>NC_056665.1:99815676-109815676 GCF_018350195.1 Panthera tigris | reverse complement strand
GTGGCCTTACCACATGATGCCACCGACTTCCATGAGGCGTCCCTACGGTTTGAGTTGACCTGAATAACCTGACACCAAAGGGACTCTATCTGATAAAACCAAATGAAAGAGAAAAACATCCATTTTTACAGTTTCTTAGACATTCCTCCTTATAATTTTTTCCTTTCTTCTTTTAACAATGATAATGTATTAACTAACTTTCAAACTTAAGATTTCAAGATATCTCAGCCACCAACTGGAAATGTTTAACCTAGCGTAGTCTTCAGGTGATTCCATAAAACATAATATGGTATGAGAAAGAACATTTACTTAATTCAATTAGAATTCTGGTCTCTAAAATTTTTTAGGTTATTCAGAATTTTATGTTGTCCTTATCTGAAATCCTAGAAGGAGAAAACTTTATGGAAAACAAAATTTAAAACCAATGCGTTTTGGTTTTTTTTAACCAACAATACCATTTTACAATAGCATCAAAAAATATAAAATACTTAGGGATAAATTCAACAATGTACATGTGAGACCTATACACTAAAGATTATGAAACACCACTGAGAGAAATTAAAAAGGACCAAAATAAAGAGATCTATCGTGTTGCTGGATTGGAACAGTCAATACGGTTAAGATGTCAATTCTCGCCAAACTGATCTACAGATTTAACGCAATCCACTCAAAATTCCAACAGTCCTCTGTATGTTGACAAGCTGATGCCAAAACTTACGCTGAATTGCAAAAGACCCAGATTAGTCAAAAGAAATTTGAAAAAGAACTAGTTGTAGAAATTATGCTACCTGATTTCAAGACTTACTCTATGGCTATAGTAATCCAGACTGGGTCACATCAGTGAAAGAACAGGCACATAGATCAGCAGAAAGAAACAGAGAGTCTAGAAATAGACCCACGTCTACAACATGGCAACTGATTTTAAATAAGGCACCAAAGTAATTCATTGGTGAGTCTTTTCACCAAATGGTGTGGGAACACTCAGATATTCCCACAGAAAAAAGTGAACCTTCATACAATGTACAAAAACAAACTTGAAATGGATTCAGGACCTAAAAGTAAGAATTAAAACTATACAGGGGCACCTGGGTGGCTCAGTCAGTTAAGCCACCGACTTCAGCTCAGGTCACGATCTCACGATTTGTGAGTTCAAGCCCCACGTTGGGCTCTGCAGTGACAACTCAGAGCCTGAAGCCTGCTTCCGATTCTGTGTCTCCCTCTCTCTCTCTGCCTGCTCCCTGCTCACACTCTGTCTCTCTCTCTCAAAAATAAATAAACATTAAAAAAATAAAAATAAAAAAGAATTAAAACTATACAATTTCTAGAAGAAAAGATAGGAAACCATCGTAGCCCTGGGTTAGGTAAAGATTTCTTACATACAACACAAAAGGATAACCCATGAAAGAAAAATATTAAAAATTGGATTCCATCAAATTACCAACATTTGCTCTCTGAAAGACAATATTGGGAGAATGAAAAGCCACAGACTGAGAGAATATGTGTAAATCATATATGTGTTAAAGGACTGCTTTTAGAACATTTTATAAATAATACTTACAATTCAATAATAGAAAGACAACCCAATTAAAAACTTCAATAGACATTTCACAAAGGAAGCATACAAATGACAAACACATAAGTAAATGTTCAAATAAATAAATTATTAGTCATAAAGAAAGGCCATTTATCTATCTATCTATCTATCTATCTATTTATTTATTTAACGTTTATTTATTTTTGAGACAGAGAGAGACAGAGCACGAACAGGGGAGGGTCAGAGAGAGAGGGAGACACAGAATCTGAAACAGGCTCCAGGCTCTGAGCTGTCAGCACAGAGCCTGACGCGGGGCTCGAACTCATGGACCGTGAAATCATGACCTGAGCCGAAGTCGGACGCTTAACCGACTGAGCCACCCAGGCGCCCCAAGAAAGGCCATTTAAACCACAATGAGATACCACTACACGTCACTGGAATGGCTAAAATTTACAAGATGATATCAAGTGCAGGTGAGAATATGGAGCCATTAGAACTCATATGGCCAGTTGGACTGAAAAATGGGAGTTTAGCCATTTTGGAAAACAATGTGACCATTTCTTATCCATTTAAAGACCTACCATAAAAGCCAAAATCATACTCCTAGGCATCTACCAAATGAAATGAAATGAAGACATACATCCACACAAAGATTTGCATATGACCATTCACAGCTCTGCTTACAGTAGCCTGTAAGACCCCCTGATCCCCACCTCCTGATACTCAGGCCCTTATAATCAACGCCTTTGAAATGTAGGTTGGGCTAATTTACTTGCTGATTTACTACTGGCTCTACTGATTCCTTACTGAGATGTCACTTCCAAGATTAGGTTATAAAAAGACTGTTTCTGTCTTGGGGGATCTCTTTTTTAGATCGTTCATGGTGAGGAAAGTCAGCTACCAGGCCATGAGGCAGTTTTGTGGGGGAGGGCCACAGGTCTGTATATAGAAGTAGATCTTCTGAGGCCTGCCAATAGCCAAGTGAATGACCTTGGAAGTGCATCCTGTCTTCTCCCTCACCCACAGCGAGGCGTGACTGCATTCTTACAAGAGACCTTGAGCCAGAGGCACTCAGCTAAGTCGCGCCTGAATTCCTGACCCACAGAAACTGAGATAATAAATGTCTGTTGTTTTAAGCTGCTAACCTAGCATAGTCCAAAACTTGAAATAAGCCAATGTCCATTAACTGGTGAAGGGATAAACATGTTGCATATTTCCACAAATGGAACACTACTCAACAATCAAAAGAATGATCTATAAACATTAACAATCTGGATGAATCTTGAAAACATTACACCAAGTAAGTCAGGTAAAAAAGGCTGTATACTATACGATTCTCTTTACAGGACATTGTGGAAAGAGGAAGAGGAAACTCTGAGGTGATGGAGATGTGCTTTATATTGACGGTGGTGGTGATTGTTACACAATCGTATCCCTTTATCAAAACTCATCAGTTGCACACTTAAAATAGACGTATCTGGGGGCACCTGGCTGGCTCAGTTGGTAGAGCATGCAACTCTTTGTAATGTCATGTCATGTCATGTAAAATGTAATCTTATTTTATTCTATTTTAGAGAGAGAGAGAGAGAGAGAGAGAGAGAGAGAGAGAGAGAGAGCGCGCGCGCACATATAAGCAGGGCAGAGGGGCAAAAGGAGAGAGAGAATTCTTAAGCAGGCTCCACATTCAATTCAAAGGCTAAGGTAGGGCTTGATCCCATGCCCCTGGGATCATAACCTGAGCCACCAAGGTGCCCCAGTAGAGCACGCAACTCTTGACTGTGGGTTCATGAGTTCAAGCCCCACAGCTCTACACAGTTGGGTGTAGAGCTTATTAAAAAACACATAGGGGTGCCTAGGTGGCTCAGTTGGTTAAGCATCCGACCCTTGATTTCAGCTCAGGTCATGATCTTATGGGTTCATGAGTTCAAGCCCTGCATCAGGCTCTGTGCAGACACTGCGGAGCCAACTTGGGACTCTCTCTCTCCCTCTCTCTACTGCTCCCCTGCGCTCTCTCTCAAAAATAAAATAAACAGTAAAAAAAATATATATGCATATATTATGTGTGTATTTTACTATATGTAAATTATACCTCAATGAAATTGAGTAAAAAAACAATTTGTCTATTTTTACAAAGAAAATTTATGTTTCAATAATTCTTAACTACAACAGCAGTATTTCTGGAATCATCTTTGGGTTACAAAAAGATTTTTACAAATACAATCCAGGTAGAAGCTTAGTTGGGAGTTTTGATACTTCTTCAAGAGACATTTTTAAATATCAATGCCTGGTAATGCTAAAAAAGTAGAAAAGGGTATCTTAAAAGTAGAACAACTATTTTCAAAATAGGGACAAAATGGGATATTCACATATGACTAGTTGTTTGAGACTTACTTCCCATTGGAGGATTTATGAGGATACCTTCTACAGTAAATCAGCCTTCTCTTGTGCCTACTTCCTCTAGCTCAGAAAGTAGAGTTAGACTAAGTTCTAGTTCATACACTAAGGCCAGCAAATTAGAATGTCCTCATGACTGAGATTCTTTCACACATCACATTTGGGTCAGTAGAAGACAGGAAAATTAGAGATGCTTTTGCCTGAACTCACTCTTGTAAATTTGTTTTAAACTCATAACAAGCATTTGAGGAAAAGAGTATCATTCCTCTCTTCTGTCTTTGCAAACTCCTTGCAACTGGTGGAAAATACAGGCAATTTAAAATAAAAGACGACAGGGGCACCTGGGTGGCTCAGTTAAGCATCCAGCTTTGGCTCAGGTTATGATCTCGTGGTCCGTGGGTTTGAGCCCCGCATCGGGCTCTGTGCTGACAGCTCAGAGCCTGGAGCCTGCTTCGGATTCTGTGTCTCCCTCTCTCTCTGCCCCTCCCCTGCTCACATTCTGTCTCTCAAAAATGAATAAACATTAAAAAAAATTTTTTTTAAATAAAAGAGGACAGGGGTGCCCGGGTGGCTCAGTTGGTTAAGCGTCCAACTCTTGATCTCAGCTCAGGTCATGATCTCATGGTTTGTGAGACTGAGCCCCACACTGGGCTGTACGTTAACAGCGTAGAGTATGCTTGGGATTCTCTCTCCCTCTCCTCTGCCTCTCTCTCAAAATAAATAAATAAATAAATAAAACATTTTATAAGCAAAGAAATTTCATTAATAAAATAAAATAAAGGACAGGCTATAGGGATGTGGAAAGCCAACCCGAGAGCTGGGGGCAGAAATCACAGGCAAGGGGAAGAAAAGAAACAAATGGGTGAAAGGCAGCATCGTTACAACTGTTACCATGGGGGGAAATGTGCCAACAAATCTCAAACATCTGGGAGGTATAAAGGAAGCTGTCTACTTGGGAATACACTGTGCTATTCTAAAGATATAAAGGAGCTGGATCAACGTTGAGGTCTGATTACTCGAAGAACTGTTGTAGAATAAACCTTTTCCTAAGAAGATTCCTTCTTGCGGTTTAAATAATATGAGACAAGAAAATATGCCTTCGCAATAAAACTTAAGCCAATACTTGGCATCTGGAAGATCTCTTGCAGTCATGGCCCTGGGTAGGAAAATACTCTCATTTGTTTTGTCTTTGTAAGCTAGCATGGAGACATCAGGCACCAAAATGGACAGGGCATTTGGCAACACGGCATGCTTGAACTAGAAGGAACTACGGACTCGTTTTCTAATGCTGTGCAACTAATGACCACAAACTTCGCAGCTTAAAATAAAACAAATTGATTATCTCGTAGTTTTCACGGCTCCAGAGTACAGGCATAGCTTAGGAAGGTCCTTGGCTATTACAAGGCCATCACAAGCCTGCTATTAAGGTGCCATCTGGAGCACAGTTTCTCTTCCAAGTTCATTTAGGTTGTTGGGAGAATTCAGCCAGTTTTCCTGCTGGCTGTTGGCTGGGGGGTCACTCTCTGCTTCTAAAGGCTGCCCAAGGGTCCTAGCCCCACGGGCCTCTCCTAATATCACAGCTCACCTCATCAAGCCAGCTGGAGAATCTCTCTAGTCTGCTATTAGGGAGTCTTATAATCATACAAACATGATCAATCATGTATTCATGGGATTGACTATCCCATTACCTTAGCCATATACTATAACCTAGTTAATAGAGTGGCTATCTCATCACATACTCTCATATTCCTGCCCACACTCAAGGAGAGGGGGTTATATAGGTTGTGTACACCGGGGGCAGGAATATTGGGAGGCTTCTTAGAATTCTATTGACCAAAACCATCCCTATTCACTGCAACACCCTCACTTCACAGATGGGGGGAAACCGAGGCCCATGGAGGAAAACAATAAATTACCCAAAAAGTCATATAGGAGTTATCAGGACAGAAAGAACTAGACCCTGGCCTCCAAAATCCCTGTCTAGAGCCTGCCACTGTCCCAACCTTCCTTCTGCCACTTGGCATGACTGAAGATAAGGTTGTTCTTCAGGAGAACAGGGGGGCAGCACCACGAAGGGGAGCTATACCACTCGTCATTGTGTAGCTTCCATACGCAGGAAGAAATGAAAGAACCCTTACCTGAAGGGTGCTAGCGTGCTGACTCAGCATCTTTGAAGAGTCATAGTCAGCAGGATTAGCCAGCAAACGGCTGGTATTTTCTGTCCAAGCCTCAGTACTCTTCAAAAGGTCATGATATGCCTCCATCTTAAGTATGGCCTGTGAAAGAAAGGCACGAGCAAATAGTCTGACTCGTTCCACTTGAGTCAAGTGATTCTTCAATGGAGAATTTGTTACCGTAAATCAGGCCCTGCAGGGTTCCACTCCCTGTGGCTGGGGCAACTCGCCCACCCCCTCCAGGTTTTCACATTTCTAACTTTTAAGACTAACCCCGACCATAGGTAGAAAGGATTTAAGAAGTTGTACCCAATGCTATGGGTCTCAGGAACAGTTCTCAGTTAGCCTTGCAACTAGTCTGGTTCCCATTTTATGCTTCATTCTGAAAACTGGATTCGTATTTTGTCTTCCCATGCAGGGCCTTGTCTTAGTATATCCCAGTTCCTCTGGCACTAGGCTCCTGCCTCGTTCTTGCTAGATTACATGTACAACTCACCCACCACGACCCCTATTTGGAAGGGAGGGAGAAAGTGTCTTGTTCCTGAATGACATTCTTTCTTGTTGCTGGCTCCCTGCAGGGACTCTTGAGGTTGTTTGTTGGAAATGCCCATTGCCTATTGGGAAACCCAATGCTCTCCTGGACTCCTGCTGCGGTCCGACTTTTGGACACCTGCTTCTGCTTGCCCAGACTTCCTGCTGATGACAGCAGTTAAATCTGTCCTCCCGGCGCCCACCTGACCCTATCATCTGGCTCTAGCTTCAGAACCCGAAACTGGCAATTCAAGGGAAAATGGCTGCCTCAGAATATATATTTTAGTTTTGTTTTAAAGCCCTTTCAATACAAGCTAAGCGTAGTTATCACGTGTTACTGTCATACCTTATTTAACTGTGAGGTTCTAGATTCTGCTCTCTGGGACACTTGCTGATACTGCTGGAAAGGAATCATCAAGTTATCCATCCATTCTTGAGCCTGTCCTGGATCCTGTTCAACAATGTCCTGCACTTCAGAATCCAGCTCATTTAGCTTGGAATGCCAGAGATCTAGCTCGTCCCACATTTTCTGGAGAAGGAAATCATGAGTCACTTTGAATGCAGAGGTCCTGGTTCATTGTGTTAATTCCTAGTCTTTGCACTGTATTTGCACCTGTAAGTGCTACTAAAACAACATCACAGGCACACTTATTCACTTATGCCCCCAAACGACTTGTGACCTAAATTGAAAAACACCATTTCTGAGGTCTCTTGGTCTACCTATATTTGTTTCACGAACAGAATTGGCTGTAAGGGAGCAGAAAGACCTAGACATTTCCGGAGACAAATGACACCGAACAAGGTCAATATAACCTTAGTCTTTCAAGAGTGATGAGGTAACATTATGTCTAAAAGGGGCTTCAGTTAATCACACACACAGACACACACACACACACACACACGCATCCTCACGCGCGCCTGTGTGTGTGTATTTAATCTAGAAGACAATTTTTTAAAATTTTATTTTAGAGAGAGTGAGTGTGTGCGATTGAGGGAGGGGAGCACAGGGAGAGAGAGAGAATCTCAAGCAGGCTCCACACTCAGTGCGGAGCCCGACATGGGGCTCAATCCCACTTCCCTGGGATCATGACCTGAACAGAAATCAGAGTTGGACGCTCAACCGACTGAGTCATACAGGTCCCCCAAGAAGACGATTTTTACTAAGTGTAAAAACAAAGCTAACAGAAAATATCTGTTTTGGTTTAGGATTAATGCAGTGGCAGAAAATTCTAGCAAATAGATTGGATTCAAGCCTGACCTTGTATTGTCAATGGAATTCTCAAAGGTAAAATATTTAATTTGTACTTAATATTTGCTTAAGAACCCAACTTTTAGAAATGGGAAAAGTAGACTGGTTAACTTAGCTTCCTCTACTTATTAAGGGTCAAGATTTTGTCCAAAGGTGAGCCATAGTTTGACCTATTTTTAAAAGTCTCCATTCATATTAGAATAATTCCTTAAAACATAGATTAGAATAAGAATGCTTTTCCACATGCAGGAGTTTACTCGGGGAATTAAGTGGTAGAAAATCACGCTTATGTACAGTTTTACCTAAGACTTTATTTCCCAAGATATTTTACAGGGCAAATAAATTTGGGATTTCTATTTTCCTGCTTCGATTTGTAGTCTAAAGAAAAGTTGTTAATTCCACTCAAATCCTATTGAAATATATTTTTTAATCAAATAAGTTTCAGAAATATTCCATATCATATTCCCCATGTTAATTCACATTAGAAAACAAAAACTCCGAGAATTGCTCATAGAAACGTGCTAGCTTTAAAAAAAATAATAATAATATTTATAATGTTTCTTATATCAGTCTTTCCAGGATAAGGTCCTTACTCTCCTTTACTTGTGAAAAGGCTAGTTCACAATCACAGGCTCTCAGGGGTTCAGGCATATTCCCACCATGGAAAAACTGAGAACAATTCTTAAACGCAATCTTCTCTACTAACCCTCTGCAGGTGACACGCAGTAAGGGGGCCCTATAGGCTCTGGGTGAGCATCTCTGTGCTTCAGATTCATCCAAAGAGCACACCCTGATGACTGAGGAGTAGGAGGAATGCTAAATGCTGAAGGAAAGTAAAGGACGGATATTACCTTTTGAATTTCCTGAGCTTTCTCGATATTTTTGCTTTTCTGCTGCAACATCTTCTCCACATTGTGAAGCCCTTTGTTAATCTCGTCTATTTTTCTACTCATTGTATATGATGGTGAACTTTTCAAAACTTCACTGCTAATCTGTTATAACGAGAGAAAGATATGTTTGGCTTACAGATGTGCTCCATACTCTATTCACAGGTCCAGGTGATAGAAGAGATAGGTACATTGTTAAGTGATTTTAGTTACAAAAATCCTGTAAAGGCTAGGGGGGGGGGACATCCCAAACCATTATTAGCTAATACATTAATGAGAGGGTAGACTAGCAGACTAGGAAGTAGGAGCTGTGCTGACCTGACCTTTTAAGTCCAATCTAAAAAAAGGAGAAGGAAATCAATCAACAAGAATGTGTTGTAATCTACAGATTGTACTACAGGTCTGTGCTGAGTTGGGCAAAGCTACTGAGTGTACTATCTGAGACAGAGCCCAATGGAGCAAATGATATGAAAAAAATCCAAGGGAGGTAAATAATTTATTATACAGTCTCTCATTTTATGACAAAGACCTCTGCAGAGGACTGTTCTCAATAAAACCCAGCTTATTCTCAAGCTGACTTAAAAATAATGTAATTCTCACCATAATATTCATTTGGGTGAAATAACCCTCTAAAACTCACTATTTCTGGAGGAGGCACAAAGCTCAGTTTTTCTCTGCGTGAATGTTTATAGTGTATGTTTTCATAGCAATCTGAAATCTAGTAGCTGAACAGTGTAACTTTTTTATCTGAATGATTTTCTTAAGAAAATAACTTGGGCTAGGAAAGATAACAAATGAATGTGGAATGTGTCATTTTTCAAATACCTGATTAGTTCCTGTTCTTGGTTTTTTGGTTGTTTTTTTTTTTTTTTTTTTTGGTTTGTTTGTTTGTTTTAGGCCATGTTGTTGATAAGGCTTTCTCCCAGCAGCCACTAAATAACCAAATACTACTTTACGCTTCTGTATAATCCTTTAACCCTTTTAAAAACAACTATATCTGTGTAACTATTACGACTAAAACCTTCCAATGCAGATGGTACACAGAGAGAAACTAAACACAGGTTAAATGACTTGCTTATGGTTACACATCAGGGGAGAACGTGAACTTGTCCTGAGAAGCCCCAAGTCACTCTGGAAGTCCCAGGCTCTTTTTCACATTTCAGGATGTTGATACTCTTGTAAGATGTTTTTATTCCACAGACCATAACGCAGTTGAGATTTTTAGGGGAAAAAATTAATCCTATGTTAGTTTTTAAACTGCTGTAATAGCTATTTATTGCTATGTAACAATTTTTCTGATATTCAGGACAGTTATTCTCTTGGCCAAAAGGCATATAACTTCGGTACGTTAGGAGAGACCAAGATTTAGGAAAAGTAAGCAGTCCTTCAAATTATACAGTATGGTTCTGAGTCTGCCTGGATCCTTCACACACCAAACAAGCAAAATCAGTTGCAATCTGTTACAAATATACAAGTTACAGCTGAAACTCTCAACCTTAGATTTAAGAGTGATTCTGATCATTTATTTTGTTGGGGATTTTCACATGAAAAGAAGAAAAGATTTTCACATGAAGTATTCACAGAAACAAATTTAGTTGCTCTCAAAACACTCAGTATTTTCTTAAAAGAAAATCAATAGTGCTTGATTCTTGAGAAGGTATCTCATGGAAGTATCTCATTTTCTTCTGTGTTAAATCAACAAAATTTGTCATAAATGTATATTAGGAGTATGTATGTTTTTTCACGGGTCAGATTTTTCCTAAGAAAACCACCAAAGAAGTTAACTGGTTTGAAATGTGATTTCCTGTGTATGTGCTTGATATCTATTTTATTAAGTTAGGGGTACTCCAGGTTTCAAAAAAGAACACAAAAATCTTTCTGTGGATGCCGGACCAAACAGAATTTTGTTCTGCTGGATGGATGTAGGCTGCCTTTCTAGGATCTAATAAATCTGTCTTGCTAACGTCTTGGGTCTCTAGTACTAGGAAACATTTCCCACTTGTTCTTCTAACTTTCAGATTCACCCATTCGGGGATGAAGATTTGCTCAGATGTGTTTTGTGAGGACACCATGTCTTAGATGCTATTCCTGGTGAGTTGTGAAATTCCTATTCTAAGTGCCCTTGGTAGCAATTTTAAAACACTCACAGGGAGGGAATACATTTTACAGCAAAGTATTATTCATGTCCAAAATTTTAAAGTGATTCTCCGTTTAAAAAAAAAAAAAAAAGGCCAAGTAAAAGCTAACGGACAAGTCTATTTTTAAATGCAAGAGAAGAAAAACTAAACATCCTGACAACTAAAAATAAACACATTGTCTAATTTTGTTATCTGTCACTTATTTAGAGCAATTTCACCTCAGTATTCAATACACAAAATTATCACTTATCTAAACCCTATAAAAACAGTCATAGTTGAAATCAGGGCAAATGAAAATGTGACATTACGTCGTCTTTTCTTTATATCTCTTCAACTCGTAAATAATAACACTAGTACAAACATTATTATTACCTTCTCGTCTATGTCTTCTAATGCTTTTCTGCATTCTTCCACCTGGGATTCAATCTCTGCAGGGACTAGGGTATACATTTCAGAATACTTGATTCGCAGTTTTTCCATAATATTCTCAAAAGTCAGCTTCCCTTTCTTAAAAATGCTTTGAAGCTCCTAAAAATATCAAGAGAGTTTCAAATACTCACAGGACAGGGAAAAAGTGTAACTCTCAAAGTAAAAGCAGCTTCCCAGCACATCCTTATGATTTAAATGAGCACACTTTGCATGACAAAGCCTCGCTATTGATACAAGCCGATTAAGCCGGAGAGATACTCTGCTTGGTCAGATGATGCTTTCTAGTTTGTAAGAATTAAACTTGATATCTCTTCATGGTGTCAAACCATTGTCCTAACAAGACATTACAACATCTCCTGCTTCTAAAATACCTCTAGGATCTAACTGTATCTCACTTGCAGTCTTGATCTAGAAAGCCACAAGCAGCAAAAAAGTTTCAAAGAAGTTTTTTGTTGTTGTTGTTGTTATTAACTTGTTGCCATTTCTGCTTCTTCCTACATTATCATCACAATGATTCAAGGCCACTAAAAGCCCTACGCTTGAAGCAAAAGTGTCTGCTTTCATGTAATTAGACAGCCCAGCAGAGCTCAACTTCTTTCAAAAGGGAGGGTTCCAGTTCCCTGCAAAGAATGTGGGCTTTAAAAGATAAAAGAAACCTGAACAAATAGTCTATTGGTTGTGGCCTAGAAACAAAATCTGATCTACGTTCTCCTGCACTAATTATAAAGGAGAAACTCATTTGTTTGGGAAAGTCTCCCAAAGATCCAGTGGAAAAATACTTCTTGACTTTACTGTGGCTTTTGGGGGGTTTGTTTTGTTTTTACAGTAACTGTTCAGTAGCATTATCTGTGTTAATAGGTTGAGTCACCGCACTGAAGAATGATTACAATTTTGAATGACTCCGTGATGTGTCACTGTTTTCCTTTTCTTTACCCTCGGCAGAGAACAAATCCAGAGGCAGAAAGTTAGAGAACAATGCCATTCAGACAAAGGTGGGGTTTGAAGTACAGTGCCGTCCGGTTTTATCTAGACCTAGTCAGAGAATATAGAGCTACACTTGGATGGGTTCTCCATGAAGACTGAGGGAGAGTAAATTCCCTCTATCAACACTGAGCAATGGTTAACAACCACACGTGATTTTTGAGTAAACTTCCAGATGTCTGTTTCGCTTGTTACCATTGGACTGGAATCATTCTAAAAGACATGAGGTCCCAAATGACACGGGGGCGTGTGCACAGCCCTTAGGATACTGTGATTTAAGAGATACAGTTCGTCTTCAGCCCTGGTTCCTGAGCAGTTTCTAAGGCCCTTGGGATTTCTGGGATAGGAGTAAAGGAGTGCGTTTTGTTATTCATAACAAGCCCTTTTCAACTATACCTGAGCTTATGCTAATAAGTGACTTGTAGGGGGCTCCCCCAGATAGATTCTCGATGGGGGGCGGGGCTGGTTGCCCGAGGAACCAATCAAGTGAACTTCCAGCCCCATTTCCCAACCCCCTAGGGTGGGGCCAGGTGCTAGAGATTGAGTTAATCATCAATGGCCAGCGATTTAATCAATCGTGCCTGCATAATGGGACCACCATAAAAAACCCTAATCGATGAGGTCTGGAGAGTCTGGAGTTGGTGCTGGGAGAGCGGCACACTCAGAGAGGGCTTGGAGGCTCTTCGCCCATACCTCGGTCTATGCATCTCTTATGGACGGATCCTGAGTTACATCCTTTATAACAAACCAGTAATAGTAAAGTGCTTTCCTGACTTCTGCAAACCATTCTAGTAAATCATTAACCCTGAGGAAGGGGTCGTGGGAACTCCTGATTGATAGCCAGTCTGTCAGAAGTACAGGAGGGCCAGAATTTGTGATTAGCATCTGAAGTGGGGGGCGGGGGGGGGGGCGGTCTTGTTGGAGTGAGCCTTTAACCTGCATGGTCTGTGCTAACTCCTGCTAGTTAATGTTAGAATTGAATTGAATTGAATTGAATTGAATTGAATTGAATTGAATTGAATTGAATCATTGCTTTCCAGAGACTTGGGGAAGAAACTCCACACATTTGGTATCAAAAGTGTTGTGAGTCAATACGGTGGCACCTATATCAGAGGTAAGTAGTACATCCTACTAAAGGCAGTAGTCTAACACCCTACTCAATAAATGCTCTGAGACCCCTGTTCACCAAACACGCCTGAAAAGGGGTTGAAGCAGGACTGCTTGGTCCAGATCGGCCTACCTCCCTGCTCTCTACTGTGATAGGAAAAGACAAGATTCAGTAGGCCGAGAGGAAAAGGTTAGGACCCGAGGTCCCAGGGTGGGGGAAAATGCACATTTTGGAACAATGCTGGGGGTGTCTGACCACAGCAAACCCCCTGGGGCATAAGGTTCCTCTTAAGAATGTAACAGGTACCACCTATTCCCCTCCCCCTCAGGTTTCCCTCAGGAATTTGACAAAAGACCTAACTGAAAGTAAGTAGTAAACCATAAAACATTTGACCCGCAAGAAATGATATGGCCATAGATCTCCCCTCATACAATGGAATTGGGCCAATCAGGAATGGACAACCCAAGCACCTAGAGCATCAAGCCAATAAGGACAGAAACTGAGAGCGAACAAGGGGAAGAAAAGAGGGGAGCGTCCAGAACGTTGTAAAACAAAGGCCCTTGCCTACAGTCGGGAGCATTCACCTTCAAATGCCCCTTCTCTGTAAAGAGAGCTTTTATACTATTCTGACTTTCTAATCTTAGACCCTGATAAACTTTTGCCTGCTGTTCATTCTGTGTCCACCTCTTCATTCTTCAAAGCGGCGAGACGATGAATCCCAGGTATTGAGGTGAAAAATCCTGCAACGCTTCTCTGCACTCCAACCACACTGATCTTCCCCTGTGGCTTTGCCCCACCATGCCACGGGGCCTTTGCCCGTGCTTTCCTCTCTCCTGGGCCACTCCCTCCACTCCAGTCACAGAGTTACCCCTGCCCCAAGGAATTTGCATTCAAGACTGCAGACCTGTATCAGCCACATTCACTGTTTCCTCACTTCATTCCTTACTCACCTCGAACCGTTCTGCCTTTTCTGGGTGGTCGTGTAATTCCATATTTTGGAAAGAAGTTGCGGTCTGTTGAAATAAATTCTTCAAAGTAATTATTTCTTTTGTGAAGGAATGTCTTTCTTGGGTTTCATTCTCCACCAATTCCTTATTTTCTTGAGCTTTCTGAAAAAGCCTAACATAACATCAAAATAAAATTGTTCTTATCCTGCTGTCTTGGGAAATAATTTTTATTTCAACAATTAACACAATGTCGGCACAGTTCGCAAAAGAAGATTATTTTTCCTGAGAGAAAAGTACCAATTTTCAGTGGTCTATATACTACATATACAAACATATACCAAATTCTATCACTCAGTCAAAAGCCTCTCCAAACGTTCATCTCAAAATATCCTCTTTTGGGGACTCCTGGGTGGTTCAGTTGGTTAAGCACCTGATTCTGGATTTAGGCTCAGGTCGTGGTCTCACAGTTTGTGAGTTTGAGCCCCACATCAGGCTTTGCGCTGACAGTGCGGAGCCTGTTTGGGATTCTCTCTCTGTCTCTCTCTGCCCCTCCCCTGCTCCTGCTTTTATTCATTCTCTCTCTCTCTCTCTCTCTCTCTCTCAGTAAATAAACTTTAAAAAAAATCCTCTTTTCACACTTTACATTCCAACTGCTGTCTCCATCTGACTTTCCTCCACATGATCTGTCAGTTCAACTGAATATGACTTAAGAGGTGAGAATGGAGTCATGCGTGGGTGGGCTCTTGGGGACAGATGACCCCATTTGCTGTGGATGTAACTACCATATTAGTAGAGGAATTTAAGAGGGTACAGTCTTTCCTGAGAGCTATTTGGTAAGTATTTCTAGCCATAAACATATTATATCCTTTGACCCATTGATTCTGCTTCTTGGTGTCTTTCTCAAAGAATTAATCACAGATGCAGAGATTCTGGCATAAGAAGATTCACTACAGTGGTTTCTTTTTAATGTTTACTTATTTTTCAGAGAGAGAGAGAGAGAGAGAGAGAGAGAGAGAGAGAGAGCGCGCGCGCACAAGCAAGGGAGGGGCAGAGAGAGAGAGGGAGACACAGAATTTGAACCAGGCTCCAGGCTCTGAGTTGTCAGCATAGAGCTCGACGCGGGGCTCAAGCTCTGAATGGCAAGATCATGACCTGAGCCGAAGTCGGACGCTTAACCGACTGAGCCACCCAGGAGCCCCCTCACGACCATGTTTTTATAAAAGTGAAAACCATGTATAATTTAAAGATTCAATAATAGGAGTTTGGTTAAATAAATTATGGTATATTCACATGGTGAAATATTACATAATTATGTTTTAAGGAACATTTAATGGCATAGGAAAACTAACATGATATGCTGATAAATGATTTAGCATGCAACAAAACAATATAGTACTATCATAATTTGTTTAAAAATAGAATTATAACAAAAAAAGGTAAGTGATTGGCAGTGATTGTTGTTGAATGATAAAATTAAAGAGGGGAGTTATATTAATCTTTATAATTTTCCACATTCCCCGAACTGCCTATAATGAATATGTGTTACAAAAATAGAACAAAAAAAAAAAAAAAAAAAAGCAATCATGAGTAAAAAAATTCAACGGCTATTCATCCTCAATAATACCAGGATAGAGAATATGGACTGGTTTTCATCATTGTTACTGATCTTTTCCATCCGCACCCCCCACCCCTTCTTTGAGTATAGTTGACACGCAATGTTACATTAGTTTCAGGTGTACAACTTAGTGATTTGACAGGTTTATACATTATACTACACTGACCCCAACTATCCTGTTACATCACTGTTACAATATTGACTACATTCCTTATGCTCTGCTTTTTATTCCCAGAGTTACCGATTCCATAACTAAAGGCCTGTACCTCCCACTCCCCTTCACTCATTTTGCCCACCCCCCACCCACCTCCCCTCTGGTTCTGCTTTGTGTTCATTTATACTTTTTTTTTTTTTTTAAAGATTCCATTTATGAGTGGAATCACATTTGTCTTTCTCAGTATTTGTCTTTCTCAGGCTGACTTATTTCACTTAGCATAATACCCTCTAGGTCCATCCATGTTGTCTCAAATGGCCCAACCTCATCCTTCTTTAAGGCTGTGTAGTATTCTGTTGCACACATATACCACATTTTCCTTATCTATTCGTCTATCGATGGACACTTAGGTTGCTTCCACGTCTTGGCTACTGTAAATAATGCTGCAATAAACATAGAGGTGCATGTATCTTTTAGAGTTAGTGTTTTTATTTTCCCCGGGTAGATACTTAATAGTGGAGTTACTGGATCCTGGGGTAATTCTATTTTGCATCTTCTGAAGAACCATCGTAATAGTTTCCACAGTGGATATACATTGCCAACACTGTATACTTCTCTGTGTTAACACAATTCCATCATACCATTTGTCATTATTCTATATTTTTATATTTTCAATAGCCAATATTCTCTAAATTTTAAGCCTGAGTCATCAAGCACGTTGCCTTAATTGTTTTTCATAAGACTTACTTGTTGCATCGTTCTTGCATCGATGTAATCTCTTGAAATGCTGGACCAGTTTCTATAGCCTGTAAGCTTTGGGGAGCATTCTGGATACTTCTTAGGCGCTGAAGAAGTAAGGTCAGTAATAGCTGCTGCTTCTCCACATTTTCTTGGTAACGGCATAAACAGTCTAGCAGCTCACAGAGATCCTCTGTGGTGGCCGCCTCTTTTGTTTTAGAAATTTCAGGGAGATCTTCTTGAAGGTTATCTAAAATAATTGCTTCTCGTTCAATCTAATTCAATAAAAAAAAAAACAAAACAAAAAAAAAAAGAGAGAGAGAGAGAGAGAGAGAGAGAACTAAAATAACTAAACTGTACTTGGATCGCCTCAGGAGCTGAAGCATACCTTGGGAACCATAATTTTTGTGCACTGGCCCTTCAAAGGGTTCCTGATGCCATATCCTCACTCGAAGTAGCATCTGTCTTCCTATAGCTGGGAATATTATTCCTCTGCTTTTGGAATCCCATAGCTCCCAGCGATCGATCATGTAGATATGTGATTACTATGAAATACTGCTATTGTGAGCTGAAGGAAACCCTGTTGAGTATTTTCATAAATAATTTTCCTCTCCTTCAGATTTCCATTGCACAAAGCAGTTATCTCTTCTGAAACACCTATAAGGCAGTTCGAATGAGCTTCACCAAATTGCAACTACTAAGAGGTTGGGTGACTGCTGGATAATTTTTCTACAGGTGACTTTTCTTTCACATCCCATTCCTACATGCCCAAAAAAGTAAGTCTGGTACTTCCTCATGCCCCTAACACCCATGCCAAAGGGAAAGCAGTCCTGACTAATCATGTATTTATCAACATGGCTATGTGCAGAACCCAGAACTACGTAACCTAATACATCACATGTCTGCAAAATGGAGTCCCGTCATCCTTGAACTCAGAATGAAGACACAGAAAATCAGATCCCTCCACGCACCTCTTCAGACCCCGTGGTCCTCACCTCAGCTGTACCCCACAGTCACCACATTCTGCCCCAGCAGCATTGTTAACTCTCCCGCCCTGACATTCAAACTCAAGTCAGGCACCTTGCAATCCGGACAGTACAGAGTAGCACTCTGGTCAACTACCTTTCTGATATCACGCTCATTGAAATGATAAACGAAAACCTGCCAAAGGGTCGAACGTAAAGCCTGTGAGAATTTAGCAATTCCAGCATAAATTAAGTTTCCAGGAGCTCAGTGGTCGAGCGCCTGCCAGAATTCCATGGCGTAAGGCTCAAGTTGTTCCGTCTTATATCTCTACCACTAAGAAAGCACTGGATTTGCCCACTGAGATTTTGGAGGCAGCATATGCTATACTTCAGAATATTACTCAGCTCCATTTATCAGAATGCTGCCAAGCTTGAGGGGGGTCTGGACAAAAAGAGGCACTGCTCTAGGGTCAGATTATGGGATAAACTGCCCTGCCACTTGGGCCATATGACCCAGTTGAGTCCCCGGGTCACTGTAGGGTGTAGGTATAGGCTGGCCTCTCAAAAGACCCAGTTATGGAATGTATGCTTTCCATCACCTCAAACCTGAATTCAGTTGCATCAGAAGTGCTGGTTCTCAGGCAGGCAGCCACACTTCCACCAGGGAATGAGATAGAAGGGTTCCACTGGGATGTCTGGCAACCTCCCTGCCAGGGAACCAGCAGGCAAAGAAAGGACGTGCTGTAGTGTCAGAGATAATGGTATCTAGGGTCTCGAATACACATCAAGGTGGAAAAAAGTAGGTCTGTAATCTAGAACTTAATGGAACATCTCTTGGCGCTTCCATGAAGAGCAACAACAGCAACCATGACCCAATAAGAGTAAAGCAACTGAAGGCCTGACCTTCCCAGTTCCAGTTCCCCTCGTCCCCCACACCTGTTCCTGGAGATCACTTTCCAAAATAAACCACCTGCCTGCAAGCCTCATCTCAGGCTCTGTCGTCCGCTGTAAGTTGGTAAGTGATTAAGGAGGGAAATCATTTTTATTGGGGCAATAATTGTACTCAAAAGCGAGGCCATTCTTCAACTTGTGATGGATAATCAAACTGTCATACATGCACCCAACCCAGTATTACTCAGGAAGAAAAAGAAATGAACTATTGATACAAGCAGCAATATGAATGCATCTCCCATGCATTATGCTCAGTGAAAAAATGCCACACTCAAAAGGCACAAACTATCCCAGTCCATTTATATGACATTCTGGAAATGGCAAGACAGATTAATGGTTGCCAGAGGCTGGAGGTGATAGAAGGGACTGATTACAGAGGTGCACAAGGGAACTATCTGGAGTGATGAGCATGTTCTATATCTTCATTTTGTTGGTGATCATGTGCCTGTGTTCATCAAAATTCAACAGACTTTATGCTAAAAAGGATAAAGACAGCTCCCAAATCAGTAAAATAGTTGCCACAAAAATTATGTATTCATTCTTCCACCTGAATGATTTCCTTTGGACACAGAATTCTAATAATATTGGTTATAAAACTTTTAGATTCACAGTCAATTATAGAGTCCAGAAAGGGAGAAGGAGCCGTAGTTGCACCATAAGTAAACAGAGTGAAAGAGACTGAAATACTCATAACCAGGAGATTTAGGAACCAGTAAAAGTCTTTTGGACTTTGGGTTCATGGGGAAGAAGCCAGCTTTCTACCTTCAATTATCTTTCGAGACAGGACTTTAGCACATTATGATCACCAAAGCAAAAATGATGACTCTGAATAACCAGAAACGAATAATTAAATCAAGCAGATTCTGTTTAAGAGAACAGGAAGGTAAAATTTTAGGGGGAAAAAAGGTAAATCAAAATTTAAATTTATTTTTCAAAATATACAAGTAAACAGAGTTTTAAGTTTTTGAAAATCTGCTTATACAAAACCTTTATCCCATACAGATACGGGATTATCGTAATGTCTTAAAAAAAGAAATTCATTCTGTCACACACAAAAGCACCAACCATGCCAATAGAACCTTGCGTGTACAAGTGTTTAGATGATACAATTTTTATTGAATGGATACAAGCTATTTTAGGTTTTCATTTTTATTTTGAGAAAGAGAGTGAACACAGTGGGGGAGGGGCAGGGAGCGAGGGAGAGAGAGAATCCCAAGAAGGCTCTGCACGGTCAGCAGACAGCCCAGTTAGGGGCTTGATCCCACAAACCGTGAGATCATGACCTGAGCCAAAAATCAAGAGTCAGACACTTAACCGACTGAGCCACCCTGGTGCCCCTGGATACAAGCAATTTTAAAATCCTACATCAATTTGGTGTGCGTAAATATCATTTAAGCTGATGGTTTTGTGGTTAAATACCAGAGTGTAAGTTTGAGACATTTTTTTTGGGGGGGGGGGTACCAAATTACTTTATTTGAAGGAATGCTACAAATGAAAGAAGTTAAGTAGATGTTTTGGTACAACTTCTAGAAAAGGGAAAGGTAACCCCAACACGCATGCACTGCCTCGGTGACCAGGGAAGTCACCCGTGTGGCGATGGGAAGACAGCCTAAGGCTTAGCTCTCATTATCACTGTTTCCCAAGGTGTGCTTGTCAAAGAGATACTGTGCCATGCCAGGTTCGGGAGCCCCCATCTTGCGCAGGTTGGTTACATGGTCACCCAGTTCTTTTTGAGACATTTTTTTAATGTTTACTTATTTATTTTGAGACAGTGAGGGCACGAGCACAGGAAAGGCAGAGAGACGGGGGAAAGAGAGAGAATCCCAAACAGGGTCTGCATGGTCAGCATGGAGCCCAAGGTAGGGCTTGATCTCATGAAGCATGAGATCACAACCTGGGCCAAAATCCAGAGTCGGACACTTGACCAATTGAGCCACCCAGGTGCCCCTAACCAGAGTGTAAGTTTGAATCCTCTTCTACCATTCACTTGTGAATTTGGGCAAGTAACTCCATCTGACCGTGTCTCACTTTCCTCGTCTACAAAATGAGGATAAAATAAAAATAATTACCTCATAGGATTCTTGTGAGGGTAAATGATAATACATATAACGTGCTTAGAACTGTGCCCAACACACGCTCCGTACCAGCCCATCATGTGTTGGAGTGGTTGTTCCTCTTACTACATGAGGGCATATTTTGTTTGTGATGCTCTGAAAAACACATTCTGCCAGCAAATATTGTCAAATGCTTCGATGAATAATTACAAAGCTCTAAATGAATGGGGTCTGAATTAATACAATATAATTGCAAATGGGTGTACAGTGATAGAAAGACAATGTAGTAAAATAGAAAGAATAAAAGCTCAGGATTACCCTAGACCTGGGTTTGAATAAGAGCTGTCACTCAAGAAATGTTTACTAACTGCCCACTAAGTGCAAGGCCCCGGTCAGATTCTAAAGTGACAGCAGTGAGCACAACAGCTGTGGCCCCAGTCCCGCAGCCCCAGCTCAATCGCCACCTGGGAGGTCTCGTGTCATCAGAAATCTCTCGGTGCCTCCATATCCCCATCAAAGACATCGCAATAATATTTAACTCTTGAGAGCAATGCAAGGATTTGGTGGCACACAGCCTCCTGTCCAATAAACAGTGCCAGTACGGACGGGAAAGATGGGGGCTAGCAGCTCGGCTAAAAAGTGAAATTTACAAAGTTTCTTAGAGTTGTAACATTCAAGAGTCTATGTACTAACCACACCCTACCAGCACTACCAAAATATTATTCATTTCCAGAATATCAAGTATTTAGGGGCGGCTGGGTGGCTCAGTCGGTTAAGGGTCCAACTTCAGGTCAGGTCATGATCTGGAGGTCTGTGAGTTCAGGCCCTGTGTCCGACTCTGGGCTGACAGCTCAGAGCCTGGAGCCTGCTTCGGATTCTGTGTGTCCCTCTCTCTCTCTCTCTGCCCCTCCCCGACTTGTCCTCTCTCTCTCTCAAAAAATAAACATTGAAAAAATTAAAAAAAGAAAAAAGAATATCAAGTATTTTTCTTTTTTCTTTTCTTTATATTATTTTATTATGCTGCAGTAAGGTAGGTATCTTGGATGACTCATTTAAGGAAGTTCACTTAATCCACCTTGACGAACCCTATATCCTCTCCACACTGACGGAAACACTGGTGGCAATTATTTACTAGGCAATTATTACTGAGGACATTATTTCTGGATCAGACTGTGCCAGTTTGAGCAGACAGGGCAAGAATGAAGACCCTGGCCAAATTTTCTCCCATGGCTTCAGTAGAGCTGCTGGTGACCTATTGTGCTCTCTCGGATGCAATGAGGCAAAAGGCAGGAGCATCAAGTTTTAAGCAGGAAAATATGCCAGTGCTAAACATTTCTATCCCAAATCAAGTACTGATTCATTATATTTCTCTCTTAAGTAAAGTTAGCAGGAATTTTGACATGAATAAGAGAGAAAGGTTTTCATTTAATGTTCTGATTTGTACTTCATTTATACCTGATAGATTAAAGAACACCCGAAGATAATTTTATACTATTTTTAAATTTCCTTTCTAAATATATGTGACGGCCTAAATCCTGAATCATGCTTAAATTAACATCTGTGATTGATATATATTATGGAGGGTTTTTTTTTTTTTTTTTTAGTTTATTTATTTATTTTGAGAGAGAAAGAGAGAGAAGGCAAGCAGGGAAGGGGCAGAGAGAGAGAGGGAAAGAGAGAGAATCCCAAGCAAGCTCCATGCTGTCATCTTGGAGCCGTACATGAGGCTCAATTCTGTGACCCCAAGATCATGACCTGAGCCAAAATCAAGAGTCAGACGTTTAACTGAGCCATCCTGGCACCCCTATTATGGAGATTTTCTTTAAGGTTTTCAGAAAGAGTATCATACATATTTTTAAGTCCATACTTTAACCATTAGAATTAATTTCCATAGCTAATAAGTAGTTAAATTCAAAATCAGTTGGTTATTGTGAATATTACCTAATTTTAACCTTTGGTGTTATGTAAAGACATTTTTTTTTTTTTTTTTGAGAGAGAGAGACTATGAGAGAGCAAGCATGAGCAGGGGAGGGACCGAGAGAGAGAGAGAGAGAAGGAAAAAGAGAGAGAGACAGAGAGAGAATCTCAAGTAGTCTCCATGTCCAGCAGTGAGCTGAAGCAGGATTCGATCTCACAACCCTAAGATCATGATCTGAGCCAAAAACAAGCGTCGGATGCTTAACCGACTCAGCCACCCAGGCACGCCAAGACAGTTATTTTTAAGAGGGGTTAATTTATAGGTACAATAAAGATTTTAAAGCTCCAATGAGCAAATACTTATTTATAAGTATTACCTATTGCCAAAAACATTGGCACTTTTAAGAAAGAATTTGAGCCATTTCTTGGAGATGATTTTACTAGGACCTGACCTCTATGAACATTTATGTGCTACGTGCCTGTGGTGTGAACAAAGGGTACCGGTGGAGGACTTGTTTTATATAAAAACAAACCGCCAAGTAGCACAACAATGTAGATGACAATTGTTAGGAAACTGGTTATAATGTTGAAAATGAAGCACTTACTTCTTCACTGACAAATTTCCACTCCCACTTTAGTTCTTCACACCAAATCTCCCACTCTTTGGCAGCCTCTAGCAAACTCAACCATTTGTCCCACAGAGCTGATGTGGTTCTGAGCAGACACACGTCGTCGCTGTCTGTGCACATGGGTCTTATGTGTCTGTGGACCCGGCGTAGTTTCATTAACTCTTCTTTGGTTGATGTAAGATTTGACCCCAAGGCCTTAGGAAAGAAAAGGAAGAGGAGGAATATAAGGTCTATTGATCTTTCTGAAACTTATGAACTTCTTACAATCTTGAGGAATTGATTCTCAGTCATCCCCAAGTGTTATCTGATCTATCTGTTGGTCCTTTTGGAAGCCAATTTAAGACAGATTAGAACTGCCTTAAGTATTACTGGGTTGCACACGAATTTGGAACTATGGTGACAAAAAGAAAGTGTTTTGAAAGGTCGATTTCTTAAAAGATCATTGTTATTTTAATGTTAGTCTCATATCTTACCAGGTAGTTAATCTGAACAATACTTATCAACCACCAATGTATTATTTCGGGTTTTTGTTGATATGTGGTAGGTATTAAGCACAGATGACTCAGAATGCTTTCATTCAAATCCTAATAACGTAATACCATAGATTTTAAGATGAAAAGAAGCAAAAACAAAAATTGCACAGTAATAATAAGAAGTAGCCAGAGTTTAGACTTAACAATAGTTGCATTAAATTCTCTGTCATTGATCCAGCAACATCCAACAAAATAACAAGAAAGGTAAAGCTTCAGAAAGAATGATCACTAAGAACAATCTGCTACGAGTTTGCTACAGTCCTGTGAATCCAACCCATGAAATCTCTCAGAACCACTGTTTCATGGTTCCCCTCGGCTTTTGGTTTGGGGTGTTTTGAGTGTCCAATTCAGGTGGGAGATTTCTGTGGGTCATAACAGAGCCACATTCCCTGCTGTCGCCACCTGTTCTTTCTGCCAATTTTCTGCATCAAATCTTACTGGAGATTTGCAAATACTATTACCTTGCTCTGTTCCAAGCGCTCTAAAGCTTCCTTGTAAGACACCGGCAACGGGAACATGGACTGCCCAAGAACTGTCTCCATTTGACTGAGGTGAGTGCAAATTTTCTCTTTAATTTTCCTATAGCATTTGTAATTCTCGAGACACCTATAAAGCACCGTTAGGAAAAAAGAAAGGATATTAAATTTTATTTAGTATAATATATTCTGGATTACCCAGAATGAATTCTGAACACTTAATAAAAAACAGAATGTAATTCTCTTTTTCTTATTCAGCGTATTACACCAAATTTTTATTGATTACCTCTTCCTCACAGGGACCTGCATAAGACTTTTAATGCAAACTTGAACAGGCAGATAAGACTTTCCTCAAAACACGTAAATTGTAAAGCTGCACTCTCAAACACTGCAAATGAGATATAAATTGGTACAATTCTTACAAAAACCACTCAGTCTTAAAAATGCTCATATCTTTTGAGCCATTAACCCAACTTCTGCAATTTGTCTTAAGGAATTAATCCTCACAGTAGGAATTTATTCTAAACCTGATAAAACCTTTTACACACTAAAATCTTTTTACTTATTAAACTGTTAATTAAAATAGCAGGGGTGCCTGGGTGGTTCAATCAGTTAAGCGCACAACTCTTGATTTCCACTCAGGTCATGATCTCAGGGTCGTAAGACTGAGCCCCACATCAGGCTCCGTGCTGAGTGTGGAGTCTGCTTAAGATTCTCTCTCTCCGCCCCTCCCCTACTCACAAGCATGCTCTCTCTCAAAAACAAATAAATAATTAAAAAATTAAAAATGTCAAAAATTGGAACATACCTTATACGTAACAAAAGATATAGCTAAGTAAATTACAACCATCCATTTTGTAAAATATTTAATAGCAAATACAATTACTTTTGTGAAGTTTTGTTACAATAAGGAAAAGAACACATGTTTTAAAGTAAAGGATAAGCAGCATCTTTTTATGTAGGGTAGTGTTCTGATGTATTAAAAAACTATGAATACAGTTATGTGTATAAAATTGATACAGTCTCAGTCTCTCACTGAAACCAATTAAAACTTTAGTATCAAATATATATTTTAAAATTAAAATATAATAATGAACTAGAAAGGAAGTAAGAAATATTCAGAGGCTCCCAAACTATATGGACGTGGAAATACAGAGAAACAAGCTGAGCTTTAGGGACAAAGACTTTGAGGGCATTTGCTGAGTTTCAGTTTTATTAACCTTTTCCTGGAACGCTGAGGGGACAGAGGATAAAGCCTCAACCCAGGATAGGTTTTAAATAGGAAATTTTCTCTGTAAAATATATATTTATAATATATATAACCACAAAGGACCAGCCTGCAAAATATCGCATACATCTCCACAAATTAATAAGAAAAAGTATGGGCAACCCAATAAAAATTGGGCAATGGCTTGGACAGGCATCTTTCCCAAGATGAAATATGAATGCCCAAGAAATATTCAATAAAGGGGCTCAAACACATTAATATAATAGAGATGCAAATTAAAACCATAATGAAATACCACTTTTCATCCATCAGACTGGCAAAACTTAAATCTCCCAACATCGAGGACTGGCGAAGATATGAAACATTTGGAATAGACTATGTTGTCGAACACTAGTCTGAGTAGAAGTAGGTAAAATTATTTGGAATTTAAAATGTGAGGTGTGCCTACCTTTTGACTCAACACCAGAATCCTCAGTAACTATTCAAATGAACCTCTTGCATTTAAAAATGTTCCTATTGGCACTAGTTGTGAAGGCAAAAAGTAGAAAAACTCAAATGTCTATCAATAGCTAGGTAACTGAATTTTGCTATAGACAAGAACATGAATAAACTTCAGCATCAAAATGATGAGTTTGAAAAAAATGAGGTGACAGAGGAACACACGTACATGAAAATGAAGCATAAACACATAGAAAAAAATATTTTAAAAAGGAAAGAAAGTGGCAAATAAAATATTGGGGATAATGATTAATTCTGAGGAGAAGAAAGGACCGCACAAGAGAAGTCAAAAGTCATGATGTTTACCTTTGAACCTTTAGGGACAAAGCTGTTTATTTTATTATCATCCTTCATATCATATGCAGACTTTTATAAGCATTCTGTTGTATGTATTCAACATTAAATAAGGAAAAAGGTAAAATAAATACAATAAAATATTTGCTGTGGTTTTCTATAGATAGTGATTTAAAAAGAAAATTTTTTTTAACGTTTATTCATTCTTGAGAGACAGAGAGACAGAGCATGAGCAGGGGAGGGGCAGAGAGAGAGGGAATCCAAAGCAGGCCCCAAGCTCCGAGCTGTCAGCACAGAGCCGGATGCCGGGCTCGAACCATGAACCGTTAGATCATGACCTCAGCCGAAGTCGGACACCCAACAGACTGAGCCACCCAGGCGCCCCATGCAGGTAGTGATTTTTAAAGTTTTCCATATTTTCCAAATTATTCCCAATTTGTAAATGTTAACTATAAAGAAAAATAAACCTTAATTTTGTTCTTAAAGCATTACCTTTAGAAAGAAGTACCTACCCTTCTATTTCAGCTTCCTTTATTTTGGCTGCCTCCCTCACGGCTGAGTCCTTCAAAACTAATCCGTGTATAGTACACTGGAGTTGTTGTTTGGCTTCAGGGCTGGATACAATCCCCAATTTCTCAGTAAGGTCCTGGATGTCTGCTATTGTGGATTGCAACTCCTCTTGTTTCCAGTGAGATATCTCCAGAGATTCTTCTGGATCAGCAAGGTCTATTCTACGGGATGCAATAATGGCTTCACGGGCAGTAAGGATCCCCATCGCCCTAGTGACTGCCTCGTTATAGCGTGTCAAACTTTCATAAGCATCATTCAAGACATCCTGGTGAATAGGAGATGAAACACTGTGACAAAGCTAGCAAACTTTGGGGATTTTTATCATTCTTGAATTTTTGTAGTGCATTCATAAGATGTCTGGGTCTTACAAGGGTTAGCGTCTCCTACTTAGTTTGGCAACATTATGCTAGCACATAAAGACCAATAACTTTTTGTTTGCATAAAGAAAAACTGCTTCCAGATTTGCTAAATCTACTCTAAATTCAAAAATACATCTCAGGCATCATGTCTAATGATACGTATTCCTGTTCTAGAACTCTTATATTAGACTATGAACTAAATAAAGCAATTGCATACATTTAATGTGTGTAACTTTAACCAATATTTGTTGGGGGCATAAAAAGAAAACACACCCTCGCCAAAATTTCTTGTGTTTTCAAATAAATGGCTCTGCCACTAATTTCAGTTTTGAACAAATCACTTAACGTATCCAGACCATAGTCTTCCTGCTGAAATAACAAATAGTTGATGTAAATAACTTTAAAGGTCCCTTCCAGTCCAGCTCTAATCCTATTATTTTAGAGATTTATGTCATCGTTCCTGGAAACTGTATTAAAATCAAATGAAGAAGTACTGAATTTACTCAACATTTGTTAAGTATCAATTTAAACATATTAGGATTCACAGTATGACCTTACATTTCTATAGCGTTTATACCTATCAAATATTGAAATATTATCTAATAAGTCTTTAAATCAGTGAAGGGAGTTCATTTCCCCATTCTATAAGTTTAATGTGACAATTCTGAAAACACAGTGAAAGGCATTATATTAAGTACAAGTGTTCCAGCAACGCCTAAGCTATCTCTCCTAATTATTGTGGAAAAGGAGGGAGTAGGTTGGACTCATTCTACAACACCAGAGGTCAGCAAACTTTTCTTGTAGAGGGCCAGACTAAATATTTTAGGCTTTGCCCGCCATCTGGACTATGACAACTACTCAACCCTGCTGGTGTAGCAGGAAAGCAGCCATAGACATTCTCTAAAGAAATGAGCATGGCCATGATACAATAAAACTTTATTTACAAAATCAGGCACCATGGGCAGATTTGGCCCATGAACCTTCATTTGATGACCCAAGCTCTAAAATCAGACAGACCTTGACTCGAATCCTGTTCTGTTCCTGATGCAGGAGCCTGAGAAAACTGTTGATGTTCCTGAACTTAAATTTCCTTATTTTGAAATAGAGCTAATGATAGCACACCCCCCCCCCCCCACAGAGTTGCTATGAGGATTAAAAACACAGTATTCAGCACGGTTCCCAGACACCGTAAGTTCTAAATGGATGCGGAGTTATTATTTTATGTTATTTTCTCTACACTATATTTCTTCTACTATGCCTCACTATTTCTAAAAACACAAACAAACCAAAACCAAACTCCATCTGAACTCAACAGGGGTTGCCAGGGGTATAGAAGTAAAGGCTTCACATTCCTCTTTCCTGTCTATAAAGCACTGTATTTAGATGTAAATTGAGGTGGGATTGTAAACTGGTCCACCGCAAGTTTCTTTTAAATGGCTATTCTATGGAGAATGTTCATGTAGAACCTATAACTGCTTAAGAAGCACAGATATTACCTAGAGTAAAAGCTAAAACCATGCAATAAAAAGAAATGCATTAACCACCTAATTGAAAAAAAAAACCTACTGTGCGCAAATCAAGGCTTGTAGCAAGCTGCATGTGAAGATCTTCAATGTCACGTAATTTTGCCTCCACATCATTAGCTCCAGAAGAATTTTCTTCTCTTTGCTTCTCAATGATGGTCACAGCTTTCACACTATCCATTTCTGCCTGAACTTGCTCTTGAAATGCTTCACAATTATCCTTCTCATTTTGAATATGTTCAATGTCCAAATTTATAAGCAAAGGCTGCTCTAACTGAGATTTTATCTGCTTCAAAACATGTAAGGAATTTTCCAGTTTGTCCTGAAAATTCTGTTCATTCACTTCTTTGGGTTGGGATTTTAGTATGCTGTTTTGGAGAACCTTGCGTAACTGGTCATTTTCTTCTGCATACAGCTTTATCCGCGGCATTTCTTTCTCTTTGAAAGTGTCATCAAAGGCCTTACTTTCATTCAATGTCTTTAGTATCTCTTGACACAAGCACATGGCTTTCTCAATTCTCCGATTCAAAATCTGAGCATCGAGCAAACTGCTTTCTGGTGAGGTCTGGGGCATTTCTAGCACTGCTTCGGCTCTTTTCTTAATTTGCAAGTCCATAGCCCTCAATTTACTTAGTGATGCCTGATATCTGCCACGGTCTGCCACATGGTCTGCCAACTGCTTAATTTTTTCCTCGAGTTCCTTTTCTTTCTCAACTACTTGGGTGTGTAATTGGTCAAGTTGGGAACCATCCCAGCTTAGTCCTATACACTCAAACACTTCTTTGAGTTTCCGTACCTGTAGGATACTAGACTGAATACCAGTGAGTCGGTCTTTAAGGCCACAGAGCTCCTTTTCAACATCTTGATTTATTTCTTGATTTAATAGCAGCTCGTTGTGCCGTATATGGTCAACCTCCTTCTGAAGCACAGATGTTTTTTCATGAAATTCTCTGTAAAAATGGATCTTGCGTTCCACTTCATTACATTTACTTTGAATTAATCTTTGCGTTCTATGGGCTCTAGCCTTAAGGTTTTTCAACTGGTCATCCAGAAATAATCTTTCAAACACATTTAGATCCTTACAGATGTCTGTTTGTTCCCGAAGGTGGGTCAAGATCACACTCTCTGCTTCTTGCAATTCCTTCTGAGAACTCATCAAAGTGACACGCTCATGTTCTAGTTCAGTTTCTGTGGAGGCTGTTTTCACCTTGGGATTTATCAGTGCTTCATTTTCCTGAAGTGAAAGCTGAACCTTCTCTATTACGGCAAAAAATCTGCTCCTTTCTTCCAATTTAAATTCTAATTGCTGTGATCTTTCCGTTGACTTTAAAACTAGCATTTGGTACTGATTCTGTAAGTCCTGTAGGAGGTGATTTAAATCATTGCTCTCATCTGCTGGAAGATCAGGAGTATTATCTTTGACCTCTTCAACCAAGGACTCCACAGCTTGGTGCTTATCCAGAATGCCATCATGTGTCATCTTGCACTTTCTGATCTGTGAAAGTATGTCATCTGGGAGAAGGGAAATGGTAGGAGCGAGTTCACCTAGCAGATTCTTGACCCACAGGATAATCTCTCTCATCCTGGTCCTTGTTTCACACATCTTGATCTGATTTTCCACCTCTGTGTTTAATGGCTCCGAGGCTTCCAATCGCTTCTGCAAATTATTCATTGCATCTTCCAAAGTATTCTTTTCTTTTTCTCCCCAAATCCTCTCCATCTGAAATTCAGCTTGCCCCTTCAAAGCCAAAAATCTCTGCTTGATAGCACGGAGTTCAGTGGCCAAGGCAACTGTGCCTGGGCTCCCCTCCTGTTCTTCTGGAGAGTTCAGCCCTAACTGCTGCTGTTGCTGCAGAGAAACGTCAAGGTCTTGGATCTTACGCATGAAAAGTATAAATTCATCATTTTCTGCTACTTGCTGAGAATACTTCTTTTGAGCCAACTGTTGTACTTGTTCCCAACTACGTGCAAGTTGCTGGATCTGGCTTTCCAAAACCTTCTTATCCATGTCAGTCACACACTTTGATAAATTTTCCCATTCAATTTTCATCTTGCTTAAAGAATCTTTCTCTTTTTCTATCGATGCCAGGTAGTTTTTCATTTTGTCCAGATAGGCTGCACTGTCCAGTGGTCCCCTAGAGAAAGAAAAAAAATGGAGCTTATTAATATACATCAACATGAGGTTAGAGTTCATGAAAAGAAATTAATTCTGCTCTGAATTCACAGAAGAGAAGACTAGGTTGTCTATAAAAGCATTCTGTCTTTAAAATCAAAATCAGGACCTTGTTTAGTGTGGCTTTCAGTTAGTGTGTAACAATACAGAGAACTCGTAAAAATGCAGAACCACAGGAAGGGAGTGAAGAGGGAAGGGAACGATATATATGTAAAAGGACTTGGTAACTGTAAAGTACTTGCACAAAGGTGAGTCTAAGCCTAAGAAATTATCACAATGTCCAACCACTTTGTTACCATTTTACCGACAATAACGAATAAGAAAGTATAATCAGTCTCGTCTTTTGAATATAAAATTGTTTCCTCAAAGGGATATCACTGAAAGTAAACCCCATTTAGGCAAAAGTACAAAATCAAACTTTTTACTTTAAAAAAAAAATGTTTTTTTAAGTTATCCCTACAGCCAATGTGAGGCTTGAACTCACAACCCCGAGATCAACAGTTGTTTGCTCCACTGACTGACTCAGCCAGGTGCCCGCCTCAACCTTTTTAATAATGACAAGGTATTTACACAGTAAGACTGTATCTACAAACCATTTGCTATTATCTTCAAAGCCAAAAAGAGTATATATATGTAAAAAGAAATCATTAGAATGGATATATATTCAGTAGGTTCTGAACTATTTCAACCAATTATGCTGATACTGAACAAGTGTATACATAGAATATTTCTTTCCACCCCATAGTTCAGAATAAAGTCTTGACAAAAAGAGTGCTGAATTCCATAGAATTTAAATCCATTTGGAAGATACTTATAGTGTGAATTAATTGTTTAAGAAATTAATTTTTAAAACATAATTTAATTATAAAATTAATATAAATAATATAAAATTTACTGCATGAAACAACAGTTTTCTTCAATGGCTTCCGTATGTAATTAATTTCCATATTGTACTGTTAAAATCATAATATCGTCTCATAGTATAAACTCTTAAAACCCTGGGCCTGTCCAAGGTAGTGCAGCCTATCTGTGCTTGAATAAAAAGAATGCAAGACCTAAATTGTTTCTTTTTTTTTTTTTTTTTAATGTTTATTTTTGAGTGAGAAAGAGAGAGAGAGAGAGAGAGAGAGAATGAGCGGGGGAAGAGCAGAGTCAGAGGGAGACACAGAATCCCAAGAAGGCTGCAGGCTCCAGGCTCTGAGCTGTCAGCACTGAGCCCCATGTGGGACCTGAACCCACCAACTGTGAAATCATGAACTGAGCTGAAGTCGGACCCTTAAGTGACTGAGCCACCCAGGTGCCCCAAGTCCTAAATTCTTACACTTACACTTTTAGACTTTCCTTTTCTGTCAACAAGGCTTTCACTGAGGATTCAATGGCAGCAAGGCGTTCCTGAAAATCCTTAAGGAAACAATATTGGCTTTCTTTATTTTTCTTCAAAGTAATAAGTGCCTGAAGCAGATTGTCCAAATAGTTCACTGAATACCCTGCGTTGTGAAGAACCAAGGCACTTGTTTCTGCTTTATTGAGATACTCAGTTTGTTCCAGTGGTTCAATGGCTGATTTCTTTGCGTCCAACTGGGCATATAATTCCTAAAAACAAGTCATGGAAATTAGTAAATATAAATTCACTCCCTCACTCACTCATTAATTTCCTTCCTTCCAGTAACATTATATCCCAAGAATAGGTTTTAAAAATTTCATTTGCATACAGAGAAAGTAAGGTGCTGAAAGATTAAAAGACTTTTTTTTTCCACTGGAATCATGTTAAAATCTAGACTGAAATTGACAGTTGTCTTAGCATTTAATAGCAATTAGATCTTCCTATTGTGTTAAAAGGTTCTGTAGTGTCTAAAGGAAGATTTCTCTCTTTTTGTTCCAGGTTGTTCTACATTTGCAGACACTCCGTTTATATATATCCTTTATATATGATACTTTTTTTTTTTTTAATTCACATACATCACCCTTCTTTCCTGTTTGAAATACATGTTTACAGTCATGTAAACTTAGCTAAAATTGTAGGGGTCATTTTTTTTTTTTTTTAAACATGGCCATGTATTGGATTTTTAGACTATATACCTATAAGTACATAAATATATAAACACAGCTAGGTAAACACCGCTGTAAAAAAAACAAAGAAGTACCCTGCAATGTTGATAATTAGGAAAAATAAAATAAATTTATCAGAATCTGAAGAATACATATGACTAAGAACAGAAGTGAGAAGTCAGAATCTCCAAATAGTGTTACTGAATAAGTTTTTAGGAACTTCGTGAAAAAGACTAATGCTCATTAAACTCTTCCACTTTTTAAATGGAAAGATTTATACAACTTACTGATTAGTACATAATTATATAGTTACCAAATTGATCATCAGGCAAAGGTTAAATAAGACTTTTCATTCTGTACAAGCAAGTTTCTGGTAATTAAAATATATTGTATTGCACTGGATAAATGATGCAATCATGTTGTCAATGTTTTTCTTGTTTCCATACCTCTATCTCTTTTAATTGTTCATTTCTTAACACGACATCTAATTCTAAAGGTTGATTTTGCAGCTCATTGACTTTATGCTCATCGTCAGTGTTTTTCATGCTTTCTTGAACATTGAGAGAAAGTTGTTTTGACAAAACCATTTCCACAGCTGAATTCTGAAAACATAAAAAGATTAATTGCCAAATGGTCTACCTTCCAAATAAATAATTTTTCCTTTTCTTGGTGAAAACATTCTAGTTCCTTCTATTTACTCAGATTAACGGCTTTCAAAAAGTACATTTGGGGCACTATCAAAGATGATTTTCTTCATGCAATATTTAACGCTGACATTGATATCCCAAGGAAAAAGTTTTTTGAAAAGATAGGATAGGATCTATAATTATATCACAAGGTAAAATCTAGTCTTAAAGAAAACAGATATGGAAAAAACAAAAATTCTAAAATCTATACTTAGTATTCACTGTGATGCCAGAGGGCAGGACAAGTAACAGGCATTCAGTGTTACCTATGGGTAGTTGAACATGGTAAGTGGATAGATGGCAGGAACACCCAGATTGCATCATATTAACAACGGATTATGGCTTAAACAAATTAATAGTAAGAATTCCAACCTGGGTAAGGCAGAACAGGTTATACAGGTAGTAATTTGAAAGCTGTACCAACTGGATTTTCTCATAGGATACACAGAGATGGCATCTGCATTCATTTATTTGTTCTTTTCACAAATATTTGTTGAGTATTTACGCGTACCAGGTACCATGACCGTCATTTTAAGAGATTTCCATTATTTTGCTAGGGTATTAGTTTTTATTTTCAGGTTACTTTATAAATGAAGTACCATTTGATTGTGCCATATACTTTCACGTCAGTAAGGTCTGCATTAGTAAGTCCGTGAATAGAATGTGTCCACATCCCCAAACAAGGTAGAAATTGTTATTGTAAAAGTACCGCCTAGATAGCAATGTAAAATGTTAAGCGAAAGGGAAACTGGGTAAGAGATCTACGAAACCTTTCTGTACCCTCTCTGCAACATTTCCATCAATGTAAGACGGTTGTAAAGTTAAAAGATTATTTAAATAAAACAGATGCTTTATGTGTCCGGAGCTTCACCAAAACTAACTGGTAAGAAAATTCAGCTGACCAGGGTGACTGGTTTTGATTAGTTGGCACTTAGCACCAGTTACTTCTTTCAAGAGGCTACAAATGATTACAATGATTTCGAAAACTCCCTCCATTCCCAACAATTTATTCAGGCAAACTATAGTTAAAAACCTACAGGGAAGACAGCATCTCAGGAGGAAAGATTCAGGAAGGCTACAAGAGGGAAAGAGAAAGGTGCCACACCACAGGTTCCATCAGCCCATGGGCCCTCCTTGCCGTGAGCCACAACCACGGGAGGTGGACGCCTGCCTCCCGCCTGTTACTCCCACAAGTCCACCCAGAACAAGAGCATCTGAGGTAAAGGCTGAGATATTAGACCCTAGGAAAACTTTACGTATTATTAACCATCTACTAAGAATTCAGAGCTCTTGGTCTGTCTTACCTTATAAACCAGTGACTTGAGGACTAGCAACAATCGGCCATTTGTAATCTATCTTTGGTGGCCAGAGAGAGCATTCTGAAAAACCGGAAATCACCCCTAAACACCATTTGTCTACTAACCCCAAAAGCCATGTTTCGACCTTGGCAGAACATCCAACGGAATCCCTCAAACGAACGTTTCAAATTTAAAAGGTAACATTCTCTTGCTCATGCCCAGAGAGGTTGGAACACAGACTCAAGGTCCTGATTGGCTCATGGGAAGATTCTTTTGGAATCAGTCATCTCTGCTCATCACCCTTTACTGTATTTTATTTTGATTTGGCAGGCTCACTTGAACAACTTTCTTTTAAATAGAAGATATTTCAAACATAGTTAGAAGAACAAAATACGACCTACAGTCATTAATCGTGATACAGATATAAGTAATGTAATCTTCCATACCACAAATACAATCAAATATAATTGAAAGCCCAGTCCTCATCCTTCTTTCATCTCTTCCTTCCCAGAGATAACCACTATTTTGAAATATACACATACATTTTCAAAAGTATGTATTCATTTAAGTCATCTCTCTGTCCAACGTGGGGCTCTAACTCATGACCCTGAGATCAAGAGTCATGTGCTCTATGAACGGAGCCAACCAGGCATCCACACACACACATTTTTACACTTTTATTATATATGTCATTCATACAGTATTGTCTTATGTATTTTAATTCTTATAAAACTGGAATTATGTATTATCATTTTATAGCTTTTCCATTCAACAGTATGCTTGGGGATGTATTCGTGGTGACAGAGAAAAATCTAATACAGTCATTTTACCTTTTATACTGTTCTACTGTCTGCATGAACATGACTTATTTATCTGTCAGGCTACTGTGAACATAATATTGTTTCCAGTTTTTCTTATTACAGATATATTGCTCTGACAAACACTTTTGTGCCAGTCGTCTTGCACATTTGTGTGACTTTCTTTGGGATGTTTTCCTAGGACTAAAATTACTCCTTTTAAGTAATGGATAGCTATTGATTTGTTCTCCAAACTGAATTACAGTTTTGATTCCCACCAGCATGGTAAAAGAATTCGTATTTTCCCTAATCCTCTCTGATATTTGATGCTAACAGACTTTAATTTCTGCCAATATAATGCATGTGAAATTGATATCATTATTGTTTTAATGGATTTCTCTGACGGCTAATAAGACAGAGCTACTCTCTGGGCACCCCAGGGGTTCAGTCGGTCGAGTGTCCAACCGACTGGAGTTTGAGCCCCGCATTCGTTCTATGCGGACAGCTCAGATCCTGCTTCGGACCCTCTGTCTCCCTCTCTCTCTGCTCCTCCCCTACTTGCTCTCTCTCTCAAAACTAAATATACATTTAAAAAAAAAAAAAAAAGACTGATCTACTCTCCTAGAAGAAAACATGAGCAGTAAGCTCTTTGACATCAGTCTTAGCAATATTTTATTGGATTAGTCTTCTGAGGCAAAGGCAAAAAAACTAAAATAAACACATGGGACTACATCAAACTAAAAGGCTTTTGCACAGGGGCACCTGAGTGGCTCAGTCAGTCGAGCAGGTCATGATCTCGCGGTTTGTGCGAGTTCGAGTCCCACGTCAGACACTGTGCTGGCAGGTCAGAGCCTGGAGCCTGCTTCAGAGTCTGTGTCTCCTCCTCTCTGCCCCTCCCCTGCTCATGCTCTCTCTCTGTCTCTCAATAATAAATAAACATGCAAAAAATAATAATAAAATAAAATAAAATAATTTAAAAAAAATAAAAGGCTTTTGCACAGCAAATGAAACCATCGACAAAGCAAAAAGGTAACCTACTGAAAGGAAGAAGATATTTGCAAGTTGTACACTCGTTAATGGGTTAACAGCCAAAATACACAAAGAATTTATACAATTTATTAAAAAAAAAACAACAATCTGATTAAAAAAATGGGCAGAGGACATGAACACACATTTTTGTCCAAAGAAGACATCCAGAAGGCCAACAGGCACATGAAAGACGCTCAACGTCACTTACCACCAGGGAAATGCAAATCAAAACCACAATGAGATACCACCTCACACCTGTCAGACCGGCTATTACTTAAAAGGCAAAACATTACAAGTGTTGGTGAGAACGTGGAGAAAAGGGAACCCTCAAAAGCTACTAAGAGGAATGTTAAGTTGGTTCAGTCAGTATGGAAAACATTATGAAGATTCTTCAAAAAATTTAAAGTAAATGTATCATATGTTCCAGCGATCCCACTTCTGGGTATTTATCTGAAGAGAACAAAAACACAAATTTGAAGAGCTATGTGTAGCCCTAGGCTCGCTACAGCATAATTTACAACAGCCAAGATATGGGAGCTGCTTAAGTGTCCCTCAGCAGATATACGGATAAAGAAAGCGTAGTGTACCTATGTAAGGAGTATCGCTCAGTCATAAAGAAGAATAAAATCTTTATAAAAGCTTCCTAAAGATAAGCATCCATCATCACCACTAGAGACAAAATGAAAGGCATATCAACACAGTCTCAGGGGCTGCCTCCTTCTGTTAGCATGATGTCCACAATGTTAACATGACCCATAAGGCACTTGTGACTCGGCCAGCCTCGCCTACCTCTCAGGCCTCACCTGTGTCGCTCTCCTCTTTCCTCCACCCTCTCTTTCATCCTTTCTAACTCCTCATGCTCTCTCTCCCATCACAAGAGGAAATTCTACTTCCTCTTTCAAAAATGCTCCCAACATCCAGCCCTGAGCTCTGTTAATTCCAAGCCACCCTTCGGGTCTCAGTTCAAATGCTGTTTCCTTACGGAAGCTCTGACTACAGTTCGTGTCAGAATCCTTTATTATAGACGATCATGGAAATGGGTTCCTCCATTTAGTTCCTGTAATTAGGCTCTCATTAGTTACTTGATTGATGTGTGTCTCGTCCTCTAGACTAGAAGCTCAATGAGAAGAGAGACTATGCCTATTTTTGTTCACCTCTGAACCCTCACTGTCTGCTCAATAAATTTTGACTGAGTGGACATAGAGACGAATTAATATTAGACAAAAAATAAGAGAGTTTTGTTTAGTCTTTGTTTGTTAAGATGAACCATCTGTGGGGGCGCCTGGGTGGCTCAGTCGGTTAAGTGTCCGACTTCAGCTCAGGTCATGATCTCGCACTCCATGAGTTCAAGCCCCGCATCGGGCTCTGTGCTGACAGCTCAGAGCCTGGAGCCTGTTTCGGATTCTGTGTCTCCCTCTCTCTCTGACCCTCCCCTGTTCATGCTCTGACTCTCTCTGTCTCAAAAATAAATAAATGTTAAAAAAAAAAAAAAAAGATGAACCATCTGTGGATTATAAAGCAGATTACAAAGAAATTGAGGATCCCCCGATCTAGGTCTGCCAATCTAGCTGTCGTTGATCTGATATCTGCTAGGAATGACAGAAACAGGATTTGGTGGGTTTACCAAGAGTAGAGAAAGTTCAAAATAGGCACAAGAACACAATAAGGGGTCCACTGAGGTCAGACAGCACATTAGCATATTAGACCTCAATTAAAAACCCACATAACACATTCAATAAAATGGTGGGGTAAGCCACCAAGCATCAGGCTGGGTAGAGGACACCTGTGTTCTAGTCCCAGTGCTGCCAGAATATGAATTTGGCCAATTAACATCTCTCACTTCCCTCACCTGAAACACAAGAGTTAGGCTAGAGAGTTTCTAAGGTCCCTCAGCCTAAGATTTCAGGACTTCAGAACATGCTGTCAAACACATGCTGCTCAGAGATGTCAACACCATGTACCCTATGTAGGTCACTTGGTGTCCTGTAAGGGAACAAATCTTAGATTATAAAAAATACCTCTAGAGTAAGAAGCAAGATTTACATACGGGCCAAAACCAGGCAAAGTAATACACTTTGAAGACAGAGTCGGCATATGGCCCAACTACGTGTTTCATTTCAAAATTTTTTTTTTTACTGTGTCATCAGGATAAACAATACCCCAAATAGACATCATTTACCCCAGGATTGAAAACTGTTTATCCAGTGAGTGGTTTTCCTTCTCACTCTAGTACGGACTCCACTGTATTTCTGGGGGCTCACCCACAGCGGGATACCTTTGTCTGTATCTGTGACCATCTACTTTCCAGAATTTCTCTGGATGCTTCTTAAACACTGAAATTATAAATGCTCAGAAATTTTTGAAAAGAACAAAAAAAACAACTCAGACATACTGACAATTATACCTAATGACAAGGAATTTAAAGAAGTAATTATAGACAAAAAGTTTTTTGAGGGAGCAATTATGTCATGTAGGTTGACATGTGGAAGGGAGAGGGGCAGGGAAGAACACTTAATACCAGTTAATATGTAATGTTGCTTTATGAGTTTTTAGAATAATAACAAACCCAGAATGTATTACTTTCCTGTTTTTCCTCTTTATCATTTCCCTTTATGGACATCTAAAATCTTAAAAGATTAGTCAGTCTTCACTTTTTATCATACCCTAATTTGTTACTTTACTTCACCTACATGGGGGGGGGGTGGAAGGCAGTTTTGCCTTTTCATATTCAAAAACTCTTAGAAATTCATCTCTATAAAAATATCCAGTAAGATATTTGATCATAAGCACCCCTACCATTCAGTCTGTATGTTATAATTTCTCTTGCCTCCAGCTTTGCCTTAATATTTTAACTTTTTTTTGATGTTTATTTTTGAGAGAGAGACAGAGCGTGAGTGGGGGAGGCACAGAGAGAGAGGGAGACACAGAATCTGAAGCAGGCTCCAGGCTCTGAGCCATCAGCACTGAGCCCGACGCGGGGCTCAAACTCACAACCTTTGAAATCATGACCTGAGCCGAAGTCAGACGCTTAACTGACTGAGCCACTCAGGCGCCCCAATTAATATTTTTGATATTAAAGAAAAAGTCAGCCAAAGGTCCAGATCTAAGTTATCCTCTAAATTTCACCTAAAATGAAATTCTTAGCAATGCATTCAAATATAAACATGCTATAATGGCAATTTTTGAAAAGTGCAATCATACTTTCAACAAAACTCTAAGATCACATGAAATTTACTAAAGAAAAAAGTAGAAGAAAATAAAAACTTCCTAAAAATTCTTCTGGAGACGATTTTAAATAATCTGATAAAAGCCCTTCCAAATTCCAAAAAGGCACATGAAATGAGCATTAATTAGATATTTAATTAGTGTTATATTTTAAGCTGTGACAACTGTATGCCCATATTCTAGCAGAATGACTAGTACAAAAGAGTCCTCAATGGATGTTTTTAATGAATTAAGTGCTTGTTTTCACTACCACAAGAGTTTCTGATTAATTACATTTATAATTCAGTAAATTGTGCTTTTATGTGCTCTATGCACTCAGTATATAGAGATTCCTGCTTAAGTAATTTACACTCATCGTATATGTGTCTATACATGTTTTGATCACTTTTACTAGCTGTTCAACGTTAAAATTGTTCTGGGTCTTACATAGTCTAATGTTACACAGAAAAAAGTAAATACAGCCAGTACTTAGAGTGGGGAAAATAAGAAGCACACATTCAGAGGGAAAAAAAAAAAAAAAAAAGATTCATGTTACAAAAGAGTAAAAAGTAATCATGATAAAATATTAGTAGAGAATTAAAACCAGTTTCCTCTATCCTAGACCTGTGAAAATTATTTGAAAACTTAAGTACCTCTATAATGGTTTTAACTTTAAAAATAGCTTATCTTGGGGAGCCTGGGTGACTCAGTCAGGTAAGCGTCTGACTTCAGCTCAGGTCATGACCTCGTGGTTTGCAAGTTCGAGTCCCGCATGGGGCTCTCTGCTGTCGGCACAGAGCCCTCTTTGGATCTTCTGTCCTCTCTCTCTGCCCCTCCCTCACTTGCTCATGTGCACACACTCTCTCCCTCTCTGTCTCTCTCTCTTTCAAAAATAAATAAACATTAAAAAAATAGCTTATTTCCTCCTTCACAAACACATGAATCTTCTGACCATATGCAAGACATCACAAATTAAATAAAAATTTATATTAGAATATATTTGTCTTACATGATTCAATGGAAAAAAACATCTTAATGAAGCATCATAAATTATAAATAACTCATCATTCAAGATTAAGTAAAAGCTTAATAAATTATAAAAGTTCTGATTATTGGATTATGATCTTTAGTTTTCAATACTCTACTGAATTTTGGGTGCTCACAGCCAAAATGGGTCTGAGAAGCTAATTTTAAAAGTTATTAAGCAATTCCCTTTAGCAATATCATGCATTAGCATAGAAAACACTCAGCTATGTATATTTTTTTACTTATCTACTGCTCTTTAAATACCGTTAAGAGTTTCTTTTATACATACAACTCAAGAGTCGCATGCACGGGCCCTTCATTCTTTAAGACATTTTCCTTAACCGTGTCTGACATGACAAGTGGGATTTAGTAAGTTCTCCTCATGGCCAGAGAGATGCTCTATTAGCATTTAACCTTGTTTTACACATTTCTAGAGATTGCCCTCTGGTTCCTATAATTTTCCATGCATTTCTGTTTTAAGAAGACAACAGAAGGGGCGCCTGTGTGGCTCTGTTGGTTAATAGTCCGACTTTGGCTCAGGTCGTCATCTCACAGCTCGTGAGTTCGAGCCCTGCGTTGGGCTCTGTGCTGACCGCTTACAGCCTGGAGCCTGCTTCAGATTCTATGTCTCCCTTTCTCTCTGCCCTCTCCCCCATTCACTCTCTGTCTTTGGTCTCTCAAAAATAAATAAACGTTAAAAAAAAATTTAAGAAGACAACAGAAGCGTACGCTCTTTTCATCGCTGTTGATCGCGTACTCCATAAAAAGCTGATGAGGACTCAAGCCTGAATGGTCTGATCTTTTTGCTATGGTCCCACTGGACCCTGGATTGTGAGAGGCTGCCTAACAGGAAGACGCTTTCAAATACAGTATACTGGATGGTTCTTTGTGCCTTTTCCATTTCAATCTCTAACCTATGAGAAAGAACTTTAAGAGCCACAGGAAAATGTACCCATTTGGTTTAGAAAGAAAACAAAACAACATTCTTCTTTCTTCTCCCCCGGGGAAAATTAGGAGGCTGAATGTTGATGTTCTCACACCAAACGATCTGACAACATTTAAAAATGCATTTGCAGTAGAGGGTTAACATGAGAAGAAAAAGAAAGGAACCTATCCTTTCAAACAGTCTCTGATTTCATTATAAAATCAACCAAAAAAAAAAAAAAAAAATGGGGCTCTTGGATTTTTTTTTCCCCTCAGAAAATGGGTAGAACACATTTTCTTTTCTTTTGCCTTTTCGAATTTGCCTTTGTGCTCTTGACCCAAGAAACGGTATCTGATTACATATCAGAGAGAATAATCAACCCAAGTTGATGACTGACATTTTAACAGACTAAACAGTAATATTGCACCACCGAAATCCTGAACAGTTTTCTAAGGGCTCTTTTTACAAGTGGGCATCATAAATAGCCAGCACATTGAGGGTTTAATTATGAAATCAGAAGGCTTGATTCACTACCCTCTTTTCAGAGCCCAACACCTCTTCTTTCTCAGACGCGATGTCTTGGAGAGGCAATCACAAGCACTTACCTTGTTTATTTCCCAATCTTGCTCCAATTTTTCCAGTACAGCTGAGTCCTGAGTGGACTCCTGCACATCACAAGTGACCTCCTCCTCTCTGCCTGGCAGACTAAACTTTTCTTTCTGTTCTGCTGAGCGTTTTGATTGGAGAATGCTATGAAGACAATTTTCTGTCTCCTGCTTAGCAGATTCAAGTCGGTTTTCCAAATCCTTTTGTTTACACTTAAGTGATTTTATATCATCTTTAATAATCTTCTGTCCCACTGAAGATGTGTTTTTCTTGATGGATTTTGCTAAAGCTAAAATCTTCTCCAATGTGCCATCTTGTAAACTGAGTCTATTCTCTAGTTCCTGTAAGTGGAGAAAAGATGATCACACAAAGTATTTCCATTGTCACAAGAGTTCATTGACTTTTGGAAATCACAGAGTATTCTTCTCCAGCAGTGGAAAGTATAATAAATTTACCAATTCATATCACAAAGAAAAAACTTTGGGCAAGATTTAAACCACTGTAGCATCCCAGACCAAAACCTCCAACAGACTGTATAAGATACCAAAAGTCTATAAGAAGTAACAAAGAAAATTTCATAACACAGTTCCCGGAACGTTGGAGGCAGTCAACATATATTTGTTAAGTATGTATTTTGTTCAAGATACAGCCTTTTTACACAAAATACTAAATAATAAGGGCTTACTTTGTGCAAAGCATTGAAAAAAATAGAAGAATCATTTAGAATGTGCCCACATGAATCTAGTGTTAATATTTAAAATTCAGAGCAAAACTTTAATCAATCTATCCAATGCAATATCTTAAATATAGCAGGAACCCAAATAATATTTACTAAAGGCATGAACAAATCAGGCTAATTTGAGAACTCAAGACTCAAATGGAATTTGAGGTACTATAGCAGCTACTGATGTTACTATTGAAATAGAGTTAAACTTAAAGTTGCTAAGTGAACTAGATAGTATTTATTAGTCACTATCCTAATAGACTACACAGTATTCACTCATTCATTCATTCATTCATTCATTCAACCAGCAGCAAATATTATCATGGTAGGCTTTTTAAAAATTGTCCTTTATGTTTTAAGTAATGTCTACACCCAATGTGGGGCTCGAACTCACAACCCCGAGATCAAGAGTTGCACACTCTACCAATCAAGCCAGCCAGGCGGCCTTATCATGATAGGTTTTGAAGTTGCATAGATGAGTAAAGTTCAGTCCCATCAGGTTCCTATAATCTAGTGAGAGACACAGAAGTAAACAGACAATTGTATTAGAATGTGAAAAGATCTACACTAACAAATACACACAGGTCCAGATTGCATTTTAGAAAGATCTGGCACGGCCAAGGGGATGTTGCAATAGACAGGGTGACAAGTACAGGCAGAGAGCCCCTGTTTGCTGAGGGTCTGCCCTAAGGAGGCAATAATGAGGGTCTTGGGGAAGTAACAAACTTTACAGATATTCCAGAGATGAAAGAGACAACATTTGGTGTCTGACTAGATTGAGGGATCTGGGAAAGCGTGGATAACCAGGATTCTGACTTGAACCTTGGGGAGATGGGAGAAATATTCACAGAGTCAGAGAATATGGAAGAAAAAGCAGGCCTATTGGATGGCAGCTGGGAGACGGAGAAAGGGAAGTTGCTGCGTTATTTTCTGGACCTGCTGAACCACAGATAACTGCACGATATCCCAGTGGAGTTTGTCCACTGGGGTCAGAAGACCTGAATTGTAGCCCCTACTCTGTCATTTAACCTGATGACCTTGGAAGTCCCTCATCTCTCCAGAACCCAGCTTATCACGTGTAAAGTGTGGGGTCTGAACTTGATGGCCTCTGAGATTCCTTCTGTCTATATCAGAGGTTCTATGTTAATTTTGTAGCAGGAGCCTGAGCTGGGTTCATGTCTGACACTTTCCTCGGTATCCGTGGAACCCAGACAGTGCCTTGGATATGACTGAGCCCTGAATATTGTCAAATGATCACTGTTAAAAAGGGAGGTAGTCCTGTCACAATATCAGGCCATGGAGGAGAAGGCTTGTGTGATTCCCAGATCCCTAAAAGAAAGAGATGAGGAATTCCCACACTCAGGCCACCAGCGCTGCTCTGAGACTCACCCCATGAAATCTCCAGTTAAGGAGCTGTTAAAGAAAGAGCCGCTAAAGAAAGAGCCGCTTTACTTTGTTTTCTTCTAGAAGTCACCTTGCAGGCCTGCTTGTTGGCAAAGCAGAGAGTGAGAATCCAAGGAACATGTTTTGAGGACGTGGGTAAAGCACGTGTGATCCTCACTGTATAAGGCTCGGTGCTGTTGGACTTTGGGAGGGGATTTTGGAAGCCTTACATCTGGAGACTGCTCTAATTTACAGCGTGAGTATATAGGTTAATAAGGCACAAATTCTGTAACTCCCATCTGCCCCTGATAAAGAATGCGAAACTGAAGCATTTCCCTCCTGGTCTTGCTGCATACTATGCATCCTTTGACTAGTCAGTATCTGCTGGAGTCACATGCGGGCTCTAAAACAAAGATCTCCAGGAGGTACAGACTGGTCACGGGTGGAACTGTCTCTGAGGCTCCAGAGTGCAGGGAAATGTTGAAGTCAAATTATAAATAGATTTGGTCACTAAAGAAGAACATCCCGGGGGCGCCTGGGTGGCTCAGTCAATTGAGCATCCGACTTTGACTTAAGTCATAATCTCGCAACTTGTGAGTTCGAGCCCCGCATTGGGCTCTGTGCTGATGGCTCGGAGCCTGGAGCCTGCTTCGGATTCTGTGTCTCCTTCTCTCTCTGCCCCTCCCCCGCTTGTGCTGTGTCTTTCTCTATCAAAAATAAATAAAATATTTTTTAAAAAAAGAAGAAAAACCCCATTTTCTATGACTGGCCAGAACTTTAATTAATTAATTTTAATTATCTGAATAACAACTGGATTTCTGACCAAAGACAATGATTTGTTCATCGTAATTAATATTGATTTTGTTTTAATGTCCATCGTGTCTGGGCACTGTTTAATACCTGCAGCTTCTGCAGTTTTTCCTCAGTTGCTATTTGATCCAAAGGCTTATCAGAAAAACTGGCAAGTTCCTTGGAGAGATTGTCCAATGTAGTATTCAGGTCTGTGACGCAAACCTGGTATGAGTGGTGTTCTTGAACGTGACCTTCCAATTTTTGCACGGAATCCTAAAAATAAAACCATTGACAATTCACCAATTATGTCTCTGAATTTCCTCACTCAGAAAATAATTAAATTGTTCATAAACACTTGTTTTATGAAGTTTCATCTGGAAACAGGAATAGGGCCATATAAATTGTCCAGAGTTCTTAAGTAAAGTTTTAGTATTTGCGATATTTCCATGTAAAATCTCCTCCTCCCCACCCCCCCACAAATGGCTTATTGAAATCACATGCTTCTTGGCCTTCATTTCATTCCTAAAGACAATTTACTTCTCAAGAGGTTTACAAATTGTAAAGGCTTCAAATTATATCATCAAATCACAAACATCCATAATAAAGCAGCTCCCTTAATTATCCTTCTTAGTAAAATCAAATACCCACAGTTGTAAATGAGACTATATGAGATCAGCCTAACCTCAGATTCCTTTCCTAAGAATTCAAGTCCAACATTGTGTTTTAGGAAAAAGTAATCCTAACTCGAGAACAAACCCATCTTCAGGTCTGCTTCCTGGAATAAGAAAATAAGGCGGCCACACCTCATCAGAAAAGTAGCAATTATTAAACTAAATAATTTATAGCCAAGTAGGTATCTCTTTACCCCTGCACACGTCCTGCAATCTGTATAAGCAAGACTTCTTACCCACATAACCCTTATATTGATCTAACTTCCCATATGCAAAGAATTACAGATAATTCTCTTATGAGAATACATTCCCTTGTGACAAACTGACATTTATCTCTTAACTCTTTTACTGCAGACTACTCAAGGGAGGGAAACTGATAAGGTTTATACAGAATAATGAATATATAGCTGACCTTAAACAACATGAATTTGAACTATATGGATCCACATATCACAGAGCTTGTACAGTACTGTAAATGTATTTCCTCTTATGATTTTCTTAATAACATCTTCTTTTCCCTAACTTACTATACTATAAGTAATATATGTTTTAGGTAATATATATGTCATATATTAATATAGATATATAATACATATAGAAAATATGCGTTAATCAACTGTTTATGTTATCTGTAAGGCTTCCTCTCAACAGTAGGCTATTAGCAGTTAAGTTTGGCGGGAAAAAAAGTTATACGCAAATATTCAACTGTAGGAGGGGCTCAGCATCCCTAGCCCCCCACTTTGTTCATGGGTCGCCTGTAAACTATTCCAATGAATAGATGATGGATGAATGGATGGATAGGTGGATGCATGGGTAACTTCAACACCATCACCTTCAGAGAGATACTTAAATCTTAACACTTCTGGCCCTTGAAAATAGGAACTTGGATGAGAAAAAAAATAACATAATAATCAAACAATGGCCACTGGATTTCTCTAGCAAAACTGACTGGATTGAGCTCTCTACCCTTACAGAGTCAGTATTTGTATCTAAAAAGGATAAATTAAACGTTAAAAGTTTTTGATTTACCAGAAGAACAAAAAAATGGTTCCATATACAAATAGGACATACTTGTGCATAATTATGACAATCATTAAAAAACTTATTTTGAGGGATGAGCACTGGGTGTTGTATGGAAACCAATTTGACAATAAATTTCATATATTGAAAAAAAAAAAAAAAACAACTTATTTTGACCATTTCACCTGTAGTTGCTGTAGAAGACTTTCGTGTAGATGCTTTATCTCCAGCCAAGGCTCTTCACTGAAGTTGGGATTTTTAGTGCATTCTAAGAGGTAACTTCCTTGAGATTTTAACTCTTTTAGCAAGGATGTCAAATCTTGCGCTTTCTGGAGGAATTTCTTATAAATTTTTAACTGAGCTTTCTTCTCCTGCAAACCGTGTTGCAGAGCAAAGCCCACTTCTTGTTTCTTTTTCAGTTCTGTGAGCATTAATCTCAGATCCTCCTTACTTTGCAAATACTTCTCTCCTTCTAGTAGAAGCTTTTCTTGATGGCTAAGTTGTACAAAATATTTTAGAAATGACACTTAGGAAATTGGAATGCTTTTTGCATATTATAGTATAACATACATTACAATAAAAAGCATTAAAATAACACTAATATAAATTATTCCCAACGACTCTTTTGGCAATATAGCATTCTAAATAGCACTAAGGTTAGCTCAGAAACCAAATCAGAAATTATTTGCAGCATTCCTAAAAAAATAGATTTTTGTCACATAATTTGACCTGAGAACAAACACTTAATAATTTAGATTCTAAACCATTCCAGTTTTTGCAGCCGCTCTGGAAAAGTGTGGAGGTTCCTCAAAAAATTAAAAATGGACCTACCCTATGACCCAGCAATAGCACTGCTAGGAATTTACCCAAGGGATACAGGAATACTGATGCATAGGGGCACTTGTACCCCAATGTTTATAGCAGCACTCTCAACAATAGCCAAATTATGGAAAGAGCCTAAATGTCCATCAAGTGATGAATGGATAAAGAAATTGTGGTTTATATACACAATGGAGTACTACGTGGCAATGAGAAAGAATGAAATATGGCCCTTTGTAGCAACATGGATGGAACTGGAGAGTGTTATGCTGAGTGAAATAAGCCATACAGAGAAAGACAGATACCATATGGTTTCACTCTTGTGTGGATCCTGAGAAACTTAACAGAAACCCATGGGGGAGGGGAAGAAAAAAAAAGAGAAGAAAAAAAAGGAGGTTAGAGTGGGTGAGAGCCAAAGCATAAGAGACTCTTAAAACCTGAGAACAAACTGAGGGCTGATGGGGGGGTGGGAGGGTGGGGAGGGTGGGTGACGGGTATTGAAGAGGACGTCTTTTGGGATGAGCACTGGGTGTTGAATGGAAACCAATTTGACAATAAATTTCATATATTAAAAAAATAAATAAAATAAACCATTCCAGTTTTTGTTGTGCTTAAATATAATTATGTTATCTTATATTTTTCTTGTTCATATAAGTAAAACAAATAATCATTCAGTATATTAACCAACTAACTAGTTTATGCTTAAATTTAGTTTTGATCTGCTTGTCTTCCTAGAAAAGATCTAAAATTCACATCTCCACTAAAGAGTAAACATGTTATTTAACATGTGATATGAATTAAGAATTTTCATCAGAATTACATCCACTGAATTCGGACAACATTTATAATGTTTACACACTTAAGACTTTCTTGGAATATATATTTAAAGGCATAATTATTCTACAGTAATACCATGCTGACTCTGAAATTGTCTGGGGGAAGGGGGTTTTGGTAAGAAGCAGAGCGTTGAAAGTAGAATGGGAGACAATGCTAATTTGTTACCAAGAGCTCCATGGGTTGATGAACCAGCCAAAGTAAACACTGTCACAGAGTTATGACAGCAAGTGCTTCCTATCTGATCCCGAGAACTATTCATCTTCATTTCTGCCTCTGACATTGTGAATGCCCCTGACATTACTGCCTTTCTCTCCAACAGATATTATATCCAAACCCAGGAGGCAGACAAAACATACTTGTTATGGCTTCACCGGGCAATGAAAAGGCGTGAAAGTGAAGGCATGTCCTTTACCTTAGATACGTGTTGGCTAAATGGATTGTGTTGTCCCACTGGTTCTTGATATCAGTAAGGGTCTTTGGAGCCAATGGAGCCTTGCTGCTCTCAGCCTGACTCATGATGGTCTGTATTTTAGCGTCCCCTTCAGGCTTTAGCAAAATGATTTCCTGAAGTAAAGAAAGATCTTAGAATCTCATTTGCATTACTTAGAGGAAGTACATATGATACCTTTTTATTTATAAACATTATATTTAGATTCCAATTGCAGAGTAGATTTCAGAAATACCTTTTCATTTTTTACGTTGCCTAAAAGATAATGACACCTCCTTACATTATACAGAATTGGTTCTCCGTAAGTATTTGTCAGATTGCTCTTGCTGCATTCCTGCTCTCCTCTTGATTTTCAACTGCCTTCAAATAAGTTATATGCCCAAAAGACCCTGGAAAATCCTTCCTTCTATCCACTCAATTATTTATAGATAGAGAGTTAAGGAAACAACCTGAACAAGACATTTTTATACACCCAAAACGAGACCTAGGGCTTCCCACAGGAAAACGCAGTGCCCCATGTCAACTCTTGTCTCTCCACTACAACATAATTCATTCCCATTACCTGGTCTTCTCTTTCCCTCCTTTGCTCTAACAATCACGTTCCTCCCTTCTTGGAAATACTACTCCAGATTCACCTCCCCTGGAAAATCTTTCACGTACAATCCCAAATGATTCCAATTACTTCAGTAAGCCTTACCAACTCTTACAGCTCACTATTCAGAACCATTTCTTCCTGTAATAATGCTTCGATTGTGATTTCAATCCTTCTGGGTTCCTTTTAAGCACATGGGCTTCTGTCCCCTGCATTTGTAACTAACAAAGCCTATTGAATCTCTCCTTAGATAAAAAGTGGGCTTAGAGGAGCTTGGGAGTTCCTTGCCCTCTGCAACCCCCTCGGCATGTCATAACCTTTATAAACTACGCAATGTACTCGATATCTAATAACCTTTTGAACCATACATATTTGCTCTGAAGAAGAGGTCCTCTCCAGCCCCGCCTTGACATTGCAGATATGTCTTTGTACTGACATAAGTTCTTTTTATGTCCTAGCAAACTCCCACCTGCCACAGCTCCATACGTACTGCCCTTAGAAAGAGAGAATACACCTTCTCTCTTCTGTCTGCCTTAAAATAATTTTAGATCCATCACAGCTCTTCTCTCTTGTAAGCTCAGTCATCTGAATGTCCTCAGCCATTCCACAGTAATCCTATTTTCCATTAAGAAACAAATCTTTGCAGTTTTCCTGTAAATCTTTTAAAAATTAGAGTTCATTCTGACCTCCGAAATTTAGTTTCCACAGTTATACCTTTATTTTTTGGATTCTTTCCTCAAGCGGCATTTTGCCTTCAGATGAATTCAAAACCATAAGGGACTCTTTAATCCCCGCTATCCAATGAATTACATTATGTGCAAGATCATTAAAGCTCTGGTCCTCTGTAGGAGGTAACTTATCCTCTTCATCAATTTCACATAATTGTCTCAAAAATGTCTGGTATCTATCAATCAAATGTGTTGATTCCATTATTATTTCTTCTTCTTCAGTAAGCCCATATTCCTTCAAAGAATTGTTCAGCTGGGCCATAGATTCAAATTGTTCCCTGAAAATTCCAAACATCATCGAAAGTTTAGAGGAGCCACAATACCATGTAAGAAACCATGTTGGCAGAAAATATATTCATACAGGATTAGCTATACCTTTTTCTAGCTACAGCTTCGCAAAATAGCTCAGTTTTCTCTCCTGGTTTTTCCAGTGCTTTCCATTTCTCTTCTTGACTGGTCAACCATGTGCTCAGATTTCTGTGGTCATCCTGGAGACTAACAGAATATTACATACGTTAGAATATAAAACAAGCAAAAAGTGTTTCTATGAAGAGAAGGTTGGCATGGATTTTGTAAACCAATCAGGCTTTTACTACATTTTTTTTTTATTCTTTGGTGAAGAATTAATTCGCAACATTAAAATCCGAAAAACAGTAGCCTGTATTATAGTAGGATTCTATAGGGGCGCCTGGGTGGCTCAGTCGGTTGAGCGTCCGACTTTGGCTCAGGTCATGATCTCGTGGTCCATGAGTTCGAGCCCCGCGTCGGGCTCTGTGCTGACAGCTCAGAGCCTGGAGCCTGTTTCGGATTCTGTGTCTCCCTCTCTCTCTGACCCTCCCCCATTCATGCTGTCTTTCTCTGTCTCAAAAATAAATAAATGTTAAAAAAATATATATAGTAGGATTCTATAAAGCAACGAGCTACGCAAACATATCACAAAGAACAGGAAACAAAACATTTTTTGGACTCTCCCCTGAACTACCGCCATATTAGATAATTTGAAGAATTCTCTCAACTTCTGTCTTCCTAGGGTCAAACTTAGATTTGAAAATGTATATTTTATTTGTGAAATTTGTGTGTATTGTACATCCCCATGCTAGCTGTACTGATGCACAAAACGTGTAAAGAGATCATTAGAAACATATGTTATTTAGCTATCACCGTTACTTCCTACCTCAGTAGCTGCTGCAAGCAGGCATTCAGCTCCTTTGTTCGTGCCTGGCAAATGGACTCCATTTTTTCTAATTCAATTTCTTGATTTATAATCCAACTGTGAAGCTCCTTAACATGTGCTTTGGGCAGATGCTTCTTCACATGACTTAGTACAGTTCCCACCTGCTGTGTTTTACTGCCTCTTCCTTCAAGAGTTAAGAAATCCTTAAGGAAGACAGAAAGTCAGTGATGCTCTACTGGCAAGCTGAAGTGTGGTCTCTACCACCCCTGTAGCACTTTTCCAAGCTGGTACGTAGACATGTCACCTTTCTAACATCCTATACAAAAGAAAAGCTACGGAGATATGGCTAGCGCCAATGGCAAATGACCAAAAGATAATTTACATTAATTGTAGAATGTGTGTCTGCATCTGACTTGCTGGACATGACATCAAGCAAAATAATGCTTGTTCATGAAAGTCAGTAGGAGTAAGACTGGGGAAGCTGCATTTTTCTTTCCCGACTCTGCTCAGCTTCTAAATACTTGCTCCCCTCGGGTAATCAACATGTAAAACTACACAGACTATTCTCTATTTAACTCTGTCCAAATAAGAATTTTATTTCAATGTTTGTGTTTCAAGGTTTGAGCATCATTTGTTAAGGCCATGCGATGGACAAAGTTAAAGGCAACAACAACGACAAAAAGTCAGGACTTAAACTAAAAAAGAAGAAAGGCAATTCTACCAATAAAGAACAGTATCAGCAAAGTAAAGAATCAAACAAGGAATACTTAGTGCCACTCATAAGCTTGAGAGCATGACTCATCATCAAACTACAGTACTAGACAGTCTTCAGTCAGAGAAAGACAAATATCATACGATTTCACTCATATGTGGAATTTAAGATACAAAACAGATGCACATAAAGGAAGGGAAGGAAAAATAATATAAAAACAGGGAGTTAAACCATAAGAGACTCTTAAATACAGAGAACAAACTGAAGGTTGCTGGAGGGGTGTTGTGTGGGGGGATGGGCTAAATGGGTGGTGGGCATTAAGGAGGACACTTGTTGGGATGAGCACTGGGTGTTATAAGTTAGGTGATGAATCACTAAATCCTACTCCTGAAATCATTATTATACCATATGTTAATTAACTTGGATTTAAATTAAAAAAATAAAAATAAATAAATTCATACAAATAGTGCTTAAAAAACAAAAGGCTAACCCTCCCTAAAAGTACTAGACAATCTAGCCTAAAGTGATGAAGATTTAAGGTGCCATATGCATTTTAAATGCCTGCATGCACATTACCTTTTATTCCAAGGTGCCCTCCACTACCCTCCGACCAGCTACATGAAAGTCCAAATGAGACTGTTAAAAGAAATGTTACTCAGAAAAAACTTAACAGAAAGTCAAGAGACCTCTCTCAAGAAAGTAAAGAGACTTTGGGGCTCCTGGGTGGCTCAGTTGGTCAAGCGTTCGACTCTTGATTTGGGCTCATGATCTTGCGGTTTGTGAGTTTGAGCGCGGCATTGGGCTTTGAGCTGACAGTGGGAAGCCTACTTGAGAGTCTGAGTCTCTCAGTCTTTCTCTCTCTCTCTCTCTCTCTCTCTCTCTCCCAACCCCAAAATAAATAAGTAAATACTAAAAAAAAAAAAAAAAAAAAAAAAAAAAAACAAAACAAAAAAAAAACAAAAACCAACACTTAAAAAACAAAAGGAAAAGTCAAGGGACATCCAAGTCCACATTAGGCAAAGCCTTTATTTTGTATGAAATATGATTTTACCAAAACCGGATTCACCAGTACACCCTGTTAAACAGCATCTTAGAACAGGTGTGAAAACAGAAATTGCTTAAGTGCCTTGCACCCTGATCCCGTAAATATGGAGTTTCAAAAATTTGGGAAAAAGTCGGTTATTTGGAAACATTATCTCTATGTAGAGAAATGAGCAAGTCAAAGTAATTATTATTTTATCTAGTTAAATACAGTTCTATGCCTCTAGTATGTTAGCTTTGATAAATTTTGATTAAAATTTACATATATCTTACAGAAAGTTTTTGCAGCTTTTGTTCCACACTCTTTTTTGTTTCTGATGATTCAAAACACTCCTTAAGGTTCATTTTAATGTTGCCAAACCAGTCATTAAAGTTCTTGCACTGATCTGTAGGAAAAAACAAAAGAAGCTATATCCATTCAAGGAAGACTTTAGACCCCTTGTTAAAGTGAGAGGCTTTGAAACTCACTTCACATAATGTGGGTACAACAAGTCATTGTGTAAGGTGGTAATAAGTTGAAGCCCAATTTTGAGGTTAATAGATTTCTCAAAAGTAATTATGGTATATTTTCTATACCCGACCTCCTTTCCAAGCACACAGTACCCCCACAGACACTCGTAGGGACAGCATGCTCACAGGCACTTCGCCAGACTCACTCACCACAGTGAGCAGGTCGAATGTGAGGATGTTGGTGACCTTCCTTCATGAAATAAAGATTTGGGACTTGAAAGAAATAGATGTTATATGATAGGCGTATAGATCAGTGAGTGCTTCCCCCAAAAGATTTATGTGAATAAATCCTAAATGAATAAGTACATAAATAAATCCTTTTCCTTAAATAGAATCTCTGCAACCATCTCTCAGTGAAGTTTAGATAAGCCTTCATGTTCGCAATATTTATTCATACTTCAAGATTCCCAGAAAAAACAGTAATGCGCTCACCATTCAATAACTCACTATTCAATAACTTACCATTCAATAACTTAGAAAAGTGATCTTGCAAAACACTTTTTTTGGTATTAAATAAATCACTGACACTTTCATATTGCTTTTTTAATTCAGAGAGTTCAGGAGTCAGACAACCTATTTGATTCTCCAGTAACATCATACTGTGCTTTTGCTGTAGGATTTGCTGTTGTATCTCCTAAATACATAAACAAACAACCATTAAGTCTCAAAATGCGTTCAATTTACACATAGTAGAATAGATCTCCATTGTTTTTATAAAAATCTAGATGATTTTTCTGTTGAGTGGATTCACTTTATCTTAGCCAGTAAATGTATACTGCAACACAAATTAACATCAAATAATTACTGCCCTCAAAGCGATTCAACTAAATACACACAAATTGTTTTTCTGAGGTTTTTCCCCCAACTTTCATTTTTTTGAATAGTTACTACTTTTCATTAACTTCAAGAGGCCAAAGTCATCAGAAATAAGCGTGAAAATAAATCTGAACCACAGAAGAGAAGCAGCTGGGACATACCTCTAGTTTAGTAAAGATCTCTAAGCTGTCAGAAGGAGACAGGGCTTTTAACAGGGACTCAGTCATTCCGATCTGAGTCTTGGCTTGGTCGAGATCCTCCCTTAGCTCAGCTGTATGGCCACTGAGCGCAGCGCAGTTGGATTCTCCTGTTAAATGCATTTTTACATTTTCTATCTTGTTTAAAACAGAGGACTCCATGACCTGAAATCATGATATATATGAAGTCAAATTAACAAATTTATTTCACTAGATTTTAAGACAACTGCATTGCTAGAGAATGAGTTGAGACATTGAATTAATTCCTCATTGTTCTACATCACTGATACAATTTAAATTGTTTCAAAAAGAATAACATGAAAAACTGAGACTGACATTCTGTCTTTGTTCTAAAAAACTAATTTGTGGGCTGGGTGGGGGGGCGGTGGTGTGGGGGGAATGTGCCTGGATGGCTCAGTCGGTTAAGTGTCTGACTCTTGATTTCGGCTCAGGTCATGATCTCACAGTTCATGAGTTCAAGCCCCAAGTGGGGATACACTCTCCCTCACTCTGCCCCTCCCTCACTTGCTCTCTCTCTCTCAAATAAATAAATGAACTTTAAAAATAAACTAATTTGAAAATCCTACCCCCCCCTCCCAAAGCAAGTTTTATCTAGCATAACAATTGAGGTACCATCTCATGGCACTCATTTGAAAATGTATTAAAACATATAGAAAAATTGGGACGCCTGGGTGACTCAGTAGGTTGAGTGTCTGACTTCGGCTCAGGTCATGATCTCACAGTTTGTAGTTCGGGTCCCACGTCAGGCTCTGTGCTGACGGCTCAGAGACTGGAACCTGCTTCCGATTCTATGTCTCCCTCTCTCTCTGCCCCTCCCCTGCTCGTGCTCTGTCTCACTCTCTCTTTCAAAAATAAATAAACATTAAAAAAATACAGAAAAGTAATAGCCAGCATTTATTGAGCATTTATTATGTCCACAACAGCATTGCGGTAAGCACTTGATGGACAAAATTCAGGCTTTAGAATGTTAACTAACTTGACTTGCCCAAGATCATAAAGCTAGCTGATGACAGAGCTGGGACCTCACCCAGAAAGTCTGACTCCAGAGCTCATACTCAGCCACCATGTGCTCTACCTAAATAAAAATTGTAACAAATCTCTTCACACAACAGAAAATCACACTTTGGTCCATCTCCCTGCTTCCTCCATCTAGCAATTAATAAACAGAGAATCACACGAGTCGTATTCTCCTTCTTATGGCCAAAGGACACTCAAGAGGAAACCCTTCCTTCAAACAGAAGCATGACAATATCTCCAGCTCCACACAAGAGGCCTGGAAATAAGTTAAAACACTAAAAAAAATATATACTTTAAACAAACATAATCAACTATGCCAAGTATTAAAAATTCAGTTGGACTTAATATAGGAATTGGATAAAGATGAACTAAATAATGATCCTAATTTTACTTTATGATTTTTTAAAAATTTTTTAATGTTTATTTGTTTTTGAGACAGAGAGAGAGAGAGACAGAGTGCAAGTGGGAGAGGGGCAGAGACAAAGGAGACACAGAATCTGAAGCAGGTTCCAGGCTCTGAGCTGTCAGCACACAGCCCAACCCAGGGCTTGAACCCACAAGCCATTAGATCATGACCTGAGCCGAAGTTGGACGCTTAACTGACTGAGCCACCCAGGCGCCCCCTAATTTTACTTTAGGTTTAAGATTTAGAATTCTGGTTTATGGGCATGAGTTACTTCAGAGTGCTTTAATTGCAACTGTTAAATAAAAATTCTCTTACCTGCAATTCAAGAGGCGTTTCGCTGCTTTGAAGGAGAAACTGTATTTTAGCCACTCTTTTAGAAAACTCTGAAGATTTTTGTTCGTGGACTTGTAACTCTTCCTAAAACATAATATTAGTGGATAATACCTTTTTATCTTATACCTTATTTTCTGGTACTCATGATTATGATTATTAACATATAGAAACCGAGAGAAACTTTGGATTTCCCCAAATCCCTTGTTTTTTGAACGAGTCCTGGGAGTCACAAACCCAAGTGGCTATATGAGCCAGGAAAATGTTATAATTGAGCAAAGCATTCCAGCTAGAAGACGACAGAGAGGGGCCAGGCTTGTGCTATACCAGAATGCAGTGCCTACATCAACATGTCATACATCTGTACATATAAACTGTGCCCGCATGTGCACGTGCACGTGTGCAAGCACACTACACACACACACACACACACACACACACACACACACACTGTTGGCAGAATTTGGCTCACAGGCTGGCAGTTTACAGTCCGTAACTTCAAAGTTTTAAACAACCTGCATTTCAGGGCATTTTTAAGGAACTTGTTCATTTACACCTAGAAAATGATAACTTCTATCATCATATACACAGGAAACTCGTAAATCTCTACACTTTCTGGAAACCTTTTCCAAGTGTATAAAAGTGGATATGTGAATTTAAGAATGAATAAAATAACAAAGATTCGAGGAAAAAAAATGAGACGGGACGCATTAGACCTGGCATACTGTAAAGGCTTCATGTGCACATACATACACTTTTCTGTTACATTGGACCACATATAATTGCCAATATTTGAATGTTTTCTGACCTACAAAGGTAGAGATTTTATATGATCCAAATGAATAATATATAAACAAACAATTTGAAAAAATTCTTCCTAGTGTTAAAATAGATAAATTCTTTCCAAATGGCAAAACCTGAGATTACTGTTTTAAAAACTAGCCTTTTTTGAAGACAGATACCATATGTTTTCACTCTTAATGTGGATCCTCAGAAACTTAACAGAAGACCATGGGGGAGGGGAAGGAAAAAAAAAAAAACAAACGGCTAGAGAAGGAGGGAGCCAAAACATAAGAGACTCCTAAAAACTGAGAACAAACTGAGGGTTGATTGGGGGGGTGGGAGGGAGGGGTGGGTGAGTGATGGGTGTTGAGGAGGGCACCTGTTGGGATGAGCACTGGGTGTTATATGGAAACCAATTTGACAATAAATTTCATTAAAAAAAAAAAAAAAAAAAAAAAAAAAAGAAGAAGCTCTATAAAGATTCTGATACTCGGCCTGGTATTTTTTTCTAATCTTTCGGAGGGAGAGACTGCTTGATTCAAATTATGAAGGTTGTTCATACTCATGATCTAGATCAGGGGTTAATAGTCTAAGGGCTGGTAGTCTGTTTTTATAAATAAAGTTTTATTGGAACCCAGTTACTTTCAAGCATTTATGTACCATCTATGACTGAGTGCTTTTATGCTACAACAGCAGCATTAATCAATTGTGACAACTGTGACCAAATGATCTACAAGCTTAAAATATTTACAATTTGGCCCCTTAAAAAAAAAAAATCTGCCAACCCCTGAGACAGGGGTTCCCACTTGGGAAAAATTATGCATTTGGTGGGGTGTCTTCCAGGAGTTATTAATGTTGCTTATACCATACAATGCTTCTGATAGTCTGGTGAATCCTGTGGACCCTTTGCATAATAATATTTATTTATTTATTTATTTATTTATTTATTTATTTATTTATTTTTGAATGCATAATAATATTTTAAAAACAAAAGATAAATTATGTAGAAATATAAAGGAAAACAATTATATTGACTTAGTTATCAAAGTATTAAAAATAACTTATGCTATAGTAATATGTATGTTTCTATATTAATACCTTAAATAATAAGATCTAGCAGTGACCCTACTCACAGCCATAATTTCAAAGTAGTGAAAAGGGTAATAGTTACAACTAGATAATGACCCCCAAATACCTGTGACTTTCTTGATAACAAAGTCACATACAATGTTCATCCTGCTATGTTTGTTGACTATATTCATAACTGAAACACATTATATTTTGATTAGACATTCAGAAAGATAAAGATGCAATTTTTCCCATATAAGGTCATTTTATCCACTAACCACTGGGGTGTCTGTGAACCCCAGATTAATAATACCTGCTAACATCTTCCTACATATCAAAGGAAACAAGAGAATTGCGGTCCCACTCAAGGGATAATGAAAGAAATAAAACATTTCTTGGTGATTTCTCTACACTGCTTCAAGAAAGCAAGCTCAATATTCAATGTCAACTGTGTACAAAAAGAGCATACATTTTATCTGTTAAATTACCTTCAGCTTTTCTCTTTCTTCTTCAGTCAGTTGATGTAATTCCACTTTTCGAAGGACCTTTTCAGTCCACTCATCAATGACATTTTTTAAGTTAAAAAGCTTGTCCCATAAAGCTAGAGCTCGACCAAGATTTTCATAGTAGTCTTCGGTTTTTTCATTTATCTGCCATAATTAAAAAATAGAAATAACACATTTAGTGGTAAAAAAAAAAAAAAGTATGAAAACCATTGTTTCAGTCACACATTATTTTAAAATAAAAATTTGCCTTTGCTTGTTGAACAATTTGCTTTATTTATCAACAACAAAAAAATGTGCTTGAACACATAACATAGTTCTTTCTTCCACAAAAAAAAAAAAAAAAAAAAAAAACGACTTTGCTGCCACTTACAGGCAACTGAAAGCAACGTCTTCCTAATTTCTAACCCGCAATAAATTAAAGGTGTTTTTAAAAACTCAGATGAAAATATAACACAAATTCTTAATTTGTAATTCATAACAATATAACTATTACTCAACCAAAACTGTATTAAATATATAGTTGAGCATGAATATCCTGCATGAATGGTTAATATATTAACTACTTTATTTTAAATAAGTTGCGTCTGTGCTTTTATATCTGCATGTATAGACCCATTTGTTAATAGCGTCTAACTCTGCAGGTAAAATTAATAATTCCTAAGACATAAATTTTATATTATTTGAACATTTTTACAATGAACCCTTTTGAACTTTGTAATTAGATAAAAATACTAAAGATACAACAGAGAAGATCGATTTGTTATCAAAGAGAATTTTTAATGAATTAAATTGTCACTCACATCAAGCCATCTATCCACAATAATATTAGCTTCTTTCTCAAAAGGAGGCTCTTCAAAACTTCTCATTTTATTTAGATGAAATTGTAGGTTTCTACAGACCTGGTTAATCTTGTCTACAACTTCTAAATGTTCATTAAATTCTTCTTTGACAATTTCAATCTGTAAAAAAAGTTAGGTTAACACATTTTTGATAGATTTACATAGAAAAATTAGTAAGAACCAAAATTCTATTATTGGCTATTCAGCTTAAAAACAATATCATAGGGACACCTGGGTGGCTCAGTTGGTTAAACGTTGGACTCCTGGTTTTGGCTCATGGCAGAATCTCTTGCAGTTTGTGAGTTTGAGCCCTGCATTAGGCTCTGTGCTGACAATGCAGAGGCTACTTAGGATTCTCTCTCCCCCTCTCTCTCTGCCTCTCCTCCCCCTCACCTCAAATAAATAAATAAACTTAAAAAAAAAACCCCACAACATCATAACAGAGGATACTCTGTATTAATACTTTATATTAATACTTTAATATGTACTTTGTACATTATCTTTTCTAAAGCAGGCTGTTATTTTCCCACTTTCTCAATAAAAAGTTTTTAGAATCCTAACCATCTCATTTACCAGTAATCCTACACCAAAATTTCTTCCCACTCTGCATGATGAAATAATTGTAATAATCTAAAGCCATGTTTCCTGTCCAGATGAAATAAGTCTACAAAAAAACAAAATAAAACAAAAACCTTCATTCAATAGTATAAAAAAAGGCAGTTCCTAGATTCCTCTAACAGTAATCATCTGTGGAAGTTGAAGAACCATGCTCATCTGAATAAAACAGAACTCTAATATATCTTTAATACATCATTTCTTGCTTTCTTTCTTTATTTGAGAGAGAGAGAGAAAGAGAGAGAACAAGCCGGGGAGGGTCAGAGAGAAGGAGAGAAAGAATCCCAAGCAGTCTCTGCAACATCAGTACAGAGCCCGATGTGGGGCTTGAACCCATGAATTGTCAGATCATGACATGAGCCGAGATCAAGAGTTGGACACTTAACTGATTGAGCCACCCAGGTGCCCCCCAATATCATTTTTTTCAATATATGAAATTTATTGTCAAATTGGTTTCCATACAACACCCAGTGCTCATCCCAAAAGGTGCCCTCCTCAATACCCATCACCCACCCTCCCCTCCCTCCCACCCCCCATCAACCCTCAGTTTGTTCTCAGTTTTTAACAGTCTCTTATGCTTTGGCTCTCTCCCACTCTAACCTCTTTTTTTTTTTTTCTCCTTCCCCTCCCCCATGGGTTTCTGTTAAGTTTCTCAGGATCCACATAAGAGTGAAACCATATGGTATCTGTCTTTCTCTGTATGGCTTATTTCACTTAGCATAGCACTCTCCAGTTCCATCCACTTTGCTACGAAGGGCCATATTTCATTCTTTCTCATTGCCACGTAGTACTCCATTGTGTGTATAAACCACAATTTCTTTATCCATTCATCACTTGATGGACATTTAGGCTCTTTCCATAATTTGGCTATTGTTGAGAGTGCTGCTATAAACATTGGGGTACAAGTGCCCCTATGCATCAGTACTCCTGTATCCCTTGGGTAAATTTCTAGCAGTGCTACTGCTGGTCATAGGTAGGTCTATTTTTAATTTTTTGAGGAATCTCCAACACTGTTTTCCAGAGTGGCTGCACCAATTTGCATTCCCACCAACAGTGCAAGAGGGTTCCCGTTTCTCCACATCCTCCCCAGCATCTATAGTCTCCTGATTTGCTCATTTTGGCCACTCTGACTGGCGTGAGGTGATATCTGAGTGTGGTTCTGATTTGTATTTCCCTGATGAGGAGCGACGTTGAGCATCTTTTCATGTGCCTGTAGGCCATCCGGACATCTTCTTTAGAGAAGTGTCTATTCATGTTTTCTGCCCATTTCTTCACTGGATTATTTGTTTTTCGGGTGTGGAGTTTGGTGAGCTCTTTCTAGATTTTGGATACTAGCCCTTTGTCCGATATGTCATTTGCAAATATCTTTTCCCATTCCGTTGGTTGCCTTTTAGTTTTGTTGATTGTTTCCTTTGCTGTGCAGAAGCTTTTTATCTTCATGAGGTCCCAATAGTTCATTTTTGCTTTTAATTCCCTTGCCTTTGGGGATGTGCCGAGTAAGAGATTGCTACGGCTGAGGTCAGAGAGGTCTTTTCCTGCTTTCTCCTCTAGGGTTTTGATGGTTTCCTGTCTCACATTCAGGTCCTTTATCCATTTTGAGTTTATTTTTGTGAATGGGGTGAGAAAGTGGTCTAGTTTCCACCTTCTGCATGTTGCTGTCCGGTTCTCCCAGCACCATTTGTTAACCCCAATATCATTTCTAACATGGAAGGTAAAATACTGTATTATCAAAAGGCCGATGGTCTTAAACTACAAAATAAAATGTGAGTGTTGACGAATGTAATGTTTCACTCAGCTTTCCAGTCTTACCTGAGTATTTTTAACAACAATATAAAATTTGAAAATAGATTTCTCATAGGCAAACACCTAAAAAAGTATACACTGCAGGGGACTTCCATTTCTGGAAATATGGAGTAGACATAATTTTCCCTATTCTTCCCATTAAGTACAACTAAAATCCCTGGATATCATATAAGAAACAAACTTAGTAAGAATGAAAAGTGGAGAGTTCAAGACCAGCTCCTGAACACCAGTTTGGTGGTAAGTTCCCTGAATTTTCTTTTTCCCTTAGATAGATAGATAGATAAAATTTATATGGCATGCTGAACAAACTAGAAGACCTAAAACATTTGAAAAAGAAGAAGAAAGTAGGAAGAATCGGTCTACCTGATTTTAAGACTTATCATAGAGGGACAGTAATAAAGATAATGTGGTCTTGGCAAAGAGATAGACACATAGATCAATGGAAAAGAAAAGATTATCAATACCATTAGCAATTAGGAAGATGCAAATTAAAACCATAATGTGATACCACTACATACCTATCAGCATGAGTTAAAAAAAAAAAAAATTGAGACAGCATCTAATGCTGGCAACGATGCAGAGAAACTGGATCATTCCACAATGCTGGTGGGAGCAGTTGGGCAGTTTCTCTAAAAACTAAATACACGATTAACATACAAGCCAGCAACTGCACTCCTACGCAGTTAACCCTGAGAAATAAAAACTTACATTCACATAAAGACCCCTATATGAATGTGTTTATAGCAGCTTTACTTGTAATAGCCCGAAATTATAAACAACCCAGATGCCCTTCAGAGGCGAGTAATGGAACAAACTGTGGTTACATCCATACCATGGAAAACTACACAGCAAGAAAAGGGAACAAACTACCAATACATGCAAGAATCTGAGTGAATCTCCAGAGAATTATGCTGAGTGTGAAATAGCCAATTCCCAAGTTACATACTGTATGTGTATGTACAGGAGGAAAAAGGGTAGGGCTATAAAATGACAGCATGAGGGATCCTCGTGGTGATGGAAGCATCCTTGATCTTGACTGTATCAATGGCAGTGTCCTGACTGCAATATTGTACTACGTAGTTTTATAAGATTTAACATTGGGGAAACTTACAGTAAAGGGTACTCAGGATTTCTCTGTATAATTTCTTACAACCGCATGTGAATCCACAATTATCTCAAAATAAAAATTTAATTAAAATAATAAAAACTGAGGAGTATTACTCAGCGATCAAAAAGAATGAAATCTTGCCATTTGCAACTACGTGGATGGAACTAGAGGGTATTATGCTAAGGGAAATTAGAGAAAGACAAATATCATATGACTTCACTCATATGAGGACTTTGAGATAGAAAACGGACGAACATAAGGGAAAGGAAGCAAAAAGAATATAAAAACAGGGAGGGGGACAAAACATAAAAGAGTCTTAAATATGGAGAACAAACACAGGGTTACTGGAGGGGTTGTGGGAGGGGGGGAAGGGGTAAATGGGTAAGGGGCATTAAGGTATCTACTCCTGAAATCATTGTTGCACTATATGCTAACAAATAAATTATAGAAAGAAAAAGAAAGATAAAATAATAATAATAATAATAATTGAATAAAAATTTTAAAATAGAAAAAAAATTACTGGGGGGGGGGGTGGGGGTTCTGTCTCCTGACTGGATGCTGACTGATACATCTTCAAAGCTGATTGCAAACTCCAGTGTTTTTCCTCCTGGCACAAGCCTCTGCGATGGGCATAATACGTTTTTGTTCAATTAAATGGAAAAATAATTTGTTCAATTATATGGCGTAATTTTCAATACATTCAAAGAACTCTGTTGTTACAATTGGCATATGCCGCCACTGGGTGAAGAAAAAAGAAAGAACAGGAGAGGGTATCTTTAGCACTGACAGGAACTGTGGGTTTTGTTCCACAATACATTGAAAGGGTAGAATAAAGGAAAGTAGGCTCACTCTGTCTTTTCCCAAACTTGAATGGTCCCCTGACATTCTAGCCTTTAGTCTTACTCTTGCACTTCTGTCTTTCATTAAAGAGAGTGGAAATCTGGCCCCATATCCTAGATAAACATCCAGGTTTCTATGGTTTGAAAGACAAAAGTTCTCAGTGATATCATATTTCAGCCACCGGTGCAAAGGATCACACTACAAATACATACTACAGAAATGGATTGTTTCTGAAGACGGTATGTAATTCATCACAAAATATAATTTTACATCACAAAGTAACATATTATTCCAGCAAATATGTAAACTGCTCATATGCCAGATACCATACTAAAAGATTCTCAATATAATAAATGCTTAGGCTCTTATACATTTCATAAAGGGAATTCGTGATTTTATTAATTTTTAAAATGCCTTTGTGACCAAACCTCTACAGATGAGAAAGGGGGAAGAGACAACGCAAAGTTAATTTTTATTTCCACCATATATGTATTTCAAACATTTACAGAGAAGGCAATATTATGATGATTGAAACATGACTTTGTAGTCACACAGATCTGGGATTAAATCATGATTATGCCATTTATCAGCCATATAATCTTGGGAAAGTCACTTAACCTCTATCCTCACTTTTTGCCTTGGTTACAGAGGAAGATGCTAATCTGTCCAAATTCCAAGACATAAATTAGACGTTACTGGTAAGCAGGATCAGCGTGCCTGAAAAATACAATATGTGGATATGGTTCTTTTTTCTGCTTATCATTTAACAGGTAAGATCCTTGAGACCAGCATTATGAACCTATCTTCACATAAGATGAAGAACCCAGGTCCCTGTATCCATATCTGAGCTACTCTGTGATAAGATTCTAAGACTTCGATTTCGATCTGGAGGAGAAAAAGGCCTTGTAAGCATTTAGGCTGGCCTGATGCTTGAACCACATCTTCCCAGAGAACCTGCTGGGGTATTGGGCACTCACGCAACTTGTAATAAAGCAATACTATTTGTTCTTATTTTTTGAGTACATATCTCCTTTGACAATCCCACAAGAAATCGGGAAAACTGACAGGGCAGGGTGAGGAATTCCTTTGTTCTTCATTCTTAACACCGTCTTGATAACGTTACAAACCCTACAGTTACTTCTAAAATTCTCTAAACCTTGGTTTTCTCATCAATAGAACAGGGTTAATACTTAACCCTTGCAGGATTATTTGGGAATGAAACCATACAATAATGTGTGAAGAACTTGGCACATGATGGCCAAGCCATCAATGGCCGAAGCTTTTACTATCATCACCGTTATCATTTTTAGTAGTGGTAGCAGTGTTACTTAAAACCTCAAAGCCACATGGTACTCTTATTTGCAAATAAAACCAATTTTGCTGGCCTCAGGATTTTCCAGCTTCTGAGGCAAGTCAGTCATTGGAGTGGAGGGGGGTATGGTTTGGCCAGTGAAGAAAGAAGGAAATTAGTACATTTTAAAGTGCTGCAAGGAATGTCTTTGGTATTAAGAATCTTCCATATTTCAGATTAATCCTAGACGTAAAATATTTGGTCAAATGGGAGGCGTATTTTCAAGGATCTTGAATAATACTGTCAAAATGTTTTCCAAAAGAGTAGTGTCAATATGCTCTCTGACCAGCAACATAAAGAGTAGACATCTCATTGACTATCAAAAGGCCAACAGAGGTATTTTGGAGTAGCTTTGGTTTCCTTTGATTACTCATGAGGTTCAACTATGTCTCTTTTTTTTCACAATTGCCAATTTGTTTCCTACGTACAAATATCCACTTGGATCTCAGTGGTTTACTCACTAATTTCTATGAGTTCTCTGTACGTTACTGTAAACCTTACTCTCTCATATTTATGAAAACTCTTTTCCACCCTACAGCATTATTTAAAATAATAAAAAATTAAACTTTATTATACTAGCTTCCATTTATGAGGACGTGTTTAAATGAACTATATTATTACTATATATTTTGCATATGTGAAATCATATTATGCACAGGAATAATTTATTAAAAGTCCTCATTCTTTGATCTATCCGTGGTTAAAATTACTGTTGCTCTGTCCTTATCCATACCAGCCTATTTTCATAATAAACTTTGTTGTGACAGGCAAAACAAAGTTAGAAGTTAAAAAATGAAATAAAATTGCTGTTGAAATAAGAAACTATAAATTTTTATGTTAGTTAATAAGAAACCATAGAGGCTGTTGTCCTAAACCCCATAGTGATGGTATTTGGAGGTGGGTCCTTTGGCAGGGCATGAGGTCATGAGGGTGAAGCCCTCATACATAGAATTAGTGCCCTTATAAAAGAGACCCTAGAGAGTTCTCTTGTCCTTTCCTCCATCTAAGGACACAGCAAGAAGACAGCCATCTATGAACCAGGAAGCAAGCCCCCACCAGACCCCAAATCTGCAGGGACCTTGCTTTCGTACTTCTCAACTTCCAGAACTGTGAGAAATAAATTTCTGTTGCTTATTTTTTTTATTAAAAAAAATTTTTTTTAAGTTTATTTATTTTTGAGAAAGACAGAGAGACAGACTGCAAGCTGGGGAGGGGCAGAGAGATGGAGACACAGAATCCGAAGCAGGCTCCAGGTTCTGAGCTGTCAGCACAGAGCCTGATGTGGGGCTCGAACTCACGAACCATGAGATCATGACCTGAGCTGAAGTCAGACGCTTAACCAACTGAGCTACCCAGGCACCCCAAATTATTGTTGTTTATAAGCCATCCAACGTATGGTATTTTATTTTTCGTTACAGCCTGAAGAGAGTAGGACAGAAATTGGTACAGAGCAGTGGGGTACTGCTGTCATAAATACCAAAAAATGTAGAAGAGGCTTTAGAACTGGGTTATGGGTAGAGGCTGGAAGACTTTTGAGAAGTCTGCTAGAAAAAGCCAGTATTGCCCTGAAATGATGGTTAAGGGCGATTCTGGTGAGGGCTCAGAAAGAAAAGAGAGCTGAGAGAAAGTCTCAATCTTCTTACAGAATAGCTAAGCAATGATGAACAGAATGTAGATACTAGAGGAATGTAGATACTAGAGGCCATCTCGATGAGGTGGCAGACAGAAATGAGGAACATGATGTTGGATCTGGAGAAAAGGCGATACTTGTTATCAAGTGGCAAAGAACTGGACTGAACTGTGTTTGTGTTCTTGTGTTTTTGTGGAAGGTAGAACGAGCTAGCAATGAACTTGAATATTTAGCTGAAGTTATGTCTTTAGCAAAGCGCTGAAGATGTGATGTGGCTCCTCCTTGACTGCTTACAGTAAAAGGTGAGAAAACATAAATGATTCAAAGATGGAATTGCTAAGTAAAAGGGAAGCAGAACTGAAAAATCTGGAAAATTCTCAGTCTATCCATATTCATACCATATTGCCAAAAAATGAGAACACTAACACACTGGCCAAAAGACCCTTTCATAAGGAGATTGGTATAAACCAGCCATCTCAACAGAAGGCACGCGTTAGTCTTCAAGACAGGAGAAGAATGACCCAAAAGTGACTCAGAGACCATCAGGCTGCCCCTCCCATCATAGGCCCAGAGCAAACTGGCCCAGGGAACAACATGGCTGCCTCTACCCAGCATTCAAAGGATGGGGTCAACCTGGCAGATCCACAAGTGTGGCACCCCAGCCCAACAGAGCTGCTGGGTGATGAAGTAAGTTTTATTCATCAGATAAATAACTTATCCAGAAAGTACAGTTCACAGTTATAGGTGGCAGGAGGAATGGTCATACACCCGAGAAGAGAGTGTTCACAGCCATACACAGGGTGGGCCATTAGGACTAACATTCATTTAGGTGCTGATGAAGTCCTAGGCACTTTACAGTTGCTACTTCACCTGATCAGGAAAGGAAAGACTTTCTATTGGTAATGGGATTCCACTTAACGAGACAAAGGCAGGGATTCCAGAACTGAGGAGGATTAGCACAAATCAAGAATAGTTACAAGTCAAGAGAGACTAGATATCTGTTCAGTATACAAGGTAGGGACTCAGGATCTGTGAATAAGGCAGATTTTGATCCTGACACAACAGTACACGTTGGGAAACTGGCATCAGGGCCATAGCAGAAGAGTAGCTATGTAAATTGGGACACAAGGTTGAGGTCAATCTTGTAAGGCTGGTCATGTTGAATTTACTGGGAATCAAGAAAACCCCCAGCTCTTTAAATCCCCTGGGATGATGACAGGATCTGTCTAGATCCCAAGACCACCAAAACCCAAAGCTACCTCTGCTGGATGGAAGCAGACAGGTTGCTTCTGAGCACTGTCTGCTCATGGTTTTGGTGGCCTTCCTCATTTAAATCTCATAGGAAACCAGTTACACAGTCACATATTGTACAACTGGTGTCCAAACAAGGCTCTCTGTGATTGATCAGTTCCAAGAAACTGAGTCTGAGAAAGCGGGTCTCAGACTAAGGCTATTCCTCATCTATAGCTCTGGTCATGTGTCTGCACCCTGAACCTTCGGCTTCAGGGATAAGAGTTCTAGATAAAGACTAAATTGTCTGCAGGCATCTGGTTGATTCTCTCTCATCAAACCATAAAGCCGCTAGGAAAAGCAACTTCCTGGTGTGCAGTCACATAGTGTAGCAGGCAGTGTCCTTCAACGATTCCATTCTTCTGCCATTCTGGTTGATAACCACAGAAAATCACAGAAAATAATGACACCTAGTGTCCAAAAGTGTTACTCTTCTTCGAATATGCTGTGATTGCTTAGGCTATGAATACAGATAGAACAACATGGACATACACTCACACACCTTTACAGAAAGCCAATAAATAAAAACATAATTATTCCTTTGTCTACTAATAACAGAAGGGTTTTCCCACTACCTTCATTCTCTCAAGCCTAAAATGAAGCCTCAGTTTCCTTTTGGGCAGAAGGTCAGTGCAAAGACTGTTGAAACTGTACAGAGGTAGGAGCAGGGGTGACCCCAGACTCCAGCAGAACCACACCAATAGTATCAAGAACCAAACAGAAGCAACCTAGCGTTAACTTGGGGACTGGGTTTTTTTCAAGCCCTAGTAATAAATTCAGTAAGGTCTTAGATATCTAGTAAAACGGCCACTGTTCTTGTAAGCCGAGTTTCAAAAATGACTCCATTTATAATATCCTCTTTATTGCTGAGGCCACGGTGTAGAGTTCCCTTTGGAATCTGGACTCACCTCTGCTATCCTTTTCTTCAGGTTCTCTTTTCCCATGTAGGAAGCCTGAAGGGAGATGACATTCTCTTCTTTTTGAATCAAAGTTGTCAAGACACTTTTAAAATTCTGATACTGTTTTAAGAGCTCCAAAACTCTTTCACATTGGTCAAGGCTATGGGAAAAAAAAAAAGAAAAAAAGAAAAAAGTAAAACAGGTAAATCTCTAAGAATAGGAAAACCATTCTCTCTCTTTGTAAGTATCCTACAATAACGACTAATACGTTACAGAAGGATTTTTCCTCTTGACATGGTTTCGCATATTGTTTTACCAATTTAACCTAAGAATGATGGCATACATACTTATCTGGCAAATGGATGGTCTAAAAAAGCACTGGATTATGATTTTCACTACTTCAATAGCAAAAAAAAAAAAAAAAAAAAAAAAAAATTACCAGATGTAAGCTCTAGGAAGAAACACAGGATTCATAATCTTAAGGAATCGGCATCTCAGTTTCATCATTAACCAAACTATATCTTGGAAAACAGTGCCTCCCTAGCACTATTCTTGGAAATTGTTTCCATACTAATTCAGCAAGTCACAGTTTGTTTATGTCTATTTGCTCATTCTAGAGTTAGCCCTTTGAAAAAAGTAAAGTAATACCAATAATGAAGCAGTTAGGAGACCTGATTTCTAGTTATGGCTGGCACTAATCAGTCATGTGACTTTAGCCTCTTTGGACCTCAATTTCTTTCCTCTACAAAATCAAAGGGTACACTAGATTGAATACCACAGACAGGCTTTATCTTAACTACTGTACATTCAGGTTCCAGTAGAAAACATAAGGTGCCCTCAGACAGAGTTCTGTGTAAAAGGACCACTGATGTGGGCAGAGTTAAGGGAAACTTTCAGGGAGCCGAGACACAAACTAGAGAAAAACAGATACACCACTCGGCCTCAGGGGAAAGGGGGAAGTGCCCTGAGCCAGAGAGGAGGCTGCCAGTAGGGGCTGCCAGAACCACCTGCTGGAAAGGGAGGGGGTTAAGATCGCCTTGACCTCTCTCTCTCTGCTTGTCTTCAAATCTCCTACTAGTAACTTCCTGTCCTAACTGGACCCCTTGGCTTGGCTGGTACAGTCAGCTAGGGATCAGCCCTCCTGACTACTTCTACCTCCAGACAGAGAGTTAGGGAAAGAAGGCATGGATGGAGAACATTCAGCAGAATCACCAACCGGGGTGATTAAGTTAAGGATTAACTTAAAATAGGAATATTACCATGAATTATCTGTGTGGGTGCAATATCATCACAAGGCCCCTTATAAGAGGGTGACAGGAGGGTCAGAGTGACAACAGAAAAAGAAATGAGAGGAGAGGAGAAAGAGCCAGATTAAGATTTGAAGACACCACATGGCTAGCTTTAAAGATGAAGAAGGGTGGCTCAGTTGGTTGAGCGTCCAACTTTGGCTCAGGTCATGATCTCACAATTCACGAGATTGAGCCCCACATCAGGCTTGCTGCTATCAGCACAGAGCCCACTTCGGATTCTTTCCCTGCTGTCTCTGTGCCTCCCCAGCTTGCATGCTCTATCTCTCAAAAATTAACATTTAGAAAGAAAAAAAAAAGATGGAGGAAGGGGACACACAGCAAGGAAAGTAGTAGGAGTCAGGAGGCCTCTAGAAGGCAAGGAAACGGATTCTGTCCTAGAGCCTCCAAGAAAGGAAGGCAGCTTGATTTCAGAATTTCCAGCCTCCAGACTGTAAGATAAATTTGTGTTGTTTTTAAGCCACTAAACTGCTGGTAACTAGTTACAGAACAGCAATAGAAAACTAATACAGGTAGAGTAATAATAATAATAATAATAATAATAATAATAATAATAAATACACTGGTTATTTGTTATTCCTCTTAGATAAACCTCTTAAATTCATTGGGCAATATAATCTAGGATTCCAGATCTTGCTCCAGACATTGGTCTCAGGAGCTTCCAGTATGAAATGCTTATGCTTGTTCCTCCTTTAGGTCCATGGGGATGTGTTTTCAACATAGTTCAAAAAGTTGATTGTGCTACACACAATTTTTCAGATTTGGGAGGGATTTTTTTCCTTACCATTCAGTGACCGAAGCTTTTGTATTCTCCCACAAAAGTGCCGTATTTTGGCACTGTTGATTCAGCGATTTTTCTCGGCCGTCTCTGAACTGCGGAAGAGAATTGACCATTTCTTGCAAGCATTTCTTCTCTTCTTCATATTCATCTAGATCCTTATCCAGTTTCATTAGTGATTTTTTCCTTGATTACGAAAGAGAAAAGTTTGATAACCAATGATTGGCCACTCCGATTCAACACAAATAAGGGCAATTTGGGGGAGGCACTCTCACTTTAATTTGCCCTCAAACTATTATGCCAAAATTACACACTCTTATTAGAGAGTTCACAGGCTCTTCGCATTTCCAGAATAATAATTCGGTATTTTAAACATAATAAATATACAAAACCATAAGCAGTGACATTTTTCTGTGGTGAACACACTTGTAAAGAAGGTAGATATGCACCTTAGAGAAACCAGACAAAGAATATGAGTGGGTGCGAACGGGAAAGAGAGTGTGACATGGAGAAAGGACAACAGACAGGTGAACGTGCCCTGCAAGCTCCTAAGGAAGAGCAGAGGAGGCCGAGGAGAAAGGAATGTGCAAGGAAATGTTGCATTTCTGCCTTGTGTACAAAAAGCTCTTCCCCATCAAAAAGGATTCATTTGACCTAAGGGTTTAATCTGCAAACTAACCCTGGAAGGGTTAACTCCATTCACCCAGGTCTAAATTGCTTTTCTCAGTTCTCTACCTCCTTTCTTCCAATTCTCTCTGGAATACACTCCCATAAGGATTTCACTCTCCACCTGCTCCTACAAAACTACTTGCCAAGATCTTCGGTAACCTCCATGTTGCTAAACCCATGTTCCATTCTCAACCTTCGCTTCCTTCACGGGTCAGCAGCATTTGACACAGCTGACCACTTCTCCTTGTTGAAAGGTCTTCTCACTTGACCCCAGGACTCTCTTGATTTCCCCTGTCCTATACTGGCCACTCTTTCTTGGTTTCGTTCTCTGGTTCCTCCTCATCTCCCTGATCTCTTAACATGGAGTGCCTGGAGTAAACAGCTTGGACCTCTTCCCTTGTCTGTCTGACCTCCCTCCGCGGGCAATGTCACCCATCTCACGACTCTACACGGCATTCTAAATGCTCAGCCCCTTCTCCTGACTCCATCTGTCGTTAAGAGTCTTGTTGACATTCGTATTTGAACGTCAAATAAGTATTTTGAACCTATCATTTCTAAAACTGAGCACACTTGATCAGTACCTGATAAACTTCATTCTTTCCCATCTCAGTTAATGGTAACTCCATTCTTCTAGTTGCTCAAGTCAAAGCTTGGAATCATTCTCGACTCCAATCTTTTTTATAAGCTATGTACGATGTGTACATATAACCTATATAACTGTGGACTCTATCTTAAGAATTTATCCAGAATCTTAGCCCTTTTTGCCACCTCAACACTGGTCCATGTTACCATCATCCCTCACCTGGATCACTACCATAGGTGAACCTAGACTTCCTGTATCTTCCCTTGACTCTTACACCATTCTCAACACTTGGGCCAGAAAGAGCCTGTTACAGTGAAAACCAAATCATTTCCATTTGCTTGGACCCCTCCAATGACTTCCCATGTTACTCAAAGAAAAAGCCAAAGCTATCTCATGGCCCACAGGTTACCTGAGCTAACCCCCATCCCACCCGTTCTGATCCCCTTTCATACTTCTTCCCCTCACTGTTGACTTTCCCAACTCCTTGCCTCTCCTCAAACATGCCAGGCTCATTCTCACACCTACTGCTCCCTCGGCCTGGAAGGCTCTTCCTCCCAGGAGTCACCGGGCCAGCTCTCTCATCCATCCCATGTGACTCAAAAGTTACTTTCTCAGTAAAACTCTTCTTGATGACCCTTTTTGAATTACAACCCCCTCCTCCGTCCTTGTTCGATTTTTCTTCATAGCTTTTATCACTATCAAACATATTGAATACCTTACTCCTCTCACTAGATAAGACTCCATCAGGAACAAGAGCTTTTGTCTTTTGTGCTAACTCCTCTATCTGCAGTACCTAAAATAGTACCCGGCAACAACACGTATTTGTTGTATTGGTAGCTAAATTAAAAATTAAAGCAATTTGGGGCGCCTGGGTGGCTCAGTCGGTCGAGCGTCCGACTTCGGCTTAGGTCATGATCTCGCGGCTCGTGGGTTTGAGCCCCGCGTTGGGCTCTGTGCTGACAGCTCAGAGCCTGGAGCCTGTTTCGGATTCTGGGTCTCCCTCTCTCTCTCTGACCCTCCCCCGTTCATCCTCTGTCTCTCTCTGTCTCAAAAGTAAATAAACGTTAAAAAAAAATTTTTTTTTTAAATTAAAGCAATTTATTGTTTATCGATGTATAGTTTTTCATGTATAAATTAACATGGAACTTATTTATTACTTATTTATGAATAAAGAATAAATATTTATTAACAATAAATAACACATTAGTAACTAGTTCAACACCTCACTAAGAACTGGGCACTGTAGGAATAAAAGTCTCATTGAGACCGTTAGCACAGGACGGTTTCAGAGGGAAGAGCTTGGTCAACTGAAGAGTCTCAAGAGAGCACTGAGCCTGAGGGACTTGGTGGGCAGAGGAGACAGGATGTGGGAAAGATTTAGAAAGGGGCGGAGAGTGCCACAGAGGTAACTTGCTAGCATTATCACTTGCAGGACCTGGAGGCTGGCTCTGAACACAAGAGTTAAAATCACGGCACTCGTACAAAGCCTGCCTGCCTCAGTTTACCACAATTCTGCTCAATCTCCAGAATCAAAACTAACCTTGGCTGACCTCTTGCATCCAGTCCCATGCCGTCCCACTCTGTCCCCATCCCCATCCTGCTGGGAGGGGAGCAGGAGACCAAATAATTCAGCAACAAGTAGGGACAGGGTATAGCATGCGTATCCTTTACCACTTCTTTCTTTCTTTAGTACCCCGTGTGTGGAGTTTTTTAGGTCTTCTCTCATCATGAGAACCCCGTAATAAAGACCAGAGCGCTAAAGGGACTTTGAAGGAACTCAAGTACTTTACATGCATCTTATCTCATTACTCCTTTGTCCATGAAATGTACACTTTAGGGAGAAAAAAATCATATAACATTTTGTAAAGGCACACTGTCAACAAAAGGAAAGCTTGTTTGAAGTGCCTACAGGAAAGCATGCTGAACACTGAATAGAGCAGGATGGAACAGAAGTAGAAAGACACAGAAAGAATTTCTTTCACCTACGACATACTGAAAATACAGAGGAGTATCATCCCGCATGGGGTCATCGACGGACATGAGACTTACCGTTGTTTCACAGCTGGAGCAGTGGGATCCTTAAGACTGATTTTACTGATTTGATTGTACACATCTTGAATATTTTTCAGGAGTTCATTATTTTTGAAAGTACAAGTCTCTAGTAACTTGTCTTCAGTGAACTCCTCCTGCACGCCATAGCCATGTGTCTCAAATAACTTTTTGGACAAAGCATCAACAAGTTTTTCACAGGTGTCGTCACCCCGTTCAGCATCTTTAAAGCTTATACCAAGCATCTTCAAACGTTCATCCAAATGTCTGGCCTTGTCCTTCATCAGATTGGTTTCTCCTTCTTTATTTTCTATTGTCAAAGTGTTTTCTGGTACCACCTGTGTATCTGAGGCTGACAGGTCTGTAACAAGCTCAAAAGGGAGTTCAGCTGTTTTCAGAGAAGCCAGAAAGTCCTCCAGAGCTTTGAGGGCATCTTTACAACTCTGTATCTTGTGGTTCGTTTCATCAAGTTGTGTTCTGTGTTTCAGTATAATATTCTTTGTTGCGTGGAGATCCAGTGGGTGTAATTCTTTCAATGCAAAGTCGCCCCACTGTTCCAAATTATTACATATTTCAATCTGTTTTATGATGGAATCTTGGATATTCTAAAATAAAGTAAGAAATGCTGAAAAGACTGAGGCAGAGAAAAAGAGAGACTGCCCATCAGCAATGCACCTAAACTCCCAATGACTAGATTGCATCTGGAAAAACCACTTCCCAGGTCTGCCAAGTCAGACAGGGTCCACAGAAGGAAACATTTTAATCACAAACATCAGAGCCCATCTGTTTCATGATCTGATAACCTTTCTGATGTTTCAATCCCCAAAAGAAAACAAGTATATAAATCTACCGCTCCAGTGAAAATAGAGATTAAACTGTGGAGACATCTGTTTATAATCTGAAACATAAAACTCAAATATTTTTTATTTCAAATGAGACCTGGAATAAGTAAACTGTAGAAAATGCACACGAGTCTAATACAATACTTAGGATTTCAGTCATTGGAGAAGATGTTCATAAGCAGACCTTCATTTTGAATTCAAAGAAAATACCTAACTATTAACTTCACTGTACCTACTTTCAAATTTGTGAGGAATAAAAGAGATGAGAAATAAATCAGTCTAAATTATTGAAGACTTTCTGCCATTGCTTATCGTCTAACTATATACTATTGACGTATAATTAAAAATCTCTGAAGAACTGATTTATTCTATGAGTGCCTGGGAAAACTTATATTTACCCTCAGGTTTTGATAAATGCCATCAGCATCAAGGAGATGAAATTCTTGAATGGCCATTTCATGGAGGAGCAGGTCTGAGCCACAGAGGAGAAGTGATTCCTTCTCCACAGGTAACACAATCTTCAGCGCAGTCTCCAAAGATTCCATTCTGGGTGAAAAATAAACCCAGACATAATGGGAAAAGGCACCATAAAGGTAGTCTATAAAACATATTAATGCCATTGTTTAACTACAAACAAAAAATAATTACCCAATAAGAATACATACAATGATATGTGCAGATTATCAGATTAAAACCCAAACCCAGGAAAGACAAAAAACACACACAAAAAAAACCCAAATCCAGCGATCCAAAATGCCAAAGAATGAGTTGTTTGCTATATCCACATATTCATAATAGCTTAACAGAAACCGCACTGAATGGAAAATTGTTGTAAAACATACTGAGCCTTTCCTAACCTTTTGAAGTGCAAAATGGTGAATGTAATTTAACTTTGCCTTGGATGACAAAGAAATGTCATTATAAACACTAATTATTTTATTAGTGAAAACATAACAGAATTCAAAGAAATGGGCTCTACTAATGTGGGAATGAAATGTGTGACCTTTGACGAATAACATATGACTGTGAGCCTCAGTTTCCTCCTATGTAAAGTGGGGATATGTCCTGGGGAAACACATCCTATGTATAGGGGATAATAACAGCACTCTCACTTTGGAAATGGGAAAATCAAGATTCAGAGAAGTTATGTGACATGGCCAAATTCATGCCCAAGGGCAGATCAGGGGGAAGAGCCACGGCCTTTGGAACTCAACAGAGTGCAAATTCCACCTAAATGTCTGGCCAGTGGGGAGGCTTGGTTAGGTTATGTAACCTCCCTGAGTATCAGTTTCCTCATCAGTAAAATGGCCCTCAAGTTAGCAACCAAATAAAATACTTAATATAGTACTAGCCTAGCTTAAAACAGCATTAAAATTTCATAAATTTAGTAAATGCAGCGTTAATAGATCTCAGAATTATACCTGGTATTAAGAGTCATCTGAAACTCTCTTTCTTTTTCTTTTAATCTGTCTCTTGCCTCGCGTATAAAGGGCTTCTTTACATCACTCTCAAGCTCTTCTAACTTCAGTGAAGTGATTTCAAACTCCTTCCAGCAGGAATCAGTTTCATTTTCTAAGACCTAGATGAAACACATAAAGTAATCTATCAACTAGGGGGTTAACAGGCACGATTATTTTGTTCTAACAAAATGAGCCATTCGCCAACTATGAACACGAAGTTTCATATGAAAATACATTAAAATTATTTTTATATCTAATTTCATTAATGAAATTAATTAACTAATTTTAATTTTAAATAAGTTTTAAAAATATTTTTCAACCATCTACAAGTAAAGTATCCTTCAGGGAACAATGATCTTAACTGTGCTCTCAGTTAGAAGACCCGTTCAGTGAAGTAAAGGGAGTCAACAATGAAGGAACCCACACTTCCTTCCCATAAGTCAGTGCAAAGAATACAATTCAGAAAGATAAGATACATGTAGGGGCGCCTGGGTGGCTGAGGCGGTTAAGCGTTGGACTCTTGATTTCAGCTCAGGTCATGATTTCATGGGATCGAGTCCCTACTCAAGATTCTCTCTCTCTCTCTCTCTCTCTCTCTCTCTCTCTGCCTCTCCCCCACTCATGCTCTCTCTCTCTCTCAAAACAAATTAACTTAAAAAAAGGAAAGATACATGTAATATAAGAACAGATATTCTAGTTCCTCTAGATAATAAATCTTTGTTTCTCCCTAAACTAAAAAGAAAACTAGAGTGAACTAAAACTGTTTCTATCAAATAAGAAGTGAATGAAATTATGATTTATAATTAAACATGTAAAAATTCTATTCTATTCCAGCTCCTTATCTTGTTAGGGTTTTTTTTTTTTTTTAAGGCGCTACCACACAATTTTACTGAGTGCTGATCATTATAATTTGTTCACTTTCCCCAAGGATTAGTATAGCTTTTATGACCAACTCATTATTCAGTTACTGGAGTAAGGTCTCAAGACAGTTTCTTAATTGTGATGAAAACGTGCTAAATCTATCACTTGAACAACAGAGATTTTAACATATTCATTCTGCTTACTCAGATGGAAAATAGAGAAAAGCCAGATGGTAGAGTGTGACTCAGAAACTGGCATTATAAAAGGAAGATAACTATAAAATATGGGAGGGCACTGTAGGCTCTCCCATGGCCCTTTTCTCCACCCGATGGGTTTTCTGTGAGGGTTCGTTCTAACGTACGTCCAAGTATACAACAGTGTTGCCCTGCACTGCACAGATCGTCTTCAAAGTAAGGAAGATCTTCATTTGTAGGGCCTACAACTGGTGTGCCCAACATTAGACAGTTTTTTTTCTGTAGCTCCTGAGCCAAATGCAATACTTCTTCTGATGGCTCTCCACAAGAGTATCCATCAGAGTGAAAGATCCTTCCACTGCCTGCCCCTTTGTTATTGCCCAACATGAGACACACAAGGTGACAATTTGTCAAGATGACTGGTTTTTCACCTATTGTTAATTTTATAGCCACACAGTTGGGCTGTTGGGTGAAACTGCCTTCAAACATAGTGCTTGGACCAATTCTTTTGAAGTCCTCATTCTTATCCTATACACAACCCAAAACTCTGCAAGCTACCGTATCTGGAGTACCAAATCAGAGCAGGAGCAATAAATTAGGACCCTGAACCAAAGTCTTTCCTGGGCTTGGTACTTGAAGGCAAATCAGTTTCTAGAATAGAATGACATTGGAAATGTAATCCAACAAAGAGAGTTCTTTGGAAACATCTAGCGTACGTGACCTCAGCAAAGGTAGTGAATTCTATACTCACGGTGGTATTATTTTCTAATAAAACATAAAACTCCTCTAATAATATTTTTAGTAATTACCTGTAGATCTGTCAGTTTAGCCTGAAGACAAGCACTACTCCTTACTACGTCACTGGAGAAATCAGAAATAATTCTGAATTTGTTGTTTTGCAGGCACAGCTCAAGATTTTCTCTGTGTGTATCATACCTGGGGAAAAATTAAACGCGATGCTACTTAACTTTAATAAGAAGACAATTTTTTTTTTTAATTACTGTCGATTATACATGAGGAAATCTCAGGAATTTCTGCTTAAGTTACTGGACTACATGCAAAAATTATGACTAATGGGTTATACACATGTATTAAAGTATAACATGTTTGTATTAATGAAAGATTTTAGGTGGATCTTCCAGTTATTTAAGTTACCTCTCTTGTAAACTACGGACAGACGCATCGTGACCCTTCTCATACTTCTCCATAACGCTTTCTTCCTGTTGAGGCTTTAACTCGGATTCCAGGCTAAAATTCTTAATTGATCCCATTGCCTAAGCAAATATGCAAAATAGCAAACATAATATCTTCAATATACTTAATTGCCTGGAAAAGATAAACATTTTATAGTACAAAGGTATATCACTAATTCTGTATACCCTCACCCAGGAGATAATAAAATTTATTTGAAGCTTCTCAGGTCAGAGAAAGGCCTTCCCCTAGGACAGAAGAGATTTATTACACGGAGTCTCACCTTCTAATCGGTATATCAGCACAGAAAAGGTGTTCTCCCAGCCCCTAAACCCCTAAATACTGTCTCTGCCTACGACTGCATAGCCATAGTCAAAAGCCTTCGGAAGCCTAGCGTGCAGGCCAGACCTCTGATTTCAAATACACCTGGTTCCTTCCCCACAGCTTCAGACTAGCAGGCTGGGCTATGACCCACAGTCCATGGCCACTTACCTAAAATTCAAGAATTCAGAAAATTCAATCCCCAAGGGGAGCAAACGACAATGTACTGAGAAAAAGACAAATAATAAGTGAACTAGCTCATCTCCATGCAGCTGAGGCATCCGTACAGATGAAACTCAACCTCTCGTACCCCTGACTAGGAACGCGCACAGACTACGTGTAATCGTAATGTCTGCAAATGATCTCTTTCTGAAAGAGCTCTTGTATCCTCAGGAGAAGAAAACGTTACGCTCGCTATAGCTTTGGTTCACTGTGTTGTAATTCTCTGAAAGGGAGTCTTTCTTGCATTACTTCCTCAGCTGATGAAAATAATGAGATAATTAAAGCTAGCAATTTATGAGAAGCAGATTGTTGTGCGCTTGGCTTTTTTCACTGGGTTTACTTCTAAAATACATTATCCACATGTGACACCTGTTCAGCTGATGGCTGATTATCTGAGTTTGCAGATGGCACCTCGCTGTGGGCATTCCTTCCTCCGTTCTCAGATGTGCTCATGGGCTCCCTAGGAAGGAATCAAAATTGCACGTTAAAACAGAGGCAGAAACAGGAAGTCTAAAAGAGAATAAATAACACTCCTTGTCATTTGATCTTGCAAGGGGCTTTCTCTTGTTTTCCCCTGATGTGTAGTTAATCTTATGAAGCACTCACTTGTTTTTCGACACGCCTCCCACCGCGGGCTGCAGCGCCCCGTGAATCTCGGAAGCACATTTCCGAAGTCTTTCTATCTTCTGTTCATAATCTTTCAGGGCTCTCCTCACTTCTTGTTGACTCTTCTGTGAAGTCAGCTCTTCACACAGCTCCCGCAGGACGTCCATGTGGTGGTGGAGCTGGTACAGACCGCCTTCCTCAGAAAAGCAGGCCTGATTGAGGAAATAAAGCAGGGAATGTGTTTCAAATGAGTTTACGTGATTAGTCCATAAGGATTAGAAACTAACAGATGTGTGTGGCTTTAACAACATAATCTTTTATAGGCCATCCGCTGTGCGCCCGGTGTGGTAATGGGCACTGGAGAAACAAAGATGAGGAAGTCAGCCTGAAAGGGATTCACCACAGTCTAGTAATGCAGTGAACGAAACCAGAAATATGTCACCCCAAAATATGCCTCCTTTTTTTTAAAGTCATCTCTACACCCAACGTGGGGCTCAAACTCACGACCTCGAGATCAAGAGGCACACACTCTACTGAGCCAGCCAGACGCCGCCAAAAATATGCCTCTTTGGTGCGAAAATTATTTTGAGCTAAAGGCAATTAAGAAGCAGCAATCACAGAAAAAGCTCCCTGCTTTCTGCCTACAGGCAGGAAATAAAGTCTCTTTTTATTAGCGATAGACTCTCATCAGCCCAGAGACAGTACCGGAGGAATCTGCAAACAAACCTTGTTAAACTAACCCTTATCTTTGCCTTGCCAATTCTTCACAAATGTATGGCTTCGTGGTCTACAAGGTATAAAAAATTCCTTCTCTGGTCACTTCTTTGGGTCTTTACTCTCTTGTGAAGGCTCCCACGTGCATGTAAAAATTCAATAAAATATGTACGCTTTTCTCCTGTTCATCTGCCTTTGTCGGTTTCATTTTCGGGGACCCTCAGGAGTCAAAAAAATAATAATTTTTTTTCCTCCCCCCCAGTGGTCATACAAATAATGTGCGCATAGTGTGACAAGTGTTATGACAGGGTCACTGCCTGCCTTAAGGAGTCCGAGAAAACCCACTCCACATGTGGGAGCCATCTGAGGGAGATGCGGCCAGAACAAGTCCGACTGTTCCGAGTCAGAGGCGAGAGAGGTCACTCCCACCAGAAGGAACAGCCAAGGGGAAGAAAGCTCCAGATGTTCTGAAAGAACAGCAGTCTAGTGTGACTGGAGGGCACAGCGCGGGAGGAGGGACGCTGAAGGCACGTCTTGAGGCCAGACTGTGGCCCACCTGCGTGGTGTTCTAAGGGGCTTAGAGATATTCTGGGAGTAACAGTGAGGCAGTGACATAGGATTTGTGGTTCAAAGGGGTCTCTCTGGTCTGGAAGATGATGTGGCCATCATCGCATGGGGAAAATACCCCAGGTCAAGGGCAATGGCAACACCGTGGAAAAGAAGGAGAGGAAGCAGGTGTCCTGGAGGCCTGGCCATGAGGCCTGGCAACTGACTCCATCACAGCTGAGCAGGAAGGAAAGGGGATGGGGAGGAGGGGAGTTCTCAGGCTGCAGTGGCTTCATGACCAACAGATACAAAAGGGAGCAAAGTTTGAGGGAAGATATTATGGGCTAGTTTTGGACACGCTGAACTGGAGGTTTCTGAAGAACACTGGGACATGTACCACTCAGAAACAGAATCTGGACCTCAGAGGAAAGGACTCAGGTGGTGATAAAGATTTAGGCACTATCACTGCAGAGAGGGTTTTATCATTAAAGCCGCAAAGGGCAGAAAACCCCTAGGCAGGCACGAAACCAGCCAAAAATGGAGACTCTCAAAACTAAAACATTAAGGTAACACAAGGGAAACAGAGAAATTTGTGGGGCACCTGCCTGGCTCAGTTGGTAGACTGTGTGACTGTTGATCTCGGGTCATGAGTTCGAGCCCCACGTTGGGTATAAAGATTACTTTAAAAAAGAGAGAGAAATTTGTGAATGACGCTAAAAAGAAGTTCCCCACCCCCCAAAAAATAATCAAATAAGGAAAAGCAAGAGAGGTTGATATTGGAAGAGCCACAGCAGTAAACAGTTTAAAGGAAAGAAGAAGAGTCAATATTGTCAAATAAATAGAAGCAATCATATAGGATGGGGGTCAGATGGAGCATGAGATTTGCCCCAGATGCTTATATCCTGATTTGCTATCTTTTCCAAAAGCAGCACTTCTGAGGACACCGTGCCCCTCAAAATCAACTGTGGGTACTTAAGCAACAGGTGACACATTTGCAACCACAGTCTCAAGGGACAGGGGCCACTGAGCCATGGCAAGGGAAATCATGAAATAATAACTTGACGCTGAATTTTTCTCATGTCCCGAAAGCAAGAAACACAGGCTGCAGTTAGAACTCGAACCAGGTAAGGGATAATCCCCAGGAAACGGACAAGAGGACTGACGTAATTTTCAGAGCAGGTTTAATCCGAGGTTAAGGACATACACAACCATGTAAGAGAAACTCCAAAATGATGACAACATATAAATGGAAAACAGGTGGTTTACCTCATGTTCCTTGATGAGACCCTTGGTCCTTCCTCTGCGAATTAGTTTCTTTTCTTTATTTATTTGTTTTTCAAGTTTTGAAATACTGTCACTGAGTTTTCCTTTTTCAATGTCTATTTTCAGTTGTTGAATATACAAAGACATCTCATGATGAAGAGACTGCAAAAAAAAAAAAAAAAAAAAAAAAAAAAAAAAAGCCCACAAAGGCACATGTATTAGCTAACTATGGGAAAAGAATACATTGAAAAGATTTTCATTAAAAACCCAATAAAAATATTTGTAGTGACACAGGGTAGAAAGGGAGTTTAAAAGACATTCTGATTTGTTTTATGTCACTCGGGAGGATGTTTTAAAATATACCAGACCCAGAAACATATTTTCTTTTTCTTTCTGACAACTAAAACCATGTATTAGCTGTGAAAGATACCATTAAGAGAATGGAAAAGACAAGGCTGGAGACTAGAGAAAACATATACAAAACACATTCCGAGCCTATGGAGAAATAACACGGAACTAAAATGTATGTCCTGGATGGGATTCTGAAATAGAAAAAAAAATGAGAGGAGGGAAACGCGGTGCATGCATAAAGTATAAACGTAAGGAAATAACGTACCATCGTTGGGCCATTAAGTGTGACAAAGATACCGTATTAATGTAAGATGATAATAATAAGGGATAATAATACTGGGCATGGGGTACACTGGAACTCTCTGTACTATCTTTGTAATAATTCAGTAAATCTAAAATTGCTCTAAAATTCTAAATAAATAAATAAATAAATAAATAAATAAATAAATAAAATTGTTCTAAAATTTAGAAATTTATTTAACTTTTCATTTAATTTATTTTAAATAAACGTCTATTTAAAAGTATGTTTTAAGGGGCGCCTGGGTGGCTCCATCAGGTGAGCATCCAACTCTTGATTTCAGCTCAGGTCATGATCCCAGGGTCATGGGATCGAGCCCCACATCAGCCTCCACATTGGACGTGGAGCCTGCTTGAGATTCTCTCTCTCTCCCTCTGACCCTCTCCCCCACTCACACGCTCTCTCTCTCTAAAATAAAAAAAAAAACAATAAAGTTAAATAAAATACGTTTCAAGTGCCTTTAACAGTAGACATTCAATTATATTACCTTATTCTCTCTCTCCAGACACACACGCTGAATACAAATCACCGCTTATTGAACACAATCTCTGTGGTGGGGCTTTAGATAAATCCTTGCGACAATCCTGCCAAGTGGTTGCACACATCCCCATTTTATCAGATACATTCCTAGAGGGTGAAACAACTTACCCAAGGTCATAGCTGCTGAATCGAGGTCTGTCTGCCATCAAAGTCTATGCCTATTTCACTAGGAAACTCTACATGTGCATATGTGTCTATATGTTGTCTCGGTCAGGATCCAACTAGGGACCCAGGAAACACTAAATATTTAACTCAGAGGGAATTTAATGCAGGGAACTAGTTACACACAAGATGAAAGATCAGAAAAGCCAAAGGGAGGACAGTAAGGCAATCCGGAGATGAACACTGGCAGAAGGCTGCTATACTGCTGGGCTGGAGGCTTCAGAGGAGCCCAGACAGAAGGGTCATCAGAATCTGGAACCATGGGACCCACAGCCACCAAAGACACTGTCCAAGAGAGGGACTTTGGACTCTCCCCTTTCCCCCCTCCAATCACCCTCTAATCTCCAAGCCGTGTTGTCATTGGCTGAACACAGAACCTGACTGGGCCCTGGGAAACTCACAGGATCAGCCCCCACTGCGATACCAAGTACACGGGGGATGGCCAGGAATGACTGATGACAAATGGGCCCAGGGTCAGATCTACAAGCAGAATCCCAGATACATGTGCATGTTCTTACCTCCCACTTGGCACAGACACGTCTACTCTCTTCTTCCAAAGACAGCTTTACACCCTCAGTTACATCATTTTTCAGTTCCTCAACAGCTTTCAAATACTTGACCAGACTTTTAGAATTTAGAATTATTAGTGCTTCCTAAAAAAGAGAATATAAATGAGAACATGAAAGCCTCATTCTAGGGGTGCCTGGCTGGCTCAGTCAGCGGAGGGTGCAACTCTTGGGTCTTGGGGTTCTGGGTTCGGGCCCCACATTGGGTATACAGATTGCTTAAAAAATAAAATCTTTAAAAAAAAAAAAAAGTCTCATTCTACTGCCAAGTCCTCAAAGCTAATTTTGGTAGGTCTTTCAGGGGCAGAACTGGGAAAAGACTTTTTGGAGACTATGAAGATTTAGGAGAGACTTTTTGTAAAGTAAGGTTGATATCCCTTTTGCATCTCTTGAATAACTTTGAAAAGAACTGCAAAATATTTATTAATCAAATGTAGTTAGACATTTGAGGACCAGATAAAGACTTGCTTAGGATATTCAAAAGGACTTTTGTTACCCCTCTGATAAATAATTGAAAGGATTATTGTGCAAGGGAATGAGCCACTGGCACTGTTTCCTCTAAAGTTCCTAAGTACTAGTGAATAGAGGACCCTCCTTCATTAACAATACAATACGAAGAATATACTAGCATGTATTAGAGATTAGTGTTGTAAGAAGACACAATTTATAGTAGGATTAATAGGCCAATATTTAATATTGTGCATAAGCATTTTTAGGCTGCAACAAGTCAACATTACCTTATCATCAACTTCAAAGTTTTGCCCAGGGCCAACCACACTGGCAGTCTTGCCCCAGAGAGGGAGTAGCAGTGGACAGAGACGCGTCTGCTCCTTATCTCATGCTTACCTGCTCTTATAGACCTGGCAATTACCTGGCAGAAACCTAGTTTAATTAATTAGGAAATGACAGAACACAGAATAGCTTGGTGCTTGTGAAAGAGACAGAAAACCTACAGGAGACAGAAGACAAAAGTAACTTTAGGGAATAAGGCACTTAAGCACGGTGGGAATTCATTCATGCGCTCACGACATATTTATTATGGGCCTACTGTGGAAAAAGTACAAGGCTGAGCCCCAGGGCCTTCCTCCAAGGCCTCTGTGAGGATTGCTGGATTTATTACCTGGGGAGACTCTCTAACCCTACATGCTGGCAGATGGCTCCCATGACTCATGTGCCCCTGGAGTCCCAGGGGTCTCAGGGCAGGACGTGGCAGGGCAGAGATCTTGCTTCTGCCATGAAAATGGCTCTACTTTACTAAATGCCAGAGATAAAAGGGGGGAAATCTGTGGCCTCAGATTCCAAAAGGTAGACCCTCAGCAGGAGGAAAATGGCGCCAGACTGACCCCTCTAACCCCTCTCTCTGGGAGAGAAGGGGCCTTGAGCCTCCGTTTTGTCTCTTCCTTCTCTCTTTCCTAAGCTGACCATATCGGCACCAGGAAATCCAGCCTGGTGATTATTCATAAGAACCACTGACTCTTTAAGGTCAGTTCAGCACTCTCAGCAACCTAGGAATACAAGCGACAATAAAAGGCCGAGGGAACTGGTCAAAGATGGTGGCTAGCAACATGCAAACAGAAAAAGATCACGCAGGGGAGGTCTTTGGGGTCCTGGGAAAAGCAGTGTTGAGACAGCTGATAACAGGGCCGTGGTCGGGTTCACAATCCAGAAAGCCAGATGAGGACTGAGGCCCAGAAAAGAGAAGGAGGCCATGATGAGAATAAAGAGGCTCCTTCTTCTAGAAGAGTGGGGCGGTCCCCCCAGAAGTCTAGCTCATGTTAAATGTCCAATAAGTGTGTGAAATATTGAATAAAGGAACGAAAGGCCACATATCACTCTACCTCTCCAATGTGTCCAATGGTAGAGACCTTATCGTACTTTTACTTCATAGACCACCCAAGTGCCTCCCATCATGTTAATTAATAATGACTCTCGGGTTTGCACACATCTTGAGTCGCCTATCAAACCGGCAAAAAGCAACCTGAAACTATCGCCACACAAAACATCACTGGATCTTTACCCATAAAATCACATATAACTTCTATCAAAGCATTTTAACGACAAAAGTGTTATTTTATATTCAGAGAACTTTACCTATTCCAAGGGCCTTCATGTGCCTTTTTTTTATTTAACGTCTGACAACAAATTTGGCAGCTGGAATTATGATGCCCATTTTACTAATTTAAAAAGCAAGAAAAATTAAACTCATGCTGAATATCGTACAATCAGTTGTGCTCGTGACATTATACCACTGAGTCCATTCGGCAGATCTATACTAAAGTTTAAATTGAAAAAATTCCTCACATTTATGTATATTTTTAATAGTTTCTGGGAACAACATATAAAACTGGGAAATTCTTTAAAGTTACAGTAACTTTGTGCATGATTACAGTGACGGAATTATCTCGATTTCACATGAGGTAGGTAGCTGATAATAAACAGCCTACATTTGGGGGTGCCTGGGTGGCTCGGTGGGTTAGTGTCCGACTTTGGCCCAGATCATGATCTCACGGTCTGTGGGTTTGAGCCCCGCGTCGGGCTCTGTGCTGACAGCTCAGAGCCTGGAGCCTGGTTCAGATTCTGTGTCTCCCTCTCTCTCTGCACTTGCCCTACTCATGTCTCTGTCTCTTAAAAATGAATAAATGTTAAAAAAAAAAGAAGAGCCTACATTTGACGGTTGAGAGTCCCACCTTGTATTTTGAAATTAGTCCACTCCGGCTCTCTCTTTGTCCAAGTAATTGCTCAGCCCTTGTCATGTATGATTCAAGTTCCCTCTGTGACTCCTCCATTTTCAGCCTGACATCCAGATCTGGGGAAGCATCAGCTGAGTTTTTCAACACGGAAACTAATTTCACCATACTGATCTGCAAAGACAAAAAATTCTCAACAGCTGGCCCAGCTTTTTGGGAAGTCACAAATTAACAAATACAGTCTTTGAGGAGTGACTCTTATTTTCCCACTAGACATAAGAATATCCTACTTATTATGTTGATATTTTTCAATGTGCTCTAAATTGTTAAAATATACACATAAAACACAAAAGTAATATTTTATAAAACGTTTCCAACTTAGAGGGCAATCCCTCCCTCTCTTCCCCATCCTCCTACTGACCACTCAGTTTTAAAGACTGGATTCACTTAATTGGAAATATTAAAGAGAGACCTGAACTTTCTCTTTAGCTTCTTGAATCTTTGTCTGAAGCCCAACTGTGAGAACATGTTGAAGGGACTCCTGGCTGGAAATATTTTGCACATCCATTTGTAAGGTATCTTCAATTCTAGACACAAGCTCTTCATACATAGAGCCTTTGGCAATAAGATGCTATGAAAACAAAGTGAGACCACGATAAATATTCAGGTTATATGTTAAACATTAACCTTAATCTGGTCAGGAAATCATAAAAAGTTAATTATTATTAATCCAAAGCGAGGTACATTTGTACTCTAAAAATGTTATTTTTAAACTTCATTAAAAAATTTTTATGTTAGTACAATGAGATTCTGAGAAACATAGTCTGTCATAGATTCTTTACACAGTAAGCACTTCAATAAAATAAAGCCTAGAAGTAATACAATGCCAATAGTCAAATAAGTTGAGAGAGTAGTAATAAATCTTAAAATGAAGTTGTTCTCTTTTTTTTTAAATGTTTATTTATTTTGAGAGAGAGGGGGAGAGAGCACAAGCATGTACACACACTCAAGGGCAGGGAGGGGCAGACAGAGAAGGAGACACAGAATCCAAAGCAGGTTCCAAAGCTGTCAAAGCAGAATCCAAAGCTGTCAGCACAGAGCCCGATGCAGGACTCGAACTCAAGAACTGCGAGATCATAACCTGAGCTGAAGTCGGACGCCCAACCGACTGAGCCACACAGGCACCCCAAAATGAAGTTGTTCTAAGTCAAATCGGTTGGAAGGAGATTCACTAAATGTTACTGGAGAAAAATGGCTATTGGAAAAGAAATTTATAACCATGCTTTATACAACACACTAAAAATAAATTTCAGTGGATCAGAAAGTTACATATAAAATAGAAAACTACAAAAAGAAATTATCCATGAAAAGTGATCTACCCTCTGGGTGTGAAGGGGCCTTTTTAGGGATAAGAGCAGGAACATCAATATAAAAATTTTCCATGTAAAATAAAATAAACAACTTAAAAGTCAATAACTTGGTAAGAATATTTGCCACACAAATGAAAATACGTTGTGATTCAAAGAGCTCATAAATTCAATAAGAAAAGTACTAAGGTCCTTGGGGTGCTGGGGTGGCTCAGTTGGTTAAGTGTCCGACTTCGGCTCAGGTCATGATCTCACAGTCCGTGAGTTCGAGCCCCACGTCGGGCTCTGTGCTGACAGCTCAGAGCCTGGAGCCTGTTTCAGATTCGGTGTCTCCCTCTCTTTCTGCCCCTCCCCTGCTCATGCTCTGTCTCTCTCTGTCTCAAAAATAAATAAACGTTAAAAAAAAAAAAAGAAAGAAAAGTACTAAGGCCCGAAGAAAATTCAGAAAACGCAAGAACAGATAATTCACAAAAACAAACGGCCGATAAATACATGAAAGACAGTTCAACCTTACATGTAATTAAATGAGTACAAATTAAAATAATAATGAGGTACCACTTTTCAGTTATCAAATCAGCACAAAAATTTTAATTACAGCTCAAGGGTAGCAAAAGTATGAAAAAATAGAAGTTACACTGTTTGATATTAACTATATAAATGTTGACTGTATTTATCTTAGAGCAGTGGAATCATGGTGCTTTTACTCTTTATGCTTTTGTACATTATTTAAATGTTCTACAGTTAGCACATTCATTTATATTTTCATTTTTTTCTCTTTTAAATTATAAAAGTAACAATATTTGGTTACTTGGTTTACATGTATGAGGCATCTGGAAATGTGCCAAGACTGGGACCTAATGCACGATCAAGATAACAGTTAGTTATTTGTATATCCTTACACCCAGTTTTCTATGGAAATAAACCCATTTACTATAAAAAAGCAATTGTTTTAAAAAAAAGTCTAAAAAAAAAATCACATCACTGGTACTGTTCACCAATCTGCATTTCTTACTTCACCATATATCTTGCTCTAATAAAGATCTACTTAATTCCTTGTTAATATAAGTATATTCTTATATAAGCATATTTGTATTTTCATTGTTTGTAAGAGGGATCATTGTCATTGTTTTGAAATATTTTTAAAATATTGAATTTCTCCTTCCTACTCATTTCATCAAACGAATTCCAGATACAACAAATAAATAAATATAAGAATAAAACAAAACTAAAAATAAGTGCTGGCAGATGGCACAGGTACGTTTACACAATATTTTCAAAACGATAAAAAATGTGATTCGTATAAACCACGAAAACACAAAATGCTACCTATACACCTTTCAGAAATCTGGATTTCAAAGAATTACGTGACTATCCCTTCATTCCAGGAACTTTCCATCTTGTTGTAATTTATGACATGCTCCATAAGTTTTATAGCTGAGCTGGAACTCAGTAAAAACCTCAGTCGTAACTCCTTCCCCAGGAGAACCGAATGATATTAAAACACACTCTTGCCTCAGTGCTTTTCAATGAGTCGACTGCCCGAGAATAAAGACAGAAAGGTTTTAACAACATCTGTCACCCTCCCTGCATCAAGGAAGGAAGGGTAGGTGGCTTAATCAATGGGTGAGCTTTCAAAGCATAAATTGTGTAATCTCTTATACTCTCGCTGAACTGACCTACCTATCTGACACATCCTGACTCATCTCCTCATTGCTCTCTGAAACCAAGAATATTTTAATCTCCATTAGGTGGCTGGGAAAATCAGTTCAGGAATTGAGACTTGTAAGGTATCATTAGTGGTCTCCTAATCTATCCTCTGTCCTCAGGCAAAATCTCAGCAAATGATCCAGGAATGACGCTCAGCAAAGAAAGTTCAAACAATTTTTACAACGCTCAGCAAAGAAAGTTCAAACAGCAGTCTTATTACTATTTACCTTAAAACCTTGTATTTGTCTTAGTGCATAAGTCCACAACCACGAAAGCTATCTTCTTAATACTTTTGCACTCCTACCTGCAAAGATTCTTCCACTGAGGCGTCTACCCCCTCATGACATCTCAGAAGCTCCAGAAGAGATTCAGTTTCTGCCTCCCAGATTTCCACTTGTTCAATGAGTTTTTCAACATCTTCAGCCACTTTGAGTTGCCCTGTGAATTCATTTTCTTTTTCATGTCCTTCCCCAGCCTACAACATTCAAAATTACTGCTGAGAAAATGGCAACATCTACTTATAAAATACTTTTTTAAGTGTATTTATTTTGAGAGAGACAGAGAGAACAAATGGGTGAGGGGCCGAGAGAGAGGGAGAGAGAGGATCCCAAGCAGTTTCAGCATTCAGTGCAGAGCCTCGACACGGGGCTCGAACTCACGAAACTGTGAGATCGTGACTTGAGCTGAAACCAAGAGTCAGACACTCAACTGACGTGAGCCACCCAGGCACCCCTAAAATAATTTTCAATTAGAAAAAGTTCTCTCTTTTCTTCCTGAAGACTGCTAATGCAACATACTTTAGTAACTTAAAACCTGCTTTTTGGATAGTGATAATCACACTCTATGATCGCATTTATCACTTTAAAAAGTAAAAAATTTGTTCATGTTTTCTTTTTTTTCTTTCTTTTTTTTTTTTTTTTTTTTTTTTTTTGAGAGAGAGAGAGAGAGAGCAAGCACGAGCAGGGGAAAGGTGCAGAGGAGGGAGAGAGAGAGAGAAAGAGAGAGAGAATCTTAAGCAGGCTCCATGCTCAGCACAGAGCCCAATGGGGGGTTGATCCCACCACCTGGAATCATGACCTGAGCCCAAATTGAGAGTTGGATGCTTAAATGACTGAGCCACCCAGGTGCCCTTCACATTATGTTTTCTTAATGAGGGTATCATTCCTATCATTTAGTTATTATCATCTTCATTTTATAGATAAGAAGATTAAAGCTTAGAAAATTAGGGTAGTAACTCCATAGATACATTTCTAAAACTCATGTACAATTTTAGTAAATACAACTATGAGTGACAGTAGTCATGAAACATCACCAAGAAGAGACTCAGAATCCAATTTCAACAAAATTAAGCCTTTTCCCATCGATAACCTCTCAATATCCTATAGGTTATGCTATAGCTCTGCATGACCGGTGCATCCTTAAAGCTGTTGTTAAATCAGATATCTTAAATGTACTAGAGAAATATAGTGTTCCATATCCTTCTCCTCTATAAACGTATTACACAACTTCAGATCTTTCAAGACTTTGATCAGGTCTCCTTACGGTGCCAAACACTAGCACTCCATCCCAGCAACTGGCCAAAGTCAGTCCAAACTTAATTTAAGTGAAATTGGATATGTTATTATTCGGAAGGGGGCACATTTCCAAAATCACTGGTATTATCTTACATGTGTATAAACTCTTTGTTCCTTTTCCATAGTCTTCCCTATAATCTAAAATCGTCCTCTAAACTAAACAACAAAGCAGGAAATAAAGATTATATTGTCCCCTACTGTACAGAAAGGAAGTAAGACATGGGCCAGGGGCTAGACCAAAGCTAGACAATCCCTGAGCAAGAGGCAGAAGTCATCTGAAGAAAATATCAACTCAGTGTCCACAGCTCAGAAGTCATGACGGCTTCTGCACGTCTGCGGAATTCCTGAGTGAGGGAGAGACACAGACTTGAATGCTGAAGCCTCCTTCATGAGGGATCCACTTAAGCATTCTAGTGGAAAATGACCACATTTTAAGTGTTATCCAGAGGTGCCTGGGTGGCTCAGTCGGTTAAGCGTCCGACTTTGGCTCAGGTCATGATCTCGCGGTCCGTGAGTTCGAGCCCCACGTCGGGCTCTGTGCTGACAGCTCGGAGCCTGGAGCCTGGTTCAGATTCTGTGTGTCTCTCTCTCTCTGACCCTCCCCTGTTCATGCTCTGTCTCTCCCTGTCTCAAAAATAAATAAACGTTAAAAATTTTTTTTTTAAGTGTTATCCAATAATCACATTTACCAGTGTTTCAACAATATAGGTTTAACAAAAGAAAAATAGCCATGGTATAGCTATACGCAAGTGAAATACATAAAGTATGACTATTTTACCTTTACATGCTGATTATGACTTTCAGGAAGTTCTATTGACATATCCATTGAAAAATCAACAGTTGGTTTTTCTTCTTCACGTAGCTGAGTATTTTCATAATTGTCAAAAATGGGCTGATCCTGTTTTTTTCTAAGTGGCAGTTTCATTTCCTATAAAAATTGTCATAAAATTTACAGTCCATTTTAAAAAATTACTTATTGACTTATTTTGAGAGATAGAGAGTGAGGGGAGGGGGGAAGGGGCAGAAAGAGAGGGAGAGAATTCCAAGCAGGCTCCTCACTGTCAGCACAAGGCATTATGCGGGCCTTGAGCTCACGAGCCGTGAGATCGTGACCTGAGTCAAAATCAAGAGTCAGTTGCTCAACCAACTGAGCCACCCACGTACCCTGAAGCCCATATTTTTATGTGAAGATACATTATCACTAACAATGACTGGACATAATATATTCAACATATTTTGGGGATTTATCACATAATAACGATGTTATAAAGTAGGAGCATTTCCCCAAAAAACCAAAAACCCCCCTCAGTCTAAAATTATTAAAAATAAGAAATAGAATAATTTAAGTTCAAAAATTATTTGTTAAAGGTCTGCTTTCATAAGGCGCCATGCTAAATAAAAAGCCATATAAAGTTCCGTGTATGTTCTTAAGGAGGTTGAAATCTGTATGCAAAAATGCTTATGTTGTTCTATAATGGTAAATGAATTTCACCTACAAAACTATATTATTACATGTCCACACAAAATCTTGTCCATAAGGGATGACTGACTTAGTCAGTTAAGCGTCCAACTCTTGATTTCAGCTTGGGTCATGATTCTCATGATTCGTGAGTTGGAGCCCCGTGTGGGGCTCTGCACTGACAGTGTGGAGCCTGCTTGGGATTCTCTCTCCTTCTCTCTCTGCCCCTCCCCTGCTTGCTTTCTATTTCTCTCTCTTTCTCTCTCAAAATAAATAAACATTTAAAAAACAAAAAACAAAAAACTTGGACATAAATGTTCACAGCAACACTATTCATAATAGTCAAAAGGGTGGAAAGAAGCCAATGTGCATAAACTGATCAATCAATAAATGCTGGGTATCCATACAATAGACTATTATTTGCCATAAGAAGTAAATGAAGTACTGACACGTTACAACACAGACGAACCTTGAAAACATTACACTAAGTTTAAAAGGCGAGAAACAAAAGACCAGATACTATTTGATTCCACCTGTGTGAAATATCCAGAACAGGCAAATCTACAGAGACATAAAGTAGATCAGTGTCCACTGGGGAGGCTGGGAGAGAGTAGAGAGTGACTGCTAATGGAGTCAGAGTTTCTTTAGGAGATGACAAAAATGTTCTAGAATTTATGATGGTGGTGGCTGCACGACTCTGAATATACTAAATATACTAAGTTATACACTTTCAAGGAATGAATTGTAGGGTATGGGAATTATATCTCAATGAAGCGGTTACCAAAAAACAAAAACAAAAAAACTTACAAGTTGAGTTTTTGTAATAAATTTTCTCCATCTTTTATTCAGCCTTCTCAGTTCTTTAGAAATAGATGATCCAACTTCATCATTACTGACTTGAATTAGGAAATTTCCCACTTCATTTAAAGTAGTATGTTCTACACTCCACTGGGATATCGTCTCAAAGGGAATCTACACAACATAGAAGCAACACATTTTAATGACACAACACTTGTCTTTCTGTTATGCGTCGTAGATCTTTACCAAGTGATTCTAAGCAAAAGTGAGTATGAGGTTCTTGCAGACACTCTGACCCTCCCCTCAGAGGATTCCCCATCCCTGCTGGACTAGCTCTTCATCCCTAATCACTAACTGCCAGGCACCAGCTGTCATTGCTCTTGGTCCTGAACTTTAAGGAAGCAGCTGATGTTCCGCCTTTCTAAGTGGCTAATGAGCTTACAGCAAAGGCTCTCAAACATTTATCGGTTCATGGTGCCCTTAATGTTTCGGTAATTTTTTCATAAATTCCCTATGCCAGGAGATTCATCTAACGGTTCTGATTTTCAAGTAGTCGGGTCCAAACCACTTGGTAGTTATTTGCTGTATGGTGTCCAACAGGCTGATGTTGCTGTGTCCCTCAAAATTTAAATTATCTTTAAAGTCCTCTGGCAGCTCAGGGCACCTCAGCACAGAGTTTGGGAAGTGCAAGGCTTATAGTGTTTTTTTTTTTTTCTCATTTATGTGAATCTTAATAAAATATCTTTAATGGATGAAGCCAGAGAGTATTATGATAAGCAAAATAACTCAGAGGAAGACAAATACCATATGATTTTACTCACATGTGGAATGTAAGAAACAAACGAGCAAAGGGGGAGAAAAGGAGCGAGACAGGCAAACAAGAAACAGACTATTAACCAGAGAACAAACTGATGATTACCAGAGGGGAGGTGGGTGGGGGATGGGTAAAACAGATGATGGGGATTCAGAAGAGGCCTTGTGATGAGCACTGGATGTTGCATGAAAAGTGTTGAATCACTTTATTATACATCTGACACTACTATTATACTGTAGGTTAACTACTAGAATTAAAATCAGAATTTAAAAAAAGGTCTTTAAACACAGAAGAATCGTTGAAAGCCAAAGATTTGAATTTTTATCACTATAGGTGACAGGGAGAATGACTCACCAACCCCTCAAATATTCTTTACGCACTCCTACACTTATCACAAATTTTACTTTCATATAAACAGCCCATTTTCAGCTGAGGAACTTTAGTGTCTATTTGGAAAATGTTTCATCTGAGACTTTTCATCAAAATTATTTTCAAGCAGATAATCATTTGCAACAGAGGAAAAGAAATGAAAGAAAGAAAAACTATCCCAGAGAAGAATCATAAAACAGATTATGACATGACTAGCAAGTGAAAACACGGATGAATTACGTTGAAATTTCTTCCACACCTCTCCACATAAGTCTAAGGTATTCTGCATTTCCTTCCTCTGGAAATACAGAAAGATTTTAGAGCTGAAAGGTATTCACCCAAATGGAAAAATAAAACTTTTTAAAATATCAAGTTATTTTAAATGTGTCTATAAGCTATTGAATATTCCAAGTCTTTTCTTTTCCCTCCAAAGAACTTAAGCCATATATCGTTCAAAAGCTACTGTGTGTGTGTGTGTGTGTGTGTGTGTGTGTGTGTGTGTGTGTGTGTGTAAAACCTACAATGAGGAGAAAACTTCCTTTTGGCAATTGTATTAGAAAGAAACTAAACTCTTTCCAATACCTTGAAGAATATTTCCAAGAGTCATTCTCACTCTTCCCTGACCTCTCATTTTTGGATTGAAAACGAGGATCTCCAAACAAAACGAAAAAAAAAGAAAAGAAAATTGAGGAGGTAACATTAGACTGAAAATACCTCTTTAATCTGTTCCTTCTTTGTCTCCTCAAAACAAGCCTTTAGTAAGCGAAGTTTTTCCAGATAAGTAGCCCAACATGTCAAAACTTTCTGAAGAGTGGACTTGACATTATATATACTTTTTCTATACATACAAATATCATATTCCACTGCCATATATTGTTTGCTAATATCCTGATATTCTCCATCTATAATGTTAACAAAACAAGAAAGTAATCTTAGAAAACAGTTTTTTATTAATAAAATAATACCAAGAAAAATATTTGCATATTAATTGTCAATGGTCAAGTAAATATGTACTGTGATAATATTAAAAGTGAACGTAAGAATTTTCCAAAGAAAACACATGTTAAACCAATTCCTAAAACGTTAAGGTATAAAGAAAGTGAAACAGATAAAATGCTATTTTTTTAAATGTTTGTTTATTTTTGAGACAGAAAGAGAGAGCACAAGCAGAGGAGGGACAGAGAGACAGAGGGAGACACAGAATCCAAAGCGGGCTCCAGGCTCTGAGCCATCAGCACAGAGTCCGACACAGAGCTCAAACCCACGACCTGCAAGATCATAACCTGAGCCGAAATCAGACGCACAACCGACTGAGCCACCCAGGCGCCCGCGTGCTATTTTTAAGTGGTCATTTCATCAAAAAGTAACTGTATAGCTTTACCTAAATTCTTATGTATTTCTTCACACTTTTGCAAGGAAGTTTCAAGTTGAGCGAGGAACTCTTTTTCTTCAATAAATTTCTGGGGGGGGGGGGAAAGGAAAAAAATATATTGACAGCTTTTTACCATTAAAAATGTGTCAAGAAATCCAGAGAGAAACATAAATATTGATGAAGCACTCGGGCCCCAAAATTTCCTTAAGGCTTTACTACTATATATTTGGGTAGAAAAGAAGAGTAGTTCATGAAGAAAGTCGGTTAAGATCTAGGAAACAGAAGTATGAACACTATGTAGGTATGAGACCTAACAAAGTTCATCATTGCCGTGATACGGTTCCACAACGGTTTTTCTCCTGTGGGAAAAGGTAAGTTACATATACCATTTTCAAAAGCTCCTACGTCACATATTTATTAATATTGTGTAATTTATGCCAGTTTCTCTTATTTCACAACTTTTATTAATATTGAATAATTTTTATTAGATACATGAGAGTATGTTGTAAATAGATAACATCCATCCCACAAAAACATCTGAGTAACTACCATTAGTCAAATTATGATGTGTCCTAAGCAAGCAAATTCTGCTGTTGAAAAATACAGTTAATTAAAAGCTCATATTTACTGTATACTTATTAAATTCCAATGGTATGATTACTTAAATGGAAAAATGAAAAATCAAAGTAGGAAATACATTCAAAACCTAGCCAAATTGAGAATGATGTCTCCTATTCAGGAACGTACGGTGTTTAAATCATAAATTATTAAATAAATCTGTCTTGATTGTGTTCAATTTTTGCACTGAAATTTACAATCTTGGATTTTTCTTTTTTGCCACTCATTCCAAAAAAAGGGAAACAGAAAGAATGATATTAATTTCTAACTGCAGAAATGACATTTCTAGGATGCTTTTAATTTACAAAAGAACATATTTATATTTAAATCATTTGCAACATTTTTTCCCATTAATTTCAAGAGCCAACCCCTTTCTCCAAAAATAAGCCCCAAGACAAAATGTACTGTCTTTCCCACTCTTACAACTCGAAAGGCTAAGATTAAAATGTTCTAAAAAAAAAATTAATTTTTGAATGAAACCATGAATCTGAGTGGGAAAAATTCTTAAACAAGACATCCAGTAAGTGAATGCTGAAATTTTTAATAACCTGAAACTTTTTGTAACTATTATGTTAATTAGCCTGGTTAACAGAGTCTTCCCTGTTGTGGTAAATAATGTGGTTTTCTCTTTCTTACTCCTCCCAGTGTCTGTTATTTGGCTACCTAAAATTCTGTTCTGTAGGCAGTTTTAAGCTAGTGAAAACTACCAAGAAAACTCATCTCAAAACCTGGAAAGGTAAAGGGAAACTGTCTTAAGGAAAACTGCAAACTTAGCACCCAGACATGGAGAACGGTTGTCAAAGACACAAATTAAAACAGCTTACATGCCAGTCTTCCAGCAACAATTCCACAGATTCTTTGTTCCCATATTTGACGTTCCAAACATCCAATTTGGATTTTACTTCATCTAGCAAACCAAGAACTGTGCACTTATAGTAATGAAATTCTAGAAGTGGAATGAATTTTTCGCCCGAAATGTTGTTGATTCTGGAAAATATTTCAGGTTTTAGAATTTAACTTCATATTACTGCCCAAATGCGAGATAATCTGTTTGGCATTTCTAAAAATATTGGGCCTTTGGCTTTTTATTTTAAACACATGGAACTCAGATGTATCCTCAAAAAAAAAATTTTTTTTTTTTAAGTAAGATGTACTACCCCCAACGTGGGGCTTGGATTCACAATCCTGAGATCAGGAGTCACATTGCTCTACCAACTGAACCAGCCAGGTGCCCCCCAATTTTTTTTTTTAACAGAGTAAAACAAATATTGTGGCTAAGAATAAAACAACTATTTCTGAGAGGAAAACATCTAATAGAACATTATCTGAAGAAACTATTCCCCTGTAGAAAAAAAATCCTATACTAAATGTTAATCTCCAAAATATTTTACTAAATTTGTAAACTTTTGTATAACCGAATGCAACTATAATTTCAACATTTACATATTAAAACGGCTTTCATTATTAAGGCTAAAACCCTTTTATTATCATTGTAATAAGTTGTGTATGAATAATGAGAAAAGAGAGGATGATGTGGACAACCATCAGTTAAATAATCTCTATATTTATAGTATTTTAGAGTTTACGAAGTACTTTCAGATACCTCCTCCTGTCTCACCCAGTATCCTTGTGAGACACGAACCGGGTGACTATCATTATTCTGTATTTACAAATGAGGATACATGCTCCAAAAGACAGTAACTTGGCCAAAACTCAGATACGGAGCTCGGTTTCTGACTCCATTTCTAGAACTTACCCCACCACCATATCCTACCATCCAACGAAAAAGGACGTATGTTAGTATGATGTAATGTTACTATTACAAAAGATGTGAAGGTACTGTGAATCAAGATTTAAAGAATCCTTGTCAGAAATTATCTAAAAATCTATACTTTTCTGGTCCCCGTAGCATCCTGTTAGTGCTCAAACACGAGTGGCATCGGCAGTGGTGAATTGGTAGTGTTACAAACCGTGCTTTCATTTCCTCCAATTTCTTAGGTGATACCAGTGGCAAATTTTTTTCATCTCTATTTTCAAATGCCAGAAGAGTATGCGAATGACAATCAAATTTATCCATCAGATTCTGAAAAGAAATTTAGCATGACATCAACCAGACTTTTTGCCAAACACTGTAACTGGGGGTTCGTTAATCTCACTTGCTCTGCGTGTGCGCTGCACCTTTTGTCCAAAAACTCACAAAGCCCTTACTTTTTTTTCACTAAAGCTTGGCCAGTGCGTAATTTCATCATAAATGCTTTACACTGGAACATTTTACAGAGAGACAGACTGTAGTTTCTTTGGTAAAAGCATTATCCAAACCTTTTGTTTTGGGATTTATTTGTGATTCCTTTGTGAGTTCGCATGCCATAAATGTCGTCTATCAAATTCCTTCATACCATTTTGATGAGAACCCACTCTCTCACATTTTACGCCAGTCTCTTTCCTCCTTTTTGGTCAGGCTTTACAGTTGCTTTAGAACTGACTGGACTCTATTCTTACTGTTTCCACCTTGAACTAGCACAATGCCCATAAAGAAGTGAAAGTATCTTCTGGCTCCCCAAAATCCCCAAGGGAATCATTCCAAACCACCCTCAAAGAGGCACTGTATTTCCTTCCCTTCTCTCTAGGACAACGTCTTCCTCAAGAAGAAGTCCCTAACAAAGCACAGATTTTCCCATGTTTCTTTGTTATTTTCCAACCTTGATTAAAGTCATTTTCTCTTGTATTAGAGCCACAGCTTCACAATAATCCTGGGAAGCTGGCAAATCTTCATCGATAAGCTCCTCTACCTCCTGGAGCCAGGCTTCGATTTGATGCAGTGGTGAGGGCAAGGCATCATTCAGCTCCCTTTTCCACACATTAATCTGAAAAAACAAACATCAGCGCTTCACTAAACATTCTTCTGAAGTTTATTTCTTTGCACGCAGTTTGTTTAATACTTCAAAGTTTCTCTGATCCATTAGTCAGGGAAGTCTTTCTCAAATGGGCAAACTTCTCAGTTCTGTACATTTGCTTACCTGCTGATAGAGAAGATCATTTGTTTAAGAGCAATAGAAGGGGGCACACGAAGGGTGTCTGGGTGGCTCAGCTGGTTAAGCATCTGATTCTTGATTTCCTCTCAGGTCATGATCTCACAGTTCATGGGTTTGAGCCCCATATCGGGCTGTGTGCTGACAGCCTGCTTGGGGTTCTCTCTCTCTCTCTCTCTCTCTCTCTCTGACCCCCCCAAAATATGTAAATACACTTAAAAAATAGATATAAAAGGGAGCACAAGGATAAGAATGAATATTTTGATAAATCCATAATCAGTTATGAGAGGGAAATTAGAACTATTTAAAGCACCCCTCAGGGCACCTGGGTGGCTTAGTTGGTTAAATACCTGATTCTTTTTTTTTTTTTTTTTTAATTTTTTAAATATTTATTTACTTGTTGAGAGACAGAGAGAGCGTGAGTGGGACTGGGGCAGAGAAAGAGAGGGAGATACAGAATCCGAAGCAGGTTCCAGGCTCTGAGCTGTCAGCACAGAGCCCGATGTGGGGCTCGAACCCACCAACCATGAGATCGTGACCTGAGCCGAAGTTAGATGCCCAACCGACTGAGCCACCCAGGTGCCCAAGCATCCGATTCTTGACTTCGGCTCAGGTCATGATCTCATGCTTCGTGAGTTTGAGCCTCACACAGGGAGGGCTCTGCGCTGACAGCACATAGACTGCTTGGGATTCTCTCTCTCCTCTCTCTGCCCCTCACCCACTCCCTCTGTCTCGGTCTATCTGCCTCTCTCTCAAAATGAGTAAACGTTTAAAAAAAGCACCCCTTTAAGCAAGGGTAGACTGTTATATAGAAGGACCATCATCTGAAATGTTGTATGGCCTTGTGTTCTCTGACTTTACACCTACACCTCACGCTCAGATTTACAGATTATTTTTCTCACTAGTACTAATCATATATTCACATTACACATCTCTACCGTACCTCCTGAATATCTGTCCCTCACCGAAGCCCCCCACAATCCAGGAAACCTCTTCCTTCCTCAGCCCTCCCTGCATGCACAAGAGTCACACAAATGCCAACTGCCTCTTTCCCCAAACACCGACTGCACTCCCAAGGTGTTCGCACTCCCTGTCCCTTCTACCTGGATGCTTTCCCCATTAAGCACCATCAGAACTCACCTACTCCCACATTCATTCATTCATTCAGCAGACACTTATAACCTATTGTGCTAAGAGCTGAGCATAGGCTTCTGGAATGGAGAGGGGACATGTAGTGGTTGTACCACAAAGTACGGTGCAATGAGCACTGAGACCCCAATGAGATGTACACACATTTGAACACTGGAGCATTTTAAATACATGTGCTCAAAAATTTAAGTAAGAAACAGAATAACACATAACACCGATTTACGCAACTTAATAATACAGAAGCACATAAATACGTTATGTATTTGGCAAGAACATACGAAACGAAAAGGCCTAAGGAGACGGGGAAATGAAAGGAGGGCATGGGTATAGAAAGAAATAAACACAAATTAAACAAGTAAATAAAAGTAAGAGTAGGGCCTTGCCTAGACCCATATGCCATGAAGGGAAGAGTGAGTTTAACACAACTCTCTACATCTGACGGTCAACCAGATAAAAACAAATAAACAAACAAACGAAAACCCACAGGTCTTGCCTGAACCATCTAGTGGGAAGCAAAGTGCATGGTTACAGTGAAATGTAGTCAGCAATATAACAGAGCCAGGCAGAGGGGCCCAGGGAAGATCCTGGAAGAACACTGATTCCACACCAATGCCCAGACTTCTTTTTGTTAATTTTTAGTTTTTAATTTATTTTTTTGTTTCAAGTTTTTATTTAAATTCCAGTTTGTTAACAGTGTAACATCAGTCTCAATTGTAGAATTTAGTGATTCATCACTTACATACAAAACACAGTGCTCACCACAACAAGTGCCCTCCTTAATCCCCATCAACCCTTTAACCCATCCCCTGCCCACTTCCCCTCCAGTTACCCTCAGTCTGTTCTCTCTAGGTAAGGGTCTGTTTCCTGGTTTGCCTCTCTCTCTCTTTCTCTCTCTTTCACCTATGTTCATCTTTTTTATTTTTTAAATTCCTGAGGCAAGGGAAACACAAGCAAAAATAAACTACTGGGATTTCATCAAGATAAAAAGCTTTGGCACAGCAAAGGAAACAATCAACAGAACTGAATGGCAGCCTTCAGAATGAGAGAAGATATTTGCAAATGACATATTTGATAAAGTGTTAGTATCCAATATATATAAAGAACTTGTAAAACTGAACATGCAAAAAACAAATAATCCGGTTTAAAAAATGGGCAGAAGACCTGAATAGACACTTTTCCAAAGAAGACATCCAGATGGCTAACAGACACATGAAAAACAAGCTCAACATCACTCATCATCAGGCAAATACAAATCAAAACTACAATGAGATGTCACCTCACGCCAGTCAGAACGGCTAACATTAATAACTCAGGCAACACTAGATGTCAGCAAGGATGCGGAGAAAGGCGAACCCTCTTTACATTGTTGGTGGGAATGCAAACTGGTGCAGCCACTCTGGAAAACAGTATGGAAGTTCCTCAATAAGTTACAAATAGAACTACCCTATGATCCAGCAACTGCACTACTCGGTATTTACCCAAAGGATACAAAAATACTGATTTGAAAGGACATATGCACCCCAATGTTTACAGCAGCACTCTCAACAATAGCCAAAGGGTGGAGAGAGCCCAAATGTCCATCAATGGATGAATGGATGAAGAAAATGAGGTGTGTGTGTGTATATATATATAACACACACACACACACATACACACACACACCACGGAACATTAGCCATAGAAAAGAATGAAATCTTGCCATTTGCAACGATGTGGATGGAACTAGAGAATAATGCGCTAAGCCAAGTAAGTTGGAGAAAGACAAATACCATACGATTTCACTCATATTTGGAATTTAAGAAACAAAACACATGAGCACAGATGCCAAGAATTCTTAAGCAAGATAAAAATCCAGCTGCTAGGCCACGTCCTTTCCTGAGGACCCCATTTAAGAATGTGGTTTTTTTGGGGCGCCTGGGTGGCTTGGTCGGTTAAGCGGCCGACTTCGGCTCAGGTCATGATCTCGCAGTCCATGAGTTCGAGCCCCGCGTCGGGCTCTGTGCTGACAGCTCAGAGCCTGGAGCCTGTTTCAGATTCTGTGTCTCCCTCTCTCTCTGCTCTTCCCCTGTTCATGCTCTGTCTCTCTCTGTCTCAAAAATAAACGTTAAAAAAAAAAAATTTAAAAGAATGTGGTTTTTGATCTGAACTCACATGGCTCTATTGTGGATTTTTTGGCATTCTTACTCTAAAGACCACCCCCCCCCCATGAAGATCATGCACAAATTAAAATGTGTTTCAGTCAAATGGCTTCCTCTATTGAAAATAGGAGTTTTTAATCTGTGTTTCTCTTTCCCTTATAGTTCTACTAAATGAACTGCCACTGCTCTTTAACTTAAATTGATTTTAAATAGAGGAAAGAATAAGCAAAATTACATTTTTTAAAAGAAAAGGGTTATTTGATTCATCATTAATTGACTGAAAAACATTTACTGGGTGCCACCATGTGTAAGATAAATATCAAGAAGAAACATTCAAGGAAATGCCCAAGTATAAAGATTTTTTTCTTAAGTTTATTTACTTATTTTGAGAGACAGAGAGAGAGAGAAGAGAGAGAGAGAATCCCAAGCTGACAACACAGAACCTAACACGGGGCTTGATTCCACAAACCATGAGATCGTGACCTGATCCCAGATCAAGAGTTGGACACTTAACCAACTCAGCCACCCAGGCTCCCTGGAAGATGTTACATGAGTAAAAAGCTAGGCTTAAGCTAGAAGCATTAAACATTATAGTTTTCACATTTTTTTTTTTGTTTGTTTTTTTTTTAGGTCTATTGAGGCCTAATTGACAACATAGTAAGATATTTAAAGTGCACATCATGGTGATATGATACACCTACACATTGTGGAAGGATTCCTAGTATCTAATTAACACACCCTCACTTCGCGTATTTACCTCATTTACCTCTTTTTTTCTTTTCTTGGTGAGAACATTTCAATTCAACTCTCTTAACAAACTTAATGATACAATACAGTGTTATGAAGTGTAGCCACTATGTTTTACATTAGATCCTCAGACCTTACTCAACTGCCAGCTGAAAGTTTGCACCCTTTTACCAACTTCAATCCCTCCTTTCCTCCATCCTGACTACCGCTTTTATCCTGTTTCTGTGAGTTTGACTTTTTTTTTTAAGCTTCCACACATAAGGAATACTATGTAGTACTTTGTTTTGCTTTAGTTGCTTCAACTTTATCTTCTCAAACGACGTAGGACAAAAGACAGCTCTGTAATCTTAAACCGTTAAGTATACGCCATTAAGCCTCCAGTTGGAAAATCATGAAAAAAACTGTTTTCATCATTATGAATTTTTAATACGCGCTTTCAGTATACCCAAATAATTTGTACATTTGCCAAAATAAAATAAAATAAGCCAGAAAGTTGATGAGTGAGTTAAAGAGAGCCTAAGAACAATATCTTTAATCCAACTGATATTCTTTTCGCAACTGAAAGAAAGCTGAGTATGTTTTGAATGAAAAGGAACGTGTGCTGCCTGAGGGCTGTACTCTTGTTTATGTAACGGTCAGAAGGGGAAAGATAGAAGGCAATAATTACCTTTTACTACTCTTCTTTTTCACTTACCATAGAAAACTGGCTCCATACTTTTCTTTTTTAGTTTTGGAACTTATTTTTGAATTTAGTTGAAAATTTATATCTGATCTGAGCTGATCTTGTCAGGTCAAAATAGCATAATGTTGGAGCGCCTGGGTGGCTCAGTCGGTTCAGTGATCGACTTCGGCTCAGGTCATGATCTCGTGATTTGTGGGTTTGAGCCCCGTGTTGGGCTCTGTGCTGACAGCTCAGAGCCTGGAGCCTGCTTCAGATTCTGTGTGTGTGTCTCTCTCTGCCCCTCCCCTGCTCATGTTCTGTCTTTCTCTCTCAAAAAAATAAACATTAAAAAAAATTTTTTAATTAAAAAAAACCCATAATATTGCTATTTTGCATAGCTGGCTTAAAATGAAACCATTTACTGTGATGCCTTGAGGTAACTGTGTGCTCAAACAACTGAACCAGAAATTGTCTAGATGGTATTGACTTTTCTGTACCTGAAGGCTGTAAAATTAATACGTCTCATTTGCCACACCAAGACAAGGAGCTGTATTATAACGGAAGAATGGATTTTCAAGCTACTATCAATTCGTGGCACTGAACTCTTGCAAAATAGTGGGTTGTTTTTTTTTTTTTAATGGTTTTTCTCATTATGTTGGGTACTTTTTCCCAATCACGTTCAATAAAATTAGGCCAGGTGTTTGTGGCCTGGAACACTGTGAACTCTGCAGACAAGATCTTCTTCCTCTCGTGTTTTGTTGAGGCCGTGTAACCGGGAGCTCCTGTCCTTCTCAAGGGTCAGTTTCAAAGTCACGATGAGAACACGAGCAGGGGACACAATGAGCCGGGCCACTTGATGGGAAGGTTTCCGGAGCTGTGCTAGTTGTCCCAAATTAGGTACTTGGAGATGGTGGCTCTTTTAAGCTACTGGACCTATTTACCACCCTTCATAAAGGATGTGAAAAATGTATTCTGAAAACAGGCTGGCACTGTTGACAGCCGAGAGAGCAGGGGCCAACAGGGATCAACAAACTTTTCCAGGGCCAGAGAGAATTTTTGACTGGCAGACCATAAAAATCTCTGTTGCAACCCTGTAAATCCACCAAAAATCACTTAATTATCCACTTAAAATGCGTGAAGGGTATGGTATGTAAATTATACCTCAATAAATACGTTAAAAAAAAGAATGAAGGCAAAATAAAGACATTTAGAAATCAAAGAAAACAGAATTTACCACCCACAGACCTGCATTGTAAGTTTAAAAAAGTGTTTCAGGCTGAGGGAAATAAATTCGGATGGAAACTCAAATCTCTCCAGAAAAGAATGAAGAACATTGGAAATGGTAAATATCTAGATAATTATAAAAGACATTTTTTTCTGTTAATTTCTTTAAAATGTAAGATTGTTTTTTAAAAAATTTTTTTTTCAATGTCTTTTATTTATTTTTGGGACAGAGAGAGACAGAGCATGAACGGGGGAGGGGCAGAGAGAGAGGGAGACACAGAATCGGAAACAGGCTCCAGGCTCCGAGCCATCAGCCCAGAGCCTGACGCGGGGCTCGAACTCACGGACCACGAGATCGTGACCTGGCTGAAGTCGGACGCTTAACCGACTGCGCCACCCAGGCGCCCCTAAAATGTATGATTGTTTTTAGCAAAAATTGGTAACATGGTCTTGGGGACTTTAAAACATTTGTTTGTGGCATAAATATATTTATATGTAAAACAACTATAGCACAAAGAATGACAAATAAATGAATCAATTTAACTGCAAGATTTCTACATAAGAAGTTGTATGACAACTTAGAAGTTGTGTAAGTAGACTGCAAAAAAAGTTGTTTTAAGTTTATATATTTATTTTGAGAGAGAAAGACAGTTCGAATGAGCAGGGGAGGGGCAGAAAGAAAGAGAGAGAGAGACAGTTCAAATGAGCAGGGGAGGGGCAGAGAGAGATAGACAGTTTGAATGAGCAGGGGAGGGGCAGAGAGAGAGAGAGAGACAGTTTGAGTGAGCAGGGGAGGGGCAGAGAGAGAGAGACAGTTTGAATGAGCAGGGGAGGGGCAGAGAGAGAGAGAGACAGTTCGAATGAGCAGGGGAGGGGCAGAGAGAGAGAGAGAGACAGTTTGAATGAGCAGGGGAGGGGCAGAGAGAGAGAGAGAGAGACAGTTCGAGTGAGTAGGGGAGGGGCAGAGAGAGAGAGAGAGAGACAGTTCAAATGAGTAGGGGAGGGGCAGAGAGAGAGACAGTTCGAATGAGCAGGGGAGGGGGAGAGAGAGAGAGAGAGAGAGAGAGAGAGAGAGAGAGAGAGAGAGAGAATCCCAAGCAGGGTCTGTACTGTCAGCGCAGAAGCGCAGAGCCCGACACAGGGCTTAAACCCATAAACCGTGAGATCACGACCTCAGCCAAAATCAAGAGTTGGACACTTAACTGACTGAGCCACCCAGGAGCCCCAGACTATAAAAAAATGTAAATGTATATTGTAGGCTCACTAAAAACCTGATAGAAAGCAATAGAGCCAAAAAGCCTATAGGGGCACCTGGGTGGCTCAGTCAGGTGAGCATAGAACTTTGGTTCAAGTCATGATCTGGCAGTTCATGAGTTCAAGCCCCACATCAGGCTCGCTGCTATCAGTGCAGAGCCCGCTTTGAATCTTCTGTCCCCCTCTCTCTGCCCCTCCCCCACGTGCTCTCTCTCTAAAACAAATAAACATTTAAAAATTAATCAGTTAAATGTTTTAAAAAAGGTCAATAGATAAAATGAAATTCTAAAAATATCAACATAATCCAGGGCGCCTGGAACTCATGGTTCATGAGTTCCAGCCCCACGTCGAGCTTGCTGCTGTCAGCCTATCAGCGCAGAGCCTGCTTCAAATCGTCTGTCCCCCTCTCACACTGCTCCTTCCCTGCTTTTCGTCTCTCTCTTAAAAAACAAATAAAAACATTTTTTTAAATATTAACATAGGGGCGCCTGGGTGGCTCAGTCAGTTAAGCATCTGACTTCGGCTCAGGTCATGATCTCACGGTCCATGAGTTCGAGCCCCACTTCGGGCTCTGTGCTGACAGCTCAGAGCCTGGAGCCTGCTTCAGATTCTGTGTCTCCCTCTCTCTGACCCTCCCCTGTTCATGCTCTGTCTCTCTCTGTTTCAAAAATAAATAAACGTTAAAAAAAAATAATAAATAAATAAATATTAACATAATCTAAAACAAGGCAGGAAAAGAAAAAACAGAAATACAAAAAAACAGAGGGAATAAACAGAAAAAAAGAATAAAATGGTATACCTAAATTGAGCCATATCAATAATTCCATTAAATATTAACTAAGATCTCCAAGTAAAAGGTAGAGATTATCAGAATGGATAAGAAAGCAAGATCCAACCATATGCTGCCCATAAGAGATGCACTTTAAATATAAAGACTCAGGGGTGTCTAGGTTGAATGTCCAACTCTTGATTTCAGCTCAGGTCATGATCCCAGGGTCATGGGACCAAGCCTAGTGTTGGGCTCTATGCTTAGCATGGAGCCTATTTAAGATTCTCTCCCTCTTCCTCTGCCCCCTTCCCTGCTCACACACTCTCCCTCTAAATAATAATAAAAGAAAGATAAAGACTCAAATAGATTGAAAGTAAATGAAGAAAAAGACATCCCACACAATCAGCATAAGACTGGAATGCTCATATTGATATCAGATTAAGTAGACACCAAGAAAAACAATATTATCAGAGAAAATGGGAATATTTCATACTAATAAAAGTGTCAATTCTTCAGGAAGACATAACAATCACAAACTAATAACAAAGTTTTGAAATAGATGAAGCAAAAATTGACAGAATTAAAGGAAGGATCCCATAGGTTTCAATAGCCATCCCTCAGCAACTGATAGGATTACTAAGCAAAATGTCAATCAAGACATAGATAATATGGGGCATCTGGGTGGCTCAGTAGGTTGAGCATCTGACTTCAGCTCAGGTCATGATCTTGCAGTTTGTGGGTTCGAGCCCCACATCAGGCTCTGGGCTGACAGCTCGGAGCCTGGAGCCTGCTTCAGACTCTGTGTCTCCCTCTCTCTTTGACCCTCCCCTGCTCACACTCTGTCTCTCTCGCTCAAAAACAAACAATAAAAAAAAAAATCTTTTTTAAAGACATAGATAATCTGACACGATCAACCACCTTATCTTAACTGATATCTATAGAATGCTGTGTCAAATAACTACAGAATACATGTTCATTTTAAGTGCAAATGGTATTACACCAACATGCTCTATGTCTCGGGTCATAACACAAATCTTAATAAACCGAAAAAAATTGAAATCATACAGATATATTCAGACACACATACACAAGCATCTTCACACATTCTCTCTAGGCTCATCCCTAACCCCCTCCGAGAATCTACTGATAGCTACACAGGACACCGGTCCACGGAAAAGGTGAGGCTGGTCAGTCAGAATATGGATAATCTACTCTGGCAAGGCAATCATTGACAGCAAATATAAAAACTTTGGACAAGCAGCTTTTCCAAGCAGAATGCTCTAAATTCCTATTTAAATATCAATCACTGCCCACATGAGACCCTGGAGAAAATAAAAGCATACTCTCCCAAGTTTCTGATGAAGCATCTACTCTTTTACAGCATTCCTCATGGAAGTCTAATCATCCAACAAACAAAGCTGCCCCACGAAAATGTTCTACTCAACATAACACGGTAACCTGGTAGTTGAGGCCATCCCAGACTTCTCTCAACTGTAACTGATCTTCATTCAGCTCATCCAAGTTCCTTTCTATTGGCAGGATGTCCAAAAAGGGCTCTTTTCCTTCATTGAAGGACTCCAAAAAGGACAGCAGGCTCTACCATCAGAAGAATATTTTAAAGACAGAAATTTTAAATCAGTTAATATAAGGTAATCCGCTATTTTAAGGTCTATCACTGCAGGTTATGTTTAAATTTTTACTTAAAGAGAGGTACGATTCCCTGGATTCAGGGTCCTCTACACTGATGTGGTACCTTTCTTCAGTGCACCCCGATCACTTGAATGCCCTCATGGTAACACAGGTCACAGCTTGTGTCTCGTCAGCACTGTTGGATTTCTAAGGGAATGGAGCGGCAAGGTCACCCAGCTCTAGAGGACAAATCATGACGCCACACGGAAAATGGGAGTTTCTCTGTCCTCCCTGGATATGTGTTCACAACAAAATAAGAATGAGTAGAAGTGAGAACTATCCAGCAGCGGTCATCACGGACAAACGTGTCTATGATTAACTGTGCTCGAGCTGTTGCTTCCCAAGTTGTTTTTTACAGACTTGAGAAAATATTTTGTCCCTCGAAAATTTAATAAATTAAGCTTTTCTTGGCTCATATTAGTGTGAAGTTCGTGTTTAAGAGTCACCAATTCCATAAATATTATTTCAGCCCTTATTCATAATAATTGGCAGATTTTATCTTATTTTATTTTATTTCATTTCATTTCGGCTAAAGATTTATGAGCTGGGGTGTCCAGCTGGCTCAGTCGATAGAGCAAGTGACTCTTGATCTCGGGGTCGTGCGTTCAAGCCCCATGGTGGACGTAGAGCTTATCTTAAAAAGTAAATAAATAAATAGAATTTGGGGAAAGATTAAGTTTTATGAGCAAACCAAGGGATAATTACTGTAATTCTTTCTCACCCCTAATAACTCCCTAAGGCCTTTTATTCAAGAAAGCGGAATCCGTGGTGCCTTACTCAATCAAAGAGGTAGGTGAGAGTAAAGCACTTCCGGGGACTCTGGGCCTCTTGTCAATAAAAAACATATCAGGCCAAAGATGGAAGCAGCACAAAAACCTGGACCTGTACGGTCCAGATGGAAGGAAGACGAGAACGTCCCATCCCTTTCTTCCCTGATGCCTCTAAACCAAAAAGGATGCTGTTGCCAGTAAGCCACACAATCTGCTGAATATTGGTGTCGGACAGGCTGGATTCATCCAACTCGCCTGCTCAGCCTGCAGGTGCTAAGTGCGGAGCAAGCACATGACCGTACCCCTACTCTATTCCCGGTGGAAATCCGATGGGGAGCAGAGCTGCAGGGACCGTGGGTTCTGAGGAACAGGGCTGAAAAATCCTCATCTCGGCTCCTGTTAGGCTCCTTCAAGATGGTACAAGTTCTCCTGGTCACCCAGGAGGAACCCCACGAAATAGAGAGCTGGGTCTTCGAGGCTAGACTTCGAACCCGCCTCTCCCTGGCAGTAGCTGTGTAACCTCAGGCGTCGTGGAATAACACCACCACGTTCAGCAAGATGCTGTGATGGGTAAAATGCTCGTCAGCAAGGTGCCTGGTACACTGCAGATATTCAAATGTGGTGACAGTCATAGTTGTCGTTCTTCCCCAAAGGGCGCCTCGGTTGAGGCCCTACACTTGGGGGTTATAACTTGGGGTTGGCTTCATTTTTTACTTCCTGATCTTTTTTTTTCCATTCCATATAACCTAGTTCTGCTCTAGACTGGGGACTGGAAAACTTTTACTGTAAGAGGCAAGATAGTAAATGCCTAGGCTTGAGGGCCATACGGTCTCTATTGCCACTATTTGAGTCTGGCGTTGCAGTGCAAAGGCAGCCACAGACCATACCTTCATGGGCATGGCTGTGTTCCAGGAGTACCTAATTTACCAAATTGGTGGGGCCCACAGACCAGTTTGCCACGCCCTGCTATACAATCTTACTATTCAAGGTACCTTAAGGACCAAGTATTAGCAACACCTGGAAGCTTGCTGGAAATGCAGAATCTCAGGCCCCTCCCCAGGTCTACTGAATTAGAATCTGCATCTTAGGGGCACCTGGGTGGCTCAGTCAGTTAAGCACCTTCTTCTCGGTTCAGGTCACGATCTCACGATTCGTGAGATTGAGAACCACGTTGGGCTCTGTGCTAACAGCGCACAGACTGCTTGGGATTCTCTCCCTCTATCTCTCTGCCCCTCCCCTGCTCATGCTCTCCCTCTCTCTCTCTCTCAAAGTAAATAAGTAAACTTAAAAAAAAAAAATCCGCATTTTAACAAGATTCCCCAGGGAGTTCACGTGCACATTAAAACTTGAGAAGCACTGTCCTAGAACGTGATGCTAAAACTTGAAGTTAGTTTAGCATTTACATAATTAACTCTGCAAGACTTTTTTTCCCCAAAACATCCTACTCTTCCCTAAGAGTAAGCTGCAAACAAATTGCTGTTTAAAGTCATACTTACATCATACTTTTTAGAGCAGGTCTCATTTTCTGAATCCGTTAGCAATTTCTGTAGTTTTTTCTCTTGTAGAGTTAACCAGACCACAGCATCTTTCACCTTTCCCTATAATTCACACACACATTTAACACTCTATCCTAAATAGGCTTGGAGATTTTCCTTTTTAACAGTAAAATTAGCAACCTCAAATGTCAGTGAAATAATGCAAGCATTACACACCAATGACTCCTTGTGCCGAAGAGGAAGTCTGCTTTTTCACCTAACACCTTGAATTTTAAAATGGATTGAAACTAGCACCTGAACATAATGTGCTAAAGAAACAGGGCATGCAAGCCCCTGATTTTTTTTTTTGGCTTAGCCACTCCCATTATTCCGCAATTCTGAAGAACATTATTCTAAACTACTTACCCATAGTAAGCATTTCAGAATACTGCTTTCCGATACATCTAAATAGGGTTAATAAAGAGATGCTGACACCCAAATACACGGACATCAAAAATATCTTAGGCAGGGGCACCTGGGTGGCTCAGTCGATTTGAGCATCAGACGTCAGCTCAGGTCATCATCTCACAGTTTATGGGTTTGAGCCCCATGTCGGGCTCTGTGCCGACAGTTCAGAGCCTGCAGCATGCTTCGGATTCTGTGTCTCCCTCTTTCTCTCTCCCTCTCCCCCTCCCCGACTCACGCTTTGTCTCGCTCTCTCTCTCTCTCTCAAATATAAACATTAAAAAAAAAATTTTAAATATCTTAAGCATTTTAAAGACCCTAAAAATAACTACTAAAGGTTTTGGTTCTATCATACGGATGTGAATAACAATTCTTTTTTCCTAGATTCTTGCCTGCTTACATTCGAAAGTTAATTTCACTGCCAGAGGATAAAGCAAAAGACATTACATCTTATTTTCATTTCCTTTAAACTTCATTTACTTTTTCTCTATTAAGTAGGCGTGTTTTCTATATATTTTTGCATCTGATTTCATGGACAGTTTAATTTTTCATTTTATTTTTTAATAAGAAAATTACTTAGAAAAGAGTAGCTCCTCAGCAGGTCAGGAATAAGTGAACTGAACTATAGGCCTCAGTCTCAGCTTGAGTCTCTGTTCCAGAGTCAGCAACAATCTAGCACAGCGCCTCAAACATAACGGTTGGAAAAACCTAGGCCCAAGTTTGTCACATACAATGTGATAATATGACCGCTTGTAAACATGTCTGAGGAAGCAGTCTAAATAAATATTAAAATAATATTTGAGGGCGCCTGGGTGGCTCAGTCGGTTAAGCATCTGACTTCGCTCGGGTCGTGATCTCACGGTTCGTGAGTTAGAGCCCTGCATCGGGCTCTACGCTGACAGCTCAGAGCCGGGAACCTAGTTCTGATTCTGTGTCTCCTTCTCTCTCTGCCCCTCACCTGCTCACACTCTGTTTCTGTCTCTCTCTCTCTCTCAAAAATAAATAAACATTTAAAAAATTAAAAATAATAATATTCAAAAAGTTTACTAAATTCACAGCACTCATTTATCTTCACAGCAGCAGAGAATAATTGTTTATTTTCATTTCCGCTCAGTGATTTTTATGAAATTTCCACCCACAATATTTCGTGTACCTGACTGAAAGTCAAAGGAAAAAATTGAATAATCAAATGGCAAACTGATAGTGATTCAAGAGTACCTCAACAAACAAAGATCAAGAGTAGGACACATTGCTTCCATTTTTATAAATTATATGATCCCAGGGGTGCCTGGGTGACTCAGTCAGTTAAGCATCTGACTCTGGATCTTGGCTCAGGCCTTGATCTCACAGTTCATGAGTTCGAGTCCCGTCTTGGGTTCTGTGCTAACGGCACGGAGCCTGTTTGGGATTCTCTCTCTCCCCCTCCCACAATCTCCTGCTGTCTCTCAAAATAAATAAATAAACATAAACAAACAAACAAATAAATAATATGATCCCAGGTATATGTAGCTAAAATTAGATTGTGGTGATAGTTGCATAAGTAAGTAAATATGCCAAAAACCACTGAATTGTAAACATTAATTTTTTGTAATGTTTACTTATTTTTGAGAGAGAGAGAGATACAGACAGGCAGAGCACGAGAAGGGGAGAGGCAGAGAGAGGAGACACAGAATCTGAAGCAGGCTCCAGGCTCGACGCGGGGCTCGAACTCATGAGCTGTGAGATCATGACCTGGGCGGAAGTCAGATGTTTACCTGCCTGAGCCACCCAGGCAACCCTGAATTGTAAACTTTAAATGGTTTATTTTATGATATGTGGATTAAATCTTTAAAAAGCTGTGAAAATCAAAATAGACAAAAATGAGGCAGGTCTAGAACTTTTCAAGTTCCAGTGCTAAACGTAATTTGTCCTATACGGCATCTATGTAAAAGTTGTTTTTGATAAGTCAGCAAAGTTTAATAAATTACCACTTTTAACTTAAAAATGAAAAAAAAAACAGGTGAAACAAATCTACAGTGAAAGAAACTGGAACACTGGTTGCCTGGGGTGCGGAGTACAGACAGGAAAGAGGAACACTGGAACATTCTGGATAAGAGAAACGCGTTACATCATGATTGTTATATGGGTTACCTGGGTGTATGCATTTGTCAAAATTCATAGAACTGCACATTTCAACTCTAGGTGCAAATTATACCTCAATTTTTAGAATGAAGCCATTGGTAGCATACAACAAAAATGAGCTTGAGACATACTTATGAGGACATACCTGAGCTTCAGCTCCAGTCCCAGATGCATCCTTCGAATACCGTAGAAATTGTGCCACATAAGTCATGATTGACTTTTCATCAGGATTAACAACGTCCACATCTGCAAGATGTGCCACAGGATCAATTAGCTATAGATGTGATTTCCTACAATTACTACCCAAGAACAGGCCATGCCATGAGATAGCCTTGGAATAAACCAAAGCAGCTAACCAGCCGTGCAAATCTCTGTGGTCAGTCGCCCTTGCTCCAAGGCTGTGCGTTGGCTAAGAGCTTAGATCCAGAGTCAGAGCTGAGTTGAACCCTGGCAGTAGTAAATGCACAGCCTCAATTTCCACTACGCCTGTTGTAGGCAGAAGAGCGTAAGTAGAGAGGGAGAGTGGAACAGAGAAAATACAGCTTTTCAGAGACATGGTATGGAAACTCCTCCAGGAGTGTAGAGTGTAGGAACGTACAGCAACTAGAACCCATTCCTGTCACACCAGTCTCAGGAGTGCACAGTAGAGCATTTCCAAAAGCATAGGTTCTATGGAAGACTTATTCAAGACATCCACAAGATTTTATTTGTTCATTTGTGGAACAAATGTAATTACTCAGAGCCTTCTGTGGGCCAGTCTTTGTACTGCATTAACAAAGTCCGTGGTGAAAAAACATGGAAAATGCTGAATTTAAACAAAGTTAAAATATTATAAATTCCATAAGCGCAGACCTTCTCCAGACATAAAACAAATTAGATAGATCACAAAATCCAAAGGGATCACAATATGTTACAGACAAAATGAACACATCATTTTGGGCTATCTTTTGATATGTTGCCAAAACAACTACGAAGATATTGAAAAGGAAATCATTTGTGTTTACTTATTTTTAATTTCTTTAATGTTTGTTTATTTTTGAGAGAGAGAGAGAGCAAGAGTGGGGGAGGGCAGAGAAAGAGGAAGACACAGAATCCAAAGCAGGCTCCAGGCTCTGAGCTGTCAGCACAGAGCCCAACACGGAGCTCGAACCCACAAAACGTGAGATCATGACTTGAGCTGAAGTTGGATGCTTAACCGACTGAGCCACCCAGGCGCTCCTTTTGTGATTATTAATTCAGTTAAAATAAACTCATCAAATATTTATAGAGAGTCAACAAATGCAGGTCACAAGCAAGATATGTAAGGCTCATTCTTGCCCTCAATTCATTCAACAAGTGGATGCAAGACACTTAAGTAAATGCTAGATGCCTGAGGACATTATCTGCCCCTCAAGGAGCTTACTGTTAGGAAAAAAACAAACAACAAAGAAATATAACACACTATGCATGCTTCAGCAAATGTGTTTACTGGACCCAATGACTATTCTAAGTAGGCTGAGGGAGAACATGAATCTAATCTATATCCAAATTAAAAGATTCAACACAGTAGACATATAAAAAGGTATCGATAAAAAGTTAGGGGTGGAGTTTCAATAAAGGAAGGATCCCTAAGAGCAGAGTTATTCTTTTACTGAAAAAAAGTGTAAGTAAAAAAAGGTAAAAGTACATCAAGAGATACATAAAATAATTATACTGGCTTAACTAGATGTTTCTTTTCAAAAACTTTATTGCATGAAAAAATTAAAAATAAATAAAAGCTTTATTGTATATGAAGTCATGCACAGTGATTAAATGTTTTAATAAAATTGTCAAAAGATAATTCTCTTATTCAAATATGACAACAGCATTTAGTTTGCATAAATAATGACGTATTTCACATTTTGAGCTATTGTTTAAGCTATTTAAAGTGAATTATGGGCAACCATTTATACAGTGGAAATTTGGCTTTTTTATACTGTCACATTATTTGCTGAATTACTTTTACATACTAAAAGAGAAAAAATATTTTACACTGATATTTAGAGAATCACAACATGAAAGGAGTATTAAAAAAACAAATAGTAATCAGACAAGGGGATAAAACAAAACATGAGGAAACACAAAGAAAAGAAAAAAGATAATGAAAAGCCAAAAAGGAAAGAGAAAAGACAAAGAATGGGAGAAAAGGAAGAAAGAAAGAAAAGGGAGGCGAGAACAAATAAGGAAGGGAGAGTTAACAAGAAGAATTATCAACAAGCAACAGAAACCAGAGCAATGACAAACCTAATATACAAAAACATGAAACCATTAGGCTAACTCTCAACTTAGAAATACCACCTAATTCAACTGAGGTCCAAGAAGGCTAAAACCTGGTAGCAACACGCATAGCTAGTGCCCCGATCTTAGCTTCTAATCCCATTCTCCAGTAAAAGAAACCGGTACTCCCTGGGGAGATGGTTGATCCCACTGGGGTAGGAAACATCCAAGATGAGCCTGGAGCATCTTGCAGCACCAGGAAATAAGGATGTGCTCAAAAGCAAACAAGGAAACGCCACATCGAGGGCAGTATGTCAAAGGGGCAAAGGAGCTAGCTAAAAGAGCTCCTAATGGCTGAATCTTTGAGTTAAAAAAAAATGTTTTTTTAATTTGAGCAGTTAAATACACAAAACAGTATTAGGTTACAACCCAAAGTAGAAAATGAAATGTCCATAAGCCCATATTGATATAAATAAATGGTTGGAGGGGCGCCTGGGGGGCTCAGCCGGTTAAGTGTCCAACTTCGGCTCAGGTCGTGATCTCACGGCTGGTGGGTTCGAGCCCCGCATCAGGTTCTGTGCTGACGGCTCAGAGCCTGGAGCCTGCTTCAGATTCTGTGTCTCCCTCTCTCTCGCTCTCTCTGCCCCTCCCCCTCCTAAGTGTCGGCTACACATACCGACTTCCCAAAGAGTACAACACACGAAGAGGGAAACAAAAAAAAAATCGCTTCACAGGGAAGCAACCTGGCAAACACTACCTCAGCCAGGTAATTTTTTTTAATTAAAAAAAATTAAATTATATACATGAACAATCAAATAAAACATATTAAAACAAATGTAATAAACACTCAAAACTCACCACTTCCCAACTATTTTACCACATTTTACTACTACCGGTGCTCTTGAGGTTACTTACCTCTGTTGCACCTGTAAGATAGAAAACTACATAAAAAAAAAAAAAAACAAAAACAAAGAAAGAAAACTACATAATGGTGCGTTAGGGTTGCACATCTTTTCCCTACTCCGTGTTCAGTGACTTCACACCGGAATCGGCCGTGGTGGCAATGTTCAAACCACACACAACCACAAAAATCAGCAAATGAGGGCTTGATTTCTTGTATATTGATTACAAAGAAAGGGATGGAGAAAATGTTAATAACGCACGTTAAGCTTAAAAGTACGTCCTGTCTAGGGGCACCTGGGTGGCTCAGTCGGTTAAGCATCGGACTCTTGATCTGGGCTCAGGTCATGATCCCACCGTTCGTGAGATAGAGCCCCAAGTCGGGCTCTGCATTGACAGTGTGGAACTTGCTTCGGATTCTCTCTCTCTCTCTCCCTTTCTCTCTGCCTCTACCCCGCTTGTGTGCTCTCTCTCCCTCTCTCACAATAAGTAAACTCTGAAAGACAAAAAAAAAAAAAAGCATGTCCTATCTAGAGCTGCGAAGTTGCACAAAAAATTGAGGAAATATTCTTCCGATATTAGATTCAGCAAAAAAAGTCATTCACATGTTGAAGAACAAGTCAAGTTCCAACAAACATCTTTATTGTCGTACTTACTCATGAACGTAAAGACAATTATTTGCTAACATTCATGTCAGGACTTCACATGTCCAGCAACCGCAACCATAAGTTGGCTGCAGGTGGATAGAAGCGTTTGGTGAAAATCAACAAAAACATCTGGGGCTATATGGAATTCATAATAAATGTATCACATATTTTCTTATCATTTGTAAACTGTGTGCTACGTGTGCCTTATATTAGTAATATTTGAGATAGACGTGTGTACGTATCCACACACACTCAGGCACACACACGCATTGCTCTGGAGACCCAGTCACACATTACCTACACACCCGGGTTGTACAGCTGAGACTAGAATGTGTACTTCTTAATTTGTCGGTGCATTGTAATCTTCGCGAATCCTACACACCCCTTTTATGAGCTTACTGGGATTTTTAATAAGCGTTGGTACATTAAGAAACAATACAACCCACAGCAAAGCGCTTTTCCAAAGAATTAAATCATCTTAATCTTAATTTTGTGAAGTTAACATAATCATCTCTTTGAACAAAACCCGTATTTAGGATTTTGCTGTGGTCGTTAACCATACCACACAATGTGTCGAGCATAATCACGGCAAAGCCTAGCCAGCCACAGAGGGCGAAACAAACAAACAAACAAACAAACAAACAAGAGTTTCTGTCCTCAAAGAAGTTCAGCTTTACCTAGGGGGAAAGAGTGGAGAGGGGAAATACGTTAACCCAAAGAACAGTCTTACCAGGGAGCTTTTAGAACAGAATAACAGAATCAAGGGAACACAATGTAGAACACAATGAAAGAAAACTAAGACAAAGACTCAAATTATTTCCAATAATAGCATTGCTTGCTTTCAGCTGTCTTGTCATCCTGGCAATTACTGAAGTTAATGAATTGGTAGGAATTCTTAGTGTCATGAAATTTAATAAAGAGTTTAAGTTATTAAACCCTCCGGGGCGATAATACCGTTATGTTTATTTATGTAGAGGTACTGTTTACATTTCCCAGCCAACTTCACACTGGACAGTGTTTTAAAAAGAAAGAAGCTTCTTTACCTTCTGGTTCTAGCAACTTGGGGATTTTAAATTCCCGTTCGGCAATTCCAAAGGCCTCTTTCAGATTGTCTTTGTTGGATCTATGCTTCACTGTCTTCATGTCAATTAGGTCTGGTCGCAAGGCATGAATGACAGCCAAAAAAGCCATCCCATTTCTCCAGCTTGACTTAAAATCTGTCACACTGACAGACTCGCACCTATCACAAAAGGACAAAAACATGATAAATACTATTTAAAAGAATACGTCAAAGCACATCCACCATATTCAATAGTAATGAAAACAGATTTCAGGGAATCAAATACATCACATATTCTAGGAAAATATTTTATTTTAATCTTGTGGTCATATTAAAGTGAAATGCCAGCTTTGATGAGGCTCCTGGTACCGCAGAACATCGGTGCTCAAAGTGTGGCCCTTGGACCAGCAACATCAGCGTCACCTGGGCTGCAAGTGCTAGAAATACAAATTCTCAGTCGGACGCAACCCCAAACCTACTGCATTAAACTCCGCAGGTAGATCTGAAATCTGTGTCTCCAAAAGCCCTCCAAGCGACAACAGCCACGCAAGTTTAATGCTCTTCATTCAGGAATCTGTTGGCTCGGCACTGGCTTTAGACTTCTACGTGTAATTAAGTTCCTTTCACTAGCGGAAACAATTTCTTTCTCGTTAGAACAAATTATATGATACATTGTGCCACTTTAATGGTCAGTAGCTTATCACTCCTCTGCTTAAAACTAGTCATCACAGATGAATGGATGAACAGACTGTGATGTATTGATATAGTGGAATATTATTCGGCCCTAAAAAAGAAAGACGTTCTGACCCATCTTACAACATGGAAGAACCTTGACGGTATTATGCAGAGTATAAGAAACCGGTCACCAAAGAGCAAATCCTGTATGATTCCATTCATGTAAGGCACCTTGAGTAATGAAATTCATAGATAAAGAAAAGTAGACCACTGGCTACGGGAGGAAAGGCTGGGAGAGAGTTTTAGTTTCATAAGATGAGAAAAGTTCTGGAGATGGATAGTGGTGATGGTTACATCACAGTATGAATGTACTTAATGCCACCGAACTGGACATTTAAAAATGTTAAAATGGTAAATTTTATGTTCTATATGTTTTACTACAATAAAAAAATTTTTTTTCAAAAACAAAAACCCTGTCGGGGCCCTTGGGTGGCTCAGTCGGTTAAGTAGCCAACTCTTGATTTCAGCTCGGGTTGTGATCTCACCATCAGGAGATTCAGCCCTGAGTTGGGCATGCTTAAAATTCTCTCTCTCTCTCCCCCTCCCTCTCTGCTCCTCTCCCACCTATGCTCTCTCTCTCTCTCTCTCTCTGTCTCTCTCTCTCACAAACAAAACCCTGCCATAGCTTATCGGAATAACATCTCTCAGTCTGGCCCACGAGGCCTAACATAGTTTGTCCCCTGCCTACAACTTCCACCCTTGTATCTCCCTCTCTTACAATGTTGTAGCCACTCTGGCTTCATTCCTTTCTCAACACCGTGCTCTTTTTTAAGTTTTATTTTAGAGAGAGAGTGCAAGTGGGGGTGAGGAAGAGAGGGAGAGGGGAAGAGAGAAAGACAGAGAGAAAGAGAGAAAGAGAGAAAGAGAGAAAGAGAGAAAGAGAGAGAGAGAGAAAGAGAGAAAGAGAGAGAGAGAGAGAGAGAGAGAGAGTGAGAGTGAGAGAGAGTATAAAGCAGGCTCTATGCTCAGCACAGAGCCCAACACGGGACTCACGGGACTCGATCCCACAACCTTGGGGTCATGACCTGAGCCAAAACCAAGAGTGGGATGCTCAACCGACTGCGCCACCCAGGCACCCCTACGCTCCTTTTAATCCCTCTGCACGGATGCTCTTTCTCCCAGATCTTCATACACCTGAAGCCTTCTCCTTCAGTCCTCACTCAAAGGTCTCTTTCTCAGAAAGGTGCTCCATGGTCGCCTCAGATAAAAGCCACCCTCCCACCTTTGACATTCTCAATCATCGTAAGTCCTTCCTGACTTTACTGCCAACTGTAGTTATGACATTGATCCATCTGCTGTGGGCCAAGCCCCTGGAAAGTAAGGGCCTTGTCCTCCTTGTCTCCTACAGTAGGCTCATCCCCAAATGGTATCTGGCATATAAATGTGCTTAATATATATATATATTTCAAATCATTCCATCAATCACAACTCTGCATTTGACAAGGGATCAGTGAAGATGTTTTTTTTTTTAATTTTTTTTTTAACGTTTTATTTATTTTTGAGACAGGGAGAGACAGAGCATGAACAGGGGAGGGTCAGAGAGAGGGAGACGCAGAATCTGAAACAGGCTCCAGGCTCTGAGCTGTCAGCACAGAGCCCAACGCGGGGCTCGAACTCACGGACCGTGAGATCATGACCTGAGCCGAAGTCGGCCACTTAACCGACTGAGCCACCCAGGCGCCCCCAGTGAAGATGTTTTAAGAGCACAGTTGCCTATGTGGGAAATAATCCAGGACAACTGTATTTTCCTTTAATATGTCATAAAAAATATGAGGAAATTCAATGGACCCATTTAAGGTATCAATCAAATGAGAAAAACCGCTCGAGAAATAGTCAACCTCAGACGACCTGGGCTTTCCTGAACCTCTTAGGAAAAAACGCCTAAACTATGACTGTGATAAAACTACATGGTATTCGGTGATTTTTGTCTTGCTTAACAAATCTTTATGTGGTCCACACTTTGTTCAGAAACTGTTCTAAATACTTAAAAAATAATTTCTATAATACACCTAATAACGCTATGAAGTGTTAGTATTGTCCACAGTTTTATGACTGAGGAAACTCCAACGCAAAGAGATTCAGTAGCTGAAGTCACCAGTTAGAAACTGCTCGGAGCCACGACTCGAACGCAGGCTCCGGGCTTCAGAACACTAAGCACAACTGGCTAAAGGGATGGCTGGGGCCGAGGGCAGGGCAGAGCGGGGATCAGAACCGGCTAAGTGCTGACTGGCAGGCGCTGCCCTCAATAAAGCCCCAGGCTGTGAGATGGGCTCTGCACTGACAAGTGGACACCAATCCCACAGAGAACAAGCTGCTGCCAGGTGTTAGAGAGGGCGGGTTAGGGCTCCAGAGTGACTGGCAGGACCTCAGCTCATTTAGAAGTTGCAAACCGGGTCCCCGCTTCATCTCCTTCAGAAACGTGAGAATACGACACATTTCTTACAACATAGTCTCCCCATAGTCTGGATCTCGGATGAGTTCCAGGGACACATAGAATATCGAAGCAAGCCCCCTAAAAATGTCACCAATGAGGGCCCAAACTAGAATAAACTCCTGATGAGTTACTTCAGAAGGATTCACTACTTCTTGACAAGTTTAGCACAGCTCATAGTTGGAAAGTAGGGAAAGACATGGAGAAAAGGTAAACTGTGGCAAAACATTTGGACTTCCAAGTGGTTTGAAATTTATTTACAGATAAATGAAACAAGTCTGAATATGATTTGATAATGCTCTTCACACATTATTTTCAATTAAAAAATATAGAATTATTATTATTATTTATTTTGGATTCTTTTGGATTAAAAAATATAGAAAATGGAAATAAAACCATCTCTAGAAGATTCAAGAAAAAGTCCATTTGCTGTATGTAAAACCTTGTAAGATCTGTATGTCTTTTTGTCCTTCACGAAATACAGAGGATGCATGACAACTAAAGAAAGGCCGGAGGCAGAAGTTAACATCCTAGCCTACTACTGGGAAGAAGCTACTCAGAAGCCCACCATTTGTGAGCTCTTAGCTACACAGTTATGCCTCTATTTATGCAGACCATGCTGCGATGGGAGAAGAAAGGCCATTTGAACTCTACAGCTCATCTCACGGGGAGTTCTGCATCCTAACTCCTTATTTTTCCTAAATCCCATCCCAGCAAGTGTTTAAAATGAAAAAGTAAATGTCTGCCAAGAGCAAACCTTTTTCTTTGTAAAACAGAATTCTGGACACTAACTTCCTATCATCATCCCCACTTAAAAAAAAAAAAAACAAAAAAAAACCTCCTATTTTCTGGCTTCTGTTCCTTGACTGAGCTACAAATTTCTAAACAATGGGGACTGTGGTGTTTTAATGTAGTCCTATGCAGTTCCAAGGGATAATTTTATGTGTTGATTCCTTATTCCTTCATTTGTTCATTTATTCATTCAATACACATTTATGGAGCGCCTACCAGGAACTTACATTGTGCTAGCTTCTGGGGATACACAGTCAAGAAAAATGTAGTCCTGACTTTTAAAAAGCTCCTAGTGTGGCTGATTTGGACGAACGTCTGCATTTGGAAGATTCACTCCAAAAGAAAGGATAGTAAACATTTTCCTTTTAGGAGAGGGAAGTGTTCCGACGTATGTTATATACCCAGTCAGCCTTATTTTCAGACCTGGAGTCGGTAAGGTTGTGTTAGCGGGTAAAGTCACCCTGTGTGTCTCCCGTGGTCAGAGCAAACTACTTACGGGGCACATTGCTCCTGAGCCCACAAGAGAAGAGCCTTCTTTGCAGACATCTGCCATCTTTCTTGGGCTTTGGAGCATTTCTTGGCTGGAGGACTTGAGGTAGGAGATGAGTCAGCCACACTCACACTGTCCAAGGAAGGTTGATTGTAATTGCAAGAAAGAGTCCGGGCAAGCTCTTCGATCTAAGGAACACATAATAATAGTCGACACATACAAATCATAAGTTAAAAGCATTGAGGCTAAACCTTCAGCCAAAACAAGACCTGAAAAGAATCAGGTAGCAGTGAGAGCCTACTCATGGTGGAAAAAGCACTGGACAAATCCTTGAATAACAGCATTTGGAATCTCGGGCTACACTTAGGCTTTCTTTCAGTGGACTTGGGTTGCTCCTGCCCTTCCTTGTTCAGGCATTTCGTTCCACCGAGGGCAAGTCTCTATTCATCCCAACATGCTTACAGAGCACTTCTCGGGTGCTCAACACCTGTTACTCTCAACTGAATTGACCTAAGCTGAGATCCTACTCTAGAGTGTCTTCCAAGAGACTGGGCACCAAGAGTTAGAACGCATCCTTGATTACAAACCAATAGGAAACAAAAACACATACAGAACAAAATAGTCAAATATATGAGTCCCAAAAAAGAAAAAAAAATTGCCATCAAATATGTAAAAAATCACCTCGCTAGTCATGTAAGAAAGCAAAATGTATACAGCAAGAGGGACAGTTCCTTCATTTATAACACAGGCAAAAAATTTTAAAAGATAACATTTAGTGATGTTATCATCTAGTGAGAATGTGAGAAACTGGATTTTTCCATGTTGCTGGTAAACACAAAAATTCGTCCCGATTTTTTTGGAGGCGGTAAGATAACACCTATGGAAAACTTTAAAAGACAAACTTACACACATAGCAACATGTATTATTGAGAGAAGTGCACTTCTCTTAATAATTAATAGATTCTCCAGACAACCAGTAACAGTAGACGTGACCAACACAATTAATAAACCTGATCTGACTGGCATACTCCATTGTACCTCAAATGGCAGAATCAACATTCTTTTCAAATCCATATAAAATATTTACTAAAATTGAGCCATAAAACAAGTTTCAGCAGTTTTGAAGAACTGAAACCATTCAGATGGTATTCTCTGACCACACTGAAATTAAGCTAGAAATCAGTAACAAAGGTATAACAAACAAAATCCCCAACTATTTGGATATTCAGCGATAGAATGTTAGAGAACCCATAGGTCAAATAAGAAATCATAGTGAACATGAAATATTTTGGACAGAGCAATAATAAAAATACTGGATTCATAGATTAAACAATGCAAATTTTACCAATGCCAACTTTTTCCAACTTATACATTCAACGCAATCCTCATTAAAATTCCAACAGATTGTATGTAAATGAACAGGTTATTTATAAAACTCATATGAATATCAAACCAACATGCCGTGTACCTTAAACTTACACAATGGCAAATGCCAATTACATCTCAATTTAAAAAACTATATGAAAATGCAAATAGCAAGGAATAACCAAGATGATCCCAAAGAACAAGTTGGACACTATCAGATATCAAGACTTTTCTATATAGCTATAGAAACAGACATACTATAGCATTGGTTCAGGGATAAACAATGGAACAGAACTGACAATCTGACAATGGAGCCACACATATATGGTTACTTGGTTTTTGAAGTTACTGACACTACAGGACAGTAGGAAAAAGTAGGTCTTTTCAATACATGATGTTGGGTCAACTGGACAGCCATATGCAAAGAAAATTATCTTGACTGCTTTAACCTAACATGCTCAAAAAAAAAAATTCATTCTCGAAAGATTGTAGCTCTAAATGTAAAAATGCGAAACAATTAAGCTTTCAGAACTGTGCTGTCCAATACAATAGTCACTAGCCACATGTGGCTATTATTTAAGTTAAATAAATAAAATTTAAAATTTAGTTCCTCAGTCATACTAGCCACATTTCAAGTGTTCAATAGCCACAAGAGACCAGTGGCTACTGTTCTGTATGGTGCAGCTACAGATCATTACCATCATTGCAGAAACTCCCATTGGACAGAACTATTTAAGAAAAGAGTGTAAGAGAATATCTCCAAGATGTTAGCAAAGGAAAAGATTTCTTTTTTTTTTTTTTAATTTTTTTTTTCAACGTTTTTTATTTATTTTTGGGACAGAGAGAGACAGAGCATGAACGGGGGAGGGGCAGAGAGAGAGGGAGACACAGAATCGGAAACAGGCTCCAGGCTCCGAGCCATCAGCCCAGAGCCTGACGCGGGGCTCGAACTCACGAACCACGAGATCGTGACCTGGCTGAAGTCGGACGCTTAACCGACTGCGCCACCCAGGCGCCCCAGGAAAAGATTTCTTTACAGGACACAGAACATACTAGCCACCAAAAAAGGAAGTTGATAAAGTTGAACTACATTAAAATCATGAATGTCTATTCATTGAAAGATTGAGAAGGCAAGCCACAGAATCAGAGAAGATATCTGCAATTCATATACACTCAACAAAGGACTTGTATTGCATATAGCTACACACACACACATATATATAGCATTTATTTTTGAGAGACAGAGCGGGAGCATGTGAAGGGCAGAGAGAGCGAGAGCGAGAGCGAGAGAGAGAGCGAGAGAGAGAGAGAGAGAGAGAATCTGAAGCAGGCTCCAAGCTTTGAGCTGTCAGCACAGAGCCAGATGCAGGGTTCAAACCCACGAATTACGAGATCGTGACCCGGGACAAAGTCAGACACAACCGACCGAGCCACCCAGGCGCCCCCAGAATATATTGTAAAATTTCTATAAATCATTACACGCGATAGCACAGCTAAAATAAAAAAATTTTAACGTCAAGTATTTGCAGGGATTGGAGAAGGGATCTCCAAACTCTGTAACAGGGTAAATCAGGGCAACCATTTTGAAAAACTAACTGGCACTACCTACCAAAGCTGAAGATCACACGCCTTATGACCGAGCAAATCCACTCCTAGATATATATATGAGAGAAATGAGGGCTTGTACCACCAAAGGCAAATATACAAGAATGGGCCTAGCGGCTTTGTTCGTAACAGCTGAAAAATGGCAACAAAAGAAATGCCCATCAACAGAAGAGTAAGTAAGCTCTGGCATATTCACGCAGTGATACAGTCACACACGACAAGGAAAAAGAAAGAAATCCAGTCAATGATATTATAACCGTGACATAACAGGACAGATGGATGGTAGTTACACTTGTGGTGAACACAGCAAAATGCATAAACTTGTCAAACCACAAAGTTCTACACCTGAAACTAAAATAACTAATTGTGCGTCAACTATACTCAACAACAACAAAAACAAAAGACCTACCGATGCAATGCACGCTTCAACAAGTTGAAACTCATAGATGATGTTAAGTGAAAGAAATCTAACACAAAAGAGTATACAGCATATGTAAGTCACTTCAGTTATAATCTCTTCATATGGAGGTAAAGATGCTAAGCTAAACAGCGATAGAGATCAAAGTGCTGGTTTCTTTAGGGAAGGGGGTAAGGACTGGGAGAAATACATGGGAACTCTGGGATTCAGGCAATGTTTTCTATTTATATCTTGGGGGATGGTTACGTGGATGTATTTAATTTACAAGAATACATCCAGCTCTATACGTAAGATCTCTACCTTTTTCTCTACGTATGTTATACTTCAACAAAAGTTTATTTACATCGGTAAAGCAAAGCCAAAAAAAGCAAAACTTAAGGCCCAACAATTTTACTTCTAAGAATTTGGCCCATGGAACTAATGAAGATTGTACGCAAAAATTTTACCCTGAGCGTAGTCTTTTTGGAATTGCTTATAATCATAAAACTATGAGCATTCTGCCTGTCCATTAATAAGATATAGCACTTTACAAGAGAACACCATGCCTCCATTAAAACACACATATAAATTCAGAAAGACGTTCATTAGAACAGGTTGAAAAGTTTGGATAGCAGGACCATTCTGTTTAGGACATACAAACATAAACAAATATATATGTTTATTCCTACTGCATGTATCATGGGAGACTGCACAGCAAATTATTTAATGGTTATCACAGAGTGGTAGAATTATAGGTGATTCTATTTGCCTTTTACTACCTGTATTAAAATTTTTAATTATACTTCAAATATCCTGGAAAGTATGGAGGAAAAAAATATAATAAATACCTACGAATTGTCAAATTTTAACATTTTACCACATTTGGTTCATATTTTTTTAAAAAAATAAAACACTGATACAGTTTAAGCCTTCTGTCTTTCCCTCTGTGATTCTATTTCCTTCCTCTCCCAGAGGCAAAAAACACAATTCTAAACTTGGTTTTCATCATCCTCACGCATTTTATTTTACTAGAACTTCAAACGTAGGTATCCAGAAATCATACACTGTTCTTACCTTACATGTTTTAAATCTTATACAAAGTACTTATGTTATTTTCTGGTTTTCATAAAATAACATTTGTTTCCCACATTATTTAAATTATCTTCAAAGTAATTACGGAGAGATACAACATGCAACTTTTTAGGTAACTGCAGAAAACCTGCACGAATTCGGAATCCCGGGTCTGGAAGAATATATTTATCAATCGTAAGTATCAGAAGGTCAGGACCAACAGTGTCTTTGTTGTTGTTTTCTTGGTGTCCTGGCACAAGAGCTAGAACGTAATAGGTGTTTAAATTATTTGTGGAGTGAAATTCATCAAGGAGTCAGTCTGGGGACAGGACGAAATGCTGTGGGATTAACTAGATTGAACAAGGGTCCTCGAAACTAGGAGATTCTACCAAGTTTAGTGGGTTGGTTCTCACAAATTGACTCCGGAAGCTTCCTCTCTTCTGCCAAAGTAAGTAAACAATAATACCCAAAATTTTATCACGGCAGGTTCTAGTGACAGTGGTGCTGACACTGCAGATCAGTCAAGATACCATAATTCCGCATTCAATTTGCAACTGCAAAATAACATCAGTGGCAAAGGTCCACCCGTCAAGGGTTAGAGTGTCCTTTTTCTGCAAGAAACGCAGGACTGAATCTTCTTGCCTAACACTTATTTCATTCTGCAGTAATCCGAACAGAAATAACTTCCACACCACCACACTACTTACATGAAAGTGCAGTATAATTGTCCAAATTAGGCCAAGAATGATGGATGGGTTTCCGTCTATGATATCAGTGACATGAATATTTATTAGCTTGATCTGGAAAAGAAGAAACACGGGTTAAAAGGAGAAAATATTTCATTGCATTAATTTCTCCTGTGAATCTTCCGATGAAATTCATACTCACTGATCGGTTTTTTAGGAATGTCAGGGCATGTTCTATATTGATTCTACACTGAAAGGTATTAGATCCTTTGTCTCGAGGCTATGAAATTCAAGCAAAATAGATCACTTAGAAATATGAAAAAAAGATTTTAATCAATAAAAGGCTTTTAATGTCACTTAAAAAGCTCACCAACTGTTGTCCTGAGAGTACTTCTAGCAGGTCCAGGAGGACATGCCCCTTTTTAATGTCCGCAAATAGGTCTGACACGACCGAGGGAGGAGTGCGCTACAAAAGGTCACAAGAAAAACATTCATTCAAACTTTGGTCCAAAAACATAATACCCTTAGGATTCTCATCAATAAATGCGCTTTGTGTTTTCACAAAAGCTCAAATTCGGTAGTGATTTTTAAGTAACAGAATGAGAGAGAACACACAAAGTTCTATGTCAAAGCATGGTAAGAAAAGCAGTGAATTTAATTTATCTCATGGCAAATTTCCAGTAGCACCACACTCTGGTACCTTCGCTGAGAGCTGAAAACCTGTGCATAGAGGCGGCATTAAAGACATTCAAAAACGCCAGTAGTGACCCATTTGGGGAGTAGATTACATTTATGGAGTAATCTGTTTATGAACTTACCCTTCTCAGAATTGCATCGTGCAGGGATGGGGAGCCTGTGAGAAGAGGCTTATTCATTTTATATCTAGGTTATTTCGGGCACTTGGCATCACCGAGAGGCAGGATGGCACAGTGATTAACAAGGCCTTGGGGCGCCTGGGTGGCTCAGTCAGTTAAGCATCCGACTCTTGATCTCAGCTCACGTCATGATCTCACAGTTCACGAGTTCGAGCCCCTCACTGGGCTCTGCGCTAACAGCACACAGCCTGCTTGGGATTCTATCTCCCTCTCTCTCTGCCCCTCCCCCCTCAAAATAAATAAATAAACATTTTTTAAAAATAAGAAAAAAAAGGCCTCTGGGTCCACACTGCTGGGTTTGTATCCCAGCACTATCACTTATAAGCGGTGTGACAGTGCAACATTAGGCAAGTCACAGAACTTCTTTTTCCTTAGTTTCCTTGTTCTTTAAACAGGAGTAATAGTCTCATGAGGATGTTGTAAAGTCATGTAAATGTGATGCAAATCCATTATATTTACCAAGCTTAGGACACTGTTTAACACATAACCCTCCATACATAGGTACGAATCATTATTACTATTATTATTACATTTGCTAAAAGAGATCTCCCATATCCTTAGCAAAAGTGTCTCCTTTTTGTGTTGGGAAAGAATGACAAATACATCTAAACAAGATCACGGTGACTTCAGCACATTCTTTCAACCTTTTTTACACCTCCCCAGTACCATTTGGGGGACCCAAAGGGAGGGAGTAGGAGAAGTAATTTAAATATATTTATAGCTCTATTTGTTCTTTTTTTCCTCACCTTTGCCAACTGTGAGTTTATCCAGCAGGTGAAGGTTTTCTTCTGAGTGTCTTCCTGCTCAGCTATTGAAAAGAGACAACGGCAGTTATAAAATGAGAAGCCTCAGAAACCCTTTTAAACTTATCAAAATCTCAAAGGTCTATCACTCTGGGGATGTGTGTGTATTCCACAGTTTTACCAGCTTCCTAGGACTTGGTCTAACTTTCAGATGTTTGCTCAAGAAGTGGTTTGGAAATAGCATGTTGATATATATATATGTATGTATATATATATATATTTTTTTTTTTAATCACCGCAGGTTAGCTGACAAGAGACAATGATTTTTAATACTTTTTACTGACAAAAGAATTAAGTCCTCACATGGCCTTGACGGTCTTGTACAAGGAATTGTGAGGAGAGAGACTTCCCAACCCAAAGGCACTCTCAGTCTAAGCCAAAGCCATACGTATTTAAAGACAAACCCCATTCAAGAAAAAAAGAAAAAAGAAAAAGAAGGAGGTGCCTGGGTGGCCCAGTCTCTTGATTTCGGCTCCAGTCATGATCTCATGGTTGTGGGATCCAGCCCCGCATCAGGCTCTGTGCTAACAGTGGAGACTGCTTAGGATTCTCTCTCTCTCTCTCTCTCTCTCTCTCTCTCTCTCTCTCTCTCTCTCTCAAGATAAATAAACATTTTTTAAAATAAATAAATAAACAGGGGCGCCTGGGTGGCTCAGTCGGTTGAGTGTCCGACTTCGACTCAGGTCATGATCTCACAGCTCGTGGGTTCGAGCCCCGCACTGGGCTCTGTGCTGACAGCTCAGAGCCTGGAGCCTGCTTCGGACTCTGTGTCTCCCTCCCTCTCTGCCCCTAACCCACTCACATTCTGTCTCTGTCTCTCTCAAAAATAAACAAACATTTAAAAAAAAAAAAAAAAAAGAATCCTTCATAAATAAATAAAATAAATAAATAAGGGCGCCTGGGTGCCTCAGTTGGTTAAGCGTCTAACTCTGGTTTCAGCTCAGGACAGGATCTCACTGTCCATGAGTTCGAGCCTGCATCAGGCTCTACACTGACAGTGTGAAGCCTGCTTGGGACTCACTCACTCTCTCTCTCTCTCTCTCTCTCTCAAACTAAACAAAAATAAACGTAGCAAACAAACAAACAAATAAATAAAAGGTTCATAAGGTCGTGAGCAGTTTAGTCTTGACACTTAGAGTATTTATCATGGAGGATATATAGCCACTGAATTAACTGTAAATGAGCTGCAGTTAGAGTCAGAGACACCTGGGCTCAAGTCCTGCCTCTTACTAAGAGGCTGTGTGACACCAGTAATTTCCTTTGGGAATAAAGGTAATAAGCACTCACCTCCAGAGACTGTTAAGGATTCACTTGAGAAGTGCCCACTTTTATTAGCAGGACAGGAGTCAAGGGCAAGATCTGAAACACTCAGGGTACGTCTTCCTCTCCTCACAGGGGCAGGGGCGGGCCCTACACCAACTCCAAGCTCCCCACTAGCCTTCTACCCCCTCAGCTCCTGCAGACATGTCAACTCCGCACTCAAGGGTTAGCCCTGTACACCAGGACTGAGTTTCCATTTCCCCGGATGTCCTCGCCCGGCTGGACAGGGACAAGTGTCAGCCCAGGCACTCACTCCTCCCTGGGCCCGATGTTCACAGCCCTGACACCACCATCTACCTCGAGGTCACCAGCTCTCATCCCAGGATGCCTCTTTCCCTGCTATGTCCATCAGTGCGCGCGCGCACACACACACACACACACACACACACACACACACACACACACTCCAGGCTGTCAGGTTCCCTTCTGTTCTCTCACTCTGATGTCCTTAAGACTCTGCACACGCCCCAGTTTTTCTCATCACCCACCTCTTCTTAACGCGGGAGGCCCTTCCACTGGCGATGAACCTGTAGAACACCGTCAGCAAAGTCGCCAGTGTCCAAACCCTCTCTGACAGGTGTCTTCTCTCTGCTCTTGCTGCAATCTGACCCCCTCAAGTGCTGGCTCTGCTCTCTCTTATACCCCTTGCACCATGGGGTCCTTGCTCCTCACTTCCAGATCATTCTCCACTCTCTCTGTCCCCAAAGTGCTCCAGTCTTGACTCTCATGTCATCAGACCATCTCCACTGTCACAGTTATCTACTGACCTCTGTCATTCCTTGTCATTCCTCATTTAATTCCTTCCCCGCTGTCCTCTCTCCAACACAATTTCTCTTTCTTGGCAATTTCAGCATACAACTGAGGAAGCTCCTGGCCTCTCCATTTCTTCCGTTCTTCTTCTGCAACAAACTTGTCTTCTGCTCTGCTTCAACCACTCGCTGTCATGGTCATACCCCAGACCTCATCATTACTAATAACTGCAACTCCTGGAGGTCTCAATTTCAGGCATCTCATTTTTTTTTTTTAACGTTTTATTTATTTTTGAGAGAGAGAGAGACAGAGCATGAATGGGGGAGGGTCAGAGAGAGAGGGAGACACAGAATCCTAAACAGGCTCCAGGCTCTGAGCTGTCAGCACAGAGCCTGACGCGGGGCTCGAACTCACGGACCGTGAGATCATGACCTGAGCCGAAGTCGGACGCTTAACCGACTGAGCCACCCAGGTGCCCCAGGCATCTCATTTGTGAACAACGGGCCTTATCTTTTCAGTTCATTCTAGCGCCATTGATTCTGCCAGCTTTTCACTGTCCCTCGCTCCCACTGATATCCTACCTTTCATCCTTTTCCATTTTCAATTCCATGATCACTTCTTACAAACACCTCCTTGTGCCTTCTTGTGTGTTCCTGGCTCTTTATCACTACACTCCGCTCGCTCGTACCAACACTCATCCTACTGGATGTGGCTGGAAGAAGATCTGTCCCTGTGCTGACTGGTCTCACCGTGACGCCCAAGTAGGGCGTCTCTTCCTCGAACTTCCAACACCTCCTCTCCCATCCTCACTCTTCAGCTGAGACCCTGCTCCCAGAGCACATCCATTCCCTGTCCAATCCACCTATCAAAATGTCCCTGCCTCCAGCCTGTTAGCACGCCATGACCTGGCCTTTTCAGACCTAAAGCTGATCCCTTCACTCCTTCCCCAGATCCCATCCCTTTATGCCTGCTCGAGGACATTGCCTCCTTTCTCTCCTGTATCATCCCCTTCTCCCCCTCTCCCTTAGACCATTCGCATCAGTGTAGATCCACGCTGTTAATTCACCACAAAAACAAGACCTCCAGATTTTTAATACTTTTTACTGACAAAAGAATTTTGTCTGACCCCAGTTCCCACAAACTACTGCTTTACTTATCTGCCGCCCTTTATGACAAAACTCCCCAGACAGAGTCGCCTGTGTTCTCAGGTCCCCTCCTCCTCATTCTCTCTTAACCGAACCCACACCAATCAGACCACGGCCATGCCTCCAAAACTGCTCCCTCATCAAGGGCACCATGAATTCAGGTCATCAATAACCACCTTCCACTAGAACCAACGGTCGATTCTCAGCCTTCACCTTTCTGGACCCAACACTCTTGGTTTTCCTCCTCCATCACAAGTCGGCTTCTCTCTTTCTCTCACACTTCATATCCAATGCCTCGGAGAATCCTCTTTGGTCTCCCTTCAGAATGTAGTCAGGATATTACCGTTCTCACCACCTCCACCTGGAAGCCTGCACTAAATCCCTAGCAGGTCTCCCTCCTTCCAGCCTTGCCCTCTAAGTACCATTCTCAACGCAGCAGCCAGAGTGGTGCTACTAAAATGTTAACTCACACTCCTTTGCTCACAATCCTTAAGGGCTTCTCACTTCACTCCTGAAGATGGATGCAAGGCTTGGGGCGCCTGGGTGGCTCAGCCAGTCCAGCATCCAACTCTTGATTTAGGCTCAGGTCATGGTCCCACAGTTCATGAGTTCAAGCCCCACTGGCAGCATGGAGCCTACTTGGGATTCTCTCCCTCTCCCCCTCTCTCTCTCTCTGACCCTCCCCTGCTCTCTCTCTCTCTCTCAAAATAAATAAATAAACTTAAAAAAAAAAAAGATGGGGTGTCTGGGCGGCTCAGTCGGTAAAGCATCTGACTTCGGCTCAGGTCATGATCTCACTCTGTGAGTTCCAGCCCCGCACTGGGCTGTGTGCTGACAGCTCAGAGCCTGGATCCTACTTCAGATTCTATATCTCCCTTTCTCTCTGCCCCTCCTCTACTCATGCTCTGTCTCTCTTACTCTCAAAAATAAATAAACATTAAAAAAAAATTTTTTTTAAAGATGGCCGCAAGGCTGACCCCCACCCCCTCTGCTCATCCCTTTTTTAAAAAAAAAAAAATTTTTTTTAAGTTTATTTCTTTTTGACAGAGACAGAGTGTGAGCCTGAGACACAGAATCCGAAGCGGGCTCCAGGCTCCAAGCTGTCAGCACAGAGCCCGATGCGTGGCTTGAACTCACAAACTGTGAGATCATGACCTGGGTCGAAGTCGGACGCTTAACCGACTGAGCCACCCAGGAGCCCCTGTTGCTCATTCCACTCCAGACTCTCTCGGCCTCCCCGTTTTTCTCGAACTCCCTAGAAACGATCCTACATTAGGGCTTCGCCCTAACTGTCCTTTCTTCCAGGAGTGCTCTTACTACACATATCCCCGCAAGCCTACTTCCCATCCTATTTGAGGCTGTAACACCTCCAGTCCTGCTTCCCTTTGTTTGCTCTGTTTTTTCTATAGTACTTACCACCTTTAAACATCCTACCTAAGTTACATATGTAGTATGTTTATTGTTTAACGTCTTGCTCTTCTCCCACCAGAAGCAAAGCACCACATAGACAAAGATGTTTTGTCTGTGACCTATTCCAGGTGCCTAGAGGAACCTGGCCCAGAAGGACTCTAAAGAAAACATTTGCTAAAAGAATAATAATATAACAACAACAACTTAATTAGTGATATTAAACCGATTAAAATTAATTAATAATAAAACTAAATCATAATTAAATTTAAATGAATAAAAAATAAGTTTTCTAATCATTTTACTGTTATATTTGATTTACTATATTGACAAGGTCAAATCTACCATTATGCGTTTATATTCCTTTTCTAAAAAATTACCTGATCTATCTTCTAATACACTGTTTTTCTTTGACTCCTTCCACTCTGCTTAATTAATCTCTAGCTACCACAGTTATATCAGACTGAAACTGTTGACATGACATCTAATTAGAATTCCTAAAAATATTTTAATCTAGGGGCCCCTGGGTGGCTCAGTCGGTTAAGCATCTGACTTTGGCTTAGGTCATGATCTCTTGGTTTGTGAGTTCAAACTCCATGACGGGCTCTGTGCCCCTCTTGCAGCTCAGAGCCTGGAGCCTGCTTCAGATTCTGTGTCTCCCTCTCTCTCTGTCCCTCCTGGCTCACACACACTCTCTCTCTCTCAAAAATAAATAAACAAAAAAAAATTTTTAATAAAAGAATTAAGAAAAATTTTTAATCTGATGAGAGTTCAGGTTGAGGAACTGAAGAGAATCTGAGTAAATGTATCTTCAGGCGTTTATAAGCACGGCTGATTAGAGATTAAAGATGCACTTAGCCTGGCTGGATTTTTTTCTTATCTTTTTTAATCCATTTCATTTTTCTGTATTACCAACTTAAATTAGGTATAGCCCAGTGATTTACAAAGTACAGGGTGCTTAATAATTGTTAGCTGAAATGAACTGAGTCCTGGCAAGCCAAGTGGATAGTTTAGGCTTTTGAGAGTTATTTGTTTCATATAAATTTCACTTAGCAAAAGAATTACAAAGAACCACAATTTTGTCCTATAATTCAAAATGTTATGCAATCTTCTAGAGTCTTTGATACGTTTTCATTGCTTTTTCTCCTAGTATAAGTAGATGATACAACAATATTTTTAAACATAGATGTTAAACACTTAAACATATATTAAAGAGTATCAGTAGATGCTAGGACTATATTTTTAAACATATAAAAAATTTCTAAACATATGTTTGAACATTAAACATTCAAACAAAAATTGTACTGGAGGCTAATTTTGCTCAACAGAAAAAAACTAGAGAACAGCTTTTTAGGATTCCAGGATCAAGTTACCTGCACACAATGTACATTAATCAAGGTCACGGATAAAAGTGGGGAGGGACCTATCCATTATTATAACAATAAAGCAGAAATCCAATTCAAAACCAAAACAAACAAAAACACCAAAGATGACTCTCTTCCTATCCTTAAGGGACCAAGAGAGATCTTTCTTTCTAGGTGATAAAGTGTGAAAAAGAAACTAATCAGGCACACTGGTAGGTGCAGGAGATAAGAGTCCTCACTTCCTTCAGGAGAGTTACATGGCAGAGAAGGACGAGGACATTTCTGGAAGGCAGATAAAATAATCGTGGAAGGGGTAAACCTCTGGCACAAAACTGAGTGCAGAAAGAACTTGATGTTCCCGAAGAGTTTTAGTATTCCACATCCACCTGGAAACCTCAGTCATTCCCAACTCCTTCCAGGTAATAGAAGAGGGTCATTTCATTTGCGTGTGATATTGGACAAAAAGGGTCTTGGTACTAAGCGAACTGAGGAATGAATTTTCCTAGGCTGAGAAAAGAGGCGGTGAAACCACGGCTCTAACTGGATCATTCAAATTAGGAGCACTTCATCTAATCCGAGGTTGGACTGGCATATATCCCGAAAGGGACATAAACTGAAAATAATCAAAATGTTTCCAATGAAAACCCTAAGTTATTCCTGTCCTAATTTGATAAAATCTAATAGAAACCTGGGGGGAAACAATAAGAGAAGCAGTCAGAACAAATCCCCACGGTCCTCTCCAGGTAGCAAAGGAAACGGAGCACAAATGAGATCTTCAGAAAAGGATTTAGAAAAGAAACTTCATGGCTTTTAACTAACTCATTGTCCAAATTTACAGAACACCTCGTCATCCTAGAAATCAGAACCCTTCAAATGCAACAAGGACCCTTTGCTTAACAGCAAACAAAGATGTCCCGAGGACAATTAAACACCTTTGTAATGGCTGAATTAAATGGTTTAGTACGTGCCATTTTATTTATCCCTTGACACACTTTTCTCACATTTTCTTACTGCCTTATCCCTGAAAAGCGGTATTAATTCAGCAGGAACCAGAGCCAAATAACTCACCCTATGGCAGGATAAGTAGTCATTTGTTCTTTTCAAAGGCTGACCCATTGGGAAAAAAATAATTGAGAACCAACTGCTTTAAAGCAACTTAATTTGAGCGAGATTTTTTTTTTTTTTTTTTTTTTTTTTTTTTAGCTGCTGGATTTTATTTTGTAATTTCTGGGGAGAGCTTTCTAATAAAATAATAAGACTCTTCTCAAAACGGCATGTAGAAGAATAGAATCAGCCAATGTTAGGGATAAAAAAGGGCAAGAATTAAAGAGAATAAGAAAATCTATTGTAATGATGGATTTCTCTGTAAAATGCCAAGAGAGAATGGAGAATGAGAAGTTCCCCATCCTGATTTTTAAGGCAAAGAAGAAATATGTATAACGTAGGAAAACGCAGTCAGTGAATTTTACTCAGGCCCATACAGATATCCTTATCATTCTTGGAAAATATCTGACCGAATTTGAGAAGCAAGACCTAGGAGGCAAAGGTTTCCTCTAGATGGTCATTACCATAAAAATACATTTAATCCCTGAGTTTGTTCTTATTCAATCTGCCATTTGTGAGCTGGCAGCACATATCCTTAGCTGGAAGGGAATTTACATGAAAACAAATGGAGTTGAGCATAATGAAAGAGTATGGATTTTAAGTTCATTATAAAGCTCCTTGTAAAACTACCACAGCTACTAGACCAGCTGCACCCGAATTCATCCAAAATGTTGACTCCAAATTGATTAATTGATTAATTAATTAAAATGTTGACTCCAGCAGTTCTGCCCTGTGGTAAGAGTTCAAATATGAGAATTCTCAGATATGAGAATCACTGATGGACATTTTCACTTAAACACAGAGCCATGCATTATCACAGTGTGGCTCATCCAAGAATGTCCTCTCTACTGCAGGAGTTCACCGAGGAAGCTCTGCAATCTCCTATCCAGGAACTTCTTCCCCGTCTATTATTGGCTTGCTGCTACCAGGTTTATGGCACTTGGCTCCGGATTCCCTCCTTTGATCTGCCACTCTCCCCATTAAAATCTCTTGATCCTTCCTCAGTTCCTTAGAGAATAAATTCTAAATTCTTAGCCTAACACTCTAGGTCATTCACAGTTTGGCTCCAATCTGCTTTTTTCCTGACTCGTCTCCCATGACTTCTCTGCTCGTACCCTGCTTTCCCAGCAAACTAGAATATCTACAATTCCCCAGGTAAGTTTCATTCAAAAAAAAAGTCTCACTCTTTTCTGCATTCCCATGCTGTGTACCCTCTGGAATGGCCAATCCTCCCATGTCCCTCTGCATTCATAACAACCCCAGCACTCAGCACAGTAGACGTGCTGGGCATTCTTCAAGCCACATCTGCTAAAAGAAGACATACTCTGTTCAAATGTCCCCTTGGCTAAACAGAAATAGATATAATCTCTTCTGGGTCTAGTCTTCCACAATACTTCACTGGTTTTTTTTTTTCTTATTGTGATTAGAAAGTACTATATAATACTCATAAAACATTTTTCAAGCAGGACACAAAAGTTAATCTTAACTTCACTCAAACCTCCCATTTTCCTTTCCCAGAGACAACATTAATTAACTGTTTCCTGTGCATCCTTCTAGATAAATATTTTAAAAAAACATAAATTCTAAAAGGGCGAGGATTTGTTTGGTTGGTCACTGGGCCGCTAGCTTGTAGAATACCTCGCAAGTAGAAGGCACTCAGTCAATATTTATTGAATGAACGTATGCATATGTAAATTAAAGGAATGAACATGACACAACTTCTTGTTTTAAGTTGGCAATTAAAAAAGCAGAGATTTAGGGGCGTGTGGGTGGCTCAGTCGGTTCAGTGATCGACTTCGGCTCAGGACATGATCTCACGGTTCGTGGGTTTGAGCCCCGTGTTGGGCTCTATGCTGACAGTTCAGAGCCTGGAGCCTGCTTCAGATTCTGTGTCTCCCTCTCTCTCTGCCCCTCCTTGCTCAGACTCTGTCTCTGTCTCTCTCTCTCTCTCTCAGAAATAAACATTTAAAAAATTAGAAAGAAAGAAAGAAAGAAAGAAAGAAAGAAAGAAAGAAAGAAAGAAAGAAAGAAGGAAAGAAAGGAAGGAAGGAAGGAAGGAAGGAAGGAAGGAAGAAAAAGAAAGAAAGAAAGAAAGAAAGAAAGAAAGAAAGAAAGAAAGAAAGAAAGAAAGAAAGAAAGAAAGAAAAAAAGAAAGAAAGAAAGAAAGAAAGAGTAAGTATTAATGAAGGATCAAACTATCTTACTGCATGGAGAAGAAGAATTTACTGGCAGCAGTTACTAGGCCTATGTGTTACCCTAGTCCTTGTGTTAATAACACCTGGACAATTTCTTTCTTCAACAAATAAAATGCCTCGAACAAAAGGGCATGTACTGTAACGAGACCCAACTCACTGTTCACTGGGACACAAGTGGTAAGGATAACTACATTCAGAAAATAATGCAACACATTTTGGCCATCTCAAAAAATCTTAAGCTGCTCTGGATGGAAAGGGGACTAAAAATAACAAGGCCACCTCTTTTATTGTTCATGGAGATGACAACAAACAGAAATAAATAAAGAAGCAAATTAAGGGAATAAAAATACACAGGCACGTGCAACCAAAACAAGAAAAGCCTAAAATATTTGAAGAATAAACAGGAAAAGGATGTTACTCACCTATAAAAGGGGAAACTATTAACTAACAAAAAAAAGCAGGGGGGCATTTTACTACACATTTTCTTGTAACCAACTATAAGCAAACAAACAAGCCAGTAAGGCAAGTAGGACCAAGACTGAGATCTCGCCCATTGAAGGAGAAAAGCGGGGTTTTAAAAGCTAACTCCTGACTAACGTAACTCATAATACAGTATGCAACCATCGACAGCATTCTTTTACTTTACTAGTCCTCCCCTGGAGAACCTGTGTCCTCCCTACGGAAAACACAGCGCTTGCCCATCAAACTCCGGATCTCAGGACTAAAATCGCACTCTTCCTCTCTCCCTTTCCCCAAATCTGTCCTCACTGGAGTTTCCATCTCATAGATTTGACAGCGCCATCCTTCGCCATCTCCAGGGGCAGCCTCCCATAAACCAGGTGAAATCGGCCCCCATGTAGCTCTGGTACCCGCTCCCTTCCTACCCCCCTCCCTTGGCTCCCCCAGCCCTCCTGCCCTATCTGCCATCCTCCATGGTTGCTCCTCCCATGGCCAACCAGGTCTGCTCTGACCCCTTCGACCCATTCTCTGCTTCAGCTGGTCCATGTTACTGGATTACCCTTTCCACACTTTGACGGTTTCTCTCCCCTCTGAGGTTAAGGAGCGACGTTGGTCACAGCCACACAGATGCTGTGTGGTCCACCCCAGGGCATCTCTCCAGCCTCAACGCACACAGCTCTCCTCCTTTCCCAGCACCCAGGGTTCCAGCCATTCTGTCTTCTTCCTGGGCTTTTATGAGCTACGTTCCCTCCTGCTGCTCATCAGCCCTTTGTACCAACACGCCTCCCTTCACCTAGTCAACCTCAGTTCACAGCTCAATGGCTCATCCTGAAGGAAACCTAAGTCAAATCTCCCTTTTGTTATTTGCTCTCATAGAGCCATACCCCTGCCCCAGTTAGCACTTTGCCTCAACTTGTAATCACTGACAAGTTAAGGGCACTGGCTCTAGAGCCAGACTACCTGAGTTCCCCTATACACCACGTGTTATCTGTGTGCCTCTGTCTTCACAACTGTAAAATGGGGCTATGAGTACCTACCTCCAGAGTTGTTAGGAGGATTAAGTATTTAGACTGACATAAATCAGAGGTCAACAAATTATAACCTGAAGGTCAGATCTGACCCACAGCCTGTTTTTGTAAGTAAGTTTTACCAGAACACAGACACGATCATTTGTTTTCCTACTGCCTGTAGCTACTTTCATGCTAAAATGGCAAAGCTGAAGAGTTGCGACAGAGACCATATAGACCTCAAAGACTAAAATATTTGCTACCTGGCCCTTTATGGAAAATGTTTGCCAATCCCTGGCGTAGACTATGATTAGTCTAACACAAATAGATATTGGCTATCATATAAAAGAAACATGAAATCATTATGCTAAGTGAAAGAAGCCAATCACAAAAGACCACATATTCTATGAAATGTCCCAGGAAGGAAACCCATAGAAGCAGAGAGAAGACTCGTGGCTGCCTAGGTCTGGGGGGAAGGAGGGCGGAGGGTTTAGGGGATGACAGCTAAAGGGTATGGGATTTCTTTTTAGGGTAACGAAAATGTTGTAAAATGAAACACGATAATGGTTGTACAACTCTGTGACTATACTAAAAACTCCTGGATTATACATATTAAATGGGGGAGTTGTATGGTACATGACTCACATCCCACATTACATCTCAATAAAGCTGTTCCCCGCCCCCCTGCCCTGCCAAAATATTAGCTACTACCTGTGATATTATTTGATTACTATCTGTCTCCTCATTCGCCTACTGGCTCCACGAGAGCAGGGCTCTGACTCTGTTCCTCATTTTGCCGGCAACACCCACCACACGTTGAAAGAATCCAGAGAACGCTTGTTGAATGAACAGCTGAATGACTGGAGGAGAAAGGAGTGGGGTTCTCTTTCTATTTTTCGCCCAGCCAATGTGGAGATTTAAACACCGGGTTTATTGGGGAAACAGATGACATACAACAAATGATTTATACTTTGAGCCTTGACATGTGGCACCCAGAGACTTCGTGTTGCCACACGAGTGAACCACACCCCTGTGCAACACCTGAGATTTTCCACACTGAGGCTTTTGTCTCCAGCCTCACTGGAACATAGCTCCCGGCTCCTGCGTAAGCAAATCTCGTATTTCTAGAAGAGCCCACGGTACAGATAAAATGCCTAGATCTTGGGGTGCTATTTGTCTCTCCTCTTTCTCACCCTCTTCTGACTCATCTGAGTTGCTCAATAAATATCCGTGGAATGAACAGATCAAAGAAATGACTACATTTCTTTTAACACATATTTCTTACTCCTTACTGCCTCTTACCTGCCACATAAAACTGTGAGTGCTTTTCTCCTGAAGATCACGACGTGTGAGCCTGAGCTCTGACCAGACCACACTCAAGCCATCTGTGCTGTGATTACAAACCTAGGATTCTTACTGAGCCCAGGATTCAGGGCCACTGTTTAAGTTCAGAGTTCTGTGTCCCAACTCCCTGAGATTCTGATTCAAGGGGTCCACACAGCTCACTTTGAGAAACATCCATGTAACTGGACCATTCATGTGGGTGACTTATTCTTGAGCCAACACAAGGGAACGGGAAGGGCCTAGCAACAATAGTAATGAAATAATAAACTCTGAGATATTAATATAGTGTAACTCAATATAAATCCTAAGACACACTTGGAGGGGCTCAGAAGGTTTACTGAAACAACTCGTGTCAAAGAAGAAGTAGGAATTCACGGAAAGGAACAACAACACCATTTCATTCAAGCCTTCCAATGAAGTGGTCAGGTAGGCATTTGGTGAAGGAGAAAAATGTAGCTCCCAGAAGATGAAGGATTTTTTTTATTTATTTTTTTTGAAAGAGAGAGAGAGAGAGCGCGCACGCGCATGAGCAGGGAAGAGGGGCAGAGAGACAGAATCTGAAGCAGGCTCTACACTCAGCGTGGAGCCTGACACAGGGCTTGATCCCATGACCCTGGGATCGTGACCTGAACCATAATCAAGAGTCGTATGCTCTACCAACTAAGCCCCCCAGGCGCCCCGAAGATGAAGGATTTTTAATGACTCATTCATTAAACATTTATTGAAAGTGCACTGTGTCCTATACACTGTGCTCTAGATCTCACATCTGGTAGAGGAGAGTCAAATCCAGATGTGTCTGATACCAAAATCCATGTTCTTTTTGTCATGATTAAAAATCAGCCAAAATGTCAGATCCATGGCCGCTCCAGCTTACCACCCGATGTCTCTCCCCCGCTTTAAACCCAAACTTTTTGAAAATATGATCTACACTGGCTGTCCTCATGTCCTTACCTACCACTCACTTCTCAAGTCACTAAAAGCTGGCTTCTACCCCAACCATTCCGGTTAATTCTGAGCAAGGCTACCTGTAATATTCCCATTGCTAAACCCTGTGGATACTTCTCAGAATTGGATACCTCGAACCTTCTGATGCTGTTTACTACCCTTTCCATCTTGGAACATTCTTCTTCTTTGGCTTCCATGTCACTTGCCTGGTTTTCTTCCTACTTCTAGGGGCACACCTTCCCAGACTCTGTTATAAGCTTCTTTTGCTTTTTTTCTATCTCTGTAATATGCTGCCTTCTCTTTTTCTAGATATGTTCATCTACTCCATAAGAACAAATTACTACTTACATACTAATGACCTTCCGAAACTTTATCTTCAGGCCAGGTGTCTGCTTCTCCTGAGTTTCGTGTTTATATATCCCATTTTCTTCTGGGTATCCCCACTTAGTTATTCCCAGACCCTTCAAACTCAACACTGCCGGAAGGGAGTCATCATCTCTAACCAACCCCCTCCCCCAGCAAAGTTGCTCTGCTTTTTTTTTCAGCGACTGGTTCCATCATCCACTCCTCTGCCTAAGAACAAGCCTGAGTCACCTTTGATACTTCCCTCTCCTCACTTTCCCATACCCAGTCATTCAAAAAGCCCTCATGCTTACCTCAATAAAGCTAAAAATAAGAAAATTTTAAAGATTTAAAGTCCTGAAAATTGTACCGATTAGATATCTCTTGATACCTATTTCTCTCCATCCTCACTGGCGCCTCCTTGATCGGGATGCCATTATCCCTCGGCTGGACCACCCTAACTGACTTCAATTGGCCTTTCCGTCTCCACATTCACTCCCTCAAGACCACACCCCACACTGCAGTCTAGGTGATTTCTAAACCCAGTTCTGATTACGTCTCTACTCACAACCCCTCAATTGCTTCTTTCTGGTCTTAGGAAAAAATTCAAACCCCTGTATATTTACGTGACCCTCTATAGCTTCATCTCTTCATATTCTTCTTCAAACTAATACTCAGTCTCACTGAACATCCGTTTCCAAGAATGTGTCACGTTCGGCCCCACCTTCTGGCTTGAATATGCCGTTACCATTGCCTGAAGCGCTCTTCTCATTTCCACCCCATTCATGTGCTAACATACTTTAGGTCTAAGCTTAGAAATCACTTCTGGGAAGACTTCCTTGCCCCACAAGACTGGTAGGTGCTCCTACTCTGTACTTCTAGAGAACCACACCTTCTCTCTCTTGCAGCACAGCCATATCATCCCGTAAGAGTCTATGTACCTGTCTCCCTGTAATCAGAATGTGCATTTTAGGACAGCACCTTCTATGTGTCATCCCCCGTGTTCAGTATAGTGTCTTGTACACCACACGTGTTCAGAAGCACTTGTCAAATAATGAATGAACACATAAATGAATGGGGAATCTAAGGAAATTAACCTATACTTAGAAAAAGCATAACCAGTAATGGAGTAGTATCTCTTACCTTAAAAAGTCCTACCTTTCCCTTCAGCAAGTACCTGATATCTCTGTTCCCCTTCACAGCAAAATTTCTTCCAAGTGTTGATTAATTCACCATCTCTGCTTCCTCACTGCCCATTCTTTCCTCAACCCATTCCAGTCACTCCACCATTTGAGTGTGGCGAACCCTGTTAGAGCCACCAACTAACTCTATGAGCCCAATCCAGTGGCCATTTCCCTTCAATACAATTGACTTTACCCCTTTCTTGAAATACCTTCATCTGGTTATCAGACTTGCCTGGTTTTCCTTCTTTGGCTTTGGCTACTGCTTCTCAGTGTCCTTTACATTTCCTCCTCTTCCGCTTCACCTCTAAACACTGAAAGATCCAAAAGTTCTGCTCTAGCTACACATTTTCCACAGGTGATCTCTTCCGGGCCATGGTTTTCATCGTAAATATGCCAGCCACATGTTATGGCTCCCAGATCTGTAACTCTCCCTAGAATTCTGGATCCTTACATCTACCTGTCTACTTGACAGGTCCATTTGGCATCAAATAAGCATCTCATATCTATCATGGCAAAAATAAACTCTTGATCTCCCCACAACTTTGTCTATCAGTCTTCTTCATCGCAATAAATTCCATAACCGACAATTCAATCGCTCAAAGCAAAAATTGAGAAGTTACCCTTGATCTCTCTTATTACTCACTCCAGAAGTCCCAACACTCACAAATATCCCTTTAAAAATCCATGATTCTTTATCTCGTTGCTATCACACTACTACTATCCAAACTTCTGTGACATTTTACCCGGGACTATAACAAAAGCATCCTAACTGGCTTTGCTGCTTCCCCTCCCTCTTCCCAGATAATCCCCTCCCCACCCAGCAGCCGGAGTGATATTTCGGAACAGGTAAATCAGATCGAGTTACTCTCCTGACTAAAACCTTCCAATGGTTTCCCATCCACACACCTTACCTGAGAGCTGACGAATCCCTGCCTGATCCAGCTCTGCCTCGCCTCGCTCTCCCGCATCATCTCATGCCCATATATTCCAGCCACACCAGGCTCCATGAATTCACCCAGCTTGTTTCTATCTTTGAGCTCTTCCTTGAGCTACTGCTTCAGACTGAAATGCTCTTCCTTTGTTCTTTTTCGGCAGCTCCTTTGTGTTGTAATTCCTCCTTAAATGTCTCCTCCTCAAAGACCTTCACTGACCACCTCAGACTCTACACGGTTTCACTCACTCACCATCACAAAGCAAACAGAATTTCTCCTAGAAACACAATACTAAGACACTATTGAACCCACAAACACCATATACATACCTCACTGCCTCATGTCTGATGAGATCCATATTTCCATCCTCTCTGAGTTTCCTAAACATTTCACCAGGAAGTCATCGCATAAACCCATTTTTAATCCTCTCCATAGCACCTACCATGTGTTGGTATTTTTCATTATTTACTCTTTGTCTCTCTAACTGAAATACAAGCACTGTGCGCATATGAAGCTCGTTGGAGTTGTTCACCTCAGTCTTCTCTTAACCCAAAATAGTGCTTGAAACAGAGTAGCGTGTCAGGAAACATGCTGCATGAACATGTCAGTGAACAGATTTGCCTGTACTCATAAAAACCTAACTGTGTGATAAAGTGCTAAGTGTGAATTCACCTATACTTTTGAAACATTTTGTTTTGAAGACATCAAACCACACCAGAAGTTCTGCTGAGTAGACGTTCAGACGGAGGCAGACAGGGACACACAGCAGAACTCGTTCCCACTATATAATAATCCTACGTAACTGAAGACAGCGCCAACAATACCAATGTTCGGGAATGATCTTAAATATGACTCAAACTTGATAAAGACTGTGTTCTGATTTGAGCCAAGTGCCCTTCATCTTATAATATTTAGCTGTTGATGCAATTGGTACACCCTGTGCAGTAAAGACAGAAAAGACCAAGGCATGACCCGTGAGTGCTGCCCCGCCCCGGAAGGCAGAGAGCAAGCGTGTGTGGCCATTCTGCTGCCATCTTCTCTCTGTGCTCACTCAGCACGCATCACCGCACAGTCAATGACCAGGAGAGAGTATTTACCCAGAATCTCATGTCTCTCTTCCAAAAATATACACATTTAGAACGTTGAACATTTCATTTCTCTGATAAATCATTCATATCCTTCTATCTACTATTTTCAACTGATTCTAAAAATACCGGGTGGTAGTAATCTTCAGTTCTCATACATATTGAGAACAACAAACACAGTTACCTTCTACCAAAATTTCCGTGAATGTTTTAGAAAAACACAGCCATCACAGAAATTGTAATCACCAACACTGAAATCAGACGAGGAAAGTAATCTCTTGAAGAGGTACATGTAGAATAACCTCTAATTTTTAGAGGGTAAAATCACACACTAAACCCACCAAATGGTTATAAATTAATCTCTTATACTGACTTCTTACTTCCCCATTTTCAAGGGGAAATTATTTTGAGTTTTATTTTTCCTGATATACTACTTCGAGCTCTGAATAATTACACTCCCTCCCGACACATACACATATACAAAAGCTCAGTAAAATCTTGTATCTCCCAAGGGTCTAATTAAAAAGGATTCTGATTTCTATAAGGAATGAATGAGATCTTTGTTAACCTACTTTAACAGGACTCTAAATGACCCTGGATTTATCTTGCCCTAGTTTTCAAAATGTAACTGACCCAGAATAAAGTAAGCTTATCCCCACACTCCTGGCAAAAACAAAACCAAAGTTCCCAGAAGCCAAAACTGTACATACACAGTCCAAGGGAAAAAATTATTTTTCTGTCTTAGACTATATAGTGCAAATACCACTGCTTGCAGAGCTGTTTTATTTTCCACTTAATTGGAATATTTTAAGATTATAAAGCCTTACAATATCAAACTAATAATCTTCCAAGAAAATAGAGCAAAAGAGATCATCAGCTACTATGATATCAGGAACTTCCTAGAAACTTTTGTGTTGGGACAAGTATAATAGCATTAATATCGAGTGAAGAACCATAATTTAATTATTTTCTCTGGGTGTAACCATCACCTAATTGCTAAAAAAAAAAAAAAAAAAAAAAAAAAAGACCCCAGAGATGATTTGCTTTTATTCCTAATAAGTAAGCGGTCTGAATTTGTCAGAGAAACAGAGTTACTGCCAGATAATGCGTGTACTTTTCTTACTCTTCATTCACCATTTCCATCAAAATTCCACACTGGGGACTTGGCTATAAAAGGGTAGAAATCCCATTCAGAAGCTTTTTTAGTAATCTCATTCCTCTTTCTCAGACTTTACATGGTTTCATTCACTCACCATCATAAAGTAAGCAGAATTTCTCTTAGAAACACAATACTAAAACACTATGGAGCCCGCAAACACCATATACACGCCTCCCTCTAGAGAGAGCCATTATTTCCATCCTCTCTGGCTGATTTCCCTGAACGCTGAGCAATTCTTCTAATTCAGGGTACTTCATGTGTTTTTTTATATTGGAAATGACCACTCATTCATTCGTTCATGACCAACTCAAACAGTTGTTTACTGAGCGCCTAAAATATGTCAGAAACATCGTTTGGCCATAAAGATGCCAAGAGCACCCTACGCAGAGCACCTAACACACACTTGGAGGAACTCAGAAGGCTCATTAAAGCAGGCAATGCCCAAGGATGAGAGGGAACTCAAGGATTAAAAAAAAAAAAAATCACAAGAAAGGCGGTTGGGTGGCTCAGTGGGTTGAGCATCCGACTCTTGGTTTCGGCTCAGGTCATGATCTCACGGTGCGTGGGATCGAGCCCCAAGTTGGGGCTGTGCTGTCAGCACAGAGCTTGCTTGGGATTCTCTCTGCCTCTCCCCCTCATGCTCATGCTCTCTCTCAAAAATAAACAAACAAACATTAAAAAAAAAATTACAAGAGGTTCAGCAAGGAGACACCTGACTCCAGGGAAGTTCCTACCAAAATGTTTGATTTTTACAGTCAAACGGAACAGATAACTCACTTTGCAAATAATATTCTAGAGAACACACTCTCATTCTTCACCTCCCTACAACTGAAATGGGAAGAGATACTCGAGACAGCATATTCAGTCATATTGTGGTTGGATTTTCGGTTGGACACCCAAATCAGGAGCAGGCCCCTGTGTAGTTAAGGACTTCAACTCATTTCATGCGAAGGATGAAATCTGCATCCCAGGTCGCTTTCTTTCACGTGATACCAGCAAGGAGAAGCACAGTGCACCACATGCTTCTTCAAGGCACTCAATCTATTCAACCTTTGTCCCCGTAACAACAAGCCTGCTACACGTGGTCAGCACTCAGTGTTTACTGAACAGATGAATAAAAGTAAACATTACATCACATCACTATGCTTGTCATCTAACCCACTGAACATGAATAATGTCTAAAAAGATCCCATAAAATGAAAGCCTCCGTTGGATGGATACTCAGTAAATAATAAAGTTCGATGTTGTAACAGCCTAACTACAGGGACCCGTGTTTCCCTATCAAGCCCTCCACCAAGTAATGTCTATCCAGAAGGCATAGAGGGTTTTTTAATCTTTTAAAAGACATCATCTGGAAGATAACACTAAATAAAACGTGTGAGCATTGTTTGAAATGACACAGTAACTGGGCTGAACATGGTTTTACACGGCTTCGCACAGATGGTTAACCATTCACCAGCATTTTGGCAGGACTGCGTGAAAGTTAACTCCTCGTGTGGTGGCAAAGGTAATAGAACACACACTCCTTCCTAGTTCTTTGTCTAATTAACGATAACATTCTGTATTCAAATGCCATTTTCCTAAAGCATTGGCCTATGTTGTTTTCAAAAGCAAAGTAATTTGCTCTTGTTACAGAAATTTATCACGCCCTCTTATGGTCCACAAATTATATTCACGTGTTATAAAGAAATAACTGAAATCTGAAATATATAAAGAAAATATCCAAAATAGTTCAAGATTACCATAGCTGCTGCTTAAAATATCACGAGGTGAGTCATCATAGGCTCGCAATTCACTCATGATTAATTTGACTTTTAAATGGGCCTTCTACCTGTGCTGTACTTTCCGTGCCATGAAGTTCTCAAGAGAAGAGTTTCTTTGTGAACAGCATATTATATCTACAATTTACTGTAAGTACATCGATATACGGCCTTATTATCTGTTGCTATTAAATACTTAATGAAAACACACTAAATAAAAAGAGAGTTAATAACGCGGACATTATAGCTGCTACCACTATTACCCCAATCAGCTCAGCTTCAAGACCTTGGAGCCGCTCTATTATTATCCAGATTCAGTAGTTTCAGAACCCTGCTGAGCGTTTCACCTCGATGGTGTTCACACCCGTCCCATACTTTCATATTCACTGTTTAATTCTAATCCAGGCAAACATTACCCAACACCCAGCTAATTGCAAACCTTTCTAACTGGTTTCCCCAGCTCCACTTTCTGGCCCCTTTCAAGTCTTCCTACACCCCAAGCCAGATTGCTCTCCTAAAGTACACTTTGACCTCCAGCCATGTACTCTCACCCTCAAGACTCAATAGCCACTCACAGCCTAAAGGCAAAATCCCCAAACTTCTTGGGTTTGAATTCAGCCCCCTTAGGGATCTCAATCTCAGAAATACTACCAAAGAAATTCCTACTTTGGTCTTAAATTAAATGAAGAACAAAGAAAGTCCCTTCCAACTTGAAAATTCTGTGACACTCATCCAACTTACCCCTTATTGCTTCCATAATCATATCTATCCAGTACTCCAAAGATTTATTCCCCAAACACACCTTTCCCACCTGAAGAGCTTGGCACAGGTGGTATTTCATACAAAATATATATTTAGTATTTTCTTAGGATAAAAGGAAAGGAAGCACCTGTTATTTTGCCAGATAAGAAAACCAGTGGGAAGATTTAAAGAAATTCTGTAACAGACATCTTGGTAAAGCAAATAATTTTTAAAGATAGCTGTTTATTTATTATTTTCGTAGCCTGAACTTTCACATATCATTTTATTTAAAATGTGGACCGTCCAACGTAGTACAAAATGCACTAGCCTAAAATAAATTCCATTTTACATTAATCTGCTCAAATTCACATTCACAAACGGCATTTCTTTCCCTTCTCAACAATCCATTTCAACATCATGCTCCTCATTAGACTAAGAGAACATAAATATCTCCCTACAAAAAGGGCCTTCATAAGGACATTTACTCAAACATCACACGAAAGATGAACAAAAAGAAAGATGAAGTTGCTTGTTTGTTGTCCTGCTCTATGAATTTCAGCAAAGCACTGCCTCATTTCCTGGGCCTGATTCATTGCAGGCCCTCCACACGTGGGAAATATGTTTTCATAGCCTATCTACAATGAGTTACTACATTTCAACACAGACATCTTACTTAATTTTTTCTCAAGCCGATTACTCTAAGTCAGGGTATAATTGTCTCATCTGAGATACATTTGGCTAAAGTAAAACAGGCATTGTAAGTAGGTCTCTGTCTCTAAAAAATGTTCTGAAATTAGAAGAAAAAACCTTCCTTATGAGCAGTGACCCTGAGCTTCTCATATTACATAAAATCTCTTTTCTCATATTACTCCAAGGATCATTACGCACACACGAATTTTGTGAAATACAAGTCTGATAACATAATGTACAAAGCCAAATACTTTTAAGACTGTTGTCAACAGCTTGCCATTCAGTCATAGTTAACTAAGGTACATAAAATCATCTGTTGATTTTTTGTCTAAATAGCTAATAATTCTGCTTTGAAACCAAAGTTATCTTTAGAAATATATAAAAGCCCCAATGTTTATAGCAGCACTATCAACAATAGCCAAAGTATGGAAAGAGCCCAAATGTCCATTGATGGATGAATGGATAAAGAAGATGTGGAATATATATACAATGGAGTATTACTCAACAATCAAAAAGAATGAAATCTTGCCATTTGCAACTATGTGGATGGAACTAGAGGGTAGTATGCTAAGCGAAATTAGTCAGAGAAAGACAAATATCATATGACTTCACTCATATGAGGACTTTAAGACACAGAACAGATGAACACAAGGGAAGGGAAGCAAAAATAATATAAAAACAGGGAGGGGGACAAAACAGAAGAGACTCTTAAATATGGAGAGCAAACAGAGGGTTACTGGAAGGGTTGTGGGAGGGGGGATGGGCTAAATGGGTAAGGGGCATTAAGGAATCTACTCCTGAAATCATTGTTGCAGTATATGCTAACGAATTTAGATGTAAATTAAAAAAATAGAATTACAAAAATTACCCAAAAAAAAGAATAAAAAAAAAAGAAATACATAAAAGTTCCTTCTTCCCTCCCTCCCTCTCTTCTTTTCTCCCTTCACCCTTCCTTCCTTCCTTTCCCCCTCTTTCTTTCTTTGTTTCTTTCTTTCTTTCAACTCAAAGAACTTCAGCCAGGAGAACTATAAACCTACTAATAATAATGTAGAACTTAACCGTGAGAAATGTATTCACGTCACAGTTAAGCTTTCATTCTACAGTCACGGGAACCTCTCGGTTGATATCCCTGAGTGTACCTTGCTAATGTGAGTACCCCTTGCCCAGTATAAATCTGATTACATTACAGTATTGGCTTTCCTCCTCTCCCCCTACAGAGCAATGCATCTAGTACTACGTTCCCCTAAATGGATCATAAAGAAAAATCATTCACACTGGCAGTGCATGTACATTACATTGCCATTGCCAAACAGCCCGTATTTATCTCTTATTGTAAAGCAGACTTTATTAGCCTAGTGTAATTCAAAACATGCTATGAGAAACCACTCAATTCTTAGTAACTTGCTAATTATTTTGAGCTATTTGAGAACCTGAGATCATTAATGTTACTTGAAGATGCCCATCCATATTCTGGATGTGTAAGTTTACTATGGATTAACTAGAATAAGGTTAAGATTTAAGTAGATTTTCCAAAGAGAATGTTAGGGAAATTCCTTCCTTCAAATATGTCTACACGTGTTGACATGCGAGGGGGTGTGTGGTGCAGTAGAAAGAAAACAATCCTCCAGGTCAAGGCCCAGCTCTGCCTCTCACTGTGTGACTCTGGGAAAGTAATTCGATCTCCCTGAGCCACAGCGATCCTCTCTGTACCTTGAAGATAAAAACATCTACCTCACAACGTGGTTGTGAGGACTGAATGTGCACAAGAGTGCTGTGCATGCTACAGCCTATGATATAGAAGTCTTAGAACGCACTGCAGTGGGGAAGAAAACATTATGAGATATAATCATTATAATACTATCAGTGCTAAAATAAGTACTGCGGGAGAACAGAGGAGGAAGTGTGAATCTCAGCCAAAGAGAGAGCACGGCTACGGAGGAGGCTGAGTCCAGCTGATTTGGGGATGGATGAGGGGTCCATGGAGGCCGAGTCCAGCTGATTTGGGGATGGATGAGGGATCCACGAGGGATAGGTGAGCTGGATTGCTTCCAGCAGGAAGAGGAGAGGGGGGTTACAGCAGGACAGCCTGCACAAAAGCACACAGGCAGGGGGAGTACGGACCCTCAGGCAGCCATACAGCCGGAACACAGGGTGCTTATGGGGGTGAAATGGGAGACGAGGGCAGAGAGAAAGGAGCACCAGACCGGAAGAGCCTGTGAGCCACACCAAGAGGTCTAGACTATCCCACATGTGATGGGAAGCCACTGAATAGAAAAATGTCAAAACAAAACCAAAAACCAGTAAAAACCAGACTCTGGTTTATAATTTTTTTCTATATAATAAGCAGTTTCTACTCTAGCTGTGTGCTCATAGACAAGAAGTCTTTGGGGACAAAGATTTTGACTGTAAATCTATAAAAAGAAGTTACAGGGGCACCTGGGGGGCTCAGTCGGTCAAGCATCCAACTCTCGATCTCAGCTCAGGGCATGATCTCACAGTTCGTGAGTTCGAGTCCCATGTCAGGCGCTGCACTGACAGTAGGAGCCTGCTTGGGATTCTCTCTCCCTTTCTCTGCCTCTCTCTCTCTCAAAATAAATAAATAAACTTTTTTTTTTTTTTTAACGTTTATTGATTTTTGAGACAGAGAGAGACAGAGCATGAACAGGGGTGGGTCAGAGAGAGAGAGGGAGACACAGAATATGAAACAGGCTCCAGGCTCTGAGCTGTCAGCACAGAGTCCGACGCGAGGCTCGAACTCACGGATCATGAGATCATGACCTGAGCCGAAGTCGGCCGCTTAACCGATTGAGCCACCCAGGCGCCCCTCAAAAGAAATAAATAAACTTTAAAAATAAAAAATAAATAAAAAGTGAAAAGAAGTTACAATGCCTTTATTAAACTCATACTCTGTGTCAGGTACTGAGCTAAGCCCTTTGAATGCATTATGTATCATTGTTCACTTTCAAAACACAGAAGCAACACAGGCATCACCATCCGTATCTTAAGTGTGAGGAAACTGAGATTCAAAAAAGATAACGCCTTTGGTCCAAGTTCAAAGAACTAGCAAGTGCCAGAGCTAGAAACAGAAATTAGATTTATGTTACTATTTAGTGATGCACTCTCTTCCTGATATGTTTCAGGCTACATGAGCTCCTACTCACGTGCCACCAAAACTTCAGAGAAAAACAAGAACATCAGGGCTTTTTTTTTTTTTTTTTCCAGTTGAATGAAATTTTTTTTATTTAATTTAACTTAAAATTCCAGCGTAGTTAACATACTGTGTCATATATTGGTTCAATAGTTCTGTACATCACCCAGTGCTCATCACAAGTACGATCTTTAATCCCCATCATCTATTTACCCAGCCCCCCCAACACTTATTCCAGCTACTTATGAATATTGTATGACACTATAAAAAATATACTTACTGAAAACCTTTACAATTCTTACTTCAAGTACTACCTCAACATATTATGTTTCTTAGCCAACGCAAATTACATTACAGTTATTTTTAAAAGCCTGATACATATAGGCACAGTCTAGTGCAATAGGCATCTGACCCCCAAAATCAAGAAGCTAATCATTCAAATCATGTTTTTCTAATTAAAAATAAAATATCAGAAAGTCATTTGGGGAGTCATGAATGACTCAAATAGAAGTAATGTACAGCATAGCAGCTACAGTTAATAATACCGTATAGTATATTTGAAAATCGCTAAGAGAGGGGTGCCTGGGTGGCTCAGTCAGTTGGGCATCTGACTTCGGCTCAGGTCATGATCTTGCGGTTCATGGATTCAAGCCGCACATCGGGCTCTGTGCTGACAGCTCAGAGCGTGGAGCCTGCTTCAGATTCTGTGTCTCCCTCTCTCTCTCTCTGCCCCTCCCCTGCTCATGCTCACTCGCTCTCTCTCTCTCTCTCTCTCTCTCTCTCTCAAAAATAAAAACATTAAAATAGAAAAGGAAAGAAAATTGCTAAGAGAGCAAATCTAAACAGTTCTCATGATAAGAAAAAAAAAATCTGTAATTATATATGATGACATTAACCAAACTTACTGTGGTGATGATTTCACAGTACACACAAATATCAAATCATTATGTTGTACACCTGAAACTAATAAGATGTTGTAGGTCAATTATACCTCAATAAAAAATAAAGTACAGGGGGCCCGGGTGGCTCAGTCAATTAAGCATCCAACTTCAGCTCAGGTCATGATTTCGCAGTCTGTGAGTTCAAGCCACGCATTGGGCTCTGTGCTGACAGCTCAGAGCTTGGAGCCTGCTTCAGATTCTGTGTCCCCCTCTCTCTCTGCCCTTCGTCCGCTCACTCTGTCTCTCTCTCAAAAATGAATAAACATTAAACATTTTTTTTAAAAAAAATAAAAAATAAAGCACAAAATAAAATGACTCAAAACCTATGGCTTCTAAGTAACATTCGAAGAATCTTGTATAATACCCTACATAATCTTAAAGATTACTTTAAAATAACATAATCTCATAAATATTTTCAAAGGCTTACCATAGCTTTATTTCTTCTACACTAGCTAACTTTACTCAGCTCCAAGATTTGTTTTATCAACAAGGGTGAAAAGTCTAATGAATTTTCAAAGTGCAAAACAAATATTCCCAGACTCCACAAGAAGCACTAAAAAAAACACAGTCAGTACTGGGTCTGCATAAATGCACACACGATTCATATGATTGAAAGGTCATTCACTTATAATACTACTACTATTCTTTTCTATTTGGACAAAATAAGGATGTACATTTAAAAGAGGCTATGCAAAAAAGATGCAAAATGAGTGCAAACAATTCCAAGCAAACCATGGTTAACTATTTTCACTACAAATGAAATGCATACACTCAAGAGTGAGAAACCAAGATACCCAATTCCTTCCAGGTATTTCTTACTCTCTTAGACTGCTGAGGTAGCAGTAAAGACATGTACACATACTGCAAGGTTGTACAATTGGAAAAATACTGAAGAGAGACAGAAAGCGGAAGGATTTGAGACCAGATGAGGGTAAGGTTTCCACAGTTGCGATGGGTGTTACCCCACCCAACCGTAATTACCTTGCAGTGTAATATGGCGACCATCGATGCCCAAGGAGACCTGTTCATCCTCGGTGGGAAGCACAGGACTAGACGCCATCCTTTGACTCACTGGAGATTATATCATGTCCATCTCAGTTAAAGAAGTGAACTAAAAGTAAAAGGGATAAATGCTCATTAGTGACTCTGCAACTCTGCATCTCTAATAGACATGACCCCCGGAAAGCAACAGCAAACGAAAGCTGCCCTCCCACAAGAAGCAGTTTTCTAGTGAGTGTTTCCTTAGTTCATGAGGAAAAGAAGACTACGCCTTCTTTTTTTGAATCATAATCAAGATTTTGCCCTGTGACCTATTCGAGTTGCTGGCAGGACTCCCAAAGAGCTAGCAGGGTGGATTCTATACCAGTGGGGAAAAGAAAAGCTACCCAATTAGATTCCGGAACTTGTTTAGGGGACGGAAAGTTGACACAAACGGACATCTTAGGTGCTTGTGTGTACTTTATTGTGAACTTGAACCTGCAAGAATCTTCTTTATAACTTTTCATAAAGTTTATAAAGTTTTTCATAAAGTTATTAAAGTCTATAAAGTTTTAGTTCCTCTTCTGCTCCATAAATGTTGCCATTTACTGGAAACAGTAACAACTGAGCTTGAGCTTGCAAAGTGAAACTAAAAAATAAACTATATGAAAAAGAATGTTTTGATGAGGCTACCTATTATATTGAATTATTTTCCCAAGTACTTACTTTTCTACACATTTCTTTCTCTATCCCCACTCTGACCCTTAAAGAATCCTGCCAGTAAGAGGAATTCTAACTGTGCAATTCTTTATTGCTTCGGGTATGTATATGCCGCTATTACCATCTTAGGGGCTTAAAAACTTGACTTTTCCCATACAGATGACTTCCTTATCAAATAAACCTAACCAAATATATAAAAATATAAAATGTATTAGGGAATGGATAGAAAAATGGGTAAATACACAGATACCTGATCAAGCAAGTAGAGCAAAACATTAGTGGTAGAATCTATGTGTTCAGCATATCAAAGATGTTCACTGTAAAATCCTTTTCCATTTGTGTATATTAGAAATTCTTTATAATAAAATATTGGGAAGGAGACAACCAAAAATAAATATACCCGAGGCCAACAGCTAGATAAAATCAATCATATCCAACAGATCACTTTACACGAAGAATAAAAATCATTCGATTTTGAAAAATCAGTCAATGCAACAGACAGTCTTCAAAAATCTTTTGGCTCCAGGGCAAGGAGGCTGTGGCATTGGCGGGTTCCAGGAGTTTCCAGCTCCAGACAGGATGGTCGAGGTTGTTTGCAATGACCAGCTGGGGAAGAAGGTCCCCGATACACTGATAACATCCATCAGGGACCTTAAGAAGCTGATCACAGCCCAAAATGGCACCCATTGTACCAAGATCATCCTGAAGAAGTGGTACACAATTTTTAAGGACCACGTGTCTCTGGGGAATAAGAAATCCACGGTAGGATGAACCTGGAGCTTTAGTATCAATAGAGCACAATTCCTTCCCCGTCTTGCTCTGCCCTACCCTGTCCTCCGCTCTTCTCCCATCCTCACTCCCACATTGGTGTGGATGCTTGTTTTTAAAAACTTAGGTTAAGGGCGCCTGGGTGGCTCAGTCAGTTAGACATCCGACTTCAGCTCGGGTTATGATCTCATGGTTTATGAGTTCGACCCCCTACGTCGGGCTCTGTGCTGACAGCTCGAGCCTGGAGCCTGCTTCAGACTCTGACTTCCTCTCTCTCTGCCCCTCCCCTGCTCACATTCTGTCTCTCTCTTTGTCTATCTCTCAAAAATAAATAAACGTTAAAAAATATTTAAAAACTCATGTTAATGGGGCGCCTGTGTGGCTCAGTTGGTTAAGGGTCTGACTCTTGATTTCTGCTCAGGTCATGATCTCACGGTTCATGAGATGGGGGCAGGTGTGGGTTCTGCACTGACAGTGCAGAGGCTGCTTGGGATTCTCTCTCTTTGCACTTTCTCCCTTCTGCACTTACGCGCAGGCACTCTCTCTTTTTCTCTCTCAAAATAAACTTAAAAAAACCCATTTTAATAAAATCTTAGAAATTGCCCCAAAAAAACCCCCCCAAAAACCCAACAACTTTCAATTGCATCTTCCCCAGTCCTGTTTATCATCCAAAATTCCCTTATTATCTCTCCCACGGATCACTGTTGTTAAAGATTTTATGCACCGAATAAACTATCCTTGTCAATTAACAGCTAATTTGTTTTATCCTCGGCATTAAGATGAATCAGAGACAGCTTGAGTTAACGGTGCTACAATACTTCGCTGATATGCTCCTAACCAAAATGAAAAGCTGTTTGCCAGCTCAAGTGAGCCTGTGCAGCCTGACAACTGACGAAGGTACCAATGTTCTCCGCTTTTGACGTAACAAGACCACCACTACCCCTTCCCATACCCGAGGGCTCCTGAACCCCAAGTGAAGACAAAGCACTTCTTCATGATGACAGGAGAAAAACTGAATTCTAGAATGAATTTCCTAAGGGCATCCACTATTCCCTGCCAGGACTATTTTCTTAAGGGGGGTTAATAACAATAGTAGCAAACACTTACATAGCACTTAACATATACAGGCACTGTTCTAAGCACTTTGCACATACAGCCTCATTTAATCTGTAACACCTGTAAGGGTTGGGTAGTCTTATTACCCCCATATTTGAAAAACCAAAACAAGGGGCGCCTGGCTCAGTCAGTTGGGCGGCCGACTTCGGCTCAGGTCATGATCTTGCCGTCTGTGAGTTCGAGCCCCGCGTTGGGCTCTGTGCTGACAGCTCAGAGCCTGGAGCCTGTTTCAGATTCTGTGTCTCCCTCTCTCTGACCCTCCCCCGTTCATGCTCTGTCTCTCTCTGTCTCAAAAATAAATAAACATTTAAAAAAAAATGTCACATACAGCTGTCTATGGACACAATAGCTAATAAATGATGGAACGAAGATTTGAATCCAAGGGGTTCTGGCTTCAGTCTATGCTCTTTACCAAAACATTTTGATGTCTCATCGAGCTAGCTGAAACTGCCATATTTTGTTTATTCTTTCTTTCATGCATTTACTCAGCAACTGTTTATATGTGCTAGTTCCTGCTCTCAAGGAATTCAATCTCCTGGGGATGACAAATGAACATAATATTGAGTAAGATCCTCGAACGAATATATGTAGAAGGCACCGTACAAGCAAAGGAAGAGACCCATCCCACCCTCAAAGCTAGAGACAGATGGGGCCGTCAGGAGTGCACTTCACAAAACAGCATTTCACTCCAAATGGTCCCATTAACATTATTTGAACAAGACCTTGAAGTTAATAAGAATGTACCTGAGAATCACTCATTGTCATTCACTATCAATCAACCATAAAGTATTAAATGAAGGGGAAAGAATTTAAACTAAAAACAGAACAGAGAACAAATCGATAACCAGAGAATCAAGTGTTCCTGTGCTAAACTGGTATGTGAGATTCACTATATCGCATATTAAAGGTGAAGAAAAAAAAACTGTATTCATTAAAAAAAAAAAAAAAAAAAAAAGGCTAGACCTTAAAACAAGTACAGTTGACACAGGTTTGAACTGCGCAGGCCCACTTACACAGAGATTGCTTACAGCGCAGCACTGGAAATACATTTTCTCTTCTTTATAGTTTTCTTAACATTTCCTTTTTCTCTAGCTTACTTTATTGCGAGAATATAGTATATATTAACATAGCATACAGACTATGTGTTAATCAACCGGTTATGTTATCAGTAAGGCTTCTAGTCAACAGTAGGGGATTAGTAGTTAAGTTTGGGGAAAGTCAAAAGATATACATGTATTTTCAACTGCGTGGGGGGGGGGCGGGGATCAGCGCCCCTGACCCCCATATTGTTCAAGGGTTAACTGGATTTGCCTGAGAGGTTTCTGTTTTTAATAGGATAAACTTAACAGGATACTTTTTTTTATTTACTGAAAAATGTCTTCGAGTTTCTAAAATATGTCCACCAAAAGTAAAACCAGGGGTGCCTGGGTGTCTCAGTCGGTTAAGCCTCCAAGCTTGGCTCAGGTTATGATCTCACGGTTCGTGGGTTCAAGCCCCGCATCGGGCTCTGTGCCAACAGCTCAGAGCCTGGAGCCTGCTTTGGATTGTGGATCCCTCTCTCTGCCTCTCCCCAACTTGTACACGCAAACGCTTTCTCTCTCTCAAAAATAAATAAACATTAAAAAAAAAAAAAAGGTAAAACCAAACTTTAAAGACTGACTCAGTTGAAAGCGGTAGATTATTAACCCAAATATTGTCTTAATACAACTATTAAGAGAGAGTAAGAAGGGCGTGGCCGTGGGCTCACAGGACTCACAGGGTCTCCAGCCCAACTCCCATCTCATTGTGTGTTCCATCTTCTCTGTGCGGCTAGAATCAGCACAGAAGAGCCCTTCCCAAGGGCTCCTTGTGGCTTTCCAGGGGCTCCTATCCTTTTCAAAGAAAAGTTACACACAATTATGTGACAAAGCCAGGGATTAGAATGAAAATAACAGACCAGCTTCAGGCACACAACCAAAGACTGGGTAAAAAAATCAATGCACTGGCAGTAAAGATTCTAAAATCAAGTGGAATGGTGTGGAATTATGTTTTTAAAATTCAGATAAACTAATAGGTACACTTCTATAAATGGCATAGCTATTCTGAAATGACTGTGGCTTGCTTAGGCAAGATATATTTTTTGAAAAATTTTTTTCATGTTTTTATTTTATTTTTGAGGGAGAGAGAGCATGAGTGGGGGAGCGGCAGAGAGAGAGAGGGAGACACAGAATCTGAAGCAGGCCCCAGGCTCCAAGCTGTCAGCACAGAGCCTGATTTGGGGCTTGAACTCACAAACTGTGAGATCATGACCTGAGCTGAAGTCAGCAGCTCAACCGACTGAGCCACACAGGCGCCCCTAGGCAATATATCTTAATATTCTTCTGGTGTCTCTAAAACCTCAAACACTAGAGAATTTCCCTTTTTTAAAGAAATCTTGGCATTTACTTTGATTATACTTAGGATGTTTTCAATTCAAAAATAAAATTTGAATGGAGATTATCTCTCATGAACGGAATTATGGGTGATTTTTATTTCCTTCCTTTTGCTTAATCTGCATTTTTAAAATTTTTTTTTAATGTTTATTTATTTTTGAGACAGAGCATGAATAGAGGAGGGGCAGAGAGAGAGGGAGACACAGAATCTGAAGCAGGCTCCAGGCTCTGAGCTGTCAGCACAGAGCCCGACGTGGGGCTCGAACTCACGGACCGTGAGATCATGACCTGAGCCAAAGTCGGACACTTAACCGACTGAGCCACCCAGGCGCCCCTAATCTGCATTTTTAAAATTTCAAATGGTGAATGCATCTTTCTGCTACAATAAGGGAAACATTTTTGCTTTTATTTTAATGATATGACAACAAAATGGGGAATAAGGTATTATTTAGTTCGAGGTCAAGTCTCCAATTGATTTGCTATGAAACATGTATATCTGTATCTTCAAAATGAGAAAAATACTCTCTTGACACAAATAAAATTTTAGAAAACTTTTCTGGCTTTGTCTTCTAGAAAACAGTTATTCTAGAAATTTCTAGAAATATTCCTGAAAACCTTTTTGGTACCACAACAGGTCTCTTATTTCCTCATTATTAGATAGTTTGCTAATGAGTCCTGGCAGTCTGACAGCACTGGAAAAATTACTGTGTCGTACGAGGAAAGGGACATCTATCTCATCTTCAGAGGCTGATCAGAAAGTCTACCATGGAAGGACATAGGAAGTATACTCAGGTAACTCTTCAACAGAGTGATTTAAATGTCACACTTGTTCCCATCGTTTTTTCCTAGTCTTCGTCTACACCACATTATTTATGATCCACCTAGCAGTCCTGAAGGAGGTCGCTTTGTCAGATGAGTTGCAGCGCTATTCCTAGCCACGGGCCGTTATTAGCGGCGATCCGCTTACAAGCTCCCAGCAGAAAGGTGGTGACACAAATGCAGTAAGTTTCTTGAACTTTTTCCTGCTAACTTTTCCTGACTCCGCTATCACCTCTCCTGTCATCACCGCTTAACCAGAAGCTATCGGTACAAATTCACAGACCAGGTGATTTCTTTTTTAACTGAAGTACAGTTGACACACAACGTTACAGTAGTCTCAGTTGTACAACACAGTGGTCCCACAAGTGCACACAGTATGCTGTGCTCACAAGCGTGGCTACTGTCACCATGCAACGCTATTACAACACTGTTGACTACACTCCCTACACTGTACCTTTCATCCCTGTGACTTATTCTTTCCATAACTGGAAGCCTGTATCTCTCACGGCCCTTTACCCATTTTGTGCAGCCTCCCACAGCCCTCCCCTCAAACAACCATCAGTTTGTTCTCTGCATCTAAAGGTCTGTTTCTGCTTTTTGTTTGTTTAGATTCTACAAGTGAAATCATAAGGTATTTGTCCTTCTCTGTCTGACCTATTTTACCTGGCATCATACCCTCAGGGTCCATCCATTTTGTCTCAAATGGCAAGATTTCATCTTTTTTATCACTGTATAACTTTCCACTGTATGTACATTACACATCTTCTTTCTCCATTCACCTACTGACAGACACTTGGGTTGCTTCCGTATCTTGGCTATTGTAAATAACGCTGTAATACACATAGGGGTGCATGTATCTTTTGGAATTAGTATTCTTGTTTTCTTTAGGTAAATACCCAGTAGTGGAATTACTGAGTCATATGGTGCTTCTATTTTTAATGTTTTGAGGAAGCTCCATACAGTTTTCCACAGTGGCTGCACCAGTTTGCATTCCCACCAAAAGTACACAAGTGTTCCTTTTTCTCCACATCTTCGCCAACACTTGTGATTTCTTGTCTTTTTGATTCGAGCCATTTTGACAGGTGTGAGGTGATGTCTCACTGTGGTTTTGATTTGCATTTCCCTGATGATGAGGGATGTTGAGCATCTTTCTATGTGTCTGCTGGCCATTTGGATGTCTTCTCTGGAAAAATCAGACCAGGTAACTTTTAAATTCCACTCCACTATCTCTTTCCAGGCACTTCATTTTCCTAATGACCACCTCAAAATGCCAGAAATCAATTTTAACCAGTCACTATACTTTTGGAAAACAAATATGTAGCAGTTCTCTGGATAGAATGCTGCTCACAACAAAGCAGGGTCACTCACCAACCAATACCAACTGGGCTGCTGAAACACCCACTCCAACCACGATAACAGCATTCTGAGTGAACAGAGCCACTTCCCTAAAAGAGCCGTGTTGACCTTGACCAAGTCTCAAATGCTCTGAACTGTGGCATCCACTGACTGCTACAGAATGGGAATGATAGTATGTATCTTACAGGGTCGTTGTTGGAATTCAATAAAAAAGCACATGCAACTTAAAAACTACAGTAACAACTAACATTTATTGAGTGCTTACTGTGATAGATGCACTACAGTATATAAATGGTCTTTATTATAATCTGTGAAATGAGTTTATCAAGATTCTCCCTTTGGTTTGGTTTTGTTTTTGAGAGACAGACCACAAGCGAGGGACTCATCACAATACTAAAATGAAGGGTAAAAAAACTTAAGGACAAAAACTTCCAAAGTTATGAAAGCTGGTATGTTCAATTATCACAGATCTAGAAAGCCTGCACTTAGGCAGTAGTTATTTTGAATTTCCATCAGTACATTTTAACCTTAAAATTCTGCTCTCCTACCCTACACTCAAATTTTCTAAAGATCATAATTCCCCCAACAAAAGTTTCCTGCCTTTGCTACCACCAGGTCACCAATCTCCCCCATGACCTCATTATTTTTTATTTTTATTTACTTACTTACTTATTTATTTATGTAGGTTTCATGTCCAGTGTAGAGCCAAATGCAGGGCTTGAACTCATGACCCTGAGATCAAGACCTGAGCTGATATCAAGAGTCAGACACTCGACTGACTGAGCCACTCAAGCATCCCGTCCAGTCGCCATCTTGATCTATAGGCAAAATATGTACCTACATATCTGAGTGGCTTCTTTCCTCTGGCACCGTGAGACACAAGGATAGCTTTCTTGGAAAGAAACCCGGTCATGGCTATCCTGGCTTCTTCCCTCCTTAGGATCCCTGGCCTCAATAATCATACTCCTAATTATTGGCCCCCTCTTTTTAATCTTTGTTAAATTTGTCTCTTTTAGAATCCAACAAATCCTTGTATGAATGATGACTCAACAAGGATTCCAAGACACTCCCCTTGTTCAGCATGAAGCATCTACTGAAGATGAGACCTCCACACAAATACCAAAGATTTGTCATTGTCAATCTGACAGGGGGGAATGTAGAAGCTGCCACTAGGCAACAGGCTTAAGCAACAGAAACCTGAAAAAGGTAAAATGGTCCCACAGTGACCACCAGGCTGAATGCAAACAGACCCATTAGGTGACCCACCTCAAAATATCCATAAGCCCTAGCTGACCAGCGGGCTACTTACAAACAGGTACCAAAAAATGAAAATTTCATACATTCCCATACCCCCTCACTTGCTCCCCCTTAACTATAGATCCCCACCACTGCCTCCTGGCAGACAGTATCTCCTTTGCTGTTCTGCCCACTGCTCTCTCACAGTGTATTCAATAAACACCTATCTCCTTCAAAAAAAATACCCAAACAAAAGTCATATTCTATTAGAATTAACTTTAGAGAGCCCTTATGAGATCAGACTTACTCTTGTTTATAAACACCCACACCCACACACACATGCTGAAATGAAGAGCAAAATACAAGAAAACTACCTTGGCAGGTACAAATGTTTAAATCTTTTAACCATAGCCCTTTGGAACAGCAGTGCAGTTTATTTTATCTCCTCCAAAGACAAAAGTCAATTTCACCCTCAGTGATGCCAGTGCACAGAAGCTCAGTATGAATTCACAATTCGGCTGGAATCTGTAAGTGACCAAAGCAATCTTCCCTCTTGGGATCATAAAAACTATAGACTTCGCAGTGAAATGAGCCACCCAGGCACCCCATCAACTTTGTTTTATACTTGAGGATTTTCATAATAAAATGTTTGGAGGAAAACGTTATTAAAGTAATCCAGATGATGCTAGCTGGGACCAGGGCTGCAGGAGTAGGAGTGGCAATCAGTGGTCAAATTCCGAATGTATTTTGAAGATGGCACCAACAGGATCTTCTGACCGATTTGATACCACATGTGAGAGAAAGAGAAGAATAAAAAATGACCAAAATTTTTGGCTTAGGCATCAGGAAGGATGAGGCAGAGACAGGTGCAGGTGGAAGAGGTTTGGAAAGTAGGAGTTCGGTTTTGAAATTTGAGATGTACATCAGACATCATGACTTCAGTTCCAAAGGGCAGATTCCTGCTCTATTTTGAGTTCAGGTAATGTAGGCATATTCCTTCCCCCCACCCTCCCCAAAGTAAATGCTTCATGCCCTATGGGAAACTAAACAAAGAACATCAAGTCAGAACCAAGAAGATGGAGCTGGCCAAGATAGTAAGACAGGAACAGGGTATTATGGGGAAAAAAATATGCTCTATGTTTATGTCCTATTTTAAAAGATCATAAATAAACGTTAAAAAAAAATTTTTTTTAAAAATGGGGCGCCTGGGTGGCTCAGTCAGTTAAGCGTCTGACTTTGGCTCAGGTCATGATCTCGCGGTCCGCGGTTTCGAGCCCCGCGTCGGGCTTTGGGCTGATGGCTCAGAGCCTGGAGCCTGCTTCCGATTCTGTGTTTCCCTCTCTCTCTGCCCCTCCCCCGTTCATGCTGTGTCTCTCTCTCTCTGAAAAATAAATAAACGTTAAAAAAAAATTTTTTAAAGATCAATAAAGGGGCACCTGGGTGTCTCAGTCGGTTAAGCATCCGACTTCCGCTCAGGTCATGATCTCACGGTTCATGAGTTCAAGCCCTGCATAGGGCTCTGTGCTGACGGCTCAGAATCTGGAGCCTGCTTCGGATTCTGTGTCTCCCTTTCCCTCTGCTCCTCCCCCCACTCTCTCTCTCTCTCTCTCTCTCTCTCTCAAAAATAAATAAACATAAAAAAAATTTTAAGATCAATAAAAACGTTAGAACATAAAATAAGGACATCCCCCATAAACAAAAAAGAGAAAAATAGAAAAGAAATATAAAGCTTAAAAGACCAATCCCCCCTGCCAAAAAAAAAAAAAACAAAAACAAAAACAAAACAATCCCAGTGGATCTAACATCCAAGGGAGAACACAGAGAAGGAAATAATCAAAGAAGTAACACAAGAAGATTTTCCAGAACTGAAGGACAAGTATTTCCATAATATAAGAGCATAATAAGTGCCCCTCCCAAAATAGTTTTTTTAAAAAGACTCTCAGCAAAACATGTTATCGGAAAATTTCAGAATAGCTGGAATAAACAATCTCCCAGAGAGACAAAAAAAAAAAAAGATCGCACACCAAGAAAAAAGAATCAGAACGGCATCAGACTTTTGTATAGCCATACTGGACAACAGAAGACAGAGAGGAATGCATTAAAAGTTCTGAGAAAACCTAAACATAAAGCTAAAACTATAAGACTCTTAGAAGAAAACAAAAAGCAAAAGCTTCGTGACGCTGGATTTGGAAATAACCTCTACGATATGATTCCAAAAGCACAGTCAACAAATGAAAAAATAAATTGGACTACATTAAGACAAAATTCCAATGCTAGGGCTGAGAAGCTTAAAAAAAAAATTATACCTTCATTCATTTCATAAAGAATTTGTGGTTTGCAAAGTCATGTTCACTGTCCTTCTGGGTGGAAATGCTGAGAAGTTTGGGAGAGACGGATTTAGGAAGCTCTGATCAGATGACCTCATTTTCTAGGGAAAATAAGAAGTGAGGTCATCGCTTGGGAGCAGGGACAGCAAGGGTGGGGTAGGGTCCTTGAGAAATGAATGGTGCTTGGAACAGTCCACAGTCGAGAACCTGAACAAACTGACTAGAGACATACAAGAAGCTAGAGGGCAGTAAAGGATCATGGAGGCCACAATAGCATTGGCCCAAACAGCATTTTGGGTCCAAGGTTCTCCCTCCTGGGAGAACCCAGGAGGACTCAGCATCTGACTGATACTCAAGTAGGAGCAGCAAATGTTGGTGACTTCAATTTCTGCCAACTAGAAAATGCTCTGAAATTGCACAGAGAGGCACTGAGCTGGCTCAGTAAGTTGAGCACATGACTCTTGACCTTGGGGTTGTGAGTTCGAGCCCCACGTTGGATGTAGAGATTACTTAAAAATAAAATCTAGGTGTGCCTGGGTAGCTCAGTTGGTTAAGTGTCCGACTTTGGCTCAAATCATGATCTTGCGGTTCGTGAGTTCCAGCCCTGTGTCAGACTCTCTGCTGACAGCATGGAGCCTGCTTTGGATTCTCTCTCCCTCCCTCTCTGCCCCTCCACCACTCTCACTACGTCTCTCTCTCTGTCTCTCAAAAATACATAAGTGTTAAAAATTTCTTTAATTAAATCTAAAACAAAAAATTGCACAAAGACACAAGGAGACATATTCAAGAATGTTCATGGCAGAACCATTTGTAACAGAAAAAAGTGCAAATAATCGAACCCCATCAGTAGAATGGATAAACTGTGGTTGATTCATGCAAGGAAGATTATGCCACAGCTAAAATGAATGACTGACCAGTATCAGCATGGCTATATATTAAAACTATAATGAGGGTTGGGCGGGAAGCAAGTGCAAAAGGACTGATACACTACGAAGTCATTTACGTACTTTATGTAAATTTTAAACACACACATACATATATGGTAAAAGAACAGAAACATGGTTGGGAATGACACTCACCAACTGCAGAGTGAGTGCAAAGGAATGGAGGGTGGGACTTCAGCTCCACAGTTAGCGTCTTCTTTTGCCCTAAAGTTTAACATCTAAGTAGGGATTACATTACGATGTTTAAAATATTCGTCCTTGGGGCCCTTGGGCAGCTCAGTTAGGTGTCCGACTTCGGCTCAGGTCATGATCTCATGGTTCGTGGGTTAGAGCCCCGTGTCAGGCTCTGTGCTGACAGCTCAGAGCCTGGAGCCTGCTTCGGATTCTGTGTCTCCCTCTCTCTCTGCCCCTCCCCCACTCATACTCTGACTCAATCTCTCTCTCTCTCAAAAATAAATAAACACTAAAAAAATTTTTTCTTAATATTCATTCTTTAAATTTTTTTTTTAACGTTTATTTATTTTTGAGACAGAGAGAGACAGAGCATGAGCAGGGGAGGGGCAGAGAGAGAGGGAGACACAGAATCCGAAGCAGGCTCCAGGCTCTGAGCTGTCAGCACAGAGCCCGACGCGAGGCTCAAACTAACGGACCGCGAGATCATGACCTGAGCTGAAGTCGGCCGCCTAACCGACTGAGCCACCCAGGCACCCCAATATTCATTCTTAACATTTTAAAATTCTAATCGAATTCTACTTAAGCTAGAGAACAGAGGGGCGCCTGGGTGGCTCAGTCGGTTGAGCGTCCAACTTCGGCTCAGGTCATGATCTCGCGGTGTGTGAGTTCGAGCCCCGCGTTGGGCTCTGTGCTGACAGCTGAGAGCCTGGAGCCTGCTTCGGATTCTGTGTCTCCCTCTCTCTCTGCCCCTCCCCTGCTCATGCTCTGTCTCTCTCTGTCTCAAAAATAAATAAAAACATTAAAAAAAAATTTTAAGCTAGAAAACAGAGACCAAATACTTGAAAGAGCCCTGGATTCAGAATCAAAAGAATCTGGCGTTAGCCCAGGCTCTGCCACTGACCACTCAGCCTCGGATAATCATCTGCTTCTCCCAGGTCCCCTTTCTCCATCTGTGAAATGAGGGCAGTGAGTCTGTCTGAGCGACCTCATAGTCTTTCAAGTTCTTGCCAAAGAACCTAACCCGAGTTCTCCGCTGCCTGTTGAAAAACACTGGATTACAAGAAACAACAGTCACGGTGGACGGCCCGCGAGGCCTCAGAGTCAACCCATTCCTGGATGTTGTCTTTGGATCCCATCCAGCCTCAAGGAACTGGGAACATGCACTGCATTGTTAGAGCCCCTCAGAGAACCACTTTTATTAAAACCCATTCTGGTATAATCCCGTAAACCTTACCCAGCCGGATATCATAGGGAACAGTCCAGAAAAACCTACCATTGCACTTCTTACACAGAAGTTCAGGAGTACGGTGCATAAGACACGGTGTTCCTTTTCTGAGAACTCACTGTGGAACATTCTCTCAGGTCTCAGGACCAAGAAAAACTGTGACCCTGAGTGTTTTTTCTTTTAATCTAATGACGTTGTTTTTATAAACAAAGTTTCCCTCTCTTTTTTTTGGCTGGGATAGCCCAGCTCTAGCAACTACAAAATGACTTTATGGAAACAAGTTGCTTTACTCAACTACTCTTGTTTTTCCTTCACTGCAAGGCCCTCTTCTAGTTTTATTATTTTTATTATTATTATTATTATTATTATCCAATTGAGTTCTATGTTTTCCTACAAATTGCTTCCAACTTTCTCTGGAACGGGAGAGGGTAAAAATAAGTGAGTTAAATCGATTCAGACTTTCTAAAAGGACAAGATAAAACATGTTGAAAATTATACAAAATGAGATACAAATGCAAACTGTTCTTCATTGGTGAAAAAGAAAAACTTACTGTGGAAAATGAAGCTGTATATGTTTTCGGTAAGTGAGATTTTCTAAACATTTCTCAATGCCAAGTCACTTGAAGACATCCATATTCCAGTTCTAAACTCTGGGAAGTTCACATCAGCTGTAGCCTCAGTACCCCAAGACCCCAAATCAATGGAGAGTCTTGGCGAAAAGCAATGAATTAACAATGCTTCCTGTTGGGTGTGGAACAGTGAAAAAGAGAAAAACAAGGTACTGAGGGGCATAATAAATCGGCTTATCATTATTCACAAGAAAAATCTTTTCCTGTGAATTCTTGGCACTCAAGAATATTTTTATTCTTTGGTCTTTTTATTTTATTTTAGGGAGAGAGTGAGAGTAGGGCAGGGCAGATGGGGAAAGAGAGAGGTGGGGGGGGAGGGAGAGGGAGAGGGAGAGGGAGAGGGAGGGAGAGAGGGAGAGAGGGAGAGGGAGGGAGAGGGAGGGAGAGGGAGGGAGAGGGAGGGAGAGGGAGGGAGAGGGAGGGAGAGGGAGGGAGAGGGAGGGAGAGGGAGGGAGAGGGAGAGGGAGAGAGAGAGAGAGAGAGGGAGAGGGAGAGGGAGAGGGAGAGGGAGAGAGAGAGAGACTGACTCTGACATGGGACTCGATCAAGTCAACGCTCACCCAACTGAGCCACCTAGGCGCCCCGAGAATATATATATTTTAATGATTATACTCTTCATGAATGTATTCTTATTCTGCCTCTTCCCCGTGTCCCCATTCCCTGCCCCTCCATCCCCTCTCTCAGCCCAGGCCCTGCAGGGTGTTTTTATCTCTGCCCCAGCTCCCTCCCACTACAGCAAGGCAAACGCAAACTGAATATCCCATAAATTGCCAGCACGCTAACGTGAAAAGAGGCCACCTGAAACATCACACACTCAAAAAGCTGTTTTTGGGTTTTTGTTTTTTTTTTTTAATGTTTTTTATTTATTTTTGAGACAGAGAGAGACAGAGCATGAGCAGGGGAGGGGCAGAGAGAGAGGGAGACACAGAATCGGAAGCAGGCTCCAAGCTCTGAGCTTTCAGCACAGAGCCCAACGCGGGGCTCGAGCTCCCGGACTGTGAGATCATGACCTAAGCTGAAGTCGGACGCTTAACCAACTGAGCCACCCAGGCACCCCTCAAAAAGCTGTTAAAATCATCATAGCTTATAAGAATTGCTTAAACTTTCCAGATAGTGAAAAAAAAACAAGTATTTAGGTTCCTTTGCCACTGAATAGACTGGCTCTAGGGGAATTAGCCTTCTTCCCCAAAGAAGTCGCTGTGTAACTAACAGATCACTTCTCTCTGTCCCCACTCCAGGAATATCCTCAGTCCTTCTGGACTCCCTTAGTTAGTTCTTATCAGCCCCCTCCTGGCATCTCATGCTGGAGTGTGCTGCAAGCATCCTGGCATCGATTGAGAGGCCGTAGGTTCCTAAACATCAACCTGACATGCCAACTAACTGGAGAAACCCTTCCCTCTGAAGATCCACTGGTGAGCCTACCCATCCCTTGTAGCCCTGTATCCTCTGCAGATTCTAGATGGTGAGCCCGGAGAAGAGACTCTGTCTTGTTTACTGTTTATCTCTCCTCTAGCCCTGTGAATGGCATATAGCGGGCACATGAGAAATGTTTGAGGAAAGGTTAACGGAACGAGCAAGGGGCACCTGGGTGGCTCGGTTGGTTAAGCGTCCAGCTCTTGATTTCGGCTCAGGTCATGATCTCTCGGGTTCATGAGATTGGGCCCCACGTTGGGCTCTGTGCTGACCGTGCAGAACTTGCTTGGGATTCTCTCTCAATCTCAATCTCTCTCTCTCTCTCTCTCTCTCTCTCTCCTCTCCTCTCCCCCTCTTTCTCTCTCTCTCTCTCTCAAAGAAAAAAGAAAAGTAACTTTTTTAAAAAATAAAAAATAAAAATAAAAGAGTCAACAAATGAATGAACAAACTGGAATGAGGCAGCTGGGGAAACTTAACTTTCAGACTGCTCCCCCCATTAAAATTTCCTTTTTCCTTCTTTTTTTTTTTTTTTTTTAAAGAATTTAGCATTAGGAGCAGGGGGCCTGAGTGACTCTGTTGATAAAGCCTCAGACTCTTGATTTGGGTTCAGGTCATGACCTCACAGTTCACGAAATCAAGCATCGCATCAGGTCTATGCTAACCATGCAGAACCTGCTTGGGATCTCTCACTTCCTCTCTATTTCTCTCTTTCTCAAAATAAATAAACTTAAAACAGTTAAAAAAAAAAAAAAGAATTTAGTGCTAAAAAATACTCCACTTCCTTGGAGGAACAAGTTGGATTCTTCTTGGTGCTGTTTTCTATTATTTTTGTCGCTGTTTTCTCTCTCATGTTCCTTTTTTCATTTCATTTGGGCTGTCCAGAAACACAGAACTCACTTCGAGGTCAAACTGTAGTAATTATGTAGGCCCTCTTTATGTCTGTTTTTCCCTGGCCTTTGTCTTCTTTTTCATTTTTACTTTTTTAAAAAAAATTTTAATGTTTATTTATATTTGAGAGAAAGAGACAGTGTGGGAACAGGGGAGGGGCAGAGACAGACTGAGACACAGAATCCCAAGCAGGCTCCAGGCTCCGAGCTGTCAGCACGGAGCCCAACGTGGGGCTAGAACTCATGAGCACGAGACCATGACCTGAGCTGAAGTCGAAAGCATAACCAACTGAGCCACCCAGGCGCCCCTGTTTTTACTTTTAATTGACATGTGTTACTTTATTATATATATATTTACATATATATATATTATATACATATGTTATATATATTTATATATATTTTTTATATATTTTTTATATATTATATATATTTATATATATTATATATATTTATATATATTTTTTATATATATATATTCGTTATAGTCATCTTAAATCCTTCATGAATAAGGTAATGAACGAATTAAAAAACTAAATGAACAAATAAGTAAGCAAACAAAAACTCAGAAAATATACTTTATAAGAATTTTTTTTATACACACTCAAAAATAAAAATAATTTTGAAATTCAGGTCTTCCCAAGTCACAGAATTTTTTAAGTTCCAACTTCCTCCTTCAGTAATCTCCACTTGAATTTGTTCTCCTTCCTTTCATTTTTGACAAGATTTTTTTTTTCTCACCAAAAGGCCAGAATTCTTGGCCAGAGGAAACTAACTCACCCTCAAATGTCTTCTTGGATGTATTTTAAGGTAAAATGCCTATTTCTACTTGTAATGATTTGTTCCTTGGATTTTCAAGGTTTCAGGGGAACTTTAGTCCCCAACTATTCTGGGGGAAAATGGGGGCTGAGGGACTGGAGAAATTCTGTTAAGCTTATAAAGTTGAACCAGTCCTACCGAATGTGGTCAAATGGCTGCATGTATGCTGGTAAAATTCTCAGAACAGAAATGACTGAACCTTTTGGGAAAATCTGTGCAGGGTCTGACTGTGATTATAAAAGAATTTTTGTCAAATGTTTCAAGTAACATAACTGTACATGCATTTTTACACATGTTTCTGTTGGGTAGCATTTCCCCCGTGATGAAGGATTTGTTGTCTTTAAAATTCCAAACACTAGTCTTTCCAAGATACTTAAAAGAAATATTTCTCAATTTGAAATGTTTGCCAGCAAACACAACAGTCAAAAATATGTTGGCTGTGGAAATGAGAAGTTGGTGTCTGAAATGTACTATTTCTTCAGAAAAATATTTATCAATTTTAGTGGCAGCTGCAAAGCTGCTTTCACACTCAGAAATTAACTTACTATTACAAATGGGCAAAGGCAGAGTGATTGGATTTTTCCTTTTGGCCTGTGTGCTACTACAACCGACCCGAATTACACACGGCTTTAATCAACAGATGCACCAGCTGCCGCTTGGTCGGGGACCTGTTCTTTCTCTTTAACTGTGTTCACTTACAGAGGAAATCAACAAAACCAGACAATGGCCCAATTTGTCTTATAATGGCCAAGCCCCACTAGCATTCCCCATCACATGCCCATGGTTGCTAAGGTTTGTTTGGTTGTTTTTTTTTTTAATTCATTGAGAAGCTTTCTGATCCAATTTTCTTCTTACACTCAGGATTTAAGATAAATATCATGCAAACATGCACCAAAGTCACGGGAAGTTGAGACTTCCAGAGGAGATCGTCTTCATTCATTCATTTAACAAATAGTGGTTGCGTGCTTTCTGTCTGCCAGGCACCGTATCAGGCACCGGGGCTGCAAAGAGGAGTAAGTGCGAAAGACTTTCCAGAGACAGGAAGGGCGTGTTTGAGGAGTATAAACACCAGCAGGAACTAACTGCCCGGAGGAATCCAAAAAAGTAAGGCTTGTCATAACAGGCATAAACAGAAGAGGACCAATTTCTAGCATCCCACCCCTAAGACTTCCCTGCTAAAGCAGGTAGGACCCAGCAAGTATAGACAGGTGGATGAGAAGGCTGGTCAGGACAAGTGAATCTATTCACATTATAAATCACTAATGAGTGCAAAACTAAGTTTATTCTTCCAGCCCACCACCACAACAGAACTAAGAGTTATGAAACAGACACAGGTATTTTTAGAGGGTGGAAAAAACCCTTTAAATCTAAATTTTGTTTGCCATAAGCATAAAAAAGTCAAACTGTAGTTTAAATTTATTTTCTACAGAATGGAATATACATTTTATTCACCTTTTTTAAATGTTTATTTATTTATTTTGAGAGAAAAAGAAAGCGTGAGTAGGGAAGGGGCAGAGAGAGAGGGAGAAAAAGTCCTAAGCAGGATCCGTGCTGTCAGTGCAGAGCCCGACACAGGGCTCGAACCCACAAACTACGAGATCATGACCTGAGCTGAAATCAAGAGTCGGCCACTTAACCGACAGAGCCACCAAGTCGCCCCCATTTTATTCACTTTTAAGAGGATTTTTTTTGTATTATGTAAGTACTATGTGTTAAGTGATTTTTTAATAATACAGAAAAAAATGAATAAAATCGATCCAGAGATGTTTAGACTATTTTTATCTCCAGCATAGGTTTTTTTACTGTTTTTACAAAGTTGCAATTATACCACAAATTTGTTTTATTCTACTAAATATTAGGCATCAGCATTTCCCTGTTATTAGTCTCCCTAAATGTCATTATAATGTAACGCCTACATTGTATCTTGATGGTATATAAGAACTTGAACCGGAAAAGAACAGCAAGGGTTAGTCTCCTAAACTTCTCAAGAAGACAAAAAAAAAAAAAAAACTAAAAACTAAAAACTAAACAACAACAACAAAAACTACCATTTTCATTTAGCTTCTGCTCATTTATCATTACTCAGGAAATTACCCAAAAAGTATTAATGTGCAGCTTGCATGTTTCGGGCACTATGCTAGGTGGTTAGCAATATAATCAGTCCCTTAAGAATACGGACTCCCCAAGACAAGAGGAAACATACTCCTTCGCCTTACTTGATTCTTTGCTATGGGCACCACTGTGCTTCAGCTCTGTTCTATGCAGATTAAATCAAATAATTACGTGAGTTATACTATGAGGCTAATTTCTAGTAGGGCAGGAGCGGTGAATGGGCAGCAGTAACAAGGACCCAGGCTCATTCGAGCTACAGTATAACTAAATCTGGCCTCAATACCCCTGCCCAGGGTGAGAGAAACAAGAGCCAGGGCACATCAGCTGCTTGCTGGCTTCCAGGTGAGGGACAGTGCTTCCCAGGCAGGCCTAGGACACCGCAGCTACCTTGGGTCTAGTCTGGGAAGCTGAATGGTCTTGTGAGGGGGTAATGCCATGTCACAGAATTATTCCTGGACTAGTGGTTTAGCAGACCTGAGCTCTAGTCCTCTTTTTGGCCCAAGAGTAGAGAATGCATTTAACACACCGGAACCCTAGTGTGTTCACCCAATACATAAGGGTGGAGCTAGACATTCTCTAAGAGCCCTTCCAGCTAGATAAATCTGTGATTTTATGATGTTATAAAAAGCAGGACTCACAGTCCCCGAAAGTACCAAACCCGACCATCTTACCACCTTTTCAAGCATGATTTCAAACACCAGGAATGAAGAAAAACCAGTTCCTTGCTGCTCTAGAAGTTGTGTATCTTCCAGTTCAGTTACTGAGCTATTCTGAGCTGTGATCAGTCTTCAGTCTGGCTGGCAATGCCAAGGAGGCCGGGGTTGGGGGGTGGGAAGCTGAGACTGGATCTTCCTGAGGGACAACCAGTTGTGTTCTCTCCTATAGCCACAGGCTGACCACCTTCCCCAAGGACCCACAGAGGTTAGGGAGGGTCTGATCGGTTCAAATCTGCCTTTCAAACAGAGGAGTTCAAAGCATCTTTCTTTTTTTTTAAGTTTATTTATTTTGAGAGAGAGAGCACACACAGGGGAAGGGCAGAGAGAGAGAGAGAGAGAGAGAGAGAGAGAGAGAGAGACAGAATCCCAAGCAGACTCCCAACTGGAAGCACAGAGCCCGATGTAGGACTCGAACTCACAAACCGTGAGATCATGACCTGAGCCGAAATCAAGAGTCGGATGCTTAACAGACTGAGCCACCCAGGAACCCCATAAATGACTGAAGGTGGTTATACACTTTCATTATATTATAGTCTCTGACAGTATGAAAACAAGAAGATCAATTCTTTTATTATTAAAATTTTCATTATTTTCTCAAAATGATTGGAGAATAATAATTTTTTAATAATTAGAGAATAGCTCATGCCATTTAAAGACTACTACCCCAATAAGTACAAAATATCCTATCAAACAATTTAGACACCTATTTATGAGATATAAAATTGATATACGTCCAATAGGCAAACTTTGCACTTAATAATTGATTTGCATCTAATAATCACAATATATTCTTAAAATTACCTCTATTCTACTTACCTCTTGAAATCAAAGTCTATGATTTAGATTTTTTTTTTTTTTTAATGTTTATTTGAAGAGACAGAGTATGAGAGGGGGAGGGCATAGAGAGAGGGAGACACAGAATCCGAAGCAGGCTCCAGGCTCTGAGCTGTCAGCACAGAGCCTGACATGCAGCTGGAATCCATGAACCGTGGGATCATGACCCGAGCCACCCAGGCACCCCAAAGTCTATGATTTAAAAAGAAAAAAAGGGGGTACCTGAGTGGCTCAGTCAGTTGAGTGTCCGACTCTCAGTTTGGGCTTAGGTCATGATCCCAGGGTCATGGGATAGAGCCCTGCGTCAGGCTCCATGCTGAGCAAGGAGACTGCTTAAGATTTTCTCTCTCTCTCTCCCTCTCTCTCTCTCTCTCTCTCTCGATCTCCCCCTCTGCCTCTCTCCCCTACTCATACTGTCTCTCTCTCTCTAAAAAAAATATACATAAATAAATAATTTAAAAAGAAAAAAAGGAAGAGGGGCACCTGCGTGGCTCAGTTGGTTGAGCATCTGACTTCGGCTCAGGTCATGATCTCACAGTCCATGAGTTTGAGCCCCGCTTCAGGCTCTGTGCTGACAGCTCAGAGCCTGGAGCCTGTTTCGGATTCTGTGTCTACCTCTCTCTCTGCCCCTCCCCTGCTTGTGCTCTGTCTCTGTCTCAAAAATAAGTAAAAACATTAAAAAAAAATTTTTTTAAAAGAAAGAAAAAAAACGAAGAATATTCCATATAATGAACAAGTGGACAACAGAGTATGCATTCCACCCTGCCTTATAGGAATTATAGTCAATTATTAACAAATAATAATAATAATTACTTATCTGAAGGTGATAAAGCCAAAAAGAAAACAAAGGGACCATCCACTCTCAATTACCCAAGCACACATATTCCTTTTGATGCATTAGTCAGAGTCCCATCCTTGGGCCAAGGACATTAAACAGATGTGGTAAGTTTGTGTGTCCGGCAGTATGCATACTTTTGTAGGCAGTGAGCCCACCCACAAGTGCACTTGGGAATTTTGTTCGAGATGGAGGCAGTGGGAGTGTTAAAACTGCTTTCAGCCCGTGAAATGGCATCATCACCTATCTGTGCTAGTGCAAGGCAAGTAGTTATAGGGCTCAGTCACTTGACTATAAAGCAACAGGATCCCATCCGTGTTGACACAGGGAAGGGGTGGGGCAGGTACAGTGAAGAAAATCAGCATCCAATCAACTTGCTTTTTCTAGGAACGTCATCCCTCAGCTTCAATTGAGTGTTCAATAGATGTTAAGCTGAGTATCTCAAGTAAACACATAGCTAGCTGCTACTGAACAGTTCCACCTCAATGACACACTGTTCAACATATTCAGAAAAGGACAGGTGACCCCACTGATGGCCACGAGGAGTTACAGGGTCCAGAATTAACTTTCTGCTGGAAGGGATTTTTCAATATGGGAAACAATTATTTTGAGACCGCAACAGCAGGGCAAGAGTGTCCCCCTCCCGAGAAAAGAAACAAGCAAGGGGAGCCTCGTGAGTGCCAGGGTTTTCTAGCTGGAGACACATACAGACCTTAGCACTCCAAGGGGAACACCAAATAATAGAGCCCGGGGAACAGCAAATAGAGCCCGGCAACCTCACTGAGGGTAGCATTCAGCAAGGCACAGGTGGTTGGCTAGAGCAGAGATGGAAGCGGAGTTGGGGAGAAAAGAAGCTGAGCCTCCCCCAACCCCACAGTGAGCTCTGCGGGTTAAATGGCCCTTCAGAGCTGTATAAGCTGGGCCTGGATGGTCTTCAGGGTCCCACCTCATCAGTCACTGGATGTGAAACCCCGCCCCCGCCCCACCCCCACCCAGCCAAACTGGTAAGTGCTATATATACATTCCAGAACCACCATACGCTAAAACTAACGCCTGACACATCTAAAGCTAAAAGGGTCCAATGGCGAAAACATGTCTTTCCCATCTCCTTCCCTAGAAGGTACAAGTGAAGAATGAAATAGACAAAGGCAACAGATTTGAAAACAAACAAGAATACAAATATCTACGAAACTAAGTAGCCAATTCTTGAATAAAATGGATTATAATCCCTCCTATATCACACATGTTCAAATAAATTTTGCCCTTTTCTGTGTTTATTGAACCCGAATTTAGCTATGATAATGATTCAGATCATTATTGTAAAATGGAATAAAATAGCCACACAAAGCAAAGCTCATTCCAAATATCAAAGGCCAAAAACTGCTCAGAAAGATTCATGTATAAATGGAATTCATGGAATGCAGATAATTCCTGAAGCTTGACTCATAAGACTAAACATGGTTGAAAAGACAAGGTCACAATAAATGTCTACCCACAGTCAATATAGTTACTCCCTGTATACATTTACTCACTGCATATAATTCTGTTTAAAAAAAAAAATAGAAGGCTATATAAAAGAAGTGATAATCAGAATTATGTTCAGACCAATTGTTTCTTATTTGTAACCTTTATGCTGTAATAAAAATTAGAGTGAAGAAGTGCATGCTTGGCACTGAATTTTTAACAATAAAAGAAGGGGCACCAGGGGCGCCTGGGCGGCTCAGTCGGGTAAGTGTCCGACTTTGGCTCAGGTCATGATCTCTCACAGCTTTGAGTTCGAGCCCTGCGACAGGCTCTGTGCTGACAGCTCAGAGCCTGGAGCCTGCTTCGGATTCTGTGTTTCCTGCTCTCTCTGCCCCTCCCTTACTCATGCTCTTCTCTCTTTAAAAATGAATAATGTTAAAGGGGCACCTGGGTGGCTCAGTCCGTTAAGCATCTGACTCGGTTTTGACTCAGGTCATGATCTCAGTTTCATGAGTTCGAGCCCCGCATCAAGCTCTATGCTGACAGTGCAGAGGCTGCTTGGGATTCTCTGGCTCCCTTTCTCCCTGCCCCTCCCCCACTCACACTGTCTCTGTCCTCAAAATAAATAAATAAACTTTAAAAAGTTCTTTAAGAATAGGTGTGCCTAAGTGGCTCAATCGGTTAGGCATCTGACTTCGGCTCAGGTCACGATCTCACGGTTCATGAGTTCAAGCCCCACCCAGGGCTTGCTGCTGTCAGCACAGAGCCCGCTTTGGATCCTCTGTCCCTCTCCCTCTCTCTGTCCTTCCCCAGCTCACTGTTTCTCTCTCAAAATAAATATACTTTAAAAAAAAAAAAACCTTTAAAAGATAATAAAGAAAAACTAAGCATATTTACCAATAAATAATACCTAATTCATGACAAAATACAGGGCTTACAATGCAGTATGCATTTTATGTATACATGTCATTTAAACATCATAAAACATCTCTGACACGGATACTAATATCTCAGTTTCCAGATGACGAGGGCTCCCTGCCCAAGTGGCTCAGCCTGTGTGCTGGGTCTCAGAGCCACATCTATCTCACTCCTGGATCCACGTTGCCAATCTCTATTTCATATAATCCCAAAATAAGATAGTCAGTATAAGTAAACACCTCAAGTAATTATAGAATTTACTCTTTTAATAACATTTGTTTTTCATCAGTGGTGACGGAAATTCCTTGACCCACTAAATACAGTATCTGGAAATATGATTTAGGTTTTCTTTGGTAACTTAAATCACCATTTTTTATTTTTTTTAATGTTTATTTATTCTTGAGACAGAGACAGAGAGTGGGCGAGCGAGGGGCAGAGAGAGAAAGGGAGACGCAGAATCCAAAGCAGGCTCCAGGCTCTGAGCTGTCAGCACAGACCCCGACCCAGGGCTTGAACTCACAAACTGTGAGATCACGAGCTGAGCCAAAGTCGGACACTTCACCGACTGAGCCACCAGGCGCCCCAATCATCATTGTTAATTACTGTCCTTATCTCTAATTAAAACCATGTATGGGATTTTTTGTAGCTCCTCACTGAATTCATCCCAAGGAGGACATTATTCAAGCTGACACTTTTCAGGATGCACAAAGAGCTAACAGCTTCTTGTCCTGGCTTTGCCACAAACCCAGGCCATGACCATGAGCAGCCCCCTGACACTCCCTGAGCTTCCTTCCTCTGCTCTAACACAGGGACCCACGGCTCCACCTGCCTCCCAGAGCTCGCTAAACGGCTCCAGTGAAAGAAGACAAACACAATCGAGAAACTGAAAACCGCAACAGGATTGCAGGCTTTATTATTTCCCTTCAAAGAAATGCTTGGATTTGAAACTCTTCCTCTCAGGTGTTATTTTAAAGAGGAATGAAATTCACATACAGCTAACGTCTCCACCATTCAACAGCAGTTTGTCAGACTGGCCAGTCAGAAGCACGTTACAGTCTCCAACCACAAACATCAGGAATCGTGCCTTTTGTTCTGATGGCTTCCGCAAGGCCACAGCACTGAAAGCTGTGAGAAGTTTGTGTTTCCCGGAGTGGTGTGAATAGGCAGGATCTTCACCACTGGACAATTCTGCACAAAACACCACAACAGGCTCTGGGATGTGGTAGATTAAATTCATTAAGAGAGGAATTAATCTGGATGGACTTTTTCCATTCCTTTAGAAGAGGTAATTTGTGTTCTATCTCTGACGCAAAGGATCAACTTCTTCTGTAGCAATATCCCACAAAGTAACCCAAGACAAGAAACAATCCTGTGAACAGCTTCAAAGGTAACTAGAAGATATAAAGTTTCCTCTAAAAAACAAACCAAGTTCTGACACATATGAACAGACAGTTCACATAAGAGGAAATTCAAAGACTAAATAAACACATGCAAAAAGTCCACCTTCCCTAGCAGACAAAGAAATTGATCTACGTCTACACTATCCACACAATAACCATTTTGGAAGTCAATTTGGTAACATATAGCTTGAGTCATAAAAACGCTCACGCAATTTGACTCAGTAATCTCACTCCTGGGAATTTATCTTAAGAAGTAATTAGTGGGGTGCCTGGGTGGCTAAATCGGTTAAGCGTCCTACTTCGGCTCAGGTCATGATCTCATGGTTCGTGAGTTCGAGTCCCTCATCGGGCTCTGTGCTGACAGCTCAGAACCTGGAGCCTACTTTGGATTCTGTGTCTCCCTCTCTCTGTCCCTTCCCCGCTCACACTGTCTCTCTCTGTCTCTCAAAAAAGGAATAAATGTTAAAAAAAAAAAAAATTCTCCCTCTTCCTCTGCCCCTCCCCTGGTTGCTTGTGCACACACTCTCTCTCTCTCAAAAGAAATTTTTTTAAAAAAAATTTTTTTTAACATTTATTTATTTTTGAGACTGAGAGAGAGCATGAACAGGGGAGGGTCAGAGGAAGAGGGAGACATAGAATCCGAAACAGGCTCCAGGCTCTGAGCTGTCAGCACAGAGCCCGACGCGGGGCTGGAACCCACAGACCGCGAGATCATGACCTGAGCTGAAGCCGGATGCTTAACCGACTGAGCCACCCAGGCGCCCCACTCAAAAGAAATTTTTTAAAAAAGTAGTAACTAGTTAGAAGCAACAAAGAGATATACAAATATGAATACACATATACATAGAGATCCTCAACATCGAAATGCTTTGCAAAATTTGGCATATCGATGTAAAAATGTTTTTAATCAAAACAAAAGCAATCATTATAAAGCCTATGAAAACTATTAAATAAGAAAATGCTAAGATAAACAGAATACAATTGTTTAATAGGAGTATAACCATACAAATGTGTGTACATGTGGATAAAAAGGAAAAGTGCAAAAATAAAAATTGTTGTGTTAAAGTGATTATCACTTAAGTTCTCATTCAAGGGGCAACTGGGTGGCTCAGTTGAGCATCCAACTCTTGATGTTGACTTAGGTCATGATCTTGATCCTGCAGTAGTGAAATGGAGCCCTATGTCAGGATCTGTGCTGGGGATAGAGCTTGCTTAATATTCTCTCTCTCTCTCTCTCTCTCTCTCTCTCTGTCTCTCTCTCTCTCTTTCAATAAATAAAGAAAGAAATGCTCATTCAAAATCTTTAAGTGGGATGCCTAACAGGCTCAGTCAGTGGAGCATGTGACTCTTGATCTGGGGGTCGTGAGTTCGAGCCCCACGTGGGGTGGTGAGATTACTTAAAAATAAAATCTTTTTAAAAATATTTAAGCATTATTAAGCTATCTTGCCTTCTGAAAGAAAAATATGGGGGCGCCTGGGTAGCTCAGGCAGTTAAGCATCCAACTTTGACTCAGGTCATGATCTCACGGTTTGTGGGTTCGAGCCCCGCATCGGGCTCTGTGCAGACAGCTCAGAGCCTGGAGCCTGCTTTGGATTCTGTGACTCCCTCTCTCTGCCCCTCCTTGGCTCATGTTCTGTCTCTGTCTCTCAAAAATAAATACACATTTAAAAATTTTTAAAAATAAATAAAAAATATGTAACTCACATCATTATTTTAAAACCACTTAAAGTCAACCTTTACCATATGCCTTCCATCAACTGAAATAAAATACATAAAATTTAGAAGGTTATCTATAAAATAAGAAACAATCAGAAAATATCCCCTTCAGATGTGATTTGTGGTTAATAAAAAAAATAGTAATAAGTCTAAATCCTTTCAGTGCCCCTGTGATGTCCATCACAGAATCCCCACAATAACTTTTGTTAGTTTGAATTCTCTTTGCTTTTTCAGACTTACTGAAGAATTTTGTGGTCTTTGTAAAATATATTATCTGCGGTGTACTAAAGGGAAAACACAGAAATATTTGTATCTTCTGTTGCTTATTTATCCGAATACATTTCAAGTTTCTCCTTTGTCTCAGGCTCTGGAAGATGAACTTGGGAAGCCCCTTCCTTTCTGAGTGGCTACATATTACCACTCTCCCTTTTCTCCCTGAATGCAATTAACAGTCTATGTCAAATTGGCTTTTCCACCTTCCCAGCTTCCTCTCTAAGATACACTAGCTCCCTGGGGAGCCTTTCTTGGAAGAAGTGAAAACTGACAGACTATTCACGATAACCATCAGAATTCAGGGCAGGGAAGGACCCTTTGAGGGCTCCAGCTGCCCCTCACAAGGATTTGCAGCCTAGATCTGGGGGCTCTATGGGTCTCCTTCCTCTACTCATCAGCGTTTGCTGGGGCTAACTCTGGGGCAGGTGGCCTCTCAACTGCAGACGTTAATTTTTAGGGTTGCTGGGTCTCCTTTCCCTGCCTAACAGAGGACACATATTTGCAACAAAGAACAGATTTTGAAGTTAATCTTCTGATGAAACTAACATGAAGGGAAGCTTCTTGATCACTTTTATTATTGAGACAAATTAACCCTACCTCCGTTTTTCTCGTTACACTCTTCTTGGTTTATGAGGCAATAGGACTCTTTAAACTCCCTTAGCGTTTTGCTGGTACAGAGAACAGACTTCTCTGACATACATTCCTTCCCTTGATGGAAAGACAAGGTCATTCTTTCTCCCACTTTATTACTTCTATATATCAAAGATCCAAGGGTTCCCTTGGAAGACTCTCAAACTCCCTGGTCTGAAATCAGGGGCTTCTATTGCTCCTGGATGTAACAGCGCCCTCCATAGCCTATGCGCCAGCCCTCCTACCTATCCTTGTCTGTAGACAAAAGGCCTTCTTTCTTAGGTACATTACCCCCAAATCAAGGGTTCAGTTATCATCTGCATATTATCACCTTCATGAATCCATCAATTCCCTCTGTCCCTATGAAAAGAAGATTCCTCAAGGATTTGAGGTGTTTTACGCTATTAAAAGAACCAGCAACGTGTGCTGAGCAAATGAAATAAACTGCATTTTTAAGTGCTTGGGACAGGGTTATGACTAAACGTTCTTGATTGCTGCTTTAAAAAAAAAAAAAAAAAAAAAAAAAAAGAGCTTCAGGGGTGCCTGGGTGGCCCAGTGGGTTAAGCATCTGACTCTTGATTTCAGCCCAGGTCATAACCTCACAGGATTGTGAGTTCGAGCCCCACATTGGGCTCCACACTGACAGTGCAGAGTGTTTGAGATTCATTCTCTCTCTCTCCCTCTCTTTCTGCCCCTCCCCTGCTCATGTTCTCTCTTTCTTGCTCAAAGTAAGTAGACTTAAAAAAAAAAAAAAAAAAAAAAAGGAGCTTGCAGCAGAAGTTGAAAGGACAGAAATCCAGAGAGAACAGGTATCAGCAAATCATTATCTTGATTCCTGTGTGGCCACAAATATAAGAGGTGTTAACCAACCTTCCCCCGCACCTCCCCACCTCAGGAGGTAAGGACGTGCACCGCAGGCCTGTTACTGGGGCCGCTGGCCTCACTGGGTGGTGTGGAGGGTATCAGGTGCAGACCAATGAGATCCAGACACACCAGCCCCACAGGGCAGAGTCACACTCAAGTTCCCACATGTGCCCCTTCATTTTCAGCCACCCACTCACCACCCAGAGAAGACCATGTATGCCAAATCAGATGGCCCAGCCTGTAAACTGCAAAAAAAAAAAAAAAAAAAAAAACCCACGCCTTGAGACACTCAGTCATAAAATGACATGAGAAACAGGGGTGGGGGAAAGGCAGGGGAGGGTTGGGAGGGTTGGGAGGGGGTAGACACAGAGCATAAGAAAACAAAGGAATAAACACACAGGAAAATGTGGATACATTCATTATGAAAAATAAAATGGCCTCTATGATCCCAAACACCGTTGGTAAATATCCAGCTGTACGTACTGGCTTTTTGACCATCCCGTGATCAGCCCAGAAAATCAGAGCTGTGATAGTTAGAAAGAGGGTAGATCTTCCAAAGCGTTCTGTAGTTCTATTTCAATTACAATATTCAAATATGAAAATTACAACGGCTCTTCTTTCTACTCCCATGGTTTCTTTCGTCTCTATTAAGGCAAAATGTGAATGCAGTCTACCAAACCCACAGCTTCTCGGCAAGACTGGAAACTCTCAGAAACCTCCTGCTTATGCAAATCCTTCCCCCCAAAATCCTCCTGCTAAACTTTTGACCTATTGTGTCTAACCTTCCCAATTTTTGGCTGTGAGTGGTAATAAACTTAAAAAGTGAGGTTTCGATCATGAATCATAGTTCCTATTGTGACTAAAGTTTAAGTTATAGACTTCCCAGTTTTTTTTTTTTCTTTTTCAAGTGGCAAGGGCCTGCTATTTTTACATATGAAAACAGTGATGTGCCTCTTTTCTCTCCCTGAGGGCTTCCCATAATCTATTTATAGGACTGGAAGTTTTCCAAGCCCAGACATAATTCACTGTGCCATTTTCGGTGACTGGCAATTTTGGTTTTGTTTTTCTCTTATCCCAAGGGAAAATCAATTGCCCAGCAAATTAATGTATCCCGCACCCTTTCACCCTTAGAGATCAGCGATCAGAACTGATTTTGGTGTCAAAGCGATGGATTTCTGGCTCTGAGCCGATGTTTATCCTCGATAACAGGTTTGTTGGACAAGTAACGGACGGGCCATCCAGAGGCAGCGGTTCGACCCCGTTTATGATAAAGCTTCCACTCACTCACTGGGAGGCCCTGAACTGTATTATCTCGCTCTCTCTGACCATAAAAAACAACTACCAAAGCAGCCGACAGAAACGTATTTTGTTGGTTTTTGAAAATAAGAAGTAATTCAAATATAATGGTATCCACGACTGCAATTACATTAGCTTTAAGCAACCGACCGGATCCATAGCCACCAAATGCATACCTGTCCCCTCATAAAACACAGCCCCAGCACACACTGGAATTAGGAACCAACAAAAGAACACGTTGTAGGGGAACTGCCATTGAGGTGCATTTCCCTGAAGCCCCGTAATCAGTACACAAGCAAGGGCGGCCAGAAGTCTCTTATCCAGGTTCCCAGCAGGGTCCTCAGGACTCCAAGAGGATCCTGGCATCGAGGCTGTGGGAAGAACCCCAGAGATTTGAATGAAATCAGGCCTTGCTCTACTCTTAAGTCCTTAGGGGCTCAGGATCTACCCAAAAGGTACCCACACTTGGAGAACTGGGAAAGTCCAGACCCCTGTGTGAACCCTTATCAAATCTTACTGGAGAAAAGGAAGAAAGGACACTCAAAAAATGAGATGTCTTTTTTTTTTTTTTAAGTAGGCTTCATGTCCAGTGTGGAGCCCAATGCAGCGCTTGAACTCACAACCCTGAGATCAAGACTTGAGCTGAGATCAACAGTCGAACACTTGGGGCGCGTGGGCGGCTCAGTCGGTTAAGCGTCTGACTTTGGCTCAGGTTATGATCTCGCTGTTTGTGAGACTTTGAGCCCCACGTCGGGCTCTGTGCTGACAGCTCAGAACCTGGAGCCTGCCTTGGATTCTGTGTGTGTCTCCCTCTCTCTCTGCCCCTCCCTCACTCTCTCTCTCTCTCTCTCTCAAAAATAAATAAACATTAAAAAAAAAAAAAAAGTCAAACACTTAACCAACTAAGCCACCCAGGTGTCCCCCCCAAAATGAGATATTTTAGATTTCTAAGGCCAACCTGTAGCAAATTCTTGGGATCAGCTTAAGAAAAATACAGGACCCTCAGGTCCATCATAGTCTGAACCAGAATCATCGGGATGATCCTGGTCCGCAGACCTCCCTGTGTCACAGCAAAGTCAAACAGAGAGATCTTCTAAGATACACCCCTTGAGACAGGCACTTTGGCCAGAAGTCCTCTTCCGTCCCGAGGCTTCTGGTGCAGTCTGGGAGCTGTGGAACCCTGGAGAGGCTATCAGCCATCTTTTCCACCTCGGCAGCCAAGCATCACCTTGGTGACACGCTGTTAGCTCCTCAAACACACCTGCTTAAAGATTCATGCCAAAAAAAACAGAAAAAACTATTTACTGTAAATGTTAATATTTTGAAAGTTTTGTTTGCTAGTGTTTAAAATGTGAGGTTTCGGGGCGCCTGGGTGGCTCAGTCGGCCAAGCGTCCGACTTCGGCTCAGGTCATGATCTTGTGGTCCATGAGTTCGAGCCCCGCGTCGGGCTCTGTGCCGACAGCTCAGAGCCTGGAGCCTGTTTCGGATTCTGTGTCTCCTTCTCTCTTTGACCCTCCCTTGTTCACGCTCTGTCTCTGTCTCAAAAAAGTAAATAAACATTAAAAAAAATTTTTTTTTAATGTGAGGCTTCCCCCAGCCCCTCCCACCATGTTCTGACTGCAATTGCTGAGTATTTCTTAACTCACTCAATTTTTTTTTTTCTATTCTGTTAGTCTAAATCAATCAAAGTACTTTCACTTCACCAATCCCTTTGTGCAACGTCCCATAAAGGTCTGTGATTCCACAAAAGCGGGCAACAGCTTGAGTGCACTGGTCCAGTAACATCAGTGTACCTCCTCCGTTTCAAGCTCAACTTCCCATTAGAAAAAGGAAGTGATAGGGTTGGAAGACAGCCCTAAAATGCTGTCATTGTTATTGTGAACCTTTAAATAGACCTTTGTATCTGTAAAGGGTTTTGGTTCTGCTCACAAAGATCTTGTAGGAAGGTCTGTGCCATTAGACCCATCTTTGATTTTTATCTACATCGCACGCGACGTTGTTACTACAAACTGGGACTAATAAAGTGAAAACTAGGCCCCCAAAAGGAAATCATAATTCTTTCAAAATCAAAGCCTTGAAAAGGTTCTTTCTATTCCTGTGTTCATGAAGATAAAAATTAACCCAGATGACACCGTCCGGAGAACTCTGCCTGTCGGCCAGTTTTAACACCACGACCTTTGTACTAACAATGTTTCTTTAAACACTGTTCTCCTTTGACATTTTTTTTATCTTCTATTTCATTACATCAATTTTATATGACAAGACCTGCAAGGAAGAGGAAATTTTCAGAACAACTATGGTAATTAAGCAATATTTTGCTTAATTTTGACCAAGCAAATAGAGAAAGCTGAAACTGGAACACAGCTTGTTTTCAAAATGTTCATATATCGCTAATTCTTTCAGCAAGATTTTTGTTTTCACTTTGGGATTACCCGCTTCAAGTCCATGGTTTTTGTTTCTTAAAAAAAGCAGTTACGGAAAATGGGCTGAAAATATTTTCTGCCTCTAAAAATAGACATCTTTGTTTTGAACAACATTCTGAACTTTAAAGTTCCGGCTATTCCCAAAACAGAAGAGACAGTTAATCAGCAATTTTTAAGAGAAGAGAGCTCAGGCAGGTTACAGAAATTCTTCCAGGAACCCCCTGGCCGCCTGTCCTCTGTCCACAACATCCAGCAAATTACAGTACTTTGTTAGCTCGAAACAACAAAAGAGACGTACAGCAGGGAGGGTGGGAGTGAGGCGGTGCAGAGGTGGAGGGCGGAGCTTATGGGGGATCTGTTCTACTAATAAGGCGGGGGAGCTACGTGATGCTCCAGGAAAAGGCAACCTCTATTACTAAGTACTTTTACATGTTTATGTCCTTTTGTGCAACAAAAAGTAGGTTAAAAAAAAACTGAAATGAACAAAATGTTAGATGCTCCGAAGGATGGCAGGTGATGTGTAAGTAAAAAGAAATAAGGAAGGGAGGAAACCAAATAAGCCAGGAAAGCAGAATGAACAGGAAGATTATACTTCCCCAGCCAACGAAAGGTTTAACTGTCCTAATCCAAGTGCTTAAGATCCTTGAAAACAATAACCTTCCAGAGAGCAGATAGAAGTAGTCGACAAAAGAACAGAGGGCCGAGCATGTCAAGTCGGCACCATTCACTGGGGGACAAAAGAGAGAGAACCAAAATCATGAACAACCCAGATAGTTTAAATAGATAACGTTCTAGAAAGAAATTCCTAAACTGTGGCCTCAATCCCCCCAATTCACTTTACAGTTTCCTTTATTTCTGTGGCCCCTCTGTGGTTCACTAAGTGAACTAAGTGGTGCCATCCATTATCCTGCTTTATTTAGTAAAGGAAAAAATAAGAATTTTATCCTTTCTCATGAAGGCTTTCCTCCCACATTTTAGAGTATAATGAGGTTCACCTGCATGACCATGTAAATATGGGGAAATAAAATCAATCGTCATAACCAAGAATGTTAAGACTGTGCCAAATCCATTTCACATAAAGGAATATGTTCATTATCTACAATCACAGGCATATTAACACTCAGACCATTCCATGGGTGTACTTGACATCAATCTGATAAGGGAATATTGAAAAACCCTTTTCAAATGTGAATAGCTGTATATAGGTCCAATAATATTGGAAAGGCAAAGCTCTGCTAGGTTTTATGTAGCTTAAGGAGAGATGTTAATGTTATTTGTTTATTAAATAATAGTTTCCAAAAAAATACAAAAGTATTATACTCACAAAACAATAAGGAAAAGACAAACAACATAACAGGAAAATAAGCAAATGATAGGAACAGTGAGTCCTGAAAAAGGATTTTAAAAAACTAAATATCCAAAAATAAGTGAATGGATAAATAAACTGTGACATATTCATGCAATAGAATATTAAACAATGAAAATGAATAAGTCAGAATTACACATATCAATATGGACATAGCCCACAAACGTAAAGTTGAGGGGGAAAAAAGCAACTTGCGGGAGAATGCATACAGAATGGTGCCACCTATGTGCGATCTCAAAAAAATATTGCTTAGGAGGGACACCTGGCTGGTTCCATGGGTAGAGCATGTGACTTTTGATCAGGGTCCTGAGTTCAAGCCCCACATTGGGTGAGCTTCCATTCAAAAAACAAAAATGCTTAGGAGCCCATGATATTTAGCCGGTACACTTTGGCAGGGCTGATCTGTGGTTTACCGCCAGCATCCAACACGAGTGGCAATGTCCACACACTATCGGTTGTGAAATACTTTGAAAATCACCCTTAACATTCGTAGGCAGCAAAATTGTAATGAAATGAATCCCAAATTCACCTCTGAGGAGGAAGGGGTCACAACCAGGTTAGCAATATTTTGTCTCCTAAGTAAGATGCTAAAGCACATAAATACTTACCGTCAGATGATTGATAGCACTTCATAGGTCTTAAATAATATATAACAATGTAAATATACATATGCCTACATAGGACAGCAAGAGGCTGGAGCCAGACATCTGGAGACAGCAGTTTTATTCCTGTTCTATCAATTACCTGTGGGACCGTGCTGTCCCTGAATCTTGGCTCCCCTTCAGTGAAATAAGAGGATTGGGTAGCATTCAGCTCTAAAATGCTAAACTGAATTCAACACGATGGCTGTGGATGTCTCTGCACTCTAACAAAACAGCCCACACTACTGCCTCTGTGCAAGTGGTATAAATTATGAGACAAGACTTAACTCCTTATGGATGTTACATACACATTTTAAAGTTACCGCAGGAATGATTTTTATTTTTTTTTTAACATTTATTTATTTTTGAAAGACAGAGAGAGGCAGAGCATGAACAGGGGAGGGGGAGGGGGAGAGACAGACAGAATCCAAAGGAGGTTCCAGGCTCTGAGCTGTTTGTTAGCACAGAGCCCGACGCGGAGTCCGAACTCACGAACCGCAAGACCATGATCTGAGCCGAAGTCGGACACTCAACCAACTGAGCCACCCAGGAGCCCCACTGCAGGAATGATTCTTAATCCCATCACCCTCTGTCCTTTGCTGTCGTTCGTGACGATCGTAGACCCCTAAGAGCTGGCTGGCTAGGTCTAGGAGGGGAAAGCAAGGATTATCAGTAAAGATCGATCCAGAATAAAACATACTTTGTATCTGGTTGTGCTTAAAGGTTATTTTACATAATCATGATACTCCTAAGGTGGGGAAAACTGAAACCCTTAGCGTTAATGATTTATTCAAGGACATACAACTGTCAGGGATAAACCGAGGATTAGAATTCATAATTGGTATCTTAGAAATGATATTGTTTTCACTCAATTTTTGATCTCTCCTATGACAGACCATTATTTCATATACCACCAAGACTCATCGTAGAGGAAAGGGTTCCCCTCTAGTTCCTACAGTCCAACTATATTTAATAATTTACCAAGACTTGCACAGTGACAAAGCAAATAAATGAGCAAATCCTTAAATCACTTGGTAAAACATTGTAGATTTTTTTTACATTTTTTTTTAATGTTTATTTATTTTTGAAAGAAAGAGAGACAGAGTGGGAGCAGGGGAGGCGCAGAGAGCAAGAGGGAGACACAGAATCCAAAGCAGGCTCCAGGCTCTGAGCTGTCAGCACAGAGCCTGACACGGGGCTCAAACCCACGAACTGTGAGATCATGACCTGAGCCAAAGCCAGATGCTTAACCGACTGAGCCACTCAGGCGCCCCAAACATTGTAGATTTCAATAAGTAGATCACAGATTCTAGTATATAAAACTTTAAGAAAGCGCTATGACTTTTAAAAAATGACATTTCTTCTAACCACTTTAGATTATGATTTTCATACTAGAATTTTGAGGAAATTGTCCTACAGGAATTTTTAACAAATTCAAACCTCCCCCAAAATAGAGCTCCTTTATCTTCTTTTTGAGTTCGTGTTTCTCCTTAACTTTTCACTTCCAAAGAACCCTTCATTACTGGGCAATTGTGCTGATGAACAGGGAGTTCAAACTAAATACTTGACACCCAATATTACCCAACCAATAAGTCTTAGCATTCTGACTGGCTAGTGGTAAAGTAGCCATGGGAAAAACAAAAACAAAAAACAAAACACATACACACACACACACACACACACAAACCACACAGCTGAAAATTAACTGCTGTGTGATTTAGAAGTTGTTTTTTCTAGGGTGCCAGCCAGCAGTGCAACTCTTTAGCAGGTATTCATTTGTTAAAAAGTTGCTGAAGCAAGCAACTAAGGAAATAGAGGGTGTCTCTGAAAAACAGATTTGGTTTCTGAAATAGCAGAACTTCAAACTGCGAGACCCTTCCCTCCTCCAAGCTTCCCTTGTGACTTGCTAGAGAGCTTGCAAACTAGTTTCCTTTTCATTTCTAAACATTTCAGAAGTTTCTCACCTGAAGAGAAACAACCAGATTTGAGTTTTCCCTAAAGATACATATTTGCCAATTTTGTGGACACAATTTTCCAATCTGATCTGAGGTCACATCATTTCAAGGAAAGAACAGAATGAACTTCTGTGTGTACTAAATTATCTTTGTTGTTACTTATAACATGTGCGATGACGCTATTAGAAATTTGTCCAGCTTTAAAAAACAAAACAAAGCAAAATGAAACTTGGGGCACCAAGGTGGCTCAGTCGGTTAAGCATTAGACTTGATCTCAGCTCTGGTCTTGATCTCAGAGTCTTGAGTTCAAGCCCTGCTTTGGGCTCCACACTGGCCATGGAGCCTACTTAAACAAACAAACAAACAAACAAACACCCTAATTCTAGTTCTGAGATCACTTTTTCTTTTTGTTTTTTTAAGATTTTATTTTTAAGTAATCTCTACACCCTATGTGGAGCCTGAATTTACGACTCCAAGATCAAGAGTCACATGCTCTACTCACTGAGCCAGCCAGGTGCTCCTGAGATCACATTTTCTTTAGCATATCTTTTAACTCATTAAAATATTTAGAAACTATGTATTTCTCTGTGAAAATAAATTTGCTAAAACATAAATAATCCTTCTGACCCTTTACCTCCATAACTCGGATTATTAAAATTACAAAATTTTCTTTTCATGGGATTTCAGGTTACATTTTGAGATTTCTAAGAAATATCTTTTTGTTCTCTCCAAGCCTTCCCCATGGAAATATCCCTAACCTGTTCCTCTAAAACACACATAACATAAAACACCCTCAAAAAGAAACACCATCTAAGTTGTTTCCTCCTCATCGGTGAACAATTAGAATACTCCCCCCAAAATGTTTCTTGTCTTTCTAATGATATTTTCTTGGGTGTACCAGAACTGGAAATACCAACAGATCTTGAGAAGACCACTAAGGCAATAACAAAGTCTCTGTGTAATCCTTCGGTGGAAGCTTCTTCAACTTACTTAGTTGGGAAGCTGACCACCTAAGAGAGGCACTGAGATTTCTACCTGTTTGAAAAAATATCTCAATCTCACTATTTGCCCATTCCTTCTGACAATTTTCAGTGCTATAAAAGTGAAATAGCAGTGGGGCCCCTAGGTGGCTCAGTCATTTGAGGGTCTGACTCTTGATTTCGTTTCAGGTCACGATCTCACAGTTCATGAGTTCGAGCCCCGTGTCAGGCTCTGGGCTGTTAGCACAGAGATGGAATATTCTCTCTCTCTCTCTCTCTCTCTCTCTCTCTCTCCCCCTCCTACTCTGCCTCCCTCTCTCTGACTCTCCCCCCACTGGTGTTCAATGTCTCTCTCAAAATAAATAAATAAACTTAAAAGGAAAAAAAAAAAAAAAAACAAACAAACATGAGCAGAGCCTTCCCCTTTGTTATAGCTTGAAAGTAAGACCAGGTGAATTCTTATACAGGCGGCCAAAATTGTAGATTCTCTTTTTGGTACTAACGGTAAAACAGTAATAATAGTTAATATTTATTTACTACTTAATTTATGGCAGATACATGTACCATCTCTTTAATCCTCACAAATCCCTAAGACAAACACGATCTACCCCACTTAGGAAAACAGAGAAGGAAAGTAACTTGCTCAAGATCATCAGCAAGTCACTGGCCAGGCTTGCTGCGGGATCCAAACTCAGTGTCCTTAAAAGAAACTTCCTAACAGGCAAGATATAGCTAACGTACTCACTTATCCCATGATTCTGTTAGAGAAATTTGCCAGAGCGCATCTATCTGAGAATTCAACAGAGGAAGTAATTAACAGATCAATCTAGTGACAGAACTAAAATGGACCTTTGCTGGTTTCAATTCTCAGCTCTTCCTGCCCTTTCTCCTCTTTAAAATAAATAAATAAATAAGACGAAGCATGTTTTTTTGCCCACTGTTGCAGCTAACTGGCAAACTTGTGTAATAAATTAACTAACAGAACTGGTTTAGCAACAAATGAGATCAAGGTCTCTAAATTCCAATCATAGGTACATCACTGATTTGAAAGATGATCCACTAGCATTTAACTTAAGTTAAATTTCATGACAAAAGGCTTTTAAGAACACAGTATGAAGAACTCCTATTTATGAAATCTCAGTAATAAACCCTGATACCAAATATTGAAGTGACAAAGGAAAAGCACAAACTCTAGCGACTCTGCTTAATTACTGCCAGGGTTCCAAGTGTTCAGAAAGACTCAAATGGTATAAACATAAGATTGTCCACAGTGGTGATCTCTAGGGACAGGGACTGCAGGAATGGAAAGTGAAAATAGCATGAGGAAGAGCTTTTGCTTTTTAATATGTGTGTTGTTAGATTTTTGTTAAGAACACAGACACACACACACACACACGTAAAGAAATGCACAAAGTCTTACCAGACTTAATGTTTAATCTGCATCCACGAGCCTGACATTGAGAGAACACATTTCATCACCTGACACAGGGGATAACATTAAGACTATCATTCTTGGGGCGCCTGGGCGGCTCAGTCGGTTAAGCATCCGACTTTGGCTCAGGTCATGATCTCGCGGTCCGTGAGTTCGAGCCCCGCGCCGGGCTCTGTGCTGACAGCTCAGAACCTGGAGCCTGTTTTGGATTCTGTGTCTCCCTCTCTCTGACCCTCCCCCGTTCATGCTCTGTCTCTCTCTGTCTCAAAAATAAATAAACATTAAAAAAAATTAAAACAAAAAAATAAGACTATCATTCTCTCTGCTCCTCTCCAACCCAACTAAAACAAGACTCGTTTTATAAAGTGTTCACCCTTTCCTACCCAAATGTTTCCATTTCATCAGAAGCAAGAGGGAAAAAAATCTTGAAGGACTTCAACCTTCAAGCAGCTCTGAAAGGAATCGAGTATCAGACCTTGCGAGAGAAGACTGGGAGTGGAACTCCCCCGACATTCTTCAAGTAACAAAGGGAAATCTCCCAGTGAGAGGGTTATTCTCTCCGCAAGGTAGAGACTATGTAATGGGAGGCTGAATGTGCAAATGATGAACAGTGCCACAGAGAGAGCAGTCTTCAGTGCTCACACACCTCATTCTTTCCAGCCCTGGTTTGCCTCTTGCTCCAAAAAGCCTGAAGAGGAAGATAAAAGTGAGAAGTGCTTTGTAATGCAAGTGAAAGTTCAAATAACATCAGACTTCTTCTGAACTATTTCTTCATCAGTGAAAATACTATTTGCCTCCCATAAAATGGGATGCTTAGCATAAAATCTGAGACATAGTGCACAACGTTAGCTTCTTTCTTGAAGAATTAAATTCCTAACTGCCAGCTGGATGTCCACACTACCCCACCCTACCACCAAGACCAGCCGTTGTCTCCCACCTGCTCCTCCTGTGTTTTCTCTCTCTCAACTAATGGCACCAACATTCTCTGCAGCACCTTCTTTATTTATTTGTTTGTTTATTTATTTAAGAAATGAATTGTCTTTATTTTTTTTAATGTTTTTATTTTTGAGAGAGAGACAGAGTGTGAGCGGGGGAGGGACAGAGAGAGAGGGAGACACAGAATCCCAAGCAGGCTCCAGGCTCCCAGCTGTCAGCATGGAGCCCGATGTGGGCCTCGAACTCATGAACCATGAGATCATGACGTGAGCTGAAGTCAGATGCTGAACTGACTGAGCCACCCAGGCACCCCAGGCACCTAATTCAGAACTCTCTCTCTTCCACCTCCTTTCAATACCTTCTGACTCTGTCCTCCGAATTTCTTCATCACTCAACTGGATTTCTCAAAACACCTTGCAATTGGACTCCCTGCCTCTCCAATACGTCTTTCAGAACATTATCCTGAAACAGAGTTCACACCAAGCTTGGTTCCCTACTGACAAGAATATAGTCTATTTATGTGTTCAAACGTCCCCAAGATCTAACGAGGAAGCATCTATCGAGACCTCTCCCCCCGCATCTTGCCGTGAGCCCTGTACTTTATTTTATGCTCTTCTTCAGCCTCCAATCTACTCTCCTCCATTCTCCACCCACAAAAGCCCTACTCTACATTCTGGACCTGGCTATCCACCCAAATCTAATGTCAGTGTTCTACAAGACTAGTGCTAACTTCCCCCAAAGTAGGCATTGATTATCACTGACTTAATGCACCTACAGCCCTTGGCCTGCCCTTCTTTCATTCTGGATCATACTAGAGTAATTCATTGACAAGGCCATCTCCCCCAGCTCCTAAAGGACAGGGGCCATATCTGCTCGCTTCTGATTGCCCCCTAAACACCTGACACTCAGACCCTGTTCACTGTACCCTTGAACTGAATGTAACTAGCATTTATTACAGTGTGTTCTGTAGTATTAAGCAACAGTGTACTGTCCATTATGTGTATTACCTCAGTAACATTCACAACACTCCTTTAAGGTAAGGGTATTTTGGCCTCCATTTTACGGACGAGGAAACTCTACTCAGAGAGGTTATATAATTTGTCCAAAGTGATACGGCTAGTATATGGCAAAGCCAGGATCTGAACCAAAGTCAGTCTGACCTCAGAAGCCACGCTCTTAACCATTACATTATACCACAGCCATTTCCAAAAATCCCTCGTTCTTTTAGTACTTATACACGTGGGACTATTCCCCAAGACCAGGACTCCAGTAAATTATATTTTATCCTATCAGCACATAGAGGCCATTTTGGCTCTGCTCTCATCCGGGGTCATAAACAAGCATATCGACAGTCTCCCAGATTCACTTTTCTCTTTTCCTACCCCCACCCCCAAACCCCTGAAAAGCAAATCAGAAAAAAATAATAATAATTTGGAAGACAGGGACAGGCAGACCATCAAATCTTCCCTTCTTCACGGAACATACAACATTAAGTCAGTTTATAAGGTTTAACAGGCATGTATAACCTAAAGAATATGTTGGATCATTCCAAAACCTACTTGTCCTGCTCAAACCTGAAATCAGCAGCAGTAACTAAGAAAACACATAGCCAACTGGGAGACAACATGATGACTCATGAAAGGGGCAAGCTTACTTTCCAATTCTCAGAAAGCATCACCAACAGAGTCTTGTAACCAAATCATCAACCTGTGGTTATAAACATTCTGGAGTTTCTTTTCATCTGGCCTAGAAGGAATCATAACCAGTTCTGGACTAAACACCACCTATAAAATTAATTATTACACAACTAAGTTAAAGCGTCCCATCATGAAAGAAAGTACAAAGACTACAAAGGTGACAGGCTTTCTTTTAAACAAAAGTCTATTAACAAAGGAAAAATTCTTACTCAGTGTCATGAGATGATTAGAAAGGATATTCAAGAGAACACTTGTGACCCATTTTTCCTGTCAACATACAAGTGTAAATAATAAAACACACCTTTAACAGTTTTAAAACCAGAATTTATAGTAGGCATTCCTTTATTTTCTTTTCTTTCTGAATCACTAGTTCAAAATTTTGAACTAAAAGCTGTAGGTAGCATGCATTATTCTGGCAAATGATCTCATTAATCACTTCTCGGCCTTTTGACTAAGATCAAGTGTAGCAAATGATCCCATCATATGTTGGCTGTAACCTACCATAGTACTAACAGCTTCCATGCATTTAAGTTGTAGGGAGATTTTTCCTTTGTTATTTGTCTTGGGGGCATGGGAAGCAGTCTATTTATTTTGTTTCTTTTGCTTCAATTTATACTTAAGATAAAAATTACTTCTGAGTAATTAAATCTTTTTTATTTTTTTAATTTCCTTTTATTTTGATTTATCTTGAGAAAGAGACAGTGAGCAGGGGAGGGGGCAGAAAGAGAGGGGGGGGAGAGTGATTCTCAAGCAGGTTCTGTGCTGTGAGCGCAGAGCCCGATGAAAGGGTTGCAACTCACAAACCCTGAGATCACGACCTGAGCCAAAGTTGGACGCTTAACTGACTGAGCCGCCCAGATGCCCCTAACGAAATCGTTTTTTAAACAAAACTTAGCCAATTTCTACGGTATGACCCATTAATGGCTGTATCACACAGAAGTAGCCAAACCTGAAGATCTCAGCTGTAATACAATCATCTTTTCCTCAAGGTACCCCAACTTGTACCGCAAAGCCAGAGCAGGAGGAAACAGGTGGTCTGTCTGCATGGGTTAACTCTGCACACACACCTCCCCCGACCCCAAACATGAAGTGTCCTGCAGCCTGAGCTCTAACGAAATTGAGCTCTAGTGTCAATGAAAAGACTGTGCGTGGCACATGGACTAAGGTGAATGGATTTTTGTTAAGATGTATTGTTCATCCGTAAATGTTAAGTACCTTTTCCTTTCTTTTCTTTTTTAAGAAATTTTTAATGTTTATTTATTTATTTATTTTTTGAGAGAGAGAGAGAGAGAGAGAGAGAGAGAGCGAGCACGGGGAGGAGGGACAAAGAGAGAAGGGGACAGAGAATCCAAACCGGGCTCCAGGCTCCGAGCTGTCAGCACAGAGCCCTACGAGGGGCTCCAGCTGGTGAACCGCGAGATCATGACCCGAGCCAAAGTCAAACCTTAACCAGACTGAGCCACGCAGACGCCCCAATACCTTTTCAAAAAAAGCAACAGAATTGCTAAAATGAATAGTGAGAATTTTTAATTTAAATACACTAAAAATCTGCCTAGAGATCTACAAACTTTCTTCTGATACCTCCCTCCCCCAAAACATGCCTTTCAAATTAAAGGTTCCCCTTCAAGCAAAATATTTCAATTTTGGCAGTATGTGGGTTTGTATTCTTTCTTACTCTTCTGGAACATTATCTATAAGTATCATGTATATATTGCTATCATGATAATGAAGGTTTATAAAATATTCAGATAGAATGTACTCACTAATGGGGTGCCTGGGTGGCTCAGTCAGTTAAGCGTCGACTCTTGAATTCGGCTCAGTTCATGATCCCAGAGTCGTGAGGTCGAGCCCAGTGTCAGGCTCTGAGCTAAGAGTGCAGCCTGTTCAAGACTCTCTCTCTCTCTCTCTCTCTCTCTCAAATTAAAAAAAAGAATGTATTCACTGATATAGCCAGTATATTTATTTTTAGTGAATTTTGATAGGAATCTATGTACATGTCTCCACACAACTGTTCTGTTTTACCTTTTGTGTAAGTGAACTCCAGATAAACTGGATCTATAATTTAATGTGTAACCATGAAATGCCTATTTGTGATTCAGTTTCATATTTATCTCTAGCATCTTAACAGCTCAAATAATTTAAAATCTAATTACTTACGGATGAAATAATATATGTGGAATTTACTTCAAAATAATCCAGCATGGGGGGGGGGGGTAGGTGAAGGTACATACAGGTAGGACCACATTGGCAGGATTTAATAATTACTGATATTGAGTAATATTGACACAGGAGTTCATTTCACGATGATCTCTGCTTGTGAATATACGTGAAAATTTTCGTAATAAGGTTTTCTTAAAATCCAGTTAACGGGGCACCTGGGTGGTTCAGTCAGTATAGCACCCGACTCTTGATTTCCACTCAGGTTCACAATCTCACAGTTTGTGGGTTCGAGCTCCACGCTGACAGCACAGAGCCTGCTCGGGATTCTCCCTCTGACCCTCCCTCCCACGTGCTCTCTGTCTCTCTCTTTCTCAAAATAAATAAATAAACATTTTCAAACTAAATAAATAAAAATAAAATCCAATTTACTACTGCTCCAGTGTCAGACATAACATCACAATTTTGAGTTTCTGTTTTACCCACATAGCAATTAATGTTTTACATGACACTTCATCAGTGCCAACACTCCTTTTATTTTTTTTTTTTTTCAACGTTAATTTATTTTTGAGAGACAGAGCATGAGCACCAACAGGGGAGAGGCAGAGAGGGAGACACGCAACCCGAAGCAGGCTCCAGGCTCCGAGATGTCAGCACACAGCCCGACGCGGGGCTCGAACTCACGAACCGTTAGGTCATGACCTGAGCTGAAGTCAGACGCTTAGCTGACTGAGCCACCCGGGCGCCCCTACCCAACGCTGTGAGGCGTTGGGGCTCCTGGGTGGCTCAGCTGAGTGTCTGACTCTTGGTTTCTGCTCGGGTCATGATCTTGCAGTTTTGTGGGTTTGAACCCCGCACCGGGCTGCGGAGCCTGCTTGGGACTCTCTCTCCCTCTCGTTCTGCCCCTCCCCGATTCACGTTGTCTCTTCCTCTCTCAAATACACTATTATGAAAGAAAGAAACAAACACACAAACGGTGGGGCAATAAATGCCTTGGACATCCCTGGCTACAAAACCCTCAGGTGTGGCTTAGCCTTGGAAACCGTCAACTCACATTGGTGAACATGACACTACGTAGGAAAGCAATGGTGCCCACTGGGAAATACGTGGAGACACATACAACCCCGTATACCCAAAGCACTTCACAATGGCTCCTAATCTAAATGATATGGGAGAAAACCCTTAATTAGCAGTGAGCTAACTTTAGTAAGGAAGGACTTGGTATTTTATGGACTGATATTCTGCGGCACAACTGCTGTTCTTTGTAGGCTGGCTGTCATCTATAAGGAGCCAAAGACGTGAGGAAACATAATGAGGAATCATTGACACCAATACCATACTTCATAATGAATAATGGGTACAAGAGGGGAAACCGAGTAATAAAAACACACATTGGAACTAAGGTGATGCACTTCATAAATTGTTAGAGCATAAGGGGTTGGGGGTGGGGGGGTGGGGAAGGACAATGGAGTAAATATCACATTTCTAAATCATACTCCTAGAATTTTGGAGCTGTGAAAAAAATCTCAGAGATCATCTAATCCTCTATGCCAGTGGTTCACAAACTTGAGAGCGTACGTCAGAATCACTTGGATGGCTTGTTAAACAAAGACTGCCGCCGCCCCCCCCCCCATCCCCGCCCCCTCAAGGTTTCCGATTCGGTAGAATCGATGCTGCTGGTCCCCAGAACACAATCAGGCAAGCACTGTGTTAAGCTCACTCCCATTGCCCTGTTCGTGTCTCCTTTGCAGGGATCACCAGTTACCACACTGGATTCCATGCTCCTCTGCGTGTGGGCCTTGCCCCTATTGGACAATTGCCTTTCTAAGAGCAAGGGACATCAATTTTCAGAAATGTTCCAGAGCCCAGATTCAATAAATATTTACAAGATAAATTAACTTGTTGAGTGAATGGAGTTTTCCCACTCATTTAGAGTCAAGTGTTTGCCAGTGTGTTAATATTCAGAATAGGGACACATTTGCATACCCGGATAGACAGAAGCTACTCACTGACGACAAACAGCAAACACTGGCGATACTCAAAGCAAGACCAAAAGTCAGCTGGAACCAGCGCCAACAAGTAGACGGCAAATTCTAGAGAGATCCAAGAACTGCATCTCGGACTAGAGTTTTCTTTTTTTCTTTTTAGTTTATTTATTTACTTTGAGAGGAGGGGTGGGGGAGCAGAGAGAGGAAGAAAGAGAGAATCCTAAGCAGGCTCCATGCTGCCAGCACAGGGCTCTATCTCAGGAACTGAGAGGTCATGACCTAAGCCAAAATCAAGAGTCAGACGCTTAACTGACTGAGCCACCCAGGCGTCCCTCAGACTGGAGTTTTCAATCCAATATGGACTCTGACAAGCAGAAACTTGAGGTTCACTTTTGTCAAACATGTTACTTTGACCTGAGGAGCTATAACCGAGTACTTTTCATCTCACACGCCATCCAAAGAAAGGAATGCTTCCAAACTCATGTTTTGAAGTTTCTCAGAGTCTGGAAAATATCAGCACAGGTGGACTGATTCCTTTTCCCCATCCACCTTCTTCCTCCTGATGTTGCCCAGAGGAAAGAAAAGAAGCACAACACGCTCTGCAGTGCCTGTCTGGAGAGTTCTCCAAGTCCGGGTGTTCTGAATGTTGTAATACCCTCCAGTTTCCTGAAGTATCTTTGCATCATAGCAATGATCTGTTCCATGGCAAGTCAGCAGATTTAGTGTAAGAAAACGAACTATGCTGGGGCGTCTAAGCAATTCAGTCGGTTAAGCGCTGACTTCGGCTAAGGTCATGATCTCACGGTTCACAAGTTTGAGCCCCACAGCTTCAGAGCTGCCGACAGCTCAGAGCCTGAAGCCTGTTTCAGATTCTATGTTTCCGTCTCTATCTGCCCCTCCCCTGCTCACGTTCTGTCTCTCTCTCTCTCTCTCAAAAATAAATAAACATTAAAAAATAATTTTTTTAAATTTTTAATGTTTATTTCTGAGACAGAGAGAGACAGAGCATGAGCAGGGGAGAGGCAAAGAGAGAGGGAGACATAGAATCCGAAGCAGGCTCCAAGCTGTGAGCACAGAGCCCAATGTGGGGCTTGAACCCACACACTGTGAGATCATGACCTGAGCTGAAGTCAGACGCTTAACCGACTGAGCCACCCAGGCGCCCCTAAAAAAAAAATGTTTAAAGAAAATGAACTATGTTCTGATTTCTGAATTTCACTACTTCTTTAAATATATGACAATAACACAAAGGTCAAGAGGAGAGTAATAGAAATATACTATTACAAACAGGGTTTTTCATCCATACACGAGATGGGATTATAACACTTGAAGGTAAACTGTGTAAGTTAAAGGTGTATACTATAAACCCTAAAGCAGCCACTAAAGTAACAAAATAGAGAATGATAGCTAATAAACCAAAAAAGGATATCTTTACTATATATAAAAATTTTCTATCCTTTACTATATACAAAAAAAAAAAAAGTAAAAAAAAAAAATATATATATATAGATTATGTGTATATATATATATATATATATATATATTTATATATATAATCAATAAATCCAAAGACCAAAAAGGAGAAAAAAGGAACAAAGAACAGATGAAAAAAGCAGAAAACATATAGGAAGGTTCTAGATTTAAACCTAACCATATTCATAATCACTTAAAATATAAATGGTCTAAACAACCCAATTAACAGACAGAGTTCATCACACTGGATAAAAAAGCAACACTCTTCAAGGCAGTGAAGCATAACTCTCCACTCTTTAAGCATGAGCTGCACATAGTGACTCCCTTACCAAAAAGTACGTACAGAAGGGGGAGAAAAAAAGTAACTTTACAGGGGAGAACCCTGACAAAAAGTACCTCAGCCAGGTGATCAAGGTTAACCTGAATAGGGATAAGTCCTGTTGATATTCCTCTGACATGGTACAATCAGAATACACACTCTGTTCAAGTGCACATGAGACATTTACGTAAAGAAATTATATTCTGAGCTATAAAATAATTCTCCATAAACGTAAAAGGATTTGAGCCACACAAAGTACGGCTCTTTGACAACAATGGAATTGAATTAGAAATCAGTAGCGGAAAGATCTCTGGAAAATTCACAAATATTTGGAAACCAAGCAATACACTGCTGGGTAACTCCGGGTCCGAGAACATAACAACAACAACAACAACAACAAAGTTTTCAAGTATTTTGAACCGAATAAAAATAGAATCACACCGTATCGAAAGTTGTGAGATGTCACTAAAACAGTACCCGGGAGGAAATTTACAGCACTAAACATCTATACGGCAAAAGAAAAACAGTCACAAAATCAGTGACCTAAAGAAACTAGAATAAGAAGAGCAAATTACACCCAAAGGAAGCAGAAGAAAGGAAATAATAAGGATCAGAATGAAAAGTCAATTAAATAGAAAACAGAAAAACAAGAGAATATCAATAAAACCAATAGCTGGTTCGTCGAAAAGGTCAATTAAAGTGACAGACTTCTAAACCTTGGTGCTACTGAGATTTTGTCGCAATGGCTTTTTGTTTAGAGGATCTCTCCTGTTCACCGTAGGTTCCTGAACAGCATCCCTGGTCGTGACCCACTAGATGCCAACAGCAAATGCCGCCCACCCCCCAACCCCTAACACACACAAGACATCGCCGCCATACATTACCTGTCTCTAGAAATCGCCAAGGGTTCCCAGCAGCAGTAGGGTAAACTGCAACCCACACTTCCCTCTGTAAACAAATATTAACTCAAAGTAAACTGACCTAAATGTAAAATGAAAAGTTTATAGGTTTACATTCTTTGATAGAGCTTTCCTAAGAGTTTTATAACTCTTAGAAAAAAATCTTTGTCACCTTGAGTTAGGCAAAAATTTCTCAAGGTACCATATCAAAAGTACAATTCATAAAAGAATAAATTGATAAATTGGACTTCATTACAATTTAAAATTTCTGATCTTCAAAGATACTGTTAAGAGAACATAAGACGAGGAATAGACTGAAAGTAACTATTGCAAATAATGTATCCGATAAAGAACTTGTTTCTAGAAAATATAAAGAATCCGTGGGGGGACACCAGGGTGGCTCAGTTGGTTAAGCATCTGGCTTCAGCCCAGATCTGATCTCCAGGTTCATGAGTTCAAGCCCTACATCAGGTTCTCCGCTGTCAGCATGGAGCCTGTGTCAGATCCTTTGTCACCCTCTCTCTCTCTCAAAAATAATTTGTAAAAAATAAAAAAAAAAAAAAAAAAGTGGGGCTCCTGAGCAGCTCGGTTGGTTAAGTTTCTGACTTCCATTCAGGTCGTAATCTCATGGTTTGGTTTGTGAGTTCAAGCCCTGCATTGGGCTCTGTGCTAACAGCTCAGAGCCTGGAGCCTACTTCGGATCCTGTGTCTTCCTCTTTCTCTCTGCCCCTCCCCTGCCCTGCTTGCGTGCACACTCTCTCTCTTTCTTAAAAATAAGTAAGTATATGCTAGGAATTTACCCAAGGGATACAGGAGTACTGATGCATAGGGGCACTTGTACCCCAATGTTTACAGCAGCACTCTCAACAATAGCCAAATTATGGAAAGAGCCTAAATGTCCATCAACTGATGAATGGATAAAGAAATTGTGGTTTATATACACAATGGAGTACTACAGGGCAATGAGAAAGAATGGAATATGGCCCTTCGTAGCAACGTGGATGGAACTGGAGAGTGTGATGCTAAGTGAAATAAGCCATACAGAGAAAGACAGATACCATATGGTTTCACTCTTATGTGGATCCTGAGAAACTTAACAGAAACCCATGGGGGAGGGGAAGGAAAAAAAAAAAAGAAGAGGTTAGAGTGGGAGAGAGCCAAAGCATAAGAGACTCTTAAAAACTGAGAACAAACTGAAGGCTGATGGGGGGTGGGAGGGAGGGGAGGGTGGGTGATGGGTATTGAGGAGGGCACCTTTTGGGATGAGCACTGGGTGTTGTATGGAAACCAATTTGACAATAAATTTCATATATTGAAGAAAAAAAATAAGTATATATGTGTATGCATATATAAAGAATTCTCAAAACTCAATAAGGAAACAACCAACCCAATAAAAAAAAATGAGCAAAAAATATACACAGAAACCTCAATAATGAAGATATATGGGTGGGAAATAAGCATATGATTAGTCATCAGGGAAATGCAAATTTAAACCACACTGAGAATACCACTACATCTCTAGTCGAAGTCTATGAAAAGCCTGACCATACCAAGTGTTGGCAAGGATGCAGAAGTCTCGCACGCAACTTTGGGAATGCACAATGGTATAACCACTCCAAAACATATATCCACCATGTGATCCAGCCATTCCACTCCTAAACACTTACCCTGGGGAAATAAAAGCAGATGCCTACACAAGACTGTATAATGTTCACAGTAGCTTTATTTTTAATAGTCAAAAACTGGAAAAAAAAAAAAAAAGCCAAATGCCAATCAATGGGTATATGGACGAACGAACCGGGGTATATCCATACAGTGGAATACCATTCAGCAACAAAAAGGAATGACTCACTGATACACGCAATGTGGAGGAATCTCAAAATAATCATGCTAAGTGAAAGAAGCCAGACAAAAAAGAGACCCTGCTATATGATCTCATTTACACAAAATTCTAAAAATACCAACTAATCCATAGAGTCAGAAAGCTATCTTTGGCTGTCTGGGGTAGGAGAATGCAGGTGTAGGGAGGGGCTGAAAGGAGAGATGGTTTCACAAGTCTACACAGAAGTTAAAAACATGGCGAATTTCACACTCTAAACGTGTGGCTTACCATGTGTCAATTATACTCACCAGAGCCAGTGTAAGAATTATCACACTAGGGGTGCCTGAGTGGCTCAGTCAGCTAAGCATCCGGCTGTCAGTTTCGGCTCAGGTGATGATCTCACGGTTTCGTGAGTTCGAGCCCCGCGTCAGGCTCTGCGCTCACAGTGCGAAGCCCGCTTGGGATTCTCTCTCTCCCCCTATCTCTACCCTTCCCCCACTCACACTGTCTCTGTCTCTCTCAAAATAAATAAATAAACTTAAACTAAAAAAAAAAAAAAAAGAATTATCACACTAAACCACAAAGTGCAGACGGTGTAAGATAACCATCAAAAAAGAGCATAACCTGCAATTCAGTGAAGAATTACAGGCTTTAAACCTAAGGGATTCTACACTATTCCAGACCCACTCCTTTACTTGGTAAAAGTAGGAAAGGGGGGCATATGACACAAGTCATTGGTCGATGTGAAAGCAAGGATAAAAAGTGAACGCACAGTGAAACCCTGAACAACAGGCTGTCGCATTTAACATTAACGTGATTTCTTAATTAAGATGTAGCCAATGGGAAATAGTTCATAATAAGAAAAAAAAGGAAAAATGCTTTAGGGTTTCCAGTTTGGCCTGTTCCACGCCGGGGAAGAACCAGGTGCCTTCCTCCCACCACAGTCCCAAAGAACGCATCTTTTCCAGCACTGTCAGGTATATATTGCCACGGCTCGTCCATCGAGACAGGGACTCTGTCTTTTGATGTTGGCACTATGGTCAAATGTAAGTGTTTTGAGGTCAGAGAGCCTGGTTTCCTATCCTAGCCTCTGCCATTCACCTACCAGGTAACCTCAGAAAGTTACCTGATGCCCAGTTTTAGAACCTATAAACCGGGGCTCATAGGCTATATGAGGATTCAATGGGAATTTATCCACACCTTGGCCTACAAGAAGGCCCTGCTCGATCCTTCGATTAAGTGATTGTCTTCACTTAGTCCCTTCCCACCAGCTGACAGTGTTCAGGCCCAACCAGCTTCTCCCAGTTCCAACAAATCCACACGCTGCCCAGCTCACTCCTGACTCAATGCTATTTCCACTGCTGATCTTCTTCCAAGTCTCTAACCTCCCCACCATCTCCCGCCCCAACAACATGGCCGGCTCCTTCTCATCAAAGACACAGCTTAACTGTCAGCTGCACAGAGAAGCCATCTCACTAGTAACACAGGAGCCCCTGGTCTCAGTCTCAGCATCCCATGGTCTCCTTCCTTCTATTCAACGTTCACTCAACAAATAGTTCTCAAGGCCCTACCGCACGCCAGGCACCGTTCCAGGGTCTGAGGCTACAACAGTGGCCACGACAGCATGGATGGAGTGCAATCCAGTGGGGGAAGACGGACCATTCACAAGTGAGTAAAAAACAGAGAGTATGTTAGTTCCACCGTCATAAGGGCCACGGAGAGCTCTGCGCTGTCAGCTCGGGGCCTGGAGCCTGCTTCGGATTCTGGGCATCTCTCACCATCTCTGCCCCTCCCCTGCTCACATTCTGTCTCTCTCCCTCAAAACTTAAAAAAAATAAATAAATAAGTGCCATGGAGAAAAATAAATTGTGAACAGGGGAAAGGGAACGGGGGTTGCAAGAGGGGCTGTGATTTTAAATCTGGGGTTTTGCCAAGCCTCACTGAGAATACAATTTTTTTTTTAAGTTTCTTGATTTTGAGAGAGAGAGAGAGCATGCATGGGAGGGGCAGAGAGAGAGAGAGAGAGAGAGAGAGAGAGAGAGAGAGAGAGAATCTCAAGCAGGCCCCGTGCTGTCAGCGCAGAGCCCTGACATGAACCCACGTGTCATGAACTGTGAGATCATGTCCTGAGCTGAAATCAAGAGTTGGCCGCTCAACCCACTGAGCCACCCAGGTGTCCTTCTGAAAACACAATAATGAGGAAAGAAGTGAAGGCTGTCAGGGAGGGAGCCAGACAGAAATGAGGGCTGGGCCGGGGGCATTCCAGGCAGAGGCAACAGCAAGTCCAAAGGTAACCTCAAACAGCAAGGAAACTGGTTTGGCTGCAGAAGTATGAACAAGAAGAAGTACAGCAAAAAGGTGTAGGACTGGGGAAGGAGGAGGACCAGACGTGGGTAAGCTCTGGGCCCACAGTCAGGTCTGCCTTCCACTGGGGGATGGGAAACCACTGAAGGGCTTTCAACAGGGAAGTGTGCGATCTGATGGACATTTTAAAATCTGCAATTAGTTTGCTAATGTTTTTCACGTTCTGTGGATCTTCCCCAGATCTTCCCCGCTGCTGGCGGGAACCACAGCAGTCCCCGTGCTGTTGTTAACTCCGGCACCTACCACAATACATTGTAGGCACTCAATAAATATGTATTAGATGAATGAGGTAATCTATGCAAAGCATTTACTGGTACAGAATAAGCGCTCCATAAATGGTAACTATTTTTGTTTGGAACTCCAGATTTCAGCACAGTGGCCGACATATGGTAAAAGCTTATTTGAGTAAATGAATAATTTCGTGAAGTTATTAAAAATCTATATTAAAAACATATGATGAGTAATGACAAATTAATCAGTTGCTTTTCACCCTGTTCCTTACTTATCAAGGCATGGCTGATTCTATTTTTGAGCTTTAAATTGTTAAGCTACCATAGGGGCGCCTGGGTGGCTCAGTGGGTTAAGCATCTGACTTCCGCTCAGGTCATGATCTCATGGTCTGTGGGTTCAAGGCCCGGGTCAGGCTCTGTGCTAACAGATCAGAGCCTGAAGCCTGCTTTGGATTCTGGGCCCCCTCTCTCTCTGCCCCTCCCCCACTCATACTCTGTCTCTTTCTCAAAAATAAACATTAAAAAATTAATAAACTTTAAACTACTGAGGGCACTACCTAGAATAATCCCATTGTGACTCAGTTCTCAAAACATACTGCAGTATCCCGCAAACACAATTAGCACCAATGCACTGAAATGCCTTTAAAATTTCTAATTGGGTGAACTTACTCACATCTTTTTTTTTTTTTTTTTTTTTAGTAATCTTAATGTACGAGGTTAAGCTGACCCAAACTGGTTTGATTTTCATTTTTACTGAATTCAAATAAGGCTCAGTTAACTGAAACAGGTGAACAAAGAACTAAGAATTTCCACTTTTTATTTATTTTGACATCTCCAGAGTCTTTATCGCCAAAAAAAAAAAAAAAAACCCAAAACTTAATGAGGATTACACCTGCTCCCTTCTCCCTCGTGGTGCTTTGGGGCAGGGGGCCATAATGGCGGGGCTAAGACCGTTTAGTAATTATCTCGGGAAAAGCCTTTGGAAGTCTCGACAGTTTTCCAGAAATAAAACTAAAGAAGGAGTCATGCATTCACGTACAAAAACACGCCAAATATTCCATCTCATAAAAGGTGAACACCCTCTCCTGGCGATATTTACAAGGTCTCAATGGCAGGGACCCAGAGCGGCAAAGGGCCAGGTATGGTTCAGATGTTTAATTGTAACCCCCAACCCTAAACGCGGCCGAACTCATCCTAGCACAACCATATAATATCTGCAAGGAGGACTTCGGAGCTATGGAAACTTTCAAAACAGCAGATGAAAGTTGCTTGAAATCAAACGAACTTCTAAAAAGAAAAAGATGCAGAAGTATAGAGCGGCTACAAAGAAGCCTCTCGGTTTGGCTCTGACTTGCTGGTGCTTGTACACAATCGTGCCTGCTAGCATCCAGCTCAGACGCTCCCTTCCATTAGGGGAGGGGAAAATAATAACTTTCGGAAATAACAAGCGTCCACAAAGGCAAATGTTACACGGGACTTCTCAAGCTCCATCTAATAAGGTGGCTCACGTAGTTTCGAGCAGCACCGATTCCACACAACTCTCCCCGCCCCCTGCTTTTTTTTTTTTTTTAACATTAGGAAAATAACCTAAGGAGGAAAAGGTGCTACCGTCAGACCCTCAAGGCAATTTCAGACAACAAAGACCCCAAGCAATCAAAATGGAATTATAATCCGAGCAGTCCGAGCGGCCCCTGGCGCGGGGGCGCTTGGCTGCCGCGCCCGCCGCGGTTCCTGGAGCGCAGGGGCCGGCGGGTCCCCGCGCCCTCTCCAGCCCGGGTGCGCCCCGGCCCGCGGGTTCTCGGGGACTCGGGGCGAGCCTCGCGCCGCCCACGATTTGGCAATCTGTGAGCCGCTGCTCTCCACGTTCTATCTCACGCGGGGTTCAAAATCTTTCCCGCCCAGGCTTGACGCGAGGAAAGAAAACAATCAGCGGATCCCGAGCGCTGGGGCCTGGGCCGGGAGGGGGCGGCAGGGGGGATCAGGGCCGAGCCCCCAGCGCAGCCCCTTTCTGAGCCGGGCGGACCGGCGGGCTGGGGCCCGGAGGTGACACAAAGAAGCCGGAGAGACAAACGCCACCCGCTGGCGCTCGCTCCAATCCCCGGAGCGCCCCGCCCGCTGACAAGTTTGCGGCGCCCTCCACGCACCCCGCTCTCCCCACCTGGGCAAAGTTTCCGGTGGCCTGGCTCGGACCCCGACATCGGGTCGGTTCTCGTGCCTGCTGTCCCCCGCACTCTGCTCGGGGACCTTTCCCTCCCTCGCCCCCGCCCCTTCCCCTCCCTCCCGCTCTCCCTCCCTCCCGCTCTCCCTCCCCGCCACAGCCCGCTCTCTCCGGGGCGCACCGGGGTGCTGGGGGCCCGCGGCCGCGCTCACCCGCCGCTGGCCTGGCGAGGGGCGAGGGCGCGGGCTGGGGCGGGCCCGGGTCGGCGCCCTGCTTGCCTAGCTCCCTCGATCGCGCCTTTTACTCGTCCTCCCGTCCGCTTTTTCGGTCCAGAAGGCTCGGGGCTCAGCAGAGCGCGCTCCGCTCCTTGGCGCTCGGAAAGCTGAAAACCACGCCCCGCGCCTTCCCCGCCCGCCGCCTGCCGCTGAGTCCCGCGCTCGCCGCTCCGCGGCCAGTGTGGAGCTAGCCCGAGAGCACCGGAGGCGGGGCCGCCCGCCTCCCACCTCTCAGGCCCCGCGGCCGCCGTGGCCTGGCAACTTTCTTCCCAGGTTTTGGGACTTCAGAGAGGGGGGCGGGGAGATGCTAACTCAGAAAGCAGGTTAACGACCGGGGGTAGGAAGAATGTCACAAACTCCCAAAAAAGCGTTTCTGCCGGATTTCATCCAGGAACTTCGCTAACCTTCCTGGACTCCTGGTTCTTTGAGTAAGAGAGTAAGGGAGTAAGAGAGCAGATGTGCAAATTAGCTACCAAACCTTGATCGAGTCATCTAACCTTTCTGGACCCTTTGTAAAATGAGGATTTGAGATTAGATGACCTTTACCATCTGGGTCAGTATTTCTAATAGCGTGGTCTAGACTTCAGGATCACCTGGAAGGTAGGGAAGGCCCTTGTTAAAATACAGAAGGCCTGGGGCGCCTGGGTGGCGCAGTCGGTTAAGCTTCCGACTTCAGCCAGGTCACGATCTCGCGGTCCGTGAGTTCGAGCCCCGCGTCAGGCTCTGGGCTGATGGCTCGGAGCCTGTTTCCGATTCTGTGTCTCCCTCTCTCTCTGCCCCTCCCCCGTTCATGCTCTGTCTCTCTCTGTCCCAAAAATAAATTAAAAACGTTGAAAAAAAAATTAAAAAAAAAAAATACAGAAGGCCTGCACAAGAACAGCCTCAGTCTTTTCTCTTTTTTTAAGTTTATTTATTTATTGAGAGAGAGAGAGAGGGAGAGAGAGAGTGCAAGTGGGGGAAGGGCAGAGAGAGAAGGAGACAGAGAATCCCAAGCAGGCTCTGAGCTGACAGCATGGAGCCGTTATGGGGCTCAAATTCCAGAACCATGAGATCATGACCTGAGCAGAAATAAAAAATGAGGTGCTTACCCAGCTGAGCCACCCAGGCACCCCCAAGAACCACCTCAATCTTAAGATACTATATACATCTTCCAGATCTGAAATTCACTGGAAGCTAAATCCTTGGGAATCCATCCTGCAGATGCCAGTTTGATATCCCAGCAAATTACTCAATGCCTTTGGACTCGGGATGATGTCAGTTGACTCCCACTTACCCCCTGTATTGCTGCTGCAGCATTGCTAAGGCAGTCAAAATCCTAAATGAATGGTATTGTATCAACTCACTATTATTATGTAAAGAAGGGACTTTAAAATATTTCTCTAGTGTGTTTGTATTGCAATCAAATCACCTTCTTATAAATCCAAGCTCACATATGTTGTATGGCTACAAAATCTTGCCTGGATTACCTAGTTAAATATGGTGCTTGTGATCCAAACCAAATGGTAAGCAGCAGACATTAGAGTTTTCATAATGCATGCATTTAACACATGTTAATGAAAAAATAATCATTGTAAATTTTACCCACAACTAGGAACAATTATTTCAAAAACTTGTACCTCTATGAGTACCAGCATGATTCAGTTATTTGAAATGCACGTTTTACTGATGGTCAATGGCTCAACTCAACAAAACAGCACAGTATCAGTCTATGTGTCATTCCTTGAATTCCAAGATGATCATTCTGATAGGATCACTTCTCTTCTTAGACTACCTAGGTTTACATTATTTAGTACTAATGGCTTGGATCTCAACAAAGGTCTATAAAGTAAGAAGATCCTTCTGGTCCTAGGGTGTCTTTTCATAGAACCATGTTGCCTGATACAATACATACAAATCCAAGAGCCAGTTTGGGGAAAGTTTGGGCTCTCGGGTGTATGGAGCTGCTCTAACAAAGCATTGTCTGTTATTTTCCTTTTCTGTTCTATCCATGGTATTCATTTCCATTTTACATCGGTTGCTTCCTTTAGAGTAAATGCTGCGAAATCATCATGGCAACAGTCTCTGGAGAAAATATTATGAATCATTTCTTAATTATTGTTCCCTTGTAGGCATCTATGCCACTAGTCCGCGAAATGAAAGGACTATTGTTCCGTATTGTGTCTAGTGTGCTCAAGAGAGTCCAGAATAAAGTGTCTCAAAATGTTTTCAGATGTCCCCAATTAGAGTCTTGTAATGATCTATGGTGTCTCCTAGACATGTCAGTTTGGATATAAAAGTAATACCTACTTTCCAAACCAGCAAATTCGACCGATGGCAGGAGTACTGAAACAGATCCTCCACACTTTGAAATGAAAATAAAATGTAATGCTAAGCCAAACAGAGGCACACCCGGTTCTTTTGAAACACAACACTGAGCATGGGAACGGATGGCTCATGTGCTTCCAATCTCTGACTGGCAGGGTAAGTTGCCATGAACCCAGCCCCGCCCACATTCTCCCATGCACCAAAAAACAGAGAGAGTACAACAACACGGTATGATGTCATGTTATGCCTCTCAGCTATTATTTACAACCAGCCTCTGTATTTATAGCAAAAAATCCCATTGGGCCCCACAGCCCACCTGAGGGACTTTGTCAGCTCCAGTTGTGCTAAAAACACACAAGTTTTGCAAATTGATCCAACTGAAAGCACATCCGTGGCTTGGTACACAAGCATGCTGTGGCATATGGTGAGTACTACCGAAGCAGACATTCAATATGGAATCGCACATGGCACTGAGCGGGACAAATAACATGGTCTGAGGCATTCAAGCAGGTTGGACATCCTCATGCCATTAAAGGAATTCAATTGACCACTCTTTGGGTGCCTGGGTGTTTCAGTTGCTTAAGCATCTGACTTCAGCTCAGGTCACGATCTCACAGTTCGTGAGCTTGAGCCCGCATCGGGTGTGCACGAACCCCTCACAGAGTGAACACAAGCCCCACTTCTCTCTCTCTCTCTCTCTGCCCCTCACTCACTTGCGCCCTCTCTAAATAAATAAATAAATAAATAAATAAATTCTTCTAAAAAAACAATTGACCACTCTTTTTAAAAATTTTTTTTATTTTTAACATGAAATTTATTGTCAAATTGCTTTCCATACAACACCCAGCGCTCATCCCAACAGGTGCCCTCCTCCATGCCCATCACCTCTTTTCCCCTCCTTCCCGCCCCCCCATGACCACTCTTAAATTAAGCCGCAACTTCTCTCTGTTGAAGCATGGATTGCTCAGAACTAGAATCGTTGTTTACATTCCCGTATCCCACACTAGACTTGCCCAGATCCTCGTCTTGGCATCCACAGAGCCTGAATAAGAATGGCAATGGATTTTATACCAGGAGCAAATCCTAGTCTTGAATTTGGGTGCTGTATTGAGAAGGATTGTAGCGCTTCATCTAAATTTAGCAAGAAAGGATACAAATTGAATAGTAACTGAGTCTCTGCCAGGGGCACAGAAGGAGGAGGAATTGACACTAGTATCATATATTTATCAACCCTGATGATAATAGAAAATAATAATGTTAAATGATTGGCCAGATGGATAAGTGAGTTTAAAGAACAACACAAAGTATCTTTAGCTGAAGGGGCAGCTATTATGTTACTTAATCTGAGGCAGGATGAGACCATCTTATTACTTGCTTCTATTTTTTTTTTTTAATGTTTATTTTTGAGAAAGCACAAGTGGGGAAGGGGCAGAGAGAAGGGGACAGAGGAGCAGAAGCAGGCTTTGCACTGACAGCAGTGAGCCCGATGTCGGGCTCAAACTCGTGAGCCGCAAGATTATGACCTGAGTGGAAGTCAGAGGCTCCACCCACTGAGCCACCCAGGCACCTTGCTACCAACCCACTGAGCCACCCAGGCGCCCAGCTACTTGCTTCTATTTTATCAACAAAGTTACTACCGGGATGCCTGGGTGGCTCAGTGAGTTAAGCGTCTGACTTGAATTGGGCTCAGGTCAGGATCTCCCAGTTCCTGACACAGGGACCCACATTGGGCTCTGTGCTGATGGTGAGGAGCCTGTTTGGGGTTCTCTCTCAAAATAAATAAATAAACTTTAAACAACAACAACAAAGTTAGTATAAATACAAAAGGACATTGGCTTAGAGCTAAACACTCCCTGTTAGGATGCCAGGTCTGCTGATCTCAAGGGACAATCTTTCACCACGATATTTTTTACCATATTGGGAGCAGTTGTTTAAGCCGGGGATGAAAATAGCTGGCCAGGAAAATGGCTCTGTTCCTCTTTGTCCAAGAGTCCAATCACACCCTGTAAAGGTCTGAGCTCTTATCTCATTCTGCTCGTTTCCTGCCAAACCTGGAAAACTAACAGGAATTAACGTTGGCTAATTTCTCCCTTGACCAAAATGATCTCTCTGGCCATTGTCCTGATTCGAGTAGAAAGTTGGGTCCAGCAACCTGTCATGCTCTGCCAATTTATGCAGTAGATGGTCTCCTAAAATACTGAGCCAATCAATCAAGTTTCCGCCAGTTGAATTAGAGAGGCCAACATTCTAGAGTTGGAAGAAAAACTAAAACGAGTATGTCACGATTCAGGTCAAATATATATGTAAAATGCTAAGCATGGAGCCTGGCAGGCAGTAAGCACTCAACAAATAATAGCTGTTATTGCAATAATTTTAGTCAGCAACAGTGGGTATTATTTCAAAAGCACTTTTATTGCACTGGTAAATTATAGTATTGAATTAAAGAAATATCCCACAGCACACCTTATTTTACACAGAAGACAGACAGGCTTTAGAGAAAATATTTGCCTAATGACATAAAACTAGTACTGGCAGTCCCTGGATGAGAATTTAGAGAAGTTTTTAGCAGAAATAAATGTATCATTTAGAAGAATCCTGTTGTATATATCTTGTTGTTTGTTTTACTCTCAAATGCAAATCATTGAATTAACCATACTATTCAACTTACAATACAAAACAATAAGGGGGCACCTGGGTGGCTCAGTCAGAGGAGTGTCCAACTCTTAATTTTGGCTCAGGTCATGATCTCTCAGTTCCTGAGATCCAGCCCTACTTCTGGCTCTGTGCCAACAGCACAGAGCCTTCTTGGGATTCTCTCTCTCCCTCTCTCTCTAAAGCTCCGCCACTCATGTGCATTCTCTCTCTCAAAATAAATAAACAAACTTAAAAAAATAACAATAAAAATAAGAGACATCAGCATCTCTCTAAAGCCAATGCAGGTCTAAAGGATCATTTTAGAGGTACAAAAAATCTAAACAACATAATAAAGTAGATCTCATGGGTATATTCAAATGTATAACTCAAAAATAGAGTATCCTTGGGGCGCCTGGGTGGCTCAGTCCGTTAAGCGTCCGACTTCAGCCCAGGTCACGATCTCGCGGTCCGTGAGTTCGAGCCCCGCGTCGGGCTCTGGGCTGATGGCTCAGAGCCTGGAGCCTGCTTCCGATTCTGTCTCCCTCTCTCTCTGCCCCTCCCCCATTCATGCTCTGTCTCTCTGTCTCAAAAATAAAAAATAAACGTCAAAAAAATAAAAAAAAAAAATAGAGTATCCTTTCTTCCTGAGCACATATGGACTCAGTCATGAAAACTGACTTTGTACTGTGTTACTTCTCAATGATAGAATAAACTATGAATAATGCAAATAGTATTTTAATTAAATAATAATAGTAATAAACACTATAATAAAACTAAAAGTTAATAAAAAAATCAGAAAACAATCCTTTTCACCTAGAAAGTTTAAAGTGTGCTATTAAATGAGTATTGGATGAGATGAAAACTAGTATACAAAGTGAAGTCATAATTTCTAAAAACTAACAAATAATGGAAATAATATATATCTACATAAAAATATAATCTATAAAAAATCAGTGATTAGGGGAAAACATGTAGCCTTCAAGTATTTATACAACAAAAATAAAAGAATGACTATAAATGAATTCTATTTCTCATTCAAAAAGCTAAACCATAGTCAACTCATCTTCAACAAAGCAGGAAAGAATATCCAATAGAAAAAAGACAGTCTCTTCAACAAATGGTGTTGGGAAAACTGGACAGCAACATACAAAAAAATAAAATCAGACCGCTTTCTTACACCATATACAAAAATAAACTGAAAATGGATGAAAGACCTAAATGTGAGACAGAAAACCATCAAAGTCCTGGAGGAGAACAAAGGCAGTAGCCTTTTTGACCTCGGCCGCAGCAACTTCTTACTAGACATGTCCCCAGAGGCAAGGGAAACAAAGGCAAAAATAAACTATTGGGACTTCATCAAAATAAAAAGCTTCTGCACAGCAAAGGAAACAATCAACAAAACTAAAAGGCAGTCTATATAATGGGAGATGATATTTTCAAATGACATATCTGATAAAGGGTTAGTAACAAAAATCTATAAAGAATTTAGCAAACTCAACACCCAAAAAACAAATAATCCAGTGATGAAATGGGCAAAAGCCATGAATAGATGCTTCTCCAAAGAAGACATCTATTTGGCTAAGACACATGACAAGATGCTCAACATCACTCATCATCAGGGAAATACAAATTAAAACCACAATGAGCTATTACTTCACACCTGTCAGAATGGCTAAAATTAACAACACAGGAAACATCAGGTGTTAGCAAGGATTCGGAGATAAGGGGAACCCTCTTACATTGTTGGTGGGAATGCAAACTGGTGCAGCCACTCTGGAAAACAGTATGGAGCTTCCTCAAAAAGTTAAAAATAGAACTACCCTATGATCCAGCAATTGCACTACTAGGTATCTACCCAAAGGATATAAAAATACAGGTTCGCAAGGGTACATGCACCCTGATGTGTATAGCAGCATTATCGACAATGGCCAAGCTATGGAGAGGGCCCAAATATCCATCGACTGATGAATGAATAAAGGAAATGTGGTATATATATATCATATATACATATATAAGATATATATGTATATATGATGGATTATTACTCAGCCTTCAAAAGAATGAAATCTTGCCATTTGCAATGATGTGGATGGAGCTAGAGTGTATCATGCTAAATGAAATGAGTCAGTCAGAGAAAAGACAAATACCACATGATTTCACTCACATGTGGAATTTGAGAAACAAAACAGATAAACATATGGGGGGGGGAGGTAAGAGAGAGGTAAACAAACCATGAGAGACTCTTAAAAATAGAGAACAAACTAAGGGTTAATGGAGGGAGGAAGTGGGGGTGGTAGGTTAGATGGGTGATTGGTATTAAGGAGGGCACCTGTTATGATGAGCACAACTTTTTGTATGTAATTAGTGAATCACTGAATTCTCCTGAAACCAATAGTGCACTGTATATTAACTAACTAGAATTTAAATTAAAATTTTGGGGAAAAAGAGCTAAACTAAAAAAAAGCAGAAGGAATAAAATAAAGATAAAAACAGAAATCAATGAAGTTGAATACATAAAACCAATAAAACTAATAAATAAAATAAATCTGCTGACTTTTGAAGAAAAAAAAGATTTCAATGACAGACCACTAAGAAACCTAATCCAGAAAAAAAAGGAAAAAAGCATAAACATTCAAAATAAGAAATGATAAGAGAGCTGGCCATTGAAATAGAAAGTGACATGGCATTATGTAATTATTTTCATAGTATTATGAAAATACATTTGAAAACCTAGACTACAAAATGCCCAAATTATTCCCACTAAATATAGAAAGTCTTGAAAAACCAATTTTATTAGAAGAAATAAAGATACCCAAGAACAATCCACACAAAAAAACTACCAGGCCAAATGATTTCACAAAGAAATTCTTCTAAATCCTCAAAGATCTGATACCTAGATGATACATACATTGTTTCAGAGCATTTCAAAAGAAGAAAGCCTTCCAAATTGGTTTTATTTTTGAAGCCAGTATAACATCATTTCAAAATATGACAAATATTGCACAACTCTCATTGAAAGATATGGATATAAAAAATTCTAAATCAAATATTAGAATCGGAATCCAAAAGCATATCTGAAAAAATTATGCAGGGCACCTGGTGAGCCCACATCAGGCTTCATACTGACAGTGCAGAGCATGCTTGGGGTTCTCTCCCTCCCTCTCTCTCCACACCTCCTTCCTTTTGTCTCCCTCCCTCACTTTTTTCTCTCTCAAAATAAATAAACATTTTCAAAAATTATGCAATCCTACTGCTTAGTATTTACTCAAACGAGCTGAAAACTTCTATCCATACATAAACCTGTATGGATGTTTGTAGCAGTTTTATTCATAATGGCCAAAACTTGGAAGCAACTAATATATCCTTCAGTAGATGATAAATAAATTGTGGTTCATCCAGGCAATGGAATATCATTCAGTGCTAAAAAGAAATGAGCTATCAAGCCATGAAAAGGCACAGAAGAAACTTAAATGCATGTTACTAAGTGAAAGAAGCTAATCTGAAAACACTACACACTGTATGACTCCAAAAATATGACACTCTAAAAAAGGCAGAACTGTGGGAACAATAAAATGGTCAGTGGTTTCCAGGGAGTCGGGGGAAAGAAGGATGAGTAAGTGGGCCACAAATGACTTTTAGGGCAGCAAAACTATTCTGCATGATAATATAATGGTGGATACATGTCATTACACAATTGTCCAAACCTGTAGAATATACAACACCAAGAGCAAACCCTAATAAATATACTATAGACTTTGAGTGACAATGATTCCTCAATATAGGTTCATCAGTTATAACAAATGTACTGCTCTGATGGAGGATGTTGATAGTGGGAGAGGCTTTGTGTGTAGAGGGCAGGAGGTATATGGACACTCTCTGTATCCTCCTCTTAATTTTTGTGTAAACCTAAAACTGCTAAAAAAAAAAAAAAAGTCTAATAGAACTTTAAAAAACAAAACAGCAGGGGCACCTGGGTGGCTCAGTTGGGTAAGCATCCCACTTCAGCTCAGGTCATGATCTCATAGTTCATGAGTTCAAGCCTCATGTTGGGCTCTGTGCCGGCAGCTCAGAGCCTGGACCCTGCTTCGGATTCTTTGTCTCCCTCTCTCTCTCTGCCCCTCCTCACTGGTGCTGTCTCTCTCTCACTCTGTGTCTCTCAAAAATAAACATTAATAAATAAATAAATAAATAAATAAATAAATAAATAAATAAACAACAAACAGCAACAACAACAAAAAATCTTTATGACCAAGATGGATTTATTCTGAGAATATAAGGATGGTTTCACACTAAGAAGACCATTAATATAATTTACCCAGTGATATAATATATACAAGGAGGAAATGATAAGATTAGTTCCATAGTGCTGAAAAGATCTTTGACACAAGATCTTTTTTCAATATCTATTTCTGTTTTTTTGTTTGTTGGTTTGTCTGGTTGGTTTGTTTGTTTTTAAGCAGGCTCCACATCCAGTGTGGAGCCCAACATGGGTCTTGAACTCACAACCATGAGATCAAGACCTGAACTGAGATCAAGAGTCGGCTGCTAAACCGACTGAACCCCCCAGGTACTCCTCTATTTCTGTTTTTAAAAATTCAATAAAATAGAAATTGATAGATATTTCATAACGTAATAAAATATACCTCAGCATCTTACTTACAGGGAAACATTAGTGGCATTCCTACCAAGGTCAGGAACAAAGCAAGAATGCTCACTATCTCCACGGTACTTTTTTTTTTTAAGTAAGCTTCACATCCAGTGCAGAGCCTAACACAAGGCTTGAATTCATGACTCTGAAATCAAGACCTGAGCTGAGATCAAGAGTCAGATGCTTAACCCGCCTACCTAACTGAGCCACCCAGGCACCCCAATAACTTACTATTTTAATAGAGATTAGCCAATGTAATAAGACAAAACAATTCAATTTAAAGGCATAAAGTTGAAAATAAGTGAAATTACATTGCTGATGTTATGAAAATACACTTAGAAAACTCCAAAAATAAATACTAAAGCTAACACAGACACTAAAGAATTTAGTAACATTGCTAGGTTTAAAATTAACATACAGGGATGCCTGGGTGGCTCAGTCAGTTAAGCCTCTGACTTTGGCTCAGGTCATGATCTCATAGTGAGTTTAAGCCCCCTCCATCGGGCTCTGTGCTGACAGCTCAGAGCCTGGAGTCTGTTTCAGATTCTGTGTCTCCTTCTCTCTCTGCCCCTCCCCTGCTTGCACTCTGTCTCAATCTCTCTCTCTCAAAAAAAAGCATTAAAAATAATAAAAGTAAATTAAATTAACATACAAAAACAACACCCTTCATATATATCAAACAATAAAAGATTTTTTTTTAATGTTTATTTTACTTTTTGAGACAGAGAGAGACACAGCATGAGCAGGGGAGGGGCAGAGAGAGAGGGAGACACAGAATGTGAAGCAGGCTCCAGGCTCTGAGCTGTCAGCACAGAGCCCAATGTGGGGCTCGAACTCACGAACTGTGAGATTGTGACCTGAGCCGAAGTCAGACGCTTAACCGACTGAGACACCCAGGCGCTCCAAACAATAAAAGATTTAATGTAAAACTAAATCATGTTTACAAAAGCAACAAAAAATAAAATACTTAAAGGTAAATTTAACAAGAAACATGCAAATTTATATGAAAAAAATCTTTACTCTTCAAAGACACAATACTTGCCTTGAACAAATGAAAAACAAAGGATTTCATGCTCTTGGATAAAGGAAATAAAATTTAAAAGATGTCAATTTTCTTCAGAATTAACATATAAATGTAAGGCAATCCCATAATGGTACTCACATGATTTTTTTTTTCCTCTGGAGTTAAGTAAGTTGATAAGCAAAGTCAAAAGACTGACAAATTGGGAAGAGGTATTATTATTTAATTGGCAAAGGACTAATTACCATAATGTATGTTTAAAAATGAGTAGAATCATCAAAATCCAATAGAAAAAATGGGAAAAAGACATGAACAGGCAATTCACAGAAAAAGATATATAAATAGATATAGAAGATAAATAAATAGGGGTGCCTGGGTGGCTCAGTCAGTTGAACATCCAGCTTCAGCTCAGGTCATGATCTCATGGTTCGTGGGTTCAAGTCCCACATTGGGCTCTTTGCTGACAGCTCAGAGCCTGGAGCCTGCTTGAAGTTCTGTGTCTCCCTCTCTCTCTCCCCCTCCCTTGCTCACACTGTCTCTCTCTCTCTCTCTCTCTCAAAAATAAATAAAACATGAATATATAAATAGATATATAAACAGATCTCAAACATATCTATCTCAACTTCATAAAAGAAATCCAAATTAAAACTACACTGAAATCTCATCTAATACCTATTAGTCTGGCAAAAAATTCAAAGGTCTGACAATGCACTCTGTTCTTGTGGCTCTGTGGAAAAACACTCTCATATGTTGTTGCTGAATGCAAAATTGTTCAATCCCATATAGAGAAAAAAATTGGCAATATCTAGCAAAGCTACATATAATCCCACTAAGAATTTGCCCTGAGGACATAGTTGCAGAAAAACAAAACAAAATATGCACAAGGTTTTCCACTGCAGCACTATTTGTTCCCCTGCCAGATGATTTCTCTTGGGTTTTGACAATGGGAGACCAAGATAGGAAGGCAGAAGGGGAGAAGACACTTACTTCCTGCTTCTAGTTCCAGTCAGATCCCTCCAGCAGCATGAAGACAGCTATACCTCTAGCCTCTGCTGCTGTTGGCACTCACTGTGTCAATCGCTTGGCACCTTCCTCCCAGGAGTTCCACCACCAATCTCAGAATGCTCCTCCAAACATCTGAGCGCTAGCTGTGGGGCACCTGAGCACCAGGCCAATGGTGCCCACCAGAAATTACAGGTGGGCCAGTGGTTGCAGGCAACAAAGCACAGCCTGTGGGAGCCCTTCCTCCAAGTCCCTAGATTCTATACATGCTAGCTCTTCCATTTTGTTCCCTAGCCCTAGGAGTCTGGTCTTCTTCCTACAGCTATTAATTAAAGAAGGCCTAAATAGGTGGAAGGATATATCTTATTCATATAATGGCAATGAGCAAACTACACTTGGCAGAGACATCGTCAAAACTGGGGTCTCTGAAGGATCCCAGAAAGCAAAACCAGTATCCAGGTTGAACTGCTTACTTTGGTGCTGTTACTTGAAAGAGAAAAATGTCTATATTTTTTAAGCCCTCTATTTTGGGTTCTTTTTTCCATAACAAGCTTAGCCTTACCCACACTAAGATACTGGATTAAAGATTTAGATGTAGGGGCACCTGGATGGCCCAGTTGTTTGAGCATCTGACTCTTGATCTTGGTCTAGGTCATGATTCCAGGGTGGTGGGATGGAGCCCTGTATCGGGCTCCATGCTGAGCATGGAGCCTGTTTAAGATTCTCTCTCTCTCTCCCTCTGCCCTCTCCCCTGCTCAAGTGCTCTCTCTCTCTCTCTCTCTCTCTCTCTCTCTCTCAGAAAAAGGTGGAGGGAGAGCTGAAAAGACAAATCACAGGAAGGAGATATTTTTGGCACACACAATAAACAAAAATCTAGAATCCAGAATATATTGTGAAAATTAAGGGAAACGTCACTAAAATGGAGTCAGCAGGTTCAGTAGGGGGAGCTCTCATGCCCTACTACTTGTTAACTGCAGACCCAACAGGAAGAGAGGCACCTTGCAGGTGGATGCTACTTTATTATCTTGGAAGAGGAAGAAAGGATACCTCCTCCCCTGGCAATAGCCCAGCCAATGAGAAACTGTCAGACTGTCATAACTCAGCCAATGAAAAGCTACTATACTTCCAACTCCCAATTTATGCCAATGGACTTTTTTGTTTATAACAGCTTTTCCAACATCCCCCTTTCCTCTATAAAGGAGTGTAGCTCTCCTTTGTTTGTTGGACTTGCCTATAGACTTTGCCAAAGCTAGCTTTCCCAAATTGCAATTCCTTGCTATTGCTGAAAAAACTCACCTTTTGCTAATAAAATAACTGGGAAGTTTCATTTTCAAGGTTAACAACATGTAGAACTTGTACAAAATAGATTGGAAATAGTAGACAAATAGAATACTCGAACTGCAACTTTAAAGAAGAGAAAATCTCAAGGGTCAATAAGTGGGAAAAAATGTTCCACCTTATTACTACTCAGAAAAGTTAGAATAAGACCCTAGTGAGGTAACATTTTACACACTAGCTACTGGATAAATGAAGAAATCAGAAAGTATCAAGTGCTAATGAAGACATAGATCTACAGGAACTCTTAGACACTGCTAGTGCAAGTGTAAGTTGGTAAAATTGTCTTGAAGATCAACTCGCGTTATCTTGTAAAACTAAAAATTTGCAAAGCCTGAGATGGAAGATTTCCACTTCTAGGTATACACTGTGTCTATCTGGGACCAGCACAAAATGTACATGTATGTGATATGCCCAAAAATGTATATGTATAAAAATGACTCAGGTATATGTTTCTCGTAGTATTATTTTTAAAATAAACTTGTTTGAGGAATAATCTAATTAGAATAAAATGCACAGATTTCAGTTCGATGAGTTTTGGTGAACATATATACCCATGCTACCATTTCCACAATCAAAATGTAGAACATTTACATAACTCCAGAAATCTCTCCTGTGCCTCTTTATAGTCAATTCCTTCCTCCAGGCAACCATAGATTGGTTTTACCTGCTCTAGAATTTATATAAATGAAATTATACAGTACAAATTCTTTTGTGTGGGCTTTTTTTCTCTTAAAAGAATGTTTTTGAGATTTGTTGTGGGGGAAGAAATTTCCGTTACCCCCTTAAGGTCTTTCTAGTTGGACTAAGAATCAAATCGACATGAGACAGATTAACAGGAGAAAATCAAATTTACCTTTATAGGTATACAGAATCCACATAGATATGGAATTTCAGAGACAGGCAACATCAGGCTTATCTGAGGTAAAGAGAAGGGTAGAGTTAGGGGTATACAAAGAAAAGGAGGACCATTAGCAGGAAGGTGAGAGGAGACGTTTGGAAAACAAAGGTTGCTCTGCTCTGCAGACAAGTTTCTTAGATAAGGAGGAATCTCTGTGAATAGCTCTCTTCCTGGTACAAGTAGGTAGTTGAGGGGGCATGTAAAGAGCTTTTCCTGAGTCTACTAGATTTTGATTGCTTTTAACTCAAGATAATCTTCTTGCCAAAGTGGTCTATCTTGGGTCAGCCTGCCCTTGCCCCTACAGATTCATTTGTGTTTTCGTATGTAACAGCAGTTTGTTCATTTTTATTGCTAGCTAATATCATACTCACTGATGGCTACTGGATCGTTTCCAGTTGGGATTATTATAGATAAGTCTGCTGTAAATATTCTGTACAAATCATATTATAGGCATATGTTTCCATTTCTCTTGGGTAAATACCTAGGAGTGCAATTGCTATGAAACTGAGTGGATGTATGCTTAATTTTATATAAAATTGTGAAATTGTTTTTCCAAGTGATAGGACCGTTTTACACTTCCATGGGCAATGTACAATATTTCCAATTACCACACTTGGTATCATCAGTCTTTTTAATGTTAATCATTCCAATGGATGTGAAGAGGTATGTCAATGTGGTTTTGATATGCGTTTCCTTGATGATTAGTGATATTGAGCATCTTTCCATCTGCTGATTAGACTTTAATATATGTATGTGCCTACATAGACATTTATGTGTGTATATCTTCTTTTGTGAAGTGTCTGTTGAAATATTTTGTCCATTTTAATTGGACTATTCGTTTTTATATTGTTGTTAGAGTTCTTTATACAATCATCATATTTATGTACTAGCTTGCAAACATTTTCTCCCAGCCTGTGATTTGACTTTTCATTTGTTTTTTAAAGTTTATTTCTTTATTTGGTGCATGTGCATGCGCATGCGCTCACGCACAAGAGAGAGCGAGCAGGGGAAGAGCACAGAGGGAGAGGGAGAGGGAGAGAGAATCCCAAGCAGGCTCCACACTGTTAGCACAGAGACCAACTCGGGGCTCAAACTCGCCAACTGTGAGATCATGACCTAAGCTGAGATCAAGAGTCCAACACTTAACCAACTGAACCACCCAGGCGCCCCCTTACTTTTCACTTTCTTATAAGTATCTTTGGAAAACCACAGATTTGGTTTTTGTTGTTATTGTTTGAATTTGAATATATAAAATATCAACACACAAGTATTCAGTTCATAAATGAAGAAAGTAATGCTCACTATAGGTCATTTGCCAAGGCCTCTCAATCGAATAAGTCTTCAATTGTGGATTATGTGGCAGCAATATGTTTAAAACTTTTTGAAGAACAGTCAGATATTTTTCCAAAGTGCACCAGTTTACAATCCCACCAGCAATATATGATGGTTCCAATTTTTCCATATTCTCACCAACACTTAATTATTGTCTGTCTTTTTCATTTTAGCTGTTCTACTATGTGTCAAGTAGTATCTCATTGTGGTTTTCATTTGCATGTTGAACACCTTTTATGCACTTACTGGCTATTTACATATCTTCTTTGGAGAAATGTCTATTCAGATGCTTTGCTCGTTTTAAAAATGAGGTTGTTTGTGTTTTTATTTTTGAGTTGTAAGAATTCTTTACTCATTCTGAATATAAGTCCCTTTTCTGATATATGATTTGCAAATATTTTGTCTCCCATTCTGTGTATTGGTTTTTCATTTCTTGATGATTTCCTTTAAAGTACAAAAGGTAATAATAATGATAATAATAATAATAATAATAATAACGTACAAAAGGTTTTAATTCGGACAAAGTCCAATTTACCTATTTTTCCTTTTGTTACTATGTTTTTTGAGAAACCATCACCTACCCTAAAGCCATGAAGATACACACCTAAGTTTTCTTCTACGAGTTTTATGGTTTTAGTTCTTACCTTTAGGTCAATGATGCATTTGGAGTTAATTTTCACATATAGTGTGATGTGGGAATCCAGCTTCATTCGTTTCCATGTGAATATCCAATTTTCATGTGTCCCAACACCATTCACTGAAAAAACTATTTTTCCCCATCAGATTTCTTGGCACCCATGTTGAAAACAATTGACCATAAATGTAAGAGTTATTTATTCCTTCCTGTACTTCTGAATTTACATCTTATATCATTGTCTACATCTTTAAGAATTCCCCTTAGCATTTCTTTCTTTCTTTTTTTTTTTTTTTCATGTATTTATTTTGAGAGAGAGAGTGATAGCAGGGGAGGGTCAGAGAGAGCGAGACAGAGGATCTGAAGCAGGCTCCACACCAACAGCAGTGAACCAGATGGGGGGCTCAAACCCACAAACCGTGAGATCATGACCTGAGCCAAAGTCAGACGCTTAACCGACTGAGCCACCCAGGTGCCCCTCCCTTAGCATTTCTTGTGTCAGCATTATTTATAATAGCAAAACAAATTAAAGACCCCAAATGTCCATAGATAAAAGAGTGGATTAGAAAAAATGAGTTATTTTCTTACTAGAGAATATCATCTAACAGTGAAAATGAATCTACAACAACTATTTACAAAAACAGACAACTCATAGAAATAGAATATTAAGAACTCTGCTTTTATTCTGTATGAGAATTCATTGTAGTGATTTGAGCAGAGGAAGAATATTATTGGACTGATATTTTAACAGGATTCTTTTGGGTGCTGTGTTGAGAACCCACTACGGGTGGGGAGGAGGGCAAGGGCAGAAGTTGTCAGATCCACTGTGAGGCTATTGTAATAATTCAGGCAACAGATGATGGTGTCTTGGGCCAAGATGGTGGCTGTGGAATGATGAGAAGTGGTAGAATTCTGGATATACTTTGAAGGTACATTCGACATAATACGGGAGGTATTGGTAAAGGAGAGGAATCAAGTAGGTTCAGAATGAAAGGAAAATTAATCAACGTTCAAGTATTGTTTCAAACAATAGCATAGTTGATATAATGATACTGCAGAAAATTGTGAAGCATAGTAAGTGAAAGGAGTCAGTGATCCCAATGTTTTTAGTCTGAACACATGGAAGAATGAAGTCTTCTATTATTATCTGCACTTTTCTATATGTTGGAAATATTTTTTTAATGTTTATTTATTTTTGAGAGAGAGAGAGAGAGAGAGAGGCAGAGCGTGAGCAGGGGAGGGACAGAGAGAGGGAGACACAGAATTCCAAGCAGGCTCCAGGCTCCAAGCTGTCAGCACAGAGCCCAACACGAGGCTCAAACCCATAAACCGTCAGATCATGACTTGAGCCAAAGTCAGGACGCTTAACCAACTGAGCCATCCAGGTGCCCCTGAAAATATTTTATTATACCCAAATGCTGAGAATATTTTTAATAATTATTATAAATATGAATTAAAATATTAATTAAAACTTTGGAGATTTTCAAAATTAGGTTACTATTTAAGGAATGAGATACTAAAAAAACACTAGTGGAAGCATCTCAAAAACAAATGTGTCTTTTAAAACTTTTCCATAAAACTTTGTATTATACTAATTATTATGTATGCATGACAACAGTGGTTTACCTATTTTTTTAACAGTTTTTTATTGATGTATCTTTAGCACCAAGAAAAAGGGCAGCAGCCATTTGTTGAATAAATGAGCAAAGAAAGCCTTATTTATTCTCCCGATCCAATTCTTCCCTTTACTTATTATTTAAACTCCACAGATGCTGTGGTTGATTTACACTGTTCTGCATGTTAAAAAGTAAGAGACAGCAATATATTTGTGTCATTATTATTAGAGTAAATGTCAGTAATTATTAAATCTGAAGAAATTGAAAGAAAAACTCAGAGATAAATGTTTAAGAGATATTCTCATCTGTGAAATATATGAACAAGTTAAATTAAGAAACTCAGATTTCCTTATATATTCTTCATTATGCATATCTTGGAAGGTGTCTACTTACAAGAGATTACAAAAAATAAGACTACCTTTTGAGATAGAAGATAGAGCTGCTTATGTTCTGTAGGGCAGGATTCTATGTTGGTACATTTATCATTCTTGCTGGGTGATAGCAAAGCTGACTCGATTAACACGGTGGTTATTTAAGTGTGGTTAGCATACCACTGAGCGCTCATGTGGTTATTTTAGTTGAGGATACCCACGCATACCGTTTTTAAAAAGCAAATCTGTGATTTATAGATATCAATGTTTAGGACTAGGTTAAAGTAGGTATTACAATGAAAGGAATCGGAGTTAAAATTATTTTTAAAATAATAGCACACTTGGCATGATGATATTGCAAAAATTGTGAAGATAGTAAGTGAAAGACAGTAAGTTTTAGAAACATTGGTTTAAGGAATAAGGAAGGCGACAGAGCACATTGTGTGCCATTAATAATGAGTTATTAATCTGATGGGCTTTGAAAGATCTGAATAGATATTATTTCTTCTTCCTTTATTATTTTTTTTTAAGATTGTATTTTCAAGTGATCTCTTCGCCCAATGTGGGAGTTGAACTTATAACTCCGAGATCAAGAATTCCACACTCCACCAGCTGAGCCAGCAAAGGCACCCCTGGGCAGATACTATTTTTAAATGATCCATGGGCAATTAATCAAAAACAAAGGATAAACAAATTATCTTAAAGAAAAGATGCTAGTACTTAGCTGTGGTGTTATCGTATACAAAGATATGTAGCACTTGTGTCCATCAGTGGTCAGCTCACTGAGTGTCTATTGGTCTGTTTTATGTCTCTCTTCACATACATTATCTAACTGAGAAAGAGAAGTACAAGAAGACTGAGGCTATATCTGTGTGTTTTACCTCCTTTGGTATTGGCAGAGCAGAACATATATGTGGATATTTAGTAAATATTTTAATATTAATGAAATAATAGCATAAAACATGATTTGATTCAAAAACAACTATTTCTTAAAGAATAATATGTGTACAGGAAAAAACCATATATTATAACTACATAGTTCAGTGAATTTCTACAAACCAAATGAACTCATAAAACTTCATTTACCTTTTGTTTTTAAAGCATCTGCATTGCCTGAACTTATTCAAGTTTACCTGAATGAAATAGAGACCACTCATCAGTATTTCATGCCATGTCATATCTTAGAACTTCATAACTGTTGATGCTTTTCATTTTTAAAATCTACATGAGCTTATTTTTTGTATTTTTTTTCTTCCGCCTCAATTTTGGGGGGGGAGGGAGTTACCTTTAAGACATTATCTCTGGAGTGCCATATAGAATCGTATTTATTTTAAACACCTTGAATTCCAACAGCAGTGGGCTTTATTCCCTTTGTAAGGAATAAGAGTAGCCCCTTCACCTTTGCTCAAGTAGAAGTCCAAAGAGACACAACATATTCATTGTTATTTAATAATAAAGCTTTCTTGCTTTGGTATATTTTAAGTTGCTAAGCTCTAGCTTATTGACAATTATAGCTTTCTTCTGGTCATTTCTCTTCTATGACAATAATTAACACAAAAGAAATGGAAAATCCTCCGAATCTTACCCCTGCCACCGTGATAATTGTGTTTCTGGACTCCTCAGCTGCACCTACAATAATAATTTTTCCTTGGTGAATTATTATGATGGTCACATTCAGAGGAGAACTTCAGAAGGATTAGAGGAAATCACCAAGTTAGAATTTTGGCTAGCATTTTAATTATAATTTCAAATAGTTTTGATAATGAGCAGTTATATGTTTTAAATGTCACTGGCTGATACAGTGAAACATAATAAATTTTTGCACTTAAACTTTAAAAGCTACTGATCATGGGGTGCCTGGGTGGCTCAGTCGGTTGAACGTCCGACTTCGGCTCAGGTCATGATCTCGCAGTCTGTGAGTTCGAGCCCCGTGTCGGGCTCTGTGCTGACAGCTCAGAGCCTGGAGCCTGCTTCGGATTCTGTGTCTCCCTCTCTCTCTGCCTCTCCCTGCTCATGCTGTCTCTCTCTCTCTCTGTCTGTCAAAAATAAATAAACGTTAAAAAAAAAATAATAATAATAATAAAAAGCTACTGATCATCTTTCTTTGGTCTTTTTCTTTTTTCTCTTTCTTGCTTTTTTTTCCTTGTTCTTCTTTGTATGTCTAGCTCCATTGTATTTTTCTCTTACGTCGAGTCCTTTGTAACTAAAAGGCTTCCTCCTCTTCCTTGGCGCATGTGTGCTTGTCTCCTTTCCTCTGAATCTTTATCTGCTTGTCTTTTTTTGTTTATCCACTAATTCCTCTCAAATGTTTATTTATTTATTTTGAGAGAGAAAGACAGCAGGGGAGGGGCAGAGAGAAAGGGAGAGAGAATCCTAAGTAGGCTCCACACTGTCAGTGTATAGCCCGACACGGGGCTAGAACTCACAAACTGAGCTGAAATCAAGAGTTGGACACTTAACTGACTGAGCCACCCAGACACCCCTGTCCACTAGTTTTTATGTGTTCTGTCTCTCCATCTCTGTTTCTCTTCCTTCCTGGATTCTTTCCTCTCTCCCTTCTATTCCTGCTCTTTTTTCTCTTGGCTGACAACCATGAAAATTTATCTCAAGAGCTCAGAGCCATGTATACCTCATTAATTTAAAAACCATAATTTATTAGCTTTGTTTTCTTTTTAATCTATTATGTTTATTTTGAACATTTATTCATAAATCTCTTTGCCAATAACAGGCCATTACAAATCAAAATAATGATAATCACATATGATAATAAATTAATAATAGATAATAAAATTAAAAAAATGAGCACAGCCCCATAAAGATGTGGTTTCATAAATATAACAATTTTCAAAAACATCTATTTTCTAATTAATTTTTATAAAATAATGAGGGGAACCTGGGTGGCTCAGTCGATTAAGCATCCGACTTCAGCTCAGGTCACCATCTCATGGTCCATGAGTTCAAGCACCCCATTGGGCTCTGTGCTGACAGCTCCGAGCCTGGAACCTGCTTGGGATTCTGTGTCTCCCTCTCTCTCTGCCCTTCCTGAGCCACCCAGCTGCCCCGTATTTATTTATTTTTAAAGTTTATTCATTTATTATTTCTGAGACAGAGAGAGCACAAGCAGGGGAGGGACAGAGAGAGAGGGAGACACAGAATCCAAAGCAGGCTCCAGGCTCGAAGCTGTCAGCACAGAGCCCGACATGGGGCTCAAACTCACATGAATGGTGACATCATGACCTAAGCTGAAGTAGGATGCTCAACTGCCTGAACCACCCAGGCGCCCCTCTCTTAGTGTTTTTCTTTTTCTTTTTTTTTTTAATAGTGTGTTTTTTAAAAATTTTTTTTAACATTTATTTATTATTGAGAGACAGACACACAGTGTGAGCAGGGAAGGGGCAGAGAGAGGGGGAGACACAGAATCTGAAGTAGGCTCCAGGCTCTGAGCTGTCAGCACAGAGCCCAACGCGGGGCTCGAACCCACGAACTGTGAGATCATGACCTGAGCTGAAGTCAGTTGCCCAACCAACTGAGCCACCCAGGCGCCCCTCTTAGTGTTTTTCTAAGGCTCATCTGTTTTGTAGCATGTATCAGCACTTCATTCTGCCAAATGATATTGCATACAGATATACCACATTCATTAATTGATGGGCATTTGCTTTTTCCCATCTTTTGGTTGTTACAAATAAGGCTGCTGTGATATTTTGTGTGCAAGTTTTTGTGTGAATATATGTGTCCACTTCTCTAGGAGTGGTGAATCGTATGATAGCTCTGTATTTACCATTTGAAGGACTGTCAAACTTTTTTTCAAAGTGGCTGTGCCATTTAATATCCCCACCAGCAACTGATGAGTGTTTTAACTTGTACATATAACTAGCCAATACTCACTATCTGTTATTTTGATTATTATCCTATTGTTTTGATTATAGTCATCCTAGTGTGAAGGGGTATCTCATTGTGGTTTGATTTGCATTTCTCTAATGACTGATAATGTAAAGCATTTTCCATGTGCTTTTTTTTTTTTTTTTTAAGTCATGACTATTCAAATATTTTGCACTTCTCTCAATTGAGTTGTCTTTTGTTGTTGTTAAGAGTTCTTTATATATTCTGGGTCCTAGATGTTTATTAGATATATAACTTGCAAATATTTTCCCTCATTCAGTGGGTTGTCTTCACTTTCTTGATGGAATTCTTTGAAGCTCATAAGTTTTTGATTTCGATGAAGTTCAATGATCTATTTTTTCTTTTATGCTTTATGCTTTGGGCATCATATCTAAGAAAACATTGCTTCACTCAAGGTCACAAAGGTATTCACCTAGGTTTTCTTCTAAGAGTTTCTTTATAGTTTTAGCTCTTACACTTAAGTTGATGTTCCTTTTTTGGTTAATTTTTATAAATGATGTGAGATTCAACTTCATTTTTGTGGATGGCAGGAGTTCGACTTCATCCTTTTACTTGTGGATATCCAGTTATTCCCAGCACCACTCGTTAAAAAACTATGATTTTCCTATTCAATTTTCTTAGCACCCTTGTCAAGGACCATGAGTGTGAGGATTTATTTCTGGATTCTCAATGCTATTCCATTGATCTATATGTCTATCCTTATGCCACCAACAAACTATTTTGATTACTGTAGCTTTTAGTAAGTTTTGAAATTGGGGAGTGTGACTCCTCCAAATCTGTCATTCTTTTTCAAGACTGTTTGGCTATTGGGGCGCCTGGGTGGTTCAGTCGGTTGAGCGTCCGACCTCCACTCAGGTCATGATCTCACAGTTCGTGGGTTCAAACCTCACATCGGACTCTGTGCTGACAGCTCTGCTTTGGATTCTGTGTCTCCCTCCCTACCTCTCCCCTGCTTTGTCTCTCTCTCTCTCTCTCTCTTTCAAAAATAAATAAATAAACATTAAAAAATTTTAAAACAAAAGATCGTTTGGCTATTCGAAATCTCCATATGAGTTTCCATATGAGTTTTTGGATCAGCTTGCTTAATCCTGCAAAAAATGGCAGCTGAGATTTTTATAGGGATTGCATGTAATCTGTAGCTCAATTAAAGGCATATTCCCAGCTGCACCATATTAAATATTCCATCCATTAGTATGGCTTGTGTTTCCATTTGTTTAGGTCTTCTTTCTTTCAATGATGTGCTGTAGTTTCATTGTATAAGTCTTACACTTCTTTTTAAAATTTTATTCCTAGGGCATCTGGGTGGCTCAGTTGGTTAAGCATCAGACTGTGGCTCAGGTCATGATCTTGTGGTTTGTGAGTCTGGGCTCTGTGCTGACAGCTCAGAGCCTAGAGCCTGCTTTGGATTCTGTCTCTCTCTCTCTCTCTGTGTCCCCTCCCACACACACACTCTCTCTCAAAGATAAACATGAAAAAAAAAATTTAAATAAACAAAAATTTATTCCTAAGTATGTTATGCTTTTTGATACCGTTGTGAATGGCATTTTTAAACCACAATTTCTGAGTTTTTACTGGCAGTATATAGAAATGCAATTGATTTTTGTGTATTGATCTTGTATCCTACAACCTTGCTAAACACATTTATTAGTTCTAGTATTCTTTTGTAGATACAATAGGATCTTCTGCATAAAAGTCATGTCATCTACATTAAAGAAATTTTAATTTCTTCCTGTCCAATCTTGATGACTTTATTTATTTATTTATTTATTTATTTATTTAATGGTCTTATTGCACTGGATAGAAACTTGAGGGCAATGTTGGATAGATGTAATGAGAATAGATATCCATGTTTTGTGCCTGAAATTAGAGGGAAAGTATTTAGTTTTTTTACCAGTAAGTGCATTGTTAGCTATAGTTTTCTTCATCAATGTCATATATCAGGTTGAGAAAGTTTCCTTCTTTCCTTAATCTTCTGAGAGCTTTTATCAGGAATGTTGAATTTTGGGGGTTGGTTGGCTGGCTCAGTCAGTACAGCATGGAACTCTTGATCTCAGGGTTATAACTTTGAGCTGCATGTTGGGTGTAGAGAATACTTAAAAATGAAATTTAAAAATTTTTTTATTTATTATTTTTTTTAATTTACATCCAAGTTAGTTAGCATATAGTGCAATGATGATTTAAGGAGTAGATTCCAGTGATTCATCATCTATGTATAACACCAAGTGCTCATCCCAACAAGTGTCTTCCTTAATGCCCCTTATCCATTTAGCCCATCCCCCCTCACACACAACCTATCCAGTAACCCTCAGTTTGTTCTCTGTATTTAGGAGTCTCTTATGTTTTATCCTCCTCCTTGTTTTTATATTATTTTTTCTTCCCTTCCCTTATGTTCATCTGTTTTGTATCCTAAATTCTACATATGAGTGAAGTCATATGGTATGCTGGATTTTATCAAATTATCTTTTGTATCTATTGAGATGATCACATTTTTATCTTTTTTTTAAGTTTAATGTTTTTATTTATTTTTGAGACAGAGAGAGACAAAGCATGAACGGAGGAGGGTCAGAGAGAGAGGGAGGCACGGAATCTGAAACACGCTCCAGGCTCTGAGCCATCAGCACAGAGCCTGACGTGGGGCTAGAACTCATGGAGTGTGAGATCAAGACCTGAGCTGAAGTCGGACACTTAACTGACTGAGCCACCCGGGCGCCCCTTTTTATCCTTTATTGTGTTAATGTTTCATTACATTGGTGATTTTTGTATGCTAGACAAAACATGCCTTCCGGGGAAAAATCTCATTTGGTTATAGCATATAGTCTTTTACCATATTGCTGAGTTTGACTGGTGAGTATTTTCTTGAGAATTTTTGCATCTATATTAGTAAAAAATGTTGGCCTATAGTTTTCTTTCCTTGTGGTATCTTTGTCTGATCTTGATGTTAGAGCAATATTAGCTTCATAATATGAGTTAGGAAGTGCTCTCTCCTCTTATATTTTTTGGAAGACTTTGTGAAAGATAGATACTAATTTTTCTTTAATGGTTTGGTAGAATTCAGCATTGAAGACATCCAGGCCTGGACTTTTATTTGTGGGAAGTTTTTTTTTTTTTTATGTTTGTTTGTTTTTGAGAGAGAGAGAGTGCAAGTGGGGGAGAGGGAGCGAGGGGCAGAGAGAGAGAGAATCCCAAAAAGGCTGCCATTAGCACAGAGCCCAACGAGCTGTGATATGATGAACTGAGCCAAAACCAAGAGTCAAATACTTAACCGACCGGGCCACCCAGAGGCCCCTATGGGAAGTTTTTTTTATTACTAATAGGATCTCTCTGATGGTATTTTTAAGTAACCTCTACTCCCAACATGGGCTCAAACCCACAGCTTCGAGATCAAGAGTTGAGCCAGCTAGGTGTCCAGGTATATATAAACATGTTTACATTTTCTTTTTCCACTTTTATTAGTTTTGTCCTTCTAGAAATTTGTGTATTTCATGTAAGTTATCTAGTTTGTTTATATACTATTCCTCAGAGCTTCTATTATAATCCTTTTATCTGTATGGTCAGTACTGATGTCCCCTCTTTCATTCCTGATCTTAGTAATTTGAGACTTCTTTTTTGCTTGGTCAAGCCACCTAAAATTTTGTCAATTTTGTTCATTTTCTTTTTAAGAAACCAGCTTTGGTTTAATTGGTTTTATTAATTTTTTAATTTTTTATTTTTTTCCACTCTAATTTTTTTTTCCCCTTTCTTCTGTTTGCTTTAAGTTTCATTTGCTCTCCTGTTTCAGTTTCCTATAGTGGAAAGTCAGTTTATTGATTTAACATTTTTTCTCTTTTTTAATACAGGTGTTTACAATGATAAATTTCAGTCTAAGCACTGCTCTGTGTATGTGTTGGAGCATGTTTTAAAAAAATTTTTTTTTAATGTTTACTCATTTTTGAGAGAGAGACAGATCATGAGTGGGGGAGGGCAGAGAGAGAGAGAGAGAGAGAGAGAGAGAGAGAGAGAGAGAATCTGAAGCAGGCTCCAGGCCCTGAGCTGTCAGCACAGAGCCCGATATGGAGCTCGAACTCATGGACCACGAGGTCATGACCTGAGTTGAAGTCAGTCCCTTAACCCACTGAGCCACCCAGGTGCCCCTGGAGCATGTATTTAATACTCCAGTAAGCAGTTTACAATTGTGCTTTAGCCTTTACTTCCTGCTTGAGCAGAGCCCCAAGGTCAGTCTGAGGCGAGGAATTAGGGTCTTCTTAGGTCTTTGCTGAGCATAAGAAGAGCACTGCACATGCACATGTCTTTCTGGGTTCCCAGGAATATTTCGGAGCTTTGCAAAGAACCACATGGACATCTCATTCCAGATTTTTTCCTTTTTTTTTTTTTTTTTTTTTTGGTTAGGTTCTTATTAGCTCCAATTGGTATCACTGCCTCATGCATCTGCAATGTAAACAATTGCCACTACTTCTTTTTGACAAATGTCCTAAGGATAAGGCTCTTCAAACAAAGTGAGCTCTGAGTCAGGTCAAATAAAGTTTACCCTTGGGAATGGAGCTTTACAAGGAGCTTAAAATAGGTCAAACAGTGACAATTCTCTAGGGATGGAACAAGTGGGCAGTTTCAGATCCATTCTGCCCTTTCCCACCAGTGACTCCTAGGCTTCTGGTTTTTACAACTATCATAATTGTGTGCCTGCTGGGTTTTTTTTTGTTGTTGTTTTGTTTTGTTTTTTAATTTTAGAAACAGAGTAAGTGTCAGCAGGGGAGCGGGGCAGAGAGAGAGATAGAGAGACCGAGAGAGAGAGAGAGAGAGAGAGAGAGAGAGAACCTTAAGCAGGCTTCATGCTGTCAGCAAAGAGCCCAATGTGGGGCTCGATCCCACATCTTGGATCATGACCTGACCCTAAATCAAGAGTCAGATGCTCAACCAACTAAGCCACTCAGGCTCCCCAAGTCTGCTGGTTTTTAAGTCTATGCAGCAAATGGAGAAAAGGAGATGGGAAGAAGGCAAGTTAAAAGCCACAAAACTTGCTGCTCTTACTGATATTCAACTGGGTTTTTTTGTTGTTGTTTTGTTTTGTTTTAATAAATGATTCTAGAACATTGTAAACCTTTGGTTAATTTCCAGGGTTCTCTTGCTGTTGTGGATGAGCAGATTTTCATACATTCTTATTCCACCATTCCGGAAATGCTTCCAAACAAGTGCATTTTAAGATGTCCATATTTATACAGGGTGATTGGGGGCATGCTATATTTTATTGTTGACTTTTCATTTAATTGTATTTTGGTTATGTGCCAAGTTTTAATTGTAGAAGCCAGATTAAAAAGCCAAAGAGGGCAGGAGGGGGAAGGGCACCTGGGTGGCACAGTTGGTTAAGCTCAGGCTCAGGTCATGATCTCTCTGTTTATGAGTTTGAGCCCCCCATTGGGGTCAGCACTGATGGCATGAAACTTGCTTGGGATTCTGTTTCTCCCTCTCTCTGCCCCTCCCCAACTTGTGCTCTCTCTCTCAAAAAAAAAAAAAAAAAAAAAAAGCCAAAGAGATTTATCAGAGGAATTAAGAAAACAACCCAATTTACAACTGCATCAAAAAGAATAAAGTGGGGTGCCTGGGTGGCTCAGTTGGTTATTCATATAAGAATATTAACTTTAAATTATGTAATTTTATTAAAATGATGTAAAAACTATAGAACTTTTTAAAACAAAAACCTATTTCAAAAAATGTTATCTTAATTCATTATTTTGAATCGTTCTCAGGGTAGGAAGAAATTTGCAAATGAAAAACCAGTCACAGAGAATGTCTTTCTAAACTCTAACTCCTCAATCTTCTGCAACTGGAAAATAATCTTGATTGAAGTCCTAAAATTGCTTTCCCCATACCTGTCAGAATGGCTAAAATTAACCACATAAGAAGCAACAGGTGTTGGTGAGGATGTGGAGAAAGGGGACTCTCCTGCACTGTTGGTGGGAACGCAAACTGGTGGAGCCACTCTGGGAAACAGTATGGAGGCTCCTCAAAAAGTTAAAAAGAGAACTACCTTATGACCCAACAATTTCACTACTGGGTATTTACCCAAAGGATACAAGGCCACTAATTGAAAGGAAAACATGCACCCCGATGTTTACAGCAGTATTTGTTTACAACAGCCGAGATATGGAAGCAGCCAAGTGTCCATTGGTTGATGAGTGGATAAACAAGAAGTGGTGTGTATATATATATAATGGACTATTATTCAGCCATAAAAAAGAGTGAAATCTTGCCATTTGCAATGACATGAATGGAGCTACACAGTATAATGCTATGTGAAATAAGTCAGTCAGAGAAAGACAAATACTGTATGATTTCACTCATGTGGAATTTAAGAAACAAAACAAAGAAGCAAAAGGAAAAAAATAAGAGAGAGTCAAAGCAAGAAACCGACACTTAATTGTGGAGAACAAACTGATGGTTATGGGGAAGGAGGGAGGGAGGAGCAGTGTGGGAGATGGGTTAAATCGGTGATGGGGATTAAAGAGTGCACTTGTCATGATAAGCACTGGGTGACGTATAGAATTGTTGAATCACTATATTGTATACCTGAAACTAATATTACACTGTAGGTTAACTAACTGGAATTTAAATAAAAACTTAAAAAAAAAAAGTTGTCTTCCCATTTGTCTTCATTTACACTGAAATCTTAGAATAGGAAGTAAAGGAGTTCTTAAACTAAAAGATTATTAAAATATCATTTATAGAGAGAGTGGTTCCTTTTTCAGGGCTTAACTTTCTTCTCAAAACAGTTTTATGAGCCACGTGGTACTTAGCACATACCAAGAATGATCACAATTCTGTCCCCCTCCCCACTCAGCACCCCCCTCCCTCCTCTCTCTTTCTCTTGCTTGTTTTGGAAAGCATTGATAGCCTTTTGATTCTTCCCTGTGTAGCATGTGTGACATATCCTACTGTGTTTCCATCTGTTCTATTTCAATTTGACTTCAGGGATAGGGAAATATTCAAGGGCTCAAAAACAATATGCTGGTAGGATCCATTTCATTAATAAACACAGGAAAACAAAGAAAAATTCTGACTTATCTTTCAATTCCTTGAATAAAGAAACGTTTAGTGTTATAATTTTAAAATTGAAAGATGACCATCATTTATGTTTTGAGGGCTTGGATCACAGAAGGGGTTGGGATGTGAGAAAGGGAAAGAATATTTGAGCGGAGTTCCAACTCCCTTCCATCCTCAGAAGAACCGGGTCCTGGGTTGGAAACAGGTCACAGGTCGTGAAGAGTCAAAGGACAAATCAAAAGAAACTCTTCCCCCAAAAGGAACAAGCTAACAGAAAATTTTAAAGTTATTTTGTGTACCGGGCATTTGAAAATTGTCATTCCTCAGCAGGCTTTAGATGCTTCCAGATCTTCTGGCCAAATCCTAAATTCTGCATAACAAATTCCTTCCTGATTTCTCTTCGAAGGAAATTATCTCGAGATAAGATCAGTCTGGGTCATCTGGTGGTGTCTTCCTCTTCTGTCAGGGAAAAAGAAAGGAACATGTCGTTTCAAGGCTAAAAAAATTAACTTTCATATTACATTTCAGTTTATAAAAGCACAGGATGTAGTTTATTTTTCAAATGCAGTAGCGACATCCAGTGGACAAAATGCTCAGTAATTTACCAAGTAGATAAATAAACATTTATTATATCTGTCATTAAGAAAAAATATGCTTTTAAAAATTTGTCCCTTAATACATGTTTTCTTAATATGTATAAATACAGGTCAGTGGCCACTGATAGAGGAAGTTTCTCACACTTATACTAAAATAGCCCTCAGTGATTTGTGTGACCAGGGCCTCGGGCCCCACAGAATTCATACTGGCATGGAAACAAGATTTGTCCCTAGCCACCTTTCTCCCTTCCATCAGGACTCTGATGAGGTGTCCTGACAATAACCACACTTTCGGGGAGGCTCTGATCTTTAAGTACTCTTAAAGGTACTTAGGAGATAATAGTGAAATAATATCTCTTAGATGCCAGGGCTGGAGTCTGGTTAGAGTCCAGCATGGGAGCAGATATTAAAGTAAAATTTCTAAGTAAGCTGTCTGCATGTGGAAGAGGAGGGCTTTCATGCTTTATTTTAATATGCTAAGCAAAATCAAATATAATTAACCAACTAAAAAAAGCCATCTATGAGCTCTGAATTGTTCTTCCTTCTCTTTCAGGTATAGTCCAGCTAAGAAGACATGGTCGACTCTAATGTATAAAAGGACACTTGAGTCTAATGACTAAAGAGAGCTCCCGCTTGTTCAGTGTCTACAGAAGCAAGGCATCATGCTAAGATTTTATATACATTTAATCACATCATGTTAAATACACACACAATGCGGGTATGTAGGCATTATTAAGTCTATTTTATAGACAAGAAAAATGAGGCTCTATAAAGTTACATGACTTAAGTAGCAGAGTCAGAGAGCAAATCTCAGTTATTTCAATTCTAAAGCCCATTATCTTTTCAGGATATACATTGCGTCCCGCCATAAAACGGGAAGAAAACGAAAATGGAAGCTAGCACTTTTACTATTTTCCTAAAATGGAAAAATAACACACTTCCTCCCTTGCTTTGTACCATCAAACGTGGTATATTGTATATTTTTCAACTTCAGGAGGAGAAGTTTGCAATGATGCTGCCTCATTAGACCCTTAAAAATACCATAAAATTTGATTTATATTAGCAGAAAGGTGACAGCATGGTTACTAGAACCAATTGCTTAGATTTGAACCCTGGCTCACCTATTTATTTGCTGCACAACCTTGAGCAAGTTACTTAACTTCTCTGGGCATCAGTGTCCTCATTTGCAAATGGCATTATAATATCTATTTCTATCTATGAAATAATAGGTTGCTGTGAGCATTGAGTACAGTGCTTACAACAGTGACTGGCATGGAACAAAAATCTCAGTATCCTCCTTATTGTTGGAATTGTTTCTATTAATATGTTAAAAAGTGACAAACTACTGCATTTTTTTTTAAATTTTTTTTTTTAACGTTTATTTATTTTTGAGACAGAGAGAGATAGAGCATGAACGGGGTGGGTCAGAGAGAGAGGGAGACACAGAATCTGAAACAGGCTCCAGGCTCTGAGCTGTCAGCACAGAGCCCGACACGGGGCTCGTACCCACGAACTGCGAGATCGTGACCTGAGCTGAAGTCGGACGCTTAGCTGAATGAGCCACCCAGGCGCCCCAGCATTTCTTTATTTTTAAACACTTTATTGATGTATAATTTACAGAACATAAAATTCACCCATTTTAACAGTACAACTCAATGATTTTTAGTAACTATACCGAACTGTGCAACAATCACAATTCAGTTTTAGACATTTGTATCATCCTAAAAACTTCCCTTGGGTCCATTTATAGTTAATCCCCACTGCCATCCTCAGCCCTAACCAACCATGGATCTACTTTTTGTCTTTGTAAACTTGCCTTTTCTAAACATTTCATATAAATGGAATCATACAATGTATAGTCTCTGCGTTTGGTTTCTTCCACCATAGCATGAGGTTTTGAGGTTGGTCCATGCTGTAGTATGTATTAATAGCTAGTTCCTTTTAAATGCTGAATAGTATTCCATTGCATGGAATTGTATTTACCCATTCACCACCTGATCAATGTTTGGGTTGTTTCCACTTTTTGGCTATTCTGAATAATACTGCTCTGAACATTCACATGCCAGTCTTTGTGTGGACAGATGCCTTCTGTTCTCCTGGGTGATATCTAGTAGTGGGATTGTTGAATCATATGGTACATCTGTTTAACTTTTTAAGTAATGGACAAATTGTCTTCTGAAGTGGCTGCACCATTTTACATTCCACCAGCAACGTATGGATTCCCCTTTTTCCACATCCTCACTAACACTTGGTATGGGTTGTCTTTTTCATAGACCTTCTAGTTAACGTGTAGTAATATTTTATTGTGGTTTCCATTTGCACTTCCCTAATGATTCATGATGTTAAACACCTTTTCATGAGTTACTAGCCATTTATAGATCTCCTTTAATGAAATATCTGTTCTATACGTTTTTTAAAAATGTTTATTTACTTATGTTTATTTTTCAGAGAGTGCGAGTGGGGGAGGGGCAGAGAGACAGGGGGCAGAAGATCTGAAGCAGGCTCTGCACTGACAGCACAGAGCCTGATGTGGGGCTCGAACTCAGGAGCCATGAGATCGTGACCTGAGCCAAAGATGGATGCTCAACCGATTGAACCACCCATCACCTCTTATTTATTTATTTATTTATTTATTTATTTAGAGAGGGAACAAGTGCAAGTGGAGGCGGGGCAGAGAGGAAAGGAGAAAGAATCCCAAGTAGGCTCTATGCTGTTAAGTGCAGAGCACGACCAGATGCTTGAACCCACGAACTGTGAGATCATGACCTGAGCCGAAATCAGGTCAGACGCTTAACCGACTGAGCCACCCACGTGCCCCCTATTCATTTTTTAAAAATGTTTATTTATTTTTGAGAGAGAGAGAGAGCACGTGGAAACAGGGGAGGGGCAGAGAGAGAGGGAGACAGAGGATCAGAAATGGGATCTGCACAGAGAGCAGAGAGCCCACAATGGGGCTTGAATTCATGAACCGGGAAATCATGACCTGAGCCGAAATCAAGTCAGATGCTTAACCGACTGAGCCACCCAGACGCCCCACCATTCATTTTTTAATTGAGTTGTTTGGTATCTTTTTAATGACTTGCAAGGGTCAATATGGAATGCTTCTCCATTTATTTAGATCTTATTTAATTTCTCTCTGCCAGTTTGTAGTTTTCAGTGTATAACACTTGCATTTCTTTTCTTAGTTTTTCCTAAGTATTTTTATTCTTTTTGAAATCATAGTAAAAGGCATCATTCATTTTTAGATCGTTCATTGTTAATAGGTAGAAATACACTTGATTTTGGTATACTGATCTTATATCCTATAACCTCAAATAGATCCATTATTAGTTCTAATATTTTTTTTTGGATTTGTTAAAGTTTTCTATATAGAAGGTTGTTACATCATTTACAAATAAAGACAGTTTATTTCTTCACTTCCAATCTGACTGACATTCATTTTTTTGTTGCCTGATTGTGGTGGCTAGAATCTCTGGTTACATCTTGAATAGAAGTGGTGAGAACAGATATCCTTGCCTTTTTTTTTTTTTTATGTTTATTTTTATTTTTGAGAGAGAGAAAGAGAGTGCTACTAAGGGAGGGTGAGAGAGTGAGAGGGACAGAGGATCCAAAGTGGGCTCCATCCTGACAGCAGCGACTGTGAGTTAACAGTGTTAAAGACTATACTTTTGCTGATTTTCTGTCTAGTTATTATTTTAGTTTTTGAGAGTAGGATATTAAAGCTTCCAGTTATTATTGTTGAATTCTATTTCTCCTTTCAATTTTCTGTTTTTGCTTCATATATTAAAAGGTCCATTAGATGTATATATATATACATGGTTTTGGTTTTTGTTTTTGAGAGAGAGAGACTGCATGCATGCATGCATACAAGCAGGGAAGGGGCAGAGGGAAAGAAGGAGAGGGAAGCTTAAGCAGGTTTCATGTTTAGAGCAGAGTCTGACCTCACAACCAAGAGATCATGACCTGAGCCAAAATCAAGAATCAGATACTTAACCAACTGAGCCACCCAGGGGCCCCAATGTATATATGTTTTTAATTGTTTATCTTCCCAATGGACTGTTTGTGTTATCATTATAATGTCCCTTTTCTCCTATGGGAACAATTTGTTTGGTCTTAAAACCTATTTTGTCTGATATTTTAGCCACTCCATCTCTCTTATGGTTACTTTTTGCATCATTCTACTTTCAACCTGTTTGTATTTATCTTTGTCTATGAAAGTGTGTCTCTTATAGACAGCATGTAGTTGGAGCCTATTTACTTATATCTCTGCCTTTTAATTGGACTGATTAATCCATTTACATTTAATATAATTAGTTTTGTGGTTAGATTCATGCCTGCCATTTTTCTATTTGTTTTCTTCAGGTCTCATGTCATTTTTGTTCCTATGTTCCAACTTTATTGGCTTATTTGCATTAAACAAATATTCCTTGGCATACCATTTTAATTCCTTTGTTCATTTCTAAGCTATTTTTTGAGTTGTCATGGTTCCTCTAAGATTTATGACATGTATCTTTATCATAATTTACTTCAGGTTTATACTGACCATTTCCAGTAAATATAGCCAGATCATGAAAGGCCTTGTATACCATGCTTAATCAGTGGGAAAGGGGGCTGGTGGGGCACAATTATTTTAAAGAATAAAGAGACATGGTCACATTTGCATTTCAGAGTGCTCTAACAGAAATGTAGACGATCAATTTCAGGGAGGCACCACTGGACAAATCAGAGCTCTCTCGGTGATCCTCCCCTTGAGTTTTTCTTGATTTCCCAATGTGGTTTCTGTGCATTCTTACATGGGGTCAGGAGTCAGACCCTTAAGCCTGTACACATTCTATCTTTAGCTTGTAAAGCTCCAAAGTAATGAACTCCAACTGCTGGGAACTCGCTCTGGGTAAAGTTATGCAAGGCAATGCTCAATTATTCAGAAGTCATCCACTGAATTGCATATAATTAGATCCACAGTATCTCTGTCTCATTCCTTCTTCCTGCCTTAATCTTATTTATTGGTTGATTAATTCCTTAATATTATGTATAAAGAAAAAAAAAAGCCAGGGTGAGTATGCTTTCCCTTTTCATAGTTTGAGTGAAAAATGGAAAAGAGTTTTAAACTAAGAGTTCAAATGAAATTTGTGGCCATCAGTGTATTGTTACTAACCTTTAGCCTACCCTCTAGAATAGATTATAATTTTTTTTCTCTTTTCAATGTTCATTAACTTTCTGGTCACCAGAATAGCCGCTCTAAAAAAATATTAATAATGTAAATTAATAATGTGCTTAATTTTCAATTAATAAGGCATACATTTACTTTTGTTTTAATAGGTTTATTTCAGATGAGACTATTTGAAGCTCCTCAAAACCCCCACTTGAGGGGTAATTTTGAATAAAATTTATACAGGCAGGAAATAGTAAGCAATTGATAGTAACACTACCTAAGAGTGTTAACTGAACTGATATATCTTGGCGATAAATATGCAAGATATTCTCTGTCTGGTTTTTTTGTTTGTTTTTTAAGTAGGCTCCATGCCCAATGTGGGGCTTGAACTCATGACCCTGAAATCAAGAGTTGTGTGCTCTACGGACTGAGCCAGCCAGGGGCCCTCAAGATATTCTCATTTTGAGTGAATGACTTGGACAGTCCATGCATCAAACTTGGAAATTACATGCAATTAGGAGCTCCTGAGTGGCTCAGTTGGTTAAGGGTCCAACTCTTGGTTTCAGCTCAGGTCATGATCTCACAACTTATGAGTCCTGCATCTGGCTCTGTGCTGACAGCGCAGGGCCTGCTTGGGATTCTCTGCCCCCTCTCTCTCTGCCCCTCCCCTGCTCATGCGCTCTCTCTCTGTCTCTTTCAAAAATAAATTTAAAAAAATTAAAAAAAAAAAAAAAGAAAGAAAACGACACACAATTAGACCAAATGCTAATATACTGGCTGGCAGTCTAGGGATCCAAACAGATTCAGAAGGCTAAAATAATGAGGCAAAATAAGAGAGCTAAAATTTAACACATATGAACATTGTGCCAATTATGAATGAGTTTGACTATATATAATGGAAAGCCTAAATTTATAATAGCTTAACCAAACAGGCAGTATTCATAAGAAGAAAGTGTGGTAGTACCCCAAACTCTTCAGACAATGCCCGGAAGGTGGTGTTCCCACTGTAGGATTCTCAAACTGAGTCATGCTCTTAGGATGTCATTAGAATGGTGATAGGATCCAAATCCATGTCTATGAAAAATATTTGGAGAGAGTTAGGTATTTATTCTGGGTTGGGGGGGGGGTGATGCGGAAATGCTTATTGTCCCATCTTGGGAAAGGAGAATCAGATTTTCTCTGTGCTACTCCAGATGGCAAAAATAGGACCAATTGATAGTCATGGCAGAGAGGCAGATTTCAGTTCAAACTGAGTTTTTAACGTTAGAACACTCTGGAAATAAAATAAGTTATTCAAGGAGCTAAATTTCTAGTAATAACAAAAATAATGGCAATAACTTACTGAGGGTTTATAATGTACCAGGTACTTACATGAATTAATTTATTTTATATTCAAAATAACTCTAGAAGAAACTACTATTATCCTTGTTTCACAGATAAGGAACTCAATTTATTTGCCCCAGGCCAGACAGCTAGAAAGCAGAAGACGTGAATCCATGGAGTCTGACTCCAAAGCTGGAATTCTGACCTGCTCTGTGTTCAGGCAGAGGCTTGATGACTAATGGTATGGGTGAAGTAGGGTGAAAGGTGTCAGATATGGATCAAAGCCTGGCTAGGATGAGGTAACTTACATGAGACTAGTAGCTACATTCATCGAACACCTGCTGGGTGTCAGGCACGGGACTAAAAATTTCACGTACATTAAGAGATAATGCAGCAGGAGCACACAATGGTGCGTTCAGTACACACTCAAGTACCATAAGCTGCTATGACCACTTTTGAGCCTCTCAGCAGCTTTATTAGATGAGCATTATTGTATCTACTTTGCTAACAGAGAAAGTGATAACTTGAGAGATGAAGTAAATTATCCAACGTCAGGTGACAGTGCCAGTAAAGCTGGCAGGTGACTCAGGATACTACAGCTCTAGCCTTTCCACTAAGCCATGTTTCACCAGAATACCGACGCTTGCAACCTGGAAGTTTTAGGGTTCTGTGAAACCAGTAAGCAAATAATAACTTTAACAACAACAACAACATCTATACAGACTTAGATGAATCTTGCAAATTAGTAGGCCATTAGCTATTTGAAGTTAAACCTTAAAGAGTATAATAAGTACATACCAGAAGTGCAATGAAATGAGATAGGTTGTTTTTTAAAAATTTTCAAACTCACTATTTATCAGCGAAAGATAATTTTCCTGGCTCTTCTCTCTACAAATACCACCCAGAAATTCTCATACGCCGATAAATGAAGAGAAGTTTCAAATTAGAATTGTGATCATGAGTTGAAGCCAATGGCCTTCAAGGATCAGAGCTGAATAGAAGCGGAAGAGGCTAGGGTCTAAAAGCCCTTGAGGAAACAGGGCCTGAGACGGTCACTGCAGACGGAGACTATGCACAGGGTAGAGCTGTAAATGAGCTCTCTGCATAAAACTGGCAGCCAGACAAGCTGTTCTGCCTTCAAAACAGAAGAAAAAGCAAAAACAAAAACAGGGAGTAGAAAAACTCCACCTGTTGGTGTGTGTAGACACATACAGGGACACAAGCTAGCAGGCTGGGCCATGGAGGGAAAAGGAGCCACTAAGAGAAACCGAGACCAAAGCCGCTGCAGGAAGTGGCTGTAGTACAAATTTGTATTGTCTTCAAGGTGACAAAATCACCGTGGGAGGATGGAAGGAAGGGAAGGGAACAATGAATGCCTGTCTGGTGGGTGAAGGGAAAACAAAGAGTTGGGTCCCCATCTCCCATAGTTAGAAACCAATAAATAGTTTATAAAACTGAAAAACCAAGAAATAGCAATTAAGCATTCTATTTAGAGACATGGCAGTAAACATCAAAATATTTAGCTGTACGAGATGAGAGTAGTTGCTTCTGAAAAGTGGGTAATGGGGAGGAGGAGGCGAGGGTATTGCTATTTTTCTTAACAAAACTTGTTGAATTACTTGACTCTTTATAAATAGAGTGCATGTAGAGGTGCCTGGGTGGCTCAGTTAAGTGTCCAACTCTTGATCTCTACTCAGTTCATGATCTTGTGATTCCTGGGATGGAGCTCCACATTGGGCTCTGCACCGATGGCACAGAGCCTGCCTAGGATTCTCTCTCTCTCTCTCTCTCTCTCTCTCTCTCTCTCTCCCTCTCTCAAAATAAATGAATAAACTTTAAACAAAGTGCACTGTGTACTATTGATAATGATTAAAAAAAAACTTTACTAAAGCTTCCTATTTGTTTGGGTTTATTCAATCTTGTAGATTTTTATGAACAGATTTTTCATGCTAGACACACATGGTCTTTTTTTGGATCATTCTAATTCCTTCAAGTAATCCTTCCCTAGAAGCAGTTCAGCAGAGATAAAATCGCTTCATGAACAGGTTTGAAGTCACAATTGTAAATATTCATATTATCAGGCAGCGTTAATCCTAAGTAGATCCTGAATATGAGGCATACTAGCTTGGATTAAGAGTGAAAATAAAGGGAGCTTTTTTTCCCTAACTTCCCAGCATTTCCAAAACAACAATATTTGAGGAATAGAGAATGGTGGGACTGTCAATATAGAGGGTTTGTGATCCTTAAGAATATGCATCACCATATTCTTATATGGTGATGAGTATATCGTATTGAGTATAGCAACCTGCCACTGAATTTAGCAGATACACATACACACGCATGCACACACTGATACACTATAGATACACATACTGGTAGTGTGAATAACTGTATACTTTTAACTTTGATATAATTACAAATTTACAAAATTTACAACAGTCTAAGGAACTTCCATATACCCAGCAGACTTGCAAATTATTTAAATTTTGCACCACTTAATCATTCTCTCTCTCTGACCTATATTTAATTTGTTTGTTTGTGCATACACAGGCATACACATATATGTATGTATATTCTTTCTGAACCATTTAAAATTAAGTTGTTACCAGGTTAGAGGGCAACTGTGCCCTTACCCCTACACACTTTTTGTATATTTTCTAAGAACAAGGACATTCTCTTATGTAACCAGTACAATGACCTAAATCAGAAAGTTTAATATTGATATACTATTACCTAATCTGAAGTCCATATTGTCCAAATTAATGTGCTTCATAGCTATTTCTTTTTCCTTGTCCACAGTCCAACCCAGAATGCCATATTGTATTTAGTTGTGACGACTCATTGGTCTCTTTTAATCTAGACTAGTTCCTCAATGTTGAGAGTATAGACCAGATATTTTACAAAATGTCATTCAATCTGAATGTCTACTGTTTCTCATAATTAAATTCATATTAGATATTGGGACATAATTCAATATTATTCCAATATTGTTAATGTTAACTTTACTCACTAAGTGAAAGTAGTGGTCAAGACATTACTTCATTGTAAAGTTAATATTTTTCTCTACACAAATATTAAGTAATTTGTTTAAAAAAATTTTTAAATGTCTATTTATTTTTGAGAGATAGACAGCGTGAGCCGGAGACAGGCAGAGAGAGAGAGGGAGACACAGGATCCTAAGCAGGCTCCAGGCTCTGAGCTGTCAGCACAGAGCCCGACAGGAGGCTCAGACCCACAAACTGTGAGATCATGACCTAAGCCGAAGTTGGATGCTTAACTGACTGAGCCACCCAGGCGTCCCTACTTTAATAATTTTAAATGACAAATTAAATTTCTTAAATAGATACAGGACCACTCTGTTTCCTTTCATATTGGGCTGGTTGTAGTAAGTTGTGTTTTGCAGGGAATTTCCTCTCAATTATCCAATTTTAAAAATGATAGTTGTTTATAATATCCCCTTATTATCCTATCAAAGTCTGTAGGATCTGTACTAATAACCCTGCCTCATTCTTGATATTGATAAATCTGTGTCCTCTCTATTTCTTTTTTTTTAAAGTTTATTTACCTATCCCAATTTACTTTCAAATAATATTTTACCCCTTCACATAGAATGTAAGAAACTTATAAAGCTATGCATCCACTTCTTTCCTGTCTTTACGCATCATTGTTACACTTTTTACTTCTACATATATTATGAACTCTACATTTTAATTGTCTTTTATTTAAATAACAAGTGGCTTTTAAATTGGGTGCCTGGGTGGTCCAATCGTCTAAGTGTCTGACTTTGGCTCAGGTCATGATCTCACGGTTTGTGAGTTTGAGCCCTGCATCGGGCTCTGTGCTGACAGCGCAGAACCTGGATCCTGCTTTGCGTTCTGTGTCTCCCTCTCTCTCTGCCCCTCCCCTGCTGATGCTTTGCCTCTCTCACTCTCTCTCTCAAAAATGAACATTAAAAAAAAAATAAAAAACATTAATAAACATTAAAAAATCAAATACAATGAGGAAAAAGTATTTTATATATACCTACAAATTTACCTTTTCTGGCACTCTTTATCCTTTTGTGAAGATCCAAATTTCCACACTATATCATATTCCTTCAAGTCTGCTGGTGATGTATTCTCTCAGCCTTTGTCTGAAAATGTCTTTGTTATGCCTTCAAATTTTGAATGATACTTTTGCCAAACATGGATGCTCCGCGGTATTCTGGAAACTGGTGAGCGTTGTTCTATTAGACTCAAATTCTGAACTCTGTCTCCTGTATGGTCACCAGCAATGGTAATCTCTGCCTAGATCTCCTGTTAGCCTGCTTCTTCTAGCTGTGCTGCTTGGCGTTTCTCCCATGAATGTGCAGAACAGAAGTCAAAGATTTGGGCTGAATCTATATGCAGAATTCACTACTCCTCCTATGTGGTCATCTGCTTTCTAGAGTCTTCACTTTTCAGCCATTCTGACAGCCTCAGAGACTAGCCTTTTGCTTGAGTTCTAACTGCTCCACTCTGCAGGACTGGGGAGTGCCCTCAAGAAAAAAGCCATAAAAATTGCAGATTATATTCCAGATTCCAGTGTGACTTTCCTTCTTTTAAGGGTCAACTTCTCTCTAGTTTCCAGCAGCTTTGGTCACTCTCCAGTGCCTTCAAGTACGTATTAATTATACTTTAATTATACTTTATCCAAGGCTGAAAATTGTTATCTATGGGAGCATTGGTTCAATGTGAATTACTCTACCATTATGAAAACAGTAATATGAATAATTAAAAATTGTACTTTCTTTGAGTCTTTCAAATTTGAGGTTGTGTGACTGCTATAGGTAGAAGACACATCTCACTTAGTAATAACTTACTTTTTGGGAATGTAATAGGAAATATGGTTTCTCATGATTCTCATTCTGAATTGCAAGACTGTCCTCTCTTCTGACAAAGTACTCTGTCAAAGCAGTCAAGTGCAAACTCTTTCAGTTGTGAGCCATCCTTCTCATCAAAAACCTCATGATGTACCTTCCTTGTTTTCTCCATTTGTTAAATAAAGAAGAATTTTCCACTCCCTTCTAGATAGTTCTATTTTATTAGTTTTATATGTTGGGCTATTGTGCATGATTTTGTGTAAAGGAAGGGTGCAGCTGTTAAAAAGTTTATAAATCTGAGTCTAAATAATCTTTAATAGTTTCTAAAATTCAATAATTAATATATTTTAGTTTGTTCAACTATAAAGATTGGTATGTGTGTAGAAAAATAACCTTTTGCATAGAAATTCCTATTCCTGGGGCACCTGGGTGGCTCAGTTGGTTAAGCGTCTGACTTCAACCCAGGTCATGACCTCGCAGTTGGGGAGTTTGAGCCCCGCATCAGGGTCTCTGCTGTCAGCGTGGAGCCCACTTCAGATCCTCTGTCCCCTTTCTCTCTGCTCCTCCCCTGCTTGTGTGCACACTCTCTCTCAAAAATAAAATGAACATTAAAAAAAAAAAAGAAATTCCTATTCCTAAGTGATCTCCTTCAATGTGCTGCCTACTTGATAGCAGGTAGAATCATTTATCAACAAAATACTCCTCTGATTTATTTCTATTTGAGCTCATTCAAGGATCCATAATGCAAAACTCCCTTTATTACTAATAATTTTGCCATCAATATTGCTAGTCTGTACTGTATGATGTTTTCATAATAGTAATTGAACTAAAGGACAAAGAAAAGATTTTGAGAATTCTGGGAAATGTGTACTGTTCACAGCAAATGTTACTTATACTTAGTTCAAAGGCATGTGTGCAGCCGTATGATGGACTAAGACTTACATAACAGTTTAGAGCTGTAACTGTGCTAACCTTACATCAGACACATTTACAAAAGACTGTCATTGCCCACAGTTTCATGCAATCGCTTTTCTGATTTGTTTTAAGTTTCAGAGTTGCTAATGTCTGGATATTCCTGTTTATACGGAAGGTGGAGATTTCTACTTTGTGTTATGGAACTCATTAGTTGCCTGCTATCATCTTAATCAAGAAAAATAAATATTGTAATAAACATTCATGTAAAGCCTCCAGTGAACTAAGAGCTATTTGAATGAAAAACAATATGCTGATATAGGTCAGAATGTTCCCTCCCCCTTGGTATGCTTGCTAATTTACTGAATGCATTCTGAGGTCTTTTTTTTTTTTTTTTAATGTTTATCTATTTTTGAGAGAGAGAGAGAGAGAGAGAGAGAGAGAGAGAGAGAGAGAATGAGCAAGGGAGGGGCACAGAGAGAGGGAGACACAGAATTAGAAGCAGGCTCCAGGCTCCGAGCTGTCAGCACAGAGCCCCATGCAGGGCTTGAACCCATGAAACGCGAGACCATGACCTGAGCTGAAGTCGGACGCCAAACGACTGAGCCACCCAGGCGCCCCCTGAAGGCTTTTAATGGTAAAGGAAAAGTATGAGGTGTTCTTTTTAGTGTGTTAACCAAGAGCACAATGCTTGTCTTCAGCCCACATACAAAAGCTAGTATAGTATCTGATCAAAAATACTGGTAGAGATTCCCCCTCCTACTTTGTAAGCTTCTTGGAGACACTGACCACATCATATTAATCTTTGTGATTCTGTCAGGTACCTTACATGTTGCCTTGCATTTTGGCAGGTGGCCAGCCAATGTTTGTTGAATAAATCCATCTTTATTTTGTAAATTTTTCCATAAGTCAAGTTGTTCAGGTTAACAGGAAAATTTTAGGTCCTGATAGCCTTTTATGTTCAGGACATTATTGTCGTTGCCATTCTTATCTCTGCTACTGATGCAATAACTTAAACCCACCTACCAAACCATGCTTTTTTAGCAATTAAAGCCTTCTCTCTTTCCTTTAGTTTCCTAAACTGTAAAATGAGGAAGACATCTTCTAGTGATACTTGATAATCAACTGAATGGCTATGTTACCAATGGCAAGTAGTACAAACACAAAGCATTAATAATTCCATTATAGTTGTAAGACTCATATGAGTGGTCAGGATCTTTAATTCCATCATCATATTGCAAAAACAAGATGAGCTCAGCTTAAACAAGAGATTCTTCTGTCAGAAGGGTAATACCAGATAATCCCAGGTAAACACACCAGTGTCTGAATTTTTCAGTGAAAATGAAAGTCTGTTGCTTTAGACGTGATGATCTTCCTCTTTACAAAATATTAACAATAGCCTATTTTAAAAATGCAAAATAGCTATTGCTGGTATGTAGCTTGTTGGTGATAAAAAGTACAGTTTTTAGACTTAAAACTAACATGTAGTAAGAATGTCAGAAGCAAAGACCAAGAAGTCAGAAAACTCAAAGTATGTTTTGGTATTGGATCCGGGAGCTGAGCCATGTCACTGCAGTAAATGAGGTGGTAGGAAAGAAGCTGAGAAAGGTTCAATGGGATCAGACTAGGGAGGAGCTTAAATCCTCTATTACACAAGCTATCATACTCCATGCTATGGTGAACAGGAAGCCTTGGTTTTGTTTGGAGCAGGGATCTGGTTGTTAAGGATACCATAACAGGAAAGCTAGTCTCATAATGATGTGAAACAGAGACCAGGAGGAAGGGGGTAATCCTTACTCTCACAGAATAGAAAATTAAATCAATACTTTCTATTTTTCCTTATTACTATGAAATATATCATAGATGAAAGAGTAGAATACAATATATAGTTTAAGGAATAATAAACACCAGAATTACTTTCTAAATACACGTTTGCTACTTACGTATATATTCCTATGTCATATTTTTTTTTAGTTTTTCTTGTCCTTGATGTTATACATTGGAATCATATTTTAAGTATTTTTCTGTGATAGCTTTTCCCCCCATTCAGTATTTTGAGGTTCTCATCCATATTTATGCTTATAGCTGTGGTTCATCCTTTTCACCATTGCATAGTATTTCATTATTTGAACACACCAAGTTTTATCCTTTAATAATGTTTCCAGGTTTTTGGTAACATGAACAGTGCAACTAAGAATTTCTTGCACATGCCTGCTAGTGTATATTAAAAGATTCTCTGGGGTAAATACTTAGGAATGGAATGCCAAATCACTAGAAATGGTATTTTCTTTTTTTTCCTTTCTCTCCTTTTTTTTTTTCCAACTTACGAGGCAATACTAAATTGTTACCCAAAGTCAATATCAACTCTACAGTCCCATCAGGGGCATTATGAGAGCTTCTGTGGCTCCACTTCCTCATCAACATCAAGAATTGACTGATTTTTAACTTTTAGCCAATCTGGTAGGCGTGAAATGGTAGCTCACTGGTTTTAGCTTGTATTTCTCTGTTCTCTAATGAGGTTAAGAATCTTTCCATGTATATAAAACTACCCTACGACCCAGCAATTGCACTACTAGGCATTTATCCAAGGGATACAGGTGTGCTGTTTCGAAGGGACACATGCACCCCCATGTTTACAGCAGCACTATCGACAATAGCCAAAGTATGGAAAGAGCCCAAATGTCCATCAATGGGTGAATGGATAAAAAAGATGTGGTATATGTATACAATGGAGTATTACTCGGCAATCAAACAGAATGAAATCTTGCCATTTGCAACTACGTAGATGGAACTGGAGGGTATTATGCTAAGGGAAATTAGTCAGTCAGAGAAAGACAAAAATCATATGGCTTCACTCATATGAGGACTTTAAGACACAGAACAGATGAAAACAAGGGAAGGGAAGGAAAAATAACACAAAAATAGGGAGGGGGACAAAACATAAGAAACTCTTAAATATGGAAAACAAATAGAGGGTTACAGGAGGGGATGTGAGGGGGGAATGGGCTAAATGGGTAAGGGACACTAAGGAATCTACTCCTGAAATCACTGTTGCACTATATGCTAACTAACTTGGATGTAAATTTAAAAAAAATAAAAAAGAATCTTTCCATGTTTATTGGGGTGCCTGGGTGGTGTACTCATTTAAGCGTCCAACTTCAGCTCAGGTCTCGATCTCACAGTTTGTGGGTTTGAACCCCATGTCAGGCTCTGTGCTGACAGCTCAGAGTCTGGAGCCTGCTTCAGATTCTGTGTCTCCCTCTCTCTCTGCTCCTCTTCTGCTCATACTCTCTCTCTCAAAAACAAATAAATATTAAAAAAAAATTTTTTTTAAAGAATATAGTTAATTGTGAGGTGCTTTTAAAAAATAAAAAGAATATTTCCATGTTTATTGCCCATACATGCTCCCTCTACTGTGAAAAATCTAATCATATAATTTGCTCACTTTCCAGTTGTTTTGTATTTCTTTTTTCATCTACCAGGCCACCTCTGTCTTACATCAGGTTTCCATTTATCCATGGATCTGTTTCTAGCAGCTGTTTTCTGGAAAATTCATTTTTCACTTACTTGAGTACTTAAGACTAGTCAACTAAAAAACTATTTTTTTAAAGTAATCTCTGTACCCAACATGGGCTCAGACTCACAACCCCAAGATCAAGAGTCATATATGCTCCACCGACTGAGCCAGCTAGGTGTTCCCTAAAAAGCTATTTTTAATGAAAGCCACAATTGATGAATATAGAACAGTTTCTTTTTCTTCTTTCTTTTCTTTTAATTTACCAGAAAGTCTTGAAAATATTTAATAATCACTAAGGATTAGTGTGCCACCAGAGGGAGCTCAAAGGGGTCCCTGAATTGTATAGCATGGTGTTCATGCATACACAGAATAAGGGAGTCTAGCTTACTGAGCATTTGCTGAATAATTTTCAGTATAACTTACATCAAAATCTTGGAGTTTTAAAGCATTTTGGGGGTACCTGGGTGGCTCAGTCGTTAAGCATCTGACTTTGGATCTCAGAGTTTGTGAGTTCAAGTCCCCACAACAGGTGAGCTTGAACCCCCTATCAGGTAAACTCCAGCCTGATCCAGTGAGCACAAGCCCCACTTCAAGTGAGTCCCCTGCTTCTCTCTCTCTCTGCCCCTCGTTCACTTGTGCCCTCTCTCTCTCTCTCAAAACAAACAAATAAATAAACTTATACAATATCCTTTAAAGAAAAAAGAAAGAAAGCATTTTTGTAGCGTGTCTCACCTTTCCCTCTAATATTTCACTATTTTTATTTCATTTTCCCATATCACTATGGCACAATAAGACACATCGTTAGATTAAATAACTTGTTTGGTATTGCATTTAGAATTTGTAATGTTCCTCCTGATTCTCTATTAAAGTTTCTGCAACCATTGCAGTCTTGACCCTTCCCTAGACTCTGTGACCAATTCAGAAAGTGAGAAGTTTAGTACATTAGCTCTAGTCACTTCCTACAAATGAAGCTTGTCCCATTCTAGCCTTGCTGGCCAGGGACTAGTTATGAGATTCCGCCACCTCCTAAACCATTGTAAACAACAAGACTGGTGTTTTGTTTTTTATCAACTAGGTTCTCATCTGAAAAGCAGTTTCTGACTGTGTTCCTCCAAGAGACCAAAGTCCTGTCCTGAAACCCAGACCAGTGATACGCACCCCGTCAACTGCTCCTCAGGGCACTAGCAGCTAGGGATCCAGAGTGACTTTGTTAGCTGGAGTGTTTGTTTGCTTGCTTGTTTGTTCCACACTGCTTGCTGGGACAGAGACTAATCATAGAACATAGACAGGCCACAAGCCAAGTCTCTTGGCTGCTTCTCTCTTTGTCCTGGTTGCTAGGAATCCAAAAAATAATTTTATATTTGATTACTATAGCTTTACTTTAGCAGCAATTGAGCAAAAATTTTCTTTGTGTATTTTCATCTATTTATTGAGCCAGTGAACCTCTTGTCTATCCACTTTGGAATATGACTATATAAAAAACTGAATCTTTACCATCAAAAGCCGATAGTCCAGCATGAATGCAAGGCATCGAATAAGTTGTAACTGGTATAAAGGCCGAGGGCAGACACCCCTCCCCCAAATTGGGCCACTTTGGCATAAAGATTATTTTGAATTAAAAAGCAATCAAGGGGCGCCTGGGTGGCTCAGTCGGCTGAGCATCTGACACTTGATTTTGGCTCAGGCCATGATCCCAGAGTTGTGGGATCGAACCTCACGTCAGGATCCATGCTGGGTGTGGAGATTTTCTCTCTCTCCCTTTGTTCTTCTTCCCTGCTTACTCTCTCTTATTCTTAAGAATAAATAAGTAAATAAATAATTATTTTTTTAAAAAAGAATAAAAATAAAAGCAATCAAAACCCAGCAGATTCAGAGAAGTTCCTTATCTCCCCAACTGCCTATAACATTTTAGATAGAGGACCTGCTCTAGGAAGAGATCTATTACCATAGATGGCTACATTATACTATGAACTAGTATGGTAGACAGGGAGGAATTTAGCAAATCTTGTTTTATCTCAGTCCCCTATGTCCCGTTGTTTCTGGGGGACCCGCAAACATTTGTTTACCAAACATTTACTCTTTTTCATCTTCCTGTGAATTGCATTACTTCCCTGTGAAGTCCCAGACCCTTATCTTCTTCATCTTAGTTCAAAATGATATATACCTTGTTTTGCCTGTCTACAATTTTCACATCTGTGTGGAGTCCCCATACGTACAAAATTAAAATTTATTTTCTCCTGTTAATCTGTCTCATGTCAATTCTTAGTCCAGCTAGAAGGTCCTTGAAGGGGACAGGAGACACGGAGAACACCTAAATACTCATCTTCGTTCCTGGATTACCGAGAAGTCACATACACCAAACCACTGTCCTCAGTAAAAATCCCAGGCCCCAAGCAAAGACCAAGACTCTCTTTCCTTTCCTTTCTTAGTCTCTCATGCTCCTATACTCTCTGTCTTCAATAAACCACTCTCGCTTCCTTTCAGCTGCGTTTGATTTCCATCCTGTTGGAAGCCAAGGCACCCTCTTGGCAGGTCCTGCAGGACCCACCTCTGGGTCCTCAGTCCCAGCAAGCCTGCATCACCAACTTTCAAAAAGAATGTGAAATGATGTATCATTGGAGTATTTGCTAGAATTTCTGAGCTGGGGTTTCACTGATACCACTAGTGACTTATCAAGTGGACTCTTAAGTGTCATAGAAGCTGATTTAATATAAAAGGAGAGAACATGGAGGCGATAACTAGTGCAAATCCTTATCCAGTCTAAAATGAAAAGAAGAAAGAAAAGAGGATTACTGGCAGGGGCCAGGCAAGCTGCATGCATGACTGAACCAGGTAAAGCTGGGACACGGAGAACTGGAAAAGACATGCTCCAACAAATGTCTGCCAGACAGGAATGAGGGCCTAGTGTGGCCAGAGTGTCCCAATGTATAAGAGAAGCTAGAATTTAGAGTTTTATATTGAAAAAATTTTAATGTTTATTCGTCTTTGAGAGAGAGAGAGAGATGTGAGCAGGGGAGGGGCAGAGAGAGAGGCAGACACAAAACCTGAAGCAGGTTCCAGGCTCTGAGCTGTCAGCAGAGATCCAGGCGGGGCTCAAACCCATGAACTGCAAGATCATGACCTGAGCCGAAGTTGGACGCTTAACCGACTGAGCCACCGAGGTGCTCCTGAAATTTTCAATTTTTAACGTCAAATAACTGAAATTTTTTTTGATTGTGCAAGCTGAATAAAATGCCTCTGCTTTTTTATGATCTTTAATTTAGACTGCCTTTTATGATGACTTTCTAAGCATGGATTCATCGACTGAAGCCAACTAGATCTTGTTGTTTCTCCCATATAAATCATCTCTCCCTCATCCTACTGATGGGGTTTTGGAGTGGTGATGGGGGTTCAGAGCAGATGGCCAAGAATTCTTGAACATGTCTTTGGTGCATAAAAGATGATTTTATTAAAGTGTGGGGATAGGACCCAGGGGCAGAAATAGCTGCACTAGTGTTGTAAAGAGTGGTTAAATACTATGAAGTTGGGGGAGATAAAGTCAAGAGGAAGTTTCTTAAAGGGATTTCCACATGCGAAAGAAGACTCACAGATTACTGGAGTCCTCACTATTGTCAAACTAAAGTTGTTTTTCCCTCTAGCAAAGAATTATCATTAAGACAGTAGGGAGTTCCTGGAGATTAGGCTATTGATAAGGTGGCCTTTTTTCTTGTAATTTACTAAGACATTTGCAAACTGATGGAGACTCAGGTCAAGCTTGACTGTGACCTCTATCAGTTAACCATTGGTTTTCCTTCCTTTCCTTTGTCCTCGGGCAGCCAGGAGTAACTGAGGAATATCACACATATCCCACCTGGGCGGTGGGGGTGGAGCATGTCTATGGAGGAGGGCTGGGGGGGAGGTGTTGTCGCTCATGCCTTGCCCTCAGTTTGCCTTATGCTCCCTCATCACTACCACCAACCTTCAATCCCATCCCTATTCACTTGCTTCTAGTATCAAAAAAAGGTCTAGATGAGACAGAAGTAAGTTAAGAGGCATTTCAGTCTCTCTCTCCCCAGAGAAGTTTTCTTTACAGAGGGAAGTAGAATTGGTGAAATGCAAGGGTTTGGGGCTTCTTTGTTTTATTTTGTTTTTTTAATTTTTCTTTTCTTCCCCTGAAGTAGTCTACAGACTAAAACATTATCCCAGAATTTTTTCCCTTTCTAGAAAATGGTCTACCTAGAAAAAAATAATGCAGATTTTTTTTTTTTTACTGTTAAATCCATGCTTCTGTGATATTGTCATATTGTACAACTCCCTGCCAGTTGATAACTGAATATAGAATGATACTTAAACACACAGTAACAAAGATACTGCTCCATAGTTTATACCAGCTGTCCTAAGAGTTGTTTCAATATCACAGGGACTGTGCTCTACCTTCAGGCAACTAGGTATTCAAAATGTAAGATTATAAATTCTCCTGGAAAACAATTCCACTCTTCACATATTTTTGTTCACACATGAGTTAGGTAATACTCACGAAGGAGCATAAGGCAAGCTGAGGGCAATGCACCAAGCTCACAACCACCCCCCCCCCCACCATGGGATATGTGTGATATTCCTTAGGCACTCCAGACTGCCCAAGAACAAAGGAAAGGACAGAAAACAAATGGTTGAACTGATAGAGATCACAGGACCTGAGTCTCCATCAGTTTACAAATATCTTAGGGAATTACAAGAAAAAGGCAGGCAATCTTATCAATAGCCTAATCTCCAGGAACTCCCTACTGTCTTAATGATAAGGCCTCCAGTAATCTGTGAGTCTTCTTTAGCATATGGAAATCCCTTTAAGAAATTTCCTCTTGACTTTATCTCCCCCAACTCCACAGTATATAACCAGTCACTCTTCACACCCCCAGTGCAGCTCTTTCTGCCCCTGGGTCTTATCCCCGTGTTTTAGTTGCTTTAATCAGCTCTGGACCCCCATTACTCCAAAACCCCATCAATACTAACAGCAGATATAACTATAAGACAGTTATCTATTTACTAAAGATGCAAAATAAATTTGATATTTTATAGCAATCCTGAATAAATCCAGATATAGTTAGAATACATTGTTTTTCAAATCTTGTTTTCTCATTAGTCTTTTTTTTTTAAGATTTTATTTTGAAGTAATAACTACTTCTTTTTTTTCAAAACATTTTTTTAAAATGTTTTTATTTATTTTTGAGACACAGAGAGACAGAACATGAGCAGGGGAGCAGCAGAGAGAGAGGGAGACACAGAATCCGAAGCAGGCTCCAGGCTCTGAGCTGTCAGCACAGAGCCTGACGTGGGGCTTAAACTCACGGAGTGTGAGATCATGACCTGAGCTGAAGTCGGACGCTTAACCGACTGAGCCACCCAGGCACCCCAGTAATAACTACTTCTAAAGCAGGACTCAACTCATCACCCTCAGATTAAGGGTCACATGCTCCACTGACTGAACCAGACAGGTGCCCCCCCCACAACCTTTTTAAAGATGTTAGTATTTTCTCACTAGTCTTAAATCGACTCAACTATTATTGCTAGAATTTCATATCTCTTCTTGTTTTTTAAAAGCCTATTGATGAAGTTTGGGGGTGATGGTAGGGTAGTCTGGAACTGACAGCCAAGAAAGAATTCTTGAAGACGTCTTTGGTGCAAAAAGGTGATTTTATTAAAGCGCTGGGATAGGACCCATGGGCCAAAGAGCTGCACTGGGGTCATGACTATATACCGTCAGGTTGGCAGGGAGTCAGGGATGGAATAAGTCTCTAAGGTGTTTTGGAAGCAAGGTTTCCAGGACCTTGAGGTAGGGGAAATACCAATTATTACTGTTTCATGAAGCCTCAGTCATGAGACCATTCAGATGTATATCAGGAGGACTTAAGCTTGGAGTATGATTGCCAGCATATTTCTTGGGGCAGTTGAGATACAGGAAGTAGACTTACAGGATCCTGGAGGTTGGGATAAGGTGAAGCTAAGATTCTCTTTTGCCCCAGCAAAGTATCATCATCTAGGCAGCTGAGCTCCTAGAAGGAGGTCACTTTGCCCAGTTTCAAGGACTTGTCAATGGGCCACAGCCAGTAAGGGAATTTAACTTTTCATTTGCCTTAGTTTCCCACATCACCCTGGCAAGCACTTAAACCCCTTTCCTTTGTTCCTGGGTAGCCAGGAGTGTCTGAGGACTATCACACATATCCCACCTGGGTGTGGCGGGGGTTGCTGTTAGCCTGTATTTTGCCCTCAGCTTGCCTCATGCTCCCTCATAACTATCACATCTGACTGTGAATATGAGAAATTTTAGCAAGGAGATATAATATGTGTTCCTCTCTCTTCTCTAGTTGCTTGCTCTCAGGTCCAGCCCTTGCCCTTTCCCTTCTCTGCTCTTTATCACAAGAGATCACTTTTCCCAAACCTGCTCACCCTGTATCTCCCCCCATAAGTTTGGCCACTGAGGAGCACTGGTGAGTGTTCGGAGGAGGGAGGGGACAGGCAGAGATTTCTTCCCTCCCATCTCTGGCAGGGGATGTCTCCATGGTGGCTCAAGCTCCCATGGAGCAGCCCCTCCCTCCAGGGCCCTGGCTCCAGCCCCCACGGGCAGCCCCAGCTTCGGGCTCTGATGGCACCGTTTCTTCCCAAAGTCCCCTCTCTGCACTAGAGGAGGGAGCGGCCTCTTGCTGTGCTACCTCTGAGTTGCTTCACTGTCCGCAGGGCTTCTCAGCCTCAGGTGTACAATCACCTGTGTAACCAATTCCTTGCATTAAATCCTCTCTTTCAAACAGCGGTTTCTATTTTTCTGCCTAGACCCTCACTGATACAAACACAGTGGAACTCTTTGTAAATATTCCTCTAAGTCTTCAGGTATATGTCATTAATCCAATGTGTACACTAGCATGTCAGTTTTAACTATGAGCAGACATGCCCAGATTTAGTCGTATTTTCTACCTACAGCAGCTATCCCTCCAATTTTTATCACCCTGGTCTGATGCCAGAGAGTCCCATTTTGCAAATTCATTTTGAGTTACCTATACTGCCTTCCTTCAAAAATATTTTGGGAAGACCAAAGCTTAGCATTTGGTCATAAACCTGTATTTCAGCCAAATCAAACTATGATTCAGGAGTTAAAAACAGGTTTTAAATAGCCTCTAAAGCTACGAATATTGCTTCTTTACAGAAGGGTTCAAGGGGAAAAACTGTTTTGTAAGCTTCAAGAGCCTTTTTGTTTCACATCATTTTCCTCCAACGTTTAATTTTAAACCTACAAAAAAGGGATATAATAGTATGATAAATCTACATATAATCTTTGCCTGCATTCACCACTTGATAGCATTTGAGCAATTTGCTTTTTTCTCTCTCTGAACTGTTCGAAAGTAAGTCGGAGGCACTGTGACATTTCACTGCTAAAGAGTTCAGCATGTATTCTCCAAAACCACAATGCCATATTCATGCCCAAGAACTCGAACAATGTAGTCCATTCTAACTTCCTGAATGTACCAAAAATGTGGTTGATAGCTCCCCACCCCCCCCCCAATAAATCTTTAAAAAGGAAGAATTACGCTAATGCAGCTAATTGGCTGACACAAAAGAATGATGCACAAATGTGTGTGTCAGTCAGGTCACTTATGTCACGTACATATTTGTATATCCAGTGAGCAGAGAAAAGTTAAATCAGCTAATTTTGCTTCTCCTAAATAATTTTGATGAAAACTCTAAACATCAAGGTATCACTGCTGATTCATTTAACTTCCATCTGGAGATAATCTACTCCATATGTTTACACTATGAATCTGGACAAACAAAACCGATGTGTTTTTCTTTTAGTTTTACCTCCCTGACCCTTTCTTTGTAGGCTTTGACCTAACATTGATTGGTCTATTAACTATACATTTAACAGTGATACACCTTACTCAGTATTTTCTTGCATCAGTGCAAGAAGGTTCCTTGCACTTCAGAGACAAGATATTTTTCCCTCTGTAGATGGGTCAATATTAATTTCCCATACTGTAACTGGCATTCTTGTGAAAATATGGAGACTATTTAGATTGGAAATGTCTTTTGAGCTCCTGCTTAAATTCCTTGAACTATTTGCTTATTCTGGATGAAGAGTGTCCTAGACGGCGAAAAGAAGCAGCCAAAACCTCTTCTAATGTAAGCTAGTGGCGTTTGTTTTTATACAATGACAGCTCTCTAGATTGCACATTAACGTGAGTCTTAGATGTGGCCTATCCTTGCTCTGGCAACATCTAGTTTATAGGCTGTGCCTGATTGTTTCATTGATATTTCCCGCTTTTCCCATAAAATTCTGTAGGGGCCAAGGACAGGCTGCCCCAAGGAGGGCCACTTGGGCATCAAGATTACTCTAAATTAAAAGCAATCAAAACCCAGCAGGTTCAGGAAAAGCTCTTTATCTCCCCTTCAACTGCCTAAATTTACATTGGACAGGAGAGCCTGTACCAGGAATAGAGCTAGGAACGGAGATTCTTCTTTACCTGAGAAACGTATTTGCACAACAGGGCAACCTTTGTTTACCACAATCTCTTCTCACCTTCCTGCTATTAGCCTTCCTCCCCTTTGGATCTCTAGACCCCTACTCCTCTCTTCACCTCAGGATGTCACAAATAAGCTTCCCGTTGCCTGACTCTCTTTGGAATTTCATGTGTGTGCACTCCCCACAGATACGTAGTAAATTTGATTTTCTCCTGTTAATCGGCCGGTCTCAGGTAAATTTAATTCTTGATGGTCCAGCTATCAAGAAATTTGGATAGAGGAAAATTTCTTCCTCCTCAATAGTTGGGACTGTTTGGCAAGATACTTGGACTCATTGCACATGGCTTGTCCCTGACACAGCTGTAGCGATCCTTGGGAAATCTGGCAAACAGCCAGCAGAAGGTAAGATTTCTTACCACGTTGGTCTCCTGAGATCTCTATCTGTGGAGTCCTGTGGAGTGAGAGTAATCAGCGTTCTTTTTCTTTCTTAATTTAGATTAGCAGGAGAAAAATACCTGTGGAACTAGTTACTCAGGCTTAGCAACTCTTGGGAAATTTGGTGGAATACTGATCAATTTCCTCTCCCAGATAAGTCTTTTTGTTTTTCTTTGTCTATGTCTTTTATGTCATTTGTCATAGAAACTGCTGTGGGTTCATGGGCACATGAGGTAAAGGCTGCTGCCAAGGGACATCTTGGAAGCCCAAGCCACGGGTAAGCACGGGTAGAGTACTTTCCCAGCTGTTAGAACACTGACCACCTAACTTGAAGACTCCCATGTTAGGATAAGTTAGTCGTGGAATGGATTAGATTGACACTAGGTCACCTGCCAACCTCAAAATTTCTGTGCAGCCTGGTGCACTGTAAAACAGCACACAATACCCAACCCCATAGTACACCCTTCCCAGGTATTAGTTTGGTTACAGGAGATCCAAGGCTGCTTAGAGCTGCTAATGTGCATATAAGAAAAAGTGGATGAGATTTTTCCCTTTCATTTTGTTCTATGCCCTAAGAGTTTGTCTTTGTGACCAGTGATAACCATGAGGGAGCTTGGGGTAAGCTGAGGGCAAAATATAGGCCGGCACCCCCCCACCCCCCAGGAGGAATATTCTGACACTCCTGGCTACCCAAGAACAAAGGAAAGAGGTTTAAGTGCTTGCCATGGTAATATGAGAAACTAAGGCAAATGAAAAATTAAATTCTCTTACTGCCTGCAGCCCATTGACAAATCCTTGAAACTGGCAAAGTAACTTCCCTCAAGGAGCTCAGCTACCTGATGATGACACTTTGCTAGAAGCAAAAGAGAGCCTTGGCTTAACATAGTCCCAGCCTCCAGATCCTGTAAGTCTACCTCCTTTATCTCAACTGCCCCAAGATATATGCTGGCAATTATGCTCTAAGTTTATGGCCCCCGATAAACATCTGAAGGGTCTCATGACTCAGGTTTTATTAAATGGTAATAAATGGCGTTTCCCTAGGAACAGCTAGCCCCCCTCAAGCTCCTGGAAACCTTGCTTCCAGAGTTCCTTGGAGACTTACTCTATCCCTGACCCCTCCCAACCTGAGAGTATACAATGACTCCCCGTCTTGACCCAGTGCAGCTCTTCCTGCCCACGGGTCCTGTCCCCAGACTCTAATAAAATTACCCTTTTGCACCAAAGATGTCTTCAAGAATTCTCTCTTGGCCATAGGCTCTGGACTCCATGAACCCCACCATCACCCCAAAACTTCATCAATAATATTCTTTTTGGTTTCCACCATCCAGAAGATGCACTTACCAGGGTGCACTTTGCAGGCCAGTTGAATAGGGTTCCGAGTCTCTGGACATGCCAGCTCTTAGGGGTGTTTGTCATGAGAGGTCACAGGCCATAAGTTCCTTTGTTCTCTCAGCCTTCATTGCTTGTCAGTGCTGGAAAGTCCCATTCCGGTAGTGGAAGCAGAGAGTTAGAGGTTCCCAGAAAAAGAAAGATGAGTCATAACTCTCATGACCTAAGACAAGCCATTTTAGGCACCCAGCTATCTTCCGTGATTCTTATATGCCCTACCAGCTCTTCCTAGAGGGTGTCAGAATTCTAAATAAATGCAAAAACCTCAGTTGTTAAGGATTTTAAAGGAACAAAAGGAATGCAAAAATGAATAATCTCTACCAGGCCAGGAGATAGCCTAACCATATCAGAGACAATAAATCAGTGGTAACCACCCCCTCCCCCCCACCTCAAAGGTAAGCAAGACCCCCTGCAGTCCTTACTTGAGACAGTTGACAAATTAACTGACAGTTGACAGTTACCTTTGCCTCCTTATAACGTTAAGGCCTCAGTCCCAGGAGCAGAAGCTTCACTACCATGACCCAGTATGTACGTACAGGCATGTTTTCCAAGTACGCCTGTGCAAACTCATGCCCACTTTAAAGACAATGGCGAAGCTCCCCTTCATGAATATTCATCCTAAACCCTAAATAAAAAGAACCCACTCAAGGTGCGGGCAGCACCTGGGTGCTCAATTAGGCATCCAACTCTTGATTTCAGCTCAGGTCATGATCTCATGGTTGGTGAGTTCAAGCCCCGAGTCAGGCTCTGTGCTGACTCTTTCTCTCCCCCTCTCTCTCTCTGCCCCTCCCCTGCTCATGCTTGCTCTCTCTCTCTCTCTCTCAAAAATAAATAAATAAGGGGCACCTGAGTGGCTCAGTCAGTTAAGCGTCCGACTTTGGCTCAGGTCATGATCTCACAGTTTGTGGGTTCGAGCTCCGCATCGGGCTCTGTGCCCACAGCTCAGAGCCTGGAGCCTGCTTCAGATTCTGTGTCTCCCTCTCTCTCTGCCCCCCTCCTGCTCGCACTCGGTCTCTCTCTCAAAAATAAATAAACATTAAATAAATAAACATTAACAACAAAAAAGAACCATGCTGAATCCTGCACAGGGAGTCATTTGCTGTGACATTCTTGTTTCCTTGTGTGACTCCACCTGGTGTGCTCTCCACCTGTGACTGACCACGGAGCAAATTCACCTTAGTTCGGGTGCAGCGGCATCTGCCTAGTGTCACAGATTAGCAGGTCTGTGACTGGAGGTGTCTCGCGCTTTCGTGGGCGACCGGAGACACCGCGTTCACTAAGCCATCCTTACCGCCTGTGCAACAGATGCTGTTGCTTTCTTAGACTAATTCTGGTTGTAAACTTTTGGATCGTGGGGTCTGCAGCCCCTGTGCCCTCTCTCTGGATGCCTCTTGCATCTTCGGTTAAGTCATTGAAAGGCTTATTGGTTTGAGTTGCTATTAGGAGATCACACTTGTCAATGGCCAGATGATGAATCCTTTAAATTGGACATATTTAAAATATATATACATCCTTTATAGATAGCTCTCAATTGTCTTCTTAGTATAATGGCCTGCCTTAGGGACTCCTTTGACGAGATAAAAGAACAGACATTAGACTTAAGATAAAAATAAATATGGGGCGTCTGGGTGGCTCAGTCGGTTAAATGTCTCGCTTCAGCTCAGGTCATGATCTCACAGCTTGTGGGTTTGAACCCCGCATCAGGCTCTGTGCTGACAGCTCAGAGCCTGGAGCCTGCTTTGGATTCTGCATCTCCTCCTCTCTCTGCCCCTCCCATGCTCATGCTCTGTCTCTCTCTCTCTTTCTCTCTCTCTAAATTAAATAAACATTAAAAAAAACAAATGTTCACATCCAACGTAAATTCCCCTTCTTAAAATCCAGTTCCATCTGCCTTTGCTAATTTCCCCTTTCCCTAAGAGATTTACAGAGAGCACTCTGGCCAGTCTCTAGGTTCAAAGTATACAGGTAGCTCATGTAAATGCGAAAGCCAGAAAATGAATTTAGCAAAAGCACCCAAGACTGGCAGTAGGCTTGTTTGCTCCTACCTCCTAGGGCTCTGTAACCAGGCTGTGACAGCCTCAGACATTAAAAAAAAATTAAAAAATTGAAAAAAATTTTAATGCTTATTTATTTATTTTGAGAGAGAGCCAGCAAGTGAGTGAGCAGGGGAGGAGCAGAGACAGAGGGAGAGAGAGAATCCCAAGCAGGTTCCACACTGTCAGCGCAGAGCCCAGCATGGGGCTCCAACTCACGACCATGAGATCATGACCTGAACCATCAAGAGTCGGATGGTTAGGGGCGCCTGGGTGGCTCAGTCGATTAAGCCTCTGACTGTTGATTTGGAAGGCTAATGTTCAGGAGCTCACAGAAGCCAAGGTTGAATTGTGTAACCAGAAAGAAAGAAGGCTTTTGTTAAAATGTTTTATACAGACGAAGGGGTTCAGGACAGGACCCCTCAGAATGTGCCACCTCAGCCTGTGGGTTATTTTGAGCTGAAGGCACTTGAGACTCTATGGCTCAAGAGAAACTTTTGTCCCTCCCTTAACCACACAGAAAATTCTAACTTGGGGGTCTTTCCCAGAAAGAGTTATTAACAGAGATAAATTTTATCTGAGTGGCCATCTGTGTGGCAGGGCGAGCATCTCATTACCAAACATCTGCTCTTATTGCCCTGTGAAGTGCATTCTTTCCTCTGAAATCCCAGGCCTTGAACCCTTTCTCCTTAGTTCAGAGTGACATACACACCTCCTCTTGACTGTCTTTGGAATTTCCATGCCTATGTGGACTCCCCATTCCCATGCCTATTAAATTTGATTTTTTCTTGTTAATATGATTCTTAGTCCAGCTAGAATGACCTCTGAGGACACAGGAATACTTGCTCCCAGACACAAACTTTACATAGGTATAAATCTTTTTATTCCCATTTTAGTTAAAAATCTCCTGATATACAGAAGCAAATTTAGGGGCGCCTGGGTGGCTCAGTCAGTTGACTTTGGCTCAGGTCATGATCTCACAGCTTGTGAGTCTGAGCCCCATGTTGGGTTCTGTGCTGACAGCTCAGAGCCTGGAGCCTGCTTGGGATTCTGTGTCTCCCTCTCTCTCTGCCCCTCCCCTGCTCATGCTCTGTCTCTCAAATAAATAAAAACATTAAAAAAACAATTAAAACAAAAAAGAAACAAATTTAGTTTAAAAGGTAGGCCAGCCTCTTGATATTCAGGCTGTTATCCAGTTCTTTGGAGAATTAGAAACAACTGTCTTTGTCTTACAAATCTCTACAAAACCAGAAATGCAAGTATAGAAGCAGGTCAAAGCCCACCTATGTTTACCAATCTCCAAACTTCACCTATTCCTCTCAAAATGCTTGTAGATAGAATAAAAGATCAGGATATTGGAACAAAATTGTCCTGTATTTAAGAAAAGGAAGGTAAACTTTAAATAGCAATTACCCTGAAGCTCAAGAAAAAACAAAGTTTTTACATTCTTTCTCTGTCCCTTGAAATAAAAAATCTGATCATGTCTTTGAAACATAAATAAAGTGGGGCACCTGGTGTCTCAGTTGGTTAAGCATTTGACTTCGGCTCAGGTCATGATCTCACAGCTCCTGAGTTCAAGCCCTGCGTCGGGCTCAGGGCTGACAGCTCAGAGCCCAGAGCTCACTTCGGATTCTGTGTCTCCCTCTCTCTCTGCTCCTTCCCAGATCAATCTCTGTCTCTCTCTCTCCTTCAAAAATAAATAAAAACATTAAAAGAAACAAAAAAAAGAAATGTAAATAAAGCCCACAACCACCTGCCTGAAGAAAAAAAAAATGAAGGAGGTGGGGAAAGACCTTTTAAAAATACAAACTGCTAAAAGGGCTTTTTTTTTTTTTTTTTTCCCCCCCCAAAGCTCTGGCACTTCTGGTAAGAGGCTAAGATGTCCTAAAAAGTCCACCTTGGAGAAAACTTGTGTACATGCTCTATGCGTTTATGATGTAAATTTCCTTTTTTTTTTTTTTTTTTTTATCATAGAGAGACAGCAAGTATGAGCAGGGGAGAGGGCAGAGGGAGAGATGTGGGGCTCAATCCCACGACTCTAGGATCATGACCTGAAATGAAATCAAGAGTTGGATGCTCAACCAACTGAGCCACCCAGGCAGCCCCTATGATGTAAATTTTCTACCCTCATCTTCTCTAGGACCTAAAAGCCACTCTGTTTTGTGTGGTTTTTTTTTTAACATTTTTATTTTTGAGAGAGAGAATGCACCGTGTGCACATGTAAGTGGGGGAGGGGCAGAGAGAGGGGGAGACAGAGGACCTGAAGCAGGCTCTGTGCTGATATCAGAGAGCACAACATGGGGCTCAAACCCATGAACCTCCAGATCATGACCCAAGCCAAAGTCAGATGCTTAACCAACTGAGCCACCCACCAGACACCCTGAGCAACTCTTTGAAATACAAATTTTAGGGAAAAGTTTTCCATTGGGGAAGGGGGGACAGGGGGAAAACGGAGATATTTGGAAATGGGGCCTATAGTGTCCTCGCCACAAATGTTAGTAAAAAACAAAAGCTGTAAGATTTTTGTTTGCATGTGTCTATTTGTGTGTTCATATGTGTTGTAAATGTGAGATATTTTCTCTACCTCCAGATAGTATTGCTAAAATTAATTTGTAAAAGAGCTCCATTAGAGTTAAGCATCTGAATCTTGATTTCAGCTCAGGTCATGATCTCAGTTGGTGAGTTCAAGTGCTGTGCTGGGCTCTTCGATGACAGCACGGAGCCTGCTTGGGATCCTCTCTCTCTGCCCTTCCCCTGCTTTCTCTCTCTCTCTCAAAATAAATAAATAAACTTAAAAAAATAAAAAGAATGGGTACTGCATTCAAAAAAAGAAGAGCTCTATTTAGTTGTTTTGAAAGCAAGGACTTACAAGAATTGGGCATTTTAAAACTCAGAAAAATAGACACTAATGTTTTTCAAGTTCATGTGATCTCAGAAAATATTCAATATTAAAGCTATCTTATTAATTTATTTATTTAAATTTAAATCAAAGTTAGTTGACATATAGTGTAATAATGATTTCGAGAATAGAATTTAGTGATTCATCACTTACATAGAACACCCAGTGCTCATCCCAACAAGTGTGCTCCTTAATGCCCCTTGCCCATTTAGCCCATCCCCCCCACTCACAACCTCGCCAGCAGCCCTTAGTCTGTTCTCTGTATTTAAGAGTCTCTTATGGTTTGCCTCCCTTTCTGTTTTTATATTCTTTTTGCTTCCCTTTCCCTATATTCATCTGTTGTGTTTCTTAAATTCCACATATGAGAGAAATCATATGATATGTATTTCTCTGACTTCACTTATTTCGCTTAGGATAATACACTCTAGTTCCATCCACATTGCTGCAAATGGCAAGATTTCACTCTTTTTAATTGCCAAGTAATAATCCATTGTATATACCTTTATCTATAGATATAGATATATACACACCACATCTTCTGCATCCATTCATCAGTAGGTGAACACTTGGGCTCTTTCCATACTTTGGCTATTTTTGATAGCGCTGCAATAAACATTGGGGTACATAGGCCCCTTCGAATCAGCACTTCCGTATCCTTTGGATAAATATCTAGTAGTGATATTAAAGTATTTTAAGTTTGGCTTATTTAGATATGTCTTTAGAGTAATCAGCATTAAATATAAAACTTCTATTCTGCCTGTATTTATTGAAAGTCAAGTAAGTTCATTTTTTGTAACTGAACTAACGTGAGTTCACTCCTTGGTGAGTTACAGATAGAAACTATACCAGGTGGACTTGTCGCAAAAAGGAAACTTTATTTGCAGCAAATAAGGGGATCACAGGGAATAACTTCCAAAGCTGTGACTCCCTGCGTGAAGTTGGATAAGTTCCTTTTATTTAGGTTAGGACTAATATTTAGATAGGAAAGACTTGTTATCATATGTAGAGGCAGGCATAAGGTTCCCATGCATCTTAAGGAAACATGTCTATACACACATTGTATGTTATGTAAATGAAGCTTGGGTTCCTCTTGTGTTCCTCCTTAGGTGGAGATTTTAGTACTATAACGAGGGCAAGAAAGTTGTCGATCATTCTGGAGGTCACTCCAGAGGGTTCAAAAGGGTCTGAGTGGTCTGGGCTGTTGGAATTCTTTGTCCTGGCAGCTGTTATTGCTTGAGGGGTAGTTCTGGTTTCCATAATGGGAACGCTGGCATAACAGTTCACGACTGCTTACTACTTAGTTTTTACTAGAAATTAAGATTTCCAAGAGTTAAGAATTCTAATACATGTAATTTAGGCCTACTGGAAATAATAAGGGAATGTCTTTGCATGGAAGGAAAATAAGATATGTGTGTTTGGTAAGAAAAAGTATAAGAAATAGAAATACATATTTGTTGAGAAAAAAGAAAAATTGTCCTAAAGTGAGGCTGGTTATTCAAAGAGGGAAAACTTAGGATAAAATCTGAATGTAAAAAAGAAAGTTGTAGAAGGTTTACAGAGAAGATATCATTGGAAAGGAATTTCATGTGTGGTCAGTACTGGCTAAGGTTAGGATATATTTAAGTAAATGAATTTGTTTTAGTATCGAAAGTCCATTGGTGGGATGCTGGGTGGCTCAGTCCGACTGTCCGACTCTTAGTTTCAGATCAGGTCATGATCTCAAGGTTCATGGATTGGAGCTACACTGGGCTCTGTGCTGACAGTGAGAGCCTGCTTGGGATTCTCCCTCCTTCTCTCTCTCTACCCCTTCCCAGCTTGCTCTCTTGCTCAAAAAAAGAAATAAACATAAAAAATTAAAAAAAAAACATGGGGCGCCTGGGTGGCTCAGTCGGTTAAGCGGCCGACTTCGGCTCAGGTCATGATCTCACGGTCCGTGAGTTCAAGCTCCGTGTCGGGCTCTGTGCTGACAGCTTAGAGCCTGGAGCCTGCTTCACATTCTGTGTCTCCCTCTCTCTCTGCCCCTTCCCTGCTCATGCTCTGTCTCTCTCTGTCTCAAAAATAAATAAACATTAAAAAAAAAATTTTTTTTTAAATTAAAAAAAAAACAAACAAACAGAAAAGTAGACTGGTGCAATATTAAATTTTGCTTGCTCTTTGTGAAAAGAACAAAGTTTTCTTGAACTATTGGTCTGCTGTTAATAAGGAATTGTAAACAAGTTTTTCCTTACCTTTAAAGTTATCTGCCTAGAAAACAAAGTTATTTGCCAGAATTATTTCCTATGTTTATCAGGTCTCTGATTACTCAAGAAAACTGAGTTCTAATATTAAAAGAGCTAAATTTTGCTCACAACTCTGTAATGTTCTGTATTTGCCTTTGGTATCTTTTATTGTCATTTTGGTTAAATGGATAATTACTGTTGTTGCATAATGATTTGTGATTCTGTTTAATCAAATGTTCAAACCTTTTGATATTTTTTGACATAATTCTCAAAATCAAATTCTAAAATGAAGTATTTTGACTACAATCTAATTGAAATGTTCCAGAGGGTCCCTTGAACATTTCAATGATTTTGTGAGAGGGGGTATAGCTCATTGGTAGATCATTTGACTGCAAAGATTTTGTGAGAAATTAAACTGATTACTTATTTGGTACATTAAATTACATATGAAGCATTGTCAAATAAGTGATATTAATCCTCTTAGATTATATTTGTGTAGATATATTATTAAAATAAGTATTTTTAGAAATTGAATGAAAAGTCCTAGAAATCTGATTCCTAGTATGTTATTATCTTGAAATGTTGTGTGTCACAGAAATAACCAAATTTCCTTATTAATTGCATTGTAACGAACTCTAGTAAGATCTTTATTCATGGCCATTTAAAAATATTTTTTTTCTTTACATTTATTTATTTTTGAGAGGCAGAGACAGAGCACAAGTTAGGGAGGGGCAGAGAGAGGAGACACAGAATCCGAAGCAGGCTCCAGGCTCCGAGCTGTTAGCACAGAGCCCGACGTGGGGCTTGAACTCACAAACTGCGAGATCATGACCTGAGCTGAAGTCGGACGCTTAACCGACTGAGCCACCCAGGCGCCCCACTCATGGCCATTTTTAAGTCTTTTATTATTTATAGACTGTTACACTTTTACTCAGATGCTTTTACAAAAGCTTCCTGCAAATGTGTTTCATTTTCAGTGAGACTGAGGGAAAGAACTGAGTACAAGCTGCTAATAACCTTAAGATTATAAAACTGAACTAGGTAAGAATTTCTGGGACTAGCAAAAAAAGTAGATTCAAACAAAACAAGAATTAACATGGTACTGAATGAACTGAGGAGGACAATTATGATTTTTATGACTTTTTGTTTGAAACATAATGGATTTTTTTTAATGTTTTGTTTTTCCAGTGTTAAGGCAATTTTAATATTAAGCTAAATATACTTTTGTAAACATGTTGAAACATTTATCATTTTTTCTCCCTATGTGACCTCTCCTGAATTCAGAGACTTTCAGTATTCTTTTTTTTTTTTTTTGAGAGAGAGAGGGCCTGCACATCCATGCACCTGTATTCCCGCTTGCAAGTGGGCGAGGGGCAGTGGGAGAGAGAGAATCTTAAGCAGGCTCCACACCCAGTGTGGATTTACTTTCAAAAGACATTTTTCTAATGATGGAAAAGAAAACAGAATGTAAATAAGTGTGAAACCCTGAGTTATTTAACTTTTATTTTAGTTTTCTAAGGCAATGTTCTCCAGTGTCTGGTGTGTGTTCTTCACGGCTACACAAGACAATCCACTGGGGATATCAGAAGAAACGATCACATGTCTACTGATATTTTTATTTCATGCTTAAAAATATCTGTGTATTGGGGCACCTGGGTGGCTCAGTCGGTTAAGTGTCTGACTCTTGATTTTGGCTCGGTTCATGATCTCATGGTTCATGAATTCAAGCCCTACATCCGGCTTCCATACTATCAGTGTTCAGGATTCTCTGTCTCTGTCTGTCTGTCTGTCTGTCTGTCTCTTTCTCTGTTCCTCCCACACACTCTCTCTACATATAAAAAATAAACTTAAAAAAAATTCTGTGCACTATTTATAATGTACATTATATATTACTATAGCAATATGCATATGTAATGTAGAAATAAATAATATGCAAGATATTTTTTGAGAGTATTTTAAAGTTGGTTCACTTTGACTCAGTACCTTTTGATCTTATTTTGAGAATGCTGTGGGACAAACTTTCTTTTTCAAAAGGAACAAACTGAAATTATACCTAAAATATAAAATGTTAAATTATTGCATTTAGACTAGAAACCTTTACAATAATCATCAAATATACTAAAAATCACCAGAGTTCTATAAACATGCTAAATCAATGGTACTTATTTTTTGCAAATTGTTAAGATAATTATAGAGAATTTTTTAATGACATGAAAATAACATGAAGGAAAAATACCCCCAGACATCTAGTTTATCATTTTATGTATTTTCTTTTAACCTTTTTTATCTACTTTTTTTTACATAGGTGGAATCATAAGAATAGCTAAATCCCCTGCACTTTTCACTTGTAAAATACATAAATTCATAAAGTATAAAAATATCTGAATATATAAGATTAATAAATATAAAACAACTTATTTTGACATTTATGCCCTCGTAAACATTGAATTAAAGAAACTGATGGGGTGCCTGGGTGGCTTAGTCAGTTGGGCAACCGACTTCGGCCCAGGTCATGATCTCACAGTTTGTGAGTTCGAGCCCCGCGTCAGGGTCTGTGCTGACAGCTCAGAGCCTGGAGCCTGCTTTGGATTCTGTGTCTCCACCTCTCTCTGCCCCTCCCATGTTCATGCTCTGTTTCTTTCTCTCTGTCATTAATAAATAAAACGTAAAAAAAAAAAAAAAAAAGAAACTGATAATCAGGGAGAATTGTCTGATGACATTTCTAGTAAATCCATCCTAGATGGTTTTATAAGAAAATGAGAAAAGCCTCTAACATGCTGTTTAGATACACAGTATATTCTATACCAAGATGGCATTACTTAGATGTTTATGCTCTTGTTCTGTGAAGATCTTATTTCACAGCTATATTTCTGTTTCTGTGATATATATATTTGTACGTGGCATATGTATATATAGATATACACACATACACGCACATGCACACACATGCACACACACACGCCAAAGAGACTAAGATCTATTAACCCAGAGGCATCTACCATAGGAAGCTATAGAGGTCTGAATACGCCGGGAGGTCTGAATACACAATGAATGTGTATTTCTTTCACCAGTAGCTTCAAGCTGTTGGCTAGAATTTCTATTAAACAAACAAACAAACAAACACATTAGTCTTTCTGTGTGAAAAATAGAAAGAATACATCAAAAGCCAGGTGTGTGGGACACCTGGGTGGTTCAGTCAGTTGAGTGTCCAACTCTTGATTTCAGCTCAGGTCATGATCCCAGGGCTGGCTCTGTGCTGAGTGTGGAGCCTGCTTGGGATTCTCTCTCTTTCTCTCTTTCTCTCTCTGCCCCTCTCCCCTTCTCGTTCTCTCTCTCTCTCTCTCTCTCTCCCCCTCCCTTTCTCTCTCTCTCTCTCTCTCAAAAAAAAAAAAAAAAAAAAAAAGCGAGGTGTGGCTGCAGGTTCAGGAAAGGCTGGAGTTACAGTAAAGCCAACAAAGTCAGTGAGGGAAAATAAAAGCAGATATCCCAAACAAAGAGGTACTACCAACAGCAGTCACTGAAAAAACATGTCAAACAAAATAAGCAGCTTAAGCTATAAAAAAATAAAAGAGATTGAAGCCACTCTGAAACATGAAACAACTATTTCCACCACTCTAATCCTTCTTTAAGTCATGTATTCCTTTCTTTGGTCATTTGTCCTAAATTACTGAAAACAAATACTTTACAAGAGACAGCTAAAGTGAATTAATCTTTTAGCTTTCAGCGAAATGAGATGAGGATGACAAGAATTTAATGGATAAATCTTCAAACAGGTATGAGATTCAGTTAATATCTCAGTCAATGGATTTTTAATACGCATAGTGAGAGAGTCTTACACCAATAAATATTAGGTTCTTTGAAGAAGCACAGCTTTTTTTTTTTTTAATTTTTTTTTTAACATTTATTTATTTTTGAGACAGAGAGAGACAGAGCATGAATTGGGGAGGGTCAGAGAGAGGGAGACACAGAATCCGAAACAGGCTCCAGGCTCTGAGCTGTCAGCACAGAGCCCGACGCAGGGCTTGAACTCACGGACCGCGAGATCATGACCTGAGCCGAAGTCGGACACTCAACCGACTGAGCCACCCAGGCACCCCGAAGAAGCACAGCTTTAAGAAAAGTGTTTTAAGGGGGTGGCTGCCTAGTTCAGTCAGTAGAACGGGCAACTCCTGATCTCGGGGTTGTGAGTTCAAGCCCCATGGTGGGTGTGGAGATTACTTTAAATAGATAGATAGACAAATAAATAAATAAACAAATCTTTAAAAAAGTGTTTCTTTTCCATCCACTAAAACTAAATTTCACTGATCAGAGGCAGGATTAAAGCTAATATCCTTTACAATTTTCAACATTTTCAGGTTTAGATATTCTAATAATACCCCCAAATTTTCAATTTATAATGTTTCATAAATGTGAAATTTTAAAGTTATGATTCTCAGTAGAGGGTAGATGATTATAACAAAAGGGGTATAAGTCTTCACTTGCCAAGGTTCTTTTGTTAATGGCAACAGGAATGTCTTCTAAAAAATATTGTTTATTTATTTATTTGTTTATTTTTAAGATATTTATTTTTGAGAGACAGAAGTGTGTGCGCAAACACAAGACTGCGAGTTGGGGAGGGGCAAAGAGGGAGACAGAGGATCCAAGTCAGGCTCTGTGCTGACAGCAGACAGCTGGATGCGGATCGAACTCACGGACCACGAGATCATGACCTGAGCTGCAGTTGGATGCTTAACCGACTGAGCCAACCAGGCACCCCTAAAAATATATTTATTAAATGTTTATTTATTTATTTTGAGAGAAAGAGAGAGCATGAGCAGGGAGTGGCAGAGTGAGAGGGAAAGAAAGAATCCCAAGGAGGCTCCACGATGAATGTGGAGGTGAATGTGGAGGTGGTGGAGGAGGGGGATGGGGAGGCTCCCTCGCAGGACCTGACCACACTCAAGAGTCTGACACTCAACCAACTGAGCCACTCAAATGCCCCTGAAACTATTTTAATAATAGACTTAGGATGATAAGAATATTGCAGTAACGCCAGGCGCCTTTAGCTGCGTATGTTTGAAATTGCTGGCAAAAAAAGTATTAACATGATGTAAGATAGACTTGGAGCAATAATGTTTCTCAAATTAGAAGCACTCACCTAGGGGTACCTGGGTGGCTCAGTCGGTTAAGTGTCCGACTTCGGCTCAGGTCATGATCTCGTGGTTCACTAGTTCGAGCCCCGTGTCGGGCTCTGTGCTGACAGCTCGGAGCCTGGAGCCTGCTCCGGATTCTGTGTCTCCCTCTCTCTCTGACCCTCCCCCCATTCATGCTCTGTCTCTCTCTCTCTCAAAAAAAATAAACGTTAAAAAAAATTAAAAAAAAAAAAAAAGAAGCACTCACCTAATCAATCCAATACAGAAAGTTAATCACACGGTAACACACCTGTGCGCAACTCCCATTAAAAATATTATTCCTTCTGTAGTGTGGCAATACAATACTCATAATTTTTGTTTCCTTTATTTTCATAACATGCCTTTATTCACCTTTTTTCTTTTTTGTAAAAATATCATGAGATACACTGCAGCAATGCTAAGGGAATCCATCATATGGCTCCTCGGAACTACATGTTGCTAAAATTTCGGTTATGGTCTCCTATGTGTTTTATAGACAAGCTGTCTCATTATGTATCATGTGCTTCATAACTGCCAATTTTAAATACCAGCTCTAAATAACACTGACGTGACAGATTCATCTTACTCTCTAAACCAGTTTTTTTTCAAGTGAGGTATTGAGCTATTTTAGAATCTTCCATTATTCAAATACATTTTCTTTCAGTGACCAAAAGGCAGGAATCTATCTAGAATAAGGGATGTGAGGAGATAGAAAAGTTAAAAGCTACAATGAATACTCCAAAAAGAGAGAAAGGGAGAGAGCACACAATGTTAGTTTGTTGTAAAGAGGATTAACCGTAATAACTACAACATATTGAATATTTCCTATCTCCCAGGCACTGTTAAGCTTTTTACATAAGTAAGCTCTTTGTTCTTCACAAAACCCCTATGAGGTGAGCATTATTACCTGTTCCGAGATCACACGACCAGCAAGTAACAGCACTGGGAATTGAACCCACTTCTACCTGTCTCTAAGGTTTATCTCCTCATCACCATACATGCTGCCTTGAGTACAACATATATTGGAGATGGAATTCTGTAAGCACAATGACATGGCTCAGACTCACATGGGAGGTAGAGAATAAGAGTTTAATAGTTTACAACTCAAAATGGAAACCAGGAAGAAAACTGGGGAGGTGACAGATGAAACTCTGTAAATGAGCCCCAAAATCTAACTAGAAATTCTTAGCACCTGTCTGGTATCTTGGGCAACAATACCTGCCTTAGAGAAAGTAAAATAATTAGTCTGTAAGCAACGAATAAAACCAATACAAAAGCTGAGTACTGAAGTTGCAGAGACATTGATCAGAAAGATTCGTAAAACGTTTTGCATAAGTCATAAAACTTCGATATATTGCTACGATACGTGACTTCTTGAGAAAGTCTAGCAGAGCTGTCAAACTAGAATCCTGTCGCATGCTCATTAGACCCATGTGCCAAAATGTTTTATATGTCATAAGAAGGATAATAATTTCTTGGAGATAATTCCAAAGTTTAAGAAGTTGAAATAGTGCCTACTGAGGATCTGAAATTATTTTTGTGAGTAACAAATGTAAGATGTGGGATCTCAGGTTGTAAGTTTGCATCCCATGCCGGGTGGAGAGATTACTTAAAAAACAAAACCTTACAGGGTGCCTGCGTGGCTCAGGGGGTTAAGTGTCCTGACTTGGGCTCAGGTCACGATCTTGCGGTCCGTGATTTCAAGCCCTGCCTCAGCCACTGTGCTGACAGTTCAGAGCCTGGAGCCTGCTTCAGATTCTGTGTCTCTTTCTCTCTCTATCCCTCCCCCACTCATGCTCTGTCTCTCTCTCTCTCTCTCAAAAGTCAATAAGCATTAAAAAAATGAATAAATCTTAAAAGAAAAACAAAACAAATGCAAGATGCTGGACATGAAAGGCCACTTTAGTATTGGTAGTGAATTATAATAGTTGTAGTCTTTTTTCTGCCCAGTAGATATTTTCTCCCTGTTTTCTTGTGGAGAAATCCCACAGATAAGGCTGATTCCATAAAGCCTCTTCAGCAAGCATACACCGCATATACCACCACCACCACCACCACCTTAAGGGTAAACAGATGGTGCATGGGGTGTCTGGGTGGCTCAGTTGGTTAAGGATCCAAACTCCTGGTTTTGGCTCAGGTCATGATCTCACAGTTCATGAGTTCAAGCGCCACGTCAGGATCTGTGCTGTCAGCACGGAGCCTGCCTGGGATTCTGTCTCCTTCTCTCTCTGCCCCTCCCCTGCTCACTCTCTATCTCTCTCTCAAAAATAAATAAATAATCGGGGACGCCTGGGTGGCTTCGTCAGTTAAGTGTCCGACTTTGGCTTAGGTCACAATCTCGTGTTTTGTGGGTTCAAGCCCCGCATTGGGCTCTGTGCTGACAGCTCAGAGCCTGGAGCCTTCTTCAAGATTCTGTGTCTCCCTCTCTCTCCAAACCTCCCCTGCTTGCACTCTGTCTCTCTCAAAATTAAATAAACATTAAAAAATAATTTAAAAAATAAATAAATAATCATTAAAAAAACAAAAACAAAAACACAGGGATTGGCCACATGGAGGGACCTAGCTGGGGCAGTCACAATCCTCTTCGGGACATTTGCCAACCATATTGAAGGAAAGGCATTTTCTGTTGTTGGGCTCTCCAGCTTTGAGGAAATATAAGCCGAAAGCTACAGATGGCCAACTCTGTCACCTGCCTATCTGAGATGTAGAAAAAGCCTAATGAGAACAAAGCGAAACACAGCAAGAAGGAAATGCTGAGAGTAGGTGTATGACAGCACTCCAATGACATCATTTGAGACCCTGAATCCAGCTGTAGTTGAAGCTGGAGGCAATCTCGTGTTGCCCAGTTACACAGCCAACAGAAGTCCGTTTGTGTTTAGTTTAAGTTAGGTGTCCACTCCTTGCAAATAAAAGAGAACCCTGGCCATAGGTACATTACAAATATATACTATAAAGACAGCAATACCCAGATATTACTATAATCTTAGGCACCTGCATCTCAAGAGTCCATAAACTCTGGCAAATGTACCAGAGCCCTTGTTAGGTAGGATGAAGCACAACTCCATCATGATGGCACTAATTTAAAATTTTTCTTTTATCCTGGAATGGATCATGCATACAAAAGGCTAAAAATGTATCCGCACAATTTGGAGAATACTAATAAAAGGAACATCTGTCCAATAACCCCCAGATTAAGAAATAGAAAATCACTTTGTGTCCTTCTCCAATTGTCTGAGAGACAAATATCTATTATTTGGGTTTGTGTTTCTTTAGTCTATACAAATGAAACTATATTGTGTTTTTTTTTCTGACTTGAATTTTTCTCTCAGCATTTTGTTTTTGAGAATCGTCTATGTCAACCTACAGAAAGAAGTTAATTAGTTTTCACTGTTATGTAGGTATTCTATTCTGGGAACATTGAGCAATTTACTTACCTATCTTACTATAGAAGGACACTTGGGTTTCCCAGTTTTTTCGATCACAAACAATGCTTTTATGGTCATTTTTGTACATGCTTTTAGGGCACGTGTGTAAGAGATGCCTTCGGCTGTACTTAGGAGTGGAAATGGTGGCATGTTGGTTATACTTGTGATCCCTTTTTCTAGAAAATGCCAAATTACTTTTCAAAACAGTTGTAGTAATTTAGACTCCTACCAGCAATGTATCCAAGTTCTGATTGTTCCACATATTCTTCCCAATGCCTGATATTAGCCAACTTAAAATTTTTGCCAGTCTGGATGTAGTGAAATAGTATCTTTGTTGGGCTTCAATTTTCATTTCCCTGATTATAGTTTGAACAAATTTTTATATGGTTATTAGCCATTGGTTTCTTCTTTGATGAAATGCCTGTTTGTGTCTTTTGTTTTTTGTATTAGATTGTCTTATTAACTCACAATCTTATATTTATTCTGATTACTAATCTTTTGTGGGTTTTATTGACATCTCAGAAGGCCCACCACATGGAAGTTTTGCAGTAGGGGAGTTGCAGTGGGCTCAACTCTGAATACAAGGACAAGTGGAGCAGGACAGAGGTCAGTGGATGGAAGTTTACTAAGAACAAACATGGGGGTAAAAGGGATTCTTGCCAGATCAACTCAACAAGGATTCTTGCTGAAGGTAGGTCAGGATGATAAGATAGCAAGGGTGCAGGATGAGGAATCTGATCCAGTGTTGAGGGTGATCAAATACCAAGGGTAGGAGATTTTTCACTAAACTGACTAATCAAAATTCTTGCTACAACTGGACTAAGCTGCCAAGAACACAGCCCAAGGTTGGGCCCAGTTGAGAAGAGGGCTCAAGGAGTCTGACTCAGGCTTGGTGTAGGAGAGTCTCTGTCAGTGGCTGTGATGTCTGTCTCTTGACGTGACGGTTAAAATATCAGCTTTTTCTAGCCTCACATTGTGAAAATCTAAGGTTGTTTCATGCCAACTTTCCTTGTTATCCTGAACTAGCAACAATTAAAACTGCAATGTTCAGGGACGCCTGGGTCGGTTAAGCATCTGATTCTTGATCTCAGCTCGGGTCACGGTCTCATGGTTCATGAGCTCGAGCCCTACATCGGGCTGTATACTGTCAGCGTGGAGGCTGCTTGGGATTCTCTCTCTCCCTCTCTCTCTGTCTCTCCCCCGCTTGCACACTCACTCTTCTCTCTCAGAATCAATAAATAAACTTAAAAAAAATGCAATGTTCAAACTACAGGTTAAAAGCCTACGGTCTTCCAATTGCAGTTCATCTTTCAGCAACAATTTTAGTGTCGGGCAGCCACTTTTATTCTTACTGACTAGCCTAGGGCATGAGTCTGTAATAACAGCTTCAAAGACAATGGAATGGCCATGCTCCAAATGAATCTCAAAATACAGGCACATCCCATTGTTTGGAAGTCTGCATTATGCCACTTCACTTATATGGGAGACCTACAATAGTATCTGTCTTTGCTAACTGAAAGAAATCGAAATGGGACTTTCATTTTAGGCCATTTTGGGTTATGAAAGTTTTCATAAGGAACACTCTACTTTCAGGTAGCAGTGCGGGGGTGGGGAGGGGAACCTGTAATAGGGTTTGTCCTGTTACCGGATGTGGGTGCGTCAGAGTAGGTGTTGAAATGAAAAGCAAATAGATTTGGGCCAAAGAATGCTAACACTTCTCCTCCTCAATGGTAATCTGACTATCCAGTAATGCCTCCTTATTGTATTTGGCAAGGTTGAACTACCTGAAGGTTAAGAAGTCCTCTCACCCTTTTTTGAAAGTCACATACTGCAGGGAACCACCCTTTGGGGCACAAGACGGGTAAGGTGCCTGCCTTGTTTACATAGGATACTGCCAGACACAGACGCTCCAAATTCCCACTTTTCACCTCTTGAGTGACTAGCTGAACTAATTTTGTCCCTACTGATTAACAGGAATAAAATGATATTAAGAAAACCCTGGTTAAGCTTCTTTCCGTCCCCCAGGACACTGAACTTTGGCTCACCCTGGTGCTGAGTCAGCACGCAGCCAGCCCCCTCCTTAAGGGCAAGTTCCTGGAAAGAGGCTGGTCTCTGGGTAAAATATTCTCTCCATCTCCTGTCCCCATACCCGGTTCTCTCTACCTTTGTTCACTTGCTGTATCAAAGAAAAACACTTTTTGCCCAACTTTTGAGATGCTTGCAAGCCTTATGGTGAGGGGTTCTCCTTACTGTAGCAGCCCCACCCCCCACTGGATACTTGTTTCAGATTGGTTTTTCCTCTGACATAATCTGTCTTTGAATATGGTATTTTTAAAATATATATTTTTTATTTTAGAAAGGGAGAGAGAGAGTACAGGTGAGGGAGAAGGAAGAGGAAGAGGGTGAGGGAGAAGGTGAGAGAGAGAGAGAGAGAGAGAGAGAGAGAGAGAGAGAGTCCCAAGCAGGCTCCATGCTCAGTGCAGAGCCTGATGTGGGGCTCGATCCCATGACCCTGGGATCATGACCTGAGCCAAAATCAAGAGTAGGACATTCAACCAATTGAGCCAGCCAGGCACCCCTAATATGATATTTCTTAAACTGATTTCCCATTATTTCATCCTAGATAGGTATTTTCTGAGTATCTCGCACCTGCCATCTCCTTTCTTTCCATTGCCACTGCTCTTGTCCAGACCCTTATTAACCTTATCCTGGCCCATTATGTACTGATCTCCTCAGCCTCCAATTTTATTTACCTTTTCATATTGCTACTAAGTCTATCTTTCTAAAGATTATTCCTCCAATTCTTTTTTTTTTTTTTTTGCTCCTTTTTTGCCTAAGAATAAAGCCCAAATTCCTTAGTGTAGCATTTGTTTTTCTACAGCAAGGACTAACCTCATCTCTTCCTCCCATGAACCCTTCCAGCTGTTTCTAAAACCTGCCTTTTTTCTCCAGTCACATTGTGTTGTCCATTTACTTTTTCTGTACCTCCAATGTTTTTCCTCCCAAATCCTCCTTTCCCTGAATTCCTTTTCTTTTCTTTTCTCTATTATTTATTTATTTACTTACTTACTTAAGACAGAGAGGGAAAGAACATGAGCAGGGGAGAGGGGCTAAGGGAGAGAGAGAATCCCAAGCAGGCTCCCCATTCAGCATGGAGCCTGACTCAGGGCTCTATCCCACAACTCTTGGACCATGACCTGAGCCCAAATCAAAAGCTGCAAGTTCAACTGTCTGAGCCACCCAGGTGCCCTAGGCCCCTCCCTGAATTTTTATCCAATACAAATGCTATACCTTCCCTGTTTGGGAATCAATCTCTTCCATTATTATTCCCCTGACACTGTGTCTGTACCTTCATTAAAGCATTTAAGATAGTTGTTGTTTTAAAAAAATTTTTTTTTAAGTTTATTTATTTTGAGAGAGAGGGAAGACAGGGCAGGGCAGGCTCTGTGCTGACAGCAGATGTGGGTTCAAACCCATGAACAGTGAGATCATGACCTGAGCCAAAATCAAGAGTTGGATGCTTAACCGACTGAACCACTCAGGTGCTCCTAAACTAGTTGTCTTTTATTACAGCAACTTGTATACATTTGTCCTTCTAGATTATAAGGACAATCTGTCCTTCTAGATTATAAGCTTTTTGAGGGCAAGACAGTATCTTATTCCTCTGTGTATCTTCTCTGGCCCTTAGCCTAATACCTCACACTTGGAAAGCACTCAATATTCGTTTTGTTAATTAAAACAAATGGAAAACTATTCTATTTCCTTTGTGGTTCCATGTAACATTTTCTGTAATGTATGTTTATCATCTCTAATGACCAACGGAATATAATGTGGGCGTTCAGGACTCAGAAGTCAATTGAATGTTGTTTACTATAAGGCAGAAGATAGACTCTCCTAAATATGACGGTAATAAGAGAATAGCGAAGACTGATCCAGCCGTTCTGAGAGTTCTTGGGAGGCAAGACAGCATAATGTGTTAAGAGTGTGGGTCCTGGTTTCAGATGTCTGAAACCAGGTTGTACCACTCACTAGCTGTGTGACCTTGAGCATATTCCATGTTTCCGAGCCCCAATTTTTCTTTTGTAGGATGAAGACAGAAAGATCTGGGGCGACTAGGTGGCTCAGTCATTGAGCATCTGACTCTTGATTCGGCTCAGGTCATGATCCCAGAGTCATGGGATTGAGTCCTATGTCTGGCTCCATAGTGAACATGGAGCTTACCTAAGATTCTCTCTCTCTCTCCCTCTGCCCCTCTCCCCTGCTCATGCTTTCTCTCCCTAAAATAAAAATTAAAGTTTTTTAAGATGTTTATTTATTTTTGAGAAGGAGAGAGACGTAGCAGAGGAGGGGCAGAGTGAAAGGGAGACAGAGAATCTGAAGTAAGACGCTAAACCAACTGAGCCACCCAGGTACCCCTCTCTCAAATAAAACTTTTTTTAATTCTTAAAAAAAAAGAGAGAGAGAGATGGGCTTCTGGGTGGCTCAGTCATTTGAGGGTCCAACTCTTGATTTCAGCTCATGTCATGATCTCATGGTTTGTGACTTTGAGCCCTATATCAGGCTCTGTGCTAATAGTGTGGAGCCTGTTTGGGATTCTCGCTCCCTCTCTCACGCCCCTCTCCCACTCACACTCTCTCTTTCTCTCTCTCTCAAATAAATACGGTTAAAAAGAAAAGGATAAGTGACTTTGGAGTGAGGGCATGTGGGCCATGGTAGGAGAGACAGGCATGGGTAGGATGATGAAAACCTCATATGTGAATAGCGTCTGGTTTCCCTCACTCTGTCTGTTGAAGTCCCCTCAACTTCCACACATCGTGGCGGGGAGGGAGAAGAAAACAAAAAGCCAGGTACGTTGCCAACCAGGCTCTGTGAGACCAAAGTTCTGAGGAAGCTAGGCCTCAATCACCCGTTTTTCTTTGCCTGCACTGGACAACCTGAATTTAGTTTGTCGTGAATCCCCAAGTAAAAATTGAACTTTATCCTGAAGGCAATGGGGAAAAGCGGAAGGATTTTAAGCAGGACAGGACTGGGATCAACTTCGCCTTTCAGAAAGCAGCTGCGAAAGCAGCGTGGGGAAGAGATTTGAGGGGTGGCGAACGCTGGCAGAGGTACGACGAAGACAGTGTGCTGTCTGAACATGCTGAGTTGGAGAACACGATGCGTATTTGAATAGTGATGTTAAGATGACAGTAAGAGATGGGATTCAGCTCTTTAAATAAAAGTTCCAAGGTATATTTTGCCCTCAGCGCACCCTCAGTACGATTTCATGTAACTACTACAATTATATGTTTGTGGTTAATTACTTGACAGTTTAAAAATTTCTCACCTATACTATGTCATTTTAGCCTTTCTATGATCCTGTAAGGTAGACAGAACTGCTGGTCCTCCCATTTTGCAGTGAGGATTTATGCCTCTGAGATTAGAAGTGATTCATTTGTCTAGGATCACAGAGGAAGTCAGGGCAGGGCCACGCCCTGAACCCAGCTCCAGGAGTATGCTCTCTCAGCGGGGAACTGCACGCACTAGCAGTAACCCATCAACTCTCATTCAGCGTCTACCCCACTCCTAGCACTACTTTAGCAGAAATAAAAAAGAATTAGACAATCAGCACAGAGACAACAGCACTGATTGCTGGCAAAGTTGTAGACCAGCAGTCAGATCTGGCTTCCAGTTCTAATTCCACCTCTAACCACCTGTTTGATTGTATTTTATTTGAAGATAACAGAAACCCATTTCAAATGAACTTCAAGAGAAAGGGGAATTGACTGGTTCATGAAATCCAAGGAAGGTGTGAACAGTCCAGGATCAGGAAAGGTGAGGTTGCAGAGACAGCTCTTGGGAACAAGTGGAAAGGGGAGGCTTGAACCTTGTCAGGAGTCTTCAAATTTGATTTTTTGTTTCTGTTGCTGTCCGTGTGGCAGTTTCACTTTCTCCCTGCTGCTAGCTAGCTTTCTCTAAAGGAAGAAATATGTCTACTATGTTTCTGATTTTAGAAGTGAAAGCTTTAGCTGTTGGAGAGAGATCACTCCAATCCTTAATGGGACTCAAGTAAGAAAGTGTCAAGGACACATCCCCAAAGGCAAGGGAATTAAAAGCAAAAATGAATTACTGGGACCTTATGAAGATAAAAAGCTTCTGCACAGCAAAGGAAACAGCCAACAAAACTAAAAGGCAACCAACAGAATGGGGAAAGATATTTACAAATGACATATCGGACAAAGGGCTAGTATCCAAAATCTATAAAGAGCTCATCAAACTCCACACCCAAAAAACAAATAACCCAGTGAAGAAATGGGCAGAAAACATGAATAGACACTTCTCTAAAGAAGACATCCGGATGGCCAACAGGCACATGAAAAGATGCTCAACATCACTCCAACATCGCAGGGAAATACAAATCAAAACCACACTCAGATATCACCTCACGCCAGTCAGAGTGGCCAAAATGAACAAAACAGGAGACTATAGATGCTGGAGAGGATGTGGAGAAATGGGAACCCTCTTGCACTGTTGGTGGGAATGCAAATTGGTGCAGCCACTCTGGAAAACAGTGTTGGAGGTTCCTCAAAAAATTAAAAATAGACCTACCCTATGACCAGCAATAGCACTGCTAGGAATTTACCCAAGGGATACAGGAGTACTGATGCATAGGGGCACTTGTACCCCAATGTTTATAGCAGCACTCTCAACAATAGCCAAATTATGGAAAGAGCCTAAATGTCCATCAACTGATGAATGGATAAAGAAATTGTGGTTTATATACACAATGGAGTACTACGTGGCAATGAGAAAGAATGAAATATGCCCCTTTGTAGCAACATGGATGGAACTGGAGAGTGTGATGCTAAGTGAAATAAGCCATACAGAGAAAGACAGATACCATATGTTTTCACTCTTATGTGGATCCTGAGAAACTTAACAGGAACCCATGGGGGAGGGGAAGGGAAAAAAAAAAAAAAAAAAGGAGGTTAGAGTGGGAGAGAGCCAAAGCATAAGAGACTCTTAAAAACTGAGAACAGGGGCGCCTGGGTGGCTCAGTAGGTTAAGCAACCGACTTCGGCTCAGGTCATGATCTCGTGGTCCGTGAGTTCAAACCCCACATCGGGCTCTGTGCTGACAGCTCAGAGACGGGAGCCTGTTTCAGATTCTGTGTCTCCCTCTCCCTGACCCTCCCCCGTTCATGCTTTGTCTCTCTCTGTCTCAAAAATAAATAAACGGTAAAAAAAAAAATTAAAAAAAAACAACTGAGAACAAACTGAGGGTTGATGGGGGTGGGAGGGAGGGGAGGGTAGGTGATGGGTACTGAGGAGGGCACCTTTTGGGATGAGCACTGGGTGTTGTATGGAAACCAATTTGACAATAAATTTCATATACTGAAAAAAAAATTTAAGAAAACTAAATTAAAAGAAAAAAAAAAGAAAGTGTCAAGGAACCTATTGCTCCCCTGGCCCAGGAGAAGGTGAGTGTCTAACCTGTGGTTACTGGAGGAATCAATTCCACAGAGTGCTAGCAAGATTAACTTAGGTGTTCATTTTCTTAGGTACTTTATGAAAGGCATGAGCCTTGGGGCGCCTGGGTGGCGCAGTCGGTTAAGCGTCCGACTTCAGCTCAGGTCACGATCTCGCGGTCCGTGAGTTCGAACCCCGCGTCAGGCTCTGGGCTGATGGCTCAGAGCTCAGAGCCTGGAGCCTGCTTCTGATTCTGTGTCTCCTTCTCTCTCTGCCCTTCCCCCCTTCATGCTCTGTCTCTCTCTGTCTCAAAAATAAATAAACGTTAAAAAAAAAAAAGAAAAAAAAAAAAAAGAAAGACATGAGCCTTGAATATGGGCATTATTATATAGCTAGGGAGAAGGAAAGAAAACCAGAGTTTCACCTAGAGAAGGAGGTTTGGAGTTGTTGACGTGGGTGGCCTATGAATAAAAGACATGCCTGATTGGAGGGGAGGCCCCATCCTTGTTCCCACAGAAAATCACATTGGATTGCCAAAGGAGGAACTGAGCATGATGACAGGTCTAAAAGGTAAACACAGGATCGGTGCTCTTGGGTGGCTCAGTCAGTTAAGCAGCCAACTTCAGCTCAGGTCATGATCTCGTGCTCCGTGAGTTTGAGCCCCGTGTTGAGCTCTGTGCTGACAGCTCAGAGCCTGCAGCCTGCTTCGGATTCTGTGTCTCTCCCTCTCTCTGCCCTTCCTATGCTCATGCTCTATCTCTCAAAAATAAATAAAAAAATGTTAAAAAAAATTTTTTAAATAAAATGAAATAAAAGGTAAACACAGGGGTGACTGTCTGACTCTGGATTTTGGCTCAGGTCATGATCTTGAAGTTGGTGAAGTTGAACCCTGTGTCAGGCTCTGTTCTGACAGCATGTAGCCTGTTTGCAGTTCTCTCTCTTCCCCTCTCTCTGTCCTTCCCCAACTCTCTCTCTCTCAAAAATAATAAAATAAAACTTACAAACTGAAAAAAAAAATAATAAAAGGTAAACACAGGGCACCTGGGTGGCTCACTTGGTTAAGCGACTGACTCTTGATTTTGGCTCAGGTTATGATCTCACAGTCATGGGATTGAGCCCTGTGTCAGACTCTGAGCCCAGCATGGAGCCTGCTTAAGATTCTCTCTCTCTCTCTCTCTCTCTCTCTCTCTCTCTCCTTCTGTTCCTCCCTGCTTGCGGGTGTGAACGCATTCTCTCTCTCTCAAAATAAATAAAATTTAAAATTAAAAAAAATTTTTGAAGCATTTAATAAAAGGTAAACACAGAATTTGTTTTGGTTGAAGCAGCTGTTACAGGTTTCTTGTATAAATTCAACTGTGACTCTGAAACTCTCTTCTGTAACATAGACCTTCAATCATTTCTTAGAATGCTCCTTCCTTGTCAACTGAACTTGGCTTAGAGTTGTGGCAGTGGGAATAAAGAAGAATGGGTGACAGAATTCAGAGAAGGAAAACTGGAGAGATAATACCCAGTCACCTAATCTGGGAGCCTATAAAAAAGATGATGGCTCTTGATAGCACCCTCAGTGACTATTTGAACACAAGCATATTGGAAAGCAGGAGAAGTGTCTTAATAACATTGTATCTCCAGGAATCTGGCATAGTTGGTACTTAATTTACAAGATTAATAAACTGCATGACTCTCATATAATGAGATTAATACAATGGCTTCTAAGCCTCTTCTAGCAATGCAATTCTTTGAATCCATTTCCAATTCTGATCTTAAAACTCTTCAAAGTCCTCAAATACCCCCATACAAAAAAACTTGTTTTTTAATTTTTTTAATGTTTATTTATTTTTGAGACAGAGAGAGACAGAGCTTGAGCAGGGGAGGGACAGAGACAGAGGGAGACACAGAATCCAAAGCAGGCTCCAGGCTCTGAGCTGTCAGCACAGAGCCCGATGAAGGGCTGGAACCCATGAACTGTGAAATCATGACCTGAAATGAAGTTGGACGTTTAACCAACTGAGACACCCTGGCACCCCAAAACTTGTTTTTTAAAAGGTTAAGATGGCAAATTTTATGTTATGTGCCCCTCTTTCTTTTTTTTTTAATGTTTATTTATTTCTGAGAAAGAGAGACAGAGCATGAGTGGGGGAGGGTCAAAGAGAGAGAGAGAGACAGACAGACAGAGACAGAGAGAGAGAGAGAGAGAGAGAGAGAGACAGAATCCAAAGCAGGCTCCAGGCTCTAAGCTGTCAGCACTGCACCTGATGCGGGGCTTGAACCCACGAACCATGAGATCATGAACTGAGCTGAAGTCAAATGCCTAACTGGCCACTCAGGTGCCCCTCATTTTTTTTTTTTTTAAAGTAGGCTTCATGCCCAACACAGAGCCCAACATGGGGCTTGAACTCATGATCCTGAGATCAAGACCTAAGCTGAGATCAAGAGTCAGAAGCTTAACCAACTGAGATACCCAGGTGCGCCATTAAGGAGATTTCTTTAATCTGAAAAGAAGTAGCACTAATTAATACAAGAAAACATATGAAAGTAAAAATCTCACTGTAGAAGGCAAATATATACAAGGTAGTGGATTAATACTTATAAAGTGACTATGAAGGTTAAAAGACAAAACTGGTGGGGCACCTGGGTAGCTCAGTTGAGCATCAGGCATCTAGCATCTTGATTTTGGCTCAGGTCATGATCCCAGGGTCATGGGATCAAGTGCTGTGTCAGGCTCCATGCTGAGCCTACTCCATGCTCAGCACGGAGCCTGCTTAAGATTCTCTCTCCCCTGCCCCTCTCCTTCATTCGCACACTCTCTCCCTAAAATAAAAAAAAATTAAAAATAAAAAGAAAGTAGTAAAATTAAACTACAATAGTCAAAGGATACATAAGATACAAAGATGTAAAATTCGCATTTTAACATCAAAACATCAAAAACAATACATCAAAAACAAAATGTTGAGGGGAAGAGAGTAAACTTGTAGTTTTAGAAAGTGTTCAGATTTACCCATGGGGCACCTGGGTGGCTCAGTCGGTAAGCATCCGACTTCAGCTCAGGTCATGATCTCGCGGTCTGTGAGCTCGAGCCCTGCGTCGGGCTCTATGCTGACAGCTCAGAGCCTGGAGCCTGCTTCAGATTCTGTGTCTCCCTCTCTCTCTCTCAAAAATAAATAAACATTAAAAAAAAAATTAAAAAAAAAACCTCACAGTAAACATGAAACAAAAACTTATAGAAAATACACCAAAGAAAATGAGAAAGTAAACTAAATATAACACTGAAGAAAGTTATCAAACCACAAGGGAAGAAAGAGACAAAGAAAGGGACTGAGAGGAACTATAAAAACAGCCAGAAAAAAAAATGGCAATACATACCTATCAAAAATCACTTTAAATGTAATCGGATCAAGTTCTCCACTCAAAATGAATGGGTGGCTGAATGAATGAAGAAACAAGACACATCTATATACTGCTGAGAAGAGACTCACTTCAGAAGTAAAAATACACACAGACTGAAAGTGAAGGGATAGAAAAAGATATTCCATGCTAACGGAAACAAAAAGAAAACTAGTACAGCTATTCTTGTATCAGACAAAATAGACTTTATTTATTTATTTATTTTTAAAGTAGGCTCCACGCCCAACATGGGGCTTGAACTCATGACCCTGAGATCAAGCGTCACATGCTCCACTGACTGAGCCAGCCAGGTGCCCCCAGACAAAATAGACTTTAAAGCAAAGATTGTAATAAAAGATAAGGAGGGACACTATATAATGATAAAAGGGTCAATCTAGCAAAAAGATATAACATTTATAAGTACATATGCAGCCAATATAGGAGCACTAAAATATATAAAGCAAATATTAATGGACCAAAAAGGGAGAAATTGACGACAACACAGTAATAATAGAGGACCTTCACACTCCACTTACATCAATGGATAAATTATATAGATAGGAAATCAACAAGAAAACATCAGCTTTTGGGGCACATGGGTAGTTCAGTTGGTTTAGCATCCAACTGTTATCAATAAGGTTGCTTATGTTTATGAGTAATTGTTTTATATATTTGGGGGCTCCTGTATTCAGCGCATAGACATTTATAACTGTTAGCTCTTCCTGATGGATAGACCCTGTAATTATTATATAATGCCCTTCTTCATCTCTTGTTACAGCCTTTAATTTAAAGTCTAGTTTGTCTGATATAAGTATGGCTACTCCAGCTTTCTTTTGGCTTCCAGGAGCATGATAAATAGTTCTCCATCCCCTCACTCTCAATCTAAAAGTGTCCTCAGGTCTAAAATGAGTCTCTTGTAGACAGCAAATAGATGGGTCTTGTTTTTTTAACCATTCTGATACCCTATGTCTTTCGGTTGGTGCATTTAGTCCATTTACATTCAGTGTTATTATAGAAAGATACAGGTTTAGAGTCATTGTGATGTCTGTATGTTTTATGCTTGTAGCGATGTCTCTGGTACTTTGTCTCACAGGATTCCCCTTAGGATCTCTTGTAGGGCTGGTTTAGTGGTGACGAATTCCTTCAGTTTTTGTTTGTTTGGGAAGACCTTTATCTCTCCTTCTATGCTAAATGACAGACTTGCAGGATAAAGGATTCTCGGCTGCATATTTTTTCCATTCCTCACATTGAAGATCTCCTGCCATGCCTTTCTGGCCTGCCAAGTTTGTTTGTTTGTTTGTTTGTTTGTTTGTTTATATTTTATTTTATTTTTTTTCATTTTATTTTTTTTCAATATATGAAATTTATTGTCAAATTGGTTTCCATACAACACCCAGTGCTCATCCCAAAAGGTGCCCTCCTCAATACCCATCACCCACCCTCCCCTCCCTCCCACCCCCCATCAACCCTCAGTTTGTTCTCAGTTTTTAACAGTCTCTTATGCTTTGGCTCTCTCCCACTCTAACCTCTTTTTTTTTTTTCCTTCCCCTCCCCCACGGGTTACTGTTAAGTTTCTCAGGATCCACATAAGAGTGAAAACATATGGTATCTGTCTTTCTCTGTATGGCTTATTTCACTTAGCATCACACTCTCCAGTTCCATCCACGTTGCTACAAAGGGCCATATTTCATTCTTTCTCATTGCCATGTAGTACTCCATTGTGTATATAAACCACAATTTCTTTATCCATTCATCAGTTGATGGACATTTAGGCTCTTTCCATAATTTGGCTATTGTTGAGAGTGCTGCTATAAACATTGGGGTACAAGTGCCCCTATGCATCAGTACTCCTGTATCCCTTGGGTAAATTCCTAGCGGTGCTATTGCTGGGTCATAGGGTAGGTCTATTTTTAATTTTCTGAGGAACCTCCAACACTGTTTTCCAGAGTGGCTGCACCAATTTGCATTCCCACCAACAGTGCAAGAGGGTTCCCGTTTCTCCACATCCTCTCCAGCATCTATAGTCTCCTGATTTGTTCATGTTGGCCACTCTGACTGGCGTGAGGTGATATCTGAGTGTGGTTTTGATTTGTATTTCCCTGATGAGGAGCGACGTTGAGCATCTTTTCATGTGCCTGTTGGCCATCCGGATGTCTTCTTTAGAGAAGTGTCTATTCATGTTTTCTGCCCATTTCTTCACTGAGTTATTTGTTTTTTGGGTGTGGAGTTTGGTGAGCTCTTTCTAGATTTTGGATACTAGCCCTTTGTCCGATAGGTCATTTGCAAATATCTTTTCCCATTCCGTTGGTTGCCTTTTAGTTTTGTTGGTTGTTTCCTTTGCTGTGCAGAAGCTTTTTATCTTCATAAGGTCCCAGTAATTCATTTTTGCTTTTAATTCCCTTGCTTTTGGGGATGTGTCGAGTAAGAGATTGCTATGGCTGAGGTCAGAGAGGTCTTTTCCTGCTTTCTCCTCTAGGGTTTTGATGGTTTCCTGTCTCACATTCAGGTCCTTTATCCATTTTGAGTTTATTTTTGTGAACGATGTGAGAAAGTGGTCTAGTTTCAACTAGACCAGTGGTCTAGTTTAGAGTCATTGTGATGTCTGTATGTTTTATGCTTGTAGCGATGTCTCTGGTACTTTGTCTCACAGGATCCCCCTTAGGATCTCTTGTAGGGCTGGTTTAGTGGTGACAAATTCCTTCAGTTTTTGTTTGTTTGGGAAGACCTTTATCTCTCCTTCTATTCTAAATGACAGACTTGCTGGATAAAGGATTCTCGGCTGTATATTTTTTCTCTTCAATACATTGAAGATCTTGTGCCAATCCTTTCTGGCCTGCCAAGTTTCAAAAGAGAGATCAGTCACGAGTCTTATAGGTCTCCCTTTATAAGTTAGGGCATTGGGGCACCTGGGTGGCGCAGTCGGTTAAGCGTCCGACTTCAGCCAGGTCACGAGCTCGCGGTCCGTGAGTTCAAGCCCCGCGTCGGGCTCTGGGCTGATGGCTCAGAGCCTGAAGCCTGTTTCCGATTCTGTGTCTCCCTCTCTCTCTGCCCCTCCCCCGTTCATGCTCTGTCTCTCTCTGTCCCAAAAATAAATTTAAAAAGTTGAAAAAAAAAATTAAAAAAAAAATAAGTTAGGGCATGTTTATCCCTTGCTGCTTTCAGAATTTTCTCTTTATCCTTGTATTTTGCCAGTTTGACTATGATATGTCATGCAGAAGATCGATTCAAGTTACGTCTGAAGGGAGTTCTTTGTGCCTCTTGGATTTCAATGCCTTTTTCCTTCCCCAGTTCAGGGAAGTTCTCAGCTATTATTTCTTCAAGTACACCTTCAGCACCTTTCCCTCTCTCTTCCTCCTCTGGGATACCAATTATGCGTATATTATTTCTTTTTAGTCTATCACTTAGTTCTCTAATTTTCCCCTTATACTCCTGGATTTTTTTTATCTCTCTTTTTCTCAGCTTCCTCTTTTTCCATAATTTTATCTTCTAGTTCACCTATTCTCTCCTCTGCCTCTTCAGTCCGAGCCGTGGTCGTTTCCATTTTATTTTGCATCTCGTTTAAAGCAGTTTTCAGCTCCTCCTGATGGTTCCTTAGTCCCTTGATCTCTGTAGCAAGAGATTCTCTGCTGTCCTCTATACTGTTTTCAAGCCCAGCGATTAATTTTATGACTATTATTCTAAATTCACTTTCTGTTATATCATTTACATCCTTTTTGATCAGTTCATTGGCTGTTGTTATTTCCTGGAGATTCTTTTGAGGGGAATTCTTCCGTTTGGTCATTTTGGATAGTCCCTGGAGTGGTGCGGACCCGCAGAGCACTTCCCCTGTGCTGTGGTGTATAACTTGCGTTGGTGGGCGGGCCGCAATCAGACCTGATGTCTGCCCCCAGCCCACCGCTGGGGCCACAGTCAGACTGGTGTGTGCCTTCTCTTCCCCTCTCCTAGGGGCGGGATTCACTGTGGGGTGGCGTGTCCCGTCTGGGCTACTTGCACACTGCCAGGCTTGTGGTGCTGGGGATCTGGCGTATTGGCTGGGGTGGGTAGGTAAGGTGCACGGGGACAGGAGGGGCAGGCTTAGCTCGCTTCTCCTTAGGTGATCCACTTCAGGAGGGGCCCTGTGGCAGCGGGAGGAGTCAGACCCGCTGCCTGAGGGGTGGCTCTGCAGAAGCACAGCTTTGGGTGTTTGCGCGGAGCAAGTTCCCTGGCAGGAACTGGTTCCCTTTGGGATTTTGGCTGGGGGATGGGTGAGGGAGACGGCGCTGGCGAGCACCTTTGTTCCCCGCCAAACTGAGCTCTGTCGTTCCAGGGCTCAGCAACTCTCCCTCCCTTTGTCTTCCAGCCTTCCCGCTTTCTGAGCAGAGCTGTTAACTTATGACCTCCCAGATGCTAAGTCTCGCTTGCTGTTGGAACACACTCCGTCTGGCCCCTCTGCTTTTGCAAGCCAGACTCGGGGGCTCTGCTTGGCCGGCGGGCCGCCCCTCTGCCCCGGCTCCCTCCCGCCAGTCCGTGGAGCGCGCACCACCTCGCCGTCCTTCCTACCCTCTTCCGTGGGCCTCTCGTCTGCGTTGGCTCCGGAGACTCCGTTCTGCTAATCCTCTGGCGGTTTTCTGGGTTATTTAGGCAGTTGTAGGTGGAATCTAAGTGATCAGTAGGACGCACGGTGAGCCCAGCGTCCTCCTATGCCGCCATCTTCCTCTCTCTCCTCAGCATCCAACTCTTGATTCTGGCACAGGTCGTGATCTCACAGTCGTGGGATCGAGCCTCATGTTGGGTTTGGGATTCTCATGGAGTCTACTTGGGATTCTCTCTCTCTGCCCCTCTCTGGCTCACACTCTCTCTCTCTCTCTCTCTCTCAAAATAAATAAATATTTAGAGTGTTTTTTAAAAAATGTTTTATTTATTTTTGAGAGAGTGAGTATGAGCAGGAGAGGGGCAGAGAGATAGATGGACAGAGGATCTGAAGCAGGCTCTGCTCTGACAGCATCGAAATCATGAACTGTGAGATCATGACCTCAGTTGAAGTTGAACATTCAACCCACTGAGCCACCCAGGTGGCCCAAATAAACATTTAAAAAGATAAGAAATAAGAATAAATGAAAGATTAAAATCATATAATCATCTCAATAAATGTTGAGAAAGCATTTGACAAAATTCAGCCTTCATTTATGAATCAAAAAACTCAACAAAATCAGTATACTTGACCTAATAAAGACCATATATGACAAATACATAGGTAATATTACACTTAATGGTAAAAAAGTGAAAGCTTTCTCCTTTAAGATGAGAAATAAAACAAGAATGCCCACTCTCCCCACTTTTTAATTAAAAAAATGTTTTTAATGTTTATTTACTTTTGAGAGAGAGAGACAGAACGTGAGCGGGGGAGGGGCACACAGAGAGGGAGACACAGAATCCAAAGCAGGCTCCAGGCTCTGAGCTGTCAGCACAAAGCCTGACACAGGGCTCAAACTCACAAACCATGAGATCATGAACTGAGCCAAAGTCAGAGGCTCAACTGACTGAGCCACCCAGGTGCCCCTCTCCACTTTTTAATTTTTAAGTAATCTCTACACCCAATTGGAGCTCAGACTCACAATCCCGAGATCAAGAGTCACATGCTCTTCTGATAGAGCCAGTCAGGTGCCCCTCTCCCCAATCTTATTCAACATAGTATTTGCAGCCCTACCCACAGCAATTAGGCAAGAAAAGAAATAAAAGGCATACAAAAAGGAAGAAGTAAAACTGTCACTATTTGCAGATGACATAATACTATATATAGAAAACCCTAAAGACACTACCAAAAAACCGCTAGGAATAATTAATGACTTCAGTGAGGTTGCAGGATAGAAAATTAATATACAAAAATCTCTTGCATTTCTATACACTAATAATGGACTATCAGAAAGAGAAATCAAGGCGTGCCTGGGCGGCTCAGTTGGTTAAGCATCTGACTTCGGCTCAGGTCATGATCTAACAACTCAGGGGTTTGAGCCCTGCATCAGGCTCTCTGCTATCAGTGAGGAGCCTGCTTTGGATCCTCTGTCCCTCTCTCTCTGCCCCTCCCCTGCTTGTGCTCTTTTATCTCTCTCTCTCTCTCTCTCTCAAAAATAAATAAACATTTAAAAAAAGAGACAGAGAGGCACCTGAGTGGCTCAGTCAGTTAAGTGACTTCGGCTCAGATTAAGATCTCACGGTTTGTGAGTTCGAGCCCCACATCAGGCTCTTTGCTGTTGTCACAGAGCTCACTTAGATCCTCTGTCTCCCTCTTTCTCTGCCCCTCTCCTGCTTGCACTCTCTCTCAAAAATAAACATTTAAAAAAGAGAGAGAGAAATCAAGAAAACAATCCCATTTACAACTGCATCAGAAAGAATAAAATACCTAGTAATAAATTTAACCAAGGAGTAAAAGACCTGTACACTGAAAAATATGACTTGAAAGAAATTCAAGAAGTTACAAATAAATGGGAAGCTATTCCATGCACATGGATTTGAAGTATAAATATTGTTAAATGTCCATACTACCCAAAGGAATCTACAGATTCAATGCAAACCTCATCAAAATTCCAATGGCAGTTTTTACAGGACTAGAAACAAACAATCCTAAAATTTATACAGAATCACAAAAGATCCTGAATAGCCAAAATAATCTTGAGAAAGAACAAAGTCAGAGGTATCCCACTCCCTGATTTCAAATGATACTACAACGCTATAGCAATCAAAATAGTATGGTATTGGCATGAAAGCAGACACATAGATCAATGCATTAGGAAAGAGAGCTCAGAAATAAACCCACACATATATGGCCAATTAATTTATGATAGAGGAGGAAAGAACATACAAAAGAGAAAGGATAGACTCTTTAATAAATGTTGTGCAGACTGGACGGCTACATGTAAAAGAATGAAACTGGACCACTATCTTGTACCGTTTATAAAAATTAACTCAATATGGATTAAAGATTTGAATGTTAAGACATGAAACCATAAAACTCCCAGAAGAAAACAGGCAGTAGGCTCCTTGACATCAGTATTAGTAATTTTTTTTTTTTTTTTGGAACTGGCTCCAAAAGCAAAAATAAACAAGTTGGACTACACCAAACTGAAAAGTTTCCGCATAGCGAAGGAAACCATCAGCAAAAGAAAAAGTAAACCTATCAAATGGGAGAAGATATTTTCAAATCATATACCTGATAAGGGGTTAATATCCAAAACATACTTAAAAATTCAGACAATTCATAACAAAAAATTTTTTTAATGGGCAGAAGATCTGAATACACATTTTTTTTCCAAAGAAGACATATAGAAGGCCAATAGGCACATGAAAAGATGCTCAATATTACCAATCATCAGGTAAATAAATGAAATATCATCACACATCTGTCAGAATAGATATTACAAAAAAGACAAGAAATAAAAGATTTAGGTGAGGATGTAGAGAAAAAGAAACTCTTGTAGACTGTTGATGGGAATGTAAATTTGTGCACCCACTATGGAAAACAGTATGAAGATTCCTAAAAAAATTAGAAATAGGCCTGCCATATGATGAAGAAATTCCACGCTGGGTTTTCTGTCTGAAGAAAAAGAAAACACTAAATTGAAAAGATATATGTACCCTTATGTTTGTTGCAGCATTAATTTATAGCAACTAAGATACAGAAACAACCTAAGTGTGCATTGATGGATGAATGTATAAAGATGTGGCATATAAATATAATGGAATACTACTCAGCTGTTAAAAAGAATGAAATCATGCCATTTGCAACAATATGGATGGACCTTGAGGGTACTCTGCAAAGGAAATAGGTCAGACAGAGAAGGGCAAATACTACACGATCTTACTTGTATGTGGAACCTAAAAAACAAAACAACACAAAGCCTAGACTCCTAGATATAGAAACCAGACTGGTGGGTGCCAGAGAAGAAAGGAGATTGCTGGGGGGAGATATGGGTGACAGGGATCAAGAGGTACAAACTTTCAGGACTAAAATAAAAAAGTCATGGGGATATAATGTACAGCATGGGGAATATAGTCAATAATACTGCATTAACTTTGTATGGTAATAGCTGGTAAAGAGACTTATTTTGGTGATTATTTTGCAATGTATACAAATGTTGAATTACCAAGTGGTACATCTGAAGCTAACATAATGTTGTCAAATATACCACAATTAAAAAAAAAAAAAAAAAAGAAAAAAAAAGGAAAAACCAAAAGAAAATATACCAAACACATTTTATAAATACTTTCACCAATGGCTAGTTTATAAAAACAATTTATGTTCTTCAGAAAATTAAATTAACCATTTTGATTAATGGAGCATTTAGTATATTACAAACATAGAAATATTAGGGGCAAATCAACACCTACCAAAATGTCTGGAATGATGAATGGGCAGATGTGGTTGGAGGTTTCAAGTCTTGAATTAAAAAAAAAAAAAATCTTCTGAGTTGGGTATACACGTGTATTACCAATCATTTCTAGAAAAGAAAAAGCCAAGAGCCAGATTTTAATAATAAGAAAACTGGAACTGGATAGAGACATTAACAAAGGGGGAAATTCTTAGGAAGAAAAAAATGGTTTTAAAAAAAGTACTATAAATTTGGGGTAAAATAAAACTGAGTATAAATGGTCTATATGGTAAGGAAAGAATTCCATGGTCATCTCAGCCAGCATGGATTAGAATTAAAGTGGGTGAGAGGCCATATATTTTTTTTGCCTAAAATACTCTCAGATCATTTTCTGTAAGGTTTTCTTCCTTCGAATCTTACTCTGGGAAAAGTGATTTGAAATGTTAGGGCATAGAAAACACAAAGCATAGAAAATTCCTTATCTGTTAATTACAAATTTTATGTTTATCACATTTTATTTATATTTGTGCTATGCTAGGCATCTTTTCAAGAATTCAGAGGAAATCCTATTTTTTAGAAAATAAAACTAATCAAAGATGCAGGATAAAATCAGTAGGTATTTATGCAAAGAATTAAAAAAACATAGGTTTAATATTTCAAAAATAACAAATTCATATTCACCATTTATTGATGCCCATAATGCACTATGTACTGACATCTACATGTCAAGACTATTCTAGTGATAGTTAATAGTAATAATTTAGGCTAAATAACTTGCAATATATAAATTTTGTAGTTTAATGAATAAGAAATTAAGTTATATTCCAGGCTCAAAAAAATTATAATAAATATTCAGTTTAAAATAAGTATTATCATTTTCTTATTAAGTAATGTAGTTTTTTCCCTCCTAGTTTCATTGTATAATTGACGTAGAAGTCTGTATCAGTTTAAGGTGTATAACATAATGATTTATGTATATATTACAAAATGATAGCCACAATTTTAGTTAACATCCATCAACTCACATAGTTACAATTTTTTTTCTTATGATGAGATTTTAAGATCTATTATCTCAGTAACTTTCAAATATACAATATGGTATAACAGTTTTAAATATATATTACTTAGAAGACGTATTTCTAAAGGTAAAATTCTTTGACTTCATTGTAAAATTAGTTCAATCAATGATTTATCTCAACCCAATATGACAAAATACAACTTTATTTAAATTAGTTGTGGAAGGCAAAATGACCAAGGCTAAGCCTATATATTGTGTTTCCCTACTACCTTTATGAAAGAAATGACAGCAATATTTTACCTTTGTATAGTTCATGTATCACAAAAAAGATTTCAATATTACATAAAGTTAAACTCAAGTACAGAGAAGGATCTAACAAAATTTAACATGTTAATTATGCAACATAAACTAAGATATTTGGCTTTGCAGGGAAGACACTGAATTACACCCAGATAATCATGTCATTACTTGGTAGCAATGTTTTTCTTTTTAAAAAATGTTTATGCTTTGTTATAAAAAATGCTTGCCACAGAAAGTTTATATTTGAATCTTTTGATATGGTTCAATTTCTGTTAAGTTTCAAGATGAAAAGTATCAGAGTGAGTGTAAACAGAATCCACCAGAACTATTCTTTTCATCATGGTGCTTTGGTGCTTTTGGCCTTGTCCTTATCATTAACAGATTTACAGCAGCAGCAGGACACTGTCAGCCTTTTCAAGTTTTGTCTTTTGACTTGCATTCTTTTCCTCTTCAGTGCAGTCAGAGGCCCAATTCCCACCTCCCCATCATCTTTGTCTCTGTATTGTCTTAAAAAAATTTTTTTTAATGCTTATTTTTAGAGAGAGAAAGACACACACACACACACACACACACACACACACAGAATGCAAGCAGGGTAGGGAGGGGGGGTGGGGCAGAGAGAGAGGCAGACACAGAACCCAAGGCAGGCTCTAGGCTCTGAGCTGTCAGCACAGAGTCCAATGCGGACTCGAACTCACGAGCCATGAGATCATGACCTGAGCTGAAGGCGGACGCTTAGCCAACTGAGCCACCCAGGTGCCCCTCTTTATTCTCTTTTAAAGAGGATATTACATTCTGACAAAATATGCCAGTGATGAAGTCATATTTTAGCCGTAGGATATAAATATCACCTCCTACTTTGTTTTATATGTTTTCCTCTTTCTCTGCTCTCTTTAGACTAATTAGCCCCCAGAATTGGAAATTCCTTGAATGAATCCGAATAATTCTTTATCTGAACAAGGGGCACCTGAGTGGCTCAGTCAGTTGAGCGTCTCTTGATTTTGGCTCACTCAGGTTGTGATCCCAGGGTTGTGGGATCCATGCTGAGCTTGGAGCGTGCTTGAGATTCTCTCCTTCTGTCCTTCTCCCCTGCTCGTACCTGCTCTCTCACTCTCTCTCTCTCTCTCTCACTCTCTCAAAAAACATTCAGCCTTTATAAACAAATGATTTTGACAGAAACCAGGCTCCTCCCACCTTTGTACAAGTTGCTCCTTGTTTTCAAATGCCAGCTAATCATCCATTTCACAGGACCATTCATAGATAACCTAATGCCACCTCTCTGCTTACTCCATGAAGTGATTGCTTGTGTCTGATTTCTTTGATCCGTTTGGTATGTCTGGCTTTATGTCTTTGAATATACTCGCATGTTTTGTCTCCCTCACTAGATTATAAATGCCTCAATATTAGACACAATGTGTTCTAATCAAGGACGGACAATTATTTGCCTGCAGACCTATGAATTCAAATGAAATGCTTTAACTTTTTCCTAGTTCCAAAATCCTTTCCAAATCTCTTCCTTCTGATTCCCAGAACCACAGTCCAAGTTCCTGCCCCCATTCCCTCTCACCTGACTACTGCAATCATCTTCTAATTATTTACCTAGCCTTTGCTCTCTGACCTCTGGCAATTTACCTTCGATTTCCTTCTCAGTTATCTTTCTAAAGCAGTTCTGATGGTGTCACTCCCTAGGTTAAAAGCCCTCCATGGCTCTCCACTGCCTACAAATAAAATCTCCAGCTTGGCATTCAAGGTCTTTACAGTCTGGTCCCATCCCCTCTTTCTAACCCCATTCCAACCACTTACTCCTCCTACTGTGTATTCTATGAGCTACTGTTTATCAAATACATCTTTGCACATTCCTGTCCCATCTTTCTTCATTTTCTGTCTTTCCTAAGATGAGTTTCTCCACCTACTCTCATCACGCTCTTTAATAAAGGATCCCAGCTCAAGAGGATTTACCTGGCTTGTTGTCCCTAGTCAACTTGTTTCTTCTCCGTTCCAGAGCATGTTATCTCCATTTTAGCATTTTCCATTTATACTGTGAGCAACTTTAAGACAGAGATGATGATTTATTTATCTTCCTATGGCTATAGCGTAGCAAGTCAAGTGGGAGGAAGAGAATAATTTCCCTAGGAAATGAAGGAAATACTGCTAAAGACACAGGTAGGGGAAATTTCCCAACTTTCTTGGAAGAGGTTCAAATTCTTTAATTATTGACATCCACCTTACTTGAAGTAGCTTCTTGGAATTAAGAGTTCAGAGAATCTCTGGGGCACCTGGGTGGCTAGTCCAACTTTGGCTCAGGTCATGATCTCATTGGTGGTGGGTTGGAGCCCCACCTGGGGCTCTGTGCTGACAGCTCAGAGCCAGTAGCCTGCTTCAAATTCTGTTATCTCCCTCTCTCTCTGCCCCTCCCCCATTTGTGTTCTTCTTTCTCTCTCTCTCAAAAATAAGTATTAAAAAAAAGTTCAGAGACTTTCTAATAAAAACTGTATTTTCTAGAAGTCAAGTTTGTAACTTTCCTGACATGGAAATTAAAACTCTAAATCAGCCTCATCAAGCTCAAAAAATCTACAGCCTGCCTCCAGGAACCAATTAATTTCTTCTGTGCAACCCCACCTAGCTATTAGAATTTATTAAAATACTACATTTAAGTCAAGATAACTGTGATCTCTTATTTGATCAATGGTGCAGTATTGTCCTGGGATCTACATCTAATCTTGCCACCACTGGTCAATTGGCACGTGGCTTTCAGGACACGAGCCGTCAGAAACAGCTCTGTAATTACTTGTGATTACTTGAGTCGAACGATTCCGGGCCTATGGTGGTTATTTCGCCTTCATTCACCATTAAACACTTGATTCTGTGCCAGCAGGATGTCCGGGTGCTTGGCCACTCGCACCTCGGAGGCCGGCCCCCAGGGTCGTGGCCTCTCCGAACCAACGGTGGTCAGAGGCAAGCCGGCAGCATCAGCCGGAGGGAAACGAGGGCTGAAGTTGGAGAAGGGGGCGGACAAGGTCCGCCGGCCCAGCGCCGCGACGCCTGGCGGGTGTCAAGGCGAACCTCAACGCAGCCACCCCGCTGAGCCTCAGCACCCCCACGCCGCCGGATGCGCTCGAGGCGGCCGCGTGCGGCCAGGCGCCCTCCCGGCGCGGCAGTGGGGGGCGGGGCTGGGCGCTGCGCGCGCCGGCGCGTGGAGGCCGCGGGCGGTGGCGGAGCGCGCGCGGCCTGGGAGGGGCGCGCGGGGCGGAGGCGCGCGGCGGCGGCGGCGGCGGCGGCGGCGGCTGCGGCCTGTGGCGCCGTCACCGGGCAGAGCCGAGCGGGTCCGGCTAGGCGCTGCTGCCGCTGGCCAGGTGCGCGGGGACGATTCCAGGCTGCGCCAGGGTCCGGTCCGCCTTCCCGCCGCCGACGTCCTCCCGTCTGCGGGCCGCCAGGGTCCCGTTATCATGTCGCTGAGGCAGCGCCTGGCCCAGCTGGCTCGCCGTCTGCAGGAGCCGCAGAAAGTGGCCCGTTTCCAGCGGCTGTGCGGGGTGGAAGCGCTGCCTCGCCGCTCCGCCGCTCCCGCCACCGATCCGAGGGAGGATGAGAAGGCGGAGGCGCCCCTAGCCGGAGACGCCCGGCGCCGAGAGCCGCAGCCTGGGGCGTCTGCAGGCCCCCAGCCGCCCGGGAACGACCGCAATCAGTGTCCCGCCAAGCCCGGCGGGGGCGGCGGCGCCCCCAACGGCGTGCGGAACGGGCTGGCGACCGAGCTGGGCCCGGCCTCGCCGCCGCGCGTGGGGGCCCTGCGCCGCAACTCGCTGACGGGCGAGGAGGGTGAGCTGGCCCACGTGAGCAACTGGCCGCTCTACTACCTGTTCTGCTTCGGCACCGAGCTGGGCAACGAACTCTTTTACATCCTGTTCTTCCCCTTCTGGATCTGGAACCTGGACGCCCTGGTGGGCCGGAGGCTCGTGGTCATCTGGGTGCTGGTCATGTACCTGGGCCAGTGCACCAAGGACATCATCCGCTGGCCGCGGCCCGCCTCGCCGCCCGTGGTCAAGTTGGAGGTCTTCTACAACTCCGAGTACAGCATGCCCTCCACCCATGCCATGTCCGGCACCGCCATCCCCATCTCCATGATCCTCCTCACCTACGGCCGCTGGCAGGTAAGGGTCCCTTGTCTGTCGTCTGCTCAGCCTTGGAGAGTTAAACTACCCAGAGTTGTCTTCACTCCCCGCAGTTATGTTAATTTGGCCGTTCCCCTCCCAAACCTCTCTTTCCGCGGGATTTCACAGTCCCCGCAAACAGGCCTTTTCTAGGTTTTAAAAAATTAAATGATCCGGGAAAACTTAAGAGACTTAGCTGTCAAACTGTATTCTAATAACAGTGCCTTTCTTAGAACCCAAAGGAAACGCTATTCGTGGAGTAACATTATCATTGAGCTTTGGTTGAGTTTTTAAAATGGTTTTAATTCTTGTGATGCACAGATATAATTGTAATTAAGTATGATGTTCTTACACTTAACCAAGACCCAGTTTCACCATAATGATGCCTTGCCCCAGACTAATTCTGCCAGGCCTGGGTAAAGTCTTGAGCTTTATTTACTGAGACAGTGTTTATAAAACCGTCGTGTAATTGCAAAACAAACATGGTCGTTCGAGGCTATGAAGAAATGAATTTTAAACGAAGGCCACTGTTTATGGAAGTGAATGGAACGCAGCCTGAGTTATCTTTTTTAGGGGTGTGGCTGCTAATTTGCTGTTGGATACAAAGTTTAATTAATCTCCTAAATCACTGATTTGTAGTATCAGTTGTTGAGCTATTACAGTATTACTGTTTCATTAGCTTTGAAAGTGCATACTTTTATTACAGTTTTTCTTAAAATCAGGGCTCTTGGTCAGACTAGTGGGTTTATAAAAATGACACGTAACGACAGCAAGGACAGCCTGACAATCGGGGATGAGTTTCTAATGGGAAATATCTTATATTTTGCTTCCTTCTTTTGGCCTCCCATTTTTCACTCTTTCATGTTACTTAGGTTTGAATACTGATTCTCTTTTTTATAGAAGCAACATTTATTCTTAGACTGGTATCTTGTTTTATCCATCTTTTAAAAATTGTAAGGAGCTTTGTTCCTACTGTAGACCAGTCCCTTAATTTAAGAATAAACTTAGTAATCATGGAGAATCTAAAGAATTAGACATCCTCAAATTTTTTTTTTCCATCAGAGCACGAAATCATCTTAAATTGAGATATACTCAATTCTGTGTAAAACTCCCATTATGTTAAGCTTACTCATGCCAGATTTAATTGCAGTATAATGTCTTATCCCCATGGGCACTTCTGTGCAGTACATCTCTCTTACAGTATCATGCAAAATATGTAATGTGCAGAGTAAGAATGACAGAATTACGACAGAAGAGTACCATGGACAATTATTTTTTCCTATTTAGCCAAAGGCGACATAGGTGATACTCAAAATTGTAAAATAGTGCTGCCTATTTTGCATGAAAGATAAATATCATGTTTTATTTGATCTAAATATTTTAGAATTTAAGATTGTCATTGATTTATGTTTGGCATATTTACTGGTTAGCTAATGATGTTTGTCTTATTTTCACGAGACTTTCAGGAAAAAACTGTAACTGTAGGGTCTTTTATAATTCCTCAATGAGTAGCTATGTTGCATGGTGTTACTATTAGAGTCCAAGTAAAAAAAAAAAGGTTATTTTTTGCTCACTTATTCAAAGCACGTGCTAACAGAAAGTCTGAAAACTGTACTGCTGATGATTTATGAATTGTAGATATTGGTATTGTAATATTTCAGGGTTATTTGAATTCTTAGAAAAAGCTTACATTATAGTTTTGGACAACCTAGTATGTTTAATTCAAAGTTTGAGGAATTCGTATATCGTACAATTTTATAAATTTAGCTAGACACGACTTTAAAAATCACCTACTCTCAAACTGTATTTTACATATGTGGAGACTGAACTATTAGAATTAATCTTGTAAAATTAAATTTCTTATTTTAGATTTTTTTACTTTAAATTTGAGTAAACTTCTAAATTCGAATAATTGTTTATCTTTTGGTTATAGAAGAAAGGCTCCCTTGTATGGAAGTTCTGTGTTTATAAATGTTTTTAATAACCTACTATGAAAAACAAAATGCTTTTTTACTTTTTACTTTTTTTTATGTTTACTTTTGAGAGAGAGAGACAAAGGTGAGTGGGAGAGGGGCAGAGAGAAAGAGAGACACAGAATCCAAAGCAAGCTCCAGGCTCTGAGCTGTCAGCACAGAGCCCGTCGCCGGGCTCAAACACATGAACTGTGAGATCATGACTTGAGCCAATGTCTGATGCTCAATTGACTGAGCCACCCAGGCGCCCCAACTTTTTTACTCTTTAAAAAAATCCTGTTATAATTGAAAACAAAAGTACCTTCCTTTGCTTAAGCTGTTTTGGTCCTACTCTCTGTCAGTTAGTATTGTAGTAGTTTGGAGGCTTATATTTTCAGGAGTGTGTAATGAAAAAACGATACTGGAAACTGGGGTAAGAATTCAGCAATGAAAGCCTGGTGTTTTTCTAATTAATAGTAGTTTGGGTTGATAGTCCTGTCTATCTGCTGGGCCCCTAGTGCTTATTCAGGACAAGTGTGGTTATTTCTATATGCCTGGGATGCTGAAACATCTCTGGAAACAGTTCTCTCACATACCATCCTTTTGGTGTGGAATAACTGCTCCCTGCCAATTAATGTGAAATCAGCTTTTGAAATCTGCTCAAGATTGACTTCCTATAAAGAGTATCCTCCCCCCCCCCCCCATTTTTTGGCTGTTTAAAAAAAATTTTTTTTAAGTTTATTTATTTTGAGAGAGACAGAGACCGTGCAAGTGGGGGAGGAGCAGAGAGAGCTGGGGAGAGAGAGAATCCCAAGCAGGCTCCATGCTGCCATTGCAGAGCCCCAAGTGGGACTTGAACTCATTAAACCTTGAGATCCTGATATGAGCCAAACCAGGAGTCTGATGCTTAACCCACGGAACCTACCAAGTGCCCCTACACAGAGCCTTTTTATTTTTAATTAACCCCTTCTGTTTCATTAATCCTCATTTATTCTTAAAATGACCATAGACCAACAAAATTACTTTGGGCTTGTTGAAAGTGCAGGTTTCTATCCCTACTCTCAGAGATTCTGATCCATTAGCTAGCTAAGTGAGGTCTATTGCATTTTACTGAAGTTTCCCAAAGATTTCTGAGGGAAAAAAAAAGTATTTTCTTAAACCCCTAATAAGTAAAATTAACTCTTGATCCTTAAAATATATTTTGTATTTCTCCAACATTGTTGTCTCACCTTTTTTGCAATTCCAGTCTTTGAATCTTTTTAAGGTTTGTTATATCAAAAGAGAGATCGGAACAGTATGACTCCAAGCAGTTATTTGATATTAGAAGATTTTTTTTTCATGCTGATGCAAGATAGAAAGTGTATGGCATTTCCAGGTATTAAGTAAGTTGAAATCCATTAGCCAGGATAATAGTTACTGCTTTCATATTATTTGTTGGAATTTTTTTGTAGCCTGAATTGGGAAAAAATAAGAAATCAGGAGCATTAGGTACTAAGAACATGGTCCTTTGAAGAATAATCTAAAATTAAAAGTAAAGCACTCCTTTTGTACTTATTTTTGCATGTTCTTTCCAAAAATAAAAATTCTTAATTTTTAAATAATATTGCATATGAGTTCTAATTATATACTTGATTTAATGACGTTAAGAAAGTTTTTAGATTAATCTCATTTTAAAAAATTGTCATCATCATACACTTTATAGCCAAACCCATTCCCAACTGGTCCATATGCTCTCACTAATTTTAATAATAATAATAGTAATTCTAGTGTTAACATGTATGAAGGTCAGACATTTTTTAAAATGTCTATTACCTGATTTAGTCTACTTTTATAACTTCCCAATGTTTGGTCCTACTATTAATACAAGTTTACAGATCAGGAAAGTAAGGTAGAGGAAGATTAATTTATTCAAAGTAACATAGCTAGTAAGTCTCACAGGGAAAATTTAAATCTTACAGACTTCAGGGGCACCTGGGGGGCTCAGTCTGTTAAGCGTTCAACTTTGGCTCAGGTCATGATCTCACCTGGTTCAGGTCATGATCTCATGGTCCGTCCATGAGTTTGCGCTCAGCGTCAGGCTCTGTGCTGACAGCTCAGAGCCTGGAGCCTGCTTCGGATTGTGTTACCTCTCTTTATGTCTCTCCATAGCTCATGCTCTATCTTTCTGTCTCAAAAATAAATAAACATTAGAAAAAAATTTTTAATCTTACAGACTCCAGAGCTTATGCAAAAATTCTTTTGAAATCACACTGTGTGATTTTTAAAGAATCTTTTCAATAATAAATATTTTTGAAATAGGATTGTGTCAAACTACACAAACAGCTTTTTAGAAGCTTGAGAAGCTTTTAGAAACATGCCTTGAGAAGATAATATGTGTGTATATAAATACATATGCAATAGCCACAAATATTTATGTTTTAAACATGTATTAAGTTGTTGACTGAAATCAGTGCTGATTTTTCTCACCCTTCCTTTTCCTCTATTTTTCTAATATAAATAAAAAATTCAGTAAATATAATAAGAGCTTTGGAAAAGAAAAACACATAAGATATTTTATTAAAATATAGTTTATTGTAAATAATAAAGATATCTGTGAGGTCATGAAAAAATAAAAGGAAGGCAAGAAGAACTACAAAAGTGGGTCAGTAATGACAAAAGCTAGAAAAGGCTTCAAGAGCCAAGGAAAACTGATCACACTGGTAATTCTGGGAAGAAACACAGTTCATTAAAAAATCAAATTGGTTTGCTCTTTGATTTCTTTTTACCTCATATCATACTTGTGCTTGAAATGCACATTTTCCTGATTTTGTAAGCGCTTACTATTAATCCTTCCTTTAAAAATAATTGAATTTATTTGTTTGAGTAGGGGATACTTAATAGAAAATTTAATATTTACATGAAAATATGAAGAGGAGAGTACATTTCTTTTCTTTTTCTATTCCAAAGCTACCAGAATCTCTTTTCCAGAAGAATTCATTGTTCTAAGTCTGTTGTTTAGCCTTCTGGAGAATCTTTACTTTTGTAGACATATATCTATATAGTTTATTTTTGATACAAATGGTAGCATACTATACTTTTCTGGACCTTGCTTTTTTCATTCAGAAATATATTGTGGGAAGATTTTCCTTTTCTTTTACCCAGCAGTTAATGAGTACTAACTTTTTGTGCTTAACAGTTGTTTTAAATGCTTTACATGACTTAATTGTTTTAATCCCCCTAAAATCCTCAGAGTTTTATCACCTATTTGCAGAAAAAGAAATTGAGGTAGAGGGAAATTAAGTAATTTGCTCCAGTTGACTCTTACAAGTACCTAACAGACCCTGGATTCAAACCTAGAGAGTTTAAAAGATTTTTTTTTTTTTAATCTTTATTTAGTTTTGAGAGAGACAGAGACAGAGACAGAGCAGGAGAGGGGCAGAGATAGAGGGAGACACCGAATCTGAGACAGGCACCAGGCTCTGAGCTGTCAGCACAGAGTCCAACGCAGGGCTTGAAATCACAAATCGCGAGATCATAACCCGAGATGAAGTCGGACGCTTAACTGACAGAGCCACCCAGGCGCCCCTAAACCTAGAGTTTAGCTGCAAAATTACACTATGCTACTGTATTATATTGTCTCTCCATGTTAGCACTTTCCATTTTATATATATATATATATATATACATATATATATGTATATATGTATATATGTATATACGTATATATATGTGTGTGTGTGTATATATATGCACACACACACATATACACACACACACATACATGTATATATACATTTTTTTTTTTAACAGTTTGAGATCAGAGCGCAAGCATGTGTGCATGCGTAAGCATGCACAAGCAGGGGATGGGCAGAAAGAGAGGAAGATAGAATCCCAAGCAGGCTCCACACTGTCAGCATGGAGCCTGAACCGCCTGAGTGGAAGTCAGCTGCTTAACTGACTGGGCCACCCAGGCACCCCGGCACTTTCCATACTGTATAGATAGCTGTATTAATTTTTTCACATTTACATTACTTTCCAATATATTAACATAGTGTAATTTATTTAGTAGGTTGACTATTTCAGTACTGTGTATTCAAAGATTTCTCATTTTTTTTTCTATTAGATTGCTGGCATTTTACTTACTGATTTTTTTTTTAAATTATACCTTTGGGTGTCTGGGTGGCTCACTGTTGGGAGATTGAGCCCCACATGGGGCTCTGTGCTGTGCGTGGAGCCTGCAAAGATTCTCACTCTTCTCCCTCCACCCCTCCCCTGTTTGCTTTGTGCATGCGTGCACACTCTCTCTCTAATAAAAAAAAAATTAAAAAAAATTAAACTATACCTCTTGGGTTTTCCTTTTTCTTTTTAAACTGCTGTTCTGCCTTCAAATAATGTTCTATTTCAAGTATAGCCTAAGAAGCTTGCAATGGTATACTTTCATTTTCCCTCTCTCTTTTTTTATTATTGTTGTCATACACTTTACATCTACGTATGTTATAAAACTCACAATAATACATTTTTGTGTAATGTTCCAGCATTTCTAGAAATTTTTTTTTCTCCCCTCTTCCTCTGTCTCCCTCCAGATCTTAGAAATTCAGTTTCGTGTATGTTAAATTGTTTAACACTGGTCACTCACAGATCACTGATGTGATGGTGATGATGATGATGATGATGATGATGAGTGCAGTGTTTTTGCTCTTGATGCTTCGTTTTAGATCATCTCTATTGCCATAACTTCCAGTTCACTGATCTTTTCTTCTACAGTATCTGATTTTCTGGTGGACTCAAGTAGGATGGGATATATTTTCACATACTATATATTTTATATCTAGAAGCTTCAGTTAGATGTTTTTTTAATCTTCCTTTTTTCCTGCTCATTATGTTCTTATTTCTTTTACATTCTTGAATATAATATTTTATTTTATTTTTAATGTTCATTTATTTTTGAGGGGGGAGGAGGGGCAGAGAGAGAGGGAGACACAGAACTCGAAAACCGGCTCCAGTCTCCAAGCTGTCAGCACAGAACCCGACTCGGGCTTGACCTCACAAATTGTGAAATCATGACCTGAGCCAAAGTCAGACGCTTAAGCGGCTGAGCCACCCACATGCCCCTTGAGTATAAGATTAAAAAAAAAAAAAAGAAAAAAAAAATTTTAATGTTTATTCATTTTTGAGAGATAGAGCATGAGTGGGGTAGGGGCAGAAAGAGAGGGAGACACGGAGTCCGAAGAAGGCTCCAGACTCTGAGCTGTCAGCACAGAGTCCCACATGGGGCTCAAACTCATGGGCCGCGAGATCATGACCTGAGTGGAAGTTAAGTCAGACATTTAATTGACTGAGCTACCCAGACGCCCCTGAGTATAAGATTTTCATAACTGTTTTAAAGTTCTTATCCACTAGTTTCATCATCTTTGTCATCTTTGTCTGGTTCTAATATTTCTCCTGGTTATGGATTATATTATTCTGCTTCTTTGGTAATTTTTAAGAGTTTTAGATTTTGTTGTATTCCTTTAAATAATGTTGGACTTTGTTGTGGTTACAGTTTAATGTTTTTAAGCTTGCATTACAAGCTTGCATTAAACATTACAGTTTAATGTTTTAAGCTAGAGAGAGTCCAGAATAACCATAGGTTAGAGCTAATTTGTCCTCACTGCTAAGGCCATAAGATTCTTATTTTTTTTAAAGATTTTTTTTTTTTTTTTTAAATAATCTCTACACCCAACATGGGGCTTGAGTTTAAAACCCCTGAGATCAAGAGCTTGTTCTTTGTAAGGACTGAGCCAGCCAGGTGCCCCAAGCAATAACCTTCTAAAGAGTACCCAATTCCCTTAGTACTCTGCTGGGTAGGAAAGTGATTCCAGGCCTGTGTGAACTTTGGGAATTGATTGGCCTACTGTTTTCTGGTATTTTTTCTCCCATCCTTGTGGACTTTCACCCCATGCATGCACAGATTAATACTCAGCAAACTATTTGCAGAGACCCCCTACAGATCTTCTGGACTTGTGCTATTCCTCTCTCCAGTGTTCTGTCCTGCAAACTAATAGCTGCCTTGGCCTCTGGAAATTCCAGTCTTCTTCCCCTTAACTCAGTGAGACTGCTAGACTTTGTTTTGGTTCCTCCTCCCATGCTACAGCCTGGAAACTGCCTCCAGCAGCAACCTAGGGCAGTCGTAGGGCCCATCTCATTTGTTTCCCTTTTCTCATGAATTACAGTTCTGTGCTGCTTGTTTTCCAGTGTCTGAAAATGGTTGTTTTATATAATTTGTCTCGTTTTCTGGATGTTTACAATGGAACAGCTGTACTTACAACAGTTAATCCTTTATGGGCAGAAACAAATCCTCTCACCTCTACTTACTGGTTTTTTGTTTTTTATATTAAAAAATGTATTGAGATGTAATTCATGTACCATACAGTTCACCCATTTAAATTATGCAATTCTGGCTTTCAATAGGGGTGGCTCAGTTGATGAAGCATCAGACTTTGGCTCAGGTCATGATCTCATGGTTCATGAGTGCAAGCCCCACGTTGGGCTGTGTGCTGACAGCTCAGAGTCTGGAGCTTGCTTCAAACTCTGTGTCTCCCTCTCTCTGCCCCTCCCCCACTCTTGCTCTGTGTGTGTCTCTCAAAAATAAATAAACATTAAAAAAATAAAAAAAATACCTTTCAATATATTCATAGAGTTGTGCAACCATCATCACAGTCAATTTTAGAACATTTTCTACCACTCAAAGGAATCCCATACTCGTAGCAGTCATTCCCCATTTCCCCCCAATTCCTAGGTAACCCTAGACAACCACTAATCCACTTTATGTCTCTATAGATTTGCCTACTCTGGACATTTCATATAAATGGGAACATAAAATATTTAGTCTGTTGCTGGCTTCTTTCACTTAGCATGTTTTAAGATTCATCTGTATTATATCATGTATCAGTACTTCATTCCTTTTTATTGCTAAGTAATATTCCATGAGATAGATATACCACATTTTATTTATCCTTTCATTTGCTGGTAGACATTTGGTTTTACTTTATTTTGAATAATGTTGCTATGGATATTTTTGTATAAATTTTTGCATGGACATATGCTTTTGTTTCTCTTGGGTTACTTTTGCTTTTTGAAGCCCTTTGTATTGTGTTCAAATTAGCCTTTGTCTGTGTGTGATTTAGAAATACGTGTTCCTACATTGTTACTTCTGCTTTTTTGTTTTTCAAGCAGAATTATTTTCTTTTTATACGTCAGTCTTTTGTTTCGTGGTTTCTAGGTTTTGTGTAATATTTAGAATAGTCTTCTACCATGATTTGTTGTAGTACTTTTATGGTTTTTGTTTTTGTTTTTTTTATGCTTAAAAGATGGCTTTGAACCATCTCTTGCTTTGAGTAAGGAATCTAATATTTCCCAATGGCACCATTTATTGAATAGTCCATTTTCCCCTGACTTTAACTGTCACTTTTTTTTTAAGTTTATTTATTTATTTTGACAGAGAGAGTGCAAGTGCACACACAAATGAGCACAAGTGGAGGCAGAAAGAGAGGGAGAGAATCCCAAGCAGCTCTGTGCTATCAGCACAGAGCCCGACTGGGGGCTTGATCTCAAGAATCATGAGATCATGACCTGAGCCAAAATCAAGAGTCTGATGCTTAACTTACTGAGCCACCCAGGTGCCCCTGTATTAATCATAGATTAAATACAGGTATATATTGGGGTCTGTATCCATATTTTTTACTTCAAATTGATACATCTGCTATTTGTGTGCAAGTTCCATACTATTATGTTTACTATAGCTTTATAATATTTTTTCACTTATTCTTGCTGTTTTTATTTGTTTATACAGTCTTCTGTATGTACTTTAGATTTTGTTTTTCTAGTTCCAAAAGAAAAATCCTTTTGCTGTTTTACTAAAAAGATAAAATCATACTTTCATGTTTAAATCTTTGATCTACCTTTAGTGGTTTTGGTATATGTTGTGAGAAATGGGTCTGATGTATTTTTTTCATATTGATAATTAAGCTAATACTATTTTTGAATAGTTCATCCTTTCTCCCCTTATCTGTAATCCCACTTTGTTACATACCAAGTTTCTATAAGTGTATGGCTGTGATTCTGGGTTTTGTATTCTGTTTCACTGGTCTCTTTTATTTGTCTGTCTCTTTATCAATATCATCGTCATGCTTTAATTGCTTTAGACTAAGTCTTAATATCTGTTTATGAAAGTTCTCTACCATATTCTTCAAGATTGTCTTGGCTATTTTTGAGTATTTTCTTTCAATATACATCTTAGAATGAGCTCTTTAATTTCCATAAAAATCTCTGGAGTTTTATTGAAATTGCAATGATTTATAAATTAATGTGGAGAGAATTGATAGCCTTACAATATTGAATTTGTCTATGAATATGGTATATCTTTTTTTTTTTTTTTTTTAATGTTTATTTTTGAGAGAGCGAGACAGAGCACAAGCAAGGTAGGGTAGGGGCAGACAGAGAGGGAGACACAAAATCCGAAGCAGGCTCTAGGCCCTAAGCTGTCAGCACGGAGCCTGACATGGGGCTTGAACCCATGAACTGTGAGATCGTGACCTGAGCCAAAGTTGAATGCTTAAATGACTCAGCCACCCAGGCTCCCTGAATATGGTAAATCTTTATTTAGGTTTTCTTAAATATATTTCAATGGAGTTTTATAATTTCCTCCATATAAATCAAGTATATCTTCTGTTAGACTTGTTTGTAGTTTATGTTTTTTGTTATTGTCGTAAGTGATACCTTGTTAAAATTCAAATATAACTTTTTGTGACTAGAATATAGAAACATACTTGATTTTTATGTATTGATCATATATACAACTTTTTTCAACTCTCCATTAATTTAATAATTAGATGTATATTCTCATCTGTTCTTTATAGAGAAAAATATGTCAGCTGAGAATAATGACAAGTTTATTTATTTTGTTGCAATTATACATTTTTGTTGACTAAAAAGCTTTAACAATGGTAATGGCATTAAATTCCATAAATATAATCATTTCATTTCTAATAAGTACTAGCCAGTCACATAAGTCCTACAGATAAGAGGGCAAATAAAACAAAAATATGGTCTGTTTGCTTGAGGGGATTAGATTGGTGTTTTAGGAAGATTCTTGTATCTATAGTATGGAAAGTGACTAGAGAGCAGTAAGACTGGAGGCAGGGGAAGCAGACCAGGTAAGACGTTACTCCACCAGTTCAAGGGAGAGAAGATGGAGACCTACAGGAGACTATAAACAACGGCCTGCTGCCTGATTTTATATGACCTGTGAAGTATGAATGGTTTTTTACATTTTATTTTATTTTTTTTATTTTTATTTATTTATTTTTTAACGTTTATTTATTTTTGAGACAGAGAGAGACAGAGCATGAATGGGGGAGGGTCAGAGAGAGGGAGACACAGAATCCGAAACAGACTCCAGGCTCTGAGCCGTCAGCACAGGGGCCTGATGCGGGGCTCGAACTCACGGACCGCGAGATCGTGACCTGAGCCGAAGTCGGCGCTCAACCGACTGAGCCACCCAGGCGCCCCCTTTTTTTTTTTTTTTACATTTTAAATAGTTGACAAAGGCCACAAGATTATTTATTTTGTGACATGTGCAAATTATATGAAATTAATAGTTTTAGTGGCTATACATAAAGCTTTATTGGATCACAGCCGTGTCCATTCATTTATATATATCTTGTCTGTGGTGCCTTTGTGCAATGGCAGCAGAATTGAGTAATTGTGACATTGACTATATAATCCACAAAGCCCAACATAGTTACTATCTGGCTCTTTATAAAAGAACTTGGCTGGCTCCTGACCTAAATGGTGTCAGTGGGAGTAGAAAGAAATGGATAACATTTGAGAGATACTAAGATGTAGAATTGATGAGACATGGTGATTAATTGCAAATGACAGTAAAGAAGAAAAACAGGAGTAAAGGATTATTCCTAGATTTACTATTTGGAAAGCTGTGAAATAGTAGTGTGATTTATAGAAATTGCAGAAAGGAGCAGGAGTATGGAGGAAAATTCCATTTTAGATATGTTGAATTTCAGGTGTCTGTAAGACTGAACTATCTGGCAGGCAATTCTGCACATGAAAGAGACCTGGAGAGGTTTGGTATCATCAGCATACATGTGCAGAATGAAGTGATGAGAGTGGATGGTCCTGCCCTTGGAGGGTACACACAGAAGAACAGAGAGTCTAGGGAAAAACCTTTTTTTTTTTTAGTAAAAAATTTTTTTTTGATGTTTATTTATTTTTGAGAGAGAGACACAGCATGAGCAGGGAAGGGGCAGAGAGAGAGGGAGACACAGAATGTGAAGCAGGCTCCAGGCTCTGAGCTGTCAGTACAGAGCCCGACATGGGGCTTGAACTCGTGAATTGTGAGCTTGTGACCTGAGCCAAAGTCAGATGCTTAACTGACTGAGCCACCCAGGTGCCCCCAAGGGAAAAAAAACCTTTAAAGACCTCAATATTTAAGGAATGGATAGGGTAAAAAGAACCTGAAACAGAATCTGACAAGCAGCAGTTTGAGAGGTTTGTCTAACTAAGGGTGTGTGTGTGTGTGTGTGTGTGTGTGTGTGTGTGTGTGTGTGTGTGTTTGCGTGTAGGGCTCTAGTAACTCATTTGTACTAGAAAAAAAAATTTATTTGAGGACTAGAATGGGTATCTTCTCATAGAAGTCAAAGTCAAGAAAGTGCTGCCAGGCTTCTGGAGGAATTAGAGCCAGGCCTCTAGAACGCTATTAGAACTAAAGGCAATGCCGTTCATCCCTTTTCTTGGGGTTGCATGGTCTCCCATTTCTGCTTCTTTCTTCTCTCTCTGCTTTGGCACACGTTTCAGCCTTATCCCTACTTCTACATCATTTCCAAATTCAAGCACACAACAGAGACTGACTTGCTTTCAAACTACTATCAGGAAAGAGAATCTAATTAGCCCAACCCAGCCAATGGATTTACTGCTGTAGGGCTAGGTGTCCATCCCTGACCAAGAGCTGTAGTCGGAAGAGCAGGATCACACAGTAGGAGCATGTCTCCAGGGCCACCCTGCTGGGTCTAAGCGGGGAATATTTACAGAAGAAAAGAGTGAAAATTGGACAATATCATAAAAAGAATATACTATAAAGGGAAGCTGCAAGTGAGAGTGTTTCTAGAAAAGGAAAGCAGTTAATATTTTTAAATGCTGCTAAAAGAACAAGCAAGATAAGCACTGAGCTTTATAGAAGACTTGGAAAATAAAAATAGGAAAGATCTAATGTTAACATTTTGGTATTTCCTTACAGTTTGAAAATAATTGGGGCCATATTATATATAGTGTTTATTCTTTTTTTATATAATGTGTGATGGTTAATTTTATGTGTCTTTTAGCTAGGCCATGATACCCCGATTTTTGGTTAAACACTATCGTAGATGTTTCTGTGAAGATATTTTTTATATGACATTAACATTTAAATCTGTAGACTTTGAGATTACCTTCCATAATATGGGTGGGGCTTTTATCCAATCAATTGAAAGCCTTAAGAGAAAAAAGACTGCCCCCCCCCAAGGAGGAGGGGATTCTGTGCTGCTACTGTCTTTGGACTTGAGCTACATTAACTCTTTCCTAGATGTCCAGTCTGCTGGGCTACCTGCAGATTTTGGACTCTCCAGCCTCCATGATCATTGAAATAAATCCAATAATAAAGCCAATTCTTTGGAATAAATCTATCTCCATATATGTGTACATATAGACCTTACTGGTTTCATTATTCTGGAGAGCTCTAATAGGTCATACTTTTTCCTTTCAGCAAACATTCCTAGAAAACATTCTTAATGAATGAAGCACTTACATATTCTTGCAAAATAGTTTTTATATTATAGGATTGTCCTTACTATAGATATATTACCTCCATTTATAGATGAGGAAGCTGTGATGCAAAGAGCTTATGAAACTAGTGTGTTGTCCTACACCTGAAGAGGTAGGCACCTTTGGAGTAGTCAGCCTAGCTCACAACCCTCTAAAGGTCCCTCACCTTTAGGGCAACTGTATTTTCTCAAATCAGAAATTTGAGTTTGGGCAGGTTTCTTCACTAAAGAAGTAAATCGAAAAACCTCCATCTACCATGTGGCCTAAAGAACAGAAAAGCTGCTACACAGAAAAGGATGTATGTAATAAGAAGAGATGGTCCTGTGACCATTTATAGTTGCAATTTCTTCTTGAAGCTTAGCTTCCTTTTGCCTTAAGGTTCAGTGACTCTGTATCCTTATAATACAGCTTCTTTTTTCTCAACATGAGTTGATTCTGTTATTTCCATTTTTCAGCGTCCCAGTAAATGCATATAGTAAATGTCTAGAACCAGATCTGTGTAGCTCCAAAAACCCGTATTTTAAACTACTACATTATAGTCAATATTAATTCATTGCTGTATGCTATATATAATTTTATGATAAACATGTTTATATGTGAATCCTTGCCCACATTTCTATGTCTTTGGTATAGAATTCTAGGAGAGAGATCACTGGGTCAAAGTATATGAACATTTAGACTTTTATGTATTAGCAAAATGCTTTCCAAAAGGGGGCATCAATTTTTATTCCACTAACAGGGTATGAGAACAAGGCAGATGTATCATTAATGTGGTATCCTAGTCATCTCTTGTTTACATATACACTATCCATTTCTTGAATTCAAAATATAATTTTTTTCTGGTGCCTGCCTTTGTCCCATATTTAAATTACTCTGAAAATTTTAAATTCTGTTGAAGACAGTTCTTGTAATTGCTTTAATGGCAAGTCATTTTATTGACTTTTTTTTTCTAACTTCAATGAATGTAAATGACAAATGCCACAATATAAAAAATAATTCTGATTATGTGTGATAGTTAAGGAAAGTGTATCAGTAAGAATAGAGCTGTTTGGTATAATAACTGAAGGAAATGTTTAGATAAGTGTTCTTGTAATAGACTGTGCAATGAAAAGATTAGATAGTGGTATGAAATTAAAAGCGTCTAGGAGGTCATGTGATCTGTTTCAGTTTGGTAAATTTTTATTAATTTGAAAATAACATGAAGGACTTGTGTTTCAGCTTTTTTTTTTTAAGTATTTTTTTAATGTTTGTTTGCTTATTTATTTATTTATTTTGAGAGAGAGGGAAAGACGGGGAGAGGCAGAAAGAAAGGGAGACACATAATCCAAAGCAGGTTCCAGGCTCTGAGCTGTCAGCTCAGCTGGGGCTCAAACTCATGAACCTGACCTGGGGCTCAAACTCATGAACTGTGAGATCATGACCTAGCCAAAGTCAGATGCTTAACCAACTGAGCCACCCAGGCGCCCCTTCTTTCAGCTTTTTTGGTAAGACCTAAAGATTTAAGAAAAAACCTTTTTATAAGAGGAAATAACATAAATTTAGCAGATAAAGCTCAACAGTCTCTAAAAAAAAAAAAGAGAGAGAGAGAGAAAGAAAAATAGAAGCTAGGAACCACTACCAAACTTAAAATTACTATTTGTATAGTGATAAAAGTGTAAAGTAACAAGCACAGTAAATTGGAAGACATCAGAATAGACCACTGGAATATAATACTAAATGTTATTTGGCATCTCTGCATCTGTTTCTTTATCTGTAAAGAGAGGAGAGGGTGGTGGAATTAATGTCTTCAATATCCCTTTTGCCTCTGAGTAAGTAAAGTTTGTACCTAGCCTCCATTCTAAGAAAAACCTACATAAAAAATATCTCAGTGATAATCTGCTTTATCCTAGGGATACAAGGAATTAAACAACACACTTCATACATGAAGGACAGCTTAGTAAATAGTGGTTAAGAGCTTAGACTTCGGAATTAGACTCTCAATGTTTGAATCTCAGCTCCATACCTTAATACCTATTTAATCTTAGACCTCTTTTTTCCTCAGTTTCCTTTAAATTAGAATACCTACCTCATAGGGTTGTTCTGATGATTAAATGAGCTAATATTTATAAAGCTCTTAGGATAGTGCCTGGTACATAGTAAGTTTTATGTTCAGTAAAATTATTTAATCTACTAACCCTTCAGTAAAGAACAAATTGACATGTATTTGTTCTAACGTCATTTTTGGCTTTTAAAAAATCCAGACAGTTTATTTGTCAGAAATAAAGGATTGGGTTGGGAAGGAATTAGGGGTAGAGAGTGACAGTCAAGGGAAGGACAGAACAACAAATATGTGTCTATCAGAAGTGAGAGAAAGGTTGGTTAGATTGTTATCACAAAGAGAAAGAGGAAGATGACTTTTTTAAAAATAGAAACGAGGGCTCTTACGGACTTTTACAGAATTGCTAAATTTGCCAATGTGGGGAAGACAACTTGAGTTTCCCATGACAATGCCTTTTGCATTTTGAAAATTACTGTATTTAATTGCTCCCATTCCACTTACTGTCCCAAGTGCTAAAGCAGCTCAGGAAGAGCTATTGCCGCCCCAGACTAGATTTGCTCCCAACCCTGGAGATTTGAATAGGGATTTCTTAAAAAACAAATCTCCACAGAATCCATATTAGACAACTGGAGAAATTCTCTCGGGCCTTGTAGCAAGTAGGGCTAGATTATCCAAGAGACAATTAGGTAAAAAAATTCTTTGACAGATTGGAATTGGAATAAAGTAATGAATTGGAAACTGCCTGGAAGACTGAATTTACTAAGTTTCTGTTGTTTCTACTCTGGTTTCCAAAGAGGGAATCAGGAATTTTTTGTCTTGTTTCTAATCTTGGGAAACCTTTTACTTTTTCACCATTGAGTATGTTAGCTGTAGGTAGTTCATAAATGGCCTTTATCATGGTGAAGAAATTCCCTTCTTTCCTAGTTTTTTACGGATGATCATGTATATTTTTTTCTTAGTTCTATTAATACAGTATATTACATTGATTTTTTCTTTGTTGAACCACCCTTGCATTTCTGTGATAGATCCCACTTGGTCATGGTGTGTAATATTTTCCCCTTCCACCCCCCAGTGTATAATATATTTTTGAAAATTTTTATTTATTGAGGTGCCTGGGTGGCTCTGTTGGTTAGGCATTGGCCTGTCTGTTGGTTAAGCATCGGACTCTCGGTTTTGGCTCAGGTCATGATCTCACAGTTTCATGAGTTCGAGCCTGGCTGGCAGCATGGAGCCTGCTTGCTTGCTTGCCTATTTATTTAAAGTTTATTTATTTGTTTGGGGGTGGGGGGAGGTTTTTATATTTCTATGCAATTTGGTTACTTTGTTTTAGAAAGTGTATATTAATGTTATTTATTAAAAAAAATTTTTTTTAATGTTTATTTTTGAGAGAGAGGGAGACAGACAGAGTGAGAGCAGGGTAGAGTAGGGTAGGGGCAGAGAGAGAGGGAGACAGAATCTGAAGGAGGCTCCAGGCTCTGAGCTGTCAGCACAGAGCCCAATGAGGGGCTCAAACTCACAAAGTGAGATCATGACCTGAGCTGAAATCAAGGGGAAGAGCTTGAGAAAGATTGATATTAAATATCTGGTAAAATTCACCAGTGAAACCATCCGGACTTCAGGGACTGAGGCTGTTGGCAGTTTGCCTGTCTTGTGATCCATCTCAGCATGTGGCATAAATAGGGAAGAGAGAGATCACAGAATGATTGAAAGTGGCATAAGTCACTTTCATCACAGCTCATTGGCCAAACTAATCACATGGTCCCAATCTAACTTCAAGAGAACCTGAAAATGTAGAGGAGCATAAGGAATATTTGATGAACATTAATGTTTCAACACCTGTTCTCCTTTTATTTCTCCAACGTAATGAACACATTTTATTATGTTATTAATATATTTCCTATAATATATAATTTATATATATTTAAATATCATATAATTTGCATATTTTGTGTTTACTATTTAGTGCCTTCCCCTCAGCAAAAGCATAAGCTTATTCTTCTAGAAAATCACACTGCTTACAATTTCTTGCCTATAAGCCTTTGCTCACAGTGTTCCTACTGTGATGCTTTTTATCTTTTTTGCCCTGTACTCCTTTTTTCTAAAGGTGAAATCCTACTTATTTCTCAGGACAACTTGGACCTTAACTTTATCTGAATGACTTTGCTAACATCTTTAAGTTAAGTGCTCATCCCTTAGACTCCATCTGAATTTTTAGTATACTGTCATAGCACTTACCTCATTATATAGTTACATGTCTGTCTGCCTCATCAACCAAGTTCCTCATGCATGTGGAAGAATGGCTGGAGTAGGTAGAGCCTAGAAAAGAAACTAGGAGGATCTGAATAAGGGCAGTTTAAGTAGAGTGGAGAAGAGATGATAGAATCAAGAAATATTTAGAAAGTAAAATCAGCAAGACTTGATTATTTGTTGAATATGAAAGGTAAGGAAAGAATCAAGGATAATTCATGTTTCTCATTTAAGTTTATTATGTATATTATGAAGTTTCCAAGTGAAATAGAGACTATGAGAGGGGGAACAAGTTTGGGTGGTAGGATGATGACATTGGTTTGAAGTATAGTGAGTTTAACTCCATAGAGACCTCAAGGTGAAGACACATGCAGGAGATGGCTGTATGGTTCTTAACCCAAGGAAACAGATAGGTCTTCAGCTTGCAAAGTAGTAGTTAAAAAATAAGAAAAGCAGAGACTACCAATAAGTACTGAGGGCAAAATCCATATGTATGTATGTATGTATTTATGCTAGTGTTCAAGGAACAGGAACAGAAAGATACGCTCTTGTGCGGGAAACACCGAAAAAACCAAAGATGGTGAAAGAGGAACCAGGAGAATGTGATACTGTAGATATCAAGGGTGTTTAGACTTTCAGGGAAGTGGTGGCTATGTCAAATGCAGTAGAGAAGTCAAATCAAAACAAGTACGTACCAAATCTTTACCAGTCTTCTTGCAGTCTTAATTAATTCCCTTCTTTCAACCCCACTTGTTATTGAACCATTTCCTATTGGATTGAACCGCGTTAGCTTCAATTTTATGGAGAAATTTCCAATTATAGGGTGTTACTGCTTCAGATGTGCCCCCCTCCTTCTTCCTTCACAAACTTGCCACCATGGCCATCCATTGTTTGCTCCTTCCCTCTAATATAAGGAGATTCAAAGCCGACTCTTAACATTAGTGCCCTTGATACCAAGAGTTGTCTGTATTTTATTGTTTTCCCTTTTTAAGACTTTCTGATCCCAGTATCCCCCCAAGATTTTTCTCAGAAAGGTTACCATTTGAAATTTTAGTGGAGGGGCAGAAGTGGAAAACAAATGACAAGTTGTTGAATATTGAATAGAAGATGGTGAAATATCAACAGAAACTACAAGTAGCGGTCACTGATGGAACTGAGAGGGAGACACTGCTCAGTTTTTCTTCGCAGGGAAATGAAGGACACTTACAGGGATCAGAGTCAAGCACTATTCCAGAGGTATTTCATTTTGGAGCCACATGAAAAATATGTCTTCTCCCTATTTTTCTTCCTCTGCAGCATGCTGGTGATTAAGTCTTTACCGTAGAAATGAAAATGAGCCAGTTTTCACAATGAAGAGTTGTAGAAACACCAGATTTCATTCATTTGTTCAATTATGCAAAAGTTAAAATCATGCAAAACTTTTTCTTAAATGTCAGCTATGTGCCATGCTTAGTGTTAGGTGCTAGGAATACAATGGGGAGTAAAAACACATGGTTCTTGTTTTTGTGGAGTTCTGTGGTATAGTGATATGTTTTTTATTTCCTTGTTTATATTTAACCTAATTTATATAACCCATTTTACTTTTTTTTCCCCTTTAGTATCCTCTTCTATGTGGACTGATTCTTATTCCCTGCTGGTGTTCTCTAGTTTGCCTAAGTAGAATTTACATGGGAATGCACTCCATTCTGGTAAGGAAAATTTGTGTTCATAGTGCTTTATTTTTCTCTGAAAATGACAGGCTATTTTATAGTTTTTAATCATTTTCAAACTTACAAGAAACCTGAGAAAATATTACTGTAAATCTTCTTTGTTTTGCAAAAATATATATATTAACATATTGTTTTGTGAGCATTTGATGTAGTAATTGTATTTTTTAGAAACCGTTCCCAACAATCACAAATAACCAAGTATTATGTTCAGGATAAGGAATAAGGTTTCTCCCGTCTTCCAGTCTCCATTTGATTTTCCTTCTTATGGTCTTTTGTGCCTCTCCACCAGAGTCAAAGCAGCAATGTGAATATAGACATCAATGCGAGCTCTACTCAGTAGTGAACACCCACTGACTAGAAACAACATGAACTTAACCCATCCTGGTGCCACTTGTATTTACATATTAAACTCTAGTTTTCTTCTTTTCCCCAACGGTACTTTAGGGCTTCCAACAGTTACTTTATTTTAAGAATGCTATTCAGTTTAAAAAGCACCAGCACAGGGACCCGCTACTCTTTAGCCACAACTACTCACCTCCCTTTCTCCCCTTCCCATTGACATTCTAGCTTGCACCATCTCATCACCAGAGGACTGTAACAGCTTCTGAATTAGTAGTCCTACTTCCAGTCTGACCACATTCCATACGGTGTCTAGCCTCCTGTTGTAGTTTACTTCCAAAGCACAAACATGACGCCATACTGAATGACTTGTTTCCTCGAATGTAATTGGTGTCTCTTACCTCGATACCTTTAGGAAAGTTGTAACTTCTGCTTGGAATACCCTTTTCCCTTTGTCTAGCTAACTATCCATTCTTCAGGATTCACAAAAAGTGTTCTTATCTCCTAAAAGCCTTGTTACATTCCCCATCTTGCCTTTCTCTAGACTGGCTAGATGACCTTTCTCCCAGAGCATCTTGAGCATAATTCTGGCACAACTACAACTTCTTTTTTCCTTATCTTTCCCCCACTAGAAAATAAGCAACATAAGAAAAGTAACTCTTATGTTCCCTCACTATCCCTTGCATCTAGTGTAGTGTCTCTTACTGCACTCTATGAACGTATTATGTATTTAGTAGATAAAGGATCAGAAAAAAGTGGAGAAATATGAACTAATTCATGTGATCAAAAAATTTATAACTGGCTATATCAAATTTTTCTTGTCCTTTGCAACAATTTAACAGTTTTAGAATTTTCTACTCATGAAAGTAACTAATTGGCTTGTTTCATAGCTGTAGAAATATTGGGTTTCTATTTCTTTTTTTTTTTTTTTTTAATTTTTTTAAATGTTTTTTATTTATTTTTGAGACAGAGAGAGACAGAGCATGAACGGGGGAGGGGCAGAGAGAGAGGGAGACACAGAATCGGAAGCAGGCTCCAGGCTCTGAGCCATCAGCCCAGAGCCCGACGCGGGGCTCGAACTCACGGACCGCGAGATCGTGACCTGAGCCAAAGTGAGACGCTTAACCGACTGAGCCACCCAGGCGCCCCTCTATTTCTTAACTTGGATTGCTTGCCTCCAGTAGCTGCCCCTTCACTAGTAAATTTCCACAAGTCCCAAATACTATTTTAATAAGCAAATTATTTGTGTTCAACTTTTTATAATTAATTGTATTAATACAAATTGTGAATTTACATATAATTTCCTTTCTGATTAATCTCTACTAATTTTATAAGCCTCAGTATCATTTAAAAAACATTTTTTTTTTTTTTTTTTAGCATTTATTTATTTTTTGAGAGACCGAGAAAGAAAGAGCGTGAGCAGGGGAGGGGAAGAGAGAGGGAGACACAGAATTCGAAGGAGGCTCCAGGCTCTGAGCTGTCAGCACAGAGCCCGACGCGGGGCTTGAACTCACAAACTGTGAGATCATGACCTGAGCTGAAGTTGGACGCTTAACTGACTGAGCCACCCAGGCGCCCCCAGTATCCGATTTTTATATCATATCTAGCATTTGTCACAAGAAAATGTTATCCATTTCTGTGCCTTGTTAATGATTCTCTTCCAACTACAAAAGTTAGTAATATTGCTCCTAAAAATTTACCAAATGGTTATGTATCTTTGAGTGATAAAAAATGGATCCCTGATATTTCTGGAAGATAAAGCTATTAGATATTACCCTTAGGTTCATTATCATAATAAAAAGGGGAATAAGAATCTGATTATATTTAATATACTTTCTAAAAGATGGGCTTTTGGGGCTCCTGGGTGGCTCAGTTGGTTAAGTGTCTGACTCTTGGTTTCAGCTCAGGTCATGATCTCACAGTTCATGAGTTCAAGCCTCACATCGGGCTCCATGCTGACAGGACAGAGCCTGCTTGGAATTCTCTCTCTCCCTCTCTCTCTGCCCCTCCTCTGCTTGCTCTACCTATCTCTCTCAAAATGAATAAACAAACTTAAAAAATTTAAAAAAAATTAAAAATAATAAAAGATGTGTTCTTTAAAAACATGTTTAGTGGATTGATCAAACATTCAAGCTGAGTTCAGTTCAGTTTTTATATACTGGACTTCTGTTTTTGAATCAGCTGACCTAAAAACAATATTGATGTATTATTTTTCAAATCATGAGTCTGATAATCCTAGTCCTTTATTCAAAAACCTTCTTGTCCCATAGAATGTTTCATCAATTTTATTCAGACTAGCTACTGAATTTTATTGTGTGTAGTATTACAAATTTTTGTTTTCCTTTTATTTTTTATTTTATTTCTTTTTAAAAGTAAAATCATGAGTAATTTGCAGACGTTACAAACTATGATCCTGTGTTATAACCACAATTATTCCTAATAAGAAATACATTGCTTATTATTTGATAGTTGATGGATGAAACTATACCTATAATAAATCCCTCCCTTTCTTACATTATGGATCTAATATATTCCCACAATTTTCACTTTTTCCTATATTTTAATATTTCAGTAATTACCTTCATTTTGAATTATTTTCTATTTATTTATTTTGAGAGAGAGAGAGAGAGGGAGGGAGGGAGGGAGAGGGGTGGGGGGGGCAGAAAGAGAGGGAGAGAATCACAAGCAGGCTCCATACTGTCAGCACAGAGCTCTTCGTGGGGCTTGATCTCATGAAACTTGAGATTATGACCTGAGCTGAAATCAGGAGTCTCATGCTTGACGTGCCCTTTTAACTATTTTCTTGATCATAGTTTGTATCTTTACTATTTATTGTGAAAATAGTATGGAGCTATAGGCAGTGTATGCCCTGCAAGTTGCTAATAGGTGCTTAGATACCTATTATTATTAAGTGGATGTCTTCATTAACACAAGAAGAGGCTTCTTGTGTTATTTATCATTTATTCTAAATGATTTATAATGAACACTTCATTCAGTATTTTCCATAAATTCTGTATGTTTTTGTTACAACACAAAGAGCAACAGCTTAGTTTATTTTCAACATCTGCCTACTTTCCTAAATTGATTTTCTTACTTCCAAGAAAAGTATAGAGGAGTTACTACATCTATTTATTTGTTATAAACCTAGCTCTCAAAATTTAAACTCATGGGGTGCCTGGGTAGCTCAGTCGGTTAAGTGTCCCACTCTTGGTTTCAGCTCAGGTCGTGATCTCATGGTTCTTGGAATTGAGCCCCCCATCAGGCTCTGTGCTGACAGTATGGAGCCTGCTTGGGATTCTCTCCTCCCTTTCCCTGACCTTCCCTGGCTCACGTGTGTGGATGCAGTCTCTCTCTCTAAATAAATAAACTTAAAAAATATTAAATTCATAAAACCACAGGCCATTTTTTAAGTTACTGGACTGGGTACTTGTCAAACTACTGTTTTGTTTCTGTATTAGTAAAATTATGAATATATTGTAAATCCATGTGCCCAAAATTTTCCAAACAATTTTATGTGTCTATATGTGTAAAGTCTTTTTAGAAAGATATTATGAGATTATAAAGTAGTAAGTACACCTCAAACCCATTTTTATAAGAAGAAATAAAATCAAACCAACCATATACACACACAAAAAACCCCCAAAATCCAAAAACATGTTAGAGAGAAAGATCTAGAGCAATAAACATTGAGAGTTTTAATAGTAACTGTACCTGGGTAATAACTGCTTATTGGGGCACCTGGGTGACTCAGTCAGTTAAGCGTCCAACTTTGGCTCAGGTCATGATCTCATGATTTGTCTTTCAAGCTCTGCATTAAGCTCTGTGCTGACAGCTCAGAGCCTGAAGCCTGCTTCAGATTCTGCGTCTTCCTTTCTCTCTACCTCTCCCCTGCTCACACTCTGTCGCTCAAAAATGAATAAAATGTAAAAAAAAAAAAAACACCACCACCTACTTGTTATTATTTGTATTTACTAGTTTTCCTATAATGATCGCGTATTAAATCTGAATTTTAATTAAAGGTAAATATTCCAAAATCTGTCCTTAACAGTGCACTTATAGTAGTGTACTAGCATATTGAAATAAGAAGCAGGACACCTAAAATATGTTATAATTGAGGTGCCTGGTGGCTCAGTCGGTTGAGCGTCCAACTCTTGATTTTGGCTCAGGTCACGATCCCAGGGTCATGGGATCGAGCCCCCATGTCGATTCTCTCGATCTCATGAAGATTCTCTCTCTCTGCCTCTGCCCCTCTCCCCCATTTGTGCGTGTACTCTCTCTCTCAACATAAAATAAAATAAAATATTATAATTGAAAACACCCCAGCAACTCACTAGGATATCATAGGAGCCTGGAATTCTAATCTCAGCAAATCAGCAGCCTCTCTAGGTCTATTTCCTGATCGGAAGAAATGAAAAGGATAAAAGTTTAGACTTAATATGTAATAAATCTGTGTTGAATTTATGGTACTTGATACCTTCTTCCTTCCATAAATTTGATAACCTTGAATATTCCATTCAAATGTGTAATTATCTATTAACTTTGAGGGAATATTAAGTTATCTGTGATTAGTATCTAAAATTATGTGCTAAGGTTTTTTTTTTTAAATTTGCTAATTTAAGTTGTTTTTGCTACCTTTAACATTAACTTTCCTTTATTACATACTTTGTGCTGTAATGCTTAAAACCACTTAGTATACATTTTAATGTCATACATTAAATTGATATCACAGTGATAGCTAGCATGTTTATGCCCTGAATTAATTCCTTCCTTCCTTCTGGTTCTGTTGCTTGGAAGTTCAGTTTGCCCTTACTATTTTTTTAAGTTTATTTATTTATTTTGAGAGAGAGCAAGCAGGGGAGGGGCAGAGAGAGAGAATCCAAAGCGGGCTCTGCACTGACAGGAGAGCCCGACATGGGGCTCGAACTCATGAACTACGAGATCATGATCTGAGCCCAAACCAAGAGTCAGATGCTTAACCAACTGAGACACCTAGGTGCCTCAGTTTGCCCTCACTATTCAGGATAATATAAATAACTAATAATCAGAAAGGGAGGTAAATTTGTATAGAGTCTTGAAACAATCTAGTTTAATATTCATGGAGCTCTACAAAAAAAATTGAGGACAACAAATTTTGGATATTTTGTGTCATACCGAAATATATTTCTGGAATTATAATTGTTTTGAATTATTTTTAAGAATTCTTAACGTGATCAAATGTAGGGGCACCTGGCTGGCTCAGAGAAGTGTTACTCTTGATCTCAGGGTTGTGAGTTCAAGCCCCATTTTGGGTGTAGAGATTACTTAAATAAAGAATAAATTAAAACTTAAAAAAAATAGGGGGTGCCTGGGTGGCTCATCTGGTTAGGCGTCCGACTCAATTTCGGCTTGGGTCAAGATCTCACACTTCTTGAGATCAAGCCCCACATTGGACTCTGTGCTGACAGTGCAGAGCCTGCTTGGTATTCTAAATCCCAATAAAGAAATAAACATGAAAAAAACTTTAAAAAGTGGTCAAATGAAACTGAGGGTTGATGGGGGGTGGGAGGGAGGGCAGGGTGGGTGATGGGTATTGAGGAGGGCACCTTTTGGGATGAGCACTGGGTGTTGTATGGAAACCAATTTGACAGTAAATTTCATATATTAAAAAAAAAAAAAAGATCTATAACTGAGAAAAAAGTGAAAAATTCACGGAATGATTTAGCTCTTGAATCTGCATAATCTAATAAATATTTGGAAATGATCTGTAAAAAAAAAAAAAAAAAGTGGTCAAATGTAGGAATGTCTTTAAAAGTCATTTAATTGATTAAGTTTTTCATTTTCTAAAGTACTATAAGCGGGCGCCTGGGTGGCTCAGTCGGTTAAGCCTCCGACTTCGGCTCAGGTCATGATCTCATGGTCCGTGAGTTTGAGCTCCACGTCGGGCTCTGTGCTGACAGCTCAGGACTTGGAGCCTGTTTCAGATTCTGTGTTTCCCTCTCTCTCTGACCCTCCCCCGTTTATGCTTTGTCTCTCTCTGTCTCAAAAATAAATAAACATTAAAATAAAGTACTATAAGCATTTTATAGGAATGAACATCTACTTATACCTATAGTAAGAAAAAACTATAAAAAAACCAGCTAACTTCAGAGCTATTAACCCTTCCTTTCACTTAACTTTACAGTAAATTTATTATATATGGTTTTATGTAAATAACATCAATTGTCATTTAAAACTTATAACTTGGTACACATTCTGAGAATTACAAGGCTCAGACATTTCCACATTAGCATATTCTGAAAGTTTTTGAATCAATCACGAAATTTATTTTTTTTAATGTTAAATAAAACATTTTTGAGATGCAGGACGGAGGGGCAGAGGGAAAGGGGGACAGAGGATCCAAAGCAGGCTGTGTGCTAACAGCAGTGAACTGGATTTGAGGCGTGAGATCATGACCTGAGCCAAAGTCGGATGCTCAATGAACTGAGCCACCCAGGCGCCCTATCATGAAATTTAAATAAGAAATAAAGCAACAGCTTCTATTCTGATAGCCAAAATTCTGTAGTTATTTCACAAGATCTGTGCCTTTAATTACATCGTAGGGAAGAAAGGGTAGGATAGCAACCAAAGGACTATACCCTCATAAAAGTGTAATTCTATGGAAATTAGTGATCTGAAATATGAAGAATAGAGGTCTGACAGTCATAATTTGAGGTCTCCGTATCCACAAGTGTGGTCAGAATTTGGGTCACTTTTGGAATCTTTGAGTAACTGCAGTAAAATTCAATTAATGAGAATTCTTAGGTAACTTTTAGTATGTATCTGAGTTTTCATGGAAGACCTCATGTTAAAAAAATTTGAAAATTTAGTTTTTCACTCCAGTATATAATTCCTAATGCTGAATATTCATTTTTTTTCAACAAAATATGTTGAGCACCTTTAATCCATCAGATTAAATGCTTAGGTCTACGACATTAGTCCAGTTTTCTTTATTTAAAAACTGGCCAGGGGCACCTGGGTGGCTCAGTCAGTTAACCGTCCGACTCGTGATTTCGGCCCAGGTCATGATCTCATGGTTTGTGGGTTTAAGCCCCACTGTGCTGACAGCATGGAGCCTGGTTGGCCTTTTCTGTCGCCCTCTCTTCCTCTCCCAAAATAAATAAATAAACATTAAAATAACATAAAATGAAACAAAAAAATGGCTAATGTAACCATAAATTTTTATTAAATTTGAACACTCCTTGAAAGGGGAAAAAAAGGCATTTTTAGTATTTTCAGTGTTTTCAGTGTAGAAACTGTTATTCCCTGAAAATGTCTTTAGCCTAAACTGAAGAAATTATGTTTCATCTGTTTCTCATACAGAGTTCTTATCAAGCAGGATTATATAGTCAATATGATGAATCTAAAGAATTTCTGTCTCAGTTTAACTAAACAAATATTTATTGCCTACTTACTGTGTGCCAGCCATTGGGTATATGTATAAATAAGATAAAGACTTTGCTTTTGAGAGATCGCTGTCTAAACAGGTAATATGTAATGTAAATATGTAATGCAGTGGTTCCTCAACTGGAGCTGCACAACAGAATCACTGGGGAGCTTTTTTAAAATTTTTATCTTTAAAAAAAAATACTTTTTAACATTTTTATTTATTTTTGAGAGACAGAATGCGAGTGGAGGAGGGGGCAGAGAGAGAGACACAGAATCCGAAGCAGGCTCCAGGCTCTGAGTTGTCAGCACAGAGCCCGACATGGGGCTCAAACTCACACAAATGGTGAGATCATGACCTAGGCCGAAACTTAACCGATGGAGCCACTCAGATGCCTCTGGGGAGCTCTTTTCTTTCTTTCTTTTTTTTTCTTTTCTTTTTTTTTTTTTTAGAAAGAAGTTGATGCCCAGGGTGCCTGGGTGGCTCAGTTGGTTAGGTCATGATCACTGTTCATTGAGTTCAAGCCCCACACTGGGCTCTGTGCTGACAGTGTGGACCCTACTTGGGATTCTCTTTCTCCCTCCCTCACTGCCCCTCCACTGCTTGTTCTCTCTCTCTCAAAAATAAATATACATTAAAAAAAAAATTGATGCCCTACTCGCACTTCAATTCAGTTAAATCAGAATCTCTGAGGATTGGCCCAGGCATCAATATTTATAAAGTTGTTTAGTGACTTCTAAAGGGCACAGAGGTTGTGAACCTTTGGTTTTCTAATAGAAATAGAAAGCAAAAAATGGAAAACAATGTGGTAACTTTTGTAGCAGATGCTATGGAGGTAAAGAGGAGGGAATTCCTTATTATGGGGTAGGAGAAGAGAAAGTTTATGGAGAAGAGAGGTGCCTGAGCAGAGTCTCAAAGGATATGTAATGGTTTTCCTAAAATAGAGGAGGAAAGATAATTCCAAGATGAGAGAAATAGTCTAAAATTCATTATGGGACCTGGCATTGAAGCGTTTTGTGTTTAAGATTCTTTTTATTAAGTAATCTCTATACCCATCGTGGGGCTCGAACTTAGAACTCCGAGATCAAGAGTCATATGCTCTACTGCCTGAGCCAGCCAGGGGCCCCTGGCATTGAAGTGTTAGGATAGGCAGAAGCCAGATATGAAATGCTTTATATGCCTTCTAAGAAGTTTGAATACACAAGTGATACTGCTTTAGTTCATAATTTGATAAACATTTTGTTAATTGCTTATATTTTTCTTCGACCTACTATGAAAGCAGTCACTTATATAAAGAGAACACAATTGCTTTTAAATCTCATTTCATATTTTTAGAATTGGAAAATATCAGGAAAAACTTGTCCTATATAGAAATAAATTTTTAAAATGTTTTTTTTTAATGATGCCTGTAATGAAATTGTTGAAAACAGAGTAAAGATTCACTTACAAGTAATTTAGTAGATTTTGTTAGAATAGATTCATGTAAGGGATTCATTTATTCGTCCAATAAATATTTGAGTGTCTACAGTGTGATACGCTTCCCAGGAAGGTGGTGGCTAAAGAACTTAAATTCTTCAAAATTTTTAGCTGCACATTCAGTTCTTACTCTCTTTAGGAATTGTCTGTACCTTCAGCCCTTCTTCTATTCCACAGTATTCTGATTTAGAATTTTACATAGTTTAGAACAGTGCATTGTACTGTTAACTTCACTGATCCATGACAAAGTCATTGAACTTCTGCACAATGAGGACAATGGCAAGAGTTTGAGGATATACTTAAGTCTTAAATGTGGAAGGCAAACTTAAAAACTTTTTGAATAGTATACCTTTATGATTTTGTGGCAGAGAGGGCTTTCTTAAACAAGATACAATGATAAATATGACTACATTAAATTTAGAACTTCTCTTCACTAAAAGGTGCCATAAAGAAAATGAAAAGGCAAGCTACAAAATCCAAAAAAAGATGTTTACAGAACATGTTATTGATAAGAGATTTTATTGATAAAGGATTTATATATGAATACCATATGAAAAAAATCATGTAAATCAACAAGAAAAAAAATCTAAAAGAATGGTTACAAAAAGACACAAATATACATTACAGAGAAAAGGAATAACTCATAATCTTATAAAAAATCAGGAAAATGCAATTTAAACATCAAGAAATGCAGAACTGATGGGATGTAAATTTTTACGAACATTTTGGAAATTTTTGATCTTATAAAATGGAACATGCACATACCCTATGATTCTGCCATTCTGTTTCTAGGAAACTCTTGCCCACACCAGGCAACATTGAAACAAAAAAAATGGTTGCACTGGTTATAATATTCCTGGTTGGTTTAAGAAGAGATACTAATTAAGAAAGCACTCAAGCTCAACCATAGCCAATAAACTAATCCAAAACCTATGAACAATTTAAATGACCACCAGTGGAAGAATGAATAAGTATTACACAGCGAAGTATTACACAGTTGGGAAAGTAAATGACCTACAACTACATATAAGGAATGAATCTTGAACTGTGCACTATATAACATTTTTATAAGCTCAGAAAGAAGCAAAACTAGATCATTTTTTGTTTGTTTGGAGATATGTGATGAAAGCTTTTAACAAGTGCAGTAGAACCTTGGTTTGTGAGCATAATTTGTTCCAGAAACATGCTTGTAATCTGAAGCACTCGTATATCAAAGCGAATTTCAAAAACCATTGGCTCAGTTATGATCATGTGACATTCGGCATCATGTACTACTTGTATTGCAGGACATCACTCATTTATCAAATTAAAATTTATTAGAAATGTTTGAACACTTGCAGAACAAGTTATTCACAACCCAAGGTTTTACTGTATTTATTCAGCCAAAACTCAGGTTTATAATTGCCTTTGTGGAGGATACAGAGTGATAGAGTTGGGAGACAGCATACAAAAGATTCAAAGTACTGGTAATATTATTATCTTTTTTGCAGCAGTGATTTCATAGATATGAATTTTATAACTTCATATACACTCTACGTATCTTTTTCTATGTATCAGTTATTACCTAATAAAAATTTTAAGACAGAAAAACATGAGGCAACTACAGTTGACCCTTTAACAACATGGATTTGAGTTGCATGGGTCTACTTATATGCAGATTTTTTATAGTACTGAATCTTTTCTCCTATGATTTCCTTAACATTTTTATTTCTCTTTACTCTATTTCTCTTTACTCTTTTATTTCTCTTACTTTACTGTAAGAATACAGTATATAACATGTATAGCATTAATTATATGTGTTAGTTGATGTTTATTATTGGTAAGGCTTCAGGTCAGTAGTAGGCTATTAGTAGTTGAGTTTTGGGGGAGTCAAAGTTATATATGAGTTTTTTACTGTATGTGGGGTGGCCACCCCAATCCTCACATTGTTTAAGGGTCAGCTGTGTAATTTCCCAGAAATCAAAACTACACATGGGGCACCTGGATGACTCAGTTGGTTAAGTGTCTTACTCTTGGTTTCTGCTCAAGTCATGATCTCATGGTTCATGGGTTTCCAGCGCTGCGTTGGGCTCCACACTGCAGGTGCAGAGCCTGCTAGGGATTCACTCTCTCCACATCTCTTTCTGCCCCTGCCCTGCTTGCATTCTCTCTCCTTTAAAAAAAAATTTTTTTTTAAACGTTTATTCATTTTTTGAGAGACAGAGACAGAGCGTGAGCAAGGGAGGGGCAGAGAGAGAGGGAGACAGAGAATCTGAAGCAGGCTCCAGGCTCTGAGCTGTCTGCACAGAGCCTGACACGGGGCTCGAACTCACAAACTGTGAGATCATGACCTGAGCTGAAGTCAGACGCTTAACCCACTGAGCCACCTAGGTGCCCCCACTCGCTCTCCTAAATAAAATAAATAATTTTTTAAAAAAGTAAAAAAAAACTACACAATTTAGGCAGAGTTTATTGTTAAGGATTTAAATATAAATCTTATATAGTATATATGTAGTTAGCTTATAAAAAGGTAGAATTATGAAAACATAACTTTTAAATGTTTATTTTGAGAGAGAGGGCATGCATGCACATGCATGAGCACAAGCAGGCAAGGGGTAAAGAGAGAGGGGGAGAGAGAATCCCAAGCAAGCTGTGCACTGTCAGCACAGAGCCCGACATAGGGCTTGATCACATGAACCATGAGATCTGGGCCTGAACCGAAGTCAAGAGTCAGATGTGCAAATGAGTGGGCCACCCAGGCGCCCCAAAAACATAATACTTTCATTATTATTATCAAATTAATCTTTTTATTATCACTAAATGTTTAGTATTTATTATATGGTCAGTAAAGTTTGAAAATGTGACATCTAAAGAATCTGTATTAACATTGAAAATGTGAAATCTATGTTTTTAAATGTCAAAAAGAGTGTTATGCTGAACAACTTTACTTTTCTCTTTTCCCAGGATATTATTGCCGGATTCCTATATACCATTTTAATCTTAGCTATCTTCTATCCGTTTGTGGACCTGATTGACGACTTCAACCAAACTCACAAATATGCTCCATTAATCATCATCGGGCTTCATTTAGCCTTGGGGATCTTTTCTTTCACTCTTGACACCTGGAGTACATCCCGAGGAGACACAGCTGAGATTCTAGGAAGTGGTGCTGGAATTGCATGTGGATCTCATGTTAGCCATAACGTGGGGCTAATGTTAGATCCTTCTCTGGATATACTACCATTAGCTCTGCCCCCCATTACCGTGACTATGTTTGGAAAAGCCATACTGCGGATCCTCATCGGGATGGTATTTGTACTAATAGTCAGAGATATAATGAAAAGGATCACCATTCCTTTAGCCTGTAAAATCTTCAGTATACCATGTGATGATATTCGAAAAGCAAGACAACACATGGAAGTTGAACTTCCTTATCGGTATATTACCTATGGGATGGTTGGTTTCTCTATCACATTTTTGGTTCCTTATCTATTTTTCTTTATTGGTATCTCTTGATGCAAAAATACTGTTTATAAGAAAGGAGGGTATCAGTTACTGATATCCAAAAATATATCCTAGTTAAAAGCCAAATCAGAGTTAGGCTTTTGCAGGAATTTAACTTAAATAATTATTTAAGTAAATTCGTAAGAGTCAGTGCATTTTATCATTGCACATCCAGATATTGTTTTAGGTGAGCTGAGCTATTTCAACACTGAGAAAATGATAAGTATCCATTTAGAATGTTCATGTAATGTTTGGAGAGTTTTATGCTGTTATGAATTCGAGTTATATATAATATATATTAAGATACATAATGTACAATTATGTATCTAATGTATGTTATATATGAAATAATATACCTAAGTTATTTTAAACTGTGGGGCTGTATTATAAAATCAATAATAATATGCAAACAGTGTGCCGGTATATTTGGATTTAGTACAGGCACGTTGTTATTAACAGATATATTTAACATTTATTTACTATGGGAACCATTTCCTAATTGAATTGCGTAATTACCAGACCAGAATTCATATGCCACCACATAATGTTTTACTGCCTCTTTTTACACTGCCGTCACCTTTCATGTTACCCATGATGTTGAGCATGGGAGGCATTTTTAATGGACCAAATTTTCAGAAAAATTAGGGTTTTTTTTTTTTTTTCAATTCTGTACACTGTGTTGAATGTACTTTATTTGCAGTTGTTCTGGACATCAGTTTAATAATTCAGGTACTGAATTTTATTGCTTGCTAATTGTGCCTTTCTGTTGCTGAATTAAGAAATGCCATGTATACTGTGATACAAAAATAAGATACTATCTTTATCTTAAGTTACATATAATCAGGCAAATGTTTTAAAAATACATGTCAAACTTAACAGGGCTAGAAGCAAGCCACCCTCAATTCTTTAGCCTTTGTTTGGAAAGAAATGTGGAATGGGTTAAACTTTCTCACTAATTTATTGGGTAGCTAAATGGATAAATATTTCCATTTTTGTAGGTATTTTTCTGTGCATTGTAAGTTTTAGGAACAAGATATATTTTTTGTACATTGTCTTGATTGTTTATACTGCAGGTAGATACTTCCAATGAATGGAAATGTAATTGAAATTTATAGATGGGACAATGCACACACTTAATTTATAAACAAACCGTTTTTCTAAATTATTTGGAAAGGATTGGATTTAGCAGTGTTAACTTTTAATACCCATTTATTAGCTACTTAAGGTAAATTATAAAATCTGAAAGTATCAGTATTTTAGATCCTATTATTTTTTCAATTTTTATTATTTTCACAGTGGAAAATTTGGGTATTAAACATTTCTTTCTTCTGTCTGTGCCTTTATATTTTGAAGTGTAATTGTAATTAGGTTAACATTAAGTTTATTTGTAGTAAGTTTTTCTTAAGAGAATTAACTTTCCATATAAATGAGCATCAGGTATGGAATTACTGACTTTAGTGCAATATCTGTCTGATTATCCAGAAGTATCACTTAAGATGTTTCTATTTTGGACAGCATAACTATTTGAACTCATATTTTTATAATTCCGATTGAGAATTTAGGGACATGGTAATTTTTACCAACATTGAATATGATAATTTTAAGTAAAACAACTAAATTTGGGATCTTTAGCTGTTAGTCGAAACCGAGGCACTTAGGAACATATCGGTACGTTGGAAAATGTGCAAAGAACTTTTCTTTCAAAATGTGTTTAATGAATTGAATTTTAGGAACTACTTCCCATAATTTGGGTCTATGCTATCTTATTAATTTTTATATCTAGCTTAAAAGGTATTTGAAAATACTCCATTTCTTTGTGATTTATTATTTTCTGTCCTATGGTATCTCCATGCTAAATGTATTTTAAAATAAAAGCCAAATTCAGAATTGAAGAGTATTTTGTTTTGTTTACCTTCTTTGCATTTGTTCTCTGTATTATCTGATATTTATAGAATATTTAGGATTTTCATTCTAGCAGGCTTTTCCTCTGAAGCATCTTATTCAAAACCAGAGTTGTTTTCAGTAATAGAAGATATCAAAGAAATTCTTCAGGGTTCAAACTGACTTTGGGCTCCAACTGTGATCATTCTGACATTGTACTTTTAGTAAAAAGTTTCATAATATTAAGAAACATGAATAAAATGTTTCAGCAGAATCTGTGGCCAATGGTATTATAGGTAGTTGACTGCCAATTCATTGTCTCAGGCATTAGACACAGTATTAGGAACAGGTTTTTGTTTTTGTTAATGTTTATTTTTGAGAGACAGGGAGAGAGCAGGGGAGGGCCTGAGGGAGGGAGGGAGACACAGAATCTGAAGCAGGCTCCAGGCTCTGAGCTGTCAGCACAGAGCCTGATGCAGGGCTCGGACCCATGAACCGTGATATCATGACCTGAGCTGAGGTGGGAGGTTTAACTGACTGAGCCACCCAGGCGCTCCAGGAACAGGGTTTTTTTGTTTTGTTTTGTTTTAATGTTTATTTATTTTGAGAGAGAGAGAGAGAGAGTGAGTGTGTGCTAGCTGGCAAGGAGCAAAGAAAGAATCCCAAGCAGGATCCATGCTGTCTGTCATCCCAGAGCTGGACGTGGGGTTTGATCTCACAACCAGGAGATCACGACAGGAGTGGAAACCAAGAGTTGGATGCTTAACCAGCTGAGCCACCCAGGTACCCCAGGAATAGGTATTTTTTCAAGCTGAATTAACATATGGACATTTCATTTTGTAACTTTAAAATGCTGTGATATGTGAATTGCAAAACCTAGGTCTGCCAGAAACTCATTAGAAGACCTAATGTAAAACAATGTGACTACAGTAGATTTGTATAATTGTTTTTATTTACTAGCTTCCTTTATAATCTTTAGTAAATGTGTCTTTCAAACGCAACAAAAATTCAGTGATAGTATAATTTAAAAGAAAATGTTCATAAAATATTCCCTAAGGAGGAGTAAATACTAGAATGTTTTAATTTTGAATATATGATCACATAATTTTATACTGCAAAGATTTTTTATTAGCAAAACAATTTCATTCTTGTTAACAAGGTTTTCACTAGATTTAAAAATCTGTTTAATCTGGACACGAGTAAGGACCAATTTTTAAAATTCAACTTAAAAGTTGAATTAGTTTTTCTGAAGGGAGTTTTTATTGTTTGCTAAAGAGATTTTTTTGGAAAGGGAACAAGCAATATTTTGAGAAGAGTACTGTAACCGGACATAGTGGATGGTACCATGCAGGATATTTTGTCAGATTTGGTCATGTTCTTCCAGTTTCTTCTGTAGTGTACTTAAGTTAAAAAGAAAAAAACAACAACCTCTTTACACACTTAAATTTTAATTGTGGTTACTACATAAGCTGCAAATAGCACAATAAAAATAAATTTTAACACGCTAACTGTAAAGGACATTTTAGAAAACTCTCCATTTTTAAGCCCACTACACATCTTTATAAACAAAGCATGCCCTGCTTATAAGACAGGAGGGAGAATTCAAAGAAAAATAGAAGAAACATTAAAAAAAAAAAGTTTCCAGAAATAAACACTAATTTGTTAATTTCAACTAGCTGGTATTTTATAAATTTGTCTTTTTCCTTTCATCATCTTTAGTCTTGGTGCATTTTTTTTAAATGTTTATTTTTGAGAGAGAGAGCGCAAGCGCAAGTTGGGGAGGGGCAGAGAGAGAGGGAGACACTAAATCCGAAGCAGGCTCCAGGCTCTGAGCTGTCAGCACAAAGCCCGATGCGGGGCTTGAGCCCACAAGCTGTGAGATCATGACCTGAGCCAAAGTCGGAAGCCTAACCAACTGAGCCACCCATGCACCCCTAGTCTTGGTGCAATTTCCACCATTTAAAACAGCCCAGCCCCTAGCACTGCAAGCAACAGGATATGACAGAATATGTTTGTATTTTAGGAGGTTCCCCCCATTTTCTGAAAGCCAAATGAATTGTGAAATTGCTTTGTGACCTATACTAACCAATTATATCATGATGTCTACAACGTTGTTAGGTTTATGTCACCAAGTCCATTATCTCAGGTTTTAAAAGTTCATACACTTACCTTACCTATTATGCTATTTGCACTATTTGATTTAATACATGTTTTCAAAGTTTTTGTTACATAATGACCTTTTCTTAGGAGATATAAAATGGATTCTTTTAAAAAAAATTACCACAGGGGCACCTGGGTGGCTCAGTCAGTTAAGCGCCGACTCTTGGTTTCAGCTCAGGTCATGATCTCACGGTTTGTGAGTTTGAGCCCTGCATCAGGCTCTGTGCTGACAGTGAGGAGTTTGCTTGGGATTCTCTCTCTCTTCACACTCTGCCCTTACCCTGCTTGCTCTCTCTCAAAATAAAAAACTTAAAAAAAAAAAAACAAAAAACAAAAAAAAAAACACAAATAGTGCAGATTTGAGGTTTTTCCTTTGTCCTGTATTAGGGGTTCTCTTAACTGAAATCTCATTATAGCATATATCAAAACCTGGGATTCTCTTGCTTATGTATTATTGGCTTCAAATGTTCTGTCTTTATGATATAAGCTCCAAGAACAAAAAATAGCCTGTGCCTCTATTTACTTCTGGGTCCCTGGGACAGCAGGCATTTGATTCACTATTTTGAATGAATACTCAATCCGTAGACAGGCTATATAGTATGTACATTTTTCTGAGGGAAAAATTCTACAACTTCCAACAGGTTCTCAAAGAGATTAATGATCTAAAAAAGTAAAAAATTATGTAATAGTTTACTTTTTACTTGTTTTAGTTGTTTTAAAACTTTAGCTTGTAAATAAATGCTTCCAATTTATCTGGTAGGAATTTTATCACTTTCCATGCAAATATTTAAAGGATAATTTAGATTCTTGAAATGTTTTGCCTGTAATTACTTCAGTGCCCTGTTTTATAGAATGTGATTTATGTACAAATTATTATTTATCTTTTTAAAAGTCTATTTATTTTGAGAGAAAGAGTGTGTGAGTGGGGCAGGGGCAGAGAGAGAGAGAATATCCCAAGCAGGCTCTGCCTTCTCAGTGCAGAGGAGCCTGATGCAGGGGCTCGAACTTATGAACCAGGAGATCGTGACCTAAGCTGAAGTGGGATACTTAACCTACTGAGCCACCCAGGCGCCCCAAGGTATTATTTCTTTAAAAGCAAATTTTATTCTCTCCCTCTCTCTCTGCCCCTCCCCCACTTACACACACATGTGTGCACCCACACTCTGTCTCAAAAATAAATGGTAAAAAGAAATTTTTTTAAAGGGGTTCCTGGGTGGCTCAGTCAGTTGAGTGTCCAACTCTTGGTTTCAGCTCTGATCATGATCTCACTGTTCCTGAGTTTGAGCCCCTCGTCCCCTCCTTGGGCTCTGCACTGACAGCACAGAGCTTGCTCGGGACTCTCTATCTCCCTCTCTCTCTGCCCCTCTCCTGCTTGATCGTGTGCATGCTTTCTCTCAAAAATAAATAAACACTAAAAAAACTAAAAGCGAATCTGCCAAAAGTGTTCTGTATAAATGAGGGTATAACATTTGTTCCCAGTTAATAAGCTATAGAAGTGTAATCTTGAGAATATTACTTTGCCCCTCTTTTTATCTGGGTTGATTTAGGGATGAAATTCGCCAAACTCATTTTAATGGATAGTGTTACTTTTGGTTATTTCTCATTGAAGTACTATGATAACAGCCTTGAAATAGTGAACATAAAAAACTGAACTAATACTCCTTCAACATTTTCCACTCTGCAAAATGTTTCAAATAGTGTTACAAAATAAATATTTTAAAAACATTTCCCTTGGCAGTATATTCCCAAAATTCATTTATGGACACAAGCTGTAAATTTTTAAAATTAACATATAATGTCTAAATACATAGCATAATTTATAAGTAACATTAATCAATTATAAACCCAAATACAGCATTTACATCTGAAATATTTTTTCTATCTTTCCTAAAAATCATCTACATTTTCCCACATTACATATGTTAAGGGGATTATAGAATTATAAAACATTTTAGATCTATATAGGATCTTAGAGCTCATATACAGCAACTCCATACCAAATTCATAAATCTATATTATTAGCAGATACAGGCATACCTCATATATTGTGGGTTTGGTTTCAGATCATTGGGATAAAGTGAGTATCACAGTAAAGGGAGTCAAATCAATTTTTTGTTTTACCAAAAAGTGCATATTAAAGTCATGTCTATACGGTAGTCTATTAAGTGTGCAATAGCATTACATCTAGGAAAAAAACACCCCAATTGACATATCTTAATTTAAAAAATACTTTATTGCTAAAAAATGCTAACCATCATCTGAGCTTTTATTTATTTATTTATTTATTTATTTTTTTAATCTTTTTTTTTCAACGTTTTTAATTTATTTTTGGGACAGAGAGAGACAGAGCATGAACGGGGGAGGGGCAGAGAGAGAGGGAGACACAGAATCGGAAACAGGCTCCAGGCTCCGAGCCATCAGCCCAGAGCCTGATGCGGGGCTCAAACTCACGGACCGCGAGATCGTGACCTGGCTGAAGTTGGACGCTTAACCGACTGCGCCACCCAGGCGCCCCCATCTGAGCTTTCAATGAGTCTGTAATCACTGATCATCATCATAAGGAAAGAGTTTAAAATACTGCAAGAATTACTAACGTGTGACACACACACAAAGTGAGCAAATGCTGCCGGAAAAATGGCACTGATTGGTTCGACACAGGATTGCCACAAAACTTCAATTTCTAAAAAACAAAACACAATCCCCGCAATATCTGTGAAATGCAATAAAATGAGGTATGCCTGTAATTATGTGCAATCTTAATTACTTCCTCAGGCAGGCAGACTATAACTTCAGGATGCAGTGTTGAACAGTCCCAAGTGAATGAAAATTTGGATGGGCTAAGAGCACTGTGGTGGGGCAAAGGATACATCTTTGGTAGAAGAAATGAGTAGAACCAAGGCACAAAAATGGGAGTGTGTTAGACATGGTTAGCAAACAAATGCACTGCAGGTGGTCAGGTACCTGGAAGAGAGTAGTAGGATATAAAGTTGAAAAGTTTGTTAAAATGTTTAATAAGAAATTCGTATAAATAATGAAGTGTTGCCTTTCTTTACCAGTAGAAGAGCTGCAGTATTTATTACTCACTTAGCTCAGGGATGAAATTACACCCAGCTTGAAGGTAATCAAAACTATTGTTTGATAGATACTTTTTTGTTTCTTTTTTTTTTTTTTATCTGTGATAAATGAAAAGGCTAATGTGTTTTGCTTTAAGTCTTGTTTACCTATTAAGAGGAAAAATAAGGTAATTTCATATATTAATTTTGGATTTTATATCAAGAAGCCCAAGGCCTTGATTTTGGTGACATGAGATCATGACTTCCACAGATGCAGTTAGAGGAGGAGACCCCAGTGAGTTAGGACTTTGAATATGAAGTTATACTACTCCCCTCACCTTCCAAACCCGCACTAGAGGGAAGTAAAACAAACTAATGACATACCCAGAAACCCGCTGACAGACCATGAGGGAACAGGTCACGAGGATAAGGAAGAGGCTGCAGACCAGCTACAAGTAGGCTTTCTGCGTTCTACAGCGAGGACTAGCTCCCAGGGGACTCACTCTGGGCTTTCCAGCCACTCTGGGAATAACACTGGCGTTCTTCAGCGTAATTCTTAACCCACCATACTGAGACTCTGACGTTTCTTCAATGGATTGAGAGGTCAGAACCTATCGCACATCTGATGAACCCCAACCGCTTGAGTTATGAAAAGTCTGAGGTGAGTGTGGGAAGGGTGTCTGCTGGTAGAATCACAGACACCAAGATATGTTCCCCATGTGTGAGGTAATCCCCGATACACCCATGACCACCTAATTTTCCTGATTCAACATTATTGATCAAAAGGCTCTTGACTGCTTCATGGGGTGGGGGTGGGGGTGTCCTATCTGAAAAAGACATAATGACCGTATTGTCTTATATTTTACCTTACAGTTAGGCCTCAAACATGTTACTGGCTATTGCAGACCTGCACGTGTAGGCGTTCCATGTACACCATTCACCTGAAACTCATTCCAGTGAAACTTGGGGGACTGTTCCATGAGGCGCTTTTAGAAGTCAGAAGGAAAGACTGTAGACTTCTGCCTTTGGGGGCTTTAAGGTATTCCATGTCATCATATGTTAAAGTCTGTTATAAAGCTGGTTTCAGATTCTGGGCTTGCAAGCAGTGTTTTTTTCCAGTCCCGACCTTGACACTTTACAGAATTCTTTTGTCCATTCTTGTGAAAGTCTTTGTGCATGAATTCCATTCTGCATGAAGATGCTAGTGCCAAACTGGTATTGGCTTTCATGTTCCCATCCCGTGTCTGTTTTTTCCTAAACCCACAGTGACAAAACAGGTTATGCTGAATACAAGAAATACATTCAAGCCAGTATGTTACAGATGAAGAAATCAGAAGACCAGAAGTTCTGTTTTGATTTGATTTTGGACTCCGACTCCGACTCTAATCTGCTATACCTTTAGGCACTAGTTCTGTCTTCTGTGAGATGCAATTTCCTCACACATTAAATGAAGAGGTTAGACTCGATGTTCTCTAAAATCCCTTTCAACATTAAAAGTTTATTAAACTGTTGTAGACCGAGTAAAAACAAAAGGAATATTTCTATTGTTTGTATTAGAATACTGAAATTTAATGGAAAAAAAAGAATTTTAGTCCGTTTTTGTTGAGGAAATAGAGTTGAGGGAGCATATCTTGTCCTGTCCACAAAAAGTTTGTATATAGTCCTTTAAGAAAGTTACAAGTTTCTCCAAAAAGAAACAATGAGTTAATTGCTTTACGAGAGTAACAACATTGATTTGAATTACAAGGTTTAAAGTGACTGCTAAGTATTACCTAATTCAACATACTCTTCAAATAGTTCTGAATCGTAATCACCCTAAACATAGTTCTTTGCTAAAAAATAAAAGTAGAGGGAGACAGGTAGACACCAATAACCTCAGGAATTCTGTAACTCATTGAACAAATGTTGCTAGCCATGGGGATGGATGTGTAAATGAAAAAGAAAGAAGAAAGTCTGGGCTGTGGTCAGCAGGCCTTTGCCGCAAACCCTGCCTTTGAGTTGACTTGCAAGGTTTTGTGTTTCTTTGGCAAAAACTGGTCAAAATGGTTACTATACAATCTGTTCCCAGAGTTTTGAAACATTCAGTGAAACTTTTTAAAACTTTGCATGATGTATTTTTTTTTTTTTAGAAAGTTATTGTTTGAGAATAATGTCTTTTTATACCAGGAAATAGTTATCCTGAAATGACGTTGAAAACTTCTCCCTCCCCCTTTATTTATTTATTTTTTAACCAATACATGTTAAAGTAACAAGTCAAAAAAAAAAAAAAAAAGAAAAAAAAAAAGAAAGAAGAAAGTCTAAGAATCTCATTCAGAACTAAAACAAACAGAAGAGAATGCTGGATAAGGTGAAACTACTTTATTACAAGCATGAACCTGGTATGAACCCTGAAGATTTAAGCTGTATTTCTGAAAATAAGACCCTTGTAACATAAAACATTTTAAAACTGTAGAGCACCGTATCAAGTTATAAATATTTTTTAAAAATAAAGCCGAACATAAATGTTCACTAGAACATTTCTAAAATTCAATAATGCTTACAGCAGAAAGGCATTTTAAAAAATATTTCATAAGTTCTATTAGAAAACATGAGGTTATTCTTGAATGTCATTCAGATGGTTTCTTATGATGGTTTCACTTACCACTTGTCAACTTTATGACTGTGCAAAAGTGATACTTCTTCACTAGAAACTGTATATGGAATTTTGCATTCCGATCTTTTCTGAGCTAGTGATATGTGGTACAATACTCTTGTGATGCTGGGCAGTGGCTGCGAGCCACAGCTCCCAGCCAGCCACGTGGTTACGTGGGTAAACAACCGATTCACTCGTAACCATTCGGCACCCATACGACCATTCTGGTTTTCACTTTCAGTACAGTAATCAGTGTATTACATGAGATATTCAACACTTTATTATAACATAGGCTTTGTGTTGGATGATTTTGCCCAACTGTAGACTAACATGTTCTGAGCACATTGAGGGTAGGCTAGGCTAAACTGTGTTCAGTGGATTAGGAGTATTAAATGCATTTTGACTTAGGTATTTTCAACTTAACAATGGGTTTACCAGGACATAAACCCGTGTGAAGTGGAGGAAGATCTGTAACTGAAATTAAATCCAAACACCTTAAGAATGTCTTCAAGGCCCTATGGCCCCTACCTCACTCTGACTTAAAACTCTATTCCAGGGGCACCTGGGTGTCTCAGTTGGTTAAGTGTCTGATTCCGGCCTAGGTCAGGTCTGTGCTGACGGTTCAGAGCCTGGAGCCTGCTTCGGATCTTGTGTCTCCCTCTCAACCTCTCTCTCTCTCTGCCCCTCCCCCACTCGCTCTCGGTCTCTCTCAAAAATAAACATTAAAAAAAGAATTTAACTCTATTCCAATCACAATGGCCTATTTCTCTAACCAAGCATCACAAACTTTGCCACTGCCACCTCCCTTGACTGGAACACTCCCTCTACCTCTTCGTATGGATGGCTCCCCCTCAATACTCACATCTCGGCTTAAATAGCATCCTCTCAGTGAAGCTTTCCCTGGTCATATTATCTAATGGACTCCCCATCTCCTGTATGGTTTTATCACATTATCTTGTAGTATATTGTTCATAGCACTGAAATGATCTTACTTGTTTGCTTTTTATATTCTTTCCTCACTAGCATTGAAGCTCCATGAAGGCAGGGACCATATCTACTATATTCTGTGCTTTATTCCCAGCACCTAGATTTAGTAGGGACTCAAGACATATTTGACTGAATGGATCTGCTTTATTATTTTATAGTGCTGTATGGTACAATTACATAAATCTATCACAGTTTACTTAACTATTATTCCAGTAACGGACTTTCAGATTGCCGCTAATTTTTTGCTATAACAATGCTACTCTGAGGGTGCCTGGGTGGCTCTGTCAGTTAAGCGTCTGACTCTTGGTTTTGGCTTGGGTCTTGATCTCACGGTTAGTGAGTTCAAGCCCCGGGTCGGACTGTGCGCTAACAGTGTGGAGCCTGCTTGGAATTCTCTCTCCCCGCCTCTCTCTGCCCCTCCCCCAATTGCGTGCCCTCTCTCTCTGTCACTCGCTCTCTCTCAAAATGAATAATTAAACATTAAAAACAGGGCGCCTGGGTGGCTAGGTCGGTTAAGTGTCCAACTTCAGCTCAGGCCATAATCTCATGGTTCGTGAGTTTGAGCCCCTGCATCGGGCTCTGTGCTGATAGCTCAGAGCCTGGAGCCTGCTTCAGATTCTGTGTCTCCCTCTCTCTCTCTGCCCTCCCCCACTCATGCTCTGTCTCTCTCTCAAAAATAAATAAACGTTAAAAAAAAATTAAAAACAATGCTACTCTGAAGATTCTTGTGTCTTGTAATTGCACATAACTACACATAGGCTGGGAGCCAATAAGAAATGAGTAAGTAAGACAATATCCTGTCCTCTTCCCCAGCATCATTCGTTTCCTTTTCCCACAGAGATTTAAAGAGCTCTCACATGCAAAACAATTTTTAAATATAAAACCAGGTTTTTTTTAATAGTTCAGATCCAAAGAGAAAGTTGTTGCTTTCATCAGAATGTCTTCTTTGTCACAATCGCATTAGATTTCAAATTCTCTCATATCAAAAAAATCACCTGGGATTGTAAAAAGATAGAACAAGACCTTTAAAACCACCTCTGCAAATAATTTTAAGTTGGATCTCTTATCATCTCATCATCTTAATCATCTATTTTGGCTCCTTGCCTGTTTATACCTTCAGCAATTTATACTAGAATGTTAAAAAGTGCTATACTGAACATTTTGTAATTATCATTTAAAATGGATGTTTATTATGGCACAAAAACAGACACATAGACCAATGGAATAGAATAGAAACCCCAGAACTAGACCCACAAACGTATGGCCAACTAATCTTTGACAAAGCAGGAAAGAACATCCAATGGAAAAAAGACAGTCTCTTTAACAAATGGTGCTGGGAGAACTGGACAGCAACATGCAGAAGGTTGAAACTAGACCACTTTCTCACACCATTCACAAAAAAAAAAAAAAAATGGATAAAGGACCTGAATGTGAGACAGGAAACCATCAAAACCCTAGAGGAGAAAGCAGGAAAAGACCTCTCTGACCTCAGCCGTAGCAATCTCTTACTCGACACATCCCCAAAGGCAAGGGAATTAAAATAAAAAATGAACTATTGGGACCTTATGAAGATAAAAAGCTTCTGCACAGCAAAGGAAACAACCAACAAAACTAAAAGGCAACCAACAGAATGGGGAAAGATATTTGCAAATGACATATCAGACAAAGGGCTAGTATCCAAAATCTATAAAGAGCTCACCAAACTCCACACCCGAAAAACAAATAACCCAGTGAAGAAACGGGCAGAAAACATGAATACACACTTCTCTAAAGAAGACATCCGGATGGCCAACAGGCACATGAAAAGATGTTCAACGTCGCTCCTTATCAGGGAAATACAAATCAAAACCACACTCAGATATCACCTCACGCCAGTCAGAGTGGCCAAAATGAACAAATCGAGAGACTACAGGTGCTGGCGAGGATGTGGAGAAACGGGAACCCTCTTGCACTGTTGGTGGGAATGCAAATTGGTGCAGCCACTCTGGAAAACAGTGTGGAGGTTCCTCAGAAAATTAAAAATAGACCTACCCTATGACCCAGCAATAGCACTGCTAGGAATTTACCCAAGGGATACAGGAGTACTGATGCATAGGGGCACTTGTACCCCAATGTTTATAGCAGCACTCTCAACAATAGCCAAATTATGGAAAGAGCCTAAATGTCCATCAACTGATGAATGGATAAAGAAATTGTGGTTTATATACACAATGGAGTACTACAGGGCAATGAGAAAGAACGAAATATGGCCCTTTGTAGCAACGTGGATGGAACTGGAGAGTGTGATGCTAAGTGAAATAAGCCATACAGAGAAAGACAGATACCATATGGTTTCACTCTTATGTGGATCCTGAGAAACTTAACAGAAACCCATGGGGAGGGGAAGGAAAAAAAAAAAAAAAAAAAGAGGTTAGAGTGGGAGAGAGCCAAAGCATAAGAGACTGTTAAAAACTGAGAATAAACTGAGGGTTGATGGGGGGTGGGAGGGAGGGGAAAGTGGGTGATGGGTATTGAGGAGGGCACCTTTTGGGATGAGCACTGGGTGTTGTATGGAAACCAATTTGACAATAAATTTCATATATTGAAAAAAAAATAAAAAAATAAAAGCTCAGAGAAATGAAACCTAAAATAAATAAATATATAAAATGGATGTTTATTGCTATTTACATTAAAAATTTTTCGCTATATTTAAATAAAAATGTATGATTTGTTTCAATAAAATTAATAGCAACAATTAAAAGATAACAGGTCCAGTGGCGCCTGGGTGGCTCAGTTGGTTAAGTGTCCAACTTTAGCTCAGGTCATGACCTCGCGGCATTTGTGAGTTTGAGCCCGCATCAGGCTCGGTGCTGACAGCTCAGAGCCTGGAGCCTGCTTCAGATTCTATCTCCCTCTCTGTTACCCTGCCCTGCTCACTCTCTGTCCCTCTCTCTCTCTAAAATAAGTAAATAAATAAGTAAAAGATAACAGACCTGATAATATTGTTCTTCATGGCCAATAATTTCTTGTAGTCCTTACTCTTTTCCTTTGCTACCGTTCCATTATGCTTTTGCTAAAATGAGACAATGTTTTATTGCTTGTGAGGACTATAGACTGTACCTAACCATATTAAATCAATTGGAGACTACATTTGGGCTATTATAATTGGGCTATTACAAGCTTTTTTTATTCCAAATAACACTGATAAGACATTAAGCCTCAAATATGAATTCCAACTAATTATCAATGTTTTATCAGTTCAAACCCAAGAATATATTGCAAAATAACATCTTGCAAATGAACTGTAAAAGAGGCAGGACTAATTAACATATTTTAGATATAAATAATCTTTGGAGTTTATTATTACTAATTCACTAAATATGTATTCAAGGAAATGTATGAACACAATATAGAACTTGAAGTATATGAACAGAAGTAACAGCAACCTTGCTCAAAATAGTTTTTAAAAATAAAATTAATTATCTCATTTAACAATGTCTAGAAGTAGTGGGTTACAGATCATGTTTGATCCAGTGAAACCTAGAGCCATGGAAATAGACAAAATTGCTTCTGGAACAATCTTCACAACATACATTTCATCTCAAGGACAAACACCAATCAACGAAGTATTTTGCAGAAGCTATGTTGTGAAGAATTACTTAAATTCTGTTGATAGGAGCTGTTAAATAACAAAATTCAATTAAGTAAACTTGAAGATCTCATTGGCTTTATTAAATGATTCATGAATTGGGCAGTGCCCCATTTAGCAAGAAGAGAGGTACTCCAAGGAGTTACACAAAGTAGACGGTTTTTATAGACGTAGGGTGGGGGCAAGAAAGCAATCAGCAAAAGAAAAGGACGTTCCGGAGGAGGCTGTTTGCTAGGGGAAAAAGCAAGGCGTCTTATGCAGATTACCTCATCTTTCTTTGGGGGACGGGGAGGACCCAGGTGACAGACTCACTGGTGCTGATATAAAGAAAAATTTCCTGACTGACTGCTTAAGGCCACATTTCTGGGGGACACTCAAACTGTAATTAGACTTGCTATTAAGCATTGGTTTGGGAACCTGGTCTAAGTGACACCACTTTGGACACCATTTTTTAACAGAATGCTGTGGTCAATTAATGATGTCTGCCAAGGGCAATGGAGAGAGGAGGTAGAAGATAGGAAGCCAATGAAAGAAACACTAAAATGCAGACTGGAAAGGAGGAGAGAGTTGCCAGAAGAACAAAGAGATCAACAGTGTATATGTGGGTATGTGGTAGGGGCAAGTAGTGAGATTTTAATAAATGATTCAATGATTTAATTATTTGAAAGGGAAAAAAAGGAATTGGGAAATGAGGCAGTAAATACATTTCTGGGGTTTACAGACTTGTGAAATTGGTAGATAGTACATGCTAGAACTGATTTTTTTACTTGCGGGGTTTTTTTAATCTACATTATATCTAAGATTAGATTGTATCTGAGTAAGAATGTAAAATCGAAAGCTAACAATAGCCATCAAATGGCTTCGTAGCACCTGATCTTAAACACTACTTTGTGCCATTAATCATTAAGCTTACATTTGTCAAACAGAAACATTAGCGAACTACATCAAAGGGTTCAGCTCAGTTACCTGAACTGTGATTCTCAACGTGCAGTCCCCTGACCAGCAGCATCAGCATCACCTGGGAACTTGGTAGAAAAGCAAATTCCTGGGTCCCATCTCAGACTTTCTGAATCAAAAACTGGGGGATCAGGACCTAGCAATTTGTTTAACAAGCCCACCAGGTAATTTGGATGCACACTCCAGTTGTTGTATTAAACAGCATTTTCTTGTTAAAGAAGCCACATACTTATTAAGTTACTAGTGCACTGGGTCTGCCTGACCTAGATTCTGTACCGCCAAACCCTTTCAAGGGGTTAGAGCCAACTAAAAGTCTTTTAAGAATATTGTGGTCTATTGGCCAGCTGTGGTCTATTGAGAAAGCTCTGGAGAAAAAAAGCAAGCAAGCTCTGAGCTACAGGAAAGATGATTATTCACATTGGGGGCCAGCAATCCTCACAAGTAAGAGAACTTCCTCTCCCTAACTCCCCATGGCTTGAACTCAGAAGTCTCAGGCACCGACTGAGCCACCCAGGCACCCTCATGCATACAATAATTTTTGACAGATTCATCTGTAAGGAACAGTTTTGAATTTTTGACTCGCTACCCATTTACAGCATGTCCTACCAAAAGTCTTCCTTTTTACAGCAGTTTATTTGTGTATCCATTTTATTGTTCTATTAAACATTATACTGGAGCACCTGGGTGGCTCAATCGGTTAAGTGTCCAACTTCAGCTCAGGTCATGACCTCACAGCTCATGAGTCTGAGCCCCACGTTGAGCTCTGTGCTGACAGCTCAGAGCCTGGAGCCTGCTTCAGATTCTGTGTTTCCCTCTCTCTCTCTGCCCTCCCTGCTTGCACTCTGTCTCTCTCTCTCAAAAATAAATAAACATTTTTTAAAAACTGAACACCCTACTGCATTTCAAAATAATCAGATCCTTTAAAAAGATCCATCTAAAAAGCATGTTTCTCTTGCCAAGTTCTGCCTTTCAGTCTTGTGATTATCTAAGGTCTTTACCTAATGTAATTAAAATCTGGCTTCTTCATAGAATAACCTAGTGTCAGACAATAGATTATCTAGCCAGCATTTACACGTCATAGAGTTGACTCAGCTGCACCTGTACCCACTAATCCAAGGCTCTCTTACTTTCTCTGTTGACTGTGATTTGGTCCTGGTTACTTCACTGGTCCATCTGTGCTATGGGCATGAGGCTAGAAACAGCAACCTTACATCTGCCAACCCTAGGTATGCCAGGAAAGAAGGTCTAAGACAGAACCCCACAATGTGGATCGATAACTGTGTGATTCACATTTGCAAAACTGTCCAAGAACGTTCATTTTTCAGTGTTTTTTCAAAGAAAACTGGAAACGTCCTTTAGTGATCAAGATTTCTAATAAAAATTACACTATGGGTGGCTGCACCACCAATTTCCAAGCATTTTTAGAATGACCTTAAGAGTGCTATCTTTGTTGCTCCTTCAGATCTTTGCCGTGTCTTGTTACTTCTATGAATCTCTAATCTGTGTTTCAGATTATCATGTAACCCTGAAATGGCTGACAGTGTTTATGAATGCTTTAAATTCATGTCTTTGCCATATTTATAATTCATTTAAAAATTTTCCAGTGTCTTGGGGTGCCTGGGTGGCTCAGTTGGTTAAGTGTCCGACTTCAGCTCAAGTCACGATCTCGCGGTCCGTGAGTTCGAGCCCCGCGTCGGGCTCTGGGCTGATGGCTCGGAGCCTGGAGCCTGCTTCCGATTCTGTGTCTCCCTCTGTCTCTGCCCCTCCCCCGTTCATGCTCTGTCTCTCTCGGTCTCAAAAATAAATAAATGTTAAAAAAAATAAATAAAAATTTTTTTTTCCAGTGTCTTAAATTCATTGCTACCAGTAAAATGCAGGCGCATCATTGTTTCTTTTTTAAATCTACATTTTGGAGGCACCTGGCTGGCTCTGTTGGTAGAACACACAACTCAACATCATGGTTGTAAATCTGAGCACCATGCTGGGTGTAGACATTACTTAAAAAGAAAATCTTTTAAAAAATCTACATTTCAATGAGTACAATGAAAATCACGTATCACTAATGTTTACTAATAATTGTGCAATAGCATAAACTACCATGTTTCAAATAACCTTCAAACATTTATCAACACTTAAATTGATAGTATTTTATCGAAAAATGTAAATACAAAACAATAATTTCTCCTGCCTCAGAAATAATACTCCTTATAAAGTATAGTTAGGTTTGAAAGAAAAGAGAAAGGAAGAATGTTTACAAAAGTTCATATAAACCTACTTCTTTTTTTTTTTTTTTAAATTTTTTAATGTTTATTTATTTTTGAGACAGAGAGAGACAGAGCATGAACGGGGGAGGGTCAGAGAGAGGGAGACACAGAATCTGAAACAGGCTCCAGGCTCTGAGCTGTCAGCATAGAGCCCGACACGGGGCTTGAACTCACGCACCGCAAGATCATGACCTGAGCCGAAGTCGGCCGCTTAACCGACTGAGCCACCCAGGCACCCCGATATAAACCTACTTCTAATGCATTCAATAACATGTATTTAGTAACTTCAGTTTCTCCTAGAGTAAATTGAACAAACTGAAATTTCTGACTTCTGCCTACATTTATCCAAATTCTTCAAATCAGCATTTTATTTTCTGCTATGCAAACTTTCCTTCAAGTCCTGAACTAAAATGCTTCACTTTAAAGACATTTCTATTGCAGGGGGAAAAAAATCCCACAAATCAGTACACCCTAAGAATTATAAAACTATAAAACAGTTGGAAAGCAGTACATAACTCTCTTCTGCTATTGGAGCTTAAGACTCCCAATAAAAAAATCTCATCTGGTTAAGGATTTAGGACTGAGCAGAGGTAGGAAACATTTTTATAGGTCTAAAACAATAACAAGAGGATGAATACTTCCCAATTGTTAATAATTATCAGTTCCAAGTATAAAAGGCTACTCTATATTACCAGATTGGGAATTAATCTTCATTGCCAGACTTACACATCTCTCTCTCCCATGTCCAAAAGAGAGCATGACTAATGCATTACTGGTAATTTCCAACATTATTTACCTAGCAAATATATCATTAGTAATGTTGGTGAAAACTTACCCTACATATGCTACTTTTTTCAAGGTTCTCAATATATAAATGTTTCACGTAAGTGTTCAATACAAATTCTGAGGATACGGGCTGGCATTTCTTAAAAAGATTTTGTTCTATTTCTGTATGTAGTGTTTCTAGGATGGTAGTCTGAATATTTTTATGAAGAGTGGGTTCTTACTAGAATCAAAATTACATCAATATTTTGAAAACTTAGTAATATGTGTAAACACGTAAGGGTAAAACAGTTGTTTTTTTCTTTTCCAGAGAAAGAACTTCTCTATTTCTTTGCAGCTATTTAAAACAATATATTGGAGGTTTAGAAAATCAAGAAGTAACATTAACAACTTACTTTCACTGTCCTTGATACAGAAGTCCCAAACTAATCAGAGTAATTTGCACATTTTTATATTATCTCTACTTTAAAGTGTATTGATTTATAGCTAAATGTCAATTAAAATTAACCAGAATGCTTTGAGATGAACCACTTGATTAGCTTTTCAAAAATCAGCTGAGTGTTAAAAAAAAGCTTTTTTTGATGGAAATCTTTTTATTTTTTATTTATTTATTTTTATCTTAAAGAAAGAGAGACAGTGTGTACATCAGCGGGGGAGAGGGAAGACAAGAGGGGGAAGAGGAAAGAATCTTTAGCAGGTTCCACGCTCAGTGCAAAGCCTGACGTGGGGCTCAATCCCACGATCCTGGGATCATGACCTGGGCCGAATTCAAGAGTTGGACGTTTAACTGACTGAGCCACCCGGGTGCCCCAGATGAGAATCTTTGTAAATTTACAAATAAATATTAACAAGATTTTGTCGTTACTCTTTAATTTTCCTTAAACGATGGAGTCTAATCTACCCTGACAGTCAATATAGGGACCGGCAAGTTTTCACGAGCTGTTGCAATCTGTCTAGAGAGACAGTTCTCAGAGCTTGAAGGCTGCTTTTTTAAAAAAGGGATTGCAGCAAAGCTTTCTGAGGCGGGTATGACATTTAAAGTAGCCATTTTATGTAGCTATTTCAGTGTACTGACATTTTAATAACTTTATCATGAATGAATAAAACTTGCTCATGGTTACATACAAAATTAAAACAAAACAGATATAAAAGAAAAATAACTCTAAAGGCTCTCACTGCTCAGAGGTAACTATTATCGACCAATCCTTCTTCAGATTTTTAAAAATGTATACACTAGCATAGATTTCCTTTTCAAAGTTAAATAAAAATGAGCTGCCTATACGGTCTGTACAGTTTTCATTTAAAAATGTATATAATGAAGGACCTACTTAATTTTAATGACTATATATTATTATATTCTTGTAGCATAATTTAACTAATATTCTGTTTGTACATTTAAGATATTGTCAGGTTTTTAAAAATTAGTGATACAGTGACCATCCTTATATATACATTTTTATACATTTATATGAAGTGGAATTGATGAATAAACCTCTGTGGATTTCTTTGTGATGACAGATGTCAAACTGGCCTCGAGATAAGATTATATTAATTGATAATGCCATTAGTGGTATATAAGAGTACCTGCTTCCCTATTCATCATCAATACTGGCTGGATATTATTGAACTTTTCCATATTTCACTCTGAGTAAAAAAATGCTTTATTCTTAAAATTAATTTTATTGTTTTATTTTGCATTTATTTATTTATAAGTTTAAGCCTTTTCCCGAATGTGTTATATATTCATGTCTTTGTCCATTTTATTTTAGGCTTTTGTCTTACTGACAAAAGAGTGCTCTTTGCATATTAACCCTTTCTGTCACTTACACATAATGAATATACATATATATATATGTATATATATATATACATATATATATATATATACACACACATATACACACATATACATACACACATTATTCCAAAGGACTATTTTATGTAGCCAAAAACAAAAAAAGGTGACAACTATATACATACTAATGTAGAATAACTCCAACCTATTTCCAAGTTGCAAAAAAAAAAACAAAATAAAGAAAAGTATGTTCCTGTATATTTACCAAAAACAGATAATATATGGGGTACGTGGGTGGCTCAGTTGGTTACGTATTCAACTCGATTGCGGCTCAGGTCATGATCTCACCATTTGTGAGTTCAAAAGCCCCGCGCTGGGCCCCGCACTGCCAGTGCAGACACCACTTGGGATTCTCTCTCCCTCTCTCTCTGCCCCTCCCCCACTCTCACTCTCTCTCTCAAAATAAATAAATAAATAAACTTTAAAAAAAAAACCCAGATAATATATACATAAAAGGCACATGATATCTCTGGAAAGATACCCAAGAAACTAGTTTTAGGGATCAGCTTTGGGAAGAGAAATAGGGAGAGAGTGAGAGGGTAATTCACTTCTTAATGTATATAGTTGTGTATCATTTCAAGGTTTTTTCTTTTTTTGTTTTACCATGAATGTGAATAACCTAATTTTTCTAAAGAAGTGACCTAATGCAAATTCAGTCCTTTTTTTTTTTGTGGCTATCTTATTTTCCCAAAAGTATTGTTGAATAAGTCACCCCTTTACTCTGAAATGTTATCTTTATCTTGTACTAAATTCCCATATAAATATTAGTCTTTTTCTGGAGTCTTTACTCAGCTTCATTGATTTGTTTATCTGGTTGCAAAGGGTTTCTAGTACTGCACGTTTACAATAAGTTTCAATTTTTAGAAAGATTATTTCTCTATTAATGTTCTTTTTTAAAAAGTTTTTTTTTTTTCTCTCAAGCCGCCTGGGTGGGTCAATTGGTTGAGCATCCAACTCTTGATTTTGGCTCAGATCATGATCTCACAGTTCGTGGGATCAAGCCCTATGTACGGCTCTGTGCTGAGCATGGAGTCAGCTTAAGATTCTCTCTCTCTCTGCCCCCTCCCCCGCTTGTGCTCTCTAAAATATAATAATTTTTAAAAAGTTTTTTCTGTCTATTCTCATATTTCCAGATGAAGTTTTTTGGCCATTTTTTTTATTGTAAAATATACATAAAATGTACTACTTTAACCATTCTTTTAAATGTTTATTTATTTTTGAGCAAGAGAGCACAAGCAGGAGAAAGGCAGAGAGAGGGGGAGATACAGAGTCCGAAGCAGGCTCCAGGCTCTGAGCTGTCAGCACACAGCCTGATGTGGGGCTCGAACCCATGAACTGTGAGATCATGACCTGAGCCAAAGTCAGATGCTTAACCAACAGAGTGCCTGCCCAAGCGCCTATCATTTTAACCATTTGTAAGTGTACAATTTCACTGTGCACACTCACATTATTGTGCAACTATCTCCACCAATCATCTCCAGAATCTAGATGAATTCTAACACTTTGTCAGTTTCCAAAACATAATGCTGCCGATATGCCAACTGTTATTATATTCAAGGTATGGATTAATTTACGTAGAGTAACAGTTTTTACCATATTATCACTCACTCAAGAAACATTTATTGAGTGCCTATTACACCAGGAACTATACTAGGCACTGGAGATGTAAATGTAACTAAAGTAACATATCCATTTTTACAGATATCGTGAAATCCAGAAGAGGAAAGAGATTAAGCAAATCGTTGCACATATAAACATAAAATTGCCAAGCTTTAAGGGACAGATACATGGTTTCATGGTGAATTTACATTAAGTGGTTTGATATAACCCAGGGGATCTGGGCAGTCTTCCTGGAAGAAATGACAACTGAACTGACTCTGCAAAACATACTCAAATCATCTTCAATATCCTCCAGTTAGCTTCACACAGGCCTAGCACATTTCTTAGGTTTGTCCCTGAGTATATAATCTTTTAAATAGTATATGGGATCTTTTATTCACTTTATGTTCTAACTGGATCTTTTCTATGTACGGGAAAGCTATTGATCTCTGAGTATTAAATTTGTAATCAGCTGCCTTTAGAATTTTGATTGTTTTTGAGGAAACTCATTCTTTCACTCTTACACATTTTTGCTTCAGCCAAGAAGGTAAGAATGTCTGCCAAAGCTTCCATTCTTTTTTTTTTTTTTTTTTTTTTTTAATGTTTATTTATTTCGGAGACAGAGAGAGACAGAGCATGAGTCCGGGAGGGGCAGAGAGAGAGAGGGAGACACAGAATCAGAAGCAGGCTCCAGGCTCCGAGCTGTCAGCACAGAGCCTGACGCGGGGCTCGAACCCACAAACCGTGAGATCATGACCTGAGCCGAAGTCGGTCGCTCAACCGACTGAGCCACCCAGGTGCCCCAAAAGCTTCCATTCTTTAGGAAGTTCTAGGGGAGAGGCCTCTGTCTTCTCTCCACCTCTGTGAATGCAAGAGTGATCTATCTGTTCGTGAAATGGTGAGACTATGACATCTATTGAATCACCTTTCTGTATTGAGTAGAATTAACATGTGAAAGGGCCATGGCTCATATGTGGACCATGTCTTTTGGCTCTCTATAATCAACAGGTCATGCAGATCTCAATCTACCATGCAGCAGGCTGGTTTATAGGTTTGCTCTGTTGACTTAACTCTCCCATCACAGAAAGGATGTTTGAGTTCCATACGCTACATTACTCTATGTATGATTTCAGATTGTTTTGCCAAGAAAAAACTTGAAAGCTCTATTTTCAGGGATGCCTGGGTAGCTCAGTCGGTTAAGCATATGACTTGGGCTCAGGTCATGATCTCACGGTTCATGGGTTTGAGCCCTGCATGAGGCTCTGTGCTGACAGCTCAGAGCCTGGAGCCTGCTTCTGATTCTGTGTCTCCCTCTCTCTCTACCCCTCCCCTGCTCATGCTCTATCTCTCTCTCAAAAATAAACATTAAAAAAAAGAAAGTTATATTTTCATTCTTACATCTTGAATTTGTACCTATTTTAGAATGCAATTAAAATACTTAATTGTATCAGCTTAGAGAGTTTCATTAAAGAATAAAAAGCACTCTACTTCTGAAACCAACACTATACTATATGTTAACTAACTTGAATTTAAATAAAATCCTGGAAGAAGGAAAAAAAAAGAATAAAAAGCATTCTGTCAATGTAGTACTTAGTATTCACTAAACCCCTGGTCACCAAATTTTGTTGACTATACATTCATCATAAAAAAAGTTCAAGTATCTATTCCCAATCTGTAATTTATAAATTATCTATATGTACCAATGCTTCTTATATTATAAAATACACATAGAATAAGGATTTTTACAGAATGAGATCTCTAAAATAATTTTTACTTATTGATGATTCTTAAATATTTTGCTCTCATGAAAAATAGAAATAACTTCATTATTTTTGAAACTCTTGGTTTAACATCTTGGATATAAAGATACTTGAGGGACACGTGGGTGGCTCTGTGGGTTAAGTGTCATGGTTCATGGGATTGAGCCCCATGTGGGGCTCCATCCTGCTTGGGATTCTCTCTCTCTCCCTCTCTCTGCTCCTCCCCCACTCCCCCTCCCTATCTCAAAATAATAATTTTTAAAAAGGTAGTAAGATTCAAAGGGAAGTAATACAAAAAAAGGATGCTCATTTTTTTTATCCTGTATCCTAATTATGAAGATTTTTCTCAAATTCCACTAGAAATATCCATCTTCCCTAACATCAATCAGATGTTACTTTTTTATATCTAACACATAGATTAAAAATATATTCTAACTCTTCATTTAGTAAATTTTCAAACAAGTTTGAAAATCATTTCTAATTTCAGTGTACTTCAATTTTTTAAAATTTATCTTTTTAATGTTTATTTTGTTTTTGAGAGAGACAGAGACAGAGTCTCAGTGGGTGAGCGGCAGAGAGAGAGAGGGAGACACAGAATGGGAAGCAGCCTCCAGGCTCTGAGCGGTGCTGACGCGGGGCTCGAACTCACAAACTACGAGATCATGACCTGAGCCGAAGTTGGACACTTAATGGACTGAACCACCCAGGCGCCCCAGTGTACTTCAATTTTTATATGTGAAAAACTTGTGTCATCTTCAGCAATAAATTCACACAATCAATAATAGAAACATTTCCAAGCATGTGTTTTCAAATTATACATTCTTCTGATGAGAAATCACTTTTCCATTCATTGTTAAAAGATCACTGTTACCTGAAATAATCAGATCAAGTGTTCCTTTTTTCTGTTCCCCAAAATATTTGCCAACATTGCATTTTACAGAAAGCCACTTGTCAGCACAAGAAAGGCAGGAAATTTGAAACTCTTTCCTTTTTATAAAAAGAAAGTGTGTAATTTTTCTTCACTTTGGCAAATCTATTATTTTGCCACAGAAAAATCCGTGAACCTCTCCCTCTATATGAACATTTTTTATACTCATTCTACATATAATTAAAAAGTATTATAAAGAACCTATACTACCAGGGTGCCTGGCTGGCTCAGTGGATACAGCACACAACTCTTGATCTTGGGGTTGTTGAGTTCGAGCCCCATGCAGGGTGCGGAGATTACTCAAAAATAAAATCTTAAAAAAGTCTACACTAAAATTTTAAAGTCTTGTTTTTATTAAATAACTAGATTGACGAGGGGCACCTGGGTGGCTCAGTCGGTTAAGCGTGAACTTTGGCTCAGGTCATGATTTCACGATTTGTGGGTTCGAGCCCTGCATCAGGCTCTGGGCTGACAATGCAGAGGATTCGGTTTTCTCTCTCTGCCCCTCCCACATGCTCTTGCTCTTTCTCAAAATAAACTATTTAAAAAAAAAAAAAAGGACAGGTTGGGGCGCCTGGGTGGCTCAGTCAGTTAAGTGTCTGACTTCAGCTCAGGTCATGATCTCATGGGTCATAGGTTCAAGTCCTGCATTGGGCTCTGTGCTGACAGCTCAGAGCCTGGAGCCTGCTTCGGATTCTGTGTCTCCCCGTCTCTCTGCCCTACCCACCCCCCCCCCCCCCCGCCTTACGCTCTGTCTCTGTCTCTCAAAAATAAACATTAAAAACAGGTTTTCTTAAATAACCAGATTGATGACATTCTGCAGAAGTTTGTATAGTCTGACTCCAACTATATTTTTATTATATCCTGCCAGTGATGAATCCCATGATTTAATGTCACATGTGTCATGAGCACTGTAACCATGTTCCAGAAAATTCATTTATTCTAGTGAAGTCAGTTGCCCCACTAAAACTAAAAAAGTCAGTTTTGTTTTCCCATGAAAAATTTTTATTAAAGAAGTCATTTACTATTAAAAACATAATCTCTCTGAGATAGCTTTTTTGTAATGGCTTAAGAAAAACAGTTCTTCCCATGTTTCATTATTGACTCAGAATTTAATAAATACCATAGCTGAGACATGTTAGAAACACTTTTATTTTCATCCAAATTAATAGGAACCTCTCGCACCACATAATTTTTTCTAATATTTGTTCCTTCAACTTTCCACAATAGTTTCTATTCCTATTCTTTTTAGTGTATGTTACCTAAAGGAATGTGTTTTAGGGGTGCCTGGGTGGCTCAGTCGGTTAAGCGTCAGACCGTTGATTTTGACTTAGGTCACAATCTCGCAGTTCTTGAGTTCAGGCCCCACATCTGGCTGTGCACGGCCAGGGCAGACTGCTCTGCCCCTCCCCTGCTCGTGCTCTCTCTCTTTCTCTCTCTCTCAAAATAAGCATAAATTTAAAAAAATATAGTTTTGTCCCTTTTTAAAATTCTTTAAATTATTTTAGCTATTTAACTGTGGTAGGAAGGAATGGTGTGTAAGTAGTGGTAAACTGGTTTCTTTTTAGTTGTTGCGATTTTTTTGTTTTGTCTTTCATTGTTAGGAAACCTGGGAAGAAATCTTAGAATTCTAAACATTTATCACTTAATGTTATGTGAAATTGTATAAAGTATTGCATGGTCACATAATTTTAAACATCACTGAAAAGACTGCTGAGATTTAAGCTTCCTATTCCGGATGCATAGATTTTAAATACCTTGCTGACAGTGTTTTACTTATTAGCTAATATTTCAAACCATTCTAGTCACTAAGGCAAGATTCACTTGCTAGAAAAGTGAATAGAAATCCATATTTCAAATAGTCTTCTTTGTAATTTTACCTGACTTCTTATTAGATCTCATTAAGCTGCCATTTTTACCACATATTTTGACTAAGAAGAGACTGTACTGGAAGTAAGAAAAATCTATTTGTTGTTGCTTTTGTATTATTGATCTTTTCTTGTCTTCTTTTTGTGACTTTTATTTTTTATTTTTAAAGGTTTAAAAATGTTTATTTATTTTTGAGAGAGAGAGAGAAAGACAGAGCATGATAGGGGGAGGGCAGAGAGAGTGGGAGACACAGAATCCGAAGCAGGCTCCAGGCTCTGAGGTGTCACTATAGAGCCCGACTCGGAGCTTGAACTCACAAACTGGGAGATTATGAACTGAGCCCAAGTCAGATGCTTAACCAACTGCGCCACCCAGGCAGTCCATGAGTATTTCAAAAGCATATGCTTATTGTCTTAGGCCAGGTTCTTAAGAAGCAGAGTTTGAGATGAGGATTCCAGTGATTCTTTTCTGAGAGTGATGTTATGATGAAGCCTGTAAGAAAGTGAGAAAAACAAAACAGGGTAGGAGAAAGGGCTAGGCAAAGGTGTGGACTCAATTGAAGTTTATCCTCAATCTGATCCCACAAGGAGCTTTGGGGTACAGATGGCACCAGGGAGTCATCTCACTTTGAGGAAAGGAGGCAAGCCTTACATTTGGTCATCAGCTCCAGGTCTCCTGGGGTGTGGGTGGGACGGCAGTGGTAGTGTCCAACCTCTCTGATTAGGTGGCCCCCATCATTTCAGGGCAATTCCCCCAGGCAGGAGGGATACCTATGAGTTGTTAGCAGCCAAGAACAGACAGCATATGGGGAATGGGTGCAATGACCAGGAAAGAGATCTTGCACCAATACCCATTTTGTGAGGTTAGTGTAGTTAGATGTTATGATTGGTAAATCTTTTTCTGTACCATTGTACAATGTATCACAATGTGCTAAAAAGGAGCAAACACAGAAGAGTGACACCTGAATTCTTGTTCCTGAATACCTGCCACCTCATGTGACCATCTGACCTTTGGACTGAATGCAAGTGGCATTCTGTATATTAAATATTAGTAAAAATTAATTTCCTGTTTTTAGGTAAAAAGGAAATGTAATGTTTATTTATTGGGGAGGGGGGGAGGCAGAGAGAGAGAGAGAGAGAGGGGGAGACACAGACTCCAAAGCAGGCTTCAGGCTCTGAGCTGTCAGCACAGAGCCCGACATGGGGCTCAAACCCATGAACAGTGAGATCATGACCTGAGCTGAAGTCGGATGCTCAACAGACTGAGCCATCCAGGTGGCCTGGTAAAAAAGAAATTTAAATACAAGTTCTAATATTTTGTTCCTAAACCTCAGTGAGTTACCCTGCAAACTCCAGCATGGAGATCACTATGCCAGTCAGGAATGCCCACAAAGCACAGGCCTATTAAACATGTGAAATAGAAAAGGCTGGTCTTCTACATCCTTTTACCTGCCCTTTCTGTGTATTTCCATATTTGCTTGTTTTCATACTGTGTATTTTGAGGCTTGCCAGAATCCCCCATTTCCAACAGCATTCAAATTTAATGAATGTCTTTATTTTTTTTAATCTTTAAAAAAAAATTTTTTTTTAACATTTATTTATTTTTGAGACAGAGAGAGAGCATGAACAGGGGAGGGTCAGAGAAAGAGGGAGACACAGAATCTGAAACAGGCTCCAGGCTCTGAGCTGTCAGCACAGAGCCCGACGTGGGGCTCAAACCCATGGACTGCGAGATCATGACCTGAGCTGAAGTCGAACACAACCGACTGAGCCACCCAGGCGCTCCATGCTCTCTCTCTTTCAAAAAAAAAAAAAAAAGAGAGAGAGAAAAAAAGATTTTATATCTAAGTAATCTCTACAGCCAGCGTGGGGCCTGAACTCACAACCCTGAGATCAAGAGTCACATGCTCCACCAACTGAGCCAGCTACGTTCCCCATTACTACATATTTTAAAATATATTATTCATAAAATGTTACTTAGGTTAACATGCGATAGGTTTAATATTGTTACTTAAAAATAGGCAAATATTTAAAATTTTTATTTTAATTTCAAATACAAAAGTATCGATAGACATAACATATAAACAACAGCTCTGTGGGGTCTTCAATAATTTTTGAGTGTAGAGGGGTCCTGAGAACAAAAGTTTCAGAACTACTGGTCTGAAATGCTCTCTGTTCTTTACTCATCTTCTCGCTCTCTCAGCATCAGCACGTTCCTTCCTGTACATGGAGATTTGTGTACCTGTATTATTGCCTCTACCTGAAGAGAGAGCTCTTTGTATTCACCACGGTACTCAGCAATGCTCTGCACGTAACAGAAGCTCAGTAAGTATTTTTTTCAATAAATATTTGCTGAATTCAAAAGATGAATGTTGCCTCCCAGTTTTCTTCTAAAATCTGCTCTCCTTTCCAAATTTATCTTTGCTTGACTCCACTGCTCCGTATAGGTAGCCATCGAATCATCTCTCATTTCCTTTTCATAAAACTCAGATGCATGCTTTTCACTTAGCTCCATACCAACGGCGGTGACTCATCAGGTGTGGTGAGTGCAAGAGGGAGCTCCTGCTAACTTACACACTAACCTTCCTTAAGTATTGGTATTGTTGCATTACTCTTAAGAGCCTACCGAGTCCCTGTTTACCACCTCAGGTCCAAATACCTCTGCCTGTTTATGCTCACAACTTTATCCCACGTACCATCCTCATCTCCCATTCACCCAACCTTATCTCCCATTCACCCAACGTACACCCTCTTTGTAAGCAAACTGATTCCCACACACTCTTTCCCAATGACAGACTTTTTGCACTGGCCACTCCCACCACCTGGCTAGATGTTATCCATCCTTTAACACCAGTTCAGTTCCCACAATCTCCATTAAATCTGCCTAGACCAATGTCTTCTTTCTTCCTGTATCATCAGAGCAAACAGGTTCCTTGCAGGTTTCAAGCTCTGAACTGGACCTCAGTGACAGAAGTTGAATCAAATACAATCCTTATCCTCCTCAGGACTGCAGCCAATAGGGGAGATTGACATGACCACAATAAACACTATGTTCTAAGTATTTACAATGAATTATCTCATGTAATATTCAAAACAACCTATTCTATCTTATTTTCCCACCTAAGAAATGAAGCAGGTGGACACAAAGATATGTAGCCTGCCCTGTCACAAAGCTAGGAAGTGCCAGAGTCTTCTCCACTCCAGAACTGGAGTTCTTAATTGTTATCTCACAACGCTTGCCAAGTAAGAGAATCAAAGCACAATGGACAGAGTGATTGGAGAGCAAGAAAGAAAAAGCCTTTGTTTCTGGGAGGAGGGAGAGGGCAGAACCAATAAGAGGAAGTTTCATGTTGTCCTTCTGCACGGCCAAAACAACCCCAAACACACAAATCAGCATCATCAAGGGCATGGAGCTCTAAGAGACAAACTTGTGCAACATGTTGTTCTTTCTTTTGGATTCTCATGGAACAGGTAGTTGTCTATACTTTTGTTTAAGCATCAAATGCATGGAAGTGCTTATTTTTTATGCATCTGTTTCTGCTATTAGACCATTCAGTGAGGATGGAGAAAGCATCTTATTCGTCTTTCTACAGCCACTAGCTCACAGTAGGTGCTCAATCCATGTTCATAAAGGAATACATGATGGGTGTGCAGGATGTGTGAGGCTGGGAAGAGAGGGCTGATAAAGAGATCAGAAGGCAGGAGGAGGCCTGATTTTAGAAAGCAGGCTGTGGAGATTTAAGGCATATTTGCAGGCAAAAGGGAGCAGGGAAGCTAGAGAGGTTTTTTGTTAATATTATTTACTGTTTTCCAAAGCAATAAAAGTCTATAGTTTTAGGGGCGCCTGGCCGGCTCAGTCGGTAGAACATGGGACTCCTGATCTCAAGGTTGTGAGTTCAAGCCCCACATTGGGTGTAGAGCTTACTAAAATAAAATAAAATAAAATAAAATAAAATAAAATAAAATAAAATAAAATAAAAGGCTATAGTTTTAAAAAGACATAATACTAAAAAGCTCACAATTCCGACATTAGTTCCCTGCTGTGATCCCAGTCCTGCTTACCAGGTAACTATCTTAAATTCTTTTAGCTGTTTACCCAAATTTACAACCATATTTCTAAACAATGCTCTTATAAAGTTATTTTAAAATTAATTTTATTTATTTTTTAAATTTATTTATTTAGCAGGCTCCTCATTACCAGTGAAGAGCCTGACACGGGGCTCAAACCCACGAAACTGGGAAACCATGACCTGAGCCAAAACCAAGAGTTGGAAGTTTAACTGACTGAGCCACCCAGGCACCCCTAAAATTAATTTTAGATATTGACTTCCCATCACAGTTGGAGGAAGACTTCATTCCACCACAGTCCACCTCCCTCATTACTGTGGATCTTCTCCGTAGGCCCAGGATACTGACATTTCTCCATAACATACCTTAGTTGTGCTTTCTCTTTCCTCTTTGGGAGACACAACAATGACTCATATCCTTCTGTTCTAGGACACGTTTTTGTATTATTTCTTTGATAAATGCCAGTCTTCCATTTTCTTTCTTCTCTTTCTATACTTCATATTAACTGAAATTTCTGAATTCTTTAAAAAATTTTTTCATCTAAAGACAAATACCATATGACTTCATTCATATATGGCATTTAAAAAACAAAACAAACAGGGGCACCTCGGTGGCTCAGTCAGTTAAGCATCTGACTCTTGACCTCTGCTCGGGTCGTGATCTCAAGGTTTGTGAATTTGAGCCCTGAGGCAGGCTCTGCGCTGACAGTGTGGAGCCTGCTTAGGATTTTGTCTCTCCTCTCTGCTCCTCCCTCTCTCTCAACATAAATAAATAAAATTTAAAAAGAAGAAAAGAGGGGTACCTGGGTGGCTCAGTTGGTTAAAGAAGCTGACTCTTGCTTTCAGCTCAGGTCATGATCTCGTGGTTCATGAGTTTGAGCTCCATATCGGGCTCCGTACTCTGATAGTGTAGAACCTGCTTGGGATTCTCCATCTCTCTCTCCCTCTCTCTCTGCTCCTTCCGTGGCTGTCTCTCTCAAAATAAACAAACTTTAAAAAATTAAAAAAAAAGAAAAGAAATGAGTGAACAAAGGAGAAAAAAGAGACAGACTAAAAACCACACTGTTAGCTATAAACAACAACCACATGGTTACCAGATGGGAGGTGGGTAGGGGGACGGGTGAAGCAGGTGAAACGGGGATTAAGGAGCGCACTTGTGATGAGTACGGAGTATTGTATAGAACTGCTGGATCACTGCACTGTACACTTGACAGGAATATGCTTCCTGTCTTGTCCTCGGCGCTGCCTGTGGAGGTGGCAGCCATCTCTTATTTGGCATCATGGCTGCCCTTAACCTCTGGTGAAGCCCAAGATTGTTAAAAAGAGGACCAAGAAGCTCATCCGGCACCAGTCAGACCGATACGTCAAAATCAAGCGTAACTGGCAGAAACCCAGAGGCATTGACAATAGAGTGCGCAGAAGACTCAAGGGCCAGATCTTGATGCCCAACGTTGGTTACGGGAGCAACAAGAAGACAAAGCACATGCTGCGCTGTGGCTTCCGGAAGTTCCTAGTCCACAATGTCAAGGACCTTGAGGTGCTGCTGATGTGCAATAAATCTTACTGTGCAGAGACTGCTCACAAGGTCTCCTCCAAGAACCATAAAGCCATTGTGGAAAGAGCAGCCCAGCTGGCCATCAGAGTCACGAATCCCAATGCCAGACTGTGCAGCAAAGAAAATGAATAGACAGCTTATGTGCATGTCATATTTGTGTTAATAAAACCATAAAACTACAAAAGAAAGAAAGAAAGAAAGAAAGAAAGAAAGAAAGAAAGAAAGAAAGAAAGAAACTAATATAACACTGTAGGGGTGCCTGGGTGGCTGGCTCAGTTGGTTAAGCATCCAACTTTTGCTTTTGGCTCAGATCATGATCTCACAGTTTGTGAGTTCAAGCCCCGGGTTGGGTGCCAGGCTGACAACACAGAGCCTGCCTGGAATTTTCTCTCTCTCTGCCCCTCCCCTGCTCTCTCTCTCTCTCCCAAAATAAATATTTAAACATTTAATATAATACTGTATGTTAACTATACTGGCATTAAAATTAAAAGCTTAATAAAAATGTTTTTTCTTCAACTTTCCATTTCATTGCTTTTTATTCTACTTTCTGTGAGATTTTTTTTTCATTTTCAAGGGCTCTTTCTTGTTAACTAATATATACATTTTATATATATCTAACATATATCTACATATTATATATGTTTAATGCAAATTATATAATGAATATCTACATATAATGTATATCGAACTCTTTCTTGTTAACTGATATGTGTAGATATTATTACTTTTTAAAGTTTTATTTTATTTATTTTGAGAGAGAGAGAGAGAGAGAGAGAGAGAGAGTGCGTGTGGGTGCACACGAGCAGGGGAGGGGCAGAGAGAGAAAGACTCCCAAGCAGGCTCCAGCACTGTTGGATGGGAACCCGACATGGGGCTAGAACTCATGAACTGTGAGATCATGGCCCAGAGCTGAAATCAAGAATCAGACACTTAACTGACTGAGCCACCCACACACTCCCATGTAATTAAATATTATATATTACATATACAGTTATATGTAACATTTATTAATAAGCTTGTTAAACATTTTATGAAATATACACCATATAACACATATACACGTACCTTATTCTTTTATGGATGCAAACTCTTTATAATAGTGATTATTTTATAGTGTTCCCTACAGTGACCCTATTTTCTCCACATCCGCTTTGGTTTTTGTTGGAGGTTTTCCTACAATGTCTGTAATTTTGGGCTGTCTGTTCATTTTTAGGCATGAGGATCTGTAGGATGGGAGAGGGGAACTAGGATTTCAATGCCAGACTTTTGATGCTCGGTCTAATGCCATCTTGTGGACTTGGTACCTGTAAGTACTGAGCCTCTGAGGGATTCTTCAGAGTTAACTGTCTTGCTCTTCATGAACATTTCTCTCTCTTTTTAAATGTTTTTATTTGCTTTTGAAAAAGAGAGCATGAGCAGAGGAGGGAAAGAGAGAGAGGGGGACCAAGGATCTGAAGTGGGCTCTGTGCTGACAGCAGTGAGCCCAACGTGGGGCTCTAACTCACAAACTCCAAGATCATGACCTGAGCTGACGTTGGATGCTTAACCGATTGAGCAACCCAGGTGCCCCATTCTGATTTTTGTTCCTTAAATTGTTAGCTCCACCATGCTAAATCAAGTACCACTCTTCCATTCATTTTCCATCCTCTACAAATCCATTAGAATTTCTTTTCTTTTTTTTTTTAATGTTTATTTATTTTTTTGTGGGGGAGAGAGTGAGAGAGACAGAGAGAGAAAGAACACAAGCAGGGGAGGGGCAGAGAGAGAGGGAGACACAGAATTGGAAGCAGGCTCCAGGCTCTGAGCTGTTAGCATAGAGCCCAACATGGGGCCGGAAGCCACGAACACCAAGATCATGACCTGGGCTGAAGTTGTGACGCTTAACCGACTGAGCCACCCAGGTGCCCCTAGAATCTCTTTCCTTCTCACTTGTTTGCTTGGTCCTTCTGAGTTAATAACTTTTTTCATTCCTTTACAACACTTTAGAAAATGTGAGGAAACAGAGTGAAACTTGTGTTACTCCACCTTTTAAAACCAAAGTCCACTGAAGGTTTAAGGAGAGTTAAGGATTTGCTTGTTTTAAAAGCTAAAACACTGGTGGCTTTATAGAAAAGAGGCTGACAGAGAAAGAAAGAGGACGCAAAGTTGGTTTGAGGCTATTGCAAAGTTAGAACAAACCATGAGGAACTGAGTTAGGACATTAGCAGTGGGGAAAACAAGGGTATGTGAAAATGTGGTTTCTTCCCCCAGGTACTATCAATGTGTGACTGAACGAAGAGGGTTGAGGGTCAAAAATTACATTAAGGCTTTTAGTGTGGGTGACTGAGACAGTGCAGCCATTGAGAAAGGGACCACAGAAGGTGGAGAAAATCTTATGTGGACCTTTGGTGACATTTACTTCAGGAGGCGGCAAAGGAACTGAAAAAGGACTAGGATGAAAGATGAGCAAATGAGAGTGGTGTTTCACAAGATGGTGGGAGAGGTCAATGTTCTCAAATGGTAGGGATGTCCTCTCAGACAAAAAGACAGAAAGTCCTTGGATTTGGCAAGTAAGAGTTGACTTGTGACGTATGAGAGAAAGGTTTTCATGGGAGCCTAGAGAGTAAAGCTATGTTACAGCAGATTGAAGGATGAAGGGGAGATGAAATAGAGGCAGTATAGAAAGTATTATAGAAAGTGGAGTAAATCAGGGGCACCTGGGTGGCTCAGTCGGTTGAGCGTCCAACTTCGGCTCAGGTCATGATCTCACGATCTGTGAGTTCGAGCCCCACGTCGGGCTCTGTGCTGACAGCTCAGAGCCTGGAGCCTGTTTCAGATTCTGTGTCTCCCTCTTTCTCTCTCCTCCCCCGCTCATGCTCTGTCTCTCTCTTCTCAAAAATAAATAAACGTTAAAAAAAAAAAATTAAAAAAAAAAAGAGGAGTAAATCCATGGGTTGTCAGAGTCACAGTAAAAGTATTCTATAGAACAGAAGAGACTTACACATTGGTAGGAAGAAGGAAAAGGTAGAACTGGAGAAAAGGTGGAAAATAAAGTGAGGATACAATTGATTCAAGGCCTTGGCAGACATGTGATTAAATACATGGGCAGAGATCAACCTCAGAAAGAAGGGCACTCCTGAACTTCCTAGAATCTCCTAGCAACCTCTGCTCCCCTTAAAACACACACAGAAAACACTCACCCACAAGGTTTTTGTCTTGCACTAGGATCTGTCTCTCTCTCTATCCTACCAGTTCCATCTGTAGGAAACAATAACTCATTGTAACAAATATCCTAAAATATGAATTATTCGGACCAGAACAGCACAAAGGAGCCTTCATCAGAGGAGTGTAAGGTTGCTGGGGCTCCTGGGTGGCTCAGTCAGTTGAGCATGCAACTTCGGCTCAGATCATGATCTCACAATCCGCGAGTTCAAGCCCCAAACCGGGCTCTGTGCTGACAGCTCAGAGCCTGGAGCCTGCTTTGGATTCTGCGTCTACCTCTCTCTCTGCCCCTCCCCTGCTCATGTTCTGTCTCTCTCTCTGTCTCAAAAATAAATAAAAACATTAAAAAAAATTTTTTTAATAAAAAAAGGGAAAAAAAAAAAGAAGAGTGTAAGGTTGGCTTTGGCATTCCTAGTTCATGTCCCCACTGAAGCCTCTCCATCAGGGTGGGGTAAAGAGATATCTTCCATGCTCTCTGGTCATCCAACAGACAACTGTTGTAGAAATATCCATGTGTGTGTGTGCGCGCATAGAGATGCTTCCCAAGGACACTGCCTTCTCAGAAAGAATAGAGTTAATACAGCATTACTTGATCACTCTCCATCCTCTTAGCCTGCCCTATTTGTCTCCAAAGCACCAGGGCTGATTTTCAGCAGATATACTTTAGCATGGCTCTATCAATTGCTATAATATTGAAATGCTCTACTTCTGTACTGGCAAGGAAATAGCTGCTGCCCCAGAACCTGATGCATCCAGTTTTTGCTATCCTAGCATCTCCCAGATCTTCCCATGATCCAGCAACTCAAGGCATAACACCAGCCACAACAAGGGTTAAGGCTGGCCCATGTTCCAACCGGGAGTGGAACACTCTATTGGGAAGTTCAATATCAAGGAAGTTAGAGTGTGCAGGAAAGGGAAGTAAGGTGGGGAAGGAAGAGAAAATACAAGGGAACACAAGGGGATGTGAAACCATACCAAATATCACAAGCTGGCCATACCAGTGTTAGATATTTGAATATTCCACCATGCATAGTACTTACAATTAGCTGAAATTACACTATATACTTTTTAATATATAGTTATTTGTCTGCCAACTAGAAAGTAAGCTGTATGAAGGCAGGGACTTTTTTTTAATATTATATGTTCAGGACCTAAGATATGCCAGGCATATATTAGGTGAGCAGTGATATTTGTTCAATGAATGAATCATTTCATATCAAGGAGAAACATTTTCTAAATAAAACACATTTTTATGTAAGTTCCTAGCCATAACAGATTTAGTTCTTTATAATATTTTTGCAGAATGGTTTCCATTCCTCATTTTTTTATCCTCCAGTTTCCTTATCTTGCCCAGAGGCTGTCTTGTGCATAAGAAATGACCACATGGTGACCATTCCACGTTGGAGTCATCTGCCATCTGTCTACTCAAAGACACAGTAAAACTTGGAAATCCTTGCTTTTCCTTTTCTTAGCTCTGATCAAACAGGCAGGCAAGGCACTGTAAGGGAAAAGGGAGATTTGTTTTCTCCTGCTCAGAGCTTTCTCCCAGGGGTGGGGGGCGAAGGTTCTAATTCATCTCACTTATACTTGGTATTTATGATTTTTCTTTTCCCCTTTTTTTTTTTGGTTTCTTTTTCTTTCATTAAAGTTTTTATTTCAATTCCAGTTAGTTCACATACAGTGTCATATTAGTTTCAGGTACACAATACAGTGATTCAATACCTTCCATACAATACCTGGTACTCATCACAACAAACACACTCCTTAATCCCCATTCCCTACGTAACCCGTCCCCCCAGCCACCTTCCCTCTGGTAACCTTCAGTCTGTTCTCTATGGTTAAGAGCCTGTTTCTTGGGTTACCTCTCTTTTTTTCCCCCTTTGCTCGTTTGTTTTGTTTCCTAAATTCCACATATGAGTGAAATCATATGGTATTTGCTTTCTCTGACTTATTTTGCTTGTAATTATGATTTTGCTTTTTGAAAGAAACAGTTTTCTTTTCACTGGTCATGCTGCTCTGAGTAGTATTGTAAGTTTTAAAGAGTAGTTTGGTATAATGTAAAAACTTTATACGAAAAATTATCACATGCTACAAGTTTCAGTGGGAAATGATTATTGAAAGTAGTCACTTAAAAAAACAAAGTAGTCACTTTGTCGTACAAACCAGCAACTACCAAGTATTGATTTTCAATATTTGAATTTAAGGGTGGGAAATGCTAATTACATTAATATATTCATGACTGAGACTTAATCTACTTAATGTTCCTTTTCTCTTCTAAAATTTCACTTCATCAGCCTGAGGGCAATCATCTGTAATCATTTGTAATCATCTAATTACAAACTTATTCAAGCTGCCAGCTCTTGCTGTGACTGTATTTTATCTCCTTCATCATTACCCTGTATTTTTTAAAATGAAAGAAAACATGACTTCTTTGCAATGTGACACTATTATTGTTGCTCAGACATTAAGATGCTGGTAATCATGATCAGATTTATTTTTATAATGTTCAGCACAACTTAGGATATTCTATTATCTGGCAAGGAAATTTATTTAATATAATGCTTAGAAAATTAAATCCAGCCTCCTACTGAATACTTTTCTAGAATAGAAGAGAAAGTAAATAGGTAATTCCAATATGTGAATCCAAAAAGATGAAGACAATGAGTAAGAACATTGCTATTTGAGTATGGGGGGGCTGAAAGTTCCAGAAATCCTACAAAAGAAAAGAGAAGGCTTTCATATTTCTTTATAGCTCAGAAAATTGTTTTTAATTTTTTTTAATGTTTATTTATTTTTGAGAGAGAGAGAGAGAGACAGACAGACAGACAGACAGAATGTGAGCAGGGGAGGGGCAGAGAGAGAGGGAGACACAGAATCCAAAGCAGGCTCCAGGCTCTGAGCTGTCAGAACAGAGCCCAACGCAGGGCTCCAACTCACAAGCTGTGAGATCATGACCTGAGCTGAAGTCAGACGCTCAACCGACTGGGCTACCCAGGCGCCCCAAGGAAATTGTTTTTATATTATATTGTCACATACATTAGTTGGAGATCACATAAGAAATTCTAAGATAGTCATATAGTCTGTATTTCACGTAAGTTCACATCAATTGTCTTTTTATTACTGGGCTTTACTTCGCTCATAACTTTGATCTACCTCATGTAAATGTCTTTGATTCTTGAGGTGCTTGGGTGGCTCAGTTGGTTAAGCACCCAACTTTGGCTCAGGTCATGATCTCACCACTCATGAGTTCAAGCCCTACTATCTGCTGTCAGCACAGAGCCCACTTTGGACCCTCTCTCTCCCTCTCTGACCGTCACCTGCTCGCACTCTCTCAAAAATAAATAAACATTAAAAAGATTTTTTCCCAAGGATCATTTCAACAGTTAAAGAGCTCAGCAAACATCCTTTTTTTGGTCATTTTTTTCCTATAGCTTCTCAGAGCAAGTAGTATAAGCCACCAAAGGCCAGAACTTGAATGTCTGCAATGTGGCGAGCACTGTGTTAGGTGTTTCAGTAATGTTATGTTAATCTTCAGAAAACCCCTGAAAGGGAGATATTGTCAACTGATGAGTAATTTGAGGTTTAGAGAGATTAAAGAACTTGCTCAAAATCACACACCTCGTTTTGAGTAACAGTCCTTATTAAAATATCTGCCTATTGAGGTTATGTTTGGAGAAAAAAAATCTGTTATTATTTAGTGATAAAAAGAGATACTTATAACCCAAATGATGTCTGGGATAGGAGATCTAACAGGAATGTGGGTGCAATCGAAGTAAGTCTAGCCATCAGTTAAACTTGGGTGAATGGGGTCATATACATAAGGGTTTGTGTATCATTTTTTCTACCTTTGTGTATGACGGAACTTTCCCAAACTGAACAGTTTTTAAAAGTAAGTAACCTGAAAAGTAAAATTAGTATAAATTGGGGGCAAGGAGGAGGAAAAAAGAGGATGTAAATGTGTAATGACATTCACCTTAGCCTTCAGCTATGTCCATTTAGAGCTAATCTTGGGGCCATATGCTCTGAATCACTTCATATGCACAAGCAAATAGGTACTTTGGTATCTTATTCAAGAAAAAAGTGAACTTGTTTCTTAGCAATTATTAGATCCCAAGCTGTTGGTTTCAATCCTAATCATACTTCTCTGTGTAAAATAAACTATAATCATAATTATTAATTAAATAAAAAACCCAAAGACTAGTTTATCAAATACTCTGGCCTCTCTCTCTTCCCAACTCGATTTAGTGTGCTATTTCACTATTTGTTCATTCTTTTTAACGTCAAAGTGGCAGGAAGAGAACATACAGCTTAAACCAGCCAATTCACTTTTAAGCAACTCTGTCAAGAGGTTTTTTGGCAGCAGGTGCTGTTTCTGATTAACAGATAATTAACATAATTACCTGTTTTAATACTTTTCCTGCCTCGTCCCCAACTTTCATCAGTCTAAAGTAAAAGGAGAAACAGTAAAGCCCATCTAAAAACTAAGTTAAAATAGCACCATTGAAAAAAATTTGTCATGGTGACTGGTATAAATCAGCGGGCACCTATCCCAGGATGTCCTCATCACCACCCCACCCTCTGGCTTCAATGGCAGTCTTGTTGCCATTTTCAAAAGCTCCACAGCTAGTAGCTTGCCAGGAAGTACTCCTTACATGTTAGAGGCATGCATGCCTAGGCACATGTATATTATTGGGAAACCTCCAAGGAGCTCTGGGATTCAAAAGTTGGACAAAGGAATATGGTGCTTAGGAATGAAACCAGAAGCTTCAGATACAGGCTGTTAGGCCAAGGTCTCAAGGACTAGCCAGCCAAATGAGGCAGGGAGTTAGAGAAGCAGGCTGGAACGAAGCTTGAAGGAGAGCTATTCTTTTTAGACATATTTTACCAGAGTTGAAAAGCAGGTTTGATTTGTACCTTCTGTATGCTTAAATTAATCCACTCCCACAAATACAAGACACGATATCAAACACGGTTCTCTGGAATAACTTCCAAGCCTGAAACACCCACTCTCAAAGGAGTGATTTGAAGTTCTTCATCTATGTGTTGCTGCGAAGGCATTTTGTAGATGTAATTAACATTCATAATCAGTAGACTTTAAATAAAGATTATCCTGGATAATCTGGATGGGCCTGACTCAGGCCCATCTTTTCCAGAAGTCCTGCCTGTGGACTACAACTTCAGCTCATGCCTGAGAATTTCAGTTTGCCTTTCTTGACAGCCAGCTCTACAGATTTCACACTTGCCCCCTAGCCGGTCCCCAACATTGTGCAAGTCAATTCCTTGCAAAAAATTTAATATATATTTCCTAATGGTTCTATGTCTTTGGTTGAGCCTTGGTATAGTGATTGAACATAAGTATTTCTAAGTATTATGCATAATTTGGACTTTGTATTTAAAAAATTTTGTAACTTATTTATTTTGAGAGAGAGAGAGCCCAAGCAGGGGAGGGAGGAGCAGCGACAGAGGGAGAGAGAGAATCCCAAGCAGGCTCCATGCCATCAGTGCAGAGCCTGATGTGGGGCTTGAACTCACAAACTGTAAGATCATGACCTGAGCTGAGATCAAGAGTCGTGGATGCTTAACCGACGGAGCCACCCAGGTGCCCCTGGACTTTGTATTTTAATAGCAAATACAAATAATTTTGTGTGTATATAGGAGAGTGTCTGTGGGGTTATACACATATACGTGTTCTTTTTTTGAGTAGGCCTGACCTGGGCTCCCATGTCCTTCCTTATAATCTCCGATTCTAGTAAGAATGCTAAGTCAGTTTAACCATATCTGCCTGGGTTCCTCGCCTTCACTATCCCCCAGGTGAGGTCTGATTACCCTAGCCTGTTTTCAGCAAGAACACTGCTCATTCAATCTAGCAATAATCCTCCACACCCCAATGTTTCTTCTTCACAATTTTCCATCCACTGACCTCCACACCCTGCTCACTGGCTATAAATTCCTACTTATGCATTCAGAGTTGAGCTCAATTCTCTCCCATATTATAAAACCCCACCACAATAGCCCCCCCGCGAATAAAGTATGTCTTCCTGTCGTTAATAGTATCGTGAATAATTTTTTCTTTAACACTTCCAGACTATTTTGATCACATAATTCCCAGTAAAAAAATTTTTTTACCATTCATTCCAAACTGGATAAGCTAGATTTCAAGAAGTCTATACTGTTATATCATGTGCACAATTTTTTGAGACAAAAATGGAAAGAAAAAAGTTGAGATTAAAAAGTAAATACAAACAGGTAGTAGTGTTCTCTTCCTGCACCTCAAGACTCCTCTTGCATTTATCTCACTTTGAGGCCACTGTTTAACCTACTTCCCATATAGACACTATATAAAAAGGATTCCAAGGTTCACATCTTAAAAGGCAGTAATGGCACCTGTTTCAATTTCTATTCTTACATTCTCAACAAATAGCGATTTAAGCTTTTTCTTTTTAAGTGGGACACTCTGGGAGCTTCCCAAAGAGTGAGCACTTAGGACAGTTAATACAGATTAGCCAAATGAGCTCATGATTCAGTCACTCAGTTGACTCATCACTCAGTTAAACACTGCTCCTCACCACAGTAATAGTCTTGACACCTGCAGTTCTTAATGTTTTTTATTCTTGGTCATCTGAATTTCATTTGTATCCCAAATGTGAACCATTAATTTGAATTAGGAGGCAGGGGCACCTGGGTCGCTCAGTCGGTTTAGCGTCTGACTGCTGATATTGGCTCAGGTCATGATCCCACAGTCGTGAGACTGAGCCTTGTGTCGAACTCCATGCTTAGTGTGGAGCCTGCCTGGGATTCTCTCTTTCTCTCTCTGCCCCTCCCTCACTCACACATGCTCTCTCTCTCTCTCTCTCCTAAAATACATAATAAACTTAAAAGTAATAAATTAGGAGGCAAAAGGAAAAATAACACTAAAATGCTAGATAATGGAAAGCATTAAAACTTATAATTCTGAATTTTTGCCTCAGGGTAACTTTTATATTCACAGATTTCACTTAGTACATGATATAGAGTATTAAAAGGAGAAATGTTGATTACACTCAGTTTGGCTCTTCATTTATTGTGAATAAAAAGAAATATTATCTTCCATGGTGTATTTACAAACAATCTGATACTCTTGGTCATTTAGAAACAAGACACAAAAAAATGATAAAAATAATTTGATTTTTTTAAAACAAAAATGTAATAATTCCAAACATCAGTCATAAAAGCAGTTTTTGCTTGGCTTTAAAATGTACTTCACTTTAAATCCAGAATGTGGAACTATTATACATCATAAAATCGTGGTTTTTTTCTTACACGAATTAAACACTTCATATTACCTATTAATTAGGGTAAAAAATGTCGAAAGGGAAAAGGCCACTCAGGAGAAGTTTTTGGTATTTATACATTGATTTTTACTTTTGCCAAACACAAAAGTGATGTAATATTACCAAATGGGCCCAGGGAAGTGAAAGTTCATGATTCAATAAATTTAGCGAAACCCTGCCTTAAACCAACATAATGTTTCCATAAAGATTGAAAATGGACTTCATAACGCAATCTTGAATAATGCACAATGCGTGTAACCTTCTGAGATTGGTCATGCTTAACATTTTAAACTACAGCACTATTTTCCTGTCATGACGGCAGCCAGTTCTTCTTGTCCTATCAACACTTGATTTATGTGAGCAGCTGCTACCCACACCGAAACAGTATATATAATTGCCAAATTTAGGGTACTTTTCAAATATTCGCGAATGTAGACTAATATGAAAATCAAAGACCGTTTTGTGGCAATGGCAAAATTTTTACAAACCAACAATCTTACTATTCACTTAATACGGTATTTACGAACATCTAGCACAGCGTCCAAGCACAAGCCGTAAAATGTTTCAAACACTACTATTTATCTTCACAACACACATCAAGTCTTTTCAGTTTCTCTAAGTGTCTTTCAGCTTTAACGGTGCTGATCAGTGAAAAGATAAAAAGCACAACGGAACACATCAAAACCACAGTAAACGTCAGCGGGTGTTAATCATAAGGAAGAACCTAGCAGCAACAACCACATTTAAAGCGACAGAACTTGAGCGTCCTGGACTACAAATCCTAGAGTTCTTTGGGGCGGAGGCAGAGCTACTTTCAAATTGATAGCTCTTTCGGCCAATGACACAGCCGACGCAAAAGGTGCAAAAGAGTAGTTTCTTTGCGTTCAAACACCCAAGTCATACTTAGAAGTTATGAGAGTACGTGGGTATTTCAGGACCCTAACTATTAAGTATTTCTTACTCACAGTAAAATCTTCGTAGTCATTGTAACAATTTCTCTACCTGAATTTGGCTCAGTGGAAGTTACAGCATCCAAAAGAAGGAAGGAAGTCACGTTGCCCAAAGTCATCTGAATGGCTCAGCCGCCCGAAAAAGAGGCGGAAACCGCTTTATTCTTGCCCTTTATTGGCCACGCAGCCAGGAGGCGTAAACCGTCACAACCAATGAATCGTTGAAACTTCCGTTAACGTAGCGTAAAAGGGGCGGTACTGTGCGGGACTATACGTAAACCGAGTTTACTCAGGCGCAGTCGTCCTGTTTTCGCCCAATCCGGAGAGAGGCTGGCTCCTGGCACTTCGTTGCCCCTCCCCCCTCCTCTTACGCTTCCCCGGAGCTATGGCCCGCCTCTCTGCTGCTGACCAATGCTCTGCATTTTCCTTTGCGCGTTTACCCTATCGGAGACGTAGGGGGTGGAGTTCCGGTCGTAACGCTGTGCGCCTTGACAGACCTCGAGTTTCCTCCCGCGCCGGTTGAGGGCTTGCAGTTGAGGTATATTTCACGGGGTCCGGTTGGGCTCGTTGACGGGCAGGTCTCTGACGGACGGCGACAGTGTGGGTTGAGCCTAGAAAGCCGCAGTCGCTGATTCTGTAGCTCGAGGAGTTCTGAGGGAAGTGGGGAGGGCCTGGGGGGAGAGAGACACGTGTTGAAACTTCTGGTGCGGGGTGGGAGCCCCTGGACCACACCCGTGCTGTCCCTGCTCCGAGTCCTTAACGCGGGTTAGGTTTTGGGATCGCTGGCCCCAGCGTCTCCTGTAGGTTATCTTTCGGTAAAAGCGAAGCGCCGTTCACCAAGTGTTCAAGAAAGGGTACCCAGGGCCTGTTTTTATTTTTCTCCTGTGCCTCGCTCTTTTCTTACCTCTCGAGTTTGTTAATTTTCGAGGTCGGAAAGCAAATTTTAATTTGGGAAGAGCCGTCCTGTAACATATAACACAGACTGTGAGACCAGCTATGTTAAGCACTGTGCGTATATTATCTCATATAATCCACACAACAATCTAAGGGGTAGTAGTATTCCTGTTCTCATTTTCACGCGAAGGAGCAGACTGCTTAGTAACTCGTCCACATGTTTTCTTCAGCCCGTCTCTTGACAAACTTGAGTGTGGCATTCGGTTTGCGAGGACATAAAATTAAAACATGCTGTTGTAAAATGTTGCTTCTGTTTTCTTTCCGAGCTTGAAGTTATTTCAGAAGCCAGTGCAACATACCCATAGGTATATTGATATTATCGATGTAAAAGATCATCTGGTAGAAGACCTTGGACTAGGGGCCGTTTCCACCTTTTCAGCCGCATCTTCCTCAACTGCAGAATTGAAATCAATACCAGACATGACTACTACCTAGAGTTGTAAGGGCCAAATTAGAGACTGGATATAATATATAAATTACTGATGTTAAGTTTCTATGTCTTTCTGCTTTTCAGATTCTTTCCTGTGGAGGCCAGACTAGCATTAAATAGCATAGATTTTTTTGATAGATATTTTTATATATGTATTTTTATATATTCTGTATGTATAAAGCAGTGGTAATATGCTGCCTGCTATCACATAAGCGTGAACTACCTCTTTTTTTTTTTTTTTTAAGATTCCCCCCCCTCCCCATTTAGTCTGCTGTTTTCAATCCCACTGAACCCTCAGCCTTCATAAATCATTTAGGTAGCACTTGATTAGGAATGGGAAGAGCATTGAGAGAGACCAGGATGCTTTCAACCAGATTTTCCATCATCTGTTGTCTGGCTTGATGAGTAACACTTGCATTGCGAGGTGTCCATGATGTTCTTCATCATCAACAAAGGATGACCGTGGCAGAGGCTTTGGTTGCATGGCTTCCAGCACTGTAGGCTTTAATAACCCCTGCTTGAAGAGATTCCACCAGTGTCTCTCTTGATCGACTTCACAAACATTTATCAGCTTATTCATTTAACGTTTGTTTTGAAAGAGAAGGTGCGGGGGAGGGGCAGAGGGAGAGAGAATCCCAAGCAGGCTCCGTGCTGGCAGCGCAGAGCCAGACTTAGGGCTCGAGCTCACCAACCGTGAGATCATGACCTGAGCCAAAATCGAGTCAGACGCTTAACCGACTGAGCCACCGAGGCACCCCCATTTATCAGCTTATTGAGGATATGATAAAGCATATGACCTAACAGCCAGATGGAAGAGATGCATAGAGCAAGGTGTGCAGAAAGGGTGCGAAGCTTCCATGCCCTTTCGAGGTATATTACTGTCTCCAGTCTTCTCATGGTCACCAGTCTGGAAACTCCAAAATTCGTCTTAAGCCTGTATGGCCCCTCTTACCTATTTATTCAGGGTTCAGGACAGTGTTTCCTATAAATGCAAGTGTGTTACTCATCTGGTTTGTATTCTACCTTGGATGGGCATAGATAGCATAAAGTGAAAATAGCTCAGCTCACATAACTACTTTTCTCAGTGCCAGTTCCTCCTGGAAGATCTGAGCAGAAGATTCATTTCCTTGCCCTTTTCAGCTTCTTGTGGCTGCTTTTTACTTGGGCTTATGGTGCCTTCATCTTCCAAGCACGGAACTCCAATCTCTGCTTCCATCATCATGCTGTCTTCTGTGGTCAAATCTTCCTCTGCCTTCCTCTTATGAGGGCACTTGTGCTTACATTTAGGTTCACCTAGATAATCCAAAATAATCTCTCCATCCCAAGATCTTAGTTACAGAACTCTTTATGTATGGAACCATTTATAGGAATCAGGTTTTGGGTATCTTTGAGGGCCATCTTTTAGGTTTACTACAAAGGATATAAAGAAGGGTAAAACATCCTATTCTAGTGTGGCTTAAAGTCTAACAGGATGTGCTATAAGGGGGGGAAAAAGACTTCCAGATTGCTGTGAAATGAACTAAGTTCATTTCACATAGGTTGGTACTTCTCCAACTTTTCCTCGGGAAAATAGTGGTAAATGAATATTCCAGTGATAGCTGAACACAAAGCCTGCATTAACACCTTCAAAGAATGAAATTTCTTTGAATTTTACTCTTCTATTTTAAAAACTCATGGATTTTTGTATTCCACTTCATAATATGCCGTGTTTGATATTCTTCTGAATTAGTTGCCACATCATAACTTTGCTATTCTAGGGATTTAGACTTTTGTGGCTTATAATAGCCAGTTTACTCTAGTCATTGATGTGTCCTCCAGTTTAAGAAGCATGACCTCAGATGATGGGGATTCATTGTAAGGAAGCCATTTAAGCCACCCGGTAACTACTCTAGGTCCCATTGTTCCTATGGCTAGAATGTGCACTCGGCTTCATGGAGAACTGGAGTGACAGTCCCTCATCATTGATACTCTCCAATTCCCCCAGCAAGACAGCAGCTCTGATGACTTTAGGTTTTGGTCATATCTTCAGAAGAAGATAGCCCAACTGTTGCTCTTGTGTCTGCTTAGGAATCATAATTAGACAGGATCTCATGAGTCGGGTTTGTTACCATTCAGTATGAATGAAGATGAAAAAGAGCCCAACTCTGAGTAGGCATTCATTACGTAAGAACTATTCAGTAAAGATCTCTTTGCCTTGTGTATGGAGTTGGAAGGAGAAGCACATGTGGGCCATCTATATGGGCAAGGCCTGGAAGTGACCTACATTACTTTTTCGCATGTTGCTTGGGCTAGAACTCTGATACAAAGTGACACCTAATGTCTAGTTGTGTGCCTCACTAGTGGTCTGCTGATGAATTAGTCTCTGCTATGATACTTAGCTGCTTAAGATTTGTTCTCAGCCCGCAGCGTTTAGTTTCTTCACCCTGTGAACTCTCCATGGCAGCCACGTGTCTCTAGACAACCTTATTGGACAAAGTACTTTTTTTTTTTTAATTTTTTTTTTCAACTTTATTTATTTTTGAGACAGAGAGAGATGGAGCATGAACAGGGGAGGGGCAGAGAGAGAGGGAGACACAGAATCCGAAGCAGGCTGCAGGCTCTGAGCGGTCAGCACAGAGCCAGACGTGGGGCTTGAACTCACCGGCTGTGAGATCATGACCTGAGCCGAAGTCGGACGCTTAACTGACCAAGCCACCCAGGCGCCCCGACAAAGTACTTTTTAAGCTGGCCCCATACCAATGCTATCGTAGGTCCGCAGGAAAAAGCTTCGTATCCTTTGCCCTGACAAAGTCTAGATGTACGGACCAATAACCATGTAATGCAGCCATTTTCTTTTGTTCTCTGAGGAGGTAGCCAGCCACAGTCTTAGACTTTGCCAAGTGTGGATTCTATATCCATAGTCTACAGGGGACCAGATCAAGGTCTGAGTTTGAGCTACTCATGCTTGGGTAAAATGGGAACAAGGAAAGAATTCCACAATATTTTTTCACAAATAACTTCTAAAGAAATTCTTTTTTAAGCGTTTTCACTTTGGTGATTGTATTCCCTGAAAATGGACGTCAAGCTAGTGGTTGCAAAACTAGTTTTAGGTCATCTTCTTTGCGAGTCCAATGCGTGTCACCTGACTTAGGGATGTGAGGGTATAGTATACGGTTTATAGGCTAGAAAAAAAAAATTTTAATGTCTATTTTTGAAGAAGAGAGAGAGAGACAGAGTGTGGGCAGGGAGGGTCAGAGAGAGGGAGACACAGAATGTGAAATTGGCCCAGGCTCTGAGTTGTCAGCACAGAGCCCGACTTAAGACCAGAACTCACAAACTATGAGATCATGACCTGAGCTGAAGTCGGATGCCCCAGGCACGTAGGCTATGAAATTTTTATTTTTTGTACAAAGTACAGTTTATTGGGCATTTTCCTGATGACTAATTATGTAACTGATGTTTTAAAAAATTCTCCCAGTAGGGCAGTGAGTGACTCAGTCGGTTAAGCATCCAACTTCGTCATGATCTCATGGTTCGTGAGTTCGAACCCTACATTGGGCTCTCTGCTGTTAGCACAGAGCCCACTTTGGATCCTCTGTCCCTCTGCCTCTCTGCCCCTCCCCCATTTGTACTATCTCTCTCTCTCTCTCTCAAAAATAAAAAGAATTAAAAGAGAATTATCCCAGTAATCCATTTTAAGTAATTTCACTTGTCGAATGTTCCTATTTGGTTCCCCAGCCCTTTCTGTGCCTTGGTTTGGTAATAATCAAATCTAGGTGAACTATCTTTGAAACTGATCATCTCTGGGAAGCTAGCATTTCTCAGAAAATAAAAACTTCCTTGGGTTTCCCAATCATCAAACAGAATCATTTGATTTTATAAGTTGCCTTATTTGGTTTAGAAGAAACTTAAATGATTGAGGTAAATGGTGGTTAGAAGTGATTTTTGGTTTTTACTCTTGAAAAATAGTACTATTTCAGGGTCACATTATTTCCCACTTAAGCATTTAAAATTGGATTCACTTAGTGTTTTTTTTTATTAAGTTTTTTATTTTAATTCCAGTATAGTTAACAGTGTTATATTAGTTTCAGGTGTACAGTGTGCTGATTCAACAATTCTATACCCGGTGCTCATCACGATACGTGTGTGGATTTATCTAACTTTAAATGCAATTTTTTTTCTTGGATTTCAAGTCCATTTTGGCTGAGTTAACTGGTTCATCATTTCAGCTAGATATATTGTACATCATAAAACAAGATCTTTAGCAAAACTCTTAACATTTTAAGGATCATAACCTTCATTATGTGTTCTTTATTATTTTCCAAATTTTCTTGCCTAAGCATTAATTGTCATGAAACAACTTGAAAATCATAAGCATAAAGTTGTTGGCAGCATGATGTGATAGAAGAAGCACATGGAGTCAGAGATCTTTCTATTGGGGTGCCTGAGGGGCTCAGTCGGTTAAGTGTCTGACTGCGGTTCAGGTCATGATCTCACGGTTCGTGATTTCGAGCCCTGCATTGGGCTGTCTGCTGTCAGCACAGAGCTCACTTCAGAACCTCTCTCCCCCTCTCTTTCTGCCCCTCCCCATCTCTCTCTCTCTCTCTCTCAAAATAAATAAATAAACTTAAAAAAAAGAAAGCTCTGGGGCACTTGGGTGGCTCAGTCAGTTAAGCGTCCAACTTCAGCTCAGGTCGTGATCTCACAGTTTGTGGGTTCGAGCCCTGCGTTGGGTTCTGTGCTGACAGCTCGGAGCCTGGAGCCTGCTTCGGACTCTTTGTTTCCCTCTCTCTTTCTGCCCCTTTCCCACTCACACTCTGTCTCTCTCTCTCTCAAAAATAAATAAACATTAAAAATTAAAAAAAAAAAGAAAGAAAAAGCTCTTTTTATCTAGACCATACAAAATGTTTAACTTTGCTGAACTTTTATTTACTTATTTGTAAGTATAATACTACTACTTGTCTTACTTAACTCTCACAATTGTGAGAATCTGATGAAATGACAAATACTGTAGTCCTTCGCAAAATGTGATTCTTTTATTAAGATCATATTAAGTATTTACTGTACTTTTTTTAAGTAGGCTCTGTTCCCAACATGGAGCCCAACATAGGACTTGACCTCACGACCCTGAAATCAAGGCCTGAGATCAAGAGTTGGACTTAGCTGACTGAGCCACCTAGATGCCCTCTGTTGTACTTTTAAAGGGTTCAAATTTATCATTAATTCTGTTGTGAGCTCCACTAGTTCATGTGATTTTTTTTTTTTTTTTAGAGCTCTACCACGGTTTTTTTGCCTCTTCATATGTTGAGTGGACCAAGAAATGATAAAAATCCTGCAAGTCTCTTAAGTTAATGTTAACGAATATTAGTCTCCAAATGTCATTTGCTAACAATATCATTTCATAGGAAATTTTTTTAATATTTATTTTTTTATTTTTGAGAGAGAGAGAGGGAGAGAGTGCACACATGCGAGCAGGGGAGGGACAGAGAGAGAGGAAGACAGGATCCAAAGTGGGCTCTGTGCTAACAGCAGAGAGCCCAGTGCAGGCCTCAAACTCATGAACCATGAGATCATGACCTGAGCCAAAGTCAGATGCCTAAACAACTGAGCCACAGGTATCCCAGTCTCACATGAAAGTTAAAAGAAACCTCTTCTTTCAAAGACTAGTAAGCTTAGTGTGCCATTATAACTAAAACTGATAATTTATATTACTTCACTTATCATGTCAGTTAATATTTCTTTTACATTTTCCTTAGTGTTAGTGTGGATGCTGAGATAGGTGATGACTCTGTTCTCTTTGTGGGCATTCTTCATGATCATTGTTATGATTACTTTTTATTGTCTTTTTAAAAAAAAAAAATTCACCATTCCTTGAATTATAGCAGAACTAGTGGTTAAGAGCACAGATTTTTAAACCAAACTGCCTGAATTGAGCACTGACTGCAATTAGTAGCTCTATAATCTTGGGCTGTTTATATGTAACCCTTCTGCGTTTCAGTTATCTGTCCATGAAATGGGATAATTGCAAGTACTTCATAGGCTGTTCTGAGAATTACATGAGTAAATATTTGTGCAGTGCTTAAAACAGTGCCTGACAAACCTGATTAAATATCTTTCTCTGATTTTATTCCATATCATTCATCAAGTAGGAATGTGAAATAATAGCTAGGAGAGAAAAAGCTCTAGGTCGAGGCTTATGTGTTAAATTTACTATATCTTATAGCATATATAGATTTTAAATCTTTTTTTAAGCTTGTGAATACTTGGAAATTTGCATGTCCAGACAACTAAAAGTTATGCTGAACTTCACATCATTTGATACTGCTTTTTATCTTAAATTTTTGCTGGTATTAAGACTTTCCACATGTGTATGCTTTAAACATTTTAACTGTATGTTGCTTGGTTATATAAATGATATTGATTCATTTAGTGCAGATGAGAATTATAATAACCTTACATTTGAATGGCCATTTAAAAATGCTTTGTAGAACATGTCTTTTATATCATTTGGGGGTCAGCGTAAGAAAGCATTTAAGAGTGTGGGCTCTAAAATCAGATTTCAGTTCCAGTCCCTGCTATGCATTTGTGAACCATGTGATCTTTGGCAAATCACCTGCCTTTTCTAAGCCCCGCTTTTCTAATTATGGGTAAATAAGGTACTTACTGTATAGGGCTGTCCCCAGGATTAAATGAGATATAATGCATAGAAAGCATTCAGAATAGTACCTTGGATACAACAAGAGTTCAATATATCTTAGTTACTATTAATGTCATTGATGGATACAAAAGAGCCAGTAAGAAGAATAAGTGGAAGTGTGAGAAAACCAAGATTCAGAGTAGATTCAGTGATTTACTAAAGGTCATGTGCAAAAAAAAAAAAAAAAAAACCCACAAAACAAAACAAACAAAAACATGCTCCCTCACTTCTAGGGCAGGTCTTTTCCCGTAACCCCTTTTCAGCTCACTCATATCAACCAAGTCCACCAGAAAGACATGTTCCTTTATTTCCCACTGTGTTTCCAATTCTTGGCCACTTGTCAGGATATTTTCATCTTGGTTCTCATACAATCAGAGTCTTTCCCTTTCTTCGTGAATCCTTCAGCCCTGTGTTACTTGGGCTTTTAAGTTGTTACCATGCATGACAGGCATCTATTTTCAGGAAAGGAAGAAAGGAGATATTGAAGCTAAATTTTTCGTAATGGTTAGGTTTTTTAAACTTGTGATTCCATTAGCCTATCATTTATTTGTATTTAATGTAGCACTGAATTATTTTTACAAAGCTACTTTATTCCCTCTAAATTCTCCCCTCTTTTTTCCCCCTGAGATTGTAAAATCAAATTGAACTTTTTCTTAGGAATTAAGAAAGGAGTTTGAGAATCACACAAATCCCTTGAGAATAGAATCCCTATTCTAAAAATAGGAAGAATACAATTTATGAATCATTGGGTTATTTTTGAAATCTTGAATGATTAAAATGTGGATGTATCTCTTTTTGGCATCAAAAACGTATGTATATAAGCAAAGCACATAGTATTTACTGCATTATTCTGGAAATTTGAGGTAATTTGATCCTATAACTCATTTCGTGCAAGAATAGCATTTTGAACATAGTTTAATTCCAGAATTTGAGTATATAGGAATATCTATTAAATTACATTCACACCAGCAGGTGTTTATTGAATGCTTTCTGCTTCTAGGGTACTATGTGCGATGGTAAAGTGATATTCCCAAATCCCAAGCCTTTTCTTAGCTTCCTCAGTTCTCCCTTCATGGTGTTTTCTGTAACTTTATAGGTTGAGATGAATTGATCTCAAAGCTGTGGTTATGGGTATCATGGATGTCAGTGTTGATACTGTTTGATTTATTTCTTTTTCCTTATTTCTTTGCTTCCTCCAGAAAAGGGATGACTGCCTCTGTGGCTTGTGTATGTGTGTGTGTGTGTGTGTGTGTGTGTGTGTGTGTCCTACCTTTGTTGTTGTTTCACATATCTGTGTAGTTCCTTACCCTTGCCTCTTTGTCCTCTATGGAGTGTGTTTTGTGTGTGTTTGTATTTTTATATACCTCTCACAGGAAGTAGGATTTTGTGAGGTAGGCTATAGAGTTAGCCTCAGGCTGGTAGAGGATTGATACTAGAGAATTGGAAAACATGGTTCATGTCCTTAAGAGATATATGCTCTATAGTAGACAGAAACGAATATAAATATGTAAAACAGCTAGGGATAAAAAACACTTCAATATATTTGGTATGCGATTACTGCTATGTAAGTAACAGACAATATTTTGGCATTCAGAGTAAGTATAAACCTACTTTAGGCTAGGTTAAGAAAAATGTGGTACTGGTAGAATCTGAGCTAGATCTTGAAGCATGGGTATGACCTAGATAACTCAAGAAAACAATATAGGATTCTTGGAGAGAATGGCAACCTTTTTTGCAGTTTTATTATTGTAGGGAAGATATTTTACCCGTTAAAATATTGATATGTCTGGGGCTGCTGTAAAATACAGCATGTGATTCACAAGTTCAAACAACTGCAGCCCATGCAAAAACAAAAGAATGTATATGTCACTTTATAAAAATTAAGTAGTTTTATGTACTTAAAAAATGTTTGTGGCATCGCATGTTTACTTTTATTTTCCACTTTGTGTCATGCTGAATGTCAGTGTTTTTTACAACATGAAAATAATTTCTAAGAACAACGTTTTTTTATATGATCTTACTCTCATAGGAAGTAAAATTTGTCCTATTCTTGCCATCTTTTTCCAGGAATTAGAGGTTAAATTGAGTATTTCCTGTCCTGTGTGTGTGTCAGGGGTGTAGAGAAAACATTTCAGTTGCAGATGAGGGGTAATGAAAACTGGATAAAAAATGGAGGATAATGGCAGGGTGAACAGTGATGAGATAGATGTGAAGGGCGATTTTCAAGGGAGGTTTTTTAGTTCCTTGACTCTTGTCCTTTGACTTTCTTTAATCAAAGATGATTCTGTGATGTTGAGCCTAGGTGGCTGAGAATACCATATCGTTAACAGAGATGAAGAATACAGGTGTTTGAGTTATATTTTGGGTATATTTAATTTGGAGTTTTGGCAGCATGTTCAGGGGTAGAGGTCTAGGCCAACATTAGAGCTATGGGGTTGGAATTTTGGAGAGAGATCAGGGTTGAAGATAAAATCCAGGAGTTTACATAGAGGTGATAATTTACGTTGCATGGGGAAGAGAGGAAAGAACAAGTAAGGAAAATTCAATCTCACTTGTCATGATTAACAACAGAAATTTGAGTAATTACTAATAAGTTATAGCATCTTTCTCTTTAGACTGTAGTTAAGTCCTTAATGATATATATTTTTTTCCGCTCTCTAATTTTTGGACCTCTTGCTAGAGGGCAGTAGTAGTTAATTCCAAGGGCAAGGAAAGCAAGTATTAAAAGAGTTTGATGGCTTAAGTCTAAGCTAAACATATTCCTGTGTTTCCTAAACTTACATTCGACAGTACATTATTTTCAGTCCTTTTTATCCTTCACATCAGATCTGTTAAGTGTGAAATCTTTTTTCTCTTAATATCCGGCTTTTGCAGGATGGTTCAAGAATTATGCCTTTTGTTGGTTATCTCTGATATCAGGATCTTTCAATATGTTCAGAAGAGAGGAAATGAGTTTAGAATTTAACTACATTCTGATCTTCCCATGATATGGCACAATGTAGTTAGGAGATCTCATCTGTTCTACTGTAACTTTACACAAGTATAAGACTATAAATAGTTATGTTCAGGGTTTTGCCATTATTTTGATTGCATTTCAGCAGATCCCTTTTGGACATTCACCCAATTTGGAGTATTAAATAGTGAATCTACCTTAAAATGTAAAGGAAAGTGTCAATCTATAAATATTTATAAGATATTGTCTGATTGTGTGAGATACATTGACATGATTGTAAGATATCCAGTGTCGGAATAACACTGGGTAACAGTGGAAACTTAAAGAATTATTAATATGTTAAAGTATCTTTCTGTTTGGAGACTTTTTTGGGGAACATTTCATTTTGTGAATTCACCTTAGAAGTATCTAGTCTTTCTCACTCTCCTGCCCCGTGTGTGCACATGTACAGGCACGCCCGTATGTGTATGCATTTTCACTTCAATCTCAGTTGTCATGATTAACAGCAGGGGTGTGTGTGTATTTGTTTACTTATACACAGTAGAATTTATATCTGATAGTGTACTCTGCAGGTTTGTTATTTGACACTGTTGTATTTCTTTGAAATTTTCTTCTAGGGGCGCCTGGGTAGCTCAGTCGGTTGAGCGTCTGACTTCAGCTCAGGTCACGATCTCGCGGTCCGTGAGTTCGAGCCCCGCGTCAGGCTCTGGGCTGATGGCTCAGAGCCTGGAGCCTGCTTCGGATTCTGTGTCTCCCTCTCTCTCTGCCCCTCCCCCGTTCATGCTCCGTCTCTCTCTGTCTCAAAAATAAATAAATGAAAAAAAAAAAAAAGAAATTTTCTTCTAGGTCACTTACTGGTCTTCTTCTGTATCAGGCATCATTCTGAGCATTTAGGATGTAGTAATTAAGTTATTCTTTTTAACAACCCTCTGAGGTTGCAACTGTTACCCCTGTTTGAAGAATAGGAAGCTGAAAGACATATCTTGTGACACCAGGATTTGAACCCGAGCATATACCCGTTCTCTTAAACTACCATGCAAGGCCTATTTCTCTAAGCCTCAGTCTCCTAGTCTAAAAAGCAGTAATAAACAGACCTATCTTTTAGGGTTTTGGGTAGGGTTAAATGAAGCAATGCATGTGAAGAGGCCGATGCTGGATCTAGATATTAATGATCAGTTACTATTAGCTGTTGGTTGGCCACTTTTCTGATTTTCCTCTGGTGCTTTTGTTCTTTGTCTCCCTTGTAGTTTATTCTTCGTCGGCCCATTCTTTAAACAATGGTATTCTAGAGTTCCACTTTTGACCTGCTGTTTTATAGCATTCTGCATAATTTCCCTTCAGAAGGTTTATCCACTTTCCTAGTTTTTAACTACTGCCTACTACCTGTAATCTGATGACCCAATTCCATACATTTCCGCCAAGCTATAGTCTGTTGTAGCCAAATGTCTGCTGTACCTCCACCTTTGGGCATCCCCACGTGTCCCTTGCGCTTGATGTGGATAAAACTGGAAAATTTTTAATGTAAAATGGAACTGAAGGATATGAAGTGGAGAACCTCACACATGCACCCGCAGAAAATGGAACTCAAAAGACTGAGACTGACTTCTCACAAATAACCTGATTTATAGAGGGTTGAAATTTATCCTCTGACCAATGAGCATCCACCAAGAATGTCTTCCATCTTCAAGCCAGTGAACTTGCTGCTTGGCCCCTTGCTGGTCTTTCCCCTCTTACACTCCTTGCCCATAAAAGCAACTCAAGTAAAACCTTCAGTGGACTCCTACAGCTCACTGAAGTTTGAATGTCCCAAGTTGTAGTTCCTCTACTATTCCTGAATAAACTCAGTTTCTGGCAACTCGACTTTGCCTTAGTTTATCTCTCTTCTCTTAGGTAGACATTACATGGTATCAGAGTGAGATCTGAAGAAGGTGATCACCAGGAACACCAACCTCCAGAAATAAGTGAGTTTCCTGCACTTGAGCCCTTTGCACTCATAGCTTGTGCAAGTCAAGGTAACTTTCAGTTTGGTAAGTTTCCTCTCAGGTCTTGAGGTGCCTCCTTTGGTGGAGCTCTCTGACTTTATTTGGGATCTGGAGACGGGCGGATTGTCCTTCTGGTATGTACTCTTTTATTTCTGATAATGGGATCCGAGTCATCTGAATTTTCTAAGGGTGGCCCCCCTTGGGGAACCCTCGCTGGTTTTATGTTAAAAAATTACAGCCCTTCCTCACACACATGTTTGACTAAACCAGTTTTACTAAGGATAACCTAGAACTCCAGTGACCATTATGTGGAAACTTTGATCTCCCCAAACTTACTTTTCTCTGAACTGATTTAGAAGACCATGTTTACAATACTAAACAATCCAAGTGGGATGGTTATTTTAATTGGTATCTGGAAGCTTCCAAATGTGTTCAGGATTCTAAAATTGCCTCCTTACAAAATACTGTTGCTAAATTAAAGCAAATAAATAACAATTTGTAAGAAGAAAACACCGGAGGCCTGTTCCTGCTGCTAACCAAGGTCTTTCCTAACTTTACTATTCTACCTCCTCTATCTTCCTGTTTGCCTTCTCTTAACCCTTTACCCTCTCTCTAAACTTCCTTTCTTTCCTATTACTGAAACCTCATCCACTGCTCTCATTAAAACCTTCCCTTTCAAAATTAAACCTGAGGATTCTAAACCACCCCAGATTTCCTACACTCCATGGACAAAGGCCAAAGTTAGGACTATAAGAATTTTCCCAAGGTAACTGGGGTCTCCATGCATTTGTTGAGGAATTCATTATTGAAAGTATCACTCGCCAAACTGCTCTTCCATTTCTTATCAGTTAGCCCACATGCGTATCAGAGAAGGTCAAAGTGTAGCAGTGGATTAAAACTGCTGTTTGGGGAAATCCCAAACAATCTCTAGAGTTTAAACTAAACCAACCACCAACCCTTTTATATGATCAGGCTTGCAGACTGGACAAAAGGCTACATGAAGCCATTCCTAGGGCCTTCCCCAAACCCGTGGACTGGAACAAAATTCAGGCACACGCTCAAAAGCCTACCAAATCTGTCCATGACTAATAAAGCAGACTCTACATCATTTTTTAAAATTCTGGACTTTCCATAGATGTTGAATCCACGCTGGTGGCTTTTAATTCCATGTTCATGAATGGCCTAAACAAGGACTTCTTCCTGTTGGTCAAAAGAACCCATATAGAACGGGAGACAGTGTGCATCCCTGACTTTGTCAATCTGGCTAATCAATTACTTGCACCCTAGAGGATGACACCAGAAAAAAAGACAACTAATATTTTGATTCTTTACCTTGGAAAGGTAACTTCCAAGGTTTCCAATATGGAAACTCCAAAGCCATCTTCTAGAACTATGTCATTACTGCAAAAAACCTGGCCATTGGAAAACAGAGTGCTAGAAATGGACTCGGGAGCTACACTATCAGTAGCTACACTGAAAGAGTACACTACAATTAAAGAGTCTTCCTCTAAAATATGTATGCTCACCCAGGGGGCGCCTGGGTGGCTCGGTTAAGCATCTGACTTCAGCGCAGGTCATGATCTCACGGTTCGTGAGTTCAAGCCCTGCATCAGGCTCTGTGCTGACAGCTCGGAGCCTGGAGCCTGCTTCAGATTCAGAGCTAGCCCCTTCCCTAGCTCACGCTTGCTCTCTCTCTGTCAAAAATAAATAAACTTAAGAAAAATCAAAATAAATAAAATATGTATGCTCAGTGAGGGTCTTTTGTTTTTTTAATTTTTTTAACATTCATTTTTTTGAGAGTCAGAGACAGTGCAAGCAGGGGAGGGGCAGAGAGAGAGGGAGACACGGAATCTGAAGCAGGCTCCAGGCTCTGAGCTGTTAGCACACAGCCTGAATCGGGACTCGAACCCATGAACTGTGAAGTCATGACCTGAACTGAAGTCAGACGCTTAACCAACTGAGCCACCCACGTGCCCCAGATAGTGGGGGTCTTAAATAAACCACAACGTGTGCCTATTTCTAAGCCCATATGTTTTTGTCTGGGACTTTGGCAAGTTGAGCTACCCATTTCTCCTCAATGATTTAGTTCCCACACATTAGAAGGAGATTTCCTAGAGAAATCTAATGTTGCCATTTTTTTCTCTCAAAAGGGAAATAACCATTGAGTTTGAATCCCAACACTTAGGAAAATTCAATCCTTTTTGCCCTTCCTTGCACTCTACAAGCCAAGGAAGTCTAAACTTCAAACTCATCCCTGCTGTTAAACCTGGTAACCCCCACTTTTTGGGCAAAATCGTTAACAGATGTAGGCAGAGTTCATATTGCCCCTCCCATTAAGATCCAGATTGACCCCTCAAAAAACTCTCCCAACAAAAAAAACCAATATCCTATAAATAAAGCTTACAGGGCATAAGGCTTATTACAGAGGATAAGTCTCAAGGACTCGTTATCCTTTGCACTAGTCCTCGTAATACCCTATTTTGCCTGCAAAAAATCGAGTGGCTGAGGATGGAGATTTGTCTAAGACCTAGGGCAATAAATAACATTCTAAGTCCCTGCCTCCCCATCATCCTTAATCTCCACATGCTATTGGTATCCATTCCTACTGGAAGCATTTTTTTTTTTTTAACTTTGATTGACTTATGCAATGGATTTTAAAAGATCCTTGTTGGTAGGGATAATTAATATCTTTTTGCCTTTACCTGGGAAGGATAACTGTATTCCTAGACAGTCATGCCTCAGGGCTTCACTGAGAGTCTATCTTCCCACAAGTTTTAGAAGCTGACTTAAATGACAAAATTCTCTGGAGGCTCCATTACTACAATATGTGGACGATTTGCTTTTTTGCTTGCCCTTCCAATGCTCCTCACAAAAAGAGAGTGTTTACATGTTGAAAATCTTAGCCATTGAAGGACATAGGGTCTCAAAGGAAAAATTACAATTTTTCCAAACTGAGGTTTGATATTTAGGACATTTAATCTCATAACAGGGACTGTACCTAGTTTAAAGGTTTCAAGACATTTTCAACTTTCCAAAACCTAAAGGCAAATGTCACTTACAGGTTTTTTTTGGGCTAGCTGGTTATTGTCATAATTGGACCCCAATTTCTCCTTGTTGGTTCATTAAGGAGTATTCCACATATACCCCATTGTTTGGGATGACCAAGATAGTTTGATCTTTAAGACCTTGAAGGAAAGCTTAATAAATCCCCCTGCCCTTGGATACACAAATTATCAGCTACCCTCTTTCCTTTTTGTATATGAGAGAGAAGGGAATGCCCTTAAAGTACTTACCCAAAAACGCAGGGGCTATCATTGACATCTGAGTTACTGCACCCAAAAATTAGATTCATTTCCCTGAAGACACCCACCACACCTTACTTACCTACTACTGCCGCTTTAGTTAAAGCTACCAAAGAGATAGTTATGGGATCCTCTTTGACCATCTTTGTACCCTGGTCTGTCAGGACACTCTCACATTCACACCACACTTAACACGTTTCAGCAAACTATCTCACCTCCTGTGAAATCCTCATATGCACTGTCCCCCATATCACTCTTGTTCAAAAAGCAGAAGTTTTAAATTTCAATTAACAAGTTTTTCTTTTCTAGGACATGCTTTTTGTATTCTAAGAAATCTCCACCGATCCTATGGTCATAGGTTCCCTATTTTTTTCCTTGGAATTCTGTAGTTCTTGCTCTTGTGTTTACATCTATGATCAATTTTGAGTCAATTTCTTATTCTGACTTCTCCTTTGTCTGGTATTAAGAAGCCACTGTAGCTTTCCTTTTATTAATGTTTGCATGGTATATCCTTTTCTATCCATTTACTTTTAATCTGCTTTATATTTAAAATAGTTTTCCTTTGGACAGCATATGGTTGGGTCTTGCCTCTTTCCCCCCTCCACAAACCTGAGAATCTCTGCCTTTCAATTGAGATGTTCAGATCATTTATATTTAATGTAATTGCTGATATGGTTGGATTTAAATCTACCATCTTGCTAGTTGTTTCTAGATTTTTTTATTTTTCTCTTTAGTTCTTTGTTCCTTTCTTCTTCTTTCTTGCTGTCTTTTGGATTAAGTGTTTTTATAATTACATTTATCTCTACTATTAGTTTGCTAATTTTACCTGTTTTTTCCTTTAGTTGTTGCTCTAGGGTTTACAATGCACTCCTTTAACTTATGTAAAGTCTACCTTCAAATAATATATAATATCATATATATAATATGATAGTTATATATATAATATAATATGATGTCGTATGTGTTATATAATATATATAATAATGTACTTCTTTAACTTCTATAAAGTCTGCCTTTAGATAATGTGATAACAAATTGTGGTGTAAGAACATATATTGCAGCATATGTTTCCATTTCTTCCCTCCCGTCCTCTTACTAATGCTGTCACGTATTTGACTTTTAATAACACTCTAATATGTTGTTACTATTTTTTGCTTTAAACAGCCAATTGTTTTTTAAGGAGATTTTTAAAAGAAGAACAGGGTCTTAAATTTACCCTCATATTTACCATTTTCAGTTCTCTTTATTCCTTCATGTCAATCTAGATTTCCAGTACTTGTCTGGCTGAATAACTTTCTTTAACATTTCTTATTTTGCACACTACTGGCAATGATTCCTCTCAGCTTTTTTCTGATTGTTTTTCTTTTAGCCTTTTTTTTTTTTTTTTTGGAAAGGTATTTTTGCTGGGTATAGAGCTTTGTGTTGACAAATTTTCCTTTTCTTTGAATGCTTTAAAAATGTCATTCTTTGTCCACTGACTCCCATAGTTTTTTTATATCTCTTAGCAGTCACTTCAAATTTCCCTCTTCCCCCAGCCCCTGGCAACCGTTAATCTTTTTGATGTACAAGTTTGCCTCTTCTAGACATTTCATATAAATGGAATCATACAATATGTGGTCTTTTGTGTTAAATATATGGTCTTAGCATAATGTTTTCAAGGTTTATCCATGTTGTAACATTTAGCAGGACTTCATTTCTTTTTATGGCAGAATAATGTTCCATTGCATGGGTATGCCATATATTGTTTATTTACTCATCCATCAATAAACACTTGGGTTGTTTTTTGCTATTATGAATAGTGCTACTGTGAACAATCGTATACAAATATTTGCATGAACATATGTTGAACTTTATGAGAAACTACCAAACTTTTTCACAGGCTGCTACATTTCACATTCCCACTGATATTGTATAAGGGTTCCAATTGCTTCACATTCTCACCATCATTTATTGTTTTTTGTTTGTTTTGTTTTTAATAGCCAATTCATGATCATTTTAAAGTCCATTATTTGGGTGATCTCCATGTCTTTTCTAGTCATTGCCTTATTTCTTGACAATTTGTTTTTTTCTTGCTTGTGTGCGTCTCTTTTTTTTACTTTTTTTTTTTTAATTGAATTCTGGGTATTGTATGTAGAAGAATAGTAGATACTGAGGTAAAAAATATTTATTCCTGGAAGTGGACACATCTCTGCTTCTATCAGACTGTTAGTGTTAAGGATTGAATAGTCTAATCAGTAGGTGAGCTGGCTTAGGTTTTGTTGTTGCTATGGTTACCTTTAGTACACTACAGACTTGAAATTCTTCAGCGGTGGGCTGTTAATATCTTGTGCTTAGTATTGCGCCTGGTATGCTGAAGAGTTTTCCTCATTGTTCCTCCTCCACTGTCAACTTTTAGCAGGCCCTGCTTACCTATGCCAAATAAGGGATTTCATGACACTGTCTTCTTCCTCTTTCAGCCACTGATGCTTTTCACTCAAGGTGAGAATCATGGTGGAAGCAGGGGGTCATTCTCCTCCATGATGGTTTGTTTGTTTTTCAAATGCATATATCTGTGCATAATCACCACCCACAAAGTTCTCCTGTTGTCCTTCCCAGTCCGTATCCCCCTCAAAAGATAACCAGTATTGTGATTTCTACCATTTTAGACTTGTTTTGCCTGTTTTTAAATTCTGTGTAAGTGAAATTATAATAGTATCCTTCTGTTTCAGGCTTCTGTCACTAAACAGTTCTGAGATTCTTCCATTATCGTCGCATGTACCAGTAGTATATGGTTTTTTATTGCCATGTAGAATTCCAGTGTATTAATATACCACGGTCGATCAGTAAAGACTATTTAAGCAATTGGATACTTGTCTAATTATCTAATTAACCATCTTGTAATTTTCTTAAAAACTTGTAATTACCCTAAAAGTAACATGCCAACGTTGGCCTTGTTGCTAAGGCCAGAAACCTAGGAATCACCCATCTTTGTCACCTCTCCCCATACCCTACTTGCAGTCTAATCAGGAAATTCTGTTTATTCCTCTTTCATAATTGTGGCCTGTATCCAGACATTTCTCTCTTTTATATCTGCTGCCCAGAATTTTGCACAAACCTTTCACTTACTTCCATTCTTCCCCCAAGGTCTATGCTCTAGGCAGCAGCCAGAGGAATCCCTCCACAAACGTCTCTCACTTGCTCTCACCTGGCTTTCCTTCTCACTTAAGAATAAAATATACGGGCGCCTGGGTGGCTCCTTCAGTTAAGCATCTGATTTCGGCTCGGGTCATGACCTCACAGTTCATGAGGTGAAGCCCTGCGTTGGGCTCTGTGCTGACAGCTCAGAGTCTGGAGCCTGCTTCAGATTCTCCCCAACCCCCCACCCCCACCTCTCTCTCTCTCTCTCAAAATAAATAAACGTTAAAAATAAAAAAATAAAATTGAAATTTCTGACCGTGGCCCTCCAAAGCCCTTATTTGTCTCCAGCTACCTCTTTAACCTTATTTCCTGTACCACTTTCCTTCTCTGACTCATCTTCAGCTGCTGTGGACCACTTGCTGTTTCTCTCTGCCCAGGAGGCTTTTAGCCCACACCCTCATTTCCTTCTGGTCTCAGCTGAAATGTCACCTCATGGGAGAGATTTTCCTTTATTTATTTTTTGAAGTTTATTTATTTATTTTGAGCAGGGGATGAACAGGGGAAGGGCAGAGAGAGAGAGAATCCCAAACAGGCTCTGTGCTGTCAGTGCAGAGCCTGAAGCGCCAGGGCTCAGTCTCACTAAGTGTGAGATCGTGACCTGGGCTGAAACCAAGAGTCAGACCCTTGACTGACTGGGCCACCCAGACACCCCGAGATTTTCCTTTAATGACTGAATCCAAAAGGCTTGTCCTGCCTCATTTTCCTGGCCTTAACCAGTATTATTTTTCATACCACTTTGACTTTTCATTATTATAATTAGTTATTTGTCTAATAGCTGTCTGTCACCCCACTGGCCTCAATGAAAGCTAGGACTTTGCCTGTGTTCTTTGCTGAATCCAGTGTGTTCTAGGCCTGTCATTCCCGTCCTTCAAGATTTGGTTTTGAATTATTGAAAAGGGTCATTCTTTAGGACTTCTGAGTAGATTTAATGTTGATATTGCTTATCAATTTCTAACTATAACATAATATGCAAGTGGCTGGTTCTTAGATGTTAACATCATTCTGTTATGGCCTATAGGCATTGGTTCTTTTTATCCCCCACCTTTTTTTGCAGTTATTAAAGAGAATGCATTTGCTTAATTTTTAAAAACGTCTATTCAGACTTATAAAAAGAAGTAGTAAACATATAGTACCGACTCAAAATTTTGGATTATTCCACACTGCTACTAACTGTTCCAAATTAAGACATCTGGTGACTGGGGAAGTTTGGTTTCTGTCTCTATTTGGTTAACCAGCTGGTTGTTCTGGAAAGGCAAACACAGTTAATTGTTCTTGTTGAAAGAAGCAGGGCGTTCATAGATTTACTTCAAAGCGTGACTTTTCGGTGGAAGATTTACTTGAGAAATTAGCGCAGGATGTTACTGAGAAAAATGGCTTTTGTTTTTAAAAAGATACTTGAATGTTATATCTGGAACTTGATACTTGAATGTTGTATCCCCGACTGCATGAGAAAGTGTGTGTGTCATTCCCTCCTCCCCCTCCCCCTTTTCCTTGGTAACAGATTCCTGCACTTTAAAAACTCTGCTTTCCCTACGAATTTTAGTGTATTTAATGCATGAGATGCCATATGTTGTTGCAGCCAGTATCTTTGAACATTCCTGCGAATAAGAATAGCATATTCAGACTCACTAAGCAGGATTAATTTACAAAGACATTTAGTCTCAGTCATTAATGAATATGATATTTAAAATTACATCGAAGTTGTAGCAGATGTCAGTTTAGCATACCTTCCACTCAATATTCAGCACTTCTTCCCAATTGAAAACAAATGGCTCTTTGGCAAATTGTTTCAAAGCCAGTTCTGTGTTAGTTTAAAATACACGCACAAATTTGTCTAAATTTTTGACATCAACGTTTTCTGAGAGATGTTCTGCTGAAGTTAAACCAATGCATACTTTTTATCCCAAGGTATTGTTTCCTCTAAGACATACTGATACTGAATAGGAGTGACTGTTACTATTTCACTCTTCCTGGTTTTTCTGAAATAAATATTAATAACCAGCTTCCTAAGTTTTACTTGTGCAGTTTTGCTTCAGATAGGCTGACATTAGATATGCTTGATAACTAATAAGCTTCTTTAATATCCAGCATAGAGATTTTTGTGGCTCCCATTAGATTTTTCATGTTTGCCATTAATACATGACAGTAGTAGCTACTCCTTCCAAGTGCTCTATTAATATAGTCTGCCCCCTTTTTAAAAAATAACTATGATATATGCTTACTATGCAGCTAACATCATCTACCCGTATTGTTTTTAAGTTTATTTATTTTGAGAGAGAGAGAGCATGTGTGCACGCACACACTAGTGGGGCAAGAGCAGAGAGAGGGGCAGAGCCAGCACAGAGCCCGACATGTGGCCCAAACCCACGAACCATGAAATCATGATCTAAGCCAAAGTCAGGAGGTAGACACTTAACCAACTGAGTCACCCCGCCGCCTCCACCCTTATTTTTTAAAAATATGATATGTACTTGGGATGCCTGGCTGGCTCAGTTGGTAAAGCATGTGACTCTTGGAGTTGTACGTTCAAGCCCCACACTGGGCATAGAAATTACTAAATAAATAAATAAAATCTGATGTATACTTATTATACATACGTCTATGAAAAATGCACATATATGTATAATGTTACATATCTGTAGTTGTGCCTTATTATAGGGGAAGTATAATATAGGAGTTAATACTGTGGGCTCTGGAACAAGAATGCTTGAGTTCAGAAACCAGCCTTACTGTATATTAGTTGTTCATTATTAAAAATTTTAGCAATATATGGGGTGCCTGGGTTGCTCAGTTGGTTGAGCGACCGACTTTGGCTCAGGTCATGATCTCACAGTTTGTGAGTTTGAGCCCCGTGTCAAGCCCTGTGCTGACAGCTCAGAGTTTGGAGCCTGCTTCGGATTCTGTGTCTCCCTCTGTCTCTGCCCCTCCCCTACTTGCGCTCTGTCTCAGTCTCTCTCTCAAAAATAAATGAACATTAAAAAAAAAAATTTAGCAATATAGAAAAGTACTAGAAAGACAACACGCACCCCCATGTGCGTGCACGTGTACACATATGCACTCCAGATATTTGAAATACATTTTACGAACGTCATTCTGGAGATCTTTCTGCACATATATACAGATAGAGTGAGCAGAAATGTGCATAGGAATGATTTTATTAAAATGGGATGGTATATTATACATTTTCTCTAAGTAGTATTACATTTAATTTGGATTTAATAAAAAATAAATAAAATGTAAGTGCTGAAGGTCTGGTGTTTCTTTAGTATAAGAAATTAATTGCCCTTTTATTTTTAAGTTTATTTATTTTGAGAGAGAGAGAATCCCAAGCAGGCTCTGTGTTGTCAGCATGAGCCCAATGTGGGGCTCAGTCTCATAAACCACGAGATCATGACCTGAGCCGAAATCAGGAGTCGGTTGCTTAACCGACTGAGCCACCCAGGCGCCCTCCCCCCACTTTGGATTTAACCTAAAGAAAATGTGAATAGTATTATGAGGTTGGGGTCATTTTGTTTTTCAGTTTTTTAAACTATATGTTTCAGATATCTACACAACTGATGGATATACTCAGACGTAGGTTTTTCTGGTGAGCAGGTAGCCTTTCATGTGATGACTGGAGGGCTCAGACCCTTTCATTTTATGGCTCAACCAGAGGGCTCTGAAGTCCTCTGCATCCAGCCAGCAGTTAGGTGAAGAGAAGGTGAAGACACACCACTTCCGGATCACCTGGCCCAAACATGACACGATGTATTTCCACTTGCAAAAACTAGTCACTGAGACTGAGGCAAACCTTGGGGGCCCTGGTCTCTGTTTTCTCCTCTGAGATCCGTACCAAGTCCTAGGTATATCCCACTCCTGTGAGCTGCTTCTCATTTCCCACAAGTAGCATAGACTTTAGAAATACAGTAAGCCCTAGCAGCCCTCTTTGCTGAGCTCCTGCGGTTTAGTAAGTAAGGGTATTTACTTCTTAGTTGCCTACCTTCTTCCTCAGTTGACTTCTTTCCAAATCTGGGGGTGTTAGATTTTATTTTTTATATTTTTATAATGAAAAGAGAGACCTGACTGGGGGAGAGGTTGGTGGTGGCCTTCATGACTGGCCTGAGTTATCTCAGGTCTGGAATTGAGATTGACGTAAGAGCTTTTTGGCATAGCAACATTCCTAGCACGTATGTATGCAAAATCCTTTCTTATCCCTCCCAACGTCCATGATGTGTATCAAGAACATTTTAAAAAAGTTTTTTGAATAAGAGTAGGTTTCTAGAAGAGTTGCAAAGATACTACAGTTTCTATATACCCTTCACCCTAATGTTAATGTCTCCAAACCAAATTTGGTAACATTTACCCAAACTAAGAAATTAACACTGGTACAATACTATTGACTAAACTATACAGTTTGTTTGGATTTCACCAGCTTTTCCACTAATATCCTTTTTCTGGTCAGTCCAGTCAAGGATACCACATCCACATTTAGTTGCCAAACCCCCTTAGTCTCCTCCGGCCTGTGACAGTCTCTCAGATCTTGCTTATTTTTCATGACCTTGAAACTTTTGAAGAGTACCAACCAGGTGTTTGTAGGATATCCCTGAATGTAGGTTTGTGTGATGTTTTCTCATGATTACGCCGCCGGGGTGATGGATTTGGGGGAAGAATACCACAGAAGCGAAGGATCTTTCCCATCATGTCACACCAGGGGGCATGTGACATCAACACGATTTAACCTTCATCAGTTGGGTAAGGTGATATCTTCCAGGTTCCTCTACTTAAAGTTACTGTTTTTTACTCTTTTCATACTCTATTCTTTGAAGCAAGTAATTAAGACTAGTCTGTACCGGAGGGGAGGAGAATTAAGCTCCACCTCCTGGAGGAGGTATATCTCCTTAAATTACTTAGAATTCTTCCCTTGTTTTTTAAAGAAATTTTTTTAACGTTTTATTCATTTTTGAGACAGGGAGAGACAGAGCATGAACAGGGGAGGGAGCATGAACAGAGACATGAGAGACAGGGAGAGACAGAGCATGAACAGAGAGAGAGGGAGACACAGAATCTGAAACAGGCTCCAGGCTCTGAGCTGTCAGCACAGAGCCCGATGCGGGGCTCGAACTCAACGGACCGCAAGATCATGACCTGAGCCGAAGTCGGACGCTTAACCGACTGAGCCACCCAGATGCCCCTCTTCCCTTGTTTATTTACTTATATAGGCATTTATTTTTATCTGTATGGATTCATGAGTATTTGATTCTTGAGATTATAATCCAATGTAACTGTTATTTTGCTGTTCAAATTAGTCTAGTGTGACCAGTGGAAGACCTTGGCTCTTAGCCTTATTTATTTATTTATTTATTTACTTACTTATGTATTTAGCACTACTTTACTTTCTGGCATTATTTGATGCTCTCTGCTGATCTTGAATTTCCCCTGCCCCAGACCTAGAATCAGCCATTTGTTCAAGGAGCTCAAAGGGTATTTTTAATAGGTTAGATCTTAAGCTTTTCTGACTAGTACCTAACTAAAAGATAAACTTATAGCAGTGAAACTGTATCGTCTTATAAAACATGTTGAAGTTTATTTGCTCTTTACAAGTGTGTTTTTCATTATAAGATGAAAAATAAAATCTTAAAAAGCACCAGCTCAGTTTGATATGTTAGTAGTTTATTCAGATTTGAGAATTATTTGTTTGATACTAGTGTTCATGAAATTTTGCATATTGATTCATTTTTTTTAAAAAGGTTAATATAAAAGTAACTGAGACTGCTTACCTATTTTAAAAGCTTTAAGAATTATACATTTTTAAAATTTGAATGTAAAATGAAATAAAATGAATGCAAAGCACATGAAAGTTCATTAGAAGAAAGGAAATTAACATTTGTTGCTTATTTTCTTAATGCCAAGAATTGTGCCCCCTAATACTTCTGCGTTCCTGTATTCTGCGATTACCCCTGTTCTTATACTATATTGTAATTGTTTACTGTTCAGTCTCCTAACTTCTTAAAGACAGCAAATATGTTTTTGATCTGAATCTCCAGCATTTAGCATAGTACTTAGCCATAATAGTACTCAATATTGAGAGTGTCCATTTTTATCTCCACTTTATTTTTTTTAATTTATTTAAGTGATCTCTGTATCCAACATTAGGCTTGAACTTACGACCCCAAGATCAAGAGCTGCATGCTCTTCTGACAGCCAGCCAAGCACTGCTTTATCCCTACTTAAGGATGGGGAAGCTGAGGCTTCGAGAGTTCGGGTAATTTGTACTATGATGACTTTGCTAGTTTGTGGCAGAACAAGAGGATGAAATTAGGATGTTTGATTCTTTTTTTATTTTATTTTTTTTAAGTTTGTTTATTTGGAGAGTGAGAGAGACAGGTGGGGACAGAGAGGGAGGGACGGAGGAAGGGAGAGAGAGAGAGAGAGAGACAGAGAGAGAGAGAGAGAAAGAGAATTCCAAGCAGGCTCTGCACTAACAGTGCAGTGATGCAGGGCTCGAACCCATGAACTGTGAGATTATTACCTGAGCTGAAACCAAGAATTGAATGCTTAACCGACTGAGCCACTGGGTGCCCCTGATTCTTTTTTTTTTTTTTTTCCCTTCTAATTTTTTTTTTTTTTTTTTTTTTTTTTTTTTTTTTTTTTTTTTTTTTTTTGAGAGAGAGGGATAGAGAATCTGAAGCAGGCTCTGTGCTCAGCGGGGCTTGGTTTCATGACTGTGAAATCATGACCTGAGCTGAAATCAAAAGTCAGACGCTTAGCTAACTGAGCCACCCAGGCACCCCAAAATGTTTGATTCTTTTTTTTTTAATATTTATTTATTTAAGGGGGGGCGGGGGAGGGGCAGAGAGAGAGAGGTAGACACAGAATCTGAAGCAGGCTCCAGGCTCTGAGCTGTCCGCACAGAGCCTGACGTGGGACTCGAACTCATGAGCTGTGAGATCATGACCTGAGCCGAAGTCAGATGCTTAACTGACTGAGCCCCCCAGGATGTTTAATTCTTAAGCCTATTACTTTTTCTATTGTACCACACTCACAGTTTTTTGATAAGCTGAAAATCACTGCATTATTTTCAAATTGATAATCTCTGAAAGTATTCAGAAGAAACTGGCAATATTTGTTGCCTCCAGGGAGAGGAAAGGGGCTTGAGGACAAGCCAAGACATTAGTTTTGGAACATTTGAATTTTAAACCATATGACTATTTTAGATATTAAAAAATATAAATACATTTAAAAAATATACGGAAACTTACCAGATGGAGTTTTACATTGTTTTTAAACATTGTATCATTTCAATGGTTGTTTTTTTATTTTGTAGAGCAAATATTGATTTGCTTTATATTAATGGTAGGATCCCTGATTCTAAAGATATCTTTTATAGAGTCTTCTGGTAAGTTTTTTGTGTATTTTATTTTTTCCCTTTATTTTTGGACAAGAAATTTGAAAGGTGGGGTGTGGGAGAGGATAGATGTTTTAAAGGGAACAGAAGATCAAAGTCCCTCTGTTCGGTGTGAATGAAATTTGACTTCTTAAAATTTCCTTTATAGGAAATCTTATAAAATCTTCCTTTATAGGAGCCTCTTACGTTAAGTGAGTACTCGGTGATACACCCAAGACTTTATTTGATTATATTTAATTAGTTAGAGTGGTTCCGGCTGCATTAATAAAAACTTTGCTACAAACTGACTTAAATAGAAAATGTAGAATCTCATTAACATGGACTAATAGAAGAAAAGTTCTTCCCATCAGTTGAATTGGGTCCACTTTAGAATTAGTGTTGCACGTCTGAACAAATTATAGTTGGAAGGAGAATACTGAATAGATTGGCAAGAATATAAGTTTCTGAACCAATTACTGGTTTAAAAGGATAGAATTACTGTGATTGGTTTAGGCTAATCAGGATCTGCCCCTGGAGCTAGGGTCAAGTCTTCAAACCATGTTGATGCCACATGGAGGAGGGAGAGAAGGATGAGTTGGAGAGGTTCCATCATACTGTCCACTAGAGCTCCTTAACTGCCTTTCAAACAATATATGATGTATAAGGGACCCTCCAATCCTAATCACAACTTTTGAGGAATGTAATTGTTCGTGCTGGCTGATGGGTGCATATTCTCTACTCCATACAAATTCCATAATAAAAAGTTTAAAAAGAAAGAAAAGGGGGACACACAAAAATAATGAGTAAGTGATGGTTGCTTATTGTATTATTTTTCCAGGCCAGTATGCGTTTTTTTAATCCTCCTGCTCCCTTTCTTTCTCCGCTGCTTATATGTGGGGTTAACATGTAATTCCCCCTCTCAAAGGCTAATAGGCATGTTCCTTAATTATAGTTGACATTAATGCTTCAGTACTTTCATTGAAGAGCAACAGCATAGTATTAGAGTGAGCACAGGTTCTCAGGTTTTTGAAGTTACAACTTGGGTTTCGAACGAAACTCCCCCCACATCCTCACCTTAGTGGCTGTGAGAGCATTGACGAGTACTCAGTCCCTCGGAGCTTCAATTTCCTCTGTAAAATGGGGATAATGAGTTCCTGGGTGGCTCAGCTGCTTAAGCATCCGACTTCGGCTCAGGCCATGATTTTCATGGTTCGTGAGCTGGAGCCTCGCCATCGGGCTCTCTGCTGACAGCACAGAGCCCGCTTCAGGTCCTCTGTCTCCCTCCCTCAAAAATAAGTAAACATTTTTAAAAAATGAGGATAATAATCCCTATCCTGTAAGGTTAAATGATTATGATTAAAAAAAAGCAAAAAACTAGTAAGTCGGTAGCACATAGCCCAGCATTCGTTGAACTCCAGTTATTATTTTCTTCTCTGTGAGGCTCAGTTATCCTTGCCTAATTTGATAAATGCGGTATAGCATTATTGTAGTTAAATTCTAAGTGTAGATTATGAACTTATTAATACCCATTCCTGAATGCCTTTTCCCCATTAAACTTTTCCCTACATTTGGGACATTTGCCGGACCTCTGCATCCGTCATCATAGCTAATTCCTTATAGTAAGTGGTCAATACTAAGTTTCAGCTGTGGGGAATTAAGTTTTTCTGACTCAAGTCTGATAAATTGTCTCAAAAGAAAACTAGTCTTATGTCCAACATATACTTCCCATACAACTGTTACTCTTCAGTAGTAAAAGTATAAAAGTATATATGCTTATGCTGTTACATCTTTCACGTATGGTGAACATTCATACCTGCAAGATAGAAATACATGTATTTTTTTTTTAATGTTTATTTATCTTGAGAGAGAGACAGCACAAGCCAAGCTGGGAGGGCCAGAGAGAGAAAGAGAGAATCCCAAGCAGGCTCTGTGCTGTCAATGCGGAGCCTGATGCTGGGCTCAATCCCACGAACCGCAAGATCATGACCTGAGCCGAAATCAAGAGTTGGACGCTTAAACAACTGAGCCACCCAGGTGCCCCAGAAATATATGTATCTCTAAGGATACCTCCATTTCTTTTCTGATTTCATGCAAAATAATATGCAGAAGACTTTTGGTATAGTGCCTTTCATAGTCAATAGTTTCTTTTCTTTCTTTTTTTTTTGTAGTTTTATGGTTTTATTAACACAAATATGACATGCACATAAGCTGTCTATTCATTTTCTTCGCTGCACAGTCTGGCATTGGGATTCGTGACTCTGATGGCCAGCTGGGCTACTCTTTCCACAATGGCTTTATGGTTCTTGGAGGAGACCTTGTGAGCAGTCTCTGCACAGTAAGATTTATTGCACATCAGCAGCACCTCAAGCTCCTTGACATTGTGGACTAGGAACTTCCGGAAGCCACAGCGCAGCATGTGCTTTGTCTTCTTGTTGCTCCCGTAACCAACGTTGGGCATCAAGATCTGGCCCTTGAGTCTTCTGCGCACTCTATTGTCAATGCCTCTGGGTTTCCGCCGGGTGCGCTTGATTTTGACGTATCGGTCTGACTGGTGCCGGATGAGCTTCTTGGTCCTCTTTTTAACAATCTTGGGCTTCACCAGAGGTTAAGGGCAGCCGTGATGCCAAGTTACAGATGGCTGCCATCCCGTAGTCAATAGTTTAAGAGATGTAAAATATATGTTATTTTCTTTTTTTGCTTTTTATTTAAGTGGAAAAGAAAGCTACTTCCTCTTCCATTATAGAAATATTTAAGCTAGGCTGTCCTTCAGATTTCATACTTAAACTCAGCCAGCTTAGAATAAGAGCAATACCTAGTTGCAGCTAGATATATTCGGGATGCACTTCATATACAGAAAGAACATTTTATTGGGTTTATTTTAATAGGAAATAAAGTGAAATAGTATTTCAATTGATTAAAGAACTTAAATCTTATTAAGACACAAGTGATGAGGAATTCATACTTATGTTTAGGGATTTTGCTATTAAGTAAACAACTGTTAATTATCTCAGGACAATTTTTATTATTTTTTAATTTGAGAGAGAGAATCCCAAGAATCCCACAATCCTGGGATCATGACCTGAGCCGAAATCCAGGGTCGGATGCTCAACCGACTGAGCCACCCCAGTGCCCCTAAGGATAATTGTTGAGATAAGAGATTGGTCAGCACTTCCATCTAATGTGTTCCAAGATGGCAGTTCATCAAGAATTTAATATTCTCACCCCCTTAAAACTCATCCTGAGATGTTTGTTTTGGGTCGTCTTTATAAACATCTTCCACCCTCTGCATCATATTCAGACATGAGAACTCTGTATCCCAGCGAGAACCACAACAGCAGTTTTGAGGTCCTGCCGTTTCCTGATCTGCACTAGGTGGTTCAAGATGACATATTAATAATTGTTCTACCTCCATTCTCAGCATCCTTAGGCCCATATTTAAATTGGCTATGATTGCTAGCTAACTGTAACAGGCAATCTTTGTAAAATGAAGAAAACTTCTTTTTAGCCATGCATAGCTTTAGACTTTACTTTGTATCTGTGAATGAATATAAGCTCTATAGTTTGAGATTGTTGTAAGATATACCTACCTTACCTCTAATATCTTTCTTCTTCCTTCTCCTCCCTCCCTCCCTTTTTCTTCCTTTCTTCCCCTCCCTTCCCTCTTCCTTCCTTCTTTCCTTCCTCCCTCCCTCCCTCCCTTCCTTCTATCCTTATTTGAACAGTGTATCATGTGGACAACCACTGTGATTATTATCATTGCTACAGTCTTAAAGTGTTAAGTTCGCTGTAGTATTTAATCTGGGGCCTGCTCTGCCTGTCCTATCAACCCCCAGAATCCGTTGAATTAAAGCCACACAGGGAAATTTTCCAATGTGAAACAGACTCTCCAGGCAATGTACTGGAGGGAAGGAGTAAAGCACTACTGTTCTGCTTGAGAGCATGGTCATAGTCCTACAAATTACTGTTAGCTAAAAGGCATGATAAACTTGGTTATTTAAGATTCTCATCAACCTAGGACACCTGGGTGGCTCAGTTGGTTGAGCATCTGACTCATGATTTTGGCTTAGATCATGATCCCAGGGTCATGGGATTGAACCCCGTGTTGGGCTCTGTGCTGAGCATGGAGCCTGCTTAAAATTAAAATTCTCTCTCTCTCTCTCCCTTCCCCCTCTGCCTGTCTTCCCTGCTTGTGCACTCTGTCTCTCTCTAAAATAAAAAAAATAGCAGCGCTTGGGTGGCTCAGTCCATTGAGCAGCTAGCTGACTCTTGGTTTCAACTCAGGTCATGATCTCACAGTTTGTGGGTTTGAGCCCTGCATCAGGCTCTGTGCTGATAGCTCAGAGCCTGGAGCCTGCTTTGGATTCTGTGTTTCCCTCTCTCTCTCTCTCTCTCTGTCCCTCCCCTGCTCTCGTTCTGTCTCTCTCTCAAAAGTAAACATTAAGAAAGAAAGAAAGAAAGAAAGAAAGAAAGAAAGAAAGAAAGAAAGGAAGAAAGAGGAGGAAAGAAAAAAATAGCAATCTAGCGTGGTCATGAAGACCACAGTCCTTGGACAGAGTGCCTAGGTCCACATTCCAGCTCCACCATTTACAAGCTACTACAGCCTGAGAAGTACTTCTCCAGAATGTCGTACTGGGAACCCCTGTTGTATTGTTTCCTATTGTTGCTGTAACAGGTTACTACAAACTTGGTGGCTTGAAACAACACAAGTTTGTTATATTATAATTCCGGGGTTCAGAAACCCAAATTAGATTTCACTGGGTGAAAATGGTGGTGTTAGCCAGGGCTGCATTTCCATCTGGAGGCTCTAAAGGGGAACAATTCTTGGCCTTTTCTAGGTTCTAGAGGCCACCCATTAATTTTTTTGTAAATGTTTATTTATTTTGAGGGGGAGGAGAGAGCAGCAGTGGGGCAGAGACTCCCAGGCAGGTTCTGTACCGTCAGTGCAGAGCCCTACTCAGGGCGCCATCTCACAAACCGTGAGATCATGACCTGAGCTGAAACCAAGAGTTGGATGCTTAACTGAGTGAGCCAACCAGGCACCCTGAGTCCAGCCACTTCTTGACCTTCTTCACCCAAACCAGCAATGTATCTTTCTGTAGCTATAACATAGCAACACCTCTCTCTGATTCTCATCATGTTCTGCCTCCTCCATTTACTTTTTTTTGTTTTTAATTTTAGAGGGGGGTGGGAGAGAGGGGGAGAGAGAGAGAGAGAGAGAGAGAGAGAGAGAGAATGAATTTTAAGCAGGCTCCATGCTCAGCATGGAGCCCGACATGGGGCTTGATCCCACAACCCTGGAATCATTTCCTGAGCTGAAATCAAGAGTGGGACACTCAACCAGCTGGGCCACCCAGGTGGCTCCTTCTACTTTTAAGAACACTGGTGGGGAGCCTGAGTGGTTCAGGCGGTTAAGTGTCCAACTTTGGCTCAGGTCATGATCTCACAGTTTGTGGGTTTGAGCCCCACGTTGGGCTCTGTGCTGACAGCTCAGAGCCTGGAGCTGCTTCGGATTCTGTGTCTCCCTCTCCCTCTGCCCCTCCCCAGCTCATGCTCTGTCTCTCTCACTTAAAAATAAACATTAAAAAAAATTTAAAAAAAAAGAACACTAGTGATTACATTGGCTCCACCCAGCTAATCCAGAATAATCTCCCTATTATAAGATCAGCTATAAACACAACTCAGCACAGAAGCCAAATAATCCAAATAAAATGAGCAGAAGATCTGAATAGACATTTTTGCAAAGAAGACGTACAGATGGCAAATGAATACAGGAAATGATGCTCAACATCACTAATCACCGGGAAATGCAAATCAAAACCACAACGAGATATCACCTTACACCCGTCAGAATGGCTAGTCAAAAAGACATGAAATAACAAGTGTTGGTAAGGACGTGGAGAAAAAGAAACCCTCATTCACTTTTTTTTTAATTTATTTTTTAAATAGAGATAGTGTGTGCAGGCAGGGGAGAAGGGCAGAGGGACAGAGGGACAGAGAGAAGAGAGGTGAGAGGAGAGAGAGAATTTTAAGCAGGCTCCACACTCTGCACAGAGCCCAACTTGGGGCTTGATCCCAAAACCTGGGATCATGACCTGAGCCGAAATCAAGAGTCAGGCACTCAACCGACTGAATCACCCACGTGTCTCCCTCACGTACTATTATTGGTGGGAATGAAACTGGTGCAGCCACTGTACAAGACAGTATGGAGGTTCCTTTAAAAATGTAAAATAGGAATACCAAATGACCCAATAGTTCTACTACTGGGTATTTACCCAAAGAAAATGAAAACATTCATTTAAAAAGATACGTGCTCCCCTGTGTTTGTTGCAGCATCATTTACAATACTACCGAGCTACAAAAAAGGGAATGAGATCTTGTCATTCATGACAACATGGATGGATCCAGAGGCTATTATGCTAAGTGAAATAGGTCCAACAGAGAAAGACAAATACCATATGATTTCACGTATATGTGGAATTTTAAAAACAAAAAGCAGAAACAGATCCATAAATACACAGAACAAACTGATGGTTGCCAGAGGGGAGCGGTGGAGAGAGGTAGGCAAAATGGATAGAGGGGAGTGGGAGATACAGGCTTCCACTTATGGAATGAGTAAGTGGCAGAGGTAAAAAAGCATGGGGAATATATATAGTCCCTGGTATTGTAACAATGTATGGTGACAGATGGTAGCTACACTTGGGGTGAGCATAAGATACAGACTTGTGAGTCACTGTGTTGTACACCTGAAATTAACATTTTGTGCCAATTATACTTCACTAATTTAAAAAAAAAGTTTTTTTTAAAGGTCAGCTGATTAGCTGCCTCAATTCCTCTTCGCCAGGAAACCTCTAACATTCACAGGTTCCAGGGATGAAGGGTTAGACATCTTTGGAGGACCACTTTTCTGCGTTCACAACTAGATTTAAATTCTAAAAGTTACATTAAGGCAGCTAGGGCCAGGAGAAGATGATCCCAAAGTGGAGAATGCTGAGAATTATGAGTACGACCAATAATTGAGTTTAAGCTGAAAGGAACTGCTGAGCAACACATATATATGTTGTAAACTTCTCTTACTGGCATAACGTATATGTGGTAGATTCAGTATTCAAGACCGATTGAATCAGAAGGAGGCAACTAAGTTTTAGCCATATCATGGCAGGGAAAGATTAAAATATTAGAATAGATTTTATTTTTTGTTTTCTTTTGTTTTTTTTCTTTTTCTTTTGTTTCCCTAAAAGGGAAATGTTCTTGATTTAATTATAATTTTGAGAAGCTTTGGGTTTAATTTTAATTTTTTGTATTTTTCTTACAGATTTGTACTGCACTTTGAATGCTCCTCCTGACATGGAGAGGATTGAGGAACAATTCGCTAACCTGAACATTGTTAAACGCTCCTCGGGGACTACAGAGCCTACTTACCTGCTGGGCATAGATGCATCAAAAACCGTACAAGCAGAAAAAGAAAGCTTGATCGCTGTTTTATGTTCTAACGGATCAATCAGAATCTATGATAAAGAGAGGTTATACATACTCCGAGAATTTCGTGGCTATCCTGGACTTCTCAATGGAGTCAAATTTGCAAATTCTTGTGACAGTATATATTCATCATGTACTGACGGCACTGTAAAACGTTGGGATGCTCGATCAGCCAGTGAAAAACCTGTCCAGCTGTTCAAGGGTTACCCTTCCAATATTTTCATTAGTTTTGATATCAGCTGTAATGATCACGTCATTTGCGCTGGTACAGAAAAAGTTGATGATGATGCATTGCTGGTATTTTGGGATGCAAGAATTAATTCTCAGGATTTGTCTACTTCTAAAGACCCACTTGGAGCATATTCAGAGACACACAGTGATGACGTCACTCAAGTACGCTTCCATCCCAGCAATCCCAACATGGTGGTCTCCGGTTCAACTGATGGCCTGGTGAATGTATATGATATTAGTATTGATAATGAAGAAGATGCACTGGTTACGACCTGTAACTCTGTTTCTTCCGTAAGCTGTATTGGTTGGTCTGGGAAGGACTATAAACAGATTTATTGCATGACGCATGATGAAGGATTTTGTTGGTGGGATCTTAATCATCTGGATACTGATGAACCAATTACACGTTTGAACATCCAGGATGTCAGAGAAGTAATTAATGTGAAAGGAGGCATTTTGGACTATTTGGTTGGTGGCCTGTATCACGAAAAAATGGACAAATTGTTTGTTGTTGGGGGAACAAACACAGGAATTATTCACTTACTGAGCTGTACTACAGCAGGATTGATTCATGTGACCAGCCTTCACGGAGGGCATGCTGCTACAGTCCGCTCTTTCTGTTGGAATATGCAGGATGATTCTTTGCTAACCGGAGGGGAAGATGCACAGTTGTTACTTTGGAAACGTGGAGCATTAGACAAGACATTTACAAAGAAAGACAGCATGAAAATAGCATCCTCTGTGTACCAGCGAGTTCGAGTTCACAGTAATGATTCTTACAAGAAAAGGAAGAAGCAGTGATGTGATGTTGGGAGCTTCCTTGAAAGGTTTTATAGTCGCAAGTAATTATCTTTGTGTTCTACCTGTGATAGATCTGTTTAAAGCTCATATGTAAAAACAAGCCAGTTAGCAAACAATCCTGGAAAAACGCTGAAAATGGTTTAATTCAGGTCTTCATGTATTCTAAAATTATTTTTTTTAAAGCTGCCAGTTGAGTATATAATCAGTGAGTTGAAAGTAAAATTACATTCCTCATTTTTAAAACCCATCTGTTGAGTTAGTAAATGTTGGGTTTTAAGAAATAGCTTTGATAAGGACTTTTTAGAAGTAGATGGCTGATATGACTTTAAAAAATCAGGTGGTTTGAGCTATATTTTGTAAGCTCAGTTTTTTACATTTTAAATCATCTTCATTATTTATAAAACCAAATCAGACTGTTTTCTGTCAGAGCTCCTACTTAATACACATAGATTATGTTGGAGTATTTAAATGTAAATATTCTAATGATTCTAAATAGTACTAAGCTTTTTTAGAAATAAAGTGATTTGCGTCTATTTAAAAATATATATTTAGTAAATATTTGCATCTATATTTTAAAATGGTTAAATAGTAAGCAGGTATTTCATTGAGGAAAAAGAAATTATCTTGCAAAATTCATTTTGAGTCCGTGAAAATACAACAATGAAAGTATAATAGCAGAATGACTTTTTTATTTCAAAGTAGTCTAGTATTTTGTGATAAAATTTTCTTTCATAGTGCTTTATCCATATTTTTAAACATAAGAGCCCATGGGGAGTGGGGGCCATGCAAGAGTTGGCCGCCAGAGCTTAAAGGGGGACACCACCATAATCTAATTTAAACGTGAATTTTTGTTTACTGCTAATTTTTTCATCCTTCTACGTATTTTTCCAAGGTATCCTAATAAAAAGTTGGTCACTCTAAAGGTTTAGTATGTTCTTACGTTTAATTAAAAATAAAAATACCTTTTTATAGATAAAAATATTTATAAAAATATTTTAGAACGTTTTTATCTTTTGAACTAAAAATATGCTTGAAAAATACAAGCATTACTTTAGAACCTTTTACATTTCTCTTTAAATGTTAATAATGACTTATCTCTGCAAGTAGCAGTGGGGGAACTTTTTATTCCATAGAACAATGCAACTTCTGTTTAGGTATGATCTGGCTTAACTCACTTGAGACTGAACAACAGGCATAGTTAAGTCACTCTTAAACATATTCAAAATGGCGTCTGGGTGGCTCAGTCTGTTGGACGGCCGACTGCGGCTCAGGTCATGATCTCGCGGTCTGTGGGTTCGGACCCCATGTTGGGGTCTGTGCTTGCCGCTCAGAGCCTGGAGCCTGCTTCCGATTCTGTATCTCCCTTTCTCTCTGCCCTTCCGCTGCTTGCTCTCTGTCTCTGTCTCTGTCTCCGTCTCTCTCTTTCAAATAATAAACATTTAAAAAATGTTTAAAAAACATACTCAAAATAGATAATTCTTATTTGGAAAAATTCAGCTCTTCTTGCTGTTGTTCAAACCATAACCCGGTGGTTAATTCTGGACTTTTTTCTTTCCTCCTAACCAGTCAATCACCAAATCCTGTGCCATTCCACCTCCTAAAATCTGTCTTCTGTTCTTTTGCCTTTACCCCACCACTATCGCCTTAAATAAGAGTTTCATCATTTCTCACCTGGATTACAGACCCTTCTCTCCAGTTTGTTCTTCCCACTGTTTCTAGGCTGACCAGAGAAAACACAGATTTGATAATGCCTCATGCTGCTTAAAATCTTTGGTACATTTTGATCTTTTGATGGAGCAAGCACTATATAAGAATGAAAAACCATATTTCTAAGATTCTTAGGATTTGAGACAGTGCTGACTATGTAAGTAGAAAAGCTGTATAAAAATATTTGGAGACCTTGCATGTATAAAACAACAGGAAATGAAACAGTTATCAAAACAGTATAAGCTTTCAAAAATATTTAAAATTTAAAAGTAATTAACAGGGGGGCGCCCGGGTGGCTCAGTCGGTTGGGCGTCTGACTTTGGCTCAGGTCATGATCTCACGGTGGGTGAATTCGAGCCCTGCGTCGGGCTGTGTGCCAACAGCTCGGAGCCTGGAGCCTGCTTCGGTTTCTGTGTCTCCCCCTCTCTCTGCCCCTCCCCTGCTCATGCTCTGTCTTTCTCTGTCTCAAAAATAAATAAAAACATTTAAAAAAATTTTTTAAAAAGTAATTCATAGGGTTGGAAGATGGAGATGAGGAAATGTCTTTGAAAGTAGACCCTCAAAGAGACAGCAAGTGAGAGAAAAGGCAAAAGCCACAGAAGGTAAATGTAGGGGTCTAATATCAGACTATCGGTGTTTACAATGTGGAAAAAGCGTTTTTAAGGGAGTGGGAGGGATTATTAAAACGAAATATTAGAGGCTATCCCCAGAACTTTGTCTGTAGATTAGAAGGCCAACAGAGTGTCAAATGTAATGAATGAAAAAGACCCACACCGAGGCATAGCACAGTGAAGTTTCAGAACTCCAAGAAGAAAGAGAAAATTGTAGAAGTTTCCAAAGGGAGGGGAGAAAAATACAATCATTAGGTACAAAGATAACATGTGCATTAGACTCTTCATTAGCAAATCTGGATGACACAAAATGCTGGATCAAAGTCTTCAAAGTCCTGAGGATAGTTTCCTGCTATCTGAACTTACGCTCTCCAAACTCATGAATCAAGTAGATGACCGTAAATCTTTTTGAGACATCCCTTACTAAGTGAATGTTTCCTATTTCCTCTCTGAAACTCAGGAACCAAATTTACTTAGCTAACCAGAATATCCATGGCTAAACAGACTCATTGGCCACTGAGGAATTAAAAGATTTGGATTTCAGGAGGTACTTGCCTTTTCAACCTATAATTCTGTAGGTCAAATTGTCCTCACATGAGGTTTAAAACAATTTTTCTTAAACATTTATTTATTTTTGAGAGACAGGGCAAGACAGAGCATGAGTGGGGGAGGAGTGAAGAGAGGAGGCGGGGGCAGGGGGGTGGACACAGAATCTGAAGCAGGCTCCAGGCTCTGTGCTGACAGCACAGAGCGGGGCTCAAACCCACGGACCATGAGATCATGACCTGAGTCAGATGCTTAACCAACTGAGCCACCCAGGCGCCCCCTCACAGGTGAGGTTTAAAACTCTTTCAGACATAAAGATTTCAGACTTCACTGTCTGTGGAGCTTTTTAAAAAGGATACTGAAAGATGTACTCCACAAAGGATAAGGGAGAAAATCAAGGAAGACAAGAGATACCAAGAATCAGGGCACCAACCCAACATAGTGGCAGGATAACAGCCTTATAGCAGGCCCACAGTATTGAGTCCAGGTCGGAACAAGAGGACATAAGCTATCAGGAGGGAGGTGTCCAGGGAGGAAAATAAACTTGACAGAGGTTTCCCAGTGCATTTGACCATGTGGAAAATGGTTATGTGCCTTAAACTCACCAATTGAAAGAAACCCTCATATTGAAAATGATTTAAAAATACAAGTTTTTAAAAGATTAAAAAATAGAGGCTCCTGGGTGGCTCAGATGGTTAAGCATCTGACTCTTCAGTTCAGGTCACGATCTCAGGGTTGTGAGATCGAGCCCCATGTCGGGCTCTGCGCTGAGTGTGGAGCCTGCTTAAGACTCTCTCTCTCTCTCTCTCTCTCTCAATATAAAAAATAATCTTAAAACAAAGGGTTAAAAAATATATACTTTCAGTGGTGCCTGGATGGCTCAGCTAGTTAAGTGGCCAACTCTTAATCTCAGGATCATGAGTTCAAGCCCCCTGTTGCGCCCCACATTGGGCCCCACCCTGGGAGTAGAGCCTGGGTGGCTCAGTCGGTTAAGTGCCCGACTCTTGATTTCAGCTCAGGTCATGATCTCATGGGTTTGTGAGTTTGAGCCCCACGTGGGGCTCCGCACTGACAGTGCAGAGCCTACTTGGGGTTCTCTCTCTCTCTCTCCCTCTCTTTCTGCCCCTCCCCCCCCTTCAGAATTAAATAAACTTCCAAAAAAATAAAGACATAGGTTTTAAAAATTGAAGAATGAGGGGCGCCTGGGTGGCTCAGTTGGTTGGGCGGCCGACTTCAGCTCAGATCATGATCTCGTGGTCCATGAGTTCGAGCCCCGTGTCGGGCTCTGTGCTGACAGCTCGGAGCCTGGAGCCTGTTTCAGATTCTGTGTCTCCCTCTCTCTGACCCTCCCCTGTTCATGCTGTGTCTCTCTCTGTCTCAAAAATAAACATTAAAAAAAAAAAAATTAAAAAAAAAAATTGAAGAATGAAGAAAGGCACACCAGCCCCCAGAATGGGAGAAAATATTTGCAAATAATATATCACATGAGAACTTGTATTCAAAACATTTTTAAAAAATGTCACCACTCAATAAGAGAACACAATTTTTTAAATGGTCAAGGGTGTGAATAGACTTTTCTCCAAAGAAGATACAGAAATAGTCAATAAACACACACTAAGATGCTTAGCATTATTAGTCAGCAGAGAAATGCAAACCAAAATCACAATGAGATACCACTGGGTATCTATAATGGGATGGCTATAATAAAAAAAAAAAAATTGGTGAGGATATGGAGAAATGGAAAGCTTCATATTCTGCTGTTAGGAATGTAAAATAGTTTAGCTACAGAATGGCAATTCCTCAAACAGTTACTATTTGACCCAGCAGTTCCACTCCTCGGCCTTTGCTGAAGGGACCTGAAAACGTAAGTCCACACAAAAACTGGTACACGAGTCTTCGTAATAGCGTTCATAAGAGCCAAAAGGTGGAAACACTCCAAATATCCATCAATTGATGGAGGGGTAAATTATGGTCTGTCCATACAATGGAATATTATTCAGTCATAAAAAAAAAAAAAAGAAGTGCTAATACATGCTACAAGTTGGATGAACCTTGAAAACATGCTAGGTAAAAACAGCCAGAAAAGACCACGTATCATAGGATCCCATGTACATCAAATGTCCAGAATAGCCAAGTGTATAAAGAACACATAGGAGCGGTTACCTAGGGCTGAGAGGTAGGGGGGAAATGGAAGAGTTGGATGATTTGGAGGGGAAGGGGTGGTGATGAAAATTGATGGCTATTTTAGTTGCACAACTCTAAAAACCATTGAATTGTACACTTTAAATAAATGAATTGCACGTGAATGTTACCCACATGAAACTATTACCAAAAAAAAAAAAAAAAAAAACTATTACCAAAAAAAAAAAAAAAACAAAAAACTATTACCAAAAAACTATTTGTCATACCAGACAAATAACCAAAAAGCCAGGGTGGCAACCTTAATAGTTGACAAAATGGAATTTAAGGCTAATACAACCTTAATTCCAAAGCCAGATGAATATGAAGAAAAAACTGAATCCACTTTGTTTAAGAATATATATTCACAGTTAAAAATATTAGCTAACCAGGGGCACCTGGATGGCTCAGTTGGTTAAGCATCTGACTTCAGCTCGGGTCATGAGCTCACAGTTCATGAGTTCAAGCCCTGTGTTGGGCTCTGTGCTGACAGCTCAGGGCCTGGAGCCTGCTTTGGATTCTCTGTCTCCCTCTCTCTCTGTTCCTCCCCTACTTGCACTCTCTCTCAAAAATAAATAAAGAGTAGATAAATTTTTTTAAAATAAAAAATATTAGCTAACCAAATTCAATGGTGCATTTTAAAAAATATGACCAAGATGTATCTCAGGATGACTCAACATCAGAAAATCTATGACAGTAATAGACAAAAAGGGTAAAAAAATCATGATTATCTTAATTGAGATAGAAAACACAGTGTGGTTTTGCACCTATTTGTGAAAAATATAAACATCATGCTATTGAAAGAATAGTTTTTTAACTTGGTTAAAGTTAATATATCAAAATCCAGAGGAGACATTATTCTTAGTGGAGAAATATTAAATTAAATACATTCCCTTTAAGACCAAGACTCAGTGAGGAAGTCTATCACAATAGTACGAATTCTGGCTAATACTATAAGGAAAGAAAAAGTATGACAATGTGTATAGATTGGAAGAAGAAAGGGGAAAAAAAAAAAACTCCTTTGCAAATGATATACACCTAGAAAATCCAATATGCAAATGATCTATACCTAGGTATATACCTAGACTTATGTTTTCAATTTTCTTTTAACTATTAAAAGAGATTCAACAAAGTTGCCAGGACAAGGTCAGCCTACGAAAAGCTAAAGGATATTATTTTACGATAGCAGGAAATGTAAAAACTTTCAAGGAATTAACAGAAATACCCCAGATCTATTTAGAAAAACTTTAAAATTCCAGTAAAGACATAGAAGATGTCCTAAGAAATACTCCTTGCTTCCAATGAGATGATAATATTTTTAAAATGACCATTCTGAATTTAATCTGAAAAATCAATATAATCCCAACCAAATTCTAGTTGGATTTTTTTAAGGAACTGAAACTTACTTTAAATTTTGTACAGACTGATGAGATCCACAAATAACAATAAACTTAGAAAAGGGGAACTTTCTCTACCAGATATTAAGACTATCGGATTCCACAAAATCATAGAAAAACTGTGATGTGTCCTTAGAACAATGTCAATGAATAGAGCTCAGAGAGCGTGGGTATATAACAACTTAATACCTTAGAAAGGTGACAATGTAAAAGGGAGTTTTTTATTAGATGGTATTGGGAATAGTAGCTCACTAGATGGAGAAAAATGAAACTAGATTCCTTTTTAAAAAATTTTTTTTAACCTTTATTTATTTTTGAGACAGAGAGAGATAGAGCATGAACAGGGGAGGGTCGGAGAGAGGGAGACACAGAACCTGAAACAGGCTCCAGGCTCTAAGTTGTCAGCACAGAGCCCGATGTGGGGCTTGAACCCACAGACCGCAAGATCACGACCTGAGCTGAAGTTGGACACTCAACCGACTGAGCCACCCAGGCGCCCCACTAGATTCCTTTTTAAAAAAAATTTTCGGGGTGCCTAGGTGGCTCAGTCGGTTAAGCCTCTGACTTCAACTCAGGTCATGATCAGTGAGTTTGAGCCCTGCGTTGGCTCTGTGCTGACAGCTCAGAGCCTGGAGCCTGCTTCAGATTCTGTCTCCCTCTTTCTCTGCCCCTCCCCCACTCACACTCTGTCTCTCAAAAATGAATAAATGTTTAAAAAAATTGTAAAAAAATGTTGTTTAATATTTATTTTTGGGAGAGAGAGCACAAGGGGGAAGGGGCAGAGAGAGAGGGAGACACAGAATTGGAAGCAAGCTCCAACTGTCAGCACAGAGCCCAACTTGGGGCTCGAACCCATGAATCATGAGATCATGACTTGAGCCAAAGTCCGATATTTAACCGACTGAGCCACCCAGGTGCCCCAAAACTAGGTTCCTTAAGTGGTAGATTTAAACGATAAAAGATGAAACCTATAAATTTAATACGAGGAAGTATGGAAAAATGCCTCTGTGGCCTGCAAGTGGCAAATGACTTTCTAAACTTCAAAAGTATGAAGTATAAGGCAAAAAAGAAATTCAAAATTAAGCATTTCTCGTCCCCCCAAATCTATAGATAAACAACAGGATGGGAGAAAATATATTTGAAATCAACAAGTGGTTCCATTAGACTATAGATGGCATTTAGATCTATATGGGAACACAGTGGCAATGGGAAAATGAGCAAAGAATATGCAAAGGCAAATTTCAGAAGAAACTAAAACGGTGGCCAAACTCCCTAGAAATTAGAGAAACGGAGACTCACAAAAATCACTTCATCCCTTTTAGAACTACAAAAATTAGAAAACTAAATGATGCCAAATGTTGGAAGCATTTGGGCATATAGGAACCATCCTGTACTGGTGATGGGAATGTAGGCACAGAGGCAGCTATTCTGGAGAGCCAACACATGTGTGTTGATGTACTCTCTGACCTAGCGATTGTACTGCTTGGTGTAATATCTCAAAGATATTTTCATATAGGCCCATTACTGGGCATCATTTGTGATGTTATAGCGTTGGAAACAAAGTGGACATCCATCCCTGAGAGACAGGATAGGTAAAAACGTGTCGGTTTACACAGTGAAGTACTCCGCAGTATTTACAAGCCACAGTTGAGATGTATACTGGGCCATATGGCTTGATCATCAAAATATAGCATCCAATGAAAACAGCAGGAAACCATGCATGTGTGGGGAAAGCCATTTATATAAATTTAAAATATACAAAGAGTTTCACATTTTGCACAAACACAGAAAAGTTGTACATATTAATGACAATAGAGTGGTTGTGGGTATTGGGGGAGAAGGGACTGGAAGTAGATTTAGAAATAAAAGAGGAGGGGCGCCTGGGTGGCTAAGTCGGTTGGGCATCTGACTTCGGCTTAAGTCATGATCTCGCAGTTCGTGAGTTCTAGCCCCGTGTCTGGCTCTGTGCTGACAGCTCAGAGCCTGGAGTCTGCTTCAGATTCTGTGTCTCCCTCTCTCTCTGCCCCTCCCCTGCTTGCGCTCTGTCTCTGCCTCTCAAAAATGAATAAACGTTAAAAAAAATTGATTAGAAATAAAAGAGGAATGCCGAATGAGCAAGGGAGGGAAGGGAGAAAGATAGACAAGAAATTTTAATGGGAAAGAAAAAAATCACATTCAAAGGGTATTACAAATCGGTTGGAGAGTTTAAGAACTAATACCAGCCACTCAGAAAGCCATGCATATGGGCAGGGGTGGAAGATTATTTTTAACTCCAAAAGGTAAAAAATTGTGTAAGAAAAGAAATGCAATCAGTGCACTACGTAACTCTTAACCAGTGAATAATATTTATGAGGTCATAATGATGTAAGCACAATGCTGATTTAATCAAACATTGTAAAACTATTGAGAGCAGGGAAGAGACAAGGAAGAGGTGTGCAAGTGTTGAACTACTACTCCCATAGTAGAAAGTCAATACTCTTTCTGTAGATAAATCAAACAAATAGCACTACGAACACATTATTTAGAAGCATGTAAGTAAACTGCCTGCCAGAAAGCTAAACAAAGTGAAAGGGATTCCCTTCTAGAGAAGAGCTAGGCAGGAGAGATGGGGGAGGAGACTGCTGTTTTTGTTCTTTGATATTTGTTATGTACTTACCTTGTGTACTTCTGGCTGCAAATACCAGCTCAATTCAAACAAACCATATAAGGAAACTAATACCTCACATAAGTTCAGGAGTGGAACATTTCCAGGGTTGGTTGTTAGGAAGAATGCAAATTCTTTCCATTTTTCTGCTCTGCCAATCTTCATCTTGTCAGCTTCAAGTTCACAAGATTGCTATAATCGGTAAATGCTCACATCCACATTCAACAATGTCCAATGGAAAACAGACTGTTTCTTCGTCTGTGATCCTTTTTATTAATGATCACACACACACACACACACACACACACACACACACACACACACACTTTCTGAGAAGCCTCATAGCAAGTGTCATTGGTTGGAATTTCATTATGTGCCCATGCCTAAAATAGTCACTAGCAGGAGAAATGTGATCGCCACCAATTGGTCCAATCGTGATTCATTGCCTGTGGGGCTGAGAATAACATAGGCTCCTCTGAAGCTTGTGGGTTTAGGGAAGGATATAGAAATTAGATTGGGGTTAATGAGTAGTTGTTGACAAGGTGGCCACAGTGTCTCCTACAGGTACTACTTGACCTTGGTCATGTGTATGTATTTCCTCACAATATTTTTCATCTGAACATTGACTCAAATAAATGTAAGATATTTGTGAGGCAATAATTCGCCCTCACTGTGTTGCTTTTCTCTAATCACTGTGCACTAAATGCAAACTATTCTACCTTTACCGGATGATCGTTTAGAGGAGAGGTCGACATTTTACAAAAATTAAAAGGCAAAATTGAAAAATGTGAGTCAGATGATATTTGTTGTCCTTTCGGCAAAATTTATATAATCTTCTGCCACGGCAGTCAGCAATGTCATATTGAATCAATTTACTATTCAATTACTGACCCATTTTACTAATCCATCTCTCAGATCCACACTCCAACTCAATTATCTAGCTTTGAGATTACTCACACATTATGCCTTTTGCACTTTAGTGCTGCCTGGGTTTTGTGCATTTCACTGCCCGTTCTCCTTTTGATCATGTAAAGAGTCAGAATTAAAATCATATAACTTTGTAGCGCCATCCTCCTCCTTCATTCTTCCCACCTTACACTTCATGTGTAAGCAAAACAAACAAACAAAAAACAAAACAAAACAAAAAAACTACTTGAAATCCTTGAATGCATCGTTGGGTTCATTATCTGAAAAATAGAGGGAGACAAGAAGAAGAAACTCCTCTTGTCTTCCATTATCTGTTCTCCCTTTCCATAGTTATCAAACTCCAAATCATAGATGGCGATGTAATATCCAGAATAAGGACTATTTCCCAGAGTATTTTACAAGTCTTTGTGGTTACAAGACTATGTTAGGCGTAATGAGGTATATGCGGAAACTTCTAAGAATCTGCACAAAATGACGGTTGTTGAGTTTCCTGTGTCCCCTCTCCTGCTGTCTATGGATGTGATAGCTGGAGTTCTAGACAGCATCTTGGACTGTGAGGGAGGATAAAGCCCATGACTAGATTCTAGACTACTTGGCTAAAGTTAGCCTGGGACCCTGAGGTTTTGTAGAGAAAGAAAGAAACTGCTCTATTGTTTAAGCCACTGTTATTTTATTTTATTGTTTTAAGCTTATTTATTTTGAGAGAGAGAGACAGGTAGGGAGGGGCAGAGAGAGAGGGAGAGAGAATCCCAAGCAGGTTCTGTGCTGTCAGCTCAGAGCCCAACGTGGGACTCAGTCTTACAAACCGTGAGATACATGAACTGAGCTGGGATCAAGAGTCAGATGCTTAACCGACTGGGCCACCCAGGGTCCTCAAAAACCATTGTTATTTTAAGTCTGTGTTACAAGCAGTGGAATCTAATTGATAGCATTGTTTAAACGTTTTAAGATTGTTGGCAATGTTACATGAGCTGACCCATGTAAAAGCTCTGAGAACAGTGTCTGGGAGTAAAGTAAGCACTAAGCAGTATTTATATATGTTATACTATTTCCATGCTTTGATAAGGTTGCTTCCTCTTCCTGGTAGTTTGTTTCACTCCTGTTTGTCCTTATGACCCAGATCAATCATTTCCTCCTCTGTGAAACTGTTTCTGATCCTTCCTTCACTTTATACTAGTGCTTAATCTTGTGTTTACCTTTATAGCAACTTGGATATTTTTATTTACACATTTGTCTCCCTACTAAACCTCTCTTCCTCATAAAAAAAAACAAAACAAAACAAAACAGCAAGAGTTTTCTTTCTTTCTTTCATTTTTTTAAGATTTTATTTTTAAGTAGTCTCTATACCCAGTGTGGGGCTGGAACTTGCAACCCCAAGATCAAGAGCCGCACACTCCACCAACTGAGGCAGTCAGGCGCCCCTAGAGTTCTCTTTCAAGAAGAACATAAATTTCATGGCTCACATAGAGTCTGATAGTGCCCCTAAACCTATGACAATATTCAATTTGCCAGTCTGGCAAACCACCACATCCTGATGCACACAAGGAGATGCCACAAAGGAGAAGAGAAAAGAGGGGTGGTGCCTGGGTGGCTCAGTCAGGTAAACATTGGACTCTTACTCTCGGCTCAGGTCATAATCTCACAGTTTGTGGGTTCAAGCCCCATATCGGGCTCCGAGCTGACAGCACAGAGCCTGCTTGGGGTTCTGTCTCTCCCTCTCTCTTTGCCCCCTGCCCCCTCATGTTCCCTCTCCTCTTTCTTTCTCTCAGAATAAATAAATAAACTTAGAAGAAAGATACTGACGCACCCCGAAGTTCCCGATGCATGCCAAAGATTCCTGTGCACCAGTCCTAGAGGAGACATATCCTTCCTCCCCTCTCCTGGCCCACTCATTTGATCAGCTGAGATACATATCTGTTGGGCTGGGCACTGTAGTGGACGATGCTGGAGAAAGAGGTTTGATCTCTGTCCTCCAAGAGTCTGCAATGTGCTAAGAGAGACAGAGTTTCAAAATAATAACAATAGAAATATGTACAGAGTGCAAACTAGGAAGGAGGAGGAAACCATGCATTCTGTTCTGAGCACAGGTTAAGAGAAGATGATGCCCGGAATGTATTTTGAATGAAAACTAGTTTACCCGATAGTCTGGAGAAAGGGAAAAAAGAGCAACAGAAGATAACATGGTCAGAAGGAACAACATGTGCAAAAGCGCAGAGGCATAAGATACGTGCTTAATTTTCGTCCTGAGCATCGGACTCCGGTCCTTCCCAAGTTTCTGTGCAAACACATTCCTGAAACGTTTCTTAGGGTGATTTACCTCTGCAGATGGCTCCCTGCATCTATTATGTCTTGATTTCTCACTGTTTTAATTCTGAGGACAGTGTTGCCCTGAGCTGTTGTCTAGACTCCGTACCACGAGGTGTGGCCAACGTGGTTAATATTATTATTCTAAAGAAGCTCTCCTCGGTGCCACTTCAAGGTGCCACTTCAAGGCCCCACCGTTGACTCACCCTGCAGTTGTGGGCTTTAAGGAGCTCTTGCCTCTTAAAGGCCCATTCTTTTCTCTGACACTTGCAAGACTGCCTTGGAAAAACTTCTTGGTTAGTTTTTAGCTACTCATTTCTAGTTAACAGCACATTTGTCAGTTTTCTACCTTCTGTCTTTAGTACCTAGCCTAGGGGCAATGCTGCATTAATTTAACTTGAGTCTGGTTTTTTTTTTTTTTTTGTTCCAGTAACTTTCCTCGTTGATTAAAGTAGACTGTATGAAGTTGCCATCTGTGCCTTCATTTCTCTTCTCTAGGACAGAGGAAAAGCTCCATATAGCCTTAGGGGCTTTACAAATAATGCAGCTTGGCCCAGGAGTTGAATGAGATCCAAACAAGGCGTTTAACCAAGTGGTCTTTTCCCTGGAGACCCTCAGTAGCTCTGATTCCCACCGCGTCCTGAGCCTAGCGTCATTGTACTGCCTCTTGGCTGGATGGAACCGTAGCACTCTGCCTGGCAATTCCTTTTAAAGTTGGATTGAGTGTTCTACCAGCCTTGAAGGCTGTTCCAGATCCACGCACTATCTGTAGGCACCTGCCAGGGCAGTTCTCTCCCTGCTTCCACAGGACTCAACACACATTGCCTCTGCTGTTACACGTTTCGTTTCCATTTCTGTCTGTTCTGTCTGGTGTATGTAGCCATCAGCTTCCTGCCATTAGTATTGACCAAAGCCGAAGAACTGAATTAAAAAGAAGGCGGTGTCCCGTCTTGCGAATGCCCTTTCTCTTCACAACAACCTGCTTACTTGGCCACAGAGTCTTGGATTGAAGAGGCCTGAGTGCTGATTCTCAGCATCCATCCGCCGGCAAATACACTCATTAATAGATGCTGAGCTTCTCCTAGATGCGGATTACCATGCTCTGCCCCCGTGCGGTCTTTTTGTTTTCCTTTACTGCTGCATCTGTTGCAATGTGATCAGTCACTGGCCCCGGGCTCTAGGTTTGATCCCCTTCCTGGCTTGGCTACCTGATGCAGACTTGGAGATAATCCTCACAAACAACTCAGTGAAATAGGAGCCATCAATATACCCATTTCACATATGAGGAAACAGAGGTTGACAGAGGTAAAGTTACTTCTGACTCTACAACCGGACCAAGAAGCAGTGTCAGCTTTGTGAGGTCAGCGGCAGCCTGCTTCGGCTCGTGCCTGAAGACGAATATTCTGTACTACTTTCATCCTTGCTGGCATTTTGGTGGCTCAGGTATTTGCTTAGGGAAGTAAGTCATATATGTTACTCTTAGTTTCGGTCCTCAGCCCACAGAATGATAGACGCCACATAAACTACTTTAAGTATGGTACGGGGTACTTTATTGGCAAAGCAACTAAATCACAGGTCTTAAGATGTGTTAATGTACCATGAGCAGCAATGTGAAAAACGTGGTAGAGTTTAGTAGGACTGGATAGAATGCCACAAGTGAGCACCGTAGGGAAGACCACGTCAAGGAGATCTATTCGTGGTGACAGAACAAGTATATATACATTTTGAGAAAGAAGGTGTTTTCCTGGTCATGATAACAGTTAAAACAATGTTAAATGTTTTACATTTGCTTCCCTGTATTTGGTATTTCAAATCAACAAAATTTAAACTGAAGAAGAAGAAGGAGGAGAAGGAGGAGGGCAAGGGGAAGGGGAAGAAGAAGGAGGAGGAGGAGGAGGAGAAAGAGGAGAGGGGGAGGTAACTGGCTCCTGTTAATGACGTCAGGGTTGTTTATAGGAGGCACCAGGTGATGTGGTTAAGAGTGTGGATCCAGCTGCCAGATTCCCTGGGTTAAATCCTGACTATTACTCTTTGCCTGTGTGGTTTTGGAAGGCAACTTACATAACGTTCTGTACTTTGGCTTCCTCGTCTGAAAAAGTGGGGAAATTAATAGTCTTATAAGAATTAAATGAGTTAATATATGTAAAGCACTTAGGACAGTGCTTCGGACATGAAAATTGTGCCGTAAGTTTTATTATTATTATTTTTTATCAGCAGCAGCAGCATCGTTGAAAACAAGGAGCCGGATAAAATGAAATCCAGAGTCATTAGTCATTTTTCACACAATTTTGTACTTGTGTTATGCTTTCCAGTGTTCAAAGAACTTTCATATTCACTATCCTGCGTGATTCCATCACCATAATACACTGTTGGCTGGTACAGCCAGTTATGCCGTCTTCATTTTAGAGATTCATTCATTTAGCTCTATTTATTGAGGCCCCTTATGTGCCTGGCACTGCTATGTTCTGAAAATTCACAGGAAACTTGTGGTTCCTGCTCTTTTGTTAATAAGAACTGTCTTGGGGAGTAGGTTTTGAGGGGGCATTTCACTTTCTTTTAAAAAAAAATGTTTTTTTTTTCTTCTTTTTATTTTTTGAGAGAGAGAGAGAGTGTGCGAACGTGAGCGAGGGAGGAGCAGAGAGACGGGGAGAGACAGAATCCCAAGCAGGCTCCATGCTGTCAGTGCAGAACCCAAAGCAGAGCTTGATCTCACGAACCATGAGATCATGACCTGAACCAAAATCAAGAGTCAGGAGCTTAACTGACTGAGCCACTCAGGCGCCCCTTACCCTCTATAGTTTGTTTGAACTTATATGATAAAGTATATCACTTTTATGGTGGTGGGGGAAGAGTCTAATGGGAAGGCAGGCATGCAAATTACTAATCATAATACAATTGTCATTATGGCAGTATAGACAAGGGTCAGTGGACACATAGCAGTTCTAAGAAGAAAGTCTGAGTAGTGGCATTTAAGGCATGTTGAGTAGAAGTTAGCCAAATTAAAAAAAAAAAAAAAAAGGGAGAAGGGCGTTCAAGCAGAGAAAGCCTGAATGAGTGTGGTATACCTTGAGGAAATTACATATCGTTCATTATTGCTTGACACGGATAGAGGGGGGAAATGATATAAGTTAAGCTGTTTAGGTAAGTAGGAGTCAAATAATGAAGGAATTTACTAGCCAGAGGTGGGTTCAGAGTTTGCCTGTAGGTGATGGGTGCCCATGAACAATTTTATGTTGGGAAATAACATGATCAGCTTTGTATCGTTCTCCTGAAATTTGGCGGTGGAGACCATGAAAACTGATACTTTTCTGAAAGGCCAATACAGTCAAAGCAATACCAGTGTCAGAACTTAAGTCTTTTGACCTGAGATTAGCAGGTTTCTGTTAAACCGTGCTGATTCCTCTATAAAGCAATATATAGGGGCACACTCTCTCTCTCAAAAATAAATAGACATTAAAACAAATAATAAAGCAATATATAAACAAGGTCTCACTATTTACCGTATTGGTCTGGCAGTGTGAATTTGAATTCATGACTAAGAGAATGGGAAAAGATTTCACATAATCACCAGGCAACCTAACCTTCCCTTTCATCTCTTTTGGGAGCCATGCCTATTAGAAGATACTTTTCACTTGAATTCCATCTCCTCATTTGAATGGAAGAGGGCTTACATTTCATTCACTCTTCAGATATGTGCAGAGCATAATTTCCACTGAACCTAGAGGTTCTAGGGCCTCTATCCTTTAAAAGTTCATGCATTTTTTTATTAGGTCTAGATTTAATTTTTACTGTTACGGCATAATCCCATTTCCTCCAGTTCCTTTCATAAGGTTGTGCATCAAGTCCAAAGACGTACGGATAGCGGCCTTTGGAGGAGAGCTTGCTTTCTTAATGAGACACAATAGCTGTTCTCAGTTTGTTTAACCCTCTCTTCACTCCCACACCCCTCTCCTCATTAGAAGGCATCAGTCAGCTTAATGTGCAGCAAGCTGGTCAGCAGGAAATCTTCCACTTGGTGTGACAGTGCTTTTGCTGCCAATGTTCTCTAACCAGCATCCATGCTGTCTGGCAGAAATGAAGAGAAATACCGTCCTGCACTATTAACACCCTCTCTTGGCTTTTTCTGCCTAGAGCTCTGTCCTATTAATCCAGTAAGACCTTATTAGAATTCCAAGGGTTTCCCAAGCTCTCCAAACCCTCATGGTTGGTATGATCCTGTGTTACCATCAGAGCATTAGTCTGAATATATCCTAGAGATGGTATCATCCTTCTGGTGAAATTCCTGTCATTGAATGTCTCTTTGCCATGAATGTTTTAGTTCCTACTTGCTGGAACAAGAAGTGCTAAACTATTCCCTCTTATCAATGACAACACCCACTTCTAGGGGCAAGTTCAATTTAAAAAAAAAATTTTTTTTAACGTTTATTTACTTTTGAGACAGAGAGAGACAGAGCATGAATGGGGGGAGGGTCAGAGAGAGAGGAAGACACAGAATCGGAAGCAGGCTCCAGGCTCCGAGCTGTCAGCACAGAGCCTGACGCGGGGCTCGAACTCGTGAACCACAAGATCATGACCTGAGCCGAAGTCGGACACTTAACCGACTGAGCCACCCAGGTGCCCCAGTTCAATCTTTTTTTGACTACACCCAGCAACATGGTCTTTTATTCATGCACTCATTCCATTCATGGAACCATTTTTTGAAGGCTTATTATATGCCAGGCACTGTGCTAGTTATTTGAAGTACAGTATTAGACAAAAGAGGTCCTTCCATCATGAATCCTCTCATCTAGTGCCCCTGATAACGGGGGTCTGCGGTGAGGTGGGGGTAAAAGTGGAGAAGAGCTTGTTAACTGAGACTGGGAGGAAATGGAAGCATCAAAAGTTGCCAATGTTGTAATTGACTCATCTTAAGTAAGAAGTTTAAACATATTTTAATGGTTACATACAAGCATGACTGCTATTTTCTTTTTTTTTTAAGTTTGTTTTTTTGTTTGTTTAGAAAGAGAAAGAGAGAGAGCAGGGAGGGGCAGCAAGAGAGGGGGAGAGAGAATCCCAAGCAGCCTCCATGCTGTCAGCACAGAGCTGGATGCAGGGCTTGAACTCACAAACCATGAGATTGTGACCTGAGCTAAAGTCAAGAGTGGGACTGTTAACTGACTGAGCCACTCAGGCACCCCTGATATTTTCCATTTAATTAGAGGAAAGGCAATATGCTGTCTGTTAACATAATGCGGTAGAGTTTATGAGAATGAGGATGTTTGTTTAGAAGTTAATACGGTTCCTCAAAAAATTAAATACAGAATTATGTATCACATGATCTGTCAATCCCATTCTGGGTATATATCCAAAAGAATTGAAAGCAGGATCTCAAAGAGACATCTGCACGTCCATGTTCAGTGCAACATTACCCAATTGCGAGGGGTAGAAGCAGCCCAAATGTCCATGGACGAGTGAACAGATAAAGAAGATGTGGTATACACACACACACACACACACACACACACACACACCACACTGGAATATTATTCAGCCTTAAAAAAGAAGAAATTCTGACACATGCTACAACATGGGTGAACCTGAGTGAAATAAGCCAGTCACGGAAGGACAAATACTGTATGATTCCACTTAAATGAGATATCTACAGTAATCAAGATCATGGGAACAGAAAGTGGCACGGTGGTTGTCAGGGGCTGGAGGAAGGGACACATGGAGAACTGTTGTTGGATGGCTGTACACTTGGAGTTTTACAAGATGAAAGATTTCCAGAGATCAGTTATAGAATGATGTCATTAGAGTTAACTTCATCAAACTGTACCCTTAAAAAATGGTTAAGAGGGAAATTTCATATTAGGTGGGATTTTTTTTTGCCACAATTAAAAATAAAATTAAAAAAAATTAAAGTTAACACAGCATGGAAGCAGTTGTGCATTCGAGAGAATGAGCGGCGGATTGGGGTCAACCAGAAGGCTGGGGTTACAGAGCCGACACTGCCAATTCCTAGCTGTGTGACCTTGGACTTGCTTGCATTTAACCTCTAATCCCCAGCATCCACCCTGGTAAAATGGAGCTATGTCACCTACTTCAAAGTTTTGCAAGGGTTAAATAAGATGATGTGTGGGTAAATTAGCAAACCCTAAAGCGCTATGCAAATGTAAGGCATTCTGACTGCAGATGCTGGGTTTCCCTATTTTCTGGCTTCACCACTCTTTTCCTCCATAGCAGGGCATGGTGGGAATGTTGAGGCACCAGCTCCAGCTTCTCTTTCCATTTGTCCTGTTACTTTCTCTGCCTAACCTGGTTGCTGATCCTCTTACCAGTAACGGTTCTTCCTGACATCTCTCCAGACAAACTCCACTGGTCGCCCGTTGTCTTATTTCAGTTAACTTGGTCATAGAATTGGAGAGACCACGTAAGACATAGGAGAAAACTGAATAGCAGTGCAAGCTAGTGGGCCAACTTCTGACTAGGATGCTTAGAGTAGCTGGGACCCCAGCTGACCCTTGATGGAAGGAAAGTTTTGAATAAACAAGACGATGGGAATGGAAGGAAGGGTTGGCATTCTTGATTGGAGAGAACTTCATGCGCAAAGTTTGTAGGGAAAAAAAATCAACAAGGAAAGTATTTAGTGGACAAGGTGGACACTGGCCTGCTGGAAAGGATGAGCCTAGAAGATGAGAACAGGTACAAAGAATAGGGGACTTCAGTAACAGGCGGAAGGTATTTGATTTTCTGCAGTGAGGGGTTTAGTCATTTCAGTTTGAGAGTAGAGGAATGAGCTGTTGAATGGGAGTTTTAGACCCAAATAATTCTACAATAAAATCTCAATAGGTTGTTTAGGGTACTCTACAAAATGATACTGAAATTCAACCAGATGAACCATCGGGTGAGAATAAGTAAGAAAAAGATTTAAAAGTATCATGAAAAAGGACCTGCCTTGTCAATGAACGATGGTGGGAAAATTGGTTATTTATTTAAAAAAAATCAATTTAGGTTCCCATTTCACACATTATAGCAAAATTAATTCAAGTTCAATTGAACAGTTCAGTGTAAGAGACAAATAAAACAAAAATTAGAAGACAATATGTATAAAACTGAGGGTTGATGGGGGGTGGGAGGGAGGGGAGGGTGGGTAATGGGTATTGAGGAGGGCACCTTTTGGGATGAGCACTGGGTGTTGTATGGAAACCAATCTGACAATAAATTTCGTATATTGAAAAATAAATAAATAAATAAATAAATAATAAAAATTAAAAAAAAAAAGAAGACAATATGTATAGATAAGTGTCTGCACTCTGAATAGGTAAGAAGTTTTGAGAATGACAGAATCTCTGATATGCTGCTGGTGGGACTGTAAATCGGTACAATTATATAGGAAAGCAATTTGCCCTGATCTTGTGAATTTGAAGAAGCACATACCCTACAACCTGGTTCTACTTCTGGATATGACACACAAACTCGAGAAACCATACACAAAGAGATGTGCTTAGGAATGTTCTCAGCACCACTGTTCAAAATAGTAAAATGCTGGAAACAATCCAACCATCACAAAGCAATATGAACAAACTGCAGAGCATTTGGAAATGGAATACTATGTAGCAGTGAAAGGGGATAGTCTAAAGGATCCGTATCAACATGGTTAAATTAAAAATACATCATTCTGGGGCTCCTGGGTGGCTCAGTCAGTTAAGCATCCGACTTCAACCGGGGTCATGATCATGTGATTCGTGAGTTCAACCCCCTCATCTGGCTCTCTGCTGTCAGTATGGAACCTGCTTCAGATCCTCTCTCTCTCTCTCTCTCTCTCTGTCCCTTCCCTGCTTGTGCTCTCTTTCTCTCTCTCAAAAATAAATAAACATCAAAAAAAAAAAGAAAAAAGCACATCATGTTGAGTGAAAAAATAAGTTACAGAAGATAACATACCAATTATATACAAGCCTAAAATATGAAAAAGGTACTACATGCTCCTTAGGAATGTGTACATATTTAGTAAAAGTATAACCTGTACATATTTAGTATAAGTTATGTAAAAGTATGATATCATGGGATTAAAAAACACCAGATTTAGGGTCATGGTAACCTGTGAGAAAGAGGAATAGGATGGAAAAGTTTACACAAGATGCTTTCACTGTGCTGGTATTTATTTCTAGAACTCGGTGGTAGGTGCCATGGTTAGATGTTATATTCCTCATTCTGGGGCTTTGTAAGCCTAAGATGTTTTGTGAAATAAAATTTAAAGGTAATATATATTCTTTCTAAAAAATTAAAACAATATCTGAATATATAATTTAATCACTACTTCCAACCTGTGACCAAAGGAGTTCACTGCTAACAATTCTAAGTACATCCTTCCAGACTTCTTCTGGATATTTACCTTTTCTAGATGTCTATATATTTCATACCTCATGTTTTTTCTAATATAATAGGGTACTGCTTTACAAATAATTTTGTAATTCTTCTTTTTTTTTTTTTTTTTCACTTAATACCATAGACACCTCTCCATATAAATACATATACAGGGCGCCTGGGAGGCTCAGTTGGTTTAAGCATCTGACTCTTGATCTCAGCCCAGGTCATGATTTCATGGTTTGTGAATTCGAGCCCCTCATTGGGCTCCTTGAATAATAGCGTGGAGCCTACTTGGGATTCTGTCTCTTCCTATCCCTGCCCCTCCCACGCTCTGTCTGCCTCTCAAAATAAATAAATAAACTTAAAAAAAAATACATACACATCTCCCTCATATTTAATTGCTATATAAGATTCCATGGCACGAATATGCCATAATTTTACTACACCTCGATTGATACATTCTTCGGTGCTTTCTATTTTTTGTTATTAAAATTATGCATTAAACACCCCTGGTGAACCTTAGAAGTGTTTTTGTTTAGAAAATTTTCAGGAGGAGGAATTTTTGAGGGAAAGACTTTTTTAAGAGTTTTGCTTAGCAATTAAAAATGAAAGACATCTCCAAGGAATTATGGTATACTTCTCTATGTAAAATCAATATGTAAAAAATTCATCTAAGTGAACCACAAAAGCACTAAAACTACAAGAGAAGCAAAGAACTCCAATAGATAACTGTGGAAAAATAGACATAAATGACTATTAGATGCGTGGAAAATATTTTAACTATTCCAGCTCTGTGATTGAAAAGATGAAAATGATACTTAGTTTCAAATACTTGGCCTGTACATTTGGACAGGATGAGAAAGGAAGTAATAGTGTTGGCAAAGTGGCAGAAATTAATCAAGAACTTAAAAATGTTCATATTCTTAGGTTCGTTAATTCTATTAGTATAAATTTAACTTGAAGAAATAAAGATGTTGTAAGTAGACAACCATTGGGTGTTATTTTGGGGCAATGGCTTCTTCTCTTCTTTTTCTTCCCCCAAACCCATGGAAACAGCAGAGAGCCCCCAACATTCATTTTATGCAACATGGCTGATAGCCAGACCACAGCTGACTGGAATAGGCATAGGTCCCTGACCTAAGCTGGGCCCTTGGTCAGAGCAGGGGACCCTACTAGAGATCTCAGCTGCTCTCTGAAATAAAGACAATGCAAACGTGAGAGCTTGATCTGCCATTTTGTACCACATGGCCTGTCCCTCAGAGAAGGCCCCTCTTCAGTGTGAGAAAAAAAAAAAAAAGAAAAGGAAAGAAAAGGAGCACAATCACAGCAAAAGACAGAAAGCAAAAAAAGACCTCAGGGTTTTCCCGTCCTGCTGCTAGTCCCTGCTTGCTGAGGCTAACTGAATCCCTGCCCAGAATTCCAACAATTCCCCGCCTTTGCTTACACGGGTTCCCATAAGGCCCTGGTAAGGCTCCTGCTGTTCTGACTCAACTGAGAAGCATGGATTCTGCCCTGTTCCTCAACATCCCAGCACACAGAGAAGGATCCCAGCTCTGAAGGTGTATGGGGGGAAGCCAAGGAGGGATGGAAGGAAGAATTCAATTCTGGTGGAGCACTTATTAATTAAATGAAAATAATTTGTGTGACTCACTTTGGATAGTTCCTGGTCCATAGTAAAGAATGCCTTAAACAAACAAACAAACAAACAAACAAAAGCAAACAGGGTGCCAAGCCAGGAGGGAATGAGAATTCTGAGTGTCCCAAAGTTCAGCTTAAATATCATTTCCTCTTTTTCCCTTATTATTATTTTTTTCTATTTTCCCCTCCTGATCACAAGATTTTACACTGGCTCTGGGCTTCCATAATAATTAGCCCTTGATTATAACTTTTTATAAATACACCAGAGAGATAGTACTTATTATGTCTTACTCAGATTTGAATTTCCCCAGGGTACTTAAATGTTTGGAATGAATGCATTAGGGAACGATTAAATGCATTTATGAAGACTTGGTTAGGAAAGTTCTCCTATATTAAGTGTTTGAAAGGGCTATTGAAATGTGCTAACCATCATGACGATGAGGCTTTCTCTTGAGGTGGGGCACTTGCCATAGTCTGCCTATGAAACCAGTGACTTTTAGTTAATTATAAACAGTTTTCTTTGAAAGGTCAAGACAGCTAGAATTTTATACTTTGAAGGAGTCTTTTCCAATGCTTGTTTTTCAAAACTACTTTTTCATAAATACTTTGTTCCAGTTCCCAACTGGTTTGTTAACCGAGTCACTAACTTTCCAAATCTGAGATTGTATGCTTTCTTGGCTTAGAAAAACCATCAAACAAAACAGTTTCAACTACTTGAGGTGATTACTGCCATTATTCTTGTTTTCAAAGCTCTTTAAACCTAAACTCAAAAAAAAAAAAAAAATCTCTCATGAAGAAGGTTGACTTGGGTCCATTCTGCAACCCAACTCTACCAGCTTTTCACCAAGACAGAATGAGGGGTTCTTTGTTATTTTGGAGAGAGACAATTATCAAGGGAAATGAGTGTGGAAAGCCTTCATGTTTTCTATATATGCTACACAGCACTGTATACAGACCTGATTGTATAGATTTCCAGTGGGGCAGGAAGTAGAATAGTTTAGAATTTCAGGACCTTTCTTCTAGTTTCAACTCCTTCCACTTACTAGATGTATAACCTTGAAAAGAAACTAAACTTTCTGTATCTTAGTCTGCATCTGTAAAATGGGGCAAAAGTACCTACACCAACGTGTTGTGAGGTTAATACGTACAGATTGTCTGCCATAGTTTCTGGCTCATTAATGTTCAGTAAACGGGAGACCATACTGCTGCTGATTGAAGACTTGGCCCATTGTTTCCACTTTCTTTTCTTTAAGATCTTGTGTAAGACATTTAACCTCTGTGTCTTATCAATCTCTCCTTCTGCAAGATGGGAAAAGCAGTACCTTTATATTCAATTCTTTCGACAAATCATTAGCAACCAAGGACTTAAAGAGGCAACTTGGCACAGTGTAAAAAGGTCTGGCCCTTGGAAGAACTGGGCTCACATTGTGGTTCTATTAGTTACTGGCTGTGTGACACTGGATAAGTTTTCTGATCCTCACGTTTCATATTTATAAATTAGAATTACTGTGTATAATGGGGCCCCCGGCTGGCTCAGTCGGTTAAGCGTCCGACTTCGGTTCATGTCATGATCTCGCAGACCATGAGTTCAAGCTCCGCTTCGGGCTCTGTGCTGCCAGCTTCAGAGCCTGGAGCCTGCTTTGGATTCTGTGTCTCCCTCTCTCTCTCTGCCCCTCCCCTGCTCACACTCTGTCTCTCTCGTCTCTCAAAAATAAATAAACGTTGAAAAAATTAAAAAAAAAATACTATGTATCTACAGAGTTAAGGTTCAAATTAAATAGTGCACACGAAAGTGAACTAACTTGCTATACGTATGTTCGCAGATACGATTGCCAGTACGACCCAAGATTGTATATGTTGTATATGTTGTCCTTATTGATTTATTTTGTTTTAATAACAGCACGTTCAGATTTAAGTATTTAAGTTTTCACCCTTTTTTGGTTGTCTTGCCCTTTTAGAACATTTTAGCAGTAATTTACTCTATGTTCATAGATTTTACTCTATTAATATCTTAAAAACAATGTCCTCTCTCTATAATGGAGAGATGAGAAAGAACCCTAGATGCAACATTCAACCATAGGCTGCATTTTCTAAAACCTGGCTTTGGTGTTTTAAAGGACACAGTAAAAATAACCTATTGAAGAGCCATTTGCTAAGAATAAAGCTTATTTTCATGTTTGGTAGGTCACTGCACTGTCTTTCCTTGTGTAGGTGTATTCTAGGGGGACTTAATTCTGAAAGTATAATGCGTTTTTTTTATTTATTACTATTATTTTTTAATGTTTATTCATTTTTTGAAAGAGAGAGCACAAGTGGGAGAGAGGCAAAGAGAGAGGGAGACACAGAATCCGAAGCAGGCTCCAGGCTCTGAGCTGTCAGCACAGATCCCAGCACAGGGCTTGAACCCACGAACCGTGAGATCATGACCTGAGCTGAAGTTAGACGCTTAACCCACTGATCCACCCAGGTGCCCTTTTTATTTTTTATTTTTGAGAGAGAGAGAGAGAGAGAGCATGCACAAGCAAGGGAGAGGAGCAGAGGGGAGAGGAGGAGAGGGAGAAAGAGAGAGAATCTTTTTTTTTTTTTTTAACATTTATTTATTTTTGAGAGACAGAGCATGAGTGAGGGAGGGGCAGAGACAGAGGGAGACACAGAATCCAAAGCAGGCTCCAGGCTCTGAAGCTGGCAGCACTGAGTGCTGGGGAAAAGTTCTGGGGTCTCAAACTTACAAACCGTGAGATCATGACCTGAGCCGAAGTCGGACGCTTACCCAACTGAGCCCCCCAGGCGCCCCATGAGAGAGAGAGAATCTTAAGCAGGCTCCATGCCCAGCATGGAGCCCAACTGAGGACCTGATTGCAGGACCCTGGGATCATGACCTGAGCTGAAATCAAGAGTTAGATGCTCAACTGACTGAGCCACTCTGGCACGCCCTGAAAATATAATTCTATTTTATTTAATGTCTTTATTTATTTATTTATTTATTTTGAGAGAGAGAGAGAGAGAGAGAGAGAGAGGACAAGCAGGGAAGGAACATAGAGAAGGAGAGACTGAATCCCGAGCAGGCTCCACGCCATCAGCGCAGAGTCCAAATCGGGGCTCCAACTCATGAACCGCGAGATCATGACCAGAGGTGAGATGAAGAGTTGGACGCTCAACTGACTGAGCCACTTAGGTGCCCCCTGAAAGTATAATTCTTAAGAATATCTGCTTTGAGTCTTAAAAACAAAAGCCAACAAATAAACTAGACTTGATGAATTACAGTAGGAAAGAATTCCTGGCAGGGTCACTTTAAATGATTGCCTTTCATGCTTAAGATTAGATTTCATCTAAATATTTCATTTAGTTCAACTCCTAGAAAACCCCAGATCCTGGGTCTAAGAGTAAACTGAGGCTTGGTGAGGTTAAGTGACTTGCCTGGGTGTTGTACGTCCGGATTCTTTTGGGCATAAGTTATAGAAATTCAACTCCAACGTAGCTTAAACAAAAAAGGAAATTTACTGGCTCATATAATTGAAACTACTTTTGGACAGAGTTGAATCCAGCCGCTCTAATTGTGTTGTTAAAACCTGGCATCTGCCAAAGTTTCTTCCACAGTATTGGATTCCACCAGGATGGAGGGGGAGGAGATGGTAACACATAGGTCCAATTTTACCTCACTTCTGTGGTTTATGTTCCAAGAGGAAGAGAGGTATCCCTCTCCCAGCATGCACAGAGCAGATCTTGGGGAAGATCCAACCCATCTCCTTGCGTCTTGTACCTGTCTCTCGTGGGGAGGAAAGAGAGAAGCTGCAGGGTTACCAGTCCACCAGGATCACATGAAGTGAGGAGCATGGGCCTCCAAGAAAAAGAGGGGCGTGGACAGGAAGCAGATACCGGCCACATCAAGTCTAGGCTGTTACTCAAGGCAGGGCTAGGACAGAAACCAGGACCATAGTCCTAGTGCAAGAGAGGAAGAGAAATGGTTGAGAGCAAAAATAGTTTGAGCCTCTTTTAGAAGGAATACCAATTAGAAATGAAGATAAAGCTCTGAAATGATGTTAACTCAAGTGACCATTTTTTTTCACTTTTAGAAGCATACGGATATTGTAAGATGCAAATTTTTGTTATTGCTAATGACTGCTGCCACACACTTCTATCATTTAGCATGGGAGTGGTCTGAAAGGCATGCCTCGTTTCCTTGCTTCTTGTTCTCTTCCTGTCACAGTGGGGTAAGCCAGAATAAAATTTCGAGGAAAAAAACTTTCTTGAAGTTTCTAGATGGATTAAAATACAAAGAAAGTGCATGATTATGGTCATAACCAGTATTTATTGAGCAGCTAACATGTGCCAGACACACGTAACGTAGTAAATGCATAACGTCACATAAATGTGAGGACTACCCTGTGAGTTAGGAAGCATTAGTCTGTTCATTTACAGGCCGGGAAACCAAGGCTGTGAGAAGCAAATAATTTGCCCTGGCTCCTGACTGCCTGAGCTGGGATCCCACCTCAGGTACATCTGATTCCACAGTCTATGTTTTCGGCATCGTGCTTATAATTAGTTATAGCTTTAATTCAGTTAATTGTGAAATTTAACTATTTTAGAAGCGAATTTGTTGCTTACGGTGTGTTATTTTGTTTTATCCTGTACATAACAAAGTGCACTTGAAGCTGGCTATCACTTCCCCATCAGTGACGTAGGGCCCCTCTTCCTGTCTTGATCCATCAGTGACCTAGGGCCTCTCACTGCAAGGTAGGGACCTGGAGCACCCAAACATTTTAAATCTTAGCCAATAATTGTACACATGATCACATGGAAAGCCAGGAATAACCTACAACCCTGAGGCACATCTGAAAATCTTACTGTGCTATTTGAATTGCCACCCAAGGAAATGCCACCGCTGAGGGGTTTCCCAGTGTAGATAAATGTGGCTTGAAGAAGTGTTACAGCAGAGTCCCCGGTCTACACTAGCTGTGTGTATACTGATTTTCTTTTTTTTTTTCCTAAGAAAGCAGCTCTTGCCTCGGGCTTTTTCACTATTTTTCCCTCTCAGCCCAAAACCAGCTTTCAAAACATACACATTTTGGGCTAGTCAACTTCTAGGATGATATATAGGTCTTTTCCTCCATTACTGGTTGATAATTGGTTTGATGATACTTCTGCTTATTATCTTACCCTTCTTTAGTTCACCAGTCAGCTACCATTTGATAGTCTATGCCTTCTAGTCTCATCATATGACCAGCCTGCCAGTAGATTCCAGCAGATTCGCGATAAGCTCAGCCTTGATATCTGGGAAGTGAATGCTTTCATCTGATACCAATGAACAGTTTTGTCACTTGATGATGGCTTCCCAGATGACTATAATGTATATTTTTGTATTATCTAGAGTAACAAGTCTCCAAACTTTTTTGACCATTCATTCCCATCAGTATGTTTTTTTGGAGGCAGTTCTTAATCAAATATATGCATATTTATTTATAAAGTACAAACATACGCTTTCATTTATAACTCAGTCACAATATACGCTTAGGGTGAAATTCATTGTTAATGACAGTGGATATAAATCCTCATTCACATAATCTCCTTGATGAATTTAACATTTTTTTTTTTAAAGCCAAAATTTGGTTAGACTTGTTAGATTGTTATTTTAACTTTGAAATATGTCTGTCAAAGATCTGGTACTAGAAATTGCAGTTCTGCCATTTGCTTGTTTTCCTGTGGTTTCTTAGCAAAGGATTCTTCTAAAGTTGTCTATTTTCTACCGGTTTAATTAAACCTAGATAATATCATCAGTAAATCCACTTAGTCGGAATCTAGCAAATTATAAGAAGTCACTACAAGATGACAGGGACTGACTGGATGGGACCACCACTGCCCACTGTTGGAAATGGGTAACTTCCACTTTTCTTTGAGGAAATCTCGTATGTTGTTCTAGGCCAAGAGAAGATTCCATGGTCAGAGTGCAGGTTCCCTTATTCTGTACATAAAATATTAATTGATCTTAATGACTTTAGTTTTCAATTAGAATTAAGCATAAGCAGATGTCCTCATATTTTATTCTTCTGCATTCCAAATGGATTGCCTCACCCTATTCCTGAAATATATACACCCCTGGCTTATGTGGACCCCTTTAGAAAATATTGTCCAAGGAACAATTTCTCACATAGGCAAGGATGTTCCCACTTTAAAAGACCTGCTCATTTCAGTTACCCAGCCATTTTATAGAAAATGAGTTTTGAAATGAATTCTTTATAGAGATCCATAATTTTCAAGCTAAATCTCCACTCTACAAAATGTGAAATGTTCTAAGCAGCAGCTGTGAGCATTTCAAACGTGCACTACTCCTTGACGGTCCAACTGTTGCCAAGGGAAATGGAGTTGGCTTTAAAATCTTCCTTGGTTTTAATTCTGCATTTCCCTCAATCAGAGAGCAAACTGGCTCTGCATGGCTGGGACACTCAACTTTTCATGAAGACTGGCATGTGAAATTGAGATGTAGAAATGCAGTTTTTTGAAGGTTGGAAGAAGAATGGTATTCCAGCCAGTTTTATAAAGCCTAGTGGTGGACTTTTAGAGCAAAAAAATGGGCACTATATATACAGTGGCAAATCATCTGGAGTCAGTAGGGGGAACCGCTTCTACCTAAGAGAGCCATTTTTTCCTGTTTACCATTTCAGTTCAAAACCACATTTTTTTTTTTTTTTAATCTTTCATGGCACAATTTTTTCCACGCAAGATCCATTCCTGGGAGTGTGAATAAAAATTTGCAACACCTGAGTGTTAACACAAACAAGAAATGCAATGCATTTTGTTTTTGTTACTTGTACATATGGTACCTAGTTTTATTTCTTAACTGTATAGAAAACATGATAAAATGCCGACGGGGAAAAACTAGGCTCCAAAACAACACACACAAAATTAAAAGAAAAAAATACCGGAGGGAAGTACATCAAAATGCTAACAGTGCTTAAGTTAAATTTTTTCCCACAAGTTTTTAATAATTGATCTGATATTTGTAGTTAAGCATTAAGAATTTTCTTCCCTCTCAACCGTCTCCCGCCCCCCCCCCCCCCCAAATAAAGATGCACGTAGCGTGCATTCAGATAGAGTGACAGTCCCAATAATTCTCTGGAATTGCATCACTTGGGTTTGAGCTCACCAAAGATGCAAACACTTCCCTAAATATTTTATTACTTCATCTAGCTAGAGTTGAGTGAAGTCTTCTCCATAAACTCTTCTGGATCCAACTTGCCAATTAAAATCTCGCAAGCTCCTAGAGTCTGGAGCTGGGATGCCCCGAGCTCTGTGCAGCGGGAGGGCCCAGGTAGTTGATCGGGATAAATGATTGCAGAGCACAGAGACAGCATTCCCACCTGCATGAGCTACACTGAACTGGCCTCCATCAAGGCTTGCAGTTTCAGGGAGCTGACATTCAAAACAGAGGTTTAGGGAAAAGAAGACGAGGTGAGACAGAATTCGAAGCAATACCCAACCCTTGGCTCAGGCCCAGAGGTTCAGATTTCGGTGCCAGGTCCCACAAGGTTCAGCCGAGAGCGACTGCTGGGGGTTTCACAGAGGGCTGCAAGGGGCCCATTTACACCAACAGTGGCGCACAGGAGCGGGCAGGAGATCTTATTTTCTTCTCCGCTTATTTCAGCGCTGGTTCCCGTCCTAAGTGGGGGTCCTCCACCCCAGCCCAGAAGGACCACCCTAGGCGCTGAAGGGCGCGGATTCCAGGCCCGGGGTTCCCCCACCCTTAGCCGACCCTTGCCCTTGGAATCCTCTGCTTGAAGTCGACCGCCGCCCAGAGAAGCCGCATTGCGTGGAACCCCCCCACCCCACCCCCAACCCATTGATCTATCAGTCGCACACCTCCCGGCTTTCAGGAGCTCCGCACAGGCCTAGCGGCTGTCGTACCCCCCTACTTCACCCTACTCAACCGCCTAGCGGAAGCCGCAGCGGCGCGGCCGGAGCTCGCGGCTGCATCCGGGTCCTTCTCGCCTCAGCCCAATCCTCGGCCTCGTCTCTTCCCACCCTCCTGATTCTCCGCCCCCCCCGCCGCCAATCCCAGATCTGCTCTCAGTCGAACCTGCTGGCCTGGGAGTGAAGGCGGAGGCAGGCCAATGAGGATTCGCTTCCCGTTTGAAGCCTCCAGTGAGTGGGCGCCGGAGGCGGGCGCTGTTGGCCAGAAGGTTCGGTTGCGCGTGTGCCATGGACTCAGCCGCCCGGTGATATTGACAATAGGAGAGAGAAAGGGGCATTGACTGGGACCCACCGCGGGTACCAAAGGGCGGCTCTGGCAGCGGCGGCTCCAGCTCCAGCGGCTCCTCCTCCTTCTCCTTCCTTCTCCTGCTGCCGCTGCGGATCCAGTCTTCCTCCCTCCCTTCCCCCCCTCCCCACGTCGTCGCCGTCGCCGCCGGGTCCGGGGCAACGAGCAGAGGCGCCGCCCGCCGGGAATGTGAGCGAGGAGCCACCGGCTGAGCCGCTACGGGGTCGGTGCCGATTTGATGGGACGGGCCCGCGGGGGAGGATCGTGAGGCCGCCGCCGCCGCCGCCGCCGGAGCGCTGAGGTTCAGGTCCGGCCGTGAGGCCTAGAGGCGCCGCCGCCGCGGAACCGGAGGGACGCCGCGCCGGACAGCCGTCGCCCCGGGCTCCCTGCCGCTGTCCGGACCTCCCCCCGCACGTCCCGGTCCCGCCACCCGCCCCCGCTGCGGCCCTCTCGCAGGTCTCCCGCCCCTCGAAACCACAGATCATCTTCGGATTCTTCCCCAGAAGCTTCAAGGTAACTTCGTCCCTCCAGCACCTCGGCTCGCCGCTTCCTTTCCTCTTCCCTGTCCTGAGGAACCTGCAGGACACCGGTCTCTGGAAGGCCTGGCCGGGGCAGGCGAGGGGTGCGGTGGGGTGGGGTGCGGGAGAGGAAGCGCCCGTCCCACTTGTCCGATTTACCTGCAAATGCTTGTGATGATGCTTCCCATTCACTCTACCCTCCTCCCTCCTTTTCCCCTCACCTTCCGGCATTGGAGGCATATTCTTGTCCCCCTTTATCCGCTGACGGGGGGCGGGGAAACACGGGGGGGGGGATTGATGTAGTGTGGAGGATTCAGTAACAGCTTATCTTCTTCAGGGCTTGGGCGGGTGGGGTGGGGTGGGGTGGGGTGGGAGCAAAGAGTAATTTAGCATCCCCACAAGGAAACCCATTCCCTGTCTTTCTCCTCCACCCTGGTACCCCCTTCCACACCGCCCCCCCCCCCCCCCAACGGCATGGATTATCCTGAACCCTGGAAATGCCCCGTGCTCGCTGCTTAGATGACGATAACGCTTCAGACGTCCTGGTCCAGGGCAAAACCTGTTTCCCCGGGCTTTGCACGGACCCACAGCTACTGCAAGTTCAGTTCTGCAGAGCTTTAGGGTTGAGATCCTTGACGTTTATTCTGGGCCGCGGGCAGAAGGGGCAGATGATTAAAAAAAAAAAAAAAAAAAATACTAGCAATAAATCATCTTTAGAGATGGGAGGTGAGGAATAAAAACGAGACAAAAAGAGTGATGGAGGAACAGGATTTACTGAAATCTTGCATTGTTAGGGTTAAGTGAAATTTAAATAATTCACATACCAGATTGGAAAAGCTGCCCCTAAATTTACAACATACAAATGTGATGTGGAGCTTCTTGCTGATGCAGTCATTGTGAGAAATTTTAAGTAATCTTACTTCTTCTATAGTCATTCATAGCTTGCAATTCCATTTTGAATCTGTCACATTTTATTTACGGTTAAATTAGATAGATTTCTCAAAACTTTTTTAAGAAAGACAACCTAATGACTTCAAAAATTCCAAACCTCAAGATCCTGTGGTTTTATTTGTTTTCTGTTTATGTTTTTGTTATTTTTACCTTGTCGGAATCCATATAATCCAGATAACTTTTTATTCTTACATGTTCAGGAAGAAACTCCCTTACTCTTTTATTTAGAGGTTAAAAAACACTTGTCTTATGTATTGGAATGACAGGTGAGTAATTACATTTCAGTATTTCCCCCATATGCATTAATTTTATTCAAGTCTGCCATTAATCTTGAATGGAGCCTCAGTGCCACGGAAATGATGGCATCTGTTTAAATTGGAATATGGAATTGAGCTTACGGCTTGTGACTTTTAGGAAATAGCCTTCATTTTAATAATTTGAGAGGTTTAAAATCTCAAAGAACTGTTCAGTTCTCTCAGTTTGATGGAATGAAAACTAGTATTTGATGATGAACTTAAAGGGAACTCAACTTGGTTGTGTAAGTAGGGTGTGAATTTATGTTTTCATTTCAACTTTGGTGCACGACTTCATCATAATTTTGTGTATTAAGCTTTATTAACTTAAGATGGCTTCATTCAAAAAGAAGACTTCTTTGAAATGCTTTTAATTATGCCCTTTATGTGTTCTGTTTACAGTAATCTAACCTGTCCTCATTTGTGGTGTGGTATAGTTTATCATAGCTAACACAGCACATTGCATTAAAAGTCATGCCTAGATAGTTTCAGCAGTTGTAAATTTCACTTTGCTGTGATACATTGGTGTAGATTCTTGAAGTACATTAAGGGTTTTAACTCCAGAACCCATTCATAATATTAAATATCTTGTGAAAATGTATCGATGGAAGTTTTCCAGTGGCAGAGTAGCTCTAAAATTACTTCAGGAATCTCAAGATGAGAAAAGCTTTGCAGTTAGAAGATGAATAGATGGCTGAGAAGAGTTCTTCAGGTATAAATGAGCATCTTTAATGCTTATCAGAGTAGCAGCAGCCCAGCGCATTAGAACTATAATATTGCTTATGTGGTACTTCTGTTACTTCTGTTTTTTCCAAAATCTCATGTCCCCGTTGAACGTACGACTTTTCTTGATTGATGTTATTTGCTTTCTTCATCACATAATCCCGTTTTCATGAATATTGTATATGGGGGTTTTAGAATTTGTATAATTCACACATATGCTTCCACCCTGGGGATATGTTTATGATGCCTCTTTCTCTTCAGTAGGGATATGTCCTCAGCACCAACTACTCCTCCATCAGTGGATAAAGTAGACGGATTTTCTCGGAAGTCCGTCAGAAAAGCCAGACAGAAGAGGTCGCAAAGTTCCTCACAGTTTAGGTCTCAAGGCAAGCCTATTGAGTTAACACCTCTGCCGCTGCTAAAAGGTAAGGCTCGTAACCAGGTGATGGATTCCTTTCCAGTTGATCTTTTTGTATCCATATATATAATTTTCTTTTCGTGGTATTTCATATTTGTTAAAGTTATGTGTTGCACATTGAAGGGATGGGAGATTTCAGACACGTTGAAGTTACAGCCTTTTTAAAGGGCTCAACTTAATATAAATAGCTGTGGACACATGAAAAGAAACTTACTATCAGGAGGATCTTTTACACTGATAAATAGAAAACCTGAAGGCCAGAGAAACCCGAAGAGGCCTAGGTCTGTGTTTTTCATTTTTTTTCTTCTGTTGACATTTAGATACATACATCATATGTGATAACAGCTACATATTGTACAGTTTTAGTCACAACACGTAGACCTAGTAGAGAGGAGATGGTACCGTTAACTTATGTGTAGAAAATGATGTTTGGGGGCGCCTGGGTGGCTCGGTCGGTTGAGTGTCCGACTTCGGCTCAGGTCATGATCTCGCGGTCCGTGAGTTCGAGCCCCGCGTCGGGCTCTGTGCTGACAGCTCAGAGCCTGGAGCCTGTTTCAGATTCTGTGTCTCCCTCTCTCTGTGACCCTCCCCCGTTCATGCTCTGTCTCTCTCTGTCTCAAAAATAAATAAAAACGTTAAAAAAAAAAATTTAAAATAAAAAAAGAAAATGATGTTTGAGAGAATTCGGTTTTAAAAATCAAGAAAAAAATGGTCAGTTAGTAATTGCTTCCATGCATTCTTGTTTTCAGATAGTACAAATAGGAAACATGACGATCATACTTGTTCAATACTACTTTTCTCTTTCCTTTGGAATGAATTCATATTTTAATATGAAACTGCTTTTCCTGAATGGACTTTTCAATTTTTGTTTGGGTATGTGGATACTTTTTTTTTGTGCCTTTTAATTTCCATCTGTTTGCTTGATGTTTATGAACAGGCGTGTTTGAAGTGCATCAGAACACAGCATTTATAGCATGGGAACTATCAGAATCTACCTCTGAAGGTTGATCTCTGTTTGCTGAACACTTGAGAGTGAGGAGAGAGGGAGCACGAACAACATAGTGTACTTTTGTGGCTCAGAGGAAGTCAGAAAACCTGGTGTGCTAGTTCATTAATGAACATTTACTTCTGTAACAAGTTTGTGAAATTAGAAGGTATTATAAGAAAAACTGGAGATCGATTAGAAAAGGTCCTCAAAACGTAGCCTAGGATATTTCAGGCTTCTGTTTTTCCCCATGTGAGCTTTTTTTTTTTTTTTTAAAGTTTATTTATTTATTTTGAGAGAGACAAGAGAGAGTGAGTGGGGGAGGGGGAGTAGCGAGAGAGGGAGAATCTCAAGCAGGCACTGTGCTGTCAGCACAGACTCCTATGTGGAACTCTAACTTACAAAACTGTGAGAACATGACCTGAGCAGAGAAATCAAGAGTTCAACGCTCAACTGGCTAAGCCACCCAGGTGTCCCCTCCCCCCCCCTTCTTTTTTCTTCTTAAGGAGGGGAGAGTTGTAACTCAGATTCTCATGTTTGTACTTGAAACTGGTGGAGACTAAATGAATTCTGATGACTATAAAGATGATGTATCTACTAGTTCCTAAAGATGAGCTCTTATGAGTCTGATGGGGGAGAAAATTTTAAGCTAAAGGTTTTGCTAAAATGGGGAAGTCTTTCCGAGATTTTAGAAGAACAAGGAAAAACTGTAGAAATAAAACTAATCATGCTTGAAATACAAAGTTGAGAGGTGCATGGATTCCTTAGTAATGTATTTAATCTGAACTAGACATATAATAGCAATTAGCATCTTTATCTGGCAAGGGACTTTTTTCTGAGGAAGTAGATTAAACTTTTTTAGGTTTAGAAAGAATTTTAAGCTTTATTGTTATACTCATTTCTTGGGGCTTATGGTAAATATTTAAATTAGAACTGAATTGACCACTCGTTGGTTTTGTGGGTAGTGAAGAGGCATGCGTGAGAAGAAGTTGACACATTTTAATATTTTGTTACTCCTTTTATTGTGGTAAAATACACCTAACAAAACATTGACCGCCGTGGCTATTTTTAAGTATGCGTTAAGTGTGACAGTTAGTACATTCATGTTGTGTGCATCCATCACCACCATCCTTCTCCGGAACTTTTTTGTTTTCCCCAACTGAAGCTGTGTCCCTTAGGGGCACCTGGGTGGCTCAGTCGGTTAAATGTCCGACTTCAGCTCAGGTCGTGATCTCACAGCTCGTGAGTTCAAGCCCTGCGTCGGGCTCTGTGCTGACAGCTCAGAGCCTGGAGCCTGCTTCCGATTCTGTGTCTTCCTCTGTCTCTGCCTCTTCCCTGTCCAAGCTCTGTCTCTCTCTGTCTCAAAAATAAATAAAACATTAAAAAAGAAAAAAAAAGAAACTGTATCCATTAAACACTAACTCCCCATTCTCCCCTCCCCTCAGCCCCTTGGTGAGTAACCACCATTCTACTTTCTGTCTTTGTAAATTTGCCTCCCCTAGGCAGCTCATATAAGTAGAATCATATAATATTTGTCTTTTTGTCACTGGCTTATTTTACTTAGCCTGCTGTCCTCAAGATTCACCCATGGTGTAGCACGTGTTAGAATTTCCTTCCTTTTAAGGCTGAATAATATTCCACTGTGTGTATATGCCATCAGTGGACACTTGGATCATTTCCATCTTTTGGTTGTTGTGAATGCTGCTATGAACATGGGTGTACAAGTGTTTTCTTGAGCCCATGCTTTCACTTGCTCTGGGTACATGCCCAGAAGTGGAATTGCTGGATCATATATTAATTTTTTGGAGGAATTGCCAGACTGTTTTCCACAGCAGCTGTACCATTTTACGTTCTTACCATCAATGCACAAGAGTTGCAATTTCTCCGTATCCTCACCAGCATGTTATTTTTTGTTGTTTTTTTGTTTTCGATAATAGCCATCATGATGTGTGTGAAGTGGCATTTCATTGTGGTTTTGATTTGCATTTCCTTTATGGCTAATGAATGATGTGGAACATCTTTTCATGTGCTTATTGGCTATTTGTCTATCCTTTTCTCATTTTTAAAGTGAAGTCTGGTCATATTGAAAAATTTCCAAGAGCTCTGCTCTCCAAGAATGGAATTTTTGTGAACTTGTGTATTTTGCCAGTGTGGGAGAATTGGAGAGTAACAGGACCATACAGTATTAGATACAGCCACAGCTTACTTCCAGACGGACTAAAAGCGATTCTTGTGTAGTAATCATGTAATGGGGAAACATTCTGGAAAGCATCCCACAAATTAGATTTCCGTATCTATAGAACAACAAAGAAGTATGGTCAGATACAGACTTCAGAAATGTTCCTGATTTTTATAAAATGCTCCTGATTTTTATTCCAAGTTTGTTAAATGACATTTGATTGTCTTGTAATGGATTGAATTTTATTTGTGGGTTGTCTTCTCACCAACTTTAGGAAGTAATTTATGGAATGTAAAGAAAATATAGGAGGAATTTCTTTTTCTTTTTCTTTTTTTTTTTTTTTTTTTTTACCATTTCCTTAGGAGAAACCAGAGTAAATTATGTGTGCCTACCAAAGGATAGTTACTGATTTAATTCTGTAGTATTGCTTTGACCACATTGGAAGGTTTGACTTAATTTTATTTGGTGGTATAATATAAATGGCAGTTGGATTTTGTGGGTTGCATTGTAGAATAAAATAAAAATCATGTCCTCAAGATCTTTAATTTTAGGGGAGTTTGAAAATGGAAATCGTGTAATTTTGTTAGTCATCCTTTAAAAATGTAATTTTTGAGAACTCACACATTAGGCGTTCATTAATGATCACTTGTTTTGCGTGTATGCATTATCAGAATGGTTATTATATGCATCGTATTTGACTGACTTGTAAGTAATACTGCCATTAACTCTTAGCGTTGTAATATTTATTTATTTTTTGGGAGAGCTCAAGCAGGGGAGGGGCAGAGAGAGAGAGAGACAGAGGATCCAAAGTGGGTTCTGTACTGACGGGCTGACAGCCGCAAGCCCGATGTGGGGCTCAGACTCCTGAACTGGGATATCATGACCTGAGCCAAAGTCAGGTGCTTAACCAACTGAGCTACCCAGGTGCCCCAACTCTTAGTGTTTTAATTTTTTTTTTTTTTTCAACGTTTTTTATTTTTGGGACAGAGAGAGACAGAGCATGAACGGGGGAGGGGCAGAGAGAGAGGGAGACACAGAATCGGAAATAGGCTCCAGGCTCCGAGCCATCAGCCCAGAGCCTGACGCGGGGCTCGAACTCATGGACCGCGAGATCGTGACCTGGCTGAAGTCGGACACTTAACTGACTGCGCCACCCAGGCGCCCCTACTCTTAGTGTTTTAAAAAAGTCTCTTCACTTGCAGAACTGTAACAAAGCGAAAGGAAAGTTTCATCTATTTTGCCTCTTTTCCAACAGGTGGGGTTTTCAAATTTGTATCAATGATGTTATTTTCTACAGAAAACAATGCCGGCATGTTTTTCTGTATATATGCGTGATAAGTTCCCCGGCTTTTCCTCCGCTGTTTGTAGTGACATTGTAGAATAAGCCTTTGAAATAGAGACATTTGAATTTTCTCCCTCTTTACAGACTTCTGAAAATGTCTGCAGAGAGTCCTAAAGTTTTTGAACTTGAAGGACCCTTACTCAAGGGAAATTCAGTGAAGGTTTTAGTGCCTTTGTGCTTGATAAGAAGGTAAAGACTTGGACGCTTTCCTTGTGCCTACACGGCATGACACGAAGCAAGCTTTGATGGTTATCTGTCTCAATAAGGATGGTTAAACTAAACAGGTCGGGGATAGACACACACATTTACAATAATATTATAATTAGTAGTAGCAACAGTAGGTACTACCTGGTTGGGTGATTTGTTCTCTCCCCACCCCATCCTCCTCCCGTGCCCTGTTTCCTTTTTTGACTTTAAAAGATTACATAAGTTTAGATTTGAGTGAAATGTTTTTGAAAAGTACTGCCTCTTTGAAGATGGGGTTATAATGAGAATGACGTCATCATTTCTAGTCTCATAATTCGTTATACGTTTTTGAGGCGTTTTGCTAATAGTTTGGACCTTCAGTATTAAACATTCCAAAAACTATAACGACTTGAACGTTTCAGCAGAAATTCTGCCTCTTGGTGTTAAAACTTTTACATTGGTAACATTGTGTTTCTACAACATTCTTTCTTTAATTAAAAATCTTTTTTTTTTTTTTTTTTAAGCTCTAGGCTTGTGATTCAGCTTACATTTTTATTTTTGAGGGTGACAGTCTGTGAGGACTTTATTCAAAAGTTTGTTTTATTTACTTAGAGAGAGTGCTTGTGTGGGTGTGTGAGTGGGGGAGGGGCAGAGAGTGAGGGAGAGAGAGAATCCCAAACAGGCTCCGTACTGTCTGTGCAGAGCCTGATACAAGACTCAATCTCACAAACCATGAGATCATGACCTGAGCCCAAATCAAGAGTCGGATGCTTAACTGACTGAGCCACCCAGGGGCCCTAAGGACTTTAAAAATCCCAATTTAAAACTAGTTTTTGTGGGGGCGCTTGGGTGGCTTAGTCAGTTGAGCGTCTGACTTCAGCTCAGGTCATGATCTCACGGTCTGTGGGTTCGAGCCCCGCGTCAGGCTCTGTGCCGACAGCTCAGAGCCTGGAGCCTGTTCAGATTCTGTGTCTCCCTCTCTCTCTCTGACCCTCCCCCGTTCATGCTCTGTCTCTCTCTGTCTCAAAAAACTAAGTATTAAAAAAAAATTAAGAAAATAGTTTTTGTGCTTTTCTAATTTTTGGATAGGCTGATTCTTTTTCATCCATATGTGCTTTGTGTAGTGTAAAGAAGGAATAGGCAGAAATAGTTCTCGATTTTTATAATGGGTTAGTGCCCTAAAGCGTATTTATAATGAGACTAGTTTCTTAAGGAATAGCGTCCTTTATTTTAGTGTTTACCATCTTTCTTGTACTGTGCAGTGTCCCGTGGGGAAAGTACTTGGGCTTTGCCACCTGCCAGAGTCCTAGCTCACTCACAACTTGTGTTGTCTGGGGCAAGTATGTCAACTCCTGAAGGCCTTGGTTTTCTTGTCAGTCAAAGGGGGATGATGATAATAATCTAATCAAGAGCTGTGGCAGTGCCACATTCAGTAAATACTAGCTGTTGTTATTTAACTGGGATTTGAGAAGTTAAAATGTGAATAGTGTGGAATTATTTCACTTTTTATATTTTTTCAGCAAAAAGTTGGATTGGAAATTTCTCAGAAAATTATGAAACAAGACCACAGTTTTGCAGTGATGAACCTTTTCCACCAAAAAATTGGAAGAAACCGTTTACCAATGTATTGAATTTGGTAGACTGGTTATTTTAAACACCTTTGATTGGAGATTTTCACCTAATGAATTGGTATCCTGCTCCATTTTTTAGCGTAATGCTTTTATTTTTAATGTATTCATTTTTTGAATAGATAATACATAATACAATTACATGGTTCAACTCTCAAAAAATACACAAGGATATATAGTGAAAAATCTTCTTCCTGATTTGGTTCTTCCACTCGCCCTTCCCTGAAGCAACCAGTCATGATATTCTTCTATAGAAGGTATAGACATTCTTAAACCCTTGATTGAATGTGAAATGTGTTTTGCAGCCTGAAATTATATGCACATTTTGTATGAGTATGTCCATTGTTTAAATGGAAGGATTCTGTTATATTTTTCAGATTCTCAAAGGGGTTTTTGAATCAAAAAAGGTTAAGAACCATTGATCTAGTTTGTATCTTAGATTAATGATGCATGTTCTTTAGACAACTAAATTGTGGTGTTTGTGTGTTTGTGTGTGTGTGTGTGTGTGTGTGTGTGTGGTTTAAAGAAATAATCATAAGCTTCCCTTTTAAAGTGGAAGCATGTCTGTAAGTTAATAGGTGTTAACGTTCAGCTTCGCAGCCTTTGAGACAATGTGGCAATGTTTTTCTTTTGGGGAAGAAATTACAAGATCTTGCAGAAAACCGAGTGTCAGTTGCACTGTTTTCATGTGTGAAAGATGATATACTCAATTGTAGTGAGGAGGTATTTCATTCGCTCTTTAGGGAGAAATATTTTTTCTTTACCTAATAGTTTATAGCATAGAGAAAATTCCCGTACAGAGTTGTACGTGGGCCAAAAGATATTAACAGTAAGCAGGGGCACCGGCGTGGCTCAATTGGATAAGCATCTGACTTTAGCTTAGGTCATGATCTCATGGTTCGTGAGTTCGAGCCCTGTGTCGGGATTTGTGCTGACGGCTCAGAGCCTGGAGCCTGTTTCAGATTCTGTGTCTCCCTCCCTCTCTGTCCCTCCCCCACTCATGCTCTGTCTCTCTCATAAATAAACTTAAAAAAAATAAGCATACCTGATTTATTAATCGTTGAAAAGTAGGATAGCAAGGTGCCTGGTTGGCTTAGTCGATTAAACATCCGACTTCAGCTCAGGTCATGATCTCACCGTCCGTGAGTTTGAGCCCCGCGTCAGGCTCTGTGCTGACAGCTCAGAGCCTGGAACCTCCTTCAGATTCTGTGTCTCCCTCTCTCTCTGCCCCTCCCCCACTCACTCTCTCTCTCTCTCTCTCTCTCTCTGCCTCTCAAAAATGAATAAACATTAAAAAAAATTTTAAAAAAAGTAGGATAGCAAGTTACATTCATATCACATTCTTTTTGAGTGTGATAATTACTGTGTAGTTCTTAACCTTGGGTTCATGGATTTCTGGTTGGGGATAGGATGTGTGCATCATGAATGGACTTTGGGGTTCTTTTTTTAATGTTTATTTTTGAGAGAGAGTGCATAAGCAGGGGGAGGGGCAGAGAGAGAGGGGACAGAGGATCTGAAGTGGGTCTCGGTGCTGATAGCAGTGAGCCCAATGCGGGGCTCGAACTCATGAACTGCGAGATCATGACCTGAGCCAAAGTTGGACACTCAATTGACTGAGCCACCTGGGTGCTCTGGGCTTTAAGGTTCTAAGACCCTCCCAAAATTAATGTAAAGTTTCTGTGAGTGTGCATTTTGTTTTAGAACAGAGTTCACTGCTTTTCTCAGATTGTGGAGGATTTAGCCCTACCATTCTTGCTCTTTCCTCATAGGTAAGAGCTTTGGAGTTAGACTAAAAGACTGGGAATTGTTAATATTTTCTGAGTATTACGTTAGCTGTACGTGTAAACATATGCTTTATACACTTAACACTAGACATGATAAGCTACAAACAGAAGTCATCATAACGTGGATCTCTGCAGGATATAACCCAGCCCAGGCATAAAATATTGAGGTGCCAAATGAATCTTCTCATAAGGTGAAGCGGCCTTTTGTACCTAGAACTTTCTTCCCCCGACTTCGTGTCATTCTTCAAATTTCATCTCACATGGAACCTTCTTAGGGATCATCCTTCCTGACTCTTAAGACTGATCTTCTTTGAAGTTGTTGTCAGTTTGTTGTTTGTTGTTTTACATTTATAATCTGAAATTATTTTTTGTTAGTTGGTTCACTTGTATGTTATCTGTTTCTCCTCCCGCATTAGAATAGAATCTTCAGTGTAGAAACCTTGTTTTTCTTATCTCCAGGGCTTAGATCTGTGCCTAGTACATAGCCGGCCTTTGATAAATATTTGTTAGCAAATTAATGAACATTGTTAGTTGACATTTCAGTTGTTAGTAATGGTAGCATAGGCATTTGTTTTTTCTTCCTTAAGTACTAAATTATTTTCCCCGCAAATCCAACTCATGCAGATTTTGTGTTAGCTTTTAATTTATACAAAGTCATAGACTTGTTTAATGAAGACTTTTTATTTTTAAAGGGTCAAATTGCCGAGTGTTCTCTTAAAATCCTGAGTGAGGCTTTGTACTTTGATATTTATGCATGTTTCAGGTTAGGAACAGAAGTAGTATCTGGTGAAGGGAGGATGGAGTGGATTTTAACGTATGACATACTTTGAGTGGTTTCTTTTACTTGGAGGATTCATCACTTGCGTGTTACAGCAAATGCTAAATACAGTGGAATGCCTTTTTTCTGCTGATGTTTGAGGACTGAAGTATGGGCTAATCAAATCACCAGCCTTTCTTTCTTTACATAGTTTAAGAGGGAGTAGCATATCTGAATAGCATAATGGATTTTCAGAGCAGGGTTTTATGGTCAAATTTCCTCATCGTTCAAACTTTTATTTTGTAATAATGTTAGCTCTTAATATTAGATGTTGTAGTGCTTACAAAAGAACAGTAAAGTTTCTAGGTAGCTCTAAAATGCTGGCTAGGGTAGTTCTTTGGTTTGTTTGCACATGACGCCATGATGTCCTTTTCTACTACTTAAAAATACTTGTCTGCCCATTGTATTTGAAGATTTTCTGAAGACAAATATGGGATCTTATTTTTATATTACAGTAGAATTAAGCCTATGATGAACATATTGCTTGGACAATATGTTATTTTTGCCTAATATGTCATAATATATTCCTAATATACATATAATATATATTACCTAAGTGGGGACTTCTAAGTGTTTTCTTTTATCTTCAAAATTGGGAGAGTATTATAGCCTACCTCATAGAGTCAGATGAAGTGCTATAAAGCAGATAAAACATTTATCTCAGTGTTGGATACATGGTAGGGGTTGAAGAATATTAACTGTTATAGTTAATATAACTGTATAATAACTACAGAAAATACAGAAAAACTGTATAATAGAAAAATGCTTGGGGGGCCTGGGTGGCTCAGTTGGTTAAGCGTCCGACTTCAGCTCACAAGTTTGAGCCCCACGTCGGGCTCTGTGCTGATAGTTCAGAGCCTGGAGCCTGTTTCAGATTCTGTGTCTCCCTCTCTCTCTCTCTCTCTCTCTCCCTATCCGACTGGCCCTCTGTCTCTCTCTTTCAAAAATAAATAAACATTAAAAAAAAAAAAAAGAGAGAGAAATGCTTACTAGTGTTTTTCAGTTGATTTTTATTCTCTTAATATTTTACATGGATTATTTCCATTTAAGGAAGAAAAATATGGAGCATGTAGAACTGTGAGAATCAGACTTTTAAAACAAAAAGAGCTAGTTCTTATGGAACATTCTCAGCATTACTATTTGGTTAACATCTGTTTCAAACTGGCTTCTCATTTCAGGAATAACATAAAGGGGGGTGGGGTGCCTGGGTGGCTCAGTCGGTTAAATGTCCGACTCTTGATTTTGGCTCAGGTCATGATCTCGTGATTCATGGGTTTGAGCCCCACATGGGGCTTTGTGCTGATAGTTCAAAGCCTGCTTGGAATTCTCTCTCCCTCTCTCTCTGCCCCTCTCCTGCTTGCACGAGCTCTCCGCCGTCTCCCCTCCCCCATCTCTCTCTCTCTCTCAAAATAAATAAATAAACATTAAAAAAAACACGAACATAAAGTGGCTAATATAATTATTTCTAGAGGAAATTCCATTTGTAGGAAGTCACCAGGTAAAATTTTTGTTTGATGAACTTATTTTGGAAGTCATCTACGGGGACAGGATCTCCAAACTTTTTTTGTAATTGTTTACTCACATCAGTAAAAATAACATATATATTTGTTTATACATGTATACATGTGCTCTTATACAAATATATAACATACGTTAAGAAAATAAACAAGTACAGAAACTTAAAAAGCATGATAATGAAATATAAGATGTATAGATGTTTTAGTATTTAATTTTGGTACCTCCTTTTCCCTTACCCATACCCCCAACACATGCACTGGCTCTGAGCACATCTTTGTTTTGAGATTTTGCTTTGAAGAGGTAACCACTTCAGCTTCAGAGTCTCGCAGCATTTTGTTTTAAGCCAGAGAGAGATGTGAAGGGTGGAACGAGAAAATCTTCTTTACATTCTTGAGGTTTTTGTCCAGGTTTCTGAATTTCTTGCACCTTAAAGAAACAAAATCTGAATTTTGCCAGTTTAAGAAGTATCATAGATCGTTCTTTGTGGAGGGCTCTTATCTTGCTGCTAATGGGTGGCTTTCAGAGGGCCCTTGACTCTCTTGAAATTCCAAGCTATATTTTGTGTCTCTGGGCAGATTGTCGTTTTTCTGGGCAAAGGGTTTAGATCTTTCATCAGATTCTGAAAGGAGTTTCCCCCAAGGCTGGGAGCCACTGCTTTGGGTGATGGGCATTTGGTTCTTCACTTAGAGCAGAGAGAGAGAATTTGTCATAAAGTCCCTTTCTGTAGAAGGGAGATTAAAAAAAAATTTTTTTTTAACGTTTATTTATTTTAGGGTGAGGGAAAAAGAGACAGACAGAGCATGAGTGGTGGGGGGGCAGAGAGAGAGGAAAACACAGAATCCAAAGCAGGCTCCAGGCTCCGAGCTGTCAGCACGGAGCCCGACACGGGGTTCCAACTCACGGACCGTGAGATCATGACCTCAGCTGAAGTCAGACGCTTAACCGACTGAGCCACCCAGGCACTCCTAGAAGGGAGATCTTTTAACAAGAAGTTTCTTCTGTGTGTCTCTCCTAATTTTTAATTCTTTTTACTACCAAACAGAATTTTTAAAGGTGTTTGAAGATAGAAGTTAATTACATGACTCCAGCCATTGTGGTTGTTTGGAGCTTTTTGATCCGTATCATTTGAAAAGTTAAGCTGAGTGAATGAATACTACCAATGGTAAACTTGAATGTGCCTGTCAAAAAGCATTTATTCTGGAGTAGCTGTGGACCTGGAAGAAGCCAGGAGGAGAGACTCAGATTTTCTTTGCTGGTGAAGAAATAGTTGAGCAACCAATGACGGAGAAGAGAAGCAGTGTCTATAGTTGTGCACCAGGTGATGTATTACATGGTGTCACCTTGAAGCTTCCCAAGAAACCAAGAACAAGGGATGTTTGTTGTTAACTGAGGGCTGTGTAACTTGCCTCCCCCTTTAGACACAGCCAGAGTTGGGACCTCAGGCCTGTCTGGTTCCAAAGCCAGTGTTTATGGGCACGAACGTGGGTGAGCCCCGGAGCTAACCACCGTCTTGCTCGTGCTGTGCTGGGATGATCTCCCCAGTGAGCCCTTTTACTGCCTCTTGCAAAGAACCTTGGAAATTGTGAGGAGACTGAAGTGGTGAGAGAAGTGGAGAAGAGAAGGGGGCGAGCAGCACCCAACGCTGGGGGTGGCGGGTGACGATGGACGGAACCGTGGAAGAACAGCCGGCCTCGGAGTTGGCTCCTTCGAAAGGCCCGTCAGTGCTGCCAAGAGGCAGACAGGAAGGGTCACCAACACTGCATGATGGCAAGGGCCGGGGTGGGGAAGATGCCACTCCGGATCCTGCGGGGTTCGAACGCTGTCATGAAAAAGTCATGCCGGTCATGGAGCGGTTTGGGTTTGGTAAACTGGTGACCGTGTGGCAGCGGTTTTCTTTATCATCTGTCTTTACGTCTTTGGGAAGTAGCTTAAGTAGAGGAAAGGGTGTGGGTTCAGGTCTCGGTGATAATCCCGGCTTTGTGAACTGAGGTTAGTTATTTAACATCTCAGAGCTTTAATTTCTACTTTGGTAACATGGGGCTCACACTTGCCAAGGTGGTTGTGAGGAGTGTGATAATGCGGGGAGGCTGCCTAATGTGTGGTTTCTTGTGTGAGAAATAATTCCTTCCCTTCTCTTTCTGCCATCGATCTTTCTTTGAGTCACTCCAGAGGACCTGGATCTTGTTTCAGATCTTGTGAGGGTGGAGATCTGGCAAAAGTTCATCCATTTATGCAGGGCGTCATGACAGACTTTCACCTTATGGTGATGTTACATTTTTTGGATTTAATTAATTCATGGTTGCTGGTGCCTGGAACATTGTTCAAACATTAAAACACATGGAGAAAATGGGGACTTGGCAGCATTTCAGGAGAAGTACCATCTTTGAATAAGGTAGATATAGGCTTCGGATTAGCCTTTTACTGAAGCGCCTTCAGAAGACGATGTCTGGAAAGGGAAGGAGATCACTCCTTTGCTGTACGTTGTAAGGAATTCAGAGTGGGTTCGGGCTCCTGAGGAGCTGTCTTATATTAGCAGGTGGGAAATCACAGCAGAAAACACTTTTCTTTTCAAATGAATGAGTATTTTGAAATCAAGGATGTTTTGTAGCAGAAAGGAAGTTCCTTTTGAGAGTCAGAGGGCCTATTCAAGCTTTGTCTCATCAAGTTAATTTTTCAGAGTGATAGTGATGCATCCCAAGGTCTGGTGTTTTTCCCTAATTTGTGAGCAAAAGTCAAACTGACTTAAAATAAGATATATACAGAGGACTTTTTTTGTTTTGTTTTGTTTTGTTTTAAAGGTAGGCTCCCTGCCCAATGTGGGGCTCAAACTCACGACCCTGAGATCATGAGTCACATGCTCTACTGACTGAGCCAGCCAGGTGCCCCTATACAAAGGATTTTTGAAAATTAAAAGGTTTTAGTACTCTGTTCTGCCCTGTCTTCATGCATCCTTCTGCCTTTGCTTCTTTAACTCTGTCTACGGCTGCTGTAACTAGTATTCTTGATGGTAACCAGCCATCTAGAAATAATATTCATTTCACTTTAAGAAAACGTAAAGACATCATTTTAATCAAAAACAGTTGAGTTGAAGTTCTGAAACTCGGTAGTTGTGAAATTTGTCTGGCATGTGGCTGGATCTCTAGGGGGAGAGCATTGCAAGGTTTCAGGTAGGAGTAACTTCGATGGAACATTTGGCTGCTGAGGAGACTGTTTTACCACCTAGATTTTTTACCACCTAGGTAGGTTTTGGATAGAACTCTATTTTTGTTGTATTTAGATTTACATTGTCACATCATAAAAGGCATTTCAACTCATGGTGGAATTTATTTAGGCTTTTCTGGTTTAGTAGGATATTCTAGAAATGGTATATACTTTAGACACCATTGGGCCTAGGAGTGGTAAGACTCTGTACTCACACCCCTGAGTTACGATGAGGCTTACAGGAAATGAATTGTGTGTAAATGCTTTTCAAAGTGCGTGGGAAGCAAACACACAGCTCTGAAAGGAGTCTATATACGACCTGGCTAAGTAGCCTCCTCCAAGGGCCTTATATTCTCGTTTTTGTAATTGGTCTGTGGGTTGTGTGGTTCAATTCATTCACTCATCAGATTTCTACGAGCGGCATGATGCACCAGGCACTGCCCTGGCAACGCAGTGGTGAGTGAAAGAGGAAGGTTGATGCGGTTCTTCTCAAAAGGCCGTTGTAGCTGGAGGTCAGAGATTGATGGGGCTACTTAGGTTGTTGGAACCAAAACCAAATCATTCTGGTCGGGTTAAAGTTTGTCCTTGATCCTCAGAGCATTTTTTCATATCTGTAAATATATGATCACTGAATATATCAATCACCCATAAATTCCCTACTCAGTCATGAGGAATAATATTTTTCCTCATGTTTATATATTCTTGTGTTAGGTGTAATTTTTTTTTTTTTGTCTATATGATACCTGACAGTATTATGATTACACTGAGATGGTCTTACTGTTGGAGTTGGAATTTTAAAAAGTTGTCTTGTTATGGTAACATTGTTATTTTATATAATACTGAGGCAAAACAACATAATCATTGCTTGCTTGAAAAAGAAAATATTACCAATTTACTTTTAGGCTATAAACATGAAATTGTACAAACTGTAAAAAGCATACCAAGTCCCTTTAAAAGTGAGTAAGATCCATCTGTGGGTCTAGCTCTATGCTCTCTAGACGGCACTGTATAATTAAAGTACACGATCTTAAGTCTTCCTGGGTTTTAATTCACTGTTTTATGAACTGCTGCTTAGGAGAGTGGGGGACATAATACAATAGATTTAATTCACTAAGAGAATAAAAGTTGAGAAGATTAGAGCTAGAATTAGTGGCAGCACCAATTGATGTTTATTAACTGAGAATACAAGCAACAGTAAAACCACAGTTAGGCAAAACAGTTAACACTGGTGGTGTTATGGTTACTGTGAACACTGGAAAAATAAATAATTGCAAGTATTTTAACTTTGGCAAATCGAATGAAGTTAAAAATTGAATCCCCCCTCCTTGTCACTGGCTAATTTTAAAATTTCCCGAGCTATTACGATTTAAATTATTGAGCCTTATCTGAGCCGCATTCTGTGGGCGGTAAAAATTGAGTGGAGTGTGCGCTTTTGGAACCAGTGCTCGAAGTAGAGCTGGATTTGTGATGGTTTTACATAAGGAGGAAAGCATCATCTGGGATTATCTCAGACGCTGACCTGTGGGAGAGTCCAACAAAATAAAACGACTGTATATAGAGAGAGTTTGGAGTTCGTGATGGTCAGTACTTAAATGGCCACCCTTGTACCTTAATGGTTACTGAATTTCAGAATGATTTCAGAATCATTTCATGGTCGGTCAAACAATGTGCATTCCTACGAGTGCATATCTGTATTTAATATTGACATAATCTGGGTGAAATCATATTTCTTTACGGTTTTACTTAATGGAGTATTATTTTTCTCTTCTATGTAGGGAGGACACTACACCTACATTTCTTGGCTAGAAAGACATTCTCCGACCCCTTTTTTGAGCCAGGCTGTTTGTAATATTGTACCGTTTATTAAGAGAATAATTTCTTCACATTAGGGTATCATAGTTCATGACCAATATTCTTTTGTCTCCATAAATGCAAGGATAATTGAGTAGTTATTTGCTTCTTTCTTGGTGAGATGGTCATGAAGTTTTGCTTGACTCATTTGCAGATGAGAGATCAAGAACCTCTCCATAGAGTGGTTTTCATGACTGCATGATTTATTTAAAAAAAAAATTTTTTTTAACATTTATTTATTTTTGAGACAGAGAGAGACAGAGCATGAACAGGGGAGGGGCAGAGAGAGAGGGAGACACAGAATCTGAAACAGGCTCCAGGCTCTGAGCGGTCAGCACAGAGCCTGATGCGGGGCTCGAACTCACGGACCGTGAGATCATGACCTGAGCCGAAGTCGGACACTTAACCGACCGAGCCACCCAGGCGCCCCATGACTGCATGATTTAATGTAGCTAATGGTTAGAGTGGGACCTAGATCAGAGTAAGTGTTATATACATGTTAACTACCTTTGTCATTGTTGTTGCTGTTATTGTTACGGATAAATGCTACCTAATCTGTATCTCATGACTTGGATCCTGTAAAGATGATCTGTTTTTGTGTACCGTGTTTAGGAAAATGGGTGTTTGAGTTTTAAAATCCATTAAATCTATTCATAAACTAAATTGTTTACGTAAAAGAATATATCACTATCTATTACAGTTGCCAATGAGCTTTAAAAAGCATTTAGAAAGCGTTGCTGAGTGGAAGTAACATTTGGAAGCTGTCAGAGTCAGTATGTTTCAGAACCCAAGGACTAGTCTAGGCAAGTGTGAGTTGTGTTGCTTTATGACGGATGTTAGAGTGTTGTGTTCACCTGTCTCCCCCAGCTGGAGTGTGTGGTGCTATGGGAGATGGGGGAGTTGGATGTGTGCGATGACTCTGAACGTTGTCACTGTGAGACATCGGGAAGGACTATTGGTGGCCACTAAATGTAGTTAAGAGGTTGCTACCTGGACAGATAGGACGTGGCCATTAACCTTACATCTTTGATTAAGTGGCAGCGTTGAAAAATCTTTAAAAAAGAAAAACAATTTGCAGGAATTTCTAGGAGTCTGCAGAAGTATCTTTGGTGCAGGTGGCTTACAATATGAATTTCATGTGTGTTAGAAATTTTTTCTTCATCTGTGAGTTTTTTACCTAAAGCTATTTTTATCAACTCCAATTATGGATTTGTTGTGCGCCTGTAATTTTGATTGGCAGTGAAGCCTGCATTTAATCTTTATTCGGACCTAGAAAGGTTTTTTGTTTCCTTTTTGTCTCTCATGGGAAGTTAGTCCGAACCACTCATTTCTCATACTTACCTCAAGATAACGAGTGTCGTCGATCTGTCTTCAGTTTCCATCGAGACAAGAAAATGTATTCAACCCTAGCGCATTTTTTCTTTCATGATGAGTTTAAATAAAATAAGTGACTGAGTGAATATGTTTACAAAAGCAACATGTACACGTATTTGAAGTAGGTACGTAATGAGGGAAACCAAGGTCCCAAGAAATAACTGGCAGATCAGAGTTCAGTAAGTACAGTTGAATAGGAATGTCAGTCAGAATTCTCTCTTCCAAGTTATCTTCTTGAGCTGGTAGATGATGATGTTTCTGTTGTACCTTGAGTTCTTACATTTTATCCTAGAGATTTTAAATAAAGACTCCAAAGGCTGAACAGTGAAAGCTTCAGTCAAGGCAGGGCACTTTAGGTGTCTATACTGTTTGACGTTAGCTGTACTGAAGCAAGAGATAGTCCCTTACGGTTATTATTTTTCCCCCTTCCCATCATTTAGCGTTTTCTTTAAAATGAATTTTTGACATTTTTTTCTTCTCTCTGTATAGTAGCTCCTCTAAACTACAGATAGTAATTAACTCTCTCTATATGTTTAAAATTTTTTTTTAAATGTTAATTTATTTTTGAGAGAGAGAGAGAGCATGAGCAGGGGAGGGCGGAGAGAGAGGGAGACACAGAATCCGAACCAGGCTCCAGGCTCCAGGCTCCGAGCTGTCAGCACAGAGCCCGACCCAGGGCTCGAACTCACGAGTTGTGAGGTCATGACCTGAGCCAAAGTCGGACGCTTAACCGACTGTTTTTTTTTTGTATACCTGCACACCTATGGTTAAGTTTAATTCATAAATTGGATACAGTAACAGATTAACAGCAATAACATTTATGACAACATACCATAACGAAAGTTATGTGATTGTGGTCTGTCTCTCAAAATATCTTTGTACCGTACCCCCCCCTCCTTCTTGTGATGATGTGAGATGGTAAAGTGCCTACATAATTAGATCAAGTGAGGTGAATGACGTAGGCTTGTGATGTAGAGTTAGGCTGCCGTTGACCTCCTGATGATACGTCAGAGGGAGGATCATCTTCTTCTGGACCACAGTTAACTGTGGGTAACTGCGGAAGGGGTAACTGGGTAAGTGGGGACTGCCATACAGGTGGGTTTGCTTAGGGCCATTTAGAGCTGTGGCCAGGTCAGAAATACAGAGGTAGCATGGGAAGCTCGGGAGGCTGACGGTTTAGACTCAAAGAAGTTGCCTGTCCAACAAGCTAGAGTTATGGAGAGAGGATAGGTTTGTCAGCAAGCTAGCCAACCTTAGAATTCCAGCCAGTTTTCCTTGCAAGCTGGGTGACTTTGGAGAAATGATCTTCTTAGAACCTCAGTTTGCTTATCTGTAAAGTGATGATAATATCTTCTGCCTTGCAGGATTAGTTTGAGAGGCAATGTATGTGAAATGCCTAGACCAGTACTGACATGGCAGATACTTGGTAATTGATAGTTATCATAATATTTCTGTCCTTGAGGTCAGAGACCATGTCCATTCATGATTGTATTCCCATGGGGCAGGATTGTGTCCCCCCCCACATCTTTACGGCTCAGAGGGTACCTGCTGAATGAAACCATCCTTTCAGGTAGGAAGGGAATTCTTCATGTATATGAGGCACTGCTGACTCATAATATCACTTCCTAACTCAATCCTTTCTTTTCTGATTTATGTTGTCTTAAATATTCTTTTAAAGAATATATTTTTTTAAATGAGAGTTTTGTAAAGATTTTTTTTTTTTAATTTTTAATTTTAGAGAGAGAGAGAGAGAGTGTGAGTGGGGGAGAGGGGCAGAGGAAGAGAGAGAATCTTAGGCTGTACACTCAGCGCGGAGCCCGACACAGGGCTCGATCCCACGACCCTGGGATCATGACCTCAGCTGAAATCGAGTCGAATGCTGAAAAGACTGAGCCAGCCAGGTGCCCCAAAGAGAGTTTTTGTGTGATAAACCGAACATAGCTTTAAAGACAAAGGGTTATGATTATGGTCTGCATTGCCTAGCTGAAAAGGTGCTGCTTTGGACAGAAAACAGCCTCTGAAAGGCCCGTGATTATCAAAGGTTGCCAAGTGCTTTGAAAGGCTCTGGGCAAAAGTTTTCATTTCTGGTTTTATCCTCAGTCTCTTCTGCCGTGATGGAGAGCTGGCAGAGTCTGGAGCGAAGGAGACATGGAATGAGTGTTTACTGAGTGAATGAATTAATATGGTGATTATTCAGACCTCAAAATTCAGTGGGGTCTTTGTCGGGTAGTATTTATTTGATCAGCTTTGGAGAGCAGAAATAGTATACAAACGCTAAGTGGATTTTAGTGAGTCTTGACAATAAGAGCAGCTGGGTTTGCTGTCACATCTCAGGTTTAGACCAGAGACTTACTAGTTCACAAGAATCGCAGCTGGCACTAACCTGGCACTTTGCTGCTCTCTTCGAGGTACATCATACAAAACTTTTCACTGGGCGGGCACCCCGGATCCGAAAATCGGCATTAACTTTGTGTAAATCTCCTCTGGGGGGATTCGCGGGGGATGTGTAAGTAGGAAGAGTAAGCTGCCGGAGAGAGTGAGATAGTCTAGTCCTTTCTCTTGCTCTGGCCCCCCTTGCCTCATGGGGATTTATGTCAGCTCGGAGGCAAGTGGTTTTGGCTCAGCACAATTAATCAAAGATGAGTGCTAAAAAAGTTACCACTTTGGTCCTCTGGGTAGTTTCTCGTTCTTCTTAGATGGGCTTTTCACCTAGTCTGTCTTTACTTTTTTGTTTGATGTGTATTCAGGAGATTTAAAAAGCTTATTTTAAATCTAGCCTTCAGCAAACGTAATTAAAAAGGAAAAGTTTCTGTTTGCTGTTGCAGGAAGCCTGCTTCCTTCCCTTCCCCCTCACCCCTACAATTGGTACATTTCTTAATACTCAGGAAGAAGTGAATTTTAGGTTAGCCGTGTTTCTATCCCTTCATTAGTGAGTATAATGAAGAGGTGCAAGGATTTGATGTGGTTTGCCAAATTTTTAGGGAACACAAAAAGCACACGCTTAGTGGTTCATATTTTTGAAAATCTTTGTACAGTATTTGGGAAGATTTTCTTTTACTAGAAACCTCATTTTCTGGGCTCTTCATTTTGCTATGCATAATTCGAGAAGACTCTATCTATCTTTGTCCTTGGTATTTGAAGGATATGCAGTATATATTCTGAATAGACCGTCATGACCCTGGGAGGCCTTTCTTTGGTTAAGTGTATCTTCAGAAACAGAGGTAATCAAGATCTGTCTCCAGGAATTTTCTTTCCTTTCGAAGCCTCATTTTCACATGTCAAATATAATAAAGGCCTATAAACTCTGGCGAGTGCTTTCATTTAACCATCCAAACAGTTTCTGTTTCAGTTCCAAAAAAGGTAATTTCTCCTCCTCCGATTAAATACTTAGGTTTCTTTCTTTCTTTCTTTCTTTCTTTCTTTCTTTCTTTCTTTCTTTCTTTCTTTCTTTCAGGCAGAATGGAGTCATTCATTGCTCTTGAGTTCTCTTTGGTGTTAATAGATGGGGTGTTTCAGAAATCAATCCATTTAGCATATATAATAAATACCAGTGTTAGATTTTTATGGAGTTTGGAAAGCTCTTATAGAAACACATATAGGTAGGAGTCTACTTGATTTATTGGGGTGGCTTGAAAGAATTATGTTTTGGTATTAAAAGTTGCCGTGTCAGACATAAGACTTTTAAAAGACTCATAAAGAGATGCAAAGAACCTGTTAACGGTGGATATCTTTGGGCAATAAAAATAGGTTTCACTTTCTACCTTGACATTAAAAAAACTAATTTAAAAAACAGAAGGGTAGTCATGTGTCTGTTTTCCAAACTAATGAAAGTAAGCAAACTACTGGGAATAAAATGAGCCATTGACCATTGGTGATCATTAGATTAAGCCTTTATGGAATCAGTTGGAACATGAGGAAATATATACAGGATTCTTTTCATACAGCATAAATGCTCAAAGTAACTAATAAAGTATTAGTTGACGTATGTATGTTTGTCCTATCTTTCCATCTTCCGTTGACCCATCATCGTTTTACCCATTTGTGATAGTCAAGGAAAAGAAATTTAGCTTGTCATCTCTTTAGTATAATTGGTTTCTTTTCGATAAGGAAAGAGCTTTAATTGCTCATCTATTCAGATAAGCTTGAAAAAGGCATTATTTTTGATGTTCAGCAGGAGGGTAAAGTACTTAATTTTCAGAAATGGTGTATGGGGGTACTGAAAAGGTAAATTCTGTTGGTGTAAAGTCTTTTATTTTCACTGTTTTCTGAGATACAGTACTTATCTTGGTGATTTTATTGTGCAAAGAACTCCGCTTCTTGGCTGTCATACACCACACTTTAATGAGCTAGAGCTACACAATAATTTGTGACTTGCGCTATTTCCTTTTCTAATCAACTCATCAACTCATCAATATCATGCCCATTCTGCACCAGTTTACTCTAGAATTGATAAAAATTTTTTTTCTTTTTTTTTGTATTGCCGTAAGAGAACCAAGAGAGCTTAGTGGCTTGCATTCCGTTTGGGGGATTAAAAAATATTGAATTGGCTTTTGCTGCTTAAACCACTCCAAAACTCGGTGGCTTAAAACAACAGACAGCCATTTATTTAGCTCCGCATCCTGTGGTTTGGCAGTTTGGACCGGGTTCAGCTGTGTGAGGGTCCTCGTCTCTGCTGGACTCACTCGTGCACCTGCAGTCAGCTGGCGGCTGATGGTCTCATTCACATATCTGATCATTGGCTGACCGTTGGTTGGTTGTGGGTACCAGGGTGTCTGGGCCGTGAGAGTCTCCTCATCCAGCCTGGTAGCCTGCACCTTTTTACGTGGTGGGTTGTGGGGTTCTCTAGAGCAGTAAGAGAGGGCAAGCACAAATACTTTTCAGGTCTCTCCTTGCATTGTGTTTGCAGTTATCCCATCGGCCAAAGCAAGTTACAAGCCGGTTGAAATTCTAAGAGTGCAGAAAGACTCCATCTCTTTGTGGGTGGAGCTCCAAAATTATACTGCCATGGCATGAATACAAGGAGGGGAAGAATTTGTGGCCAGTTCTGCAACCTGCCATGGATATTCTGAGGACTTCAGATCTTGGTTCAGTGGATATTGTCTCTGTTTTGAAATACATCTAACTACTCACTTTCTCTTGTGCTGCCTTCTGAGTCCAGACCACTCAGTGTGTGCCTCCTTACAGGTTCCCTGCTTCCCACCCTTGCCCCCTGTGCTCCCCACGGCAGCCAGAGCAAAGTTTTCAAATTAGAAGTCAGAGCATGTTCAAAACCTCCCATTGGCTTCCCATTTCATTCAGAATAAAATTTAAATTCCCTACTGAGGCTGCAAGACTACCTGACATGGCCCTTTCTTTGACCTCATCTCCCCCGACTCGTCTCTCATCCTGTCCCAGCTGCTCTTCCCTCCTTGCTGTTAGTCAGACACGCCAAACCTGCTCGTGCCTCAGGGCTTTGCATTGGCTGTTTTCTCAGCCAGAAGTTCAGCGGCTCCCTCCTTTCCTTCCTTTGGGTCTCTCTTTATAAATCACTTTCTCAGAGAGGCCTTGGTTGATATCCCTGCATAAAATAACATTCTTTCCTACCAATTTCTCGCTTGCCTTGTTGTACTCCATGGCACGGATCACCACCTGACGTTTGTTTATTTTCTGTCTCTTCCATGAGGGGTGGTGACTTTGAGTGTTATCCCCAGCGCCTCCAACGGGGCCTGGCGCAGAGTTTATGTTCCCCAAGCCTCGGTGGAATGACTGTAAAGTGCAGTTTATCACCTAGTCTTAGTGGTGGCTCTTCTCTAGAGCTGGTGAGGTCTGTGTTCCATCAGTCTTGGGCTAGAGGCAACCTGTTTTCCCCTTGCCCGATGCTCAGCTGGATGCTTAATGAGGTGTTCATCTACTCCTCTTTAAAAATTTTCAGCTATTTTAATTCGGTGATTTTGGGATCATTTTCCTTTATAAATAGATTTAGAAGTATAGTCATTCTACTATATGCTGATGGTTTGTGTAAATGCACAGCTATACATATGTATGTTTTTTTGCCCGAGAGTGGCACACAACAAACCCTCAGGCTAGCCCTGGAGGCTCAGGTAGTTGTGGTCTTAACACCGTCTTCACGTACTCTTGAAATTCCTCAGTCCCCCAAGCCTCTTTTACTCAGACCTATGTACCAAATTGCTGAGGCCCCACTGGGCCTCTGACTTCCTCTGAGCAGCTCTGAAAGGTGCTATTCTTCAAGTGTAATTTGTGTCTCGGATGGCTTTCCTATAGCTGCTTCTCAGGCTTCGAATCTGAGTTCTGCTAGTCCACGGGAGCTGACCATTGCGTGTATATGTTCGTAACAGATAGTCAAACCTCTAATTTGGAAAAATGAGATGGGACAGAAGTGAGTAGGAGGAAGGGCAGTCTAGCTTAGTAAAACCCCTGAATCACAGAATATTTAAAAATAAAGACAGTTCTATGATTTTTAAATTACAGTGCACATGATAGACTAATACATAACTGGGACATAATGAGCCATGTAAGCAGCAGCAATGGAAATATTTACAATTCACAATAGGCCTACTGAATAAGCTAAGAAATTTAAGCAGCAAAGTCTGGGTAAGGGTTATTTGACTCAGAATTTGAGGGCTAATCCACAGAATGTGAGGAGTCAGTAACTTCTTGAATGCTTCAATTGGAAAGTGTTGTCGATTTTTATATTGCATTTTCCCAGTTGGTAAGGACCTAAAAATGTGCAGGTGCGGACTGACTCGTGCTTGCCTAGAATCACGTTCTTCTAAGTTTAGAGTGGATATATGGAAGAGGAGCTGAGACCTGCTTTGGCTTTTACCCTCTGGCTGTTGAGGTTAGCATTTCAGAAACATCTTCACCCATCCTAGAAAGTGCATGAGTATGTGTTCATTTTTGTTGTCCCGATGCTGATTGAGTTAGAAAGCTGGGAGACAAAGCGATGGGGTTTCACATAATTTAGTGGAAAGAGAATGCTGATAAGTAACAACAGGGATTGTGGGACCATTCTGGATTCTGGCCATCATGACAGGAAGGGCCGGGGTTAAGAACATGCACTTTGGAGGCAGGCAGGCTAGGGTTTTGGTCTAGTTTTTGCCATTTACTATTTGAATGGTCTTAAATAAGTTATTTAACCTCTCTACATCTCAGCTTCCTTTGTGATAAAAAAGGAGGTCCCGGGGGCCCCTGGCTGGTCAGTCGGTGGAGCATGCGACTCTTGATCTCTGGGTTGTGAGTTCAAGCCCCACTCTGGGCGTGGAGCCTACTTAATTAAAAAAAAGGAGGGGGTGCTGACAGAGCTTGTCTCTTAGATTTGTTGTAAGAAATAAAGGTTATGTATGTCAGAGGCTTAATACTAGAAAAGGCATACAGTAAATGCTCAGGAAATGTTTGCTGGAGAAGGCATACTTTCTCAAGAGTCTAGAAAAATGCTGGTACCAGAAGGGCTTAAATTGGCACCAGGGCATAGTCTTGTGTGGTGTTTTGGCCCCTATGAAAATACTGAATACATGCAGTCTGTGAGAGGGACAGGATGGGGGTGACTGGCAGAGGCCATAGCATTCCTAAGGACTATAGCTTGGCGGGGTGTGGGGAGGGTGGAGCTAGTGAGTGGGGTGGTTTGGTGAGGAATGGGCAGGGCCTTTCACGTGTGCACAGCAGCTCCAAAGAGAGGAGCGTGAAGTGAGTGAGGAGGGAAAAGCATATACCTGGTAGTGGTGGCCAGAGAGCCACGGGAGCAGGAAGAGGACACTGGTGTATACAGGAGAGTGCCGGGGACAGGGGTGCCTGGTGAGTGGCGTGAGGGCTTGCAGGCTTCAATTTGGCAATTACATTTGTTTCTAAGGCAATCAGGAGCCACTCAAGCTAAGCCTCTGCAGAGAGAAAGGATCTCACCAAGGCTCTGGAAGAATAGGGTTCTTCCTGTTGGGTGTCCTGACAGTTTCCTAAGATGATGCTCAAATGTATCCACTCAGGTATCCTTAGGAATAAGAGAATTGCCAAAATCCTGCAATTTCTTTGAAGTCTCGTATTTCTGCTTTAAAAATTCAGAGATTTTTGCATTTCATAATGTATTAGCTTCATTCTAAAAGTTGGTGTTTTCAGTAAGCATAATGGCTCTGTGTTTATCCCGTGGCTTCTGGAAGGTACTCACACTGCTGTCCTCCCGATTCATCCAGGAGCAAGATAATTAGCAGGTCGGGTACTTAGACTGCCAGGGCTGAAGGGCTTTAGCAGGTGCTTCCTACTCACAGCCGACAGACGGGCAGAAGATGCCCCTTGTTACTCTTTGCCCTATCCTTGTGGGGCCTAAATCCTTTCTTTCTGCAAGGCATCTTGGGAGTTTTTGAAGGCCCCATTAACAACAGTCGTTTAGCGCCCACCGCTTCCTCATCTTATTTTTTCTCTTCCCCTGGCCTAAAATACCTAACTTCTTTCTTACTGTTTTTTTGTTTAAACAATTTCATTGAGATATCATTTACACACCATACCATTCTCCCATTTAAAGTGTTCAGTATATTTGCAGGGTTGTGCAGCCATTACTGCTGTCTACTTTTAGAACATTTTTGTTCCTCCTAAAAGAAACTCTACTCGTTACTGGTTACTTCTCCTTCTCCTACCTCCACCCCTGTCACTCCTAGCCCTAGGTGACCATAATGTACTTCCTGTGCACAGATTTGCCTATTCTGGACATTTCATATAGGTGGAATCATATACTGTGTGGCCCTTTGTGACTGATTTCTTTCACTTGGAATAATACTTTCCAGGTTCACCAATGGCGTAGCATGTATCATTCCTTTAAATTGTTGAACAAATGGTAATTGTGTTGTACCACATTTTGTGTATCCATTCATCAGCTGGTGAACATTCAGGTTGTTTCCACTTTTTGGCTATTATGAATAATGCTACTTTGCTTTTGTGTGGATGTGTTCTCACTTCTTTTGGGTAATACTTCAGGAGTGGAATTGCTGGGTCATATGGTAACTCTATGTTTAACTTTTTGAGGAACTGCCGAGCTGTTTTTTTCCAAAGTAGCTACACCACTTTGCATTCCCACTTGCAATCTAAGGGATCCAATTTCTCTACATCCCTGCCAACACTTGTTATTTTTTGTCTTTTTGATTCTAGCCATTCAATTGGGTATGATTTGCATTTCCCTGGTGGCTCATGATGCTGAGCATCTTTTCATGTTTTCATTGGCCATTTGTGTATCTTTGGAGAAAAGTCTGTTCAAATGATTTGCCCATTTTTGGTTTGTTTTTTTGTTATCAAATTGTAAGAATTCTTGAGTGCAAGTCCCTTATCAGATATATGATTTATAAATATATAAATTTATATATATATTAAAAAAATTTTTTTTTACTGTTTTATTTTTTTTGTTGAGAGAGAGAGAGAGAGAGAGAGAGAGGGAGAGAGAGAGAGAGAGACCAAGCATGAGTGGGGGAGCAGCAGAGAAGGAGGGAGACACAGAATCCCAAGCAGGCTCCAGGCTCTGAGCTGTCAGCACAGAGCCTGACGTGGGCCCCAAACCCATAACGATGAGATCATGACCTAAGTGGAAGTCGGACACTTAACCGACTGAGCCACCCAGGTACCCCTATGTAAATTTATATTTTACATAAGTATATATAAATCTGCCATTCAGCAGTTTGTCTTTTCACTTTCTCGATGGTGTGCTTAGAAGCAGAAATGTTTTTGGTCTTGATGAACTCCCGTTTATTTATTTTTTTCTTTTATTGCCTGTGCCATTATTACTGCTTTTTAATCCCTAGCTATTCTGCAGAATATTGGGCTAGGAACCAGAGCACCTGGGCTTTAGTTCTGCCACTAATAAGCTGGTTGACATTGGTCAAGTAACTGCTTGCCCTGCCTACACCATTTTTTCCCCCACAAAAGTGATCGTTTCCTAATAAATCCAAGTTGATCATATCACTTCCTTCTTCCTAAATGCTTATTGGTTTCCTGTTGTCCATAACTGATAAAATCTGAACAGTTACGTTTGGCATTTAAAGCTCTCCCACAAGCTGGCTTGCTCTTTTTTTTAGCATATGCTCTCTGCACTCTACTCCAGACATGCTCACAATTTCACACACATAGAAATCTCTCATACCCCGTTCTTAGTTCACAACTCTACATGTGCTTTTTTCTTGGTGAAGAATTGCCTTCCCTGCCCCCTACTCTGCTTTATGTCATAAGCTCCCCATTTAGTCTTTGAGAATCCAGGGCAAATGTTCATTGTTGTGTCCATGCGGTGCCTGGCAGATAGTATGTGCTTAGCAAATCTTTGTTAGGTGAACGCACAGTTGAAAGAAACACTGCCTTTTCTCGATAGCCTTGCTCGGCTTTTTATACAAAGTTGTCAGTTCCTCTCTTGGGTTCCTACAGTGTATACTTTCTCATACCTGTTATACTCCTGCTCTCTTTTGTAGTTTGTTTTACTATCTTTATCCCCTGCCCAGTGATTCCTTGGGAGGCAGGTGCTATGTCCATTATGTTCCGGGCCCGAGCTTCTGGCAAGTGTAGTAGGGCGGGAAGTATAACTGTTGGCCTGTGAATGGATGAGTTTCTTTGGGGAGTTCTGGAAAGTGAAAGGCGATGCATCTAGTCTAGATTATTGGTTTTCAGCTTTCCTGAACCTGTTTAGATAAGATTGTAGAGTATATGCAGACGGACGTGAGGAGTTAAATCCTCAGAAAAAGAGATTTTCGAGGTGCAGTCCAAACTCTGACAGAGTGGAGATAGGCTGGCTCCATGACCTCTGCTTCCCTTGCCTGATGTTTTGAGTGTGGGGGGATGGTGTGGGGAGAGCTGATGAACGGTGAAGGATTGAGTGTGTGAGCAGGTTGTTCTTGCTTTTTCATAATACCCGCTGTCCATGTGGATTTCCTCGGTTTTAAAGTAGTTACTACCCTGTTTAATTCTCTTCTTAACCTTTGAGGTGCAAAGCTGCTTTTGGCCTCTTTGGAATTGTGCTTGGGAGTTACCAGGTTACATTGATTCCACTAATGCTTAATGCTGTAAGACTTCTTGCAGCTCTAAGATTTCATGGTTCAAGACGTTGTCTTCCCCCTGAAATATTTCTTGATGACTTTAGTCCTCAGTGATTTCTCTTTTCTTATCGTAAGTCATGTAAGACATATTCATGTGTACTGTACCCATTCATTCATTCATTCATTCAGCAAACACTGTACTAGGAACCTGGAAATGCTGGAGTGACAAAGGTGACTCTAGCATTCATTTGAGTGTTTAATGAACACATATTTTAGGCTCTGCCCTGGGGATTATAATGTGAAGAAGACATGTGGCAAAGTCTCTTGCATTTTGAAAGTTGCTGCTTTTCATGGGTGTTGGTTTTCTGTCCCCAGTTAGACTGTGTTTAGACTATGTAAGCTATGTTTTTAATGTAATTTTAATTTTAATTTTTATGGGGGTGGAGGGGCAGAGGGAGGGAGAGAGAGATGGAGAGAATCCCAAGCAGGCTCCATGCTCCGCACTCATTGGAGTCTGATGTGGGGCTGGATCTCATGACCCAATCCAAAATTAAGAGTCAGACACCCAACTGACCAAGCCAACCAGGTGCCCCTAACCTATGTTTTTTATATTTCATTCCCTTGATCATTTTAATATGCCATATAAATAGTTCTCAAGAATTACTTGATTGACTTCTTGGATGGGGTTCTTTTGACTGCCAAGAAAAACCTCTGTTGTCAAGAAAACATGAGGCCTGTTTGGTGAAATCAGAACTCTGAAGTTTATAATCCATATAATATGTACAGGTCTCACAAGTGGTTACTTGAGGAAAGTGGTAGTGTGGCTGATTTCTTTTTTTTTTTTTTCCTTTTCCATTTGGAAGTAGATGGGAGAGTTATTTAGAACTAACTTCTCATACTCCCTATTCATTTCTGAGTAATGAACTTACATATTACAGTTTTGGACTTAGGATGCTGGCATGTGATTTCTGGTACTGCATGCTTAATCAGAACTTCAAAGAGTTTTTCTATTTTGTTTTGTTTTTCGAATCAGGACTGTGCCCTTCCTCGTAAAGCAGAATTTTGTTTGTTTTTTTGTTTGAGTTGATAGGAGTTTTTTCCAAGTGGTTTTCTTCACATTCTGCCATCTGAGCCTTTGTAATAAAGGCGTTCAAAGCCCTCATGCAATTCTCATAGTTTTACTTCATGTAGAGGAGTCTACTTCATGTAGACTATGATATTTAGATGAGAAACTCATTAAAATACGTAATACAGTAACATGATTTTGGAGAATGAGAGTAGTCAAGAGTAGTAAAACAGTATCTTTTAAAACAGTTGTCTTCCTGGGGCGCCTCGGTGGCTCAGTCGATTTAAGCACCTGACTCTTGATATCGGCTCAGGTCATGATCTCACTGTTGGTGAGATCGAGCCCCGCGTCGGGCTCTGTGCTGACGGCATGGAGCCTGTTTGGGATTCTCTCCGTCTCTCTCTGCCCCTTTTCTGCTCATGCACACGCTCTCTCTGTCTCTCAAAATAAATAAATAAACTTAAAAAAAAAAAATCAACTGTCTTCCTTGCAACATTTAAAATGTGACTTAAATGTACTGGGTTTTGCCCTTACTGCTTTCATTATGTTACTTCCTTGCTGGGGAACAGTTGTTTTCAAACTTCAGTGTGCCAAAGAACCACCTGAGGAGTTGGTTTGTGCTGTCACTTCTCCCCATCTCTCCCCAGTGGTTCTGATGAGATCTCTTCTGGACACCTGCAGGCCAGATGGTTCGGAGGCTGCGAGCCACGACTGGACAGTAGTTTGGAAGCGTCACAGTGTTCCTTTCTAACCTCTTATCACTCCTCCCACACAGGCCAGTTAGCCTGTCCTCAGCCTGCTGCCCGCTACCCCATGTTCTTTAATGGCCTCAGTGCCTTTGCCCTGTCATTATTACCCAAGTTGGAAATGGCATCTCCTGTCTTTCTCTCTTTTTATTTTACGTACGTATGTATGTATGTATGTATGTATGTATGTATGTATGTATGTATGTGTTTTTATTATTTTTTTAAAGACTGTATCTTTTTTTTTAAGTTTACTTATTTATTTTGGGAATGAGAGAGAGCAGGGGAGGGGCAGAGAGAGAGGGGGAGAGAGTCACTAGCAGGCTTCCCACTGCCAGTGCAGAGCCCCATGTGGGGCTTGAACCTATGAACTGTGAGATCATAACCTGAGCCGAAATCCAGAGTCAGATGCTTAACTCGACTAAGCCACCCAGGCGCTCCTCTCTCTTTTATTTTTAAAGATAGTATTTTAAGTCATGTCTACACCCAACGTGGGGTTTGAACTCACAACCCCCAGAGCATGAGTCGCATGGTTCACTGACTGAGCCTGCCAGGCACCCCCTCCTGTCTCCTTAGAGCTCAGCTTCTAAGCTGAGGTGGGCTTCCCGATAAGCTGTCTCTTCTAGTTTAGTCCACCCTAATGGTTCCTTCCTCTAAACTCCTATGTAGATATGGTAGTTTTAAAAAAATTGCCAACATTTAGATATCAGGAACTACTTATAAAAAGTATTTTTAACTCTCATGGTAACGACTGGTTGGAGCTGATTTGCAACATTTATTACTTTACAGTTTTTAAGTTTTACTTGTCCCCTTACCTCCTTCATTTTGGACAAGGGTCATTTGTTGTTTACCTTCACATTTGTGCTGCTGCCTTATTTTCAATGAGCTGGTTTTACTCATAATCTTTCCTTATTTGGCTGTTGTGAATATTGAGTGTGTAATACTTGATTTATGGTCCGTGTTGCTCATTAGACCATTCCTGGATATTTGCCTGCCTTACTTAGTATATCTTTCAGGGCTCCCATGTACAGCTTCACAGGTTGTACACTGCATGATAGTGTCTTTTAATGTAAAAATATTCTATTTCTCAAAATAAGATTTTAAATGCCTTGAAATAGGAATAATCCTAGGCTTCCATATTCTCCATAGCACACAGTAAATTATATTTCAACTTACTTCTTCTAATGTTTGGTGTCAATTTCATATACTAGAAAAAATGGTGGTACTATTTTGTCTCTTATTTAGAAAGGAACTGCCATAGAAAATGATTTAAGATTAGCTACATAGTCTTAAACTTAATGAATGTTCTTTTTTAATTTTAGAGTTATTTTTCTGCCAGTGCTTTACGTTATAACTTAGTAAGTTTGTGATAAGTAATATATATATTTTTAAAGTTTTTTTATTTTGAGAGAGAGAGAGAGCGAGAGAGCGCACGCTCAAGTGTGCATGTGAGGGGTGAGGGGCAGAGAGAGGAGAGAGAATCCCAAGCAGGCTCCAGTGTAGAGCGTGACACGGAGCTTGATCTTACGAATTGTGAGATCATGACTTGAGCCAAAATCAAGTCGGATGCTTAACTGACTGAGCCATCCAGGCACCCCAGTAAGGAATATTTTAATTTAAAGTACTATTGATTGACTTGTCCTAAGGAATATGCAGTTGCTAAAGATGATTTTGATGTAAACATTCCATTTATTTTATTTTTTTTGAGAGTTTTATTTTTTTAACTCACATCCAAGTTAGTTAGCATATAGTGAAACAATGATTTCAGGAGTAGATTCCTTAGTGCCCCTTACCCATTTAGCCTATCCCCCCTCCCACAGTCCCTCCAGTAACCCTCTGTTTGTTCTCCATATTTAAGAGTCTCTTCTGTTTTTCCCCCTCCCTGTTTTTATATAATTTTTGCTTCCCTTCCTTTGTGTTCATCTGTTCTGTGTCTTAAAGTCCTCATATGAGTGAAGTCATATGATATTTGTCTTTCTCTGACTAATTTCGCTTAGCATAACAGCCTCCAGTTCCATCCACATAGTTGCAAATGGCAAGATTTCATTCTTTTTGATGGCCGAGTAATACCCCATTGTAGATATATATACCACATCTTCTTTATCCATTCATCCATTGATGGACATTTGGGCTCTTTCTGTACTTTGGCTATTGTTGATAGTGCTGCTATAAACGTTGGGGTGCATGTGTCCCTTCGAAACAGCACAGCTGTATCCCTTGGATAAATACCTAGTAGTGCAATTGCTGGGTCGTAGGGTAGTTCTATTTTTAATTTTTTGAGGAATCTCCATACTGTTTTCCAGAGTGGCTGCACCAGCTTGCATTCCCACCAGCAGTGCAAAAGAGATCTCTTTCTCCGCATCCTCGCCAACATCTGTTGTTGCCTGAGTTGTCAATGTTAGCCATTCTGACAGGTGTAAGGTGGTATCTCATTGTGGTTTTGATTTGTATTTGCCTGATGATGAGTGATGTTGAGCATTTTTTCATGTGTCGGTTGGTCATCTGGATGTCTTCTTTGGAGAAGTGTCTATTCATGTCTTCTGCCCATTTCTTCACTGGATTATTTGTTTTTTGGGTGTTGAGTTTGATAAGTTCTTTATAGATTTTGGATACTAACCCTTTATCTGGTATGTCATTTGCAAATATCTTCTCCCATCCTATCGACTGACTTTTAGTTTTGTTGATTGCTTCTTTCGCTCTGCAGAAGCTTTTTATTTTGATGAGGTCCCAGTAGTTCATTTTTGCTTTTGTTTCCCTTGCCTCCGGAGATGTGTTGAGTAAGAAGTTGCTGTGGCCAAGATCTAAGAGGTTTCTGTCTGCTTTCTCCTCAAGGATTTTGATGGATTCCTGTCTTACATTTAGGTCTTTCATCCATTTTGAGTTTACTTTTGTGTATGGTGTAAGAAAGTGATCCAGGTTCATTCTTCTGCATGTCGCTGTCCAGTTTTCCCAGCACCACTTGCTGAAGAGACAGCCTTTATTCCATTGGATATTCTTTCCTGCTTTGTCAAAGGTTAGTTGGCCATACGTTTGTGGGTCCATTTCTGGGTTCTCTATTCTGTTCCATTGATCTGTTTGTTTTTGTGCCATAAACACTCCATTTAGAAGCCTTGTAAACACACACAGAGACACACACACACACACAAATTGTTCATATGTGAATAGTTGAGTGTGTTTTTGGTCTTTTTCCAAAAAAGAGAAAAGGAAACTTTTTCTTTTTTAAAATGTTTATTATTTTTGAGAGAGAGAGAGGAGAGAGAGCGTGTGCGTGCGTGTGCATGATGTGGGCTCGAACTCATGAACCACAGATCATGACTTGAGCCGAAGTTGGACACCTAACCAACCGCCTGAGCCAACCAGGTGCCCCAGGAAACTTTTGTAGTTACAAAAGTCATGCGTGTATTATCACAGAATATATAGATTAACATTATGAAAAGATTAAAGAAAAATCATCCCTACTCTCAGCTCCAGAGATATTTCAAACATTTTGGTGTGTATTATTTAAGGTTTTTTTTAGGGCTGTAGGGGGTAGGGTTGGTGGCGGTGGCAGCTGTATTTGTATGATTCATAGTTTTGAAAATAATTCTGAATTTATTTGTTAATAGTCCAAATAACTTTCTTTTTTCCTATCCCAGTATTATAACTAACCTGGTAAACTTTTTTTTTATTTTTTTTTTATTTTTTAATGTTTATTTTTGAGAGAGAGAGAGAGACTGGGGGAGGGGCAGAAAGAGAGGGACAGAATCTGAAGCAGGCTTCAGGCTCCGAGCTGTCAGCATAGAGCCCGACGTGGGGCTCAAACTCACAAACCATGAGATCATGACCTGAGCTGAAGTCGGCCGCTTAACTGACTGAGCCGCCCAAGCGCCCCTGACCTAGTGAAAGTTTAACAAGTCATCCTTATGAATAATTTATATTAACTTGCCTTTTTATCATGTCAAATTGAGTAATTGGCTTCTCCAACTGATAGTACGTCTCCTGATTAGATTAGTGCCTGTTGAATCACAAGACTGAAATACAAAGAATACAAAGTCGTGCTCCTAGAGTATTGGGTGGTATGTGTTCCTGCTTCAATCAGCTGTGTATCTATTCAGTTTGGAGACCCACTGAGGTTTTTTTGTTTATTTATTTATTTTTTCACTTGTGAAAACTGAGCCCGAGCATTATTTGCTTGTAGTTTGAGGAAGGAGAGTGTTCATGTTCTGCTTCCCTGCGTTTTGAAGAATCATGATTTATGACACAATGTGTACTTTTCTGCGGTTCCCTTCTCATCCTTTCCAGCTTCCAGGTAGAAAGAATGAAAATAAGTGCTGGCTAGTGGCAATAAAAAGGTTTCTTGTGTTCATAGAAGAAGCATGATAGAGTGGAAGATCACAAGCTATTGGGATATGCGGCTTTTTACCTGTGTGTGACCTTTAGCTTAACCCCTCTGAGTCACAGTTAGCTCACCTGTAAAATGGGAATAAAACTCGAAAGATTAATTTGGCGGATAAATGAGATAACTACTTTCTCCCTAAGTCTCTAGTCTTATCTTGCTCCATTCCCCGCTTCTTCTCCACACCCCACAACGGACATACCTCCTTTGTGATGGCCAACAGACATGAATCGTCCTGAACTTTGTGAACTTTCTGCCCTATGTCTCATCTTGTGTGCATCTAAATGTTTCCCATCTTATTTCAGTGGAGAAGGTGTTCTGTTCAGTAAATTCATTTTTCCGTCTGTGCTCTGGATTTATCTTCCCTCTTCTAGTCTTTGCTCCCTTGATCATTCCTTCTGTTATTCTGGCTCTTCTTCCTCCTCCTTTTCTTCTTGGTGGACTCTTCTCGATCTGACAAAGTGTAGCTCAGATGTCACCTGCAGGAAGCCTGTGACCTCCCTGGCCTCAAGGAGATACCCCCACTCTGTACTCTCACAGTGTCCTCAACATTCTTAGAGCACTTGGCATTTGGGGTGTGTTTGCCTGGTTTCCTCATTACAGGGTAAGTGCCCTGAGGGTCCCAACTGTATCTTACTTGCCTTGCGTAAGGGCCCCAGTGAATGAGTCGAATAAATGAGTCTCAAAAAATCATTTTCGTTTTCAGAGTAGTGTCCATACTGGCTTAGATTAGATTATGGACTCTGGGGCCAGTGTGCTTAAATCCATACTGCAGCTCAGCTACTTGTTAAGTGTGCACCTTGTGGCAGGTGCCTCGAATGGGGCTAATAATGGTAGTGTTTATCTTATAGGCTTGTTGTGAGAATTAAGTGATGCAACGGATGAGTAGTGCTCTGAACATTGTGGCACACAGTGAGTGCTCACTCAGAAGTAACTGTTTATTATTATTACACTATTACTATGTTTCTTGAGCTTTCATGTGCCTCTTTTGGATAATTTTCTTGTAATCTTTCACTGATATTTTGATTTTTATAAAATCTCAACATGGTAACATTTATTCTTCCTATAGGTGGCATTTGATTATTTTAGAAGCATTTTCATTACATCATGTTTCATTTGGTCCTTTTGGCAGATGAAGGAATGAGAACGAATATTATCAACCTCATTATTTACATAATTTATAGAAGGGAAGTTATGGGCGTAGGGCCAGGACTTCCTGCCTCTAAATCCGGTGTCTTCTACTCTGTGCCGTTGTTGGTTTCATTAAAAACAAACAAACAAACCCAAAATTAAAAAAAAAAAAAATTTAGATTTAAAATTGCAAAAATAGAGAATTCAAACTGCTTTCCTAGCAAGTTACATAACTGTCATCTCCATTTTTTTCCCTATTGAGTGTGGTTCAGTTTTGAATATATCTCACCACCATTTTAAAAAAACAACAACACAGCTTTATTGAGATATAATCATGTACCATGCAGTTTACCCATTTGAAGTGTACAATTCATTTGTTTCTAGTATATTCACAGATTTGTGTAGCCATCACTATAGTCTCATTTTAGAACATTTTTATCACCTCAGAAAGAAACCCTATACTCATTAGTAGTCACTGCCCATTTCTCTCTCTGCCCCTCCAGCACCCCCCGCCCCCGCCATCCTCCTCCTTCAACCTCAGGCAACCACTAATCTTTGGGTTTGCCTCTTCTGGACATTCATGTAGAATTTACACCATCTTTATATCTTGTTAGCATTTTCTATGCAGACTCTGGAGCTCCACTGCCTGGGTCGAAATCCTGGTTCTCTGATGGTGCACTTGTGATTTAATTTGTCTCTTTCTTGGTTTCCTAGTTTGTAAAGTGGGGATAATAGTATCTGCATAGGGGGTTGTAAGAAGTAAATGAATTATCATGTGGAAAGCACTTAAAGCTGTATCTTTCCCCAATAAGTACTCTGTAAATTTTAACTGTCGTTATTTTGTGATGATCGTATTTCTAATTAATTCATTGTGTAGTTTTCCATATGGGTATTTGCTGTCTTTGCTGTGTCAACAACTAACCTTATACGTATATAAAAATTATTTAGGTCCATTTTAGTATTGTGTCCTAAATCTTGAGCTTAGAATTTAGTCATTATAGGGGTGCCTGGGTGGCTCAGTCGGTTGAGCGGCCGACTTCGACTCAGGTCGCGATCTCGCGATCCATGAGTTCGAGCTCCGCGTCGGGCTCTGGGCTGATGGCTTGGAGCCTGGAGCCTGTTTCGGATTCTGTGTCTCCCTCTCTCTCTGACCCTCCCCCGTTCATGCTCTGTCTCTTTCTGTCTCAAAAATAAATAAACGTTTAAAAAAAAAAAAAAAGAATTTAGTCATTATAAACTTTCTCCTGTCATAAAGACTTAGTTGGTGAAAAAAAACTGTAGCACTTGGCAGTGTAATCGTGCATCTCATTTGGCACCTTGGTGTATTTATTTGAATGGGAGATGATACACCCAATCTGATTTAGTTCAAGTAGAAATAAATCTAGGGCATTGGCTTCTGAAAACCAAGTCGTACTTTCATTAAGGTAAGTTTGTTTCTTGAAAAGTTGCACTTGACGCTGACTTTTTAAAACACATTTATTTGTCGTAGACTTCCAAGATCAAAGAGGAGATACGTTCCTATAAGAAAAATTCATAGTACCCAAAATATATCCACCACCACCTCCATAGATGGGAAAACTCTGAGGATCTGTTTAAATGATCTGCAGGATAGTAAAATGAAGTGTGAGAAATGTCTGTTCAAAATAGCTGCCACCGTCAAAATAATTTTCAACATAAATGCGAATCCCATCTAGATTAGGACATAGGAGAGGCATTGTGAAATACCAGGTAAGACACTGGAGATGCTGGGCTGGGAACCGGAAGTTGGGGCACCTGGACTTCTGACCTGTCAGCTGAATGCCCTCCAGCAGCACACAGCCTCAATTCTTTGGCCTTCCGTTTCCTCACTTGTAAGACGAGGCAGTGGCACTGGGCCAGACAAATGGTCTCTGGGGGCCTTCCCAGAGTGGCAGTTCTTTGGTTTATTTCTCAGAACCACAAACAAGATGCTACTGAACGTGTCAGTTCTCTCTGCGCATTAGTGAGGGAAGGATATGGAAGAGAAGTCTCTACATTTGTATTCTTACTGCTCTTTCTCCTGTTCTTTCATTACTGCCAGGACCCTTCTAGATTCTCAGTGAGATTGCTGTTTTACTGTTTGTACTTTTGCATTTCTGCCACGTGTATTCGTCTCTTGCAGGCCACTCTGACCTGTGGTACCTCCAAAATCTTACTGAGATTTTAGTTACAGATGCTCCGGCCGAGCTCGAGACTAAAATCAGCCTTCCCTCCGCAGTGGTGGAAATGGAAGCTGCATGTCCTGTGTTCTCGTGTGTCCCGAGGCCTTTTTATGAGTAATTGCATTTTTTTTTTAATGTTATTTTTTTTAACTTTATTTTTTATTTTTAAAAATTTACTTCCAAATTAGTTAGCATCTAGTGCAACAATGATTTCAGGAGTAGATTCCTTAGTGCCCCTTACCCGTTTAGCCCATTCCCCCTCCCACACCCCCTCCAGCAACCCTCAGTTTGTTCTCCGTATTTATGAGTCTCTTCTGTTTTGTCCCCCTCCCTGTTTTTAGATTATTTTTGTTTCCCTTCCCTTATGCTCATCTGTTTTGTCTCTTAAAGTCCTCCTGTGAGTGAATTCATATGATTTTTGTCTTTCTCTGACTAATTTCGCTTAGCATAATACCCTCCAGTTCCATCCACGTAGTTGCAAATGGCAAGATGTCATTCTTTTTGATTGCCGAGTAATACTCCATTGTGTGTGTGTGTGTGTGTGTGTGTGTGTGTGTGTGTGTGTGTGTGTGTATGTGTATATCTATATCTATATCTATCTATCTATCTATCTATCTATCTATACACACACCACATCTTCTTTATCCATTCATCCATCGATGGACATTTGGGCTCTTTCCATACTTTGGCTATTGTTGATAGTGCTGCTATAGACGTGGGGGTGCATGTGTCCCTTCGAAATAGCACATCTGTATCCCTTGGATAAATGCCTAGTAGTGCAATTGCTGGGTCGTAGGGTAGTTCTATTTTTAGTTTTTTGAGGAACCTCCATACTGTTTTCCAGAGTGGTTGCATCAGCTTACATTCCCAAGTAATTGCATTTCTTAAAAATTGTCTGTGAGGGAAATGTTTGTGTATAAATGATTTTTGTGACTAATTTTGATTTTAAATTTGGCATTGTAGTTTCATAGGGGAAAACATAATGGCACCTGACACAATAGATTTTCACTTAAGATTCCAAGTATTAAAAAAAAAAAGATTCCAAGTATTATTTTAAAGAAAGTTTCTCTTTGTTAACTAGGCAGTTTTATATATATATATATTTTTTTTTTTTTTAATTTTTTTAACGTTTTATTTATTTTTGAGACAGGGAGAGACAGAGCATGAACAGGGGAGGGTCAGAGAGAGGGAGACACAGAATCTGAAACAGGCTCCAGGCTCTGAGCTGTCAGCACAGAGCCCGACGCGGGGCTCGAACTCACGGACCGCGAGATCATGACCTGAGCCGAAGTCGGACGCTTAACCGACTGAGCCACCCAGGTGCCCCGGCAGTTTCATATTTCATGTTCTTTGCCACTGGCTCTCAATTGTGGGCTCTGAAACTTGGAGAGGTATATACAGTTATTGTAAGATGTTTAGTCATCTACATGAACCCCTCACACTGCAGACTAGATAAAAAATAGACCTGGGGCATAAATATACTATTGTTTTTCAAATGTATGTAGATGCTTGTGGTTAATAAAGCACAGATTTTTTTTAAAAGCACTTAACTAAATTCATGAAAATTTATTGTCGCTGTATTTTCTTTAATGTTATCAATGATAATCTAGCATGTAATCTAAGAACACTTAAAAACTTTCCAAAGGCTTGTATGTATGAAGCTTAGAAACATTCTTCTTTACACCTATGTCAAGAAGGTAGTGAAATGGTCAGAGGAGCCACCTGATGTTATACATTTGTTTAGAAGCATGTCTATATTAAGTAGTTTCTGTTTTGAGTAAAACTTAAGGAATTTAAGCAGTCTCTGCTTTTTTCACTTAATAAAAACCGCATTATTTTTCTCTTTAATGAATTTAGGGCATTGGGTTTCAAGGCAAAATGAGTCCAAAAGCCCTCAAGATTTGGTTGATCTTGAAGCAGTCGAACTCACAAGGAAAGGATAATTGACTTTATTTCTGATAAGATGATTAGTTTGGTTGACTGACTTGTCATCCTGCTTAAAATAAGACAGAAGCTACAGAAACGGAATTCAGCTATTGCCAGAAGTTCACCCAATACGTTACCTTCTCCTATGTGGCTAAGAAAAAGAGATTTATTGATATTTGTGACAAGAGAAATACTGAGCAACAGAAGTGTGTGGTATGCCAGGTGGTGCCACTGACTTGAGTGTGTCCCTGGCCAGGAAAGGAATAGTGTTCCGTGACAGCTCGCAGTGGTCATCGATCCACCTTTTAAGATTCTGGGTAAACTTTGAACAGGCTTGCGTGTTCATACCCAGTTCCTTACTCTGTATACTATTAGTTGGGCAGTTTGGAAGGGCACGGGGTGTGGTTTATTCAGGCATGGTGCTTGTCAAGAAAGAAAAACATTGTAGCCTTTTGATGTGGAGCCAAGTTTTCTGAAATCCCGCCGAGACAGGCTTCAGATCCAGGGTTCTAATTGAATAAAGACCTTCAAGGTTCTTTTGTTGTATTGTTCCTTCAAAGGAAAGGAAGTACTATCACATTCACATTTATGTATCCCTGTATAAAGTGTTTGGAAATAGTTACATATGGATATTGTATATTTGTGATAACTGCCTTTGTAGAGGTTAAAATGTCATGGAAAAATGGGGAAACTGAAGCAGGAGGAAATAGATAAAGTTTATTTTTAGTAATTTAGAGTGTTCTGTTTAAAAGCAGCTCCACAGGCTGGAGCTGTGGGCAGGGGGAGGGGTGCTAGGGTAGTTTAAAGGCCATCGCTATTATGGTGAGTGTTTGACATTTTGTTTTGAAGTATGTCTGCTCATTTATTTTAGAACCAGGGAGATTTCTTGGAAAATTGCCTTTTTCACTGCACACCCTGATAAAATAGTTATTCCAAATGTAGAATTGAGGGTGTAATTTTTATTAATTGTCAGCTCTGTCATTCTTCCAGATGTTTGGCTTCTTTGGTTATTCATTCAAGATTTCAGTGGGAGAGGAAAACCCACATCAGTAAGTTGTGATCATTTAGATCAATAAGTCAGTAAGTTGTGATCATTTAGATCAGTAAGTTGAAAAGGAGAATCAGAATCCTTTAAATATGACTGTATATGATCAGATTCGGCTGAATTGAACAATAAACATATTAAATATTTCTTAAAAGTAAGCATTCTACTTACTAAAACTACTGCTCTCGGAATATGTTCTTAAGTCGTTGATTGGTCATGCTTCAAGAGGGCAGTTAGGTAAGGTTTCCTAACTGTCTGAAATTGTTTGGCAAATTGAATTAAGTCTTATGTGATTCATTTGAAGGCTCACCAGTGTCAGTGTAATTAATGTTGGTGGAAAAGTGGTGAACACCAACTGTTACGTCCCAATATATGGTATAAAATTATCCACAAACCTGGGTTTATAGAAGTGACATTTATAAAAGAAAGCTTTTAACCCTTAAATTTGAGAATTGAAGATAGCCAAAGTCCACTTTTAAATCCATGTCTTGAAAAATATTGTTAACTGCTTAAGAAAAACACATACTTGTCAAAAGAATGAAAACAAAGTGGTGTATATTCCTTTAGACTTTTTTGTCTACATCTACATATGTTATATATATATTTTTAAACAAAAATGGGACCATATTCTCTCTCACTATATATTTGAACATTTATTTCTCACTTTTTTTTGTTATATTGTTGCTTTTTTAACAGCTGTACGGTCTTCCAAGGTGTGAATGGATAGTAACTTATTTAAAACCATTTCCTTATTAATAACGTTTGAAGTATTTCCAGTTTATTGCCATTATAAATGTGCTGTGGGACCTGTTTAATACATACCTCTCCTTGTGCATAGGTGAGTCTATCTGTGGGACTGATTCCTGTAAGTGGAATTTTTAGTAAAAAATAAAGTCTGGTGGATGCTGCCGAATTGCTTTACGAGGAACAACTTACGTTCCTGGCAAGGGTATCTGAGAGCACCTGTTTTCTCACAGTCCCTGAAAGTTCTCCGTCCTGTTAATCTCTGCTAATTATATAGGTTAGAAAGTAGTATCTTATTTTTATTTTAAAACTCTCTTTCTTTAAAAAAAATTTTTTTTTCTAAATGTTTTTATTTATTTTTGAGACAGAGAGAGACAGAGCATGAGCAGGGAAGGGGCACAGAGAGAGGGAGACACAGAATCGGAAGCAGGCTCCAGGCTCTGAGCCATCAGCAAAGAGCCTGATGCGGGGCTTGAACTCACAGACTGTGAGATCATGACCTGAGCCGAAGTCGGGCGCTCAACCGACTGAGCCACCCAGGCACCCCTAGAACTCTATTTCTTAAAAATAACAATCTGAGGTTGGGAGTTGTAACCTCCTGTCTTCTGAGCGGTTGATCTGATCATTACTGGTTAATCTGCTGGGGGGGAAAAATGTTAACCAACTAAATTAGTACTGAGCCAGGAAGCTTTGCTTCTACTGGAGTTGAAGAATCTTGTGCCCCAAGACATTCGGCTGGTTCAGTATCGCTAGAATACTTCATTATATTGTTACCTATATTGTTTGAAAATATCAGAAAGTTTGTGAGAAATATTTCTTATCAGGTGTGCAAGCCAACTGCTTGAATACAACTTGCCACCCTGGATACAGTGTGCCTTTGCCTTGGCCTGCTGCTGTAACTTTTTTCAGGTGTTTTTTGCTCTGAATACCATTGATTCTCAACCTGGGGCAGTTTTGCCCCCTCCAGGGGGCATTTGGCAATGTCTGGAGACCTTTTTGGTTGTCAGAACTCTAGGGGTGGGATTGGGTGCAGGAAGAGAGGTTGTTACTACCTGTATCTAGTGGTAGGGAGGCCAAGGATCCTGCTAAGTCTCGTGTAATTCCCAGGACATCTGCCCACAGTAAAAATTGTCTGGGCCAAAATATCAGTAGTGCTGAGGTTGAGAAACCTATCTCTACACAAAGAAAATTAGGGTGCTCAGCCTTACGACTTTCTCATTCCTTCACTTACACTGATTCTTCCCCATTTCTTGGAGCCACATGCCAGCCTTATCTGCGGTATGTCAGGATTCCTTACCTAGAGTGACTGGCAGGTGACTGTGGCTACCCTTGGTTACCTTGGGGACTTTGTTGTTAGAATTTCTAGCTTTTCTCACATTTTGCTCAAGGGTAGAGACAGGCAGAGTTAGATAGAGCTTGGCAAGGAAGGCCTGGTATAAAGACTCAACTTCTGAAATCTGGTAAGGATTCTGGTAATTTCTGGGCCAGAAGAAGTGGCTATTACTATTTTGCTAGTAAGTACCTTTCCACTCAAATGGAGAAGTCAAACAAACACTTAACCTCCTTCCCTCCAAAACAGACAAACGCCCACTCACCCACCCACCCAACCAAAACAACAACAACAACAACAACAAACCCCCAAAAAACCCCAACCCAACAAACAAAAACAAAATATCTGGTGAACAAGAAGAACCTAAAGTAATTTGCCTTATTCTGCGTTTCAAGTTTGTACTTGACCTGGGCTAGCATAAAGAAAACTAACTGGTATGACTGTCCTGAGTGCATTTCCAGTGAAGAGGCTGGGAGAGTCCAAAAGAATGTTTTGAGTCATCAGATCCTTTTAAAATGCCAGATTCTTTCCGTGGGGTTAATTTAAACCTGTTGTAACCCTTTAAAAATCTTCACAAGAGGCCTCAGGAGCCATAATGACATGGAATACTGCTTGTGTAGTGGAAATCTTTCTAAAGGGCACCTTTATATTTGGCCATAACTTTTATATCATCAGCCATCATGTAAGAGAAAAACAGATAGGAATTTTTGGGTCCTTAACAGGAAAGAATAGCTCCTTGGGGCAAGAGATTCTTGTGAAGTCATTTCCTTCTGAATTAGAAGGAAAGCTCTCCCGTTGGAAAATAAGGTATATTCTAATTTCTTTTTCCTGAGAATTTAGGTTTAGGCTAAGCATATGAATTGTATATTAAGGTGTAAAAAATTCAGCGTGCTATTTATTTAAGATCTGCCTGTAATTCTTGTTCAGAGGTAGTAAGTCGTAAGTCAGGTGATCGAGGAATAAAGGATGATGATTGGGTTTCTTGTGTGACCACACAGTGAGCTATTCCAGGGCCCAGCAAACAGGAAGTGTCCCCTTTGTTTTTGTTGTCATCCTTTGCTCCCTTTGTTTCTTTGTTGTTATAGTTTAGTGCTCATCCTCAAAAATATGATGCAAGCCACCTATGTAATTTGAGGTTTTCTAGTAGCTAGATTTAAAAAAAGTAGAGACAGATGAAAATAATTTTAAAGTTTTCCTTAACTCAGTATATCTAAAATACCATAATTTCAATATGTAACCAATATAAAAATGAGTTATTTTATATTCTCTTTCTCTCATACTGAGTCTTTGGTTTAAAAAAAATTTTTTTTAATGTTTATTTTTGAGAGAGAGAGAGAGACAGAGCGTGAGCAGGGGAGGAGCAGAGAGAGAGGGAGACACAGAATCAAGAGCAGGCTCCAGGCTCTGAGCTGTCAGCACAGAATCCGATGTGCGGTTCGAACTCAGGAATTGTGAGATCATGACCTGAGTTGTAGTCAGACACTTAACTGACTGAGCCACCCAGGCGCCCTTCTCATACTAAGTCTTTGAAATCTTCTGTGTATCCCAGTTAGGATTAGTCATATTCCAAGTGCTCAATAGTCATATGTGTGTTAGTGGTTGCCATATTGATGTATGACTGACAAATATTGCGTATATTTAAAGTTTACAGGAGCTCCTGAGTGGCTCAGTCAGTTAAGCATCCAGCTCTTGGTTTCAGCTCAGGTCATGATCTCGGTGGTTCGTGAGATCCAGCCCTCCGTTGGGGTCTGCACTGACAGTGCGGAGCCAGCTTGGGATTCTCTGTCTCTCTCTCTCTGCCCCTCCCATGCTCATGCCCCGTCTCTCTCTCCTTCTTTCAAAATAAATAAATAAACATGAAAAAAAAAGTTTACAACACGTTTTAATATATGTATGTGTACAATCAAGCTAATTAACGTATCTGTCATCTCACATTGTTACCATTTGTGTGTGTGTGTGTGTGTGTGATGAGAACATTTGAGATCTACTTACCAGATTTCAAGTATGTGATACATTATTTTTAACTATAGTCTGTATTCTCTATATCGGGTCTTCAGAACTTACTCATTTTATAGCTGAAACTTTGTTCTCTTTGACCAACATCTCGCTATTTCTACCACCCTTCCATACAGCACAGTCTTTTACATTTAAAAAAAAATTTTTTTTTTTTTTGTAAACATTTATTCATTTTTGAGAGAGACAGAGTGTGGGCAGGGCAGAGAGAAAAGGAGACACAGGATTGGAAGCAGGCTCCAGCTTCTGAGCTGTCAGCTCAGAGCCTGATGCGGGGCTCAAACCCACGAACCACGAGATCACGACCTGAGCTGAAGTCTGAAGCTTAACCAGCTCAGCCACCCAGGCGCCCCCTCGTACAGCACAGTCTTAATTGGTCTGTTTCAATTCTGCAATAGTTGTTACTACTGATGAGTTACAGGACATTCAGACTAAGGTGTTTTTGTATACTAACATAATAATTTAAGAAACAAATTGTACTTGGTAACTTCATCCACTCTTGTTTGTTATTTTTTTAATTTTACTGGTTTTTGTGAGAGAGAGAGACTGAGAGAGAGACAGAGCGTGAGTGGGGGTGGGGAACAGAGAGAGAGAGAGAGAGAGAGAGAGAGAGAGAGAAAGAGAGAATCTGAAGAAGGCTCCAGGTTCCTATCTGTCAGCACAGAGCCTGATGCGGGGCTCAAACTCACAAACTGAGAGATTGTGACCTGAGCTGAAGGTAGGATGCTTAATCAACTGAACCACCCAGGCACCCGTCAGCCACTCTTGTTTAAAATCAAAATATGTCATGTTTCAGCATTGTAGTTGATGGCATAGATTGGCCCTAACTTCATTATATTTGTGGCTGCTCATAAGCCAATTTTCTAGTGACATGTATTCTTTGAAAACAGGCGTATAGCTGAGAGAAGTGTCATCCGATGAAAAAGAAAATGACTTTCACTTGCATTAAGTTGTAGTGTATTCTAATAGAAGCATTCTAAACCTAAGTGCCATCAGGAAGCTTGTTGATAATTGACGTTAAAAATTTTGATGTTTGGTGACCAACATTGAGTGAGGTGCTATATGAACCCATGAAGAAGAAAATGGGCTTTATCTTTATTAAAAATTGACAAATTGAAGAGGACTAAATGGGATGTAAACTAAAACTCCAGTAAATGAAACTCAGTTTTGAGAAATACAGTTTCTATTGGGTGAGGGTATATGAGAGACTGTGACACTTTAAAAGTGAATCAACAGGGGTACTTGGCAGGCTGAGTTGACTCTTGCTCTGGGGTTGTGAATTTGAGTTCACACCATGTTGGGTACAGAGATCACTTAAAGATAAAATTGACACTGCTATTTCTTAAAAAATAAATATAAGTGAACCAATATTTTTTGCTCACTTTTTAACTTTCCAAATGTTTGGCAGTGAGTCTGTATTTTTGTAATCAGAAATAAACTACCCCCCCCAAAAAAAAAATTAAAGAAAAAAAGAAACTAAAAGAAAAAGGAAGCCCAAAACCAACAAGCCAAACTCACCAGTAGTACACAAAAGTGAAGAGATTTGAAGATCTGGATTCTAATCCTGGTTCTGTCATTAACCATCTGTATGACTTTGGGCAAGTCAGTTAACCTCTACAGATTTCTTCATCTGTAGAACCTGAGATTATAACTGATTAGGTTCTTTGGGTCTTTTGATCATATGGCAATGCAATTCCATGATAGTTTTCACGTGAGACTTTTGGAGAAGTTTTCAGAAGGAATATATAGCTTGCAGAGAGTCTAGGATCTTCTCCTGAAATCATACACTGAATGAATATTTTATAAGATGCCTCCTAAGAGTCCAGCAGTGTCCCTTAGCTCTAACGAATTTGAAAGAAATTGTCCTAAGAAGGGGTATGGGTTGAAGTGGGGATGGAAAAAAGGAATGAAGCAAAAAGATAATGAATAATAGAAATAAAGTGAGTCTGTACATAGTATGGTATAATTTAAAAGGTGCTTTCCTGTTTAGTATCTCATTTAACACCATATAATATTTTGGAGACATGAGGGAAGTATATAAGGAAGTAGTTGGGATGACGTGAAAGATAAATAAGGAAGAGGAAATTAACGAAGCCTTGAGAATACTGTAATAAAGCGGTACTTAGAAGAATGTACGAAAAGGGTATTTGGACTAATTCTGAAAGTACTTAAGAAAATGTGATTGGGTTGCAATGACATTGTGAATATGGAACCCCAAAATTAAGCCTGAGTGTTAGAAACAATAGGAAGGATTCTTTGACATAGTAAATACATAGAGGGTATATAGTTGAATTTGTTGCTGGGTTTAAAGATGTTTTGAAAGCGGAGTGACCAGTTTTTAAAAATTATTTATTTTATTTTGAGAGAGAGAGAGACAGACAGACACGGGACAGAGAGAGAGGGAGACAGAGGATCTGAAGTAGGCTCTGCACTGACAGCAGACAGTCCGATATGGGGCTCGAACTCTGGAACTGTGAGATCATGACCTGAGCCAAAGTCGGATGCTTAACTGACCCACACGCCCCGCAGAGTGACCGATTTGTAAAGTAGAAAAGATTACAAGTTTGATAAGACCTTCCAAACATAGCTATTCCTCCTAGGTTTATGTTGCAGTCTCTGAAATGTTTTTCAGAAGCCATTGGATTGATTTTCAAATGCTCCCATCGTTGGCCCTGACCCTATTTCTCCGCATTTATTCCTGTCCTTCCCTTCTGCTTTTGAACAATTTTCAAGCTCCTTTTCAAGTTCCTTCTCCAAATGACTAAGCTGAAGGAGAAAAAACATCTGTTGGCTCTGGAGAAAGACCAAACAGAAGAGTTTAAAAGAGAGGCAGGATAAATTGTTGTAATTGTTTAATTCTTTTATTTTTTAAATCTGATTTCTTAGCAAAATGTATCATTTTTCTGTTATTTTAAAATATCTTAACAACTTGAGCTAATATTTGTTTTCACTTCAAGTAATGTGTTTAGTTGATGGAAACCCAGGCATTGTGTTAAAATACTCAGAGACTGGTTTCGTGTTACTTTTTTGGACGAATGACTTCCTCTGATTCTTTGTAAGGTAGGAACTGTGCTTGTTAAAGGGCCTGAGTACAGGTGGGGCTTTATGGGCAGCTGTATTTCTATTAAATTATTTGTTACAGAAACATGTGGGTTTGAGACAGCTCAGCTATATTTATGTTATGTGTTGGTCTGTGAGGTGCTACAGGAATACAAATATAATTAAATATAACTCCAGGAGGGCAGATATTATTGGGTCATGTAATCTAGTTAAGTGTGTAAGAGAGGAATAAGCAAGGGACCCTTGCAGCTCACAGGTAGGGAGAGATCACATCAGGCTGCGAGGGTCACCAGGAAACGCTTCATGAAAGAAGTACCATTTGAGAGGGACCTCTAAGGATGGCTGGAGGTAGAGGCTGGAGGGGGAAGGGGCATCTGAGAGGACCAGAGCAGGGAGAATGAAGGCTTGCATAGATCATTTAGCTGAGCCACAGGTAGCAGTTTGAGTGGGGCTTAGAGTCTGAAAGAAGGAGGCAGGAAAGCAAATAGGCTAGGAAAGAAAATGGACAGAGAGGGAAATGGGGGAGTACCGTGGATCTCCTTCTTCTTGCAGTTTTATCCTGGTGTGACCCAAGTGATGGTGTTGCTAAATACTTTGTGATGAGAACGTGTGCAATTTAGCGTGCATTTCAAAGTAAGAATATTGGCATATGTACGTAATAGATCCTTATGTATGAGTGTGTGTAATTTATTCTGGAAAAGAGTGTTTCTTTTGGGATTTGTGGAGAACCCGTCATTTGTGCAAATGTTTCCTCTTGTGAACATCGTGGAAAAAAAGAATCCTTCCTGGTGGAAGAATCTGTGTGCACGTATGTGTGTGAAACGGAAATAGAGGGGAGGAGAGGAAAGTTGGGAGAGGCAAGGAGGAGAGGGGAGGAGAAGAGAAAAGTGAAAAGTGGTGGGGAGAGCAGAGCTAGAACTATATGTAATCAGGGCACATGTTTGAGAGGAAATGCCTTTGGGGAGGCTTCTCCATCACAAATGTACAACCGTGCAGATTGCAACAAACAATTCCAAGTTATATTTTACTAAAAATGAAAATGCCTGTAGATTTTTATGTCTTTTTTTTCTTCCTTAAAAAAAGTAAGAAAAACATGGAAGAGGGCATACGTATTTCATAGTTCATCTTGTTGCTAGTATGTTTTTATTCGAATACCGTAACAGTACTCGGTCTCCTGTGAATCAGAGAGAGATCAGCCCAGAAATCTACAAAAGGAATTGATGCTTCATTTGGATAGAACATTTACTTTTGTAAAAACAAAGCAGGTGAAAAGGCTATTTAAAGAAACGAACTGTTGAGTGAAGATATAATTGCTTCGGGAGAAAGTTTTTCTTTTCCTTTTTCTTAAAGTGCCCAAACGTTATTTATTTTTAAAATGAGAAGCACTGTCCCATTGTTCCTTCCTATTGGGAGTTGTTGTCAAAAGTGCACCCTCTGAGGAGAGATGAGCAAACTTGCCCAGTTTGCTGGGAATAGCTTTTCTTTGCTTCCTTGGCCTTCTGCAAATTTAAAAGAAATGATTGGCTTATATGTTTTCATTGTGAATTATTGAAATACTAGGCTGTAAAAATTGAACTCTGTGGTGGCCTGGTCATGTTTTTAAACTTCTCTTGTATCTGTTACTACCCTGAGAAAATTGTGAAGGACTTAGCAAATATACTTGGCCTAGGTTTAGAACCTTTTTTGTGCCTGGCCTTCCTGATCTTTTGAATGGGTTCTGAGTACTTCTGTTTGGTTTGAATTATATCATTGTTTCTTGTGGTTCTGAAAACTATCTGTAATAGCCTCATTCTTGTCATTGGCTCATTTTTAGGAAGCTGCTTTTTGCTTTTGGGCAATCATGGGCATTTGATGCAGTGCATGTTTGGGACATATGAAAAATATTAATCATAGTGTTGATGCAAGCTAGTTCTTTCTGAAAAGGGGAATGATTAGAAATCCTCAGTGGTCTTTTTTATACTTGATATCGTGTGTGTGTGTGTGTGTGTGTGTGTTTGTGTGTAAGAAAGAGAAAGGGAGAGAGGGAGAGAAGGAGAGAAAAGGATCACCTATTCTGGTGTCTTCCACTCTCTCTGAGTCCTCAGTCTATATTTCCAGGCTAGCGTTTTCTCCAGTCCAGACCTGCGTTTCTGGCTACCCCTTGGTTGCTCTCACAGGCACTTCAAATTCCACGTGCCCCAGATCTCTCTAGAATCTCTTCTTTTTGAGTTTCCCCATTTTAGTGAGTGGCACCATCCCCTCCTTTGCGGCCCAGGCCCTGTCTGTTGGAGCTCCGACTCTTTCTGCCTCCAGCTGCTTAATAGCTTTTTGAGTCTCTCCTGCCTTCTCCTTTCCCCATTGCTGCTTTGCTCTTTGGTTTCTTGCCTGGTTTCTTGTGAAGTCACCTTTTAGAGTTACCTGCATGAGCTTTTGTGTATCACAGCTCTGTGGTAGAGAGCTCCATTGGCTACCCTCCTCCCGCAAGGAACATGGAAACCTTCTGATTGGACCCCTGCCTGCCTCTCTCCTGGCTGCCTCTTCCCCCTTAACACTCCTAGGCTCCATCCAGGGGACGCTGCCTCTTCCCAATGTTCTGGGCCCTTGGTCTTCTGGGTGCCCTCACACGTGCTGTTCTCTGGGCGTGGAGAGCTCTTAGTCCTTTGTGCCTCTGGTCAGCTTCTCTTGTTCTTTTAACCATTGGCTCAGATGTCACCTCCTCCAGGAGGCAAAATTAAGTCCCTCCTCCTCCACATTCTCAGGGAAGCTTGATCAAATCTCATGTGGTACTTATCCCCTTGATGTCGTAATCATGTAAATGGCTATCTTCTGGCCCCTCTTTGTGTCCCTTTCCTTGCTTTGCTTTTTCTTTTTCCTATTGCTGCTTAACCTCTTTTAACATACCATATAATGCTCTTATTTATAATATTCCCTATGCCCCATGCTGGAATTCCACTGGGGTAGGGATTGTTGTCTCTCTTGCCTGATACATAGAAAATATTGAGAAATATTTGGTGAAGGAATGTGTACTTGTATGTCAGGGCCCAGCTCACAGCAGGCAGTGGATAAATTAAACTGTTGATGAGCAGTTTATTCCGTTAGACTTTCTAGGAGGTGTGATGCTTTGTACCTTTGTCTGGTACTTCGATGTAAATTTAATTAAATACTTTTTAGGATTTTCATGTGTTCAAATAAATGTGTCCTTTTGTAAAGGGTTGGCTTACTCTGTGTATCAGTTTCAGATATCCTAGTCAGCTAGATGTGTTTTGTGCCCCACTTATATCACTGCCTTTTCTTAGATAAACCAACACTCAACAACTGAACAACTGAGAAAATATTTCATCAGAGTTTAAGCTTTCAGAATACCGTCCTTGTAGAGTCCAAAATCATACATGCCCCAAGGCAGCAGTTTTGAACATTTTTGGTCATATAAGCTCGAAAGAACTTTGTAAGACAATGAATTTTTGCACCGATTCGAGAAGTTTTTCTGGTATGTTTAGATAATCGCATAGCATGTAACTTCCAGGATATGGTAGATACTGGCATTTAGAGAATGTGAGAGAAGCTGGGTGGTGCATTCAGAGAAGGTACATGGGGGTTCATTATACTGTTCTTTCTACATTTGAATGTATTTTAATATTTACATAACAAAAAGTAAAACAAGACAAAGCAAACATACTTTGTAGAAAGGGTTCCCACGTCTGTTTTCTGGTTTGAGACCACTGTCCTTTGATGCTACTAATAACATTAGTCTTAGTGCTTTTAGCGAAACAAGGCATCCTTTTATGTAGAATCAAGTGAAATTTCCAGTATTTGACCATCTTTAACCTGTAAAAACGACAGTTTCATATGATTCAACCTAATAATATTTGATTGGATGTATTGGTTTTTCCCTTTGCATCAGTTTCGTTTCACTAATTGGAACAGAGCTTGGTGGTTCAAGGAGAATTTTTTCAGACTCTTTAATCCTCAAACACTATCTTTTTTAGTTTTGTCAAAAAGCATTTTCATTTGCTGTCAGTACAGTGTTGGGTGCCATTAAGACCAAGTTAAACATGCAGCCACTTCTTCCTTTATTGTATCAAAGACTTAAGTTGCATTTTGTTCAGCTCTTTATTCGTAAGTGTGGGCAAACAGACTGGTCCGTTAATGTAGTGAGGTGTTGAGTGAACAGAAGAGAATGTTTGGGCCAGACGGATGGAGCTGTCACCTGAGTAGTACCTGACAAGTTGACTTTAGAGAGAAATTAATCTTCTAAAGAGCTCAGAATATGTCTCTGTGTTTTTGTCTTTGTTGTGAAGTATCGGAATGACAGACTGGGGACAGATACTTAATGTTTTTTTTTAGCAGAAAGAGGTTGGGATCTAGAGAAGTTAAGTGATTTAATCTGCTGTCATGGTAAGTCAGTGTAGAGTCGGGATCTCGTGAATTCTCGTTCATGCCACATACCCTAGACTAGTCGTTCTCAAAATGTGCTGCCCTGGCTGGCTTGGCCGTTGTCACCCAGAGTTTTCTGTCCCTCTAGTTACATGTGTTGATTTTATATTTGTTAATTTAATAGAGAATATTAAACATTTAACGTACTTTTTGCTGAGTGAGGCATCACCCACCATAAATTACAACAAAACTCTGGCTCCTGTGTTAAATAGATCTAACCTCTGAATGTTCTTTTTGGAGAGCTCAATGAAGAGTTTTGTCCAGGGTGCTTTGATACTTCACCCTCACTATAGAGAACCTCATATATGTTATATAATTATTTTATGGTGACTCACAAAATAATTATGATGTTTGGAAATGGTCTTGAATTCATAGTAATTTTTATGTTTTGAATGGGAAGAGAAAAGCTGCCATGGTTTATCACTACTAAGCTGTGTGATTTTAGTTTCACCTGAGTTTGGTAGGAAGACTTTCTTGGTGCAGTTCTGGATGTTATGTGTCAAGCTATGGGTTTCATGTAGGTACCATACCAATAGATACAATTAGGGCTGGGCAAAGATTTTTCTCTTTTCATGATTTTTGATACAGATATATATACATCTCAGATCCCATTTAGTTAACATACCTTTATTTCACCTTTAAGGAAATATGCAAGATCACGTAACAGTAAGACTGTCCTGGAAAATCTAGGATGCTGTTTTTCTGATTGGTGCTACTTGCAGTAAATTCATTTTACATCCTGACTCCAACACACACATACACACAATTGCAAGGGTGTACATGTAACTAGTATTAAAGTTAAATGAAGTAGAACATAATTGTACTTATTATGTTAGATGCACTTGTTTCTATTATGTTGTATTCTCTCCTACTTCATTTAAAAAAAAAAAAAATACGGCGTTAAAAAAAAAAAAAAAAAATTATGGTGTTGTAGCTCCCTGAATTGAGTTTGAAAAAACAATGAAACAGGACATATTGTACATATGGCATAAGTGCCTTCTAGAAGGAATTTTGGCAAACTGTTGAATATCATTTCTTCTGCTGATTAATTCTGTATAATCTCTCCTTTGTTCTTCCCTTCCTCTGGTATTTAAGGGCTAGTCTGTGCCAGGCCCTGTACTCAGTGCCTAAGGCAGATACAGTCCCTACCCCCTAGGAGATTGTATTCATAATCATGACAATGATAACTGTCACCTACGGAGCCACCCACAAGGAGATTATAGTAACAATACCAATAGCTACCACTTATTAAGTGCCTATTACTTGCTAAGTGTCGCACATTCTGTTTTATTTGTCACCAACGCTTGCTAGGAGGGTGGTATAATTCTCCCATTGGTGAGGAAAGGAGGCAGCATTTAATCAGTGAGGGAACCAGGATTCTCCTCCAAGTATGTCAGATTCCAGTATGCTTTTTGCTTTCCACTGGACTGTTCTGCTTCCTTGTTGAACTTAACTTCTCTGGGTTTCAATTTCCCTGTTCCCAAAAAAAGAAAGATTGGGTGTTGGATATTAGGTTGCCAAGGACCAGAGGTGGTCATTTGGCAGGTTGTTGTTTAACAGGTTGTTTGAAAACAGTAGTCTCCATGTTCGGTGCTACAGGGTAGGTATCTACATCATAAAAAAAAAAAAACCAAAAACAAAACCAGTTTGCCCTTCTTTGGTCTCCTTATTAGATGACCAAGTATCAAATGAACCAAGTATTAAATGAAACTGAGTCATGTCTTTTTTTGTCGCTATTATTTCCACATTTGAGGCAGGAAAACCGCTTAAAATGCGTATCAGCTAAATCATAATGATTCATTTGCCCTTGTTTTGCTTAAGAGCAATCCTAATTGGAATTTATCGTTTGTCTTACATAGATTTTTTTTGGTTTTTAACTGTAGCGTATGTGTTTATGGAGCACTTTTTCAGTAGGATCCATAGTAGTGGATAGGTTAGAGACTCCTGGCCTGCCTTAAAATGAAGATTTGCGTTTATTTGGTATTTGATTTTTACAGATAGATAATGTGTTAACTTCTCTTTCCCTCTTTTTCCTTATTTCTTCTTCTCTGATCCCATGTCCTTTTCCTGTCCCCTCATTTTTTTTTTAAACATAAATGAATCCGTAAAATGATAGAAAAATATATAAACACAAAGACTATAACACAAACCTTTGGGCAGCCGTCATTTAACTTGCTCACTCTTTCCAAAAGCTTTGAGTTTCTTTTTCTTTTGGAAGTATTGCCTGTTGATCTATTTCCTGCCCTCTTCCCGGTTTTCTTTTGCTCTCCTCATTCTGTTTTCCACCGTTTTCATTTTACTGGATTGTTGTGAAGATCGAATAATACCGGTAGTAACTACCAGTATTTATGGAGTGTTTATCATGTGCCAGCCGTTGTTCTGAGCGCTTTACTTAAATTAGCCCATTTCCACCCGCAAACGGTGAAGAAAGGCTGGTGCTGGGTTTCTCCCTAGCTGCCACTGTGACTTTGGGCAGAATAGTTGGTCTCTGTAGTTCCTTCACTTGTGAAGTGTGGTGTTGTGAGATAACTTCTGTAAACCACATAGAACATTGCCCGACTCACCATCCAGGCTCAATAAATGTAAGCAGCCGTTATGTTTTTTGTTGTTACTGTTGAAGCAGGTTGGCAGTTCCTGGAATGTATTGAATGCTCAGTACGTGGTAGTTATTCATATTATTTAATAATACTGCACTGCATATTTGCTTTTAGAGGATGTATTGAGTTTGGCTGAGACAGATGTGAAGTAGTAATATTCTTATATGCTGTCTTAATTTCTAATGAGAATGGTTTTCTTTTTTATGAAGTGATACTGATGCTGATATTCCATGGCTGTGATCCAAATACTTAGTAGATATTGTGGACTTTCATAAAGGATGCTTGAGAACAGCCCATTGTATTAAATGAGGAGTGGGGAGAAGATTTGGTGCTTACAAATAAGCATTTTCTTTCTTTATTTCTTAAATATTTTATTTTTAATGGGGCACCTGAGTGGCTCAGTCAGTTAAGCGTCCGACTTCGGCTCAGGTCATGATCTTGCAGTCTGTGGGTTCGAGCCCCGCGTCAGACTCTGTGCTGACAGCTCAGCTGGAGCCTGCTTCAGATTCTGTGTCTCCCTCTCTCTCTGCCCCGCCCCCACTCACGCTCTCTCTCTCTCTCTCTCTCTCTCTCTCAAAAATAAATAAACGTTAAAAAAATTTTTTTTTAAATATTTTATTTTTAAGTAATCTCTATACTAAAATGTAGGTCTTGAACTCACAATCCTGAGATCAAGAGTCACATGCTTTACCAACTGAGCCAGCCAGGCACTCTGAATAAGCATTTTATTTTTTTAATTAAAGAAAAAAAAAAAGCTGACTTACTTATTTTGAGAGAGGGGTGCTTGGGTGGCTCAGTCCCTTAAGCGTCTGACCTCAGTTCAGGTCATGATCTCATGGTTCATGGGTTTGAGCCAGTGTTGGGGTCCATGCTGGCAGTGAGGAGTTTACTTGGGAATCTCTCTGTCTCCCTCTCTTTCTGCCCCTCCCCAGTTCACACACTCTTTCTCTCTCAAAATAAATAAACTTAAAAAAAATAAGTATTTATTTTGAGAGAGAGCTTGAGCACACAAGTGGAGGAGGGGCAGAGAGAGAGGGAGAGAATCCCGTCAGCACAGAGCCTGATTCTGGGGCTCTATCCCACAAAATGTAAGATCATGACCTGAACTGTAATCAAAAGTTGGACACTTAACTGGTTGAGCCACCCTTGCACACCCCTCTAAATAGGCATTTTAAAATGGAGGTGTATTAGGGGCGCCTGGGTGGTTCAGTCGGTTAAGGGTCTGATTATGATCGGCTCGGGTCCTGATCTCGCGGTTTGTGAGTTCGAGCCCCGCATCGGGCTCTGTGTCGACAGCTCAGAGCCTGGAGCCTGCTTCAGATTCTGTGTCTCCTGCTCTCTGCCCCTCCCCCACTGTGTGTGCATGCTCTCTCTCATGCTCTCTCTGTCTCTCAAAAATAACTGAAAACATTAAATTTTTTTTATAAATTCTGTTTTAAAATTATTTTTTATGTTTAAAAGTGTTTAATACTTCGCAGTCTGAATCCATTCATCTTGTTCTTTAATTTTTAGTTATTAGTGGACAGTGGTCATGTATCATAGAGTATCTTTTTACTCAGGTTAGTGTTGAATATAGGATCTTATTTATGAATGTCATGAATAGGTAACTTATACATTGCCTTATGGCTCCTAATTGTCAGTAGGTTTGACATCCATGGAACTTCTGAGATATGTTGGAAACACAGTGACCACTAGCAGCCTTATAATGGGATCTGTGTACTCATTAAGGAAAATAATACAGTAACATAATGAATGAAATGTCAAAATTGGTTTTCTAGTAATATATCAGTATAGTAGGACATCAGGTGCCTTAGAATTGGTAATCATAGCATGATTAATATTAATATTACTTGAGTGAATAGTTGAGTCTGTTTTAAAGGTCCAAATGTGGTATGTGATATTTGAAGCAATTCCAGCAGGGATTTGAAACCCCTTTATCAAAGGCTGTATTAATATAAATGTTAGTGGAAGGAGCAGCGGACTTCTTGTAGTGCATAAGACCTAGATTTGAATGTGGTCGTTGTGACTCTATGTATGATCTTGAGCAAATCGTGCATCTTTGGTGCAGTTCAGGTTCCTCAGTTGCAAAATGAGTGTCAGACTTAGCCAGCCTCACGCATAGGTTTGTTAGGATTGTTGAGTGAAATAATACCTTTCGAGAATGCTGGAGAAACTTAGGAGTACTCTACAGATGTAAATTAGCATCAGTTCTGCCTTCAAACGTAAGGGCATTGTTTGCCGAGGGTTCTGTCTCCAGCTTGTGTTTATGGTTTTACTTTTTTTGTTTGGGTTCATCAATCGTAAGTACAAGCTTTAAGAATCATAATCATCTATTTTTTTGACCACTAATTGAAATGAATAATGTATGCATTTGTGTCTAGCTGTGTAGACCTATGCATATGATAACAGTGCTGTTCATGACACTACGGTCAAGCATTTGTCAGAGTTTCCACTGTAAACTTCCTTCTGGATGTTTTTTCATTTTAGCTTGGCTTTCCTGTGGGATAAAATTACAGGGCCTGAATGTTTTTGGATGGAAACTTTTTTTCTTTTTTTAATAAGGAATGAATGCATGCTACTGAAAACTATGTGCGTTTTCTTGCATTTTATAACATTTTATCATAAAAGTCTTAAAAGTGCTGATATGTATTTTTTCTTTCTTTAGTGATTAAAAATATATTAGATGTTGTGACTCCATACTCATAAAGTTTTTCTTTGCTGTTGGAGTTTCTCCTCTTAAAATGACCACTGTCTTCAATGTATTTATCCAAGTTAAAAGAATGTAAATCATTTTATGAGCTACTGGAAGATACAAAGAGCAATGATATCTTGAATGAACATATGAATACCTATACCAAGTTAAGAAAAAATAACTGCTTATAATTTATACGCTTAATCCTTAGACCTTCATTAGTAAATGTATTCATTGGTCTTTGTTTTAAATTTTAGTAAAGTGTTTTTGGAGACAGGCCAAGACTTAGAAGACCCCTCATATCCACTGACCGTTTTCTAATGGATGACTGGTTTCTTGTCTCTGGTCTCAGATGACTGGACTGAGTGGCCACTTGACCCAAGACCATCCAATCAATAGGCAGGCCTTTGGTTTTGGCAGTAATCTGGCCCAGAGACTCTAGTCAGCAGAGATGAGAGTGACTTGATGTACCAATCAGAACTTTAAGTTTGACCTTGGCATAGAGCCATTGAAGGAAGGAATAGAAGCTGAAGACACAAGAAAAAAGAGGGTGTGTTAATGCTGGGGTCATAGCATAGGATTCCGCAGATCTTGCTGTTATGTGGTTCTGCCTTTACCAATGCTTTACTGAAGTGACTCTTATCAAGGTCACCTCCAAATCTGGTGGACTTATGTCTGTTAGCAGCATTTGATACTTATCTGCATTCTCTTTGTGGAAACCTCCTCTCTTTGGCTTCTGTGATACTAAGGTTTTCTTTCTACGTCTGGTGGTTTCTTCTCATTCTGTTTGATAGTTCTTTCTCCTCTTCTCAACTTGTATGGGTTGGATTTTTTTTGGGGGGGGGGGTGCTCCCTGTGCTTCATTTTCTGCACTCTCACCATGGGTGATCTCATTTATCCCGTTGGCTTTAAGGCCATTTATATACCGTTGGCTCTCATACTTCTGCCTTTAGCTTTGACCTTACTTACCTCAAACTTTGGTCTTACATATGCAATTACTGACTGGACATCTTTAGGTATATGTTTCCCAGACATCTCCAACTTAACGCATTCTCAGTGGAACACTTGATTTCCCCACCAAACTATCTCTTCTTTTACTTGATAACTCCTCTATTCACCTAGCTGTTCAAACCAGACAGCTGAGTCATCTTTGAGTCCTCTGTGTGTCTCGCCTTCTATTCACCTTCATACTTTGCCCCAGAATCATTACTGTCAGCAAGTACTGTTGCTTCTGCCTCTAGTAGTTATCTCTGATTTGTCCACTTTGCCGTTATTGTGACTCTGTAGCAGTAGTCCCCAACTGGTTTCCCTGCTTCTCTTGAATGAATTGAGTTCATTCAGTTCATAGCAAGCAGAGTGATCTTTTTAAAAACACAAATCATATGCTGTGTCTCTCCCTCAGGTTTTAACGCTGCCATGTTTTTTCACTGCATCTACAGTTAAACCCAAACTCCTGACCTTTTAATATTCTCTTCATCTTGGCTTTTCTCACACAATTTTCCTGACATTGCTAGTTAAAATTTAATATTAAAATCAAATGCATATGGGTTGATACTTCTGAGTTTCCAAAAACTTGAATGGACTTGGTTTTCCCCCCCTTTTATCTTTTCTCCTTTTTCTTCTTATTCTTTCTCCTAATTTGATAAAATCACACCTTCCTTGGGGCACCTGGCTGGCTCAGCCAGTAGAGCATGTGACTCTCGATGTCAGGGTTGTGTTCAAGCCCCACATTGGGTGTGGCTCCTGCCTACATACATACATACATACATACAAAAATCACACCAAAAGTGAATCACAACTAGCTCTTAGCCCCCCAAGTCTTTGAATTGATTAGGTATCTCTCAGACCTCCTTGATAACTGGATTGTTTCATTAGTGTCAGGGGAATTTCTTCAAGGCTACTGGAGAAGTTTTTCTGATTAAATATGTCATACACTATTATCATTGGAAGAAGCATGGAACTGTGTGTGTGTGTGTGTGTGTGTGTGTGTGTGTGTGTGTGTGTGTGTCTTTAAGTAGGTTCCACGTCCAGTGTGGAGCCCAACGTGGGGCCCAAACTCATGACCTCAAGATCAAAACTTGAGCTGAGATCAAGAGTTGGATGCCCAACTGACTGAACCACCCATGTGTCCCTACTTTTTGCTTTTGGTGACCATTCACCTTCTTGGTTCTGTGTCCCATTACACACTGAGCTTTCTGCCTCATTGTCAGGTTTTCTTCATTTTGTCTCTAACTGTCCCATGGTTCCATTAAAAAAAAATTTTTTTTTTAATGTTTATTCATCTTTTGAGAGAAAGAGAGGGTACAAGTTGGGGAGGAGCAGAGAGAGAGGAAGGAGCAGAGAGAGGGAGACACAATCTGAAGCAGGCTTCAGGCTCTGAGCTGTCAGCACAGAGCCCTACGCAGGACTCAGACCCACGACGGCGAGATCATGACCTGAGCTGAAGTCTGATGCTTAACCAACTGAGCCACCCAAGCGCCCCCACCATGGTCCCATTTTTAACCTTCTGTTCTTTGTTGTCCATTTGGTCTGTTAGTGTTCTGTTATTTGCTCTATTCCTTTGACTTTCACCTTACTAGGAAAACTCTAAAATCTTTACTCTCAGAGGCGCGTGGTGGCTCAGTTGATTAAGCATCTGACTTTGGCTCAGGTCATGATCTCACAGTTTGTGAGTTTGAGCCCCGCATCAGGCTCTGTGCTGACAGCTCAGAGCCTGGATCCTGCTTCGGATTCTCTGTCTCCCTCTCTGCCTCTTCCCTGCTTATACTCTCTCTCTCTCTCTCTCTCTCTCTCTCTCTCTCTCTCTCACTCTCTTTGTCTTTCCTCAAAAATAAATAATAAAATATTTAAAAGAAAGAAAGAAAGAAAAATAAAAAGAAAAGAAAAGAAATCTCTCCTCCTTAGGTTATAGCCCCATGTTGCCAAAACTATCTTGAATCTCTCCTCCCTTGGATGCCCTGGAGTTACCTCACACTCCATTGTCCCCAGCACTAATCTGCACAAACTGTCTTGTTATACTGACTTCTCTGTCATGGGCTTCCGTTTTTACTAGCATATCATCCTCCAAACCTGGAAGCATTAGTATTTTTTGACTGCCTTTCCTTTTCGTTACATCTGATATGACAAAATATCCTCTTGCTTTCATCTTTTAAATGTATCTCAGACTTCCTTTTCTAGTGTTCATCCACTGCCATCAGCTTAGGATAGGCCCTTGTTGGATAGGCCTTGGATAGGCCAATTCTTCACGCTTGGCTTTGGTGACAGTGTTTTGGCACATTTGACTGCCTCCCTCTGAAGCTCCCTACAGCACTTACTTATTACTAGCCCAACATATCTCTGTGGTCACTACATGAAACCTAGATTAGCCCGCATTTGTTAAGGTCCTTCATGGCCGGGTTTGTTTGAATTCTTCCCTCTTGTTTCCTCTTACCCCCAGTCCACTGTCTCCTCTGCCTAGGCATGCATATCTTCTCACATTTCACCTTGTAATGTGCTCACTCTTAACCTCCAAGCTCTTCCTGCCTAAGATGTCTTCTTACCTGTCCTGTGTTTATCTGTTGTCCTAGTCATGCTTCCTTTCAGTCCCATTACTGTCTGGGAGCAGTTCAACCTGCCACATGTCTTCTTGACCTTAGGCTGTGCCAGTGACAACAGTGGGTTGTTATCAGAATGTAGAGGGGATCAACAGATATCAAGTGTTCCAGAACAGTTAAACAGCTAAACCTCTGTGTCCTTACATTTCCTTTAAGTAAATTAAATCCAAACAGAAAGAATGCTGAAGTCTTTACATAAAGTAAGGCAGGTTAGGCGCAAAGGAAAATGTTGGAAGGCCATAGAAGACTTAAAGTCATCAAGTGTCTGAGAGACTTACCACCACCAAAAGTATTAACAGAAGTAACAAGCCAGCTAGAGCATCTGTATAACCCCTAGTAGCTGCATTTTACTTGGTGCAAAGTGGAGGGAGATGACTGAACTCATGTCTGATTCTGTTTGTATCATAGGCTCTATTAGGACGATTAACCTTTCCAGATGGTCCCTCTAGTGTATGTTGTAGGTATTAAATGAAAAAACAGCAGTGGTTAGTGATAAGCAAACTCATGTTACCCTTTAGCAGAGGTGATAGAGTGTACAAGTTGCAGATCGCCTGGGTCTCAGGCTCAGCAGGGCCCCTTTCTAGCTATGTGAAAGTCACGAAATACCTCCAGGACTCAATATACGACACGTAAAGTAAGGATGATAATAAATCCCTCTTCACGGCACTGTGGAGAGGATTAAATGAGTTAATACACGTAAACTGCTTAGAACAATGACTGTCTCAGAGTACGTGCTTATTAAGTTTTTACTATTATTATGTATAGATGATATGACTGGGAAAAGATGACTCATTCCAGATTTTCAGAAAGGACTATTTATTGTGAAACAGGAAATGGCTCTTCAGAATGTGTGTCTTTTTTTCATACCTGATCTGTCCTTGGTGCCCCTTGTTTATTTTGGCTTATTCATTCATTAACAAATATCTTGTAACATTGTTTATAGTGTTGCAGATCCTTAAAAGAGCAGGTTGTAGAAGGTCGTGATATTTTCAAAGAGGACGGATGCTGAAAAAGACTGTAGTGAGGGTTGTGTGAATGAGGGTGTCCTGGTCCAACTGGAGCGCCCCCCCCCCCCCCCCCCGCTAATATCTGTTGATAAAGGCGCCTTATGATCCTGTGAAAGTAGATTAGTTGTCGCTTGAGGGGCTGTAAGTAATTTGCCCATTTTATGTCTGAAATTCCCATGGTTAAAATTTGGCCATCAGATGAAGCTATTTTGTTATTGTTTCTGTGAAGTCTTTGCAAAATTATAAATACGTTTCTTTGGAGGGAGAAATGCATTGTCCTTTTAGCAGCCAAGGTAGTCAGCCAATCATATTTTCAGAAAGCAAGTGCAGATTTTTGTAGGTGTGGAAAGGACATGAGCACAGGTGTGATTGTGGTGGAAATACTGGGTGCTTTGTGGGGGAAGGGGGTTGGAGGTGGGCTGTAAAAAGGGAGGTAGAGGAGGGGGACATTCATTGCTCTGACGGCCACATGCCTACCGCCACCTGTGTCTGTCTAAATTAATGTCAAAGAATTATTTTATTTGATGTAAAATTTACCATACTTTCCGGTTCTATGTGATGCAGCTGCTCTACACCATTGCTAATAAAACTAAATCCCATGCCGCCTCAGTTTTTATATCTGTAAAATGAGACTATTAATGCCTACCTTGCGGGATTTTTATAAGGCTCCAGAACACTGTAGGTCCTCGCCAAGAGCTTTTTCCTTTCCTGTCTCTCAACTTGGTCCATGAAATTTAGATACTTAATAGCATTTTCTTGCTCTTATTTATATTATATATGTTAATCTTACTGCCCACCAGACTGTAAATTTCATTGTGGATAAGTACCTTTTCTTCCCCCTCCATTCTGTGTCTCATGTGCTCTTACAGTGCATTTTACTTTTTTTTTTTCCATTTATTTTCCTTTCATTCTTTCATTCCTTTTTTCTGTTTTACAGTAATTTATATGACTATTTAATTAGATTTTCTTCCTTTTTGGTCTGTAAGCTTCCTGAAGGCTAGTATCTTATTTGATTTTGCTGAGAAATGTAAATTACAGCCTAGACCCGTGCCTGGCATGCAAAAAGTGTTCTGTAAATATTTGTGGGATAAATGAACGGATGATTGATCGTTAAGTTAAACATAGTAGGTTCTAAGCAAATACTTGTTCTGGGAAGTTTGAAACTACCTATCATACTCCTTCCAGACGTAGCCTGAAGCCTTGTAAGAGGCTGTAAAAATTTTGCAGAATTTTAGCTAATGCCTTAGATCTTTAAATAACAGGGTGTGTGGAAAAGAGGAAAGGTTTACAAAATACTTTGAAGTGGTTTAGTACTTCATGATATTTTAGTGGGAGGTCAATAATGTTTGTTATGAATATGTTATTATAAGAAACTCTTAAGTGTAAATTACTATTATTTTAGTTAAGATTTAGAAGTATTAACATCTTTGAATGCTAATATGAAAATTTAGATTCGAAGGACAAAGCTGTCAAATATTGTTTTGTTTCCTTTGCAAACTTTGCATCAGCCTGATTATATCTTTAAAAAGTTAAAAAATATTTTTTTTATGTTTTTAATTATATTTGAGAGGGAGAGGGAGAGAGAAAGAGAGAGAGAGAGAGAGAGAGAGAGAGAGAATATGCAAACGGAGGAGGGGCAGAGAGAGGGAGACAGAGAATCCGAAGCAGGCTCTAGACTCTGAGCTGTCAGCACAGAGCCTGACGCGGGGCTCGAACTCCATAACTGCAAGATCATGACCTGAGCCGAAGTCATACACTTAACCGACTGAGTCACCCAGGCACCCCTGAAAAAGTTTATTCTGAAAGAGAGAGAGAGAGAGAGAGCATGCATATGCACGAGTGGTAGAGGGATGGGGGGGGGGGGCGGTTGGGGGCGATGAGAATCTTAGGCAGGCTCTGTGCTGTTAGCAAGGAGCTGTACACAGGGCTTGATCTCACAAACCGCGAGATCATGACCTGAACCAAAATCCAGAGTTGAACTCTTAACCTGCTGAGCCATTCAAATGCCCCCAAACCCGATTACATCTGAAGTGAGGTTTGAGGATGTGTGAGAACCGGGTGTGTCCTGATCTTGGCAGTGCTTCTCCAGACTGTTGAATTCTTCATAAATGTTTGCTTTTCTGTTCCGAAGACTCTGTTAGTCTGTCATTCATTCATCCAAATGCTAAGTTCCTTTGTCCTCCAGGACTCTGGCACATTGCTGGTGCATGTCCTGGTGCCCAGATTATCCCACACATCAAACTGAGTCAGTGCCTTCACCTTTCCTACAGTCACATTACCGTTTTACTTGGAAGTAATCGCACTGGATATTAGTAGGTTGAGCCCAATCTTTTTTTTTTTTTTTTTTAATGTTTATTTTCGAGAGGGAGAGAGCAAGAGAGAGAGGGAGAGACAGAAAAGGAGAGAGAGGAGAGTGTGGGGGAGGGGCAGAGAGAGACACACACACAGCATCCAAAGGAGGCTCCAGGCTGTGAGCTGTCAGCACAGAGCCTGATGTGGGACTGGTTCTCTCGTGAACCATGAGATCATGACCTGAGCTGAAGTTGGACGTTTAACCAGCCGAGCCACCCAGGTGCCCAGGTTGAGATCAGTCTTATTTTTTTTTTCAATATGGCTTGCACAACTGGATATATATACAAAAGAAGGGAAGAAGCCCTATATGCATCAGCACTTCCTGTTGTTTGTTTGATAAGTGTCTTTTTTTTTTTAACCTGACATTTATTGAACATTTTCATGTACCAGGCACTGTGTAGAACATTTTATGTATGTATTATCTCATGAAATTCTCAAGCTATGTCTGTGACAGAGCTACTATTCTTAGACTCATTTTGTAAAGGACACAAAGGCTCAGCCGTGCTTTTTAACAGCAGTTTACTAACTGAAATTTATTGAGCACCTAATGCGTTCTGAATGTTATTCCATGTGTTTTTATTTTTATTCTCTCACTTAACCCTTAAGTCAACCATATGAGGTAGGTATTGTTATTATGCCCTCATTTATACACGAGCAAACTGAGGCACAGAGATTCACCTATGGTTTCCCAGAAGGAAGTGGCAAAGCTAGGCTTGGAATCCAGGCAGTCTGATTTTGTAGCCCATTGTCTTTCACTGTCACACCACATGCCCCAAATTGTCTGGCTGGTACATGGTAGAGAGTGTTTCGAGCCCAGGCTCCCTGACTTTAAAGTGTGGGTGTGTGTGACCGTAAGAAGAGCTTCAGCCGTCTGGAAGAATGCAGAATGGGTTTACATTTTTTTTCAAGTTTCCCAGTTGTGCTAAAAGAAATTGACCTAATTTGTAAATGTTTCTGTGTTTCTCCAGGATAACAACGGACAGACTTTTGAGATAGTGGACTTAGTTGCCCAGCTTAGTTTGCATTTTATTACTCTTAATAATGCCAGATCTTATTTTTTATATTTGGTCTGGCTTCTTAAGGAGGAGATACAGTTATTGAATATGTTTTCTGAAAGGGAAAGTCATAGTACAACTGAAGAGAAAATGTTTGTACTATCTGGTGGCATGTTTAGCTGAGCCCTAGGGTACCACATTGGGCATAGAATGCGGACTTACATCAGGCTTCAGAAAAAAGGCTTGTGTTTGGAATCGCCTGATTAGCATGCAGATCTTTAGATTTCAGTGACTTTTTCTACCCTTGCTGACAGCCGGTTTGTGGCCAGGAAGTCAGTAGCAAAGAAAGGACTTAAGTTGTGGACATGCTGGCTTACACTGGTATCCTGTCTTACCATTCAGTGTTTTAAAATGCTTCTTTGGGGGTGCCTGGGTGGCGCAGTCGGTTGGGCATCCGACTTCGGCCAGGTCATGATCTCGCGGTCCGTGAGTTCGAGCCCCGCATCAGGCTCTGGGCTGATGGCTCAGAGCCTGGAGCCTGTTTCCGATTCTGTGTCTCCCTCTCTCTCTGCCCCTCCCCCATTCATGCTCTGTCTCTCTCCGTCCCAAAAATAAACGTTGAAAAAAAAATTTTTTTAAAATAAAATGCTTCTTTGCTCTGAAAGTGTTAAGCTTTCCAGACACACATTCTTTGTCTTTTATAAAATGTTTGTATTACTGTTGTTTAAGTTTCCGTTTTGGAGTCATACACTCACAATTGTGCATACCTGTATAACACATCCATAAATACATACTTGTAAGTCTCTACCTCTCTACCGCTATTATTTTTATACACCCTGGAAAAATAAGGTTTTAAAATGGATTTCATTTTTCTTAGTATGATGTTTCAAATGTGAATTTTGGATTTCGTCAATGCTTAATATGTGGGCTACGTTTATGTTTAATTTATATTGTAGTATGCCTTGTATGAAGCCGACACGAATTCCACAGTAAGTGGTGTCTCCTACATGCTGTCACTGGGTTTTATTGCCCAGATTATGACTTTAATTATAAATGTACACTCTTTATTACTCTTGGGATTAGAGGTCATTCCATTAGTGTAGTCCCTCAGTCCTGTCACTCTCAGGAGCTTAAGGGCTCATATTTAAAACTCCCAACGGAGGTTCAGAAATAGCATCTCTAAGCTGGCATTGCAACATTGGATTGAGTCTTTTTTATGCTTTAAATCTTTTTTTTTTTTTTAAGTTTAAAGATATTGTTGGTGTCAACTTACGTTGTGAAATAATAGACAGTGGGCTTAATTGATGTTAATGTGATATCTGTTTCTCTATGCATCTATCTAATTTGTTTTTAAACCTTGTATCATATTGTTAAAGTAGCTGCAGGTTCATCCCATCCTGAACTGATTCACATTGATGTTAATCCTCAAAACAAATGGAAAGTACACAGGCCATTTTTTATCCCTTGTAGAAGTAATCTCTGGGGGAGGGGAAGCCCTCAAGTACCTGAAGTACTTGAAAATAATGTGATCTTTTATTTTATTTTCCTTCCTTCCTTCCTTCCTTCCTTCCTTCCTTCCTTCCTTCCTTCCTTCCTTCCTTCAGGGGTAGTGCTTGCCGAACATTTGTAATTCCATTAATTTATTTCTTTACCTTATAACCACAACATAAGTAAAAATAGTCTTTTTGAAGGTTTTTTTTGGCTCATACTTTGGAACTCAGCTAGAACAACAATGTTGACTCTTGTGTACATCTTGGGAGTTTGTTCTATTAATTTCATTTTTTAAAAAGTTTTTTTATTAAAAAAAATTTTTTTTAATGTTTATTCATTTTTGAAAGATGGAGACAGAGCACAAGTAGGGGTGGGCAGAGAGAGAGGGGGACACAGAATCTGAAGCAGACTCCAGGCTCCGAGCTGTCAGCCCAGAGCCTGACGCGGGGCTCGAACCCACGAACCGTGAGATCATGACCTGAGCCGAAGTCGGATGCTCAACCGACTGAACCACCCCAGGCGCCCCCTATTAATTTCTTTTTATCAGATTATGATTTTATGACTTTCTCCTGGTCTCAAAAGCCAAGTGCGGAAGAGAAGATGAATTATGGTGTGTGAGGGTTTTAAATACTATAGATGGCCTTTGTTTGATTAAAGTTTGATATTATTAGAATAAAATTTCAACAAAAATTTAATATTTCTAGAAGTGCTTCAGAATTTATTAAGTGGTTTAAAAATAATTTTAAAGCTATGCCAAAAATGCTAAATATATTTCTATACAGAAAATAGTTTTAATGAGAGCTATGAAACAAGGAATTGATTCTATGCTGTATGTTATAGGTACTTGATAGATGTGTGTCAAATGAGTGACAACTTTGTGAACAGCATTTTCCATCCTACAAATGGCTTTTTCACTTAATCCTCACTCAACCCTGTGAGGTACATTTCCTCAATTTTATGGATGAGGAAACTAAGGCTCAGAGAAATAAGTGGCTTGTCCAGTGTCACCTAGTAAACAGTAAAGATATGATTCCAGCTCAGGACCAGCGTCGAGGCCAAAGTCTAAAAGCGATTCACAAGGCCCAAGATGACCTACGCTACTCATACCTCACTCTTCTGATCCATCTCCCCCACTTTTCACTTTTCATGTGGATCCAGCCACGTTTGCTTCTTTGCAGATGCTCAGATTCACCAGCACGCTCCCTGCTGCAGAGTTCCTTTGCACTTTCTATCCCCATTCTTGGGCCCCTTTTCCCCCAGATGCCCTTTGGGCTGACTGCCTCACCTCCTTCAAGTGTTTGCTCAGATGCTGTCTTCCAGGTGAATACTCTTTATTTTATTTTATATTTAAAAAAATTTTTTTTAACGTTTATTTATTTTTGAGACAGGGAGAGACAGAGTGTGAACGGGGGAGGGTCAGAGAGAGGGAGACACAGAATCTGAAACAGGCTCCAGGCTCTGAGCTGTCAGCACAGAGCCCGACGCGGGGCTCGAACTCACGGACTGCGAGATCATGACCTGAGCTGAAGTCGGCCGCTCAACTGACTGAGCCACCCAGGCGCCCCACGAATACTCTTTAAAGTTGTACTGTCCACCCCCAGCATACCACTGCTCAGCATACTGGTTTCCCCCGTAGTGTATACCATATAATGTATTCATTCGTTCATTCATTCATTTATCCGTTCATTTTTTTTTAAGTTTCTTTATTTTGAGAGAGAGAGTATGAGCAGGGAAAGGGCAGAGAGAGAGAGAGAGAATCCGCAGCAGGCTCTGCACTGTTAGCACAGAGCCTGATGTGGGGCTCAAACTCATGAACCAGGAGGTCGTGACCTGAGCCGAAACCAAGAGTCAGACACTTAACAGACTGAGCCACCCAGGCACCCCGTGTTTATTTTTTTTACTTGCAATTATTTGTCTTCTTGTGCTAGAATGTAAAATTCTTTGAGGGAAGGAATTTTAGTGTCTTCGTTATGTTATCCCAGCAGTGCTTGGCCCTTCGTGGGATTTCATTGAATATTTGGTGAATGAATGAGTAAGTGAATGCAAAGCCTATGCCATTTGCACTAAACCTTCCAACTTTTCTTTTTTCTTTTTTTACTATTTATTTATTTTTGAGAGAGTGTGAATGAGGGAGGGTCAGAGAGAGATGGGGACAGAGGATTCGAAGCAGGCTCTGTGCAGAGAGCCTGATGCAGGGCTTGAACTCAAGAACCATGAGATCATAACCTGAGCCGAAGTCAGATGCTCAGCTGACTGAGCCACCCAGGCACCCCTAAACCTTCCTCCTTTTCATTTATTAATGGCACACTTGGCAAAATTATCAGGTTATTTTTGCTGTGGAGGGCATTCCAGATTATACTGTTTCATTAATGTTGTACATTCATCTTCATTTTGAGTCTTTTTCTCTCATCCTTGAATAAAAACTATTCTGTTTATTTTAGAAATCAACTAAATTAAAAAAAAATTTTTAATGTTTATTTTAGAGAAAGAGACAGACACAGCGTGAGCAGGGGAGGGACACACACACACACACACACACACACACACACACACACACACACAGAATCTGGAGCAGGCTCCAGGCTCCGAGCTGGCAGCACAGAGCCCGATGTGGGGCTTGAATCCATAAATTGTGAGATCATGACCTGAGCCGAAATCGGATGCTTAACTGACTGAGCCACCCAGACGCCCCTCAACTAAATTTTTTTAAAAGAAATTTTGCTGACACTTTGCCTTTAAAAAAATATATATATATTTATTTATTTTGAGATAGAGAAAGCATGAGTCAGGGAGGGGCAGAAAGAGAGGGAAAGAGAAGGGGAGAGAGAGAATCCCAAGCAGGCTCTGCATTGTCAGCACAGAGCCTGACAAGGGGCTCAAAGCCATGAACTGTGAGATCATGACCTGAGTTGAAGTTGGGTGCTCAACTGACTGAGCATCCCAGGCGCCCCCCCAACTAGATTTTTTTAATGAAGTGTTAGAAAAGAAGGCATTATTTTATTAGATTGGTAGGGGGAGGTGATATTTTCAAGAAACTAAGGACCTGCCTTTTTTAGTTAGGTTTTTGTCAAGTAACCTGGCCTATTATTTCCTTTTTATGCTCATAAATATTGTATCGTAAAAAACCATCCTTGTCTGTCTGTCTTTTCTTCCTTCTCGCATTCCTTCCACCTTTTTGGAAACGTAACTGCCATGTAACATTGTATAAGGTGTGTAAGCATGTTGCTAACACTTCCATCTGGTCACATAATTACGATTTCTTTCTTGTGGTGAGAATGTTTAAGATCTCTCTAAGTAACTTTCAAGTATATGTTATTATATACATAGATCCTGAAACTTACTCATAATTGGAAGCTTGTTCCTCTTTGACTAACATCTCTCCATTTCCCTCACCCTCCAGGCCCTGGTAACCATCATTCTGGTCTCTGTTTCTAAGAGTTCGGCTTGTTTACATTTCACATATAAGTGAAATCATATAGTATCTGTCCTTCTCTGATTTACTTTGCTTAGTCCATCTTTCCTTAGGTCTTTTTGTTTGTTTGTTTGTTTTATTTTGTTTTGTTTTGTTTTTTGAGAGAGTGCGAGGGCATGAGTAGGGGAGGAGCAGAGGAAGAGGGAGAGACGGTCCTAAGTGACAGGAGGCTCAGTCTCAATCTCAGGACCATGAGTTCGTGACCTGAGCCAAAATCAAGAGTTGGGCGCCTGACCTAGAGTGAGCCACCCAGGCACTGCCATTCTTACCCGGGTGCCCGCATTCTTATTTTTTAATTTTCATTTTATGACTTGGTATTAAAATATTGGAATAATTCATTTTATTTAATATTCATATTGAACCTTTCCCTCTATCCTGCAGTCTAATTTTATTTCTAGAGGAATAAAGTTCTAATTTACAATTGGAAACATGGAGAAAGAAGATTCAATATGTAGAATTTATTTTTTACGTTTATTTATTTTTGAGACAGAGAGAGAGCATGAACGGGGGAGGGTCAGAGAGCGAAGGAGACACAGAATCTGAAACAGGCTCCAGGCTCTGAGCTGTCAGCACAGAGCCCGACGCGGGGCTCGAACTCACAGACTGTCAATATGTAGAATTTATTGATTAAACCTGTGTCTGTTGTGTACTTACCATATTCTAGAAACTCCTCCTTGGATCTGGGTATTTAAAGATAATCAAGACACGTGTTTGATTCACTGGTTTAAAAAAAAAAAAAGTACCAGTATAATGTGGCAAGTTCTCGACTGGAGGTGTGTATAAAATTTTGTGGAAATTTTTATCTTACGTAGTTTCTAAGGACTACATGGCTGCCGTAAAATGAAAAGCTCCTGGACTATTGTGGGTATGTGTTATCTTCTCAGCTTTTCTGGTCATCTAAACACAGTTGAAATTGGTATGTCAGTATGGCTAGAACTCTGTTATCCATGCTACAGACAGGTGTTGGAACAAAGTGGCGATACGGCCCAAAGGTCCCCAGATACAGGCTGTGGGAAAGTTGTTCCTGGTGCCCGGCAAAGTGAGCACTAAGTAGAGGGAAGGAAGGTCAAGGCAGAGAACACACGATATCTGTGCATGGGCACGTGCCACCGTCCGTTTTGAGGAAGGATTGACTTTTATTCTGAGATTGCCCTTCTCTTCTTTTATTATTCAAAAGAGCTTTCTGTTTATGAAATTATAGTGAAAATATGGTGGCTACTTACTGTTTTCATGACTTTATCTGAAAAACAATGTCAGCTTGGTCTTTTTTGTAATTTTATTGATATAGAAAATCCTCAAAAAAGGGAATCATTGACAAAGATATTTTTGAACGCTGTGTCCTGCAGCCCTTTTTTGGGGGTGGGGGGTGAAATAGCCCAGCATGCTACAGGAGTTTCTTGTGTTCAGAGGCCCTGGTTCCATCTCTGGAAATAAGCCCTTAGGTGATGAATTAATAATAGATTTATGGGGTGTCTGGGTGGCTCAGATGGTTAAGCATCCAACTCTTGATTTTGGCTCAGGTCATGATCTTGCTGTTCATGAGTTCGAGCCCAGCATCTGGCTCTGTGCTAACAGTGTGGAGTCTGCATCAGCCAGAGGCTTTGGTGGCTTCGGTCCTGTGGGTGATTTTGGTGGCAGGAAAGTAATCTACACCTATAATTAGGAAGGAATTGATCAATTTTTAAATGTTTTATTTCTTGTCCTGACAAGTTTCAGTGACTGCCTTGGCATTAGAAGGTAAAACATGAGGGATAGCTAATATGAAGGGTTGGAAACAGAAATATATATTTATTAGAAGTTGTGTGCAGGGGCGCCTGGGTGGCTCAGTTGGTTGAGTGTCTGACTTCAGCTCAGGTCATCATCTCACACTCCATGAGTTCGAGCCCCGTGTCGGGCTCTCTGCTGACAGCTCAGAGCCTGGAGCCTGCTTCAGATTCTGTGTCTCCCTCTCTCTCTGCCCCCCCCCCCCACTCATGCTCTGTCTCTCTCTGTCTCAAAAATAAATAAAAACATTAAAAAAAATTTAAAAAAAAGTTGTGTGCATATGCATGTTTTGTATGTGTGGACATGTGTGTGTGCATGTATGTTTTTCTCTCTTCTGATTGGAACATAGTGTCAAAATAATATGAGAGTAGTGTCAAAATAATATGAGAGCCTTGAATCCTATAATTTTGCTGCTGCAGCCACTGGTTTGCATCAGTGGTGACCTTTGGGTTTTGCTTATAAGTGGAGAGCAGGTATTTGTCAGCTTTTGGGAAAGGAAAACTGGAGAGATCCACAGAAGAATAATAACAAATACATGTTGATTGTCCAAGCTGAGCAGAATAATTAATATATTGTCGTTTAGAACTTTAAGTTACCTATCTACCATTGATCACTAGTTCGGTTCTGATTTTATGCTGTTTACGTTTTAAAATACCTAAATGCTTGTAGAAAAGTCCATCAGATTTTCCTTTGCTTTTTTTAGATTACAGCTTCTCTTAAACAAGTGTCTAACCGTGACAGCTTATCCGTAGAGCTCCAGTGGCGGTGGTGGTATTGATCACAGTCACCATCACCACCATCGTCGTCGTTACTGGTGTGGGCTCTGGGATAAGACGACCTGGATTCGCATCCCAGCTGCAGCCCTTAGTAGTGGGTAATGTTGTGCAAGTGATTTAGCTGTTCTGGTCCCCAGTCCTTTCTTCTGAAGAAGTGGGATATTAATCGTGGCCACTCATAAGGTGTTCTGAGGATTAAAGGGGGATGATTCCTGTAAGGAGCTTAGTATAGCGCTTTGCACTAGTCTGTGTTCATTATCATTGTCATTCTTTTTACCTTGAAACATCAGTACTGGCCTTTTCTGCCTTTCAGTTTATTGCTTAAACTTGTTTAATACTCACACCCTGGTCTCATTTTTTGGATACTGGATACTGTTTCATCTGTGTAGCCATTCTATGAGATGTACTTTTTACTTATTTTGTTTTTTAAAGTTTATTTATTGATTTATTTTTTTGAGAGAGAGTGTGTGGGAACGTGGGGGAGGGGCAGGCAGAGAGAAAAGGGAGAGAGAGAATCCTAAGCAGGCTCTGTGCTGTGGGGCTCCCTCTCATGAGAGATCATGAGACGTGTTTTGAACCTGTGGGAAAAGCACATGCTAGTAATCAGCCAAGTGTTTCCTATCTTATTAATAAATTGGAAGGAGTTCTAAAAGCAGCCAACTGTACATTCACTTCTTTACGGCCAAGGAGAGGAAGGAATGCTTTCACTGTTGTAGATATTTCCAGGGACCTTCCTTTTCTTGGAAATGGCAAGTTTTCACAGTTAGTTTTTTTGTTTTTTAATTGCTGTTTTTATCTTTTTTTTTTTTTTTTTTGGGAGAGGGAGAGAGTGAGTGGGGGAGACGGAAGAGAATTTAAGCTGGCTCCACATTGAGCCCAACATGGGGCTTGATCCTATGACCCTGGGATCATGGCCTGAGCCAAAATCAAGAGTGAGATGGCTGAACCAACTGAGCCACCCAGGTGCCCCTCACGGTTAGTTTTCAGTGAACTAAAAAAAGAAAGAATTTCAAAGGTGAAGAAGATGAGAGAAGGATTTTGTAGTTATTACTTTAAAAACTGGCCTCACATTGAAATCACTTGGGATGCTTTTAAAAAATACAGATATATAGTAGTGGAAATACCACACCACCACCACGGTCATCAATAGCAGAACACACGTTTTTTTTAAAAAAAAAAATTTTTTTTTTTTTAACGTTTATTTATTTTTGAGACAGAGAGAGACAGAGCATGAATGGGGGAGGGGCAGAGAGAGAGGGAGACACAGAATCGGAAGCAGGCTCCAGGCTCTGAGCCATCGGCCCAGAGCCCGATGTGGGGCTCGAACTCACGGACCGCGAGATTGTGACCTGAGTTGAAGTCGGACGCTTAACCGACTGAGCCACCCAGGCACCCCAGAACACACGTTTTTGAACCCACTGCTTTGAATACAGTAATAAAGTAATTGGAATGGTGAAGTTTTCAATACTTATTTTAGCTACTGTGTTAGTTTTGAGTTAGTTTCTTTATGTTGAAGTAGCTTGTGCAATCAACATGTTACAGACTAGTTCATAGGACATGAAGCCTCATATTACTACTTGGTTCATTAGAAAGACTTAGAGTTTTTTCTCCCTGTTTTGATGAAATATAGCTGGTTATATCTGCAGTTTTGGGGGTGTCAAAAACTATTCCTAATTTAAGCATAGTTCACTAATAAAATAGAATTCCATTTAGTTTTACCAAAATATGTGCTACGAGAGGAGAATGCCTCTCGTATCTGTGTTTAGAAGTAAACTAGGTGGCAAGGGTTTGGACAAAGCACATGGACAGTCAGTCAGGCAGGCATTTTACTGCTGGTACTAACATGCCATGCTTCAGTTCATCAAGGACTAGTTTTCTGTAAATGCAGTTTCATATGCTTTATGCAAATGAAAGTCTCGTTGACTTTATTGAAGTTTTAGAGGGTTGTATGTGATAGGGATGGAGACTTACATAATTTAGGGAAAGTTGTAAGGGTTGAGGTGGGAGCAGGGATCAAAGACCATGTTTATATCCTCTGTGTTGGTAACTTGATTTTTTCGTGAGAGTGGGAGAACTGGATGTAAAAGGGCTGAGGAATGGCTTAGGACATTTTCAGGTGAAAAGCATTCTTAATTCTTAGTAGGATTTTATTGCAGATCTTTTGAATGAACATAATAGGTTATAAATATTTTTCATCAGGAGCTCAAATAATGTTACTGCTAAAGCTTCCAATGCAAACATCATTTTAGAGAAATGTTTTTTCATTATATTTCCACATTCATTTTAATAGCCTATGTGTGAGTAAGTTACCAGCCCATGTCTTTTTTTAAAATGAATTTGCACTTTTTTCTGTGATGATATGACTAATAAATGTTATAATGATGTAAACCTTCTTTATTTATTTGATTGGCCTGTTTGCAAAGTGTGAATTTAGTGTTCTGATTTTCACCAGCTTCAGTTGAATGGAGCCTTAGAGCACTAAACCCAAAGGACACCTAGTTTATGTTTCATTTCTTGTACTTTTGCTTTTTTTTGGCTTTGCAAAGTCCTGAGTCAGGCCCTGCGGGAAGATGGGCCGATATTGGATCCATGATCCTGTGCCCTAAACATTAGTTGGGATGGAATAATGGAAGCTTGTTGACTAGGGAGGAATGAGTTTACTTTGCTAATTACAGACAAACACTAATAAACCGTCAGCTCTTGAAATCATAGTAAGGGTGAGGGGAGGTTCATGTGTGTGTATGTGTGCCCGAGCACGTGTGCAGGTAATGCGGCGGCGGGAGGTTGGGCTGTGTGGCTAAAGTGTATTTACACTCCTGTTAACTGTTCTTTGGACACAAGGAGAATCTTTGTCTCTTAATTTGAGCTTGCATCCTCCCTCTACTGTGGAATTCTATGTTCGTTTTCCCATTCCTTCTTGTTACTTGTAAATTTTAAAATTATTTGGGTATGAACACCTTGGAAGTGGGAGTAGTCCTTTTCCCTAGCTTATTGATGAAAATTGGTAGGAGGATGCTGGGAGATGCAATAGAAAAGGCATATGGGAGAAAATGACTAATGCTAAAAGAGAAAAAGAGGGACAGTACAGTGAGTAATGTAACTGCCAAGTTGATTGACCACTTAGCTGGTCACTAAATTATTTTCTTGGGTGAGAAACATATTCTGGAAATCAACTTAATTTTGAGAGTTGTTCCAGAGCAGTAGAATCTGATTTTATGAGTCTTATCCAAAACTATGAGAATTGATTCGGTTATCTCCTTTTTAAACAAATACTAACATTGGATGGATGGGTTGTTGTGCTCATGACCTTCATGGTATTATATAACCACTTATTGATTCCTCATTATTTATGGTTATGATTCTGTGGAATTCTTCTCCTGGGGGCAGGGACCGCCTGTGTAGACCAGAGGTGTCCATTAGAAGAGAGACGACACAAGCATCCATCCACTGCCTGGTCTGCTTTGGGATTCTAAGATGACCTTTAATTTTTCTAATTTACATTTATTTCTAAATGTCTGTAATTTGTAATTTGTTTTCCTTCAATCTGAGTTATTTCAGAAGTGTTTAGATTCTCAGGTGGCTTGCATTTGGGAGGTGGGTGACTTTGAACTGTTAAAATCTAGTGTTATTACATTATGGTTAGAATGCATTGCCTATGTGATTTCTTCTTTTTGTCATTTATGATCTTCTTTTTCCAACCTAGTACCTGATACTTTTGATAAATGTTTCTTTAAAAGATACTTGTTACCTGCTTCTGGGACCGGTTCCATAAGACATTAAACTTATATCATTGAAACCTTCTGGGCTACTCAGAGTGTTTCTTCTCCGATACTGGCTTGTTCTACCTTTTCACATTACCCGTTTTCATAGCTCACTAGGATTAGGGAGATGAAGGCAAGGAGGTTGAGAGCAGCACAGCTATTTGAGGCAGTCAGAGGACCAGACAGTACAAGAGCCCTTTGCTCAGGCTGATTTGGGTCCTCCTTCAGTGAGAATGAAAAAAAAATTTTTTTTAATTGTTGCTGTAATTGAATTGTCTCTTTCAGGAATACTCCTCCCTCTTTTTCTTTCAGTCAGTCTTGACTACTTCTGTTATTTAAGTTAAGGAGAAGAGATCATTTAGAAGAATTTAGCCTGTGATAAAGAATAGCTTATTGCTGTGTGTGTTAATCTCAGGAATGGGCTAGAGGGAGGATAGAGAAGGGGTTCAGCCTGATCCTTTATGAATGGGGCATGTTGGAGATTACTTGTTGATTTCTCTCTGTGTTCTTCCTTTTCTTATCTTTTTGCACACACCCCGTTTTATGAAGTCTGATATTCCTCTTGTCTTTTATTGAGTTTCATGGTTGCACAATGATGAACAGTCCTTGCTCTGGAGCCAGTGTGCCTGGGTTTGAATCCTGTCTTTCTGCTTGTTGGCTGTATGATTCTGGGCAAGTCACTGAATTTCCTTGTGTCTTGATTTTTTCATTTGTTAAATTGGAAATAGTACCTACTGCATAGAACTGTTGTGGTATTATGTGAGATATGATACTTGAAAATGCTTAGAATAGTACACAATAAATGTACCCAATAGTGCTTAGTAAATGAAAGCGATTATTATTCCATTAGGCAGATGGATAGCCTGCTTCACATTTGTCTATGACATTACGTCAATTTGGATTAAGAATAAATTTCAACTGCCTAAGATAAAAAAAAAAGACCAAATGTTAATTGCCTGAATTTTAAAAATAGCCAAATATATGAATCTCTTGAGGTTTTTTGCAGCGACCACAATGATTAATCACTGTTGTCACTACTTAAATGATGGTTTGCTTTTTGGAGGAAAGGCTGTCACTTATAGATGCTTTCATAATTCGTATGTGCTGAGTTATGCAGTTCTCCATGTAAGTGGTCTGGTTTTCAAGCCTTATTAAAGTTACCGTATCAAAAATAGGATTAATTAAAATCTCCTTTAAAGATTTTAACCTTAGTGTTACATTAATAAGATTGTTTTGTTCCCTGTGCAGCATCAAAACTTCCATTCAGCTTTGAGGTATGAGGTCTGACTTAGAACTTGCAGGACTTTAGTACTTAACCATCATGGTCCTATGCATGTAACTAGTCATTGGCTATGGATATATAGCCATTTTTATAAGCTGCTTAGTTTTGTTTACTTATTAATTAATTTTGAATGCTAAAAGCAGGTAGCAATTAAAGAGAAAGCTTGGTCTGATTAAACTCAGTTCTTATAGTCTTTAGACTAGTTTTAATGGTATGTATGTATGTATGTATGTATGTATTTATTTATTTATTTTTGAAGGAGAGAGAGACAGAGCATGGGCGGGGAAGGAGCAGAGAGAGAGGGAGACATAGAATTTGAAGCAGGCTGCAGGCTCTAAGCTGTCAGCACAGAGCCCGATGCGGGGGCTCGAACTCACGAACTGTGAGATCATGACCTGAGCCGAAGTCGGACGCTCAACCGACTGAGCCACCCAGGCACCCCAGTCTTTAGACTAGTTTTAGACTAGATTTAGACTAGACTAGTTTCAGCTAGGTGTTTTTTTTTTTGAATGTGATTAAGTCTAGGGGCATAGAATAAGATATCTAACAGCTTAAATCCCAAAGTCTTTGTAATACATTAGGCTTTTAGGGACCCATGGGGGTGGTGGCAGGGGAGGAAACTTACAGGTTAAGAATAATTTCTAAATTTATAACTTGTTTTCACTAAGAATAGCAGTGATGCTCTACATACCTTCAAAAATACTGACTACTTCTTGTTCCTTTGTATCTGGTAGGAAAATCCTGTGTTTTCAGGTGTCCTGCCCACTCTCATCTAGGCTTACCTGAAAGTTGATGTCAGCAGGCAGTGTTTTGGGAGAATTATCTCTGAGGTCCCGGGTACTTGGACTAGCACTTGGGTTGTGGGGTGTGAGCAGGGGAAGAGGGTTGTGGAGAGGAGTCACGTGGACCCTTTAAATGGGAGCCTGCCCTCACTGCCTTCTGCTAGGGCCGCTGGTGTTGTAAGGTGAGTGCTGCTAACTGTCACACTTACCTCCAGAGAATAGGTGGCCCGTGCTTTACGGCTGCTGGAAAGCATTTACTGGGAAGCTGGCAACTGAAGGTGCTTGCAAGTGAGTGGCCAAACATTGTTAAAGTCCTTCTTGAGTGGTACAAAGGGAGTGTGGAAATGTGGTTGGAGACCTGGGCGCTGGGCCCAGTTCCGTAACTTATTCATTGTGGGACGACCTCAGTGATAGTCTCTAATTTTCTTTTTGGGAAAATAATATCATGCCACCTGCTTACCTTTAAGAGTGTTTTGAGGATTAATGAGTTACGTACCTTGGATGAAGGCGGGAGCCTGGTCATAATTTCATTGCCTTTTTAGAGAAGATCCAGTTTGGGGAATAAAGTAGTGAAAATAAAGGAATGGAATGGGCTGTCTACAACTTGGTGTGTTTCACGTCCAGCTGTAAATCAGGTTTTCATTCTCACTGAGGAATTTTAACTTGAAATTTTTATATATTTTTTTAGAAATGACATCAAACCAAATGTCTGACCTGCTGTTTGTGGGAAAAGAACAGATGTTTATTCCGAGAACATACTAATGAAGATGTTAGTGGTTTTCTCGCACTGTTAAGGGAATAAGATGGGTCATAAGAGAGAGCATAGATTGAAGTATAGTTTGCTCTTATTGTCCCATCACTGGTGTGTTCTTTTTGAGAGAATTGATATTACTTCATTTTGTTGGTTTTCCAAGTTTCTTTGACAAAGAAACTTCATAGATGTCAAGCCAAAACAAAACAAAAAATATAAACACACATACAACAGTTGCTTTAAATACCAAGGATGTCAGCGTGAAATTAAAATGAATTTACTGACATTTCTGCTTTGAAATTTTTTTAGTAAAACTAATTTAAACCAAGTGAAAACTTGTGGCTTTACCTTATAATGGGAAGTTTGACCTTTTTCAGTGCTTTTGGCTCAGGGGTTTTGACATGGGATGTTCTTGGTTAAAATTTGCTTCAACTTTCTAATGGCTCTTGGGATTTTGGTCTATCTTTGGTTGGAATAGATATTTGGAATAGCAAATGCTGTCTATTGTGTTGGTACCACGTAGCTTTCAAAGACAAGGTCTCCTAAGTAGTGGCTATGGTATCCCCTCCCGCCCATGTGTAATTGTTAAAAAGAACACTGTTGTCATGTGAATTCTTATTTTTTTGAGCTTGCCTTTGAAGTAACTTTCACAGAGAATTCCTGTTACCTAGAAATTGATGACAGACTTACACCATTTCCTTTTTTTTTCTTAGACGTTCCGTCCTCAGAGCAGCCTGAACTGTTCCTAAAGAAACTTCAGCAGTGCTGTGTCATTTTTGACTTCATGGACACGCTATCTGATCTTAAAATGAAAGAATACAAGCGCTCCACTCTTAATGAACTGGTGGACTACATTACAATAAGCAGAGGCTGTTTGACAGAGCAGACTTACCCTGAAGTAGTTAGAATGGTGAGTTTCTTTGTTTCGCCGCGGACACTTTTAAGCACCTTCCATAGCGACGTACAGGTGTAATTATTGCAGAGTCAGGTCACTGGAGGTCACCTCCACAAATGAGAACCAACCTTCTGAGAGCTAAGCTAAAGTAGTCGGAACAATACTAGAATTTGAAGAGTATGATTTCATGAGAATGAAATCCACAACTTTTCACCTACAACAGTACTGGAGGAACCAGCGACTTCAGAGTATGAAGCCAGGATTGCCAGGGTGTTCTTGGATTTCTGGCGTTGGGAAAAGAAAAGACACAGGAGAATCAACACAAGTTTTAGATCTGTGTTTGAAAAATATTCAAGCCTGTTGGATGTCTTGATTTTTTTTTTCTCCCCTCCCTGTTCACTGTGGTAATTTAGAAATGGCTTTAACCTCAATAAAATTGTGATTTGTAGAATCTAGTTAAAGCCTCTCCTGGCTTTATAAACTAATCATTCCCATTATAGTCTTGAAATCTGGGGTGATGTCTTTCATTATTTTTGAACAGTGTCTTGCACTTTGTGTGGTCAGTAGGAGTTAAGAGAAGAAACATTATTAGCATAATAGAAGTAATTATGTTCTTTTTGGGTCAGTAATTATATTCGTTTTTTTTGTTTGTTTGTTTTTTAAAGCTGAGCCAAAATATGGTTTTCTGTTGGATTTCTATGGGAAGCTTGCCTTCCTTGGCATCCCAGAAGATGTTGGATCTAGAGAGTACGTGCTCTTTTGGGGAGGTGGGGCTCTTCCACTAATTGGTGAAATTATGCTGCAGAAATCCAGAAGGGTCAGCGCAACCACTGGGAATCCCCTTGGAGAACCTTGCCCATTCTCTCTGTACTGCTGAAAACTGTCTAGCTTTTCAGTTCAACTTTTATCATTTGTATTCAACAAATACAGAAAAGAGACCTCCATGATGAAGTAGATATAGTTAAAAATGAATGAATAGTTCAGATTTGGGAAGGGATGTGAATTATCATAACTTGAGAAACCATGACTGATGTATGAAGATCATTTCAAAACAATGTCCAGTGTATCCCTCAGATATGTGTTTGAGTTTATGTTGCCTTTGTTGTTAATTTACGAGAATATACTAGTAGAATGTCTCGTAGGTTAACTATTAACATTGTAGCTCTTGAGCAGTGGTTCTCAACTAGGGGTGGTTTTGCTTCCCAGGGCACTTTGGCAATGTCTAGAGACGATTTGGCAGTCACACCCAGGGGTGGGGAGGGGCATGCTACCAGCATCTACTGGAGAGAGGTCGAATTGCAGCTAAACATCTCATGATGCACAGGACAGCCCCCTAACAAAGAATTATCTGGCCCTAAATGCCAACAGTACTGTTGTTGAGAAGTCCTGCTCTCGAGTTGGCATGCTATCTGAACCTCTTAACCTGACACCTAAGGTTTTCTCTAGGCCATCTGCTTTCTGCAGGTTTTGGTTTTAACCTACCCATTGGTTTTAACCTACCCCTTGGTTTTAACCTACCCATCTCCTCAGCCAACAGAGGTATCCACCGTTTATAACTTCCTTCTATATCTCATTCCATGGATTGTCCATTAATATGTAAGCGCATATAAGCATATAGATATAAATACACAAGTCGTGGCATACTATACACACTTATCTGTGCCTTGCGTTTTTCACTTAGCAATATAGACTGTATATCAGTGCACATAAAGCTGTCTCATTCAGTCTTACAGGTGTGTAATACTTCATTGTGTGGGTGAACCATAATTCATTTAACCACTATCCTATGAATATCCTTATGTACCTGTCAGTTTACCTTTGTGTGAGAACCTTTGTATGTTTACTGGTTTGTTTTTTTTAAATAGCCTTTCTTTCCCCCTGTTTCTGGACCTTCATGTGTTTCTTGGGCCCCATCTCTGATTCTCCCCTTCCTTTCAAGACTCGGCTTAAGGTGCTACTGCTGTTTCCTGAAAAGCTCAGAGTTGTCCCCTACCTTCATTTCCTTCATCTCTTGGCAATTCATCCTTTTGGAATTTGTTCACTTGCTGCCCTTTAATTTTTCACACCTTTATTTGATTTTTCTAATTAGACTATAAGCACTTCTAGGCAGGAACTATGTCCTGCACATCTCTGTGGCCTCCAGAATACCTCCTAGTGCAGGTCTATCAGGAGTTCGTTGAACGAGTGAATGAATTCCCTCTTAAATGCGAGTGTTTCAGGCTCTCAAATTATCTCAAATTAAGATATTGAATGTCATTGGGTTATATTTAGTTTTTAAACCCAGTATTTGGCATAATCAAAAAATTCTTTTATTCCTGTGAAACCAACTTGGTTCTAAATGAGCTTTGGTCTCTTAACGGAGACTATTTTCCCTTCTCCCCTGCCCTCCCCCAACCCCCTCCCAAAAATTGTTATTAAAAGTCTCCCGTCAGTTGAGTTGTGTATGAATGTGCATTTTAAAATATACTGGAGGCCTACCTTAGGAGATGTTAAATCTGTAGCACGCATACTGTTCTAGGGCATTAGAAAATCAACTTTCCAGATGGTGGTTTAGGGTTCTCAGGGGCGTAGTTTATTTTTCAGATCTCATGATTTGTGAAGTTGTAACCATTAATTTTACATGGTTCTTAGGCAGTCTGGGGCATTTACAGAGAAGGAGTTAGTGTGGGAGAGTCTGAAAGAGAAGAGACTTTGGAGCCACACAGACCTGGGCTCAAGTGCCAGCTCTGGCTGCACTTACTTGCTTCAGCACCTTGGATGGAGCCCTTCCTCTGGGGCCTCAGTTTTTGTGTGGTGCTAAGAGGCACATGGGATCAGGCGAAGGGTGACCATAGTCCTACCTCCGCTGCTCCATGAATACTCTGCCTAAGTAAAGTGCTCTGCACGTAAAGTCCTCACCTCCTCAGATACAGTCTTGCAATACAGTCTAGCAAGCTGGCCGCTTACCACTCCATAAGAAGGGTTGGAACCCAGTCCCCACTTGTTGCCCTCTACTCCCTTCCATTTTGCCACCTCGGAGGCCCCTTCTATATAGAAATTCTGGTGCTGCCACTGCCCACTTCCCTCATCTGTATCACACCTGCCTTTTTCTGGCCTTTTGTGAGGATTGGCAATATCTGTGTACAAAGCTCTTGGAATAGTCCCGAACATATGGCAAGCATTAGTTCAATAGTGCTATGTTTGGATGATTCTGTTATTATATACCTGATTTTACAATCATTGGTGGAACCCAGCATTCCTTTTGTGGACTTGAGGTGTTGTCAGCTGGATGTGTCGTATTCCATTGCCTCGATGGTTCTCAAATTCTGTAACTCCAAGATGATCCTGCCTGTTGAACAAATGTCACTGTCCCCACCTATTCTTTCTTGTTATTGTAAAATGCAACCACTTTCACTAGGATTAGTGAAGGAAATGGTGGTGCTTTTAGTGAAATATCAGTAAGTGATAGCCAGGTTTTATAAACGAGGATGAGTAATGACTTACAGTGACAGGTTCTGGTGTTAGCACTATTACCAAAAGCCTTTGATCCAACCTGAAAGGATCTGTCCTTTGAGAGTTCTCAATCTGTTAGGGGAAGGAAAGAGTGACCGATAAAAGTAATCTGTGAGTTGTGGAAGCCATTTTTAGCATTTAAATGAAGTCTAGATACCACCTCCAGGCAGCTCTTGATGTGTAAACAGGATAAAACAATGTAGTGCGTACCTTCCCTGCGGGAGAGTTGTGTGGGCTGGTGGAGAGAGCCTGAGACCGAGAATGTGGAAGTCACCGTCCACTTGATTGATGGTGAGGTCTCGGGCAAATAATTAATTTCCTCGCAAGCCCTGGTTTCTCCTGTGTATAAATGGAGGGGGTCGGTAATGATTGCTCCCACCTTCCAGCTCCGAAAACCACTGGCTCTTTCAGTCAACACAGTCTAAGAAATTGAGAATGGATTCTGCTTCCAAAATAGTAGCTTAGGTAAGTGGTTTGTTTTCATGTATTTCACCTGAGGGCAAATCTGATGGAAAAAAAACGAGAATCAGGACTTGTAGTTCCTTGAGGCTTTGGCCCATTCTGCTTTGTATCATCTCGAGTGTCAGGCTTCTGTCCTTGAGTCAGTATTTTTACCACATTATGCTAATGTTTTCTCTTTGGTTCTGTTGCCATGCATCCATCTGAAAGACTTTTTAGAATTTCTGGCTCTCCCAGTAATCTTCTGCTATTTTTTTTTTTTAACCCAAACTCGAGCTCTTTGTATTTTATGCTCTTTATATGTGCACATCTTCCTTTTCAAAAACGTCACTTTTGGGTATAGTTCGAATGTGAGATGGTATCTCATTGGTGAAGACGTTATTTTAGCTAACTCCAGCTAAAGTTTACTGAATGACTTAGAACCACACTTTTACATTTTGATAATAAAAAAAGGCTGGGTCCTGCTCTGTCAGCAAACTTAAAATCAGGTAGAAGGGATACTCATGAACAAATATAAGAAAATGTCATACGTGTATTAATAGAGGTGTATATACAAGGCAAGAAAGGAGTACAGAGGGTGAGTAGTCCGAGGTAAGTAGAGATGGTTAAGGAAGGCTTTTTACAAAGGAAGTCAAGCCTCAGTAGGTGTTAAAAGGTGAATGCGTGTTTTCTAAGTGGCTGAACTAGTGTTGAAATGAAGAAGAGAATTACATGATGCAAAGGGATTTCCCAACCCCATGATAGATTCAGAGAAACACAAGTAGTGTTGTCACAGCATTTTATGTATGTGTGTGTGTGTGGGTGTGCGCGCACGTGTATTGGGGAGTTCGAGGAGGTGAATGGTGGCAGTTGAAGCTGCAGGTGTGGGCCCGTTCTTGAAAGAACCTCACAGACAGTGGATAAACATTGGAAAGTTTTGAGCAGTTGAGTGACATGGTCAGATTTGTATTGCACTGGCAGTGGGCCAGATAGATTGGAGGGCACCAAAATTGAAGGCGGAGAGGAATCAATTAGGGAAGGGGTGTTTTAGAGAAGCTGTGAAAGCCCTAAGGCAAACACAGGTATGAAAGTAGAGAAGGAGAAGAAAGGATGGCATTTGACACTCACATAATATTGAAGCCACTTGGCATTTGTGTGGATGTTTGCAGTGTGAGAAAGAGGAAGGGGTGGTGAGGATAGCTTTGGGAATTAGGTGGTTTGTTATGCCACAATTTGAGAAAGGTATAGCTGGAGGGCGAGTGGGTTTTGCGTGGAAACCGAGCAGTGGGCTTTTGGTGTGTTAACTTGGAGGTTATGGGAGACCTAGATGTGGAAAGGTGAAGACGGAGATTGGGAATTGTCGGTGTGGGAGGAGAACAGGAGAAAAAAAGAACGATGATGGAATTGCCGGTGGTACAGGGAACCACTGTGCTTTCGAGCAGTGGTGCAGGTGGCAGCTGGGGGGTTGAGGAGCGCTCAAAGTATAAGGAAGTTGAGATGATGCCTGTAGATGGTGATTGCACGTACACTGATGGAATCTTGGGCATACTGCCTTCAATTAGAATACAGTCTTAGGCCTTCTCTTGCAGACAGTATACCTTGTTGCTGTGGTTGTTTGCTGTTATTTATTTTCATATTTTGTCTTTATGTCTTTACTTTTATTGGTTTCAAAGTCTGCCCTACTCCTAATCTGTGGTTAAATTTCTATATACCTCACATTGTAGAATATGTGATTTTTCCAAAGGTGATATAGTTTTAAGATAAAATACTTAGAACATTTTTTTTTCTTTTCTCTTGAAGTCTTTCCTTGAGTCCTAATTATTGTTTCTTGGCCACCATTAGCTTTGTTTTTCCTATTCTCAAATTATACCCTGTCATTTGGTTATCTGTGTGTTGTATCTTTTATATATCCTTTGATTTAACAGGAGATCACAGCTCTGGTTTGCCTCTTAATAGAAGAATATGGTTCTGTAGAAAATAATGAAGTTGCAATTAAAGGTCTCTGAGTCTGCCTACACAGACTTATAGGAGTGCTTTGTTAATTTCACTACATGCTTTATTGGCTGAAGGACAGACAGAGTTTCTTTTCATAAAATAACAACTATCTAAAAGTGCCTTGGGAATGATAAGTACCAGGGGGAAACGTGAAATTTCCATTTTTCATCTTCTGGCATCTGATAAGGAATGTAACCATACATCTTGGCCAGAATTTGCCTTGGAGGTGACTCTTCAGACTGGAAGGAGATAAGATCTGACCCATGTGGTGGTGCCTGGGTGGGGGTGATGGTGGTGGAGATGGGCTGCCTACGCTACTGAAAATATAAATAATGGAAGAGAATTGAGTGATGTCTGGGAAGGGCATCTAGGAACTGAAATTATTGGCAAATTTTGAGAATAGGAACAGGACCTGAGAATTAAATTGGAAAGTGAAGGATTCCTTGTTACTTAGAAAAGAATTTAAGGTTACGATAATGAAGATTATCAACAGACATTTTTAGAATGAGATCCGGAAGAATTGGCCGCTCAAGGTTAGGAGCATATTGTTACCACTTGTAATTTATCAGAGGGTAGAGAGACTGGCAGGCACTTTGTCCTTTCTTTAATTACTGTAAATCTTAAACAACTGCACTGTGCTTCTTTAGTTAATGCCCACTTAATAATATTCGTTTAGCATACTAGGGTGTCTGTAGATTGTTTTTATAGAGTCAGTGGACTTTCTGATGTTGACTGCAGAATTTTGGGTATTTTGTGTTTGTTTGTTTGCTTGCTTGTTTGTGTATTTATTTATTTAATTTTGGAGCATGAGAGGGGGAGGGGGCAGAGAGAGAAGGAGAAAGGGAATCCCAAGCAGGCTCCATGTTCAGCATGGCAGACTCTGACACAGGGCTCCATCCCATAGTCCCAGGATCATGGCCTGAGCTGAAATCAAGAGTTGGACGCTCGACTGACTGAGCCACCCAGGCACCCCTGTTTTGTGTATTTTCGTGGTAGAGGATCCATAGCTTTTGACTGACTATTCAAAGACATACCTGACTCCACAGGGGTTTAAGCTTGATTTTACCACACGTGCAATGCTCTGCTAGATGCTGCTCTCTTGGAAAATACACGATAGGAAAGGAGCAGAGTCTTCCCATTCATGGCAGTAACTAAAGATGAAAAATGAAGTTGTTAGAATGATTTCACCAGTGAAACCATCTGGGCCCGTAGTTTTCTCTTTCAGCAGGTTTTTTCTGGTAGTGCATTCAGTTTCTTAAATACATGCCTGACTCTAGATTTTCCGTTTCGTCTTGTGTCAGTTTTGGTAGGTTGTTCTGATAGTTGCACAATTTACAGTTGTAGTCGTATACTTAATCTTTACAGCATCTTCGCAAAGGTGTGTACTCATAAAAGATCACCAGCACTTGTACAAATTCCATGGTTAGCAGCACAATTGTCTGCAGCACCTACAATATATGAGTTGATTTAGTCTTCACAACAACCCTGTGAGATCGATAGTAATATTATGTATATTATTTTATAGATGATGTGAAGGAAGTAGAGAGAGGCTGTGGAACTTTCCCAGAGCTACTCACCTGGGGAACAGGCAGGGCGGATTTGAATCCAGGCTGTTTGGCTCCAGAGACCATACTCTTAACTGCTGTGCCTAATGCTTTCCTGGAATCATCCTTTACTATAGGAATGAGGACTAAACCCCAAAGATTGGACTCCTGCCTCTGAACTGTGTCCTTTTCTTTGAGCTCTTCTAAATAAATAGGTAATAGGGTTTTGAATAGCCTTTCCCTGAATCTTGCTGCTCCTCACAAGGCCAAACCAAATAGCAGGCTTCAGGATTAAATGTTCATTGTTGCTTAAGAAACAGCTTCCCTCTCCCGCTCTCTCCCCTCACCACTTCACTACCCCGCCTTTGTGTTATTCTTGAATTAAGAGTGCTTCTCAACCTTGTTTTCTCTGCTCTCCCCCTCCCTTCCAGTATGGGAGAGTGAACGATGATTGGGAGGTGAAGAGGAGCTCAGGAGGAGGGCTGTGTAGTTCAGAACTCTCCTCTGTTCCACCCAAAGTACAGTTCTTGAGATGATCCTATCTCCCGAGTTCATGTGCTCCCCCCATATCTCTTTTGTCTGTCCCACCATTAGAAGCAGGCAAGCTCTACCAGCAGTCAAGGCATCCTTGCGTTACCTGCTTAGCTTGAATTTGGAGCAAGGGAGTTAGATGATGGGAACATCCCTCCGTCTCCATGATGGTCCCCAATCAGCGCTTACATGGGTACAGTCTCCTTTTTGTTGCCCTTGCTAGGTGAGTCCTGCCACTTAGACGAGTCTTCAGCTTTTTAAGCGTGTGATGTTATAAGGTTGTTATGATGTCATTGTCGCTGTCATTTGTCGTGATACCACCTCTACCACTCCGGTTAGACTCCCCTTTTTCTTTAGATGGTTTAATCAGTTTTTCTAGCTAGCTACAGTGAATCTTGAGAGGCTGAAAGCTTTTTTTTTTTATAAGTCTCTGTAAGGTAGCTTTCCATATCTTTTCTCTGTTGACTTAAAATTTTAATTTTTCATGGGAAATTTCATCTCCAGGTCTTTTTTTTTTTTTTTTTGGAAGACCCTGTAAATCTGCTTGTGCCTGTGTGGTTAGAATTATATATACATGCATATGTATACAGCCCTTAGTTTACCTGAATAAGATTTTTCCTGATACACTTGCATATTCATGTCTATACTATATTAATAATTTACCATTTCTCTCCAGCAGACATTCTCTCTTAAGGAATCTGACAGGGATTTTAATGGTTTAGTTTTAATTTAAATGTACAAAGGAGTGGGTTTTTACTCAGGAAACAACTGAGCTACTCATGATTGCTATTTGCTTCATTTACAAGCTGTATCCTTCTGGCTTGACTGCTTTACAGATTGTTCAGAGTTTTCAATATACTTAAAATTGTTTGACAGCTGTGACTTGTCTAGCGCTGCTGTATCCAATACTATCCTTTCTCTGTAACGGGAAGGAGAACGCTCCCTCTCTTTCTTTCCCCCTCCCCTGAAACTGGCTGCAGAATTGTGCAGGATAAGTCACAGAAGTGCATTCAGGTTTTGGTTTCTCTTTTCTCCTACCTTTTAATTTAACCTTGAAAATGAAAATATGATTAGAGGTGTAAGGAATGCTTCTGGAAAAATCTACTGAGGAAAATATGTGATAAAAAGGTTGGGAAATTGTTGCCTGTGGTTTCTATGTAAGTAGGTCTTGGATAATTCTAGCACTTGCTGTTAGTTTATGTAGTTCAGCTGTCTCTCTACTGAGGACAGAAGTGAGAGAGGAAGGGACTTATTAACTGATTCTCTAAAGAGAAAGCTGGTTATACCCCAGTGATGCATTATGAGCAGGAAAAAACAGAAAATGAGTGTCCTCAATGTGGAATTCTCTGAGACGGTAATGCCTGAGGCAAGAATTTGGCAAGAAAACAACAAGCAGGTCATTTCCAGGAGGTAGCTGGCTTCTGACCAATATTAAAAGCCAAACTTGATCTGTAGGTGAAAACAAGAAGAAATACGCTATCCAGTGACTTCTGTGGAGGAAGTTGCCTCTGGAAAATGAGGATAAGATAAGGGACTTCTAGAGTTAAAATGCAGTTTCAGGAATGAATAGAGAGAGGTGGGGATTTGCTGAGCAGTGAAGGGAAAACTAGAAAGACCAGAGCCTCGGGCAGCAGCAGGTCCTGGGCAAGGAGCAGCATTGCCAGGAAGGCAGGGGTGACACGTGGAGGAGAGGATGTTTGGGATGTTTCAGGATAAAAATAGGACTGGTTGTAACAATTTGGTGAGGTGGAAAGCAAGTTTATCTTTTAATAAAATGGATAAGCAAGCCATGTTGGAGAATATAATGTCTCTTCACTCTTCAGAGATGTAGGTATCAGACAGGGAGTGGGGGCTGGGCAGATAGTGTTAGGTACTTACTAAATGGGCTGCTTTGAAATACTGTGGAATTTCCTTTCCTGAAGAAGGTAAGGCCTTTATGAGAATAGGGTAGAACACTCTGGAATAATGCAGCCCTCTTCCTTTTGTGGGGACTTTTGGCCTTTTCTCTAGAAGTATTTGTTGAGTTTAGACAATAGAGAAGGTGCTAGAAAATTGAGTGTGTATTTGTGCTGTCCATCAGGTACAAACTGGGGAGCCTGTTGTGTGCCCTGTTCTGGAAAGTAGGAGGAGTAATTTGAGGGGTAAAATAATCAGAAGGCAATGATCTATAAATACACATTTAAAACGGAAGCTAACAGGGTTGGTGGGCAGTTCCTGTCCCGAGAGCCCTTTCTTGGTTTCTTTCTGAGGCACTTACACCCACACTCCAGCCTCCCCTCCAACATGAGGCCAGCATGCCTCCGTGAGGCGGGTGAGGGACGGTTGTCTGCCTTGCCCTCCCTTGGTGGCTGATCTTACTCAATTCGTTATGAAGTGTGTGGGTAAAGAGTGATATTAATCTGTGATCATGTGTTCAGGTGCGTTTTTGTTTTCATAACTCACCAGCTAGCTCAAGGTTTGTTTTACTAACGAAGGGTCACAGAGACCGAGAGACAAACCAGAGTAAGGGACAGTGATAGCGTGGGCAGCTTCCTGTTTATTTTTAGTGATTTCAAGTAAGAACACATACTCAATAGCCGGAAACATACCTCAGAAGCCTCAAGTGCTTTGTGTGTTTTTAAAATTCAGAGTTTAATTTTTCTTTTAGCATTAGCTGATTTTGAACTGAGTGTTCAAAGCAGATGTTAGAATATACGTGTCCTCAAAAAAGCCCCACGTTGTTACTGTTTTATTAACTTGTGCACTTTGGATTTTCCAGAAACCACTTAATTTAGCAGTTTTAGTACTTCTCTAGGATTGAGGACCCAAAGTCCATGCACAGGAACACGTGGTAGAACCCTGCTGTTGCATGGCTGGCCTCTGTGTGGGGCGTGCGCACTCGACTGCAAGCGCCCGCCAGTACGAGGGCCTGCTCTGCGCTAGGGCTGTTGCAGTGTTTACACCTCTATTTTTGGATTCTAAGATTTAATATCAACAGTCTTCACTTTTGGATCCACTGCTACATTTCCAGTTTTGGAGACAGTGTAATGTAGTTGTCTCTGTGTGTGAAATACCATTTCCCTGTGATGATTTTGTGTGGGGCTAACAGACTAGAGAGAATTAATTTAACATTACCGTCACCACTTCAGCAGGTAAAAAGCTGCCTCTTATTTTGAGCAGAGTTTAGTCTCGAAATAGAAGCCTGATGGGAGTGGAGGGTTTCATGGTTGGAATTTGTGAGTAATAGGGGGAGAGGCGGGGATGGGTCTAGATTACGGAGGTCTTGGCAAGCCAAGTAAAGGAGGTTAGACTTAATCTTAGACACTGCAAGCAGAGAGCTGCTAATAAGGTTTTTGAATGGGAGGTGAAATGTACATGATACTAGTTTCCTTTCTCCAGCCCCCACCTAGGAAGTCTGTACCCTTCTGCCAGCTCCTTTCAGGGCGTGTAAGGCGGGCAGATTTAACCCAGGATGGCTGATGGCAGAGGGCTATTGTCCTACCGTAGTCAGATGGTGGCAAAGAAAGAGGAAGTGGAGAGAAAATATAAAGAACTCCCCATCCTCCTGTATTTTCTCCTGTGCTCATCAAAGAAAACTTGAAACCAAAGAAAAAAGATTATGTATAGTTTCATTATTTAAATGCAATCAGTGTTCACATGTTAGCCAGTTTCCTCCTAGCCTGGTTTTTAAATGAGGCTTTCCCTTAAATTAAAAAAAAATCCAGATATACTTAACATCAACACAGATTTTAAGAACAGATCTTAGGCAGTGAATCTTCAATGAATTTAATAATTCTCTGTACTCATACAGCCGTAACTCCAGATCTAGAACACGGCCATCACTCTGGAAAATCTCCTTGTGTTCCTTTCCTGTTTCTCTGTATTAAACATTTTTCCCCCTAAGGAAAAAAAAATAAGTTATTTCATCCTAATCTTATTATGTAATTACTTATGTTACTATATGTATAATTTGAACTAAATTTTTTTTCTTCAGCATTGGGATATAAACATGCTTTCACGTAATTAACTAAATTTAAAAGCATCATTCTAATGGCTGCCATAATGTTCCATTATGGGGATATATGATTGTCTGCTTGACTATTTTGGGACATCAAAACTATTTCCAAATTTCCACTATTAAATATAATATCACCGTTAGCACCAAAGAGATATTGTGAAGGCATAAATCAAATGACCTGTTGATAAGCTGCGTAAAGCAGATAGATACAGGAGAGGAAGAGTTAAAGGAAATTCTAAAGGCTTAGACAGAATGAGGAAGGTGAGAAGAGACTTCTCTTCTAGAGGGAAGTGGAGGTCAGTGAGGATGAGATTGGTTTTGACCAGATTGAATTTGAGATCGAGGGAGATGTCAGAACTGCTCTGTATATAGCTGGAAAAAACAGAATTAAGGACATCCTAGTGCCTTAGAAACAGAAGTCATAGAAGAGGGGACAGAGAACTGAGTATTGAGAGAAGAGCATCATGCCATAAATTCAGCTTTGCTCTACCTTGAGTTCTAATGCTGACTTTTTTTTTTTTTTTTTTGGTAAGGATTTGTGTTGTTTATTGGGTGAAGTGATGACTTTGAGACATTCGTTTAACTTCTGTATTCACAGTCTCAAGATCCAGAATGTGCTTTACTTTCTATTTTGCTTCACACTAAGACCTGTTAACATGGTTGGTGTTAATTCTGAGAAAGAGAACTGTAGTGGGAGTATCACTTTTATCAGGTTGGCACAACGGCCATTTGGTTTTCTGGTGGTTCTGCTGGATTCTTTCCCACTAAAAGGGATTGACATGTTTGCATAAGAAAATTGAATTACTTGAATTAGTAGAAGCTACTGGAGAATGGAAGAAGTAATTTAATAGGAAATAATTGCTAACTTTTGAGTTAAATGGGGAGACTTGAACGCATGCATGTATTTATTTACTTTTACCCCCCGAGATCAGACAGATTAGTGAAAAGAAATAAAACCCACAAAAACAAAGCAAAATGGAGAGGAGATCTCAGAGTCAGCATCTTGGGAACTAGCAAGCACATGAACTGGTGGTCACTGCGTTGGCAGATGAGAAAAAGCGGAGCTGTAAGCAGCAGCAGGGAGAGTCTGGAAGTAGCCCACTCACACCACATTAACTGCGGGAAGCTTCAGAAAGATGCCTTTCTAAAAGTAAAGGTGCACAGAGGCCAGAAGAGGAGCCTTGGTGGAAAGTCTGTGTAAGCAGTAGTCAGAACTCCTGATGCCACCTCACTCCCCCCAAACCGGGCAGCGAAAAGACGGAAGGTTTTCTCTCTGGAGAGGCTACACTGGAGGGAAGCTGGGCTCATGGACACCAGGCACTGCTGACAACAGCAGGCGCCTTTCTGAAAGTAGTGGAGCACGTTAAATGGGAAGATCCTCAACCCTCTTACCACTCAGCGCTCAGATCCCTTATGCCTGTAATCAGGAGAGGGATGTTTCTTCTTTGGAGAATCAAATAAGCTCAAAGGAAAGACCTAAAGGCACCAGCTAAAGGAGAGTTCTTAGGGGGATGGTGGTAAGGACGTGGCCCAGCCAGTGTGCCCACAAGCCCACTACTCTGTCACTCAGTGCCACTGTCTCATACAGAGCTCCCATTTTAAGTACGCCTGGATGCGGCACTGTCATAAAGGCACAGACTTTCTGGGTTTGAATCCTCTCTCCTGACACTGCCCTGGCGTTAATACTGTTAATTAGTTTTGTATGATTTTGAACTTTATATAAATGTACACGGACGGGACTCAACTCAGATGCCTTCCATCTATCTTTCCCTTGCATCCTTACCCTGCGCTCACCCCATCTCTTTTCCTGCCCCTGTGGCACTTTCTCATCTGATGGGCGTACAGTAGGTGAAAGAGAGTGGAACGGAAGACAGAGTACTTTCTTTCACACATTTTTCCCCCGTTTGTCTCCTTCTAACTAAATGTTGATGTACTCCTCAAAACTACCTTGTATGTACTTGGATCTGTACTCAGATTCTGTTGATTCTCTGTTCTTGATCTCATGGACAGATTCTTTTCTTCCATACAGTTGTCAGTGCTCTAATCCTTTTAGAAACTGAACATCTAAAGGGATCCAATTATTTTCAGAAACAATCAGTTTTTGTTAAATACAGTTATACCAGTTGATGATAACAGTTATCAGCGGAACCAACCGCAGCGGCAGCAGCAGTAATAACGACAATGAAAACGGATTATTTTAGTCTGTGTAAATCTAAACAGTGTGCATACCTAGTAGATTTTGAAAGAAATACTTGCTAAAGGAAATATAAATAAAAATGACATCTTTGTGAATTAGGAAAATAGCACATGCCCAAGATTTCTATGACTTTAATCTTGTCTTTCAGATTTGACTTGATGTTTTAAAATTCTAATTGGGCAACATAAGTTCTTAAACTTCTTGTTTTGTTTGTTACTCCCTTTCTCCAAAGGACTGCTAAGCTGCTTTTGTCATTTTAAGATGTTCCTTCTGCCTCATTTCAGAAATCAGTTATCATAGAACAGTGCCTATGTCCTAGAAAGCCCGGCTCATACAGATTAAATGTGCAACAGTAATAAGGTTGAAACCATCAAGTTTAGAAATCGTTTAAATCCTCTTCTGGATTTCCGGATGTTGTAAAACAGATCAGCTGTCACAAGTGCATGTTTCCTAATCACATGTAAACAGTGTATACTGTCTTTAGTTCTGGTTCAGTGACTGTCTTCTCCTCAGTATAGAGCGACGTCCAGAAAGGTGGTTTTACGATAAAAATGTGGGCACCCTTGGTGGAGTAGCTTGACCATACCTGTGTATCACAACGTTCTCGTCCTCCTTGGGTTGCCGGAACCTCTGCCTTGTGACAAACAAGAGCATTGTGGCGATTCTTTTGCCTCAAGGAATTGTATTTAACTCAAGTGAACGTGTTTGTAATAATAACTTCTGGAAGTTCTTGCCTGAAATTTTTAATTATATTGATAATATTACATAGTAGTGACAGTTATGTATTTAGTGCGTTAGAGAATAAAGGTAGGCCTGCAGTGGATGGCTCATAACGTAAGAAGTTGTCATACTGATTTCGTTAAATTTCTCTTTAGATTTAGTGCTAAGGACGTGTCCTTATGTTAGAATAAGGGATTTTAATGGTTTCACGTGTTCAGATAACTTTTAAACAGCTGTGTTCATTCACATCGATGGCGATGGCGAGGTTTAAAAAGAGACTAGTGGCAACTACAGTAAACTTATTACGATAATTAAAAGACACGGTTTGGCTTTAGAAACAAATTACTGGTTGAACAAATTGCCAGTGAGTTAAATTAAGTGCTAATTGAAAGTTTTAAAATTTTGCCATTTGTTTCTTAATCAAAGTACAAGCTTAAAAGATGTATATCTGGTCTGACTCTAAGTTTCTTGAGCATAATTACAAAATGTTGGGAGTTTTCTCCTGGTTTTATATATCAATAATTATTTATAATTACTTTACAAGGGGCTGAGAGATTTGATGGGGTGCCTGGGTGGCTCAGTCGGTTGAGCGTCCGACTTCGGCTCAGGTCATGATCTCACGGTTCGTGAGTTTGAGCCCCATGTCAGGCTCTGTGCTGACGGCTCGGAGCCTGGAGCCTGCTTCAGATTCTGTGTCTCCCTCTCTCTCCGCCCCTTCCCCACTTGTGCTCTGTCTCTCAAAAATGAACCAATGTTAAAAAAAAAAATTAAAAAAAAAAGGGTCCGAGAGTCAGATTTGAAACGTTCTTTATCACTGGGACTGTTAAGAATTCTTAAATTTGGTGTTACCAAAGGTACCTTGACATTATATGTGTGTTTAACATTTATTACTTTTATGTTCTAAAACATAAATAGCATAGCAAAGTATCTAGGCATATCTGTTAGGATTTTAGTTCTTTTTCTTAGAGTTTGAATATGTAATACTAATTCTAGTGTGTTTGGAAATTGTCTTCTCTGTACAAATGTCTGATTTAGAGATTTAAAGTAACTTTTGCTTACTTTTATATGTTTCATCATGTTTATTTGATACATTTACTTTGGACTAACACAAAATACTATGAGAATAATGCATGCTGACATAGTTTCAACATTGCATTTACTGGGGCTTCCCTCTGGTTCTAAATGCTTGAGTAAATGATTTTGTTTCTTTTCAATACATGATGGATTATAGAATTAACGAATGGATGAACTGGATAAAAAAAAACTGAGGGATATCATTGAAATGGTTACTTGCATAAGATCTTAACACAAATAGTGCTAGAGGAATAATGGCACTTTTCAATTTGCTTGGATGTTCTCTATTTAACATCATTTGTATTGTCCTTTTTTTTTTTGTTAGAAAATCTACTTTGTAGATGAAATTTCAAGAAAATTCATTTTATAGCTGTGATGTCATTATTTTTGTATTTATAGTCAGTATACTTGCAATATTGCATGAAATTACAGTGTCACAGATGAAAGAGGGAGAAATATTCATGAGGTCGACTAGTTCATCTGCATTTACCCAAGATGATAACCTACTCATCTAGAAAGTAGTATGGTAAAGCAGAGGCAAGATGATTTAAGTTGTTTTGTTATACTGTAGTTACAGGTGGTTTTCCGAGTACATTATATGTCTGATTTTACCCAGACCTTCGGTACAAATGGTGCTCACAAATGCATAACTAAAGGGAACCAAAAGTATTCATTAGTTGTGTGTTTTTTTTTTAAATAATTCACTATATTGTTCTTACCTTTTGTTTTGTTCATTGATAATCTTGGCAGATATTTAATAGTGAGTAGCTCACAGGTGCTATCCACATTCTGTTCTTTTGTAATGTGCTAGTCATTTTCCTTAAACAACAGCAAAATGTCAACCAAAATCAAGGTGTAAAATTAGTAGTAGCATTTCCATGGAGATCAAGAGATTCAGGAAAGTGAGAGGTTTTTTTTTTTTTTTTTTCCTGCAGTAGCTTAAATAACTATTTAAAAATATTAAGAGTTGTATTTTGATATTGCAAGTCAAGAAACAGTAAGATGTTTGTTTAATCAAAACCTGATTAAAATATGCCTAGACACTTCTTTACTTACGGGGCCAGGCACTTAGGATCCTGTTAAGTTGTCTCTTTCACATTTGGCCAAGACGTTGAGATTTACGTATTTTTGCACTATAGTTAATGGTAATCAGCAGTAAACTAAAGAGTTGAAAAAGAAGAGAGCAGCTAGTCCCCCAGAGCAGGCAGCTATTGGTGCCAGGCCTGGCCTGAGGCACTATCCCCCTCCTTCACCCCCCATCCCTCCCCGGGTGCTATGGTGCAGGTGCTCACCGGTTCACAACTGAGTTGTATCCAGTATGGGTTCTTTCTTAATATTAGTGTTATTTTAGAGTTGTCAGTTTTAGCAAATAAAGACACAGGGCACCTAGTTCAATTCGAATTTCAGATAAACAACGAATACTTTTTTTAGTCTAAGTACGTCCCGTATGACATGTGGAACTCTAGCTCGGGGAGATGAGAAGAAGGGATGTGAGGAATAGGAGCACCGGAGAGGAAACTTGGCAGTCAGTAATCAGGACGTTTGAAGATGGAGGTCTGAACCAGACAGTGAGGCTGAAGAGATTGTTCTGTTTTTCTTCTAATGCTGAGAAAGGTCAACATAGTTCTGAATGTTCACGGCGGTGGGGGGAGACAGTGAAACGGTGTCCGTGGTTGCCATTGAGGGCCACTGGAGGGAGATAATGGGAAAAGAGAGATGAGAAGTCAAAAAACTGATAGAAAGAAATGTGGTGGGGGAATCAGAGGAGAAAGAGAAAGAGACGAAGAAGTCAGGTCCATGCATGGTCTTCAAGGATGGGGTGGAGGTGGTGCGCCAGAGAAAGGACCCCAAGAACCATCTGTGCGTATCATGGTGCTGTGTTACCTTGCAAAACTCACAAGCTGTTTTCTTATTGGTAAGAGGAGGGAGCTGGATGAGAGAGAGTCTTTAACATGATTGAATTCTAGAAGCAACATGGAATTCCTAATCCTAAATTTTCTATCTTTAAGGAGGGGTTATTTAGATTTTAATACGTGTTTCTCCTCTTCCCTCAGCCTTGCTTTCTGTCCTTATAGCCATTTTCTAGAGGCCAGCCCAGTGCCTTCAAACTTGTAGTTCGATTCCAATATTCAACATTTATTGTATTATAATGCCTTTGGAATGAAAGCGAATCAGATTATACCTCAAAGACACTTATTTCTTAAACTTCTTTTTCTTCACATTGATACCAGTGTAGATTAAAATAAAATAGTTGGAAACCAAATCCTTGTAATGTACTGTAAAAATTTCTTTTGTTCATTTTGGAGAACCCATTCCTGAATAAATAAAATAGACAGCCTATGACTAGAGCCTCATGCATTTAAATACATAATAGAGACAGTTTTCGAGAGTTTACAATACCATGTTGCATTTCAGTGTAGCCACATAGACTCCACAAAATTGGTCTGTGGTGGGGAGTGTTGCCCGTGGCTACTTGTGGTCATGACATGTTTGCATAAGCATAAACCTGCTGCTGGCTATTTAATAACATTACCTATTTAGTAATCCCTTTAAAACCTGGACTAGAAATCAGAAGTGGCTGTCAGTGATAAAAAAAGATTTAATGGAAGCAAATTTACCATGTTGGATAGTGGTTTGTTTTTTTTTTTTAATGTTTATTTTTTGAGAAAGAGCATGGGGTGGGGAGGGGCAGAGAGAGAAGAAGACGGTGGACCTGAAGAAGGCACTGTGCCGTTAGCCTGCCAGCGCAGACTCACATACGGGGCTCAGACTCCGGAACTGTGAGATCGTGACCCAAGCCCAAATCGAGTCGGACACTCAACCGACTGAGCCCCTGGATATTGGTTTTTAACCATTTTTCGATCTTGGAAATCTTTTGAAAATAGGACCAGGGCAACTAGATCTTTTCCTAGCTCGGACTCACACATATTAAATGTTGCGGCAAAGTCAGGGGATTTGGAGGACCACCTTCCCTTCCCCACTTCTCGCTGTGGATAAACCAGTTTTAAACTCCCGATTTTGGAGTTCAACCGTATAGTTACACTGGCCCATTCATTGAGTTTTTTAACCATTCGTTCCTGAACTAGGCTCTAGGCATTGTAGGAAGCTCTGATTTTTAACTCTCTCCTGACAGTAATAATCTCATTCAAACAAATTCAAGAGCCTGTTTCCATATTGAAATTAAAGGCATGACTTATATACCGTATGTCTCTTACTTTTATAGATTTAGGAATTATTTCGTGTGCCTCAAGAGGAATGACAGCAACTACCTAGTTTATCATCCATATTCCTCTTGCTTTACTACAGCTTTTTAAAATTTTCCTTTAGATATGCATTTCTATCCTGTATGGTTAAAGTCTCATCATTTTCAGTTGTCTTCCCCCTAAATCTTTATTTATAAACATTTCTTTGTGCTTCTGTATAGCCATCATCTTTAATGCTGCACAGTATTCTGAGTTGATGTACCTCTTGGATGTTGGACATAAAGATTATTTCTAATTTTACACTTTTTGTAGAATGTTGTAAATGACTACTTTAAGTGGTTTTTTCAGGAGTGCCTGGGTGGCTCAGTCAGTTGAGCATCTGACTTTGGCTCAGGTTGTGATCTCACAGTTCGTGAGTTTGAGCGCAGCATCGGGCTCTCTGCTGTTGGCATGGAGCCTGCTTTGGATTCTCTGTCTCCCTCTCTTTCTGCCCCCCATCCCCAGCACATGCTCTTTCTTTCTTAAAAATAAATAAACATTAAAAAAATGCAGAAAATACTTTTTAAAAAGTAGATTTTTCAGACTTGTCTTGGATTAGTTTTTCCCAATAGATTCTCAAGGATGAGAGCAATGGTTCATCCATTCATGACATTTTTATTAAGCACAGTGCCAGCCTGGGTCAAAAGCTTGGCCATTTCCGTGACACTTGATATGCTTTGACATTCTTTCCAAATCTGTTAGCAAACTACTTAACCAACTGAGTCAGCTTGTAATTGTCCAGCCCATTTGATCTGTGCTTCCTCATTATTCATGTGGTGAATATTTAGAAGTAAACTGAATAAAGCATTATAAGGAAGGCAAATCGGAAGAAACAGCAGTGTGTAGCTAAATGAGATGTGCATGCCTCTAAAACCACTCGGTGTTTGGATTATTTCCGTACCTGACATTCTTTTGATGTGATAATTGAGAGATGAAGCTTTGACCAAATTAGAGGTTTAGATGAACTCTGTACAGAGTTAACCATTTTAAGTTAAATAACCTAGATTTATTTAAATTACTCAGAAAACTTTAAATTGAAATTTTAAAAAGCAAAACCAAAATACACAAAACCAAAATGTGTCCAAGTTTTTATTTTGTGAACATTTATTGGATGCCTCGTATGTGCTAGGAAAACAAATATGAACGTGACATTGCATACTCTTCATTAGGGGAGAGAGACAGATAGTTATGTAAACAATTGCTGCAGCACGTGATAGGCACTTTAAGAGAGTGTATATGTCCAAGAGTATAAAGGAGCAGAAGTTTCTGTGTCCTTTTAGTTTTTACTATACAGAGGCCCACTCGCTTTTTAACTTTTATGGTTTATTTTCACATTTTGGAAGAGGAAAAAAACTGTTACAGAGTACAGTAAATATGAATGATTTAGTTGGCATGAAAATTCAGTTTTCGAAATTTATGGTTTCAAAAGCAAGGAACTGAAAGACTTTTGCCCCTTTGTGTGTCTTTTTTCTTAAATATTATTTATTTTGAGAGAGAGAGAATAAGAGCACACTTGCACAAGTGGGGGAGGGGCAGAGAGAGGAGAGAGAGAATTTGCAAGCAGGCTCCGCATTTGTCAGCACAGAGCCCTACAAGGGGCTCGAGCTCCCAAACTGTAAGATCATGACCTGAGCCAAAATCCAGAGTTGGACGCTTAACCAACTTAGCCACCCAGGTGCCTCTGCCCTTTTGATTACAGTGTGGCTGGCTGGTTGCAGAGAAGTCATTGGTTGATGGCTTTCTGAAAACTCACTAGTTTCTTTGTAAATGGAATTCCTAATAATCATTGGAAGGGACAAAAATAACATGATAGACCTACACGTGCTGTCATTGGCTGTGGCAGAAATGGTATAATCGAATGATTGTTTTCAGTCATCTCAGCTAAAGTAGAGCAAAAGAAGTGGTCTGCCTACTTTTCTAGAACACTGTGGTAGAGCCTGACAGCCTGGGTTCAGTTGTAACTGCTGGTTACTGAGTGTAACCTCAGATCTTCTCAACACCTGTGTTCCTACTTCCTCAGTGGTAAACTGGAGATAATCATAGTATCCACTTCATAGAGCTGCCGAATCCGATAGGTACTGCTCTATGTGCATCTCAGTCAACCTCAGAGCAGCACTTGCTGCTGTTGACGTCTTTGTCCTTCCTAAGATACCCTTAGTTCCTGAGACCCTAAACTAGTTCTTTTCTTCTCCTACTTTCTTTCTGTTCCTTTTCATTTGTGTTGCCTGGTGGTTCTTTTTCTGTCTCATTTCTGAGTGTTGGATGCCTGAGGGTCTTTCTGTTTACTCCTTTCCACGCTGATCCATTAGTCTCATGGCTTTAAATATCATCTGTATGCCAAAGAGTCCTTATATGTCTCTAGTCCTGACCTGTCCAGCTTGGAAGTCCAGATTCATATGTTTGATCGGCTCCTAGATATTGCTTCTTTAACGCATTCCTAACTGGATCTCTGGACCTCCCCACCCACACACATAAACAAAAAAAGCTTTCACTTTCCCAGCCATCTCCATCTTGGGTAGATGGCCTTGCATCTATGACTCATCCTTGATTCTTTCCTTTTCTTCACCCCATATATCCAAGCCAACAGCAAATATTACCTCCAGAGTATATTTTGAATCGATCTATTTGTCTTCTCTGCCACCATCCCAGTCCAAGCCATCATCATCTCTTGCCACCTTCAGAGGCTTCTAACTTGTCCCCTTCCTGTCTGTTCAATACAGAGCTACCAGAATGATTTTTTAAAAAGCAAAAATCAAATCATGTCACATTTCTGTTTAAGATCAACTAATGGCTTCCCATAACACTTCAAATCAAATCAAATCTCTTTTCCATAGCTTACACATCTGGGCTCAGTTTCCATAGTGAGGAAATTGGGATACTTAGGGGTTTAAATAAAACATAAGCTCCTAGAGGGCACAGACTTTTTTCTGCTTTCTTCATTGTTATTTTTCCGGTGCCTGGAACAGTGTGTGAACATGATGGGCATTTAGTAACTATTTGTTAAGTAAACAAATACATTTGGATTAATGGGACCCCAAAAGCCTTTCTTCTCTCTTCCAGAGCAGCGTGCTATATTTAGTATTTTCTGCATTATACAGAAAGTCCAGCAAAGGCTTCTGGTGCAGTCTCCTTTCTTGCCTTGTACACATTTTACCCCACTGACCCCTCCTCTCCCCCCTCCCCCCATTTTTTCTTCACATCTGAGAATATGTTTGGGTCATTGAGAGAGGATGGATGACTACGTGGGACAAGAAGCAAGTCAAAAAGGAACCTCGAGAATAGTACCAGCCGCAGTTTTAAATTATTTTTTTAATGTTAGAGAGAGAGGGAGAAAGAGACAGAGTTTGAGCCGGGGAGGGGCAGACAGCTAGTGACAGAATCTGAAACAGGCTCTAAGCTGGCAGCTGGCAGCATAGGACCTGACACGGGGCTAGAACCCACAAGCAGTGGGATCATGATCTGAGCCAAAGTCGGCCACGTAACTGACTGAGCTACCCAGGTGCCCGCCGCAGTTTTAAAATAAGCATTTTACTACAGAAATCTTGGAACATGTGCAGAAATAGTAGACTGGCATAATGAGTCCTCATGCCTTCATCACCCAGTTTCAATAGTTATCAACTCCTGGCCATTCTTTGAGCAACCAGCATTTAATTTGGAAATTGCCGATGGTAACGGAATACCTAGTCGGTTCACAGAGATTTGTGTCACAGATACAGCTTACGCAGGGCATCATTACTGCTTTGCAAACCAACTGAGAACAGGTGAAGGATGATTTCAAGTATGTTAGGTTTGGAAATATCTTTTCTGATTTGCTTTTTGTAAATGCCTGGGATTTTACCATTAGTTCAACTGTTAATTTGCAAATCGTGAATAAACCTGGAAAGGGAAATACATAAAGCCCATTAGCCCATTAGTTATTTCTATCTTGGTGTAAATTGGTGAATTAGAAGCATGCTTGCCGGGTAAGTAAGCACGAGCAGGCTTTGATGGGAGGTCTAAAATCAAAGGGGCCTGGGCAAGGAGTACTGTTCAGGAGGGCTGGAGGTGCTACTCTACTACTCTCTGGCTTTGCCGAGGGGTGGTCTTGGCCTCAAAGCCCGTGGAGAGAGGTCCCCGTTCCAGTTTGATGGTGTTCCCATCGTCTGTCATCTGGGTTCCCTTTGGCTGGCTGCAAACCTTGTATACAGCTGCCCAGGAGGTACTTCCAGCTAACTCTGCTGCTTGTTTATTTTTAGGTGTCTTGCAATATATTCAGAACTCTCCCTCCTAGTGACAGCAATGAATTTGATCCAGAAGAAGATGAACCTACCCTTGAGGCATCATGGCCACACTTACAGGTACTTTGAACTACCATTTGTTATAAAAGAAAGATCCATTAACTTATTAGCTGATTAGCATGGGAGTTTCTTGAAGGCCTTTATTCACCCGGAAATCAAATTAGAGTACATTAGTTGAAAGCTTAGAGAATGCTTTCTGTGTTTCTCACTCTTGATAATTAGGATGCCAAAAGAATAAAATAATAAGTTTCGGTGTAATGCTTTAGTGCGGTTTCTCCCAGGTTGCACAGTTCTTGTTCTTTTATTAGAGCTTCTCTGTGATCCTGCCTGCCGCAGCCTCCAACAGGAGCTGAGCTGTTTTCACATTATTAGTTAGATGTGATTAGGTCACAGAGTCTATATCTCATTTTCAGCAGCAGGTATCCTGGGGACCTTGAACTCCTGTCTTCATGATAACCACAGATGTGTTTCTGTGGCCTAGAAGGGCAAAAACGAATTGCAGTAGCTGCTACATCGTGCAAGAAAGAGCAACAGCTGATAGAAAGCTTGCGTGAAGGCCAGTTTTGTTCTCTTGCACTGAGAAGGCCATGTTTTCCAGTCCTACGCACGTGCCGGGACAAATCAGGGCCGTTCCCGCATCTCCGCTCCCAGCACCCGGCCCATCTGTACTGTATGTACTGTTCCATACTGGTCTCCTGGCTGCTCACGCTCCAGGCCCACGTTTCTCAAAGGAAGAGAACAAGGAAATATGAATGGAATGGTCCCCAAGGCTATCTTTCCATCGAGTTAGGATGTCCTCAGAGGCCGGATGACAACCAGCCAGGAGGGAAGGGATGGAGAGAGGGAACAGAACCTCGTACATCAGTCACGCAGAGGCAGAAGCCCGATATCGCATCTTTGAAGTGTGCTCACGGCTACTAGTTGACTTTCTAAAGAGCAGAAAACTGTGCAGCAGCACGATGAGGCCTAGAGATATTCTACAAGTTTATTTTTTCCCCACGTCAGAATTTTTGACATCGATTTGCAACTTTCCCTGTCTTGCTTTGGCAACTCAAGGTCGCTACAGATACATATGTATGCTATTTCTCCTAGTTATGAGGAGAGCTTTCAGGGGCTCTGTTTTCTCAACTCTTACCCAGGCATGTTATACATATGTATCCCTGCTATCAATGCCAGGATTGAGTAAATTAGTTAAAACAGTGTAGCTGATTTCCTGTTTTAGCTGCTTGATATTTTTTTTTTTTTAAGGTGTCAGACATACTATCTGCGATCTAAGAAATTTGGAAAATTATTTGTGCTTTTCCTGGTACATCCCAAATGGTGACAAAAATTAAAAAAAAAAAAAAATCTTTCGAATAGGTGGACTTCTTGTCCTGTCTTATTCGTAATGCTCACCAGTCACAGAAGTACAGTATAGTCTGGAAGAAATTTAAAAAACAAAACAAGCAAGATAATCTCAGGGAAGCCCCACGTCTCACCGTGGAAAAGACAGAGAGATGTCTTCAAAGCTTCAATTTGTCTTCTCCGCATCCCAGAGACAGTAGACCACTCTGGCCATTTGCAAGAGCTTTTTGAATACTCTAAATCGTGATCACCAAAGATATAAATTTCTCCTAAAGCACAGTAAAGTTTAAGTATTTCAGTTAATCCTTTCTAAGCTTAATGACTCTATAAAATACAGGACCAAATTAATTTCCAAAGCTATTAAACTAAATTCTGCCACCAAAAATCTCTAGCTTACACTGTGTCATTGCTACTGGAGCATTAACTGTTAGTTCACCTGAAACTCGAAAACCGAAGCAACGGTGAGGAACAGCAGTGAGAGCTGTCCCCTTCTGGATGTAAAGTCACAAACTGTATCCCAGAACGGTGTGGCTCCATCTGTGTTGCCACTCTGTTCAAGCCTATAATCGTCTCATCCCTTCTTTAGCTCAGGGGGAAATATGACTTAAGTTGGATCAGATAAAGGAAACCTACCTTTAAAATTCACAAATTGACCGGGGCCTCTGGGTGACTCAGTTGGTTAAGCGACTGACTGCAGCTCAGGTCATGACCTCGCAGTTTGTGAGTTCGAGCCCCGCGTCCGCCTCTGTGCTGACACCTCAGAACCTGGAGCCTGCTTCGGATTCTGTGTCTCCCCCCTCTCTACCCCTCCCCTGCTCACGCTCTGTGTCTCTCCATCTCTCAATAATAAATAAGCATTAAACAATTTTTTTATAAATTCACAAATTGGCCTTTATTCCTAGTAAAGGTCAAGTCAGTGGGCACCCTCAGTTGCCTTCAGCAACTATTCCTTTATGGAAGTCTTTGTACTCAAGATTCCTGTGTTTCTCTTATGTATTCTGACTCCACAAATTCTTCACCTTTCCATTTTCACTGATAGGTGGTTTTTAGTACTGACGAGCACTCTCTGAAGGTTCAAGAAATCTCTTTTTTCTGTTCATGATAAGTCATGCGTGTTATAGTATAGTAAGTTATCACGAAATTTAACATTTGACTTTTTCATCGATTCAGCTATTTTTTTGACCGAAACACAGCTCCGGCATTTATTAGCTGCAGCTTTGGCAGCGTGCTTCTTCTTGTGGACCACATTTTATAAGGAAGCAAGGTGTTCATTACCAAATATATGGTAATAGTAGAGAACAACCAAATTGCATTGAGATGTGGTTATTGATTGGGTAGACTGCTTCTGCACACATCTTGTCTGATTTAAATTTGTGGCCCATACAAGATTACTCATAACAAATCCTGGCTCTTTGGAGAGATTTAAAAATAGAAAAATGTTTAAATCCAAATTTTTAGCTTAAATATATCAAAGGTTCTACTATATGTATGTTACTTGATCTTTTCCGTTATACCTGCATTGGTATCTTTTAAACTGGTATCCCACAGTTACCATGGCTATTCTTTGTGTATTTTCTGTATTTGGGTGTGTATTTCCAGTAGAATATGATTTTGCAGGACTTCCATTTGCAATCAGAGGGTTGTTTTTGGCGCCTCTACACTTGAGACTGAAAAATAGAAATGCTACAGTTTTTTTACTCATGTTCCTTGGAGAATTCATTTATGTGACCTTGAAAAGTAAATTATTCTCAGTCCCCAGTCTGTCTTTCCCTTTGGGAATCCAAGAGAGATTTTTGATTCTGAGGTAAAAATCTGTCTCGTAAGTGTAGAGAACATTTATGCTTATTAATAAATGTGTCTGAAGTGTTTCCACCCAAGTGTTTTAAACCATAACTGCTTTCAAGGGACCAGAGTGGGGAGAGCGTTTTGCCAATCTTGCTGGAAAGTCCTGCCAGCCCACAAGTCAGGCCTGCAAGATGAGAATCTCTCCACTTGTGGGAATTAACCCCCCTTTTATGGTTATTTGAATAAGGCTGACATTCTGTTTGTAAAAGAGAGTGGAAAACCTAGTGTATGAAACAAGAACAATTCTTCTAGAAGGTGGCGGGACTCAGTCACATTATGATGCCAGAAGTGCAGCTTGACAGAGGCACCTGGGTGACTCAGTTGCTTAAGCATCCAACTCTTGATTTTGGCTCAGGTCATGAACTCACGGTTTGTGAGATTGAGACCCACATCAGGCTCTGCACTGAGAGCACGGAGCCTGCTTGGGATTCTCTCTGTCTCTGTCTCTCTCTCTCTTTTTCTCTCTTTCTCTATCTTTCCCCTACCCCTGCTCTCATGTGCATGCGTGCTCTCTCTCTTGCTCTCTCTGAAAATAAATAAACATTAAAAACAAAAAAGAAGTACAATTTGATAATGTTCAGGTCATTGGGCAAGAAGTTTTTCCAAATTCAGAATTTCAAAGAGAAAAACAGTTTTTTACTTTAAAGTAAAATCCTAATGTGCATACCTAATTTAAGTGTTAAGCTAAAGTCTAAAGTCGTAGGTAAGGTCACTGTATGATGCTTTTAAGTTAGTGGTCTCAGCAGTCCCTTGGGGGGACCCTGAGACCTGATTTTCAGGCCTGCAAAGTCAAAACTGGTTTTATAATAATACTATGCTGTTTGCTGTTTTCACTGTGTTGACATTTGAAATCATATTTGCAAAAGCGTTGGTGGTTCAAATTGCTGCTGCCTTAGCACAAATCGCAGCGGTTGTGGCACATTGGCTTGGTAGATAGTCTTCACTGACGTGCATTGACAAAAAACAGCCAGTTTCAATTAAGAATGTTCTTGGAGAAGCAGCAAAAATTATTAAACTAAATATCATTAAGTCTTGACTTTCGAGTACACATTTTAAGAAATATTCTCTGTGACAAAGTGGGAAGTATGCATAAAGCCCAATGACTGTATGCTTAAGTATACTGATCGTCTTGTGTGCTAAAGCATTTGTGTGATTGAGCTACAGGCTACACTGGCTGTCTTTTCATGAGATGATCAGTTTTGCCCACAGGAATGTCTAGCAAACTGTGCTTGCTCCAACTTGGGTATTTGGTAGATGTGTTTTTTGAAAATAGACAAAGAAAATCATCGCCTGTGCTGATTAAATTAGAGCATTCCAGCAAAATTTAGAATCAGAATTTTGGAAAACTTGTCTTTCTGCTGAACTTTATAGCTAATTAAAGCTTAGACTTCTTGATGAAATTGGAGATATTAAGGAATGTGACTTTTTGATACAATCTAGTAAAATTTGTCACCATTTGAAAAACGCATAACTCAGTGAACCAGTATTTTCCAGTGAATGATGTTAGGAAACCATACATGGTAAAGACCCATTCAGAGTACATGACAGACCATTGGAATTTAGTGTAACAAAGTATGAAAAACTCATTGATATTGGTTTCAGATTCTGCAGTGCAACTCCTATTTGAGAAACAACTGTCAAGTTTTGGTGTAGTATCAAAAAAGAATATCCACAATTGTGTGAAAATACTATGAAAATACTCATCCTTTTTCATACTGTTAGATCTGCATGAGGCTCAATTTTGTTGACATACTTCAACCAAAACAGTATGTCACAATGGATTGAATACAGAAGCAGATATTAAACTGTTTTCTAATATGCAATTATAGATCTTTCAAAAATAAAAATAATGCTTCTCAGTAATGGTTTTGGAAAATATGGTTGTTTCCCACAAACATACATTATTTATGTTAATGTATAATGTGTTGTTTTAAAATGAAATAACAAATACGTATTTGAAATTTTCTCATTGTTTTTCTGACTATATATATATATATATATATATATATATATATGTTTTTCATATTTATCATATAAACAAAAGGTTTTGGAGTCTTCAACAATTTTTATTTTTTTTTTTTAAATTTTTTTTTTTTTCAGCGTTTTTAATTTATTTTTGGGACAGAGAGAGACAGAGCATGAACGGGGGAGGGGCAGAGAGAGAGGGAGACACAGAACCGGAAACAGGCTCCAGGCTCCGAGCCATCAGCCCAGAGCCTGACGCGGGGCTCAAACTCACGGACCGCGAGATCGTGACCTGGCTGAAGTCGGACGCTTAACTGACTGCGCCACCCAGGCGCCCCGTTCAACAATTTTTAAATGTAAAGGAGTAGGACTAAAAACTCCTGAGAATGCTATTTTAGGTAATAGTGATAATGGTGATATGTATTAGTTACTGTGCGCAGTGCTTTATATATATTATCACATTCGGTCTTAGGGATTATCATCCTCATTCAGTTGAAGAAACAATTTTAGAGAAATTAACTTGCCTAGGGCTACACAGTAGGGGACAGAGCTAGACTCCCAACACAGTGTCTGTCTGCCTCTTACAAGTTCTGTTTTTTATGAACTGTTGTATATTACACCAGGATCTCATGTGTACTTTTAAAAAATTTTTTTAATAAAAAAATTTTTTTTTTAATGTTTATTCATTTTTGAAAGACAGAGAGAGACAGAACACAAGCAGGGTGGGGCGGAGAGAGAGGGGGACACAGAATCTGAAACACGCTCTGGGCTCTGAGCTGTCAGCACAGAGCCTGACGTGGGGCTCAAACTCCCGAACCGCGAGATCATGACCTGAGCCAAAGTCGGACGCTCAACTGACTGAGCCACCCAGGCCCCCTCATGTGTACTTTAACATAGATTTATTTTGCCAAGAACATAAACAATGATCTTCTGTTTATTAGAACAGTTATTTCAGATTGATTCTGCAGATGAGAATATTCTCATTCCTTGCAGATGAGAGTTTTCTGCTAAACCATCATCCATTGCTTAGAGGAGTGTAAATTGCCATAGATTTTCTGAAAGGAAATGTGGCAATAAATGCTGAAAATCCTGAAATGTCTGGGTATCTTTTACTCTAACGTTGCCACTTCTAGAAATATTTCCTCATGCAATAATTGAGCAAATGCACACTGATGTATATTACATGATGCACAATGTGGCATAATTTGATAGAGAAGTAATTGAGAAACTATTTAAACGTCGAAGCATAGGAGATTGTTAAATTGATTATGAATAATGGAATTATTCATTTAAAAATTATGTACAGTGGACTCTTTGTAGCTACTAAGAAAGATGGCTTAGTTATTATTGACATAAATTGTATATAATATATTGTTCAGATGGTAAAAGTAGTTTGAAAACTATATAAAAATATATTTATAGTTCACTGGTATGTTGTAGAAGTGTAGAGAAAAATGAGGAGATTCGTACATTAAATAGTTGACAGTGGTTATCTCTGAGTAGTGAGGCTGCGGGGGAATTTCTATTTGCTTTGTTTGGCTGTATTAGATTTTTAATTTGAAAAGTTAAAAAACATAAAAGCGACTGTGAACCACAAGAAGGGCTGGCGTAGCTTGTAATTGATATTAAAACTCAGTTTTCTAAGCCCTGTCAGTTTTAGTGTTACAGACTTTTTATGGTTTTTGATACTATGCTCAGTGAAGTGCAATTTGAAATTAATTATAATCTGTTTGTTGCAGCTTGTATATGAATTTTTCATACGATTTTTGGAAAGCCAAGAATTCCAACCCAGCATTGCCAAAAAATACATAGATCAGAAATTTGTATTACAGGTAAGCACATTTTTGTGGTTGCCCGAATTTGTCATTCAATTGCTGACACTTTATCTTATTTTCTCTTGATTGTTAAAAAATCTTTCAATGACAGTTATATCACCTTTTAAACAAATGTATTCTGTATATATGTTAGTTCCCATTATTACCTGTTAAAAGTGACAAGTACCTGTTTAATTTATTATTTAATTTATTGCTGGACATTAATTACATTTTAAACAACAAAGAATGCTAATGCCTAACTCCCTGCAGTTTTCTTGCTTAAAATTTAATTATAAAGGAATTTCGTGAATATAACTCTGGTTTGTGTGAAACTTTATGTAGCTTGAAAACTCCTATTTGCATAAGGATTCTTAAAGAACCATTGCTTAGGTCTGTTAAAAGTGAATAAGCATGGCCTAGAGCAGAAATAACCTTCAATAAATAATGAAAGTCAGATACTGGTGAGCTTTCGCAGTAGGAAATAGCACAGCCTGACAATTTAAAATTCCCATAAAGGGATTAACTCTCACCTGTCTGTTTGGAACTTCTCAGGGTATGTATTCTTCCTGACTTGCCACTTTACATTTTATAACTATAGATCACATCTTCCTTCTTACGTGGGACTCGGCAATGTTCATGACACTGAATTTTTAGGTAACGTGTTCTTGCTCCTGTTGTTGACATTCCTCTCTAAAAATGGGTACTTGAGCCAACTGGTGTATGGACTGGTGTAGCTCCTTTCTCAACGATTAATGAGCACCAGGGAAAAAAAGAATTAGTATCTATCTCCTAGTGAGCCAGTAAGCAGAATTTAAAATTGAAAACATTATTTTAGCAAGCAGTTGATCTTCTGTGCCTTTCCTGGAGAAAGGTTGATCACCTTTGTGATGACCTGATTTCTCCTCCTTAATTAAATTAATACATTTAGAATTCTGGATATATTGGGTTGAGAGGCTTTGGAAAAGTGAGGTTTGAGTTAGAGATGGAGAGGTAGGTAAATAGGTGGATACATGGAGCATTCATTGGTTGGGCAGATAGGTAGACTGATCCAGATTCTTCTACCAAGGAAGCAAAATGCATTTGAGACAAAAAAGCAACACGTAATCAGTCTGTGGTGTTTTTGTACTGGAAGGTCCTTGCATTTATATAGCACTGTACAATTGTCAGAGCATCTTTACGTGCATCGTTTAATTTAGTCTGTACAACAGTCTAGAATAGACACAGCTAAATTTTAGTCCCATTTTACAGATGAAATACACTGAGGTTTGGAAGATTATCAAGTTTCCCCAGGCAGTTTCCTGTTCTGGTTTTCTGTCCATTATGCCATGATGCCTCCTTGTGATTCCCCTCACTATAACTTGGAATGACTGCAGGGCAGGAGTAGTCCTCACTTGTCAACACTAACGAAATATTAAGGTTTCCCTATGTTTATGGTAAGTTAAAGTACCCAAGAGGATCAGATAGTGAAGCCCATGGAAATAGTACACCAAAAGCTTGCATGGCCCAACTCAGTGTGTTCTTCATGGTAGATGGGTACTGATGATAATGAAGCTCATTAGATTAAAACATCAGAGAAACCCAGACTTGAAGGGATGTTTTGCATGTCTGTTCTAGTTCTTCACCCAGTGAATTAGTCTCCTTTGGGACCCTGAAAAGGGGTGACTCCCATTTATTCTTTTTTAGTGAAGGAGGACCATATACTTGGGCAGATTATTCTGGTTTTGTTAGAAAGTTCTTTTTTTATTGACCCTCCCTATACCGTGTACCCTCTGGCCTTATTTCCCCAGAATAGTCCTTTAGTACTCACTGGCTCAGACACAACAGTTCAGGTCTTAGACCACAGCGTTTGTGTTTACCTCTTGGCTCTTTTTCCCTAGAACAGCAGTTGCAACTCAAATGCTTCTAGGCTCATTTATAATAACTATGGTGGCCAGGTGTCAGATAATAGGAGGTAGACAGAGTTCTACTAAAGGGAGCTTTGGCTATCCCTCTTCTTTCAGTTATTGGTAGACTTTTTTTTTTCTTTTCTTCCCTCAAGAGAAACAGAAATCCAGATTATTTGTGAAGTTTTCTCATAGTTCTAAACTCCTGCTCAGGATGAACTGTGCCCATCCGCCTTCTGGATCCAGCCGAGCCACTGTCAGTATGTTCTCTGTTCTAGACTTTGTCTTTAGTTCTGTGGACCCTGTCTCATTTGTCAGTTTTGGAAGGCTTCTGTCTCTGTCAGGACTTAGTGCCCTGAGCCTTGTCAGTCCAGCACAGCTTAGAATTGGGTTCTCCGCGGGCGCCAGGTTTCTTAAAGGGGAAGAAGTCTCATTAGCTCTTCCTGCTGTTCCATGGCACTGTTAACTTGTGTTAACATAAGTTGTGTTAACTTGTGGTCTTTAACTGATTTCTAATTTAGCTTTATGCATAATGTAAAGCCATGTTTTCTCTTGTTCTCGTTCGTTGTACAATTTGCTGTAGGATTTGACACGTATTTCTGCAGAATATCATTTCTCCCCAGACTTTTGAAGTCTTTCTGTATCTTGAGCCTGTCATCCACCGCATTCATCGTGCCTTCCATCTCGATCACATCTGCGACTTTCTTAACTGTGCTAGTAGCTATTGGCTTCATCTCAGGTCATTGACTGAAGAAGTTGTTAAAACAGCCAGCACTGATGATAGAGGCCTTTGGCATGCCTTTAGCGACTTCCCTTTATTTAGCACAGATTCATTAATCAACAGTCTTTGAATTCCATCCTTAAACCCGTTAGAAATTTACTCTAGAATGTCATCATCCTTCTTTCATTTTAAATTTTGTTCATAAGGAGAGTGTAGAGACTTTGTCAGATGCCAGAGTAAAAGCCAGGACTGTGTGCTTACAGCATCCCCCTCATTTATGGGCCATGAGACTTTATCATAAAAAGGAATGCCATTCATCTGCCATGGGACATTAGTGAACTTCTAGGGGCTCCTGCTCCTTATTGGTAATGATACCCTCAGTATTTAACAAACCATGCGATTGATCATCTGTCTCCCGAGTTTTTGCAGAGACGAGAAACTGAGTATACATAGTGAAGTCCATGTACTAATGCTTTGTTTTCAGTCCTTGCCTCATTTCTACAACCTTTGCCTCCTTTACCTTCCCTCTGCTGGGTCTGTTGATGAACTCAACCTTCACATGAGGGCTCACCGCAGTTCCTGAATCAGTCAGGAAAGGGACAGGCAGCGTGTTGGCAAAATCAATAACACCACCGAGTGGTGCTTGAATGTAATCCTATGACTAAGCAGAGCATTAACTGTCATGTTGGGGATAAGCTCTGGGTGCCAATTAGCTGCCATTTTCCAGAACACCCGTTCGTTCTTGTTGCTAACCTGTAAAGCTGGCCTCCTGCCTCTTTTCATACCCCTTAGTCTGCTGATGACTTACCTGGGATCCTAGCACCTTGCAGGAGTGGGGTCTCCGTCCCCAGTGTGATTCTCCTGAGCTCCCTTCCTGGGTTGTTTGTTTCTGACTTGGGACCTGCTTGGCCTTTTGGAGCTTAAGGCATCGTGCTGAGATTACGCCCTGCCCCTACACACCCTCCTTTTCCTCCCGCCGCCATGCCTCAAGTATCCTGGAGCTGGCAGCTCCTTCATTTGTGTACCATGTAGTTCGCTCATTCGTTATTTACACCCCCTCTTCCCCCTGCTTGTTTCTCTCCCCACAGCCTCCCGTGGCGCCACCTAGTCCTGGCGTGTTTTGTACCTAAGCCTGGTTTTCTTATGACACGGGAACCCTCCTACCTTTCCCTTTTGCAAATCAGGATGACATTTACCGCATTCCTTTTCTTGGAGCAGATATTTTATTCTCTGTAGATTCTCAAAGGATCTCAGAAGGAATTTTTGGTCATCTCAACTTAAAACTTTTTTATTGAGTTAGGCATAATGTATCCTAGCCATGAGATTTCAACCTATTTTCTATAGCAGCTAGCTGTATTCTTCACAGTCTATTTTGATTCTTGTTTCTCCTGTCAGTAAAGACAAAAGCAAAATTAAGAATTGAGCTATTTTAACATAAGGTAGTGGAAAGAAAGTTAGCAAGCTGTGTATTTGCATCCTGACTCCCCTGTGTACTCTAAGTAGTAGATTATTGGGCTAAAATATGCACCGTGGGGTAAGAAGGAACTGCATTAAAATGGGCTTTTCTGCCTTACTTGACAGTGTGGTCTTCAGCCAGTTAATACACTTGCTGTCCAAGCTTGAGTCTCCTCATTTGCAACATGAGGTAACAGAAAAAATGAGATTTAAGTACATAGGATGTATACCCAAACTGACAATTGTTACATATGCTTGATTGAGTTGGCACTATGGATACAAATACAGGCTCCCTCCCTTCAATTGTAAGCATGTACTGGAAAACTCGGGCAGAGGGGCGCCTGGGTGGCTCAGTCGGTTGAGTGTCCGACTTCAGCTCAGGTCATGATCTCGCGGTCCGTGGGTTCGAGCCCCACGTCGGGCTCTGGGCTGACGGCTCAGAGCCTGGAGCCTGCTTCCCATTCTGTGTCTCCCTCTCTCTCTGCCCCTCCCCTGTTCATGCTCTGTCTCTCTCTGTCTCAAAAATAAATAAAAAGTTAAAAAAAAAAATTAAAAAAAAAAAAAAAGAAAACTCGGGCAGATTTTTTTTTACTGTTCTGAACCTCAGTGTTTTCTTCTCTAAATGGCTATAATGTGGACCTCTCTTACAACAAATTATAACAAGTAGGCTTGTTATGATGATAAAATGGTATGACTTGTAAAAACTGCAGATAATCATGCATGGATTATAGTAGTCGCTCATTAAATACGAATTCCTCTTTTTATACTGCCTCATATATTGTTTACCCACATTAGTAGTCTGTCTTGCTCATTAAATACTAATTCTGCTTTTTATACCCCCCTCATATTATATTGTTTACCCACATTAGTAGTCTTATTTTTTTTATTCCAATATTAATTTTAAAACCTCCACCTTTTGGGGCACCTGGGTGGCTTGGTCAGTTAAGCATCTGACTCTTGATCTCAACTATGGTTTCGATCTCACAGTTCACGAGATCAAGCCGTGCATTGGGCTCTGTTCTGGGTGTGAAGCCTACTTTAAATAAATAAATAAATAAATAAATAAATAAATAAATAAATAAATAAAATCTCCACCTTTCGAAATGAAATTTAAAAGTTTATGTGAGCAGCGCCTGGGGGGCTCAGTTGGTTAAGTATCCAACTCTTAATTTCAGTTCAGATCGTGATCTCACAGTTCACAAGATCAAGCTCCGTGTTGGGCTCTGCACTGATTGCAAGGAGCCTGTTTGGGATTCTCTCTCCCTCCCTCCCTCCCTCTCTCTCTCTCTGTCTCTCTCTCCCCCCTCCCCCTCCCCCACTTGTTCACAAGTGGTGTGCATGCTCACTCTTGTTCAAAATAAATAAACTTTTTTTTTTTTTAAGTTTATGTAAAACTTATAAGAAATTTTTGCAAAGAAGCCTTGAACAAATGACATATTCCTAGATGGGAAACTTGCCATCATAAGGATATCCATAGAATCTCCAAGTTAATTTATACATTTAGTGCAATTCTAATTACAATTTCAGGGGTGCCTGGGTGGCTCAGTCAGTTAAGTGTCCGACTTTGGCTCAGGTCATGATCTTGCGGTTCGTGAGTTCAGGCCCTGCATCGGGCTCTGCGCTGACAGCCCAGAGCCTGGATCCCGCTTCGGATTCTGTGTCTTCCTCTCTCTCTGTTCCTCCCCCACTCGCACTCTGTCTTGCTGTCTCTCAGAAATAAATAAAGAATAAAAAAAAATTTTTTTTTAGTAGTTTATTTGAAAATTTCAAAGTTCATGAAATAAATTTTTGAAATAGAAAACTAAAGATCCTTTGCCTATTAGATATTTATTCATAACCATGAATGTACTATATTAAAACTATAAAGGCACATGAATTAAAACAGTGTGGCATGGGTACAGGAGACTGGAACTTAGCAGAGGCTTGAGTGGAAAACATAAACCATAAATAATGTACCAGTGAATTGGTAAAATCCTCCGGAGAGGAAAGCTGGGAGGATTCTGTTGGCTTAAATTTTATCCACTGAGCAATTCCATGAGAAATAGTCAGGTGTGTACACAAAGATATATGTACAAGCATGGGGAATGCATCATTGTTAATATAAATTGGAAACAGTTTAAATGTTCCTCAGTAGGGTGTTGGTTGAATAGACTGTGGACATTCATATAATGGGATATTCATCATTTTGTAGAAAGAATGAGATAGAGCTACACACGATCTGTTTTGAAGTGAAACATGCATATTATGGAACAGTATGATGTTTTTGAATTTGAGTCTCGTATTTTAGGGAAAAGGAATATTTGTATATGCACTAAAAGTTTTGGAAGGCAAACTTATTAATTGTCTGGTAGAATGTGACTAAGTGTGAAGAACGTTACTTTCTGATTTTTTGTATTTCTCTATTTTTTACATTTAAAAAATGAACATGTGTGTTATCAGCGGTGATTATAATTACGTTAGTAATTTTTAAATTTTATTTAATAAAATTATAAATAAGTTATTTACTAAGTCTCACTTTGTTGCGTTGCATTTTTCATCAACCTCAGCTGACTCTGTGCATTAGCCTTCGTAAGACTGTTTTTGTAAGAGTACACCATTCATTTATACTTAACATTTGTTTTCATCACTTGTATGTGTCTTTTTAAAATCTGACGCTCAGTGGAAAACTTCCAGTGTTGCCCCAAGAACCTTTCTCAACACTACTCATTTTTCTTCCTCATCAGGAAGCAGTATAGATTAGAGGTGAAGTGGATAGACTGGTTTGAATTCAGGCTCTGCCATTTTTTAGTGCATGACCTTGGGCAAGTTATATAACTGTGTTGCCTCCGTTTCCTCATCTGGAAAGTAGATGCAAAATATCCACAGCATAATCGTAGTTTTGTTGAGAGGTTGTTGTGGAGATTAAGTGAATACATGCATAGGCACTTAGAACAGTTCCTGACAACACTAAGAATCTTCTTTCATCATATTTTCTAGAATAGCCTCAGTCTGTGAAGTCACATGGTATTTGTCTGTCAACATCTTAACCCCCATGTTATGATTTTTTTTTTGAAATTCGACTTTTACCTTTATAAAAGCCAAAAAAAAAAAAAAAAAAAAAAGCAACCCTTTGGACTCTGGCTATTGAGATTTTTTTCAGGTGTTAAATGTGGTCTCTCCTGTCCTTGGATTCATTTCACCAACTGATTTCTTCCAGTGTTAGAAGTGAATGTGTATTAGTGCCAGGAGCATAGACTTTTAATAGGTGAGAAGAAGCAGAGGTGCCTGGGTGGCTCAGTCGGTTAGGCATCTGACTCTTGATTTCGGCTCAGGTCGTGATCTCACGGTGTATGAGATCAAGCCCCACATTGGGTTCTGTGCTGATAGCATGGAGCTTGCTTGAGATATTCTCTCTCTCTCTCTCTCTCTCTGTCTCTTCCCTTCTCCTCCTCATGCTCTCTCTCTCTCTCTCTCTCTCTCTCAAAACAAATATATAAACTTAAAAAAAAAAATAGGTGAGAAGCAAAGATAGGACATCCGAATATTTATTGAGGCCAGACAAGTGGTATGGAATGAAGTAGTCTGAGTGTGACAGGAAGGAGCGATGGAGACAGCAGTGGCCTCAAGAGGTCAAGAGAACCCGGAAATCCAGATTTTTGTACGGGCCAGACAGAACTGTCTGTAACTTGTACCTTTGAAGGGTTTGCTGTTTTTTATTTAAGAATGGTACGACTGAGTGGCTTGCTTAAATTTCACTGTAATTTTTATTAAATCTAGATTTACGTAACCTTTAGCGTTTCTTATATACTCAATCTAAGTCTTTATAAAAGAAAGCTGTCAGATTTATCTAGAGAGTCACTTGATTGCATAGTACACTTGTGTCTATGGTCATGTTGATTTTAGACTTAGCAACTGCCTTGTATAGCTACAGGTGTGCAGGCTGACTTTGGCTTATGGAACACACGTGTCTATTCCCAATAAAGATAATTTTCATCTGTGTTAGGACAGTTGGGAAAGTGGTTTCTTTATGATCTCTCCTTCCCCCACCCGATCAAAAAATGAGTTGCCAGACCTTGAATTATTTCGTTGGGTGTATTATCATGGCAAGAGTTTAGTAGCCTATTTCTAAAGACTGCTTTCAACCACTCTGCAAATCTGAAAAGCAGTCAGTGGTTGCTAAGAGACATACTGTTCAAGTGTCCCCGTAAACATATGTACTGCTGGAGATTGCGACTTAGTAATTTGTATTTCACATTTGCAGTTATATTTAAGCTGAAAGGTGCGATAATTACCATGCAAATTATGCAAATCATTTACCCTGTCCTTAAAAGTGACGTTTCGTTATTGTGTTTTAAAAACTCAAGACAAATTGGACATGACACACAGCAACCTATTAAAAACTTTTAAGTTTTAAACTGAAATAAATTTCATGAGGCCTTGAACGTCGGCTCTGATACAAAGAGCTATTTTCCAAACAAGTTCCTTGAATATGCCAAAATGTTTACATTCTCTCTCAGAGGCTGTAGCATATAAAGCTTTAGAGAATTTATTTCTATCAGGAATTTTATCAGGTAGCCATTACCAATGAACGGTAAACTACCTCTTCACCTCATCCCCTCCAGTGCAACCTGTAACTTAAGAACCTTGGGAAAGGGCTTTCCTGCCCGGACTCCTGCATTCAGAGCCAGCTTTCTGGTTGTGCAGCTTGGGCGATGACACGGGCCCCAGGCTGAGAAGGGCCCTGCTCTTGTTTTAATGTTTTGCCATTGTGGTCTTGAAATTCTTTTAAAAAATTTTTTTTTTCAACGTTTTTTATTTATTTTTGGGACAGAGAGAGACAGAGCATGAACGGGGGAGGGGCAGAGAGAGAGGGAGACACAGAATCGGAAACAGGCTCCAGGCTCCGAGCCATCAGCCCAGAGCCCGACGCGGGGCTCGAACTCACGGACTGCGAGATCGTGACCTGGCTGAAGTCAGACACTTAACCGACTGCGCCACCCAGGCGCCCCTGTGGTCTTGAAATTCTTAATGGTTTTTAATTTTTTTTAATGTTTAGTTTCTATTTTTGGGAGAGAGAGAGAGAGAGAGACCGAGACAGAGAGACAGCGAGAGACAGCGTGAGCAGGGAGGGGCAGAGAGAATCTGAAGAAGGCTCCTGGCTCTGAACTGTCAGCACAGTGCCCCGACACTGGGCTCGAACTCACGAGACGCGAGATCATGACCTGAACCGAAGTCGGTTGCTTAGCCCACTGAGCCACCCAGGCGCCCCAGAAATTCCTACTAGTTTTTGAACAAGGAGCCCCACATTCTCATTTTGCATTGGGCTCCACAAATTATGTGGCTAGTCCCTGCCTGCATCATTATGTAGAGTAACAGCTCTTTCTTGAAATGCTGGCCAAATTGATTGTCTTAAGATTTTAAATTGCAAGGTTTTGTTGAGGGAGAAAACAATGGACTTCTCTAGTATGTGGGAAGAATAGAAATGAGGAAGAAAATAAAAGCATATGACTTGGCAGAGCTGTTCGTGTTTGTGTGGCTTCCACCTTTGAAATCTTTATACTGAGTTTCCATCAGAGTCTTGAAGTCAGAATTGCTAGACGCTTACAGCGTGCAGCCTTTCCACCCCTTGTCCCCACCATGCTTTCAGTGGTGCCCCCAGATGAGCTCACTTCATACTTGGTCCTCTTGAGTTGTTCTCATTCATTGGAGTCAGGCTGCTGTTGGCTCTCGTTGCTTGGTTCTGGGCTGTTTTCTCCGCGTGCATTACCTGGTCACGGTAAAGGTGTTCAGGAGATATCATTTTTCAGGTTGTAGAATAGCTAAAGTTAAAAGCAAAGCCAGAAATTTGGAGACCTGATTGTAATTTGGATGAAAACATTTAGAATACCAATTTCATTGATTGTTCACTTGAGCATTTCTGATATTCTTTACATTTAATATTTCTTTACATGGAATGGAGGGCAGGGTAGTCGCTTCTTTATCCTAGTAGAGGGCAGTTGGACGTTTTGTTTCAAACCTTTTGCCCTTAATTTTGAAAAATAGTTTTAATTAACAAAGTAATGCCTATTAAGTAATTCAAATGTATTTATATGATTTATAAAGAAAAATAACACTCTTCTAACTCATCCTTCCCCAACCCAGAGTCTCAATCCCTAGAGGTAACCACGTTCAAGTCTTCTAGCAGTTTCCTTACATGTATTTCCTTGTATGATTTCCATTTCTCTAAATTGCATTCTTAATGGTGCTGTTCCTTGATTTTTTAAATTTTTCATACTGTATATCTTTATATGTCTCCCTCTCTATCTCTTCCTTTATATCTCAACAATGTAGTTGTGTCACAAAATTTAATGAAATTGTAGTGTTTGCATTAGTGTACGTGTTGTTCTCAGCCAAGGCACATGTTATGCTATAATTGCGTTTCTTCTCCTGTAGAGCTTTATTTTATTTTTATTTTTTTTAACCCCCTGGAATTAATAGTTGCCATATTTTTCACATGCTTGCTTTTCTGGGTATTGGTTACTAGTTCATCCCTCCGTTCTTCTCTGAGTGCAATGTATAGCTTTTCTCAGTCTGGCCCACACATTGGCTAGTCTGTAGTTCCATTGTTTTCTCTGAAGGTCTCCTTCCCAGAGCTGGAGCTCTGGGCATCTTGCTCTGGTTGGCACTGGTGGCTTCCTCTAGGCTGTGTCCACCGTAGTTATCCTGGGGTTTCCCTTTGCCACTCTTCTGCACTCTGCTTCTGCACTCTTTGCTTGCTTATCTCCCTCTCTTTGATTTTGGCAGAATACATCTTCTAGATGCTTCCTAAGAAGGTATGAATGGGTTGTAAGTTTTCAAGACCTGCTTCTCTGAACATGTCTTTATTCTACCCACACACTTGATTGACATTTTGGCTAGGGATAGCTTTATGGGTTAGAACTCATATTGTCTCAGATGTTTTAGGGAGTTCTAGATTGTCTTCTACTTCCAGTATTGGTATTGAGAAGGCCTCCGCCAACTGGGACTCCTTATCCTTTATAGTGACCTATTTTCTCTCTCCGCTTTTGAGATCTTTTCTTTGTCCCCAGTGTCCACATAATTCAAACTGATGTGCTTTGCTGTAGGTCTTTGTTTATTAATTGTGCAGAGAACATACTGGCCCTTAGCTCTATCGAAACTCATGTCCCCTTTTTCTGGAAAATTGCATTGAATTCTTTCTTAGATAATTTCATGTGCTTTGTTTTTGTGTCTGTGTGTCTGTTCTCTGTGCCTGTTTGGAATGTGTTGGACCTTCCAGATGGATCCTCTAGTTACCTTCTTTCTTCTATATACTATCTTCTTCTATACTTTCAGGATAGATTTGCTCATTGTAATGTTCCAGTTCTTCTGAAAGTTTTATTTCTGTTACATCTTGAATTTCCAGAAGTTCTTTTTATTTTCTGAATATCCATCTGTAGTTGCTCTGTTTTGTTTCAGGGATCCAATAGGTTTGTTTATTTCTGGGGATAAGTTCTTTTTTGCAGGGTTTTTTTGTTTTTGTTTTTTTGGTTTGTTTCTGTGCTTGCATTGTGGCTTTTTCCTCTGATGTCTTTATGATTGTTTTGGTCTCTTTTGTGTTAGAATGCTGGTGATCCTTGGCTTCATAGTTACATGTTAGTCATCAGAGAGGCTTCTTAGAACCATCAAAGAGCCTTCTTAGAGTGCGTGTGTGTGTGTGAGCACACGTGTGTGCATGCATGCACACAAATGGGAGACACTTAGCACATTGGGCAGAGACCTTGCTCTTTCAATGACAAACCCTCAAATATCTGTATCAACAGGTGTTTCCTCTTGAGGCTGTCAAGAGGCTGAGGCTGAGGTCCCTCAAAAGGGACCTTCCTATCTCCTACCTCATCCAGGATTTTGAGGGCTTAGGCAAAGGGACCAGCAGAAGTCTCATTCTTCAGCATGCTGACTGTTATTTAATCCCCCCCCCTTTTTTTTTTAATTTTTCACTTAGCTGTGTACAGTGTCTTGAAGATGAGAGACTTGGGTGCTTATTCTCTCCAGATTTTGATTGTAAATCTTTAGTCCACTGCTTGGGACACGATCTGGGAGGTCTTGTTACTCTTTCGACAAACTTTCAACCAGCCCTCCTGTTTTTAGCTCTCCACACCCTTGCCATCAAATATATCTGGTGTCTTCAGTTCTTAAGCCTTTTAAGGGTTCTCTAGTGTGAACTGGCTTGCTTCTTGTTGGCTCCCTTCCTTGCTGGCAGGATGGAAAAACACTTAGCAGAGTGGAGAAAGAGGAAACCTAAGATAGTTACCCCTTGCCATCCACTTTCCATCTTTGAAAAATGTGTAAATTTGTCTCATCTGCTCTCCATTCCTCTTTGCCCCGTGGGTTTCTTCCGTTTTTATTCTTTTATTCTAATCTCAGGGGGGACTCAGGAGAGAGTTTCAGTCTCCCATGTCTGATTGGGAGACCCTAACTGCCTTTTGCATTTTGCCCTTTTCATGTCCCTGGAGATTTATGATTAGGTTCAAAGGAGGGTTCTTTGGCTAAATCACTCCCCAGTTCATCCCTGTTTGTGAGCTTCAGGAAAGCTGGCTTTGTAAACTAGGAGTCAGCATGTTGACAGGTCTATCTTTGCTCTGTAGTCACCTTGGAAACTCTCCAGCTTTTCTCTGACAACAAGTTGCCTGCTATATTGTAGGGAGTGCAGTTCACTAGGCATTTGCAGATGCTGGATGAGATTTCTCATTGCTTTTTTGTGGGCCATGTCTATATGACTAAGCACAAGTGTGTCATTTTGTTTTGGAAAGCAGAGCTCATCCCTCTCCTCCTTTTCTCGACCTGTGTGTTGTTATACTTTTTCTTTTGTCTTTTATATCATGAACTCACCAAAAATGTGTTCTATAGTTCTGCAAAAAAGTAATTTATATAATGTAATTTATCTTTCTTTCTCATAGGACATCATATATGATGATACTATTTGTGGCTTTGTAAATGACTTAAGTTAGATGCCTGGTGATGCATGTTTTTTTGAGTGCCTAATGAAAACACAAGTTAAATAATTTTTGCTTAATTATATTTTCATTAAACTCTAAAGATTAATAGTACATAAGCATAGTTGATTCAAGTTTTGCTAACAGTACACCCCTCAAACCTTCTCTTATGTTGGTTGCAAATTACCCACTAAACCCTTTTATAACACCTAAAAATAGAAACCAGATTAAAAAGTAGAACTTAAAAGGTTAATTATTTCCATTAACAAGGAGTAGGATGAGTAGGTTAGAGATCTTATGTCATTTTGTGTGTGTGGTAGATAAGAGATACTGGGCCCCTGGGACCTTTTCGCTTATGGGGCCACATACCTTTCCTTCTTAGAGTGTTCCCTGTGGAAGTGTTTAGTCGACTTGCTCATTGCTTTCCCTGTGGGCTCCCAAGTTTTTCACTAGTGTGTGTGTGCACAGTAACAAGGACAGTTCTTGGCATGTGCGGACATTGATTGATTGGTTGATGGACTGCATGGCTGACGGGGCAGAGAGACGGCAGTTGTCTTAACAGCTTCTATTCTGATGGGCTGCTGGTGAAGGTGTGTGCTGTTGAGCCTGCCATGAACGCTCTCCCTCCACTTCAGCCTTCTCATTTCTTCATGGATCTGTCTGGATGTCACTTCCTCCAGAAACCTTCCCTACCACTCCACTTCTCCCCAGTAGAGTGGATTTGTCTGCTGTGTGTTCATATAGCATCCTAAACCACTTATGCTGCCCGTTCACCGGTATTGCTCATTTAGACTTGGCTTTGTGAAAGCTGATTGTGTCTGTCTTGCTCACCGTTGTATCTCTGACACCTTGCCCAGTGGCTGGCTCTGAATAGGCAGACATATTTATTTGAGGTACTTGATTTTTGAATGGACAGACAGGTGGACGGATAGATCGATGGATGACATTGTGTAGCCAAAAATTGCATTTCTGTCCCTGCCCAATTTTGAAGATTCTCCTTCAGTTTGTACTTCCTGCCGTTATTTGAAGGGCCATTCTTTGTCTGTAATTGTGTCTTTGTTCAACGAAAAGCACCAAGCAAAAGCAGATAATTTATTTGATTACTGCCCACTGAGTTATTCTTCTGCTGTCAGCCTCATGTCTTAATCACCTGAAATCATGCTTACGTGTGTCTTGATAGCTTTTTTGGTAATTAGTGTAGTCTGTGTTCATTTGTATACTGTCAGTATGCTCTTGAGATGTTTTGCTGTAAAGTCAACTTTAGTATAAACTGTGAGTCTTGTTTTATTGTGATGATAATGAATGTATGAGGAACTCTGTAAAATTCAAACCAGTCTTCAAGTTTGTTCTTCAGCTGGAGGAACCTGCCCACTGTCATTTAAAAAAAAAAAAAAAGAAAGAAAAAGAAAAGCTTTATTGAAATATAATTCACATACCGTAAAATCCACCCTTTTAAAAAAGTTTCCAACTTAGTGTTGTTTAGTATATTCACCAAGTTGTGTATCCATGACTGCTATATAATCACAGAACGTGTTTTAGCGTCCCGCAAAGAAACGCCATACTCCTTAGCGGACATTCTTCATTCTGCTTTCTGTCTCTGTGGATTTGCCTGCTCCTACAGTATGTGGCCTGTGTGTTTGGCTTCTTTCACTTAGCATGATGTTTCAGAGGCTCCTCCGTGTGGTATCAGTACTTCATTCCTTTTTGTGGGCTGAATAATAGTCCATTGTAGCACATTTTGCTCATCCGTGCATTAGTTGATGGCCATTAGGGTTGTTTCCACTTTGTGCTATTGTGAATCATGCCGCTGTGAACGTTCATGTACAGGTTTTGTTGTTGACATATGTTGATATCTTATCAGGATTCAGTTATTGACTGAGTGGAAGTCAATACAAGTGAGTGGAAGTTCAAAGAATGTCATCCATGTATAATAAACATACAGAAATCATAAATGTTCACCTCAGTGAGTGTTTACAAAGTGAGTACACCTGTGTAACAAGAACGAAGCTCTACAAAAAGAACACTGCCAGGATCACTGGGGACTTTTAGATGTTGGCTTTGGTTTAGGTTGATTCATTTACCTGCATGCTCGGGTAGAGCTGAAGGCTTATCCTAACTGTATATTTGGAACATGAGCTCAGTAGGTAGTTTGTTATAGGAGTGCGGCAGCTGAAATCACAGACTCTAGGGCGTCAGTTGTTTGGTTTCAAACCCCAGCTTTGCCATTTATTAGTGTGGGACCGGGGGCAAGTTGCCCAATGACCTCTGAGCCCCAATTTCCTCATCTGTAAAATGGGGATAACACTACTTTATAGGAAGGATTAACATAAGTAGATTGCTTAGAAAGTTGCATGATAATCGTGCTAAGTGCAGTATGTGTGTTACCTCTTACTGTTGTTACGATGATTATTATTGTGTTTATCTCTTCATTAGAATGTAAGCCCCTTGTCTGACTGATTTATCTTTGTATTTTCAAAGACTAGCACTGTGCCTGGCCCATAATAAACTTTTGAGGAAGGAAAGGAGGGAGGGATTTTAAATCATGAGTGGCAGAACTCCTAAATCCTTTCCTGAAACCACTTCTGACTTCTACTCTGTCTTTCATTTACAACAGCTTTTGGAGCTATTTGACAGCGAAGACCCTCGGGAACGGGACTACTTAAAAACAGTCTTACACAGAATTTATGGCAAATTTCTTGGTCTTAGAGCATTTATCCGAAAACAGATTAACAATATTTTTCTAAGGTAAGCGAAGGGTGGGGGGGAGGACGAGTAAAATTGGTGGTTTCATAGAAGTGTTAAGTAAACATCAAATATTTGAACATCATGTACTGACTTTATTCTTTCTTTCCTTTTTAAAAAAGGTTTGTTTATGAAACAGAACACTTCAATGGTGTAGCCGAACTGCTGGAAATATTAGGAAGGTAAGCACATTTTTAGCTAATTGCTAATCTCAGGTGAATAACATTTTGCAAATTAGATTCAAGTGGCACAGGGCAACTCTGACCTAGATCTCTTGCTGTATGTACATCGGGTACTCTAATTTGTGCCTTAGCCTATTTCCCAGCTGACCCTACAAGACGTGATTTCTTGTTCCCCCTTGTTCCACAATTAGGCATTCCTAATTCTACCAGAATGACTGAAAGAGCTGACAGTTTGTTCATTGCTACAGAGACAGTACATCTGATTGCAGCCAGGCCAGTTACTCCAAAACACCTTATTCTAGTTAGTTTCTAGGCTACCTGTCCTTTGCCATATCTTTTGACCGCAAGTTCAGATAAATTGGAAGGATTGCCTTTTTCACAGGAGCCATGTACCCAGGTGTAGTTCTTGAACAGCTGCTGCCTGGACAAGTGGAATGAATTGGAAAGAGACAGCTGTTGTGTAGGTTTCTACACACAAGGGAGGTTAATGTAACTGGACAATGTGATTACTTAGTCTCTCCCCCTAATAGGAGGAGAAAAAGAAGGTGGAGTCCCATGGTTTTTTCTGTGATTTCCCCAGGCTGGGCTCTATACCTGTGGTATTCTTGGTCTGAGAAGAAATTCCAGGAATGATGTCTACAAACGGAAAGGGTCATAAGTGAGCAGTTTTAGGGGGAAGGAAAAATAAAGAGTCTTTGATCGAAGAGCTTTCTGTTGCTCAGAATCATTTACTCGGTTTAAGAGCATGAGAGCCCATGCTAGGAGATCATCAGCAAATTTTCTTTAATTTCCTTCCTGCTTAAATGTGCTCTTTGAAGTAACTGGGAAATCTTGGATGCCACTGGGGTGGGGTTTAGGTTGTTCTGGACCCAACAGAAACTGATTCCGATTTAACCTGGTCCTTCCATGAACAGGTGGTCTCGGTTTTGCTGGTTGTGATCACGCTAATTCATGTTTCTTTTTTCTTTTTCCTAGTATTATCAATGGCTTTGCTTTACCTCTTAAGGCAGAACACAAACAGTTTCTGGTGAAAGTGTTGATCCCTTTACACACTGTCAGGAGCCTATCACTCTTCCATGCCCAGGTAGAATTTTATGCAAGTTCTTTTGGAAGCAAAATTAAAAGTTTATAAACTCAGTGTTTCTTTGATATTGATATTTCCTTACGTAAACAAACAAACAAACAAAAAACTCGTTCAAGTATAAAATACTTCCCGAGGAAAATTAAAATGTGTGTTAATGTTTTCTATGCATAAGGGAATCATGGGAGTATTTTTCAAGAGGGAGGAACATCTATTCCACCATCTCATTTTACAGAGAACTTTAATGACTAGTGCACAAAATTATATACTGAACATAGAATAAAATATGTGTGTTTTCCAGATTTAGATCTCTGGACTTGTAATCGTTTTTGAGTGTTCTGGAATATTTGATCTCATCCTCATTTGCATCAGCCTGTCACTTGCTCTCTGCCCCCTCTCTTGGTTAATTCACTATTTCCTTCTCACTTTCTCCAGGCAAATAAACACACTCCCAAGTAAACAAATCAATCAGTACTTTCACATCTTTTTATTTTTAGCCTCTATGACTTTAAAAAGCATCCTCTGTCTTGTCCCAAGTCTGGTTTCCATGCTAACACTGCCTTGCGTGGTACGTGTGTCCCTAGGGGACAGATAAATGATGTAGTGGCATTTTAATTTTAGTATTCCAAACCAATGGGAATGTTTTGAGTTTGCATAAAAATGTCACACATTTTTCTGAGCAGTGTTCCTCTTTAAATGTGAAATTCTGTGTTTCGAGGAAAAATTAGTCCATATGTTTCTAATTTAGAACACCATCAAAATGTTGTTTCGCAAGGGTGGATTTCTTGTCCAAAAATCTTTACGAGCCCTTTTACAAATCTTGCCTCTGGTTTTTGAAATCACATTTCATGATCGTGTAAAAGAATTCTTACCTAGCTGGGCTACCATCAGATGTAAAACTTCACATTTCTCCCGGTTCTAACTGTGGCAGGTACAACCTTTTATCTCTTCATGAAACCGCTTCAGCCTGCATGGGCCACTTTAGGCGGTCAGCAAGAGGTTTAGTAAGTGCCTGCCTTTCGTGTAGGACTCTTCTGGAGCCACAGTAAAACCCCGTGCTGTTGATGTTGGCACAGAGAGAAAGGAAGCCCATGCGATGTAGCTTAGACTGTATGTAGATGAGATACTTTCAGAATATACTGAATGTGATATTTCTGCTTTTCATTAGCTGGATACTTCATGTCTCAGTATCCTTTTTTTTTTTTTTAACAAAATTCCCCTGGGGCGTTATTAGTGTCAATCTTTGGCTTGAAAAAGTAGCTTTTTATTTCATTTTATATATATTATATTTTTAGAATGAATTGAACATGAAATTACTAAAACCAGAGTCTAGAAACTTTGTAGGAAGTTTTGATGTATCTTTGAGCCCTTTTGAGTATATAGCATTTCCAATTTTGTCTTTCATTTTTCTGTTTCTCCAGCTGGCATATTGCATAGTACAGTTTCTGGAGAAAGATCCTTCACTCACAGAACCAGTAAGTATTTTTTCCATAATTTCAAAAGATTTCAAAATGACTATTTTTCATAGAGTCTATGTAGACAATTAAGTGCCATTGTTTTTCTCCTTTTCATTTTAGGTTATTAGGGGGTTAATGAAATTTTGGCCTAAAACATGTAGTCAAAAAGAGGTAAGTGCTTAATGTCAGCGTGTTAATAACTCACTAAATACTTTGTAGAGTGTCAGGCTCTGAGCCGATAAGTATGTGTAAAAATCCATGATCTCGTCTAATCTTCATTTTATCTCTGTCAGGCAGGTCTGTAAATATTCACACGTTACTAGTTTTAAAATGGAAGCTTGGAGAGCTGAAGTAGCCTGCCTGAGTGGATGCTAAGTGGAAGGGAGTGGGTCAGAATCCGCCACCCTGATTCCTGAACCCTGAACTTTTATCACGCTCTGCTCAGTCCCAGGGAAGCCCAAGGCAGGCTCCAGTCACGTGCCCCACTGTCTAGCTTTATCGAAGTCACCTTTCCAGTGGCCACCCTCATGGTGTGGAGGTTTTGGTGTTGCTGTAGATAGGTGCTAAAGCCACCAGCCCAAATACTCCCCATTTTAAAATAGAGTATAGATGGGATCTTACTGTCTACAATTGTAAACTATGTTACAGACCTCTAGTTCCAGCTCTTCAGAAGTGGCCCTGGAAATCCCTGACCTTCAGTCGTTTGTACTTTTGCTAAGACCTAACCAGCCATGTGCCCTGTGAGGAGGTTGTAGGGGAGGAAGTCTCTTAGCTTAGCTGTGAGCCTCGCTGGGTGCCAGACCTGCACTCACTCTTCTATAGAAACCATGTGGAAAATGGCCCAGCAGGAAAGGTCATCTGTTAGCTTGACATTTTGGGAGACTTGGGGGAGAACTCCTCTATGTGTCTTGACAAATGGCAAGAGTCAGCTGCCTACTTTGTATTACTTTTAACAGAAATACCCTCCTTTTCAAATCAGTTTCAATTCTCCAAAACCCTACTTTATACAATTTCAAGAAGTCATCTGACTTTTTAATACCTGTTAGACAAAATTAAACTGTACATTGCTGTCCAGATGCACCTGAAGATTTGAAAACGTTGTCATATGTCGTATTTTAATTGCATAGTTAATTTTTTTTAAGGTAATTATTTTTCCGTGCCTAAATGGGTAACTCTTTTTTATTTCTCTGTAAGTTTTCCGTTGTATTTAAAACAGTCGACTGTGCTATTGATTTGGCTCCATTTTGTGATCTAAAAGCTCAGTTTCTTGAGACACATAGTGCCGAGGCTGAGACTCGTTGTGCTTTATGGTGGGCAGTTGTGCGCGCTTACGTGTGTGTTGTACGTAAGTGTGTGGAGGCGAGGAGATGGGCTCAGTGCGTGCTAATGGGATTAAAATGGTACCTGCATGGGGGTGAAGCTGCTCATTTGTGTCTCTCCGTCTCTGTTAACTGGTGAATCCTACGGGAGCACCTAGCACGTAGCAGGGGCTGAAACACTTAGCAGATACCTGCATGCGCCACTGTGGACCTTTGTTCATCATGCAGGAGGACCGCTTTTCCCACTGTTTGAAAAATAAGAGTAGGGAGGCAGATGCTAGCTAGGTGAGAGCAAAAGAGGGGAGAGCCCCAGGGACACTGCTGTTTCCCAAGGGCCCTGCCGCCACATGTAAGTGCCCCCTCCCCCTCCCCCTCCCCCCCCTTTCTGGGTTAGATGTAGCACATAGAGGAATTTTTCCAAAGTAAATGGAATCATATTTTCAAAGCTATAGGGACTTTGCTTTTCATACGTACCCTCTGGTGAATTCTTTATGAAGTGAACATCTAACGTAAGACAATGCCTAATTTTTTCCTGTTTGGTTTTATGTGTAAATTTTTCTTAAAACATTACAAACTCTCATGACTCCTCATCATTCATTTGGATTTTTTAACGAAGTACCTGAGGTTTTGCGTTTTGTATGTACTTACAGGTCATGTTCCTTGGGGAGCTGGAAGAAATATTGGATGTGATCGAACCCTCCCAGTTTGTTAAAATCCAAGAACCTTTGTTTAAACAAATTGCCAAATGTGTATCTAGCCCCCATTTTCAGGTTAGTAATAGAGGATGAGCCAGAGTGGCCTGTGCAACATATGTTATTTGGTAAAATTTTATTTGTATTGAAAGAAATGTAATGGACACTAGCTACCTGTTGTTTTTTATTTGCTATTTTCTCCTATGATAATAATTTTAATAATGACCTCCTCTATGTTGAACACCTGTAATAGGACAGCCACCGTGATGATGCTTTCTGTCTAGTGACTTCAGTGTTCATGATCACTCTGCAAGGAGGGCATTACGAGTTTTACAGATGTGAACACTGAAGTTCGAAGTGGTAAAGTAATTTGTCTCCAGTAAAATGGCTGAGTAAGGGGTGGACTGGTAGGGTTCCTGCAGAGTGTAAGAGAGAATGCGAAATAAAGCTTAAGAGACAGAACACACACATTCTGTACTGTGCTAGATGCTTTACGTGCATTCTTTGTAAACTTCAAATTATCCTACGGGGCTCTCCCCACCCCCTCACCCTCCCTGCCTGCTGTGTTCTAGAAGAAAAAATTGAAATTCAGAGAATGATTTGCTCAGGGCCCCGAGTTCATAAGCAGGTGAGTCCCTTCAGTGTAGCTTCTTGTGAACGTTGGTGACCTTCCCGTGGCACCACTCTGCCTCCTTGTGGCCACTCTGGGGGAATCACAGGGAAGCGAACCCAGCCACCTTTTCCTCAACTGGGCCCATTGCCACAGTGCTGCAGAACCCACACAAGAGGGAAGGGGTGACCTGGAGCGAAAACATGTTAGGTTTTATGCCCTTTCACTGTTTCACCAAGGTCCAAATCACAGACCTTGAAGATTGACTGTTTAGGTGCTGCCTGTTGACCGGAACAGATTGTTCAGATTGTAGCTGGTAGCACAGAATCACACACTGTTAACATGGTAGACTCGATGGTGAACTTTTCCCCTGAGCTGTCGGTATCCTGAGTAGGTAGGAGACAATTGGCTATAGTTGTCGTTTTAATTTTTGACCCAAAGACATGTTAGCATGTTAAGGCAATGATCTTGTGACACTCTAGCAATTATACCACAAAGCCAACCCAGAGAAAAAAAAAGTGGAAGCCATTTATATGAACCGTTACGTTGCATTCAGATGATACAACACATGTCCAGATAAACAAACCAAAACACAATTGCAGGATACTGTGTCGGTGTTTGCATATTACGCATGGCCTGAGTGCTCAGGCTTCTGGATTGTCTAGCTTACTTTTCAGTTTTCATCAGGACGTTCGACATTGTGGAAAGCAAGGACCAGAACTGACTGACACACACACTCATATTCTCTCTCTCTCTCTCTCTCTCTCTCTCTCTCTCTCTCTCTCTCTCTCTCTCCCCCCCCCCCCTTTTTTCTTTTTTCTACCCCCCCCCCCCCCCCCCGCAAATGTCTTTTAAGATCACCAGGGAGCCTTAAATGATGCTCAGAAGCTTTAGAAAGGAGACAGTGTCTAGTCAGCTACTGCTATGTCCATTCAGGCTTCTGTAACAAAGTACCACAGACTGGGTGGCTAACGAACAGGAGAAATTTATTTCTATGTTTCTGGAGGCCGGAAGTGTGAGATCAGGGTACCGGCGCAGTTGAGTGAGGCCTCTCTTCGGAGTTGCAGATTTCTTGTATCCTTACTTATCAGTGCTATTGTATAAGCACTAACCCCATTCATGAGGGCTCCATTCTTACAACATTAAGTACCTTTCAAAGGCCCCCTGTACTCATACCATCGTCTTTGGGGGTTAGGATCTCAACATATGAGTTTTGTGGGGACACAGGCATTCAGATCACAGGAGGCTTCTATAACAAAACACCACAGACCATGTGGCTTAAACCACAGAAATGTATTTCTCACAGTTGTGGAGGCTGGAAGTCTGAGATCAGAGTGTCGGCCTGGCCTGCTTCTGGTGAGGGCTCCCTTTCTGGCCTGCAGATGGCTGGCTGCCTTCTTGCTGTGTCCTCACATGGCCTTTCTTTGGTGTGTGTGTGAGGAGAGAGAAGATCTCTCTCTTCCTCCTCTTAAGACCACCAAGCCTATTGGATTAGGACCCCGCCCTTATGACTTCTTTTAACCTTAAGTACCTCCTAAAAGTCCTGTCTCCAAATACACCCACACTGAGGGTTAGAGCTTCAACATATGAATTTGGCCGGGGGGAGGGGGGGGTTGGTGGGGGGAGGCAGTGTAGTCCATAACAGAAAGAAAAAATAATTCAAAATTATTTGACAGAAGTAAGACTTAGAACTAAAGAAAGAAGGACAGTAAAGAGGTTCTTCTTTTTCTTTCTTTTCTTTTTTTTTTTTATTTTTAAAATGTTTATTTATTTTGAGATAGAGTGCGTACTTGCACACGAGCTGGGGAGGGGCAGAGAGAGGGAGAGAGACAGAATTCCAGGTGGGCTCCGTGTTGTCAGCGCAGAGTCCGACTCAGGGCTCGATCTCACAAACCATGAGATCATGGCCTGAGCTGAAACCAAGAGCCGGACGTTTAACCAACTGAGACACCCAGGTGCCCCAAAGAGGTTCTTATTTATTCATTTCCTAAGTGTTGCTTGGTGTATCCAGCAAACATTTTTCAAGCGCCACTGTGTGTAGTCACATGCCTTTCACTACTTGCCCACCGTGTGGCATGGAGGTCAGACGGCTCCCACTAGAGACCACTCCATGTGCAAGGAGGACCGTGGGTCCCAGGAAACTAGTGGTTCTGTCCTAGTGTTAGACATGCTAATTTTTGCTTTGCATAAGCATTGCCTTTCCTCTTTAAGGGGCTTTGCTGGATACTGACTTTCTGTAAGTGATTTTGCATAGTAACACATACATCCATTAAAATACTTGTTAGCATTAAGTAGCAGGTAAACATTAGACTTGTAATTGGATGTAGGAAAATCCTAGGTTTCTCCTTCTGTACCAGCATACTCTGGTGGGCTCTTTAAAAGTTCTTCCCTTTGGTTGTAAGTTTCAGAGCAGCCTCAACTCCGTTCCTCCTCTTGTCCTTGGCTCTGCCTGCCTCAGCCACGCCTTATGCTTCATGGTTTCTAGACCCATCGTCCATGTTAGCACTTCTGCTGTCCTTTCCTGTGATTCCCTCCGCCTGGAATGCCTTATCCTTCTTTGCTTCATCCTTCAGATCCCCATTTAGATGCTACCGCCTGTGTTACATTGCTGCTACTCCTCCTCTCCCTCAGGTCATCCAGATCGTTCATTCCACTCTTTCCTCGGGCTCTTTGTTTCTTCTTTATCGGTACAGCATCTATCACGGGTTACATAGGATAGGCCCGTAGATCCCCCTTCCCCTGCTGGCATATGAGCTCCAAGGGGATAACAGAGTAAAGAAGTTAAGAGCAGGGACTTTGGAACCTGCCACTTGCTAGCCATGTGGATTTGAGGCAATGGCTTATATACTCTGGGCTCTATTTTCCTCATTTGCAAAATGGAAATGATGGCGCTTGTGCCATCGTGAGGTCATGAGGATTCAATAAGGTCGTGTGTGTGTGAAACACGTAGCACGGTGCCTGGCATGTACTAAATATTCAATAATGACTGTCTTCTTTGTACTCTCAGGGTCTAGTGCCTCATGAGGCCCGGGATTTTTTTTTGAAGCAAGTTGAATAATGTAAATGGAAAGGCTTAATTTCTCAGAGTCTATTGGTGGGTACATCTTGTACCATTTCATTAAATTATTAAATTTAAATTTAATGTAAATTTAATTCATTAAATTAGAATGTAATTTTTTAATCCCTCTGAATGAAAGAAGCCACTCTTTTTTTCTTTTTCTCCAACTCTAAAAAGCACCCTTGTCAAGATTTTAGCCTTTTTGAGATTTGGGGTTTGGTTATTCTTATTTTAGGTTCCTTTTGAGATTGTTTAGGTTATTTTTTTTGCCTTCCTTTGAATTCATAGAGTCCATTGGCTAGCATGGTGGTCAGAGAAAAGGGACCTGACATAGCAAGCAGGCATCTGCATAGCCAGTGTCCCTAAGTCCAGGAACTGAGTGACTTTCTCCTGGCTGATGTAGTTCAAAGGAAGGGACCAGAAATAAACTGTGGAAAGAGTGTGGTCACGAGCCTGGAGTCCCAGTGCTCACCATTTACTGGCAATGTGAGCTTGCCAGGTTGTTAGCCTCTCTGAGACTCAGTGTCTCCATCTCTGCAAGGAGCACATGACCTTACTCCTCGGACGGTGGCAAGGATGGGACGCCCTGTGTGCAGTGTTGGCACAGTGGCTGGGCCAGGGGACGAGCTGAGCAAATGTGACTGGCCTGCGGGGACGGGCAGCTGGGTGTTTCTCAGCAGCTGGTGGCCGAATGTCAGCCACGTGCCGGGCCCTGGGGTTGGTCTGAAGTGTGTAGGATGAAAGAAGGGAGCCAGAAGAGAGTTGAAGACTTGGGGAAGGCAGTGTGCATTAGAGAGGAAAGGTGTTTGGAGTGTTGGGAGGGAAGATGTGAGCTCAGATGAAATGGGCAGTATTGAAGGAGAATACAGAGAAATAATAGGTAGGGAAACTTTTTTCCTTCCCCTAATTGATGAACCTTTTGGGAACTCTCTAAAAGATTTGAAATCCACAACAATGTAAAGTGTGATTAATACTTAATTTCACATTTGATTGAATGATATAAAAATAGTCTTAAAATATTTTTGTTTGGAGAGATTTTAATTTTGTTTTATCTGTCTTTTTTGCTCTCTTAATATTTTCTTTTTCTTTTCCTTTTTAAAGGTGGCAGAAAGGGCACTGTATTATTGGAATAATGAATACATCATGAGTTTGATAGAAGAAAACTCGAATGTCATCCTTCCCATCATGTTTTCCAGTCTTTATAGGATTTCAAAAGAACATTGGAATCCGTAGGTTTTCAGTTTCTCCCCTCTTCTTCCTATTCTTCCTCCTCGCCCTTCCCTCTCTCCCTCCCTCTTTCTCTTTTGCTTAATAAAGTCTTGCCATGTGCCAGATGCTGTGCCTGTTGGTGAAGACAGATATGTGAAAACTCCTGTCTTTTAGAAATTCACTAACTGGTTGGGGAGACCCACAAGTAAACATATTTTATAAAACAGTGTTTTTTAAGTGCAGTTACATTAAAATCTCTGCTTCCATGAGGGGCTCCTGACTTGTCTGTGAATGTAGCAGAGCTTTTTTGGGGGTGGTCTGAAGTGAGAGGAGAGGGTTGCTGACATTAACGAGGGGGTAATGCTCAAAAGGATTCTTAAAGCAATGTGGCAGGTGGATGGGACGGGGAAGCCCTTTCATAGTGAGTCTCATCATCACATTAAAAGGCACAAACACATAAAAAGCACCTGTCAGGTTCTGAAACCTGTAAGTTTGGGAGGGCTAAATTACCAGGTCTTTTGGGGAGGTGGCTAGAAGATGGGGTGAAAAGGGAGAGTTCACCCCCCCCCCCCCCCCCATGAACCTTCACCAGTGGATGGTAAGGAAATACCAAGGAGTCCTAAGGAGGAAAGTGCTTTGAATTGATTTGCATTTTAGCACCATCCATTTCTTAAAAACCCAAGTCTGTCATTACAAATGTTCTCTAGGAAGACAAGTTTAAAATCACTGAAGGAGATGTTTAACATCTAGTCCTATGAAGGTTAAAGCATTCTGTATTTGAATGGCTTTACATGTGTCTCTGGAATAGAAAGAAAATTTAGTGTGGTATTAGATATTAGTAAGATGTAATTAAGTATATTCCTAGTATGCGTTTAGAAGTTTTGCATACAACTGTAAAATATTACATTTCTTATTTTTCAAATTTGCCAAATTTTGTTATTAAAACTCATAAAAATAAAGAACTGGTAAATAATTCTCATTATGCAGGTAGTCTCTTGGGGACGTAGAGAGTGGTTTTGGCAAGTGTCTGTAGCTGCTCAGTGTACTGTATTTGGCTCTTCTCCATCACTATCCATTGTATGTGAGAAGGTCATTTCCCTCAACAGAAGGGAGCTTAAGTTTTCCTTTTAATAGGCACAGGGCAGAACGACACAGCAGGTACATTTATGTTTTGGAACATCAAACCCACGGTTTTTTTGACCTATGGCCTGACTTTTACCAGTGCCTTCTTCAGTGGTGTTGGTAGCAGATTTGTTGCAAAACAGAAGTAATGGGCATTTTTGCAAAGGGCAGTGCTGTTTAGACTCTAGTCTGAAGATATCAAGCCCATCATGGGCATAGTCCTGAAGATGTCAAGAGCTTATTCTTCCACTTGATGAATCTATGTGCCGCCATTTTGGCCATTTAGCTATGTTCCACAGCTAACGGCAGCCATCACCAGCTTGCCGGTCACCTCAGCGACACATGTGTTGGGTTGGCGAGGGAACTTAGCAGGAGTGAATGGACCGAACCAGATCACAAATAGAAACTCAACTCATTAAACTGTCCAACTTACAGGGGTTCGGCATCCTGTCTTTGAATATGAATAACATACATATTTGTTTCCATGAGAACAGCTTTTGATTTTGATGAATTATGTATATTATCACTTTAAAAATAAAGTTCTGTGCAAATTCTGGTCTCTAAGGTTAGTCCTACCACAGGTGCTCCTTTTTAGGGTGAAGTTGCTTTATTTTTATTCTTGCCTTTGTATTAAATGAAGTCAACAAGTGCCCACAGACAAGTCTATTCTGGGTACCAATAATTAGAAGGGCAGAATTAGATTTTTCTTTCTCTAATCCTGCCAACCCCTCCGAAAGATATCTTGCCCGGAACAGTGAAGAATGGAACTCTCTTGGTGTGGAAATGAACTGTAGGTCGTTTCTAGTTGTGGCAACTGAAAAGGGATGGAGATTTTGCAGTACAAGGAGCTCATTCAGACACAGGTTCCGCTTTCCCTCTTTCCATGCAGCTCCCATTATGTAAGACTAACCAACGTGTTCTCTTGTCTCTGTGCTTCCCAGGGCTATCGTGGCGCTAGTGTATAATGTGTTGAAGGCATTTATGGAGATGAACAGCACCATGTTTGATGAGCTGACAGCCACATACAAGTCAGATCGTCAGCGGTAACTTTTTAAAGCTTTTTTGTCAGCTGTGCACAAAACTGTTGAATTCTCTCCTTGCTCTTTGTCGCAGTTGCCCGATCGCACCCGAAATCATAAGCAACACACTTTTATTTCTTTCTGTGTTCACTTTTGCATGCTCATTTGCTGTGTCTTTATTGGTGTGCCACTAGGGAGCAAAGGGTCAGTTTGAGAAAGGCTGCTTTCCTCCTTCCCTTCAGTCATGTGTCTCTTCTACCTCAGAGTTAAGGGCCTGGCATGTAACTGGTATTTCGGGCCCATTTAAGGAATCCATCAGGTAGTTTGCCATCCGGGTTCACTCCCATTATTTGAGCTAGAATTGGGCAGATCTTGTATACTTCACTCCAGCAAGAGGGGTGAGGCACCATTTTTGTTTAGCTCTTTGGCCCAGAACTTACTTTCTGCTCTAGAACACAACAAATTCATTAGGATGTAAAGGACAGTGAAAAGAACATGGAGGTGAAGAGTCTGGTATTATGCAAATTTTGAAATGTTTGCGACCAAAAGGGAGCAAAAACCAGTTGAATTCTTTACATAAATGCTTATGGATTAGTAAAGCCTTTCTTGATTTCATTTATATGTGATTTTTCAACTTCATTATTTCTTGTTCAACATGTCCGACCTTCTAAAAGAGTTTGTCTTGGTCCGTTTGGTTTGCTCTAACAAAATACCACATACGGGTGTTTTATGGGTAGCTTATAAACAACAGAAATGTATTTCTCTGAGTTCTGGAGGCAGGAAGCCAAGATTATGGTGCCAGCATGGTAGATAAGGGCCCTCATTTCTGATTCATAGCCAGCACCTTCTCACTGTGTCTTCACATGATAGAAGGGACAGGGAATCTCTGTGGGATCTTTTTTACAAGGTCACTAATACCTTTCAAGAGGGCCCCACCTTCATGACCTAATCTTCTCCCCAGAGGCTAGCTACTGAACCCATCACCTTTGAAGGTGAGGATCTCAACCTAAGAATTTTGGGCAGGATGGGATGCAAATATTCAGATCTTGACATCGATATACTTGGAGAACTTGAGGAAGGTCTAGAGAGCTTGTTAGTAGTTGGGCTTCTGGTTTCGCTTTGATCCAGAAGCAAATGTCAGCTTTGTATAGTATGGACTTTGTATACTATGGACTTTAGAAGATCCCAGGGGTGTGTACGAGCATTCAGACCCAAGACCTTGCTGAACCTCCTGAACAGAGCTATGTGTGGTTCCCTTGCTTCTTTGCTTTGCCTGATTTTGCATGTGTTACTTGCATTTTACTGATAAAAAGAGCAATGAGGGGAAAGGTTTGGTGGCGGGGCAGAGGACTATCATAGTGATTTTTTAAAAAAAATTACCAGGATGTGGTTATATTGAAAAGCAAATTTAATTATGGAATATGGCAAGTGGTTTGCCTGTAGGCAGAAGAGGCTGGGGTATTTTATACAATATTGGGATAAATATCACTTATGGGATATGTTGTGCCATATTTGTAATTTAAGGAACTTTCAATTTAACTGTTTACAGTTGTTGTAAATTATTACGTTTATAACCCTCCTTGGCTCAAACTCTTAAAGTCTTTATTTAAAAGTGTTATTTAAGTAGAGGAAATAAAGGGCACATTCTCATACTGTGGCGTACCATTAAAGAGTGTGTTTTACATAATGTCCTTTTCTTTTATAGCAACTGAAAACCCGTAGTTATTATCCTCTTTCAATAAGGATGAAAGAAAAATCTGTAGAATCCCATTAAGAGAAATAAAGACCTTATTTCTAAAATATTCAAATTGAATTAAATTAATTCATATGTATTGAATTTTGGTAGCTTATCATTTAAACTAAATAGACCAAATCCTTGAAAAAGATACCTATTGACCAAGGGGCCCAGGAATAGACTTGGTGAAGTTGATTCTGAAGATCTGGTGTATTAGAGTGACTTACCATGAGTGGACTTTAAAAAAAAAAAAAAATTTTTTTTAACCTTTATTTGTTTTTGAGAGAGAAAGACAGAGCACGAGTGGGGAAGGGGCAGAGAGAGAGAGGGAGGCACAGAATCTGAAACCGGCTCCAGGCTCTGAGCTGTCAGCAGAGAGCCCGATGCGAGGCTCGAACTCGGAAACGGCAAGATCATGACCTGAGCCGAAGTCGGTCGCTTAACCAGGCGCCCCGGACTTTTTTTTAATGAAAGAAGGACTTTTTTAAAGTAAGGGTAATGTTTTGTTAAACGATCAATAGAAGATTGTACTGAATAGATGGAAACATTGGCTGCTCCCTGGATGTGAGACTAGGGAAAGGGAAGAAAGAGATTTATTTGGTACTGTTAGAGAAGAGCTAAATGGAAGAGTTTACTTCTGGATGGCACCAAGTTTAAGTGTTTCAGTTTAGATAAATTTTTTAAGTATTACAAACCTGGAAATGGTGAGTGGAAGAAATAACTAGCGTTGTTATATGCATATGCTAACATTAGTGCGATGTGAAATTGAAATTGGAAGAGAATTTGACAGTAATCCTAGCATGACAGTATGGTTAAGCTTTAAAATTCCCACCTACAGGGAGAGAAAAAAGTAGGAAAGAATGGAATGACAGTAAACTACATCAGAAATATTTAGAATATTTGAAGGTAAAGTTGTCAGTATAAAAGATGTATAATAAGCATAAAACTCAACTGGAAGAAAGCTCCACAGGACAAATTGTATTGAATGCCATAAAACTTTTATTTTTTTTTAACGTTTATTTATTTATTTTTGAGAGACCAAGAGAAAGTGTGAGCAGGGGAGGGGCAGAGAGAGAGGGAGACACAGAATCCAAAGTAGGCTCCGGCTCTGAGCTGTCAGCACAGAGCCTGACCCGGGGCTCAAACCCATGAACCGTGAGATTGTGACCTAAGCCAAAGTTGGATGCTTAACCGACTGAGCCACCCAGGCGCCCCAGCCATAAAACTCTTGATCACAGATGTGAATGAAATGCTTCAGGAACAAGATGATGGGTGTTTTAATGATGTCAGCACTTAATTTAAAGTTCAAATTAGGACAATGTGAACCTAACATATGTTTAACCTGTGTTTTAGTCAGAGAAAGTTCCTGGGACCCCTGGGTGGCCCATGGTTTTGTGGGTTCCAGCCCTGCGTCGGGCTTTGTGCACTGAACCTGAGGAGCCTAATAGGAATTCTTTCTCTCTCTCTCTCTCTCTCTCTCTCTCTCTCTCTCTCTCTCTCTCTCTCTTTCTCTCTCTCTGCCCCTCTTCTGCTCACACACACTCTCTCAAAATAAATAAATAATTTTAAAAATTAAAAAGTTCCTAAACCCTTGCTTAACACCTTTTTCCCCCTCCAAATGAAAAGGCATCAGTGTTCTATGGTAACATTTATTTAGACCTAATATTATTCCTAAACCTTACTGAAAAACCAAAAATGATTAATTTACCAAACAGCTTACTTACAGTTAAGAATTTGGAATTCATGATTGGAGGATCATCTAATCTAGTCTCTATTGCCCTGCAGATATAATTCTTAGAGTCAAAATTACCGGAAAGAGACCTGTTGGAAAAATTGTTATGCCCATTGGAATTCATATTGTGCAGATTGTATTTGAAACAGCTGACACTAGTCATAGTATAAAGGCCTAAATTATCAAAATATTAATTATGAAATGATAATATTAATTATTATACTACAGAATCAAATATTTCCTCAAGACTAGTGGAATGAGAATATAAAATTAAGTACTTCTAGAGATTGGGGTTAATTTGTATGGCCGTAGATATCAAATACTTTTTTAAAACTTGGGGATGACGTTAAAAAATATGAGGCATTGGAATTATATACAGCTTTCACTTAACCTGTGTGGATTTCCCTGAGTGCATACTGTACTGTAACTGAGGTTAAGGCCTGGCTAGCTAAGGTGGCACAGGGACCATATCCCCATGGCTGAGATGGCAGGGCCCCCATTTTCAGGAAGGATCAGATTCACAACTCTTACCTGAGTCTGCTGTTTACTGGTTCATCACAGTATGAGAAAGCTAGGGATAGCGGTGGATTATTTTTAATAAATGGGAATGTACTTAATTTACGGTATAGTCCTATATTCCTTGATTTTGTGTTTTCTATCTGGTTGATGTTAAAATTAACATCCTTTCTTTTATCAAAATACGGTGATATAAAAGGTCCTTGGCAAAAAAAAATTTGTTGATCCTATTTTGGACATCCAGTTTTTTAGTAAAATTTATCAAATTTACCAGTCAAATTGGTATTGAGCCAAATTTGAAGGCTTGGAACATTAAACATTTGATTCATGATACTGTCAACGAAGTTCCTTCCAGACCGTTACAACTCAAGTCACAAAAAAAAGAACATTTTATTTGGTTGTATATATAGGTATAGAATAAGTTAATAACATGGATTTTGTGGTTGATTAATACTTGCAAGAACAAGATTCTGCTAAAGGATTTACTACACATGGTGTAGGGAAAATAGATAATAATAAAGGGAAAGTATATTTTCTTGACCTACTACTTTCTCTGCATCAGTATCATCCCTAGCATCCCTTTTGAGAAACTCTTTGGAGGCAAAGAGAAAATTAGATTTTAACTAGATCCCCAATAAAAATCGCTTAATGCGTCTTTGGATCTTTAAGATAATGGATACGTAGAAGTGACCTCTATTTTTGTTTCTTGGTCATTTTGAAGTTAACTTTCATTGTTAGGCTAAGTAAAAACGAATATTAATTTGAAATCTTAAAATAGTCTTGTCATCTCTTGCTCAGTACATTAATACAACGTTTCTGTGTATGTAAGTATGAAGAAAAAAAAAAAAAAAAGCAAGAGAAAAACCGAAATGAAGAAATACCCACAAGCTTAATACCAAACTTTTCAAAGACTACTTCTAAAATACACATGGGGGAAGAGTAGGGGCAGTTACGGTTAGGTAATCTTTTCAGACTTTCCTAGTTGTTTACCTTGTATTCTGTTTTCTCCCCAGTGAGAAAAAGAAAGAAAAGGAACGTGAAGAATTGTGGAAAAAACTGGAGGATCTGGAATTAAAGAGAGGTCTTAGACGTGATGGCATAATTCCAACTTAACAGAAATAACGACAGCAGCATCACTAACCTGTGGAGTCACACATTTATGTAGTAGAAGATGGGAGGAACAGTTTTCTGTATTGTGCACCTTTGCAGTAGATTTCACATTTGTTTCATTATTACAACAGCACTGTATATACCTGTCTCTAAGTAAAGGAAAAAAAAAAAAAAAAAGGACTTCAGTCCAACGTTTGGACAGTAGATGGACTTCTCAGAACTTTGCAAACATAATCATTGTTCTAACCCTCTTTAAAAAAAAAAAAAACACAAAAAAACAAAAAACAGTCTTCAGAGATCTGTTGATGAAATTGCTATGTTAAAATTCTATTATCAGGAGTTCCTTATTTATCCTTAGCAGAGAGTATGAAACAATTTTCAAATGTGAACAATCTTAAATTTAGCTTGTCTTTCTGCTAAGCTGTTAAATGTATTTATAGTAATGGAAGAAAAAAAAAACTGTCATTTCCTTATCAATTTGTATAACATCCTCCTCTGGATAACTTGACTGTAATTTAACATCTTTTCCTTTTGCACATCTTCATGAGTTGAATGTCCATGTGGAAGGGGACCATGAATTGTGAAGGTCCCTGGTAAAAGTTTTGTTTACTGGAGTGAACATCTTTCCAGTAACCAGGTAGTCCTGGTACTCCTTTAGTTTTAAAATTAGGAGTAAAAGAGAAGAGGTGATAAACATAGTAGGGAAGGGAATTTTGGGTTCATGCATCCAGTTTATGGTGGATCCAAATCAATGTCTTGAATCCTTTGAAAACAGGTACTGGGACATCATAGGCTTCAGTACCTGACCAGTATTAGTTGCATCCATCATTGAACACACATACCAGAGATGTTTGAGAAATGTCAGAAAACATCCTTGTGGACCATTTTGTAATAAGAAAGACAAACACTAAACAGTACAACCATGAGATCGATCACCAGGATTGTGAATCTAATTGGGAAGAGAGTTGAGCAAACAGCTTGGACTGTTTGGAGTTGTTGCCTTACTTTTTAATATGTATTTATAAAGTATTCCAGCAAAAGAGGATGTAGCCTCTGGGAAAAAACAAACATATTACAGTGTTTTTTGTAGATTCTCGTTCTATATCTCATCATAGCGCCAGCCCTGTTTTTAGCCAGAAAGGATTCAGGATAAACATTATTATGCATTCTGAATTGGATGCATATTCCTAACTACTGTATTTGTTACCAAAAGTGGTTCTACAAATGCTACTGAAAAAAAAAAATCTGGAAATCCCTAATGTCCTGAGTATTAATAATAAAGTTTAAAAATGCTTTTATATCAAAGGTGCATTGTGACCAAATTGTTTAAGAAAAAAACAAAAAATTTAGGGCTGTATTATAGATCTATACCTTATTGGCTCTCTGCTTTGTATTTAAAAGAGGAATCTTACTACATCTTGGGGAGATAAGATGCTGATGAAATTTGTGTCCAGTATGTACTTAACCCGATGCGGTTGCATTATTATGTACTGAAAGATACGTGTTTTGGAATTTATTTTCAGGATGCTTTTGCTTGTTATGGACGTGGCAGCAGTGAGTTGATAATCCTAAACCTTCACCTCCAGCAGTATTCGTGGCATAGGGCTGATTCTGTGTTCATGTATTGAATTGTGATAGTAGGAAACATGAACATATGAAATGTTGTTGCTCTTAATAGAAATATAATATCAATATGGACTTGTATATTTTCTTCCTTCCACTTAAATATAAAGTAGAATATGCAGTTTTATCGTTTCCAAGAAAAAAAGGAAAATAAAAGCCGCTGACCTTTCTCCCCTATTAAGTGTTTCAGGATTATCAGGTCACAGTTTGTGCGTAAAAAAGTCTGCTAATTATGGATATTGTCATCTCAGTAACTTTGTAAAACAAAAACAAAACTTGGCTATGTTAATTCTGAAAAAGAAACAGCAGTAAAAGAGTCATATGCAACACCCAACACAACATGGTTTAATTGAATGAAGATTTTTTTTTTTTTTTTTTTTTTTTTTTTAAAGAACATTAATGGGGATTCAATGTAAAGCTGGCAGAGGCTGCTGAAATGAAACAACTTACTTTAAAAGTGCTGGAGCAAAGGTGCAAGTTCAAACACTAAAGATAAAAAATAAATTTGTAACAAATCATCTCCTTTAGCTCTTTTGATTTGAGCCCCGTTAGTTTTGAGTCTGCATTACATTTGTTTTTGACAGTATAAACTTGTTTGCCATTAATTCATCTTTTTAGATAGAGGACGTTTAAAATCCCTGGTTCATGAACTCTCTGCCCATTACAACGGAATGCAGTCATTTGCGATGAGAAAAACGAGGATCCTGTCGTGCACCTCTCCCTGCCTCCGAGCAAAGGTGAGGACTGCACAGATACCCTTGATGTTAAATCTGGACGTTGACCATTCCAAACTGAGAAGAACAAAGCCGAATTTTAGACATATGTACAGAAGCAATTATAAATTTATGTCTAAAATGTATAGGGCAACTTCTGAGAAGAAACGCTGTCTTTCCTTTTTTAAACCGAAAGTGACAATGTGACATCTGTCATGTTGTGTCCGGTGGCGCAGAGTAACCGAGGTGACCTGACTGTTGCACTCTGTGACATAGTTAAGGCCGTACTTGCTGCATTCACAGCAGCCCCCTCTCTCTGTCCTTTCCCACATTTCTGCTGTTGTTGCAGCCTGACTTAATTGTGACAAATGCATCTTTGTGTTCTATTTTGTTGGCTTCATAATTTCCAGAACTATATATAAATATATTTTTTAAATAGCAAATATTGTAGTTAGTGAGTGACGATCACTCCAGCCTCATCCCTACCATATTGGTTTCAGGGATAGGATAAAGAGTGTCTTTGGAAGAAAAAAAAAAAAACAAAAAACAAAAAACGAAATCAAACCAAACCCTGTGGTTTTAGAATGATGCCGAGGTCTTAGGCTGTGGGCCTAGAACAACCATGTGAGTGAACTGACCCATCTCATACTTTGAATCAAGCATGCATTCCTTTTCTCGTTGTGCAAGTGGTCCCCAGTTGTTTCCCTCCCGTGTTGCGTTTTTGTTCCTTTAAATTTTATTATATTTTGCTCTCCCTGACATCTGACTGTTTTTTATAAAAAATAAAATAAAATAAAAAATAAAAAAAGTAAGAAGTAACTAATACCCTCGATGCCGCTGGATACTCACAAGCAGGGTTATGCTCCTTCATCTTGGGCTTGCTTGCCTAAATGGAAGGGTTTAATTTATTTTGTACCTCCTTCTATGCGTGGGACAGTCCAGGAAAGAGCCAGGAATTGCTTGTAATTGCACCTGCTATACAGGAATGTATAGCCCTAGGCTCAATCACACTATGGAAAGAAAAAAAAAAAAAGTATATTTAGAGCTTTAAAAGCTTTTTTATTTTTTTGTGGGGATCGGGGGGTGGGAAAGGGAAGATGTATGGATGTTACTGGCATTTTTAAGTCTTCAGAGTTTTTCTGTGTTTTTTTTCCCCCTTCTGTTTTGTCCTTTGCCTTTAATTAGGTGCACTGAGCTGGCCCAGGAAATGAAGAGATTCTCTCTTTTGATGCTATTACCAATGTTATCACAAAGTTGTGTCACCTGTAGCAGAAAGGTGGCACCAGACATGATCAGTGGTGTTTTATTTGCACATCAATATTTTTATTTTTATATTCTGGCTCAGCTGCTTCTCTGAGTGAAGTTAAGGAGTGACCCACAAAGGATTTTTGTAGTAGGCATATTGGCAATGTGTTTTATATTTCTCAGTATTTAATTTTGAAAATCTAAAAGGATTGTGCATCTTGAGAGAAAGTTGAGCAAATTTTGATCTAGTGGAATGTTAATTTGTGCTGCTTCCTGTGCACGATAGCAGCAGTAATCTCTCTCTTGGAAATAAACATCCCAGTTTATGATGTCTATGAATATAGGTTTCCTTTTCTTCCCTTCCTCCTTCCCACCCTTCCCCCCGCCCCGCCCTGCCTCCTTCCTGCCTTCCTTCCCTTCTACCTTCTCCGTTCCCTCCCTTCCTTCTCTTTCTTTACTTTTTTTTTTTTTGAAATCACTTATTGTAAATAAGTTGTAATCCAGACCTCATGTATCAATGGGGAACTTTCAAATATAAATATTACCAATACATTTTCTGGTTGTTGTCTGATTTTTGATTGAGGTCTCGTGAGAATGACATATCCATTGGTTTTCGTTTGAAAATTTCACTTTAGCCTCATCAATCTTTTGGTATTGTAGTATTCTATTGTTTTAGCAGGAGAGGGCAGCAAAAGTTTATGTTCCCTGTTAGAAATGCCGTGGTTCATATTGGTTTTCAATTTAATTGTGCGTGTGTGTGTGTGTATGTGTGTGTGTTTAAAACAGCATCTGTTTGTCGGCAGAGGTAAAAATGAAACATTTTTGATATGAAAAGTTGCATACGAAAATTATAGACTGGTTTAACCAGACAGTGAAGACTTCTGATCCACATCAAAGTTCAAATGCCACAAAACAATCTTCCAGCTCTGGCTAAAATATGCTACTTCCTTTTCAAACACAACGAAATGCAAGCTGAGTCTGAAACACTTGGAATTTAAGATGCTTTCTTTGAACATGATTTACTTTCTTCAGAGTGGTAACAGAAACAAAAATGAAGGTGCTCCCAAAGAGAAATGTAACCTTCCCCTTTCACAGCCATTTGAGAGGCTCTGTACTGTGGGTGCATCCTAATAAAGCAGCGAAGAGTTTTCAGGTGCCTGGCGGTGTGTGTGTGTTTGTTTCTGTCCTCCGTGGCCATTTGAACCATACAAATAACAGATTTGATCCGCTTAGTTATGAGGCAGTGGGGTTGGTATGTTCAGGCTTTCATCTTGAGATGATTAGGGGGATGTAATGTTGGGCAGTGGTCCAGCGTCTTTTGCTTTATGGGCAAACTACTCCAAAACTGAGTGGCATGGTCCAGCAGTTCATTGTTTCATTCACAAGTCTACAGTTTGGGTGAGCTTGGCAAGGGCATCTTGTCTCTGCTCCTCAAGTGTCGACTTGGGTTTATCAAGTGGGGCAGGAGAATTCACTTCCAACGTGGCTGGGACTCACATGGCTGGCAAGTTGGTGCTGGTGGTTGGCTTCGGGGTCAGCCAGAGGCCTCAGTTCTTCAAGACATGGGCCTTCTTGGGCTTCCTTATAGGGTGGCAACTGGGTTCTAAAAACAATTATTCTAAGAGACAGGAAATGTAAATTGCCAATTCTTTGAGGCCTGTGCCCAAAGACCGTCATGGCATCACTTCTGACGTATTTTATTGGCCAAGGAGTCACGGGGTCTGCTCAGAATCAAGTGCAGGGGACATAGACCTCACTGTGATGTGACAAGAGGGGTGTCCTCTTTAATCAACCATGGGATACTTTGTGAAGCATTTGATTTCGATGTGATCTGCTCTCTTGGCTAATGAAATCAGATTTGGAACTATGTGGAGTTAGTTAATGTTTCATGTTCAGATTTGGGGACGGAAAAATCCTTGTAAATTCAGCAATTTTATATTTCAAAACATAACCATTTGTAACATCTAAAGATCACCCTGTTGGTAAGTTACAAGGAAAAGAAACTGGTAAAGAATTTTAGGGTTCAAAGAAATCTAAGTTGATTTCAATGAAATATCTAATTCTTTGTATAATATTGCCTCCTGCCTGTAAATAAATATTTATAATAATGGAGGCAAAGTAATATACAGTCCAATTCCTGTTTCCCAGATCTTTATATAATAGTGTGTCTTGTTAGGGATGCCTGGGTGGCTCAGTTGGTTAAGCATCTGACTTCGGCTCAGGTCATGATCTCGTGGTTCATGGGTTTGAGCCCTGCCTCGGGCTCTGTGCTGACAGCTCGGAGCCTGGAGCCTGCTTCGGAATCTGTGACTCCCCTACCCAGCTCATGCTCTGTCTCTGTCTCTCAAAAAATAGATAAATGTTAAAAAAAGAAAATCGTGTGTCCTGTTGTTTCTATTAGATCAAGTTCACATTAGATTTGTTTTTAACAGGGACTAAACTATGGGATAGCTAGGGGAATTCAATTTTTTTTCAGTGATACATGTTCATGACATAATTCCTTAAAAAGGCAGATTAAAAAAAAAAAAAGTTGTATAGCTGCTCCTCAAACCTAAAAGTCTGCTACAAGATGGGCATTTGTGGATTGATTGGACCAGCGTGTTTTGATTGGCTCTGTTCATGGTCTCGCCCATACCCTGATGTTCATATTTTCTGTTTCTTCATTTTCTAATTTAGTTCACCTGTTTTGAAACCATAGTCTGAACTGATCATATAGTTTGAGTCAAACTTTGCTGCCACTAGATGATCTAAGGCCTCAGAACCAGGATGGATGTCAGCCACAGCCCCCTTCATCCTTGCCAAATCTCTCAGGTAAGAGGTCTCTGGCTGGAGCACCCCACATGACAGCTGTGGACTTGGAAATCAGAGACCTTGGAATCGTTTGGCTTCTACTTTCAGCTGTGTGACTTTGGAAAGTTTCTTGATCTAAGCCTCAGTTTCATTTGTAAAGTGCAGGCAAAATGGTACTTACTTTATAGTATTGTTGTATTTATTACATTAGATAATATGTATATAGCAATTAGCACAAAGCTGGGCACATGGTAACCTGGGATTATTACCTGCAATAAATGCTTGTGTTATTTGCAGTAGTGACTTAACTATGAATGAATAACTACAATAGCTATCATTTATCAAATGCTAGATGTCTTGTATTATGCGAAGAATTTTATATTTATCATTCGGTTTTCACAACAATCCTGGCGTAGAAGTCCCCATTTTGTGGATAAGGATAAGATAGCTAAGGCTTAGAGAAGTAGCCTTTCTGAGGTCACACGACTACCAAGGATTGAAGGAAGATTCTGACTCCCAAATTGCTCTAAACAGTGATTGCTGTCCAATAGGATGACTGACTTATTCTGAGTACAAACACAACATTTTATGCCCCGTAACTTAAAAGATTGAAATTTACTCCCTTGCAAGAAAGAACCATATTTCCTTTATCCTTGCATTTCCACTCACCATCCTGTCCGTTCTAGGAGCTACCCCAAACTTCTTTTTTTTTTTTAATTTAAAAATTTTTTAATGTTTGTTTTTTAAGAGAGAGAGAGAGAGAGAGAGACACAGAGTATGGGCGGGGTTTGGGGCAGAAAGAGCGGGAGACACAGAATCTGAAGCAGGATCCAGGCTCTGAGCTGTCAGCACATGGAATGACTCGACATGGGACTCGAACTCATGTACCATGAGATCATGACCTGAGCCGAAGTCAGACACTTAACCCACTGAGCCACCCAGGCAGGGAACTACCCCAAATTTCCGTACCACACTCTTCATGTTCTTCATCCCAACCTCACCCCCTTTAATGTCAGTAGAAAATAAGATTACCAGCTGCAAACTTCTTTTATACTGACAAACTTAGCTGTTTTAGCACCTGTCCCCCCCCCCCCTTCCCCGCCCCAACCAAGGCTTCTGCCCAACACCCTAGGAAGACCTCCCTTCCAGTCTTGGCTCATACCCCCTTAAAGGGCCCCGCATCCCACTTTTGATTTTTTTGTTGCACTGTCAATTATTTTCTCTTAAAATTACTGTTTGGGAAAATATTATAGTCCCATGAAAATAATTCAAACATTATCTAAAGTCTTTCCAGGCCTAAATCCTTAGCCTCTCCCTTAATGTAGTCACTATTCAAATTCTTTTTTTTTTTGTTCTTTGTTTTGGGAAAACCCAACTTGAGTGAGATACAGTTCACATACCGTAAAATTGACCCATTTCAAGCAAGTGAGTCCGTGTTTTTAGGATATTCACAGTTATGCACCCACCACCACTAATTTCATAAAACTTTTATCAACTGAAGACAAAAGCCCTCAAAGTCATGAGCAGACTCACTCTTCATTTCTACGTAGTCCCTCTCCCCCCAGCCTGAGGCAGCCACTATCTATTGTCTCCATAGATTTGCCTTTTCTGGATTTTTCATACAGATGGGATCATACAACATGTGCTCTTCTGTGACTGGCTTCTTTAACCTGACATAATATTTGCAGGGTTCATCCATGTAGCATGTTATCACTGCCTTATTTCTTTTTATTATGAAATGATACTCCATGTTGTGGATTTACCATATTTTGTTTTAAAGGGTTTTTTTTTTTTTTTTGTAGTCTTCAAGAAAACTTTTAATGTATGTGTCAGCATAATTATACTCTTAAAAATTGTAAAAATGTATGCTGACGGGATCACACACATTGTTCTGCCTTTGTTCCCCATTCCCCAGCTTTTATTACGAAAAACTTTAACCATTCAATGAAAGCAAAAGAGTCTTACAGTGAACACCATATATTCGCCCTTAGCATTTTCCCATGTTTGCATTTACTGCTTTTGTATCCATTTATCCTTTATCCATCCATTGATCCATTTTATTTTAAAAATACATCTCAAGGTAAATTACAGACATAAGTAAACTTTCCTCCTAAATACTTCAGCATGTATATCAAACAGAATTTAATATTTGTTTATAGTTGTATTCTTTTGGGGTATAATTTACATACAGTGAAATGAGTTATGACAAACCCATACACCTGTAAAATCCAAATTCTTACCAAGATAGAGAACATTACCATCATCCCAGAAAGTCCCTTATGTGCCTTCCAGTTAATTCCGAAAGCTCCCTGATATGAGAGAACTATTGTGCCTTTTTCTCACCATAGATTAGTTTTGCCTATTTAGAATGTTGTAAAAGTGGAATCATGAAATGTGTATTCTTTTATGTGAGGCTTCTTTTACACATTGTATTTTTGAGATTAATCCACATTGATGCATGTGTCAGCTGTTTATTCCTTTATATTATAGAGTAGCATTCCATTATGTAAATATAGCACAGTTTGTTTATCTAGTCTCCTGTTAATGGACACATGGGCGCATGGGCTGTTTACAATTTTTGGCTTCTGTGAATGAAGGTGCTATGGACATTCTTGTACAAGTTTTTTTTTTGTGGATGTGCTGTTAGTTCTCTTGCAGATATATCTAAAGTGGAATATGGGGGTCAGATAGTAGTGTACAAGACACCAGGACTCTGGAAGGAGGGCAGAGTAGGAAGCATCAGGAATCTGTTCCCCCCAACCCCCACCCCACCCACCTAGACAACAATTGCGTTGGCAAAATATGAGGTAACTATTTTGGAACTCTGGAGCCCATTGAAGGCTTCTTAATCCCAGAGGAGGTTGTGGAGGGAAAATTACAGTTAGTTCTGGTCAATTTCAGCTTTTAGTACAGTAGTAATTACTCATCCCCCACTCCCAGCCACGTGACAGGCAGCTGTGCACATTCCTGGAGTAGTGTGCACACAGTGTGGGAGGACTAGGGTGGGAAAAGGGGGATCTGTCCTCCAAATGTTGGAGATCTGTATTCTGATTGCCAATTGCTGCTTCTGATCATGAAGATGCAAAGAGGCAGGCAGCCATCGTACACCTCCATTGTCCCCGCCCCCTCCCCATCCTCCCCCCACCCCCACCCCCAGCTGAAGTGACTTCCAGAGGATTTGAAGGGCTGGATCCCTTTTTATTGCTCTTTTATGTTTCATTTTTCTCCCTTTCAGGAGCCAGCCATTAAAAGCTCAGACTTTTTTTTGTTTATTTTTATTTTTATTTTCTTTTATTTTGAGAGAGAGAGAGTATGCAAGCAGGGAAGGGCAGAGAGAGAAGGGAGAGAGAGAACCCCCAGCAGGCTCCACACTGTTAGTGCAGAGCCCCATGAGGGGCTCCATCTCACGAACCATGAGATCATGTCCTGAGCTGAAATCAAGAGTCAAACACCTGACTGACTGAGGCACCCAGGCACCGTATGTCATTAATTTTTAAATGTCTTAGCCTTCGGGCTTGATTTCAGCTCAGGTCATATTCTCATGATTCATGAGTTCAAGCCCTGCATTGGGCTCTGTGCTAACAGTGCGGAGCCTGTTTGGGATTCTCTCTTTCCCTCGCTCTCTTTCTGCCCCATCCTCCATTCTGTCATCTGTCTGTCCCTCTCTCTCTCAAAAATGAATAAATAAACTTAAAAAAAAAACCCTAACAATAACAACAAAAACCAATGGCATATATGGGAAAATAAGAAAGTGACCACAAACGCCCAAGAAAAGGCTCAGAAAAGACGTGAGAAGACATTAAGTTTCAAGCCAGGCTGATCCTCAGCATAGAAACAGCCTACAATAATTAAAATGACAACAACAGCAAACAAAAACTAATAAAATATAGTTAATCCTGGAGAAGGAGGAGAATCTGATTTCCAGTGTTACCACATCATTAGATACAAATGTCTATGTCCAACAAAAAAATTCCCAAAGCATACAAAGAAATGAAAATATGGCCTGCTTAAAGGAAAAAAATATATCAACAAACCTCCCAAAAAAGACCTAATGGCAAGTATACCAGGTAAAGAGTTTAGGGATGCCTGGGTGGCTTAGTTGGTTAAGAGATCAACTCTGGATTTTGGCTCAAATCATGATCTCGTTTGTTCATGAGACTGAGTCCTGTATCGGGCTCTGCACTAGCAGCACAGAGCCTGCTTGGGATTGTCTCTCTCCCTCTCTCTGCCCCTCCTTTCCTCTCTCTCTCAAAATAAATAAACTTAAAAAAAAAAAAAGACTTTAAAACATCTGTCTTCAAGGTGCTCAAAGAAAAAGAAAGATGTGGAGAAATTCAGAAAAATGAACGAGCAAAATGGAAATAATCAATAAAGACATAGAAAACTAAAAAGAGAACAACCAAAAAGACATTGTGGAGCTGAGAGTTAAAATAACTGAAATGAAAAATTCACTAGAGAGATGCAAAACTATTTTTGAGGAGGCAGAAGAAAGAATGAGCGTACTCGAGGATAGGACAATAGCAATTATTAAGGCCAAGGAACAGAAAGAAAAATGATTGAAGAAAAGTGACTAGAACCTCAGGCAACTGTGTGGGTCACCACTAAGTAGACCAACATATGCATCATGGGAGTTCCAGAAGAGAAGAGAAAAGGGCAGAGAATATTTGAGGAAATAATAGCTGAAAACTTCCCAAATTTAATGAGAGATGTGACTATAAATATCTAAGAACTTCAATGGACTCCAAGTAAGATGAATTCAAAGGGATCTAGACTGAGACACATTATAATCAAACCATAAAAAGCAATAGAATCTTGAAAGAGAATATTGAAAGCAGCAAGAGAGAAGCAAGTCATCACATACAAAAGACCTTAATACAATTATCAGCAGATTTCTCATTGGAAACTTTGAAGGGCAGAAGACAGTGAGCCAACATATTCAAATGTTAAAAGAAAAAACCATCAACAAAGAATTCTGTATCCAGGAAAACTGTCCTTCCAAAGGGAGAGAGAAATTAAGACATTCCTGGATAAACAAAGGCTGAGGGGGTTTGTGACCATTATCCCTGCCCTGCAAAAAAATGCTCAAGGGCATCCTGCAGGGTGAAATTATTGGTTTACGTTTGGGGTACACAATGTATGTAGCTAAAATTGTGTGTCATCAACAACTGAAAAGGGTGGGAACAGAGCTATAAGAGAGCAGTATTTTTATATTGTTGAAGTTAAGCTGGTATAATTTCAAATTAGAGTGTTATAACTTAAAGATGTTAAATGTAATCCCCATGATAACCACAAAGAAAATAACTATAGTATATACACAAAAGGAAATGAGAAAGAATATAAACAGTTCAGTATAAAAAATCAACTGAACCCAAAAGAAGATAATGCAGGAAATGAGGGATAAGAATGCTATAGGGCATAGAGAAATAAATAGCACAATGACAGAAGTAAGTCCCTCCTTATCAGTAATTACTTTAAATATAAATGGATTAAATTCTCCCTATCAAAAGACAGAGATTGGCAGAATGGATAAAAACCTATGACCCAACTATATGCTATCTATAAGAGACTCACTTGAGAAACAAAGACACAAACAGGTTGAAAGTAAAAGGATGGAAAAAAGACATTTCATGCAAATAGTAACCAAAAGAGAGCAGGGATGGCTATAATATCAAAATAGGGTTTAAATTTAAAAAAACTACAAGAGTCAAAGAAAGACATTTTATATTAATGAAAGGTTCAATACAACAATAAGATGTAACAATTATAAACATAAATGCATCTAATGATAGACCACAAAAAGATATGAAGCAAAAAACTGACAGAACTGAAGGGGAAAGTTTACACTTATGAATAATTTTACGGCAAAAAATTTAGATAACCTAGACAAATTTATAGAAACACAAAATTTACCAACACTAAATTACAAAAAATAGAAAACCTGAATAGACCTATAACTATTAAGGAGATCTACCAGTCATCAAAAATCTCCCAACAAAGAAAAGTTCTGGTCCTAATGGTTTCACTGGGAACTTCAAACAAACATTTAAAGAAGCATTAGTATTAATTCTAGAATTAAATAATTATTAATTAATTCTAGAATTAATACTAATTCTTCTTAATTACTTCCAAAAAATTGAAGAGGAAGGAGGATTTTCCAACTCATTTTATGGCCAGCATAACCCTGATATCAAAGCCAGGAAACGATAACTACAAAAAGAGAAAACTATAGATCAATATCCCTCATAGGCATTGATGCACAAATCCTTAAAAAAATACTAGCAAACAGAATTCAGCAGTGTTTTAAAAGGATTATACACCATGACCATGTGGGATTTATTGCTGGAATACAAAGGTGATTAAACATGGGAATATCAATCAATATGCCAGATCAACAAAATGAAGGGAAAAAAACACATGATCATCTTAATTCATGCAGAAAACTCATTTGACAAAATTTAACATCCTTCTTAATAAAAATACTCAACAAAATAGTAATAGCAGGGAACAACCTCAACATAATAAAACCACATATGAAAGACCCACAGCAAAGATGATACTCAATGGTGAAAGACTGAAAGTTGTTCCTCTAAGGTCAGGAACAAGGCAAGCATGCCCACTTTCACCACTTGTATTCAACACAGTACTAGAAGTTCTAGCCAGAGCAATTAGGCAAGAAAAAGAAATAAACTGTATCCAAATTGAAAAGAAAGAAGTAAAATTATCTCTGTTTGCACATGATACAATCTTATGTGCAGAAAACTCTAAAGACTCCATAAAATTTTTTTTAGAACTACTAAATAAATTAATACAAAGCAGAATACAAAGTCAACACACAAAAATCAGATGCATTTCTATACACAATGAACAATCTGAAAGGGAAATTATAAAACAATTCCACATACTGAATAACATCAACAAGAATAAAGTCCTTATGAATTAACTGAGGAGGTGAAAGATTTGTACAATGAAAACATAAAACATTGCTGAAAGAAATTAAAGAAGACATAAATAAATGGAAACATATACCGTGCTCATGGGTTGGAAGACTTGAATTTGTTAAAATGTCAATACTACCCAAAGTGATCTATAGATTCAATGCTATTACTATCAAAATCCCAATGAAATTTTTTTTTAGAAACAGAAAAATTCTTTTAAAAATTCATGTGGAATCTCAAGGAACTCCGAATAGACCAATCTTGAAAAAGAACAAAACTGGAGGACTCACACTTTCTGATTTTAAAACTTACTACAAAGCTACATATAGTATTGGCATAAGAACAAATATATAGACCAGTACACAGAATAGAGAGCCCAGAAATAAACCCTCATATATACGGTCAAATGATTTTGCCAAGGAAGCCAAGACTATTAGATGGAGAAAGGACATTCTTTTCGACAAGTAGTGCTGGGAAAACTGAATACCCACATGCCAAAGAATGAAGTTGTGCCATTGCCTAACACCATATTAAAAAATTAACTCAAAATGGATCAAGATTCCAAATGTAAGACCTAAAACAAAACAACTCTTAGAAGGAAACTAGGACAAAATCTTCATGACATTGGATTTGACAATGATATATTGGAGATGATATCAAAGATACAGGTAACAAAAGAAAAAGTAGACAAATTGGACTTAATGAAAATTCAAAAAAAATTGTGCATCCAAAGACACTATCCCCAGAGTAGAAAACCCACAGAAAGGGAAAAAATGTTTACACATTGTATATCTGATAAACAGTTGATATCCAGAAAAGACAGCTTCTAAAACTCAACTTGAAACTTTTGTTTCAAACAAAACAAACAACCCAATTTAAAAATGGGCAAAAGACTTGAATTTCTCCAAAGAAGATACATGTATGGCCAATAAGCACATGAAAAGATGCTCAACATCAGTAATCATTAAGAAAATTAAGAAATGTAATCATTAAGAAAATTAAGCAATTGAGAAAATTGCTGTGGGCTTTTTATATACGGTTTTTATTATATTGAGGTCGTTTCCCTCTGTTCCTATTTTGTTGAGTATTTTTATCCAGAGTCCCAGGTCTTTCCTTATCTTTCATGACTGACACTTTTGAACAGTACCAGTCCGTTGTTTTTTTAGGATGTCCCTCGATTTGGGTTTTCTGATATTTTCTCATGATGAGGTTGAAGTTATGCATTATTTGGAAGGATGCTTCAGACACGATGCTCCTCTCTTAGTGCATATATTATAGGTACATGATGCCACTGTATGTTACTAGGCTGCAGAGAATATTCACATAGTCTTATTAATGTAATCCCTGATTACAGATGCAATTAAAATGGTGATATAACTATGTTAGGAGGATGGGAAGCATACATAGGTCAGGCAAAATTAAGCTAAATCATTATTACTAGTAATGTGTATAGAGTCGCTAAATCAAGGAATAGTAGTATAAAGAATTGGAAATGTGGGAGCAACCATTGACAGTTTAAGGAGTTCAAGTTAACTAAAAGTAGTCAAAAAGGACGGGAGAGAGTTATCCTACAAAAGAAGTATAACTGTCTTTCACCAGAGTCTTAATGCCTGAGAAATAGGTCAAATAAATCGTGTGCATTCTTTTTTTCAAAAGCCTAGTAAGACAGACCGCAGACAGCCTCAGCAGCAGATTGAGACGTGCCTGTTGGTATAAAAGGGGCTCTCTCTCTCAGGCCAGAGTAATTACGATGTGGAAGGATAAAGCAGATCCAGGTCAAGCATTACGGAGTAACATGTTGAGCCCACATCCCCCTAAATACATAACTTTTTTTTTTTTTTCTGAGTTCTTAAGAAGGCAAGCGTCAGGGATTGACCTGTGCCACTGTTTACTGTATCCCAGATTAGAAAGAAAGCTGGCACGCAGAGCCTTCTAGCTTGCTTGAATGAGGAAATGTGAACATCAGATGGTGTTAATTAGTTAGGCATTTCCAGGCTATTTCACGGACACAAAAAAGATATTATCACTGTTCCACACGGCACTGCAACACCTGGTGTGCTCAGACAATAGCGAATTCACATCCCAAGCCATGTGAAGTGTCAATGATTGTGATCAAACAAATCAAGCCCGTGGAATCTCAAAGGCAAGCCCTTGCCTTGTGGAAGCCTGGGGGTGGCTGCAGGAGGGTCTGAGAGGAGGCAGTTGGAAGATGGAGGGGAGCTTTCATTATCGCTTCCCCAGCCTCTAAATCTGAGGCCCCCAAAGGTCGCGAGGCATCTTTGTGGGGGTGTAGTCCTGCTCTCTTCTAATTGGCAATTTGGTGAGGAATTATCACAGAGGGAAACCTCTGGAGATTCATAAAACGCGGCATGAACAGATTAGCTAAATTACAGCAGTGGGAGAGGGAAGGGAATTGCTGGGCAGAAGCACTTTTAAAAGCTCATGAATAAAAAGCACATCAGTTTGGGAGGCTTTGTTTTCATTATGAAATTGCATGTCTCTTTTCATCTTTACTGCTTCCTATAGTATCACAGCTTTGCAAGAAAGTGTGCACGTCCCACGTGAACAGCTCACGGGGGTATTTACTGATCTTTTAAAGATGAAAGTGAGAAACCAAAGTGAGAAGTAGAGGACAAGTTGGGAGAGACTGTATTCTGCTGTCACCATCCAGGGACCAGTGGCTTGATGCTCCGGGGTACACCAGGTGGCCAGGGGTGGCCGCACCTCTCTGGAATTGTCTCCACTCCTTGAAGGGCCTCACGCGTGAGCCCCCGTGGGGATGCCCGCAGCTGTCGTCCTGCTAACTTCATGCTGCAGCCAGCAACACCTGGGAAGGTAGTAAAAGTCTTCAGGTGCGGGCTGAACAAGAAATAGGACTACAAACTCTTAAAAACTGAGAACAAACTGAGGGTTGATGGGGGGGTGGGTGGGAGGGGAGGGTGGGTGATGGGCATTGAGGAGGGCACCTTTTGGGATGAGCACTGGGTGTTGTATGGAAACCAATTTGACAATAAATTTCATATGAAAGAAAGAAAGAAAGAAAGAAAAGAGAGAGAGAGAGAGAGAGAAAGAAAGAAAAGAAAGAAAGAAAGAAAGAAAGAAAGAAAGAAAGAAAGAAAGAAAGAAAGAAAGAAAGAAAGAAATAGGACTACAAGCGAGTAAGGGGATACATACAAAGGCCCTGCTGTGGTTTTCCCAGGAAACTCATGGTTTGTTTCCATCCCATGACTCATCACTGATTCAGTAAGTGAAAGAAAGCCTGAAGGAAAGCCAGTGGATTGTTCTGAATATCACTGTTCTGGGATCACAGGGAGCCATCTTTGAATCTGCTCACCACTGTCTGCCTCCTGGCTCCCAGTGGTTTACCCGCTTCTGCGTATCCCTCCCATACACAAAGTACATTCACCTCCTTCCAAGGGGAGCCAAGAGCCTCAACGTCCAGAATCTCGTGATCTAAGTCAGGAACTATAGTCTTTGTGTGAAATTCCTCTAGATTTATCAATTGTTTAAACCAGAGAGACAAGTTATCTGCCCCTTGCCTCTGTGACCTGCAATTATGGAATAGGCATAGATTAATACCTATGGACATTTCAGTTCAAAAGGCAGAAATGGGAGGTACAGAAGAGTGCTGGGAATAATTCTCCTTGGCTCTGCCCCCTGGGTTCTTGATTCCATCCTGTCTTTTTCAATGAAAGAAAGGACATATTTACAGTGTAATAATGCCATCAGTCTGCTTCCTGCAAGTGGGATTTTGTGAGTCCAAATGCCTCTTTTCTTGGTACTATTTCTATCCCTCTCAGCCCATCGTGGTAGTATTTTTGATGAAATAACTTTCTCAAAAATTTTAGGCATCTTCCATTCATTTCACTGGGGCTCGTTCCATTCGACAACAACCACATCTTACAGATATTTCTGAGATAAGCCCTTTTGAGATACGACCTTCTCCACCATCTCCTGCTGGGATGGCTGTGGGACCAGGCTCCTAAGCTTCCCCCTGGCCCTTTGATTTGATTTAGAGGATCTGGGAGACATAGCCTTAATGTCTTGAGAGGACCCTTTATGTGACTCTGCTTTTCTGATCTGTCTTGAGATTTTAACAAAAGGTTGTAAAGTCACGCTCTTGGTTTTTTCTCCTTGCCGTATTTTCCTGACAGTGCAAGGAAGCCATTCCTTAATTTTAGCATCATTTGCGATCTGAGAAGTCTAATACTTTTCAAAATTAAGTGCTGTTCTTTGTGTAACGGGTTTCCCTCAATTTATCTGTTATCCTTGTGCATTTTATTATTATTATTATTATTATTATTATTATTTAATTTGAGAGAGAGACAGAGAACATAAGTGGGGAAGAGGGACAGAGGGTGTGAGAGGGAGAGAGAAGCAGGCTTCACGCTCAGTGCGGAGCCTCATGTGGGGTTCAATCCCACAATCCTGGGATCATGACCTGAGCTGAAATCAAGAGTCAGACACAACTGACTGAGCCACTCAGGTGTCCCTTCCTGTACATTTTAATATGAGCAGCAACAAGGAATCAGGTGATACCTTCTTCACTTTGCTTATAAATCTCTTTAGCTAACTAATCAAGGTCATTCCTTACATGTTCTGCTTTCAGTTTAGCTGCAGGAGACAACTTTGCTGAGCTATCTGCCACTACGTGGTAAGCATTTCCCTTTCTCTGTTTTCCAGTAACATGTTCCCCACTTCCTTCTAAGACTTCATCAGCAGTGTCCTCAGAATCCCTTCTACTAACAATCTATTGAAGCCAGTTTAGGTTTTGTCTCTCATATCCTTCAAAATTCTCCCAGTCTCCACACAGTTCCAAAGTCACTCTTGTATTTTTATGTATTTGTTACAGCAGCGCCCCACCTTCACATACCAGTCCATATTGATAGGTTTTATGTACGTCTCCCAAGCTGAGTTAAGGGAAATTGAAGGTTGACGCACTCTGATTTCTTTTATTTTATTTTTTATTTTTATTTTTAACATTTATTTAGTTTTGAGAGACAGAGCATGAGCGGGGGAGGGCCAGAGAGAGAGGGAGACGCAGAGTCCGAAGCAGGCTCCAGGCTCTGAGCTGTCCACACAGAGCCTGACGCGGGGCTCGAACCCATGCACCGTGAGATCATGACCTGAGCCGAAGCCGGACGCTTAACTGGCTAAACCACCCAGGTGCCCCAACTCACTTTGATTTCTTAAGTGTTGAATGAAAGCTTAGCGAACTTCAGCAGCATGTTAGGTGTAAGAAAAACAATTTGACGGCAGTTACCTTTTTGCGAAATGTTGACACTATTGTCCTGACTCTATTATTCCATCATAATAGATAGATTTCTTTTCTCTGCACATTTATAGGCCTGGGGGCTTCAGTCTCTCTCTTCTGAGTGGGTAGGGAAAATTTCCTTGAAGCAAAGCCACCGGGTAAAGATTCTAGGCTTAGCATCAAGGACAATGGGTAAGTGGCTTAGAGAGTATTAGGGATGGAACATTTGGTGCTGGGTTTGTGTTTTCTGATCTCCAACCCATTTCAAAACATGGATTCCCCAGTAGGCCATTGGGCCACTGCCTGCATGTTTCCTCCAGCACCCTGACCTTTGAGCAGGATGAGAGTTCCTATGATGGCTGTCCCCTGGGGTAGCAGCCAAGGTACCCAACCATCCTGACACATGATAAAGAAGCTTCAGGCTAGAAAGCACTCCTGGCAACCCTGTTCTGCCTCTAATGAGTCAAGTTGGCAGTGAGATTCCATGACCTGCGTCCACTTCTGGGAATACACCCAGAGGCCCTGGGATCCCACCTGGGGGCTTCCCACAGCTAAAGATACTGCTTGGTATTCATTCTTGGTCCCCACTAATCTGGAACATTTCCTGTAGCAAATACCAGGATGACAAATCTATAGACATCTGAATGCCCTAAGAATCATGCCTGTCTAACTTGGTCTGTATCACATGAGCTTAATTCAGCATGATCTCATGAGTGCCACAGGCACGTCCTTATAACTTAGTGTCCTTATATCTGAGTTGATTGAGTGAATCATTTTTCTGCATGGGAAATTGTTATTACATGTACGGCACCCATCTTTATAGATGTTTCCATTTCATCTAGGTCAATGTATTCCTCAGTTCTAACTAGGATCCTGTTCTCCACTCTCACATAAATGTATTCTCTTTCTTCTTTGAAAGATTAATTTTTACTTCTTATCTATTAGGGAAGCTCTCTCAGTCATGGGTGGCCCTGTCTTGTAATTACCTCCAGGAGTTTTCGTCCAACTTTCCAATCAGTTTTAATTAAACTCATTATCTGTTTTCCTTTTTAGGCGGATAGGAGGCAGAGTTCCCAGGAACAGGGTTGTATGGTAATAATTGTTTCAGTTGATGTGAGAAATAGGCAGTCTTAGAGTCCCTTGCTAAGCAGAAAATGCCAATTCTTTAAGAAGAAAAATACGTATAAAGGTAACTCTTGTTTTATTAGTTATTTTAGAGTAGGTTCCTAGGCAAGTCAAGTTGAATCACATTATTTTCGATCATCAGTCCTGGAGTGTAAGTTGTCCACAGGCAAACAAAGGATAAGCTGGTTTGGTAGAGACAAGCATACCATTTCTTCATCTGTGCCTGTCTGCTCTCAAGAACAGATGGGCCCTTCTCTTTTCTCTTTGCCTAAGGTATAGTGAGTTTAATGGTAGCCTCTAAAATATGTGTTCAACCAGAACCTGTGAATAGGACCTTATTTGGAATGGGTCTTGGCTGATGTAATTATGTTAAGAATCTTAAGATGAGAAAGTGCCTGGGTGGCTCAGTCAGTTAAGCTTTTGACTCCTGGTCTCAGCTCAGGTCTTGATCTCAGGGTCGTGAGTTCAGGCCCCACATTGGGCTCCACACTGGGCATGGAGCCGACTTAAAAAAAAAAGGATATTAAGATGCGATCATCCTGGGTTTGGAATAAGCTCTAAATCAATGTCCGGTGTCTTTAGAAGAGAAAGGCAGAGGACGACAGAGACACAGACACAAAAACATGAACACACAGAGCAGGTGATGTGAGGACAGAGGCAGAGATTGGAGATATGCAGCCAAGAAACACCAAGGGTTGCTGGCAGCCATGAGAATCTAGGAAGAGGTCAGGGAATGGATTCTCCCTCAGAGCCTCCAGAAAGAACAAATCCTGCCCACACCTAGGTTTTGAACTTCTGGCCTCCAGAATTATGGGGAATAAATCCTGGTTTGTGCTAATTTATTATTGCAGCCCTAAGAAACTAACACATATGGCATGTGGCAGGGATGTGGTGGGTTACTATTTGCAGTATCTTTTGGTATCATGGGATAATCTGGGTTCCCTTCAAGAGAGAGATTTGGGGACCAGAAGGTTATTTGGAGCTGGTGGGTTCAGACTGGCTATTTCAAGGCCTTTGAAGTCAAAGGAGGCCAAGACAGGGGCTGGAGGTCTCCTGGCCCCATAACACCAGGCACTTGGCTGAAGGAGGATCAGAAAGGAGTCTACTTCTGTCATGTGAGACCAGTCCATGCTGTCTGGGTGGAAAACTAACACTTGCTGAGACAAGATTTATTTGGGCTTAGATAAGCATAAGGAGATTTCCACAGATTGTCCTCTCCTAGGCAGTACTGCAGGCCAGAAAAGAGGTAGCCAGGCCCATTCTGGGTATATTTGAATCTTAAGAAACACTAGCCTACACTGTGGAAAACAGTATAGTGGTTTCCCAAAATATTAAAAATATTACCATATGATCCAGCAATTCCACTTCTGGGTACATACTCAAAAGAATTGAAAGCAGGCTCTCAAAGAGATATTTGTACACCCATGTTCATAGCAACATTATTCACAATAGCCAGAATGTGAAAGCAACACAAGTGTCCATCCATAGATGAATGGATAGGGAAAATGTGGTATGTACATACAATAGAATATTGAGCCTTAAAAAAGAAGGAAATTATGACATGTGACAATATAGATGAATTTTGAGGACATTATGTTAAGTGAAATAAGCCATTCATAAAAAGATAATACCTATATAATTCCACTTAGATGAAGTACTTAGACTAGTCAGAATTATATTTGAGATTTTCCTTGCTTTTTGAGGTAGGCTGTATTGCTATAAACTTCCCTCTCAGAACTACTTTTGCTGTATCCCAAAGATTTTGAACCATTGTGTTTTCATTTCATTTGTTTTCATGTAATTTTTAACTTCTTGGTTGACCCATTCATTGTTTAATAGCCTGTTATTTAACCTCTATGTATTTGTGCTCTTTTCAGACTTTTTTCTTGTGGTTTATTTCTAGTTTTATAGTGTTGTGATTGGCAAAGGTGCATGGTATGACTTCGATTTTTTTGAGATTTGTCATGTGGCCTAATATGTGGTCTATTCTGGAGAATGTTCCATGTGTATTTGAAAAGAATGTGTATTCTGCTGTTTTAAGATGGAATGTTCTGAATGTGTCTGTTAAATCCATCTGGTCTAGTGTGTCATTCAAAGCCACTGTTTCATTGTTGGTTTTCTGTTTGGATGATCTGTCCATCAATGCAAGTGGGCTGTTAAAGTCTCCAACTATTTTTGTCTTACTACCGATTATTTCTTTTATGTTTGTTATTAACTCCTTTACCTATTTTGGTGCTTTCATGCTGGGTGCATAAATATTTACAATTGTTATATCTTCTTGTTGGATTGTCCCCTTTATTATTATATAGTGTCCTTCTTTGTCTGTTGTTACTAGACTAGTCAAAATTATAGAGACAGAAAATAAAATGGTGGTTGTCAGGGGCTGGGGAGAGGGAGGAACAGAGGAGTTAGTGTTTAATGGATACAAAGTTTCAGTTTTACAAGAATGAAAAGATTTATGGATACAGATGATGGTGATGGTTGCCCAACATTATGAACATACTTAATATCATTGAACTGTATGCTTAAAAATGGTTAAGATGGTAAATTTTGTATAATACATATTTTATTATAATAAAATAATTGGAAAAAAAAAAGAAACACTGGACTAATGGACTAATGCCTTGGCAGAGTCCCCTGAGAGAGAAGTTGAGAGATAGTCTATTTGACATTTTATCAGTCAGGGCTCTCTACAAACACTGGCACATTTAGATCCCTACAGAGTAAAAATTAATTGGAAATAGCTAATCTTAATAGAGAAAGAGGAAATAATGGTCACTCTCCCTTCCTGGTCACCTGTTATGGAGAATCTATAGACTTCCACTAGTGATGTCATCATCAAAGCTGCCAGAGGGGCCAGAGGATCTGAGTTCTAACTGGGAGCAAGTTTGTGCAGGTACTGTCTTCATTGAGACAGAAAAACGTGCTAAACAGAGGGGAGAACAATTCACTCATGTCCATGAGACCTGGGTTCTAATTCTGGCTGTGCTGCTAATTTCTGCTTGGTATATATCCATTGGATTTTTGACTGCCAAATCTGAATCCCCTTCCTACCCATGGGAGAATCCACAGAGCTCATCTCCTGCCACTTTCCTGGGCTTTAGGATCTAGAAGATGCGTCCTTTTTTCATCCAGTGATGAGGGTCCACTGTGTGCATCTGGTGTCCAACGGAGAAGGTCCAAGCAGAGCTGGTCAATATTATGTGGTGGTGGTGCCTGTGGTGGCTTGTGACTAGGTGGTCTCCCTGGCCAGGTCATTCCTGCTTTGCTTGATATCTGAGCCTAGGCTCCAGCCTTTCTTCTCTTTTCTCTTAAGTCTATCAAAGTTGGTTTCTCCTGTTTGCACAATAATGTAATTTTGTATAAATTAAACTTGCTGGCATTCAGTTTCAAATTAAGCTCCTTGGAGTTCTAAGATGAAAGATTGGAGCTAAAGGGATCAAGTTTTTGGCCATGGGGTTAGAATACAAGCATGCTTATACCTTCCCCCAACCAGGAGATGAAAGGCTGGGTTTAAGAAGCAGTCACGTATGTGTTCAGTTATTGATTACGGCATGGGCTGGGGTAGTAGAAGACTGCCGACCGTGAAGCAATAGGGTATTACATATGGAATGCACTATGGCACCAGAATACGCTAGAGCATACCATACAGTTAGTGATGAAGGATGAGGGAGATCTCTTAGAACTGATAAGAAGAGAGCTCCAAAAATACATCACTGGGTGAAAAAAGCAGTATTAAAGAGTTTATACAGCATACTTACATTTTTTTTGTAATAAAAAAAGAGGGAAAAATAAGATTTTGTTTGATTTTTTTTTTATTTTGTATTTGCCTAAAGAAATATTGGAAAGACAAGTAAGAAATTAATATAAATGGTTACCTGTAGGGGCAAGAGCAGAATATGTGGGAGCAAGACTTTTAATATTGGTATGCTTTTTTAAATGTTTGTTTGTTTGTTTTTTAAAGTTTATTTTGAGAGATAGAGGAAGCCAGGGAAGGGCAGAGAGAGAGGGAGAGAGAGAATCCCAAACAGGCTCCACACTGACAGCATGGAGCTCTATGTGGGACCCAAGCTCATGAACTGTGAGATCATGATTTGAACCGAAACCAAGAGTCCAACGTTTAACTGATGGAGCCCCCTGGGTGTCCCTAATATTTATTTATTTTTGAGAGAGAGAGTGTGAGTGGGGAAGGGGCAGAAGCAGATTGGGGTGGAGGATCCAAAGGGGCTCTGCACTGACAGCAGAGAGCCCAATGTGGGGCTTGAACTCGGAAACCGTGAGATCATGACCTGAGCTGAAGTCTGACACTCAACTGACTGAGTCACCCAGGCACCCCAATATTGGTTTGTTTTTTAATTAATAAAATATGTTACTTTTTCAACAAAGGGTATGGATTTATAAGATTTAGGCTTTTTCTTCAAATATAACATATATCATATATATAAATAAAATCTATCTCTCTCTATCTTTCAACTAAAACAGCTTTTTTAAAATCTATAGAAGTTTGATTTTGAGATTCAAGAAGAAATCTCAATAATCAATGCCAGTCCATATATTACTGACTTCATAACCATTAGAGAAAGCTAGTTGAAACTGTGCTGTGATGTATTTATTTTTAGTCCCACCATGAATAAGTGTAGGTAAAAAATGACAATGAGTTCTAGAAACAAATTAACCAAAAATCAAATTCCTCTCTCTCTTGCTTCCTTCCCTCTACCTTCTAGTTTCAGTTTAGCCATCTTTTCTTGCAGGGTGGTGCTTCTCAAAGCATGATCTTTGGATTCTGAGATCCTTTTAGGTGTTTGCAAGATAAAAATTATTTTCAGAATAATATTAAGGTGTCACTTGCTCTTTTTTCACTGTATTGACATTTCCACTGAGAGTGTAGAATCAATGGAGATTAAAGTGCTGGCACCTGAGCATGAATTACGACAGTGGCACCAAACCATAATACAGTAGCAGTCATTGGCATTTTCACCCACGCATACTCTCAGTTTTAAAAAATGATGCCAGTTTCAATTAGGAATGTCTTTGATAGAAAAAAAAGGTCTTTGATAAAGCAGTATCAATTATTAATTTGACTAAATCTCAATCCTTGAATCATTTCGACATTTGTGTAATGACAATATGGGAAGTATACATAAAGCACTTTTGTTGCATATTGAAATATGACGTTGTTGAGGAACAGCAGATTGAGCTAAGAGCTGAGTAAGTGGATTGCTTTTCATGGGACACCATTTTTACTTGAAAGAATAACAGGCAAACTGGTGATTTAGAATCGGATATTTGGCAGATATTTTCTAGAAGATGAAACCAGTGATCTGTCACTTCAAGGAAAATAACTGGCAGTGTTGGTTGCCAGAATGAAATTTGAGACTTTAACGGAAAATGGGAATTTTGGAAAATTTGTATTCAGTACGGTGAGATTCTCAGCTTCCAAAAATGTAAAGACCTTTACAATAAGAGTATTGATGAAATTAATGAATGTGATTTTGTGATGTGGTATGATGAAATGTGCGAAAATTTGCGAGATGTGCACCATTTAGTGAGTTAATGTTCTCTAAATGATCAAGGCAGGATGTTACGATATCACGCATGGGTAAACAATCCATTCAAAATGCAAGAGAGACCAATGGATTTTAATGTAACTCATTCTGAAAAGCTTATTCGTATGGTTTCAAATTCTGCATTACAACCAACCTTTTAGAAACTACTACATGTTGACTTTTGGCTTAGTATCAAAGAATACACATTATCTGAAAAGGGTATTAAAATATTCCTCTCATTTCCAATTATGTATCCTTGTGAGGGTATATTTTCTTTACACATCAACAAAAACAGCATATCACAACAGGCTGAGTATAAAAATATGTATGAGAATCCAGATGTTTTTATATGCCAGATAGTGAAGCAATTTGGAAATGTGTATAACAGAGCAGTTTCTCTCACTATTTTATTGGAAAAAAAAATATTTTCCACAAAATGTGTTATTTACGTTAATATGTAATAGGCAGGGAGCCTGGGTGGCTCAACTCGGTTCAGTGTCCAACTCTTGGTTTTGGCTCAGGTCACGATCTCACAGTTGGTGAGATTGAGCCCTACATTGGGCTCTGTGATGACAGCATTGAACCTGCTTGGGATTCTCTCTCCTTCTCTCTCTGCCTCCCAATCTCTCTCTCAGTAAAATAATATAAACATTTAAAAATATGTAATAGGCTTATTGTTACTTAAAAATGAATTAATTGGTAGATATTTAAAACACATCCATGGTTTTAAATTCTGCTATGGTAAATATCCATGGATGAACAAAAGCTTTTGGGAGTCCTCAAAAAAAAATTTTTTTTTTTTATATATAGAGAGAGGATGCAAATGAACAAGGGGCAGAGAGAAGAGGGATGGACAGAGAGAAAGAGAAGTGAGGCTCACCCAGGGCTCCTGCTCACCTGAACAGGGCTCGTCTCACCTGATGTGAGACTCGAACTCACCAACTGTGAGGTCATTACCTGAGTGAAAGTCAGATACTTAATGACTGAGCCACCCAGGGACCCAGGAGTTCTCAAAAAATTTTAAGAGAATAAAGGGATCCTTAGACCAAAGTGTTTGAAAACTAGTGGTCTAGAAAAGATTTGTGTCCATTCATGTGCACATGCAATGCTATTCTTGTGCTCAGTGATTTCATGTGCTAGTCTTTCATTTCAAAAGTCTCAGTTGAAATGCAGCACAAACTAATATGCACCTAGGATAGATGATGACTGATATTTTTAAGATTTTAAATACCACTCTTGGCAGTTTATTATTTTCTTTTCCTGTAAAATAAGGTTAACATCACCCATTTCATAGGGTTGTTGCTGGAATTAGATAATGCATGTACAAGCATGGTGTGATTCTGCTTGTCTCTTGATGGTCTTGATTATAGATGTACAAAAATGCTTAAATATATTTACTTTATCTGGAAATTATATTCCTCTCTGATGGCTTTACTAGCACATTCCTGGGATATGGACAGTCCTATACCTCCCCCGCCTCCATTATCAAATGAAATTTCCATATTAAGAATATCTTAGCTATTTTTCTTGATGTCCCATAAGGAGAATGAATTCAAGTGGTAACCTCTAAGTAACGATTGTTGTTGCTTTTCTAAGCAGAAAAAGTGATGAAGCCTGCCACAGAATATTCTTTATGAAGCGCTGAAAAACCCGCTATGACACCATAGTATCCTAAAGCTATCCTGGAATGTTAGTGATCTTGAGTTACAAGTTCCTAAGAGGAAAGATTACAGAACTCTGTGATGCTTTGAAAAATTCCTACTCACAACCTTTTCTCTTTTTCCTCCACCTGACAAGCTATTCTTAAAACCATTGTCATTACTACTATTTTCTGTTTCTTCAGATTCACCTACAACCCCTCAAAAATCCTTGGCTGTGACATCTTGAGATTTTGGAACAATCTGGCTCATTATTGTGACTAGAAACCAGATAATGAAATTTGTGTTTGGCTTAACTACCAGGGAAAGGAGCATGGAGACATAAGCCACACATAGTCTTTCTAGTATCTTACTTTGATCAAATGTCAGGGTTATGAATAATAGAAATCCTGGTTTAGTTGGGGAGTTGACTAAATATCACAGAGTTACTATGTTATTCTAAAGTAAACAAACATGTCTTTTGTTGTCTTTGTCTTTTTTTTCTACAGATGTATTTTTAAAAGCTTTATATTTTAATAATGTGGATTCATTACTATTGATGACATCTGATCAGTAGCTTACAAATATGAATTGGAAGATTAATTATCTAGGGGAAACTTTGGAAAGGGCTGGAGAATGTTTCATTAACAGGTAGGTATCCTTTCTGAAGGGAACTTTCCCAGTATCTAGTCATGGGAGAGGTGAAATAGAAACCCACTCAAAAGTGTGCTAGAGAGAAATGGGATAATGGAATTGGAAGAAATGGATGTAAAGTTGATTTTTCCATATTAGCTTGTTCTAAATTCTGAATAAGTTGGCTTTATTTGCCTAAGCCCTGATGAATTTATTCTAACGTTGGGTTGTTAGAGTCTCCTACTTTTCCGTCTTTTTTCTTTTACTTCGTGATATTTTTGTGTATTTTATTACTTACAAACATTTACAACCAAGGATGAAGGTTATCACAGAGAAGAAATTTATGGCAAGATGGAAGTCTGATGGCTACTTTCTGCTTGCCCTTCCTCATTTATAAAATAAGAATGATAATATTTCTTACTTTCTAAGGCTGTTATGAGGATTAAAAAAGATAATATGTGTAAAGTGCCCAACACAGTGGCCTGTACAAAGTAAGATCAACAAATAAGAATTGCAAACCATTTTCTGTGAATTAGTTTTGTTGATTGAGAGGAAAAAGGGGGTCAAATTATTGGGTGGCATGAGACTTAGATTTTATCTCCGTTTCCATCAGTCTCTCTTGAATTAGCTGGTTAGAAATGTTATCAACAATATATTCATGAACCCACTCAAGTAATGGTGCAACTTTGTGAACAATTTTATTTATTTGTTTATTTTGAGAGAGAGAGAGAGAGAGAGAGAGCGCAAGCCAGAGAGCATGCGTGCAAGTTGGGGAGGGGCAGAGAGAGGAGAGAGAGAATCCCGACCAGGCTCTGCACTCTCAGCTCTGAGCCCAAGTCATGAATGGTGAGATCATGCCCTGAGCCGAAATCAAGAGTCAGATGTTCAGTTGACTGAGACACCCAGGTACCCCGGTAATGACGCTTCTGAACTGCCTGATCTAAATGCATGAATATTTCATTTAAGTGACTTCAGTGCTGGGGCGCCTGGGAGGCTCAGTCGGTTAAACATCCAACTTTAGTTCAGGTCATGATCTCACAGCTTGTGAGTTTGAGCCCCACATCGGGCTCTGTGCTGACAGCTCAGAGCCTGGAGCCTGCTTCGGATTCTGTGTCTCCTCTCTCTCTGCCCCTCCCCTTCTCTCTCTCTCTCTCTCTCTCTCTCTCTCTCTCTCACACACACACACACACACACACACACACACACAAATAAATAAATATTAAAAAAAAGTTTTAAGTGAATTCCGTTCTACCTCCTCACCACAACAGCCTTTGTTCTTGGTCTCATTGTATGTTGTTGGGTGGGATGGGGCTACAACTAACAGAAACCTGACTGATGGTGGCTTAAATAGTGAACATATTTAAAAATTCACATAATTAGAAGTGTGAAGGTTGGTTAACTTAGTGGAACAATGAGACCCAGGGACTTCCATTTTCTCACTTGCTGTCCTCCTCACGCTGGCTTTTGTTCTCAGGCTTGTCTCCTGATTGCTAGATGGCTGCCACAGCCTAAAGAATTAATCTTGTGCTTTCTACGGAAATGATGTGAAGCTACTGTTGACCCCATCACATGCTTAGGAAGGGATGATGGGAGAAAGTTCTCTCATGTCTCAGAACTAGGAATAGCTGTGATGCTTTTGAACGACTCGAAAAAAAATGTTTTAATTGAGTATAGTCGACCCACGTTATGTGAGTGTCAGGTGCACAGCATAGCGATTCAGCTTCTCTATATGCGATGCTCTGCTCCTCACAAATATGGCTACTGTCTGGCACCAGAAGACGTGATTACAGTATCGTTGACTAGATTCTCTTTTGAACAACTCTGTGTTGCATGTATCTGTGTATATCCTCATGGTTAGGTCCATGTATGTCCTTAAGGGTATTTAGATCTTCACTAGATCTTTGCTTTGGATGAAAAAAAAAAACCTCAGAGCTGAATTTGTGTTTGACTATAGGACATGACCAGGAGTTTTACTGTTTGTATAGCAAGACACATCAGAAGGGACCTGGCTGCCTGGCTGAGGGAGAACTTTGCCACAGCAGGAGTAGTGTTGTAGCAGAAGGAACCCTGAGTAGGGAGCTGTCATCCCAGAGTCTGCTTTTAGCTCTGTCCCTTGCTGGGTGCGTGTTCTGGGGTAACATATATCCACTTTCCTGGCTGTGAATGCAACGCTGTGCGCCTTCCTATCTTACACCCTTTCCTTTCATTCATTGCCAAATGGTGGATGTTCTTCATGAAAGAGCTTATAAATGCCGGATAAGGTTGGGGCTAGTGTCTTGTGAGTTAACAGAAGCCCTTTTGAAGATGATACCCTTGCAGGATAATTAGAAAGAGCAGGAAAGTTATACTCAAAGTCTTGTCTTTTCTGTGTTAGAAACTAAAGGCTTGTCTTGGCTGTGCATCGTTTGCAGCCTCTTAGCATTGGGAGTGGGGGAAGGAGGCCAACTTGTAATGGTGTTATTGTATCTAATGTTGAGAAAATGGCATTTTCAAGTCACCCCCAAATTTTTTCGTATAGTAAGCAACAACCCAACAGCTAATTAAAAAGACACGAATTATATGGGATTTAAAGCTTCTCAGTGAAGGAGTCACAGTGTAATAAAATGATCAAATATCTTTCAGGGGTGATATATTAGAAGTCAGTTTGTGCTTTTGCAGCAGGTGACATAGGATATTGTAATATTGATCAAAAGGACAGATAATACTCCAGATGATTTTCCATGTCTCCTTGTGGCTCTATTCCCTGGTAAATCACCCTGATGCAAGAGTTGAGCCCCGAGCAACTTTTTAGTCAAACTATTTGTTTACCAGTTCAGGGTATCTGGCTGGTGATATGTTCTCAGTAATTCACAGGATTGCCCACTTTGCTGACAAAATATTTTCTCCTGTGCCGAATTGCTGTCTCTATTCACATTGTCTGAATGTGAATTAAATGACCTTTAATTACTGTGGAAGAATATTGTATTTTTGTATATGCTTCACGTTTTGATACTGATTTGCAAGAAATGCTCTCCCGTGAAATGTGGTTTGCATTGCTGTTTCCATCTCCTTTTCCCTCCTACAAAAGGGATGTATTTGGTTCCCTTTCTCCCAGGGCTCAGGATCTTCTGGGAGGAAAATTTTTGAGGCAGCTCCCTGATCTAAGAGGGGTATTTAGCTCAAGAAATATCCCAAGGAAACGATCATGTTTTAAGATCCCTAGAGGCCAGTTACTCTAGAGAGGGTTCCAGGGGCTTGAGGAGTTCCCTGAAGTCAGAGATTGTCGCACTCCCAGCTGGTTTTCTCTCTAGGACAAGCATTCATCCACTCCTTCCTCATTCCCATGGGAGGCAGTGGAGGCTGACTCAGCTCTTCTCCAGCAGCAGGTCCTAATTCACATGAGCCAAACTTGGAATTCGTGCCTCCTTTTCAGGGATTGTTTGTAATAAGGAGGCTCAATCAGACTGAAGGGAATTACTTTTATTCTCTGATAGGAGTGTGATGGTTAATTTTACGTGTCATCTTGAAAGAATTCTGACTAACACAGGGGGAGAGTCTTGTTTTCTCTCAAATGGACAGGAAAGAGAAAGCACATGGCTCCAGTTGCTAGAGCAGCCATCTTGTGACCCTGAGGGCAGCCTCCATATAAGGACAAAGACGACATTCAAAAAAGGGGAGAACCCAGAGAATTGCAGAGAAAGAGAGAGAAAGCCTTGGGCATCTAGCCTCGTGAGACAATAAATTCCTTAACTGTTTAAATCTGTACGAGTCAGAGCTTCTCTTGCTTTAGCAACACATTTAACGTATTTCTACATAGCAGCTGTTAGGTGTGAGGTACTGTCCTAGGTATGGGCTGTGCAGCAGTGAACGATATGGTCAAAGTGCCTACCCTCATGAAACGTCCTTTCTGGTAGGAGAGAAAATACCACATGAATATGTAATATGATGTCAGGTAGTCAAGCAGAGTATGAGATAAGGAGTGTTGTTGGGCGGTCAGGTGTCTGAGAGGCATGCCATTTGGGCAGGGAAGTGAACAAAGTGAGGGAGCCAGCCATTAAAACATTTGAAGAAAGAACTTTCCAGGCAGGAGGAATAGCAACTTCCAAGTTCCCAAGGCAGGAAAGTGCTTGGTGTGCTTTAGAGAAAAACCTACAGCCGAGTGAGATGGAGCTTGGTGGTAAGAGGGAGGCAGTGGTGAGAACACTGTGTTCCTAGAGGCTGTAGGAGGGATTTGGAGTCGCCTGTCTATGTGACAGGAAGCTATTGGAGAATACTGAGAATGGGGGTTATTTGCAGCTCAAAGCATCCTAATGGTTACAGAGTAAAGTAACTTGGACCCAAAGCTGCAATCTGCAAACACCAGGCCACTGTGGTACCAAGGCTTGCCTTTGAGCCTTGGAAAGGTGGTTACACTCACTTAGTCTTCAAGGAACTCATCAGATCAGCTAACTGTTGCTGCATTTTTATAGTTCTGAATAACCAATAGCTATATACATAGGGGAATAACTATATACACATGGGAATATACATATGATATTGAGAAAGTACCTATTTTCCTATTTTACTAAGAATTTAAATATTACTTTAAATCAGGAATAATAGTGTTCCTTTTATCACATGCTTTGGCAGCCTCCACCGAAATGATATCATGTGTTTTTCCTCCTTTGACCTAGTAATGTGGAGAGTTATATGAACAGACTTCCTGTTACTGAATCATCCTTGCATTTTGAGAATGGCAACTTGGCTATAGTATATTATTTGTTTAATATATTGTTGGATTCAATTTGCTAATATTGCATTTAACATTTTTACATCGGTGTTCATAAGAGAAGTAAGATTATAGCTTTCTTTTCTGGTGCTCTCTTGTTCTGGTTTTAGGATTAGTGCTTTTATAAAAAGAATTGGGGCATTTTTTTTTTTCCCTCTCTCTGGGATTGTTTAAATAGTGTCAGAATTTTCTCTCCTTGAAGATTCGAAATCATTCAGTTTTTACAATTGGCACAATCTACTCACCTCAATAAATTATTTGTATGATTATCCAGTTTTTGTCCATAGGCTTGCATAACTGTTTAACAGATGTAGTTATGCCATATATTTTTGCATTCTGATTTTTTTCCATCAACCATATTATAAATGCTTTTCCACATTCTACCGTATTTGTAATAACTTTAATTGATAAATCTCATTCCATTTTGTAATAATTTTAATTGACAAATATTATTCCATTGTGCAATAATTTTAACTGATAAATATCATTCCATTATGTGGATGGACCATATTTTAATACTTCCCTGTCCTGTGTGAGTAGAATATGTCTTGTTGCTATTTTTGTAAAATAATGCTGCAATAAATGCATATTTGATAAGTTTTATTCATATTTTAGAATTTTTTTTTCCTTAGGACAAATTCCCAGGAATAGGAGAGTAGAAAACTCTCAAAGTTTTGAGCTCAAAGTTCAAAGACTTTGAGACATATGGACAAAGTGTTTTCCAAAGGTTTGAGCCATTTTATGCGGTCTCCAGAATCCATTCGCACAGCATCCTTATCAGTATTGGGTGTTTTATATATATACATATTTTTTTCTGCTATTGGGTATGAAATGGCGCCATCAACACCCCGATTCTGGTCTCAGAGGTGGGAGAGTGAGCGCACTTTCCACTAAAAGTTGACCCTCCAGAATTGAGATTCTGGAGTTGACTTAGTTGCTGAGGTTTCACGGTGCAGTGAGAGTTAGTCCTGAGCTTCTGAGTTTAGTCTGGGCCCCTCATCTTGGCTCTTGGCTGCACTGTACTAATGGAAGCCAAAGCCAGAACGCGAACCTTGTCCCCTAACCTAGTCACCTTTTTGTTTTTATTTGTTTTGCTTTTTCATTTACAATATGCCAAGCACAGAGTCTTAACTTGCATTTGCTTAGTTAGTTACCAAGCAGGACACAGCGGCTGAGGAACATGAAGACTTCTACAGGCAGATGGAGCAGGAACCCGCCACCGGTGGCCTCTTTTCGAAGACAAAATGCCTTCTCTCTTTACTGTCTTTCAAACTTGCTAATTTAGTGACTGTAAACACAAACCATTATCTTCTAAATGGGCTGGCAACTGGCTCAGGGAGGGGGAGAAAATCTTGGCTCTTTGACACTGAACTTGTGGTTCTTCCCTGGTTAATCTGTATAAAACAAAACACTGCTTGCCACCTCAGCAAAGAAGACCTCTTATTTTTGTGAAATCAAAGCACTTTGTAACCATGACGAATTTCCAATGTCAGTAAACTGTCCCAGGGAGAGGTTCTGATTAAAAAAAGCCTCACGTAGAATAGCCGTGCTTACTTTACCTTGAGCTGGAATTGTTACACACAATTCCACGTAGTGTCTCCAGATCTAATCCTGCCCACTAGGGGCTCAGATGATGGTTAACTGAGAGCAGAAGCCAATCGGAATTATTTCTGTGGTTTTTAAATTTAGTTTAAAATTTTTTAATGTTTATTCATTTGTGAGAGACAGAGCGTGAGGGGCAGAGAGAGAGGGAGACACAGAATCCGAAGCAGGCTCCAGGCTCTGAGCTGTTGGCACAGGGCCTGATGCAGGGCTCAAACTCACGGACTGAGAGATCATGACTTGAGCTGAAGTCGGACACTTAACCAACTGAGTTACCTAGGCACCCCTAAATTTAGTTTTAAAAGTGAGCTCAGGGAAGCCAGAAAAAGGGTGAGGAAAGGAAGCAAATGGTAGAGAATAGAACCACATTTTTGTTCTGAAGTGGGTAAAGAGAATGAGGGGCAGAGAGTAGAGGTGTGTTCTTAGATTAAAATTCGGTTGGCTGGGACGCTTGGGTGGCTCAATAGGTTAAGCGTTTGACTTTGGCTCAGGTCACGATCTTGGGGTTCGTTGAGTTCGAGCCCCATGTCGGGCTCTGTGCTGACAGCTCAGAGCGTGGAACCTGCTTCAGATTCTGTCTCCCTCTATCTCTGCCCCTCCCCAGCTCACACTCTGTCTCTCTCTCAAAAATAAGTAAACATTAAAAAAAATCAGTTGGTTAAGTGGATCAGTCAGTTAAGCATCTGACTCTTGATTTCAGCTCAGGTTATGATATCATGGTTCGTGAGTTTGAGCCCCACATTGGGCTCTGCACTGACGGTGCAGAGCCTGCTTGGGATTCTGTCTCTGTCTCTGTCTCTCTCTCTGTGTCCCACGCATGTGTGCGTGTGCTCTCTCTTTCTTTATCTCAAAATACATAAATAATCTTTAAAAAAATTCATTTTGAATGACATGCTAAAGCCTCATGTTTTCCTGAATTTGAAGCATACCAGACTTGCTATTTTTTTGTCTCTTCCATAAACTATATGGAACTATATACAATCATGTTTAATAAACATTTATTGAATATGTTGTTGTGTACTTAACCCTAGGGATTCTAAATCAAATAAGAGTTTGTCCCTACCTTCAAGTTGATTGTGCCTAATTCAGGGAAAAGAGGTACGTGGACATAAAAATGAAGGAATTTAGGTCAAGGTGCTATGGGAATCCTGAGGAGATAAGCACTTTGGTCCAAGTGAGCCATGAGCCTCCTTATTTGACTTCTTGTCCCTTTTCTTTACTACACGTCTTTCCTGGGAGATCTCATTCATCCCCAAGGGCTTTCACCACCCCTGTGTGCACATCACTCAAATGTTTTCTGTCTTGCCTAGACTTTTCTCTGGATGGCAGATCTCCGTGTTTACCTGTGAGTAGACATCTCTACTCAAAAGTCTGGGGGATATTTCAAAATCAAGACCAAGTGAATTCATGGGACCCCAAACCTCTGTGGGAACAGAGTCCCCTGCTGGCCAGTGGTACCACCACCTACTGACCCAGCAAAGTCAGACACTTGTGCCGTCTGAGATGCCTCCCCTCCTTCATCCTTTATAAATAGATCTGGTTGGGTTAACCTCCCAAATAGATTTCAATTGCTCTCTCTTCTTTTTTATCCACACTTCCATGTCTTAGTCCACACTCTCAGGATATCTTCCCTCATTACCTCAATGGTCTCATGTCTTCTCAGGGTCTGCTTTCTCCAATCTCTCCCTCCTTCCCTTACACGTACCCACTTAAGTTCTCTGGGTCAGCAAGATCTATTGGAAACTCCTATCTAATCCCATCAATCCCCTGAACAAAATCCTCCAATGTCTGCCCAGCAGAACATATCCTTGCTCTTCTCTGAATGTGCCCTCCATCTCCCATCACTCCTTCCTGTGCCCAAATGGTTTTTCATTCCCTGACCCTTCTGAGTTCTAACTTCTGAACTTTTTCATACTCTTTCCTCTACCCAGAATGTCCCTTTCCTTTCTCTCAACATGTTCACTCCTAAGTCCTTCACATGCTCACAAGCTCAAGGGATGCTTCATCCCAGGAAGGCCTTCCTTCCTCCTTGAGGATGCCTCAAGTGTCTTTCTTAACCCATAGTCTTCATGTCTACCAAAGCCCTTACCACTGATGAAATTATTGGATTAATTTTCAGGGTATTCCTTTAGACTAAGAGTTCCTCAATACAATAATTATGAATATATTTTTCATTTCTATGCACCCATACCTAGAATGATGTTCAATAGATGATTGCAGGGTGAACGTTGTTGAAGAGGCGGCTGATACCCCACACATTCAAAAGTGTGGTCAAGTATTTAGGAACAAGTAAATAATATTCAAATCAGTCTTCTAGAGCTGACACTAGAACCATTGTTAGTTAACTTCTGGAAGCGTGGATGGCATCAAGAGAGCCAAGAAATGGACAATTGTTGCCTAACTTAATAAAAGAAACCCAAACAGATGAATTATGGAATAAGACAGGTAAGATTGATAGGTGACAAATACTTAGGAAGTATTTGACAAATACCCACTTCAGGCTTGCACAGTCTTGCTGGCTCTCTCTTCCCCTTGCAGGGGGTTCTGTAAGCCACATCATGAAGATGGTGACATCAGAAGATGGGTTCTCTGCCCCTTCATGATTGAAGAACCCTGCCCTCTGCTTCTGCTGTGATATTGATTGATTGATTGATTGAAGTATAGTTAACCTACAACGTTATATTAGTTTCAGGCGTACAACGTAGTGATTCAATAGTTCTATCATTATTTAATGCTCACCGTGATGTAAGTATAGTCACCATCTGTCATCATACAATGTTATTATAGTACTGTTGACTATGTTGCCTATGCTGTACTTCTCATTTCCAAGACTTACTTATTTATCTTTTTAACTTTTTTTTTTTTAACATTTATTTATTTTTGAGAGACAGAGAGAGACAGAGCATGAGCTGGGGAAGGGCAGAGAGAGAGAGAGAGACAGAGAGAGAAAGGGAGACACAGAATCTGAAGCAGGCTCCAGGCTCTGAGCTGTCAGCACAGAGCCTGATGCAGGGCTTGAACCCACGAACTGTGAGATCATGACCTTGGTCGAAGTCAGATCCTTAACCGACTGAGCCACCCAGGCTTCCTGAGACTTATTTATTTTATACCTGGAAGTTTGTACCTCATTTTATTGTGAGTCATTGAGACTTGGGAGCTGTTGTAGTTGACCCTGGTTAATAAGTAAGTCATATGCCACTCTGATTCTAGTTCCTTCTTATGTGACTTGTTTTCCAATCTGTTTTTCTCTTTGGAAGATGAATGGGAAGTACACAGCAAGGGTATGACATTTCAAGATATTCCTGAAGGAAGAGTAGGAGTCTGCTGGACAGAAGGAGCCGTATAAGCTAGGTCAAGGTGGTATAATAGAGTGTGTTTGCAGAAGACTGAAAAGTCTGCCCAGGAACTCATTCATTCATGCATGCATTCTTTCAATATTTATGGTAGCATCTACTAGCTGTCAGATATAAAACTAGGGAATGAAGAGAAAATGGCTCTTATGTATTAGTGGTAGAAATAGAAACGTAAACAAAAATTTAAAGAAATATTTAAATATGGTCAGAGAAATATAACAATGGTTAAGGGCATGGGCTCTGGACACAGGCTGCCTAAATTCAAATTCTGGCTCGACCACCTTCAGCTCTGTGACCTTGGGTACGCAGTTCATTCATATGTAAAATGAAGATGATCTAACAATAACAATATCCTTGTGGTAAGGGTTAAAAGAGACAATGAAATGTAAGGTGCTTTGTATATATTGAGCCGGAGTAAGACTTCTAAAATATTAGCTGTTGTTATTTGTACTGGGTATGTGTGGATGTAGAATGGTGATCGGCTGGAAAGGACCTTTTATAAAACTTGTCAGGGTTTTGGGGCTCTACCCTGTAGACATTAGAGGTTATTCTGATACAGAGATGAGGAGAGATCCATTTTTAGTGCCTTGTCATTCTGTTTGCCTTACGAGGCGCCCATTTCAAAGGAGCAGTGATTTTCCTAAACTCTTGTAAACCCATTACGTGGCAACTCTCAGTACCATGCCTGGGGCATGGTCACAAGTTCTTTTTATTATTAAACTGACACTGGCTTTAAAGTTCATCATTATTTACAAGTTTTCATTCCCTAAGGCTAATGTGAGTCAATGTGAGTCAAATTTCTTCTTTTCATAATATTTCTTAGGCTACTTATGATTTAATTCACTGCTTGGAGACATCTAAATGCACAGGCTTAGAACCAGAGACTTTCAGGGCTGGAAGGGGCTTTGGAGATGCACTCATCTAACCCCCTTGCTTTCCAGATCAAGAAGCTGAGGTCCAAAGGGATGGTGGTGGTTGATTTTCCCAGAGTCAACAATGCTTCTGGCAGTCGCGTTAGGGTTTGGGGGTGATAAGTAACCATGACCCTCTCCTTGCTCTGAGCTTGGAACTAATAGAAAAATAAGACACAGGAATCTGACAGGAGGAGGTAAAAATATTGGCTTTCTTACCGAATGAATTTAAATTGGAGAATACAACTTGATATGTAGGCAAATGGCCTTAGCTCTGAATATCAATACATTTGACAGGCATTGGTGATGATTTACGCTACAAATATTCCTTACTTTTCTCCTTTGCCAGCAGAGCTGGGTTTCCACGTAGATACCGAAAGCACTTCCATTCCCAGACCTCCTTATAGCTCTGATTATGTGTCCTGATTCTGGCCAATGTGATTAAAGAGGAAATCAGCAGGAAACTTCTGTAAGGCCTTTCCTCTCTTAAAAGAGAAATGCTTGTGACAGGTACTTTCCTCTCCTTATTTCCTTTATTTATTATTATTATTATTATTATTTTTTGTCTTTGGACACTGTTACCTAAGGGCACTCAGTTTGGAGCTGGAGCAGGTCATAAGGGGAGGCATGTCGACATGCTCAGATCGCAGATCAGAAAAATGCGGAACACCTGGGTCCTTGATGACATTGTTGGGCAGCCACACCAATCCCTTCCCCCTGATTCTGGACTTCTTCTTCCTTAAACTTAAGTATGTTTATGCCACCTTCAATGGTTTGTACTTGTTACTTGCAGCCCAAACCATCCTAACTGGTAAATCTACCTGAACTTGGAATGTCCATGGTGTTGAGGCACCATGTTTATTCCCCAGTCACACCAACTGATCAGATAAGAGATTCATGGCGGGAGTGTGGAGTAGAGAGAGGGAGCCTGAAGTGTTCTAGGCATACTCTTCTCTCTTGCCCACTATGGGAAAGTGGGAATGGGAGATGAGCACCCCCTCTCCCCAACAAACCCTGATCATAGCATTGGAAGAAAAAGATTAGACTAGAGTCCAAAAATAAAAAGGTTTTGTAATTCTTTAAGTTGAGGAATTAGATCCATAATTTTACGTGAGGAACAGAACTGAACTGGGTGTATGTGTGTATGTGTGTGTGGATTCTGACAGTACTTCTTAAAGCTTCACGCTTCTGGCTCGGTCTGCCTTAGGCCTCATCAACCTTCAAGGCAGTTCAGAAAGTGAAGCATTAACGACAGTGTTAGGCATGCCTGAAATACGCATCTTGTTTCCAGAGCGCTGGACGTGAACAATGCCAAAAGGATGAATCTAGCGACTCCATCTTTGAGGCACAGTAATTTCATTGTGAAGTCTTTTTCTTTAATTTTGCCCAAAGAGGAGAGGATTATTAAAATTATGTCATTGCCCATCAGGCTGTCAGAAAAGCCCGAACTCCTTTTTTCAAAGAGAGCTATGGAAGAGCAGAAGTAGGGAAGCAGAGAGCTGGCTGCCCGTCAAGTCTAATTTCCATACTCCCCGCATTTCTTTGATGAGCTATTCCACGCTGCAGAAAGGGGAACTGTTTTTTCGCTTCCAAGCAATTGAAGTGAGTCATGAAACCCAACCAACCAGACCGAGGTGCCAAGAAGTGCCAAGAAGCATATGTATGCCCTGACTGACCACTCACATGGAGGAATCTATCAACATGGGAGCAGGTGGCAGGGGGTGGGGTGGGGGTGGAAGCCACCAGGGTTAGTGTCCTGGGATCAGAAAGAAGACGGTGGGGGAGGCGTGCACTGACCCACTGCCTTCTTATTTACATTTGGGAAGGCAACTCTTGTTGGGTTGACTATTTGCTGTTCCGGAAATATTTGCCAAACTTTAATGGAGACTGGTAAAGTTTTGAGTTGGGGGAAAGTGGGAACAAGTGGCATCTGGCATTTTCCACAATCTTTCAGCCATTTACTCATTTACCTCAGTGTTTATTGCCTACTGTGTGCAAGCGTTGCAGATGTAGGAGCGGACCTGAGAGTTAGAGTAGGTGCTTGTAGCTGAGCATCTAGTAAGGGTTGGAGGCAAGCTAACAGTACTGACAGAATCCTGTGGTTGTTTGTGGTGGGGAGTGGCAGGGTTTGGGACAGGGAAGAGCCTCGAAAGAATCTCGAGGGGTTTCGTTCCAGAGATGGAAAATGCCAGATGAAGGGTGGGGGGGTGGAAAGAACCTGGAGAAAAAAAACACCCAAAAAACTTTGTTTGGGACATAATGAGGTTGGAGTGTTCGTTTCTGTGACATCCTGATAAAGAGGTCATGTAGATAGTGAGGAAACCAAGGAATAGTATTAAATGGTTATTAATATTCAGTCCGTTTAAGCTTTATGCTCTGGGACTAGTTTGCTTTTTACCCATGACTTGTTAACTTAGAATCATGGGTTTGAGAGTTTTGCTTTGCTCAGCTCTTAAAGATCTGCTGATTACCTCCCCGCCCAAACCTATTTATTATGAAATTCCTCTATCCCCTTGATTATATAAGTTTCCCTTCTCTGGACCTGATTACCCTTGTGGCTTCATCATTCAATAAATGTCAGGGCCGTCTCTACTTAGGAGAGATATCTCTCTGTAATTTATTTTGATGTAGGCTCTTCAGTGATGTTAGGTAAGAAAATACTGAGACTCTCAAATCACGTAATTAGACCCAGCAGATCAGAAATCTGAAAAAATAAGCATTTTGATAAATTTCACTCCCCCATCATCTTTTTTAAAATATACTCTTTACTGCTTTAAGTTTTGAAATTTCACATGCATCAGCCACACAGGCTCAGCTGGTGAGAGTTCAGATATTTCTAGAAGATTGAGCTAAGGATCCCCTCACTATAAGAAGGTTTCTCACTGGAACAGCATAACAATGTGGCCAAAGCAGCTGGATATAGTAAAACTCAGCTGAATTTGAATCTTCAAAAAAAATTTTTTTTAAGTTTATTTACTTCGAGAGAGAGTGAGCACAAGCCAGGGAGGAGCAGAGAGAAGGAGAGACAGAATCCCAAACGGACTCCGCGCCATCAGTGAGCTGTGAGATCATGACCTGAGCAGAGATCAAGAGTCAGACGCTTAACCGACAGTGCCACCCAGGTACCCCAGCGAACTTGAATCTTAGCTCCATCACTGAGTACCTGGAAGGCCATGGTCACTGTTTTTTGTTTTTTTTTTTTTAACTTCTTTTGACCTCAGTTTGTTCCTCATAAAGAGTAGATAAAAATACTTCATAGGATTATCGTTGTCGTGAGAAGTAATAGATGTGACACACGGAAAGAGTCTAAGAGTTCAGATAATTACTCCTTGCCACCGTGTAGCACATCTATGATTTAGACTTGTGCTGTCCAACATGGGAGCCACTACAGGAAGTTCTTGAGCACTTGAAATGTGACAGATGTGAACTGAGATGTGCAGCCAGTATGTATCAATACAAATCAGACTCCAAAGTCTTCGTGTAAGAAAAAAAGGATGTAAAAAGAGTGTACAATATTCCATTAGTGATGGTTGATAGTGACTACATGTTGAAATGTAGACATTTTGGATGATATTGGGTTAAATACAATCTTATTTCTGGCACTTTAGTGGACACCCCTGCCTTGCATATAGGACTTAACCCAAAGGACTTCCAACATTTGAAGTTGTGAACAAAGTACTCACCTGGATCACCACAGCAGCCTCCCCAGCCAGTGTCTCAACTCCACTCTATCTCTTCACTAAGCCCATGGGATCTTTCTAAAACACAGACTTGGCTCCTATTTGTTTTTAATTCTTTTTTAAATGTTTATTTTTGAAAGAGAGAGAGAGAGAGAGAGAGAGACAGCACGCAGGGGATGGGCAGAGAGAGAGGGAGACACACAATCTGAAGCAGGCTCCAGGGTCTGAGCTGTGAGCACAAAGCCTGATGCCTGATGCGGGGCTCAAACTCACGAACAGTGAGATCATGACCTGAGCTGAAGGCAGATGCTTAACCGACTGAGCCACCCAGGTGCCCTTGCCTCTAGTTGTTTTAATTCAATTTCTTAACAGTAATACTTAAAAATGAACTTCTTTGTTTTGCTTTTCTTAATGCAGAGTAATTATTTTTTTCATTAAAAAATTGATATATAATTGATATAGCATTGTATTAGTTTTAGGTATATAATATAATGATTTGATGTATGTATATATTATAAAATGATTACCACATTAAATTTTGTTAACATCCATCACCACACATAGTAACACATTTTTTTTTTGTGATGAGAACTTTTAAGGTCTACTCTGTTAGCAACTTTCAACGATACGATACAGTATTGTTAACTATAGTCACTATGCTGGAGAGTGCATCCCCAGGACTTATTTATCTTATAACTGGAAGTTTGTGCCTGTTGACCACCTTCACCCATTTGCCTACCCCCTAAATGAAATGTTGATTTATTTGTATTTATTTTATTTATTTATTTTTCAATCAAACTTTTGGTTTTGAGATCATTGTAGATTCATATGCGGTTGTAAGACATGATACAGAGAAATTCTGCGCACCTTTCATTCAGTTTCCTGCAAGGTGTTTTATACTTAAAACTGTAGTACAATATCACAACCAGGGTACTGACATTGACATAGTCATCCACTTTATTTAGACTTAACCAGTTTTACTTGTGTTTGTGTATATGTGTATATTTCGGTCTCTGCAACTTTGTTACGTTTTGATCTTCTATCCAGACCACAGTCAAGAGACAGAACATTTCCATCATCAGAAAAATCCTACATGTTGACCCTTTGTAACGACACGCACTTCCCCCCTTCCCTGAGTCTCCTGGAAACCATTAGTCTCTTCCCCCTTTCTATAATTTTGTGATTTCCAGAATGTTATGTAAATGGAACTATACAATATGGAAGTTTCTGGGATTGCCTTCTTTTCGCTCAGCTTGATTTTCCAGAGATTCATGCAAGTTGTCATGTGTTTGTTCCCTTTAGTGTCGAGTGGTATCCTGTGGAATGGACGTGCCACGGTTCATTTAACTACTCACTGCTGAAGGACACCTGAGTTGTTTCCAGTTTGCAGATATCATGAAGAAAGTTGCTGCGAACATTTGTACAGATTTTTGTGTGAAGATAAATCTCCATTGCTCTGGGATAAATGCCCAAGAGAGCAATTTCTGGGTCATCTGTATGTTGGTTTATTTATCATTTTCACTGGAATATTGACTCTTGAGGACAGGTTCTTAGCTCCATTTGTATTTGCATCACATATACTCAGCATTTGTGTGACATATGGTGATACTCAATAAAATATGGAAGGGCAGAAGAAAGGAAGAAGGAAAAGATAAAGAAAGGGAAGGAGGAGAGAAATCTATCATTCCTTTAAGTTGTTAGCTATTCCACTTCCAGACCTCCCAACATCATTTTTTTTTTTAATGAGTCCGGTAGCTCCAGGGCTGGATAGTGCCCAGCACAGAGTAGTTGCTTACTAACTATGTGCTAAATTATGCAATGAATATTCTAGAGAGTAGAGCAGCTCTTCTCTTCTCTGGCCCCATCCTCCCTTTGCCCTGCTCCGTCACTCAGGCCCAAGCATGGGAACACAAAGGCACACGCGCACACTCTGGGGCCATATCCTAGGGATCTTTTTCTGGAACCAAACCAACAACTAACAAATGAGGTGCTGTTGCTTCGAAGCTGAGCTAACAACAGCCTTGGCCTTGTCTGTGCAACTGCCTAGGAAATTACAAATGCAGGATTTGGGGACCCAGCAGCTTTGTGGACTCGTTCCAATGAGAATACAGGATGCACTTGAAATAAAGAATGCTTCTTTGTGACTCATTAAGCTCTTCTCCGTTCCTCTCTATTAGGCATGTGTCTGCCATGCCAGGCAAAGCTATGACCTTCAAAAGTGGAAGAGTCAGGCGGAAATAAAAACATTCCACTTCAGCGCCTAAACCATGTGCCCCTTAATCTGAAATAAATCTGTGACAACTGACAGCTACTTCTTTCAGACAGTTGTGGAGAAAGGCTTGACTTGTCCTAGTAAATCAGACACTGGCTTCATTATTTTTAGTCTCGTTAAAAAAGAAAAAGTTACCATAGCAACTGCACCATCATCTAGGGCAAATATTATCTAAGTCAATAAAAAGAGGAGCTGTCCCAAATACCCAGTACTTTGAAAGGAAGAAATATCTTTTCAATAAAATTAATTTCTTCCAAGACGTCACCATTTGTCTTCATTTATAAACCCAGATTTTCCCCCCTCTGAATAAGGGACATTAAAAGCAACATACAACTTTGTAAAATCTAAGGCTGACCTCTCTTGTATCTGTTTGCAGAAAATCATTAATTCTATTAATTCCTTGAAACACATAGCTTCATTTGTGGCTTTTTAATTCATCCACAGGAGGCGTAATGCTAATCGATTTGACCCTTGGTTAGAGCATTGTGTATTCTGAGAGGACAATGAGGAAAAACGTATCAGGGTACGCACATCTCAACTCTTAAGAGATCATCGGAAGTTATACAGCCAACAACTCTGTTCCTGTGGGCCCTCACTGAGTAGCTGTGGAACAGAGTGGGTATTCAGTACACGTTGGATGACTTGGCTAATTTGACTCTGTTCCTGGTCAGAACTGAAATGGTTTGGGAGTCTTTATGAAGATTTATCCATATACTGAATTTTAGAAACATGGTAAAAAGAGTGTACCCCCAAAGTGTGAGATTTGGACCTTAAAAAACTAAATCTTACCCTGCAGACTTTTTTCCTACTGAAAAATGTGTTGTTAATTTTAGCGTCAGATCAAAACACCATAGGCTGGCCGGGGAAGCAATTTTGGTGCCACCCCATGTCTCCTGGTTTCAGATGCTGGTGGGCTCTCGTGGTCCCCAGCGACTGCTTTTTCTATTCTCAGACTCACACTTCTTTCCTTTTTTCCACAGTTAGTACCTTTGAGGTCAGGGTATGTGTAACAACGATTGGCGTCGTATAATTTCTTATTGGCAGCTTCTTATTTCTTAGAAGTACACACAATGATGACCGGAAAGAAAGAGAAGCAACATTTGTCGCCTGCTTATCATGTAAAAAGCACTGAGATGAGCAATTTATAGGTGTCATTTTGTAGAATCCTCACATGAAGCCTCTGAAGGAGGCATTTTCTGTTTTGTAGAGGGCTGAGACCCCGGGGGTGACGGGACTTGTCCAAGATCACAAGTTGGCAAGTGTCAGAGTCAAGATTTGTGCACAAATCTGGACGACTTTATTGTCATAGGACCCTTTGGGTTTTCCGTCTGACTTGCCCTCAGCTTGTTCTGTTCATAGAACACTTTAAATTAGTGTTAGGTGTTACCTTGGTGTTAGGAAGGACCTTATGAGTCATAGGGTTCAACCCTATCATGTTACAGATGAAGAAATTAAGGCTGAGGGAAGGGACCTGCCCAAGCCAGCTAGGAAGCTGTATCCCTGAGAGGCAGCATGCCTGAGCCAGGGAAGACAGTCGCCAGGCTCTCGTAATGTCTTCATCTCCTGCATACACTGCCCACCCCCAGACCTCCCCGTCTGGGGCTGTCTCCATGGGCCAGGCCTCGGTTGCTTAGTCTCCTCCTTAAGGCACTCAGCTCATTCCTCCTCCGTTGTCCTGCTTCCCCAGACCTCAAGATGATTGCTCATCTACACCCCCTTTCCTTGTCCCCAGTGAAGCTGTTTCTCGTCACTTATCCTCCAAGGTGACAATGAATCCATATGAAGATGAAAATAAAGCAAGATAAGAAAAGGCTCTCCAGGGCCTGTGCCTGGAGACATCAAGTTACATCTTTGTTTGCTACCTCAAGAGAGTGACGTCAACGGTGTAAGTGTCAACAGAGGTAGAAGAGAAGGTGGCATATGCCCAGACTATGGCACCAAGATAGTCTGTAGGTGTTAGAGCCTTGCATAGCCTTTAAAATCCCAGAGCAACCTCTCGCTCTGCTTGTAGAGAGGCAAGTGGTGTGGCCTAGTGCAAGGATTGCAAAAAAGTGGCATCCAGACGTCATTCCCCTTTCCCATACCCGTGATGAAGGTGATGAGCCTCTGCCCTCCGCACTGTGACCGTTCGGACGTCTTCTTGACACAGTGTCCCAGGCAGCACCTTCTGACACTTGGTTGTAGAGATGGAACAAGCTTATTTACCATCCCCAGTGCTGTCGAAGGCTTTGGAGAGGAGCAGATGACGAAAGAACTGAGCCTCTACTTCTCCCAAAGGAAAAGGGAGAAAAGAATCACTGATTTACGGAATTATTGTAAGGCTGAGAGATAACATATGTGAGAACACGGCAGATTCCAAGGATCCTGGTACACAGTAGGTGCTCAGTGACTATAAACTGTCATTCTTATTAGGCTGATGCTGATGGGGAGGTAGGTGGGATGCACAGCTCTATACTATGAGGAAATTGGAGATTGTGAAAGAAAGGTACTCTTGGTGTCTCTTTGTTGTCCTTCTCTTGTGACATTGCAGATGGAACTATGTATGTCTCAAGTCTAATCAATAAGGGTTGAAGAGTCCTCTTCGGAAACATGGCTCAGGATGGCAACTCACCATTGGCGAACTCTAGGCCCAGCAGGTTAAGAAGATCACACCCGGGGGCTCCCGGGTGGCTCAGTTGGTTGAGCATCCGACTTCGACTTGGTTCATGATCGTGCAGCTCGTGAGTTCGAGCCCCACGTTGGGCTCTGTGCTGACAGCTCAGAGCCTGAAGCCTGCTTCAGATGCTGTGTGTTCCTCTCTCTCTGCCCCTCCCCTGTTCACGCTCTGTCTCTCTCTCTCAAAAATAAATAAACATTAAAAAAAAAAAAAGAAGATCGCACCGGGTAAGCAGTCTGTCCCACAGTACCCCAGTTCTGGTTATGCTACTCACAGGCTGAAGGGCTGAAGAAAGTCCTTTATTCTGAGCCCAGTTCAATTTTCTATTAAACACATAATAATCTGACTCTAGAGATAGGTATATTGATGGTATAGTGATGGATTCACTGAGGGTAGTTACATGTTTTGAAAAAAAATCAGGCCCTGAATGAATAGTTTGTGTTTAAAGAACACTTTTCTTTGCAGAAAATAAGAATTCTTTTTTAAAAAAAACTTCTTTATTTAGTATTATTTGTTAAATGTGCTTCTTATATGTCTCTGGCTATGTCATTATTTGCTGTGATATGTAAACTCCTAAGGGCAGGGATGATGTCTGCTTCATTTATTTTTTAGAGCACCCAGAATAATGCCATGACCAACGAGGTTTTTAATCCATTTGTATGCTACTGTTGTAGATTGGAACAGAAATTGCATCCCATGCTCATAAAGAATACTCTTTCATTCTTAGACTTTCCAGAGCCAGAAATCTAATGAAATATTTCTATTAGGACACCATTCAATATCATTACATGCAGCACAAATGTATACTTATTGGTTTATTTTAATTCCTGAAGTATCAATATTAATTGATTTTCTGTTATAAAAGCTGCCCAATGTAGAAAATGTGAAATATGCTGAAAACTATATGAAAGAAATGAAAAATCATCTTTAATTCCCATGCCAGAAGATAATCACATCAAACATTCAAACTTTTTTTTTATATGACTCATTTTAAAGTGTTAATATTATCTAATACTTAACTGATTTTAAGACTTTCAAAAGGTTTCTTCCTTTTGATTTCCACCCTTTCAGTTAGTGATCCTGTGTTCTTTCCAGGAAGAATTATCGTTTTGTTATTTTCAATGTATTGAAATGTTCTGTGAATTAAGGGAAAGCGTTTGCTGTCAGCTGCTAGCAACTGACTCCTACTTCGAAGGAAAAGCTGTGGTGCCCGTGAAGGGAAATTAATCCATCTTGCCCCAGTGCATTTGTTCCCCTGAGAACCAGGTGAACTACTTTTGACTGTTTCCCTAGGATTATGTCACCCACCAAGGTAACTTTCTGTTTCAGCAGGTGATGTTAAGAAACAAAACAACACCCTTTAAGTTAATCAGTTTTGGAAAATAGAGACTGGCTTTATATCCCAAGGCTTTGATGTGTTTAGTGGTTCCTGTAGGGATCTGCCTCTCTTTTGTTTTGATTGACAAGACCCTTCCTATATATTTGAGCAGTCAAGCAGCCCAGTGACAGAGGGTAGAGACATTTACCCAGAGCAAACTTCTATCACTCATCGTGATTTTCAGGAATCTTGGGTGCAAGTGTGAACCTTAAAAGGAGTTAGCTCCAACAAGATCAGGTAAGTGCTTCTCCATATTTGTAACTTCATTCCACCAGAAGGGAAGTCTGAAGAACCCTGCTAAGGTGACAGATCAGAAGTGGATCGGTAGAAGTGCATCAGACCGAGAGATCAGATTTCAAAGTAAATAACTTTGCAGCAATAATGAATGATTTTAAGCAACAACAAATTGAGGATGTTCCATAAATGCAGTGTCCACTCTTACTTTGACATCCAGGTAGGCTCTGTCCAGGGGGCCAAGCGCGAAGGGAATGATTCTGGCTCCTGGAAAAGCACAGAAAATGACCGAGACCCAGAAAGAATAGACCTGACAGTAAATTGGGATTATGTTTTAAACACTTCTAATGCTTTCCAATAGGTAGGTTTAAACTGAATCACAACTGGGTGCCTATTACAGGGGAGGCATAGAGCAGAGGCAATTGGTAGCTAATATGATACATTTTTATGATGTCGCCAAGTCAGGTGCCAGGTTTCATAATATCTTGTGCATACCCATGTTTTATGGTGGGTTGGGTTAGTAACCATACATCTGGGGCATACAGTTTTCATTTATCTACGCCCCTCCGATTTTCCAGCCACGACACTGAAAATGTAATTTTGTGTCGGCAGGTAACATGGGACCAAGTACCCTAGATCTGAGCATAAATAATTTCATGTGTTATGTTAGGGTATGCATTACTTTTGGTGTGACTCATATTTTGAATTTATTTTGAAGAGACCATTGGAACAAACTTCTTGAACACATAAGTTAAGTCCAACAGTTGGGTTGCAACAAGGAAAAGCCTGAGGATGCCCTGGGAGGGTTGGGTGTCTAATGAGCACAAGGCGTCCATGGAAACCATACTGGAGTCAGGGAGAAGAAAATTTGGGCACCTGTGTTGGAGTCTGTGGGCTTTTACACATACTTGGCTCATTTCTTCCGAAATGCTAAGAGCAAGGTGCCTTTGACAATGACCATCATATCATTGGTCGCCCCCTGGAAGGACGCTGGCTCTGTTAATAAACTCTCTTCCCTTTCCCTCTCTGAAGGAACGCCATGAAGCTGGCATACCTTTTCCTCGGCCCCATGGCCCTCTTCCTCCTAGCTGGCTGCAGCTGTGTTCTCAGCACGTCCAGTGGGAACCTGCTCACCTTTGTGGGCTGTGCCGTGAGGGAGTTTACTTTCCTGGCCAAAAAGCCTGGCTGCAGGGGCCTTCGGATCACTACGGATGCCTGCTGGGGCCGCTGTGAGACCTGGGAGGTGAGTCTCAAGACAAGCCCAGGTAGCAAAGCCTTCAGGGTCGGCCGCCTGGGTTGAATCCTAAGTGTTCACTTTTTAAATAAAATGAGGTAGAGTGGGGCATTTCTGCGGAATTTCTTTAAAATAACAATTATTTGGCATTCTCCAAAAGTTATCTGAAAGAAGCATGATCTTGCCCCTCTAACAAAGCACTGATAAAATTAATATTTTTATTTTACACAGTGTCGTATATTTGGGAATCATCTTTAGGGGGTTATGATGTGCTATTATTTTATCCATTTTACAGATGGCAGGAGAAATTCAAGGAGTAAATGACTGCAAAGTTACGTAGACAGTCAGTAGAAAGTTAGGGATAAATCCTTGGTTCAAGCATGTAACCCACACTTCTCTATATTCCTCTACCTGTGATACGGCCAGCCAATCGCCAAGAGGCAGGCCTTGAACTATCTAGCAGGTGAGGGCAGGTCCTTGATTCTTCCCTCAGTGGCTCACGCACAGCCCTGCCCTGCCCCAACTCCCCATTGCAATTCTTAGGGATCTCAGGGATTATCATCCACAGATCTACGAAGTCCCTTTGTATTCAATGATATCCAGCCTTTTAAGAGGCAGTGCATTAAAAATGAGGATACAAATCTTGGACAAAGTTCGAACCCTATTGGGCTGAGATGAGGAGATGTTTGCCAGGTGAGCAGAAAAGAGGCCCATTTAGCACCCTATCCCATCATACCCCAGAGTGACTGTTGACTCTTTCTACTGAGGTCTGGCTTCATTACTAAGCACAAGCTCTGATTCAAAAACCATCACCCTGGCTCAGAAACCTTAAATGACTCCCTACTACTGCAAATTCCAAAACCAACTTCCAAGGTCTTCAGCAATATGAAGTCTGCCCATTTTCCTGGGGTCTGTACATATCCCGAGCTCTGGTCTTGTCAGACTGAATTTGAAAAGGTTTATTAAGCACCCCTCATGAAATCTCACTTTTGGTCTTTTTCTCATGTCCCTTCTCATGTCTATCTGTCATTATTAAATAAATTCTTTGATGTTTGCATCCAGTGCCAACTCCTTCCCCAGAGGTTTTCTGAGTTGCTGGCCACCCCTGACTTGTGTTCACCTTTTGCCTTATTTTTTCCCCCACCACACAGTGCTAGGTTCTAAGTTTTTTGAGAGTGGAGTTTCATTCCTTTGCCTTTGCCAGCCCTTGTTGCAGTGTCATGTATGAAAAAGACCTTCAATAAATATTTGTTGAATTATGTGGGATTGACCTCTATCTGGAGTCATACGCTTTTTTTTTTTTAAAGTTTATTTATTTTCTTAAGTAATCTCTATACCAGACATGGGGCTTGAACTCATGACCCTGAGATCAAGAGTTGGATACTCTTCCAACTGAGCCAGCCGGGTGCCCCTGGAGTCATACATCTTTTAACCTAATTGATGCCAACTTAGAAGTCTGTGAACACCATGAGAGGACACTGCCATTGGAAAAAACAGCCATCCATTCAGGGACTCAGAGAGCAACCTGCTGTCACTTAGATAAAATTATGGCCCCATAAATGGATTGGGTCCTGGTGACAAAATTTCCAAATTACATAAAACGACTCCACCTAATTAGCTTTATTTTTGCATCATCCAGGGGCTTGAGACTTAAGAGCCAAATAAAAATTCAATTACTAAGGATACTGTGGCTATGACTCGACATCAAACTTCCTTGGGTGGGGGTGGGGGGTGGGGGGCGGTTGGCATCTTCTCATACTCAGGGCTCGTCCTGGCCTATCCCCACTCAAAGTTCATCTCTCTGGTCTTTGGAACTCTCTCTGGGCCTACATTTCAAACCTTGTTTCCTTCAACTAAGCTCGTTTTCGCTTCTCTTTAAAAATTGATGAATATCTTTACTTGGATCCTCGTCACCCACAGGAGGTCAGGGACTGTGTCCTCACTGGAGAAATAGAAGCACCAAGACCTTTAGACAACAAGATTCTCCTTAATGTTAGCCAGCTTTTATTTATGCCCTTACTGTACTAGGTACCGGGAGGTTATGTATAGAAAATTTAAGATAAGAGACCAAGATTTATTTTCCCAGTAATCTAAAAGTTTCTGAGATATAAAGTGCTTATTTTTGGTAACTTAACTGGAGAGCATGTCTGAAAATGAAGATGTCTGTGACAGCAAAGCAGCTGGACTTACTTCAAAGGTGGAACTATTGCTGAAAAGAGCCTTTGGCCATGGCCTGGGGTTAGGGTTGCCAGATTTATCAAAAACCAAGTCAAACCAAACCATGATTTCACTTAAATGTGAGTGTCACATAAACAGCAATTGTTTTTTGGGACCCAGCTGGTCCCAAATCGAGGCCTGGCAGGGCGGGAGGGGAGGGAAGAAAATACCCCAGTCTCACTGTGCTCTGTGCCCCGATCTTCTGCCGAAGTACATGGGAAGGAAGGGAGCACGGGAGCTCATTGATTCGGTCCATAAATATTCAACCTGGGTAGGAGGTTGAATAAGAGTGGAGAGTGGGTCTGAGGGGGCTGATGGGTGAAGTCCAGCATAGCTATCTTCTGGGGTGCTTACCCAAGATGCCACAGGCAGTGTTGTTGGCTGTGAGAGTCATAAGGCATCTGTAGGCATCTTATTACCCATGCAATGAGTAGAGCCATACTTTATACTAAAAAAAATTTTGTTGTTTATTTGACATTCAGATATTACTGAGTGTCTTAGATTTTACCTGGCACCCCTGCTTGAGATTCCAAATTACTGAGGGTAAGAGGATGTGCAGCAAACTGAGGAGGGTAAAATGCTACCTGAAAAGTAGGAGGAGGCAGTGATATCGGATGGAAGTCCTTGTCAAAGGCAGAGCCATTATTCCCGCGACATTCACGTAAGAAGTTCATCCTGGGCCTCCGTTTAACATATTTTATTTACCCAATACAGGTGAAGGCGTTGGTTTTTGAAAGCTTGTAAGTTGTTATTTTTGTTGTTACTTCCTTATCCTTGCAACTACCCTGATAAGAACAATAGATTAGATTTACTGAGCACTTACTTGGTGCTGGGCCTTGTGCGGTGTGCATGTCATCCTACCGTATCTCCACAACACGGCTGTGAAGTAGAGATTTTGTTTCACAGAGGAGGAATCTGAGGCTTCAAGAAGTCAAGTGGACTTTCCAAGGTCTTCAGCAAGTGGAAGAACAGGGGCTCAAGGTCAAGGGTCTGACCACAGTATTTGAGATTTTTTTTTACACGGTCTTTTGGTTATTTATTTATTTATTTATTAACACTCATGGCCATGAATTCATAGGGAATGGGCCCCAGCAGCTCAGGCTCCTTCCCATTGGTTCTCACAAGGCATGAGAGCAGGCTGGCGCTTCAGATGGACCCAAAGACCTTTCTCTTTGGCTTCCTTCTTTTTCTGATCATTTTCCTTCACGCACTTCAGGAAGCTGTCTCAGCAATTTGAGTACTTAACATGCTCAATACATACATTAATTTTCTTGGCAAGAATATTGCCCTTAACTTGTTTGCTTACAACGATGCCAAGAGTTTGCTGGGTGACACTGTAGACTCTGCCAGTCTCGGCATAGTTAACATTTGTGAGGCACTCTGTTTTGAATAGCACCCATTCCCTTGATGTCCACAACATCACCTTTCTTGTAGATTTGCATGTAGGTGGCCAAAGCAACTCCATGTTTCCTAAAAGGCCTAGAGAACACATAGCGGGTGCCTCTTCTCTTCCCCTTTGTGGTGGTCATTTTGGTGAATTATTGGAAGACGGGGGTTCCGCTACAGGGTTTAGGATTTTAACTACTACTTTGTGCCGATTTCCTGATCTATATGCTCTTCACAAAATTATCTTTGAATTCAAGATTTATGAGAGTTGAAGGCAGGAAGTGAATCCTTTGATTATCAGAACAGTGCACAGGGCATTCCAGAAGCTGCCTTGCTGTTTTCTGTCATTAAATCAACAAATAGTTATCGAGAACCTCCTGGGTGACAGGTACTACTCTGAGTAGTAGAGGTGCAGCAGTGAGTAAAATGGGCAAAAATCCCTGTCCTGATGGAATTTGCTTTTTAGAGTGGGAAAAATACAACACAAATTAATAAAATAATGTAATATATCCTGTGGTACTGACAGGTGCTATGCAGAAGAAAAAGCAGGAAGATGGTGGGAAGTGGCAGGGTGTGGAGGTGGGATGTTGTGATTATAAATAAGATGGTCAGGAAAGGATGTTCTGGGCACTGGGAATAGCAGGCCAAAGACTCTGGGGCGCTGCTGTTCTTGGTGGATCTGGGGGACAATCAGGAGATACTGTGGCTGGAGCAGAGTGAGGAAGCCAGCAAGACAGGGTGGTCGGAGACATAGCAGGGGGTGCAGGGGTGGGGAAGATGATGGAGGGTCTTGAGGCTGAACGTCTTTGATTTTTACTCTGAGTGAGATGCGAAATCACTGGGGCTTTGAGAGAGAAGAGAGAGGAATCTGACTTACATTTTGAAAGAATCACTTGGGGCTGCTGTGCTGTAAATTGACCGTAGGGGGTGATGGTAGAAGAGAGACCAGTTAGAAGACTTTTGCAATGATCAGGATTATTCATTTGCTAAATATTTATTGAGCCCTTGCTATGTGCCATGGGCTCTTTGGGAGCTCAGGATAGGGTACAGAAAGCAGGTTGCTGCTCTCAGGAATTTGCTTTCTGTTGGGAAGAGACAGATTCACAAGTAAACAAATGATTAACGAGTTAGTTTCTGAAAGTGATTAATGGTACGGAGGACAAGAAACAAGATGGCATGTTCTAATGGGTTCCCTGTTTTCTACCCGTGAGGATAGAAGCCCATTCTGGAACCCCCCTACATTGAAGCCCATCATCGAGTCTGTACCTACAACGAGACCAGACAGGTGACGGTCAAGCTGCCCAATTGCGCCCCTGGAGTGGACCCCTTCTACACCTACCCCGTGGCTGTCCGCTGCGACTGCGGGGCCTGTTCCACTGCCACCACGGAGTGCGAGACCATCTGAAGCTGGCGTGGCCTACAGAACACAGCTGGCAGCTTTGAGCTTCACGGACCCAGGTGCACGGGCAACCTGAGCAGCTATACCCCCTGGATTCAAGGACTGTTTAATTCTGACCACCTGTGGAGGAGGTTATCCGTCTCCCTTAGGCCCAATTCTGGCCTAAGGCCCAGAGGCAGCATACTGATGCTAAAAATGCAAAACAACATTTGTGTTTTCGCTGAAATAATTTCTCTGGTTCACACACTTGCAAATTAATTTATCTTTGCCTTGAATCTCGGAACATAATTTGTATATACCACAATCCTCCTCCAATCTGGATTTATAATACGCCAATAGTTTAAGGGCAGTGGGAGTAATTAGGAAATGGGTCTAGAAAGTCTTTAAATTCCCATCTCTTATTTAACAATTGGTCTTCAACTAGATTTAGGATCAAAGGGCCAGATATTAATAAAACCAAGGCTTTGTCCTCAAGCCCCCAAAGAAAATCCAATTGCAAGCTTCCTTAGAGAAAATACTCCCTCCTTCTTTTAACTGAGCACTTAGGTTAAAAAGTGCTCAGATTAAAAAGAGGAGGGCAATAGTAGCTCAAATTGAAACATGTTTGGTTCTGGGTGATTCTTTTCCCGAGCAAAATTCTTGAAGCTCCTCCTTCATGAAGAGGCCCCTTTGTGATAAAAACAAAAACAAAAATGAAACAAAACTCAGGAGAAAATGTGAACTGGATCCATCGTTTAGGTTTAAAAATGTACAGAACTAAACTCTAGTTTTAGACTCATGGGATGCTCTCCCAAAGCTATGGCCAAAATGATTAATCAAATATTCTTTCCCATTTAACATATTTTAAATTTAAGTTGTAATTTTTTAAATTTGGAAAATTTGCATGTTTATAGGGGTAAAACTGCATTGCTGGCTTGGGGGAAAGTCCGTGATCATCTAGGCCTTGTGCTAAAATCTTACAGCAGCTGATTCTCTGTGACTTTTTTTTTTTTTTTTTAACTCTGGTATTGTGCAAGTGTCTTTAATTCCGACATTTTGAGGGTTGAAATGAACTCTGTTCCTTTTTTTCACAACACGCCAGGAAAATCTGTGTTAATGCCAATAAAGCATGTTCTTTGTCTTTTGGATTCATGAAAACTTTCAAAAAAGTCTTTTTAGTCTTTAATATACTTGGAATAGCAATAGCAAGCACATTCAAAACGAATTTAGAATGTCATGTTTAGTAAGAGACACAGACAAATGACTGGATATGGTAAGTCCCAAGGTGGCTCCATCTGGACTCACATCCTTGGCATATCCCAGCTGGGAGCCAGGAGCCCTCCTTGAAAGAGGAATTGGAAAAGTCCTCATGAAAACAGAAATGTGACTGTCGGGGTTGACGGTCAAGGACTGGGATGCTGAGGTGAACACCTGGGAACAAAGAACAGGAGCAAAGTCCACCCCAGTCCTTAGTGCAGATCTGTTGTTAGGCAAAACACTCTAACACAAAAAGTAGTGGGGAGCCTGGGATCTCGGCCGGACAGTGGGTGGCGATTGGGAGTAACCCTGGGTGACACCTCACAAGTGTTTTCAACCCATCCCTAAGAACTTCCCTCAGACTTTTCTGACAGAAACAGCGGCTTCTTAAAGAAACTTAGGGAAAAAGGGCAGAAGCGGTAAGGGTTTGCCACAATTTGAGAAGTGACTACAGCATGAGTAAGGGGCCAGGAAGGAAACGAGTGATACACTGTAGCCAGACATTGAGGACCAGTGAATGGAATCGCTATTTATAAATGTGCTGGCAGAGTTAAGGAAACCAACAAGGGGTGATAAAACACTCTGAATGCTTGTTTAGAAGCAATGAACATCCCTAGGCTGAAGGAGAAGAGGAAGTGACCATCAGACCCCAGAGAGAGCTGTGACCTTCCTTTCTTAGGACCCAGCTGGTCCGGAATCAAGGCCTGGTAGGAGGGAGGTGGGGGAGAAGACACCCAGTCTCACTCTGCTCTGTGCCCTGATCTTCTGCTGAAGTACATGGGAAGGAGGAGAGCACGGGAGCTCATTGATTCCGTCTATAAATATTCACCCTGGGTAGTAGGTTAAGTAAGAGTGGAGAGTGGATCTGAGGGGGCTAATGGGTGAAGTCCAGCATAGCTATCTTCTGGGGTGCTTAGCCAAGATGCCACAGGCAGTATTGTTGGCTGTGAGAGTCATAAGGCATCTGTTGCATCACAGTTACTAAGACTCCTTGTGATGAATTGGGACGGGGTACATATGGAAAGGTATGTACTGGCTAATCAATATCTTTTACATTGGAGAGATGTGGGAACAATGGTAATTGTCAGGACTGTGGGATTAGTTAGTTGTTAAGTACAATCGAAGCACTCAGGGGATGGTGTAAAAGCCACATTTGAAGCCACCCTCTTCTCCTGGAGCTGAAGGACGGACTGTGCTGAACAGCAGGCCTCAGACCTAAGCGGGAGAGCAGCTGAATTATTAAAAAGGCTTGGGGCATGTGGGCGGCTTAGTTGGTTGAGCATCTGACTCTCGATTTCAGCTCAGTCATGATTCCAGGGGCGTGGAATGGAGCCCCACGTGAGGCTCTGTGCTGAGGGTGGAGATTCTCTCTCTGTCTCTCCCTCTGCCCTTCCCCTCTGCTTCCTTTCTCTATCTCTAAAAATGAATAAATAAAGAAAATAAAAAAGAAAAGTCTGGATCCCCAGCCGTCTTCTATCCTTAAGTCAAGGTCCTCCTAGGGAAGGAGTGGGACAGGAAGACCTGGAATGGGGACAATTAGTGGATGAGCTTGAGGTTCCCTTACAGAAGGGGCCCACTCCTCCTTGCTAGAGATCAGCCTCCCCTTGCTGAGACCAGGCTGAGTCTCCATCCACAGAAAATGCTTTACATGATAATACCTGCCTTCTTCAAATACTGCCCATGACCTCTCATGGATAATTAAGGTCAAGTCTAAGGATGACTCCACTGGGGAAGGACTCTCTGTATGATGGGAGAACAAGATCTTCCATTGAAGCATCCTGAGGACCTGATGAACATAAACAGAGATGGGGTAGAACACAGTGAGGATGGACCTGGAGGGCATCAAACTCTCTTATCTCAATGGATGAGGGGGAGGGTGGCAGAATATAAGACCGGACAAGAGCTTTTTAATGGGGACGTCGACCCATGAATCAGGATTTAACATCTTTACCAGGGCACGTGGATCTGGTCCCAATGTGCTATTGGGATGGCTCTTTAAAGTTTGGGGGAAATGGGGCTTATACTAATGGAGAGAAGATGCCAGAACTGTCCTGGAAGGATATTTAAGGATAAAAAGCTCAAGGAGGTGGGCCTGCTAGAATGGATTTATTACATAAGACCCGAGAACTCACCAGTGGCTATGTTCATCTGGAGGTTCAATGGACTCCCTTCGCTAAAGTGCTAAGGAATGCACCTGTGAAGCTCCATGGTGGTTGTCCTTTGCAGACTGGGGTGGAAGGCAGGAGAAGCCGCCATGGAACCAGGCTTTCTGGTCTTGGCAGAGATGAGTGGGTCTGGAATAGCAGAGACCCAGCAATGACATGTAGCTGGAAGGGGCAAGGTAAACATAATTGCTGTAACAGGCAGCACAAGCACAACAGCAATCAGAAGACTCTCATCTGCAGGCCCAGTGGTGCTGGGTAGTATTCCACGATGTTCCTGGTCCTTGGTATTAAAAGACCTTCTACAATAAATATATATTAGAACCAAAAAAGCTATTAATGAAAAAGAGTGGCTCAGTCGGTTGGGCATCCGACTTCAGCTCAGGTCATGATCTCACGGTTCAGGAATTCGAGCCCCCCATCGGGCTCTGTGCTGACAGCCCAGAGCCTGGAGCCTGCTTCAGATTCTGCGTCTCCCTCTCTCTGTCCCTCCTCACTCACACTCTGTGTCTCTCTCTCAAAAAATGAATAAACATTAAAAAAAATTAAAAAATAAAAGAAAAAGAGTGAAATACCTCTCTCAATGCTAGCCTTGAACCTTTTTCAAAGCTCTTTCTTCCCTCTTCCTTTCCCTCCCCTTCTCTCTTCCCCATCCCTCACTTCCACAAATATTTTTTTTCCCACAAATACTCATTACCCCTAATTTTGTGCAAGGCACTGTTTGGGAAATAAAGATATAAATATTATTACCATTTATGGATTTTTTTCACTCTGAGCAGGATCCTTTCTGTTAATTCTTTGGAATTCTTGCGTCGCCTATGCTCCGAGTCACTGGAATGGCCATGTTACCGTTACCACCTTACACCTGATGAAAGCGAAGCTCAGAGAAGTCAAGTGACTTGCCCAGGATCCGACCGCTGATAGGCAGCATGTGCAGGTTTCACTGCACACTCTTTCCACTGGAGCATGATGCCTTTTTGGAGTGCTCCTTCCTAGTGGTTACTGCTTGGGGAAGTCTTTGAAGTCATTGATGTTAGACTATCTCTTGCCATTGGTTAGCGTGTTGGCAGCCCCTCCTGGAGGTGGCTCAGTGCAAGCTTGGGTTGTTTTGTGGAGATGGCAATTTTTTTCTAATTTCCTGTATAACCTTCAGGAAGATCATGCTTTGCGGAAGCCCAAATCAAAGCTTACAACAGGAGAGCTGAGGGAGAAAAGGATTGGAGCCTCGAAGGGAAATTCAAAGACACTGCTGTGGAAGTGAAGGTTATGTGCTCTCAACTGATTTCACAGGCACTGGGAGCACTGGGTGCAGAGTGATGATGGTTCAGTGCCTTTAGGCGAGCTCTAGATAAATGCTCAGAAACTCCTTACTCTTGGAAATATGTTTGTTTTGCAATAACAAAAGGTGAGGAGAAGGGGGATTTCCTGAAATTTTTTTTTTCTATGGAACGCTTTGAATGAAAACTATAAATCCTCACAGCTCATTCTACTTCTGGGTTTATTAGCTCCATTGATTGAACCAGTAGGTCATGCTTCTCTTCTTTCATTGATTGGGAAGTGAAAGGGCCACCCGGAGAGGACCAACTTTTGCTGCAGTGACCCAATGAACACTTCAAGCTATTTAGGTTTTAAATGTAATAAAAAGCATTTCTGAGATAATAAATGAAGTGTATATCTAATTGAAAACAATGCGGCATTAATTAATAATTGTTATTTCACAAAGTTTGCCAGAGGACTACTTGTATTCTTCGTCCAGGAGATGCTTCCTATAAAATAACGTGTGCCTTATCTTTTTAGTTTTCTTCAAAACATTAAAGCAAATTATTAAGAAGCAACTTTGAAACCATTCTTTTGCAAATTCTGCAAATTTTATTTTCTGTGCAAAATTTCTACTAGTGAAAGTTTGCTGGAGTAGAAGAATTTTGGTCGTTATTTGCTAGATGAATCTTCTGGGATTTCTTTTACAATGAGTTCCCTTTGTTTTAATGAATGGGATTGTTTGGAATTGTGTACAGGGAGATCCAGAAGGCTTAGTGCCTTGTTGTTGTGATCCCAGAGTATCTGAAAGGACGCTGAAGACCTCTGAAGAGGTGATGTCTAATAGCTCGAAAAAGAAACAGAGAAAGGATGAGAAAAGAAGGAGCAGGTGCAAAGCACTGTAACTGATAGTGTATGGCAGAGACTTGTCTCTAGTGTTAAGGAATTTGGAGGGATTATTCTCTCGTCTGTCTCCTCCGTTCCTGGTCCTCATTATCAGAAGTAAAGTAAACATTTCCTAAGCTCTTTGGCTTTATAATTGACTCTAAGTTCCCCCAACTGTACCATTTCTTTAGCATACTGAATAATTGAGGTGTTTTTTTTTTAAAGGCTTCCCAATATACAGGATCAGTTATATGCTTCAACCTTGATTGTGGACCATTGGGGCTTCTGGAAAGTCATTCAAACCCCAAATACAATCATTCCCCAACAAACAAACAAACAAACATTCCCCAAGAGAAGAAATTTTGCTTTAGCAGAAATATCAGCATTTACCAGGATGAGAATGGTAATATTCTTTTGGTGATGTGGAAGATATGATTACCAGCAAGAAATAAATATAGCTATCCCTGAGTCATAAATAATATGCAACATGAAGTTACTTAAAAGAGCATTTATTCACTTAAAATAAACTTAAAATATACATACACGAAAAAGGTATGATGAATTATTAATTGCCATTATCTTGAGGAAGCATACATGCAGAGCTATGCACTTGAAAGAGAAATTTAATCCTGTGACTTTGCAGGTTTTTTCTACAGGAAATGTATGAGCTGATCACGCTTTCTTGGCCTCACTGTGTTGCTCATGCAGAGATTCCCAAGGCTCTACACTATAGTGAGGTACACCGTCTAAGGAAGATGATCCAAGCTTCCAGGCTGTTTTGAACCTCCATCTTCTTTTTTTTTTTTTTTTAATTTTTTATGGTTATTTATTTTTGAGAGAAAGACAGAGCAGAAGCAGGGGAGGGGCAGACACACACACACACACACACACACACACACACAGAATCCGAAGCAGGCTCCAGACTCTGAGCTGTCAGCACAGAGCCCCATGAGGGACTCGAACTCACAAAGCATGAGATCATGACCTGAGCCAAAGTTGGACGCTCAACCGACTGAGTCACCCAGGTACCCATGTTTTGAACCTCCATCTTCTGTCTCCCTCTTGAAATTTGCGTATCAAAATTAAAACATTGGTGAGGCAGGGAGCCAATTTTACTGAGTGGAATTAAGGCATCAGCATTTACAAATACGTTGGAAATGCTTCGAAGAGGAAGATTTTGTTCAGCTTTTAGCTCCTGCTTGAGCAAGCTCGGGAAGCTAGTGCTGAAACATTTCCCTATTGAAACATAAACATCAGTTAATGAGAATAAAGTCCAGTTGAAATGGGCTGCAAATTTCAGCATTAACAAAACCTGAGCCAACTTCAGGACAGAGCCAAAGGAACTAACGTGCCATCGATCTCATGCCAATCTCTACGGCATAAACCGTAGACAAGCGGAGGAGTAGAAGCAGGCGGCCTCTGAGCAGGGGACTCTCTTCTTCAGCACTTGATCATTTCAATGTGCTTAATTTAGTAGAAATGTTTTTATTCCAACAGGGGGAGGCTTTCAGATATCTCAGACTGGTATTTTCCATTAGCTTTGCCGTGAAGGGACTGGAAATCAAACATTCAAAAATGATGAGTAAATGGATTCTTGACGAGAGATTGGTTGTTGTTGCCAGTTTTCTTCCTCTACTAGTTTTTTATGAAGAAGAGAAAATAGGCTTTACTTTGTGGCCTGGTGAAGGAAGTGAAGGGTGGGTGTGCAGGGCTGTGGCGGTCCCTGGTGTAAGAAGCACTTTTTGGCAGCTTATACCAGTGGTTATGAGCAAGAAATCAGGAATACATTTACAATAATGAAAACAATCTTTGGTAGTATTCTGTTTTGGGATTTGACTAGACGCCTCCAAGAATGCTAACCACTTTGGTAGCCAAACTACTCCCACGTGTAAAAGCTGTCCTAGTTAAAATATATTTTCAGTGTTGGGGCGCCTGGGTGGCTCAGTCAGTTAAGTGTCCAACTTTGGCTCAGGTCGTGATCTCGTGGTTTGTGGGTTCAAGTTCCATGTCGGGCTCCGCTGACAGCTTGGAGCCTGCTTCGGATTCTGTCTCCGTCTCTCTCTCTCTCTGTCCCTCCCCCACTTGTGCACAAGCTCTCTCTCTCTCTCTCTCACTCTCTCAAAAATAAATAAATCGACCTAAAAAAAGCGTTTTCAGTTTAAAAGTATCTTGGGACACAAATGGGTTCCTGCAGCCTAGAGCGTGAAGAGGGACCCCTGATTTTGAGCACCAAAGTCAGAACTCTGTCAACAGTGGAAGGAGGAGGTGGTCCTTTGCAGAGGTGGCAGTCCCTGAGTGACTCTGTCTGCACAATGGCATCAAGTCCTTATTCTGGGATGGAATCGCTGATGCCCTAGTCAGAAAATTAATAAGCCATTTGCAGGTACAAAGGAAGTGGTAATCTTTGTGCAGGTATAATTTGCCTTCAGGACCTCTTCAGCAACAATGGGATTTGAATATGATACATTTCAGTGTGTGTGTGCGTGTGTGTGTGTGTGTGCACGTACACACAATTTTTTAAAATGTTTTTTACTTTGTGAGAGAGAGTGCGTGTGTGAGTAGGGGAGGGGCAGAGAGAGAGGGCAGAGAGAGAATCCCAAGCAGGCTCCGTGCTGGAGCACGCAATCCCGTGCCGGGCTCCAACTCACGAACCATGAGATCATGACCTGAACCAAAATCCAGTGGGATGCTTAACCGACTGAGCCACCCAGGTGCCCCCTGTGTGTACAATTTTTAAAGAGCTCTTATACACAGAGGTTGTGTGGGGGGAAAAAAAGAATGGCCCACGGTGATGTTCAGTAAAAATACACTGAATAAATGAATACAAGTCTGTCTGTGCTTAGGACAATGAAGATATAAATCTGTGGAATGCCCTGTTTAGAGGACATGTCTGTCGTCTATCCTTATTGTGGTAACTACCATGCTCCCATCTTAAGCAATGCAGACAGAAGCTTCACCAAGAGTTTATGCTTCAGAAATTTGTTTTAGCTTCATTTTTATAACTTCCTGTGATATGAGTTTTTCTCATTTCTTCCTGGAAAACAGTTTTGGAGGGCATTTTTTTCTCTCTCTTATAAACACCAAAAAAAACCCTTTAAGAACAGAAGCACTTCAGATCTTTCAAACCAGATGCTCTGAATTTCTGCTTTGAATTTCAAAATATGCTTATTCCTTTAGTGCAGCTGGGCAGCACATGACAAGAAAAAGAAAGGACTTCGGGAAAGCCTTTTTTATTCATCCAATAAACATGAACAGCTCAAATATTAGCTTAAGGAATAGCCAAAGGGTAGTATCATAGAGACAAGCAAAGCTGATGGTTTCTTCGTCAGGCAGCTACATGCATGGATGTAAAAACAGAGGGTAAACTTGGTCATCTCATAGATCAGTACCTCTCAAATTTTAATGTGCACACAGATTGCTTGTGGGTCTTATTAAAATGCAGATTTGGGGGCACCCGCGTGGCTCAGTTGGTTGAGCGGTCGACTTTGGCTCAGGTCATGATCGCACAGTTCGTGAGCTGGAGCCCCACATGGGGCTCGCTACTGTCGGAGCAGAGCCTGCTTCGGATCCTCTGTCCCCCTCTCTCTGCCCCTCCCCTGCTTGTGCTCTCTCTCTCAAAAATAAATAAAACATGAAAAACAATGCAGATTCGGATTCATTAGATCTGGAATGGGCCCAAGTTTCTGTAGTGCTAACTAGCTCCACAGGAATGCTGCCGGTTGGATCCTGGGACACACCTTTCAGTAGCAAAGGGCTAGACAAGTTCATTCTAACCGAGGCCTTTCTCAAGTGGCTGATGAAGACACCCTCAGATCACTCAGAAATGAGAGTAAGGGAAAAAAAGACTATTTAATGACGTAAAAGTCAGAACATGGCATAAAACAAAGTGCAAGGTTAAAGAGTACATGAAGTAATATTCCATTAATTACAAAAGCGTACATAGAACAGCCATTCTATAAGAAGCAGGTTGTAAGAAAGCCAAAGTTATTTCCCTTGTCTATCATTTCCCCTGTAGCGATCACATGGGGAGGCACATGGACTCTTTTCAGTTGGGATAAAATTCTGCTGAGATGGACTGAGCCAGTAATTACTGTTTACTCAGAGCAAAAAACAATTTAAGCCAGGCAATGAGAAGAATGCAGAATTCATTAACCTTCTTGCCCATGGCTCCTCTAGGAGAACAAAATCTGATTGCTTTCAAAAACCTGATTCAAAACATGGCAGGTGGTGGTAATTTTAGGTGTGTGTTTGCAAAGCTGCCCCAAACATACCATCATGCCATGAAAGTATTACTGTTTTCTCCTGCAAAGAATTAACATAAAGTCTGAAGAAGACTGGTGTGTGCGGGGTTATTGGGAAGCTCAGGGAGCTAATGTGGCTTGGGGGTGAGACTCAGTTGTGGGCCTTGGGGACCATCTCCTCATATTGCCCCAGACCTCCTGTCCCCTAAAACACTGATCCGACCGTGTTCATCAAAGATAACTGCATATATTGAGAGGCTTGGAGAACATGGCTGAAAATACAACAAAATCACTCTGCCTATAGCAGCATGAAGCTCAAGGACACAACGAAATTACCGGGGTAGAACATGTTTAAAGCGCAAATGCACAAAACAACTCCAGATTTTGACATAATATTCCCTGGGGAGAAAAAAAAAATAGATTGTGACCAAAATTAATCATGTAGCTTTTATTTTAATCTCCTGTCATGGAAGTTAAAAGCCAAGAACTAGGGGTGCCTGGGTGGCTTATTTGGCTAAGCATCTGACTTCGGCTCAGGTCATGATCTTGAGGTTTGTGCGTTCGAGCCCCCGCATCAGGCTCTTTGCAGTCAGAATGGAACCCCCTTCAGATCCTCTGTCCTCCTCTCTCTGCCCCTCCCTCGCTTGTGCTATTTCTCTCTCTCTCTCTCAAAAATAACTAAACATTTAAGAAAACAAAGCCAAGAACTGTTGCTGAACTTGCATCCCCGAATTCACAGATGAGCCAAACCCTCCTTGACCCATTCCTCCCCTAACCCTCATGGATCTGCAGTGAACACCACCCAGCCTCTGATGCCTGAAGTGCCCCTGTCTAGAGCTCGGCATTTCATTTCATTTCTCGGCTTTGTTGACCACGGAGGCACCATGAATTGTTGCTTATCTCATGTGTTTGTGTTCCGTTATTGTCATTTTGCATGTTAAATGCCATCGTTCCATTCAGAAATATTCCACTGAAGATGAATAAATGGCATTCCTACCAGTAACTGTCTTTCCAGATATCATTAAGTCACCCTTTTCAGGTTTTACGTCATGTTAGTGCTTCAGAAACTTTCAAGATAATTTCTTCACTCGTATTCCTCGGTAAGTGTCCCTTGACTGTCTGCTTGTGGATGGGCAACCGTGATGACCTGCCCGCATTCCTACTGAGGACCCAAAGAGCATTGGCCAGAATTTCATCATTTTTCATGAATGGTGAGGTGGAATTATCTAGAATTATCATATGATTAACCCTGTTGGCTGACTCTGGAACGCTCTTCACACGAACAGGCCTCCTTTCTTCCCTAGGCCTCTGGAGGCCCCGGGCAGAACTTTTCCACTCTCTGGGAGAATCGTCAGGTTGTGTGTCTTTGCCTTGTGTTTACTTTTAGTTTTCTCTCCATTCTCTAAATGTTTCCTTTTTAAAAGGACCTAACTTCCTTTGTAAGAAACTCGGTTTCCCCATCTTCTTTTTCCTTTTCTGTTTCTAACAGTTGTGGAAATGAAAATATTTTGTTGAGTTTCCTTATGTGTACTTGGGCAGCCTATCCAATAACTCTTAAGAGAATATCTGGTGACCTGTGGCCCTCACCTTTGAGAGAGAATGCACATTTTGCATTCTGGCATCTGATCATAGGGGCTGAAGACATAAATGGCTAGGTAATCATCTCCAGCATGGTGTCCATTTAAACATTCCTTTAAAGCAAAACCTCAGTTTCTAATTTTCCATCACTTTGGTCTCCTGGATGAGTTTGCCTTTGTGAATGCAATACTGCATCTTTATAATGCTAATTTATTTTGAAGAGGGGAGGTGAGAGAACTCTTCAGAGAGAGAGAGAGGGAAGAGAGAGAACTGACTAAGACACCCAGGTGCCCCAATACTGCATCTTTAAAGGTTTACCTCAAGTCCGATATTGTTTTTCTGAAGACTCTCTACTTTGCGAGGTTATTGCTCACAAGAATCTATACTCTAAATAATGACATTTTTGTTGGCCTCCAGTTTTGGGTTTAACTTGCTTTAATTTCTCCTAAAATTGTGAGCATGGTTGTGATTGCTTCTTTACTACCATTTAAATATTATTTCCTTACTGATGGTTCTATGGCAATTGTGTGTGGTTATATCCACTTTATCTGGCATTTCTCTTACGGACCAGAGATCCTCCAAGCAGTTCTTTGCATATCATGATCAGACATATTGTTATCGGAGTCTCAGGACCAAAATTTCCTTCCTGTCATATGTATGTGAGTTATTTTTTGGATTTCCCAGTTTAGTGTTTCCTGGTTTAGGGTTGCTGTAGTTATTGCATTCAGTAATTCTTCTTTGAGTATAACTTTTCTTGGCAGAAATCAGCCCAGATTACTTACCGTGACATGCCTTTGACTTGTGTGTATCCTGTGTGTTTCCAAAATAGCCCAAGGAGTCCATTAATTCTACCAAGTAACCAACCATCTGATTGAAAAAAATATCTACCAAACTAGCTACTTGGTTAAGCCATTAGATTGAGATTACATTGTTGTATACTGTGCAGTTAAATTGGGGTACAGTATATTGTATACTGTGGATTCCAAGCATACTGTAGATCAAACTCTTGTCTCTAGGTTATTACTAGTGTGACAGATTATCTAATTTATAGGGCCTAAGTTATGCATTTGACATGTGGCTAACGTCTATAGAGTAAACAGATGCAACTCTGGTAATACACCTGCAAAACTACAACTTAACATCTGTGATTATGAATCAACTATAGTGTGAGGTAAGCATACTCACCTGGGAAGCAGAATAGCCGAGGTCTGTTCCAGCTCTGCCATAACACACCTCTTTTGACCCATCTGGACTTGAGTTTCCTCATCTGTACAATGAGGGGGTTGGACTATATTTTCTGGGGTCTCTTTTAGTCTGAAAAGCTAAGACTTTACCCTCCAATGGAGATCGGCTGCCCCTTCTTGACTTTGGAAGATTGTGTAGACCGTTAAAGGATCCTTCTTCAGATCCTTCTTTCAGATGTCTTCTTATCTTTGGCGTCAGGATATAGTTTTGTTTAATCTTAAAGCACGAAACACTTTTCAGTGAACTACCTTTTGCCTTGAAACAGGGAATACATGGTTGATTTGGTGGAATGACATTAACTCATTTAGGTTGCTTTGTTCTTTGTTATTTTATTTAATAATTAGCTCCTAAGCACCTAAGAGCTGGAGCCTCTCCACCCAGACACTAACGGTTTCTCTCTCCGGGTTCTGGTTCTAGAGGAGAGAATGATCTTCCCACTGTGAACGAGTTAATCTCTGTGTTCCAGTAGGGAGATGATGGCTTGGGCAACCATTTGCCTGTTGAATGCACACATCTGGAAAATCCTCCTTGGTGGAGCAAATATACAGCATTGGATTTTTCATCCACATCAAGGAGAAGTGAGGAGTGGCCCCTTAGCAAGATGTAACTATGCAATCATGCAACAAAAGTGGCTAACAGCACTTCATTTATTACAGGACTAAATGCTCATTGTTGTTTGTAAAGAATGAATCCATAACCTCTGCAGGGTTATAGTTTATGCACAGTTGGTTTTCATTTACAGAGGCAAAAAGTCCTTGTCTTCTCTGTCAAGCTTTGACTTACAAAACTCCCGTTTTCTTTCAGTTTGGGGTGTGTGTGTGTGTGTGTGTGTGTTTAAGAAAACGTTTAACAGCTAGATGGGAGGGAAGGAAATAGAACTTGCAATGTGGAAGAAGGGAAACACATTTCAGAAATTCTAAACAAACAAACAAACAAAACCTAAACAACTGAGGGGGTGTCATGGAAAGTCCTAACAGAAAAGACCTACATCATATGCTTCTTTTTTATGTGCTTCCTCCAAGAGCAGAAGGGACTAGAAAGACTGGATTTTTCCAACAGAAGGAGTGTGAATGCAGAGATTCTTCTGCTGAAATTGGTGTCATTTGATGTTGCAAAGAGGCACTCGGCTTATGCAATTGAAATAAAAAGTAAAGTGCCAACCTGGGTGTTTCCAGGGTAATTGTAAGCAAATAAGACTAATTAGGAGACTTTATAGTCTCTAATTAAAAGCTAGGAAAAAACTCACTCTGTGAAACAAGAATCCCAGGATGTTTGGAAGAGGCATATAGAAAGGGCACATCATTACTTTCTGGGGGCTTTTACTTCCCAAGACCGAAATTCCTGTTCTACAGAGCACATCATTTTGGAAGCAGGGGATAAACAGATCCAGAGCTGAGTATACACAGATCCATCCCCTAAATATACATTTGGGATAATGAGTGTAGGAAATAGGGAGAGGCAATATTTTAGTACCAGCTGTACTTGGAAAATGTCGTTTAAATAGAACCGGGAGCGTGCATGGGGTAAGCTGAGAAGCACTTTGGGTTGATGCAAGTGAAAAAATTGAGGCACTTTGCTTAACCTTTGGAGACTTTTAAGCATTTGCTTTTTCATGCCCTGTGGCCAGGTCTTTCTTTTAGATCAGGTTATCATTGGGCATGGGAGTAAGTGTGAATTCAAGGGAGGAAACAGGTCTGCCATGGGGAAGGGAGGGAGCAGGAAAGTTCACTTTGCTGAATAAAGAATATTTTAAAAGATTTTTAAAAGGTCTGTATATTCCCCCCCGGTCAGTTTGATTGAAAAGCAGAGAAACTACTTTCTTAAACACAGTTCATTTGTAGCTTGCCACAATATAAATATGGAAAAAAAATAACGCTACCCATCAGCAAAAGCATTTCCAGGGTGAATCTTTGGCAAAAATGTGGACCCACAACAATTCAACCGGGTTCAAAAATCTTGGCTTTGTAAATTTCCAAAAGTTTAAACATTTTCTTGTTTTCTTCTTACAGTCAGGCAGGCATTCAGAGGTACATATTGGTTCTAATAGCTTTGGTAGAAACAGGCTGAATATGGAAATGCATATAAAATACATTGTCTTTAGGCTAACTTGGTATGGATTTGTAAGGCCTGAGTAAATTGGTATATTAGTAAATTTCTTAGAACAATACAAATAAATGCAAGACACAAAGGGGGAACAACAGATTCAGGAGGAAGGGTTAGTATGGTATTCCCGTGTTTTGTAGAAGACACCGGGTAAGGCCACTAATATAGGAACCAAGTTCCTTTTTTTTTTTTTTTTTTTTTTTTTTGGTGATGATTTTCCATCAGCTTCACGTTCATGGGTGGGGGTGGGAGGGATGCAAAATGCAACATGGTCTTTGCCTTTGTTTTCAGCATGGTCAGCAGCGGCACTGGCTGAAATCCGGGCTCCGCATTCTCCGATTTGGAGATTTGGATGCTTCTGGCTGGTAGAGAGGACAGGCAGGTGGCTGACGAGTGTGCTGCTGTGCTCCTGGAGGGCCGGGGCGGGGGGGGGGGTGCTGTGTGTGTTCCTGGCGTGCAAGGGCAAGCCTTCGTGCTTGCGAAGGGACTTCCTCTCTGGTCGTGCCCTCCTTCGTGGTTTGAGCTTGGTCTCACCCTTGGATGCGGGTGGGGCAGGTCCCCAGCAGCCTCAGAGAACTGAACAGCAGCTGTGACACTCGCAGCAGCGTTTCTTCTTTTTCTTGGGGTGGAAAATGGTGAGGATTGCTTCATCAAAAACTGCTTTGAGACCTTTCTGAGTTAGGGCCGAGCACTCCAGGTAGCACTGCGCTCCGATCTTAAACACAAAAAGAGAGAAACGCGTGAGGGGGAAAGGAGAGAGAACAGCAGAGTGGTTTCAGCCCCCTGCCCTGCCAAGTGCTACCGCTCCTGGTCCCACAGACGGCCGGGGGTTGGGTTGGATTTTTCTTTTTTTCTCTTTTACATTTCCATTTGCATCGGCTATTCTAATTTTTGTATTTTTTACTTTCTGGTATTAGCAATAAATGGCCATGGATTGCCTTTGGTAAGCAGCAAGTTCTGAAAGTGATCCGTAACCACTCATCCTGAATGTAAGAATACGACAAATGTACAAATTGAGAGAGGATTCAAAGCCAGTGATATGGTTTAAATATACTTTGTGAACAACAGGGCTACATGATGTTGTTTTTAGCACCCTTTCGTATGCATGCAGAATGTGTAAATCTGGTACAAGTGAAATGTATCTCCTTCTGTATGTGAGAAGGCAGTGTCAGCTTGGTTGGTAAAGCACATAGGAAGAGTGGGGGATGAGGTTTGCTAGGTCATTCTCCAATAACACGCACTGCCGATGAGGTCTCTCTCAGCAAAGTAATATCCAATTGATATTATTATTATTTGGTTTTAACATACTCATTTTTAAAATTTTTATTTATTTTTGAGAGAGACAGACAGAACACAAGCCGGGGAGGGCCAGACAGAGAGGGGAACACAGAATCCGAAGCAGGCTCCAGGCTCTGAGCTGTGAGCACAGAGTCTGACACGTGGCTCGAACCCACAAACCATGAGATCACGACCTAAGCTGAAGTCGGACGCTCAACCGACTGAGCCACCCAGGAGCCCCAGGTTTAACATACTTTAAAGGCATACTTTAAGGAGCTGAAAAACCCAAAACATGTACAAATAAAAATCATAAAATACATTTACTGACAAAGACACCCTCCTAGTTGGTATACATTCTATGTGTATTTAAGTGATTAAATATTTTGTTCTTGCTTAGGGCTTTATTTCGAAGCTGTTGATGATTTCATACTGTGGTGTATTTGGCAATCACAAAATCTCTTTGAGAAATATAGAAATTCAGTCCAGAACTATAGCTTCTTATTTAAAAAATAGCAAGCCAGAGGGAGGCCTGCTTGGCTCGGTTGGTTAAATGTCCAACTCCTGATATCGGCTCAGGTCGTGATCTCCCCAGATGGGGCTCCGTGCTGAGTGCGGAGAACTGCTTGGGATTCTCTCTCTCCCTCTTCCTCTCTGCCCCTCTCCTGCCTGCTCTCTCTGTCTCTCAAAATAAATAAATAAACTTAAAAAAAAAGAGAGAAAAACTGAAGAATTAAAGCAGATGCGGAAGAGGATAGTCGGATGATGGTGAGCCCCTGGAAACCATAGCAGATACGTGACTAAATCAGGATAGCAAAATTACATGCCTATTCCAGTAGCTTATGTTAATAAGGAAGGCAGGGCTGGTGCCAGACCATAGGGAGAGGTAAGGAATGCAGTGAGCTGTGAAGCACACACCCCCTCTAGAGCTGGCAGTCTTACTCAGTTTTAGACCACTGTTGCCACGGTTCACTCACTGGTGCCCATCTTTGTATTTTTCAAGATGAGATGGACTTTTGAAAAAAAATTCTTTTTAGTCTTTATTTTTGAGATAGAGAGACAGAGTGCGAGCAGGGGAAGGGCAGAGAGGGGAGGGAGACACAGAATCCGAAGCAGGCTCCAGGCTCTGAGCTGTCAGCACAGAGCCCGACGTGGGGCTTGAACCGACGAAAGTGAGTTCGTGACCTGAGTCGAAGTTGCATGCTTAACCGACGGAACCACCCAGGTGCCCCAAGATGAGTTGGACTTTTGGATTTTTGGTTAATAATTACCAACTTAAAAAAATGCTCTGTGGGCCAACCAAGGCAGGAATGTGGGATTTCTTTGTCAGCGACCAGTCATCTTGCAACTTGTGGAATAAAGGAATTTGTGGTTTAGCTTAGGATAGAGTGGGAACAGCCCCAGAAGGTAAAATGAACTGTTTAAGGGCACCCAGCCAGAAAGTGGAAGAACTGGACTAGAATCTGGGTCTCTTGGTGTGTGTTCTTTTCTTTGTTCCGCGATGATCATCCTTATCCCTCAACTCTGCAGGAAGTTGCTCAAGTCGACGATTAGCCCACATACATGAAAACCACGCATGAAGTAAAGTTTTTCTGGCTGTGTCCGGATATAATGCACTTTTTTCCCCCTATAAAGAATAGATACTGTATGAGCTAAAGGAAAATACCCAAAGAAAAGATGTTGGCTATTCAAAACCTATTTTGTGGGTTCATTTTAAGGTTTGCCCTTTGGATTAAAGAATGGCTTTTGGAATCATTAAAACCAGTTGGATGCAAAAGAGGGACGAAAAGTAGAGAACATTTTCTTAATAATGTCATGAAATATCTGTTACATTTTGGGATTGTGGCCAGTGCTTGATATGAACATGTGAAATGCACCTCACTCTAGTGAAGATGTCAACTGAATGGCTGCTTGCAACGTGCTAGTCCTTCTCTGTCATCCTGAAAAAATATACAGAGCGTGCTGTGGGGCCGTTCTACCTGGAATACCTCCCTGCTAAGATCACGAGCCTCATTTGATCCTGGAAATCATGGGAGACCTGGGCTCAGCTCACACATGGGGTTCTGGGCCCTCTGATCCTGCAAGATGGGCAGGGGCATTCGATCCCCCTCCTTCACCTCCCAGAGTGCAGCTGACAGCATGGCAGGGCTTGTCTTTTGAAGGTGGAGGAAGAGCCCACACTTGTCTGTCCTAGTTCAGATATTTCGGAAGATAGTGAAACAGTAGATCAAGACATTATTGGGTAGCCGTGTTAATACAACATGGTTTTGGACTGATAGTCCCAGGAAAAGTAGCAAACAGGGTGTGATTTGGGAAGAATGTGTGAGAAACAGAACTCAAGTTAAGAGGTGAGTGTTTCGTGGGGCGCCTGGGTGGCTCAGTAGGTTAAGCGTCCGACTCTTGGTTTCAGTTCAGGTCATGATCTCATAGTTTCGTGGGTTTGAGCCCCATGTCCGGTTCCGCGGTGGCAGCACAGAGTTTGCTTGGGATTCTCTCTCCTCTCTCTCTGCTCCTCCCCGGCTCACGGTGTCTCTCTCTCTCAAATAAATGAATAAACTTAAAGAAAAAAGAGGTGAGTATTTTGTTAACCATGTATCAGTGGTCTGAGGGTCAGAGAGAAGAATTCGCAGAAGAAGGTACAGCCATGTTAGAGAAATGGCTAAAAAGAAACCACCTCATTTATGACCTCAACAATGTGAAATGCAAAACTGTCCCAAAGAAGCATGACTTTCCTTACAGTTTCATCTACCCCTTGGAACAAAGTGACCTACACAGCCAAATATTTAGAACAATCTGTAAGAACGCAGGATTTGTGGATCCTTGTTTAGATCCACATGTTATCTGTGATGTGCTTTGCCAAAACGATTTATTTTCCAGAAAAAAAATAGAGATTGAGGAACGTAAACTGAGAGAACACTTTCCTAATAGCTTTATAATAGCTCAAATTTATCATCCAAAGGCTGGGAAATTTATCAGACGTGCACAGAACATACAAGAGTCCGACAAGAAGAAATTAAACAAACCAACAGACAAACAAAACCCACGGTGACCAATCAAGTGAAAGAAAACCAACTACTTCTTCCAGGTTGTCTTTGTGGAGGTGGGACATGTTACACAGTAAGATAGAGCATACCCTGAAAGAGTAAAGACCATGAAGTCTTCCTGGCTGTAGACGCACCTGAGAGGCACACAAATTTAACAACAATTAGAGTTTCCTGAGCAAACCTCAGGTGTCACTGGGTCACTAAATCGTTGTAAGAACTTTGCAAGGTAGGTCTGTCACCTCGTTTGCAGTTCAGAAAAGTGATGCTAGAGATGATAAGTTACTTCCATAAGGTCATGCAACTAAAGAAGTGTTAGAGGTTTGAATCGGTCTGTCCCCTGAGCCAGAGTCTTAACACTCTGTGGGGATGACGCTAGCAAAAAAAAAAGAAATGTGTCCGAAAGAGTAAAACTAATGAACAAACAGAGACGTTGTTTTGGATGCAGTGAAGGTGGTAAGAGAGGAAAGAAAGAAAAAGTAAGCCATTTCCTCTAAATGGAGAGGGGAGCAAATACTAATGGAATATACACAGTAAGGTGGTATCTAAAGAACCAGCTAATAACAGAGAAGTTCTCTATTTCTTACTTAAGAATTAGGAGAGGTACAGGCAACACGAAAGCCAAGAAAAAAAAAAAGGAACCTAGTGACTTGTGAGAGAAATTTTATCGTAACAAGTTGCTGAAAGAGGCAAAATGTTTCTAGGCTGGATGGATTTGCAGCTGATTTTTTTAAAAGACTATAAGGCAGAGATTGCCAACTCAAGGGTGGATAGATAATGTAGTCCACTGCTTCAGTGAAGGTTAGTATGGAGGGGTGGGGATTGTGAAAAACTGAAGGATACATCCCTTGTCTGAAAGACTGTTTAAACGTTGCAGTTGATGAGGAAATGCTAGCCTTGTGTTGCCAGAGCTTTTGGGGTGTGTGTGTGTGTGTGTGTGTGTGTTTAAGAAGTCAGAAATGTGTATCTTTATGTAAAGTGTCCATTGTTCAGTGTTGCCCTCTAAATCACATTAAAAACACACATGTGTGGGAATGCAAGCTGGTGCAGCCACTCTGGAAAACAGTATGGAGGTTCCTCGAAAAACTAAAAATAGAACTACCCTATGACCCAGCAATTGCACTACTAGGTATTTACCCAAGGGATACAGGTATGCTGTTTCTAAGGGGCACATACACCCCAATGTTTATAGCAGCACTATCGACAATAGCCAAAGTTTGGAAAGAGCTCGAATGTCCATCGATGGATGAATGGGTAAAGAAGATGGGGTATATATACACAATGGAGTATTACTCGGCAATCAAAAAGAATGAGATTTTGCCATTTGCAACTACGTGGATGGAACTGGAGGGTATTATGCTAAGCGAAATTAGTCAGAGAAAGACAAAAATCATATGACTTCACTCATAGGAGGACTTTAAGAGACAAAACAGATGAACATAAGGGAAGGAAAACAAAAATAATCTAAAAACAGGGAGGGGGACAAAACAGAAGAGACTCATAAATACGGAGAACAAACTGAGGGTTACGGGAGGGGTTGTGGGAGGCGGGATGGGCTAAATGGGTAAGGGGCATTAAGGAATCTACTCCTGAAATCATTGTTGCACTAGATGCTAACTAATTTGGATATAAATTAAAAATAAAATAAAAAATAAAATAAAAAAAAACTACACATGTGGACTGATTAAAGCATTTGTGGGTGACATTTGGTTCATCACTTGCCAATGTAGTCCCTATGCTTTTTAAAAAAAAGTTTATTTATTTATATTGAGAGAGAGAGAGACAGAGCGAGAGAGTGAGCATGGGAGGGACAGAGAGACAGGGAGAGAGAGAATCCGAAGCAGGCTCCATGCTTCCAGTGCAGAGTCTAAGGCGGGGCTTGATCCCATGAACAGTGAGATCATGACCTGAGCTGAAATCAAGAGTTGGATGCTTAACTGACTGAGCCACCCAGGTGCCCCTGTACTCCCTATGCTTTAAAGGACGCCTTTTGCAGGTACTAATTTCTCTATTTGGAAGTTTTTCCTCCCTCATCCCTAAGTTTGTCCCCCTGATAAACTTGCCTTTATCCCTCATACTTGGCTCAGATGTCAATTGCTTCAAGAAATTGTCTCTGAGTCCTCCTTCCCCGAATGTGTCCATCACTCCCCGCTCTCTACTACCTCAGTACTAAAAGTATTCATTCAGATGATGTGCCGTTGTCTGCAGTCACCCTCTTCTTCTGGCCTATGGGCCCCTTGAGGCAAGGAGCTGTCTCTCCTTCATTTCTGTGACCCAGAGCCCAGTTGTGGAGTGACCGCGTTTCAAAGACCGTGAGAGAAGGAAGAAACGGCCAGCACACAAAACAAGGAGGGTAACGGTGACTTTTGCAGTCTGTAGGCAGGAATGCAAGACTCCAGTTGATTAAGACGACTGAACATTGGGGCACCTGGGTGGCTCAGTCGGTTAAGCTTCTGACTTCAGCTCAGGCCATGATCTCACAGTTTGTGAGTTCAAGCCTCACATCGGGCTCTGTGCTGACAGCTTGGAGCCTGGAAACTGCTTCAGATTCTGTGTCTCCCTTTCTCTCTGACCCTCCCCAACTCATGCTCTGTTTGTCTCTGTCTGTAAAGTACATAGACTTTTTTAAAGATGACTAAACATTGATTCCAGGATTTCTACAGTGATTTGGCTGCTTTAAAAAATTTTTTTTAATGTTTATTTATTTATTTTTTATTTATTTTTAATGTTTATTTATTTTTGAGAGAGAGAGAGAGAGACAAAGACAGAGACAGAGTATGAGCGGGGGGAGGGGCAGAGAGAGAGGGAGACACAGGATCTGAAGCAGGCTCCAGGCTCAGCACAGAGCCTGACACGGGGCTCGAACTCACTGACCGCAAGATCATGACCTGAACCAGAGTCGGATGCTTAACCGGCTGAGCCATCCAGGCACCCCAGCAATTTTGCCGCTTTAAACCCACTGGTGCATACATGTTACAAAGCCAGCAGGAAACGGGTACCAAGACAAAGAGTGAGGAAGGTGCGGGGTGAAGAAGATAGCAGAAGAAGTCGAAAAAGAGGCCAAAGGCTGAAAAAAGGGAAAATGGCAAAGCGTTTTATCAAGACATACCTTAGGAAGTCTGAACTTAGAAAATCATGGTCAGGTTGAATCAGATGGAATTGGGAAAGCGAATGCCCAGTGAATTATAATCTTAGAGCTCAAGTGCAGCAGGGTGGCTGGCGCATGTGAGGTGTTCAGTGAGTTATTGACAAGTGCGGCCAGCAGTAGTGTGGACATGCGCCCATGAGGAAGCTGGCTGGGGATGAACAAATGCAATAATGACAAGGAGAGGGAGGACAAAACAAGTAGAGGCGTAACGATGAATATTTATTACCATTGGATGCAAAAATATTTATGTAAATGTGGTAGACTTTTGACAAGTGTAAAGAATGGTAACTATGTATGGTATGAAAGTGGCCTTTGAAAATAAAATGCCCTTTGCGGCCAAAGAGAGATGACAGAAGAAAAATGCTCTGGAAATGGAAAGGTACTGACCCAAAGGAGTTGAATATGAAAAACCTGAACTTGCAAAGCACTTGAACTATGGGGAGAAGATGCACATTAAAGTACAGGGCTTCAGTGTATAGAAAAGAAGCCCCAAGACTCCAGGTTTCTTTACAGACTACAGGAGGGGAGCAGAGGAACATGTTGGTTAAAGCAGCGTCATACCCCAGGTCTGCTGCTTTCTAGCGGTGTGACCTCAGCCTCTCTGAGCCTCAGTTTCCTCTAGGAAAGTGGAAATAATAATAGACACACCTCGGGGGGTTGCTGTGAGAATTAATTAAGACATGGCATGTGAAGCGCTTGGCAGAAAGCCTGGCACACTGCAAACGCTCCGTAAATGCTAGCTGTTATTATAAACTACTTGACAGGAAAGTCAGGGAGCAGAGAGACTTAAAGCATCTCTATAATTACATGAATTGTGATGAAACAAGTTAAACTCTTGCTTGGATTTCTTCTAAATTGGGTTTCATAAGCTAAACACGATTCTCTCCGTATCCGAGAGCAGTTGCTAGGAGAAACTGGCAAAAGGCAATAAAGTGGTGAACTCAGCCATTGTTCCTAAAATAAGTACGAGACGAGATGGGAGGCTTTGGACTGACTTCTTTTCAGAGGGAAAAACAATTTCCTAAATGAGAAGTCAGGCTAGGACACGGACAACATGATGGTGGAGATAGGACGGAAGCAGGGGAAGCGGAAACCAAGTTCATGCAGAAAGCTGGTGCGGAGCCTCTGGGACCTGCTCGTGAAAAACGGATAGCTGGGAATCACATACGATTGCTTTCGTGGCTTGATGTTTATGTACCTTTAGTGAGACAAGTGAGGCTGAATGTTTGAGGAATAGGTAGAAGAACCTCCAGACATGTACCCATTTTACAGAAGGCAAGATAAATGGTTGGAGGAGACAGTTTACATCATGGTCAGGTACACAGCGGTGACATCCACAGATCTGGATTAGAGTTGCTTGTGTCATTATCAGCTGTGTGAATCCAACATTTTCATCTCCCTAAGACTCTGTTTCCTTGCCTGTACGATGAGACAAACACTATCTGCTTCAGCGGGTTACCATGAGGCTGAAATGAGACAGAGCGCCTGTAAAGGGCTTAGTATCCCAAGAACTCAATGAATGGCTCATACTAGTAGTTGTAAAATGACATTCACAGAAGTAGGAAGTGTTGTCTCAAGTACTTGTGAAATATACTCATGTATTGTGTCCATATAAACATAATTCTACTTAGTTCATTTCTATTCGAGTGTATCCCTTAGTTTCGGTGCCTATAAGAAAATTTCCAGAAGAGAAACACACACATTTTTATTTATGAAGAATTTGTACATAATATTTTTCTTGGCCAGTTTAAAAGGGTGACTCCTATTCTGCCCAGGGCACGCAGTTTTGCAGGGTTAGTTACTTTAGGAAGTAAAAGAGGGGCGCCTGGGTGGCTCAGTCGGGTAAGAGTCTGACTTCGGCTCAGGTCATGATCTCACAGTTTGTGAATCGAGCCTGATGCTGGGCTCTGGGCTCACAGTGTGGAGCCTGCTTTGGATTCTTGCCATCTCCTCTCTCTCTATCCCTCCCCTGCTTGCACTTTTGCTCTCTCTCAGAAACAAATAAAAGAAACAAACAAAAAATAATACTGGTTTTAAAAAAAAAGAAAGTAGCAGCAATTTCTGAAACTTCTAGTCTGGGTCTATGGGTTTGTGACTCTATCAATAAGGAAGTGACTCAGGTTATGGAAATACGATTTAAAAGCCTCCTTTTGCATAAAACACCTCCTCTAGTGTCCATTTTAGTGTCTGTTTTTGCACACATCTTGGTGGTCATTGGGAGACAAAGATTTGGTCTAAAAAATTTCCCCATCAAAATCACCATTCGTGTTAAGCTCTCAAGAATGCAGAAAGGTCTGTGATGACAGTTTCAGCCGTGAGTTAGTTGCTATTATCTGTCCTTAGCCACTTGGATTCTCCAACTAGTTATCTTCTTTCTGGTCCACGTGAGTGCTCTAGATGCTGTTTGTGAGATAATCCGGCCGCTCTAAGTGGCTATTCATTATATGGTGAGAAATATTCAACAAATATAACCCTGCCAGATGCTAATCTAAGTTTTCCCCAAGAAAATCACTAAATACCTTTTATGGGGTCATTTAAATAAATTACATTGATAATAAGTAGTGAGATGAGTCCCTTTATTCACACTAAATACAGAACTGGATATTCTAAATGTTGCTAAATCAAATGACAAGTGCTTCAGCAGTTGAAATTCACCAAGTTTTTTCCTAAAAGAAAAACAGACAATGGTGGCTGGGAAGACGCCAACCAAATGGTCCCTTCCAGTGTCACTAGAACAGAGGGGACAGTATGAAGCAGACAGAGGATCCTTGAACACACTGCACTTTAAAGCAAAAGTCCACGTAGCTCACTCATTCCAAACCATGCACCAAATTCTTCCGTCAGCATATATTTCAAATTAAATCCAAATCTGACTGTACCGCTTTCGCAAGCTTCACACCGTGCTCGTAAGTGAGAGGTTTCTCTTTCATATACAGCAAACGGGCCAAGGTTTTGGGGTCATCGCGGAGATCAATCTGGCAAAACAAACAAACAAACAAACAAAAACAAAAGAAAACACCCACGCATGATAAGCTTACTTATTTTTTCAGGCTAAGTAGATATTTTAAACCGTGATATGGTAGAGATTCTCCCCACCACCACTTTACATCTATGAAGTTGCCGACTGACTTTTCTTTAAGGAGGTGCATACATACACATGCCCATATTACATCGAAAAAATAAAGGGATTTCTTTGTAAATGTCAACATCAGGTTTTCCATGTGCTTTCTTCTCCAAAAGCAATTCCCTCGGGGGCTAGACTCACTCTAATAATTCTGTGGTTGTTTCAGGCGTTTTTGAAATTTCCTACTTATTTTTAGATCCCACTTACAGGATATTACAATGATTGATCAGTCTTATTACCTTGCAGTGATGCCTCATTTGATCCCAAATTATATTACTCATTTCTTAATAGTCTATTTCCTGGCTCTGAATACATCTTTGTCTTCACCCTCACGGGGATAAAGATTTGTCTCCTATGAGGATATTTTAAGGAATGTTGATGCAGACTTGGAAGGCATATCCTAAAGAGGAATTTCCAAAGGTCTACCTAAGGAATGAGCATTAATCTTTTCAAAGGTAGAACTACTTTGAAAATAGCCTGTATGTTGGGATTAGTTTTCATAATTTAATTAAATATTTTAGTTGCTTTACAATCTCACTGTGTTGGGGTGTCGGGTGGCTCGGTTGGCTAAGCATGTGACTTTGGCTCAGGTTGTGATCTCACGGTTTCTGAGTTCGAGCCCCACCTCGGGCTCTGCACTGACAGTGTGGAACCTGTTTGGGATTCTCTCTCTGCTCCTCCCCCACTCCCTCCCTGTCTCTCTCTCTCAAAATAAATAAACAAACTTAAAAAGATCTCAATGTGTATGTGAACCTATGCACACATGAACGGGTGTAAATGTGACTTTTAAAGAAAAACCGAAATATTTATACATTAGAGTACCATTTATAAGCACATTGCTCTGCTTTAGCGATCTGTGGGTTTTTTCTTTTTGGTCTATTTATTTATTTAAAAAAAATTTTTTTTAATTTATTTTGAGAGAGAGTACATGCTCGTGGGGAAGGGGTAGAGAGGGGCAGAGAGAGAATCCCCATCAGGCTCTGTGCTGTCAGCACAGAGCCCAGTGTGGGGCTCGATCTGACCACGACCTGAGCCAAAACCAAGAGTTGGATGCCAAACCGACTGAGCCACCCTCGTGCCCTTCTTTTTTGGTCTTGATTGTCCAATGTAGTGCCACCAATTACAAAAGAGGCGCAAATCGCACAGAGAGATTTATGTCCTGTCACATATTTTGGCAGTAGGGATCTGGGCTCTGTCAATATGGTCAAACATTATCATCTGGAATTAGGGTAAAAGCCTGCTTTTAAACAATTCTCTTTCGGAGTAGGAGCATTAACTATACTCTGATTTTTGGATGTGTTAATCTTCTGTCCATATTTTCTCTAGGAAATGCTTTTACTATTTTTAAAAATTTCTCTTTTCAGTCAGAATATAAAAGGAGAAATAGAAAACAGGAACATATGAAACAGATAATAATAAAACCCTTCCATATTATTACATTTCTGTGTCTTTGGATAGTAATTTAGCAAAGAACAAAATCCTTTCAAAATTGTAAGAAGTAGGAACAATCTTGAACACATTTGTGCAATTGGCTTACTGTTGGTAATTCAAATTATAGAACTTTATTAGCTTTCAAAACATTTTAAGGCCCTTTACAGCCACAGGTTTGTTTATCTAATACATCTGTTTTTAACTTCTTTCCTAAGATCCAAAAGACCAAGAGGTTTAAAGGGAACAGAGAAGAGTGAATTTCTGTCTTTCTCCAGTGGTGTTATGGAGCTCCTGGAGTAATGTGCCCATTTGGACTTTTGGGGTCACTTTGACATCCATACCTATTCTGTGACTTTCAAACAATTGTAGATTTCAGATATAAAAAAAAAAAAGACTAGGTAATTAGCGCGATCGACGTCCGCACCTCGTTCCTCTGGCTCAGGACTGGAGAAGGGTGTCTACTTCAAAAAGTACTTTGTTACTTAAAAATAAAGAGCAGAGGGATTAATTTTTAAAGATCACATCAAAACCTCCTTTCCGTGTAAATAGCTCTATTGTTCTTTCGACCACGAGCTAAATAATCATGCAGATCTTAGGCACGGCTACTTCTGGGGTTGATACATGAGACACACTCTTCCCTAGTGTTGGTGAAATAGGCTGTTCAAGAGAAGCCTGGTCTTTCCTTTTTCGCTGCCCTCCTGCCCTGCCCACCACACCTTGCCACCACCCGCCTCTAACCTGGGTCCCTATGAGGACGTAAGGCACGTGAGGCATGCAGTCCTTCAGCTCCGGGACCCATTCCTCCTGGACGTTGTGGTAAGAGGCAGGATTTACGACAGAGAAGCAGATCAAAAACACATCTGTGTTGGGGTAGGAGAGCGGCCTCAGCTGGTTGTAGTCCTCCTGCAGGTAGAGCAAAGAGTTTGTACAGACTCGGGAAGGCGGGCCCTACGTGCTTGAGTGTTCTGGGCAAGACTCCACCACAGCTCCCTGTGACCTGCTCCTGCTCCCACTCTGGGATCTGGTGGTTCCCTATAGACATTGCTAGAAATAAAGGAGCCATCAGTCAGAAAAACACCTTTTGCTGTGTATAGAGATTATAAATCTCTATACACCCTCCACCCCACACACACACAGTTTTAAAATTAAAATTTATTTATTTATTTTGTGTGAGAGAGAATGCACACGCTCATGTGCGTGTGCACCAGCGGGGGATGAGAGAAGGATAGAGAGAGAGAAGGAGAGAAGAGCGAGAAGGAGAGAGAGAATCCCAAGCAGGCTCCATGCTGTCAGGACAGAGCCTGACACAGGCTCAAACTCACAAACTGTGAGATCATGACCTGAGCCAAATCAAGAGTTAGATGCTTAACTGACTGAGCCACTCAGGTGCCCCGTAAATATCTTCCATTAAGAAAAACTTAGGAAGCAATTTTTTAAGGAGCTTTAGTGAGATAATTTACATACTATAAAGTTCACCCATTTAATGTGTATAATTCAATAAGGATTATTACAGTTCCCCGTTGCCTTGTGCTGTATTGAATGGAGTTGTGTTGTATTGAATGTGGATTTAAATTAGTGCGCAATCGGCTAAGGCACAGCAGTTCTCTTCTTACACAATTTTTAAAAATTCCATGCAAATTTAATTTAGAATAAGCTAGCTGTAAATGTAAAGCAAAGAGTTGCTGCCAAATCAGATGGCACAATTTTGTAGAAATATATTGGGTGAGGGTTGAGAGTTCAGAATTCGGGGTTTCCTGTGAAGTCTACCTAGAGGCCATAGCGTGGCCTAAATAATAAAATACCAGATTGATTCTTCTTTCCCCAGGTTTCAAACCAGAATATGTTCTGGTTGGACAGTTCTGGCTTGCGTAGGTTGTTTATGTATATGCTGTCAGAGCAGAAGAAGATAAAGTAAAACATTGGAACATCTCACCTTTGGGAAAGTGTCAGCAAGTAACTTTCACCGTATGTGAAATGTTCTAGGAGGTTCCGAGGTAAATCCGCTATTTCAATATAATGTTTATATTTTTGTAGAATTTAGTAACACATAAGCCAAAAGTAATTTTATGTGTGTGTATACTTGATATTACATAAGTATACACTATGTATACATACATATCTGCACACACCACAATATGACATACTTGTCATACACACCATGGATCGTTCATATATACATGCACACTACGTACATACATAGGGCAACCAAATCTGTATGTTCACACTTACCACATACACATAGGCATGTGCAACATAGCGATTCATTTACTAGGGTCCTGACTCCTCTTCTTAACATGAAAAAACATTATTAGACTCATATATGCTCGTTGCAATTCAAATATGTAATCTCTAATAGTTTTTCCTCTCTTCCCAGAGGAAGCCATGGTTTAACCGTATCCTTTTGAATATTTTATATTTATTTACATATGTAACAGACATGTGTTCATTTTAAAAAAGATAAATTGATTACATAGTTCATATTGTTGTATCCTTTGATTATATGTGTGTGTATATATATATATATATATATATATATATATATATAAAATGTTTATTTATTTTTGAGGGAGAGTGAGAAAGAGAGTGTGAGCAGGGGAGGGTCAGAGAGAGAGAGGGAGACACAGAATCTGAAGCAGGCTCCAGGCTGAGCTGTCAGCAGAGCCCGACACAGGACTCGAACCCACAAACCATGAGATCATGACCTGATCATGGTTCTGAGCCACCCGGGTGCCCCTTGTGTCCCTTGATTTTTTTAACCTTAATAGGTCATGGATATTTAAAAATATCAACCTTGCTATCTTTCTACTGAGTCTCATGATGTCTTTATAAAAAGGGACTACACATATATATGTACACGTGTGACTAGAAGGAAGTCCTTTAGTGGGTTATGTGGCATCTCTGGTCAATGAGCATGTGCTGATCTCTGATTCTGTTTAGATACTCCAAGTACCCAGCCCACAGGGAATCAGTACACATGGCTGCCGCCATCACTCTTGCTAACACTACTAAAACCTAAGCAGAGGTGTTTATTTACTTATTTATTTTTAATGTTTATTTATTTTTGAGAGAGAGACAGAGTGCAAATGGGGGAGAGGCAGAGACGGAGGCCCAGAATCTGAAGCAGGCTCCAGGCTCTGAGCTGTCAGCACAGAGCCCGATGCGGGGCTCGAACTCATGAACCTCGAGATCCTAATGTGAACCGAAGTCGGACGCTTAACCGATTCAGCCACCCCGCCGCTCCTAAGCAAAGATTTTTAGTTACCCAAACAAAATGCAGCATAATATGGCAAGGATGCTGAAAAATCCAAGTCCTAGAAAATAAACTAAAAGAATATAAAAAAATCACGGATCGTGGCTCATTTATCACTTTTCTATTAAAGCAAATAAGTAGGAGCTGGGTGCATTGCTGAATAAACACTGGTCACAGTGGACAGCTGGGCCCGGCCTACTGGCTGCATAGCAGCTGAATTGTGCCCGTGCGTGTGTGTGCGTGTATGTGGTGGTGGTGATGGGGGGGGGGGGGGCGGTGACAGGGCAGTGGGGAAGTGGACAGCTCATTTCTTGTCACTCTCCTCTTCTCTTTACACAACGAGCCCTGTAACCAAAACTTCTTGCCCCTGGTCTCTGCACTGCTTTCCTTTCTCTCTCGGGCTTTCTGTTAGAGGGGAGCTGTAAGGCTGACAAGCTAAGAACTCTCCTTCCCAGGCCACAATCTACAGCTGCTCATGGTACCCCACCTGCCCTTTGCCACTTCATCTTCCCATCTGGATTGTGATAAATGGAGCAGGGACCATCCTGGTTTTTGTTTTTGTTTTTTTTTTTTTTCCTCATGCCCTACTTCTACTCTGTCCACAGCGAACATTCCATAAATGCCGTTGACTGATTGGATGACACCAGGTTCTCCGCAGTGAATTGCCAACGAACACATGGCTTTTCTGTGGGGCATTTATTGCAGGGTTTTCTTTAGAGTCACCTGGGGAGCTTTAAGACCATCCTGACACCCTGCTGCCTCTCTACCCACACTCAGGGACCAATTAAATCACGATTTGTGGAGAGTGGGCCTGGGTAGCTGGGCATTCTGATATAATTGGTTGGAACTGGCATGGAGTTGAGAACAAATGCTTTGCATTATCTTTATCTTCGTCACTGAGGATGGATCAAGGGCTTATTACGAAGGGCCAGGCATTGTTTCAGGCACTTACGTGTCTTGAATCCTCACTAGCACCGGAGACATGGCAGCATCAACATTCATATTTCAGAGAAGAGGAACGTAAGTTCAGAGAAGTTCAGTAGTGAACGAATGTCTCAGAGCTATTAAATACTGGGATGGGCTCTTTAGCCCGAATCCAGCTCCAGCTCTTCATTGTGACCCCATTATTTGTTTCAGCTCAGAATGTTAAGCAGCAGATTAATCATTTTTTTTTTTTTTGAAAATTCAGTTATCTGGATATCTTAATACGGATATATATCTTGACCCAGGAATCTAAGAAATGTTGGACCTTCGGATATAGGATCTATTTCATGGCCTGCACTTACTAGAAATTACCAGCAGATGGCAGCAGACACTGCATATTTAAACCCTCAACGCCAACCGACAAAATTGCATGTTCAGAAGGGTCACTACTGGATCAGGTAGGAACAAATAACTGGTGGTCTGAAAGGATCATGTTTATCTGATTTTTTACCCAGAAGCCATCAAAGGAATTCTGCTTACATTCTGGAAAAGTTAGGAAGACCAGGGTTTGCCTGTGGGACTGTGGGTGGGCATGGGAGAGGAGTTTGGGTGTTTTTGATCATTTACCCTCCTGGCAGGGTAGCCAAGGCCCTCAGCTGAGTGACTTCTGACCTCCGCCTTTAGTGGGCTTTATCTTGCTCTGTGTTCTGGATATCTCTCCTGTGGAAAGCTTAGTCCAGCTGTGTAACTCTGGGGTGCCAGGGTGGCTTAGTTGGTTGAGCATCGACTTTGGCTCAGGTCATGAGTTCGAGCCCCACATCAGGCTCTGCGCTGACCGCTCAGAGCCTGGAGTCTGCTTCAGAGTCTATGTCTACTCAATTTATTTGGAAGTGAGACAGGTGACATTTCTCTTGCTCTTGGTTAGCTCTGTGATAACAGAATACCAGAGAGTATTTAGTTGACTGAATTGGAGAAACACGGATGAGGGCTGCAAGAGGTTTTAGAGATCAGTCAGTGCAGTGGCTCCCAAAGTGTGGCCCCTGACCAGCAGCCGTGGCCTGGGAGCTTGTGAGCAACGCACATTCTCAGGCCTTCCCCAGCCCTCCCGAAGCCAAGGCCCTGGGGAGCGCCTGCACCGTATGTGGTGCAACAAATTGTCCGCGTGAGGCTGTTGCAGCTCAAGTTTCAGAACTGCAGCTTATCATTCCTTCCCTCTCAGCTGATTTTGTGGTTTAAGAAGTGAAACTCTACACAGATTGAGTGATTCAATCAGGGCTACAGAGCAAACACACCTTTGAAGGAGGTTCACACCTGGACCGGCAGGACTCCCGTCGGCCCCCATTTGCCACAGGCTGTGGCGATGAAATGTGGCTGAGGGTTCAGCATTAATAAAGGCAAGTGTCCTCGTGAGATGGAGGGCTGGGTGCTGGGAGGCTGGGGGATTTGAATTTGTATCAGCTGATGAGTTTTTCTCAACAGGGCACATTCCGAGCCTGGGTTGGATGACCACATGTTGGGATGATGGGAAGGGGCTCTGGGAAATGGATCGATGGTCTAGCTGGTATTTCACGCCCCCCATTCTCATGTCGAAGCTGAGAATGGAAGACCAGTCTTGAAGGCTTCTTGAGGAGACAAGGTGTTACTCTAAACTTGCGACTTGAGTGGGGCTCTGGAGGGCTAAAATGGGCAAGGAGGCTGGCTGGCTGGGGGTCTCAGGGGATAGGGAAGGATTTGGGGCAAGGTGGGCTCTTGAGTACTTTCCACCAACTTTACCCCAAAGGCTGGAGACTGGTTTGAAGGCAGATCTGGTGCTCTTGGATTGGGCAACTATTAAGAAACTACAGTTCAGGGACAGCCTCATCAGATGGCCAGACACCCTCCACATGTGTCTGGAGGAGCCACGTATGATGGCCCAGGTGGGGAGCAAAGTGAAATTATTTGACCAGTCCTCCTCAGGCCTTAGGCACACTCGAGTCGTGTTAATGTGCAGCTTCTCATGCAGCAGCAGGTCTGGGGTGAAGGCCACCGATTTATTTCTGACCAGCTTCCAGGTGACGCTGATGTCACTGGTCCAGGGACCACATGTTGAGGGACAGGAGAGTTGCACTGAGTCTCCCCTAACCCCACCGCAGCCCACACCCACATTAAATTGGATGTAGAATTCGGCTTCAAAGTCCTCCTGGGCTTAGTGACATTTATCCCAGATTTTAGCACATGTCTCATTTTCGGATTCTCCCATCAAGTACACTCCTATCTGTCAGGCTTGGTTTGGGAAATGTGGGTAACATCCAGAGGGTGGGAGTGTAGCATAGTACTTAGGAGCATGGGCTAGGGGCACATATTCTTTGGGTTCCAATCCCAGTACTGCCTGTGACTACTCTGTGATGCTGGGTAAGTTCTCTCCGCCTCAGTTTCTTCGCCTGTAAAATGAGGTCACCTGTAAAATGAGGTGCTTGCCCCATAGGGCTGTTTGAGAATAAAACGTGTTAGTATGTGTAGACCGCTTACAGCAGTGTCTTGGATGTATTAAGTTCTTTGGTGGTCAAGAGTCCGTCTTGTCAACAATGGCTGTAGTGTCCCTACCCTCATTGGCTCCTGGGGCTGAACCCGAAATTAACTTTTTCTAAACTGAGTAGTAAAGAGACCCAAGTGCTTGCATACTCCGATTGCACCTCTGAATCGATGTCTCTACGGCTCTATTTTTTTTATAATTTGAGAAGAAATAAGTTTGTGTCCTAAGGTTACTTTTACCAATAACTTGTCACGTGAGCAAACTTCTTTCACATCCTCCAAATTGCACACTTCTAAAACCACGTTAAGATGCATGTGAGCAAGAAGGTTGGGTTGCTTATTGAGGAAAAACATTTGTGTTGAGGCTTTAGGCAAAGCCTAGAGTTTGTTTTAGGCAAACTTTCCATGGAGGATCCATGGAGGATGCCAGGTCCTGTGCTCTTGATGGCCCCATTGGGTCAGCCGATAGCAAAAGGGAAGGCTCGTGTCCTTCCAAGTGGACCCTGGGTTGCCATTAATGGACCCCAGCTGTACTTGCCTCCCTGCCTGGCCACTTGCCTCTTTAAGCCCTTGGGGGCCGAGGGGCTTCAGAAATCGGGGCAGGTGAAGACAAGCAGTGTGTAGTCTCAGCTGAGGGAGGGGTGTGGCTGATGGCCTTTCTGTTCCCACACTTCCAGGGTCACGGGTGACAGCTGAGCTGCTGGGGGCTGTGGTTTCTCCGCGTCATCCTGTGCTTGCTGACAAATAGCACTGCATCGTGGGGGGCCTGTGTGCAGAGAACCTGGGGGTTCACCCTGCTGAGAAACGGGGCTCCCGACACCAGGAGATCCTCATTCCTCCCTGGAAGTGCTGCCTTTGAGATATGTCTATCCTGGAGTTGGGTCTGAGAGGCCACAATCTGAGCAGACCTTCACCCACATGGCTCGTGTGCCCACCGAGAGCGGGAGGCAAGATGCCTCACTGCGGTGGCTGGTTCCACTCTATGTGGCCGGCAGCAGGGTGGGAAGACGCCTGGCTCTGAGCCATGACCCGGGACACACCGGTTTGGCATTCCTCAGCTGGCAAATGCCCAGGCTTTGCCGCAGCGTCCCCACCCCGGCACCCTGTCGTCCCTTTAGTCTCTAATGACGCACTCAAAACGGACTGGCCTGCAAGTACGTCATGGAAAAGTTGGCTCTGGGATTCTTTGTAGCTGAGCCAAAGATCTGAGCTCTAGAAATCCCTCCCAGAGATGCTTTCAGTAAGACACTAGTAGGGGCATGGGCCGCGCAGCACGACCTGGCGAGACCTAGATAGGTTTGGCTTTATGGGCCTGGCCTTCTTGCCTCTCCGGCGTCAGCTGAGGGGTAACCTGCAGAGTCAGCCTGGGAACAACCCCTCACGTTGCCTCACTTCGTGTTTGGGATTCCACCTAATAGAGGAACTCTTTGTTTTCAAAGGATTCCACTTGAAGTCCCAATATTTGTTTGCTTCAGGGATTCGGGGCGGGAGCTAATTTTAATAGCAGCTGCCATGTGCTGGCCGTGTATGCACGTGGCTTCATTATAGACCGTCTGTGGTGAATGCTTGGCAGGCTCGTGAAGGGCCAGGAGCATGTCCGAGGAGGGCCTGGTGGGGCTGCAGTGGTGTCCGGGGCAGAGTGGACATAGCAATGTGGACGGAGCCGGGTGCGACCGTTTTTGTCTTGGGCTGACTTTGAAGGTAGAAGTACTGAGTTCCTATCACTTTTCCATTCAGAACCTGGGCCTCTTGAGGTTGTTTTCATCAACGCTGACCCACAGTGAGCTCAAGGCACAGAGGAGGGACACTACTTCTTGGTTTACTCATGTAGGAAAATCGAATGATTCACAGCAAGACAGAACTCTATAGTTGGTTTCAGAGACTTATTTCCTTTTGTGCGGTTCGGGAATGAATCAGTTGGTTTTGAGATCACCTCTCTTTCTTCTTAGTAACTCTGGCCATATGAGTATGTTTGAATTAGTTAAATGTTCCTTGAGCATGTGACCTCAGCGACATTTGCTAGAATATAACTGAGGATGATGGATTATCCTGCCTGAGGCTGGGAATGGAAATTTGGGGATCATGCTTGTAAGTTAAAGCTGTTACAAAGCCTTATTGGCAGAGTTGTAGGACCATGGGAATCCACTCAGGTTAGGGTTGTTTTCTGCTGCAGCCTCTGAAGGGTGAGGAGCCATGCTTCGACCACCAAAGACTTCCAGAGTCGTGTTTCTCAAATTTTTATTGCACACGGATCATGTGGGGATCTTCTTAAAATGAATTTTCAGATTCAGTAGGCTGGGGGGTGGGGCCTGAGAATCTGCATTTCTAACAAGCTTCCTGGTGATGCCAATGCTGCCGGTGGGTGGGCCGCACTTTGAGTGGCAAGGTTCCAGAACAGTGATTCTGACAATACGGTGTTCCGACCAGCAGCAGCAGCACCAGGAAATCTGTTGGACGTGCAAATTCTTGGGCCCCATTCCAGACCCGTAGAATCAGAAATTCTGAAAGTGGGGCTCAGGGGCTGGGTTTTAACAGGGTTCACAGGTGATTCTGACGTCTGTTCAAGTTTGAAAACCACCATTATCCTGCAAAATGAATTGCACGTCACCCTTTAGTGTAATACACTCCAATATTTAACACTGCCTTACTGCTGGGAGGTCTCCCTTGAGTCTAGCCTCCCATCATTTAGCTTAATTACCCCAGATCTTTTAGGCCTTCTTGAAGTCATCTATTAAAAGTCCTAAGCATAGAATTTTAGGCCTAGAAGGAACTTTAAGATGTGTCCTGACTCCTTTTCCCCATGCTGCATGCTCCCCTGTGAACCTTGTCCACCTTTTGAGCTTTCAAAGGAGCTGATGGAAAGCATTAGAGTCAAAGTTAAGTTGAAGAAGTATCTACAACCCACTTGTTGTGATATTTTATCAGTGCCCATCACTTCACCTCTGTCGGAGGTTTGGATCATTCTACTTCCTTCAATTTGGAGTTTAAAGATATTTCTATACTGCCTTACAGCTTCAACTCCTATACTCGTGTTATTTAAAATTTTTTTCTAAAAAGGACAGCAGTGGGAAAGAATAATTAGACTCTATAGGCGCTTTTAAACAGTTTTATTGGATTTGAAATTAAACAGAGGCCTGGGGAGGTTGCTCCGGGGACAGTGAATGCACAGAAGCTAACAACTGTCAGGGGTTGCTATAGAAGAGGGGAGCGTGGGAGCACAGGGAGCTTTTCAGAAGGCAAGAGGCTTCAGAGTCAGGCAATAATCCTTGCTGCACGGAACTTTTCAAACTAGATTATATTCATAAACTCTGACTACAGGAGTGAAGGGTGTAAACTCCTCTCTCTTTCAGGCTGTGAGTTTCTGATGAATGGGGACAGCCTAATGACTCTATGACTGAACGAAAGTAGGCAAATCCAGTCCAAACAGCAGTGTACCTCTATTGCCAGGAGGCTTTCTGGTGGAGGCACAGTTAAGCAGGAGGTGCCCAGAGACCCTTGTACTTTGACCAGAGGAGCCAAACCAATTTTCCCATTTGGGCATTTGGAGCATCCTTTCCTAGTTGAGTGTCTTGATATTGAGGTGAGAAGTCTCTTTCCCCACCCAGTTCCTGAGAGTAGCTGGCTACAACAGCCATCTACAAACAAAGGGAAACTGGACACTCTTAGGAGTCTTGAGTCTGGTGCAAGATTTTCCAGTTTCCCATTGCCCGGGCCTGCCCAGCATCAGCCTCTGGTGTCCCACAGACATTTATATGTGGTCCTTGCAAATACACACAGAAATCCCAAAGAGAATTCCATTTATTCTTAGTTTTCCTAGTGGAGAGTTTTCAAGTTGAGCAAAAAGACATATCTCCAGATAATTGTGGGAAAAAGGCCCAGACAAATGCATAACTACAAAGAACAATTAGCAGGAAACTCACAGTGGGAAAGAGCCTGGTCAACGTTCACTCCAAAGGACTTAAGATGTATGAATTTGGACAGACTGAACAACCCGCTGATTTTGACCTAAATAAATGACCCAATGGTAACAAGAGCTCTATCAAAGAAATTGGGCCATGGCCATCAATTGCTTAACCACTTTGCCTCCAACCCATGAATTTATAACATTAGAAACCTTTCAGAGTGGAGTGTGGGGTGTGAGGAAAGAAAGGTAAGGTGGCATTTTCATCTAAGTAGGGCATGTGCTGACTGAATCGGTGTTGAGGGTTCTTTCTAGTCTATGGCCTTACATAATTGGTTGGTTACATTCTCCAACCTGAAGACATCTCTGACAGAGTGAGAATATTTCAAGAATCTCAGAGAATTTAGAGTCAACCTCCAGTTGTGCAGGGGTTGACCCTCACTTCTGGAAACCATTCAGGATCCTGGTTTTTCTTCTTTCCAGCACTTAATCCCTCTCCCATGCTCCACCCCCCACAACCTGCCCACCCCTCATCTCTTTTTGGACCTTTCCACAGCTCGTTAGGCAATTCAAATAATGGCTGGGCAAAGAGTATAGCATGAAAAAAAAAAATAATGAGCGAAACTAATATGTATAACATTGACTCATTAGTCCTGAATCTGGCATCGGTATGGGCAGGAAGAAATTGAGACTCTTGGCAAATGTGTTATTTTGGTTACTGATAACCGTCAATCAATGAATTGTTACTTGCCTATCAACACCTCGAGTAATGTTTCTTTGAGTTAGTTTTTTTTTGTAATTATAAATGTTTTTACGATATGAAGAATGTGCCTTTAGTTTCACTTAGACAGACCATAAATTTGCCCCGAATGATCAGACAAGGTAATATCTGTACTGCTAGTCCCCCTGTGCCTAGCCAAATGGATCATTCTCCCCACTCCCAAACCCCTGATGAATCAAAACAGCAAAAACGTACCTGTCCTGCCGTGTCATACAGTCCGAGCAAATGTTGCTTGCCTCCCACTGTCACAGTCACTAGGGGAGAAGAGAAGAGGAGAGTCCATAAATGTGAGCTTCCATCAGGAGGCTTCACATGTCTCCATGCCAACATCTTCCTGGGCGGCAAGGATAAGCATATGCCTCACCCATGTATATTCTAAACCAAGCCGACAGCATGATTTGCAAGTGAAAGGCAACCTTGGCCTGCAGTGAGAGCAGATGAGCTCAGCCAAGTCCGGATTTCTCAACTGAGATGAATATCACTTGTGCCACTAGGACACTCTGTAGGCTACTCATTGATCCCCATTAGGTCCTGGAATATCAAGATCCTGCAGCAAAAGGATGATGGACGCTTTCTTGGGTAGGGTATTTTTTCCTTTTTTTTTTTTTTTGTTGGAGCCACCTTTCAGGATACAGAATTGTGTAAGCAACTTCTCCGTTTGAACTCTCTCTGCTTCTGTCTGTCCCTGAAATATTGATTAAGCCACGAAAGCACAGAATAGTAGCCCACTGACATAGTTTAGAGTCTATAAGGCAAAGCTAATAATGAAACGAGAAGGGCTTCACCTTCATTTTAAAAAGTTTTTTTTGGTTTGTTTTGTTTTTAAGTTGAATAGTCCAGTGCGTTAGCCCAACTGATTACGATTTTGAACCTTAGTTGCCAGAGGAGATGTTGCACGGGTTCACTTTCACATACCTAAAGGGTGCATATAGAGGGAAAAGTGGGCAGTTTGATATACCCAGCAGGTTCACTGCCTTGCCAAGCAATTGTGGCCAAAAGTGAGAAGTGATATAGGGACACCCACTACTCTGTACATGTCTGGAAATGAAATAAAGTCTCATCTTGAAACTCAACTCAGATTGAACACATGCAATGCAAAAGTAATACAATTCTCATGATGAATGAAAAGAGCCAATTTAAATTCCAGCCCCTCCCCCCTCTCCCCCCCCCCCCCCCGTTTAATCTCTTTTTAGAAAAAGAAAGTAAAGTATGTGGGAGAATGTGATTTTTTTTCCCCCTACTTGATCAAAAAATGTGCAAATGCAGGGAAAGATGATTTTTGGCTCCTTCTACCCTTAGCTGTATAGGAAAGACAGACAGACTGCATAGCAACCTTTATCACTATATCTCCTATAGAGGCTGGCCAGATTCTCCAGTCTGCTCAGAGTTGCTGATTCTGTTATGCTGTTGCTTTTATTTGTTTTCAGGTTCCTGGACTACATGTATGCTAAGTACTTCTCAATGGCTCATTCTTTGAAAAGCACTTGTTTAAAAGCGCTGCCTCCCTAGACCCCAGGAATGATTTTTCTAATCTACCCAGATCAACATGAGTTCAGCTTGATAACATGGCTGTAGCCACTGCGATGAGCTTTCAAATTGTGTTTTTAAGCGGTGAACCCCGTTCCATGTAGCCCTGGTGCCGATGCTGACAGAAGAGGGGGCATTCAAACATTTTTATTTCCTTTCATATTTCCAGAGCTTTGTTCTGTTATATTTTCCTCTTCCTGCATGCGTGGAGCCCAGTCAGATGTTCCTGAAATCTGCCTACATGGTTTCTTTAATGACCAAGTCACTACCTAGTCATGGATCAGGAATGAATGGAACAAATCCAGCCATTACAACATGGAATTTCCTGCCTCTGGTGAGCCCAGTACATGCAGGTCAGGGCCAGCTGTTCTGCAGACCCTCTCGGAGCCTCCCACGACCTCCAGGCCCAGAGCCATCTGTGGAGGGAGGCCCAGATGCCTAGTTATCCTCATGGCCCCTTTGGGCCCTGCATGTATTCCCAAGCAATGGCACTGACCTTTGTCGTGGGGGCGCTGTTGGGGTTTCCCTCCAGGCTGCTTTTCCTCAGGCCCCACCCTTCTCTCTCTGGGTACCTTTGACTGCAGGGACTTGTACCAGGCCTGCGTGAGTGCCAGCCCAGTGAGTTTGGGCTGTGGAATGAGAGTCTGGGCATAGTTTTCCCTTCTGTCTGTCCTTCTCTCGCTCAAGGGTTGATCGGGTTCCTAGACCATGCTCAGTGTTGGGTGTGGAAAGACCAGATACAGTTCCTCCTGTCATGGGGCCTGGGGAGGAGGGGTTTAGTGGCAAAGCCTGGGCACCGCGCAATGTAGTAAATGCTATGTCAGAGGTAGCATGGAAGGGTGTGGGAGCAGACAGCGGGGGTATTACTGTATCACTATGCATGTGTGCATGTGTGTGGGTGCTGGTGGCGTGTGGGAACGTGCAGGGGGCCCTACTGCATGTGTATACGTGTGTGTGTGATGTGTGCGTGCACACACCCCCACGCACCCTCTCTGCTGGAGCTTCATCAGAGAAGGTTTTCTGGAGGACATGTCTAAGCTGAGTCCCACGAATGGCCAAGAGTTGCCCAGGGTGCACTGGGGAGGGGCAAGGGGTGGTTCACCTGCTACCCAGGGTGCACTGGGGGAGATGGGGCCCCATAGGTGAGCATGGAGGGCTGTCCTGACTCACTAATTTAGACATTTTTGCTGAAGGCTTTGTTAAGCTATGAAATCCAGAGTTCTTTTCTCCAGAGAAAATGAAAGAGAAGGAACTGAAATAATTTCCTTGTGTTAAGGCAAAGTGGTGGGAGGAGAGAGGGTGGCATTTTTTGGGCGGAAGCCGTGTTGGCTTTCAGCTTTGCTGTGTAGGGACTGTCTAGTCTGTGTGTTTGGTCAGCCCTGGTAGAAAGAATCCTAAAGAAAGGGGCAGACCCCTGGAAGGCGCTGTTATTCTCTCTTTTCTGCCCTCCTATTCTCCTATTCTATCGGAAGGAAGATGAGTGGATCACACAGATGATTCTAGGGAAGACCGAGGGACAGATCCGAGCATTAATCACGCCTCGTGGAGATTGCAAATGGCTTTGTGAGTCCGTATCTCAACGTAGTAGTGGATGCCTTATTGCTTGCTATCCTGTATCCTACAAAGTTCCTTGATTTGGAAACAAATCAGTCACAACAGCACAGAAGGAAGACATGCCCCAAAATGCTAATAGTAAATGTAGTGAGGCTGAAAGAGCAGGATCTTTTAAGTCAGATGGTTCTGTGTTCGACACCTGTCTCTGCCATTCACTATCTGAGTGACCTTCGGAAAGCCACCTAACATCTCTGAGCCTCTCCTTTCTCATTTGTTAAAAATGGGAATAACATCACTTCCCAAAGAGAGCAAATTAAATGAGAAAATGCCTGGTACACAGGCTGGCCCATAGTGAGTGCTCCACAATTGTTACCTTCCCTCCTCGACAGATCTTTCCTGAACCTTTAGTAACGACAAGAGCCAGTCTGCACTGCTCTCTACTGTATACGCAGTGCATATTAACTGGCACAAAATTTCATGATATTTGTGAATTACTGGTCACTTTCTACCCCAGATGATAGCTGTTTAGATCTGTGTCTTGTATCTCCCACTGGATCGGAAGACCCTTGAGGACAGACTCTCCATGCTTCACATCCTGCAGAACACACAGCACAGTTGCTGGTATATGCAACAGATGCTTAACACACAGTATAGGAATGGAGCACCAGAGGTGACCCAGGCAAAAGAAAGTCCTTCAAAATGTGCAGAGCTGCGCGCGGCTAGAAGCTCTCTGGCAAGACACTAATGCTGGGAAGCGCCTGCAGCCAGCAAATCTGCCTGGCAGACAACGTCAGGCTAAAATCCCAGACCACCTTCTATTCTTGGAGCTATTAGAGTTGTTTACTGAGCTTAGAGAGGCTTTCAAGAGAATGGGTCAAAGGACCTGCTAAGGGCTCAGATGGTTCTCTCAGTAGAGTGTGAAAAGTTGTCAGTGACCTGTTAAATATGTAAAATGAAGGCTGTCTTCTCCAAATCCATTAAACTCTTTGCTTCCTTGTGTTCCTCTATGCAGATCGGAGTGGTTAATTTTGTGAGCTGGAAGAGGTGCTAATAAAGGCTAAGTCAGGGGTTTGCTCTCTGGAGGGTCGGCTAGCTTCACTCAGGCAGGCTCTGAGCCTTCTCCTCTTGACATTTAGTCACCTCCTGGCACCGAGTGGATGAGGAAGTGTTGGCCATTCCCTGTAAACCAGCTCAAACCGCCAGCCCAGCCCAGCACTAGGAATCTGATCCAACGTCCCTCCCCCTGCTACGTGGTGGACTGGAAGGTCTCATCTGCCAAGAGCAGTCTTTTGAAGTCAATGTGATGAATATACGATGAATCCAAAGGACTGGAATGGTGAAAATTCCAGGTCAGGAGGGAGCTTCCGTTCCTTTCCCAGCACATGCCCTGCTCTCTGCATCACTCATGTTGAGCGTGCTCTCTTGGAGGAGGTAGGATGAGGCAGATCTGAAGAGGTGTGTGGATGTGATACCTTAAAGGTGCTGTTTCAGAGGAAGAAACACTAGAGGATATACATGGCAGGAAACAGAATTTTAGGCAAGTTAAAAACATGGCTCTCAGCTAAATATAGGATGAAGATATGTCAAAGTTTTATTAACTCATTGATGAGAGAACTAGTAAGATGATAAATCTTGTACAAGGAGCGTTTTGAAGAGCTGACATTTATAGGTACTTAAAAAGCAAAATGTTGACATGAGGTGACTAGCTTCACTAGGAGACTGGAGGTTGTCCTATGGAAAAGATAACCTGGGGTGTTCTCTTTTCTACTGAACAGGAATTATTTGCATGTCTACCTGACAAGATTTACAAGTTAATATGCACCTTCAGACCATCTCAACTTTTAGTTAATAGCAGAATCAAACAAAGGTACATTCCCCTGGATTATTAATGCCTGGGGGGAGGGTGCTAACCACTGTCCCGGCATGACAGCAGAAGGACAGTTTCATGCTCTTGGCCTTATATCCAAGCTTCAGAGAAGTTCTGCTCATGTCTGAGTTCAAGTTCATACTTTGTGACTCATTTGGTGAGATGTGGGGCAAGCCGGTAGGTCTCTATCACCTGGAAATGAACAAATTGTGTTTACCCTAAAGGGGTATAAAAACTCTTTCTTGGGAATGCAAGCTGGTGCAGCCACTCTGGAAAACAGTATGGCGGTTCTTCAAAAAACTAAAAATAGATCTACCCTACAACCCAGCAATCACACTACTAGGCATTTATCCACGGGATACAAGTGTGCTGTTTCGAAGGGACACATGCACCCCCATGTTTATAGCAGCACTATCATCAGTAGCCAAAGCATGGAAAGAGCCCAAAATGTCCATCAATGGATGAATGTGTAAAGAAGATGGGTGTGTGTGTGTGTATATATATATATGTGTGCATACACACACATATATATACACATACATACATACAATGGAGTACTCGGCATGCATACTCGGCAATCAAAAAGAATGAAATCTTGCCATTTGCAACTACGTGGATGGAACTGGAGGGTATTATGCTAAGTGAAATTAGTCAGTCAGAGAAAGACAAAAATCGTATGACTTCACTCATAGGAGGACTTCAAGAGGCAAAACAGATGAACATAAGGGAAGGGAAACAAAAATAATCTAACAACAGGGAGGGGGACAAAACAGAAGAGACTCATAAATATGGAGAACAAACTGAGGGTTATGGGAGGGATTGTGGGAGGGGGGATGGGCTAAATGGGTAAGGGACACTAAGGAATCTACTCCTGAAATCATTGTTGCACCAGATGCTAACTAATTAGGATGTAAAATAAAAACAAAACAAAACAAAACTCTTTCTAAGCTGTTCATAGCTAGGGGTAATCATCACAATGGCTTGTCTTGTGTCCAGGGGGCTGCAAGAAAGGGAGATTTAAATGAAAACTCTCGATTCTGACTCTCATCATGCTTGCTGACTGGACACCTTCAGCATCAGCCACTGACCTTTTCCCACTCTGAACTTTTCTGACCCTCATCCCCTGCTCTTCTTCTTTTCTGGAAGAATGTGTCTGGGACAGTGATTTACCTAGCTCCACTGGCTGCTCTCAGGCACTGCTTACGTGTGTTTGTGACCTGGTTGAAGCCTCAAAGTGTGCATGTTCATTTTTTAAGGGACCAACTCAGAAGCATCTGAGATTTCCTTCAAGTTAAAATAAGTTAGAAAACTGTAACAATACATTTTCCTAAATATGAGTTGGTCGTGAATTCCTTCCTGGTGGGTTGCAAACTTCCATCGTATATATTTCTCTTCTTGTGGCTTGAAACCTTTCTCACCCATCTACGCTGGCCTATCCCAGCCAGCTCTACCCCCTTCTTTGCAAGGAATGCTTCTTGTTTGGTGAGCTGCAGACTCTCCCCACCCTCATTCCCTCCCATCCCCCCTGAAATAAAAGTTGCCTGGGGAAGTCTCTTACTTGATGTGTAAGCCTGAGGTGTTTTTCCTGCAGAATATAGACTGTGCAGAAAACCAAACAGCCTTCCCGAGAATCTGTTAGGACTCTGAATTGAGGGCTCTTTTTTGGGGTTAGGTCTGCAGGTATGTCCTACAATAATGAGAGTTCCATTGGAACAGGGTAACACATACCCGCTATACGTCTCCCATCTCCGGTCCTACTCCTTTCTCCTTTAGGTATTTAGGTATTATGAAGGGGATTTGGTTAGTAGTTGTTTTGGGCTGTACCTGCCCTGGATTTGAAGGCAGAAGAACTGGTTGGAACTGTGAATTCACTCTGAAGGAACTCTGGGGGAACTTGAGCAAGCCGCAGCTTCCCGAAGTCTCGATTTTCTTCTTGGAAGTGTGAGGAGCAAAAGGGAGCGTGAGCATGATGATTTTGTAGAGCAAGACTTATGCAGATGTCAGGTGGCATCACTGAACACATGACTTCTGAAATAACAGTACTTTTGAGAACAGAGCTTGTGGGAATGAAGCTGCCTTGGTTCTGGGTTGGGGTGTGTGTTCCAGAAAGGTCTGCCCCCGCCAGTACTTGTTTGATGACGGAAGAGAAGGAGGAGGAGGAGGGGGAAGAGCTTGTTTAGTTCCAGGGCTTTTGGAACCGACTGGGGAGGCTCACATTAATAGTGTGTTCCCATCAAGGGTTTTCAAGGAATTTCAAAGAGCTGTGATTCCATGACGTCCACATCCTGGAATTTCAGAGTCCTGCTTGGCCTCGCTTTTCTTTCCACAGCATTCATTTGGTCACCACATCCTGCCAATTCCACCTGCTAGGTACCTCAGGAATGGGACTCTTCTTTAGCCTTTTTGTAGCTGTTCCCGTGCAGTCCCTCACTCCCAGCCTTGTCAGTGGCCTCCTGATCCACATCCGGTTCTCCCAGGCTCATCTGCTGGTTTTCCTTCCTGCCATCAGAGTTCATGCAGCTGTGGCTCCTGAACAGCTCCAAGATAAACTTCAAACACCTTCCAAGAGTGTACAAAGTCCTTGTAGTCTGGCCCTGGCTTACCATTCCAGCTCTCTTTTATTTCTTACCCGCCAATGATCCAATACTCATGATGCCTTTACTTAGGCTCTTTCCCCTGGAATTCTGGGAAAAGAAATTCTGGAATGCTTTCCCCACACTTGTCAGTCTGGGAAACTCCCAAGGTCATAAACACACTTCCATAATTTTTTCTTGATTCCCCCAAATAACATTAAGCTTCTTTCCATGCTCTTTTGCTCAGTGGGTCATAAAGCATTGTGTATTCTTTATTCGCACATCTCAGAGTCTAGCATGGACCTTCCAATGTAACTTCATAAATACTGGTTGGGTAACTGAAAAGTGTATTATTACTATTTAAAAAAAATTTGAAATGTTTATTTATTTTTGAGAGAGAGAGAGAGAGAGAGAAAATGTGAGTGGGGGAGAGGCATAGAGAGTGGCAGACACAAAATCCGAAGCAGGCTCCAGGCTCCGAGCTGTCAGCACAGAGCCTGACGTGGGGCTCAAACCCATGAACCATAAGATCATGACCTGAGCCGAAGTTGGACACTTAACCAACTCAGCCACCCAGGCGCCCCTGAAAAGCGTATTAAACTCATCCCAAAATGAAGGTTTTCTCTGAGACACCTATTTTCTGCAGATGAATCTTTGGCATTTCCCAAAGAGTCACCATGAGTTTTTCAACACACTAACTAGCAAGATGGGGTCACCAGCAATGTTGTCCTGCACGAGAGCTGGCCTACCTGTTTTAAGAGGATGCCTCGGCAATGGGGGTCCCCTGGGTGGGATCTGTGCTTGGGGCACTCTGCCACTTTTCCAGGCAACCATCATTAGCTACAGAATTGCCAGATTCTAGGCCACTGGGGCAGGACCACTGCCAAGGCGTCCTGAGGTTCACTAAGGCTGTGGAAGCCATTGTAGCCAGGCAGGTTGTCATTAGCCACAGAGTACGGGGGAGCCATCTTTTAATTAAGACTTTGAGAGGAAGTGACTGAATTATAAGTGAAGCCTGCACACAGGCTTGTGGTGGCAAACCAGAGCATGCTTTTTGCAGAATCCCCTATATAAAGAGATACTTTAAAAAATGCCAGAGTCTTCAAAAATTGCGAAAACCCCCTCACAATTATTAAGTTTCCACTGAGGTGTGGTAGAATAAATGCCTAAGATGGAGGAGGAAACTTTTCAATTTTAGCCTCTTGACTCCGTGATCTAAATGTCTCATAGTAGCCACCAGGGGGAGCCAGTGAAAAAAAAAAAACCAGATTCCCGGTTTCACACGCACCCTTAAGATTTTGAGGAATAGGTCCCGGGTGGGACCCACATATCTGCATTTTAAACCAGCTCTCCAGGAGAGTGATTCAGATCTGAGCCTCTGTTTCCTCATCTTTAAGATGAGACTAATAACTCGATTACTGTAGAGAATCCCATCCGCTTTAGACGGGCGTTGTGAAATTAGGTGAGGTAATATGTGGGAAAAACGTAAAACTTACAGAATGCTGGGCAGATATTATCTTTTTGGCCATACCTGACCCACAATCCAGGAAGGAGGGAGTTTGAGAGTAGCAACAGCACGCTCCCCTCCTTGTCTAGAAGTAGTCACTTTGGAAATGCAAACACCTGGTCACGATAAAAGTGGAATAGTGTGTTCCTGTCAAGAATTTTCAAAGAGTTATTAGGCTTATAAAAATTCTATCAGGTGCCAGCCATAACTAGTTAGAAAATGTGATGGAAAACATCCTTTCCACAATAACAGCAAAAACTATAAACTGCCTAGTAATGTGCAAGACCTTTCTGGAACAAAGCACTCTGTTGAGCTACCTAAAAGATGGAAATGGAGAAACACTCATGGATTTGGGTGGGAAGCTCTGTATTATAAAGATAACATGTAGGCATCCTCTATTTAATAAGTGTAAAGTGATTCCAATGGGATTTTTGAATTGGGAACACAAGAGTGATTGCAGTAGTCATACAAAAAATTAAACTAGGGAGAATAGCAACTAATTTAAAAAATGACAGGATAGCCATATTAATATATGTTAACATGTATTTTAAAGTTATAAGAGAAGCATGACGCCAGCATAAGAATGAATGAAACAGAACAGGAATCTCAGCCACAGAGCTGTTGCTACATTTGCAAGGAGTTAGGATCTAAGTGGCAATGGAAAAAGATGAAGTATTCAATATATTGTGTTTAGACAGTTGGTTACTATTTGGAAATAAAAGAGCACGTGAAGAACACTATGAAGAAAATGATTGACATATTTAATTTTATTTCAGCATGCTCTCTTGACTTGAAACCTGCGTGTTCTTTTCTCAACAACAATACTGGATTTAAAAACATTTTTTTAAAAAGTTTCTTTTTTGAGCAATTTCTACACCTAAAAGTGGGGCTTGAACTCATGACCCTGAGATTAAGAGTTGCAAGCTCTACCAACTGAGCCAGCCAGGCACCTCTGATGTATTTGAATTTAAAAAAAGAGGGGCGCCTGGGTGGCTCAGTCAGTTAAGCATCCGACTTTGGCTCAGGTCACGATCTCAAGGTCCGTGAGTTTGAGCCCCGCGTCGGGCTCTGTGCTGACAGCTCAGAGCCTGGAGCCTGCTTCGGATTCTGTGTCTCCCTCTCTCTCTCTGCTCCTCCCCCGTTCATGTTCTGTCTCTCTCTGTCTCAAAAATAAATAAACATTTAAAAAAAATAAAAAAAGAAAGAAAAGTAAGTGTACTGGGAAAAAATGGTCACAATATATGAAGTTTAGAGAAGGTTATCTTTGATACATAGGGTACATTCTAATCAATAAGAATAATAATTAATCCAAAAGAAAAGAAATAAAGACCCGGGCCAATAAATATTGGAGTGAGAAATATTCAAGTTAAACAAGATACAATTTCTGGATTATCAGACTGCCAAAGATGAACGGAATGGTACCCAGTATTGGTGGATACATGAGATGTGGACACTCATACACTGATGGAAGAAATGTAAGTTGGTTCATGTTTTCTGGTGAGTCATTTGTCAATATAGATCAAAAGCCTGAACATGGGTCTACCTCTGCAGCGTATCTCCCCAGCATATCTGTGCACAATAATACACACACACACACACACACACACACACACACACATTATGACAATTTATCACCAAAGATTTTATAATTGCTAACAGCTGGAAACAATCTAAATGTTCATTGACTGGGGATTCAGTTCAGTTATGGAGCAACCTGGCAATGCAACCTTTTAAAGAATATGGAGAAATGAGACAAAATATTGAGGATACAATGTCTAGATAGGAGGAGGTAAAATTCTGCATTGCATCTGTAAAAATATTTATAGAAAAGACTCTTCATGTTTTTCATACTTTGTTACCATGAACATGTAAGTCAGAAAAAAATGACATTTGGGTGCCTAACAGTTTCATCCTGTTGTGATTATCACTGTTCTATATGGATTAGATTAAATGTCATCTGGGTTGTTTCCCGTCACTTACATTCTACCATTTCTTCCAGGTTCACTCTATGATTTTGTCTTAGGCTTATGCAGGTTTATTTTAGGCTGTGGGAGCAAGCTCATATTTTTACAAGAAGGCACCTGTGATATCCCTGTGGCAGCGGAAGGTTATAAACTATATTGTGGAGCCCCTCATCATCTTCAGAGAATTATGATGAGCCACTAATGCTCTATCCTTGCTTTTCAAAGGTACCAAGAAAATATTGTACATTTAAGGATGCTGGAATCTGCTGAAATGTATTAGTTGTAAAACACAACAAGTGTATGAGCTGTAAAGACAACAGCAGTAAATTGGTTCCAAATATAGCCCTTTACTGACAATGTCTAGGTGTAGTGAAATACACCAGCCCAGCAAACAGTTAGAGTGTGTGTTTCTGCTCTCAATAACTTCTCTACCAAAGAATTACTAGATAATTTGGAGAACATTAAGCAATTCTTCTGTTTTATACTTTTGTGCATGGTTGTTGCCCCAGATTATATTTACTCGTCTGCCTCTTTGTTATTCAGAAGCCTAGAGTTTTACGCACTTGAGTTTTTTCCTCTATTTCATTTATTGTAGTCTAGTATCCCCAACAAAATAGGGGTTCTTTACAGTTTTATTTTTTACCTGTTAACAACTGTCCAGAAATATTAATACTTTCTGGTTAGTTATGATCAAAAGAGGATGTATGTGTGGCAATTTGAGATAAGGCAGTTCTTGGAAGCTTTCTGCAATAAATGTCTGTGAGATCATCTTGTAATTTTTAAGTATTTTCTCAGTTTGTATAAGGTAACATCTACCACTTATATGTCTCCGTTCACATGTTTTTCCCCAACTATTTTTCCTCAAACGATCTAACAATAAAATGGAGTTTTGAAGGATGCTAGCCACTTCTGTTAAGGACACGTTCATAAATAGTAGAGGGATGCCCTCAGTGAGGCTACCATCAGGCTTTGTGATTTGCACTGTCACTCGAAGCTAGAAAGAAACCTTGTACAAGGCTTGGTGCCTCAGGGTACCTGGGTCAGCAGATTGGCCATCTAAGGCTTTGAATTCTTATTCTTGGTTTGCTGATGCTTTTCTGACCGTAAGTGAAAGACAAAGACACCGAAGGGGGATTCTAAATAAAAAATTGTAGCACCACATCCTAAATTCATCTTCTCAGTATTTTTCATAGTCTACCAACAGCCTCGAAGATCTGCCCCATCCTCATTCTTCACCAGCATGCCTTCTTTAAATACTTTACTTTTCTTTCTGCCAACACAGGAAAGCCCAGGGTTTGCCTGTCACTCTCCTTTGGGCTTTGGAGGGGAGGGACGCTGAATAGTCAAAGGTATTTTCTCTCTTCCATAGCAGTGGGGGTGGAGGCAGGAATGGGGGGAAAGGTGAAGATAATACACATTTTTAATTTAATATACTTTCTTGTATCCCTGACACATTTATAATGCAGATATTTGTTTTTACAGCTCAGGGGGTCACCTGCCAAGCTCTCGTATGGTACAAACATCATGTCTTTCTCTTGGAACCCATAGATACTCAGTAGTTGAAACGACTACATTGCCAAGGATACCAAGGGTAGTTGGAATTGTAGTTTCTACTAGACCAGAAGGTTAAAGACTCAAGGGTTGAAAGAGGAATTAGAGATAAGATGATGGTCCTTCTGAGTCATCACTAATTGGTCAGAAGCAAAATGAGCCTGCCAGTGAAAGTCACGTGGACACAGGACCAGGTGGTTGACAGATATAAGTGGGCGGGGAGGTATACTCCACAAAAGAAATGCAGGAAGGAGCCGGGTCGGACAGCAGCTAGACAGCTCACTCTCACCTGCCCCTTCACTGGTCTTCAGGAACTACGGGGCCGGGGACATAATCACATCATTGGTCCAACTAAGAGCAAAGCCTCTGGAGATGCCTGCTAGTTTTCTCAGTGGGAATTCGAGGCCTGGAAGGAGCTTGTGCCAAAAACGAGGACTGTAAAAAGAGGAAATTATAAACAAGTAATCTTGAGGTTTGGAAAATGTTGTCTCATTCCCCTGGGTCATCACTGAGAGGAAATTGACCGCAAAATGTGAGAGCCTGAGTAAAGGGGGGGAGACAAGTGACTTGGGCAAATGAGACCATGAAAAGGGCTGATTTCCTCAGTAATTTATTTCAATATTTCAGTAGATTGTACCCGGCAGCATGGAGCATAATAAAAACCAATGTGCTTTTTTTGTATATGGGGATTTCTGAGCATCTTTTTGAAGTTCTGTGACCTGTTTTTTTTAAATTTTTTAAATTAATGTTTGTTATTTATTTTTGAGAGAGAGAGACAGACAAGAGTGTGAGCGGGGGAAGGGCAGAGAGAGAGAGAGAGAGAGGGAGACACAGGCTCCAGGCTCCGGGCTGACAGCACAGAGCCGGACGCGGGGCTCCAACTCACGAACCATGAGATCATGACCTGAGCTGAAGTCGATGCTTAACCGACTGAGCCACCCAGGCGCCCCCCTGTGACCTATTTTAAGAAGTGTGCTTTTGGATCTGTGGAAGTGTCTATTATTGCTGTCTGTCTGTCTGTCTGTCCAGTGTAAGGGCCTGTGCAGTTGTGGCTTTAGGAGCAGCTGGTGATGTCAGACAAATTTAATTTCCCTGGGTGAGCTCCCCTCACCCTGTGGGGTTTTTTTTTTTTTTTTTGGTCTCTGGCCTAGTAATTGGTATGTTCTTTTTCCCTGCTCCCTTATCAATACCTATGGATCTCTCCCCCCTCCCCCATTGACGTTCTATAAATGATTAATAACTGACTAGATTATTGTGAATTCTTTACAGACAAAGACAAACTTCTAGGGTCCAGCAGTGTCTTTATATTCAATAAATGGGTACTGGTTGAATGAATGGATAGCCTAAAACCCACCCCCCAGGAGGGTATACATTAAAATTTTTTTTTTAAATTTTTTTAACGTTTATTTTTGAGACAGAGAGAGACAGAGCATGAATGGGGGAGGGTCAGAGAGAGAGGGAGACACAGAATCCGAAATAGGCTCCGGGCTCTGAGCTGTCCACAGAGCCCGACGTGGGGCCTGAACTCACTGACCGAGAGATCATGACCTGAGCCGAAGTCGGCCGCTCAACCGACTGAGCCACCCAGGTGCCCCTAAAAATTTTTTTTAATGTTTATTTATTTTTGAGAGAGAGACACAGCACAAGTGGGGAGGGGCAGAGAGAGAGGGAGACACAGAATCTGAAGTAGGCTCCAGGCTCTTAGCTGTCAGCACAGAGCCGGACGCAAGTCTTGAACCCACAAACCATGAAATCATGACCTGAGCTGAAGTCGGAGGCTTAACCGACTGAGCCACCCAGGGCGCCCCACATTTTAAAGATGATCATGCAACTGATAAAACTCTAAAAGGGATCTCAAGAGCATCTGATAGGTTGGAGGGGAGTTTGTGGAGACTTGCAGCTTTCCTCACACTCAGGAAATCACAGCAGAGGTCCTGGTGATAATTTCTGGTGTGGGCGCCAGGAAACACAATAGTCGAATTGAAGCCGATCAATTCTAGAAAACAAGGAAAGCTATTGAGCCCAAGGCTTGGGCACACTCCAAGACAGACAATGATGGAGTGTTTGCCTAGTTCCCAGCATTGCCACTTGAGACAACCCTGATCTGGTCTTGTGTGACACAAAGGCAGGCCCTTGAGGTTGTCAATTTCAGGGCCCGGGGAGGCGGGGAGCAGCCCAAACCCTTGACCCCAGCCTCTGCCAGGGACCGGCCCCACCATCACTCCAATCACCATGCTGCCTGGGAGCCCTGAGGGGGATGGTGCTGGTGCTGTGGACCCTGCTTCCAAATCTCACTCCCCAGCCAGGAAGCCGAGAGAAAAATAGCAAAGCGCATGTGCTAACTATGCTCCAGATAGTTTTTTGAAAATATAGAATTGGTGAGGGATGAATGAGCATTAACCATACTTCTTGAGACAGATTCACGCTTTAAAGCAAGAATCGTCCCATTGGCTGACCCTTCAACGGTCAGCAAAAGGTTTTCTCTTTTAGACTTTAGATCCAAAGATCAGGTCTTCTGGCTTTCCGTGACTGGCTGTGGTTAAATGATCCCGCGGAAGAGTGAGAAGAGAGCAGCCTTACAGACCAGTAAGTGCTGACCCACCTGAAATAGAGATGGCTGCAGGAAAGCAGAGGTTAGGCAAGAAGAGGGCAGTGGTCTAAACCAGTGAGAGAAAATACCGAACAAATCACTTACGAGACAGTCTAAAACCTACGTGCTTTTGAAGCATTCAGGTGAGTGTATTTTTAGCAGGTGAGGGAATTAGGAATTGGCACTTGCAGGCACATGACAGCCGGATGCTCATGATTAATGACAAACAAGTATCTATTGAATGTCCCTTTGCACGTCACCACCCTGAATTCTGAAGGGTTTTCACCTTGAGAATCACAGAGGCCTTGACCTTTTGTTCAAGTGTAAGGAAAGGCGAGAGGAATAAACAATATGCATAACAAATCTAGAGCTAGCAGCAGGGCTAGGAACATTGTCGAAAAATCCTGCCAATTCTTTTGAAGAGTTGTGGGAATTTCCTAATTTCTCTGTCAAATATGTCATGTTCACATTCCCGTTCTTAGGAGATGCTTCTTACCCCATCTTCGTGTCCCTGTTCTGATGCTGCTGCATTTCTGGGAAGAGGGCTGTCCGAGTGAGGAGTGACCGGAGGGCAGGAAATCCCAGGAGTGGGGGTGGAAGGGGCGGGAAGGTTTAGAGGACCACAGAGACCGGTTGAGTTCCAGGCTGGGGGTGAGGGGGTGTGGGGTTGTGTGGGGTGGGCAAGTGTGTGTGGGGTGGGGTGTGTGGAGTGTGGGGTGTGTGTGGGTGGGGGGGGAGTGTAGGGGGTGCGGTGTGTGTGAGGTAAGGGGGTGTGGAGGTGTGAGGGTGCATGGGTGTGGGGGTGTGGGGGTGTGGGGGGTGTGGGGGTGTGTATGTGGGGTGGAAGGGGTGGGAGGGTTTGGAGGACAAAGACCCTGGTGTGTGGGGGGGGAGTGGATAAAAAAACAGTTCTTTTATCACACCTGCATGCTAGAGGGTTATTGATTAGGAGGCAGTGATGTTTTTGTTAGGGTCAAAATCAGCTTTAGAAATATTCCTGGACTACTTTCCCAGGGCGAAAAAGTATTTTATATCATTCTTTGGACTAAACTGTTGGTATAAGGAAGGAATTGATTTGAGTGGATGTTTCTAGATACTGGAGGCAGTTCTTTGATATCGTTTTAATTATATCTCAAATTCATATCTTGGCATATCCACAGATGCCTAATTATTTAGTGTAAAAATGGGAAGCAGAATAATGGTCCCCCAAAGATATCCACCTCCTGATTCCCAAAACCTGTGAATATGTTACCTCATGCGGCAAAAGGGACTTCGTTAATGCGATTAAATTAAGGATCTGAGTTGGGGAGATTTTCCTGGATTAGTTGTGGGCCCGATGTAGTCGCATGTGTCCTCATAAGGGAAAGAGAGACGCAGGAGTGTCAAGATCAGACATGTCAGAATGGGAACAGAGGTTGGAGTGATATGAAGAGGTCCATAGAAGCTGGAAAAGGCAGGGAATGGGCTTGCCCCTAGAGCTGGTAGGAATACAGTCCTGTTGGCATGTTGATTGCAGCCTAGTGAGATACATTTTGGACCATCGGAAATGTAAAATGAAAAGTTTGTAATTTGTCACAGCAGCAATAGAAAATGAATATAGTAAACTGTATATTGTAGAATATCTACTAGTTAAAATAAATGTTTGGAAGTCAATGATGTTTGGGGAGAGAGGATTTTCTTTGCCTCGGCTTAAAGTTTCCATGTGAAGGGTCTCAACTACTGTTGACACTCTTGGCGTGACCCCTCCGAGGAGAGGAGAGAATTAGGATGTTCTGATTGGTAAATCCGGGAGTGATAACTGGGTGTGCTCAGCCCTCCCATTTTCCCTTTGGGATCTGTCTGTTCAGAATTGTAAAAGTTCAGAGGTCTCTTTGGATACAGAGGTCTTGGTCTTCCAATGCCTTTTGTGATGGATTAGGAAGCCCACTGTTACCCACATGCCTACACCCATTCTGGTCTTTTTCTGTTGATTCTTCCTTCTCTCTCTCAAGCAGGGAAACGAGGTCTTATGTATCAACTCCCCGGAAACACGACTCATCACATAGATAAGCTTTCTCTTTTCCTTGAATAACTTATTTGTCATTATTTAATTTATTTATTATGTCTTGCTTAGTTCCAGACAGTATTTAAGATGGCTTATAAATACATTATAATTAAAAATGAGGAGCAGAGGGAAAATGAAGGGAGGGTTGATTAGATGAAACTAGAATGAGGTTAGAATGCAAAATACATATCACGAGAGTCTCCTCTAATGCTGGCAGGGGTTGAGGATGGGGAAGCTCACAAATGTGACCCTGAACTTCTTATCAGTCAAAGTGAAGAGGGAGGCCTAACTAGTTAATGATTTATAGAATCATTACAGAAACAAAATGGAATTATTTATGGAATATGGCAGCAAAATTGGTTAGTCAAGAGAAACACAACTATCCTGAGGACTGAAACTGTGGAACACTTTGTCCTGGGTCTTCATAATGGGAATGCTTATAGAATGTAGTGAACAGGATTCTAAACACTATGTTGAGTAAATATGGCTATATACTTCATGATCCATTTCTTACCTCAGTGTAAGTAAATGGTACAATGGTACAATAAAAAACACTTCTTTTCTTTACAGTGAATATTTATTGAGCATCTACTATGGGGTCAGAGAAAGTGGTGCTGGGGCATAACAGGTGACCAAAACAGAATTGTCCTTGTCTTCAGGGAGCTTAGAGTCTGGAACGGGATCCAGAGACTGTAAAACTAACCCCACATTAGAAAGGTATAAAATGGGGCACTTAGAGAATGTAAAACACGGGACTCACTTTAGATTATGGGTCAGGGACAACCTCTTTGAGGAGGTGACTTTAAGCTGAGATCTTAGCAATAAGCAAAGTGATCAAGGCAAAAATATTTGTGTGTGTAGTGCGAAGAGATCAGGTGTGTGTGTGTGTGTGTGTGTGTGTGTGTTTGTGTGTGTATGTGTTTAAGGGAGAAAGAACAACATATACAGAAGCCCTGAGATGGAAAAGATGTGGAGGAAATGAAAGGTCCGGGTGGCCAATGTGCAGTAAATGAAGGGAGGGAACAGACAATGGCCTGGAGAGCTTGTGTATTTTGTAGCATGAGCAGTAGGAAGCCTTTGAAGGTTTTTGAGGAAGGAAGTGACATGTTCTTATCTATATTTTAAGAAGCTCAGTCTGGCTTCTTTGTGACAGCTGGCAAGAGAGAATTAGGAACCTATTGTAGTGGTCCAGGAAGATGACGATCCCTTAGCCCAGGCGATGGCAGCACAGACGTGGTGTGTCTGTGGTGGTGGGGGAAAAAGTATGCACCAATAGATGGACACTTCTCCCTATTTCTAAACTTTATTTAATCCTGTATCAATGTTAACTCTTTACCTGATCGACTATAGCATTTAAATTAGTTACAGGTGCAAATTGGACATGTTTCCTAGGAGACACTTCATCTCTAACAAGGTTCTACTTAGAGCAGTGGTTCTCAACCTTGGCTGTGCTCTGGACCAGTGCTAACAGAATCTCTGGGGCTGAGACCTAGGCATGGGTACATTAGAGACCTCCCCAAGCGATCACAATGTGTGGCCAAGATGAAGGGCCACTGACTTAGAGGATTAGATTGAAGATGAGGTGTAACAGTGAGATGAGAATTAAATTCAATATATAAGGCTGTAAACAAGGGGGAGAACAAATATTTCTACTAATGTGAGGTTTGAATGGAACCAACTATTCAGTTTTCTGGGACCAGCGCTACATGGGGAAAATTAAGTCGTGATCAACTGAGGAAACTGACATCCGTGCAAACACTTTAACGTTCAGTAGCTCTTGTTAAATTTATCAGAAGCCTCGAGCTTATACATAAAGGTGAATTCTTAGGCACTGCATGAATCAAAGTGTAGGCTAATTGGACATGAAAGGTTTCACCTCTAAATTGCTGCCAGAGGCCAGCAATTTTGAGCATATGGCGGCTGCTTAGTGGTAGTTTTTAACAGAAAAATCAGCCTGAATTCTGTTGCTAGGGGAAAATTTCCAGGGCCTCACACTTGTTAGCCCTCATGTATCAGAAATGATTCATGCATGCACTGAGTTGTGAGTTCCCGTCATCCTGCCAATTCTTCAGACGCTCTTAGCTCTGTGGGGACAGGGAGTGTGGTGGATGTGTCTTGTTTCTTCCGGCACCAATTTCATACCTTCCTCTGTTTTCTAAAAGTGCCCCCAGCTTCTCAGCATTATGCAGTGGGCTCTGACTGGTTGTAAGAGTGAGCTGTGATTACTATAAGCCTATCACATGTTCTATATCCCTTATCTTGTTAATTGGTTGGAAACTGGCATATAACCCAAGTCAGACGAATTGGGACCAATAAGTCTCAATTCCAGGTCCTTTATTTGAGCTATAGGGGAATGGACTTCCTTCTGGCTGGAAGTGAGTGGATAAGGACGTACCTCCAGGAGCTATTGGTAGCCATTTGTAACTATGAAAAGAAATCTGACAGTGGAATCAGGGTTGAGAAGGCAGGGCTGAAAGACGTTGAGTCGTGTTAAAGTCTTCATCTAAAGCTAGAACCACCCCTGTAACTTGTAATGATGCAGACACCATGTCCTTTATTCACTGTGGTTCCAACATGACAATAAATGTTTGTTGAATGAATGAATGGTAAACTGAGGAAAGAGAGCAATGTTGGGAGATAGAAATCAATATTGAATTTATGTAATTACAGAAGAAAAGATCATTTTCTAAGAGACCAAATCCCATCATTCTTCTGACTCTGAAATCTTCTTGGATTAGCAAAATATGGAATTTCCTTCTGATTACCTTACAACAACAAAGGGAACTGAAATGGAAAAGAGTAGTAATAAATAATAATCTGGCCATGGGGTGGATGGAAGGGAACAAATCCTTTTTCCTTAACACGAGTATCGAGGGAAATCTGACTCAGATTTAAGTCATGTAAGTTGATGAGTTCCCAAACCAAAGTATTTTAATTCCTTAGATTTAAAAATGGCTTACTTCATTTAATCACATTTACCTTGACATAAATTACCAAAATTCTGCCCACATATGAATTTGTAGAATCACTATATCATGAAAGAAAATATATTCATGTGTTTCAGTACACTAATCAAAAGATAAACATACCTGGTCAATGGTCCACATCATAATTTGTTACCTTATTGGGGGCTATAAGAATACTTTATATAAGGAATCTATCTCATCTCACCCCTAACATGTAGGTGAGAAGAAGGCAAAAGGAACAAGATCTCTATGATGATCAGTGGTCAGTCCAGTGACCCCCTGATGATTTTTACCTGAGGACATAGTCAAATATGAGAAAGAGACGATTCACTTTTATAAATGAGAAAAAACAGTTTTGCATATGCCAGTAGAAACTTATACAGTCTCTTCCAGCACAAGATACAATGAAAATTTTCATAATTTCTTCCCTTCTCTATTTTTTCCCCCTACTCACTAGACCGCACTAGATCCTGGGCCTACAGGAAAGGAGGAAGTAGATAGGGAAAATGATAAACAGAGGATAGAGTCTGCCAAGGGGAAAAGGTTTTAATTTCCAATTTCGTGCTTTGGAAATCCAGATACATTTGGTGAACAGGGACCTGCCACTGGGGTTGCTGCTGTAGAACTGTGTACTGCCCGTAGGACATACCCTTCCAAGTCTTCTGCTGAAGAGACTTGTTGAGGGTCTACAGAGCCACTGTAACCCTGAGTGTCTACACTGAGAAAACCTCAGTGTATTATTTCACTACAATCTACACAAACTTACTTTTTGATCTGCCTACTCCATTCTTCACTTCATGTAACAATAAAGGCCAAGATCTGTATGTCTCTTGGGAGCCTCCCTGATTGGCTCTACTTTCTGATCTTAGCTTTGTTCTGCATCGCCTTCCAATTCTGTCTCCAGACCTGTGACATGGATCTGGGTAGGAACACAGGGAGTAGTTAAAAGAAATTAATGAGTCTATTTCCACTAAGGACTGACTCTGAGATCTCTTACAAGGTGGTAAACGGATCGGGATCTGAAGTTTGTCAAGATGAATTTGCAACTTGGAATATAGTCTCCCCGCCCCCTCAATGTTTAGGTTTCTAGGCTAGCCACAATAGCACATACTACAGCTGAACTCTTATAAATGTATATAAAAACAGTAGTAGGAAGTATTCCTATTCTACACACTGTTAAACAGAAAAAAAATTGTTAAAACTATATCTTGAATCTTAGTGGGCAAAGGAAAGCTAGGTGCAAGAAATAGGAGGAGGGAGCTAACAGGATTAATAATAGCTAACAGTCACTGCATACTTGCCATGTGGGCACTGTGCTAAGTGCTTTATGTGAATCATCTCATCTAATTTGTCACTTTAACAGTTAAGGAAAAAAAAAGTCTCAGGTTATATGATTTCTCCAAGAACACACTAGTAGTAAGAGTCAGATTTGGGTGTAGAATGGAAGCTTGTCTGGGGGTGCCTGGGTGGCTCAGTTGGTTGAGTGTCTGGCTCTTGATTTCGGCTCCAGTCATGATCCCAGGGTTGTGGGATTGAGCCTCATGCTGGGCTCAGCGCTGAGCATGGAGTCTGCTTAAGATTCTCTCTCTCCCTCTCTGTCTCTTAAAAAAGAAAGAATGTAGGCTTGCCTTGTTTCAAAGTCCAGACTTTACCCACTATGTGGTTTTTGTAGAGATTCTGAAGAAAACTTCTGGAAACTTACCAGGCTCTTGATGTCACTGGCTTATTATTAAGGCAATTTTCCCAAACACTCAAGACTCTTGATTTTTAAAATTGCATGTCATGCTTTTAGTTTACACATGAGATGAGAGAGGAGAGCCTGAGACAGAAGTATTTTGAGGCCTAAGGTGTAAGGTGGGTGTTAGAGATGAGCAGAGAGAAGCAAAGACATAACAAGAAGGAAAGAGGAGTGAGTAGTTGAGAAGGTGATGGGAAACAGACATGGGGTTTGGCCCAATTCCCTTGATCGTTGCCAGGAGGGAGATGGGGTGTGGGGAGAGAAGGGAGAGGAACTCCAAAGCTGGGTCTTTGGAACACTGGGAGTCCTTGCACAAACTATGGAAACTTCTCTGGGTTTAGGAAAAGTCATCAAGCATCTAATAGTAACAGCAGCTGCACGGGTAACAGGTGACAAAACAAGAATTAGAATCCAAGTCTGTTCAAATTCAAAGCCTTAATCACTTCCTCTTTTTGACGTTTCCAATGGTCTGAGCTACTGTGGGTGGCTGTGGACATCTTCTATGACGTCCCTACCATTGGTGGTTATGGATTTTAGAAGTTTTCCAGATGCTTCAGTTTGTAAGCATTTCCCCACAAACAGATCATAGTCCCAGATTTATACTGGTCTACACTTAGGTCAGATTTGGACTGTTTAAGACATATATATTTTTCTAAGCATAACCTGTATATTAATGCAGCCAATTGAGTATTCTGCCTTTCTTTTCAATGGAACAAAATAATCTTGCACTTTTTCCTACTATTGAGTTCATACTGTGATCACTCAAAGGTAAGACAAAGTGATGCTGAGAAACACCACTGAAAGAGCTGCTTTACTACCTTAGTGCATACAGAACTATTTAGAACTAGATGGAAACACTTTGGGCTTAATATTTCCATAGACATGATTGAGGAAAATTTTGGTTTTTAGTTAGTCAGTGACTTGATATTACTGGTTATTTATCAATAATTGACACGATTCAATTTTGTTCTTTATGCATTCAATATTATGCTTTTCCAGGACCTGTTTAAAGGGGGTTGTTAGAACAAATATAAGATTTTTGTGAAGTGAGGAAATCAGGAAGAAAAGAATTAATGCAGGAAAAATTAAGTGAGGACAAAGATGCTATTACACAAAATGCACAGTCTAAGCTGGACTTGTGAGAAGTAGAACACAAATTTGGTCCTCTAATTTCTGCAGCCAGTATGAAGAAGGCCATGGGATGACTCACCATGTCCATGTGAGTCCATCTGATAGTTAAGGACACTGAGTTGCAGAGAGGGTCACCCAGCCAGTAAACCCTGGACATTGTATTTAAATTCATGCCAGTGTGGCTTCAAGCTCATGCTGTTTTCAGTAAGCCGTGATTGTTTTATGTACACAAATACCCATGTGTGAGTGGACTCAATCAGAGACCAGTATAATGGCATCAAAGGGAAAGCTTTGCTTTCTTGAAAATTCCCTTAATTGTTGAAAATTAATTTTTATGTAATACTCCTTGAAACTGGGATGTTAACACTTTTGTGCAATTCTTGTAAGGATTAGCGATAATGTGTAGACATACCACTAATATAATGCTTGAGATTTGACAGGTGTTCAAAGATGGGAGCCATTATCAATTTCCAAAGCAGCTTGTTTTTGACCAGGCCTTTCCCCAATAGTGTCACAAACTAAAACGCTAACATTTCTTGCCCTCTTGCAATGTGTGAACTGCCAAGCACTTTTTCTGAGCATACTGTATCTCACCTCTTCTTCCCCAAGAGCCCGTGAAGACAGAGCTCTATGGTTCCCACCTTAGAGATGATGAACCTGGAGATGCGGAGTTAATAGAACCATCTGTTTCAGAAATGAATGCGGTACATGTTGTGGGTGGGAATAGGTGCTGTTGACCAATCGATATTGGTCAGTTGTAGGAGTTCAACTGTAAAATATGTTAGCCATGATGCTATCCTTTTAGCAGCATATCAGAGATAGTGCCTTTTGCACAAGTGTGTCAATGACTGCTAGTTGTCTTGGAAAAGTCTATGACTCTGACAGCCTAATTCAAAAGAAGGCCACCATTTGAGAGTAGTCACTGTTGTTGTATTTGCCACATCACGTCCAAAGGAGTCATGAGTTAAGCCTTCCTCAGTTGCTGAGGAGTTGTTTGATGGCAATATTTTTCAGGCTATTCTTGCCATTTAGGTGAAATATGGTGGGTGGGTCACTGTGTGGGTCATTAGGTCAAATCCTTTGCTGGTGCATCAGAAATACCAAGTTATGCACAGGCATGTCACTGCAAAGAGCAGGAGAATAAAAGCAACTAGCTTTGGTGCTTATGGGTGGGTCACTGTAATTGACAGACCAGTTAATGATGCTGCCTGGGTACCTTGGGATATACAGAGGGAGAAATTCTTTTCTTTCTCTGGCTTTTAGAAGGGTTTGTTCAGGTAGAAAGTGGGGAGAGTCTGAAGGTGTATTTTATCACTTTTTTCCCCTGGGAGTTTTTCTTCAGTTAGTTTTTCGTTTAGTTCTCCATTTGGCCACCCTATCATTTTGAATACTTCTATGCCCACAATATATATTCCAATGCCCCCTAGAATCCAGTGGGTTCCTTGTGTTTGGTGATATGGATGACACAGCGCATGCCTTCTATTGATTTGACTGCAAAACTCAATAGGTAATGAATTAAATTCAAATGAGTTTGAATTATTTGGCAGAGTTTTTTATTTGTATAAAAATATTGCATGTAGCAAATAATTGTGGCCATTTAATTTTAAAACTCTGACTTACCTCTCTTGTATAACTATAAAACATAACTGCTTGTATAGGTCTGTTGACAGTTGTATTTGGTTTGGATAAGAGCTTATGGATTTTTCTCTCAAAATGGTGGTGGAGAATGGCTTATTTAAAGAGAATTATGGCAAAGAAACTTACGATGATTACTAATGTGTGCCTTTTCATCAGGACTCAGCTTCTGAAACTGGGTTTGAGTGACATGGCACAGAGAGAAAAGGTGTGCTTCTTCCTGCAATATCAACTTCCAATAAAACAGCCAAATGACAACACCTCATTTTCACATGAAAACAAAGAAAGATATATGATGGGATAGAATGCCAATTTCAGAAGGGTATTAAAGACAAAACATGGAGCTCTAAAGAAATTTTCTGCTTGTCACTGCTAGGTGCTTGCCCTACAGTGCTCTCTGCCTCTTGCTCCCGCTGTTTCCACCTTGCTCACCCTCCTCTGGGCTTACCCCCAAAGGATTTACTTGGCAGTCTTTTCTACCCAGAGATGACATTTGGTAGAAACCTTTGAGAGGCACCGGTGATTCCACCAGGACCTTTTAATTCTCTTGAGGGTAATTTGGTCTTCAAAAATGGAATACTTATACCATTTATTCATTTATCTTCATACCATGGAGTCTCCTGACCAGAATATATATTAGCTTGACATTTGGCTACCGAATCAAGCAGCATCGACAGGGGCTGTGCTTCCTCAGACACCCTGCAGGGCTCAGGTTGACTCCCCAGCGTGCCCTGGGTGCCAGCCTGCGCTCTCTTCTTGTAAGTTCTTAACAACATAACTAACTGCTCTGCAAAGTTAACTGGATATTGATGCCCTTGTCATCGGCAAAGCCGCAGAAAACACATAAAGGTAGTTAATGCGAGTGTCTTTTGCTTGTATTTGCTTTTCTTTATATCAATAAATCCTTAACTTTCCCTTGAAGTCACCAAAAATGACTGGCAAGTCATTCTTCTGAATGTGTGCCCAGAGATGAAGAGAATACATATTTGTTTCAAATATAAAAATAAAGCCTGCAAATTGTTGCTGGGGCTAGAAAGCTCTTCCTCTCTACCTCTTTCTTTTTCTTTAGTGATTATGGCTGTATCTAAGATGTGGGAGGAGGCAAACAACTTTTGGTCCTTGCCTTCCCAGAAAGCTTCAAGGATGGGTGACCAGTACTATTGGGATGGCATTGCATTTTTGACTTGCTGTTTAAAATTAACATTTTTTTTAAAATGCAGACCTCCGATGACCATGGAATGAATGCATGTATGGTGTGGTCTCCCACTGTGTAAGAGCTGTCCCCAAGTAGCATTTGTGAGCCACTGTAGGGAACTGATACTAACTTCAAAGGAACTTTCCTGGGCAGTCTTTGATATCTGGGATTTATATTAGTCATTATTTCTCATGAGTGCTCTGGGAAGAAAGCAAGTGAAATATTGGCAGAGGATTTGCCATGGGTTGAATTTGAAATCAAAAGCTTTTAGATACTTAGTCTACTGTTGAACACATTCTTAACAAAATACAGTTTTCATCTCGTGGAACCCTTATCACAAATGAGAAAACAAATAAATAAAAAAATCTTTATTTATTTTGAAAGAGAGAGAGTGAGGGTGAGGGGAGAGAGAGAGAGAGAAGGAGAGAGAATCCCAAGCAGACTCCACACTGTCAGCGCAGAGCCCTATGTGGGGCTCGATCCCACAAAGCCTGAGATCATGACCCGAGCCGATCAGACATTTAACCGACTGAGCCACACAGGTGCCTCTGGTCTTTTTTATTTTGATTTCTTTAAAGTAAACTCTACCCCCCAATTTGGGCCTCAAACTCACAGCCCTGAGATCAAGAGTCACATGTTCTACCAACTGAGTCAGTCAGATGCCTCTTAAATAGCTTAGTTACATTAAATGAGTTGAAAATTTTCTTTCAAAAATCTAATTTCATGAAAATCCTGATACAACTTGATTTCATTATGTTCTTATTGGTTCTACAAAGCCAGGAGGTATTATGCAGTATCCATTGTGAGGCTTAATCATAGGATTATAAGGTGGTCGTACAGTTTGTGGGCTTGGTGTTTTTTCTTGACATTTTGAGCTTGGCATTTATCATCTCCTGCTCCCTTACTGCTTCTTCCATGTATACAATGTAAATATTCCAGTATCTTTCTGTTTACTCACTATTTCTCTTCTGCTGCCCAGAGCCCTTCACATCTTCAGCCATATCATTTTTTTCCTCTGAGATCAATCAACCAGCAAGTATTTGTTATATTGTTGCTGTAACAGGCTTTGCAGGAATTAAGCTATAATTCCTAAAGGACTGTGGAAGATTTCTGTCCAAACTGCTCGACACAGCAACTAATAGAGTAATATTTCATGCCAAAGAGTACTTAATGGTTTTGATGACAATAATAAATAAATACATTAGAAAAGGATGGGATCTTTACTTTCTTTCTTTTAAACACAAGAAAACTTAGACTATTCCAGAAAGAAAGTAGAGTCACATACTCATATTATTAAAACTTCTTATGTTTTTGTTTGACCGTGAGTCACCTCCCAGGCTTTGCTTCTTCCTATTAACCAAATCCAAGTCCTTTAGGGTTTTCTCATGGGTCCTATTTTCAATATTATAAATTATTCACTTTTCTCATTCCACCATATTCACAGAGTATTTACTGTACGGAATCAAATATAAAATGCCATGACACTTTATAAAGGTAGTGCAGGTCAGGGCCATTGGTCCTGAGGATTAGAAATAGTGAGATTCAGATAGCCACAAAGGTCGCTATTTTAGTTTTTCAGAATTTTATCTCTGGTCTTTTAGCCTGGAGCTAACTTGCATGATGACACTTTCCACTGCCCTTATCCAGAAAATATCACAAACGGATTGGTAAAGAACCTTCTGTTTCCCTTCCTCTACTTGTCTTGAGAGAAGTCTGCTTTTGTGTATTTCTGTCCTGAAAGTGGACAGCCATGGCCATCACAAAATTACAGCCAAGACACCCTGACCTGTTTCTCTTAACCCCTGAAATGCAGAAGAAGCCCTTGACTGGTGTAGTAGGTAAGTCATATCAGGTTCCGACAGCTAAATTAGGGGTTCTGGGCAAAGCAACCTTCAGAAACAACCTGAGGCCATTTTAATTTCCCCAAAACATTAGTAAAAGTACTTGGACTGCTGGGGCATCTGGGTGGCTCAGTCAATTAAGCGTCTGACTCTTGATTTTGGCTCAGGTCATGATCTCACAGTTTGTGAGACTGAGCCCCATGTTGGGCTCTGTGCTGATAGTGTGGAGTCTGCTTGGGATTCTCCCCCCACCCCCTCTCTCTGCCCATACCCTGCTCGCATGCACGCTCTCTTTCAAAATAAACAAATAAACTTAAAAAAAGCATTTGGACTGCTGACTTCTAATGTTCTAGAATGACTTGGGACCACAAAGATTCTATGAGGCTCCCTTGAAGTTTCTCTGGTAACATGGGCCAAATTCGTTGGGTGAGCTCTCATTTCAATTTCCACTTTAAAAATGATTTGTCATTCATTCAAATAAGTTGTGTTCAGCAGTGTGTAATGATCTAGAAAGACCACAGGCTGAGTTTGGGCCCCTCATTTACCCAGCACTTCAGCCTACGGTGTGATAAGGCAGTGTGGTTTCATGGTTATGAGCATGGGATGGGATGTCAACTGCGTCACTTGCTCATACAGGACGTGACTATGGGCAGGTTTCTTGATTGTGTTGCATTGTCCTCCTCTCCAAAAATGGAGAAATCACTGTCAACTCCCAGCATCACCACGCAAACGTGCTGATATATATGAAAGTCCTCCTCATAGTTCCCGAAGTACGAATGGCACTCCATAAACTCCATGCTACTGTGTTATCACCCTAAGCACGACTAAAAGGACATAGCTTGAGACTTTCCCTGACCCTGATTTTTGGCAAACTAACTTTATACCGTGCTGATGATGACTGTTGCTTTAACTATTTCCACAACTTCCTAAACGTGGCCCAGTCTAAACTCTATTTTTAACTATGCCTGAGCAAAACCAAGAAACAAGCAAACAAGAAAGCAAGCAGAATATGGGAGCTGTCTTTAATACTTCTAAGATGAATCTGACTTTAGCTTTCTCAATATACCTTAACTCTATATTCCCCACCCCCACCCCACCACCCTTCAGCTTTCACTTAGGAGTTATTAAGAAAAAAATTTTCCCGTGAAAAATTTGCCATGTTAGGCCAATGATTTTCTGGTGGAAATCTAGGCCATTATCATGACTCTAAAGTGTGTTGAATATGGTCCGGATCTTGTCAATGCTTAGCAGTTGTAGGACTAGCAGGACAGGGAAGGGTGGGAGAACAGCTAGTTTAAGTGGCAAGGAAAATTCCTCTCACACCTAAGCTGTACTTGCAAAAGAAGGAGAAGCATGTGAGAAATCCCTTGATCTCTCCCTGCGCTGAGATAGCAGGACTGGGTGTGATGCAGATGGTCCGATGAGACACATCAGTTAATTCAGCCTAACCTTCAAATTCAGTAGAACTTCACAATACAATCTGACTTACACAACGAATATCTAAATTTTCGTCAGCATTTCTCAATTATAGCTCTTGTTTTTTCTATATTCAGATACTATTGGGAAAACTGAACAAGACATTACCCTTTGGAGCCATAATTAAACCGAAACTTAACAAGAGTGGAATTGGAGTTTTTGACTAACAGCTAACAGAATGTCGTGTCACACACTACTCTCCTGCCCCTGGCCTAAGGGAAACCAGGAGGATTTCAGAAATCACACAGACTCTCAAGAGCAGATATGTTTTAGTGTTTAAAATTAAATTCTTCCAGCGATTGGTATTGATCTGACTGGTATTGGATGCCAGGGACTGATATTGAAACATTTATACTGTTTCAAGTGCTGTGTAGAACACTTTGGAACCTGAAGAAAGTTATCTTTTCATGTTTTGAAGTTTTTTTTCTCACGAGATAAACTGAGCTGGTTAATGTTTTGTCAAATCATGCTTTCTAGGCTATGTCATCTTGTTGCCTGCTAGCGTCTAGCTCTATTTTTTCATAATAGAGAAACTCTGATTTTTTTCTCTTGCTATATTCTTTTATTTCAACCGGCAAACTATCTCACGAAATATCCTCTCTTCTCAACTCAAGGCCCATAGACTGTGTGTGTGTGTGTGTGTGTGTGTGTGTGCGCGCGCGCGCGCGCGTGTGTGTGTGTGTGTGCGTGTTTCAGACTTCTTTCTACAGAGAGAGAATTTTGGAGCTCTCACTGCTTTTGCCTCTCTAGAGAACATTCCATGCCCCATACGGATGCTGGAAAGAATATCTCAAAAGGCATTCAGCTGGGTCATCTACCATCATTTTTGGTTCACATGGAGGGTTTTGTTGACAAGACTCTGTTTAAAGCAAAGGGACTATGCCAAGTGATTCATGACATCTGCAGCCTCTTCTAGTATGTGCTGGCCACTTAAAAGACTTTCTGGAATCAGAGGAAAGAGAATGGATGTAGAAGGGGAGATTTGACATATGTAGAAAATTTCAGAAACCACTTACAGTCTTTGTGAGAGCTACATTTAGCTTTTAGAACATTGAAATCATGAAATGTGTTTTTGAAGGAGAATTTCTTCCCTGTGTCCTATGTGCATATTTTTCCCCTGGGGAAATATTTATCCAAGCAAAAAAAAATATTTGTTAAAGAAAGTAATACATTGCGTTTTGAAATTTCCTCTCTGGAAGAAAAGAATTCTAACTCCAGGTCTTTTGGATGGTTCTAGAGTAGGATCAGATAATTTAATCTTCTGACTGAAACACAGGTCCAGAATTAATAATCGGGAACAAGCACTCCCTTCTCTGTATCAGTTCCAACAATAGATTTATTTAACTCTAATACCAAGTGACCACTTCAATTTGAAAACGTGTGTTGCAGCACAGGGCACAACTATTATTTTTTTTAAAAAAACTTTTTTTGAAGTAGATTTTATCCTAATTTTTTTTGTTTTGAAAACTTTGAAACATACTGAAAAGTTGAAAGAATGATTAGAACACCCTACCCCCCGAACCTAGATTCAATGATGTCAACATTTTGGTGCATATGCATATGCTCTATAACTTCATGTATATGGAGTACAGATTTTCCCTCTGAACCATTTGAAAGTGATTTGCAGACATGTGGGTGACATTTTAGCCGTAAGTACTTTAGCAGCATCAACGAAAAATAAGGACGTTCTCCCCCAAACCACAATACTATTATTATATGCAAGAAAATTAACCTTAAGTTATAATATAACCTAAATTATTGCATATTAAACATATGCATTGCATATTAATTGCCCACAACATGTCTTCAGTAGTTTCTTTTTTTTATTAAGTCAGGATCCAATCAGGTTAAAACATAGTATTTAATCTAGAGTGGTCTCCTTACCTTTTCCCTCTCTATGTTGCTTTTATTTTTTTGAAGAGTCCAGACCAGTTTTCTGGTAGAATGTATCATATTTTGAAACTACTAGTAGTCTTGATATGCCTTTGGATAATTTAGAGTCACAAAAGAAGCAAGCAGCCTAAGAACTTAGTTTAATATATTAGTAAAGAGAGAGTTACCAAAGTGGTGAGTGCTTTTATATTAATATAGAAGCCTCAGGAGATTTAGATTAGATGGAATAAATTTGGCAGGAAACATAGGAGTATTTTGGGATCACAATGTTTCCAAGTTTACTGGTTTTTAAATATTCCATAGTCAAAAGAAAGGGAACTGATGATGTCTTTAGCGGGTCATCATTCTTCAGTGGATACATTTAGTAAATGGCAGGGAATGCGTTTGCAGTTTGCAGGTGAAACTGACATTAAAGAAAACAAAGTTTTGTGTAACATTGTAGACTGGGAACTGTGGGGACAGGAAAATTCACCTATCTTTCCATAAGTACAAGTTTATATATGTTTTTTTTAAAAAAAGACCCGAAAAGTCAAATGTGAGAAAGCTATCTTATTTTATTTTTATATTTCAAAAAATATTTATTTTGGGAGAAAGAGTGAGGGCACATGCGGAGCGGGGGAGGGGCAGAGAGAGAGAGAGAGGGAGAGAGAGAATCCCAAGAAGACTCCTGTTGTCAGGGCAGAGCCTGATGCGGGGCTCGATCTCACAAATTGTGAGATCATGACCTGAGCAGTAATCAAGAGTCCTGTGCTCAACCAAGCGAGCCACCCAGATGCCCCAGAAAAACCATCTTATTATTATTTTTTTAATGTTTATTTATTTTGAAGGAGAGAGAGAGAGAGACAGAGCATGAGTGGGGGAGGGGCAGAGAGAGAGAGAGAGAGAGAGAGAGAGAGAGGGAGACACAGAATCCGAAGCAGGCTCTGGGCTCTGAGCTCTCAGTACAGAGTCTGACACAGGGCTGGAACCCACAAGCCGTGAGATCATGACCTGAGCCGAAGTCGGAAGCCTAACCAACTGAGCCACCCAGGCGCCCCAAAACCACCTTATTCTAATGGTCTATTTCATCGTTCAAATATGAAAGTATATATAATTATATGTGTGTATGTGTATTGCATTTCCGTATTGTTTAGATCTGAACAACCAAAACACGGCATTCATTACTGTTACTAATACCAATAAAACATCTCTCTTATATATCAGGCATTTTATATTGAAGTGAAAGGGGGGGGTTTGTAAGTAATGTTGGCAATGTTCAAATAATCTCTGTAGTTTCCTTTTTTCATTTATCCATGGAATTATTAAGCATTTACAATGTACCAGGCAGGATACTTGAGGCAGGGATGCAAGGATGGACAAAAGAACACGGTGCCTCCTGTTGAGGGATCATAGTCTATTGGGAGGGGCCTGCAATGTAAAAAGTGACAGCTGTATGAGATCTGGTATAATAAAGGGTGCTATGTACAAGGTGCTATGTGTCTGACCTAAAGCAGACACTCAAAATATTTTTGGTGAATGAGTGGATGAATGAAGGATCATAGAAGAGGAATCATCTAGTAGAACTGGAGAAGCAACGATTGTAAGAAGGAGGTGAGGTTTAAGCTGTGTTTTAAAGGATGTGCAGGAGTTTTTCAAGTGGGCAAGGACGGTGGGATGTACCAGATGGCTTGTACAAACGTGGAAGTGAGAGTGTGGGGAACACATATTGTTCAGTCTGGCCCAGTGTCAGGGTCCACATGGGGTGGTGGGGGGTGGGAGGAGTCAGAGCATGAACAATTAAGGACAGACAATTCTATGCTGGAAATGGTTGGGAGCCAGTGAATCATATTGAGTGGAATACTGACATGCTTTGATTTTTTGTGTTTGTTTGGAAAACCTTTCTGGTGGTGGTAGAGAGGATGAATCGAAGGAGAGAAGACAAGCTGATTAAGAGGCTGTTATAATGATTCGGGGAAAGAACAATGAATAAAGCAGTGACAGGAGAAATAGGGATGAGGGCAGACTGAAGAGTGATTTTGCCAAGTAACCAGTTGTTACTCTAGCTGTCAAACGCTAGCTGTCCTGAAAATGCATTCAGGAATCGAGAACTTTGATACATCTTTGTAAGGGCTAGAAATGAAAATTTCCCTCACGTTATTTCAGTCTTTAGTTACTACCCAGTTTCAGTTTAACTTTTATAAGCAAAGAGGTCACATTAGTGTCTTCACTTTTTTCCCGTTCCCGATTATTTTTTCACAGCTTTTAAAATTGAGATATAATTCATATGCCATAAATATAATCCATCCATTTAATGTGTACAATCTGTGGTTTTTTAGTGCAATCACAGAGTCGTGCAACCACCCCCACAATCAATGTTAGATTATTTTAATCACTTCCAAAAGAAACCTTGTAACCGTTAGCATCCCTCCCCATTTACCCATTTCTCCAGTCCCTGGAAACCACTAAGTTACTCTCCGTCCCTAAGGATTTGCCTGTGCTGGGCACTCCATATAAACAAAATCCTACAATACGTTATCTTTTGTGACTGGCTATTACCTTCACTTTTGCTCATCGTCGGAGCCAGGAAATTGGGAGTGGACTAAAAACTGGAGAAATCGTTTGAGATTCTCCCTACCCCCAACAAGAATATCAAGTTCAGAGAAGGTACAGTTAGTTACTTAGAGCTCTGTAAGAGGCCAGATAGAGATAAAAAATACTTTTTCAGTAATGATGCTACTTCTAAATTATCATAAAAATACATAATAATATTTCCATTCATTCAATGCTTGTTAGATGCTTTATGTACTTCAGCTCATTTATTCCTTACAATGTATCTGTGAGGTCGGTATTTAACTCTTTTACAGGTGAGCAAACTAAGGATTGGGCAAGAGTTTGCTATTTCATATCTCACTTTGTATGAGCTCAAAAGCCATGTTTTTGATTACCATTTGAGAATACAAGGCATTCTAATTTTTTAATTCCCAGGTAACCTTTCCATTTCTTTTTTATATGCTACTTTTCATGATCTTCACATTTTCCTCAACTTGGAATGGCTCACCTATCCTTTGACTACTGGCCACTGACCTCACCTTTTAAAGCATTAAGAAAACTCATGATAGATGAATGGATAAAGAAGATGTCATACATACACACACACACACACACACACACACACACACACACATACAAACATACATACAATGGAATATTACTCAGTCATAAAAAGAATATCTTGTCATTCATGACAACATGGATGAACCTAGAGGGTATTATGCTAAGTGAAATAAGTCAGATAGAGAAAGACTAGTGCCATACGATTTCACTTATATGTGGAAGCTAATAAAACAGATGAACAAACATAAAGTGGGAGATACAGGCTTCCAGTTATGGAATGAATAAGTCATGGGGATAAAAGGTATATCATAGGGAATACAGTCACTTGTCTTGTAATAGTGTTGTATAGTGACAGGCAGTAGCTACACTTGTGGTGAACGTGGCATGATGTACAGATTTGTCCTGTCACTATGTTGTATACCTGAAACCAATGTAATGTTGTGTGTCAACTACACTTCAATTAAAAAAGAAAATAATAGCAACCAAAGATACTAAGATTTTTAAATAAACACAATGGGCATAGCGTATCAGAGAAGCATAAAATCTCCACAGAGGACTATGGAATAAATATTGCAACAAGCAATAAGAAAGAGAACTCATGAAAATATGTCTTTCCTAAGAGATGATAGGATGTAGAATCTCACTGTTTCCCCATCCTTAGATGGGGTTGGGGGAAAACGCCATTGTGAAAGTGGGTTGGGGTGATTCCTGATTAATCACTTAGCCAAATGGGTAAGACTCACTACTTGAAAGATAGAGGCATTTATATAATTATTATGACTACAGAAATCACATTTTGTTTATTATTTCTTCTCAATGTTTTATGAGAAACATGATAATCTGATTTAATGTTAAACCAACTATGGTTTACTGTTTGGATATGGACTGTGCCATGGAGAGCTGCCCGTGGGGGGGTCAACTATGTGTCAGCTGTCAGCTCCATATTCTGGCAAACTTCCTTGAGGGAAGTGGTGCTAAGAAATAGACTGTGTTTATTTTCTTTCTTTCCCACTCTCCAGGTACCCTAATTCACCTTCCTCCCTTGTGCTGTTGTCTAAATCTTCCTTGGGATTATTGTATCAGCAAAGTGTAGTTTTGGGAGAGTAAGACAGCTTTTCCTATCCTGGATTTAAATTTAATAAGCCCTTGTGAAAATTAATCTTTTCAAGTATCAGAAGGGAAGAAAGTATGCCTGAATGCCCAAGAATGTAAGCATTTACTTGAGATTGTCAGTTAGGATTCTCTAGTCAAAGATGATTTGATGAAACCCACAGCGTGGGGGCGGCTTTACCAAGGAAAATAAAACGCAGGTCTAGAAGGGACCCCAGAAAGTTGTTTTCACGTGATTCACTGCTTAGGCATGTCAGTGTCCAAACCCCCAAGTACCATGAGTCTGTTCTCTTTATGAAGAAATCTTCATATATGTATATTTCATAACTCCCATCCTCATTGTAGTCTCTTATGAACCAAACCGACTAACATCAATCTAAATTGAGTTACTCTATGGGACATTTTGTGTTGTTTACTCTTCTCTGAAAGGTGGAAACTGACCACAGTCAGGGAAAACACAGTCTAGTATGTCAGATGTTACAGAAGGACAAAGAAGTTGGATCAAGTCTCTCTCCCACATCAACAAAAACAACAAGAGCAAAAGCTACTGACATTTACTCAACACTGTTAAATATATTGACACATTGGCTCAGTTAATCTTCATATGTCCTAGATGAAGTAAGTCCCATTATATCTTCATTTTACACGTAAAGAAACTACAGACTAAGGGCACCTGGGTGGCTCAGTTGGTTGAGGGTCTGACTCTTGGTTTCAGCTCAGGTCATGATCTCATGTTTCATGAGATTGAGCCCACACTGGGCTGTGTGCTGATAGCACAGAGACTACTTGGGATTCTCTCTCTCCTTCTCTCTCTCTGTCCCCTTCCCCACTCACACATACATGTTCTCTCTCTCTCTCTCTCAAAATAAATAAATAAAGTTTAATGGGGCATGTGGATGGCTCAGTTGGTTAAGTGTCCAACTCTTGATCTCAGCTCAAGTCTTGATCTCAGGGTCATGAGTTCAAGCCCTATTTTGGGCTGCATGCTGGATGTGAAGCCTACTTAAAAACAAAAAAACAAAAAAACAAAATCAACTCCCCTCCCACCCCCAAACCACTACAAACTAGAGAGTTAAATGACTTGACCGAAATCAAAATTACCAGTGAATGACAGAACTGTGTGTCTAATTTAGGTATGTCTGATAAAAAGCTCTTCTTCTTCTTCTTCTTCTTCTTCTTCTTCTTCTTCTTCTAAGATTTTATTTTTAAGTCATCTCTACACCCAACATGGGGCATGAACCCACAACCCTGAGATCAAGAGTAGCATGCTTCACTGACCAAGTCAGACAGGTGCTCCCAAAGCACATCTTCTTGACTATTCTACGTACGTATGCATCCATTCCTAACATGGCTATGCAAGACAATTATATGATAAAAGTTTGCAAAAGCATGGCTAGTTCTTTGCCCATATAGCCAGGAAAAATGACAGCTCAAGCATGGCATGTTATAAAGAGAGTGATTTTGATTTATTTGACTAGCTGTTAATGTCACCCAGCAAGATGGTTGGGTTCAGTGAATTATGCAACCAGTCAATTTTCTGTGCTTTTTTATAAACATGCTCTAATATCCACTATAAAGGACCCATAAAATCAAAGGAAAAAGGTAGAGATGGATACAAATAACTTTGGAATTAAGGAAGAGCCAACATATAAAAACAATTACAAAGCAACATATCCTTGTGGGGTGCCTGGGTGGCTCAATCGGTTAAGCATCCAACTTCGGCTCAGGTCATGATCACAGTTCGTGGGTTTGAGCCCCGCGTCAGGCTCTGTGCTGACAACTAAGAGCCAAGAGCCTGCTTTGAATTCTGTGTCTCCCATTCTCTCTTCCCATCCCCCATTCACACACACACACACACACACACACACACACACATCTCTCTCTCTCTCAAAAATAAATAAAACATCAAAAAACAAACAAAAAAACCCCATACTGTTGTAAATGTTCATTCATTCATTCAGAAGATATTTATTGAGTGCCAAGCATTCTTCTAAATGCTAGAAGTATGGCCCCTCATCTTACTAGACAAATGATATAAGAATGTGATGTGTGAGTGCACACATATGTGCGTGCAGTATTCTAGGTGGTTATAAATGCAAGGTGAGTGGAGAGTAGTTCATTATTATACAGTGTGATTGAGAAAGACCTTGCTGATAAAGTAACATTTGAGTGGATTCCTGAGGGAAGTGAGCAAGCCAGTCACATGGTTATTGGGGCACAAGGACCAGACAGGGGGAGCAGCAAGAACAATATCTCTAAAGGGAAAATGTGCATTCAAGGAATAGCAAAGAGACCAGAATGGATGGATGTGAAAGAATAAACCTTTTTTTTTGGAAAATACCTCTAATATTTTTCTCTCATCCAAGTGCATCATCCTATAGCTCCCATAAGATGTTAAATAATAATGGTAATATGGGAATGTTTGCCTTAATCCTGACTTCAGTGGAAATATTTTTCACCTTTCCCTATTAAGCATGATGATGGCTTTTAGACTAAGATAGATATATAAACAAAATCCCTGTGTGTTTAAGTTGCCTATTGCTGCATAAGAAGACACACCAAAATTTAGAGACTTAAAATAATAATAATCACTTTATTATCTCATGCTTCTATGACTTAACTGGGCTTGGTTGGTCAGTTTTTCTGCTTTATCATACCTCAGCTTGCCTGGAGGCTTGACTAGGTTGGAGCTACCAAGGTGGCTCATGCACATGTGTATCAGTTGGTGCTACATTGTAAGGAGGCTCAGCTAGAGCTATTGACCAGAGTGCCTTAGTTCTTCTTTTTTCCATATAGCTTGGGCTTCACCGCATTGACAATTGGGTTCTATGAGGAAGGAAATCCTAGGCTCCAATGTGTTAGAAAATCAATTTCTCTTCATGCCTTTGGGCAAGGCAGTCACAGGTCCAGCTGAGATCTGTGGGCTGGGGAATAAACTCTACCTCATGATGGTGGAGTGACATATTTATAGAAAGAGGGGAGGAATTGGCAATGGTTATCTTTGGAGGCTATCACACCATCAATTCCCTATTTTGCTGTTGTTATTAAATCAAATTTTAATATTAATTTTTATAATGCTTTGTCAATCTTTGTGAAGATGACTATACTGTTCTCCTTAGACCTATTAATATGATGAATTTTATGAATAGATTTTCTAATATTGAAGTGTCCTTAAATACTTGGAATAAATATCTCTTGCACTTGGCTTTATCTGTATGATTCTTCATGACTAGCTTCCACAATCTGAACTAGGTCTATGGAGGCTTATAAAACCCTCAGTTTCTTCTCTTTTCTGCACACACTCCTTTACATACATGGTATATCATTTTTTCTCTTCTACATGTGTCTCTCACCTTAAAAAGTGTATTTTTGTTTGTGGTTTTTGAGACCTGTCACCACTGGGCTCTATCTCCTCAACTTCTTTCTCCCTCCTTCCTTTTTTCTTCAGTGAATTCTGCTGTTTGGGGCATCCTTTTAAAAATATTTTGGAATTTATGTCCTAGTTTTACTAGAAATATAGTTTATGTATTTTTTTACCATTTTGTTTCCTTTTGGATGGTTTTCAGGAAGAGGAGAAAACTGGCATCATGGTCATGTCAGAAGCCCCAATATGTAAATATAAAACTTTTACAGAATATACAAACATTAAATTGATTTTTCCAAGCTCTCAATAGGCATTTTAGAGTTAAAATCGAGAAGTTAAAGATGTCATTATTTGTGAAAACAGGGATGAGATTATTACAAGTTAATTGTTTGTCTTCCTTTCTTTGGTAGCAAATACAACCCTCTTGTGGAAAGCTAGCGGCAACTTATATTGCTTCCACGGAAAATTTCTCTCCACCATCAAATTCCAACTGTATCTTAATTAGGTGTAAAAGTGATAACAATTGTTTAAGTGATAGTTGGATGCAGTTGGGGAAAATGCCTTTCCTTGAAGATCGACCTCCATCACTTCCCAAATTGTGATGCGTTTAGGGTGTGAGGAACAATCCTGGGAGCTGGCAAGAGGCTCCAGGATGGGGGTACAGGAAAACGGTGAGCCTTAGCTTCGAAGTCAGAGAATTCTAGGAAATCAAGAAAGAAACTAACACAATCTTCCAGACAGCCAAATTCTGGATCTACCCTCGTAGGGACTAATTGTACTTATTAAGTACTCTGTGCATTTGGTATAAAGTAGGCCTGGATCCTTCACCAGTCAATAGGTTGTTTGAGGTATATTATCAAGAGTAAACAGCACAATTACAATTATGTCTTTAGAATAGAGTGTTTTAATATCCAAATGTTCTTATTGTGAGTCTTTTTAAGATCGTAAAAATGGATTTACATTCTTGATAAGAAACGATTCTTCTGGTACTACAGCTGGGTGATCTGGGCCGTGGAGACCCTCTCTCAGCCCCTCCTCACACCTGCTGCTGAGATAATGCCAACAGTCTTGAGGCATTTCCACCCATAAAAGGAACAGGCAGGCTGTATGTACAAGTTACAGTACATGAAGCAGATATCTCCGGTTCTGAGCCCTATTTCTGGCACTCACACATCCATATTGCTTATGAACGTGTGAAGGAACAAATCAGGATTAACTGCGTTCTTAGAGATGCAGTGCTGGGGATAGAAGACGTATTTGCTTTTATGCTATTGCTGTACTTTGTGGCTAGTGACATTTTATGTCATTCTACACTTGTGGTGCATTTAATAAATAAAGTGATTTATTACTAGTAGGAAACAGTAACATTTGATAGTGTTTTCCAACACACAAAATATGTTCATGTGCATTATAAAATTTGTGATTTCTTGGGGATGTTTGGCTAATATAGATTAGTTGCCTCGGGACCACTACAATGCTGTGTTATTAAGAAGACAGGTTACTTCCTAGACACCTGGTTTCAATGCAAAATTATGTGTTAGAGAGAGTTATGGCGGTAATAAATTTGCTCAACAAGCTATTTTTAGCGGCTTTCCTGGTGGAATGAAATTGGACTATGAAATGGGACTATAGACATTTTTAAGGAGTTTTAAGTATAATACCATCTTTTCTTTCTTTTTAAAAATGTTTCTTTTTGGTAGAAAGGATGTGTGCATGTGTGCACGTATGCGAGTGGGGGAGGGGCAGAGAGAGAGGGAGACACAGAATCTGAAGCAGGCTCTAGGCTCCAAGCTGTCAGCACAGAGCCTGATGCAGGGCTTGAGCTCACGAAGCATGAGATCATGACCTGGCCTGAAGTCTGATGCTTGACCAACTGAGCCAGCTAGCTGTCCCCAATACCATCTTTTCTTAAAAACAAATATATTGAAGCTATCTTGTCAGGATGAACCATAATCTGGAAAAACAGAGTTACCTATGTAATGGCAATACATAAGGAATATGTTAATATATATCCTTCCGTCTTTTTTCTACCAAGAGAGTTGGGGTTTCTCTCCCTTTGTCTTCTACATCTGTTTCTGTCTCTGTCTCTGTCTGTCTTTCTCTCTCTCTCTTTCACACACACAGAGACACACAGATTATCAACAATGAGTTGGATTGCACTTATTTCAGTCTTCCAGAGATGTCCATGAAGTTCAAGGTTGGAATGCTCATATTGAAAACATTGCTGCCAGCCTTCAGTTGATAAAATTGGTATGAAAGTTAGCCTCTATGACTAATTCACAAGTTTCTCATGGAATTGCAGACAGTAACCTCCCTGGGAGGAAAACACTGATTCGTGGGTGATAGAATGAAGCTTTTGGGCAATAATCAACTCACTGAATGTGCTCCCCCATTCTGTGCACCTCTGTGGATCACCTAGGGTGATGGTAGAGTAGGGCATTTGATAAAAATGTCATGCGTAAATGCAGAACTTGGATGGAAATGAGAGAAAAGACATCCGTAACTCCAAGGAAGGGCATCTGTCGATGCTGGGAGTTCACTGCAGAGAGATGTGGTGGGGATCTAGAGATAGGCAGAACCATAAGATCTCTTTCTTAGACTAATAGGTCCTACTCTAGCAATAGTCTGCATGATCGATCACAATTTCCTATTTTTCCACTGTATGTAGCAGTATGGCTAACACTTGGAGGTGCCTCCAACATCTTCACAAATGGCTTTCAGCTCTGAATTCCAGGAGGAGCAAATTTAAGGTCCATTTATCTGCCCCCGAGCCCCAAATTTTGTTCTTACTCATTCTTGGCACTGGTCGTCAACAATGATAGGTGAGCTTAGAGCAGGAGGGGCTACTCCATGTCCTTCCTTCTCTCCTCCCTAGCTCCTTTTTTTGTTCTCCAGATACACAGAGGTGAGGAGAGCAAGAAATAAACCCGTTTTGAAGAACATGCATTCCTCCGCCTTTGTTCTCTTGACCTTCAGACCCAACACAATACCAGGCTGCTCCCATTATGAAGTGGGTCCATTCATACCCAAATCATCTCAGATCCTTTGAAGGGGGAGATGCCAAAACCACTTTGGAAATTGTACAGCAATGTCATTTTTAAACCTGTCTAGTCTAACTCCTTCATTTACGTTTTAAGACAATCATCTTGGGCGTCTGTGGAGACATGTGAAGCACTTCTCATCAGTAGGGCATCCACTGTGTTCCTCACCCTGGAAAAGGTGCTACCTTCTTTCTTTGGTGTTAGAAATATAATTAGCATTTATAAGCCAGTACCTACTATAAGCCCAAATGTGATGGAGGAAAGAGCCTAGCTTATTAGGAGAAGCAACTTGGCAGAGGGGAGAAAAGCAGCTATTTTAAGGAGGGTATTCACAGCACCGAGAGACAGCAGAGATGGAGGAGGAAAGCTTGGGGGATTTTACTGCTTCAAGAGACCAAGCACAACAATATAGATACTTAGAGATAGGCGTAAGGCTAGATTCTTTGGTAAAAAAATTCCACTTCTGCCTTTTGAATGCCTACATCTTTGGTCCTTGAGGGACAGTGTGCATGAAGGAGGAAGGAGTTTGGCAGCCTTCTGTAATTCAGGCCACACTTGGATGTTTTCTGAGAACATGTGGTTCTCATGAAAAGAGCCTACTCTGATTTAACGGAACAGAACTCCAGCCCCTACTTTCAAACAGCACCTTCCCTGGGGAGTGGGATGGAGTTACCCAGTCAGAGACTCCAGGGACCAGGCATTCCTGTGCTTGTCTTCATCCCTAGAATACAAGAAATATTATGTTTCTGAGACTTGATGTTCAAATGAGAGAAAAGCAGGAATTTGGGGAGTAACAGGGGAGGATCACCATCTGTCCTGAAGGGAGGATCCCAGTGGATCTTAGTGGAAAAAGTACCAAGAGTTTGGGGCTGAAAGAACCCTGTCCTGGGAGAATTATGGAGAAAAATTTTGCTCAGTTTTCTCTTTCCAAAGATTGGACAGACATTGCTCAGGGGCAGACTTGCATTATTCCTTCTGAATCGCTGATTCATTCACCGAGGCAGAAATATGCAGTCTTTTCTGAGTTCTTTTACATCACGCTATAATTACCATAACTGAATTTCTATGATTCTCATATATACCATTAAAGTATTTCTAAAGTATTTTTTTCCCTAATAAAGGACTAAATTTAAATAGTATTAGCATGAAATTTGGCAGCTTGTCAAGTTCATATACCACTGCCTTTCTCTTAGAAGATGTACATTCCCTTTCATGTAGAAGTCACTGTATGGAGGTTCCGTAGAGGGGGAGGAAACCTTCATGCACGTACCAAAGAAAAGTTTGAAATCCTTTAAAGAAGAAGTAGGAGGGGCACCTGGGTGGCTCAGTCAGTTAAGCGTCTGACTTAGGCTCAGGTCACGATCTCATGGTTCGTGGGTTCAAGCCCTGCATTGGGCTCTGTGCTGACAGCTTAGAGCCTGGAGCCTGCTTCAGATTCTGTGTCTTCCTCTTTCTCTGCCCCCCCCCCCTTCCTCTATCTCTTAAAAATAAACATTAAGAAATTTTTTAAAAAGTAGAAGAACATGGGAAGACTAAATAAGAACGAAAACAATTTTCCTGAGGCTCTTTCTTGAGAATGTCATATATCTTTCAACAGCAGATTATTGATTTTAAGAACCTTGAAAACAAAAAAAAAATGTGCATTAAACCCTCTGAAGTCACCATTTTCAGATACTTTGCTTAAAGGTTGTAGGGTGCCCACTTACAAAGAAATAGAAAAATAGTAACAACTTTTAACGGACAAATAGATCACTCTGCGGGCTGATCCTTCTCACCCTCAGTATGCTTTATTTGGTGCTTTTTCTCTGGGCTCTGAGTTAATTGTAGGGTTTGTGGGAGTAAGCAGACATTGGCTGAAAATTGGAGCTAAGTGTCACTGTCAGTAGAATAGAAACTCTTTTCCTCCTGTCACAGGGAACAGGCATTGAAACTGTTCACGAGGTGGTAAAAGATGGAAAAGCTGAGGCAGTGATGTCATCAGAAAGGAAAACCACGGAGAGTTTACTAGATCCTTGTGACACTGAAAGCAAACAAAATGGGTTCTCAAATGTTGTGTAGATGCTTTGAAAGTCATGTTTCTGTTTGTTTCTGACTTCCTTCACTCCTTCACCACAGTAAGCTCCAACACTTGGACATCTAACCCTTGAAAGCTTGGAAATCATTTGAGGACCCACATACAGAACTAGGCGTGATGTGAAGTGATTTCTTTTCCTGTGTAGATTACTATAGTTAAGGTTAGTTGATGATGCAGTAGGGTCCGAAATAACTCATGATCTCTTGTAAGTATTCCAGGACTCCTATAGCTTAGAGCCTAAGATTCTCCCAGGATCCAGAAAAATCCACTGAGTGCTAGACTACCCTGGAATAGGATGTCTTTTGTGAAACTGAAATTCAATCTATGGTAATTGCTGAGGTTGCCAAATAGGATGTCTGGCTAAAGAAGCTTTTAATGTGTTAACTGGTAGGAACTAAATGAAGCATAAAAGTCATTCAGGATGATTTGTAGTCTATTGCATACTAAATCCTAGTAAGACTAGTGGATCTATTACAAGGAGAGGGTATTCAGTACTGTAAAACACAGCGATCTCTGGTAACCACAGGGAACCAAAGGTCTCCTGTAATACCAAAACATGTTTATTTAAACCTATGGAGCCGAGATTAATTTGGGGATTTGAAAAAATCTGGTATTTTGAAACTCTTAACACAATATAATAATACAGATAAACCTGGGAATAACTTAATAGAGGTTTATTAAAATGCTGGGAGAGAAATGTAGTACTCTCATATTGGTGACTTCAGTCCTTTACATTAGTCCGATTGACCTAACTTCATTTAAATAACAGGTGAAAAAGGAAACAAGATAGAAGACCTTGAAAAGATTTAGTTTAGACTTTTATATCCTGTTAGGACTGTACCTAACTATTTTGGTGAGATCTCCATTCCTACCAAACCATTACAAAAGCTACTTGTGTCAGCTATGGATTTGAAATGCAAGTTATTCGCGATTGATGTAAACTGAATTTGTGAGAAGCTACCCATGAAAAATGGGGAAATACAAGGTCAGGTCTCTCTGAAAGGAGCTGGAAAGAGCTGGGTGTATTATATGAAAATTTCTTCCACTTTCAAATACATTAACAGCCATCATTCTGAGGATGATACTACTAAGGATTTTTCCATCTTTGCTGAGCTTGAGTGAAAGTAGCTTCGATCTGCTGCCTGATGGATTCTGTTTATCTAAAAGGAAGGACTTGATGGGGAGAATTATTAAGAGGGTAAATGAACGGAATGAATAGCATTAAACCCCTACAGTAAAGTTTGTGCCTAATATTGACACTTAAGATTTAACATTAATCCTCTCTTTTGAAAAGTTCGGTTAAAAACATATTTACTGTTGAACATTCTTAAGGTTCGTATTTACCAGCTTGAACTATGGCAAGTGTCATGCAAAATTCATTTTGGTTGAGGAAAGAAGCATGTAGGGCTCACAGTACATGTGTATCCAACATGAGCAGAAAGGAGTCTTGGGGTGGGGGGAGAGAGAGAGAAAGAGAGAGAGAGAGAGAGAGAGAGAGAGAGAGAGAGAGGCCATAGCCAGTTTTCTTCTAATAACTCTCACTTTGACAAGTATAAAATGCCTCATTATTTTTTTAAAGGTCTATTTACTTATTTTGGGAAAGACAGAGTGCACACATGAGCAGGGAAGGGGCAGAGAGAGAGGGAGAGAGAGAATCCCAAGCAGGCTCCGTGTTGTCAGTGCAGAGCCCAATGTGGGGCTGGATCTCATGAACTGTGAGATCATTAAAAAGCCTCATTATTAATATATACGAACATGTTCATTGCATTTCTTGCAAGCATATCAGCTGAAAATTAGTATACTTTCTAGCTACTGAATGATTACATTTTATAAGTATCAATCATAATTCCTAGGAGTTTTACACCCGTTATACATTTAGGAGATGATCGACTCACTGTTTTTCCTCATAACTAATCTCCTATCTGAAAAGAACGTTAAACAGCACATACTTTAAGGAATTAAGTTTTTCTTTTTGCCTCTAGTACATAACATCCTGAAAAACAGAGATAAAACAGAAATGCTTTATATAAATAGGAAAACAAATTTTTGCCTAGTTAAATCACTCAGAACTCACAAGATTGAAATTTGACCAGAACAAAATCTTTTGGATTTTTTTTCCCCAAGAAAAATAAAATTGCTTTATAAGTTCTAAACGAAGCCAATACAATATTTCTGAATGTATGTTTATGATGCTTAGGATACATCCTTTTAAGATGTGAGAAGATCAAATTTCAACACAGAAAATTATCCTGACTATTCACACAGAATGCTAACCTTAGTGTAAGTGCAGTGGTTAACACTGTGAGACTTTCAGGTGTCATTCATTCATTCATTCATTCAAGCAATCATTCAGTAGACATTTCTGAGTGTCTATTGTGTCCTAGGCTCATTCCCCAGCATTGAGACATAGAGTAAACAAGACAGAAGGAAGCTTGCCATTGTGAAGTGTACATTCTAGAGGGAGACAAGAAATGGACAATTAAATAAATGAGATAGTAACTACAGAGGAAATAAGTAGGTCTCGAAAGGAAGCCCAATTGAATCAGAGTGGTTTGGCCTCACTGAAGAGATAACCTTCGAGCTGATAGGTTGGAATCCTTTCTGCCCGGTGAAAGGAGACTTTCACTACCTAGAGATGACGTGAGGCCCAAAGAAGATAGCAAAATAACCCAGGGCTTGCTTGGCACATATTACATACTTAGCTGAATAGCATTAGTGAATTACTGTTTTTATTAATCAACTGTAGACATGATTGCAAAAGAATTTGGAGGCAATTTTGCTCCCTATGTTGCATTCTGCTCAGGCCTCACAGAACATCGTTTCTCCCCTGTTGGCGAGGAGAAGCACATTCTGAGGCTTGGCTTACGAATGTGTATTAGAACAGCTGGAGAAACTCCAAAGGAAGACTTGGTCCCCACTAGCAGCACTGTTTGTCAACTGGTTGACCCAGGAAGGGTGCCTGAGCCCCAGTTCTAAAATTTCTGCCTCCCCCATAATTGACATGCTATCTCTTTCGGGAACCAGATTCTAGCCCAAGAAGTAGCCTTTCTGGACTCTCAGTGATTGCAGTTTAAGAGGTTTTCCATTTTTGTTTTTTCTCCTTTTTCCCAAATGTAGGTCAAAGCATGAAGAACAGAAGGATTGGCCAAGGGGAAACAGATGTTTATGTTCATTTCATAATCGTAGGGCTGGGTGGATATGGAAGAACAATAAATAGTGTCCAAGACATGCAGAGCTGCACCAAAAACCACCCCAAGGGTCCCAGGCTCCTTCCTGTTTTTCAAGACCCCTTTGCTTCTTCCCACGAGAGGAGGTGTTCTCTAATTTTCCCTCGATGAGGCCACTGAACGTCTTCCAGGCTGATGGTTGTTTTACAGACAGCAGGCTCTACGAACAGAGGTTCACGGTTGTGGGGCCACATCAGTCACAGCCCAGGCTTTTCTCCCAGCAGCTGGTGCTGGGGCGCCTCAGTTTGCTTAGTCAGCTCCCTTTCTGCTGTTTTACAATTTCTACTCATCTCCGTTCTGAGCTCGGAGGCTCCCCTCCTCACCCCAGCCCTCTCCCATCAGCCCTTCTGATTCTCAGCCTTGTACGTTCTCTTTCTTCCACGGTCTCTCCGAGCCCCAGACTGAATTCTGAGGGCATATCTTTGATGAGAACACTCTAGTCCTCATTTAGGAATTTGCTACTTGTTTCTGAGAGGCTCTAAGGGCCTCTTCTGTTTTACACAATTTTCCCTGTTAGAAACTCCCAAGTCAAGAAATTATATATGTGGATATCTATTTTTAAGTTGCTTTTTAATGATTGATGTATTATCATGGAGTTATGCCTCTTAAACTGGATTTATAGGCATCTTTACAGTATAAAGAAAGGTTTTCTGAACTTGCTAAATTACATTAGATTGAACTACATGAACTTAGGAAATCCAAAAGATTTTGAACTGTAAAATGGCAGTTTAATAGAGTCCATCTAATAAGAAACACTTAGGATGCTTGTTGAAATTTATATCGACAGCTCTTTCTCTCAGTGGGTCTCATACAGCAGACTAAAACTATGGCATGGACTAAAGAATCTGCATTTTCAACAAGCAGGTTTTTCCGATGAGCAGGTACGTTTGGGAAATACAGGTATGTCATCTGTAGCTGAATAAACACCTAATTAAATATGGTGCTTAGGGCAATTCATATTGTTTATGTGGGTCTACTGTATTTAAAAAAAATTTTTTTTGAACTTTATTTACTGTTTGGGGGGGAGGGGCAGAGAGAGAGGGAGAGAGAGAGTCCCAAGCCGGCTCTGCACTGTCAGCACAGAGCCTGAGGTGGGGCTCGAACCCACAAACCGGTGAAATCATGACCTGAGCCGAAACCGAGAGTTGGACACTCAACCGACTGAGCCACCCAAGCGCCCCATGTATTTTTTTACTTAAAGTATTTTTTTTTTTAATTTTGAGAGAGAGAGAGAGAGAGAGAGGGCATGCACAAGCAGGGGAGGGGCAGAGAGAGAGAGGGAGGGAGAGAGAATTCCAAGCAGGCTCCCTGATGTCCACACAGAGCCTGATGCAGGGCTCAAACTCAAGAACCATGAGATCGTGACCTGGGTTGAAATGAAATCAAGAGTCAGATGCTTAACTGATTGAGCCCCCCAGGCGCCCGGCCTATTGTAGTTGACACGAGAAATGTCAACTTCGTGATTATGGCAAAGATTACTAAGTGTCCGTTAGCATCTGCTCACTTTTTCTTTGGGCATAAAGCTAACCTCTCTCGTAATAATGTGTGGCCGAGGGTTTGGCTTCTCTCCAATGAGATGTGAACAGAAGTGGCGCATTCCACTTGTGGATCTGGCCCACACCGCCACTCCTGGCCTTCACTCCTCCGTATTCTGGGTACCAGCAGAGTCACAAGACAGAAAAAAGTTAATCCTTAATGGCCCCATGGAGCAGAACCATCTCATCCACCTGAACACTTGCCCAATCTGTTATCTGAGCAAGACACAGAATTCTCATAGTTTGAATCATTTGATGTTTGGGTCTGTTTGTTACAGCATCCTAGTCTATTGAGTGTGGTGTCATCATTACAAAAACCTAAAACAAATAGGGTGCTGTTGGCTGAGCTGTTAAGTGGCAGGTGGTAAGAAAACAGGATAGGCTGGAAAGACAGAGATCTAAGTTATCCTGTGGCAAAACTGTATTTTTGAAAAACTATTGTCTGTGAAGCCTGGAAGGTGAACAGTTCCTACAGAGCTTGTAGCATGTGAAGAAAAAATTGGAAAAAACCAGAACGTCCTTGTATGTTAATTGTTACTTACTGGGTTTAGCAAGGTGTTACAAGAAAGAAAAGAGCTGCATTGGTTGTTTTTTTTTAAGCAGAGTTTGATAGAACACAAATATTAATGGACTTACAGAGCCCCTCGAGTAAAATTGATTATTTTTGGATTCCACAAATTGAAGATACAATTCAAAAAGGATTTGGGGGCACCTGGGTGGCTCAGTCAGTTGAGTGTCTGACTTTGGCTCAGTTAATGATCTTTTGGTTCATGAGCTCGAGCCCCACATGGGGCTCGCTGCTGTCAGAGCGACATCTGCTTTGGATCCTCTACAGAGGGTGCAAACTTCTTTCACTGCCAGCACAGGGGGTCTTCCCAACCTACGCCCCTCCCCCTGCCCCTCCCCCGCTTGCGCTTTCTCAAAAATAAATAAACATTAAAAAAAAAAAAGGATTTGAGCCATAAATGTCCATTTCTCTGTTTAAGCAAGAGAATCAGCTATGTGTCAAAGATCAGGTCCCTTGCATCTAAGCCTGCTGCTTCATATGGCCTCCCAGTAGCTATTGTTAATTTGAGAAAAAAGGGCATTGGCTACCAGAAGCAGACAAATGAAGACTGTTTAAGCATTACGTCTAAGAAAGACATACTTTGGTCTTGGATATGGTTACTGGTACACGGATATTACCAGAAACCTGGTAAATTTTTGAAAGAGTTGTGTGTCCAAAGAAATGCCAAACGTGGACTAGATATGCTTACAGCTGTGAAACAACACTGAGCCCCCCAAAACTGTACAAGCAAGAAGCAGGCTGTGAAAGTGTTACAGTCCCCAAGAAACACATGCGCCTAAAGGTCTAATTCAGATGTGTATCACAGAGGACGATGGATGAGGAAGAAGAACCTCCCAGACTTGAGCCAGGAAAAGCGGAGACTGAGGGATGAAGGAATTCCTCCCAGAGAATAGCATCAGGGTCAATTCAAGAAACTTCTTCCACTGCTAGCGCAGGGAGTCTTCCCAGTGTTTGCCATCAGGATTCTATTATTGCTATGTGCCTCCCATTTTTTCCTTTTCTTTTTCCCTTTTTTAAAAATGTTTATTTTTGAGAGAGAGAGAGAGAGAGAGAGGAGAGAGAGACACAGAATCTGAAGCAGGCTCTAGGTTCTGAGCTGTTAGCACAGAGCCCGATGTGGGACTCAAACTCACAAATCGTGAGATCATGACCTGAGCTGAAGTCAGATGCTTATTCGACTGAGCCACCCAGGCACCCCCCCACCCGCCACCATTTTTTCCTTTTTTGAAGGGGTTTTGAATATTTTGGTTATTTCATCCCTGTTCCACCATTGTTTAAGGGGTGATTGTATAAATGGGACAGATATTGAATTTCCTATTGGACCACAAGGAGCCACATCTCCATCAAATGCAAAGAGCTGTGAAAAAAAAAAAAAAAGAGTTGTGTATCATCCGCAAACACTGGGCTTTGACCTGGTGCAGTGACAGCATGGGACTCTGGGCAGTCCTTCTTTGGAAAAGGGCAAGCTTGTTTTACGTGTGGGAAACAGTGTGAAAGGATATTTCGTGGATGGAGAGGCTGATACAAGTGGAGATAGCTGGTTCCTACCGAAATCTATTCTTTCCGCTCTTGGGCATGTAGGAAGGCTTCATAGCCCAGCCTCTTTCAGCCTGAAGTGTGACCTGGTGACTAAGTTACAAGGCCTATGGAGTGTGACTGGAAATGATGTCTGTCACTTCCAGTCTTGGCCCAGAAAACTTTCCACTGAGTCTGTCCATGTTCTTTCTCACTAGGCTGGTTGGATGCAGATAGCGATGAGATCCCAAGGGATGGCAGGGTCACAAGATGGATGGAGCCTGGGTGTCTAAATGACTAAACAGAGGAAAGCAGCCTCACTGACTTGAATTACTCGCCCAGGACCATCACATTAGCAAGAAACATCCTGCCACGGTGTTAATTACATTTTTGGGTTAGCATACCCTAACTAACAGTGGCTTTTAGATTGATGTTATTAGCTACCGAACTCTACACTGCCTGTGTTGTTTGTTTACTGCTTCATGACCTCCACTTCCTCCATTACAAGTTATTCAACTTTGGGAAAATTGGTTAGTGTCTCCATGCCTGGATTTCCTCATCAGTAAAATTGGGAAAATAATACACCTCCCAGGGTCATTGTGAGGAAGCAATAAGCTGATGTGTGAAAATATCCCAAATATGCCTGAACCATAGCAAAGACTATGGAAGTGCATAGCGACTGTTATTGTTGTTAATACATATACTAGTGGCATTTCCGTTTCATAAGTAACACTACCGCACTTCTTGTTGGGTCACACATGGCCATAATGGGATTCATGCTCACCCTGGGAATGAAGAGTGCCAGAAATAAAAGCTGTCTTTCACAACCAAGACGAAACCGAGCAAATACACAGGAATCAGGTCCTTTTGTTTCATGAAAATTGGACACTTCCAAGAAGCTGGTAGACTTCAGAGCTTTCAGGAACAGTGCCAGGCCACTCTGTGACTCACAGTTGGTCTCTACTGAATTCATGATGGAATTATCCTGACTGCGTGACGGCCAGAGAGTTAACTGTTGGGATTCTGCTGACTCACCTAAGGGGTGCCATGGATTTCTGTATGGGGGGAAGTCAATTTTCAGCATAATATCAGAAGCTGTACCTTTACACCGAGAGCCTCCATCATAGACCCTTGCAACCTTGTGGTCAGGATTGATGAGGGAGACTGTTTCTGTTGACTTTTCTTTCCTGCCCTTTCCCGAGAGGCCTTATATTTGTCACCCACCTTCATGCTGCCTCTGTAAAACAGGCTAAGTGTCTCCAAAACATAAACGTCCAATGTGCTGGGCCATCCCTGAGCCAAATTCGCTATTTGGCCCACACGAAGTGGGAGAAATGGCAGATTTTGGAAAAGCTATTCCAGAAATAAAATACCGTTTACCTGAAGCCCAACCTCAATGGGCAGGTAGATAGTAAAATTTATGAAGGGTTTCCTAGCCTGGAAGTGAAGGGAGTGAGGCCAGGCTATGTGGAACGAAATGTCTTGGTCACAGGGAGCCTGTCCGCTGAAGCCTGGACTGGTCTCCCTCCTTGGCTTGTTGCCAGCTAAAACTGGAATGCGGGAGCGCTGGGAATGGCAGATGTGGTGTCCAATGCTGAGGGCATGGTTTTTCTTGGGTCACAGAAACTTAATTTTCTTTATCCCTCTTCTATCTTTTTTTATGCCAAAGAGCATGCGGCTCATAATTGACCATCTCTGCAGCATGCTTTGCCTTTCGGAGTGTAATTTGCACCCTTGAAGCCTCTGAATGTGCTTGCTTTCATAAGCATCTCAGTGTAGACTGTGGGAGGAACTGTCTGTATAATTCCTGCCACTGCGCCTTTGGTGTGGCCTCCAAGGGTCCAGAAAAAGCATCAGCTATACATTACATCACCTCAAAAAGAGACCTTGGGGGGTTGGATATCTATAAGACTTTGTGGGGTTTTTTTCTACGTTTATTTATTTATGTTGACAGAGAGGGAGACAGCACAAGTGAGCACAAGTGGGGGCAGAGAAAGAGAGAGAGAGAGAGAGAGAGAGAGAGAGAGAGAGAGAGAATCCCAGGCAGACTCTGTGCTGTCAGTGCAGAAACAAGCTTGGGGCTCAATCTCAGGAACTGTGAGATCATAACCTGAGCCGAAATCAAGAGTCGGCTGCTCAACTGACTTAGCCACCCAGGCGCCCCAAGACTTCATGTTTTTGAGCATCACTGCATTTAGAAGGAACAGAGTGAGTGATTCCACTGGTCCATTCATGTCTCCTCTTACACAAACTTCTTTTATATTTTCTTCTAAGGTTAAAATCCTGGTAATTCATTTCATAGTCCCATGAGAGTTGTTTCAGGCTTCCTTTTGGCTTACAGAGAATGAATCTCATCCATTCTCTAGAGACTCTCAGGTGTCTTCAGAAAAAACAAAAGAGAAACTCCTGAGTAAATATTCACAAATGGGCAGAACTATGTCACAAACCTTTATAGGCCTGGGGCTTTGCTTTTATTCACTTTCTATTATTTTATGTTATTCCTTCCTGCCCCTCTGTGGATTGGACATAGCTTCCCCTCTTGATCTGGCCATTAAGGCCAGGTGGTGATTGAGTCTATCTTGGACTGATCACCATTTAATTTGTGGAAAAATTAGACTGGACTTCCAGCTCTCTGTGAAAACAACTTTCTTTTACATCTTACTCAGCTGATAGAGCAATGAGATTTTCCCTTCTTTCCATAAATCATGTTAACTTCCTGCATAGGTGCCTGGATTTGGAAATAGTGACTTCAAAAATGAGTCTTGAAACACAGGTAGTTTTTGACAAACTCTAGGAGGGGTGGGCGACAGAAGAAAGAGCCACAGACAAAATCAATTCTAAGCCAGAGGATGATGGAAATGGTGAATGAGGTACACTGTGAACAGGCTTCAACCCGATCAGGCTTATTTGACACACCCATGTAGATAAACATACAACCCATGGACATAATCTAACTCAACATACAATCTAACTAAATGCAAAATGGAGGTGTTATCCCTATGTCATATGTTATGTGGAACATCACTTGATAATAATTTACCAGTGAGGGGGGCGGGGAAGGAGGGTGTGGTCTGTTGCAAAACTCAAAGTTCAAGATAAGATAAAGATATGAGGGAAGAAGAAATGTGATTGTTCCATGGTGAGCTGTGAAAGCTCTAAATGTTGTTAGGAATTCTTGAGTCATCCTAGAAGGGAGTAGGAAGCAAGGCCCAGAGATGTTTCTCAGGCTCACTTGTAGAAAGTATGAGTGGTCCTACCTACCTTCATCCCACTGCTCCCAATTTTTAGTCCTAACCCTTAGTTGAACTTGGGGTTACTCTGAAACATGTTCTATATATAAGAACTATAAGTCTTGGAGGGAGCCATCCAAAATTTAGGTAGGCTTTTAACTATAATGCATATGGAACAATTTTCAGCTCATCTGCTTCCAAATGAAATGTACACATTGCAGAGTTACATTATTCCACAGCTGTGACAATGGCCACTTAGGTCAAGAAAACTCAACGCTATGTTACAATTCCAGTAGAGATAAAATGATACTTAAAATGTGAACAAAATAGTTCAAAAATAGAATAAATGTAATTAATTTCCAAACATGTTCATTCCTAAAGATCGGACAAGCAGTTTATTTGTTTATTCAGCCACGTTTCAATGGGCCAGAAATTACCTAAGCACTGGAGGGACAAAGATGACTAAGACATACTAATTCATTTATGCAATAACTATCTATTGAGAATCTACTGTATGTTGGGCTCTGCTTCAAAAGCTGGAGACAGAGCAGTGAACAAGACAAAGTCCTTGCCCTCACGGAGTTTAAATTCCAGTATGGGATAAAAACAGCAACCAAATAAATGTAAGGGTGATGCCAGGTGGTGTGAAACGTTATGAATAAAGATGTAGCAGTATAAGTGGTTAAAGAGTGACTCTGTGTGTGTGTGTGTGTGTGTGTGTGTGTGTGTGTGTGTGTGTTTGTGTGTGAACGTGTTCAATAATGTGGTCAATCGAAGCTGAAGAGGATCTGGGGGAATAGTGTTAGGCTGGGGGAAGGGCAAGTGTGAGGTCTTCAAGGAAAGTGGGATATCGGTGTGTTTGAGGGATACCAAGATGGCTAGTGTGGCTAGAGCAGAAATAATGAAGAGGAGAGTGTGGCGGTAACAGGGACCAAGTCAAGTCATGGAGTGCCTTGTAGACCATGATAACTGACGGGGTCTGAGTGTGAAGGGATTGGAGGATTTGGGCCATGGATAGCCCCCCTTCCGGCTGTGTGGGGAACTGACAAGAGGAGGGCAAGTTTGGAAGCAGGGAAGTGAGAGGTGAGCACACTAGCTTAGATGAGAAATGAGGTGAGTTGGACAAGAGTGAAGCAATGTAGGTGGCGAGAAGTGATGGCACTTAAGATGTATTTTGAATGTTGCGCTGATCGGCAGTAGTAACAAAGTAATAACAGTATTAACAGAGTAATAACAAATGGTTTGAATGGAGAGGGTGGGGGGTATTGTCATAGGATGAAAGGAGTCAAGTGTAATATCAAAGTTTTTGTTCTAAGCAACTGGGTGGAAGGTAGTGGTCGTGTATTTGCACGGGGAAGACTAGGGGAGGAATAGATGGGAGGAGTTAAAGAATTTTGTTTTAACAGTTTGAGAAATTAGATGTTATTATATATTCAAATGGGCAGCTGGATATATGAATCTGAGTCTCAGGGCCAGAGATATAAACTGGGGAGTCGGTGGCATATAAATAATATTCAAAGCCATGAGACTAGATACAACCAACTTAGGCATGAGCAAAATAGGGAAGGGAACTGAGGGGCCGAACACTGAGGTGTGCCAACATATAATGGGGGGGAGGAGATGGGGCAGGCGGCAGAGGAGATGGACAGAGATTTGCCAAGACCATCCTACTCCATTTGACGGATACCACTAGAATTATGGTTTTCTTTGTTGGAGTCTTAGTTACATTTTAATTTCCTTTCATAACTGTGTGCAAGTGTAGAAAACTTATTCTTTCTTTTTTTTTTTTTAAATAACTTTATTTATTTTTGAGACAGAGAGAGACAGAGCATGAGCAGGGGAGGGGCAGAGAGAGAGGGAGACACAGAATCCGAAGCAGGCTCCAGGCTCTGAGCTGTCAGCACAGAGCCCGACGTGGGGCTCGAACTCACAGACTGTGAGATCATGACCTGAGCTGAAGTTGGACACTCAACCGACTGAGCCACCCAGGCGCCCCGAGAACTTATTCTTAATAATAGTAGCTGCTAGGTACCTAACACTTATCATGTGTGAGGCACTGTTCTAAGAACTTCGCATGTATTATTTATTTTGCCTCACCAACACTCCTAATGCCTTTATGGTCCTTTTTTTGTCCATTTGTGATAAATTAAGGCACAGAAAGGTTAAATAACTTGTTCAAGGCCGCACGGCAATGGCAGTGCCCGTGTTGGAAGTGGGCTGTCTGGCTTCAACGCCCCCCATCCTGATTGGTATGCTTCATACCCTTCTTGTTATATGTCCACTTTCCTGGGATGGGCCACTGTTATGGAAAAATCTTCAAGGGACAGGCTCTCTTTGACTTGAACTGCGTTTTTCTTCTCTTTACTTTTTTTTGTGTTTTAAGTTTATTTTGAGAGAGCAAGAGAGAGAGAGAGAGAGGGAGAGGGAGAGAGAGAGAATGCACATGAACAGGGAAGGGGCAGAGAGGCAGGGAGAGACAGAGAGAGAAAGAATCCCAATCAGGCTCTGCCCTGGCACACGGGACTCGAACTTACCAACCCTAAGATCATGACCTGAGCCGAAATCAAGAGTTGGACGCTTAACCAGCTAAGCCATCCAGGTGTCCCTTGAACTGCAGTATTTTAAAGACTCGGTAATTCAGTTGCTGCTTGTCCTTTCAGAATGGGCCAGTAGGACCCAGGGACAGGGTACTGGATACTTTTCCACATGGGGAAGACAGCATTAGTTCTTTGACAATTGACTGAAGGTTTTCATGTAACTGCATAAGGATTTACATTCAATTAGCTCATATATGGGAAGGGCAGTGGTAAAAGGAGCGTGTCTTTATGATGGGGAAGATTTCTTTATGAATGGAAACGTTCACTTCATTGTGACCCTAGATGTATGAGGCTCATGTCTTCATTTCCTTTATAACCTAACTGAAAGCCTGTGAGATGACTGTGTACCTAGAAAGGTACAGAGTGTAAATCAAAGTAACAGTGTTTGGGAATGTCTACTACGTGCAAAGTGTGGCTTTGGGTAAAGTGACTGTGATTTCCTGAGAGGTAAAATCATAGAGTAGCCAAAATCTTTAAGATGCTTCGATGTTCAACTGGGTGTTATACATAGGGGATGAGTCACTGGAATCTACTCCTGAAATCATTGTTGCACTATATGCTAACTAACTTGGATGTAAATTAAAAAAAAAAAAAGATGCTTTGATGCTCACATAACAGTAAGTATATACACAATTGAAATATAAAATAACTTGGTCCTAGTGGAAACTGGTGGTAGTTCAGCCTTTGCTTGATCTCTAATATTTTTTTATAGCTTGACTTTATCTCTACAGTTGGTTTTGTCTTCTTTCTTCCTTATACTGGACTGATAATTAGTTCAACCAATAGATGGGGATCAGGATGCGTCATTTTCAAAAGCACTTAAGCCTCTCCCTTTAGTATATTTTGGGCCCTTCCTTTGATCTAAAAGTTGTTGAAATTAGGTACCAGCCAGTTTTTCTTTCCTGGCAGAAAGAAGGTGTCGAATAAAAAAACCCTTTGCTAAGAAGTTCACATCTTAGTAACTTACTTAACTCCCAGACCTCTTAATTTTATTAGTTTCTTTTTTCTCCGCATAAAAGTTTTCCTGTTCTCTTTATTCTGTTCTCATTAAAGTGTTCGTCTCTTGGCAGAGTCATATTTTCAGAAAAAACTTAAGGGAATCAGCATGAAAATTTGCTCTTAATTTTCACAAATATAGAAAAACCTTCTGGGAAGTGGATACTATTTTCACTGTGATTCTCTATCTGCTATGTAGTATTGTCATAAACCATGTAAATATAGGCGAAGGGTGGGACTTAGGTGATTGTTTAGCTGTGGAAAAGAAGCTACTTCCTCTAGAAAGAGGATTTCAAATGGCCACATAGCAAAGCCAACATTCACACAGGTTTCCTGTGTCACTTCCCCCCCTGCTGAACCTGACCCAAAGCCAAGGTGAAGGAAGGGAAATTTTCCTCTTGTGAAATCTCAAATCTTTGATAACTCACCAACCTGATCACTCTGTTGAAAAAAGTTGTAAAATTAGGCTACTGTAAACTTGAAGAATTTCATGAACTTGCTTTTGAGAAACAATAAGGTTTGTTTTGGAAATTAAGAGAAAAAGAAAATGGAAAAATTGAGATCAGTTATCACATTGACAAATACACCTACAGACTTTAGAACATTAAAAAAAAACCACCAAACAATTAAGTTGTGGCTACAGTATTTTAACTGTCATGCCTTCAAATATTTTGTGTCCGATTTGATCCTTTCTGGATATACTTTAAAATGATTCAAATTTTATTTTTATCTTCATTTTTACTTTAAAAACATATTCATTACAGATGTTTCTTTTAATTCAAGATACAGATTGCCTAATAGATATTTAAAATCTTTTAATACTCCCCCCATCTATAACCCTGGGAACATAAACGTACAATAGTACATCACCAAATGAATTCATTAGAAAAATGAGTGTTCTAATGTTTGTTAATCTTACCATTTCATTTATGAAATGGCATGAGGTAAATATATGAAAAGTGGCAAAAATACCTCTCTCACCAGTTGTGTGGTTAGTGGTAACTTTCTTTTTTCAATCAAATCGGACACAAAATATTTTAAGGCATGACAGTTAAAATACTGTAGCCACAACTTCATCGGTTTTTTTTTTTTTTGAACGTTCTAAAGTTTGTAGGTGTACTTGTCAATGTGCTAACTGATCTCAATTTTTCCATTTTCTTACTTTTTCTCTTAATTTCCAAAACAAATCTTGTTTCTCAAAAGCAAGTTCATGAAATTCTTCAAGTTTACAGTAGCCTACGTTTTTCTTTTCTCTTTTTCTTTCTTTCTTTCTTTCTTTCTTTCTTTTTTTTTTTTTTTTTTTTTGGTGAAAAAGTTGTGTTGCGATTGCACTACATTTTAGAACGTTCACATAAAAAGTTATTAACTCTTCAGGCCAACGTTGAGTAAGATCTCCCACCCCAAAGCCTGGAGGAGCAGTTCAGGGTAGTTTCCCAGTGTTACTCATTTGATTGAAGTGGGGGGGGGGGAAAGTTTTGGATACGAAGGGATGCACAAAGTGTCCTAAGAGTTGCAGCAAAGCCCTCGGCCGTGGGTTCCGCCCCGCTGTGGGGCCACCGCCAGGCCCGCGCCCATCAGTGCCCCTGGAAATCAAGCAGGCCCCTCTGCGGTTGCGGTGTCGCCGCCCGCATCTTCCCCGCGTGTGCAGGGACAGGCTCCCGCCCCTCCTCTTACCTGCATAGTGGTCGAACACAGTGGGCACATATTCCTCTGGGAAGGCGTCGTTGGCGTAGCTCATGAGCAGGCAGGTCTTCCCCACGGCGCCGTCGCCCACCACCACGCACTTCAACATCTTCTTCTCCTCCGTGCTCCTGCAGCCGCAGCCGCTGTCATCTCCCTCCTCGCAGTTCATCCTGGCGGCTCCAGCTGCTGTGACCCTGCAGCTGCTGTTCCTTCTCCTGCCTCTCCCAGAGCCCATGGAGCGCGGGAAGCGAGTGGCAGGCTCCAGATCACGCTGCCTTCCTTAGGTTGCCTTGGATTCCACAGACCTGTCCCAGGCGGCTGGCACCTGCCCTCGTGCTTACCATACTGGCCAAGAAAGGTGGCGCACGTTGGGGAGAACGATTAAAAGCACGTGTCCCCTTTCCCTACAGTTTGAGTTAAGAAACCCTCATTTTCTCTGAATTCTAGGGGCTTCCTGGCAGTCTAGAAATTTCAACAGCCCAAGGGTTTCGCTGTACTCTTCCAGACGGCCGCAGTTCTGCTAATCTACCCCCCCCTTTTCCACTTTACATCTAACATGGAGGAAAGCTGGGCTTTTTAATGGAGTTTTCCCCTTGCTTCCTCCAGCTTGCGGAGTATCAGGAAATCATGGGTTTCCTGCTGCATTCCATATTAGGCTCAGTGGGCTGGGGAAGGCTGCAACAATGGGAGCTCTGTGTGTGTGTGTTTGTACTTGCGGGGAACGCCGCCAGGGCATGGAGCAGGGAAAACACTAGGGGTCCCACTGCAGACTCAAGCTGTCAGACTTCCTGTTTCATCTGCTGCTGGGGAGGCTGTTTGCCTGGGGCTGGCTGGGAAGAAGCTGACGAAAGATGGAAACTGGAGAGCGCTGTCTGCCACAGAAACAGAGGGAATGGTTTAAGTGAGCAGAGAGAACCACACCAGCCGTTGTGGGATAACATATGACATCATCCCTCACTGAGTCACCAGAGAAAAGCTCTGCAAATTAAAAATGGACAGTTCTTCACGTACCTACAGGAGAAACTCAAGCATTTCATCCCAGCAACAGAGAAGAAAACCTTCCAGAAGTGCATTGTTTCAGAGGGAAACGTTCTTATGGATCATAGCTATGATGTGAGCGATCAGGTTTATGAGCTGCCACATTTGAGCACAACGCTCCAGCGGGTATTCCAGACACAGACATCTTTATGGTTGTAGCACCTAAGAAATCAACCAGATGTGAGACGTTTGCATCTTCTTCTTAGCGAATAAACACACATGTGCTTGGCTCACACTCTTGGAAACAAGAGTATATGGGAAGGCTTTATTGGTTTGCTTCGGGTCCCCAAATGCTGCTTTTGCTTGGAAGGTTCCCTCTGTGATTTACTCCTTTCCCCTTGGGTCAGCTTGGCTCTCTTCCATTATAAAGGAGCCATTGGCAGCTAATTTATTTGTCTATCGGGTTGCTCAGAATGAAGCCCCTTTGAAGCCCTGTGTTTGATTAATGTACTTGGTCTTAGAGAAGATGTGGAACTCTGCAAATGATTTTGACAAATAGATCAAGTACTTTTTTTTATGGGGGAACTGGTTTCTTTGAGATTCGTGAGCACTTATTTTCAAGCAATTTAGATCATCCAATTGATTTGGGAAGGTTTTTTTGTTATTTTATGGAGGAGATGGGAGAGAAGTCTACTTTAATTGGTGGCTAACTATAATATATGCAATGTAATAATATATCATATAGAATATGTAGCATTATAGTGTGTGTGTGTATATATATATATATATATATATATATATATATATATAATTTTACATACACATATATATGCTGCAGTGTAACAGATATAGCTGCAAATTTCTTCTGTTTTGGATTATAGTAACATTCGCCATAGTGTTCAGGATCCCGATAGTTTTTTCCTAGGCTGTGTTGCCATAACAAACAACTCCCAAACCTCAATTATTTAAAGTAACACGTGTATTTCTTGCTCGCATTGTTATCTATTTTGCATATTTTTGTCATGCTCATTCAGGGAGCTAGACTGGTGGAGCAGCCACATTGAGAACATTGATGATCACCTTGGCAGAGGAAGAAATTAATGTGGTCAAGTGGCATTGGTTCCTAAAACTTCCTTCTCAAGGTGACATTTCTGCTCGCATTTGTTGACCAAAGCATATCACGTACCCTTGCTAGGTTCAACAGGGTCAGAAGTATAATCCTACCATGTGCCAGGAAGGAGGGAGCCAAATACTGGTGAACAGCCTGAAGAGTTTAGAGGTAGTTTTAGGTAAGAGAGATAGTTTGGTTGGTTGAGGTTATGCTAGCAGCACAAAAGCTGAATTCTTTGTGTTGAGTGTCGTGAGGGAGCATTTGAAGGCACCTGTGACTGCATGTGATTTATATAATTTTATTTTCATTGGTCTACCGGAAACATCCGGCATATGGGATAATAAAAGGGCAACTTGAAAACTTATGTTTTTCTTCCAGAAAAAAAACCTCAAGTGTGAGGGTGGCCTCCAAACGAGTCTATGCAGGTAAATGAGTGATTGACAGTGTTAAGAACCCCAAACTGAAGATGAACAAGGGCACTTGAGCACACACTGTGCTGATGTGTGTTTGGCAGAACTTTGAAGGGGTTCTGACTTTGAGCTCGTCCCTGAGATCAGGCAGTAAATATGGCATGGAGTAAATATTCCCTTCAAATATGGAGTTCTCGAACAACGGCTGCCCAGCCTGCATTCTTACGCTACAGATAGGCCTTGGCCCACTGAACATGTGGCCTAAGAGAAAACTGAGAAGTTGGATTGGGTGAAATTTAGTCACATCTGTGTATAACCTAAACCTTATGCCATCAGACACAGATATTTAACTTCATGCCAATTGCTATGTGACTACAAATTGGGACATTTAAGAGACTGGAAGCTGCCAGTTGTGGTCCTTTATCTCTAACTCAAGGGATGGGTACATCTGTCAGATCCAATTGTATGCAAGGATGGGGCATGGCTATTGAGAATGTTGGCTGTGTTTCTCAAAACAAACTTGTTTCTTCACTGTTTGCTGCTCCCAAATTGAATATTTATTTAAAAAAAATGTTTGAGACATCCTATGGAAAATGGCAAAAAAGTTAAAAATTTAATAGTCTGATGATTATATGGATCACACTGTGCATGTGAGAATAAATCTTTTTAAATATCGAAAGACTGACCTGAGCCAGAGTAACAGAATTTAAAGAAAGAAAAGACAATTTAGCCTTGTTCTTCTAGGGTCCATGAGTCCACAGAACTGTGACTCCTTCCTTGTCCAGGTAGAATGGTCAAGAACATACTTTAATTCCAAAATTTGTAGTTATGAATTTACAAGTGGTATGAAAACCATTTGCTGACACGTTCTCAACCAGATGCCTGTGCTCTAAGGATCTTGGGCCGTTTGAATGATCGAGTGGTGGTTTCGTAGCCATTAATTATTGGTTTACCTCCAGCACCAAGTTCACACAAACTTACCAGTACGTGGTGAAATTTTGTTGGGCGATATTTCCTGCTTTTTCTGAGATCTCAATTCCTTGGCTCCCTCTTGTACTCCGGGCTTTGGCTTCACATGAATTTTCCCAAGTGCCAACAGAGCACTTTTGCCAAAATTTCTGACTCTTCTGATTGCTTTCAGTTTTAGTATGACTTTAATAAAACAGGCCAGAATTTTCTCCCCTATTTTTTTTTCTTTTGTGCTTGAAACTACAAGTTGCACAGGGAAATAAGGCAATCGGAGCAGATATTCTTTTTTTTTTTTTTTTTTTTTTTAACATTTATTCACTTTTTGAGAGACAGAGAGTGTGAGCAGGACAGGAGCAGAGAGAGAGGGAGACACAAAATCCGGAGCAGTCTCCAGGCTCTGAACCGATGGCAAAGAGCCTGATGCGGGGCTCGAACTCACAAACTGTGAGATCGTGACCTGAGCCAAATGCTTAACCGACTGAGCCATCCAGGCGCCCCTATTGGATCAGATGTTCTGATTCTGGATTAGACTCTATGTAGGAGAATGTTTTGACTCCAGTCTCGGGAATGTGAGATGTGCTATGGTTATGGTGATTCTGAGATGTCCAGCCCAGTCTCGAGTCACCCTCTGGTCCACAGGAAGCCCTCTCTAGGGCTAATGTGGAAATCAGGACTCTAGTGGTGGGCAGGTGGGAGACAGAAAGGGGCTGTGTAGTTCTTGGAGTTCTGACCCAAATCTCCCACAGGACCTAACCCTTAACATCAGTTGGAGCACTGCTAAAACTTAACAGATTGTCCTAGGACTGACCTGGACTGGAACAGCTGCTCCCAAGGAAGGTGAGTCATTATTATCAGGAACCCTCATGTAACTGTGCCTTTTTTTATTTTTTTTTGTCAGACCACCTGTACTCAGCCTCTGGCTATTGCCCGTTTTATAATCATATATCGTGTGATATGATATCATAATCATTTATCAGCCACATTTTCTTGGATATGATCTTTTTAGAGTTCTAGAAATGGCTTCCTTTTTTCTTGCTTGGAGGATTTTTATTTTTTTGCCAAATCTCTTAATTCTGATAGAAGTAGTTACTTGTGAATCTCAGGCAGGTAGAGACTTCTTTCTGTCCCAGAAGAGGCTGATTTGGCCAGTAATGGTATAGGGGTGTGTGTGTGTGTGTGTGTGTGTGTGTGTGTGTGTTCTGTATTTCAGTATTGCATACCCTAATTCTGAATACAAAGCTTTGTTCCAGGCTTATGGATGCTCTGATTATTAGAAAAAAAATTTGGCCTCCCTCCACGGAAGCCCAGAGGTTAGGAATCTTTCAAATTCCTACTAACTGGAAAATCTAGAGACAGTTAAGTTTGGAAAGAAATTTCCTTTTTGATTCCTGCTTTTCCAGATTGAAGAGTTATGTTTTGGAAGGTAGACAAGTTTAAGGTTGAGGTGGTGCTGAGTTGTCTCTCTGTTAAGGCTATGGAGCAGGAATAGCTTGTAGAAATAGCCATCTTGGAGCCAAACAAAGATCTTTTTTTTTTTAATTTCAATTAATTATTTTTTATTTATTTATTTTTTAATTTTTTTTAACGTTTATTTATTTTTGAGACAGAGAGAGACAGAGCGTGAATAGGGGAGGGGCAGAGAGAGAGGGAGACACAGAATCTGAAACAGGCTCCAGGCTCTGAGCTGTCAGCACAGAGCCCAACGCGGGGCTCGATCTCACGGACTGTGAGATCATGACCTGAGCCGAAGTTGGATGCTTAACTCACTGAGCCACCCAGATGCCCCTCAATTAATTATTTTTTAAAATTTTTACTTAAATTCAAAGTAGTTAATATGTAGTGAAATAATAGTTTCAGGAATAGAATTCAGTGATTCATCACTTACATATAACACCTACTACTCATCCCAATAGGTGCCCTCCTTAATGCCCATCACCCACTTAGCCCATCCTCCCACCCAACACCCCTCTAGAAGCTCTCAATTTGTTCTCTGTATTTAAGAGTCTTTTATGGTTTGCCTCCCTCTGTGTTTTTCTTATTTTTCCTTCTCTTCCCCTATGTTCATCTGTTTTGTTTCTTAAATTCCACATGAGTGAAATCATATAATATTTATCTTTTTCTGACTGACTTATTTCACTTACCATAATACATTCTAGTTCCAACCTCACTGTTGCAAATGGCAAGATTTCATTCTTTTTGATCACCAAGTAATATTCCTTGTAAATATAGATACCACATCTTTATGCATTCATCAGTCGATGGACATTTGGGCTCTTTCCACAGTTTGGCTATTGTTGATAGCACTGCCATAAACATTGGGGTACACGTGCCCCTTTGGATCAGCATTTTTGTATCCTTTGGATAAATAACTAGTAGTGCAATTTCTGGGTCATAGGGTAGTTCTAGTTTTAATTTTTTGAGAACCTCCATACTGTTTTCCAGAGTGGCTGCACCAGCTCGCATTCCCACCAACAGTGCAAGAGGGTTCCCCTTTCTCTGCATCCTCACCAACATCTGTCGTTGCCTGAGTTGCTAATTTCAGCCATTCTGACATGTGTGAGGTGGTATCTCATTGTGGTTTTGATTTGGATTTCCTTGATGATGAGTGATGTTGAGCATTTTTTCATGTGTCTGTTAGCCATCTGGATGTCTTCTTTGAAAAAGTGGCTGTTTATGTCTTCTGCCCATTTCTTCACTGGATTATTTGTTTTTTGGGTGTTGAATTTGGTAAGTTCTTTATAGATTTTGGATACTAACCCATTGTCTGATATGTCATTTATAAATATCTTCTCTCATTCCGTTGTTTGCCTTTTAGTTTTGTTGAATGCTTCCTTTGCTGTGCAGAAGCTTTTTATCTTGATGAGGTTCCAATAGTTCATTTTTGCTTTTGTTCCCCTTGCCTGCGGAGACGCATTGAGTAAGAAGTTGCTGCGGCCGAGGTGGAAGAGGTTGTTGCCTGTTTTCTCCTCTAGGATTTTGATGGTTTCCTGTCTCACAGTTAGGTCTTTCATCCATTTTGAGTTTATTTTTGTGCATGATGTAAGAAAGTGGTCCAGGTTCATTCTTCTGCATGTTGCTGTCCAGTTTTCTCAACACCATTTGCTGAAGAGACTGTCTTTTTTCCTTTGGATATTCCTTCCTGCTTTGTCAAAGATTAATTGGCCATACATTTGTGGGTCCATTTCTGGGCTCTCTATTCTGTTCCATTGATCTATGTGTCCATTTTTGTGCCAGTACCATCCTGTCTTGATGATTACAGCTTTGTAATACAGCTTGAAGTCTGGGATTGTGATGCCTCTGGCTTTGGTTTTCTTTTTTCTGGATTGCTTTTGCTATTTGGGGTCTTTTATGGTTTCATTCAAATTTTAGAATTGTTTGTTCTAGCTCTGTGAAGAATGCTGGTGTTATTTTGATAGGCATTGCACTGAATGTGTAGATTGTTCTGGGTAACGTTGACATTTTAAGAACACTTGTTCTTCCAATCCAGGAGCATGGAATGTTTTTCCATTTCTTTGTGTTTTCTTCAATTTCTTTCATAAGCTTTCTATAGTTTTCAAGCATACAGATCTTCTACCTCTTCAAAGATCTTTGATGATTATTTCAATTTGTTAGTGATACAGGCCCAAGATGCCCAAGGTCATTGGATTGGTCATTGTCTGAGTGGGAAAGCATCGGTGTCACTGCCACAGGCTGAACTTTTGTGTGCTTAGGGCCCTGCCACATCTTATTGCCCTTTTACATGTGGGATCTATTGGGAAAAGTGAGAAAGATTCGTGTAAATCTTCACCCCTGCTAGAAAAACAACTCCAAATCCTCCTGAGAGCCTGCAGGTTACCGATCAACTCCTTGTGGATGAGACACTAAATGCAGAGGGAAATGTGATTCTACTCTGTGTATTTAATGTGTCTGATCACACTTCCTGAACAGCTCCTTTGCTAATTAATTTGCATCTAGAAATCACCTGCATCAATAAAGAGAGACAGAAAGACTACCAGTGCTTAAATGAGACCTCAGCTCAGATCTCAGATTTGGTGTTTGTGCATGATAGGGCCTGGGAGGAAAGATCTGGAAACCAAATCCCAGTAGGATAAGTGGAAGAGAGAGGAGAAAGAAGACAGCTTCAAACAAATCTGTGAAAACCCCCAGGACCAAGGAAGGAAGACAATGTCTTCTGTGATTGTTACCCCAGCAACCAGGGGCAGAAGAAGGTAGGCACAGTCATTATGTGAGAAGACACAGGGCTTTCAGGTTGAGTGCCCTGGAAAAGACTCCCTTCTTATTGTCAAGATGGAGAATTCTTGCAAAGTGTTTATCTTCTGGACAATTTTATGAAATTTTCTTTTTGTGAATTTTCTATTCACTATTGTGCTGACTTTATTAAAAGCACTGTGGGTATTTTCAACAATGTTAGTGGGTTTTAATTTGCTTCAATTGTTTTCGATCACATTATGTTTGGAAATTATTTTGTACTTTACCTCACTTTTGGGAAAATTAAAAAAATTTTAATCCATTTTGTGAGATGTATATCTCTTTTGTCTACTCTGAAAGTCTAAAGGTAACTTCTTTATACTGCAATTTTGATGATAAAATAATATAATCTTGACTGACTTTATAATGAGAAAATCGGTAATATGCTTAAAATGGTTTTGTTTTTGTAAATTTCACATATGCAAGCTTTTATCCAACCTTATTTTGTTCTTTTATATTGAAAAGAAGGTGATCCTTCAAAACTGCCCACATCTCTAAAGCATTCATGGCTAATTCCAATTAAAGCAAACGCTCAATACCGTCCTTTATTTGTTATCTCAAAAGTGGAGATTTTGTGATAATTGCTGCCTGTTCTGTAGATGCCTGAAGATTTATTTCTGTCTTACTTTTATTTTTTATTATGTCTCAAAATCTTTCAAGACCTCAATCTCGAGCCTGGAAGGGGCTTTTTATCATTATCAAATCCAACTTTTTCAACAATAAAGGAATTTTCTTCACAACATGGCTCAGAGGCTGTGCCCTTTTCATGAATGCTATTGTTCACTGTGTAAAACAGCAACTACTATTATTTACTATTTGAATACTTAGGGTGTAGCTGGCATTGTAGTGGACATTTGTTGCTTTTGCCAATCTAATGTCTCTTTCCTTTTTTGGTAATGGCACTCCAATTTTCCTTCTACCTTCTACCTTCAGTCCAAGTTGTTCAGCTCAGGCTAACCCCACCATCTAGTGTAGGAGTGGGTACACGATCCAGGTGTGGCAAATAAGAATGATCTCTGGGGCTTTCACTGATGGATGCTTTCTGGAAATAGGTGCTCTTCTCCTCTGGAATTTCTCTCACTAATCATCGCATAAGGATCACCAGGTGGAAAGATCCCACCTGATGCTGACAATAATGATGATGATAAAGTAGTTTATATTTTTAACTCATTTAATCCTCCTCCCAAATCTATGAGGTGAATATTATTATTTTCTCCATTTTTATGATAAAAAAGCAGAGGCAAAGTGAACTCAGCTGATTTGGTTAGTGGTGGATCCAGGATTCTAAATATGGCAGCCTGCTTCTAGAGCTCATGCTTTTTGCCATTATACTAAAGAAAAATATGGGTGAAAGAGAGAAAAACAGATTCCTGATCACATAACTTGAGCTCTTGGATGTAAACTATTCCTAGCATAGCTCTGAATTTCCCTTTTGAACGAGCCATTGCATTATGTTTTTGGTTTAAATTGACTTGGGATGGATTTCTATTACTTGCACTTGCAAGAGCCCTGACTAGGGCCTGAAAGCAGTGGGGAAGTCTTGGATAAACTGTCACATGATATTTCAGACAATGCATGTAGAGAAGACTTGTTTAACAAAGCTGTGAAATGCTGGAGTAGCATTCGGGGCACATGTGATTGTAATCTGAGTTAAAGTTGCTCTTCAAATTTGTGCCTTTTTACATGTTTACATTAAATACGGACTGAGTGTTTATTACCGACCCCCCCACCCCCAATTTACAGGTAGAAACTCAATGTGATGGTATTAAGAAGTGGGGCCTTTAAGAGGTGATTAGGTCATGAGGGTGGAGCCCTCATAAGTGAGATTAGCACCTTATAAAAGAGGCCCCACAGAGTTCCCTTGACCCTTCTACCTTGTGAAGAGAGAAGACAGCAGTTCATGAACCAGGAAGCAGGTTTCCACCAGATACCAAATCTGCCGGTGCCTAAATCTTGGACTTCCCAATCTCCAGGACTGTGAGGAATATATTTCTGTTGTCTGTAACAGTCTATGGTATCCTGTAATAGCAGCCCAAATGGACTAAGATATATGGTTAAGAACTAGATGCAAGTCACGAAGCCCCCATTTGTGTAGACTCTGAGAGAATCCTCATCAAATAATAGCTCTTTGTCTTTTAAATGTCCCCCCTCCCCTCCCCAGAGAGACAGAGACAGAGCATGAGCAGGGGAGGGCAGAGAGAGAGGAAGACAGAATCGGAAGCAGGCTCCAGACATTGAGCATGTCTGCACAGAGCCCGATGCAGGGCTTGAACCCACGGACCATGAGATCATGACCCGAGCCGAAGTCGGACGCTTAAACAACTGAGCCACCCAGGCGCCCCTAAATAAAGATGTATTAATAACATCTCTATAAATTTAATCATAGGTATATACAAGATCTAAGAAACAAAATGAGATCCAAATTAGTGTATGCTACAAAAGATTTACAGTTATGTAACCCAATATTCTAGGGAAGCTGGTTTTGGGTTTGGTTGACCTAGCACTTAGTGTTGCCACTAGGATTCATTCTTGGCTTCCTACTTCTGGTGGGCTCTATCCTCAGGGCCTGTAAGTTGGCCTCTAGCATCTCCAGGACACTCTCCAGCCACAAGGGATATGAATTTGACTTCTTCAGCTACCTAGCCTGGTAGGGAAGAGAGTGTATACCTTGGTATTTCCTATACAAGGGGCCAAGCTTCTCTCTGACTTGGGTTAAGTGAGGTATGCTGATGGGCTTAAGCCAGTTGGGCTCCATACCTGGTTAGGAAGGAGAGTAAAAAAAAATAGTAATAATAATATTACTACTTATAGTTGTAATGACAATAATCATAATGGCTAATAATCCAGTACATATTATATATTGGCATAGGTTAGCATATTCCATCCTTACCACAACTGTATGAGATAAGTACCATTAAATTCTCATCTTGCAGATGAGGCCACCAAGACACAGAGAGATAAAGTTGGCACAGCTGAGAAGTGACAGAACTGTGATTCACACTGGCACTCTGGCCATAGAACCCACACTGTTTACCTGGATGTGTTTAGAATCATGGTGAGTCACAAACAAGGAGTGTCCTACGCCCGATTTCCACCCTCCAGTGATAATCTTTGGCTTTTCATTTAAGAGTTTGTAAAGCTGTAGTGATGTTCAGTGCTCTGCCCTCCAATCCAAGCCTCCTTTAGGTTGTTTGTGGTGATCCTGTAAACCATGTGGAGTAGCCTATCAGTCTCTGAACTCTCGCACTTTAGGTCATTATCAATACTTCCTTGTTCTTACTGAAGGTATTGATAAAGCACCATATCTCTTGGTGTATCATCTCTGCAGCTGTTTTCAATGATTCCTGAATCCAGATGACTGTTAAATACCCTTCTCCCCTGTATGTGTTCATGCCTATTGTTTGTATAACCACAGCAGGACCAGGACTGTGGGTAAAACTGGAAAACCACTTGGGTGTTGTGATGATATCTTTAGCTACATGTTTCATGATTTGATATAGAACAGGAGCCATGTAACACTTTGTTTGGCTTAATTTTCGTTTTCTTTTTTCCAGTAGATAAATTTGGCACATAATAGGAAACATTTATTTCCTTCTACTCTGGATATAAAAGCTTATTGTCAGATAAGTTGCTGCCTTTGATACCAACTTAAAAAAAAAAAAGAACTATGTACCGTTTTCCCCCTCTTTCTTTCCTCCAAAATACATTTTGGGCATAATACATATTTTAAAAAATTTAGATATCACATTCTCTATGCCATGAAAATGTAAGATACTGTTACTAGGCCAAGTCAACTTGATGAATAACCTAGTATCTTGGGAGAATAATTATATTCATTTCTAATGTTCTTTTCTTCAGTTAACATCTGTCTCCTGCACTTTTCTTAGTATTTCTTTTACCCAACTGGAACCAATACAATGCTTAATCCTAAATTATTCTGGATTGAAGATCTTTTTAAAAAAATGTTGAAATTTTCTCTATGTTGTTGGGAAAAGCTCCCTTAGAGTAAATGTAGGCCTTCAAAATCTGCTTGAGGAGATGGTATTTGTGAAGCCTGATTAGCTAACCTTCCATGGTTTTAGACCCTGAATATACTGAAATATGCTGAAAGAGGCAGACTCCATAAAATGGAGTGACAGCTCAATTGTCTTGATAAGCCTTTGTAGAAATATAGGTTTTCTGCTATCTTTCCTTATGTCTTTCCTTAAGCTCAGAAATAATTCTACAATTGATGCTGGTATAACATAGCTCCTCTCACAGTTATGCTAGAAAAATCACACAAGCATTTTGAGAAATAGAGGGTTCTTCCATGAGGCAGTAGAGTAAGCCATTAAAACCAAGAAGGTAGGTTCTGCTCAGACACCACCATCCCCACCCAATGCCAGGGTAGATGTCATCATGGTGCAAGTTCTAGCTGACAACATGGCCATCAAAACCTTCTCAACCCAGTGCTCCAGCCATCTACCACAAACTGAGCAGCATGTGAAGTAAAATCCTTTCCCAGCCCTGCTCAACCTTTACCAGATTGAGCAAGTAACTCTTCCTGTGATCAAGGAGGAAGAAGAAAAGAGACATTGATCTTTTTATATGTTAGGCACTGTGCTGAGAAATTTTGCACACTTGGAAGTGCCTGGGTGGCTCACAGTTGGTTAAACGTCCAACTTCAGCTCAGGTCATGATCTCGAGGTTTGCGGAGTTCGAGCCCCACATTGGGCTCAGTGCTGACAGCTCAGAGCCTGGAGCCTGCTTTGGATTCTGTGTCTCCTTCTCTCTTTACCCCTCCCTTGCTCATTCTCTCTCTCTCTCTCTCTCTCTCTCTCTCTCTCTCTCTCTCTCAAAAGTAAATAAACATTACTGGACCTGACTGGAGAGGTTTCAAAGAGAAATCAGATTTTTGTCTTTGAAAGGAAGGAATACCAGCATAGTTTTTATGCTAATGTGAATGACCTAATAAAAAGGGGAAACATGATACAGGAGATAGAGGGAGAATTGTTGGTGAGAAGGAAGGTGTTCACAAGCATTTGCAATGAGGGAAGAGATAAAAATATTTCTTCATGATGATCTGATAATGACAGCTTTATGTCATTGACATAAGTTTTCAAGTGGTTTGCTCAAATGGTACATATTACTGATAACAGAATCTTAAACAGTCTGATCCATTATTTGAAAGCTGGCATATCAAGATTTTAAATGTTGAAGGTAAAATGACAGAGTTTGCTCTAAGACTGACCTATAGTGAAAAGAGCTCCGTTGCTGGGAATTTGAATTTTTTCCCAGCACATGATAATATTCTTCACTAGTCCCAGGAAAAACTAATTATGTGTTATAGGGGTATATCTGAAAACCGTATCTAAATGCTACCTGAAGAAATGTTGTTAGAATTGGATGCTGTCAGAGTTAGTTGAGAGAACTGGATCAAGTTGCTAACCTTTCTGCTTTTGTGTGTGCTGTGTTCCTTGACTCAGCATCTGACAGAGCTTTAAAGGAATCTTTGGTGAAAAATCATCCTATAATTTTTTGGATCATCTCCTTAATTCAGTTATGAGCCGTCTGAAGATCCATCCTAGATTGCCATTCCTGATGTTTACACTTCTATTTTGGAATTTTAAAATTTCTTAGAAATAGAAAATAGGAAAAAAACCCCTCTTATTTCCATGTGGATAGAAACTGATGTAAGTTGACATAGAGCTAGATGCTTTGGTGAAAAATTGCAAACAATTATACTACCTCTTGCTTACGTGTAACCACTTTCATTTTTATTTTTAAACTGTATTTTTATTTTTTAATATTGGATTGAGTCTTTGTTTTTTTATTTTTAATTTTTAAAAAATTTTAAATTTTTTTAATTTTAGAGACAGAGCATGAGCAGGGGAGAGGGGCATAGGGAGAAAGGGACAGAATCTGAAGTAGACTCCATGCACAGCACAGAGCCCGATGCGGGGCTTGATCCTATGGGGATCATGACTAGGATCATGACCTGAGCTGAAATCAAGAGTCAGACCCTCAACCAACTGAACCAACCAGGTGCCCTCACTTCTTCTTCTTCTTCTTTTTTTTTTTTGACCTAAAATTTGTAGCACTGTGTCAGCTGACTGCCCATTATGTGGTCTTCAGCTGTCAAAGGTTGGAGAAACCTTAGGCTATGTCATGCAGAAACATGTAGGCTTTGGAAAAATGTTTGAATTGTCTTCAAGGGCAATGGGAAGCTACTGGAACACATTAAACGGAGGAGTGAGATACTTACAAGTGTTTTTAATAAAGATCACCTAGTTCTTGTATTGGTTAGAGAGGTACAAATGTGGAATTAGGGAGATCAACAAAAGGCTGGTCTATGTGAGTGGTGATGGTGATTTAGACTGGAGTTGTGGCAAAGGAGACAGTAATACTTAATATTTATCGAGTACTTACTATAAGAATCATACGGAGTAGATACTATTATTTGTCGCAATTTTATAGATGAGGAAACTGAGGCACAATGAGGCAACGTAACGTGTCCAAGGCTATACAGTTATGAGTTTGGAACTTGGATTTCAATCCAAGTATTCTGATTCCATCATACATGATCTTAATTAGTAAGCTAACTTGCCTCTCTTGGATAGACATGAGGAAGTAGATGAAGATATTTAGAGGTGAGAGCTAGCAGGACTTGATAACTGATTGGCTGTTGGTAGAAGGTGGAAGATAAGATGGAAGATGCAGAGGTGACAACCATGTTTCTCCCTGAGCCAACTGGAAGATTCAACATTTATTAAAACGGAGAAAGAATGGAGGATACATAGATTTGGAGGAGAATGTCAAGTGTGCTGTTTGGCTGGTACAGGTTAAGATGCCTGTGAGACATCCAAGTGAAGATGTACAGTAGGCTGTGCTCCATGTGGAATGGCAGCTCAGGGGAGGTCCGGGCTGGAGATATCCGAGGACTGGTGGTTCATTGGAAACTATGGTTGTGCTCTGAGTTGACCCACAAGCAACACAGTATCTGATGCATAACATGGGCCAGCAATGCTGAAGGAATGGATTTGTAGAGCAGCCATGGATCTTTGGATTTGGAACATACCATACATAGTACTGACTCACGAAGTTTGCTTTCTGGCTGTTAGATGGTTAAGAGTGTTCACTCAAAACATTCTCAGGTATTTCCCGTGAAGTGAGTGGGAAAGAAGGGCGCTCTGAAAAAATATCTATTTTGAACTTGTACATGAATACTTAAAACTATCTGTTTAATGAATAGCTCTAATGATCTACATTCTTAGTTTGTTAAGAGATAAACTTTTCTTTTTTAGTTCTAGAACTCACCAGCATGATTAACCAAGCTGGTGCATATTGCAAACAATGACAAGTTTTCTCATCTTTCAAGTCTTAATAACCTCATATTTTAAGAGTTAAGTTTAAACATTCTAACATTTAAAATAACTATAAATTTAAAGAGAAGTTGCAAGAATAGTACAAAGATCTCCCACAAATCCTTAATCCAGAATCACCAATTAGTAACATTTTTGCCACATTTGCTTTATCATGACTTCTCCCTTTATACATATATAGTCTTTCCTGAATCTTTGAGACTATAGTGCAGACATCATACTCCTTTACTTCTAAATATTTAAACGTGTTTCCTGAGACTGAGCTCATTCTCATCGATAGCCACAGTATAATTATCAAATCCAGGAAATATATCATCTTTGTAATACCATTTTGTTATTTGCAGTCTGTATTCAAAGTTCTTCATAGCAATTTTCCCTCCAATAGAAGATCCAACCGAAGATCATGCATTTCTTTTAGTCATTATGTCTCTTTAAGTCTTCTTTAGTTTGGACAGTTACTCAGCCTTTGTCTTTCAAGATGGGATTTTTGAAGAATATACACTGATGTTTTGTAAAATACTCCTCACTTTGTGTTAATCTGATGTTCCCTAAGGATCAGATTCAGGTTATGTGTTTTTGGTAGGGATACTATAAAAGTTAGGGTTGTGTTCTGTGTACCATGTCAGGAGGCAAATGATGCCAGTTTACCTGATTATTGGTGGTGTTAACTTTGGTCTCTTGGTTAAAGTGGTATTTAACCACTTTGAGATTCCCTCATAATAAAATTATCAGTTGTTCCTTTATAATATCAAGTAATCTGAAAGAATTAAATGTTAAGGTGATAGTTACTAAATCCACAACTCAAAACTTGGTTTTCTAATTGCCACATCCCTAGGAGGGAGGTGCCTTTAGGAATCTGGGAGCCAGCTAACTGAATCTGCCATGGGGATCCGTGTGAATTTGTTTAGTTTCTAACATGCAGCTTCTAATATTGTTAGAAATTAGCCCTCCTAATCACACCATAGGGCTAAGTTAGAAAGGGGTTGGTATGTGATCATATTCGTCATGTGGTTCCAGCCCATTCTGGTAGATAGAAGAAAACATCTGGTCTCCTACCTCCTCCCTACTGTGAGGCAAAGTAAGTACTACTCTACTACCCAAAGTAGTACCTACTTTGCCTCACAACCCAGCACTAAAGAGAGGTTGCCAGACGATTATTCAAAATATACATCCGAATTATTTTACATAAACTACCATTGGATTATCTTCCCTCTTAAGGATTTCAATATTCCTAAATCCTGGAATTGGGTATTGGCTTTTTTCCTTGTCTTTTGTTTCCTGCACTTATCAACTTTAGGATGCCAAAACGAACCTTAAAACACTAAGAATCTACTCATATAAATATGAAGAAATGTACACTGAAATTATTTTCATTTTATTCTTAAATGGTTATTCTCTCAAGCCTGCAATCATTAGTTTTAACACAAATTCTGTAACAACCATGAAAACATGAAAAAACTACATACTTGTGTAAGGCTTTATGCACATTTTATCCATTTTTATTTTATAAACTTCTAATGAGTCATCCAGTATGAATTTTGGCAGACTAGTGTAAAATAGTACAATTCCGTGATTTTTCAGACCCTGGTAACATTGGGTCACATTTTGCCTTTGTTCCACATCTGCTCAAAGCTTGTAACAAATTTATCAAAATTCCTGCTGTATAAGGACTGTTCTAACTGAAAGAGATTTTAGAGAATAATTCCTTTCAAGCATGAATATTTAAATAAGACATTTGTCTTTAATACCCTCCCATGAAAATTGGCTTCTTAGCCTTGTTTCCAGTTATTTAACACACCAATAAGTTCCACTGGGTTAAAAACAATAAGGAAAAATTGGTTCCGTTCAATCATGTTGTTTCCATGATTGACCCCCTAGGTAATGGAGTGGACCACAAAATAGAAAGGAAAGCATGTCTCATGCTGTTAAGTAGTGTATCAAATCTGGTAAAAATCAATTTCCTCATTTACCATTAATAAATTTAAAACTATGAAAATCCAAGTTGAAACAGGAATCTCTCCTCATTTCATCAGGTATTGAGATTGGATACTTCAAAAATATGCATTGCTAACATGAGCAACCTGTCTTAGCCCAATAAGAGACTGAATACTTTGAATGCACTTAGAATACTTTTCAGCTAAAGTCAAAATTGCCAGAAAAGTTTTTTGTAGCCTTCAGTACATTGTGCTTTATAATAAGTTATAAGAAATTTTATTGAATAGCATTTTTCAGACTGTCTTACAGTGTATTCAATTGCAGCAAGACACTTTTCCTGTAAAGGAATATTGAAAGACCCTAATAATTTTATTATGACATTCCTATCATCTTTTCTCCATGAAAAGAATACCAAACAATTTCAAATTGACCTCAAGCATTATTTAAAGCTAAGGCACAGAGGGTATATTAGGATAAAAGCTAAGATGCTATAATAAAGAAAGTGAAGAATACTGTAGCTTATAAGAGCATAGAAGCTTACTTCTCTTGTGCCATAGTCTAATGAGTCTAGGCAGGGGGGCAGTGGGCTCCATGGAGTGATTCAGGGAACCACATTCCTTTCATCTTGTTTCTCCTCTACTTTCTCAGATGTTGTCTTTGTCTAGAAGTTAAAGCTAGGTTGTGGGCTAAGTCATGAAGCTAGGTTGCATTGGATGGGGGGGCAGGCAGTGGGGGAGAGGGAAAATGGGTGATGGGCATTGAGGAGGGCACTTGTTGGGATGAGCACTGGGTGTTGCATGTAAGCCAATTTGACAGTAAGTTATATTTTTTTAAAAAAGGCAATGTTGTCTTTTGTTGAAGCTTGGTTGTGGGCACATGCATCTTCTGGTTCCTCAGGAAGGGAAGGGAGCATGTAGAAGTGCATGTCCAATGTCTTAAGATGAAGAAATGATATACAAATAGTTCATGTTCCTTAGTCACATGGTTACTAAGTGTAGGGGAGGCTGGGAAATGTAACCTAGCTGAGCAGTCATGTACCCAGTGAATATTGTGTTACTATGGAAGAACGGGTTGATAGTTAGCTCCACCAAGAGGCTGGATAATTTGCCGAGGGCCACATAGCTAGTAAGTGGAAGAGTAAGTGGGAGCCATACCCAGGCAATCTTGTTCTATAAATATTGCCCTTGAATATTATTTTAGTTTTTGTTGCCATCCCAAGTGTAGTTATTTTTTATGCTTCTGTGGGTTGGCTGAGTGGTTCTTCTGTTGCCTGGAGTCACTCATGTGAATACATTCAGCTGGCAGATTGGCTCAAGACTGGTTTCAACTGGAGCTGCAAGTGGGGCACCTTGCTTCTTCTTCTTGTAGCTTTTCCACATGACTAGCTTGGGCTTCCTGACAACACTGCATTCTCAAGGCAGCATTCCAACAGGGATTGTTCTAGGAACATAGAAATAGAAGCTACAAGGTCCCTGAAAGCCTAGCGTTAGAAACCACACATCCTTACTTCTACTGCATTCTTTTGGTAAAATCAAGTCAGAGGGCCAGTGTAGATTTAAGGAGAACCTCCATAGCTTTATGAAAATAGTGGGAAACTCTAACTGCAACGGGTGTATGGGATGAGAACTGTTGTGTCCATCTTTCTAAACAATTTACCACAAATACTAGGCAATTCTACTTCTAATAATCTAGATTGAAGAGCACCTGGGGAAATCTGAGAGATCCTCTGATCCAGGTCTGAAATTCACGTAAGAGATATAGATATACGGAATTTGTGGTCTCCTATTTTCATTCTGCCCTAAGGGACAATCAGGATAGGAAGCATACTAGGATGGAACTAAGAGATTATGAAAATATGTCTGGTTCTGAATGGGTGATACACATCATTAGCTTTCTATGGTGTAATGTATTACATTTTGGGGTGTGTTCAAGGAACTAGGAGGCTTGATGTGTGGATATACACAGAAGGCACTTGAGGTTGGGAATGACTTCATCTGGGGTAAAATCAGGAGATGTTCTCTGAATGAAAAGACCTGGATCCTGGGCCTATAATGTCTCTGAATTTAGAGGGACAGTCTGTGAGAAGTAGGGTATCTAAGCTCTGTAGGGCAAAGTAAAGGGCCAGAGTTGCTTCAAGTAGGAGTCGGGGATCTATAAGGCAGTCGATAGTGGGAAATAAAGTTCACTGGGATGATGGGTGAGGGGATTAATTAGGGTTGGGAACATGGAAGAGAAGGAGATTGAACCAAACTAAAACTTCAGATGGAAACCTGAGATAATTAGTCCTGAAATCTTCAAGGGTAGTAAGTGCATCCCATTCATCCTCATATCCCTAGCCGGACTTGGTGTTAAACACGTGGTAGATACTCTTAAATGTATATTTAAATGAAATAAGTTTAGACCCAAACAGAAGTGAGAAAATTCCTAATAAAGTCAAGCAGTAGTGGATGCCAACAAAAAGGCCAGTAGTAGATGCTCAGAATTTGTGATTTTGAAAATCAACATGGGATTTGTCTCTGCCCATTTTGTGGGAAGGGGTTCTTAAAAGAGCCATGGTACTTTTGTGCTCTGGCCTCTGATTTGATGGGAAATACAATCCCTATATGCCTATAGTTGTAGGACATACTTTGACTTCCAATAAAAAACAAATTCATGAAATAGTGGAGAATTTTAAAGAGGTTTTCCTAAATTGTACAGCTAAATTCCCAAATCTTGAAGATGGATGATCCTAATTGTGCTAAATTGTTGATTTCCAACTAGTTCAACATTTTAAAGTCTCTTTCATTATGGCAACATTAAAAAGGCTTTTTCTTAACATTAATTCCGTAGTTCTTTTCTGTCCTTGGTTTCAAGCATGAAATCAAATCTAACTTGTAAATTTCTTTTTTTTTGTCACTGAGGTTTATCATTCTAGGCAAAGTAAAAATTTCCATGGGTTTTAGTCAGTAGCAATGCCAGCAACTGTTAGTTGTCTCTTAACTATAATTGTTAGTGTTTAAGATTTGTTGATTATATCCAAAATTTCTGTATGTTTGAGCTGAATTTGGACACATAGCCAAGAATGCACCTCCTGAGTTTTTGAATAAAATATTTTTGGAGTTCCTATATGCTATCTTACAAGGGCATATGTCCAAATAAGAGTGAAAAACTTTCTACTTTTGGTTATGATATAGAAGACTAGGAAAAATATTTATTTATTCCCTTGATAACAACTAAAAACTCAGATACATTAAAATTATTCTTTTGTGTGGGGCTGGGGAAGAAAGGTGAACACAGGAAGCCTTGAAGAACCTAATTCTATGTAAAAAGAAAGATAGAGAAAGAAAGAATGAAAGTAAGCCAGCAGACAGCCTTTTGTGGGTAACAGAGAAGTGTGGCAGCTTCCATACGTGAGGCAGGTCCCCACGCCAGGTTTGGGCAGATGGAGTTGCAGACCTGGCGTAGATGTAGAAATCTTGTAGGATGAGGAGAAACTGGCCAAGCTTTGGACGACTGTGTGGGCTGGTGGGATGGACTGAAATCTGGAAAAGCTCTAGAGACAAAAGCAAATTGCATGATCCAAAAATCCTCCCTTTCCCACTCTCCTTGAAGATTGTTGAGAAAACTACAGTGTGCAAGGAGCTGAAAAGCATAGAGAAATCATATTGTTTCACGTATTCTTATAGGAGTGGGTTCCATGGTTCTATGAGAGTTAAATACAAGATCTGTGCATTTCACTGTATGTAAATGATAATTCAGTTGAAGAACCCAGAATCATGATAAGGAATTGAATGTTCCAGAGAAAAAGGAAACGGCATTGTAGCCCATGTTCTATAATGCCATGGATAAAATTTCTTCAAAATTAACCTGGGCTGGTAATTATTTCATTCAACGAAACTGTATTGAGTACCTGCTGTGTATGAGGCATGTCCTGGGAATTGGTGAACAGGGCAAAGATGAGCCTGGCTTGCATATGCTTTACATTTTATGCAAGGTAAAAGGATGTGTTTGTGTGCAGGAGGGAGAAGAAAACTATAAATAAATGATTTAACGGATACAATTATTTCAGATATATGCCACAAGGAAAACTGGCTGGGAGAAGGGATAAGAGGAGAAATAGATCAGATCAGGGGGTGAAGGATGCCCTCCAAGTAGGTGATATTTGAGCTGAAAATTGAAATCACTATTTCCATGTCACTTAATATGTGTTATAGTATTATCTGGAAGGTTACATAGTAAACTGTTGCAATATTATAATCGTGTAATCTTGAATATTTAGGTTGTTTTCTATTCATCGTGATAAACAATTGTCCATCTTTGTACTTATCCCTAATTATTTTTAGGATAGATTTTTGGAATTGTTCCTTCTGATATACACTAATTGGCATTCCCAGTGTCAGTAACAATACAATAAACTACCTCAGTGTAACTTTTTCCTTTACAAAATCTACCTGGAAAAAATGATAGTCTTTCTATTGTTTTGTAGGCACATTCTGAACCAGGAAATGTGCTGTTTTCATTTTTAGAAAATCAAATCCAAGACAAAAGTTTTTTTTTTGAAAAAAAAAGAAGAAAGGTTATGGTCCAGTGGAAAAATCGTGGCTCACAGGTTGACCCATTATGCTTCCTTCTTCCTGTTTGGCCTATGTGTTACTGGAATCATTACGCGGTTGTATTATGAGGGGAAAGAATGAGAGTGAGGTGATGGGTAATAAGATGAAGGGAATAGATAAAGACAGAATCTAGGAACAGGGCAGGGGAGATAGAATGAGCCTGATATAGGAGGCAGAATAGCTCCCAAAAGACATCCACATCCTAATTCCCTAATAGGTGTGGCAAAGGGGACTTTGCAGATGTGATTAAGTTATGGGACTTGAGGTAGAGATTATCCTGGATTATCCAGTGGGTTTAAAATAATCATAGGGACCTTTATATGAAAGAAGAAGGCAGGAGAATCAGAGTCAGAGAAGAAGTGACAACAGAATTAGAGGTCAGAGTGGTGTAGTTGCAGACCAGAAGGGGGGTAGCCCCTAGAAACTGGAAGAGGCAAGGAAACCGAGTCTCCCTTGGGGCCTCCAAACAGAATGCAGCACCTCCAACCCCCTGGTTTTAGCCAGGGGGGATCCATTTTGAATTTCTTACCTCCAGAACTTTAAGGTAATAAATTATTTTAAGTCACAATTTTAAGATTGTGGTAATTAGTTACAGCAGCACTAGGAAAGTTAGGCAGGTGCTGAATGTAAGGGTGGAGTTAGAAAAATGAGTTTGATGTTTGGGTGGAGAGATGCAGATGGAGAAAGGTATGATATGTGAGAACTGCAGGGAGGGGGAGAGCAGAAAGAGAGTGACTCCAAGATGAGGTCATGGCCCCATACTAGGTTTTCTCAGCACTTTGTAATTTTCCGTCCTAGCACGGATTCATATATATGTGCAATTATTCATTTGATCCTGATCTTTCCCTCTAGAACGCAGACTGTATGAGGGCAAAAACTGCCTGTTTTGACCATCATAATCTCCTGAGCAGGGCTGCAATAACTAATAAGGAACAAATGAACATCATAAAGATTAACCTCCACGAGTGGATTGGGAGAAAGAGCCACTGGGCAAATAGAAAATAGAAAATCCGATAAGGAGGGAGGCCTAACCGATAGTCAACTTCTTGTGGATGTAAACGGCATACTGACTGATGCAGATCTCCAGGCATACTGATTGATTAAGAGCAGGTGGGAAGGGGCCCCTGGGTGGCTTAGTTGGTTAAATGTCTGACTTTGGCTTAGGTCATGATCTCACGGTTTGTGAGTTTTTGAGCCCTCCCCCTCCCTCCCCCCCCCCCCCCCCCCCCCCCATCAGGCTCTGTGCTGACAGCTTGGAGCCTGGAACCTGCTGTGGATTCTGTCTCCTGTTCTCTCTGCCCCTCCCCCACTCACACTCTGTCTCTTTCAAAAATAAACATTAAAAGAAATTAAAAAGAGCAGGTGGGAAACTAGATTTCTTTGATTCAAATCCATGTAGCTATGCATACTGTCCCTAGCATATTGAAGTATGTCCCTAGGGTATTTAAATGTGATACTTGTTAGATAAGCTGGGCTAAATACAGCAAAAGACTCCATCTATGCATGTATTTATCCATGATCCATCTATCCATCCATCCATCCACCTGGTCCAGGTCAGTGGTTAGAAACACAAGTGGTGGAACCAGGGTTCAGTCTCAGCTCTGCCAGTTACTATATGACCTTGAGCAAGTTACTTCAAACTCAGTTTTTTGATCTGTAAAGTAGGGACACTAATAGGGTTATTGTGAGGATGAGATGTAAATCAATTAGAGTAATTGCTGGTACATCGTCACTGATAATATTATCTATTATTATTCGTTGAATAAGATAAATTTTGCTTTAATGGAAAGAAGCAGAGACCAGGTCTGCCACTATTTAGCTGTGTGACTGTGGACAAACTTTGCATCTCTGGTCAGGAAAAAGAATTGTCCTAAACCAGTGATTCTCCGTCTTTAATGTGCATATGAACTTCTTGTAAATCCTTTGAAAATGCTGACTGATTTCTTAGGTCTGGAGTGGAGGATGAGATTCTGCATTCCAACAGGCTCTCAGGAAATGCTGACTCAGGTGGTTCACGGACCACACTTCCAGTAGGAAGGAACCACACAACCTGTAAGCCTCCTTCTAGTTTCAGTATCTCTACTGTTTCTATTACCAACCTTCTAGTTTCCCAGGCTCTCTATATATCTTGCAGTTCCCTTTAACTTTTTCTTCCTTCTCATTGCCTAGTCCAATCTTTTTTTTTACTGATTCTGTTCATCTTTTAAAATGTCTCTTCTGTGTTCACTGAGCCTAAATTAGGATAGAATGATTTAGAAAATTGATGTAACTATGTGATTAATGTAGCCACTAAAATTGTTAAGAATATTAACATGGCAAAATTTATATAATTTAATATTATGAATATAAAAACATACATCATGTATGATTAAATCTATCCCCCCCCCCCCCACCGTGCCCCCAGCATTCTACATACAGAGGAAAAAAGGCACGAAGGAAATAACCCAAATGGGCTGAGTTTGGATGGTAGAAATATGGTTCTCTCTAGGTATGCATTATTTTTTTTCTATAGTTCCTTTAATGAACATGTAGTATTTGGAAAATGAAAACATTATTTTCAAAGAATTGCTGGACCAGAGCCCTTCCAATTCAAAGGTATTTCTGGAACCTTTAGGGACTACAACAATCCCTTTATAGCTTTTCTTTCTCCTCATTCTTTATCTTTGGGCTTCACTGACAGAAAAGGCCGCACCCTCCCCACTCTTCATTTCAGCTCCTCTGTGAGTGGAAATCCATCCCTCCTACTACCCCTACCCTCCACCCCAGGTTCTGCCGGAAGGAAGAGATTAGCCTCTTTCCTAAACCATAACATGGTACAGAGCACCAGTCCCCACACTGGGGCGTGAGCCAGGTCTCACTTCCAGTGGCTACCAGGGCCCAGGGCCAGAGTGCAGACACCATCCAGAATCTCTTGCCCTGACTCCTTTGGCCTCTGCTCCACGTAAAAGGACAGGGGAGGACGTGGAAGGACAAAGCCACGTGTTGCCCATCTGTAGCCGATGTCAGAAGTGACTTGGGATGCAGTGCCACAGCTGTGAAGCAAGTCAAGCAGCCAGCCACGTCCACAGTCACTGAGTCTCCAAGGGGAAAAGAGCCATAGAGCCAGATGTTATTTCTAGAAAAAAAAATTGCTATGGAACTTGGCCCCTGAATGGTGCATCTGTCCAACTTATCTCCATTGGTCATAGATGATGAAAACTCTGCTAGGGAGCCTGGAAAAAAACAAGGAAGAAGCATAACTTGACTATGAAAAGAAAGTCATGAAATATGTTTTTGCCAAAACACTTATTTTGGAGTTTCTCCTATTTCTTAGCTTGAATTCATATTGAAATGTCCTCTCTGGCAGAAAAAAAGTCTGTCAATCAGTCGCTGATACACATTCTGCTTGATTCTACCTTTTATGTCCCAAGGGGTATGAGGAGGAGGCTTGGTTATACCTTAGAGGAGAGAAGGAAACCACTTGCATTGCCCTTGATTCTAGACTTTCTGGAAGAAACCTTCTATATTAAGCCACTGTGCTTTCCAGAACTGCTGGGTCTGGTTGGATGGGTTGTTTACTGCCCAAGGATGCCTGATTGAGGAACAAGCAGAGGCTAGAATGTAGCCTGTGCTCCACACACTAGGCTGTGCCCTGCACAGATCTGTGTCCAACTGGGAGGGGTATATTTTTATAGATAACACAAAGATGCTGTGCACTTCCCAAGCACTGTATCCGCATATTTACCTCTGCGCGGACAGGATACTGTTTCCTAGTTAGCATAAAGCGTTACATGGGCATAGAGCCCAACCTGACGCCACCTCAGACCTTCAAACTGAGACCACCACCCTCTCAGTTGCTGAGCCAGCAACATCCACATCTCTATCCTGACTGCAAACCAGAGAGCTTATAGGACTCTGCCCAGGAATCTGAATTTGTTTCTCCATTCTGGTCAGGGAGATTTTGTGTTGAGATCAAGGCTCTCCACTTAAGAGAAAGATTCTTGTCTTATTTTCTGAGCCAAGTTGATATCTCAGAGACATGCCTGGTGTCTCGGTTCCTTTGGAGTTAAGGAGCTGTTTTGGTCTGGCCATTCATAGGCCAGGGATTTGAGCAGAGCTCTGCTCCCCAGCCTGCTTGCTGCTCCCAGTTTCCCCAGGGGTCCTTTCTCCTTAGATCTTAGAATATGACCTGTTCCAGAGTGAATCTCTTTATTGTTCCACTTGCCTGTATGGATGCTTCTGCCACATTGTGTTATGTTCCTATAGTTGACAGCTTGCCTGGACCACTTCATTCCTCTTTTGCCCTCAATCTTCTGGATATCGTATTCTGTTTCTTGGGCTGAACTTGTCCTTGAGGCCTGGCTCTCTCTATTGGGTGGGTCTGGTCGAATGTCTATTCTTTCCTAAGCTACCTCATCCTGTTTCAGGATACTTAGCCACTCTGAGATGTGGTACTTAGCTCCCATGCAGGGCCAACAATGTATGAGCAAATAATCACTTAAATGTTAAAATGAATACAACTTCCTACCAGGTGCGCCTGTCTAAAGTTCTACTGAAAGCATTTTCCTCTCCAGGAGGGACAGGGTGAGGGACGGTGACCAGTCAGTCACAAATTCTTATGGCCATTAGTTAGTAATATCACTATCTTTCTTAACTATAGGAATCCAGGGTAGCAGGCAGGCACTGGAGGTCCAAGGAGAGCAGAACAGGAGATATTGACACAGATAACAAGTCAGGGAGGCACTGAGGATAATTCTTCCCGTTTTTCTGCCCTTACCTGGTTCCAGTCCTGGGCTAGCAGATTACATCACTTTAGACTTTGATATAGTTTGGATGCTGAGAGAATATTGGGCAAAAATACTGTCCTTTAGAGTCAGTAGGAGAAAGAAACAGAAACAGGATTTGGCTATTATTTGGAAGTGGGAGGAAAAGCTAAGGAATGAGCCATAACTGCACCACGCGGCAATAGATTCTAATGTAAAATAAGGACCAGAAGTGATTAGTGTCAGAAATGAGTTAGGAATGAAGGTCAGGGAAAGGGTGCAGGATCACAGGTAAGACAAAGAGCAGTTAGACCTCTCATTGCTAACATTAAACTTTGAATGTAATGCACACAGATGCTCACGTGAACACTCACCTCTCTGAGACATGCTGGAGTACCTTACTTCCTCCATGTGAATAAGGGCAGTACAGGCTGATGGAAAGAGCCTAATATATAATTGATAGGTCACTAAGTGGGAATTGAACTTCTTGTGACTTTCTTAAAGCATATGGTTGCTTCATCGAAATTAACCACTCCTGGGAGGTGGTGATCCAGATGGCTGGAACGTAGCTTTGGTGTCAGCCAGAACGAGGCTTTCTCTAGTCCTAGTTCAATCATTTGCTAGTTGTCTATGCTTGAGCACTTAACCTAAGCCTCACTTTCCTCATCTGTGAAGTGGGTACAATAATAGTACCTGTGTTAGAAGGTACTGTGAAGATTGCATGGGATCATATGTTATTAAAAAGCATGATAGCTCCATCTAGAATGTCCATCAGGTAGTGTTTATGAATAGTACCTTCGTTTTGGAGGAATAGGAACTCCCTATTTCTCCACAAAACAATCTGCTATTCCTGTCAGCAGAGTTCTCAGATGTCTAAAGATGTCAGAGCACTTTTATTTTTGAATCTTCTGGTATATGAAGAGGTGAAATATAACAGTAGGTTTATAGTTTACATAACTGCATTTAACAAATCAATGCTGTTACACACACACACACGCACACGCACACACACACACCCCGCATTATGCAACATGATTGTTTTATTCATATGATCCTTGTGGGTCTAGAAGTAACCCAAGTTTAAAGTTATGTGGGGAATGTCTTTCAGTTCTGTTTGGATCTTTCTTTCTTTTCTTTCTTTTCTTCTCTTTCTTCTCTTTCTTTTCTTCTTTCTTCTCTTCTCTTTTCTTTCTTTCTTCTTCTTATTTATTATTTTTTCACGATTTTATTTTATTATTATTATTTTTTAATATATAATTTATTGTCAAGTTGGCTAACATACAGTGTGCTCTTGGTTTTGTGGGTAGGTTCCTATGATTCATCGCTTACATACAACACCCAGCGCTCATCCCAACAAGTGCCCTCCTCAATGCCCATCACCCATTTTCCCTCTCCCCAATCACCCACTCATCAACCGTCAGTTTGTTCTCTGTATTTAAGAGCCTTTTATAAGTTTGCTTCCTTCTCTGAAACTATTTTTTCCCCTTCTTTTTTCCCATGGACTTCTGTTAAGCTTCTCAAGTTCCACATAGGAGCAAAAACATATGATATCTGTCTTTCTCTGCCTGACTTATTTCACTTAGCATAATACCCTCCAGTTTCATCCACATTTTTGCAAATGGCATGATTTCATTCTTTCTCATTGCCAAGTAGTATTCCATTGTATATATAAACCACATCTTCTTTATCCATTGATCAGTTGATGGACATTTCAGCTCTTTCCATGACTTGGCTATTGTTGAAAGCACTGCTATAAACATTGCGGTACATGTGCTCTTATGAATCAGCACTCCTGTACCCTTTGGATAAATTCCTAGTAGTGCTATTGCTGGGTCATAGGGTAGTTCTATTTTTAATTCTTTGAGGAACCTCCACACTGTTTTCCAGAGCGGCTGCACCAATTTGCATTTGTTTGGGTCTTTCTATACCTGAATGTTTAACCTTACTGGAGGATAAGGTGAAAAGTCTAAATTTGGGGCTCAGGCTAATGGCCCTCCTAATCCCTTATGTGATAAGCCCCAGTGAAAGAGAAATCTGAGCTATACAGACCACTGTTCTGTTTGTTTCTGCTGGTAGAAATCAGAGCGTCTGCTGTTCTCTATCAATTCAACAAATACATGCGTGGTTTAGGCTCAACTTGTCTTTATTTCAGGAAAATCATAATGTGGGCCAACCACTGGACCAGGGATGAGCAGAATCATCTTAAGGTTTGAATCCATCTACCAGTATCAGGAGACGTGGAGGAAGGTGTTTCTCTTCTCCAGGCTCTGGTGCCCTGTCATTCAAATGACAGGTCTGGGATTCCATCTTCCAAGGGTCTAGGCTCTAAGTTTCTGTGATACTGTGTGTGCATGGAGTTTGCACATATGCATGGGGCTCACTTTCTTAAAGGCTAAAAGAATCAGAGTAAAAGATTTGACCTCGTAATTTTCAGACCAAGTTAATTATACAAGGCGATGTTAGTAGTTAATTGCTAATTATACTGATTTCTCCTTCAAATAATAAAAGTTAATGGTTATTTTTAGACCTATTGGTATCTTTACAAGATTTAACATCAGGAAAAACAGTGAATCTGAAGATGAGAGGAATAAGGCATCACAACCGAAAGGGACAATTCTAGGGTAAAAACCACCAGATGGCTAACAGACACATGAAAAGATGCTCAACATCACTCATCATCAGGGAAATACAAATCAAAACCATAATGAGATACCACCTCACACACGTCAGAATGTCTAAAATTAACAACGCAAGAGACAACAACTGTTGGCAAGGATGCGGAGAAAGGGGAACCCTCTTGTACTGTTGGTGGGAATGCAAACTGGAGCAGCCACTCTGGAGAACAGTATGGAGGTTCCTCAAAAAGTTAAAAATAGAACTACCCTATAATACAGTAATTGCATTACTAGGAATTTACCCAAAGTTTACAAAAATACAGATTCAAAGGCGTACCTGTACCCCGATGTTTATAGCAGCACTATTAACAATAGCCAAACTATGGAAAGAATCCAAGTGCCTATCAACTGATGAATGGATAAAGAAGATGTGGTATATATACAATAGAATATCAGAAAGAATGAAATCTTGTCATTTGCAATGCTGTGGATGGAGCTATAGTATATTATCCTAAGTGAAATAAGTCAACCAGAGAAAGACAAATACCATATGATTTCACTCATATGTGGAATTAAGAAACCAAACAGATGAACATATGGGAAGGGGGAAAAAGAGAGGGGAAACAAACCATAAGAGACCCTTAACTATAGAGAACAAACTGAGGATTGGTGGAGGGAGGTGGGTGGGGGATGGGCTAAATGGGTGATGGGTATTAAGGAGGGCACTTGTCATGTTGAGCACTGGGTGTTGTATGTAAACGAAGAATCACTAAATTCTACTCCTGAAAACAATATTACACTGTATGTTAGATAACTAGAATTTAAATAAAAATTTCAAAAACAAAAAACAAACATATAAAAAAAACAAAACAAAACAAAACCCCAACACCGTGTTCGTCAGATACAACTCCAGGACCCCATCAGATATTTTTTCATTCAGTTCTTACCTCATACATTTTCTCATTGGATTTCCTTTTACTTTATTATCTCCCTCTATAAGTATCTTTTGTCTGTCTACACTATTCCACTTTTATCTTTTAATTTTTTAAAATAAGTCCAGGCATTATGCTGTATACCTAAACTTACATACCACAATAAGTTTACTTAATATCCATCACCTCACCTTATACAGAGAAAAAAACATTTTTTCCTTGTGGTTGGAACTCCCAGGATCTACTCCTTTACATTAAAAAATTTTATAATGTAAGGTTTAAAGTAGCAGATGCTCAAATATTCTTGGGCAAAAAGAAAATCATATCTATGAAGCAACTACGACTTCTTATTTTTTCTCTCTGCCAACAGTGATCAGTTGGAAAGTAGGAAAATATTTTCCAGTAAATAACTCACATATTTGGACATGCCTAACTGTTTAGATGAGGGATGAGAAAATAAATGTATAACTTTATTTGAAGAGAAAGTTAAAAAATCTCTATCAGGTCTTTTGTGAAAGTGATTAAAGCATTTACAAATAGGAAAGATGTGTACTCAGAAAAAAACATTATAAAGAAAAAGAACAAAAATTTTGCTGTGATTTTAAAAGTTTGAGAGATAAAAGATATAGCAAAAGGCATTTAACAGAGTTCATTTACTTACTCGAATAAAAATATCTTTTGACTGGAGAAACAGATTTCTTTATAAAGTACTATTCACATAAGTTATTCAAAGACAATGGGAAATTTACTATAATTCCAGATCAAGACAGATCTTAGGGTGGGTTTTGGGTGTGCCAGTCATGGTTTTCAAATTTCACTCTTAAGAGTTATTCCTTTGGACTCTGAAGATCTTCTGTCCCTCGAAGGCCCCGAGGAAAAATACAAGTATTTCTGGAGGGTATGATTATTGTCCTTTATGTTGTTTTTGAAAGCAAGAGTAGTATCTGAGACTGGAGGAAGAGACGGAGGGGCTTAATCCCTTCTATTTCACAGATAGAGCAAGGCTGTGTTACCCAGAGCTGTGTGGAAAGTTAAAGGCTGAGAATCAGAACAATGACTTGTTAATTCACATTCTGAGGATTATCTTGATCAGAAGGGCAGGGAACTCATTCTTGGAAAGTGAATGCATAGATTCCAGGGGAAAGAGTAATGACCTCTAAATGCGTGGAATACTTGGCATCACCATTCATAGAGATTGCTTTTGTTCACAACAGAATCCAACCTACTGTCTCGAGAAGTCACTAAATGAATCTTAGGAACTAAAAACTCAGTTCGTGCCTTTGTCTAGGGGGGGTCACTGGGTATCTTTCTCCACCTAGTGGCCAGTGCCTCCGGACCACAAAACTAAAAGACAACTGGTTATTGTGGCAATGAAATAAGTGAGGTTTCTTGTTTTGCAAGAAAACAAGGCTATCAAATCCTAGAACGAAGAAGATATTTAAGCATATGTTTGGAAAAGCCAGTGGGCGTATTAATGATTAGGTTGGCTTGCGTCAGGTTGGCTCCCATTGTTCAGATGACGTGCTTTGCATTCCAGTGGAGAAAGAGCAGTTGGGAAAAGTTGCTGATCAAATAATGCACACAAGTGGAGTTAAAGCTTGAGGCCAATTTTATAATATGCAATGTTCACATTATAAAGCCCACTTTCCAAGGACAGAAAAAGAGGAGATTTAAAGACTCTTTGATTGTTAATGTTATGTGACTTTTGGATACTCTGTCTCGGTTATGCTCTGGGCGTAGATAGGTACTCAGTAAAAGTCTTTTGTATCTAATTGAAATTGATAGATCCCTCCCTGCCTCAATTCTTAAATTGTTCTTGTCTCTACTTCTCCCACCTAAAATCATATTCCATTAAAAATAAATACATCTTTTAAAATATGCAACTAAGGAGCGTGTTTCAGTCGTTTTCATGTTGGTCTCTGCAGAATTTGACACTGTTGAGTGCTCCCTCCTGGAAACTTTGGTCTTCCTCTCTGCTCTGGTTTCCATGACAGCATCCTCTCCTGCTTGCCTCCTACTTCCCTGGCAGGATTATTATTTTTTTTTTTGTTTGCTCTCCAGCATTACCCTCCTTTTGTGGTCTCTTAAATACTACTGTGGCCGAGGTTCTATTTTTAGCTCTCTTTTCTCCATCCCACTTGTCTGCCTCTGTGGTCACTCACCACTGTGTGAACTCTGATGCAGATGCTGGTGGTCTCCAGTCTCCATCTTCAGCTCCCCCCCTTCTCTCCTGAGCTCCGGACCAAAGTTCCTGTCTATCTGTTAGATATTTCCACCACCAAGTCCTGCAGGCACCTGGAAACCCTGGGAAGTCCTAACTGACCTCATTATTTTGTGCCCTTCTGCTATTTGCACTCTTGCCTACATTTTCCATCTGGATATATAACATTGCTATTTCAGTAGTCAGGATCCAGAGGGTGAATGGTGTTGTCTTCCTGACATCAAGCACTGACTTGATTCTGATTAAGAAAATTAATGTTAATAAAAAGAACTATGATTTATTAAGCAGTTAAGAATTTCTATACCCTGTTTAGTGTTTCATATATTGTGCCAGATAAATTCTGAACCCACGACATATTGCCTATATCAGCTTTATTTTATTTATATATATATATTTTAATTTTTTAAATGTTTATTTATTTTTGAGACACACAGAGAGAGAGACAGAGCATGAGTGGGGAGGGGCAGAGAGAGAGGGAGACACAGAATCTGAAGCAGACTCCAGGCTCTGAGCTGTCAGCACAGAGCCCGACACAGGGCTCAAACTCACAGAACGGTGACATCATAACCTGAGCTGAAATCAGACGCTTAATCGACTGAGCCACCCAGGCACCCCTATATTACCTTGATGTTAGCGTGGCTATGGTGAAAAGTTCTGTGCTGGTTGCCATCACCCCACCTTAAGGACTTGCTCTAACTTTCCTGCCTCAGGGCTTCCTCTGAGACTGGGGAAGACTGTTAAACCAGTGAATAAGACAGCCAGGATGTGAGGGGAAGATAAAGCTCCTTAGCAAGTGAGGAGTGGGAGTTAGTGGAGAAATTTCTCAGCTTCCTATCCTTCAGAAGCACAATTTTGAGGGCCATTCTGTAAGATTCCTCCAAAGGAATCTTGCAGGATTCCTCCAAAGACCCCTTGTAGGATTGAGCCCAGGTTGCCCAGAATGGGAACCAGTCCAACAATATATTCTTAGTTGGCTTGACATTCCTCCTTTTCTTGCCCCACTCTCCCTGCTCCCTGGGGAGCACCTCTTAAACAAGCTCTCTGAACCTAGGTCTTGTCTTAGGCTCCACTTTTGGGAGAACTCAAATTGAAACACACACATTTAATCCTCACAATAGGTCTTCCTGTGAGATAATGCTATCCTTAGCCCCATTGTATAGATGAGGAAACTGACACATAGAGGTTAGTCAATTTACCCGGGGTTAGTCAGCCTGTTAGTCGAACAGCTGGGATTTGAACATAGGCCCTCTGACTCCCAAACCTTCTGTCTGCCAAAACAACAATCTGATGGGCAAGTGGGAGAATACCTGAGCAATTATACTTGATTGGCTCTGATATCCATATGTCATTGTCCCTTCAATGTCAAGAGATTTTTTTTTTTTTCTCAGCCTTTTTCAGTTTTGTGATGAGAATTCTCAGGAGATTTTTGGTTTGATGTTGAGTAGGATGGAAAGATTTGCAATTAAAGACCTGTACATCTAAAAAGAAAACAAAGTAGACTTGTATTTTTGGATAAATCTGAAGGACATTAATGTTTTACAAGGGAACTATGTGTGATTTCTGAAACTTTTGACACTTTGTTCACTGGAGGTTAATGCTTGGATGTTCTTTTGAATCTCTTTGCTTTTTGTTTCCATAAAATGAGTATGCAGCTTCACTGATAAAAGGCATTTTTACATGTAGATAAAAATGTGATAATTTATACTAATACATGGTAAGAATTTTGGAAACATTAGTGGCTTCTCAAATAATCTTACTGACTCAGACAAAAGGAGAAATAAGATGTGAGAATTCGCTTTAATTTAGAGTAGCAGATGGATTTTGAAACATTTTTTGAAATTGCGAATAGGACAAGGGAAAGGAACCGTGTGTTTCCCTACATGCCTTAGATACGTGATCTCCTTTCACTTGCCATGAACCCTGCCAATATTCTTGTCATTTTTCTTGTTTTACAGATGAGGGATTAAGTTTAAAGGATCTGACAAACTCCCTTCAAGTCACACAGTTATGAAGTGGGAAAGATGGGATTTACACCCGGTCTGAGTAGCTCTCCAAACCACACTCTTATTACCTTGCCTGGGCAATAGAATATAAGTCCAGGATGCAAGGATTTTGTAGTTGCACATTTAAAAAATGCATGTCTTTCCAGGTTACATGACATGTCACCTATAGGCAGATGGTATGGTATACAGAATATGCACAAGTACTGTGGACCTTAGATCAATGCAATGACTTCCCTTGGAATAGCTACCTCCAAATTTCCTCAGTGTTCCCAGGAGCAATCGAGAATTTTACATATAATATAAACTCAAAACTATTCTAATTTATAAAACTACAAGACTCGGCTAAATCACAACACCAAAAGGAATTAACTTGCATTGCTCTTTTACCAGAAAAATGTCTGACACGGAATGTTATCTTTTATACCAGGGATGGGCACACTGGCCAAATCCAGCCTGCCACCTGTTTTTGGTGTCTGTGAACTAAGCGTTTTTACATTATTAGATTTTTTTTTAAGTTTATTTATTTTGAGAGAAAAGAGACAGTACAAGTGGGGGAGGGACAGAGAGAGAGGGAGAGGGAGAGAGAATCCCAAGCAGGCTTCATGCTGCCAGCACAGAGCCTGACGTGGGGCTCGAACCCACGAAGCCATGAGATCATGACCTGAGCTGAAACCAAGAGTTGGACGCTTAAACTGACTGAGCCACCTAGGCACCCACATTATTAAATATTTTTTTAAAAAAGTAAAGGGAAAAAATACTTCATAACATAAAAGTTATATGAAATTTAAGATTTAGTGTGTATAAATAAAGTTTTATCAGAAAACAGCCATACTCATTCATTTGCATATTGTTTATAGCTGCTTTTGCACAACATCTGTGTTGAACAGTTGTGACAAAAACTATATGTCTCTCAAAGCCTAAAATATTTGCTATCTGGTATTTTACAGAAAAAGTTTGCTGCCCCTTGTTCTATACTATTTGGTGGCTAGAGGTGAAACTTTGAACATTGGTTTTCTTTGGCTTTGTTTTAAAAAAATCATTAAAATCCAATGCAAATACAATATATGCTCAAATACTAATGTGCATGTATGCTTTGTTTATACATGCTAGATTTTCTTTGTTACTTTCAAGATAATGCTGTCATGAAACATTTATCTTCCAGTGTTGGTCCTAATAATAAAGAGACACAGGGATGTGAGAAGCAAATTCATACTGGGACTGAGCCATTCCTTAAGAAGCAATTTTGTTGGTAGGAGTCATATTACCAGTAGTAATAATGGTGACCTAGGGGCTGACAGTTTAGAAATCACTTTTGGACACCAACTCACATTTAATATTGATTTAACTTAATTTTGTGAGATATTACTATTACTTCCTCTTTTGTTTACACATAAGGAAAACGTGAGATTAGTTGACTTGCCCAAGATCCCCAAATCAGTAAGTGTCAGAATCCACACCCAAACACAATGGTTACTTCTTTTTTTGGGGGGGGAGGAGGAGGAGGAGTAACTTCATTATTAAAAGGAAATATTTATGATTTTACATCCATGAGCAATAAGAATATTTTGGTATCAGAAAAACGATGGGGCACTTGGGTGGCTCAGTTGGTTAAGCGTCAGACTCTTGAATTCAGATCAGGTCAAGGTCCCAGGGTCGTGGGATCGAGCTCTGAGCTGAGACTGGAGCCTGCTTAGGATTCTCTCTCTCTCTCTCTCTCTCTCTCTCTCTCTCTCTCTGCTCCCCCCACCCCCACTCATGCATGCCTGCTCTCTCTCTTTCCCTCAAATAAAAAAAAAGTGATGGGAATTTACTTAAAATAACAGATTTTGGAATTTTGATTTTATTTTTGGATGGTTTTAGTATTTACAGTGTTCTTTGAAGCAACATCCTTTTATCACCATAATTGCCCATATTTCTTTTATGCCAGTTAAATTGTCAGCACCGAAATAGATTTTGCAAGTAGTGACATATGTGAGTACATACTGAAATTATTTTTACTTACATGAGGAAAATATGCTCATTTGATTATAGAAAAATGCCATTTCAGTATTTTTCTGAATGAAAACCAATATTTTAAATGAAAAAAATATATTAAAAAGAAAAAAAATCAAGTTCCCAAGACATACGATTGAATTTAACAGGGTCCTAATAAATGGCTTATTTGGATTTGTAGTTTACATAAACTCATTTTATTTATTTTTTGCATATTCAGAAATATTAATACAGAACAGATGCAAGCACTATGTCAGGTTTTGGTGATGGAAGGTTATCCTATACCTTTATTAAGTTCATGATCTATGGAAAGATTAGCACATGAAGCGATAATTACGATGTAACTCAGGATGATAGGTGCCATCATGGAAATCTATATAAAAGTACTATCGGTACTAATTAATTCTTATTGGAAAATGGGAATATTGTCAGAGGGTAGGTGGAAGGATTGGGTGAATGGATGGTTCCATCTAAATAGAGAATATAGAAGAGAATATAGAAGGGAAGTTTGGGGTGATAGAAAGTGAAAGACTGGATGAGAGGGTTGGGGTGAGGAGACGTAAGTGACTTTGGTTTGGATATGTTGAACCACTAACAGTTTAGTGAGAGCTAATATAAGAATACAAATGGTTGCAATATTTTGTGAAAAGGGCTGTGATCAACAGCATGGGGTACCAAAGGAGAACCAAAGATGAGCACTGATTTTGACCAAATGAGGAAGTACAGAAGAGCTTCCTGAAGGAAGTCACCTTTAAGCAGATACTTAAAGAGCAAGAATTGTCTGGATAAGATTGGCAGGTCAGGGCCACCATAGGTGACTGTGTAAATACTACACTACTCCAGGGGATGCTGGTCACATCGACTCAGGTGTGAATGGATTTCCCTGGAGTTTTTCAGTGCACAACCCATGCAACCATATATGCTGGTCCTATATAGTAATAGGTTTTGGATGTTCTAGGTAGAAAGGGATGACAGAGGGACAGTGTTCCAGGAAGAGTAGGCCACAAGGGCTCTGAAGTAGGAGAAAACATGATATGGTCAAGGAGTAAAAAATGGATTTTAGTTTCTGTTGTAGACTGAAAGAATGGGGTGGAAAGGTAGGGGAGAAATGACCAGAAATAAAGTTACAGTGCTAAGTATGGACTAATCATTCAGACAGTTGAAATCAGATAGGATGTTGGCACTAGAGATGGAGAGAAATGAATATCTCAGGAACAGATTTAAGAAACAAGCTTGAAATGCTTATAGGAAATTCTAGAAAATGATGCCTAATAATAAAATAAGAATAGCAAACACATTGTGTTTATTATATTTCAGGTACTATTCTAAAAACTTTACATATATTACATATAAAAAACAAGCTTTACATATAATCTGAACAATAATCCTATGAAGTAGACATTATGATTTCTCCCCGACCCCCAATATTATAGATAAAACTGTAGCAAAGAGAGACCTTAGGTGACTCCTCCAAGACCACACAGCCCAGGCATTCTGGCTCAAGTCCATACGCTTAACCGCCACACTCCTCTGCCATTCAATAAAAAGTGAAAATAATGGAATTGACTGGAAGTCAGACATGAGAGGGCAGTAGATGTACATTTGGAAATCATCAGCAGAGAGAAAGGGAAGACTCAGAGAGAGTGGTGCCCTGCAACTCAAGGGAAAAGTTTCACAGACAAGGACCAGTGGACAATGTCAAGGGCAGCAGAATGTTCTACTGAAGAAGTTACCAGTCTTCACAGGCTTTAGTAATAGAGGGTCATGAATGACCCCGGTAGAAGCAATTTTAGAAGAATGATAGGGGTAGAAGCTAGAAGATTCCAGGTTGAAAAGTGGATGGGTACTAGAAATAATGGAGGGAGCCACGACAGATGTTGATGGAAGTGGAGAGGGGGTATTAAGGAGAGGAAGAAGTTTAATCAAGGTGTGTGTGTGGCAATCTATTATCTATCAATCATCTCTGTCTATCTATCTATCATCTCTATCTATCTCTCTATCATCATCATCTATCTATCTATCAACATCATCCACCAATCTATCAATCAACTATCTCATGTTAGGTTATTGGAAAGTAGGAACTTTTTCCCCATGAGTAGTCACTGATTTTTAGGAAATCTGTGTTTTTAGGAAAATGCTTTTGTTCCACAAATTTTAACTGTTGACATACGAAGAAAAGAGATTTATAAAACTAGAGCTGGTGATTCTGTTAGTCTAGAAAGGTCTATGTTAAGGTTTTAAAAATTCCCTCAATCTTTCCCAGTGACAATCAAAACCAAAGAGATACCTTCTGTGGCTGTGAAAGTGTTCAGTTGTGAAGTATCAATATTGAATATTTGTAAAAGTATCTATGAAGAAGAATTTACTTAGCAAAACTCCCTGAAGTCTTATTTATTTTTTAAATATATACTTTTAATGTGGCCCTTTCCTTCCTAGTTTGCATTTTATTTGATGCTCTTATTTCTATCCTCCGCATCCTTACTGTGCTCTTTATGGGGCCTGTTCTTCCCTGCGTTCCTTGTAATTTAGTCTTCATTTTTAAATGCCTTCGTCTTTTCTTTTCTTTCTTTATTTTCCTGTGTGCTGTCAGTTCCTGTTGCACATCCTCCTGTTATCTATTATCATTTCCTCTTGTCCGGCCACCATCTGTTCTCTGAGTTTTGGTATTTCTCCTTTAGAGTTTCAATTGCTGCATAGAAGTTTAAAACCCTCAGTTGGAATGTTAGATTGCACTTTTCATCTGCTTTGTGCCAGTATTTTCCTGGTGTTTTCAGGGTCTTACAGTGTCTGTAAGAAAGCTATTTTACTCTTTTTCATCTTTTAATTTTTCTCGTAAGACCTTGTGTGAATGTAGAGCATAGTATTTTGTTGTTACTCAGATTTCAATTTTTTTTTTAAGTTTATGTATTTATTCTGAGAGAGAGAGTGCAGGAGAGGGGCAGAGAGAGGGGGAGAGAACGAGTTCCAGACAGGCTGTGTAATGCCAGCCAGCACAGAGCCCGATGTGGGGCTCAAACTCACCAACTGAGAGATCATGACCTGAGCCGAAATCAAGAGTCGGCCATTTAACTGAGCCACCCAGGGGCCCCTGTTACTTATATTTTAATGAGACACATTTTTGTGATGTCTATAGGAGGTTCTTATGGAGGCACATGGCCAGGTTAGGTCTCTGGGCTTCATGGCTCAAGGGCATCCTCTTCCACTCCCCTAGCGGAAAAACTTAAAGTATGGCCTTCCAGTGTGGTTCCCTCAATTAAAATTATTATTATTTTACTCAAGTGTAATTAACATTTATTTAGGTCTTTGACTTAATTTTTACTTCTTTGATCAGTGCACATATTTTGTTAATGTCGTACCTATTATAAATAGTTCCGTTTTTAGTTCGATTTCCAGGGGTGCCTGGGTGGCTCAGTTGGTTAAGCCTCTGACTCTTGATTTCTGCTCAGGTCATGATCTCACAGTTTGTGAGTTGGAGCCCCATTTCCAGCTCTGTGCTGACAGTGTGGAGCCTGCCTGGGATTCTCTTTCTCTCCCTCTCTCTGCCCCTCCCCTGCTTGCTCTCTATCTCTCACTCAAAATAAAGATAAACTTAAAAATTATTAAAAATTCAATTTCCAATTTTTAATTGTGAAGAGTGTGTTCAAATACAATTGACTTTTGAATATGGACCTTGTATCTTAAGATCTTGCTAAACTCACTCATTAGTTTTAGGCTTTTTTTTTTTTTTTTTTTTTTCAGATTCAGTGGGATTTTCCACAATGACTGTCACATTGTCTGAGAATAGACACAATCTGTATAGCTTTATTGCTTTCTTGCCTTATTGAATTGATTAGGAATTACTTCTTTTGTGTTCACACTTTGCATGTGAAGTTTAGGTGTTGATCCACACTTGAGGGGAATTTATATGCAGATCACGGGCTTCCTTTCCTCAAGGCTCCCTTCTCTTTGTGATTTTAATGTTAAAGTTTTAGCCCCTGTAGTGCCCAGACTCCAAACTCTTTTCTCCATAGTCCATTAAGACCCATATATTTCTTGTACGGGTCTAATCCTCTGCTTATGGGAAACTGAAAAGCAATCTCAGGAAAAGAGCTGGGTGAATTCGATAAAGCTCACTACCTGTACCTTCTTTCCCACATGCATCAAAACACGGCCTGTGCTTATTCCCCCTCAATCCCTGCAGTTACTTTAAAATATCTTGTCCAGGTTTTGTAATTTTTTTCGGTGGGATGATTAGTTTGATATCAGCTACTCCATTGTGACTGATATTGGAAGCTTTTAAGTGTGCTTTTAAGTGAAAGAAAAAAAGGAAAATAGAAAAGCTGATATTAAGGATTTGTTTATACAGATGAATTGCAGCCTTTTCCCTTTCTATATGACTCGGGTTCATGTATAATTATTTAAAAGGGCTTGGGAACGCAGCCAGGTTGAGGAGTGGCTGCTTTGGTATCTGCAGCCTTGATATTGTTTGTTGCCATTGCGCAGTGGTTACCATTTCCAAAATGGAAACCCATAGTATGAATATGCACGTGAGATGCACCGAATGTTCCAACCTTCTCTTGCCATTTCCACTGTGCCAGCAAGTGTTTTCCTTCCCCCTAACCAAGCTCCTTGAAATATGGATCCAGGCATATATAACACTTGCTGATTTGTTTCACACCTTCCTTTGATAGACTCAGCATTCACCCTCTCAATTTGATTTCAGACTAGTTTATACCTTTCTTTACTAAATTATAGTGTTACCTCCCATGCTCTGGGCCCCATGTGGACTATACATTTCTTAAAAAAAAAGGACTTTGTCATCTATATATTTTGTGCCGACCTCAGATCATGACAGAATCTGTTGGTTCACAGCTGTTCCATAAATATCCTTACCGGCTAAATTACAGTTTTATATAACATTATCTTTTAGTTGCTATAACTAGAGTTTCCCAAGGTTATTTTTTCAGATGTTATTGGTGTTCAATCTAAAATTAACTCCTTCAGTAAACAATATGAAGCATAAGAGCTGCTCCAAGGAAACCACAAATATCGTTGATATCTATCGCCTATGTAGTGCTACAGAACAGACATTACCAACATTTTTCTATGACCCTTAACTTCAGGGATTTATACAAAAGTGAAATAGGATGTACATTAAATTTCAGGAACTCACAATGCTAAGCTCTCTCAGAAACAGAGTTAGTGAAGGGTGCCTGGGTGGGTCAGTCGGTTAAGCATCCAACTTCAGCTCAGGTCATGATCTCACAGATGGTAGGTTTGAGCCCTGCGTCAGGTTCTGTGCTGACAGCCTAGAGCCTGGAGCCAGTTTCGAATTCTATGTCTCCCTCTCTCTCTGCCCTTCACCTGCTCACACTCTGTCTCTGTCTGTCTCAAAAATAAATAAATACTAAAAAATTAAAACAACAACAAAATGGTACAGTATGTGTGCTGTAAGTTCTTGCAGAATTGCTGGGCACTTGGGTTATGTTGTGTCATGGCTGAAAGAATGCGAGCTGTCATTCTGCTATGCCCAGGAGTCCTCATTTGTGATCCATTAATCTTTTTTCATTGGCCCTCTTGTGAGCAGATTAATTGTAGTAGAAAAGTATGGACATTTTATAACGAGACTCAATTTGTTCTAAAAATGAAGACCATGAATGAATGTTTCTCTTCTTGTGTTTCCTGATAGGACTTCAAATTGAGAGACAAAAATAAATGTTAGAAATATCTAGACGTTGGCCTTAGAAATTGAAAATGATCACAAGCTCTTTGAATTACATCTGTTAGCACCGAGGCCTGTTCCTTATTCTCACCACGCTGAGACTTCCTTTTTTGTCAGAGATTAATGTTCTCTCCTTATTCATACAAAAGATTAAAGAGGACATATAAATATGAAACATATGCTTTTCATTAATCAAAGTTTTAATTCATCTTCTTGATAGACATCAAAAGATATAAATTGCTGTGTGAGAGGTAGAATTATACAATGCAACTAATATGAAGTGGGTAGTTTTATTCGAATTATGTAAAAGTATTTAATGTATTTCTTTCTTCTCATGGTAGATGAGGACTTGAGTGATGGCTGATGATACTTGGTCAATAAGAATCATTTGCTTTCTTTTCATAGAAGCCTAACCTTTCCTTCTCTTGGGAACAAGGGTGTTTGGCTGGGAGTAAACAAGGGTGTTTAGCTGCGGGAGGGGAAAAAGGTATGCCAGGGGAAGGAAAATGGAGCTAATTGATTGTGATAATACAGTTAGAATCGCAGTGCTGGAAATGATATTAGAGATGATCTATTCACGATCCTTGTGTTACAGGTGAGAAAAACTGATATTTCAAGCAGAAGAGGACTTGCATGAGGTTGGCTGAACAGGAACATAGCCAGGAAAGGTGCTCTTTATCACGCCATAATGCTCATGACCCACACTCAGTACTCACACCGCTCTTCAAGAGTGGGGAGTCCCCCAGCCCCACAGAATATAAAGGATGGGTTAAAGGGGGTAATTCCTGCCTAGGGTGTTCCATGAGCCAGGGAAACAAGAACATTCATATTTAGTTTTTAAAGATCTTTATGACAAAGTAAAGTAGGGTCAAATGAGCACTGTAAAGGAGCTTCATTCTCACGCAGGCTGTCTGCAAGCTCCCTTCTAGCTCCCTGTTCTCACACCCGGTGAGCCAGATCCCTTCTGCTAAACCAGCAGCACAGCTCAGGGGAGACTGCTCAGAAGGGAAAGTGAAGGGAAATGCAACACCAGGTCTAACACTGCTGAATTTTGCTGACTAGCGTCGGGTGGTTTTGACCTTGTAAATAAAGGCAAAGTGGTTTAAATGTCGAAATGTCTCATATTTAAAAAATCTGTGGAAATTATAACAATGACACCAGGTCAAACCAGAAATGGTTGAAAAATATTTAAATAACACCAAAGAAATCTGTTCTTACTCCACCCTTCCTTTTTTGCCCCATGGTACCACTGGCATCTGATTAATGAGATTCCAGCTCTTTTCTATGTGTATGCAAACAAAAGAATTAGGACTTTACTTTGTTTTTATAAACATGAAGCTGCATTTTGCACACCCGATTTTTTTTTTAAGTAGGCTCCATGCCCACCGTAGGACTTGAACTCACGACTCTGAGATCAAGACCTGAGATGAGACAGTCACTTAACCAACTGAACCACTTAGGTGCCCCTGAACACTTGATTTTTAACCTCAGTAATATTTCTTGGATTGTACCACATATCAGTACCTAGTTACATACTATTCCGTAGTATGGTTATTCTATTATTCATTATAACATTTCTGTGTTGAAGAACATAAAAGTCTATCAACTGATGAATGGATAAAGGAGATGTGGTATATGTATATAATTGAATATCACTCAGCCATCAAAAAGAATGAAATCTTGCCATTTGCAACAATGTGGATAGAGCCAGAATGTATTATGCTAAGCAAAAAAAAAAAAAAAAATCAGAGAGAGACAGATACCATATGATTTCACTCCTATGTGGAATTTAAGAAACAAAACAGATGAACACATGGGAAGGGAGGGCAAGAGGAGAGAGGGAAACAAACCACAAAAGACTATTGACTATAGAGAACAAGCTGAGGGTTGATGGAGGGAAGTGGGTGGGAGATGGGCTTAATGGCTGATGGGTACTAGGGAGGGCACTTGTTGTGATGAGTACTGGGTGTTGAATGTTAGTGACGAATCACTGAGTTTTACTCCTGAAACCAATATTGCACTGAATGTTGACTAACTAAAATGAAAACAAAACAAAACATAAAAGTTGCCTCTGGTGTTTTACTTACCAGTAATACTGGAATGAATATTTTACACCCATCCATGTGAACATGTGTGATCATTACCTTATGCCAAATCTATACAGGTTGTATTTTTTGTTAATGAATTTAGGCATTGAAAATTTTTTTAGGTTAATCAGTTCATCTTGAGGATTTGATATAGAGGTGAGAACCAAGGCAAAAGGATAGATCTATGTAGAAGTCCTGAGTGTTCTCAGTAGCAAAAATCTACAGGGATAAAGAAACTAAAGTAATTAGCTTCTCTTGCTCATTTTGGTGTTCACTCAAAGTGGCTCTGAACCAGAGGCATTCAAGATCACATTCAGACTTGCTGATCTGCTAGAAGGACTTACAGGATTCAGAAAAAGCTACTATGCTCACAGTTATGGTTTGTTTCAGTGAAAGGATACAGATTAAAATCAACAAAGGCAAAAGGTGACTGGGTGAAGTCCAGGAGAAACCAGATGTAAGCTTGCAGGTGTCCTCTCCAGTCGAGTCACATGGGTATGCCTAACTCTCCCAGCAATGATGTGTGACAACATGGATGAAGTGTTGCCAACCAGAGGGGCTTACCTGAGCCTTGGTGTCCAGGGTTTTTAGCTTTATAATGTTTCATATTGGTTTTATAGGCATGCAGCACCCATGTGATTAAACTTAGCTACCTAGTTCCAACTCCCCAGAGGTCAAACTGGCACAAATGGCTCAGGATCTCAGGCATACAAAAACAGGCATTTACTGTGAGTCACATCATTAGCTAGCATAAACCATCTGGTCAAACTGACACAGCCTGGCCCACGGCCTTGGGAATATAGGACACTTTTATCGAACAGGGTATCCCAAGGGCTCAGAAGTTGTCTCCTAGGAGCTGGCTAAAGGCCAGTTCTCCTAGATCAGGCCTTTCTTTGGAATGTGCAGGGCTTGAGCAACCAGGCCTGAGTTAACCCTTTCCTGCATGGTCTCCTTGTACTTTATTGGGGGTGATTCTGTGGTCATATGTCTTGAGCCACTCAAAGAGAAGGAGATATCAGGGCTACTTGGAATATATTTGATCATTTATGTGAGGACTGAGTAATTTCTCTTGCTTCATAAAATGGAGCCATAATGCATGTAGTGGAACCAGTATCTGACTAGGCTGACATGACTTGATTTGAGTCCTAGTCTAAGCAAGTCCTGAATTTGAGTCTGAGAGATTCATCATTCCAATAAAGATTAGGGGTTTATGTATGGAAGCAAAGTAAGGGATGAAACGGCAGTGATGGAAGTTTGAAAAAAAGATGTGCTTTGGGGGTATTAGTCTTGGTCTGGAGAGAGAGAAATGACATTAACAAATGTTCAATGTCCGACACCAATAAATGTTTATTCAAAAAACACAAACATTCGCTGTATACCCACTACACGCAGGTACCATGGTGTTCAAGTTAGGGACAAGACTAATAACTGGCAGAGTTTCAAGGGACCAGATATTTACCATTATAAAACTTTGGCAACTTTATCAGTGACCCAGTTCTGAAGAGAGTGAAGCCCAGGGATCAGAATACAATTTGTAGGTTACATTGAGATAGCAGGCAGAGAATTCAGAAACTGTAAATCCTACTCTTAAAGGAAAAAAAAAAGAATCTAGCCATGAGGTGGTACACCATAAAGTAGGAACTTAGATAAGGAATAATAAGAAGACAGGGTAAGGATTCGATGACAGGGAGCCTGGGTCACAACTCATGAAATAAATTACTGGCGAACTGAAGTTTTCTGTTAGTATGGAACCAGAAGTAAAGCTTGAGGCCCCACTCTTATATTCCCTGTATAGGAAACAGATTGGTCTCAGAGTCTGGGAGGGACAGTGACTCCATTTGTAGATTGGAGCTATTCAGTGGCCAGATGTGAAGAGCTTTATACCACTCTGACATCCGTGGGTAGTGACGTTGCTTTTGTTTTATGAAAAAGAAACTAATGCTTTATTTATTAAGTGACTAAAAATTAAATGGTAGACAGGAAGATAAAGATTCGGTTGACTTATGGAAGAAAGGAGGCGGGTGATGTGAGCTGAGGGGTGATCAAACAAACCAACAGGAGGAGTTTCCTTAAGTGTGGTAATTTTGTTAAAGAGAGAACCATCACTCAGCAGACGGCAGGCACTGCCAATCCTATTCTGGTCCATTCTCAGAAAGAGCCATTCCTTCTGTTATGGGTTGAGTTGTGTCCCCCCTCCCCCCACCACCCCACCCCCATTGAAAAATGAAGAAAGATGTATTAGAGTCCTAACCCCTAGTGTCACAGAATGTGACCTTATTTGGAAGTAGTGTCTTCACAGAGGTAATCAAGTTAAAATGAGGTCATTAGGGTGGCCCCTAACCCAATGTGACTGGTGTCCTTATACAAAAGGGAAATTTGACACAGAGCCAGACATGCACAGAAGATGAGGTGAAGACAGAGGGAGAAGACAGCCTTCCACAAGCCTTTGGATCCTTTCGGCCTGGAGTGGATCTGCCCTCACAGCCCTCAGAGGGAACCAACATTTCCGACACCTTGATTTTGAACTTCGGGATTCCAGAAATGTGAGACAATACACTTCTGCCCAGTCTTTGGTAGTTGTTTTGACAACCCTCCCAAACTAGTGTACCTCCCATATCTGCCTCTTACTGCATTTCTTGTCCTTGACCTTTAACTCCAAGGGGACAGATCTTTCTATCTTTAATCTTCTTCTTATCTATCAGGCCCCTTTAAAATAAATGTATTGCAATGGGTCAACAAGATGTCATATTAACTAAATAATTGGATAGGTGGCAGGTAGAATGTAGCCTAAGGGTCAGTGAAGAAGAAAAATAAAGAATACATTAAGTAGACCAGAGACCATCATGAAAACACAGAACCATTCAAGGCTCTTCAATTTCAAGTAGATTGGTGGTGGGGATAATAACAAAGAGGGAGAGAGAGAAGTGATTTTAAAATCTTTGTCCTGGGGTAGTTTGTTCCTTCATTGAATAAATGACTAAAACAATCCTCTATTATATTAACACTACGTTACTGATAAGTTTTGACACGTAGTGATTTTATTTTTGTTGTCAATCTGAAATAATATTCATGAATAGTTTTCCTTCTTATTTACAGTAGTTATTGCTTTATATAGTTCACTTATAAAAATTTATGGTGGTTTGTTCTTTTTGTCAACATAATTCTCTCTCTTTGTGCTACTTAAGTCTTTGTGTGTAATTGGTATGGGTCCCTTGGTTACTTTTTGTTTCTGTATACCTGATAAATATACATCATTCTCTTGTTTTTGACATGAAGTGCTCCCAGTTCGATCTCTATAGAGTCTGGTAGGCGTTCATGTCTTGTGGCACTGCCTGGCTGACACAAGATCTCATTGTTTTCCCACTGCCTCTGGCTCTATGAATCATTGTGGCACATGAAAAATTATAATCACCAGCCTTGACTTCATCCAGTGTTCTTCCTTCCTTCAAGGTTTTACACCGAGGACGGTACCTCTCCAGATGAAATACACTGTCTCAGGCTCCTTCCTCCACCTTCTTAGTTTGTTGTTCCCTTGAAGTTACGGCCTCCTGATATGTGTGGGTAGAAATGTAGTAGTGTTTGAGCAATCTGGGAAGTGATGGCTTAGAATGGATTACTGACAGAGGAGAGGGATTGTGGCTAGTTTTCCGTGAGCGTGGACTCTGAATTTCAGACCTGAGGGTAACAAAGGTACAATGGAGGTGATTTTTGCGCCCCCTCTATGCATTTTTCCTTTTCCAGGTATCCAATTCAATTTTTTTCCCCCGAGAAATATTCCTTCTCTAGTTGCCCAGAGCTGATATGGGGGTGGGGATAGGGAAGCAATTGGTTTACTGGAGCATATTTCCCCAAGGTGATGCCTTCTCAGAAACTTGAGAAAGTTTCCATTGAGAAAGTGGCTAAGGTGTAGCTTTGTATGTCCTTACTCTCCCTGCTGGTAGAACCTGGCAATAAGGGATGCTGTTTCGAAAAGGCTATGGTTTTGAAAAGGCTCCTGACCTAGTCCTAGTCCTGGCATGGCAAATCAGAGGATTGCATGCTCCCCCGGTAACAGTGATTCATTTAAGGATGGGAGGTGACCCAGGCAGAGCCAATGAGCCATAATGGTCCCAGACTGAGAAACATAAGAATGTTCTTTTGCCTTTGAACTCAGGGGAATATGACCCTGGAGCTGCTAGGGACTGTGCCATGAAGCCTGCGAGGTATTCAATTTAGCCAACATAAGAAAGGACAGACAAAACATGAAGGGGGGCTGAGTCTTAATCATAGTATACAAACTTCTACGTTAATCTCTGCCTGAACTTTTATGCTAATTTGAGTTGGACTTCTATCATTTGGAAACAATTAAGCATTGGCCAGTATGGTGGGAGAGATATGTATTGTCCCTCTACCTTCTTTTTGCTCTTGTTACCTATGCCTCTGGTAGCAAAGGGTAACCCACAGGCCAACAATCACTTCTCATTTCTACTTTTAACAGCTGGACAGTTAATTGAAATTCCTTCTTGATTCTTAGAATACATTCACAGTAAGCTCTGGTTTTCTCTTTCTGGTCCTTATAAATGTTTAGTGGGAGATTGAGAGAGAGTTAATGAAGGACTCTTAGATATACTTTCAACCAGAATGGTGATGCTGATGACTGAGGCCTATCATATTCTCATTTGGCACTCTTTCCCAATCGTCTCATGCTCATCCCTTTTTAATTAGGCTTTTTAAATATGGCTTCATGCAGCAGAGAATCCAGGTGAGAATAGTTTAATGTAATTTTATGTCTTAAAATTTTTCCTCATGAAATGAGGATTAGAGGTAGGCAGTGTAGAGATGGAAGGGTACTCTATGATGTCATCAGGGAACTGACTTCTATCTTTCCATTCCAATATCTCAGGTATGGATCTCTAGTCTTAAGATCTCAGGGCCTTGACACAGAATTCCAGATAGGGAGTAAAAAGATGAAGGAACAAACATGTGCAGTTGAATGAATCCTTTAGGAAAGCCTTCTTGGAAGCCCTACCAAGTAACTTCCACCCACTTCTCATTGGCTAAAACTGCCACATGGCCACCTGTAGCTGCAAAGGAAGCTGGAAAGTATAAGTTTTTAACTGGGGACATAGGTGCTCCAAATCATAATGGCATTCTTTTAGTAAGAAGAAAGAGAAGAAAGGGTATAGGGTAGATAGCTTTATAAGTTTCCTTTATAAGAATAGATATTGATTGGATAGTTACTGAAAGTCTCATCTATGGAACCCTTAAGGCAACAATCCTTTTCTTATATACTCACTGCTTTGTATCTCTTCCTGTAGTTTTTGGTTATTATAAACATTCTCTTTTTGTTGTTTTTGATGGCCTTGTATCTCTTTCCTACAGTGCTCTGTTCTTTGAGGTCTCTGAGGCCACCAGTACTCATATGTTGAAGGACACTAGTAGATTGCATATTACTCTTGTTCAGGATAGTGTTTTACATATTTAAGCCATGGCTGGACCAGGGGTGTGCCGATCTATCTCTGGTGTCCCCAGGATGTTGAATTTTCAGGAATTTTCTAAGCCAGCTATTAAATACAGTCATCATTAAAAAGTAAATTATGAAAATTTACACTGAAATAAATTTTATTAAAATCAAAGGAAAAAGTACCCATACTCATCACTTCTTAATTATTTCACTCTGTAGTTATTATCTATGCTCTGAAGTTATTTATGTTTATTTTATCTGCATGGTAATTTAGATAAGAGTGTGCTACTGTGCATCTCTTCCCAATTCTGTAGCCGATGACATCATGTTGGTAGCTGGAAGGGGCCCTGGTGTAAGTATTTATACCATGGAAATCAGCAAACACTACAGCTTAGGGCTTGAGTTATTGTTTTGTTGCTTGTCTATCTACACCTAAGAAAGGGATAGAGAAAATAATGCAGATTAGACCCAAGTGTGCAGTTTCTGGTTGTTTCATTATGAATGGCACAAAAAAGTGAGGAAATATCCTTCCGGTATTAGAAAATTATTATCTGATTCAGCAAAGAAGTTGTTCACATAAATGACAAACTAGTGAAGTTTCAAATATCTTAACTGTTTCACATCTGTCTTACTCACTAAAAGTAACCAAAACATCAACCAACTTTCAAGTCAGAACTATACCCAGAGAGTCAGTTGCTAAACATTTACCAGCATATCCTGGCTGGAACCCAATGGGGAAGAAAGTCATGTTCTTAGTCTCTAGGCTAGAGTTGGTTTATGTTGGAAAGAAACACCCAAGAATTTGGTTTTCTTTCTTGTGGTGCAAGAATCAACACAGCATCAGCAGAACCCATTCTCTAGCTTCTGCCTGCCTCTGATGCTCGAATTGCCTAGGTTCACAGACTCACTTCAATAATATTCCTTACTTGGTGAGTGGTTTTCTTAAATCTAGTTATCCTTATTTACTGCTTTATATAATATATGGATGGCCAATTGCATATGACCTCCCATGCACTGTGCTGCAGGCTTTTTGGACAATCCCTAGTGCCCACACACTGTCCTGGGAGGAGGCTGGGACCTGCAGAACTTCTCCTCACTAAATTTAGAGATGCCCTAGAGAGCAAGCATGCAAATTTGTTTCACATTCACCATATCAAGCCGTATCCTTATTGCAGTGTACCTGGGTGCTCCAGCTTCTCCAAGATTTATCACTCTAGGGAAACGTATTCAAAATAAGCTGAAATTTGTAGTTAACTATTTTAAAGATAAGAGAGGCAACGGGAATCTTTAGAATACTGGGTAGAAAAAAACTGGACGTGGTCCATCAGCTCAGTAAAATAATTTTAATGAATCACTTTTTCTTGCCAGCCATGACATTGTTGGCTACTAAGCTGGCGATATTTTTCAAATAAGTAGAGAAAAATCTCATTAATTTACATGCTACTGGTGTGTAATTTGAACAAAGGCTGGTTTGGAGTTTTTCTTTATACTCTTTGTGATCAATAAAGACTACTAAATGGATAGTCAAACAAGAAGAGAGAAACAAGAGTACAAAAATTTTCAAGTACTTTCACAGAACACTTGTAAATGGTTTTGTTTGCTAGTGTTGCTAATTAACTAACCATTAATGCAGATCTTGTAGGATTTCACTTGGCAGAGCTCTGTCAGTCATCAGATATGTTCAACTTACTCAAAAAGAATGTAATTACATAATCTTAAAAATTACCCATGATTAGAATTTTTCACTGGTGCAGATTGACATTTTTTTTCAAGTAGAGTCAATTAGATATCATGGTATAGATGTAGGCACAATTCTAAAATATTACATAATAACTTGCATATATGCCCATTGAAATATATTTCTTACTATTATCAAAATATTAGTATTTTTCTTCCTTTGAGAGTCATCATCCTCTCATATCTTTGTGTAGTTGTGAGTGTGTGCATGTGTGTATGTATGTATGCTAGAAATCCTTGGATCTCCTCCTCTTTCCTTTGCTAGATCATTGCTTTTCTGGGTTTTGTCTTCCTACCTACCACTCTTCACTCTTCCCTGGACTGGCTGTCTTTGCTAAAAGTTACATACAGCAACAAATAGTCCACAGTTCCTTCGAGACAAATATTGTTTCTGTGTCAAGGGCCATCATGGAGAGGGTTGGTGGACAACACAGCAGAGGTAGTAAACACATGGCAGCGTTCACTTCTCTTCTTTGTGCTTTTCCTCATTTTTCAGGACTTCACTAAGCAAAGTTGTCTAAACAACAAGAAATTAATTAAAGGAAGACTTTTACAACTTTCTTCAATGTGTTACCTTTCTCATGGCTCAATAGAAATGGATCCATGAAATTAAACCTTTGTCAAATAGGCACTTTGTGAGCCATCATCATTCCCCTATAACATTTTGCAACTTTATTCTTGGCTTCTCAGGTTTACCTTCTCTTCCTTTTTATGTTTATTTATCTATTTTGAGAAAAAGAGAAAAAGCATGAGTGGTGGAAGGGCAGAGGGAGGGAGAGAGAATCCCAAGCAGGCTCTGTGCTATCAGTGCAAAGCCTGACATGGGGCTCGACCTCATGGACTGCAAGATCATGACCTGAGCCAAAATCAAGAGTCTGACACTGAACTGACTGAGCCACCTAGGCACCCCTACCTTCTCTTCTAATTTCCTTGAGGTGAATCTCTATTCATCATTTGGAAAACCTCTCCACAGGGCCAGGTACAGCCTCAGGATCCATTTCTTGGACCCAATAGTACATTTCTCAAAGTTTGAGCAATGTAGTCTAGAAATATGCCTTAAGGGTTCTGGGAGGACAGTGTAGGATGGCCTTTGAAAGTACTCCAGTCGTGGTGGGGGGGGGGCTTGAGTCCTCAGGGGTTTTTTTCCCTTCAAATTTCTCCCCTAACATAAGCTGCAGATATGCCCTTTATGCTATTCTTTCTCTCACTGTCCACCCCCTTCCCACACACATATACTGCAACACATACCTTCTAAAGACACATATAAATTCTCGGATCAGAGCTGTATAGTGTAGTGTAGTGTAGTGTAGTATAAACTCACAAGAGGGAAGAGTATTCCCAACTACATTGTAATTTGTGAGGCTACTTATCTCAAAGTATAGATTTCACCCTATTAGGCAGACATCATTCATTCATCTTCATACAGTCCTCTCCATTCCCTCTAAAGTGTGCCCTGTCAGTCCCACTGAGGATAAAAGACAACCAAATGATATATACTTCTTAAAAGAAAGCATTCAGTGACACAGAGCCCCAACTTGTAAGAGTTTCATTAAACTTTCGGATGACTTATCAACCACTTCTTTAGATTCTGGCTGTGCTAGAGAAGTTTAGTTTTTCCATTTGCCCCCTTCTTACCAATCAAGAAATTTCCTACTCATTCTTTGTGCCCACATCCTGGAAACTTCTCCCCAGTTCCAAAAACAATTGGTCACTCACTCCTTTGCTCACATGTGACTTTATACATATGTCATCCACAGTCCTGGTCACCTGATAATTATTTCTTTATATATTGGTCTAGATTGTGCTGTCCAATATGGTAGTCACTAACCACATGTGGCTATTTAAATTTAAATTGAGTCAAATTAAATACAATTAAATATTTATTTCATCAGTTGCAGGAATAATATTCCAAGTGCTCCATAGCCATATCTAGCCAAATGCTACAATATTGGTCAATGAAGGTATAGAGCACTTGCATAATCACAGAAAGTTCTATTGGATAGTGCTGGTCTGTGAACTTTCATATCACTGACCACTATATTCCCTGTCCTAGAGTAGTGCCTATGGTAGGTGCTCATCAAATGCTCTCTAGATGGATGAATGAATGGTTAAGAATTCCTTTATGTTGGCTCTGCAGTTTTAAACACATTCTTTTGCAAATCTTCAATTTCCTTTTTTCTTTATTGAAATGGAGAGTTAAGAGTTTGATTCTGAAGTTTTAAGAGTCCAGTATAAGTGACTTTTCAATAGGGAAGGTGATTTAAGGAAGATACATAGAGACAGGAACAAAAACATCAGGTTCAAAGAAATCTGGAGTGGCTGGTACATGAGATAGTAACTACTATTGGGCACACACTTTACATACATTACCTCCATTAATTTTCAGGGAATATTATTATCTCCATTTTATGAATGGGAAAACAGAGGCACAGAGAGGTTAAATAACTTGATAAAGTAACTCAGTAAAAGACAGCCAAGATTCAAGCTCAGGCAGTCTGACTTCAAAGCCTGGGCTTTAAATCAATAAGTAAGACCACCTCTTCTCACAAGTAGGAAAGGCTCAGGAATTAGATTGGAGAGGAAGAGAGCCAAATCATGACAGGGTTTTCAGGGCCCCCTGAGGAGTTAAACTTTATCCTGTAGCTCTGGAAAAAAAAATGTTAAGAAAGCAAATTGCTTCGGATGTTTGTTTTAGAAATATCATTGTAGTTAATAGGAGGGAGGATGGACTTAGGGGGAATATGTACCACCAAAAGACTTACTACAAAAAACTGGAAAAGAAACAGTGAGGGTAGTATGCAAGGGGGAGGGTAAAAAGGAGTTCATTTGAAAGAGGTGTAGGAGTTAGAAGTGACAATATTGGAAATTTTTGATATGAGGGTGAGGAAAAGAAAGGGTTGGGCATGACTGGCCAGCTTTCTGGCCTGGTTCTTTTTTAAAGTTTATTTATGTATTTTGAGAGGGGTGGGGGACAAAGCGAGAGCACAAGCAGGGGCGGGGTGAGAGAAGGAGAGAGAATCCCAAGCAGGCTCTGTGCTGTCAGCACAGGACTCAAATGCATGAACCGTGAGATCATGATCTGACCTGAAAACAAGAGCCAGATGCTTAACTGATGGAGCCACCCACGTGTCCCCTGGCCTGGTTCTTCATGCATGGGGAGACATTTTATGGGCATTAGCAACACTTGAGGAAGAGCAAGTATGGGTGGGGAGTGAAGAGACATGAGGTGTTGGGTATAATTTTTAAATGCGTAGATTTGGAGGTGTTTGTGGGATATTTAGTCGGGGATGACCAGTGAGTGGTTGCAAATTCATATCTGGAGCTTGGGAGAGAAGTGTTCGGAAGAGAAATTGCTGTTTATCAGAGAAAACTTGGTAGTTGAAACTGAAGGAAAAACAACCTCGTGAGGCAAAAAAAAAAAAAAAAAAAATATGGAAAGAGGAGTACGTGGTACGTTAAGTTTTAAGGAGCATGTAGAAGAGATGGGGAAGGGATGTTAGAGAGAGGAGGAAAACCAAGAGTTGTAGGACAACTGGTGCACGTCTCAACCCCCAAACACTCCCTCTGATAAGGTGTTACCTGTGCCTGGAAGCCCAGCACCATATCCAGTCTGTGACTTAAACAAATCATATAATCTCTCTGGGACTTAACTGGATGTTTGGAAAACATCAGATCAGTAATTCTCAAATTCCTTTTGTGGGCCACAGGACCCTTTTCTCAAATAAAATAGTTTGTGTAGCTTCACTCTCTTAAGCAGAAAGTAGGTATAGCTGCTTTGGTTGAAGTCAGGTCATACATCACCAGATCCTGTGCTCTCACATAGCATGGTCTCTACCTCAACAGCTGTTTGTAATTAAGCTTAAGTCTTTGCTTAGAGACCCAAGTCCTGAAAACTCACTTAAATAGAGGAAAGGAAATGTATTTTGGCCAACAGTATTGGTCAACTTTGATGATAGTGATGTTCTTCTGTGGCAGGCACTTTTGGTTGCCCATCTAATAGGCTTTTCCTTGCGAATTCCATTTCTTATTTCGCCCTGGCCCTCAACTTTTCATTGTTGATAGAGCTCTGATTTTGTGTTACTGTTTTCTTTGGATTGCTTACGAAAAGTAAACTGTATTCCAGCTCCAAGGGAAATTGATAATTGGTCTAATTGTGACGGTGTTATTCCCTTTTCCAGTGATTTGGTTAGAAATGGGTAGGGTGTGTATCTCAGTCTCAGCCTGTAGAACTGAGGGTGATTGAGCTGAGCACTTTCTTGGAAAGGTTTTTCTCATTAATAAAAAGAGCTGAATGAAGAAAACACCCCTATTGTTAGCTGGATGTTGTTACCTACCTGCGATGTCTGAAATGCTCTAGCCATCTTATGACCGTAAAGGGATGGTCTGTTCATGCAGACTGAGCATGCAGAACAGAGAGGAGGAAAGAACCTGGAGGCTTAAAATATTCTAAGAGGATCTGGGGTGGCTCAGTCGGTTGAGCATTGGGCTCTTGATTTTGGCTCAGGCCATGATCTCACAGTTTGTGAGATCGAGTCCTGTATGGGGCTCTGTGCTAATAGCATGGAACTTGCTTAGGATTCTCTCCCTCTCTCTCTCTCTCTCTCTCTCTCTGCCCAACACCCTCTTGTACTCTCTTCATCTCTCTCTCTCTCTCTCAATATAAAAATAAATAAACATTTGAAAAAAATATTCTGAAACTGAGGTAATTGACCCAAAGCTGCCCAGTCCATGGTCTTCTAACTGTATGATATAATAAAAATTTTTATTGTTTACCTCCATTAGTTGGATCTTCCATTACTTGCAGCTAAAAGGATTATAATGGGTTCACTGGCCCTTCTGGCATAAAGGTGATAATCTTCAAAACCTATTCATTCTTTTACACATTCAATAAATATTAATTGAACAGACATATGCAAAGCATTGCTTAGGTGCTGAAGATACAGTAGAGAAGAGCACAGATATGGAACTGACATCATGGAAAGCTGTACAAACAAAGAGAAACTTAGTGTGGCTGGAGCATAGTGACCAAATTATGCATGGTGTTATAAGCCAGGTTGAGGATTTATCATCTTATTCTAAGAGGGGTAGAAAGCATGAAAGAATTGAAAATGAAGGAAACATAATCAGATTTGCATTTTAAAAAGACATGCTGGCTTCTGTGTAGAAATTGCACTGAAGAAAGTCTAGAGTAGAAGCAGGAAGGATGGTTATTTGCAGAAGTCCCGTGAGAGATGAAGTTCACTTGAACTAGGGTTATAGCCTTAGAAATGGAGTTACATATGTGATTTCAGGAAATAACTTTTTGGTGGAATCATGAGGATGTGCTGATCAATTGGATCTGGGTAATAAGGAAGAGATCATTGCCAAAGTTGTCTCCCAAGTTTCTGGCATTGCCTGGATAATGGTACAACTTTTTGAGATGGGAACACTGGAGAAGGAAGAGACTGAGGTAGCATAAGAGATAAAAGTTCAATTAAAAAAATGTTTATTTATTTTGAGAGAGAGAGAGAGAGCAGGAGAGGGACAGAGAGAGAGGAGAGAGGGCATCCCAAGCAGACTCTGCACTGTCAGTGCAGAGCCTGACATGACATGGGCAGGGCTCCAACTCACAAACCATGAGATCATGAGCTGAGCCAAAATCAAGAGAAAGACGCTTCACTGATTGAGCCACCCCGGTGCCCCAGGAGTTCAGTTTTGGACGTGTTAAGTATGAGACAGCTGTGAGACATTCAAGTGGAATTTTTAAGAAGGAAAGTGGAGATGTAAACCTGCATCCTCAAAAAGGTTGTGTCTCAGGAGAGAAAGAATGTAAATCATCTGATATTCCATTAGTCATGATAGATTTGTGTAATCACACTCTCTGTGCCTGACAACCGAGCACATGCAACTACAACGTGTCTGCTCAAGGGGTCTTGAACCAGAAGATCGTTAACCATAAAGAGGAGCAAAGTTAACAGGGAATTGAGCCCATGCTCTCAGTGTTATCGTGTTAGTCTTCTAATAATGTGAACTGACCTGCATTTGTATGTCAGACACTCCTATTGACACAACTCCCAAAATATGTCCCAAACCGTTTCTTTTGCCCGCCTTCACCGATACAGACCTAATCTGGACCCTTATGGGTTATAGTGTTTCATCCGGACCAATGCCATAGGCTTCTAATATCTCCTTGTGAAGATAGATGTTCACAAGGCAGTTGGGTGGATGGTTCTGGGGTCAGGAAAGAATCTGGGATTGATGATATAAATTTAGAGTCCTTGGAACGAGGTAGGAATCAGTAGACAAGCAATCAAGGCAGGGACTATTCTAAGGATGAAGAGAATCTGCAAAAGTGCAAAAGCATAAGATAGTATTGGTTTAGGGAACTAAAAGTTAAAAAAGGAAAGTAATGTTAATCAAGTATAATTAGTCACTGAGATAAACACTTATACTGTAGAGAGAATTAGTAATCTGTTTAAGGTTACTTAATTTGTTCCTTTAAAAGACTATGGTACATTGTTATTTAATCAGTGTGGCTTAAAATACATATGGCTTTGTCACATAGTTTGGGTGGATGGGAAAGATTCATGCTTAGAAGTGAGGCTGTTCTAGGGCAAGTATATGGTCAGTCTTGTGTGCTACACAAGGTATTGAGATTCAGTGCTGTAACTCAGTTTGGTCGAACTCAGGGCAGAGGAGGCTTGGATGATGATGAGAAAAGCACATTAGTTCAAATTCAACAAATAGTTATTCAGAACCTGTAGTATACGTTCTGGGTGATATAGAATGAGGTCAGACTTGGCTCTGACCTTTGAGACGATCATCTGGGAGAGAAATGAGATATACAAGCGAATAACTACATCACAAGGTAGAATGTGACACTAGAGGGCTTTAAAGTCAGGGAATGCAAAAGTCAGGGAATGGGGGGAGGGTGAGGGGGAAATGAGGGAGTTCCAGGGAAGGGGGGGGATGAAAGACAAAGCTTTTGCAAATTTGCAACTGAATTTGTTGCCTATACAAAAGTAGAGAAAAAGGCTGGTGCCACATGGCACGTGGTGAGATCAGGAATGGATGAGTGAGTGAGTCACTCCAAGAAATCCAACAAATAAAGATCCGGATTTAAAAACAGATAAATTAGAGTAAGGTTAACTATGTTACCAAATAGTATTTGGCCTTATAAAAGAATTCACCCTAGAAGACATAAGCAGCACTGTCCCCAAAGACAAGGGAGGGTTTTCTTTAAAACATTGTCTTTCTAGGGGTTCCTGGGGGCGCCTGGGTGGCTCAGTTGGTTAAGTGTCTGTCTGGCTTTGGCTCAGGTCAAGATGTCATAGTTTGTGAGTTCCAGCCCTGCGTCGGGCTCTGTGCTGACAGCTCAGAGCCTGGAGCCTGCTTTGGAGTCTGGGTCTCCCTCTCTCTGTGCCCCTCCCCACTTGTGCTTTGTCTCTCTCTCTCTGTCTCAAAAGTAAATAAACATTAAAAAAATTTTTTTAAGATATTTTCTTTCTACAACTCTCCACTTTCTCTAGCTCTCCAGCTCTCACACAAAGCAAGGTTCTCCTGTTAACTCCACACACAGCATACACCCACCAGCAAGTTTTCTTCTTTGGTGCACAGGGCTATGCTCCTATAGCTCATTTCCTGAACTTGTAACTGTATCAACCCAAAGGCAACTAGGGCACACATAGAGCAGAATAAAATTGTAGGTAATAAAAAGAGATTAATAGCCTGAGCAGGTAGTTGGGCGGCTGCTTTGAGGGAAGCTGATCACTTTGCCTTATAGGATAAGGTCATTGTGATAATGTTGGTCAAAATCTGCCCTGGGGGAAGCAAACTGCTTTCATCTGCACTGCTGTTGGTTGGCAAACCATTAGACTGATTTTTGTGTTTGTTTGTCTGTTAATTCTCCGTTAAATCTGGATAATACTATAAGCATAAAGCAGCAAGCTTAAAATTAGAAAAAAAATTTGAATTTTGTCTGAAATCATGGTAATATAGTGCACAGGAGAAAAAAAAAAGCCAAATTGAGTTCGTCAAAGCTAGCCATTTTTGCTAGAAAAAATTTGGGAGATTCATCAGGTACAACAAAAAAGTTATATTTTGATAGTCTGAGATTCAGAACAAATGAGGGGAAAAAGAAAGTCTAAAGATCTTAATACTCATTTAATGACCAGTTCAGTGTCTATTTAAAACATTTACAGAATTAAGACTTCCATTGTGAAGTTGTGTGGTTTTGGGGAATATAGATTTCTGTCTCCTCCTGGCCCCTGTTCGCCGTGAACTTCCTTGATTGCAGGTACATTGTATGGTGTGTGGGTCTGTGTTTAAAGCTTTTGCTAAATTGGATTTTTTCGTACCAATCTTACAGGAGGATTTGTGGAATCCTTTCCAGATATGATATTACATTATTGTAAAAGCTTTATTCCTCTTATCTTTGTGGGCAGAAGGTCAGAATGGACTGCACATGAGGATTAAAATCAGCCTGCGCCAGAGCAGAATAAACCAGGATGGATTACCCAAAACACTTTAACAAATGCTGGAGGTCCTGGCTTGCCTTTATCTTTCACCTCTGAGATTTCAGAAAATGTTTCAAGAACATCATTCGGAGGAAAGCAGAAGTCAGAAGTATAAAATTCTAGCAGCAACGAAGGCTGAACTTAGGTAAAACATTGATTTCAGTTTTAGGAACCACTCAAATGCTTACAAAATAATAGTAGAAATAATCTTAGCTCTTTCTGCACTGAGGAGAGAGGGCACCCCAAGACTCTGCCTTATGCTCCTCTCCCCCACTCCTTAAAGGGGCTGATTTCCCTTCTCGAGTTTCCTTTGAAACCTGCAAGTGAGGGTCCGGGAAGTGTCCAGCTGCACTTGTGAACTTACCTCACATCCTGGGGCGGTCTGCCTGCCCGCCACACTCTAATTGGAAGTTCTAGAACTGTCTCTCATCCCATGTGGCGGAAATATAGATCAATCCCTTTGTTACAAAATTGTTAATGCTAAAGCTCTTGTGGGAAAGTATTAACTTATTAACTCAAGAGTATATTAATAGCGTGGCCTAGGGTTAATATAATACCTTTTCCTCTGCAATATTACAACTTAAGAACTGTATTGGCCTGCCAGTGACCCTGGAGAATTAGCAAGAGCACCTCTTGCCACTTCCATTGGAAGAGACAGATGTTTTCTGTGCAATTAAAGTTATAATTAATTAAGGTGCTAGTTAGAGACTTTAAAAAAATGAAGCTGAAGTTACAATGAGCCGCGTCTTTAAAAAAATTTTTTTTAATCTTTATTTTTGAGAGAGAGAGAGAGAGAGACAGGCAGAACAGGAGTAGGGGAGGGGCAGAGAGAGAGGGAGACAGAAGCTGAAGCAGCCTCCAGGCTCTGAACTGTCAACACAGAGCCCAATGCGGGGCTTGAACCCACCACCCCTGAGGTCATGACCTGAGCTGAAGTTGGACGCTTAACCGTCTGAGTCACCCAGGCACCCCTAAACGCATCTTTTTAAAAATGTTTATTTTTTTATTTTGAGAGAGAGAGAGAGCGGGTGTGTGAGAGTGAGTGTGAGTGGGGGAGGAGTGGAGGGACAGGGAGAGAAAGAATCTTAAGCAGGCTCCACTCTCAGCATGGACCCAGGGCTCCATCTCACGGGCTATGAGATCGTGACTGTGAGATCATGACCTGAGCCAATACCAAGAGTTCAATGCTTAACCCACTGAGCCACCCAGGTGCCTTGAACAGCATCTGACTTTTACTGTGGTTAGAATAATTTACATAGGTGAGAGAAATAAACCTCTACGTGAGAGCTGTTGGGGGAGAGGGAAAGAAAAGAGAAGAAAATGGACATCTGTCCTGTTCTTCTGGACACATAAATCAGGAAAGCCAGAGAAACCGGTCCATTATTGAGCAAAGAACATTAACGAATCTTAGAACATCAATGAAAGGCCCAAGCCAAGCCACAGGGAGGAGAGAACTAAAGTGTTCTGCAAATTAAAGATGGGATTGAATTTCCAGAGGATTCCAGAGGGAGGGGGCCTTGGGAAGCAGAGATGCATGAAGTCTTCAGGGAATATCTAATGTTCAAGATTTTTTAACTTTTTTTTGGTCATGCAATACATGCTATTATTCAACTTAATGCCTTGTGCTTTGGGTAGAAATCAAAGTGGCAAAGGGGTGGTGGTCTTTCTCTGACACAGAACTGGGAAAACAGAGTAAGTGTGACTAGAAGGGACAAAGGTAGCTTCTTTTCCATTTCCCCTCTCTCAGTCCTGCCTCTTGTCAGGGGGAAGCCCCTGGGAGGATGGGTAAAGTGGCCCACTTCTCCCTGCATTGGGGATGGTGGTCGGAAAGCATCTTCCTAACTTCAGAGGGGATCTGCCTTACACCCAGCTGTAGCTGACTGCTTGCTAGGCATTTTCAAAGGGAGTTCTAGAAATGGTAGGGAAGAACATTCTTAGAGAATAATCTTTGGAGCCAACCTGACCTGGATTTGACTCTTGGATTTGACTATATATAAAATCTGATGAATATGGACAAATTTTAAGACTTTTTAAAAACGTTTGACTCCTCACCTATGAATTAGTGTTGTACTGAATTACATAACACTTGCCAAGCAAGTGACACTGAGCCTGGTACATGACAGATATGCAATACATGGTACGTTATATTCAGGTCAGCAGTTTGAGTTTCTATAATGAAACCTCAGGATGCATTAAAGCTGAGGCCAGAGGACTCACGGAGGAGGCTCACCTATTTCTCCTCTCCTCTCTTTTTTACCTTCCTTCTTGGAATGATCATCTATTCTGTGCTGAGATGGTGTAAGAATTAAGTCAGGAGGTAGTTCTAGGTGGGTAAGGAATTACTAGCAGAGAGAAAAGAGGAAAGAAAATGCAAAGGTGAGTGCTTAGCAGCAGAGAAGAATTTCCTTGGATTTCCGGTCAAGGCAACACTTCCTGTGTTCACTTGGCTGACAGAGAGGGATGCTCTCCTCCTCTCCTCTACCTGACTGCATCCCAATCCCTCCGTACCCTCAGGGCACTTCTGGATAACTTTGTCTCCTGCATGGTCCTTTTCAAACAGATGTTTTCCATAGTTGTCATTACCAAGCTTTAGGGTTGGATGGAGGTGGGATGAGGGACTGGCCCATCCTGGTTGTTGGGTCCCACTGCAGCTGGCTGATTATAGGTTGGCCTGGAATTTAATATACAGATTGTATCAGGAGGGAAAATGGCTTCCCATAGACTTTTCTGTCTATGGTGCCTGGCCCTCTTCTGCTCTCAGCTGCCTTTTTTTTTTTTTTTTTTTAACCACCTGTAGGTCCTGACTTCTATCTTCACAGGGGTTTCTCATGGATTTTGGTCTTCTGAGTTCTGTTAATTTCTTCCAGTGCATCTCCAAGTCTCAGTTCAAGGGTAAGAAAGACAACATCTTACATGTGTCATTCTTTCCCCTAACTCTTTTTGGAAATGTCCTTTTTTTACATTTTTAATTTTGCTCGGGTGTTAGCCTATTAGAAAATTTAATTTTGTAATAGGCCTTTTGAATCTGAATAAGTCTACTCAGTATTGTGGAACCTTGGTTATACTGATTAGGTAGGAAGGGAGGGTGACTTTGAATTCAGATAAGGAGAAACTCCATTAGGTGGTCATTCCATACTTTGGAGAGATATGTTTTAACTTGTTAAATGAATAATTTAAAAAATGGTTGCAAATTGTCCCACAATCCAATTTGAGAAAATGGAAGTGTCCGGCTTATCACTAAACTCTGTAGGATGGGTATTATCAAAATCATACAATAGAGGTATTATGTCTTTTTATCCTAAGACCACAACAAAATATTCTAGACTCAAGAGAGAATGAGAGCGAATTTGCAACATGCAAATAAGCTGTCTTGAGTAGTGGCAGAGGTGAAGAATGTTGGACATTTGGTTTATTTCCCTTCCTTTCTTGAAGGGAAGATTTGATCATCTGAAGGCACTGTGTGAAGGAAAACCTCGTAACCGCAAATCATGTCTTTACGAGAAACAATGAAAAACCTATTCAAACTGGCTTACTTGCTACATCAGCTTCTCTGGGCTGTGGAACTTCAAAATGTAATTACTGGCCAAGCAAAGACAATGAATTAAAAAAAAAAAATCCATACCACCAAGACAAGCACACTCCCCAGTGTTTCTTTGGTTGTGTGTAATCCCCATCGCCTTCTCACTAGAAACAATCCTTTGGGTTTTCTAAAGTTTTATTAATATTATAGTAAATAAAATATCCCTAGGGAAGGATTATTTTCCCTTAATGAGTAATAACAATTGTTCTGTACTGACCTTTTGTGGCCACATTTCTCCAAAGAATTGATGATCCCTGTACTTCTGTCATACTTTTTTTGTTTATATTTGTGATTTTATTCTGAGTCTGGGATATTTTCAATTGAGATTATTACATATGCCATATCTATACCATTCCAGTGAATCTGTGAGACTAGAGAAAATAACATTAAATGTTAGCCTGGCAATAGCTGTGTTGTCTTGGTCAGGTTGATTGTATTTCCATTTCTTTATCTGTGTAATGGGAATAATAACACTTAATGCATGGAGTTTTTAGAAGGCACAAAAGAGACTATAAATATAGAAGTAGTTTTTATAGCATGATGGAAAATATAGTTATAAGTTGTTTCAATTATTCATGAAAGGATAATCATTATCATTTGAGGAACATGTTACTATCATCTACTGAAAACTCTCAGTTTTAGAGCATTTCTGCCTGGACTCAATGGAATCATTGTATCAAAATACACATTGGTAAAAGTCCTTGTTTCTACTTTGAACTTCCAAGTCAGATTCCTTTTCATTGCTCAGAGGTATATCCCACCAATGCAGGGTCTGATTGAAGAGAAACTCTGATACCACCCCACATACCCCACATGCATCATTGTTATATCAGTCCTTTAGTATGTACAGATATGAGAAGATTTTTTGTCATAAGTACCAAAATTCATGCCAACAGTTTATTTACTTTTGTGAGATTTATCCAATCTAGTTGATTGATTAGTCATCAAGACTCCAACTTGGGCCTTAGACTTATGTCCACTAACCATTTGGTAAACTGTTATTTTATCACATCCTTGGGTTCTGCATTCATGGTTTGTGTGGTTCAAGTGGTCCCCTCATGTAGCATATTTGCCCTTATCTGTGGTCACTATATGAAGAAAGCACACCAAAGACTCAAGATAGTCATCTGCCTAGAAGGTTAAATTTGCTTCATTCCTTGAATTTGTTTTCAGGACAAATGGCCTTTCAAAGATGCCTATGCCAGTACCATTTGCTTTATTTTGTTTGATTGACCTCCCCCAAGTTCAAACAACTTTCAAGAAGTTTGTTTAATGAATTTTATTGCTATTACTTAGGTTTGTGAACCTCTAGAACTTATAACAATGCTCTTTTAAGGTTTATTTATTTATTTTGAGGGAGAGAGACAGATGGTGAGTGGGGGAGGGCAGAGGGAGGGAGAGAGAATCCCAAGGAGGGATTGCTGTCAGCGTGGAGTCCAACATCCGACTTGGTCTCATGAACCTTGAGATCATGACCTGAGCCAGAGTCAAGAAGCAGACACTTAACCAATTTGAGCCACCCAGGCACCCCAACAATGCTCTTTTAAAATGATATAGGACCCATCTTCTGACATGGTGTAAGTCACTCTATACCTGCAAGATTCACAATATCCTAGACATACTGCCTGGCCTAATAGTTATATGAACCTCTAAAGAAAGTCATAATTAACTGGAAAATGAGATATTTCATGGTACCTTCATACCCTTCAATAGTTTTCTTTCTTCAGTGTTGCAACTTTATACAACAGCTTCTCTCTTCAACCTACCTGTAGAAAGTGTTTACAGATAAATTCCATGTCTTCCCATTTGAATTAAACTTCAAGTTTCAAGTTGGTGAAGTATGAATGTTTAAAGTCTATTCCTTAAAGCAAAATATCTCAAAGAGATAATTTCCTAGAAAAGATACACCTCAAACAGACACTTACAATTCATTTTCATGTGAAGAGAGCCAGGAATTATTTCAATTTTAGGTAATCTTATTCTGAATCCCTAGAATTACATACAATTTTCCAGGCTCTTGTTATATGTTTTTGCCTCCACAGATTCTTCAGGATCATTTCAAATGTAAGTTGGTGGCCCACTTACCTTTGTGAAACCACACCTTTGTAAACTTAATATTTCCCTCCAGTCTTCTTAGACAAGAGAGCCTAACATTTGTTGAGTACTAGGTGCTAGGTACTGTGCTAGGTGCATTACCTACATTATCTAATTTAATCTGTAAAGAAATATTATGAGGAAATGCATTATTGTCTTTTTTATACAAATGAAAAACACACAGAAAAGGGAGGCTTAGCAACTTGTCCCAGAAGAGTAATAAACAAAATAGTATATGGCAGAACTTGGATTTGTATTTAGATATTTGACTCTGAAGTTTGTGATTTTTCTCTATACCAGGGAGTGGTAAGAATGTTTTAAAGAAATCATCAAGTTATAGTAAATTACTTCAGAGTCCATAAATCTAATATGTATGTTTGTATGTTTAATTATAGCCTGCCAGCTAGCAAGTAAAGATTTGAGGTATCTCAGAATCCCATTGCGTCTAGTGACCACAGCTGTAGAACCCAAACATGGACATAGTCTACCATTTGTCTATACTGCTTAGTCAACATGGATATGATCCCCTCACATGACTTTGGGAGCAAAGATCTCGTCCTGGGGCTTTTCCCTCTGCTAACATCTAGTGCAAGGGTATCATTGCTAACAAATGCAAAATGAATTTGAAAAACTCTAAGTTACCATGAAATTCAGTGCTGTCCTGCTGGTATGACTTTAAATCCCCATGTGACCTAAACATATAATCGTGTAATCAGCATGAGATGAAGCCAGTGGTCTAGTTATAGACAGCTTTAGCAAGCAGCACCCGGGGCCCGATATTGGCAATGGTCCACCCTTCCTTTCTCTTGGAAGGAATAAGAATCATGAAGGCTGAACAATGACAGGATTGGGTCTTTTCATGCTGACTCAGATTTTACCCAGAAGAGGATTTTAATTCCTCAGATGAACTGAGACTTGGGAAATGGAAACTTTTCTTGTGGCTCTAAGTTAGTAAGATGGAATATAGATAAAATAACCCGGATAATACGTGGCTCTATAAATACTTCTACCTTTGCTTGAATGTGGAGGAAGTGGTCACATAAAGTGTAGTAACTTCTTTTATGCAGGGGAAATTGTATATGTGTATAGCTGGCAAAGAGGGAGATGCATCAATCCATAGATCCATTGATCCATCATTTATTCACTGATCAATTAATCAATTGATCCATCCATCCATCCATCTGTCCTTCTATGTGTAAAGTAGATAATGAGATTTAAGTTATTTTTCTTCTGTGGTCAATGTAACAACTATAATAGTAAAATGGAATCAGTGCTACTAATATCTGGGTTAAGACCTCAATACTTGCAATGACTCCAATAAGGAATTCTCCTGGTCTCAGTTTCTTTTGGGTTTATATATCTTCATCAGAGAATAATGGTATCTGTGTCCTCACAACTCTCAAAGAGTCAGGAATCAGAGTTTCTCTTTTAACTTTTATTATTTTTCCCACACGTAAAACCAAAGGGTGAATTGGATGGTTGTAATCCTTGTAAACAGCAGAGGATCCTTGTAAACAGCAGAGGATAAGTGGAAAGAACTGAGTTTTATTTTTTAATTTTTCTTAACATTCGTTTATTTTTGAGACAGAGACAGAGCATGAGGAGGGTAGGGGCAAAAAGAGAGGGAGACACAGAATCAGAAGCAGGCTTCAGGCTCTCAGCTGTCAGCACAGAGCCTGACACGGGGCTCGAACACACGAGCTGGGAGATCAAGACCTGAGCTGAAGTGGGACACTCAACTGACTGAGCCACCCAGGCACCCCATGAAAGCACTGATTTTTAAATTTGACCTATGTTTGAATCCTGGCTTCATTCCTTTCTAGTTATGTAACTTCTCTGTGCCTTAGGGTTTTTTCCTGTAAAATGAGAATGTAATATTATTTCATCTGGTTGATGGGGATATTAAATTAGAATAACAAAAGAGCTTAGCACATTGTAGATAAACAAGGGATTTTTTTTTGTTCTCTTTCTATGACTATAGGGACTAATTGAGATACTAAAAGTTAGCTATTATTCTTGCTCTTGATTTTAATGGTTCAGCTGAAACTGTTAAAGTTGTATAATATTACATGAACCAATAGACAATTGCACTGCAATAAGCCATGGTTAGGAGAGAAATATCTCACATAGCTGCTGTGGAAATTAAGTAAATTAAGACATTTTAAAGTGATTTGTTGATTCTTCTATTCAAAATATATTTCCTAAGGGGATATGCAAACTGGGTGTGCAAACCCAGATGAGTCTCCTATCCTCAGGAAGCTTACAGTCCAGAGCGGGGAGACCATTATTATTCAAAGAAACACACTGAAGAAAGAATTTTCTAGCCTTTTCCCTTGGGAGAATTTATCCACATTTGTTCTTAAGAGATACTGAATATGATAGGCTTCCGGTTACTGGGTGGTGAATTGGGGGTAGTGCATGTGAAGTGAAGTGCTTTTGATACAGGAAATTGAAGTTCAGTCAAGATCTTTAAAAAAAAATTTTTTTTTAATGTTTATTTCTTTTTGAGACAGAGAGAGACAGAGTGTGAGTAAGGGAGGGGCAGAGAGAGAGGGAGACACAGAATCTGAAGCAGGCTTCAGGCTCTGAGCACAGAGCCCGATGTGGGGCTTGAACCCACAAACCAGGAGACTGTGACCCGAGCTGAAGTCAGACGCTTAGCTGACTGAGCCAGCCAGGCAACCCTGAAGTTCAGTCAAGATCTTGTTCGCTCCAGTTTATCATGAAGGTAGATGCCTCTGAGCTGATAAAAGAAAGCAGCCAAGAACTGAGGCCACTTTACAGGCTTGGGGAGACTCTGCCTCCTTATCAGCTGCCATGGTCTCTTTGCTTATAGTGTCTTGCTTCTCTCTATGGGATTTTTGCCTTATAACATTTGCGTTCCATGACCTACCATGGTCCTGACAAGATATCACGGCCTGGTTCCAGCTTCTGCTCACTAGCCACCTCATTATCTTCATAACACCTAATTATAATTTCTAAGAGCAGCAACTTGGGTTATCTCTATTTTTTGGTCCAAGTCACCCCAGAGTCCCTGACCAGCATGTGGGTGCTGCTTTCAAGTCAGGTGCACATTTTTCGTCATATCAGTTGTGGCCAGGGCTACTGGACTGACTCCCAGCAGGACTGGTGAGTAGGGGAGGCCCTGGGGTGTCCATTGTGCTTCATCAAGAGTAACCATAAAGCCTGGGTTAAATATTTGTCCAGACTATCTGATCTGTATCCTCACTAAACAACCTTCTGTTAACTTACATGTCTTTTCAGGTACCTGGCCTTGGGAATACAAAGCTGTGAGTGAGTTATGAATGGAATGGTGGCTGGAATGTAATGGTCACTCCACTGGCAATCAGCACGTGGATATTTGATCTGTAGTTTCATCTCTTGATGGTCAGTGACCGCCAATCTGACCAGCTTTTTGTGTAATGACAAAACTGAAGGTGTAACACCTGTTAAAATGGCTCGAATAAAAAATACAAGAAATAACAAGTGCTGGCAAGGATGTGGAGCAAAAGGAACCCTAGTGCACTGTTGGTGGAAATGCAAATTGGTGCAGCCACTCTGGAAAACAGTATGGGGGTTCAAAAAGGTAAATGCACCCCTATGTTTATTGCAGCTTTATTTGCAATTGCCAAGATGTGGAAGCAGCCCAAATGTGCACCGACAGATGAATGGATAGAGAAGATGTGGTGTGTCACACACACACACACACACACACACGCACACACACACATACATACACACACACCCATCCACAATGGAATATTATTCAGCCATCAAAAAGAATGAAATCTTGCCATTTGTAACACATGGATGGACCTAGAGGGTGTCATGCTAAGTGAAATAAGTCAGAGAAAGACAAACACCATATGGCTTCACTCATATGTGGAATTTGAGAAACCAAACAAACTGAAAAAGAGACAAACAGACTTGTAAATATAGAGAGCAAACTGGTGGTTCCCAGAGGGGAGGTGGGAGAGGGGATGGATGAAGTAGGTGAAGGGGATTAAGAGTGCACTTATCTCGATGAGCACTGAGAAATGTATAGAAGTGTTGAATCATTATATTGTATACTTGAAACTATATCACACTGTATGTTAATTTTACCTGAATAAAATTTTTTAAAAAAGAAACACTTGAATGTATAAAGTGGAAGACAATGCATTGGGTGGTAACTTCTCCCAGAACCACATTTGTTGCTGGAATAGTAACTCTTAAACCTCACAGTATTGGAGTATGGTCACACAATTTCAGTTCAGATTTGAGAATTAATTCATTGGGGTGTAATGTTTGAAATTACTTCTTTATAAATGGATAAAATATAGAAAATAAAAATAGTTATACCCCTGATGAGAAATAGCCAATATTTACATTTTATGTACATCCCTCCCAAAAGGGGATAAGAAAGTGTGCAACAGATATGTACTGCTACATTTGTAAAAATGGGATTATGCCGTTCATACTTTTGTAGTCTGTTCACGTTACAGTATTTCTCAAATTTATTTCTGTTTCTTTAAATGGTCTTCTCTACCTTTAATGGCTAATAGCATCCTTCTGTAGGAACAAAACTTGTACCACCTAAGTTGTTGGAAAATTAAATGTAATTCTTGTTGTTACAAACAATATTGGAATGAACTATTTTAGCTCAATATTTGACAGTTTCCACAAGGACTCTTTTGGGGTACCGAGTACATTTGGTTGATGCCCTGCCCAGGCTCCCTTTACTAGACTAGTGCATCTTCCCCCCAGCTGCTGCATTTTGGCTGCTAATGACTCACAGGTGCTCCCTTTCACCAGCTAGGTAACAGCTCTCAGCTAACAGGAACCTGCTTGTCAAAAGGTTACAACTCCAGGGTTGGGAGCAGCTGCAGCCAAAACCTGACTAATATGAGGATCCGTAAGACCAGCCTTCTTGATTCAAAGTATGGGGCAATTTAGGTTCCAGAGCTAGACTTGATTCTTGCTTGACTCTTTTCTCTTCCAGAACTGCACTCCTCACTTCCTTAAGTGTTTCCCTGAAGAGTTCTTCCTCAATACATTATATGCACTTGCATCTAAAACTCTGGCTCTGTTCCCAGGGAACATGACCTGAGAAAATGATGAATACCGACATGATGTGTATAAGAAAGAGGGCATACATAAAGGAGCACTGATTTTTAAAATTTTTTTTCATGTTTATTTATATTTGAAAGAGAGAGAGAGAGACAGAGAGCGAGTTGGGGAGGGGCAGAGAGAGAGAGGGAGAGGGAGACAGAATTCCAAGCAGGCTCCATGCTGTCAGCACAGAGCCCTATGTGGGGCTCAAACTCATGAAATGTGAGATCATGACGTGAGCCCTAATCGAGAGTCAGACACTTAAACATCTGAGTCACCAAGGCGCCCCAAGGAGCACTGGTTTTTTAAATGACATCTTTATTGAGAATAAAATTCATACACACACACACACACACACACACACACCATACAATCCATCCTTTTAAAAGGACCAAAGCAGGGATACCTGGGTGGCTTAGCTGGTTAAGTGTCTGACTCTTGATTTTGGCTCCAACACTTCCCAAGATGGAACCCTGAGTCAGACTCTGTGCTGAACCTGGAGCCTCCTTGAGATTCTGTCTCCCTCCCCCGCTTGCATGCACACTTTCTCTAAAACAACAACAACAGCAACAACAAAATTATAAGGAAAAAAGGAACAAAGCAAGAGTGCACAAGTAGTCACAGATGTCTGTGCACATCAGCACAATTGGAGATTTCATCACCTCAGAAAGAAACCTCTTATACTTTAGCTGCACCCTCTACCCAATCGTCCTCTTCAGCCCCAAGCGAGCACTAATCTACTTTCAGCTCTGCAGATTTTCCGGATTTGGGTAGTTCATATAAATGGCATAATATGATAGATGGTCTTCCGTGGCCAGCTTCTATTGCTTAACTTCATGTTTTCTGTTTTCAAGGTTCGTCCATGTTCATATTAAAGTTTCATCAATTGCCCAGTATTGATCTTCATAGCTATGCTTTCCTCATTCTAATCCAGATTCATGCAGTGCATTTACACATTTAGGGTTGCTATGGCTTCTTGGCAAATCTGTTTTACATTATGGAATGCTCCTCAAAGTTATGTGTTTTTTAAAACAAATTTAAAAAAAATTTTTAAATGTTTATTCTTGAGGAGGGGGAGCTGAGAGAGAGAGAGAGAGAGAGAGAGAGAGAGACAGAATCCAAAGCAGGCTCCAGGCTCTGAGCTGTCAGCACAGAGCCCGACACAGGGCTCGAACTCACAAACAGGGAGATCATGACCTGAGCCGAAGTTGGATGCTTAACCAACTGAGCCACCCAGATGCCCCTCAGATTTACATACTTTAAAAGTTATGATATATTATTATTGAAGTTAAAAGCTCTTATGTGTTCTGTGTATGTATTGCAAATATTGTTTTCTGGTATCTGGCTTGTCTATTTCATTTTCTTGATAATATCTTATTTTTAAAGTTTTTGTTTTAATTCCAGTTAACATACTTGATAGTATCTTTTGATGAGAAGTTTTAATATGATCAAGAAAAAGACTTTTGCTTGATCATATATATATTTTAGAAAGAGTTCATGAGTTTCTACAAAACACTTGCTGGGGTTATAAGTGAAATTGTGTTGCATTGCTATAATGGATATAATTGACATCTTAACGTTATTTCCAACACCTGCATATGATACATTGCTCCATTTATTTAGGTATTCTTTAATCTCAGCATTATTTTAAGTTCTCATTATAGTCCTCTCCTATGTCTTTTGTTAAATAGATTTTTAATTTCTTTTTTTGATGCCATTGTAAGTGATATTAAAACTTTTTTCCCCAATGGTTTGCTGCTAGTATATTCATCTTATTTTTGTGTATTGACTTTCAACCCAGAGAGCTTACTGAGTTTATTTAGGATTTTAGGACTTCCTACCTAAGCCGTCATATAATCTGTGACTAGAGACTGCTTTACTTCTTTCTTCCCAAACTTTATGATTTGTATTTACTATTTATGCCTTTTTGCTCTGGTTAGGACCTCCAGAAAATGTTGAATAGATGTGGTGAGAGTGGACATCCTTGTCTTGTTCTTGATCTTGGGAGAAACTATTCAATATTTCACAATTACACATGATGTTAGCTACTTTAGATTCCCTTTATTAAGTTAAAAAGACTCCTTTCTGTTTCTAGTTGCAGAAACTACACACATTTGTTACACACATGGATGTTAAATGCTTTTTTTCTGATTGATTTAAATGGTCAAGTGGTTTTCCTCCTTATTCTTTTAGCATAATGAATCACATCAGTTGATTTTGAAACTTTAAAACAAACTTACATTTCTAGGGTAAATTTCACTTGGTCATGCAATATTTTCCTTTCTATGTTTTGCTGAATTTCATTTGCTAGTATCGTCTTATGGAGTTTTGTCATTGTGTTCCTAAAGAATTTTGGTATTGATAAAGCTTAAAAAAGACAAATTTGAGGTCACAAATACGTAATGCCTACAACTAATGATTTGAAAAGCCATGAGGAAAGTGTTGTAAGTTTTGAAAATTTGTATGTGTTTATACAAAACAAAGGCTACACATCCTCTATTGCAAATTGTCACATAGATTAAATTCACAAAGAATAAAACTAGTATTTGATGGTTTTTTTCTTTCTTTTATGTAGCAAAGTCATTCTCTGCCCAGATAACAGAGATTTCTTTTATTAATAAGTTGTTCTTACTCTGTGCTTTTTGAATATTCTTAAATTACTTTGAAAAAAGGATTACTTTTTTAAAGTTAAAAATAATAATAGTTATGTTTACTTATTTAAAAATATTGCATGTAACTATTTCTTGTCTTTGGGTATTAATGACTTATATGTTCTTATCTTTTCTGACAGGTCTGATTTTACCTTTCTCAAAATCAACCCTCAAATATGTAATAAAATTATTAGGATGGCCTTTATGTTTAAATAATCTTTGAGTTTCTTGGAGAGACCACTAGGAAACTCGAAGATTTCCTTCCCCTTTATCCATATAAAAGAAAGTGTATAGAAATAATTATTTCTTAGCTCTAAGTTTTAATTAATTAAAAACTGTTTTGAGAGTTCTTTTGTTTAGCAAACATAGGATAAAAGAATGATACATGGAATCAACTCCAAAGAGAATTTCAGCTTTCCTAGGGTATTTATGTTGATATAAATAGACTGTGTATCTTTCATACTAAAATAAACATCATCATGTTCATGTACAAAGGGTGACAATATCTACAGAAATATTTTGTTTCTAGGTTTTTAAAACTTTTTTAACGTTTATTTATTTTTCAGAGACAGAGTGTGAGTGGGGAAGGGGAGAGAGAAGGAGACATGGAATCCAAAGCAGGCTCCAGGCTCTGAGCTGTCAGCACAGAGCCTGATGCGGGGCTTAAACTCACGAACCACGAGATGAGCTGAAGTCAGACGCTTAACCGACTGAGCCACCCAGGTGCCCTTTTTCTAGGTTTTAATACTCTTGTCAATCAGAGACAGTCATAATACAGTTTTATGAGATAAATTAAAGACCGAAGGGGTTGTCAATTTTCACTTTTCTTAATATATAATCTTTCTCCCAGCACAATCAGTGACTAAATCTTTATAAAAACGATTATGTATTTTAACTTAGTAGAAGGTCCCATTCACCTCCATTCTGATATTGTTGGTTATTATAATAAATTAACAGACCATTTGGTTTCATCCACAGGGGCTTCTACCGCTTCTTTATATTCACCTAACTGCCTCTGATATGGCTAAGAACTGGAAGGTGTCTTCTGGAAGGAACACTAAAAGAATCTGAGTAAGCCACTGTGTTCTTTCTCTCTCTCCTTCCCTTTCTCCCTCCCTGTGAGGATACCCGCTCTTGGAAAACTGTACCCATGTTGTGAGGAAGCTGGGCCATTGTATAGGTGTCCTGGCCAACATCTTCAGCTAAGATCTCAGGGCCTGGCCCACATTAACCATTGGGCAAGTGAATGAGCAAGCTTTCAGATGGTTCCAATCCCCCTCCTTCAAGTTGTCCCAGTTAATGCTGGTAATGTGGAGATGAGCTGTCTTCACCAAGTCCTACTCAGATTTCAGATTCATGAGAAAACTAGATGTCATTCTGAAATTTGGGAATAATTTTTATGCTATCATAGTAACTGGAATTGATTACACAACTCGGTAATAGGAACAGATAAAATAGGGAATACATTTGTAGGTATCACTGAAATCACCACCACCGACAGGTAACCGAGTCAAGATTTCCAGAACTATTTGGGTTCAGAAACAGAAAACAACATAAACAGGTCGCTTCCCTCCCAGATCGTTGGCATAAGACTCCCAGATTCCAAGAGCCACTGCTTGCCATTAGTTTTTTTGAACATTTTTATTTTTTATCCTCTTTTTTAATTATCACACCTTTGTAGGAAACTCTCTTCTTTAGTTACAGTACTTCAAAACTTGTTACCCTTGACAATTGTCAGATATGTGAGCACTTCTTCAAATACTGCAGAGTTATCCTGGGATTGGCTATTTGCTACTGGGAATCCATAAAGTGAATCATCTATAAGTTGATTGCAAAATTGAACATCTAGGAGAAGAGGTGGGAATTAGAACTTCTGGATAGATTTACCCTAATTATATCTTGTGGAGGAAATAGTGGGGAGGGGGTTCCTCTTGTTCACCAGTGTTTGAATATAGCATACACCTGCAATGCTGATTGACCTAAGCCAAGTAGACTCCTCTCCGGGAATTAGTGCATTGAGGTTAAGGCTATCTACACTATTTGATGGAGACTGAGAGATGGAGGCTGTCAAAGGAATTTTGGGTGCAATTGAGAAAAGAGAGGGAGCTCCAGGGGAATACATTTCAGAGAAGAAGCAAACAAATGTCCACTCTGTATCTACTGAGTATTTACCCTGTATCCGGCACTGTGGTGATAAATGCTGCTGTTCATTTGGCAGCCCTACTGGCTCTCTTCCTGTTTTATAGGTAGAATCTAGCACAAAAAAGAATGCAGGCAGGGTAGGAAGGGAATATTCTTTTTTTTTTTTTCCTCCGAGTGTGCTGAAGAGGACATGTTGCTAGCATTATCCTGAATATTGAGAAGGAATAAGCTTGTTTGTAATTTAGAATAGAGTCTTTCACTTGATTTTTTGTTTCCATGGGCAGCTACCTTATGTTAGGTGTTTGTCCCTTGGGAAGCCACCTCTCCTCTAATTAAGCAGTGCTTTCTGTTTCCTTCCATATGGAATACAGTTTAAAGGAGAATGGGTTTTGAGCATTCCTGAACAAAGTGAGAGTTTTTGAACACGACATATAGAAAAATATTTTTTAAAACTTGTAGGTGATTCCAGCTTTTTAATCCCTGATTTTATTTGAGCCTGATTCACCTCACTGCACATAAGACAAAGTGATCTGAAAAGTTATTAATAGATTACAAGGCTCTATTGTATTAATAAATATAATCTCACTTCTCTGGAAAATTTATTTTAAATACTCTTTTCTAGGTTGCATAGGTCCTAAAATGAAAATATCGTAATTTCTTCATTTTGGCCAATTTATCCGTATTTTGAATGTAAAGCATAAAAGTAAATGTCATATGGTATCTAATCATTTATAAGAAGAGTAATTTTCTTTACATGATTCTTATTAAGTATTTTGTAAGATACTTTCGAATACCTGCTGCATAGTTTACACAGAAAATTTAAGAGGCATCTATAGAAAATCACAAAATACATAGGAATCTTACCACTGAAGTTTTAATTTTGTGGAGCTTGTTACGGGCTGAATTGTGCCCCCTCAAAATGGGTATGTTGAAATCATAACATCCAGGACCTAAGACTATGACTGTATTTAGAGATAGGGCCTTGAAAAAGGTGATGAAGTTCAAGTGGGGTTTTTAAGGTGGGCTCTAACCCAGTCTGACTAGTATCTACACAGAGACACCAGGCACACAGGGCAAAAACCATGTGAAGATACAACAAGAAAATGGCCGTCTGCCAGCCAAGCATAGGGGCCTCAGAAGAAACCGAACCTGCTGACTGACACCTTGATCTTGGACTTCCAGCCCCCAGAATTATGAGCCAATAAAGTTCTGTTATGTAAGCCATTCAGTCTGTGGCATTTTATTATGACAGCCTGATCCAAGGAATATACTCTTCTATGAATGTGTATCTAGAGTCAGGTTACTTTCTTGTGAATTTACTGAGGTCAGGGAATAAGCTGGATTCATCTATGCTTCTTTATCATCTAACTAGACTCTGGCCCAGAGTAGCTGCATGAGGAGTGCTTGTTGAGTTGAATTGAATCGAATAAACACAAACTGTTTTGATCGTGGCAGTGGCAGAGCAGCTGGCTGCCAGCCTGGCTCTTTCTGGCCTCCACCTGAAGTCTTCCGACTGTTGTTTGCTTCTTCCTAAGTGAGAATGGCTGTTTTTGTTCTTTCTGATTATAAAGACAGGTGTAAAAACATATGCATATAGAAGTGTGTGTTCAGTGTAAAAATAGCCTGGTAATGCATTAAAGTATAAAAAAGAAAGTGAAATTCACTCAGAATTCCCCTACCCAAAGCAACCACTAATTTAAACTTTGATGAATATATATTTCTCAAGGCTTTTTTTTTCCCTCAGGGGTAGGGATCATACCAATATGGTTATCAATTGATCTCTAACAAATAAATGATATGATTATATAGCATTTGTTGTTTTGCAAAATACTTTTTCCATATAATTTGAATATCTTTCATACTGGGAAATAAATATAGATTTAGAGCAGCAATTTCAAGTGGCTGACTTATATTTCACTTAAGGAATATGTAATAACGTAGTTAAGCCTAGTCCCTACTACGGAGAGTTAGAGTGTTTTAAGTGTTTTCCTCATATGAATAGTGCTGTAAGGCTTTAGTCTTTTTGTTGTGGCTCTTATCTCATTATCCCTCTTCCTACTTGCTGAAGATGGGAAAGATACAAAAGAGCATAGTCTGTAACCCATGTGGGCAATATAGACACAGAGGTAATGGAGATGACTTAAGAGGAAATCCTTGCAGAATTCTCTTGGTTGGGATGTCTCCATCTGCTCTCAGGAACCAAAGCCTCTCCTGTGAACTCCAGACTCAATGCATCAAATTGCCTCCCTGACATCTCCACTTTGGATATAACAACCTCAAAATGTCCACAACACAACTCTCGATTTTTCTCCTGGAACGTATCTTTCACTGACAGACCTTCCCCATTCCAGGCAATAGCACCATTGTTCACCAAGTTGCTGATGTCAGGAAGAGAGAAGTTAGTCCTGATTCCTCCCTTGGTCTTTACTTTCCACATCCATATCATCAATGAGTCTCTGTTGACTTTGTCTCCCAACTCCCCTCCATCCTGCCCTCTTCCTGTCTCCACTGTTCATTTTTTGGCACACTCTCACCTCTTGCCTGGATTATGAAAACAGCCTTCTTGCTGGTCTCATGCTCTTCTCTCCTGCTTCTTCCTGACACAGAATGATATTACCACACACCACGTATAAATGTCTCAGTGGCTATCCTTTATACTTTGTGATGAGAAGTTCTAACTCCGTGCCTTGGTCTACAAACTGAATGCAATTGCATTTATTTATGTCCAACTTCACTTTTCATTCCTCTCCTCCTTATCACTCCTTTCCAGCCCCACTTTCTTATGGTTTCTGTAAAGCCTCCAACTTGTCCTCACCTGAGGCCTGATACAAGGGTCATTCCTTCTGCATGGACTGCTCTTTCTTCTACCTTGTTGGGCTTAGCTCCTTTCTATCCCCTAATCTGCAGTTTAAATGTGATCTCTACAGACAGACTTCTTCTGGGCATTTAATCTAAAGTGTGTTCCCCCTCCCCTTGACTTTTTTGTCTGGTTTCAGTCTCTTGCTTTTTCTTTTCTTAGATTTTTTTTTTGTTTGGCTTGCAAATAGTTTTTCTTGCTTGTTGTTTGTCTCCTCTACTGAAAGCCATGCTTGGGCACCAGTGCTAAAGACATTTGACCTGTAGGCTTAAGTCTACTCAGAGGTGGACACAGTCTTAGGACATAAGAATATAAGTATGTTCCCACCAGATGCGGTCCTGCTGCCCTAAGCCCAGTTGCAGTGAATCTGGAATGAGTAGTAGGGGCTTGCAGCCTAGAGAGCTGTAACTTTCATCCCATCCTCTGTCCCCCAGTGCCTATTCCAGCCTATTCCATATGATGGGGCTTCGGCTTCCAGTTTGGGTTTGAATTTTAGTTGCCAGCTCAGACTGATGGTACCTTGACGATAGCCATACCAGCCCCTCTCCCCGAAACTGGAATGGTTTCCAAATTCATCCCAAGCCATTGGCTGAGATGCTGCCTCTGATCAGTCAGAGTGTCCTTCTCTACTAGTCTTTCTACCACTCCCTCTTTGTTTCACCCACCTGACTAAAAATATTGCTACTGTCTAGAGCTTTTCCCAAGTTTCACTCCCAGGTATAAATGACAGCCTACACTGGAATCAAGCTCACCCCTGCCCCTTTAGATGTTGGGACTTGGACTGATTACTGTTCAGTTTCATTGAAGCCAACATATGGGGGATAAAGTTTTGGAGCCAAATAGCTCTGAGCTTTAATTCTGGTTCTGACACTTATTAACTGTGTGATGCGAGGCAAGTTATTGATTTCTCTGAGTGTCAGTTTCACCATTTTTAATGTGGGGATAAGTAATATCTATCTTTAAAAGTTTTGAGGATTAGTGATTACCTATGACAAATAGCTGATGTAGAACCTAATATACAGTTGGCACTCAAGCCCATCCTGCCCTTTCCTAGTTTCTTCCTCCCATCCTCCTAGACCATGATGCAGATTGTGGCCTAGAGTTGCATGGCTATTTCAGGCTGTTCTTTCTCTCCTGATCTGAGCTGAGCTGACTTCTTTAACTTCCTGAGTTTCTGTTTTCTTTTTGGCCCATATCCTTTAAACAAAAAACTCTCTTTTAACTGTCTCTGGTTTACACATCTGAGCCACTTTGATCTATTTCTTTCTAGAATAAGGGACATTTGTTCACTTTGTAAGTAAGATGCATGCTATATATATATATATATATATATATATATATTTTTTTTTTTTTTTTTTTTTTTCCCCCAAAGACTCCTATAGTCCTTTCCAGAGAAGATGCTGGCCTGATCTCCCCAAAGATGGTGTACAGGGTGGATGGCTTTTTATTACAGTCACATGCAAGGGATGTTCTTATAATAAGCGACATTTCTTGCCCAATTTTAAGGCTCTAACATTGCTTTATACTGCAAATGGAATATAATATAATGGCCCTCTATGATAAGAATCTTTTTTTGCAATGACTTTTTAAATGCACAGTCTATTTTTTCAAGGTTACAATTAGAATTACATGTCCATAGGACTTTTCTGGAAGGCATAAAGCTGTTCTCTGGAGCCCAGCCCCCTCAGACACCTTGGCATGAATAATTTGAAGAATGGCTGGGATCCCATATGTTTCTTCATTCCTTCTAGACAGCGCTGACATTTGGGAATGTATTCTTAGGGTTTGCTTCTTTGAACATGTTTGGTTCAATTAGCCTACTGGAGCTGAGGTGGCATGAACTGTTTTTTAAAGAAGTGATGCCATATTCAGAGCAGGATGTTTGAGACACAACAGATGGGCTTGTGATCAGGCTAGATTGCCATTTATCAAATTTAGAGTAAACTTAGTGGATCTACAGCACCTGACCCAGTTCCTTAAGAAGCAGAAGCTCAAGAAATGGTGATTAGAAGAAAGGACGAATGCTAAACAACTAATGGCTGGAACTCTATTGACGCCTTGGGGAAAGGAGAACATTTAAATGAGTTGGAGATTATTTAACCTTAGAATGTCAGATGTACTGCAGAGTGAGTAAACTGTCGCTAATTTTCTTTCCTGAGATTAAAAGGTCAGAACTGCTTTATGTGATAGTAACTGCCATTTACTGAGGACTTACTAAAATGGGTATCTATTTGTGCTTGTTTCTCCAGCATCTGTATTTCTTTTAAGGTACTGCGTCTGTCTCGATAGTCAGCGAGATGACCAAACATGGTCTTGCCCAGTGCACACCCCAGGCTGAGCCAGTTCCTATACTACATCGCCTCTGCAACCTTTCCTGGTGTGGGCACAGACATGTAGACAGGTGACACAGGTAGGGCCCGTTTAGGGGCTTCCTCTGGACTGGTATGTAGATATTGAGAAGAAAGGTTTCTGTTTGAACTGGGATTGCTAAACTCAGAATTGATGAATTTAGACACTAGCATGTGGGTAAATGTTTATGGCTGACTCTGGTTAACTTTAAAAAATGCATATATGTATATATATGTATCCATATCCATATATATATGCACACATACTTAAATTTATTATACATCCTGTTGATGTAAAATGTGTGTAGCATGTAATTTGCAAGTAATATTAAAATATTCAGCACCAGCCCATTGATTCTTACAGGATACTCTCAAGGATTTTTGCCTAACTCTTGACTCTGTGGATGACCTGTAATGGTCATTGATGATAATGTAGTTCCAACATGAATATTGGTTGGTATTCTCATTTATCTTGATGATAAAGAAAAAAATAGATATAAGCTAGAATTTACATATTTGCCAATGATGCGAATGGCTATTTTGTGGAGGGTGGAGGAAGCCAATGGATACATTTTTTCCTGTTCTTTAGGTCAAAAGCTTAGTCACGTTATAGATACTGATCTATTTACTGCTAAGTAACCCTACATTTGCTGAGGATGCAGGCTGAGGAAGCAGCCTCACAGTCGGACAGAACTGGACTTGACTCCCACCTTGGAGCAAGAGCCTTTTAACATCCCACAGTTTATCAGAAAAATGAGAACAAAGAAAAACAGGCATCCAGACACCTTATGGATTATTCTGATGATTAAATGAGACAGGATTTAATAACCAAAATACTTCACCTGTAAAACAGAGGCGATACCCTCTGGGTGCAGCTATTTTAAGAAATGGAAGTAATAAAGCCCTGTAAATAAACAGGGCCTTTCACATTTCGTAACTGTTTGGTGGCAACAAAAACTCAGCTCCATCTAGCTGGAGCAAAAAAAGAAAATTGAGAAAAATCCCTGGGCAGAATCCTTTCTGTTGGTCCCTCCCCGCAGGGCTTCCCCTGGGGAGTAACCTTCATTCTGTAGGCTGGCCTTCTCTATCCAGTCGGGGAAATGTCCAACCAGCGGCAGCCCTGTGTTCTGTGGGGCTGCTGGAACCAGCTTGCACCTGCTAGTGCAACTTTAAAATTTTCAAGGGTCTGGTGAGTGGGTTGTGAAACACAGTCAGTAATAAAGATTCAATTATATTAATTTGCAATGAAATAAATTACATTAAAAATGAGCACAATACACCAAATTCATCACTTCCTAAATTATGTTACTACATTTTACTGTTATCTGTATTCTTGACATTATTTATGACTGTAATATCTATAAGGTGGAAATTCTGTATCATGCTGTGCTATGCGCATCAATTTCCAACCTCGTGTTTGGTGATGTCACATTGGAAACTTGAAGTCAGCTATGGAAATCAGCTAATGCACAAATCAGGGTTTGATTTATCGTTTTGTTGATTATAGAAACTTAATAAAGTGATGGAGAAAGTGCAGATTATAAATAATTCAGATTAAACTTAAAAGTGTTTATGTCTGTAGCTATCACATTATAAATAGCAACAAAACATTTGAGGAATTATTCTTCTTGTAGTCATAATCACATGAATTATGAATAATTTTCCCCATTCCTTCAAATTCCTCTTCATCTACATTATGCTTTTTGTGTGTGTGCAGGTGATAGGTTTTTGATGTAATCAAACCTGTTTTACCTTGTTATTTATAATTCCCTGCGCTTCCAAAATAATTTAGAAGCCTATTTTGCATAATTGTTACATGCTTATCTTAGTAGCATATTTGGAATTTATGGTGGTGTATGGTGTGAAGTGTGGGTAGAAATTAAAATGTTTAATTCTACACTAAAATGTTCCCAACAACACTGAATAATTAACGAATCAATTTGTTCTGTAGCCTGCATGTTCTAGGTACTGAATCAGAGCTAAAGAAACATATATGCAGAAGACTTGATCTCTGACCTTAAGGAGTTCACGGTGTAGTGAGGGAGACAGGTAGATAAAACCAATAATATAAAGTGATTTAATTTCACTGAGTTTCACTTTCTCTGTTTCCTTGTGGACCTCTAGGGCATGTGAGAATCATTTCACTGTGTTCAAGTGCACATGCCCACCAAGGTCTGGGGAATTTCTCTATGCTAATTAAGATCACAGTTCTCTAGTCACTCAACTCAGCAATCTCTTCCCTAGGGTCCTGTTGCCTCCCTGGAATTCTACCCAGGAAATGGAGCAGATCTTCTCTGTCTGGACTCCCGTAAACTTATCGTTTATTTTTTAATTTTTTATTTCCCTTGGAAATCCAGGGCTCTGTCTGCATTGTAGTAGAGAAAGGACTGTCTTACTCTTTGGTTTCTCTCCAGCTTGTTTCACTTCTCTTAGCACAGAGGAATTTTTCTCTTCTAGGCTGGAAGTGAGAATATATAAGAAAACTGGTTCTTGTTAGTTATTTCCCAAATCTTTTGGGAGTCATATAGTACAGTGGATCAACAGAAGGGTTAAGAATTTGGGCTTTGAAAACAGAATACCTGGGTACATAATCCTGGCTGTATCACCTATCAGTTTTGAGACCTTGTGCAAGTGACTTAACTCCTCCGTGCCTCAGTTTCATTTTCGGTTCAATGGGAACAATGTAGACACCTACTGTAGTGCTTGGTACATAAATGCTCAACAAATATTCATTGGAGTCAATGAAATTCTAATTTATTCTATTAGAATTAAAGGAGATTAAATGAAAACTAAATACATGTACTTAGAACGGTACCTAGCACCTGGTAAGAATACACATAGCCTTATTTATAATGTTTTGCTTATTGCATTTCTGTTTTTCCAATGCCTACACTTTTGAAATTCAAAAGCCAGAACAGGTGAGCTGTTGTGAGGAGTGACAGTGTAATGGCAGCAAGAGACTATCGGTAAATATGGAGATTTGGGAAGAGAGCCCTTATTAATGTTTCAAAAATATGTCCTCATATGCAGGCGTTCCTCATCTGGTTTCTCCAATCCTGGTCTTGTTTTCTCTCCAGAGCATCTTTTTCAAAACAACTGCAGTATAACTGACATATAACATTATATTAGTTTCTGTTCATACAACGTAACGATTCGAATTTGTGCATGTTGTGAAATGATCACCATAAGTCATCTAGTTAACATCCAGCACCATATGGAGTTATAGACATTTTCTTTGGTGATGAGTGTCCAAAGCATCTTGCACACCCATTAAATACAGGTTCCTTTTCCTAGAATACCATGTCCCTTATTTACTCAAAACATGTCTTTTCTAGCTACAGAATAAGCCCAAGCTCCTTAGGCTGGTCCAATGAGTCCCTAACTGTGCCTCCAATCCTATCTCCCATTTCTCTTTAAGTCTGAATTATCTACTTTTTGTCACACATCATAAGCTTTGCTATTATTATGCTTTTCCTTTTTTCTAGTTCTCTCTCCTAGAAAGCCTACCTCTTCTTTCCACCAAGGGACCCATCAAGGATGAAATCCAGCCCATAATCATCTCACCAACTGGTGTCCCCGCTTTAGTTCTGTGACTGTCCACAGGAGACATCTTTTCCTAATTCTCACCAAGATGCCAAAGTAGCTAGTAGCAGCCCTGGTGAGGACGTATCTAGGGTTTCAACTGTATTTGTAATCTTTTCTTTCCAACAGTGAGACATCCGCTGCAGTAAAGAAAGCATATGGTGGCATGAGGAGAAGACACAGAAAGGGCTCTTTTTCAAGTCTTGGAAGTCAAAGACACTTTTTGGAGGAAATGATGTCTAATCTGTGATCTGAAGGAATATGCCTGGTGACACAGGACATAGGTGAAGGAGGTAAGTACAAGGAATAGAAGGGGCTCTAGGGAACCAAGATGGATGAGGATGTGGGGTCGCAATAGGAAGTGATAAGTCGAGAATAACTATGCAAGCAGGAGTCAGACAGGGATGGCTAGAAAAAGTCCAGCTAAGGGCTTTGGACTTTCACCTGAGGGTAGAGGGGAACTTTGAAGGGTGACACAAATAGATTTATGCTTTAAGAAGTACAGGGTGAAAAATGGACTGGCGTAGAGTTCAGAGATGGATCTGGAGAGGCGTAGGACAGGAAAAGACCGGAAGAAGCGGGGCAAGTTCAGAGGACTGTCGTAGCAGTGCAATTGCAAGATGAATTCTGGCACCGTCTGTAACTGCACCATCACCTAGGCTTTCCTGACTAATGCACATTAGGAACTTGCTTTAGGTACAAGAAATTAAGGGTACAATAACTCTCAACCCTGGCTGCACCCTGACCTTAAGGAGTACCAGCAGTGATAATGGGCGCTGGATACTTTTAAGAGATGCACAGGAGGAGAATGAGCAGCACTGAAGGTGGGGGATAAGGATAAAGAAGAATTCAAGTTAGTAACTTGGACAACTCGGGAGGGGTGGGGGAGGAGCTGGAGGTGGTATTCCTGAGACAGGAAACACTGGAGGGGGGGGACATTTTGGATATGTTGAATTAGGGATCCCTGTGGAATTGCCATGCAGAGAGAGTTAGCACATAGGTATACGTGTCTAGAGTTGCAGGAACGATATCTGTGTCTTGGAATTCAGAAATTTGTGGATTTCTATATATTTGTAGCTCCCTGATCAGAGTTAGGGGTGGCGATCCTTGTGATCAAACACATTAATATCTATGCAGCAAAACTTGTCAATATTCACAGCAAGTGGGATAAAGGAAGAATACAGATAGCCTCATGATAATTCATGTCAGGCTTTTCTGGCAAATACATTTGTGACAAATTTGTGGGAAAAAAAAAGTCCAGGATTTCAAAGTTTTCAGTTTCAGAAATGTGGATACAAGACTATCCACCTCTACGATCTCATTTAATTCTTGAATCAACCAGATGAAGTAGGCCCTATTACTATTCTATTTTTACAGATAAAGAAATTCAGGCACAGATAGGTTAATTAAAATGCTGAGGTCACAAAATCAGTATTCAAACCAGTCAGTCTAAGGTAAGAGAATGTTTCAAGAACAGAGGAGTGGTAACAGGACCAAATGTTATAGGCAGGTACAGTAAAATTAAAAACAACATTGCCTCACTGGATTTGGCAATGTTAAAGATGGACTTTGGGAAAGCAGTGTGAGGGAAATAGTGGGGTGGAGGCCAACCCATGGTGGGTAAAGGCGTGGAAAGGAGGCAAGGACGTGGAGACACTTATCACAGACCACTCTCCTGAGACACTGACATGAAGGGATGGGAGAGACAGAACAAAAGCTAGAGGGAACAGCAAGTTAAGAAAGCATTCTTAAAATTTTTTTAATGTTTATTTTTGAGAGAGACAGAGGCGGGGGGGGGGGGTAGAGTGTGAGTGGGGGAGGGGCAGAGAGAGAAGGAGACACAGAATCCAAAGTAGGCTCCAGGCTCTGAGCTGTCAGCACAGAATCCTATGTGGGGCTCCATCTTATGGACCGTGAGATCATGGCCTGAGCTGAAGTCAGATGCTTAATGGACTAAGGCACCCACGTGCCCCAAGAAAGCATTCTTAAAGCATATGAAATATTGAAGAGCAAGGAATAAGAAGGCAATTAGTAACATGAGATCCTCCAGAGGCACTAGTGAGTAGGACGCAGAGCACTGGTAGAGGGATGGTGCAGGAAATCACTTCCTATTCACCTCGAAGAAAGAAGAAAAGGAAGAGAGAGAGGCAAAGCAGGTAGCCTAAGGATTGACAGCATGATATGTTCTTTGAGTCATCTGAGACTGTGAGGTGAGAGGGTGACATCTTAGGTGTGAAGACAGAGGAGAAGCTTTGAAAAAGCTACTGCAGAGAATGGAAGGGACGGTTGACAAGGAATGTGTAGAAGGACTGGGCTGCATTGAGAAAGTAAGGGGTTTGGAGGCCTTGAATTTATGACGCATCCGTTTTGGAGATTTTGAAATTGTCTCCTGAGACGTTCAGTAGGTACAAGTATGGAGAAACTCAAAGTTGGATATAGTAGAGCTGGGTCTTGGCTGGGTAGGTGTAACTGAAGGTCTGATCTTTGCGAGTTGACAATCTTGGCTTGACATCTAAATCCCAGAGATCCCTGCAGAGTGCAGCGTTGCTCTAGGACAGTGGTTCTCAACCTTGATGCACAGTGAAATCACCTCAGGAACTTTGAAACTACTGATGTCTGAGCCTCATGCTCAGAAATTCTGATTTACTTGGTCTAAGGGCTGTGTCCTGAAAGTTGGGATGTTTATAAACTCGCAGGTGATTCTAATTTGTAGTCAAGGAATTATTGTTTCCCTAATTTCCTGTACCTAAAGCAAGTTCATAACCTGTATCAGTCAGGATAGACTAGGTTAGGGTACAGTAACAAACAATGCCAGAATCTGTGGGTTTTAATTAATGAAAGCTTAAATTCCTGTTTGTAGGATGTCACCAAGGGTCTAGGTGACTCTTTTGGGCAGCTGTTTTCCTTGTGTTGCTTGGCATTCCATTGTCAGTGAGTCAGGGGAAGAGGAGCATTGAGGACTGAGTTCTGGCTCTTACTTGCTTTTACCAGGAAGTAACACACATCACCTCCATTCACATCTCATTGACCAGAAGTAGTTTATGGCCACAACAAACTTCAAGAAGGTGGCAAAGGCAACTGGATATTGGTGAACATTAGTAATGATCACCACCTAGAACTTTTACTATAAATGAAAGCAGAAGGAGAGAAAAACATTTATCTACTTTATAAACCCCATATGGCACTCGTTCCACGCTGGATATCATTTTAGTGGCTTTCAAATAGGAACTCATCTCACCCTTATAACAGCCCTATTAAGTAGATCATTTTTATCCCCATTTTATAGAAGGGGAGATTGAGGCTACATAACTTTCCCAAGGTCATATAGCTAGCATGAGGCAAGATTAAATTCCAGGTAGTCTGGGTCCAGAGTCTAAGCAATGTCTCTCTATACAATATTCTGCTGTCTATTCTGCTTTATCTCAACTTAGATTGGGGAGGGGGCGGGAGAAAAGGAGAAGGAGGGAGGTTATAAGTGTAAGCACTTTGTGAATGCAAAGGAATGGAGTAGTAATGTGTGAATATTTAGAGCTGGAGCAGGGCTCTGAGGGCAAGCAGAGAGTGACGCTTGGGAAATGGGTCTGGGAGGAGGAAACAGTTCTGACAGATAACTCCTGATAATGAGACCAACCCTGGAGGCCAAGGTGGAAAGCAGGGTCTGGCCCCTTTCTTTCTTCTTTGCTCCTGTTCATCCATCAGAGGTACCCCTTCAGCATCCTCAGATTTCACCTTAAACCCATGCTGGGGTTATCTCGGAAACAAAAATTGGAGATGGGGAGAAAAATCATTCCCCTAGAGAGTAGTGGGTAGGTTATTTTCACATAAGGGATCCAACATTAAGTCAGACTGGACCTATTTCTAACACATTTCTGAGAGTTTACATGTAATTACACTACTGTGAAACTACATTAAAAAATCTTAAAGGAGGGGTGCTTGATCAAAGAATGCTTCAGTGAGCCAGTAGTAATTACAAACCATCACCTCCTAATACATCAGATTTCTAAGTCTTCACTTTCATGTTGGATGCTGTTACACTAGAATACACCTGCAGCTCAGCTGGCGTCCACTCGCTTCAGAGCTGTGACTTAGGTGTCAGCACACACCGCTGGGTATTGGAACCCCTGGTTCTCACAGACAACACCACTCTAATAACAGGGCCTCAAGAAAGAAGGACACATGATTCCCCTTGAAGATGGGATCTTTGCGATGAAACAAACAAAAAGAAGCCCTTTGTGTGACATTGAAGACTTTTGGTTCCTGTTGCTCACCTGTTAAATCCTGCAGTTTGGTTACAACATATGGACGGTGTCTGCAAAACACTTTTAAAATGCTGTATTGGCACCTTGCTGCAATCTGCTGGCACATTCCTTAGGGCTAGTCAGTCCATTCGGCGCCACTCCGCTTTGCTCAACTGTATTTTGATTAGGAGCTGTTGCAAGTTGTTGCCAGGGGTTTCTTCTCTCTCCAGTGCTGTGAAATCAGCGGTGGCAAGAGAGATCACTGGAAGTTGCCTGTTGTTACAGCTCTTAGCCAACACCAGATTATTTTCCATTATTTACAAGGAGCTCTTGCTGTAGGGTCAGAAGGCTTGATTCTAGGCTCAGCGCAGCCTCTAAAGCACTGTGTCACCTTGGACCAGGCATTTCATCTCTCTGGGTCATGGTTTCTTCCTCTGTAAAATAAAAACTTAAACTAGAAGATTAAGACAGGTGTGGAAACCAGAGGCTTGACACTTTCCCGAATTTTTTGTACAATGATTAAAATAATCCAGAAGTTATAATGCTATACACTTAAGGACAAAGAAGAAAAGATAAATGTCACTTTAATTAAGTCTGCAGATGGAAATAAACGGGGAAGTTCTACCAGTAATTGTGTGACTGCGTCTTAATGGAGTCCAAAAGAGTTTCCTCTTTGGGAAGTGTGAGCTAATACACCCACAGAGGAGTAATTAGGAACAGAGATATTTATACTAGATGGGAAATGCTGGGAAACAGAGATTTATATCAATACCCAGAGGCGAGATGTGGGCAGCTGATGATGTGCAAAAGAACATATAGATCTGAAGTCTTGAAGTATTTCCTGTTAATGATGTTGACGGATTTATCATATCATGTTAGAGTCTAGGATTGCAATCTATGAATTATATATATAAAACATATATAAACTCTATATCTATATCTATATCTATATCTATATCTATATCTATATCTATATCTATATCTATATCTATATCTATATCTTAGCCTGTCTATTACCACCCCAGTCTGTGAATGGCTCATTAGTCTAGGACCATGCTGTGTCCCTACACCAGCTTAGCTTCCACAAACACAGGTTATGTAAGACCCATCAGGGGGGGAATCCAATTGTGTGTTTAAAAATGCCTTTCCACTTCTCCGGCTCTTACACACTCCCAGTCAACTGCAGGGAGGGAGCTGTAACCTCAACCACAAATCCGAACCCTGCCGGTGGCAGGCGGATTAGACAGATCCAGCGTGTGCCTGAGTTCCTTGCTATTTAACTAAATACACCCTAATGCATTTAGAAGACGTTCTAACTGTAGGGGAATTAACTTGCACCACCAGCAGTACTTGAGTAGAAAGCTAAAATAGCCCTGTGTTATTCCACAGAGTCTCTTGATTTTTTGCAGAAGGAATCCTAGCAGAGCAAACTGCTCTTTGCTTTGCGTCAACCTTCTGCGTTTGCTCAGCTGCCCCGCCCAAGCTTTGGGACATGGGTGAAAATTTCAGAGAGGACAGGGAAGAAAGGACCCGAGGCTAAAACCTGGATTCTGATTGTGTGTTTCTGCGTCTCTTGGCCAAAGGCAAAGGCCCTACACCGGGGTGCTCTGGAGAGAGAGTGGTCGTAACTCGAGGCCAGTGATTAACAATCTAGGGGTTTTCAAACAAAGTCAGACACCTTCCCTCTGTCCTCCCTGACCCAAGCCGAAGCTAAGCAGATCTCCCGGACCTCAGCCTGAGGATTCCTGCTGCTTCCGGGCAACTTAGCCTCCATCATTTCTAACAGCGGTTCTCTAACATACCATGACCCCAGCAAAAAGGGACGCCCCCACACAACTGTCCTTTTGCTGTCACTACTCAACGCTTCGCCTGGACACCAACTTCTCAGCGTGCTGCAGCCGCATTTTTGTCCCGTGTCCTTGACCCTGCTTAGCAATCTCCCTTTCTAGACAGGCCAGTGGAGCCTCTGGAAGGGAAGCCTTAGTGCTTCTGAAACTTGAGCGAGCATGCATCACCTTACCCGGAGGGCTTGTTAAAACGGGTTGTTGGCCCCAAGTGTGCCTAGTTACCTAGCTTTGAGGTAGAGCCCGGTAATTTGCATTTCTAACGAGTTCTTAGGAGATGCTGCTAGTCTAGGACTCCTGTGAGAACCACTGCTTTAAATAAAAGAAGGTGCCACGGCGTGAGCTTCCCCTTTCCTTTCCATCCCTCCGCGCTCCATTCGCACTTATGCCATTTTCCCTTCTCCGTGGTAGCTTCCGGCTTTGGGACTGTGTATGCTAACGGTTCCACTTCTGTCCCCGGTTCTGAGCTGATGGAGGGTTGTTAAAAAAGATTCCTGCCTGCCTCTCTCCTGCACCCCCGCCCCCCGCGCTGTTTCCTTCCACCACCTTCACTGTTTTTCCACCACAAATCCTGTCCGCTGCGCTCCCCCTCTCTCGCGTGTGAATTTATCCACCCCCGTTTCCCACTCCTTGAATTAAGTGTAACCTTTCCCGCAACTTAGCCCTGGTGGCGGGCTCGCCGCTCGCCTCCTGCGCTCTGGGGCTCCCCGGCACGGAGGCTCCTCCGCGCGCCAGGTGCGGTGGGAGGCGCAGGGGCCATTCCCGCGCCCGCTCTGCGCTCAGACCCTGGCTGGCCCCGGCTCCTGGGCGTGGGGCAGGGCGGGTGCTGACAGCTCCTCCGCTGAGCTTCGGGCGCGGAAGCCCGGAGGGGGGCGGTAGCAGCGTCAGGTGGCTGCTCTGCGTCCCCGCGCGCCGCCCTGTCAGTCCCTGCTCCGCGCTCAGCCTCAGCTGGAGCGGGAGCTGATCTACACCTTCGCCCCGACAGCTGCGTCCTCGGGAGCAGCCGGGGCTCGGGACCCCGGCGGGAGAAGCTGAGATGTGACCCCCTCCGACTGCCCATTGCTCCTCTGGCATCCTGCCTGCTTCTTCCTTTCCCGCTCCACGGCCCCATTGGACAGCGAACGTGTGTCTGGATCTCTGGGGAGAGAGGAGCGGCTACCGGGCGCACAGCCCGGCAGAAGTTGGGCTCAGCTGGGCAGCCTTGATCCAGCTGCGCGCGAGGGGTGGGCCAGGGCGGGAGGAGAGGAAGGCTCAGTAAAGGGGTCCGCATCTGGGCTGAGAGGGACTGGGAGCCAGAGCTAGGGGTGACTCTTCCCGCTCCCCGGCCTCGGGGCGCGGGGCAGCGGGAGAAATGCTGAGTCCGCGCCCAGGCGACCGCCGCCGCGGCAGCAGCAGCCTCAGCAGCAGCTTCAGCATCAGCACCGGCGGGACAGCGACAGCGGGGGCGGCGCAGGCGCACTGTGCCCCGCGGAGCCTGCAGTTCCCGAGCCCCGTGTGCGGCACCGCCACAGTCTGGGCAGCGGCGGCCGGGGGAGCGCTACTACCATGAACTGCCTGGTCCTCCTCCCCAGAGCTGCTCATCCAGGTCGGGCTGGAGACACAGTCAGGGGACCCTGTCGCCGCCGCCGCGCCCCCTCTTCTTTCGGCTCGATCTTCTCCTCCACCTTTACCTCCTCTTCCTCCACCTTCTCTTCCTGCATCCCCCCCTCCCCCGCCGCGGATCCTGGCCGCTGCTCTCCAGACCCAGGATGCCGGGGGGCAAGAGAGGGCTGGTGGCACCGCAGAACACATTTTTGGAGAACATCGTCAGGCGCTCCAGTGGTAAGAAGAGTTGCAGTTCAGAACACCCCCACCTCCATCCTGCCCACGCGCGCCCCCCATCCTCCCCATCCCATCCCTCTCCCAAGGGGGAGGGGGATGCAGACAGCCCTACCTGGTGGCTTCAGTTACTAGTTGGACCTGATTTGGGGTCGGGAGGGGAATAAGGCAGTGAAGGAAAGTTAGTTGCATCCCCTCCCCACGACAGACTCTCCTCCCTCCCACCTGTCCAGAGCCCAGAAGGGAAGGGGGAGCTGGGAGATTGTAGGTTCATCTGGAGAATAAAGTTGAGTTTTCCTTTGATGAGGGATATCTTTCTTGTTCATCCTTTCCCCACATTTTCTCCCCCTCAAGGAGGCTTCAGGGACTGATCAAATTCTTAGAGTTAATCTCAGTGGGAAGGTTTCCCTCGAGTTGGGAATGGCTGTGAAAGTGGCTACTTAATGAGGTTTAAGTCTCTGGAATGGCTTTTGGGCCCAATGAGCACTGCTGAAAGGAACCTTGTGCTAGGTAGAGGAGTTGGAGTTGAACCTAACAGAGTCAGTACTTGAAAAATGGGAAGCCAATTACTATGGTTAAGTTTGTGTTGAAAGTTTCTTTATTTTAATTTTTTTTTCCATTGTGCATTGCTCTTTATTAATCTATTTGATATATTTCACTTGACTTAAACAGGGGAAATGTGAAAGGGAAGCAATAGCTACTGTGCTTTTAAAGAACTGGAGTAAGAATCTTAAAAAATGCCATTCTACTTTGCTACTGATTGTAAGGTTTTCTTGCCTTAAAGTGTCTTTAAAATGCCATCCATTTATAAAGTCATTTCCTTCAAGATATTCTGAATGGAGATCAATATATAGTTCACATTTTAAGACCTTATAAACTTTGCATGTTACTGAAATCTACATCTTTCATGTTGTTTTAATTCTTTTATATAATTTCCAATTTTATAAGCAAGATATGTAAAGTGTCCTTCAAAGTTTTTTTCCTTCAGAGGCTTGTTATTTTATTTTGAGATCATTTATTGGGAGACTTATGAGAAAGATATTGCTGCATATTGATTACAGTAGAGCTTGGGCCAAAGCAATGGAAATACTCTATGCAGTTCCAAAATTCATTGTTTATTCATTCATTGAAACAATATTTACTTGGGTGCCATATACAACAGACACTCTGTGGGGTCCTTTGGATAAAAGAAATGATTAAGACACTTCTGCTCCTAAGAAGCTCTCTGCCTAGTGTGTAAGACAGAGTCACACTAAAATAATAATAAATAATTAAATACAATTATGCTTTCCCTGAATTGGTTGACTAGATTATACTAATTCATAGATTAGGATCTCTTCAAAAACGAAGCTTGCAAATAGTTCCCCTGATTTTTGGGACCGTGTATATTTAAGTGTCCCGAGGTATTTTTCATAAATCTCTGATGTGGTATTTGGTTTTAATTTGAAGCTTGTGACTTTATTTCTTCCACATTGGTCAACATCTGATATTATACAAGTCTAGAGCAGACTTTTTGTGTTGAAAAAAAATAGCTAACAGTCTTGGTCTAATTTTTAAAAAAGTCTATAATATTTTTGGCCATTCCAGTGTGATTTGAAATATGTTTTTTATTTTTTATGATAATATAAAATACAAATTCATAATGGTAGGCAACTTCCACGTTTATACATACCTTCATGTATTCCTGTTAAATGCAGACCTAGAATACAAGGGGATGTCACTATTAAAACAACCAGTTTGGGAACTTTAAAGTCTATTGGGATCAACTATTTCAGATACATACATTTTATTTCAGTTTTCTCATCCTCTTGGATTATTTCAATTCCATGCAATCTGGTCCGTGAGGGGACTTGTCAGAGAATGCCTGAAAAAATAAAACCCATAGGCTCTCTGTTCCTCTGCACGATGACCTGAAAGAAGATGAGAATTCCTTGACTGCAGTTTACTAGTATAGCATCTTTGGTTGAAAGTTCTTCTACAGAGTGGAGCGATGAGCCAGCTTTGAGAATATGTTTGATTTCAGATATAGTAGGAAATTAAGGCTTACCTTAATGTGGCTTGGAAATATCTGCTTCTGCCACCTCTATTTTATATCTACCATCCAAATCGATGAGTGTTTGATTGTTTTGACACTTTGTGTTCATAATTGCTTCATTGGCTTAATGTTTCTTTCAGTGGATAACAACCCCAAGCGCAAATGAAAATTTATCTGTTCTGGCATTTAAAATGCCACTTCTAATTGCTTATGGCTAGCTTTTAATACCACTGCTTGAAACCGCCGAGCTTTGTTTGCAATGTATTGGACTGGTGAGGTAAATATGTGCATGTGCAGGTAGTAAAAACTAGAAAGTCTCAGTACTACTTTTACAGGAAGAGCCCCAGAAATTGAGAATTACAGTATTCAATTGGTCTGCACATTCATGTGGGAGTAGCCCACAGTTGTTGTCATTTCTATATGATTTGGCAGAGAAATAGAAAAATTCATTCTGAGAAATTGTTTAATTGAAACTAACAGAGGAAATTCCCTTCAGGATTCTCACAGATGGATGAAGTTTGTCACAGTGAAGATTTCATTATTCACTAACTTTTAACAACATTGAAAGTGAAGTGTTGGCAGAGCTTTAGTGGAACAGACAGAAATCGAAGAGAGTTGCCTACTTACCCTTACCCCACGAAATGCTTCTCTTTCTGATACATCACCATTTTCTTCTTATGAAAAGATCAGGTCTTTTACTGAGAGTTGGATGAGATAGACACGTATACAGAGAGATGTACACAGATACACCACAGACAGGCATCCATCCAGATACGAAGATGGATGTACAGGAAAAAAAACCCCAACCTCTCTCTCTTACACACAAAGAGCAAAAGAGAGATATACAGAAAGAGAGACACAGAGAGGGGGAATATCAGATTTGGAAGAGTAATGGACACAAAGAGAAAACATCAGGCACTAATTTGTCCACGGATATAACTAATGAACTGAAATTGCAGCCAATTAGACATCCATCAGAGAACTTCATGTTGTGGAACAAAAGAGCACAAAGTGTGGTCTATTTGGATGTAGCTTTTAAACCAGAGGACTTCCTAATAAAGTTCCTAAGTTCTCATTTGCAATTTCCCACAATAACAGTGCTTCATTCTGTGTCTTAGAGTAGCACTATCTCCTATTTGCTGTTACTTTACACCTCTTGAGATTGGATTTTTATTTTCCGTCTTTGGTTGACTCAGTCTGTTATGGGGAAGCATTTCAAAGTGTTACTGGTGATTCAAAGTCTATAAAATAAAATAATGAGGGCCACTGAGTAGGATGGATACAAACATGCTTTATGGCCAAATCCCACAATAGTAGAAGTAGGAAATTCCTCTTTTTAATTTTAAGATAAAAGACAAGGTAAGTTTTAGATAAATAAAAGGAATTATAATAATTCTTAACATTTGATTCTAGCAGATATAGAGAACACATTATTAGTAGTCTAAGAAGTTGCAAAGGTCAGAAGTATAAGTGTAATAGCAAGGTTTAGATACAGTTTTGGCTAGGAGGTTCAAAATAAGTTGCTAGGAATGGAAAGTTTGGGAACTATGGGATGAGTTCATTACATGTATGACAGGTCTTGTAGACAGCCCCGGCCCAAAGTGCTTCTTGACTGAACCCGTGTCTGGCACATTATTAGGCTGTCTTTCCTTGTTTAAATTGTAATTATTTGTGCAAACTCTTCATCAGTATACATTGGGCTGTAGGGAGCAGAAAACTTGTGGGTAGGGGGTAAATACCTGAAAGAAAACAAGAGTATCTTAAGAATTATAGGTGAAATTTTAGATTCAAATGAAACAAAACATTTCCAAGACCTGCAATCTGATTATGTCTCTGGGCAGCACATTTTATTCATATGTTGTCTTTGGTTCCTTAGCAAATAGGCAGAAATGATTAGTTTCCATGACTGTGAACTAGGTTGCCATTTTGATATATTATATATACCAAATTTAATGTCTTTTTATTAGAATCTAATTATTGTCCTTTAATATTTTAAACATTATTAAAATCTATGAATGTTTTTCTCTTTAGAGGAAAAAAAAAGGGGCTCAGGAAAGAAGAAAACAGGAAAGGTAGTATTTTATCAACCACTTCAATATACTTGATTTTCCATTATTGCTTGAGATATCAAAGTTGTACAAGCACTTTCTTGGCTTAGTCATCTCATAGGAAAATCCAAAATTATTTTTTTTTGCTATAATTAATATTTGTGAAAACTGAGATCTTAAAGGAGAACCTGTAGGAGAAAAAATAGAGAACTAGTGATTTAAAAATAAAACAGAAAAAGACATCATACCTTTTTAGTAGCATCCAATGTAAAAGAAATGATGAAAAACATGATTTTTTGGGGGGGCATAAAGTTCCTGATATTTTTTCTTGAACGATTTTCTTTGACATCTAAACCGCTATTGAGGAAATACTGATAGAACCGTGTTGTGTTTGGTTTCCTCAGGTATTACAGTGTATCATTTTTACTTTGAAAATATCACTGAGGTTGAAATTATACTGACCACTCCCTAAATTATATTTATAAGTAAGCCAGTGGATTTGTCTCTTGCTCTAGAGCCCACAGTGTGTTATGTAATGAGTAGCAATGCTTTGCTGACCAGAACTTTGCTTATGCCAGGTCACTCTTGTCTTCACTAGAAATCGCCCTCTTTGTCTGTCTTTTGGGTGGTTCCAGAAGTAGGGTGTGTGAGAACTCCATGTACCTGGCCATCCTTTAACTGCCCTCCTGAAAGAACAATGTAAGACACTATTTTTTAATAAAAGACAGCAGCTAGGAATATTTTAATTGACGGTGACTGAGTTGACTTCCAACAAGAAATCCTTTAGCTTAGTCAATATTTGTCTTTTACTTTCATTGTTAATAACGGCTGTTTGCAAGCATGGAGGAAGAGTGCTTCTGTGTTCTCCAGTGTCTGGCCTAGGAAAAAGGTTGTATTGTTCTCCAAAGCTCTGTAGATAGTATTTACCACAAGAGGTCACTATCGGTTCTGTCACAAGTGAACCAAGTAGTACATATCTTCCTTTTTCCATTTTTGTGATTTTTCCCTCCAGTTGGATTGGAGGTTAAAATCAACATAATTAATTGTTACTCTTGGAAGAAAAAAATCTAAAATATTAGACATATAGGGAAGCAAAATGAAGAAAGATACTCATTTCTTTTAATTATTGCAGTCTTATTTTAGTTGCTAAAATTAATTTATTTTATGACTAAATAAATTGGATATTAATAAAGAGTTTACGTAAAGAAATACATTTAAATACATTTGAGACTAATATAATACTTCAGCAGATGAACAAAATTTTATTGTAATAAACCATTTCACCATGGTGGTAATATATATGAGATACAAAGTTTTGCAGAAAAATGCCATATAAATAATGTCCATATATATTTCTATTTCAACAACATTTTTCCTCTGTGAGATATCTTGATATAATTCATATTAAATCAGTGAAGTAAGATCAGTTCTTGACAGCGCTTTGATTTTATTGAAAGGTAGTTCACAGATTTACAGTTATTTTCCTAGGATATTATATGATTCTAATATTTTCATGTTATCCAAACTTTTAAAATAAAACACAGAGCTAAAACAAACATTCTCTGAAATTTTCCAAACTTACTGAATTTTCCTCAGAATAGGGTTGGAGATAATATTACTTTAAGAGGTTTTGTTTCTTGTCAATCAGGAAGTCTCAATCTTGGTTTCAGGAATTTCTTTTTCTTTTTCATAGGATTAGAAACCAAATATTGGGAGATGCTTCAAAATGTCCCAAACAAAATTAGTTTTAAATGGAAAAATTAAAGATAGTAGTTTTGAGATACATTATGTTTTCATATGGAAAAGTAGAAAAATTAATTAAAGAATAATAAAAAAATTAGAAAGGAAGAGTGATTGAAAGCTTTTTGAAATTTTATTGAAATGGATTTCTTTCTCGGGGTCTGTTCCCATTAGAGAAATATACATACTAAATATGAAGTCCTATTACTTGAGATATGAGCTTAGGTGCACAGTTATAGCAGTCCCTGGAGGTAATGGCATATAACTAGAAAGTCATGAACATGTTGCTATATGAACTAAGCTCCTTAAAGATATGGGTCATACCTCACTCGTATTTCTATATCTTCCACTATGAAGAGTACATAGCACCAAGTACTAGTTGAATAAATGTCTTTTGATTTTGTCTCCTAAATTAAACAAGTCCATAATTGTTTTTTCCCCCAAAAGAATGCTGATTAAATCTATTAAGTAAGCTTGTATAAGTAATTGCATAGTTTCAAGTGTCTAGTCAATGGGTAGATCTGAAAGCAGAAATGGCATTGTACAGGGCAACTCACACGGGACTCGTGCAAGCACAAGAGGCAAACATATAAGTGTTCTCATGCTCATCTCCTATTCCAGATAAAAATTTTTCTACTGCTCTTGTTCTACCCTCTAAGAGTTTAAAAGCTAGACTCTTTTATATAAGAAAGAACCATAGAGAAATTTGTAGATTCTGATTAATTTTGTTAAGAAACAATTTTGCAGTTAGGAGATGGCAAGTTTTATACTTGGGAACCCATCCTTACCAGTTTAAGTATCTTCTGAGTGAGTTTTGCCCTGTGGTTCTGTGTAGTATCCCACAGAAGAGAGGAAATGGATTTTGGCTTTTTAGAGATGGCAGGGCCAGCCTCAGATCACCAAGTTTAACTGAAAATCAGACAACTCACTTGAATTGAGGGGAGGAGTTAACCTTTATCCTGATCTTTTCTGTAAGCCTTTTCTGTCTGCCGGCATATTTTTTATTTGGGGCAATTAAAGCACAATGGGTTTATTTTCATATATTTACAGCATTGAGAGAATAGAAGAATTCTTCAACCAGGGTTAAGTGGCTCCAGAATAAAGTCCCCTACAAACAGCTCCCATCCTTTTGCTTGACATTCATATTCTTTTTGGTTAATAATTCATTACTGAGACAAAAATTTATTGATTGTCTCCTACGTGCTAGGCACGGATCTAAGTTCTGGAGATACATAATATGCACAATGATAGAAATAATGCTTCTTTTTTTTTTTTTTTTTCTGTGAGGGGCTAGCACTATAACTTGCTTATTCTTCCTTAGTTTTCTCCTCTGTAACATACAATAATAAGAGTACCTAGCTCATGGTATTGGAGTGAGGATTAAATGAGGTAATATATACAAAGTACTGAGAACAGTATCTGGCACACAACAAATACTATGTCAGTATCCGTGAGTTTAGTTGCTACTATCATTTGGATGTTTGAATCTTTGAATGCACCATCTGTAGTTGATGTCTTTAATCCTTGGTCACCATTTTCCTTTGCACTTCTTTCAAATGATTTCTGTCTGTAATGTTGAAATGTCTTAGAAGATTACAAATGAGTCTTCTTGTGAATCCAAAGCCCTTTTATTTTTCTGCGTTTTTCTGACTTTGCAGGGTTCGACACTATGCTCCGCTACCCTCTCTGACACTTGTTTCACTTTTGTCTTTCATGACTTTGCACTTTCTCCTGCCCTTTTTCCTGGATTCTCTTCCTAGTCCCTTTCTATTGCTTTCCTGTTCCCTCTCTCCTCTTTTCCCTGCCCTGTCCCTTGTCCTTCCCTCCCCTCTCCTGAAGACTGAATAGTCTTCCAGGTTCAAACTTCAACCATCTTTCTTACACACATGCACCCTCCTTTTCAGAGCAAGCTTGTCCTCTGTCATAATTGAAATTATCCTCCCTGTGCCCCAGTCTTGTGTTTCTAGTGGCCTCTTCTTATACTTCTTGTACTTCTCACAAGTAATCTAAACCTCAAATGTCGCCAGAATTGAATTTATCATCAGTTTTAGCTTCAAACAGACTTACGTGCTTTGCTGTTTCCCCATCTCTGTCAAAGGTGTCTCTAATATTTTAGTCTTTAGGCAGGATCAGACCTATAAATTAATACAGAACAAACTGATGGTGGTCAGAGGGAAGGAGGATAGAAGGATGGTCAGAATGGGTAAAGGTGAGTGGGAGATACAGGCTTCTACTTATGGAATGAGTAAATCATGGGAATAAAAGTTACAACATAGGGAATATAGTCAATGACATTGTAATAGCATTACATGGTGACAGAATGTGGCCACACTTGTGATCATAGCATAACTTATAGAGAGGTTGAATCACTATGTTGTACACCTGAAAGTAACACAACATTGTGTGTTGCAGCTAGACTCAAATAAAAACTTTTTTTTGTTGTTGTTAATTTTAGTCTAGAAACCCGAGGGTCTTCTTTGACTTCCAGGTCAGTATAATACTAGTCTTGCTTTCTAACCAGATTAGTTATTGTTTTTAGTTATTACTACTAAATTACTAAATATTGTTTTTAGTTATTATTACTACACAGCACTTGTGTGCAAAGTACGTAAATTCATGCCAGTTAACTATACTGATTTATCTCAGGGCATGAAACATGTCCACAACTGACATCATATGAAGCCAATGTATGTAGATATGATGAACCAAAGAAAGACTTACAGGTGGAAAGAAGAGTTGCTTCATTAACTGCGCTCAGGAACAAAATGTCTTATCTCTGTGTGAGGAATGAAAGGTATGATACATTCTCCTCATTCATTTCTAAAGCAGTCCTTCTCTCTACTAGAGCAACCATAATCAAAGTAACATGCAATCTTTCTGAGACTCTGTGGGGGTCTTTCTTTCTTTCTTTATTTCTTCTTTCTTTCTTTCTTTCTTTCTTTCTTTCTTTCTTTCCTTCTTTTCTTAATGTTTATTTTTGAGAGAGAGACAGAGCGCAAGTGAGGGAGGGGCAGAGAGGGAGGGAGACACAGAATCCGAAGCAGGCTCTAGGCTATGAGCTGTCAGCACAGAGCCCCGACGCGGGGCTCGAACTGACAGGCTATGAGATCATAACCTGAGCTGAAGTTGGAAGCTTAACCGACTGAGCCACCCAGGCGTTATGGGGACATTTCTAAGGCTCAGGGAACAGTGCTTTCCACAGAGCAAAGGCATTCCATCTTGATGACAGAGACTCTTGTCCTGGTAACAGGAGCCCTTACCCATGGTGAAACACTGGGCCTCTCTAGGATTAGAAGTCTTACCTGGCAAGTTGGTGGAAAGACTCAGCAAAGCCATAAATGTAGCAGCTCTTGTACTGTACCTTGTCATGGTAAGGGCTTAATAAATATTCACCTTTTCCTATTTTCTTTAAATAAGGTAAGGCAGGGAAGATTTTCTTCCTTCCTTTTTTAACCTGAAGAAAACAAAATATTAAGTAGTTGAGATTTTAAGTCATAAATTGATGAGTCTAAGCTTAAAGCATTTGGACTCACTTGACCAAGGGCCTACTTCTTTGGGGGAAAAAAAAAAACCAAAACCCCAAACAAACACTACTCTTCCCTCCAACAAAAACTACTATTGAGAGCCAAAGAAACATCAGTACTTTTTAGCTCAGTAACTGGCAGTGCTTGCAGAGGCCAAAGAAGAAGGCAGAAATGTCAGGCTTTTTGTAACTGGCCCAGTGAAATCTGGCCAAAGGAGAGAATTGAATTGAATTTGTGATCTGTATCTTTTCCTTGCACAATTAGCTCCTATTGCATAGATAGTAGGAAAGAAAATAGAACAAAGCTTTAGAAAATTAATTAGATTGTAAATGCATTCAGAAAAGCCTTGCTTCTGTATTTCTACCAGGTGTGCAGGTTACACTCATCTTTTAATTGGAATTCTTCATTAGTTATCTAGCCATTAGTGTTGATTGCCTTAAAAGGTTAACTTCAAAGAAAATATATAATCCCTTTAGAACAGATGCAGTTCGTTTGCAAAAACAAGGTTTGTTTATTTGCAGGATTTAAAAGTGATGCTTAACCATTAAATATGTAACACTTTTCCCCCCTGATAAATACATTTTGACTGATTTAGCTTTTGTCCAAGATTATGTAACTAGTGACTGTCTTATGGCTTTAGCTATTTTAAGAAATTTCATTGTAATAAACTTCCGTAAAAATTCATCATTATTTATATCAGGGTTAAGGTTTTCTGTTGTATTCTGAAATATGAGTCATACAGGTCATTACTGCAGTTACCTTTTGCTTCTAATAATTCTGACCAGTATACTTTTTAGAAACCCATCTTCTCATGAACGAAATACTGACTATTAAAAGTAGAAATTTTGAATTGTTGGGAATTCTTTCGTGTGTCAGTGTGTAGAAATATTTTCTATAACAAAATTGCTATTATTCCTGCCATTAAAATTTTAGAAATATGTGTTAAACAATCTCAAGTATTCTGAGCCACTTTGGCTAGATGGAAAAATGATGAAGTTAATGCCATCAAAGAAACATAGAAACCTGAAAATGTACCTTTGATCTTGAAGGAGATGAAAAGTAGAGGCATATTTTTATCTTTGATGACAGCTGAACAAGTTTGAATAAATTAACAGATATTTTTTGCATCTTTCAAACTCTCACAGTGATGGTCTGCTTAATGTTGCCAATATTATTATATAATAATTAGTCTCATTGTGGAAGGTACAAAGTGTATGTGTCTACACACACACATATGCACACATTCCCTTGCTATAGAGCTGTAGGGTAAAGGTGTATTTGTAAGAACAGGAAAGAGACCAGCTTTATATTCTGTTATTACATAGTGGAAGTGAGCAATGCATCTCCCAGAAATCAATGTTGTGGATGTGGATATGACATATAAGTTATTTATGCTTTTGTTTAGCCATCTGTGCCAGGATGGTATTTAATCCAAATAACATGTGCTGTATGTGCTTTGGGGATTGTTCTGCTGTTACTGTTCTATGAAACTTAAATGTATCTATAGATATCACTCATCCAGAAGACAAGTTTAAAAAGTAATATACACTCCATAATTTAAATTTTCAAGTTTCCAGGGTGCAGGGAAATCTGCTAGGAACCTCTGATTTTTTTTTTTTTTTTTTCAGAATTGTCAGTTCTTTGAAGAAAAATACCCAGCACGGTCCTTATCTATATTCATGACAATGTCCAGCCTTGCTCTAATTATTGTTTGTTGATTATATGACTTAAAATTTTTTTAATGTTAATTTTTGAAAAAGAGAGACAGAGTGCAAGTGGGGGAGGGGCAGAGAGAGAGGGAGACACAGGATCCAAAGCAGGCTCCAGGCTCTGAGCGGTCAGCACAGACCCTGATATGTGTCTCGAACTCACAAACCATGAGATCTTGACCTGAGCCGAAGTAGGATGCTTAACTGACTGAGCCACCCAGGCGCTCCTGATTATATGACTTTAAATAGAAATCAGAATTTTTATATTTGATTTGATCATTCAACAAACACTTGTGGGGATTCAGTGATGAACAAACAGACATGGTCTCTGACTTCAGGGGACTTGAAGTCTGGTAGGGGAGAAAGGTGTTCGACAAACCCATGTCAAATATATAATTACAAATTGTGGTAAGCACTGTGAAGAAAAGGAAAGGATGCTGTGACTAAGTATACAGGGATTCATTTCAATTGGGAGACGGTGTCAGGGAAGGCCTTTCTAAGACAGTAGTGTAAAGTGGAGACCAAAGTAAGTGATAGCTAGATGATAAGTGGGCAGAAAAAATATTTCAGGTGAAGAGAAAACAGGTGAACAGTCCTAAGGAGAGACAGAGAAAATGTGGGGCCAAGTTTGTGAAGTTCAAAGGCTAGTGTGGTTGGATTGCAGTGAGCACAAAAAGCTCAAGTCAGGGCTTAGCTCTTCAGGGCAAGGTGTTTGCATTGTATTCCAACTGCAGTGGACAGATCTCCACTCAGGTCATAAGGATTATTTTTGTAACAACAAGTTAGGTCAGAAGGAGGAGGAGTCATAGTAGGGGACCAGCTAGGAGACTGTTGGACTAGACCAGGCAAGAGATAATGGTGGCTTGGGCTGGTCTGGGAGCAGTAGAGACGGAGAGAAGTAGATGCATCGGACATGCATGTTTCACTGGTAGAATTATTAGGGTTTAGTGGTGAATTGGATGGCATAAATGAAGAGGTGTGAAGGATGCCTTTCTGGGTTTTGCCTTGAGCATCTGAGTATAGATAGAGGTAGGGAAGGTTTCCCTGAGAGCCAGCTTCGGAGTGAAACTCTGGACATCACCTGCATCATGGCTTTATCTAGCTCCCTTTCATTCCCTTGAAGTGAAGACAAATGAAGGCAAGGGGGGCTTAGTTCAGTGTGACCGTGTAAGGAGGGGACTTCTGTACTCTACTTACAGAAGTTCAGAAAAGAATATCACAGGCTGGATAATTAGCTTGGTTGGTCTGGTTGTCCTTGTGGATTAGAAACAGGTAGCTTCAGATTTTCATAAGAGGCTGATTTAGACCAGAAACCAAGTACATTTTTGAATAAAACCAAAATCCCAAACCAAAACTTACATTTATAGTGAACATTTGACAAGAAGCATTGTTGAAATGCCCTCTTTAGCCAATCTCTTTTGGAAAACGTTAGCAATTACTACGTGGATTTTATTGTGTTGCTTTTAAGCTTCAAATTACCCTCTTTGGTCATTGATTTTCAGAATGTGCATTCTTCAGCTCTTTGATTCAGAAGATTTGGAGGGTGGAGTGGAAGTTGAAGCTATGAGCAGCTGTGATCAAGCCCTTCTCCACAGAGGCCCCTGGGATCTGGAGAGCAGCTTGAAATAGCTCTCAGCTAGCTTTCTGGGCTTCCACCTGCACAGAACCTCTGTCGGAGGGGCTCTGTCCTGGGTAGTAAGGCTTTCAGGATAACAGCCCCAGTTTCTGGATGGTGTGCTTCTCCAAAGTAAGGACTAAATGAATACAGTCAGAGGGAAAATCCTGTCGGTTGCCTTCAGAGGCAACCCTATACCTTGGAAAAACTATACCTTAGTGAAAGTGTTTTGTTCAGTGTTTGTGGATTATTTTTGTGAAGTGCTTTTCCTTTCTCAGCCCCACTTGATGTCTTCGCTCTTCCTCAGTACTCTGGAATTCGTGTGTCTCCTCACTTCCTAAAATGTATGAAAACTTCTAAGTGCTAGCGCTCTGAGGGTCATCTTGCAAAGAAAGTTGAGGGGACGAGGAGGGAGGGAGAGAGAAATAGAAAGAGAGAGACCAAGAGGGAGAGATATTTAACCCCCCAAAAGGTTACACTTTTTGTAACACCCAAAAGGTGTTTCACTTTGTTAATGTCTGTGGAATTTGTGGACCACAGAAGGGTATAGTTTTCTTAAAAACAAAACAAACAAACAAACAAACAAACACCTGTATTATCATGTCAGATACAGGTAGTGATGGAGCAGCTCATAGGAAAACACTGCTTTTCTGGAATTGCTACAATTCTGGAATTGTAGAAAGGGAAGGAATATCTCCCATACTTTTATATTGTTGTTATTGAACAAATATAACTTCTTTTCTTTGGGAAATTTCTATCGGCCAAGACTATTGACCTCATAGTTTGTATATGATCTCCTTTAGAAATGGCATTAATATGCAGTGACATAGAATGTGGTTATTTTCCTATTATCCGAAGAAATGGTGCTGTAACAAGGAAGTGCGTCCTTTATGTTCAAACAAAGCAAAACAAAAGCTTAGATAGCAGTTCAAAAATACACTGTGATAGGATAGAAAGCCTTAGTCAGCGAGGCCTGGCTGTGCGTTTGTCCCCCACCAGACACTTTTTTCCTGTGTGCACTGGGTCCTTTCACTTTCCTGGTCCTTTCCCACCCATGAAAGGAAGGAAAGCAAGTGTAAGATGAGTGTATTCGTGGGCTTGAAGATCACCTGATGATCTGGTTAGAATGCAGGTTCTGATTCATCAGGTCTGTGGTGGGTCCTGGAGTCTGCATTGCTAGCAAACTTCCAGGTGGTTCTGGTCCACACTTTGAGTAGCAAAGTACTGGGTCAGTTTCCCAAAGCTAGCTGCGCATGGGACTTGCCTTCAGTGGCTATATTTTTGTGTTTCATCTTTAGGGAGTCTATTCAGTGTGTCCACATTAGAACTTAGCAATCTTTATTTTTGATATTTTTGACACTCATGACAGGATTCTATGGTAGCCGCCAGTATTTGGGAATTATTGCAGTAGCCATTCTGGCTCCATTAGAACCACCTCAGAAGATTTAAAAACAAATACCAGTGCCTGGATCGCACCCAGACCTATTAAAACAGAATCTTTGAGGGGTGAGGCCTGGAAGGAGTAACTCCTGGGGCCCCTTCCAATTCTCCTCAATCTTCATCCCCACTAAATATGGAATCAAAATTGAGAGCAACTCATAATGATTCCTACTGGGCCATTGTGAATCAGGGTCTTGTGATTTATTTTTTGACCTCCTTCTAACCCTTCAGGGAAGAGTGCTTGTTTTATTTCATGTCTATCTCTGAGAAAACACTGAATGGTCTTTAAAGAATAGGAGATGTTTCAAGGCTTAGCCTCTTGCAGAGATTCTCTTGAGAATCTGCTCATGTGTAGAATTACAGCTTCTGAAATGCTGTACGAGACTGCTACCACCCAGTAGAGATAATGACCTGATTCTTAGGCCCCTCATGCAGGAACATGGTGCGTATTTGAATCATTTGGACAAGAAATGCATGCAAACATCTTCAAGGACTGAAACAGTCCGGATCCCAAGAAGGTTGAATTTTCCAGAATTCATGGCTCTTGGTGTGCCAAGAGTTGTGAGGACAAATCAGAACTGGTTTCCCTAGCAAGATTGGTTGATAAATATCTTAATCTGTTTGAGCTACTCTAACAAGATGTCATAAATCTGCTGGCTTCTGAACAACAGAAATTTATTTCTCACAGTTCTGGAGGCTGGAAGTCCGAGATCAAGCATGGCTGGGTTCTAGTGAGAACTCTCTTCCTGGTGGCAGACAGCTGGCTTCTTATTGTATCCTCACAACGTGGAGAACAGCCCAGAAGGCAGACTATCTTGTGTCTCTTAGAAGGGCACTAATCCCATTCATGAGAGACTTCACCCTCATGACCTTCTTGAATCCTAACCACATCCCTAGGGTTCTACCTCCTAATGCCTTCACATAAGGGCTAGGGTTTCGACATATGAATTTTGGAAGGACGCAAACATTCAGTCCAGAACAATGAGGATGGTGGTGGTCACCAAGAATTCTGGGCAATTAACTTAATAGCTTTGTGTTTCCAAAACTTCTTAACTGGTCTCACTTTCAAGATTTGCAACTCATCTCCTTTGCAAAGAAGTTATCTCTTGGTTGCCAGGTTGCTTTCCCCACCATTAAAAAATATATATATATATATATATATATATTTTTTTTTTTTTTTTAATTTTTTTTAATGTTTATTTACTTTTGACAGAGAGGGACAGAGACAGAATGTGAGCAGGGGAGGGGCGGAGAGAGAGGGAGACACAGAATCGGGAGCAGGCTCCAGGCTCCAAGCTGTCAGCGTGGAGCCCGACGCAGGGCTAGACCTCACAGACTGTGAGGTCATGACCTGAGCTGAAGTCGGACGCTCAACCGACTGAGCCACCCAGGTGCCCCCTAAAATATATATTTTTAAATGTTTATTTATTTTGAGGGAGAGAGAAACAGAGCATGAATGGGAGAGGAGCAGAGAAAGAGAGAGACAAAGCAGGTTCCAGGCTTTGAGCTGTCAACACAGAGCCTGATGCAGGGCTTGAACCCACAAACCGTGAGATCATGACCTGAGCCAAAGTCAGACGCTTAACCAACTGAGTCACCCAGGCACCCCACTCCACCGTGTTTTAAAGCCAAAAGAAATTAAAAATTTTCAGGAAACAATTTTAATTAATTTGCTATCCTGTTATTAATATTTGTTAATAATACCGGATTTCACATTCACTAAAACAATAATTTTTATGAGTATAGGAAATGGAACAGTTGTGTGAATGTTTCAGATTCACAAATTATATTTCAATTAACAAATAGACAAATATCCTAAGGAAGATCCTGGACAGTCTATTTAGTATTTATCAGTTTTCATCTAATTTAACCTTTGACATGAAAAGGAAATCTGTTTCCCCTTCTTTTGTCCCCACCCCTCTCCTCCTAATATTTTATTTTGTAGTTTAGTGTATTTAGTGTATTTCAGTGATAAATACAATTTTATAGGTTCTGGTTTGCAGGGTCACTATTTAAATATCTGTGTCCTTTTTCTAGTTCATTGCTTGTACACACATATGCAGAACTCACACATAGGATGCTCTGTCTGCATATATGACACAATTGTACAAGAATCTTGTACATAATAAATAATAACAATTATTAGTTAATAAAGACTTTTTGCTCCAATAGTTGGTTTATAAAGATTTTTCTTTCATTACTCTATTTCATCTCCATAAACTACCCAGAGTGGTAGGTATTGCTGTCTCCAGCTTGTGTGTGAGGAAACCAATAACCTAATAAAAACTCCCCCGGTTTTCTAGAGTAGCTCCCTTGGGAGTATTGAGAAGGGATCCGAGTGTTGGCAGAAAGTTTGGGAACAGGGCTCTTTGTGGTAATTTGATTGTTATGAATATTTACCAGTTGATAACTTGTTATATGAAGTACCTAGCACTGTGGCTATTTTCTCAATTACAGTTTTATAAAACATTCAGAAATGAGAAAAGCAGTTCTTATGCTTGTCCTCCATAAACCCAGAGCACATATCGCTAATGTGCAATTGTTAAGACCTTGAGGTAAGGGCTAGTGAACACAGAGTTACTTCATGCTCTGATGGTCTAAATGGATAATATCAAACTTGAAGCATAAAGATGAATGGACGCCATATTTCCTAGACTATTTGTTAATCTTTAAGTTGTTTAAAAAAACTCTTCTGAGTTGTTAGGTCTGATTGAATCTGTAAGTGAATACTCAAATGTGTAGCTGGTAAATATCTGAATAGTCCATATTCTATGTTTATTGGTTAAAATCAAGTATATATTATAAAAAATGGGATCGAATCCAATTTCTGTGGAGTTTTGTTTTTCCTCTGAACAACTCTGCTTTCAAGCTAATATGACAATTAATCCTCCCTCCTGTGAGTTGAGTTAGGACTTCATTCTTAGACTTCCTACTTTTCTATTCCAGCAAAAGAAAAAAAAAAGACACAATTCTACCTAAAAAAGTTTGAATCTGCAAATATCTCAGCCAAGAATTAGAATGTAGAGAACCTCTGTTGTAGTCGCTGCTCCTGAAGAATCTGGTCTCGATGAGTCTCTGACTCATCACAGAAAGGAGTTGTTTTCCAGATTAGAGAAAATGGGTACGATAATCTGTAGATAACAGGTTGATGATCTGTCCCAATGCCTAGCACAGAGTTTGGGCTCTGCTAAAGGTTGCTTTGATTTTGTTATTCCGTGGAGTTACTAGAGTATAAGTGAAGTAATATATCAACAATAAATGAATGATCATAGCTAGGCCCTTCTGAGCTGGAGTCTTAATTTTCTCATTATTGAAAATGGTATGATGGGAGAAGTTTAATATTTTTAATAGCAGAGTTAACTAGGAACAGTTAGAGCTCCTAATCCAAAGCCTAACAAATGTCTTGAAAACAAGTCTGTTTATGACAGAGGGAGGTCTGCAAGACTTTGGGGCTGTTTAGGGTGTTGTGAAATAGAACTCTTACTTCAGGGTATAAAATTGATTTAATGGGTCCTGACTAGCACACCAAAAAATTGAGATAGAGTTAAAAAAGAGGACCTCTCATGGTGTTTTCTGAGAAATTGTTTTTTAGTTATGTGTTTGTGTAGGTGCATGTGTGCACCTGTGTAAACATGTTTTGAGATACTATGTAAAATTAATTTCTTACTATGAGCTTCAACTTAAAAAAAGTTTGAAAAACACTGGTTTGATTAGTTTCTTGGGGAGAGAAAGCCTCCCTCAGCAGGACTTTTCATGTTTATGGTAGTTCGTTTTTAGAACCTTTGGTTTCTGTTTCCTGGGATACAGGCAATTATTTCAATCAATAAATAATTACTATACTGAAACTTTTGTGGGCACAGTAGGCACAAAATTTAGAATCCTGAGGACTATATTATCCAAGAAGTTAAAAAGTAGCATATGTAAAGTATTTAGAGAGGCAGTGCATACTAAATTTCATGATATCAATTATATAAAGAAATCTCACATGAATACATTAATTCCTGTGTTTATTGATATAGTCAACCAACAAGCAAACATCTACTATGTGCCAGGCACCATGTTAGGTACAGGGGGATAAAATGGGACCAAAATGGATATAGGCTTTGTCCTTGTAGAGCTTACAGCCTAACAGGCAGATATGCATTCATCGTATCATAACACAAATAGGTATAAAATTGTAACTGTGATAAGGGCTGTGAGGAAGAGGTGCATTATGTCTGCACTATTAGGGATGACATGGTCAGAAGGTCAGGGAAAGATTTACTGAGGTCATGACAGTTGAGTTAAGATCTAACTAACTGCAGGTATCAATCATATAAGTAAGGAAAAGGCTGGTGTTTAGGCAAAGAGAATGACAAGTTAAAAGACCCTATGATGGGAGAGAACTTGAAGCTTACAAAAACATAAGAAAAATCAGTGTAGAGGACATGAATCAATTTGAATTTTGGAAAGACCTCTTTGGCTTCAGTATGGACAATCCATTGAAAAAATCTCAGAGAGGGTTGGTGTAAAACAATTAGGTAGCTGTTGGAGTGATCTAGGGGAGAGATAATGGAAGCTTGGATTTGGGAGATGATAGCGAGGATCCAGAGAAATGGAGAGATTTGAAAATTTGAAGACATAAAATTAATAGGATTTGGTCATGGATTAAGTACAAGGATAATGAGAAGGATGTTGAAAGATGGCTCCAAGATTTCTGGCTTACATAATTGCATGGATGGTGATCCCATTGTCTAAGATAGGAAACACTGGAAAAGCACCTGATTTGGGGGAATGAAAGGTCATGGACCTATTATATTGAGGTCCACTAAAGATATCTAAGAGGATATCTATGTCAACTTGGATATCAAGATCTAGAATTTATATAAAAGAGGTCTGGTTTGAAGATATAAACTAATGAGTTACGGAATCTATGGAGACAGGTGAAGTATAAGAGGAACTGATGTGGAGAAACTCTAGTATCTACTTACTGGATAAAGAATGTTGAGCCTGCAAAGGAAATGGAGGACTATTCAGAGAACCAGGGGACAGTCATTTTATGAAAGCTAAAGATTGAAAAATTTTAAGGAGTGAGTGGTTACCAGGGCTTCTGAATTGTCAAGTGAGATGAATAAAAAGCATCCTTTGGATTTGGTAACATGTAGAGGCTGTTGGTGATCTTGTTTGTCCTGGAGTGGTAAGGAAAGAACTAGATAGGAGTGAGTTGTATGAATAGGAGCTGAGAAGATGGAACCAATGGGAACACACAACTTTTTTGGGAAGTTTGTCCAGTGAGGGGTTGGAGACAGATATGGTGGTAGTCAGAGGGGGATGTAGGCTAAGTGGTACTCATAGAATTTGTCTGGTTCTGAAAGGTTTTGGTAGGTAAAGGGATGGGGGAAAAGTGTTTCAAGTGGACAATAGGCATCATGAGTGAGTATATTTTGGGGCCATAATGAGAAGACTGACTTAATTGTAATAGTATAGACTTTAGGAGTAATGATAAATATGTTTGTATAGGTAGGGAGGGTATAGCTGGATTTTAGAAGGGTTTCTAAATCTGAGAGGCAATTTGATGATGTAAGCACTTGGGAGTCTATATTTGGATGAGGAGTAGTAGGATGATGGAGGCAGGAATTCAGGGGGGAGAGTGAACATTAGTGTGAAAAGTAAGATCAGTTGAGTCAGGGAGACCATGTAGCTGAATGGACTGCCACTGTTGCCTCATCATGAAGTGGACAGCATATGGATTAGCGAGAGTAAACTGATTAGACCCCAGCCTGGGCTAAGAGGAGAAAAGTTAATTTTTGGTGATCATATTGTATTTATTTATACTTGATGCTATACACAAATGAAAATGTCATATATTTATAGAAGAATTTATCTATACTTTATGAAGCATTTTTGTAGGAATAAGCTCATTTTAATCTCTACTATAACCACCCTACGTATCAAGGAAAGGTATTACGATTCTCATAGCTAAGGTTCATTTCAAATGCCACAGTTTCCCTAAAACTTCTGAATCTTTGGTCCTTCTTCTTCCATGTGTTTTCTTTTAAATTTTAGGGAATTAATTTATTAGCGGTAACACACACAAATTTTAAGTGTACAGTTCAATTAGTTTTGACAAATGTGTATACTTGTGTAGCTTATACCTCTGTGAAGATAGAGAACAATGACCTCCCCCAGAAAGTTCTTTTTGACTCTTTCCTATCAGTCTCCCTCCCATCCCCTTTAGCAATCATTGTGCTGATCCCTATCACCATAGATTAGCCTTGCCTGTATTAAACTTCATATGAATGAAATGATAGCTTCTAGCTATCATTATAATGTTTATCAGACTCACCCATGCTGTTGCATGTGTGAGTAGTTTGTTCCATTTTAGACCTGAGTGGCTTTTCTTGTAGGGCTATGTCACAATTTTTAATCCATTCTCTTGCTGATGGACATTTACCTTGTTTTCAATTTTTGACTGCTATGAATAAATCTGATGTGAACATTTTCCTTACAAGTCTTTTTGTTAACATATGTTTTTGTTTCACTTGAGGAAATGCCTAAGAATGAAATTTCTTGGTCATGGTTAAATATTTAACTCTACAAGAAACTATTTTTCAAAGTGATTGTTCTATTTTCTATTCTCATTAGTATTTTATAAAGAGTTCCAGTTGTTTCACACTCTCATCAACATTTTGTCCTATTAGCCTTTACAGCCACTCTAGTGGTTGAGTGATGCATCATTGTGCTTTTAATTTGTATTTCCCTGCTGCCTGATGATGGTGAGCATCTTATTCTTGTGGTTATTGGTCATTGTTTATCTTCTTTAGTGAAATGTCTGTTCGAGTTATGTGCCCATGTTGTTCACTGGGTCATTTGTCCTTTTGTAGGATTTTTTTTGGTATGTCCTGGATAGGAGTTCTTTCTCAGATATCTGTATTGTAAATATTTTCTTAGTCTATGGATTTCCTTTCCTTTTTTTTTTTTTTTGAAAATGTCTTTGAATGAGCACTTGATTTTAATTTGATGGTGTCTAATGTATCTATTAACACTTTCTTTTACAGTGATTGCTATAGGAGTCTTATCTAAGAAATTCTTGTCTTCCTTAAAGTTGCAAATATTTTTTTCCTGTGTTTTCCTTTTAGTTTTCACCTTTGTATTTACGTCTATCACCCACTTTAAATTGGTGTGTGTGTGTGTGTGTGTGTGTGTGTGTGTGGTGTGATGTAGCAGTGATGGTTCAACTTTTGTTCATGTGGACATACAATTGTTTTAGCCGAGTTCATTGAAGAGACTTTTCTTTACCCATTAAACTGCTTTGGCATCTATGCAAAAAACCAGTGGACCATTTTTATGAGGGTCTATCTCTGAACTTTTTAATTCGCTTTATTGGTTGTATGTTTTCCCAGCCTGGTTCTTCTTTTTCAGATTTTATTTTGGATTATTTTTGGTAATTCATATTTTCATAATATTTTATGATTACTTTGTCAACTACTGTTTTCACTGGGATTATATTGAATCTATAGATCAATTTGCAGAGAGTTGATGTCTGAAAAAATATCTAGTCTTTCAATTCATGAACATGGCGTAGCTCTCCATTTGTTTAAGTGTCCTTTAACTAAGGAGAATTTTTTTAGTGTTCATTCTAGAGGCCTTGCACATCTTTCATTAAATTTATTTCTAAGTATTTGATATCCTTCTAAGTGAAATTGTTTTTCACTTTGCAATTGTCTAATACTAGTATATAGAAACAAAATTAACTGTTATATTAACTTTATTTCCTGCAACCTTACTAAATACACTTATTACTATTTTTTTAATGTTTATTTCTGAGGGGGGGCGGGTGGAGAGAGCACAACAGAGAAGGGGCAGAGAGAGAGGAAGATACAGAATCCAAAGCAGGGTCCAGGCTCTGAGCTGTCAGCACAGAACCTGATACCAAGCTCGAACTCACAAACTATGAAATCATGACCTGAACTGAAGTTGGATGCTTAACCGACTAGCCACCCAGGAGCCTCACTGAATTCACTTATTAATTTTAGATGTTCCTTTAAATATTCCTTAGGACTTTCTCTGTAAACAATCATGCCACCTGCAAATAGAAAGTCATTATATCTTCCTTTCCAATATTTGTATCTTTTGTGTTTTTTCCCTTTTACTTTTTTTTTTTTTTTTTTTTTTTGCCTTATTTCACTAGTTGGGCCACCAATAAAATGTTGAGTGTAAGCATTGAGAATATACATCCCTGACATTTTCCTGATCTTAAGGGGGGAGTTATTCAGTATTCCACCCTTAAGAATAATGTTAGCTCTAGATTTTTTAGTAGGTATCATCTGTCGGTTTGAGGAAGTTTCCTTCTTTTCCAAGGTTGCTCAGAGATTTTAATCATGAACGAGTGTGAGTTTTGTCAAATGCTTTTTTTTTGCATCTATTGAGAAACAATCGTATGATTTTTTCTTTTATTCTATTGATGTGATGGATTACATTGATTGATTTCATAATGATAAATCAGCCTTACATTCATGAGACAAACCCTCCTTGGTTATTATATATATATTGCTGAATTCTATTTGCCAATATTTTCTTCTGGAGTTTTGCAAGCACATTCCTAAGATCTGTTTGTCAGTAATCTTTTTTTAACAGCCATTGTCAGATTTTGGTGTTATGATAATGCTGACCTCATAAAACAAGTTAAGATACAGGATACAAGAGTGTTGATTCATAGGAACACTTGTACCCCAATGTTTATAGCAGCACTTTCAACAATAGCCAAATTATGGAAAGAGCCTAAATGTCCACCAACTGACAAATGGATAAAGAGGATGTGGTTTGTATATACAATGGAATACTACTTGGCAATGAGAAAGAATGAAATCTGGCCATTTGTAGCAACGTGGATGAAACTGGAGGGTGTTATGCTAAGTGAAATAAGTCAGGCAGAGAAAGACAGATACCATATGTTTTTACTCATATGTGGATCCTGAGAAACTTAACAGAAGACCAGGGGGAGGTGAAGGGGGGAAAAAAGTTACAGAGAGACGGAGGCAAACCATAAGAGACTCTTAAATACTGAGAACAAACTGAAGGTTGATGGGAGGTGGGGGAGAGGGGAAAGTGGGTGATGGGCATTGAAGAGGGCACCTGTTGGGATGAGCACTGGGTGTTGTATGGAAACCAATTTGACAATAAACTATATTTAATAAAAAAAATTAAAAAAAGTTAAGAAATATTTCCTCATATACTATCTGACAGAGTGTGTAATATTTGTATTATGTCTTATTTAAATATTTGAAGGGGGCCCCTATGGGGCTTAGTCAGTTAAACGTCCGACTTAAGCTCAGGTCATTGTCTCCCCGTTTGTGAGTTTGAGCCACACATTGGGCTCTGTGCTGACAGCTCAGAGCCTTGAGCCTGCTTTAAATTCTGTGTCTCCTCTCTCTCTCTCTGCCCCTCCCCTGCTCACACTCTGTCTCTCTCTCAAAAATAAATAAACAAAAAAATTAAATATTTGAAGGATTTCACTGAGTCTGGAGCCTTCTGGGCTAGTTTTTTTTTTTTTTTTAATAGCAAGTATTAAGATTTTCCATTTCTTTTTGTGCTTTTTAAGGTGTTTTTCTTATTCAGAAATTTTGTTCATCAAAGTTTTAAAATTAATTGGCAAAAAATTGTTTGCACTATACCTTTATTATCATTTCTATCTGTAATATATCCAGTGATGTCTTCTCTTTTATTCTTAATGTTGGTAACTTGTGTTTTCACTCTCTCGTTCTCTTTTTTTTTAATTATCAGACTTGTTAGGGGCTTATCATTTTTACTAATGTTTCCAAAGAATTAATTTTGACTTTGTCAAGGTTCACTTTTCTTTTTAAAAAAAATTTTTTTTAACGTTTATTTATTTTTGAGACAGAGAGAGACAGAGCATGAACGGGGGAGGGTCAGAGAGAGAGAGGGAGACACGGAATCTGAAACAGGCCCTGGGCTCCGAGCTGTCAGCACAGAGCCCGACGTGGGGCTCAAACTCACAGACTGTGAGATCATGGCCCGAGCTGAAGTCGGACGCTCAACCAACTGAGCCACCCAGGCGCCTCAAGTTTCACTTTTCTTTGAATACTTTCTATTTTATTGATCTGCATTCTGATCTTTGTTTCCTCATACTTAATTTGGGTGTAATAGCATTTCTAATTTCTTCATATAAAAGTTTAGATAACTGATTTTAAAACTTTCATCTGTTAAAAATATAAACGTTTAAAATGAGAAATTTCTCCCTAAGTATTGCTTTAAGTGTATCCCACAAACTTTGATGTGTTGTTACTTCATTAACGTCCAGTTAAAAATATCCTCTAAATTTCTTTTGATTTCTTCTTTGACCCATTTCTTCTTCTAGACCCAGTCTAGAAAGGAATTGGGTAATATCCAATAGTGTAGATTTTTTTAGATAATTAAAAAAAACCCACCTCATTCCTAATTTAATTGCTTTGAGGTGAGACTATATACTCTGTGATTTCCATATTTTGAAATTTATTGACTTCATTTTTGTGACTCAAAATCAGATCTGTCTGGGTAAAAGTTACACGTGCACTAGAGAAAAATGTGTATTCTTTAGCATTCTGTAGAGTATTCTATGAATGTCAGTTAGCTAGAGTTAGTTGATAGTGTTGATAGTGTTTAAATATTCTATATCCTCAATCATTTTTACATCTGGTTGTTCTGCCAGTTGATGTGGGAGAGAGTAAACATTCCATTTTTATTGTGAAATTGTTGAATTCTCCTTTTTTGTTATGTCATTTTTATCCTTCATGTATTTTGAAGCTCTTTCATTACTTTTATATACATACTTTTATATACAATTGAGACTGTTATGTCTTCCTAATGAGTTGACCCTTTTGCTATTATTAATTGTTCCTTTTAATCTCTATTATTCTTGTCTTTTGCATTAATATAGCCACATTGGGTTTCTTATGCTTAGTGTTTGTGTAGTGTATGTTCCCCACACTTCACTTTCAACTTGTCTATGTCTTTATTATTTATTTTTTTTTAAGTTTATTTTTTTTTTGTTTTGAGAGAGAGCAAGAGAGAGAGAGAGATAGAGAGAGAGAGAGAGTGCATGTGGGGGAGGGACAGAGAGAGAGGGAGAAGAGAGAGAATCCCAAGCAGGCTCTGCACTGTCAGTGGGGAGCTCAGTGCAGGGCTTAAACCCATAAACTGTGAGATCATGTCCCAAGCTGAAGTCAATGTTTAACTGAGCCACGCAGGTGCCCCTAAGCTTAAAGTCTTAAAATCATAAGTTAATTTCTCTTTTTAGTATGCTATTTTGAATATGAGTTTGAAAGAGATTTCTTTGGTAGATATTTTGAATTTTTGAATTATAGTATTCCCTTAAAAATGTACTCTTTTTATTTTATTTATTTATTTTTAAATGTTTATTTATTTTTGAGAGAGAGAGAGAGAGAGAGCGTGAGCATGAGCTGGGGGGTGGGGAGGCAGAGAGAGAGAGGGAGAGAGAGACATAGAGAATCCCAAGCAGGCTCCACACAGTCAGCATAGAGACCAACGCAGGGCTCGATCTCACAAACCCTGAGATCATGACCTGAGCTGAAATCCAGAGTCAGATGCCTAACTGCCTGAGCCACCCACATGCCCCTAAAATTTACTCTTTTAAAATATTTATTTTAAAAATAATATTTTAGGGGTGCCTGGGTGGCTCAGTCGGTGAAGCATCCGACTTCAGCTCAGGTCATGATCTCACGGTTTGTGAGTTCTAGTTCCGTGTCAGGCTCTATGCTGACAGCTCGGAGCCTGGAGCTGCTTCGGATTCTGTGTTTCCCTCTCTCTCTCTGCTGCTCCCCTACTCTCACTCTGTGTCTTTCTCTCAAAAATGAATAATAAACATTAAAAAGTATTTTATTTCTATATTTTAATATCATTCTAATTTTGTTTCACTATAATGTTAACATATTTATCATCTGATTTACAAAATTGCTAAAGGTGCTGCCTAAAACTGTTAGATTTTCAATCAAGGTTGATACCAAAAGATATTATTTTTGTATTAATTTTTATACCTAATGCAAAACCACTTCTCTATGTAAAATAGATCAGAGATGTTCCTTTTATTTAGAATAATGATAGTTTCCAAATTCTGTGTAAAATGTGGTTGAAAAGAATATCTTTGAATAATTTTATTTAAAAAAAGACTCTTCTCTTATTTTAAATTAGACTTCTCAAGATCAATCTCATGGACAAAATTATATGTCAAAATTATAATAGAATTTTTGGAGGAGTCATACAAGTTTGCTTCAATATTATCAAGTTCATTTTCTTTGTGGTGAAGTGACTGTAGCCCTTGTCTTAAATTAATCTGTGTAATTATTATAGTCACTAACTTTTATTTAATATTAATCATACTTGTTCTTCATAGCTTAGAATATACTTGAATGCAAAGAGGTATTATAAACTGGCTTCTCTTCAATGGGGTTTTTGTTTGTATGCAAATCTTGTACTTATTGCAGATCTCATTTGATAATCACGCTGAACTGACTATGTCAATCTCCAGAATAGGTTTTGTTATTTGTACCATAACAAACCATTGTTGCGTTGGTCTATCTATGAATTTGTCTTTTCATTTCCTTGAAAGAAGTACATTGTTAAATGCAGATAAAAAACTTCCTTTTCCTTCTTTCTTCTTTAGAATCGAGTTTCTTACTGGGAAACGCCCAGATTGTGGATTGGCCAGTAGTTTATAGTAATGACGGTTTTTGCAAACTCTCTGGCTATCATCGAGCTGACGTCATGCAGAAAAGCAGCACTTGCAGGTAGGTCCTAGAAGAGCTCAGGAATCTTCTCTGAAGTGTAACTAAATGTTGACTGTGATTCATGGCTACACTTGCAGGAGTCCCCCGCTTGTCCCTGGTTTTCCTTCCTGAGGTTTTGTTTCCCGTGGTTTCGTGCTTCCCATGGTGTATTACCCCCAATTAACTACTTTCAGAAGCAGATGCTCCTCCTTCTGATGCAATGTCACGTCCAGAGTAGCCTAACACTCCCTCCAGATGCCAATGTCATTCTCCTCACTTCATCTCATTATATAGGCATTTTCTCATCTCACATCATCACAAGAAGGGTGAGTACAATATAATAAGGTGGTTTGGGAGAGAGATAGACCACGTTCACATAACTTTTATTACAGTATATTGTTATAATCGTTCTATTCCATTATTACTGTTGTTGATCTCTCCCTGTGCCTAATTTATAAGTTAAACTTTATCATAGGTATGTATGTCTAGGGAAAAAACAGTTTATACAGTGTTAGGTACTATCTGCAATTCCAGGCATCCACAGGGGTTGGGGGAGGGGTTTGGGAGAGGGTCTTGGAACATATCCTCCCCAGATAAGGGGAAGCTCCTGTCTTAGACTCACTGTGATGTTGTGGTTTATAATAGGAAATATATATTTGGTATCTGACACAGTTCCTGGCACAGGTCTCTTAAAACTCTTGGAATTTTCTGTGATCAGAGAAATAAAAGTGTCTTTTGTTATGTTAATGGCGACTTTCGGAAGGCCCTTAAGTAACCTTAGTGTGGAGGCTGTTGCCATGGGAACCATCTAGGTGCTAGGAGGGTGGAAACTTTCAGTACTCCTGCTCCTCAACTTCTCAGCCTCTAGGGAAGGGATGGCCAGGAGGCTGAATTAATTGCCAATGGCCAGGGATGTAATCAGTCTGGACTGTGTAGTGTAGCAGCCACAAGCACACAAAAGGACAGGGTTGGTGAGCGTGTGGAGGGCCTGGGAGAGCATCGCACCTGGAGATGGCACTCTGTTTTTCCACCATACCTTGCCTGTGCATCTATCTCTTTGGTCCAGCTGTTCCTGAGTTATATCCTTTTATAGTAAACCAGTGATCTAGTAAAGAAAAGATTTCTCTGAGCTCTGTGTGCTGCTCTAGCAAATTAAACAAACCCACGAAGGTTGCGGAAACGTCCAGTCTGTAGCCGGTAGGTCAGAAATACAGGTACCAACCTGTGCTTTCAATTGGTGTCTGGAGTTGGGGGGTGGGGGGTGGTCTTGTAGGACTGAATCTTATGCTGTATCTCCAGGTAGTGTCGGAATTGAGTTGAATTGTGGGACAGCTGTAACTGAACCAACATGAGTTTGCTCCTTGGTGAGTCAGAAACTACCTGATGGAGTTGTCATGCAAACAAAACTTTATTCGCAGCAAATAAGGAGATACAGGGGAATGGCTTCCAAAGCCTCCCCAGAGCAAGGGTGAATGGATTCCTTTTATTTAGGATTAGGATGAGTATTTAGACAGGGAAGCCTTGTCATTGTATGTAGGAGCGGGCATAACGTTGTGCATGCGTCTTAAGGAAACATGCCTGTCCACGCGTTGTATGTTATGTAGATGAGCCTTGTGGTCCTCCTTGGGTGGAGATTTTATACTATAATGAGCTAAATGTAGTTGTCGGACATTCTAGAGGTCACTTCATGGTCCATCTGTGCAGGTGTGAGTCTGAGGTTAAGCTCAAATGCTCTAGGCCGTCCCGGCTGTTGGAGGTCTTGTCAGGGCAGTGGCTGTCACTAGTAGGGTGGTTTCACTTTCCATTTGCCGGAGTTAAGAGATAAGCTGGAAAGAAAAGCTTAAGGAAAAATGGGGGACAAAGTTCGGTGCATATAAGCAGGTGGGCAGTAAAGGTCAGGTCTTGGTGTCCCAAGAATTGTTTGTTGGTGTGGAGACTTGTTGCCACCCATCCTCCCCCATTGGTGCTAGAATCTGTCTACACTCACAAACAAAAACTGTAGGACAGTACAAAAGCAGGAAACTGTATTAGAATATTAAGGAGACTAAATTGTTAATGCAAATATATAATTTAAGAGCCACTGGGGAGAACTTGTGCAAAGAAAAAGATGTTCCCATATCTGTAAATCTACTAATTCTTTCAAGAAATAGTTTTTGAATACTTACAATGAGCCATGAATTATTCTCAGGTGCTGAGTGATCAAAGGAGCGTCCTGTATCAGGCAACCACTGATGGCATCAGCACTTCTTGAGCTGCTAAAACTGTCTTGAACAGAGTAGAGTAAATGGCCCCCAACCCAGTAGGACAAAATTCAGGAACATTTAAAGAACATCGAGGGGCACCGAGCCTGGAACCCGCTTCAGATTCTGCGTCTCCCTCTTTCTCTGCCCTGCTCACTCTCTGTCTCTCAAAAATAAGTAAACATGAAAAAAAAATTAAAGAACGTCAAAATGAAGTTTTTACATCTTGAGTAAATCACATCTGCTTGGTAATGTTGATACATTGTAACTTGTTATTTTGTTTGGCTTATGTAAAACAGAATCTGGCATTTATATTATTTATTACAATTCTTTCTAAAATATGCCATATTTGTGAGTTTAAAGAGAGTATTATGAAAAAAAAAAGGTCGTATAAAAGAAAGGAAATTCTATAAAGGGAACCAATTTAGATCCTAAAACTTTTTCACAGTATTTCAGTAAGGCCAGATGGGATGTTTTTTACTGGAGATAATTTCTCTTCAAAGTTCTCACTTAACTAAGCACCGAAATCATGTTACTTTGGAACTGTAAGGGATTTGAATTATTGTCTACTCCACATCCTTTGTTTTTCACAAAAGAAAACTGAGGGAGGGTTATGTTAAGGGACTGGCCCCGGGGAAATACAGGGATTTCTTTATCTTTTTTTCCTGTATATTTGTGCTAAAAACATATACAATACACTATCTATCTATATCTATCTATCTATCTATCTATCTATCTATCTATCTATCTATCTATCTATATTCTGCATCTTCAAGGAAGCCAGGGATTCATCTTATACCAGTGAGTGTAAACCTGACTGCATGTAGGAATCATTTGGAGGGATTTTGTGTAACATAGATTCCCAGACCTCACCTCTGGGAATCACCTACTGAATCAGCATCACCTGAGGTGGGAGGTAGGAACAGGTACCAGTACCTTTAACCATCGGCTCAGATGATTCTGAGTTTAGCCAGGTTTGAGAAATAATCTGTTCAAACTTCTTCCTTCACTTATCTTGTCCTTACAATCTTTTTTCTCTCTAAAGTTATTTTCACATTCGGTCTTCACTCCCAGGTCTGAAATTGGTAAGCAAGAGTGATGGAAAACTGTGCTACCCTTCCCCCCCACTGAGAGACTGCCTTTGGTAGCACTGATGTCTTCGTGCCTTTTTCATCCACTGGATGAGTATGAGCTCCTAGGCTGCCATTGCACTAAGGTGTGTGTTTTAAGTTCTGGGAGGTTGAGGTCTGTATTGAGCTTCTCTGTTCCCTTATGTCTCAGCAGGCTTGTTAGGAAAAGGTTAGTTTTATGGTAGACGTTACTTGTGGAACAGGCTCTATAGAGAGTTCCAGGGACTGTAGATGCTCTCATGCCCATTTCCTCTTTTTGGACTGTGGACATCCCATCATTATGTCATGCCTGTTTCAGATGCCATTTTCTACCTGAAGTTATTTATGATTCCCTCAGTGAGATGTGGTTTTGCTCCTCTGACTCCCTTTTGGTTCATTATTTGGCACCATCATCTGGCCTTCAACTAGCTTTCCTTATCCCTCGGGGTTTCATCGCTATTGCTTTTGTCATTTTAGAGACATATTGCTCTTCGTATCTGAATATATTGTGAAGTCCTGTACCCATCTGTCTTTGATTCCACGTATCTGCCTCCACTTTTATCCTGTTTTCTTTGGTATGTGAGGTCTGTCCTACAAAAGGGTTTATGAAAACAAATGCTTGCAGCATATTCTCTCCCGTAGAAGAATAGCTTTTTAACTCCTGCCACCAGTGTCAGATTATAAGTGCCTTTAAGGTAGGCATTTCATCTCCTTCACTTTTGTACGCACTAAGGACACAGCTCAGTGTTTTGCATTTGTCTTTGCTGAATTAGATAGCTCACTTTGCAACAAATCCTAACCCAGGTCTCATGTGCTTCTGTGCTCCCAAGAGTTATGGTATTCGAGGTGGTAAGAGAGCAGAGGGCTTTGGATTGGGTTATGCTTTTTCACTGTGGGAAGAAGTATGCAAACCTTCCCCCAGCTCTTCTTCCTTTCACTGTTGTTAGAGATGGCATTTTCAAAATGATAATATTCTCTTTTACAAAAGAACTTTCAAAAAAGATTTTTTTAATGTTTATTCACTTTTTTTTTTTTGAGAGAGAGAGAGAGAGAGAGAGAGAGAGAGAGAGCAACAGACACCCAGGCACCCCTTAAATAACTTTCTTTTTAAAAAAAAATTGTTTTGAGAGATAGAGAGAGACCAAGCAGGGGATGGGCAGAGAGAGAATCCCAATCAGTCTTGTGCTGTCAGTGCAGAGCTTCAGGTGAGGCTCGATCCCACGAACGCTGAGATCATGACCTGAGCTGAGATTAAGACACGGACGCTTAATGGACTGAACCACCCAGGGGCCCCTCAAAGTAATATTCTTATGTAAACAATTATTACTTGATTGCATGAAACACCCCGTGTGTTTTGCTAACCTAGAAATCGCAACCAGTTTAACGCCTTCGTGGAACAATGAAGACTAGCATCTGATATATGAGCAGATGATATTTGAGCCTTATCAGGTTTTCTTATAGGCATAGTTGATTTTAATGTACTCTGCTTCTAAACCTCTTTGTCCCTTTAAAAAATTAAACTCTACTTTTTTATGTTTACTGCAGCATTTTTTAGAAGAATGAAGTCCTGGAAATAGTTAAAATGTCCAGTTGTAGGTTTGTTAAAAAATATTATGGCAAAGCCAAACTTTCTAAATCATATGTTGGAAGGATAAGACACTGAAAGAAGCTAACAACATATTTTTTAAGTAAAAAAAAAAATGAACTGACCAAGCAATCAACCAACAACAACAACAAAAAGGTTATAGAACAGTATCTGTATTATGACTCTGATTTTTTTTTACATATGGCTTTTTTCTATTTCCAGTATAAATCTATAAAAGCCTTTGAATATTACACACAAGGAAACAAGAAGGAAAGACAAAAATTATATACACATTTAGAAACACATTGTTAATGCTAAAAGTTATTATAGAGTTTGGAATCACTGAATTCCAGTTGGAGATAACTAACTTGATACTGAGGATAGCCTTGCAAATATTTCAAAGATTTTTACTGAGTTTCATAATGACAAGTGTTAGGCAAATGTAACAGAATAAGAAACTACAAGTCCGTGGGCATCCGTTTGTGAAGAAAATATACGTCATTTTATATGCTGAAACAATAAATCATCTTTTTATACAGCTTTCATTAGATGGATTAAAGTATTTTAAAATAATCAAACATGAATTGTTTGAGAAAATAAAAAACTGTTCATTGTGATTTTGCAATATCAAGAAGCTAATATTTAGTTCTTCTGCTTTCTTGTTTCTCTTTGTCCTTCTCAGTCTCCCATTAGACCAGGTGCAACAAATTAACTACTAAACTAAACATACTCCTCAGTTTCTTCCCATAGTATTGTGATCCTTCTGGGCAAAGTCTCCCTTTTATTTTATTTCTTTTTCTTGTCTTTGATTTCCTTTCCCCTTCATTCCACCCCCTTCCTTTTCCATAGCTGTTCATTGTAGCATGTTTATTGTGTGTCTTTCGGATCCATCTTCTGTTTGTTTATTAAATAAGTATATTCTTGAAGTGATGTTACTTTGTGTGTGTTTGTTTTTAAAATCTACATAAGTCAGGGGCGCCTGGGTGGCTCAGTCGGTAAAGCGGCCGACTTCGGCTCAGGTCATGATCTCGCGGTCCGTGAGTTCGAGCCCTGCGTCAGGCTCTGTGCTGACAGCTCAGAGCCTGGAGCCTGTTTCAGATGCTGTGTCTCCCTCTCTCTGACCCTCTCCCGTTCATGCTATGTCTCTCTCTGTCTCAAAAATAAATAAACGTTAAAAAAAATTAAAAAAAAATCTACATAAGTCATACCATGCAGTAAGATTGATAGTTTCTTACTGTTTCACTCAACCTTTTGTTATTGAGAGGTTTTTATGTTGCCATATGACAATCTCTTTCATTATGTCTGACGCTGTATAGTGCCCAAATGTCTTCACAGCCTTCTGTTTTATTATCTATTCTAGCAGTCGTGAACTCGAACTTCTGACATTTTGCTACATTCAACAACAAATATCTTCCTACACATCTTCTTGCGGCGCCATGTGAGAAATTGTTTGTCTCCACACCCAGAAGTAGTGTTGCCGGAGAGTAGAATGTATGCTGAATTTGTAAATTAACCGCTGCCAGGTGGCTGTCCAGAGTACCTTTCTGTTTCCTCTCTCAGCAGCCATGAAGGAGTATTACCATTTTCCTAAATCCTTGTACTTCACAGTAGCATCTACATTTCTATTTTTAAACATGTGATGTGTGGTGGGGTGCCTGGATGGCTCAGTCTGTTAAGCGTCCGACTCTTGATTTCAACTCAGGTCATGATCTCACTGTTTGGGAGTTCGAGCCCCGAGTAGGGCTCCGCACTGACAGAGCAGAGCCTGCTTGGGATTCTCTCTTTCTCTCTCTCTCTGCCCCTCACCTGCTCACATTCTCTCTCTCTCTCTTTCTCTCAAAGTAAATAAATAAACTTTAAAAAAAATGTGATATGTCCTATGTACCATCTCATTTGGTTTTGGCTAAAATTTCAAAAAACATTCTTATGATACTTGAGGATTACCAGGAATTTCAAATCTAGTCCATTTCATTGTCTAATAATTGCATTTCCAAGCCTTTGGGCTATTTTGCTATTTATTGAAGGACACAAAACAGACTGCATATTTAAAGGTGATTGTAGGTTTTGGGGGAATGGCATTTAGTAGCATCTGATCTTATCTCATGACCCCCAGGAAGCCCTGACATTGGTTGAAGGCATCAAAACATACTATCATAAGTAGGGTAGAAATCACTTTAGCATTTTACCTTTGATTAACCTGAGATTTTTAAAAAATCCCTCTGTACTTGTTTGTTTTTATTTTTATTTTTTAAATGTTTATTTGAGTCAGGGGAGGGGGTGAGGAGAGGGACAGAGAAGGCGAGTGAGAATCCCAAGGGGGCTCTGCACTGTCAGCACAGAGCTTAATGTGGGGCTCAGACTTCCCAACCATGAGATCATGACCTGAGCTGAAATCAAGAGTCAGATGCTTAAGCGACGGAGCCACCCAGGCGCCCCAGAGCTGTGCTGTTTTTAGAGAGGTGAGAAGAGCAATCATACAGGTACGGAGGATTGGAGTAGATAGATACTTTCAAATACATTTTTTTTCTGGAAGGCTCATTAATAATCCATTACCCAAGCCATCAAATTAGACAATGAAACAATTAAGAGGCACTTTATTGGATGTACTTCACAAGGAGTTTCATTAGCACAGGGTCCTTTCAGCCAGCCAGAGCACAGTACGCATGAGGGATGCCACTCCGTGTGGTGACATTTGGCTGAGGGCTCTGATTCACACGGTGGCACTGAGGGAAAGTGTTGGAGAGCAGAGGTGTTCAGGGACGTCACACTCCAAAGGTTAGATGTCCAGTGCCATCCCTAGTTTCCATTAGTTACACACCATGGATCTACCACTATGACTCTATCTAAATCTTCTTAAACTCCTATAAATTAATGGGTTGTGAAAACTTTTGGTTATGATTCACTGTATAAAGTAACTCCTTGATTTATTTTAAAATTACCTCTTTCAGATTTTGAAAGCTGTGTTATTTGTTTCTAAAATTTCCTCCTTACTCCCTCTCTCTCAGGCTTCTTTTTGATTCTTTGACTATTTGAGCTCATTCTCCCATTAACTTTTGTGATAATTTTATTCTTGTGGCTGATTCCGAGCTAGAGACCACATTTACCCACTGCATTAAGTCAATCTGTGTGGTTTCTGTAATGAAGCTACCCTAGGTTGTGAATTACAGGCTATAAATAATATTATCCTTTTTGTGGTGACTGAATATGGCATTTTAGTCCAGGAACATTGTTGACCATTAGCAGATTAAGATAGATTGGCAGAACTCATGAATAGGTTATATATATTTTTTGTTTGTGAGGTTCCTGTCTCTCCTGGAAATCTGTCAACACTTATAGCCATTCTTGCTGGTAGGTATCATAATAAGGCTTGTTGTGAGCTTTTGCTGGTAGAATAAAGGACCCAAGAATAAGTAAATCCTGCTGTAAAGCAAACCTACCTGACCTTAGAAATTTGCTAGGGCAGGAAAGACATGAAAGGTATACTGCTGAATGCTCAGGCCTGCTGGATATAGCCTAGGCCAGACCTCAGGAAAACTTCTCCCTATCCTAAGACCAAATTTTATCACCGGTTTATCGTGTGGCAAGAAAAGTGGCAAGATTATTCAGGAGCAGGTCCTGAATGGATTTATATTTCACCCTCATCAGCTCACAAAGAAAGAAGACACACAAAATGATGTATGTATCCCTTTAAGATACAGTGACACTGCCCATTAGCAAGCATGGCCCAACCCCTGTTCTACAATTATAGAGGAGCTAGAGAGTAGTGGGGTTGGGGCTAGGGCTGGAGGAGCTTTCTTCTAACCCCACCCATAGGGAGCATTTCCAGTAATAATTCAGGCAGTGTATAGCACATTATAATTTGCAACTGCATGTGCATTATCCTTTTAAAGCCCTCACCCTCTGAGGTATATGAACATTATCATCATTTTACTGATGAGGAGACTGAGAGTCCAAGCAATTATATGATTTGCCCATGAATTATGCTGTTTGTAAATGGTGCAGTGGTCTTGTTATATCGTGATCACTCAATATTATAACGGAGACAGATAGCATCTGTGCATCTAATTTTCTTTTCAATAAGATAACAGTGCACTTGTAGTAGTCATGTATAATTACTGTAAGGGAAGCTTGGCATTCTGTCTGAGAGAGCAGCTTGAAGTTCTGAAATGTTTTTCTGTATTCCCATTATATATTCCTGGAGGATATACACAAGAAATGTGTAAAATTATGATATAGGTATATAGTTTCAAAAGCCTGAGGATTACCATTTCTGAATCTTGGTTTCCTTCAGATTCCATTAACCATTCAAAGACTGCATTGAGCTTTAGTCATCCGGAGTCAGGCTGCTGGAAACCTTGATAAAGACACTCAACATTTACGTGTAAAATAGCCAAGCAAATAAACAAATGTGCCATATTCCTGTAGACTTTGTGGAAGCACTGATTTAGTCAGTTTGGGCAACTTCAGATGGAAATATGTCCTTTCATTGGAAGAATGGATAATACATTTCAGACATTCCTTATAGTTTGTTTTGAAATATTTTTTATTAGTTAATTGCTGAATTTTACCACTTCAAATATGTGTTCTGTCACTGGAAATATGTGGTTTAATAAACATAAAATGAAAAATGTGAGTGAAACAATATAACAAAATAGAAGACTAACTTTAAGAAAGTATTCAGAATGTAATAATCTAGGATTTTTTTTCTTCAAGTGCCTTTATTATGACAGGCAATTTTACCACTAAAAGGGCTAAATTAGTGAAGAATACATTATAGAGTTTTCTGACTTTATTTAGAAAGTTGTGGAGCGCCTGGGTGGCTCAGTTGGTTAAGCGTCCGACTTCAGCTCAGGTCATGATCTCGCGGTCCGTGGGTTCGAGCCCCACGTCAGGCTCTGTGCTGACAGCTCAGAGCCTGGAGCCTGTTTCAGATTCTGTGTCTCCCTCTTTCTCTGACCCTCCCCTGTTCATGCTCTCTCTCTCTCTGTCTCAAAAATAAATAAATGTTAAAAAGTTGCTTGTTTTCATCTTTAGAATTTTCACTGAATCAGACTTGTGTTGTATTTGTTATTACGTGGTATTATCACATCAATTTCCAAGAATTGTGGAATTTTGAGTTGTCACTTATTTTTAAATCCTATTAGAGTTGATTTTTCAAAATTTTTATCTTAATTGCTTGTTATATTATAGACACTTTCTTTTTTAAATGTTTTTCTGTTGGCCAATTGCAGATATTGTGTTTTATTTTATTGAACCATAGAGCTCTGACATTTACTAACAAGAGTTAAATGGTTTTTTCTTTCTTTATAAGACCATAAACATTTAGTTACCTTAATTATCTTAACTTTTTTTCTGTTTTTTAAATGTTTTCTTTCATTCTTTTTTTTAATGTTTATTTATTTTGCATGTGCGTGTGCATAAGTGGGGGAGGGGCAGAAAGAAGGGGAGAGAGAGATTCCCAAGCAGGATCCCCAAGCCTGATGTAGGGCTTGATCTCATGACTGTGAGATCATGATATGAACCAAAGTCAGGAGTCAGACACTTAACTGACTGATCCACTCAGGCAACCAAATGTTGTTGTTGTTGTTTTTTTTTTTCTCTATTAAGGAGTTTTTAGATTAAAAATCACAGTCAATTAAAAAAAATCTGGTTGATTTAAAAAGTTCACCCTATAAAAAATATTAACAGTATTAAACTAGTGTCTTAATTTCTGGAGGGGAAGGAGGGTGTCTTTGTGCTCTTTAATTCTAGTTTCACAGTAATGCCTTCAAGAGATTTTCACAAAATTCTCATGAGGCAGAGTTTAGTCTTTGGTGGAAGCAATGGCTTTTCAATGCTGTCTTACAGGTAGGCTCTGAGAGCTTTCTATGTGAGTCTGACATCGAGATTATGGAGTTAGAATCTGCCATTTTATTCTGAGATTCTCTTGCTTAACTTACTTTTATGATGACAATGAAAATTCTTTTTTGAAAATGTAGAATGCAGACTGGGCAGTCTTTGGTAAACCTCATCCATTTCCTTTCATTTCTTAGTTTCTAGAATTCTAGTTGCCTAGGTTAGTATTATCATGAGATGGGCCATCACTCTGTAATTTCTGGTTCTGATACGGCATTCCTATAGGATCTTCTAGTTTTTCTGGATCTTGCTATCCAACTATGCTTTTCATGTTATAAATTTTCTAGATTGATACATTCAGGGCCAGATTTCCCATGAAGATCATGAATCTTAACCTTCAGGGGCCCTCACTTGAGTGCAAGTCTTTCAAAGCTCTGTACCTAATTTTGTTTTATAATTTTATGTTATTTTTTCTTTAAAGAGGTCCCTAAAATTGTATAAGCTTTAGTCTCTATCACACTTGGATCAGCCTCTGGCCAATATGCTAAGTCATTGAAAATGGATGAAAAACAATAACAAAGATATACATGGACCTTCAAAAAACTTATTCAAGGTATCTGGAAGTGCCACATATTCTTTCCTGGTGGACTAAATGATCTGGACAACTATGCTAACTAGTAGGACTGTGTATCTAGAACCAGATGCACAGCTAAAGATCGTGAAAGCATCAGAGTAGAGTTTTAGAGGCTTGTAGTCCTTGACTGAGTTCTATTTTGTAGATTTTCAGACTTTTGGTGAAATTCACTTAGAAAAGTGGATAATTTCAAACATTAGGAAATTTTTGTGGCATGTAAAATCTCACTTTTTAATTTATGTTTTGTATGTTCCCCATAACCATGGCAACAGTGTGTCTTCTTCAATTTCTCACCATTATTTTCCTCCCATGAGCCATACCTGCACCTATCTTTAAATTTTAACGTTTATTCATTTTTTGAGAGACAGAGAGAGACAGAGCGTGAGTGGGGGTGGAGCAGAGACAGAGGGAGACACAGAATCTAAAGCAATCTCCAGGCTCTGAACTGACAGCACAGAACCCGATGCAGGGTTCAAACTCCGTAAGATCATGACCTGAGCCAAAGTTGGACACTTAACTGACTGAGCCCCCAGGGGCCCCCATACCTGCACCAATCTTTTTTTTTTTTAATTAAATATAATTTATTGTCAAATTGGTTTCCATACAAAACCCAGTGCTCATCCCAACAGGTGCCCTCCTCAATGCACATCACCCACTTTCCCCTCTCCCCCACCTCCCATCAACCCTCAGTTTGTTCTCAGTACCTAAGAGTCTCTTATGGTTTGCCTCCCTCCCTCTCTGTAACTTTTTTTTTCCCCTTTCCCTCCCCCCTGGTCTTCTGTTAAGTTTCTCAGGATCCACATATGAGTAAAAACATATGGTATCTGTCTTTCTCTGCCTGACTTATTTCACTTAGCATAATACCTTCCAGTTCCATCCATGTTGCTACAAATGACCAGATTTCATTCTTTCTCATTGCCAAGTAGTATTCCATTGTATATACAAGCCACATCTTTATCCATTTGTCAGTTGGTGGACATTTAGGCTTTTTCCATAATTTGGCTATTGTTGAAAGTGCTGCTATAAACATTGGGGTACATGTGCCCCTATGCATCAGCACTCCTGTATCCCTTGGGTAAATTCCTAGCAGTGCTATTGCTGGGTCATAGGGTAGATCTATTTTTAGTTTTTTGAGGAACCTCCACGCTTCTCCAGAGTGGCTTTACCAGTTTGCATTCCCACCAACATTGCAAGAGGGTTCCCGTTTCTCCACATCCTTGCCAGCATCTATGGTCTCCTGATTTGTTCATTTTATCCACTCTGACCAGCATGAGGTGGTATCTCAGTGTGGTTTTGATTTGGATTTCCCCAATGAGGAGTGATGTTGAGCATCTTTTCATGTGTCTGTTGACCATCTGGATGTTTTCTTTAGAAAAGTGTCTATTCATGTCTTCTGCCCATTTCTTCACTGGATTATTTGTTTTTTGGGTGTGGAGTTTGGTGAGTTCTTTATAGATTTTGGATACTAACCCTTTGTCTGTTATGTCATTTGCAAATATCTTTTCCCATTCCATCAGTTGCCTTTTAGTTTTGTTGATTGTTTCCTTTGCAGTGCAAAAGGTTTTTATCTTGATGAGGTCCTAACAGTTCATTTTTGCTTTTAATTCCCTTGCCTTTGGAGATGTGTTGAGTAAGAAATTGCTGTGCTGAGGTCAAAGGGTTTTTTTCCTGCTTTCTCCTCTAGGGTTTTGATGGTTTCCTGTCTCACATTCAGGTCCTTCATCCATTTAGAGTTTTATTTTTGTGTATGGTGTAAGAAAGTGTCTAGTTTAATTCTTCTGCATGTTGCCGTCCAGTTCTCTGAGCACCATTTGTTAAAGAGACTGTCTTTTTTCCATTGGATATTCTTTCCTGCTTTGTCAAAGATTAGTTGGCCATACATTTGTGGGCCCAATTCTGGGTTCTCTATTCTATTCCATTGGTCTATGTGTCTGTTTTTGTGCCAATACCATACTGTCTTGATGATTATAGCTTTGTAGTAGAGGCTAAAGTCTGGGATTGTGATGCCTCCCGCTTTGGTTTTCTTCTTCAATATTACTTTGGCTATTCGGGGTCTTTTTGTGGTTCCATAAAAATTTTAGGATTGTTTGTTCTATCTTTGAGAAGAATGCTGGTGCAATTTTGATTGGGATTGCATTGAATGTGTAGATTGCTTTGGGTAGTATTGACATTTTAACAATATTTATTCTTCCAATCCATGAGCATGGAATGTTTTTCCATTTCTTTGTTTCTTCTTCAGTTTCCTTCATAAGCTTTCTATAGTTTTCAGCATACAGATCTTTTACATCTTTGGTTAGGTTTATGCCTAGGTATTTTATGATTCTTGGTGCAATTGTGAATAGGATCAGTTTCTTTATTTCTCTTTCTGTTGCTTCATTATTGGTATATAAAAATGCAACTAATTTCTGTACATTAATTTTGTATCCTGAGACTTTGCTGAAGTCATGTAACAGTTCTAGCAGACTTTTGGTGGAGTCTGTCAGGTTTTCCATGTAGAGTATCATGTCGTCTGTGAAAAGTGAAAGTTTGACTTCATCTTTGCCAATTTTAATGCCTTTAATTTCATTTTGTTGTTTGATTGCTGATGCTAGGACTTCCAACACTATGTTAAACAACAGCAGTGAAAGTGGACATTCCTGTCGTGTTCCTGATCTCAAGGGGAAAGCTCTCAGTTTCTCCCCATTGAGAATGATATTAGCTGTGTGCTTTTCATAAATGGCTTTTATGATGTTTAAGTATGTTCCGTCTATCCCAACTTTCTTGAAGGTTTTTATTAAGACAGGATGCTGTATTTTGTCAAATGTGTTTTCTGCATCTATTGACAGGATCATACGGTTCTTTTCTTTTATTAATGTGATGTATCACATTGACTGATTTGTGAATATCGAATCCACCCTGCAGCCCAGGAATGAATCCCACTTGATCATGGTGAATAATTCTTTTTATATGCTGATGAATTTGATTTGCTAGTATCGTGTTGAGAATTTTTACATCCATATTCATCAGGGACATTGGCCTGTAGTTTTCTTTTTTTGCTGGGTCTCTGTCCGGTTTGGGTATCAAAGTAATGCTGGCTCCATAGAATGCCTCTGGAAGGTTTCCTTCCCTTTCTATTTTTTGGAACAGCTTGAGAAGGATAGATATTAACTCTGTTTTAAATGTCTGGTAGAATTCCCCAGGGAAGCCATCTGGTCCTGGACTCTTATTTTTAATAACTGATTCAATTTCTTCACTAGTTATGGGTGTGTTCAAATTTTCTATATCTTACTGTTTGAGTTTTGGTAGTGTGTGGGTGTTTAGGAATTTGTCCATTTCTTCCAGGTTGTCCAGTTTGTTGGCATATAATTTTTCATAGTATTCTCTGATAATTGCCTGTATTTCTGAGGGATTGGTTGTAATAATTCCATTTTTATTCGTGATTTTATCTATTTAGGTCCTCTCTCTTTCCTTTTTGAGAAGCCTGGTTAGTGGTTTATCAATTTTGTTTATTTTTTCAAAAAACCAACTCTTGGTTTCATTTATCTGTTTTACTGGTGTTTGTTTTTTTTTTTTGGATTCTATATTTATTTCTGCTCTATTCTTTATTATTTCTCTTCTTCTGCCGGGTTTGGGGTATCTTTGCTGTTCTGTTTCTAGTTCCTTTAGGTGTGCTGTTAGATTTTATATTTGGGATTTTTCTTGTTTCTTGAGATAGGCCTGGATTGCAATGTATTTTCCTCTTAGGACATCCCAAAGGGTTTGCTGCATCCCAAAGGGTTTAGGTTGTTGTATGTTCATTTTCATTTGTTTCCATATATTTTTAAATTTCTTCTCTAATTGTCTGGTTGACCCATTCATTCTTTAGCAGGATGTTCTTTAACCTCCATGCTTTCCTGTGGTTGATTTCAAGTTTCATAGCATTGTGATCTGAAAGTGTGCATGGTATGATCTCAATTCTTTTATATTTATTGAGGGCTGTTTTGTGATCCTGTATGTGATCTATCTTGGAGAATGTTACATGTGTATTTGAGAAGAAAGTATACTCTCTTGCTTTGGGATGCATAATTCTAAATATATCTGTCAAGTCCATCTGGTCCAATGTATTGTTCAGGGCCATTGTTTCTTTACTGATTCTGTCTAGATGATCTATCCAGTTGTTGTAAGTGGAGTATTAAAGTGCCCTACAATTACCACATTCTTATCAGTAACGTTGCTTATGTTTGTGATTGTTTTATATATTTGAGTGCTTTCAAATTCAATGCATAGACATTTATAATTGTTAGCTCTTCCTGATGGATAGACCCTGTAATTATTATATAATTCCCTTTTTTATCTCTTGTTACAGCCTTTAATTTAAAGCCTAATTTGTCTGATATAAGTATGGCTACTCTAGCTTTCTTTTTACTTGCAGTAACATGATAGGTAGTTATCCATCTCCTCACTTTCAATCTGAAGGTGTCCTCAGGTCTAAAATGAGTCTCTTGTAGACAGCAAATAGATGAATCTTGTTTTTTGTTTTGTTTTTGTTTTTGTTTTTGTTTTTGTCTTTGTTTTTTTTTTTTTGTTTTTGGTTTTTTTTTTTTTTTGTTTTTTTTTTTTCCATTCTGATAACCTATGTCTTTTGGTTGGAGCATTTAGTCCATTTACATTCAGTGTTATTGTCAAAAGATATGGGTTTAGAGTCATTGTGTTATCTGTAGGTTTCATGCTTGTAGTGATGTCTCTGATACTTTGTGGTCCTTGCAACATTTCACTCACAGAGTCCCCCTTAGGATCTCTTGTAGGGTTGGTTTAGTGGTGATGAATTCCTTCAGTTTTTGTTTGTTTGGGAAAACCTTTATCTCTCCTTCTATTCTGAATGACAGACTTGCTGGATAAAGGATTCTTGGCTGCATATTTTTTCTGCTAATCATATTGAAGATTTCCTGCCATTCCTTTCTGGCCTGCCAAGTTTCAGTAGATAGGTCTGCTACTATCCTTATGTTTCTACCTTTGTATTAGTTAAGGCCCATTTATCCCTAGCTACTTTCAGAATTCCTCTTTATCCTTGTATTTTGCCAGTTTCACTATGATATGTTGTGCAGAAGATCAATTCAAATTATGTCTGAAAGGGGTTCTCTGTGCCTCTTGGATTTCAATGCCTGTTTACTTCCCCAGATCGGGGAAGTTCTCAGCTATGATTTGTTCAACTACACCTTCAGCCCCTTTCTCTCTCTCTTCTGGAATTCCTATGATATGGATACTGTTCCGTTTGCATCACTTAGTTCTCTAATTTTCCCCTTCTAATCCTGGATTTTTGTATCTCTCTTTTTCTCAGCTTCCTCTTTTTCCATAATTTTATCCTTTAATTTACCTATTCACCTCTCTGCCTCTTCAATTCATGCTGTGACCCCCTCCATTTTATTTTGCACCTCATTTATAGCATTTTTTTTTAGCTCCTCATGACTATTTCTTAGTCCCTTGATCTCTGTAGCAATAGATTTTCTGCTGTCCTCTATGCTTTTTTCAAGCCCGGCGATTAATTTTATGACTATTATTCTAAATTCTTGTTCCATTATATTGCTTAAATCTGTTTTGATCAATTCTTTAGCTGTCACTTCTTCCTGGAATTTCTTTTGAGGAGAATTCTTCTGTTTCATCATTTTGGTTAGTTTTCTGTCCCTTAAGAGTTTTAAAAGTTTGTTGTGTGCTCTGCACCTGTGAGCACTGCTATATTAAAGGAGGGTCATACACCGTCCAGGGCCTGGCCCTTCAGGAGGTGTTTTTTGGAGAGTGTTACTTGCTCGCTGTTGTTGTGACTTTGGTTATTTTATTTCCCTACTCGTAGTGATGTTTTGGACCCTCCACCAGATGTGCTTTGATTTGTTCCTTGGAATAGCCCTGTAAAAGAAAACAGATAGACAAACAGGAAACAAAAGCATGCAAACACACAAACATAAAACAAATAAACAAAAACAAAAAAAGCAAAAAAATAAAAACAATGAAAAGCAAAAAACCAGAAACACCGGCCACAAGTAAAGAACAGGGTGGAAGCGGTGCTGATGGAAGAACACATACAAAGAGAGAAATGGGGGGGGGGGGGAGGAAAAATAAACATTGACCAGGCAGAGAGACTAAAAGGCTTAATCCTGAGAGAGAGAAAGGAAAATGAGGAAGGAGGCGGGGGAAAAGAAATGAAGATAGAGTTATCCAGACAGAGAAACTATATGGCTTCATTATTCCAGAGAAAGAAAGAAAGTAAAGAAGGAGGTGTAGAGCATGTATCAAGAGAATGGATGAAATATGTCTGTTTAGACAAACCAATAACCAGAGTAACCAGCCTAGAGGAGGGAAGAGATAAGGAGGAGAAATGGGGGGGGGGGTAGACTATATCTATATATCCAGAGTTGACTTAGAATTAATCCAGGCAATGCTGCAGCGCTCCTCTAGAGGAGCTGTCCGTCTGATTAAACAGGGTCCCTCTGGCTCCAGTGGATACTCAGTTACCCAGTGCTGAGGGGCGTGGTTTGGTGTAGGCTGGTCCCGCCTCACTGAGGGGCGTGGTTTGGTGTAGGCTGGTCCCGCCTCACTGAGGGGCGTGGCTTGGTGTAGGCTGGTCCCGCCTCCACGGTGGGCCCCTGCAGACCCATCCCTGAGGCCCCGCCCTGGTGGTGGCGGTGGAGGGAAAATGGCGGTGGTCCCCCATTCTCTTCTCCACAGACCCGCTGGACTCCACTTGAGTCGTCCTCCCTGTGCCGCGGGTACGGACGGCGCGGTCCTTCTCGCTCTGCCAACTCCCCTGACCCTGCGCTTGGCTAGGATTCAAAAGACCGGCTCCACGCACTCTGGCGCTGGGGAAACGCCTCTCAGCGCGGCGGAAGTGTGGCCCTGGCTCGTTTTGCCTGTGCCACCGCGCTTTAGGGAGGACCGCCTCTTCCTCTGCAGACTGTGCCACCGACCCCCTGGGGTGGCGGATGCAGGCCAGCTTTGTCTTTTCCCACAGCACTCCAGGAAGGGGGTTGCTCTTTCCTGCTGTGGACTGCGCCCTCGAGGCCACTGAGCCTGGGGGTGGCAGACGCAGGCAGACTTTGTCCTACGGCGCCGCCCTCCAGGGAGGGGACCGCTTTCTCCTACGGCAGACAGTGCCCCTGATCTACCACCAGCCCAGGGCTGGCTCCCCTCCTCCCCAGGTGCGTGAACAGGGAGCCGGCCCCAGTCTGAAGAAATCCCTGCAGTTAGAGATGGGCTCCCTCTCGGTCCCAGTCCGAGGTTTTTCTCTTGTCCAGATACAGTTCTGAACTTCCCAAGCCGCTCTTTCTCTTCGTCTCTGCAGAAGGGGACTCACCCCCCCAGCCCCCCCTCCCCCCCCTTCGTGCCTACGCGGCCGTTTTATCTCCCCCAGTTAGCAATCGCCTACCTATGGTCTCTCAAGTTGTGCTGGCTTCTTCCTGGTAGATTCAGTCTCTTTTCCTCCCAGACTCTTGGGGTTCAAAGTCCTTTGGCTTCAGCACTTCTTTGTTTTAGAGACGTGGGAAGTATGGATCCCCCTACTTCTCGGCCATGTTGGCCCCCTCCTACCTGCACCTGTCTTAACTGATGAGAAGAACTGATGAGAATGCTCGTGCATTATATTGTCACACGGAGTCTTCACGTTTCCTTGTTGTATGGGAGGATAAAAAAGACCATGCAAGTTGAAACTGGGTGATACGATCTTAAGACTCAGGGGAAAAATTTGTGATTATTCTGTGACCTTTAACAACGTCTGTCAAAACATTAAAAACTCTCTTACTGTTGATCATAAATGGAGGGAAATGCAAATAATAGTAAAACTAATATTTAGCACACTGATTTAGAATGTAAGAAACACTGAGAATTAAAGTGTTTCATTTCTTTGTAAAAAACGATCACAAGTCACTTGAATAATACTTACCTTCTCGTAATATAGCATGACATGAAGAGAGCTTTTTTTTTCTCTCTCTCTTAGTAAAGGCTCATGCTCCTTTGTAAATCTGTATCAGCCTTGACTATTTTATCCTTATACTCTCACTGTTGTGCACTCTCTCCTAGACCTCTTTTAATGTGATTTTTTTTTTTTTTTTTTTTTTTTTTTTTACTGGCATCACTTCCTCTGGGAAGCTTTGATCCTTTGTGTCACAACCACTGTCCTGACTTATGTTGATAAGTTCTCCCTCCCTCAATTCCTCTGTTTGCATATCTAGAGTCTCTCTCCATTTTTTTTAAAGTTTATTTATTTTGAGAGAGAGAGAGCAAGCATCAGTTGGGGAGGGGCAGAGAGAGGAGGAGAGAGAGAATCCCAAGCAGGCTCCATGCTGTTAGTGCAGGGCCTAATTGCAGGGCTTGATGTCACGTGCTGTGAGATCATGACCTGAGCTGAAATCAAGAGTCAGATACTTAACTGACTGAGCCACCCAGGTGCCCTAGAATCTCTCAAGTGACAGCAGTGTCAACATTCCCACAGCTGTGTTTCATCTATATCTTCATGTGTGTTCAATTTGAATGTCACTTCCAGCATTATCATTTGCTGGTCAATCTGTGATAGCTAATTCCTGCTTTTGATGATCCATATTTGTAAAATGTCATGTGGGTTCATTGCTGAGAACCAAGGAGGCAACACAACTACATGCTTTGTGGGCATGAACTTAATAACAAATGCACCATGACCAATATTGAGGGGCTTGGAAAGAAGTAATGGGATTGGTTACTGATTATGATGTGTATCTTTCATTTACCAGTCATTTGTAGTCTGGGGAGCTAGCAGAAAAGTTTATATTTTATGCAGATGTTTACAGTTATTATAGTATGATAACTGAAATTTGAACCATGCTGTTGGATTTATTTAACTCAATTGTAGTAACTGAAATTTGTGCCTATAGAAACTATGTAAATTGATAACTCTCTCTCTCTCTGTACGTTTGAAATAACTTCTAAACCTAGCTGTTAGCAAGAAGTTTAAGTCATGATTAAAACATTGTTTCAGTAATTTATTTCCTCTTGTGAGAGCAACATTTTATTTTGTAACTAAATGTGAATACTTAACTCAAAAAGACAGCTATGTAATTTTATATAGCATTTGAAAAGCAAAAAAAAAAAAAAACAAAAAAACAAAAAACAAAAACAAAAACAAAAAAAAAAAAACCAAAAAAAAACCCAAAACTGAAATGGATTGTTTTTTCCAGTTTTATGTATGGAGAATTGACTGACAAGAAGACCATTGAGAAAGTGAGGCAGACTTTTGACAACTACGAGTCAAATTGCTTTGAAGTTCTTCTGTACAAGAAAAACAGTATGTATCTAAATTATCAATAAGATGTGTCAACTCTGTTGAACATTATGTTTTGGTTACTGGTAATTGAGCTGTAGTGTAGGGAGAATATAAAACTTTGTTTCTTTTCTTGGCAAAGGCAGGGGGTGCTGATAAAATTAGATAGCAAAACTAATAAATGATTCTACCTATGAAAAGCAACCTTTTGAGGAATAACAGAAAAATACGGTGCATTAATGTGATTTTGTGTGTGTGTGTGTGTGTGTGTGTGTGTGTGTCAGATGGCAAAATGTTTTATAATATTTATGGTAAAGATCCTGTAGTTATATGACAGCAACTAAAGATGACAGACAAATTCATTCATTTCTTCTTATGGTTAAAGGAAAAGGTGATTAGTATCACAGTATGTGTGATTACTTTTCTACATGTGCATCAATGACGTGTGATATCTCTTTGAGGTCAGTCTTTACCAATATGGCCTTTTGCTAGACTCTGACTCTTTTGTGTGGAAGGCTTACAAAAGTATTCATTACTTTCATAATAGGCCATTCCCAGCTGGTAAATTTGTGTTGGTTATGGTGAGGTCTTCTCTGGGACAGAATTTGTGACTGAGAAATTGTGCATTGTATAATAAATTATATTATAAACATGAGACCCCATGATCTGGACTCTTTCAGAGTTTGAGGGAAAAGCCAGCCAAACAACAACCAACTAGTATACTCCACAACCAAGTTTTCTTTTTTTCTTTCTTTTCTTTCTTTCTTTCATGTTTATTCATTTTTGAGAGAGAAAGAGAGTGAGCAGAGAGAAGTAGAGAGAGCAGGAGACACAGAATCCAAAGCCGGCTCCAGGCTCTGAGCTGTCAGCACAGAGCCCAACATGGGCCTTCAACTCACAAACTGCGAGATCATGACCTGAGTTGAAGTCAGATGCTTAACTGAGCTACCCAGGTGCCCCACCAACTTTCCTTTCTAATTTGTTTTCTTTGAGTAGTCTGGTTACTTTTATTTCTTTTTCCCAAATTGATCTTTTTTTTTTTTTTTTTAAGTGAATAGTCACTTCATACAATGCTTCAATTTATTTAGTGTTAATGATAAATGATAGCAAAACCAATTGTTACCTTAGTGGAAACTGATGGTCACTAAATCCTTCCCCAGTTTGGGAAGCATTTTAGCTTCAACAGGAAACACTTGTTCCATGTTCAGAGTGGGTTGGAGTGTTTGCAGCATAGTTCATTCTCTCCATCTTGCCTCAAACATTTATTCACTATAAGTTATTTAGAATTGAACTTAGGGGGCGCCTGGGTGGCTTAGTCGGTTAAGTGGCCGACTTCGGCTCAGGTCATGATCTCGCGGTCCGTGAGTTCGAGCCCCGCGTCGGGCTCTGTGCTGACAGCTCGGAGCCTGGAGCCTGTTTCAGATTCTGTGTCTCCCTCTCTCTGACCCTCCCCCGTTCATGCTCTGTCTCTCTCTGTCTCAAAAATAAATAAACGTTAAAAAAAAATTAAAAAAAAAAAGAATTGAACTTAGTTTTCTCTTTTTATTAATGGGTCATCAAAGGGATAACAACCACGGGCATTGCTTTAAGATTAGTGTGCTTGGTAATGGGAATGTTGGTTTTTAATGGTTTTACCCATGGAATGTCTTATCATTTTATCTTTCATTTTAGAATCAAGGCCAGAGAGGTATATCTCTTTAGTCATAGCCAAATGTCTTTTGGCTTGTCACCTAGAAAACAATCCATTCTGAATGATCTGCTCTGTCATCCACCAGAGAAAAGTCAAGCTCGAGGTGTTTTCTGGGTCTTTTTCACCGGGTCCATATCTGTGTTGATAATTTGTAGTAGACCCCTATGCCCCCTGCAATCATTTTCATATAGGGTTGTTTTCCTTTGAATGACTTAGATATATGCCCCAAGTTTAGCAAGTAACTCAAGGGTACTCCATATTACTAAAATCATTTCACTCTGACACTAAGAAGAGTAAACAAATCTTTGCCTGATTTTAAAGCATGAACGCCAAGTTCATAGTTTCTGAGTTTCTCAAAAATACCTTTGTGGAGATTCTGTTTTCCTTATATCCTTTAAATCATGTTAGAAACAACTTGAATTTTACATTCCCAAACGTTTCCTTCCAAGGTAGTATTTTGCTTTCTTTTAATGGTTTGAAATTCTTTGATCTTCATTGAGTTTTTTTTTCTTTAATATGAAGGGTAGATATCATTTATGTATTTGAATAGAGTTCTCTTACACTTAAAGCAACTTTTAAAAAATCTTGCAAATTGTTACCTGAAGGATTGTGACCATCAACTGAAAAAAGTATGTTCTTGTAATTTAAAAAATGTTAGATAGCAAAATTCACATGTCTGTGGATAAATGTTTTGGGAATGCCTGAATGCCAAGTCTTCCCAATACTTCCATTAAGTAATTAGGTTAAACAGCATTTTGCAAATGAGGGGATTGAGGTATCTGATTTAACATGTGTCATCACTGACATTTCAGTTTGTAGGCTCTATTTTTAAAGCCCATTGCTCTGATCAGCAGGGGGCTGCTTCTACTGTTGAGAAGAAAACAGTAGCTCTGGGATGATGATTTAAAGGGGTCTGTCTGCACCAAGGCAGACCTGTGATAGCCTGGGCTACTCCAGATAATCAGTGCCAAGGCACTGCCCTGAGTTTCCGTCTACAACCGTCCTCTCTGTCTAACCCTCTTAGACTTCCTGCTCCCTTGAACCCCAAAACCAGAATATGGATATTTCACCAGCCACTCAGCAAATCTTCTGTCTACTTGGGCAGTCTGACCCTGTAGCTCAACTTGACAAAGAAAAAAATCTGCCTTCATATCTGAAAGCAATTTTAAAAACAGCCCTGACTCTATGCTAAAATTTGAAGAGTTGCTGTTTTTATAGGAAGATGGGAAATGTAACATCATCTCTTTCTGTTCAAATTTTTAACAGACCTTGGAAAATGACTTATTTTTAATGCCCTTTTCTCTCTGTTTATAACCCTGCTGTCTCAAGTTGACTGTGTTGGAACAGTCATAGGCCATGTATCTGTGAGCATGTGTGTCTGGTGATTTGTAAAACTGAGTACATCACTCACAGTTGTTGGGTACACAGTGTAGAATAAGAAGCAGAAAATAAAGAACAAGCCTGTCTGGGAGATGGTGTCATGGCTTTTGAGATCCCTGTGTCACCCGGTGATCATCTCGGAAAGGGCCATGTTTTTCAATAGGCCCCAGGTTGCAAGGACCCGAACTGAATATTCCACAAAAATTTCCTCTAATTCTCTGATTTCTTGAACCCGGTAGTTAAGCTGTCTCTTCTTGTCTAGATGACAAATTCCCCTTTGTGGTGACATTATTATGTGACTTTTTTTGGCCAAAGGTATGAAGGTTTTTCCTATTTGGTTTTCATTGCAAGCCACTAATAGGCTATCAACTCTCACGTAGAGACTATTAATAGCTGCATATTTCACTCCCCAAATCCCAAAGCTAACAAAAGCCTCTATGTCTTTAAGATAGGAAATTTGGAGAGGCTTTGCTGCACGATGGCTTGGAAAGAATATGATGCAAACTGTGTCTTTGATTTTGATGGAACATTCCTTCAGTGTTTTATCGCTTAATGGATAATTACTCCTTTGAAGGCATTTCTTGTGTCTTCAAATATTTATTATTTGAACTAATGCCAGTTCCTGGTTTGTCCAAATCCTAAGCCTTAAGTGCTCTGAAACTCTTTGCTTCGTGGAGGTTGCAGGAGCCACTGTTTAAAGAACATAGCAGCAGAGTCAAGCCTCATTCTTTGAGTGAAGGAGATAGGAAGCAGTGGCTCATAAAGACACCTGAAGAATCTCAAGGGTTGGGGACACTTTTTTTTTTTTTTTTAAGATTGCCTTACAAGCTTCAGGTAGAGCTCTGTGTACAACGGGCATCAAGTATTTCTGACATCCTCTTTCTCTGATGTAGGGGTGCTGTCAAAGGCATAGAGCCATCGTATAACTCTGACTGATGAGAGAAGCTTGAGATAGGAATAGTGTTTCAAATGTTCCTCCGAGAGGACTGCTTATCAGAGCATCAGGGATTGCTGTTGAAGTCAATTGGAAACACTTCTCAAAGTGACAAGGAGAAGCATGGAGGAGTGGTCATGCATGGGGAAACTATGAAAAGGAATTTGGTGAGCGAAGCAGGGGTGTAGGGACCCAGACCTCAAGGGAATGCTGGTGTTACTTAAGTGGTGAGACTGCCATTGGGCTCCTGCGTTGTGAAATGACACCCTCTGCTCTCCTTTCAAATTCTGATATTTTGGGTTGAAAAATGTTTATGAATATTTGAGCAACTGGTAGTTGCTTGATTTGGAAAGCAATGAAAATATTGTTGTTTTGGTGCTGGTTCCTGGCATAGCAGTTGGCAGCTGAAGGCAGAGGGAAGGCAGGAGACCAAACCACTGCTGTGGATCTGTCACACTCTATTGTCCTTTCTCTCTCTTACAGGAACCCCTGTTTGGTTTTATATGCAAATTGCACCAATAAGAAATGAACATGAAAAGGTGGTATTGTTCCTATGTACTTTCAAGGATATTACATTGTTCAAACAGCCAATAGAGGATGATTCAACAAAAGGTAATTTCCAAAGGGATGGCCACACTTAAGAATTAGGCCATCAATTATTTATATTGTTATTATTATTATTGTTTAGAAAAATACATTGGTTGAACTGGAAAACACAATTTTACTATTAGTACTTCTTTTGCTTTACGTTCATGCAAGCAATTATCCAAAATCAGTTTTATCCAGTCATATCATTTGAATGGAAATAGCACGGCTATCCAAAGTTGAAATGAGAATTGGTTAACTTGAATTATAATAAGAGGAATTTAGATAAGATATAAGGAAGAAATTTCACAGGTCATTATTAATTTAGAATCAATATAATGGGAGTTTCAACAACTTCTACCAGGATGAGCTTTGGAAACACAAAATTTAACAACCTGTGAGATGGTTTAGGTGAAGTCCTTTTACAGCACAGTTGATCGGTTGATTGAATTTGGTTGAACTAATAAGTGATTGATTAGCTGATTTTTTTCAGGTTACTTTTCACCCTTTACCCATTCAGCTGTTGCAGATGGTCTTGGGTAGATGCTGTTAGCTTATGTGAAGAATAATTTTGTTATCAAGTGAGTGGCTGGCAAAATACAAACATCCTGACAATAGTCATACTGACTATAATATTCAGGGGGATGGCTATAGAAATCAGTAGTCAGTGGTGTGCATGTATCCCCCTTTCTAGGTAATATATTCTCATTTTATTCCCTCCAATTATGTTTAAATTAAAAACTGGTGTCATATAAATGAAGCATTTCAAATACTCTTAGAAGATTTTATGAAAAGTTATTTTTAATAATCCCTCCAGAGACTAAAAATGAGATCTTCCTCTTTGTATTTGGCAAACATTGTCTTCCTTTTCTTACCTCTCAAAAAAAAAAAAAAAAAAAAAAAAACTGGTACAGAAATTTAATCTTTCCATCCGTAATCCTAATTATAGAAAAATTTTGTAGTTTTATTCCTTGCATATGGATTCACATATATTATGTTATACGTGGTCGGTTTCTGGTTAGTATCAAATTGCAAGAGGAAAATTTTACAATATGCAAACCATTTAAAGTATAACATAGGACAATTTATGTGCAAATGTTTCTGAAAATGTGTATATCAAATCATCTTCTGGACTATTGAATATTCACTTTTGGACTCATACTACCTATTCCTTTACTTTTACTCAGAGACTCAGTGTCTAAGAGGTTTAGGATAAATTTAAACATTATTTTTAAAAATAGAATAGTCTTCTAATAGTATTTAGGTTTAATGCTTATTTGTTTTAAAATTCGAAGGTGCTCCATCCAATAGCGATAGAATATGTGTTCTCAAGCTTACATGGAACATTCACTGGATAGATCACATTCTGGCCATAAAACACACCTTGACAAATTTAAAAGAATAGAAAGCTTAAAAAAGGCAGTTTCTTAGACCACAATGGAATTAAGCCAGAAATCCATAACAGAGAGAGCTAAGAAATCTCCAAATATTTGGAAATTAATACATTTGTAAATAGCCCACGGGTCAACGAAGAAGGCTTAAAGTAAGCTAGAAAAATATTTTGACTAAATGAAAATGAAAATACAACTTATCAAATTTATGGGATGCAGCAAAAGTAGTGGTTAGAAGGAAATGTATGTGACATTAAATGCATATATTAGAAAAGAAGAAAGACGTAAAATTAATAACCTAAGCTTCCACCTTGGGGAGACAAAAAAGAGCAATTTAAACCAAAGCAAACTGAAGACAAGAAATAAGGAACCTTGGAGCAGAAATCAATGAAGTAGAAAATAGGAAAACAGAGGAAATCACCACAACTCAAAGCTGGTTCTTTGAAAAGATCATCAAAGTTAATAAACCTCTAGCCAGGCTAAGTGAGAACAAAGGGAGAAGATGCAGGTGACCAGTATCAGAAATTAAAGAAGGGCCATCACAACTCATCCGAAGGACATTAAAGCATTACAAAAGAATACTTTGATCAACTGTGTAGCCACTGAATTGATACTTTAGGGGAAATGGACCATGTCTTTGAAAAACAAACTGCCAGAACTCACACTGGGAGAAACAGCTAACCTAAATCATTCTATATCTATTAAATAAATTTAATCAATAGTTAATAAACTGACAAAACAAAGGATGTTTTTGTTTTTTATCTTTTGTTTTTGGCAAATCTACAGTCTTTTCTAGAAAATGGAAGCAGAGAGAGCTCCCCTAACTCATTCCGTGAGGCCAGCACTACCCTCATACCAGAGCCAGAAAAAGACACTGCGAGAACAGAACATTACAGACCAATATTTCTCATGAATATAGATATAAAAACCTTCAATAAAAATTGAACCCACATGACAACCAAGTGGGATCTATTCCACATATGCAAAGCTGGTTCGACATGAAAAAAAATCAATCCCTGTAATCTTCGCTTCAACAGGCTGAAAAAGAAAGATTATACCATCATATCATTCAACATAGAACAAACATGACAAAACCCAGCACCCATTCATGGTAAAAACTCTTAGTAAAGTAGGAATAGAAAGGAACTTCCTCAACTTAATAAGGAACATTTATGAAAAACCTATAGCTAATAGCTGACTATATCTTAAAGTAATATGTTTTAAAATAAAAGATAAATAATTGGTATACGATTTGTGATCTAACATATTCTTCAGATGAACTTCTCTTGCCTTTGCACTGAATGACGATAATACAGAGTAAGAAGCCTTCATGTCACAGTCTTTTCCCTTAAATAATATTTATATTTATATTTATGTTTATATTCAATGAATATTATTTTCTCTCACTTTTTTTTAAAGTGATTTCATGACACAGCTGAAGTTAGGGAGAATATGGTACATTTGCAGTTTTGGCCTGCTGAACGTTGATGGTGTCAGTATATTTAGTCTATTTATAGAAACTGAAAGTTGACAGCATTCAAAGTGAGATTGGGGAAAAGGTGCTAATATTGAGAGTTGACTTTTCTCAAATTAATGCCCTTCCGTTTATCTACCTACTTCCATCTCTGTATCCTTACATCAGAATCGCAGAGTTCTTCCTGTGGCAGAATCTCTTAACTGCATCACGCATTCTTATAAAAAAAATGGTATTTGAATAAATGCCAAACGACTTAGACCTTTTGATTTTGAACTATGTGCTGGATAGATATGTAAATTAGAATTTAGAGGGGAAATCAGACCCCACTGTGAAAAGCATTAGGGAAGACTGTCTCTTTCCAGGGCCTGAATTTGTAGAGGAAGAGCTTATTTTAAACAGACTTTTATTTTGAGACTCTTCCATACCTGTCAAATACATAACAGATTATTGAACAAGTAATGCACAATGTAACCATGAAGGCTGTATATGAGCTACTTTCCATTATTCATATGAGCTGTAAAATTAATATGAAAAATTCAATAGAAATAAAATATTTATGCCATTAAGTAATCATCCTGCTATCTCTATGAAGGTAGAAGCATAGGAAAGTATGTTTGGAAATCTTGGCGGAAAAATATGTCTCTCCAATTCTTAAGTTGAGTAAAAGGGTCAAAGGGAGTGTGGAACTTTTAAGAAAGTGCAGATAAGATTTCGTGATAACACCATAATATCAAAATGATTTGGGTGTAGAGCATTAAACGGGGAGATGGTAGATTTACTTTAATTCGGGCTTGGGCACCGGAAATACTTAACATGAGACTTTTGCATGACTCTTCTAGGAAAATTTTGTTCCCCTTGTTTATCTATTTTACCAATTTTTCCCCTTAACCAAAAATGTTGATTAAGCACACAGAATGGTGCAGGCCATTCTGCACCTGTGTCCTGAAGGTACATAGTTCCTTCCCTCATATGATAATGGGGGAGGGGAAGACAAACAAGTAAATATAGATTGGAAATTTTCTTCTGATTGCTCTTATTTTCTCAGTAATATAAAAAACATGGTTCTCACCTGAGAGTAAGCATGGTGCAGGAGATGAAGTATTGAAGGTTTGGGGAGAGAGGAGTAGGCATGAAATGGTGATCTAAGAGGGTGGAAAAGTGAGTGGGCAAGGGGAATTCAGCAGGTTTGCTGAACACGAAGGTCTGCTTGGGGCTAGTGATCATGAATTCACCAGCATCTATGAGCATGATTATATATTTTACTCTACCTATGTTTAGTCGAAGGTGTATAGATGCAGAAGTAATGAAGAGTTGGATTTATCCAGAGTTGGGATTTGATAAGGTGAGTAAGATGAAAAGAATTAGAGAGAAGGATCAGGGAGTTGTGGCTGTTGCAAGGGAGGACATGGAGGGTGTTTGCAAAATTCTGAGGAAGTACTTAGGTAGTAGAGTTCTACCTAGGACATAGGAAATAGTGTTTAAGATGCAGAATAGACAAGTGAGTCCATACATTAACAGGCCAGAATGTAACTTTTAATCCCAGAGCAAGGGCATTTTACCTTCTTAATGCGAAATGTCGAAAGTCCTTTGAAGATTTGCCAAGGTTGGGATTAACATTAATCTCCTTCTACATGATTTGGTATTTTTACCAAGAAACCCAGACACATAGTTGAAAGACTTGAGTAAACTAATTCTGAATAAATACAATTGTTTCTAAATTGTATCTGGGATAGTAACTATAATGTGATAGCAATTTACGTGCACCTCTTCCTCATAATGAATCTCACGATATCAAAACTTCAATCTAGTTGATTTTTGCCTTTAAAATGAATGGCACTTACTGATGTCAATGATACCTTTGATGTACATCATGATGGATGGTAGTAAAAACCATTGAAGGGAAGGAAACCTGTTTTGATGGAGTAGTTATTATATGTCAGGAACTTTATATTCTTTATTGCTCTTACCTATAATTCTGAAAATTAGTATTGCTATCTCTGCTTTACTGTTGAAGATCCTGACATGCAAAGTGTGACTGATTTTCAATCCCATATTCTCTCTATTGCATCATGCTGTCTCATCCTTTCTAGTGGAAACTTACTATTGCATTTTTGTCACCTTAATCCCCTGCTCTCCTTTTTTCCTGCAACAATTGAGAACACTCTGATTCTGACAGTATTGTACTGTGTTAAACCAATGAAATTTACTGATAATAATCAAGGGGGCAAAGCATTTTTGTTATCTTTTGTTCCTGGTACTGAGGTCTTGGAACTGTCGCTCAGCTAATCAGTCAATGGTACCTGATTCATCATTTGTAATAATGCAAAGGGGAAAAATTACAGCCAAGAAATCCATTCTGTTGATTATCCATATGTGTTCTAAAAGAGATGACCAAAATCTCTGCCCATTTAGCTGTGCGGTATTTTCAAACAGATTCCAAAACTGCCAAGACACTCACAGTGTGAAATATCCTGTGCCAAATAGTTATGGCATCTTCATGCCAATAATTGAAGCAAAAAATTCCTATAGAATGAAACTAACAGCAAAAATAGCAACCTTCCCCTTGTGGGAAGCCAATGGTTTTCTTTAGAGAGGAAACAACAGATGAAATATGAGTAATTATACCGTGTAGTCTCTTTGGCCAAGTGTATAATTGTTTACCTAAGCTTTTTTCTTATAGATTAGAATCTTGTGTTGCAGTCTAGTAAGATTGATTTAACTGCCTCTGTGACTTCCTCTTATTTTTAAGATTAGGCAGTCCATGACAAAGAGGTTAATTGCAACCCAATAGAGCTAAACTAATGTTTTATTAAGAAGGAGTTGGCATCCTGAGCTTTTAGGAGAACAAATGTTCTCATAATTCCATGAACAACTCATAGAACAAGTTTTAGGCTCTTCATATTCAGCTGTCTGTTCACATTACCCCATATCGACCACATCTAAGTAACATCAGCGAACTGTGCTGAATAATCAGTTGTACCAGTTAGGTCTCTGTAAAGGTGAGACCAGTAAATGTATCGCTGGAAAACGTTAGAACTGCTGATGTGCCTTTTTTCTGACCTAGACAGTATGGCTGCTCAATTTTTTCAAAGTTTGACTGTATAGTGGGGGTTGGTGACAGAGCAAATGAACTAATTTAGTTAATAACATAGGCAATTCCAGATGTGTCCAAGGGCACAAAAGGATAGGCATAGGAAATTCGCTGTCGTGTTGTTAATGATAGAGAAAAATCTAGAAACCACTTAAATGCCCGTAAATAGAACATATGCATGATCAGAAAAGAGCAAATACCTACTTCTCTGAGATGATAAAGAGGCAGGCAAGATTCAGTGCCATGTGGGTGGGTCTAGAGATGGAGGGGACAGAAAGGAAATTGAAGGCTATCATGTTTCTTATGGCCTCTGCTTATTCAATAACATTTGACGAGGTAATTGGTTGAGAGTGAGGAGAGAGGGGTAGTATACGAGTTTTGAGAAAAATGCTAATTGTTGAGAACTGAGAATTATAAGAAAGCCCTAACCCTAGCCATGGCTGTAGGAAATGAGAGAACGCATGCCATTTGATGATTTGTATTCTTCCATGTGTCAATGAATTTATTCTTTCAATATCTCTTTTAATTTTTTTCAAAATATTTTCTGGATAAACCTTATTACATTCTGGGAATAAAAATTGGCTTCTTTGTTAATCCAATCCTTAGATGTACTAAATGTGTAACGTTACTTGTCTTAGAAATATGAAGCTTCAATTAGTATAACATTGCCTTGGAAGTTTCTAGAAATATTCAATGCAATTATAATATCAAGTTGAAGTAAGAAAGAAAACGATCACCTGAAATATTGTAATGTATCTATTGCCAACATGTCATCTGAAGACACCCTTGCCACTTTTACCGAACAAAGCAAAACCAAACCCAACCCCTGATGATAAAACAAAATGGGACTTATTTTAAATTTGATTTTTAAGTTACAAATAAGTCAATTAATTAATTCATGGCCTGTTTTATGCCAGGCCCTTATCAAGTGCTTGAATATGGAGAGATGAACAGTAGTTCAGTGGGAGTGACTAACATGTTAATCAACAACTGCCATTAGTGTTGCAAGTGCCATGTGAGGTATTTATCCTATGATGTGCAAACACAGAGGAGGATACCTCTCTTATGAGTGGATCTAAGAAGGTTCCAGAAGGACATAATGCTTTAACTGAGTCTAGAGGTTCCAGTCAGTGTTAGCCAGACATAAGGGGATGGGGGGAAGCATTTCAGGCAGGCAGAATGATTATAATGCTTGAAAACCTGGACACAATGAATATCATGGGGTGTACAGAGAATTCCTAGGAGATTTAATTTTAGTTTTGAATTTATTCTTCTTTTAATTTGCTGTTAATTTTGGTAGAGTTGTTGTACAGAGTATGTATAAAGAAGTAGAAGGAGATGAATGCAGAGCAGATCTTTGGGGCCAGAAACTAAATGACCTATATACCAAGAAAATGCAATGTTATTCTGAAGGCCTCCGGGGATCTTAAAGAGTTTGAAATAGGGAAAGGGGAAGCACTTTGGCAGCAATGTAGAGTTGCTTGGGAGTATATGGTCAGAGAGCAGATAGAGAGTATCGTGTTCAAGATACTGCCAACCTAACTCAGGTGGAAGATTGTCTGACATATAGGGATGGAGAGACGAGATTCAACTTGAGTGAATTTATTAATAAGTTATAGTCTATAAGTCTTGAAAGTGATTGGATATGTGGGTGTGGAGGTAATAGTGAAGGAGGATGGTAAATTTCAAGTTTCTGATTGGACAACTGGAAATATCATGGGACCATTCACCAAGTCCAGGAATACATGAAAGGTGAAGAGTTGGAGATGGAGGGAGACGATGATGAGATCAGTTTTGGATGTGCTGAGTGTCAGATGCCTATAGAACATCTTAGTAAAAGGTGGCTAATGGCTGATTAGATACAAGATAGGTCTAATGCTGAGAAGAAGAGTCTAGACTGGTGATACAGATTGCATGTTGGTCTTTTACATTGATGTTAAGTTCTTAGAGAGCTGGTGGCATATCTGGTGATGGTTGTTGTTGTTGTTGTTGTTGTTGTTCTTCTCCTTTTAGGACATTGCACAGGGTTAGCCTTAGGGTTGCATACAATCCCCAAAGCCTAACATTTTTGTTGTTGTTGTTGTTGTTGTTGTTGTTCTAGTCACTAGGGTAAAGTCCATTAGTGAAGAATTAAGGACATTCTATCAACTGATGCCAGATTACATTTTTTTCTAAACCACTTATTGGATACCATAAAGGGAGCTGAACAGTTGGGGAAATACAAAGCTTAAATGAAGTCAGAATTGGCCTAAAAATGGTAGTAAAACATGATGTCATCTACCTAGTATAATTTGAAAGGCATTTGACGGGTGTCTGCTGAGGGTTTTTTCCTTCATCTTTTGTCACATTGTCTGAAATTTCATCCTTGCCGTTACCGTCATTCCTTGAGACCATCAGAAGTTTTCCTTTTTTAAGGAGTTATTTGGCAAATAACCTAGTGAAGTGCAATATCATAGAAGTTATCAAATGGTCTTATTGGAATCTTTATTTTTTATTTTTTTTTATTTTTTTTATTTTTTTATTTTTATTTATTTTTTTTATTTTTTTAATAAATGAAATTTACTGTCAAATTGGTTTCCATACAACACCCAGTGCTCATCCCAAAAGGTGCCCTCCTCAATACCCATCACCCACCCTGCCCTCCCTCCCACCCTGCCCTCCCTCCCACCCCCCATCAACCCTCAGTTTGTTCTCAGTTTTTAACAGTCTCTTATGCTTTGGCTCTCTCCCACTCTAACCTCTTTTTTTTTTTTTTTTTTCCTTCCCCTCCCCCATGGGTTTCTGTTATGTTTCTCAGGATCCACATAAGAGTGAAACCGTATGGTATCTGTCTTTCTCTGTATGGCTTATTTCACTTAGCATCACACTCTCCAGTTCCATCCATGTTGCTACAAAGGGCCATATTTCATTCTTTCTCATTGCCACGTAGTATTCCATTGTGTATATAAACCACAATTTCTTTATCCATTCATCAGTTGATGGACATTTAGGCTCTTTCCATAATTTGGCTATTGTTGAGAGTGCCGCTATAAACATTGGGGTACAGGTGCCCCTATGCATCAGTACTCCTGTATCCCTTGGATAAATTCCTAGCAGTGCTATTGCTGGGTCATAGGGTAGGTCTATTTTTAATTTTCTGAGGAACCTCCACACTGCTTTCCAGAGCGGCTGCACCAATTTGCATTCCCACTAACAGTGCAAGAGGGTTCCTGTTTCTCCACATCCTCTCCAGCATCTATAGTCTCCTGATTTCTTCATTTTGGCCACTCTGACTGGCGTGAGGTGGTATCTGAGTGTGGTTTTGATTTGTATTTCCCTGATAAGGAGCGACGTTGAACATCTTTTCATGTGCCTGTTGGCCATCCAGATGTCTTCTTTAGAGAAGTGTCTATTCATGTTTTCTGCCCATTTCTTCACTGGGTTATTTGTTTTTCGGGTGTGGAGTTTGATGAGCTCTTTATAGATTTTGGATACTAGCCCTTTGTCCGATGTGTCATTTGCAAATATCTTTTCCCATTCCGTTGGTTGCCTTTTAGTTTTGTTGGTTGTTTCCTTTGCTGTGCAGAAGCTTTTTATCTTCATAAGGTCCCAGTAATTCACTTTTGCTTTTAATTCCCTTGCCTTTGGGGATGTGCCGAGTAAGAGATTGCTACGGCTGAGGTCACAGAAGTCTTTTCCTGCTTTCTCCTCTAAGGTTTTGATGGTTTCCTGTCTCACATTCAGGTCCTTTATCCATTTTGAGTTTATTTTTGTGAATGGTGTGAGAAAGTGGTCTAGTTTCAACCTTCTGCATGTTGCTGTCCAGTTCTCCCAGCACCATTTGTTAAAGAGACTGTCTTTTTTCCATTGGATGTTCTTTCCTGCTTTGTCAAAGATGAGTTGGCCATACGTTTGTGGGTCTAGTTCTGGTGTTTCTATTCTATTCCATTGGTCTATGTGTCTGTTTTTATGCCAATACCATGCTGTCTTGATGATGACAGCTTTGTAGTAGAGGCTAAAGTCTGGGATTGTGATGCCTCCTGCTTTGGTCTTCTTCTTCAAAATTACTTTGGCTATTCGGGGCCTTTTGTGGTTCCATATGAATTTTAGGATTGCTTGTTCTAGTTTCGAGAAGAATGCTGGTGCAATTTTGATTGGGATTGCATTGAATGTGTAGATAGCTTTGGGTAGTATTGACATTTTGACAATATTTATTCTTCCAATCCATGAGCAGGGAATGTCTTTCCATTTCTTTATATCTTCTTCAATTACCTGCATAAGCTTTCTATAGTTTTCAGCATACAGATCTTTTACATCTTTGGTTAGATTTATTCCTAGGTATTTTATGCTTCTTGGTGCAATTGTGAATGGGATCAGTTTCTTCATTTGTCTTTCTGTTGCTTCATTGTTAGTGTATAAGAATGCAACTGATTTCTGCACATTGATTTTGTATCCTGCAACTTTGCTGAATTCATGTATCAGTTCTAGCAGACTTTTGGTGGAGTCTATCGGATTTTCCATGTATAATATCATGTCATCTGCAAAAAGCGAAAGCTTGACTTCATCTTTGCCAATTTTGATGCCTTTGATTTCCTTTTGTTGTCTGATTGCTGATGCTAGAACTTCCAGCACTATATTAAACAACAGCGGTGACAGTGGGCATCCCTGTCGTGTTCCTGATCTCAGGGAAAAAGCTCTCAGTTTTTCCCCGTTGAGGATGATGTTAGCTGTGGGCTTTTCATAAATGGCCTTTATGATCTTTAAGTATGTTCCTTCTATCCCGACTTTCTCAAGGGTTTTTATTAAGAAAGGGTGCTGGATTTTGTCAAAGGCCTTTTCTGCATCGATTGACAGGATCATATGGTTCTTCTCTTTTTTTTTTGTTAATGTGATGTATCACGTTGATCGATTTGCGAATGTTGAACCAGCCCTGCATCCCAGGAATGAATCCCACTTGATCATGGTGAATAATTCTTTTTATATGCTGTTGAATTCGATTTGCTAGTATCTTATTAAGAATTTTTGCATCCATATTCATCAGGGATATTGGCCTGTAGTTCTCTTTTTTTACTGGGTCTCTGTCTGGTTTAGGAATCAAAGTAATACTGGCTTCATAGAATGAGTCTGGAAGTTTTCCTTCCCTTTCTATTTCTTGGAATAGCTTGAGAAGGATAGGTATTATCTCTGCTTTAAATGTCTGGTAGAACTCCCCTGGGAAGCCATCTGGTCCTGGACTCTTGTTTGTTGGGAGATTTTTGATAACCGATTCAATTTCTTCGCTGGTTATGGGTCTGTTCAAGCTTTCTATTTCCTCCTGATTGAGTTTTGGAAGAGTGTGGGTGTTTAGAAATTTGTCCATTTCTTCCAGGTTATCCAATTTGCTGGCATATAATTTTTCATAGTATTCCCTGATAATTGTTTGTATCTCTGAGGGATTGGTTGTAATCATTCCATTTTCATTCATGATTTTATCTATTTGGGTCATCTCCCTTTTCTTTTTGAGAAGCCTGGCTAGAGGTTTGTCAATTTTGTTTATTTTTTCAAAAAACCAACTCTTGGTTTCGTTGATCTGCTCTACAGTTTTTTTAGATTCTATATTGTTTATTTCTGCTCTGATCTTTATTATTTCTCTTCTTCTGCTGGGTTTAGGCTGCCTTTGCTGTTCTGCTTCTATTTCCTTTAGGTGTGCTGTTAGATTTTGTATTTGGGATTTTTCTTGTTTCTTGAGATAGGCCTGGATTGCAATGTATTTTCCTCTCAGGACTGCCTTCGCTGCATCCCAAAGCGTTTGGATTGTTGTATTTTCATTTTCGTTTGTTTCCATATATATTTTAATTTCTTCTCTAATTGCCTGGTTGACCCACTCATTCGTTAGTAGGGTGTTCTTTAACCTCCATGCTTTTGGAGGTTTTCCAGACTTTTTCCTGTGGTTGATTTCAAGCTTCATAGCATTGTGGTCTGAAAGTATGCATGGTATAATTTCAATTCTTGTAAACTTATGAAGGGCTGTTTTGTGACCCAGTATATGATCTATCTTGGAGAATGTTCCATGTGCACTCGAGAAGAAAGTATATTCTGTTGCTTTGGGATGCAGAGTTCTAAATATATCTGTCAAGTCCATCTGATCCAATGTATCATTCAGGGCCCTTGTTTCTTTATTGACTGTGTGTCTAGATGATCTATCCATTTCTGTAAGTGGGGTGTTAAAGTCCCCTGCAATGACCACATTCTTATCAATAAGGTTGCTTATGTTTATGAGTAATTGTTTTATATATCTGGGGGCTCGGGTATTTGGCGCATAGACATTTATAATAGTTAGCTCTTCCTGGTGGATAGACCCTGTGATTATTATATAATGCCCTTCTTCATCTCTTGTTACAGCCTTTAATTTAAAGTCTAGTTTGTCTGATATAAGTATGGCTACTCCAGCTTTCTTTTGGCTTCCAGGAGCATGATAAATAGTTCTCCATCCCCTCACTCTCAACCTAAAGGTGTCCTCAGATCTAAAATGAGTCTCTTGTAGACAGCAAATAGATGGGTCTTGTTTTTTTATCCATTCTGATACCCTATGTCTTTTAGTTGGCGCATTTAATCCATTTACATTCAGTGTTATTATAGAAAGATATGGGTTTAGAGTCATTGTGATGTCTGTATGTTTTATGCTTGTAGTGATGTCTCTGGTACTTTGTCTCACAGGATCCCCCTTAGGATCTCTTGTAGGGCTGGTTTCGTGGTGACAAATTCCTTCAGTTTTTGTTTGTTTGGGAAGACCTTTATCTCTCCTTCTATTCTAAATGACAGACTTGCTGGATAAAGGATTCTCGGCTGCATATTTTTTCTGTTTAGCACACTGTAGATATCGTGCCAAGCCTTTCTGGCCTGCCAAGTTTCAAAGGAGAGATCAGTCACGAGTCTTATAGGTCTCCCTTTATATGTGAGGGCACGTTTATCCCTTGCTGCTTTCAGAATTTTCTCTTTATCCTTGTATTTTGCCAGTTTCACTATGATATGTCGTGCAGAAGATCGATTCAAGTTACGTCTGAAGGGAGTTCTCTGTGCCTCTTGGATTTCAATGCCTTTTTCCTTCCCCAGTTCAGGGAAGTTCTCAGCTATAATTTGTTCAAGTACCCCTTCAGCACCCTTCCCTCTCTCTTCCTCCTCTGGGATACCAATTATGCGTATATTATTTTTTTTTAGTGTATCACTTAGTTCTCTAATTTTCCCCTCATACTCCTGGATTTTTTTATCTCTCTTTCTTTCAGCTTCCTCTTTCTCCATAACTTTATCTTCTAGTTCACCTATTCTCTCCTCTGCCTCTTCAAGCCGAGCCATCGTGGATTCCATTTTGTTTTGCAATTCGTTTAAAGCGTTTTTCAACTCCTCGTGACTGTTCCTTAGTCCCTCGATCTTTGTGGCAAGAGATTCTCTGCTGTCCTGTATACTGTTTTCAAGCCCAGCGATTAATTTTATGACTATTATTCTAAATTCACTTTCTGTTATATTATTTAAATCCTTTTTGATCAGTTCATTAGCTGTTGCTATTTCCTGGAGATTCTTCTGAGGGGAATTCTTCCGTTTGGTCATTTTGGAGAGTCCCTGGCGTGGTGAGGACCTGCAGTGCACTTCCCCTGTGCTGTGGTGTATAACTGGAGTTAGTGGGCGGGGCCGCAGTCCGACCCGATGTCTGCCCCCAGCCCACTGCTGGGGCCACAGTCAGACTGGTGTGTGCCTTCTCTTCCCCTCTCCTAGGGGCGGGATTCACTGTGGGGTGGCGTGTCCCGTCTGGGCTACTTGCACACTGCCAGGCTTGTGTTGCTGGGGATCTGGCGTATTAGCTGGGGTGGGTAGGCAAGGTGCACGGGGGCTGGAGGGACAGGCTTAGCTCGCTTCTCCTTAGGTGATCCACTTCAGAAGGAGCCCTGTGGCAGCGGGAGGGAGTCAGATCCGCTGCCGGAGGTTTGGCTCCGCAGAAGCACAGAGTTGGGTGTTTGCGCGGAGCGAGCAAGTTCCCTGGCAGGAACTGGTTCCCTTTGGGATTTTGGCTGGGGGATGGGCGGGGGAGATGGCGCTGGCGCCTTTGTTCCCCGCCAAGCTGAGCTCTGCCGTCCGGGGGCTCAGCAGCTCTCCCTCCCTTTGTCCTCCAGCCTTCCCGCTTTCCGAGCAGAGCTGTTAACTTATGACCTCCCAGACGCTAAGTCGCGCTTGCTGTCGGAACACAGTCCGTCCGGCCCCTCCGCTTTTGCCAGCCAGACTCGGGGGCTCTGCTTGGCCGGCGAGCCGCCCCTCCGCCCCGGCTCCCTCCCGCCAGTCCGTGGAGCGCGCACCGCCTCGCCGCCCTTCCTACCCTCTTCCGTGGGCCTCTGGTCTGCGCTTGACTCCGGAGACTCCCTTCTGCTAATCCTCTGGCGGTTTTCTGGGTTCTTTAGGCAGGTGTAGGTGGAATCTAAGTGATCGGCAGGACGCGCTGTGAGCCCCGCGTCCTCCTACGCCGCCATCTTCCGGAACCCCCTGGAATCTTTAATGAATTAGAGCTTTTGGAATATCCAGAAAAGGATATTTGAGACAGACTCAGAGTATGGTTAGTTTTGCTCTACTTACTCATGTCTCATTGATGTTTCCTTGAAATTAATTATTTAATAATGGGAATTTGAGGCGTTGGGAAGAAATTTCTTTCTCATTAAATTCACATCCCCTCCCCCACCAAAGTTAAAATTACTACTCTTTCAGAAAACAATGTTAGAGATTCTAGATATTTAAAGAATGATATTTAGATACCACTGTAATTAACAAGAGAGAAATAACATTTTGCTGTTACAAGAAAGATGGAAGTGTGATATGAACCATAATATGTGAGATTTGTTGAAATTGGGTTTCATTTTCTTATGTGTATATATCTACACACAAATGCACAGTAAAATTGTTTTTTATTAGGCTATAATAAATACCCCTCCCCCCCCATCTTCCAGCAGCTTAACACAGCAGAAGCATATTTCTTGCTCACGTTACAGTCGAAGGCAGGTGATCCTTGGCATATGGCAGCCTTCCGTGCATGGATTCAGTGCTTTACTATTCCCTAGGGGCTTGTTGTCACTTGTATCCAGCTGGTAGAAGGAGGGAGAATGTGTAGAGAAGTCTCACCTGCTTCATAAGTTGTGGCATGTGTGAGAGTGACACACATCATTTCTGCTTTCATTCCATTGATGAGAACTGGGAACATGGGGAGAGCTGGATGCAAGGAGTGCTGGGAAATACATTCCTGGCTGGACAGTTGTCTTCCAGTAACAAATCTATATAATGCAAGGGGGAACACAGAATTTTGTGGACAGGTGTACCTTGGGTACTGGGACTATGTAATAGATATGAGCAAAACACAAAGATCACACATAAAAATTAGTCATTACTTTATAGCTACACTTGAAATATGTGGTGATGTTTATGTAGAAATTAAGTGCTTTAGATTGATACTTTTTATTAGTTCTGGATGTTATGCTATTTCTGAGATCCCCTGAATATTAGCAAGAATGTTGCGTTCCATATTCATTATATGTGAAAAACTGAGACTTTCTCTCCTTATTTTAAGGTTGGACAAAATTTGCCCGATTGACACGGGCTTTGACAAATAGCCGAAGTGTTTTGCAGCAGCTCACGCCAATGAATAAAACAGAGGTGGTCCACAAACATTCAAGATTAGCTGAAGTAAGTGGGAGACTAACTTTCCTTCCCAAGATGGTGGTGGTAGCACATTTTTCCCCCTGAAATGATTCAATATAGATATCTGTGGTTATTATATTCTAAGTACTCATCCTCTAATTATTTTTCCTGTGTAGATTTATAGAAATTTCAAATATATCTTTTTATTCTCTTGTATTTTTGAAATGGGAAACAAGTTCATGATATCCCAAGTCATATCTGTAGAGGTCTGTAGATGGTGAGATTTTCTTCGGGTAAGTGAGATAGGAAGTTCACTCATTTCGTCCATAACCTGAGGGTTTTCTCTGTGCTTGGTACTCTATCAAGGATGGAAAGATGAATATGCAATGGGCTCTACCATCAAGGAACTAAAGATCCTTGCAAAAAAAACCTGACAATAGAATGTGACAAGTAGGATGACACACATGCAAAAGCATTACCTAGACTTGGGGCTCTAGGGAAGCTTACCTGGGGTGAGTGAATCTTGAAGGAAAAATATGAGAAATTGGTAAAGAAGGGATGCAGGTCATTCCTACCAGGGAGACCAGCAGGTGCAAAGGCACAGAGGTGAGACAGTATGATGACTTTGAGTATGAATTCAGTGTGGGTGAGGTCAGGGGAAGGAAAGTTAAAGTGATGTGTAGTAAAACAGTGGTGGTTTGTGTCCCATGTGTTAGGGAAAAGATATGATCACATTTGTACTTCAGAGAAACCTCTCAAAGGGAGATTAGTCCCTACGGTTTTCTTTGCGATGCTATGTTTTTCTTGTATTAATTTAAAAACATGATTCTGAGAAGGGATCCATAGATTTCACCAGATTGTCAAAAGGGATCCATTGTACAAAAATGATTAAGACCCCCTGCTTGACCTAGTGGCTCTGTGTTGAATGGGAGGATAGGGAAACCAGTTAAGAGACTTAATGGTAAATCAGTTAGGTTGACCATGGCTTTAAGCAAGGAAACCAGAAGCAGAAGTGGGCAGAATGCAGACACACCAAGGTTAGAGTCAACACATTTGTTGACTAGTACTGTTGGCTAATAAAATAGCAAATATAAGAACAGGAAGAGAAGGTTTTGGGGCAATGGTTATGAGTTCAGTTTGGGGGATATTAAGTTTGAAGTGCCTGACAGAAAAATCCAAGAGGGGATGCCTCAAAGGCAGAGGAATTTATGGGTCTGGCTCTGGAGGTATTTCTGGGTCTGAGTTGCAGACCTTGGTGCCATAGGATGAGATGATGTTGCCCAGAGAAAGTATAGTGACCCAGAGAGAAAAGGAATTGAGGACAGACCTCTAGGTAGAAGCTTTGGTGTTCACGTGTCTTCTATAATCATCACTTGTCTTCCCAGTGTTGCCAAAAGTTAATGAAGCTACCAAAGCTCTGCAGAGCAGTTAGTGGGCACTCAGAAAATGTTCTGAGGTGGCCTACCAAAACAGAGAGAGATAAAATTAAATGTATATGTTCATCAGTTTGCTCTGCTGGAGAAAAGTGAGTTGAAGCACTCTAGAGTATCTTTCTGAACTGGTTGCAGATATTAAATTTGGTTTGGAGAGGGTTAGAAAGTAAAGTATGTTCCTTGAATTTGGAGGGTTCTGGAGTTTTTCTTGGACCATAGCTAACTGGGGGACTTGGAAGGCTTTCTGCTTTAAATGGCACTGTTATCTTGGGGAGAAACTAAAACTTTGATGTGCAAACACATTTTTAAAAGCCAAGGTAAGATCATGATTACAACTAAATATTAATAATAATGATAATCGCAATATTTTAAAAGACAATATGCAATTAGTACAGGATTTAATGTTCTTTTAAAAAAATTTAAATGTTTATTTTTGGGAGAGAGACAGAGAGACAGAGAGACAGAGACAGAGCATGAGCAAGGGAGGGGCAGAGAGAGATAGAGGGAGACACAGAATCTGAAGCAGGCTCCAGGCTCTAAGCTGTCAGCACAGAGCCCAACGCAGGGCTTGAACTCACGAACCGCAAGATCATGACCTGAGCTGAAGCTGGAAGCTTAACCAGCTGAGCCACCCAGGCGCCCCTCAAGTAGCACAAGACTTAAAGCAGACTGTTAGATACAACTTCCTTTGTCAATAATTCTTGTTATGAAGTACTACTTGATTTTACAACTTTCTTTTCTGCCTTAATTGTCCATTTCCTTTTACAAAGCAAACTGGAGTGGAAGAGCTTGTTTCTGTGACTGCTGACTTTCATAGCTATGATTCCTTTCTGGTCTTAATGATATCTTATTCAGAATTTTTCTTTTCTCTGTTATACCACTGGGAAAGAACAAGAAGAAAGGGATTATAGAGAGGAAATTTTTTACCTTAGCACCTTGAATCATTCGTTGGTTTTTTCTTCTGCATCAACTGGGGAAGCTTCCCCTCAATGGCTCATGATTTTCTTTTACTTTTATTTTTTTAGGAAATTTCATTCCTGTTTCTTCCCATCTGATTTTATTTTATTTTTATTTTTTTGCTTTGCCTTTTGATTATTGTTAGTTTCTTTGTTGACCATCCCTAATTCACAAACCTGACTCAGACACAAAATTGTTTTCTGTCAGGTTGTAGGTTTGATTTCAGAGAACATGAAGAGATAACAAGATTCTCGAAAGATATTTTGTTTGCATGTGCTCTGAATCCAAAGGCTGACCCACAAGAAGCATCAATTTAGCAAAAGGATATCATTTTAAAAATTTTACTCTGAGTCTTATAATGTGTTCAACCTGAGTACATGGATTTGCTGGTAAATTTCAGGCTTTCACTTTTTCCAAGATAAAGTATAAATTTCCAAGATAAAAATATAAATTTTATCTCAGTTCCATCAGGACACCTACATTTGGAGCCGATTCCCAGTTTCAGAGATCCTGGTCTCTGTGTAGGCAGTTCACCTATTGTCCACGTGAACCCATATCCTGCTGACTGGCTTCAGCTTCTCACTTTTATACTGGCGGAGAGATAAACTTCCGTAATAATGCCATGTCCATGGTCCTGATTCTATTAGCGTCAATGCTCTCAGATATTCAGAGAGAAAGAATGTGTCTGTATTGGGATAAAAATACATCGGAAAATGTGTTTTCACCCCCTCCACCTCAGGCTCATCACTTATGAAAGTACAAGTGGAATAGCAATGAAAGTGAAGAATTGTTACTCACTGCTTTATAAAAGCGCCGGCGTCAGAGTGAAGATCAAAGTAGTGCTCTGCATCTGAGAGACATCAAAGCACAAGCATGTGTGTTCCTTTGTTGTTCATGTGTGCTCCTGCTCCTTGTCTTCTTGTAGCATTTCTGGATCCTTTTACATATGCAAGTCACTGTCTGAAGAACTAGGTCCTGGATGGCTAAAGAAATAAAAGACAAGGGTTTTACCTTGGACTGTGCATTATAATCACCCAAGAAAGGTTTTGAAAATATGGGCCTGAGAAAGAGTATACCATAGTTTAAAAAATTTCTCCACATGATTCTAGATTGTAACCAGATTTAAGGGATACTGACCTTAGGAGTGATCCCATTCCATCTCTAGAGAAGACATCTCATGTTCTGCTGAGGTGCTGAGCAGGGCAGGCTTGTCTATAAACACAGTGTGTGGGGCTACAGTGCTTTTAGGGGTCCATGGGATGTTTGAATTTCTATTAACAGTAAAAGGAAAAATTAAACTTTTAGGTTAAAAAATTGAATATATAATATTAATTTATTTTTTGCAACAATGCAGTTGTAAAATGCAATTTTTATCTATCTATCTATCTATCTATTTATTTTTAAATGTTTATTTTGAGAGAGAGAGGGAGAGTGAGAGAGAGAGCAGGGATGGGCAGAGAGAGAGAGAGAATACTAAGTAGCCTCCATGTCGTTAGTGCAGAGCCCAACACAGGACTTGATCCCATGAACCGTGAGATCAGGACCTGACCTGAAATCAAGAGTTGGATGCTTAACCAACTGAGCCACCCAGGTGTTCCTAGTTTATTTTATATTTTTTGGAGGAAGGGTCCAGGAAAGCAAAAATGCTCAGGGCCCATGAAGGTCATAATACACCCTGGCACTGAGTTTATTTTCTAAGTATACTTTCTTTGTGCTCAGTCTATGGTCTGTGTAGATATAGATGGTAAAATATTAACATTGACTTTGAAGAAAGTTTTCATGTCTAATACAGTGAAGTTGGAATGGATAGACCATTGGTTGTAAAGTGAGAGAGAAACCATGATTATATATATAAAGCTCTATCCCCAAATGAAGCTTTCATTCCTGGTAAGAAAATTTGCTGCCAAGTAATTTAAGACCTTATGGGACAAATATGGCTGGGCACTGATAATGAGGATAAATACATAAAAATCTTTAGAAATAGTTCTTGTAACCCCCAAATAATAACAATAATTTTAATACACAACTAAAGAGAATACAATTGATGTTTTTTATGTTTCAAAATATTAATGATGGGTATTATATACATAGTTTTCAGTTATGTAAGTTCTATGCATGAGAGAAACTTTTCAGGATAATTCTCTCTCAAGTTTCAAGAAGTGCTAGTATATTTGCTTTGCTTTGTGGCTTATGAGTTACATGCTAGTAGGTATTTTTGTTTATATCTATTTTTACATTCAAATATTGATGCATTTAGGGACGCCTGGTTGGCTCAGTCGGTTAAGCATCTGACTTCGGCTCAGGTCGTGATCTCCTGCTCTGTGAGTTCCAGCCCCGCGTCGGGCTCTGTGCTGACAGCTCAGAGCCTGGAGCCTGCTTCAGATTCTGTGTCTCCCTCTCTCTCTGGCCCTCCCCCATTCATGCTCTGTCTCTCTCTGTCTCAAATAAACATTAAAAAAACAAATATTGATGCACTTATGATTTTATGGTAACCCTTTGACTCCTACTGGACCCCATTAGCCCTGGAGACACTGAATAATTGGATATATAATATTACAAAGCTGCTGGAAATACTATTTATGAAAGTCACATTTATAAACTCCTTACATATAGGTTCACTCAGCCTTAGCTTCATTGATGGCATGGAGCAGAGCTCTCAGATCTATTCTTTCAACTCCTTTTCACAATTTCCAGGTTCCATGTTCTGCAAAACAATGCTAAGTCAGTGTTTGTTACTTTTGCCCAGTGCTGCCCAGCCTTCTGCTCTTGCTCTGTCATCTGCTTTTTGTCTTTGCCTCTTTAATTAGACCTGCTTAGAGTAAGTCAAGGTTCATATAACCTTGCAGTGAAAATTTTCCACTTGTCCAAAAAGGTATAGAGAAGCAAACCTGAGTATTTAGCACTTTTTCCCGAAAGAGAACATTCATATGGGCAGAAAACACAGTTCTTCAAGTCCTGGTTGAAGGGAGAAAAGGAAAAAGTAGGCTAAATATTTACAACCCTGATATCACTATGCCAATCATTAGGGCCCTTGCTGAGTCCCACTCAACAGCAAGATCGCCAACAGTGTGGTCCTGGGGTTCAGCGAGGCCATCAGAATCAAAGTTATGCTCTCTGAGGTGCTAAATATGTGTGAAGAATGGATAACAGTGAGTCACCCAAATAAGTGCTGGATAATCAGTTAGAGATGTGATTTTAGGCAGGCTTGCAAGTGAGTGTACAGAATGCAGTCTCAGAAGTGGATTCCAGCAGTGCTGTGGATCAATGTTGGTGTTGGAGGAAGTCATCAAGAGGATGTGACTGCTGGTTGACTCTTGAGCTGAACCCAGGCAATTGAAGGCTTCTCATTCCTGTCCTTCGAATGTACATTCTACCCACCGTTCCCATTGTGAGAACCATTTTCAAGCACATAGCGCTGAAAGAGTAGGATGTTTTGGGGACCATTTGGGTGATATATGTAACTGGACCAGGGCATCTCTTTAATCTTTTAAGATTCTGGTGGGTGGGTGGTAGTTATCTACTAGTCTCATGGCTTCCTGCCACAAGCCTCATAGGTATGTTCCCTAGCTTATTAAACCTTCCACCTAACAGTATGGTGTGGTCTGCCTTTTTCTTTGGTTTCTTCTTGCCCTTGGTGTTTGGGGGCCAGTTTGTGAACCAATATTTGGTCCCTGGAGAGAAAGCCAGGTGGAACAGCAGATTAACTTCCTTTGAACAAACTTTGGTACAACTCAGAAGTGGGAGACAGAACTATGGGGTGTGATTAGTCTGGAAACCAGGAGTCATGAAAACTATGCTGTGGTTTGAGTTTTGGTGAGTTTGAATTCATTACTAACTGTACAGACATGTCCAAGTCACTTATATGCACATTGTCTCTCTTTTAGGTTCTTCAGCTGGGATCAGATATCCTTCCTCAGTATAAGCAAGAAGCGCCAAAGACGCCACCACACATTATTTTACACTATTGTGCTTTTAAAACTACTTGGGACTGGGTGATTTTAATTCTTACCTTCTACACCGCCATTATGGTTCCCTATAACGTTTCCTTCAAAACGAAGCAGAACAACATAGCCTGGCTGGTGCTGGACAGTGTGGTGGACGTTATATTTTTGGTTGACATTGTTTTAAATTTTCACACGACTTTTGTGGGACCTGGTGGAGAGGTCATTTCTGACCCCAAGCTGATAAGGATGAATTATCTGAAAACTTGGTTTGTGATCGATCTGTTGTCTTGTTTACCTTATGACATCATCAATGCCTTTGAAAATGTGGATGAGGTAAGTTTCTTTTTTTTTTTTTTTTCTGAGTACTGTGGTTCATATGTTTTGAGAAAATTAAGATAAAAGTTTACAGATAATTGAAACTTCTTTTTAGCCACATGTTCAGCCTTCACCCTACTTGCCATAAATTGTAATATTCAATTACTTTATGTTAATTTTCATCTGCTTCCTTTTCTTGCTTTCTGGTTGATAATACCAATTACTGGGACAGTGGTTGTGGTTGGAAATTGTGGTTTGAAAAGTGGAGGTTGTGGTTGGAGGAGGTGGAACAGAAGAAAAGTCGTAGCATTTGGGGCAAAACAGTTTATGAACTAGGTAATTGACTAAAAGATATGAAACAGATGTATTTTCTTTGGAAAACTGTATTTTAAAATGCATTTTAAAATGCTATGCATCCATAGATCTTTTGTCTCCTCCTCTCCAGATATATATGGTAGCAGTGCTTGATTGAGATAATATAAAAAAAAGTTTATGGAAAAGTCTTAAATTTTTGCCTTTTTGGTTGCCTTTTTGCTTTAAATTTTGTCTAAGCACATTTGTGGCTAGAGACTATATTGGATGATTTCTGATGTCTGGTCTAGTTCAAGGTTCTGCTCATTCAGTGTGTTATCTATACAATTACAAATACTTAAAATATGTAATGTCTTAAAAGACCACTTTATCCAGAGCTTCCCAACTTCTAACTTAATAGTGGGTGATTTTCAACTTGCTACATCAAGCTAATAGGATGCAACCAATAATCTCAACTAATAACATAAAAATGAGTCAATATAGAATGCATCTATTATTAAAATATGTTCATAATGATAATATTACAAACTTAATTTCCCTAAAGATTCTACTCTGTCCTTGTCGGCTGCTCAGATGGAAAATTCTCCACTACATTGTTGTTGTTATTCTATGTATGTTGGGAGGTAGATAGAAACTATTCGGTGACTTTTTTCCATACAATTTCTATGCTCACTTAACTTTAATATTATTAAAAAAACCCCTATTTCCCTGAAAGTTAAGTGCAGACATTGTGTTTTGATGCCATACACATTAGTTTAAAAATTACAGAAAAAAGAGCAATGATAGTAAATTATTTTATAATTTTAGATTCCATTTACATCAAGCTTTTAAAGGTACATTTATTTCTTTCCTATTTACCCTCTGGAAAGGGTTGAGAGGAGTTTATTTTGAAAATGTGAAATATGATAAGGAGATGATAGAAGTTATATTTCACTTACTATATGAATTTATATATTAAGATTTCAGTCATTTAGAACATAGACACCAATATTTTAATAACAAGAATCAAAAGATTGGCTCCGCTCATAAAAGGGAAGATACATTAAATGTGTTACAAAATAATAAATGTATTTGACATAATATATAAATATATCAAGAGATCCTCAGCCTCATGCATATTAAGTAAAATGCAAAGTAAAACTATACACTGACATACTATTTTCAGGTTGTTACAAGCAAAGCTTAGTTTGGGTACCTGGGTGGCTCAGTTGGTTGAGTGTTGGACTCTTGATTTCTGCTCAGGTCATGATCTCATGGTCATGGGATCAAGCCCCACATCAGGCTACCTGCTGAGCTCGGAGCCTGCTTAAGATTCTCTCTCTCCTTTTGTCCTTCCCCCACATGCGATAGTTCTCTCTCTCTCTCTCTCTCTCTCTCTCTCTCACAAAAAACACAAAACAAAAGAAAACACCAAAAAAAAAAAAAACCCCAAACAAAACCAAAAACCAAACAAGAACTTTGCTAACACACCAGGATGGTGAGTATGGTGGCTAAGAAGGTGCACTGCTCAGATCTTCCTTCATGAAAACCTGCCACCCAGAGCACAATTCATGGCTTCCTGGAACCAGCTCTTGGTTTGGGAAAGACAACTGTTAGCATGTTTTTCGAACTCAGCATTCATTTAGTGAGTTATCACACTGTCACACTAGTAGCTTGAAACTGGCCATGGCCGCAGTGGGAGTATTTACACCCAGAAAGACACAAATGGTATGAATAAAGGCTTTTTTTTTTTTTTTGACTGACAGCTGCTGCATTTTCTGGTCTGTTGCATTTCATACACTGACGCCATATTTCCGCAAGGCTACTCTTAGCCAATAATTAAGAATGGTGGTAAACAGTCTAGTTAGTCGACTCCTGCTCAATGGAGAACTCCTCTATTGAGTAGCATTTGCTCTGGGGCTCCCCATTTACCTGTACTGTGGTCTGAGACTGTTCTACCCAATACCTCTTCAGACATGTCAGACCTGCATTGTGGTCTGAAGCCTCCTCCCTCTTCCCTTTATCTTTCCCAGGTATTCAGCTCAGTAAAACTCTTGCACATGTAACCCTGACTTGGCAGCACTCTGTAGCGGACGTGAACTAATAAAGTGAAGGTGTGGGTATTCTCATACATTGCCCAAGGGGAAGGTAAATTGGTAAAACTTCTATGCAGAATGATTGACATTACCTCATTTTGGAAAACAAAAAACAAAACACAACAACCCTAGAGCCAACCACTTTCGCATTGTTTAGGAGATTCTTTTATTATTGCTTGCATGTCAGCAAACAACAAGATCACCTACCTACCTCTTGGTTTTTCTTTTCTTTTTCTTTTTTTAATTTTTAATTGTTCTTTAAAGTATCGGAGCTTGAACTCATGACCCTGAGATCGAGACCCGAGCTGAGATCAAGAGTCAGATGTTTAACTGACTGAGCTCCCCCAGGCATCCCTGATTTTTCAGTTTGAGGCCTTGTCTTTGACTTCGCAAATGGCATTTTCTCCCTACTCTTACTATGTCCATGCACTTTTCCCATCACCTAGTTCTCACAATACAGGTATATCATCCTTTTGGTTCAATAAATATTAGGTGTTCACAACATTATTACTACAGATATGGAACCTTAAACATGCTATGATTGTTTTCCTGCACTTTGCATTTTCCCGAGCATTAATAAATGTCTGGGTTTATTGTTTGCTTGGTTTTATGTACTTACCACTAACTCAAACACTAAGCTCTCTGCCAATTGTTTAAATCTTCTCTCATTACATCGATGCAAGCAATATTCTATCAACATCATTAAAAAAAATTTTTTTTAATGTTTTATGTATTCTTGAGAGAGAGAGAGAGACAGAGCATGAATGAGGGAGGGGCACAGTGAGAGAGGGAGATACAGAATCTGAAGCAAACTCCAGGCTCTGAGCTGTCAGCACAGAGCCCGACGTGGGGCTTGAACTCACGAACTGTGAGATCATGACCTGAGACGAAGTCAGAAGCTCAACCGACTGAGCCACCCAGGTGCCCCTATCAACATCATTTTCTTAAATCTTTTTGCTCCCACCTCCCACATGATCGACCATTTGGCTACTTATAACATTCTAGGCTAGAGAAAATTTCTCCTCAGAATTTTGAAAGACATAATGTCATTGTAGTCCATCTTCTAAAAACTGTTAAGAAACTTGTAACCACTAGGATTTTGGCCCTTTTACATGGCACCTGTTCTCTGTTTCTGGAAGTTTGGTGTGCTCTCTTTGTCTCTGGATTTTGAAACTTTCTGATGATATGCCTTAGTGTGGGGTCCATTTTCATCAGTTTTATTGGGCACTGATGGTGGCCCTTTTCAATCTGGAAAAGTGTGTCTTATGTCTTAATTTCTTTTTCCTGAAATTATTTTCTCCACCCTTCTCCTCACTTTTCTCTTGCTGGTATTCCTTTTATTCAGACATTATGTGGATTGGACTGGCCTTCTAGTTTTCTTTTTTTCTTCTCTCCAATTTTCCAACACTTTCTATTTTTGCTATACTGTCTGGGAGATTTCCTCAACATTATTGTCTAACTTTCTTTGTCCTTAATGATTGTTTTTGTTCAAGATCTATTTAACTTGATATCAATAAAGCTAAATTAGCTTTCATTTAGTATTGGCATATATAGATATATCTTTTAAATTTTATTATTATAGATTATTAAACTCTAGCTGTATCTTTATCTTATATAGATTCTGAGAGGCTTTTAAAAAAATGTATATTATTTTTTTGAGAGAGAGAGAGAGACAGAGACAGAGAGCAAGCAGGGGAGGGCAGACAGAGAGGGAGACACAGAATTGGAAGCAGTAAATTCTGAGAGTCTTAACTGACAAGCTTAATCTATGCATATATTTTGAGATTAATTGCATTTTTATTTACATAAAGCATTTTATTCTCTACTTTAAAATACGTTTGTTCTTTTCTCTCTGTTTTTATTCCTTTTTTCTTTTTTCTTCTATTTTTTGGATTGATTTTTTTCTCTCACCTACTGGATATCTTCCATTAGTTTGGAAGTTTTTCTGTTAATTGATTACTCTTAACATTTCTTTTTAAAAATATTTTAAAATTTTACTTATTTATTTTTAAATGTTTACTTTTGAGAGAGAGAAAGGGAGAGAGAGAGAGGGAGAGAGAATGAGTGGGGAAGGGGCAGAAGGAAAGGGGATAGAGGATCTGATGCAGGCTTTGCACTGACAGCAGACAGCCTAATATGGGGCTCGAAGTCCCGAACCATGAGATTATGATCTGAGCCAATGTTGGATGCTCAACCCACTGAGCCACCCAGGTGCCCCTGATTACTCTTAACATTTCTAGCATCACTATGTGGCTTATTAGTATCTTTACTCTTTTCCTAATTAATTCAAGGACCTTTGTTCATCTCATCTTTGAAATTACTGTCTTGTATTTTGGATCTATATTTTTTAACTTTCCCTTTTAATTATTATATTGTAGTCTTATTTATTTATTGAGAGTTTGTTTCTTAGAGAGAGATCGAGAGCAAGACAGCGAGAGCGAGAGCGAGAGTGAGAGCGAGAGAGCGAGAGAGAGAGAGAGAGAGAGAGAGAGAGAGCGTGAGCTGGGGAGGGGCAGAAAGAGAATCCCAAGCAGTCTCCTCATTGTCAGCGTGGAGCCCAATGCAGGACTCAAACTCATGAACCATGAGATCATGACCCGAATGGAAACCAAGAATTGGTTGCTTAATTGACTGAGCTATCCAGGTGCCCCAATTGTTGTCTTATTTAATTTCAATACTTATTTAGATGTACCCACATGTCCATCAGTTTCTTTGCTCACATTATTTTATCCATTTTTGGCTTCTTTCTGGTTTAGTTCCTGTGGATCAACTCTGTATTATCTATTATATGACATCCAACTTTCTGGAACATACTTCTTCAGGGAAACCTTATGTTAAAAAGCAAAATTCAGCCGAGTAAATTTTAAAGGCCATACTGGCTTTATTCAATGATTCATGAGTTGGGCAACTTCCCATCTAGCAAATAGAAAGGAGCTCTGAGGAGCTGTACAACACAGAAGACTTTTATAGGCAGAAGGCGGCAAGACAAGGACATATTAGCAAAGAATGGGTTATTTCAGGCAACGTCACCTTCATTTAGGGGAAGGCCAGGGGTCTATCAGGAAGGTTACTTCATTAGTGCTGACCAGGTAATTCCAGGTGGACTGGTTAAGATTACATTCCTGGGAGAGGCTGAAACTGCAATCAAGTTGATGTTAAGTCTCGGTTCCGTGACACGGGCGGGCTTAGCACAAGTGACTCCCATTTTGGGCCTTTTTTAAAAAAGTAATTATTCCAAAGCAACTCTAACGAATATCTTCATCGTATTTCATCTTCATTTATGTACATGAGTGCACATTAATGTAATTGAAGTTATTTTTCTTTTGTTGCTTTGTATGTGCTCATGAACACATACCGTTTGTTGTGGGACCTGGGGTCTTATTCCTTCCTTAGGATATGTTTGTTGTGAGCCTTTGGGATGGTTACTCTGGCTCTCAGTTTCTGTGTCTGTAAGAAAAAGGAAGGAATACCTAATTACTTACACCACAGGGTGGTTATAAGGAATAAATGGGAATAGAGACATGAGTGAATTTTACTTGTAGAATTTTGCCTATCTGAGAGGATATTATTATTTCCTTTGTGTGTTTTTTTCCCCCTCAGCTTGATTCTAGACCTGTGATAGGGAAGAATGTGGCCCATCTCCTTGGTAATCCTTTATTATTCTTCGTGCGTATCAGTGACTCACTGACCTGAAGCAATGACGTATTAGCAAGGTTTTAGTAAATTGTACAATGACGTAAAACTTATGATGAAGTGAGCTGGTGGTGGCTTGGGAATAGGAGAGTATGAATCTGAAAATAGCAGTTTAATCCTTTAATGTGATGCGGGTGCAGGACTTAATAACTCTTTATTTTCAACATTGTTTCAGTTGATGTGCACTCTGAAGGTAATTTGATTTACTAGGAATTCACAAACTGAATATGTGATTCTGTAAGAGAGTTGTGAAGCATGGAAGACAGCGTCCATTAGAGGAAAATGTTCTGTTTGAGAAGACGTAATGCAGATTTCCTAGAAACCATAACCCAGGGTAAAAATGTAACGAGGAATCCAAGGAATAGAATCAAGCACTTTTTTTTATTATTCTTTTTTAAGGGAGAAAGCGTGAGCGGGGGAAGGGCAGAGGGAGAGGGAGACAGGATTTCTGAGCTGAGGATGCAGGCGGGAACTCAGGAGCTCATGACCTGAGCTGAAGTCAGTTGCTCAACAGACTGTGCCCTCAGGTGCCCCAGAATCAAGCTCTTTTTGTCTTTTCTTTTTTTCTTTAAATTCAAGTTAATTAACATACCATATAGTCTCGGCTTCAAGAGTAGAACCCAGTGCTTTATCTTTTTTATATAGGACACCTAGTGCTTGTCCTGAAGAAAAGTGCCCACCTTAATGCCCATCACCCACTTAACCCATCTCTCCACCCACCTCCCCTCCAGCAACCCTTAGTTTATTTTCTGTATTTATGAATCTCTTAAGGTTTGCCTCCCTCTCTGTTTTTATCTTTATTTCAAGCTCTTTTGTATGTGTGTTTGAATGCCACTCTGGGTGGTCCACGGAACCTGATTTCTGGGAGGCCTGGAAATGAATTACAGGGCATTAGGGGAAAGATATGGCAGCTGCAGGTAACACCATTTGATAGTGTAAGTGGACATAGGAAACCTGATATACACAGGACAGAGAGTGGTATTAGTAAGTGCTAAACATGATAAACTAGGTCGTGACACATTGAAATTGGGAAAAAGATCACTAATGTATTGTTTCAGGGGGCAAAATGGATCGGTCAGCTACTGCTAAGTGGAAGTATATAAATATTTTAAATTTTCTGAAAAGCTTATGGAAAAACATTTCTACACTGTTATTATTATTATTATTATTGTTATTATTTGCAGTTTATGCTTATGAAACTGTCACATGCATTATTATGTTTTGGCATACATATTTACATTGCATATTTTTTGTTTCTTATCTAGCCATCAAAACAAGAATTGGAAATTAAAGAGGCTAATTTTACTTATAGATTTTGGTGACTTTTTCAGCCTCTGATTTCTTTTTCTCACTTCTGTTGAATTTCAGACCCTCAACTAAATAGAGCATGTTAGAAATTGCTATTTAATACAATTTGGTTGCCATTACTTTTTCATTAAAGCCTACAGATAATTTGCAATAATGTTTGAGTGGTATAGGTAGAGATTACATGATCTTTTTTTTTTTTTTTTTTTTTTTTTTTTTTTAGTTTTCCTACATTTAATCTAATTAGATCCTTAGAAACACTGGCCAGTCCACCTTGGAATTTATTGATTTTTCTTATCAGTGTGTTTGCACAGATGATAATAGACTTTATTTTTAAGAGCAGTTTTAAATTCACAGCAAAATTGAGAGGACGGTACAGAGATTTTCCATGCAGAGATTGCCCCCACATACACTTAGCCTCTCCATTACCAACATCCCCCACCAGAGCGGTACATTTATTACCACTGATGAACCTACATTGACACACTATTATCAAAACCCATAGCTGTATGTTCTTTGGGTTTGGACAAATATATAATGACATGTATCCACCATTACAGTATCATACAGAATACTTTCACTGCCTTAAAAATCCTCTGTGCTCTGCCTATTTATCCCTTCCTCCCCTTCCCCTCTAGCAATCACTGATCCCTTTACTGTCTATATAGTTTTGCATTTTCCAGAATGTCATGTGGTTGGAGTCACACAGTAGTCTTTTCAGATTGGCTTCTTTCAGGTTTTCATATGTATTTAAGGTTCCTTCATGTCTTTTTGTGGCTGATGGCTCATTTCTTTTTGGAGCTCAATAATGTTACATTGTCTAGATGTACCAGTTTATTATCTGTTCATCAGTTGAAGGGCATCTTGGTTGCTTCCAAGTTTTGGCAATTATCAATAAAGCTGCTGCAAACTTTGTGTGCAGGTTTTTGTGTAGGAGTAAGTTATCAACTCATTTGGGTTAATTCCAAGAAGCACAATTGCTGGATCATCTGGGGAGATTATGTTCAATTTTGCAAGAAATTGCTGAACTAGCTTCCAAAGTGGCTGTACCATTTTGCATTTTCATCAGCAATTAATGACAGTTCCTGTTGATTCACATCCTCACAAGCATTTGGTGTTGTCAGTGTTTTGGATTTTAGCCATCCTAATAGATGTGTAGTGGTAACTCGTTGTTTTAATTTGTAATTCCCTAATAACATAAGATGTTGAACAGCCTTTCATATGCTTATTTTCCATCTGAATGTCTCCCTTGGTTAGGTGTCTATTCAGGTCTTTTGCTCATGTTTTAAACAAGTTGTTTATTTTCTCCTTGTTGAAATTTAAGATTTCTTTGTATATTTTATATAATAGTCCTTTATCAGATATGTCTTTTGCAAATATTTTCTCTTCTCAGTCTGTGGCTTGTCTTCTTATTCTCTTGATAGTAGCTTTCACAGAGCAGAGTTTTAATTTTACTGAAGTTCATTTTATTAATTATTTCTTTTATGGGTCATGCCTTTGGTGTATCTAAAAAATTACCACCATACACAAGGTCACCTAGATTTTCTCCCATATTATCTTCTAGAAGTTTTATAGTTTTGCATTTTAAATTTAGGTCTATTATCCATTTTGAGTGAATTTTTGTGAAGGGTTTAAGGCCTGTGTCTAGATTCATTGTTTTTGCATTTGGATGTCTAGTTATAACATTTGTTGAAAAGAGAATCTTTGCTCCATTGTACTGCCTTTGCTCCTTTGTTAAGGATCAGTTGACTGTATTTATTTGGGTCTATTTCTGGCCTCTCTGTTTTGTCCCATGGACTTATGTGTCTCTACTTCCACCACACTGTCTTGATTACTAGAGACTCATAGCAGATGTTGAAGTTGAGTAGCATCTGCCCTCTGACTTTATTCTTCTTAATTGTGTTGGCTATTTTGCACAATTTTTGCCTCTACATACAAACTTTAGGATCAGCTTATTGATATCCACAAAATAACTTGGTGGGATTTTGATTGGGAATGTGTTGTAACTATAGATCTAATTGAGAAGAACATCTTGACAATATTGAGTATCCCTGTTTATGAACATGGGATAGCACTCCATTTATTTAGTTCTTCTTTGATTTCTTTCATCAAAGTTTTGTGGTTTTCCTCATATATATACATCTTGTATGTATGTGATTATAATGTTAGCTGTATGGTTTTTTGTAAATGTTCTTTATCAAGTTGAAGAAGTTCTGTTCCCTGTTTTCTGGGAGGTTTCTTTTTCTTTTTTTATATCATGAGTGGCTATTATATTTTATTAAATGGTTTTTCTGAATCTATTCATGTAATCATGCGATTTTTATTGTTTAGTCTGTAATGTTATGTCTTACCTTAATTGATTTTTTAGTGTTGAACCAGCCGTGCATACTTAAGAAAAATCTTACTTGGTCATATTGTGTAATTATTTTATAGATTGCTTGATGTGATTTATAATATTTTGTGGCGGACTCTTTCATCTATGTTCATGAGAAATGTTGGTATGTAGTTTTCTTTTCTCATAATGTCTTTGTCTGATTTTGGCATTATGGTAATCCTGTATTACAAAAGATAATTTAGGAAGTATCATATCTAGTTCTATCTTCCAGAAAAGATTGTATAAAATTGTTATATTTCTTTCTGAAATATTTGGTAGAATTCACCCATGAACTTATCTGGGCCTTGTGCTGTCTTGGAAGGCTATTGTCTAATCAGTTTGTTTAGTAGACACAGTTCTCTTCAAATAGTCTATTTTTTCTTGTGTGAGTTTTGGCAGATTGAGTCTTTCAAGGAATTGGTCCTTTTCTTCTAGATTTATTCATAGTATTCTCTTATTATTGTTGTTATTAGCCTCTTAATGTCTATGATACCTATAGTGATGTTCTCTCTTTCATTTCTCATATTAGTAATTTGTGTTCTCTTTGTTTTTTCTTCTTAGTAAGTGTGGCTAGAATCTTAATAATTTTATCTATATTTTCAAAGAATAAGCTTTTGGTTTTGTTGATTTTCCCTTATGATTTCTTATTTTCAATTTCATTGATTTTTTTTGTTCTAATTTTCATTATGTCTTTTCTTTTTGTTTACTTTGTACTTAATTCTCTTTTCTTTTTTTCAGTTTACTAAGGTAGAAGTTTAGATTATTGATTTTAGATCTTTCTTCTTTTCTATTATTTGCATTCAAAGCTATACATTTCCCTCTAAGCACTACTTTCCTGTGCCACACAAATTTTGATATGTTGCATTTGCATTTTCATTTAGTTCAAAAACTTTTAAAATTTTTCTTGAGATTTATTTGTGACCATTTCTTATTAAAAAAAAAATAACATTTATTTATTTCTGAGAGACAGAGAGAGACAGAGCATGAGCAGGGAAGGGGCAGAGAGAGAGGAAGACACAGAATCCAAAGCAAGCTCCAGGCTCTGAACTGTCAGCACAGAGCCCGATGCGGGGCTTGAACTCACAAGTGGTGAGATCATGACCTGAGCCAAAGTCGGACACTTAACTGACTGAGTCACCCAGACACCCCTAACCATTTCTTATTTAGAAGTGTGTTGTTGGGGCACCTGGGTGGCTCAGTTGGTTAAGTGTCCAACTTCAGCTCAGGTCATGATCTTACAGTGTGGGTTCAAGCCCCGTGTCAGGCTCTGTGACAGCTCAGAGCCTGGACCCTGCTTTGGATTCTGTGTCTCCCTCTTGCTCTGCTCCTCCACTCATGCTCTCTCTCTCTCTCTCTCTCTCTCTCAAAAATAAATAAATATTAAAAAAAATAAAAAAAAGAAGTGTGTTGTTTAGTCTTCAAGTATTTTGGGATTTTCTAACTCTTTCTGTTGATTTCTAGCTTAATTCCATTGTGATCTAAAAGTGAATACTGTAGGATTTCTATTCTTTTGCATTTGTTAAGGTGTGTGTTAGTCTAGAATATGTTCTATCTTGGTAATGTTTTATGTGAGCTTAAGAAGAATGTGTTTTACTTGCTGTTTTTGTATAAAGTAGTTGACTGATGTCAATTATATCCAGTTGATTCATGGTACTGTTGAATTCTACTATGTCTTTACTGATGTTCTGCCTGGTAGATCTGACCATTTATGACAGAGAGGTGTTGAAGACTTCAACTATAACAGTGGATTTATCTATTTCTCCTAGAAGTTCTACTTGCTTTTGCCTCACATATTTTGATGTTCTTGTTATGTTCATATACATTAAGGCTTATTACATCTTGGAGAATTTACTTTTTCATCATTATGCAATGCCCCTCTTTATCCTGATAATTTTCTTTCCTCTGAAGAGCTTGAGACTCTTACTGTGATGAAATTTTCATGTATTACCTGTGGGGTGATTCTACCTTGTATTCAGGACTTAGGTTTTTTAGTAGCCTGCTTTAAAAAAATCTTAGCTACAGTTTTAAGATCTACCTCCCAGTCCTTCTCTGAGTGAGAAAGCACCTTTACAACCTAGTGATTCTAATAACAATAAAAAAATATCCATGTATATGTATATGTATATGTATATGTATATGTATATGTATATGTATATGTATATCTATATATACACTTTTTAAAGTTTATTATTTTGAGACAGAAAGAGAGCACAAGTGGGGAGGGGAGGAGAGAGAGGGAGAGACAATCCCAAGCAGACTCCGCACTGTCAGTGTGGATCCTGCTACGGGGCTTGAACTCATTAGCCATGAGGTCATGACTTGAACTGAAGTCAAGAGATGGACACTCAACCAACTGAGCCACTCAAGTGCCCCAAAACATTTATTGAGGATTAGATTGGTAGTTTACTCACACTTGACTTTCACCTATCCACTCAGGGGTAAGTGTATGGATAACCGTATTTGGCATCCTTTAAAGCCTTTAAATCCTTCAAGTCAAGAATCAGGATTGAGTAAAGTTCAAGTATCAAGATATAATAATCCAGGATTTCTGGAGACAGCAAGATGAGGATTTTGAGGCAAAGAATTCAAAGAACCTTAGGGCATAAACTATTTATGCTTTCTGTTGAAGAGTTAATGGGTCTTTGGGAAGTTCCTATGGTGAAAAATCAAACCATTTGATTTTCTGGAGTCCTGGAAAAATAAAGTCATGCTAAGGAAGACAGAGGAATTACGTAAAAGTCATGTTAACATGGTTTCAGCTCTGAGTCTCCAGGCTGAGTGTGGGGTTATGCAGGGTCAGTTCTCTAGTTTTTAAGTCAGGATGGTTGTCTCCTTGGGAGAGGGTACAAAGCATAGTTTTCTGGACTGCTACATAGACTGCTATGAGGTCAAATCTATGGAAGAGGATGCCTGTTGCTGCCCTACTCATAACCAGTGATTTCTTCCCTGTATCCCTCTGAGATATCTAATGAGAACAAACATGGCTTATGACAGTCTTGTGAGCATGAATGCTTACTTGGTCAGCATTGCAGACAAAAATATGGACTTTACAATCAGATGCCTGGTGTGCATTTTTCCAGAAGATGCTAGTTTTCACTGTGACTTGTTTGTGCTTAGGTCATTGTGTTAGGCAAAATCAGCCATCTTAAGTTATATTCACATTTATACACAGGCTTATACTGAGTTGTGAATGGCCATACTCAAAATTTTTTGTTTGAGCTTTTGCAGATGTTGTAATTGTTTTGGCCACAATGAGTGAAGAAGCATAGATGATAGAAGCTTGCGCAACAGTTATTTTATGATAGTTACAAATTGTTAGACTAGCAGAATTTTTAACTCAAATATAGTCCTGCTAGAATTTTAGAACCACTTGAACTTTTTGTGTTCTGTATTAAAATATAGCTAAAGTTTAATAATAGCACATATATTTAATGCCATTTTCACCTTTACTGACAAAGAAAGTAATCATATTTAGGGAATACAATTTCCACGTGTAGAAGCCTGTCAGTGTGTGTAATAAAGTTATATCACTAAGATTGATAATTTCTTCTCCTTAGTGTGATTAGTAAGCCATGTACTTTTCATAGTAAAAAATTTCATAGTAAGCCATGAATTTTGAGATGTGGCAGTATATTCAGAAATATAAAGGAATAGCCAAGAGGGATTTATTTTTCTCTCAAAGTTATCCTTTAAATGCAAAAAAAAAAAAATACCTTTTGTGATTTCATTCCTCCATTCATTCAACAGATATATATTGAGCTACTTCTTTATTCTAAATATTGGGAACCTCAACAGTGAACAAGCACACAAATCCTCCTTATCTTCATGGAACTGTCAAAGAGAAATTGTACTGAACACTTGTTAAAAATGGCAAGAAAGACTTCATTCAAGACTATTGTAATAGGAAAGAGAGATTGAACTCAACCATGCTGAAACAGAAGGCAGAGAAGTTGGTCAATGTGATTAAGCCATCTATATTTGCTAATTGCTGTCATCAAAGTTAAACTCCTACCTGCCCACAGATGCTGAGAGATAGGGGTACTATTTTTCTTGATTATGTTTCAAAAGGATGGCTCCCAAGTCCTTGAGAAAGACATTCCTGGCTTGTACAACTGTCAAAAGTCTGGGAGAAGATTTATATCTCAAAGGGGCAGAGAAAGAATTTATAATTGAAAGTTTTCTAAAGTCAAGTCTCTAAGAAAATGGAGGTCAGGGCCTAGAGTCAGGAAAAAAGCCCGTCTAAAGTTTAATCAAGGTGCATTAAGGTTGTCTTGGTCAGAGTTTTTATTCTGGTGGATAAAAACAGCAAACATGTATGGAAAATTTAAGAAGTATATATGTAATTTCAGATAGTGATATGATCTATATACAGACATAATATAGGGCAATAAGATACAGCTAATAACTGGGATGATCAGGAGTTGAACCATGTGGGAAAACATGTACTGGGCTAAACTGTTAGGTTAAGGTTTTGTTGCTGTTGTTGTTGCAAAGAAAAGAGACTCAAGTAACCTGAAGTGATGGGAGATATAAGAGCAGGCATTTTTTAGAAAATTGGAAAAGAAACATGGGACCTTAGGAACTAATGTATGGTCCTGGACTATCAGAGCTGTGGAAGCCGTGGTCCAAGGCAGCCAAGTTGTAATATTAGGGGAGTGAGCCTGGAAGTGGATGTTGGGCCAGAGAATTGGGTAGGGAGGAAAAAGTTTACAAAAGGGGAGCTACTACTCTTTGACCACCTTCTTTGCATGTCTCCCAGGTTTGCTTTGAGATTGCATCATCTTTTTAGAATAGCCTTAAAAACCACATTGTCACATATTATCATTATAATTGTTGGAAAAGGACCACTTTTAGAAAATGGTTTTGGAGGACATGACTGTTCACCGTCCTCTTCTATTTTTCCAGAATTTGTAGATCTGAGCGTTCTACTATTAGTAAGATTCACTTAGTCCTGTCAGTATCCTCTCCTGCCTTTTCTCTACTGACTGAATTTTTACCTTCTCTTCTCCTTTTCTTTATCTCTTGGATCTCATCCCTGAATCTTCATAACTTTTACTACCTGGTCCATCATGGCCACTTCAGCCTTCCTTTGTTTCAACTCTCACTGCCTCCTCCATTATTCCCTCAGCATTTCCTGGACCAGGTACTTATGCTTTAAAACAAGGGCCTTAATCTATTTGAAGATGGGGATAGTTAAGGGAAGTCTCTGAAGAAGTGATAGACATTTAAGCCCAGACCTGAGAGATGAGTAGACGTTAACCAGGCACAAGGGGTGATTTGTAGGTTCAGGAGAGTGCTTTAAACATCATGTTTAGAGACTCCCAGGTGAGAGAATATGACATTTTTGAAGAAAAGAATTAAGTTTTCTATGACTGGAGTACAGAGAGCAGAAGACAGAGATGCACAAGGCAAAACTATAGAGTTAGGTTGCATTAAGGCGTTTGGATTATTGTAAAGGCAGCAACAAGTTATTGAAGAATTTAAAGCATCCTTCAACTTAGTTTGCTTGTACATGTATCATAATGTGTGAAAAAAAATTGAAGCTTCAGGCAATATACCTCTTTTTAGGGTGTGTATTTTGGTCCTGCTTTATATTTATTATGATCCAATTAAAGAGAAAGTCTTTTCCACAACAAGAAGCACTTAAAAAATTAGTACATTATGGATATTACTGAAGATAGATGTCTGCTCCTCATCTATCTATCTATCTATCTATCTATGCCACTGTGTTTTGATAAGAATATAAATTGGCTAAAACAGGTAGTATGTACAAGTTATCTAAATTGAGAACCTTCTCTGAAGCATGTTAACTAATGTATGGAGTAATTAGGATTATTTCCCCATGGATCTCTTGGTAGCAGGAATTGGACAAGTGAATTTTGAATAGAAAGGAGGCAATAGAATTTGTTATCTGGGTTAAAGGTTCAGATAATAAATGTACTTTGCAATTTTCTTTCAGTCTTTAGATTGTGTTCTACAATAGAAAATGGAAATGCACTATGTAGTCATTCATGTATATAATCTATTTAGAATAAGGACCCAATGCTTATGAAATGGAGCTTATTACTGTTTTGTGGTTTCTATTCAGTTGCTTGCTATGGTGCTATCCATGAAGATGAAATAACTATTAATTATTAATACAATATCAGTGGTGGAGGAGTCAGAAATTATTATGAGAGACTTATGTATTGGTTAGTTTATTCTTTAAATAACATATTCATTCTTTCAATAAGTATTTGGCGCTTACTATTTGCAAGGGAGTGCTAAATAAAAGGATTAACAGAACATATACACTCACAACTAAGGCACATGTCCTGAAGGGAATGTACATGGTCCTTTGAGACTATATAATGGAATGACCTGATCTAGACTGGAGAAGAGTTTTCCTGGAGAAGCAGTGACTGAGCTGAGATCTGAAGTATGAAAAAAGCTAGCTAAGCTAAGGATAGAGAGCATGAAAGACTAACAAGTGCCTAGGCCCTGTGTCGGAGGGAGCATGGCATATCCAAAACCTGAAATTTGGATGAAGAGTGAGCTGAAGAATGTTGAAGGATGAGGTTAGAGCGGTAGGCATGGGCCACACCATGCAAGTCTGTGTGAACCAAAACAGATTTAAGAACAATGGGAAGCCATCATATGATTTTAAACTGGGAGTGATTTTGTAAAGTAACTCTTTTTTTCATTAAAATTTTTTAATGTTTATTTATTTTTGAGAGAGAGAGAGAGAGAGAAAGAGAGAGAGAGAGAGATACACACAGCATGAGTGGGGAGGGACAGAGAGAGAGGGAGACATAGAATCTGAAACAGGCTCCAGGCTCTGAGCTGTCAGACACCCGGCTCAAACTCATAAGCCGTGAGATCATGACCTGAGCTGAAGTCGGATTCTTAACCAACTGAGCCACCCAGGTGCCCTGAAAAGTATAAGAGTTACATAGGGTTCAGAGCAAATTGGATGGGGACAAATAAAGGACTTGAAACTTATTAGGAAACATCTATAGATCCAGGAGACAGATGCTAGTAGCGTGGCCTTAGGTAGTGACAGTAGAGATGGAGAGAAATGGATACATCTGAGAGATACTTAGGAGCTGAAATTAACAGGGTTTTGAGATAGATTGGGTGTGAGGAATTTCAGAATACTTCTGACAAGAATACTTCTCAGTTTCTGGTTTGCTTAATCAAATGGCCAATGCTGACATTTGCTTAGATATTAAAAGAGGACCAGAGATATAGTCTGGAATGGGAGAAGGGGGGAGGAGTTTCTTGTAAACTACCTTTCTTTACTTCTTTCTCTTTCTTTCTTTCTTTCTTTCTTTCTTTCTTTCTTTCTTTCTTTCTTTCTTTCTTTCTTTTCTGTCTTTCTTTCTTTCTTTTGAGTTTTCTATTCTCGTGGTATATTCATTGGCATGGATCTATTCAAAGCAGAATAGGGACACATTTCCAAATATAAAAGATAAATAATGTCTAACATTTATATGTTAAATTTTATTTTACATACCCATATCTTACCTATATTGGACAGTCTTATTAAAATGAGACCTTTGTATCTAGTGGCAATCTATATAGTCCCTAGTATTAAGTCATACCAAGTATGAAATTCTATGCACATAAACACATAACAGATATATTTTCCCCACATTTGTATCAGTTTTTTTTTAAGTTTATTTATTTTGAGGGAGAGGGTGGGGAGGGGTAGAGGGATGGAGGGAGGGAGAATCCCAAGTAGTCTCTGCCCTGTAAGTGCAAAGCTCAACGCAGGGCTTGAACCCAGGAACCTTGAGATCATGATGTGAGCCAAAGTCAAATGCTTAACCAACTGAGCCACCCAGGTGGCCCATTATCAGTTACCTTTTTTCCCTGCATCACAAACTACTCTAGAACTTGATGGATAGTAACAATCACCATTTCTTTAACTCACAAGTTTTTGGCTAAATTAGGTGGTTCTGCTAAGTTGGGCTAGGTTTAACTTATCTTGATAAGCTTGCCCATGCATTTGTGGTAAACTGCTGAGTTGCTTGGTAGCTGACTGATCTGGGATGGCTCAAATGGATGATTCAGAGGGTTGCTTCTGTGGTCTTTCATCATTCAAAAACCTCATAGGTATTTACATGGCAACTAAGCTGGGTTCCTAGACCTTGAGTGGAGGTGCTATGCCTCTTGAGGTGTAGGCTTAGCACGGGCACAGAGTCATTTACACCACATGCTGTTGGCCAAAGCAAACCATAGGGCCAGCTTGGATTCAAGGGTTGGAGAAATGACCTTATTTCCTGGAGGGAGGAGCTGAAAAGTCACACAGCCAAGCAGTGTGGATATAAGAAGGAAAATAACCACAGCTAAATTTTTTTTCCTTGCAAAAAATCTACCACAACATCCTGTGTGTGGGAATGTAAGATGTAGGTGAAACACCATGCACTGGATTTTACAAACCTGCATTCCTCCTCTGTCACTCCCACTTATTTGTCACGTATCTTTGTATAAAAAAGTTCTTGGAGCATCCCTTTTCTCTTTATAAAGCAAGAAGGGAAGAAGGTAGGAAAATATATTAGCTGATAGTAGCCATTTGCCTACTATCATTAGTTATGGTCCAATGAGAGCATTGATTTGTGTTTTAGGTGGCTTTATCATTGAAATATATGATTTTTATGCCAATAACATCCCACATCTCTTTAGTGTGGGAATCCATAAAAATATTGAGGAGTTAATACCTCAGCGATATGTGCTGGATATTGTTTGCTGTGCTCCTGTGGCCTGAGGGGCTTGTCAAGTAAGGAAATAAGCTGGAAAGGCAGAAGACTGATGACTGAAAGTTCTCCATTAACCCTGCTGTGTTCTATTATGCATTTCATGTGTTTGAAATTCTCTTCCACCTGTGGAACCCCAGGGATTTGTGTGCTAAGAGCTCAGAGGTTGGGATAGAGGCAGAAATCCTCTGGACTTCAGAGGAGGGCACAGAAGGTCTGGAAAATGTGGAGTGAAATGAAGCAGAAAATAAATGAGCACATAAAACTGGTGGAAAGTACAGAATCAAGAAATTGTTATTAAAAAGGTGTTGGTACAGAAGGAGTCCATTTTTTGAGGACTGGTCTAAACAAGGAATTAAATACTATTTGTGGCCCAATCTAAAGGTTGTGAGAGTGAATCATAAGTAAGGAAAGTCTCTTATTTTAATACAATATTGAATATGACCCTCCCTCAAAAAAATCACATGATGCTGAAGAAATCACGAATTTGAGTTGTGTACTATGGTGAGATATTAACAACACAGCAGTGACTGCTGGATTTTCCTTAACGTTATTTTTTATGTTTAAATATAACATGCTTAAAGAAAATTACAGTTTTAAGTGTAGAACTCAAAGAATTTTCACTAAGTGAGCACATGTAATGATTACTAGCCATATTAAGAAACAAAATGTTGCCAGAATCCCACAATCCTCCTCATGCCCATCATAGTCACTACCCTTCCCCACCAACAAAGGGAGCCAGTATCTTGACTTCTAATTCCACAGAGGAATTACACCTGTTTTTACACTTTTTGTACGTGAAAGCATGCAGTATACACTCTTTTGTATTTGGTCTTTTTGCTCAACATGATGTTTTTTAGATTTATTCTTGTTATTGTATATAGATAGTCTGTTCATGTTTATTTTTGGATAGTATTCCACTAAATGTATGAATGTTTATTTACCCATTATACTGGTGATGAACGTTTGCATGATTTCAAGTTTTAAGTATTTAATCGCATTTTATGTATTTATTTTTTTAATGTTTATTTGAGAGATAGAAAGGAGAGAGAGAGAGCACACGCACATGTGCGTGCATGTGCGCACAAGTGGAGAGAGGCAGGGAGAAGGGGAGAGAGAGAATCCCAAGTAGTCTCTGTGCTGTCACACAGAGCCTGACGTGAGGCTCGAACCCACGAACATGAGGTCATGACCTGAGCTGAAATCAAGAGTCAGATGATTAACCAGCTAAGCCACCCAGGCACCCTTTCATCACATTTTATTTATTTTTTATTTTTTTAAAAAAAAATTTTTTTTTCAACGTTTATTTATTTTTGGGTCAGAGAGAGACAGAGCATGAATGGGGGAGGGACAGAGAGAGAGGGAGACACAGAATCGGAAACAGGCTCCAGGCTCTGAGCCATCAGCCCAGAGCCTGACGCGGGGCTCGAACTCACGGACCGTGAGATCGTGACCTGGCTGAAGTCGGACGCTTAACCGACTGCGCCACCCAGGCGCCCCCATCACATTTTAAAAGCAAGTTGTTTCAGTTTGAGTTTTGAGGATGATTGCATTAAATTCTCTTTAATACAAAACGATAGAGAATGAGAAAGTTAAAACAGCTTTCCAAATAAAGCAAGCTTGCTTATTTGCATATTAATACTTTTGAATAACAGTTCCTGATTTTACAAGTCCTTGAAGGGTACACTCCGGACAAACTCAAAGTGAACCTTGGGGATTATGTTTGGGAGCAAACAGGAGTTTGGTTTGATGGGAGCACTACTGAGACGCACAGGCATAGTGGAGATGACCTGGCAGTCCAGACAGAGGTGGGGCTGGGCACCTTGAAGGCCTGCCCTGGAGATTGTGGTTGATGTAATGTCTGTGATGAGTCCCTGGAGGGTACTGTGTATTAGAAAGATGAATCTTGCAGGGTTCGTTGGGGGTAAGGACGGGAAGACTGCACAGCGGTCGGTTGTTGTGGAACAGGCACTAAGAATCTGAGGGACTAGAAGTATCAGGAGCTAATACTTAATCCTGTAGGTATGAAGTAACAGTGAAGGTTGGAGAGGTACATGAATAGATAGATGTGATTTAAGTATATACCAGACCGGTGGGCTGTGTAGTGTGGTCTGAATTAAAGGGAGTAGGAACAGAGCTAGGGTGGCTGATAGGCTCTTCCGGTGACACAAGGAAGAAAAAATATGAAGTCATGACCAAGACAAGGCCTTGGGAATAGGGAAGAAGGGAAATTTTTGAGAGGTTTATTAAGTAGATGTATTTTGAGCACTTGCTCGTGTCCTGTGATAACATTTGATAACCAGCTGGGGGTGGCAGGAAGCTCAGCCTCAGGTCTGAGGGACAGGGCAGGTAATGATGTCACTCATGACAGTTGGTGATGGAGAACTCATTCAAGTGGAACAAGGGATTCCCTGTGGGACCAATTACCTTGTGAACACCCATGACACATTTAAATGCAGATGTATAGTGAGTATTTGGCCTCTGTCAGGAACTCAGGAGACAGGACCAGTGAATCATCCATATAGAGAAGTCAGTAGAATCATGCATATGCAGTAGATCAGCCAGGAGAGGGCTGAGGAAAATCATGATGAGAACCCTAACACATCACAGAAGCATGGAGAGGGGTAGCCCTAGAAAACGATTTTGAAAGAGATATCGGTTGGGGAGTTGGCAAAACCCAGGAGAAAGTGGTGTCATAGAACCTGTGGCAGAGTTTGCATGCTTGCAAAATATGTTGTAATGTTTAAGTAGTGTTAATCATGGCCATAGAAAATGGTGCTTTTTGATTAAGTGGGGTCCAGAGCAGGTATCCTTTGGGGTGGACCATCTCCTTTTGGAGAGCTCTGCCTATGTCAGAGATCAGGAGGGTTTGCTCTGCCACTGTTTGGACCTAATTCTAGTAGGCCCTGATTTTCACATTCTGGTTGAGAGTTGTGACTTTTTTAGTTCGAATGAGGATAACGATTTCCTCTCTGTTTTTTCTTCTCTTCATTTTTAGAGAAAAAAACTCAGGTAGAAATACCTTTTCTGTGCAGTATTTTCACAGCAGTATCATAGTTCCTTTAAAATTTTAAGCTAGCTAGAGAAGTACGTCCATAGCAGCACTGTTTTAATTTTTTAATTTAATGCTGTTTTGAGTTTGTCATGCATTTGGACTATGGGTTTCTTCAGAGCAGAAGCAAGGCATATTTATGTTCATGTCCCCAGGGCCTAACTCAGAGGTTGGCCCATGGAAGTGCTTAAGAACTGCTTATTTTTGTCTTCATTGTTCGTGATTACACGGCTCCATTTCTGAAAGCCTCCAAGCTCTCTTGACTCTTCTTGCCTTTCTTTTTCTTTTTCTTTTTCTTTTTCTTTTTCTTTTTCTTTTTCTTTTTCTTTTTCTTTTTCTTTTTCTTCTTCTTTTTCTTTTTCTTTTTCTTTTCTCTTTTATTTTATTTTATTATTTATTTTTTAATATAATTTATTGTCAAATTGGTTTCCATACAACACCCAATGCTCTTGCCTTTCAGTATCTGTTGTCAGTAAATTATGCCAATTCATCTTTTGAATTTTCATAATTCTGCTTTTTTTTAACTGCCTAAAGTTTGGTATCTGTTTTCCCCCCTCAAGTGTTCAAGCAAAATGAGAATTTATTTTAAGGCTGTACTGATGCCACAGCATTTGAGAATAGGAACTGAAATAGAGCCCAAGGTATTGAGGTTGAGACAGAAAACTGTCAAAATGCTCCTGCTACTCTTTCATTTGTACAAGTTCTCTTGTTTCTACTTCTCTTTGTTCTCTCTATTTCAAATATTTATCTTGAAAAATTTAAATCATATGCTACCTACCATATGGGGTAGAACATAACCAAATACATTAGTAATCCTTTTACCTTAACTGTCAAGAACTTTACAATGCCCAAATTAGTCTTATTGCTGTCACATCTGTTCCACTATACCAACCAATTCTTCTGTGTTGGTCAGAAGGAAGCTCAGGGTAAGTTATGCTAGACTCCTTGTCTCCTCTCTGGGAGAAAAAATTAGCAATAAGGGAGTCATGGTCTTCATGAGTCTTGGAGGTGAGGGTCAGACGAGAGGCTTCCAGATCACAGCTCTATATTCCCTACCTGCATCAGGAGTGAATTTATCGTCTTTCCCCACATGGCTTATTATGTGCTTCCAAAAAGAATAATTACGGGGCTTTCATTGATTGAAGACAGTAGATGCTGTATTCCCATTTGGATAATGCTGTATTTGGATTTTAAGCTTCTGAGCAAAATATGAATTACCTTGTTGCTGTTCCCTTACGGTATTCTTTTCTGTAACTATTGCTAAAGGATGATCGGATTTTGTAGATTATGTACCCATTCTACGTTCAACTCTTAACTTTTTCAGAGCTCTACAAATTTAGTGCTTATCATGACTGTGACAGGAGGTAGTGGAAGCAACAATGGCATTTGCTCATTGTCCCCGTATGCACAGAAGTATTTCCTGTTTGCTTGCCAGTAAGATTGGGATTCCTTTTTCAGAAGTTTTACTGCTCATAGCTATTACAAAATGGGAAGTAAAAATAAATGTTTTTGAGTAGAGGAAAAGTTTTATAGGAAAGAAGTAATAAAAGGTCTGATTTCATCATCCCATTTCTATGCTCTGTATATATTGCATTTGAGCAATTTTCTCCTTTGTTTTTTTTTTCCTCTGTGCTATTTATACTTCACTTATGAAGATAAATTGGATCTTCCTCAGCTAATGAAAAGTTGTCTTATTTAATAATTCAGAAATATCTTATTTCTTGGTGGAAAAATAAATCTGCTTTTGAAAAAAGTTTCCTTAGCATTTTAGCTTTTTTGTGGACTTGAAGTCATAGCTATATTATGTGTATGTTCTTAGCATATAAATGGGCAATCAAGTTCATGAGGGTAAACCATTGAATTGTTTCCCAGCCTTTTCTTTTCTGAAAGTGTCCTGTCATTTCTTTTCTTTTATTTTCTTTAGGGAATCAGCAGTCTCTTCAGTTCTTTAAAAGTGGTGCGTCTCTTGCGACTGGGCCGTGTTGCTAGGAAATTGGACCATTACCTAGAGTATGGAGCCGCAGTCCTCGTGCTCCTGGTATGTGTGTTTGGACTAGTTGCCCACTGGCTGGCCTGCATATGGTACAGCATTGGGGACTATGAGGTCATCGATGAAGTGACGAACACGATCCAAATAGACAGTTGGCTCTACCAGCTGGCCTTGAGCATTGGGACTCCGTATCGATATAATACCAGTGCAGGGATATGGGAAGGAGGACCCAGCAAGGATTCTCTGTACGTGTCCTCTCTCTACTTTACCATGACAAGCCTTACAACCATAGGATTTGGAAACATAGCTCCTACCACCGATGTGGAGAAGATGTTTTCAGTGGCCATGATGATGGTTGGCTGTAAGTATCTCGTTTTTCTTTTTTAATTACCAAAAAATTATCGTTGTTGGTGGTTTTCCAGGCTCCAGTCTCTAACAAGATTAAAATGAAACTACTTTGTCTTCGGAAAGGTGTTTATTCCATATTATTTGCATTGGTTTAATTTTTATTCAGCCTTAGAAAATAAAATGCAAAATAATACATTTTACTTTTCAGAATGTATTGAGCACATGAAAAACAGTGTTGATAGAGTGGTACGAAAATCGGAATGGGAACTCTTTGATTTAATTCTGTTCATAGCCTTGTAACCAGCAGAGCTCTTTCCAAGGGAAACCAGCATCTAGAAAGGCAGCATCTGGCACATCCCATAGGTTTTGTTGGCAGTGTATTAAATTCCAAAAAAAGCAGCCAGGATATGATGGGTGATACATAGTTTAGAAAATACTTTAGTTAGTAATTGAATTCTTGACTAACGTTGATTTCAGGATAGTTTTCTGCAGGTTTTTACAATTAAGAAGAATAAAAGTTTCATAAATTTAGTCTCCGTAGCAAACACTCTAGGTTAATAAACACTCTAGGTTTAATATATGCTCCTTTGAGAGAATTAAAGGATTAGTAAATACGAGCTCATTTGGCAATGACAAAAGTATCTGGGAGTTAGCAGGCTTCCTGAGTACTAAATGCCTGGATGGTGTTCCTGGGACTAGAATGTTCTCTAAAGGAGTTGAGAGACCATGTGTTCTACACTCAGACTGAGACTGGATTGTGTCAGATCAGAAATTAAGGAAATACGTATCAAAGAAGCTATTTTAAAAGAAGATTATGGGGGAGACTTCACCATTATCTACCCCTTCAAGTTGACTTAGATGATTTATCCAAGCCTAATTCTAACCCCCCAGAGTAACCTTAAGATCATTGTACTGGAGGTATGATTAGTGTTATTAGTACTTGTTAAGCCTTTAGGTCATGGTCATTGGTTTGTGGTATAAGACCTCCTTTCTGAGATTCCATACTGGGGAGGTTTACATTTTTTTTAAAGTTTATTTATTTTGAGAGAGAGAAAAAAAGCATGAGTGGGGCAGGGGCAGAGAGAGAGTCAGAGAGAATCACAAGCAGGCTCTGCACTGATAGTACAGAGCCCAATGCAGGACTTGAACTCATGACCTGAGAGATCAAGAGTCGGCCACTTAACTGACTGAGCCACCCAGGCACCCCTATATTTTGTGAATGATGGGAAAGATGTTAAGAGTCCAGGAGTATCAAGAGGCCTATGAAAAGTCAATGTCTTAGGTCAAAGTAAGGCAGTTTTCACATTTTCAGAGGTGAGAATATTTGATAGCTATTGGAGCACCAATGTTGGCAGTTTAGCTTCCGTCTCTGTGCTCCTCTGTGCAGGTACAGAAACAAGAAGGCACAGGTTCCACTCACTGTTTAAAGAGGTAGACTGAGAATTCCAGGTGCTGTCTTCTTCAGAGGCTTGTAGGAAGAAATATGTTTCTTCATACAAAAAGATCCTGATGATTTCTTAAACTGTTGTCTATATACCCAACTTGGTAAGATGTATCGGTGCTTTATAAATTCAGAAGACATTTTGTCAGATGTGGTATTTATTACTATACTACTTTTTGTATTATATAATGCATTTTGCCTTACACTTGAGCGTAGTTAGATTAAAAAAATTTATTTTGAAGCAATTATTGATTCACTGGAAGTTGCAAAAATAGTACAGAGAGGGCCTTTGTGCCTTTTACCTAGTTTCCTCCAATAATGACATCCTGTGTAATCCAGCACAAGATCAACATTGGCACTGATACAACATGCGTGTATAGTTCTGTTTTTTTTTAATCACATGTGTAGCTTCCTGTAACTACCACTGAAATCAAGATACAGAATTGTCCCATCACCACAAAAACCTTTCTCATGTTACCCCTTTATAATCATACCCACCCCTTCTCCTAAAGCATCCCTAAACCCTGGCAACTACTGATTTGCTCTTCACCTATATAATATTGTGATTTTGAGAATGTTATGTAAGTGGAATCATGAAAAATGTGACCTTTTGAAATTGGCTTTTTTCAGTCATCATAACCCCTTGAAATCCAACAAAACTTTATTCGGTTCACTTGGGCCCATCCTTTCTCTACTTCATGTGTGGCCAATTATATTGCTGTATCTAAATGTCTTTCTCCTTCTTTTCTTTCTCTTTAGTTCTTGTCTTGATTTCAAGATGAACACCTAGTCTCAAACTTTGTCCTTTTCTTTTCTGAGTTTCTGCTATTTCCTTTTAACACCTGAGCAGTAGTTTTCTGTTCATAAACTAGCTTCTGACATTTTTTTTGTCTGTTGACTTTAGCTGTTTGTTTGTTTTTGGTTTTGTTTTTGTTCTTTTTTTATGCCTCAAAGTCCAGTTTCTATTGCCAAGATCATCCCAGGGAGATGCCTTTTAATTTAGTCCTTGGGTCCTTAGTAATTTAATGATATGTTTCCTTTGAAACAACCCAAGAAGTTGATAGAAAACTGTCAAGACCCATGAAGTATAACAGTAACTTCTCACAATTCCAAAATTTATTAGACACACAAGCTCAAAATATCAACCAAATGTACCTACTGAAGCTATTTGTAGTCTTAGTATCACTTTTTCCCCCTACAATAACACCAAGGAAAACAAAACAAACTACTACTGTTCCCAATATGTGTTATCAGCCATAGATACAGCCAGGGATTTAGCGTCCATCCCATTCTCTCTCTCTCTCTCTCTCTCTCTCTCTCTCTCTCTCTCTCTGTGTGTGTGTGTGTGTGTGTGTGTGTGTGTGTATGTGTGTGTGATGGGGAAGGAGAGTAGGAGAGTAAGAGAAGAGGGAGATAGAAAACAGAAAGGTTCATGCTTTTAGTTGTGTTAAGATTCTAGTCAATCCATGCTGGCTGTTTGAGAAGCACCACTTACAACCTTTTAACACAGTAACTAAGAAAAGTATTTTATCAAAACGTTGATGGAGATACCAGCTGCCTATATTCTGTTGTGAAAAATGCCTATATTCTGTGGAAGAAGTAATCACTACTTGTAAATCATAGCTTCTTTTTCTGGAGAAAGTCATCTGAAATTTCCATGCCTTCTAGCAAAATTGAGAAATTTTAATGGCAACAGTTCCAGTTCCTAGGTCCTTTCTGAGCCCTCTTCTTTCTTTAATGGGCTTTCCTCTCTGACCTGTAGGTCCTTCCCCCCTGATGCTGAATTGCATGCGGACTCCATCCAGGAACACAGTCCCAAGGTTCTCCTTGTTGCTATCAGACAAATCTTCAGACAAAATTTATGACTGTGGCCTCCCTTCAATTCCAGTCACTCTGTGTTCCCTTTTTATCCCTTCTGCATCAGCCGGATCCCAGGGTATTTCTTCTTCCTGCTACCCGGAGATTTACTAGACTTAAATCCTTTGTTCCATCATTTGCCCAAGATGGAGAATCACCTTGCTCAGATTATAGAACTGGAAAAGTTTTTTTGGATCTTCTCAACATATATCTACCACCATGCATTCTTTATCTCAATTTTGTCTCTTCTCAGCTTTGGCATGCTCTATGCCTTGGGTAGAACTCCATGGCTCTGGTAGCAGCCATTACACTACCGCAGGGTAGTTAACTCTCTCTCATTTCTCTGCATTTGTCCATTCATGAATGAACCTGACAGCTCTGCTGACATTCATCAAATTCACTGCCAGAGGACATTTGCGAAAAGATATTTTTGTGTTGAGTTCTACAGCAGTTGTGGAAAATAGCATACTTTAAAAAAATGTTATATTTATTTATTTTTGAGAGAGAGAGAGAGTGAGCAAGGGAGGGACAGAGACAGGGAGGAGACAGGAGACCGAAAATTGCAAGCAAGCCCTGCACTGTCAGTGCAGAACTTGATGCAGGGCTTAAACTCACAAACACCGAGATCATGACCTGAGCCGAAATTAAGACTCGGAAGTTCAACTGCATACTGCATACCCTGCATACTTTTTTTTTTAAAGATCAAGATGTGGGTAATGTCTTTGCTTATTTGCAGAGTAAATATGTCATGATGCCTTCATGAAATGTTCTCTAATCCATTTCATTTGTATAATCTTATTGAGCCCCTAATTATTTTCTTTTTTACAAAGATTAGCAGACTGACTAATTTTGCTTCTATTCAGAAAGCACCTTAGTGCACTGATGATTTGTTTTGGTGACTATAAAACAAAGCAATATGAGAATGGAATGTTTCTGATATGATTATCCTTTTGTCTTAATGTATTTTTATGAATCCACTTTTAAAGATTTATCAGAGAAGCAATTGCTTACTTAGTTTCTTCTTCATTACTAAATGATCATATAAATTATATTTTTCTTTAATCCAACCATTATAAAAATATATACACTTACATCTTTCACTATAATTTTTTTTAAAAAAGAAACATATAAAATAAAATATAAGTTATAAATAACTTTATGCCATGAATAATCTATGTCCAACCATAAATTTTCTCTTTCTCTTTTTCTCTCTCACTTTTTCTCTATTTTTTGTTCATATGCTTGCTTTATTTTGTTTAAAATTTTCTTTTTTAATTTTGTTTTAATGTTTACTTATTTTTGACAGAGACAGAGCATGAGCCGGGGAGGGGCAGAGAGAGAGGGAGACACAGAATCCGAAGCAGGCTCCAGTCTCTGAGCTGTCAGCACAGAGCCTGATGCGGAGCTGGAACTCACAAACCGCAAGATCATGACCTGAGCCGAAGTAGAACGCTCAACTGACTGAGCCACCCAGGCTCCCCTATTTTGTTTTAATACACTGTTAAATACATTAGTAAACATGTACAGGGCATATTTCAAAGGACTATAAGATTTGACTTTGCAGGGGTGCGCCTGGGTGGCTCAGTCGGTTAAGCATCCGACTCTTGATTTTTGGCTCAGGTCATGATCTCAAGGTCATTGAATGGAGCCCTGTTGGGCTCCATGCTGGAAGTGGAGCCTGCTTAAGGTTATTTCTCTCTCTTTCTCTCTCCCTCTGCCCCTCCCCTGCTTGCACTCTCTTTCTCTCTCTCTCTCTCTCTCTCTCAAAAATAAGTAAGTAAATAAATAAATAAAAATGAAAATAAATTAAAATAAGATTAGACTTGGGGTACTTATTGTATTTAAAAGCATTTTTTTTCCCTATTTTTGCCTGCTTAGTTGCTAGATGGAAGCAGCCTGACTCATGTGGTATATGGCAATCAGAATCTGTCCTGGTGGGATGTCATGCAAATTAAATCTTTAAAAGTAAAACAAAGAAAGACTAAAAACTATAAATATGAAAACTGCTGAGATTAATTGGTAGGCAGGTAGTCGTAAAAACGCTAATCTGCAATTTTCAAACAGGGTGTAATAGATGATAGCCCAAACAGTCTAAGAACTCTTGTGTAATTGACTGATACGGTTTACAATGCAGCAGGCAAATGGTTTAGCATATTTAGAAGTACAGCAGGACCATCTGCTAGTGAGATGTGCATGAAGAGAAATTCGAATCTTCATGTGGGTGGTTAAGCCACCAAGGGAGCCCTTGGTTACACACTGGTCACTCAACATCACGCAGAGGAGGCTGATGCCATGCACCATATTCTCCAGTTGATGATCTAATTTAGCATTCTCTGTGGAGTTCAGATAAAAGCCAAGCTGAGATTATAGGCATTGCTTTTATCTCTCCCCATAGGAAAAGGAAATAAATAGAAAATGGTGAGACCCAGAGATTGGGAGAATATAGAATAAGTTGAGGGTGAAGGCCTGTGTGACCTTAGAGAGTCTTTGAATCTCTCTGGTTTTAGTTTTTCAGTTGTGTAATGCAGGAGTTGAAATAAATGACTTTTAATATTCCTGTCTGTGCTAACAAATATTTCAGATTCTGTTAGTGCAGTTATGCCACTGTTCTTAGAGTTGGGTTGGCTGTTGGTAATGAGGTTAATAATGAAATGGAAGACGTTCCACTTACCGGTTTTAGGGTTTTTCATGTATATTACATATCTTGCCAATTTTATTGAGAGTAAGGTGCATCTTTTATGGAATATATTCAGTAATGAGGGGACACTGTCAGGAAACCTTGTAGAGAAAAGAAAATACTGGTTTTGGAAAGAAGAGTGTTTTTTGAATAGAAATTAGGCAGCTAGATAGACTGAAAGACATTTGCTTCAGGACATAAGAGTAGGTCCCAAGGAGAAGCATGTACACCAGACCAGTGGGAACTCTGAAGGATATTTGGCCTACACGGATGTCCAGGCAGGTTTCAAAGTGGACTGGAATTTAAATAAAAACTTGGAAGAAAAAAAGCATAAGAGACTGTTAAAAACTGAGAACAAACTGAGGGTTGATGGGGGATGGGAGGGAGGAGAGGGTGGGTGATGGGTATTGAGGAGGGCACCTTTTGGGATGAGCACTGGGTGTTGTATGGAAACCAATTTGACAATAAATTTCATATATTAAAAAAAACTTGGAAGAAAAAAAGTAGAATGAAATAAAATAAATATTAAAGAAATGCTGCTTTAAAAAAATAAAAGTGAACTGTTGCCCTTTTCCAATATTAAAAAACTATTCTTCAGATCTTAACATGAGATTTTAGGTGACTGAGATACAATCCTAAGTTACATGTTGAATTTTTTCTTGCCCTTGCTGTTGTGGTGTAGGTAGGAAGTGGAGTGTGAACATGCTGATTTTAATTTCTGGTTTTAGATTCAGCCAGATGGAGAGACTTTTAAGCTTAATGTTTATTTTGGAAACTGGGTCAATTCTTTGTGTTTGCTTTACTTCTGCTTGTAAAAAAGATTTTCTTTCTTTCTTTTTTTTTAAATCTCTTTTCTTTAATAAGCTGAGTATCCTATGAGGAAAAACATTTTGTGGAACACAAAGTTCAGGGTTATAAGTACCTTTATTCATGGTTTAGTAGTTGCAGATGTATAGCCTGGTAGTTAGGAAAAGGCTATGTGGTGTGTACTTTATTCCATTTCTTAATCACAATAGAACTTGTATCTTTTGCAGGAATGTTCTTTTATACTCATGTTTCTTTTTATGCCTAGTCACATTTTCACAAAGCCTCTCAGATTCTATAAAGATTGAGTTTTCCCAGAAAACAGGAAATTTTCTCAGTGGCTCAGTAATTAGTCTGGTCTCTTTGAAAGAGCTGGTCTCTGGAACTACCTTGTGTCTCAGTATCACTCAAAATTATTTAATTCATTCATCATTGTCCCGGACAGTTATTAAGCAGACAACCTGGATACTTTGTGGCTCTCAGTAAGTTAGTAGTATGGTGAGTGTCAGACAAGAGAATCACTGAATCATCTTTCTTTCTCTCTCATTCCCTCCATCTCTATCCCCGTCCCCATGTCCATGTCCATGTCCATCCGCCTTCTCTCTCCGTCTCCATCCTCATTTCTATTCCCATCTCTATCCCCATCCCAGTCTCCAGCCCCATCTCCATCATCATGCCCATCCCTGTTTCCATGTCCATATCCATCTGCATGTCCATCCCCCTTTCATCCCATTCCTATCCTCATCTCTATCCCCTTCTCCAACCTCATCCCCATCCCATATCCATCCCTTCCCCATCCCCATCTCTGTTCCCATTTCCACATGCAACTATTTCCCCATCCCCATCCGCATCCCCATCCCCATCCCCATCCCCATCCGCATTCCCATCCCCATCCCCATCCCCATCCCCATCCCCATCCCCATCCCCATCTCCATCCCATCCCCATCCCCATCTCCATCCCATCCCCATCTCCATCCCATCCCTATCTCCATCCCCATCTCTGTCCCCATTTTCACATGCAACTATTTCCCCATTCCCATCCCCATCTGCATCTCCATCCCCATCTCCATCTCTGTCCCCATTTCCATGTGCAACTCTTTCCCCATCTTCATTACTTCTCCATCGTCATCTCCTTCTTATTTGTCTTTATACGGTGAGCTAAAAGCTAAGACTTTGAACAGATGAACAAAGAAGTTGGGCTGAACTACAGAGCAGGTAAGAACAAGGTATGTGTTTGTCCTATTTGTCATTACATATTTAGCACAAAGTATTGTGCCTAGTTGAAAGTTATGCTCATTAAACATGTTGAATGAATGAAAAAAGTTTACCTAACTTATCCTGAGGAATGCAGGAAGATTTCTGGGAGGAAGTGACTCATGAGATTAGAATAGAAAAACATACTGGACTTCGGTACTTTTTGAAATAAAGAGAACATATGTGAAAAAAACAGGAATGAAATGGCTTGGCCCTTTTGTAGAACTCCATGTATTTCACTTGCATAGCCTGGCAAGGAGTTTATCATTTATCCTAAAGGTTGTGAGATAAAGAAGAATTTCATTCTTCTGTGTGGAGGATGAATTGGAGCAGAGAAAAGCTGCAGGTAGAGAAACCAGTTTGGAGGCTGTTGCAATGATTCAGGAAGTCATAAATTGAGGTGGTAGGGATATGGAAGGTGGCAGTTTCAGAACCAGCAAATTGTTTTTTCTATAAAAGGACAGTTAACAACTATCTTAGGCTTCATGGTCAAGTCTCTGTTGCAACCAGTCATGTCTGGTATTGTAGTGTTTTTTTTTTTTAATGTTTATTTATTTTGAGAGAGAGAGATAGAGGAGAGAGAGCATGGGCAGAGGAGGGGCAGAGAGAGAAAGGGAGAGAGAGAATCCCAAGCAGGCTCTGCACTATCAGTACAGAGCTTGATGCAGGGCTCAAACCCACGAAATGTGAGATCATGACCTGAGCCAAAACCAAGAGTTAGATGCTTAACTGACTGAGCCACCCAGGTGCCCCTCTGCTGTTGCAGTGTTAGAAGAGGCAAAGACATAAATAAATGGGCATGCCTATGTTCCAATAAAACTTTAAGCAGGTGGCAGGCCAGGTGCGGCATATTCATACTTTCCCACAGTCTAGGGAGACAACATGGTTTATGAAAAGACCATGGACTTTAGAGTCAGACAAACCTATGTTCAATTATTAAGAATTTACACCAGTTATCTAGACCTTCATCTGTAAAATGGAGATCACTACATTGCAGAGTTTTTTTGGAATACTCAAAAATAGATTGTATATAAAATTCCTGAAATGCTTTTTTAAGTTGTTATTGGTGAGTGGACAAATGTGTCAAATATGATAGAGAGAGGAATCCAAAAGGACTGGAAGGTTTCTGGCTAATTCAGCTGTGTGAATGACCACGTTCTTTTCTGAGATAGGAAAAAAGAAGCAACTATTCCTGGGGGAAGAGAATGGTTCTATTTTGAACATGTTTGAGTGTGAGGTGCCTGAGGTCATTTAGGTGGTAATGTACATTAGGTTAGACAGTTAAAAGTGTGATTTTGGGGTTCCAGAGATGTAAAACATGGTGAGATCTCTTTGTGAATCACAGGGTGGAGAAAGTAACCGATGTCAAGAAAGTGGCAGGGTAGATTCAGAATGAAGCTGGTGAAGGATGACACTTGAGGGAGGAGAGCCACAGAAGGATAAAGAAGAGAGCCCAGAAGGATAAAAAGAAAGCATGGCTCCAGAAGAAGTTTCTTGCAACTTCAAGAAGGAAGGGAGAACAACAAGAGAAATGGGACAGTGACTCAGGAGGTCTGGTTAGCATTATGAGGTCATTGGTGACCTTCTATGAGTAGCTTCATTGGATAGTTGAGGGGAGAGAATCACATGGGGGAATTTGCCTTTTTGGGATCTAAACCTTTTTTTTTTCTAATATGAAGGAAAATATGAAGAAAAATTTAACTTAGTGCAGACAGATAACGCTTACACAATATTTTTCACTGCTAATGTTGCCTTTTTTTTTCTAAATCACCATTCAAGTTCAATAAAATATATATACATTAGACTATTAGGTAGGGTACATACACTTGGAGTTTTCTTTCCATGTTACAAGATAGAAAAGGAAATTGACTTGCAAAGACGTTTTTATGAAATCCCACATTCTAAGAACAGGGATCTCAGCCAGGGAAGAATTTTACTTATGAAATTATATGGTAACCTTCTAATAAATTTGTGTTGATTCCTATGAACGTGTCTATTGCCCAAGGTGGGTGGTTGCCTGGTGGGTGAAATTGTGCTCTGCTAGAGAGAAAGCACTGGGGACTTACAGGATCCTTATGTATGTGGCATCAAGGGTCAACTGGTTTATACTTTTAATTTTGCTGGAAACAAAATACTTACAAAATTTTTCAAAGGTTGAAAGACTAACAAGTCCACATATGAATATATTTAGAATTTGCTAAAATAAATGTTATACCCAGAAGGCTTTATGTATGGATTTAAGAATTGCTTTGGTATGCTCAGACAGGGGATTTTCTTTGGAGCAATTTCTAAGCCAGTTCCTAAGTGACTGCTTCTTACGTCTTTACATAATATTTACATAAATTGCAATGACTGCATCAGGCCTCCCTGGGAGTAGAGGTGCCAGGTACATGGTTGTAGTTTTGGGCTTTGTGTGTGTAGATAGGAAGATTTTTATGGGATGAGAGTTATGTTCTGGTTGACTGTCAGGAAATACTGGAGGCTTTAAAAGATTCTCTCTGAAGCTAGTTCTGAGCTAGCCCTTTAGACACTCTCTTCTTTAAAGCTGAATTTATGTTTAACAACCCCCCAAAAGTCTTAATCTGTGAAAATCTAATTTGGGAGCCTTACTGATTTAAAATGAATGTAAGGGAAGGACACTTAAACTCCTACCTCTAGTTAAGACTTGGCAAAAGAGATGGGTGTTGATTTTTCTTTTTAAAAAAATTTTTTTTACATTTATTTATTTTTTGAGAGACATAGAGAGACAGAGCACAAGTTGGGGAGGGGCAGAGAGAAAAGGAGACACAGAATTCGCAGCAGACTCCAGGCTGTCAGCACAGAGCCCAACGCGGGGCTTGAACTCACAAACCATGAAATCGTGACTTCCGCCGAAGTCAGATGCTTAACTGACTGAGTCACCCAGGCACTCCAGGCGACTCTTCTAATGAGACTTTGGGATGGGTGGTGTTGACCTCAGGAGCTTTTCTTATGCTAAGCTGGCTATGACTTTGCCTTTTCAGTTTTCTTAGAAAAGGCCTCAAAAGAACCCCATAGTAGGTGTATTTTCTAACTCTCTTCTCTTAGGGGAGCTAGCCAGAGAGCACTCTTCCTTCCCCCCATCCCCCCCCCCCCCCCAATCCCAGACACACACCAGAATTCTAGATTCTATCATCCCTTGTCCTGTCACTGCACTGTGTCCTAAAAAATTCCAATCTGGATCTACCTACCTGCCTCTTTTGCTCCTGTTTCGGGATTGCTGAGAACTGGCTGGAGTAAACCACAGCTATGTGAACAGGTGCCACTACAATACATTGTTCATAATCTTACAAATCTTTGCTTATTTTAGGTCATCTCCCTCTCACATTTTGCTGAGTAGCTATTCTTGTGCAATTCTAATGTTTTCTTCTCAGCTCTCCTGAATCTCTGACTGCCCTTTCCTATTTCAGCAGATGGCCTTTCTTTTATTTCTCTGAAAAGGAAAGGGTGGCTGTAGCAGACATGCGTCCCTGTACCTTCTTGACCCTCTTACAAAGACTGGCTGGAAGAGGGAAGCAGGTTGGGAGTGAGGGGGCAGCCAAACCACACAGGACCTGATAGGTCAAATTAGTGACTTTTTTTCCAAGTCAGATGGGAAGGCTTTTGAGGGTTTGGGGCCAAAGAGTGGCATGATTTGTCTTATGTTTTATAAAGATCAATCTGATGGCTGTGTGGAAAACAGACTGCAAGAGATAAAGGATGGAAGAGGGCAGATAGGGTAATAGTCAAGGTGCAAGATGATGGCAGTGGTAGTTAGAATCGGTTAGACTCTGGACAAATGTTAAGACCCACAACATAAGAGAGAAAGCAAGAGTCTGGATTTAATTTAGGCTTTTGGTGCAAGCAACTGCTAAATTGGGAATGGTCCTTTGTGATGTTGAGTGAGCAGTTAATGTATATGAGTCTAGAATTGTGTGGATGGTCCAGGGTATGGTCATGTTATCTGTTTCATCCTTTAATGTTTATTTCCTCCAATTATTTGCTCTTGTTTCTGCTGTGTTTTCCATCTCTCTAGCTCTCTACTGGCTCTTTCTCATCAGCCAGTAAACGTGCTCATTGTTTCTTCAATCCAAAAAAATACACATATGTGAATAGAAGAACACTCGAGTTCACACTCTCTTTGCCTGTGATCTAACTACCAGTTCTTTTTTTTTTTTTTTAAAGCAAGCTTCCAGAAGTATGAGTCTTTACTTTCTTATCTTATTTTACTACCTAAAAAGTGGACTTCTTTCCCCTACCACCACTTGAAATACATTTGCTAAATTTCATAGACACTTTTTCATCCATGCAGAAACATCTCTGGCTTCTTGATGTTTATCTCTCCCTGGTTTCTCTCCCATTTCTCTGGCTATTTCTTCTATTTCTTTTGCTGGATCATTATACTCTGTCTCTTAAATATTGGAAAGTGTGATTTTGGGAACAGATTTTTGAAAGATCGAGGGCAGCTCTTGATCTGAGGCTGAGTACTGTCCCCCACCAAGGAGTGATTTAGGGGAGCTAGACAACTTCTAGATATCTCCCTGATCATTTTGTCTGATGGTCCCTATTTTGTGTGTCTTTCCCTCCAAAAGTCCCCTGTACAACTGCCACTTTGTTCTCTGAAAGATGTAAGTCTCTTGTCAGCACACCAGCATGGACTGAGCTTCAAACTAGCTCACTGTCACAGTGAAGAAGAAAGAGAGGCTGAGATTTCAGAGCAGAGTAGAGAAAACATTTGGAGCGTGGGGAGCTGCTTGGTAGGCCGGGGTGGGAAGGGGCTAAGGTGATGATGCCATGAGGGAAGAGACTCTTCAAGATAAACTCTTATTCTTCCTAGCTCTGTGGTGGGAAAAGTAATCAGAGATTAATAAGATATGCCCCTTTTCTCCGATTTCTTGCCATGAGAAGTTTCCTCCCTAATCTGTCTAAAGTGTCTCTGTCCTCCGTATCATTATCTTTCTATTATGGGCTATAATTATGTTCTTTAATTCTTTCTTTACATATTTGCTGCTTGTCTTCCCAGCTCAAGTGGGAGCCATGAAGGCAGGGGACTTGTCTGTCTGGTTCACCTCTATATATCTGGTATAATGAGAGCATAGTAGGTGCTCAGTAAATTCTTTTTGAACAAGTGACTGGGTTTTGATACTCCATATTCAAAAGGTTGTGTATTCAGAGCAAAGCAAAACTATACCAGCTCTCCAGATCTAAGTATTTTAATGGGGAGTTTAAATTTTTATACAGTAGAACTTAGATACATGAATATGTGGCTGACTTCATTTTTCTGTACAGAGCTCAATTAGTTTGTGACCTACCACCTCACTCTTTTCCATATTTCAAAAGGTATCTTTCTTTTTTTTTTTTAAATATTTTTTAAAGTTTATTAATTTATTTTGAGAGACAGAGCAGGCTCTGCACCAGCAGCGCTGAGCTTGATGCCGGGCTGGAACTCACGAACCATGAAATTATGATCTGAGCCAAAACCAAGAGTCAGACACTTAACCAACTGAGCCACCCAGGTGCCCTTCAGAAGGTGTCTTTCATGCTGTATCTGTCCTATGGTTGCACTCCTTACTCTTTGCCATGTACCAGAGAGTTCTGGATGGGAAGCAGGATACACTTCTCTGTTGCTCTTGGATTTCCCCTTACCCTATTTCAAGTTTCTTTTTTCATCTATATTTCTTGCTATTCTGCCCACTTATGTTTCATTGCCTTTCCCCCTGCCTCCAATATTTTCTGGGAAAAGAGCTAAGATTTTAACAGTAAAAATAAAACACAACAAGAACAACAATAACAAAAAAGCCATTTGCTGTCTCAAGGGCCTGGCACTTGCAAAGGAGATCTATGCTTTCAAGATTATTGTTTTGGCTAAGGGCTTAAAAAAAGGTCTAATTTGAAACTCAAAGCTATGCTGCTTTCTTTGTTCCTAGCTATGTGCATACTCCCCTTGATAAGTGACTGACACTGTTTCAGTGGGAGGGCAGCAGAGCGGCCATTAGGAAGAACCAGGGGTTAAAGGCACTGAAAATACTTCTGTGTGTGTTCCTCACCCACAATCATGGGTAGGTCCTGGAATAAAGGGATTCACTGCAACCTCCCAATCCCTTTTTGTTCATTGGGTATAGAAGAGAACCAAATGGGATTCAAATGGTTTGGAAGTAACTGTACCACATGTAGAATTTAATGATAAAGTTTGGATATTCTATTCTTAGAGGCCAGACAAGGTTAGAACTACTTCAGCCTAAATCAGAAGTATAAATATCCATGTCATTGCTGTTATTACTGTTTACTAAAGAAACAAAATCATATACCTGTATTTTGGAGAAATTTGCATCTTGAAACAAGTGTGTTCAAGTAAGTCCATTTACCCAAAGGGAACTTTCATTGGCTGCTGATGTTTGGTGAAAGACTTTCTATAGCTATGTGACTTTAACTGCTAATTTAGTCATTGGAGAGATTCCCAGAGATAGGAAGGTGATTTGGTTAGAAAAGAATGGGATTTGGTTAATATGACAACCCCAGTGATGACAGAGCTGAAATAAACAGGAAAGGACCCAGGACCCACAAAGACAAGGAAGGAAATCAAGAATTTTCCAGACCTCTGGTTTTCCTGACTTGTTTTTAATTTATTCTGTGTGCCAATTCAGATTGTCTGCCTATTTTTTTAATTTAATTTTTAGATCAAAGTAATATATGTACATAAAGAACTAAATAGTGCTATAAGGTTTATTTTTGAAAAATAGAAGTTTTCTAATCCCTATGCACTTTTCCATTTCCCAGCAATCACTTTAAAATTGTTTCAGTTTTTTGAAAATATCTATCTTTTTATCTATAAATAGCATGATTATTGGAGAGGATTTTCAATTTTAGTCATTATAAATTGACTTCCATCTTTGGAAGATTAAAATATAATTCTCTTTTAATTATATTTGGCTCTGTCCCCATCCCTTACCCACCACTACGTACCCATATATACATTTTTCAATTTTCTAGCCTCTAAAAATATATAGATCACAAATTTGATGAAATCAATAGTGTGTTTTCATAATCATGACTACACAAACGCTGTTTGTAATTGAATTATGTGGTTTACTATGATTATTTTCCTGTATAACTTTTGGTTTTATGTCATTTTCCTTTTTAGTTTTTTTTTTTTTTTTTTTTTTTTTTTTTTTTTTTTTTTTTTACTGTTTATATATTTTCGAGAGAGAGTTTGGAAACAGGGGAAGTGCAGAGGGAGGAGGAGGACAGAGGATCCAAAGCAGGCTCTGTACTGACAGCAGAGAGCCTGGTGGGGGGCTTGAACTCACAAACTGAGATCATGACCTGAGCCAAAGTTGGATGCTCAACTGGATGAGCTACCCAGGTGCCCCTCCTTCTTAGTTTTCCATGTACTTCTCCTCTATCATGTAACACTCATCTAAATATGCTTTTATTAGGTAGTTACCAACTTCCTGTCTTTGGAGGCTATTTCCTTGGAATCTTCTGAATTTCCCCAGTCTGGTCTGGTCTCTATAGACTTGACCAACAGCTCTCACTCAGCCTGATTTTTCCCTTCATCTTTGAACCTCAGAGTTTCCTTTTCCTTTCTCTTTTGTGGACCTTCTGTTTACTACATCTGTTTTGATAGAACAACTCTTACAATAGTTTACAGAGAAAGGATGCATAGAAGGTAATATTTTGAGGTTGTGTATGTCTTAAAATGTCTTTCATTTACCCTTTTGCTTAACTGATAGCTCATCTGGGTAAAGATATGAAGGTTAGAAATAATTTTATGACAGAATTTTGAGATATCTTTCCTTTGTTTTTGAGTTTTCAGTGGAATTATTTAAAAGACTGATTCTAGGGGCGCCTGGGTGCCTTAGTTGGTTAAGCGTCGGACTCTGGCTCGGGTCATGATCTCGCAGTTTGTGAGTTCAAGCTCCCGGTCAGGCTCTGTGCTGACAGCTCAGAGCCTGCAGCCTGCTTCAGATTCTGTATCTCCATCTCTTTCAGTACCCTCCCCCCCCCCCCCCCCGCACACACACAGTCTCACCCCTGTCCGTGTCTCTCTCTCTCTCTGTCAAAAAATAAACAAACATTAAAAAAATTTTTTTTAAAGACTGATTCTATTCAAGTCTTGATTCTTATAAATATGTTTTCTTCTCTCTTTATTTCTGCAAAACTTTAGAATCTTCTTTAGGTACCCAGTATTATGAAATACTATGGCAAAAGTCTCTTTTTATGGGTCTGTTGTCATCTACTCTTTTAGATTCTACAATCTCTTCTAGATTCTCAGTGGGTCTGCTTCGTCATTTGGAAATATTTATTCTTCACTTCTGGGACATTTTCTTGAGTTATTTTTTTGATAAATTCCTTTTTCCCCCTTTATTAAAATGCCGATTATTTGGATATTGGATCTCCTGGATTGATTTTCTAATTTTCTTATTCTTTTTCTATAATTTTCTGGGGTTTTTTTTGTCTGCAGTCTGGAAGTTTCTGCCAAGCTCATCTTCTTTTTTCTTTTCTTTTTTTTAATGTTTATTTATTTATTTAGAGAGAGAGTATGCACGAGCAGGGAGTAGGGTGGTGGCAGAGAGAGAGGGACAGAGAGAATCCCAGTCAGGCTCTGAACTCTCAGCACAAAGCCTGACAGGGTGTGGGAAGGAAGGCTAGACTTGGTCAGGGGGCTTGATCCCAGGAAATGTGAGATCATGGCCTGAGCTGAAGTCAAGAGTTGGATGCTCAACAGATGAGCCACTCAGGTGCTCCTGTCCAGCTCATTTTCTATCCTTTCTATCCTTCTACTACGTTTTCATTTCTGCTAATTTCTAAGAGCTCTAGAGTTTTCTCTGTGTTCCTTCTTATAACATCTTGTTTTGCTTTATCAGTTCAAAAATCTTCTCTATTGTCTCTGAGGATGTAGGATAGTTTAGGTACAGTTTTCAGATCCCCACATAGTCTTTGTGTCCTTCAAATTGATTTTTGGCTTGTTGGCTTTGGTCTCTGTTGCTTATGTTGGAGGCTTTATGCAGATGATGTGGGAATTGTGGTTGTTTTATTATGGCTGGACTTATGACCATGGCCCTGATGTAGAGAGATCTGTTGGCTTATTTTGTGGAGAATAATCAACATAAATATTTTTACATCATTTCTGTTCAATTTCCCCAGAGAAAATTTTTTCCAAATTCCAGGATGCAGAATATAAGCCTTGCTCCAGATTTTGGGAAGCTGAATGGAGAATAGAGCTGAGAGTGTGATGTTTAGAGCATAAACTTTCACACAATCCCCTTGGTTTCAATATGGTATTTTTATTTGCTCTTCCCTCAGTTCAGAGACCCTCTTCAGTCTGCAATGGGTGGAAAGGGAACTGCCTGATTTTGGAATTAGGCAGGGCATATAGGAGATGGATATCTATCTGCTTCTTAAATATTTTCTATTTTTTATTTATTGAAAATTTTTTAATGTTAATTTTATTTTTATTTTTGAGAGTGAGAGAGAGAGAGATAGGGAGAGGGGTCAGAGAGGGAGGGAGACCCAGAATCCAAAGCAGGTTCCAGGCTCTGAGCTGTCAGCACAGAGCCTGACGCAGGGCTTGAACTCACAAACCATGAGATCATGACCTTGAGCCAAAGTCGGATGCCTAACTGACTAAGCCACCCAGGCACCCCTTAAATAGATTTGCAATAAATCCTCCAGTTTCAACTCCACCGTTGCCCCCGCACTTCGGGGGTAGTAGCAGCAGCCATTCCTGGGATATATGCCGGTTCTATCGTGCACACCAGCGTGAACCTTGGCTTTCTCTTTTGCTGACTTGAGATTCAGCTTTCTTGAATCTGCTAAGTCAGCTAATACTTGTTCTATTTTTTCCAGATTTCAAAATTTTGTTGTTTCTGTATGTTCTCCCATTTTCTGCATCCCTATGGTTTTATGGCTTTAAACCCATTTACTGTTATTTTATGGAGTTTTGAGAGAAAGCAGAGGCACCTCCATGTGGTCAATCCTCTATCTTTCGTTGAGCCTCTCTTTCCCTTTGGCCTGGTTCTGTCAGTTCTCCTGGTTCTTGATTCTCTTTCATTTGTTTATTATCCAGTTTTATATAACTCTTGATCTAAAAGTTCCCACTGCTATTTATCATTTGTCTGAAGCTACTAGGTTAGTCTCAAGTTTAATATATCAATCTTGCTAACTCCGCACTGCTATAATATCTGTCTACTGAATCTATACATCTCTTCCACTGTCTGCTTGCCTTCTCAGCTACGCTGCATGGTCCCTGTTCCTTGGAAGTCCTGTGCTATTATTACAACCTCTGCTCAATCATTCTCTGTGGTATTCTTCCCTCTGTATTCATGAGAGTCAGGCTCTCTCTGATACTACATTCATCCTCAAGCCCAATCTCCAATAGAGCATCTGTCCCCAATCCCTTAAATATACAGACTAACCTTGTATAAATAGTCTATTTTGTTAGCCAGATTGAGTCGGAAGTTTAACTTTTCACATAGGCTTCCACTTTAAAATTAAAAGAAAGCATGCAATTTACAAGCATCATGGGTTCATGGGTGAAGCCAGGATTAGGTATCTTGAATTTCTTAAAGTCGAGATTCTGTTGTAGTCTTAGGACTAGACATGGTCAACAATGAAGGGGTGAGAGGAAAAACCACTCTCAGTACTATGGGCGAAATTTAAAGCAGTGGCTAAAATTCCTCTTCTGTCAGCCTTAAATAAATAGCATTCTATAGTCCACAGTGAGTCAGCACAGTGATGCTTGGATTTTGTTGATAAACCTGTTATAGGTGTTTCTCAGTTTGTGTTTCAGCTGGAATACTGTCAGCTGGAACACTTCACTGAGGCAGTCAGTGTAGGAGGGGAACATATGTGCCTTTGATGAAAGCTGCTTTGCAGTGAAAATCACAGGGATTCCTGTGAAGCTCTATTGTGAACATTGTTATATAAGCACTGCCTTTAAAATCTTTGGCTTGGGTCTCAAGTAAATGGGTTTATACAGGATGGCCCTACTGGCTCTGCAGGAGTGAAAATAAAATGTCTCACTATTGTGGTATTTGGGACTTTTCTGTTGTCAGATAGAACTTTGCCTATGTAAATTTAAAGCAAGGGAAGAGCAACTAATAAAAATTCGTGATTAGTGGCTAAAAGGCAGGCTTAAAAGTATCATGATTAAAGGCTCTGTCCCCATTATAAATTGAGTAACCATAGAGTTTAGGAGAGAGTGAAGTAGGGAGAAAATGGTGTGGGATGAGGCCAGAAAGGTAATGGGTACCAGATCCTGCAGGGCCCTAGAGATCATGTTAGTCTGAGGATGGGAATTTCTGGAGGATTCTGAGCAGAAAACAACATGATATGGCATTTTAACAGGGTCCCTCTGAGTAACAGGGGAAGGAAAGACAACTGAAGGAGGCTTTGGAATAATATTCCTAAGGGATAATGGTAGCTTGGACTTAGGTAGCAATAGAGGAAAAGGTGCACAGTGGTTAGATTCTACTTATATTTTGAAGCTGGAACCAACAGGATTTGCTGACAGATCAGATGTGGGTGCTAAAGGAAGGGAGAAATTAAGCATGATTCAAAGTTGTTTTGGTTTGGTCTATGCATCTCTAGGAATGGAAATGATTATGGAGAAGGCAGAGGGATTTTTTAGGGGGAAGATGTCATAGAATTAGGAGTTAAATTCTGATGGGTCATGTTAAGTTGGATATGCTCATTGGACATACAAGTGCAGATATCTAATGGGCAGTTGGGTAGAGAGGATTCCAGGGCAGAGATTTTGGCTAAAAGCGTACGTTTGGGAATTGTTGGTATAGAGCTGATATTTAAAATGTGGCTGAGACTGGTTGAACCCTCCATAGGATTGAGATGGGGAAGATGTCTAAGAATAAAGCCTTGGGCATTCCAATATTGAATGGTCAGTAAGACAAGGCAAAACCAACAAAGAGACTGAGAAAAGGCACTTAGCGAGGTAGGAAGAAGTCTAGGAGTGAAGTGTCCTGTAGGCCAGGTGAGGAAAGTGTTTTTAAGGAGGGGTGAGTGAAGCCATGGGAGGTGCCACTTATAGATCAAGCAGAATGGGACCTGGAAACTGGCTGTTGGATTTTTTCAGTCAGGGTGATCCGATTATCTTGAGAAGATTTGATGGAATCTTGGGAAGAGAAGCTCTTACTCTAGCCCTCTAAGCCTCAGTTTCTCATCTGTAAAATGGTATAACATTACCCATTTCAGAGAGTTGTGAGAACAAAATCAATGGACTCATATAAAGTACTCAGAACAGTGCCTGGCACATTGTATATGCTAAATAACTAGTTTTGTTCTTACTGGAAACCTCTGTTAATTGTCCGTCACCGTCTCGTGGAGAGGTCATGCAACGAATCCACCTATCTGAATGAGCACTCAATCCATACAACTCCCTTCCAGGCTATCATAGAAAACCTTGTTTACTGTCTCACTAAAGTATAGGTAAATATTCAAGGCACAGTGGCTGTGAGGCAAGAAGTGAGGCTATCTTGTGACTACTGCAGGATCACTGATGGGTCTTAGAGACCATTCCTCTCATTTCAGGGTTCTTATTCATTCCAAACATTGTCAAAGGATAATACCTTGTACGCCAGTTTGCTCTTAGAACCCAGGATATTTTGTTATTCTTATTTGAAAACTACAATCGGGTTTGCCTTATTTCTAGTGTTTTGCTGATTAAATTCCTCATACATGGGTGGCAGGGGCACAGCTATCTCTTGGGCAGACTCTCCAGTGTCTTGGGATGAATTCTGATGGGCCCAGAACACATAAACCCTTTTACAGCTATTCATGTTTTGCTTTCTTTTTAAATCAGTTTGTCTTCTGTTGGGTTTATTTCCTCTCACACAAGTGCTCATTATAATCTATGCTCTGGCCTGAGTAGTATTCTGCTTGAAGTAGAGAACAGGCAGAACAGGAGTCAAAGACTTGTATTTCCTTTGGGTCATCCATAAACATTGACTCACAGCTCAAGAAGCAGGTGCTATGGACTGAGTTGTGTTTCCTCCAAATATTTCTGAGCGCTACTACCCCCTGCCATGTGACTGTGTCAGAGATAGGGCCTCTATTATGTATTTATTTATGTATTTATGTATGGATGTATGTATGTATTTATTTATTTATTTACTTATTTATTTCTTAATGTTTATTAGTTTTGAGAGAGAGAGAGACAGAGAGAGCATGTGCTTGAGTCGGGGAGGGGCAGAGAAAGAGAGGGAGGGAGAGAATTCCAAGAAGGCTCTGTGTTATCAGTGCAGAGCCTGGCCTGGAGCTCGAGCTCACAAACCATGAGATCATGACCTGAGCTGAAATCAAGAGTCCAACGCTTAACCACTTAACCAACTGAGCCACTCAGGTACCCTGGGCTGGGGCCTTCAAGGAGATGATTAAGGATAAGTGAAGTCATAAGAGTGAAGCCCTGATCTGATAGAACTGGTGCTCTAAGAAAGTGATAAAAGCAAGTGATAAGAGAAAGTGATAAAAGGGTTCTCTGTCCACCATGTGAAAACATGGCAAGAAGGCAGCTTTCAGCAAGCCAAGAAGAGAGCTCTCAGCAGCACTCGACCATGTAGGAACTCTAGTTCCAGCATCCTGACTTGTGAGCAAATAAAATAAACTTTTATTGTGTAAGTCACCCAGTCTGTGGCATTTTGTTCAGGCAATCTGGATGGACTAAAACAGTGGAGGCTCTTCTTTCTACTATTTGTTGTCCTAGCATTTTTTCAAACATTAGTTCTTTGGGGACTTTAGATTTCCTGATAATCTAGATAACCATCTGCATTAAAAAAATTCCTATTTAAGCTTTGAAATACCGGCAGCTTCTTTAATCATGTCCAACATAGTGCTTTATGTTGTAGACCATCTAAAATTTTCATGAACTTATCACAGTGACTATAAACATGCACCTCTAGTTTATCTCAGGCTCCTTAGCATTAAATAAACTTTGATTTCTTGGAATTAAAGAGCAAGGTAGCTGATGCAAGCCTACCCTCCTTACCTTCTTTACATCCTTTTCTTTCCTCTCCCCCCTCACTCCCCGGATATTCCTCCTGTATTAACCACCTGCAATATTTTCTGCCTGAAACATTTAGAAATGTTTACTATACGGTATTTCAAGATACATGAGCATTCATCTGGCATTGATCAGTAGGTAGCTGTTGTCATTTTTAACGCCTGTGCAAGCCTATAGTGGCGAGAAGAAACACTTACCTATTTTTCTGCTTTCTACATTAACAACAAAAATGCCAGTACCTGCAAGGTCTTCTCTCTGAATGTTCCAGATCTTATTTTTCTTAATGTAGGCACTTCTTTCTTCTTTAATATCATGTCAGAAAGCACTAAAACATTACACTATTATTTGTAGTCTCTGGAAATCCATAATTGGAAATCTAACTTCCGATTCCAGAATTGAGCCTACATGAGCTGATTAGAAGCTGCCTTGTGGCCACAAGATCCAGACTTTGGACCATCCTGAAAGAGGATGGCTACTTTTTGGGAATTTAAGGCTTTAAAGACACCAGGTATATGTGCCAAGGGCAGTGGGAAGGAGTTGGTTGATGCTAGAATTTTCTAACTTCTACCTGTGAGATGCAGAATGAATATGTATCTGTACGTTACCTGTATATATGCCTATATCTCTATATAACATTGTATATCTTATTATATATACAAATGTATATTTTAGGCTGGCACAAATCTGATGTTGAAGAATATTCATTATGGTACTCAAGGAGAAAAATATAACAGTGTACTTTTGGAGAATTTTCAAGGAGGAGGAGGAAACATTTAGAAGAGCAGTTAAGTAGGCAAGCTGCAGTTGCACAAAAGAAAGCCCATATGGTTTAATGCCATACATTAGTTTGTTTTAAACCTTTGTGGTTTATTTTCAATTTAAAATGAATATGTGCTTTAATTAGTTCTGGAGTGCGATAGGGAGGCATATGTCTTTTAGTTAAACACAGAGTAATTTACATGGTATTCTCTCCCTTGTTTTTCATGATAGATCTGAGTTCCAGTTAGCCAACAAAATGTGGTCCATAGAGACACAGGGCAGACAATCCTTAATGTGTTTGGAATCTGTTATTTTTTCTTTTTCCTTATCACACTTTGCTTAACTGAAAAGAAAGAACGTTTAAATCTTTATTCATTTATTAATAAAACACTTAACTGACATATTTCATATGTATAGCCACTTTATGATACAAATTTATGTGCATGTACATACTTATGTCCTCAGTGCTTTTATATCTTTCTCTGTCTCTGAAAGGTAGAGAGAGATATAGATACAGGTATAGATATAAATATAGGTATTGAAGCCTAGGGATTCAAGTAAAATCTTTTCCCTGGTCTCAAAACTTCAGGGATACTGAAGGAAAACTACCTTATATAGTTGAATCTGGAAGTACAATTTCGATACCTAAATGCACTATACAAAGTGAAACCCAGAATATATATCCTCTGCATCACTCTGTCCTGGAATAAGCCAATATAAGAGTGTTGGTCATAGATACCATCGGGCAGTCTCATGTATGTCACAGGGTTGCTACAAGGCCAGATAAAAGAAAGCATAAGGAGCATGTTTTAAGCTTTTAAGCATAAAAAATGGTGGTTGGTATTCTCAGAATATTCAAAATTCAGCCACCAATGTGTCTGTCACTGTCAAAAGGGGCAAAATAAGATGTATTTTATTCATTATATCTTGGCCTTTAAGGCTGGCAGGTGAAAGGACCTGTCCTTGTCCGTTCTGAAATCAGGTCATAACTGGTGGGCCCTGAGAGACAGGTCAGTCTTGATTCATCCGAGGCCTTGAGCACAGCCAGGGGGGATGTGTGGAAAGCTACACAAGTGTACTTCTCTGGTGTGATGCTTCTCTGGTATTCTCAGAATATTTAAAATTCAGCCACCAATGTGTCTGTCACTGTCAAAAGGGGCAAAATAAGATGTATTTTATTCATTATATCTTGGCCTTTAAGGCTGGCAGGTGAAAGGACCTGTCCTTGTCCGTTCTGAAATCAGGTCATAACTGGTGGGCCCTGAGAGACAGGTCAGTCTTGATTCATCCGAGGCCTTGAGCACAGCCAGGGGGGATGTGTGGAAAGCTACACAAGTGTACTTCTCTGGTGTGATGCTTCTCTGGTATTCTCAGAATATTTAAAATTCAGCCACCAATGTGTCTGTCACTGTCAAAAGGGGCAAAATAAGATGTATTTTATTCATTATATCTTGGTCTTTAAGGCTGGCAGGTGAAAGGACCTGTCCTTGTCCGTTCTGAAATCAGGTCATAACTGGTGGACCCTGAGAGACAGGTCAGTCTTGATTCATCCGAGGCCTTGAGCACAGCCAGGGGGGATGTGTGGAAAGCTACACAAGTGTACTTCTCTGGTGTGATGCTTCTCTGGTATTCTCAGAATATTTAAAATTCAGCCACCAATGTGTCTGTCACTGTCAAAAGGGGCAAAATAAGATGTATTTTATTCATTATATCTTGGCCTTTAAGGCTGGCAGGTGAAAGGACCTGTCCTTGTCCGTTCTGAAATCAGGTCATAACTGGTGGACCCTGAGAGACAGGTCAGTCTTGATTCATCTGAGGCCTTGAGCACAGCCAGGGGGGATGTGTGGAAAGCTACACAAGTGTACTTCTCTGGTGTGATGCTTTTCCCCAGGATGATTGTCTGCTCTTCCCAGGTCCAGAGGTGTGGACCTCTAGCCAGTCATTTATGGTCATGAGAAATTGTACGACTTATTTGAGATTTCCCAGAATGTTGATGACTCAAAACTAGATCACACCAGGCTGGCGTTGTCTCCAAACCTTTTCTCCATCATGCTCAATTTCTAGGCATTTTCTTCTCATCACAAATGGCCTATTAGACACTTCATATTCAATTAGGGTTTTGAGATTCTACCCACAAAGTCATGAAAACACAAACCACTTCCCTGTATTTTAAAGAACAAGCATAATTTATCTTCTATTTATTTAGAGAAGTGATAGGTTTTGAGCTCCTATTTTTACTTGGCGGTAGGTTTTTTGTAGCAGGAGAATGAAAATGGAGCCTGTGTCCCTGCAACTGTGTTTAATTAGAGAACATGCTGAGCCACATTTGGCCATTTTTTGTTTCTGAACTAATGTCAGCTTCTCCAGTCTGCCATGGAGCATGTTTTGCAGCTCTGCAACAAAGGATTAAAATAAAATAAATGTTTGGAAAAGTGCTTTGAAATAGCTAAAGATAGAGAACCATACAAAAGCTCACGGGCTTTGGTAGGAATGACAAATTAATTATGCCGTCTTTAAGTGATAACACAGAACAATTAATGCACTTAATTGCTTAATTGAAACAAAAAGCTCTTTTGCAGTTTGCGTAATTTCTTTGTGTAAGAAGAAGTTTTCATAAATTTATAAATTGATGCATGACCTCTGATTTAGGGAATTTTGGTAACATATCTCTTTCTGTACTTTTTACTTGGTTTTTATTTTCAGACAGTATTTTTCTTTCTTATTGTGTAAATCCAGAACTGAGTTCATAATGAGATAAATTATTAGTAGTAGTTAGGGAAGGGAAGGAAAACAAAATCATTTTAGAATAACTAACATCTTTGAATAATTTATTGGTATTTCTTTCTTTCTTGCTTATTATTTTTTGCCTAAGTATAGTTGACACACATTGTTACATTAGATCCAGGTGTACAACTTAGTGAATTGACAAGTTTATACATTATGCTGTTCTCACCATAAGTGTACCTAACATCTGTCCCATTATATCACTATTACAATACCATTGGCTGTATTCCTTATGCTCTGCTTTTTATTCCCTTGACTCACTCTTTCCATTTAATGAATCTTATTTTCAAGATTATATATATATTTTTTTTGCTTGATGGGAACACACCCTAAGTTTATTTTGAGGATTTCTTTTTAACATAGAACAAACCCAAGTTCAGTGGTTTTTAAGTTGCCCTGGAGGGCTGAAGATTTGTGAAGGGTCACCTTGGAACTGGTAAGGTGGGTGAGCAGATAGGGTACCACACTGTGAGCTACATGAGGGTTTTTGTACCTAATTGTATATCTAGCCCTTAGCACACTCAGTACATTGGAATGAATGAATAAACAAACTGACCCTATCCCTCCACCCTGCTTTAACTAGAGAAGTTCTGTTTTTCCTGTTTTCTTTGTTGCACTCAGAATGAGTTTTCAGGGGGAGCCTGGGTGGCTCAGTTGGCTAAGTGTCTGACTTTTGATTTTGGCTCAGGTCATGATCTCATGGTTGTGAGATTCAGCCCTTATTGGAGTCCTCTGTGCTGAGGGTGGAGCCTACTTAAGTTTCTCTCTCTCCCTCTTCCTCTGCCCTTTCCCCCACCTCAAGAAAAAAAAAAAAAAAGGAACAAGTTTTCAGCATCCTGGCTCCTCTCCCTATCATCTGCCTTCTCTTCCGCATTTCTCTCCACCAGTCTTCCTAGGCCTCCAGCTCCCCTGTATCACTTGCCCCAGTGGGAGTCGGTATCTTAAAGTGATGGCCAAACACCAGTCTCCATTCACCATTGGACCGTCACAGTGATCAGAAACACTGCCAACCTGTTATGGAGATGGGCAAGCTCCCTGAAAACTGTCATGCACTGTATAAATGTAAGGCATTAGTAATAGTTTTATATAGGAGTTTATTGATTTGTCAAAGTAATTGATATCACCTTGCTGAGATTGGACAACCTCAGATATCCTGGGACTTGGGCTGTTTGGCATGCCTTCCAAGCCTTCATTGACCTCTCTTTCTACCCTTGGTTTGGAAATGCTATATATTTATTCATGTTCCATAGACTGTTTGACCCTCCTTATTCTGAGACAGAGAAAATGATTCATCTTCTCAGTGTCCTTAGGTGACACGTGATGAGCAGGTAGGTTATAAAAATAGTAAATATTTATTGTACTTCCATGCTGGGCAAGGATGATTCTATACATGATCTCATTTTACAATGAACAGCTAGCATTTTTTCTAGGATGTCAGGTATGAATGGAAGTGCTTTACATAAAATTGACTCATGTCATCCTCATTGTAACTTTATGAGTTAAATGATATTATTGCTCACATTTTACAAAAGAGAGAAAATTGAGCACAGAGAGATTCAGTAACTTACGCCCAGCTAGTAAGACAGGAAACTTGGTGAGGTAGTATTACTCTAGGCCAGAATGTGTGATGCTCACTGCCTTATCATCTCAACAATGCTGTAATTTCCTTTTATGTTTTTCTTTTTATCCCTGTGGACCCTAGAATGCTCTTCTAACTTTATAAAACATATTAAAAAAAAGACCTGAGGCACTTATATCATTATTAAAATATCATCTCTAGGGAAGTAGCTATGGTATTTGTTTTCTAATATGAAAATAGCTTCAGTTTTTATCTGATTATAAAAATAATTCATACTTGTGAAGATAAATGAAACAATCCAGAAAATACAAATGAGAAATCATAACTACCTACCGGTACTTGGGTGGATATGCTTTCTGACATTTCTCTATGCACATGCATGTATGTGTATATAGCATTTTTACAAATGTGACTATATTATACCTGTTGTTTTTTAACCTATTCCTAGGCTCACAGTGCAGAGGAATTGGGGATGTCTTTTCTGTGGCAGTGACTATAAGTATATGCCATGCTTTTGAATATGGTGCTGCTCTGTATGGCTGTGACAGACTTCATTTAAGCATATTCATGAACATCTAAACCACTTCCAATATTTACATGATAAGAAAATTTATGGTAAACATGATTTCTACAAATATTTTGGTTCATGGACATTTTATTACTTGGGAGCAAATTCCTGAAGGTGGGATTGTTGGCACAAAGGACATTCACATTTTTTATTGGGTATATAGTGCCAAACAAGAAAGACTGTAACAACTTCATCCTCTACGAATATATTTCGAGTGTGCCCACCTCTTTTACTTCTTGCCATTGCTGATTTTGTCAATGTAAAGATGTCTGATAGTTGAAAAAATGTTTAATTTTTATTTCTGACACTCAACATTTAGTGGAGTTGAATATATATATTTATTATGATCATTGGCCATTTGTATATGCTTTGCAAATTACCTTGGAATATGCTATATCCACTATTTTTGTTAGTGACAGTTTATTTTATGCTGATTTTTTATTATCTTTTTCTTTTCTTACTTTTTTTTTGCATATTAAGGATATGAGTCTTGTTTATTTTATGTGTTGCAGATATTTTTCCCAGATGGTAGTTAGTTCTTCAGCCTTGTTTTAGTAGTTTATTTACTTCTTTATCTATTTATTATTTGCCACATAGGGTTTTTGAATTTTTATGTGGTCAAACAAACCTCTTCTCTAATAGTTTCTTCTGGCTTATGAGCCATTTTTAATAAAACTGTCTTTACCCCAACATTGTGGAAATGGCTTCATCTTAATAGGACACGGAACCAGACCATGTAACTGTCATTTATGTGTCTATCACTTTAAAGTTTACTGAGTTTTCACAAACACTTCCTCATTTAATTCAGTTCACAATATAATATTATTATTAATATTTCTCAGATGAAAATGAGACAAAGAGAATAAATACTCCAAATCACACATCTACTAAAGATTAGACTATAGGTTGGTCTGATGCCAAAGCCATGCTTTTAGCCCTGGAGTACACTATGATCCCTTAGGTAGATGGGAAAGCAGAGGAATAGAAAGGTTAAATGGCCTGTCTCATGCTGAAAATTATCCCCCCCCTTTTTGATAGAAAGATTAGGAATGGAATCCTTAACTGTTAATATGTGTAATCGAGTTCCAGTTCAGACTTTTGAAAGGAGTTTCAGTGCAAAAGCAATCAGATGTTGAAAGGAAAAAAGACATAGGAACGTTAAGGTATTAAATAATATGGGGTGTGCTTCGGATTTTAAGAATTAAGAGGATGATGTCCAAGTAGTTAAATGAATTTGTAAAAATGGGTCAGTGAGAGAGCACTATATCAGAATGCTTGGTCCATTTTCAGGCAGGCATATTGAGCAAATTCTTCCCTCATCTCATTTCCAGTAAGTAGTCAGAGCAAGTATTAAGCAGGATTTTACATGTACAATTAGAAAGGATTTCATGCCTGGTATTATACTGGATTTTGATGCAGATAAATTTCTCATTCGCAGAACACTTCCAGTCTTCAGGGCAGAATTTACCATTAGAATAAAAAGGCATATAGATTTCAGTTGATATCACTTCATTAATTATCAGCACTTGCGTGAATGCACTATTTTTGGTAAGCACTGTATTTGAGACAACACAAAAAGTAAAAGGTGTTTTGTGGGTTTTTTTGCCCTTTTTTCCCACTGTAAGGGTAAATCTGAGTAAGGAGCAGAAAGTGCTTGACTCCTGGTCTTGCAGTGAAATGAACAGAGCTCAGTCTCATCAAAAATAATTAGGAAATTCAATACAGAGCAAGAGAAACTATATAACAACGCAAAGCTATATAACAGGAGTAACGCACGTTTTGCACAGACTGGAGCAAAACATGGGTCATCGCTTTCTAATTTACCATATTTCGTAAAAGTTAAACATAATTTAAACTGTAGTGTAAGCTCCAATTTTTATGTTAGTTTGTATTCCTATTTCATTGGTGTGGATCCTCAAACCCTAATTTCTTGCATTTCTAGAAAACAAACCACTGTACCTCCCACATGAATTGCTTCTGGATCTTTCAGGACTCTTCCTGGTGATCAAGTTAATAGAAAATGGCCTAGATGTACCCTGTGAGCTCTGCTATTCTTACCTTACTTAGCCTTGACCTCTCCTCTTACAGTTGAATTAAAGTTTATTTTATTTATTTTTGAGGGCGTGGGCAGAGACAGAGGGAGAGAGAATCCCAAGCAAGTCTTGCACCGGCAGTGTGGAGCCAGACATGGGGCTCAAACCCACGAACTAGGAGATCATGACCTGAGCCAAAATCGAGAGTTGAAGAGTCAGACACTTAACTGACTGAGACACCCAGGTGCGCCCCCCATCCCCCCATCCCACCCTTAGAGTTTAGTTAAATCAATCATTTGTTAGGATTCAGAGCTGGAAAGAATAAGACCGTGTCCTGAGTCTCAGCGTTTCTTTGCCCGTGTCGCACTGTGCAGCATACTGACACCACTCTCTGTTGAGTCATGCTTCTCTCCTCTCCAAGCAAACCTTTCGTTTCCAGAGCTTCTCTGTGTTCTCAAATCCTATCAGTAGTGTTTTCTGGCCTGCAGGTTTTCAGAACAGAATCCAGGGTTTCTATGGCAGTGGGGAAAGATTTTTTTCTCATCAGAAAATCAGAAAAGGCACCTCAGTGATACAGCAAACTTAATCGTTTCGGTGTTCTAACTTAAATCTTTTCCCCAAAGTTAATTACTTCTCACATCAGGGTTGTTCTTTCTAATAAAATGAAGTAATGACCATAAGAAGAAGCCGATATTTTTTTGACACGTTATAAGGAATAACGTTCAGGAATTTGGATGCTCAAGAAATTAATTGACCTTTATAGCAGTGTGTTCTCCAATCCACCAATTATTCTGGATATGGTTGTTAAGAATATGAACATCAGCCACACTTGGATTCAAATCCTGGCTGTGCCATGTACTGTGTGGGTGTCTCTGGGCAAGTCGCTTATTTTTAAACCACAGTTTACTCATATGTCAAATGAGAATTAATGCCTTTCTCTCCTCAAATTTACATTGAAGGCTAAATTAGGTAAGGCACATAAAATGCTTTCACAGTACCTGCCATCAAGTGAGTTCAATAAAAAGAATTCAGTTGTATCATTTAGCACTGTTACCAAACGGTTGGTACTTCCATAAACAGCTGACCTTTAGAAAAGCTTTTTTGGAATAACATTTTCCCCCACTTCCTTATACCTTCGCTTCATCGTAAACGAGGGCCAATGTGTTCAAGATTGGGATACTAAGAAAAAATAACTCTATGGCTCTTGTTCCAAAGGACTTCAGGAGATAAACAATTCCACTTTCACTTTTACTGCCTTCACTTGTTTAAATATCATGTGTGCATTTTCATGGCATTTGCAATCCTAGAAAAGTCTACAGGGCAAGAAAATAAGTGTACCACCCATAAGTATTCCACTTTTTGCTCTGGTATTTATTCATCAGATTTCTTCTACAAGTGACAGTAGTTTGGGAAACTTGCAAGCCTTAAATATTGTATTCAATGTGATGCATGCCAAACATATGGTCTCCTCTTTCAAGAAATAGAGAAGGAAGGACTTGGAAGAATATACAAATTTATACAGTGGGTTGATGACATTAACTGCATGCAGAAAAGATAACAAAAAAGCACAATTAGTTCTACCCACATAATTAGTATGAACCTCACAAGACTTTTGGCTGGTTGTAAAGTCAGATAGCCAATTAAATAAAAAGATTGCCACTTCTCATATATTGTTTAATTGGAGCAGGTGATCTCTGGCTGAGACCTGTGGTGTATTGATCTGATTCCATAAACATTTATTGAATGTCTGTTCTGTGCCAGGCACTGGCTCAGCTTTGAAATTACAAAGGTGAATAAGACAAAGACCCTGTTTTCAAGGAAGGTAGAATGCAAAATTCATAATTTATGCTTGAGGATTTACTTCCTGACTATTCTCACTGCTCAAATGGCAGGGCATGCACATTTGAAATGTGAATATCCTCATGAGTAATTTATCAAATATGTTCCCTTTTCGTAATATCTCATATGGCAGTATTGCATAGAGTTAATTGCCAGATTACAAGGGGCCCTTGTGTATTTCTGCATATAAACACTTCTACATTTAGTGGTAGTGTATTCATGTGTGGCTGGGTATGAAATATAATTTAACCTTGTTCCTGATTCCTTAAGTAGTAAGAGAAGGGAACGCACAGGAGATATCAAAAAACCTAGCTTCATGATAATTTCTAATAAACACTTTTTCTAGGGCAATGATACTTTATACTCAAGCTGAAAAATGACATAAAGAAAGTTTGAGTAAATTCATGGCATTGGTTTCTAGACTGTCATACTTTAAAAGTGTTATTTTATTAATTTCAAGTCAGTTTCTAGACTAGTACAGACTGGAATAAGAATGTAAGATATCATTCTTCTAAAGAAAAATTAAGGGAACTGGGAATGTGTAGGCTCTTGGGACAGGTGAGTTCTACTTGACTTTCTTAAGGATGTTGGGGCCAGAAAATGGACAATTAATTTGCATTGCCGTTTTCCCCTGTATAGCTTGTTTTCTGAAAATTGGAACTGCTAATGATGCATGATGATTATGACCTCTTCCTCCTTCCCTTCCCTCTTATGTTTATTGAGCATCCAAACTCCTTAATGTTATTCTTTATAACACGTCAAAAAACAGATTCTTAGGGTCACTGCTTCATTTTATTAGAGTACTCCTGTGTTTATTGAACACAAGACACTGTGCTGGTCAGGAAAATGAGGCCCTGCATAGAACTAATGTCACTTTTGAGGTCAAAGTAGTAGATCCAATAATGTAGGTGCTCTAGAGCAGTGCAGTAGTCATTCTGCTCCTATTTTCTGGTTGTGTCACTTTGGACCATTTACTGATCTCTTTAAGTTTTTGTTTCTTATTTTAAATGAAAAGTATTACCTGTCTAATGGGTTGATGTGAGGTTTAGAGACAGGTGTTCATTTGTTCAATCATCAAATATTTGTTGAACACCTACTATTCTGTCTGATACTGTTCTGAATTCTTGGAAAACAATGGTGAACTAAAAAAGATTCCTGGGTGGCTGGATGGGCTCAGTCGGTTAATCATTCAACCCTTGGTTTCAGCTCAGGTCATGATCTCACTGTTTTGTGAGTTCAAGCCCTGCATTGGGCTCTGGTCTGGCAGTGCAGAGGCTGCTTGGGATTCTCTGTCTCCCTCTCTCTCTGCTCCTCCCCCACTCATGCTGTATCTGTCTCTCTCAAAATAAACACACTTAAAGAAATTTTTTAAAAGATGGGATTGTGCCTGCAATGTTAACATCTGAGGAATAGTAAGAAGGAAGCCAATGTGGCTACAACACTGTGAAGAAGGGTGAGGGAAAATTATATATATTAACATACGCTGGAAGTGTCTGACCAATAACAGGTACTATTGAATTATATGATTACAGCAGGAGAAGATGAATGGGCTGAGGTAGGCATCAAACTGTTTTTGTGGAACCCATGGTATTTGAGGTGTGCCTTAAGGGGCAGGTAAGAAATAGACAGTGCCTGCTAGCTAGCCCAAATTTTGTTATTTTGTCTTTGTACTATAAAGAGGCTAGAACCCAAACTGTTTTGCCATCATAGTGACCTGATCTAACCAAGCCTCTTGTTTTATTGCCAAAGACTGAATGTTGTAATATCCTTCCCCCACCAATATTCTGCACATCCCTTACATATCGCCAAAGAAACATGCATATGTAGCATGTGTAAATGTACATACAATATGTTGTATGTACAGGTAAGATGTATGTAAACGTGAGAAGAGAGAAACGATGAGATTTCCTTTTCTTCCAATGGAAAATTCCTAGGAAATGAACAGTTTGGGTCACTTACAAAGCTACATTGTAATGCCCATTTTAAAATGAAATTTAATATAAAATCATGATTTTAATGATCTGTTTTCAACCATCTTTCTGTTAGTGGCCAGTTATACTTAATTTATTCAGCAATTGGAGTTCCTTGGTGGTACAGAATCCCTGTGGCATTTTCTACCTCTATTTCCTTATTGTTGCTCTCTTTATTTGTATCTCTTTCAATTTAAAGGGGTTGTTTGGGGGCCTTCTGAAAATATAAACATGAGTGAGACTTTCCCAGACCACATTAGGCCAACATAAATGATGACTCACCATGAGTAACTCAATTGAGATGGTGATTAACAATTTCTATTTTTGTGGAAGAAATACGGTTAACATCTTAGAGTTCTTTATATATCATTAGCAAATCTAATTTTTTTACAATAATCTTTGATATATTTTCCTATTTTAAGAAAACACATTAGAGTGGTGTTTACACCTAAAAATCCAGCCTTTTTCACTCGGCTTATATCTTATTACTGGAATTTCTGTGAATGTGTTTCATTATTGATATTCTCTCAGACTTGAAGATGAAGTGACAAATAATCTTTGACTTTTGTACACAAGGTAGAGTTTTTAGTTGGGGAGGTTTGAGGCTAAAATTGTTGCTCCTCTCTCCAAGACTCCAAGAGCATATTACGGGAAGAAAGCCAAGAGAAAAATTTTCTTTTAAACCTCAGGGATGTATTACTGCTTTACAATTACTTGAAAGATGAATAAAATTCTTTGACAAACTATGTTATTTTAGGTGATGATTATGAATCATTAAGAAACCGAAGCTTCTTCTAGTATGCATTAAAAACCATTTTGCCTTGGATTTTATAGTGTTATTACTCTTCAACTTCTCCTGAGCACTATAATTATTCTAGGTGGTTATATAAATTGAATTTAGAAAGTCCCTATTAATTAGACAAACCATTGCTATCTTGTCTGCAATTCTGAATCACTTGCCCACCACTGCTCTCCAAATAAAGAAATTTCAAATTTATTTTAACGTGTGGTCTGTTCTTGATTTATGTGACTATTGATTATTCATGGCTCATTTTATATCCTAGGCCAAGAAGATGCATTAGATTTATCCTGTGGCTTCATTTGTCTTGACAAATCGCTGCCCCAACCTCTCCTTAGGAATGAAATTTTAACTTAGTACCAGTTTAGAAGCCATTTTCAAGTAGATGTTATTAGAAAAAATAATATATAATAAATATGTATTTTTTAGGTAATTTTTTACAATTAAACAAAGAAAATGACTTTTTTCTTTACGTAGCAATTTAAGTAGACAGATACACCAATCCATGAAACTTGAAGGGAAAGACACCTTGCTATGTGTAAATTACTTCAGTGTTAAAAAATGTAGTTGGGGCACCTGGGTGGCTCAGTCGTTTGGGCGTCCGACTTTGATTTTGGCTCGGATCATGATCTGGTTGGTGAGATGGAGTCCTGCCTCAGGCTCTGCACTGACAGCACAGACCCTGCTTGGGATTTTCTCTCTCCCTCTCTTTCTGCCTCTCCACCGCTCATGTTTTCTCTTTCAAAAATAAATAAATATGCTTTAAAAAATGTAGCTGAGGGGTGCCTGGGTGGCTCAGTCAGTTAAATGTCTGACTTCGGCTCAGGTCATGATCTTGCGGTTCATGAGTTCAAGCCATGTGTCGGGCTCTGTGCTGACAGCTCAGAGCCTGGAGCCTGCTTCACGTTCTGTGTCTGCCTCTCTCTCTGCCCCTCCCCTGTTCACGCTCTGTCTCTCAATAATAAATAAACGTTAAAAAATTTAAAAAAAATGTAGTTGAGGCTTTCTGTTCCATCTCATTTTTACACTCAAAATGGCTTATAAAGATGATTAATTGTATATTTAATTATGTTGTACTTGTGCATGGCAGATTGCTCCTTGAGGCAATGATTAAAACACAATAAGATCTAAGGGAAACTAAGAGCTAATAGGGCAAGGCAAGGCAATGGAAGACTAGAATCTGGTATGACTCAGCAAACATTTAAGGGCTAAAAGATAAAGAAGATTGAGATTTGATTGCTGTCATCAGTTAATTTTCAATTTATTATTATAAAGTGGTAACATAATTATTCATGAGAAATTATTCATGATAAACATATTGTTATGTTAGGGCATTTTAATACATTTTATTGTTCTTTAACATGTACCAGCCCCTTTAATCCTCAAGACAAACCTGAGATAGGCAGGCTTAGGTAAAAGTAATCTTTGGTCATAATATATATATTTTTCAGTATCTTCCCTCCCCCAGCTTTATTGAGATATAACTGACATATAATATTGTGTAAGTTTAAGGTGTACAATGTCATGAATTGAAATATAAATATCATGTGAAACAGAGGAGTATGTAAAGCACTTTATATTTCTTGAGCTTTCAAAAGTTACACTTGTTGAGATGAGCACTGGGTGTTTTCTGGAGACCAACTTGACAATAAATTATATTTTTAAAAAATTAAAAGAGAAAAAGGATGGGGAAAAAAAAGAGAAAAAGGATGGGGAAAAAAGTTAACTAGTTAAAAGCCTTATTCCACCAACTTGAAATGCTGATTCTCATTTACAAAATGTTCATATGCTATGGGCTCAGTTCTTCTTCTATTCTATTTTATTGATCAAGATGTCTATTTGTGAACCAATGTCATGTTTTATTAATTTATACATCTTTGTAATATATTTTGATATCTTATGGGACCCAATTCTAGGCTTTAGCTATTCCTGAGCATTGTGTCTTCTATATGAATTTCATAATTATCTTGTCAAGTTCCATGAAAACCTTCTATTGGACTCTTGACTAATATTGCATTGAATTTATAGGCTAACTTTAGATCATTAGCTTATTTATAGCTTTCCCTTCATGCACATGCATATCTCCATTTATTCGGGTATTCTTCACTCAACAAATATGTCCTTCACTCAACAAATATGTTTTAAACACATACTATTCTTAGGTCACTGTTATACGTGTTGGGGATAGAACATTGATTAAAATGTCCCTACTTTTAAGTAGCTTATATTTTAGTGGGGGGAAAAGAGAAAAATAGGATTCAAATATATAATATACAGTTGTCTCCATAAAGATCTTGAGTATTTCTTGTTAGGTTTATTTATGGGTATTTCACAGTCTTTCCTATGGTTATCTTTTTTATGTTCTTTCTAAAATTATCCTTTTATTTGGTTATTGCTGGTATATAGGAGAATTACTGATGCTTGTATTTTGATTTTATATCCTGTTACACTATGAACTTAGTCCTAGTATTTTAACAGTTGATTCCATTTGGTTTTCTATTAAGTAACAATCCTGCATAATGACTATTTATCTCCTCAATCCTAGCCTACATGTTTTATTTCATTTTTCCTTGTCTTACTACATTTCTAGGATGATTAGTAAAATATGTAATAGTAGCTATGAAAGTGAACATCTTTTTTCCTCTATCTACTTTTAATGGAATACTTCTCATTTCATAATAAAGCATGATGTTTACTATTTCTTTCTTCAATGGAGCAGGGCAATTTTTCTCCTATTTATAATTTTTAAAGTACTTTTTTAAAGTAAAAAAATTTTCAACATTTATTAAGAAGTTCATGTGTGTGTGTGTGTGTGTGTGTGTGTGTGTGTGTAAAACGTGTTAATGTAGTGAATTGTGTTGATCTCTCTCCCTATTTTTCAATTCTCAGATATATAGTGATTATAAAAGTATTAAGTGTCTACAGGTACAGGCAATGTTCTAGGCACTTGAGTTGCATCAGTGAACAAACACTCCAAAATTCCTGACTTCAAGAAGCTTACATTCTAATAATGGAAGGCATAAAATACTAAATATGGCAAATGAGAAAATTATATTTTTATTTTTTATTTAGTTTTAAATATTTATTTATTTTGAGAGGGAGAGTGTGAGTGGGGAGGTGTGGAGAGAGAAGGAGAGAGAAAATCCTAAGCAGGCTCCATGCTGTCAGTGTAGAAACGTGAGCCGAAATCAAGGGTTGGATGCTTAACCAAAGAGCCACCCAGGCGCCCAGAAAATGGTATTTTTAGTAGGAAGGGATAAGTGTAATGTAAAACAGAGACAGCAGAGCTGGTAAGGGGAATCGGGTGTAGGGAGGGAGTTTGTAGTGGATTTGGATGGGCTGACATTGCTGATTCTGAGCAGGGGAGCGGCCTGGCCTGCCTTGTGGCTGTGCGGATTCACTCTGCACTAACAGACATATGGGAGGGACGAGAAAGAGAGGAAGGAGATGTGTATAAAAGCTCCTTATAGTAAAACAGGAGGGAGTTGATAGAGACAGAACAGACCTGTGAGTGGTAGTGGAAGTGATGAAAATCTACTTCTAATTTAAGTAGAGCTAACAGAGTTTTCTGGATTTTTTATTGCATTTAGGTTATGAGAGGAAGAGAGGGGTTAAATTTTTTGGCCTCAGCAACCTGATTATGATGCTTTTTTTCTTTTAGTAAATGGCTAGATTTGATTTGCTAACAATTTGTTCAGGACTTTTGCAATGATATTCTAAAGTTGTGCTAGGTTTGCTAGGTTTGTCTGTTCTTCCATAAGCCATGCCTTTGAAAATACATAGGGTAGCTTTTTGTATGTTTAAGAGCAGTTTGTAGAAAATGAATGTTCTCTTACTTAAAAGTTTGGTTAGGCTTGCTCAAAAAGTCATTTAGACCTTTACTTTTTTTTTTTTTTTTGGATAGTGAAGGGATATGTCGGGGGTCTCTAAAGACCAAGTTTGGTGATTTGCTAGAAGGACTCACAGGATTCAGTGTTTAGTTTAACTCATGGCTAAGATTTATTACAGCAAAAGGGTACAAGGCAAAATTAAGAAAGGGCAAAGTTTCATGGGACAAAGTCTGGAGGAAACCAGGTGGAAGCTTCCAAGAGTCCTTGCCCAGTGTGATCTTGTGGGGTATGCTTAATTCTACTAGCAACAAGATGAACACGTGAAGTGAAGTGCACCAAAGAAGCACATTGGAGACTCAGCACCCACAGTTTTTTATCAGGGGCTGGTTACATAAGCACCCTCTGTATAATAAGCACCCAAATTCCAGACTCCCAGAAGGAATGCAGGTTTTTAGCATAAACCATATTTTTGTTTTGTTTTTTTGTTTTGTTTTTTTTAAGTTTTTTTTTTTAATGTTTATTTATTTTTGAGACAGAGAGACAGAGCATGAATGGGGGAGGGGCAGAGAGAGAGGGAGACACAGAATCGGAAGCAGGCTCCAGGCTCTGAGCCATCAGCCCAGAGCCTGACGCGGGGCTCGAATCCACGGACCGTGAGATGGTGACCTGAGCTGAAGTCGGACGCTTAACCGACTGAGCCACCCAGGCGCCCCAAACCATATTCTTTGTACAATTTAGGCACAGTGAGCCACTCGTTTAGAGAAAGTTTTATTTTATTATTATTTTTTAAGCTTATTTACTTATTTTGAGAGAGACAGAGAGTGAATGTGAGTGGGGCAGAGACAGAGAGAGAGAGAGGTGAGAAAGAGAATCCCAGACAGGCTCCATGCTCTCAGTGCAAGCCCAGTAAGGGGCTGGAATCGATGAACCATGAGACCATGACCTGAGCTGAAACCAAGAGTCGGATGCTCAACCGACTGAGCTATCCAGGCGCCCCTAAGAAAGTTTTATATTAATGTAAGGAAGCATTTGCTGGTCACTAGCCAAGAGCCAGCTTGGAAAACTGACCTAATGATAGCAGTCTCAGTTCTGTTATAACTTTTTTGCATGGAGGAATTGGGTGTCATAGAGATAGGAGGTAGATTGGATTGATTGCTGTTTGAATCTCTTCTGTATTATTGATTCATTCAGACTTTTAACTTTGTCATGAGATAATTTACTTTTTCCTAGAAAACTTGTCATTTTAACTAGGTTTCATATTTATTGACAGTTGTTCATACTATTGCCTTATAATACTATTTTTCAGTTTTTTTTCTTTTTTTTATTGTTGACTTATGCCTTGTCTCAGATTATACTTGCCAAAAGTTTGTCTCTGTTAATTTTTAAAATCTTGATAATTATAGGTTAACATGAAGTCATATGAAATAATACAAAGAGATCCCATATGTCCTTTACTCAGCTTCTCCGATGGTTGTACTATTTTGCAAAGCTTGAGTATAATACCACAACCAGTATTCTGACATTGATGCAATCCACTCATCTTACTCAAGTTTCCTCAGTTTTGCTTGTACTCATTTGTGTGTGTGTGTGTGTGTGTGTGTGTGTGTATTCTATACAATTTTATCACATGGCCAGATTTGTGTTTACAATGCCGCAGTCAAGATACTGAAGAGTTCCATCACCACAGTAATCTCTCCTATTGCCCTTTCATATGTACATGTGCCTCCCTCCAACTCCCTCCTATACACACACACTTCCCCATTCTAATCCACTGGAAATCACTAATCTGCTTTCCATTTCTAAGAATTTTTCATTTCAAAAAGGTGTATAAATGGAAACATACACTATATAATCTTTTGGCATTGACATTTCATGGAGCGTAATTTCCTGGAGATTCACCCAAATTGTTGTGTGTGTCAATAATCCCTTCCTTTTAATTGCTGAGCAGTAGTAAATAGTATGTATATAAACAGACATCTGGAATGTTTTCAGTTTTTTGGCAAATGTGAATAAACTGCTATGAACACTTGTTGACAACGTTTTGTGTGAACATACATTTTCATTTCTTTAGGATAAATGCACCAGAGTGCAGTTTCTGGGTCTTATGGTAATTGTGTGTTTAGTTTTATAAGAAACTACCAAACTATTTTCTGGAGAGGTGTATGATTTTATTTTATTTATTTGTATATTAAAACAATTTTTTTAAAGTTTATTTATTTATTTGAGAGAGAGACAGAGAGATGGAGCAGGGGAGGAGCAGATAGAGAGGGAGAGAGAGAATTCCAAGCGGGTTCTGTGCTGTCAGTGCAGAGCTCAATGTGGGCTCAATCCCACAAACCATGAGATCATGCCCTGAGCCAAAATCAAGTGTTGGATGCTTAACCGACTGAGTCACCCAGGCACCCCCTGACATCAAACTTTTCATTTAGTTTATTATTTAATTTCACTTATTAATTTAGTTTATTAATTTAAAATTTTACTCTTTGCCTTTTCTTTGAATTTTTTTGTTTTTATCTTTTATGGAAAATTGAGATTGGAGGTAGATCATACTGATTACTATTTCAGTTTAATTTAATTTATTTTAATATTTTTATTTTCTATTAAACATACCTGTTGCTGAAAATTCCCTCTGAGAATATCCTTGGGCATCCCCCACAGATTTTGATATTCAGTACTTTCATTATTGTTATATTTCCTGTTTCCAATTTGTCTGGAAATTTATTCCTTAATGTGTGAGTTATTTAAAATTGTTTTATTTCCCAGTTAAAATTTTTGCTTTGCTTTTTGAACTTAATATAGTTATATTTAATTTGAATTTTGCTTTGTAGGAATTAATGTATGTTTACCATGCTTCTTCTCTTTCCCCACCTCCTTTTCTGCCTCTCATGGAATTGACTATCTTGTGTTCAGTGGTATTGTTATAGTTGTTTATTTACTTCCCCTTTAATGATTTGGAAGTGAAACAATCCTTCGGTTGGCATTCTAAATCTTAATGCACATACTTGACCCTTTACAAATGGTTTTATTGAACATTGGCACACCATAAATTACGTACATTTTAAATCTAAAATTTTGTATTTTGAAAGAGTACATTTCAAATATATATATATATATATATATATATGTTTGATACACATATTTTAATATATATGTATATTTTTTTAACATGGCTAAAAATTACTGTTATTCCATCTTGTCCAAGGAAAGAACTCCAGAATTCTTTCACTTTTCTCTTTTTCTTCCCTGCCCTGTCGATTATCATGTTGGCATCATCTAGAATTTGTCTCATGCTGTTGTTGCCATTATTAGCAATCACTTCTTATTTATAGCTGTTGAGTTCCAATCCATTTGTCTGGATGTTAGAGCTTTGTTTTCCTTCTTTGTATATATGCTGTGTCCCATCTTGCAGAGTTCCTAAGAATTTCCTTGAATCTAGGGTTTGCTGAGGGTTCCTCATTTAAGTTTCAGTAAGCCATTTTGTAATTTCTAGGAATTTGGAGTGAGAAGGAGAGACCACAGCATGTTCTAAGGCCACCATCTTGACCAGGAACTCAGGAGACAGGTGTGTGAACAGGAGGCAGGCAGATAATTTGGAGGTGAAACTTGTCTGTTAAATCTCTGTTTATCTCTGCTCCCCTAACTACTAACTGAGTAGTTGACCTCACTGAGCTTCAGTTTCATAACCTGTGAAATGGATGTCATAGCAGTCTTGTGAAGGTGAAATGAACTGAAGACTGACAAACAACCCTGTATTACTACATACTTGATGCTTATGGTTTCTTTTCTCTTTTTAGGTCAGACAAAATGAAATACGATACTTTTATATAAACTAAGTTACGAACATATTGAATATATTACCCCCAAGAGTTTGTTTAGTTTGTATACATAACTATGTTTGAAAATTGTTTATATAAAGGTCTTGGGTGATATTTTCATAATGGAGTATTGAGAATATCCTTGGGATTTCTAAGAACATATCTCCAGTACTTTGAAGATAGCATTGTGGTAGACGACTTCCATCTTGCACAATGCCCTCATGGAAATTTAATAGCAGGAGAGCATTGATTATGAGTTGATTTCTGAGTTATTTATGTGCTATTAAGTAGGGCACAGGCCCAGAGCAAGTTTCAGATGGCTCTACTTTGTGCCTGTCATTTGACACTCCAGCCAGGAAACCCAAGCTTGGGAACCGCTCCCTGTTTTACAGAAAATAAACAAATGATCAGGGAATGACAAAAAGATGTCCCTTAGTATTAAGGTTCTATTTGCTTTTAATTTCTGATAATTGTTACTCAAACTCTTAGTTTAGGTATGGTTCCCAGTTTTTCAACCCTGCAGGTGTTCCCGGATTTCAGCTTCTTGATTTCGTGTCCTGGATATGAATTCCCTTGGAGTCCAGGCCCCTTTTTATATAACCTTGGGAGTTGCCCTTTCCTTAAGACTGGCACGAAACTGTCAACGAGACTATCATGTGGGAGTGAATAAAAAATGTATGATAAACTAGGAAACAGTCAGCCTGGCACTGTGAAGACAAATCATGGCAGACTTATTTCATTTTCTTCTCTGATAGAGTGACAGGCCTCATAAACAAGGGGGAGTAATGGACAAGATCTATGTTGCTTCCCTATAATCACTCCTGAAACACTCCAGGTATGACTGGGCCATATTTTATGTTTTCATATAGATGAGAAACATAGGATCTTTGTCACTAAGCCTGATTAATCTTCCCAGTTTCCCTGAGACAGTGTATCCAAACCAACATGCTGGAGGTTATGCTAACAAAAAGCAGGGCAGCAGAATTAAATAATTAAAGAGAAAACTCTTTTTATCTAGGATGACCCTGAGAGGCTTTATACATGTGGGAAATTGTAGTCAGAATTACAGGAAGGGGTTTGGATTGTAAGATTAAGAAAAAACATTGGGGCTTGAAGATGCCAAGCAGTATCTTCACAAAATATCCAGGAAAAATTGAGATGATATTGTAAGTTGTCCAATGAAGGACATAGTTTTTGTTTTTGAGACCCCTTAGGTAAGGCGTTAGAAAATAATTTGAACTGAGTTGGATTCTCATTCCCTGTTCAATCCAGTAAACTGTCTTTGCAAACATGTACCTTTCATGTGCTTTCATGGGGAAAATGGAATGAGAAACTACATGGATGTCACAGAAAATGAGACCAGAAAAAGAAGTCTTGTCATTAAAGAAAAAAAAAACCCAGACTTTCTCATTTGTATCCTACAAATTAGATGGTGGGTGAACAACATGCCTTTGCCATTTTTTTTTTTTTTGAGAGAGAGAGAGAGAGCGAGCACAAACAGGGGAGGGGCAGAGAGAGAGAGAGAGAGAGAGAGCAAGACACAGAATCTGAAGCAGGCTCCAGGCTCTGAGGTGTCAGCACAAGCCCAACGCAGGGCTCGAACCCATGAACTGTGAGATCATGACCTCAGCTGAAGTCAGCTGCTTAATTGACTGAGACACCCAGGTGCCCCAAAACATGACTTTTATATGTGAATGGTGGTCTGTTTATTTAAACTTTATGAGTTTAACAATTTCAATTGGAAAGCAAAGGGGAAAAGACTAGCGGTGTTCTGTTAATTATTCAACAGAGAGCTAGACACGTCTTATATTTTCAGTATCCAACCTTTTCTTTAAAAGAGAGGATGGGGGAGCCTGGGTGGCTCAGCTGGTTAAGTGTCTCACTTCAGCTTAGGTCATGATCTCACAGTTGGTGGGTTCGAGCCCTGCATCAGGCTCTGTGCTGACAGCTCAGTGCCTGGAGCCTGCTTCGGATTCTGTCTCCTTCTCTCTCTGCCCCTCCCCCGCTCATGCTTGTGCGCATGCTCTCTCTCTCAAAAATAAATAAAACATTATTCTCATTCTTAATAGAAATTATGAACAATGTTGACTCAAGTGAAATATATATTTGTGTAAAAGATAAGAAAGTGGCTTTGTTATAGAATGAGCTTCTCTGTTTCCTCTACATTGCAGCTTGATCACTGTTTCACTAGAAGTCTTCTCTGACCTTCCAATGTAGGTAATCTCAGCCTTTAATAAACTCCCAACACCAAGTATGTGTCTGTCTGTCTGTCTGTGTGACACACCTCCCCATACAAAGGCCGTTTGTAATTTTTTAATTTAATCTTTTCCACTAGATAGACTGTAAGCTTCCCTGAACACAGGGAATGTGCACATTTGCTCCCCGTTTCCTAACAAGAACCTAGTATGATGTCTGACATTTATTAGATGCTCAGTAAATGAATGAGACAACGAATGAATGAATGAATGAATGCCGTCAAGATATTAAAATACTGGGAAAAATTTGGAAAAAAAAAAAAGCAAACACACCGTGAAGTTGAATAAAACTGTAGCTGTTGTCTGTGAAGGGATTTTTCACGTAGAAGTTTTATAGTAGGTGTGTTACCTTTTTGAGTAAGGAAGGCAACCTTCCAACCATATGGAAGAGGCAGAACAATGGGTAGGTGGCAACACCATCACATTCTGGGTGGGTGGCAGATGGATGAGAAATGGGCCTGGCTCCAGCCTTGGTTTAGGCCCATCTCAGTGACTGTTAGTGAACACATTTCTCTTTTAGTACGCCATTGAAAGCCTATTTAAAAGCACTCTGAAAAAAAAAGAAAGGAAGGAAGAAAGAAAGGCATTCTGTGGGGGCCTTGTGATATGGCGAGTGGGTATGAGGTGAAAGACCTGAGGGAACTAGATGTCTTGGCTCACCCTGGAGGGTGTGCTGGCTGCACAACACTTCTTCACTCCCCTCTGTGGACTTTGGGTTCGCTGAGGAAGTTGGCATTCATTTACTGGAGAGCAGTAAGGGTGATGGGGATTTTCACAGCCCATGAACACACATCACAGAATAATTTTCTATCCTTTGGCAACTTCATGATTTCACGACTTCCTCTTTGTTGGGAAAATCCAGGACTCTTACCTAACATCTGTCATCTTTTGTTTTTCCTCCAAAATGCAGGGGAAGGGAGGAAAAGAGATCTTAGCAAGGAAGGGGAAAATAAGATAGAAAGATTCAAACTTTCATTGTGCAGTCATTGTGAAATCAAGTCCAGGATGGTGGGGACTTTCACGGCAGACGTTTGTAATTCTCACCTTCTATAGACTTATTCTCTATACCTCTTTATTTTCTATATTCATGAATAATTTTTGGTACTAGGGTTATTATGCAAATGTTACCAAAGCTAAAACAAAACAAAAGAGACTTAATTGTATCCAGAAAGATCTGAGAAACGGGTGAGGTTTTGAGATTTGATGATAGGGTAATTGGAAGCTGTGGTTACTTATTGGGACCTCACCAGAAAGGAGATAGATTTTTTTTTTCTTAACCTAGTTTGGGTACAGTTCCATCTGAGCCCCACTGATTGGCTTGATGACTTCTCAGTGACTCCTCCAGCTCTTTGATTCTGTGAACGAAGAAATATACTGATACTCAGAAACACATCTAGATCAGTGGTGGGGTAAACCTTGAACTTTATAAATGAATGTTCTTTACATCACAATCTAAGCTCTGTTTTCTTTGGACCTTCTTTTTCTTTTTTCCTGGAAAGCAACGCTTGAACATGTCAGCTGATGATTACTATTGATGGTAGGCTTGGTGGAAGTCAATCAAATTTCAGATGTAAGACCTCCATTTGGCTTGTGGTGGGAGAAAATGAATTGAGAAGTATATCCAAGTTGGAATTCAGCACTTTTAATTTTATCAAAGGTTGATGGTTATCTTTAGCAACCACTTAAGCCTCAGTATATCATTGGTGAAAACTATGAGAAGTTATAAACATGTCTAAAAGAAAAAATGATTTTGCACCTTTGATGAGGGCTTAATTTCTGTGAAGTATGTATGTATATGTGTGTATACGTGTGTGTGTGAAGTGACCCAAGGCAGCATCTCTAGTTCAGAGAAGGTGTGGTTTATGAGGAAACCATGGAGGACCATGGGGGATAGGGGTGGGGATATATGTGTGAATGACATTTTGCTGAAGATGTGAGGATCTCTCTGGTTGGATGGGAAGAATCAAACAATACACCCTCCAGATGAATTAAGTAGGCTGCTTCTAAGTTGGTTTCATCTGCTTTTGTGTCTATAATAATAGCATAAGAGTGAGGTAATATGACTGAATTCAGTGTGGAGACCCTTCAGTTGTATAAAACAGCAGATTCATGCCAATGAAGGAAAAACGTACATAGCAATTAAGAGAAAATATTCTGGTAATTTCACTCTTGATGTATAAAGAGATTACTTAGACTAAAATTATTTGGATGCCAATGTGGAAATAATTACTTTTTGATTTACTTGCATTATTGATGAATACGATGTGCATTTCTGAGGGAGTTGTATTTGTAATGAACTCATCAGGGAGTAGTCTTAGGGTACTTTTGTAGGGGTGCCCTCATTTCTGACATGTTGCAAAACCATGCTCTATGCCCTCTTAATTTCACAAAACTGTTCTTGTTCATTAAGAAACTGATAAAAGAATGATATTTTTCATTTGATCTATGATCTCACAATCAACATTTTCTGAAAAATAAACAAACATGATTGATAACATAATGAAATTATTTACATATGATATCAGATCAACTTTTAGTATTAAAGTATTTACAATAGCATTAGTAATCAGACATTCTGTGTAACTTTGGTAGCCTCAACAATGAAGCCGACCATCCATCAATTTATTCATTATTTTTCTAGCTGCTTCCTCGGGCCATTTGAATGATGCAGTCTAGTTTCATCTTTGTCATTGTGGAATAATCTTCTTATTTATTTATCACTGAACCCCTGGCACAATCCCTACCACTTCCTTTTTTTTTTTTTCTAAGCTTGCTGTGACACATCATCCTCCACAGGCTGATAGAGTGCTAGCACTGAATAGGACCATACGTGTTGTCTGACCCAACTTTTTTTCAATGAAACTGAGGTCTAGAGATACTAAGTAACAAGCTTGATGGTACCCAGACTTCCATATTCACTTTAACTGTCTGCCTTTCAGCCCATCTTTTCCCCAATCTTAGAAGAGTGCTCCCTCCTCATTTCTAAAGGGACAGACTCTGAGTTGGGTCCCCTTCCTTCCCCCTCCAGGAGAAACCTAATCTTTATAATAAATACTTGCCGCATTCTCATCCTGACAAGAGTTTTAGCAGAATGGAGACCAGGGTCTGCCTAAGCTCTGGTAGTGTAGGAGTGTGTGGGTGTGGGAGGTGCTGGTGGTGGTTCGGGGACTCCATCTTTCGACAGGAACACGAGGGTGTATGAAGAAGAAGAAGGGAGGTCTATTCGTTCATTAGGAATATAATCAGAGGACTACAATATCCTGCTCTTACCCACAACTATTTATTACGCCCTAATTATGGGTCTGACACTGTTTGTAATTTTCAAAATTTATGAAAAATCATACAATTTTCATAAATGTATTTATAACAGTCTTATGAGATAGATATTATTACCCACAATTTTTCAGATGAGAAAATTGGAGCAAGGACAAAATGACATGATTTGTCTGAAGTCCTACAGCTAAATGGTGGCAGAGTCAGGATTTAAAGCCACATTTCTCTGACTACAAAATTGGTGGATTTTTTTTTTTAAATTTAAGGCTGAATTTTATTTCCTGGACATGAGAAAGATTGGTTTTGTTTAATCATAGCATCTATAAAATAATATGTTTAAAAATCAAGACTACCATAATATGTATAGAAATACACACACACACACACATATATACATACACATATGTATATATATGTGTATATATATGAAGAGAGAGACCAAAATATACCAACTTATAGAGACAAATGTTTTTATTTATATCATGAATCTTGCCTGAAAAATATTTATTGAAGTAAGATAAAACTAATGGGAATGAGAGACTTAATGTGGTTTTAGTTTTTACGTGGCTGGAGCTCTAGACTTAGACTATTATTTATACATACATATTTATGCATATATATGCATACAAAATTGAGTTCTGAAAAAACATACCATACTCCCTCTGTCAGAGCCAACCTACTTTGCTGCTAAGTCAAAGTTTCCAAGAGTGGGGAGATAAATGTGCAAGTAAGAAAAGTGTCATGAAACTTTATACCCATTTTGTTGGGCAAGATTCAGTTACGCAAAATGAACATTCTGTAGATATGCTGCACAGCTTTGTGCTAAAGATGACAGTACTATGTTTTATACTTAAAAATCTGTCAAGAGCGGGGCGCCTGGGTGGCTCAGTCGGTTGAACGTCCGACTTCGGCTCAGGTCATGATCTCGCGGTCCGTGAGTTCGAAACCCGCGTCAGGCTCTGTGCTGACAGCTCAGAGCCTGGATCCTGCTTCGGATTCTGTCTCCCTCTCTTTCTGCCCCTCCCCCACTCATGCTCTGTCTCTCTGTCAAAAATAAATAAACATTAAAAAAAATTTTTTTTAATCTGTCAAGAGGGTAGATTGTGTGTTAAGTGTTCTTCCCACAATAAAAAAAAGTTGCATGTGGATTATAAAATAAACACCTATTTATATATTTTTCAAAAGTATACATTTTGATGAGGGCAGGAATTACAAGTATCTTTTATTTGTTAAAATTGTTTTTGTCATGTGATACATCATACATGTAAAGAGCGTCTATCAAATATATGTACAGTTTCAATACAGCAAAATATACATACCACTCAGTTTAAAGAAAAAAAGGAAAAATTCTACCAATACTTGAGATATCACCGTGGTCCTTTACAATCCAAAACTCTTACTGAGAATTTTGCATCTATACTCATAAGTGAGATGGCAGTGGGTATCAAGATAAACTAGCTTCAGAAGGAATAGCACTTTTCTGAATTTTTCCGAATTCTGAAGGAGTTGATGTAAGACTGAATCAATCTTTCTTGACTGTTTCATAGAACATCCCTGGAAAACCATCTATACTTAGTGATACTGTGCGAAGGTTTTAATTCTGATTCTATTTTTCAATATTTACAGTGTCATTTATAATATTTATAGTATCAAGAGAAAAGTTTCCTTTTTTCTTTTTGAGTCGGTTTTGATACATTGGTAAGTTTTGTTAAATTACATTTTGTAGAAATTTGTTCATCTCACATAAATTATCAAATTTATTAGCATACATTTTTCATCTCTGACACAAAGTTGTTAACGTCTGCTGTGCCATCATTTATGTTTATTCTTTATTATTATTTATTTCTGCTTTTTTCTTTGATCAATGTTGCTAGGCACTTTTATACTTGTTTTTTAAAACAGAACCAATTTTTGTTTTTTTTGACCCTCTCCATCATATTTTTGTTTCCTTCTTTATTATTTTTGCTCTTAGCTGTTTCCTTCATTTAAATTTTTTTTCTTTTATTTTCTTAAACATCTTTACTTGGATGCTGAGCTCATTTATTTTCAGGCTTTCATCTTTTTTATTGTAATTATTCAATACTTTCTCTTAGCTTTATCACACAATTGTCACTTGTGGTACCATAGTTCATCGTTTATTCTAAACATTATTTTATATAACACTTAAAAAAATACAATTGTAGCATAATGGTTTCTCATCATTTTTAATTTTTATTTATACTTGTCAGATGATTCTGTAAACTTTTAAAAACATATAATTATGCCATGTTGCTCTTGTGCATATATATGAAAGAATATATAAAACTAGATTGGTTAAGATAGTTATTAAACTCTTTCACATTCAGAATCCAGCTCTTCTGAATCATTCATTGGTTCAGTCATAGACTTTTATTTTTGTCTGTATTATGTCATCCTCTGTGCCATCAAAGGCATTCCTTAAAGAGTGATTTACTATTTTCCCTGAGATCTTCCTCCAAAATGTTGACAGCTATTACGTGGGTTTTGATATTGGTGCTTTCCTGATGTTACCATAAATATGTCACTGGATCATTTTTGGTGAACAGACAAAATTTGTATTTTTTTCCTCAAATGATCCTCAATGTTTTGTGCACTGAAAGATGAAGGATGCAATTTTCTTGTTAAATCACCAGGAATAATAATCCATTATGTGCAGGTAATGTCAATTATGTCATCTAGCGAAGTATAATGGAAAGTCATCATTGATCATAAGATACATTCTAATTTCAGAGATATTAAAATGTGAAAAACTGCATGCTTTAGATTAGATACAAGATGGTGTTCAGTTCTAAATATTTTCTAATTTCGATTTCAATATCTCCTTTCTCCTCTAACCTATAGGTTATTTAAAAGCTTACTTTAACATTTCTAAATGCATGAGTGTTTCTGTTTTCTTTTTGCTATTGACTGCAACATTTTTTTCTATTTTTATTTATTAATTAAAAAATTAAATTTCAGTATAGTTGACACACAATGTTACATTAGTTTCAGGTGTACAACATAGTGACTCAACCTCTCTATACATGATGTTGTGCTCACCACAAGTGTAGCTACCATCTGTCACCGTGCAACACTATTACAGTATCATTGATTATATTCTCTATGCTGTGCCTTTTACTCTCATGACTTCTTCACTCAATAACTGGAAGCCTGTATCTCCCACTCCCCTTCACCCATTCTGTCCCATTCCCCCTTCTCCCTCCCTTCCAGCAACCCTCAGTTTGTTCTCTGTATTGATAGATATTGAGTGCTAACTGCTGTGTTTTTAGTTGGAAAATATATTCTGCATTGTACCAGTGTTTTTGAAATTTGTCAAGACTTGTTTTACTGTCTTGATATGGTTGATTTTTGTTCATCTCCCTTTAATGTCTGAGAAGAATTAAATCTCCAGTGTTTGTGGCTCATGAATTGTGTTGTTCAACATCTTGAATGATTTTTTCATCTGCTTGATGAATCAGTTTTTAAGAGAGATGTGTTAAATCTCCATTCATCTTTGTGAATTTTTCTAACTCCAGTCTATTGGCAATTTCTGCTTTATATATTTTGAAACTATGTTACGAGGTATATTCAAGTTTAAAATTATATCTTCCTGGGTAGTTGAAATTTTGACCAATACGTAGTTATTCTACAAATCACTGTTATGCATCTAATGTCTATTACATAACTATTATATTTTGTATCTCTGTTTCTTTTTTAAATTTAATTTAATTTTAAATTCAAGTATAGTTAACATTATTATATAACTAGTATATCTCTAGCAATAACTTAGAATATCTCTAGTGATAATTTTCATATTATTTGATCTTTAGTAGTATTTGTATTTATCTCTAACAATGATTTTTGAATGGGGCCTATTGTCTATTATTAATATCAGATTTATTTTGATTAATATTTGCCTGATTTATAATTTTTAGCCTTTAACTTTCAACCGTATAGTGTTCTAATTCTCTTTTGAATCTCATATAAATAGTTCATAGTTGTATTTTTTAAAAATCCACTTTGGCATTCTTAACTAAAAATTTTAGTCCATTTACGTTTGGTTTAGTTACCAGTACTTTAAAATTCCTATCTATAATCTTACTTTGTGCTTTCAATTTCTAATTTTTCTACTTCTTTTTCTTTCTCTTTTTTTTTTCTGTTTCTTTTGGATTGAATTTTCCCCCATCAGCTATTTTGGAAGTTATAATCTCCGTGTCTACTCTTCTAGTGATTTCTCTAGAAATCTTAATATGTATGTTTAACAAAGTCTACTATTGATGAGTAGCTTTTCCTTCTTTTAGTACGATAGAAAGGATTTTAAATCAAATCCACTAATTCCCCTCTGTACTTTTTACTATTGTCATTGTTTCTTAGTTCTATTTTTAATACCAGAAATTAGATATCATAGTGACTAAAACATACATTATACTATTTTTCTCTTACTTTCTAAAATGTAATCTTAGAAATTAACCCCTTATTAAATTATATAATATAATATCTTACATAATATTCTCTAGTCTGTGTCCCTAACATATTCTATGCTCTTGAGGATGAAGCATCTGGTTTTATTTATTTTTTAATTAATCCGCAGTGTCTGCGACAATGCTGTGTACTTTGCAGGTGCTTAATAAATACTTGCTGGCTCATTGACTCGGCATCCAATTATTCTCATGAGTTTTCATTAAATGAGAAAATTCAACACCCAAGTTAAAATGTTTAGAGATTTTTTTTTTTCTGTTGTAGTTAGTTTTGGTTTTCTATGCTCCATTTCCATGGGACTGATTCAACTGGAAGTTTCAGTTACTAGGCCAAGTTGGCATGGGAAGTGGTGGGTGGGAAGGGAGATGAAGAGAAACAATTGGGAATGTAAAAAGTGTTACTACATTTTGTGACTATGTGAAAAGCAGGAAAACTAGTATGGTTTAATTTCTCTTTTCTTTCTTCCTTTTTTTGAGAGAGAGAGAAAGAGAGAGAGTGTACGCAAGTGAGGGAGGGGCAGAGGGAGAGGGAGAGAGAGAGAGAGAGAATCTTAAGCAGGCTCCAGGCCCAGTGTGGAGCCCATTGTGGGGCTCAGTCTCACGACCGTGAGATACTGACCTGAGCCAAAATTAAGAGTCGGACTCTTAACTGACTGCCATTTTTCATATGCTGCTCTTCTACCTAACTAGATTCTTTCTTTTTTTTGTGTACTGACATCTATCAGTACTCATAATAGTCCCATGCTAGATGGGATAGTGATTCATTTTATTCCTGGGCTTCATTCTGTGTCAGGTAAGGCCATTGTATATCCAAGACAAAATTTACATCTCTTTTATTGTTAGCCAGGCTGTTTTTTCCCAATATTTCAGTGTCTTTAAGATAAAAAGAAAAGAAAAGAAAAGAAAAGAAAAAACCCTCTTTCTTTAGTATGTGATGAAGATAACGCCCTTCTTAATTTTTTAGTCTTATCTTTTCCACTTGGTTCATCTAGAAAAACATTTCTTTCCCACTAATAAAAACACTTTTCTTGCCTTATAGTATCTGATCCAAGAGAGCTTAAAAATAAACCTGAATTTCACTTAAGATAATGTAATAAAAGGACTCTGGATCAGACATCTGTTACTCATTATTTATAACCTCTGGTTAAAAGTCATGCTAATCTAGAGTTACTGCTATTTATTTCTCGGACTGTTTTCTCAAAAGACTCACGTGTTGTCTTTAGTCATTTTCACTTTGATTGTGATGTCAGTGAGGCAGAGGTAAAATTTGAAACACTGGGTGTTATTAGGGAACAAAGGACCACCACCATAAAGCAAGTTAGTGATCAAAATTTGTCAGTTCTGACCACTGTCTCACAATGACTTGTCACCATACTCAATTGCTGAAGAATAATTTGGAATTTTTAGCTTTCAATGATTGTTTTTTGGTGTACAATATAGTAATTTAACACTACATGTTGTACACCTGAAACTAATATAACACTGTATGTTAACTAATTAGAATTAAAATAAAAATGCAAAATAAATAAAGGTTATTTTACCAGCAGAAAAATAATAATAATTTTCTTCTAAAGAAAGGCAAGGTGTTTTGTATGTATATTCTTCATATGTGGCCATGTGATATTATTTATATGATCTTCAACAATTTTTAAATCTTTCACTGAGATTATTTACTGTGTTTACATACAGTTGCTGGGATCCAAAAGGATCAAGAGAGGGCTTCCTATAACCTCATGAAAATCTTTGTTTCTGAAAATCTTTGAATTCTGATCAGAATGCATGTAAAGAAACAAGAATTCACTTCATAGTCTGTAATGAGTTAAATAGCAGTTTATTGTGTAAATTCTGTTGATGGCTAGACAACACATGCTATATTAATCATAAAATTGAACTCTGAATCTACCTCGGAAAGACTTTTGAAGCATATGGATCAACATACCTTCTGCTTTTCCTTTGAGGACACTCCCCATCACAAGAGAAAGGTGGTGGGAGATTTTCTCTCAATTCTCAATATTCATTGGCTGAATAAAATGAAGAATTGAAGCAGCTATACCAATAGTAGGTCTCCATCTTGCACTCTAAAGCATTTTTATCCAAGTTTTCTGCTAGTGGCTGACACAAGTGAATCAAACCGTTTCACTGTATTACTATAGATGCCCTTATGCAGTAGAACAGAATGTAATTCTGGTTGATTCATAGCATGTAGCTTCAGTGACCTAACTGACAATTCAGATGGAAAGGATTTACTTGGAGTTACTGGTAAATATTGCTTATACCCTTCCTCTCCTCATCTAAGAGTATTGCCATTAGTGAAAGCAGTATTCTTGGGACTGTGCTGTAGGATCCTTGTTTCTGGACATACCTATGGATTATTGGGTTGAAGATGCAGCATAGATTTCCATCATTTCTGCCCACTGGAAGGGCTTATGGGGTGAAAGCAATTTCTTCCTTCTACGCACCCACCCTTGGTCATTATTTTCCCTACGTAAGAGTAAATTAAGTATTTACACAAATGGAGTTAGGGTTATACCTCCTAAAGGAATTCATAGAAAGGAGGGTTTAATGTAGGGTATCCATGAATACCAAAAAGAGGTATTCCTCAGTAGTGCTGAGGAACCTTTACAAGATATCTCTTTGGAGTAAAAGTTTTATGAGAAAAAGACATAAATCCTCTTGTTGTCTTACATTTCAATATCATATCTCTGAACTAAAAGATTGTGATGGTAGATGCTGTAATGGAGCATTTCAATTTGTCCTTTGCCCCCCTCCTGACTCAGAAAGTGATTGCTTTATTCAAATCATGATGCTGAATGAATTATTATTGACTAATGAGTTCCTTAATCTATATGGGTAGGACAGGGGATAAATTTGTGGGGAACCAGGTTATCAGAATCTTTCTGCAATTTCCTAGGAGCCTGAAGAAAATAGAACAATAAAGGATATTATAATTAATATTCATACTCTAAAATATCTCAAAATAGATGTAGGAAAAACTCCCCCATCTCACATTTCCAAAGCCTAACCACTTATTTTTTTATTTTTTATTTTTTTATTATTTTTTAAAATATAATTTACTGTCAAATTGGTTTCCATACAACACCCAGTGCTCATCCCAACAAGTGCCCTCCTCCATGCCCATCACCCACTTTCCCCTCTCTCCCACCCACCATCAACCCTCAGTTTGTTCTCAGTATTTAAGAGTCTCTTATGGTTTTCCTCCCTCCCTCTCTGCAACTTTTTTTCCCCCCTTCCCTTCCCGCATGGTCTTCTGGCCTAAACACTTATTTAAGAGTTAATTGAGCACATGGGAATTGTATATTTTTTAAAATAATTTATTAACTGAGTCTAAAACTAAAGAAAAGCTGAAAGTCAAGTTTTCTTCCATTACTGAGTTCAGTGTTATGGATTTAAGGCCTTTTACTCTCTTTCTGAGTTATCATTAGAGTAGATTATAGGCTTGGTTATCTACAGATTCCCAGCTTTAGAAAAGAGGGGAACGTATTCACTCAAAGTTTTAGAAATTAAATTAAGAGGAGTTATCTTTGAAATGTCTAAAAAATTTATTGAGCTTTGGTGAGTTTAATTTCAGTGTGTTTAATAAATATCAAAAGTGGATTCATTTAGTTAAGGCCATCAGATGAAGGAAGGTGTTCTTCCATGCAGACACTCAAGTAAGAGTGGAAGGTGACTTACACTTCACCTTTGGCCTCTGATTTAGCAAATAGTCAAGCAAAAGCTATATAGAATTGGTTGGATGTTAACTAATGTTAGGTCATTTTTATTCTGGTATAGTGGAAATCGTCAGTAACCTTGACTTCCAGGTATTCTAAGGGATGAAGTTTGAAGATAGTGATAAAAGTGAAGACAAAATAACTTGATGGAATAAGAAACTTGGATTAGTTCAGTATTGTTGCCACTTGAGAGGGAGGAAATCTATATGAAGTGCTTGAACACAAATGGAATTACCAAATACATAAGAGGACAAAAAAGGGAAACACTCATATCTCTTAGTTGATGGCAGATTTTATTACTTACCCCATGAACTCTTCTCTTCCCACTGCCACCCTCACCCCCACCCCAGGAAATAGACCCTTTCTCTTTAATACTTAGATTCTGTGTGCATGTGTATTTTGTAGTGTGTGTATGTATATATGTGTCCTCAGTATAGGGTTATTGGATTAGGGGCATATTGTTTATGTTTAGTTTCAAGTCCTGATGACTCATATTGATTTGATGACTAGTTGATCCATGGCATCTTCATGACCTTCAATTTCTAATTTTTCTACTTAGCCTAATGCCTTTCTGAGCAACTGTCTTCCATACTCTTGGATTCCTCACTTATCTCTTATGTAGTTACGTATTCATTTGAAATACACAGACACCATGTAGGATAATTTATTACCACACAGAATTGTTATTGTGTGCAGAATTTCGTACTTAATGAGCCAGTTTTGTCTCATATCCAAAACATGGCAGGTACTAAAATAGTCTGGGTGTTAGAATCTGCCCTGGCTCCCTGCCTAGTAGAGATTTGCTTCTCAAGAATCAGAGTGGCAAAGCAATGGGAACTAGGCCAGCACTAAAAACCTAGCCAGGCCCTAAAAGTTGATGTGATCACTGGCTGTTCTCTAGACTACTGTATCACTTTTCTCCTTGATTCTGGGCATCTGACTCTTAGTTCTTGACTTTCCCTTTGTTTCCTGCCACTGGGCTATGCTATTCTTGATATTCTCCCCTGCAGTTGAGCATCTTTTGGTACAGTGGGCTTCTGAGTGATGTTCTACTAGAATTTGAGCTGTCAAGGGGAGGATATCTGTTTATTTTGTTCAATGCTATGCCTTGGTGACTAGAACAATGCTTGGTGGGTGTCAAATCCTCAATTAATAAATACATGTTGAATAAAATTTATTGACTTGTTTCTAGCATTTTGTTTTCCTCTAACTCTCTTATCTTTGCACTTCCATGAGTAGTATTTGTCACTGGGTATTTAACTTGTGTTACCAACAGGGTGATAGAGGAACTCCAGAAAGAGCATTCTTTTTCTCAGTGCTCATGCACATCTAGCCACATCTAGCCCATGGCAGTCCACTGGATGGTATGCTCAAGGATGTTAATATTATAAGGTGTTACCACCTATATCAGGTTTTTTTAAACATTTATTTTTGAGAGAGAGAGAGAGAGAGCAAGAAGGGGAGGGACAGAGAGAGAAAGAGGGAGACACAGAATCTGAAGCGGGCTCCAGGCTCCATGCTGTCAGCACAGAGCCCTACATAGGCTCAAACTCATGAACCATGAGATCATGACCTGAGCCAAAGTTGGAGGCTTAACTGATTGTGCCCTCCCAGGCACCCCTGACCTATATTAGTGTATAAACCATCTGGCAGTAAGGATAAATGAGAGTCTCCATGTGACTTTTGTCTCTCCCAAATTAGATATTTTTATGACTAAAAAGTTCTTAGGTTTTAGCAGAGAATAATTTCAGGAAATTCTTAGATAAACAGACCAATTTCTCTATATTGTCTAACTGGGTTAGGGTCAGTGATCTTTTCTGCAGCATGACAAATATTCTTTGGGGAGAAGGACATAGGTCCAAATGGATTAATGCAGATGGGTGACAGGCATTCTGCATTCTTAGGAAGTCTACAAGTAATAATGATACTACTGTGTAGGTGAAGATGTACACACTTACCTGCTTCTAATGTCTAGCAGCACTATTTGTGCTATTGAGAATTAATCTAATACATTTCTCTGAGGGAAGTCTTAAAATTCTATAAGACTGAGTTTTATAGGAATGTATTTCAAATTAGTTTCCCATTTAAAGCCACAGAAATATAGATTGTAGAGCTCAAGACACCTTGAGAGATCATCTGTTTCAGACACCTACCTATGGGCAGGTTATGTATAATTCGAATTTCACGCAAAGCATCCATCTGAGACCCAAAGAGGTTGGATGGCTTTCCTGCCAAGGGTGACATAGCACAGCTTTTGAAGAAAATAAATTTCATCTTTTGAGATACAGTACAAAAGGGAATACCTGTTCTCATAATTTTTGTTTAAATTTTTCTTTCATAGAAAGCTTCTACAAATAATTGGCAGTGTCCTAAGTGCATCTTCTTATAACATGTGTAGAGTTCGGTCTGTAGTTTCAACTGAATGGGATTACAGGCTAAAATCAGAAGCTTTTCCCTTTCTTTAAGGCAGAGGGTTTATGCTCTTGGTAAGACAAATCACAGTACATCTAATAAAATATAGCAGGCCCATAAGTCATCTTCAGAGCCTCAGACTCTTGATTGAGAATCAGCATACCATCATTTTTCACCATTCTTAGGTAAAAGAACTGTAAAATGCTCTTAGAAATACATGCATTAGAATTAACTGAAAGATTCATAAGACTTTAGAATTAGCTGAGGCTAAAAATCATTTCAACTGCCATTTTCATTTTAAAGAAAAAGTGGGTTCTAAAAATTGATGATATTATGTATTTGACCACAATTAAAGAAAAAGTGATGGGGCTCCAAAAGTTTCATGTTAGACTACTCAATAGCAAAGCCGACTCTAGAACACTCTTGTTTTGACCCCAAGGCCACGGCTTTTTCCATTTTAATGAAGTGAGTCTCCATCTATGAACCTCAAACCTTCTATCATGCTCAGTAATATTCTATCTGATGTGTTCAGCACTGTGGTTCAAATTGAAAGTTTATTCACATACTTCTTTTTTTAAAAAAATATACTCAAATAATTTTTGTAGCATTGATAAGAAACAGATTTTGTCTTGCTCTTTTCTTATACTTTTGTATTTTTCTCTTCCTGCTTCTGGAGATATTCACTATATAGCCTCCAAATAATGATGTTGAATTGGGACGTGAAATCTTGGGCAGTCCTTACAGTCTGTGGTAGCACCAGAGTATCTAACTAATGCTATTTTGCACCATCCTCAACCAAGAGCTTTCATTTGGGTTACATTTCTTTCCTCCTGTGGCCAAGGCATCATATAAGCAGAGTGGTATAGTTCTCAAGTTTACCTGATGAGTAGACCTGTATTTTGTCAAATTTATGCAGTGATAATAGTAAAATTAACATTTTATTTAAAATAAGATAGCATAATAATTTATATAAGGGAAACCAGGAGGGAATTTATAACATATATAATATATGTGTTATATATAAAATATAATTTATACAAGGAAAATTTATATAAAGGGGCTAATCATGTACTCTCTCTTGAAATGCCCTTTCGGCCATTGTCAGAGATACAGGATTAGGTAAACCAAATGTGGCATTTTGTGCAGTATTTTATTTCTTTTTTTTTGTTAAATGTTTGCTTATTTATTTGGAGAGAGAGAGAGAGCAAGGAGGGGCAAAGATAGAATGAGGGAGAGAATCCCAAGCAGACTCCATGCTCAGCATGAAACCCAATGCGGGACTCAATCTCATGACTGCGAGATCACAAATTGAGCTAATATCAAGAGTTGGACCCTTAATCGACTGAGCCACCCAGGTGCCCCACATTTGGTATTTTCTTATGTCTAGAAATATTATTTTAACACTCCCAAAAAGTACAACTTTCCCTATCCTCATACTACCAACTCTACTCCTATCTAACATTCTTTTCAACTGTCTCAACTGACGGTCTTAACTGGTATTATTCCTTAGTTTATCATTATTATTGTTCATACAGAGTTGTAGTAATTTCACACATTTTGTGCCTGTTTCAAAATGCTCCCCATAAGTGCAAACCTATTCTGTTTCATGGCCACGTGTGTGGAAGGAAATAAACATCCAACCATGTGTGTATATTAGTACAATGCTCATGTTGACAAGAACCATATTTTTCCTGAAAAGCATGATTGATAAAGCCAGTTTTGCAGACAGAGAGCTTATGACCAATTTCTTTCAAGGTTCAGTTCAAGTTTGACTTCATGAAGAATTTCATGTAGGAAATGAGAAAATACTCTTAAAATTTTCAACTAACTTCACAATCATTATGGGCCCAGTCCTGGTTAAAGCCATGGGTAGCTCTCTTGTGCCACAGCTTTGGTGCAGCACAGCCATTGAAGACAGCGTGTGGCTGGCTGTGTTCTTGAAAATATGCACCCTGCAGGATTCCACTTTCTGTTAGTTTTAAGTGCAGACCATATGGCATAATACAAAAATGAAAGCAGAAATTTTTGCATGCTTCAAGTATTGTAGTCTTTGACCAAACAGCCAAGCGACTTGGCTGTTATCTTTTGAGTTGATAGGTTCCAGAGGAAGTCAGCTGTACAATTAGAGATGTTTTGGCACATCTGTACCAAAGTTGCAACCTGAACATGCCCAGAAGAGTGATATTCTTGTGTGTGTGTGTGTGTGTGTGTGTGTGTGTGTGTGTGTGTGTGTTTTCTCTGCAGGTGCTAAATTTTCAAGGAGAGAAATGTTCAGCTTGAGCAAACATGACTACTAATTGTGAGATGTTTATTTGCAAACAGACAAGTGTTGGCAGCACAGAATCCAAAGCAGAAATTATTACCTTAGAGAAGTGCTATGGGATTTGGGGCTTCATAATTTCCTTACAGGTCTAGCCCTTTCTTCTGAGGTTCATTGTTTGGAATTTCAACATTTTGTTTATCTGTAAAAAAAAGAAAAAAGCACTACATTCATATGCTACCATAGTGATGTTTTGGAAGGCTCTACACAAATCGGCTTTGGAGGGAAAGAGAAAATTCCTTGTGTTTCTTACAGGAACTGACAGAATTCAAGTAAAAGGTTTAAAAAACATGAAAATAACACTTTGCTGTCCTGAAAATGTGAATGAAAAAGATCCCATAAGAGCACAGACATGTAATAGTGTCCTCTATTTTTCTAAATATTCTATGATGGAAAGAGTGGAAGAAGCATTTCAAGTAGCCATCAACCACAGCAGGGGATTTGCCGGACTCCGCCTCACATTCTGTACCCCTTTTTGGAAATACTTTCAAAAGTGAAATTAAGAACTCAAAAATTAACATAAAAACACTATGTAACTTAGTGTTTCTGTCTAACTTTGTATTTAATTGTGCTTCTTCAGTCTACTTTGAGTCGATAAATAACTCTGAAACATAAAAGGGTGTTTAGGGAATGGTCTTCACCATTGTTTCAAATTTCTCTCCTTATAACCATAATATTTTTAAAGCATTTTTTTAGTTTATTCATTTATTTTGAGAGAGAGCGAGCAAGCAGGGTAAGGAGCAGAGAGAGAGGGAGAGAGAGAATCCCAAGCAGGCTCTGTGTTCAGTGCAGAGCCTGATGCAGGGCTTGATCCCACCAACCATGAGATTATGACCTGAGCCGAAACCGAGTTGGACACTTAACCGACAGCCACCCAGGTGCCCCATACCCATAATATTTTTGAATACTTACTTGTTTAACTGTCTGCTACTTCTACTGGAGTCCAACTCTCCTGAAGGAAGGCACAGGCTGTGTTATTTTGTCATTGTCTCCCCACTGTCTGACATAGTACTAGGCACATAATAGATGTTTGGAAAATGTATAATGAATGAATTATTCTATCATTTTTAGTACTTTCTTTAAATATTTGAAAGTTTTGTTTTCGAGTGTGCTATGTAGGATAATTCTCCATTAGCCCATCCTCACCTTAACCAATCATGCAGAAAACATGTTTTCCTATAAGAATATTTTTCACTATAATTTTTTAATGCTTATTTACAAGAATGGTCATTAGTGAAAATTAATAATCTTAGTTATAAACCTTTATCTTTTCGTCATAGTTTTGGAAAATACTTTTTTCCTTTTATAACATTTCATACTTACTATAGTCTCAGAAAACGGGATATAATAATAATTACAACTAACGTAATTGTCTTAGAGCTAAAAAGAACTTTAGATATCATGTAATCCAAAGGAAATATAATTAAGTTAGGATTCAGAGAGATGACATGGCTTGTCTAGTACCATATTGGTACATCAATTTTGGGTTGTTTTTGGTTATATATGGTATTTAGAGAATTTTTTCCTGAGCCCTAAGATCAAACATAGATTATAATTACTATCATTATCCAACCCATTCTTCAAGAACTGGCCTTTATTTTCATTTATTAAAGTAGGATACTTGTTTTTTAGGGATTTGAGATCATCTTTGTTTTTCGTATACTGGCATCCTATAAAGTTCTACAAATAATTCGTAAGTTGGTTACGTGACTTTGTTTTCAATGCATTTTTAAAAAGCGTCTAGTTTGTATCTGAATTCATTTTTCATATTGGAAGTGATATAACTTTGTATCACAGAATTCAGGTGAAAATTTTCTGGATTGAGGTTTAGATTTGTAATGTTTTCATCATCAGTACTTTATATTTACTAACATCATCTAGTTTCCTTCCTTTGTGTTTGTTATTTGCCTTTTTAAAAAGCTGGCATATGCATGGATCCTTATATCCCCTACACATACATGCCTCAAAGCTGTGTAAATGGCGTGCCAAGTGTAGTAATTTTTCATTTCTAAGTCTGTTGCTTGGAATGCAAATCACAGACCGAGGGAAATCAGGTTAGAAATGTGGGCTGTCTACATACCGAAAGCTATTAGTATCACATCAGAGGTACATTACACATTAAATGGACATCTGTGTTGTTTTCCAGTTTTATTATAATTTCAACTAGAAAAATATTTTTAATTCTAATACAAATCTTGAACAAAATATGCTCTTTCTGCAGAACTAAGGATTCTCTAAGTTGCAAAAAGGGCTTTGGCTATCAGGTTAGATACTTCTGGGTTTAGAATGTTAAATTTCCATATCTTAATAAGAGAAAGCAACTGGCTATGTTTCTGTATCCAGATATACCAAATTGGGAGCAAAGGACATTTGTCTCTATGTCTTAAAGATTCTTAACTCACACTCCTCCAACTTTCCTCTTTCTACTTACTATGAGCCATTAATCATGATTATTTATTATTATTATATCATTGTTATTATTATTGCTGTAATACATATCCATGGTGGAAAACAAGAACAGTGGTATTAAAGTGAAAAGTTTATCTTCCTTCATCCTAACGACCCCATTATTCCACCAGAGGTGATTAGTGTTATGAATAGTGTCTTATGTATTCTAACAAAAATTTTATGTATCTGTAGGTATATGTTTTATTTAGACTCTCAATCTCAGTTTTCCTCTTTGTATATTTCATTTGCAAGTCTAAACTTAATGCACATTGGATCACCAGCATCCCAGATTTAATGTGCCCTAGAATTTTAATTTACATTAAATTTAATTTACATTGCATAAGCAGTAGCAGAGGTATCACTGTCCGGAACTTAGAAGCAGTCCCTGGTTAGTCATAATTACTCTAGATTGAGAAAAAAAAAATTTATTTTTCAGGTGAAATCATTGCATTTCTTGAGTACCTAAGGTACAAATTCATTTACTAGCTTTCAAAACAGGGCAGCCAATTTTTTTTACACACATCTTAGGTAATTGAATTCTACTGAGCTTGCAGATTCATCCAATTCTTACTCACAGAGTTGTCCCAATTGGATCAAAGAGTTAAATGGACAGTAAGGGCATGGGAAAAGAATGATACTTCAGAGAGCAGAAAGCAAGCATCTGCTGTGTATCTCCCAGATTAATGAGTGCAGTTCTGTTGGAAGAGTGAGTACTAATTAACTCATTAAACTGTTCCCACTGTGATTCCTCTATGTAATTTCAGGCTAAACTCATGTTTAGAGACTCAACACCTAACTGCAGAAGATTATCATTATAAGCCATTGATAGAGCTTTCAAGGATATTAGAAAATTTCTTGGGCCATACTGTAGAAAGGAAGTAATACAAAGCTAAAGGCTCTTGTACAGAAAATACTTTAAGGGGCGCCTGGGGGGCTCAGTCAGTTGAGCAGCTGACTTTGGCTCAGGTCATGATCTCGCTGTTCCTGGGTTCCAGCCTCACGTCGGGCTCTGTGCTGACAGCTCAGAGCCTGGAGCCTGCTTCAGATTCTGTGTCTCCCTCTCTTTCTCTGTCCCTCCCCTGCCCACACTCTGTCTCTCTCAAAAAATAAATAAACATTAAAAGAATTAAAAAAAAAAAAAGAAAATACTTTACAACTTTTTTTTAGCTTAGTTTTCCAAATGGTAATGATGTTGGTTGACCAAGATGAGCTAAAGTCGTATGCTTTATTAATAAGAACTTTGGTTGTGAATTTGCATCTGTGTCTAATTCTGGAATCATGCTGCTCAATTAACACCCACCCAGGAAGCATGTTCATCAGGTATTGTAATGCTAAAACAAATTTAGTCAACTGCATTAAAAAAGAAAAGGTGAGAAAATGAACAATTCCAAACTTAGTTTTTAAATGACCATTGTGGGACTCAGAATGGTGGCATTATTACTCCAGGACACATGTTCCATCTAGTTTAGAACCACAAAGGCGTGCAGTCCTACTCTACATTAGCACTGTGGACACTGTCAAGTTGTAAGTGTCATGTATTATTGTGAGTCTGATTACTGAGTGTGTAGCACATTGCTTGTGAGACCTGGCTAAAGTTCCATGGTTGTGCATGTTACAGAGCATAGAAATTACAGCATGCAGCTCAGTACCGATTCTATAATTCACATTCTCTCTTCCTAGAGAGAATTAGTATTTTCCTGAGAAAGACTCTTAACCTGTCGTCCTCCCCCAGTGACCAGGAGGAGAACGACATTGAAAAGTTTTCAGCAGATTCCAGAAAGACCCTAAAAGATCATTAAATGTTTTAAATAAAAGGTTTCCAAGAATGATAGAAATGGAGTGGACTATCAAAGTTATTTTAGGAGACAGTGTATATATCTGATCAGGAGGTGGGGCTTTGAAAGTAGATAGTCTGAAATGAGAACCTAGACCTCATCACTCACCAGCATCCAATAACTTTGGGAAATTATTTAACCTACTGAATCTTCATCTAGATCTATAAAATATGGATACTTATATCAATCTCAAAGAGTATTGTGATAGAAAGTGGTCATTAAATGGCACCTATTACTAGTAATATACACAGTAATAATTAACTATTTTCCATTTATTACAGCATTAGGGATTTCAGGGATCTCAGATGAGAGACATTCTTGTGATAGGGGTTTATAAATGGTGGAATTAATGGAATCTTCCATGGAAATCTTTATGCAAGTGACATGCATTTGGTTTCTTTCTGTTCTTATGTACCTCGAAGTTCCTTATTTTAGAATCTAAGCTCTTGGAAGTTAGAGTATCATTGACTACCTGTAATGCCAAATAGGGGTAGAAAAATGTTATCTATTATGTACCTAAATGTTCCCTAATGCATATACATTTTACTGAAGGCTTAAAGGTGTTTCTATACAATGTCAGTACAACTGATTGAAAAGTGACACATTTAGATAAATTCCGCTCTTACAAAATGGCTGCAGCTTTGCACCAATTTTTTTCTCTCTGTGTCAATGAAAGGAAGGACTTAGCCATATATCAGTGGCTGGCTGGCACTGTATGTGGAAGCTTAGTTAGTTCCAAGTTCAGCTTGGCAACAAACACATACAAGACTTACTTTTCATCTTTTCTAAAAATAGTCCATGTTTCTGAGATGTTTTCAAATGAATACATCCTATACTAAATTTATACTCACTGTTCATTATTTTAAAAAGAGAAAAATGTAAAAATTTGGCACAGTTTTTAAAGTTGCCACTAATGATGAAATTCTTCACAATCTTCTCTGCTCCCCTACAATCTATTTCTTTTATCTCTTACTCTTGTCCCCAAAGCATCTACATGTCCTAATATCAGTATTTTAATATCATCAGAAAAATTTACGATCACATGTACTTTCTTGAACATAGTTGGTAGGCAATACTGTTTCTTGTGTGAGGCTCTCCTTTTGGCTCTTGAATGTCCTAACTGCGTGCCTAATGAGATCAAATTGTTCTTCCCCCAGCATTGGCCATCAGGTCCTGCTTTCTATCTTTTTTACATTGTAACAGGATTTTTGAAACTCAGTGCTGGGTTTGCTTTTTGGACAATTTTTTCTCCTAGTTTCTTTTGAGATTTTTTTCCCTTTAATTTTGATAATTTTGAGTGGTATGCATAACTGCATGAGTGTGAATGTGTATGCATTTTAAAAAGGATGTTTATAGCTCTAATATATATTCTCACCACTAATGAACTGTTTTCCAGGTGCTATAGTCTATTCCAAAGAAAACAGAATTACATGTGGGATGATCTCCTTATAAAGAATCTGTTGTAATGCCTTGATTGTGAAAGCATGAGTAGAAATTGAGATGATACATTTTAGTTCAGTGTGTCTCACACAAATTGCTACCAAAATTTCACTGAACACAAATCTTGATCAGTAAATTTCTGATAGAAAAATATAAAATGCAGCTTGTTGTGAAGCAGCTATGTAATAAACACGTTGCTTAGCATGCTTAATGAAATATTCTGTAATAAAGATGTTCTTATGTAGCAGAAAGTGGACACAAAGTTCTGTCCTGGCTCTGTGAATTTAAAAAGTATTATATGGGCTCTATTATGATTAAAAGACATGGGAGGCATTTGCTTTTGAATAGCACTAAAAGCAAAACTATAAAAAGAAGACTTTTTAGAATATACGAAGGAGAAGCACAAATACATTTAATGGAAGAAGATCAACACTTCTGATAATTAATGAAATGCAGACTAAAAAAAAAGTAAATTCCAAATTAGATTGGCAAAGGTGCAGTACATTTTAATGCCTGACACTGGGTTGAGAGTAGAATGCGGAAACTGTAGCACCTTACAGGCAGGAATATTAATTGCTGCAAGTTTTCTGGAGAGTATTTGGGAATGTGCTTCAGGACGCTTAAGATGTGCCTAAGCTCCCAGAGATGTGGTTGAAAGTTTACCTTTATATTGGAAATAGGCTAAATGTGAAATACTAATGGCCTGGTTAAAGAAATCCATTCATGAATTTGATATTTTGTCTATGCTCATTACATACCACACACTGTTTCAGGCTCTGGGGATAAGGCTGGGAGCAGATGACATGTACATGATTTGATACATATTATAGATTACATCATTAGAGTATAATCATGGAGATTACATGGGGTTTTGGTCATATGGTTAAGTATAAGTAATTTTGTAAAACGAACCATTTTCCAAAGTGGTTGTACCACTCTGTATTCCCACTGGCTATGTACAAGAGTTTGGGTTGTTCTATGTCCTTTCTAGCATATTCTATGATTAGTCTTTATAACTTTATTCTGGTGGATGTGTAGTAGTATCTCCTTGTGATCTTAATTTGCATTAACATATTATTAATGGTTTTGAGAATTGTTTTTGTTCTTGATGATCTTTTTTCCTTCCTCCCTTCCTCCCTTCCTTCTTCCTCTCTCCCTCCCCCTCTTTCTTTTTCTTTCCTCCCTTTTCTCTCTCTCTCCCTTTTTCTTTCTTTCTTTCTTTCTTTCTTTCTTTCTTTCTTTCTTTCTTTCTTTCTTTCTTTCCTTCTCTCTCTTTTCTTTCCAGTTCACCTATTCCCCATCCCCTTGCCCCCTGCTGCCTCCTTGCTTCTGGAAACCACCAATTTTTTTTTTAAAGATTCCACATATAAGAGAGACCATATGGTATTTCTCTTTCTCTATCTGACTTACTTCACTTAGTGAGATGCCCTTGAGGTCCCATGTTGTTGCAAATGGAAAGATTCCATACGTATTTATGGCTGAATAATATTCCATCACATATATATCGTAATTTCTTTATCCATTCATTCATCAATGGATACTTAGGATGTTTCCATATCTTGGCTATTGTAAATAATGCTGCAATGAACATAGGGGTGCATATTATCTTTTTGCATTAGTTTTTTTCATTTTCTTCAGATAAAACCCAGAAGTGGAATTGATGCATCAAATGGTAGTTCTATTTTAATTTTTTGAGAAACCCCCATGTCGTTTTCCACAGTGGCTGTACCAATTTATATTCCCACCAACACTGCAGGAGGGTTTTCTTTTCTCTACGTTCTCATCCACTCTTGTTACTTGTCTTTTTGATAATAACTATTCTGACAGATGTAAGGTGATATCTCATTGTAGTTTTGATTTGCATTTTCTTGATGATGAGTAATGTTAAGCATCTTTTCATGTACCTCTTGGCCATCTGTACATCGTCTTTGGAAAAATGTTTATTTAGATCAAAATTTTTAATTTGAGTGTTTGTTTTTTGCTATTGAATTGTATGAGTTCTTTATATATTTGAATATTAGCCCCTTATCAGATATAAGATAGACAAATATTTTCTCCAATTCTATAGGTGGCTTTTTGTTTTGTGGCTTGTTTCCTTTGCTGTGCAGAAGCTTTTTAATTTGATGTAGTCCCACTTGTTTGTTTTTGCTTTTGTTGCTTTTGCTTTTGGTGTAAGATGAAAAAAATAATCACCAAGACCTATGTCAAAGAGCTTACCATCTATGTTTTCTTCTAGGAGTTTCATGGTTTCAGGTCTTACCTCCATGTCTTTAATCCATTTTGAGTTATTTCCTGTGTATGGTGTGAAATAGCAGTTGAATTTTATTCCTTTGGATGTTGCTGTCAGTTTTCCCAGCATCATTTATCAAAGAGACTGTCCTTTGCCCATTATATATTTTTGTCCCCTTTGTCATAAATTAACTGACCACATATGCATGGGTTTCTTTCTGGGCTCACTATTCTGTTCCACTGATTAATGTTTCTGGTTTTTTAATGCCAATACCATTATGTTTTAATAACCAAAGGGGTTATGGGATGAATTGTGTCTTCAAAATTAAAATTAGTATGTTGAAGTCCTTAGTACCTCAGAATGTAACTTTATTTGAATATAAGGTCTTTATTTAAAGAAATAATTTAAAGAAATAATTAATTTAAGATCAGATCATTATGGTAGGCTCTTATTCAGCATGACTGGTGTCCTTATAAGAATAGGAAATTTAGACACAGGCATGCACAGAGGGAAACCCATGTGAAGATAAGTCTAGAACAACCATCTACACACCAAGAAGAGAGACCTCAGAAGGCAGACCTTCCATCTCAGACCTCTAGTTTCCAGAATTGTGAGACAATAAATTTCTGTTATTTAAACCACCTAGTTTGTGGCACTTGGTTGTGCATGTGTGTATAATTATAATATAATATAATATAATATAATATAATATATATAATATCACTAATTTTACTAATTTAACTTTTTTGTATATTTTGAATTTTTAAAAAATATGTGATGTAAGGTAAGAATCAAGGTTCATTTTGTTTCATGTGGAGATACTGTTGTTCCTCCATTTATTGTGGACTACTACATTTTCTCCCATTTCTCCCAAGCAGACATCAGTTAACCAAATGTGTGGTTTTATTTCTGGACTCTTTATTATGTTTCAGAATATTCTTCCCTATCTTACATATCTTACCCTCATGGCAATACCATATTAACTAGATGAAGATCACTCTAGAATATGTAGTGTATAGTATGTTCCCTGGATTTTATTGTTCAGAGTTTATAAATATCTAAGTTTATCCTTAAGTATTTCATGGTATTTGACTTTTAAAATGTCATTGTTTTTCTAGTAACTTTTAAAATTATTAGTTGGTAGTATATAGAAATAAAATTACATTTTTGTTTATTCTCTTTGTGTCTTGTAACATGACTATATTCACTTTTTTGTTCTAATAGTACTGGTGATTTCTTAAGATTTTCTGTTTGTACAATCATGTCATTTGCAAATCCACCCTACTTCACTTTTCAAATTTCCTTTCCCTTCATTTATTCAGCTGGTTAGGATCTTACCATAATATAAAATAGAAGTGGTGAGAGTGAGTTTGTTTTACTTCCCATCTTAGGGGAAAGTCTTAAGTTTTTCACTATTAATATGGTATGACTTATTCACTTTAAAGATATTTCCATCAATTTCTAGTACCTGAGAATTTTTTAAAATTTAAATTCAAGTCAATTAACATACAATGCAGTCTTGGTTTCAGGAGTAGGTAGAACCCAGTGATTCATCACTTACATGTAACACCAAGTGCTCATCCCAACAAGTGTCCTCCTTAATGCCCATCACCCATTTTCTCCACCCCCATCAACCCATAGTTTGTTCTGTGTATTTAAAAGTCTCTTATGGTTTGCCTTCCTCTCTGTTTTTATATTATTTTTCCTTCCCTTATCCTATGTTCATCTGTTGTGGATGTTTCCGAAATTCCACATATGAGTGAAATCATACAATATTTGTCTTTCTCTGACTGACTTATTTAGCTTAGCATAAAACCCTCTAGTTCCACCCACATTGTTGTAAATGGCAAGATTTCATTCTTTTTCATTGCCCAGTTTTCCATTGTATATATATTCTGCTTCTTCTTTATCCATTCATCAGTTGGTAGACATCTGGGCTCTTTCCATAATTTGGATATTGTTGATTTTGCTGCTATAAACAATCGGGGTACATGTGCCCCTTTGATTCAACATTTTTTTATTCTTTGGATAAATAGCTAGTAGTGCAATTGCTGGGTCATAGGGTAGTTCTAATTTAAATATTTTGAGGAACCTCCATACTCTTCTCCAGAGTGGCTACACCAGTTTGCATTCCCAATCACAGTACAAAAGGGTTTCCTTTCTCTGCATCCTTGCCAACATCTGTTGTTTCCTGAGTTGTTAATTTTAGCCATTCTGACAGGTGTGAGGTGGTATCTCATTGTGGTTTTGAATTGTGTTTCCCTGATGATGAGTGATGTTGAGCATCTTTTCATGTGTCTGTTAGTTATCTGGATAACTTCTTTGGAAAAGTGTCTGTTCATGTCTTCTGCCCATTTCTTCACTGGACTGTTTGTTTTTGGGTGTTGAGTTTGATAAGTTCTTTATACACTGTGGATACTAACCCTTTATCCGATATGTCATTTGCAAATATCTGTCCCCATTCAGTCGGTTGCCTTTTAGTTTTGTTGTTTCCTTCGCTGTGCAGAATTACCTTGATTCTAAAACCAGAGAAAGACCCCACTAAAAAGGGAAATTACAGACCAATATCCCTGATGAAGCTGGATACAAAAATTCTCAATAATACACTAGCAAATCAAATTTGACAGTACATTAAAAGAATTATTCTCCATGATCAAGTGGGATTTATTCCTGGGCTGCAGGGCTGGTTCAATATTTGCAAATCAATCAATGTGATACACCACATTAATAAAAGAAAAGATAAGAACCATATGATCCTTTCAATAGATTCAGAAAGAGCATTTAACAAAATACAGCATCAGGAAATTGGGGATAGAAAGAACATACTTTAACATCATAAAAACCATATATGATAGGCTGACAACTAATATCATCCTCAAAGAGGAAAAGCTGAGAGCTTTCCCCCTGAGGTCAAAAACATGACAAGGCTGTCTACTCTCACCACTGTTGTTCAACATTGTGTTGGAAGTGCTAGCCTCAGCAATCACACAGCAAAAATAAATAAAAGGCATCCAAATTAGCAAGGAAGAAGTCAAACTTTCACTCTTCACAGATGACATGATACTCTACATGGAAAACCAGAAAGACTCCACCAAAAAACTGCTAGAGCTGATACATGAATTCAGCAAAGTTACAGGATATAAAATCAACATATAGAAACGGGTTGCATTTTTATACACCAATAACGAAGGAACAGAAACAGATATCAACAAATCGATCTCATTTACAATTTCACAAAAAAAGATACCTTGGAGTAAACCCAACAAACGAGGTAAAAGATCTACATGCTGAAAACTATAGAAAGCTTATGAAAGAAATTGAAGAAGACACAAAGAAATGGAAAAACATTCCATGCTCATGGATTAGAGGAACAAATATTGTTAAAATGTCAATACCAGCCAAAGCAATCTACACATTCAAAGCAATCCTTATGAAAATAACACCAGCATTCCTCACAGAGCTAGAACATAGAATCCTAAAATCTGTATGGAAACAGAAATGACCCCAAATAGACAAAGTAATGTTGAAAAAAGAAAACTGAAGTTGGAGGCATCACAATTCTGGGCTTTAAGCTGTATTACAAAGCTGTAAACATCAAGACAGTATGGTACTGGCACAAAAACAGATACATAGATCAGTAGAATAGAATAGAGAACCCAGAAATGGACCCACAAGTGTCTGGCCTACTAATTTTTGACAAAGCAGGGAAAAAGTATCCAATGGAAAAAAAAGATAAGTCTCTTCAGCAAACAGTGTGGGGAAAACTGGACAGAGACAGGCAGAAGAATGAAACTGGTCCACTTTCTTACACCACACAAAAATAAATTCAAAATGGATGAAAGGTCTAAATATGAGACAGGAGACCATCAAAATCCTAAAGGAGAAAGCAAGTAGCAACCTTTTTGACATTGGCCGCAGCAACTTCTTACTTTACACGTCTACAGGGCAAAGGAAATAAAAGCAAAAATGAACTATCGGGACCTCATCAAGATAAAAAATTTGCACAGCAAAGGGAACAATCAATAAAACCAAAAGTACCTGAGAATTTTTATCATTAATGGGCATTACATTTTGTAAAGCTCTTTCTTGGATTTTATTGAGATGATTTTATGATATTTCTGTCTTAGTCTGTCATTTTAGTAAATTACATTGATTTTCCAAATGTTAAACCAACCATACATTCCTAGGATGTATCACACTTGGTCATGATGTTTATTGTCTTTAAATATTACTGAATTTGGTTTACTAATATTTTAAAGCATTTTTGTGTTAACGTTTATGAGAATTATTGGTTTCTAATATTCTTGTGTACATTTGACTAGTTTTTGCATAAGAGTAATGCTACCTTCTTCAAATGACTTGAGAATTGTTTCCTTTTTATCTATTTTCTGAAAAAAACTTGCTTAACATTGCTATATTTTTATCCTTAAATATTTGAGAGATTCCCTATTAAAGCCATCTGAGTGTAGAGTTTCATTTGTGGGAGGATTTTTAATTGCAAATTTCATGTCTTTAATAAATATTGTGCTATTCAACTTTTCTGTTTATTCTCGTGGCAGTTTGGCAAACTGTGTCATTCAAGACTTGATCCATTTTACCTAAATCATTGAAATTATTGACATAGAGATTTTTATATTATTTCTTTATTATTAGTGAAAGTATCCACTTCCATTCCTGATATTGATAATTTTTGTCTTTTATCTTTTATTCTTGATCAATCTAGTTAGAGATTTGTTAATTTTGTTGCTTATATTCAAATAACCATCTTTCAGGGCTCCTGGATGGCTCCATCAGTTAAGCGTTCGACTCTTGATTTCTGCCAGGTCATGGTCTTGTGGTTTGCAGGATGAGCCCTGGATGTAGGGCTCTGTGCTGCCAGCACAGAGCCTGCTTGGGATTCTCTCTCTCCCTCTCTCTTTCTGCTCCTCCTCTGCTCATGTGCACCTGCACTGGCTCTCTCTCAAATAAATAAATAAGCATTAAAAAAATTAAAAATTAACAACCATGTTTGTGTTTCACTGCTTTTTCTTTTTTTTCTTTTTAAATTTTGTTGTCTTCTACTTTTACCTCTTTATTCCCTTCCTTCTACTTACTTGGGTTTTAATTTAGACGTCTTTTTCTAAATTCTTGAGGTGCATCTTTTCCTTTATAATATAAATATTTAAAATGATAGATTTCCAATCAAATACTGCTTTCATTTCATATAAAAATTTTGTTATTTTTCATTTTCTCATTCAGCTTAAGCTATTTTCTAGTTTTCTTTGATTTCTTCTGTAACCTATAGACATTTAAAAGCATGTTATTTAATTTCAAATATTTGAAGATGTTTTTCCAGATATTAGTATCTGTTGTTTATTCCTGGTTTAAGTTTCTTTCTTTCTTTCTTTCTTTCTTTCTTTCTTTCTTTCTCTTTCTTTCTTTCTTTCTTTCTTTCTTTCTTTCTTTCTTTCTTTCTTTCTTTCTTTCTTTCTCCATAGACCTTCAATCCTTTTTTAAATTCAGTGACACCTGTTTCATTGTATGGCATATGGTCTATCCAAGTGAATGTTCCATGTACATCTGAAAATAATGTGTATTCTACCATTGTTAGGAGTAATTTTCTATAGTCAGTTAATTAACATTGGTTGATATAGTCAATTAGGTAACATTGGTTGATAATTGAGTTCAGATTTTATATGTTCTTTTTGATTTTCTGGTAGTGTTCAATTTATTCCTGAGGAAAGAGAATTAAAGTCTTCAACTCTGTTTGTGAAATTGACTATTTCCACTTTTGGTTCTTTCAATTTTTACTTTTTATTTTGAGCATTTTTAATTAGGTGGATATCATTTAGGATTTTTGTGTGTTCTTATTGAATTCACTAACTTATTATCATGAAATATTCCTTTTATTTTCTGGTAGTATTCCTTATATTGAAGCACACTTTGATAAATGTACCCCATTCACCTTTCTTATGTTTCCTGTATGTATGACCATTTTTAAATTTCAAACTATTCATATCCTTATACTAAAAGTATATAGCTTATAGTTAGATCTTGTGTTTTTATCCAATATGACATTCTCTACTTTTTAATTAGAATGTTTAGGCTATTTACTTTTAATGTATTGTTGCTATGGTTGGATCTATGTCCACTATTTTGCTATTTGTTTTTGCTGTTTTTCTTTTTCCCCTTATTTCTGTTTTGATATTTAGTGAATACTTTTCACATTCAATTTTATTGCCTCTATTGATTTATTCACTACACTTCTTTGTTCTAATTTTTAATAGTTGTTCTAGGGCCTTAAATATATACCTTTAGTTTATCATCATATTTTACTTTCACACAATGCTGTACCACTTCACATATAATGTAAAAACCTTATAGGGGTGCCTGGGTGGCTCAGTCAGTTAAGCATCTGACATCAGTTCAGGTCATGATCTCACGGTTCATGAGTTCGAGCCCTGCCTCAGGCTCTGTGCTGACAACTCAGAGCCTGGAGCACACTTTGGATTCTGTGTCTCCCTCTCTCCCTGTCCATCCCCAACTTGTGCTATATCTCTGTCTCTCAAAAATAAATAAATGTTAAAAAAATTTAAAAAAAACCTTGCAAAGCATGTGTTTATATCCTATCCTGTTTGTGCTATAGCTAATCATATACTTTACTTTTATATATGTTATGTACTGTACAATATAAAATTGTTTTTACTTTAAGGCAAATTTCCTTTTAAATAAATTTAAAAATGGGAAAATATCCTTTATATTTACCCATATTTTTTTTCTTTCCAGTGTTCTTCATTCTTATACAATCTAATCTGCTATAAATCTTATTCAGTAAATTTTTTATTCTAGATTTTATATATTTCATCTCTATAAATTTCATCTGGTTATTTATGTACCTTCTCTTTCTGTCCACTGTATAATCATATTTTTATTTAAATCCTTAAGCATATTTATAAAAGCTGTTTTAAGTCCGTGTATGCTAATTTTATCCCTGTTAATTCTTGATCTGTTTATTTTGACTAATTATTTTTATGTCTATGGTCACATTTTCTTCCTCACATATCTAATAATTTTTTATCAGATGTTGGATATTGTCAATGTTATATTGTTGATGGATTTCATTCAAAGGGTTTTGAATATTCTTTTGATATAAGGCTCAGTAATTTGCATATAAACTTATTCTCTTAAGGCTTGTTTTTAAAACTTTGTTAGTAGAGTCTAAAATAGCCTTTACTCTTTTACTAGTTTAGCCCTACTCCTAAGACATGACTTCCGGGTTTTCTAGTGAATATCTTATATATTCAATGAGGTCTCTTCACTCTGGCTGGTTGGAAGATATATATGTAGAATAGCCTGCTAGCTATTTCTAGCTTGGCCTCAAGGAGTTCACCCTATCTATACATTGTAGTATGCAGAAAAAGACTCAAGGGGACCTATGTAGGTTTTTAGAACCGCTTTGTTTGCTTATCGTATTTGTTTATGATACTTTGTCGCAAAAACTTTAGCCTCCATAGCTTTCCCAAATTCCAGTCTCAGTCTCATCAGCTCAGCATGATCACCTTGATCAACCTGATTTCCCTCCCATCCTTGTTCTGTGGCCTCCAGAAAGATAGCCAGGGCAATTGCTGGGCTTATCTTATTTCCTGCCTCTCAGGAAAACACGGTTATGTCCTGTTTGCTTCCCAACTTTAAAAAAGCTCTTGTTTCATATATTTTGTCCAGTTTTCTCATTATTTATAATGGAAGGATATGGCTCTTATCAGTTACTACATTGCTGTTGGAAGCAGAAGCCCCGATATTGTTTTTGGGAAGACACTTGATGTTCCCTAAATATATGTACCATAATTTCAAGTTGTTCGAAGATGAACTTAGTGGGAAATAAGAATTACAGAAAATAAACCTTTCTAGTCTAAATTCGCCTTTTTTTTTTTTTGGCCTTTCATCTAGCAATAAGTTGAAAAGCATATTTGATACTTTGTCATCTTAGGGTTACTTGCTTTATAAAGTTTTTTTATAGTCTATTTTTAAGAATGGTGCATCCAAAATGCATTTCAGATAGAAGGAAATCTTGCTAAAGTTTTAGAATTTGAGATTTGGCCGATCACCTGCAGCCATGTTCTTGCCATAAAAAATGCTTACAAAGTATTTTTCTGACTTCCAAAACCTTTATAGAAGACGATATAATATTGAGGTCAGATTTAAGTTTTCACATGACAACGTATGGACAACTGGCAAGATTTCAATATTGATTATAGAACTATATATCTTACTTTAATTTTTTTAAGTTGAAGTATAGTTGATGTACAATGTTATATTAGTTTCAGGTATACCACACAGGGATTCAGCAATTCTATACCTTATGCTATGTTCAACATGATAAATATAGTCACCATCTGCCAGCATACAACATGGTTACAAACATTATTAACTGTAGTCTCTCTGCTGTCCTTTTTGTCTGCATGACTTATTTATTTAATAACTGGAAATTTGTATCTCTTTATCCTATTCACTTATTTTCCCTCTCTCCCCTCTAGCAACCATCAGTGTGTTCTCTGTATTTACAGGTCCGTTTCTATTTGTTTATTCATTTGTTCTGGTTTTTTTAGATTCCACGTATAAGTGAAATCATATGGTATTTGTATTTGTCTGACTTACTCCACTTAGGATAATACACTCTAGGTCCATCCCTGTTGTGGCAAATGGCAAGATTGTGTTCTTTCTTATGACTACTTTTCCATTCCATATATATGTTTATATACACACGTGATCTTTATGCATTCATCTATGGATGCACATTTAAGAACATATCCATATCCATATCTTGGCCATAGCTTCCTTTTAGTGAATGCTTTGTATGTGGCAAACTCTGTGTAAACCATTTTATATGACTCATGTCATTTAATTACTCCAAAAACCATATAGGCCAAGGTTTATTATTATTATTATTATTATTGATTTTTTTTATTTAGCTGAGGAGACAGAAACTCAGAAGGATTAAAAACTGTTCCAAAGTTACAGGCTATGGTGTGGGTGATTTGGGGATTTGAATTCAGATTCTGAATGCAGAAATCCCATGCTGTTAATCTTACCAGCCATTTAAAAGGAAAAAGCACATTTATACACACAAAACTCAGTTGCTTTTATCATGAGCTTCCTTGTGAAGTTCGAATCTTCTGTGGTAACAGACACACAAGCACAGTCTCTAGCAAAAACCTCACTTCTTTAGGAATAAAGTTCTAGGAGATAAACTTTAGTCTATGCTTTGTTCTTTATTCTATGGGAGGATTTTTAAGTTTGTTTTATTTTATTTATTTTTTGTTTATTTATTTGTTTTTGAGAGAGAGAGAGAGAGAAAGAGAGAGAGAACCAAGCAGGCTCCGAGCTACCAGCAGGTAGGCCAATGCAGGGCTCGATCTCACGAACTGTGAGTGAGATCATGACCTGAGCCAAAATTAAGAGTTGGACATCCAACTGACTGAGCCACCAAGGGGCCCCTTAAGTTTGTTTTAAATACAAATTTGTTTTAGGACACCTGCATGGCTTATTAGTTCATTAAATGTTTGACTCTTGATTTTGGCTCAGGTCATGATCTCATGGTTTGGTTTGTGGGATCTAACCCTGCATCAGGCTCTGCACTGACAGTGTGGAGCCTGCTTGGGATGCTCTCTCCTTCTCTCTCCCTGCCCCTCCCCCATTTGTGCACAGGCACTTTTTCTCTCAAAATAAATAATCTTAAAAACATAAGTAAAAACTAAATACAAATTTGTCTTAAATACAAATTATTTTCAGGCCTCCTGCATGCTTAAGGGTTGGTGGGCATTAAACCTCCTAAAATACATTGTTATGTTAGAAGTCTGGGTTCCTAATTAAAAATAAAAAGCTAGGACCAGATCAGCCCTTGGAATATGAACCATCACTATGCATACACAGAAATCATTTTCTGTCTGTCAGCAGCAGACTGGTGATAGTCCCTCCATGTGACTTGCAAAGTCTAAGTACTGCTCTCATTTCCAGCTTCTTTTATACCCTACTACCTGATCATTTCATTTGGAGAAAATATTGAGGAGTGTTATTTTCTTTTACTCCAGACCTTTTCAGAAAAGTAAAAATAAGTGACTGATTTCTTAGGTGCCTGCAAACAATAATTAACGCAATTCAAAGCACTAGATCATTAAATAATCATCTTCCCAAATGGACAGTTAGTTGTTACAACTCACTTTTACTGAGTGCCCAAGGGTGTATGACATATTGACATGTGCTTGAATCTCTGATTTGTGTATAGTTCTCATTTTCAGATAAACCATATGAGTTTTCCTAATGACTACAACAATTGCAAAAATCATTTATTTCACTCATCAAGAGTCACATTATAGATCTATAAATTAGCGACAACCTAATGACCTGTGTAATCCACATCCACCCTACAGTTGTGAACTGCAAGCAAAAAGTGGTTACTGTTAAGCAACTGAGTTTTCAGGTTCATCTGTTCCCCCGGAAACTCAGTTCTTATAGTTGGAAAATGCTCTTTGGCAAGGTTTTCAGCCAGGAGGCTACTGCAGTAATTCAGCTGAGAGATGATGAGCACCTAAATCAGGGTAGTGGTGCTATGGATGGGGAGAAGAGACATATTTCTTACCCGTAAGTGGGGAATAATGCCCAACTCCATGTTTGTTACAAGGATTAAATGGGAATGTGAAAGCACCTGTAAACTGTGAAAGCTGGGAAATCTTAGGTGGCATACTTCTGTTTCTTCACACTGTTAATGACAGCTGTCAGGCTCAGTCACCCAGCCTCTTCATGTAAATGTTCAATTTTAACCCGCTGTCAGATTATGTACTACCTGACAGGAGCCCTGAAGATCTTTTTCATCACATGCTTATTATAGTCGACATTTCTGCCACAGTGATGTGCCCAGTAAAGTGAACTTGGTATGGCTTTATTCCATATACGTCAGACCTTGGCAGTAATGATTTATTGAAAAGGTGAACATTTGGTACCGAGTGTTATTAGAAAAGAATGAAGCCTAGTAATGTGGGAGACAGAGAAGACATTTAGTAATATATCATGCTGTGTTTCATAGGATACACAGTCTTGGAAATTAGAAAGATGAGAATAATTTTATCAAATCAAGAATTAAAGCCTTTGAAACTACTAAACCAGTGTCATTTCTGCTGACCTACTGGGTTGGCATTGGCTCCGTTCCTTTAGGCAATTTAGTAAGTTTTGCTTTTCAGCCAGCAACTAATGAATAGGCTGACAGTGGAAAGTTTCTGTAACCAGAATACTCAGAGTTTCTACAAATCATTGCTCCCAAGAATTGTAAGTGGAGTAATATATTCTGCTATTTCATGATGGATTATTTTCATGTCTTCATATTTCATCACATGGATTTTTTCCTTTAACTGGATGATTATATGATTGTCTTATACATCATTGTCCCCTGGTGATTAATCTTTAAATAATCTTGTTTAAACACAGGATGGGAATTTATCTTTAAAAGAAGTCAGTGAGGTGCTTTACTGTATATAAAATGCATGTTTACAATGCATGCTTAACATCAGTTATCCTTTTAAATCGTTTAATTTATTGTTCCAAGCAATGCACAAGATTCTCCTAGGAAATGCACAATTCATGGAAAATATGGTATGTTTTTCTTTGTCTATAATAAAATTTACGCTTTATATAGAGAAGCTAAAGAGACACAAGTAGAACAATTTATAAAAAAATACTTGAGAAGGTACAGTTTGACATAAAGGAAGATTGTACACACTGAATATACAGAGTGCCACGGTGTGGGAGACTTTTCCCAGGCCCTCCAAGACTGCAAGAATATAAATGTGTTTGAGTCCATTGGCTTAAGTTAAGTTACCCTGTCTTGCTGATTCTTCCTTATGTCTTTGGTTGGTTTATTTCTCTCCTCATATGCTAGCCCCTGCTTTATTTCAGATCCTCATAATTTCCTTCTTCACAGAGATGGCTACCAATGTGGTAGCTTGTTCACCTGTCTTTAGTCTCTTTCATGCTCCAGTGTAAGCTGTCCAAACCTACAAGAGTAATCTTTTTCATATTTGAAAAAATATGAAAAATTTCATTCATTCATTTTTCATATTTGAAAAAAATACTATTGTATTTTACTCTTTATTTATCAAACATTGACTTCAGACTCAATTAGAGGGGCACCTGGGTGGCTTAGTCGGTTAAGCGTCTGACTTCGGCTCAGGTCATGATCTTGCGGTTTATGAGTTTGAGCCCCGCATCAGGCTCTGTGCTGACAGCTCAGAGCCTGGAGCCTGCTTCAGATTCTGTCTGTCTGTCTCTCTTTTTCTTTCTTTCTCTTGGCTCCTCCCTCTCTACCTTGTACTCTGTCTCTCCCTCTCTAAGATAAACAAACATTAACAAAATTTAAGGAGAAAGACTCAGACAACTCCACTTTAATACCCACAAAACAGTGGCAGGGGAACACAGTGTCTGCCTAAAAATCCAGCAAACTCTGCCAACTCACATATACAGCCCCTCACCTTGCTCTCTGCCACTGCCTGGTTTATTTTTTGATCAAATTCAAGTTTGGTCTCACCTAGCACTCCTTCTCTTGCTTTTCCTATAGGTAGGCATTACCTTTCATAACTAGTTCCTTCTCTATGTCCATCTGTGACACTGGTTGATGTAGCACCACCAGTTTTGAGATTTGCTAAAATGGGTTCCTCACTGCTGGCCTGCATTAGCATCCTGGGACTGTGGCAACAGTCTCTCATATGCTCCAGTGCCTGCACCTGCTCCCTCCTGCCTGCTGCAGTGATCGTAAAAGGATTTTCCATGGAGATCTGCAAAATGTTTGTAAGGTTTTAATGAATAAAAAGGGTTCCAAGAACAAACAACTATGAAAAATGGTGTCTTTACTGCAAGGCTTCTCAGAGCTTTTGATATGTTAATAAGCATTGTGATATGCTAATGTGAATTGGGACTCTCAGAGAGAGAGAGCTAATGGAAAACTTATTTGATCCAGAAACTTTTTTTTTTTTTTTTTAGACCAACATCTGTTAAAGTCATAGAGAAGTATAGTGTTTGAAAAGATGGCAGTTTGCAAATTCTGGACTGCTCCATCAAATCAAATTCCTTACAACTTATAAGTCATTTTGCCTTCTCTAGACATAGTTTTCTCATTTCACTTATTATCTTTTCCAACATTTACTGTTCCTTCTAAGCTCTCAGGGTCAGCTAAATTAGTTCATATACAGTCCCAGCAAAAGAAGAATGTAGGGGTTTCACCTTCTAGAGCATTGGTTTTATACTTTATACCCATTCCGATGACTATAAAAAGAGATTTGGGGAATATGCTAGGCTGGGAGGGAATGACATGATTCCTTTTAGGCACCACATGAGGCAGCTTGTGAGGTACAGTCATCCAAATAAAGGCACTTGCAACATGAGATGGTAGGGTATGTAAGCAAAGTAGCTTTCAGGGCCAGATACTAGTTGATCCCATGAATGGCCAGTCTTCCTCCAGGAGTGAGTTCTGATGCAAATGGCAATCAGAAGCCCATAAATCACATCTCTTACAATGAGGGACAGGATCCTAGGAAGAGGAATTGGAATAAGGTGGGATGACCCATGGTGTCCCTGATTTACCTGGAACAGATCAACTAATTCCTGTTGTCCCGACGTAACCATTAAGAATGCCCTCTTTTCCTCTCAGAAAGGTGTTGGTTTGAACGATTAATTGGACAGCCACCTTAGATAAGAGAGGAGACAAGAGCCAGGAGAGGAACAGTGTGTCCTAAAAGTGAAGGAGATTGCACTGTTTAAAAGGAAGAGGGAAATGAGAATTGTCAAGGGCAGTGTTAAGTCAGCGATGATGAGGCTAACCTTAATGTAGAACAGTCTCAGTAGGAAAGTAAAGTCAACCTGTTCGGTTTTGACCTTATTCACTCTTCCAGTGCGTTTTGCAAATGTACAATTATTTAATGATCAGGATTCATACTGTGCTGATATTTTGTCAGATTTCTGACACATTATTTAGCACAGTTTTAAGGAAGATGAGACAATTCATAATCATTCCTAAGCCTAGAGTTTTATAACCAAATTAAAAATTTTAAATATGTATATAAAATTGCACATCTCCATATCTCCCACAGGGCCTACCATTGTGTTTACACACAGTAAGCACTTGATACATGTGTGCTTCATGTGATCACAAGCCCTATTGGCCAATGCGAAGGGGGCCCATTATATTTATAAAATGGCTAAAATACCATTTTTTAAAGTGTCAAATTGTGCATAAAATTTAATGTCTCTATACTCACACAAACTAGCTTTATAATTTCACCAAACAAGGGACAGAGTCCCTATCACTGTTGTAATTGTTTCATTTTTGCCAGCAACTTTTGTCAGTGACACACTTTGTTGAAGAATATCTAGTTATTCTTGAGGATTATGAAGGAGATAGATAATACTGGCCCTGGCTTAAAAAGCTTAAAGAATACATTCATTCAATGATATAATGCCTTTCCTTTGATGAAGTGTTTGCTATGCATTACATGAAATTCTAATAGGTAGTAAGATTGTTCATACCCTGTATAGGCAGCTGGAGAGATACAGTCATGCTAATGTTGTTATACTCAGAGTCAGAGAAAGCCTCACATCCCTTTATTTATAGAAGGCTGAATTAACTTTCATTCCCTGGGCAAAACTCTGACTTGGTTTAAAAAAAAGAGTCAAGAATATAGTTACTTACTCATAGTAGCTCAGAATAAAAGTGGGGAAGTGATAAAATAACTTATGGGGGGAAAATGTACTGAATCTGGCAGATAGATACATTTTACCATTGTATACATCCTATAGTTTCTTTCAGAATGCCTTTACCTTATAGGCTATGTGCATATACTGAATATATTTTTTTTTAATTTTTTTTTCAACGTTTTTTATTTATTTTTGGGACAGAGACAGACAGAGCATGAACGAGGGAGGGGCAGAGAGAGAGGGAGACACAGAATCGGAAACAGGCTCCAGGCTCCGAGCCATCAGCCCAGAGCCCGACGCGGGGCTCGAACTCACGGACCGCGAGATCGTGACCTGGCTGAAGTCGGACGCTTAACCGACTGCGCCACCCAGGCGCCCCTGAATATTTTTTAAAAATGTTTATTTATCTTGAGAGAGAGAGAGAGCATATGTGCTCAAGTAGGAAAGGGAGAGAGAGAGAGAGAGAGAGAGAGAGAGAAATACCAAGCAGGTTCTGTGCTGTTAGCACAGAGCCCAACAAGGGGCTTGATCTCACAAGCCATGAGATCATGACCTGAGCCAAAATCAAGAGCCAGACGCTCAACTGACTGAGACACCCAGGTGCCTCTATACTCAAGGAGAAGAATAAAATCATAAAATTTTAGTATTTTAGGAAATTTTGCCTAGTGTCATGTGCACATTGCATTATAATGGAGAATGGAAATAAGGGGAACAGCTGGGAAGTTGTTATGGTCACACTAGCCATGGGATGATAAGACGAGATTCCGAGATGTTAATAGAAAGGAAGCTGTAAGAGTTCATCTGAAGGCAGAATGAAAAACTCTTAGTAAACCATTTCATAAAGGGGTCTTACAGAGAGAGAGGAGCCAGCAATGGACCAGAGAACAGCAGCCATGCTCTTGATCAAAATGTTTCATTGATCAAAATGTTTCCTTCATAAAATTGTTCGGTTTTGCCTTTGGAAGTTGTTACTTTGTCTGCATCTCCACCACATAAAGGATCTCTAGATAATGTATGTTGAGACAATGGTCACAGAAAGAAATGCACAGTATCTCATCTCCCTTCCCAGCACCAGACTGAAAGGCTTCCCCCCCCCCCCCGCCCCCACCACCCAAAATGCTGTTTATCTGGTTTGGAAACTTGGTGTTTAGTGTATTTCCAGATAGAAGGGAAACAGGAGAATACTGACAAGCAGATAGATCTCTAGACTGGACAAGATACTCTGCCCAGTTATTTAAAGAAAGGATTCAGAGATGGCTGAGAACATATTTATTTGTTGCTGAGTTCAGTGGGTTGATCCTAATAATTGAGAAAAATAGAAGGAGGAGCCCAAGTGAAGGCCATTACAATCATTTCAAAGTGATGACACGGCATCTAAACTAGATTATAATGGGGAGTCACAGGACGCAGCAATAATTTAAGAATGTACAATGTAAGGAGGGGGATGGGGAGACTATAAATGTTAGATTTGTATTTCTCATGTCCCCTGGATATTTTGCCTTCTAAGATTCAAAAATTAGGAATTCCATTCCATCAGTTAAGTACATATCCAAATTTTTGAATTTTTAAGTCAGTCAAAATAATGATTAATGCTTGATTAGTATTGACATGTATCATAGTATATAATAGTGTATCATAGTGACTAAGCTGTTAACAAAGTGAACTAGAATTTTCTTTTTGTGTTACAAAGATATTAATAAATTTTATTTTCTACTGCATTAAATGACATTTGAGTAATGTGGCATAGCAGATTTAAGGACTTCTCATCTGTATTCATGTAAGCACATCCTAGTTTAGTGATGGGGCCCTAAAACAGTTCTTGGCACCTTTCACTTAAGGGGTATATCCTGTTTCTATTTGACCTATAATCTAGGCCCTGAGAGTATTTGATTCTTTGGGATCCACTGTTGATACTTAAGAACATTTGGTCAGATCAACATTTAGTAAACAGCTAACATTGGCTATAAGAGGTCTTCTATGGGACAGGATGATTATTATTTGCAATATCAATCTTAAAGTTGATAATGGTATTAAGCTGAGTAGTTACTGAGACTGAAGCTCTGACCTGACTTTGGGCAGGTTAATTTCCTGAATTTGTTTTCTTATGTTTACAATAAGGATAAAATAGTAACTTAGAGTGATTTTGTGAGTTTGATGAGATAACATATGTAAGGCTCATAATAAGCACTAAGTAAAGTTTACAATTACCATTAATATCTTGGATTTTTTTTAAGTTTTACTTATTTTTGAGAGAAAGAGGAAACAGAGCATGAGTGGGAGAAGAGCAGAGAAAGAGGGAGACACAGAGTCAGAAGCAGGCTCCAGGCTCTGAGCTGTCAGCACAGAGCCCGACGTGGGGCTCAAACCCGCAAACCATGAGATCATGACCTGGCCAAAGTCGGATGCTTAACTGACTGAGTAACCCAGACGCCCCAGTGTCTTCGATTTTTAATGGCCTTTCACGAATATCTCACCTGGGAACTGACCTAATTGTCCTTTAAGGAGATTTATAGCTTCTTCCTTTCTAAAAATGCAAATAACTTATGCTTTTTCTAAAAAGGTACATGCTTATTGTAAAAATTTAAATACAGACTAGCTTAAGCAACACAAAAATCCCCACAAATTCCATTTTCCAAATATAGCCAACTAACATTTTATAAACATCCTTGTAGCCCTGTTTCTGTATATATCTATAAATCGAAAGCAAACTTGCTTAATATCATCTCTGCCACATTCTGTTGGAGGTCATGAATTCAGCCCAGATGGAAAGAAATAGATTCCACCTATGGTAGGAAAAGCAATGACGTCTCAATGCAAAGACATGTGCATACCAACATGGAAAAAAAATTGTGGCCATATTTTGAAATCCACGATGAGGAAATTACACAAAGATTCAGAAGTCAGAATGAATTGTACTGAAGATGAGCAGGAAGTTAGGCTGCAGAGGACACAGGAAGCTCTTGGCTGTATGCTCCACAGGTACTGTTCTTGGAAGGCTTCAGGTTGTTGGAAGTTCCACTGCAGTCCTTGGATCTTGGATCAGTAATACTTGTGTTTTGGCAAAAAGGTATCTTATTTCAAATATTATACCTGGTGCTTCCATAATTAAGCACAATAGTAGCACTTTTGTAATAGTACAAAATAAACAGAAAAGAACCATAAACAAAAGAAATTTTATTTTCACCTTACTTATACCATTCTGGACTCACTTTATTTTCTCTTTTTTTCCTGCAGCTGATAAAGCTGGACTTTTAAGTAGGTAGAGCAGGTTGATTTGCATTTTATAACTTGAGCAGAGGAAAATCCCTGTATCAAAAATCATTGTACTGTTGTATTCTGAATCTCACCATTATAGTTTCCTTGTTTTGTTTTTAAAGTTTTTTAAATAAAAAGATACAATATAAGAATTTATAAATATCCTGAAAAGTACAACTTATATATATCATTATCATCTGTTCATCAGATTAGATCATAATTGAACTCTGTGTGTGTGTGTGTGTGTGTGTGTGTGAGAGAGAGAGAGAGAGAGAGAGAGAGAGAGAGAGAGAATGGAGATGGTAGAGGAGAAAAATGCCTTATCCTAAGTTAACAGAGGAAAAAAAATATTGGAAACAAAGTACAAGTACTAAAAGTATGTGTTGTTCCTTGAAACCAAAACAGTAACAATTTTTAGACATAGGAAAAAAAAGTCTTAATTGCAGAAACAGAAAGGTCTATCATGCTATCTTTTCCAAGCTGGTATTCTATTTTTTTGTGTCTGTGCTGACTCTTGCCAAGCTTGGCATCACCTGATATGAACATATCTGATTTTCCTTTAATCATTTGAACTCAGCTGAAGTTTAAGTCTTACTTTGTAACTATGATTTTTGAAAAATAATGTAAAAAAAAAGTATCTCCTTTCCCTTGGGGCATGTCTGAGTGACTGTTCATCACCAGCAAGCTCTGTCTGTGTGCTTTTTATTTCCAAACCTCCTCACATTTCTCCTTCTTCTGTCTCTAAGATGGCTCTAGAATTTGAGGAACATAAGAGTGACCAGTGTCCCAAGGATGGCAGATCAAGCTATGCCCTTGCTTGAGATGGTGTTCAGTACCTAAGACAGCTCCCTCAGAAGTTTTGTGTGTGTGTGTGTGTGTGTGTGTGTGTGTCAGAGAGAGAGAGAGAGAGAGAGAGAGAGAGAGAGAGAGAGAGAGAAAACTAACCTTTGTATCAGCTGGGCAATGCATCAACCAGGAGGTTGTGATATCCTGAGCAATGAGGTAGGCCCCGGTAAGAAGGGGGCTCAGGGTGATGGTAGGTATATTAAAGAAAGGGAAGATGTAGCACTAAAAGGAGCTGGGGGCCTCTCAAGATAACACACCATTTTAATCTTTGATTATCTTTGGTTACCTGATATATTTTGATGCACTTTAGGAAACATTGTTTGATTTATAATAAATGACTTAGAAATGATGAGGTCAGTATTCATTGAGGTCAATAACATTGTTATTGATCTATTATCATTCCTCTTATTTCAGGATCATTGTTCTATATTTTGCAGCTAGTCTTTATTAAAGTTACAAAAACTTCTTTAGCTATATAATCCAAGTAAGTATGCTAATTTTACTAGAAGTCTGAATGAACTGTGCTGGATTAGAAAGAAAAGAAGAAAATAGATTTACTTAGCATAAAAAAATAGAATAACTGTCACAGAAGGATCATGTGAAGATCAAGCTATTTTGATCCTTTGACTGTTTTTTTATATTAAATATAATTTATTGTCAAATTCGTTTCCATTGATTCTTTGTTCTTACTTTAATTTCTTGGAGTTCTTTTGAATGAACAAAACTTTTACATCTTTTCAGTCATCTCCTTCCCTCCCTTTCCTTCCATCTTTGATGTTACATTAGTAACTTATTAACATTGGATTATGTTTTTTATTATATGTATTAATTTGTATTATTATATATATTAATTTTATAAAATTAAGTGATTCTTTAGGGCCCATAAGAAATAATATCAATAATCACTGCCATTCAATTATTGAGACAATTTTGATATAGTCAGTTGTTATGGCATTCATGGATTGTCCATAAGCTGATGCAATCTGTCCAATATTATGCTATAACTCGCTAAATTCTGAAAATTGTCCCTCTGTGTCCCAACTCATCTCACTAGTTGACACTTAATTCAAATAATGATTTAATTAACTTGGAATTCCCCCATTCAAAATTCTTACATCCCTTAGAGAGAGTATATTAAATAGTTTTCAGTATTTAATATAAAGTAGTAAGATTCATCTCTAACTGGATAATTGGCACATTTCACATACTAGCTGAAATGGGGCACAGATTGAGTGAGGTTGGGAAAGAGAAAATATCTGCTCATAAGTGGATACCTGGAGGGTGCCTACATATATGGGTCATTGCAAAAAAGGAGCATCCAGGAAAGCCAGGAGCCATTATGAGAGAGCTGGAAAGAGAGTAAGACTTTGAAACTGCAGGTTCCTGAAGATCAGCTTCTTCACTTTGTTCTAAGACCAACAGGAATCATTTCATGTGTCTTAACAGGCTGGGAGCTACACATATAATCACAGATTGATGGAACATTTTCCTTCTATATCTTAAATATCATTGTAAAAGGTGGACGTTAGTGAATATAAATAGAAAGGGAAATGATGGTTAAACCACCTGCAAGGCTGTAAGGTTACCAGAAATTCATTCTCATAGCAACATTTTAAATCGCTCAGTCTACAGCCAATGTTTACTTGCCAAGGTTTATAAGAAGATAATTAGGAAAAGTAAATGTTGGATGTCATCATGAATGGGCACAAAAAGTCTAAAAAGTAAAAAATCATTAACGAAATGAATAGATGCACCTTGACCTAAGGAGCAAACAGAATGAAGTGACTAGAGAACATAATTCCTTCAGAGACCCAGATAGCATCATCTTCTCTGTTTTTTGTGAGCAACTCATAAGAGTGCAAGCTGAGTTACAATTAATTCGCTGAACATAGATTTTTTTGTTTGACTCTGCAAATTATTTAACCATGAGAAATAAACCATATTTAGTTTTTATGTTTGGGCTGGCTATAAGTTTATTTGTGAATTTCTATAAACCATGAAAAGGAAAAAATCATTAACCTTCTTTCAAAGAATGTGTTTGGGAGAATTAAAGACTATATTTTCTAGAGAAAGTAGTGGCCACTGCTTGAGAGCAGGAATTCTATCTCTCTTTTTATCATCATATCCCTAGTGGCTAGTGTAGTGGCTGGTATAAAATAGATGTTCAATAAATATCTACTGATATCTACAATGTTGAATGAATAAGGAAATCTATGACTCGTTATAATGGCATTATTCAATCTTTTAATCTATGCCTCCTTTTAAATACATTAAACATTCATGACCTTAATGTTTATATTATAAAAAAATAGGTGTTTTGGATTTGAAAATATAAAGTATATTAAATATTTTAAAAGTATTTCCTAAAATATACTCTTGGGCTCTGATGTACATCATGAGGAGCTCACTCCCCTCCTCCCCCAGTTCTCTCTCCTGTTGAGAATCCATTTATTTTATTAGGGTTTAAATTATTTTAGTTGTATAACTAATCAAACTTAGCAGCTTAAAATAAGAACAGCCATTTATTTTTGCCTTGAGTCTAATTTATGTATAGATAAGAATGCATGACTTATTTCTGGTCCATGTGGTATCAGCTTGGGTGGCTTGAATGGTCTGTAAGATCCACTTCTTAGTTGGCTCAGCTACCAACATGGCTTGTTAGCTTATGTTGTCAAGCCATGCACTGCACACATAGTTATAGATTGATGGAACATTTTCCATCATATCTTAACTATCAGTATTAATATAAATATGAATGGAAAGAAACATTTTATTGAACCACCTGTATAGCCTTAAGTGTTACCAGAATATTCTTCTCATATCAACATTTCAAGTTGTTCAATTTAAGGCCAGTGATTAGTTGGGAGCTTAGCTAAGCTATTGGCTAGGTGCCTTGATTCCCCTTCATGTGGGTCTTTCTAGAAGAATGCATGGGCTTCCTTACAACATGGAAACTACATTCCAAGGACAGATGTTGAAAAAGCAAGAAATCAGAGGTTTCCAGTTTCCTAAGGCCTGGGCCCAGCTAATGGCATATGAGTACAGTAACCATATTCGATACCTAGATTCAAAGGGAAGGGATATAGACTCTGTCTGTGAATGGAAAAGGTGTCAGAGGTTTGTGGCTATCTTTAATCTACCATCATTATCTTCAAAATAATCCCTTTGTGTGAATTAGAAAATAAAAGACTTTTAGGTAAGGCATTTACAGATCTGTATGCCAGAATTACCAAGACTTTAAATATGATAAGCTTGCAAAAGTAGCTTGTCTAAAGTTGTCCTAAGCCTAAAAGGCTACAGGAGTGCATGTAAAAAGAGGTTTATCAAATGTTAATAAATTAGCCTAATTATTATTAGTAAAGTAGGTGAGTTGATTATATCGCATTGCATTCAAAGGGTAAAATTATATAACAGGCCTCTATAAAACTAGCCAGGCCAACCATGGGCATTCATGTTTGGTGAATGATAATGGGTCTTCCCAATTTATTTATTATCTTAATATAGCCAAAGCATACGTCACCTTAACTTCTAAACATTTTATTCTTCTACTCACATTAATGATGTGTATTCCTTCCATGTTTTTGTATCACCAATAATAAGACTTTGATTAGAAAGAAGGATGTTTCTGAAAAATTGCTTCTTAGGTTTTTGGTGTGTGAAAATACTAGAAAAAATATTTGAATACTCAGGATGTTCCAGAATCTGGTGTGTGTTCTAGAAATATAGTAGGGAGTACAAAGAACAAGGTCTGAAATATAGCAGTAAGCAAAAAGGACAAGACCTATGCCTGTACTCATGGAATTTGCATTTCTAATGGGGAAGATAGAGAAGTAAGTAGATAAGCAAGTAAGTAAATAAATAAAAATAAAGTGGTGATAAATAAAATTAAGATCTCAGGTGTAGCAAGTTAATGGAGAGTGGTCTTGGAGAAAGGCGATGTTTAGAAAGGTGATCACAGAAGCCCTCTGTGGTGAGCTGGGTTTTGAACAGAGACCTGAATGAGGAGAGAAAATTGATCAGGTAAAGATCTTGGAGAAGAGTGTTCTAGGTAGAAGGAACAGTTAGTGAAAGGGTGCTGATGCATTAATGACTGGATATTAGAGTAGCAGCAAGAGGGGTAGTATGACTGGAACAGAAGGAATGAGGGAAGGCTGGTAGAAGTTAGGATTAGGGAGGGAGGCAGTGCTCTGATTATAGTGTCCTTGGGACATCACCAGGTTGGATTTAAGTCTAAGAGTGATAGGAAAGGGTTGAGGTAGAGAGGCCCAAGATAATTTCATTCTTTTTTTAAAAAAAGATTATTCTTTCTGCTGTGTGAAAAATTGTTTGCTAGCTATTTCAATGACGACGATGATGAAGACGATGATGATGATAGTGGTGGTGATGATGGTGGAATAGAACATTTCATGGAGGCTTACTCCCTATTGGATTCTCTTTTTAAAACTGTTTTATTTGAATCATCTCATTTAACATGATTAAACCCCTTTGTGAAGATTCTATTGTAATTTTAAAGCTGTAAGTGAAGAAATAGAAGCTCAGAAAGTAATTGGCCCATGGAAACACAGCTAGCTAGTGGAAAAGCACAAAGAGTATGCAAGGGTGCTGGTAAAGGTGGTGAGCTGTGACTGAACTGAGGCTATATTCTGAAGGTAGAGCCAACAGGAATTGCTGATGCATTAGGGATAGGAAACGAACCAAAGAGTGAATTGAAGGATGACTTTGTAGCTTTTGGTCCGAGCTACTAGCTGTGGCTTTACAAATTTCTGAGATAAAGGTACATTTGGTTGTTGGAGAGAGGGTGTTGTAAATTAAGAGTTCTTTTTTGGGTATGTTTAACTTGAATGGCTATTAGATATCCAACAAGGTAAGCATGTCTATAATTCGGGAGACAGGTCTTACTTTGGGAATTAGCAGCAGAAAGATAGTTTTTACTGAGATCTGTTTACCTCATTATTGTGTGTTATGCCTCAGGGCCTCTCTCCTTAGACGTGTGCCCATTTACTGGAATGAAAAAGACAAGAAATAACAAGTGTTGGAAAGGATGTAGAGAAAAAGGAACTCTTGTGCACTGTTGGTGGGAATTGGTATAGCCACTGTGGAAAAAAGTACGGAGGTTCCTCAAAAAATTAAAAACAGAATTACCCTATGACTATAATTCCACTACTGAGTGTTTACCCAAAGAAAGTGAAAACACTAATTCAAAAAGTATATGCTCCCCTATGTTTATTGCATTATTTACAATAGCCAAGATATGGAAGCAACCCAACTGTCCATCTGTAGATGAATGTATAAAGATGATGTGTATTGGGGCCCCTTGGTGGCCCAGTCGGTTAAGTGTCCAACTTCAGCTCAGGTCATGATCTTGTGGTTTGTGGGTTCAAGCCCTGCATTGAACTCTGTGCTGACAGTTCAGAGCCTGGAACCTGCTTCAGATTCTGTGTCTCCCCTCTCTCTGCCCCTCCCCTGCTCCCCAAAAATGAATACACATTACAAAATTTGAAAAAAAAGATGATGTGTATGTATATATAATGAAAAATGACTCAGCCCTAAGAAAGGATAAGATCTTACCATTTGTGGTAGCACAGATGGATTTAGAAGATATTATGCTAAGTGAAATAAGTCAGATAGAGAAAGATAGATACCATATGGTTTTACTTATATGTGGAATCTCAGAAAACAAAACAAATGAACAAAACAAACAAACAGCAGAAACAGACCCATAAATACGAAGAGCAAATTGATGATTGCCAGAGGGGACGGGGTAGAGGGACAGGCAAAATGGGTGAAGGGGAATGGGAGATATAGGCTTCCTGTTTAGGAATGAATAAGTCATGGGGATAAAAGGCACAGCATAGGAAATATAGTCAATGGTATTGTAATGGCATTGAATGCTGACAGATGGAGTGAAGCATAACTTATAGACTTGTAGAATCACTGCGTTGTACACCTGAAACTAATGCAACATGTGTCAACTATACTTCAATTTATAAAAAAGAAAATTAGGGGAAATCCATAGAAGAAGAAATGGTATTCCCACTGGTATTAAATTCTGCTCCACCTCCCCCCCTCCAACCCAGTTAAGACCCAAACAGATTTTGAAGTTTCAGAGTTATTAAAACTTTTTGGAGTGATCTGTTGTGTCCTAATCAAGGGAGAATGAGAGGGAGGACCAAAAGTTCTCCAAGGGACTGGAAAAGTACTAATGAATAAAAAAGATATTGGGGTGCCTTGGTGGCTCAGTCAGTTAAGTTGAGCTGCTGACTTTGGCTCATGCCATGATCTCACGGTTCTGAATTCAAGCCCCACCTGGGGCTCTGTGCTGACAGCCTAGAGCCTGGAGACTGCTTTGGATTCTCTGTCTCCCTCTCTCTCTCTGCCTCTCCCCCACTTGTGCTCTCTCTCTTAAAAATAAACATTAAAAAAATAAAAAAAGATAAGATTAGTTGATGATGGCCACATTGCTGCCAAATATAAATGCTATTAAAAATGGACATTTTGGCGAACACACACAAAGATGTGCCCCTTTATCCTGGGAACACAGACTGTGGTGGGAAGTGGTGTTATTGCTTGCTATGAAATATCGTACTTGTTGTTACTCTAGTTTTGAAATGTATGCTAGTCCTAAACACTGAAAATATTTTTAAGGAAGAGGACCTGCACATGTGATAAAATTTTATAAAATTATACACCAAAAAATGAGTGCATGTAAAACAATAGTGAAACATGGATAAGGTCTACAGTCTTGTTAATTGTTTTGTACCGTTTTCAATTTCCTGGTTTTGATAAATTACTTTAGTTGTGTAAGATGTCATCAAGAGAAGCTGCATGTGGGTACATGTGAACTCTCTGCATGATTTTTACAACTTATGTCAAAGTAAAAAAAATTTTAATATAAGTACATATAATTGAATAGGTCTTACCTTTAATTATGACCTTGTTTAGTCCTACCCACCACACTCACATGAAAATGGGGGGCAGAAGTGGATATATTTGTAATATGCTTAACTTAATGGGACGTTGATTATATCCTTCATTTATTAATGCTGTACACTTTTAATACTTTGGCAGTTTTATTCATGCTTTAGTGCTTAAAATGTTTATATGAGCAGAATGTGTGCATATTTAGTGTACCCAAAAGGATGAAATGTGTGGTAATTTGTTAAACTAAAAGGCAGTAGAAAGACACTTTGGCAAATATAGCATATTGCAAGCATTCTAGGGAGCCAAACAAGCTAAACATGTCAAAATAATAGGTAGTCCTCTGATATTTATTGACAACTTATAATAGCAAAACACTATTCAAAAAAATGATTGTAGAATTATTTTATTAACCTCTGAAATGCTCATTATTTTAAAAATATAAATTCTCTTTATTTCTCTTTTCTGAAAATGAAAAACTTCCATATTTGTTACATGACTCATCTACTCTAATTTGTTCACATTATTTCTGTATTTGTCTTTCCTAATACCAACAACGACAAAATACAGATGTTAAATCTTTGATAACCTATTTTTTGTTTTGGTTTTTAAATATAAATATTCAAAGATTTAAAGACCATCTTGCCATTGGCAACAACATGGATAGAGCTAGATAATATAATGCTGAATGAAATAAGTCAGTTGGAGAAAGACAAATACCATATGATCTCACTCATATGTGGAATTTAAGAAACAAAACAAACAAGTAAAGGGGCGGGGGAGAGAGAGGTAACCGAAGAAACAGACTCTTAACTATAGTGAACAAGATGATGGTTACCAGAGGTTACCAGAGGTGGGTGCGAGGATGGATGAAATGGGTGAAGGGGATGAAGTACACTTATGATGAGTACTGAGTAATATATAGAATTGTCAAATCACTATACTGTATACCTGAAACAAATGTAACACTGTATGTTAACTCTACTGGGAATGAATGAATGAATGAATGAATGAACAAGTAAATTAATAAATAGATACCCAGTTGAGACATGTCAGCATTATATTGTTTCTATTAAGTTTTAACAAAACATCTTCTGCCTTAAAAATTGTTTTGTACTGGGGCGCCTGGGTGGCTCAGTCAGTAAAGCGTCCAACTTGAGCTCAGGTCATGATCTCGCACTCCATGAGTTCAAGCCCTGCGTCTTGCTCTGTACTGACAGCTTGGAGCTTGGACCCTGCTTCAGATTCTGTGTCTCCCTCTCTCTGCTCCTCCCCCGCTCATGCTCTGTCTCTCTCACTCTCAAAAATGAATAAATGTTAAAAAAATTAAAAAAAAATTGTTCTGTCCTGGTATCAAAATCTCTAAATGACAGAAAAGAAAGAAACAACTGAGTAAATGCTTATAAAATCATGGCTTTCTGTTGTAAAATTGTAATTTGTTGTACTCAAACAACTGTTCTTAAAAAACCAAATGATTTTCTGAAAATAGATTAAGGTTTTGAAGTTGCTTCACTAGCTTGATTTTATACCACTTTCTTCAGATGGGATTTGGCTGATGAAATTGCAAAATGAAACAGACCATACTTTGTTTGGAGGAGTCATTTTTCAGATGGTTTTGAGGATATAGAATGGAAGTGACCATTGTCTGAAACTCCACTTATTTGTGAATTGCTTATGGAACATATGTGGTTGCTAAACATTGTGTTTATGAATATCAAGGGGAATAAAGTACTGCCCCTTTTCAAAAGAGTGTACTGTCAATCAAGGGCTGGAACCAAAGAGACAGGATAGGGTAGGGTAGGGTTAGATTGGAGGTATGTTGAATTTGGGCTGACTTCAACTGCTTTTAAAGATGAGGTTAATATTAGTAGCCTGACCACATCTGGAGAGAGAAGAGTTGGTGAATTATGGGTTGAGGGAGGGCATAGCAGTCAGGGGAATTAAAAAACTGTATTGCATTCATAGGGCCCTACAGGTAAATAACAGTGGTTTGCAAGTTGGCCTTTCTCTTAATTAAAACGATGGAATAAAAAAACTTGCAATGCTAGGATTAAACATGAGTTTAATAACTGGAATTTTCAGGCAATTCCAAAATTTTAATTTAGCTGTTAATTCTAATCCTGTTTCTCTCCAGAACCTCCTTTAAAAAGTAGAATTCTTTAATTTGTCTTCACTCCTTATATTTCTGATGTTCTGTTAAAAATATTTACAAGCAGGGAAGTATTACAGAAGCTGAAAGAAGCAAGCAATGATAAAGAGCATACATTTCTAAACTGGATCATCAATCCCTGGAAAACTTAAATTGATTAGGCTTCATTCAGGAGGACAAGGCTGCCGGATATCTTTAGGCATAAGGCTAGAATTCCTTAGGCAAATTTTAACGTTGGATCATCTAATTCTTTACAAAATTCATTAGCCACTCTCATGTTTTGCCATGTTAACTAGGATAGCACATGCTCATAAAGCCATGTTTGTCATACTGAAGAACATTTCCTGAATGAATACCTAATTCCAGGTACTCTTCTCAGGGCTTAACATGAGTTAATCTCAAAAAGTTTGTAAAGACATCGCTGTCAAATAATTCATTGACTTGGCCAATATTCATATTTATTTTTACTTGGGATATTTGTTTTATTTTCATTATTTCTTCTCTTTCAGCTCTTCTTTATGCAACCATTTTTGGAAATGTTACCACAATTTTCCAGCAAATGTATGCCAACACCAACCGATACCATGAGATGCTGAATAATGTACGGGACTTTCTGAAACTGTATCAGGTCCCCAAAGGGCTTAGTGAACGAGTCATGGATTATATCGTCTCAACATGGTCCATGTCAAAAGGCATTGACACAGAGAAGGTATGCGTTATTATTGTTGTTGTTATTTATTTTCCATTTCAATGGGATCTTCTGATGCCTATAGCTTTCCCACTGTATACTGCTTCCTAAGTGACATATCAGTCAATCATAGTATCTATTGAGTGCTGAGAAGGTGAAAAGCACTCAACCATTAATCATCAGTGTAGAAATTTTGGTTTCTGTAAACAACTGATTACTCCATTTCCCTAAAACACTTGTTACGACTCAGAGTAATTTGCTGCATTCCTCTAGAATTAACAGTGCTGCCGTCTCTTTGGGTTGATTTTATTTTTAATTTCTCCTTTGACTTTTTGCCCATCTAAAATTTAGAAAGAAATGGTTTTGCTTATAAACTAAAAAGTTCTATGTCTTCTATGCTGTCCTCTACTTAAATCTCTCCCCTTCCTCACACATATTTACAAAGCAACTTACAATTATTTATTTTCCTCTTCTCCTTACACAAATCTGTAAAGTGGATACCACCTCATTCATCTGACATCTCTATTTTCTTATTTCTCACTTGTCTCTTCATGAAACCTCTTCTAATTCTTCCCATCTATTTCCTACCAGGGCCAAAGAAGGACCCAAAGTCCTCCTTAAAAAAAAACAAATAAAAAAAAATAAATTCTGATTTCCTACACCCAGCTGATTCACATCAAATATGGGGAATGGATAGTAGGGCTTGAACACGAGTTTTAGAAAAAACTGATCTTGAACTGTTTTACTTTATAAGAATCAGTGGAGACCATTATTTTTAGGCACTGAATTTTTGACATGCTAATCAGATAGTACATTACCTTCCTTGCCATTTCCCACAAATTTGATTTGTTCTTTTCATCATATGATGTTGACTTGGAGTTTTTCTTTAAGATCTGCTCAGTAAGCACCTTTCAATGTCAAAGGGAAAGAGCAAATGAACCAAGCAATGTTCAGTCAGAGGAGTTTCATTTAGGTAGTTCTAAGTCAGAGCAGCTGTTGTTAGGAGCAGATGGTTGAGGGAATATTTAGGGACCAGACATGGAAGTGTTGAGGGAGGGAAGCCTTCAGAGGGAGTAGAGATGAGACACTTGGGGGTAATTATGTGAGGAATCATGAAAGAGGGTGAGATTTCCCCCTTCCAACAAGATGCAGTATTAATTTTCTAGTTAAACAGCCATTAAAGTGGAAGGTATGACCACAAACAGGAAAAAGACAAACCACCTTCTGTGGAATTTGATTAATGTATGTCCAAGCCAGACAATATGTGGTTAAAAGGAGGGTGTCCAAAAAAAGGAAGAAAATCTTTCTCAGGGACACAGGTGAGGGTCAGTGTTTAGGACATCAGAAGCATGATGTCCTTGGAGGTCCACATTCAGTGAAACTGAGATCAAGAGACAACTGTCTACCTTGTCAATCACCATCTCAGTCAGAAGCTTTTCTTTTCAGAAAATTCAGTGGAGTCACATGGCAGCTGGCAGAAAACATCAGTAAGTCACATGGCAGCTGGCAGAAAACATCAGTAAGATGATGGAATAATGGCCTTTTACATTTGAAAAGAGACTGACCTATACTTTAAGCCCAGATCTAGTAAGGGGCAGATTTTTGAGTCCCAGATGCTGGGGTAGTTCAGGAAGGGAGCTGACTAGATTCTCACAAGCTTTAAGGACCTGCTCACCTGTCTGCTTCTTGATGGAGTTGGGGTATAGTGCAATGGCATGGGGAATGTCTGAAAGTGGACGTACCATGCAGGAGGAAACAATTTCTGGGTTCCTATTATTTACCACTTTCTTTTTGTTTGGTTTGCCTGTTCATCATTTGTGGCAACAGAAATGTACTTCTGATTAGTAGAGTATCCAAAGAGAGTAGAATAATAGGGAAAAAAATATTGGGAAGCTAATATTAAAGGTAAAATAAACCTTTAGTTCAAATGAAAAGATTCTTAAAGAAATAAGTCAAAGTATTAAAGTGGGTTAGCTTTTGGATAAGAAAAAATCATGGGGGCGCCTGGGTGGCTCAGTTGGTTAAGCATCTGATTCTTGACTTTGGCTCATGGTTTGTGGGATCCAGCCCTGTGTCAGGCTCTGTGCTGACAGTGCAGAGCCTTCTTGAGATTCTCTCTCTCCCTCTCCTCCCCCACTTGTGTGAGCGCACTATCTCTCTCAACATAAATAAACATTAAAAAAAAAAAAAGAAAAAAGAAAAAATCATGCCTCTAACTGAATGGGAAGCCAGAAAGAGTAGTTTTTGACTAATGGGAGAAGCAGAGTTAAATAACTGTGGCAAATACGAAAGCTTTGTTATGCATGTATAAAACATATCTAAAGTTTAATTTGGTGTGGCAGCGAACTCTCCATGCCTGTATTGATTTCTCCCAGCCTATTAAGAAAATCCCCGCCCAAAGACATGAGAGGGAAGCCGTGACAGAACTATAAATAAAGGGATATATGCTAAAGTCTGGGCCTGGGAAGGAGGTATATGAGATTCTCACTAATTTCAGAGTCAATGAGGCTGAATTTTAAAATGTATCCTTACAGAAACAGACTCTTAACCCTGAGAACAAACTGATGGTTACCAAAGGGGATGGGTGAAACAGGTGGTGGGGATGAAGGAGGGCACTTGTGATGAGCATCAGGTGTTGCATGGAAGTGATGAATCACTATCTTGTACATCTGAAACTAATGTTACACTGCATGGGAACTAACTGGAATTTAAATAAAGACTTTAAAACAATGTATTCCTGGGGCTCCTGGGTGGCTCAGTCGGTTGGGCGTCTGACTTCGGCTCGGGTCATGGTCTTGCAGTTCATGGGTTTGGGCCCCACGTTGGGCTCTGTGCTGAATGCTTGCTTGGAGCCTGGAGCTCGGATTCTGTGTCCTTTTCTCTCTCTGCCCCTCCCCCTGCTTGTGCTCTGTCTCACTCTGTCTCTCAAAAATAAATGAATGTAAAAATAAATAAATAAATAAGTAAATACATAAATAATGCATTCTTACCACACCATATCCTATACTGAACCAAAAGAAAAAAAATTGTCATTCTACTTTGGTTTAGTAGAGAAACTCACAACCACAGCAGAAAACCCACATGCCTGTTAGGTAGGCATTCAGTAATTTGACAAATAAATAGTATATATAACATATAATTTTAAAATATGATAATAAAGTATCCACATATAGACACAAGAATTAGTAGCCAAAGCAAAAAATGGGAATAAATATCTCAGAACTAGAGTTTACTATGGATAAGAACTGAATGTAAGTTAAAGGACATATCACAAAGAAGGAATTGATATATTATTTAGTGTAATTATAAAATGAGCTAAAGATCTAAGAAAATATTTAATGAGGGTTTCCCATATGGCCTAACATAAATATCAGATGGACTGAGTTAAATGCAAAAAATAAGAAACCATAAACTAGTAAAAAGAAACTATGTGAACATGTTTAATTTATCTTTGTACATATTAAAGCAATGGAATACATAACAAAGTAACTGGTGAATAGATTTGGCTAGAAAATATAAAATCTTTCACACCAAAGACCATGAAAATGAAAATAAGATAGAATATTTGGAACAAATATCACAAATGAAAGGTTAATTACCTTAATATGTAAAATGATTTTGTAAATCAATAAGAATTAAGATGCCTGAGGAGAAAAATTAGCTGAGTACATAGTTTATATAAATAAACAAAAATACAAATTATTAATAAACACACAAAAATACTATTTTAACTTGTAATAAATACTGAAACAGCAAGAGACCATTTTTAGTATTTCAAATTGCCAAAGATAATGGCCACTCTTGGCAAATGCTGTAGTGACTGACACTATCATATAATTCTGGTTTATATGTAATTTGGTATAGCATTTCCTTTTTTGTTTATTTTTGAGAGAGAGAGAGAAAGAGAGAGGCTGAGTGAGGGTGGGGGATGGGCAGAGAGAGGGAGAGAGAGCATGCCAAGCAGGCTGCATGCTGTCATCTCAGAGCCCAATGTGGTTCAAACCCACAAATCATGAGATTATGATCTGAGCTGAAATCAAGAGTCAGTCGCTTAACTGACTGACCCACCCAGGTGCTCTGGTATGGTATGGTATTTCTTGAAAGCAGTTTGATTAAAATAATATCTTAAGTTAGGGGGATATTCTAGAGCTCAGTCCTTGTGCCTCTTCTCTTTCCTATCCATATTCTCTTCTTCAGTGATATCTTGCAATCTTATGACTTTAAAATGTGTTAACCCTTCCCAAATCTATATACTCGTCTTGGACCTGTTCTGGAACTGTGGACTCTCCTATCCAACTGCCTACTCACATCCGGTGAGACGGTCCAGAACTGAACTTCTCATCATCTCCCATAAACCTGCTCCACTGAACATTCTTCCCTAATGCAATTAATGGAAACTCCATTCATCCGTTGCTTAGACAAACGTCCCCGTATTAAAACCTCCACCAAATCCTGCTAGTTCCACCTCTAGTTCTAACCCCCTTCATCTCTGGTCCAAGTCACCATTATGCCCTACCTGGGTTATTGTATAGGATACAGTAAATATTGTATTGCAGATATTGTATTGCAGATAACAGTAGATATTGTATTGCAGTATACTTTCAGCAGAGCAGCCAGTGAGTTTATATGGCTTTCATAATAAAGCTTTCTTCCTATCTATCTACCTATCTATCTTCTATTAATCACATATTCATCTGTATTGCAGGATCTTTTGATAATAATAATGAAGTTGACTGAGCTTGTTAAAATACAAGGGTGAAAAAAAAGGAAATGAAAGATTGATGATAGTAATCAAATAAATTCTGTAATTCACAATCTCAGAACTATGAACATAGTTGAGGTTGTAGCTTTAGTAAACAGCATCTGAGTTTTAACAATTATCCCGTATTTGACATGAGAGACCTCCATTCAACTTTCTGTTCCTCGGTGAGCCAAATACTTTGTCTTACTATATGTTTCTTGTCTCACGTTTTTTTGATGGTCTCTTTCAGATATTTTATTAATGTTGGTTGTTATCAGATTTAACTATGAGTATATACTGGAAAAGACTGAAATGTATGAAGTTAAATGTCTTTGTTCCAATGCCTCTCTTCTCTCATTTGTTCTAAAACAGCGATGTTTTTTTTTCAGTTGCTAGTACAATAGAACTTAATGATGCATTGCAGCTAATTAGAGACGAACCTTCGCCCCAATTACTGAGATTTCCTTCTATCGTTTCCACATATGTAGTTTTATAGATTTTTTTGAAGTCAGCTTTACCCCCACAAGCAAATTAATCACTGTGATTTAACCCAGTCTTGCCTTATGTGAATAATGTCTTCTCTAATACAAATTGTGGCATTAAAGTCAGGACTTACATGGAGACTGTAGTATTTCTATCAGGAAAGGTTGCCTTAGGCAAGATATTCTATATGGAACAGTACCTAGATTAATTTTATTTGGTTGAAAATATTTTGTTGACACCTAATTGTTACAATTGCTTTAGATTCTTTTTAATTTTAATAACCAAAATCCATCCTCTGGGCTGTGCTACTCGCTAACATTCTGTGCACTTAAAAGACTGAGAAATGGGTGGAATAAGTGAGGATTTAAAAAGGAAAAAGGAGATTATGGGAAAAAATAGAAAGGATGATGAAGCTTAAAACCTTATCATTTTTATTTCTCACTGTCTCACTTTTTTTTCTAACATGCAATTTGAAAAAGAACAGTAGAAAAAAGCTCTTTGGTCTTCATTTCTTGTTTCATGTGTTTTATAATAAGCATAAAGTATCAGTAGGAAGATATCATTATATGAAAAGTTCTGGCAGAATTATGCAAAACATTCAGGCAGAAATATGCCTTTAGAATTTAAAACAATTGAGATTTGAATATTTTCATATCTTGGATCATTTTTTTAACCAAATCTATCAAAGAAGTACTCTACCTCTTCCAAATATGGTGGGCAATATATTTTTTCCTATAAGTTAAAATAATGTCCTTTTTAGTCAATTTACTTCTATATGTTATTTTTTAATTTAGAAAAGCACATCTACATATTTTTCTTTGTATTCCTAAATGTGAAAAACAGCAATGACATTTTCATACCTGGCATCATTTCCTTGGTTCAATATTCAAATACTCCCAGAGGTTCCTATGACAATGGCACAGTTGGTTAAGCATCTGACTCTTGATCTCAGCTCAGGTCTTGATCTCAGAGTCTTGAGTTCAAGCCCTGTGTTGGGCTGTGTGCCGGACGTGGAGCCTACTTCAAAAAAGGATTTTAAAAAAAAGGGAGAGAAGACATCAGCCTTCCAAGAAAATTTCTGCAGACAAATGTGCTATGTTAAACATATCATGTAGGGGTGCCTGGGTGGCGCAGTCGGTTAAGCGTCCGACTTCAGCCAGGTCACGATCTCGCGGTCCGTGAGTTCGAGCCCCGCGTCAGGCTCTGGGCTGATGGCTCGGAGCCTGCAGCCTGTTTCCGATTCTGTGTCTCCCTCTCTCTCTGCCCCTCCCCCGTTCGTGCTCTGTCTCTCTCTGTCCCCCCAAAAAAAAAAAAAGTTGAAAAAAAAATTTAAAAAAAACCATATCATGTAAATACATACATGTGAACATATTAAAATGAACTGAATTGGTCTTAACATGCATTACAAAAGCACTCTTGTCTTTACTAGAGAGGTAATAATCATTCCAGTCCATATTAATCAGATCATAGATAAAATATTATGCTAGTAATTCTAGCTGGATATTTTATTTTATTTTTTAAAATTTATTTTTAAAATATATGAAATTTATTGTCAAATTGGTTTCCATACAACACCCAGTTCTCCTCCCAACAGGTGCCCTCCTCAATACCCATCACCCACCCACCCCTCCCTCCCACCCCCCATCAACCCTCAGTTTGTTCTCAGTTTTTAAGTGTCTCTTATGCTTTGGCTCTCCCACTCTAACCTCTTTTTTTTTTTTTTTTTCCTTCCCCTCCCTCATGGGTTCCTGTTAAGTTTCTCAGGATCCACATAAGAGTGAACACATATGGCATCTGTCTTTCTCTGTATGGCTTATTTCACTTAGCATAACATCTAGCTGGATATTTTAAAAGAAATACTATCAAATGACAGCACTCTTACCAGAAAGTAACCATGACGGCATGAAGTTCTGGGAATCTTGTTATGTGGTGGATAATTAAAGGAAATATGAATATTTAGTTTGGCTAATTGAAGGCTTGGGGAGAGGTATGACAGGTGACTTAAAGTATTTTAAATTGCAGTGATCTAACTGCTTCAGGAAAAAATTAACTCCCTGCTGGTAAAGGATACAGGCAGAATGTAGTACACAATGAACTTGCAGGTCCTGACACTAATTTAATAATATTAAATATATTACATGATAATTGTGTCTGAATGATTTGGAGTACCATTACGTATCATATCTTATTTAAAATTCAGACACATATATTCAAGATATCCTATACCAAAAATGATAGAATAAGATTCTATAAGTCAGTAATTATTTCCCAACAATTTTTTTATTAGTAGAGCTATGTACTCTGGTTTCACAAATGTAACTAATTGTTTTTTTTTTTTCCTATGGCTATAGAACAAATGCCATTTTTAAAAAAATTCTGAGGAACACAAAATCCCTGATCGGGATAAGCTAGGCCTTGCCCAAGAAACAAGTGACATATTATTTTTCTGTGGTTGTTAAGTAATCTGTTTGTTGAAAGGGACTGCGTAGTCTATCCTTGTAAGGAACTATTCTATAGCCTGTTGTGGGAAAGCATCATGCCTCGAATTTCTGAAAACTCTGACTTTCTACCTATATATAAACATGGTCAGGGAACTTGACTATTGTCATGGCCACATGTCTGGCTCATTTGTTACCCACAAAAATATTTTGAAGTATTCAGAATTATTATTAACATTTCTCCTTTCTAGCTGGCCTACAGGCTTTCTCTGAAAATGTGGACTTTATCTGAAGCTTCGATTTTATTTTTCCTTCCATTTATCAGAAATTAAAATAATACTCAAGGGTTTATTAGAAACATTACAAATAAGGAGAACTTTTTAATATTTCTCTGATCATATTTCAGAACATTCAAGTGCATATGTAGTTTGTCAGGGCTTTTGGCATAGTTTAAGAGTGCTCCAATGCAAGATTTATATTATTGTCAGCTGATATGATTATTCATAAACTTCCTGCGTGTCAGGTAGCAGGCGGTATTATTTTTCTATAATAATGATAGGGAGGCATTGTATGACTAAAATAAATCCTGAGTGACCCACGCCTCTTGCTAGGAATATTAAATGTGTTCTTTTTATGTACCATGTTGAAATTACTTCAGTGTATTTCATTTTCTTACCAATATGCCACTGGTCTCTGAGGTAGGGACTAAGCAATTATTTGATAGTGTAGTCTAGGAATGAGAAGAAGGACTTGTTTATATAGGGCAATGGGTGAGTTGCCCAGTAGCATGACTTTATACAGACCATGAGAACTGGGTTTCATTCTCCTGTGTTCACATCCACATTGGAGATAACCACCTTACTTATTTGGCTGGAAGATGAAAAGTACCCATGTAGTGCCTGCGTACGAGAAGCAGCCACAAGTGCTAACAAATAATTTAGCTGTTGTGCTTATAATTTATTTCTTCCTTTACCAGTTATAAATTATGAGAACTTGCTCATGTTTGGCATCATTTTTAATCTTCGTCTTTGCTGGTATTCTGTGTCATCTTTAAATTATAGATGAAAATAGAACCTCAATTGGAGAGACAGTTGGATGAATAAAATATTTCTATATACACACCCACTGAACACAAATACAAAACATATTTTAGACTTAGAGGAAAAGTTAAATCATGAATGAATCCACATACTGCAGACAGTTTGATAGTATGAGTAGGTGTGTGTATCCAACCTGCTATTTTGTTCTGAGCTGCCTTGATTGATCTGTTTTCAAACTCTCACTAGAGGAAATCTTCAGAAATGTCTATTGAAAAACCCATTTTTGAATGAGATCATAGTGTTACCTACAACTTTTGCGGTTTACTAGACAAAAGTAGAATTATGCAGATGGTTGGATTTTATAAACTGAACTTTTTAAAAAAGATGTCTCCATTCCTGTGATTTCTGTCTTTGTTACTCTTTGACCGTGTTTGTTATATTTGATTTTTCTTCCAGGGCTCTGTGGCTTTCTATTCCTTACTCATTTTCCCATTTCTTTCCTGGTTCTTTTGATAATGCCTAAAAGATGCCTGTATTTTGGCTCAGGCTGATTGCTTTTTTTGATTTTGGATTCATTTATAGTCTATGAAGTACCGAAAAGCTACTTTTAGCTCCTTTACTAGTTGCCAAATAACCATAGGCATCTCTGTCTGGCACAGCAGAAGGCAGCAAGAGGCGGAGAAAATAAATACATTTAAAGAAAAAGAAAAATTGTTATGTATGAAAGATATTCCTCTAGTTGTTCACTGCCAATTTCCTGAGGTGCCACTTCATGCCCTCCTCCTGGGCATGGTCCTGGACAAGGAGAGGAACACATGGCTATGCAATCTGGTGGCATGAGTGTTGACCTGTCTTGAGACTGAGACCTTCAGGCATCTCTTGGCACATTAGCATTCTTTTTGATTTCTTTATTTCTGGAATTTTCTTGAGAAAGTCTTCACTTCCTTCATTTCTGAGATACAGGGTATTGCTGAGATACAGGAGACATCAGTTAAAGAAGGATCTATACGATGGTAGAATTTATAAATAGGAAAACAGCCGTCCTTTAAAATTTACATCCACATCAAAGGGAACCTTGGTTTTGTAGGATATTGTAGTAATTGCTATGGAGTGGAAAATAAAGATAAACACAATCTCTGCTCTTGTGTTGCTCAGAGTCTAATGGGGGAGGAGACGTAAATAATCATAGAGATAAATGTGTGATTCCAAATTGTGATGATGCTTGAAATACAATAAATGGAGCTATGTAAGATTTTTTTAAAAGGAGAGGGCGTGAATCTTATTTAGATGTGGGTCGAAGAAGGCAATAGAGAAAGCAATAGAGTTTGGACATAAAATCTTATTAGAAACTGAAACTCTTCATGCATCTTATAATAACACACAAATTCCCTATGAGCTAATCATTAAGTAACTGGTTTGAAGGTGGAAAAGAGTAGAAAGGAAAAATCTAGTTCGTCCATTAGGTACTAATAAATTATCAATTAACCAGCATTAAGCAACTGTGAATTGCCTGTACTTTCCACGTGTCGTAGAATAACTTCAACTGCTCATTCACATTGGTTAAAAATCTTACTGTAAAGCCAGTAACAATATATAAATTGACACAGGGCACGTGGATTCCATTGGTACCTTCATTTGATTAAACCAATCAGCATGTATCTGTTTCGAAGCAGTTCTGCTGCCTTTGTGGGCAAGTGTCAGAGAATAATACATTTATCACCAGAGTATAGTTTTCTGCATTCTGTTATTATCACCTCTACCAAGGATGAATAAATGTTAGAAGAATATTTTATAATCATCTTGTTTCTAAAATTTTTACTTAATAGAAATATGTAACTGTTACGTACAATTAGAAATATGACAGAAAAAGAAGAGAATAAATCGTCCACAATCCCACCACTCACAGAAATACAGCTTGCCACACTGATTCTGTGGTTTTGTGAACATATATTTATGCCATAAATATATACTACATAAACATTTATGTTATATTTAAAGGATATAGTATATATTTTAAATCTTCTATTATTAGATATTGAGATGTCTCAATATTGAGATGTCTTTATATTAAGATAGACACTGAGCATCTGGTTTGCCAGATCAAAGGGTACGTACATTTTATAGTTTATATTATTTATATAGTTTATTTCTTCTAAAAGATCAAATGAGCTATCACCAACATAGGTTCACATGTATCCTTTTTCAGAATAGCATTGTTAATATTGGGCATTAATCTTCTTTTAATTTTTATGAATTTAATAGGCCATTAATTTTAGTGTTTAATTTTTACTCTTTCCAACACGTAAGTACTATGATGATTTTTATTTACTAGTATAGAAATAGTTTGAGAGAGATGAAATGACTTATTTTATGTCACATATGATGAAATTGGGTTTGGACTAGGTCTGCATTATAGAGGAACATTCTGTTACTTGTTGCATATTATTATCAACTAATATGCTATGTATTAGTAGACAAATATCTCCTTATCACACCTTAATTTTTCCTGTTTTTTAAAAAAGTTTATTTATTTATTTATTTATTTATTTATTTATTTAGAGCATGCACAGAAGTGGGGGGAGGGCAAAGAGAGAGAAGGAGAGAGAAAATCCCAAGCAGACGCTGCACTGACAGCATGACTCAGGGCTCGAACTCAGGAGCCGTGAGAGCATGACCTGCGCCGAAACCAAGAGTCAGATGCTTAAGTGATTGAGTGCCCCAAGTTTTTCCAGTTTTTTTCCCTATGTGTTTATTTTTCCAAATAAAGTTTCTCTACTCTCCCTACTTATCATTTTCCTATACCCCCAAAAGGAATCCATGAACATTTGACTGGAATTGTATTGTTATCATCTCAGAGTTAAGCCACACAGGAGAGACCATCTGAAAACTTGTGCAGGTTGGTCAGGATGAGATATGGTGGGCTCATGAGAAGGAATTATAGAGCTTGGGCATAGCTCTTCTAATGCAGAGTTAGAAGTTCCACTTGTAGAAGTCAAGGTGAAGATCAAAGGATTGCACAGTTTGGATTGGAGGTAGTGTAGGTAGGGTATGATGGGCAAAATGCTAGACCAGCAATAAGGAGACTTGAGTTCTAGTTAGCTAGTCTTCCAGTCTAGTTGTCATGTGCCAGCAGGATGGATGAACAGTCACTTAAACTCACACAGATTCAGGATATATATTCTTTAATGATATTTCCATTTCTAGGATTAAAATTTAAACATATAATCTGGGAAGTTTTTGTTAGAAATAGTATTTTCCTTTTAGCACCCAGGAAAAATCAGAAGACCATCTAGATTAAAGAGTTTAATATTGTAACCTTGTATCAAACTTTATCTTGGGACACTGAATGAGAAATTAATGGGAAACAGCCTTTTTAGGGGAAACCAGTCACCATTAGAAGAGAAACAACCCAATCCAACCACCCAGTTGTTTCAGTTAAGATTCCTCTTGTCTAGGGCACAATTTAAAATGCTAGTACATCCAAGGGTGGGGGGGCGCTTGGGTAGCTCAGTTGGTTAAGTGTTCGACTTTGGCTCAGGTCGTGATCTAACAGGTCATGAGTTCAAGCCCCACTTCAGGCTCTCTGCTGTCAGCACAGAGACCTTTTCAGATCCTCTGTCCCCCTCTCTTTCTGCCCCTCCCCTGCTCACACGCTCCCTCTGTCTGTCTCTCAAAAATAAATAAACATTAAAAAAAAATACTAGTACCTCCAAAGAGAATTTCCCCCATTTAATCTGACAGTTAGTACTTGGCTTCAGAGTGTATTGTAAAAGTAATAAAATCAATGGTCACATAATTTTACATGTGTTTAATGATTCATACACTTCAATAAATAACAGAGCACAATATGATTAGAAGCAATTCATTTATCCAACCATTCTCAAGACAGTTGAGAACCATCCTTCCATATAGTAAGAACACAAACAAAACCTAAACCCCAAACCCCAAATCCTCTTTATTGTTAATGGTAACACTTCATTATCATCTTAATTTTCTGTTACAAGGACTTTGATTTAATAATGGCTTATTAACTTTGTAATAAAGTTTTGTATGGTTAGAAGGAAGATGAAAAATTTTTTCTAAAAGAAAGTAAAATTCTCTATGCTGGGAGCTGAAGCTTGACAAGAAGTGTTGTCAAGAATTCATAAATATTTAGGTAAATATTGATGCATAGGTTGATGTTTACTTTAAAGATCTGTTTCCTGTTCCAATCTTGAATATCACGTGTTGATTAAGCCTCTGTTTAGACTCAAGACATTGTTCCAGCCTCTACAATGCACGAGTGAATGAGACAGCCCTGCCACCTTGGGCTTGCATTCTCACAGGGCTGATCAAATCATTCTGCTTTCATTGACCTACTGATACTATTTTATGGTTACACTAAGAGGTACTTGGCCTCTGGGCCTGGGACACCTGGAAGAATGTAAACCAAGGATCAGAGGTAATGGAATACACATTTAGTGAATGTAATGGCAGAGAAAATGTTTGCTTCTAATTCCTAGGGTTCTGACTCTAAAGTCAATGCTCTTTGCCCTACATCAGTCAGTTATTCCATACATACTGTGTTCTAGATGCTATGCTACACACTGGAGATGAAACTGAGCAAGATAGGTGGGGTCTTTGACACATGAAACTTACAGTTTAGGGGGCAGACAGAGAAGACTAATTATGTGAATAATTAACATTTTCTAATTCCTTAATAAAAATTTAAATGATTGTGAAGTGTTAGCATTCAAGGTAAATAAATATATATATATATATATATATATATATACATATACATATACATATACATATATATTTATATATATTTATAGATGCTTATATATAAATGCTTTAATATATATATATTAAATATATATATTAAATCTATGTATAGATATATTAAATACACACACACACACACACACACATATATATTTAACTTTGGTTTTCTTCTTTAATATAGAGAAGGATGGTTCTCACCTGCATCGAGAATGGTGGAGTAAATTCACTATTCCTAAACATAATGTACTCTGTGATATATCGAAATCTCTGAATCTTTATAGACATATTACAATTATGTGATCTTTGTTACTCTGTAATAATAGCCAGATGATAACAGGATTGTGACAATTCTTGCTTCTGTTTTTATTAATCAGTAAGAGGTATATAATTTTACTAAACTGCAGTGGTATAATTATAATCAGGAACAATGAAACTTGGAATTTTAATGAGCTTGTGCTGCCTAACTTGGTGTGAATATTAGATTAATGTTAAGGTTTTCCAATATTGGAAAAAGGTTCTTGTATTCTTACTGGTGTTGGGGTTGGGAAAACTGCTTTCATTTGTACAGTCATTTACTATGTAACATTTCAAAAATGTACACAAATTTTATTTTCTTAAGTCCCTTGTAAGAACCCAAGTTCCCTTAAGAGCTCAATATTTTAATGAACAGATATCAGAAAGCCATCAAACTAATTACTTACATAAGACACATATACAACAGAAATGCCTGGTTGTATAGTCTAAACTTGGTGGGTGCTAGAGCTAATATTCTTGATATTCAATTTACCTGTAATTGGTTTTAAGAAAATTCTTATATTGAAATCTTTCTACACATGCACAGAATTTCATTTATTTGGCTTTTTGAGGGCTGTTGTAAAAGTTTCAAAAATAAGACAAAAGATTCAAAAACAAAACAAAACAAACAAGCAAATAAAACCAACAGTCTGATTTTCTTTCTTCACACTTCATTTTTAAAGTATTTTATATAAGATTCGAAAAGAGTTGAGAGAAAAGTTGTTATGACCTTTACTTTCTAACTAATGAAACAGGTGACATGAGATCGTCACTTTATCTTAATATACCTCACTGTTGGCAACAGTGCATAAGAATGTTAGTGGCAAAGCATGAGTTGGGTCACAGAAGTAAATTTTCCAGTTGACTGGGACTTGTACTTTCCTGCACAGTTATTTAAGGATCTCGAAAAAAAGCCTTTCAAATATTAGTATTTTCCTCGAGTTGTATATGAAAATATTACATATTCCATAAGTTAGGGCCATATTTTTGTCACAGGGAACACTATAACTTCTCACAAATTTAGACATGTGCTTGTTTCGTTCCATAATTCCAAATCCTGTAACAGAGAAAGACAGTTTGGTCATTATGATTTCATGGATAACCTCTTAAAATAGTTATACCAAACACAACTTATCCTTATGTTTGTTCATATTTGTATTGGCTTTCACACAAAATTATAGACTTCTCATAAATTAAAATCAAGAGAGAACAAGACCGTACATCAACCTACATAAACATATACACATACACATGTAGGTAAAGGATTAAACACAATAGAGGTGTCTGGCCACCTGGAGTGTCATTGTTACTGAAGTTGGTCATACTGAGCTTTTGGTTTTCCTGGCAGCTGAATTAAAATAGAAATGTTTTTTTCTATTAAAGGAAGCAAACACATTTGTCTAAAGACTTACATATTTTCTTCTGGCATTGAATCCAAAGAGAACTTTGCCATGTGAGACTTTTTGTTTGCAAGCAATAGAGCATATTGATCAAGTTCAGGGATCCACAAACTTTTTGTATAAAGGACCAGATAGTACATATGTAGTTTAGGCTTTGTGGGCCATGTGGTCTCTGTCTCATCTCCTTAACTTTGCCCTTGGAGCATGAAAAGAGCCATAGATAATAAGAAGTAAATACATGAATATTTCTGTGTGCCAATGAAACGTTGTTTATGGACACATTAATTTGAACTTCATATATTTTCAAATGTAATGGAATGTATTTTTCTTTTGATTTTTTTCAATCATTTAAAAAAGTAAAAACCATTCTGTGGGGTGCCTGGGTGGCTCAGTCAGTTGAGTGTCTGACTTCAGCTCAGGTCATGATCTCGTGGTCCGTGAGTTCAACCCCTGCATCAGGCTCTGTGCTGACAGCTCAAAGCCTGGGTCCTGCTTTGGATTCTGTGTCACTGGCTCTCTCTGCCCCTCACCTGCTTGCACTCTGTCATCCTCAAAAATAAATAAACATTAAAAATGTAAAAACCATTCTGAACTCAGTGGCTGTACAAATGCAGGTAGTGGGCCAGATTTGGCCTTCAGGCTGTACTTTGTTAACCTCTGCTTAAGATCTCTAGGGGTGCCTGGGTGGCTCAGTCGGTTAAGCATCCAACTCTTGATTTTGGCTCAGATCCAGATCATGATCCCAGGGTTGTGGGATGGAGCCCTGCATCCAGCTCCACATTGGGCATGCAGCATGCTTGAGATTCTCTCTCTCTCTCTCTCTCTCTCTCTCTCTCTCTCTCTCTCTCTCTCTCTCCACACCCCCTCTCCCTCTGCCCCCTCCCCCACTCACACACACACTCTCTCTCTTAAAAGTATAAATAAATAAATAAGATTATTGGATCTCTAGTCCGATTTCTATCATAGTCAAAATTGCAGCATCTCCATTGCTGAAGTCTTTAGGTATCTTCCTTGATTTAGGTTTCTTCACAGAAGTTAATACAACCTGAAGTATTATATATATAGTTCGCTCCTTTGTTAAAGAATTAGAATAATTCTTAGAATTATTAGAATAAACATTTCATGCAGACAGGCAATTTTGCCTCTTTTATTCTTAATAATTAGCATTTTGATAGTGATTGGTACATGGTGGATGCTCAATAAATATTTTATCAATGGATATAATTCTGGGGTCATAAGGGCATATAAATTTGGAAGCCATTAATATATAAAAGACCATCAACACCTAGCTGTGATCATGCAAAATGACATTATGGCTAAGAAAGAGAAAAGGGTATAAGATCAAGCTTTGAGAAACCTCCTGCAGTTAGATGTCAAGCAGACAAGAAAGGTCTAGAAAGAACACTGAGCAGTAGCTGCTCACATTATAGGAAAAATGGAAATATTTGATTTTATGTAAGCCAAGAGAGAAAATAAAGATCGTCTTGAAGTCTTCTAAAAGACGCATAAAATAAAATGTGAAAAATTCCACTTATATTTTGCAACATGGAGCTTACTGGTGGACTTGATGAAAACAGATTTACTAGAGTATTGGAGACAGATGCAACATTGGAGTGAAGAGGAGTAATGTATAATAATTAAGACCGTGTGATTTTGGCATAGGGACAGGCAAATTGACATATGGTAATGGCATAAGATAATGACCCTAATTATTGTCCCAGACATATGGGGAGATTTTATATAATTCAGAGAGAGGCAAATGTGGATCTGTGGGTAAGGTAGGACCATTCAATAATTATGTCATTGGTATTAAAGGTTACCTGTATGGGAAAAAAAATCCAATTTAATTGCTCCATACCACACCAACCAATTCTAACTTTAAAGATTTAAATATTAAAAACTGTGATTTTTTACAGAAGTAGGAAAAAAAATCCTAAAATTCATATGGAACCACAGAGGACCCCCAATAGCCCAAACAGTCTTCAGAAAGAACACGCCCAGAAGTATCACACTTCCTTATTATAAAATATATTATAAATCTATAGTGATTAAACCGGGATTGTACTGACATAAAGACTTATAGACCATACAGAGCCCAGAAATAAACCCAAGCATATATGGTTGACCAACTTGACAAGGGCACCAAAGAATACACAATAGGGAAAGGATAGTCTTGTCAACAAATGGGGCTGGGAAAACTGGCTATTAACCTGCAAAAGAATTAAATTGGATCTTTATCTCACACCATACACAAAAATCAACTCAAAATTGAAGACTTAAACTTAAGACCTGAAGTTATAAAACTCCTAGAAGAAAATATAGGGGAAGCTTCATGACATTGGTCTTGGCAATGATTTCTTGAATATGACACCAAAAAAATGGGCAACAAAATTGGTAACAGACAAGTGTAACTATATCAAACTAAAAAGCCTCTGCATAACAAAGGAAAGCACTAAAAAAGTAAAATGCTGCCTATGAATGGGAAAAAATATTTGTAAGCACTACATTTGATAATGGGTTAATATCCAAAATATATAAGGAACTCATACAACTCAATAGTGAAAATACACCAATTCAATTAAAAAATTGGCCAAGGACTTGAATTAGACATTCTTCGTAGAAGACATACAAATGACCAGCAGGTATGTTAAAAGATGCCCAGCATCCCCAATCATCAGGGAAATACAAATCAAAATTACACTGAGATGTCACCTTACATTTATTAAAATTACTACTACCAAAAAACCCCCCAAAAAACCACCACCAACAAAAAAACAAAATGAGAGAGAGAGAGAGAGAGAGAGAGAGAGAGAGACAACTGTCAGCAAAGATGTGAAGAAAATGGAACTCTTGTACGTTATTGGTGGGAATGTAAAATAGCACACCTGCTATAGGAAACAGAATGGAAGTTTTTAAAAAATTAAAAATAGAACTACCAGATGATAGAGCAATTCCAATTCAAAATAATTGAAATTGGTGTATCAAACAGATATTTGCCCTCCCATGTTCACTACAGCATTATTCACAATAGCCAAGATGTGCAAATAATTTAAATCTATCAGTGAACAAATGGATAAGGAAAATGTGCTGTACACATACAATAGGGTATTATTCAGCCATAAAAAGAGGGGAATCCTGCTATATGAAACGATATGTATGAAATGAGAGGACATTATGCTAAGTGAAATAAACCAGTCACAGAAGGATAAATACTGCATGATTCTGTTTATGTAAGTTATTTAAATAGTTGACTCCTAGAAACAGAAAATAGTGTTTGAATGGTGGTTCCCAGAGTCTGAGAGAAGGGACAATGGGGAGTTGCTTTCAATGGGTATAAAGTTTCAGTTTTGCAAGATAAATAAGTTCTAGAGATCTGCTGTGCAACATCACACCTAAGGTCAACAGTACTATATTTCACACTTAAACATTTGTTAAGAGGGTAAATCTCATGTTAAGTGTTCCTACCACAATAAAAAAAATATATAGAAAATCTTTCTGATTAAATATATGTTTAAATTCTTAATCTCTTAAACATGACATATTTTGACTTAATAACAAAGATACTAAAAATTTGACTTTAGCAATATTAGCACTTTCTGTACATCAAAATACACCACAGGAAAAGTGAAAAAATAATCTATGAATTAGGAGAAAATGTTGAAATATAAGTAATCAGTAAAGGATTAACTTCCAGAATATATAAAGAGTTCCTATAAATTAATAAAAAAGATAACTCAATAGAAAGAGAACAGACACAAATAGGCATTTCTCAAAAGAGGAAATACAAATTAAAAACATAATGCTGACCTCTGGATTCCCATAATATAATCGTGGCAGCCAAACTTTGCTCACAAATGTTCTCCCCAAATCTCTACACTAAAACGGAGAGCAAATGAAGTCACCTTAAGAGTATGCCTAAAGCTCAGGTAAGAGACAGAGAATATTGTAAATTTTTATACTGAATTGAACAGTGGGAAATACATCACGAAACCAACAGAGTTGACTCTGGGACCCGCAACAGAGCTGAGAGTCAGAAGGGAGATATACAGAACAGAGGAAGAGGCAAGTGGTCTTAGTCATGATGGAGGACAGACAACAGTGATCAGGGTTCACCATCCACAATGCAAAATACTGAGGACAGGGGCACCTGGGTGGCTCAGTTGGTTAGCGTCTCACTTTGGCTCAGGTCATGATCTCACAGTTTGTGAGTTCCAGCCCCACATTGGGCTCTGTGCTGACAGCTTGGAACTTAGAGCCTACTTTGTATTCTCCCTCCCTCTCTGCCCCTCCCCTACTCATGCTCTGTCTCTCTGTCTCTGTCTCTCTCTGTCTCTGTCTCTCTCTCTGTCTCAAAAATAAATAAACATTAAAAGAAATTCTAAGTTTGAGGGCAGGAGTGAGACATAGTGAACCAGAGTACATGCTTATGTGGAGTCAGGAAGCTTGGAGCGTGCTTAGGATGAGAAGAAATAGTTTAGGGAAGGCCATACTTCTGTGGGAAAGGAAAGCCTTGGAAGACTGCTATTTTTCTTGGAAGCTTAGTGGTAAAGGGATGAAAGGAAGTGTCTTAAGATAAGAGGACTAAGAACAGGATATAAGAAGTTAAAACCAAATTATTTATGGATATATATATATATAATATATAATAAAATATGTATATTTTAAAGTTATTTATTTATTTATTTATTGAGAGAGAGAGAGAGAGAGAGAGAGAGAAAGAGAAAGAGAGAGGGGAAAGGGCAGAGAGAGAGAATCCCAAGCAAGCTTCATGCTATCAGCACAGAGCGTAATGTGGGGCTCGATCCCACAAACCATGAGATTATGACCTGAGCCGAAATCAAGAGTTGGATGCTTAACCAACTGAGCTACCCAGGTGCCTCCAAAATTGTATTATTTATGAAACAAAAAGACAACCTACAGACTGGGAGAAGATATCTGCAAATGACATATCTGATAAAAGATAAGTATCCACAATCTATAAAGAACTTGTCAAACTCAGCACCCCCAAAATAAATAATCCAGTAAAGAAATGGGCAGAAGACATGAACATTTTTTCAAAGAAGACACACGTACGGATGGCCAACAGACACTTGAAAAGATGCTCAACCTCACTCATCATCAAGGAAATGCAAATCAAAACCACAATGAGATACCACTTCATGCCTGTCAGGATAATTAACAACTGAGGAAACACCAGGTATTGATGAGGATATGGAGATAGAAGAACCCTCTTGCACTGTTGGTGGGAATGCAAACTGGTGCAGCCACTCTGGAGAACAATATGGAGGTTCCTCGAAAAACTAAAATTGGAACTACTCAATGATACAGCAATCACAGTACTGAGTATTTACCCAAACAATACAAAAACAATAATTCGAAGATATATGCACCCCTCATGTTCATTGCGGCATTATTTACAATAGCCAAGATATGGTAGCACCCATATGAACTACCCTATGACCCAGCAATTGTATTACTAGGTATTTACCCAAAGGACACAAAACTACGGATTCAAAGGGGCACAAGTACCCCGATGTTTATAGCAGCATTATCAACAATAGCCAAATTATGGAAAAAGCCCAATGTCCATTAACTGATGAATGGATAAAGAAGATGTGGTTTACATATATACAATGGGATATTATTCAGCCATCAAAAAATGAAATCTTGCCATTTGTGATGACGTGGCAAATGTGTATTATGCTAAGCAAAATAAGTCAGTCAGAGAAAGACAAATACCATACGATTTCACTCATATGTGGAATTGAGGAAACAAAACAGATGACCATATGGGAAGTGGGGGGCGGAAAGAAAGAGAAAGGGAGACAAACCATAAGAGACTCTTAACTATAGAGAACAAACTGAGGGTTGCCAGAGGGGTGTTGGGTGAGTTGATGGGCTAAATGGGTGATGGGTATTAAGGAGGGCACTTGTGATGAGCCCTGGGTGTTATATGTAAGTCATGAATCACTAAATTCTACAGCTGAAACCAATTTATGTTATTGGTTGTTAACTAACTAGAATTTAAATAAAAAATTGAAAAAAAACACAGAGAAAAACAAAAAGCAAATTGTATAGTTTACAAAGAAATTGCACTTAACTGCTGTAACAGTAAAGGGTACCTTTGAACTAAGGAATCTGGTAAGATACAGAAGAAAACCTGCCCCCCACACTCTTCCCTTACCTCCTCCTTCCCTTATACACACAAGACTGCCTACTTTTGCTGGTTAGGAAAAATACAACACAAATAATAATAAACAGGAAAAAAAAGATAATTTATATATAGATATATAAAGACACTGGAAAAGAAATAAGAAAATAAAACTTCAACATGAAAACACACTTTTACAAAAAGCCATGGTACAGAAGAAAATTGATACAACTAAACTAAATTAAATGTAGTGAACAACAAACTTAAGAAAGAAGTTCGTAAGTCATAAATAAAAAAAAATGGATATAGAAAAAGAAATATAGGGAGCTGATCAAAGTCAGAAAATAAATGAAAGCAAAGAGATAAAATAATATTACAAGTGAAGACTAAATTGCAAGGTGCCCACATTCTATCTTTTATTATGTAATAATAGTTACAAGAATATATAATTAAAGAGAATTAAATAAAAAGAGCAAAAAAAATTAATGAAACTAAAATAAAGAGGTACATGTATGCAAACATGTAATAGAGAACACAGGCATAAAGACCCAGTATACATATAATTCATGCCTACCAAAACATGAAATCAAACAAAAAGAACAGAACTGATGTTTAAACCATAATTTAGGAAAGCATCCTGAAACAAACAAAAAAAACCTAAACCACATGCCTGGCCTACTTCATACTGGGGAATATGGACCTTGTTATCATAAACTTCAGGTATATCCTACATGCTTTATAAATGTCAGAGAACTGTAGTTGACATGGTAGGTATGGACGAGTGCCCATTTTAAGTGTGTTCATTGTTTTAAAATAAAAGCATTCATCAGAATTGTGTGATGTAGCTAGCCAAGGTGAAATAAATCAGGATGGGGTTTTCATAGGTGATATCATGGGGAAGAGTAATACAAAATGTTTGTAATGAGAAACAGTAGTAATCTATGCTAGACATTTAAAAGGTGAAAACAGAAGGGGTCAAATTTGTAGGGAAGGTCAATGACGTGGAGATCTTATTACAGTTAATGAACTGTGGCTGACTGTGTGTCCGAATCTGCCTGTTGGGTGTTTAGAGGCATGTACTCCCACAGTGACTGAATGGTCCACACCCCCAGTCTCTAAATGTGCTAATAAGGTGCTTCATGATAGTCTGTACCCTAGATCAGGGATATGTGTGAGCTCTCTGAGTCAGTCACTCTGAAATGGAGAAACTTTTGAGAGGATGTGAGCTAAACGCAGATGGTTACATTTACTGTGGGAGCAAGTGGCATAAGAGTAAGGGTCAGTTTGAGAAGGAGCGAGAATATAAAAAAGATTAGGAAAGTCCGAGCAGGGGACAGATGGTCATGTTGCTAGCAGTTGATGGGAGTGTTGCCAGGTAGTTGGGCTCCACATAAGGCACCGGAGTCCTAATCCAAGGATCTTTCAGGAAATGTTTCCAAAAGGGCCACATGTTGTCATGAGAGCCATAATAGATAGCATTCAAATCAGGCTTAGATTGTATAGTCAAATGTGCCTCCAACTGTTACAAGTTGACCTGGGATAAATTTCTGTTGATTATCTCTGTATCCAGTAGCAATTCTGTGTTATAGATAGAGCAAAAGGGCTTTAAAATCATCCAAACTATGGATCTGTTAATAACTATTGTAATATGGAAATAATAATACCTGCACTGTATAGTTTTGGTAAGGATTAAATGGTTGGTGTCATTTTCTCTTTCAAAGTCTGAACCAATTGAATCTAAGAAAACAATATTGAAATCTCTGCTAAGCTGTGTTTAAGCCTTAGGAGAGAGATTCGGCTTGCCACTCTGTTAAAATATTAGACACTGTGATTTCACAAAAAGGCATAAATCTGTTCACCATCCTAGGAAGGATATCTTTTAAGTCATTTCATGCTTTCCCAGAATGTCACTCACATCTCATTGATAAAATAGTATCGGCTTTTTGTTTGTTTGTTTTTTGGTTAAAATATCTCACTCAACCACCATATTAGAAGCTTCTGAAGATAATGGCTGCGTGTTGTGGCTGTTGTTTGCGTATATCCAAAGACATAGCATGTTTCCAACATTCATTGGTGACCATCAATCAGTGAGCAAATGAAATAGCAAACAATGGCAGAACAGTGTTAGAGTGCTTTGAAAACCTCCATGAACTTCGGGAAGGAATGATTCCCTTTCCTTTGACACTGCTTCCTCAGTGTATTAGATTAGATAAAATTTGCAAACCTAATATAAATAAAGGATTCCTTAAAGGGAAAATAATAGTGTAAAGATTTTGTTCAGGTATAAACATCACCAAGGGCCAAACTCTTTGTCTAAATGAAATTTTCAGGACATTTTTGAAGTGTTTTGGGCATTTAAGAGGATGAAGCTAGAATATTTTACAGAGAGCTCTGTTATAAAATGCAAGGTTGCACACTGATTCCCAAAGCAAACGTGTCTTTTGTTTTTGTTTTGTTTGTTTCTTTCTGGGGTGGGGGGGGCAGGTAAAACCCTTGGTTTTGTGCTAGAGGCTAATGCCCTCAGGTCAGAAGTTTGGTATTCGGTCTACTACCCTGGAGCTGAAGGACAAACTAAAATTGTCCCTGGTGAGATTCAGGTCATCTTCTTGCCAGGCTGGGACATGTAAACTCAAGGCTACAGACACTTCTCCTACTGAGGGGCTTCCTCAAGTATTTTTGGCTTTATGAAAAGTCGCACTTGATAAAAGCGTGTTAATGGAGATGACTGCTATGCCCTATTATTAGTTGGTATTCCAGGGGTTCTGGTTTATGGGAGGGCTGTTTGTCTCTTTGTCAAAAGAGAGGGACAAAACTTTTATCTTTTCAAAAACACTTTTTATTTTGAGATAATTGTAGATTCACATGCTTGTAGGAAATCATAGAGATTCTATGTACCCTTCACCCAGTTTCCCTCATAACCAGAAAGTTGACATTGGTACCATTCATCAACCTTATTCAGATTTCATCTCTTTTACACACACGAATGTGTGTGCTGTGTGTGTGCGCATGTGTGTGCGTGTGCGTGTGTGTGTGTGTGTGTGTGGTCTTATGCCAAACAATTTTATCACAAGTGTAGTTTCATGCAATCACTACCATTGTCAGGATGGAAGAGTTCCATCACCGGGATCTCTTGTGCTACCCTTTACGGCAATAGTCACCTGTCTCCCCACCACTTTCCTGAATCCTGGCAATGGCCAATCTAGTCTCTCTTTAATATGGTCATTTCAAGAATGTTGTATAAGTAGAATCATGTAGACGTTTGAGATTAGCTTTATTTCATTGAGCATAATTTCCTTGAGATCCATCCAAATTATTGCATGTATCAATAGTTTGTTCCTTTTTATTGCTGAGTAGGATGCACAACAGTTTGTCCAGCTATTCACCTGCTGAAGGAAATCTGTAGTGTTTTTAGTTTGGGGCTATTGCAAAATAGAGTTCCTGTGAACAGTCATGTACAGGTTTTTGTGTGAATTTAAAATTTCATTTCTTTGGGATAAACACCCAAGACTGTAATTACAGGTCATGTGGTGAGCACATGTGTAGTTTTGTATGAAACCATTCTCCTTTACAGAGTAGATGCACAATTTTGTATAACTAGAAGTATAAGTACAATCTAGCTTCTTTGTATCCTCACATCATTTGGGACTATCACTATTTTATTTTAGATAGGTAATGCTATCACATTGAATTTACTATGTTGGGTCTTCTAATTCTTCAACACGATTTCTCTCTCCATTGACTTAGGGATTTTTTTTGTTGTTGTTGTTCATTCATCAGTATTTTGTAATTTTCAGAATATACATCCTGCTCATGTTTTGTTAACTTTGTACCTAAATAATTCATTTTATAAGTTACAAGTGGTGTTATGTTTTCAATTTTGGTTTCCATATATTCATCCTTATGTTTTACTTTTTTGGAATATTTGTTTGGCATTAGCCTCTCTATTGTTTTTCCTTATAGTCAATACATTTACCTCTCAGTCTGCTCTCTTTGATCTGCCCTGGGCTGAAATCAGATCACGTCTGCGGTATCTGGGACTCTGGTGGTTTCCTTGAGGCATTAAGTGACGCTCAAGGGCATCTATTACATGTACATCCTACACACTCTGTGGCTGTCTTTTCTCCTATTTGTGGACATTTTTACTTACTCTGGCTATTTTACTTATTCATGGCTATTTTCTGGATGATGAGAATTGTAATAAGTTTGATTACTGACATGTCTTGTTTCCCAGCAATGAAGGTATTGGTGACAAATATCAGTATAAGTAATACATAAACCAACATTCATTTAGGGCCTATTTCCCCAAAGTCCTTTTCATAATGTCAACATAACATGCTGTATCAAAAAGATGATAATTTGGTTTCTAGCGTATGTAGAATACTAATTAAGTTTTAAAGGAATTTCTTAAACTTAAAAAACACATACATTCCCCCTGTGCTACTAAATAGGCTCATGCAAATAAGAAAAGTCTGTTTAATTAACGTTGTAAAATTTTAGTCACCATGACAACATACATACTATTAAGTAAATAAATAACTAGCAATGTTCACTGTCGTGTTTTCAACTCTTATCAATAGCACTGATACAAACTTAATTAAGATAGTAGAGACTACATTTAGTGATAGAATTCACTATGATGTACCAATCATTTAAGAAAAGCTGCTTCTGTTATATGAAATGAAAATAGAGGTTGATTAGCTCTAATCACAAAGTTGATTAGCTGTAAAATGGCCAACATTTCACTTTGCCTGTGCCTATGGCAACTTTTCCCCAAACATCCCTTACTTATACCCTCCTCTGACCTGCTGCATATTATTTCCTCCAAAGTTGGCTTCCTTTTGCAACAGGGTAGCCTTTCCCTCTAGCTTTGACTGACCTAGTAAATTTGTCTTGTCTTCCTGGTAAGATTGGCAAGCAAACTGCATGCAGGAACTGTTTGGAACCGTTTTTAATGCCATCTTCTATATGTGTTTCACATATAATAGACACCATATACCAGTACTATGTAATTATTGAACATAAGTAGGTAGTCCTGTACCTTGCAGTGGTTTATCCCGTAGATATTGCAACTTAATTTTTACCAAATTTGCCTATTGCCAATATTTTTAGTGGTTGGGAATGGTGACAGTTATGATTTTCCATATTGCATTTTATCATATAAAGGCGCATACACACATACATCCACACATAACATATACAAATGTTAGGCAAGCAGATGGATAGATTTCCATATATGTAAATACCATGTAATGGCTACTCAGATGAAGATAAAATTTTTATCACCCTAGAATGCTATCCCATTCTAATTTTGTCAAAGCAATTACTGTGCCCTTCTGAAGTAACCACTATTTAAAAAATTGAGATGTAATTCACGTTATCATAAACTTCATCATTTAAAAGCGTATAGTTCAGTGGTTTTTAGTGAATTCACAATGTTGTGAAACCATCATCACTATCCAGAGCATCATCATCACCTCAAAAAAAAAAAAAAACACCATTCCATCAGCAATTACTTTCTATTCTCCCCTTCCTCTAAGCCCTTGGAAAGGACTAATCTACTTTCTGTCTCTATAGATTTGCTAATTCTGGGCATTTCATATAAGTGGAGTCATAAGATATGTGGTCTTTTGTGACTGGCTTCCTTCACTTAGCATGCTTTCAAGATTCCTCCTGTTGTAGTGTATATTGGTACTTCATTTCTTTTTATGACTGCATAGTATTCTTTTGTATGGAATTTACCACATTTTCTTTTTTCCATTCATTAGTTGATGTGCATTGGGCTGTTTCCTGTAACTGGTATTTTGATGCCGAACTTCATAGAAGTGGAATTATACAGTATATATAAAGTATTCAATTTCATGGATATTGTTCATTCTATAGCTAATGGGCATTAACTTAGGGTTTGTTCTAAGTTTTGGCTATTATGAATAAAGATATAAAATTCTTGTACATGTCTTTTTATGAATATCTTTATACATTTCTCTAGTGTATATACATAAGAGTGAAATTGATGGGTTATGGTATTGATAGCAGTTTAGTTTTATTAGAAGTTGTCAAGGAGTCTAGAAAAGTGGTGACAACTCCACTAGAATACGTGAGAGTTCCAACTGCTCCACATGTTCTCCGAGTCTTGGCATGTTGTTGGCCTTTTACATTTAGCCATTATGGTGCAGGTGTAGTTGTATCTAATTGTGGTTCCAATTGGCATTTTCCCATACTTAATGGTTTTGAGCACCTTTTAAAATCAGTGGCCATTTAGATAATCTATCTTGTAAATTGTTCACATCTTGTTAGTATTTTATAAAAAATTGGGTTTCTACCTTTATCCTATTGACTTGTGGGAGTTTTTCATATATCTTGGATAGGACTCCTTTGTAGGATATATGTATTATAAATATCTTCTTTCAATCTAAGGCCAATCTTTTCATTTTCTTAACTTTTAAAATTGTATTTATTATACATGTTATGTTTTTATTATATTTATTATAGTCTATACATTGTTTCTTACCTTTTGCTTATGTATGAATTACTGCCATAAAAAACTCTAGAAAGCATACTTGTGCATATAAATATTCAAATAACTGTACCCTTTTATCTATTCCAGTGGTCCCAGAGAGCTAAATTCCTGAGGCACTTTACTTACAGTGAAGGACTTAATTTACCAGAAAGCTTAGCTATCCTATTTCAACTACATATAATAACATAACAGGATTTATTCAATAAGAACACATTGATCGAGGTCTAGTCTGATGAATGTCAGCATATTGGGAGAGTGACTGGAAGAGCTTAGTGTTCTCTGAAAGATTCCTGATTTTATAGTAAAGCTATTTTACACATAAATACACCAATAGCTATATCTAGGCACCACATCTGTAATCTATATATGAGTGTTAGAGCTGTGAAAAAATGTTGCAGTGTGATCCCAATTGTTCAAACATTGATACTCTGTCTTACTTTACTGTTTTTCTTCCAGTTAATAATCTCCCAACCTTTTTAAGCAACATAAATTTTTAGCTATTATTTTATATATACTTGATTTAATCTATCTGTATATACACATCTATATATAGACATAAATGTGTATTGGCACTTATATATTCTTTTATACAATCAAATAATCAGATCTCAAATTCTTTTTAGAATTAAATGCAATATAAATGACCGACCCACATATCTTTTGCTTCATTTACTACTCTGACTTCTTTGGACTACCTTTACTTTCTATAGTTGGTATAAGCATATATATGTACACACACATATATGGGTAGATATATTAAATTGCATAAGTAATTTGAAAGAATACTGATGCACATCTTCTGGAATTTTAGTTTGCTCTATTGGAAGAAAAGTAGGTTGAGACACAAGCTTTCACAATCATAATCATTCTAGAAATAGCTGTCACTATTGGTTTAACAGCTCGATTTTTGTTTCATTCATTCTCTTTAGACAATACCTATTTGTTTAAAAATAACTTTTTAAAAATAAAAATGTATATATTTAAAGTGTAAAACATGATTTGATTACATATACATAGTGAAATTATTTACTACAATCAAACTAATTAACATATCTATCTTCACATTATTAACATGTGTGTGTGTGTGTGTGTGTGTGTGTGTGTGTGATTTTTTAAGTAATCTTTTAAAATTAAAATATAATACTAGGGCGTCTGTTGGTTAAGCGCCTGACTTTTTGATCTTGGCTCGGATCATGATCTCATGGTTCATGGGATTGAGCCCCACGTGGGGTTCAGTGCTGACAGTGCGGAGCCTGCTTGAGATTCTCTCTCTCTCTCTCTCTCTCTCTCTCCCTCTCCCTCTCCCTCTCCCTCTCCCTCTCCCTTTCCGTCTCCCTCTCCCCATCTCACACATGCACATATGCACATGCTCTCTCAAAAATAAGTAAATGTTAAAAAAATTAAAATATATTACTGAAGTGTGGGAAAATTATATTATAAATGAACAGCTTAATAAATTTTCACAAAGTGAACAAATGTGTTTAGCCAGCACCCCAACACCTCATTACTGGAAGTCCTTCCATGTTTTCTCCAGACATTAGCCAGCTTTGCCCCTCCACAGTAACCCATATCTTGACTTCTACAACCATATATTGATTTTGCCAGTTGTTGAACTTTATATAAGTGGAATTATGTAGAATATACTCTTTTGTGTTAGGCTCTTTTCAATCAACATTGTGTTGTTGAAATTGATCTATGTTATGTGTAGTTGTTTCTTTTTCCTTTTTTTTTTTTTTTGCTGATAACAGTCCATTGTGTGAATATACCACAATGTATTTATCTATTCTAATATTTATGGATCTTTGTTTAATTTTCTTTTTTAAAAATATTTTTTAAATTTTATTTATTTTTGAGAGACAGAGAAAGACAGAGCATGAATGGGGGAGGAGCAGAAAGAAAGGGAGACACAGAATCTAAAGCAGGCTCCAGGATCTGAGCTATTAGCACAGAGCCTGACACAGGCTTTAACTCACCAACCATGAGATCATGACCTGAACCAAAGTCGGACACCTAACCAACTGAGCCACCCAGGGGCCCCTTTTTGTTTAATTTTCAACTTGGAGCTATTATGAATAGTGCTCCTACAAATGCTCTTATGTGGTTTGGTGCATATATACAGACATTTCTGTTAGGCATATACCCAAAGTGGAATGGAATTGTTGGGTCTTAAGGTATATATATAAACTTTTGTCAGTATAGTCAGGTAATGGAACTACAAATTCACTTCTACCACAGTATATGAGTGGGCCATTCTTTTAAAGAAGCTGGAACATTATTTATCATAGGTGACTTTAAAAGGATCACTGCCAGATTGTTTCCAGAATTGTTTCCATTCTTCTGGATAATTCAGTCAAATATATTTTAAAATATATTTCTAAGTTTAGAAAATACTTTAACATGTGGAAAAGCATTCTCTTTTTCACTTTTTAAAAATTTTGAATATAGTTGACATACAATGTAGAATATATTTTCAGGTATACAGGTTAGTGATTTGACAGGTTTATACATTATGCTATATTCACCACAAGTATAGCTACCAATCTGTCCCATTACATTGCCATTACAATATTGTTGACTGTATTCCTTATGCCCTGCTTTTTATTCCCATGACTTACTCATTCCATAACTGGAGATCTGTATCCCTCTCTCCCTTTCATCCTTTTTGCCCAACTCCCCACCCTCCTTCCCTCTGACAACCATCAGTTTGTTCTCTGCATTTATAGTTCTGATTCTGCTTTTTGTTTATTTCTTTAGATTCCACTTGTGAGTGGAGTCATATATTTGTCTTTATCAGGTTGACCTATTTCACTTAGCATAATACCCTCCATGTCCATCCATGTTGTGACAAATAGCATGACCTCATCCTTCTCATGGCTGTGTAATATTCCATTGTGTGTGTGTGTGTGTGTGTGTGTGTGCATGTGCGCACGCCATATTTTCCTTATCTATTCATTTATTGATGGACACTTGGGTTGCTTCCATGTCTTGGCTACTGCGAATAATGCTGCAGTAAACACAGGGATGAATATGTCTTTTTGAATTAGTGTTTTCATTTACCCTGGGTAAATACCCAATAGTAGAATTATTGAATCATATGCTATTTCTATTTTTAATTTTTTGAGGAATCTCCATAATGTTTTCCACAGTGGCTATACCAACTTATATTCCTAGCAACAGTGTACAAAGTTTCCTTTTTCTCCCCATCCTCATCAACACATATTGTTTCTTGTCTTCTTCATTTTAGCCATTCTGAGAGGTGTGAGGTGGTATCTCATCGTGGTTTTGATTTGCATTTCCCTGATGATGAGTGATGTTGAGCATCTTTTCACGTGTTTGTTGACCATCTGTATGTCTTCTTTGGAAAAATGTCTATTCGGTTCCTCTGCAAAAGTATTCTTATTTAGTCAAATACATGCACATGAAAAAGTACACACATGAGATTAAGAATAGAGAACAATAGAAAATCTAAATTTTATCAGAGCCCTAAATTTGGAAAGTTAGTGGTCTAGAACATTGCACCTTTAACAAGCTAAAAAATCGTAACAATTGCTATTTGTTTCTTTTTATTGCTCACTTTACTGCAGAACCAAAACTATGAAGAATTTGGTAGAATGGGTTCACTACATTTTTTAAACAAAATCTTAAGTCTCACTTTTGTATATGTGGTCTATTTGCAGAAAATTTGTCTCTAAAGTGAAACCTATGAATTTTAACCTATAATCTCTCACTGATCATATCAGTCTTCTGTTGCTAAATATGACCTTTTACTTTTAAATAATGGGAGTTAATTTGCTTTGGTTTTATTTCATTACATTGTTCCTGAGTTAATTCCTTGGAGGTTTGGATACCCCAGAAATTGGCAGACTAACCTCCAGACAGCTGCTCTGCCTTGGTCCTCATGGCTGCCTGGTTATACTTGAAAAAAAAAATAAGGTGAACCTTTTTTCTTCCCATAAAATGAATGAGAATTGAATTTCTGTAGCGAACTTTACTTCATTTGTTGGCAGTCTTAAAGCTCCTCATTCCCAAGAAGGATTGTAAAAATGTTTTATGTGCAAATGTCACTTGCCTTACTCTCTCCACTGGTTTTCTCTAATTTAATACCAATTCGGTTGGATCCGTGAGGGGAGATTAATTAGCAATGCATAACTTAATTGCATCAAAGGAAGCAGGGATTTTGAAGAATGTCAGTGGTAACTTCATTGCCTATCAAAATGTCATTAATGCATTTATTCCTTTGTCCTAAGAAAGAGAACGGTGGGGGGGGGGATCATCTTCACTTATCAATTATTATTAAAAATAGCTGTCACTATATTACCCCGATATAAGATTTTGTAGATAATAAAAAAAAAAAACAATTTATTTTAGAGCAGTGAGAAATGTCAAAAGGGGCCCTTGTTTTGTTCACTACTTTCAGAAGCTTAAAATGGAAGTATCACGATTATCCTCATTTTCACATTAGAAATTTGTTGTAGATTGAATAAAAGCAGTCAGTCTGTTGTCACTAAACTAGGGAGTAGTGGTAGGAGACCACCTTCACTAAGATTAAATAAAGCTCAACATTCTGTCTCATTACAGTTCCATATACAATTCCATACAAGCCATGTACAATTCCATTTTTTGTTTCAGGTAAAATTGCCTTTTCTTTTTCAAATGCAAATGAATGAAAAATTGAGGGGAGGGTGATTATTAAAAAGATGTAAGATAGTCTCATACACTTCTGGCTTAAAGAGTAATTTACTCTGCCTTTTCTGGGAAATAAGTTGGCAAGATCCTTGAAAATGTTTTTATATTTTGCCCACTGACTTTTCTTCTAAAAGAATCTGTCCTCAGACAATCTGACAAAAGTACAGAGTATTTGTTGTACCTTGATTTATGAAAGGGAAAACTACAAATCTTGATATCCAATAATAATGCAGTGGTTAATTGTGTTATAATTGTATGATGGAGTATTATGCAATGATTCAAATTATGTTTTTAAATCAGTATTTCATGGCATGGGAAGTGATTATAGTGAGATATAAACACAGCAAGAAATAAAGGTTTGGAGAGTCAGGTTTCACGAAAATGGTATGTATGTATATAGATATGTAAGTAATGGAGAAATCTTATTTTCTTCTTTATAGGTTTGATTTACTACATTTTATATAAGGATTGTTAAAATGCATGTTTAAGTGTATTCAAAGAATTAATAATAGAGAGGATAAAACCTTGTTCTTTGGGCTTTGTATAGTCAACCATTTCCTTAGAGAATCTTGATTTAACTCTTTGGCTTCTAATTCAAGTTTTTAGGCTTGCTTTTCTAAGCTTTTGCAACATTACTAGTATCATAATGGATAAAAGTGATGGGGAAAATGACATTTATCAAATATGTTTACTCCATGCTAATATATAGCTCATGTCCTTTTCATCTATACACTGAAACTTATATTTCAAATAAGATTACTTCCTTTTGGCAAATAGTAATGAGATAAATAATTTGTCAGTGCATCCTTATGTCTTCACCCACACACTAAAATATGGCAATACATTTATCTGAAGCTGAAATTAAAGTGTTTAGAAATGGAAGCAAATCTGCAAGGAAATCTAGGCTGCTCTTTGGTGGTGGTGGTGGTGGTATGCACATCAGCGATTTCTTAATAAAAAAAGGTATATTTTGATTAATTGGACATTAAATGATTTTCAGAAATCAGCATCTATATTTTTGTAGTATTCAAAGACCCAGCAAACATAAAAGAGTGCCAGATGTCACATTTTGTTCCTGGTTGAGCTTCGTTGAGGAGCATGGCTTAAAAACTGGAACCCAAAGAGTTTTGGGTTTTGCTAGTAACTTATTGAGAGGCCTTGAGCAAATCACATAAACTTTATGTTATACATTTGCCTTATCTGTAAAATGGGGCACCGGACTAAGAATAGTCATTTTTTAAGCTATTCGTGACTGGAAGCTCTAGGGATACAGGCACTGAAAGTTTTGCTCTTGGATCTGGAGGGCGTGCATAGTAGCCCACATGTTAACAAGTGTATAACCAATTCTTACTAACTACGAGTTAAATGAATGACTATATGTGTCCTTGGTATCATAAATCAATGAATTTCAAAAAGTTTCCTCCTTCAGACCATGGCATTTTTTTTTCTTTTTCCAGGGTTGGTTGCAGAATTCTAAGAATGACTCCTTGTATATGGCTATAGCTCTTCCAAAGAGAAAATTTATCCATTGTCCTAATTAAGAATCTAATTTATAACTATCCTGACATGAAGAGGGGATACTCATTTTAATATGAATATTTTCTACTGAAATGTAATTTCATTTGTTTATAACTATAAGATACCCAGTAAGGACCTTATCCACAAGAGATTGCATATGACATTCAAGGCAGAGTACATTGAAATTAGGACTAATGGACCAGGTGTTAGAGTCATCTTGAATGATAATTTTATCACTTAAAACTAAGTTTTGTCTTGCCTAAGACACTTGTCAGTGCCTTCATTTACAGAAAAAATAATCTATGCTCATATTTCAATGACAGACACAGCATGTAAGGCACATGCTCTATCTAAGGATAGGGAATGAGCTTGCCACTGGGTGTGACTTTGGTCTATTTTAACTTAGTTTTAACTTGTCACTTTATGACATTTGAACTTTAGTATATGGCACCTATAAAAATAATAAATGAATTAGTGTCATAAGTGAAGTGAAACAAAAAAGGGAAGATGCAATTAATATGTAATAAAAATCCTCTTTTGATATGCCACTGAACAGAGAATATTGCTTACATTGGAGGATTTCATTTGAAGCATGCATCCTGAAAGACATAATTAAAAGGACATAAAATGACTGCTAACCAAAATGAATCCAAAACATTAAAAATCCTGTAAGGTAAATGGAATAGAAACAGAATGGTTCATTTTCCCATTAAGCTATTCAGTATAATGTTTATGCATGTGTGTATATATTTTAAAATTATTTTTACTTTTTGGCTTTTCTAGCACTAATTTCATTTTCAACTTGAGAAAAATATTAATATTAGCTAGTGCTTGAAATATCTTCAGGGTCATGCTGAGATATTTCCTTAATTTTGCCTAGAATCTCAACAGCCAAGATACAGAATTCAAAACAGGGTGGAAAATAAAAAAAAGAAAAAGAAAAAGAAAAAGAAAAAAAGTATATTGTTTTTCCAGAGAGCTAAAGCAACAATAAACTTTGTAAGAATATTCATGTTCAAGGGGCGCCTGGGTGGCTCAGTTGGTTAAGCATCTGACTTCGGCTCAGGTCATGATCTCATGGTTCATGAGTTTGAGCCCCACATTGGCTGTCTGCTCTCAGCACGGAGCTCTCTTTGGATCCTCTATCCCCCTTTCTCTCTGCTCCTCTCCCACTTGAGCTCTCTCTGTCTCTCTTAAAATAAGTAAAGTTGAAAAAAAAAGAACAAAAAAAAGTACTCATGTTTGATAGGGGTAATAAAAGCCAACATTTCTTTAGTCCTGGCCATGTGCAAGGCTAAACTGTGCTAAACTCAAGCCCTTTCATTTAATTCCTGCAATGGGACTATGAAATGAGTGCCATTATCCCATTTCACAGGTGAGGTTTCTAGAGATAAGACAACTTAGGCTACAGAGGTAGTAAGTGATAGATATGCACCCAGATCTAAGTGTTCTCGAGCCTTATCTTTTTCCTACCTCTAAGCCATAAGTAATGACTCCTAGGCAACATGGGCTCCCATGTCACCCTGTCCATGTCCTGTCCTAGCACTTTTCTCATTGTATTTTAACTTTTTGTACATGTCTTCCTCCTGCTACTTTGTGGCTAGCTCCTCCAAGGCAAAGACAGTGTCTTATTAATCCTTCTAGTTCCAGGGGCTTACTGCAGGGGTGCACCCCATCATTGGAGTTGAATAAGTGCCTCTTGAACCAGTAATATCAGAAGTCATTAAAGATTAATATAATAAAGAAAACATTACATTACTTTGGAAAACAACTGATGTGGAAGGGAAAGTGCTAATTGCTTCTAAAGCTGTGTTAGGCATTCCTTTCTTCAAAGATGAGATTTTTCAGGATAGGTGAGTTGATCCCTACTCCCTTAGGAATTATAAGGAGCATTAAAAAAGCCACAGAGTTGCTTAAGTGGTACAAAATAATATGTACGGTATTAGGAAAGATTAAGGGAAAGGATACTAGAAGTATAATTTAATTAATGGTCTTTACATTTATGATGGACTCATCTTCTACACAGGGAGGCAACCAACTTTTCATTGATCATGAGTCCCGAGTGAAAGGAATATCCGGGATATTTCAAGCCTTAGGTAATTTTTTTAAAGGTTAAAATGTATGTAGTACAGGAAAGACACATATTTCATATTAAAACTTTATTCAGTATAATTTAATGGGGAAAGATCAGCTTAAGACTTCTATTTGAAGGGCTGAAAGCCTATCAGAGAAAAAAATTTCTGACAAGGAAACTTACCCAAGGGGGCTGGGAGAGGATTCTAAGTGAGTTTTTACACACATCTTTCAAATAGGTGGTACTGACTTCTGTAATTACATCTTGCTTTATGATGCTCTGATTAGATGTGGTGATGGTGTCCATTTTATTCTGGGTCATTAATTGCCCTGTCTGAAAGCTACAGGCAATAAGAACCTTCCAACCCTTTGGTAGAGAGCTATCTAAGCATGTTTCTGCCAGTTGTGCCCTCTTCTGAAGGCTGCCTATAGCTTGAATTTTCCTGTTTCCCTTGGCAGTCTGGAGTCAAAGACCAGTACAAGCAAGGTTGCCAGGCAGTAATGTGCTCACCTTGTGGGCGCCGCCACTCCCAATTGCATAAACCCTACAGAAGGCTAGTGAATACCTTTTTCACTCCTTGAACATAAAGCTATTTGTAAAATGAAAATTTTTAGGAGTGAAAATAGACCCATCAAGGGTAGAGTTTTATCAGCCAGTGCCCGCATGTCAAGTTACAAGGGTACTTTTGTTGATTTTGTTTTCTTATAATTGATTAATATGAATCCACTTCCCATGTGGAGTAAAGTACATCAGACTAAATTTGGTTTTAGTTATGAAAAAATTCTAAAACAGAGACTAGACTAAGATGAAAGGTAATACCCTATTTTAGTTGGCTCTTTGATGAAATTATATTAAGGTTTTTTTCTGAGACTCTTCCTAACCACCTAAGACTCTGTTCTTTCTTAATGTTTTATTTATTTTTGAGAGAGAGAGAGAGAGCACAAGCCAGGGAGGGGAAGAGAAAGAGTGGGACAGAGGATCTGAAGCGGGCTCTGTGCTGACAGCAGTGAGCCCCATGTGGGGCTTGAACCCATGAACTGTGAGACCATGACCTGAACCGAAGTCAGATGCTCAACCGACTGAGCCACCCAGGCGCTCCAAGACTCTGTTCTTTCTATGGAGAGATCCATACCACTCTCAAAGTTTTACTGTGTGATGCTGCATTGTAACACTCCATATGCTCATCAGCCCATCTCCCTGGATAATTAGGTCCTTGAGAACAGAGGTGTGACTTTTAACTTTGCATTCCCAGCATCTAGTACAGTATGTTGCCGACTTTGTCGCAGCTAAACATTTGTTGGATGACTTTTTTACTGAAATAGCCTTTTTTCTTTTCTTCTCACTTCTTCATTTCTCACTTTCTTCAGGTTCTCTCCATCTGTCCCAAGGACATGAGAGCTGATATCTGTGTTCATCTAAATCGGAAGGTTTTCAATGAACACCCTGCTTTTCGATTGGCCAGTGATGGGTGTCTGCGCGCCTTGGCGGTAGAGTTCCAAACGATTCACTGTGCTCCTGGGGACCTCATTTACCATGCTGGAGAAAGTGTGGATGCCCTCTGCTTTGTGGTGTCAGGATCCTTGGAAGTCATCCAGGATGATGAGGTGGTGGCTATTTTAGGTACTGTGAACTTTCCTAATGTAGTAGCAAATTTGTAACAGTTTTAGAGATTTTGCTTCTCAGGTTTCTTAAGAGAAATTTCCTCTGCTTGGTGACTTTGGAAATTGGGTCACTAATGAGACAATGAATCTTAGTAAAAACTAGTAATGCTCTTTCAGCAAAGAACATTCGTATTGGTCACAGCTTAATGGGCTGCACAAGGGTTTGATTAAACTTTCTTTGGCAATAGTAGGACAATACCTTTTAGACTAGAGTTGGTCATAGCCTAAGGTGTCTGTACCTCCATGTTGGTAAGTGTGAAAATGGCTTGTGGAACTATTTTCAGGTTGCTAACCTAGAATGATAGTCTCAGAGGGGCAACAGAACCTGTCTAACTCAATACTTTCTTTTAGATATGAGCAAAATGAGGACCAGAAAAGTTTAGTGACTTTCCCAGCTAGTTAGTAAATGAGTTAGGACTTGAGTACAGATCATCTTATTCCAAATATTTATGCCTCATTCATCCACAGCAGACCTAAGTAATGAGCTGAAAGTGATGAGGAGGTAAATGAATTTAACCCATTATGTTAGAGTAATCATAGTGCAAGTAAATTTCGGTTTATAAAGCTTGTTCCATCCATTCGTGAACCAAGAAAAAATATTTGGCTAATAATAAAATTAAATAAAAAATTCAGAGACCCAGTAGATTGTTATACTAACAAAAAGGAGTCAGAGATAGAGTATGTAAATAACAACATTTTAAGAAATTACATGTTTGGGGCATTGTAATGTGTATATTGGTTAAAATATGCTAAATGATATTTTATTTTATTTTATTTGATCTTATTTTATTTGATCTTATTTTATTTTATTTTTTTTGAGAGAGAGAAAGAGAGCATGCACATGTGCAGGGGAGAGGCAGAAGGAGAGAGAGAGAATCCTCAACAGGCTCCACTCCTAGTGTGGAGCCTGATATGGGGCTCAATCTCAGGACCTCATGACCTGAGCCGAAATCAAGAGTTGGTCACTTAACCGACTGAGCCACCCAGTGCCCCTAAATATTTTAGATTATTTCTACTCATAAATCTGTAGCAGTTTCATGAAGTCCACATAGGTATAAAAAGAAGCCGTAATGAGGTCAGAGAGAATCAGCCCTTGTTTTTCTCTCAAGTAAAATAAAATTGCAGGATGTCAACTCCATTTTCATATTTTTCATGGCTTGTGTCTCATGAAAAACGAGCTCAATTTTTAAACTATTGGATTTTTTTTTTTTTTTTTAGCTACTGAGGTCAATCTACCATAGCTTGAATGCCACTTACTCTTGTAAGTAAAAGATTGGACTTCTGTGTTTTAGAAGCTACAAAAGTAAAGTCCAGCACAAAAATGAATAACTGATTTCAAAAAGCACAATTACCTGAAATAAGACAGAATTTAGTATTGAGAAGCAGTGAGCCTTCATAGGAAAATAGGTTCAGTAAAATTAGTAAGCGTTAGAGAAAATGGTTCCGGGTTGCAAATGACAGAACACTATTGAGAAATAGCATTACAGTTAAGGTGAGATTTCTTTTAGGAAATATTTTTATTTTTTATTTTTGCAAGAGAAATTCGTATAGCACTTTAGAGTCAGCACCGTGTTTAATGCTACTTAGCGGTTGTTCTGCTTTGTTCCCCGGAGTATAAAGGCGTTCTATGTAATCCTTCATAAAAAGTGTGTATTTTGCCAGAACAATCCTTTGTGGTAAAATGAAGCATATACACACCACATCCATTCTTGTTTGCTTAAAGAAGAGGATAAAACAGGTGTATTTTCTTTTCCTGCATGTTCATGTCAATGGTGGGTGGGAGAACAGGCATCGGATATATTACAGTGAAGCGTGTGCCTTGTGATAAGTTACCTCAGCTGTGTACTCATTGTCATTTACTTTGCCCCATTTTCTTAATTACAGCTTCACCTTGGTAACTTATTTTCTAAAAAGAAGGGTGGAGAAAGCCCTGGGTGCAGTGCCGCTGGGTTGGGTTTGTTAAGCTGGAATCATTTGCTCAGTGAGACAGACAAAATGCATTTTCTTTTCATTTTAAAATAAAATGGTAGCTGGTTTTGCACAGTGACACAGTGAAAATGAACACAGGGCCCCTGAGTATTGGACCAGTCTCATTATATATCTGTCACATTTTATTTCTTTGTGTGCTTTTGTTTATCTTCTTCAAAAAAGTCTTGGGATTCAGAGACTTTTCATCTTTTGGTTTAATGAGTCAAATTATATGTACATCCCTCTTCCCTGGAAACTTTTCTTTCCTTTTTTTCCATGGGCCTCTCACAAAGATTAATTCAGCCAAAGGGCAGTAAGAGGATTTTTATTTAAAAAAACAAAAACAAAAAACAAAGTTTGACCCGGAAGTGATCTCTCAGGGTGGAAGTAGGTGGGCCAGGCTGGGAAGTGCCATAGTGGCAGAGGCTACATGGGCTGGCCAGCTGCCTTGGCACCATGGGGCCAGACAAAAATACTGTCTTACAGGAGTCTGTGGTTTGGATCAGTGATGACAGGACAGATGTGGTGATTAGCTTTGGGAACTCTGTCCTGGTACCTTCTGCCAATCTGGGTTTATTGGAGAGACAGTCTGAAGACATTGTGGACTGGGAGGGTGGACTCCTAGAGAACTTCTGCAGGAGAGGGAGCACGAGGGCATTGTCGGATTGCCCTTGCATTCACACCATGTGCAGGTTCCACCCTGGAGGCCTCTGAAGCCCTGCCTGGAAACTACCCTGGAACCTGCCAGGAAGGTTTTTCCTAATAGCCAGCCTCTTGATTTGTAGATCCCCACTCTGGCTCCATTTTGTGACTTCTTAGTGTGGTTTCCATTGAGTACGCATGTTTTTAGACTTTTCTAAAGTACTTTTATGATTAAAAGAAGGGTGGCGGGCGCCTGGTGCCTCAGTCAGTTAAGTGTCCCACTCTTGGTTTCGGTTCAGGTCATGATATCATGGTTGGTAGGTTGGAGCCCCATGTGGGGGTCTGCATGGGTTTGGGATACTCTCTCTCCCTCTGTTCCTCCCCCTTCCCCCTCTCTCCCAAAAATAAATAAATAAACTTAAAAAAAAAGGAAGGGTGGGAGGGTTATTTAACACTCAGCATACCTTAACAATGTTTTTTTTTTTTTTAATGTTTATTTATTTTTGAGACACAGAGAGACAGAGCATGAATGGGGGAGGGTCAGAGAGAGAGGGAGACACAGAATCTGAAACAGGCTCCAGGCCCTGAGCTGTCAGCACAGAGCCCAACGTGGGGCTTGAACTCATGGACCGTGAGATCATGACCTGAGCCGAAGTCAGATGCCCAACCAACTGAGCCACCCAAGCGCCCCGCCTTAACAATGTTTTAAGAGAGGGAGAGGAAAAGAGAAACTCAATAGTGTCACTCCTAACATTTTGGTGACTATCCTTTCCTTTTCTGCTCTTTCTGTTTCTGTTCTCCTTCTTCTCATTTTTTGATAGCTTAATTTTGACATAATTACAAACTTAGTGAAAAGTTGCAAAAATTATCAGGGAGTGAAGTTTGATAAATATCTTTGGGTTTTCTGCCTTTTTAGTAAGTTGGTTAGGTCTTCTGCTGGCATACTTGGGTAGTTATTACAGGTTTGGTCTCAGACCACCACAAAAAATCAAGTATCTCAATAAAGTGAGTCAAGTGAATTTTCTGGTTTACCAGTTCATATAAAATTTATGTTTACACTATACTGTAATCCATAAAGTGTGCAACATTATGTCTAAGAAAAAAGTATATATCTCAGTTGAAAGGTATTTTATTGCTAAAAAAATTGCTAACCATCATCTGAGCTTTCAGTGGGTCGCAATCACTGGTAGCAAGTCACTATAACATATAATAATAAGGAAAAAGTTTGAAGTATTGTGAGAATTATTAACGTTTGAGTCAGAGACACAGAGTGAGCAAATAGGGGTGCCTGGGTGGCTCAGTCAGTTAAGCATCAGACTCTTGGTTTCGGCTCAGGTCATAATCTCATGGTTTGTGAGTTTGAGCCTGGCATTGGGCTCTGTGCAGACAGCGCAGAGCCTGACTGGGATACTCTCTCTTCCTCTCTCTCTGCCCCTCTCCCACTTGCATATTCTCTCTCTCTGTCTCTCTCAAAAAATAGATAAATAGATACAACCTAAAAAAAACCACAAAGTGAGTAAATGCTGTTGGAAAAATGATGGTAAATAGATCTGCTTAACATGGTGTTGGCACAAATCTAAATTTGTGAAAAACACGATATATGCATGTTAAAGTGTCTTATTATTAATGTGTTTTATCTGTGCCTTCTTGTATCTCCTGTAGTTTGTGCTGTCTCATGGTTGCTGCTGCGTTATTTGGTGCACAGATATTCATAACTGTTGTATCTTCATTGTGAATTGTGGCTTTTAGCATTGAAATGTGTCCTTTCTCATCAGGTCTAATGACTTTTTGCCTTATGTAAGAGACAGAAAGAAAAAAACATGTCTCACCTCCGAGCATAGCTCAGAAAAATGAAGATTTACCTCAGTTGGTCTGATAGGAGAAATAAACAGGATTTTCTCTCTTTTACATTGATTCGTTTGCCAGTTGAAAGGTAGAGAAGGGAGGTCATTTTAAAATTAATTAAAATTGCTGAATCCAAAGAACAGGTGCAGTTTCATTCTTTTGGATCTTTGCCTCTCAACAGTCCCTTGGTAGGTACATAATTCTTTAGTGTGTCAAAAATGCTAAGTGTTTAATGAATACGTTCTGAACCATAACTAATTAGTGGAAAGATTAAAAATGTAGTCAACAAAGTGCTTTCTTTTTTTAACGTTGAAGGATGGCTTCAAGATGTTTTTCTAAATAGGGCAGGTGAAGATAATTGCTTTTCATGTCTTTTTCCAAGTTGAAGCTCTTTCAGTTCTTACACCTCCACCTTTTTCTTTTTGACCTTCCCACTTTTTATGAGACACAAAAAATTCCAAATTAAGTTCATGATGCATATGTAATATTTTATATTCTTTAGTATCTTCTTGCTTTTTAGTTCCTACCCTATAATTACCTAATGTGAACAGATTTACTGGTGTGGCCAAAACAGCCAGGTTACTTTTAAGTGTCTCAGCGAGGTATATTGCATCTTTAAGCGCTATATAAATGACATTTCCCTGTGAACGATAGACCTGGCTCCCAAGATATTTGTTTTGCTGCATTCACATTTTGTCTTTTCTGGGTCTGTTGATGATGAGAATCATAGAGCTGGAGTTCTTAATCTAAAACAATCTGTATCTAAGTCTTCTAATTGTAAATTCAAATTCCCGAGAGAGTTATGCTTATTTATGTAGTTTGGATGGAGGGGTTAGATATTGTCATGGGGTTAGGGCAGAGAGCAGAAGTGAGGCAGAGAATGACAGAGTTAAATAACCTTAATAATAAAAAAATAATTTCTAGTACCTGAGTTAAGAGTTTTGTGTTATCAAATAAAACTTACAAATTATGGTGCTCAAAATTCAAAATCTGCTTATTTTTACTCCAAAAAGAAAAAAAATTCTAAGATGTGAATGAATAATATTTTGCTATTTTGAGAATCTGCGAAAATGTGACTTTCATGCTACAGTTAAGATTTCTTCCCGTACTTGCTATTAGAAGTCAAGTGTTTCACACTTTAAATCCTTAAAAGGGCTTTTCCTAAGCCCCCAAAGTTATTTTCTTTTGCATCCATGTTTCTGTTTCGAGATGTTGAACTATGAACCAGGTAGGTTTGCTATACATTATTATGATGATGAACATGGTGAATTCAGACATTTTTATAAAGGTCAAGCCAGTTATTTGCTTTAAAAAAATTACATGCTTGTCTTGTTTTAAACTTTCAAAGTAGTGATTCCGACATCATTTGTATGGTTCAAATTATATACTTATTGTTCTTCAGCCTGTAGATTTTTTGGATAAAATTCAAGTCTTTACAGTCTAGTAGTTTAGACTCAATTTCAAATTCTTTCCCAATCATCCTTCAAAACTAAGTCTTGTTGATTCTATCACCTTGTTATCTCTTTATCTTATCCTTAATACCCCTTCACATGGTGACTGCTTTTAAAAGCTTGGTCCTGGGCTGTGACTGCCATCTGAAAGGCCTGGAGAGCTCACAATCTGTCATCAGCTTCAACCTCCAATTCTTTGTTATGTGGCCACCAAAATATTCATTCTAAAATATAATTTACCATGTGGTCTTCTCATTAAGATTGACTTTTTAGCAACTTGAGGATAAAATGTAACTTTTAGCATGGCCTCTGAGGCCATTTTGTTCTTGTTTCCTTTCCAGCCTGACTTGAGCCATTACTTTGCCCTACTGTGTTTTCACACCATGTTGAATTGAAGGAAGTTTCCTACCATTTGGGCATTTTGAACAAGGAGAATACAGCAGGCCAAATGTTAAATATCTCAGGTCACTTAAAACTCTTTAATAAAACACTCCTTCCTTGTTATACATCAGGAATTCCCAGTATCAAGAAAGAATCTAATTTATACCATGGTGATTGGCCATGGTAGGAAAAGTTGAAATTATTTCTTTGGAAGGGGACTTAGCTTTGATTCCTAAAAGTAGCATTACTTTCCCTATCAACTGGAATAAATAGTCTGCAAGTCAGAATTAATTTTACTGAAAATAAACACTTAAGGAGCACCTGGGTGGCTCAGTTGGTTAAGCGTCCGACTTTGTCTCAGGTCATGATCTCACAGTTCATGAGTTCGAGTCCCACATTGGGCTCTGTGCTGACAGCTTGGAGCCTGGCACCTGCTTAGGATTCTGTGTCTCCTTCTCTCTCTGCCCCTCCCCCACTCATGCTCTGTCTCTCTGTCTCTCTCTCTCTTTCAAAAATAAGTAAACATTAAAACAAAATTTTAAGAAAATGAACACTCAAGAGTTAAAAGGGGCTTAAAGAAATAAAAACCATATTTGTGGTTAGTAAATAAGAAACCCCTCCCCATGCTTAAGTAAAATTTAAAATCTACACATACATTTTGCTTTTAATATTTCTTATCAAAAGTATATTTTTGAAAAATGCACTTCAGCCCCTTTGAGAGGCTGATACAAATACCAATAGTCATTGAGTACTCATGATTTTATATGCATTATTATATCAAATCATTTAATCGACTCTGTGAATCAAGTATTTACTATAGTCATTTTAAAGATGAAGAAACAGAGGCTGTGCAGTATGGTATCAGGTGATTCACCCCAGGTCATACCTATTTTTTTTATTTTTTATTTTTTATTTATTTTTTATTTTTTAAAATTTATTTAACTTCAAATAAGTTTTTTTTCAATATATGAAATTTATTGTCAAATTGGTTTCCATACAACACCCAGTGCTCCTCCCAACAGGTGCCCTCCTCAATGCCCATCAGCCACCCTCCCCTCCCTCCCACCCCCCATCAGCCCTCAGTTTGTTCTCAGTTTTTAAGAGTCTCTTATGCCTTTGGCTCTCTCCCACTCTAACCTTTTTGTTTTTCCCTTCCCCTCCCCCATGGGTTCCTGTTAACTATTCTTAAATAGAATTTTGAAATTATACAATTATTTGGTTTAATATTGACAGAAAATATAGTGCTTATGTTATTGTCACCAATATGTTTCCTTTTATTAAAAAAAGATTTTTCTAACAACACTGTTAAATACCACACCAGTGTAACAAAAATCCTGCACCAAATATGACATGACTATGAGGTGGTTAATCATCTACTTATCTAAAAATATGGTCCTCATAGTGACTGGTTCACCGCCAGGCAGGTGTTTAGGACCAGGGATAACTGGCTCAGGGTGTCTCTCGGGAGCCCTCAGAACACAAGATGGGGATCTTAAATGCTGCTTGCCAGTCTTTCCTCTGGGCCCTGGAAGAGTTCAGAGTCTACCTAGTTGGGAGGTATGAAATTGGAAACGAAGCTTTCAAGAATGCCTCAGGATTGCAAGAATGGCCACAAATCTTTGCAGTTCCTTCCTAGAAGAGGTGGAGTTTACTTCTCCATCCCTGACTCTGTTCTGACCTTGGGACTTGTCTCAGTTCTTAGGCTGAATCCTCTACCCTTCCCTTAAGTGCTGCTGTTCTCTTGACAGGGTGGGGCCATGAAGCCTCCTTTCTTACTGCTCTTTTCTTTTCCTGAGGTCGAGACATCCACTTACAGAAAGCTTCATCTGCATTTTCCCAGCTTTCTTACACCCACCTATACATCCCTGTCTTGTTCCCACTCTCCTTCCCTGCCTTCATTGCTTATTGATACGGGATACTCTAGTTTTACATCTGCGTAACAGGAGCTATTTGACTCTTTCTTTGTATAAATAAAAATTTACAAGCTACATCAGTGGGTTTTTTTTAGTATATAAGAATTATTTGCTTCTCTAAAAGTGTCTTCAGGTTTTTATCCATTATAATTTTTGAACAGAATGACCTTGGGCATCAATCACCAAAGATTGGCAGGCATCAATTCTAAATGTTTTAAAAGATTCTATTCTACTACACCTATATAATTTCTTAATTTTAACACTCATCATCTTGTTGTTTCTGTTCTATGCCTTTAAAACATTAGTGGATGACACTAGGTGTTGTTATAGTCAAAGTCCATTAAAAATCACATAATTCTAAAACTCCTAGTGTTGTTCATGTATAAATGAATATTTTTATGCATATGTATTCATAATAAAGTTTATGAGCCTACTGCAATAATCAGAGTGAAGGGCTGACTAATGATAAAAGTGAATACAGGGATTAGGTCCATTCTATAGAAGAATCATCATATAGAGCCATGACTACACCAGACAGGGAACGACCTACGTTTCAAATGCTGTATTTTTAGGGATTCATTGGCTATATTAGCTATACTCACTGATGAATAACTGAAATAACTTTAATGCATTTGTTTTATCCATTTCATTAACTCACCAAATAATGTGTTTCAAATTTTTTAAAAAGCTCTGACTATAAAACCAGCACCTCAGGGGATCATACTCCCTAAATATACCATGGTCTGTACTACTCCTTTAATTATATTGTTACTTGTCATCTCTGTTTTGTCTTTACATTTTCCAGTTTCATAGTCTCTGAATCTTTAATTCGCTCCTGTTTTACTGTCCTGTTTCCTGTGGTTTAGAAGTGAAATACTTCATAAGACTTGATGCAAAGAACTGAGAATATATAAATAGGCCAAACAACAACTTTCATGTTGAGTGTGAGCTTTTCTACTAATTTTAGGGCTTTGGGGGAAGGTTAGTTTTCTCAAGCCCTGAAATGTTTATAGCTGAGACTACTTGCACCCAGTGAGAGCTGACCTAAAAACTAGCATCAAATATCCTATAGCCACGAAGACGAACAGAAGGACCTAGATCTGAACTTGTGCAGCTACTGGATATTCCATGCACGATCCCATGTCTCTACAATCTGTGATTTCTGATTAGTCAGTGTAGATATGCATAATATTCCTTGGAGAAGAATGTTAGTCAGCTCTACTGTGAATGGTAAATTAATTAATTGATTTACAAGACACATCTTCCAGAAGTGCCATAAAAGTTTATTGTGAATTAAGTGACTATAAATTGGTATAGATAACTGGATAAAGCAAACACACTTTAAAATGATTGATTATATCAATGTGTATCCTAATGGAAATTCTATGTTATACAGCAATTAGTATTGCTTATTATGCAATGTGAGTTCCAATGCTGAGGGCCGAATTATCCACATTTATTAACTTTGCTATGCTTCTCTAAACTTCTTTTAAGAGGAGGAGCAGGGGTAAATTTTACTTTGCTTGAATCAGATGGGATTCAAGTTGAGGATTTGGAGTTGAGGCCCTAGATTTTAGTCTTTTTTTTTTTTTTTTTTGGCCAATTTGACATAGAAAAAATATTATCTTGAAAATACAATTTGATGATTTTTAGTTGAATTACCATAGAGTTATAGATGTAGAGACACCTTAAACATTAGTTTTTGTTCATCTTGTTCGCTTTAGGGTCAAAGCAACAGGTGTTGATTCAGGTAGTTGAATAACTTGATCTAGGCCACACCATTACAGGTAGAGCCTCACATCTAACTTGAACGTCTTATTTCCCAATTTGTTCTTCTGTGTCTTTCTTCTCTCCCCTTTTTTCATTCACATTTTTCTTTCCAAAAAATATCTGTTTAGCTCTTGCTTGAACTGTTCTAGGAATTGGGGAATAACAAGAGTGGATGAACCAGAGAAAATTCCCTGCCCTTATGAGTTCATGTTCTAGCTTAATGCTATTCTTTCCACATCACAGGCTTTTTATTTATCCATGATATGAAAAAAATAAATAATTTAAAATTTTTGATAGAAATATGTATCAGACATATTTAACTTCAGCAGTTAGGTAAAATATGTAACAGACATTTGAGTGCCTCCATAATTAAAAATGGTCTGGGGGCACCTGGGTGGCTTAAGTCAGTTAAGTGTCCGACTTCAGCTAGGTCATGATCTCACGGTTGGTGAGTTTGAGCCCTGTATCAGGCTTTGTGCTGTCAGCACAGAGCCCACTTCAGATACTCTGTCTCCCTCTCTTTCTGCCCCTACCTCACTCTCTGTCTCAAAAATAAATAAAAATATTTAAAAAATGGTCTATGTTGGCAATGAGAAATTCATTTATATATGGGGTATATTTTACTCATTGATGATACACTAATCAATCAATGAATATTCATCTATTATTCTGTAGATCTATTTACATATTTTATTAATTCAGTTTTATTAAAATAGGTAAGGAAATACATCTGTGAAAGTAGCTTGCTATTTTTAAATGAAAATTAGGCAGATTCATTACAGAAAAATTTGGAAAACATAAAGTAGAAAGAAGAAAAAATAAACACATTACCTGAAGCCAGTTGCTATAATTATTTAAATGCACTTTCTTCTAGTCTTGTATCCCTTTGGCTTTATTTTAATGTTTATTTATATTTATTTTTGAGAGAGACAGAGAGATATAAGTGGAGAAGGGGCAGAGAGAGAGAGAGGGAGAGAGAGAATCCCAAGCAGACACTGAGCTGTCAGTGCAGAGCCCGATGTGGGGTTCATTCTCACGAACCATGAGATCATGACCTGAGCCAAAATCAAGAGTCAGACGTTTAACTGACTGAGCCACCCAGGCACTCCCCCTTTGGCTTTTAACACAATTTTAATTTCAGCAGTTAATTAATTTATCAATTAATAATAACATGTCCTCTATAGAATAACATAGAATAATGAAATACAGTATATTTGGTTTTGTCATGAATATTTTATTTTAAGAAAATAAGAAAAAGTACTTTTAATTGATAATTACTTTAGTCTGGGAGTTTTGGTTTCATTTTTATGTACTTTATTGTAGTTGTAACCAAAATTATATTATACTTTGTATCTTTATTTTTTCATTTAGTATTATAAGGTAAGCATTTTTGCACATTATTCCAAAAGACAGTTTTAATTCTATGTGAACTGATGCTTGATATGTAGATAGCTTTCCATAGTTGGATATTTTATTCATTTATTTGTTTGTTTGTCTTACCAATCTGGGGTTGTGACTGAATATTCCATGTATTGGTCCTAAATCTTGATTGATTCCTGGAAGTGAAATTACTTAGTCAAAAACATTGATTATCATTGTAGTTACTGCACATGAAAATCAGATAGCTGAAGTGTACTGAGCACTTATAAATAGGTCAGAGGCTGTATTATAAGTGATAGTTTGAGAAACGGTCACAGAAATGAATCAGAAAGAAGTAGAATCCTTCTTCTGTCTTTTCAAGGAAAAACCTAGTATAGAGAGTATAGCAGTGACGATAGAGTAAAAGGAACAAGAGGTACATGAAAGCAGCCCTTTAGAAGCCCTGTTACTTTCATAGCACCAGGGACTATGATAATATAACAGTTGTTGATGTCTTCTGATTAAAAAATAATAAATGGAAATAATAAGACCATAAAACCCATCCAGAATCCATAAGGCAGAGAGAACCTACCATTTTGGTGCACTTGCTTTGTAGAGTGCATAAAATGAGATCATACTATGTGTATGATTTGATATTCTGCCTTTGTTATTTTACATAATGTGAACATCTTTTTGTCACTATTTTCCAATTTATGATACTTGGGTGCTGCATAATATTCTTTCATTTATTTATTTTAAATTGAAGTATAATTAACATACAGCATTATATTAATTTCAAGTGTACGAGATAATGATTCCACATTTCCATACATTACTCAGTGCTCAGTCAATGAACATTTTTATAATTAAATGTGGTACTTCTGATCATGCAATTAGAATAAATATGTGTTTCTTTACAATTGGAATTACTTGTTTAAAATTTAGATAATGCCACTTACAGATATCTAAAATTCATCTGTGTAAGTGGAGGTAGGGCTTATTTTTAAAATTTCTATACCTAAAGTCTCCCTTAGGTTATCTATGATGCTGTATAACCCCAGAGACTTACCTTGGGTCACAGGTCTCTAATTAACCTTCCTTGGACAAATGTAAGACTATCAGACCCTTGAATTGTCACTGTCACTAACTAAAAGAAGATTTTGGAGTGTCTGGAAACAAATGCTCAAGATTAATTAAATATCCATTATGGTTACCTTATGCTGATCATATGATCACATGGTAGTTTTAACCACTTTCTCAATATATGCATGTTTTGTCTTTCTATCCTGGAGTGCCTCATGGTTCTTTAAGGATTTCCAAACTGTCTATGTGGGCAAGAATGTGTAATCTCACTCAACCTCAATCTCTGTCTCTCTGTCTCTCTCTCTCTCTCTCCCTCGTTTCTCTGGTTACATGTTGCCTTTTCTCTCTGATAATCTTGCTGGCCTGAAGTGTTATAAGATGTTCCCTTCTTCTTCTTCCTTTTTTCTTGTCCCTTCTGACTTCAATCTTTGTGATGAAAGCAGATATTTACTCATTTCTGTGGTTAGAGTATAGAAAGCATGTCTTTGGCACAGTGCCTTAATTTCTGAGTCTTCCTTATCCCCATCTTGTTTGGGCAACTGAGTACTCTTGGTTTGGAATGAACTGTGGAGTTCAGCTCACCAGTGGATGCTGCTCTGAAGTGAAGAGTTGATTTCTGTGTGATTTCCAGAATTTCAAAAAGATATCCACATTTCACTACAGTATAGCACTCTTTAGGGAACTGTTGATAGCATAACAAATCTGAGTCTCCATGTTTTCCCCAACTCAGCTTCTTAGGCTCTGTAGTTGTGGATGGGGAGCCCCCGGGGCTGGGCCCTGAGGCCTTGCATAAAGGTTGGCTCAGGAGAGATGGAAAGGCATCCCTGGGGAATAAGTCATGGCCAGTATTAGTCTGCCTGGAGCATAAGACTTAGTTGCTGAATAATGTATGTTTAATATATGTGCAATCAGTTCCAGATTTATAAATACTGTAACAGCAGATCCTTCTATATTGCATTCTACTGTCATCTCTACAGAAGAAGCAGAAGAAAGGATGAAACTAAAAAGTCACCTTTGCTCCTTCTAGTCAGATGGAAAAAGTGATGATGGCAGAAGATAATGAAACTATTTGTTAAAATACAATTTTTGTCTTTGTTGTATTTCATTTATTCATACCACTCCAGATTTTCCATCAAGAACTGCATTCAGGGTGATGTTACTTTACATATTATATGACAGTGTTGTACATTGTTATATGTATCTGGATGGGGTTATATACTCAGGCTCTAAATTATGCTAGTATATCAATACCATATATGAAACTGAATAAAAATAGTGATTAGGATAAGAACTAGTATAGGTACTTGAATACATATCTTATACCATTTTCCAGGGAAAGGTGACGTATTTGGAGACATCTTCTGGAAGGAAACCACCCTCGCTCACGCATGTGCCAATGTCCGAGCACTAACATACTGTGACCTCCACATCATCAAGCGAGAAGCCTTGCTCAAAGTCCTGGACTTTTATACAGCTTTTGCAAACTCATTCTCAAGGAATCTCACTCTTACTTGTAATCTAAGGAAACGGGTATGTTGCATGTATCCACTTCCCCTTATTAGTATCAATAGAGTTAATATGTCATGCTCTATTAGCTGAGGTGTGAAAGGTATTTCATTTTGCACTCATACATTCTCATTGATTTGAAGTGACATAATTCTTTTCCTTTCTTTATATTTTGTTTCCTTTTTAAGAGGGGGGAAGAAGCCCTGAGTATGTGGTTAAAGACTTGAATCTTTATAATTTAAAAGTAAAATGAAAGGCAGAGTTGAGAAACAAGCATACTGTACTATAATATAATTAGTTCTTGGGGTTTATGATAACTGCCGTAAAAATAACATCAGCGTCCCTTACTTTATTATGTGGATTTTTTAAGTTGGTAAGGTTAATCAGACTGAATGTTTATTTTATATTCCTGACTCTATTTAAATATCCTTTCTCATTTAATGATCAATTCATAAAGCCTATTACCTGTGAATTCTTTCAAAGCATACTATCTTAAAAAATAATTAGCCACACTGACATGTCCTACAAATTGGTATAGCAATCCTTAACTTTGCACTGCTGTTGCAAATACAATCTTCGTGGACGTTTTCTTTTTTTATTGATGACTATGACACAAATTTAATTTGCATAAAGACATCCCCTAGCTATGATTTATGGGTCATTGGACATTGGCTAGGGCCCTTTTATTGCCAAGAATGAAATACACATTTGGACAACTGCACTTAAGGAATTTCATCTAAAATAATTGCCTGTCTATGGTGAAGTATTTTGAAATAGCAAGCTTCATTCCCATTGCCCCCTTAAATAGAACTTTCCCTTTAGTTAACATGGAGGAGAAAAATCAAGCCATGAGACAAATCAGCATCTCTACTGCAGCAGCAGAGAAATGAACATAAGCAAATCAATATAGCTCCCTACTTGGGGTTCTAAGAGAGGATAGGACCGCAGGAGTCATATTCCTCCCAGCTGTGTCACAACATTGGATCTACATTTGAGTAACATTTTCAGGTTATATTTTTGTTAACAAATGTTTATTGAGCACTCACAACCTGCATGACAAAACGTAAGGAGTTGTTGCGAGCACGAGGACTAGAGCCGCAATGCTTAAGGAGCTTACAGCCAAGTGTGACTGGTATATGAAACACAAATATGTGAAACACAGATTTGTACATGTAATTGAAAGTGAAGATAGTGATGAATGGGGAAGAGGGGTACCGAATATGAACTAAACGTGGAATTTTCTTGTTTATTCATCAGTGAGTGTAGAGTCCCTTTTAAGCAGAAATAAGTCTCCTTTAGTCCATGCTCTACCTTCCCCAGTGCCAAATTCCTCTTCTGCAAGGCAGCCCGTTAGATATTTGAAACTCTTACATCTCATTAAGTCTTCTCCAGTATAAATTTTGCCAGTTTTGGAGTCTTCCCACACACCGCGAGATCACCGAAACCCCTATCCATCATCGTTACGGTCCTCAGGACAGATCCTATTTATCACTGTCCTCCTCAAAGCATGTTGTTTACACAGTACCTCATCTGATGTTTGTAATATTCCTGTGGGAAAAAAAGGACAGTTATTTTCCCTTCAAAACACATGGGGAAACTCAGGCCCAGAGGGATTAATATCAAATAACCAACTGATATATTTGCAGTGCAAGGTCTCAAAGAGGGATAATTACCAGTCGAAAATAAATTCTGGTTCTTCAGAATGAGTCCATCACAGAGCTCTATTGCCTCTTTTTTTTTTTTCTCTTTCACACATCTGAGCATATGTACACCACACCCACCCACCCACACACTGTTGTGAATGCTGAGTGCACACACCTGCATGATTACCTCTGCTAGGAAGAGAGCTAGAGACAGGAAACTGTGTGTTTTTTAATGGAACCCGAGGGTGGTGCACCCACGTCTACAGGTACTGGTGCCCAAGTTACATCAAATGGCTTCTTCCCTATATATACTCTGTTCCCTGTTACAACCTGTGTCCGTTTTTTAAAATTTTTTTTAATAAATTCCAGCCCTTCTTCAATTGATGGATGGTCTCAATAACTTGGCAAAATGTGGGGACAGGTGTGCTGTCGGTCAGTGTCACTTTGTTCTCAGAAAAAAAAAATTCTCTGGCTGGGTGGCTCAGTCGGTCAAGTATTCGACTCTTGATTTTAGCTCAGGTCATGATCTCACGATTTGGTTCTTGGGGTCCAGTCCTGCGATGGGCTCTGTGCTTACAGGGTGGAGGCTGTTTGGGATTCTCTCGTTCCCTCTGTCTCTGCCCCTCCTTGCCTTGTGCTCTCTCTCTGAAATAAATAACCATTAAAAAAATTTTAAGGGGCGCCTGGGTGGCTTGGTCAATTAAGCATCTGACTTCAGCTCAGGTCATGATCTCACACTCCGTGAGTTCGAGCCCCGCGTCGGGCTCTGTGCTGACAGCTCAGAGCCTGGAGCCTGTTTCAGATTCTGTGTCTCCCTCTCTCTCTGCCCCTCCCCTGTTCATGCTCTGTCTCTCTCCATCTCAAAAATAAATAAACGTTAAAAAAATTAAAAAAAAATTTTTTAAAAGTATTCTCATAAAAATAACAGAAAATATCCTCTAGTGACTCATGAGAATATCATTTTCAGAGCCTATTTTAAAACTGTGCACTTCAACACATTTTTTATTTAATAATTGATCTTATGAAATTTTAATAACCCACAGATGAGGCACTATGATTTCCACTTCATTGAAGAAAAAGCTGAGGTTCTGGGAAGGGGACAGCTAGTTACCAAATCAATTATGGGTCAGGGTCTGCCTTCGAATCCATCCCTGTCTGATTCTAAAACCTAACTCTTTAGGTGATACCATGTTGCTTTGGCTTGTCACATACTTGATATATTTTTTTCCACAACAATATTCCACAGACACATAAGTTTCTCATTCCCTCAGTCACTTTCACTTCATGCCCCACAGAGCTATTAATAAAAGGATATATATTTTTAAGTAGGCTCCACACCCAGCTTGGAGCCCAACGTAGGGTTTGAACTCACAACCCTGAGATCAAGACCTGAGCTGAGATCAAGAGTCAAAGCTTAACCGACTGAGCCACTCAGGTGAACCTAATAAAAGGATATTTTGTTCTTATTGCTATTATTGCAATCATTCTTGCATTGAATATTTTTTGTGAATTGCACATTTGTTGTGAATTGCATAATCAAAACTATGTCTGTAGTATGCTATTGATATCCATAGCTATCATAACCATCATTTAAGGGCATGTCCCTAGTGAGTTGGGGGGAGTGGATTTGGAACCCAGATTTTCAGCCATCACGGATTACAGCTCTGGTTTCATGAGCGCATGAGGTGGCTCAGTGGAGAGGTCTGTAAAGTGTGTGGTTCCTGGTGGTCACAATAATGGGGGGTGTGTCAGTGCTTTAGCTGCTTGCCCCATCTCCATTACGGGAAGATAAGATATTTGTTATGCCAACATAGATCCCGCTAACCATCCTTAAGTTCCTCTCTATACAAATTCTAGAACTAGAACTGGTAATTCCACCCATCAACTAGAGCAGGGGTTGGCAAACTTTCTCTGATAAGGATCAGTCAGTAGATATTTTAGGATTTGAAGGCCACAGAATCTCTGTGTCAATGACTCAGGCTTGCCACTGTAGTGTGAAAGCAGCTGTCTTAGCTCAGGGAGCCATAACAAAATACTGTACACTTAAACAACAGGAATTTACTTCACACAGCTCTGGAGGCCAAGAAGTTCAAGATCAAGGTGCGGGACCCAGCTGGGTACCCCAGTAAGGGCTCTTTTCTTCCCGGCTTGTAGACCTCTGCCTTTTCTCTATGTCCCCACATGGCTGTGAGTAAGGGAGACAGAAAGAGAGGAAGGGAGAAAGAGAGAGAAAAAGAGAGAGAGAGAAAGTTCTCTCTCTGGTGCCTCTTTTTAGGGCAGAATTCTTATCACAAGGACCTCACCTTCATGACCTCATCTAAACCGAATTAGCTCCCCAAAACCTCTTTGTCAAATATCATATTAGGGGATTAGGACTTCAAGATCCGAAGTTTGGGGAGATACAGTTCAGTTCACAGCAGCAGCCAAAGATAATATGTAAATAAGTGAGCATAGTTGTGCTTTAGCAAAATTTTATCTACACAAACAGGTAGCTTCCATGGGCCTTAGTGTGTCAATTGCTGGGAAGGACAATGAGGATGCAAATACAATTCTCTCCCCCTTATATTAGAAAACATCTCTATTACTTGCCGCTCAGAGGTTATCATGCAATGGAAAATACCATACACGAGAGGTGGCTGCAGAAATAGGTCAATAAAATGCATGAGTGAGGCAAGGCTCCCGTGGCTGTTGAAGACCAGTGTTCACACCATACATAAGAGGGGCAGGGGCTCCTTGGTCTAGTTGCACACTGCCTTGGAATGCCAGCCCAGTGTTGCTTGGTCTGCATATTTTTTTTCTCCCAGAGAATCCAGAGGTGCAAATTTTTACACAAAACCACACTAGTTTTGTAACTAATTTGCTTTGGCTTTTTTAAAGATAACATGGTCAAACAATGCAAGTTTGATGAATGCCAGACTGATGAATCCAAGTGTGCTTGCTCTTGGTCCAAATGTTTGTGAACTAAATGGAATGAGTTTATGAACTCTTGATCTCATGATAGTAGAAGCCTGAAATTTTTACCTAAAGCCTGTAAATTTGGATAAGAAAAATTATTACATCTTAATTTTCTTTATTTTCTAAGTGAAATTTAGCTTTTCCTTCAATCGTGAAGGTTGCTAACATACTACATTATTATTAGTATTATTCAATAGTATTATTTATAATTATTAGTATATATTAGTATTATTAAATAGTATTATTTACAGTTATTAGTATATATTAGTATTATTAAATAGTATTATTTCTTTACCAGAAGAACTCATAGATATTTTCTTATTATATTGTACTTGCTGAAGTGTTTAGGCTCATCACTGTTTAATAATTATGGAAATTATTATAGACCTGCTACTAAGATGAGGTTATTGCATTAAAAAAGCGCAGATGACTATTTTTTGTGAATTCTTTTTAAATATTTTGATAACTGGACTTCAACATAATGGTTTTTTTTTTCCATTTGCAATACTATATATTTTATTTTGTGCATTTAAAGCAACACAGGCTTCCCTAGACTGCTGGAGATCAAGAACCCCCACACGACAGTCAGAAGCTGAACTAAGTTGAACAAAAGGACGGGTTGGTGTATTTTTCTCAATAATAGGAACACAATTCCATAGTTTTCAGTAAGTTTAAACACATTCAGAAAAGGCATGGAGAGCAACAGCGGAAGGTTGGCTCACTTGCTGACTTGGGTTATGTATTTATGTACTTAATTAAGTGAAGCTACAATTTCCTGGAATGGCAGAATGGTGTTTATTAATTTCTTTTTTAATGTTTATTTATTTTTGAGAGAGAGAGAGAGAGAGAGCGCACAAGTGAGACAGGGGCAGGAAGAGGGGGACAGAGGATCCAAAGTGGGCTCCGTGCTGACAGCAGCGAGTCTGATGTAGGGCTCGAACTCGCGAACTGATGACCTGAGCTAAAGTCGGATGCTCAACTGACTGAGCCACCCAGGTGCCCCAGACAAAATGGTGCTTATTAACTTGAGGACCAACCCTCAGGTCCAGGTCTGAAAAGGCAAGCGGCACAGCCAGCACAGGTGATCTCTAAACTGTAAAGGATTTTAATCAGACTGTTGAAGCAATTCGTGCACTTCTGCTCATTCTGCCTAATTGTGATGCAATGAAGTTTACTGTCTGTGTAAAAAGAGTTAACGAGCAGGTGTGACTGCTGTGCTTTAAAAGACCTGCTTCTAGAGCAGGCTCTTGGCTGGCATCTGGGAACTCGGTTTCAGGAGGGTTCCTGTCAGGTTAATGGGTGAGAGTGGCTCACTGTAACTACTCTGTTTATTCAAACAGTGTGGTCTCTGCTAAACATTTACTTATGGCCACATTAAGTGTGGTTGGGATTTTGAGTTGTTTCTAAATATTTCCTTCAGTTTCAAGCTAGCATGAACATATTTTCCTCCAGACTGACTATTTGGATGAGTGAGGAGTTTTATTTGCTATTTTTGGTACCTTTTCTGACAAGACCCTTTGACAAAGTGTGGCACAGAGAGTATTGGCTGGCTCAGTGTATATCAGTATGCATCCATCACAGCCCTACTACATACCTAGGTGGTCATGGAGGTAAAAGGCCCAGTGCCTGCTCTCTAGGGGCCTGCCGTCTAGCAAGAGTCAAATAAATCCTAACAGAGCCCGATAAATGCTATGAGAGGATTACATTCAGGGTAGAGAGTGTAGGTGGGGGTCATAGAGGAGATGAATCCAACTCATCCCAGAGGAAGACACAGGGAGGGATTCCAGGAGGTGATGATGACATGACTGGCATTAGGATTTTATTTTATTTTATTTTATTTTATTTTATTTTATTTTATTTTATTTCATTATTTTATATTTTATTTTAATTGTGACTGTTCATTTCTATTTATTTGTATATTTATTTAGAGAGCATGAGCAGGGGAGGGGCAGAAGAGAATCTCAAGTAGGCTCCATAGCTCAGCACAGAGCCCGACTTGGGGGCTCAGTCTCACCACCGTGAGATCATGATCTGAGCCGAAATCAAGAGTTGGATGCTTACTGACTGAGCCACCCAGGCACCCCAGGATTTCATTTTAAACAGAATAATATTCAAGAGGAAGGAATGATCTTGCAGACCCCCTAGTCCAATTTATTTTCTTTATAGATGAGAAAACTGAGACCCAGTGAATTAAGTGACTTGCTCAGGTTTGCTTAGCAAATAAGCATCAGGGCTGGGATGGGAATCCAAGTCCTTTGAATTCCATGCTGGTGGTATTTTTACTAGCTAGCCTAGTTTAAAAGCCTTGTGTCGAAGACTGTGAGTAAGATGCAATACTTGGCTGTGTTCATTTTTAACAGGGAAAAAGGAAGGTAGACGGCATGAGTTTGCCTGTGATTCATAGACTGATTTTAGTGTTTTTACATCATGATTAGGGATAAAACTAACAGCAGAGCAGAAAAACCAGGCTATCGGCGTGTTCAGAGTTGTGAACAGGATTCCCAGTCTCAGTGCGACCCAATGTGTGTGGTGTGGCCACAGCGGGTGTGCCGCTTGTGTTGTGAAGGGTCTCATTTTTAGTAAAAGCATGGAACTTCCGACATATCAGTGTGGTTCAAGAAGTGTTACTGAACACGGTAAAATACTGCTTTGCTGATAATACTATGTTTCTAATATACTCTCTGCTATCTTGTCAATACTTTTAAGAACTATACTGGCTGCCACCCCGTTAGTATAAACATGTGTAAAAAAGGAAATTTCCCACATTAAACAAAACTCCTATTTTTTACACCTTTGTATTTTAAGTTACTTTCTTAAGAATTGAGTACTTTCACATTAGAAGTTATGAAAAAAAATACTGACAAGTTTCCTGCCAGAAGTGACATTTATTAGTACTAAAAATGTTTGTTGATTAAAAAGGGGGAAGCGGGGGAGGAAGGAAGAAAGATTGGAAGAAATAAATAAAAGGAAAACAAGTATTTTCATACAGAATTGGGAAAATCTGAGACCTGACTGACAGCAGGAAACAGACAGGGAATGAGCTGATACCGAGAACGATTCTTTGTTAGGAATGAGAACTAAGAAAACCATGTGGTCAGTTCCAAAAAAACCAACTGGGAAGAGATCGCTAACTGAAATTTGAAAAGAAAGAAAAATAGTTAAGACCGAACAATGTGAATATAGCCCTAAAATTTTGCAGTAAACTGGGCTTCCCTTTTAAAGGCCATGTCTATGGGACATCTGGGTGGTTCAGTGGTTAAGCAACCAACTCTCGATTTTGGCTCAGGTCATGATCTCACGATTCGTGAGCTTGAGCCCCACATCGGGCTCCACACTGTAACAGTGTGGAGTCTGCTTGAGGTTCTTTCTCTCTCTCTGCTCCTCCCATGTGCTCTCTCTCAAAATAAATAAATAAACTTAATAAAATAATGTTTTTAAATACCATATCTATTATGTTAATGAGTAGAAACCCCTCTTGTGGTTCCAGATTGAGTGGTCATGGACAGAGAACTAATGTGTCTTTTCATTCCATGGCTCTGCTGACTTTATTGCTGGTGTCATGAAAATTTCTAAGCCAAACGATTCTAGAGAAATGTTTCCAGTATATCTACTATTATGATGGAGTGGATCTCCTTGGACCTTGATCAAAAGTGATGCCAAATTGGGGTGCCTGGGTGGCTCAGTTGGTTAAGCCACTCTGTCCCTCCCTTGCTTGCTCTGTCTCTCTCTCAAAAATAGATAAATAAACTTTAAAAAACTTAAAAAAAAAAGTGATGCCAAACTGACACTTGCCCTTAGTTGTGGTCTCAAAGAAACACCTCTATGGTTGCCTTGGAGGCCCACCTTGCTCCTAGTTTATGCTCCTTTTTACTGAACATCTGTATACCCCTTAGTTCAGACACAAGCTAATCCAAGACCTATTAGTATTAATTTATCCCTTGTATTAATGTGTTCAGAATGCCATAACAAAATAACACAGACTGGATGGTTAAACTGAAAGGTATTGTCTGACAGCCTTCAGGCTAGAAGTTCAAGACCAAAGTGCCAGTGAGGTTGGTGTCTGCTGAGAGTTCTGTCCTTGGGTTGTAGATGGCTGCCTTCTGGCTGTGTGCTCATATGGTCTTTCCTCTGTGAAGGAAGTCTCTGGTGTCTCTTCTTAATCCTGTTGGATCAGAGCCCCAACCTTATGACTTCATTTAACTATGATTGTTTCTTTAGAGGCCCCATCTTCAGAGACAGCCACACTGGCGGTTAGAGCTTAGACATATGATTTGGGAGGAGGACACAACAACCCCCCCTTTTTTTTTTAAATTAAATGTGAAGGAGTAACTTTGAGAAGTTTTCTAAAATCAAAACTTACAACTGAAATAGGTCTGGATTACTGGGGATATGCATCAGCATCAACATTCAGTACTGGCTGCTGTAACTTCTCGGCAATGCATAATTATCATTACTAGCAAAACGTTCTTGCCCTCCTACAGTGATTTAAGAAAGGATCCCATTTAAACTTAGAAAAATTTCCCCCCAAGAATGATGAATGCAAATTGTAAATTGGAAAAACAGAACATAAAAGTAGTTATCCCTTTCCTCCCATAAAACCGGGATCCTTTTCCTCAAATGGCAGTATTCTTAAGTAGAGAGTAACAGAAGCCAGCTGGCCATTTATGGGTGGCTAAAGCACCAATCCTGTATTTTAATATCACAGTGGAAAGAAATCGTGGGTTAGGGTCACTCATGCATTAGCACAGGCTCAGAACTCAGTAACTGTTTTTCTTTCCAAAAAGCATTCTTATCCTGGTGAATCCAGTGACACGGAATGTATTTTTTTTCTTTGAGCAGTGAAGCATCTCTATAACAATTACCTTTTATAGATGGAAGACAGACTGGAACTGGATACTGAACTGGTTTTGAGTACTTGCTTGGTGTACATGTGTTGCAGCCTACATGTATTTCAGGGGTCAGTACTGGCATCTTTGAAGAAGTAGTCTAGGATTCTGATAAGGGGAGTTCCAACTCCACTATTTCCCCCCCTTTCTCCCACCCTGGTACATCAGCTGAACAAAATACAGGAGTATATTCATTCCATATCCCTGCAAGCTCGTATCCAATTAAAAAGACATCACTAAAACACTGTCCACACTTGGAACAAAAGCTAATATGGTCTTCATAAAACTCTGAAGTATTCCAGAGAATCTGTGCTTCTCTCATAGCACTGACTGTGGTACTTGGGTTTCCTATTTGCATGTTTGTTTTTTCAATTAAACAACGAGCTCCTTAAAGTAGGTATTTTTCTGTAATCTCTTTGCCATTGCCAATGACCAGAATAGTGCCTGCTGTGTAACTGAATGAATGAATCAGTGAATGAATGCAAAGTGAATCTGACATACTGGCCAGCATAGTTTTTATCATCACTGACTACAATAATCACTGTCATCCAGAAAAACAAATGATGCCCTTGACGATTTTGGCAGAGAGCCTTATGAAATAGGATTATGAAAAGGACCATTACGAATTAGTGTTAAATCACAATTAGAGCTAACTTCCAGCTGCAGTTTCTAACCATTTCTGCCTGCGGAGTCCACACAATGCCCGTCTCTCTAGCACTTTCAGAAGACAGCAACGTTGACATCACTATTGCGTGAATTTAGATCACCTGATGCCAGGGGCTGTGCTTGTCAGAACAGTGCTTTCATCTCATTCGAAAGGACTTTAAAGAACAAACTTTTTTTCTCATCGTTTCCCTTGTAGAATCTGCATACACCCTTGAGTGTGAGCAGAGAGCTACTATCTTAGCTGATCATCAGGATCACAAAGGCGTGTGAACTACTAGAAACACTGGCCATAGCCTGTACCCTGCGGCTTGTAGAAGTTTCACCTCCAAGCTCATGTAGCTCTGTACCTTGCAGTTCACACACCGCGGGCCTTGTCTCATTTGGGCTTCAAATCAACACTGGAGGGAAGTGAGCCAAGAGAGGTGAGGCGACTTGCTCGAGGCCACACAGCCAATCGCTGTTCTGAATGAAGTTCCAGCCTCCAGTGTCTCAGCTTCAGGCTGGCGCTCACCCCGCTGATGGTGGTTGAAAGAGGCAGACTTTCAGCAATTCCAGAAGTTTATCATGTGCATTTAGAGGAAGCAGAGACTTAATTATGCAGTCTTTTGATTCCTTAAGCTGCTTCTATTTAGGGCTGTCTTGATCTGCTTCCAGACAGAATAAAAACTTTTCCACATTTAGCTCTCAGGACATAGGTTCACAGATCCCTCACTCTTCAGTAATACCTCCAAAGCAGCTATTTAAGGACAGCGTTTCTCAAGTTTCAGAGTGGGGCTGAATTCAGTAAGTTACCAACATACTTGAAGGGAGATCATACTGTCTGTTTGATAGCTCCCCTTTTCAAAACTAGAGTTTATTTTTATTGCAAGAAAATATGTCTTCTAGTAATAAATGAGGGAATAAGCATTTAGTATAGTCAGAAGAGTATTTAACCTAAGAAATGATAAAATTATAATTTTATAAATTATTTTTCTTGGGAATCCTCAAAGTAGCCAACAGTCCACTTGAAACATTTGATTTTATTTTAGGGCTGAATCCTGCCTTACAATAGTGCCTTTTTAGGGGTGTCATAGCTGGATACCAGACTATTCATTTCCATGTGTCAACAACCACTTCTTAATTCTCAACAATTAATATTTGATGAAGGGGCCTCTGGAAGTACAGTGCTATATCACGCCATCTTCATTTGTAGGAAACCCCTCCTTTTGAATGAAAAAAAGCAAGGGTTTCTATTAAGACCGAGGGGCGCCTGGGTGGCTCAGTTGGTTAAGTGTCCCACTTCAGCTCAAGTAATGGTCTCACAGCTCTTGGGTTCGAGTCTCATGTCAAGCTCTGTGCTGACAGCTCAGAGCCCAGAGCTTGTTTCAGATTCTGTGTCTCCCTCCCTGCCCCTCCCCTGCTCACATTCTGTCTCTGCCTCTCTCTCTCTCTCTCAAAAATAAACATTAAAACAAATTTAAAAAATATATTAAAACAGAAATGTACATAATATTTGCTTCCCTAATTTCTTTAGGTATTGATTTGAATTTTGAATATACACAATTTTTCCTATATTTGTTTCTTATGTATCTTTTTCCTTCTCTGTTATGGAAAAAGAAGTCAATGGATCACCTATGATTGTACCTATAATATGTATATAATATAAAATATATACTATATAATAACAGGTATTTTTTTACGTGTGTGTGTGTATATATATATATATATATTACATGTGTGTGTGTGTGTATATATATATATGTATATATATATATTTACGTGTGTGTATATATATATATATATATATATATATATTGTTAACTTTGGATCTATTCGTGGATCAGTACTTTAGTATATTTTTAGGTAGAGCTCTTTGGGGGGGGTTCCTCCCATCTAACCTCCAAGTTAACATCTAAATTTGATGATATAGTTTGTCCTTGTAGGAATTTCTTCCCATCAGTTTTTGAGCTTAATCCACTGACTCAGCTTCTTCTATTCTCTGAGGAACCTCAGAAAATATCGAGATCAATAGACGTGTATTCAAAAGGTTTCTGTGTTGATTCTAAGTAGTTTGTAACACTTTACAACAGATTTTGAAAGGCTTTTGGTTATTCAAAGGGGCATTTTCAAGATGTTTACAGTGCCAAAAAAGTGAAATAAATATTATATTTAAAACATATCAATGTATGTAGAATAGGAAGCATTTTAGAGCATTATATACATTTGGCAAACAAACAAAAAAATAGAGATCTGCTCTGTGGTCAGATTGAATTCTTAATAGTTAACGATTATGACCAAAATAGTATCTGTCTTCCTGGAATGTCCATTTTTTTCCCCATTTGAAAGGTGCATTTAATAGATTTTGACATTCTAATCAAGTGATCTTTCCCCAAAGGAGTCAAATCAAGTCATTCTACTAAATAATCAGAGACACTCAGATGACCCAGCGAGGCTACAGTAATTTCTCCCAGAGAAAGGCATTCATTTTCTGCCTCTTCTTTCTGAATCAGGTTATACTTGATTTAACCCAACACTTTCAGAAGTTGACATTTGATGTCACTGGGGTTTGCGCTGTGTCCACAGTTTCATCCTTTAGAGAGCGTTGTCAATCTGCAGCGGTTCAGCAGAGGCTCCATCCCTCAGGAAACTCACAATCTGGAATGCAAATTGCAGGCTAAACATGGGAACTGCTCATTTTGCGTGCAGGAAGCAGCCAGGTTCCCCTAACAGCAGGGCACAGAGGTGATGCTGGGCACTGGACCCTGGCCAGGGATTTGCTTCCCTCTCTTACAGGTATTTTAGCAACTACTTTAAAGGTGGCTGTGAATGGCATCATAATCCCAGCATGTGAAATGGGTAATATGTAACACAGGTCCTTTGAAAGTTAGTTTCCTGTGGCAGGAAGATACATACCTCCTCCTGAGTGAGAAAATTAGTGTTTCCTAATGTTCGGAAATTCAGAGACTGGATGTCAGATGGCCTACTTAGCCATTATAGAGTGCACTGTTGCGTGGGGAAGGGTCTGTTGCACCAGAAAAAAGCAAGCACGAGAGATCAGATCCAGCCTTCTGGATTTATGATTCCATAAAGTGAGGCTGACTGCCGGCTTATGAATAGTAACATTTTCACACCTGACGGTCACCAAGTGGCTTGTTAGAGAAATCCACTGGGAAGACTTTCTCCACAGACTGTTTGGGAGTGGGAGTGGTGGTGTGGAGCAAAGAACAATGGCTGGCAGGGCCTCATTCCCTTTACTCTAAGGCAGCTGACTTCTCCCAAGAAGTCCGCAAAGAAGGTCTTAACATGGATGTTCGCCCTGGTGAGAAAACTAGGAAAGCAGATTTGGATTTGGTAGCTTTGCCAGTCTGAAAAATCTGTCTTGTGGGGCTCCTAGGCCATTCTACTTGGTACATTCCTTTTAGAAGGGTGTTTTTAATTGTGAACCAGCAACTCTATGGAGGTTGACAACATTAATGAAGCTCAAACAATGAGAAAGACAGAGACAGAGAGAGAGAGAGAGAGAGAGAGAAATCTTTAAAAATTCAAAGACCCATCAAGACAAGTCTGTCAGAAGAAAAGATTTGCAACACATGTAATTATATGAAAATGTATCGATGCTCGAGGGTAAGCTGGCTTTACTATATACCAAACAGCATATAAGACATTTGAATTTAGAGTTTTGGAGTATATTTTATAAAACAAACATATCAATCTCCTTCTGGAAGCACAGGTGCCTCATGGTCTAATATCCATAGCCCAGAAGTAAATTTGCCATTGATGCCATAGAACTTCAAACTATCCAAGTATTTTTTTCATTTTTTCCAAACTCTTTTCAGGAAAATGTGAGCAACTTAGAAAACTGCTACTTTCGATTTCAGAGAGTGGCAGGATTCAATAGCCAGGTGTGCTCCAGTGTGTCAAAGATGTAGCTGCTTAATTTTGGTTAAAGAAGATCAGAGATGTATTTAATATCTCACCAAAATAAAATCTATCTACTGTGAGTGACCTGGACTAGAATAAAGAAAAACTCTAACCATTTGTAGAGCAACAAAAGTGGTTATTTTAAATGGAGAGCAAGGGCAAAGATACTCCTTTGGTGAGATATAAAAAGACTCCTGGTCTCCAAACATTGTGAAAATATGGCACAGAAAAATCATCAAGATTTGGACAAATGGAAGACAAGTTGGGAAAAACTATATTATGAAACTTGAATTGCTATTTTATAAAAGAAACGAATCAATCACCTTATCCTGTGACTTCAGCTCCTTCCTCAAGGATCAGCTTTGCCCGCACTTTCTCCGTTCACCTCCTGCTCTCCAGCTGTATGGGATCTCTACTTTCCCTGTATCATTTTTTCAATATTTACTGTATGTTGCTTTGCAGGGTTATATGTACTGAATAGACGCCCTGTCTTCACACATTGACTGTTAAGCTGTTAAAGATAGAGAAATGGCTACTATCCCATATTTCCACCTGCTCTTTGTACTCTAGCACTCCAGTGACATTTTGTTGATTGAATAAGTAACAATATTGCAGAGTTCACTGATTTAAAGCAAGGTGTGCTGCTTCCCTTTCTAGTAGTAGAGCCTGACACCCATGGAGGAGTATGTCTGGAGAGGAAAGTAGCAGGAAAAGAGGTATCGGCTTTATATATTTTTTTAATTCTGATAACTACTGGGCTCCTTTTGAATGTAGATTTCATAACAATTTGCAAAAGTTACACTTTAGAGACATTAGAAAATTCTTTGGGGCATTAAACATAAAACATGTAGACTTGCCATTGGGTTACTGTGAGCAAATACATCTTAATTGGTTAAAATTTGTCCCGAAATAGTAAAGAGAAATGGCAATGTTTGGGATTCTCCAGGAGGCACTTGAATTACTTCTTTGCTAGAAGTAGATGTTCAACTTAGAATAAATCTTTAGTTGTTTTGGTGAAGGAAAAAGGGGAAAGCATGTCCTAAACACATGGCTCCTTTGCTCTTAAACAACTGGAGGTGGGAGAAGTGGGCCATAGCTTTCACCCAATTCAGAAATAAAAGTGATCTTATTGACACCCATAGGCAAAGGGCATCTATATTCTTTCCCAGGGAATGTTCTGACATCTCTCTTTGTAAGGACTAGAAAGCCAGCTTTGGGTTCAAGTGTATGATCTTGTGCACTCGGGTTTACTCACTATGCCTCTGTTTATGCATCTGTAAAATGAGATTAATGGTAGCCAATGAAGAGCCATGGAGTGCTTAAGTGCTAGGCACTTTTCTAAATGCAGAATATCTAGGAGTGAATAAACCAGATATGTTCCTTGTCCTCATGGGGTTCAGGATCTAGTGCCTGCCTCACAGAGTTGTTGGACTAAATGCATACAGACTATCCCACATGAGGTTTTAGTGGAAGTTAGCAGTGATGATGGCAGTGGTAATGGTGATGAAGACAGTGATAAGGATGCGTTTCATAAATGGCAATGCCAGACTGGTGCCCAAGATTCTCTCCCAAAATTCTAATGGGAAGAGAAGTTCAGTTTTGTCTCAGTATTGGGTCTGTCACTGGTGCTAAGAAAGTAAGAGAAATGATAATAAAGTACCTGGATCTAATCATCTCTGTAGAAGATAGAACCCTCCTCTTATAAACAAAATCCAATAGGTAACGACAAGGAATTCCATATGCAACAGTGAAATAGGCTGAGAATTGCAGAAATAAACATTTCTACACTTGCCCAGAATAATGTTGATTTTTCCCAAAGGAAAGGCCTACTTTCTTCTGTTAACACAAAACAATATCTCCCTCCACCTCTTTCTAAACTCCACACATTCAGCATAACTTCTGTTACAAGTAAACTCCCCACTGTGGTCTCTAACATTTGATGAAATTATTTGGTGAACGATACATATTAAGAAAACAGACAGGGGTTGAATGTCAAGTCCAGATCTTGCCACTTTTTGCTCATGGATTGCATTTCTCTAACCTAGGTTAATAAGCAGCGTCCATGCCCCCCTTTGTTGTGCATGCTAAGATTAGCGTTAGCCAATTTAATTTGATCTAAAAACTTGCACTTTAACTATAGGTTCTAAACTTATCCTAAATGACATCTATCGAGTTTGTCTGAGTATTCTGCTTTCCATTGAAATAGCCCTCCCCACCTTGCCCCCGTGGCTATAGAAACAGTTATTTACATAAATGTGTTTGCCTTAATGGGTGACACTCAGGGGACGCATTGGGGAAAATGGAAAAAAAGCTTTCCAATCTGTGCCTACTATTAACCCAGTAGTTTTGTAAACCAAGAGCTCGGTTCATTCTTTTATTTAGAATCTGAAGCTAAATTTGCATTGAACTTTTAGAAGTGAAAGACAACTACATTTCCTTTCATAAAATTTTCATTTCACCTGCTCTTAACATTAGGACATCTCTGAAGGACTGACTTAAAAAACAATACTAGTTGTATCCATTCATCTGCTCAGGAGAGAACACAATAAAGAAAGGCCACTGGTAATGTGAAGAAAGAGAAATATTGCTTGAACAAGCTCATTCCACTAGTCAAATTTGTCAAAGAAAAGGTGAGCTAATATCATTCCTTTTTATAATATTCTCTGCAAGAAAAAGTTGCTCATTTTATTCATGCTTGACATTTCATAGTAAAGGTAACATTCATTTTTAATGAAAAATATTCCACAGGATTATTAATTAAAGGGAATGCAGGAAGAGAGATCTGTCATTTAAAAAGAGAGCAACTCATGAACGAGAGAAAGTCTCCAGTCAAAAATGCAGCTCAGTGAACTTCTCTCAGGATTGCTGCCTGGCTGGGCACCAGTGTGACCCTCACCCTCTATCCTGGATGGCACCCATGTCATCTGGGCATGGGTTCTTTTGCATCAGAGCTTTGGTAAACTTGGAGTTCTAGCCCCTTTAGCTTATTGCTTGAATCTTTGATTATACTTCTTATTTTGGGCCCATTGTTCTCACCAAATTATAAACTACTTGAGGTCAAAGATTGTGAATAATGTAATCATAGCACTTAGAGGAGAATTTTGTGCTGTACAGTTCAAAAAACGTTTGGCAGGAAAGTGCATCAATATTTGAGTGCCTCCTATTTACAAGAGGACTGAATATAGTTATTATTACATGGATTTATGTTCCCCTGGCATAAATAATATCTGTAAGAAGGGGTTAAAGAGGTTGGAGTTGTTTAATTTGTTGAAGAGAAGTTAATGCTATAAAAAAAATCTGGAACATAGCAAGGTCATGAGAAATTGTAACACATATTTTCCCTTTGATGAGGTCATACTTCCTTCCCACCTCCTGAAACTTCCAGTCTTTCTTCTCTCCCCACTCCCTACACCTTCTTCTCCACACAGCTCTCTGGAGCTTAGAAATAGCCACTCTTTGGCCAAGTCTGATATCTATCTTTTGAGGCATTGTGGAAGTGCAAGGGATCATAGAGAGTATCCTTATATTCAGCCCATATTTGGAACCAACTGAGAGATCAAAATATGACGATTATTACTAAGGAAGCTGATGGGAGGATATGGGTTTAGGGCTTTATCAAGTGGATTTTATGCCATGTTAGCCCTGAGCCAGGCATATTTACTGTCTAGGCACTGGTCTGGCTGGGAAACCAAAGCCAGCTCTTTCCTAACCAGGGAACCTGCTCTGATACACTCATGCCTCTGTCCATAGGCCAAAATGCCCCCACTTTGCAGGAAGGACTCCTTAAAAGGGGAGAGGAAATGGACAGGCTCCACTTCTTTTTCCAACCTCACGAAGCAGAGACATCACTCCTTTTCTGGGGAGAAGGAAGTGAAAGATGGAGGAAAATGTTAGGAATATTTGCCTTGTAGAAGTCCCTTCATTTGGATACATACCTATTCTCCCCTAGTGAGTGCAAGTGGAATCACAGTACTTATGAATCATTTATAACATACAGGCATAACATACAAATGCATAAAATGTATAACATTTATAACATGTATGACATTTATATATGTTTGTAACATATAAAATTTATAGCAGATACATATAAATATAAAAATCACGTATGGGTATATAACAAGTATTTTATAGTATAATACATATATTACATATTACATATGTGTATTTACACTCTAAAAGATCATTCAATTTCTACCAGTGGAATTTCAGGCAAAGGGATTATGACATGAAGGATTGCAGGTAACGCGGAGGAGATGCCACGGGGCCATGATCATTTTGGGGGATGATTTAGATCAGACCATACAGGAAAGTGAGGATTGTGGATTAAGTACACCAGAATCACTTGGATGTTTAATCAAGTTGCAGGTTCTTGGGTCCCACTTCAGACACTAAACCATAGTTAGCAGGTTTGGGGGTTAAGGATTCACTCCAGGTGATTCATGTGGACAGCAGGATTGGGAAGCTATTGCCAAAGCAGAAACTGTCTGACCTTAAAGTGTGTAGGGGATTGAGATCCGCTTTTGTGGTCACCTATTCTCCCCTGAAGGAGAGAATGCCTCAGCTACAAGGGGAATTATTTAGATTATGGATGAAGCTATCTTGGCAATAAGGGTGACCAAGGAAATAGCTGCTCTGTATGGAAATTGTGAATAGTCTGAAACGTGTAGCATTTTCTACCTAGAGATTCCCGACATTTACATCTGTGCTGTGACATATGATCCATATAGGAGGCAGGCTGGTATTATCCAGTCAGCCTGTCTTCTTATGGACCTCCGTAATGAATATCCTCGCCCCTCACCAACATTCAACTCCCAATTAGCCTTTATTCTGAGGGTCTCTCTGGCCCCTTGCCTCTAATCAAAGTCTCTCTTCCAAGGATTGTTTAAATAAAAATAAATAAAATATATGTGATTGGTTCTCTGAATGTTTTAAACCATATATCACATAAATATTGAATTTATACTTGTTTAGAGAGCTGATGAACTCGGTACTTTTGAACACCCCATACAGTGTTAGATATTCTAAGGAAATACTGCTTTTGTTGGAAAGCCAGTTTCAACGTAACATTGATTATAGGTTAAAGTTCCCTTTACTAGGATGACAACCTCTTGTAATGTGAGGACAGCATGTTATTCTTTAGAAGTAATGTGGCTGCTGTTCTGTCTGGGACCAGACCGGCCTGAAGATGGGGGGACAGGTGACATTTTGAGAGTTTCCACTTCATGAGCTTGTGATCTACATAGACAAGCTGAATAACCTGCCACTGACTTCATTTGCTGCACAAGATAACGTCTGTGCATTAAAAGCCTGGAGCTTTGACCTTCACTCTTGCGGGCAACTTGTGTGATGTCAGTGTCTTACAGGGCAGCGAAATGGTGAAGAACTCCCTCTGCTAGACTCCAGTCAAAACAACATGTAGAGGCAAAGCCTAAATTGTAGAAGGCTGCGGATATGTTCTTAGAAGGACATATCCTTTACATTCTCCCTGGTTTCTCTTCCCACTTTCCTTCTTTGTCCCTTTCTTATACCTTTTGGATTAGAGGGTGTTATGAAAGTTATGTTTTACTTGAAGTTTTTCAAAGCTTCTGATTCTCCAGCTCATGGAAATAAGTATATGGTGTGGAATGAAAGTTCCTGCTGTTTTAGCCATTTCAAATCAGAGAAGCTTTTCTCAGAGGCCTCTGAATGATTGATTTGGTGAGTGATTGGCCATGGTTCCTGACCATAGTGTGAAGCTTGGTGCCAATTGTCAAGAAGTGAGTTTTTGTTTCGCTATTCTTAACTTGTTATTTCAGAGTATATTAACTCATGTGGTTATGCGTCCTTTCCCAAAGATCTGGTCAAGATATGAAAAGCTCTTTTTGTCATTATTTAATATCTCAAACCATAATAAGTACCTCCCCACTCTTTCTTTCTCTCATTTTTTTAAATTGATTTGATGTCTGGAAGCCCACTGGCAGTATTCTGAACCTATTTGTGATAATATGGGAAAAATTATTGAGTAGGAATTAGAAAATCTAGATGTAAGTAACATTTCTTACTTCTTTCCTTGGGTGACCACCTTAATCTCTTGTGCCTCAATTTGATTATCTTTAAAATTGGAATAATTATAACCTCTGACACTTCCACAATTACAGGTTAGGAAACTATTGAAAATAGTTTCGTACATTACTTCTTCAGGAAACATATCATTGTCTGCATCTTATAGACGAGGAAACCAAGTCCTGGAGGAGCAGGTAACCTGCTAAGATCCCTCAATGTTAAATGGTAAAATAATAGTCTTGGAAACCAAACCCAAATCTTCAGAAAGTTACTAATTTTGCTTTAACGAATATGTCCCTTACAGAGCTCATGGAATTATTGGGAGTAGTAAGGATAGTAATAGCAAAGGGCTTTTTAAAAAAATTAATACAAATGTGTATTAATATGTAATAAAGGAGAATTCTCTTTACCAAAGAAATCCTTCACTATTCTTACTTTTCTCTTTAGTTCCTTGAAGTTAGAGAGTTTAAAGTTGATACAGAATAAATAAATTAATATCGAGGCAAACCTTTGGATGGCAGTTCAAGAACTTAACTTAATTCCTTATTGCTTTAGTGTCTAGCCATTCCAAACCAGGTCAGGGCTGTTTCTTTCCTCTTACATGGCGGGGGGAAGACTGCACCGACAACTCCTGATTATACATGGTACTATGCAAACAGCTTTCTCTATCTGGATAAGAGAGCTTTCTTTCAAAACCTACACCATTCAGCAAATCTCTAGTGACTTCCACAGCTGTGCTCAGGAGAAACATTATTGTTAAAATAAACAAATACCTGTTATTGTTCACCATGAAGCCACCAAGAATTATCCATGTGAGGAAACAATTTCTTTGCAGATCGAGCCCTGCTGTTCACAGCTTCTGTCCTTGTGATTTTTGATGACGGCCTCATATTTGAGCCACTCTGTTTTCTTTGACTGCAATGTCCCAATGCATATATCCTATTCCTCCTGAGTGGCAATCACTCAAGCTTTTCATTGCATCTTATCTACTGTGGAGGATGGCTGCTTAGCTCCTCAAGATGCTCCCCAATATGTGAATTTCATGTATATCAGATATACATGAAGTATACCCTCCAAATCTGTTGGGGATTAGCATGTTTTTGCATGATGTGGTGGTAGATGGAAACAGATACGTTGATTTATATAAAGTAAAAAAAGAACTGCAAGTTTGGATGTTGTAAGTTCTATGTTCAGCTTGGGTGGTGTTGTGCTCCTGCTACCAGCATGGTGTTGCAATGGAATATAGAGCTTTCTGAAGACAAAGAGACTGCTATAGATTAAATGTTTGTGTCCGCCAGCCCCTAAAATTCATATGTTGAAATCCCAACCCTAAGGTGATGGTATGAGGAGGTAGGGCTTTGGGGAGGTAAACAGGTTATAAGAACACAGCCGTAATGAACAGGATTAGTGCCCTTATAAAAGAGGCCTGGAAAGATCCCTTTGCCTTGTGCTCTGTGAGGGCACAGAGAGAAGGCACCCTCTATGAACTGGAAAACAGCTCTTCACCAGACACTGAATCTGCTGCGCATGGTTTTGTTCTCCTCAGCCTCCAGAATGGGGAGAAATACATTTCTGCTACTGATAAGCCACTCAGTTGATAATATTTTTGTCATACCAGTCGCAGCAGACTAAGAGATCCACATCTAACCAACAGATATGTATTGAGTGACTGCTAGGTGACAAAAAGTTGAAATGGAATAAAAAAAAACAATAATGAAGTGAAAACCCTCTTCTTGGCATCAGTTTCATTCTGGGAATTAAATTGCCGAGATACAGGGTGGAGTATTTATATAGAACGCATTCAGAGATTTGATCCTCTGTGGACACAGGCAACATAGCAAATAGAGGTTAAGGGGCTATCCCAGCCTCCAGCTGGAGGTCTGCCTGTAAAGGCAAGTTTGTGTTTTGGTACTGATTTCTAACTTTCACCTTGAAAGATGAAGCAGGGAATCTTGGAGTGCTGCAAGCAGTATTTTTCCACCCAGGCTGCACAGTAGAATCATCCCGGGAGCTTTGGAAAAAAAGTCTGATGCTAAGCCTCATCCTGGAGATTCTAATTTAAATTGGTTTGGGACAAGGCATAGGTATCCTTTGCTTTCTTTCTTTCTTTTTTTTTAAATGTTCTCTGAGTGATTTTAATGTGTAGCCAGGGTTGAAAATTATTGTACTAGATCAGTGATTCTAAAATGGTGTACAAAATCACCCAGGGAGGGGGTGGGTGGACATTAGTTAAAATTTAGATTCCTGGGACTGACCTTCAAAAATTCTGATTTGGTTGGTTTGAAGTGGGACCCAGGAATCTACCCTAAATGATTATAATTTGGATGCTTCTTTGAAAATGCTTTGAAAAACACCACTTGTGAGCTTTAAGTATTTGTAATGTCATTGGCTGTTTTATGGGAACCAGACTAGAGATTTCAATTCACTAAAAATGAGTATCTAAACTCATCCCTCTCGGATAGTTAAAGGAAATGAATGTAGCATTTATTCCTTCTTATTTTTAAAAAAATCTTCCCTTCTCCTTCGTCTATAAAATTAGATATTTTTTGTATAAGAGCTTCTCACCTTTTCAGCACAGACTCAGTCTATGAAATTATTAAGAGTTCTGCTTGCAGTTTTCATAAAAAATTAATTGAATTATTTTTATTAACTTTATTTAGAATTTTTACTTAACTCATTTAATGTTAACTTAGTTTTATTAAAGTCGATAATAAAATCTAAGAGAAATGAAGATCATTCAGAAATCTCAAATAAGTTGAATCATACTATAAGATACTTTGTGCTTTTTTGCCAGTTGTGACTAGCTATTTTAAAGCTTCTAAAATATGTTGTACACTTTTCATGACACCAGTTTCAATATATTATTTCATTTAATCCTACAAAGCCTTTAGGAAGATGCTACCATTCCATTTTATTAGCCAGAAAACTGAGATCCATAGAGGGTAAGACAAGGTTGATCCTCTAATAAGCAGCAGAAATGGAATTTATACCCCAGGGTCTTTGAGGCCAGTGGTCTTTTCTTATAGTAAACTGTCTTTAGCTACAGAAAGTTTTTGCAGAATTGGCAACTTACAGTGATTTTCATTGAAACCACTGGTGCTATTCTTTCTTTGCATAGATATTTATTAAAACACAGTTGTAGAGGCTATTGTAAAATAAAAGCAAAAACCAAAGCTGTATTACTGCCTAAAAGTTTTAGCCAAAAGTTTTACTCACTTTCTCCTTCTCTGTCTGTCTCTGACAATACATTAAAAAAATAATAATCATTCTAAGTAAGCTATAAATACCACCCATGTGGGTGTATCCTCTCTGTGCCTTATGTTATCACTGGGTGAGAACTCAGGTCCTACAAGACACCAGAGGAGATACAAGAGCTTTTACAATCCAAAATCTGGATAACTCAATCTTATTTTAACAGAAAGTTGGCTTGGTATGTTCAGTTCATTAAAAGAATTGATTCATGGTGTGCCAGCATTTCTCTATCTACAGAGCCTGTACCATATTAGAGGGTCACTCCATCTGCACTATCATGAGTTTTCCCTAAAAGCTTTTCTCCCGCCCAATCTCGCCTATTAGTAGAACAGGTCCTTGTATCCTCAGTCAGCCTCTCCTCTGAAAATATAATACAGGTTTGTTTGTTTTTTTCCTCCTACATCTGAAGCATTAAGTACCGTAGGAAACTTCTTAAGGAATAGATGCAAACCGCTTCATCTATCAGGACATTTTTTTTTTTTTTTTTTGCTGGGAGAGCTCTATCATGAGTCCTCCTCATCTAGCAGTCGATATAATAGTGTAAGGTTATATATAATGCCCTTAAAAATGTAAGACGTGTGTCATTTATAAGCATTTTCCTCTTTTTTTTTATACTCAAAGAAATCTAGGCATATGTTTCAATGACGTCCACTTGTCCACTTAAAAATAAGATGTTTCTGGAAATTAGCACATTAAGTTTAGTGAAGTAAGTAATGGAAGCCAGAAATAAGAATAGTGACAGCTTCCCAAGAGTTCTTTGTTTTAAGAGCTCATCAGTCTGTTTTGCTGTAAAGAGAGACGGGAAAGGAATTATATATTAGTGCATATTAATTCCATTTGTAGTCAGTATTATCCAAAAGTGATTCCTTGACACTAAACAACCAGCTGTGTAACGTAGAGTTGACTAAACTTCATATCCACCTCCCTATTAAATATCTTTTATTTTATGCATAACTTGTCAGAATACATGAATAACAAAATAAGCTTAATAAAAATAAACAAAGGAAGAAAATCAAATGAAGTGCAAACATAGGGATGTTATCCTTTTGGGATTACATCTGTTAACTGTCATGTTCTTCTCTGAACTAGCTTCACAGACCAGGAAGGCTTTTTCAGAGAGGGGGGAGAGCAAGGGGCAAACCTAGGTGCCATGTTAGAAAGTCAGCAGGGGAACAAAATGGGCTGGTGGCTGTGAGCAAGAGAGCAATAGATTAAATAGTAGGGATCTCCCTCTATCTGACCAGCGAGGCAAGAGATCCAATAGTATTCTCGTTATTGAGTTTCTGAGATTAAGTAAAACAAATAAACACATACACACCCAAAGACGGACAATGGACAGATAGTAGATAATGATAAGTATTGTGTGTTTCTATACTCAAGTATATTCTTACAGTCCACATACACACCTTTTGTTATTGTGGCCCCACGGTCATTTAACAAAGGTATGTTGATATCTTAGGCCATTCAATCACAGACTGCTGCTTGATCTTTACTCTCCTGTTGGTTTAATCAGATCTGATGTGTTTAAATGTGTGATCTCTAGGAATGGAAAGAAGCTTAACTATCTACATGGTATGTTTGTCTGTCAAAAGATTCTTAATGCTGCTGATTCAGGTGTTAAAACATCCCCATCGCACCCCTCCAAAAACACCATCTTACTTGCCTAAAAGGTTTACAGTTAATTATGTTCTGTGTTTGGAGGCTATTATAAAATACCATTAAACTGTTGTTGTAAATCAAAGATAATGTTCTATTGGCAATTCTTGAGATACACAGCAAACTTTTCCTTCAATTCTTCAAGCTACCTGCAGGTTTATATGACAAAGAGTAACACTCGAATCTGATGCCCTGGGTCTATAGGAGCATAAATCTTTGTTGAGTTGTAATGTTTGTGCAGGACTTTCTCATATAAATATTTCAGTCTGTACAACAGTGCTGTGATTGCAGCTGGCAAGACTTTGGGATTTATAGTTTCAGTGGGTCACAGAACTCTCTATCAAAAGTTTTCTCTATTAAGTTGGCAAATGTTGATATTCAGTAGAGAGTATCTTAGACATTCTCCAACACATTGACATATAATTTCTTGTTTTTCAAATGCTGTGTTATATTAGCACCACCCTCAAAACTTTCCCTCTAAGAACTGCTAAATGCCCTGGCACAAAAAAAGAAAAAATTCTCTGCACAAGTAGTCTCATCATTTTGACTAGAGAGTCTGCAGGCTTTGAAGAATTCTATTAAACTTGAAAACGATTAAAAGTTCTTCATGTCCTGGACAATGTGTACTATAGAGGGAAGTTTTAAAATTTTTTATCAAAATCCTCCCCTCCCCAAATCTGTAATTCTCAAAAAATTGGAACACTTCTTCAGATTTAATAAGGAAAGCCACATACCACTGTCTTTGTGCACCATACTACAATTGTATCAGAGGGAAAGTTTACCAGTGACATTATTAATTTCCACAGATTAAGGATGACTCCTGAGGGGTGCCTGGGTGGCTCAGTCGGTTAAGCGTCCGACTTCGGCTCAGGTCATGATCTCGCGGTCCTTGAGTTCGAGCCCTGCCTTGGTCTCTGTGCTGACAGCTCAGAGCCTGGAGCCTGCTTCGGATTCTGTCTCCCTCTCTCTGTGCCCCTTCCCTGTTCATGCTCTGTCTCTCTCTGTCTCAAAAATAAATACAACATTAAAAAAAAAAAAGAAAAAGGATGACTCCTGAATAACCATGTTGCCCTTAAAACCTACTTAACAGATAAAGTCATCGCCAATCTGTCTAAATTCTTTTCGAAACTTTTGCTGCTCTTGTCCCATTATTCCCTCTGCCTTGCATGCCCCAACGTCCTCTTCACACTTGTCTTCCTGCTGAAGTCTTTTAAGACCTAATTAAAATAGCACCATTTCTAAAAAATTTTTCAGATGACCTCAGTTTCCCTCCTTCATAATGTATTTTTTAATTTTTATTTGTTTTTGAGAGAAAGTGTGTGAGCAAGGGAGGAGCGGACAGAGGGTGGGACAGAGGATCCGACTCTGCGCTGACAGCAGTGAGCCTGACGCGGGGCTTGAACGACGAACTGCAAGATCATAACATTGGACGCTCAACCGACTGAACCACCCGGGTGCCCCCGCAATGTACTTTTTTATGTGTGCATTCCTTTTATTGAAGAGCCTCTTATAGTTTGATTTGTATTGAGGTTCTAAATGGCTGTATGTTCCTAACTAGACTGCAAATTACTTTAAAAGAGAGAGACCAGGTTTCATTTATCATTGTTCATTCCATTAGGCACTGTGCTTGGCCCTCAGTATATATTTGAGAAATGCTTCCTATTTAACTGTTTGATAGATGGTAAGTTGATTCCGGATGTCTTAAGTATGATCGTAGGATCCAATAGGGAGATGGACACAAACTGCACATTATTCATGGAATACTTACTTGGCAGGGGCATTGTTAGCATGTATACATCATAGTGGGCAAGGTAAATTAAAGGAACCACAATATGATACTTTAAAATATTTTCTCTGCTCTTTTTAAATGAAGTGATACACTCTCAGTCAATAATGCTGAGCCTCATTCACTTTATAATGAGCTCTTTGTGGCACCAAGAAAGCTTAAATGTCCTGGGCTCTTAAGTATTTTGCTATATTTGCAAGCATGTTTAGTAACTCTTAGCAAGTAATAGCTGTTAGTAATGAACGTTGCACTTTGCAGCTCCCACTTTTTAAAAATCTTTAAGCAGTGCTTGACAAGGATTCCTTTTCTTGTTCTTTTCTTAGAACCTATTTTCAGTAAGTCTGACTTCTCAACAATTAAGAATGTCATCTTTTATTAATTACCTCTTAACACACGGAATCACTTCCATTCTATAAAACTTGGAATAGATTTATTTTAATAATAGCTAATATTTATATAACAGTGTAAAGATTACAGATGTAATTTTATATGCATCATCCAAGCTGACCCTCAGAACAACACTGTGAGATAGATAAAAGAGATTTTATTCTCTTCATTTTCACAGATGAATAAATAGACTCAGAAGCAACTAACCCCAGGCTATTTACCCCTAGTAAGTGATTCAGTGGGGGTACAGGCCCCAGGAATTCCTTCTTCAGTGGCAGTCAGTATTCATTCTACTACTTTGTGCTATCTTTAAGGTATAAGGGATAATTTATTCACTCAACAGATGAACCTTATGCATTTTTTATGTTCCAGATTCTGTGTGTCCCAGGCACTCAGCATACCTCAGTGAGCAAACAAATGTATCAAGTCTTTGTTAAGATTAAATTCATGTTGGGAAAGCAATGACAAAAGTAAATACTATATACAGTATATTAGATGGTGGTGATCACTGTGCAGGAAAATCAAGCAAGGGAAGGGAGTAGGGCATTTGCAGGGAGCTGCAAAGCAATTGTCTACAGGATAATCAGGCCTCATCACAAAAGGGATCCTTGAGCACAGACCTAAGAGAGATGAAGAAGCCGGGCTTATGGATATCTAGGGGATACGTGCAGAGGAAACAGCAAGTGCAAAGGCCCTGAGACAGGAGTTTTCTTGGCATGTGTGAGGGAAGAAAGCAGGCCAGTGGGGCTGGACTGGGGTAAGCAAGGGGAGACTAGCAGGAGATAAAGTCAGAAGGTGAAGAGTTGTAGAGTCCACTGTAAGGACTTTGGTTTCTATTCTGAATAAGATGGGAAGACACTGGAGGATTTTAGTGGAAGACTAATATGGCACCATGTGCATTCTGAAGGCTTCACTCTTGCTTCCACCTTCTATTTTGAGAACGGATAACTGGAGTGGAGTGGGGTGGAGAGGGAGAAGTGCAGAGTAAGAGACTAGCGGGGAGGCTTTGCAACCGCCGGGTGCTGGTGGCTACAGTGCCATGTTAGGGCTGCTTTAACAAAGCACCAAAAACCTTACAACAGGAATGTATTGTCTCACAGCTCTGGAGGCCTAAAGTCTTAAATCAAGGCGTCAGCAGGGCTCAAGTGTGTCTGACAGCTCTGATGAGAATCCCTCCCTGCCTCTTCCAGCTTCTGTTGTTGGCCAGCAACCACTGGTGCTCCTTGGCCTGCAGATGCGGCCCTCCAGGCACATGGCCATCTCCTCCCTGCAGTTTTTCACATCTTTCCACTGTGCACGTCTGTCTCTGTCTAAATTTCCCCTTTTTATAAGGACACCAGTCATACTGGATTAATGTCCATCCTAAAGACCTCATTTTAACTTGATTACTTCTGTAAAGACTCTCCTCCCAAATGAAGTCACATTCTGAGGTACTGGGGCTTAGAGCATCAGCATATCTTTTTGATGGACACAAACCTGTAACAGTGGCTTAGACTACAGTGGTGTGAGCAGAAATAATGAGCAATAGTATTTACTGACTAATTGGAATATATATAGATATATGGATATATACATATTTATATATGTATATATCCATATATCTATATTTCTGTATCTATATCTATAGCTATCTGTATCTATGTCATCTATAGCTATATCTATATACACACATAGAGACAGAGAAAGAGAGAGTATAGAGTATAGCACAGTGATTCCTACGAGTGCTAATTAGTAACTATGATTTTGTTGTTAATATTGTTATTATGGTTAGATGTTCATAGTACCAACAATACTTGTCTGAATGAGACAAGTATATCCCTCTCCTCAGTTCAAGGGGTCTCTAGGGTAACACCTACAGTCCTGAGCCGTCTTGCCTCACTGTTGTCCACGGTCTGTTCTGCCCTGTAACCTGGGTCACTGTCATTCCCATGCCCACCCAAGTCACTTCCTGATTACAACTGTAGTTCCATCATTCTTGTCACCTCTTTATGTCACCAACATAGATTTGATTATACCAACGCTTCTTCTCCTTTTTTTTTTTAAAGTTTATTTATTTATTATGAGACAGAGAGAGAGAGAGAGAGAGAGAGAGCACAAACAGGAGAGGGGCAGAGAAAGGAGGAGAGAGAGAATCCCAAGCAGGCTCCACACTTTAAGTGCAGAGCCTGACGCAGGGCTCGAACTCACAAACCGTGAGATCATGACCTGAGCCAAAATCAAGAGTCGGACGCTTATCCGACTGAGGCACCCCCAACTCTTCCTTTTGATCCCACAGGAAACTGTGGTCTACAATTGTTAGAAGGTGACCAAGTCATCTTCCCTGCCTTAGAGCACTTTAGGTTTAATGAGGTAGAGACAGATGCAAACAGATACTTTCAATACTCTATCTTAAATTCTCTGAGAGACTTGAAGGTATTCTGGGAGTCCAAGCGTGGACACTTACAAGTAGGAGGATAGTGGGGAAGGCACGATGCTAGCAGAAGAGGGGGGTGGGATAGGAGGGGCAAGAGGACAGGCTTCCTGGGAAAGAATGGTGCTACACTAAAGCACTGAGGACACAGTCAAATTACATGATCAAGAGCATTTTGGTAAGAAAGACAGAGTTCAAAATGCATGGAAGCATAGCATGTAATGACTTGAACTAGGACAGAAAAGCAATTTGGCATTAATAAAACATAACAGGCCTGATAGTTTCAGCTGCTGAGACTAAAGATATAGGTAGGGAACAGGGCAGGAAGAAAGCACCCGTGTGCCTTGAAAGAGCTCAAACTAGAGCTATTAAAGGGTATTAAGCAGTGGAATGACATGATCATGTTTTCACTTTAGAAATATCTCTCTGGTGCAAGTATGAATGATAATCTTCAATGAATCATGACTGGAAGCTGATATGGTGGGTGTGGGGAAGAGAGATGACTCTAGGATGACTCTTATGATTGAATAAATGGAGTCATTAGCCTAGCGGAAAACAGAAGTAGGCGTAGTTCTGAGGCATAGTATAAGTATAATGATTTGAGTATCGGCCATGCTGAGTTTGAAGTGTCATCAGATAGTTGTGTCAACATGTAGATAGCTAGATTCAGACAGTGTCGGGTATGCTTGATGTCTTGAGAGTGGAAAAATTCACTTAGGAAAAGCATATAATGTTAAAAGAGCATTGGGCCAAGGACTGAAATAGGGGGAGCATCAGTGTTAAAGACTTAATAGTAAGAGGAAACCATTAGTGACATAAAAAGGGAATTACTAGAAGAATGGAGTGTCCAGCAGTGTAAAATGTAGAAAAAAATGTTCAGTAAAGTATCAACTGAAGAATGACTACTAGATTTGTATATGTGTGGGTTAATAATAGTGGCCAGAGAGAAAGAAAATAGTTTTAGTGTAGGGATGATGGAACAAAAGCTAAAATGTGTGGGTTGGTGACTGAATAAGGGTGTGCAAGTATTATCTACATAAACTATGTTTTCAAGAAAATTGTATCAGACCAGGACCCAGCAGGAAATAAATGGCAGACTTTTACTGGGTAATTTGAGGAGGCTAAATAAAAGGTTTATATATAAAGTGAGCAACTGCTCACAGTTTCTAAATATAAGGGATAATGCTACCCATCGGTTGTTTATATCACACCATTACCATCCATTGGCCAAAAGAGATAAGATGAAGGAGAGAGAGGAGGGTAAGAAGGTGGTGGTGGGGAGAAAGAGAGAGACTGTATCAAGAAGACTGCCTGACAGGAGATATGACCTTGAATTAAGTTTAGTTCAAGGAATTAAGCCAGCCCATGGTGACACCTCAAGGAGGAGCTTTAGTAAAAAGACCCTGATTCCTCACTCTCCTTCTTCACTTATATCTCATTCTAATGCTGCTCATTGGCCAAACCCAACTGGAAGCAAGGCAGAAAGTAAGCCCATTGATGTAGTCATACAGGCCAGCATCCAAGGCAGGTAGGGAAGGGTGGGTATGGGTCTAGAGGGGTAAATGGGGTAAACGTTCAGTACAAAATTAGTTTGAGTACAGCAGTAAGAAGATACAATATTAGTTAAAGTGGTTGCAAAGTAAAGTGACGGAGCTGAGTTTTGTGAAGATTCTCTCTCTGCACCAGGATGGGAGAGATGGGTAAAAGCTGAGATGAAAAGTCAGTAGAAAAGAAGTTAACGCTATTGGAGGATATAAGGATAATTGATGGAGAAAAGTCCTGGAGGATTCAGGTGACAAATAAAGAGAGTGAAGGGGTTGGCTTTAAATAGAAGTAAGAACATTTCATCTTCTCAAATTGGAAAGGAGAAGCAGAGGCACAGTTGTATGGAATCTGTAGGTGGTGAGTGGACCAGAGGGAAAGGCAAGAAATTGAGAGCTGATCTCTTTGCCTCAATTTTCCTCATAAAGAAGGCATGGATCATCTGTTGAGGGTGAGAGGGTGGGATGTGGGAAGATTGTGGGGAGAGTTATATTTCTCTGAAACTCACCAGGGCAGGAGCAGGGGTGGCAGAAGGAGAAATGGACCAAGACAAGAATTGTCCACTGAAAGCCCAGTTGATGTTGGAGATCCTGAACTATCACGCATGACTGAGGGATTTTCTCATTCAGTTTTGGATGCTCAGCAACCTGACTGTGTAACTCAAGAAGGCCAGTTGAAGGGATGATTCAGGATCATGGCTTTATCAGATTAGTCTGGTAGTAGGACATACTCAATGGAAATGAGGCCACTGATGTTCACCCCTCAAAATCCATCTTATATAACTGAGATCATTTTATTTTCCTCCTCTTCTTTTGGGTACTGTTTTTTAAATAGTATATTTGTAACATACTTAAATGCATAATAGTGGTGGCATTTTCAGAATTATTTCATAAGGTCTAGATAAAATTCCTGCAAGTATTCTAATTAGCATTTTCATGCTCAGTACAACACATTCTTTTCCGAAGATTAAACCAAGTATCACGTAAGGCAGATAAATAGTCGAGGTTTAAATTTTAGTAAAAAATTGTACCACATTAATAACCTACATTCCATGTAGAAACCATCTATTTGCTGAATCCACATGGTTTATAACAAATTCATATTATGTTTCAAAAGAAGAGAATGAATTGAATATTTTCAATGACATTTTGTCTTCATTTCTTTTGCTTTTTTTCTCATCAATATGATTAGTGGGGTTTTTTTTTTATTTTTTTTATTTTTTAATATATGAAATTTACTGTCAAATTGGTTTCCATACAACACCCAGTGCTCATCCCAAAAGGTGCCCTCCTCAATACCCATCACCCACCCTGCCCTCCCTCCCACCCCCCATCAACCCTCAGTTTGTTCTCAGTTTTTAACAGTCTCTAATGCTTTGGCTCTCTCCCACTCTAACCTCTTTTTTTTTTTTTTTTTTTCCTTCCCCTCCCCCATGGGTTTCTGTTATGTTTCTCAGGATCCACATAAGAGTGAAACCATATGGTATCTGTCTTTCTCTGTATGGCTTATTTCACTTAGCATCACACTCTCCAGTTCCATCCATGTTGCTACAAAAGGCCATATTTCATTTTTTCTCATTGCCACGTAGTATTCCATTGTGTATATAAACCACAATTTCTTTATCCATTCATCAGTTGATGGACATTTAGGCTCTTTCCATAATTTGGCTATTGTTGAGAGTGCCGCTATAAACATTGGGGTACAGGTGCCCCTATGCATCAGTACTCCTGTATCCCTTGGATAAATTCCTAGCAGTGCTATTGCTGGGTCATAGGGTAGGTCTATTTTTAATTTTCTGAGGAACCTCCACACTGCTTTCCAGAGCGGCTGCACCAATTTGCATTCCCACCAACAGTGCAAGAGGGTTCCTGTTTCTCCACATCCTCTCCAGCATCTATAGTCTCCTGATTTCTTCATTTTGGCCACTCTGACTGGCGTGAGGTGGTATCTGAGTGTGGTTTTGATTTGTATTTCCCTGATAAGGAGCGACGTTGAACATCTTTTCATGTGCCTGTTGGCCATCCGGATGTCTTCTTTAGAGAAGTGTCTATTCATGTTTTCTGCCCATTTCTTCACTGGGTTATTTGTTTTTCTGGTGTGGAGTTTGATGAGCTCTTTATAGATTTTGGATACTAGCCCTTTGTCCGATGTGTCATTTGCAAATATCTTTTCCCATTCCGTTGGTTGCCTTTTAGTTTTGTTGGTTGTTTCCTTTGCTGTGCAGAAGCTTTTTATCTTCATAAGGTCCCAGTAATTCACTTTTGCTTTTAATTCCCTTGCCTTTGGGGATGTGCCGAGTAAGAGATTGCTACGGCTGAGGTCAGAGAGGTCTTTTCCTGCTTTCTCCTCTAAGGTTTTGATGGTTTCCTGTCTCACATTCAGGTCCTTTATCCATTTTGAGTTTATTTTTGTGAATGGTGTGAGAAAGTGGTCTAGTTTCAGCCTTCTGCATGTTGCTGTCCAGTTCTCCCAGCACCATTTGTTAAAGAGACTGTCTTTTTTCCATTGGATGTTCTTTCCTGCTTTGTCAAAGATGAGTTGGCCATACGTTTGTGGGTCTAGTTCTGGTGTTTCTATTCTATTCCATTGGTCTATGTGTCTGTTTTTATGCCAATACCATGCTGTCTTGATGATGACAGCTTTGTAGTAGAGGCTAAAGTCTGGGATTGTGATGCCTCCTGCTTTGGTCTTCTTCTTCAAAATTACTTTGGCTATTCGGGGCCTTTTGTGGTTCCATATGAATTTTAGGATTGCTTGTTCTAGTTTCGAGAAGAATGCTGGTGCAATTTTGGTTGGGATTGCATTGAATGTGTAGATAGCTTTGGGTAGTATTGACATTTTGACAATATTTATTCTTCCAATCCATGAGCAGGGAATGTCTTTCCATTTCTTTATATCTTCTTCAATTACCTGCATAAGCTTTCTATAGTTTTCAGCATACAGATCTTTTACATCTTTGGTTAGATTTATTCCTAGGTATTTTATGCTTCTTGGTGCAATTGTGAATGGGATCAGTTTCTTCATTTGTCTTTCTGTTGCTTCATTGTTAGTGTATAAGAATGCAACTGATTTCTGCACGTTGATTTTGTATCCTGCAACTTTGCTGAATTCATGTATCAGTTCTAGCAGACTTTTGGTGGAGTCTATCGGATTTTCCATGTATAATATCATGTCATCTGCAAAAAGCGAAAGCTTGACTTCATCTTTGCCAATTTTGATGCCTTTGATTTCCTTTTGTTGTCTGATTGCTGATGCTAGAACTTCCAGCACTATATTAAACAGCAGCGGTGACAGTGGGCATCCCTGTCGTGTTCCTGATCTCAGGGAAAAAGCTCTCAGTTTTTCCCCGTTGAGGATGATGTTAGCTGTGGGCTTTTCATAAATGGCCTTTATGATCTTTAAGTATGTTCCTTCTATCCCGACTTTCTCAAGGGTTTTTATTAAGAAAGGGTGCTGGATTTTGTCAAAGGCCTTTTCTGCATCGATTGACAGGATCATATGGTTCTTCTCTTTTTTTTTTGTTAATGTGATGTATCACGTTGATCGATTTGCGAATGTTGAACCAGCCCTGCATCCCAGGAATGAATCCCACTTGATCATGGTGAATAATTCTTTTTATATGCTGTTGAATTCGATTTGCTAGTATCTTATTAAGAATTTTTGCATCCATATTCATCAGGGATATTGGCCTGTAGTTCTCTTTTTTTACTGGGTCTCTGTCTGGTTTAGGAATCAAAGTAATACTGGCTTCATAGAATGAGTCTGGAAGTTTTCCTTCCCTTTCTATTTCTTGGAATAGCTTGAGAAGGATAGGTATTATCTCCGCTTTAAATGTCTGATAGAACTCCCCTGGGAAGCCATCTGGTCCTGGACTCTTATTTGTTGGGAGATTTTTGATAACCGATTCAATTTCTTCGCTGGTTATGGGTCTGTTCAAGCTTTCTATTTCCTCCTGATTGAGTTTTGGAAGAGTGTGGGTGTTTAGAAATTTGTCCATTTCTTCCAGGTTGTCCAATTTGCTGGCATATAATTTTTCATAGTATTCCCTGATAATTGTTTGTATCTCTGAGGGATTGGTTGTAATCATTCCATTTTCATTCATGATTTTATCTATTTGGGTCATCTCCCTTTTCTTTTTGAGAAGCCTGGCTAGAGGTTTGTCAATTTTGTTTATTTTTTCAAAAAACCAACTCTTGGTTTCGTTGATCTGCTCTACAGTTTTTTTAGATTCTATATTGTTTATTTCTGCTCTGATCTTTATTATTTCTCTTCTTCTGCTGGGTTTAGGCTGCCTTTGCTGTTCTGCTTCTATTTCCTTTAGGTGTGCTGTTAGGTTTTGTATTTGGGATTTTTCTTGTTTCTTGAGATAGGCCTGGATTGCAATGTATTTTCCTCTCAGGACTGCCTTCGCTGCATCCCAAAGCGTTTGGATTGTTGTATTTTCATTTTCGTTTGTTTCCATATATGTTTTAATTTCTTCTCTAATTGCCTGGTTGACCCACTCATTCGTTAGTAGGGTGTTCTTTAACCTCCATGCTTTTGGAGGTTTTCCAGACTTTTTCCTGTGGTTGATTTCAAGCTTCATAGCATTGTGGCCTGAAAGTATGCATGGTATAATTTCAATTCTTGTATACTTATGAAGGGCTGTTTTGTGACCCAGTATATGATCTATCTTGGAGAATGTTCCATGTGCACTCGAGAAGAAAGTATATTCTGTTGCTTTGGGATGCAGAGTTCTAAATATATCTGTCAAGTCCATCTGATCCAATGTATCATTCAGGGCCCTTGTTTCTTTATTGACTGTGTGTCTAGATGATCTATCCATTTCTGTAAGTGGGGTGTTAAAGTCCCCTGCAATGACCACATTCTTATCAATAAGGTTGCTTATGTTTATGAGTAATTGTTTTATATATCTGGGGGCTCGGGTATTTGGCGCATAGACATTTATAATAGTTAGCTCTTCCTGGTGGATAGACCCTGTGATTATTATATAATGCCCTTCTTCATCTCTTGTTACAGCCTTTAATTTAAAGTCTAGTTTGTCTGATATAAGTATGGCTACTCCAGCTTTCTTTTGGCTTCCAGGAGCATGATAAATAGTTCTCCATCCCCTCACTCTCAATCTAAAGGTGTCCTCAGATCTAAAATGAGTCTCTTGTAGACAGCAAATAGATGGGTCTTGTTTTTTTATCCATTCTGATACCCTATGTCTTTTAGTTGGCGCATTTAATCCATTTACATTCAGTGTTATTATAGAAAGATATGGGTTTAGAGTCATTGTGATGTCTGTATGTTTTATGCTTGTAGTGATGTCTCTGGTACTTTGTCTCACAGGATCCCCCTTAGGATCTCTTGTAGGGCTGGTTTCGTGGTGACAAATTCCTTCAGTTTTTGTTTGTTTGGGAAGACCTTTATCTCTCCTTCTATTCTAAATGACAGACTTGCTGGATAAAGGATTCTCGGCTGCATATTTTTTCTGTTTAGCACACTGTAGATATCGTGCCAAGCCTTTCTGGCCTGCCAAGTTTCAAAGGAGAGATCAGTCACGAGTCTTATAGGTCTCCCTTTATATGTGAGGGCACGTTTATCCCTTGCTGCTTTCAGAATTTTCTCTTTATCCTTGTATTTTGCCAGTTTCACTATGATATGTCGTGCAGAAGATCGATTCAAGTTACGTCTGAAGGGAGTTCTCCGTGCCTCTTGGATTTCAATGCCTTTTTCCTTCCCCAGTTCAGGGAAGTTCTCAGCTATAATTTGTTCAAGTACCCCTTCAGCACCCTTCCCTCTCTCTTCCTCCTCTGGGATACCAATTATGCGTATATTATTTTTTTTTAGTGTATCACTTAGTTCTCTAATTTTCCCCTCATACTCCTGGATTTTTTTATCTCTCTTTCTTTCAGCTTCCTCTTTCTCCATAACTTTATCTTCTAGTTCACCTATTCTCTCCTCTGCCTCTTCAAGCCGAGCCATCGTGGATTCCATTTTGTTTTGCAATTCGTTTAAAGCGTTTTTCAACTCCTCGTGACTGTTCCTTAGTCCCTCGATCTTTGTGGCAAGAGATTCTCTGCTGTCCTGTATACTGTTTTCAAGCCCAGCGATTAATTTTATGACTATTATTCTAAATTCACTTTCTGTTATATTATTTAAATCCTTTTTGATCAGTTCATTAGCTGTTGTTATTTCCTGGAGATTCTTCTGAGGGGAATTCTTCCGTTTGGTCATTTTGGAGAGTCCCTGGCGTGGTGAGGACCTGCAGTGCACTTCCCCTGTGCTGTGGTGTATAACTGGAGTTAGTGGGCGGGGCCGCAGTCCGACCCGATGTCTGCCCCCAGCCCACTGCTGGGGCCACAGTCAGACTGGTGTGTGCCTTCTCTTCCCCTCTCCTAGGGGCAGGATTCACTGTGGGGTGGCGTGGCCCGTCTGGGCTACTTGCACACTGCCAGGCTTGTGGTGCTGGGGATCTGACGTATTAGCTGGGGTGGGTAGGCAAGGTGCACGGGGGCTGGAGGGGCAGGCTTAGCTCGCTTCTCCTTAGGTGATCCACTTCAGGAGGGGCCCTGTGGCAGCGGGAGGGAGTCAGATCCGCTGCCGGAGGTTTGGCTCCGCAGAAGCACAGAGTTGGGTGTTTGCGCGGAGCGAGCAAGTTCCCTGGCAGGAACTGGTTCCCTTTGGGATTTTGGCTGGGGGGTGGGCGGGGGAGATGGCGCTGGCGCCTTTGTTCCCCGCCAAGCTGAGCTCTGCCGTCCGGGGGCTCAGCAGCTCTCCCTCCCTTTGTCCTCCAGCCTTCCTGCTTTCCGAGCAGAGCTGTTAACTTATGACCTCCCAGACGCTAAGTTGCGCTTGCTGTCGGAACACAGTCTGTCCGGCCCCTCCGCTTTTGCCAGCCCGACTCGGGGGCTCCGCTTGGCCGGCGAGCCGCCCCTCCGCCCCGGCTCCCTCCCGCCAGTCCGTGGAGCGCGCACCGCCTCGCCGCCCTTCCTACCCTCTTCCGTGGGCCTCTAGTCTGCGCTTGACTCCGGAGACTCCCTTCTGCTAATCCTCTGGCGGTTTTCTGGGTTCTTTAGGCAGGTGTAGGTGGAATCTAAGTGATCGGCAGGACGCGCTGTGAGCCCCGCGTCCTCCTACGCCGCCATCTTCCGGAACCCCCTAGTGGGGTTTTTTATGTTTGTTTATTTATTTTAAGAGAGAAAGAAAGAGAGAGAGACAGAGAAAGTCAGAGAGAGACGGACAGAGAGTCCCAAGCAGGCTCCATGCTGTCAGCACAGAGCCTGATGTGAGACTCAGTCTCATCAACCCTGAGATCGTGACCTGAGCTGAAACCAAGAGTTGGATGCATAACTGACTGAGCCACTCAGGCACCCTATGATTAGTGTTTTTTTTAATGGACAATAATTATATTTTTAAACTTCTAAAATTTAGTTTACAAAGAAAACCAATGGAAAAATAGTATTGTTAGAAAAGAGTGTCACATGCTATAGCTACTACCCACCCTCCAAATCTATACTTATTGTTTGGAACATAGTTCAGTATCACCTAATTGAAATTGGGTCTTTGTAGTTTTACTCTACCAGCTTTTGGTATGTGTGTCCTTGTGTGGGGGATGAAGTCTGCCTTCTAGTAAAGACAGATTTTAATTGTACATAATGCTTTCCCAGTAGAAATGAAGGTTTATTTTTCTATATTATTATTATTATCTTCTTAGATTCATTTAACAAATAAGCACTCCCATATTGTTGTTCTTAATTAGATGTAGAAATAGGTTTCTTGATTCTGTTAATAGTAAACAAGAAATAACAATTTGGAGAGATTTGTCTCCATATAGTGAAGAACAACAAAAGGAAAATAAATGGAAGGGATGTGTCGTGTAAATTGATTACCGTGCCCCTGATTGCACTAATTGATCCATGGTGGATATTACTGCTGTAAAGTTATTGGTTTTGCCTCTCTTGGTTATGCCTCCCCATAACCATTGAAAGAGGTCCGATGGACTTATCTACAGGAATCACTAATTCTAAGGCAATGCTTGAAATTAAATAACTATACCCTAGCAGCTACTTTATTTTGGCTTTATTAGTAAAATAAGGATCAGAAAACAATACTTTATCCACACATTTCTTGTCCATGCATACAATCCATGAAGTCCAAATGAAGAGTATATTTTCATTTCAAACTATAAAAGTAAATTTACAATGTATTCTTTCAGAGTCTGAAAAGAAAAAAATAAAGACTCAGATTGCATGTAAAGTGCAGATTATTTTAACTTACTCTTTGACTTCAAATCAATAAAATGATATTTATTGGCAAAAAAGTAGAAATGGTGACCGCTGTCACGGAAGTCATAGTCTTTTGAGGAAGAAGAGAAATTTTAAAAGTAAATGTAAAAATTACCTTTCCAGATTAACTTTCCATCTCTTACTCCCAGAGACCTTTGACTCCAAGAATATAGAAAAAAATGAAAGGTTCTTCAAATGCACCGTGATCTTAGTCTTCTGCATCTTTCTGCCGTCTGCATTGCTCTGCTCACAATTCTTTCCAGGCTTTATTTCTTTGGTGAATTGCTATTCATGATTTACGATCCAGGTCAAAGTTTTGTGAAGCTTTTCCCAAATTCCCACACCAGGCAATGTTAGTGGCTTCATGTAATGGACTATCATTAGTTACTTCTTTCTCTCAAGATTCATCCTATTTGTCCTATACCTTCTAATACTAAGCTCTCTTATCTGATGTGATAGGACCAGAACTATTAACAGCTAACATTGACCAAGAAAATCCGTATGATATGCTAGGCATTCTTCAAAGTTCTTTAGATACAGCAATGTATTTATTCCCAACAATGACCATTTACAAATGAAGTAAGTGAGGCACAAAAAGGTTAAATAACTTGTCTAGAATCACATAGCTAATGAATATATTGACCACAATTTGAACCACATTGAATTGGCACTAGAGCTTATACTCTTACCAAAGCATTGTGCATCGCTTGGTAATTAGTAGTTTAATAAAAACTTTTGGTTAGATATTTTGACTTAAAACCTTACAAAATTTTCATTCAATTACTAAAGTTTTGAGGCATGAGTAGTGTCTGTTAGGTAAAGCATAGCATAATAAAGCCTCTGAGATTTTCAATTTTGGTTTCTTTAAGGGAAGCAAGAGACTCTACTGATAAACATATATACAACTATTAATAACTAACTATTAATGAGCATACAGTTCAACTGTTGGTTGTAGAGGTTTACAGGCCCAGCAGTCTCGATAGAGCATCTGGTGTGCTATGGGCATCAGTCAGTGTGTCCTACAAAGAGGATGGAAAGTGATGGTCAGGCTAGTCATGTTGATTAAGTGGAGGTAAATTAGAGGTCCTGGTCTTTATTTAGCATTGTGCACATTCCTCTGCTTCTACATTTACATATTGTGTTGAAATTACCTGTTTTGAAATTACCCTTGTTGTTTATGGAGCTGTAATCAGCACGCTTATTTTATTCATTTTATCCTCAACACCTACAAACCTGTCCTGCACATAATAAGGGCTCCTAAAAATCTTTAATGAATTCTAATAGACCAAATTGTCCCACTGCATTGTTGTGACATGGTAATGAGAGGGTCTACTGCTACCGCACTGCGAATCTCCGGGGATGGGACATGTTCTTATTTATTTTGTAAGTAACATTTCAGTTGAAATATAACTCATTTATAGAAAACCGTATAAACTATTAGAATACTGCTTGATGGATTTTTACAAACTGAACGTATCCATGTAACCAGCATCTAGCCCAAGAAATGGAACAGGAAGCATGTCAGAAGCCTATTTCCTGCTCCACTGCTTTCATGACACCCAATCCCCCCCACCAAGATTTAACTACTGTTCTGACTTTCAACACTTTAGATTAATTTTACCTCTTTTTTTATTTTTAGAGTTATATAAATGAAATGATACAGTATGTGCTGATTTGTATCTGGCTTCTTTCACTCAATATTGTTTTGTAGGAGTCATTCATGTTGTACATAGCTGGAGTTCGTTAACATTCTTTGTAGAGTTTTCTACTGAATGAATATACTTCAACTAATCCATTCTGCTCTTGATATATACATCTGGGTTTCCAGTTGGAACCATTATGACTGGTGTTGTTACCAGCATCCTTATACATGTCCTTTTATTTACATTTGTACAATATTTTTTGGAGGGAGTATATACATAAGAGTAAAATTTCCAAATCAAGAGTATGTTTATCTTTAGCTTTAGTAGACACATAAAACAGTTTTCCAAATGGTTGTATGAATTTGTACACCTACCGGCAGTTTATGAGAATTCAAAAATTTTTTTTATATGTTTTTATTTATTTTTGAGAGAGAGAGAGAGAGAGAGAGAGAGAGAGAATGAGTGGGGGAGGAGCAGAGAGGGAGACACAGAATCAGAACCAGGGTCCAGGCTCTGAGGTGTCAGCACAGAGCCCACTCGATGTGGGCCTGGAACTCAGGAGGTATCATGACCTGAGCCAAAGATCATGAGTGAGATCATGACCTGAGCCAAAGTCAGATGCACAACCAACTGAACCACCCAGGTGCCCCAGTTTATGAGAATTTAATTTTGCTACATTCTCATTAACACTACTTTTTAAAATCTTTTTAGCCATTCTGGTGAGTGTGTAAGGGTAATGCATTATGGTTTTAAATTGCACTCCCTTGATGTCTAATTAAGATGAGCACTATTCCATATATTTAATGGCTGTTTATATTTTGTAAAATGTTAATTTTTCTGTAAGAGTTGTCTGTTTTTGTTTTTAATGATTTGTAACAATTGGGATAGAATAGAGATGGTCTAAAGATTCAGGACAAAGTCATTTGCATGTCTAATTTTGCTTGTATGGAAAATTGAAATATGTAAGTGGTGAATGAAAGAGGAGAGATCTGCACCACAATTTGGTTGTTTTGCAATCAACAAATACTTAGAGACTGTATTCTCAGTTTATCTGGGGGAACACATGCTATACTTATGCCACTCATCAGATTCAATATAAGCAATTGATCTTTATTTTACATGGAATGCCTGTATCATTCTGGTAAAATAGAGAACCATTGACCCTAAATAGGTTTGAGGTACACCTGATGTTTAGAAAGGGTAAGTGGCTTGGCCAAATTTATGCATGCAAACTCTTGCCTCCTGACTCATACGAGACGTTTTGAGAAAAAAAAAATTTTCTTGCCACACAATTCTGATCTAGAAATAAGGGATACCCCATGGAGGAAATGGAAAATGGACTGAGAAATCAGGAAAAGTAACTTCTAGGTCCAACTGTCAATGGCTGGCTGTAAATCCAAGTGCCTAATCATTTTGGCTCCTTTGAGTTTCAGCTTGCAGATTCCCCCAAATTAAGAAATACCCAAGAATATTACATTTCAGGTAAATTTGATTCCAACTATAGAAGATTGAAACAGTAATATGTCATCTAGACTAGATATACATTTCTAAATATTTCTAGAAGATAATACTCCAATAGAAAAAACTATTTACCTACTTCGTCTGTATTTCCCAACAGTGAAGAATTTGTGTGTGATATTGAGTAAAAGCTGTATTAGTCTTTTAGGAATCAAATGTAAAAATTAACACATACTTAAATAAATGTACTAGAATTGGTTTCCCAGACAAAAGCTGTAGAAATTTTCTTTCATTATGAAAAAATATCTTTGAAGGTATTGCAACTGCCCTACTTTAGTAATTGTTCCCTCTGAGGCACAGCAATTATCTTACAAGGCAATAACTAAAGCCACATATTAGATGTGTTCCTTGGGACAAAGGAATAGTATCAAATGAGATCTAGTAGGATTTACAGTGGAAAGTGCATTATAAACTATGAAACAAAATTATATACAGCATTAGGAATGTCAGCATGTAACAGTGGAGGGAACACTGGAGTTAGCTTTAGGAAACAGATTTCAGTCCCAGCTTGGCCATTTACCAGCTCAGTGAGCTTAGGCAAGTCACATAACTTCTCTGACCCTCATCTGTCAAATAGGGGTAATAATAATTGTCCTGCTTGATTTATAAAGTTTCAGGGAGAAATTAGCTAACATAAGCTGAAGTGCACTGTAAAGTGTATCACATTTGCCAAATATTAAATAGTGTTGTTTTCTAATTAGATACTGGAGACTCTCCTTCCATATTCCTATGTATACACCTCCCTCTGTGTGTTAAACTGCCAGCCCAGGGTCATGCCTTTTGTTGTCCGCCATTATTAAAGTGATTCAACCTACTTTATCATATAATTGCTTTCTCCTCAGGCCTTTGATCTTTTGGATCCTTTGCATCTTTCTTAAATTTAGACCAGGAATTCTTAAGTCAGTGTAGCCTACTTTTTGAGTCCACTACACCTGGGTTGGAAACTGTGCCTTGTCACTTATTAGCTAGGTAGACTTGGGGACGATCTTTAAATGTCTCTAAGCCTCAGGGTTTTTTCATCTTTAAAATGGATTATTGTGAAAATTAAATAAGCAAATACTCCATGAAAAATACTTAGTACAAGTCTCCTGATCCTGGTATTTTTATTGCAAAGATTCTAAAGTGAAAACATGTGGAAGCAACCACTACTGTGACCAGAATAACTACATTGTCAAAGACAGGGTGGTCTAATGGTTCATCTACAAGACTCAGGCAATGGTGATGGCTGCATTTTTGCATTCCCAGCAAAGCATAACAGTGATGGTTTTTCTTTATCAATTTTTTCTTTTGAACTTGAGTGTGCTAAAAATTCTATGCTGAGAACTTAGAAGTAAAACAATTTTATTCTTCTGAGTTTTCTTCTGAATTTTCAAATGCTAACAAATAGATGGTAGTTGCAATGCTACTTGGACATGAGCTTAAATCGATACCAATAGTGGGGCTCTGCCATTGCTTATTCCAAAATGTGTGGCATTGACTTAGCAGGGCTGGAAAGAAGTAAGGGAATGGATATTTGAGACTTGGAAGGATGAAGACAAATATTTTTCGGCAGCAAAGCGTTTGGTAAAGTTGCTAATTGTGACTGCCTTTCAATATTGTACCTTTTTTTGGAAGAGGTTGGAAAATGATATTAGTAGTGAGTGGGTGTTGTGACTGGTTACTTTTAGTAAGGCATGGGAAGAAAGAAGTGATCCCACACAAGGGTTACCTGGCTTATAAGCAAATATGGAAAGGAATTGAGAACAGGAAGAAGTAGAAATAAGATTCAAAAGTCGCTGTACAAAAAAGTCCATTAAGACTCAATTTTGTAGCAAAGGCCAGAGAATGGATGTGACCTCCCAGCAAGCCTGATGCTTTCAATGTAGCAGCTATTATGGCAGGAGGGGTGGGGGAGAGAAAGGGAGAGAGACATGGGGCCAAGAAAGCAAAGAATTGAATCAGGCTTGAAAATGATATTTACGAAAAAACTTTTTATGAGGCTGTAGACACACGGAATTGACTGTAAACAGATCAGAAACTTATTCAAATTTTTAGAATGGGGTGCTTACAAGGCTCAGTTGATTGAGCATCTGACTCTTGACTTTGGCTCAGGTCATGATCTCACAGTTTGTGAGCCCAAGCCCCACATTGGGCTCAGTGCTGACAGTGAGGAGCCTTCTTGGGATTCTCTCTCCTTCTCTCTCTGCCCCTCCCCCTCTTGCTCTCTCTCAAAATAAATAAATAAACAAACATAAAAATTTGGGGGTGGGGGGAAGACATATACTGCCAAAGAAACCACAAGCTCGGTCTTAAAATATCCTTTTACTGTATGAGCCCCAAACCGCAACTCAGGCCCCCCAAATTTTCACAGGCAGCAAAGAGCCAAGGAAGCTCTTCAATCCTTGCACCAACTCTCCAAGGCCCATATCAGGTCTGACTATGGAGGACTGTGGACAAAGAAGAACCTCGGAAAAGATGGAATCGGGAGCCACAGAGACCACTGGGTGGGAGAGCTTATCCCACAGAGCTAATCCTATAGAGCAGGCTCAGAGGCTAATTAAGGAACTCACCACACTGCCAGGGCCTTATAATGCCTGCCTGGCAGACTTCATCATTGCTGTGGACCAGTGACTGCGGAGTCTCTGAGCCACTTTTCCTGTCCCCTTTTAACAGGAGTGTTTAGTCAGTTAGCCTGTTCCTGCTCCACCTTTGTCTGATGGCATATGTGTTTGTATGCATGCATATTCACGTGTGTATGTGTGTGGCTGGGCTGAGGCAGGGAGGGGGTGGGCAGCTTGCCTTTCTAGTTTACAGGCCACTCCATTCTAGGCTTTCCCATCTCAGAAAATGGTGTTACCATTTAAGCATGGGCTTAGACTAAAGAGAGAGAAATTTTTTTTTTTCTCTCAGATTGTTCATCTGCTTATCTGCAAACCTGTCAGTTTTGCTGGCAAAATAAATCCAGAATCTCACCACCTCTCACTACCTCCATTTCTACTTCCCATGCTGATGTCTCACTTGTATTACTCAAAGAGGCTTCTAATTGATACCCTTCTACCCTCCCCACTTTCTAGTTTATTTTCCCCACGGCAACCTGAGCGATCATCTTGAAATAGAAGTGAGATCATGTGACTCCTCTCCCATGACTTCCTTCACATCTAAAACTCAAAGTCCCTGGCCTCCCGGTTTACCAAATGCTGCCTCCTTTGTCCTTCTTTGTTCACATCGTTCCTCCAATGTGTAAGGTGCTCTCTCACCTTGGGGTCCCCCTCCCCCCATGGCTATCTGCATGGCCCACGTCTTCATTTCATGACTACCTCTGCTCAGATAGCACTTTCTCAAAGAGACCCAACTACTCTTTATTTTTCGTTGTAGCCCACATCACCACCTGACATTTTATAGAATATTTAAGGAGCTTTTCTTTGCTTACTGCTATATACCTAACTCCAAAACACAGCCTGGAACAAGGTGGGTGTTTGACAAATACTTGTAATGTGAATGAATATCTTGTTTGCTGCTGCCTGCATTAAGTGTTAACAAGTATAACAAGTGTAACAACTATGCAGAATAGGATGGACCCTTTTCTTCCTGGGCAGTAAATGAAAGCCTCATAGCAGAGCTAGCTTCACAGATGGTTCGCCTGTGTCATACAGAACTTTGCATTTAGAAGGGCCCTGTTCTTGGGCCCTGAAACAGAAGGGCTTCTGTTTCATGTTCTGCTGTCGCTCTCTCTAAATTCTTAATAGTTTTGAATAGGGAGCCCTGCATCCTTTTTTATTGTGCTATAATTCACACACCATACAGTTCACCATCTTAAAGTGTACAATTTAGTGTTTTTTAGTATATTTACAAAGTTGTGCAACCATCACCACTGTCTACTTCCAGGACATTCTCATCACCCCAGAAAGAAACCTCATACCCATTAGTAGTCATTCCCCATTTCCCACTCCTTCCCTGGCCATGGGTATATACCCCCTGGTTAATTTTGCCTATTCCAGATGTTTCATATAAGTGAAGTAAAAAAAAAAAGTGACCTTTTGTGTCAGGTTTCTTTTGCTTAGTATGTTTTCAAGGTTCATCCATGCTGTAGCATGTATCAGGATATCATTCCTTTTACTGGCTGAGTAATATTCCTTTGTATCCATATATACCACTTTTTGTTTGTTGACTCACCAGTTACTGGATTTTGGGGTTGTTTCTACTTTTTGGCTATCATGAATAACATTACTACAAATATTCGTGTACTAGTGCTTTCATTTTTCTTGGATATATACCAAAGAGTGGAATTGCTGGGTCATATTGTTAGTCTGTGTTTAACTCTTTGAGGAACTGCCAAGCTGTTTGCCACAGAGGCTGCACCATTTTATATTCCTTCCAGCAGTGTATGGGGGTTCCAGTTTCTCTACCTCTTCACAACACTTGTTATTTTCTGTTATTAATATGTTATTTTTCGATTATAGCCATCCTGGAGGATGTGAAGTACATTGTATTGTGGTTTTGCATTGCCTTAATGATGTATCTTTTTGTGTACCTATTGGCCATTTGTATATCCTCTTTGGAAAATGTCTATTCAAGTCCCTTGATTATCTAAAAATATTTTTTTTTCTTTTGTCTTTTAATTTTTGAGTCATAAAAGTTCTTTATATATTTTGGATATTAGAGCCATATCAAATATGTGATTTGCAAATACTTCTTCTCATTTTGTAGGTTGTCATTTTGCTTTCTTGAAAGTGTCCTTTGACACTTTTGTCTTGAATTTTGATGAATTCCAGTTCGTTAATTTAATTATTTTTGGTGGCTCGAGATATAGGTGTCTAAGAAACCTTTCCCTGATTCAAGGCCACTAAATTTATGCCTTTGTTTTCTTCTAAGAATTTTATAGCTTTAGTTCTTACATTTATGTCTTTGATGCATTTTGAATTAAGTTTTGTATATGGTGTGAGGCTGGTGTCCATATTCATTTTTTGTTCGTGGATGTGCAATTATTCCAGCACCATTTGTTGAAAACATTAATCTTTCTTCATTGAGTTGCCTCATCATCCTTGTCAAAAAAACAATTGAGCATAGATGCATGGGTTTACTTTTGGAAACCTAGTTCCATTCCATTGTTGTATATGTCTGTTCTTATAGCAGTATCTTGATTATGGTATAGCTTTATAAAACTGGGAGTTTTAAAACTGGGAAGTATGAGTCTTCCAATTACATTCTTGTATCTTGGTATTGTTTTGGCTATTCTGGGTCCCTTATGTTTCCATCTGAATTTTAGGGTCAGCTTATCAATTTCTGAAAAATTGGCAGTTAGAATTTTGATAGGAATTGAATTGAATCTATAGGTAAATTTAAGGAATATTGTCTTGTTAACAATATATCTTCTAATCCATAAACACGTAATGTCTATTTAAGTCTTCTTAATTTATTTAAATAATGTTTTGTAGTTTTGTGTATGAGTCATACACTTTTGTTATATTTTTCCCTAAATATTTTATTTTCTTTGATGCTGTTGTTGATGGAATTATTTTCTTGGTTTCATTTTCAGATGGCTCATAGATAGTATATAGAAATACAACTAATTTTATATTGATTTTATGTCCTGCATCCTTCTGAACTCCTTTATTAGCTATAACAGCTGTGTGTGTGTGTGTGTGTGTGTGTGTGTGTGTGTGTGTGTTGTGAGGATTTCTCAGGAATTTCTATATACATGACATGTCACCCTCAAATTGAGATAGTTTTCATTCTTTTTCATTCTGGATGTCTTTTATTTCATTTTCTCGACAGTTTCCCTGGCTGGAACCTTCACTGCAATGTTGAATAGAAGTGGCAAGATGGTACATATTTATCTCTTCCCTGATCTTAGGGGGATAGCTTTCAGTATTTTACCATTAAGCATGTTATAGGCTCTGATTTTTTATGTTGTATTGGGCCCTACAAATGATGTAGCTGGTCTTGCCTCATAAAGGAGAGCACAGCTGAGCTGAGTATTAAAGGATAAGTAGGAGTTCCCCAGCATGTGAAGAGGAGAGAGAATACTAATTTGCAACATCACCAATGGGGAATGATTCTTAATATCAAAGTGATTGAGCATGGCAGGTATGTGGAGGTCAAATGAGGAGTGAAGGAAACAGATTGGAGAGGTAGGTGGAACTGAGCCATAGTTAGCCATAACAAGGCTTGCTGACTTGTTAAAGAGCTTTAATTTTATTGTGATTTTTTTTTTTTTTTTGCCTTGGATGCTATCCTATTTGATACACAATAGCAAAAAATGGAATAAGGGGAAATGGGACTAGAAATTGAGGCAGGGAGGGCAATTCCTGGATTACTGCAATATTTGAGACAATGAATCTAATCTTGTCAGCCTTACCTGCGAACAGCCATTTTCTTGGTTTTGAAGACTTTATCTTCCTTCTTTCATTATTTTTCTTCAATGAAAAAACCTTTAGTAATAGAAACATAAACACTAAGTATCCGTATTTCAGAGTTATGCTAACATCAGTAATGGGGTTTACAATATATGTTTTGTTACTTATGGAAAATACATTTTTATATTTATGATCACCTGGAAAATTGAGATAAATGATTTTTATATGGTAAAAATGGGGCGTAGAACATTTCATTAGTCATTTTGGTAATAGTATTAATGATTCTAGGATATTTTGCATTTGCATTTTCTTAACCACCCTTATCCACATTAGACATTACCTGACACATTAACAAAATCAAAAGATATTCCTTTTCTCCCTCCCTCCCTCCTTTCTTTACTTTTCCCTCTCTACTCATCTCTTTTTCTTAATTATCAATTAATTAATTCCTCAAAATTTATTTAGGACATTAGAGGCTGAACTAGATCTCTAACACATTCCTTGTCCTTTAAGAGCTTACAGACTTATGAGTGGCCCAAGTAAAGCAAGGCAGCCATATTTCAAAATGGAGTGTGATGTGTCATTGTTACCCTTCCTTTACACTTCTGAATTTGTTGGATGACCATCTGACACAGCCTTGTCACTGTGGCCTTCGTTAAGATGAGCTTCTAGCCTCTGGTATGCCCATGAGAGTTTTAATAAATACTCTTGGAATGGATTGAAAGAACTAGAGTTAGAATTAGTAACTGAGTTTATGGAAACAATAAAAGGAACCAAAGAACAAAACCAACCAGATCCCCTAAGAGTCAGATGAACTGGAGTTTCTGCCTGATCACATATAGCTATAAATTCCTAGTCAATTCCCTAGATTCACAGATTTGGAAAGTGATGGGCCATTTGAGGGGAAACTCCTCTATCTTCCTTCAAATTATATAACACTAAATCCATGTCATTAAACAAATGATTCTAACCCTTTTTTTCCTTGCCTTTATTGGATTTCAAAGTTCAGTACACATTCAAATTATTCAATTTTGATATCACTTTTATGATCAAATGTCCTACTTTTGAAATGGAAAGCTCAGTTGGCCATGTTCCCTGTTAAGTTTAAGAAGCTTTTATCATTTAAATAAATTAAACCTTCCAGCATGGGCTGCACAGAACATAATGAAGCACAGAGAAGAAAAGCTTAAATGAAATAAACCTCTTTGCTGATAGAAACAGTACAGGCTATTGTGACTACCAATAAATGTGTGGCTGGAATCATAGTCTGATTCATGATTTTTCTTTTTCTTTTTTTTTTTTGTCCTTAATTTTTGTGGTGTCCATCAGCAATTTGATTTGCCATTGCACAAAAAGATTGACACAGAGTGCATCAAGTGCAAGGGTTCTAGGTTATTAATACTGAGAAAAAACACAAATAAAAAATTTTAAAGGCTGATTTAATACCATGTTAAGAATCATGTATATTTTTTTCTTTTACATTAATCCATACGTTGTTCTATGAACACTCAGATCCTTTTACATTTTCTAAAATAATTTCTTTGGGGGAATTAAAATGTTTTTTTCCTAGAGAAAAATCATTGTCATTTCTATGTAATAATTGGTTAAAATTAATCTATATAACTTACATATTTATTTAGGAGGAAATATTTTACTTTCTATAGGACACACTGCCCATATAGGAATCAACTGAATTATGAAATGCTTATTGTTTGTAGATTCTTTCAATTGCCAAAGACTAGTAAGCAAAAGTTTAAAAAATCTTAATGACAACATGCTTTTTAAAAAGGGCTTAACTAAATAAAATTTACCCATCTTTCCATTCAGTTATAAAGTGAAACCATTTTATCATATGCATAATTAAAAACTTAAAGGTAAAAAACACTTCTTAAAAGGAAAGATTCTGGGCACCTGGGTGGCTCGGTTAAGTCAGTTAAGTGGCTGACTTTGGCTCAGGTCATGATCTCACAGTCTGTGAGTTTGAGCCCTGCATCAGGCTCTATGCTGACAGCTCAGAGCCTAGAGCCTGCTTTGGATTCTGTGTGTCTCTCTCTCTGCCCCTCCCCCACTCGTGCTCTGCCTGTGTCTGTCTCTCAAAAATAAATAAATGTTAAAAAAAAAAAAAAGGAAAGATTCAACGGAATATATTTGAAAATGCTCATGCTTGTAATGGTAATGTAGAATAATTACCATGCTATGTTTATTATAAAATGTAGTCTCCTTGGTAATAAAAATACATTGTTATTTAAATTTGGAGTTTAGGGTCATAAAGTTATCTTTAAAACTATGAGAACTTATAGAGAGTCTATTACATTTAATGTTTGTGAAAAACAGTGAGTTACTTCCATTAGGCACTCCTGCTCTTGTATTTTCTTGGTCTATAATGCATCCTTCATAACTTAAGACAAAACAAAAAGCTATCATACTTTACACATACAACATGGTTCAACCAGTGATGGTACCTCAGTAGATTATTAGTCTTGAAACCTTGTAAACATGACAAAATCATCTCTTCATTTTTTATTTCTCTGTTTTTAATTTTAGTGCCAAATACCTTGTATTAAGAAAGTATGGCATTGGGGTACTTGGGTGGCTCAGTCGGTAAAGCATCTGACTTCAGTTCAGGTCATGATCTCATGGCTCATGGGTTCAAACCCCGCATAGGGCTCTGTGCTAACAGCTCAGAGCCTGGAGCCTGCTTCAGATTCTGTACCTCCCTCTCTTTCTGCCCCTGCCCACTCATGCTCTGTGCTCGCTCTCTCTCCCTTAAAAATGGATAAACATTAAAAAATTATTAAAAGAAAAAAAAAAAAAAAGAAAGAAAGCACTGCATTGTCACCAGCTGGGAAATAAGTTCTTTTTTTTTTTTTTTTCAAATTTTTATTTAAATTTTAGTTAGTGAACATGCAGTGCAATATTGGTTTCAAGAGTAGAATTCAGTGATTCATCACTTACATACAACACCCAGTGCTCACCACAAGTGCCCTCCTTAGTACCCATCACCCATCTAACCCATCTCCCACCCACATCCCTCCATCAACCCTCAATTTGTTCTCTGTAAGAGTCTCTCATGGTTTATTTCCCTCTCTCTCTTTTTTGGAAAATAAGTTCTTAATGGATGCTATTGCATCCTTACAATGGAATCAAAGATAGGTTCTCATTCAAGTTCTTTAAAGATTGATTTGTGGGTCAAAGATTTGAATATGATTACAGTCAGCCAGCATTTGTTAACTATCTACTTGTGCCCAGTAGTGGGCTAGGTGCTGAGGATGCCAGGAGGTAGATGATGTAGTGTTTGCCTCCAAATGAGGAAATAAGAATAGACATTAACGATCAATTACAATAATACAAATAACATTGATTCATTGTGTAGAGAGTGAAAAATAATTTTAAAAAGTAGGAAACCTTCCTATTTGTAGTATTTTCTATTCATAGACCTTCACAAACATACATTTACTGAGTGTATGAAGAGATTATTGAATTAACGAATAACATGTACTTATTGAGGACTTTCAATACGACAGACACTGTCATAAAGTCTGGAGATACAGCATGTAACAAAAGAGACAAAAATCTCTGCCCTCATAACGAAATGAATCCAGGTAGTAGTGGGATCAAGAATGGCATTTAAGTCCAGGGAAAATTATGTCCTTTGACTTGCCACCCCCTGTTTTTGGTAAAGATACTATATTTAATATAAGTAGAAGTTAGAAGAAAATACAAGAGCTGCCTTGAAGAGAGCAAGACGATACAAAATGACAGCATGTATTTTATTTTATTTATTTTTTTAATGTTTGAGAGAGAGTGCAAATGGGGAAGGGGCAGAGAGAGGGAGACAGAATCTGAAGCAGGCTCTGTGCTGACTTGGGGCTTGAACCCATGAAACGTGAGATCATGACCTGAGCTGAAGTCAGACACTCAACTGACTGAGCCCCCAGGCACCCCGACAGCATGTATTTTAAAGGGAAGTAGAGTGAAGCAAGCCTGCTGGCTTTGCCTTTGAGAATGAGGAGCGCTTTGAGGTTGCCTCCCCTAACACCCTCCTGCCCAGCTGTCATTTGCTCAGCGAGCACAGAGCCCAATGGACTGCCTTCAGGGATGGTTCTCCATGGCAAATGCTCGGTGAGGGTTATCTGTTGGGTGTGAAACTGCTGTACCACCCCCCTGCTTTACCCACTCAACTATCCACATCTCTGTGTCAAAATGACCTTACAGACCTGCAGTAGAGTGTAATGGTTAGGACTGCTTGCAATCTGACTTCTTGGATTAGTATCCCAGCCACTTACTCCTTGTGACCTGGAAGGCAAACCACATCACTCTCTATGTCTTAGTTTGCTTTTCTGTAACATGAGAATACTAGGCCCTATATCAAATAGTAGTATGACAGTAGTTAATGAGATAATACATGTGTGAAAGTGACTTCTTTGCTATATGCGAACTTTTAATAATTATTTTTTTCAGTAAGTCATAATTTCCATTCTGAAGCCAAAAGAAATAAAAGAAATTTAATCTATTCAGTAACCTCTAACTCAGTAATTTTGTTTAAAGTTACCTCTGGCTTGTGGTGCCTGGGTGGCTGAGTCGGTTAAGTGTTTGACTCTTGATCTTGGCTCAGGTCACGATCTCACGGTTGGTGAGCTCAAGCCCTGTGTCAGGCTCTGCACTATAGTGCGGTCTCTAGACCCTCTGACATTCTCTCTGCACTATCAGAGAATTCCTGCTTGGAATTCTCACTCCTTCTCCTTCTGCCCCTACCCCACTCGTGATCTGTCTCTCCCTCTCAAAATAAAGAAATAAACTTAAGGAAAACAAAGTTACCTCTGGCTTAAAAGCCTGGTTATGGTTAAGTAGTTGATCAAATCCAAGTATTACTGTTTTGAGTTTGATTCCAGCTCAAATTCTGTAGCTTGGGTAAGAAATTTCCTCATGACCCTCTCTTCCCAGCCCTCCTTCTGCACCTGCTTCTACTTTCCCTGGGCTCATGATTGCCTGTGGGCCTGATGCAAAGGGTAGGGGGCTCCACTTCAGCACCCAGGGCTTGTCTGTGAGATCTGGCGGGCTTGTGGTCACTCCTCAGAGCGTTGGCCTTTTCAGCTGGCCACACCCAACTACTGGGCACTATTTATTGTGTGGCATATTTAATGGTCTGAAAGGTCCTGGCAGCAAGTGTTCTACAGAGTGCTGTAACTTCTCCCACCTCATGGAGTGTCTTCACCTCATCTGGCTTCCATGGGGCTGAGATAACAGTCGTCTACCTACTCTAGTTCCCGGGCCCACCGGGATCCTAGCCATGCCCATCCAGGCACACAGAAGTATGGGCAGAAACAAAGAGGGTGTATGCTTTTTTCCAGCATGTTGGTTGGCTCCAGAGAGCGAACGTGTGGGTCCTGCTGCTCTGCAAACTCCAGCAGAGAAGTTAGGGCCTATCTCAATGTTTCCAAGTGCCCCTAAAGCTCAAGGGCCTATGTCTAGTTCCTTGTCCTCTCCTATCCCCCTGGAGTGGGGGGGGGGGGGGTGTGGAGGGAAAGGAGCAACGTGCAGCACTTCAGATGCTAATATCCCAAACCTCTATTCTTTCTCTTTCTCAGTTTCTTTTATATGTTCATAGTGGCAAAATCCACAACCTTGTTCTATCTCATTTGTCCCCTGATGCAGACCAGCAGCCTGGCTCTGTGACAGGACTCCCTTTGTACAACGTAGTTTGGCATTTAGAGTCTCTGTTCTCAGCTTAACAGTAGGAGTCCAGACACTTTATCCTCGGTTTGTGTGGAGGGGCCAGCTGGTGGTCAGGGAAGCTGCGAAAGGCTTATTTTGTTGATGTTTTACATGGGCTTAAATCACTAAGCATTCTAAACTTGCTAAGCACACAATAATCGTAAGCAATCATTAGCCATCATATTGAAATTTTAAAACATACAGCCAACAAATAAGATGCCACCAGATTCTCAGTTCCAGGGACACCAAATATTTCATTGTAATTTCTAAAAACTGTGAATTTCACACAGCAGTACACATGGACACTACAGAGATAGTAATGTTTTTGTCTATTACATATCAATAGCGTTGCTGAATTCAGCAAACAAAAGCACAGGGCATGCAGTTAAATTTAAATTTCAGGTAAACAATGAGTATGTTTTAAAATGTCAATATGTCCCATTCAGATAAATGATGTATGACTTTTCAGTATTAGTGTGTCCCAAATACTGCATGGAGGCCCTGTATTTCATCTAACATCCTCATGTGTGATTTACCTCCCTTCCCTCATTGAGAGTCTGAAATAGATCTTTGTATTGCAAATGTGAAGGTGACTCTCAGTTATTACATTGCACGAAGGCTATGGCTAAAGGCTAAGGAATTACCTTTATAAAAACAAACCAAAAGATCCGAGTTGAGTGGGAAGGAGGATGTGGTCAGTCATTTACATTTGTCCCCTCATGTCAGTTCCTGAAATGAAATTCAGCACATTTTCAATGAAATGGGATGAAATCAGAATGTGGTATTTGTGTTTCCATGTTTGGATCTATCTCGTCCTAAAGAGTGTTAGTATCTTGAAGGGTCAGCATAAGCTCTGTTTACTTAGGGAGCATAAGAAATATGTCAACCCTTTGAAAAGCTTTCAATTAAACTGCAAGAGCTTTGATGTCAGGCTTTCAGATTAGTATTACATCATTCAAAAAGACCCAATTTCATGTGCCACTAGGGAGGGAAAAATATACTGGTCTTTATAGACAGTTATTGAATTTAGAGAATATTTACTTTAAAATACAGATTATTACCACTTGATAAGCTGTATCTAGTGCATCAATTTCAATTTAGAAAGTATGCTCTTAGAGAATTCTATCTCCCTGACTTTTCTGTTCACAGTGACCATCAGTAGTATTGGTTTCTAGTATAAATCAATGTTTGTATGTTACTCTGGAAGCTTCAAGTGGTAATGGAAATGGTTTCAAATATACAGGATTTTATGAGAGTTCAATGGATATAACCAGAATATTTTGAGTGTCTACTATATGCCATGTACTTCATATAGATCTCTAATCTAAGCAATAAGTTAATGAGAGAGGGTGATGAGGTAAGTAATTTTGCCAGCCCCATAAAATTGTCTGATTCTGAGAGCACTGTATCTACTATAACTCCTTTCTGGATTTTTCTTACAGACCTCATCTGCAGTTATTTTGTTCTTCAGAAGGAACCTGAGCAAAAAATCTCACACTCATTAAATTCACTTCTAATTCTGATAATATAAGTGGTAATTTCTTACAGGTGACCATTTTTACTTCTCTTGATGGAGTTACACATTCTTCCCAGTATTATTTTCAGAAGACATTTTTTTTTTAATGTTTATTTATTTTTGAGACCGAGAGAGACACAGCATGAGCAGGGAAGGGGCAGAGAGAGAGGGAGACACAGAATCTGAAGCAGGTTCCAGGCTCTGAGCTGTCAGCACAGAGCCCGACGCGGGGCTTGAACTCATGAACTGTGAGATCATGACCTGAGCCGAAGTCGGACGCCCAACCGACTGAGCCACCCAGGCGCCCCTCAGAAGACATTTTAAATGAAATTTATGCTAACTTATTTGTGGTTACCTATCAAATAGCACATTAACTATGTATTTAATTCTATATTTAAAATTTACCTCAAAATACAAAAAAAACTAATTCAAAGGATACATGCACCCCTGTTTATTGCAGCATTATTTACAATAGCCAAATTATGAAAGCAGCTCAAGTGTCCATCGACTGATGAATGGATAAAGAAGATGTGATATATCTATAGAGTAAAATATTATTCTGCCATAAAAAAAAAGCATGAAATCTTGCCATTTGCAACAACATGGATGGAGCTAGAGAGTATAAAGCAAAATAAGTCAGTCAGAGAAAGACAAATACCATATGGTTTCACTCATATGTGGAATTTAAGAAACAAAACAAACAAAGGAAAGGAGAGAGACAGAGAGAGAGACAAACCTAGAAACCGACTTTACAGAGAACAAACAGATAGTTCCCAGAGGGGAGGTGGGTAGGGGATGGAGGAAATAAGTGATGGGGATTAAGGAGGGCACTAGTCATGATGACTGAGCAATGTATACAATTGCCGAGTCACTACATTGTACACCTGAAACTAACAGAACATTTTACATGAACTATACCGGAATTTAAAAATAAAAAAAAACCTTCTGGAAATATGCACAGAAAAAGGTTAATGATACTTAGGTCTGAGGCAACCAACTGAAGTCTGAGTGGGAGAAACACTTTACGCTAAAATTGTTTATAATATTTCAAAAGGTAAGAAGATCCTGTATGTAGGTTGGAATAATGATAAGGGAAAAATGAATACTAACAATGAAAAACAAATTTTAAGAATATTGAAATCTGAAGAGTCCAGTCTCCCACCCGTGACAGTATTACATGGACAACATCCTTACTTCTGTTTGGATATTTTAGTGGTGTTGAGGTTCACGAGTGTTCAAGGCAGTTTATTCTGTGAATAGATAGCAGTTTGAAATGAAGTCTGTATTGAATTGGTATTTGTCTCTCAGGAACTTTACTTACAGATCCTAGTTCTGCCCTCTGGAGCCACATAAATAAATTTAATCCCTCCTCTCACCCCACATAGGTGCTATGCTAGTAAACTAATGTTTTGGTACTTTTATATAGCCTAGAACTCATAATTTGACCCCCTAAGCAGAGGATGTTATTAAAAACGGTCTTGAATATATTCACATATGAAAAGAAACATACAAAAAATAATGATGCATTGTAAGGAAATTTAATATAGTTCCTTACACGCGTATGCATACACACATATAATAGACTAACATATATATTTACCTATTTTCTATTAAATGGGAGTATAAACTAAACAGCAGGCATCTCTATTCAGCTATTACATTCCCCCTTCCGTAGGCAAGGGAGTAGGACTAAATAAGCTAAGTAAGCTTAGTCAGTGCTCCTATGTTGAGTCTTAAGTGTATCGCATCTGTTAAAGAAATGGCATTGGGGTATTTTTTTTTTCCCTTCAGAAATGACCTTGTGTTCGAGGGTTTCCTCAGTAAAAGAAAGTTCATCCAACATCCTGGCACGCAACTGTAAGCTCGTCTATCTTCATAATCATGTTCTGAACATCTCTCCTCCTCCACAGATCATTTTCCGAAAAATCAGTGACGTGAAGAAAGAGGAAGAGGAGCGCCTCCGGCAGAAGAATGAGGTCACCCTCAGCATTCCCGTGGACCACCCCGTCCGAAAGCTCTTCCAGAAGTTCAAGCAACAGAAGGAGCTGCGGAATCAGGGGTCAACACAGAGCGACCCCGAGCGCAACCAGCTCCAGGTAGAAAGCCGCTCCTTACAGAACGGAGCTTCCATCACGGGCACCAGTGTGGTCACCGTGTCACAGATCACACCCATCCAGACATCGCTGGCCTACGTGAAAACCAGTGAGTCCCTCAAGCAGAACAACCGCGACGCCATGGAACTCAAGCCCAACGGCGGTGCTGACCCCAAATGTCTCAAAGTCAACAGCCCCATAAGGATGAAGAACGGAAATGGGAAAGGATGGCTGCGACTCAAGAATAACATGGGCGCCCATGAGGAGAAAAAGGAAGACTGGAATAACGTCACGAAAGCGGAGTCCATGGGGCTATTGTCAGAGGACCCCAAGGGCAGCGATTCAGAGAACAGCGTTACCAAAAACCCATTAAGGAAAACAGATTCTTGTGACAGTGGGATTACAAAAAGTGACCTTCGTTTGGATAAGGCCGGGGAGGCCCGAAGTCCGCTGGAGCACAGCCCTATTCAGGCTGATGCCAAGCACCCCTTTTATCCCATCCCAGAGCAGGCCTTACAAACCACACTGCAGGAAGTCAAACATGAACTCAAAGAGGACATCCAGCTGCTAAGCTGCAGAATGACTGCCCTGGAAAAGCAGGTGGCAGAAATTTTAAAAATACTCTCAGAAAAAAGCGCGCCCCAGACCTCTTCTCCCAAATCCCAGATGCCACTCCAAGTACCTTCCCAGATACCATGTCAGGATATTTTTAGTGTTTCAAGGCCTGAGTCACCTGAATCTGACAAAGATGAAATCCACTTTTAATATATATACATATATATTTGTTAATATATTAAAAACAGTATATACATCTATATACATACATGTGTATATACAGTATATACATATATATATATTTTCACTTGCTTTCAATATGATGAAACCATATGGATTTTGATATGTAAATACTGCATGTCCAGCTGGATTCTGGCCTGCCAAAGAAGATGATTATTTAAAACATAGATATTGCTTGTATATTATGCAGTTGACTGCATGCACACTTTACATTTATTTATAATCTCTATTCTAATACAAAAAAAAGTATGATTTTTGCTAACCAAGGCAATGTAATATTTGAAGAATCAGGGTCCAACCTGCCAATGTTGCCATGACAAATTTGATCTCAGGCTGAGTATATCGAGCTGTCATTTTCTCACTGTTCTGTTAAGTTAAAATTCTGGATTAATGCCAAGGGAGAGTTCGCCCTTTTAGACCGTCGGTACCGTTTTATAATCTCTTTTCATAGGATATTTTTCTGTAACTTAGTGTTAGGTTATTTTCCCCAACAGGCAGTGTCTGCTCCATCAAAATGACTGTTTTGTTGCCTAAATCAGATAGCAGTGGGGGACGCTGAGAACGTATTGCTATGAGTTTTGTGCATGAATTGCATTTCTGCTCAACTATACCTCTCCTTTTTTAACACTATACTTAGATAGTAATCATTAATGCTTATGTAAGGAAATCCCTCCTCCCTCTGTCTTGGAGAACAGCTGCCATCTTGTAAGCTGATTTTACCAACCCCATAAATACGAAACTATTAATATAGTGTATATTATTATAGAAAAACTGCACCACAGGGTAAAAGGGCCTTTTAACAATTCATGTTAGCGATGCTGGTTTTCCAAATGTGATGAGTGTTCTAAATTTGTACTTCTAAAACTTGTTCAAAGGTGAAGTTGAAAGGCTCTTAGCAGAGAAACAAACAAAACACATCTAAGTACTCATATCAAAATTTTAACTATAATGACATAAAATAAAAAAGAATGTAAGCAGATAGACAATATTTTGTAACATATCTGTAACTTAAGATGAAACACAGGTACAGAATTGTTCACACAGGATTCTTAATGTTTATAGGGATAACACATGAAACATGGTGACAAAAAAACACTAACAAGTAGATGTTAAGTTGCTCAGTTCAGATAACTGCTTTTCTATAATTTTATTCTGGTTACAATTTTCTAAAGCTTTTTTGCACACAGTTCTACTGCAGGACTTCTGCTGAGTTGATACAGTAGACTGCTGTGGCTCAGGCAGATCCATTTATGAAAGGGGGTTACTAAAGACTGAATTTCAGAGTCTTATGAGTTATAAATCCTCTTCCTAGAAAGTGCCTATTATCAACTAAAAAAAAAAAAAGTCACAAACAGTTGTGTATAGCCAGTCCCTTAAGTGGTATGTATTGAGAATAAAATACATGTTCATTTATAAGAACCCAGAAGAATTTTTTCTTTTGACTAAAGTCTATGTTATGAAGTTGATCAAAGAGGCATACTTTTAAATTGGTGCATGCATGACATCTAATTGTGGGAACAGGGAAGTTATTGTTTGCATCACGTTGAAAATATATTCCAGGAATCTGTACATTATTGGACCATCTGTACATATTCGTTCACAATATACACCAGATGACAGCAAAATCAAAGGACATATTTTGACCTATTGTTGCCATTTTTATGAGCTTTTCTAACGATCTCTCAGCATCCCCAAACAAAACCACCAGAACTGAAAGACAGGTTATCACAATCAGACCGGAGAAGTGCAGAACCAAATAACTTATAAAAACAAGGGATATTTTAGAACATCTATTAGAGCTTCTTCACATGCCCACAAGATGTGCCTCTTTAATCCAGGAGTCTCAGAACAGATGTGATGTGCCAGGGGCTCCATTTCCCCTTCTCTGTGCCCACGACTTCCATTACTCATCATGGAAGTTTGCAGGGGAGCATGTCTCCAGGCAATGCTACAACATCTACCTACCACAGGCACAAGAAAATGAGGTAATCACAGTAAAAGGAATCAACCTTGAAATTGAGACTTAGTTGCTTTCATGGCGAGGAGGGTCCTTTTTCTTGACCTCTGACATTTATTGAATTGCAGGGTAATTTTCTATTTAACCATGTACGACACAAGCCTGGTTAAGCTTTTAGAGGTGAATGAATAGTAAGCATAACCTAAGTACAGAAATGGTCAAGCTTTAGCCACGTGCTTCAAAAATAACCATTGGTGTAAAACTATATCAGAATGACTAAAACAGCAGGGTAGTTTGAAGCTGCAATCCACGCCTTTGCCTATTAGTGGTGCAAATATTTGCTGTGTTCTGCCATTGACTCAGTCGACGAACAATATTATTGTTTGTATCCGTGGGAAAGAAACGTGGTTTTGACCTATTCGAGGTTGTCACAAAGGGGTAAAATGTGTCAGTTGCTTGTTTATGGTGCAGTTATCACGCATTCTTCTCCAGTCCCCTCTGTCCCTATGTGCATGACATGATGAGGTGCTGAATGCACTCTGCTGTTTCCAGCAGAAATGCATGTGTTCAGCAAACACTGTATATAGAGTAGTCTTTTCGGTTCCCAGATTCTGCAATTCTTACCAGGTGAACTTACTCAGACTTGAATGAAGGGTGAACACTTGCTTTAATAAGTGCAATCGTGACATAGTCATGTTCTGTGTTGCCTCAGCCAGCACATAGACAGGAGATTCTCTTTTGGGGGACCAGACGACTGCATGTTTTATTCTTACACTGTATAGATGCTTTCGGTGCATCCAGAATAAAATTTTTATTATTATATTTCTGAACAATGTATTAATAGGAGTAAATAGATATGTATTGAAAATCCAAACATTTTTCAAAGCAACTTACATACCTTCAATATTTTTCTATGATAATATATAAGATCAGATGCTGTACCCTGGACAGGTGGTTGTAATGCAACAGCAAAAGCCAAACAAAAATAGAAATGTGAGCTGTGCATCATAAGGACAAGTTTTGTCAGTCTGTATTAGGATATTATTGCATTATGGTCTAGTAGATACAAGAGCTTATGATAAAAAGAAAATAGGCACACGAAAGGCAGATGACAATACCAACTAGTGTCCCACAATGACATGAATAGTACTTCGAATGGTTTGGGCATAGATGTCGAAGAGAGACATATACTTCATTGTTAAAATGGAAGATTTTTATTATGACACCAGTTTCATCTCACATGAAGTACAGGTACCTGTACTTACATTGTACAGATACGTACAATTGTCCTACATGCTCAGTGAAAAAAACTGTATGTAGACCAGAGCAAGAGAGTTCGAAAATTTGGGATTTTAAGCCGCTTTTAAGAACAAATATATACTCCTGGAGTTCCTAGAGCTCTAACAGGAATATTAATTATGACCACTAACAAAAACGCCATTTTGCAAATTCATCCTATTGGAGCCCAAATGCAAATCACAATTTTCTATGAATTTAAGGAGATTTTGTTCTCCTGAGATCTGGCCCATTTACTGTTCCATTTTAAATTACTAAATTCTTTTAGAAAACTTAAAAAAAATAGTCTTCAGAGCAGTGACTGTTTTTAAAAGTGTGCAGTGGTTGGTACTGGTGAAATTATGTGTCATATTCCTAATGAATTCTACTATCTTGTATAATTTTTATCTTTTAAGCTATTTTATCTGTCTCTTTTCCAAAATTTTATGTAGGTAATGAGACAATTTATCTAGAATGTACATAACATACATGGATAACTTTATGGATATTTTATAATTATGTGAATGTTGTGTTTTCATATTTTGTTACATATAAGAATATTTCTCTTGCGGTCTTGATGGCAAGGGAGAGAAGAAAGAACAATCTTTTGGAAAACATCCTAGGATTAGTATCTGAGCTCCATCTTGGATTCTGAATCTAGCTTTGCCACAATTGTAGTGTCACTTTGGGCCAATTAACTGTTCTCTGGTGTATCTGGGCTTCAATTTCCCCACCAATAAATAATAAAATGAAGATAAGAACTGCTCCGTTCTTATATCAAGATGATGTTAGGTCGGTGGCAAATCATCTTCCTCTCAAACGAAAATCACATTAAGATAAATTATTAATTGCTTCTTTCTTTCATAGAAGATCAGCTGAGGTGGACTCTCTAAATCTTTTTCTAGGGTTTAGAAGAGGTGTCTCTTGTTAGAAGTCGGTGGGGAAATACACTGATGGCTAAATAATTATCAGTCGTTGGCATGTGAGCAAAAGACTTGAGAATTATCTGGGAATTTAGAACTATTAAATAAACATGGAAGGAGTGAATGTCTTGTGAGAAGAGAGAAAGAAGAGAAAAATACATGTAAATATTATGATTTTGTTTATTCTATTTAATCATACTGCTCAGCAGAAATTCTCATTCTTGTGAGAAAAAGTAAAAAAAAAAAATGTTGAGTATTCAAGATACAGAGCAGTTCATCTTTCGGTTTTGTATAAAAACAATCATGACTTACTTAAGACACATGGCTCCACGTGGGCAGATATTCTTACAATGAAATTCTTAATTGTGAAAGAATCCTTTCCAATGACCAATTGATTTTTCAATGTGTATCTTGAACTGGAAAAAAAAAAGGTCAAAAAAAAAAAAAAAGGAAAATCATTTTAATTACACTTAAAAATACTCATGTTATTGTGACCTAAATTAGTGTTCTAACTTAAAAAGTTATAATACATGATTAGTAATAATGGTAACTCTAGGAAGCCACTTATAACATGTAAACATTTTATTTTTGAGAATGAGATTCATTTTGTTAACATTTGTTCATTCTACAAAGATAGTCTTGTATCCTAAAGAATACACTCAAGCCTGAAGTCACTCCATTGGTGGTGATCCTTTGGGTAAAGAAAATACCAAGAGCACATAGTAACAAAGGGGAAACATCTTACACACTGAGACATTTAGATCTCTTACAGGGTTTTTTAATTTTTCTGTTACATCAGAATTTAAAAACTGTTATAACAAAATGGGAATTGGGCATTCTTTTGAAAGCAGACACAATTTCTCAAGTTAAAGAAAGGTTCATTATAAATGCCCAATATATTTAAGAAATATTAAAAGAGATTTATGTGGAACATTCATTATTAACCATGACTTTTTACTATCCATTCAAATGTTTTTTATTTATTTGCTAAATAGTTGATAACACTTATATTTGTATCCACTCTGTGATAGGCCCATGGCATTCCAAATCACAGTTGCATTACATATGTATTCTACACATATGTAAATAAATATTTTCAATCCACTTTCTCTCAGTGTAAACTTTGTACTTACAACTTACATGTTGTTAGCAGCTCAGATAATAAAAACTCTTCAAAATGGGGAATGACATATATGATTTTTTTAGAGGGTTGATATAGATTGAGTTGACATTATAAGAAAAGTTCTTCTTATTGGTTCAGGAAAACAAACCAAGAGGTGATGTCTGTGGGACTACACAATCCAAACAAAAACAGAGTCAGGTTTTAAATAGGTTAGTAGTGTCAGGCTACATAAGCTCATGGGATTTGCACTTGCATCTCTGGAACAAATCTACAAAGAGGAAAACAGAGTTATTTGAACAGAAACAAAACTATAACCTACACCTTCCTATAGTTACAGCTTGTTTTTCTCACTGGCACATCACTAGACAAGCAAAAGGAGACATGTGGATGTCAAAAGCTCTTTAAACAATAAATAATGTGACTTATAAAACCTAATGCAATCCTAGGACTTGAGCAAGTAATAAATTCAAACATACTGTGTTGCATACATTCTCCTTTAATATCAGGTTTTCTCCTCCTTAAGTAAAACAGTGCTTATATGAGATGTTTCTAGTACCCATACATGAATTATGGAAAATACAGTTTTAACAGGAAAGCTACAGACCTATTCTCATTAAAAGAGACACATTTTTGGGCTTTTCATACCTCTTTTCTGTGAAATTTAGATCTTCAAGAAAATATTTTCCTTAATGGGGTGCCTGGGTGGCTCAGTCAGTTGAGCGTCTGATTTCGGCTCAGGTCATGATCTCCCAGTTCATGACTTAGAGCCCTGCATTAGGCTCTGTGCTGACAGCTCAGAGCCTGAAGCCTGCTTCTGATTCTGTGTCTCCCTCTCTCTCTGCCCCTCCCCTGCTCATGCTCTCTCTCACTCTCAAAAATGAATAAATGTTTAAAAAAATACTGAGATTCAAAAAAAAATATTTTCCTTAAACTTTATTTTCACACAATCATTACTCACAAGCTTAATTAATATTTGTACTACTTTGGCATTTGCCCTTCACCACCACCCCCCCTCTTTATTTTCTCTGCAAAGGTATCTATTCACTTTTCCACAAATTTACAAGTGTTTTACCTCCTGGGTCTTATCCAACTTTTCTCATTTAGAATATTTCTAGAACTGGAGATTTAGATGCTAAAAATAATGACACTGCTAGTGATTCTCTTCCTGGCAATATGAGTTATTCAATATGTTTAAGATTACAAACCAATATACTTTTCTTATGTTAGGATAAAATGCTTACTCTGTATTTTGCTGGTTTTATTTTCCATTCTTGATACTTTTCTCCCCAAAACTACTAAAAAAAATCAGACCTAAAAATAAAATTTCTTCTTTGACCCTAGGTCTTTTTCTACATTGGAAATAATGAAGATAAACATTTATATAATTATAAATTTGTTCTTTGTTTTCATGATAGAGGAATTTAACTTATAATGATCACAATTTAATTTATAATTCTCACATGTGGTAATATAATATTTCCAAAAGTTATAGTGAAAATCTGTTTGGGGTCATAAAGTATGCAAAGATGAGAAGCACTAAAAAAATGAACATTCTTTATTAACAAAATTATATCACACAAATCAAGTTGCTAAACAGTGTCAATGTTCAGTATTACTAATGAGTTTAATCTTCAAAGCATTTTCTGTAAAATAATTGGTTCTCAGCCATCCACTGAGGGCAGAAAATATCTCCTATCCAAGTCCAAAGGCCAGTGACAAAGTATGGAGTTTTATTACCATGTCTTTCTTGTCCTTCAAAACACTTGAGGGTATGCACAAACACACAGAACCAAACAAATCATCTTCTTCTATAGAGCAAGGTAGTTAATTCATTCTTTGTAGAGTATTTAAATTTATTAAACGGCACGGTGAAGTTTGAGAATGTTTGAGAAATTAAGAGAAAATAGGTAAACATTTATGTTGACATATTTATTTAGATAGTACTAAAATTTGTAATTGGCCCTACATTATAATTAAAATTTTGAGTCATGTGATGTAGGGAAATGAGACGTGAGCTGGAATTTGGATCATGACCTGAATCAAAATCAAGACTTGGATGCTCAACCGACCCAGAATTTTTTAATTCCTATTATATGCCAGATGTTGTAAGAGTGTTAGTCTGTATTCTAACTTGAGATTTTCTATCTCTTGATTTTCATGATGAGAATATGTTTGCATGCTTCATGAAGGTCAAGACCATTGAGATTTGGACTGGGAATCAGGAAAATGATGAAGGCAAAGGATGAGAGAAGACTGAGTAGAATCTATCTGTTTCTTTACCTTCAGGCTTAGAAGTTAAATAAGTTAATTTGGCTCATATTTATTGGGTGTTCATTCCCTGTTTATGCTGTGCTAAACATTTTATTTCGAATCTCACATTTAATTTTTGCAACAACCCTAAGAAGTAACAGATAAGGAACTTGTCAGGATAGCCTAGCTATTAAGTGGTAAAGGTGAAATTCTTTTTTATTTTTAAAGTTGTTTTTTAATTTCCTTAATGTTTATTCATTTTCGAGAGACAGAGAGAGACAGAGTGCAAGCAGGGGTGGGGCAGAGAGAGAGGGAAACACAGAATCCGAAGCAGGCTCCAGGCTCTGAGCTGTCAGCACAGAGCCTGATGCGGGGCTCAAACTTACAAACTGTGAGATCATGACCTGAGCTGAAGTCAGATGCTTACCTGACTGAGCCACCCAGGGGCCCCAGTAAGTGGGTGAAATTCTAAAACAGGCAGGAAGACTTTAGAGAGAAAAATTCATTTTATAGACTACTGACATTGCAAGGGGCATCTGGTCCAACCACAAATTCCAAGTTTTTCAAGACATGCACTTTTATTTTATTTTTTATTTTTTTGTTAAATTTTTTTCTAACTTTTTAATTCAGTATTGACAGAGAGACAGAGCGTGAGCAGAGGAGGGGCAGAAAGAGTGGGAGACACAGAATCCGAAGCAGGCTCCAGGCTCTGAGCTGTCAGCAGAGCCCGACACGGGGCTCGAATCCACAAATGGTGAAATCATGACCTGAGCCAAAGTTGGCCGCTTAACCGACTGAGCCACCCAGGCACCCCAAGACATGTACTTCTAAAGGCTCCTGAGATTAAAATAACTTCCAGAAATGTCACTCTGTAACATAAAAGTAAATACCTGATTTTTCATGGTAGGTCAAAGTAAATGACAGCGGTTGAAGTCCTAATTGTTATAAGCACAAGGTGCCCCATCACAAGTGGAATTTTCCTTTACTTCTTTAGCAATCGAAAGGCATCTGTAAAGGTAAATTGCCAAATGCAGTAACAAGTAAGAGGCAAGTTGTGGTCACTGGTACTAACACTTTCTTTTCCAACTGAATTTTAACCTAAAGAGGTAATGCATGATAGTCAAGGAAAGCAAGAGACATTCAGGATTTTTTCTATTATTTTTTCTCCATTTTAATATTGGACTTTAGATGAAACTCCAGAAAGATTTTATTTTTAAAATTTATTTTTTGATCCACTAAGTTTTAAGTGGATTATGCAGATCTTTTTATTGATTACACTGATGTTGCCTTCTTGGCCAAACCACTATTAAATGCATTATCCAAATGAACTATTTCTGTTTAGAATGGCAATTTGTATTACTTCCAAATTTAATAGGCCTCTTGTATGTATATTTGCTTTAGAAAGTATAAATAATTTTCTCTAATGAAAAAAATGTTAATTTTCTGAAGGTGATTTATTTGTCCTACCTTCTGAGATTTTTTTTTGAAGCTAATGTGTTGAGATAAGAAGAAACAAGGTATTACAGCATTACATTCTGGGGATTCTTAGCTCAAATCATCTTATTTCTCTTTGATGATAACAGAGCTAGAGGTAACCATGGAAAAGACCATTTTACTTGTTTCATAACAATTGTAGAGGACCCCAGTGATAGTATCCAAAGCCTTTTATAGTTAGCTCACTTTCACCCTTGACTTTTATATTATCACTGCATTATTGTTTAAATGAGGTCATGACTTGTACTACATCTGAATGAAGGTACTTGGTCAAAGAACAACTGAGGAAAAGAAATAGAAAAGTAGGGTTAGTAGTTGCTTCCTCATCATGGGTTTTCTGTGTGCGTGTGATGCTTTTTAATAGTATCTATCTATCTATCTATCTATCTATCTATCTATCTATCTAGATAACACATTGTTATAACCACTATTAAGATTTTAATGAAACATTAGGAAGCATTTTGAAAGCTCATCAAATATTTGGCTTTAAAAAAAATGTAATTGAGGGCTCCCCTACCAACCAAGTTTACCTCTGGTTCTGACCTAGAAGCCCAGTCTCATAAACACTTGGCATAGTTAATCTATATGTCGTGGGATAAAGCCAAGAGAGTCTGACCACTCTTTCCTTCATGCAGAATCACTGACTGTTGAATGACCAGACAAGTCAAGGCCAAAATATCCACACTGTGCCTGAATAAGCCAGAGTTAGTATTCACAATAACTAATTTAAGTAATTCATTGTCAAATATTTTGTCCTCCTTCTCTGCTAAGTCATCTTTGATAACATGAAGCTGAACCCTCTCCTCCTCTACTGAATTCGGGAGATTGGACTCTGTGACTAAAGCAACAAAGATTATTGTTGATCACAGAACTCTTGGTGTCAAGGATCCCTCATTGGCTCCTCAATTTTTTTCAGAGTATGATGGGAACTATTCCTGATGAGGCCAAGAATGAGCAAACAAGAAGCATAGCTAGCAAACTATGCAAAATCACAATATAGATTCATTTTGAATTCCATGTCAAAGAAAGTTTGATAGACTTGAGTCTTTAATATTGGTATGCTATGTCATAAGCATGCATTGTCAGTTCATACAAAAGCCAAATGTAGTTTCATTTAAAATCAAGATTACTTAATATATTTCATATTTAGAAAAATAGTGGCAAGAATTGTTTTTTGATGTCTGTGGGAAGGTTTTCCTGTGATTCTTGAGATTCTTTTTCAGAGGTTATAAATACAGTATTCACTTACATCTTGTTTTGGTTGGCAGCACGGACATCTTCCACCCTAGAACCCATTCACAGTTAAAGCAAGACAGAACATGCATTTCATATGAGGAACAATATGATTGTTACAACATTGAAGTTGGAAAACAATTTAGCACCATTTCTACCCTGAAACATTCACTGAAATTTATTGAAAAAGCAGAGACTCTTAGAATTGGTTGGTACTCACAGAACACAAATCAAAATGTACATACTTATGATATATTGAAAACCATAGATTTCTTTTTATTCTATGTTCTAGTGACTTTGTTGACTCCAGTTGCAGCATTGTATATGTTATAATGCAAATTACTCACTATAACACTAATGTTTCTATTGGAAATTATTTTTTGAAAATTCATAAATGTCTTTGCCACTGCAACCATATTGATGGGGGTTGGGGTATTAAAAATGCCTCTACCTATAAGGGTTAATTTACTGGAAACAACTGATTCGTGTATTGGCCAAGAAAACAATGCAAAAACTTCATGTGATATTTTTAACATCATTATGCTAAGTAGTACTTGTTTGCTCTTTTAAAAATCTAATCCATGCCTAGCAGATCATTTCTTTCTACTTAAAGAAAGGTATTGCAATGTGTAATATAGAAATTTTGTAAGTCCTGTTGACCTATTACCTGATCGCTGAGAGAATGTGTGAAAATATTTTAACTTTGACTTTAGGGTCAATTCTGGAACACTTGGGATCAAAATTTGATTGCTTCTGGGAGATTTGTGATGATTATCACTTTATTTAAAATTTGTTCACAAGAAATAATCATTTTAAAAAGTGAATTGGCAGGTGGAAGATTCTAACCCAAAAGAATTCTGGGTTTCAGCACAATAAACTGTATTTCATCAGGGAGGATTATTTTGGTTTTTTTTCACACTTTATTTAAATGTGAATATTTTTTCATGATACAGAATAAAATGTGCATTTTATGGAACTTGTTTGAATTGTGTCTTTGTTGAAAATAATTGTTTTGAATTTGGTTTAATAAATGAGAAGCTCTCCATTACAAAAATATGAAGCAATGGATTCAGAGAAAATAATTTTGATATATTAGCTTTGATAATATTACTTTAAACATCTATAATATTTTTCCTGTAATAAGTTGTACTGTAATGCTATAAGCAATAAAATTAGTGTCACATAAGAAGTTAAAATTGTAACCCCCTGCAGTATATTTGTTTAAAGTAAAAGATTTCTCTTTTCTGTTAAAGATAGTGATAAAAACTAGATAGAATTTTGAAGAAATTTTTATTTTAAAATGGGATTTCTTTTTATATTTCTAAATTCTTTTAATTTATCAAAAACATAATTATTTTCCTAATATTATGGGTTTATCCCAGTCTTTGAAATTAAGAAGGTTAGAATGTCCATGGAAAAATTGAATGCTTCCATATTTTAGAAAATCCATAGTTTGCCACTAGCCCTTGAAGCATTAAAAGGCGAGAGCGAGATACGTAATATAGGAAGGCTGTTACATGAGGCCTGCAGATTTTTTCTAATTAAAGAAACACAGGCTTAAGGGATGGATTTTTGGACATTACTGAAGAGTTATTTATATCTATTGTTTCTCTGTGCAATATAGCATTTTGAGTAGAGGACAACTAAATAAAACTTTGTCTTTGTTATGCATATATGAAAGTGTATTTATAGAGGATAGAGTCTAGAGTGAGCTGTTGTTTATAAAGAAGTCAGGGATATGAAGATCACACATAATTAAATGGATCAATACACAAATTATTGGTAATTAACACCTCTGTTTTGCCTTTCTTCCCCTCTTCTTTCCTTACACACACACACACACACACACACACACACACACACATATACACATACACACAGCAATCAATTACAATCCCTTCTTGTAAATTCTGTGATAATATATCTACTGAGAAAGATACCAACTTTCAAACATGATAAAATATATTACAGATTTGGATAAGTAAACACTCAAGTGCCAAATACCATTAAAAGGAGGAGGAGACAGACATTTCTGTGCCATGGGCTATTCTCTCCTGAGAGTGTGATGCAGAATGGATGCAAATGGATGCTTGAGACCCCAACTTTTGGTCAAGAATTCTTGCATCAAAATGCTTCTATTCTCAACCATCAGGGAAGGTTTGCTTTCTTTAAGATCACTGAAAACACCCAGTTTCCCTGTATCAGCTCGGATCCATTTTTTTTTTTCTTTAAATCTAAGCAAGTTAGCACAATGTGCTTTAACTGGATTAAATAACGACGTACCCTGTGTGAACAGTCTAGAACTGACAGGCATTTTACAGATGGCAGAGACTTTGGAAATGAATCAGCAGCACACCTAATTTGGGAAACGAAGAAACTAAGAACTGGAGAGGGTAAGTGATTCTCCAAAATTCTATGTACAGTTGGTAGAGGAGCTGGACTAAGATTCAGTTGTCTTGATTCCAGGTCCAGGGTTTCTTCCTCTATATTACATTGCTGTAGGCGGTTTCCACAGAGCAACACGTGTACACACACGTATTTCAGCTACTGCTACTGAAGATGTTGCTGGACTCATCTCTGGGTGTTTCTGAAAGGACAGCTGTATGTCCAACTATGCTATTTACATAAAGGTCTTTGCCCTTTATTTCATTTTTTTTAAAACCTGAAACAACGGAATCTCACAAAAAGTGTACTCTCCATATGATACTAAGATTGTTATTTAGGGGGCGCCTGAGTGGCTCAGTCAGTTAAGCATCCAACTTCAGCTCAGGTCATGGTCTCATGGTTGGTGGGTTCGAACCCCGCAATGGGCTCTGTGCTGACAGCTTGGAGCCCGGAGCCTGCTTCGGATTCTGTGTCTTCCTCTCTCTCTGCCCCTCCCCTGCTCATGCTCTCTCTCTCTCTCAAAAATAAGTAAACATTTAAAAAAATTTTTTAAAAGATTGTTATTTAGTATAATGTAGTCACAATACTCTGTACACCTAAAGTTTTGGAATCATATTTAAATACATCATCAGTTTGTTGTATCTGGCTAAAGCTGCACAATTATGTCAGAGGTCAAGAAGACTGAAAAAAAGATTGGCTGGATGCAGACCACCCCAGATCACTATGTGAGGAACAGAAACTGGAACTTCTGGGTGTCTTTTCTCCTGTGGGCCCATGTGGGTGCATCAATCACTGCTTTCCATCTCATCTGATTCTACTGTCTTCTAGTGTCCAACCTTAAGTCTTTGTGTGTGTGTGTGTGCATGTCTTTGGGGAGGACAGTCCTCTTGGTTCTTAGAATCCACTGGGACTATTCCCATAAAAAGGGAAAATAAATGTCTATGGTCACGGTTTACAAATAACAACGTTCAGTCTGGTGAGTGGTGGGTGGAGAAGTGCTAACATTTCCTCACCTGGAGTCATTCAACCCATTAACAGATATTGCTTCATTGTATGATATGGTGATCACACTGACCATGACAGAGGATGTCTGCAGCAAATTCAGCTGCACCCAAATTGTGGACCTTTGGATTGTCTTCCATAGCTGTGAATATCCTGTTTTAAAACCAACACAATTCTCTTGAAATTCTTCATATTAATGACATTTGAGCTATTTAATTTATTGCCTAGCAGGAATTCCAGGAACAATATCCAGGATTAGACAGGGAAGGATTTCAGCTCTCTCATGCCTTCTTTAAATCTCCATGATCTCCACTTTTTTTTTTGAGAGAGATTGGGCACATGTGAGTGAGGGCAGAGAAAGAGATGGGGAGGGGGGAGAGTGAGAGAAGCAGGGCTCACCCTAAGTGGGTTCATGTTTTTACGATGTGGGGTTTGTGTTCACCCAAAGCGGGGCTCATGCTCACCCGAAGCGGGGCGAACTCACCTGATGTGGGACTTGAACTCACAAACCATGAGATCATGACCTGATGCTTAACGTCTGAGCCACCTAGGCACCACCACGGTCTCCATTCTTAACACCCTCCCCCCAACTCTTAACAACACGGGCAAGGAGAGAAGGGAAGAGATTTTCAGTCCTTATTCTTTTACTGCTGCACACATAGCCTGTCTTCTGCTCCCTATAGTTTGTCACTGGGCCCGAAGCAGGAGGAGGAGAAGAAACACCCTGCAAGTGACCTGAAACTGCTGGGGCTCCCTGCCTGACTATGGAAAAAAAGGGAGGACTAGAGCAAGTTATCCAGCAATCACCACTGAGTCCTCTGAAAGGTAGTCTTAGAGGAGGGAGGGCAGGGAGGGGTTCTGCCTTTCAGCACAGGAGCAGCAAATAAGACACTTCTGTTCTGGTGGAGTTGCCAGGAGCCCCTCCCTCCTTCCTTTCCTCTGCTGGTGGAGACTTTATTCTTTGTGTAGCCTAAAGTAGGTTGGGACCAGATCAAATGAGATAATAGCAGTGAAAGTTCTTTGAAAAACATAATGGCTTACACAAAACTTGAGGCTCTTTTTATTTGCCATTGATTTTCCCAGGAGTCAAGAATAGATTCCAGAACTTACTGAGGAGTCATAAATATTAATAACACACATTGACACCAGCTCCCAGTGAGGTTCCAAATTTTTATCACTTATATATAGAGAAAATTGGACATGATTATAGTATGTTCAGCCATGGCTAGCAGCTGGAGTGTTTTTATTTCCTTGTCAACCATAAAGGCAAGCACAAACACTACATATACCCACTCCTGTGCCTCACCCCACTTCTAGAAACAAAATATTTAAAAAGGACTCTTTAACATGTAGACTATATCGTAAGTATAGCCCTAGCTTCATTAACCTGAAATTCTTAAGAAAGCAGTACTATTTGAATTTTTCACTTTCAGAATCAGTTATCGATATCTTATGAGATTTCTGTTACACAGATAGGAATTAAGTACTGTTTCAGAGTTCTTCCTGATTTATGACTTAGAGCTGTAAGATAAATTCTCAAAAGTTAATGTTAAAGCAATAAAGAGGTTTCTAGATGTTGAATTAGTTTAGCACTCTCACCCAACTTATTTAGATACAGGTGAGAAAATAATGCCGGAGTTGACAATTTAAAGTGTTTATGCTAAACATAACACAAGACCAAAATTCAATACCAACAATTTTATCATCCCCATCAAGCCTCCCATCTAAACTCTGACAGGATGTTTATACTTTTTATAGAACTCCAATTGTTGTGTTTCTGCTGCTGTTGTTACTGATACAGAACCAAGATTCTTACTAATTTGTATATTGTACGTATATGGATAGATGGATGGATGGATGGTTGGATGGATGAATACACAGGTAAGTAGAATTATCTGTCAGATAGAGTTCTAGTTACTTTCACATAAGATGCTGCCAATAAGCCCATCGACAGACAAGGCCACAGGCTCTGGGTGACTAAAAGCCTTTTCTAAGCTTGCATAACCAGAATGTCAGAAAAAGTTTTCAAACCCAGATTTCTGACTCCAAGTCCTGTTTTCTTTGCCTCAAAGTAACTGCTGGACATGCATTAGATACCTGGTTTTCATATCAGCATTTGTAGAAATGAAACATATTAAAATTATTTTGGGGAGGACTCTTGAGTGGTTCAAACTATCACCTGATCACAGAATTTCAAGGTTTGGTCTTATGTTAGTCCTTAGGCAGGAGAAAATTCTAAGATTCACCTTCATGTATGTCCACCTATTCACAGATATGAAATATTGCAATTCATGGCATCACCTTGGTTTTTTCCCTTTGCACAATGATATTTGTGGAAAAGCCCCACAGGAGCACTAAGATAAGTGTAGGACACTCTGGTCATATAGACATGAACCACTTAAAGGAAAGGGTTGTGTTTTCTTTTTCCTTTATAGCTCCTTACAGTGTTTAGAAGGACACACCATGCCCAGCACAGTTGCTACAATTAAAAGTCTTGAAAGAATGCTTGGAGTAGTTCAGATCTATTCTTTTAAGACTTCTGTTCTGAAAAGTTTTAACACAGCTAACTCATGTAGGAAAGATATGCCTACTACTTGGTGTTATCTTTGTGTTCAGGATGACTGAGACATCATAAATCACTTCTAACTGTCTGAGAATGTGAACTGTAAGTCCTAAAACTCCCAGTGCTGCCTTAATAACTCTGCCTCACAGGGCCCCAATGATCTAATCATGAATTCCCTTGTTCTTGGCAGATATGCAGCACTCCCCTACCCCACCTCATCCCTAGCAGGAAAATCTTTTCCTGAACCTGGCTAATTTGCCATCAGCCACAACAGCTGAATTCCACCCAGTGTTCAACCTAACAGGATCCTGACAGCCCATAAGTTTTTTCAAAGAAGCCAAGCACATCCACATGTGAGAGCCAAGGGTCACCTTACCTTTTTGCTACTCTGAAGACTTCCCCAGACAGCCCGTCTGTTCTCTTCCTGAATGTAACTTCAGTGTGGCCCTGCATGGTATGCGAAGTGCTTCTCCGCCAGACCATGAGTATATGTGACTAGTGGATTGCTCTCTATTTCATTTGTCCAGTGTTTAGTGTTTTGCATTTAACCTTCTTGCCAACAAGGTGAATAGGATGTAATTAGAACAAAATGTTAATTCACTTTATTAAAGAGAATTTTAACGTCTATCAACTCACAGTGTTCATCAAAATAAGCACATTATATGTCTTCTCACTTTGATATTTAAATAAATGATGATCTGTGGGGCTTTGTAGTCAAATACGTTGATAAAATTTTATTGGGTATAAATTTTGGATTTTTCTTTTGACGTGTTGCTAATATTTCATAATAAAGGCAAATTGTTTAGCATAGAAATCATCCGATGTGGTAAGTATCAGTCCCTTTTTATTTAGTTAGAATGCTTAGAACAAATTCATTTCTCTCATTCACTGTTGGAGATGTTGAAGTTTATTGATGCAATAAAACTGGAAAAATGATACTTTCCCTCTTGCAAATGCTTTCACTTGCCAACTCACTTTGCATTTTCTAGTTATCAACAAATTATACTTACCTGGACAATTCAATGGTGAGAGAAATTCTACTTTTTAAGTTCCTACATGATCTTTCCACTACTCTAACGAGTTTGGACTGATCATTTAGACCACTGGTTCTCCACTGAGGGCAATTTTACCCCAGGGGAAATCTGTCAATTTCTGGAGACTTTTTTGGTTGTCTATCTGGGGCAGAAACACTATAGGTGTTTACTAGGTAGAGACCAAGGATGCTGCTAAATTACATCCTACATTACAAAGGATGACCCCCACAATAAGGAATTATCCAACTCAATACATCCATAGTGCTGAGGTTGAGTATGATATTGTGATTTATAATAAAAAACATATATTTAGCTTTTGTCCCCATTTCTGGCACACAGGTTCTAAAAGTCTTGGAATTTTTTTAAGTGATGAGAGTAATGGCTGTGTCTTTTGTTATGTTAATGAGGTGACTTTTGGACCACACCTAAGGATAGGGGCTGTTTACCAGTGGAAACCATGTGATTAGAGGGCTGGAACTTTTAGTCTCAGCCCCAACCTCCAGAGAGGGGAGAGAGGCTGGAGATTGAGTTCTATCACCAGTGGTCAATGACTTAATCAAGCATGCATTGGTAATGAAGCTTCCCTAAAAAACCAAAAGGATTACATTTAGAAAGCTTCTGTGTTGGTGAACGTGGGGAGAATGGCAAGTCTTGAGAGGGAATGGACGGAAAGTCCACTCTCCTTCCTCATACCTTGCCCTATGCATCTCTTCCATCTGACTGTTTCTGAGTTATATCCTTCCATAAAAAAGAACAGTAATGTAATAAGTAAATATTTCTCTGAGTTCTATGGGCCACTCTAGCAAATTAATTGAATCTGAGGGGGAGGTCATGGGAACTGCTGATTTATAGCTAGTCAACCAGACATACAGGCAACAATTGGCACCTACAGTGGACAACAGTCTTGTGAGACTGAGCCCTTAAGCTGTGGAATCTGATGCAGTCTCTAGGTAGATAGTGTTGGAATCGAGTTGAATTGTAGGACACCCAGCTGGTGTCGGAGAATTGTTGGATGCGTGGGGAAGCCCTGTCCCTGACACACACACACATACTCACATGGTATTTGGTGATCATAACCCTTTTATTGAGAAACACTGGTTTAGAATATATGGTGTGCTGCTTGCGCTTTTCAAATTACAAAAACCATAATAGGAGTAATTTGATCTATAATAGGGTCAGAAGTTGGCATATTTGGAAAGCAACCCTTGAGAACATTTCTAAAAATAGTTCCAAGTGCCACAACAGAGGCTACAGCGTGGCTTAGCCAAGGTTTTTAACCCTTTCAGTCTGTATATAATCTCTACACCCATCTGTCTGAACAGAAAAGAATCATATTCTACCATGATGAAATGGCAATTCTCTGTCCAATGTTGTAATTTTCAGCTCAGTATAACCATCACAGAATACTTGTATCTTTCATTTGATATTTAAGTTTCATATATATATAGTGGTTTCTTTCTGTTGAAATTTGTAAATTAAAAAAAATGATGAATTCCTAACTTTATTTTTAAAGAAGAGTTTTCTTACCAGTCAAAAGACTCTTTTAAGTATCTCTCAAATTACAAATTAGCCTTTTATGATACTGCCCAGTGCATTATAGTTTTAAATTATAGGGGGGGAGAATAAATGTTGGCAAAAATGTGTGAAAATTTTTGTGAATGAGTGATTCCTAGAAATATTTGACTCCAGGAATTTTGCTACCCTCATCCCTGCTAGTGATTCACAATTTGTTCACAAATAAGTTTTGCCTGCTATTAGAACATTGCTGCCAGGTGCAGATCTATTGGAGAAGCTTTCATTGAAGAAGGTTTATTGCCTCTTTACAAATAACTTTTTGGGGTCAGTTTAAATGGCATAAACTTCACTCATTATAAGTATATAATTCAATGATTGTTTAGTAAATTTATATAGTTGCACAATCATCACTGTGATCCAGATATAAAACATTCCCAGAATCCTCAAAATGTTTCTCATGGCCACTTACAGTCATTCTCACTAACACCCAAACTCTAGGCAATCATTGATCTGCTGTTTCCATAGATTTGTCTTTGTTAGAAATTTTATTTAAATGGAATCATATAATATGTAAGCTTTTGTGCCTAACTTCTTTCAGACAAAATGTTATTTTAATTAAAGTTTATTTATTTATTTTGAGAGAAAGAGAGAGAGATAAAGTGCATGCACACGTGAGTGGGAGAGGGGCAGAGAGAGAGGGAGAGGGAGAGAATCTCAAGTAGGCTCTGCACCATTAATGCAGAGCCCAACACAGGGCTTGAACCCACCAGCCACGAAATCATGACCTGAGAATAAATCAAGAGTTGGCACTCAACCAAATGAGCCACCCATGTGCCCCTAAAAAAATGTTTTATGGTTAATCCGTGTTGTTGCATGTATCAGCAGTTCATTTTTATTGCTGAGTAGTATTTCAATGCACAGTTATACCCCACTTTGTTTATCCATTCACCAGTTTATAGACATTTGGATTGTTCCATTTTTTTTTTGTTTTGTCATTATGAATACTGCTACTCTAAACATTTACAAACAAGTCTTTGTGTGGATATACTTTTTCACTTGTTCAGGGTAGATGCCCAGGAGTGAAATTACTGGGCCATGTGGTAGGTGTATGTTTAACTTTTTTAAAGAAAATACCAAACAGTTTCCATAGTTACTGTACCATTTTACATTCCTGCCAGCAATGTATGTTCTGGTCCAGTTTCTCTACATCCTGCCAGTGCCTAGTATTTCCAGTCTTTTTGATTATAGCCATTCTAGTGGGTCTAAGTGGTATCTCTTTGTGGTTTAAATGTGCACTTCCCTAAAGACTAATGAAATTAAACATATGTAAAATGGCCTTCTTACATCTTCTTTGGTGAAATGTCTATTTGAATATATTGCATTAAGAAAACATTCACATCTCTTACCTTCCTTTTGCCTTTTGGTGCCACTATTTTCCAGTTACATGGAATGACAATTAATTGATTGATGATCTATAAGAGTATACCCTGTTCAGATATTTCAGTTCAGATTACCTGAGAGGAGGTAAGAGACACTAGCACTTCTGGGAGGTATTAACTTGAAATTACAAAACTACCTTAATGCTTTATGTGTCTGAAGCCACTTAGACTATCTTCTAAATGCAGCTAATAGATACTGGACATCGATTCTGATGCCAAAGATTTTTAATCGCAACAGATCTTATTTACCTCAAAAGCTGATTTTGAAAAGGCATTCAGAAGAAATTTATTTCAATTCACTCTAGATTAAAACTATCAGAAATGTCAAAGGTGAACCACCTTAAGAACTAAAGATGGAATGGTCCAGACAATGGAATAGTATTGAGTGAAACAATAAGCAAAGAGTTAACAGCCAAGAAAAGACTTAGGAAACTTAGATGCACACTATTAAGTAAAAGAAGCCAAACTGACAATGCTACCCACTCTATGATATTCTGGAAGAAGCAAAACTTTGGAGACAGGGAAAAAAGATCAGTAGCCAGGGGTTCATGGGGAGCAAGGGCTGAAAAGGTGGAGCTAAGACAATTTTTTAGGGCAATGAAATTACTATGTATGATACTATAATGTTGGATATGTGTCACTTGTCTACACCCACAGAGAGTACAACACCAAGAATAAACTCTAATGTAAGCTATGGAATTTGGGTGATAATGTGTAAATGTAGGTTTAGCAAGTGAAATAAACGTGCCACTCAGATGAGGGATGTTGATAATGGAGGAGGTTATGTGTGTATGAGGGCAGGGGTAATGGGAAATCTCTGCACTGTCTGCTCAGTTTTAATGTGAATCTGAAACTGCCCTAAAAATAGGGGCACCTGGGTGGCTCAGCAGGTTGGGCATCATGACTCTTGATTTCAGCTCAGGTCATGATCTCATGGTTTGTGAGTTCAAGCCCCATGTGGGGCTCTACACTGGCAGTGTGGAATAAATAAATACACTTTAAAAAATAAAATAAAACTGCCTTAAAAATAAAGTCTACTCAAAAAATTAAGGACATATATCCAAGGAGGATGTAGTCCTTGCAATCCAAGCAGGTTAGTGTCTGGGCCGACTCATGTTTATTTTTCACACTCTTCTCTGTCAAAGCCTTTATTTTGTAGAAAGAATGGTCAATCAGTTGTTCTATTAACTAATTTCTTCAGCAGCCTGCCCATTTATTTTTCTTAGACTTGCTGGTCACTACGACAACCACTTTCAAAGTTGTAAAACTCATGTTTGGAGACCTGTGCTTTTTATTGCTGTGGGTTGTTGTTTATTCGTTTTCAGTTCAACTAAAATAAAAAGAGTCTTCTTGTTCTGTGAAATAGGAGATTGGCTATATAACAGCGCTATAGCAATATTTTGTTTAGAAAAGTCACAATTTGGTTCACAAGCTTAAGAACTTACCAGTTTACCTTTACTGGTCTGTATTGCAAACTCATTCCTAGAAAGCTATGAGGGAAAGATTTTTTTTTTTTTGACTAGTTGGCTAAAGTTCATTTTTCCAGATTAACCTAATGAGAAAGAAGCTGAAAGATTCTGAGCAGAACAGACTAGCTTGCAGTTAGACAGATTCAGTCTTGCTCCAAACTAAGTCTTCTGGCTCACTCTTGCCTGCCACCTCTCAAGCCACAGTGAAGCTGTGACAAAAATGCCTATTAAAAAGTGTTTCACAATTCTGAGACCCCAGACTGTGCTGCTTCTAAATATATTTGTTCTGTGCTTGTAAAGTGCAGACTAGGCTCCCACCAATTTACAAAAATAAATCCCATTCCCATTGGATTGACTCTGTGACCTGATTCTGTGAAGGCTAAGGGCACATCTCCTGGATACCCTTATTTCTTCAGGACTCAGCAGAGAGACATGTGTATGGAATATATTCAGTAATCATTTGTTGACTAAACAAACACTGAATGTTATCTTAACATTGTTAAGTGTCAACTGTGCGAAATATCGAATGAATATCTAAATACCTCACCTGCTCACTCCCAGATAGACTATCTTTTAGCTCAGTATTTTCAGGTTTCTTTAAATTTATTCCTTTTTGTACAATATGGTTTAAATGAAGAAACCAGCACTGTATATTCTGGAATGGTGCTAACAACATTATAGAATATACAGAATTACTAATACTTAACTGTGCACTTTAATTCTCTTGCAATTACTCAAATGTGTCTTGTTTTACAAACATACACTAGATTTGTTATAAAATGGCTATGTGTAGCAAGGAAGGGTTACAAAGGTAAAGAAGGAGGAGAGCTTACTTTCAAAGGAGCTTAGAATTCAGCATTGGAGGGAGAGAGTTAAACCGATAATATTGTATTATTGAATACAGGTGGGAGGAATGGGATGGGGAAGCAGAGAAAATATTGATTGATTGTCAACAGAATCATCCTGAAACTTCCAAATGGGAGCATCAGTGATAGGGTCCAGCTTGCACTCCCAGGGATATAGAGCTGTGAGCAGGAACAGGTGGACAGAAGGCACTGCTCCTGAGCCCCAGTGATATGGCCAATGGTCAGGAGTACATACACCCTGATCCAGTTTAAGGGAACTAAAGGCTGTTAGAATGATGTATACAATCCTCTAAATCTGTCACATTAATTTTTCTGAGTATAGGTATGTGTATTAATTTATCATAATGTCTAAGTTTTTTCCAGAATCTATTATTCATTGGATTAAGATTTGAAGTTTATGGAAACCATGTTATTTTATCAGATAGAAATTAAATTGAAAAGGTGTAACCTACAGAAATAAAGGGATATACGAGTTTATTTTTCGACTGTTTGGAGTGCTGCGCTCTTCTAGAGGTTCTCAAGTATTGCAGATGACAACCTCCTTGCCCATTTTTATTGTCTTTTAGTAAATAAAACCCACCATCCTTTAGTACGACCCTTTCAGGAAAAATGCTGCATAGGCTTTGATACCTTTTTAATTTAAACCGCAGAGGAAGTTTTACCAATATTTTCCGATACTAATATTTTTTAAATTAAACCTTTTATTTTGTAAGGATTATAGAGTCACAGGCAGTTAGAAGGTATTACACAGAGGTCCTGTGTATCCTTCACCTACTTTCCCCTACTGGTTGCATCTTACCTAATTACAGTTGCATGTCCAAACTAGGAATCGGACACCGCACAGCCTATATCTCTAAGGCATCTTATCTCCTGGGTAGTTTTGGGTAAACCGCAATCAAATTACAGAACCATCCCATCACTACAAAGATCTCCCTTGTGCCCCACCTTACAGTCACATCCTCCTCCTTGCCATCCCAGACTCTCCCCAGTTGCTGGCAATCGCTACTCTGCTTTCCATTCCTATAATTTTATTTTAAAATGTTTTGTGAATGAAGTCGCCTAGTATGAAACCTTATGAGGTTGGCAATTTTCATTCAGCATAATGCCGCTGAGATCCATCCAAGTCACTGTGTGCGTTAATAGCGTATCCCCTTTTATTTTTGTAGAGTGTTACATGATACGAATTACTGCAGTGTGTTTTCCCACTGAGGGGCATTTCAGTTGTTTCCAGTTGTAGGTTACTACAGATAAGATGGCTAGGAACAATTGTGTCCTGGCTTTTGTGGGAACATCAGTTTCATTTGTTTGAGATAAACAATCAAGAGTAGAAATTGCCAAGTCATACAGTAAAGATATGTTTAATATTTTAAGAAACTGCCAAATGTTTTTCAGAGTGACTGTATGATTTGACATTCCTACTAGCAATGCATGAGAGATCCAGTGTCTCTGAATCCTTACCAGCATTTGGTATTGTCACTGTTTTCACTTGAGCTAATATAATAAGTGTATAATGATATCTCATGATGGGCTTAATTTGCATTTCCCTAATGGCCAGTGATGTTGAACATGTTTTCATGTGTTCATTTGTCACCAGTATATCATTTCCAAGGAAATGTATCTTCGAGTATTTGTCATTTATTTTATTGAATTGTTTGTTTTCTTAATGTTGAGTTCTAAGAATTAGTTATATGCTCTAAATATGCATCCTTTGGAGGATGTGTGGCTTTCAGAGATTTTCTCCCAGTCCATAACATGTATTTTTAGCCTCTTAATGGGATCTTTTGTAAGGCAAAATTATTTAATTGTGATTAAGTCCAATTTAGAGGGTTTTTTTGTTTGTTTATTTTGTTTTGTTTTTAAGATAATGATTTTGGAATCATGTCTAAAAACTCCTCATGAAATTCCAGGTTCTGAAGATTTTCTTCTATCTTCTAAAAGATAGAAGTTTTAGATTTTTGTGGTTTATATTTAACTCTACAGTTCAATGAATTAGTTTTTGTAGGAGGTATGAGACTTAGGTTGACATTTACTTTTTTGCCAATTGTTCCAGAACTATTTGTTGAAAAGTGTGTTCTTCCTCCATTGAATTGCATCGGCATCATTGTAAAAAATCAGCTAGCTATATTAATGTGTCCCATTTATTTATGTGTCTGCTGCTCTACCAATACCATATGATCTTGATTACTGGAGCTACATAATAAGTCTTGAAATTGGGTAGAATAATTCCTCCCAACTTATTCTCATTTTCCAAAATTATTCATAGCTATACTAGTTCCTTTGCTTTCCCATATAAATTTTAGAATCCTTTTGTCAATATGTATAGGAAATCTCATTAGATTTTGATGGAAATTGCATTAAACCTGTATATAAATTTGGGGAGAATTAACATCCTTATTATATTGAGTCTTCCAGTCCATGATTATAGTCTATTTATTTAGAGATTTTTTTTTGATATAGTTAATTAGCATTTTGTAGATTTCAGCATACAAGTATGTTTTATTGAAGATATATATGTATATATAGTGATTGTAAGTAGTATTACATTCTTAATTTGGTTTCTTCAATGTGTTGCTATTATGCAGAAATGTAATTTATTTTTGTATGTTTGTGTTCTGTGACCTTGCTGAACTTACTAGTTCTAGGAGTGGTTTTTATTGTTCTTGGGGTTTTCTATGTGACTATAATATCATCTGCAAATAGAGATAGCTTTGCTTCTTTCTTTCTGATCTATATACCTTTTATTCCTTTTCTTGCCTCGTAGCGCTGGCTAAAACAGAGATGAAAGAAGACACTGGGTGGTTAAGGCCATCTTTGGGGAACAATGAGAAGTGTAACTTGAGAATATCAAAGGGTATATCTAGGTTATCAAACTCCTATATTAAATTTTTAATACAGGTGGAAGAAGAGACTGAAGAGATCATTTACAAGCACAATGAGAAAGACCTCAAAAGCCAGTGTAAATGGTACATTCTTATTTAAGAAGAAATTAAGAAAGTAATATGACACATTGGATAAGAAGGCTACTAACCAAAATTTTTCTTAGTTTCTTTTTCTTACTTTTCCCCCAAATTGGAAGGTATCACTTATATTTTACATTTTGAAATTACTTATAATTTTATTCCCATTTTAGAGTCTAGATTCTAAGATTAAAAAAAAAAAGTCGGATAGCAGAAAGTTTTCTTTTTGGGCACTGGTTTTGAGGTTATTTTTCAAAACAAAAACAATTACGTTTTGTTTGAAATTATTTTTACTTTTTTGCTTGTTATTTTCTCATTTTGTTAAACAACAAATCTATACTTTTTTGTAAATTCACCTTGCCCAGAGTTATCAAACGGTTCCTTTATAGAGAAATCTATTAGAGAATGTTTAAAGGAGCTTTTTCAAACCAAATAAAAGAGTGACCACGGAAAAGATTTCTAAATAACTTCTAAGTTTTGACAAATTTTAGTAATCCCCTTTCTTACTATAGGTAATAGTTGGTAAGAGAAAGATGAAAATAACTGCTATTTTAGCATATTTATTAAAGTGCTATGTAGGATGGAAATTTCGTTAAGTGTTAAAAAATATAAGCAAACAACAGAAAAGCTGAAAAACGAGGGTTTGGTGGGTGGTTGAAGCACCTTTGTGTTAAATCATGTCATGAATGCTTCCTTCACATGTGGAGTTGCATCATTTCTTAAGGGATTTTGTTGTCATGACAACAAGTTTTACGGAGCATTTTCAGCTTCCATAGTTAGAATTACACACAAAAAAAGAGTTTGATACAATGAACACAGGTGAGCTTTCCTTATTACATTTGGATAAAGGCCCCCTGATTTATCATAGTCATATTCTTGAAACAATTAAAAATATGACCCTTCTTTCATTTTCAAAGGAAGGTCATTTTACTAAAAAGTTTTTTTTCCCCCCAAGCAAATGAATTTAAAAGACTCTAAATTGTCTCAGTTTAAATACTATTAGATTGCAAGGTAATTTATAACGAATAAGACATGATGACATCTAATGCACGAAAGGACTTGAAGTTACAGTCTATTTCTTGCAGAGATGAATTTCGATAAGTACTAGTAAGCCAAATATAGTTGAAAATATAGGTTGAACATGAAATACTATTAAGAATATGATAGTAATCTGCAGTGGGCATTATTTTATATCACTTGAAAATCTCCTTTATTAAAACCCATCTCTCTGGTAGTTCTGTTTCTCTTTTGTAAATAGCTTCAAGATAAATGGCAACTCTTTGTGTTAATTTCAAATGTGTACTCCTATTATATTGTTTTGTAGCTATGCATTTATAGATAGTTATCTTCAAAATAATCAACACATCAAGTTTTATCTTGGAATGTTCATAATACTCTTATTTCTAAATAGAGAGGTGGACAACAAATCAAGATTTTGTGCCTTTAAACATCATTGTTTTCTATTTTTTAAATAGATGACTACTAGAGCCCCATCCATTTAATCTGCATTACAAATGCTTCAAACTTGTAAGGAAACTTCAAGAAATATTACAAAACACTCATGATTACCTTTCATGGGCCAAGACTTAGTTATAGATCCTACTTAGTTGTAAGAATGACTGTTGTGTTTTAGCAGGATGACAATATGGCCGGCTATGTATACCAGATTGCCTTTGCTAAATAGAAGTAGCAGAATGAATTTTGGGAGATAATTTCCAACACAAATTCCTAGTAAAATTTTTATGATTCTGTTTTACACTTAATATTCCAAAGTAGTATGTGAAATAACTCAGTGCTTCAATTAAGAAACTACTTGATAAAAACTACCTTTTTTTTTTTTTCAATGTGCAAGACACATAACTAATTCACTTAATGGGTTTACAGAACTGTGCTAAAGGAAAGGTCTTCACTAAATTAGCTGTTAGTCTGCAGATAAAATTTTGCCAATCTCCTCAACATATTTATTCAACATATTTATTGAATCTCAAACATATTTATTCAAAATCTATTATTTGTGAAACACTAAGCATGATTCTGCTAGGGCTACAACAGTAAGATACTCAGCATGTTTCAGTGGGGGAGTTTTAAATAATGATCCATTATTTAAGGCATGATATGGTAACTATAAAAGAGCTATAAAGTATGTTTGAAGCTCAAGAGAAAGAGAGGTGGCCCTGGAATTGGGTGGTTAGAACTCCAATGGATATGGTGTTGAAGGATAGCATTGGGGGAAAGTGCAGACAGATAATATGGCATAAACAAAGGTCCACAGGGGAAACAATGGCATGAATTGAGGGGAATGGCTTGACCACATCATGCATATATTAGAGAGGAGGACATGAAGCTTAGAGAGACTAGAATTAAGAGGGCCTTACAGGTTTTACTAAATGACAAATGCATTCTGAATTTATTAAGAAAATGGTGAGCCACTGAAAGTGCAAGCAAGAGAGGGACATGATTAAAGTTGTGTCATGGGACAACAAATTTCACTATATGTGTAAAGGGACTCAGAGGCAATGAGAAATGGAGGCAAAGAAAATTAGTATACAGTTACTTTAATAGGAATGTACAGGTGAAAAGCAAACAGGACTTGGATGAGATGTTCTTTGAAGTCAAAGAGTTTGGACTTGGTGAGTAAAATAACTGCATCACTATTACATCAAAGTTAGGAAGAGAAACTGTCAAGGACTATGTGTGTGAATACAAAAAAGTTCATTTTTTTCTTACCTAGTTTTTATTTTTTCTTCCAAGTTTTTATTTAAATCCTAGTTAACATATAGTGTAGTATTGGTTTCAGGAGCAGAATTTAGTGATTCATCACTTACATATAATACCTAGTGCTCATCACAACAATTGCTATCCTTAATGCCCATTTAGCCCATCTCCCACCCACCTCCCCTCCAGCGACTCTCAGTTTGTTCTCTATAATTAAGACTCTTATGGTTGCCCCCCCACCTTTTACCCCCTTCCCCTATGTTCATCTCTTTTGTTTCCTAAATTCCACACGAGTGAAATCATATGGTATATGTCTCTAACTTATTCTGCTTAGCACAGTACTCTTTAGCTCCATCCACGTCATTGCAAATGGCAAGATTTCATTCTTTTTGATGTCTGAGTTATATTCATATATATATACATACCACATCTTCTTTATCCATTAATCAGTCCATGCACATTTGAACTTTTTAAATAATTGGGCTATTTGCTGATAGTGTATGTGCCCCTTGAATCAGTATTTTTGTATCCTTTGGGTAAATACCTAGTAGTGCAGTTGCTGGGTTGTAGGGTAGTTCCATTTTTAATTTTAAAAAGTTCATTTTTTGATAAGCTAAATTAAAAACTTTATGGGGCAACTGGCTGGCTCAGTGGGTAGAGTATATGACTCTTAATCTTGGGGTTGTGAGTTCAAGCCCCATGCTGGGCATAGAGCCTACTTAAAATCAAATAAATAAATAAATAAATAAATAAATAAATAAATAAATAACACTTTACAAGTGAGATTATTTGAAAGGGGCCAGAAATGATCCTCCAGACTGGGTTTATGGGTATTTACATGGCCACTCAGTTGGTTAAGCCTACGACTTTGGCTCAGGTCATGATCTCACAGTTTTTGGGTTTGAACCCCACGTTGGACTCTGTACTGACAGCTCAGAGCCTGGAGCCTGCTTCGGATTCTGTGTCTCCTTCTCTTTCTCTGCCCCTTCCCCAACTCATGCTCGCTCTCTCTCGCTCTCTTTCTCTGTCTCTCAAAAATAAATAAATGTTAATATATTATATATACATACATATATATATATATATATATATATATATATAAATATGTATATGTGTGTGTACACACACACACACACACACACACACACGGGACCAACCTCTGTGGGTTCAAATCCTCATTGGTCAGTTACTAATGGTGTCAACAGGTTAATTAAGCTCATTGTGTCTCAGTTTTATCATGGGCACAACACTAGCCCCTGCCTCATTGGGTTGTTATGAAGATAAAATGATTGGATAACCGTCCCTATCTTGTGGTAAGGAATTTGCACTAGTCATTACTATAGTGACCATCATCATTATTTGTCAAGTAGTCTCATAACGACTTTAGGGGTCAAGAAGAAAATGAGGAGCTAGCAACGAAGACAGAAGAAGAAGGACAAGAGAAGGAATGCAACGGGCTAGCGCCCACAGGCAGATGGCAACTTGGTTTCCAGTGTCATAACATTCCTAGAGAAAGAAGACATTGGAACTGCCAACAGATTTGGAAAGTAGAACCTTTGAGATAGCAGTTTCAGTAGAGAAGTAATGGCAGAACACAGACTGCAAAGGGTTAAGAGGTAAAAAGATAGTGAGAAAGCAGAGGCAAGGCTATTTATCCTAGTTGTTTAAAAACAATCAGAAAAAAAAAAAACAACTGGTGCTGAAGGGAAAGAAAAGAATGAGGTAAAGTGGCTGAATCTGACAGCAGAGGAAAGAGAAATGTATTTGAAATCAGTCTATTTGTTTCTATGCGTTATAAAAAGTGAACAGGTTATTGAGAGATTGTTTTATAGTGAGCATCTTTTTTCAAGACTTCCCAGGAAAATTTTACAAGAGAACCTGGGTGTACACAGTTTCATTTCTAATGATTCATAGATGTAACATCATTGCTTACAAATGGAGAGTTGTGGGAATCTTTTGAAGTTTTTATACACTTGACAGTTGTTAAATCTTTATTTTCTAATAAAAGGTGGATGATAAGCTAGTAGTGTTCTGTTTCATTTTTCATTCTGCTTCTTTTGATGTTCTGTTATTTTTAATTCATCAACCAATAAATGTTTATTGGTCCTTACACTGTGCAGGCAATGCTAACTACAGTGGGAGACACAACGAAGTAAAGGATTTCTGTTTCATTGTGTGCATGAGACAGTTGGAATCTAGATAATGTAAACACACTTTCTAAGACACTGGAGAAAATACTTATACTTTTTTTTAAAAAAGCAAAACTTGTCTTGTTATTAATTTTTATGGGAAGTTCATGTAGTTTTCTTAAAGTCTTAAAATTATTTCAGCTGTGTTTTGTATTTTCAAATGATTAATTTATTCCAGAAAATTTAAGAACGCTACAGACAGACACACATATATGCACTCTAGTAATGTGACTCAGAATTATGGACTATTGTAAAAACTATATTATTTTATTTTCAAATAAGTATGATTGCAATTCACTGTTAAAAACATTTATAAGTACAGTAGATAAAATACCAGACTACATTTTTAAAATGTGACTTTGTAATTCTTATTTACCTACAAATAGTTCAGGCTGAATCATAGAGCTAAAAATATGGAATTATCCTAAATGACAGTGTTGCTGCATGTTGAAATGTGGAAGAGAGGTGCTGTGGCCCTTTCTTTGCCAGTATGACTGATGGTACTTATCATCTGTGTATGGGGCTGTGACTCAATACCAAGTGGCAGGCCTCACCACACTGCACCCATGTGACATTGATCTTTGATTTGTGGTTGAAACCATTGTCCACTGTAATTTTGCATCAGGTAAATTACCTATACACTTTTGTGGTTGAGGGTTACTGATATCTCTTATTCAGATCCATATTCTCAATATTTATGATGAAGAAGTTAGGTTGCAACAAAAACAGTCTTTTGCCAAATATTCCTTACACCTTGATGAGCAATGAGGCCATTAGGAAACTTGAAGATGCAGGCTTTATTGACCACACAATTTCTTACCACCACAACTCTTACATGCTTGCTCAAGACCAAAAAGTAAGACCATTTGCCACTTTCTGTCTGCTCAGTTGGCTACCTGTGCAGCCTCTTGACCAGACCTGTGCCCAGTAACAACTGTTAAATCAGAAAAGCATGTCTTTGGTTCTCCCAGAAGCCCCTCCTCCTCTTCAGTTCCCCTCTCCTACCATCAGCCAAAGCCTTAGTTTCCATGTAGAAATTCACGTCAACATCAGAAATGTATGCCTTCTTAACATAGAACATCTCATACCCCTTCTGAAAACTAAATCAAACCAAACCAAATCAAACCAAACAAAGCAGTTTTGCTTATTTCAAGCAGGGTGTAGTTTTCCACAGCTACAGATTTGTTGCAGTGTCTTAGTAATGTGTGTGTGTGTGTGTGTGTGTGTGTGTGTGTGTGTGTGTGTGTTACTATATTTCTTCTTAAGCTGAAATACCAAAGTTCAATTGATCAAATCTCTGTGTATCTGTAGAGAGACATCTGAGTATGTTCTGACTCCTTTCCCAGCTATTTTATTCTATGAATTTCCTACTTTCTCCATCAATGACCTTTGCATACTTCAGAGTAGTTGTTTATAAGTTGTAATTGATAACTTTGTTTCTCCATCTCCATTTTCACTTGAACCCCTCTATTATGGATCATCAAAAAATGTAGAAACATCCTTCTCTTCAAATTCTTCAGTTCCTCTTCAGGACTTTAAGGTAATAAAACTTCTCCTATTTTCCAGATTCTTCATTCTTCTGTCCTTCTTAGTTGATCTCCTACATTATGATGATGACTTCCTAGCATCTAGGATAAATCTTGGCTTTTGGCAAGAGAGATTTGGAAAGCTCTAATCTAATGCCCCAGGAGACAGGTGGAGGTCACCTAAGATTCTTCCCTGACTTTGTGTCCTAGTTAGTATTCCTTGACCATGACCTTTCTTGGTTCAACTTTCTCATTCCTTAAACCTGAGTCCTGGACTTGGTTACCTGCCTACATCCCTGCCTTGATCTTGGCATTCTCCTCCCAATTACATGTCCCTGCCCTCAAATTCCAGGCTGTTGTAATGGTTTTGCTGTTTGCTGACAAATCTCCCAGTGTTTCATTACCCAGTCCAAAGTGTCAAGTGCCCCAAATGCTCTGTGCACTTAAGAGATACTCGTTCTCTCAGATGTTGAGGCCAATATCTTGTTACTGTCAATTCCTCCTGCTCTCTCACTTCACCTATTCGGTCAATTGCCACATTCTGTAGATTCTTTCTTCACTATGTCTTAAAGTTGTTCCTAATTTGACCCCATGGCTATTACTCTGAGTCAGGCTCCCATTTTCTCTTATATGAAGTATTACAATATAATTGGTCTTATGCACACTGATGCTCTCTCATTCTAATTGTTCTGGGTCCATTCCTCTGTGATAATGACCATGATTCTCACTGAAGAAGTAGTAACTTCTCCTTTGCTGTCTATCTACCTAGTGACTTTATGAGAATAAGATTCACACTATATCAAAGCAGTATTTGTATATATGCCTGGTGTGATTTTAAGTGCTTTACAAATATTAACCAATTTAATGCTACAACAACCCTATAATCCTACTTTTATAGAAGAGAAAACCAAGGTACAGAAATGGTAGGTCACTTTTCTGAGGTTACCTAGCTAGTACAATGACAGAGTCATAATTTGACCTTGTCAGTCTAACTTCAGAGTCTTATATAACTTCTCTAAGATTATTTATTATCTCCTCTTCAGGGATATTCATAAATATTCAACAAGTTGTACATAAAATAGCAGTAATTACCTGGGTTTACTTCTTGCTTTAAAGAAACTTTCCATTTTCCATTTTGAATACCTAATGGTTAGACAGGTTGTTTTCTCTGCTTCAGTAGAGATGAAGCATCTTTGGGTATTAGTCCTACTAGTGATTTTTGCACCCAATCTATGGAAGTTATTATCACAATCTAATAGTTTAGGATATACTACCTCAAAATCATGAGTCTTCAAGGAGAAACTAGAATGAGGAATATGAGGGGCAGCTGTGAAATACCAGAGGGCTTTGAAAATAAGCACCGCATTTGATGTATATATATTAGGAAAACAGGCAGAAGGTATCTGAGGTCAGACAAGGAGAGGCAGTAGGAGGAGAGAGAGAAGGAAGAGCAGAGGGAAGGATCATTGCAGCTTGCTCAGGGGAAAGCATTGGATGGTAAACTGTGAACTCTGCATGTGTCCTTTTGGCATGGGAATGCCATTACTATTAATTGGACACTAGCACTGCATAAGAAATCCTATGTAATTTAGTTGGATGCATCCCCTGGCGAGCTGGCGTAATGTCAAGAGACAAGACAAAAATGAGAGAAATGCAAGAAAATACACAGGGAAAGACATTTCTAAGTGAAAAAACTTTTAAGTAATCTCAAATTTTTTCTCATAATATTTGCTCTTGCGATGATGAGAAGCAACAAGGTTGAAACCTTGTCTAAAGACAGATTAATAGTGAAACTCTTTCCACTGTCAGTAAGGGAGACATTACTATACAAATAGCAACTATTAAAAAATGTGCTAGACTGTGGGTAGAAAGTGTCATTCTCCTTGCTGTGTTTTTAATATCTGTAAATATGATCTCTGTGGCATATTATCCACCAGGAGAGTGCTATTTCACCTTTGGTGAGGTACTTCTTTACCTCCTATTGATTTACTTGATGAGTAAAAAATGAAGGTTAAGGATAGCATTTGCTATAAACACTACGTCAATAACCAAGAAAGACTTGAGATGCTTTCTGAACCTTAGGTGGCACATGAGAAAAGATCCTTTTTAAAAAGCCTTTTCATCATCTTTCTACTTCTACTTGTGTGTAGAAACATGGAGACTAGAAGCACATAAAATGAAAGAAAGGGACAAAATAACATAGTTGGTTCTACTCAACTATGATCATGACTCGCATTTGAACTTTGTCTTTTCCTAGAATATCACACACTCCTATATAGAAATGTACATGTAAATATAAAATGAAATGCTTTAGGATTATCCTAGTAGCCATGCCTATTAATGAGGCAATCAATAGTGGCTGTATTTGCAGATTACTTATCATTAAATAAAGCAACATCAAAAACAAACTGAAAAACTCCTGAATCTTGTATTGGCTCTAGTTTTATATCCTTTGTGTGGCAGGAATGCCCAGCATTTTTATACCCTCATTCAAGGCGGATAATTAATTTCTAATAAAAGAACACAATTGTTTTTCAAAGATCAGTTCTTATTAGTTGCTTAGTATATATTCTGCTCCAGAAAAAAATGAAAACACATCAAGCTGAGATGGAGATGAAAACTAAAGAGGGCATAACTCATTTGGATTCCTTGGTACCACTCAATCAGCATTCAAACAAGGGTTTTGGCAAGTAGGTAACTCTTCGCCTTTTTCTCTGGGCTGCAGAGCATCTTTGAACCACACTACATGGCCTTCACAAAGCAGCCATGCAAATTTCCCTCAACCAGAATCCCAGCCAGGGTTTCTCAGGGCGATATAATTCTGATTTGTTCCCTACCATGAAATGCAGTGAGCAAAGATTATTATTTCAAGCAATCTTAGATCTTCCCTATACAAAGATCAAAATATTGATCATTTGGGACAGGCTAACTATTAAACATGATAACTTACTCATGACATAAACAGAACTGATCACATTTATGCCTCTGAGGGCCCTTTCCAAGCTGGTTCAATTTTATTTCTCTGGAGTAACTGACACACTTTACAAACCAGTCCCAGAACCTTGCCTACTTTAGTCAGTATTTGAGCCCCAGAGCAGACCACACATGTATGTGTGTGTGTGTGTGTGTGTGTGTGTGTGTGTGTGTGTGTTTAACACCTTCTTCCTCTGTTGGACAAAAACATTTATGATAATATTAATGCGATGATCAAAAAAATAATTATTTACAGATTCTTTCTTTAGCTTTATAACCATTAAAAATTAAAAGTGAAAGATAAAAAACTAATTGAAAATAATTATTCAAATTCAGTAAACCAGTTTAGCTATGAACTAAATTTGCACTTACCAAAGAAAAACATATCTCACAGTTCATATTTTGTTTTACTGTTTTAAATTGTAAACAAATAAAAACAATTATAATATATTCTTTATATATATATGTATAATTAAAACAATAATAATGTAGAATATATTTAAACTTAGATGAACAAAAAAATGTTTTGAGATATATAATTATCATCAACGTTTTAGGAATTGTCCATTAATGGTGCTAATAAAACATAGATTTGTTTTTAGTTGGTTTCTTTGTAATTCTTGAGGGTCAAAGATTCCCCTTATTGCTCCACCAGGAGAGACCTCTCCCATCACTGGCCTTGGCAGTGATCTGCTTGTTGAATATCCCTAGTAGCTCAAATTAGCATCTCCTCTGCCCTTGCACATAACTGAAAATAATTTAGGTCAAATGAGTACTTTTTGGTGCATAGCACCCAGTCACACACACCCCACGCCCACACATATCTCTTTCAAATAGCAATATAAATCATCTTCACGGGATCAGAACTTTTACTATAAATGTTTCTTTCTGAAGCTCCCTGTGAGAACAATAGTTTCTTCGATCTACCAGTGAGCTTGAGGATAATGGATAATGCTGGCCATGATGCGATTCATCCCCACATTCCCTCTGGAAATCAGCTTACTCCAATTCTCTATTGTTACACCAAGCTTCAGGACTGAGAAACATAAAAATACTTCTCTGCTTGTAGCTCGACAAGAGGACAGGTTTTTCTGGTCCATATTAAATGGATTACAATTATACATAGATGAAAGTATAATGATCTAATATTCATTTTAAAACTGTTACCTCCAGTGAAGGAGAACAGAAAATAGAATATCTAGAGACAGGAACATGCATGAATATCATGTTAATAGCTTTCTTGCTGGTTAGGACACAGTGAGCAAATAAAAGTGTAATAATTCAGCAAGACAGAGGATATTAAAATGAATCATTACCAAATTGGGACCTAAGCCAATATTGCTGATGTCAATTCCTTTTGCAAACTTTATCACGTTGTGGCAGTGGGAGTTTTTATTTGCTGAGTTTTGAAGATCTGTATTTACAGAAGTTTTTAGTGTTAAGAAAGGGATCTAATAATCTAATGGCAGTCAGAAAACTGTCATTACTGCTTTTTAAACATTTCCTTTCTGGCTATAACTAGCAGGTATGAGAGTCCTCTCATACTTCTCTCTCTCTCTCTCTCTCTTTCTATATTACATATTATATATAATATATAATATAATAAACCTAAATCTCAATATCAGGCATGGGCTTAGATCACGCTCCACTGAGAATGGCTCTTAGCTCAACCAGAAGCTAAGACCTCGAGAAAAGACCATTTCCTGAATCTGTCTTCCTGAACATTCTTCCTTTTCCTTTAGTCCCTGCAGTCTGATATTCTCTCTCTCTCTCTGTCTCTCTCTGTCTCTCTCTCTCTGTCTCTCTCTGTCTCTCTCTCTGTCTCTCTCTCTCTCTATATATATATAAGTTTGTGCATGGGAAGAGGGTGGTAGCAGCCATATACACATTTGTGGACTAATTAGCTTTGCATTTCCATTGTGTGAATTCCAGAAGTACTAGAATCCCAAGGCCAATTAAAAAAATATTTTTTAATGTTAATTTTTTTGGGGGGGAGGGTAAGAGAGAGGGGGGAACACAGAATCTGAAGCAGGCTCCAGGCTCTGAGCTGTCAGCACAGAGCCCAACGCGGGGCTTGAACTCATGAGTTATGAGATCATGATCTGAGCCAAAGTCGGACGCTTAACCAACTGAGCCATCTGGGTGCCCCAGAACCCCAAAGTCACATTTAATCAATGTAATTGCCTATCTACATGTTTGTGGCAAAAAATATGAAGTTTTAAGAAATTGGAAAAATACAACTTAATGTGAGATAATTGATCTTTGTGACTACTGAAAGGAAAAATAGTACTTATGTAAATAATGTGTATAAATTATCTTTACCCCAGTGTAATCAGTTTAGGAAGAACAAATAGTTCTCTGAATTGAGAACATTCAGTTACTCACTGAATAGAGTTTAACCTATACTCAACTCTACTAAATATAATTCTCATGAAAATGGGGTTAACCTAGCTTCCTTACATGTATAGAGAGTATATATATTCTCCCTGTTATGTATGCCATATATCATATATACAAATATTACATATAACAATCATATAAATAAAACTCAGATAAATCTTTAATTATCAAATTTGAGTTTTAGGATTTATTTATAGTTATACACCTACTCACATACAGTTGTTTTTCAAGCTTCACAGTTCGTCACCCCTTATGGTTACCTGGCTCTTCCTAGCTGATGAATCGCTTGACCTCAGTATGCAGTACTGATGGCACCAAACTGACTCCTGGCAAGAAGGGGCAGACCCTCAAGGCAAATGCTTCATTGTTCAACCCTGTGCCACCCTGACTTGCCTCCAGTCTGGCTTTGAGCTTGAATCCTCATGACTGACTGGATTTCCATTTTGCTCTTTGTACCCAAATCTCAATATCAGGCATGGGCTTAGATCAAGCTCCACTGAGAATGGCTCTTAGCTCAACCAGAAGCTAAGACCTCACAGAAAAGACCATTTCCTGAATCTGTCTTCCTGAACATTCTTCCTTTACCTTCAGTCCCTGCAGTCTGGTTCTCAACAATGGGTTTACTTTTTGACTTGGCTCTGTTTTTTGCATTACATGGCATCCAAATTTACCTTTACTAAAACAGGTGCTCACAAAATGTTTGATATCCTGGTTTCCAAACTTCTAGACCTTCTACCTTGGTTGACCTTGGCATCTTCTGGTCCTTTTCTGGTTTATTACTTGCCCCAATCTTAGCTCTTCCTCTACATTGTCTTCCTGGAAAACCTTACTGTGAATCTTTGGTACCCAAAAAGTGAGACCTTATTCCAGACCCTTACTTTTGATGTTTACTATCTGCTTCTCAGCTCTGCCCTAATCTAGTTAATTTATTTCCTTCTGGCCCTATCATTCTAGCCTGCTTCTTTGTTTTGAATCTTTACCTTGTCACCGAAATTCTTACGATCAATGTTTAATGTGCTCCGAATGGGAGGAAGGAAACTTCATCAAGCTGTATGACACAGAAAATAACATAAATCTTGAATTTAGTGCCATGGAAACTTCTGTGGCTTTAGGCACTTCACTTTTTTTTTCCTTCTCATTCACTTAAAAATTAAGTTGTGTGAGGGTTTGATTGGACAATGTATAGCAACACACCTGTCACAGGGCCTTGAATCCCTTCTGTGTCACTCAGGATTTGGTCACAACAGCAAAACCATCAGGAATGAGGCAGAACAGCAATTTATTAGAAGGACTTGACATTGTGCAAATGGGGAGGTTAAATAATTTATGGACCACTATTGCTTTTGCATCTGGTGCTGGCCTGAAGGGAGTGGGGAGCTAGAAAGGAGAGATGGGTATGAAGGGGAGGAAAGGAAGGGCAAACAAAAATCCAGGAAGATAAGCTGGAAACTGAGTTGGTCTTTCAATCACCCCCAATCCAGTCCTATAATTTTGATGACACAGGTGACCTACAGGAGAAGCTGACACTCGTTTAGAATCCTAACAATGCACTTGACCAAGGAGTTGGAGAAGCCCAGGGAGGAGATCAGACATAAGCCAACAAGGTGAACCAGCATATCTGCAACAACAAACGTGAGCTGCAGTAGCCTCCGACACTGCACTGACCTGCCAAGGTAAACAAGACTCCTGACTCACTTTTGGAGTCTATTTCTCTCATACATTTTCCTTGTGGTCAGCCCTGGCCCAGAATCACACAGAGAAGAGAAGCTGGCATAGTGCAGATACCAAACCCCTTTCTTTCTTCCCATCTGTGCTTCAAGTCTATAGCTAACAAGGTGTGTTGAAAAATTACATATACATTCTTTAGGTCTTGTTTAAATGACCTAATTGAATTGGCAATCTCTGATTTAGTCAGTTGGGTCACTTTATTCCATTCATCAGGAAATTGGACATCTGGTCAACTCTATTTTAGTCTTTGTGCCTTAAGCTGGATCAAGTTATTTCACTTCTCTTTGCCACAGTTACTGTATGTCTAGGATTTAACACCACCTCTGAGGCCATGGCTACAGCAATTTTGTACTTCTTTCAAGCATGATGGGAGGATAATTGGTTTATGACATACGAGGCCCTTTTAAGCCTCTTGAATGAGTGGGAGGGGCATCACACCACCAAATTTCATAAAATTGTTTATTTAGTTGTTTTACTTATCCAGGTCCACTGCTGATAATCCTGATATGAACACTGTGTATCTTTCTTCCAAGGGCAGGGTTATTTTAGTTTTAGAAAGGTTTCCGGAGCTTTTTAAACCTATTTGAGCTCTGAAGGTTTGGAAGAGCAATGCATTTTTCACCACGTTAAATAATACATTCAAGTATAAGTGGCTTTCAAAGTGAAGAACTAAAGAAAAGGGCACTGGATGGAGCTGCTCTTGCTGTGTCTCCAAGGTGACTGTTTGTCATGTAGCAATAGGTCTGCCCCCTGACAAGGCTGCTAACAGTGGCCTTGGTGGAGAGGGACAGTGTAATCAATAGGGCCCCCATCAAAGCTAGATCTGAGTAAATTCTTCAAAACATTGAGTTCGTGTTTTGTGAGGAACAATTTGTTTCTATGGCAGAAAAGGAAATAGCTCACTGCCCATATCAACTTCCAAATTGAAAATCAAAGATGATATATTAATTTTCTGAAAATAAATCTCTTAAGAACTCAGATTTCCAACATTTGCAAATGCATACTGGGAGATGAATCTAGGACATGTCTGTAAACAATAGGAGAGGAGAATCCTTGTATCCTCTGCTAGCCACTTAAGTATTTCAGTATACTTTTCAATATGAAATTAGTATTTTGTGAAATATTTGGAATATTTCATTAAAAACTTATACAACAGCCCTATGAATATTGAATCTGAATTTAAGCACCAAATTGAAATGATTCTAATTGCTAATTTTATTTCTAACTTCTAAATGTATAGTTTTTTTTAACGTTTATTTATTTTTTGAGAAAGACAGAGCATGAGCAGGGGAGGGGCGGAGAGGGAGACACAGAATCCAAAGCAGGCTCCAGGCTCTGAGCTGTCAGCACAGAGCCCGTTGCAGGGTTTGAACTCACCGACCACTAGATCGTGACCTGAGCTGAAGTCGGATGCTCAACCAATGAAGCCACCCACCCCGGTGCCCCCTAAATTAATACTTTTTAAATCTTCTAGCAACAAGTCTGCAATGTGCCATCTAATCATTTATTAAATATAGAATCCTCTATTAGCAATTAATTATATGGCCAAACATAAGCCTGATCAAGTCCTCTGGTAATAATCCAGAGGGAAATGGGAAGGCAGGAGTCATGGAAAGGACAGAACCAAGCTTTTCTGACTTTGGATTTGGGGAATGTAGAGAAAAAAGCCAATTTGGAGGTTTCTAGCTTGGACCATTGGGTAGATGGTAATGTAATGATCTGAGAAAGAAAATTCAGGAAGAGAAGCAGGTGGGGGATGAAACGATCAGTTTGTAACTAATATCTGGAACTAACTGCTGCATCACTGCATCACTGCGTACATCTGTGGAAGTTAGTGGCTTTCCCATCAGGACCCATCCTTCTGAGCACCAACGAAACCAGTCTAACTCCTCACCATCTGCATGTAGTGAGGGAAGTCACAGCTGCTTCCCACATCCCCAGCCCCTACCGCTGGAAAGCCCCGGGATGCCATCAGCATTTCAGAATGGTTGGTTGGCACTGGTTCGATTTGTGGGTGGATTTCATTGTTAATAATCGCGGTGTTGGCTGTTTTCAGGGCTAGTGATTTGTCCGCTACTTGGCATATGAAGCAAAATTGCTGAAATCAGGACACCTGGGGAAGCATCTTAAAATCGTGTCCTTTTAAAATGTTAACTAATCAACTTCAGTTTGATATTTTACCAGAGCCTGTGGGATTATGGGTAATAAAAACTCAAAATGTAGGGTTGATGTGCTGCAAGCAATGATAAAATTTGCTTTTTATGCACTTTTAGAAAATTCATAAATGTTTCAGGTCAGGCAGCACAGGAGCTGTCATAATGTGTTGGCGTCTTGTCACTCTTACACTTTATCCTCTGCGTAGGATTGTGTTTGTTCGGACTCTGAATTGTATTAAGCTGCTTCTTATTAGAATAAAATATACTCCGCTCTGTAAATACCAAACTGAATTCACTTGGGTATTTTAATGCTGGTTTTTAGTCCAGCCTCTTGCTTTTTATGCTCAATCTTAATAGACTCAGGTAGATGTACAGATGCACTAAGTGACAACTGAGATGTTCCTTCCGTTCTTATGTAATGAGTAGAGAATGGGGTTTCATGACTATTGACTTCTTGTGTGGGTGTGTGACAATGTACATTTGATTTTTTTTCCTGTCTATACAGGAAAAGTATAACTTTTAATAGAGCAGCCCTGTCCTCGTATACTTACTTTTGTATTATTCAGAATATCTGCCTACATATAGGATGCATGTTGAATATCAATTATAGATGTTGTTCTCTAGTTGAAGAAAGATGGAGTGAGAAGGAAAATCAGGCTTTCTAAAACTTCACTTTGGAAAAATTAAATGGAGGTGTATCTTTTAAAAAAATATCTGAACATGTCATCTTTTAAAACCTTATATCAACTCCCCACTTCTTGCCAAAATTGTCTTATTGTAAATAAAATTTTGATTTACTTATCTTTAATGTTCTCTTTACTTTGGTACTATGAGCATTCCTAGGCCTCACCTCTGGACACTGTATCATTTAATTCCTGCTTCAAATACTCCCTCTGATCCACCCCTTCCTTTCCAACCTCCACACCAGTTTGGTCTTCACCACATCATCTCTGGGGCTACTGACCAGCTTTTTAGCAGGACTTCCTGTTAGTAGTCTATCCACCCCTCATTTTCTTGTAACAGTTTAATCTTCTTTAAAATAAATGTCTTCATATTCTTCCTCTTCTCAAAAGCCATCAGTGGGTTTCTATTTCTTACTATGCAGATATGAAACTGAACTTTTAGCACTCAAAGATTTTCGCAATTCAGAACTATCTCCCTAATCCAATACTGTATCACTCATCTGTTACTATTATAAACCGTTCAACGATAGATCTCCTCTTTTCCTTTCCTCATTGCTTTCACTTGCCTAAAATGCCCTCCCAACTCCTCGGCCTATCCAAAGTGTGCCCACCCTTCAACATCCTGCCTCTGGTCCCATCCTCTCTGACTTAGTATTCTCTACCATGTAGTTTAGTGCCTAATAAAATGCTCTCTTAACATACAGTGCTCTGAGGCAGACACAAAGTTTCACTTTTTAACAACTTTTAATTGTGGAAAAACATTTCAATGAATGCAAAAGTAGACAATTTAGTAAAATCAGCATCTACATATCCATCACCTGGCTTCAAAAATGATCAACTCATAGCTAGCTAGTTTTATTTGATCTCCGCCTCACCTATTTTCTCCCCCATAATATTTTAGAATAAATCTCAGGAATCAGGTCATTTTATTTGTAAATATTCATAATGTGAAGTAGACATTTTGAAAGTACTATGTACCTGTTTTTAAGTGCCCTTAGGCACCTGAATCCATTCTGCGATAGTCAGGAGGTACCTCCCTAGTTCAAACATGTATCTCTACCTCCATATTCATAGCCGTATCTATCATGTAGCCGTATCTACATCCGTATCTATATTGATACCAATACTATATTAATATTTATAAATGTCTCTCTCTCTCTCTCCATCTGTGTCTGTAACTAAATTTCGATATCATCTCCATAGTCTATGTACTAGGAAGGATTCACAATCAAAAGATATGTTAACAAAATGGACCCTCGTTATGGGTTGAGAAGACTTCACATTCCACTATTCATTTAGCACAAGCAAAATTAAATATTATAAATAATATATTTTCCACAATAGATTTCTCACATTAGTTTCCTTCCTCATTAGAGAAGCAAGCTAATTTCCCAATTATGGAATTAGTGAAACTCTTTACCCGAGGGCTTCCTCTGCTCTGGCAGCGTCTAGCTTCCTTTCTTCTTACATCACATAAATCCTATAGATCCTCACTGAGCGTTGTTCCATGCCACACTTGTCACACATAAGTCCTCCCTGGGATGCTTAGTTATTTTATCAGGGCCCTTGCTAGGGTTTCCTGATACATCAGTAAACACTCCAAGCTCACTTTTACACCTTTAATCAGCCAGTGTACTAATGAAGCTTCAGGTCCCTGTCAGATGCTCTGCAAAATGCCTGCCACTGATTACACCACAGCCACTGATCACTCACTCTGGTAATGGGCGTTCTACATGTGTCTCACTGGAATCTAAAATCTATGAGATCTTTGGTTAGTTGCTTCTTTGTTCCACCCTTTTGCTTTCTCTAACTTTATTTTCTTTTCTAATTGGCCAGATAAGAAATGCTCCTTTAGGGTAGATGAATCACTTCCTGATTGTTCTCTCAGCTGACAATAGTTCTCCCCATTTATTGGCTGGTAGAAATATGGTACTAGGACTGTCTCAGCTCAGGATATGCGTATTAATTCACTGATAGGTAGACTCCACTTAGGGATTCTATTGGATGGTATTATATCCCCAACTCCTTCCCTGGCAGCAAATGTGTTTTATATTTCAATCCAAAGAAGGCTTCTGAGTATCTACCATGTACCAGGTATTTTATTAGATGCTGGGTAGTTTGGGGTTTTAAAAGGCATTGTTTCTTCTATTGAGGGTCTTATAGACAATGAAAGAAACTTTAATATTGTATTGACCATGCCATTTTTCTTCAATTTCTCTCTACCCTACTGTTCTGTGTTACCATTTTCCCCTGGTTCCTCCAACCTCTCTGATCAATCCTCTTCTGTTCCTACTGCAGATTCCTCTTTTTCTGTCAACTCTTCAAATGTTGATGTGGTGTGGCTTCTCTGTTCTTTATTTCGTCTTCTTCTGTCTTTAATGTACATATTCTCCCAGAGTGATCTCATATACTCTATCCTGGTGATTAACAGGGATCCTTCTAACTAAAATATCTCTCTTATACTACAAATCTGTACACATACAATTTATTGGATGCCCATTCTTTCTCCACCAAATCTTCTACTCTTTTTCCACTGGCACCCTGCACCGGTTGTCAAAGCCTGGCTGTTAGCCCAGCATCCTCCTCCTCCCTACCCCTCACTCCCTACGTGCAGTTAGTGGTAAAGCCCTGCCAATTCTTTATTCTTTTTCATTTCTCAAATCCTCCCATTTTCCATTAATAATTCAATTGCACTAGCTTTGGCTCTTTTCTTCTTTTCCCTGGGATATTACCAAACTCTATCAGATCTTCTTGTCTCACTTTGCATTCTCCAATGCATTGTTCACAGCAGAACAACCTTTATAAAATATTCCATAAAACATAAAGCACAAAAGCAAAATAATACATTCTTCTGATTAAAACCCCTTAATGGTTCTTTATTACACACATGATAAATTCAAATTCCCTATTTGGGAAGGCTCTGTATTCTGACTCTACTTCTCAGTCTTATTTCATGATTCCATTGCTCCCTGCTCTCACCTCCCATAGCCACCCACATACACAACTTTCACCCATTTCCAAATAACACGCAACTACTTCCACTTTTCTTTTCCTTGGGCATCCGTTCTACTTTCCCAGGAGAACATATATTCATTTTCTTAGACTTGTTTCATTTATTTTTTATTTTTTGTTTTTTACCTGAAGTCTACCTTTATGCTTGGGTAGATTTCAACCCTCGCTTATTTGTACCTTCACTGTGCTGTGTACATGAATTCACGAAGCATCCAATCTACATTATTGCATTGTCTGTTTACACATACATCTTCTTCTATTATAAGTTCACTGAGGACAAGAACAGAGTTATATTGACTTCTGAGTTCCCAGGACCTATCAAAGTGCCTGGTCTAGATAAAACATTAAAAAAATGCTTATTGACAGTTTGGATGGAAGAATGATGGCAATATTCATTTTTATTTAATGTTATTCAATTATATATTTATATATTTATAAACTGTCTTTCTGGGCATGAACATCTGATCTTCTGAAGAATCTCTACCAGTTTACCTTCCTCAAAATATGGACTCGGTATTAATTAATTTTACTTTTTCAGATGTGGGATAGCCCATGTTAAACATTAGCCATTTTGAGCCAAAAGCCTCTGAATGAAACACAACTCAAACTCCATGTTGGGTCTTACCACTAAATGTAGAGGACACAAGAGTTTTTTTGACTACCCGCCATCTGAATCCCCTCCTATGTTTCTAATATATATCTTGGTGGAAGGCAGGCCCTGAATCCTACTAAAGCTCCAGGAAGCCCAACTAATTCAGATTCAGGCTTCTCTCATGAATGACATCCAGACTTGGCCAACAAGATAAAAGTCCTCCTGGTGCTTCAAATTTGGAGTGACACAAAAATCAGAGACAGTGGGATGCATCCACTTGTGCCACGGCTGCGCCCATTTCCCAGTTTGGTAGTAGTAGCCATGTCTGTTTCCTCTCCCGGGCAGAGAAGCAATATCTTCACATAACAGTTCCTGGGACCTACCCGATATTTCCTTGTTCCTGCTCATTTTCCAAGCCTCATGCTCTAGCCTCCTGAGGAGTTTCCTGAGTTACTTCAATCTTGTTTTGTAAAAATCTTTTAGCTTCAAAATTCTTTAGCAGTTCCTGCTTATTTCTACTAACAAAACTGACTAATAACTATGGATGAATTTTACTTATGCAGAATTGTTTAAGTGGAAAACTATATGCTAGTGTGCCTCTAATTTAAAAATGGTTGTATTTAAATCACTAAATACATTGGGCACAGCTATCCTAAGTAATGAATACAGAAGCAAAATGTTCTTCTAACACAACACCAGGGAGCAGACTCTGTGGGCAAATGACATAAGTAATTTATGGACAATAACTATTGCTTTGCCTTCAGATATTTCTTTATCTCTTTTGCATGCCTTTCCCCAGGTGCCATCTGAAAGGGGAATAGTAGGCGGCTAATGAAGGTGTACTCAGTGGTATTTTACGCAGCCTCAAGAATAAGGAATGGAGCAATTGTCTGCAATCATAACCAGATGTTGCAAAGCTCTATAAGCCTTAATGGCTGTTGTTTCAATGCAGCTTTTTAGGAGGAAAAAAAAATCAATATACTAAAATAAATGATCTATGGGAAGCATTTACTGGCCATTTTTCATGAGAAAATTACTATACAGAGACTTAATTGTGCTCTTTGGATATAGTTTGAAAGTTGAAAAGCTAAAGAATTGTGTTTGTATTTGCATGTTTGGCTTTTGTAAGAAGTTTTATGAATTATCATTGGGACATCTAGAGGCTTTGCTACTTACTGAAAACTATGCATGATGTTGGACTTTAAGCAACTTAAAATACTTGAAAGAAAAACTGCATCTTGTTCAGCTGAAAACATGTAGTACTAAATGGAACAGATGTGGGGCCTTGCGACTTCAATATGTCAAAATAATACTTCTTTCCTCTCTCTTAAATTGGACCTCTGGTAGCTACAAGAATAGTGAGCAATCTGTGCAGGTAGCTAGCCAGATATTCTCCTCCTACTCAAACACCAGATTCATGGACAGGCCAATCTGCAAATTAACTAGGTGATGTTGGCATCTTCGCCATATTTGGACAGTGAACCTTATGGTTTCTCCCAGTGTTTCCCAAAGGATGGCGCTTAGACCACATGTATGAGTCGGTTGGGACACTTATTAAAAGCGCAGACTTCTTGGCCCCACCCTTCACACTTGAATTAGAACCTCTGTGGATATAGTCTGTACATCTGTCCATGATGTGTCCTAGGTGATCGATGAAAACTCTCTGAGTATCGATCATTCATGATGTCTCTGTCCTCTTAAACCTCCTCATTAGGACCAGAGTTAATTCTAGTCAAATGTGAAGAAATACAGAATTATATTATATGCAGAGACTTCTCTATTCTTCCCCAACTCCCCTCCCTTCCCAATTCATTTGACAGCATCTCACTCCCTTACCCTTTCCTATACAATCCATCATCTGGGGACCTTGTTCTTTCACTGCTTTCTCCTAACACCTTCCGCTTCTTGTGATCCAACTCAGAATTTGGCCATCCCATTCCTCAAACTCTACTCTTCCCTCAAAACACCTCTCCTGGATTTTATCCCCATAGCCAAATCAGCTACGAAATAAGAGCCGCAGACAAGCTATTCTGTAATTATTATGGGAGGGCTGGAGAAAATTCCCCAAATAATCCTTCATTATTGAATGACACTAAAGCATTTAACAGAACCCCCTCTGTGCAAAACACTTGGTTGACTGTCTCTTCCAAGAGAGTTAACCAAATTAGATTTTGCAGCTAATACACTCTAATACATATTTGCTAAAATAATGGTGGGAATCTCAATTCAGGTTTCAGGTAATGGTAACATGATGGTGGTGGTGGTGGTGAGAAATCTATGAAAGAAATAGTCTCTAGTTCAGGAATAGAGAGTGGAAAAGGCTGACTAGTGGGAGGTACATGATTTCATACCAGTGAAGTCAGTACCAGTGCGCTGTACTGAATGCTCCAAAAAAGTCATTAGCCCGGAAAAACAGAGAGATATCTACTGTCTGAGTGAGGGGGTGCATGGTGTGCATATGTGAATGATACAGCAGGCCAGCATGCTTTTTAAGCATATCTTAAAGGAAATTAGGTAGGATCTGACCAGACATGGCAGGAGGAGTTCTGTATGGAGGAAACAGCATGAATAAAGACAGAAGCAGGAAAGGTCTGACCTTGGTTATCTAGAGATGTAAACTGGAGATGGCAGCAGGGGATGCCGGGGAGAGAAAGTTTCCACTGGAAACACTGAGGAAGAAGAATGTGGAGGAAATTGACTACAGCTGTCCCTGAGTATGTAGGAGGGGAGGCTGACTCTGCTTTTAAGCCTGCTTGATACTAAATATATTCATAGTTTCAGTGTGAGAATAAGCCTCATCTTTCTACAAGTCTTAAAACTGTTTTCTCTGAAAGTCCTGTCCATGAAGTTTTGTTCTTTTATAGTCCCCATGCATTAGTGAAAACACAGCTTCTATTTTCCATCTTTTAGTTATTTGCTATAAGTACCCATGTGGTGACTGCCTTATTATTGGAATGTCCAAGTAAGATTTTCAGGAAATGCAGAAAGGGTGTTTGTAAATTGTAGCCTGTTTTTCCTTTGAAATGTGAACCATAACACTCTTGGTGATACTAGAAACCAAAGGCCCTTAATTTGATTTCATTGCACCACAGATAAAGAACATCATGCTTGTTTTGTTGTTTTAGTGAAGTAGAAAACATTGCCCACAGGCAAGAAACTATAAGAGAAAAAGGCAAGAGAAACTTTAGTTATTTTATAGAAAAAGAAAGAAAGAAGGAGCCCACATTTGGTAGGACCCTGTCCTTATCCAGGGGACATTTCATGTTAAGTGGCAGAGTCTATTAATCCAATAACAGGATTTAAGAAGAAAGTCTACTATCTTTTGAATTTAAATAGATCTCCCTATCATTCATTTAGCACTTTATATATTTTTGAGATTTGGATTTTTAAAAATCTATTTTCAAACAAATTCTTTGTTTATATTAAACTTCCTGTTTTGATCTCTAAGAAAAATTTTCATATCTATGTATCTATTTGGATTCAGTGACATTTCCTTCCAGAATTAGATTTTTTTTTTTCTGAAGAGTCTGGGAAGAACTCAACCACACGTGGATATCCTGGTGAAAAGTGAAGTGAATTCACCCTACCAGTCACTTGTCTGTCCTCATTTTAATTTAAATACACCTTCTATATCCTCTGTCAGCTTGTCTCACTATTTCTCCAGGTCCATATAAAGAAACAAATTTTAACATTGCTTATAAAATTAAAAAAAAAAAAAAGAAAGAAATTTTATTCTCAAATAGAGGAGAGATTAAGTACTAAATTGCCTATGAAATAAGAAATTAGATATTGTTTTCCTGTAACACAGGAAACTATTCTTTTTTTTCTTTTAGAGACCCAACTCTAGTTTTATTTATTATTAATTAATTAATTTTTAAATAGAAATTATTATCAAGTTGGATAACATACAGTGTATACAGTGTGCTCTTGGTTTGGGGGGTAGATTCCCGTGATACATCACTTACATACAACACCCAGTGCTCATCCCAACAAGTGCCCTCCTCACTGTCCATCACCCATTTTCCCCTCTCCCCTGCTCTCCCCCCATCAACCCTAGGTTTATTCTCTGTATTTCTAAACTATGTGTTTACAAACTGGGTCTTATAAACTTAGTGAGAACTCATAGTAGAAATGAGATAGCAAATAATCTCCATAGAATGTAAGACACTTGTAACCTGCAAGGCTTTCAGCTGCCACAAAAGTAAATATTTTAGTAATATTTATAATTCTTATTATATTTAAAGTGAATAAAAGGAGAAGGAAACATATCTAATAATTAAATAGTGATATTAATAGGTTAAGCTTCCATAACACTTTGGAATGGTCAGGTTTTTTTTATGATTTTCACCTTGTTTAATCTTCATGACACAAAATCTAGATAAGGCAGGGAAGATGGTATTATTATTATTATTATTATTATTATTATGCATGTTAAAGTTGAGCTGGCAAATGGCTAGGCTTAGTTCTAATGGCTAGTAAGTAGCAAAGCCAGGACTTAAATCCTGGTGCACTTTTTTTTTCATATATTTATTTGAGAGAGAGACAGAGAGAGACAGAGAGACAGAGCATGCAAGCCAGGGAGGGGCAGAGAGACAGGGAGAGAGAGAGAATCCCAAGCAGGCTCTGCACTGGCAGTGGGGCTCAAATAGACATGGGGCTCAAATCCACGAACCGTGAGATCATGACCTGAGCTGTAGTCAAGAGGCAGACACTTAACCAACTGAGCCACCCAGGTACCCCCAATCCTGGTGGACTTTGACTTCAATGCAGTGTGTCAAAAGGGTAAACGAAGTAAAGTGTCTTTGATTTTTATCCAGAAATTTGGAATAAAGCTATCACTTTTGTAAAAAGGGACAAGCATATTTCAGCAGTGGATCTTTTTAATATATTCTTTTATGAAATACTTTACAAGATAGTAAATAGGTTTTTTTTTTATAATAAAAATACAGCTTAAATAGCAAAGCAATAATGTTAGGCAATTTCTTTTCAAACCTTATCATGAAAGGCTTTGCAAATTTAGAAACTAGAAATCACGATAAAAGCTTAATGACTAAGACACTCATTCTGTTATCATATCTTTTAGAAGCAAATACTGCCATTAGTATAAAACTTCATTATAACTTTTTAAAGTTTCTAGCAATTTAAAATTTCAATCATTTGAAATATCCTAAATTTAAAAATCAGCCCAAAGCCAGCTATTCATGAAAAGCTTGAACAAAGTTTTCAATTATAAAAATTATGATATATTTTAGCACTTCTTAGTATAGGCAAAGAAAATTACCACCATAAAAGATAACTTTCTTAAAGCCACTTGTATCTTGCCATTGGAGCTTTTGAGCCTTGTATTTATTTATTTACTGTTTATTCATTTTTGAGAGAGAGAGAGAGAAAGAGAATGCAAGCAGGGAAGGGACAGAGAGAGACACACACACACACAGAATCCGAAGCAGTCTCCAGGCTCTGAGCTGTCAACACAGAGCCAGATGTGGGATTTGAACCCATGAACTGTGAGATCATGACCTGAACCAAAGTTGGAAGTTGGACACTTAATCCACTGAGCCACCGAGGAGTCCTGGAACTTTTGAGTTTTTAACCGAATGAATATAAACTATGGATTGAGGGGTGCCTGGGTGGCTCAGTCCATTAAGCATCCAACTTTGGCTCAGGTCATGATCTTGCAGTTGGTGAGTTCAAGCCCCACATTAGGCTCTCTGCTGTCAGCCCAGAGCCTCCTTTAGATCCGCTGTGCCCCTCTCTCTCTGCCTCTCCCCTGCTCGTTCTCTCTTTCTCTCTCTAAATAAATAAATTAACTTAAAAATAAAAGAAACTATGGATTGATAATATGCTAGTATTTTATTAGAACACTGGCAGAAAAAGATCAGATATGAGACTTCTTGAAGTCTATTAAAAAATGTTTCACGATTGGGTGCTTGGGTGGCTCAGTCAGTGAAGCATCAGACTTCAGCTCAGATCATGATCTCACAGTTCCTGAGTTTGAGTCTCGCATCCGGTTCTGTGGAGCCTGGAGCCTGCTTCAGATTCTGTGTCCCCCCCTTTCTCCCCCTCCCCAGCTTGCACTCTGTCTTTATTTCTCTCAAATATAAATAAACTTTTAAAAAATTAGAAAAAAAAACATAAAAGTTTCAAGATCAAAGACACAAAAGCACCTTGTTAATATAAGAAAGCACATTCATGTATAAAGCAAATACTATACAGCGTGATTTTGGTATCAATCTCCACTTCTCTCTAAGTGTGCTTAGGAGACGTGTGTCTTCAAATCTCATCACTCAGTTCTTCTTTATTGGTTATAGTTCTGAATTTCAGTACTCCAAATTGACCTTCACTAGAATGATCAATTGCATGGCTGGGCTTAGCATAGCAATTTCAAGGAAATTCTCAGTTTCTCATTGTATTTTCGTAAAATTCACAGTTTAAATGCATCATCTAATTCTTACTTTGCTTTTTAAATTAAACAATTCTAAGAAATATTATAACTTAAGGGATGGATGTGTAACTCAGCTCCCTCACAGTGTATTATTTGTAAAAATGTCTCCAGAGGTTCTATGCCAGGAAATATGCAGATTGTCCTGCCTTTCAGTAAAAAGAGCCTCTGAATCCCTATCCCCCTGATGTGACCACATCCCACCCTGCAATCCAGAAACCTCTGCTAGCACAGTCAGCCTGGAGGTACACTACTTAATTGTTTGATCCTCACGTCATGAATGTTTTTCATGCCCATCTTGAAGAGCGCCCTCCCATCATCTCTTGATGGTAGAAAGTTAGTGTCCTTTTAAGCAAGGCATTGATTAGTCTAAAGAAGGGAAGAATGAAAATTACAGGCATTGTGGTATGATGAGGGTAAGACAGTTATGAACAAAAATAAAGAGAGTTGCCACATGTAGGTAACTACCCATTCTTTCTTTAAATTTCATCTTTAGAAAATGGGCCTGGCCTCCATGTCTTGCCTTACTGGGTATATTTTCCCATAAGGCTGTGAAGAGGGGTAGGGTAGCCATTGGTTTCTTCCAAGCATTCAAGTTGTTCTTTCTAGACACAGAGCCAGATTCAACTTCCTCCCTTGTCTTGAAGTTAGGAGGGATCACATGACTTGCTTTGGTCCATATCTTCTGAGCAGAAGTATCACAAGTCACTTTCTAGCAGATACTTTAAGAGTCAGTACATCATTCACCATGACCCCTTTTATCCATTTTTGCAGTCAGGAAGGAACAGAGATAGAGCTCCCTTAGCCTAGGATCCTGAGTGTGAATGATATAGAGCAAGACTCCCCCTCCAGATGACCCATGATAAACAAGTAGCATGAGCAACAAATATGCCTTTGTTGTTTTCAGTCAATGATATTCTAGAGTGGTCTGTCATTACAACAAAAGCTATCCTGTCTTGACTGATGTAAGAATCAAGTTGAATAAAATGTAAATTGCTTCAAAAAGTTTAAGGCCCACCTAAATAGAAGCTCTCATTTCCATGTGAGATGCTTCATATTCATAAGAAAGTCTCTAAGTTTATTGATTCATTGAAAGGAATTTGAATTGTTCAGTCTTAATATTTGCACTTTCTCAATCAACAAGAGTTTTGCTAGCAAATATATTGACGAACAGAAGATTTTGGAAGTTGCATAGGTAGCTTCCTTTCAAAGTGAGACATTTATCATAGAGAAACAGAACAAGTTACTAGTGGACAATAAATACTTCTAGAATAGGAATCCTTATTTTCCATGCCAGAAATCCATCAAGATTCATTAATGGAGCAACGAATTGTGCAAAGCTTTGCCGGCCATTCCCGAAGCGGAGCCCAAGGCAATTTGGTACTCATGGGTCTTTGTGTCCCTTCTCATTGCCTTCAGGATTTTTGCTTGGTCATCCAATGTGGGTCCTGATTAGATTGCAACATGAATAGCAGGACTACAGTTCTAAGCTATATTTGAATTCACAAGTAAAAGATTTTGGGGGGCCAAGAATAGGTAAAGATTGTGTAACTTAATACAATGACTGAGAATCTAACAATTAGAAAACCCCTAAAATACATGTCAAAATGATAAGACCATCAGATGTTATTCCAATAAATACATTTTTTCCTTTCTTCTCTCTTCATTATATTTCTATGTAATTGAATTCCATCTTTTTGCTCCATTAGCCTTCAAAGAAACTATTACCAGGTGCTAGGCACAGGTAATATCAAGGCCCTGCAACAATGCATTAAGTAATTTGCAAACATACAAAATATGTTAACAATCTATCAATGCATTAAATGGTTTTAAAAAGGGCTGTTAGTAATCAGTGGTGGCAAATGTCCAGTGTGTAAGGAAAATAGGGAAATGATGGTTGTAACTCTTAATACTACCTTGAAAATAAGCAATATATTTATTGATCTGATCTTTCAAAGTAAACTTCTCTGATCTAGTTAGAGCAACTGTTTTGACTCAGTTTATAATGTTTTTGTACCATTATTTGATACTTTAAGCTATGGGACTTCTTATATCTTAATGTTTAGTGGCAAAGAAACTGTAAGTAGACACTTCTTTCCTCTAAAACTGATCCCAAATATATAGATGTTTTAATTTCTACAGTAGCTACAATATGGGCAGAATAAGGTAGTCAAAGAAAGTCTCCAAGTTCTGGTCAGAATAGCAGTCACTATTTTTTCCTTAACCCTACTCTGCTTGATTTGGGGGAAAAAAAAGCATTTGATGTGTTCTTTTTTTTTTCTCCAAGGGAGATCAGGAGAGCAAATGTGATGTAGGGTGTCCTATTTCAGGGCTTTTTAAGGACAATATTCTGATCTCTTAGGCTTAATAAGCAGATTTTTTAAAGCTTGTGCAAGAAATAAAAGCATTCCTTCACTGGGGTGACCTGGGAGTCTGAGGAGTTCAGCTGTCTTCACCTCAGAGGCATTCTGCCCCACTTGAGGTAGAGGTAAAATGCAGGCTTGAAAAAAGAAATCTATTGAGCTGAATGAGGAGCAAACATACACATGAGATGCTCAGCTAATAAAATCAGTAGGAGTAAATCGTTATACATTTTAATATGCTTAGTGGTTTTTTTCTTTTTCTCACTGAGCCACTGTGGGTGTGGAAGGTATCTGATCAAACATGAACATCTTGAAAAATTTCTTTAAAATAAGGGTAAAAGGCACAATGAGTGTGTACACACACACACACACACACACGCACACGCACACGCACACGCACATGCAGAGGAAGACTGCTTTAATTTTATTTTATCTTGTGAAGTTTAAATTGCTACAGCTTTCTGATCCAACAAGCTGATAGTTTAGGACTCCACACTTCCAGTTGACTGCCCTTCCTGAAATATCCTTTGTGCTTCTTTAATCTTTAAACAGCCCGTGTTTTGCTTAGCTAGTCATCCCAAGTTTTTCCTTTCTTCCTTTTTTTTTTTCTGAAAGAAAAAATTGGGATGTGGCCAAGCTCAATGATTCAGGGGACTCAGAGAGAAATGTTGTCCACACAAATAGTCATTCTACTTCTGAGAAATCACTGGTGGATTATTTCATTATATTTCAAGTTTCCGTTGTCTTGCTTGTCAAATTTCAAAATTGGTTTTATTTTGAGATGGAAAAGTGTCTAAGTTGAGCCCACAGAAAACTAGTTTAGTTAAGAAATGAAAGTGAAGCAGATCACAACAGCAAAAGTGTAAGAATATCATGAGAAAGGAATTATAATTATCAACTGAATAGTTAAAATATCTGAGCTAAAGAGGTTGCAGGTAGTAAGTCTTATAACTTAATCCCACTGGTGAGATTTTACTTGCCAATTTGCTGATTTTCCCCCCAAATGCTTTTTACCACTCCAATAGTGAGAATACTGTAAGCTTTGAACAGTAAAGTATCAACATGAATAAGATCTGTAACAGATTCACTACACTGGAACAAAAAAGACCAAATCATTATTAAAGTCATCAAATTGTAAATGCTATCACAAACATTACTTGTATTGTAACTGTAATTGTAGGGGATATTGTATTTTTATTGCCTACTGTCATAAGTAGGTATGAAAAACACGTCAGATTAAGGGCATTGTTTGCAGTAATTAAGTATTTGCTGTAACCTAAGATAATATGTAAGCTATTGTATGCTCCATTATATATACACACACAAAAAGACACACAAAAAGCCTTACAGAAACAATATAGAAGTTGGATATGTTTACCATGACCTTCACAGCCAGCATTGATTCAGTAATAGTATTAACTCAAATTCTTAGTCAAAATTCACTTTTCAAATAATTCTTGAAAGGAGAACCAGAAAATAATCTTAAATGAGAGTATAAGAAACTCTGTAAAGCAAATCTATAAAACTTCATTCAATGTAATGGTTCAGAAAAGTACTTTGATCATGTTTGGACTTGACTTAATCACAATCATTGCACCAACAGTAGACCATAGAAACACCCACTGTTTACACTGATGTATAACAATTGTTACTTTGTAGATAGTAGTTGTGCATTCACTTTCTGAGTTTCATTTTCCTCACCTGTGAAGTGGGGAAAGTATTAATCACTGCTCCATAGGATGAACATGAAGACTGATTGAAATAATGCATGTCAAGCAGCAATTCAAGTGTCACGGCCATAGAAAGTTCTTTCAAAAACAGTCCAGATAATTCCTCTCCTGTGTCCTCCTAATTATGCTGAGAATAAAACCCACTGTATCATGGCCTTTCATGGCCCTGAACGTCTGGCACTTGCCTACATCTCTTTCCTTACTTTATTTTATTTTATTTTATTTTATTTTATTTTATTTTATTTTATTTTTTTTTAATTTTTTTAACGTTTATTTATTTTTGAGACAGAAAGAGACAGAGCATGAATGGGGGAGGGTCAGAGAGAGAAGGAGACACAGAATCTGAAACAGGCTCCAGGCTCTGAGCTGTCAGCACAGAGCCCGACACGGGGCTCGAACTCACGGACCGCGAGATCATGACCTGAGCCGAAGTCAGATGCTTAACCAACTGAGCCACCCAGGCGCCCCTCTTTCCTTACTTCATACCATGCTTCCTTTGCCCAATTGGTCAGGCAGGAGGAGTTAGTTCCTTTTTGCTCATAGGAGGGTCAGCCTGTTTGTTCTATTCAGGCCTTCAATTGAGTAGAAGAGGGTCACTCGCATTAATGAGGGCAATCCAGTTCACTCAGTCTACCAATTCAAGTGCTAATCTCATCCAAAAACATCCTCGCAGACACCTAGAATAATTTTTTACCAAATACCTGCACAGTTGAGTTGATATATAAAATTGACCAACACAATTTGTAAATGGCCATAAAAAGTAAAATTTAATTGCTATACAGATTTAAAAGGTTTGAAAGAAGACTTCACATCAAAAAAAAGGCTACGAGCTCCCTCATTTATTCTTCAATTCTTCTGTTTACTCAATGGATATTTATTGGGCATTTACATGGGAAAGATGCTATTTTAAAGGTTGGGATTATAGCACAAAGCCCCACCCCCAAGGAGAACAAATGTGTTGGCCATCTGGACATCACCTAGACCACAGATTCATGCAACATTACTCCTTGCTCTCCTGCTAAGATGATGGCCATGGTGACCCAATTCCCACACTTTCTATGGCTCCCTACCTGTCATCTCTCTTGCTTGCCAAGGCTTCAGGCAAATTGGCCACTACATTTCTCTTCTGTATTCACCCAGATCCACATTACTCATTAAGAGAGCTGCTGATTAGGGGTTCAGTCTGAGTCTGTGGTTTGATTAAGCCTTTTGATCTTCTCCTCTCCTCTCCTTTCAATTGTGTCTGCTGGGCCAGGCCCACATCTTCTGTCAACCACTGCACCTGGACTGCAAAAGACTCTCCCAGCCACTGCAGAAGCCATCTCACATAAGGAATGTATGCCTTCAGTGTCCTACTGTACCCTCCGTACTGTTCTATAGCTACATCTAGTTAGCACAGGTCCTGTGCTTCACAGCTTGGCAACCTTCAAGGATGGAAATCATCATGATCCCCATTCTGCAGATAAAAAAACAAAGGTCAAGAGATTTAAAAAAAAATCTCCAAGGTCACACATCTCATAAACGATGGACCTGGGATTTAAAGTCACACAGCCTAGTTCTGGATACCAAATTCTCCCAGCTGTGTTATTCTGTCTTCATCGTCATTATTCTCCTCCCAGGACACCTTCTATCTCCCTGCGTTTCTGCTTCCACCTTCTGTCTCCTTTTTTCTATCTGCCTTCAGTTTGCTTTCTATTAACTCTTTTCTAATTCCAAGCCTGCTCAGCTGTCTCTATCTTGAAGGGGGAAAAAAGACCTCAGTTAAACAAACATACACACATCTATTTGTTCACTACACCTTACAGTAAGGCAACTAAACCCTGCCAAATATCAGCCTGCATGTCTCCCTTCATGCCAACTTGCAGAAAAGCAATTTCTACTTTAAAAAAATCATGTCTCTCTCTTTCTCTCAAGCCCTGTAGTCTACATTCCTCTCTCTCTGCCAGAATTATGCCTCTTCATCCCCCATCTGTCAAACAGAATGGCTTTTTCTGAGCTCTTGTTCTACATGACTCTTGTGTTCTATGTGATATTGTGGACCAACCCCTGAGTCATTTGGAATATTTCAGCATAGGTTGAATCTCTGAATAGAACGATGGTTCTCAACTGGGAAGACGTGAAGGGAGGGCAATTTTATCTCTAGGGGACATCTAGCAGTATCGGTGAACAGTTTTGATTGGCAGGACTGGGGAGTGCTACTTGCTTCAAGTGAGTAGAGGCCAGGGATGCCAGTAAACACCCTACAGTGCACACACAGTCCCCTCCACAAAGAATTGTTACCAAATGTTAACAGTGCCAAGGTTGAGAAACGTCTAGATAGAGCAAAGGGAAATGAGAATTCTTTAAATTTTCTGGAGCTTGCACTCCAAGCAGATCCACTAGTTTAAACTATCGTAATGGGATTACAGAAATGCCTGTTCCATCTCTGTTTTCCTCTTTGACATCTGGCACAGACTCCAGGGATTTGACAAAATGGAAAAGGCAGCAGAGGAGCACATCCCGACCAGGTCTGAGTGTGTGTCAGCATATAACACCAAGTGCTAATTCCCAGCTCCAAATTCCTAAGAGGTTTTCAGTTTGGATGCCTTTCAAAATCTACCTGTGTGCTGTGATATTCAGGTCAGCAATGGTGCTCCTATTAGCAGTGCTCAAGATCCAGTTTCATGAAACTAATGACAGGGAATTTTCCACAGAGAGCCTTGCTCACCCTACTTCTCCTCATTTTGGACTTGATTTGGGAGAACAGAGCTTCAGTTTCTGGTCTTCACTGCTCACGTATAGGGGATTTTTAGGAGTTGGTTGCAGACTTACTAAAAACAAGATTTTAGTCACACTCAGTAAGGTATGGGACACTTAAGCTTAATTCCTCATATAAAAAATGTAAATGTCTGATACAGCTGTATATTTTCAACAAATATTTGTTGAATAAGCTACAAATCTTTCCATTTTTGTTCCAGAGACTGACATCACCAAATCCCCACCCTGAACTCCATGGTCCTCTTCAACTCTAGGACCTCTTCAGTTAGACCAATTAGACCACAGGCTGGTCCCAACTGACCTTCAAGTTTTATTTCTCACTAATTTTGTTTATGAACCCCTGTTCTATTCAAATCAGTATAATTAAAGTTTCAAAACACTAAGTCTGTTCCCATGAGTATCTCTGAAGTACAAGACTTGTACAATAGAAAAAAAGCCTCTTCTGAAAATGTAAATTCTAGCAATGAGGCCCAATAGTTTAATTATTTTTCAGGGGTAGTACTATAGTGTTAAATGTTTACTAATCCTGTTTATGGTAAGAAAAAACTCTTGGCACAAAATGGGAAAAAATGAAAACAAAATGAGCTTTATCCAAGAAAAAAAACAATGTATAAAACAGGCTCCTATCCAGGGATCTAATGCTAGGACATTTGAAATTTTACTTTTCAGACAAGTAGAAGAAGCTTGCCAAAATGTCAAAATATGTTAACAATCCATTTCTTTACCTACCTCACTGCCTTCCAACAAATGCTGCAGTACACAGAGCATTGAACAATCTCCATTTTTATTACACCTTCACCAACAATTTGAATCAATTCTACAAAGTTGATTTATGTGTGATCATAACTAATATTAAAGATGCTGCATCAAAACACCCTACTTCCTGGGGACATCAGTTCCTTTTTCCGCTCTGTGCTGTGGAGATTCCTTATTCTCCTGAAATCTTATTGTCTTACCTAGTTTACCATTTTTAACTCTCCATTGCTATGTGGTTTGTTTGTTTTTTTTCCTTTCATCTAAAATCCTCTCCCTCCCATGAATTTCATTTCATCCCAGCTATGGTGAGTGGCATACCACAGGGGTTGGAGCATTTTGGTTTGAGAATCAGACATTTCTGGACCTTGGTCCCCATTTTCTCACTTACTAGTTGGTACTTGAAGACTCTCAGCCTCAGGCAAGATGGCTACTGCTCCTTCAAGCATTGCTTTCGTGTTCCAAGCTGAAATAAAAGGAAAGACCAAAAGTGAAAGTCCTTCCAGCAAGGCGTTACCTTGGAATGAATACTTTCTGCAGGGACACTGGGATATATCTCACTGGTTAGAACAGTGTCACATGGCCACCCTAGAAAAAGAAGGATATTAGGATTGATTTATCTTGCTCCCCCTATCTATATTAGAGGAAATTGAAGGGTTGAGGGAAAAGGGAGGTTGTAATAATGCCTGTTGAATCACCTTTCATTCTTTGCCATGGAGGTACCTCTCAGAAGGTATGGGAGTCCCACCAATGCAGAAGGCTTTTATGGCACTTCTATTCATTTGTTCAATTTCAGTGTATTGCTTGCATTTAAACTTACATGTTCTTGGTCATGTAGATTTATGGGTTATATTATCTAATTATAACTTAATGAAACCTCACATAAAACACAAGTGCTTTAAAAACAATTCTTGTGAAATGGAAACAAACCACAAGAGACTCTTAATGACAGAAAACAAACTATGGGTTGACAGAGGGAGGTGGGTGGGTGATGAGTTTGATAGGTGATGAGTACAAAGGAGGGCATTTGGTCTGATGAGCACTCAGTGTTGTATGTACATGATGAATCACTGAATTCCACTCTTGAAACCAGTATTACACTGTATGTTAACTAACTAAAATTGAAATAAAAAAAGAAAAAAAATGATTCTTGCAAGGAAACCATGATATGAAAATATTAGTAATAATTAAACACAAACTACACAAATTCATTATCACATACATTCTGTGATTGAAATGATCACAATCCAAGAAGATTAAAGTTCAGGCAAAACATCTTGAAATTATCTAAAAGACTCAAGGATGACCTCATCTGAAGTATATATGGGATCTTGAGATGCTAACATGAAACCATCATGGTTTGCCTGAAAACACCCAGAATTTAAAATATATAAGTGCCAAGGATCCAGAATGTGAAAACACACCTCTGTAACTTTTTCTTTATTACCATTTAAGTTCATGAGATTCTCAGTCCATGACTTTAAATTTTTCAGTAAATTTGATAAATATTCAGAACTTTATTTTGAAGTTTTCTCATCCAGACAAAGAGATCTCAAAAGGAAAATGTGTGTTTCGTTGCCATAGTAATGTTGGCTGAAATGACGTGAAAGATAATACAGTGATAAACTAAAATGCATGCCTCTGTCATCAAGTACTATTGGAAGATTCATGGAGGGATACATTGCTGATATAGATTTGGAGGAGATATTATTTGAATAAATTATTCAGTGTGGGAGAATGGCTATGGCGTTGGATAAAAGTACAAGTATTTTTTTAAACATCTCTCAGCTTAAGGCATTTTTTAAAGATTCTTTTTCACTAATGACTATATAAATAAATGTATGCTCATGAACTACTGAAGGGAAAAAGGTACAGGAGATTATACAGTCTTGCCATAAAATGGATTATTTAATGTGCTTATGAGGAGAAGTTGTGCTATAATTTGGTAACAGATTAATTCAAAATTACAATGTCCTAATATATCAACAGTCTTGGTCACACTAGGTCTTTTATGGATCTATTGGCCTTTTCCCCAGGGAGCTATCTCCTAAGCAATGGCCTAGAGATCCAAGGTGCTTCCATTTTTATGCCCCATCACAAGACAAGGCTGCCAGGTCACTGTTGCAGGTAAAGAATGGGCTGGATCTTCATGCATGGACTTTTTACTGCCTTGGGCAGGAAATTACTCTGGTCACTTCCACTTGCAATCCATTGGCCAGAATTAGTTGATGGCTTCACTAATTGCAAGATGGTAAGAAGTATAGTTTCCTGTGTGCCCAAGAAACAGGGAAGAAATGAATGCTGACAACCACTACTACTGTTTTCTACATCTAATAAACACATTTTTTTTGAATGGAGGAGTGTGTAAAAGTAAACATTATGGAGCACTTTCTTTGATGGAGTAAGAAAAGGATTCCAGGGCAAGCACTATGGAGATAGAACTATATGTAAAATTCATTTGTTGCATGTTTTACAAATAATGTATGTTAGCAGTGAGGTTGAGGCCAGGATGTCACAGATGAGGTTAATTTTAAAATTCAAAGATTTCTCAACTCATCAGAATCTTTAAAATATTTATATGAGTTGGAGAATAACCAGGAGAATCATTTGTATTTCACAGAAATTTTCTAGCAATCTAATGGCAATGTATGATACAGTTATGGAACTCAAAGATGAATTATGTGTTTCAAAAAGTAAAACAGCAAGGGTTCTAAATTTTTTTTATTATTTCTGTGAGGACAAATGGCTGTTAGTTTTAGGTTGCCTGACATATATTTTTGGGAAAAAAGTATTCAAAACTTCAAGATAAATCACCAATTTGATGTTTAAGCAATAAATGGAAAAATAATTACCTTTCAAAAAATCATACTATCAAGAGAGTATTTTGAAAACAAGTATATAGAATGTAGAGATACTTCACTCATTATTATTATTTTTATAAATTTTTCTTGTATTTACTTTTGGGAGAGTGCAAGCAGGAGAGGGGCAGAAAGGGGGACAGAGGATCCAATGTGGGCTCTGCACTCACAGGCTGACAACAGTGAGCCCACTGTGCAGCTCGGACTCATGAGCCGTGAGATCATGACCTGAGCCGAAGAGGGACGCTCAGCTGACTAATCCACCCAGGTTCCTCGATATTTCACTCATTATTAAAAGCATCATAGGAGTTGTGTGTACATAATCACTATTATCTATATACTAAAAACAGGATTTTGAAAGTGCTCAAGAATTAAAACAATCATTGAATAATTAATGGATAGGATTTACAATAAATAAATTATACACACATATAATTTGGTAACCACTAAAATCCAAATCTAAATAAGTTGAATCTAGAACAGCTTAGTGCCTATGTAAAAAGCCCTCAGTAAAGGTGAGTGGTGAGGGTAGTGATATACAATAGAACCACCTATTTATGTGTTAGGGGCCCATCTGAGCAAGTCGGGTTGCAAGATCAGAACCAGAAGACTAGTTCCTAAAAAGATCAGTCTAGTAAACTGTAAAGTCACAATCATGACAAAAAAAATTTCATTGAAACACTCAACAAGAATTGAATACTAAACTTTATTTTAGGAATTTCTTTAGGAACTGGGAATACAAAAATAAATAACCATAGTAACAGTAATAATACCACCAGCATTCTTGAACACTTACGTGGTTAGCAACTTTCATGTGTATGAACTTATTTATGACTCACAATCCAATGACTTAACATGTGGCGTTTGCTACATGTTCTTGTATCAAGTTTGCAAAATAGCTTCTTCAGTTCCAACATAATTTTTCTAATTAAATGTATGTAAAGGGTCAATGACACTCCTATTATATATGAACATAACACTAGTTTTATGCAGCAGAGAAACACTGGTTCTATGCAGCTTCATGGTGGTAAGATGATTAAGTAAAATATTCCCCTCTCCCCAAGGAGAGTTATGGGGACATGATATCCAGTTCCAGCCAAAGAGATCGAAGTCAAAAATTTAGAGTTAAGCTTTTGGGTAAGCCCATTAAAGGGCATCTCTATTTGCCTGTTTTTTTAAATTAGGTTGGGTGTCTTTTTTTTTTTTTTTGTCCTTATTCTTAAGCTTTGAGAGTGCTTTATGTATTCTAGATACAAATCCTTTGTCAAAATATGTGATTTGTAAGTATTTTCTCTCTGTGATAGCTTAATTTTTTCATTCTCTTCCAGTGTCATTCTCTCTGTGGTAGCTTTTTTTTTTTCATTCTCTTCCAGTGTCCGCAGAGCAACATTTTGAAATTTGATAAAGTCTAATATATCACTGTTTCCTTTTATGGATCATACTTTTGTTGTCATGTCCAAGACCTATTTGCCTAATCCAAGGTTATAAAAGTTTTATTCTAAAGGTTTTATAGAGTTATATTTACATTTGGATCTGTGATTCATTTTAAGTTAATTTTTGTATCAGTTGGAGGTTTGTTTGAAGTTTGTTTGGTTTTATTACTGCTGTTTATGGATTTACAGTTATTTCAGCACCATTTGTTGAAATGATTCTCTGTTTTCCATTGACCTGCCTTAGCACCTTTATAGAAAATCAGTTGGCCATACTTGTGTGGGTCCATTTCTTGAATCTGTATGCTATCCCATTGGTTTGTGTGTCTATTCTTTCACCAGTATCTAATAATTTCAACAAAGGAATAAAGAAAACAAGCCATGGAAACAGGGATACACACACATACACACACATATGTGTTTATATATGTATGTATTAATATAAACATTATATACGTATATGTGTGTGTGTGTGTGTGTGTGTGTATTTTAGTAGTCCAGGCAAGAAATGGTGTCTTGAAACAGGTGGTAGCAGCAGAATTAAAAATAACTGATCAGGGGCATCTGGGTGGCTCAGTTGGTTAAGTGTCTGACTATGGCTCAGGTCACGATCTCACAGCTCATGGGTTCAAGCCTCTCATTGGGCTCTGTGCTGACAGCTCAGAGGCTGGAGCTTGCTTCAGATTCTGGGTCTCTGTCTCTCTCTGCCCCTTCCTCACTCATGCTCTCTCTCTCTCAAAAATAAATGAACAATAAAAAAATAATAACTGATAAGATTCTGGAAATATTTAGAAAGAAGAGCACATGTGATTTGCTTGAAGGTGCAATATAGAGTGTGAATCAATGTGACAATAGTAGAGTAAAGTCAAGGATGTGGGCCTGAATGACTAGAAGAAAGTGATTTCCATTTTCTGAGACTGGAAATTCTGGGGGAGAGGCGGGTTTGAGATGAATAAAGAGTTCAGTTGAAGGCATATCAAGTTTGAGAGCAGAGTGGAGTGAAGATGTCATCTAGCCATCAAATATATAAAACTCAAGTTTTATATATTTGAGACTAAAGTTTAGGATAGAAATTGGTACTCAAGATACATATTCAGTATCATCAAGGTGATACTGTTAAAATCCATGGGGCTAAATGATGGGGCCCCTGGGTGGCTCAGTCCATTGAGCATCCAAATCTTGGTTTAGTCTCAGGTCATGATCTCACAGTTTGGTGAGTTTGAGCCCGATGTCTGGCTCTGCTCTGGCAGCATGGATCTGCTCTAGATCTCTCTCTCTCCCTGGATCTCTCTCTCTCTCCCTCTCTCTCTGTCTCTCATGCTGTCTCTCTCTCAAAATAAATAAATACACTTAAAAATAAAATAAAATAAAATTCACGGGACTAAATGAAACAATCTAAAATACTTACACAGAAGAGGTATGTGAGACCAAGACCTAAGTCACACAAATGTTTAGAAGTCTAGGAGATGGGTTAGTATTAGGAAAGGTGACTAACAAAAAACAGGAAATGATATGAAAAGGTAAAGCAAAGGGTATTCTGGAGGCCAAATATCGAGTCACTCATTATATATATGAATGGTTGCTCATAGACTGAAGAAAATGAGGCATAAGAAGCCATAGTGAAATTGATATAACATCTTTTCGGTGTGCTGGTGGTGATGAAAGCCTTCTTGTGGTTGATTCAAAAAATAATGGGAGGGGAAGAAGTTGAGACAGTAACTCTAGAGTTTTGCTGTAATAGGAATCAGGGAAATGTGTAGTAGCTGGGGTAGAATGTGGGGTCAAGACAATTTTCTATTAGGATGGGACAGATAACAGAGCATTATATAACTTTGGGAATGATTCAGCAGAGAGGTAAAAATTGGTGGTGCAGGTGAAAAGTGACAATTGTAAGAGGAGATGAGGCTGAGTGCTGGAATGGAGGTGTTGACATTATGCTTTATAAAAGAAGGAAAGGCATGGTGCATGCAGGTGGGTTGGTAGGTCTGGCAGTGCAAGCATGTTCACATTCTCTTCTGGTTGCTTTCATTTTCTCAGTGAAATAACAAGGAATTTATACCAACGGAGCTTGAAATAGGGAGCAAAGGTGTTGAAAGTCAGGGAAAGAGGAGAAAATATGAAACCACCTATTGGGAGTGGTGGAGTGGATTGATGGAGAAATGCAGGAAGGTTTCTGGGCTTGATAGATCATTTGGCATGGTTGTGGGATTTCTCCTGTCATATTCATCTACTAAAGTGTGGGTGTGGAGTAAGTGAAGAGTTGGATTTAACCACCTGTGACACTTTTGAAGACAAGAAAGAAGTACTAATAGAAGGGGATGCCAGGAGGTGGTTAGAAAGATACATGCCATAATCAAAGAGAAAAGTGAAGACATGGGGTTCATGAATGAAAATGTAATAGGATTTGTGAAGATGCAGACCAGTAGTTTGAAAAATGTTTCATTACTGGATTATGAAGGCATTTGAAAAGGTCATGGTCAGCATTTTTGAGAATAAACAGAATGGATGGGATGGATTAGAATACAAAATACCAGATAGCATCACAGGTAATAAGTGTATATATGGTTTCACTAAACATTTGTTTTAGTTATGTACATGAATATGTGTGCTGGGTTGCAATATAAAATGTATTTTTTTAATGCAGGTCCTGGTCAAAACTCTGCCCTCTAAGTTATTTAAAGGAGGTACATGGGAAAGGCCTGGGGCATCAAGCCTCATCTATTACTACACATGCAGCTTTGCTGCTATAGTTTAGAACTCTTCTGTTTGCAAGAAAACAAAACAAAACAAAACCCTACAATTGACTTTTTAAAATCTATTACATTCCAAATTATGACACTCTCATTTAATCTAGCTTGTGGGCAGGGTCAGAAAACATCTCTCTTAGCAGTGCCATATGTCTTTCCATCTTAACTTTCTGACTAGTGAGGTCCAGTTTGAGTTCATAGGTCTTTATCAAAGCATTCTTGCAGAAACTGACAAGAAATAATCAGCATACACCAAAAAATATAGAATTCCTGCCATGTCCCCTAACACTGCAGCCTTAATAGGAACACGACTTGTGTTTCAAGGTACAACAGGCAAAAAATTGGCCAAATGTTTTACCACCACATAGCAAAGGTCATCAATTTTTTAGTCTACAATAGTTATGTCCTCCATCACAAGGTCCTGCTAAGTTAATTCCATGTGATGGCATCCTACTTCCTCCTACCAAATTCTGTGTTAGGGAGGGGTAGTAATCAGCTGAATGCAGCAGAGAATACAAATAGTTGTTTAAACAAATCACAATTTTATTTCATTTTTCATGAAATAGAATAGCTAAGAGTTGTTAAAGCAACTCCTCAATGCCACCAACATCCCAGGATCTATCTTTCTACCTAGTTATCTTTGGTTATTTATCTATTATCTACCAGTTTTATGCCTATTTTTCTCTCCTCTGCTTCAAACTCCTGGCCCTGGGTCTCTGCAACCTATGTTTTCTGACTCTTTGGCAGCTGGATTCTTATTAAATACTGCCAAAAAGGAGTCACTGATAGAAGATTTTAAAGTGTGAGAAAGAAAGAATAATTCTGACTCTGCCTCTGAAAGCATTGGCAGTTGCCCTAGTAGCTGTTGATTTTAAGAATAGTGTAGACCAGAAGGCTGTGCACTTATTCCAGCAGGCCAGTTCTCCGTGGATGCTAGCTCTGGCAGGAGTAGCACTCTTTAGAAATGCTAGGAAGCACATGAAAATGGGTTCCATTACAGAAGTGGCAGCAGTTTACTGATTTCAGGGTGATATCTTTTCTTCCTTCTGCTCCTCCAGTCCTTTTCACACATTTTAATAGTTTCCCTCTATTCAATTCTCTCTGCTTTAAATACCTAATACAACTGTTTTTGCTACCTGAGTAGATACTGTTATTTTGCTCTTGGGGAAAAATATTTTTTTAATTAAAAAAAATTTTTTTAATGTTTATTTACTCTCGAAGGAGAGAGACAATGTGAGCAGGGAGGGGCAGAGAGAGAGGGAGACACAGAATCTGAGGCAGGCTCCAGGCTCTGAGCTATCAGCACAGAGCCCCATGCGGGGCTTGAACTCACGATCTGTGAGATCATGACCTGAGTGAAGTTGGTTGCCCAACCGACTGAGCCACCCAGGCACCCCTCTTGGGGAAAAAATATCAAAAATAAGAATCTGAATGGACTTGAGCAAATCACCACTCATTACCAGTGGAAAATAAAATACTGATAGCCCATGACATGGTTAATTTTCACAATATTTTATTTTATTATTTTACTTTATTTTAATTTTTTAAATGTTTATTTATTCAGGAGCACCTGGGTGGCTCAGTCTGTTAAGTATCCAACTGTTGATCTCGGATCTGGTCATGATGATGATTTGGTTAGTTTTGATTGTATCAGAGAGCTTAAATAATAAGGCTTAAAATTAAAACTCAAGCTCAAGGCTTAAAATTTTCACCATCGGCAGGACTGAAAGCTGAAATTCTGAAAAACTTAGAATTTGCTTCTAGTTTGCAAATTACAATATAAGTAGCATTCATCACGTTCTAAGTCTCTTATGTGAAAGTTAGGGCCTTAACTGGAATGAAGGGAGATCCTTCGAATTGGAATGGTGCACTTGGGTACAATCTGAGAACCACACCCCCCTCCCCCCCAATTTCCTGAGCATCCTGTGCCAATAGAAGAAACTCTCCTGTCCCTATTAAGGATATTAAGTTGCTCGAAGCAGGTGTCTTATAAGAAGATTCTCATTCTCCTCTAGACTCGCTTCATTACCCCTAATCATCCATAACTAGACAAATAACTAGAGACATAGTACAGAAAGCTCTAGAAGGAAAATTAAAAACTCTAACTGGGATAGAGCTGAGTTTGAACTAAATAGTAGAAAAATGTTAATTTATAATAGTAGAGATTTGGAAAATATGTGTCGAGATGAATTCAATGGGTCTTAGTGAGAGTTTATGGAGATCAGCTGTTGAATGGGGTTGGAGTCTTTCTCACAGTGGGCCCAATGGATTTAACCATCCTGTGGTTATTTCTTCAGTTCCTAAATACAGAATTGGGACACACTCAACAATGCAAAACCATCACATTGTTTCTGGAACTTCCCCTTCCTATAAGCATGTAAACACTTTCTGTATGGAAGTACTACAGAAATTAGTGCCCTCATCAAAAAACTTCAGAGTGGCAGGGATGATGCTTCCTATCACAACGTCATTTAACTGCCCTGTTTGGCAAGTGGATTATAGAGAATGACTCTGTTGGATCACAAATCCAATTAGGTGATTGCCTTTTACAGCTGCTGCTCCAGATGTGTATATTTATTGAAGCAGATTAACACAGTCCTTGACAGCTGATATGCATATTGATCAATTAAGTGCTTTTTTTCTCCATGTTAACATCAAGGACCACCAGAAACAGTTTGTTTCACCTGGCAGGGAGAGGGCCATGGTAACCCTTCTCCCCTTAATCATAATAGAGTGTGGAGAATCTTAATGCGCCTGACACTCCATAGATCATTCATTATATTAACTAAATCTGAGGATCAGTTCATGACAAGTATCATAAAAGCCTAAATAAGACAAATTTGTGCTAGAATGTAGGACATAAACACCATGAAAATTCAAGAGTCTCTTTAGAAAAGTTTCTAAGGATTCAGGTGTCTGGGGCTTGCTGGGATATCCCTTCCAAAGTGAAGGGGATGTTTCATACCATTAAGAAAGAGGCAGAATCATCTCTTTGAATTCTGAAAACAGTATATACCAATGTGAGTATGTTGCCTTCTCTCATTTGCTGAGTAACTGACAGCTGGGTAAGGCGTGGAGCAAAACAAAGTTTGCCAACAGGACCAGGATGCAGTGCAAGCTACTGTATCACCAAGGCCTTTTGACCCAGCTGATGCAATGGTACTGAAGTCTGTGGCAAACAGGGACACTGTATAGACCTCTGGCTCCTACTTGCTTCTGGGTCTCAATAAAGACTTAACTTCTGACCATGGAATACCAGGCCGTCGGACAACCTGAACTACATATAATGAACTTAATGATATCTAATTAAAAATGGTATTTAAAAAATATTTATTTGGAGAGAGAGAAAGAGAGAGAGAGAGAGAGAGAAAGAGAGGGAGAGAGAAAATGAGAATGGCAAGCAGGCTCTGCACTGTCAACACGGAGCCTGATATGGGGCTTGAATTTATGAACCGTGTGATCATGACCTGAGCCGAAACCAAGAGTTGGATGCTCAACCAACTGAGCCACCCAGGTACCCTTAAAAAAATGTTACTTTTTAAATCCTATAGCCAAAATACTACAAGTGCAGGAATAAAAGGGTAGAAGTGGAAGGGGGTTCCCCCAATATTACTTTTAATAACTCACTCCCCAATGCGTTGCTCCCTGTCTCTGAAAATTTGACCTCTATTGATTCAGAGATCTTAGTTCCTAAGAGTGTATGCCAGCTTATATTAAGCACTTCAACAGCTATCAGTTAGTCCCCACAACAGCTTAGTGAGGTAGATAAAATTATCTCCTTCTTATAATGAAGTTCAGTAATTAGCCAGAGGTCAACCTGCTAGTAGTACAAGGCAGTGCTGGGAACTGAACCCAGGTTCTTCTGCTTTCAAAGCCTGTATTCTTTCCCATTATGTAGTTTTAGCTTCAGGGGTTAACTGAAAAAATGCTGCAACTCAATACTGTCAATACAAAAGTGCTAAGTACTCATCCCTAGCACAATGGAAACCAGGTCTTGTTGGCAACAAGCCCATTCATTCTAATTGACATTGCTGTCTAACAGTCACTCTAAAACAATCACAGCTTTTAGTTTGCTCCTGAATCTGCAATTTGGGCAAGACACAGTGGAAATAGCTCTGTTCCACTAATGTCAGCCTGAAGGTTGAGGACTAGAATCATCTGAAGGTTTGTTCATTCACATCTTCCAGTTGACTATTACTGCTATCACCTGGAAACTTAGCTGGACCACAGGGTGGAACATCTATGCATGGGCTCTCCTGGAGCCTGAGCTACCTGACAACATGACGAATTGTTCTCAAAGGTGAACATAATAAAGCAGAGAGAGCCTGGTGGAAGTCGTGTGACCTTTTCTGACCCAGCTTCAGAAGTCACATAGAGTTACTTCTGCTGCCTTCTATTTATCCCACAAGGGCTGGCTCAGTTTCAAGACGTAGGAAAAGGCTGGCTCAGTTTCAAGACGTCTCTTGGTGGGAGAGTAGCATATGAGGTCAGAAATATTGCCGTGGCCATTTTTGGACAGTGCAATCTGCCACACCATTACTAAGGCTATTGAACAGTAGAACCAAAACTTATTGGTATATATTCAGACTTAGCCAAGGTGAAATCAGGAACAGTGGTGGTCTTAAGTCTATGGATGGGATCCACAGTATATTCAGCTATAGAAAGTTGAGAACATGAGTCAATTGCTTAAACTTGGAGAGGAGGTTAGGCCTTTATTTATTTATTTATTTTTAGTGGTAAGAAATTCCTTCTTGCCTCACTGTCCACCCACATAAAAAAGAGCCCACTCCACTCAATTTATCATGTCTGTTGAGTATTCTGCACAAGCGTCTTTGAGTGCAGCAATGAATTTTTACTGCCGTCTTTGAGAGGGATAATACCAAATGTCATGAGAATGATTTTTATGAGGAAATAGCAGCACCTTGTTCCTACTCTGTCATAATTTAAAAAATAAAGCCATTATTAATTACCAAACCATTTTATAACAAAAGTTAAGAAGAAAATATATGAGGAAGTCATGTTATGTACAGAGGGTAAAAGCCAGTGTTATCATCTATCTTTATTTCCTCACAGAAGATGAAGGAGAAATGTAATAGTTTGATATATGGCATGCCACATGAGCACTGACACACTAAACAAGGAATAGGGATAGAATAGCAGTAAAAATTGGAGAATGACACTCAAAGACTACCTGAGTAATTCCTTATCTGGTAAAGCCAGGTTTCTCTGGGTGATCTGCCAGTGTGAAGACTTAACCCCTGTGCCATCACTATGCTAAGTGTCATGGGTGGTCCCCAGGAGTGAGGGTGGCAGGTAGAATGTTCCATGGGTATGCAGACAGTTCTCTCGGGGTCTACCTGCTTCCTGTAAGCACTCTCATTTCCATACCAATATTGTTAATTACCAATGCTCCCCAAAGAACAAGACCCCTACAGGGCCTGTGCCACGTGATATGTGAAGAACAGGGGGAGGATTTCTCTGCTAACCACCCTGTCACATGTAACCAACCACTCTGTACCTCTCATGAGAACCCCATGATATAAGTTTATTCAGCCCCCCCCCCCCCATTAACCTGGCACAGATCAAAGAGGCTGGACTAGAGATTGATGACACAGACTAGTGTTTCCAGACAATTCGTTCCCCTAGGCAATCCACAGGCATCACCCACATTCACCTAGATGGGGTTGAATCCCAGTCTGGGCTCAGTGTTGGTCTTTATTACAATACTTTCATTTTTCAGCCTCTTTAACTCTTTCCAGCATTTCCAAATTGTCATGCTGGGTCATGGGTAGTAATGAGATTTGGTGAGTAAGGCAGAACTCAGGGACTGGAAGAAGAGTCTGAACTGTGGACTCAGACATTATTCTAGGGGTAAAAAACAGAAACAAGGTAAAGGCAGAGATGGAATTGTCAGAAAGCATAGTTTGAAGCCTGATCAGATGTGTAGGAACCAGTCACTGACTAATTACCTCCATTCTCCCCTCAGTCCCATTTACTTTCACCATGGAAGAGTTAGATGGGGACAGAAGTGGAAAACAGGGAGTACAAAAGTTAAACATTTCTAAAACATGAATTTTGCTACACTTCTTGATTTAAATCTTTTGCTAGCTCCCCATTACCTTCTGAATAAAAGCATAAACCCCTATATATGTCACACAGGGCCTCCCTAATTAACTCCTTGCCTGCCCTTTCTGTCTCACCTCCTGTGTTAGTTTGCCAGGGCTGCCATTACAGAGTAACACAGCCTGGGTGGCTTAAATAACAGAAATGTATTTTCTCATAACTCTGGAGGCTAGAAGTCCAAGATCAAAATGTCATCATGATTGATTCCTTCTGAAGCCTCTGCTCTTGGCTTGTAGATGGCCTTCTTCCTGTGTCTTAATATAGTCTTTCCTGTCTGTATCCTAATTTCTTTTTATGATAGAGACACCAGTCACCTTGGATTAGGGCCCACCCTAATGACCTCATTCATCCTTAATTTCTTAGAATTCTTTTTGCACATGTTGTTACTGAGCTGGAACACTCAATAAGTCCTTTAGGCTCAGCTTCCTCAAAAGTCTTCACTACAACTCTGTCCATCAGATTATGTTTCCATAGAGCCTTCTATAAAGCTCCATCATGTTGTATGTCACATAGAATTGTACGAGTCTATCTCCTTGCTCTCCCCCACAAACCCATGGAGGCAACAAAAGCATGTGTGACCTCCACCTACACATAATAAATGCCCCACAAATTTTTAGAGACTAAATGAAAAGTCTACTATTACTTTATGTCTAATAACTAGGGACAGCAATGATTAAGTTAGGGAGAGAGGCCATGAGCAGTATCCTAACCCATAATATTCCCCCTAGGATAAGTACTGTAAGGAAAAGAGGTAAAGTCTGCCATTAGATGCAGTCTGGTGCCTGAGAGTAGGGTGAGAGCCAAAGAAACAGAGGCTGGAGCCACCTGGGCCCAGAGTAAGGCAAGTCTGGATCTTAATGCCAGCTACTAGCTTTGTGCTTGCAGCTAAGTTTCTTGACTACTATGAACTTAGTTTCCTCATCTATAAAACTGTGAAAAGTATTAATAATGCCTATTTTGAATTTATATGAGAATTCCATGAGATAAGATACACAAGGATGTAAGATAATTGTTAGTCAGCATTTGAAAAGATATTGAAAAGTTTTAATGACATTCTAATATTTAACATGAAGATAAATAAACATTTTTTAAAAATGGGGGGGGGCCCTGGTGGCTCAGTCAGTTAAGTATTTGACTCTTGGTTTAAGCTCAGGTCATGATTTCAAAGTTCAATTGTAAGATTGAGCACCAGAGCTTGCTTGGGATTCTCTCTCTCTCTCTCCCTCTGCCCCCTCCCCTGCTTGTGTGCTCTCTCTCTCTCAAAATAAATAAACATTTGTTAAAAAAAAACATGAAGACAATGGAAAACAGAATGGAGGTTCCTCAAAAAACTAAAAATAGAACTACCCTACGACCCAGCAATTCCACTACTAGGTATTTATCCAAGGGGCACAGGTATGCTCTTTCAAAGGGACACATGCACCCCAATGTTTATAGCAGCACTATCAACAATAGCCAAAGTATGGAAAGAGCCCAAATGTCCATTGGTGTACGAATGGATAAAGAAGATGTGGTCGGTCTGTCTATCTATCTATCTATCTATCTATCTATCTATCTATCTATCTATATACCATGGAGTATTACTCGGAAATCAAAAAGAATGAAATCTTGCCATTTGAAACTATGTGGATGGAACCGGAGGGTATTATGCTAAGCGAAATTAGTCAGAGAAAGACAAATATCATATGACTTCTTCATTCATATAAGGACTTTAAGAGACAAAACAGATGAACATAAGGGAAGGGAAACAAAAATAATATAAAAACAGGGCAGGGGACAAAACAGAAGAGACTCATAAATATGGAGAACAAACTGAGGGTTACGGGAGGGGTTGTGGGAGGGGGGATAGGCTAAATGAGTAAGGGAGTAAGGGGCACTAAGGAATCTACTCCTGAAATCATTGCTGCACTATATGCTAACTAATTTGGATATAAATTAAAAAAAATAAATAAAAGAGTATCTACTTCAAAAAAAACATGAAGACAAAACAATTTTATGAAATTAAGTGTATAATGTGAGTTTAGTGTTGTAACAAAAATTATACATATGCATATACAGAAATACAGATTTTTAGAAAAAAAGAGCAAAGATATCTTCATGTTAGGCAGGCTTTGCAGGCAGCAGATGACATGATTAGGAGTGTAAGTGTTTGTTTGGAGGAGTGTTTTGGGGGAATAATATATGCAAAAGATGAAAGGGGAGGAAACAAGGTTGGGCAGAAGTAGCCTTCAGACCACTGATACATGTCAGAGGAAAAAGTAGAGAAAGCAATCTTCACAAAACAGATTGGAAGGTCTATGCCAATCTAAAGGGGAGCTCTGCAGCAAAGGCGACCATTAGGGGAGTTCCATATTGGGCAGAATTGGCCAGGCTCTGGTACTTCCACCGTGCTCAGTTATTGGCTGGGAAAAGCATGCCCTCCATTCTAGAACTCAGTTCCAAGGTGTTAATGGCTACAGGGTGTCAGCTAACTACATTCCTTGAAGCTGCACTGAGAATTCATTCTTGATAGGAGATCTAAGTGGCTTATCTCCATAGCTACCCACCAGTTATTATTATTTTTTCCCAAGTATGTAATATACTTTTGCACTATAATCACTATGTGATTACACTACACTATGCTGTACATGAGATGCCTAGAACTTATTCATCTTATAACTGGAAGTTTATACTCCTTGACCAATAGCTCTGTTCTCTCTACCCCTGAACACCAGCAACCACCATTCTAATCTCTCTTTCTGTGGGTTTGGCTTTTTTATATCCCACATATAAGTGATATCATACAGCATTTGTCTTTCTCTGTTTGACTTATCTCGCTAAGCATAATGTCCTCAAGATCCATTCATGTTGTGACAAATGACAGGATGTCCTTCTTTCCCATGGTTGAATAATATTCTTTCACACACACACACACACACACACACACACACACACACACACACACCTCTTTACCCATTTATTTGTATGCTTTTAAAAAAATATTTATTTTCGAGAGAGAGAGCATGAGTGGGGGAGAAGCAGAGAGAAAGGGAGACAGAAGATCTGAAGCAGGCTCTGTACTGAGAACAGAGACCCCGATGCTGGGCTTGAACCCATGAACCATGAGATCATGACCTAAGACAAAGTTGGACACCTGCCACGCAGGAACCCCTATCTGTATGCCTTTTTAACAAGAGTAAGAACTATTTACATTTCTTTCTTCATAATTTTCAATATTTTAAACATTCTTTATACTGTATCATTCATTCTCTTTTAATTAGGAACATATTTTAATCTGGGTGGCTCAGTCGGTTAAGTGTCCGACTTCAGGTCAGGTCATGATCTCATGGCTCATGAGTTCAAAACCTGAGTCAGGCTCTGGGCTGACAGCTCAAAGCCTGGAGCCTGCTTCAGATTCTGTGTCTCCCTTTCTCTCTGCCCCTCCCCTGCTCATGCTTGCCCTCCAACTCTCTCTCTCTCTCTCTCTCTCTCTCTCTCTCTCTCTCTCTCAAAAATAAATATTAAAAAAAGAAACATATTTTAATCTGTATCCAGAAAAAAACCCTTTAAATTTCTTTCATAAGCAATAAGATAACCCATAATGTTAGACCAGTAATAGTTTTAGTATGCCAGTCAGTATATTAAGTGCTTAACTTATACTTTCCCATTTAGTCCTTGCAAGTGTATTATTTTTCCCATTTCATTGGTCAGAGTTCTTAGAGAAAAACAATAGAACATGACTTGCATTAATTTAGGGAAGGAGTATACTGGATAGACATGGGAAAGCCCACAGGGTCTGCAGGAAGGCTGAAGGATGCACCAGGGAGCTGGAACCCCAGGGCTGGCATGAGTGTCACCAGGTCAGATGGTGCCTGTGGACTCCACTGCTCCTGTGTGCTCCTGGCCACCTCTGCTGTGCTCTGAGCTTTATCTATTCTCATCTCTCCTTTCTGTGTCTGCCTCTCCCTCCAGAGACAAAGTCTCAGCAGGAAGAATTGTTGACTGAGATGAGGTGACATTCTAGAGCATTCATCAACAGCCTGGGAAGTTGAGAAGATATCTGGTGGGGGAACCCTTCCAAGTGGTGGATTCCTCAAGAAGAAGCAAAGGAAGGTTGGGTAATGCTAGGTAGGTAGAAGGAAGGAAGGTGGGAAGAAAGAGAGGAGGAGAAAGAAGAGAGAAGAGACAAGCAAAGAAAAAAAATAAGAGAAAAAAATTCTCCATTCTCATTTTATAGGTGAAGTAACAGAAGTTAAATACTGTCTTCTTAGACTTTCAAATAACAACTAGTAAAGGTAAGATTCAAAACCAGGGAGGCTGATTTCAGATTTGTATTTTTAATCGTGTTACTGTTCTTGCACCACAGACTCTGACAGGCCAGAAACACAGAATAAAGTGCACTAAATATACATTTCTGCTCTTCCATGGTTACCTTACTTCCTAGACTCTAGAATTCTAGACTGAATAATTGCATACTGGTTTGATTTGAGCACTATCTCTGCTCCTTAAAAAAGCATGTAGTAACTGAGAAAATGAAGCACCCTACACATATGATGCAAGCCAGAAAGGAAAAAAAAGGTTGATCCCAACTGGGATATTTTGAGGAACAGCACTTGTTGGTAATCAGCTTTTCCCAGGTCTCGCTCATGGCCCTTCTTGCTGTACCCCAGTGAAGCAGGAGAAAAGCCGGCTACGAATGTTGGCTGTGGCTTTGATACCTCAACACTGGTCCTTGTGTGAGCTCCAAAAAAAGAAAAAAGAAAAAAAAGAAAGCTTCTGTTTTTCCTCAAAAGAGTATGCCTTTCTCTGGGATTTTGTTTTCACATCAATAAATAATACACATTTGTTGAATGTTTAAATGCTCAATTTTCTAAAATGAGATCCACCACTAGGAGGGTGACTTGCTTGGCTTAACAAAAGTATTCCTCATATCTTCTGCTTTCTCAACTTATTGTTACCTATAGATTTTTCATTCATGATCTTATTTGTCATGCTCTATTTCTCAGTTGCCTCGACTTTCATCTCATAAAGAGATTACACCGGCCATTTGAATTTTCTTCTCCTAAGAGACACTTTTACCATATCCATTCTATGTAGCTCACAATGAAGTTCCAGAACGACTAGAATTGTTTCTGAGGTGATCAAAAATCAGATGGCAAGTAAAACAAGGATCTAAACAACGATCCCAGGAATTGGGGTGATGAAAGCCTTGGAGGAATGAGCACGAGAGCATGGTAGAAAGAGCTCCTGCTTTGGTTTCATTAGAACTGGGTCTGGACCCCAGCACCATAATGTATTAAACTGCATGACCTGGGGCAGGTCATGTATCCTTGTGAGCTTTGATTTCCTTGTAAATGAGAATATACTAATGCTTCCCTGGGTGGATGTGAAGTTCAAGATAGATAATGTGTGTGGATGAATCTGAAACTGGCAAGTGATTTATGATAGATGCTACTTTTTTTTGTTGCTGTAGACAGTCTGGAAAGAGTCTTAGAGGCTGGAAGAACAGGTTTCAAGTTTTTCTGTCTTGCAACACAAACATTGTTTTCTTTTTACAGAACTGAAACAGAACTTCCCAGTCACAGGTCCCAGTCATAGACCAGTCTGGCCACGGCAGGGGGTCATCCATGGCTGTTAGACAGCAGGGTGTCCTCCAGTTGGTACTTAGCCAACACACCAATGGATCTTGACTCAAGCAAAACAGTGGGCTGCAATACCTACAGTGAGGCTGAGAATTGTTCTTCCACCCCGTTACTGGGAACACTGCTCTGTATGTTGGTGCTGGGGCCAAAGGTGGGGAAGAGGAGGCTGCTTAAACTTTATGTTCTCATATCCTGCTCTTTACTTTTACTTTATACCTCTTATCACAAATTATCATATTTGTTGATGTAAGAAAAATATTTAATGCTGATCTCTGTGACTACACTGTGAGTTCATTGAAGATATGGAAGATGTCTATACTTAAGCCTGGGTTCTTAGCACCACAAAAAATGTCTGTCATAAAGTAGTCACGTTAGGCAAATTTACTGAAGAAATTTGTGAATAGTAAATAACATATTCAAGGGAAATTTACTAATCAAATGCAGTTTCACAGGGGCTATCATCTTTTGTAGGAATATTTTCCTTTCCTTTTAATTTCCTATAAAAGTTGAATCATAGGACAGGGAGTTAAGATTTGGTATGGATACAAAGGTCAATGGAAAGACTGTATTCTATTTCATATTTAATCAATTATTTGAGTAGCTAATATTGACTGAGATAATGTATGAAAAATACATTTTGTTTTTTCTTTTGTCTGTTCTTTTTTAATTTCTAAAGCATAATACTGCAATTAAGTGTTTAAACTTCAGTTGACTCTTAAGAGATCCTTTGGAAGCACTGTACTTTTAGACTAGACCCCAGAATCTCAGGAACACTGTTGCATAAGTACACGACTGACAATCACCAAGTTGGTGAGGAAAGAGACCAACATAAAAACAGGGGGGAGTCACTTATGGGGCATGTGTAGACATGCTTCACTTTTCTTTTTCCATGCATAGACAATTCATGCAGCTAATGACAGACATAAATTTTGGAGAATTGTTTTGTGAAAACATTTCTAGAGAGTATCTACAATTTATCTCATCAGGCAAGAAAACATTTTTTTTCTCTTTTTTTGTGTTTAAGAACAAAAAAAAATGCTTTCTCAAATTCACTCTGGCTTTGGGGGAAAAAAAAAGAATTTTTGTAGCTCTGAGACACATTCTCCCCTGACCATCCTATTAAAACCCCATCAAAAATTTACAATTATGGTTGTTGCATGAATTGGATTTATCATACTATCATGGCACAGTGCTTGGCAGCCCTCCGGCAAGCCCAGTAACTAATGGTTTACAGCTGTCATGGGCACTCTAGTGGGGGCTAATAAAAAAAGCTCTAGGATGTCTATTAAAGCAACTGGAATGCAAAGTAAGAAAACCAAGTTGAATATTCTGTCAGAGATAAGGACCTTATTTCATAGAAAAGCTGGGGCTTTCATGCCACTCAGCCAAGGCATGTATTGAGAGGAGGCATTACATAAATAATGCCTGAATATAGCTTGGGCTTCTGCCAAAATGCAAAAGGATGTGAGGAGAAGGGTGATAGGGCACATAGGGAGGAGGAGGGAGATAGAGCATGTTAGGAAGAATTTTTACCACCAATATATAGATAAAATCTCTGTCCATTTATAAATAAGCATGATTATTTTAAAATGCTACAAATTTTTAAGGCCCCTGAAATCATCACGTATGGTTAAACCTGAAGCTATTCATGTACATGTTTACTGAGCACACAGAGTGTGCCACATACTATGCTTAACAGTAAAGGCCAAAATTTCCTGGCCTCCAGAAGCTCATAGTGTATTGAAGGAGGAAGTAAACAAACAAGAGACAGTGTGAAAAGAGAGCTAGACTAGACCCAGGGCTTCACAGAGGGAAGACTTGTGTCTTCATCTGTGTCTCTAGCTCTTAGCCCAGTGCCTGGCTTATGTATTTAGTTCTTAATAAATACTAAAATTGGTGAGAACTGAAATGTTATTATAGGGCCTCATCATATAGGAGCTCAGAGGAAGGGCACCTAATGTAGTCTAAATAGTGGGAATAAAGAGAGAGAGTCAGAGACAACTTTGCAGGGGAAGTGACATTTGAACAGAATTGTTAATGACAGGGGCTAAATAAGCCAAGAAAGAGGTCAGGGCAGTGAGAAAAGTTTGTTCAAGAGAGGGGAATGATTGAGAGGGGGGCAATTTCCTCGAATTGCAAATATACTATTTTGTTATATCTGCTGAGAATAGTCAGACATGGGGCTGGACAGACAGACAGGGACTAGATTTTAGAGAATGTGATGCTAATTAGTTTGAATTTTAACCTTAAGGCACTTGAAAGACAACTGAAAAATTTTAAGCAGGAAACTGACATTACTGGATTTATAGTGTTAAAAGACCAGATGATAGCTTTGTGGAAGACCACTTAGAGGGGTCATAAAATTGTATGCAGAGCATGATAGAGAGACTTTGAAATAATCCAGACAAAAAAAAAATTGATGGGGACTAGATGTCAGGCAGTGGCTGTGAGGATGGAGATATGTGGACTAATTTGAGAGATATATAGGAGGTAGAATTGGCAAATGTGGTGAATCTGTAGGGGTGAGCAAGAAAAAGGCATCAAGAAAATCGCTCAGGGTTTTGACGTGGCATGTGAGAGAAAGGGAACGCCATTCACTGAGGGGGAACACTGGAAGGGAGGGGTTTGGTGTAGCTGGAAAATAATAGGTTCTCTTATGTGATGAGTGAGGGTCTGGAGAAGTTTACGCTAAGATACCCAATAGGCTGCTGAATACTTAGGGATGTAGATTATAGCTCATAAGAGAGCTCTAGACTAATGATGTAACTCTCAAGAGTCAGTGGCTTGTACAACTTGTAATTGTAGCACCAGAGACTAGATGAGATCATGCAGAAGAGCAAGTACAGTGAGAGGAGGGCCTGAGACAGAGCCTTGAATGATCAGCAGAGGGAAGAGAAAAGCTCCTGAGTAGCTTGCCTGAAAATAAAAGTTGAATAAACAGGGAAAGAAATAAGTAAAATGTGACCATCTGGAGCATATGTGTATCCATTAAAGGAGTAGCACTACCAAGAAAAAAGAAAAAAAAAAGATAAAGAATGGGTCAACATCTGGTTTTAGTTATATTGCTTAATTTTACATTTATTGCCTCTAATATTCAGTATGCCCCAATCATAGATCAAAATATCAGAATTGCATATTGTTTTTCTTTCTCCAGTGCAAATGGCATCAAAGTGTATGTGTTAAATGGTAATAGCATGACAGGAGAGCCCCCAAGAAAAGTATCTACTTGGGACTCAGGGTATAATTACACCTCAGTTCTATTTTCCTGATAAAGCTCCTGCTGATTATTTTGTGATACGTGTTGTTATGAAATGAGGGTGGGGTGCAGGATCTAAGAGGAGAAAATTGTAAAGGATGCTATAAAATGTAGAAAGATTTATTAAACTATGTATATGTTTAAAAAATTGTATTCCTAAGGATATATTGAGATTTGTTTCAACAACGCCTGGGGTAGTGATAGGCACCACATGAACAATAAGGTTTCTGTCATCACCCCAGACAGTGGGGGTTTTATGGCTTTCCTCTAAATGCATTTTCTGAGACTCTGCTTTTATAATGCTCTTTCTCTAATTAAGTTGGATATTTTGATGATGTAAAGTCCACTTTTATTTGTCAGCCCTGGCACTTACTTTGATGCCTATATTCCCATTTTCAGGGACATTGGCAATCATCTTTAAAATGGAAATCACCAAAATGAAATTTATAGTTATCCACCTATTGTATGCTGCTAAGAAGCCTAAAATGGCCTCGCTTATGACAGATTGGTATTAATTAAAAAAATTATGATGCCTGTCTGATTCTATTAATAAGTAAAATACTAATTTAGAGTTATTTCTGAATATTACATATAATTAGAACAGTATAGGGTAGATATGCACCAGGATAGAACAGTGAGGTCTTGAAAACAAAAAGGAAACAAACCTACAAACCTTGCTTCAATAAATATACTTGAATAAAAGCAAAAATAAAAGTAAAAAAAAGCTTCCATTTTCAAACAAAGCTACATTTTTTGAAAACATAATTTATTGTCTAGTTGGCTAACAGACAGTGTATACAGTGTGCTCTTGGTTTGGGGGGTAGAGTCCCATGATTCATCGCTTACATACAACACCCAGCGCTCATCCCAACAAGTGCCCTCCTTGATGCCCATCACCCATTTCCCCCTCTCCCCTGCCCACCCCCATCAACCCTCAGTTTGTTCTCAGTATTTAAGAGTCTCTTATGTTTTGCCTCCCTCCTCTGTTTGTAATTATTTTTTTTCCCTTCCTTTCCCCCATGGTCTCCTGTTAAGTTTCTCAAGTTCCACATATGAGTGAAAACATATGCTATCTCTCTTTCTCTGACTGACTTATTTCACTTAGCATAATACCCTCCAGTTCCATCAATGTTGCTGCAAATTGCATGATTTCATTCTTTCTCATTGCCAAGTAGTATTCCATTGTATATATAAACTGCATCTTCTTTATCCATTCATCAGTTGATGGACATTTAGGCTCTTTCCATAATTGGGCTATTGTTGAAAGTGCTGCTATAAACATTGGCGTACATGTGCCCCTATAAATCACCACTACTATATCCTTTAGATAAATTCCTAGTAGTGGACAAAGCCACATTTTAAAAGTCCTTTCACATTTTATTATTTTGTTGCCTCCTATCAACCCTTCCAAGGCAAGAGTATTACTTATCCCCATTTTACAGATGAAGAACCTAAAACAGGGAGACTGAGTGACTTGCCCAAGGTTAAAGTTGAAAAGAGATGAGAACTGAAACCTAGGTTTTCCATATTCACCTGCCAGAAGTCATTCTTTAATTCCATGGAAATGAAGAACTGGTGATTTGCAATTCTGTTGTTTAAGAAATGCTGGGAAATTATAGACTTCCAAAGTGCATTGAAAACCTGTGAATCACCATCCTGAGAAAAAAAATCTTGTCCAAATAAAGACACATTTCATTTTATCCCTTTTTAAAATTTTTTTGCATTTGGCGTCCATTAATTAAAAATTTCTTAACAATAAATATATTTCCTAGGTAAAATTCAACTATCCTATCCAAAAGAATATTTAGTAAGTAATGTAACAGGAGTCCTAGTTTAATTTTTTTTCTTTCAAACAAGTGGTAAGTCAAATTTATAATCTATATCTGATGTAGATATTCCAGGACAAGCAATTCATTGAGTTCAGAGTGAACTAACTTCCACTGGTGCGTATTTTAATGAACATCTTTTGGCAAGTGACAACATGTTTTTCTAGCTAGATATGAAGGTTCTCTGTTCATGTATATGTGATTCATACATATACACATTCTTTACCTATCATATATATTGATAAACAAATAAATATGTGCATATATATATATATATATATATATATACATGATCTCATGTAGTCTCTATGCTACAACTACAAATTATAAACTTGCTGTACGAGTTGAATATTTAATGCATCCTGAGAAAGAGAGAGAGGGAGGAGGGGGGGAGAGAGAGAGACAGAAAGAGAGGGAAAGAGAGAGAACAAAGACTGAGACTCAAAGGGTGGAAGATCTTGAAATTTTCTCTCTTTAATCCTGAATAATTTCTTATTCTTCTAACAGGTCAGTCAGATCTATTCTGGACCAATACTTACAGAAGAAAGTCCAGTCAGGTTCTATACTGTACTGAAGATTGAGATATTTATTCAGTTCCATGTGAGATGAGGTGTTTGATACATTATAGAACAGGCCTTGTAACAAGCCTCTGTAAGAGTTTAATATTTAATGAATACTGTTAGTTTAATAACTGCACTAAGTTTAATTGCATTAAGTTCACTGCTCATTTAATAATCAACTAAAATTTCTGCTCATTAGATCAGTAGATTCATAGCTGACCATTTTCACATTAACTTGTCTCCCAGGCCATTCTATAATCCAGGAAAATGTTTTAAATTTAACTTAAACACATTTGTGCCACTGTGGTATTAGAACATTTTAGTTAAATTAGCAATTCAAGCATAAAATAGATATTGCTAACATTTTAATGATAGGAATATTCAAATGCTAAAATATTTCACTTAACATATTTTATATTGAAACTTTATCAGCCCTGTTTCCTCAGAAACATAATATTTGGCTTAAGAAAATATAATAAATATTATTGTAGAATGTGGACTTCATGTATTTCAATTCTTAGAAATTTGGAGACAACTGCTTTGCCAAGGCATTGTTATTCTTATATTTCAGAATTTTTCTGGATATTCTTATTTTTTCCATATGAATTATAAAATCAGCTCGTAAATCTCCACCCCCACTAAAAATTCATTATAGTGTTTTTTACAGTCAATTTTAGGACAATTTACATAAAGTACACTCATTTTAAGTGAAGTTTAGTGACTTTTGATAAATATGTATAACTGTACATTTCCTTAACCCACAGAGTTCTTAATGGTTCTTTGCAGCAATTTCCATACCTTGGCCCCAAGCAACCACTGATATACTTTCTGTCATTCTAGATTAAAATTTCATGTAAATGGAATCATAATATATGTACTCCTGTGTGTAACTTACTTTATTCAGCATAATGTTTTTGGTAGTCATTGATATTTTTGTATATAGTTTGTTCCTTTTTCTTGCTGAACATCATTCCATTGTATAGGAATACCACTTCTTTTTCTTTTTCTTTACTTTGAGAGAGAGAGAGAGCGAGCAGGGGAGGGGCAGAGAAAGAGGGAGAGAGAGAATACCAAGCAGGCTCTGCACTGTCAGCACAGAGCCCGATGTGGGGCTCTAACTCATGAACTGTGAGATCATGACCTGAGCTGAAACCAAGAGTTGGACACTTAACTGATTGAGCCACCCAGGTGCTCCAGGAATACCACTTCTTTTTATCCATTTCAGAAGCACAAAGAAATTTTTTTCTGATCTTCCCAGTGAGAACCTGGTGGGGTTCCAGGAGGTAAAACTCACAAAAGTGTGGGGACCTGCCTGGCAAATTTATACTCTCAAGCTAGTATAGACTCAAGCTAGTGTGCTCTCAGGCTAGCATAGACTGAGCCTCCAGCTATTTGTCAATTACAGCTGAAACTGTTCTCACGATACTAGCTCCAGCTGTGGGCTTCCGCTCTCTGCACTCTGTGATTCTCTGTGTCTGCCTGTCTGTCTCTAAATTCCAGAGCAGCAGTTTGCCCTGCGACATTGCTTCTCTGATGGATAAGAAAAGTTGTTGATCTTCAGTCTGTTCAGCATTTTCTTGTCGTGAGGATGAGAATGATGATTTTTAAGGTCTTTACACATAAGCTTGGAAACTGGACATTTTCTTACTACCCATTTTTTATTTAGTAATTTGTCTCCTTAATATTATGAATTCTCTATATATTCTGGATAAAGATCCTTTGTCAGATACATTCATTTCAACTAGTTTCTCTGTTAGTTTCCTTTTTCAATTGTTCATTGCTAGTATACACAAAAACTTAAAAAAATTGTATATTAACCCTGTATCCTAAAAACTTGCTAAATGGCATTTATGTAGATACTTTAGGATTTTTTATATAAACAAATCATGTTATCTGCGTATAGACTACCTTACTCATTTTTCACTATCTGTAAGTCTTTTATTTCTTTTTCTTCACTTATTGCACTATCTGGAACCTCATGTACAACACTTAATATAGTGGTAAGGGTGCACATCCTTGCCCAAATCTCAATGTGAAGGGGCAGGTTTTTATTATTATTTTTATTTGAGTATAGTTAACACACAATAGTGCATTAGTTTCAAGTGTACAACTTTGTGATTTGACAAATTTATATATTATGTACTCCACTGAGTTCATAATACAGTACTTTTACTGTTAATATGGTGATTTACACTGATAGATTTTTTTGAATAAGCTAATCCCATATTCTTGAAATAAATCTACCTTGATCATAACAAATTCTCTTTTTTATATAGTGCTAGAATCAATTTGTTAAAATCTGTTAAGGGTTTTTGCGTCTATAATTATGAGTGGTATTTATAACTTTCTTTTAATGTATTTGTCTGGTTTTGATATCAGGGTATTGCTCACCTCAATAAACTTGTTGAAAATTTTCCTTATTAAAATATTGAGTTTATGTATGACTGTCATTATTTATTCTTAAGTGTTAACAGAATTAACCAGTAAAACCACGTGAGGTTAGAGTTTTCTTGTGGAAATTTTTAAAGTCTTTTTTTGAGAGCTGTGGGTTATTAATATTTTCTATTTTTTCTGGTGTCAATATTAATAAAATGTGTCATTTGAGGATTCCATCAGTTTTATCTAGGTTGCCAAACTTATTGGGAAAATTTGAGCAAAACTGTCCTTACTATCCTTTTAATGTCTATAGTATCTATAGTGATGCCCATTCTCTCAATCCTAATATTTCTGCTTCTAGTTCACTTGTATGTCTTCTCTTTCTCCTTTTTACTCTATAGATAATTTTCAAAGACATATTTTGGTTCCATTGATTCATTTTTCTTATTGAAAAAAATTTTTAATGTTTATTTATTTTTGCAAGAGAGAGACAGAGACAGAGCATGAGTGGGGCAGGGGCAGAGAGAGAGGGAGACACAGAATTTGAAGCAGGCTCCAGGCTCTGAGCGGTCAGCACAGAGCCTGATGTGGGCTTGAACCCACAAATTGTGAGATGATGACCCAAGCTGAAGTTGGATGCTTAACCGATTGGGCCACCCAGAGCCCCCTTTTTTTTTCTTATTTTATATATTCTTAAAATATATTCATTTCTTCCCTTCTCCTTACTTTTGGTTTAATTTTCTCTTCTTTTTCAAAGGTTTTAAAGTGGAATTTTAAATAATTTATTTAGCCTTATCTTCTTTTCTAATATGAGAATTTTAATTTACACATTTCCCTCTAATTCTTGCTTTAGTAGCATTCCACAAATTTTGATTTAATGTATTTTATCATCATTCTTCCTATATTTTTAAAATTTCCTTATTACTTCTTATTTGATCCATAGGCTGTTTAGAATTTTGTCATTTATTGTCCACGTATTAGGAGATTTTGGGGAAATATTTTGCTATTTATTTCTGGTTTGAGTCTTTTAGGATGAGAGAATATACTCTGTATTATTTCTATTTATTTATTTATTGAAAGAGAGTGAGAGAGTGAGCAAGCATTCACGAGAGCAGAAGGACAGAGAGGGAGTAGAGAGAGAATCCCAAGCAGTCTCCATGCTGTCAGCACAGAGCCCAACCAGGACTTGAACTCACAAACCGTGAGGTCATGACCTGTCTCTCTCTATCCCTCAAAAATAAATAAATGTTAAAAAAAATTAATCCTGTTTTACAGCACAGCACCTGGTCTGTTTTGGTGATTTTTTTTTTTTTTTTTGCATTCGAAAAGACCACTTATTCTGTAGGTGTTGGGTGGACCGTCTTATAAATATCAGTTAGTTCAAATTTGTTAACATGGTTTTTCATTTCTCCTATTGCCTTTTGGATTTTCTGTCTATTTCTATTAATTACTGAATAAGGGATATTAATTACTGAAGTATCCAAATATAATTTTGGAATTATACCTTTCTCCCTTCGGTTGTGTTTTTGCTTCATTGTACTTTGAAGCTTCATATATGTGGATCTTTTTACATACACATTTAGTAATTTTATGTTGCTTTGATGAATTAGCCCTTTATCATTATGAAATGTCACCCATTTTGTACTGTAATACCCTATGTTCTACAGTTCTCTTTGGTATTAACATAGTGACTCCAATTTTCTTATGTGTTTCATGAAATATCTTTTTTTAATCCTTTAAAGTTATATATTTATTTATATTTAAAATGTGTTTCTGGTAGACAGCATATTTAGGTCTTGTTTATCCTGTAGGGCAACCTCTGCCTTTCAAGTGTTCAGGATGTTTATAATTAATGCAATTATTTATATGGCTAAGTTTAAGTCCACAACTTTATATTTGTTTTCTTTTTGTCCCATATTGTTTATTCTACTTTTCCTATTTTCCTGTATTTTATTGAAGTAAGTTAGTATCTATTAGCATTCCACTTATCTCTTTGGGCTTTGTTATACCTCTTCACATTAAATAAGTGGTTGCTTTCGAGAATTAAAATATTCAACTTATCATGATGTACCTTCAAAGAATAATATAGTATTTCTCAAATACTACAAGAAACTCAGGGCAGTATGTTTCCACGTACCCCTCTTATTTTTTGTAGTATTATTTTAAATATCTTTTATTTCTATCTGTGATGATATAGCCAAAATACATTGATACTATTTTTGCTTTGAACAATTACCTTTAAAAAAATTTAGAAAAGTGAAAAAAGCCGTTTATGTTTTCTAACACATTTAACATTTTACGGTACACATTATTATTTCGTATGGATCCAAGTTTTCACTTGAAATAATTTTCCTTCCCTGGATGATTTTATGATTTTTCTCTTTATCACTAGTTCAGTAATTTGATAAAAATATCTCTGGGTGTGATTTTAAAATATGTTTTTCTTATCTGGAGTTCACTGAGCTTCTGGGATACTTAGGATTAATTAGATTTGAAAAATTTCAGCCATTTTTTTCAATTTTTTTTTTTCCTATTGGACACTGTCCCTTTTTAGGACTCCAATTAATCTATATAAGGCAATTTTATATTGTCTCACAGGTCACTGAAGCACTGTTTTTCCCCATATTTTTCTCACTGTGCTACATGAGCTATATAACTTATCCTAAAAATGTCTAGAAGCAAAAGTGCCTCTGTTACTCTTTTAATTCTGTGTACTTAAATTTTAAGTTATTTACCCAAAATATGTGTTCAATATCTATCTATTTTATTTATTTATTTATTTACTTACTTACTTACTTATTTATTTATATTTGAATTTTTTTAATGTGAAATTTATTGTCACATTGGTTTCCATACAACACCCAGTGCTCATCCTAACAGGTGCCCTCCTCAACACCCATCACCCCCCCACCCCTCCCTCCCATCCCCCATCAACCCTCAGTTTGTTCTCAGTTTTTAAGGGTCTCTTATGCTTTGGTTCCCTCCCTAAATTTTTTTTTCCTTCCCTTCCCCCATGGTATTGTTAAGTTTCTCAGGATCCACATAAGAATGAAAACATATGGTATCTGTCTTTCTCTGTATGACTTATTTCACTTAGCATAACACTCTCCAGTTCCATCCACGTTGCTACAAAAGGCCGTATTTCATTCTTTCTCATTGCCATGTAGTATTCCATTGTGTATATAAACCACAATTTCTTTACCATTCATCAGTTTATGGACATTTAGGCTCTTTCCATAATTTGGCTATTGTTGAAAATGCTGCTATAAACATTGGGGTACAGGTGCCCCTCTGCATCAGCACTCCTGTATCCCTTGGGTAAATTCCTAGCAGTGCTATTGCTGGGTCAAAGGGTAGATCTGTTTTTAATTTTAATTCACACTAGGAAGTAAAAATATAAATGGGGAAAAACATATTGTGTAACCTATATGAAAACAGGAGTTCTATGTATCATCATAGTTATATTTATTTGTTTAAAAAATTTTTTGTATTATGTAGATGTCAGTTACCTTTCATTATTAAATGGAAAACCAAATATCACCAAATACTTAAAATAAATAAGCAAAACAAAAGAAGTCCAATATGAAGTAACAGAAAAAATGCTCCCAAAAAAATTAGAGGTAACTATGGGAAAGAAAAATAATTCTAATTGGTATGTTCATAAAGATTGGAAAGGATAGATACTGCACTTTTTTAAAAATTCTTTTTAATGTTTATTCATTTTTGAGAGACAGAGAGAACAGAGTGTGAGCTGGGGAGGGGCAGAGAGAGAGGGAGACAGAATCCAAAGCAGGCTCCAGGCTCTGGGCTGTCAGTACAGAGCCTGACACGGGGTTCAAACTCACTGACCTCGAGATCATGACCTGAGCCAAAGTCAGATTCTTAACCGACTGAGCCACCCAGGTGCCCTGATACTGCACTCTTAAAGTAACAACTGACTACTCTGAAAAAGTTGTCAGAAAAAATAATTTTGAAATTAAAATATTAAGAAAATTAAAAATTCAACACATGGAATTAAATACTACAGATACACTGCTATAGGGTTTATTTCAGTATTCTAGTTAATGCCAGCCACCTTGCAAATATGGCAAAACAGTCACAACAGGAAAGAGATTAAGTGGTCAGCTCAGCTCAATTAAAATTTTTTTTTACTGTGAAAATAACTCCAAAACTTTTTTGGTTGTGTCCAAAGCACCATTTTGGTACAGTAAGGACAACATATTGCAAAGTATTATGAATAACCAGATTTCCTTCCTAAATCCATGCATATGCTATATTTCCTATCTATGCATTCTTTGTTATTTCATTTTTTAAAATTTATTTATTCATTTTGAAAGAGAGATAGAACATGTGCACAAGTGGGGGAGGGGGAGAGAGGGAGAGAGAGAATCCCAAGCAGGCTCCATGCTCAGTGTGGGAATCCACTGCAGGGCTCTATTTCATGAATGACTGTGAGATTATGACCTGAGCCAAAATCAAGAGTCAGACGCTTAACTGAGCCACCCAGGTGCCCCTCTGTTTTCTCTAATTTCATCGTCCTTAGTCATAAAGAAACCTTCCAACATTTAATTTATACAAGAAAGTTTTAGGATCCATTTTTTTATGAGCAAGCTAAAGAAGCCAGAATTTAACCTTACCTGGACCTGCCTTGCTACATCATAAGTAATTCAGATTCTTATTTAATTGCCTGTACTTTTGTGAGTAGATTTTAACAAATTGAATAGCAGAATTGGAATTTTGCTTGTATATGACACAATTATAAAATTAGAGTCAGCCCATTCATAATTAATTGTTTAGAAGTTGACAATAGAAGCAATAGATAAATTTGATTGCCTGGACCAAATATTGAGCATGGAAAGTTTGCTTTGCATAAAATTAAATTACATGTATAAAACACTGTTGAATGATTAATACTAAGCCAGTGTTTACATGAAATCAAATTAATTGTGCTACTATAGACACAAGATAATAAACTAGACTGGACTTTGTTTAGGGTGATTAGTATAAGAATGTTTTTCATGTGAAGTATGACTAATACTTTTTATGAATTACAGTAATCACCTTACACCATCAAAATGTCTAAGATAATCATTATTAGCATCTAGAATTTTATATATCTACGATACACTTTGAGGTCAACATGTTTTTTCTTCAAATTACTGTCAAAGGTATTCTTGTGTCTTAGGCCAATCTAGTTATTATTGGTTCCCAACAAAGAAATTATTTTTCACAAATTTGCTTACAAGTCAAGGGTTTTAAAATGATAATCAGTGTTTTAAATGGTCATTTTGCTAAAAGTTTTCTCATCATCATTATGAAAATAATATGGCTGAATACTAAAAATGTTATTGTCTGTCTCTGGGACATTCAAAACTCTGGTACTGAGTTATTATAGAAAGAATAGCAGTGATGTATTCTTTTGTTTCTACTGATTCCAATTATAAGGTTATTTTTATAACTTTTCATTTTTTAACACTTATTTAATGTTTATTTAATTATTTTTTAGAGAGAAGAGAGGGATCACATGTGCAGGAGTAGGGAAGGAGCAGAGAGAGAGATTCCCAAGCAGGCTATGTGCTGTCAGCATGGTGGAGCTCTATCTCATGAACCATGAGATCATGACCTGAACTGAAATCAAGAGTTGGGCACTTGACCGACTGAACCACCAAGATGCCCATAAAGGTATTTTTATTAAAAAATGTTCTAATTTGGCTTTTAATGCCAACAATGGAATATTTGGCATCAATGGTCGGATTGAATATATGTTTGGGAAGCAATAGTCCTTATCTTGAAACATGCACATAGACATTTGTAATGTCATTAAAAGAAGCTTGCTTTTTTTACTTTAATTCTTTGGAGAATGGAGAAAAGAAATTGAAAGACCTGGTCCATGTGCAGAGAAGTAAACCAGCAACTGCTGAGAGTAATCTCTTCAAGCCACAGCCTAGGACACAGCCTGGCTGCTGGCCAGGGTCTCACCTCTCAGTCCTATCTACAAAACTTCATTTCCCTACCCTGATTTGCTTCCTATTTTTCTTGTCCTCAACCCCTGCTCATTTTCTTTCCCTTCCAAGTTATGTTAAATGAGATCAAATAAGTTAAGACCATCACGATACCAGCAAGTTGTGTAAGTTTATAAATTAAATAAGTTAATTTATTTCATTTTGAAGCAAAAACCTGAAAGCATAAATCCCCTCTTCTAGGATTTTCATTTTCTACTTTGCTTTGTTCTCTAAGTCTTTTAAATGTCATGTACACTGAACTGATTCTCTCTGTGTCCCTTTTCTTTTCATTCCCTCTACTTCTCTCAAATTAAGTGTATGTATGTATATCAAGTCTCTCCCTAGTTGTACAGTACAATACTCATGTAACCTTTGGAAGGAGTGAAAATTGGACTAATACCCCATTGATACTAACCAAATTACTTTTACTACCTCAGGAGTTCCCAGTTGGTACATATTGTTGCTGACCAGTCACAACAGAGGGTCTGAGGCAGTCAAGGACCTCTACCTGGGAATAGTCAGCAGGCAGGCTGGGAGGCACTAGGGGCTTAAGTCCAAATCTATACTGGGAAAGAGCTAGGGTGGGAGAGACTACTGTGAATTCAGGCTTTTAAGGAGATAGGTCCAGATTTTTACCCTGTAAGTATGTGAGCTGGCAGGTCTGTGTCATTTCAAATAACTAGAGTGTTTTTATGCACAACACCAAACTAGATGCTATGGAGGACAAGAGAAGAAAAGGTATATGGAACCTTTATCTATGGAGAGCATGTCATCTAGTTGAAACACTGAGTCATTTAGCCACACAGTACACCGCAATATAAGGAAATGTCAAACAACATGCTACTAATTTCATATGATTTAAGTAAGAAGAGAGTTTTATCTGGATAGTAACTGTTTTATAAGTCTCCACTGACTACAGAATAAGAGAAAATGGACATAAACTTAAGTTAATGGGCTTAATTATAAGGAGCATCTCATGAAATAGAAGAAAGACAGTGACTTTTTTTTCTTAAGCCAAATAGCAATGGCTCTGCTTTCAATATGGAAATTGGAAAATACTATTTATGGTCTCATTTAGCCCTATGTTTTAGCTAATAATAATACCTATGAATTATTTTTACTTATAGAAACATTTTATCACTGTATTTCAATGGTGACAAATATAGTGGACAACTGAAATGCATTAGTCAACTATGTCATCCTTCTTTAATATTATTAACTTATAAAGGCATGACTAGGCCACAAAACAAGAAACTGTGGAGAGTAAGAATTATATATAAGCAAAGGTTATAGACAATATATGAATTATAATTAGTATAATAAAAATGATCAGCCAATATTGCATATTTAATGATATAAATAATCACACTATAAATGAAAAAAAAACATAGATGATACACAGTCCCTACAAATGGAAAATTAATATATTTAAGTGACCAAAATGTTAAGTAATCCATGATACCCCCATCTCTCTGTGTGTGTCTGTCTCTCACATATACACATATACACACACACTTGCAAGCAAAAATCTCAAAAGCTAGTAACAATAAGCAGTTTGCTGTAATTTGTTTAGATAGACATATCTATATTATCCCATAGTGCATTTTTATATATAGGTTTCATGTCTTTATATTTATGTCACTTTCTAGGAGGTTGATGTTGAAATCTAATAGACAAAAAATAAAAACAAAATAAAACAAATTACAAAAAAAACCCTTTCTGTAAATTGCAGTGGATAATTAGACAAAAATTAATATTTCTGTGTATTTATTTGAGCATTGAATTCTGAATTTGAAAAAATAGCTAGAAGTAAAAATGATTTAATTTTAACATTATATTCTAATGGCATAAATTTAGGCCAATATGAAGAAAACCTAGATTTTGGTCTGATTATCTATGTTTCTTAATAAATTCAAGTAATCCCAATGTTTATCTAAACTCTCGCCTCTCCTAAGTGTGAATATCCAGTTCAATCTAGAAGTCAAAATAGAAAAACATATAGTCATAATGAGGCACAGAATATTTTTAAAAATGATTGGAACACAGTTACTATTATTAGAGACCTAATGCTAAGACTAAGCCTTTTTTAGAGCAAAACTCTGAATCAAAGTCAAGGAAACAGGCTTGGTCAGGAAAGGTAAGAAGAGTGAGAGTAAGCCCAGTGTGATGCTAGATGCAATGAAGACACAGAAATATCAGAAAAACACATATCAGAGAAAGAATGTGTCATGGTGACTGGGGAGAGCAATTATCTGATAACCAAATAAATTGTATGTAATAAAATAAGCAAACCTAGCCAGAGAACTGACTCAAGTAACAATATCAAGATGAGATATTCAAATTAGGAGTTGTTCTGGTGCAGGTTAAGTACTTCTATGCCTCTTACTTAGAAATGTATTGTCCAATATAGTAGTCACTAGCCTCATGTGACTATTTAAACTTAAATAACACTTAAAAATTCAGTTCTTCAGTTACACTGGCCATGTTCTAAGTGCTCAATAAATGCAGGCAACTAGTAGCTCCTTTATTGGGCAGCACAGGTATAAAACATTTTCATCATTCAAAAAGTTCTATTAAATAGTACTGACCTAGAAATATGAATTGATCTCATCCTCAAGCCTAAACTAGCTTTTTCAGCCATAAATAAAAAAACTCTACTACTCTCCTCTAGTCCTTTTCTTATAAATAATCAAAAAATTGAATATATATATGTGTGTGTATATATATATATATGTGTGTGTGTGTGTGTGTATATATATATATATAAATATATATATAAAACAACTATATTCAGGCACTGTACAACAGGCAGTAAAAGAATGTACTACTTAAGGGCTGAGAAACTGAAGGTGAGATCTATAATTAGACAATGACCTGCCTGGGTGTAATATTCTGACCACAGCACAATGAGCCAGAGTCCAACTATAGCATGGCAGTCAGGCTGAGTTGAAGAGTCAGATGTCCAGACTTTCTGGAGGCTCAAGTCCCTGGAATATATGGGAAAGACACTGGAGGTGCTCCTGGGTGGCTTAGTGGGTTAAGTGTTTGACTTTGGCTCAGGTCATGATCTAGCATTTTGTGAGTTTGAGCCTCACCTCAGGCTCTGTGCTGACAGCTGAGAGCCTGGAGCCTGCTTCAGATTCTGTGTCTCCCTCTCTCTCTGCCCCTCCCTCGCTCACACTCTGTCTTTCTCTATCTCAAAAATAAATACACATTAATAAAATTTAAAAAAAGACATTGGAGATAAAGCAACTGGACAAAGTGTTTCCTGTTGGGTTCTCAGCAATGCAGTGGATTCTGCATGGGCAGGGCAAGACGACACTGGGCTTGCCAGAATGTAGCTGCTGTGGAATTGAACCCAGCAAGTGTAGAAAACTTGTAAACATTATTTTTAAATGATGGGCATTCAGTTGAGACATCAGAAAATGCCCACCTTAAGCAGCAACATCAAGAATAATGGAAAACAAAACAATACGTACTCTACATCTGCCCTAATAAAGGCTAAACCATGTCCTGGCCAGACATACAGGGGAGACAGAGTTTAAATGTTGAATCCTATTAAGTTAGAAGGGCTTGGGAAAAGGAGTGAGCTTCTCAGAAGCTCCAATAGCAAAATATAAGATACAGCATACACAAGTTCAAAGTGCTCATCTGGAAACTGAACAGTGTACTAGAACACTAATCAACACTTTCTAGGAGAAGATAACAGATTCCATAACTTCTGAAATGTATCATTTACAATGTCACTTACAAAGTAAAAAATTAGTAGACATTTAAGGAATTGAAAACTGTGAGGCGCCTGAGTGGCTCAGTCAGTTAAGCTTCTACTTTGGCTCAAGTCATGATCTCACCGTTCCTGGGTTCGAGCCCCTTGTCAGTCTCTGTGCTGAAGCTCAGAGCCTGGGGCCTGCTTCAGATTCTGTGTTTCCCTCTCTCTCTGCCCCTCCCCCACTTGATCTATGTCTCTCTTTCTCTCTCTCTCAAAAATAAAAATTAAACAAATAAAATAAAATAAATTGAAAACTGATTTACAGTCAAGAAAATAAAAGGCAATCAATGAAACTGACTCTAGTGACCCAGATGTTGGATTAATCAAACAAAGACTTTAAAACAACTATTATAAATAAATATGTTCAAGGAATGAAAGGCAAATACATTCAAAGAATTAAGGGGAAATACAGTTTAATATAGTTTAATGCACATATTTTCATGATTTAGAAATTAAAATTGACTGGAACAACCAAAATAATTTTAAAAAGAAAAGCAAAGTTCACTTAAGACTTACCATAAAACTATAATAGTCAATACAATGTGGTATCAGTGTAAGAGTAGACATATAAATCGACAAAACAGAATAGATTGTCCAGAAATAAACCTACATATACATGGTCAATGGAATGGAAAATGTGCACATTCATGTAAATCCATGGGGAATGTATTTATTTTTTCCACAAAATATTTTGAACTGGTGATCTATGTTTAAAAAATTAACCTCAATGCTTTCCTCAAACTGCATAAAAATTTATCTGAAATGGATCACAGAGCTACATAAAAAGGCTATGGCTATAAGAATTCTTGGGAAAAAATAGAAGATTGTTGTAGAACAAAACAAACAAACCATGAAGAAAAAAACTATAAATTGCACTTCAGTCTAAAACTTTCTTTTTAAAAGACACCATTAATAAAATGAAAAGGAAAACGACAAAATAGTAAAATATTCACAATACTCATATCTTCAGGAGAGAACTATTTTCTAAAATTTATAAAAATTCTTAAACAGTAATGAATTGACAAACAGTCCATAAAAAATGTGGGCCTGAAATTTTAATGGAGAATTCACAAAGGAAAATGGATAAATGGTCATTAAGCACATGAAAAGATAATTAGTCATCATGGAAATGTAAATTAAAGCCACAATGAGAAACCTATGCAGAACCACGAAAACAGTTTTAAAAAATGACAATATCTTGTTTCATTGGGGGTGTAGGACAATGAAAAAGTCTAGTACATTGCTGGTGGGATTAGAAAAGGGTACAGCCACTTTGAAAAAAAATGGGCTTTTTTTTTTGAGAGAGAGAGAGCTGAGGAGGGGCAGAGAGGGGGTAGGGGATAGAGGATCTGAAGTGGGTTCTGCACTGACACAGCGAGCCTGGTGTGGGGCTCAAACTTATGAACCATGAGATCATGACCTGAGCAGAAGTCGGATGCTCAACTGACTGAGCCACCCAGGTGCCCCTTGGGCAATTTTTAATAAAAGTCAGCACATACATACTCTGTGACCCAGCAATTTCACTTTAGATAGTTATCCAAGTGAAATAAAAGCATGTCAAAGGAAGGAAGGAAGGAAGGAAGGAAGGAAGGAAGGAAGGAAGGAAGGAAGGAAGCAAAATAACAACAGAACATCAGTACACAAATATTTATAGCAGTTTTATTTATTCCTAACAGTCAAAAGGAGGAATTAACCCAACTGCCATCAACATGTGGACAGATTTGTTGGTTTGGTGGAAACATTTGTTACACATAAAGATGCAAGGGAATAGAACAGTAGAAAATTCCTAAGATCATGATGCACATCTCAAATCTGTGAACAGCAAAGCGAAAGGAAGGGAGATTTGGTTGAAGAGTCTCAAAGTATAGTGCAACTCTGAGAAAGTCTTGGATTACCCACTAGGAAGTATTGGCACAAAGATTGCCCATTGAGTAGGTCTTCATCAGAGCACAAACAGGCCCTAAAATATGAAGTGTGCCCAGTCATTGCTGGGACGGCCTGAGGAAAGCATGACTTCTCTCAAACAGTGGGGCACTAATGGCACTGCAGCTAGAGGCTGGCAGTTAACTGCACTCCTTATGCTGTTTGTCTCTTAAGGGAATGCTGAGAAGCATACCTCTTAGCTTCCATGGTGGATAAATGATGATATAAAATAGATTACCCTTCAGCAAAAAAAATGTGCTTGTATATGCAACATGGACGTAACTTTGGAAAACAGAAACAAAGAAATGCATGGTTACTATTGCTAATTACGAAAGTATCAAATAACTACATGAAATGTTAGTGGATTTCTCATTTGTATATATTATACATAATTACTACCTATGCATTATTTCATTTGCCCATTTTAGCAACACTACAAGCATTTCTCCACAAAATTCATCTATGTTATTTTAATGTCTTCATAATTTATTTATGCAATAATGTGTACCTAATATGCTCCAAAACTCAAAATAAAGGGTAAAAAATGTTCTTTACTATAAAAAGGATTAGAAACTAGTGGGGACATATTATTGGGCATTTAGTTCCCCAACTTTTTGAAATTATAATTAAGGTTATAAGGAACCTTTATGCTTATATCTTCGTTGCTTGTAATTGTTTCCATAGGATAGGTCTAGAAGTGTAATCCCAGATATAGACATTTTTAAGTCTGGATATATATTTTTGAAATTGCTTTAAATTATACTAGAATAACTGGGTCTGTATTGTTATATATTCTGAACTTGGAGAAATCAACAATATTTTTAAAAAATTTTTGCTAATTTGTTAAAATAAAGAGCATTAGATATGGAAATTTTATTAACTTACGATTTTAACTTTTGCCAAAATTAATTTCAAATGTTCACTAACTATATTTCATTTTGTATGAAATATCTGCTTAAACTTTCACCTATTAGACTTCTTTGCTCTCTTAGTCTTACAGTTTTAATATCTTTATAATTTTATAGATTTTTATATATTATACTTCAATGTTTTTATCATATACACTTCACTGTAGGACTTTCTTAAAACTATATTTTGTGTAGTTCATGTCCTTTGGGCATGAAAACAAACATGCATTTATTTCCTGACTCATAATTTAGTCATTACTTGGAATTGCTGTTTTTACAACAATTTACCCATAATTTTATCTAAATGCTTGTGCTTGCCATCATTTCAAATCTCTGGGGGTATTTTTATTGTACAGATCCCTGAATTTATGACTGCCACTTGAATCCCACTGGCACTTCAAACTTCATTTACTTAAAACTGTACTTATTTACTCATTTTCCCACATTCTTCTCTTTCTGAAAATCCCGTATTCCCTATCATCTCATATCCAATCAATCTCTGTAATATCCCTGAAAATTGTTCTGTCCTCTCTTGTTCTGCTACATTAATTCTGGCCTCCATTACTTTCTATGTAGACCTTAACTACCATAATGTTTCTACTTCTAATCTATACTTTTTCATACTGTTATACTTATTTCTTTTTGGACTCATCCTCCTAATACAAACCTTAAATCATTACAGAAGGTGACGATCTCTTTGACTAGGTATTCACTGAAACTGGGAATACAGATACTGCAGCTTTGGAATCCAGGTGACAAGGTGTAGGGAAACAGGTTGTTACCATTTCTCCAAGGTACGTGGTACGGCTCCAGAGTTTTGAATGGTGCATGAAATGTTTTGTCATTTTGTCAAGTCAAAGATTTTTGAAGGCTTAGAAAAAACCAGCAGACAACACCCCAGTGGAAAAGGAAATTGAATTTCCCAGTGAATGTGCTGGTAGTTAGGCAGCAGTGAGTTACTGTCTTCAAGTGGCTTTTTAGGTGGTAAACATTTAGGATTCTCCCTGCCAAACACATATACTACTGCCATTTTTCCACTCACCAGGCCCCTCATTCAATGGAACTATCTTCCAAAGTTTACCAGACTATGCTCTAAAGTTGTTGGGGCCTAAAATTAATTAATCTTGTAATGATGTTGGTAGTTATTATAATGAAGTGTTGAATAAAGTATCAGTGTATAGAAATGAACCCATAAATAAAAACATTAAGAAAAAACAGCCTCATCAAAGAGGTATAGTCAAAATGCAAATACACGTATCTGTTTAAGACAAAGTGTTAACAAGGTACAATGGAAAGGGGTTGTCTAGTTTCTGTAGTGCAAAGAAATAAAAAATTGAAGAAGCCAGAAGTATAGGCAAATTTGTTGGCAGGACAGAGAGCACTGTAGAACCATGCTATGTGAGGTTTTGGTAAAGAACCTGGGTAGAGTAGATGAAGAAATCAGGAAGAGGAAGCTTTTGATCTAAATTTAATGTGCAAATCCAAATCTGTATGTGTGAGAACTTTTGGGGTACTTAAGAACCTGACATTTCTCAAGTAGACTATAGTTGGCTATATATAGGACATAAATCACAGAGTTGCCAAAGCGACATTGCCTCATTTATTATTAGGCATCATTGCATGAAATAAATAGATTTTAAAATGAAAATGCACTTCTTTGGTGCTCTGGGTAATACAGTCTTTAATGTTAGTGGTCTAGACCAGTGCTGCCTAAAGTGTGGTCTGTGAATTGATAAAGGCCACTCTGTAACAGATAAGCAAAAAGATAAGTTACATGACTGAGTATAAGCATTTAGCCATTTTTATAGTAATTTGACATTACTGTGACATACAAGAACATGATCAGTGGATATGACTTTTTGACTATCACCTAGACTAGTTCAGGTGTCGAATTCATGGTACGAAATTACATATGGTATAAGCTGCATACTACATGCCTCATAAGACAGTGTTGTGAGACAGAATGTCTTAAGTTAGCCTGTCATCTTTAATTCAAAAGATATAAGAATCTGCAAAAATATAAATATTTATGTTTACAAAAATATTTTTACATTATATAAATTTTTGATCAATCACATTTTTTTCTAAATTTAGTGTTTAGAACTACTGACTAAATTAAGGAAGTGAGTTTTTAATTATTTATTTTATTTTATTTTATTTTAATTTTTTTAACATTTATTTATTTTGAGACAGAGAGAGACAGAGCATGAACGGGGGAGGGCAGAGAGAGAGGGAGACACAGAACCGGAAGCAGGCTCCAGGCTCTGAGCCATCAGCCCAGAGCCTGACGCGGGGCTCGAACTCACGGAACGTGAGATTGTGACCTGAGCTGAAGTTGGACGCTTAACCGACTGAGCCACCCAGGCGCCCCTTAATTATTTATTTTAAAACATAATTTATACATGGCAAACAACCTTCAGTGGACTCTGTCAAATAAAAAATATCCTTTTCCTAAAGTGGAAAAGTTACCAAAAAAATAATAAAAATGGAAATGATTCTGAAGAAATAAAGACAGAAAGAGTTCATCCAGTTATATTTAATAGGTTTTGTAAACATATCTGATGATTAAGTGAGAAAACCACAGTGTATTATTTGCAGGGATATACTGGCTAAATGAAGCAATAAAACCATCAAAACCTAAGTGGAATTTTCATACATACCATTACAAATAAATTCCCACAAAAATAATTGGCAAGGAAGAATATTGAATTATAAAGTCAACAGAAGATATTTATGTTGTATGTGAATATTAATAATCTAAAATATACTCTTTCAATGAACACATACAGCTTTTATAATTATTTTCATTTTTTATAATTTATATATGTTCTGATTATTTGAAAATGTAATTCTATGTGTGCTGAATCTAATAAAAATCAGGATTTTATATCATGTTATTTTATTTTTATAGTAATACATTTTTATTATATGTTGCAGTTGTATGGGTCTACAATGAATATGAACAATAAAAAACCCAAAAACTTGAAAACATCCAGAGATTGTTTAAGAAGCTCTTCTCTAGACAGCCTGTATTTAGCGTTTCTTGGACTTTATTGTATATAAGAATCATCTAGAGAATCTTGTTAAAATGTACATTCTGATTCAATGGATGTATAAAACCTGGTATTCTGCATTTCTAAAAAGTTCCTAGATGATGTTAATGCTCCTTGTCTATGTATTACATTTTGAGTATCAAGCCATTATACTTCTCTTATATACTATCTCATTTTACTAACACAGAAAAGTTTGGGTATGCATTGATAAAAGAGTAGAACAGGAAGCCAACAAGAACACTAAACCCCCAGTAGATACAGTAGAAACAGAGATATCAGATATAAAATCTAGGACACATATGTAAAGTCACCCTACTATACAAAGGCACTGGGTAGTGATCAAAAGCAGGCAGAAACTGGAGAGGAGTCTTTCTTTAAGAGACAAGAAAGATAAGAACCTGGTTAGACTTATAAATTTAAAGCTTTTTGTCTGACTTATTTCTCAATTTCCCAATGGCTTGAGGCATCAGAAAACTACTCAGGGCATCAGAAAACTGCAGGTTTGCAAGCTTCATATGTCTGAGGACAGCATTTGAGATTGGTAGAACAGATAAAAATTAGGAGGCTGACCATCATGAAAGGAAGGAGTCACATAGGTGGAAACTTCTGCATGTAAAATATAAAAGTCACCCAAATCCTCAGCTAATGACTAAACTGCAATTGCAGAGGAGACACCAGGGTCTGCTGAAAGCCAGTGACTTGAAGCAAAAAGAAGTGAACAGAGATTTCAATTGCTGCTATAAACAGGGAAGCCTGAGTTTGAAGTTTGAACCTAGCTAAGTTAATTGTCTGGTAGAATAAGAATTAATCTTAAGGGGAAAGTAACCAGATTCAGTTTCTACAGTATATCTATCATTATCATTAGTATCAACATAAAAAATATTAAACATGTGAGAGAACAGGAAAATTTGACTTATATGGAAATAAAACAGGCAGGATATCCAGTGTTAGACAAGATATAATAACCACAATGCACCGTATTTATCCCACAAATTAAAACTAACACCTTAGGGAAAAGTAATAAAATAACTATCAGAAGACTTTGACAGTGGGAAAAAGAAGTCAGATTGGCTGGGACCTTGAGACTCAGTGGATGACCTTATAAGTGAGGAATTTCTTTCTTTCCTTCACACACACACACACACACACACACACACACACACACACACACGACCATACCAGACCTACCACAGGCAAGCACTACAAAAGGCGTTGCATTCTACTCCCACAACATTGGGATTTTCAAAGGTTATGGATATTAACCCTTTATCAGATATGTCATTTGCAAATACCTTCTCCCTTTCCGTAGGCTGCCTTTTAGTTTTGCTGATGGTTTCCTTCACTATGCAGCTTTTTATTTCACTCGTATGTAGGATTTAAGAAACAAAATCAAATCCGAGAAAGACAGATACCATATGATTCCGCTCATATGTGGAATTTAAGAAACAAAACAGATGAACATATGGGAAGAGAGAGAGAGAAGCTGCAAGAGACTCTTAAAAATAAGAGAACAAACTGAGGGCTCATGAGGGGAGGTATGTGGGTGAATGGGCTAGATGGGTGATGGGTAATAAGGCTAGCACTTGTGATGAGCATTGGGTATTGTATGTAAGTAATGAATCATTAAATTCTACTCCTAAAACTAATATTGCATTGTATATTAACTAACTAGAATTTAAATAAAAGTTTAAAAAGAGGAAAAAAAAAGAAAAACAAATGAACATAGGAGGAAAAAAAAGAGAGAGAGGCAAACCAAGAAACATACTCCTAAACTAGAGAATAAACTGAGGGTTATTGGAGGAGTGTTGGGTGAGGTTATGGGTTAAATGGGCGATGGGGATTAGGGACGGCACTTGTTGTGATGAGTACTACATGTTGTACGTAAGGAATGAATCACTAAATTTTATACCTGAAACTAACATTACACTGTATGTTAATTAACTGGAATTTAAATAAAAACTTGAAGAAAATAAAAACCCAGAACAAAAATACCCAAAGACTGTGGGACAGAGTCTTGTCAATCATGAAATTCATTTTTAAATATAATGCTATAGATAGGTTAAAAGGAAAGCATTAGAAAAAACTTACTATGTAAATACTAATCAAAAGAAAGCTTCAGTGGCTTTATTAATATCAGATTAATGGACTTCAGGGCAAAGAAAATTATCAGGGTTAAACTTGTAAATTCACCAAGAAGACAAAATAATCCTAAATGATCATGTACCAGATAAAGATATTCAAAATACATAAAATACACATATTTATGCAAAATACATAAAAAGTGATGTAACTGAAAGCAGAAATTAAAAATCCATCATAATTGGGGACTTGAATACTCTCTCTCAATTATCAATAGAACTAGTAGACAGAAAATCAAAAGATATAAAAACCTGAATATCATCTACCAACTGGGTCTAAAAGACACTTAGAGAATATTCTGTACAATGTCAGTGCACATGGTGCATTCATTAAGTTACACATGGAGCATTCATCAAGACTGGGTCCCAAGTCATTAAATTAAATAATTTAAAAGCATAGAAATCACATGTAAGTATTTTCTCTGACTATAATAAAATAGAAATAACAAAACAATGACAAGAAAAATCTCCCCTCTCTTGTAATTTAAGCTACATATATCTAAATAATCCCTGGGTAAAAGAGGCAGTCTCAAGAGAAATTCTAATATGTATTGAAATCAGTGAAAATGAACATCCAGCATATAAAAATCTATGAAGTGCTGCTAACTCAATACTGAGAGGAAAAATTATAGCCTTAAATACTTATATTAGAAAAGAAAAGGGAAACATTTCAAATTAATGACCAAAGCCAGGGTTTGGTAAACATTTTCTATAAAGGACCAGATAGAGAATATATTTTTGCATTTCCAGCTACATAAAGTCTCAATCAAAAATTCTTTTTATTCGACACATCTCCAAAGGTAAGGGAATTAAAAGCAAAAATGAACTATTGGGACCTCATCAAGATAAAAAGCTTCTGCACTGCAAAGGAAACAATCAAAACTAAAAGGCAACTGATGGAATGGTAAAAGATATTTGCAAATGACATACCAGGTAAAGGGTTAGTATCCAAAACCTATAAATAACTTAACAAACTCAACAGCCAAAAAACAAATAATCCAGTAAAGAAATGGGAAGAAGACATGGATAGACATTTTTCTAAAGAAGACATCCAGATGGCCAACAGACACATGAAAAGATGCTCAACATCACTCATCAGGGAAATACAAATCAAAACCACACTAAGATACCACCTCACACCTGTCAGATTAGGTAAAATGAACAAATCAGAAGACTACAGATGCTGGTGAGGATGTGGAGAAATGAGAACACTCTTGCACTGTTGGTGGAAATGCAAATTGGTGAGGCTGCTCTGGAAAACAGTGTGGAGGTTCCTCAAGAAATTAAAAATAGAACTACCCTATGACCCAGCAATAGCACTGCTAGGAATTTACCCAAGGGATACAGGAGTGCTGATGCAGAGGGGCATATGTACCCCAATGTTTATAGCAGCACTTTCAACAATAGCCAAATTATGGAAAGAGCCTAAATGTCTATCAACTGACAAATGGATAAAGAAGATATGGTTTTTATATACAATGGAATACTACTTGGCAATGAGAAATAATGAAATCCTGCCATTTGCAGCAATGTGAATGGAACTGGAGGGTATTATGCTATGTGAAATAAGTCAGTCATAGAAAGACAGATGCCATATGTTTTCACTCATATGTCGATCTTGAGAAACTTAAGAGAAGACCATGGGGGAGTGGAAGGGGGAAAAAAGTTACAGAGAGGGAGGGAGGCAAACTGTAAGACAATACTGAGAACAGTATTAAATACTGAGAGCAAACTGAAGGTTGATGGGAGATGGGGAGAGGGGAAAGTGGGTGATGGGTGTTGAGGAGGGCACTTGCTGGGATGAGCACTGGGTGTTGACAATAAATTATATTAAAAAAATTCTTTTTTAACAATTCTAAAATGCAAAAAAAAAAGTCCTGCAGATCATATAAGATATCTGTTTCTTGTTTAAGGATAGAAAAAAAGAAGAGCAAAATAAATTCACAGTAAGCAGAAAGACAGGAAGAATAAATATAAGGCCAGAGATTATGAAATGGAAAATATAAAAACATTAGAAAGAATCACTCAAACCAAACTCTGGTTCTTTTGCAAGACTGACAAAGGGAAAATAAAAGGGAGAGAAGACCCAAATATCTCCACTGTCAGGAATGAAATGAGGTATCACTACACTTGTCACAGACATTAAAAGGGTAAAAAGTTATTAAGAAATATTCCACATACATAAATTTGAAATGTAAATGAATTGGATCAATTCCACAAAAATTTCAAAAGCTAAATTCAAAATGATTTCAGGTTGAAATAGATAATCTGTGTAGTCCTACAGTTATTTAATCGGTAGCTAAAATCCTTCCAAAAAAAGAAATCACCTGGGCCCAGATGTTTTGGCTGGCAAATTCTACTAACATTTTAAAAAGTAAATGGTTTCAACTCCAATTCTACACAGCTTTTTCAGAAAGTAGAAGAGCATAAGAGTTCCTAACCAATTTTATGAAGCTATCATTACCCTCATACCAAAAGCAAAGACAATACAATACAAAGGAGACCGTAATCCAGTATCTCTCATGAACATAATCAAACATTTTTTTTCACAAAATTTTAGGAAATAGAATCCAGCAATTAAAAGAAAAATTTGAGATCTATTCCAGGAACACATGTCTGGCTCAATATTCAAACTTCAGTCAAAGTGATGTTGCCAAGACGGTAGAGTAGGAGATTCCAGCTTCCATTCTCCACCACCTGCCCCCTGACAAAGATCAACAATTAGACAGCTATCCATGAACAAAAACAGTTTTGGGAGACTCAGGAGTTCACTTAGGAAACTCTGGAAACATACTTGAACAACAACATCGATAAAAAACAGAATAACCGTACAAAAAGAAAAGGGAAAGCTTACTTGGGCATCATTCTATCCCCCATAGTCCAGCACTTCTTCAGTGCCAAGAGGGAATGCCCCAGCTAGTAGGAATTTCCATGGTACACCGTGGGAAGAGTCATGGTTCCCAGTCGCTGGATCTGCCAAAGACTCCAGCAGCTTTTGCTATTAGAGAAACCAACAGCCAGTACAGCCAATGCAGACCCCCTGTAGATTTCACTGACTTTGGTTCCACAGGTTTTTATGTTCCCAGATGCCATCCACCTGAGCCCTACCCTGCCGCCCTCCTCTATAACCCCACTGGAGCCTGGGATCTGCACCAGCAACCAGCCATAAATGTAAGGATGCAGCCTAGACTCCTGCAGCTGACCCCCACCACCATGTGCATACTCAGCTAGCCTCGCCAGCTGTGCACCTGCAAACTCCCATCTTGACTCCTGTCACCAGCCTCCACTGCTGTGCATGTGCTCATGGTGAGACTATGCAGCCACAGTAGTGCACATCAACAGCCAGGACCCCTGCAATTGCTTTATGGACCTGGATCCAGCCCTGTGTCCTCTCAGTGGCCTGTACCACTGGGCTCACCTGCAGCTAGCCACTCCAGCTGTACATCTCACATCTCCAAGCTGTAAATGGAAACCAAAAGAGAACAGGGGTAGCTATAATTCATACCAGACAAAATAGACTATAAGTCAAAAACTGTAACAAGAGACAAAGAAAGATCATATATAAATACAAAGTGATCAATTCATCAAGAGGATATATACACATAGTAATTGTAAATACATATGTACCCAACATCAGAGTTCCTAAATATATTAAGTACTAACAGATCTAAAGGGAGTAATAAACAACAATACAGTAATGGTAGGAGACTTCAATACTTTCAACAATGGATAGATTATCGAGGCAGAAAATCAGGAAGAAAATGTTGGATCTGAACGATATTTAAACCAAATCGGCTTCACAGATGTATATAGAGCATTCCACCCAATGTCAGCAGAATCCATATTCTTCTCAAGTACAAATGGAATGTTCTCCAGGATAGATCATAAATGAGGTCATAAAACCAGTCTTAACAAATTTAAGAAGACTGAAATAATATCAAGAATCTCTTCTGAACACAAAGGTATGAAACTAGAGATCAATAACAAGAAGAAAACCAGAAAATTCTCAAGCATGTGGAAATGAAACAACATACTCCTGAACAACCAAATTGTCAAAGACGAAATTAAAGGGAAATCAAAAAGTGTCAAATCAAATGAAAATGGAAACAAAATACCAAAATTTATGAGCTATAGCAAAATCAGTTTTAAGAGGGAAGTTTATACTGATAAATGGGCACACTTCAAAAAAAAAGAAGAAAAGAAAAAAGGAGATCTCAACAACCTAAGTTCATACCTCATGGATCTATAGGAAAACATAAGCCAAATTAGCAGAAGGAAGAAAATAATGTAGAAAGCAACTTCTTTTTGCCCAATTTTTAAAATTTTAGAGTTTTGAAGAAGTTTACAAATTTAATTACATAACTAAAAGATTTTACTTATGTATAGAACTTTTATTTATAATTATTTCATGTCAATGCATAAATATACACAATAGTTAAGTAAGATGAGACCTTTTTATGTTCTACATTACTTTGCAATCATTTTGAATATTTGAACTTGGGTTCAAATGAAAGTATATATTTGATGCATTATTGGATCAGTAGTTTTAGACATATTTGTAATCTTTCAGGAAAAATGAATCCTCAAATTGATAATGGCATGTCTCTGTATGCTTGTTGACAGGATTTCTATTCACTGCTTTATTTGTTAGATGTAAGGACATGCATGTACCTTCAGACTCAAAAGGATGCACCAAACAACTTTTTGGGCCCCTTTCATGAATTATACATTAACAGGCTTTCAGAAGTTTATAGGCATCTCTTCCACTTAAAAGTGAACAGGGGAGAGGATGAGCTAATTTGTAGAAGGCAGTATTTCTGGGTTCTCTACTGACTCCCTTTATGAAGTCATCCCTCCAAGCCTCTCTTTGGTTACACAATGTAATGGTATATACTACACACAGTACTACTGAATACAAAGCTTAAAACCAAGAATTTTGTTTAAAAGATGTTTTTTGACTTCAGGGAAACTTAAGTCTGTTGTAGAAAATGAAAAGTTTTTAAAGATATATATCATTATTTCTATTTACTGCAAGGTAGGGTGTAAGTGGTAGAGCCCTGCTTAATGTACAAACAAATAATTCACAGGAAAGAGCAACAGAGCACATTTACAGAACTTTACACATACAGGGTAATACATAAATATAAATCTGTATAGAAAAATATATAACATTGCTTTTTAAAAAAATTGTATTTTCCTTGTCCCCATTCCAAACACCGAGTTTGACACTAAGTGGTCTGTAGAGAGGGCCAGTTGCAGCTAAAAAAAAAAAAAAAAGCCTCACCAAGCCTGGTCTCTGCATGACTGACTATACCATAAGGGAGCAGACTCATGGATGAAAGGGCATGAAGCACAGTGGGAAGGAAAGGAAAATCTATGAGGCAAAATGAACAAAGATTAGGAGCATGAAGTGGAGGTCTTCTTCTTAGTACTGTACATTAACTCAAGTTTCAAAAAAATCGTACAATCATCAGGGAAATACAAATCAAAACCATGATGAGATATCACGTCACACCTGTCAGAATGGCTAAAATTTACACAGGAAACAACAGATGTTGGTGAGGATGCAGAGAAAGGGGATCCCCCTTACACTTTTGGTGGGAATGCAAACTGGTACATCCACTCTGGAAAACAGTATGGAGGTTCCTCAAAAAGTTAAAAATAGAACTACCCTATGATCCAGCAATTACACTACTATGTATTTACCCAAAGGATACACAAATGCTGATTTGAAGGGGCACATGTACCTCAATGTTTATAGCAGCACTATCCACAATAGCCAAATTATGGAAAAAGCCCAAACATCCATCAACTGATGAATGGATAAAAGAGATGTGGTATATATGTACAATGGAATATTACCTAGCCATCAAAAAAAATAAAATATTGCCATTTGCAATGATGTGGATGGCACTAGAGTATATTAAGCTAAGCGAAATGAGTCGGTCAGAAAAAGACAAATACCATATGATTTCACTCATATGTGGGGCTTAAGAAACAAAACAGATGGATATAGAACAATGGAAAAAAAAAGAGAAGGCGGCAAACCATAAGAGACTCTTAACTATAGAGAACAAACAAGGTTGCTGAAGGGGAGGTTGGGGGGAATGGGCTAAATGGGTGATGGGCATTAAGCATCATTTTGCCTCATAGATTTTCCTTTCCTTCCCACTGTGCTTCATGTCCTTTCATCCATGAGTCTGCTCCCTTCTGGTGTAATTAGTCACATAGAGGCCAGGCTTGGTGAGACTTTTTTTTTTTTTTTTAAGTTGCAACTGGCCCTTAGCAGACCACTTAGCATATTATGATGAGCACTGGGTGTTATATGTAAGTGATGAATAACTAAATTCTACTCACTAAATTAACTATAGTTAACTATAATTTAAATTAAAACTTCAAAAAATAATAAAAAATAATAAAAGAAAATCCTATAATCCAGGATGAAGTCTCTGAATTCTGGGAATAGGCAACCATAGATTCAATCGGGAAACTGCATGAGAAAGTGACCAGTGCTGTATTACTTATTGCCTTGGAAGTTACAGATGCTTAAATTTTCAGCATAATACAGAGACCAATGATCTCAGCCTAACCCAGAAAACTTTCACAAAGGCATAATAGTTCAGTAGTACTTTATCTTCTCTGGTCTCTTCCCTAGTCCCTGTCCCATCATATCACCATCTTATTCAGAGTTTTATTTATTAAAAACAAATATTAAATCCTCCTATATACTATGAACTTGACTAAGTGGTGGGGACACAGTTGTGAGCAAAAAAATTGTGAGCTCCATGCTTTCATGGAGCTTACAGGAGAAAGAGAGGGGTTTATTTTAAAAATATTTTTAATAAATAAATAATTGCAACTTAAAATTATTTAGAAGAAAGAACATTATTCTCTATGGGGATGAAATACATGGACCCTGGTCTAGACTGTAGACCCTGGTCTAGATAGGTGACTAAAGGCTCTGAGATCTGTGGATGAATAAGAAATGATGAGGTGGGAACTGATGGAGGAAGGTTTAAGTAAAATATGTTAAGGTTCTGTGGGAGGAGGGAATATGGTTCACTGAAGACCTGAGAAAGACCAATCAGGTTGGAGAAAAGAGATATGAACTAAAATTGGCAGGTACACCTGAGTGATTCAGTCAGTTAAGCATCAAGACTCTTGATTTTGGCTCAGGTCATGATCTCACAGTTCATGAGATTGAGCCTGGCAGTATGCTTTGCACTGGGCATGGAGCCTACTTAAGACTCTCTCTTCCCCTCTCCCTCTGCTCCTCCTCTGCTCACATACACTCTCTCTCAAAAAAACCAAAACCAAAAACCAAAACCAAACCAAAAACAAAAAACTGGCACAAGATGAGAAATAGCCATTTGCTATATCATCAGACCATTTTGACCTTTGCTAAGGAGTTAGGTTCTTAAGATCAGTGAGCAGTTGTTGGAGCGCACCTGGGTGGCTCAGTTAAGCATCTGACTCTCGATTTCAGCTCAGTCACGGTTTGTGAGATGGAGGCTTACATTGGGCTCCACGCTAGGTGTACGAAGCCTGTTTGTGATTCTCTCTATCCCTCTCTCTCTGCCCCTTCCCTGCTTGTGCTCTTCTCTCTCAAAATAAATAAATAAACATTTTTAAAAAAGACCAATGGGCAGTTCATGAGATGTTTTCTGTAGGTAAGGTATGCAACACAATTATGATTTCTGTTCTGAAAAGATCACATCTGTTATAATTCAGAATGAATCGTGATGGAGAGGGTTGTCAGAATGAAAAATTAAATACCAGTTTGGCTCTTGCAATAGTCCCAGCAAGAGATGATAAGTTCAGGACTAGGTAGGCAGTAGAAGGAACCAAGTGAAATGGATTTGGAGTTATTTGGGAGATTAGACTTGACACGTTTTAGTATTAGGTTGGTTGATTATAGCTGATGAGGGAGAGAGAAATAATATAAAGTCCCTCCAGATTTCTGATTTTTACTGGGATAGATGGTAGAGTCACTAATATAAAGAACACTAAGATTTGGGGTGGAGGAAAATCATGACATCTATATTAGGTAATTTGTATTTGAGGTACTTATATGACATTCAGTAAGAGATATTAGAGAGCAACATGGGAACTTAATATAATGAAGGTGTTTCTTTTTTTAAAATTTTTTTAAATGTTTATTTATTTTTTTTGAGACAGAGAGAGACAGAGCATGAACAGGAGAGGGTCAGAGAGAGAGGGAGACACAGAATCTGAAACAGGCTCCAGGCTCTGAGCGGTCAGCACAGAGCCCGACGCGGGGCTCGAACTCACAGACCGCGAGATCATGACCTGGGTCGAAGTCGGACGCTTAACCGACTGAGCCACCCAGGCGCCCCTAATGAAGGTGTTTCGAACCATGGAGAACATCGCTAAGGAGACTGGATTGAATGAGACAAGAAGGCAGACAAGTACCATCTTTGAGGCACTCCAGCATTTGATGCCTAGGTAGAGGAGGACAGGCCTGCAAAGAAAACTACAAAGGTCGGGGGGTTATGAAATAAAGAAGGGAATCTAGGACAATGTGGGGTCATGAAAGTCAAGAGAAGAGAAGAGAGAGTTTCAGAAAGGAAAGAGCAATCAGCAGTGTCAAATACCCTGGACAAAAGAGGTACAATGAGGAATTCTTTAAACTAGACTTTTGAGGAGTATGGAAGCCATCAGGGGCCTACTGAAAGCACTGCTTTGGTGGACTGATAGAAGGGTGGGTTGGGCAATGAGTATAAAATAAGAAAATGAGAGAAAATATGTTCATCTGTCTCTTTTAGAGTCTGTGAAGGGAAGATTACTGAGGCGCTACTAGGAGAAAGATTTGCGCTCAAAGGAAGGTTTGTCTGTGAGAACTGAACATTTTAAAAGTGGCCATCAAAAGTATCAATACAAAAGAGAGAAGGAAGAGTGAGGCCAAGTTCCTGAGGAGTTCAGAAGGGGTCAGAACCAAAGCACCAGGGGAACAAATGGATTCAGGGAGAAGGAGTGACACTCAATTGACGAAATAGGAAAAAGGGAAGAGATGATGTGCACAGATGTGGGCAATCTGTTGGTTTGGAGGCAGTAAGCTGACAAAGTTTCCATTTGATACCTTCAATTTTTCATGTAATGTATGAGCTGAGGCCATCCGCCAGGAATGAGGAAGGAGTAGGGAAAGGGTACATAATTTTGAAAAGAATCAAGAAGGGCACCATTGTAGAGAGTGGGACAGTGAGTTGGTACAGACAACATGGTAGAGTTGCATGGCATTACCAAGCGTTTGTCTGAGTCAACAACTGTGACTTTAAAGAGATGCCAGTCACTCTGTTTTGAGGATTTCCTAAGAGAGAACTAATCTCATTCTCTGATAGACCATTGGTATACCCTCCAAACACTAGGCCAAAGGCATACTACGCTTTGGTCTTGCCCTTATCTCTTGTCACACATCTTTATTCTCTCCTTTTCCAGTTTTAGTTACTTTCCATGGCCATTCTCTTGTCTCCTCACTCCTAAAAGAAACAATAGGAATGCCATTGGGCAAAATGTCATTTTGAGAAGGGTATTTTCATTTAACGAGATAACATCAGAGCAGACAAGAGAGGCAGGGAGGAGGACCCAAATGTCTTCCCATCTGATTTTAACCAAGTTCAGTTTAAAAGTTAGGTCTCCCTATGCTTAATATCCAGTTTCTGCAGCACCACAGCTCTGCAGCATTTGAAAAGTAAGCTTGTAAAAAATCCTGCAACAAAACAGGGAAAATGCAAAACCAAAACAAAACAAAACAAAAAAAACAACAAAAACAACCAAACAAAAAATATTTAGAATTATATAAAATTCCCATTTGATTCTAAGTTATAAAATATAGTCAATTGGCCACAACCAAGCATTCTGGTCCATATCTTTGGCCTTTGAAAAGATTTTAGGGAGTGTTTGATTTTGCATCTCTTCTCTTAAGTGCCACAATCAGAGAAAAGCAAAGGGAATGGAAAGAAGGTTCTTACTTCTGAGATTCACATCACTTTTAAAAAACTTTTTAAAAATGCACTTAAAATTAAGGCTTTAAAATAAGTTACTTCTATATATGAAAGATTATATGCAACACATATAGTACAAGGAATTTAATAACTCAACATTTGTGAATCTACCACCAGCTAAAAGACCATATTGTTCTGACTTTTCCACTACCATCTCTGAAGATATCTTCAGAGAAAAAGAAAAGATTAAAAAAAAACACAGAAATTATCTCAGACTAGCTACTACCCACATGAAGGTGACCTCAATTACCAAGGAAGCACTCAGCTTAACCTCCAAAATAATATGGCAGCCTTCTTAAATTATATGCCTGAGACATAGCTATGGGAGAAGAACCAGCTTCAAAAAATGGGCCCCCTGAACCTCCAGAAAGCACTTAGGTGCTTAGCCCCACCATTTTTCAGACCTTAAACAACTTGGTAAAATATAAATTTCACGTGAGACTCAACAGAAACTGTCCCTTGATACTGGTCCTGCTGAAAGAGGCCAGAATGAAAACCCTGGGTTAGTGACTTTAACATCCATTCTGTAAGAATGCCGTTTTTACTTCTCCCCAACCAATGACATATCCTCTTGCATATAAAATGAGAAAAAAAACCATGTCAGAATTTAATAAAAATTTATCTTTCTCTACCTATACACAATTCTAAATGGAATAAAACAACAAGCTTACTCTGGCGAATGGTACTTAAGCCCTTCAGAGATGTTAACCCCAAAGTCTTTATATGCCAACTTCCAAAAGAAAAGTGTGTATTTTGGCTGCCCATGTAGGGCTGAGTCATTGAGCCCCAAATTAAAACATGCCTCAGGCAACAAGAACATTTCTATGTTGCTACTTTCTCTTCAGTGCTTCACTGTAATGTGGGATACGTCAAAAGCTTCCTGAATATCCAGTCTGCAAGTTTCAACTAAATAATTAATACCATCAAAGAGAGGTTTATTTTCTCTCCAGTAATTCCTCTACAGTCTGACTTTTTGCCAGTCTGCAGCGTTCCTCACAGCTTGAGGAAGCTGGAAGGTGAGATAATGGTCATGTTCATGCAATACAAGATTGTCTTGGAATTCCAAGGAGCACGTAGTGGACACTAAGATTTTATCAAGATTCCCTGTGAACAGTAAATCAATGTATAAATGTTAGATATTAATCCTGTTTACAAAAACTTGAACACTGAAAAGAGTACATCTCTTCCATATTTTACTCCTTTGAAAAAAAATTAAACCTTTGTCTGAATAGAAAAACAAATATAATGTGATGATTGCCATAGAAAATGCTCTGGGTGAGAATTTAGAAGATGAAGATTCATGTGAGAAAAGCAGTTTTCTTCACTGGTAGAATGGGGATAATAACTCCTGTTTGAGTGATTCTAGGGTCATGCTGTATACCTCAAAAAAGATCACATGGTATCTTAGATCACAAAATAATAAGTTGAAAAAAATTTTTTCAAATGTAATCACATTTATGAAAAAATAAACAGGAACCAGGAATTAATATTAAATATTTATACGTAGAAAAAATATGTGCATATGTGTTTATATGTATCTGTACACACACACACACACACACACACACACACACACACACACTATAAATATTCTGGTAGAGGCAGTGTATTAGTGTTCTCCAAAGAGAAAGGTAATAATAGATAGATAGATAGATAGATAGATGACAGACAGATGAGCCTGAGAAGTCATGATCTGCCAATGAGCAAGCTGGAGATTTGGGAAAGCTGGTGGTATAATGCCAGTTCAACAGAGGAGCCAATGGCCATCTGGACTGATGTTCCAGATCAAGCAGGCAGGCAGAATGGGAACAAATCATCCTTTCCCCTTCTTTTTGTTCCATTCAGGCCCTAAGCAGATTGGATGATACTCACCCACAGTGGAGGCAGGGCAGTCTACTTTACTGAATCCACCAATTCAGATGAGCGGGGAACACCTTCACGGACATACCTGGAAATAATGTTTTATATGAGAACATATTCTCTTGTTCTCATCTGCTCCTTCCCTCATTTTTGGTTACTTTAACAACCAGATCTCTTTACTTAAACTTTGTTTGGTTTCACTTCCAATCCTTTCTGTCTGCTTGCAACGAGTTAGGGGTTGGCCATCACCTCAAACAATTGTACTTCCCAGTTACTGAATTTTGCAGGCTTCCCTTTCACCCACCTCAAAATGTCTGCATTTAAAAAAATTTTTTTGACTACCAAATCAGCTTTTATTTAATAACATTTAAAGTTTTTATTTAAATTCTAGTTAACATATAGTATAATATTAGCTTCAAGTGTATAATATAATGATTCAACACTTACATTCAACACCTGGTGTTCATCACAAGTGCACTCCTTAATTCTCATTAGTTATTTAATCCATCCCCCCACCAACCTCCCCTCTGGTAACCATCAGTTTGTTCTCTATAGTTTAGTCTGTTTCTTGGTTTGCATTTTTGTACACTCTCTCGTCCTTGCCAAGGCAAACTATATAATTATGGGATTATATAATTATATAATTATGGGATTATAATTTATGGGATTAACTTTAGTCTTCTTAGACTCTATTACAACTTCATTCCCTCCTTCTCCAGATTTCCTTGACTTTCATGGACATTCTCTTGTGTCTCACTCCTAAAAAATGTCCCCTTTGACTCTGCTTCCCATTCAAAATACTCTTATCCTAAATTCCAGATGCCACAAAAAGTTATCTCTGTTCACTTTTCTCCTTCTTTTGTTTTTTACTTCCCAACCCACAGAAGTTTGAATTTGGTTGTCATATTGTCTATGAATCTTCTTTGCCAATGGTCACCAGTGCCTATGAATCACCAGGACCAAGTCCTCCACCTGACTTGGTTTCACGACAGCCTGGACCACGGCCTAGTGATTGTTTTATTTTCTTTCTTTGGACAACCTCATCCACTCCTACAATGTCAACACTTAAATTCTATGCAGGGGACTCTCATATCTAAATCTCAAACTACTAACCACTGATACTATTTCTTCAGTGTTACTGACATCTGGTTCTTCCCTCATCCCTATTGCCACTGTACTCAGTTGAGGTTCCATCAGTTCTTGTCAGGACTACTGCAGTAGCCTCTAAACAGATCTCTCTGTTCCCAATAGAGTCAACAAGCATTATCTTTCTAAATCTGTGATTATGACACCCCTCTTCCCAAAACATTACTAATATTTCCTAAAAACTTATTTAAAATTTCCATAAAATTAAAGTCCAGATTATTTTACATGCTACTTAAGGCCACCCCCTTCATTTGTATCATACACCTATTAAAATATCCCCTTCTCGGGGCGCCTGGGTGGCTTGGTCGGTTAAGCGTCCGACTTCAGCTCAGGTCATCATCTCACGGTCCGTGAGTTCGAGCCCCCGCGTCGGGCTCTGTGCTGACAGCTCAGAGCCTGGAGCCTGTTTCGGATTCTGTGTCTCCCTCTCTCTCTGCTCCTCCCCTGTTCATGCTCTGTCTCTCTCTGTCTCAAAAAAATAAATAAACGTTAAAAAAAATTAAAAAAAAAATATCCCCTTCTCCCACTCCCACCTCCACCCTCAAACCAGAATACCATTTGTCATTTCCCAAATTTTCTAGTCTCTGGGCCTTTCATCGCTTCTATTGTTCCTTCTGTTGGAATATGCCTGCCTGATTTATTCTTTACATCCAGATCCAAGTTTGACTATGATCCCCTTAAATGGTCCTCTCATTGCCCCAACTGAGTTTTATTTCTGTTCTGTGTTTGTAGGACACTTTTACCAAGTAGGCAAAATTATGATTTGAATTTTATATTGTGTATATGTTGGCTTTCTTCACCAGATTCTCATCTCCCTAAAAGAATATCTTAGTGAACATTAAATTCCTCTCTAGTATACATATTTTGTACAAAATAGGAGTTTGTGAAATATATTTGGATTTGAAACGTTATTCATGGGAAGATTTTTGGTATCCCTAAGTAGCACCACCAAATGACCTTAGTTACAGTAATGGTCTGTTCATATGTATATAGAAATGCTAAAAGCTGAATTAAAACTCTTTGTGGTCATGGTACATCAAAATACCCTTAATTTATAAAGTCATTTAGTTTTTCAGGTGCACATTAGCAATGCCGTTATTTTAGTAATTGCTCAAGAATATTTGTTGACCAAATGTCAAATGAACATACTGCCAGAGAGATTATTTTTTGAAAGAGAAAAATTATATTGCCTAAGAGAGGATTAAAAGGAAACTTTTCAGCTCAAGTTCTAGAACAGGCAGCTCTCCTTTGACACCTGACTAATAAAGTGCCTCAGGGCTGGCTTCCAAAAGCAGTTTCCCTTATCCCACAAGGCAGCTACTCTCCAGAGAATAGCTTCATTTTCTCACAGCTGTCATCTTTTAACCTTATTTTAAAAATCAGATCTATGAAAACAAAACAAAACAAAACAAAACAACACACCTGCCTTTCTCACAGGTGCATAGGGACAGGCTTTACTCAGAGCCAGCAGAAATGGCTTCCCTAGCGCCATCGTTTCACATAGATTAGCCAAGACCGCCGAGTGGTGCCCTCACCATTCAGGTACCATTTAATCCAGAGTGTGCATTTAAGAGCCAGGCCATTGTAACAATCACTGTTTGTGACATCTCACATCAGCCCAATTACCAGGTTGGAAATGCACCATATTTTGAATTTCTGGTTAAGTCCAAGTTGTTTTCTTCCAACCACTTACTGCTTGACATCAAGAAGACATTTCATTAGCAGTAATAATGAATTTCATTTTTTCTTCTATTTCCATCTTTTTGAAGAATTCTTCTTTGAATGAAAATGCTAGCAAACTTGACTTTTACTTCAACTCATTGTCACTTTATTTCTCTAAGTATCCAGTGAATAGGAACAGAGAGCAAGCAATAAAAATGGCATCCACTTTTTGTTTTGAAGAACACTCTCATTTTGGCTTCCAGGAAACTTCTCCAATAACCCAAAGTATTGGCCTACATGGGTAGATATGAAATCACCAAAGTCACCCATGACAAGATTTACCTACTTTACAACTAAGAGGCTTTTTTTTTTCTTTCTCTCAAGAATCTGTATATGTGTAGTTTTATATACATGTATAGGTACACCCACATTAAAACACATTCACACTATTTCATATTAAATTTCAAATAAACTACATTAAAATAAGACAAAATTATTGATCTAATCTACTCTATTTTTAATTCTTCTCACAGCCCTCATTATTCACTGAAGATCTTTATAAATCAGAGAGGAGGCAGTACAAAACAGTATTTAAAAACAGACTCGGGGGCACCTGGGTGGCTCACTTGGTTGAATGTCTGACTTCAGCTTAGATCATGATCTTAAGGTTCGTAAGTTTGAGCCCCACATCAGGCTCACTGCTGTCAGTGCAGAGCTCACTTCAGATCCTCTGTCCTCCTCTCTCTGCACTTCCCCGACTTGCCCTCTCTCAAAAATAAATAGACATTAAAAAAACAAGTCTTAAAAGTTAGATTTAGGTTAAAACTGTGGTTATGACACTCTTTATCTCTAAGGTCTTGGACATTTTACTGCCTTTTCAGAATCAATTGACTGATTTGTACGAAAAGGATAATTTTACTTACTGTGTGGCATTTTTGTGAACATTATGTGGTAACACATGTAAAACGTTTAACATTAAGACTAGAACACAGGAGGCGGGGTGCCTGGGTGACCCAGTCGGTTAAGCCTCAGACTCTTGATTTCAGCTCAGGCCATGATCCCAGGATCGTAGGATTCAGCCCTGCATCGGGCTCCACACTGAGCAGGGAGCCTGCTTAAGATTCATTCATTCTCATTCTCTCCCTCTCTCTCTCACTCTCTCTCCCTCCTTCCCTCCCTCCCTTTCCCTCTCCCCCTGCCCCTCTCCCCTCCTTGAGCACAGTCTCTCTCTCTCTAAAAAAAAAAAAAGAAAAGAAAAGAAAAGAAAAGAAAAGAAAAGAAAAGAAAAGAAAAGAAATGAAAAAGAAAAAAAAAGATTAGAACCCAGGGGCAGCCAGAAAATGTAAATGACGGTGATTAAGCAAAGTGTTGTCATGGGGAATTGAAAAACTCATGTATAACATGCATCCAGTATGGATGGAATCTCCATCCTAGTCCCAACTATTTTCTCACTGCATGGGATCCTCAATTCCTGGAGTGGACTGACCAATAGCAGAATAGCAGCTTTGCTTTGATCATTAGGATCATTGACACTCAAGGTTGTAAAAGACCTTAATGATCTCAAACACCTACTAATCCTCTTCTATATAAACATCAAGTAAACTCCTCTTAATTAAAGAACTGTCATGCAATCAATATAGTTTGGTTTTATTTTGTGACAGACCATGAAGCAACCTACGAATCACTTCTGATTTATTATTTTCCAGCACCTCTGTCTTCCATACAACAGCTAGTCCTATTAGCTATACCTCCAAAATAAACTAATAACCTATACTTTTCTCATCACTTCTGCTGCCATCACCCTAAACAAAGCCCAAACCATCTCTTGTCTGTGTTCTGGCAACAGCCCTCTAAATAATCTTTCTGCTTTTAGACTCCCTACAGTTTCTTTACCATACAGAAGCCAGCGTGATATTTTTAGAAAATAATTCAGAACATGGCAAACTCTGAACTGCAAACTCCTTATGACTGTCTGTGGTGCTTAGAATAAAATCCATACCCTGTCTATAGTTTATAGGCTCTATGAGATCAAACACCTGCTCCTCTCCTTCTCATTACTCTCATCCATTGCTTCAGTCACCTAATCTAAATACACACTTTCTTGCTGCTTCTTAAAGAGACCTGATTTATTTCTGACTGACCTTTCTTGACCCATCAACTTAAACTTTCCTCAGAATTTCAGTCACTATCTTATTACTTTGTTTTATATTCTTTCTCCTGTTTGTATCTTTTTATTTATCTTTCTCCCTTGCAGAATGTAAGCTCTCATTCTGCACTGTGACATCAGAATTTATAGCAGTACCTGGAATATATACTACTTAATATTTGTTCAATTAATGAATATATAAATGCTTTACAAATTATATAATTACAAATTATATACTTTAAGTCCTTCAAGGATAAAAATTATATTTCATCCATCTATGAATCCCTAGCACCCAGAACAGTGCTGTGGATATTTTACTCTTATGAAATATTCTGTGGAGAAGAAAGAATGTAAATGCATAAATAAAAAAAGTGACTTTCAGACGGTGAGAAGTATTATAGAGAACACAGTTGTAGTAGTTTTCTAGGGCTGCTTAACTATGTACCAAAAACTGGGCTGCAAAGAAAAACCAGGGCCACAGGAATTCACTGCCTCACATTTTTGGAGGCCAGAAGCTCAAGTGAAGGTGTGGCCATGCTCCCCCTGGAGTATCGATTTCAGCTCTCTAACCCTAGCTTCTGTTGTTCCTTGGCTATGGCAGCATAACTCCAGTCTTTGCATGGTCTTCACCATGTGTACACATCATAGTTTAACTCTCTTGATGTAACTGCACTTTCTTCTCAGTTGTAAATATTTCAAGATCAAAGACCATGTTGATATCTCTCAAATCATGCTGTGGGCCCTTGGTACATTTCTTTTAACAACAATGACAACAGCAACCATGCTTTTAGAGTTGAGTTTAAGCATTGTAGAAAAGTGGACATATTTTTTTTCTTCTCTCAACCTTACCATAACTGTCTCATGTTGTCCTTTATTCCTATGTCAATATGCCAAATACTGTGTTCTTCATAGTGCTTGCCTTACATCCCTGGTCTCACCATACCCCATGTTTCATTAACCTCACATCCCATGATGTTAATGAATATATAGCTAGAATTAAATAGGCCCACTTTATTAAAGAGAGCAGTCAGGAATGGTAGGAATGAACATGTTACTCTTATTACAGCAGATAGATAATATGGAAATATCGTGTATTACTATGACTCCAGAGGAACTGGAAATAAATTGTTTTTTAGGAAAAGTGACATTTTAAGGCCCAAAAATCATCTTTAAACATATATTAACATATAAGTTTAGACTTAGGGATAGTTACAGTGGGGTACAGGGAAGAACAGACCCATCAAACAGAGCTATAGTGCAGAGATCAACAAATAAAAACTCATCAAAAGGACATTGTGTACCTTCCACCTTTCTTTTACCTCTTAGTTAACTAACCTGATAATGGGGTTCTGCTGTGTCATTAATTTGAGCTATATTGGAGTAATCAGCCTGCCGTATGTTTACCCACCATGTTCACTGGACTTAGTATGCTACTGCTGACATTTGGATTTACAACTCTTTGAAATGACCTTTACCAGAGGAGAAAGACTGAGAGGATAGAGCAGGGGGATTTTTAAGTTTAGAAACTCAGCCCTATGTGTATGACAGTAGAATTCCAGAGACAGTTTTATTTTTTCAGGCTCTCCTGTGACAGTCTTCAGGGGATAAGCACATTAGGCACAGAGTTGTGCTGTGCTATGGAGCAGCTGTTCCTGTACATGCTAACGGAGGTACTTGAACTCTGAACTCAAACAGCACTGTCAGTTGAACTTCCGGGGAAGATGGCAGAGTATGAGGATCTTAAGCTCACCTCATTCCACAGAAACAACGACATAACCACATTAATGTAAATAACACAGAAAACAACCCAAAGACTGGCAGAACAGACTCTACACAGCTAAATGCAGAGAAAAGGCCTCATTGAAGTGGATAGGAAGGGTGAAGACGGGTTGGAAGACAAATGGACCCATGGACTGCTTAGAAGAGGTAGGGATACTGCTGGTGCAGAGAAGGGAGAAGAGAAGACCTCCCCCCACCCCCCACCACAGGCACTCCAAGCATGAGGGACTCACATTGGGAAGACCAATCCTTATAACATCTGGCTTTAAAAATCAGAGGGGCTTAACTGCATGAGTTCTTACAATCAGTGGGCCTAACACCTGGAACTTTAAAAATCAGTACACTTGGTTCTTGGAGAGAGCCCAGGAAACTGAGTCCCCACCCTTAAAGGCCCTTAAAGAGACAGCACAACAAAAGCCCTGCTGAGATACAGCATAGAAGCAGCAATTTAAAAAATGCTTGGGGTTTGTGGGAAGGATATTTATTTAATAATCTCAGAGTTTGTCCTGTAGGGGCAGGGATATTTGGGAAGTTTCTCTAACAACAAAAAAGCTGGCAGGTGCCATTTTGCTTTCCCTGCATTCCAGCCTAGATATGTGGACACCTGTGGGAACCAGCCATAGCACCAACACTCTCCATCTAGCTTGCTAACAGCACACTGCACCCCGACAAGCTTCTGCAAATCTGCCCCTTTCCAACCTCGCCTGCCTTAGCAGAGTTTTCCCAGACTTCTGCAGGTCCTTTCCCACAGCTGACCTGCATGGACCTTGTCGGCAGTATGCACCCCACCTCCATGTTCTCCTGTGGACCTGCCCCCTCCAATATGCCCTTGGCCAGAGACCATCCAAAGCAGTACCATAAAACTGGCAGTGTGCAAGCAACAATGACAGGAGCTGGCATCATTCCAAAGTGACTCCTGCCCCAGGGAGAAGGGAGGATAACCACCTACACTAGTCCCACTGGGGCCCCAGCAGTGTCCTGGTGGCAGATATCAAGTCTGACTACAGTCCCCACCCACTAGTGAAAGCTTCTCAGGGAACAACACAGAGAAAGCACCCTGTAGTTGGTCCTACTGCATCTCTGGAAATTGCCTGGTCTGACTCAACTTAAGTCCAAGGCAGCCCCAGATTGCCCCACTAACAACACAACTAACAAAGCCTTCCCCCCAATAGGCAAAGGCATACATTGCATACAGCTAGAATGAAAACAAATGTGGCTTAGCTATAACAGTAGGGCACACACAACACACATGGGAGACACCTCTAAACTGCCAGGTCTGGTGCACAGGGTACATTGCACTGCCAGGGCACACCAGGGCCTCTTCTTCATAAGGCTATCACTTTCAAGAGTAGGAGACATAGCTGACTTTCTTAACACATAGAAATAGACACAGAGAATTAGACAAAATGAGGAGACAGAGGAATATGTCCCAAATTAAAGAATAATCACAGCAAGAGAGTTAAACAGAATAAAGCCAAGTAACATGTATGGCAGCAAATTTAAAGTAATGGTCATAAAGATACTCATTGGACTGGAGAAAAGAGTGGAGGACCCCAGTGAGAACCTTGACAAAGAGATAGAAAACAGAAAAGAACTAATCAGAGATGAAGAACTCAATAACTGAAATTAAAAATACACTAAAGGGAATAAATAGTAGACTAGAGGAAGCAGAAGAACAGATCAGTGACCTGAAGGACAGAGTAAGGGAGAGCAGTCAAGCTGAACAGGAGAGAGAAAAAATAATAATAAAAAAGGAAAACAGACTTAGGGAACTCAGTGACATCAAGCATAATGACATTTGTATTATAGGAATCCCAGAAGGAGGAGAAAAAGGGAAAGTAGCAGAAAATTTATTTGAAGAAATAATAGCTGAAAAATTCCCAAGTCTGTGGAGGAAACAGAAATCCAGATCCAGAAGGCATAGAGAACTCCCCCAAAAAGTCAACCCAAGGAGGGCCACACCAAGACACATAGTAATTAAACAGGCAAAAAGCAGTGGTAAAGAGAGAATATTAAAAGCATCAAGAGAAAAGAAAATAGTTACATACAAAAGAAATCCCCATAAGGCTATCAGCTGATTTTTTAGCAGAAACTCTGCAGGCCAGAAAGGAATGGTATGATGTATTCAAAATACTGAATGAAAAAAACAACCCTGCAACCAAGAATAAATACTCTATCCAGAAAGGCTATCATTCAGAAGAAGAGAAATAAAGAGTTTCCCAGACAAACAAAAGGTAAAGGAATTCATGATCACTAAACCAGCCTTATAAGAAATGTCAAAGGGTGTTTTTGAGTGGAAAGAAAAAACCATAAGCAGAAGTAAGAAAGGTAGGAAGTACAAAAGCAGTAAAATTAAGTATATATTAATTCACAAAATAAAAGGTTGTAAAGTATGACACCATAATACCTAAAACATGGTGGGGGAATAAAAACTTAGTGCCTTTAAAATAGGTTCAAACTTAAGTGACCATCAACTTAATATAAACTTAATGGCAACCACAAATCAAAGACTGGTAATAGATATTCAAAAAATAAAGAGAAAGGAATCCAAATATATTACTAAAGAAAGCCAGGAAATGATGAGAGAAGAGAGCAAGAAACAGATAAGAACTAGAAAAACAACTATAAAATAAATAACAAAATGGCAGTAAGTGCATACCTATCAATAATTACTTTGAATACAAATGTACTAAATGCTCCAACCAAAAGATATAAGGTAATGGAATGGATAAAAAAAAGCAAGACCCATGTATATGATTCCTAGAAGAGACTCATTTCAGACCTAAAGACACACGCAGATTGCAAATAAAGGGATGGAAAAGCATTTATTATGCAAATGGAAGTGAAAAGAAAATCAGGGTAGCAAAACTTACATCAAACAAAATACATTTTAAAACAAAGACTGTGCCAAGACACAAAGAAGGACACCATATGATCATAAAAGGAACAACCTAAAAAGAAGATATCACACTTGTAAATATTTATGCACCCAACATGAAAGCATCCAAATATATAAGCTGCTAATAACAAACATGAAAGAAGTAATTGATAGCAATAAAGTAATAGTAGGAGAACTGTTACATCAATGGATAGATCATCCAAACAGAAAATCAACAAGGAAACGATGTCTTTAAATGACACACTGGATGTCATGAATCTAACGGATATATTTGGAAAGTTCTATTCTAAAACAGAATATTCATTCTTTTCAAGTGCAAATGGAACATTCTCCAGAATAGATCACATATTAGGTCACAAAAAAAAAAAGACTCAACAAATACAAAAAGATTGAAGTCATATTATGTACCTTTTTTTTTAATCACAAAGCTATGGAACTAGGAATCAGTAACAAGAAAAACTCTGGAAATAACACAAATACATGGAGGTTAAGTAATATGCTACTACACAATGAATGGGTCAATCAATAAGTTAGAATAAATTAAAAAATATATGGACCAACGAAAATGAAAACACAATGATCCCAAAAATTTGGGATGTAGCAAAAGCGTTCTAAGAGGGAAGTTTATAGCAATACAGTCGTACCTCAAGAAGCAAGAATAATATCAAATAAACAACCTAACCTTATACCTAAAGGAGCTAGAAAAAGAATAAACAAAACTCAAAACAGGTAGAAGAAACAATAAAGATTAGAGCAGAAATAAATGAAATAGAAACAAACAAACAACAACAACAACCCACCATAACAGATCAATAATACCAGGAACTGGTTCTTTGAAAGATCAACAAAATTGATAAAACTGTAGCCGGACTCATCAAAAGAGAGAGGAAGACAGAACAACAACAACAACCCACCATAACAGATCAATAATACCAGGAACTGGTTCTTTGAAAGATCAACAAAATTGATAAACCTTTAGCCGGACTCATCAAAAGAGAGAGGAAGACAGAACTCAAGTAAACAAAATCAAAAGTAAAAGAGGAGAAATGACAACCAATACCACAGAAATACAAACAATTATATGGAAATATTATGAAAAATTATATGAAAACAAATTAGATAACCCAGAGAAGAAGAAATGGATTAATTCCTAGAAATATATAATTTCCCAAACCGAATGAGCAAGAAATAGAAAATAATTGAACAGACTGTTTACCAGCAATGATTGAACACTAATCAAAAAACTTCCAACAAATAAAAGTCCAGGAGCAGATGGCTTTGCAGGTGAATTCTACCAATACTTAAAGACAAGTTAATACCTATTCTTCTCAAACTACTCAAAAAATAGAAGACAAAGGAGAGCTTCCATTTCATTCTATGAAGCGTGCATTACCCTGATACCAAAACTAGACACTACAGAGAGAGAGAGAGAGACAGAGAATGAGAGAGGACAAATTGAGACCAATATGTCTGATGAATATAAATGCAAAAATCTTCAATAAAATATTAGCAAACATAATCGAACAATACATTAAAATATCATTCACCAGAATCAAGTGGCATTTAAACAGTGGCTCAGTATGTGCAAACCAATCAACCTAATACATCACATAAGAGGATAAAAACCATATGATCATTTCAATAGATGCAGAAAAAGCATCTGACAAAGTCAAACATCTATTTATGATAAAAACCCCCAATAAAGGAGGTTTACAGAGAACATACCTCAACATAATAAAGGTCTTACATGAAAAAACCCACAGCTAACGTCATACTTAATGGTGAAAAACTGGCAGTCTTTCCTCTAAGATCAAGAGCAAGAGAAGGATGTCAACTCTCACCGCTTTTATGCAACACAATACTGGAAGTCCTAGCCACAGCAATTGGACAACAAAAAGAAATAAAATGCATCTAAATTGGTGAGGAAGAAGTAAAACTTCTGCCATTTGCAGATGACATAATAATATATATAGAAAACTCTAAAGACTTCACCAAAAAACTACTAGAACTGACAAATGAATTCAGTAAGGTTGCAGGATACAAAATCAATATACAGAAATCTATTGCATTTCTATGCACTACTGATGAAGTAGCAGAATGAGAAATTAAAAAAAAAAACAACAGACCCAACAGACTGCACCAAAAATAATAAAACTGAACGACTCTCTTATATCATGCACACACAAAAACCCTTCAAATGGATTAAAGATCTAACTGTGAGACCTGAATAGCCATATAGGTTCTAGAAGAGAACACAGGCAGTAATTTTTCTGACACCAGCAACAGAAACATTTTTCTAGATATGTCTCCTGAAGCAAGGGAAACAAAAGCAAAAATAAACTATTGGGACTACATCAAAATTAAAAGCTTTTGCACAGCAGAGGAAATAATCAACAAAACTAAAGGACAACCTATTGAATGAGAGAAGATATTTGCAAATGGAATACCCTATAAAGGGTTAGCATCCAAAATATATAAAGAACTTATACAACTCAATACCAAAAAAACAAATAATCCAATTAAAAATGGGCAGAAGACATGAAAAGACATTTCTCCAAAGAAGACATACAGATGGCCAAAAGACACATGAAAAGATGCTCACCATCACTCACCATCAGGGAAATGCAAATCAAAACTACAATGAGAGGGGCACCTGGGTGGCTCAGTCAGTTGAACATCCAGCTCTTGATTTCAGCTCATGTCATGATTCCTAGGTTATGGGATTAAGCCCCACATTGGACTCTGCACTGGACAAGGACCCTGCCTGAGATTCTCTCTCCATCCCCCTCTGTCCCTCTCCCCAGCTCATGTGTGCTCTCTTTCTAAAAAACAAAACAAAACAAACCTACAATAAGCTATCACCTCATACCTGTCAAAATGGCTAAAATAAAAAACACAAGAACAACAGGTGTTGGCAAGGATGTGGAGAAAAAGGAATTCTCATGCACTGTTGGGGGAGTGCATACTGTTGCAGCCATTGTGGAAAACAGTATGGAGGTTCCTCAAAAAGTTGAAGATAGAATTACCATATGATCCAGTAATTCCACTATTGGATATTTACCCCCCACCACGAAAACACTAATTTGAAAAGATATATTCACCCCTATGTTTATACCAGCATTATTTATAATAGCCAAATTATGGAAGAAACACATGTGTCCATTGATAGATGAATGGATATAGAAGATGTGGTATATATGTACAATAGAATATTACTCAGCCATAAAAAGAATGAAACCTTGCCATTTGCAACAATATGGTAGGTTAGTCTAGAGGGTATACTGCTAAGTGAAATGAGTCATTCAGAGAAAGACAAATACCATATGATTTCACTCATATGTGGAATTTAAGAAACAAAACAAATGCGATGAAACAAAGATACAGACCAAAAAAAAAAAAAAACAAAAAACCAGACTACTAACTACAGAGAACATTTTTAAAGGAGTTATTAGAAGGGAGGTCTGTGGGGAGATGGGAGATTAAGAGTACACTTACCATGATGAACACTGAAACTAATATAACACTGTATGTTAACTATACCGGAATAAAAAAAAAAATACAACAGCATTGTCAGTTGACAGTTCTACCTGGTATCCACAAGTGTGGAGGTTAGAAGATTTCTTTATGTATGTATGCATTTACAGATTGAAGATGTCCTTCACAACATTATACATATTTGATTATGTGTTATAGACTTTATGGACCCCCTGTTTTCTTTTAGAATTTTGCTGGACTTTCCAGGAAGTTTTAGAGGTATAGGTTCTTTTTCAGGAAGATTAACTTTTTTATTTGGTAAAATTTCATTTTTAAAAGAGTTTCTTAATGTTTACTGAATCCTCATTTTTTACTGTCTTGAGGGTACTTGGTAATATATAGCAAAAGCCTTAATGTTTTGCACTTTCTATAAATTAATAATTTTATCTTTAGGAATTCATCATGAAGACATAATCATAGATTATGTATGTAAATGTTCATCAAAGCTCTCTGTTTATAAAAGGGAAATATTTGAAACATCATAGGTTATACTTAGCTGCAAGACACAGAAAACCATATTCATAGTCTGGAGATAGTCTATTCCTAGTTTATTTCTGTGATCTTATGGAGGAACAGGCTATTTCTATCCTTGTCTGCCATCCTCATTTGACAGCATTATCTCAGTCTTATTTTCACTTGGCCGTAAAGTTAGGACCACAGATTCAAGCAACATGCCTGGAGAAAAAGAAGTAAATGGTAGATGAAACTTTCAATTCATCATAGAGTGAGGGCAATATTTCCCAGAAGTCTCCTTATCTCAGCAGATTTGCCCTTAGTTCTTGTTTGCCAGAAGTGGCCACATGGCAAATTTTAGCTGCAAGGAGGCTGGGAAAGTGAGTACCTGGAAAAAGAGACAGAATTTTCATTATTAATTTGGAACAATCTTGAATCATTTCCTAGGGGCTAAACACACAGCAACCCCAATCAAAATCAGGGTTAAATTGTCAGGAAAAGGAGAGAGAGTAGCCTTTGGGTAGGTACTAACAATGTTTGTCTCTCATGTGTCCAATAATTAGGTACAAACAGAAACTTTTAAAATTATGTTACGAAATTTATTTAACATGTAAAACAATTGCTAAATTATAAATATTAAAAATATATACTTTGGAAGATTACATTGTAAAAAAAAACCAACAACTTCCTGGACTCATATCATAGAAGGAAGACAGAAAGGTCATGCATTAAGGTATTCTAGTAATTATCTCTGGGTACAGAGAATTGTGAGGAATCAGAGTGAAAGTATGGTGCTAGTGGATAAAATGTGACCAAGTAATCAAGTAATACTGGACTTTCACTGATATTTCAGCCATTCTTTAAACAAGTCCTCCAAGGAACAAATTTGTTATCTGGTAGTAAATCTCAAATCCCAATGGGCTGGTACCCAGGACAGAGATCCAAACTATCTCTCCAAACCTAATGCCCATTGAGTCCCTATTTCCTTCCACTCCCAAGTCCAATCTGCATCTTAGGACCTTTCGGGTTCTGGTGAAGAACAGGAGAGAGGTGAACATGTTAGTTCTTATAAAAGGCCTGGATTCAATTACAACTGCTGTCTCCTTTTTGGAGGTGTAAGGAAAAAAGAAAAGCCACATCCTGTGTTTACCTTCTTATTTTTATTTATTTTAAAACGTTTATTTATTTTGAGAGAGACAGCATGGGCAAGGGAGGGGCAGAGAGAGAGGTGGAGAGAAAATCCCAAGCAGGCTCCATGCTCAGCGTGCAGAGCCCAATGTGGGGCTCAATCCCACAACCAGAAGATCATGACCTGAGCAGAAATCAAGTCCAAAGTTTAACCACCTGAGCCACTCAGGCACCCCCTGTCTTGAACTTTTTAATATACAGTGATTCTGACCACTAGAAACTATGCCCTAGCAGCATTCCAGACCATATAGCTTATAATATTAACCCTCTGTTTCAAAAAGTGAAAGGAGAGGAAGGGAGAAGAGTCTAAAAAAACATTTTCCCTCCTTAGCCCACAGGATGATTCATATTTCATTTGAATTCTAAATTTTCTACAAAGAATACATTTTAATTCTGTAATAAGAAACAATTATAATAGCATGAAATTTTTGACAAATGTTGCATATTTAATGAGATGTTATCTCCTGAAAGGAGATTTTTATATTTCCTTAGTCAAAATTTTTACTGTAGTAAATACCATGCAGTAGTAGACACAGACATAGTGATAAATCTTACAATTGATATTTACAACAAAGAGAAATCAATGAAATTTCTATAACTAAAAGGAACAGAATCAGGAAAAGCAATATAAACAAAGGAAATTAACATGATAAAAAATAATACCTTGCATTTAAAATGAACCCCTGGGAGGCCCAGTTGGTTAAGCATCAAACTCCTGATTTCGGCTCAGGTCATGATCTCACAGCTCATGAGTTCAAGCCCCACATTGGGCTCTCTGCTATCAGCACAGAGGTGGCTTCAGAACCTCTGTGTCTCTCTTGCTGTCCCTCCCCTGCTCATGCTCTCTCTCTCTCTTTCTCTCTCAAAAACAAAACAAACATTAAAAAAATAAAAATAAAGTGAACCTTAGAAATCACGTACTTATTCTAATTTTTCAGTCTCCACAGCACTCCTGACATACAGTCACTTAAGTTCTGCTTAAGTTCTGTTTGAACGCTTTCAGTAACACAGCATTCACTGTTATTTATGTTGGTATAACTTATGCTACCACTATTTATTAGCAGTCATTTCTTGAGTTGTGAAGCTTTTGCGTCCTTTCCATCTCATAGTCTAAATTTGAAAATCCCTTCTGAATATGGGTCTGGTGAAAAGATTGCAGATGCATGATATTCCTTCTAAAAGTATCACATTATTTCATTTTGCTCAAAAGATCAAAATTTCTACCTCTGACCCTAATATAGTATTTAAACACCCATATTTTCAATGCTAGATGCAATTCTAATATTTCCTACTCTTTATTACCAGATAATTTTCTTGATTTTTTCTTATATGAAGAACTTATTTCCTTTTTTTGCCTCTTGCAAGTTCTGTCTCCACCCAAACACACCCCCACCCTTTTTTTAAGAGTTCAACTTTTTATTGAACATGTTACAAAAGAGGTGTGGTCAAAAAGATCAAAGCCATGTCATTATCAGACTCCTTAGATTCTTCTTTCTTTGCTTCCACTTTCTTCTACTCAGCGGGAGCAGCAGTGAACAGGACCTTTTGCTGGAGCAGATCCATCAGCCCCAATGTTGCAGATGAGGCTCCTGATGTTGACATTGGCCAGGGACTTTGCAGACAACCCTGGTCAGAAAGGGTCAACATTCACACTAGGAACTTTATTATTTTTTTTAAATGAAAAAAATTTTTAATGTTTATTTATTATTTTTGAGGGAGAGAGACAGAGTACATGGGGGAGGGGCAGAGAGAGAGGGAGACACAGAATCTGAAGCAGGCTCCAGGATCTGAGCTGTCAGCACAGAGCCCAATGCAGGGCTCAAACTCGTGAACCATGAGATCATGACCTGAGCCAAAGTTGAACGCTTAACCAACTGAGCCACTCAGGTATCCCTACACCAGGAACTTTAATGAAGGCATTCATCTTATTCTCCCTGAAACCACCTCGTTATCATGCAGGATGAGGGTGAAGAGACGCAGACCTCTGAGACAGAGTCCATTGTGTAGGCAGGTGCTGGGCAGGTACTGTTGGCAATGAATGCTGGTATTGGATGAAGTGAGGGCCTCATCCCAACATGGCCTTAGGTTCTTTACAAGGACCAAGCACCTTAGTGGCAGCTGACAAAAGCCTGTCTCCCTTTTATTTTTTTAACATAATTTGTTGACAAATTAGTTTCCATACAACACCCAGTGCTCATCCCAACAAGTGCCCTCCTCAATGCCCATCACCCACTTTCCCTTCTCCCCAACCCCCATCAACCCTCAGTTTATTCTTAGTATTCAAGAGTCTCTTATGGTTTCCTTCACTCCTTCTCTGTAACTTTTTCCCTCCTCCCCCTCCGCCATGATCTTCTGTTAAATTTCTCAAGGTCCACACATGACTGAAAACATACAGTACCAGGGCCAACATGAAACAATTCTGTCTCCCTTTTAAAAGTTGACTTTTGGGATGCATGGGTGGCTCACTCGGCTGAGCGTTGGACTTCGGCTCAGGTCATGATCTCACGGTTCGTGGGTTCCAGCCCCACATCGGGCTCTGTGCTGACAGCTCGGAGCCTGGAGCCTCCTTCCGATTCTGTGTCTCCCTCTCTCTCTCTCTGCCCCTCCCCTGCTCACACTCTCTCTCTCTTTCAAAAATAAATAAACATTAAAAAAATAAAAAAAATAAAAAAGATCCCCTTATTGGGGACATAGTTTTAAAAAAATTTTTTAAAGTTGATTTTTGTCAGGGAAATACAAATCAAAACCACAATGAGATACCACCTCACACCTGTCAGAATGACTAAAATGAACAACACAGGAAACAACAGGTGTTCGTGAGGATATGGTGGGAAAGCAAACTGGTGCAGCCACTCTGGGAACAGTATGGAGGTTCCTCAAAATACTAAAAAATAGAACTACCCTACAATCCAGCAATTATACTATTAGGTATTTACCCAAAGGATGCAAAAATACAGATTCAAAGGAGTACATGTACCCCAATGTTTATAGCAACATTATCAACAATAGTCAAACTATGTAGAGAGCCCAAATGTCCACTGACTGATGAATGGATAAATAAGATGTGGTGTATATACACAATGGAATATTACTTAGCCATCAAAAAGAATGAAATCTTGACATTTGCAACAATGTGGATAGAGATAATACATATTATACAAAGTGAAATAAATCAGAGGAAGACAAATACCATATGATTTCACTCATATGTGGAATTTAAGAAACAAAACAGAGGAACATATGGGAAGGAGGAAAAAAAGAGAAGAAAGGGAAACAAACCACAAGAGACTCTTAATGATAGAGAATAAACTGAGCGTTGATGGAGGGATGTGGGTGGGAGATGGGCTAGATGGGTGATGGGTAGTAAAGAGGGCACTCGTTATGATGAGCACTGGGTGTTGTATGTAAATGATGAATCACTGAATTCTACTCCTGAAACCAATATTGCACTGTATGTTAACTAAAATTTATAAATAAATAAATAGTTGAATTTCTTAATTCTCTAATTTCTTAATTCTCTTTGTGCCACTTTATTCTCCTTGATGACTTTAGCTTCAACTTTCTTTATTCTGTTATCGTAGCTATATCACAATACAAGGCAAAAGTATGGTATTTCAGTTTTTCTTTCTATAGAATTCTGAATTATTCTGGTAGCCCTTATGTTACAGAGCTAGTTCTTTGTTTTAATAATTTTTATTATATTATATTATATTTATTTTATAGAGATATTGTGTGAGTGGGGAGATGGGCAGAGAGAGAGAGAGAGAGAGAGAGAGAGAGAATGAATCTTAAGCAGGCTCTCTTCTGTCAGTGCAGAGCTAGACTTGGGACTTGATCCCATGACTCTGGGATCACGACCTGAGCCAAAATCAAGAATCAGACATTCAACTGACTGAGTCACCCAGGTGCCCCTAACAGAACTAGTTCTGTTATGTTTCATCTACTCTTAAAGTGTAGCTGGAAGGCTCTAAGTCTTATACAAATTTATAACAGCTAGTGTTTCACAGAAAGCCTTCTAACTGTAAGGTCTGTCTCTACATAGGGTATGCAGGGAAGCATACTGTAGCCTTAATCTATATCATATATATGAAATATTCATTCATATATATGAAATAAAAATACTATATGTGATAATCAGAAATATACACTGAATCTAGCAGATTACAACTGTGTATTTTCTTGAACCTTTAAAAAGACTCACTGTAAGCAAGACCATGACTTCTGCTGTTGTCTTTTTCATCAGCTAACTCTTAAACTAGGTAGTACTTTTTCCAGAAGTGAGATTTTGCTGCTGCTGCTGCTAATGTCTTAGAAGTATTGAAAAAGTGTTGAATGAAAAAAGCAAGTATTTTAGAAAAGAATGTTAAGTGAAAGAGTGACTACAAAACTATGGAAAGAATAAGGAAATTTGAGTCACAGTAATACACCAAAGTACAGGATTGCTCTTCTTGCCAGACCAATGCTCTGTACATCTTGTGCAATTATAGTTCTTTCATATAAATAGGATAATTTTTGGAAATATTCCAAGAAGGATGCTAATCTATGCTTTTTCATATAATGGTGTATTTGCTCTCAAAAAACAAATACAAAATTACTTATCTTCATTTTTCATGCATCATCACACAAATATAAGCACTCTGTCTGGTTTTAATTACTAATTCAGATAAGATACAAGTTGAGGCTAAAGAATCTTTTGGATTTTCTGTGTAGCTGATTTGTCACTTATGATGCAAACTCCAAAAGTCACCCATGACTTCTCCTGATAGATTTGATCATAGTTTTGGGAAAATAGAGCATTCATCTGCTTTAATTAAAGATTTTACATCCAGCCTTTTTCTACACAGCAAATATTTAAAATTTCAAATAGCCACAAAAATGTAAATTTTGGTTAGACAAGTCTTTCTTTGGAATAAATCAGTGAGAAAAAAAGATGCCTAAGTGGATATTACATAGCACATGAAAAATACATAAATTTGGAAAGTGCTTGTATAACTGACATAAAGGCAAAGTATACAGGACAATATACAGTTTTTGAAGTCACTCACATCTGATTCAAACTCCAGGTCTGTCATTTTCTAGATGTATGATCTTGGCAACTTATTTAGTTTCTGCTTGATTATCCTTATCTCTAGGATGGGGATGATAATCTATTTTTTAGCACTGTAAATAGGAACATGAATATAAAATACTTAGCTTATTGCCTGACATATGTAATTTTATCATTATTAATAGTGTCAAATATGGTTTGTCTCCAATTCAACTCCTATTGTAAGTTCTAGCCAGAGCAATTAGGCAAGTAAACAAACAAAACATCCAAATTGGAAAGGAAGAAGTAAAATGATTTCTGTTCATAGAGGACATGAATTTTATACTTAGAAACCCTAAATATTCCACAAAAATGTTAGAGTTATTAAACATATTCTTAAAAATTGTAAGACATAAAATCAACTTGCAAAAAGCAGTGGCATTTATACATTAATGATGAGAAATCTGAAGAGGAAATTAAGAAAAAAATGTCATTTAAAATAGCACTGAAAAGACTCATACACTGCAAAGCATAAAACATTCCTGTAATGTATTAAAGAAGTTATAAATAAATGAAAGACACCCCACATTCATTGACTGTAAGACTTAATATTGTTAAGATGACAATACTACCCAAAGCCATCTACAGATTCAGTGTAATCCCTATCAAAACCTCAATGATTTTGCATAAATAGAAAAATATATACTTAAATATAGATGGAATTTCAAGAGATCCCAAATAGGCTAAATAATTTGAAAAAGAAGAATAAAGATGGAAGATTCACACTTCTTGATTTCGGATCTTTTTTTTTTTTTTAACGTTTATTTATTTTTGAGACAGAGAGAGAGCATGAACAGAGGAGGGGCAGAGAGAGAGGGAGACACAGAATCGGAAGCAGGCTCCAGGCTCTGAGCTGTCAGCACAGAGCCCGACGCGGGGCTTGAACTCACGGATGGTGAGATCATGACCTGAGCCGAAGTCGGACGCTTAACCGACCAAGCCACACAGGCGCCCCGATTTCGGGTATTTTTACAAAGCTACAAAAATCAAAACAGTGTGGTACAAGCATGGGAATATAAATATAGACAAATGGAATAAAACAGAACCCAGAAATAAATTATCACCTGTATGGTCAATTGATTTTTGACACTCTTGTCAAATCTTGTCAATCTTGAAAAGATTGTCAACAGATGGTGCTGGGAAAACTGGATATCAACATGTAAAAGAATGAGATTGGGCCCTTACACCATATACAAAAATTAACTCAAAATAGATAACATATCTCAATGTAAGAACTAAAAGTATAAGAATTTAGAGAAAAATATTAATAACATTTGATTTGTCAATGGATTGAATATAACACCAAATATATGCAAATATATGCAATATGCAAATGACCAATGAGCACATAGAAATATCTCAGCATCACTAGCCATTAGGTAAATCAAAATTACAATCACAAGGAGATACCACTTCTTCACATCCATTAGAATACTAAAAAATAGGAAAATAACAAGTGTTGGTGAGCATGTTGGAGAAATTGGAACCCTTGTGCATCGCTGGTGGGAATATAAGATGGTATGGCCACTATGTAAAAAAGTTTGGTGGTTCATTATAAAGCTAAACATAAAATTACTATACAATACAGCAATTCTACTTCTCATTATATACCTAAAAGCATCATTCAAATAGATACCTGTATACCAATGTGCATAGCAGCATTATTCACAATAGCCAATAGATTGGAAACAACCTAAATGTCCACAACAGATGAATAAACAAACTTGGCACATACATATAACAGGATGTTATTCAACTCTAAAAGGAATGAAATTCTGATACATGATGCAACTTGGATGAGCCTTGAAAGCATTTTTCTAAGTGAAATAAGCCAGACATAAATATTGTATGACCCTATGTATGTGAGGTACCTAGGATAAGCAAATTCTTAGAAACAGAAAATAAAATAGATGTTACCAGAGGCTGTGGGGATGGAAGAATGGGGAGTTAATACCCAATAGGTACAGATTCTGTTTGGAATGATGAAAAAGTTTTGGAGATATATGGTGGTGATTGCTACATAACAATGTGAATGTACTCAATCTTAGTAAATTGTATACTTAAAATTAGTTAAAATGGTAAATTTTATGTTATGTATATTTTATTACAACAAAGGTTTTTTTAAGTAAAAGTGTGCAAAAAGATGTTGCACATATAGACTAATCAATAGAAAACTGGAGTGGATATATTCTGAGAAAAAAATTTGTATCAGATCAAGTAAAGTTACCAGGGATAAAGAGGGAATTGTATACAATCAAAAGGTCAAGTCAGCAAGAAGACACAACAAACTTAAATGTGTTTGCTTATATATAGCACATGCCAGTAGAATTTCAAACCAAATGAAGCAAAAACTGATAGAACTGAAAGGCAAAATGAATAAATGTATAATTATAATTGGAGAATTCAAAACCCCTTTCTCAGTGATCAATAGAAAGTCAGTAAGTACATAGAAAAATTAAATAACACCGGTAACCAACTACCATACTTTTTGAAAATACTGCCACCCAACAACAGGATATACAGTATTTTCAAATCCTATGGATCACTCACCAAAATAGGCTGTATCTTGTATCTTCTTCAAACTATATCTTAAAACAAAACTACTATATCATAAAAAATTACCAAATCAAAATTATGAAATCATACAATTTATGTTCTCTGACCATAATGGATTTCAACAAGGACTCAATAACAGAAAGATAAAAACTCTACAAGTACTTGGAAATTAAACAACACACTTCTAAATAGCACATGGATCAAAAAGGAAGCCACAAGGAATATTAGAAAATATTTTGAACTGAATGAAAATGAAAGTCCAAATAAATAAAAGTTTGTGGGATGTAACTAAGGCAGTGCTTAGTGGTAAATTTACACCTTTAAACGGTTATATGAGTAAAGAAGAAAGATCTCAAATAAATGATCTACATTTTCACCTCAACAACTAAAAAAAAGGCAAAGTAACTCAAACTAGAAAAAGGAAAATAATAATGAGAACTAATCAATAAAACTGAAAACAGAAAAAATACAGATCTATGAAACTCAAGATAATGCTTTGAAAACAATAATATTGACAAACTTCTACTAAGACACACAAGTCAATAATAGACAAGTATTTCTCTTCAACTCAAACACAGAAATATTCAATAATATACTAGCAAATCTAAGCTAATAACATATAGAAAAAAATAGTACAACATAACCAAGTGATGTTTACACCAGGAACGAAAGGTTGGTGGAATACTGAAAATCAGTCAATGTAATCCTCCATATTAACATAATGAAAAAAATCATATGATTATATCAATTGATGCAGGAAAAGATTTTGACAAAATTCAACATCCATTCATCATAAAAACATATCATGTAGGAATAGAAAGGCATGTCCTTAATCTGATAAACAGCATCCACAAAAACCTACCTCAAATATCACTTAATGGTAGGAAATTGAATGTGTTCACTCTAGTGTTGTGAATAAGGCAAACTATCTACCTCCATTACTATTCAACATCATACTATAAGCCACTTTCAGTACATTAAGGCAAAGGAAAGAAATGAAAGGCATTTCTGACCTCAGAAGGCAAGAGATCTAACTGTCCCTATTCATAGATTATAGATTTTATGAGTGAAAATGACCATGGAATCTACCAAAAAGTTCCTAGAACTAATAAATGACTTTAAGAAGGTTAGAAGGCACAAGGTTGGCACACAAATATCAGTCTTATCTCTATAGATTAGTGATGAATAATTAGAAACTGAAATTTTAAAACTATCATTTAGAATAGCACTCAAAATTAAAATATTTGGTTATACATTTAAGAAAACAAGTTCAGGCTCTCTATGCATAATTTTACAAATCACTAATGAAACAATTCAAAGAAGATCTAAGTATGAGTAAGGTATACCTTGTGTTGGAGTGAAATACTCCAAATATTTAATACGATGTTAAAATTTTCTTTGTCAACATAAGCTCAATAAAACTGCATTACAGAGTAACCTTTGTTTTTTTCCACCTTCTTGCTAATGGCCTTTGTCCCCTTTGTATCCTCAGACCCTGCCCCTGTCCTTAGCTCATATAAGCTTCATGCTGACTCATTGTTTTTGGACTTTCATGACTCCGATTAATCTGTCTCATGTTAATTTGATTCTAACTCCAGCTAGAAGGACGTTGAAGGGCAGAGGAAGGTCTTCCTCCCCGATACTACCCTTGGTTTGGGAATTGGAATACAGTCTCCTTTAGGCCAGTAAGAATAAAGCTTCTTCTCTTGGTTCACCGCCACCATCTGGCAGGGTAATCAGAGTGCTGCCTGCTTCTGCTGGGCTGGTGAAAGATCAATTTCCCACTTGGCCTTCCTCAAACCATAAGGGATGGGCCTAAAGTTTTTCTACTGGTGTTTTATTGGAATGAAGTGGGCATTTCAAATAAGTTTACTCTTATTGGGCCACCCTTTTGCTAGCCCTTAGCCTAGAGGGAAGGCTTTAATTGAAATCTTCCTTTCGTTCTTCCTTCCTTTCTTTTTCTTTCTTTATTAACTTCTTAATTTCTTTCTTTTTAACCGTGCTTTTTGGCTTCAGAGTTGGAGGTTTCTGCAGCATGCTATCTTGTTTTCACCCTTGTTTCCACCCTTCGGTCTTCCTTCACTTGTTGTTGTGTTATCCTGTCTATATTTCAGTTGTCCTAATTGTTTTTGATATAGTGATCAAAGCAATTCAATGGAACAATTCAATAAAAATTCAGTCATTTTCTACAAATGGGTTTTGAATAACCTAATATACATTAAACACAAAGTATTTTCAACTCTTATGCCTCACCATGTAAAAAAAATTTGAGAAAGATTATACACCTAAAAATAAAAGTTAAAATTATATAGCTTCTCAATGAAAACATGGGAATATCTTTGTGACCTGAGGTTAGGCAAACATATCTACAGAAGACACAGAAAGCAAGAACCATGAAAGAAAAAAAATTATAAAATACACTTAAGACCTTGCATCAAAATACAACTTTAAGAAAATGAACAAGCAACAGATATATGTCATAAAATATATATCTGAAAAAAACTTATATTCAGAATATACAAAGAAGTCCTACAACTCAAGAACAGACAACAATGTAGTTTTAAAAACATAAAAAGGACTTGGATAGACATACTGCAAAAGATGATACATGAATGCCCAACACACAGATAAAAGCATATTAACACCATTAGTTTTCAGAAAATAAGATATCAAAACAATAATGAGATGCCATTTAAAATTACTAGAATGGCTAAAATTAAAGAGGCTGTCAGTACCAAACTTTGGTGAGACTGGAAAACAACTGAAATTCTTATATGTTATTAGTGGGAGAGTCAAAAGTTAAAAGAAATTCGGCAGTTTGGAAGTGCCTTATAAAGTTAATTAAATACCTATCCCATAATTCAACAATGTCACTTCTGGGTACTTACCGAAATAAAATATGTCAGGATAGATACTTATATACAAGAATGTTCCATCAGCTTTATTCACAGTAGCAATAAAACTGGAAACCATGTAAACATTCATCAGTAGTAAAATAATGGAACTTTTGTATTATCCCAATAACAACAAAAATACACACAACATTCAAGAAACTCATAAGCATTATGCAAAAGGAAGTAAGATTGTGTATTGTGTGATTCCATTTATATGAAATCCTAGGACAGGCAGAACAAATCAGAAGAGTAGTTGCTTTTGGTGAAGACAAATCAGATGGGAAAGCATGAAAAAATATTCTGAGGTAATGAAAATGTTCTATATTTTGATAATGAGTATGAGTTACCCAGGTGTCTGCCTTCTTCAAAATTTCAAGATTTGTATACTTAGACAAGGGCATTTACTGTATATACATTTTATTTCCAAAGAAAAAAGACTAAATTTTGAAATAGAAGACTTAAAAACTGCCAGGACAATGGGTTGGAAGCTCCTATTTAAACTTCTTGAGGTAAGCCTAGGGCAAAAGAAGAATATTTCACTAATTTTGACAATGGGAAACATATCTATCAACCTCATTCCTTCAAAAAGTGGTATGGGAAGAAAATGTGAATATATTAAAAGGGATACACGTGAAGAGAAATAGGCATTTACGTCTCAGATTTGTGGAAGATGGTCCTATCCTGAACAGGTTCCCCTACTCTGGCAATTCTGTTGCCAATGAGATCAAAGTTCTGTCAAAGCTTAGAAAAGAACCATTGATTAGATGTGGAGGGTGGTCCAAAAAAAGACTGAAAAGTCCTGGCACATTTCCTCTGAGCCACTTTCAAATATACTTCATGTATTCATTTTCATTTGGAGATAGAAAAGCCATATGCTGTTCATGGTCTATGTCAAAAATCCTCTCTTCGGTGCACTAAATAACAATGAAATAAGAAAAGGACTTTTACTTAGACCTGCAGTTTTTTGATTAGATAAAAGAACTTCCTACATCTAAAAGCTGTTGAATACTTCTTTGGGATAATAAGAAATTCATTGGAATCTCCATTGTCACAAATAGGGTAATTATCTAGCTGCAACGCTATCTTATGCTTTGGGATAGGCTAGACAATCTCCTGAAGGACATTTGAGCACTGAAATTCTCAAGCACTGAAGTTTTTATGTTTCTGATGCTCATAAATATTTGTTGTGATACCCAGAATTTCAACTTCTCCCCAAGATACAATTCAGCAGAATTTTTTGTACTTTGGAGCATAAGTGCAAAGATTCATTGGCAGAGTGTCACTTAAGACCAAATAGCACACTATGAAGGCCATGGCATAATATTTCAAGGACTAGTCTATTTTGTGATATTACTTTTAGCTGTTCTGGTTATACACATTTCCCCTTAGTCCAAATCAAGTACTGAATTTTGAGTAGATATTTGAAATAACTATCAAAATGTGGTACATGGAGCAGTTTTACTCTCTAAAGGTACAACTAGTGAATTTTACCCTCTGAATATTCTACTAGAGAGTTGAAGATAAGTGGGGGCTGTCCCTGGAGGTTTTTTGTTTGTTATGTTTTGCATTTTTTTTTGTTCTTACATAGAACTAGAGCTTATTAATGATAATAATACTGCATTAGATGATACTGAAATTCAACTTTCTATCATATTCCCATTAAAAGTGACAGTTCTAATCAATTCTTTATTTTTATGAAACATGCAGTTTTTATAAGGATGAGCTTAACTGGAATCATTATAACACTGCTAATAATCATAATGGCAACTGCCATAACTTCTTATAATTGTTACATTATAGCTAACATGCTGAACCACATTCATCTGATACATCATGAGTAATAAAAATTAAATGGTAGGTATAGCCATTACTATTATTATTATTATTATTATCATTATTTTGCGTTTGGGAGAATCTATTCTGCAATATACAAAGTTTATTAGAATTGTGGCTTCCAGTGGCAATGTACTATGCCAGGGGCTTAAAATGCTATCATCTCAAGAATGTTCAAAAATGTAAATTCTAGAACATTCTTAAAAATAATATTTTATTTTTTAATATATGAAAGAAAACTTTTTGTAATAGAGCATTTTTGCTTAGAAGGATCTAAATTAGAGCAGCAGATTTCATGTCAAGATTGTAGTCTGGCCCACAGCCTAAGACTTTGCTTCAGAAAGTGCTGGAGGGAGTGAGAGAAAGACGTGAAAACCAGGCTTCACTAAGTCCTAAAACTGACATTCCCTTCACCTGCCAGGAGCTTCAATTTCTCCCTAGGGTGACTTTGGTTTTCAGCATGAATAAAAGCAGAGTGCTTCTTGTCAGTAATAGAAGAACACTGTTTACAGGATTTCTTCCACTTCTTATTTATTTTGTTTTGAATGCCAGAAGATGAATTAAGTTGTGTATTATTCTATGTTTTAGGCATGAAAGTAGCTACAAGAGGAAACTACTAATATAAGATTTCTTTCCTATGCAGAAAACCCAGAATTATATTAATCTATATTTAAATTAGTGATAGGATAGTCAACGGATGATAATTCTTTAAATGATTGCAAGTAGCTAAACTTTTTTCAAGTTGTAATGCATGTAAATGTATAATAATTACGGCAGTGACACAAGGTAAATACAGTAGGAATAACATAATAAACTATGTTATAATCACCTCAAAGTTCTAACTAGAATAAGAATGATGGAATGTAAAACCTAAATTTACTCTTGCAGCTTTAACTTTGTAGGACAGAACTCTGAGCTCTCACCCAAAGGGTAAACCCACCTGATGTGAGGTGCTTTTAATTAGATCTAGTCACAGAGTGTGTCATTACCAAAGAGGGTCTCTGCAAAAAAAAAAAAAAAAAAAAAAAAGGAAAAAAGCTTCCTCAGAGCTTATCATCTACCATTGTTCTTCTGAAGAGGCCTTGAACATAGTCTAAACTTTCTCCTCTGGGACAAAAACAAGGCATATTGTGTTTGGGAAAACAGCATGGTCTTAACATGAGTTTCAACTCCATTAAGCACTCATTGAGTACTATTCTCTGTCAGGCACAATGCCAAAATCTGGGTCCCAAATATGAATATAGCATAATTCTTGGGCTTAAAAATTTCAGTCAATTATGGGAGACAAAATCTTTAGCACTAACTTTAAAGTAAAGTGGTGATCATGCTTGAAGAAAGCAAAAATGCATATTTATGGTATCCCAAATGACCTCATCAGCCATCATTCATTTAAAGCCTTTCTCCTTTGTTGTATTGTTTTTATGTTAATGGAAGGATTTGTGAGGCTCTGCTAGAGAAAAAAATATTAAAGGCATACTTACACAAAGCTAGCAACATCTCCTGTGCCAATAACAAATCTAGGTAATTTTAGTTCCTGATCAATTATGCAAAAGGAAATTGATAGAAAACAGTATGAAGCATATGTGAATAATACAAAGTAACTCCAGGAGATGGTAATGGAGCAGATTATTCAGACTTCAAATGGAACTGTTCGCAAAGATGGCTCTGGTCTCTTGCCATTTCCTTTAGAGCTAGAAAGAACATGATGATTTTAAGAATTGGAAGAATAAATTGCTTGTATATAGATTTCTTCTTTTCATCCTCAGACTGGATGAAAGGAAAACTATGCCAACTGAAAGCAGGTTTTAGAATCTCAGACTTCCTGTTATCTTTAATCTGATCTTATCATGTGTGACTTTACTAACCACTATTCTTCCAAACACTTAATTCAGGCAGTTTCTCTGGGCCCTTATTATGAAATCTGATATGACCTTTATTTTTCATTTTTTAACAAATTGACTTATCAGGAGTCTTCCTAAATTAAGCCTACCAAAAATGGAATTCCACATAAAAGACATTCTGGATTTCTGAACAGGCACCAGGAGAATGTCATTTGAAATAATTGTAAAATTTCCTACAATAAATCTGTCTTGTAGATCAGAGTATGAAGACGCCTTTTGCTGGTTTTTGTTACAACTGTGACTTGACACAGACATTTATTCCCTCTGAGGACTCAGGGTTGCTGATCAAGTTAGGAGTTTAAATGTATAAATATCCTGACAGAAGACAAAAGTCACTCTTCATATTACCCGGATGATGGACTCTAAATTCAACTTTATTTGGAAACAGAATTTTTGCAGATGTTATCAGATAAGATGACATCATACAGGATTAGAGTGGACCCTAAATGCAATGATTAGTGCCCTTATACTGACAATAGAGGACACAGAAATTTACAAAGAGGAACACCACGTGAAGACTGAAGCAGAGATGGGAGGGATATTTCTACAAGCCAGAACAAATGCTGAGGATTCCCAGCAACCACCAGAAGCTGGTAGAAAGGCTAGGAACAGATTCTCCCTCAGAGGCTTCAGAGAGAACCAATCCTACTGACACATTAATTTTAGACTTCTAGCCTCCAGAGTTGTGAAAGAAGAAATTTATGTTGTTTTAAGTCACCCAGCTTGTAGTATTTTGTTATATCAGCCCTAAAAAACTAACACGGTTCCCAATTATTTTTATAACCCAAATCCCCCACACCTCATTAACATCTGGGTAGGTAAAGAGTCACACATGTAGTTGGGATTTGCTCACACATTCTGAAGCAAGATCCCCAAGCCCTTTGAAAGTACTTCTTTCTCCTCAAAATTAAAGCCCCATAGTTCTGAGTATCTCCAGGGAGAGTTTCTCAGGTATGCACAAGTCTGCTCCTAGTAGATCTTTCCATGGCCTGTGTGGATATCACCCTCTGCCTGGTATGGTCACTGAAAAACTAAAGAACACAAGATGCCAAATTCTCAGGGGGTCTGTGATACAGGAGGAAGGTGAGCCTTTTAAAAACGTCTGTGTTGCATTGAAATAAAGGGGTCCTAACATATTAGAGTTTAGTAGAACAGCTTTTAAAAATTTTAATTGTGCCTTTCTATCTCCCTAGAAACTAGGCAAGTGCTATGAAGAAAATGAAGACATTCAAGTAATAACCATCACAATGAACCTATCACTGCCTGTCCATCAGTTAAGGAACTGAACCAGGTCAGCACATCATTCTTCTCTTGAGATGAGCTCCCTTAGATTTTTCATCTCCCAGCAAATGGACCTGGGTCAGTCCATCTGCCAGCTCAGGCCTGTCTGGATTCTAAAGGTGGATAAAAGGAGATGAAATTCCCACTGCATATTTGGGTGATGCTAGAGTAAATTAAAATTTTCCTTTTCTCAAAAGCAAATGTTTTCTGGAACTCTATTTCCATGTTTTCTCTCATGAGCTTCCATAGAGGTTCTGATATAATATTGTGACAGTTTTTTTTGTACATGCCCTTCTCTCCCTTCTAAAAAGTAAAAAGCTGAGCAAACAGAGAAGAAAGTAGGTCTGTTCTAAAAAAAAAAAAGCAGCAGCCATTATTATAAAATCAAATATTACCCCAGCTACAAGCCCAGGCGCTAACATTCGCTCACATCAGCTGTTCCTCTGCTCCTCCACAGCAAGCATGAGAACTATTGTTACTGACCAGGAAACATTTCCTGTGTAATCAACATTTCTTGCTGATTTGTTCTCTTACTGGGTGGTACTAGACATGGTGGAAAAGATGCTAAAGAAATCACAGTTCTGTTTTGATCAAGTACTTCATAATTTTAACAAACCCTCTCAGCATTATAGCAGTTGGGAAGAATGGACCGTATGTAGTCATGGTGGGCAACTGTGGGATAAGCCTCAAGGCTTACATGTGCTCTGGAGGAAGTTCCAAGGCTTTGATCCTTCTTTTCAGTTCCTGCAATATTTTTTAAGGCTTATTTATTTTTGAGAGACAGAGACAGAGAGATAGAGATGGACAGAGAGAGAGAGAGAGAATGAGCAGGGAAGAGGCAGAGACAGATGCAGACACAGATTCTGAAGGAGGCTCCAAGTTCTGAGCTGTCAGCACAGAGCCCAATGTGGTGCTTGAACTCATGAACTGCGAGATCATGACCTGAACTGAAGTTGGACACTTACCTGACTGAGCCATCCAGGTGCCCCAGTTCCTACAATATCTGATTCTGACCCTCTCTCATCTTAACTTCAGACTCTAAGCTCTCTATAATAATGACCACCTTTGTACTTGGTGTAGTTCTCTGCAGGGTTTGAATCTCATTTCTCCCTAATGGGCCCACGGAGTTCTTCTAAAAGTTAATGGCACAAAGACTCTTCTTGTCCACACCTGGAAACAAAGTTTGCTTGAAAGGTTTTGGTACATACCTTTCATTTCTACCTTTACACCCACTCCTCATCTTGTTTTTTCCCTATTTCTGTATGCCTGAATTCTCATTTTCTTTCTAACCCCTTGAACTCATTGAGAAGAATTGCCTGACTGGTTTTCTTTTTTCTTTTTCTTTTTGCCAGTACAGGCTGTCTTTCATAGTTCTGGTGGCTCCATAAACTACAGCCAAGAGACAATGGAATACACAACCTTTAGGCTTACCCATGGTTTCTAAGACCCAGGTTCCTCTTAAGTGGGAGGTGGAGAAATACCAGGAGAAATGGTGCTTTGGAAGTGAGAAGAGGACATTTTTATAATTTATTGTTTCCTATAGATTTGTATTTGCCATTTACTAGGTCTTGCTGATTGGCTAGGCAAACACAAATGTAGGGAATAAAGGTCTGCATATTTAATTGTACCTTGTTCGCTGGCCAAGCACTGGCTTGTCTTATGTTTGGGGATCTGATGGCTCAACCCAGGGACATAATTACTCTCACTGAAGCAAAGTAAATGATGACAATTAGACAATTACTCTAATCATCACAACTATTTCCATGATTATATTTACTTACTAAGAACTGCCTAAAGAGAGTAGTTTATTAAAACAGGAGCATAAATGATGAAAGGTAGGTAGGATCAAAGCAAAGGCTGGCTTTCTATTGAAATGTGCCTGGTGTATAAACCAAAATATATGATTCATCTTCCACTTTGTTGAGCAAGGCTGGTTGATTTTATTATAGCACTATAGAAGTCATCACATATCAGTGGATCAGATTTTTTTTTTTTTGTCCTTTGTCTTCCAGGTTCTGCTTCCTTTATGGCCAATGCTGAACATGAGCTTAATGTTGGACATTAGCCTTGGAAAATACAATGGGAAAAGACTTAATTCAGATGACCCAGATTCTGTAATAACTCTCTACAGTGACTCTGTACTGGGTCAACTTAGCTACGCTAAAACATGTTTTTAGAACTTCTCTACATGCTTCTGGTTTTGCATGGCCCTCAGGAGATATTATGCACAAGATCTGGAAGATGTAAATAAGGTAGTTCTGAGAATTACTGCAGGACATCAGGCAATTTGGCTCATGCACAACTGCATGTGCACCTACATGACGACCCCATTTTCTCCTGCATATACATGGCATTGAGTTTGGATGTAATAACAGACAGACATGAGTTCCAGCTTGTCATCTTAAGGTCCACTTGCCGTTCTGTGTCTTCTTCCAGCCTTTCAGGTTGCAGTTATCTTTCTTCTCATCCACATCCAGTTTTCCAGATGCTCATCTGGATGACCTATAGTGACTTGAGGCTCAACATTAGACACAGAAACAATGGCTTATATAGGCTGCTCCAACAGCTCCAAAAATTGTATCGCATCCAACCCTAAAATAAATTCTTCATTCTAAATCATTCATAGCAGTTCTGCTTCTATAATATAACCCTGATTTGTATACTCTCTAATTAGGTAAACTTAGGTATGATTTAATTTTTTAAATAAGGATACATACTTGATTTGTATTCATCCCAATTCCTTTGTGAGAAAAGAGAAAACTCACATGAAAAAATTTTAGAGTATATAGCATACAGATAGAAGATATTGTATGTGTGTGAGTGAACAGACACACGTGAGCCCACTTCTACATACTAATTGGTGTATTGTCAGTGAGCTTTGCTTTATCTAGGAATAGAATAATTATTGCTTTAATTGAAGATTTTAACGGCTCAAAGTAATATTAAAACTTCCAAACAAACTCCATGAACAATTTCCTTGACACATGCAAATAATATTGAAGAAAATTTAAGAAGATAGTGAAAAGTCATGGGGGTGTCTGGAAATGCAAAATATTATTCAATTGAAGGATGTTTTTCTTCTTATATTAAATTTGACTCTTTAAACCAATTACATTCAGGTTTTGATTTCTGATGTTAAAAGACAGCTATTCTTAAGTGATGAGTCACTAAATCCTATTCCTGCAACCAATATTACACTATAAGTTAACTAACTAGAATTTAAATAAAAACTTGGGGGGGGGGAAGAGCACTCATTCTTCATGAGTTTTTATTCCAGTATTTTCTGCAAGTCAATCAAAATCCACAGCTTGTCCAATCTCTCATTTGCCCTGAATAAAGGAAATAAGTAAGATCTTTGTACTTGTTACCAGTTAGGATAACCATATAGAGAAGGTCCTCTCTGTAAGACACATGATTTATAATATGTAATGTTTGTTGAATGAATGAATGAATGAAAGAATGAATGAATGAATAAGATCATAGTCTGTATATATTGGTCCCTTTTTACGTTGTAGAAGAAGCACCTAACTTCTGTTAAGTTTCTGCCTCATTTTCTAGGTAGAAACTGCCTCTTTTCACAGACTTACTTTAGTTAACCTGGGTTTAGGGTAAAGAGGAAAGACAACTGTGCCAAGTGGTGCTCTGGTTAACAAAATAGGACATAAAGCTAAGAGAAGCTGGTAATAGCAATGTATTTTCTTATGTTTTATCCTTTATGTAATTAACTATTCCTATTAAGATTCATCAATAGCTTTTATTTGCTAATATAAAATACTGAGATAAGAGGCTAGGCTATACAACCTTGTGCATTTGATGAGGATGCACAGAATCTGAAGCTGTCAGCACAGAGCCCAATGCAGGGCTCAAACTCACAAATCGCGAGATCATGACCTGAGACGAAGTCGGACGCTTAACCGACTGAGCCACCCAGGCCCCCCAAGAATTTTCACTTTAAATTCGTAGTCTGTGCACCTGTTATGATACCAAAATGATTGTGATGGGTGAAAGGCAGTAAAATTAAGTTGAAATACCCATTTATCCCAAGAATTTTATGTAATGACATGTCATTTAAAAACTATTTTTTAAAACTAAGTACTTCAACTATTTAAGTGCTTTATTTTCATATAAAAACTTGAAACCCTGGGGTGCCTGGGTGGCTCAGTCGGTTAAGCGTCCGACTTCAGCTCAGGTCATAATCTCATGGTTCACGAGTTTGAGCCCCACATTGGGCTCTGTGCTGACAGCTCAGAGCCTGGAGCTTGCTTCAGATTCTGTGTCTCCCTCTCTCTCTGCTCCTCCTTTGCTCACACTTTGTCTCTCTCTCTCAAAAACAAATAAACATTAAAAAAATAAAAAAACCCACAAAACCTTAAAACCCTGGTCAGCTTTTCAAATAAGAATGAGTGGAATTAAAAAACACAAAGTTTTGTCTTAATGACAAAAGTGTTGTGATAAACCCTTTTATTTGTATGTTGATGTTTTGTATTTCCATAGCAGATATAAGACCAAGATTATGGGAATTTCATGGTCATCAGGATTGCATTTATAGCCTGTCAAGCAGCCATAATGTCCCCTTTCACCTGTTATAATGAAAAGATTACTCCAATGAGTTTTTGCACTGAATGACAGATATAATGAAAGGTCTTCAATTTTAGGTCCTTCATAGGGGCAAGGAAGTCAATTGTGTAATGAAAACACTCTTCAGAGCAGGTCAGGTTGCTCAAAGATCATATCATTTAGTGTAATTGATTTAAAATATCTCATTTTAAGAGGCAATGGCCAGAAATAGGGACTAACTGAGAAGAAAAGAAAGATTTCATGTACAGGGAAGCTGGATGTTTAGAGTCTATCTGACCCAAGCCGTTGTTTTAGGAGAGCAGGAAGGCCGAAAAGGAGGTGGTTAAGATACCCTACTACTATGTTATCTGGTAGTTAATAACTCCACAATATGACTATTCAAATTAGTACCACAGTACTTTCATCCCCAGGTGAACTGGGTTCCTGAAAAATTTTTGTGGGAGACATAGACTTCATCGTTAAGAAGCTTAAGACCTTATTTTAAAAGTATGACTAAAATAAGCCAAAGTCATAATGGCAGTTTTAAGACAGTCCCAAATTCATAGAGAGGGAGGGTCCATCTATGTCCTCTTCCCTTAATTTGGGAGAATTTGCTACTACAGGGAAATGATATTAAGTGACTTCTGAGGCTAGGTCACAAAAGGAAATACAGATATTTATTGTGTTGTTCACTGGAGTGCTTGTACGAGAGCCTTGAGGCTGCCATGCTCTGAGGAGAACTAATCGCCCATATGTGAAACCATAGGGACAAGACCTGAGAGTGCATGAGAGAGGCCTGGCAGGCTGCCAGCTGCCCCAGCTCCCTGCTCTTCCGGCTCCAGCCACCAGCCAAATGCACCTTCCTGAAGACACCATGGCAGAACTGTTCTGCACATCCTATGAGAATTCCTGACCCACAGAAATGGTGAGAGATGACACAATGATTGCTGTATTAAGTTTTGAGTTAATTTTTTGCACAGTAACAGAATCAGAACAAAATCTGGAATCCTGAAGTGGACTGAATCTGTATCACAAACCTAAAATGGATTGGAGTTATGGAATGAACAAGGCACAGGGATAAAAGGCAGAGCACAGGAATATAGTCATTGGTATTGGAATAGCTTTGCATGGTGGCAGACGGTAGCTACACCTGTGATGAGCATAACATGTAGGAAAGTTGAATCACTATGTTGTACACCCAAAACTAATGTAACATTGTGCCTCAACTATCCTTAAAAATTGTTTTCAAATTATTTTCCTTAACATGAAAGAGTTCCAATACACACACACAAAATAAAAATAAAACAGCTGACATTGGCTTTGGCTTAAGTAATAGGCAGAGGATGAGGAGACTTGAGATTGTAAATATGGAAGTTGGACAGCCCTCAAGGAGGTTATTCATGAGGGCTGAACGGGAATTGAGAAAATTGTTTTTTGAAGCTGGAGGAAGAGAGATTCATTTCATGAAATGGTAGAATGCTTAACAACTCTTAATTGTGGTAACATTGAAAACAGAAAATGTACCTTATGAACTGATGGAACTGGCTAAGGTTTGGGGGCAAAACACTGGAAGTACAAGCTCTTTTAACAATGTATGGTTGGTCAGAGGCATAGACATATGAAATACAAAAGGGAACTTTTGATTTTCTAGTAAAATTTGGAGAAAACATAAAGGATCCAGGGCTTGCTGGGTTCTAAAATAAGGTCATTTCATACTCCCAGTTTCTTCAAATCGCAAAAATAACAAAACAAAACAAAACAAAATAAAATAAAATAAAATAAAATAAAATAAAAATAAAATATTCTAATTAAGAAATGGCTTCAGGGCAAAGACCAAATCCAGGGTGGGCCTATAAGATTCCTTGTTAAGACCTCAGAAAAACATAACTTTGTGCTGCATAGATCAGTTCAAACAGACAAAAAAAAAAAAAAAAAGACTTCTGAAGATTTTAAGAGCATGCCTGGCAGATACCCCACCCCCTCCCTCCTGTTAAACAATAGGTCCCCATGAATCTTAGGAGCATTTCCCATAAAAGCTGCAAAGGGAACACAAGGTAAAAGAGGTTATCTCAAAAAAGATTTGTGGGTTTGATCTCTGTCTAATGAGATCGATAATCAATTGATACACAGAAAGCCCATATCATTTTTAAAGTAATTGTATCAGTGCGGACAGAATAGAACAAAGACAATGCAAAATAGTATTTGGATCTCTGCATCCCTATAGGCAGGAGAGAGTCTGAGAAAATGCCTCAGTTGCATACACAGTCTCCTTTTTTTATGGGAAAGGAAGGATAACTTAGTGATGGAACCATGATCCCACAAGGTGGAAGAACTCTGGAGACTAAATCCAGTGAGAACTGGCTCCTCATGAAGGAACTGGAAACATGCGCCTGCAACTGAAACATTGCAGTGTTTCAGATGGTAGCTACACTTGTGGTGACCATAGCACAACATAGAGACTTGTTAAATTACTTTGTTGTACATCTGAAATTAATGTATGTAACACTGTGTGTCAACTATACTTCAATTAGAAAAAAATTGGGCTATATATCAGTAACCTTTGTGCCTCCCATTTCCACCACCATCTCTTTTGAATGGTTGTGCTCCTTCCCCTTTTGAATAGGTATATGCCTATCCTATTCCTACCCTGCCATTGTATATTGAGTGCATGGAAGGCAAATATTTTTTAATCTTAATTTGCACATCTTAAAATGGAGAGGGATGATGCTTGAGGAGATGTGCTAGCCCAGGGAACCTCATGCCCATCTGTAATGAGTTGCTGGGCTTCAAGCCTGAGCCTGATACTATAACGAGATCAAATTTGTGGGAACTATTAGGAGAAAGTGACTATAGTTTGAATGTGGGATTAATGCAAATAATTTTTGGCCAAAGTACAGAAGTAGAGATTTTAAAATATGATCCTATATTATTTAACACTGCTCCCACTGAGAAATGGGGTCTATAATCCTTTCCTTTAAATCTTGGAAGCGGAGTGATAGGAAAGAAGTAATGTTATGTAACTACCATGGCTAGTTCATAGAAGGCTTCTGCTTGTTCACCAGTACTTTCACACCGGATCCTGTGGCTACCATGTGAGCAGTCCAACTGCCCTGAGCTTACCAAAGCTGTGAGGAAGCTTCAATTAACTCACATAACTAGACAACATGGACAAGGTCTGGGACCACACCGCTGATGGAGAGACTCCTTGCCAAGTCTCTAGATGTTCTAACTCTCCACCGTTCCATTTCCAACCTTGGTCTGACAGCTACTACATGAGAGACCCTGTACTGGCATCCAGTCCAGTTTCTCCCAAAGTTCTAAACCCAGAGACCATGAGAGATGATGATGACATGATTGCTGATGTTTAAAACCACAAAGTCTTGGGATGATTTGTTGCATGGCAATAAATACAGTCACAGATCAAATAATGTCCATTTATTTCTTGCCTACTAAAGCACAGTATAACAGCCCATTAAGTGACTATCAATTACATAATATATATTTTAAATTAGAAATGCTAACTTTAGGGGCGTCTGGGTGGCTCAGTCGGTTGAATGTCTGACTTTGGCTCAGGTCATGATCTCGCAGTTGGTGAGTTCGAGCCCTGTGTCGGGCTCTGTGCTGACAGCTTGGAGCCTGGAGCCTGCTTCAGATTCTGTGTCTCCCTCTCTCTCTGCCCCTCCCATGCTCATGCTCTGTCTCTCTCTGTCTCTCAATAATAAATAAATGTTAATAAAAAAAATTAAGAAAAAATAAATGCTAACTTTATCTAATTATTTTTTATTTATCATTGCTCACTGAAACTTTATGCGATTTCCCCCTACTGTGTTTTCATGAGATGCTGTAAGTTCTTTTCATACCTCTGTAGAAATATTCAGACCATATATATTTTTAAATGCATGTAATTCTTCATGAAAACAGTGAATTTCTTTCTGACCTCTTCATTTGAATATGTTAATATCTGACTCAGTTTCCAGGTCTTAGAGATAGTAATTTGGAGGTTTTTAATGGAAAAGACATTAAAATATTTACCAGTGGTATCCCAACAGCAGTGCCCTGAGTTTTAATTACACTAGAACTGAAATCCTGAGAAGTGAAAAATAGTCATACAGAAGTGGTTTTGCTTGTCTGTCTGTTTGCAAAATTTCCAGTTTATCGATTGTGAAGACTAGGATCCCCAAACCTCAATAGTTCCAAATGGCCCCTATCTCTCCATCCTCCTCCCTAGAACAAAAGATATCAGACAGGTGTCTCAGAGCCTGAAGAGATAAAGGAGATACAGCTCTGGAGAGGTTGTGGAGAGAGTGGCCACGATCTCCCTGGGGAAGTGGAATATATATGCTTCTAGGCTACAATGGTGTGGTAACCGTATTTCCTAAGACATACCTACCTCATTTTTAAATGGAGTGATAGATAGGAGCAGTGATGTTGGTCTGTGTCCCTGAGGGACAAATGGGACGAGGCAAGAGAGAAGCATTCCTGATGGCATTGCTTTAGCAAGAGCTACAAAGACTCGGTGTACTGAATTTAACGGAAAAGTGGAGGAAGTGTGTAGCCCACAAAATGAGGGTAAGGGTGACATTTGTGAGGTTAGTCTGAGGCAGCAGGAAGGAGGAGGATTTCCAGAACCCTTCCCACCTTAGTTGTTTACCCTTGGGCAGAAAGGGTATCTGGAGTGGGATGAGAGTGAAGCAGGGCCCTTGAATTCTACCAGAGAATCTAAATATTACTTGAAGAAGAGGAAGATAAGGAGAGAAGGAGGAAGAAAAAAAAAGCTGTGAAAGAAGAAGGTTTATTTATAATCCCTTGACTTTCTTGCTAGTTTAGAAAACTCTATGACACTAACACATAGAAAAACTTAGTTTTTCCTTCTTCTTCTCTTTATTTTTTAAAATTATGTATTTAGTTTGAGAGAGGGGGGAACACGCAGAGAGAGGCAGAGACAGAATCCTAAGCAGGTTCTGCACCATCAGTGCAGAGTCCCACACTGGGCTCAAACTCACAGACCATGAGATCACGGCCTGAACTGAAATCAAGACTCAGACGTTTTACCAACTGAGCCACCCAGGTACCACCACCCCCCACCCAGTCTTCTTCTTTTTTTAATTAAACTTACAGAATAGACAGAAAGTCCATGGAAAAAACAACAAAGGGAAAAGCGTGGGAAACATTCATCCAGATCATGGGTCCTTTAACATCAAAATTCATAGCTGTTTCTTACCAACCTGACCGTAAGCTAGTGAGGATACTTGCCTTCCTGTTTGACTGGTAGTTCTCTCCATTTTTTTCTACTATCATTCTACTGTGCCTTAGATGTATATAGCAGGTTATGTCCACAGAGCACAAAATATTATACAAGTCATCTCATTCATCTTCAATCTCTGGAATTTTATACCCATGTGAAAATTTCCTAGCCAGATCCTATAAATTCAAAGATGTACATCTGGGTTAATTTATCCAAGGGGCTTTTAGATGATGAGAACCATCAGGAGCTATTTTTAGAATAGAGGGAATGCAGCATTTTTAAAAATACAGATTCCATCGACTTGAGGCCTCTGAGTTGCTAAAAGCAGCCTTTGGAGCAGAGGTCATCAGCAGGAACTCGATAATCCCTGAATTGGAAAGGCCACACAGTGGCATGGGAACTGACATTCTCTCTTGGGAGTCAGTAAGTGAGGCAGATGGCTCCCAAGTTAAAGGCATATTCTGCCCTATTTTTCTGTACTGATGGTACAAAGAGGTGGGTATATCACTTTAAGATGGCCTCTAAAGCTACCCATATACTGTAATCAGATTTCAATTAGCAAGAAGGAAGCTAGATAAGTTGGAAAGAGTTTGGACTCTCAAGAGAATCTAGGCTTTAACTCTTACCAGTTTTTTTTTTTTTTTTTTTTTTAAGTAAAGAAGTAGGAAAGCACGCATCTTGGAATTGCTAGAAGACAGAATGAATTTGGAGAGAATGAATGGCAGACGAAGATGGAAAGACAGGCAGTAGCCAGGCCATGTAAGACACGGTCAAAATTCTGAATTTTATTCTGAAAGTACGGGAAGTTAGTGAAGAGGTCATAGCCAAGAAATTCTGGTCTACCCCTTGGAAACAGAGACTATAGTAATCCTGAAAAATCATGAAAAAGACACCCCTGTCCAACTGCACGTATATCCATATACTTCTCCCTCCAAAAACACACATAAAAATTCTGCCTCTCTCTATAAGTCTTTTTTTTTTTTTTAGTTAAGTAGGTTCCTTTCATAAAATCTTTCTCCATTAATGTGGTTTACAATTCCTTAATTTTCCCTATTTTCCTTCTTTGAAAACAAGATAACCATTGGGCCTTGGCATACGTATTGGCTCTCTATGCTATGGGCCAACTGTCACCAAGCTCTCCTTGGAGACAATCACTGCCTGGTGGAGCCTGGTGCCCTGCCACCACCTGTGTCCCTGTCACCCAGGGTCCAGCTATATGATTAGACCACAGTCTTCAATGAGTAACATATTCCTTTCTTGGTCACACTTATGGAGTTTCTGAAGGGCAGTAGAGATTACTGTCAGGCACACATGACCTCCATGTAGACAAGGGAACTGAAGAAATTTATCACTACTCCACTAAGATGCCCCCATAAGAGCAGTTAACCTGGACTCAGAGTGTTGAATTGAAATCTGTAGAACATTTGCCAAGAGTTGTGACCTAGGGGCGCTAAACCTATCTAAATGCTTCCTATCTATTGCTTCAGTTTTACGGGACTGAAGGATTGCTGTTTCTTGTTAGGAAGTTCATTTCAGTCCCTATTACTTCCAGCTTCACACTCAAAGCACTGAGAATTTCAAGTGGCGTATATTCAAACAGACAAGTGTCCTTACATCATTTCTGTATTCACTTCTTAAAATTCTTCCATAATGCTATTGGTTGTTTTTAACTAAATTCACATGGTTCAAGGAAACTGCCCAGACCTGTGGAAGTCACATACCAGAAAGTGAGATTTCTTTTTTTTTTTTTTCAACGTTTTTTATTTATTTTTGGGACAGAGAAAGACAGAGCAAAGTGAGATTTCTTATACAACCTAACCAGTGCAACCTTAAACAAATTTATAGACAAACTTAAGAAGTAAGGAGTACAGCACCATTCTTGTGGAAAATAGAAGGCATTCATTTTCACAATTGGCCTTTTGATGCCAGTGCACCACCATCCAAACAGATTGTTGATTACTGGTTAAGTCTTGTGAAAAAAAAATTTGTTTTGTAGAAAACCTGGGTGTTATGTAAGTTACTACTGAGTTGTAGGTCTTGGCAGAGTTCCAGTGCTTGTCTTTCTAACACTAACTGAAGGTGGAATGAAACATGAAAATGCAGTACAGTTCATAAGACAGAAGTGGTGTGGAGCTTTTCAATAGCAAGCAACTTTTGTATTTTGAGAAGCATTGTCTTAAAATGTGGATGTGTTTCCAAATTCCAGTGGCTAGAGAAACTGTTGTTGTATTCATTAAAACTGGAATTCCTGATGCTATTGTCCTAGAAGTGGAATTTGAGACCAGACCTAATTGGTTGTTGTGTTAGCAAACATGGCGGCTTGGTGAGTGTAATGAAGTGTCCACAGGAGTACTGAAAAGCAGTTTTACCAGGTCACAAGCTTGACATAACTATCATTTCTATGTCTCAGTTATAGTCCACCTATTTGGTTACTTACCAAAAGATGCTTACTGTTTAGCATTTGAAATATACTTATCATTTGTACCAGTTGAATATGCCTTTCCTTAAACAAACAAACAAACAAACAAACTTAAAAAAAAAAAAGATTTGTTAGGTTGGACCCACAGCACTGAGGCAAGACACTTCTGATTACCCAAAGCCCTGTGACATGTGGGAGCTAATTTGGCAGATGGGAAGGGTCACTATTCCTGGCCCGTGTGAGTGGCACATACTATTCCTTGCAATCCTTTCAGTTGATTCTTTCCCCAGTCTCAGGTAACTTCCTTACATGCATAGTTTCATCAAGGCTCAGCTGAAAAAGTGATGGCAATATTACGAAGATTTTTGAAGTTCCTTGTGTTGCTCCCTCCTGCGAACTGTAGCTTTTTCAGTTTCCTGGACTCCCAGTCTCATTCCAATTCCATCAGGCTCTATGCTGGTTCCTTCTTGTAGTGCTATGATTGGGAAACTGTCTCAAGACAGTAAACTGGAGCATTTATAGGGCTAACCTATTTGTTCTCATGTCTTAGGCATCACTGCCCTGTATTGCCTGGTATTTAGTGTCTTAAGAACCATTAATTCATATTTTGTCTGTTTTTTTTTTCTCCTTTGATTGTTTCAAGTGGGATGGTAAATTTTCCATTTGGCTGGAAGTGATATTCATTCTCTCTTGATTTCACTCTTTATCAGGTTTTCTTCCTATCTCTTCCTCAAAAGTGCTCTACTCAAAGTTTCCAAAGGGCCGCACACTGCAAAAAGCCAATGGTCTCTCAGGTTTCATTACTTAACTAATCAGTTGTACTTAACAGTTGATTACTAAATTTTTAAAGTTTTTATTTAAAATCCAGTTAGTTAACATACAGTGTAGTATTAGTTTCAGGGGTATAATTGAGTGATTCGACACTTCCATACCTCTCACAGTGCTCATCCCAAGTGCCCTCCTTAATTCCCATCACCTATTTCACCCATCCCCCACCCACCTCTCCTTGGTAACTGTCAGTTTGTTCTCTGTAGTTAAGAGTCTGTTTCTTGGTTTGCCTCTCTTTTTCCCCCTTTGTTCATTTGTTTTGTTTTGTCAAATTCCACACATGAGTGAAATCATACGGTATTTGTCTTTCTCTGACTTATTTTGCTTAGTATAATACTCTCTAGTTCCATCCACATCATTGCAAATGACAAGATTTCATTCTTTTTTATGGTTGAGTAATATTCCAATATACATATATATATTACCACAACTTCTTTATTCATCAGTTGATGGACAGTTGGGGTGTTTCTATAGTTTGGCTATTGCAAATAATGCTGCTATAAAAATTGGGGTGCATGTATCTTTTTGAATTAGTATTTTTGTATTATTTGGGCAAATACCTAGTAGTGCAAATCCTGAATCACAGGGTAGTTCTACTTTTAACTTTTTGAGGAACCTACATACTGTTTTCCAGAGTGGCTGAACCAGTTTGCATTCCCACCAACAATGCATGACTACTTTGGTAGAAAGGACTACTCATTTTCTTTGAAACACCTTTTCCTCTGGCTCCCAGGATACAATTCTCTTGACCTTTTCCTCTGGCTCCCAGGATACAATTCTACAATTCCTTGACTAAGTTGCTCCTTCTTTGCAGAGTCATCCTCATATTCCCAATCTCTAAATGTTACTGTGTCCTGGAGCTTAGTGGTAGGACATGTCCTTGTATCTCTCTGTACTCTGCAGGTGATCTCATCAAGTCTCATAGTCTTATGTATCTTTAAACACTAACTCCTAATTTTTATCTCTAGCCTTCTAAAATTTACATGTGGAAAATGTATCTCAAACTTAATACTCCCAAAACTGAACTCTTAATTCCCCTCAGTGCCTGAACCTGCAAATTTTGTAAAGGAATTAACTTGAGTTTGCCCCTTGGTGAGTTACAGATAGAGACTACACCAGGTGGAGTTGTCACACAAAGGAAACTTTATTTGCAGCAAATAAGGAGATCACAGGGAAAAACCTCCAAAGTTGTGGCTCTCTAAGCAGGGATGAGTGAGTTTCTTTCACTGATGGTTAAGATGAATATTCAGAAAGGGGAGTTTTGTCATTGTATTTACAGATGGGCCTAAGGCTGCACATGACATGCATCTTAAGGAAACATGCCTATACATACATTCTACGTTATGTTAATGAGGTTTAACCTCCTCTGATTTATTGTCTCTGATATGGTAAGGTTATTTCCAGGCCTAGAAACTCTTAGTTTTTGGGTTCCCTTTGTCCCCTTAAAATCCTTAACTACTAAAGTTTTTGCATTTCTTTGCAATTCCAAGAAAGTTCTGTAAGAAGTGTGCTTGGGCAAATAGAGATGGTCAGGGCACAGTTCACAGAAAATAGCTGGAGGCCTAAAATGACTTCTCTTGTATCACAAAAGCTATGTGTTGTCTTTCTTTTTCTGGGGACACCTAACTTTCTGTGTACACTTTCAGATCCATCTCCTTAGAAAATGGCAACTTTGTCTTTCTGATTGCTGAAGCCAAAGCCTTACCATCATCTTTGACCACTTTTCCCACACTTCTAGCAAATTCAGGCAGGTGCACTATCTTCACCTACTTCCCTGCTATCCAAGTCATTATCACCTTTCACCTGCATTACTTCAAGACCCTCTAGTGATCTCTCTGTGCACACTCCTCTTTACACTCTTCACATACTTCCAAGTTGTTAATTTCAAAACGTGAACTGGATTGTGTCACTCCTCTGCCTAAAATGCTACAGTGTTTCCCATCTCACTCATATTAGGATAAAAGTCTTTACTTTGATCTTCAACAGACTATATGACCTAATGTTACACAGGTTACAACTTTTCCTTTCTCTCTACTCCATCTACAATGGCCTCCTTATTGTCTTCAAACATGGAAAGCACATTCCTGCCTTCAGATTGTTGGCCACTGTGACTTTCTCTTCCTTCTGCCTGGAACACTCTGAAATGGCTGGTTCATTCCATTATTTCCTTCAGGTCTCAGGTCAAGTAGCACATTATCAGAGCATCTTCCTGGCCAACTTCCTGCTTCTTGCACTGGATATTTCCAAGAGAGCAGGGATGTTATTTGCAGATACATTCCTAGTACTGGTACACAGTAGATACTCAATAGGTATTTGTTTAGTGAATACATGAGTGAAACGCTATAGTTATGGGACATTTCTGACCTATGACATTAAACAATGCAGCTGCTACCAAGTGCGTTTTGATTACCAGGTAGCTTTTCAGGTTGGATGTAGCAGTATTCTTCTGAGGGTTTCTCAAGTATTCTTGAAAGGTATCAGTTAGTTAAGTCTTATGTGTTTTGTTTATGTCTTCCATTGTTTTTTGGTGTATCAAATGATATAAAACAAATCATCATACAGAAGGACTTTGTTTCAAGGAAAGGAAAAGCTTCTTCCAACTGAATAAGGTTTGACCTTTAAGTTTCCAAGGGGTAAATAAAGATATTATTTTCAACTATTTTCTAATGTTTGACCATTTTGATTAGGGCAAAATGGTCCTATTCCATGAAAGTATTCTCTTAATGACACAAAAATCATACATTTTCCTGGTACGGTTTCAAACAGAAAAAGGTTTTATTTTTTCGGTTATAGAAAACACAGTCCTGTGATCTTAATTATACTTATTTTATCTCCAAAGTATTCTTTCAATTTAGGTCTTATAATTTATGAAAGAATATGTGTTATTATTTTTTTGGTGCGTAAAAATCTTCTGCCTCAATTTTAGCAGTAGGATTTTTTTTTTACCAAGATGGTATTTTACAATGTTTTAGCAATGCTTCTCTGGGCTGGGAATGATATATAATGGATGATTTTTGCTGCATTTCACATAGCGGTGGTCTCAATAACAGTGATTATAATTATATAATAGAATGACAGACGCAACTACTTATTCACATAGTTTTCCACATCTACATGAGAATTTTCAGAGCAGGAAATATTTTCATCATTTATATATGTATTCATATATATGTTACTCTTATAGAAAAATGTATATGGTATTATTCCAAATTTTAGAAGGAGATAGAGCACATATATAAATTGTTGAATAAGAGGCCGGTTAAAATTAAAATTTAGTTAATTGTAAGGAATCATCATTGTCTCATAATTATAAGTGTCACTTTAATATGCAGTTATTTTACTTTTAGAAACCCTATTTTCATCTAACAATTTTCTCTCCATCTAAATCTTGTAAGGAAGGTAGCATAAGATTTTATTCCTATTTTACTGATAGGAAAACAGGTTCATCTGGGAAAAGTAATTCTCTCAAAGTTATATAATTTGTCCCTGCTCTTTACAAATGATTATGGCATGTGTGTTTGTGGTGTGTAAAATGCAGAAGTAAGCAAAGGGAGGACAAGAACAGAACAGTAGATGTCAGGGTCTCCTTAGTAAATCTCAGGGCCACCTCTTAGGCTTCAACTGTTCATCAACATTATGACCCTTTGCTTTGGTGAAAACAGGGAAAATACCAACAGGCCTTTCTGACTTTGCCTCAACAAGACTTAATGAATTACATCACATAAAATAACCAAAGAACTGTTGAGCTGTTAATATGAATGTTTTTTTCTCTCTAGTTCCCAATTTTTCCCCCCCAGGAAGAAACAATCCCAATTAGTGAAACCACTTTCCTATGCTCCCAATTGTAAATACAGAATCACAAACCGTTCATGAGCCAACACAGCCCCTAGATGTGTGTGCTTGATGCGTCACAGTTCCTAACACTCCATGTTATATGACACCCACTGCTCTAAATGCTCATTGCCTGTCTGGCCCCTGGAGGCATTTGAGTCTGGCCCAGAAGACCACAGACTTTCATCACTGTTGCTCTCTGTTTTTCCTCCCTGGGCTGCAGATCATCTATCTCTTACCTTTATTTTACCTGTGACTAGAGTTAATGCCACACTGTTGACTGTACATCAATTAGGAGACTCGACTGCCACTTTCTATAAACGTCAGCTAGAATGCCTCCCTCTAGCATTACAGAAAGCTCTTTCTGAACAAAACTTATTTTTAGAAATGCAACATAGTGATTTTTTTTCTAAAAGTAAAGTTTGAATTTCCATTTTATTTAGAAGCCTTAGGGATATTATGGCTGAGGAAATGCATTCTTTAGCCAAGGGACTTGATCATATTGTCCTTACAGATGACAGTGGGTATTTTGCTGGAGTAAGGATAATAAAATTAGACCTGTCATTTTTGTTTAGGTATCTGAGAAGTAAGTGTGTGGCATGAATGATGCTGGCTCAGGCTTTTAGACCTGAGCAAAGGGGCCACAAGACTCCATTTTCAGTGCTGTCTGGCTTTCATGCCTATTCTAGGCAAGGCTGCTACTCAAGGTCAAAAACTGTCTTTCCTCGAGAAACACATTGTAATATGTAGAGCTTTTAGTATCTCCTTTGGATATGTTCCTAATTATAATTTTCCTCCGTATCCCAGTCTCCCAAAGTACAAAGTGAGCTCTGGATGACTCTGCTGTATCTAACTTACCATTCAGTAAACAACCACTCAACGTCTTGACCCTACACTTCATGATAGACATTGCTTTAAGGCCTGATCTGCTGGAATAAAACAAAGGAGTTTGTTCTGAGAAAGACTGGTGATCAAGACAGGAGAAAAAATTAGGCAACCTTAAGAGAGAGACTTGAGCAAGACTGTATCTTAAGGGGGCACTCCTGTTTACACGGTTTAAAAAAAGCTTCAAAAGTTTAACAGTATGCATTTTTGCTTATCGCCATGGTTTGAGTTACTTTCATGATAAGAGATTTTTCTATATAAATACATGATTTTTACAGTGTAAGGTTCTAGATTTATTTATCTAATCCCATACTAAGGAACTTACTCAAGTAATATAGAAATAGGAAAGAGGCTGGTACATGAAAGGGTAATGCCCAGTGAGTATAACTGCCTCATTTTATGTCACACAGAAGGTGCTTTAGTTCATGCCTTGTAAGTGATGCTGTTCTTTCAGGAACTGTGGCTTCTTTTTCACTTCAAGGTTTCCATAGGACCGAGAGCTTATATATTAAAATTCTTTGTGCCTAATTAGCTCACTAACCATCACATATCCCCTGTGAATGTGTGTGAGTTTTATCATTTTGCAAGTGGACATGCTTATTTTGTCAATTCTGAGCAATAGTATTTTCAATAATATATATAATTGAGACTTTACTTAAAGAGCTGTGTTTTAACGTAGGGCTTTATAAACACAAAAGTGTTGTTAGGAAAAACTAAACTCATGATAGAATCAATCATGAACACATAAATAAAGAACATAAGCAAATTTATCTGCATGTATACACAGACTAATACAACTATGATATATATGCAATGTGGGAATTCTGAGCTAGCCACAAATTTCTCTTCACTACTGCATTGATGAATCCCTGCATATCGACTGGGTAAGGGAAATTACTTTGTTCCTCATTACCCTTATTCTGGTATCTATCTTGCGCTCTATCCACAAAAGTCCAAATCAGATTCATAACTTCCTTGCATTGGAAAATATATATCAACATTAAGATTGCATACAAGTGCTTAAAGTTTAGACTTTTTAAAGACAAATTATTTAAAGATATCTAGCTACATTTCTGTTTGATAATATGCAGGCTTGAACAAATGCATCAGCTTCAGGTTATAAGGCTCTCTTCTATTTGCTACAATGTTTTCCTTTTTTTTTCTGTCATGCATTGGGAGGGATTCATAAACCCTCCTGGATTCTTGACAGAAATAGGAAAAATACTGGTTTCATAGTTCTCAAGAGGAGAGTTACCCATTTAGAAGTACTTTTTGAAGTTATTTGCTTCACAATCATTCTCATCTATTTCTTAATTATTTCTTACATCACCTCCCCCTGACCAAATGGTGGTAGAAGCTGGGCTATACAACTGTCAGATATGTACCTCCAGATGTTTCACTATTTAACTATTTGGTTAGGGGTGTCAGAACTTCTTTTCTAAGCAGTTACAACTCTTTAAATTTGTTAAGGCCTTAGAATACTTTAAGAGAGATGCCAGTCTGGATTATGAAATTCGTGACACTGTGAGAAAACAGTAATTTCCTAAAAAAATACTTTTACAAAGATGATTAGGCACAACATTACATTCTCTCTTCTAGCCTCTTCTAATTCTTCCTCTATTTCCATCATTTTGGAACCCCAGCTAACAAAAGAGACAAGGGAGCCTTCTGGTACTTACCTAACCTAAGAGCTTGTACGTCCTTTAATAATTATAACTTTGACAAATCAACTGTGGCTAGATTACTGAGTTTCCTAGTTGATTACTTAAAATCCCAACTTTGCCACATTTTTTTACAGAGGAAAAACCCAAATTCTCTTCACCTTTGCCTACAAATTTGCATGTGCATACTGATCCCAAGACTATGTAACTTCAGACTTCCAGAGAGGCATTCTGAAGTGCTTAGAAACAAAAGGAACAATATGTCCCTGTTTTATAAGGCCATTAGGCTTTGAGGAGAGAACGAAATGTCAGAATATTAAGAGAAAATGGAAAAGGGGCAGATTCAAATGTGTCTACTCCTTTTGCTATATATCTCATTCTACTTCAATAGTAATCATCCCACTTGATCTGAACATACTTTTCTTTGCAGTACCCACTGCACCTATGCCTTTCATGCTGTCAAACATGGTCCACTTAAAGCCTTACTTAAAAGGAGCAATCCCCTCTAGAATGATGATACCAAGTAGGACAGAGGTGTAAGAATCTTTCAGCTGCTACAACAACAAAAAAACCTGCTTACCTTGCAGGCTAATCTTTTAGAAACTTTCTTATTCTGAATTCAGTAGAACTGATGTGACCTACCCATACACCAAGACTAAGGCTGTCCTAGTGCTTTGGTGGCTGCTTCAAATATTTTCCAAAAATTTAACATGTCCTAATGACACTTACTGTGCACCTCTCACAAGAACCCCCATATCTCAATCATCTGCCACTGAAAAGATTTAAGCACACAATGCTCCATGCACGTCTATAATCTATATTCCTTGCAATGAGTCGCCTGTTTTCTGTCCTACAGGCATTTTCTTTGAGCACTCACCACAGCTGTCCATTGAAGTGCCTGTGTTAGAACTGATTAAAGTATTGAGGCAACCTTAACTTTCCCAAAGACCAAGCTGTAACAAGTAGTGACAATGAAATTCTGAGTAATAAATGTGGACCTTCAATAACATGGCCACATAATCCATGCTTAACAAGAGAATTGCCAGAGTTCCAGACTTGGCTAGATGCCCGGTCCTAGACACGGAGAAAGACGTCTCCACAGCATCAACCACTAATGAGTAGGATAGACTATTCCCCCACAACAGAAGCTATTTTGATTTACTTCCATGATTCCATAGGACATGGAGGGTGCCAAGGACCAAAAATGTTTGTTGAAATAGAACCTATATCCCACCTCCATGAAAGTGAATTGTATCAAAACAAGGCCAGATTCCTTTAACAATCAGTTTCATAAAGAAGATGAAGGCCATTTGATAGCTGGAACTAAATTTAAAATACTCTGGCAGAGTCAGAATGTATTCTGAGGGATTTACCTCTAAGAGAGTTATCCAGGTTACTGAACCCTTTGTGGGATTCTGAATTAGTGCACTGAAACCTCTGTGCCTAAATCAGATTTACTACTTCTTCCTCAGTCTTGCCCTATGATTTTCAACTCCTCTCATTTTAGCTTTGAGTTTGACCTTGTAGTGTAAGCCCTAAGAGCTTATATTCTTTCTTCCTTCCTTCCTTCCTTCCTTCCTTCCTTCCTTCCTTCCTTCCTTCCTTCCTTCCTTCCTTCCAGTGTCTGACTTAAGCTTTGATTGCCCAGGCATCAGAATGGTATCCACTCAAAATTACCAGTCACACTAGACAAAGAGCTGGGTGGCCTCTGCCACCTCCACCCCAAGGACTTCCTTTGTTTTAGAGATATTGGTTGATTTTGATCAATGACAGTTTGGGCTGCGTGTTCTTCTCTTCCTACACTTTAAATTCCCACTCTTATGTTTTAAATTCACCCATAAAGAGGGAGACTGTGAAGCCCTAGACCCCTCCCCTCCCCACAACTCTAATAAATGTGGAACTATAGACCCACTCTCTCCCTCTCTGCCCATGATCTGGCTGTGTGGTCCCACATGTGCTGTGAAGCTCCTAGGTAATGTAAGTGATAAACCCCCTTTTTCCCCCCAAAGTTTCCTGATGGTTGTTCCTGAGGGTGTCTTGCAACCATAATAAGAACCACAAGGGTCACTCTAGCCACACACAATTTTTGATAGGCTGAGATGGGCACAAAACAGACCTCATCCTTCCCATGCTTCAGATATTTCAGATAACTCATAAATCATCCCACTGCCTATCATCTAGTCATCTTGGTGCTTACTCAGGCTTAGTGCCAGCATTTCTAAGGGATGTACTAACTGAGAATACCATCTCTTTTCCCTCCCTATATCAGAGCTCTGTTCCTATATCTTAAGCAGTGTCTCTGACCTTCTAGAGGTTGAAGGGAGTTGAGAAGGAACCTGAATGTCTAAAACATGGGCATTTGTTTCATTTATTGTTAGCAGTATATCTTTCAACTATTCAATGAAAATAAGCCACATGGACTATCTCGTAGGCTTTCCAATTTTGTACTTCAAGGAGAAAATCCTCAGTCAGGCTAACCAAAAAGTTAATTGGACTCAAGGATTTATTTAGACTTTAGAGTGGGTTAGTCTGTTTACAAAAATAACGCTAAATCCAGTTAAGATTAAATACAATCTTCACAATAGGAGACCTGCACTTTCTCACTTGAATGAAGAGATGTGGATAATGAAATTGTGGCTCTGAGGATTTCTGAGTTACCTTATTGTTTGGGGGTCTTTTAAATTATAAAAGAATCATGGAGCTGAGCAATGGAGGCCTGGAACCTATACGAATCCTCCAGCTGTAGCCTAAAGGCAAATGTCCAGGTTCCCACTGGTTTACAGAGTCCAGTCAGGACCAACTTTCACAAGTGAAGAAGGAAGAATAGGATAGCTATCTAAGTACCTGTGTGAGCAATCTGATGACCCAAAGGAACCACATATCTAAGTCATACCTTGGAATCTGAAGCTGTAGACATCAACTAAGTGCCAGTTTAGGTAAGAAAATGTCCTGATATTTGGCACTGCTCAGTATTTAACTGCTTTTCAAACTGACTTTCATGTATTGTCCTTCAATTTATTTATATTTTTTGAAAGTAATTTCAAAGCTCAAATGAATGTCCTGTGGATGTACAGTTAAAATTATGTCAATAGAGTTAAAGCAGGAACAAAGTACGTTAGTTCCAATGAAACTTATCAGAAGGTTGTGGAACTATTGGGAGTGAACACAGTATGAGGTTAATAGCAGTAGTAGCATTCTGTTTTAAAGTAAGATGAAAATTGAATGCTTTGTAAATTGCAGTTAGTTGACCTGTCTTGAAAGTTGTTTACGCTCCTTTAAGTCAAACAACTCAGTCAACACAGCACTAGAAATGTTTCAACTTGGATATATCAAGGTGAAATATGAAAACTTTTGACTTACAGTAACTCTATCCATACATTTAGTGGAAAATTTAGTTGTTAAGTGTTTAGGTCCGTGTGCCTTGCTAAGAGATTAGTACTGACTTTAAAAAATGGTAGAAAATGCTTTTCTCCACACCCCTATCTCATTTAAACATCATTAATAGTTTCTTCTTTTATCTGTATAGGAATAAAGGCTTAGCAATATCACAAGTGATTGTTCTGAATAAGTTTTTCATTTTAGCCCAAATACCTTACTGGAAAACAGGCATTAGAGTTAGGTAACACACTGCTTATTGCTTTTGGCAGTCTCAGGTTCTTTGCAAAACAATGTGTTACACACTCTATTGGTTTCTCTTATTAAAGTGTGCATCATCTAAGGGAGGAGAGATAGGGCACTGCTCTTACAGAAATAGTGCTGATTAGGAGTTGTTATTCGGCTTAACTACCTTTCCAAATTAAGTGTGATAATAGCTGGTACAGTACAGTATAATATGTAGCTCTTAAATACCAAGGGAACTCAGATGTTTGTTTCAAGTGATTAACTATAACAATGTTGTTCACTTTTCTAATCCTTTGCTGATTGTAATGTGGAGGGTGTTACATTTAATAACCCTCCTTATGATCTTAAAGAGAAAGATGTCTAACTTAAGTACTTCAAATGACTGTATTTCTGTTTTGCTCTATAACAGCTTTAGTGGTATCATTTTCATAGCTACCTGTGAGACTTGAGAATGTACCTCACAAATGTTTTCTCTTTCAAACACTCGTTAAGTAAATACGGGTACCTGGCACTGCACTGCTCTTCTTACCATTCCACTTCATCAGCTGAAGGTCCATCTGACAGGAATTGTGAAGTTAAATTATCAGGTGGGACAAATTATGAAAGACAGCAAGCAACTACATGAAACTTCTAGAAACAAGTAGTCAAATGCTTCACTCCATCCTAAGGATTTTTAGTGTGCTTTGCCGCAAGTGGCTAACTTGAAAATTAGACAACCTAATATTGGATTAGTGCACACATTGAAAAAAACAAAAACAAAAGCAAAACCAAATCTCTACTTATTTTCAAGAATAGGGCAACCCGTAATCACACAATTTAATGAGATTAGAAGGTTACTTTTCTCACATTTCTACTGTCTTTATTTTTTCTTGTTTTGGCAAACTCTCTTAAATATTAATGCTTACTAGGCCATCTTCTCTCATGAAACATTGACAGGCTGATCAAATTTATTCTCAGAATTTCAAACTACTGGATCTCTAAAATCTTTTACCTCAAAATACACCTTATAGCCTTAACTTCTGCTAAACACATGGATATTCTCTGGCCACAGCAAGCATGAGAAGGAAGCAGTCTAAGATTTGGAGTGGAAGACCTCAGTCAGGGGTCATTCCAATGCTCTGGAGAGACATGGTCAGCACCAGAACCAGGGTAATAGCAGTAAGAATGGAAAGGAGAATATGGATGAAAAGAAATCTTCATAAGATTTAAATCTCATGACCTTGAAAACTCTTGGAAACCTGATAGGTATAAGGAATATAGAGATAAAAGAAGATACATGAATATAGGACTGAGACCATTTCTGCAATTGGGAGTGAGATGTCTTGAGGACATCCAAGTGAAGACATCTGTTAAGGAACAGAATACAGGGCCCTGAAGTCCAGGACAGAGAATTCTAGGCTTGAATTGAAATCATGGTCATGGAAGATATTACCCTGAGAGAACATGTAGAAAGAGAAGACTAGATAATGAATAGAAAATCTAACACAGAATCTCTTATCTTATTATACCTTCAGAACCATTATCTAATTGATTTTTAATTGGTTGCAACTGCTTCTATTTGTCAAAATATCAATAATTCTTTATAAAATTATGAATGGGAAAATGAATAAAAATATTTTAAACTTCGTAAGTATTGGGATATTTACAACATGTAATAAAATTATTTATATTAGAACTAGATGTAGAATCTTTTTTACTAATCTCCTATAGTCATATTCACTATTTTTTGGAAAGAAATGAAGTGATATATTTTCATATAGCTTAAATTGCTAAAAGGTGTTTGATAGGCAGAAATTAGATCACAGGTACCTGGTTTGGAATTTTACAGGCCACTAAAGTTAACATTCCCCTCATATCCAGGGATTCAGATGAATCATCAATATCAGCAGGGGAAAAAACAGAAAACTAATGTAAGCATCTTCAGGGTAGGCAGTATTACAGCCAATACACTCCCTCATGCCACTTACAATGAGCCAAGGGTACGAGTTAAGTTAAATACAAAGGAGGCTGCCTAAAAGGTCTGAATACATTTTTGTTTAGGAATGTAACTGATGTGCTTCTACTGCTAAGCTTCTGAAATGGGTAAAAAGATGTTGGTATCCCAATAAAATTGGCTTCATTCCCTCTATAAAATCATTAGGAAGAACTCCATCATCTATGATAGTACATCATTGTCTTTGGTTAAATTAACCCATTTAGAGCAAAGGGAATGATCACCATTTTTCTCATAACTATCCATCCACATGTTGCCCACTTTGCATTGAGAGTTATCTTCCATGGTGAGAAAATATACAAGATTTAAAAGCCAGAACAATTTCATTTAGGATAGTATAAGAATACACCTGGGATTATTAGTGCCAAGTTTAATATACTTTTTACAACAAGGATCTGACATTACTTTTGAAGACACAGAATTTGCAGATATTATAGGTATCTTACTTCAATGTTTTACCTCTTCCAATATGTAGGTTTGAAGCCTCACTTGCCTTATCTCTTATCACCTGAATAAAATTGATTACTCCTTCTTATGGATTACACTGTCTATAAACGTCTGATATTGTAAGTACCATATATACTATAACCAAAGGTTTCCTTGCCAGTTTTCCACTCTAGACCATGAACAACTTGGATAAGGGACTATGTCTTTCTTTTTTTTTTACTTCCCCAGAATATGGAACATAGCATATCAGAGGTATTAAGTAGGTGTTTGTTGAAATAAAAAATAAAATGCATGTTCTTATTTTGGAAGTACAAAATTAAAAATGAAATACTCTGGAATTAATTCTATATGATTAAAAGCTTAGGATAGATAATATTTGAGAAAAATGAACTTAGGAAAATATATTTTCAAAGCTCAGAATTATGAGCTAATTCTGAAATATATTACTGCTCATATCTATCTTGTTTGAATAAGTTATTTGTTTCAGAGGGGTGAAAAAGGGTCTTAAAATACACTAGTGGTATGATATTTTTTGCTCTATTTTTGGTCTTTCATGTTTCAGAAATATAGGTGAAATGTAGCTGGGGGGGGGTGACAATGTCTTATTATGATTTATGTAGAAACACCTGTAATTAATTGAATTTCAGACATAGTTGAGATAACTCTGAAAAAAACCCACCGAAACCCACCTGCATGAAAAAACTCTTAAATGGTATGCTTTGGATGGCTTATAGAGGTGCCAAGGAGTTGATTCCCTACAGCCACCATGTAGTCACATCCAGTTAAAAAAAACAACATGAGAATGGATGAGAAACACTTCTTTGTGGTATAAGAGTAAGTCATGACATTGACTTAAAACATTTTTTTTTTAACGTTTATTTATTTTTGAGACAGAGAGAGACAGAGCATGAATGGGGGAGGGTCAGAGAGAGAGGGAGACACAGAATCTGAAACAGGCTCCAAGCTCTGAGTTGTCAGCACAGAGCCTGACGCGGGGCTCGAACCCACGAACCATGAGATCATGACCTGAGTCGAAGTCAGCGCTTAACCGACTGAGCCACCCATGCACTCCAAAACATTTTCTTATGAATAGCAAACCACTGTGAACAAAAAAGTGTATTACCATTTGCATGTGAAAAGAGAGAAACTTAAAAAAATATTTTTTCTGTTGGTTTATATTGGCAAGAAACTAGCATGACCTCAGTAGGCATAAAGGTCAGGCACACTATTGGGAGTTGTTGTCTTCCAGGCATTATATTTTCTTTAATTTAATTATCCAGTTTAATGAAGGCAGTTGTGCAACAAAGGTTTGTGACAAGAGAGGTTGAACTCTTGTAACATGATCAGGGCCAAATGGCAAGTTTGGAACTGTTATTTCAAACTAAGGATCAAGAAAGCAGATAATGAAGAGGAAAACAAGCTAAAGTTGAACAGCCTGAGTTATAGGATCATATTCAACCTGAGGTCAAGTAGCCAGGAAATCAGTATAAGACACAACCATTAGGATCCTCTTAAAGATTGAAGGGTCAAAGACTTGATTTAGAGATCAGGGAGCCTGTCTGTAGTAACTAGTTGTCAGGAAGGAGCCGGGTTGTGGGACTATCAGTTGCCTGGAGCATAAGGAGAGGTCAGAACACACATGAGATCCAGAATTCAGACCCAGGGAACCTGACATAAGGAAACCAATGCCCAAAGCACTGTCACAATCCAAACGCAATGTGTTTTAAACTAAGAATTCTTTTTTTTTTTCTTCCAGGATTTTATTTAAATTCAAGTTAGCTAACATATAGTGTATACTGGTTTCAGGAGTAGAATTTAGCTATTCATCACTTACATATATATAACACTCAGCGCTCATCACAAGTGCCCTCCTTAATGCCCATCACCCATCTACCCCACCCTTCACCCACCTCACCTCCAGTAACCCTCAGTTTTAAAACGACTTCGATTTTGGCTCAGGTCATGATTTCTCGGTTTGTGGGTTCAAGCCCCACATGGCGCTCTGTGCTGACAGCTCAGAGCCTGGAGCCTGCTTCGTATTCTTTGTCTCTCTCTCTGTCTCTCCCCAACTCATGCTCTGTCTCTGTCTGTCTCTCTCTCTCTCAAAAATAAATAAATATTTAAAAAATTCAAAAAAAGAGACTCTTATGGTTTGCCTCCCTTCTGTTTTTACCCTATTTTATTTTTCTGTCCCTTCCCCTATGTTCAACTGTTTTGTTTCTTAAATTCCACATAGGAGTGAAATCATATGGTATTCTTGATGTATTCTTCATACTTTCTGTCAGAACATGGGGAAGTCTCAAAAGGCTTCAAGTTTCATTCCTATAATCTATTTATTTGATCTGGTTTGTTACATCTTTGGCCTCATTCTCTATGACTCATCCCCCAAATCTCTTTGTGGTAGCTTCACTGGGCTACTATCTCTTTGACGATGTCAAGCACTCTTGGGGCATTCACATTTGCTGTTGCCTTCAAAAGCCTTCATTTGAAGGGTTCAGTTTCCCATTTCTTTCAGGGTTTTGTTACGATATCACCTCCTCATGAGGTCTTTCTTAAAAGTCTCATATAAAAATAGAACCAACATACCACCTTTCATCCCTTAGCTTGTTTCATTTTTATTCATAGATCTTATCCCCATAATATTGTATTGCATCTTAATTGTTTGTATCCAAAATATAAGTTCTAGAAGGCTAAATGATATGTTTATTGCATTTCCCACCTTATCTCCAGAACCTAGAATAAAGCCTAGCATATAATATTTATTGAAAGAATAAATGAGTGAATAAATATTTTGAGTAGAAACTGTAGGTATCTCAAAATTTAAATAAGAAGATGGCGTTATGGATATTTTTGTAAATTCAATGATGAAGCAGATACTGTCCATGAGTATAATTAGGATGACACTATGTTACAGTTTGCACAGGACCATTTTATACCATTGTAGTGATGAAAAATAATTGATATGATACTCATAATATTTTGGTTTGAATAATTTAAGATCACCCTTAGTTTAATGTTTAGGGGAAGCCTGTATGAGATAAGAGCAAATTATAGGTAAATTTAGACAATACTAGTCTCATCTGTCTTAGATTGTAAGTACCTAATGGGAAATAATATGACAATTTTTTTTGACTGGTTCTTTAGCTATTATAACAGTATGTACCCTTATTGGAAGCCAATCTCTAAGGTAATTGCTACAATATCAAATGATTTCGTTAGGAGTCAGTCAGGTAACAGGAGTGTGTGGAGTGGGCAGACAGAAAGATAGTGGGGAATGGTGAAGATTATGTGGAGCTAGATTTCCATGTCCCATCTAAAGAGGGCAGCTGCTGTGCAACCACAGTAATTGTATTGCTATGTCAAAACACAGGCCCACTAGTGCAGCCCTTATATATTACAAAAATTTAGGGGCACCTGGGTGGCTCATATGGTTAGGCATCCGACTCTTGATCTCAGCTCAGGTCACAATCTCACAGTTTGTGGGTTTGAGTCCCATTGGAGCCTGCTTGGAATTCTCTCTCCCTCTTTCTCTGTCCCTACCCCACTTGTGCACTCACGCACGCTCGCTCTCTCTCTCTCTCTCTCAAAATAAATAAACTTAAAAAATTTTTTTAAAATTTATGTAAAATCTCCAAAACTTAAATGTTGACAATAAATTCAAAAGGTATAAAATATTCTGTAAGCAAAATAAATCACATCTTCTGTCAAGATACAGCCTGTGAGTTTCTTCTAAGTCTAAAATGTGATCAAAATATCATATAAATGTATGTGAGGTTTACATCCCATGTCTAGAATGAGGAACTGAACTAAAAGAGAACTGTAAGAGCCACAATTCCCAATTAAATTGCTTACTTTAGGATTTCAGGACTTCCTTGTGCTTAGGGGCATCATAGGGATTTTACCATTTCTTTATAAAGACCCTAGTCAGATGTTATGAGTATATAATCTTGGTGTCATTTTGTTTTAGATTTTTTTTATTATTTTTAAAAATAAATTCTGGAAACATTTGGCCACAGACTTCTTTGCACACTTATGGAATGTTAAATAGTAAGAAATAATCTCCAGAAGCAGCCTCAAGAGAGGAAACATTGGGTTTGAGACTTGGAAGACATTTTAAAGAAAAGCAAGATGGAGAACTGGAAAATAAGAAAATAGATCAAGGTGAAGCAACACTATTGGGAAAACAGAGAAATTATTCAAGTACTGAGACTTGAAGAAGCTAGTCTATAAAATAACGATATGGTTCCCTGGTGGGTCATAGAGGAAAGAGGAGACAAAGTTATAGAAAACTAATTTGCTAAATTGTAAAACTCCCATGATGAGACCATTATCACTCTTATGTAATATACATTAATTACATTAAAGCTGGTAGGTGCTCTAAAAGGCAAATAATAAAGAAGTGTCCTATTTTTTTGTCAATGAGCAGTCAAAATGTTCAAATTCTACCTAATAGCTGATCTGCTAGCTTATCAAAGTTCAGGTTGGTGTTGTCCAAAATAAATCAATATAAGAAAATCTCCAAACACTAAAATCATGACACTCTGAACATTGTCAACCTATGTGTGAAAAGGAGGTGGATGAGAATGAAAAAACATTATATTAAATAATACTTATATATTGTTAACTGCCTTACATATGAGGTTACATGATGTCAAAGAGGTACAGCATCATCTGACTGAGGTAGAGGGGACGGGACAAAGGCTTCTGCCCAAGCTGGATAGGATAGCAACTTCGGAAGATAGTTATAATGACTGAGAAACTGGAGTTAAATAGAGAGGAAACTAGGAGGATGAGGTTTTCAGATCACTAGAATAATGCCAGGAGATAACAAGTGGCAGAAAAATGAAAAAGACAATGAGAAGGGAACAGCTATGAAAGAATAATGGACAAGCATGATTAAAAAAAAAAAGAAAAAGAAAAAAAATACATGCTAGAAAAACTGGCCAGAATGTAGGGGGGACAACTAGACCCAGAGCAATAGAAGGCATTCAATTCCTGTATTTAAGATACATCTGTTTGGTATTTTTGGTCTTAGGGTTGTGAGGAGAACAATTTTGAACAGAGGTCAAAATCACTGGACCAAAGTTTGGTGTCCACTCAGGATACACAAAGGTGCAAAAACCGTACAACCTAACAATGAGGAAAATATGGAGAAACCACAAAATTGTAACTTTCCTTAAGTTTATCAAAGAGCTAATTTCACAAGACTAACTATCCTAAAATCCTAAAAGAGACAACATTTCCAAGAAGAAAACTGGACCTCAAAAATGCCTCACTTGTGACCAAGTACAGCAAGAAGAGGCACTTGACAAAAGGTAAGCCAGTTGTATGCATGCTCCTTCTCAGAAGGTTCAACTGGTTGCTTAGAATTACAACTGGAATCAAATTAGGAGACTGAAAAATACTGTTGGTGGTGCAGGTCTGTAGAAATTATTGGCTACAGGGAGTGGTGAGCAGGCACATAGCCTTACTTGCACCTTTTATAGATGAAGAAAAGGCCCTATGCAACTGGAGGAGTGGCAGAAAGGCCAATCACATATAGAACACTCAGGCAAAGACACAGAGCAGCTGGTTAAGGAATAAAAAGTTAACTCTACCTCTGGAAGAGGTAAAAAAACTATTATGTGGCTAAAATTCTATAAGTAATACTATGTAGAATTCCCCTAATGCAGTGGAAGGGAAAAGTAACTCCCAAGCAAGACCAGTGGTAAATAGAAGGCACAGTTTTATTGAATTCAGTTTGCTATTAATTCTTAGTGTTTTGCAATCTATATTCATGAGACATACTGGTTTCTAATTTTTTATGATGTGCTTGTCTGACTTTGACATTAGGGTGTGCTGACTTCTAACAAGTTGGGAAGCACTCCATTGTCCTCTAGTTTTGGAAGAGTCTGCAGATCAAGATTATTTCTTTTTTAAATCATGTCCTGACCACTAATTCTATCAAGTCCTGAGAGAGGGGGTTGAAGTTCCCAACTATAATTGTAGAAATTTCTATTTCTATTTCAGTTCTATCAGTTTTTACTCTATGTATTTTGGATATTTCTTGTTAGATGCATACATAATTAGTATGGTTATGCCTTAATGAATTGATCTCTTCATTATTATGTAATGTCCTTACTCATCGCTGGTAATATTTTCTCTGAAGTCATATTACTGGATACTAATATAGGTAATTGGCTCATTTGTATTAGTGGTATTTTGGGTATATATTTCCTATTCTTTTAAAAATCTGTATCTTTGTATTGAAGGTGAGTCCAGCAACATCAAAACTATTACACAGTGTGATCACATTGAATTTATCCCCAAAATGCAAGGTTGGTTTAGAGAACAATTAAGGCACTACTCAATATTAGAAAAGTAAAAGACAAAAACAAATTTCAATAGATACAGAGAAAAACAATTAGCAAAATTCAACATCCATTAATGATAGAAGTTCTCATCATACTAGGAATATAAGAAAACTTCCTCACCCTGATAAATCTATATAAAAAGCTTACAATTAACATCATAGTTAAGTTAGTTTCACATCAGTGAAAAACTGAATGCTATATACTAATATCAGCTAAAAAGTAATACATCTGCTCTCATCCATCCTATTCAACATTATACTGGGGGTCCTGGACAGTGAAATTGGGCAAAAAAAAGCAAAAACAATAAGTAAATGAATAAATGAATAAATAAATGAATTTTAAGAGAATAAAAAGTTTTTAATTAATAAATGACATTATATACAATGAAAAATTAAGAATAACCTATGAGAAAGATTATAAATCTAATAAATATTTTCATGAGTTTGTAGGATAAAAAGTTAACATATAAAATATCAATTACACTTATACATACTAGCAATGAAGAATTAGAAATTAAATTTGAAAATAGTACCATTACAGGAGTACCATAAAACATAAAATAATTAGAAATAAATCTAGGAAAATATGTGCAAGATTTTCATGCTGAATATTACAAAACATTGGTTAGAGAAATCAGGAAGATTTGTACCAATGGAGACCTATGATTGGAAGACAAAATATGGTCATGAGGTCCATTCTCCCCAAATTAGTCTATAAATAGTTGTACACAGTCTCATCCCAAATCCAAGCAAAATTTTCTTTGCAAAAGAAAAAAAACAACAACAACCAGTGATCTTGTACTGCTTGATTTTAAGGCTTAATATAAAGCTACAATAATAAAGAAAGTATGGTATTTGCTAAAGAATGGACACATAAATCAGTGGAACAGAATGGAGTCTAGAAATAGTTCCACTCATATACATCACTGGATTCCCAAAAAGGTGCATAGGTAGTTCATTAAGAAATGACAGAATTTTGGGACACCTGTGTGGCTCATTTGGTTAAGTGACCCACTCCTGATCTCAGCTCAGGTCAAGATCTCATGGTTCGTGGGATCAAGCACTGTGTTAGACTCTATGTTGACAGCACAGAGCCTGTTTGGGATTCTCTCACTCCCTCTCTCTGTTCCTCCTTCTCTCTCAAAGTAAATAAATAAACTTTAAAAGAAAAATAAATTACATACTTTTCAATAAATAGTGCTGCAACACCGGGACATCCATATTGTAATATCTGGACATCCACTGACTCTCAACACTTACCGTGTATGAAAATTTAACTCAAAATGGCCATAAACTTAAGAGAGACTCACAAGAGAAATGTTGTGGCCAAAGATGGGCCTAAGTTAGAAATATTTTGGCTCTTTGTCTCATAAAGTGAATTTGAGCTTTAACTTATTTCAAGTGTTTATCATTGTGGAAAACATTCAGAGAACAATTCGATATTTGACAGAGCTTCAGTGCAGGGAATGGGCAACAAGTTTCCAGGCAAAGATCTTGATTATTAGCTATGCTCTTTGGAAGAGAAATCTCCCTGCTTTTGTTCTCCAGCTTGCTTCAGCCCACTGAACAGAAACTGTGTCTTTCCCCTCCATACACTTCCCAAGGTATACTAGTTTCCTAGAGCTGTCATAATAAAAATGTTGGCAGAGCCACAATACTGTAGGAGAATCCTCTGGTGTTTCTTCCTAGTTTCTGCTCATTTTCTAGAAATCTTTGGTATTCTTTGGCTTGCAACTGACTAATTCCAGTCTCTGATTTGTCATCACATGGTGTTTTCCCTACCTGCCTATGTCTTCACATAGCTGTTTTCTTGTAAGGACAGCAGGTCATCTTGGATTAAGAGCCCACCATACTCTAGTATGACTCCATCTACATTAATTACATCTACAATGATCCTCCTTTTTTTTAAAATTTTTTTTAACGTTTATTTATTTTTGAGACAGAGAGACAGAGCATGAATGGGGGAGGGTCAGAGAGAGAGGGAGACACAGAATCTGAAACAGGCTCCAGGCTCTGAGAAGTTAGCACACAGCCCGACGCGGGGCTCGAACTCCCGGACCGTGAGATCGTGACCTGAGCCGAAGTTGGACGCTTAACCGACTGAGCCACCCAGGCGCCCCAATCCTCCTTCTAATTAAGGTCACATTTTGAGGTGCTAGGGATTAAAATCTTTATTATTTGGGGGAAAGGAATAATTCAATTTATAAAACAAGGTACAGAGAATTGGGTCTTTATTGCCTAGAAGACATTCCATTCTCACTAGTAAGTCTGAAAGGACAGTTGTCTTTAGTTCTAGATCCATCATGTTAGGGGTTAAAAGAGATCTCCATTTACAAGGCTGGCTTTATCCATAATTAATATTCCTGCATGAGATTATTCTCTATCCCTGGTCTCAGTTTCTTAATTCAGCTCCCAAATGGGACTGGGTCCTTACTCAGAAAGCTAAGGAGCCCTTTTCTCATTCTTGTCAGCTGTGTCCTCCTGGGTCGGACCCTGCTGCTCATATTTTACAATCAGGATATTTTACAATCTATGTCTAAGACATTGCCATCCACAAGTCTTGTAGGTCTACCCTTCCCCACATCCTCATCTGACTTTAAACATTAAGGAATAAGCCTCAATGAATAAAGTAAATATTAACAAATAAAATAGATTAAGGACAATGACAGCAAGATAAAAACTCTCTTGAGCACTAGTGGCTTTGTGCTTTAAAATTCACAAGCCACAAAATAGGAGAAATACTAATTCATATACTTATCAGTCATCATATTTTTATTTGAATACGATTTCCTTTCTCATTGGAAGTGTTTGAGCCACCCTATAAAGGTATGGGTTCCCCTAGGAGCTGTCCTTGGTACTAGTCTCCCACTACCTGGTTCCCTTATAAAGTCTAAGAGTCACAGAATTTTACATATACTACTTGGATGTCATGTCTGAATGAAAGATTCAACCTCCCAAATTAACTTTTGGGCATTTCACGCAGACATCCCATAACACAGTATTGTATAATAACACTTAGTAATATACCTAATCACATTATTGTAAATTAAAAAGGGGAAAAAATACTTCTATACAACCCAAGAGTAACACAGACAACAAGAAGACCATGGAATAATATTTTCAGAGTTCCAAAGTAAAATAAGTTTGAGATGACATCTATCCATCCAGACAAGCAGTAATTTATATGTAAGAGATACTACTCTCAGACAAATAAGGCCTCAAAATTTTTACTTCACAAGAAGAGTCCTCTTTGCAGACATTTAGTGGCAGCTCTCCAGGAAGGGAGAAGTAAATCTACAAACAGACTCTGAGATGCATTAGAAGAAAGCTAAATAAATAACTCAGTGAAATTTACTGTGTTCTAAATAAGTAAACTCCCCCATGTTATACAGTATTACCCAGGCTCTGCTGTGATAGCAAATTAACTGTTATCAGTCAGTGGCTTCATTTAGCAAAGGTCTATTTTTTCACTTTATATACATACAAAATATAATAGGACAAAACAAAAAATCTTCATTTTCTTTGAACATATATGGAATATTCTTTGAAAATGACCAAATATTAGACCACAAAGAAACACTGTTAATAAATACCTTAAGGTCAATATCATACAGATTGATAAATCATCATAATGCAGTTAAATTAAAAATCCATGTAACAAAATGATAATAAAAACATCTCATATGTCTGAAAGCTTAAAACACAAGCAAAAACCTCTGAAATAAACTTCATTTTAAAAAATAGGTATTATAAAATTTCAGGTTGTTTCTGAAATACAAAAAAGAAGGAAATCAAAGTATATATGAGGCTATGGGGTAGGCAGAATTCCGAGAAGTTCCCCAAGATTCCTACCCCTTACATAATTCTCTCCCTCTGAGTGTGAATAGCATTGGGAATAGGACAGGGCAGTCACTCCCTTGATTAGCTTACATTACATGGCAAAGATGAAGGAGTTTTTCATAATTAATTGAAGTCCCTAATCAGTTGACTTTGAGTTAATCCAAAGAAAGATTATCCCTGGTAGGCCCAACCTAATCAGGTAAGTATTCAAAAGAGAGATTCCCCTGCTGGTTTTGATGAAGTAAGTTGCAGTGCTTTGAGACAGCCATGTGGTTAGTACATTAGGGTGGCTTCCAGGAGTCTACCAGGGATGACCTCCCAGGCTAACAGCAAGTGAGAAAACAAACAGGGACCTCACTTTGCAACCAGCAACTTGAACCTTGCCCACAACTTTGGGAGCTAGGAAGTAGATCTTTCCCTGGCTAGCCTCCAGATGAGGGTGCAGCTGGTCAACACTTTCATTTCAGCCTGTGAAGTATTATAGAAGTCCCAGCTAAAACATGCTGGGTATTCGACCCATGGGTACTATGATGTAATAAATGTTTTACACCTCCAAGTTCATGCAGCAATAGGAACTAATACAGGCTGATAAACTCTGATCCCCAAACCAAATAAAATAGAAGTATGTGTTTTACTTAAATACATAAATGCAAAAATCCTAATGTTAGTTATCTGAATTCAATAATATTTGCAAAATAATACATCATTGGTATCTTAGCAAAGGACTGAATCATTTTCTGTCTTTTCTACTCCCAACTCTAAATCCCACACATCTACTTCTGAGTAAATGAGCACCATGAGGCAGCATGAGATGAAAGGTGATGAAGGCAGGAGGAGAATTACTGTAGATCTATCTACTCTCTGGGGTAGACAATTGCTGGGGAAGAACCCATGATCATGGATCTTGGAGATATATGGACAACCCACTAACCTTCAGGGAGGGACACCTCATAAATATGCCTGATCTTGGTCTCTAGGAAAGGAGAATGAACTGAAATGGTATCAGCTGAGTTATTTCTATCTTTGAGACTTAGAGAGAGCAAAAGATTATAAAGCAGAGAGCCATCCCATGGATCCAGATTGACAGAGACTCTGAAACTATCCTCTGTTCTCCAGGATGCTTCCAGTACCAGACACAATGAGTGGGCAAACAAAATTACAACACTTCTAAGAGAGAACAACAGCCAGAGAGTATAAGATCAAGAACACAGTCCAATACAATTCCTAAATTCTAAGGACAAAAAGAAAACCCGACAAACTTCCAGATAAAAATGTTATTTACAAAGGTAAAATAATCACAGGGCATCAGATTTCCAGTTAATAGTAGGTTGTTTGCCACTTTCACATATATTCTCTGAATGCCACACAACTACTCCCACCCCTGCTGCAACAAATTTAAACCTTCAAAGTTAATTTTCAAGAAATAAGATTGTATCATTAGTCTGACACTTAGAACTTTACTATACTTACAGTGGATGTTTAGTATTTTGGATTTAAACAAGTACTTATTTCCAGCCCCAAACATGTTAGAATGAATAGGCCAGTGTGAAAGCAGAATATTCACAGAATATGTAAGCACTGAAAGAATCCATCCAGCCACTTAACTCATCTGAACAAAATTCTTGAGAGGCAACATATGGGTCAGTGCAGAGATCTCAAGGAAGGAAGTGTTGAGCAAAGAACATTGCAATGCATATCAAGTTCAAGTCATACATTATATAGTAAACTATCTAGGAATCTGTTACTTAAATGCTAAATAACTAATGTTTAAGTATAAGGGGGCCTATAGATGAAATATTCTTATTATAACTCAGCTGTATCTGCAAAACTCAGCATTTGGGAGAGACAGAGAGAGAGAGGTAGGGAGAGGTGTTTGGATAAGAGAGATCAAGTAAAAAAAATCCTAAAGATCTTATCTATGTCAGAGAGGAGGAAAATAGAAAAAGTAAAAATATTTAAAAGTTGCAATTTATTAACAGAAGTATATTGGTTGTAGATGTTTTGAAAACATTGATTTCATATAATAGTAAAGAAATATATGTTTGATAAGGAGTATTGAGAAAAAGAAATAATTAATACAATGGAAAACATAACTTTTAAATTAAGTGAAAAATGAAATGTGTAACAAACCAGAAAAAAATAGGGAAATAATAGCCATGAACGAATATAAAATGAAAATAACCATTAATAATAACACATCATCAAAGCACCCAGTCATGACAGTCCTGGTGCATAAGGTCAATTTTCCCGGTAATGACAGCTAAAAAGGATTGACAAAAATCAACTTCTAAGAAGTGGAAAGACCTAATAAGAAACCAAAAAAAAAAAAAAAACAACCAAAAAAAACAAACAAAAAAAACCTGCCAGGCTAATATAGGAAGAGAACTACATTTCAGTGGTGAGCCAGAACTTTTTGCCTCAGGGGCAAATGCTCATTCAGAAAAGGCAGCTCAGAGACAGACAGGTTCTGGAGATGGGCAAGAGAGATGTAGGGTGTCTGGGTCTGAGTACCGAGTTTATGGGAGACAGGAGAGGAAGAAGAATTTTCATGTATAACACTTTGCCCTGAGACCATTTTCCAAAATTTAGAATGTTGCTGAGAGGTTAAACATCTTGGTGTTTTGTGAAGTAGAAGAAATGGGGTTTGGAGTCTGGCATGCACCAAAGACAGAAGTCCCAGTGTAAGAGTCCTGTTCCAGACTAGAGAGAAGTTTTCTAAAATGGTGGTACAGACTAAGCTATGGCTAGTTATCTCGCTGAATCAGAAATTTCTTAACCCTTAGTCTTAAGACTGTACTGCCCTCAGATGCCCTACAAAAAATAGGCAATATCCTCCTTCAAAGGGCCTAGCATCATCCTAGATTTGAAATTATTTCTGAAAATGTTTCTAGTACTATATTAAGAAAACACTATAAATCATACCTGGTGACAAAACAAAATGATCTAGAAACAAGAGAAGCATATACCTAGGGACCTCAGATACGAGAATGATCAGATACAGATTGAAAACAGCACTTCTGTTTATTTCTGAGATAAAAGTCATACTTGAAAAAAGTCAGAAAGGAACTGGAAACTATTATAAGTAATGTTAAAGCATTTAAAAAGCACCAAGTAGAAATAAATAACTGAAATTGAGAATGAATTAATGGATTGGGGCACCTGGGTGGCTCAGTCGGTTAGGCATTGGCTTCGGCTCAGGTCATGATCTCACGGTTTGTGAGCTTGAGCCCCACATCGGCCTCTGTGCTGACAGTTCAGAGCGTGGAGTCTGTTTCAGATTCTGTATCTCCCTCTCTCTCTCTGCCCCTCCCCTGCTCTGTGTCTCTCTCTCTCTCTCAAAAATAAACATTACAAAAAAATTTTTAAAAAGAATGAATTAAGGGATTTAAAACAGCAGGAATTTTGAAAGAAAGTATTCACAACTAAGTACTAAAAGATGAAAAATGCATCTTTATTGCAAGATGCACAAATGCAACTGTATTGTGACATACACAATACAGTTAAAATGTCTAAAATACACTTAATTGGAGTTCCAGCAGATGAGGAGAGAGAATACGGAAACATTTGAAGAAGAGGTAACAGCTAGGAATTCACAGATTCATCAATTCACAGATTCAAGGAGGATATATTTTCAAACAGATAGTATGTGTGTACATGCATGTGTGCACAAAGTACACAAAGACATATTAAAGTAAAACTTCTCATTGAATTAATCCAAAGACAATAAGAATCTTAAAAGCAATCAGAAGAAAAGTTACCATCAAAGACGTGACAGGCAACTAATTTATTTCTACTACCACTGGAAGCTAGAAGGCAATAGAAAAAATACCTTCAAGCTAGTAGAAAGTAACTGATAAACTATAATTCTCTACCCAGTGCATATACATTTAAAGAATAAGGTGAAATAAAGATAATTGCAGACCAAAACCAAAACAAACAAACAGCTGAGAGTATGTCATCAGCAGACCCAACTAAAAATATTTAGGGCAGAAAGAAAATGATCCCAGATAAGACTGTGTTAGGATAGATGATTCCTAGAAAATTTTACTTGTGTCAGTGAAAAGTCTTAATTTTAATAATAAGATTAGAGATAAATGTGATTAAATTTTAAACAGGAAGATACTATATGATTAAAGTTTAAAAAGGCATATTTAGACATTAAAATCAAAATATCCCATTTGATTTAGGAATTTTTAAAATAGGAATCTTCTAAAAAATTTTTTTTTAAATCTTTATTTTTGAGAGAGAGAGAGAGACAGACAGACAGAGTGTGAGTGGGGGAGGAACAGAGAGAGGGAGACACAGAATCCGAAGCAGGCTTCAGGCTCCGAGCTGCCAGCACAAAGCCTGATGTGGGGCTTGAACTCACAAAGTGAGATCATGACCTGAGCTGAAGTCGGATGCTTAACTGACTGAGCCACCCAGGCGCCCTTAAAATAGGAATCTTAAAGTTAGAAATATGAACTGACAATGAAAACATTTTGAGAAAGAGTTAAGTCCCTGTCACATCCATAACTTCTCTAGATCTTCTTGTTCTGAACTATTTCAGGGGAGAAGGAGGAAGTCTAGGAGATCAGGGGATTGTGGATTTCCAGAATAGCTCCCCTTACTCAACCTCCCTCACAGCTTAACTTAAGCTAAATATAGATTTAATTTTGAGTTTGAATGTGGGATATCCAGGACAGGAATCTTCAGGACATCTGTTCCACCAATATAATTTCAAAGGGACTAAAAGCCGAGATATCTTTTAAAACTACATAATTCTATACATACTTTGAACCTTCTAAACTCGAATATCTAAAGATAGGGCCCAGAAATCTGTCTTTCTAAAAATCCCTCTAAGTAATTCCTCTCAATCCAGCACTAAACTGAGAACAGGTATTTGAGAACCATAGTTCTAGTCCCATCTCTAACAAAATTTGTGGTTTGAGGGCTCTGATTAGCTCAGGACAGGGGCAAAAAGGATGCAAACAACACTGTTATGCTAAAGGAGCTTTCCGTCTAATTGGGAGAAAGATGTATAGAATAAGTTAATTATATACTTATAAAGTCTGTACAAATGGAAGGACACATAGGCAAAGTTAGGTGGAGTCAAGGACAGTTACATGGAGGAGACAGCACCTGGTAAATATCAAGAGATGAATGTGTGATTAGGGTGGGGTGTTGAGTGACAGGCCAGGGAGAATTGTAAGAGGCAGACTTTCCAGACAAAGGGAACAATATAAAAACCATGTTATTAAAAAAAATCTTTATATTTTTATAGGCCCTTAAACCTGGGAGTGAACCTACTTCCCCCAGGGGAGACTCCCTGAGATCTTCCACTTATAATCAAACAGTTAACCCATATTAAGAATTCATGAAACTCTATGCATTTAGCTACTTATGATGAATTTAAACTCTGGGGGCCTTCTCAAGTGTAATCTTTTGTTTAAACTCTTTCTTCCCATCTCTCTTGCAACCATGCTCCTTTGATGACAGCCAATTTGAGGACAGGGAGATTTGCAAACTCAAAAGGCAATAAAAGAATACTGCTACCGATGATGGCGGTAATAAACATCTCACACATGAACAACATTGTTACCCCTGCTACTCTACCTACTGCCTGGATTCAGGACCTAGAGGGATGGGTGGAACTTGGGAGGTGGTGTAATGGGTACACACCACAGTCTGCGTCTGATGAGTCTCCGAACACAGGTACCATGGATTAACACTAAGTGAAGTCCTAATGAGGGATATTAACATCCTCCGGTCTATGGGTTATTTAAAATGTTTATGTTTTTAAAAATAAGATGAATTCTCTCACATTGGTTTGAACAGAGTCATGGCACGAGGGAACTGCAATTTCAGTGCTAGAGAGGAGGTTGTTGCTGTTGCTATGGTTTCTGTGATGTGGATGCTGTAAGCCCATGAAACGGCACCAGTACACAATTATGCAACTATACTGCGGCACATCAGAATTATTTTTCCTTTGTTTTTCTTTTTCTCTGAGTACCAGAAAAGCCCAAACCCACAATCAGTGAAATTATAATAAAATAACTTCATTGATTCCTGTATTTTTTATTATACTTTTTCACATACTTTAAGAGGGAGATGTAAAACAATATTCTATCAAGGCAAATATTTTCACATGTTATACATCTTCCATAATTCAGTTTCCATTTCTTGCTCACTTCAGGGTACACACATTTTAATAGCAAGGAAAATGTTAGAAATATTTTATATTCTGTTGGATTCTGACCAAATATAATTCTTCATTGTAATACTAAAACAGATTTGAGTGTGTTATGTTCTTCCTAATAGAAATAGTGGTATAATAAATGGGAACTTTAAATCAATATTAGGTTTGCCAGTAATCCATTAAGGTTTAACATTGTAATAATTAGCAATTAAAGAGCAGAAGTTCTGGTTTCCATTCTTTTTCTGAATTTTTAAATGAGTATAACTTTTCGGTTGTCTGTCACTGCCTAATTTCATTGGCCATAAAAATGATCTTTAGGGAAAAAAAGTTAGAGAGGGAGAGAGCCAAACCACAAGAGACTCTTAAAAACTGAGAATAAACTGAGGGTCGATGGGGAGTGGGAGGGAGGGGTGGGTGAGTGGTGGGCATTGAGGAGGGCACCTGTTGGGAGGAGCATTGGCTGTTGTATGGAAACCAATATGACAATAAATTTCTCATTTAAAAAAAAAGAAAAGAAAATAGATCCACATATACAAGTTCAGTTGTGCTGGTCATATTAATTATGATCTAGTATTGTGATACTTATTCCTAGTAAATAAGCCAGATGTTAGATAGGCAAATGCTTCTTATCCAGGAGAAATAATAATTTTAGTACATGTCATGGTTTCCTTCTCAAGTCTCTATTATATTAATATTCATATGATGTTTCTGGCATCTATATTATTTCCTTACAACTTATCAATAGCATTAATCCTTCAATAACATTTATGTAACTTTAATTCAATGGGCATTCTTAAAGAAACCATTAGGGAAATCATATACTGTTGGTTGGTCTGGTGCACAAAAACACATGTAAATGAAACAATCTATTTCCACAAAAGAATTTATGGTCTAGTTAGGAAAAGAAGCTTAACTCTTGAACAATATAAAGTAGAATATATTCAATGTTGAAAATATTATATACTGAAATGTATTTTGTAACCTTATGCATTAACACTTTGTTGGGATTACTATTCAATTATTTATTTATTTATTTATTTATTTTTTAATGTTTATTTATTTTTGAGACAGAGAGAGACAGAGCATGAACAGGGGAGGGGCAGAGAAAGAGGGAGACACAGAATCTGAAACAGGCTCCAGGCTCTGAGCAGTCAGCACAGAGCCCTACGCGGGGCTCGAACTCACGGACCGCGAGATCATGACCTGAGCTGAAGTCAGACACTTAACCGACCGAGCCACCCAGGCACTCACTATTCAATTTTTTAAATGTTTGTTTATTTTGAGGGAGAGAGACACACACAGAGCACAAGTGGGGGAGGGGCAGAGAGAGAGAGAGAGAGAGAGAGAGAGATACAGAATCTGAAGCAGGCTCCAGGCTCTGAGCTGGCAGCCCAGAGCCTGATGTGGGGCTTAAACTCATGAACAGTGAGATCATGACCTGAGCCAAAGTCAGATGCTTAACTGAGCCACCCAGGCGCCCCTGTTGGGGTTACTATTCAAATGCTGCATTTAGGTAGTATTGGAGCACTGAGAAGAAAAGGCGGTGTTTTGGGAACTTGTGGGGTTAGTGAGACCAGACCATTCTTTCTTCTATTTCTCAGTGTGTATTCATTACTGCTCCATCCTTAGTGGACCCTTCATCATCTTATAAACTATCAAATTGTCAGGGGGATAAAAGTCTCTAAAGATATTTTTAATGATACTAACGTCTTATTTTTCTCTTATGTTGGCTAAAATGCATGCCACAATGTTTATCTGTTGGTCACCTGTCTACTGTGACTTACCTCTGACTTGCTTCTGACTACAAGGCATTGGTAGGACATTAGGTCACTTTAAAAGTGTGCTCTGATGTCTGGTTGATCACCTTCCAGCCCTGTTGCCCTCAGTGGACTTTCCCCTCTATGCTACGTAGCATGAGCAGGCATATTTCTCTGCAGGTGAGGGCAACCAAGCTGTAATAAGGGATACAATCCAGCCTCCTAATAATCTCTTCTCTGTTAAAAACATGTTGTTAAATACAGTATTTATAAAAATAGAAATATGGATCAATTCATCATTCTCTGCCACAATCCTAGAAAAGCTAATATTGTACTCCTCACTCACATCCAATCTTAAATTCCTAGTGTCCAGTGAGTCTTTATGTTTATTACTTATGCTTATCTTTATTTCTTCAGAAGTTTACTAAACAGTACTCACTGTGACCTCTGTTCCTGACCTAACAGATTCTTGAGATGATAGTATCATTCTAAGTAGAAAATTTATATGATCACAAGGCAGAAAAGCAAATTGGTGTGTCTTCTCTGGTTTTAATAATGGTCCAGATCACATTTTATAAGGAATAACTCCTCTGTTCTGGAATGTGCTGGAATCGTGAACATCTGTTTATTTTAGTTGTGTTTTTTCTTCCCAGCATCACTTAAGCCACTTTAGTAATATTTGCGTAAGTGTCCTCCCTTTATTCCATATGACTTTAATGGAATTGTAAGTCAACATACTCTACCGATCACCCCTCCAGCCTCTATAGGGATTAGCATATAAATCAAACCTGCAAGTAAGAGTTCTGTCTTGATATTGATATACAAGTAACTGGACATACCTTTACATTCCAGTATAGTTCTTAAACTACATTGGATGTTGTGATTATCTGGGTTTGACGCAAACAATGGCCATCTTCACCACTAATACAGGAAAAGGCAGAACTGACAGATGGAAAGAGAAAGGGAGCCAGATGATATCATTTGAGTCCCCAGAACCAACTCTGCCAGATGATAGATCCATTTCTCTCTTGCATTGTTATGAAGTCAAAACATTTCTTTTTCTGCTTAGGCTAGTTTGAATTAGGTTTCTGCCAGGGGCACTATTCAACGTATTTCACTACTACTCCAGCAGCAAATAATAAGAATACCAGCGAGTCAGAAGAGAAGCTGATGGTAAAAAACCAGTACCACTGGACCTGTGTATCATGAATGAATCCCAGCCTTAATTTCTGTCATTTACAAGGGAAAGAATTCTGTCTAAGTAAGGAGGTAAAAGAGGATTACAAGGGGGTTAATATTTATAACACACTATGTAGTAGATATGCTGATCTTTATTGACATTATGTCATATAATCCTCACACTTGGCAAAGAGGAAATGGAAGTAAACTGGATTATTAACCTCATGTACAGATGAGAAAAACTGAGGCTTAAGAAGATTAGGTAATTTTTCCCAAGGCCATACAGCTGGGAAGTGGTGAATTTGAGATTCTCTCAAGACTATCCAGTCTCAAAAGTCCAAACTGGAGACACAAATGTCAATATGGCAATTTTCTAATTCTCTTGGCTCTTAAATTCTGTGTATAAGAGATCTTACTCTGGGAAATTAATGACTTCATGTTCATTTTAGACTCCTTTTAATTTGGTCTCTTGAAAGAACAGCTTTTATTAAAAGGCTGTGCTGATGACTCTGGTTTCAGTTAGTATCAAATGGCATATATAATTCTATCTCTCCAAATGACAAATATCTCCCCCAGTTTAGTCAAGTTCACATACAAGACAAGTTTCTTGTGTTTTAATGAACCTATCAATTCTGATTTGCACATGCAATAGAAGTCTAGGCCTGGGTTTGTAGTCTGACCATTTTACTTCTAGGTATCCAGTCATATGGATAATTCTAAGAAACTTATCCTCCAGGATGAGCTATGACTCTACTATTTTCTGTTATTTAAGTATCCTGAAAAGATAGATTTTTCCCTATGTTCTTTCTCAGGATAGTGGCTTGAATTTATATTTTACAAAATCTGGCCATATACTTATCACTAAATAATACAGTATCAACTAAAATTTTAAAATTTTAGCATTACTGGCTATTCAGTCCTACAATTTGCCTTCCAATAGACAGAGGTACCCCATATTTGGTTTAAGGTGAATAATTTTATACTTATACTTTGACTTTTAATATTGCTGAAATGGCAGGGCACCTGGGTGGCTCAGTGGTTAAGCATCCAACTTCGGCTCAGGTCATGATTTCACAGTTTGTGGATTTGAGCCCCATATCGGGCTCTGTGCTAACAGCTCAGAGCCTGGAGCCTTCTTCAGATTGTGTGCCCCACTCCTCTCTTTCTGCCCCTGTCCTGCTCAGGCTCTGTGTCCTGCCCTGAAAGAGGAAGGAAGGAAGGGAAGGAAGGAAGGGAAGGAAGGAAGGGAAGGAGGGAGGGAGGGAGGGAGGGAGGGAGGGAGGGAGGGAGGAAGGAAGGAAGGAAGGAAGGAAGGAAGGAAGGAAGGAAGGAAGGAAGGAAGAGAAATATTGCTGAACATAGCTTTTACCACATATAAAATAGGACTAGTGATATTTAGGAGACAGGGCACTTAATAGAGAAGGGGGCACACCTGCAGTTTCCTCATTGGTCTTCTTGAATTAAAATTGCCTGGGGGCACACCTGGGTGGCTCAGTTGGTTGAGCATCTGACTTCATCTCAGATCATGATCTCAAAGCTCATGAGTCTGAGCCCTGCATCGGGCTCACTGTCGTCGGCAAAGAGCCCAATTTAGATCTTTTGTCCCCCCCACCCCGCCCCGCTCTGTCCCTTTCCTGTTTGCACTCTCTCTCTCAAAAATAAATATTTTTTTAAAAATTGCCGGTATTCCTCCACTTATATTCCATCTCAAAGAAATATCTCCTATATCTGCCAGAGAATATCTACTGTTCTTCTATCTCTTGTTTTGATAAAATGCTAAAAACAGAATTCCTTACTAAGAAAAAAATTGAAATCTCAATCCCTTCCATATTGTCAAAGTGATATCACCCATGGAATTTATCTAAAGTGCCTTAAAGATTATTAAATTCAGATTGTTCAGAGACACCTGGGTGGCACAGTTGGTTGAGTGTCTGACTCTTGATTTAGGCTCAAGACATGATCCCAGGGTCATGGGATCGAGCCCTATGTTGGGCTCCACGCTGAGAGCACAGTCTGTTTAAGATTCTCAATCTCTCTCTCTCTCTCTCTCTCTCTCTCTCTCTCTCCCTCCCCCCCTCTTCTCCTCTCCCCTGCTCACACACTAAAATAAAAAAAAGAAAAAAAATCAGATTGTTCAACATATATGATGATCCACCAACTCTAATAAAAACTAAGCTGAGCTTTCTATAAATAGCAAAAGCAAGTTCTGTAGTACCCAATTCCAGTGCTAAGAGAGGACAGACCTCTCTGACTTGCCACTCGGAAGTGCTGTATCAGTGAAAATGCTCCATTTTCAGCTGAATTGTTCTTTGTGAATAACTGACTTTTCTGGGAATTAAAGACACTTTAGTAGGCATGCATCAGAGTGTACAGCCTGAATCTGTATGGCCTCATTGTGCCAGTAGGACATGCTGGGAGACTGGAAAAATTTAGATTGTCAGAATTCCTGGAGTATCTACTTTCTGGATTCCTTTGGCAGCTAAAGAGCAGAATAAGAGCCAGGGTTAGAACAGTATTCTAGGCATGACTGAATTCATATTCATGCCATTATGTAAAGATCAATTTGTTCTTTATTGCTTAACTAGAGCAGTAATTAGGAAAAGAAAGAATCTCTATAAACCTTATCAGAAGGTATATTAAATAATGCATTGGGATAGCCTTTCTGTATTCATAAGAGGCTTCAAACCTCTTACACTGTATTTAAAATTAACTGAAGTCATTAGTTATGTAAGCATCTATCTGAAAACATTATAGAGCCCATAATGTGTTCTTAGCACAGCCCTGGTGGCTCCTATGTTCCCTGCTATCAAGGGGCTTATAGTTTCATTGGGTAAGTAGCACTGACCCTTCCCTCCCCAAACAAGACTTACATTTGTATAGTGTCCACGATATGTGTATACACCAAATAAAAGGAGGTTGATGAGTTAGAGAGGCAAGAGAAAAATGATATTCAATGATGAAGATACTATTCTAAAACGTAGACCCCCAAAATATAACGTACCTAGACAGAAGACCAGGAATTTAGAATTTTTTCCAAAAATGGAAATTCACAAATTGGAATAATAATGATAGGTAACATTAACCAACAGTCAGTATTGTGAAGCAGTTAAGACTATGGATTCAGGAACCATATACAGAGATGAAATTTTCAATTATACCATGTAGCCAAATTAAATGGTCTCTCTGTGCCCAAGGTTCATCATTTCTAATATAGGAATAACAGTACCAATTTTATAGAAGAATTATGTGAAAATTAACTGCATTAAAATACATATATAAAATAGTATCTGGCTCAGAATTAAGTGTTCAGAAAATGTGAGTTGTTTTTAATATTAACTGAGCACTTACTTTGTTCCTGTCATGAATTTAAGCAATTTGCATCTTTTATCTCATTCAATATTTACAAAGACCTTATGAGGTTTAGATGAGGAAATAAGAATAAAGAGATAAAGCAAATTTCCAAAGTTATTAAAGTACAAGTGCCTAAAGAAAGACATGGGCCTAGGCCGTTTGAATCCATACTCCATGCTATTAACTGCTATGCTATGCCCAAGCTTTTTAACTGCATCACTTCTTCCTGCCAAGTGCCATTTTGTCCTAAGGACAGCATAGCTACAAAATATGAAACAATTAGTTCTTACAGATACAATCATCACTGATGATACTCTCATTCAAAAAAACAACTACTTGTATAGCTAGATTTCTGTTGGTAACATAAATATTCAAGTTGCAAACTATCCTACTTTGGGTTAATTCCACACTTGTTTAAATCTATTAAGGGTGTATAGGCTATTGTAAAAATTGGGGTGTTCCATTTTTGCAAAAGATAAATATGTTTATTTAAATATCTACTTATAGCCTATGTTTTATAGAGAAGGAATTCTTAAATGTCTGTCACACTGGAACAAGATTTTGGTCAGAACTCATCAGGATAGAAGTTCACCTAGATAATAGGGGATCACATCCCCTAGCCAAATACATCAGAGGTCATACCCAAGGGAGGCAAAGGAAAGGGTGAGAAGACATATTTTGAAGTCCATATAGGAGCTACAGTCAGAAGGTTAGCCAAAGTAGGCAGGAATAGAATCCTACTGAGTCCATGAAAATACCCCATCAACTCTGTTCAGAAACTAGAAGCAGCTGTGAGAACTAAAGAAAAAGGCAAGGTTAGAGGAACTACAGCAGTGTTAATAAATAACCATACAGCAAGAACAAAGCCCCAAATTCTGAACAATATAACATCATATTCTAGCTAAATGATGAGCCTAAGGTCACAGTAAAAGCCATCACTGATTTGACTATCATGGGGAGTAAAGAAGCAAATAGAACCAGTGATCCCAATGGGGCTAAGATGAAATAAAGCAAGTGTCTTCTAATTCCATCTAAGGTATTCTAGTGTGGAAAATGGGGGGAAAGGATTAAAACACATGGGGAGTATATTTCAATAAAGTGGGAAACAGTAAACAAAATAATGAAAGCATATGTTGACATATGAGCTCATAAAAAATAAATCATGATGCAGCATTTTCACAAATGTACTGACTTTCAAATAATTAACTTTCAAACAGCCAGTGCATCTATATGTTATATTTGCAAAAGACTTTCCACATGCCACATTTTTGCTTTTTTTCCACCCATGATGAAATGTTTTAGGCTCTTCCATGATGGCAATGGCTGCCTCTAAGTAATTCAACTTTGGAATCTTCACCACTTCATTTTTTCAGCAATAATTGTACAAATAAGGATTATTCTGCACTTTGATATTATTCATTTATAAAATGAGTAGAAAAATAAAATGCTCAGTACTGGAAATTAAACCTCTAGATGTCATGAATTTATTATGCGTGAGAGAAAGATGGAAATACTATTAGGTACGTAAGAAATGCCAAAACTTCAGTTTATTTTCTTTTAATTTTTTTAATGTTTATTTATTTTTGAGAGAGAGAGAGACAGAGACAGAGTGCAAACGTGGAGGGGGGCAGAGAGAGAGAGGGAGACATAGATTCTGAAGCAGGCTCCAGGCTCTGTGCTGTCAGCACAGAGACCCATGTGGGGCTCGAACTCATGAACCGTGAGATCATGACCTGAGCTGAAGTCAGATGCTTAACCAACTGACCCACCCAGGCACCCCAAACAAACCTTTAGTTTAATTTGAAGACACATTGAACTTCAAAGAGTAAAATAATTAAGATAACGTATTCAATACTAGAAATACATTTTGATGACTCTAAGGATATAGATCAAATTAAGGATTTTGTCTTCATTTTCCAGATGAAAAACCCTCAGCCCTTCCTTCTCCACTCATCCCTATCTTGTGGCCCTTTCTCCAACAGACATGCACAATCAAGTTAACTTTCTCATACTCCAGAGACAGTCTGAAATATTTAAAAACCATTATTCATAAAATTTGGGGATGGTCTATAATTCAACCAATGAACACGTACACACGCACACATACACATGCACAGATTATGTCAGAATTACTAACAGTTGCCCCTATTTCTGACTCTGAGTCATAAAAATAACTTTAGACATGAGCTTCAAAATGTATGGTTATAAGTAATAAATTATTCCAGAGTCTCAGTGGTTAGTTTCACAGTATTTCATTAACATAAACTTTCTGTGATCACTTGAATAAGCCTTATAGCTATCCCTACTGTTGGCCTCTCTGAGAATAAAGAGAAACCTAAGATTTTATTAATCGTTTTATGAATTTAATATGAGAGATCATATTTTCCAAATGAATACATAGTAATTACATTGTCAGGTATAATGCCCTCTGTTTTATAAAAAGAAAGGAAACTGGTAAAGATGACTAAACACTCAGACCTTGAAATTGAGCTGTGGTAGGAAGTCAGGAGAATTAGATGAACTTGATTCCACTTGAATCAAATGAATACAACCTTTGAATCCGCTGGTAGAAAGCATAGTATTGTACACCCTTTTAGTTTTAATTCATTTGGAAGTTCTAGGAGTACTTTCTACTCATAGCCAGCCCTTTCCTGTTAGATTGTGTTGAGCCAAAGCCACTGGAGCTAGTTAATACAGTTATAAAGATCTAAATGTTCTAGCCAGTTGAGTCATCCTGCTTGATGAAAAACCAAAGGACTCACGAGCCATTCCTGTTACTGATTCATGATGTAGTTTCTCAATTAGTGAAAACCCAAAGCCACATAGTTAATTCTATTACTGATGTTAAAAATTGAATTAAAGGAGGGTCTGAGAAAATTCTTAGTTGTGACTCTTCTGGACCAGAAGGGTAAACCAGAACTTAGCCTAGGAATAGAACATATTTATGGCACAGGCATACCTACATTAGAGGTTTCCTAGGAAGCTAAAATTGAGCCCCAACTCAATCATAAGGCTCAGGCTTGCCATTATAATTTGTAATGTATTATAATGTCCTCACTACACTTCTAATGGTGCGAACTAAGATGTGTGTCTATGATTCCCCTTGCTTATTTCTGGTTAAACAACAGACACAAAATCCAAACAGTTTTTAGCAATATCATTATAATATAAATTAAAATAACAGCAGCTAACATTTTTAGAGCTTACTCTATGTCAAATGTTGTTCTAGGAACTTTATGTCTTTGAGAAAAGCACTATTACTAATAAGCTCATTTACAAAGGAAAAAATATGACACAGGTAAGTAACTTGCCGAAAAGGATGCAATTAGTAAGTTGCAAACCAGGATTTCAATTTAATAAAATTTGGCTCTTGAGATACAGTGTCTTACCCACTGTGATATATTGGGTTAAGGACTGCTGCCTTCTTTATACCTCTACCCAAATCAAACACCAACATAGGTGAACTCAGTTTCTAAGGGAAACACTTATCAAAAGCCATGTCTTCCTCAGTTCTACTAGTCTTCACGTCAGCTATTTACCTTTTTAGCTTTCTTCTCCCATGACTAAACCCTAGACATCATTGTCACCTAGAACTTCTGTGCCTCTATAAACCTAAAAACACTGCCGAATCACAGTATCAGCTGATTTCTCTCTCTGTTGCTTATACATTTCTTTAACTGATCCTGATTCTTCTGCTGTTACCCTGTTTATTTCCTTTCTACTTTCTTTCTTTATTCATCATATTCTTTATGGTCCATCACCTCACACTTAATTCCCTCTCATTATTCTCCCAGTAAAAACCTTGGCTGTGAACCAATGCAGCCTTCCTCTGATCCTGCACATGGACAACTGAGCACAGCTGAAGCTCTTTACCTCAGACTCTCTAAGCTTATAGTCTTCTGACTTTCCTTCTGTCTGCTTGCTCCTTCTGTCTCCTCTTGAGGGTTTCCTTGACAACTTCTCTCACTGCTCTGTGCATTCTTGAGTCACCTCACCAACTTTTACTATTGTATTTATTAAGGTAGGCTAAAATACTGTAACATGTAGACCACACAACGTAGGGCTCAAACACAATAGAGTTTATTTCTCATATAACAGTCCACAGTGAGTATTTCTGGTAAGTTGGAAGACTTTTTTTCATGGGGAGATTCAAGAACTCAAATGCGACAGTCTTGTGAATCTAATATCCCCTAGGGCCTTGGCATTGTTTGCTCCCATTGAGCTAAAAGGGAAAGAGAACAGGGAGAAGGCATGACAGCTTCTTAAAAGCTTTGGTTCGGGAACAATACACGTTATATTCACTCATATCCTAATGGTCATCTAGTTACACTGACACACCCCACTGAAAAAGAAACTGAGAAATGTAGTACAAGTTGTCTATCAAAATGAAGACATCAAAATGAATTTCTAATGAACACCCCCAGCAGTATCTATCACACCATACTGATATATTGCTGAATCCAAAATATTTTTCTCCAGCCCATATAGCCAAGTGTTAACTGACCTCTCTATTAGGAGGGTCTCATTAGTATTTCCAACTCAACCTACTTAAAACCAAACTCACTAGCTTACTATGTAAAACTGCTTTTATCATATGTTCACCATTTCAATAAATCATACAGCCATAAAACTGGGAGTAATCTTGACTCCTCTCTTTTTCACTTCTTACCCAATAGCTCAGTCTTATCAATTCTATATCTTTTTTTCCTTCCAGCTTTATTGAGTATAACTGGCAAATAAAATTGCATATAGAGTGTACAGCTTCATGATTTGATTTGATAAATGTATACACTGTGAAATGGTTGCCACAAGGAATTTAATTCACACATCTACCACCTCACATACTTAGCTTTTTGTATGTATGTGTGGTAAGAATGCTTAAGATCTGTTCTGTTAACAAATTTCAAATATACAATACAGTATGATTAACTACAGTCACCATGCTATAATTAGATCCCCAGAATTTATTCATCTAATAGCTGCAAGCTCATGCCCTTTGACCAAACATCTTCCTATTTCTGACATCCCAAGTCCCTGGCAACTATCATTCTATTCTATGTTTCTATGAGTTCACTTTTTTTTTTTTTTTGCTACATGCCACATATAAATTAAATAATACAGTGCTTATCTTTCTACCTTTCTGTGTCTGGCTTATTTCACTTAATATAATGTCCTCTAGGTCCATCCATGTTGTTGCAAATGGCAGGATTTTGTTTAAGGCTGAATATTCTTCTGTGTGTGTGTGTGTGTGTGTGTGTGTGTACACTAACATTTTATTTATCCATTCATTTGTTGATGGACACTTATGCCATTTGCATATCTTGGCTATTGGGAATAATGATGCAGTGAACATGGGGGTGCTGGATAATTTCAAATGACCTGTGTCTAAATTTGCTGCCTCTTTCTTCCGATTGATCAAGTCTGCTATTGATGCTACTGATGCTCTCTACTGAATTTTCCATTTCGTTTGTTGTATTCATCAGCTCCAATATTTCTGTTTTGGTTCCTTTTGATGATTTCTATCTCTTTGTTAAAGTCATTGTTTTGTTCAGGTATTATTTTCTTGAGTTTGTTGAATTGTCGGTTTTTGGTTTGTTTTTTTTTTTTTTTTGTAGCTAACAGAGCTTCCTTAAAACAACTATTTTGAATTCTTTATAGGACAAATTGTATATCTCCAATTCTTTGGGATCAGTCTCTGGGAAATTATTGTGTTGCTTTCATGGTGTCATGTTCACTTAATTTTTTCCTGTTCCTTGAAGTCTTCTATTGTTGTCTTTGCAGTTCAAAAAGCAATCACCTCCTTTAGTCTTTGCTGACTGGCTTCAGGAAAGAAATGCCTTTAACATAATTTCTACCAGGGATTCTGAGGTCTCTTGGATCTCTTCTAAGAATGTGCCTGCACCACACTTCTTGTTCTCTTTTTGAGGGCAATTCTTATGAATGTATGCATTTTCCCAATCCCACAAAACCAGGCTTAGTGATAAGATCCTCCTATTTGTTTGTCCTAAGACACTGCCCGAAATGCTCATTTGTATGCTTTTCCCCCAGTTCCACAGTGTCAGATCAGCTTCCTTCTCATGCTCACTAGGCATCTGCAAAGGCTTGTACTTGCTGTCCACATGGGTTCATGTAGGAAGCTGGTCATGTTGGGAGTGTACAGGTGAGGTGCAGGGACCACTGGAGGTGTCCATGGGCCAGTTGGGAGCGTGACAGGTGAGGTATCTCAGCAGCTTATGCGCGGCTTTCCTGAAGGAGTCTGCAATTGGTTTAGTAGGATCCACATTCCTTAGATGATTTCTAAGTGTTGACTGTTGTGCTGAAAGCCTCTGCCAGACCCTCCATCATGTAGAAAATCTGAGTACATTGCATGGGGGTGAAAAATAAGTGGGTCTCTTCAGCAGTGTCCCATACACCTGAGGAAGCTGGGTACTCACTCAGTGCACTCTCACTTTCCATCGTGGGAGAAACTGGGGGGCCAAGGGAGTGTCTCTTGGCACTAAGCTGTGCCTCCTCAGTGGTAGGGTGATGTGAGTAAAGTGAAATGTTCTTAACCTCTTTAATGCATCTAGTCTCAGATTTTTTTCTCTAACGGGTTGCTGGAACTTCTCCACTAGACCCCCAGACTCTCACAAAGGTACTCTAATCTGTGGGTGATTGTCAAAATCAATGTTTTGTGGAAAGATTATGGTACAAAACTTATTTTGCCATCTTGCTGATGCCACTCCTTAATTCTACCTCTTCACCAATGCTGTGCTCACTCTACAGCTGAAGTATTATCATAGTTTCCTGATTCTCTGATTTAGTCCCTCCCTATTTTACCTGTCCTATTCCAAATTACCTAACATACCAATATGATTATGCTACTTACAAGCTTAACTGTCATTAATGGTTCCACTTCTGAGGATAAAGTACAGACTCCTTAGTCCTGAACCCTTATTAATCCTCTCAGAACTTCAGTTAGCTAACTTTTCACCAGATTGTAAAGAACCAGGTCTAATTTGCTTACCTTTGTATCACCAGAACTTACTACCACAGGTAGCTTAATAAATACTTGTTAAATAAATGAATGGAAGATCTTCAGAATGCTTTCTCTGACCTTCATGTCCTGATTAGTTCACTCATCATTTGTCTGTATTTCCATAGCAGCTCCTGTCTACTCTTCTAATAGTACTTATCACATATACTTATCTGTTTGACTTCCATACTTGAGCTTTTTTTTTGGGGGGGGGTAACAATTTTTTTTCTTTTTTAATATAATTTATTGTCAAGTTGGTTTCCATACAACATCCAGTGCTCATCCCAACAAATGCCCTCCTCCCTGCCCATCACCTACTTTCCCCTCTCCCCTACCTCCCATCTACCCTTAGTTTGTTCTCAGTCCTTAAGAGTCTCTTACGATTTGCCTCCCTCCCTCTCTGTAACTTTTTTTTCCCCCTTAGTCTCCCCCATGGCCTTCTGTTAAGTTCCTCAAGATCCACATATAAGTGAAAACATATGGTACCTGTCTTTCTCTGCCTGGCTTATTTCACTCAGCATAATACCCTCCAGTTTCATCCACATTGCTGCAAATGGCCAGATTTCATTCTTTCTCATTATTTGCAAATGGCATACTTGAGCTTTAAGTTCCTCAAGAGCAGATACAGTGTCATTTATTATTTTATTTCTAATTATATAATGGTTCTCTACATACAGTAGATTCTCAGGTATTGAGTAGATGAATGAATGGACAATTGTTTCAGCTAACAGTCAGAAAGTAAATCTAGGATGTTTTCTAGGAGGTGAATATTGCTTATAACTGATTTTTGTTTAGTTAGAAAGAGACTCTTATTTATAAGAATTGCAAGGGACATCAATTCTCATGAGAAAAGCTAATTACCCTAGGAACTGCACTTCCCAGGGGGGTGTGCAGATGGTGAGAGTCATGTGTAATGATTCTACGTGGAAGTAATATGATTCAGAGAAGGTCTAAATGAATGGGGACTAGCATAATTTCAGGGATGCTGCATATGGTTGGCAGGTGGTACACAGCAAAATTCCAGAGGTAGTTTTTCAGATAGACAATGGCATGCACATAGATATGTGGAACTACATAGTTTGAGTGTCCTGATGGTGAAGAGCTCTATGGAGAAAATGAAAGATTCTTAGTTAAAGTTATGGATGAGAAATTATGGAGAAAGAGATATCTAGAGTATTTTTAGGAATTCTTATTACATGATGTACTGTGTAAAATTCTTGTGACACTCTCCAGGATACAGTAAAATTCTACAATATTCTTCACAGCTTTAAGAACCAGACAAATAATCCTTTACATGGACATATTGACAATTGGCTATGAGAGCTCTGGGGTTTATTTGGGTAACACTTGCCTAGACAATTAAACATTTGAATAATTGCTACCAGGGTAGTTTGAAATGTCATGTTTTTTATTCTTAAAAAATTTTATAAATATAGCCTTATTAGAAAAACTCTACATAAAATGGCTTTGATCATCCATTTATTTATTTACAAGGCAGGATATTTGATGTTTGAGAGATCAGATGGTAGATTAGAGATGGTTATGTTACTAAAGAATTTTATAATCAATTGGGGGAGAGTCCACATTACCACATAACATTACCATATTATAATTTAGATCAGGATCGGTACCATAGGGGATGAATAAACCAAGATTATGGGAATTCAGCAGAAGGAAAAAAAGTAATTATGGCCAGAGTGAGGAAGTTTAATGAAGGAGATACTATCTGAGCTTTATTTTAATGAAGGGATGGAATTAGGGCAGGCAGAAATAGGAGAGGAGTACAGTTTAGGATTCCTGACTCCATCCACCACAAGGAGTGTCCATCACAGGAAGTGAAAACTAACCTCCATTGAGACCTTTTTTTTTTTTTTACCACCAAAAATCAACTATTCTCTCATTGACCTCATGCCAACATCTAGCTGCTGAATGATCCAAAATACAGGATACAAAATATAGAATAAGATCCAAATTTTCCAAAATATAGTATAGGAAATCTAGATCTTATTTTGTCAGAGAAATGTTTAAGACACTGATTATCCAGGGCTTAGGGAACTGAAATAAAAATGAGTTTGCCTTGGATTAGTAATATAGAAATATTAAATAAAAGTTACTCTAAAAAAGAAGAAATACAGAAACATGCATTGGAATATGTTTTATCTATTGTATCTTTAAATCATAGCATCAGAAGTGGAATGAAATAAATCATAGAGTACCTTTAGGCAAGAAAAATAAAGAAAATGATAAAATTGTTGTAAAATAATTCCTTTGGCTTACAATTCCAACTGGAAAATAAGCACTTGAGCCAACAAAATCCAGTAGTATCTTCTTAAGTATAGGAAGGCATAAAGAAGCCCAGATGTATGATAACATTTGTTCACAGTGCTATAAAGAGATTTCACCTCAACAAAAGGTAAACACACACACACACACACACACCCCTAAAAAATGAGAGATCCAACAGCCAGACTGAAAGAATGAGAGCTATTTTCCATTATTTAAAGGAAAATATAGGCAAATTAAAACATTACCAGAATGAATCAATATTGTGTGTTTTATAGAATGCATATATATTTTGTTGGCTGATACCATTAAAGTGTTCCACAGGAATGATGGGAAATGGAGATCATGGGCCTAACACAAAAATCATTTGAAATATTATGTAGTTACTTATTTCGACTCATCCATGTATTAAATATTTTCCAGAGTGTTGACCAACTAGCAAAACTTATTGAACTAAGTGCCTTATTCATTCTAGGGTACCTCTTTACTGACTGCAGAGTAGTGAGGAAGGAATAGCCAGGAGGCAATAATCAACCTAAGATATTCTTGAAGGCACATTACCATTTTTTTTTGCACTTTGAAAATAAGGGTTATGCAGAGTTATAAGATATTCTGGGTCTAAGCAGTTACAGAGAAGCCTTTCATACTCTTTGAAAATTGTAAATAAATCACTCTACAATCCCTGTCTGAGAAAAGCATGGGTGCTTGTAAAAACGACGATGTGCATCCATTAGTGAGAAAAACAAGGTAGCAGAAGTCTAGAGCCATTCTGAGTTTAGTTTGTTTTCAAGTATCCCCCTTTTGAAATCAGCTTTAGTGAAGTATGATTTACATAAATACAGTTTTAAAGTATATAGTCAAGTGCCCTGAAAAATGTGAAGTCTTCTGAGCAAGTGCTTTTAAACACTAACCATGTACAATTAGTGGCTCTAAGTTTATACTGATAGCAATAGCATGAAAGAGAACTGAAATGTATTGAACATCTAATTCTTCTCTTATGGCTTCACATTTATTAGTTCATATCCTAAGAACAATTTTCTGGAAGAGATTATTATTCTCATTTTAATTAGTTCTAAAAATGGGGTCACAGAATACATGAATAACTTGTCCAAATTACCCAGATAGTAAGGTGGGATGGAGCATGATCTCAATCCAGACCTATCTAGCTTTAAGACCACTGTTTCTTTGTTTATGCCATATTACCCGCTGATGCACCCTGGTCACCACATTCATGCAAACACATTCTCCCCAGTTCTCATAGGAGCCAAATTTTCAAAGAGTTTAAGCAAGGAGTGAGCACGGGACCACAGTGATTTCTTGGTGAAGGAGCTTAGGAAAAAGGAATACGGGAGAATGGAACTGAGAATGTGGTGCTGCCTGCGAATGGTTGGTCCAGGAGGTGACAGCGCATTAGGAGTGATGTGTAGCAGAGAAGTCTGTGGTGGGGGATAGCTTTTATTCACTAAATTTAATTGAGATAGAACTAGGCTTTCTGAGCCTGCTAGTGAGTGCATAAAGGAGCAGAATTTTCAAGGACTTTAACTCCTTGAGACACAGAAGGAAAGTGGAAGCATGTTCAAGTCTTTCTTATGTTAGTACTAAGCAGACGACTGTACCAGAAATGGACAAACAGACATCAAAAAAGATGAGCTGAATCCATTCTCCTTAACCCATTACTCAATCATCCTATGCCAATGGAAAATGAGTTACAGTAATATGTCAAAAATATTTAAAAATATAAAACAGACATTAGAGTATAGAGAGGTATGAATGCTTCCATTTTTAATGTGAATCTTGGACTTATGAAGATATTAAACATGTATCTGCAAATGAATTTGGATTTCTTTCTTCCTAGTTACATTTTATATTAAGTGGTACCAAATGTCTCTAGCAGCTTTCAGCTAATTTTATATTACAAGCTGAATTAATAAGTGCATGACATGGCCACATGGGTAGTTATATAGTTAGTAATAGAATACTAAGAATTTGGATCAAGAGACCTTGATTTTATTCTATCATTTGCTGACCTAATATGCAGTGGATTGTCATCCATCTAAAATTACATGAAAAGCTCAAGCCTTTACTTGTATTCAATTTCCAGGATTTTTTTTTCTCAATTTTAGATTGAATGGAAACCTAAATTTGAGGTCTTCAATGAAGACAAGCATAATATGATGTTGCATATCTTACTATCTGAGCACTAACCATTTTAGCTACTTCCTACGCTCAGATAACTATATTTGTCTCCAATTTATATTCAAATGACACTCCTATGTCTGCCTATCTTCACCTATACAATACAACATGGACTGTCAAAAATACTCAGTTGATTTCAACTAGAAGTAAAATTATCCCTGTTTTCAGATTATATGAGCTTACATATAGAAGACTCTAAAGATTCTACCAAAAAATTATTAGAACTAATCAACAGATTCAGGAAAATTATAGGATACAAAATCAATTCACAAAATGCAGTTGCATTTCTACACCCTAATAACAAACTACCCGAAAATTAAGAAAACAATCTCATTTATAATAGTATCAAGAAGAATAAAATACTTGGGAATAAATTTATTTAGCAAGGTGAAAAACTTGTACACTGAAAGACAATACATCAATGAAAGAAACTAAAGAAGATGCAAATAAATGGAAAGCTATTCCATTTTCATAGGCTGGAAGACTTAATATACTTTGTTAAAACATTAACACTACCTAAAATGATTTACAGATTCAATGCTATCTTCATTAAAACCCTGATGGTATTCTTGATTATGAATGAATATCCAAAATATATATGGAATGACAAATCAATGACCAAGAAATACAAATAATCCAAGTAAAAATGGGCAAAGACTTAAACAGACATTTCTCCAAAGAAGACAAAAAGACAACAAGTAAATAAAAAAGATGCTCAACATCACTTACCATCAGGGAAATGCAAATCAAAGCCACCAGATATCACTTCACACTTGCTAGGATGGCTATAATAATTTTTTTTAACACTTATTTATTTTTGAGACAGAGAGAGACAGAGCATGAACGGGGGAGGGTCAGAGAGAGGGAGACACAGAATCCGAAACAGGCTCCAGGCTCCGAGCTGTCAGCACAGAGCCCGATGCGGGGATCGAACTCACGGACCGCGAGATCATGACCTGAGCCGAAGTCGGCTGCTCAACCGACTGAGCCACCCAGGCACCCCTATAATAATTTTTTTTTAAAGATTACAAGTGTTAGCAAGGATATGGAGAAAGGAAATCTTTGTACACTGTGGGCACCTCTAATGGTTTAGTCACTACAGAAAACAGTATAGAGTTTCCTCAGAAAATTAAAGATAGAATGACCATATGATCAAGCAATCCCACTTCTGAGTATGCAACCAAAAGAACTGAAATCAAAATCTTGAAGAAATATCTGCACTCGCACCTTCTATGCAGAATTTTTCACAATAGCCAAAATATGGAAATGACCAAAGCATCCACTGATGGATGACTAGATAAAGAACTGTGGTTTATACATACAATGGAATATTATTCAGCATTAAGAAAAAAATGAAATGCTACCATGTGTGACAATATAGAGGAACCTTGAGGACACCATTCCAAGTGAAATAAGCCAGATACAGAAAGACAAATACTGCGTGATTCCATCTAGATACCTGAGGTATTTAAAAGAGTCAAACTCACAGAGAATAGAATGGTGGTTGCCAGGGGCTGAGGGGAAGGGGAAATGAGAATTCATAAAACAAGTTCTAGAGATTTGTTGGAAAACATAGTGTCTAAAGTTAACAATACTGCATTGCAAACTTAGAAGTTTGAGTGTAAATCTCATGTTAAGTGTTTTCCCTACAATAAAAAAAATTAAAAAGGAACATAGTGTTCTTAGTATAAATTAAAAAATCCAACTCTTTTATAAAACTAAGCATGCAGGGACCATATGATCTAGAAATTACATTCTTGGACATTTATCCCAAATAAATAAAAAACTATGTGTACACACATACACACACACACACACACACACACACACACACACACACACACACTGTACAAGAATGTTGACTGCAGCTTTATTTGTAATAACCTGAACCTGGAATTTAAAAAGGTGCCTTTCAGCAGGTGAAAAGCTATAGTACACTCAAACCATGCACTATTACTCAGTTATTAAAAGAAACATGCAATAACTTGATGACCCTCCAGGGAATTATGCTGAATAGAAAAAAGAAATCTCAGAGGGCTGCATATCATGATGCCATTTATATAATATTTTGAAATGACACCATTTTAGAAATGAAGGACAGATTAGTGGATGGCAGGGTTTGTGGCTGCATGGTGGACAGAAGGAAGGCAGTGGATTATTTAAGGACATACATGGGATTGCGGGGTATAGAAACTGTTCAGTATCTTTAACTCTGGTAGTGGATATACAAAGTTATGCAGGTGATAAAACTATATATAACTTAATACACTTGCACATGTACACACACACCAGTAAAACTGGGAAAATCTGAATAAAATCAGTGTATCATTATCCTGGTGTGATATTATACTATGGTTACAGTTATATAGTATTGTACAACTAGCTGTAGTGCTATAATTATAAAGTATCATTATCCTGCCTGTGATACTTTTTTTTAAGGGTCATTTGTTTTTAAGAGAGAGAGAGAGAGAGACATAGTGGGAGTGGGGAAGGGGCAGAGAGAGAGGGGGACACAGAATCCAAGACAGGCTCCAGGCTCTGAGCTGTGAACACAGAGTCCCACCCAGGGCTCAAACTCATGGACTGTGAGATCATGACCTGAGTCAAAGTCAGATGCTTAACCAACTGAGCCACCCAGGTGCCCCATCCTGCTTATGATATTATATTCTAGTTATATAGTGTCACAGAACCAGCTATAGTTACATACTGTCATTATCCTGGTTGTGATATTATACCATAGTTTTGCAAATGCTATCATTGGGGAAACAGAATCTCTGCATTACTTCTTACAATTGTATGTAATGCTACAATTATTAAATAAAAATTTCTTTAAAAATCTCTTTTTCTAAAAAAAATGTTATAAAAATGTATTAAGGGGCGCCTGGGTGGCGCAGTCGGTTAAGCGTCCGACTTCAGCCAGGTCACAATCTCGCGGTCCGTGAGTTCGAGCCCCGCGTCAGGCTCTGGGCTGATGGCTCGGAGCCTGGAGCCTGTTTCCGATTCTGTGTCTCCCTCTCTCTCTGCCCCTCCCCCGTTCATGCTCTGTCTCTCTCTGTCCCAAAAATAAATAAAAAACGTTGAAAAAAAATTAAAAAAAAATGTATTAAACATATTTCAGGGGCACCTGGGTGGCTCAGTCGGTTAATTGTTTGACTTCGGCTCAGGTCATGATCTCACAGTTGGTGAGTTTGAGCCCCGCATTGGGCTCTGTGCTGACAGCTCGGAGCCTGGAGCCTGGAGCCTGCTTCAGATTCAGCCTGCTCTGTCTCTCTCTGTCTCAAAAATAAATAAAAACATTTAAAAAAATTTTAAAAAACCATATTTCAAACACATGCAAACATATGACACAGGTAAAGAAATCTTTAGCTCTTCATATGCCTAATAGGTAAACTGAAAAACACTAAGTAATTGTGATGACACCTAAATCGCCAAATCAAGTCAAGTGTGCTAGTCATTTTTCTTACTGTGCCGTAGAGTAGGTTTAAAGAGTTAGCTTCTGCCCAAGTATCAGAGCTTTAATATGAGGGATACAAAATTTCAAGAATAACATTTAAGATGAATTGCCCTGCAGCCATAGCACTAAGCATTTAGCAGTGACATGGGATGTTGTTACATTAGGTCTTTAAAATTTCCAATAAGCCCCTTTACAACAGAAAGAATCTCTCAAACTACATTATTTAACTTTTAACACAATAAAAGCTTAGCAATTAGAAATAAATCTTCCAGTCAAAAAGAAGAACACAGGGGAAGGGAAGGTAAAATAAAATAAGATAAAAACAAATAGGGAGTCAAACTTAAGAGACTCTTAACTATAGAGAACAAACAGGGTTGATGGAGGGAGGGAGGTGGGGAATGGGCTAGATGGGTGATGGACATTAAGGAGGACACTCCTTGGGATGAGCACTGGGTGTCATATGTAAGTGATGAATCACTGAATTCTACTCCTGAAACCAATACTGCACTATATGTTAACTAACTTGAATTTAAATAAAATCTTGGAAGAAAAAAAGTCTACTCAAAATTTGAGGATCTTGAGGGTTGTCAGAGATCAGCTCTAATTTAAAACAAAAAAATAAGGCATGCTATTCACCAAAAGATCTTTTAAAATATGTAATAACTGCACTTCCAAGCTTCTTAGTTTGTGGCATTATTTCAGGCCTTCATGACCACAGAAAATTGTACATAAAATGCCTTTCATAAAGTGGCCACTGAAGAACTGCTAAATGTCTTTTTTTTTTTTCTTAAACTCCAATCTGCCAATCAACGAAGATGAAAACAGAAGTGGAATATGCTGCTCCCAGAAAGAAGGGGAGTGACTGGTGTCAGGGAGTAACTTAAATGCGCCTTGTTTTTTATTTTTTATTTTATTAAAAAAATTTTTTAATGTTTGTTTCTGAGAGAGAGAGACAGAGCACGAGATGGGGAGACACAGAATCCAAAGGAGGGTCCAGGCTCAGAACTGTCAGTACAGAGCCTGACCTGGAGCTCGAACTCACAAATCACAAGATCATGACCCAAACTGAAGTCTGATGCTTAACCAACTGAGCCATCCAGATGTCCCAAATGCACCTTGTTTTTAAAAGAACAGTTCAGTTGAAAGCTGAAGAGCCCCGGTAATAACAAGTCCTTATGCTCTAGCACTGTTGCTTGGCTACTGAAGAAGCTACATAACAAGACACATCCGGTTCAAAGGCAGTGCCTTCTCAATAAAAATTTCCATTAAAAAATTCAGTCCTCTTGTTTAACAAGTCTGCTGACACATCTGCTGACCTGTCCTAACTACATTAACTATAAGCCATATTTACCCCTGCCCCTGTTCCTACCCCTAGTCTTCCCTTCAAACAAATGTGTTCTTTCATCACAGACAAGCTTTGAAAATTTTGTTTTTCTTGATACAGATCGCTTTGCTCTGTCAAACTGTAAATCAATTTAAAACACACAGCACCATCTCTTAACCTGGATTTCACATCCATGACTTATTTTTGCCTAATGGAATATTCAAATGCTGCATGGATTATGTAGATCATGGCTATTAATTTTACCTGTCAAATATTCTAGCGGTTAGAATTTGTCTGGAAGAAAAAAAAATTCCTGAACATTGTTTTCTACTGTATTGCATATTTTGTGAGTTTAGTAATTAAGCTCTATCCAGGTTGCTATAAACACTTCTTTTCAAATATAAGCCTCCAAAAGAAAGATAATGATCAAAGGGGATGAAAGGTAGGCTTTTCCCAACTGTTCACTGAACCCATCTTAAGGTTTATTAATGTGATATACATTTTCACATATCACTGTGAGTGAAAGGTTCTCATAGTATTAAATAACAATGGTCACTCTAGGTGTTTTCCCTGGCTTCACAATAAAGCAGTGTCCTTACTGATATTAAATACCCCCCCCCACCCTGCCATATACAAGTCTCTGAAGAAGTGGACAGTCTTGGTTCTAGAATGATTCTGAAATGATGTCATTAAAGTTAACCTACAAGCCTCAGCAGCTGTGATTCTGATGATTCAGAAAAGAAATGTGAATACAAGTAAATACAAGAGAAATCACAGACCTGGATTTTACAGTCTCCTAGCCTGATGAGCTTTTCCAGAGGATGTGGAAACTGCAAACCGAAATATTTATTGAAGGGATGGGCCACATTCAGCTGGAGAGACTCTAAAAGAATATCAGTTAATTTGAAACAAATCTTCTCAAAGAAAGAGCCTCCATGCCTTCAGCCAACCCTATTACTAAAAGTGGTATTTAAAATACTTCAAATAGGTTTGCATTTATGAGAAGGATGTCCTTTGCTCCTTCCTATGCAAATTGTAAATTCTGTTGTATATGGTGGAACATGAAAACTGGAAGAATAAGCTAAATAGTTTTTTTTTCAATAATCTTCCACTTTTATTATAGAATTAGATGTAAACTTTTACTTTTGAAAGAGCATTGCATTGAGCCTCTTTCCATCCTGATAAAAAGGGAGAAACTATTTTATCCCTTTCTTCTATACAAAGAATTTATTATTTCCAATACTGCTATAGCTTCAAATCTGAGCCCAAGTGACCTACACTGTTGTGCTGGGTTGTTCAACATTAGACATTTCTTGCTGCACGTTGGTTCATCTAAAAAAAAAAAAACACCAACAGTGTTCCCATTTTCTGTTGTGGTAATTGTGTGGGTAACAGATGGTAGAACTTGTCTTGGCCTATAGTGGGATTGGACAACCACCTCTGAAAATATAGCATCCTGTGATGTAAGCAGAGTTCATATAGTGCTTTTCCTAGAACAACCTGAGATTGGAATATTACCAAATAAAGCACCCATGGAGTAAACAAAGTTTTTCCTTTTTATGGCTTTAATTAAGTTATAAAATATATCAGCTTCTGTCAACACAAAGTAAAGTTAGACAATGTTAGAAATCCTTACCTGGAACGAAAGAACTCTCTGTCCATAGAGTCTCTGCGAGGTCTACTGGTGGCTGCTCCAAGAATGCCAATAAGTCTGTTGATTTGCTTATTCAGTTTATCTTCAAGAAGATATACGACCAACACATATGCACCCCAAAATGGCATCATGAATTGGAACTAACAGAATCCTTCTGGTATAGCCTAACAAGAACAAGCATTTGGGTCTTTAGGCATCCACTTATGCTATAGTCTTAGGCTCTTATTATATATATAGAGACTCTATATATAGAGTCTTAGGCTCTTATTAATGAATGCATGTGCCTGGCTTTCAAACCCACCCTTAAAGGTATTAGGGAAGCAGCTTCTGTTGGTAATTCTTAAAAGTTCTGTTGCTGTTTTCATCATTTTGTTGTTTTAAATACACTGTAGCAAACAATGAAAAATTTGGGGTACAAATAAGGTGGTTCTGTGTTTTCTTTTCCTTCCCTAGGGGTCTGGTGGTCCTCTTCAGATTAAACTCCTGAGGGAGCTCCTGAGAATTCAGGTGTTTTAGCCACCAGTACAGGTCCAGCATCTATACAGTGCCCCATATCTAGACAGTATGCAATCAGTTCTAGCTGAATTGTGAGTTTCTTTGGGGAGGTTTCATTTTGTTTATTTCATTTTGTTCCTTCATTTTCATTAGAAGTCCTATGTCAGACTCTGCCTGCTGGTGGCTCTCTTTTCTTTTTTTTAAAAATTTTTTTTTTTAACGTTTTTATTTATTTTTGAGACAGAGAGAGACAGAGCATGAATGGGGGAGGGGCAGAGAGAGAAGGAGACACAGAATCGGAAGCAGGCTCCAGGCTCTGAGCCATCAGCCCAGAGCCTGACGCGGGGCTCGAACTCACGGACCGTGAGATCGTGACCTGAGCCGAAGTCGGACGCTTAACCGACTGAGCCACCCAGGCGCCCCGTGGTGGCTCTCTTTTCATCACCCATGATGACAAGGATTTTAAGATACAGAAGATGAAAGTGACTCTGTCAGGGTCACCAGTTATATCTTGGCAGAAATGATGCCATTTGTCAGTCTTTCTCTTCATGAGTATTTGAGTGGTGATCTTCAGGATATCTTTAGTTAGTAAACTATTTTCATAAATAAAAGCAACAAAAATCATTATGAGCCAGAATAACATCTTGGCTGCCTGAGCAGTCTAGTCCCCAGAAACAGGCTGGACATAGGAAATTGATTCAGTACTTCTGGATATATCCTTTAGCAGTGTTTTTTGCCTAGCCTCACCTAAATTCTTCCCAACTGGACCTAAAATATGTTAAAATTGCAGAATATACTTGACTCATGCCATTTTTCCATTTTTCCATCTGGCTTTTAAAAACTGCATTTGGGAGGAACATCTGTTATTACACATCTGAATCTTTTACAGTTAGATCATCAGATCACTGTTGGGATGTTTTCTTTCTTGGACTCATCTTCTGTCCTGGGAACTCTTACAGCTTTTATAATCAGCTATATAAGCTATTCTGCTGAAAGCTTCACTCTGCCAAGGGTAAATGAACTGGGCCTACAAAGTTTGGTGCTTAATTAAAAATTTTTTTAGCTCATGAGTTATTGCAGGTTCTAAACTTAGCAAATGTCTTTCTTGAAACCCAATATGAATATTAATGTGAGACAGACTTGGAATGCCAAAGCAATTGAGGGTAGATCAGGTACTTTATAGACACTGGAAAATTTGAATGCATAACTGTTGAGCTATGAAATGCCTTTACATAAATTTCTTGCCAGAGTCTTTTATTAAAAGGAAAAAGCATTTATATCTGCATTGGCTAAATCCCATATGGGCTATGGTGTCCATTTTTGGGACACATCCAAAGAGTGGCTTTATCTGATCCAAATAATAAGGACGTGTAAGGGGAGACTATATTGAGAACAATTTAATATTATATAATAAACCTCATTTCACAAATATTTATTAAGACTCTTCTATGATAGGGGCTGATTAAAAAAAAAAGTAAAAATTATTCCTGCCTTCTATAAGCTATATTCAGAAGGGGAAAACAGACATTAAGTGATCATACAAATACATCATTGTGAATAGTGATACTTATATGGCAAAGCTTGCTAGGTAATTAATTATCCTCTTTACATCTTCTGTGTATTCCTATGTGACAATTGCCTATACTGTCAGGGCAGCAATATACTCAGTTTAAAAAACTATATTTCCTTTAGTTTGTACAGAAGGATGGTAGAAAGACTTCCTCACAGAGAGGGATGATGAAAGCAGTATATGGAAATCACTGGGTGTGGTGTTTGTTTGTTTGTTTGTTTTTTAAGTGGAATGATGGGAGGCTTTTGATCTTACCCCTTCTTCCTGTTACCCGGAATAGGAACATGAAGGCTAGTGGCATAGGGGCCATTCTGTGCTAATGTGTTGACATGAGGATGGATGGCACTCACTAAGGATGACATCCCTGAATAAAAGGCACCTGGGTCCCTGATGGCCATGAAACTGCCTTGCCTGCTCTGAAGTGCTTACTTCAGACTTCTTCAATGTAAGGAAAAAATAAAACTTTTAAAACCACCCTTGCTTAAAATTTTTTAAATAATTCACTTTAGAACCTGTGAATGTGACATTACTTGGAAATAAGATCTTTGCAGATTTAGTCAACTTAAGGTGGACTCTAAATCAAATAGGGCTGGTGCCCTTATAAAAGGAGGATATGGGTAGAGAGACAAGAGGGAAAAATGACCATGGCAAGACACAGGCAGAGATTGGAGTTAGACTACCACAGGCCCCAAATCACCAAAGACTGCTGGCAACCAACAGAAGATAGAAGGGGCATGGAAAAATTCTTCCCTAGAGATTTTGAGGGGAGCATGGCTCTGCCCACACTTTTATTTCTAACTCCAGAATTGTGAGAAAAAAAAATTTCTGTTGCTTGAAGTCACTTACTTTGTGGTAATTTGGTACCATAGTCCTAGTAAACTAAAACACCAAGAATAAAATTTCACTTACAACGATAAAGGGGTTAAAATAACCAAGAGAACATAATAATCCCACATTATCATGCATCACATAAGAGATTCAAAATACATGGAACAAAAACTGACATGGACTAAAACATGAACTAAAGGAGAAGTAAACAAATCTATCATACTCAAGGACTCCTCATCATCCAAAATGGCTGCTGAAACTCCAGTCATCACCTCCAAGATTTGGACAGGAAGAAAAAGGAGGCAGAAAAAAGACAAAGGACGTTTCTCCCAACATAGTCAGCACCCTTTAAGTACCTTTCCCAGAATTCTCACCCAAAACTTTTGCTTATATCTCATATCTCATTGAATATCCCTAAATGGATGAGAGACTAGGAAATCTAGTCTTGGCTTCCTAGGGATCAGGATTCTGCTGATTCAGAAAACAGGGAGACTAAATGGTGGAGTGGCAACTAGCAGTGTTTTTCCATGTATGGAAGGAGGTAAAGCCTCATGTTTAAGCATGGTGCCTCGACAGTCAGATTACTTAGTGTGCATGTATTTGTGTGTGTGCGTGTGTGTGTGTGTGTGTGTATACATCTCAAAGGGCTGTTTAGGAAATTAAATAAAAATATGCATGCACAAAAAAATCAGCCACATTTTTGTATACTAGCAACCACTCTGGAAAACAGCTTAACATTAGCTAATAAATATGTTTGCACCTTATATCTGAGCAATTCCTCTCTTAGGTATTTATCTAAAAAAGTCTGTGTACTAAGAAACCCATATACAAATTTTCATAGCATACTCATAATAGCCTAAAACCAGAAACTATCCAACTGCCCTAAACAGTAGAATACATTTAAAAAAAACAAACAAACAGTGGTGTAGGGGTGCTTGGGTGGCATCTGACTCTGGACTTTGGCTCAGGTCATGATCTCACAGTTCGTGTGATTGAGCCCTGTGTTGGGCTCTGTGCTGATAGTGTGGAATTTTCTGTCTGTCTGTCTGTCTCTCTCTCTCAAAAATAAATGAGCACTTTTTAAAACAGTGCTAAAGTCAAATAGAATATTATACCACAATGAAAATTTATGCCTTCTAACTGTACTCAGTAACATTAATGAATCTTATAAAAGAAGAAATTTATAAAAATTTAAAAATAGGCACAACCAAATTATAGTGTTGTAAGTAAGGATGATGGTTACCTTTTATAGTAATTTGGGGAAGAATTAAAGGTTTCCCAAATACTGACCATGTAATATTTCTTGATTTGTGTGGGAACTACACAAATATTATTTTGGGATTACTCAGTGAGTCATGCATTTATATATTTTTTACTTTTCTTTATATGTATCAATTTGCATGACTATGTAGTTAGTGTTCCAAACTCATATACCTTTGATAGTAAAACTAGGTACATACTATTACATGAGGACAACAGTCATAACCCAGTACTGTCCTAGCAAACCAGAAGATATGATCACCTTTGTGATAGGTAATAGTAAAGAAGTTTTTGAAAGAAAGGATGGAGGAAAGGAAGGAAGGCAAGGAAAAGAAAAAGAGCAAGAAGAGGAATAGAAGGAAAGAAAGGGAAGGAACAGACAGGAGGAGGAAAGAAAGAAAGGGAAAGAAGGAAGGGAGGGAGGAAAAAGAGAGAGAATAAAAGGAGGTGGCCCTGATCTAGATCACACTTCCACTCCTACTTCAAAATCCTAGAGTAGAGTGTAAGGAGGAATAACAAAACAGATCCCAGCCATCTCTCTCCGAGACAAGCTTTGCCTTGGTGGCAGAGACAGAACACAGAGGAAGTTTTAAGAAGAATGTGAAATTAAAAGTTTAAAATTGCTTAACCAAGATGTTAAACAATTTTCTCACATGTCCTTAAAGGTTGTGCACCTTTCAGAAAGAGATAAGTGGCCTCACAAACCTGGGAGATGTTGGGGGGAAAGGGTAACCTATTTCCATGTATATACACCTTCAAGTTGAAAGTGCTCAATAAAAGGACTATGGTGTCTCCTTTGTTGAGGAGGTATTGGTTCTCATCGATGCTTGGGTGGGTGCTATGCACATACTGACCTTTGCTGAGGAGCACAGACATCCATCATGAATTTCAGTCATGTACCTCTAACCCTATGAAATCCTCCCAGGTATCACCCAGCCTCTGGCCATGAGGTCATGTATGCTACCCTGCTCCCTCATTGATCTGACCACAAGATTCTTCACAGACACTAGTTCTCCCTTAGCCCTTTTGCTTGCATCCCAGGAACACAGAAAAAATTTCACTTTCCTGTCTTTCTGAGGCAGGAGACTCCTACACAAGCAAGGTCTCATTCTTCTCTAAAAACATGGTAGCCTTTTGATCATCCTTGTGCCAAGATGTGAGAGACTTTTGGGGTGCCTGGGTTGCTCAGTCAGTTAAGTGTCCAACCTCAGCTCAGGTCATGATTTCACAGTTCTTGAGTTAGAGCTCTGTGTCAGGCTCTGTGCCCCAGCTGGGAGCCTGGAGCCTGCTTCAGATTCTTTGTCTCCCTCTCTCTCTGCCCCTCCCTCAGACACACACACACACACACTCTCTCTCTCTCTCTCACTCTCTCTCTCTCTCTCTCTCAAAAATAAACACATACACACCCCAAAAAAGATGTGAGAGACTTTGGTGAGGACTCTTTTTACCAGAGATGCATTGAGCCTGGAGAGACATGGGTCTCTCCCACTCTCAGATCCTCAACTTTTAGGGTTTCTTTTCCTCATGTGTCCCCTTCCATCAGAAATTTCCCAAGGGTGTGAAAACAAACTTCAAGGTGAACTCCTACTTCCTCTCCCAGTTCTTCACTCTTCCCTCACACAAGCTCTGTCTAGCCTGGGTGATGCAGATGGTGCTGGCTGGACTACTCTTTTTCCTAAATCTTTCCTTCAAGTGAACTCAAAATTTATTATAGGTGCTAGAAATGTGTAATCCTGACAACTCTCCCCTGAGACAAATGGCAATGTCACATCTTCAGACATGAATGACGGGTGCTTGTGGGTAGAAGTATAAAAACACACCTGTTACTTTGTCAAATCATTATCCTGGTAGAGTCTAAGACACTCATCAAAAAATTTAAAAATAGTTCAGAAAGTAGTTTCCTTGTATTCTATAGAGCCGAAATAGTTAATAACCCTAACAAAGACCAGGCTTGTATGTAGGGATGATTATAAGCAACGTGCAAAGCTATATAAAATTATAAATGGATCATTCCCATTTAGAGAGGACCTCAACGTTCAACAATCTAGGAAAAGTCTATGTTTAAATTCGAGCAATATAACCGAGTGAGAATGCCCTTTGTCTCTATGGTATGCCTGATAGTTACTCCACACAATTAAGATAGACCCTGCATGACTACAAATAACTATATGTCCTCCTTTAGGGACTAAGTTCTTTTCACAAATTTTTTGCCCTTATCACTTATGATATTATAAATACATTAAAGAAATTCCACAGTTCAGCCATCAAATCACTTATTCAAACCAAATACAACCTTCTTCTTAAAAAAACTGATCCTAAAAATTAACTCAGAGTTCTAGTAGTTTTGAGTTCTGTACCAAAAATACATGTTTAAAAGAAATATATTTATGTATGTAAAGTTGAAGTGTTAGACACATTTGGTGTTTTTAATATTGTTCTTTTTTCATGGAAAATGCCTGTTAACTTTAGGAACAATTTTACGTGAATGAAATATCCTACCTACAAAGAACGAACTTGAAACTCAGTTTTGATCTAATAGCATCATATTGGTGAAATAAATCTCTTGTGTGTGTGTGGTTCCTGTAATGTTATTGTGCTTATGGTTATTGTCGTGCTCCACAGGAGTGATGGATGGCAATGAGGCTTAAACCAATTTTACATCAAGTTTGTGCTAATCTCACACCACCCCTTCATAAATCTGAATAATTTGCTACTGCTCTGCAACCCTCATGTGAGCTTTAGAGTGGTTTTGGCCTGAAATTATGTATTACCGCAACCTCCTTTGAAAACGGTAAGGGCTTTTATTGTTTCCATAACTGAATTATGTTTTCATATCTTTTACACTGCTGTAATGGGTATTGCTTAGCAACAAGTCTCCAAGAGCTTGGGAGTGGAGCACACCTCATTAGCATAATATCCTAATTCCCCTGTGCTTGCTACCACCTGGGTAAATTCACTGCTGTGGCCCCTCTTACTTGTCTAACCCAGCAGAATGATTCCTTTTCACCTTCTAAACTAAAGTTGTATTTTTCTATACAATGAAACATTAACTCTTAGTGCTACGGCAGCAAATATTAAATATTAAGTAGAGAAGATAGCCCAACGGGGACCTAATATACATAAAACGCATTTTCATATGGAAATAGATTTTTTTAAAATAAATACCACTTAACAAAGCAAACCCATGCCACGTCATTGCGCTTTGCTGACCTTTAAGAACAGAATACAAATGATACACCACAAATAGAAAGTGCTCCTTGTAGGAATGGCTTCACACTGAAAACGCATGATATTTCTTCTAGCCTTCTTTGTGTCTGAGAGTGCAGTTTGGGGAGACATTTTGGGGATTTTAGGGTAAGCCCATGGCAAAGGAAAAGCACTTTCTCTCCAAAACTACCTCTATGTAGTTTGAATAAGTGTCCTTGGTTTTGTTAGAACAGACAGAAATGCTTCTAAAAATACCTACAAAAATTCTCAGCTCACCTTAAAAACAATTCTGAATCAAACAGAAGTTGTGTAGGACAAGCACAAAACATGGACCTTACCCACTAAGGATTTAGCTCACAAGCTGTGCAAACCATATTATGATAATTTCCTGGCATTGGTTTTAGCTATTTTTATCTTCCATTTGGCCTAGACTTCATGTGGTTTTGTAAGGAGGATTCTTCACTCAGTCTACCCTGTTGGCCTCTTGGAGGACATGAGGAATTAAGGCAAGTTCTACATTTCTCATGGGTTTAATTTTTTTAAAGTGGGTTAATGTGCTTTAAAACCTGTTAATCAGAGAAGGGACAAGTTGTATAAGATACTATGAGAAAGCATGATAGTCTCAATGGAATTAAGTATATTCACGAAAACATTTTAGAAGTCTGGAAGCATTACTGTTATGAATTAGCCAATTCTTCTCAAAAATTTTGTGAAACAGCACATCAGCAGCCATGGATCCTAATTCCTTTTTTCTCTTCTTTCAAATTACTAAATTTCTGAGAAGTGGTTAATGTCCTTACAGAAATGGACATAGAAATGTCTGCCTAACAAATGGTTCAACTAGCCTTGCCAAACATAGCAAATATATTTTTTAAAGGTAATAAACTATCTTAAGCAATTGGCAACTGAAAGTGAAGTTTAAAAGACCCTTGGACCTTGAGATACGGTTCTAATCTATTGTAGAAACAAAGATTAGTTAAAACTAAATTGTGAAATGTCACAATATATGGCTACACTAGACTCATATAATTTCTGATATTCTAAAATTTTTAATAGAATTCAAAAATATCTAGGGTTTGGCTTACTGTATTAAATTATACATACAAATTCATTCTGAGGAAAATATAATTGCTACTAAGTTCTTGGATCTTGCCATCCACAATGAATAATATATCGTTAAATGCTTCTTTTGACAAGGAACACTTATCACCTAAAAATACTCAAGGTTTTGTTTTCTTTCCCCACTTTGTTTTTATTTTTAATTTTTTCCCTACCCTTTCTGGTTATCCTAGTTTCTATTGTTATCTCTGTAGTATTGAACAACAGATAGATCACCTGACCGGTGAATGAAATTTCTCTCATTTAACACTGACTCTACGATATTTCTACAAGCTATATGACTATTAAGAAGAGTTTCTCAAGCCAAGTCATAAGGTCATCTTTTTCCTCTTTCCCCTCAAACCGCAAAGACTCAATGCTATCTTTTAAAAATATCTATCTATCTACCTATCTATCTATCTATCTATCTATCTATGGGAAGAAGAACAATAACCATAATGACACAATGTCAAAATTTCTAGGTACCATTACCTGGAATAAAGACAAGGCAATGAGATAGAATAGGTGATGGTTAATGAATAAAGAGACAAAATCATAGTTTTTTCTTTTCAGAATTGTCTCCACTTTTTTAGTATAGCTGACACAATGTTATATTAGATTCAGGTGTACAATGTAGTTATTTGACAAGTTTATACACTATGCTATGTTCACCACAAGTATAGCTACCATCTGTCTCATTACATTGCTATTACAATACCATTGACTGTATTCCCTATGGTCTGCTTTATATTCCAATGATTTAATCATCCTATAACTGGAGACCTGTATTTTCTTCTCTTCCCTTCACCCCTTTTGCCCAAACTCCCATCCCTCTCCCCTCTGACAACCATCAGTTTGTTCTCTGTATTTATGGTTCTGCTCTTTGTTTATTCATTTTTTTAGATTCCATTTATAAGTGGAATCATATGATATTTGTCTTTCTCAGTCTGACCCATTTCACTTAGCAGAACACCCTCTAGGTCCATCCATATTGTCTCAAATGGCATGCTATCAGCCTTTTCAATGGTTATGGGTTATGTAATATTCCACTGTGTGTGTGTACACATTTTCCCTGGGTAACACTCAATAGTGGAATTAGGTCACATGGCATTTATATTTTTTTGAGGAACCTCCATACTGTTTTTGAAACATTAAAAAGAAATTATATGAAGGGAATTAAAGTCCATTATAAAGAGACCATACGAATAGAAACTGCAAGCTCTAAACTAAACTAGGGCAAATACCCTTGTAGCAATAGTTATAATAATAGGAAATATCTAAACAATTTTGTATATTATCTTGTGCATCAGCCATGTAAATACACCAGTCAGATTTCCTGCTGCAAGGAGTGTAACTGACTGATGTCCCCAGCTACTGTTTCTCTGGATTCCAGTTAACATTCATGCCAAAGCCACTCAATGTCCAGTGGGTGAAGAGGACACCATATTGTGGAATATGGATATCTTCTGGCATAAGCAGCAGGTATCTCCACTGCTGAAGGTTTCTCTGATGGTGGCCTGGGAAAACATCCTAGTGGAGAAGCCACTTTTTCCAGGTCTTTGCAGGTGAAACAGTTCAGGTATTTGAAAGATATTCAGGGGGAAGGCACTGGGCAATGCGGTGGGAAATGCATATACAACACCAGAGTTAGTTGACTGGTTACTATGATCTTCTGTAGAGGGATAATGAGAAACTAGGGGCCATTAACAAGTGGTGTATCTTTAACAAAGGACCTCTTTCATTTCATACAAAGATTTTATCTCCTCCAGCACAACAGCAGACACTGATTAGCAGCAAACTAAAGATCTGATAGTAACAAAACAAAGACTTTTGAATTCATAAAGTGAATCTGCAATGCCAAGGGTAGAGTTCTGATTGGAAAAACCTGAAAAGGTGGGATGAGAACATCTGGGTGGATGCCTCGGAGGAAGTTGGCTCTGTAGAATGCCCTGAACCCAGAGAGCCTGCAGAGGGAGCCCACTCTTCTTCAGTAAGAGCTAGCATTTCTCCTCCATTAGAAGATGCCACAGAAGATGCCAACCAAAGCAACAAGTGGTATCCTCAAGTGCTACTTCCACCTCCTCTACTGATAGCTGGGATAATAAATGAGTTAAATCCCAGGAAAACCAGACGAGAATTGTCCTGGGTGTGAAAAGAGAGGAAAAAAGAAGGAGGTGGAAGAATTAGGTAGTATATACTAGAAAGAGGAATCAAGCAAACTCTGTGTTAAGATGGCTATTAGAAGCCTGGAAAAAGCAATGGCCAGTGCTGAGTGATGCAGAGATGACTAAATTGCCCTGTCAGGCAGTGAAGGAAAGAATAAAGAGGCTGAAAGACATGGGCATGCTGGGATGAAGAAACTGTGAAGCCACAAGGCCTGACAAAAGATTGTGTTTCATGGGAGGATACTGAAGACACATTACTTCACCAAGACCACTGGGATTATGAAACAAGTCAAAGAATTATATATGCCTTTAAAGAACAGTTCCTGGTATGTTAGTTCAACTCTCATAGATTTGAAAGAGTTCACCATGAGATTATCAAGCGACTATGGCTAGAACTGTCCATCACAACCTGGGTTCTATGAGACCCATTAAATTACACAATTGGGTAGCCCAGCAGCAGTTTTTCATAAGATAGAAATACACACCTCAGATTGAGCCCACAGAGGACCAGAGGGCATAAGGAAACTACACAAACATGTTCATAGGCCCCCATATCATCTGACACAGATGGACCAATATCTCTTCCTCAGTTCATATCTTTGGCCAAATTAGTTGTATATCTTTGGCCAAGTTGGTTGTATATGTGTGTATGTGTGTTGGGGAAGAGTATCCCATATGACCAGCTAGAGAAAGAGGAAGAAAAAGCCCAAGCTTAGCTTAGAATAGCTGGCTCAGTAAGTGGATATGAGCTACAAATTGACAGTGTCTACATTAAAGCTACATTCAAAGGTGGTCTTGAAAGACTAGAGATGAAAACTTCTCCAAAGAACAGAGACACAAAGAGTGCATCAGATCATATGCACTGTGTACAGAAGAAATGGACCTATACGAGGATGTACACAGATTTCTGGTCAGTGACCAACAGCTTGGCTGAATGGACAGAGGCTTGGAACAAAAAGGGCTAAATGACCAGAGACAAGGAATTCTGATGTGGAGTCACATGAGTAAACAGATGGGATTGGATAAAGTCATCAAGTTCCACCAGAAAGCATCTACCATGGAAGAGGCACTGAACAACCATACTATCAAAATTTCTTAGACCTTTGATGCTACCTTTTTTATTGATCACCTTAGAACTGCCACTATTGGTGCATGAGAACAGTAGACATAAGAGCAGAGACAGAGGCTATGTATGAAGCCAACAGTATGGACTCCCAGTTGCCAAAGCAAGTCCAGCTACTGATGCCTCTCAATATCCTACTGATACCAACCCTCTAATATAGCAAAATTCCTGGAAATCAATTGACAAATTGGTGACAAGTTCACTACATTGGCCTCTTCATCCTGGAAAAGCCAATGGTTTATCGTAACAGGGATAGGTAAGTACTCCAGGTATGTTTTTCTTTCCTATCCACAAAACCTCGGTACTATCACCTAGTCTTCACAGAATGCCTTATTTATAAGCACAGAATCCAACAAGGCATAACATGCAATCATGGGATCTGCTTCACAGAAAAGGAGATGTGGGAATCGGCCATAGTAAGGTCATGTGTGTCAGAGTCCACTATTGACTTACTACACAACCCCATAGGAGCAAGTCTCATAGAACACTGAAATGCCCTTTGAAAAGTATAGCTGAAGTGCCAGTTCAGAGGTAGCATTCTAAGAGGATGGGATGTCATCCTCCAGGAGATAGCATAAGCATTAAATTAGAGACTATATATGGTGCTGTGTTCTCAACGGGAATGAGACATGAGTGTGAGAACCAAGGAGCCAAATCATGGATATTTCATCTCTAGAAATTTTATTTGGGTCTTTATTTTTGCATGTCATTCAACCACGTTTGTGGTTTTCTCTACATTCTTGAACATAGGAGATATAGTTATAATAACTGTTTTAATGCTCTCTGTTCTAACAGTTATAAAATTTATTTTTGTTTCTCTTACAAATACATATTACTTTTTATGGTTTCCAATTCCCTGCCAAAATTTAACTTTGCTTTTATCTACATGTACATAGTAAGGGTACTTGTTTTACAATCTATGATAACTCCAATATCTTTAATTGGGAAACCATCCCAATTAAGGGATGTCTAGATAGCTGGTAAAACATTATTCCTAGGTATGTCTGCAAGGGTGTTCCTGGAAGAGATGAGCATTTGAATTACTCATCAAACAAAGCAGATGGCCGTAAGCATCATCCAATCTGTTGAGGACCCAAATAGAACAAAAAGGTGGAGGAAGGGCGAATCCACTCTCTCTGCTTAAGCTGAGACATCCATCTCCTCCTGCCCTAGGACATGGACGCTCCTGGTTCGTGGGCTTTCAGAGTCAGATCTGGACTTAACACTGTCAGCTTCCTATTCTGAGGCCTTCAGACTTGAACTGAATTATACCACTGGCTTTCTTCGTTCTCCAGCTTGTGGACACGAGATGGTAAGACTTCCTGGCCTCCATAACCACGTGAGCCACTTCCTATAATAAATATCTTCTTGTATATAAGAGGATAAAGCCAATTGGGCATGTATGTATATATATATATATATATATATATATATATATATATATATATATATATCCTCCTTTTGGTCCTCTTTCTTTGGAAGACCTTAATACATTAATCTCTTTATTTCTGTTGTCTTATATGTCTTTCTCATGTTGTCTCGTCTCTTTCATGTGCCTAGTTATTTTTAAGTAGTCATTGGATGCTGTATTTGAAAAAAAATATTTATAGAAATAATTTGAGTTCTAAGATGGTAATATTTGCCTGCAAGGAATATTTTTCATTTGCTTCAGTCTTATGCTTGATGCTTGGGACCACTAGCAGTCCAGGACCATCTTAATACAAATTCAAGTTTTAAGATTTTCTATCACTTGGATGATGTGAAGCTTGGCTGCATACTATTATAAGGCTTGTTTATTCCCATTCCACTCTTACAGACTAGCTTCTTCAAAACCCCACAAAAGACATTTATTAAAATCTACACTCACTGGTGATTCCCAGATACCGGATTTTTATCTCCCTATACCTTTGAAGTCACCAGAAGCACATCTTGGTGTTTCAGCTGTCTCTTATGCATGCACAATTGACCCAGGGAAAAGCTGTCCAAGTACTTTATTTTTTGTTTTGTTTTGTTTTGTTTTTTTACTTCTCTAGGTCCTCAGCCTCTGGTCTGGCCATGTAAGCATTTTGATGTATTTTGGAAAATGCTTTAATTTTTTCCCCAAAAATGTATGTTTTCACTGCCAAGTTTGGTCAGAATTACCTAATCCAACATTAATGGAGGTGGAAGCCCCATGATACTTTAATTCTAGGGAAGAAAATCACATTAGTAACATCTGAAAGGGAAGGGAAAATGTGGTTTGACAATACGAAAGAGGTGTGTTTACTCATTTCAATTTAAAGTTGAGGGGCTATTATGGGAAAAAGAATCTATACTTAAGTGGCTTCAGAAGCTAGAACAAGGAAAACAGGCTAAAGTTCAAAAAAATAATTTTATCATGAATGATTAGACTATCACACTAGGAAATTTTGCTTTCAGAGCTAGTGAGATGTCTAAATAAACCCAATTAGCAACTAAACAACCATTTTCAAGGACTCATATATGATATAAGCTGGACCAGTTGACCTTTAGGATCCAGAATTTGTAAGATTCCAAGATTCTTTAATCCTAGTAGGAAATAGAGATGACCTCTGAGTTGTGTCTCCAGTCTAAAAAAACAGTAAATTATTTCATAATAAAGCCTCTTATTCTCAAAATTCATGAAGATAATGTTTCAGACCCACTTTTTTTGTTGTTGTACTAAGAGCACTTTATTTTTCTTTATTTTTTTTAAAGTTTTTATTTAAATTCCAGTTAGTCAACACATAGTGTAATATTAGTTTCAGGACCCACCAGTTATGCAATATCTCTTATTGAAATGTCTCACAGGCAGACATCTAGAAATGCAATGTATTTTCTCTCTGCTCTGTGAATGTTAGTTTTCATGTATGTTTGTTACAGTTCAAAACCTGTGATAATGCTCTGTAAACAGGGAATAGCTATTAGCACATCAATTAGTATTCTCTTTATAGTCCTATTGAGAAATATATTTGTTCAATTAAATTTCTTTCCCTGAGAACTCCAATTTTCATGTTGAGAAAGAGACCCTGTTACAATTGCAAACTACAATTCATACAAAGGCACATTTTCACACACTTTTTATATTTAAGTACTCTTTTAAGTAGAAGCACAAACGCCTATAAGGAATGAAAAAAACCTTAAATCAGGCTAAGAAGTGATTCTTTGGGTTGGCAATTCGAATATAAAAATACCCAAGTTAAGAAATTTTCTAAGAGCTACTATTCAATGTGTAAGTGCTTAAAAGAAAATCATTTTATTTTCAAGTCCATACAAGCCAGAACTTATTCTGAATTGTTATGATTCCTCCAAAGCCTGTTATCAGAAATAGGGAAAGTTTTTTTTTTATTTCCTAAGTTAGAACATTCATGATGAAATATTATGTCTTGCAGTTATCTTAATGGGCAAGGTCATCTGGAGAAAATTCTGATATCTTTATTTAATCTGTGCTTCTGTTGACATATATGTTAACTTCACATCACTCTATACTTTAAAAAAAAAAAAGCTGCTGAGAACTTATTTCCCTTGGATGCGTTTACGTAGCTAATCAGAAAGGAAAGTTTCAGGTTGTCATTCAGCTTTCCACAAAGGTACAAGAATTTGTGTAGCACGTTCTTCTAAATAAAGTGTTACCAGCTTGACTGGTAATGAATTTCTAGTTCTCCCCAGTTCTGTTGCTGAGATGCTTCTCAATAGCAGACTGCAAAATACATCAGTGCTCAATCATCATTTCCTTTCTGTTTCATTCTTTTTCTTTTCTAACGTCAGATACCTCCAAAGTGTATGGATATGGCTTTGCCCTTGTCCAACAAGAAGTAAATTGTCTGGATGGCTGACTGTAACTGTCGTGGCTAAAAACACAAAGGTTAGTAGCTATTACAATAAACAATGGAAGTAGGTGGAGATGATAGATACAAGGAAAATATTTTTAGGCATTGCAAACACACTAAAGTCCTTATAGCCAAGGATTTTCTAAGAAAGGAAGACAGTAACAACAAAATAGATATCATTTGTTATCTATTTAATATTGTATTTTGTGTTAAGCATTCTACTAGGTACTTAAAAACTCTTTTAATCTTTGGAATAATTTTTCAAATTGGAAGATTATATTATGATTCAATAGAGAATAAAACTGAAGTCTAGGAAGATTAAATGATATTGCCAATCATACAACCAGATGGCGATAGGGCAGTTGCCTGGGCCCACAATACCATCCATCAACTCCTCCTGCAACTTCTCCTCATATTTAATTCTACCCAAGTACCAGTGAAATAGGATAGACAGAATAAAATCTGGAAATCTAACCTTCAGCAATAAGTAAAACCGCATGAAACTAATTTATCAGCTATTGAGTGCTACAGAGATCATAATAAGACTTCTTGAAGGCATATACTTAATAAGAAACAGAGTATAAGAGAAGTAGACTCACTACATAGAAGAAACTGAGAGCAACCTCTAATTCATTGTATTTTAAGAATCTTCCTCCCATAGGCCTCTACTTTCTACCTTCCTACGGCGAAATTAGTCAACTTTAGACTTCCTCCTTAGGCCTAGAGAGAATTCTCCATCTTATGAATCTTGTGGAAGGCACAGCCTGCTTCTCACCACAGAAGCTGCAAACAGTAGATACTCTGCCAACCCTCCTTCAGCTAGTTAGGATCAGATATTGGAACATTCTGATATAATTTTATTTTTTACAGCTTTGATACATAATTGACAGATGACACTGTGTAAGTTTAAGGTGTACAACATGATTTCATACATGTATATATTATGAAATGATTACCATAAGGTTAATACTTCTATCACTTCACATAATTCCCTTTTTTCATGTGTAGTGAGAACATTTATCTTTAGTAACTCACAAGTATATAATACAGTATTGGCTATAGTCACCATGTTGTACATTAGATCCCCATAATTTATCTTATAGTTGGAAGTGTGTACCCTTTGACCAATATGTCTCCATTTCCCTCACCCCTCAACCCTGGCAACCACCATTCTACTTTTTCTATGAGTTTAGCTTTTTTAAGATTACGTATATAAGTGAGATCATACAATATTTGTCCTTCTCCATCTGGCTTATTTCACCTAGCATAAGGCCCTCATGGTCCATTGATGTTGTCACAAATGGCAGGATTTCCTTTTTTTCTCATGGCTATGAATAGTATCCCATTGTGTGTGTGTGTGTGTGTGTGTGTGTGTGTGTGTATTTGTATACATATGTATCTCACATCTTCTTTATCCATTAATCCATTGAGTAACGAAGTTGTTTCCATACCTTGGCTATTGTGAATAATGCTACAATGAACATCATAGTGCAGTTATCATTCTGAGATCCCAATTGTATTTTCTTTGCATATATACCCAAGAGTGGAATTGCTGGATCATATGGTAGTTCTTTTTTTAAGTTTTTGAGGAACCTCTATACTGTTTCCCACAGTGGCTCTACCAATTTACATTCCTACCAACAATACACAGGATTCTCCTTTCTCCACATCTTTGCCAACACATTATCTCCTGTCTTTTTGATGATGGCCATTCTAATAGATGTAAGGTTTTGATTTACATTTTCCTAATGAAAAAGATTGATCACCTTTTCATGTGCCTGTTGGCCATTTGTATGAGCTGTGTGTATTCTCTGGAAAAATGTCTACTCAAGCCTTCTGCCCACTTTTTAGTCATTTTTCTTTTTGCATGCTGTTATATTTGTTCCTTACATTTTTTGGATATTAACCCTTATCAGACAGGTGGTTTGCAAATATTTTCTCCCATTCTATAGACTACCTTTCCATTTTGTTGATTGTTTCTTTCACCGTGCAGGTGTTTTTTTTTTGTTTTTTTGTTTTTTGTTTTTTTTAGTTTGATATAATTCCATTTATCTTTTACTTTTAAGGCTTATGCTTTTAGTGTCAGACACTAAACAAATCATCACCAAGACCAATGTAAAGGAGATTTGTTCTTGTTTTATTATAGGAATTTTAGTCTTGGGTTTTATGTTTAAATTTTTAATCTATTTAATATTTGCAAGTGGTATAAGGTATGAGTCAAATTTCATTCTTCTGCATGTGGATATCCAGTTTTCCTAACACCATTTATTGAAAAACTAATCTTTCCCTCTGGCATATTGTTGGCTGTCTTGTCGAACAGGGGTAGATTGTATATGTGAGGGTTTATTTCTGGGCTCTCAATTCTATTCCATTGGGCTGTATGTATTTTTATGCCCATATCACTGTTTATATTAATACAGCTTTGTAATACAGTGTGAAATCAGGAAGTGTGATACCTCTAGCTTTATTCTTCCTGAGAACTGCTTTCACTATTCAGGGTCTTTTGTGTCTTAACATGAATGTCAGGATTGTTGTTTTCTATTTCTATAAAAATTATTTGGGTAGTATGGATATTTAAAATATATTAACCCTTCTGATCCATGAACACAGTATAGCTTCCCACCTATTTGTGCCTTCCTCAATTTCTTTCATCAAAGTCTTATAGTCTTAAGAGTACACTGATGGAATTTTAAATATAAAATTATGACCCAGAGAAACAGTAATAGTGGAGAATTATTTTCTGTTGTGGCTGGGTAAAGACATCCAATCGCTGGGGCGGCAACAGAAGCAATGTCTGCAGGGACTTTAGTGAAAGTAGTGCAAGGGGTGGCAACCAGTGATCTGTGTGAGAACAGCAGCGGCCTCATTGAACCACTTTTCTGTTATATAGCCTTGGTAGAAGTTGTGACTGCTGCCCAGTCTTCTGAGCCTTGTTCCTAATGATCTTGTAAGCCACCTAATATTCTAGAAATAAATTCCTTTTGGTTTAAATCAACTTTATTTACACTGCCAGGAATAAACCATCCTTTCTTACCATCAGCCTTTCAAGCATGTCAAATTCTTACTATGAGATTTAGTTTGTATTTCATTACCTCAAAAGCTCCTGATTGCCAAATGATGCCTTGATTAAAAGTGGCAACCATACCTAATTATATCCATGAAAATGTTAACATCTTAAATTCTCTAAAAGAAATCAAGCAGGGCAGAAGTGGGATAAGAGCTGAATGGAATTTGAGTATTGTCTGAGGAAAAAAGACTAAGGTGGCTTGTCCAAGAAGGGAGAGAGAAGCATAAGTCCTACATTTTAGCCATAGTTCACATTCTATGGCAGAACTGACTCTTTATATTGCAAGTCCTCAATTCTGAAATGATATACTCCCACCATAAATGTAGGAACCATCGATATCAATGTCATCACAATTTCTTGATTTTTGTTAAGTAACTCCCCGAATAATCAAGTTATTTAATGGTCAGTGATTTTTGAGGAGATAATATTATTACCCCAATTTTACAGATAAAGAAACTAAAGCTTAGAAAGGTCAAAACTTGTACAAGGTAGTCAGTAAAGAGCAAAGCTTGGATTTGACCCAGGGAGTAATAACTATTACAACTTTATTGCTTTTCCTAAATGTAGAAAAGATGATAGGATGATCTTTTCAATAAATAACAGGGAACTTCCTCTCCAGAAACCCTACACTGGGGTCTTCCCATTTTCCAAAGACAAGGTTAGAAACAGCCTTACAATTCTTCCTGGCCTCTCAAAAACTGATCCCACTGGTCCATTTCTTCCCTTACACATCCACTTCCTCTTCTTTCTATTTGCTTTCACTCTCATCTCACCATACTTACTTTTCTTAGCTACAGTCTGCCAAGACAAAAGATAATATTCTACAAGGTCTAATTCAAGTATCCTAACTTTTGGTGAAGCCAGGTTCCTCATAAATGTTTAATAATCTCTTCATCTGCTTGTTTGTATGTGGTATAAAACACACACACACACACACACAACATACAGGCATGTTTAGCACACAGCAATATATTCAGATAACTGACCTGCATTTGATTTTGTGCCAACTAGATTTTATCACTTTTGCAACTACTTTTAAGTAATTATATACTCTAAGGAAGTTGCAGAGAATATGCAAGAAGGTCCAATACACCCTTCACTCAGCCTCCCTCAACATCTTGCATAACTATAGTGTAATATCAAGGAAGATAACCAATATTGGTAAAAGCTATGCCCTGAAAGGATCCTGTGGGTTCATATCCATCTATGGGAGAAAGAGTTCCAATTTGCAATGGTTGTTGGAGAACTGGCTCCTGTAAGAAAATGCCAGGATGCAGTGGTCACAGTTGACTCATGGACTATAGCATTGAAGTGCTTTGAGAAAATACCCTGATACATATGTATCGCATTACTATGGCAGTGAGTATGAACCATAGATCAGGGAATTCACATTGTAAACAAATTGCACTTGAATTGAAACTCAGGATACATGAGATATGGTCATTAACCACCAAATATTACTGAAAACTATCGCTCAGTACCCAGAGAAGGGTTCTATAGAAAATAAAGAAAAGAAAGAAGTCATGTTGTGGTGAGAAGTATACTGACTTTGGAATCAGAGTAGGGTTTGAACCCTGAATTTACCACTTTTTTTTAAATTTTAATTCCGGTATAGTTAACAGGTGGTGTTATATTAGTTTCAAGTGTAGAACACAGTGACTCAACAATTCTATACATTACTCAGTGCTAATCATGAGGTGTATACTTTCGTCACCACCGCCCATTTCACCTATCTCCCCCACTCCCTCCCCTATGGTAACCATCAGTTTGTTCTCTATAGTTAAGATTTTGTTTCGTGTTTTGGCTTCCCAACCCCCACGTTGTTCATTTGCTTGTTTTTTTAATTACACATATGAGTGAAATCATAGGGTATTTGCCTTTATCTGACTGATTTTTCTTAGCATCTTACTTTCTAGTTCCATCCTTGTCATTGCAAATGGCAAGATTTCATCCTTGTTTATAGCTACATAATATTCCAATGTACATATATACTCCATCTTCTTTATCATTTATCTATCGATGGACACTGGGATGCTTCCATAGTTTAGCTATTGTAAATAATGTTGCTATAAACTTAGGGGTGCATGAATAATGTTGAATTAGTGTTTTCTGTATTTTTTGTGAAAATACCCACTGGTGTGATTACTGAATCATAGGGTGGTTCTATTTTAACATTTTGAGGGTCCTCCATACTGTTTTCCACACTTTCTGCACCAGTTTGCATTCCATCCAAAGTGCACAGGGATTCCTTTTTCTCTATATTTCACCAACACCTGTTGTTTCTTCTGTCTTTGATTATAGCCATTAGGACAGGTGTGAGGTAGTATCTCACTGTAGTTTTGATTTTCAGTTCCTTGATGAGTGAGGTAAAGAATCATTTCATGTGTCTGTTGGCCATCTGTATGTCTTCTTTGGAGAAATGTCTGTTCGTGTCTTCTGCCCCATTTTAAATGGATTACTTGTTTTCGAGTGTTGTATCAGTTCTTTATATATTTTGGACACTAACCCTTTATTAAATAGATATGTCACTTGCAAATATCTTTTCCCATTCCAAAGATTGCCTTTTAGTTTTGTTGAATGTTTCCTTCATTGTGTAAAAAGTTTTTACTTTGATGTGGTCCCAAAAGTTTATTTTTGCTTTTATTTCCCTTGCCTCAGAAGACATATGTAGAAAAATATTGCTATGGCTGACATCTCAGGAGTTACTGCCTGTGCTCTCTTCTAGGATTTTTATGGTGTTAGGTCTCACATTTAGGTCTTCATTCATTTTGAATTTATTTTTGTGTATGGTTTAAGAAAGTGGTCCAGTTTTCCCAACGCCATTTGTTGAAGAGACTGTCTTTTTCCCATTGCATACTCTTTCCTCCTTTATCAAAGATTAACTGAACATGTAAGTATCATTCTAGTTCTATGAAAATGCTGTTGATATTTTGATAGGGATTGCATCAAATCTGTAGATTTCTTTGAATAGTTTCGACATTTTAACATTTGTTCTTCCAATCCATGAGCATGGAATGTCTTTCCATTTCTTTGGTCTTCCACAATATCTTTCATCAATATTTTATTTTATTTTATTTTATTTTATTTTATTTTATTTTATTTTATTTTATATTTTATTTTATTTTAATTTTATTTTTAACATTTTATTTATTTTTGAGACAGGGAGAGACAGAGCATGAACAGGGGAGGGTCAGAGAGAGGGAGACACAGAATCCGAAACAGGCTCCAGGCTCTGAACTGTCAGCACAGAGCCTGATGCGGGGCTCGAACTCACGGACCGTGAGATCATGACCTGAGTGGAAGTCGGCCGCTTAACCGACTGAGCCACCCAGGCACCCCTCATCAATATTTTATAGTTTTTACAGTACAGGTCTTTCACCTCTTTGGTTAAGTGTATTCCTAGGTATTTTATTATTTTTGGTGCAACTGTAAATGGGATTTTCTTAGTTTCTCTTTCGGCTGCTTCTTTATTAGTACATAGAAATGCAACAGATTTCTGCAAATTGATTTTATCTGTTGGATAGAACAGGGAAGTTTTCAGCTATTATTTCTTGAAAAATATTTTCTGCCCCCTTTCTTCTGCTTCTTCTGGAATACATATAACGGAAATGTTATTATACTTGATGAAATCACAGAATTCCCTAAGTCTATTCTGATTTTGCATTTTTTTTTTCTCATCTGCTCAGCTTGATTACTTTCCATTATTCTGTCTTCCAGGTCACTAATTCATTCCTCTGCTTCCTCTAGCCTGCTCTTTATCCCAATAAGTATATTTTTAATTTTATTTATTTTGTTCTTCATCTCTGGTTCTCTTTTATGTCTTTGTTAAGGATCTCACTGATGTCCTCCACTCTTTTCTCAACTCCACTATCTTCATGATCATTACTTTACATTCTCTATCAAGCATATTACTTACATCCATTTCACTTATGTCTGTTGCTTTGATTTTGTACTGTTCTTTCATTTGGTACATATTCCCCTGTGTCCTCATTTTGTCTAACTTTGTCTGTGTCTGTGTACCACTTACTTTTAACTGTGACATTGCACAAGGTATCTAACCTCTCTGAGCCTCAGTTCTCTTACGTACACAACAGGGCTGTTAATGATCATCCTATAGAATACTTTAAAGATGACATTCAAGAATGAACAAAATGTGTCCATTATTTAGTAAGGTCTTAGGAAATGTGGGCTTGAATTTTTTACTCCATACAAAGTATACATAAAAGCTATAGACTCACTCTCAAGAAACTTTCAGTCTATCTGGAAAGAGAGGCAATATCATTTAGAGATTATCAGGAGATGAAGTCAAGTGTTAAATGGAATTATATTTTCCCTACCTAACACTTAAAAATCACCAATCACATTTTTAAATGTTTGCCTTGTTTTTTTCAATCAGTGCTTATTTTTTCCATATAGTATAAAAAGTATTAAACACATTTATTATCCCAGAGCTAGATGTCAAAATTCAGTCTTAATTTGGCAAGCATTCCAGAGGACTTAGGTTCTCCTTTCAGCTGAAGTACTCATACCAGTTCCCCTGTCAGAAATGTTTCTTTTGAAATTCTTATGTATTTGATTGTTCATAATGTTTCTCATTGTAAAATATGCCTTATGACTGTACCAAAACAAACCTATCACATCTTGGACCTTATATATTTTCAATACAAATGATCTCTTAGATTACATTATATGTTTCATGATCTGAACTATATGCAATACTCCAATCTACTGATTGGAGAATAATCATACAATCATCGGTAATTTTTAAAAAATTATTTTGAAATAATTATACATTCACAGGAAGATGCCTTAAAAATATACAAAAAGTACAAAACCTAGCAAAAAAGGACTCTTCACTCAATTTCCTCCAGTGATAACACTTTACAGAGCTATCAAAACCAGGAAATTGACAGTGGTAAAATCCACCATTTTATTCAGATCTCACAAGTTTTACATGTACTCATTTCTGTGTGGTTGGGTACACTTCTAGGCAATTTCATCATATATGTAGCTTTGTGCAACCACCACTACAATCAAGACAACTGTTCCATCACCATAAAGTTCGCTCTTATTACCTGTTTTAGCCATACCTACTGACCTCTCCATATACCTAAACCATGGCAACTTCTAATCTGTTCTCTATCTCTAATTTTATTATTTCAATAACGTTATATAAAAGGAATCATATAGTATATAATCTTTGAGTTTGGCTTTACTCAATAAAATTTCCTGGACAATCATCAAGGTTGTTAAATATATAAATAGTTCATTCATTAATTTGAATGCATTATGTTCCATGCTATGGATGCTTTTTGTTATTTATTTGTTCAATCACCTAACATTTAAGGACATTTGGGGTTTTTTTCCCCCAATGATTGGCTATTACAAATAAAGCTGTTATAAACATTCATAGAAAGGTTTTTGTGTAAACATACATTTTTATTTCTCGGGGATAAATACCGAAGAGTATAATTGCTGAATCATATGGTTAAGTATTTGTTTAGTTTTAGAAACTAACGAACAGTTTTTCAGAGCTACTATACCATTTAAAATTCCCATCAACAATGTATGAGTGATCAAATTGCTTCACAACCTCATCAGCATTTGTTGTTACCACTATTTTTTTATTATAATAGGTGTGTATAACACCAACTCAATTTGATTTTAGTTCGCATTGCCTTAATGATTAATGATGCTGAGCATTTTTTCAAGTGCTTTTTCACCATCCATACATCCTATTCAGTACTGAATATTGTGTTAGCTATTCCAGTTCCTTTGCCTTTCCATATAAATCTTAGAATATGCTCATCTATGTCTACTAAAATTCTTTGGAGTTGTAAAAGCAATTGCATTAATCCTATAGAACAATTTGAGGAGACTTAGCATCGCTATTATGATGTGTCTTTTAATCTATGAAGATGATAAACTTTTCTAATTAGTCATCTTAGATTTCTTTTATTAACATTCTGTAAATTTTAGCAGACATTTTCTGTACATATTTTGTTAGATTTATACCTAAGTACTGAATTTTATTTGGAGCAATTATAAACAGTAGTGAAGAGTTTTATTTCCAATTGCTCATTTTAGTAAACACACATGCAGTTAATTTTTATGTGTTTATCTTTCATTCTATGACCTTGCTGAACTTACTAGTTCTAGGAGCTTTTGGTAGATTCCTCAGGCTGTTCTCTGCAGACAATCATGTGTCTACAAATAGAAATAATTTATCTTTTGCTCTATCTACAATCTTTTAAAATTCTTGCATTATTGCACTGGCTTGAAATTCCAGTTCAATGTTGAAGAAAAATGGATAAGTTGATAGTTTTGAATTATTCTCAATCTTAAATGGAAAGAATTCAGTCTCACAATGAAGTGTGGTACTAGCTATAGTTTTTATATATGTGCTCTTTATGAGGTTGAGATTCCCTCTGTTCCTACTCTGTTGAAAATGTTTATCATAAATGAGTGTTGAATTTTGTCAAATGATGTTTCTGCATCATGTATGTAATCATATGATTATTCTTTGTTAGTCTTTTAACATGGTAGATCACATTAATTAATTTTCTAAAATTGAATTAGTACTGCATATTGGAATAAATCCCCTTTGTTGTAGTGTATTAATCTTTTCATATATTATTGGATTTGATTTCTTAATATTCTATTGAGGATTTCTCATTTAAGTTCATGAGAATTATCGTTTTATAGTTGTTGGGTACTATTTTGTATTTTGTCTTATTTTGGTATAAGGGTAATATTGGCCTCACAAAATATGAAGTGTTCCCTCTGCATCTATTTCTTGGAGGAAAACGTGTAAAATTGGCATTAAGTCATCTTCAAAATCTTTAGTAAAATTCTCCAGTGAAGCCAGCTTTACCTGGAGATTTCTTTTGGGGGATCCTTTAAACACAACTTCAGGTTCTTTAATGGGTGTATAACAATTCAGGCTATATTGTTCAACTTAGCTGAGTTTTGTAACCAATTACTCCAAGTAATTGGTCTATTGCTTCTAGCTGATTTGTAAACAACTATGTACCAACTCATGTATGATTTTATAATTTTAATGGAAATTTCCTTTGTATTTACTTCATGATGAATATTCTGATCTATTTAAAATGTTTCCTAGTGACTTAGTATCATTTTTTAACTTTCTGATGTTTTTAGTTACAGCTGTGTACATGAGATGTTAGCCCCAACACTTAATGTCCCCATCTTGTCATGTTTTGAGTTTGACTAATTTCTCTTGCCTTTCACCTCCTCCCTCAGTATTAGTGGCTACTTCTACAGATAACACTGTGCTTACCACTAAGAAGCTCCTCCCTCTATTTTTCAGTAGTAATTTGATAATACAAATCCACCTAATATTTAGAACAATATATAGAGTATTTTGAAATTCAGGATTAAGATACAACAGACTTTTAATGATATGAGTCCTATTTAAAAATGGCAAAATGCTAACACCCACAGATGGAAATAACTTTTGTTAAGAAATATTGTGTAAAATATATTATTTTCATGTTTTTAAATACTCTACTAGGTACAACAATCTTGATTTCTTTAATCATATATCTTCCTATTACCATGCCCAGATTAACTAAGTGGTAACTTCATCAAAAACATAAGGCTAGTTATTAAAGTTATTAAACACTCAGATGTTAGAGAGCTGTTAAAAATTATTAAAACACTAAGATGGTTAAATATATAGTTAACTTGGAAATATTTATATATATCATAAGCCAGAAATTATATATGGTGGCATTCTTACATAAACATTTTGTTCTCCAGTTACCTGAAGAAACCAGGGAGCTAATAGAAATTTCTATCTTCTGAATGAATATATCTTCCTAGGTTTTTATGATATTCTATTTGTCCAATAAGGACCAAATATAGGACTATTTGCAAAAAAATTGTATTCTTTACTTACCTTCTCCTTCTAAGTAAGGATTCTTATCACTTTTTTTTAATTACCAAAAAAGAAAAACTAGTAGTGAAAATTAGTTGTCGTACTTCCTACCCTGGAAATGATTCCGTCTAGTTTATGTGTTTACATGCCATCCTTGATCAGAGTACTATGTTGAGATGGAGAAGAGTTGTATTCAGGAGTAATCTCTTCACTGGAGTTCCACCAGAAACCAGATTTATTCATTGAGAAGAATCACAAATGTCATAACCCTTCCTTTGTAACATTATCTTGCACCTTCTTTAGCTAGTTGAAAAGTATTCATGTTTCAAGACTGTTATGTCTAACATCATGTGAACATCCTACAATCTTCATAAAAACAATTCAGATCACCTGGACATTTTAATTTAATTTTATTCTATTCTATTTTTTCCTTTGTTTCTTCATCTCAATGGGGAAATAAATTAACTCTGTATAAATAAGTTTACATTGCCCCAACTTTATCATTAATTCAATTTTCACTTTTATCTTCTGCCTTTTATTTTTTTAAGTTTATTTATTTATTTCTGAGAGAGAGAAAGAGAGAGAGTGAGACAGAGAGAATCCCAAGCAGGCTCCTGACTGTCAGCACAGAGTCTGATGTGGGGCTCAAATTCACAAACCATGAGATCAAGACCTGAGCCGAAATCAAGAGTAAAACGCTTAAGGTACTAACCCACCCCAGGAACCCCTGCCTTTGTTTTTTTAATGTTTATTTATTTTTGAGAGAGAGTGTGTGTGTGAGCAGGGGAGGGGCAGAGAAATAGGGGAACAGAAGATCTGAAATGGGCTTTTTGCTGACAGCAGTGACCCCGATGTGGGGCTTGAATTCACGAACCATGAGATCATGACCTGAACTGAAGTTGGACATTCAAAGGACTTAGCCACCCAGGTGCTCCTTTTCTGCCTTTTAGATAAATGATGTTTTTTAAGGGTTCTAGATATTGGAAGAGGAAGAAAAAAAAGGGGTACTTCAGAATGAAAGATTTCAAAGATAAGTTTCATTCATGTCATGATTTTGACCAAACTCTGGTTTGAAATTCTCATTTCTATTCTCTGAGGTTTTTATGTTGACCCCACACCACACGTTGTGCTCTAATGGGCTCCATCCAGACAGCTTAATTTGGTCTCTTGCTTCTCTCTGTTCTTTTTTGCTATTTTGGATTTCACAAACAACACAAACAAACAAATAAACTAGAGGAGTTTCAGAGGAGCATGAGACTGACCCATGGCCTTATGCAGCTTAATACATAATTTCCTATGTTGTACTTTCTTCTCTATTAGCAAGAAAGAATTTTGGTCCACAAACTCATGACACACTTATCTACTATTGATCTGAGATATGTGAGAGTTAAGAAAATGTACACCACTCCTCACTAGTTTGGGTGGTATAGTCCTTATCATCTGCTCCCTAAAGCCAGAAATATACATTCTGTCTGGAAGGGTATGGGAAACTGTAGGAAGAGTCTGGGAAACTGTAGGAAGAGTCAACAAGGCACCCAGTCATATCCCATAAAGCCTGACCTCTCCTTATGTCATGTGGTCACTCAGGTAGTATTCAGGTGACCCTTCAGAGAGCACATTTGCGGCCTCAAGTAACCTATAGTCTTGCTGTTGCTCCAGAGGCAATCACACTGGGTCTCCACATAACAACATCCAAACTCTTAGAAGAAAATTGAGTATGTTTTATTCATCACTTATTCCTCTCTGCTTTTTTCCTCTCTAAAGCTCCATAATTTCAATGTAAGTGCTAAAACCTTTTTCCGTATTTTGGGTTTTATAAGCTGTATAGAAATTGCCACAATATGGAGATAGTGATATGTCTCTTACCTTCCTTTCCTCATGTCTCCCTCCAATTCCTGTTAAGGGTTATCTGTTCCTACATCATTCCATACCCTATTCAAATAGTTCTAATTATTGTGTTTCCTCTTTTCAATCTTTTCTCTAAAACCAGGAACAATGTAGGTCTACCTTTCCAAAACCCATGTCCCCTTAAGACTTTTAATTGGGTTTAATCATTGGAAAGAATTTTCACTATGGAAGAAAGGAACTTGCTTCTGATATTTAGAAGGTAAGTTCATCTCTCTGAAGTTCAGCTTCACAAGAAGTCTAGTTCAGTCTAACTATCATATGTAAAGAAACAGAAAATGAATTCTTTTGCAAGTCCAGTATTCTAAATAACATTATGCTCTGCTTGCAATAGATGAATTTACTATCTCCTATGCAGGGACATTAAAAAATAATCACTCTTCCCTGTGATAATATCTTAAGAATTATAAGACATAATTCCTGCTCCTATCTTTCTTTAAATCTACTACCTGGTTACATGTTGGCTTTGACACTTGTACTTGGTTTGACCACCAAAGCAGTCAGTCAAAGAAATTATTTTACTTTTTCTGCATACCTATTTATCAGTATCTTTTGGAGGAAGAAAATTTCAGTGCATACCACTACATAAGCTGTCGCTAAAAACGCACTGCTTGTAAGTGCTCAGTCTTCTCCATGAAATTCAAATTCAGGTTACTTTATTTTAGACTCTTTTTCTATATATAGACAGAGGTAGATTTATGATTGACAGAGGAAAGGAGGGGGAGAAAAAAGATGATGAAAGAGACAGCAAGTGGAGTTCTAAGATGTCCTTATTACTAAACCATTTGAAATAATTTTTGATTGACATATCAGATACAGAATTTTAAGAGCAAATGTAGGATATAGAATTTTAGTGAAGAGTAGACTTTATTTATTACTTTCTTAAGGTCAGAAGCATATAGGAATGCAGTAAAAAGATCACCCCATCTCCAAGAAGGGACCCAAAGCCCATGTGACGAGTTAAGTTTCCTAAAACCCTGAGGATAAAAACCACCCTATGGTGTTTGTATTAGCATTCATTCTATTAGTCATCACTCCTTTGGTTACAAGTTACATGAAGCAACTCAAACTTCCTCAGAGAAAAAAGGGAAATTACTAGTTCACATAACCCAGAAGGGATGGGTATAGCAGGAAAAGACTAGAACCAGGGACTTACATCTTTTCTCTCCCAGCCTCTCAGCTCTTCTTTCCCTTCCTGTGGACAGAACTCTCTGTTACTACAGACCAGCGTCTACAGGAGATATTTATTTATTTTTTTATTTTTATTTTTTATTTTTTATTTTTTAATATATGAAATTTACTGTCAAATTGGTTTCCATACAACACCCAGTGCTCATCCCAAAAGGTGCCCTCCTCAATACCCATCACCCACCCTGCCCTCCCTCCCACCCTGCCCTCCCTCCCACCCCCCATCAACCCTCAATTTGTTCTCAGTTTTTAACAGTCTCTTATGCTTTGGCTCTCTCCCACTCTAACCTCTTTTTTTTTTTTTTTTTCCTTCCCCTCCCCCATGGGTTTCTGTTATGTTTCTCAGGATCCACATAAGAGTGAAACCATATGGTATCTGTCTTTCTCTGTATGGCTTATTTCACTTAGCATCACACTCTCCAGTTCCATCCATGTTGCTACAAAAGGCCATATTTCATTTTTTCTCATTGCCACGTAGTATTCCATTGTGTATATAAACCACAATTTCTTTATCCATTCATCAGTTGATGGACATTTAGGCTCTTTCCATAATTTGGCTATTGTTGAGAGTGCCGCTATAAACATTGGGGTACAGGTGCCCCTATGCATCAGTACTCTACAGGAGATATTTAAAAGTTCAAAAAAAATCTGTTTGTACCAAATAAATTGGAACTCTTATGCCAATGAAATCCTGTACCTTCTAAGGTAAATAAAATCTTTAAAGAAATATAAAAAAAAACTGCCTCAATATGCTCACCATGGATCCCTAGGATATAATCAATCAACAATTGTACCAGTATAAATATTTTTATGAAATATTTTTCTGCCAGTTTCACATACAATGTACTTCTGAAGTAATAACTGAATTTCACTCTTATTCAATGCATGAAACAGAAGCTAATATTTAGTATGCATTTTACCGGTTACTTGTATTATTTCATTTAATCCTCACCACAACTCAAAGATGTAATAATTATTATTATCCTCATTTTACAGAAGAGATATTGAAACAATGAGAGATTTAGTATCTTCCCAAGGCCACAGGGCTAATAAGTTCTAGAGCTGGGATAAGTAATGGAAGTTCTATGTGGAAAGTAATCAGCATAAAATGTCATATATAGAGAGTATGTATATCTACTTGTTGTTCCATCAGAAGTCGATTTATATTTTCCTTCATATCTGAGTATATTCTCACTCTGGTTATAGAATGCTGACCTTATTAAGATGAAATCAGTGATATTTGCACAATATACATGTTCAACACCCAACACTATTCCCAGCTTTTTAAAAAGTGCTACATTGGGGCGCCTGGGTGGCGCAGTCGGTTAAGCGTCCGACTTCAGCCAGGTCACGATCTCGCGGTCCGTGGGTTCAAGCCCCGCGTCAGGCTCTGGGCTGACGGCTCGGAGCCTGGAGCCTGTTTCCAATTCTGTGTCTCCCTCTCTCTCTGCCCCTCCCCCGTTCATGCTCTGTCTCTCTCTGTCCCAAAAATAAATAAAAAACGTTGAAAAATTAAAAAAAAAAAAAAAAGTGCTACATTAAATGGAAAAAATGAAATAAATAATGACATTATCATGTCCCAGTGGCTATCATAAAAGCAAATTTGTATCATTTTTTTCATGTTTTTATCTAAATTCCGGTTAACATACAGTGTAACATTAGCTTCAGGTATAGAATCTAGTGACTCATCACTTACATACAACACCCAGTGCTCATCACAACAGGTCCCCTCCTTACTACATCATCCATTTAACCTGTCCCCCCACATCCACCTCCCCTCCAGCAATCCTCAGTTTGTTCTCTATAGTTAAGAGTGTGTTTTCTGGTTTGTCAATCTTTTTTTTTCACCTATGTTCATCTGTCTTGTTTCTAAAATTCCACCTATGAATGAAATCATATGGTATTTGTCTCTTACTGGCTTAGTATAATACTCTCTAGCTCCATCCATGTCATTGAAATAGCAAGACTTCATTCTTTTTGAAGGCTAAGTAATATTCCATTCTCTGTGCATGTGTGTGTGTGTGTGTGTGTACACATACATATATACCATATCTTCTTTATCCATTCACCAGTCAACAGACATTCAGGCTCTTTCCATAATTTGTCTATTGTTGATAATGATGCTATAAATATCGGGGTGCATGTATCCCTTTGAATCAGTATTTCTGTATCATTTAGTTTAAATACCTAATAGTGCAATTGCTAGATTATAGGGTAGTTATTTTTAACTTTTTGAGGAACCTCCATACTGTTTTCTAGAGTGGCTGCACCAGTTTGCACTTTCACCAAAAGCATAAGAGGGTTCCTCTTTCTCTGCATTCTTGCCAACTCCGGTTGTTTCCTGTGTTGTTAATTTAAGCCATTCTGACATGTGTGAGGTGATATCTCATTGTGGTTTTGATTTGTATTTCCTGATGATGAGTGATGTTGAGCATCTTTTCATGTGTCCATTAGCCATCTGGATGTCTTCTTTGGAGAAATGTCTGTTCATGTCTTCTGCCCATTTTTAACTGGATTATTTATTTTGGGGGGTGTTGAGTTTTATGAGTTCTTTATATATTTTGAATAGCAATCTCTATCAGATATGTCATTTGCAAATATCTTCTCCCATTCCATTGGTTTCCTATTAGTTTTATTGAATGTTTCCTTTGCTGTGCAGAAGTTTTCCATCTTGATGAAGTCCCAATAGTTTATTTTTGCTTTTGTTTTCCTGAAAGAAGTGGATAAATTCCTAGAAACATATAAACTACCAAAATTGAAACCAGAAGAAATAGAAAACTTGAACAGACCCATATCACCAAAGAAACTGAATCAATAATCAAAAATCTCCCAACCAACAGAAGTCCAGGGCCAGATGGCTTCTACCAGACATTTAAAGAAGAGTTAATACATGTTCTTCTCAAACAATTCCAAAAAATAGAAAGGAAAGGAAAACTTCCAAACTTATTCAATGAGGCCAGTATTACCCTGATTCAAAAACCAGACAAAGACTTCACTAAAAAAGATAACTATGGTCAATATCCCTGATGAACATGATTGCAAAATCTCAACAAGTTTCAACAAATTTTAAGAGACTGAAGTCATACCATGCATCTTTTCTGTTCACAATGCCATGAAACTAGAAATCAATCAAAAGAAAAAATCTAGAAAGAACAGAAATACATGGAGGTTAAATAACATGCTACTAAACAGTGAATGGGTCAACCAAGAAATCAAAGAGGAAATAAAAATGTATGTGAAGAAAAATGAAAATGAAAATGAAAATATAACAATCCCAAATCTTTAAGATGCAGCAAAAGCTGTTCTAAGAAGGAAGTTCTCAGCAAAACACCATACCTCAAAAAGCAAGAAAAATCTCAAACAACTTAATCTTACACCTAAAGGAGCTAGAAAAATAAGAACAAACAAACCCAATAACCAGTAGCAGAAAGGAAATAATAAAGGTAACAGCAGAAATAACTGTACTAGAAACAAAAAAGAAAACAACAACAGAACAAATCAATGAAACCAGGAGTTGGTTCTTTGAAAAGATCAACAAAATTTATAAGCCTTCATTTAGCCAGACTCATAAAAAGAGAGGGGGGCAGGAGAGAGAGAGAGGACTCAAATGAACAAAATTACAAATGAAAGAGGAGAAATAACAACCAACACCACAGAAATATAAAGAATTATAAGAGAATATTATATGCCATAAATTGGACAACCTAGAAGATATGGACAAATTCCTAAAACCATATCACCTCCCAAAACTGAATCAGGAAGAAATAGAAAATTTGAATAACCAATTACCAGCAATGAAATTGAATGAGTAACCATAAAACTCCTATCACACAAAAGTCCAAGACCAGATGGCTTCACAGGTGAATCCTACCAAAGATTTAAAGAAGAGTAATATGTATTCTTCTCAAACAATTCCAAAAAATAGAAGAGGAAGGAAAACTTTCAAATTCATTGTACAAGAAGGCTTCCATTACCCTGATACCAAAACCAGGTAGATACTATAAAGAGAGAGAGAGAGAGAGAGAGAGAGAGAGAGAGAGAGAGAACGAGAGAGAGAGAACACTACAGGCCACTATTTCTGAAGAACATAGAGCAAAAATCCTCAACCAAATAGTAGCAAACCAAATCCAAGAATACATTCAAAAGTTCATTCTTTGCGATCAAGTGAGATTTACTGCCAGGATGCAAGGGTGATTTCATATTTGCAAATCAATCAACATGATACATCACAACAAAAAGAGAAAAACCAAGTAGTCATTTCAATAAATGCAGAAAAAGCATTTGACAAAGTACAACATCCATTCATGATAAAAATCCTCAACAAATAGGTTAAGAGGAAACATACCTCAACAAAATAAAGGCCACATATGAAAAACACAACTAACATCATACTCACTGGTGAACAACTGAGAGCTTTTCTCCTAAGATCGGAAACAAGACAAGAATGCCCACTCTCACCACTTTTATACAACATAGTACTGAAAGTCCTAGCCATAGCAATCAGACAATCAAAAGAAATAAAAGGCATCCAAATTGGGAATGAAGAAGTAAAACTTTCACTATATGCATATGACATAATACTATACACAGAAAACCCTAAAAACTCCACCAAAAAATTGCTAGAATTGATATACAAATTCAGTAAAGTCTCGGGATACAAAATCAACATAAAAAATCTGCTGCATTTCTATATACCAATAATAAAGCATCAGAAAGAGAAACTAAAATCAATCCCATTTACAATTGCACCAAAACAATAAGATTCCTAGAAATATAGGAAGTGAAAAGACCTGTAAGTCTTTTCCAAAGAAGTGAAAGACCTGTAACCTGAAAACTATAAAACACAGATGATAGAAAGTGAAGAAGACACAGAGAAATGGAAAAACATTCCATGCTCATGGACTGGAAGAACAATATTGTCAAAATGTCAATACTAAGCAAAGCAACCCATACATTCAATGCAATCTCTATCAAAATAACACCAGCATTTTTCACAGAGCTAGAACAAACAAACCTAAAATTTTTATGGAACTACAAAGACTCAGACAGCCAAAGCAATCTTGAAAAAGGAAAGCAAAGCTGGAGGCATTACAATTCTGGACTTCAAATTATATTATAAAACTATAGTGATCAAGACAGTATCAAGACAGTACTGGCACAAAAACAGACACACAGATCAATGGAATAGAAGAGAAAACCCAGAAATGGGCGCACAACTACTTCTTCGACAAAGCAGGAAAGAATATCCAATGGAAAAAAAAGATAGTCTCTTCAACAAATGATGTTAGGAAAATTGGACAGCAACATGCAACAGAATGAAACTGGACCACTTTCTTGCACCATACACAAAAATAAATTCAAAATGGATGAAAGATATAAATGTGGGACAGTATACCATCAAAATCCTAGAGGAGAATACAAGTAGTAACATCTTTAACATTGACCATAGCAAATTATCACTAGACATGTCTCCTGAGGCAATGGGTGCAATGTTGAGTCATGAAATATATTGGGATTTTTCAGTTTACATTGGTATCTTTTGTGCATATTTGGTAACGCAGAAATGGTACATCAAAAGGACAATCAGCCCAAGAAATTTGAGTTGCTTACTGTTCGTCACTATATAGCAGAAACAAAGTGGTCTTTCTCTCAGCCCTAAACATGTCAATCTCCCAAGGGCTGACTACATATGGTGATGTACAAAGTGAGGAACAAAATAAAGGAAGAGAATTATTCTAACCCTGAGAAGCTAGAAAGTAGAAAAAGTAACAACTCTTTCTAATTCTGTAAAATGGCTAGTATTCAGCATGTGATAGTGAAAAATATCTTCTGTTGACTTACTCTTTAAATATTAACAATGAATAAATTCTTAAAAGTATTTTTATTAGTTCTCAGTATTACTGTGATAAAGTAACTATAAGACAAGGCACCAGAGTGAAGATTTTTCACATTATACCTTTACTCTTTTATTCTTCACTCTATCAAAATATTTTGTCATGCAAGAGCATTTCTTTTATGAATCAGTATAGCTTTTCTCTTATCACAGAAGCAGTTTCAATTAATAAAACAGCCGCCTTACATTTGCAAATGAAGCAATTCAAGCTGAAGCCACCAGCAGAGGAAGGAGTGCCACGGGACCAAGGACTACATGATTTAACAATGTGTTGCAATTAGAAATGTATCATTCGGGAAATTACCTAGAATATGCTCATGAACTGGTAACCACCTTGACTGTCACCAGAGCAAATGAAAATTAACACATATTTAATAACTTGTGCATGCAGATTTAGAGTGTATTATTCAAAATTCATGGAAATGAATCATATGCCATTATTTAATCTACAATGCTTTTCTTATTTTGGATCATCTCACGCAGTCAAAATGATTTAATGTACTTTTAAGTATTATTAAATAAGCTTGAATGAAGGTTAAAAACTTAAATGTTTACACATTTTGTGCATGTATGTACATAGCTATCTTGGAATAATTTTTGTGACACTTTCTATTTACATTTCATTAGCTAACCCTTCTTTTAGCCGGGTGTACATTTAATAATCTCTTGACCCTTTATCCTTTGTCAGTGCTTTCAATAAAATTCAAATTCAAAGGCAAAATAATGCAAACATATTTGTGTAAGTCTGTTTGACTTATGTCTGCCATTTTTAAAAATTAAAATCATGTGGACCAATTTATATGTGAGACTTTCCTATATGCTTCAAAGAGAACATTATCTGTGGAAAGCTGTACGGGGGAACTGTCTGGTTGAGTCTGTGCATCTGTGCACATGTGTGTTCACCCATCCATTTGAGTGAATGCATGCGGAAGAATAAGGAACAACTTGAAAACTGATGAACTCATTTCTCATTCTGCACATATCAGTAAGGCAGAGATGATCAGTGGAGTCAGAAGTCATACCTAAAGAATCTTGAACTCTGCCTTATCACTAATATTGTCTGATGTGAAAAATTCAATATGCAAGACTGAAATCAGATAAAATAATGAGAGGTCCTGAATTTATCTAACCTATTTAAATATTGCTTGATCCAGTCCTCTAATTGCCCCAAGAACATGTATATTTAAAAAAATCTTATCAGCATTTTGTCATAAGACACTTATTGGACATAACTCTAATTTGTTCTAATGAAGGAAAAATTGTTCCAAAGCAAAATACCAACAGTAAATCTGAGCCATTCCCAGTGATTCCCAGTAACCTGAGTAATTTCTTAGAAAAAAGCCTCTAAGAATAGAAAAAGCTAAAACCAGTAACAGAAATCTCAGACTCTGGATATCCTTGAATCACGGCTTAAAAAGTTATTTTTGAAGTGTGTTTCTCAGATCTCTGAACTGCCATGAAATCTTCAAATGCACTGCTAATTTATTTTCATAAATTTTCTATTGTATAAAAATATTTAACAGGTAAGAAATCTGCATCTCAGGTTTGTTTGCTTGTTATTTATTAATCAATTCTAAGCTCCAATAGAGCAACAAAGGAATCTTACTAGTAATAAGAAGCCTTTGATGCATGCTTTGCAGAGCAATGATTCAGAAGGCTGGATTGGTCACGTCTAAGGTAGTTTATTGTTAATACTATGAAATTTAATAGAGACATGATTCTTATATGTAAGCATTAATAACAAGTTGCATATTCATTATCGAGACTTTTTCTGAGTGAAAAATACAAACACTGGCTGTTACAAACCCAACTGGAAAAATGTAGAATATCAATAAAAATTTTCTACAAAGACATCTTTAGTGCTAATATTAACATTTACAAATCAAATCAATGTGGATTATTTTCATTTCAAAAAAGAAGTTTAGTTACTTTAACAAAGAATTTAGTGCAGATTTCCTTCTCCTGGTATAAATAAGTATCTTTTTCCAAGGGTGCCTGGGTGGCTCAGTTGGTCAAGCATCTGACTTCAGCTCAGGTCACGATCTCATGGTTCATGAGTTCGAGTGCTGCATCAGGCTCTGTGCTGACAGCTCAGGGCCTGGAGCCTATTTTGGATTCTGTGTCTCCCTCTCTCTCTGCCCCTCCCCTTTTGCTCTTTCTCTCTCTCGCTCTCTCAGAAATAATAAAAACATTTTTAAAAAATAAGTATCTTTTTCCAGATAATAACACAAATAATGAAGGCATTTAGGTACCAAAGTTTGGAAGTCACTACCAAGGATACACAATGAGAAATCTAAAGCATTAAATATTTTGTAATGGAAGATGTTAAAAACAAATTGGCTAGGCATAAATTTGATATCCTTGAGCTGAATAAAAGAACAGCAAATAACATTTCCAAAAATTAAGTGATATGTATCAAAACTTTTTAAAATATTTTACCCTTTGACTCAACAAATCTATGATATCCTAAGAATACACCAAATAAGTGAATACAGATAAATTTCCAATGGTCTTCATTACAGGGTCATCTGAGAACAGTTCAAATTCCCCAGAATAGGGAAATAATAAATTATAGTATATCCATACAATGCAACTCTATAAACCACTGAGGACAATAATGTAGATAATGATACATACAATTTGCATGGAAAGAAGTTAGTAATGTAATGAGTAAAAGAGCAGGTTTTGCAACCTTATGTAAAATATATACAATAAATATTTGCTTCCTTATCAAGCATGTGTTTATATAGGTATAGGTGGGAAGATGGTGTCTGGGCATATCTGGCTGGTTTTAGTTTTGTTTATGCATATTTTTCTAATTTTAAATAACAAATACATATAACAAGTACAATCAAATTATTTTTTATTATTTAAAAGAAATGCAGTAAGATGTTCATTCTGGAAATGGTTTAAAATAACATTGCTGTGACGTGCTATGAAGTTACATGTTTTTCTGGTTTTTAACTTTTTAAATATCATACTCCATCATTGTGGTGTTTTTTAATATCTCACCTCTATGTGACTAGCTAAAATATTTGTATTTTCATGTGAATAACTCCTACCGCATTTAAATTTTACTGTAAGTTTCATTATTCTAAGTAATACACTAGCCTGATGAATTTTATTTATTATAATAATGTAATTAAGAAAATGTTTCTTCTAGCCCTTTAATCTGTGATTATTTCAGTAATATTATGACAAGGCAGTTTTTTCTTAATATTATGTAAGGATTCTATGGATGTTAATTTTGCATACAAGAGAATAGAAATATTAGGAAGAAAAAATTCTAGAAAACAAAGAATTGAAAGAATAAAGATATCAATTTGTCTTAGACCATTTTTTATCTACCTTTAAACAGTGCATCTTTTATTAATTTTTAAAATTGTTTTCAGCTTATAAACCAAATTTGTATAAGCTGTTTCAAGGAATAAATTTCTGGAATAACAAAATAACTTAATGCTTAAAATACAGAAATATCCTAGCCGAAAGACGCAGAATTATTTTTCAAGCCTATTATGCAACTATACCCATGTAAAAGGGATAAATAAAAGATATATGGGTAGAAGATAAATCTTGCATATTCTCATTTTCTTTCAGCATGACCCTTGTGAAATGGGTACCCTGAAAGGTCTGCATACATTTGTTATGTATTATTTTAAATGTTCCTTTAACTATACACATGAATATGCACATTCTTCTCACTTTTGTCTAATATCCATTTCATAGTGGGCTTCGCTGTACTGCCAATGAAAGGAGACACAGGTTTTTGCCTCACTTATACTCCACTAATATATCACTTTAATTATTTTAAAAAATTTATTTTAAGTAGGCTCCATGCCCAACATGGGCCTCAAACTCAACCCTGAGATTGAGACTGGCATGTTCTACCATCTGAGCCAACCAGCCACCCCTTACTTTAAGTGTTTACTGAGTAGCAACCATAAGATCTATTCTCTCTCTCCTTTACCTTTCTTGTGTTAACAATATATACCTAGTACATTTTCTTACTAGAGGTTGTTCTCTAGGGTTAACCCTAAGGTGCATAGGGTTCCAGGCAAACATATTTGCAGAGTCCCAATAGCTCTTTGTCAGATACAGTGATTTATTCTAGAAGAATATGTGGAGAAGTGGTACTTACGTATTTGTTTATTGTCTAGTCAGTGCACATGGAGATTCTTCCTACTGTATAAATACCATGTCTTTCTGCTCAGGTCCAGAAACCATTTCTTAATTTTCTTTATTGTCAAATGTGCTGTTACTAATTTTGGCTCCCCCAGCACAAGAAAAAGAAAGCAGTGTTACTAACTCATGAAGCTATGGCTTTGGCAAACTGTACTGAAACAGATTCTCTTGCCTCTGCAAGCATCTCTAATACCATTTAGCTAACATTGGTAATGTCATTATGAGATTACTTCATTTCATCACGCTGCCCATGGATATTGGCTTCCAATGACTCTTTCAAAGGTTGTTACTGTTGATAATAATCACAAGAGTAAATCTTACACAGAGTATGTAGGGTAATGTGAATAACAGTTTATTTTCTGATCATGTTAAATTTGCCATTTAGAATTTTATAGCATAAAAGCAGAACACATGTTCTAACCCTGTCTTCTCTTACACCCTTTAGCCATAATCACTACATTTCTAGAATATGATCTTTTTCATCATTTACTATACACTTGCCTTTTACACAATGCGACCAGAGGGAAAGGAAGACAAGGGGAGAGATGAGTGACCCCATTCACACAAGAAATGTCTGTCCCTCATCTGCATCTGGAAAGGCTTACAATCCACCTGGGAGAACACTGTCATCACATGGACCAGAGACAAGAAGGGTCCATTATCACCAAAGAGTTATGGTTTCAGAAGTTCTAAAAGGAGATCAATAAATCCACCTGAATAGGATGACTCTATATATGGTATAGAGCCTGCACTGAGGTGGAGCATCTTCGCCAGATGCAGCAGGGAGTAAAGGGCACCTGCTGTCACCCTCTAGTGCTGTCAACAGACCTAAGGCAGCATTGATGGGAACACAGATAGGTGAGAAGTGTAGCCTGTGGGCAGGACAAAAGGCCCACATTAAGGAATGGGCAACCATTAGTCCAGAATCCTGAGCCTTACCTGGGTCTAACATGAGTGGGAGTCACATCACGGACAACCAATGTGTCTGCCTCATTCTAGTAGCCTAAACTTCTGTGATTCCAGAAAAAGAATATCAAAGACTGGACAAAATTCAAGAGATCCCAGAACTTCTGATCATCTTAGGAGTTGAAGTAAAAGGTTGAAGAACACCCAAAGGTGTTCTTTGGGTGTTCTTGAGCTGCCCTGCATGGACAGCATTGCTGGTCCACGCCAGTCCAAGGTAGCAGAGAGGACATAGACAGAGGAAGGCACTCCAAAGCACAGAGGCCCCTGAGGCATGGAGCTGGGGCAGTGGTCAGCTTGCTCATGTCTAAGGGTAGTACTCCTTTCTACTTCAGAGCCCTATGAACAAGAAACTGGAATATATTTGGCCATGTTAGTACAGCTAGTACTAACTGGCCACTTAATTACACAACTGTAATAATCTGACTCCATTTTTGACGTTTGACTGTTGACAGCTTTCAAGTCCCACTGGTTCCTCTTCCTCTTCTGCTCCACATCTAGGCAAACTGATAAGAAAGTCCAGATGCTCCCTCCTTGGCCCTGGTGGGAAGTTTAAATCAACCAAGCCTTGTACTACATGCAGGAACCCTCCAGTTCTACTCCTAATCACAATAAATAACAAGCCAATCTCCTTTCCCTGCTCTCTCAGGCCATTTTTGAACCTGATTGAGAGCTTGTCCCATTATCCTCAGAAATCCTATCTGTAATAATTTTTTTCATATCTTCTTGGTATAAGGTATAGTCATTGGCCTCAACAACCAAACAAAACTTTGGGGGTAAGGTAGGAGTCCATAAGACTGCTTCTGTGAGGCAATCACAAAAGAAACAATTGAACAATTTGGCATTTGCAAAGCCAAGAAAGAGATGTTAGCCGTAGATTAACCTGAGAGAGCCTAGGCTGGTACAATTAACCAACTTTAGCAGTGAGAATTCCTCTGCTTCTAAGATGTGAACTCACCTTACAACGAAATTTAAATACATCCAAATTTTAATCCAGGGTAAATCTGCTCTCTACAATGACTGACTAGCAACCTCAGTGTACTTTTGGGAGATAATAGGAGTCCCCAGCTCTAATAAATTCTAGCCTAAAACAATTGTAGCAGCTTCAGCTACACTTGTACCAGCAGATTGCTTCAGAAAAGGAACATGTGGTATTTAAAAACTGTCAAACAGTTACATATGCTTTCCCTAATCAAAGGCGTGTGATTTCATTGTAAGCAAGCCTGCTCCCAAAGTAGGAATAGATTACCTCCATGTTTGCCATTTCACTTCTGAACTTTTAACCAAAGATTATATAAGTGCACTATAAATGGTGACATTAGCTACCATCCCAAATGATGCATTTTGAGGACTATTTGATAGTATCTTTTTTTTTTGAACTAGTAAAACAATACAAACTGTAAAATATAGTGAGAATATTAGGGGACATTGATTCTGACATGGGTCCTAGTTCTTGGTTTTTGTCTTTGCTTCTCACTGCCCCAGCTAAATAGTTTGGCAATGAAGTATTATTTAACTTTTCTATAAGATGATTTATGATGTCTTTTTATATGAAAAAATCTATAATCTATTGTCTTGACAAACAAAATTAACCACAGGAAATGTGCAAGATAGAGTACAGTTTCATTTTAGTATGATGAACACAAATGTTGGCCTTACATCAATGGAAATCTTAGGTCATTCAAATTTTGACTTAAAATGAGAAATAATATAACCTCTCCTCTCCAATATTCTGGTTATTTCAACTACCCAAAGCCACACTTCTAAATAAATACAGACCAGAATTTTTACCCAGATACCCTGACTCTTGGGAAAATTACTTATGAATATAGGTCTGATCTCATAATATGGTATTATCTCTTAAGATATTTTCCTTTCTTGTCTTTGTAGATTTAGTCCAGTGGCCTAACAAGTACTGTGTTCTGTGTGCCAGTTTTAGAGTGTTAAGGAGAATTACATCAGAATGGTTCACAAGCATGGAAATTACCTGGGCCCTAGGAGTTTGAAATAACATAATGGTGAAACTATTTTGGATACATACTTACTGATTTTTAAAAAATACTTTTAAATACTTCTTTTAGCACCTTCCATAGAAACTTCCTAAAGCCTTGTAGCCTAATTGCCTAGTCTTCATACTGTGACACATTTTTAGAAAGCTGACTCTGAAAATATTGAAATGTAACACAAGTCTCCACTTTAGGCTTCCTCGAAGAAGCAACATAGTGATTTTCCTAAGTGCTTTATACAAATGAACTTCCTACCAACCCTCATTGAATAGCTGTCCTCTCACCAATTTCATCTTGGTAGTAGTAATGGCTTCTTCTGTCTTCACTCTCCATGAAGCCTGCCCACATTCTCTGGACATGAAGAAAAAGGTGTTGTTTTTCACGTATCACAAGTGATAGGACAGTAAAAGCAGCAGTCAGAACAACATATTTTGACCACAAACATGTGTTTACTCCTAGTGCTACTAAATTTTGTTTTGCTAAGAAAGATACATAATTTAAAGCCAATTGGAGCGGGGCAGGGGTGGGGGGCTGGGTGGATCAGTCAGTTAACCGTCCAACTTTGGCTCAGGCCATGATCTCGCGGTTCCTGAGTTCGAGCCCCGCGTCGGACTCTGTGCTGACAGCTCAGAGCCTGAAGCCTGTTTCAGATCCTGTGTCTCCCTCTCTCTCTGACCCTCCCCCATTCATGCTCTGTCTCTCTCTGTCTCAAAAACAAATAAACGTTAAAAAAAATTTAAAAAAATTAAGCCAATTGGAAGTTGTATCTATCAAATACACAGACCTTTGGGTCAAATTAGCCAATAAGAGAAAAGTCCACATGTCATATAAAACAAAATTGGGAAGATGGACTAGTAAGGACGAGTCCTTTGATTTTCGTTCCAGATATCTATTATCAAACAACAAACAAATTTAGTGGAATAAGAACAACTACCATTTTATCTTTCCCACAGGTTCTTTCCGTTAAGAATGTGGACAAGGCATTACATGGAGGATTTGTCTGTGATTCATAATGTCTGGAATCTCAGGTGGGAAGCCCTGAATGCTTGGAAATGAAGCAAATTGCTGGGAACAAGAACCACCTGGAGGTTTTCTCACTAGTGTCTGGCACTAGGGGGATACCTTCAAAGGCTGGGCTTTTAACAAGAGGACCTACCAGTGGTCTCTACATGTGGTCTGGATTTCTCAGTATGGCAGATGGGTTCCAAGGAAAAACATCTAGAGAGAGAGTGTCAGGAATGCAAGCATGCCAAGAAAGTAAGGCAGAAACTGCAATCTCCTTTAACCCAGCCCTGCAAGCATGACTTTCACTGCATTTTATTACTAACAAGTGTGCCACTGAAAGCAGAGAGTATTAAATTGTGCCTCTTATAGGAGAAGTAGCAAAGTAGTACAGAAAAAATGTGTGACGGGGAAAATTATTATGGTCTTCCTTGAAAGCACAAACTTCTACAGACTGTGATGACAAAAATGGTTAGAAATGACTCTAAGACTTACTGGCTACTGTGATGGAGTTGGAATGTTGAAGAATCCACCTGATTTGTCTGGATGACTACACAATATGTGACTCAACTCTCTATCTTGACTTTGTTTGCATTTAAAGAAAAGTCACTAATAGCACACCCAAAGCCATTGGCCTTCACCTCAAGGGGATCTCACAAACTATGGGAATATCCTGCTGTTGAAACTAAAGGTAGGAGGTGGGGCAAGCATTTGCTCTATTACTTCTTTAAGTATTGAACCCCCACAAACTTCTCTTTTATTCTTTAACATAATGAATACTGTTCAATCCCTTTGATTGTGGTTGAACAGAAAATATTAACATAAGTACTTTATGACTTCCATTGCAACATACCAGCAGCTCCCATGAAACCAACTGGTTATAATTTCAAACTCAATTTTTGTCCCATTAGATCACACCATCGCTCCAGGCACATACATATGGGTTAAGTGGGAAGGGGGGTAAAAAAAAGAACATAGCAAGATTTTAACCACAATAATTAAAAGAACCATAATTATAGTGACAATGAAGGGAAACAAAAGAATATGAAGCAATAAGAGAAGTCTTGATTTGGACTATTTTTCATTTTAAGGGGAAAATTTATGTCCAAGTACAGTTTATGTGAAACAATTTCATTATCATTTGAAAAAAGAACTCTTATCTCTCAGTCAAGTGAACACTAACCATGTACCAACTGATACGAAATGTCAAAGTTAAAATACAGTATGCTCACATGAGCACAAAGAGACATTAGCAGTAACCTTTAGGAACTCTGGTGTTCTTATAACTAATGCATTAACCCATTTATTTAAGAAAAGGTCAACATAATGGAGCATTAGGAGAGTAATAAAGTTCTCCCCTGCTATTCAAAATGTCAGGACAATGCTGGACTCTGCAATTTGATAATTAGAAGAAATAATGTTCACTCACAGAGTCCCCCTTAGGATCTCTTGTAGGGCTGGTTTAGTGATGATGAATTCCTTCAGTTTTTGTTTGGGAAGACCTTTATCTCTCCTTCTATTGTGAATGACAGACTTGCTGGGTAAAGGATTCTTGGCTGCATATTTTTTCTGTTCATCACATTGAAGATTTCCTGTCATTCCCTTCTGGCTTGCCAAGTTTCAGTAGATAGGTCTGTTACTACCCTTATGTGTTACCTTTGTAAGTTAGGGCCTGTTTATCCCTAGCTGCTTTCAGAATATTCTACTGTACCAATGATGTTTACTTTATTTAAAATAGTTAATAACATACTTTATCTCATTGGTCAAAAGACTTTCCATTATATCCTCCTCCATTTAATAAATATGTTGTTCAGATGTGTTTGACACTCACTCCTCCTACTACCAACCCCCTTTCAAAATAATGGGGAGCTTACATATCAATTAGATTCTTGCTGCAAAAGAGAAAAAATAGTGTCCTATCTGTTCACCATTAACCAATCAATATATTCTAAATATCATTTATTAATTTGAGATGTTTTAGGCAATTATTGAATTTCATAGCAGAGTAGTAGGACTAACTTAGATTTATATCTTGCATTCCATCTATTTGCTATGTAACCCTGAGAAAATGACCCCATATTTCTGAGCTATAAGACTCTTATCTGACAATTACATTAAACTACTTCAGGGGCGCCTGGGTGGCTCAGTCAGTTAAGCGTCTGACTTCGGCTCAGGTCATGATCTCACGGTCCGTGAGTTTGAGCCCTGCATTGGGCTCTGTGCTGACAGCTCAGAGCCTGGAGCCTGCTTCAGATTCTGTGTCTCCCTCTCTCTCTGACCCTCCCCCGTTCATGCTCTGTCTCTCTCTGTCTCAAAAATAAATAAACATTAAAAACAATTAAACTACTTCATACATTTTTGGAGGGAATATTAAATAATATTATGCATGCAAAAACACTTAGAATTCCTTGCAGCTCTCATTAACTTACTAAAGGACCTTCATTATTATTGCTAATGAAATCTGTGGTCCATAAAAACATCTATTATTTAGCCAACACTAATTTGAAAAAATTTCATAGAAAAGATTTATACCTAAGATGGAGAAAGCTGAAAGCTTTTCAGTCAGCCAATACTCCCTTCTCCCTTCAAAATGACCAAATTACAAAATCATAACTTTTCTTGAAGCCATTAGAGAATTAAAGTTAAGTCTGAACATAGACTGAAATCCAAGGAAATCAGGCTTCTCCAGGAAGAGATGTGGTAGGAAAGCTGCCCCCACTGTGGCTGAACACTGGAGGCTCTGGGTACCTAACTAGCAGGTAAGAACCATTTAAAATGTTAATGAATTGCTAAAGGCTGAATGTCAGGTTGTGTGAGTATAACACCTCTGGTAGTCCAGTTCCAGCCACTCAAGCTTTTTACTATGGAAGTCTACTGGGCATATAGGGGAAAGATTGGAGGCACAGAGCCCCTCTTTGTCATAAAGATCACCAAAGGCAGAGTAGAAGGTGCTATGGAAAAGGCACAAAGTTCTGCCAAAATTTTTTTTTTTCCTGAAAATAAAATAAGAATCCTAAGCCACTGGTGAGGAATAGCAAACTCTGTCTGCTCCTGGGGTAAAATTCAAGTAGGGAAAAGATAAATGAAAAAAACAAAAACAAAAACAAAAACTACCACTAAGAGAGGAACCAGAAGCAGTCCAGGGCCCATGATTTTATACCAACATTAGACATCTCCTAACATGGAAGGAAGGACAGAGAATTCTCACTGAAGACATGATGCAGAGTTTGACAGCTACAGGAAACAGGGGAGGATGGCTGAGAAAACCCAACCATGAAGCACAAGAAACAAGGCCTGCCTAAGACTGCGGCATGGCAAGGAGTTCTAACATCCACCACCAGACTGGCCATCATCAAGAAATAGGCAGCAACAGTCTACAAAGGGGAGAGAGGCAGGTCCCATAGACATTCTTCATGGTGCATATTCACAGGAAAGGCTGAAAGCTAGAGTGGAACTGCAACACTGAGAAGAACCTTCTTCATCCAAGCTCCCATGCTAAGCACATGGTTAATACCAAAGCATTAAAATCCAGTTAGGTAATGAAGGAAACAATATCAACAAATTCCAAACACACACTCCGATTAGGTTGAGTCGACCCCCAACACTAATGGTGTAGCAGAAGAAATGAGGCTATTTATCATGGTCTCTACTTTCTACACAGACATGCAACATTCAATTACAAATTAGATAAACACAAGGAGAAAAAGGAAATCTCTGTCAACAAATGAAGTAATTTACAGAAAAAGACTCCCACATGACCCAGATGACAGAACCACAGGGCAGTGACTTTCAAGTAACTGTGATTAATATGTTGAAAGCTCTAGTGGAAATAGTGTGAAAAATGCATGAATATCTGAGACATTTCATGAAAGTTGTGACACTATGAGAACAAATAAAAACAGAAATAATGAGGATGAGGAAAAGAAGGGGGTATTAGTAATAATAATGTAAATGAGATAAAGAACTCCTTCCATTGATGCATCAAGAGAATTGACCAAGCCAAGGAGAGAATCTGTAGACTTAGAAGACAGATCAAGAGAAATTACCCAAACTAAAACACAAAGAGGAAAAAAGGCATTAACAAGAAAAGCTGAGATTACCCAAGAGATACAGAATGATTTCATAAAAATCTAACACATGTTAACTGAAATCCCAGAGAAGAAAGTGAGCAAAAAAAAAAATTTTTTTTGAAGCAATAACCACAGAAAAGTTTAGGAAACTAGTGAAAAACATAAACCATAAATCTGAGAAGCTCATAGAAGACCAAAAACAATAAGCACCTAAAGAAACACACTTAAACATATATTAAAAATACTGAAACCAAAACTTAAGAAAAATCTTGACAACAGCTAGAGGGGAACCAACACACACACACACACACACACACACACACACACACACACACACACGAACAAAAATAAGAATTAGAGCTCTTACTGTCAGAAACTATGCAAGCCAAAAAGGAGTGACCATTTTAAAGTACTGAACAAAAACTATCAAGTGAGATTTCTATGTTCAGCAAAAATACTTTTCAGATATGACTACAAGTAAAAGCTGTTTCAAAAAGACAGACATAGAGGGGTGCTGGGTGGCTCAGTTGGTTAAGTACCCAACTCTTACGTTCAGCTCAGGTCATGGTCTCGTGGTTGTGAGAGGAAGCCCCGCAATGGGCTCTGTGCTGGGTGTGGAGCCTGCTGGAAAATCTCTCCCTCCCTCTCCCTCTGCCCCTTCCCAACTCATGCAGCTCGCTCTCTCTCTCTCTCTCTCTCTCTCTCTAAAAAACATGAGAGAGACAGAGAGAGAAAAGAGAATTCATTCATTGCTTTGAGACTTGTGCTTTAAGAAAGTTTAGTTAAAATTTTTCATCCAGCAGGAAAATTATACCAGGTAGGAATTTAGATCTAAAAAAACAGATAAAGCACTCCAATAATGTTTGACATGAACATAAATATAGAAACACAATATTTTCTCATTTTAAAGTGTTTTAAAAGGTAACTGATTGTCAAAGGCAATAATATATTGAAGATTTATAGCACAGATAAAGCAAAATATATAACAAGAATGCCAAAAATATGGTGTAAGTAAATTAAAAGTAAAATCAGGAAAAGACAAGAATGTCCTCACCAGTCTCACCAAGTGGATATAAGTTAATATTTGGCAATAAAAGCACCAAATAAAATTAAGTACTAAGGTATGAATCTAATAAAATGTGTACTCAATTTATATGTTGAACACTTTTGTTTTTAATATGATTTTTTTTTCAAGTTAGCTAACATACATTGTATACAGTGTGCTGTTGGTTTTGAGGGTAGATTCCTGAGTTTCATTGCTACATACAACACCCAGTGCTCATCCCAGCAAGTGCTGGGAAAAAGTCCATTTTCTCCCCACCCCACCCCCCATCAACTGTTTGTTCTCTGTATTTAAGAGTCTCTTATGGGTTGCGTCCCTCTCTGTCTAAAACTACAAAACACTGATGAAAGAAGATTTTGTAAAGAAATGGAAATATATATCATACTCATGAATTAGAAGACTCAAAATTAAAACATGATTCCCCCCAATTTGAGAATATATCAGATGTAATCCTGATCAAAATCCCTACAAGTTTTAATTTTTTTTGTAGATATCAACAAGCTTACTATAAAATCTGTTCAGAAAAGCAAAGAAACTAGAAATCTGAAAGGAGAAACAAAAACAATGTGGGAGGATTCATCACATTCCATTTACGGTAATCAAGTGAGTGTGGTAAAGAATTTACGGTAATCAAGTGAGTGTGGTATTGGTGAAAGTTTAGAAATATATGTATCAATGGAAAAGAACAGAGTCCAAAATTAGAGTCATGCAAATATTGTCAACTTGTTTTTGACAAAGGTGCAAAAGTAATTCAATTGATGCTAGTTTTCAAAAATTTTTTTCAATGTTTATTTATTTTTGAGAGAGAGCGACAGACAGAGACAGAGTGCTAGCAGGGGAGGGGCAGAGAGACAGAGAGAAAGACTCAGAATCCAAAGCAGGCTCCAGGCTCTGAGCTGTCAGCACAGAGCCCAATGTGGGGCTCAAACTCACAAGCAGTAAGATCATGACTTGAGCTGAAGTCAGGATACCCAACTGACTGAGCCACTCAGGCACCCCCAGTTGATGACAGTTTTAATTTAAAAGATTAAGAATAATATTTTCAACAAATTGTACTGGAATAATTGGACATAATATACAAAAAATTAAAGGCCTTTAATGTATACCTCATGCCTTACACAAATTTAGTCAAAATGGATTAAATTTATAAATGTAAATTTTTAAACTATAAATTCTAGATGAGAACAAAGGGAAAAATTTGTGAGCCTGGGTTCAAGGGCAACGTTTTAGATACAATAAAAAAAGCAAGGGGATCTCATTAAAACAAAACAAAACAAAACCCAAATACCTTTGAAAATGAAACCATCAAAAACATCATTAAGAAAATGAAAAGTCAATCAGATGGAGAAGTAATTTTTGGAAATCACATATCTGATAAAGAACTTGTATTCCAAAATATATAAAGAACTATTAAAATCAGTAAGAAAACAAACTATTCAATAACAATAATATGGGCAGACACTTCACTAAAGATTATATGAGATTTCCAGGGAAAGTTGCTGAGTAGGAGGATCCTAGGCTCACTTTGTCCCACAGATACACCTAGATAACATCCACACCAGTGTAAATAACCCAGAAAATGACCAGAACACTGGCAGAACAGACTCTCAACATGGCTGAACACAGAGAAGAGGCCACAACTAAGAGTGTAGAAAGGGCAGAGACACAGTAGGCAGCCAAAGGGACTCAAGACTGTTCACTGGAGGGAGGGATACCATGGGTATAGATAGGGGAGAGCAGCAGACCCCATACCAGGCACCCAGGCATGAGGGACCCCATATTGGAAAGACAAATTCCCATACCATTTGGCTTTGAAAAACATTTGGCTTTGAAAATCAGTGACACTTAATACCTGGAACTTTAAAAATTAGCAGGCATGGCTCTGGGAGAGGCAGGAGGGCAACAGGGAACTGAGTCCTTGCCCTTAAAGAGACAGAACAACAAACAGCCCCACTGAGATACAGCATAGAAGCAGCAATTTAAAAAATTTCTGGGATATATGAGATTTAGTTAGTATTCTCAGGGTATGAGCTGGAGAGGAAAGGATCTTCATGACATTTCTCCAGAACAAAAGAATTGACAGACACCACTTGGCTCCCCTACCTGCCAGTCTAGCTAAACGGACACCTGCAGAAACCAGCATAGTGCCAACACTCTCCACCTAGCTTCCTAACGATAAGCCTGATCCCACAGTATTCTACAGAACAGGATTTGTCCCAGGTAGCTGTAGCCCTCTTCATGCAGTAAGTCTGCACAGACCTTGCAGGCACCTTGAACCCTGCCCTTGCATCTTCCTGTGGACCTACACCTCCAATATCCCCTTGGCTGGAGCCCATCCAAAGCCCACCCAAAAAGCCACAAGCCTTGCAGTGTGCAAGGAGCCCTGACAGGGGCCAGCACCACTCCAAAGTGACTCCTGCTCCAGAGAGAGGGGAAGATAACTACATAGTTCCACTGTGGCCCCAGCAGGGAGCTAGAGGTGGACTTCTGGTCCAATTGCAGGTCCTGCTCAGCAATGAAAGCTTCTCAGCGGGAAATCCAGGGAGAGCACCCTTCAGTTCTGGCAAATGCCTAGTCTGACTCAACTCAAACTAAGGTGGACCCAGACTGGCTCACTAACAATGCAGGGATCAAACTCTGTCCACAAAGGCAAAGAGAGCCACTGAATACAACTGGACTGAAGAAAAACGTGACTTAACCACAACAGTAAGGCACATGCAACACACATAGGAGACACCCTGAAGCACCAGATTCCGGTGAACACGGGACATTGCACTGCTGGGTACTACAGAATCTCTTCTTCATAAGGCCACTACTTTCAAGATCAAGAGACATAGCTGACTTTCCTAACACACAGAAACAGACACTGAGAATTAGACAAAATGAGGAGGCAGAGAACATGTCCTAAATGAAAGAACAAAACAAAATCACAGCAAAATTGCTAAACAAAAGAAAGATAAGTAACATGTTATAAACATGTTTAAAGCAATGGTCATAAAGTTAGTCACTAGATGAGAAAAAAGCGAAGGACCTCAGTGAGACCCTCAACAAAGAGAAAACATAAAAAAAAGGAACCAATCAGAGATGAAGAATCCAATAACTGAAATTAAAAATACACTAGAGGGAATAAATAGCAGACTAGAGAAAGAAGAACAGATCAGTAACCTGGTGGATAAAGTAATGGAAAACAATCAATCTGAACAGGAGACAGAAAAATAACAATAAATGAACATAGATTCAGGGAACCCAACAACACCATCAAGTGTAGTAACATTCACATTAGGGATCCAAAAAGGATCCAAGAGAGAAAAGGGGGCAGAAAAGTCATTTGAAGAAATAATAGCTTAAAACTTCCCAAGTCTGGAGAAGGAAACACAAAGCCAGATACAGGAGGCACAGAGAGCCGCAACAAAATCAACCAAAGGAGGTTCCCACCAAGACACATAGCAATTAAAGTGGCAAAAAGTAGTGATAAAGCGAGAATTTTAAAATCAACAAGAGAAAAGAAAACCGTTACATACAGAGGAAACTCCTATAAGGTTATCTGCTGATTTTTCAGAGAAATTCTGCAGGCCAGAGGGGAGTTGCATGATATATTCAAAGTGCTGAAAGAAAAAAACCCTGCAAAAAGAATACTCTATCCAGCAAGGCTATCACTTAGAATAGAAGGAGAAATGAAGAGCTTCCCAGACAAAAGTTAAAGGAATTCATCACCACTGAACCAGCCTTACAAAAAATATTAAAGGACATTTTTTTAAGTGGAAAGGAAAACCATAAACAGAACTAAGAAAAGTAGAAATTATAAAAGCAGTAAAATCAACTATATTTATAAAAATCACTCAAAGGACTCACAAAATAAAATGATGTAAATTATGACACCACAGTACCTAAAACATGATGGGGGCAGTAAAAGTGTAGTGCTTTTAAAATGGGTTCAAGAGAACTATAGAGGAATATGGCAGCATAGGAGGACTCTGGGCTCACCTTGTCCTGCTGATTGCTTAGATTCCACCCACATCTGCCTAAATAACCCAGAAAACCACTGGAAGACTAGCAGAACAGACTCTCTGGAGCCACGAGTAGACAAGAGGCTCACGGAAGAGGGTAGGAAGGGCAGAGAGGCGGTGTGTGCTACGCAGACTGGCGGGAGGGAGCTGGGGCAGTGGAAGGGTAGCCTGCCTGGCAAGGCAGAGTCCCCAAAGTCTGGCTTGCAAAAGTGGAGGGGCCAAACTCCGTGAGTTCTGACAGACAGCCGGACTTAACATCTGGAATGTTAAAATCAACAGCTCTGCTCTTGGAGAGTGGGGAGGGTGAGAGGACACCGGGAGGGAGAGTTGTTGAGCCCAGGAAGACAGAGCTCAGCTTGGCAGGGGAACAAAGGTGCTGGCAAGCACCATTTCCATCTCCCATCCCCCAGCCGAAATTCCAAAGGGAACCAGTTCCCGTCACCAAACTTGCTTGCACCACACAAACACCCAATGCTATGTTTCTGTGGATCCATCCCTCTGACGGGCCTGCCTCCCTCCTGGTGCTGCAGGGCCCCTCCCGCAGGGGACCACTGACAACAAAGCAAGCCAAGCCTGCCCCTCCTGCCCCTGTGCACCTTGCGGATCCACCCTGTCTAATATGCCCTTGGCCAGATCCCATCAAAGCAGCACCACAAGCTTGGCAGTGTGCAAGCAGCCCAGACAGGGGCCACACCAAACCACAGTGAGTCCTACTCCTGGGAGAGGGGAAGATAAGGTAGACACCAGTCTGACTGTGGCCCCAGTGGTGGGCTGGGGGCAGACATCAGGTCCAACTGCAGCCCCACCCACCAACACAAGTTTCTCCAGACAGCACAGGGAAAGTGCCCCGCAGTTTGGAGCTACTGCAGGGACTACCCAAAATGATGAAATGGAAGAATTCTCCTCAAAAGAAACTTCAGGAAGTAGCAACAGCTAACGAATTGATCAAAACTGATTTAAGCAATATAACGGAACAAGAATTTAGAATAATAGTCGTAAAATTAATTGCTGGGCTTGAAAAAAGCATAGAGGACAGCAGAGAATCTATTGCTACAGAAATCAAGGGACTAAGAAATAGTCACGAGGAGCTAAAAAAATTCTTAAATGAGGTGCAAAATAAAATGGAGGTGGCCATAGCACAGATTGAAGAGGCAGAGGAGAGAATAGGTGAATTAGAAGATAAAATTATGGTAAAAAGAAGAAGCTGAGAAAAGGAGAGAGAAAAAAAAATATCCAGGAGTATGAGGGGAGAATTAGAGAACTAAGTGATACAATCAAACAGAAAAATATCCACATCATAGGAATTCCAGAAGAAGAAGAAGAGAGAGAGAGAAAGGGGCTGAAGATGTACTTGAACAAATCAGAGCTGAGAACTTCCCTGATCTGGGGGAAGGAAACAGGCATTGAAATCCAACAGGCACAGAGAACTCCCTTCAGACGTAACTTGAATTGATCTTCTGCACAACATATCACAGTGAAACTGGCAAAATACAAGGATAAAGAGAGAATTTTGAAAGCAGCGAGGGATAAACAGGCCCTAACGTACAAAGGTAACACATAAGGGTAGTAACAGACCTATCTGCTGAAAATTGGCAGGCCAGAAAGCAATGGCAGGAAATGTTCAATGTGATGAACAGAAAAAAAATATGCAGCCAAGAATCCTTTATCCAGCAAGTCTGTCATTCACAAAAGAAGGAGAGATAAAGGTCTTCCCAAACAAAAACTGAAGGAATTCATCACCACTAAACCAGCCTTACAAGAGATCCTAAGGGGGACTCTGTGAGTGAAATGTGACAAGGACCACAAAGTACCAGAGACATCACTACAAGCATGAAACCTACAGAGATCACAAAGACTCTAAACCCGTATCTTTCAATAGTAACACTGAATGTAAATGGACTAAATGCTCCAACCAAAAGATACAGGTATCAGAATGGATAAAAAAAATAAGACCCATCTGTCTGCTGTCTACAAGAGACTCATTTTAGACTGGAGGACACCTTCAGATTGAAAGTGAGGGGATGGAGAACTATCTATCATGCTACTGGAAGTCAAAAGAAAGCTGGAGTAGCCATATTTATATCAGACAAACTAGACTTTAAATTAAAGGCTGTAACAAGAGATGAAGAAGGGCATTATATAATAATACAGGGTGTATCCATCAGGAAGAGCTAACAATTATAAATGTCTATGAGCCAAATACGGGAGCCCCCAAATGTATAAAACAATCACAAACATAAACAACCTTATTGATAAGGATGTGGTAATTGCAGGAGACTTTAATACCCCACTTACAACAATGCATAGATCATCTGGACACAGAATAAATAAACAAGGGCCCTGAATGATGCATTGGATCAGATGGACTTGACAGATATATTTAGAACTCTGCATCCCAAAGCAACAGAATATACTTTCTTCTCGAGTGCGCATGGAACATTCTCCAAGACAGATCACATATTGGGTCACAAAACAGCCCTTCATAAGTATACAAGAATTGAGATCATACCAAGCACACTATCAGACCACAATGCTATGAAACTTGAAATCAACCACAGGAAAAAATCTGGAAAACCTCCAAAAGCATGGATGTTAAAGAACATCCTACTAAAGAATGAATGGGTCAACTAGGCAATTAGAGAAGAAATAAAAAATATATGGAAACAAATGAAAATGAAAATATAACAATCCAAATGCCTTGGGATGCATGCATCAAAGGCAGTCCTGAGAGGAAAATACATTGCAATCCAGGCCTATCTCAAGAAATAAGAAAAATCCCAAATACAAAATCCAACAGCACACCTAAAGGAAATAGAACAGCAAACACCCCAAACCCATCAGCAGCAGAAAAATAATAAAGATCAGAGCAGAAATAAACAATACAGAATCTAAAAAAACTGTAGAGAAGATCAATGAAACCAAGAGTTGGTTTTTTGAAAAAAATAAACAAAAATGATAAACCTCTAGCCAGGCTTCTCAAAAAGAAAAGGGAGATGACCCAAATAGATAAAATCATGAATGAAAATGGAATTATTACAACCAATCCCTCAGAAATACAAGCAATTATCAGGGAATACTATGAAAAATGATATGCCAACAAACTGGACAACCTGGAGGAAATGGACAAATTCCTAAGCACCCACACGCTTCCAAAACTCAAACAGGAAGAAATAGAAAACTTGAACAGACCCATAACCAGTGACGAAATTGAATCAGTTATCAAAAATCTCCCAACAAAAAGAGTCCAGGACCAGATGGCTTCCCTGGGGAATTCTACCAGACATTTAAAGCAGAGATAATACCTATCCTTCTCAAGCTGTTCCAAAAAAAGAAAGGGAAGGAAAACTTCCAGGCTCATTCTATGGAGCCAGCATTACTTTGATACCCAAACCAGACAGAGACCCAGCACAAAAAGAGAACTACAGGCCAATATCCCTGATGAAGATGGATGCAAAAATTCTCAACACGATACTAGCAAATCGAATTCAACAGCATATAAAAAGAATTATTCACCATGAACAAGTGGGATTCATTCCTGGGCTGCAGGGCTGGTTCAACATTTGCAAATCATTCAATGTGATACATCACACTAAGAAAAGATAAGAACCATATGATCCTGTCAATCGATGCAATAAAAGCATTTGACAAAATTCAGCATCCTTTCTTAATAAAAAGACTCGAGAAACTCAGGATAGAAGGAACATATTTAAACATCATAAAAGCCATTTATGAAAAGCCCACAGCTAATATCATCCTCAATGGGGAAAAACTGACAGCTTTCCCCCTGAGATCAGGAACACAACAGGGATGTCCACTCTCACCGCTACTGTTTAACATAGTGTTGGAAGTTCCAGCATCAGCAATCAGACAACAAAAGGAAATCAAAGGCATCAAAATTGGCAAAGATGAAGTTAAACTTCCACTGTTTGCAGATCACATGATACTATACATGGAAAACCGGATAGACTCCACCGAAAGTCTGCTAGAATTGATACATGAATTCAGCAAAGTGGCAGGATACAAAACCAATGTGCAGAAATCAGTTGCATTCTTATACACTAATAATGAAGCAACAGAAAGACAAAGAAACTGATCCCATTCACAATTGCACCAAGAATCATAAAATACCTAGGAATAAACCTACCCAAAGATATAAAAGATCTGTATGCTGAAAACTATAGAAAGCTTATGAAAGAAATTGAAGAAGATACAAAGAAATGGAAAAACATTCCATGCTCATGGATTGGAAGAATAAATATTGTTAAAATGTCAATACACATTCAAAGCAATCTACACATTCAATGCAATCCCAATCAAAATTGCACCAGCATTCTTCTCGAAGCTAGAACAAGCAATCCTAAAATTTGTACGGAACCACAAAAGACCTTGAATAGCCAAAGTAATATTGAAGAAGACGACCAAAGTGGGAGGCATCATGATCACAGACTTTAGCCTCTACTACAAAGCTGTAATCATCAAGACAGCATGGTATTGGTACAAAAACAAACACATAGACCAATGGAATAGAGACTCCAGAATTGGACCCACAAAAGTAAGCCAACTAATCTTTGACAAAGCAGGAAAGAACATCCAATGGAAAAAAGACAGTCTCTTTAACAAATGGTGCTGAGAGAACTGGACAGCAACATGCAGAAGAATGAAACTAGACCACTTTCTTACACCATTCACAAAAATAAATTCAAAATGGATGAAGGACCTGAATGTGAGACAGGAAACCATCAAAACCCTAGAGGAGAAAGCAGGAAAAACCCTCTCTGACCTCAGCCACAGCAATTTCTTACTTGACACATCTCCAAAGGCAAGGGAATTAAAAGCAAAAATGAACTACTGGGACCCCATGAAGATAAAAATCTTCTGCACTGCAAAGGAAACAATAAATATACTAAAAGGCAACAAACAGAATGGGAAAAGATATTTGCAAATGACATATCGGATAAAGGGCTAGTATCCAAAATCTGTAAGAAAACTCACCAAACTCCACACCTGAAAAACAAATAATCCAGTGAAGAAATGGGCATAAAACATGAATAGACACTTCTCTAAAGAAGACATCCAGATGGCCAACAGGAACATAAGAAGATGCTCAACATCACTCCTCATCAGGGAAATACAAATCAAAACCACACTCAGATATCACCTCACGCCAGTCAGAGTGGCTAAAATGAACAAATCAGGAGACTACAGACGCTGGAGAGGATGTGGAGAAACGGGAACCCTCTTGCACTGTTGGTGAGAATGAAAACTGGTGTAGCCACTCTGGAAAACAGTATGGAGGTTCCTCAAAAAATTAAAAATAGGTCTACCCTATAACCCAGCAATAGCACTGCTAGGAATTTACCCAAGGAATACAGGGGTGCTGATGCATAGGGGCACCCTATACCCCAATGTTTATAGCAGCACTTTCAACAACAGCCAAATTATGGAAAGAACCTAAATGTCCAACAACTGATGAATGGATAAAGAAGTTGTGGCTTATATATATAATGGAGTACTACATGGCAATGAGAAAGAATGAAATATGGTCTTTTGTAGCAACGTGGATGGAACTGGAGAGTGTTATGCTAAGTGAAATAAGTCATACATATAAAGACAGATACCATATGTTTTCCCTCTTATGTGGATCCTGAGAAACTTGACAGAAGACCATGCGGGAGGGGAAGGGGGAAAAAAACTTAGAGAGGGAGGGAGGTAAACAATAAGAGATTCTTAAAGACTGAGAAGAATCTGAGGGTTGATGGGAGGTGGGAGGGAGGGGAAATTGGGTGATGGACATTGAGGAGGGCACCTGTTGGGATGAGCACTGGGTGTTGTATGGAAACCAACTGGACAATAAATTTCATATTAAAAAATGGGTTCAAAATTAATATAGATGGATATACGCATAACTAAATGGTAACCACAAACAAAAACTGGTAACAGATACACAAAATATAAAGAAAAAGGAATCCAAGTACATCAAAGAAAGCCAGTAAATGATGAGAGACAACAGCAAGAGAAAAAAGGAATAGAGAAGAACTTAAAAAAACAAACATAAAACTAATAACAATATAGCAATAAGTACATACCTATCAATAATTACTCGATTACATTGATGAATTAAATTGCTCCAATCAAAAGATATAGGGTGACAGAATGGATAAAAAAAAAAATAAGACTCATCTGTATGCTGCCTACACAATACTCATTTCAGACCTCAAAAACATGAAGATTGAAAGTGAAGGGATGGAAAAGCATTAATCATGCAAATGAAAGTGAATGGAAAGCCAGGGTAGCAATACCTACATCAAACAAAATAGACATTGAAACAAAGACTATAACGAGACACAAAGAAAGACACTATATGACCATGAAAGGAACACTCCAACAAGAGGATAAAACAATTGTAAATCTTTAAGCACACAAATATGTAAAGCATCAAATAACAAACATAAAGGAAGTAATAGGTAATAATACAATAATGGCAAGTAACTTTAACACCCCATTTACATAAAGAGATAGACCATCTAAACAAGAGAACAGGGCTTTTAATGACACATTGGACCAGATGTATCTAACGGATATATTCAGAACATTCCATCCTAAAACAGCAGAATGCACATTCTTTTCAAGCAGCGTGGAACATTCTCTAGAATAGATCACGTTAGGCCACAGTAATCAAAAATCTCCCAGCAAACAAAAGTCCAGGGCCAGATGGCTTCTACCAGACCTTTAAAGAAGAGTTAATACTTATTCTTTTCAAACAATTCCAAAAAAATGAAATGGAAGGAAAACTTCCAAATTCATTCTATAAAGCCAGTATTACCCTGATTCCAAAACCAGACAAAGACTCTACTAAAAAAGAGAACTACAGGCCAATATTTCTTACAAACATGATTGCAAAATTCTCTACAAAACAAGTTTCAACAAATTCAGAGACTGAGGTCATACCATGCATCTTTTCTGATCACAATGCTATGAAACTATAAATAAACCAGAAGAAAAAATCTGCAAAGAACACTAATACACGGAGGTTAAATAGCATGCTACTAAGAGTGAATGGGTCAACCATCAAAGAGGAAATAAAAATTACATGAATAAAAATGAAAATGAAAACATAACAATCCCCAATTTTAAGATGCAGCAAAAGTTGTTCTAAGAGGGAAGTTTTCAGCAATGTAGTCCTACCTCAAGAAGAAAAATATCAAACAACCTAACCTTATACCTAAAGGACCTACAAAAAGAACAAAACCAAAAACCAGTAGAAGAAAGGAAATAATAAAGGTTAAAGATTACAGTAGAAATAAATTCAATAGAAACAAACAAACAGAAAGCAATAGAGCAGGTCAATGAAACCAGGAGCTGGTTATTTCAAAAGATCAACAAAATGGGGGGGGGGAGATGAGAGAGAGAGAGAGAGAGAAAGGGCTCAAATGAAAAAAAAAATCACAAATGAAAGAGAAGTAACAATCAACACCACAGAAATACAAATGATTTTAAGAAATATTATGAAAAATTATATGACAACGAGCTGGACAACCTAGAAGAAAGGGATAAATGCCTAAAAACATGTGACTTCCCAAAACTAAATCAGGAAGAAACAGGAATTTTGAACAGACCAATTACTGCAATGAAATCAAATGAATAACCACAAAAATCCCAACACACAAAAGTTCAAGACCAGATGGCTTCACAGGTGAGTCCTACCAAAGATTTAAAGAAGAGTAATATGTATTCTTCTCAAACTATGCCAAAAAACAGAAGAGGAAGGAAATTCATTGTACAAGGCATCCATTACCCTGATACCAAAGCCACATAGACACTATAAAAAAAGAGAACTACAGGCCACTATTTCTGAAGAACATAGGTGCAAAAATCCTTAACCAAACAGTAGGTAACCGAATCCAAGAATACATTCAAAAGTTCATTACTGGGATCAAGTGAGATGTATTGCCAGGATGCAAGGGTGGTTCCATATTTGCAAAACAATCAACATGATACATCATATCAACAAGAGAAAAGATAAAAACCATATGATTGTTTCAATGGATACAGAAAAAGCATTTTACAAAATACAACATCATTCATGATAAAAATCCTCAACAATATGTTAAGAGGGAACATACCTCAACCAAATAAAGGTCATATGTGAAAAATCCACAACTAATGTCATACTTAATGGTAAACAACTGAGGGCTTTTCTCCTAAAATCAGGAACAAGACAAGGATGCCCATTCTCACCACTTTCATGCAACATAGTACTTACTGTAAGTCCTAGTGACAACAATCAGACAACCAAAAGAAATAAAAGGCATTCACATTGTGAAGGAAAAAATAAAACTTTCACCATATGCAGATGACATTATACTATATATAGAAAAGCCTAAAGATTCCACTAAAAAACTACTAAAACTGATCAATGAATCTATAAAGTCACAGTATACAAAACAAATATACAGAAATCCATCGCATTTCTATACACTAATATTAAGGTAGCAGGAAGAGAAATTTAGAGAACAATCTCATTTACAATTGTACCAAAAATAACAAAATACCTAGGGAAAAACTTAACCAAAGGATTGAAAGGCCTGCACTCTGAAAACTATTTTAAAAAGATGAAAGAAATTTAAGATGACACAAACAAATAGGACATGCTCATGAATTGGAAGAACAAATATGGTTAAAAAGTTCATACTACCCAAAGCAATCTACAATTTAATGCAATCTCTTTCAAAATGCCATGAGCATTTTTCACAAACTAGAACAAATAATTCTAAAATCTGTATGGAAACACAAAAGTAGCCAAATACCCAAAGCAATCTTGAAAAAAGAAGAACAAAATTGGAGGTATCACAATCCCAGATTTCAAGATATACCACAAAGCTATAACAAAATAGTGTAGTATTAGCATAAAAATAGACACACAGATCAATGTGACAGAATACAGAGTCCAGAAACAAACACTCAATTTTCTGGTCAATTAATCTTCAACAAAGGAGGCAAGAATATGCAACAGGAAAAAGACAGTCTCTTCCACAAATGGTGTTGGGAAAACTGGATCACTACATGCAAAAGAATAAAACTAGACAACTTTCTTACATCATACACAAAAATAAACTCAAAATGGTTTAAATATGGGACCTGAAACCATAAAAATCTTAGAAGAGAGCACAGACAGTAATTTCTCAGACATTGGCCACAACAATATTTTTCCAGATATATCTCCTCAGGCAAGGGAAACAAAAGCAAAAATAAACTATTGGGACTATATAAATTAAAAACTTCTACACAGCAAAGTAAACAACAAAACAAGAAGACAATCTACTGGATGGGAAAAGATATTTTCAAATGATATATCAAATAAGGTGTTAGTATCCAAAATACATAACATATACAACTCAACACTGGAAAAAAAAAAACAATCCAATTAACAAATGATCAGAAGACACGAACAGACATTTCTCCAAAGAGGACATACAGATGGCCAATACACACATGAAAAGATACTCAAGATCACTAATCATCACAGAAATGCAAATCAAAACACCACAATGAAGTATAACCTCACCCTTGTCAGAATGGCTAAAATCAAAACCAATAAGTGTTGGTGAGGGTATGGAGAAAAAGGAACCCTAGTGTTCTGTTGGTGGCAATGCAAACTGGTATAGCCAGTATGGAAAACAGTATGAGTGTTCCTCAAAAAGTTAAAAATGGAACTACCATATGATCCATTGTTTCCACTGGTGTATATTTACCCAAAGAATATGAAAACACTAATTTGAAAATACATGCACCCCATTGTATTGCAACAGGATTTACAATAGCCAAGATGTGGAAGTAACCCTTGACAGATGAAAGGATAGAGAAGATATGGTGTGTTTATATATACAACATATACAATATTACCTAGCCATAAAAAAATAAAATCTTGCCATTTGTAACATGAATGGGTCTAGTTGGTATATTACTAAGTGAAGCCAGTTACCAAAAGACAAATACCATATGATTTCACTCATATATGGAATTTAGAATGAAACAAATAGACAAACCAAAAAACGGAGTCTGAAACTAGAGAGAACAAACTGATGGTTACCAGAGGGAAAGTGGGTAGGGATGGATGAAATAAGTGAAGGGGATTAAGAGTACAATTACCTAACTGAGCACTGAGTAATGTAAAGCATTAAGTAATTATATTGTACACCTTAAATTAACATCATATGTTAATTATGTTGGAAGTAAAATTTTAAAGAATAAAAAATTTTTAAATGATTAAAGGAATGACTAACAAGCACATAAAAATGCTCAGCATCATTAGCTACAGGGAAATACAAAGTGAGATACTAGTACACACTTATTAAAATAACTAAAATTAAAAAGATGGATCAATACAAAATTTGGTGAGGATTTAAAAAAACTAGAACTCTCATACACTGGTGGTACAAATGTGAAACAATGCAGTCAATTTGAAAAAGTTTGGCAATTTCCTGTAAAGTTAAATATACACTTACTATCTGATCTAGCCATTCCACTCCCAAGATTTTATCCAATGGAAATAAAGTATATCTCCATTTTAAGACTTGTGTCTGAATGTTTAAATAAGATTTGTAATAGTAAAAAACTAGAAACAATCCAAATATCCATCAACTAGTGAATATTAATAGATCAACTGTAGCATATCCATACAATGGGATTCTATGTAGCAATAAAAAGAAATAAACAACATGAGTGATTCTGAAAATCATCAGGTTGGATCTTAAAATGCCAGTTAGATGTGTACATAGTTCATGGTTCCACTTATGTAAAATTCTAAAAAAAATATAAACTAAATCTGTTGGAAAATAAGTTAGCTCCTGAGGATGAATAACAGAGAGGGAAGGGCAGCATTAATAAGGGACACAAGTAAATATTTTCAGATGTCCATAATCTTGAGTGTGATGATGATTGCAAGAGTGTATACATATATGTCCAAACTAGCCATATTGTGCAATTTAAGTATGCGTAGTCTTCTGTATCACATTTATGCCTCAATAACACCATTACACAAGAAACTGCAACAAGTCCATACATGTATTTACTCAGCAAGATTTAAAAAAAATTAATTTAATCCAAATATAATTAATATACAATATTATATTACTTTTAGGTGTACAATATAGTGAATGTGCTGATTCTACACATTACTCAGCACTCATCATGATAGGATACTCTTAATTCCCTTCACCTATTTCACTCACCCACCCACCCAACCCCTCTCATCCCTGGCAATCTACCAGTTTGTTCTCTATATTTAAGAATCTGGTTTTTTCCCTCTTCTCTTGTTCCTTGAATTCCACATGAGTGAAATAATATTTGTCTTTCTCTGACTTATTTCACTTAGCATTATATCCTCTAGATCTATCCATGTTGTTACAAATGGCAAGATTTTATTCTTTTTTATGGCTGAATAATATTCCATTGTGGATGGGTGTGTGCATGTGTGTGTGTGTGTGACACACCACATCTTCTCTATCCATTCATCTATTGGTGGACACTTGGGCTACGTCCACATCTTGGCTATTGTAAATAATGCTGCAATAAACAATGGGGTGCATATATCTTTTCAAAATAGTGTTTTTATTTTCTTTGGGTAAATACCCAGGTGTAGAATTATGGATCATACGGTAATTCTATTTTTAATTTTCAGAGAGGTCTCCATACTCTTCTACAGGGACTACTCAGAAAGATTAAATGTAAACTAAAAGTAGCACTTCTCCACCCAAAGAGTCACTCAATTTTGAATATTCACAGAGTCCCTGAGATGCAGATTCAACTTCCTAATCAGCACCATTTTTCAAACCTTTGATTTTTTTTATTTTCCTTTTTTTTTTTTTTAAACATAGGAAGCGTAGGCCAAAAGCAGCCATCCCATGCCATCAGTCAGGCTTTGTCTTTAATATTTAATTAAGGAAGGAAAGAGATCATTTGATTCTTTGCCCCCATCAATTATTTTTGCTTCAAACAACTAAAGTACTTCAGAAAGGGACATTGTTAGTTAAATCACACAAATATTGAGCAATTCACACCTACTTTCTGTAATCATGGCCTACACTTGGTTCACAGCCTGCATGGGGCAAGGGTTGGGAGGAAGAAGACCGCTAAGCAATACAGACAGCTGTGCCAAAGCATACACAAAGGCATCATTTGTACTTAACAATTGCTAACATTGATTATTTAATATTTACTATACATGACAGACACTGGGCTAAGCGTTTCAAATGCATACTCTTTTACAATCCCCATTTCTATTCTTTGAGCTATTGGTTTTTTTCTTAGCATCATAATCTTCATTTTATACATAAGAAGCTTGAAACTCAGAAGGCTTAAGACCCTTGCCTAAAATCACAAAGCTTATAAATGAGGGATGAGTCACATTTCAAATCCATACCTGCTTTGATTCTAAAATGAGTGGACTCAACTGCTATGCAATATGGCCTCCCCATTTATTTTTTTTTTTAACGTTTATTTATTTTTGAGACAGAGAGAGACAGAGCATGAACAGGGGAGGGGCAGAGAGAGAGGGAGACACAGAATCTGAAACAGGCTCCAGGCTCTGAGCAGTCAGCACAGAGCCCGACGCGGGGCTTGAACCCACGGACAGTGAGATCGTGACCTGAGCCGAAGTCGGATGCTTAACCGACTGAGCCACCCAGGTGCCCCATCCCCATTTAAAGCCTACCCTATTCTTTGGAGGCGCTCTCTCCAAAATGTCAGTCCTGGTGGAGAATCAAAGGAAAACCAAGAGGAGAGAGAAAATACACCTTGTTGAGAAGAAAATAAATTCTGTGAGTAAAGGATCCACAACTGTCTTTGGCAAACTTTAGCTTGTGGTACTGTGCCTGTTGCATATTATTAGGCACTTAGTATTTGCTGAACTGAATAGCTGAAGTGTAGCGCTTTCTTTTTGTTCTTGGTCTTTTTGAACTAACCATTCTTCATTCAAAGCCATGAATATGTAACACTTTCTGTGGGAGAAACAGGCATGTGCTAAAAGTACTGTGCTGAATACAGATACAACAGACATTCCAGTGGATGGCCAACTGTTAGCAGTGCAGACCCCTCAATGGGTCTACATTTGGGAAGGGTGGCACCAGGGGACCAAGAGTGTACCTACCGCATAGCCAGTTAAGTGGTCTTGCTGAAATGACAATTCAGTCAGGTCAATTAGCGGGAACCTGTCACAATGATTAATTTGATCACAGTTCAGTTAGAAAGTTGATGCTGTGCCCATGTAGAAACACAGGGGAAATGCTTCCCTACCAAGGTCATCACCACTCACTCTTAGTACTCCCTTCCTTGCTGCTTCTGAGTCACTGCTTAGTACTAGTCCTTTCAATAATAGGAAAGGGACAACTTAAGCGTGAGTACTCAATCATTTTCAATTACATGTTAATTTCAATTAGATGTTCTATCTGACCAGCACTGTGAAGAGTTCTGTATTAAGTAATTGAAAAAAAGGTAATATTACAATGAAAGGAACATTCCCTTTTGCATCAGACTAGTGTTTGAATCCTGAATCTACCTAGTAGCTGTGTGAATTGGGCAAGGCATCTATACTCTCTGAGCCTCAATTCTCTTATCTGCACAATGGGAATACTAATGACAGTCTCAGAGAATTAAGAAAATTATATTCAATAATGAAAAAATATATCAGGTTTTTAGTAAGATCTTAATGAATGTGGGTTTTAGTATTTTAGCCCATGTAAAGTATATTAAAAGCTATGGACATGCCCTCATTAAACTTTCAGTCTATCTGGAGAGAGAATTTTAGAGATTATCAGGAACACAAAACCAAGTGGTAAGTGGAATTGTATTTTTATCCAAATGTTATGAATTTTCAGCATATTTTTAAGTGTTTGCCTTTTTCTTTAGCCATTCTTTTTTCCCCCATGAGTTCTAATAAGCTGCTTAGTTTACAAAGTATTTAACACATTTATAATCCCAAAGCTAGATTTCAAAATAGATGTTTAATTTGGCTATCATTTAAAGACTCCTTTTGGCTAAAGTATTCAAATCTACCTTTTAGCCCTTTAGGAATGTTTCTTGTGAATTTCCTACATTTTTTAATTATTCATATAATTTCCCTTGATGTAAGATGTGTCCTAAGACAATTTATACTGAAACTAACCTACATCATCTTTGAGTCTTTGTGGCTTTTCAATGCAAATGAAATTGTAGATTGCTTGTTTCATGATTAAAATTATATGTATAACACATGATGGACTGGTAAATAATAACCCATATAACCTTTCTTAAAATTGTAATTTTGCAATAATTATGGATTCATAGTAAGTTTCAAAAAAAATGTACAAAGAGATCCTGGGTATCCTTGACCTAACTCTCCCATTCCTAACAACTTGCATACCTATCTTGCAATATCAAAATGAGGATACTGACATTGGCACAATCCGCCAATTTTATTCAGATTTCAACAGTTTTACATGCACCCATCTCTGTGTGTGTGTGTGTGTGTGTGTGTGTGTGTGTGTGTGTGTGTGTATAGATCTATGCGATTTTGTCACATGTGTAATTTTGTGTACCCACCACAGTTAAGATACAAAATTGTTCCATTACAAAAGGCTCCCTCATTATTCTTTTAGGCCACACCAAACTCCCATCCCATTCCTATCACCTGTGGAGAATCACTATCATGTTCTCCACATCCATAATTTTATAATTTCTATAATGATATATAAATGGAATCACACAGTGTATGTAACCTTTTGAGACTGGCTTTTGAATTCAGCATAATATCCTGGAGATTGACCCAGGTTGTTGCATATATCAATAATCCATTCCTTATCATTGGTATCTATCAGGAATAAGATACTTTGAACATTCAAACACAGGGTTTTGTGTGAACAAACGTTTTCATTTTAGATAAGTGCCCAGAGGTACAATTGTTGTGTCATACGGTAAATGCATATTTACTTTTATAAGAAACTGTCAAACTATTTTACAGAATAACTGTATAATTTTACATTTACAAAAGCCATACACAATCCAGTTTCTACAAATTCTTGTATTTGATATAACCTGGTATCATTACTCTTTATTTTAGTCATTCCAATAGCCATTCCATTTTGGCCACTTATTGTATAGTGATAACTTGTGATTTTAATTTGCATTTCCCTAATGCCTAATAATGCTCAAAACCTTTTTATGTACTTATTTGTTTGCATACAACTAATAGAATGTCTATTTATACCTTTTGCCCTTGTTTAGATAGAATTGGTTTTTTTGCAGTTGAGTTTTGAGAATTCTTTTAATAACCTAGATACAAGACCTTTCTTAGGTGATCTAAAAACATTTTCTTTGAGTCTGTACCTTATTTCCTCCTCCTCTTTGCCATTTATTTCACAGAACAAGTCGTCATACTTCATTGAGGCCCAATTTGTCAATTTGTCCTTAATGAGTTGTTCTTTGTTGTCATATACAAAAATTTTTGGCAAGCCTCAGGGCCTAAAGATTATCCTATTTTTTTCTATAAAATTTTAGTTTTACATTTTACATTTTAAACCATGACCCATTTTGAGTTAATTTTTGCATAAGGTATGACATGTAGGAAGAGGTTATTTTTCTCCCCCTATGGGTATTCAATTACTCCAGTACCACTGTCAAAAAGTCTATCTTTACTCTATTGAGTTGCTTTTGTGTCTTTGTAAAAAAAAAAAAAATCATTTGGGCCTATTTGTGTGGGTTTACTTCTGAGTTCTCTATTCTGTTCCATTGACCTGTGTCTCTCTGCCAATACCACTTTCTCTAGAGTGATGTAGCTATATAGTAAGCATTAATATTGCATAGAGTGATTGCTTCTTTATTCTTTTTCAAAATTGTTTTAGATACTCTTGTCTTTTGTCATTCCATACAAGTTTTAGAATAAGCTTACACTATGTCTAAAATACCCTTACTGGTAGGGGCACCTGGGTGGCTCAGTTGGTTGAGCATCCGACTCTTGATTTCAGCTCAGGCCATGATCCCAGGGTCATGGGATCGAGCCCTATATCAGGCCCCATGCTGAGAATGGAGCCTACTTGGGATTATCTCTCTCTTTCCATCTGTCCCTCTCCCCCATTTGTTTTCTCTGTCTCTCTCAAAATAAATAAATTTAATAACAAAAATAAATTATATATCCTTACTGGTATTTTAAGAGAAATTACATAAGTCCATAGATCAGTTTGATGGAAACTGACATCTTTTCTATGTTGAGTCTTCCAATACATGAACTGGGGAAACCTTTAAGCACTACTTTCCAACAGACATTAGTGATTCCAGCTCCAGCTCAGAGATATGGACAGCTGGAAAGAGCATTGCTCCTACACTTATAACAAATAAAAAGCTGGACAAAACTGCTAATAAACAACTTGTTTTGAACACATTAGAGAATTAATATTACAGATCAAACTAACCAAAAATGTGGAGAAAGAAAAACATCTGCAGGAGAAATAGGACCTCAGTATTTATTCGCCTGAGGCAGATATGCTCAAACACCAGATAATCCAGGTAAAAGAATTCAAGTAAAAATTTAAATGGATCACCAAATGCCAGTTGTAGGCTATGGTAAGAATATGAAGCAGACATGGGAGACTTAACACTCACTTGCAGGTTTATTCTCCATGAATTCCATGAATCAGACAAGGGGAAAATATGAAAGAATTCTGAGAAAGCTTCTGTCCTGGTGCTGAGAAAGAATAGCAACAACTGATTAAACATTTCCCAGACTAACTTCTCCCATCTCTCCTGTGGTACAAAAGCCTTAATCTACAGGGGAAAGGGCAACAAGAACTATAGTAGGGCACTGGTAAAAATCCACTGAAGTTAGTAGAAGAGAAGAAAATAAAAGAGAAAGCTCAACCATTGAGGAAAGGACAGAAATACATGCTAGATCCAGGACTGGACCTCAGAGAAAGTGAGGAGCACTTGGAAATGCATGAACCCAAAACAGAGGGACATGAAGATTGCAGGAGACAAGGCTCAATGAGAACATCAGAGAAGTCTCTGCTGTTCTATTCTCTGCCAGTAGACTAGGAAAAATAAAGTAACAATGGAATACAGATGGGAAAGCATCAAGAAACAGATTCTCTCTAGGGCACAGCACAAAGTGAAGACACAAAGGGTAAGCAGATACTGAGAAAATAATCTCCTACAAAGCACCCCACAGCCTAAAGACAAGGTAGTATCCCTAGAAAAATGAAGTCTGTGATAACCACAACAACCTCAAACCTCAAACCCGGACTAAGGCCATCTGGATTAACACAAACCACTGAAGTCTAGCAGAAGGTAAGATCTGCTCATCTTCAGGAATGAAAAGTACTTCTCTCAGGATCTACTTTCCTATATAAGATGTCCAGCTTTCAAAAAAAATTATGATGCATAAAGGCAAGAAAAACACACCCCTAAGAGACAAAGTATTCATTCAAACGTGCCTCAGATATGACACAAATTTCAAACAGGGAATGTAAAATAACTATGATTAATATTGCTGAAAGATCTACCTGAAAAGGAAGACAACATGTAATATCATATTTAGCAGAGTTATGGAATCTAAGATAGAATCAAATGGAATAACTATTACTAAAAATGGAAAAGAAATTGACAGAGATAAAGAATGCCTTTTGAAGGCTCATGAGTAGAATCAGCAGTCAAGAAAGAACCAGTGAAACTGAAGTCAGTAGAAACAACTCAAGCTAAAATAAAAAAAAGGAAAAGGAAAACAAGGAATTAAAAAAGCAGAATAGTCAAGTGCTGTGGGACAGTATCAAAAGATCTTAAACATACAGGGAATTGAAATTCCAGAAAGAACAGAGACAGAACAGGTCAGGAGAAATATTTGAAGAAATAATGGCCAAGAATCTTTCAAAATTATGACATATATCAAACTACAGATCCAAGAAGCTCAGATGACCGAAAACAAGAAACTATTCAAACTTACAAAAACCAAAGACAAAGAGAGAACCTTGAAAGCAGATACAAAACAAAGACATATTTCCTACATAATAAGAATGAGGATTACAGTGAATTTATTGTCAGAAACCATGTAATCAAAAAGACATGGAGGCTCTTTCAAGTGCTTTTAAAGAAAAAAAAAAACCTGTCAACTCAGGATTTTAGACTAGCAAAAATATATATTTCAAAAATAAATGAGAAATAAAAACTTACTCAGCAAAACAAAGACTATGGAAATTTACTGACAACAGACTTACTCTATAAGAAAGTTTAAAAGAATTTCTTCAAGCAAAAGAACTTGGATCAGTTAGAAAAATGGATCTTCACAAAGAAATGAAGAATATTATAAATGGAATAAGAGGGGCACCTGGGTGGCTCAGTTGGTTAAGTATTGGACTTTGGTTCAGGTCATGATCTCACAGTTCCTGAGTTCGAGCCTCACATTGGGCTGTGTGCCAACAACTCAGAGCCTGGAGTTTGCTTCAGATTCTGTGTCTCCCTCTCTCTCTGCCCCTCCCCAACTCTCTCTTCTACCCTTACCAAACCAAACAAAAAAAGAATAAACACTAAAAAATAAATGGAATATTACATAAAATAAAAACAATTTCAAATTTATAATTGCTCTAAAAAGTAACTGTTTAAAAGAGTAATAATGTATTATATAACTTATGCAAAAGTAACATATGTAAAACAGTAGCACAAAGGATGGGAGGGAGGAATTGGGAATACAGTGTTATAAATTCCTTATACTTGAAGGGGACTTAGATTATTTGAAGATAGACTCAGATTAATTAAAAATGTATAGTATAAACCCTAGGGCAACCACTAAAACTAAAAAAAGAGGTAAAATTATGAGTTCATAAAGGAGATAAAATTGAATTATAAAAAATGTTCAGTTCCCAAGACAGGACAGGAAAAAAAAGAGGAAAAAAACCAGATGGAATAGAAAATAGGAAAACAGCTGGCAATATGGTATGTTTTAATCCAAATATGTCAATAATTACTCTAAATATGAATGGTCTAAACACACCAATTATAAGGAAAATCTCACCAGATTGAATTTAAAAAGACCAAACCATATGCTCTTTCCATGAAACCCACAAAAGCATAGATAGATTAAAAGTCAAAGGGTGAAGAGAAATGTGTCATGCAATCAGTATCAGGAAAAAAGGAAAAAGCTGAAAGAGCTATGTTAGTGACAGACAAAGCAGACTTCAGATACAAGATACTGGTTATGGTAGGAGTGTGCAAAATTAGTTATGACAGTTTAACTATGACAGTTGTTGCCTTGAACTGGCTAAGGTAAACAAGTGCCCTAACCACTGGTTGGTAAGGAAGAACACCTTTCCAATTAGAGGCAGACCTTTTTTCTCTTCTTTGATCTAGCTCTTCTGGTAAGCCTGATAAAACAGAATTGTCCAAAAGCCACCCTGTGAGAGACCCTAGATGGCCTGGACAAAGGGCTAACAGAGTCTGAATTGTCCCTGCTCCTAATCTGAGGGGATCCACCCAAACTCAGCTTTCCACAGGACTGTGGTCTTCTCCTCTCAGAAAGGTGATTACAATTTCCCATAGGCCTGAAGGTCTCCAGGTGTTATGTAGTTACAGTCTACTGTAAAACTCAATACTTCAAAACCCAAACTTACATCGAGCTATCTACCTGATCCCAACAAGGTTGCTATTATGCTTGCACACAGCGATCAATTGTTGGAGGAAGAAGGTCTCATCCCGTGGGACAGAATCACAGATCAGCACCCACTGAAGTCTCATCTCAAAATGCTTCAGTGTGAGGTGATGTGAGAATGGAGTTGGGAAAGGGGGACTCACCCTTTTTTCTCCTACTTATTCTCAATTCACATGAATTTCCACCTTCCCAATAAAGCCTATCCTTAACTCATACTGCATTATATTGTGTACAATTGATAGACTCAGCTGGCATGGAAACTTCTGGTTAAATTCTACTGAATTTTAGTCATTCCAGTGCTTACACTGAAGCTATCTTAATGTGACTTTAGGAGACAATATTTTATAGTGCAAGCACCTTAAGAGTATCACATAAACATGTCAGAACTGATTACAGATACTAACTAATCTAATGTGGAACTTCTCTGAGCTTCTGGTGGGACTGGGAGTCCCTGGCAATTAAATTATATGGGAATCATGCAAACAGAAAGTGCCCTGTAGAGATGTGAAGGGCAAAGTCCAATTTCATTTATGTATCAGTTCAAGTTCAAAGATGTCCCTGATTAAAAATAACATACTATGGCCATATAAGAAACTTTGTATATTTCCTTTTTACTTGAAGACCAGCAAAGTCAGCTATAACTTAGGAAAAAGGCTTAGAAATTTCAAATTTGTCTTGGGTATTAGAGTCTTTGAACTTCAGATGCAGTTCACATTACCCCTAGAGAATGGTGTTTGGACATTCACTTTGAATCCATTACCATAAATCCTAACAGTGCAGTTGCCTTATGAAGGGCATCTGGTCAGGTGGAAAATCACTTTGATAAAGTGTCAAATTTAATGAGCATCACTTCACTACTATTTCCACTAAAAAACAAAATAAAACAAAACAAAAAACAGATGATCTTCATTGACAACGAAAGCCCTATCTAAAATCAGCTTCATGTCTCCAAGTCAGTAAAGAGTAAGAGTCTGTGTAAGGCATGACAAGGAAAAAAAAAAACAAAACAAACAGGTTTTCTTCCTATAAATTCTATTAAGTAGCAAATCAAGTATATCACCAACTTACATAATTAAATTTGGATAAGGTCAGGCTGAAGCTAGGAAAAATTCTGAACCTTAAATACATTAAATAATTTTATAATTGCATTGCTTTCATACAAGCAAGCAAACAATGAGATTCCAGGTTAAGAACTATCTTGGTTTGGGTTCCTTCTGAAAGCAGAGCCTGAGACTAAAACTTGGTGCCAGCAGGGTTTTGGTGGGGGATAGGGGGTTGGGGAGGATGGATCCCAGGAAAGGAGAGTGAGGATGTGGGGAGAATAAGACACGGGAGGAGGAGAAGCAGAATCCCATGGTTTCAGAAAGGCTGTGTGGCAGCAAAAATGCACTGAGCACCCAAGATGGGATGCTGTCAGCATGAAGTTAATCTAAACAGATGCTGTGGCTGAAATCAGAAGGTGGTTAAAGGGCTGTAATTGGGGCACCAGAGGCATCTGTTCTAGAGTCTTTTGGATATGCTTCAATGACTGACAAAACCAAGCATTCTAAATATTTGTAAGTAAATATTCCAGTTGTGGGACAGGTTTTTCCTAAGAAAACTTTTCAGCTGCATACTTAGAATTGAGTGTGCAAAGATACAACCATCACACGTTCCGAAGTTTGAATTAATGTTCTGTTACCTCTGAATCTCCAATAGGGTTATTAGATGTAACAGATCATCAGAATTCCAGACCAGGTTCTTTATCAGAAGTCTTTCTATGATGGGAACACTAAATATCTGGTCTTTTTTAAGGACGTAGGATGAGAAGAAACTGAGGGGGCAATTTTGCAGATAGTAGGAATGTAACAAAATGAAAACCCAAAATACATTCTATTTTCCAATGGTATAATTAGAATAGAGTTGAAAAGTGATGGCAGGGCTTGCAGGTTCAGACCCAGTTATCATGACCTTTTCTATGTTCTGAGAGTAAGGTGAAAGACTGCTCCCCGTTCTCCTGAGCATCCCCTTACATTCTCTCAAAGCACACTGTTTATCACCCCCACTCCTAACATTGTCCCACTAACTTGTGAGCAAGACAGTAGGAATTGTGCACACCTCTTGTTCATGTTTACTCTTGTTCATGAGCATAGGGTTTGCCACAAAATATTCAATATATAGTTGTTTCTAAGAAACTATAAGAATTATATAGTATGTTAACAAAAACAGTTTTCTCTGGTCCTCACAGGTCATGTTGGGATGTGCAGAGGTAAACGGTACTGTGGGATAAAGCACCAGACTGGGTCTTGCCCTCGCTCAGGAAAGGTGATCCAGGTAGCCAAGTTTGTAGCAAACAATGTAGCAAACAATATCTTGGTTCTCCAACCAAGATTTCATCTCTCCTGAAGAATTCAAAAAATTTACTTCAGAAAAACCTCAGGGATAAAGTGCTAATTATAAAAACTAAGGAAAAACAGAATAATTTCTTATAAGAAGTGTCAAAGAATTAACACAAAATTGTACACCACCATGTATTTGTATAAACAATGCTGAACTGGAATATTAAAAATGAATACATTTGATTAAAGATATATTGGTATTGTGGGTGTTTTATTTCTGGCATTGTTGAAAAATTTGAACAAAAAATAAAACATTTTTTTAGCACCAAAGATGTACACATATATCGGGATCTGACTATGTGTTACAAATATAGACAGCAAAGAGGCACTGAAAATCTAGCATGAATATTTTCTACTTTCTCAGCAGCTTAAAATAAACATGAAGAGCACACTACAAAAATGAAAAAGAAAAAACAGTCTCTAGTATCCTTGATGCAGCTCTAAGCCAATTTCACCTTAGCAGTCTGAAATTCCAGGAGCAGATGGTCCGGTGACACCAACAGTAATCACTTTATCATCAGCATATGGAAAGGGGGGCTCTCATACTGTACAGTCACAGCACTGCCATTTCTGATCCAGGCATGAAATTAAAACAAATTCCAAGTTTTCAAATTGACTGTGTCAGACTCTGTTTCTTAAAATGATTCACTGGATGCTGTTTCTCTTGGTCTTGACAAGAGATTTAAGACAAGGCTCACCCTTCTTTCTAATTGCTGGAAATTAATCAGCAGTGATTGAAGCCATGTGCTACCATGGTAACCTGGGTCTTACTGAGTAGCTCTTCTCTATTTCAAAGAATTAAATCTCTCTGTTAATAAATTAGTGCTAAAGTCCTTTCCATCTTCCCACTCCATACTGCCCCTGATCCTTCTAGCCCACCAAACCCAACCGCTATTCTAAATTGCATGAGATGAAAATAACTCACAAACTATATCCTTCTAGCATTAGCAAGCAGATAGCAAATAAGTATTGAGGGATTTCTCAGAATTCCATCACTTTTTCTAAATAAAGAAGGGTTTTTTTAACCCACAGCACAATTGACATTTTGGGCTGGATAATTCATTGTTGGGAAGAGGGTGTCCTATGTGTTATAGAATCCCTGGTCTCTACCTTCCAGATGTCACTAGCAACCCATAGGCCAACTCCCAGTTGTGGTAACCAAAAATGTCTCCAGAAATTTCCAAATGTCCCCTGTGGAGCAAGTCACCTTTGGATGTGAACCACTGAAATAAAGGAGGGCCCAAGCATGAGATACCTTGTTCAAAAATATATATAGAACACTGGTGCATTTGAGTGTGCACACATTATGGTCCCACTAAGGTAGTTTTATACGAGTTACATGCTCATTTGTATTAAAAGTATGGTTTGGTTTTTTGGTTTCAGATCACTGTGGCTGGCCACATTTTAAGCCCCGTCTAATGACTTAAAAGCTAACAAGGTACAAATCTATCCATTCTGCATTTCCTTGAATTTAAAAAAGCTTAGTAAAGAAATCTGAACCCAAATTAAGCTTTAGATATGCATCTATTTAGATATTAAAGTCCTGAAAAACAGAGATGATGTCTTGTTCATTTTATATTTGCTCATTTATCTTTGTATTACACTCAGTATGCTACTTCACATACAACACCTGGCAGAACATTTTGAAAGGACTTTAGAACAAAAACAAGACAGCACCCAAAATAATCTTATGGCCCTGCAGATCAAACACTTAGGTGGCCCAATTCTCAACCAACCACCTATTGACAAGGACACTTGTAGACATTGTAAAGAAAGGGGACACTAAAAAAAGAGATTGTTCCATCTGACTAAAGAAAAAACAAACCAAAACAAAACCCCTCCATTTAGATCAATGAAGGTGCTCTGAGGAAGAAAAAAACCAACCAATGTCCTAACACTTAAACAATCAAAGTGAATTAAGTATGAATATAAATAGTCAACCTAATCAATTACTGGTAAAGACAAGTGTTACTCTTTCTGTACTAAACCCTAACACCTTTATTCAGCCTCTTCCTAGGAGTAAACATACTAAACAGATATCAGGTATTTCAAATAACCCATAGATTTTCTCTGTTTTCTAGCCCTTAATTCTAACACTGCAGACCTTGATTGAAAAACATTTCTTCCTGCTTTGTGATACCACACCTGCAAATTTAATAGGGAGAGACTTGTTTTGCAAATAGAACTGTATTACTAAATGCACACCAAAGGGCCTATTTCTGGAGTTCCAGAGAACTCTTCCATTCATAATCAACTTGTATCTGTTCTGAATATATCTTTGCCTGCTCCATTTTACTTGATGCATATCAAGAATAAATATCTCACTTTATCAGCTAAAAATTCCACTGACATAGGAAAACTAATCACAGAAAAACCTATTAAATTTCATATAGATCCCACCACGTTGTTACATAAAATTCCTCAATATTCCTTAAAGCCAGAAGAAAGGAAAGACACATATAGCTGAAGGCCTTCTACCTGAGTATGTACCCAAAGAAAATGAAAACACTAATTCAAAAAGATATATGCACCCCTGTATTTATTGCAGCATTATTTACCATATCCAAGATATGGAAGCAACCTAAGGTCCCACTGTAAGAAGAATGTAGTGTGTGTGTGTGTGTGTGTGTGTGTGTACACAATCACAATGCAATATTATGTAGCCTTAAAGAAAGTATGAGTTGTGTCATTTTCAACAACATAGATGGACCTAGAGGGTATTATGCTAAATGAAGTAAGTCAGAGAAAGACAAATACCATATGATTTCACTCATGTGGAGTCTAAAAAAATGAATAAACAAAAAAGCAGAATCAGACCTATAAATATAAACAAATTGATGGTTGCCAGAGGCCAGAGAGATGGGGGGATGGGGAAAACAGGTGAAGGATAGTAGGAGATACAGGCTTCCAATTACAGAGTGCACAGGTCACAGAAATAAAAGGCACAGCACAGGGAATATAGTGAGTGGTACTGTCACAATGTGGTATGGTGACAGATGGTAGATAAACTTGTGATGAACATAACACAAGTATAGGAGAGTTGAATCACTATGTTGTACACCTGCAACATTGTGTGTAAGCTATACTCAAAAAAAATTTTAAAGGTCTTCTCAGACCTTCCACAAGTCCTTATAACACTCCCATTCTTCAAGAAACCAAAGGGATGAGGAAATTGACTTTTCTGAGATATCAGAGCCACCAACAAAATTATTATCCCTCAATTTCCAGTAGTGCCTAACCCAAATAAACATCTGTCATCAATTCCACATAAAGCCACTTGCGTCACTGTAGTTAACTGATCCTCGCTCTGTGTGCCCCTAGAACAGAACAGTCAACACCTTTCTTCACCTCACATAGGACAAAAAAATACTTGGTCATGCACAGGAGTTCCCTGAAGGCCCCTCCTATTTTCCCCAGCTCCTCAATTGAGACTTAAAAGCTATCTAAATTTCCCTTGTAATTCAATGCTGATAAATATGTAAATGGAATCCCCCACTTTGTTTAGGAAAAAAAAAGAAGCCTCTAAAAAGGATTCCATTTACTTGCTCTGAGCTGTAGCAGGAAAAAGACAAAGTTTCAAAAGATGAATTATATCAAACCTCCATCTATTAGTTCAGGCATGACCCATCTCATGTGGAAAATTAATCTCTCCTAATAAACTAGAGTATCAAAACTTTTCCTAGTTCCTTTGTAAAACATCAGTTGAGAGGATCTCTAGGTTTAGGTGGATATTGCAACCAGTGGATGCCAAATTTTCTTGGGATTGTACAACTTCTTTATTAACTAAGCCCTCAGTGAGAGACCCTCTGCTCTGGGAGCCCAAGTATAAACAGGCCTTCTGTAACCTGAAAAGTCTTAAAAGCCTCCTTCGCTAGGCATCCCTAAGTACTAAAAGACCTTTTGTCTACTTGTGCATGAGCCAACCAGACAATTTCTGAAGGGTTTTGCTCATGAAAACCACCAAATGCCCATCACTGTGGCCTCACCTTTGACCCATTTGCAAAGGCTGAACCCCCTTTTCTTAGAGCAATAGCTTCTGCTGTAAAACATGTTGATCCTTCTACTTAGTTTTGGGTCTACCACCTGATCTAATGGTTCTTCGTGTGATGTAGATATCACTTCTGAGGGTACACAACATTTTCATCCAGACAATTAACTTCTTATGAAATTCTGTTACTCTCTTTCATCACATCCATTGCTGCACTATGTGAATCCGCTCTTCTATCTCCATCAGAATCAGGGAACCTTATGGTCACCTTACCTTAGTTAGGATTACATTACATCCTCAGTTTGATTAGAGACTCATATTCTGAATCTAGACCTAATATTCTTTTGTTGTTGTATCAACCACAATCTTCTGGAAAGATTGAAATAACCAATGACATCCTTAAACTAAAATTAGGCAAATGCTCAAAAACCCTTGAGCTGCCTTAGCAAAGGTACTTCCAGTACCCCTAATGGCCTTCAAAAGCACACAGTTATCTCCCTATGAATTGGTGACTGGAAGTCCCACATATTCCGATCACTTTCTATCCACTCCACTGGTGAAAAAAGATCTTCTGCCCTAAATAGTATGAGATGATGAACATGTAACACTTGGTACTGAAGAGATGAGATTTGCAGTAGTTTATTAGTCTACAATGTAGACTCACAACCTGGAGAGGGAAAATATCAAATTCCATGCAAGGCCACATCAGAGCTGTGCATGGAAACACAGTGAGCCACCACAGACTGTGGAAGGCAGGCTTTGCAGGGTAGATGATTTTTGCTTCCTACAGGAGGATGGGATTGGCTTGTTTAGATAATTTCACAGGTTGTCAGGGAGGTGAAACTCATTAAGTTGAGGACTGGATGGGTTGCAGCTGGACCGACTGATAGGGAAATCGCTGGATGGAAAGCTTTTCCCACTATACAGAAGGGCATGTGTGTCAGAAGAACTCATAGCTAGGTCTTTAGGTCCCTAGAGGCTCAAAGATACCAAGGCAACACATGAAATTTTAGGTCTTACAATAAACACAACATGTGTTTAGGGAATTCATCTCTGATATTAGACTCTTCTCTGCTGCACATAAACATGGCAAAGAAAATTGTAAGGAACTCATGTACTTAGCCATTCCTGTTACCAACAGATTTAGATTGCACTCCCACACCTTACTAAAAAGCCTTTATATGATCTTAAACCGGGAGATTTTATCTCCTTGAAGAGATATCAGAGAAAAAATGCTCTTAAACCTTGTTGAAGGTACTGTTAACAACAATACAGCAGTTAACTCCAGAGAGTCAATCCTTGAATTCATGGTTCACAACTAAGAAAACAATCCAGAATTCCACACAACTGGAATATTACTCCAATAGAAGATTCAAACTCAGGATTCTAAGAGATCCTCTACAGGCACATGATCTTTGAAAGCAAACGGATGACTTAAGATTTTTGAAAAAGCAAACCTCTGAGAGTGGACAGCTTCTACCCAAGACATCAGACTAAGACCTCTAATTCCTGCTTTGTTTTTCATCCACTTGCTTATAATCATTCTTCTCATTTTATAAAAAAATCTCTATTGTCCACCAATAATGACCCTTTTCTTCTCTACTCTTTTTTATAATGGTTAGGTCAGAACATACTCATTCGAATGCCTTTCTCAGATTACACTAGACAGTAGCCATTGCCAATTTACCAACTCTTGGGTATGTCATTCATCATGAGAACCCAATTATAAAAACCTCTGGGTAATTCTATTCTCATCAAATGAACCTATAGGGAATTATAGCAGATAGTACTTCCACTTAAACCTATATGGACAAGTGACCTTTAAAAATCAATCTGTGTCTATGCTACAGTCCCAGTCCTCCTTCAGAAAAAGAATTAATTATTACAATCTATTGATTATACCATAGGTAAGTTGAATTCAACAACCCTCACAGGGCAATAAGTTAATTGCTTGCCACCAGGAAAAAACTAAGACAGAATCAAATATGAAACCCAGGTAATGTAAGACCTTGGTTCTCACCTCATGTCATGAACAACTACTATTTTTCCTGGTTTTTTATGGAACAATCAGATACTAATTCCTTTATAGCCAGGATACCTGGTCCTGTTTGCCCCAGACTAACACTTCATGCACTTTCAGAAGAATATTATAAGACTTATCTCTACACAGAAGCCCTCATTCTATAAATCACCAAGTCTGAAATATCCAACTCAATCAAACACAAGTTCATAAGCAGGGCCATTCTTGATTATTGAAGCACTCATCCCGAGAGATTTATTGACCCAGGCTGTTTTCGCAAACAATAACAGCATGTTGCCAACAGTAGCGGTCATTAAAAAGCGAGAGAAAGAAAGAAAAAAAGGCAAATAACTTTATCACTAACTCTAGAAGAAGTTATTAATAATGCCACTTCTTCCCTAAATGGTCTACAGAAAAGTCTCAATTGGTTGATGTAAGTTATGATGGGCATTGCTTTAGATTTCTTCTTGGCTAGAATGATGTCATCTACTCCACTGCAAATACTTCTCTCTGTATTTGGATCAATGAAATAGACAAGGTAGAACAGGGTAGAGCTCACCTTAAGGAAAACTCTACTTGGCTATGGTTGAACCTCAATCTCTACCAAATTTGGTATCTTGGCTTATGTTGGGAAATTAGAGTTCCTGGTTCTGAAGCATCTTACAGGGAAGATTGGTTTTATTTTTTTCACAGTGGTCATGATGCTTCTCTGGTGCATTTTACCCAGGGTGTTAAATGCTTCTGTGCATCTCCTCTTAATGAGATGATCACCATGGTGACACAACAACAACAAAATTAAGAAGATCTTAAAATACAATGGACTCTGGAGAAAACTGAACAATTCTTGAGCAGTAAAGATCTGGATCCCCAGCATTCCCTGAATTAGTCAACCTCTCACAAGTGAGAGAATAACCCAAAGGGGAAGTTGAGACTGAATATACAGTCAACAGCTGTACAATATATGACAACAGAACTCTGCCCACAACTTCTTCAGCAACCAAGTTGAGAAGCTAAACCACTACTTCTCTTCAATAGATCCAGACCAGTCAGGACCTAGTCTGTGACTTCTCTGTCACCCATGCCGCCAACTCCGGACAACCAGAGAAAGTCAAATGTGTTCCCCAAACAATCATTTGAGAAGCCTCACTGCTAATTAGCCTACTTTCAGCTTCCCCATGCCAACAACCTTCAATTAGATCATGCTTGAAGCCTTCCCTTTTTTCCACTATAAAGCTGTCCCAATCCTTTGCCTGCCTTTGAGTCTCTGCCAAGTACAAATGAAAGTGACCTGACTCCATTGATAGAGCAAATTCTCAATAAATAGCCTCTGTATGTTCTTGTTCTGTGATCTTCCCACACATAAGAGGTAATTTAGGGGCGCCTGGGTGGCTCAGTCGGTTAAGCGTCCGACTTTGGCTCAGGTCATGATCTCGCGGTTCGTGAGTTCCAGCCCCACGTCGGGCTCTGTGCTGACAGCTCAGAACCTGGAGCCTGTTTCAGATTCTGTGTCTCCCTCTCTCTCTCTGACCCTCCCCCATTCATGCTCTGTCTCTCTCTGTCTCAAAAATAAATAAACGTTAAAAAAAAAATTTTTAAAAAAAAGGTAATTTAAAGATAAGAGACCTGGATAAGGGGAAGAGCATTTCCAAAGACCCTGCCTTATAAAAGAGACTGAGGGTGCGAATGACTAAAATAAGACCATTATAATAGAAGACAGAGGAGTGGGAGAAGGCAACCTATGGGTTAAATTTGGTAGGGCCTTTCCTTAGGTCATGTCAACAAATTTGTTTTCATCCTGAGAGCAATGGGAAGCTGCTTACAGGACTTAGGATAATGGCAACTTAAGATGTTTTGTATATGTTTATTTTAATATTGAACTTACTAAAAAGTTGTAAAAATAGTATAAGGAATTCCATATATTCTTTAGTTGGATTCACTAATGTTTTTCATTTTGCTACATTTGTTTTATCATTCTCTTTCTTTGTATGTGTGTATGAGTTGGAGAGTAACTGGGAGATATCATACCCCATTATCCCTAAATATGTCAGTGCTTATTTCCTAAAAAAAAAGACTTTCTCTTAAATAACTACAGTACCAAGAAAATAGCAGGAAATTTAACACTGTTGTAATACTACTATCTAATCCATAGCCATATTTAAACTCCATCAGTCATTCACTTATTCAAATAATGCCCTTTGCAATTATTTTTCTGAATTGAAATTCAATTCAAAATCAAGAATTATATATTTAGTTTTAATTTATCTTAATTTGGGGGGCACCTGGGTGGCTCAGTAGGTTGAGCATCCAACTTTGGCTCAGGTCATGATCTCACAGCTCGTGAGCTCTAGCCCTGAGTCTGGCTCTGTGCTGACAGCTCAGAGCCTAGAGCCTGCTTCAGATTCTGTGTCTCTGTCCCTCTCTGCCCCTCCCCCACTCATGCTCTGTCTCTCTCTCTTTCACAAAAAGTAAACATTAAAAAAAATTTTTTAGTTCATCTTAGTTTTCTTTAAATTTAAAATAATTAATTAGCCTTTACCTATCGTTAAGCTTGACATCTTTTAAGAATACAGGTCAGTTATTTGGTAGAAAGCCCCTCATTTGTGATATCACTTCATTATTAGATTCATGGATGTTTATTAGATCACAGAAGTGACATTCCAACCTCCACAGTGTGTTATATTAGTAGATAAATGATGTCAGTTTGTCCCAATATTGGTAACGTTAGCCTTTATCACTTGGTTAATATAGTGTCTGCCAGATTTATTCCCTGCAAAGTTGTTATTTTTCCCTTTTGCAATTAACAGGTGATTTACAAGGAGACATTTTTAAAGTCTGTACATACCGTTCTCATAAAGCTTCCACTAGTTTTAGCATCTTCTGATGACTTTCTAAATCTATTATTCTACCTTCAGTAGTTAACATCCTACTTGATTAAAAAATTTCAAAATATATAAAGCAAAAACAATAGGATTTCTAAAGGGAAAATTAGATAAATCAATACTCATAAATGGAGACTTTAATAATCCTAATTGATAAAATGACTAGAAGAAAAATTAGTAAGAACATAGATTAAAACACACTATCCACACCTTCACCAATTTAACGTTTGTAGAAAATTATACTCAACAACAGCCTATATAGTCTTTTCAAATGCATAAGGAATATTCAGCAAGATACAACAACATGCTGGGTGATAAAAATGTCTCAATAAATTCAAAATAAAGTCTTACAGAATATATTTCTGACTACAACAGAATTAGAGATAATCATATACCTACTTTTACAAAAATGTTCACTAATTCTTTAATACTCCTCAACTTCCATTGGAGAACTTAGTTCCCTTTGCCCTTGAGTGTGAGCTGTATTAGTGATTCCCTTTAAAGGACTAGAATATGGGAGAAATAATGTGCCTAAACTTTAAAGTAGGTGATAAAAGGCATTGTAACTTGTAATTTTTGCCTTGGCTCCTCTTTTCAATCACTTGCTCTGGAAACCAAATTGCCCTGTCTTATGGACACTCAAATAGCCCTACAGAAAGATCTTGTAGTGAGGAACTGAAGCCTCTAGCCAAACACTAGCACTAACCTGCCAGATGTGTGAATGAGTCAGCATGGAAGGCAATCCTCCAGCTAGTGAAGCCTTCAAAGTCTGCAGTCTTGGTTAATTTATTTTAGTATAATTTACTGTCAAGTTAGCTAACAAGAGTATATATACAGTATGCTCTTGGCTTCAGGAGTAGATTGCCATGATTCATTGCTTACATACAACACCCAGTGCTCATCACAACAAGTACCCTCCTCAATGCCCATCACCCATTATTTTCCTCTCTCCCCCACCTCCATCAACCCTCAATTTGTTCTCTGTATTTAAGAGTGTCTTAATGGGGCACCTGGGTAGCTCGGTCGGTTAAGCGTCTGACTTCGGCTCAGGTCACGATCTCGCGGTCCGTGAGTTCAAGCCCCGCGTCGGGCTCTGTGCTGACAGCTCAGAGCCTGGAGCCTGTTTCAGATTCTGTGTCTCCCTCTCTCTCTGCCCCTCCCCTGTTCATGCTCTGTCTCTCTCTGTCTCAAAAATAAATAAACGTTAAAAAAATTTAAAAAAAAAAAAAAGAGTGTCTTATGGTTTGCCTCCCTGTTTGAAACTATTTTTCCCCCTTCCCTTCCCCGCCCCACAACATGGTCTTCTGTTAAGTTTCTCAAATTCCACATATAAGTGAAATTATATGATATCTGTCTTTCTCTTCCTGACTTACTTCACTTAGCATGATATACCCTTCAGTTCTATCCATGTTGTTGCAAATGGCAATATTTTATTCTTTTTCATTTCCAAGTAGTATCTCACTGGGTGTGTGTGTGTGTGTGTCTATACACACACACACACACACACACACACACACACACCATCTTCTTTATCCATCCATCAGTTGATGGACATTTGGTCTCTTTCCATAATTTGGCTATTGTTGATAGTGCTTCTATAGACATTGGGGTAAGTGTGCCCCTATGAATCAGCACTCCTGTATCCTTTGAATAAATTCCTAGTAGTGCTATTGCTGGGTCATAGGGTAATTCTATTTTTAATTTTTTGAGGAACCTCAACACTTTTCCAGAGTGACTGCACCAGTTTGCATTCCCACCAACAGTGAAAGAGCGTTCTCATTTCTCCATATCCTCACCAAAATCTGTTGTTTCCTGAGTTAATTTTAGCCACTCTGACCAGTGTGAGGCAGTATCTCAATGTGGTTTTGATTTGTATTTCCCTGATGATGAGAGATGTTGAGCATATTTTCAAGTGTCTGTTAGTCATCTGGATGTCTTCTTTGGAAAACTGTCTATTCATGTCTTCTGCCCATTTCTTAAATGGATTTGTTTTTCAGGTGTTGGGCTTAGTGAGTTCTTTTTTTTAAACAATTTTTTTTTAAATATTTATCTTTGAGAGAGACAGAGACAGAATGCAGGTGGGTTAGGGGCAGAGAGAGGGAGACACAGAATCTGAAGTAGGCTCCAGGCTCTGAGCTGTCAGCACAGAACCCGACATGGGGCTTGAACCCACAAGCTGTGAGATCATGACCTGAGCTGAAGTCGGATGCTCAACCGACTGAGCCACCCAGGCACCCCAGTTCTTTACATATTTATCTGTATGTCATTAGCAAATATCTTCTCCCATTCCATAGGTTGCATTTTAGTTTTGTTGGTTGTTTGTTTCCTTTGCTGTACAGAAGCTTTTTATCTTGACGAGGTCCCAATAGTTCATTTTTGCTTTTATTTTCCTTACCTTTGGAGACATGTCAAGTAAGAAGTTGCTGCAGCTGAGGTCAAAGAGGTTGTTGTCTGTTTTCTCCTCTAGGGTTTTGACGTTTTCCTGTCTCACATTTAGGTCTTTTATCCATTTGTGAGTTTACTTTTGTGTATGGTGTAATAAAGTGGTCCAGTTTCATTCTTCTGCATGTTGCTGACCAATTCTCCCAGCACCATTTGCTAAAGAGACTGTCTTTCGCCACTGGATCTCTTTCCTGCTTTGTCAAAGATTAGTTGACCAAACATTTTTGGGTCCAGTTCTGAGCTCTCTATTCTATTCCATTGGTCTATGTGTCTGTTTTTGTGCCAATACCATACTGTCTTGATGATTACAGATTTGTAGTAAAGGCTAAAGTCTGGGATTGTGATGCTTTCAGCTTTGGTTTTCTTTTTCAACATTACTTTTGCTATTCAGGGTCTTTTGTGGTTCCATACAAATTTTAGGATTGTTTGCTCTAGCTCTGAGAAGAATGCCAGTGCAATTCTGATTGAGATTGCATTGAATGTGTAGGTTGCTTTAGGTAGTATCGACATTTTAACAATATTTGTTCTTCCAATCCATGAGCATGTAATGTTTTCCATTTCTTTGTGTCTTCTTTAATTTCTTTTGTAAGTTTTCTATAGTTTTCAGCATACAGATCTTTTACATCATTGGTTAGGTTTATTGCTAGGCATTTTATGGTTCATGATGCAATTGTAAATGGGATTGATTCCTTGATTTCTTTCTGTTGCTTATTGTTGTATAGAAATACAACCAATTTCTATACATTGGTTTTATATCCTGCAACTTTGCTGAATTCATGTATCAGTTCTAGCAGTTTTTTGGTGTAGTCTTTCAGACTTTCCATGTAGAGTATCATGTCATTGGCAAAAAGTGAAAGTTTGACTTCTTTGCCAATTTGGATGCCTTTTATTTCATTTTCTTGTCTGATTGCTGATGCTAGTATTTTCCATATGATGTTGAACAACAGTGGTAAGAGTGGACGTCCCTGTCATGTTGCTGATCTCAGGTGGAAAGCTCTCAATTTTCCCCATTGAGGATGATATTAGTTGCGGGCCTTTTATATATGGCTTTTATGATGTTAAGGAATATTTCTTCTATCCCAACTTTCTTGAGGGTCTTTATTAAGAAAGGATGTTGTATTTTGCAAAGGTTTTTCTGCATCTATCGACAGGATCATATGGTTCTTATCTTTTCTACTAATGTGATGTATTGCATTAATGGATTTGCAAATATTGAACCAGCCCTCTGGCTCAGGAATGAGTCCCACTTGATCATGGTGAATAATTCCTTCAACATACTGTTGAAATCAATTTGCTAGTATCTTGTTGAGAACTTTTGCATCCATGTTCATCAAGGTATTGGCCTGTAATTCTTTTTAGTGGGGTATATGGTTTGGGAATCAAGGTAATGCTGCTGGCTTCATTGAATGAGTGCAGACAGAAGCTTTCTTTCCATTTCTATTTTTTTTTTGTAACAGCTTAAGAAGAATAGGTCTTAACTCTGGTTTAAATGTCTGGTAGAATTCCCCTGGGAAGCCATCTGACCCAGGACTCTTATTTGTCCAGGAGATTTTTTATAACTGATTCAATTTCTTTGCTGGTTATGCATATGTTCAAATTTTCTATTTCTTCCCATTTGAGTTTTGGTAGTGTATGGGTGTCTAGGAATTTTTCCATTTCTTCCAGATTGTCCAGTTTGTTGGCATATAATTTTTAATAGTATTCTATAATAATTGTTTGTATTTCTGTGGTGTTAGTTGCGAGCTCTCCTCTTTCATTCATGATTTTATCTATTTCGATTCTCTCCTCTTTTTGAGAAGTCTGGTTAGGGGGTTATCGATTTTGTTTATTCTTTCAAAAAAACCAGCTCTTAGATTCATTGACCCATTCTGGTTTTTTTTATTCTATATTTTTTATTTCTGGCCTAATATTTATTATTTCTCTTCTTCTGCTGGCTTTGGGGTTTCTTTGCTGTTCTGCTTCTAGTTTCTTTAGGTGTGAGATTAGGTTGTGTATGTGGGATTTTTCTTGTTTCTTGAGATAGACCTGGACTGCAATGTATTTTCCTCTTAGGACTGCCTTTGCTTAATCCCAAAGGGTTGGGACTGTTGTGTTTTCATTTTCATTTGCTTCCATATATTTTTTAACTTCTTCTTTAATTGCCTGGCTGACCCATTCATTCTTTAGTAGGAAGTTCTTTAACCTCCATGCATTTGGAGGCTTTCTAAATTTTTTTCTTGTAGTTGACTTCAAGTTTCATATTGTTGTGATCTGAAAATATGCATGGTATGATCTCAATCATTTTATATTTCTTGAGGGCTGTTTTGTGACCCAGTATGTGGTCTATCTTGGAGAATGTTCCATGTGCACTCGAGAAGAATGTGTATTCTGCTTTTGGATGAAAAGTTATGAAACTATCTGTCAAGTCCATCTGGTCCAGTGTATCATTCAAGGCAATTGTTTCTTTATTGATTTTCTACCTAGATGAACTGTTCACTGTTGTGAGTATTAAAGTTGCCTACAATTACTGTATTATCAATAAGATTGTTCATGTTTGTGATCAATATATTTAGGTGCTTACAAGTTGGAGGCATAGACATTTACAATTGTTAACTCTACTTGATGGATAGACCCTGTAATTATCTCTTGTTACAGTCTTTAGCTTAAAATCTACTTTATCTTATCTAAGTATGGCTACCCCAGCTTTCTTTTGACTTCCAGTAGCATGATATATGGTTGGTTCTCCATTCCCTCACTTTCAATCTGAAGGTGTCCTCAGGTCTAAAATGAGTTGCTTATAGACAGCATATAGATGGATCTTGGTTTTTGTATCCATTATGATACTCTATGTCTTTTGACTGGGGTGTTTAGTCCATTTACTTTCAGAGTAATTATTGAAAGATATGGATTTAGTGTCATTGTGTTGTGTGTAGGTTTCATACTTGTGGTGATGTCTCTGGTCCTTTATAGTCTTTGCACCATTCCACTCACAGAGTCCCCCTTAGGATTTCCTGCAGGGCTCGTTTAGTGGTCATGAAATCCAGTTTTTGTCTGTTTGGGAAAGCCTTTATCTCTCTTTCTATTCTGAATGACAGCCTTGCTGGATAAAGGATTCTTGGCTGCATATTTTTCCTATTCAGCACATTGAATATTTCCTCCCACCTCCTTCTGACCTGCCACATTTCAGTGGACAGATCTGCTACTACCCTTCTATGTCTACCCTTGCAGGTTAAGGACTGTTTGTCCCCAGCTGCTTTTAGAATTCTTATCTTTGTATTTTGCCAATTTCACTATGATATGCTGTGGTGATTACTTGCTCTTGTTGATTCTGAAGGGAGTTCTCTGTGCCTCCTGGACTTGGATGTCTGCTTCCTTCCCCAGATTCGGCAAGTTCTCAGCTATAATTTGTTCAAATAAACCTTCTGCCCCTTTCTCTCTCTTTTTCTGGAACTCCTATGATATGGATATTATGTTTCATTGAATCACTTAGGTCTCTAATTTTCCCTTTGTGGTCTAGTATTTTCCCATCTCTTGTTTTTTTCAGCTCCATTCTTTCCATTATTTTATCTCCTATTTCACTTATTCTCCCCTCTGCTTCCTCCATCCTTGGGGTCATTGCACCTAGCTTCTTTTGCATCTCATTTTGTAATTTGTCGTTAACTATTTCTTAGGTTCTTGATCTCTGTAGCAATAGATTCTCTGCTGTCTTCTATACTTTTATTCAAGCCCATCTATTAGTCTTATGACTGTTATTCTAAGTTATTGATCAGATATATTGTTTATATCTGTTTTGAGCAATTCTCTGGCTGTAATTTTTTCCTGGAATTTCTTTTGGGGAGAATTCGTCTGTTTCATCATTTTGGCTAGCTTTCTGTTTTTTTATGTGCTTTAATAGCTTGTTACATGTCGTGCACCTACGAGTACTACTATATTAAAAAAGGGTCATACACTGTCTAGGACATGGCACTTCAGGAGGTGTTCTCAGAGTGTGTTGTGTTCTCTCTGTTGTTGTGTCTCTGGTTGCTTTATCTCCCTACTCGTAGTGGTGGTTTGGACCTTCCACCAGGTGTGTTTTGATTTGTTCATTGAAGTAACCCTGGAAAAAACTTAAAAAGGGGTGGTGGTGGTGGAAGAAACTTATCCCATACAAAGAGAGAAATGAAACGGTCAGGGGGGAAAAATGACCAGGCAAAGAAATTATACAGCTTAATCCAGAGGGGCGGGGGGGGGGGGGGGGGGGGGATAAAGAAGAAGGAGATATAGAAGAGGTGCAAAAATAATGGATCAAAATGTCTGCTTAAACAAACCAACAACCAGAACAGAGAAGGGAAGAAAAAAGAAGAAAATAAACACACACACACACACACACACACACACACACACACACACACACACACACATATATATATATAAAATAATTGACCAAGAATCAAATCAGAAATGCAAACTGCCAGACTGTTGTCTGATGGTGCCTTGTAACAGGTGGCTGCACTGGTCTGGAGGAGGGGCAGTCTGGTTTGGTCAGTGTCATTCTCACTCTGGTAGATATGCAGTTGCCAGGCACAGAGGGCAGCATTTGGTGTAAGTGGGTCTGCCTCCACTGGAGACCATTGTCCGGTCCTCTGTAGCCCCACTGTGTTGGTAATGGGGAGAAAAATGGTGACACCCCAATCTCTCCTCCCCAGAGGAGAGTGGGTATCCACAACCACACTATTCAGGCAGTCCTCACAGTGCCACGTGGACACTGGTTTGTCCTGCTTCAGTCTCCCACACCTTCCAGGCACTCAGCTGGGATTCAAACCCCAATGTATTAAAGAATCCCACTCCATGAGCCCCAGTTCTGGGGTAGTGCCAGTCTGCCCAGCAACAAAGGGCCTCTGGCTGGTGCTTGTAGCCTTGGAGCAGTGATACACCCTCTTCCCACAGCACAGGAGGGAAGGGACTGCTCTACCAATGTTCCTCTGCATTGTGCCTCAGCTAGCTACAGAGCCCAGGGCTGGCACACCCTCCCCATGGGCCAGGCACACACACGGGCAGCTCTGGTCAGTCCAGAGAAAGTCACGCAACTCTGCATCATTACTCCTAAGGTTGTTTGCAAGTGAGAGACTGGCACTCTCTGCTTTCTTCCGTCCCCTGGTCCATGGTCCGGAGAGGTTTTTCTCTTGTCCAAATACAATCCCATACCTCCACAGCCTCTTTCTCTTCCTTTTGTCTCTCCACGGAAAGGGTTCCCTCTTTGGTCTGTACCTACTCTGCCTGTTTTATCTCTCCCAATTTGCAAGCACGCACCTCTGTCCTGACAAGCTGTCCCTGTGGGCTCCTGAAGATGTTTCTGTCACTTTGTAGCCTGGATTCCTGGAATTCCAAAACTTCTGGCCTCAATACTGCTGTGTTTGAGGAATGAGGGAACTTTAGGCCCCCTACTTGTCTTCCATGTTGATTCTTAGTCCTGGCTAACGTCTTGACTAGAACCTCATGTGAGACCCTTGAGCCAGAACCACCAGCTAAGTCCCTCCCAGATTCTTTATTCATAGAAACTGAGAATGTTTGTATTTTGCTAAATCTTGGGGTAATTTTTGTACAGCAAAAGAGCAACATATTTGAAAAGTCTCAAATACTTAAATATTAAGTGGCATACTTCCAAATCCCTAGAAAGTCACAAATATTTGAATATAAACAATGTACTCCTAAGTAAAAAACACAATTCTAAGTATCTTTTAGGACAGCAGATGTCTGAAGACTTGCCTGGACTGGAAGATTCACTCCCATGATGACTCTTTCACATATCTAGCAAGTTAGTGATGGTTTGGGGTCACAGAAAAAAGTCATAAGTAAATTCTTTTCTGTGGCAAATAGAATGGTATAGAAAACACAATACCTGTGTATCAAACTTTGGGGGATATAGTTAAACAGTGCTTAGAAGATATTTTATAAAGTTAAATAATTTTTTAAAAATTTAAAGCTAAAAATCATTGCTCATAATTTCTCTCCTAAGAAACTAAAATGATCAATCAATTAAATACACAGAAGGAAGAAAACATTATAAGACCAGAAAAGTCAGATAGAATGCCAATGACTGAAAGTTGACAAAACCAAAAGTGGCTCTTTAAAACATCAATGGAAGTTGATAAACCCTTGACAAGACTAACCAGGGGATTGAAAAAAAAAGAAAATAAAAATTACCAATGCCACAAATTAGGAGAGAACATCACTGGAGATTATAGTCATTAAAAGAACAACTATATGTATGATGAATAAGTTTCTGAGAGTAGGTCCAATGACCTAAATGAAACGAAAATTTCTTCAAAAAGCACAATTTACCAAAACATTTCATAAAAGCAATAACAAATATGATAAACTTACTATTAAAGAAACAGAATTATCAGAAACCTCCCAACAAGGAAAACTCCAGTCCTCAGTGGCTTAACTAATGAATCACATCAAATATTTAAGGAAGAAACAATATCTGTCTTAGAAAAACTCTTTTAGAAAATACAGAAGGAGGGAATGCTTCACAACTTATTCTGTGAGTTAAGCATAACCAAGATACCATAACCTCATAAAGACATTACAAGAAAAGGATGTGGACATTGACAAAAATCCCTTAACAAAGTATGAGTAAATCACATTTGGCACATGATAATAAATTAATACGTGTTTGTCCTCACTGCATGTCTCACATATTCTCTCTTTCATGTGTAACCTAGAAAAACATGTATGCATATACATAATACACTATATACTGGAATGTTTACTGCAGCAGTTTTTTAAATTTAAAAAAGAGTAAATGACCTAACTATTTGTCAGTAGTGAAAAAGCCACATATCAGCACTCTATGAAATATTTACTGGAGTAGGGAAAACGTGCATTACTTCCATATTTAGTAAGTTATATATATAGTATGCAAAATGTACCATTAAATGTAAAATACAAGTTGTATAATACAAAAACTTAGAGAATTATAGAAAAATAAAACATTTTACATTTTCTAATATAAATATATAGGCATAGTAATGCATAGAAATACAGCTGGAAAGTCACATATCAAACTGCTACAAAGGGTTATTTCTGTGAAAGTGGGAAAGAAATCAAGATTGGAGACAGGTAGATTAGGGTGTGTCAAAGGCAACTTGAGTATCATCTATAAGATTCTAAATTTAAATATTTTAAAATTAAAAATACGGACTGTCGATTTCTTATAGAATTAAAAAATCAATAAAAAGAGTATGGTGATGACAAAAAAAAATGAGAGGTAGAAGGAGAGGAAGGCTGAAAAAAAGAAATGGTGCTAACATCCTCATTGATCAAATGGGGAGTGAAAAAATAAAGAAAAAATATATTGTACCATCTGAAGTTACAATGGTAAACAATCAAGGAACTAAAATCTAAAATCAGTGATAAAAATATATAGGAAGGAAGAATAAGAAGAGTTGAAAGGTGTAAGTAATCTTCCTGATTTGTCTAAGCAAGAGTCAATATAAAAATCCAGACATGGAGATCAGCAACAAGAGTTAAAGTAGGTCCTCCTAGAAAGCAGGCCAGCATAGGGGCAGGGACTGTGGCTTTTCATTTTAAGTCCTTCTATTAATTTGTTACTTGTGTACACTATCACTATTATTTTAAATATAAGAAGATTACAAACATTCAACTCCGTATTTTCCACAAAAACCTGAATTATCTTGTTTCATTTGAGTGCAGTGATATGGAAAAAGGGAGGATTTAGTACTTATTTGAACAATAATATAATGCCTTTTGATTTACTTCTCAGGTGTGATTTCTTAACAAACCTTTCATTGTAGAAGTTTTAAATGCATAAAAACTTGTGAAGATGGTACAGAGAGTTCTCATATCCAATTTTTTTCCTATTATTAACATCTGACCTAATTATGGCACATTTTTTATAATTAATGAATCAGTATTGACAGAGTAACTTAAGCCAATAATTTATTCAGGTATCTTTAGATTGTATCAATTTCCTTTTTCTACTCCAGGATCACATCACATTATATTTAGTTTCATATCTTATTAGGCTCCTTTTGACTGTCAGACTTTCCTTATTTTTGATGACTTTGACAGGTTTGAGAACTACTGGTCAGTATTTTGCATAATTTCCCACATTTGGGATTTGTCTGATATTTTCCTCATGATTAGACTGGGGTTGTGGGTTTTTGAAAAGAAGACCCCAGTATAGTTCCATTCTCATTACATCACAGCAAGGGCACATACAATCAGCATGATATGTAACTGTTGATGTTAACCTTGATCACATTGTTAGGTAGTACTTGTAGGCTTCTCCACTGTAAAGTTACTGTTTTCCCCCTTCTCTATATTGTATTCCTTGGAAGGCAGTCATTGTGTGTAGTCCACACTTAAGGAGCAGGAAGCTATGATCCACATTGTTGAGGGAAGATAATGTATTTGTAATTATCTGTAATTCTGCCACAAGGAAGCTTTGCCTATTTTCCCACATTTATGCATAACTTGTTAACAGCAATATGAACATATGGATACTCTATACTTTGGGTTATATTCTAATGCTTAAATTTATTTTGTTGCTTAAATTTTCCCAGCTTTCACCATTGGGTTTTTTTCATTTGGAGCTTCTGGCCCTTTAACATAACCCATCATTGCTTATCTGTGTATGCACACACGTGTGCACAGTTGTTTGAACACTTCTTGCACAAGTAACCCTCTACCAGAACCATGGATGGTTCTGGGGATTCTAGTTCAAGAAATTCTAAACTATACAGGAATAAGAATAGAACTGCTCTAATTATCATAGAGCTCTTGGAAAACTGCCATGCAACTGCCAACCAGGACAGCAAGATGCCCAACTATAGCAGCTCTGACTTTTATCATATCCTGTTGTTATGCACCAACATGACAAAAATCATGCTCTATTGCTACGGACACTAACCGAAAATGTGTCTGAGATCTTGATAGATGGTAGAACTCCTATTCCACTTGTCATTTTAAAATCCTGTCATCTATACTGATAACGAAAAAAACAGATCAGATAGTCTACTTTTGAACTTGTAGACAAAAATTTTCTAATTTGAAACAAAAACACCTAATGCATCCAACCACTACCAGGCTGACTGGTAGCCTGTGTAAGGACCCTGAGCTAAGACTCTTTAGCCTCCCTGTAATGACACTTATATATTCCTCTCTGCAACCATTGTGTCAGTCACCTCTACCAACTCCTGCACTCCAGTTCCTTAGCTCATTAATTGGATGACTGTGAGTTGGTGATAGCTGAGGATCCCTGTCCAAACAGATCCTCATCATTTTTATCATTAGCAATAACAGCACCAGTAAGTTCCAAACATATTCAGGACACAAAACAGAACACAGAATTGGACTCAAGACCTGCCCCGTGGAATCAGCATCAGAATTAAAATGCTAAAACAGAAACATGAGGCCAAAATCGTAATGACTTCAGAGAAAAAGAAAAATTCCTTGATGAGGCAGAAATTTCTGGGAATTCTGTCAAAGTAAGTCACTCTGCATTGGAAATGGTTTGTATGGATTCCCTTTAAATATGTGACGACAGTATGAAACTGACAAGCACTACCACACATGTAATATAAGTCAGACTTTCATTTGTTATTTCCTTGCCTTGAGTTCAACAAAAACAGGGGAGAGGGGGTATATAACTTACTCAAAGGCAGAGCAGATGTTGTCACATTAAGAGTTTCTTATGCAGACTGCCACCCAATTACATGACCAGGACCTAGCTCTAAATCCTGCCATCTATCACTCCCTCTAGCTCCTCCTATGTTCCTGCTTCAGCTCTCAATTCTTTCTGCTTTTGGAAAGGTTGAGACAATTTTGAGAGAAGATCCCTGTCAAATTCTAGCACTATGCTTTAAGATAATTAATGTCACCTGGGAATTGCTCCCTACAGCACTCCCTAGGACATGAGATTACTAAAATTTGGAGGAGATGGAGGAAGGAGGGCATTGCACGGCAGGTAAATGTGACTGAACATCTAAATTTCCACAGGTTGCCTGTAAGCTTGGCTCCCAGAGTGGAGTCCTGAAAAGCCCTGCTTAGCCCTGACTCTGTCCCTATCTGTAGCCAACTTGTAAAGGAAGCTTGCTGTTCCCCTTTAATGGATATGCCTAAAGATACAAAGGACAATAAAACATCCTGATCAGAAAAAAACAAAAAACAAAAAACAGGCTATGTAAAAAGCTTTAGATTGTACTTACACATAGAGAAATCTAAACAATTGCAATCTCATTACAATCGACTATAAAACTTTAACAACGTTAAAAGACATCTTTTGTAAACTAAATAATGACCTTTTGTATTAAAGAAATTTAGTCAAGCTAACACTTCCACATACTATCTCTCCACAGTGTGGAACAAACTACATACAGCATGTTATCTAGTGTTATGGATCTTGAGTATTTCAACTACAGTCTAGCTTATCTTTACTTTCACATTTGATCATAGACTTGAACACTCTCTTTCCTGTTTAGGCTCACAATTATCCTTATCTGTGTGGATCTGCATTGGTAAAGGGGGATAGATTCCATTAACAATGACAGAAAATGAAATTCCTGGGATACTTGGGGAAGAATTGAGGTAGCGAACCACAATATCTTAAGAAATATAAGAATAGCTATATGACGTAGGGTAAGTCATTCTACTTGCCATCCCTTGTTCCCAGTCTCTCCATCTTTCCACTTTATTTTTAAAATGGGGCCAAGATTTTCTTCTCTCTTTATCTGACAGATAAGCTGTGAGAATCAAACATGTGTGAAAGCATCTTCATACTGACACAGAAGCCCAGCCATTGTAACCTGATATTAACAAAATCCATTCACTTATCATAAGTTCTGCTTCAAGGTTGTTTTTTTTTATCCGTCAACCTTTTTCCTAACCACTCTCATTCTACTCTTATCCTTGTCATTCCATCCAGCTCTTAAGCATTCGAAAATAAGCATGTTCTTTGGATTTGAAAAAAGGCTCTGCCTTAATGCAAACCCAAAGCTTTACTCTTACCTCTGTACTTTCTATTCTGATGACCACAGCACAGTGTCCTCTAATTGTCACCCTTCAAATCCATCCTGAAATACATTGAAAATCATTCTTTTTACCATCTGAGTTCTCCATATACTCTCTCTACAGCTACAATGGACCATGCTCCTCCACACTTTCATGAAAGTGGCCCTGTTTGCCATTCTGCCCTACAAAGCTCTTCTAAAGGGCACACTCCCTTGATGCTTATTTCCTCTCTATGGCATTGAGGTGGAAGATGAGACCACTGTCTATCCCACATCAAACCCAACACTAACAAGCCTGTAGTAAATTTGTAGAAGCAACAAGGAATGCTGATTTGTCTGAGCCCAGTCACCATCAATTACATTATTGAACAAGGGACAGCACCATCTACTGCAGGGACTGCTCATGAGAACTGCTTAAAGACAGCATCTGAATGCTTATATTAATGAAGGTAAAATCCCAGCATGATAACTAGAGGGCAGCTGCAAGTACTTCTCGTTTTTGAACTTAAGTTCTCTGTTCCAAATACAAGACAAAGTTGAAGATTTAAAAACAAACAACCTCTAAGACAGTATTGTTCATTCAGGTCTATAGACAATAGCTTTGTAAATTTGGGTGGGTCAGCAAACTTCTCTATCTCCATTTCCCCATCTGTAAAATGGAGCTAAGATCTAGCTCACAGGGATTTGGATTTGAAACTGGACCGGATAAACGATATTTGAGTGGCTGCTGTATATAGTTGTAAATGGTTTATCGCACCTTCTTAAGTTGCACTTCTATGGGGGGGAGGGTTGATAGAAGTTTTTAATCACAAAGTCACAGGACTTTTTTCTTTTGTAACTGAGCTAAAAAAGGGCTGCTTTTTGGTGGGAGCAGATGAAGGCTCACAGGAGCCCTTTCTCTCAGAGGGGACAAGTACCCTTCCTTATTTCTTTCAGTTGAGAAATGTATGAAGGAACAGTTTTAGTCACTGAAATGCTACTGGAGTTGAAAAAACTTGACCTTTCTTTCTTTCTTTCTCTCTCTCTCTCTTGCTCTCACTCTCGCTCTCTCTCTCTCTTTAAAAAGAAAAACAACAACAATCTACTTGCCCCTCTTTGGGAAACTGTGTGCCAAGGAACCAGTGTCATACCCCCACTCCCTCCTGTTGAGCTGACATCGCATTGTTGCATATCCCAGCTACTCTGTGGGTTTTGTGAAGCTGTGTGTGAAGTCTCTACCTCATTGTAGTATATGCAGGCAAGACTGCACTCTCCTATAGACGTGTGGAGTAGGCTGTGGTGTAGTTTTTTTTTTTTTTTTTTTTTTTGGTCACATAATAAACACGTTGCAGCAGAAAAAAAGGAAGTTTTTAGGATTAAAACATAGGGAAGTTTAGGATTAAATTAGATCACCAATAAAGAAGTTGGCACAACACCTGGAACTTAGTAAATCTTTATTATGGACTCTCTTTAGTAGATTCAGTTCATTAAGAAAAACACTTCCATCTTTTATATCTAAATGTGAGAGAGGAGAGAGAGGAGAGTGAGATTAATGAGATAGAACTAAGGAGAGACAACCACCTATGGGTGATTCTTCCAAGTGGAGATGGGCTCCCATAGACCCACTATACCCCAATTTAGTACAATATCCAAAAGAAGGCACTGAAATGGCATCCTAACAGATTTCTGCCCCAAACATTACCTAACTTCCTCTACTCTCCCCAGGTGTGGCCTGCATTTCTTGGTAGCTTCTAGATACTCTGACTCTACATCTCTTTGCAAAAGGATGGTATAGTAACCTAAATGCATTAGGGAAAGGGAAGACTGATTCAAATACAGTATGTTCATACAATATGATTCAGATTCAAAGGCTCTCACAATACAGACACCAGGGGACGGCACTGTACTTTTGGAAATGGTGGCTCAGGATATGAGTGTCACCAAAGCAACTGTAACCCTGAAGCCTTAGAGTAGCATGCGTATGAAATCTACATGGGTCTGAGCTGGTAAGTAATGGCTACAGAATGGTTACACTAAACCAGGTTTTCTCTAGTCACACTAGAGAATGGATTGGATGAATCCAGTAAGTTGGATCTGAACTGATTAGAGAATGGCATTATAGATAGAGGGAAGAAGTAAACACACATGAAGTGTGTTCTGGGGAGATGGGATATTCTAGCCAAGTGGAAACAAAGCACACTTAACAGAAATAGAGATGAAGCTAGAAGGGTCAAGTAAATACAAATGGAGGGCAGGCTGATGAGTGTAGGGTACAGTTTGATAAGCAACAGAAAGAAACCAAAGCTTGTTGACCAGGGCAAAGATCTCCTTACAACCACCCTTAATAAAATGATTAACTCTGAGGTGTTGAGTAAAGCACCGTAGAAGGAGTAGAGGCTGCTATTTCAGGTTGAGGTTATAAGGATTTGACTAAGGCAGAAGGAAAGAGTGAGTGTAAGAATAATGCAGAGGTCAAATCCATAAAACCTAGGAATTTAATGCATGTGAGAATTTAGGACAAGAAAGAAGGGCAGAGGGGAAAAGACTGACTAATGGAGAGGATTCAAATAACAAATGTAAACATGTTTTGTCAACTATAAAGTGTGGCACAAATGAATTGCTGATAGCATCATTAACAGACATTGTTGGACTTAGGAAATCAGGTGTGGTCTTCTTCATGGTGAAAGTTATGTACATTTTAGAATCAGTTGGCAGAATAACACCTGTGTGCTAATGCCCTTAAGGCAGATGAAAATGGGGTACAGGTCCAGGGCTCCAGGGAATACCTAGGACTAAAGGGAGATTTAAATACTGACTGCAGGGAAGTGGAAGGAAGAACTAAGAAAATGGAAAAAGTCTCTATGGGACACGGTGAAGAAAAAAGATCCAGAAATGGTCCTTTGTGGTCTATATACATTTAGGGAATATGAGTGTAGAGAAACCTAAAATGTGCCTTACTGCAACTACTGTCTGCCATTATAGTGTGAAATCAGCCATAGAAACTACATAAGCATGGCTATGTCACAATAAAGGTTTACCTAAAAAATAAAGTAGGTCAAATTTGGCTTCTGGGTCACAGTTTGCCAATCCTTGATTTACACAGGAGAACCATGATAATACAGCATATATCAAAAGAGATTTTCAAAACGAATGAGAAATTTCAGTTATGCTGTATAAAAGATCAGGAAGACTGACAAAAGCTATTAAATTTGAAGATCAGTTATGCTCTGCAAAGCACTTCCTATAAAGGGAAAGAAACAAAGGCCTGGCTGCCAAGGAGCATGAAACAAATGGATGGTGCAAAATGGGTTGCAGAGCACTGAGACTTGTCTCATGAAAACCACAGTGGGAAAGAAAAGGTCAAAGAGCCATGGAGCTAGCATTTGGGGAAAAGAAGATGGCTGGATGACATCTTTTAGGACTAGAGGGATTTAAGCTTGTTTGCAGGTTTGAGGGACAGAATGGAGAAGAGAAGAGAAAAGATACAGGTAAAAATCACTCCAAATATTTGTCAAAATGGAAGTCGTTCATTTGGATAGAAGAACAGTGGAGAATGTCACTTTTTGGAAAGGCTCATAAAAGGCCCTAAATGCTTTAGTCCCATGGCAGTCCTATGACATGCAGAAAGGAGTTATGCTCAGCTAACCCAATAAAACAGAAAGCTAAAAAGCAAGCACTGGGGTTTTGTTCTAATTCCAGGTCTTTGCCTTACAACAGAGTGACCTTGGACAAGTCACTTCACTTCTCTGAAGCAAAATGGGGTGGTACTAATCATACTCCTAAAGTTATTGTAAAGGTTAAGTGACATTTAGCATAGTGCATGAAAAAGAACTTAATACATATAAACAGTGTTGCTCTTCGTAACACTCAGAGTCTTTATGGGGGAAAAAACTGGCCTGAGTTGTCTTGCCCAGAATAGGATCATGTGAACTGAAGGAATACTGTGAGCTTACTTCTGAATCTAAGACACTGGATCCTGCAGAGACCACAAATAAAAGTAACCCTCACTGGATATAGTATAGTTAGATTTTGAATAGGCATTTTACAAGAGAAACACTTGGGAAAATTCCACATTTCAATATGGAGATCTTAGGCTGATGAGGAACAAATGCTAAGAGAGAAATCACTCAGCAATAATTCACCAACAGGTGAATTCCAGAGCAATAGGAGAACTTGGGTCTCCACTGTTATCTCTAACTTGTCTGCATTTGTGGGATGTTGTCTTCTTTCTACTGTACTGGTAGGGAAATGGGTGAGAGAAGAATATTGATTAGACCATTTAGCAAACTCTGAGTCATACTTCTCCTGCAATAATTTTTCTGTCCTTAGTAAGAATGAAAAACAGCCTACGAAATTCATCATTTTGGGTGATGCTGTCTTTCCAGCTGGATCCCGAACCTAAACATAGATCTATTCCACCCAGACATTAAATTTAAAATCACCTTTTGATGTAAATGATAAAAATTAATCCCATGATCATCACACTGACCATTCATATGGCTAGAGGAACTGTAAGTGTATGTGTGGAGGCAAGCATGTGCACACATGAGGTCATGGCACTCCTGGGTACAGTTAAGGAGTTACGCAGCTAACTAGAATTTCATTTATATCCTCTCAATTTAAATTCTATGCAAGTGTAGAAACTGTAATTTGCCATCTTGTTAATCTCTCCAGTAGATTCCAACAACAGACCTATATTTACCTTACCCAGTTTGCATTAGATATGAAATATAATCATTTTTCTATACTCCACAGTCAAGTAAGTACTTAACATATGTTTCTGTTGAAGAAATTATGATGCTCATTTCATTCCTATCACAGACTGGTAGTTTGGGGAGAAATTTTTATTTTAAATGTACTGCAGTGATTTTCTTGCTCTGTTATTTTTCTGTTGCAATTTATCTCTCAGAAAAAAAAATAACAAAAATAATTAAAGCTGTGGCTTTCTCAATAATTTGTATTCCTCTCCTCCTGGCTGCCTTCTGTAATCTCTTAGACAAGGAAGCAACTTCATTGCAATGTTCTTTGAAAATTTTTCTGACAGAAGTTAGTATTTATGACTTTGGAAACTTCACCTTTAATGAACTTTGTGTATAGGCACTCACTAGGGAGAAGTAACATATACCATCTAAATATAAAAGATGTTGGGAGAAAAAATAAATCATCAGCTATTCCTCTAACCATGTGTGACAAGCTCCTGCTGATCTGTCCTACTGGGAAAGAAAATAAATCATCTTTGTTGATTCCCACTTCACTTATTCTATTCCTTTTAAGTGAGCTCAGCTATCTTTGCTAACAACAAGTAACAGGCAGTGATCTGGGTCTCTGCCTCAATACCTACTAACCCAACCCAATTTACAAAAGCCATCCAAACCTGGGAAATGAGCTCTATAATTTTCTACTGCTTGGACTTCATCCTTTGTATGGTACATGCTGGATAGCTACTTTATACAAGCATGCTTGGATGTCAATGTTAATCACTATCTTGAAAATATACAGAATCCTGTTCTCCTCCTAGATTCCTATCAAGCAGTATATGCAGAACAACATGTAGCAGTATATTCGAGGCCAGAGGCTTGACCCAGAGTGTCTCCCCTGTTAATGAAGAAAGTAGATTGCAGACCCTGATCTCTTTGGAATGTTGGCCATGCAAGGAGGGAAAAAGCTGCAGATACTTGCTATAAAAGTTTGCTTCATGTAGATTCCAGTAATGGATTCTTTGTCCAGTCTGTTGCTCCCTATGCATAATTTCCCCTAAGAAACCTATGTCTTGATTGATGTCTCCAGGTCATTTCTTTGGTCTCACCAGGCATCATCCACCCTTGGCTTGGAGTCTGGCTGTGATATGGCTTGATACTCTTAAAGCCAGACCTACCAGGTAGGAGAGAAAAAGTAAATGTACTAGTGCCTAATTTATTGATAAACTATGATCACGTCATTTGGAGATAAAGCAACACAAGCCTATAGCCCTTTGTGCAGGACTCGTAGTCAAATATTTAAGGATAATTTTGGACAAAGATACTGGTATCAATCAAATGGCTGCAGGCTCTGATGGTGAAGCAGAGAACTAGAAGGCTACTATGTCAAACTTTCGCTCTTCTATTACTGGATCACAGGTAAGTCAAGGATGCCCTCTAAAACAGTAGCTCCAGGCAGAAGCTTTGTTCTACGAGTACAGAAGCATTTTAGCAATTCATAAACTATAGTAATGGAATACCAGAATTCCTTGTGCTCTCATCCTTCCTCCATTACACAGAATTCTCCCAAATACTTTATGAGATCATCCCCTATTTCCTAAGAGGGAATTATTTATAATACATATTAACTCATATCTAATTACTATCTGTTTTGTATGTTGATTTTCTCATTAAATCACTGACCTCAGAAGAAAAGCTCATTAACTTCAGCATCCAACAGATCCATATGAATGAATTGGTCCCACTGCATCACTGACTCTTTTCTACCTTATAGCTTCATAAATGTAAACACTCTGGAGTTATGCAATTATCACATTTATGTCACTCTTGAAATTAAAAAGTTAAGCCATACTTTTTCGTCTAATTTTAAAAACAGCCTTTATTTCACTATAGATTTTTCTTCTGATCAATATCGGACAATTTTTCTCCTCTGGATTTCCTGGTAGGTGTGTAGATCAGTAAAACTCCCTTGATATCTGTCAGCATCAGTACTTCAAGGAGACTCCATTATAATTATGCCATAAAAATCATAAGCCTCAACCAAACAACAAAAACAACTTGCAATAATATATGCAACCCATCCTGTACTGGTTGCCTTCAAGGTTTGTATATCCAATTAAATGCCTTTATACCTTTATTGAGATGTAATGGGCACATAACATTTTATAAGTTTAAGTTATACAATGTGATAATTGGATACATGGAAACATTACAAAATGATTACCACAACAGGGTTAGTTAGCACCTCCACCACCTCACATATTTATCTTTGTGTATGTGTGTGTGGTGAGAGCATTTAAGACATATCTTCTTAGAAACCTGAAAATATATGATACAGTATCATTAACCATAGTCACCATGCTATAAATTAAATCCCCAGAACTTATTCCTTTGTACTCTTTCACCAATATCCCCTTGTTTCCCCTCCCCGCCCCCAGTCCCTTGCAACCCTCATTCTATTCTGTTTCTGTGAGGTGGTTTTTTTTTTATGTTTTTTTTTTTCACATATAAGCGAGATCACCCAGTGTTGGTCTTTCTCTGACTTCTTTCACTTAACATAATGTCAACTATTTTTCTGTGTTGAAACAAAAAGATATTCTTAGGAAATATTTCACATACTTTTTAAAAATACAGCCCAGCCAACTGAGAGAAAAATGAAAAGAACTTAAAGACCAGGCCATATTATGAAATACAGAAGTGAAAAGTGAAATCCATGAAAGATAAAATTAAGTCCAACTATTTCATACAAAGTTAATTACAAAAGTAAATATAGATTTCTACTATAGACCATAATATATACCGGACTATCCTTCTTTCCATAAGCAACCAAAATACCGGACCAAACTTATGAAAGAACAATAGTACAGAACTAAAAGAAGGAAAGTAATAATGTGAGCTACATAATCAACCTTGGTTTCTGCCCAAAGGTATTTGATACCCACCAGGAGTTAAAAAGCAGACATGTAACAAGGTAATATTTACTCTGTCAAGTACCTAACAAACAGACAGATATGCAAAGAAGCAGAAAAATATATCCCATAACCAGGGGAAAAATTAATCAATTAAAACAAAATGAAAATAAGATAAAATTAGCAGCCAAAGACTTAGAGTATTATAAATATGTTCAATAATATAAAGAAAAAACCATGAACATGAGGAAGAAAGCAAAACTATAAAAATGGAAATATAGAGCTAAAAGTAATTCTAATATCTGAAATAAAATTTTCAATGGTAGATTTGACAGCAAATTCACATCACAGAAGTAAAGATAACTTGAAAACACGGCAAAAGGATCTATGATTACTGAAGTATACAGATGAAGAAAAAAATGCCATTGTCTCAGTGATATGTGAGACAATATCCATAGGTCTAACATATGAATAATTGGAGTCCCAGAAAAAAAAAATGAGAGGCAGAAAGAAAAGAAAGAGGAAAATTTGTAATTTTAAATGCATACCATGAGAAAAGTAAACAACAACAACTAAAAACTTTCAAGTCAGTCACTGAAGCTTCCACTGTAAGAATCTAGAAAAAGACAAAATCAATACCAAGTAAACAGAAGGGAATTACTAGTAAGAACATAAATCAGTGAAAAAACAGAAAGGAGAAAATCAATAACAGCAAATGTAGCTTCTTTGAAAAGAAATAAAAACTGTAAGTTATTAGTTTGACTTACCAAAAAACAAAAGCCAGACGAAGATGATAGCAATTTCCAAAATCACCAATGGAGTAGGGGGAGAAAACCAACATGACCCTACAGACTTCTATCATCTTAATTATAAATATGATTATTGTCATACTGTCAAATATATTATCAAAAAATTCAACAACTTGGATGAAATGGACAAATTCTATAACAACATTACTAAACAAAAAAATTACTGAAACAGTTAAGAAGAGACAGAAGTTTGAATAGCACCATAACTATCAGAAAAATTGAATTTATGGGGCACCTGGGTGGCTCAGTTGGTTAAGCATCCAGCTCCTGATTTCAGCTCATGTCATGATCTCACAGTTCATGAGTTCATGAGTTTGAGCTCGATGTTGGGTTCTGCACTCAGGGTTGTGCAGAACCTGCTTGAGATTCTCTCTTTCCTTCTCTCTCTGCCCTTGCTCCTGCAGGTGTACACTCTTTTTTTCAAGATAAATTTTTAAAAAGAAAAGAATCCATGGAGAATTCTATTAAATATTTATGGAATAAATAAAGCCAATGTTACACAAAATGTTTTAGCAAATAGAGGAGGAGGAATAATATTCCAAAACTTTATCCTGACACCAAAACCAGACAATGACAAGGAAATAAAATTGCAAACCAATATTCCTTAGGAACATAAATACAACATTCTAATTATCAGAAAATTAAATGTAAAAATATACAAAAAGGATATGATTAATAAGTAATACTTATCCCATAAACATAAGATTACTTTAATATTTGAAAAAGAAACCAATGTAATTCATGAAAAAGAAGAAAATAAAATTTTCTCTGATACAAAGCATTTGACATAGTTCAACATCCATAATAAAAAGCCACAAAAAATAATAATAAAAAAAAAACTTTTCTCAACTTGATCAAAGGCAACTACAGGGAAATACATGAATCTACAGTTAATACAAAACTAAATGATTAGGAATAAACACCATCCTGCCAAAATCAAAACAAGGAAAGAATATAAGCTCTCATCCTTCCCAATTAATATTCTACTTGAGGTTGTACCCAGTGCAATTAAGCAAGAAAAAGAAATAAAAGACCTACCTCTTGGCAAGGGAATAACTAAAACTATTTTCATTTTCAGTTAACATGATTGTATACATAAAAAAATCCTAAAGAACCTATAAAAGAATAGAACAAAACAAAAACTCACTAGAACTACCAACTTTACAAGATACAAAGTCACTACATAAAAATTATTTTCTATATACTAGAAATAAACAATTGGAGAATAAAATATAAAATAAAGCAATACAACTTATATTAGTATAACAATATGAAATATTGAGAAATAAATTTACCAAGTGATACAAAAGGCCCCTATATCAAAATTAAAACACATTGCCACAATTTCAAAAAACCTATATAAATGATATTGTTTATCAGAATCCATATTATAAAAATGACAGTTCTGGGGCGCCTGGGTGGCTCAGTCGCTTAAGCTTCCAACTTCAGTTCAGGTCACGATCTCGCAGCTTGTGAGTTTGAGCCCTGCATTGGGCTCTGTGCTTATGGCTCAGAGTCTGGAGCCTGCTCAGATTCTGCGTCTCCCTTTCTTTCTCCCCCTCTCCTACTTGAACTCTTTCTCTCTTTCAAAAGTAAATAATTTTTTTTAAATGACCATTATTCAAAAATTGATGAGGGGCACCTGGGTGGCTCAGTCGGTTGAGCATCCAACTTTGGCTCAGGTCATGATCTCGCAGTCTGTGAGTTCAAGCCCCATGTTGGGCTCTGTGCTGACAGCTCAGAGCCTGGAGCCTACTTCGGATTCTGTGTCTCTCTCTCTGCATCCCCCCCCCCCCCCCCCGCTCATGCTCTGTCTCTATCTCTGTCAAAAATAAATAAAACATTTAAAAAAATTGATGAATAAACTCTATGTCAATACCAATCAAAATCCCAGTAGGTTTTTTTTTCCTGTAGAAGTTGATAACCTGAACCTGTATTTTTGTATAGAAATACCAACAACTGAGAATAGCCAAAATAATTTTTAAAAAATAACAAAATTAAAGGACCTATACTATGTGATTTCAAGACTTATACTGTGCTACATAATCAAGAGAGTATAGAAAATTTGTCAAAATTCTTCAAAACTTATTTTTTAAATTGGTAAATGATTCTGTATGTATATTATAGAACCCAGAATTTCATTTGAAAAGACCAAAGACTGAGCTGGGTGGCTCGGTAGGTTAAGCGTCGGACTCTTGGTTTCAGCTCAGGTCATGATCTCGTGGCTTTGTGGGTTTGAGCCCTGCATTGGGCTCTGCGCTGGCAGTGTGGAGCCTGCCTGGGATTCTCTCTCTCCCTTTCTCTCTCTGCCCCTCTCCACTTGTGCTGTCTGGCTCTCTCAAAATAAATGAACTTAAAAAAAAGCCAAAGTAAATATAGATTTCAAAAATTAAGATTTACATACATGTTGAAAATAACCTTTCAAGAACATATATCATATAAAAATAACAACCCAAATTTAAGTTCCAAGATTACATAAAGAAGGGCAAGTAACTTAGTCAAGCTCCTGTATATGAAAACATTGTACAAAGGGTGCATTATTTTTTACTTTGTTAATTTCAAGCCTTGAGATTTAAAAGATTCCTACAGGTAAAAACTAGAACTTAGTACTGTCTACCTACCTTATCCCTGAAGATAAGAGCAAATAAATCATAATCCACATAGCAGAAGTAGAAAACAAAATGAACATCAAGATTTCAAGAGAGAGAGAGAGAACATGATTATAGACATATAGGAATAAAACAATCAGCTATATCAACTATCACTTATATATGATTGAAAATGGTTTTGGTTTTGACTTAGAAATTTAAAATGAATTATTTCAAAGAATATTTGAAACACATATTATAAAAGCAGGATAAAAACTGTGTGTGTGTGTGTGTGTGTGTGTGTGTGTGTGTGTGTATGCAGTAGGTCCACATTTTATTGTAGTTCTCCCTATCTTTTATTTAATTAATTTATTTAATATAATTTATTGTCAAATTGGCTAACATACAGTGTGTAAAGTGTGCTCTTGGTTTTGGAGGTAGATTCCCATGGTTCATCGCTTACATACGACACCCAGTGCTCATCCCAACAAGTGCCCTATCTTTTAAAAGATCTCTCATGAAATATAACCTGGCTAACTGGAGAACAGAATTCTAAGTGACTATATTCTTTATACATTTCTAATTATTTGTATAAATAAGAAAGACAAGAATTGTGATGGCATTAAATGCCCCACTTTTGCATTAAGCAATACTGTAACAAATACATTAAATGTACTTTCATACTTGAGATATAAACAATTCTACAAGGTGGAAACTGAATTTTCCTTTAGCATACAAATAAGAAAAACTTTTTGTAATTTGAAAGTTAAAACATTATCATTTTTTCTAGTGTTAAACATCAGAGGGAGCAATTTGGAAAACCCTGTCTCTATTGTTCTGAAGGAGTCCTGGAACCTAGCTTTGTCAAACAACTTGCCCTGTGCTTACTGTATGTACTTCTAATTCTCCTACCTCCCTCATATCCTCTTCCCTGTTGGAAGTCAAATACTTTTCTCTAAAAGTACTTTGCCTCCACAGTTTCTTGTCACAGGGAGAGGTCTGTTTAAAAATGCAGAGCAGCTTCATAGCAGCAAAGAAAAGTGGTAGAAGTCTTCCTGAAATTAAGTGGTAACTCTATTTCATTTAAAAAAAAACAGCATAGGCAGTTAGTTTCTGTTTTGTATTGCACTAAGTCCATTAATAGAGTTTCTCTCATTGCAGGAATTGATTAGAATGTTTTTGAGCCTTCTGGTTACCTTGATAGTCAGAAGGCAGCAGGGTAAATGTTAAAGGTGAAGGAGATATGCATTTATCCCTACAGTTAAAGGAATGGCATTTCACAGTCAGATTTAAACATTACCATTTTACAGTCATATTAATATTTAAAAGGTATGCTCCCACATCAACATAGTAAGTGCTATATGCATTTTCCTATCTGAAAGGCAGAAAATTAAACCCACTTTCCTTCTCTCAGTGTTCAAAATTATTTGATAATATTTCTTCTGTTGATGTTTTAGTTTTTTAAATGTGGTAATGGAAAGACAATAAAGATAGAACAGAAATGGTAGAAAGATCACCAGAGGGGCACCTGAGTGGCTCAGCTGGTTAAGCATCTGACTCTTGGACTTGGCCCAGGTCATGATCTCATGGTTCGTGAGTTCGAGCCCCACTTCTGATTCTGTGCTGACAGCGCAGAGCCTGCTTGCAACTCTCTCTCACTCTGTGCCCCTTCCCAGCTCTCTAAAATAAAATAAACATTAAAAACAAATGCATTCTCTAAAAGATCACCAGAGACTTGAAGTTCAAGATGGCTTGCTCAGCACAGTCTCCTTCCCAAAGAACCACTAAAATGACAAAAGTAATATCAAAAAATAAAAACAGGTATGCCTGGGTGGCTCAATCAGTTAAGTGTCTGACTTTGGCTCAGGTCATGATCTCAAGGTTCCTGAGTTTGAACCCTGCATCTGGCTCTGCATTGACAGTGCAAAGCCTGCCTGGGATTCTCTCTCTTTCTCTCTCTCTCTCTCTGTTGCTCCCCACTCATGCTTTCCCTCTTACAAAATAAACAAAGAAACTTTAAAAATAACACCAAAATCTTATAGTTCAGAAAAGTTAATACAGAGGTACCACTACCAGACAGACCATAATGTTATGAGTTATAGGAAGGGTATAAAAAGATGTAGAAAAATTGAAAATACAACTGCACAGGGCTAGGGGAGGACCCATAGTCCCTACATGTCCAAAAAGAACCTTAAAAAAAATGAAACTTTCAGGCATACTTTTAGACTAACTACAACATCAGAAATCCAGCTACTGTTGACCTACATCTACATTACCACAAGCCACAGAAAGAAGTCTTAACTACCCACTTTTCTCTAGCAAACCACCAGGCTAATCTCCTATCATGCCTCACATTTCTACTTGCTTCATCATTTCCAAAAGCCTAATTTAACCAGATCATCCACTAACTCACATCTCCAAACTGCAGTGCCAGTGTACATGCCCTAATGGGCTGACATCGTATCAATCTCTAGCTCCTCTCCCTCCAAAATACTTCACTGTGCCCTTTGCTGCTCCTGATCTAAAATAAGCAGACTCTCCTACAACTTCAAGCTCCTCTCTGAATACACCCTTCACCTCCTGGCCTTAAAGGAAACCTAGAAGTCTTCTAAGCACTTGGGGTCTGATGACACACTCTCAAGAGAGGCTTCAAGAATAGGATGCCAGTAGGTGTCCTCCTTGTCACTTTAAAAGCACATTTCTCCTTCCACCTTTTCAAAGCCAAGTTCCTTTGAAGTACAGTCAATTGTTGTTCTTGGTGATTAGTTATGTTCTATAAAGTTATAGCAAATACTGATTTAGCAATTACCAAACCATTGTTTCCAGGGGAAATTTGGTGTTAGGTTCCTGCAAGCCCCTGGTCACATTTTCATTGCAAACATTTTCAAATTAGGAAAATGAAATAGATGTACAAAACAGAATGGATAAAACTGAGAAACAAATTAATGAACTAGAAAACTGAGTTGAAATATTTACCCAAAATATGACCCCATGGAAGCAAAAATGAAAAATATGAAACACATAAAAGATAAATACAGAAGTTCCAATATCCATATTATGTTTTCCACAAGTCAACCACAGAGAAAACAGGGGAAAGAAATAGATAACAAAATATCTCTAAGCTAAAAATAAACATGCATCTTCAGATTTAAAGAGAATGTTAACAGATGATCATGAATAATGATAAAATACGGAAGTTAGAAAAAACCCAGTGAAATTTCAGAGTTCTAGATACAAAAAGACACTAAATTCATCTGGAGAACAAGTGGTTACCTTTTCTGAAAAATCTGAAAAATCAGATTGACTGCAGTCATCTTATTTGCAAAATAAAATACAAAAGAGGGGGATGCTAGAAGACACTGAGTCAATGTCTTCAAAATAATAAGAAAAAAAAGAAGAAACAATGGGGAACCTCATAGCAAGAGCCTCCCCGACACCACAGTGATCCGTGCCTTCTGGTATCCAAGTCCTTCTGTAATTCTCCTCTCCTTAACAGCTGGACTTAGTGAATCATTTCAGATAAATACACTACAGAAGTGATGGGATGTCAGTTCTGAGATTAGGTTAAAAACTTTGTTTTCTATCCTGGGGACACTCTCTTTCTCTCTCACGCTCCCTAGCTCTGAGGGAAGCACCTGGATAGCTCAGTTGGTTAAGCATCTAACTTCAGCTCAGGCCATAATCTCAAGGTTCATTGAGTTTGAGCCCAGCATTGGGCTCTGTGCTGACAACTCAAAGCCTGGAACCTGCTTCAGATTCTGTGTGTGTGTGTGTGTGTTTCTCTCTCTCTGACCCTCCTCTGCTCACACTTTCTCTCTCTCTCTCTCTCTCTCTCTCTCTCTCTCTCTCTCTCTCAAAAATAAACATTAGGGAAAAAAAATTTTTTTAAATGGGGGAGGACATCAGAAAAAGAAAATATTAAAAAAGATAAGATCAAGAATAATTATATCAATTCCTATAAGCAAGGACTACATGTTAAATGACTATAATATTCAAAGACAATGATTCTTAGATTGAGTTTTTAAAATTAGCTATATGCTATTTATAAAAAGTACACCAAAATAACATGAAACAAAACCCCTTTTGTGGGTGAGAAAAGGTGATGGGCAAAGATAGACCTGGAAAAGGGTAACAAAAAACACTTGAATGGCAATATCAAAAACATAGTCTTTTTAAGGTGGAAAAAAAATTTAAACGAAGAGATTATTTAACACTGATAAAGAAGATATATCATAAAAAAGATACATCATTAAATTTTATGCATCTAACACTGGCATATATGCAAAACAAAATCTGTTAGTAACAAATAAATGACAAATCCACCAGCATAGTACAAGACTTAAATGAACCTTAATACCACTATAAATTTTGATTTTTCTTGTCCAAAAAATACAGATTACACATTATTTTCTAAAAAGCTTTTAACATTTACTGAAAATGAACATGCATTTGTCAAGAATAAATTCCAAAAACAAGAAACCATATTTTCTCACTGCAAAGCAAGAATATTTTAAATAAACAAATTGAACAAAAAAATCTATCAATTAGAGGGGCGCCTGGGTGGCTCAGTCGGTTGAACATCCAACTCTCTATCTCAGCTTGGCTCAGATATGACCTTGCAGTTTGTGGCTTCAAGCCCCACACTAGGCTCTGTGCTGATGGCACAGAGCCTTCTTGGGGTTCTGTCTCTCCTCTTTGCCCCTCACCCACTTGTGCTCTATCTCAAAATAAATAAACTTAAAAAATAATCTATCCAGTTAGAAACTAAAACTTATCTAAGGTATTTTAAAGGTAAAATCTATGCAGAAATTAGAAACTATGGAAAAATGCATGATAATATGTTATCTTATAGGCTAAAATATAGGGTAGACCTTAATTGATATTCAGTGGAGATTATATACACCTAACTGTACTTATTAGAAGATTAAAAGTATTCATCTTAAGAACCTGTAATATGAACAATTAAATAACCTCTAAGTAGAAAGAAATAGCAAAGATAAAAGCAAAAACTGATTATAGCTTGTGTTGATCAGGGTGTAAGTTAAGACTGTACTTTCAGGTGTCAGATTATTGAAGCCTTTTGAGAGGCCAATGGAGAAAAATCTATTAAAATTTCTAATATGTATATACTTGTGCTTTTTGGAAACCATCCAATAGTCACCCCCTGTCCCCACACATATAATGAAAGGCTGCTCATTCCAGCATTGTTTTTAATAACAACATTTGGGAAAGGTATTTAATGCCCATTAATAGGAGTCTGATTAAAGAAATTATGATATATTCATGTACAAAATATTCCAAGTGGTCGAAATAATGACTGCTCTCTGATCTGATAGAAAATTATCAGGAATTTATTATTAAAAAGGTAAAAAACATGCAACAAAGCGGTATATTTAATATGGTACCATTCAAAATGTTTTAAGTTAAATGTTTGTGTTATTTAAAAGTATCTTTATATAAAAATCTACAAGACTATATACCAAAGCGTAAGTAGTTTTTCCCTGTGAAGTACAGGATTAGGGAATGTACTTTTAGGGAAGTACATGAATCTTTTTTTTTTTTTTAAGTCAGAAACCATGCTTAATTTTTGTAATAAAAAAAAAAAAGAATCAGGAGTATCATTAGTATTTCCTTGACATGACACAAGGCCTAGGCTTCTGTTCCAGCTCTATTTTTTTTTAATTTTTTTTTTTAACGTTTATTTATTTTTGAGACAGAGAGAGACAGAGCATGAGCAGGGGAAGGTCAGAGAGGGAGACACAGAATCTGAAACGGGCTCCAGGGCTCTGAGCTGTCAGCACAGAGCCCGACGCGGGGCTCGAACTCACGGACGGTGAGATCATGACCTGAGCTGAAGTCGGCCGCTTAACCGACTGAGCCACCCAGGCGCCCCCCAGCTCTATTTTTTAATATGTAACTTTTAGCAAGTCATAAACTGTGTCAGGTTTCTCATTTTTTGAATGGGGATAATATAAGCTGTCCTATCTACCCAGCGGGATCATCAGGAAGGATAAATGGAATAATGAATGTTAACATGCTTTCAAAATCTACAAAACACTGTACAAATGCTAGAGACACAGGGAACTGAAGTAAAAGAGTCATGAAATGTCACCCAAAGAAATGGAAAGTAATATCACATGACTTCTTCCAACCCATTACTTGTAGATGGAGACATGGATTCTTCCGACAGCTAAATGTGTCAAAAAGAAAATGCCCCCAAAGAGGCTAAAGAAGCTGCCAATCCCTACAAGCAGGTTGATGATGTATAGGAGAGGGTCAAGATGCCATCTTAGGAAGGAAATAAATAGATAGCATGATTTAACTCTTGCAGAAATCAACCAACCTTTTGTTCCCCCTCTCACTCTTGAGTAAGAGTATTTTTTTAATGTTTATTTATTTTGAGAGAGAGAGAGCGAGTGTGCACACATGTGCGTGGCAGAGGGTGGTGGTGGGCAGAGAGTGAGGGCAAGAGAATCCCAAGCAGGCTCCACCCTGTCAGCACAGTGCAAAGCCCTAGGCAGGGGCTCAGTCTCATTGTTCATGAGATCATGACCTGAGCCAAAATCAAGAGTTGGATGCCACATAGGCACCCCTATTGAGTAAGAGTATTGTTTTTGCAAGCTCTCACAGAAAGTACCTTTGCAAAAGTTTGTCCTCACTCTTTGAAAAGTTTTGGCCTTAAAAGATTAAAGGAAGACCCCAAATACCACCCATTAGCCTACCTGATTTTGCTGGTAAGGAGAATTTCACTTTTGTAGAGTAATCAGATTCCAGAAAACAATGGAGAAATGACTTGTGTGGAGATTACTCAATTTGTGTGCAAATTTTCTCTGAAATTTATACCTTAGAGAAACCCTCCACAAGTGTTTTGCTAGCCCACAGCAGTAAATACATATAAAAGATTAATGTCCTGAGACAGAGTAAGTAATTTTAAAACTACATATCTTGATTAATACTTTTATTTTAAAATTACCTTGTTATACTTGGCCTCAGGACATTAAACTTTCAGGTAGAAACAAAGACAGTAATAGCTAATAAATACATGGCAGCCCACTAGACAAAAAAACTGTATTGTTTGCCATTTTCTGCACCACCTTCAGGCCAGTAGTGCTAATTATTATAAAACTTGACCTTAAAGGAAAGGCCTATGAAAGGGAGAATAGACCATCTCAAAACCTTACCAGAAGCATTTACAAGACTTCTGGTGGTCAGTGCAAGTAACTAAATAAAATAAAAACATAAAAGCTTCCTTGGTGGTCAGATTTACCCCAGTTCTTGAACTGAGCTTTCAGTTCAGTGGATGTCTTTCTGTGCCCTGTTGGATCTCTGTCATAAGCACACTCTGAAGGCACACACAGGGGTTGTGTCTTTCTACAATGTCAGCTTTATTCAGTAAACAAAGCAAGGTTAACTATTATAAAGCAGGTTCAGGATTCCAAACTCAATGACACTCTACTACGTGTTTAACTCGCCTTCTTACACATCACACAAAACAAAGTACAAGACAAGTCATACAATAAACAAGATAGAACGGAGGGTAGGAAGTTAATGAACCAAACACTAAGTCAGTCTGTGAGTGCAGTTGAGATAAGGCCTCAGTCTGGTCCAGGTCAGCTCTCAGCACTTATTACTTATGGTGTTCTAGCAGTCAAGGATCTCTGTTCTTTTTGGAGATCAATCTGGTAGAACCCTTGGCACCAGCTGCCTTTTTGAAGTGGTCAAACATAGAGGGTTCAGTGTCTGAGGAGTCTGACAGTTTGCTGCAAAAATTCTCTCTTTTTTAAAGGTATTTAATCAGTCTTGGGTCTTTGCAGACCTCCTCTGTTTCTACTGGTTATCCATTCTGAATGCATCACCAGCTGATGCTGGTCTCAGCAAAATCTGGTCTTAGCTGCAATGCCCTTAGCTGCTTGTATCATTGCTTCCCATAGGCCCCTGTTTGATACAAGTGACTCCTACATTGCTCTTTACAATCTCGCATGTCTAGCACAGTATCTGGCATACAACAGGCTCTCTAAACATTTGTTAAACGTATAAAGAATTCTAAAGGTTATGGATATTTTTCTTCTTCTTGTGAATCATCTTTATAGAAACTAAAAGCTTCCTGAAGCTCTGACCTTTCTTTACTGATTACTTATTGAAAATTTGGAGAAGACAGTGAGGGAATGGATTAAGTGAGGAAGGAGATATGTGGAAATTGGTAAGTGGTTCTTTTTATCTCTGATAATGTCCGGGGTGTGAACACGGAGCCATCACTACCTAATATCTTATTTAGGGGATAACTTCTACAAGCAAAGGGTTTCAGGGATTCAATACTGGCCAAGCAAGTCAAAGGAGAATGAGGCATCCAAAAAAAGGAGAGTGGAAGTTACACGAGAGAAAACAACAAACACAGGCTCCACACAATTCAACATGTCTAAAATGAATTTATCAGGATTATCTTTAAACAGCTGCAACTTCATACTTTCCCTTTTTGCCTTCATGATGTTCCTATTCATCCTCTGAGACATCTATTGAGACACCAGCATCTGATTTTCCCTTTCCTTGTACTTCTTCATTTATTCATCTTGGGAGCATCTGCTATCATTTGGGCTTCATGTTATGTTCTAGATAAGGTGCAGACATGGCCTCTACTCTCAAAAAAAGTCATGCTCTAGCCCCCAAGGTAACACCTACCTTAACTGCTTAATAACTGTAATAGTCTCATACCTGTATTTTCTCATGTGGTGTATCTTCACGTAACCCATCTATTCACTCAACAGATTTATCTTTCTCTTCAGTATTGTGTGTGCATGTGTGTGTGCACATATATATAAAATACTTCATGGCCCAGATATTTATACTGTGACAGGCACTGTTAGTAATGCATAATGAATAAGTATCTAAAAGCATCTTGATTATTTTAAGCAGCTAGCCTCACACAATTCCTAGCTTTCCCTGAAGCCTTGCATGTGACTCCTCTGAACCACACCTTCCGTTTCCCCCCTTCTACTGTCAAGCTCATCTACTTACTGTCACTAAAATGGACCATAAGCTCCATGCCTTTCTTTTTTCCCCTCATAGTGAATATAAGCCCTCTTCCCTTTTTTTCCCCCTAGATATCTAACTCCTACCCTCTGGTATAAGGGCAAGCTTACAGGGTAGAAAAAGCATGAACTTTTCTATCAGGCTGACCTAGGTTTTAATCCTAGCTCCTCTGCTAACCAACATAGCAATCTTGGACCTTAATTTCCACACCCCTCAGTTTCCTCATTAGTAGGACAAAGATGAGAATATTTATCTGGTAGAGTGCTTTTGAGCAATGGTCAGAAAACTATAGCCTGTATGCCAAATCTGGTCCATGGCCTACTTTTATAAGTAAAGTTTTATTAGAGCACAACCATACGTGTGTATTGTCTATGACTGCCTTCATGCTACAACAGCAGAGATGAATAGTTGTGGCAGAGACCCTGCGGCCTGCACAGCCAAAACTTACACTCTGGCCTTGAGGGTTGAGTATCAAAGGAGGAAATGATGTTAAAAGCTTAGAATAGCATCCACAGGGAGTAGAATGCTCAGTAAATGGAAATGGTGAGTAATGGATGGAAGGGGCATGTGTCAGAGGGAATTGCTAAGCGAAAGATCAATGGACCAGTTGTTGGTAGGTCTTCCAGGAAGTCACTACAGATTATCGAGTCAGGTTTTGAGCTTTTCAGGTCGAGAAACAATTTGGTCCATGCTCTGGGAATAGGATCCTGTCCCGGGGCAAATAAAAAATAAAAATAAAAATAAATAAAAAATAAAAAAATAAAAACTAAGCTCACAAGAGACAAATGGATAATACAACATAAACTTGCTACAGGAAACCTTTGGCATTCTTGGAAAGAAAAGTCCTTTCGACGAATGGGAAGTAAATGTAATTGTAAGTAACTGTTACTCAAGAGACAGTAACATGAGATAGTAACAGATCATTGTTTTTGTTAAGGAGTGAATTTGCATTGAGTGAACAGAAACAAGAGACTTAGCTAGTGAGCCAACCTGTTAAGCACCTATGCACATCTCAAGGAGATTTTTATTCATCTTACCACCACTTAGTTGTTAAATCCTGTGGTAGAATGTGATAGAGACTTTATTTCTAAGTGAAAACATGTCCCCAGCTCCCCCAAAATAAACATAAAAATGAACAAAACACCAACTGATCATGCTGAGACAGAAGTAAAATTACAGGAAAATCAAGTAAGGTGATATTTCCAGCCAAAATAAAAAGTTTTGTTACCTGAAAAGTGGAACTTCCTAATATATAGACTCGTTATACGTTTCCTAGTGGGGAAAATTATATACTACATATGGGGGAAATTACTCTATTTTACAAGAAAAAACATATGCTATAAGGGTGCTTGCAAATTTGAAAGGAAGGAAAGAAGAAGTTCCCAAGAAACACCTGGAGAATATGTTCTGGTGAAATATTTCCCAAAATTGTTTAAGTTGTAATATTAACATATTCTCCACCAAAAAAGGATCTTATGTCAAATATATTTAGGAAATGCTTAATAGCCGTCCTCTCTTGGGGAATCACCATGAATATCAGCATATCCAATGAATGCAAAAGCCTATAAGAAAAAAACAAACTTACATACTCGATTTGACGTAGCATTTTTTTCAAACCTGTTTCACCACTGTGACCTTTTAACTAAAAGGTCTATGTACTAAACACAATAAATGTCAACTTGGTCTCAACTAAATAAAGTTTATAAAAACTATGCTTATCTTTTTTATCTTCCGTTTTCCTTTCATTTCTCATAAGGTTATAAGAGCAAAATGAAACACAATAGTCAAACCTTGGCTCAAACATCTCTGTCCAGGCTAAAATAGCACCATTTCAGAAACCGAACTACTGGCAGTACACATTGCCATGTTTATTTGTAACTAATGTGTGAAAGTGTGAATTTCTCAAAAGTTAAACATGAAAACATTAAGAACCTCTATATGAGGTAAAGGACTTCAAAGGTGTGGTCAATGCTTCTGAAATACCAGGAAAAGTCTCCAGTAAAAAGGTGTATCTTGGGCCAGTATTCAAAGATAAACCACCAACCCAGAGAGGAACAAGTAAATGGACAGGAAGGCCTTGAGGCAATATTAATAAAAGTACATAAGGGTCACCCACTGATTCAGGTATATAGCTTATATCAACTGTTCCAGATTATTACATTAACATTTGATATTGAAAAGTTTGATGGCCCTTATGCACAATTAAAATCTAGCTTCCGTTTTTATGGGATGAATAAATCATAGGAATAAAGAGCGCAGAGTAAGGAATATAATCAATGATATTGCGACAGACGGTAGCTATACTTGTGATGAACACAGCACAACGCATAAACTTGTCGAATCACTGTTGTATACCTGAAACTAATGTAACTTGGTGTCAATTATACTCAAAAAAAATAAATTTTTAAAAAACTAGCTTAAGCAGTGTGATGATCATAAAAAATACATGTTTGGTCTAGGTCCCTTTTATGTCACAGAGCTCTTAAAACCCTTGGAATTTCCTAAGTGAAGAGAACCACGGAAGTATCTTCTGTTACGTTAATAAGATGACTTTTGGAAAGCACCTAAGGTAATGGAAGCTGGTTGCCAGGGGAACCAACCTTGTGAAAGGAGGACTGCAAGCTTCAGCCCCACACCTGACCTCTGGGCCCCCATTGGCCAATGATTTAATCAAGCATGCCTATGTAATGAAGCCTCCATAAAAACCCAAAAGGATAGAGTTCATAGAGCTGCTGGGAGACTGGTGTGCTCTAGGAGTACATGGAAGCTCTGCACCCTTTTCCCATGACCTTGCCCAGGCATCTCTAACATCTGCGTATTCCTGAGTTACCTCCTTCTATAATACACTGAGTGATTTAGTAAGTACAGTGTTCTCTGAGTTCTGTGAGCTCCACTCTAGCAAACTAATAAAGCCCAAGTAGGAGTCTTGGGAACAACTGGTTTATAGCCAATTACTTGGAAATATAGGTAACAACCTGGACTTGAAATTGGTATCCTGAGTTGGAGGGGGTCACTGGAAACTCCAATCTATAGTAGCTTGGTCAGAAGCACAGATAACAATGTAGTGTGCAACTACAATCTGAAGTAGGTGGAAGGGAGTCAGGCGGGTAGTGGTAGGCAGTATTGTAGCACTGAGTCCTGCACCTATGGAATCTGATGCTACCTCCAGGTAGATAGTGTCAGAATTGAACTGGATCATGGGACGCCCAGCTGGCGCCTGATTATCGCTTGTTTTATGTGTGGGGATTTGCGTGCACACATACAGACATGCACGCACACACACGGAAATTGGGTTTAGGAACCCAGCTTACAGGCATGCATTCTTCATTTCAGGTGACTTCACAAGTTCATGTTTCATGCTCAAACTGCCCCTCTCCCAGCATCTAAACCCTAAGTAGCTACTTCTTTAGATTTATTCATAATTCTGAATTGGCCTCCATCTCTTCTGGGTACAGAGCCTTGAGGCCACCTGCATTAGACCACTCCTGTCCTAAAATGTCCTCTAGCTATCTGCAGAGATTTTCCAAAAGCCCCAAGTTGATCATCTCATCTGGGGGACACAGAATTCACATTTTCTAGGTCTTATCTGTCTAAGATAACTAGGATTCCCCCACAAGTCCTCAAGCAGGATAAAAATTAAAGGGTAGCTACACTTGCGGTGAGCATAATGTATAGAGAAGTTAATCACTATGCTGTACACCTGAAACTAATGTAACGTTGTGTCAACTACACTCAAATAAAAAAAATAGTATTTGTAATGAATAAAAGAACAAAACAGACCAAAGAATTGTGAGTATTTGTAGTAAACACATTTATTTGCTCTAGTTCTGCTCATAGAACTGTAATTGTACTTTGTCCCCCATTCCTTACCTCCATTCACCTTTCCTTATTCCTCACCCAATGGCTTCCCAGCTCTCCGGGGAGCACCTCACATTATTCTGAAGTGGTCCCCTCAAATAGTATAGGGTACATGCTGTTTCCCTTCTCTTGCTCCATCTCCCTATGGCAAACTCTATTGCTCAAAAACCACTATTCATATCAAGGTACTGATAAGGACACTTCAAAGCTACTTCCTATTGCAGATAAAGCACTTTTGTCAATGCCAAAGGTTCTAGTTCCAAAGCTGTGGCATCTTCTCATGTCGAAAGAGTCTTTCCATGTCCCAGAATTAAAAAATATATATATTTTTCTATGTATTATAGCCCTGAAGGTACTATATTAAATTCAGTATCATCCCTTTTTAGTTTTTCCAAATCCGAGGCATTGGTCATGGGTAGGATGATGATATATACTGGTTTGCTCCCAAACAGTCCTTGTCTTGGGTTTAAATATTAAAAGTGTCTCATTCTCACAGGTGCCCTGGTTTGACTAATTATATAGTCATCCTACCCACTCAATGCTGTATACTCCATTCTCTTATCCTCTTAACTCTTCAAATAGGCTCATGCTAATGTATTTCTGTATTGTATCTTCAACTTCTGTAAACATACTTTGGGATACAAAACTGGATACCAGTTACATTAGTATTACATAAACATTATAATCTATTTAAATTTCAATGTTAGTTCTTTCCATTTATTCAGGTTTATATATGTTCAATCCAAATAATTCGCATTATCTAAAAATAGCAATATGAATACTCAACTACCCAGTATAATTGACCTGTCTCATTCAAGTTTTCATAGTATGATCATGTAAGTAAACAAGACATATTCTAACAGTGATACTTAAACGATTGGTGTTCCCATGGGGTTTTCTCATAGGTACACTTCACCATTTCATATATTATAGTAACAGTCATGAAATCATAATTAAAGGGTAGTAATAATCCAAGACTATATATATATATATATATATATATATATATATATACACACACACACACACACACACACACACACACACACACACACACACACACATATGGCTTTGGTGATGGGGTTGACTTCAGGATTTCCCATGAAATAAACCAACAATGCAAAACAAACATTGAAAATGCCCTTGAAATATCACATTAGGTTAACTAAGAGCCTGTAAGAGTTATAGTGAGGGATTCACCTAAGTCATGGTTTCTCGATCTGGGCACTACTGACATTTGGGGTCAGATAATTATACTGCTTCGTAATTACCAGATTACACTGTTGTTGGGGACTGTCCTATGCATTGCAGGATATTTTCAATATCTCTGCCCTCTAACCACTAGATGCCAGCAGCAACCCTGTCCTTTCCACCACGCCTCTGCATTGTGGAAACCCCCACATGTATCTCCAGCTGTTGCCAAATATCCTCTGGGAGGCACAATTGTTTCTGGCTGAGAACCACTGGAATAAGTAGTTGCAGTGATAGCTCATTCAAATAGCTGCAGAATTATGTCAAATCCATATTATCTTCTTAGGTGACAGTTAATGTATTTCATATCAACAGAGGTCTGTTGAGCATCTACTATGTTTAAGACACTTTTCTAATACTTCAAGGGATTTAAAAAACAAACCTGAAATATGGCTCCTTCCATCAAAAACTTCAATAGATAAAAAACCTCTGAAGTAACTGACTTTTATTTCAATTCTAAATGTTTTTATTTAATACCCGTTGGGAAGTTGAATGATGTATTTACTGAACATCTAAGGGAATATCTATTACAATATTTTGTTAGGGAGTCTTCTAAATACAATGGTCTGAAATAAATCAAAAGCACAAAATTGACACATATTATTCCATTAACAAATATTTCATGAATGAATAAAGAAATCCATACAAACTGCTACAAGGAAGGTTTCAGAGGAGATAGATTTTCTTCTAGTCTAAAATACATGACAGAGAAATGCTGGTCCTTTTCCAGGGATCAAGAAAGGGCTTATAGAAAAGCCCATACTTTAGCTTGGAATTTATGATACTTTTCTTTGGAGCTTCAGATATTAAACTCTCACAAGTTAAGTTGGAGAGTTCTGACACAAAGACCAAAGATAACCATGCGGATTGGTTGAAATCTGGTCTTTGAGTGGAAGGCCAGAGATGCACTCTTCTAGGCCTAGTATGGATAACACAGTTATAGGAAGAGAACTAGCCTGGAAGGCAGGACACCTTGGTTGATTCTGATATTACTCTGCTGTCTCTTGGTCATTTAAAACCTAAATATGCTTTCCTATATAAAATAAGAATTATCTCTTCTCAGCCTACCTTAAATTCAGTTCTGTACATGAAAACGTGAACTGAAATTGGCTGTGTAAATATAAGCTGTTAATGTTCTATAAAACTGAATAACTGTACTGAATGTCCTTCCAGGTTGTTTTCAGCTCTGAAAAATCCATGATTTTACCATAAATCTTGCTCATGTCTCCAAGATAGCATGTATATTTGGAAAAAACAACATATATGTATCAGCCTCCCAAGATTCACCGGTTGACTTCCCTGAGTAGGCTAGCCTGAGATCTAGATAGAAATGGTCAAGTGATCGGTATTTTTTGTAAGGGACAAAACTGCAAATGAATGTCAGATTCCTCACGGGACCTGGGGAAAACCCCACTTGAGTTTTGACATTTAGGAGGAAAATGTGTCCATAAAAATTTTTTTGTTCTGATTTGTCAATGTAAATGGATAATAGAGAGTCATAACCCAGGCCTTGGTACCCTGCATGTGGTAAGGGCCACAAAGTGCATCTCGTCTATTCCAACCAAGGTGTGCTTGAATGCAATGGAGAAACCCTGTTGGACTTGACTTCTGGGATCTGACTAACCCAAACATTCCCGGGTCTGACTTCCACAGTATCATCTGTGCCCAGCCGATAGCTGAGTGCCTCTTCTTTGGTTAGTACAAAGATTTCTTCATCAGGAAAGAGGAAGCCACTGGGCCTGGGCTTGAACACAGAGCAAATGGCAGCATGTTTATAGACTGAGATGATGAACATGCATTTGAATTCTCAAGAAACGTACTAATGGTAGCAATATTACTATCTTCTGTGTAGAATTTTACAGTATCCTAACATACTCTTATTTTCATTTTTAATGAGATGAAACTCACTTGGTCAAATGGATTTGTTTACTTAATATGTATTGGTATACATTAAAAGCAGACTCTCACCTTTGTGATCGCTCTTTCAATTTTTCCTGAGAGAAACCAGTCCACTAAAAAACACCAGAAGCTAGTGAAATATTGATAGATTTTAAAAATTATTCCTAAGGCTGAGTTAAATCTCAGTCAAAATCAGATTCCCACTTCCATCTGTTCTTCAGGATTCATGGAAAGCTGGGGTACCAGTTGGACTGGAAAGTTCTAGTGTAAAATGAAATTTTCTTACTAAAAACCTAGACTTCATAGGCTGTCAGCAAACATAAGGTTCAGATATTTTGTGAAAATATTTCCCCAAAATAGCCACAGTATGCTGCTTCGGAAATGTTTGAGAAAGACGAAAGAAATCAGTCAGGGAAGTTTGTGACCATGAAGAACAAGATGTTCTCTAGAAGTTCCTTGATTTGTCTAATCTTGCACCCATCCCTTTCCTTCTCTCTCATGCATTTTCTTTATTCTTTCTGATGCATCACCTCAATAGGGGTACATCTATATTTAGTATTTACCTTGTATAAATGGGAATCTGTAACTTCCTCATACTTGGCAAGGATGATTCACTTTCTTGTTTTCTTACTGTTGTTGCTAATGGGAGATGTACCTCACTGCAGCCTTGTGCACAAACTATAGTTCCTCTCCAGGCTGAATCTACATTAGGTAAGAGAGATGCTAGTAAAGGCAATTCTGAAACTACAATATTTTAACTCAAATGTTTAACTTAAATACTTAATGAACCATCACCATTTGGTGATTTTCATGGAAGGTTTTCAAAACACAAAACTTAAAAAAAAAAAACTAAAAAAATATAAAAACTAATCCCATGCTCATTTTAAATACAGTGGAAAACATTACTACCAAATAGTTATCGAGTTTCCATTTGCCAAGAAATTATGTCTTGGGGGATAAAATAGCATCTATCCACAAAGAAAGTGTGATCTGGTGGTGAGAGAAGTCATATAGCCCAAAAAGTTTAATGTAAATACAAATTGAGTGGTAAATTAACCAACATTATAAGAGCTACCTAAAATATTACTTGAGGAATTACCACAAATGAGTTCAGAAAATGATGAATTTATTGGGGCAAACATCTACATAGAGTATGGAAAACTTCATAGAAGGAAAATTAAAGGCTGGATCTGAACGGTGACTAAACTTTGTCCAGGTAGAGAAGAAAGAAATTCCTTTCCATATGAAGAGGCTTATATTCTAATTCCAATTAAGTGTATACTATGCACTGCGCCACACCCTTTCCTAGGTCATAGGCCGCAAGGGTACCTAGAACAGGTATAATCCCTGCCCTGGTAAAATTAGCCGTCTGGTCCCCTAAAACATGGCTAAGGCAAGCAATGGAGAGAGTAACCAGATAAGCAAGCAGAAATAGAAAGGTCCTGTAGGGACAGAATAGGGAACAAAAATAAATGGGTGTGTTGGGTTGAGATGGTAGAAGGTCTGGAACAAGTCTGTTCCCAAGGGTCCTAGGATCAGGCAAGTCTCAGTATCTGACAATCCTGCTAGCATCCTGATCCCCCAAACATGTCACACAGATGAAGCCAAATGAAAATGAACAAGAACAGTAAGAAATTAGAAAGAAATTATAAAAGAGCACTGGAATTTGGGGCAGGGAGGGACAGAGTTTGTGCTCATTTCCCAAATCTGGTCTAATTATCTTTTAACCTCCACCAACAGTACTTTTCTTCCCTCCCCATCTGTCCTTCTGCTTCATCCACATTTGAATTCCTGTTCTCACTAGCTGTGTTAACACACTGTGATCACTAAGTCTCAGTCCCTCTACTGTAAACTGACATAAAGATACAGTTGTTATGAGCATTAAGTAAGACAATGGATGTAATGAGCACCCAGCAGAGGAAGGGGGACAGTGTGCATGTTTGCCCCTCACCATCCCCTCCCTCCACCTTTAATCACTATCCAGCCTTGAGAAGTACACCCACACCCACCCTACTGATGCCTCGAATGACTGTCCAGGTTCACTTAAACCCTAGGGAATATTCCAGCTTTGACAACCAAACTGCTACATTTGAACCCTATCCTATATGGACAATAAAGAGCAATCACAGATTTGTGAGCACAGGACTGGTTTGTTTTCTCTCATCTCAATTTGGGCATTTCATACTCTCATATAGCAGCTCCATGGAAGAGTGGAAAACATAAGGGAGAGATGGTGAAGACAGTTCTGAACCTCCTGAGGCCATCTGTTTAATTGTGGGTTTGTGGAGTAGATAGTGAAATAACATACTGAAATAACATTCAGTGTCATACTCTAAGGAATGGAGTCAGAACTCAGAACCACAGTCAGCTGGTTCTGTGCTTTGCCCCCTATGCCATACTGCTTGTTTGGAAATGGACCTCTATGTATGCCTTAACTTTGCCTTAGCACTCCCAGAATATCTGCATTTAGAATCCCATCTTTAATTATAAAATAAAACAAGTTTATGTTTAAGGATTTCATGGGTTACAAGAGATAAGGAGGTTTATTAAAAAAAAATGAGGGGCGCCTGGGTGGCGCGGTCGGTTAAGCGTCCGACTTCAGCCAGGTCACGATCTCGCGGTCCGTGAGTTCGAGCCCCGCGTCAGGCTCTGGGCTGATGGCTCGGAGCCTGGAGCCTGTTTCTGATTCTGTGTCTCCCTCTCTCTCTGCCCCTCACCCGTTCATTCTCTGTCTCTCTCTGTCCCAAAAATAAAAAAAATAAAAAAAAAAAAAAACGTTTAAAAAAAAAAAATGAAAGGAACAACATGGAGTTGCTCTGAAATTAGATAAAAGAAGGAGAGAGAGAAAAAGTAAGTTACTTCTCTCTGCCAAGGGTTAGTTTTGCCCTGGGATACTTTGTGCTTTATAATTTGTATGTAGATTCCTGGAAAGTGTGCTCCCTACTCAAAATCCCCCATACACTCAAGTAGCGTAGATCACTAGGAACTGATGTAGAAAATACCCCCTTCCCCTGAACGGATGATAATCACATCATCACTAGGTTAGTTGGTAACTGGGGGGAAGGGGACAAAGCTAGCAGTTCAATAAAATTTAATAGCTTTGGTTGGCTCCAGGTGAAACTTATATAGAGGCTACAAATCTCAAAGTATCTGCCCTATTGATCCTGGACTCAGTTCAAACCTTCAGGACACAGTAAGTGATGATCCAACTGATGAGCTTGGAATCTTGTTGGTTTTTTTCTTAGAAATCAAAAAGGATTATCTAATGGACTGTGACAGATTTGAAGAGAAATAATACTGAAATTTAACGCTGTTCTTCAGTTTTTCAGTCCTACATTAAATTTCTCAGACAATACTTTTTTAAAATGTCATTTTTAAACACATACACACACACACACACTTTTCCACAATTATAGGAGTAGCAGAGCATTAACAATGAAATTTTTAAAATTCAATAAAAATATAAAAGTGTTTCAGATTTTTAAAATTAAGAAAATGTCTAATAGCCCTGACCCACTTAAGAGCTTAAGAGAACCACATGTAGGTCATGGGCCAAATGCTGTAATATGTCTTCAGGGACACATTTCCACTATTTCCTTCAACCTAAACTCTGATTGCTGTTCATTATCATATCCCACTGGAGGGGAGCGAGGAGGTTCTTCTCTTTTGCTACCAAAGGCTTGAGTTCCCAAGACTGGATGTAGGTTCAGCTGAATAATCATGGGACATGACCAAGCAAAGGCACCCAGTTGGAATCAGCTGAATTTTGAAGCCTCACTGGACCCTTCTGGTTTCTTCCTCCACTTCAGAAATTCCTGCAGAAAATATTTCTTTCTCCTTGCTTGCCTCCACTCTGATATTTAGATAAAATATAGCCAGCAGGAAATGTTTATCTTTAATTAAAACTAAAAAGAACCTAAGATCTTGGGGGCGCTTTAGTTGATTAAGTGTCTGACTCTTGATTTCAGCTCAGGTCATGATCTCACAGTTCCTGGGATCAAGCCCAGTGTAGGGCTCTATGCTATCAGCACAGGATTCTCTCTCTCTCTCTCAAAATAAATAAACTTTAAAAAATAAATAAACTTGTAAAAAATAAAAAAAAAATAAAAAGAACCTATGGTCTTCAAACTGAGAAGTCATTATGAAAATTGCTAATGGTACTAAGGCCAAGGAAAATGTATCAGAAAATGACTATGGGAAAAAGTGATAACCCCCAGAATACAAAATCCGGGGAGTATTATCTGGTGCTTTAACAAGGAGCTGTACTTTACAACTGGGAGTTTTTAGAACCTATGGGGAACAGAACAACAAATCCATTCACAAAGGATGTACTACCCCAACTTGTACTGCACCTGAATAATTATGTGTTAATTTACTGAGGAAATCTAGTATAACTTTTTTTAATGAAAGTTTACATTATATTGTAGGTTAATATTAAATGTTCTATAATCATTTTTTTATTTGCAATGAAATGTGTAAAAATTAATGTCTAAACTTGAACTAGCATAATATGTTAAGATACTGGCAAAGTCAGCCTTCTGCAACAAGATTTAGCTAATGATACTCAACCACCCAGGCTACCCTCAGTCTGACTATTCCTTGTGAAATACTTTTAAAGAAACCCTAGGCTGTAAATTGATCTGTAGGCTTCAGCACAGGGAAGTATACTGGAATCATTAAATCTGGATTAAAGTCTCTGTGCTGCTACAATTTAACTTCTCCAGAACTCAAGTGGTTCCTCACAATGTGGGAGAACTGGACAGGAGGTCCAGCCCCAGAGTTGTGTGAGTCTACGGTTTTTGGAGAGATGAGGCAAAGAATCCTCATGACTGGCACATTTAAGGAAAGAGCATGTACCACCATGATGCAGTCACTAACAGAGAGAAATCTGCCTGGAGGTGATTTTGCAACACTTTCTACTGTCTCCAATAAAGCCTCCTGCCAATGCCCCTCTGGTCCTGGATACAATAAAAAAAATTAACAGTCAGCAAACTTCAGAGGTTATATAATATTAAGCAGGCCTAGTCCAAACCTTGTTTTTCATTTCCAGTGTGAGTTTCTGGGACTTCAGGGTGGGGAGCGCAAATATGCAACATGTACCTAAGAAGCACTCTGTAATAGTACAGGCACTAGGTCCCCTGTGCTAATTGCTATGGAAGTCTACTTTCTTCTCCCTACTTCCTGGCTGAAGCCTACAGATAATGAATCCGATAGGCATAGTCTCAGCCCTTAGAAAACTTAGTCTAGACGAGAAGACCTGAACATACTAGCCTGAAGGATATAGATCAGCAGAGGGATTTGCATCAATGTTATGGGACACAGAGGTAAAGTACGTATCCTGGGAAATCAAGGTGGGCTTTTGGGAGGAGGTGACAGTGAAGTTAAGCCTGGATTATGTGTGGTCAAAGGTGCACTGACATTCAATAAAATGAAGTTTTTATGGGCACAACTGATCTCTGAAAAATGACTTGTGAGGCTGTACTGATAGAGAATTTATAATAAGCACAGTCAACAAACCATACAGAATAAGAAAATGTGTATGTTTAGGCAGAAAACAAAATCTACTTTTTAAAAGTCTAGGCATCTTAGTTATTATTCTGACTTCTCTCCTTTCCCCTTTTCCCTCTACAAGAGGTAGGGGAGGGTGGAGAACAGGCAGGAAAGTTGGAATTTGACAATCACAGCAGGTGGGAGAGATTGGGTGGTAATCCAGTCATTTCCCTACAGGTGTGGTTCCTCCTGTTCCAGATTTGAGGAAGCATCAGTTTATTACCAAGCACTTGAGGGTGCTTAATAAACATTACTTAATAATTAATGGGACTTTTGAAAATAAAATAATAATTAATGGGACTTCTGAATGTAACTTTTCATTGTTTGGGGCACATTTAGAAAGGGCAGAACCTAAAACCCCATGCTCCGCAGGAGAGATGGAACAGTGGAAATGGGTCTTAGGAGCTTCAGAGAGTAGTTTTTCCATGTGTGAGCAAAGAGAACCAAGAGTACAATGGAAAGATGGAAGGAATTAGTAGTTTAAGGAGTGTCATCAAGGATGCTTTGCTAAAACAGACTTATAATACTACAACACAGAATAGCCCTTAGGGTTCATTCCATTCACTGGTTTCCTAACTTTTATCCACATAAAGCTTTAATAAGAATCCCAATATCCAAATCCAATAAGAAAATCTGCCCTGGATGAAGTTATGGGATGGACTTGAAATTTTCCCCAAAATCCAACCTCCCTTTCTCATGTCCAAACTATCCTTGAGACATTATCAGAACCTGTAGGGTTCAGCAAAATGGAATTCAAAAAACAATCCTATGGTTTACCTCTCCTTTTAAGAATGAAGCTGTGCACAACCTTTACTTATTTAAGTAATTTCATTTTCAAGAAATTAAGCTTTAGTTCGCCTAAAAATCAACTGTACCAGTAAACTTTTGACTGTAAAAATTCCAGGATTCCTGAAATAATGAGCTAATTGTCAAGTCTTTCTTCCTTACCTGGAGAAGTAACTTGACTAAAATAATGAAAGAGACAAGCATGGAATCCAGATATCCTGGCTCAGGCCACTCTGCTTTGTTGTCTCTTTCCAGAACATAAACCGACCACAGGTATGCAAATTCATCTATAAATTGTACAAAGTGTATTTTTTTTCCTAATTTTTAAATTCTTTACTAAATCAAGAATTAAAGGATTCCATGATAGACTTATTGGTCCTTCTAGTTGAGCTTCAAGACTCAGAGGGAAAAATAATGAATAAGAAGTAAACACCCAATGACACATTCCACACACACACTCCTACTAAGAGAGTTCACATAGACTCATTCTCTTTAAACAAGACAGGGCATTGAAGCAAATGGTACCATTTTCTACTGCATTTGCCTGGAGCAGAGACTTCAGATACCTACAGGAAGGTTTGAGTTCTTGACTGGTCAGTTTTCACTTGTACACAGAAGAAACAACTTTACTGTCTGAATAAAAAAAGGAGGGTATTTATTGAAGGATATAAGATTCAGGATTACACAACTTAAAAACAAGAAGGCACTGGAGACTGGTCACTACTTGGGATGTTTACAGTATTACCAATGCTGGGCGCTGCCCCTCTTTTCTCCTTGTGCTATACATTCAAGATTCACCCTTCCATAGTAGAAACATCCAAGTGGCTAAGCTTTGGTCATATTCCCATACCTGGCTGTCCTGGAACAAGGAGAGGTTTTCCGGCCTCTCACTCAGAGCCATACAATGAGAGATTCCCCACTGTCAATAAGAACATTCAGATGCTAGGCAGCCAGAAAAATGGCAAGTGTCAGATTTTCCAAATGTTAGGAGTCAAAGATTACATCATTAGCCATTTAAACTATAGATGAAAGAAAGAAAGAAAGAAAGAAAGAAAGAAAGAAAGAAAGAAAGAAAGACAGTCCAATCGAGGAAAGAGTGAAAATTCTTGGTCCATAGAGAACAAGAGGAAAGATACTTTAGGACTTCAGTGCATTCATTCTGTAGAACACTTTTATCCAAACTATATTCCATAAAATACATCCTCTCTCAAGAGGCTGTCCATTTTGGAGACTCAAAATGCTAATTAGCGAATACATTAAAAGCTTATCTCATTCAGCATTTTCCAAACTTTTTTTTAGCACTGAACCCTTGACACCCACAGAATCAGCTTTCCAAAAGCACACCTTGAGAAATGCTGTTTCTGATGAAAAAGTAATGTTATGAACCATTTGAGGCCATTTCACAAGAGTTAAGATTATTCTGATTAGGGAAAAAGGACCTCTCAAGTCTTCAATCCTTGAAATAACTTTATTGATGATCATAATTCAATTTTGATAACATGAAAGGTATAGCTGCTTTCTCTAAATCAGATTACAGAGATTTTCCAAAGATAAGGGAAGGTAAAAACTTTGATTCCATCTTGGAGTCCATCTCTAATGGTCAATAGGTAAGTGGTGACTCTTCCCCCACAATTAGCACAGTTTGACAGAAATAAGAAGCACCCTTGAAAAGCAGATAGAAATTATAAGACAAATGCCGGGGCTTTGGCTGGATACGGAAGTCCTAATTTTCATTCCTTTTTGTTTAGGAACCCTGGGCCCTTCTTTCTCTAGCAGCCCACAGCCCATGTGCTCTACATCCAAACAGCTCTGCCAGCTTCCATGTTGTCCATCTCTGTGTAATCAAGAACATGACAGCTGAGAGCATGATACAACACTGAAATCACTTCCTTTCATTTACCCCCTTTAATTAAGCAAAGATGAAAAAATTAATCCTTAGCATGAGTGTAATCTGAAAGTGAGAGGTATCAAGTGTTTTTATCAGATTCTGCCGGCAACTCTGTACTTGGCTTTGTATCCAGGCAGCAGATTATTGTAGCTTGCCCGACAAACATGATTAATAACTCAGCCAGAGCTTTTGTACTGGATGTAGTGTTTGCCAAAAATGGTAGAACTCAGTGGAGAAGGGGCACTACAGTGACAGTTACTTCCCTGACACATGACCCTTCTTTGTAATTAGAAACCAAACACAATTATGCAGCATTCAATGACATAAGTCTTCTCCTCCCTCCTTTACATGATGATTGCTGATGCTGCAATTGTTTTCACAGCTCTAAAGTAAAGCCAAAGGAAATATGGTGATCTATCGAAACGTAGTTTCCACATTCAATGTTTGCAGCCTCAGAACCTTGTCAGGCCGCAAACATTTACTGCTGTGCATGGCAGGTATACAGGACACTGTATGCCTTTTGGGGGGAACAGAGAAGCCAGGCATCTGCTCTATCTATGCCCCTTTTACCGGATACCTTTTGAAAATTTGCTATGGCAAAAATTAAAGAATATCTACGGCCATACTACCCAGACACCCTCCAAATGAGAATTTGTCAGTGATATGGTCCAGGTTCCATGGCTATTTCTGCTGAATAGTTTTGTCAACTGTACCATTTTTCCCCACTTTTGTACAGTTTGTTCCTTACTGTTTAATGTGGTTTCTTCCCTGCTGTGGCAGCTTCCAAACAGCAGCTGTGATGCCACCCACCAGCATCCCAACAATGTCAAGCAGCTCAAGTAAACAGGTTGTGTGCTTCGACCCCTCCTACACACGTGCAAGGAAATGCTCGCCTATGCAGATTTCAGCTGGGGGATGCCTCTAAGGGAGCAGCAGACCCACACAAGGTAGGCTAAATCCTGCCTGGTTTGATTTTGGAAGGATAATAACTTTATTTATAAAGGTCCCCTCCTACCATTGCCTTGGAAAGCAGTCACAATAGTGACTAGATAAAAACGTTAATTAAGACATCATAAGCCACCCTGAAGGAGCGAGAATAAAAATAAAGGAGGAATTTGCAAACGTGGGGGTTTCAAAAGAGTTCGCTAAAGAGGAATAAAGACAGAGATTCTTGAGAAAAAGTGCCAAAGTGCTGAGAGAGCTCCTAGGCACTGCAGCCCCCAGGACCTCAGCCACAAAGATGTGAGCTGGAAAGCAGCACAGGCAGGCATTGTGCACAGGTGATGGGCCTGCTAGGTCTACCATATCTCTTGGAAGAATGAATGAATGGCACACTGACATGGATGAGTCTAAATGCCCTATTATTTCCTCTGAAAATCAGTGGGACTAACCAGGACAACCCATTTCATTATTTGCATAAGTCTTTGTGTAAAAATAGTTGTCTAATTCACTGTAAAATAACAAGCATCTGGTTTTTCAATTGTAAACTTGTAATCATCCAATATCCCTTCCACCTTCAAGGATGATGGTTATTTCCCAGCAGGAAGATAAAATCAACCTGTAATCAGATCTACAATAAAAGGTATCTAGCAACACTGTGTGTAAGAAACGGTGTTTGTGTATTTGTACACACAAACACAGGTAACTCGGTTTTATTGCTCTCAGTACCAGAACCCTTAAAATGTGATCACACATAGCCAAGGGAAAGTCCAAAGTAAAAGACCCCCAGAAAAGACTGCCATCCATCACTGTCCCTTACCCTTTTCACCCCATTAGGGGAAAAATTTCTAGTCCTAAATAAAGCAACAAATCATGTTTTAAGTACTTCTGCAAACAGAAAGTCAGCTAGCAATTTTATTTAAGATCAACCAAATTTTCAGAACCATTATGCACTACAATATGTGTTGAGGTCAGATCACCAAGATTAATGATTAGAAGAAAAATAAATGAAAAATATCAATGTTTTAGTTAATGAGTAACACATGTAGAAAAGATAGGCTTCATTAAGACATTTATGCAAGATAGCCTCTTCACCTGATCTGACCCAATCTAGTACCTTGCTGCTAATCACATCATTAGGAACTACCTAGTCCAGGTACCTAGACAAAGCACCTAGAATTATTTTTAACAGGGATTTAAAATATATATGTATAACTAAAGCCTTTGTTGACAATGGCAATCTCTCATTCTGTAGTAAGAAACGTAAGGCTAATCATATACATTATATATATATACAGTGACCTAAAACACTTCAAAATAGATTTAAACATCAGATTGCAGCTCGCTGTCCCTCAGGGACCATGGCCAGGGTAATTGTCTCTATATTGATCCTATCTACGTGCTTCCCATTATTCTTGTCCCAAGTGAGCCCTGATCTTTGTTGAGATGCCAGTTTCTTAGTTGGGGCCTCTATTACTCTATCCAAATCTTTGCTTATGCACTTACTCAATGTACAGTCCTTGAATTGAGTAGTTAATACTGAAATACCTGTGTAGTGTTGTAGCTCTGCCTCCATCTGAAGTCCCCTGCTTGGCACTGGACACAGAAGTCAGCATCCTATGGCTCTGGTGGCTGGCACTGCTCCACATGAGCTGCCTGGGAAGCTAGAAGGAAGAAATGATCTGCTTTAGAGGCCACACTGAAAACAGATCATCTCACTAACCCAGCAAGCATGTCCTTCATGACCATGTTATGGGGATAAATAGTGTCCAGTGTGATAAAGACTCACAAGTAAGAATCATGAGGTGATTTTTACTACTAGTGAAACAGAGAAGTTTGGGTATTGGAGAAATTATGACTCAAGTTTGCTGGTTCTGATCAAAGAAAGCAAACACAAAGTATGGCTCAAGATTGTACCTGATGTGTGTATTATCAACAAACAGAAAAGGCATTTATTTACTGAGGGATTTTTATTGGGGGAGTGGGGAGAAAGGAGGCTATGATCACACTATATAAAGTTAAAAATAAAGTTTATTCAAAGTTCCCTCCCAAATCCAAATTAATTGAATTCAAAAATGTATTTTTCTAAGATGAAAGCCTAATCAAGTTTTTCTTTCATTTAGTGTGATCTCTGCCAATATTCACCCTCTTAGATTCAATAGTGACAAGTTTTATATAAAACTTGAGGGTGATAACATGCACCACACACAAAAACCAATCTCATGATTTTAAATTCATATCTTATTACAGTGAATTATTCTCAGTTACTTCAAAGCTATGGGCTTTATGGATGGAAGGGTAATATCAATAACAGTTGTAATTATGATCAGCAGAGAGAAAATTGGTTTTTGTAGTAATGCCACAAATCCCAGATTTTAAAAAGATGTTCTGAGTTTCTGCCCTGTGGTAGAGAACATGCTCAGTGCTGAGAAAACAAGTAAATAAAGCATAGCCTCTAATCTCAAACTTCTCAGACTAGTTATGCAATCAAAGAATAAGTAGCAATTAAAAACACAATGGTAGGAGCTCCTGGATGGCTCAGTCAGTTAAGTGTCCGACTCTGGCTTAGGTCATGATCTCACAGTTCTTGAGTTCGAGCCCCACGTTGGGCTCTATGCTGACAGCCAAGAGCCTGGAGCCTGCTTCAGATCCTGTGTCTCCCTCTCTCTGCCCCTCCCTCACCCACACTCTTTCTCTTTCAAAAATCAATCAACATTAAATACATAGATAGATAGATAGATACATACATACATACATACATACATTCACACACAATGATAGATGCATTACTGGTCAGAAATGGTATTTGGCAGCAAGTAATCCAAAACCCAATTCACAATAGCTTTAAGAGGAAGGAACTTGCTTCATTTAACAAGAAACCTACAGATAAGGCAGCCCAGGGCTGATTCTACAGCTTAATCATGGCATCAGGGACCCAAGCTGTTTTTTTTTTTGTCTTGTTTTAAACATGTCGCTCCATCACCCTGTGGATACTGAATTTCATCCTCATGGTGTCAAAATGGTGTAACTAGCACCATACATTCCATTCAGATTCCAGAAAAAAGAAGAAAGGGATAAAACATTTTCCAAATGTTAAGTACACTGGAATTAAAATTTAAGAAAAAAAAATTTTCCCAGAAACTCTATCTAGAAACGTCTACTTTTCAGTGGCCAGAAATGGGTCAACCATCAGCAAAGTAGTATGGGAAGATATTTTAGACGTGCCATGAAGAAGAAACAGAGAAGTACAACTTGGTAGACAACTAGCAGTGTCTGCCACAGAACTATGGAAACTTCAAAAGACTAGCTAACATATATCAGGGAAGTTTTTCCAGACGAAAAGACAATTAGGTTTAATATGGAATTTCTACCAAGAACAAGTGAGGTGTGCACATGGAGAGGAAGGTTGGAGCAAAAATAGAAAGGGCATTTGAAGCACAGAACACAGAGGTGTTCCTAGCACTGCAAGCAGTTCAGTATGACTGGAGCGCAGGCTTCACATTGGGAAGGGGACAGGACGCGAACGGAGTTTCGTGAAAAGCCTAATGACACATAGGCATGTGAAATTTTAAAGAGCCTTGTGGGCTGTGCCACACTAAGTAGTTCTGGCTTTAAGGTGAAGCTGAGAAGATGCCATTGTATTATGGTAAGTCTTATTGTTGGCATGACAAGCTCACCTCATGTCATCCTGTGGAGGAGCCTCTGGTAGGATAACATTCCTTCTCCGTCTCTCTCATTTTTGAGCTAGCCCTGCTCCTCCTACATTATAATCTAACAGGGCAATGTCTGCCTTTATGAAGGACATCTGCAATTGTCATTACTGCCCATGACCAGTTCAGTAAATCTACTTCTGAAGTACATGGTTAGGAAGCTCATTGTAGCCTTACATTCAAACCAACTTCTCCAATGCAGCTTTACCAATAGTAATATTGATATATTGGTTTTCTTCCATCTGATGCCTCTCACAGTTGGTTCTGAAGTTGGTCCACCTCAACAGTTGGTGACTTCTTATCCTGTTCCCCAGTGTCTCTCGTCATACTATTTTGTCCCCTTACCCTTGCATTCATCCTTGGCCACATGGTTTCTTTGTTCTTCCCAGTCTCAGCACATGGGTGCAGGGAGAGCTGAAACACCTCCAGGCTAGTGGCTGAGCTCTGCTATGCTCTGCCTGATGGTTATATGGCAGAAACTCCTCTCATGGGGTTACTTTTCATTAGAAATAAATTTAGTTGGGAACTCTGTGCCTGGCACTTCTATCCTGTAGAATATTGGCCAGAACTCTCCACTGTTTCCAAAATAAAGCTCTGCCTTAATTGCCTCTGGCGAAATATTTGAATATAAAATCCAAAAACATGTGAAGTACACTGCTGACATTGATGGTACCCAAAATGACACATTTGCTTGGTTAAAGAATTGTGTCAGAAAGAAGTGAAAACAGAAATTCAAGCCACATGATCCTTACCTGGGCATGTTCTCTGCATTTGTGTGGAAAGCTCATTAGTATATTCCCTAGTCTCTCTTGATTGGAAAACATAGGGTACAGCTGTACAAACATTGCTCAAACAGCTTCCAAGAACATCAGAAGAGAATGGTGATATCAAATGGTAGTGTTAATGAGAGCATTGCTGCTCAGAGACAGAAAATTTGCAAATGTTGGGTGTGAGGTAGAAAATGCAGAAGAATTACACAGAAGTAAATGCTGAAGGGATGCCTGGGTGGCTCGGTCAGTTAAATGTCTGACTTCGGCTCAGGTCATGATCTAGTGGTTCGTGGGTTCGAGCCCTGCGTCAGGCTCTGTGCTGACAGATCAGAGTGTGGAGGCTTAGTTTCTATGTCTCCCTGTCTCTCTGCCCCTCCCCTGCTCATTCTCTCTCTCCTCTCCTCTCTCTCTCTTCCCCCCTCTCAAAAATAAGTAAATAAACATTTTAAAAAGTTAGATATTCTGAAATATTAAAAAAAAGAGGAGTCCAGAAATCTGACTATAAGTTATGCACAAAAAAAACAAATAAGAATCAGGGGTGCCTGAGTGGCTCAGTCAGTTAAACCTCTGACTCTTGGTTAGGCTCAGATCAGGATCTCATGGTTCATGAGTTTGAACCCTGCATGGGGTATTCTCTATCTCTCCCTCTCTCTCTGCCCCTCCCCCACTTATGTGTGCACACACACACTCACTCTCTCTCTCTCTCTCTCTCTCTCAAAAAAAAAAAAAAAACATTAAAAAGAAAAACAAATAAGAATCAAAATGAGAGAAATTAACATCTCCTAGAAGTGGTCCAGGCACCCTGCACTACTGATCTGTTAAAAACTCATGGCTCCTGCCCCACCATGTCTTAAGACGGAGAGGGCATGCAGATTCCAAGGCAGACAAAAGTGATGTTCTTTACAAGGTTATTTAGATAATATAATGCCAAGTGCATTCATTTCCTAGGGTTGCTATAACAAAGAACCACAAACTGAGTTGCTTAAAACAACAGAAATTTATTGTCTTATAGTTTTGTAGGCTAGAATTCCAAAATCAAGAAATTGGCAGGGCCATATTCCCTTTGAAACCTGACAATCCTTCCTTGGCCTTTTCCTAGCTTCTTCTGGCTTGCCAGTAACCCTAACATTCCTTTGCTTGCAGGTGCAGTGCTTCCATCTCTGCCTCCATCATCACATGGTCATCTTCTCCCTGTGTGTGTCTGTCTCCGTGCCTCTTCTCCTCTTCTTACAAGGAAACTAGGCATAATGGATTCAAGGTCCACCATACTCCTGTATGGCCCCATCTTAACTTGTATCTTAATTATAGCTGCAAAGATTCTATTTTCAAATAATTTCATATTCACAGCCACCAAGAGTTAGGGCTTAAGCATATCTTTTAGGAGGATACAATACAAGCCTTAAATCTTGTGTTTGACTAATTAGTGTGGATGGGAAGCTTAGGCTGAAAAAGTAGAATAGCGGTTTCTGCAAGAAAAAAGTCAAAGGCAAGGTAGACCCATTCACACAATGCTAACAGACAACATAAAGACTTACTCTATGACAGACACTGCTCTAACTCTTTTGCAAATATCCACACATTTTCCCTCACTATGATGACATGAGGTTGTAGTTTTCTACTTATTTAAAGATGAGAAAACTAAAGCACAGAGGTATCAAATTGCTGTGATGTGTCAACACCAGAAATTGAACCCAGATAGTCCGGCGGTATTTATGTGCCTAACTAGGATAAGATTTCAAATTGTAAGCTGGTTCCTCAAATTTGTGAGAATTGTTTATTACCAGCTACATCTTCCTTTTTCCTCCTGATTAGCAGCATTGTGATGGGCTAATGGGTGACGTGAGGTTAAATATGCCTTAAGGACTGGCCATAAAAGGATTACCAAGTTTACAAAATGTAGGTTCAGAGTCAGCTCTGTATTCATGTATGCTCATAATTATAGGCATACATTTAAACCTCTTTTCATTCTTTTGATAATACCTACTTCTATTATCTGAGAATAGGTACCTAACTGAATCACAAAGTTATATATACCTCCCACTTCCCTACACATTTTCTTTTCATTATCTGTATTAGGAAGAATAACTAAAGAACTGACATTTCAACTTGCCACATTTAAAATTTGCTATACTTAAATTTATTTTTATAAAAAATGTTTATAGTCATAGATATATACAAAAATAAATATAAACATAAGGAAGCATATGCAAAATACAGATAAGAGCATGGAGCCTGCTTTGGTTTCTATGTCTCCCTGTCTCTCTGCCCCTCCCCTGCTCATTCTCTCTCCCTCTCCATCTCTCTCTCTCAAAAATGAACATTAAATTTTTATTTTTTTTTAAGCAAATGCTGAAGAATCAAGACTAGGGTGGAGATACACCCATTTCACCCTGGGGATAGAAAACAAAAAGAATAACCTCTGGATCTCCCCCAGTGCATAAATACAAAATACACAGATACTCTTGGAAAATTTTTCTACTAATGAAATATAAATCAACCAAAAATAATTTTTTAACATTAGACTCACGCGTGTCTCTTGATTGGCATGAAAAGTGAGTTTTCAAATCAGCTACAGTTCTATGTGTTTGCATTTGTTCCCTTGTCATGCCATTTGGGCACTGCACAGTGATGAGAGACAACTTCCTAACGGAAATGTATTTTTGGTATGTCTGATTCTTCTAGAAGACAGAATGAGTGAAGGATGCTGAAAACAGCATAATGGGGGTACCTAATCATTTTTGTTGAATTTGCTATTTGCCCATTCATATGGATAGTTAGCAGCTATTCTTAACAAGTAAGAAACAAAACTTGGTCTTATGGCCAGGATCAGCTCAGTGAACAATGGTGACCAGAAAACTTTTCTTTCCTAGATTTTTTATTTTTCATTATGCCTCTCCCCTTTTTTAAATTAAACTTAAGTTAGTTAACTACAGTGTAGTATTGGTTTCAGAAGTAGGACCCAGTGATTCATCACTTACATATAACACCCAGTGCTCACCCAAAAACGTGCCCTCTGAAATGCCCATTATCCATTTAGCCTATCCCCCCTCCCACTCCCCCCACCCCAGCAACCCTCAGTTTGTTCTCTGTATTTAAGAGTCTTTTATGGTTTGCCTCTCTTTTTTTTTCCTTCCCTTCCCCTATGTTCACCTGTTGTGTTTCTTAAATTCCATGTGTGAGTGAAATCATATATTTGTCTTTCTCTAATTTATTTAACTTAGTATAATACATTCTAACTCCTTCCACATTGTTACAAATGGTAAGATTTCATTCTTTTTGATCACCAAGTAGTATTCCACTGTATACATATGTACCACATCTTCTTTATCCATTCATCAGTCAAAGTACATTTGGGATCTTTCCATAATTTGCCTATTGTTGATAGCACTGCTATAAACATTGGAGTGCATGTGCTCCTTTTAATCAGCACTTCTGTATCCTTTGGATAAAAAGGTAGTTGCTCAATTGCTGGGTCATAAGGTAGCTCTATTCTTATGAGGAACCTCCACACTGTTCTCCAGAGTGCTGCACCAGTTTGCATTCCCACCAACAGTGCAAAAGGATTCCCTTTCCTCTGCATCCTTGCCAACATCTGTTGTTTCTTGAGTTGTTCATTTTAGCCATTCTGACAGGTATGAAGTTGTATTTCATTGTGGTTTTGATTTGTATTTCCCTGATGATGAGCGATTTTGAGCATCTTTTCACATGTCTATTAGCCATCTGGATGTCTTCCTTGGCGAAGTGTCTACTCATGTTTTCTTCCCATTTCCTCACTGGATTATTTGTTTGTTGGGTGTTGAGTTTGATAAGTTCTTCATAGATTATGGATACTGACCATTTGTCCAATATGCCATTTGCAAATATCTTCTCCCATTCCATCAGTTGCCATTTAGTCTTGATAATTGTTTCTTTCACTCTGCAGAAGTTTTTTATCTTGATAAATTCTCAATAGTTCATTTGCTTTTATTTCCCTTGCTTCTGGAGACATGTCTAGTAAGAAGTTGCTGTGGCCGAGGTCAAAGAGGCTGTTGCCTGTTTTCTCCTCTAGGATTTTGATGGTTTCCTATCTCACATTTAGGTATTTTATCCATTTTTAATTTATTTTCATGTATAGTGTAAGAAAGTCATCCAGTTTTCCTAGCACCATTTGCTGAACAGACTGTGTTTTTTCCATTGGATACTCTTTCCTACTTTGTCGAAGATTAGCTGGCCATACAGCTGTGGGTCCATTTCTGGGTTCTCTATTCTGTTCCATTGATCCATGTGTCTGTTTTTGTGCCAGTACCATAATCTCTTGATGATTACAGTTTTGTGATACAGCTTAAAGTCTGGAATTGTGATGACTCTAGCTTTGGTTTTCTTTTTCAACATTACTTTGGCTATTTGGTGTCTTTTCTGGTTCCTAAATTTTAGGTTTGTTTGTTCTAGCTCTGTAAAGAATGCTGATGTTGTTTTGATAGGGATTTTGTTGAATGTGTAGATTGCTTTGGGTAGTATCCACAATGTTAACAATATTTGTTTTTCCAGTCCATGAGGCATGAACTGTTTTTCCATTTTTTTGTGTCTTCTTCAATTTCTTTCATAAGCTTTCTATAGTTGTCAGCATACAGATCTCTCACCTCTTTGGTTATGTTCATTCCTAGGTATCTTATGGTTTTTGGTGCAACTGTAAATGGGATTGATTCCTTGGTTTCTCTTTTTGTTGTTTCATTATTGGTGTATAGAAATGCAACTAATTTCTGTATGTTGATTTTATATCCTGTGACTTTGCTGAATTGATGTCAGTTCTAAAAGTTTTTTGGTGGAGTCCTTTGGGTTTTCTACATAGAGTATCATGTCATCTGTGAAGAATTAAAGTTTCACTTCTTCCTTGCCAATTTGAATGACTTTCATTTCTTTTTGTTGTCTGACTGCTGAGACTAGGACTTCTAGTACTATGTTGAACAACAGTGGTAAGAGTGGCCATCCCTGTCATGTTCCTGACCTCAGGGGAAAAGCTCTCAGTTTCTCCCCATTGAGGATATTAGCTGTGGGTCTTCTGTATATGGCCTTTATGATATTGAGGTATATTCCTTCGGTCCCTACTTTCTTGAGAGTTTTTATCAAGAAAGGATGCTGTATTTTGTCAAATGCTTTTTCTGCATCTATTGAGATAATCTTATGGTTTTTATTCTTTCTTTTATTAGTGGGCTATATCACATTGATTGATTGGCTAATACTGAACCACCTCTGCAACCAAGGAACAAGTCTCATTTGATCTTGGTGAGTGATTCTTTTAATGTACTGTTGGATACAATTTGCTAGTATCTTGTTGAAAATGTTTGCATCCAGGCTCATCAGGGATATTGGCCTGTAATTCTCCTTTTTAGTGGGGTCTTTGTCTGGTTTTGGAATCAAGGTGAGGCTGGCTTCATAGAATGAGTCTGGAAACTTTCCTTCCATTTCTATTTTTTGGATCCCCTCCTTTTGCTAATGTAGTTGCTTCATTATTTTGTCTTCCTCACTATCTAGAATTCCTTCAAAATCTCAACTTCAGATATATCCATAGTACACGTCCTTTCCATTCAGATGCACTGGCATTGCAGTGCTAGCCCAAGAAGGCCTACATTTGAATCCCAGCTCTGCCATGCCTCCATGTGTGGTCTGGAGGAAGTTAGTTAATCTCTCTAGGCCTCAGTTTACTTCTCTGAAATGGGGATGATGGATAATCATACCCACTGCTGAGATTTGTTATGAGGACTGAAGGAATGACTAAAATAGACTTTCACAGAGTAATCCCAACAAATAATAGCTAATCAACATTACAGTATCTCCTCTCATGGCATTTTCACTACAAACCTAATTTCAAACCGGCATGAAGGGAAGATTAGGCAGAGAAATATTCGGTGGGGGTAGAAGAATAGGCTATGCTGCTTAAATATAAAGCTAAACCAAAACTTCAAAATAAAACCTAGCCTACAGAACTGTTTTGGAGTTTGTGATGAGTGTGATTGGGAAGGGAGATTATGTAAAGGCAAGATGCACCTTGTAGGACCCAGAAACAGTCCATGGGTTGACATCTGGCTGGGTGTTCCAGGTGCCCTAAAACCCCCACAAAACCAGAGTTAAAAAGCTAACACCACAAGAGGCCTGACCATACTTTAGCTGGGTCTGAAGCTGTTAGATCAATATAATACATTTTTTCACAATTCTTTTAAAATAATTAAATTTCAAAATACCATCAGCTAGCTAAGAAGAAAATTCAGGAAACTACATGGACCAATTTCAAGCATAATAGGTATCTAGTCTAAGAAATAGTATCTACGGAGACCATTGATTTGTACAGAGTAGATGCTCAGTAAATACAGAAAGGAGTCCATTCTGCCCATGGACTTATATGTCAGGGAGAAAGGATGAGGACTTTTGAAAAGGGTCTTCCAAAAGTTCTGCTGCTTAAAAATTTTGCAACACCTCAGTGAAACAAAACTGTAGTGATTTTTTTTTTTGCTAGAAAAGTATCATGACATTAGTTTTTAACTACAAAAAAAAAAATAGAGATGTTTAAGCTCTGTAGAAAGAGCAAGCTTTGCCTGTGGCAAATTCACAAAATTTCATAATTCCACCAGAGGCAAAGTGTCAGAGTTTTCCCCACAGGAGCTACATTCCCAGTTGGAAATGTGAAATTTTAGCTCAGAAAAAAATCTGGGTATGTTTTGCAAAAAGTTAAAACTGATTCTCTTATTTTGATTCTGGATAAGGACAAACCACCCCAAGGTGGGGAAAGTAACAAGTAGGGAGGAGAGGAAGATAAGGTCTAGAATCAGAAGAGAGAGGGGGCGTAAGTGAACAAAAATACTTGGCAGAAGAAATCCTGAGAAAGATTAAAAGGAAATGATATGATGGATATGCTGTGACCTTACAGAATTTAAGAGCTTAGAAGATTGTTTAAAGACCAGGTTCAGTAGTAAATCCCCAACCAAGACCCTGAGACCAGAATGTCTATTCATACCCTCTATTTCTGCCAAATCCAACCTTTTCTCTCTGTTCCTGCCTCTGGTATTTTCCTTTGATGAAAACAGTGCCAGGTTTTATTATACAATTTCAAAGGGAAAGGATTTTGTTTCTGTATTTGGACTGAATTTTCAAGATGTAATTTCCTAAAACAAGCTTTGGAGAAGAGCATAAAAGTACAACTTTAAGATGTTTCACAAACATCTGACCCTTTTTTTTTTTTTCAAAGGATTGCAAAGCCTCATAAATCTTCAGCTTTGTTCTGTGGGCTCCAGCTCCTTGCCTGCAGAATTTTCAATCTACATCATGTATAAAGCACATAAACTGGACTGGAAAGGACTGTACAATGGGGAAATTTAAATATATGGTTTTAATCCCATTAATTACGTACTATTATTGGAGATGGGCTGGAGACCATAAGGCACTAAAAACAGTTTTTTTATTAAATAATATGGGTCTTCCACCATCCCTGAAGATCTTTTGTGTATTCACTCATTTTCCTCCTAACCCCCGCCAACACTGTCTCTTATCCTTCAGACAGAGGAAATAATGTGAAAGGCTTTAACATCAGAAGATTCAAAGATTTTTGAGTACTTATAACCTTCTGAGGCAACAGACCTGAATAAGAACCTACACTAAATACAGCTTCTCCTGTCAGAATTGAACTATCTTTGATATAAAACAGACTGGGTTCATAAAATGCATTCAGATTTACCTCCAGCACTCTGCACAAACTGCCTATCCTAATCTAAGATGAAGCAATTCCATATGGCCCTTGATAGTTCTTGCGTACAGGACATTTCAGGATGCTCAGAGAAGACAGGTGCGTATAAAGACAGAAGACCATTCACTTAGAGTCATGCAATAGGAAAACTCTCGCCAGGACATCAAAAATCAATCAAGACATTATGCCATCTCACAGTCCAGTAAAAGAGCTAGATAAATGCTCAACTACTTGAATAAACCATTTATGAAACATTGGCGGGTAGACATACCATATTCCAGACCTTGAATTAGAAGAAAAGAAATGACAATTTAAGCAGTGATTTCAAGTTTGGCTGCAGTTTGCAAATAACTGTTTTAAAAATTCCTCATAGTGGAGAATCTCGGACCATTTCTCTCTTAGGAGATGTTTCATTAATTAAGAGTTGGCTGCTGAGTTTGAGGAAATGGGAACTTTCATACACATCGTAAGTGGCTAATGAAAAGGGAGATCCCAAATTATTCATGATAGCTAAAGAACACCAGAGAAGTAGAACATGCAGCAAGACAGCATGACAGAGAGTCCCAGTGGCTAGAAAGGCCTGAAGTCCAGAGGGTATTCATATGAACAGCCATGCACAGATACACTAGTAAGTCACTGAGGAAATCGGGTAAAAGAGTCTGATAGTGAATGAGAAATCCCAGGGACTAATCTACAGAAAACAGGAAACCTTGAAGAACTGACAGTGAGCAAAGAGAAAAGAGGTGAGTCTCGGGCAGCACAGGATTCAGTTGCTATTAATTCAGCCCCTCTAATCACCTAATTTTATCTTAAGTGTTTCCCAAGCTTTGTTATTTTCTGCATACAAATCACCTGGAGAATCTAGTCAAAATGCAAATTCTAATGCAAGGAACTTCTGGGAGAGGCCAGAGATGTTACTTTCAGATGATGGCGGCACTACTAATCCATGGACCATGCACTAAATTTCAGAGTACCTATAAGGCTGAATCTCATCATGTCAGTGAAATTATCACAAACTAATAGATGTAGTACCTCCAGGTACTTCAAGATAATGAAGCACCCTGGTCTCTGAATTATCTCTGGATTTAGTTTACTTTCTGTCCATGTGACTTGCTTCTCTTCTCGAAGGGCATATAACTGAAAGAGTGTGATGAAGGTGGTATCCAAATTTTCATTTGAACTCCCTGTCTCCCATTCTGTGACTTAACAATCAAAGACGAATTAATGAGTTTTATGAGTCAGAATTCTCTAACATGGTAATAATCATATAATCCTCAACAAAGCTATTGTGAAGGTCAAATCTGGATTATGTAAGTAAAACATATAGTAAGAACTCAGCAAATATCAGCCCTTCTTCCTTCTCTCCTCTATTAATAACAAGTACAGCTATCACTAAAAGAGCTGGCAGTGGACAATGAACTTTCAATGACACATTTTTTTGTCCACTGAAGTCCATAAACAAGATCCATGTCATCACCCACTAAAGATGAAGAAATTAAAATTCATAGAGGTTTGGTGTAGTCATCAAGAGCCCAAGGTGTCACTCTAATACACTTCAATTCAGATTCTCTATTTGTCTCTCATAAAAACTTTGTCATTTGTAGAGTAGCACTTACATTGAGTAAAATACATGTAAAATGCCTATTAGAACTTCCTGTTAAATAAAATGAAAAGAATTTAAGTCATTGTATTAGTTTGCTAGAACTGCCAGAACAAAGTACTGCAGACTGGGGGCTTAAACAGCAGAAATTTATTGTCCACAGTTCTAGAGACTCTACGTCCAAAATTAAAATACCAACAGGATAGTTCCTTTTAAAGACTGTGAGGAAAGGACCTGACCCAGGCTTCTCTCCTTGGCTTGTAGATGGCTGTCTTTTCTCTATATCTCTTCACATTGGCTTCCCTCTAAGCCTGTGTCTATGTACAAATTTCTCTTTTTTATGAGGACTAGTTTTATTGAATTAGAATCTACCTTTATGACCTCATTTTAAATTGATTACCTCTGTAAATACCCTCTCTTCTTTTTTCTCTAAAGTTTATTTATTTATTTTGGAAGAGACCGAGAGCACAAGCAAGGGAAGGGCAGAGAGGTGGGGGGAAAGACAGAATTGCAAGCAGACTGCATGCTATCAGCACAGAGCCTGACGCGGGGCTTGAACTCACAAACTGTGAGATCATGACCTGAGCCAAAACCAAGAGTCAGACGTTTAACTGACTAAGCCATCCAGGAGCCTCAACACCATATTTCCAAATAAGATCACATTTTGAAGTACTGGGTTAGCACTTCTACGTATGAATTTTGGGGAGATGCAATTCAACCATAAATTCAACCCACAAAGACAAAACTAAACAAAAGTCAACAGAGTGTTGGAAGATGAAATATGGACTGAAGGAGAGAAGATGTAAGAAATCTGAATGTCAAATACCCAGGGTAATGAATGGGATGCAAACAAGAAATGAGGGATTTCGTAATATAAAACACCAGAAAGGTCCTGAAATGGTACTAACTTATTCTTCCAAAGAGACAAGAGAAGCAAAAGCCTGAAACAAGACATTTAAGAATATGTATTAGGAATAGTTATATCCCCAAGCATTCTCTACTCCATAAACAGGATTTATTTGCTGGACAAATTGAACCATGCACATTATAAACCCAGGGAGGATTAGGGTAGAGGAAGCACCCTACTGAAAATCAGCTCAGCAAATTAAGTTAATGTTAACTTAACATTTTAAGTTAAAAATGGCATACTGAGTGACAAGACCCCCAACTCTTTTCTTCGCTCTGCTTTAGGAATGTTGGCAGTCAGGCAAATACTGCCTCAGGCAAGTAATTGGTATCTTGTTCTCTGGTCTGGCATAACTGACAAACTCCAGTAGGGGTAAAATTAATAAACATTGACACTTAGGGTCTCCTCAGGAAACTTCTAGATCCCTGGCCATTAGATCTTTAGTTGTTCAGCTTTGACCATGCACACAAAATTTCCAACCATGCTTTTTAGTTCCTCATTCTATTTTAAAAACTATTTTAAGATGCAACATATAGGGGCGCCTGGGTGGCTCAGTCGGCTAAGCGTCCGACTTCGGCTCAGGTCACGATCTCACTGTCCGTGGGTTTGAGCCCCGCGTCGGGCTCTGTGCTGACGGCTCAGAGCCTGGAGCCTGTTTCAGATTCTGTGTCTCCCTCTCTCTGACCCTCCCCCATTCATGCTCTGTCTCTCTCTGTCTCAAAAATAAACGTTAAAAAAAAAATTAAAAAAAAAAGATGTAACATATAAACAAAACAGTGCCTAAAATATAAATGAAATATACTCTGTGAAATATCACATAGTGAACACCTACATGGCCACCAAACAAATCAAGAAAAACTTCTAGCAACACAGAAGCCATTCCCCTCATGGCTTTCCCAAAGGCGACTCCTCCCTCCTCTTCTCAAATATAACTACTATTCTGTATTCTAACACCACAGTTTAGTGTTGCCTGTTTTGGAATCCTACCAGACGAATGTTTAGAAGATACTTGTTTTTATCTGGCTTCTTCTCCCCAACAGTATGCTTGAGAGTTTGACCTACAAATTCAGAAGCATCTGGAGGGTTTGTTTTGTTTTTACTGCTGTATAATATTCTTGGATGACAACACCACAACTTAATGTATCCACTCTATTGTCAATAGGTATCTACTATTTATGATTTTTTCAACATTATATTTGTGAGACTTATCCATATTGCTGAAGATAACTATAGCCTGTCATTCATGTTGTTGCAGGTATCCAGAGTCTAGATTTTTCAATGCTGTATAATGTTCCATTAAAGAACAAATTTGTATCAATTCTACTATTAATGGATGTCTCATTTGTTTTCATTTTTTGCCTATTATGAATGATACTTCAGACATTCTTGCATGTATCTCTTCTTGCACATGTCTAGGCCTCTCTGCTGGGTTTTTAACTAAAGTAGAAGCACTGGGTCATAAAGTATGCATATTCCAAATTTATACACAAACTAATTTTCCCCAGTTATTTTGTAACAATTTACCTTCCTGAAAATAAACTAAGAAAATTCCTATTTCTCCATATTCTCACCAACACTGGACAGTTTACAATCTTTTTAAATTTAGAGGGCCTTACTCTCAAAGAAAGTAAAACCAAGATCAACAGCTATTTGAGGGAAACTTCCAATGTGAAAATAAAAACAAAAATAAAAATGAAGACTGTAAAATGCATAGGGAAAACAGGTAAAAATACATTTAATATTTTAGTAGCTTCAGAGGGGTAAAATGCTATTAATCCCATATGGAAAAGGTTTTTATAGAATAGAGAATAAGAAACTACTAAAATTCAATAGAAGAACTGAGAGAAATTTTAAGAATTTCTCCCAAAAGCTGGGGGTCAGTGGGTGGAGAGAAAACAGAAAACCAGGGAAAGTTAAAAAAAAAAATCTCACAATGCTGCACTACTAATTTATAGGAGTTCCAGGAAGAAAGCAAAACAAAAAGTCAGCAAACAGTTGGAAGGAAATGATCAAAAAGCAGGTACAGGGGAAACTGCTAGAACTGCTGAACATGCATGCATTTTTAGATTCAAGGGGCTCACCACGTGCTCAGAACATGGACTGACACAAAACAAAAGCACATCAAGCCACAGTACCATTGAATTTTAAACACCAAGGATAAAAAGAAGATTCTAAAACACTCAGAGTATAAATCACAGACAATATAACAAAGGAAGTGGGATAAAAAATGTCAATAGGACTCTACAAGAGCAACATCGAGGTTATAACACAATAGGGAAAAAAACCTCAAAATCAACTGAGTCAGTCCAGGCAAAAAAAAGAGAACAGGGGCGCCTGGGTGGCGCAGTCGGTTAGGCGTCCGACTTCAGCCAGGTCACGATCTCGCGGTCCGTGAGTTCGAGCCCCGCGTCAGGCTCTGGGCTGATGGCTCGGAGCCTGGAGCCTGTTTCCGATTCTGTGTCTCCCTCTCTCTCTGCCCCTCCCCCGTTCATGCTCTGTCTCTCTCTGTCCCAAAAATAAATAAAAAACATTGAAAAAAAAAAATTTAATAAAAAAAAAAAAAAAAAAAAAAAAAAAAAAAAAGAGAACAAAAAAAATCACACAACAAAAAAGCATACATGGCTCATCACCATGATACACTGAGGTAAAAGAAGCTGCATGCATGTGTGGGTGTAAGAATATGGGTTTGTGTGTTATGGAAAATGTAATTGCTTTAATAATATTCTGAGAATCATTATTATTTCACCTGAGAATTCTCTACCTGGCCAAGACATCAACCCTGTGTGAGGGTAAAATAAAGACATGTCAGATGGTCAAGAACTCAAACACTGCACCCCATGTACACTTTCTCAGAAAGTTACAACAGGAAATGCTTAATAAAACAAAGAGGACACTGGATTCAGGAAACAGAGATAAATCAAGGTCCTGAGAAAATACATGTGCAGCAGGCCAAGACAATTAGTCCAGGATTAAGAAAACAGAACACTCCATAAGTTTATTCTTAAGGGAAAAAAAAGCCTAATAGATTAGCTGGCTTGTTTGATCTTATAGGAAACATGATTCCATGGGTTTTTGCAATTCTGTCAGGGAATTTGAAAAATTAATGACAGTTACATAATAGAAAACTAAGCACACCACAATGAGAGAGAGAGAGAGAGAGAGAGAGAGAGAGAGAGAGAGATGCATAAAAGAGCTTTCTACAGCTTCAGGGGAGAGAAGTTGTTTTAAAAAAAAAGCAAGAGTATTCATAGTACACTATTTGGCAGACAGGTATGTCATAATAATATAACTTGTGTTGGGATATGTCCATCTTGCTTGGAGAAAATGCTGGGAGAAGAGGAGGAAACGCAGACCTACCAAGATAAAGTCTACAGATAACATATAAAGTATATAAATCAAAAAATAGTATCATATTTAGATATATTGAAATAAAAGTCAGAAGAAAAAAGTTAAAAAGTTGAAAGTGGTCAGGGAACCTGGGTGGCTGAGTTGGTTAAGTGTCTGACTCTTGGTTTCAGCTCAGGTCATAATCTCACAGTTTCTAAATTCAAGCCCTGCCTCAGGCTCTGAGCTGACAACACAGAGCTTGCTTGGGATCCTCTCTTCCTCTCTGTCTCTCTCTGTCTCTCTCTCTCTGGCCTCACCAGTTTGCTCTTTCTCACTCTCTCTCAAAAATAAGTAATAAAAATTAAAATTAAAAAAAAATTTTTTTAAGTTGAAAGTGGTTCCCATTAAGGAGTGGGATGGGGCAAGGGACCTTCACCGACACTGTTATGTGCCCTGTTGTATTTTGACTTTTTAAACTATGTAAGTGAATTACTCCAGTAAACTTTTAATTAGGGAAGTAAAAATAAAAATAAAATGCTTGGTATAGTAATAGAACAAAGTAAGCATTGATAATGGCAATCATAACTTTTACTGTGAGTTAGATACTATGCTATATGCATTACCTGAATGACAGAATTTAATCTTTTCAATAAACCTTTTATGTTTTACAGGTAAGAAAACAGGGCCACTGAAAGGTTTTGTTACTTTACCCAAATGACAGAGCTAGCTAGTAAAGAGAAGAACCAAGCTCAGTCAGCCTTTAGAATGGGCTGTTAACCCCCAGGCTCCACTGCACATAGAAATGAAGGTGCCCATTATCACAAACCTAACGATCTTGCCACGAACTGACACAGCAAAGTCTTCTGATTCTAAATCCCATGTTTTCAATACATTCTGTTATAAAACTATGAAAATTAAATATTTCATTTTCAATGGAGGTATTTTCTAGAACCACAAAAATTAAAAATGTTTTGCACTTGACAACTAAGTATTTCTCCTCGGGAAATCCTTACTCATTTTGCTATAGCTGCAATGTCCCTATCAGCTTTCTTCAATCAGAAATATCTATCACCTCAACAAAGATAACTTTGAATAGCTTTCCACTGCAGCACCATTCAACCTGCTGCCAATAGGTTAACCTCCCCTTGGTACCCAAAACAGAAAGGTAAGGCAAGCATGAAAACTCAGAATGCTAGTACTAGAATTTAAAGCAGGCTTTGTCTCTGAAGCACCCATTAATAAAGACAGAGCATCATTTAGGAAATGAAGTAACTAATTAAGGAGACTGCACAAATAAAAATAATGAAAAAGAATCCATTCCTTTCAGCTATCAAGATTTTGACTGAAATTATGATATAAAAGAATTCACTAACCTTTTTTTTTTTTTTTTCCAGAAAGAGAGAGAGAGAAAGCATGAGTGGGGGAGGAGCAAGAAAGAGAATCTCAAGCAGGCTCCACATTGTGAGCACAGAGCCTGATGTAGGGCTCAAACCCACAAACTGTGAGATCGTGACCTTGTGACCTGAGCCAAAGTCGGACACTTAACCGACTGAGCCACCTAGGTGTCCCCAAAAGAATTCACTAGTTTATAAGGTCCATATGAACAGGCCTCTTCCAGATCTGACCTCATCAAACAACACCATTTCCTCTGTTTATTGACTAGACTCCAGCCACCATGGCCTTCTTTGTTGTTCCCCAAGTACATCAATCCCATCTCACAGCCTTCACACTTGCCCTTCCTTCTCTCTGGAACACACTCGCCTCAGGTCCTCATGTGGCTCAATTATCTACGGATCAGATCAGATACCACCTCTTCAAATAAGACTTCCCTGAGCACCCTCTAGCAACTAGACTACCCCATTCCAGTACATGTCTCTCATTGTACCCTGCTTTCTCTTCAGAATATGTCATTCTATTTGGACTCTGTATCTCTGCTCAATTTTTCATTGTTTCTGTCCTCCACTAGAATATAACTCCATAATTTGTCCACTGCTGAATCAGCAGAGCCTGGCACTGATTAAGTGGCAAATAAATATTTGAAGGAGGGAGGGAGGGAGGGAGGGAGGGAGGGAAGGAAGACAGGCACACTTTTTAGCATTCCCTAAGGTAGGAGCCAGCCAGGTTACACCTAGACCTTCTGAGGACATTGCCAGTGTCAGTACAAGTCCATTCCAACCTGCCCTGACATCATCAATATGGTTGGAAGTGAAATTAAGCGCTGTACAACACTCAGGTAAGAAAAGGGGACCCTGGCAACAATTAGCGACAGAGAAGCAAATGAAAATGGTACCCATTATGTGTAGGCAGTAAGTACAATATACTTAGAGAAGAAACATATGTTTTGTCTTCTAAAACAAATCAAGAGAACTTAGAAAGTAGAAAAAGATTAGTTAAAAACAAGCAACCATTTGGAAATTAGAATTTCAGATTCAGCTTTTGATGCCAGTGTCCAGGAATATAACTGATCTCTATTTTAAGAAGTAGAGTTGTCAGTGAAACAATTCAGAATGATAATTTAATAATAGCACTTTGGATGAGAGAAGCCATAAAATCACAAATTTCTCCTAAGAATTCCAAGCCTTAATTCACATGAGGCACCTTAAAAGGATGAAGTACAATTTGGAAAGATGTACAGTAACCCCTTCCAAAACTGAAGCAAGTTTTTCTAAGCGGAGAAGTTAATTCATTTCAGCCTAGCCTACAATACTCCAACAGAGACTGCAAAAATCCTTTGAACTGAAACTCCAGCATTAAGTGTGACAGTGAAACTTTGGTTTGTGATATGGGTGGGGCCAGAAGACCTACATGTCCCCTACCTCTTCTGAGAGGCAGAGGAAGCCCAGCCTTATCTAATGGCCTTACCTCTCTATCATCCAAAGCTCAGCAGTACTCCCACTGATCCAAACAAGGCCACCTAGGCTGAGAATTCTATGAGGGTCATAAATCAACTGCTCTCTTAGGGGACTGGAAGAGCAGAATGAAGCGTGGAATAATTAGAAAAGCTGAGATACCAGTATCAGTTAACATATCCCTCCACAATTAAGCTTAATGAATTTCAATTCTCCCACTATATCCTTTTTGCACTGAACATAGAAACATCAGGTAAGTCAGCCAATACAGTGGCACTAAATGGTACCTATTAGGGCTAACTTGGCATAAGACGAATTTCACATTTTCGAGTTGGGTGATACACCCTTCAAGGTCATGAGATCTCCCAATAGATATTTTATTAGTTAAGGCAGTGGTATTCCAAGTGTGGCCCCCACATCAGCAACATCAGCATCACCAGGAAGTTTGTAAGGAGTGAAAACTTCCAGGCCCCACCCCAGACTTAGAGATTCTGAAACTCTGAAGGTGGAGTCAAGCAATAAGTGCTTTGTCAAGCCCTCCAAGTGATTCTGGATGACCCTAATGTTAGAAGATCTTTGAGTTGGGATAACACTAGACACTCTGACAAACAAACCCCAAATATTCAGTGACTTAAATGCTTGTTTCTCAGTCACATAATAGCTCCCTGTGGCAGTGGACAACTTTTCTCCACATAATGGTCCAAGAAGCCAGCCACTTTCCATCTTCCTCTATCTCCTACTGGCCTTGGTTCTCTGCATATTTCTGGGTGGATAGTAAAAAAAAGAATAGAGAAGTCCCACTCTCATCTTAAAATCCCTGACTCAAAAGTAGCACATATCACACATTTCATTGATGTTAAGTAGTTAAGAGGTCAGATCTAGATACAAAGAGAACAAGAAAATATTTTCCCTGGCTGGTTACATGTCTTTCTGCCACAACTGCACTTGTCCATGGAATGAGCACAAATCTCCATTATGGCTATAGAAACTGCACTCTATAAACTCTGTGGGGCAGCCAGAGCAGAAATAGACAAAGCTCCCTGGAGCATACCCTCCGAAAGTAGTATCTTTTGGAAAATTTAAAGTATAGATATGATTGTTAATACAGTGATAAATAGGACTTATACTGCAGTTTATCAAATGTAAATGTATACATCAACTACTGGACAATCCAATTATCTAGTTAAAACTAGACAATCTAGTTATCTAGTTAAAATTCATGTTCTGGTTTGTAGGTCCTGGATGGAGGTGGAGATTCTGCATTGCTAAACGGGTCTCGGTAATTCCAATGCACTGGTTCAGGGACCACATATTGAGAGCAAGAATTCGGAGGAGGTTGCTTGAAAACACAGGTCAATTTGTTCAATATATGACTGTCATATATAAAATGCTAACGTCCTTACAATGGTCTACACAAACAGCCATACATGATCTGGTTCACTGCCCTCCCTGCTACTCCCTCAATTTTATCCCCACCTTGCTCACTTCACTCCAGCTATAGTAGCCTTACTGTTGGTCTTTAACACACCAGACACACTCCTGCCTCACAGTATTTGTAGTAATATTTCCTCTGCCCAGAACTGCTCTTCGCCAAAATGTACCTGTCAACTCCCTTCCCTCCTCCTTCAAGCCTTTGTTTCAATGTCGCCTTCAAAAGAGACCTACCCTGACCACCCAATTTTCAATTGTAACCCACCTCCTTTCCCATGTACTCCCAGTATTCCTTTCCCTGATCACCACTTCTTGATATTTTAATATGATACAGATACTAAGTACCCAAAACCATGCCTGGAGCATAAGAGATGCTCAACAAGTATTTGTTGAATGAGAAATTCAGTGGTCAGACCATAAAACCAGCCCCCCCCCAAATCATCATGGAGTGATAACTTCTAAGTCCCCAATTCTCCTGATGTTAAATCCCACCTTTATCAAGAAATGGTCAAAAGGAAAGGGAGTAGGAAAGGTTGGTTGGATCTGGTTCTTGAAATAAAAATATCCCCTGGAACACCAACAGGATACTGACTCATTATAAAAATGGTAGACAAATTTCTCTACTTCAAGCTGACATTCTGGGAACTCCTACTTTTTTCTTTGAGCCCCATTAGCGTTAATTAGCAGGTACCCTCTCGCTTACCACAAGCCACAAAGGAAATGGATGATAGCCTTCTTGAGAGTGTCTGACCTTGGAATCCTTTTACTCTTTGTGACCTCTGATGTTCCAAAAATTCACTAGATCCCAAGTGTTCCCTACAGACATCATCTAGACTACACCTGCACACCAGCTACAAAGAGACAAAGCAAAGTAGAATCTAGGGGCATACAGGGAGACCAGGCCAGTGGAAAGAAACAAAGCGGAATATAGATACAAGGTACAAGGAGGGAAAGCTTTAACTGCTGATAGGAAAGCCAGAGCCAGAGCCAGAGTCACCTATTGGCAAGGATTCTATCAGTTAGGTGCTGGAAAAGTCATGAGTACTCCACGTAAATCTAGGATATATAAAGTAAGTGTAAGGATAGTTTTAAAGTCCAAAACAACCTTCTAGATTGCAACACAGTGTACCTTAAAAGTGAAATGTTATAGTCCCCTCCACACACACACATGTACACACTCCAGATGCACACAGGCAGTATTTCATGAATCACAAGCATTGGTATTATATGTCTATAAAAGCTGACTTAAGAGACTACATTTTCAATCACGTGCTCTTAAAATAAGACAAATGCTGTAACTCCCCTGTGTTGCTGGGAGCTTCTGCTGATAGATCCCTGGTCTTCCCATTGCCATATATTTCAAATATAAAACACATGTGGTCACCACTGACATTCTGGGATTTGTGCTGCAAACCCCATTCTCTTTGCCACTACACAATAGCAAATACTTAAACTTTTTCTAACTTGTCTATGAAATGCCAATTCCTCTGCCAGCTTGCACTGTGATCCACCGTCATGGGGTAGCTGGAAGACTGTGGTCTTCCACAGTCTGTAAGCTGGTACACTGTGACTTAGCTGAGATGCCGCCAGAATGCACTCAGTGGGGAGACACTGCTGTTCTTCCCTCCTGAGCCAGTGATGGTTCAAAGCTCCAGAATCTTGACTCATTAATGCAGAACCACGGGTGTTAACAAATCCCAATTTCTATTCATTGTCCTTCTCTAGCTCCCTAGACTGAAGCCAGGGGTGGGAATAAGACTAAACAATGAATTCAAATAATAGGTCAGAGGATATTATCTAATCCAAGTCATCAAGTAGAAGAGAGGGCCAAAAGCCACAGGAGAGGCAAATAGGATGAATAGTAAAAATTGCACAGGGATGGATGTTTAATTCTTCCTCCATTTCCTCTTATTCTCCCTAAGGGAGTTTCAAAACCCTCGATTAATACAACTGCAGATCCGTCAAAGGAGTAGCTGGTGAACAAACCAAAAATAAATGGAAACTCACAATGAGAGATACGAAAGATAAGAGCATTATTTCTGTAGGTAATCCTTAGGCAACCAAATTTACCTCATTAATCTGAGTAACAGAAATAAGGCTGAGATCATTTTTTGTTGTGTAGTTCTATTAATATGTAAGCTTTTACAGCTGTTGAAGCAAAGCAGACATATTATTATTCTTACACTTTCCCAAACTATCTCTCCTTAGAGAAGACTCCCTCACTTGTACTCCGTCTTGTGTCTCAGCTCATAGGCTACCTTCCTTTACCCAAAGGTAACAGTTGCAAGATGTCCATGTATTTATCTGTTATGGACTGAATGTCTGCGTCCCCTCAAAATTCATACATTGAAGTCCTTCCCTGAAGTGTGATGATGGTACGTGGAGACGAGGCCTTTTGGAAGTAACTTAAGTCCTGAGTGTGGGGTCCAGGTGTAATGGAATTAGTGTGCTCTTATAAGAATGGACACCAATGAGTACTTGCTTGCTCTTTCTACCATGTGAGGACACAGCCAGAAGGCAGCTGTTATCTACAAGCCAGGAAAAGAGATCTCATCAGAATCCAACCATGCTGGCACCCTGATTTCAGACTTTCAGCCTCTAGAAATGTGATCAAATATATTTATGTTGTTAAGCACCCAGTCTGTGGTATGGTTATGGCAGCCTAAGCAGACTAAGAAAAAGTTTCTCTCCATTTTTTTAGTACATCGTCAACACCTGTCGAGGACCCATTCAGTGCAAATCATATTAGATACTATGAGCACATGAATGTTGATCATATATAGGTCTTGAAAATATCATACAGTGAGTGGTTAAGAGAATAATTCGGTACTTGTCTTAAAGGAATTAATTGAAATAGTGCATGTCAAATGCTTTGCACTGTGACTAATATGAGGTAAGTTTTGAAAACTATTATTTAAAAGAGTAAATGGAAGGGAAGTATTTTGGAAAGGTGGCATATCAGACTTCTTAACTACAAATTATAGAAATTGAGTTGATTTTAAACTGAGGGAGAATTTATTAACAGATATTAAATAGCTCTCAGAATCTCAGCATGGGCTACATCAGGCTAATAAGCTAGCAAGTGAATAACGATGTCCCTAATCACACTCTGGAATCAGTCTGATGGAGACCTCACAGCTACTGCTTCCACCAGGTGCAACTTTCATAACCTTCATATTATTTTGGATAATGCTGCGAGAACATCTGGTATTGTTACCTCTTCAGATTGTATGCAGCTGCCGCCACCTTCTCTGGTATAAATGCCTCATAGCACTAGTTTCTTTGTGCCCCACTTCCTAACTCCTGGATCTGCCTCCTGAATCCTAGCTGTCAAAATTGGTGGAAAAATAGAATATGAAGATCATCATGTCTGAAAGTGTAAAATTCGTAAAAGTAGGAAAGAGAAAATAAAATGGGAAACAAATAAAACAAAAAATAGTCACTAGAGTAGTAAGGGCAATGTTATATGAGGAATACATCTTGGGCTGATCAATGAAAGATGATAAACTCTGGGAGGGGAGTATTCCAGGTCAAGTGACAGGCAAATGAAAGACTGATGCAACAATGACCCTGGCTCAAGGAGCAGAAACAAAAGCCCAGTAGTGGGCTGTGGTGAGTAGAGGAGAAAGTGGCAAAAGATGAGGTCAGAGAAGCAGGCAGGGACTCAATTAAGTTGACCTTTATAGGCTGCTATGTAACAGTGTCCTTCCAAAAATTCATATGTTGCATAATCCCAATGTGGCTATACTTAGAGAACTTTTAGAAGGTAGTTAACATTAAATCAGGTCATAAGGGTAGGGTCCTAATCCCACCTGATTGGTGGCCTTTAAAAAGAGGAAGCGATAACTCTCCTTGCCTTCTCCTTACCTCTCTCAATGTCACATGGATGGAATCATACAGGATGTAGCCTTTCCAGGTTGGCTTCCTAGTAACATGCATTTAAGTCTCCTCTATATCTTCATAGCTTGATAGTTCATTTCCTTTTAATATGGAGTTATATTCCATTGTCTGGATGTATGACAGTTTATTTGTCCACTCACCTATTAAACACTGTGATTGCTTCCAAGTTTTGGCAATTATGAAGCTACTATAAATACCCTTGTGCATATTTATGTATGGTCATAGCTTTTCAATTCCTTTGCATATATACCAAGAAACTTGATTGTGAATCATAAAGTGTATGATTAGTTTTGTAAGCAACCATTGAATTAAATTCTAAAGTCTGTACCATTTTGTATACGCACTAGTCATGAATGAGAATTCCTGTTGCTACCCATTCTTGCTGGCATTTGATGTTGTAGTTCAGATTTTGGCCATTCTAAAATATATGCATTACTATCTCATTGTTTTAATTTGCATTTCTCTGATGACAAAGGATGTGGATCATCTTTTCATATGCTCATTTAACATTTGTATATTTTCCTTGGTTAGGTATCTGTTAAGATCTTGGACCATCTCTCACTGGATTTTGGTGTGTTTTTTTTTTTAAGTTGAATTTTAAGAATCCTTTGTATATTTTGCATAATGTCTTCAAGGAGCTTTATTCTTTTGCATTTTACAGTTAAATTTGTAATCCATTTTGAGTTAGTTTTTGTGAAGGATGCAAGGTCTGTTTATGGTTTTTGGTTTTTTTTTTTTTTTTTTTTTTTTGCACATGGATGTCCAGTTATTTCAGCACCATTTGTTTAAAAGACTATCTTTGTTCTATTGTATTGCCTTTGCTCTTTTGCCAATATCAGCTGACGGTATTTATGACCTATTTCTGGCCTTATAATTCTTAAGGTTGGATAGTATCAGTCCTCCAACTTTGTTCCTCTCCTTCAGTATCATGTTGGCTATTTCGAGTCTTTTGTCTATTCACATAAACTTCAGAATCAGTTTGTTGTTATCCACAAAGTAAACTGCTAGGATTTCAACTGGGATTGCATTGAAGCTACACATCAAGGTGAGAGCAAAATCTTCTCAATATTAAGACTTCTTATTCATGAACATGGACCATCTCCCCATTTACTTAGTTCTTTTATTTCTTTCATCAGAGTTTTGTAGTTTCCTCATATAAATCTTCTACATATTTTGTTAGACTTGTAATTATTTCATTTTTGAAGAAACTCAATAGTGGGACAGAGAAAGGGAGACACAGAATCCTAAACAGGCTCCAGGCTCTGAGCTGTCCCACACAGAGCCCAATGTGGGGCTCAAACTTACGAGCAGTGAGATCATGACCTGAGCTGAAGTTGGATGCTTAACTGACTGAGCCACCCAGGCATCCTTAAATGTGTCTTTATATTTAAAGTGAGTTTCTTGTAGACAACATAGAGCTGGGTCTTGTTTTCTGACCCACTCTGACAATTCCTGTATTTTATTTGGTTCATTTAGACCATTAACATTCAAAGTGATTATGGATATGATTTGGAGTAACACCTACCATATTTCTTGTTTTCTTTGCCCTTCCCCCTGCCAAAAATCACAAGATTTTTTTTGATATTTAAAAAATGGTTTAATTCCTGGAGGCAAATGGGGAAATGGTTTAATCCCTGGAGGCAAACAAATATCATAGCACTGTGAGGTACCCCCTATGACTGGATCTTTTTGGAGGTTTTAACTCTCAGAATTGTTCACACTGAGCCCCCATCAATTCATCCAGAATATCTGGACATCAGAACAAGTACAGCAGGAGAAAATAAGTGATAATAAGACCACTGTATTATAATACTTCATCTCAGAGATAATGGAAGCCTGAATCAGAATAACCGTGGGATCAAGTTAGGGACAGCTTCAAGACATGGTGAATAAAGAACCTACAGAATGTGATGAATGACTGAATTGGTAACATGAGAAAAATCTATGAAACCAACACAAGTTACATATTTTTTTTTCATTTATTTATTTTTTATAGACAGAGAGAGAGAACAAATGGGGGAGGGGCAGAGAGAGAAGGAGACATAGAATCTGAAGCAGGCTCCAGGCTCTGAGCTGTCAGCACAGAGCCCAACGCGGGGCTCGAACCCACAAACCACGAGATCATGACCTGAGCCGAAGTCAGATGTTCAACTGACTGAGCCACCCAGGCACCCCACAGGTTATGTATTTTAAAATACAATGGCAAGACAGGCACAGGATACAAATTCTCATTCTAAAAGGGAGAAATAAGGAAGAAGTGACAGATGTCAAGCAAGTCCAAAACTTAGCAGGGCAAACTACATTAGACCTAAAGACTCAAGAATAATCCTCTTTGATGTTCTGCTTCTGGACCCTCTGGGGCTTCCTGCTCTTGCAGAAATACTGAGGAGAACCTGTGCTCCCAGGTCTCTCTGCCTGGAGGGCCTGTCTCCACCACTTTGGTCAGCTCTGCCCCTATAGCTTTGGGAAGAGGTCAAATGGTCTGTTGAAAACAAGCTAATGGTTCCCCAATTTGAAACCAAATAGGCAGCCCAGATAGTCTTTAATTCATATTCAGGTCATTCTTCCCCTATTTTGAAGAGTAACAAACATTTGAAGCTAAATCACTCTATGATTCTGTCCTGTAAAATATAAGCAATCTCACAGCCTGTCATCATTTCTTCCCATTTCCTTCCTCTTCAGTTCAAAAAAGGTCATTGTCTTGCTGGGATGGCTAAGTCCATGGTTCACACATCCATACTAATCTCATGGATGGTTGACCATACCTTAGTGTTCTCTCAAACATGCCTTCTCCTTTTGCAGTATGGATAAGAATTGTCCAAATTTTTAAGATCTGGTACTTTTTTTTTTTTTTAACGTTTATTTATTTTTGAGACAGAGAGAGACAGAGCATGAATGGGGGAGGGTCAGAGAGAGGGAGACACAGAATCTGAAACAGGCTCCAGGCCCTGAGCTGTCAGCACAGAGCCCGACGCGGGGCTCGAACTCACGGACCGTGAGATCATGACCTGAGCCGAAGTCGGCCGCTCAACCGACTGAGCCACCCAGGCGCCCCACGGTCTGGTAACTTTTTGCTTAAAATTGTTTTTTCAAGTCATTTCTGTCCTCTTGTATTTCACTGCAAACAATCAGGAGGTACACCATTCCTTCAACATTTTGTTTAGAAATCTCCTCAGGTAGATACACAATTTCATTGCTTCCAAGTTCCACCTTCCACAAAGCACTAGGACACAAACAATGCAGCCAAGTTCTTTGCTACTTTATAACAAATACTGCCTTTCCTCTAGTTTCCAACAACATACTCATTTTTGTCTGAGAACTCATCAGAATGGACCTTACCATCCATATTTCTAAGTGCATGGCTTATAAACAACAGAAATTTATTTCTCACAGTTATGGAAGCTAAAATTTAAAGATCAGGGTGCCAGCACAGTCAGCTTCTGGTGAAATCCCTGTTCCAGGTTGCAGACTGCCAACTTCTCATTGTATCTTCACATGGCAAAAAAGAGCAAAGTAGAAGCAAGCTCTCTCATGATTTGAATCCCATGGGCACTAATCCCATTCATGATGAATATCCTCCCCTAGTGACTTCATCTAATCCTAATTACCTCCCAAAGACCCCCATTTGCTAATATTTTTACACTGGGGCATAAGATTTCAATATGAATTTGGGTGATGTGGAGGAGAACAGAAACAGTACATCCATAAGAAGCAGCTATTACACAGGGCACTTTAATATTAGAAAAAAAATGTATAAATGTAATTCACCAGATTAACAGATGAAAGGAAAACTCCACATGGCCATTTAAATAGAAGTATCAAATAAAATACTTGCTTTGGAAAAAAATCTATCAGGAAACTAGGGATAATAAGGAATATTTTTAATCTCATAAGGTGTAACCAAAAGCAGCCTACATTAGATTCAAGAATATTAACTTTAAAATTAAGAAAACAAAGGTATACATTGATCATCACTTTTATTAGCATCTTAATACAGAATCTAACCAATAAGATAATGCCAAGTATGCAGCCATTTTGGAAGAAAGTTTAGCAGTTTCCTACAAAGCCAAACATACCCTTATCATATGATCCAGCACACATATTCCTATATATTTACCCAACTGATCTGAAAACTTACGTCTACACAAAAATCTGCACACAAACGTCTACAGAAGTTTTTTCCTAAGTGCCAAAAGATGAAATAACTAAGATGTCCTTCAATGGGTGAGTGAATTTTGGTATATCTATACAATGGAATATTTTATGACAATTAAAAATACTGAGCTGCCAAATCATACAAATACATGGATGGGTCTTAAATGCATATAGCCAAGTGAAAGAAGCCAGTCTGAAAAGGCTATGTACATTATGATTACAGTTATAGGACATAATGAGAAAACTAAACAAAAAACCTGATAAACACATCAGTGGTTTCCAGTGGTTGAGGAGGAGGGAGTGCATCAGCTAGATGAAATGCAGGCAATTTTTTAGGTTGGTAAAACTATTCTGTAGGACACTGCAATGGTACACTGTGTGCTAGTCAAAGTCCAAAGAAATCACAGCACAAGAGAGTGAATCATAATACAAATATCAAAAAAATAATTTAGGAAGTAGGGAGTCTCAGGATGTAACTTAGATGTGAACAATCAATCCAATTACATTACAAATGTATGAAACTACTTCACTGAAAGGGGTGGGGATAAAAGGTTCTGACCTTACTACCACTAAGAAAGAAATGGGCTCTGTCAAAATGAAGTTAAAAAAAAAAAAAACTGCACATAAGTATGATATTCTAGTTAATAAAGTTATTTCGCATGGAGCTACAGGTTAATAATTCTGAACCCATTAGTCACACACACTGGACCTAAACAATTAAACAAATGGATACAGAAGCCAGATTTCGCACTGTTACAGTGAAAAGTAACAAGATAAGCAAGGGAAGAATGTTAGATTTATCTATGCAGTAGTTAGAATTGGAGATCTCAGTATGAACTCATGTTCCACTTACTATACATATATGATTAAATAATTACAGATATGTTATACTCACAGGTTAGTACACACACATATTTCCCTGTTCTGTCAGCTGAGAGGGTCTAGAAGCAATGACTCTCAGTAGCAATGAGTACACCCAGTGCCTACATCTTGATTTCCAGTATCTTCTCCATTTTCCAATAAATATACAAAGTTAACTTGGAGAGGATTGCAGTGCCAAAAAAGTGCTAAAAAATAAAATATAGAATAAGAGTATGTCAAAGGACATAGGAACCAACTAGGACACTCCCAATGTCTCAACTTGAAACAATATGAGCAACAAAATAAATTTAGTTTTGGATTATAAACCAAAATACAAGAATCCATGAATCTACAACAATGTAAATAAAGGACTGCATGAATAAATAAGTGGGGGATAATATACTTTCTGTGCAGAATTCCAAATAATTGATGTAAATATGTCACCCTAAAGGAAGACACGCATAACTCTACTTCATGGGCACACTACACATATGCACATGGTGACTTCTTTCCAAAGGGTACATTAAGATACCACTCTCAGTATCAGACAATCAGGTGGGCAAAAAGGAGGTAAGGATATAAAAACTTAAACCACATAATCAACAAGATAAATACTACTTATATCAAATTTTATGATTTGATAATAGAGAATACACCTTCCCAGGGGCACAAAGCACATTCACAAAAGTTGATCATATATTCAATCACAAAGCAGACATCAGTAAGTTCCATAAAGGAGAAATATTACCAGCAACCCTCTGTGATCATACTACTATAAAGTTAGAAATTATACATAGAACAAGGGGGAAAAAGTTTATTATTTTGGAAATAAAAAACTTTAAATCTTATATTAAGCAACTCTTAGATGAAAGGGACACTAAAAACAAAATTACAGAATTTCTTTTAAAATAATAAAAACATTAGTTGGCCATACTTTTGTGGGTCTAGTTCTGGGGTTTCTATTCTATTCCATTGGTCTATGTGTCTGTTTTTGTGCCAATACCATGCTGTCTTGATGATTACAGCTTTGTAGTAGAGGCTAAATCTGGGATTGTGATGCCTCCTGCTTTGGTGGTCTTCTTCAAAATTACTTTGGCTATTCGTGGCCTTCTGTGGTACCATACAAATTTTAGGATTGCTTGCTCTAGCTTTGAGAAGAATGCTGGTGCAATTTTGATTGAGATTTCATTGAATGTGTAGATAGCTTTGGGTAGTACTGACATTTTAACAATATTTATTCTTCCAATCCATTAGCATATGTTTTCACTCTTATGTGGATCCTGAGAAACTTAACAGAAGTCCATGGGGGAAGGGAAGAAAAAAAAAAAAAAAAGAGGTTAGAGAGGACAGAGCCAAAGCATAACAGACTTAAAAACTGAGAACAAACTGAGGGTAGATGGGGGGTGGGAGGGAGGAGAGGGTGGGTGATGGGTATTGAGGAGGGCACTTTTTGGGATGAGCACTGGGTGTTGTATGGAAACCAATTTGACAATAAATTTCATATTAAAAATTTAAAAAAATAAATACATAAAAGTAAACTTAAAAAATGAATCAGGTTTTGGATGTGGATATTTATCAACTACATATGGATCCACTAAGGGCTCTGTAGAAAGTTTGAGTTTTGTCACTACAAATAAAAATTAATATAACATATTTGTATTTTACATTGTCATTAAAATTGTCCTTGGAGTAAAAAAATAAAATAAAATAAAATAATAAAAACACCACCTAGCAAATTCTGTGGAATATATTTAAGAGAGAAAAGAGAAAAGTTCAGAGTCTGAAACACTTATCAATAAAAAGAATTAAAATAATCTAATTAAATTCTTATCCTAAAAAACAAGAAAGAAAAAAATGAAGTAAACCAAAGGAACACACAAAGAAGGAAATACTAAAGATAAAAGTAAAAACTAATAAGGTACAGGATAGAAAATCAGAAGATGTAACTAATAAAGCAAAATCTCTAACAAAGAAAAAAACACATGAGTCAATAGTTAACTTAATTCAGAAAAATATAGGGAGAAAATATAAATACAAAATATGAAATTGCAAGGGAAATAACCATTAAAATAGAAGAAATGCTTTAAAATAATAGGAGAGCGCTTTAGAGAAATAAATTTGAAAATCTGTATGAAATGCATTTTTTTAGGGACTTACAGTCTATGAAAATGATTCCATTAGTGATAGAAGAGGTAAACAGACCAATTTCCATAGAAGAAAAAAAGCAAATAAGAAATAGCTACAAACAAAATAAACACCAGGCCCTGATGGTTTCATAGGGGAGTTCTGCAAAATATTTAATGACCAGATAGTACCAACATTCCACAATAAGTTCCAGAACACTGAAAATAAAGGAAAATGATCCAATTCTTTTTATGGAATAAGAACAAAGCTTTTAGCCAACAGAATCCAGCATGGTAATATGAAAACAATACTCCATGACCAAGTAAGATTTATTCCAAATGTAAAGTTGGCTCAATTTCAGGAAATAAGACTTCATACTAATACTTCCAAACCACTTTGTTTCCATAAGTGGAGAAATTCTTTAACAAATTTTAAAACGTGTTTTTGGTAAAAATCACTCAACTAAACAGAACTCACCCTGTTCTTAAAATGAGTATTGAGAACATAAGTGGATATCCACAAAGTACAGTACTATTTAAAATTTTCCAGAGGCCAATGCAATCAGATGAGAGAAAACACTATGAGGCATAAGAGTTGGGGGAAAAAAAAGAAATTTATTATTTGCAGACTATATAATCATATACCCAGATAGTCAATGACAAAGGTAAGTCAAAAAACTCAGAACATAAAATTAACATGCAGACACCAAACATGCTTTCAGAAACACAAAAGGTAATCAGAGCATATAATGACAAAGAAAGTCTTATTTATAATAGCAAAAAGGAAATAAGACACCTAGAAATAAATAGGAAATGTACTAAATTTATACACAGAAAACTTAACATTCCTGAGATATAATATTAGACTTGAACAAATGGAAAGACATTCTTACATCTTGAATAATGTGGTTCAACATCTTATAGATTATCAGTTCTTCATAAGGTATAAATTTAATGCAACCCCCAAGAAAATATTAGTAAGCTTTTTAATAGATTTAAACATGTTAATTCAAATTTTATGTGGAATATCCAGGAAATACTATAAAAGAGAGCTACTAGGAAACAAGCCCTGGCAGACATTACAACATACTATAACACCTTTATAGTTAAAATAGAGCAGTACTGGTACATGGGCATATAGGCAGTCCAGTGGGAAAAGATTACAAGTCCAGATACACACCAAAGTGAATATTTTAATGTATGATGGAGGTAACATCTCAAGTCACTGGGGCAAGAATTGATATTTTAATAACTGGCGCTGAGATAACTGATATTTGGGTAAACATCAAAATTAGATCTATACCTCATTTCGTACAGAAAAATAAACTCCAAGTGGTTCAGGAATATAAATATTAAAAAAAATGAAACCACAAAAGAACAAGAAAAAAAATGAATGAATTTTTATAAAATCTTGGAGGTGGGGAAAGGTCTTTCTAGCTGTAACTCAAGATCCAGAGAAAATGCAAAAACTGTTAAATTTGACTACATAAAAACTTAAAACTTCAGCAAGGCCAAAACAAAACACACCACAAAGTCATAAGACAGAATACTAGAGAAAAACATTTATATATCACAAATAAAGAGCCAATAACATTAATATGGAATTCTTAAAAAATTCTGGAGGAAAAAAAAAAAAAACGGACCAAAATCCTGATAGTAAAATGAATGAAAAACACAAAAAAACAATCCAAACATTTTTTAAAGCCCTTAAACACATGGAAAGGCATTCAATCTTACTTATATTAATAGAATTCAAATTAATACAATTCTGAGATATCATTTCTCACCAAACAGATTGGTAAAAATTCAAAAAAACAACACACTATTTGCAAGGTTATGGAGAGACAAATTTGAAAACTTGTATGAAATAGGTTTTTTTTTATTTTTTTGAGGAACATATAGTTTATGAAAATGACCCCATTAGTAATAGAAAGCTTAAATAAATTTCCATAGAAGAACAAAAAGCAAACAAGAAACTGCTGCACGTAAAACAAGCACCAGGCCCTGATTGGGGCCCCACAGGGGTAAAAATGTAGAATAGTGTGCCTTTACAGAAGAGAATGTAGCAACATTTAACCAAAAACAGTAAATGAGAAAAAGTTTATATTTGGGGGATCTAGATGAAGGATTTAAAGGAAACCTTTGTACTATTCTTGTAGAGTTTCTATAAATCTGACATTATGTCGAAATTAAAAATTAGAAAAAAAAAACCATTGTTCTGGATGCTCTTGAAAATAGACTATAGGAGGGGCGCCTGGGTGGCTCAGTCAGTTAAGCGTCCGACTTCGGCTCAGGTCATGATCTCGCGGTCCGTGAGTTTGAGCCCCGCGTCGGGCTCTGTGCTGACAGCTCAGAGCCTGGAGCCTGTTTCAGATTCTGTGTCTCCCTCTCTCTGACCCTACCCTGTTCATGCTCTGTCTCTCCCTGTCTCAAAAATAAATAAAACGTTAAAAAATTTAAAAAAAAAAATAGACTATAAGAAGAAAAGATACACAGAAGGGAGAATTTGTTGTGTTTCAACTAGGACAGTCACAGCAAAGATTATTTGATTCTGGATATATCTTGAAGATAGAACTGGTACTATTTCCTGATAGACTAGATGTAGGGTAAGAGAGATTGAGAGGAGTCAAGGATAATTCCAGTGTTTTTGGCTTGAGTAGATGGAGTTGGCATCAACTGAAATGGGGAAGACATTGGTACAAATTTGGAGGTTAATTTCAGTTTGGGACAAATTAATTGTGAAATGTTTATTAGATATTTGGATGGGAATGTGCGTACCACACTTAATGCTTGCTATAGCTTGCACCTGCTCAGTACTCCATGTATCTTGAGGCTTTGGTGTGTAGAAGAGCAGGGAAGACAAGGAAAAGAGGGAGACTTTGCCTTCCCAACCAACATAGTGAGGCCCACAATTTCAATACCACCTTCATCAAACATTCATCCTCTTGCTTCTATTTTTGGTTCTATACTGATTAACAGACTTCTTTGGGCAAACATTAGTAAAGCTTCTAGTGATTCCTCACCCATTTTCATATAAACTGAGTGTAGAACTAAGGCCACTGTCCATTACTCCATTCCAGCAAACCAAGGTTGAATTAAGAATGAAGTGCTTTTATTTTGGAAGTGGCTTTAATTCTTTTAATCGTGAAAAGCCATTATGATTATAGAAGTGCCAACTGGGAAAGCTGACATTTTCAGTGTGTCTAAAGCTCAGACCTAATTATGCCAGCACAGGGTTGAATTTATCATTAATTGAAGCCTTTTAATCATCTTAAATTTTTCATATTGTCTGTTTTCAATGAAAATGTCTTTACTGCTCAGTGCATTTTTAAGTACGAATTACCTAAATAATATCTGAATCTATTGTGGCATAATGTCCAAGTGCTCCACTATAAGTATATATCAGGCAGCCATTAAATACACAAGGCTTCTTCAGTAGTTAAGAGAGTTAACAATGGACTATGGTTTATTTAAATCGAGAAACAAGAGGATAAATTCTTCCAAATAATGCCTAGTATGGTGATACAGACATGCCTGTCACTCTTGTAATCTGAAAGTATGACTTCTTTTAATGTCTTATATCTGGACCTTGATCTGTGAACACTAAGCATTATCACCTACCAAGAAAATGTTTCCATTTTTTTTTCCTGTCCCAATCTGCAATGGTTCTGGACTCCAAATTAACCTTTAATGGGGGAAAATGCCCTTAAGAAATCAACGTAGTAACTATTTCAGTTTTGAGCTGAATAAAGAAATTTTTTAATGTGGTATACATATTGCAAAGATGCATTCATAAGCCCATCTTTTGCTTCCCTAGTATATATCTGTTTATAATGTGTTTAAATGCTTGCTTGTTTCTGTCTTACATGTATATAATAAACACGTCAGAGTTCCCTCACCCTTGGAAATCTAGATATGACTGGCTCAGAGTGCTGCCAATTCTCCATAATAACTAAAACCTTCTTCATGATTTCTGCTAACCCCTGGGGGTTTCATTTTTTCTAGTGCTCTGACTTCAGCTTTTGCATACAATTGTGCAGCGTATATTGAGGCTTTTCACCAAATTCCACAAGGACTCCATCTACTCTGAGCACAGACCTGGCACTACAAAGTAATTAGCTGCTGGACATATAAACCTATAGGGTTGAGTTCAGTGAGGAAGGAAGGAAGGGAGGGGAGGGGAGAGAGGTGGGAACAGAGAGAAGCTAATTGAGTCTATTTAGCAAAGTGGAATGAGCTTGGAGTTGGAGGCAATACAGGGTGGTAGGTAAATTCAGTGCAGTGAATGTAAAAGATAAAGCATCTGAAGAAAGAAGGAAGTAAGGAAGGGGGTCAGAGGGTCAGTGGGCCAGAAAAGGAGAGGGAAATAAATGGAGGAAGGGAAGTAGAAGGGAGAAAAGGACAAAGAAAATCAAAGAGCAAGAAAAAAAAAAAAAAAAAGGTATCATGAGGATTTGCATGCCGAATGGGAAACCTGTCATATTATGTAAGTGGACAGAAAGCCACTACCAGGCAGGCTCAGGGGTCTCAACAATATGGGATAAGACAGTGAGCTGCCTAGATCATCTGTGGGGCAGGATCTGTAATCAAAGCTAACTTCATATTTACGCAGAAAGTTTGTAATTCAGGTGTTTAACTTAACCATTTAGTAAATTCAATTGTTTCAATTCTGTATTCTCCATCCTGTTTGTTTTAAGATCCAATACCCTTAACTGTATACTATACATATCAAAAATATCCTACCAGTCACAAAACAGAAATGTAAATAGGACAAAGAAAACCTGAACCCACCTTACTAGGTAAAGTGGCAAGGCCAGTGATCTTATAGAATCTGAGTTCTCCATGACTGCTATACTAGCATAATGCATAATAAATGTAATTTTTTGAATAAAGCAGCCATCACATTATCCTCTCTGGACTAGACACAGGAATAACTACAGCAGAAGTCTGAAATCACATCTCCCCCATAGCACCCTGGTTTCTCTGTTGCCATGACAACTCCAGAGAGAATGAAATAAGGTTTCAAGATATCATCAAATTCATTGATTTTTTTTTAAAAAATCAGGTTAGGTATTTCATGAATAGCAAACCCTGAATGCTGAGTTAAAATTAAATTAGAATATATTGCTTGAATTATCTCATTATACATATTCAAGTAAGGGACTTGACAATCTAGAATTCAAAGGACCATATCCCTAGAGTTGCTGAAATAAGTCTAGTATCCTCTTCATTGTTTTCACAATGAACACTGAGTCATCTGAATGGGAAAGATGAAGAGACTCTACTGTCTGCAAAGACAATGAGCTGTCACTTCCTATCACCAGCTGCATTCCAGAAAACAGGTGTTCAATAACCAGGTATCACAGCTCAGTGTTTTGAAACATTATTTGAATGATAAACAGTATTCAAATATGGCAAAAAATACACAGTACAAATAGGAACAAATTCCAAGTAAACAGACTTGGGAAATAACAATTAATGGATAACAAATAAATACACTGAAGCATAAACGTGTGTAACTATTACTACCTGGTAGTTAAGGCCACCCTTGTTAGAAGAAATCTGTGAAAAATAATTTTACTGAAAAACGTACTTCAGACTTAGAAATATATTTTATGTTCTCTATCAACCTATAAAAGCTTCAATAGTAACTGACTGACATTATTTTTGACTAAAGTTACCAATATCTGGCATGCCTAATGTCAATAATTTTTAATAGCTTAGAAAAACAACGTATACATCCATTTCATTGAAAGATCTAATGGGGTTTGTTTTTTGTTTTTGTTAGGGTTGGGTCAATTTCCTCTAGGTCTACGCTCATTTGTTTGACAATCTCCTTACAGGTTAGGCATTGTGGGACTTAGGACAAGTTAAAGGCTTTTAGCTGCCCCATTTCATAGCTGAGAATTTTACATCAGTGTGAAAGGAGGTCAGTTTGCAAGAAGCACTTAGAATTTAAGTGGGATGGCACGTAAGAAAAAAACATTGCCTGGTTCTTTATAAAATTATAATGAGTTTTTTTTTAATGAACTATATATTTACAGTTCAGGATGAATTTACAATGAGTAAGGGCTCTTTTATTTGGAGAAACACAACAATAGTAAATAAGTATCAATATCTGGAAACAATGTGGTTTGATGGTTTCCCTCACTGTTTACTCTAAGTTGTGAGCATGGCAAATTGTGTATAGCCAACTGTTAAAGAATTGTGTCTCCCCAAATTCACAAATTGAAGCCCTAATCCCCCAGTACCTTAGAATGTGACTGTACTTGAAATACAGACCTTTAGAGTAGTAATTAAGGTTAAATGAAGTCACAAGGATTGGGCTTTATTCTGATTGGTGTCCTTTTAGGGACACAGCAAGAAAGTAGCTGTCTACAAGACAAGGACAGAGGCCTCAATAGAAACCAAATGTTCTGACATCTTGATCTTGGACTTCCAGCCTCCAGAACCAGGAGAAAACAAATTTCCACTGTTTAAGCCACCCCATGTCTGGTATTTCATTATGGCAACCCTAGCAAACCAATATACCAATTCTGAGAAATTAAAATCAATTCAGATCATTTTATTTGGGGGAATTTTCTGTCTAAGGCATCTCAACTCAGAATCTATAGGCTTTCCTCTGCACTATTCCCCATCAATTTATACCAAGTTAAAGACAAATGAATTTATCTATCTTCAAAGGTAAGGACCAAGATCAAGAGCCTCTCTTCTGATTCCTTCTTCCTGGCATCTCTTGGATGGAGTCTAGACAATTGCTATGGTAAAGGAGCAGCCTAAACGACTTTGACCTTGGGAATCACTTTATAAAAAAGTTCAATGTGTGATGTTATTCTAAAGTTGGTAAAGCCCCTAAGGTTTGCAGAAAAGGGGAGGTGGGGCCAAGAGACGTTGCTGTTTAGATACTCTACTTAGGGTAATAGCCCATGAGTTGCTGTGTTGTTCATCATTTTACAGTTATTCTAGAGAAAGTGAATGGATAGGATGCACATCATACTTATATGGAGACTTTAACTGAAAAGGTCACAGAATGTTTAACAAAAAAAGGACAGGAATACAAAGGAAACAGTAAAGGAGATGGAGGAAATTGTAAAGGGAATACAAGCACATTATTTCTCTACTGAAAATCTAGATGGAGAGAACTTGTGAACATAAAAACGCTAGAAACTACCTCCATCATCTCTAATTTCTGCCAGTTTGTGTAGAGGGACCACTCCTCCCATCTGGGGCATTTTAGTCCTAGGTTATACAGAGATATTGTCAATAAGCCACCTTTTCACTGGATCACGTGTGATTGTCTCTCCATAATTCTCATCAGCTCAATACTTCTGAAGTATTAATTCAGAAATTTTCTAAATTACCACTCTCCTGTTTTACTCCAAAGTCAAGTCAAAAAGATATTCAGGCAATGATGTGCTTTAGATTCAAAATGCCCTCCAAACCTAAAGTAAATGAGGACACTGATGGTCACGAGAAGTGACTGGTTCCAGATGCATTCTCTCCCGCAAACGCAGAGTTGTTCATGGTCATGGTTTCCACCTCCCACCAGCCCAATGATGCACTAGCCAACTGCCAGGACTACAGAGGTTGGCATCACAACTGCTGGTCTCCACAGCTGTTACTTCTGAGGGAGAAGCGGAGATATGGAAAGTAGGGTGAAGGAATAATTCAGGAAGCATGAAAGACGCAGTGAATTAAATAGCCTTTTATTTGGTAGTATACTTAGTTGGGCACAAATTTCATCCGTTTAGAAATCACGTGCACTCCATGTTTTAGCTTTTAGGCTAAAGGGAAGCAAACACTCACCAGTATTCAATTACTATGGCAACATTTCTACCTCTCAGTTAGAACCCTGATTTAGGACATTTTGTGCATTCGTCAGTGCTTACCCTGTGCAGAGAGCCTCCTGAGCAACAATTTTCAGCCTTGCTAGCCTAACTCCCATAGCTGTCATATTACTTTAGTTCAACAGACATCCAGTGTGACTCTACCAAATATCCGGGCTGTATTCTAGGGATTCAAAGATGAATGCCATAAGACCATGGAATGCTTACAGCCAGCCAACACTCATCCCTGGAACTACACTGTAAAAGTCTCTCTCTCTGCAGTGCTTTTTCAAGATTTCTCATAAGTCATTCTCATCTTCTGTCTCTTCTCCACTTCATTAGGGAGGGAACTTTAATGCACATTAAAATTTCCAATGATAGAGTCTATACTTAGTAGTTGTATCTTAAATAACTATTTTGAAGTACTGAATCACAAGTCCCCCATTAATATTTAGGAAAAAGCCTAGCCATGACATACTTATATGAAACCTAGCCATAAACCAATGGCCCACACATGAATGAGTAGAGTGAATAAACTGACATAGTCACGAATCATCTTGAGGTAGATCAATTCCTAGACACATGGCTCCTCCTATCTTTGTTGGCTCCTCTTGGCTTCAGTGTCAGAGAGTGGTGAATTGTGGGCTTGTCCATAAACTGGGAGAGGTTGGTGGAGAATTCCATCTTCTTAGAGCCAATGAACCTCGTGCACAGATTTAGAGAAAGACAGAATCTTTGGCTCTTCTCCCTAGCCTCATTGTGCTACTCTGTCAAAGGACATAGTAAAACATGAAGTATCCTAAAACAATGAAAACTGTGTGTTGCCTACAAATAGCCACAGTCTGAGAAATACACTGTACTGGCATCTTTTGAACCATGAAGACGTAAGATTGAAAAGGTAGCTGTTATTTTAACCCTGCTATGAACAATGACAACAAAATCCTTATTATGAAGTCCCTGCACTTTGTGGCTGGTCACTCACCTCTCATCATCATCATTCAGATTGTCTGGTACTGATCAAATAAATCAATCCATCCATCACCAAGTGAAGAAGCACCCTAGACTTGATCTCCAGATCTGTTCACAGTGTCTCCCAATCCCTCCATCTTTGCATCTCATCCAAGAACGAAAGGAGAAAAAGTTTGGGTGGGATCTCAAGCTAGTGAAAGATGACTCTCCCTAGACTCCCACTGTTTGCTAAGAAATTGCTAAACTCCCTGCTTCAGTTGAAGGCCCGTCTCAATGTGGCCCTCACCTGCTACTTCATCTTCTCCCACCTCACCTTTACCAGAAATCATTTTCCCCCATATGGCTAAGGTACTAACCTTGGTCAACTCTGCTGATAACATTTATCGTACATGAAAGTTTTCCCCACTCCTTTGCACTGGTTCCTACAATAGCTATTCTCTGAGGATCACGAAAATTCTCATCTCCCACTGACAGGTCGCAGTGCTGTGTCCAGCTCCGCTCTGAGCTCTTACAGTATCTCCACTCTCTGGATGACTCTTTTGACAAACAAATCATCCTGCCTGTGACACTTCTTGTCTCAAAGCTGGACAGTTGTTTGTTGTTGTGTTTATTCTGAACGCCTTGCCTTCTAAAATGCACAGATCCTGGTTCTCCTAAATTAGACCACAGAAAGCTTGTGTGAGTGCAGAAATAAAAATGTTCTTAAAAATATATTATCTTGAAATAAGCAAGAACTACCACCTGAATCCTGAAATAAGAAATCAAATATTTTTATCCTTTGCAGAATCATAGGAATAGAGGAGTTAAGTCTTCTATATTCTGTTGCTTTTTCTGTACTTATCCACCCAACACTGGATTTCTTTATAGATATATTTATGACATTTTTATGTCTCCCCATTAAGGTTATAAATCTCCTTAATATCAGTCTATGAAATATCTTATTTCTTTAGAATATTCAGAGTGATGCACAGTAACTGTTCAATAACTATTAACCCCAGTCAAATGATTAAACTATGAAATCTGAGTTGCCCTATTTTTAAAACAGAAAATCATATGTAGCTTTTAATAACAGCAAGAATTTTCCTGAAGGATACCAATATTAGTCTGGCACATAACTGGCACTCACTGGAAGGAAAGGAGGGAGGGAAAGTGGAGGGAGGGAAAGAGGAAGGAGAGGATGCTATGGCCTGTAGCTTATGATGCAGAATATAAACTGAATATTAATGCTATTAAGCACTGTTATCAGGTACAGGTACAAACAGGATACACAACATTTCCACTGTTAAGAAATATAATTCTAACTCTTTGTTTCCTGTGTATATTCGATATTTATTAAAATATATGTCATCTTTCTCCCCTCCCCCATCTACTTAGATATCAGCAAAATTATTTTCCTTTTACCTACAGTAGCAGAAACATTATTCAAAGTAACCACATTTTACTACCAGCAGGAGCAACATTTAACAAGTAACATTTTGCCTTAGAAAAAGAATCAACAAAAATGCCAAATTACTGAATAGTTGATGTAAATTATTAGAAGCCAAAAACATGCTGAAAATTTGTAACTGTGCCCAGAGCTACATTTAAGCAAAAGAATCATTACTTCTACTTTGAAGAAAAAGCTTCTAAATCAGAAAAGCAAAGAAAGTCAGCTGAACCTTTCTCTGAATTATTTGGCAAAAAGCACATTTAGTAATATTTTATATACAAATGATGCCACTTTTCCAAGGTGCTCAAAATATTTTGCAAACAACCAGTCAGCTTCAGAGTATCATGATTAAACCAAAAGCAGTGTTCATGCCTTTGCACAGGAATAAAACTCAATGCTCATAGTAACTGAATTATGTAGAAAGTCAGTCAGATCCCTTCTCACCCCTGACCACCCCCATCTATTCTCCTATAGGTCTGCCTGTTCCCAGATCCTGCACTAAAATAGAAACTGATTTTCCTATCTGGGACTTTCTGTAAAAGGTAAAGAGCAAACCTAGGCATGTCTGGCTGTCACTCAGGAATAGATCGATTCAAAAGGTGATTAAGGACATTTTCAGCTGGAGAAAACTATAGCTGGCTTTACAGATAACAATTACTCACTGATAATTGTGGTGTTTGAAAATTACTACTGCTTCCAGGGACGTCCACAATTCCTCATAGCTTTCCAGGGCTCAGAAGAAATGACTGGCAGCCTCTTTTCTACAACATGACAAATCAGAGCTTTCACAAACTCAATCAAAATTGATTTCTGATGGCAAATAAGCAACTAAAAAGATGCTACACATCACATGTTGTCAGAGAAATGCAAATTAAAACCATGAGATACTATACTCCTATCGTCCAAAATCCAGAGCACTGACACCACCAAAGGCTGGTGAGGGTGTGGAGCAAGAGGAATGCTCTATACGGTTGGCGGGATGCACAATGGTCCAGCCACTTTGGAAGAAAGTTTGACAGCATCTTAAAAACTAAACATACTTTTATCAAAGTTTCTCTTTATTTGTTTAATCTCTACACTCAACATGGGGCTCGAACTCAGGACCCTGAGATCAAGAGTCACACGCTCTTATGACTGAGCCATCCAGGAACCCCAAAACTAAACATATTTTTATCATATAATCCAGTAATCATGCTCCTTGTTATTTACCCAACAGAGCTAAAGACTTAATGTTTGCATGAAAACCTGCACATGGATGTTTGTAGTTTTATTCATAACTTCCAAAACTTGGAAGCAACCAAGGCATCTTTCAGTAGGTGAATGAATAATCTGTGGTACATTCAGGAAATAGAATGTTATTCAGCTAAAAAGAAATGAGCTATCAAGCTATGAAAAGGTAGAGAAATCTTAAACGCACATTACTGATAGAACAGTCTTTAAAAGTTACACACCATAAGATTCCAACTATCTGACATCCTCGAAAAGGCAAAACTATGACGACAGTAAGAAGATCAAGGGTTGGCAAGGGTTAGTGAGAAAAGGATGAATAGGTGGAACACAGAGGATTTTTAGGGCACTGAAACTACTCTGTATGGTGCTATAATGGTGGATACATATAATTACACATTTGTCCAAACACAAAGAATATACACCACCAGGAACGAACCCCAATATAAAGTATGGATTCTGGGTGATAATGATGCATCAACGTAGGTTTTGTCAGTTGACAAATATAACACTCCGGTGAGTGATGCTGATAATGGGGGGAGGCTATGTATATTGGGGGCTAAGAAGTGTATAGGAAATTTCTTTACCTTCCCAATTTTCCTTAGTGTATAAGAATGCAACTGATTTCTGTACATTAATTTTGTACCCTGCGACTTTGCTGAATTCATGTATCAGTTCTAGCAGACTTTTGGTGGAGTCTATCCGGTTTTCCATGTATAATATCATGTGATCTGCAAAAAGTGAAAGCTTGACTTTATCTTTGCCAATTTTGATGCCTTTGATTTCCTTTTGTTGTCTGATTGCTGATGCTAGAACTTCCAACACTATGTTAAACAACAGCGGTGAGAGTGGACATCCCTGTCGTGTTCCTGATCTCAGGGGGAAAGCTCTCAGTTTTTCCCTCTTGAGGATGATGTTAGCTGTGGGCTTTTCATAAATGGCTTTTATGATCTTTAAGTATGTTCCTTCTATCCCGACTTTCTTGAGGGTTTTTATTAAGAAAGGATGCTGAATTTTGTCAAATGCTTTTTCTGCATCAATTGACAGGATCATATGGTTCTTACCTTTTCTTTTCTTAATGTGATGTATCACAGATTGATTTGTGAATATCGAACCAGCCCTGCAGCCCAGGAATGAATCCCACTTGATCATGGTGAATAATTCTTTTTATATGCTATTGAATTCGATTTGCTAGCATCTTGTTGAGAATTTTTGCATCCGTATTCATCAGGGATATTGGCCTGTAGTTCCCTTTTTTGCTGGATCTCTGTCTGGTTTGGGAATCAAAGTAATGCTGGCTTCATAGCTTCTGCACGGCAAAGGAAACAATCAACAAAACTAAAAGGCAACCCATGGAATGGGAAAAGATATTTGCAAACGACATATTGGACAAAGGGCTAGTATCCAAAATCTATAAAGAACTTACCAAACTCCACACCTGAAAAACAAATAATCCAGTGAAGAAATGGACAGAAGACATGAATAGACACTTTTCTAAAGAAGACATCCAGATGGCCAACAGGCACATGACAAGATGCTCAACGTCACTCCTCTTCAGGGAAATACAAATCAAAACCACACTGAGATACCACCTCACACCAGTCAGAGTGGCTAAAATGAACAAATCAGGAGACTATAGATGCTGGAGAGGATGTGGAGAAAATGGAACACTCTTGCGCTGTTGGTGGGAATGCAAACCGGTGCAGCCACTCTAGAAAACAGTGTGGAGGTTCCTCAAAAAGTTAAAAATAGATCTACCCTATGACCCAGCAATAGCACTGCTAGGAATTTACCCAAGGGATACAAGAGTGCTGATGACAGGTGCCCCTTGTACCCCAATGTTTTGGGGTTTTTTTTTAATTGTTGAGAGACAGAGACAGAGCATGAGCGGGGGAGGGGCAGAGAGAGAGGGAGACACAGAATTGGAAGAAGACTCCAGGCTCTGCGCTGTCAGAACAGGGCCCAATGTGGGGCTCAAACCCACTAACCGTGAGATCATGACCTGAGCTGAAGTCAGAAGTTCAATCGATTGAACCACCCAGGCGCCCCTGTACCCCAATGTTTATAGCAGCACTTTCAACAATAGCCAAATTATGGAAAGAGCCTAAATGTCCATCAACCGACCAATGGATAAAGAAGATGTGGCTTATATATACAATGGAATACTATTTGGCAATGAGAAAGAATGAAATCTGGCCACTTGCAGCAATGTGGATGAAACTGGAGACTGTTATGCTAAGTGAAATAAGTCAGGCAGAGAAAGACAGATACCATATGTTTTCATTCATATGTGGATCCTGAGAAACTCACCAGAAGACCAAGGGGGAGAGGGCGTTGGAAGGGGAAGTTACAGAGAGGGTAGGAGGCAAACCATAAGAGACTCTTAAATACTGAGAACAAACTGAGGGTTGATGGGGGGTGGGGAAGAGGGGAAAGTGGGTGATGGGCATTGAGGAGGGCACCTGTTGGGATGAGCACTGGGTATTGTATGGAAACCAATTTGACAATAAATTACATATAAGAAATAAAATGTAACTCTAATGCTCACTAAAATAAATACATAAATAAATACATAGATAAATAAAATTAATCCTTAACCCACCATCTTCATAGAAGCTACTGAGGACACTGGCCATAGGAAAGCACCTACTCCTTCCCCTACAAATATCCACACACATCCTTGTTCCTGGTTTCTGCAATACTCCCCCTTATGATATAAAAGCACTGTAGTTCACTCTTTTGGGTCATTCATATGAGCTGCTCTTTCCTAGTGCTCCCCCAAAGACAACCCATGATTGCTTTACTACCTGATACCCCTCGACCAGATCCTTTCACTATTCCTCCCACCTAAAACTCATGAAATCAAAACTATGATTTGGAATGCAACATTCAATACTGCCTTTATTATTCCCAGGTTCCAGCACTCTTGCTATTCCTTATCTCCTGAAATCCTTACCACTTTTTCAGTATTTGTATTTAGTGTTTTGGGGTATTTTCATACTTTAGTATTTGATACACGAATTCATGAATTTAATATCCTGCATCTAAAGTTCTAAGAGAACCATGCCATTATAAATAGGGTCAATTATATACCTAAGCAGAAAGATTAGTTCAATTTCCAGAGTGGATAAACTTCAGACTTTTATTCTCCCAATAATCAAGCTAGTACTCTAGGTCAGATCTACTTTAGGATGTAGGTAAGAGGTAGCTAAACTGTAGTTCTAAAACCCTAACCCTTATCTCTCAGCCTCACTCTACATAGGAAATTTCCAATCGCATTTCTAATATTAGAATCATACCGTTGTTATTTAATGTAATATCCTATGCTTATCTACCTTTGGCACTACTGTATTGTCTTGAAATTTTCAGAATTCCTGTTTCTCTGACTCCCTCCCTTCCTCTCTTAAGCTCCCAAAGGCAAACACAATGTGTTCTTCTCACCTCCCAAGGCCTATAGCAATGCCTGGGATATGGTGAACGCTCAATTGATGTGTGTGGACAAACCCATTCAATGTGTGAGTGAAAGAATTAATAGCATATTCAAGAGCATACTCACTAAACATGTCAACTCCCTTTTACCTTTTTTCTATGTGTGTGCATTTGCAACTACTGCCAATACATTTCAAACATACAGGGTGAAACAATGTAGATAATAGTAAAGGTGAAGTATTGTCCATGTAGACTTGGCTGGGATCTCAACAGAGCTTCTCCTTGGAACACGTCTCTAAAATCTAAAGTGAGGGCACCTGGGTGACTCAGTCAGTTAAGCATCCAACTCTTAATTTCGGCTCAGGTCATGATCTCACATTTGGTGAGATTGATCCCGCGATGAGCTCTATGGTGACAGCTTGGGATATTGTCTCTCCTCTGCCCCTCCCCAACTAGCACTCTCTTACATGTGCTCTCTCTCTCAAAATAAATAAACCTTAAAAATCCAAAGTGAAGAGGGCAGGGCATGGACTGAATTGTGTCCCAACAAAAATTAATATCTTCATCCAAACCTCCAGTATTTTAGAATGTAATTGTATCTGGAGGTAGGGTCTTTAAAGAGGCAATTAAGTTAAAATGAGGTGATTAGAGTAAGCCCTAATCCCATATGACTACTGTCTTTACAAGAGGACATTTGGATACACATAACAGGCAGAGTTAAGACTGTGTGAAGACAGCCATATACAAGCCAAGGAGAAAAGCCTCAGAAGGAACCAAACTGACACCTTGGACTTCTGGCTTTCAAAATTGTAAATAAATTTGTTTTCCTTCCCTTCCCCTAATGTTCATCTGTTGAGTTTCTCAAATTCCACATATGAGTGATTTCATGTGATATCCTTCTCTAACTTATTTTGCTTAGCATAATACGTTCCAGTTCCATCCATGTTGTTGCAAATGGCAAGATCTCAATTTTCATCACTGAGTGGTATTCCATTGTGTGTGCGTGTGTGTGTATACACATATACATACATATATATATATACACACACACACTATATCATATTTATCCATTATATACACTATATACACATATACATACATATATATACACACACTATATCATCTTTATCCATTTATCAGTCGATGGACATTTGGGCTCTTTCCATAATTTGGCTATTGTTGATAGTGGTATTATAAACATTGGGAGGCAAACCATAAGAGACTTTCAAATACAGAGATCAAACTGAGGGTTGCTGGGGAGTGGGGTGGGGAAGGTTTGGGGGGTGGGGGCTGTGTTAAATAAGTGAGAGGCATTAAGGAGAGCATTTTTCAGGATGAGCTCTGGGTGTCCTATGTAAGAGATGAATCACTGGGTTCTACTCCTGAAGCAAAAACTACACTGTATGTTAACTTGAAAAAAAAAAAATTCTGTCATGTAAGCTACCCAGTCTGCACTGCTTTTTTATGGAAGCCCAAGCAAATTAATAAGCAGGGCATGGGCTGCTTTAGAAGGCATAGGTGCTTCATACAGTGAGGCATTTTTCATAGAAGATATGAAGGAAACCATCATGGTTGTCTATAATATGCCTGGGTGCAGTGCTGGGTTGTTCATGAGAATTACCCTTTTAGCTCCTCACAAAACCATATAAGGTCATATTATTAACCCAGTTTTTAAAATAAGTGAGTTCGATAGATTGAGAGGCTTTCTAAGGATATTTGGCTGATTTACTTCAGAAACAGTTTCAATAATGCCTAGGTGACTTCAAAGTCCATATTCTTTTTTTTTAAAACATGTTTATTGTCTGGACATACATATAAATTCACCACATAAGATGCTATTCTCTCATTTCCCCATCTTCTTCCTCTTCAACACCCCTGAATTAAAGAACATTACACCTTATTAAAACTTCACCCAAATGACCAGACAATGCTCCATCTGTATATTCTTCTCTGTTTGCAAGCTGCATGTTCATATAGCCATCTGCAGATACCAGATAGCTTTTGTACTCCATTCCCCACTTGAGTTTCACCATCACTGGCTTTCCTGTTAATCCATTCAGGAAAAATTTGGGATTGAGGGGCAAATTTATCTCGACTACAAGCAAATGCTGCAGGCCACTCAGCACCGACCCAGCTGTTGCCCGTCCTTCCTGACTGGAGTAGCTATGCCTGAGCGCAAGTCACAGCGCTTCCAGGGTAAAAATAAATGTCCATATTCTTTTTTGAACAAAGTCTATGTTCTTTACAACTCCTCCAGAATAAAAGGGCTCTGATGGCTGAAGGTCTGGGACAAAGATGCTCCTATGTCCACAGGCAGGAGAACATCCCCACGCACAATCTGGAGGTAGACTGGAGGTAGCTGATATTTTTTAAATCACATCTCTACAATTATAGTATGTGCCAGAATAGAAGATGCAAGTTTTCACACACAAAAAATAGAAAACATAAAGAAAAATAGAGAAGGTGGAGGAGGGAGAGATGGAAAAATCCGAAAGTAACTTTGCATCAATTGAAGGTAAAAAACCTAGAACCAAAGCACCCAAGATTCAGCATCTTGTTACTCCATGTGTCCTCCAAAACAAACGTCGGCATACTGCTTGGAAGAAGCAGTGCACTAAGAAAAGTAAGGAAGAGGCTGCAGAATATACTAAACCTGTGGTCAACAGACTGAAGGAGGCCAAAGAAAAATGCCAGGAACAGATTGCCAAGAGACAGACGCTGTCTTCTCTGAGAGCTTCTGAGTTCAGACAGAAAGGAGATTTGTCTAAGAGTAACAAATAAATAAGATCAGACATCAAAAAAAAAAAAAAAAACCTTATTTCTGCAGTGCATTACTAGTATTTGTTTTTAATAGAACTGCATGTATGGTATGAAATTTCATTTACCAGTAATGTGTGTTTTGTTGTCTAATATTACCTGATACACAGTGAATATATTTTTTAACTGTGATTATCTATTTTCCAGGATTAGAATGCTAATATCCAAAAATATCATAGTATCATATCCAGAACATACTATTTTGCACCTGGTCTCCACTATATAGTACAATATATAAATAATATATTTCCTTTAAATGGATTTTTATGATAGCATATCATGGATTGTACTTTTTCCCCCAAATTATCTCTGAAAATTTGAGATATATCGTATATATCTCTGTGTCCTACATATAATATGAAAAGTGACATTAGGGAATTTTTAAGTTAAAAGTCATTTAAATTCCCTACCCCTTTCATTTGTACATATTAGATGTGCAGAGATTAGGTTCAATTTAGCAAACATTTACTGAGCACTAGAGAAATGATGATGACTAAGACAGAGTTGCTAGCTGTAAAGAGCTTACTTCTGGCCAAAGTAAAACATGAAGAGCAAACTATTTTTCCTTGTATTTGGATTTACAAGGTACAAAATAAAGTATCCTTCTTTATACTTAACCCCCCAAAGTGTCTACCAACCAGTTTTCCTGTTTCCTTATAGTCTTACCAACTACCAATTCTAATAATTTTAATGTTATATTGAGTCAAGACCCATGATTTCTAAGGCAAATTTTGAATCTTTTGGGACATTCTGATTCTTGCCAATTGCTCTCTAGATAATACTACAACAGAAATTTCAAGTATGTGGATTTTTTCTTTTAGAATATTTAAGATAAATTTCAGAGGGGCTGAATTGCTGAGTCAGTTTTTACTCTAAGAATATTGTTATTTATAAAACCATGATGCCAACGTCCATTGCAATTGGAGTATAATGGTTAAAAAAAGTCACTGCATATTTTCTAGTAATGAGGTTTATCTATGAAAAAAATGTTTTGGAATTGAATGAGATTTTAAATGTACCTTAAATTTTGTTCAAATTTTAGATCTCTGTAACTCATATACAATAAACTCTCCTGTATTCTAATTTGCACTGTTTTCTGAAATTAAATGTTTATGTCATATGCTGATTTATCTGTTACAGTCTTAAGATTTTTTCCGTAAAATTAAACACAGAATAATTATTAATCAAATAGTCCCACTACCATTTGGCTTATAGATTCTTAAAGGATTGTTGTGTTAATGGTACATTTAAACAGGTTTTGAACAACCAAAGAAACCAGAATCCTGAGAATATTTTTTTAATGTTTTTATTCATTTTTGAGACAGAGAGAGACAGAGCATGAGCAGGGGAGGGGCAGAGAGAGGGGGAGACACAGAATCTGAAGCAGGCTCCAGGCTCTGAGCTGTCAGCACAGAGCCCAACGCAGGGCTCGAACTCACAGAGTATGAGATCATGACCTGAGCTGAAGTAGGATGCTTAACTGACTGAGCCACCCAGGCGCCCTGAGAATATTTAATACTTCCCACAAAGATTTGGGGTGGGGGGAGTTTAATGGCTATGGCAACAAAAGCCATTAATACCAGCTATCCACTCACCAAAGAGGCATGATTTGCTTTCAAAGTGATTGTAGTAGCCAAGTTTAAAGTAAATCAGAAATAGATAGCTAAATAAATAATTAAAAAAACCATCTGTTAAAAATTTCTTTACTTTTGTCTTTTCTCGCCATCTACTTTCTCTGTGTGAGTAGTTTAACGGGATTAATGTGAACATCTGAACATGCTGTTTTGCACCAAGCTCACTTAGCCTTTCTTCAAGTCCTTGACCCAGATAAAGAAAGATATGATTTCCAAATTCAAAGAAAGCTTCAATTGGAGGGGAGGAGAAAAATGCTATCTCAGCTCAAAGTCTGATTTCTCTGCTGTCCTACAGTTGTAATTGTAAAATAGAGCTTCACTTAAAAATATCTCCCTTTGTTCATGTGGGAAGGGACCTTGAGATGTCATTTACCACCACGGACCACATGTTATGAGCCAAAACTCAAAACAATAGCCTAACCAAAGACTTTCTTTCCCTTATTTGTCAATGTATTTATAATGACCTTCTAAGTGCTCAAAGGTCACATGAATACATACACAAAATCAATTGCTAAGTTTCATTCATCTCTTGGTCCCTGGGCAATCTCATCTAGTGTCAAGGCACGGACAGGACTTATGTGCTGTCCACCCCCCGCCCCACTTCTGTTTTCAGATCTTCTCTCTTTAATTTAGTCTATTTATCCAAGTGCCCATAAACCTCTCTCTCAATACACATTTCACAGGTACTCTAAATCCACATATCCGAAACTGAAATCATCTTTCCTTCCAAACCCATTTTTCCACCTCTCCTCCTCACCCCATGAACAATACCACATCACTCATTACCCAAAACAGAAAGCTCAGAGTTCACACAGGTCACTTTCTCCCTTTCCAACAGTCACCAAATCCTGTCAATCCTACCTGAAAAGAAAATATCTCTTCCGCTTTTCCTTCTCTTCATTCTCACCACTGCTGCCTTAGTGCACATCCTCCAACTTCCTGAGCAAATTATTATGTTTTTAGTTTTTCTTTGTTATTTTAAATTTATTTTTTAATTTATATCCAAGTTAGTTAGCATAGAGTACAACGATTTCAGGAATAGATTCCTTAATGCTCCTTACCCACTTAGCCCATTCCCCCCCCACAACCTCTCCAGTGACCCTCTGTTCTCTATATTTAAGAGTCTCTTACGTTTTGTCCCCTCCCTGTTTTTATATTATTTTTGCTTCCCTTCCCTTATGATCATCTGCTTTGTATCTTAAATTCCTTATATGAGTGAAGTCATATGATATTTGTCTTTCTCTAATTTCGCTTAGCATAATACCCTCTAGTTCCATCCGTGTAGTTGCAAATGCAAGATTTCATTCTTTCTGACTGCTGAGTAATACTCCATTGTATATACATACCACATCGTCTTTACCCATTCATCCACTGATGGACATTTGGGCTCTTTCCATACTTTGGCTATTGTCGACAGTGCTGCTATAAACATTGGGGTGTATGTGCCCCTTTGAAACAGCACACCTGTATCCCTTGGGTAAATACCTACTAGTGCAATTGCTGGGTCATAGGGTAGTTCTATTTTTAGTTTTTTGAGGAACCTCCATACTGTTTTCCAGAGTGGCTGTACCAGTTTGCATTCTCACCAGCAGTGCAAAAGAGATCCTCTTTCTCCACATCCTCACCAACATCTGTTGTTGCCTGAGTTGTTAATGTTAGCCATTCTGACAGGTGTGAGGTGGTATCTCATTGTGGTTTTGATTTGTATTTCCCTGATGATGAGTGATGTGGAGCATTTTTTCATGTGTCGGTTGGCCATCTGGATGTCTTCTTTGGAGAAGTATCTATTCACATCTTTTGCCCATTTCTTCACTGGATTGTTATTTGGGTTTCCTGAGCAAATTATTGAAGTTCTTTCCTTGTTGGTCTTTTGCTTCCAGTGTTCATCACCATCCACTTGCCCCCCACCCCCAACCCACCCACCGATATGTCACCTCTCAGCATACTCCTTATCTTGGTCAGAGATACACAACTCATCATGTGACCACTACTCTTTATGATCTTATTTTAAATATTTGAGTTTTCTGCTGTAACTGAAATAGTCATGAATGAAACTCAAGTTCACTACTACAACAGGGCAAAATGAGAAATTTTGGATTGTTTAAAAAAAGAAAAAACAGTTGCCAGGCTGATTTTTTTCCCCCTAACACAGGATTTCTAGGATTGAAAACTGCCAAACAGCTTTGTGATCCAGCTTGTAACATGCTCCATGCTCTGCTCTATCTTCCATATAGACTGTGAACCCATCCATGGGACACACAGAAGATAAAATATACACAAACTTCAAAGGCTGCAAATAGACTGCAAACAGCTACAACATACAGTTGTTTAAAGAAACTGACAGATCCTTCAAGTCCTCCTAAACTGTTATCAATAATATTCAATGATTCTTTTTCCTTTGAGATGCTCTGAGCTCTATAAAAAGAGCAACTCTTTGAATACATAAACAGAACTCACAGAAAGAGTGAACACAAGAATGATCTCCATCCCTTTCTCACAGCTACAGACAATTCCTTCCGTATCCAAAACCAGGGGCATGGGAAGGATTCCTTTATTTATAGATGCATAAGCTCTTTCAATGGTATTTTTAAGCTATATTGAACCAGACAGTATGCTATGGGAACCCACTGGTGCCAGGGAAAACCCCTCATTATTCCAGGGGTTTCTGAGGGCAGGGACTGCACCCAGCATGAGGATCAGTACCAAGACAGTATTCAATAAACGTTCAGTGAATATTAGAGGAAAAGTGTCGCCAAATGGTGAGATGGTATTGAAAAAGAGGCATGTGCCAACTGCTGCAGAGGAGAAGACCTGGTACCAACTGGCTCAGTGGAGTGAGCTGGAACCAGGGAAGCTTTCTGGGCAGAATGTTGTGGACAGGGCTCTTTGAGTTAGAAGACAGCTCGTGCTGCTCCCATTTCTGGAAATTCTCTTACCTGTTACTCTACATACTGAACTCTTATTCATCACTCAAGACCCAGATGAAGTCTCAACTCCCCAGTGGAGCCACTCCCCACCATCACACTCCCCATCAAAATCTTCCGGACTCCAGAAGCGGAGCACTTTACTTATCGCCTACATGCTCATGCTAGGTTCTTATCACATGTTAATGTCCTCTAGCTCATCTATTTTGCTGAAACACTTACATTGCACTTACTACATACCAGGCAGCATCCTGATGGCTTTGTGACATTACCTCACTTAATCCACACAGTTAGCTACATGTGGTCTAACTATTATCCCTACTTTACAGCTGAGGAAACTGAAGCCCAGACTTTTAGCATTCTGCCTCTTGCACTATAGAGCAAGCTTCTAAACAGAAGAAAATGCATGGTTTCCATCATTACAACCTCAGCCCTTTTACACATGACTTAGCAAATTATAGACTTCGAAACATATGTATATATTGTTGAATAAAGAACATTTGGCAGAGATGCCTGTCCAAACAGAAGTGACTCTATTCATTTTAATTCACTCAATTCAATTCTTTTATATAACCTTCTCTTAACAACTAAAATGTTTGGTGAATTATTACTCTCAGCTTTAAAAAAAGATGAAAATAATAATTAGTGACTTAACTACTATTCTCGAGCCCAAGTAAAGCTCATCAAGACCTGGTTAACTCATTTTCTTCAGAAAGACAAGTTTCACATCACTGCCTTCAAACAAACAAACAAACAAACAAGATTTAGTGCTTGCAAATTTTTTGTGAGAAATCTCAGTTCAAAACTGTGCCAGCATGCTGTTCAATGTGCTACTAAAGAACAGAGGAGGTCTGCAGTTAAAGCTGTTGCTGATGAGATGAGCACACTGTCCTCATCACCAGCCCTGTCCACATCAGGGGAATGTGTGCAAAGACCTAGAGCACAATGAAAAGAGGCGGCTTATGAGCAAACTGTCCTTAACCACCCTGACTCTAAGCGTTTGGAGGGTCAAGATCTGCTCAGTGTCAATAGGGAAGATACTGCAGTGATGGTGTCAGACATCTAGAAGAGGTGGAACTGTATGAACGCAGTGCACTGTCTGAACAGGGAATGAAATGTCATTAGGTACAACTTTACTGGCATCTAGGTCTCCTGAAATTTTGGTTATTTTTAAGTACCAAAAATTAAACCTATCCTGGATAATGGGGGCATGGATTTTTGTAAAGTCCCAAAAGAACACTACTTTTCTTTCAATGATTACAATCTCATTCATTTGCGACAAGTCCCCAATTTAAAATGCTAGCACCCTGGGGCGCCTGGGTGGCTCAGTCGGTAAGCGTCCAACTTCAGCTCAGGTCATGATCTCGCAGTTCATGAGTTCGAGCCCCGCATCGGGCACTGTGCTGACAGCTCGGAGCCTGAAGCCTGCTTCAGATTCTGTGTCTCCCTCTGCTCCTCCCCCACTCACACTCTGTCTCTCTCTCAAAAATAAAATAAAACATTAAAAAAAAATAAAATGCTAGCACCCCATGAGGAGGTAAAGCTTTTATCATTACCACCTAACACTTGGTTTCCCCAGTAATTCCCAGAGGGTAGTATGCCTGCAGGCAAGGATAAGAAAAGGACCCAGAGAGGTGCCAGGGGCAAGGAGGGTCCTTCTAGGAGAGAGAAAAACAACCACTTTAAGTGAGGAAGGCCCAAAAGGCCCACATGCTGTGCTTCACAGTTTTCCCAGGCTGGCTGTGTCACCAGGACAGAGTGGAACTGCAGGTAGACCCAGGACATTCAACTAATAAGCAATTTCTACTCGGGAAACATTTTCAGTGAGAGAAAAGTGTGTCTTTAATAAACCAGTGGTTATTTAAAAAGGAGGAAGAGGAGGAGGAGGAAGAGGTGACAGTGGTGGTTTTGGTGAGTAAATGAAGGTCTACTGGGCCAGCACCCATGTCATCTGGAGAATAATCAAACAGCCAGGAGAAGGCATCAGCTCAGCAGTGGCACATGGCCAGACAGAACTCAGGGCTGAAATTACTCAGAACTGGACAGCAACTCAGTGTTCTTTTCTGCCCTCACAAAAGGACAAGGTACATGACTGCTCCTTGCATACCTGGATGGAAAAATGTTTTGTTTCATAAATAATACAAATAAGTCATTGAGACACTGTTGACGGCTTACTCCTTTTTATACAGTCATGTTCTGGAAACGACAAATGAAGATCTGCCATCTCTGTCACATTCTAATCATCTGACCAGTGGACCAAAGCTAACCAGTCAGTGGAACTTCTAAAATGACCAAGTGTGGGTTTAAGCTCCAGTGCACAAAAGGTGCATTTTCAGTTGAGCTGAAAATGAAGAGAAGGTGAAAGATCCTTGACACAGATGGTATAGGGGAATGACAACAATAAAATGAGACTTAAAGTCCTTACCACTGAACTCAGGCCAAGAGTCAGGGATGCCCTGAACTGTTGTGCAGGTTGTACCCTGCACAAGGGTACCCAGTTCAAGTAAGCATGAGTGGAAACAACTACTCTCTGCAAGCCAAGTAATGGCCTGAGCAGGACTGTACCAGCTTCTGAAGGGGTACCATTTTCTAACACATGTACCCAAAGTGGGTTCCTTTTTTTTTTTTTAATAAGCAGTTCACCCTGTAGGTGTATCTTTTTCTTAGTAAACACAAAAGACACTTCGTATAAGTGAAGAGATTATATCAAGTCCCATTCAATTGGATGTGAGCAGGAGCAAAATAGAAAGTTGAGAGGTAATCTGGGCCCCCACACCACACCTACAGTTCTTGACCTTCCCTCCTACAGACCTCACTCAACTCAGAGTCTCTGCTCTCACAACAGAGGGAAGGAGCAGAGATGTTGTGCATACCTATGGACACCTGCCCAGTTCAGAGGTGAGAGGTAAGTGGCAACGGGAGAGGTGAGTGGCAGTGGGGAGAGCTGAAAAGAGCTGTGTGATGGGACCACCTCTGAGAATACCTTGTTTCTTTTTCATATGTTAAAAAATGAGAGGTTGAAGTCAACTTGGAAGAACCTGTGTGTTGAGCAATGGGAATGGGTTAAAGTACTAAAGATAATTTCTGCCTAATTCGTAGGCTTCTCCAGAGCTGGATATAACTTTCCCACTTGCTTGTCATCTCTAGGTCCACACCACAACTCTCAGTCTCACATCCTTACTAAAAACCATATACCCTGCTTGGAGATTTCTGTGACCCCATAGATCCCTCTTCTCAGGAACCTGGAGCTACCCTCAGGTGGTAGGAGGATGCCCCACACCTTTCTCCTCATGGCTGAATACAGCCCCTTAACTCCCAGCTGGTGTGGAGGAGATGCAGAGTCTAGCCCCAAAGAAGCACCCCTCAACTGGGATGAGTCTCATTCTTTGGTCCTGTGAACTTGCTCCATTAGAATGAAGGAGCTCTTATGGGGGGTTCTGGTAATGAAGAGCATACTTTTCCGGCCTCAGGCACCAGCGAGCTTGCCTGTGAATTTTGCATTTTAAGCGCCTGAGATCTCAGCTTAATTAAGAGCATCACTGCTCCCAGAGAGATCTGGTGACAGAAAAGTAGGCAAGCAAAAAAGAAGGAAACACAATTCACCTCAGCAAACTAAGTTCCATTCCTTCAAGTAAGCATTTAAGGAGAAGTGGATCCTTCTCAGCAGGATACTGGTGGTGCTGAGGGAGTGGGGCAGGGCAAAGGAGGGAGCCAGGAGTAGGGAGGGTATAGCCTGGCCTGGGACCAGACACATAGTTAGGCAGCCAGAGGTCAGCTTTATGACAACCGAGCATGTAACAGTCCGTCTCTTCCCAAGTGCAGAGGACACAGGTGGAGGGGCCAAAGAAGAGGAGCTTGTCCTAAAATTAAGTGCGAGGTTGCTGAGACAATTAAATGTGAGGGCCTGGGAAGTGCTGAGTGTGGATCTGGCACATGGAATCATTAGTAGCTGCTACAGTTAGTATGTGGCCCTTGGACTCATCCCACTTATCTCCAGGGCCCCTAGAGGAGACCTCCAAGATGGACTGTGCTTGTGGCTAGCAAGAACTTTGCCTTCTTATCTTCTGGGAAAAGGTGGAACCAGCCCCTTCCCTCCTAGAAAAGCTAATCCCAGGGAAATTCACAGAAACGGTTGAGCTGAGTCACAATTTGTCCCTTCTCTCTGACAGCTGACTTCTGACACCAGAAAGTTTGGAGCACTTAGAAATGCAAAAGACCTAGCTGAAAGCTACCTGTTTGGAAGCCACAACTCTGCTTTCTCCCTCCTTCATCATCTCCCAGACCTGTGGAAATACATACACATCCAGAATACATGTTTCTCAGTTAACTAAATGACACTTTACTCAACAGGAACTGAGTTGGGCTCACCTGGAGCTAAAAAGTAGAAAAGAGGGAGGAGGAGGAAGAGACAATGCTTTACTGGAAAGGCAGGAGCAAGGTAGGTGATGATGAAGCTGAGTGCTGGAGATAGGCCACTTGGACCTGAACCCCAATCTCACCACTCTAACTATGGGGCTTTGAACAGATTGTTAATCTCATTTTTCCAATGAGAACAAGAGAACGTGCAAGATAGGGTTTTAAATGAGCTAACATACATAAAGTGCACAGTTCACACAGGTTCTCTATATTATAATCTCTATAATTACTAGCCATTAATCCATAAAAACACTGTAAAACAGATGCTATGATTATCTTCCTCCCTTTACAGATGAGGAAACTGAGGCACAGGGCCCAAAGTTGCACACCTAGTAAATGGCAGACCTGGAAATTGAACCAGAGTCTGTGATACCCCCTGAACTATGTTATCTCTTAAGCACTAGAAGTTGCAAGTGGAGCAAAGGGTTTCTTGTTCCACGTTGCAAAATTAAAAATTAATGATTTCTCATCAGGTACTAGAATTTTATATGTTCTTTTATTTCCTAGTATGAAACTCTACCCAGGTAAACCAAGCCATTTTCCTAAGTGCTGACCCTGCTGGCCCCCAGGGCCATTATCTCCTCCTGAGTCTGCATATTAAACTGCAATTCCTAGCTCTCCACCCCAAACCTATTAAATCAGATTTGCTGGAGCGGAGCCCAGGAGTCTGCATTTTTAACAAACTCCCTCACACAACCATCCTACCCTCCCGCCTATAACTCTCATGCACCCCAAGGTTGGGAACCAGGGCTACAGATTCTCTTTCCAATTCTGTTTTTGTTTTTTATCTATATATCCTTATTAGATACCTGAAATGTTCTGAGTTTCAAAACATGAAATGAGTTTGAATCAAATTCAAAGCAGAAAAAAAAAAAGGCACTGCTTCACTTGTCTTTTACAAATAACACAGTCTCGTGTAAAAGTGCCGAGTCTGTGGAAGGTACAGGATGAACAGAAGTCCCATTGCTACCATTTATCCAGACCGTTTCCATTAGGAAAGGAAACATTAACTTCATAATTATCCCCACATCTCCAGGTCTGTGGTGGTTCTTTTAATCACTTGTTTAGGATGAAAAAGTTAACTCTTTCCTACTGCATTCGTGGTTCCCAGTTACACAGAAGCAAAAAGGACTCATCGTCGTGATAATAGGAGCTGCCCTGGTGACCTATGATCTGCAGGTATGGTGTGTTCACTCTGGAGGTCAACCCTTCAGAGTGAACACACCTGCCAGATACAAATTCTTCCTTCCTCCTTCATGAGTCTGTCACTACAGAGAGCTTTTAAATTTCTTCTAGTACATAATGTTATTCTAAACAAAAATGTGTTGTTTAAATCGCTCAAAAAGTAACTGACCCATGAGCTACCAAGTCCCATGACCACCACAAAAGTTCACAATTCAGTCATACAATTGGACTCTGAGACATTCAGCGACTACATGTTTAGAGTATAGTCTTGTTCTAACAACACCAAAAAAAATAATAATTCCAAAGGTCTGTGCTCAGTGTTTTCTATAATTAACTTACACAGTGAAAAGTACCAGGAAGAAGGGAGAAAGCCATTCGCCTTTGAAAAATAACTATGAGTTCACAGCAAGTTTGCTCTGATGAAATCTATAGTATGCAATTTGCCAGTGCATGGTCCTTCCCCTTGGTGTTCCTAGCCCCCAACCAACTTGCATGTGACACCCCTCCAGCTGCCCTGCCCTTTGCCGGCAAACTGGCAGATACATAAATAATACCTTCAGTCTGCTGGAAGTTCTGTGGTATTTTCTTCCAATACAGCACTTATGGGATTTTAATAGAGGACTGGGTGGGGGCGGGGAGCAGGGAGAGGATGGTGGAATTACTTCAGGTTAAAAATGAAGAGAAGCATTATGTGCAGCTGGCCATTTCCAATTAACCACCAGCTCCTTTGGTTAGCAACGGTCTGAGCCTGCAGCATTTGGGTTGTTTTTCCCCTGAGCTATTATGATATTCATTAGTTCAAATAAAAATCTGCAAGCAAGCTGCTAATAAAGATAGTAAATTTGCTTCTTTACCAGCCTGATGGTGGAGCATTTTTGGCTTATTATCGTATTTAATTGTCTAAGGAAACTAAGTGTTTTGGCTCATTTGTTGAAGTTTATAATACTTGGATCATTTTCTTTGCTTACAGAGCAGGCTAGAACATTTCAGCATTGAATAATGTGTAGTTCATCTATGAAGGATAGTCTTTTGAATATGCATTTTGACTATGGTGGAAAATTTATTCTTTCAAAATCTCATTAGTTTACACTGGAATGTCCTTTAAATGGAAATCAATACAGTATTCTATAAGCAGTAGTGTTCCTGTATATATGGAGAGGAGATACCCAACTCATTGGATCAGGAACCTACTTTGCCCTAGAAATATATACTTTGCAGACAATACTGTGGCAGTGCTAATAATAATAGAGAGGGGGAGCCTAGGTGACTCAGTTGGTTAAGTCTTTGACTCTTGATTTTGGCTCAGGTCATGATCTCACAATCAAGCTCCTCATGGAGCTCAATGCTGAGCATGGACTCTGCTTGGGTCTGTCACGCGCTCTCTCTCTCGCGCGTGCGCACTCTCTCTCTCTCTCTCTCTCTGACCCTCCCCAACTTATCCTCTGTCTCTCTAACATTTAAAAAAAAAAAATAACAGGGAGGGGCACCTAGGTGGCTCAGTCAGTTAAGTGTCCAACTCTTGATTTCAGCTCAGGTCATGATCTCACAGTTCATGAGTTCAAGCCCCACATCGGGCTCTGCACTGACATCTCTCTCTGCCCCTCCCCTGCTCGCTCACGCTCTCTTTCTCTCTAAAAAATAAATAAATAAAAATTTTAAAAAATAACAAGGAGGAGAAGGAAAAGAAAGAAGAAACAGAACAGAAAGAAATGAACGAACTGGACTTTCCAGTTCCTCAGATCTGGGTTGAAATTAAGTGCTGCTACTACCAGCTCTTCATTTTCCTTATCTGTAAAGTGGATACTATTTCCCAAGGTTGTTGAAAGAATTAAATGTGCTCCTGTACATAAGGCTTCCAACCTATCACAGAGCTCCAATAAAATTAGTGCAAGCCAGAACTAGGGTGGCCAGGTAAGATACAGGACACCAGGTGTATCAGTTTCCTGTTGCTGCTGTAAAAACTTACACAAAGTTAGTGACTTAAACCAACATAAATAACAGTATCATACAATTCTGGAGGTTAGAAATCTAAAATGGAACTTCAGGGCTGTATTTACTCTGGAAACTCCAGGAAAGGACCGGTTTCCTTGACGTTCTGTTTTGTTTTTAGCTACCAGAAGACTCCTACATTCCTTGGCTCTTGGCTTCTTCCCCTATCTTTAAAGCCAGTAGCATAGCATCTTCTCTGTTCTTTGAACTCTGCTTCTATCCTTTTATCTTCTCCCTAAGAAGGACCCTGGTAATTATCTGATCAACCAAGGTAATTTAAGATAATTCCATTTCTAGATTCTTAATGTATTCATATCTGCAAAGTCCCTTCTGCCATATAAGGTAACATACTGACCTATTCTGGGGAATGAGGCTTGAACAACTATGGAGGCCACTGTTCAGCCTACCACAGTTCACCCTCTGGCCTCCAAAGGTTTATATCCATCTCTTATGCAAAATACATTCACTCATCCCAGTATCTCCAGAAGTCTCAAGTTATTACAGCACCAATGCAATTTCAAAGTCTATCATCCACCCAAAAGCCCTAAATCTCACTTTAAATTTTGTATGGGTCATAAGTCCCAGTATGATCCATTTAAGGCAAAATATCTATCTGTGGACCTGTGAAAATAAAAAACAAGTTATGTGATTCTAAAACACAATCATAGGACAGAGTAAGACAACAGTTATAGTCATTCCCTTTCAAAAGCAAGAGTGAGGGATGGATTGAAAAAAAGAATCATTGGTTCTAAGCAATACTGAGATCCAACTGGGAAAAAATCATTAGGTTTTAAGAGTTGGGAATAATCCTCTGTGGTTCTCATCTTTACCCTCTGGGCCTTCACTTCCAGCCTCTGAACTTGAGGCTCTCCCTTCTGGACAAGCAGGCAGTATTTCTGATGATATGACATCCTCAAGAACACTGTGAGTATACCATGTATGTATCAGGAATTCATTCTGTTAAACCAAAGGCTGCTCCACAGATCCTCCCAGATCACTTCATCTCTATTTTGACTTCTCCAGAGATGACTGCAAGGATCCATCAAATGAGTCAAATGCATAATCTCTTCAAAGAGACTTCTTCAAGGTTGAATATTTGGAACTTCTGATCCTTCCAAGGAATTAGTGAAAGGTTGCTGAGACACACCCTTGGCTTTCTCTCAATAGGATGCTTTCCTGACAGTCAACTCCTAACTACATCTTTTTTTTTTTCCCTAACTACATCTTTGCAATATGGATAGACTAAGAATTTCCTAAATCATCAGGTCATTGTTCTATTTTGCTTAGAGTTCTTCCCTTAATCTCTTTCCTCTTACATTTTACTATAAGCAGCAAGAAGAACCTGGATAAACGTTCAAGACTTAGAGATTTCCTCAGTGAAATAACCATCACTTATAATTCCACTTTCCATAACAATGGGACACAGCTTAGCTAACTGTCTTTCACTATGTAACAAGGATCCCTTTTACTTTAGTTTCCAATAACACCCAGCTAAATTCAAATTTCACATAAAAAATTATTAACATTTGGGGTGCCTGGGTGGCTCAGTCAGTTAAGCATCTGACTTTGGCTCAGGTCAGGATCTCATAGTTTGTGGATTTGAGCCCCATATTGGGCTCTGTGCTGACAGTTCAGAGCCTGGAGCCCGCTTTGTTTTGGATTCTGTGTCTCCTTCTCTCTGCCCCTCCCTGCTCACTCTGTATCTCAAAAATAAACATTAAAAAAAACTTAACATCTGTGATAAGTATGTCCCAAATATTACACGGGACACACTTAAACTAAAAAGATATTCTTGTTGATCTGAAATTCAAGTTTAACTGGGCATCCTGAATTTTTATTTGCTAAATTTCATAGTTGTCATGGAGGGTTATGAAAGAGTAGGATACAGAATGAGGAAATGCTAAAAATGAAGAAAACAGAAGAAATGCACAACATAAGGCTAGGTCTGGGAGGGCAGACCTTATTAAGAAGCTACGTAGGAGGCCTTGAACAGACAAGGAGGCAACTCCAAAGGTTCAGAGATGGTGAGGTATGGTGGGGAGGGGGATGCATCCTAAAAGAGCTAGAGGCACTGAAAATGAACACCTCACCTCTTTATTTAGCTAAGGCTCATGCCTGCCAAGAAAATCTCATTTTAGCAACACTTATCTCTAGAGGAAAAAAAGTACTCTTCATCCTTCCTATGGCCACACACACACACACACACACACACACACACACAGCATGTGTGCAAGCTGGAGTACATCTAGGTGCATGGCAGCACCATGATGATTTTGGTCACTTATTAACAGTAACTTCTTCCTCAGTGGGAAGCCAACACTTTTTATGCTCCAAATATATAGACCACAGAGAATTTATTCTCAATTAATTTGCTATCAGGAATGTAAGTATGGGTCAGGTTATCACACACACCATATATATACATATATATACATATATATATATATATATATATATACGTATATATACATATATATATATATATATATACACACACACACACACACATACATATACATACACACTACACACACACGTCACCCAATTTACAGGTGACTCTTCCAAAGCAAAGGGAATTTAAAATATATCAATGGTATCTCCTGCACTTGTTTGCTTCACTGCCCTTCCAACCCCCCACTTTAAGCAGGAGAATCTTTCCCCACCACTGGAAAAGAAGTCAGAAGGAAGATCACTTAGCTTTGGGCAACTTTATAGCTATTGCAGGTAGGAACCACCTTTGCTCAAGTGGTCTTCAAGGTAGAAATTGAACATGAGTTGGAATGGGAAAATATGGTTGCTTCCTCTGATTTCTCCTGAATGCAGCTTTCCAGAGAAGATCTTTCTTAATAATAACATCACTTCTTTAGTTTTTTTTGTGTGTCAAGAGGACTTCTTAGCACTTTACATATATTAGATCTCAACAGAACCCAGTAAGGAAAATACTAGTATCATCCTTAGTTTATTAATGAGACTACTGAGGCACAGAGATTAACATGTCCACAGTCACAGTTATAAATGGCAATCTGGATGCAGAATCTAAGCTCCTCCCCACCTCTCTGCACCCTGCCTCTTCCACTATTTCAAATGAATTCCTAACATACCAGGCACACCTATAACCAAACACTAATGACAAGACTCATCCAGCATAGGTAAATAGAAAGAACTCTAATTTATATGGGTGGACCTCAGTTCAAGAACTCTCACTGACTTAATACCATGGAAAAATTCCTCAGTTCATCACTGTAAACACTTTTAAAAATAAAGACCAAAGTCAAAAAAGGAATGAAGCATCCATAATCACAATTAATACATTCTGACTCTTCAATGAATATACAAATAATTTCTTAAAAATTAATAATGTCTAATATTTTAAAAAGTATGGCTAACTAGGCAACCTTATCCACTGCTGATCCAAATGCTGGCAAAATGGATTCTATTTTTGCAAAGCACTTAGAATGATTCAAAAACATTTTCATATCCTTTGATCCAATAATCCTAATTGTCAGACTGTCCTAAAAAACTATCTTAAGGATAAGCTTTATAGATAAAGATGTTGATCAAAGCATTATTATGTGCATTGTATATACAAACTATGTATATAATTATAATACTGTATATTTAAAAATTATGGGTTCTAATAATACTTTAAAAACTGGTCTTTTGCTTAACATCATTCCTTGTCATTCTCAATATCACTGAAGGCCAGAGATCATTCCAGGAAGGTAGTGATGAACTGGCAACCAGGACTTCAGGTTGAAGAAATTACTTTGTTGTTGTCTTCTTTCATGAGAAAGACAAATTACAGGAAAACAAGATCAAGCAAGGAAATCTGTTTTCAAAGGAATCTCTTGCAGAGAGCATCCTGGAGTCACTTATTTCATCCCAATCTCCTACTCTGCCTTCATCTTTGTCTTGGTATCCAAGAGCCTTTAGGGTCAGAGTGATAACAGAGAGCAAGTCTGCAAGATCCACCCTCATCAAAGGAACATGGCATTCTACATCCAGGTAGCAAACCAAGTCAGTGTTACAAACATTTCCAATATCCACTAACAACTTTTTCAAAGGTGTTTCTGTTCAGAGTACCGAGACACTCTTTCTGAACTGTTCAGATTTCTTCTAAATGCTTCATAATATTCAGAGAAGAGAAAGAGCTGTAATTAGAATTCCACATTTTAGATTTAAATCTGTAAATTCACATCTGCATCATACCCTTCTCATTTTACATGTACAAAGTACATAACAAAGGGGTAGGATGTATCCAACATCCTACACCTGACAGATGTACATCCCAATCATCTGACATATGATCATATGATTAGCCCTTCAAAAAAGGGTTAGATCTTATGCAGGCAGAAGAAGACTGTAAGGGATTATGCTCTCTCAGTCCTTCCCTGAGCATCTGAATACTGGCTGCACATATCACTTGATCCATTAAACTTAAGTTAATGATCCTGGAATGAGTACTCATATTCTAAGCTTAGTAACAGAAAAAAAAATTCCTGCCAATTATGGATTCTACCTTGTAAAATGTACCACATGCACTTTTCTAAGCCATGAATTTGTTTATTCTGACACACACACACACACACACACACACACACACACACACACACACACTATGTGGGTCATTGTGAAATTTAATTGGAGTCCTTCTCACCAAGTAACTGGTAAAACCCCTCATCAGCCATGAATCAAAATTGTCTCCACCCAGACCCCATCCAAATCTTTTCTTCCCCTCTCATCTTAGTTTTACTTTTCTGCTTCCCTCTCACTTCTGCCTCCCAATTCTGATCGGAACTGGAAAGGCTTATTCCTTCCATGAAGATTTTTACATAAATTTAAATCAACTCCCCTTCCCCATGTCTACAGTTACTCAAAGGATTTAATGTAATTTCAGAGCTTGCACTGACACACATCTGCTATTCTAGTCACTGCTAATTCAAGGTTCCTTCTATCCCAGTGTATGTTCCATAAACGGCCTGTTGTCACCTGTTATCTAAGATTGTTCTCATCACCACCACTATACCATGATGTCAGGAGTTTACCATGTAACTACTTCAAACCCATTCTTCCTTGACTTAGAATTGTCCTTAGTTTCAGTGACGTGTTGGGTTTCCTGAATAAAATTTCGTCAGCCTTATTCTCCATGTAAAACATAACTAAGACCACTTCTAAAGCAGCCCCATATGTACAGTGTGTCTAGTAAGAATTTTCTCTGTCATGGGAAGCATAAAGAAAAAATAGAAAAGCTGGAAAACTCCAACCAAAGTTAGAACACATCTGGCACAGAATTTACCCTGTGTTTACTCACAAAGGATGGATGACTGCTTGCAAATTATTTGGTTTCTGATATGATGCAGAAAACAATGAACAAATTTGAGGAACCCAGCTTAGAAGGTTGATTTACTAATCAGCGGTATTGATATCTGGATTAGTAGACCACCTTTAATAATTATCATGAACCCAACATGCAAACATGCTGAAGACTTAGAAATCTTTTCAGAGAATAAAATAGTAATCATATTAATAAATACCACTTAATTTCTCTTTTCCCATAGATCACTTTCACAAGAACCATGCAAAATGAGTCTGGACTCCTATGTTCCAATCACTCAGCTAAGACCCAGGTTGCAAAGGTGACACAGACCTTGATGAGGAGAACAGACTGTACCATAAAAGATGTTCATGTGAGTTGCAGAAGAAAGTGAAAAACTTTCAGGGGAGATCGAGGGCTTCTTGAGGAGGCAGCATGAGGATGAGGAAACTACTGCAGGAGTCCAAGCACTGAGTGACTGGAAGCAGAATGAAGCTTGGTGTCCCATCAGCAGTGTGAACCAAGAGTTCATGGTGGCCAACTGGATGTAAAGAAGAAGGGTAGAAAACTCTTGGCCTACCAGATGAATGACAATGCCAATGTCCCAGATAGGGCCTATTCGAACAAATTCGGGGGTAGAAGAAATGAGTCCATCCTCATCTTACATAAAAGGAAACTGAGTCTCAAATGGCTAAAGATCGAATTAAAGATCACACTAGTGGTTAATGGCTAAGCCAGAGTTCAAGTATTTTTTGGCTGCTGCCAAATTTATGCTCTTTTCATTGACCTACCTGCTTTGTTACTTCTTTGGTAGGAAAACTCGATGGGTAGCAGTTTAATTTTGTTGGAGAGACAGTAGGGATATTTATGAAAAGCAAACTTAGTTTCCTTTCTGTCCCTGTGCTTGCCAGAAAAGGTACCAAGCCCGTAACTATTTTTCTTCTCCCACCACTCCTTCACCCCTTTTGTGCTGCTTTTTCTATTAGATTCCCTACAGAACACAGAGCCCTGAGAAGGAAAGGCATTAGAAGGCTCTCACAGAGCTCAGGATGATCACCATTATCTGCAAACTACATATATACACTTGTGTATACTGCCCAATTTTAAAGGCTTGATAAAGTTGGGGGTTTATGCTGCTCCTTTCATGGCATCCAGAGGCAGATGCAGGTTGTAAACTCAGCACTAAAGACAGCACACATTTGCTGACAGAACTCACTTATGAATTTTACATACTTAATGGATAACTAAATTTAGATTTTAAATCAATTGACTTTTCCAGAAGGCTGGAATTGTTGACTGCATGAAAAAAGAGGTATCCCTTTTTTCACCCATTTAAAAAAAAATTGTTACAACCCTTTGTACTTAGCTGGAAGACGGTAATGCACAAATTTTGAACCATGCTACAATTTCTGTATTGAATTTCAAATTTAAATATGACACTAAGGGTAAAATTGCTCAGAATTATAAAATCTCCCTTCTTCACCTAATATCTATTTGCGTAAATTATATACATTGAACTCCTTTGTTGAATTAGAGAATGTCTCAGGGAGCCTGGGTGGCTCAGTCAGTTGAACGTCCAACTTCAGCTCAGGTCATGATCTCATGGTTCATGACTTCAAGCCCTGCATTGGGCTCTGTACTGACAGCTCTGAGCCTGGAGCTTGCTTTGGATTCTGTGTCTCCCTCTCTCTCTGTCCATCCCCTGTTCACACTCTGTCTCTCTCAAAAACAAGTAAACATCAAAAAAATTAAAAAAAAAAAAGAGGATGTCCAAAAGAGTTAGTTGTACAAAACTTCAAAATTTTACTATTCTCTTAAGAGAATTCTTTGAAGTCACTATGGCAACCTCTTAATAAACTAATTATATAGGAATAAATTATTCCATTCATCCCTGTAGATTTTACCACAGTTCACTTATGTCAACACACTGCAAAGATTAATATTTTTATTCACCTAATACTGATTAATATAAATTGTTCATTGAAAATGCACTATACAGAAAATCCCCCAAAGAGAACTACAAAATATTTTATCAAGAAACCGACTCATCTCAAGAAAGTTCTTAATAATTCACAAAAGGAAAGTCTTCTAATAAAATAAAAAAAAATGGCAGTATAACACTTCCTGGTTCATCTAACTGTAGATGACTCCAAAAGCTAATATGAGGAGTCATCTCAAGATGAAAGACCACAAAACATCACCATCAGACATAAGTGTGAAAATATGACTTGTTCTGTATTCATCCATGTTAACTATAATAATTTGTTTATTGTTTTCATTCATTCAACAAATGCTGAGTTTAAACTTACTTTACTAAGCATGTCTCATTCTTCACAAAATACCCAGAATAATGACTTCTAAGTCCATTTGGAATATTTTGCCAAAACTCCATCTTTATCTCTGATATTCACATAAGAAAATGAACATTAAGTATTTGGACACTGGAGCTGCTTGAACAAGTTGTTTCAAGGAATTGAAGAACAATTTTCAAGAATTTATGTCTTCTGGAGAAGAAATAATTATAATAGAAATGCAGATGAGGCATTATAGTTCAGACTACTTCCACTCTCTCCTTGGGTTTAAGGGAAATAATGCTAACTGGATTTGAGGTACAGATCAAACAAAGCAGAGGGTTAAGAACAGTTCTGATAGTGGGCATTCTCATTTGCTTAGATTCACACAGTGCCCTAGGACAGATCAGGGGATTTTTGATGGAAAAACTGAGCTTTAGAGATCTGAACTGAGATTTGGAGGAAATCCAGGATTTAGAGATTTAAAAATGGAGGAAGAAACAGAGAGTGGTCTGTCAATGTCAGGACACTGAACTTGGGAGTTGAGTATGGGAAGGAGGGCATTGGCAAGACTCTGAGCTTCCTAGAGGCTGTGAGGTCTCCGAGAATGGAGACCGACATGAATCAGAACTATAAACATCACCTCATTTCGGGGGCTGCAAAGCCCAGTGTAAACCCCGTGTTTGTTCCTGACAGCCTAACTTCTTGTGTGTGTGTGTGTGTGTGTGTGTGTGTGTGTGTGTGTGTGTGTGTGTGTGTGTGTGTGTGTGTTTTCTGGGAGAGATACTAACATGAACAAGAGCATATTTTTCCACAAAAGCATGTGTCAATCTGGCAACTGATGTGGAAACTAAACTGGGAAGCCTTCAAAATTAGTGTTTATAAAACTCTGATCCCTGGACTAGGTAACAAAAACTGGAAAAATGTTGATAGTAACAGATGTCTTTATCCTCTGTACACAAACTCACCCGACCAAGGATCAGTCATTTAAAATCACCCAGCTGTTATGGGAGAAATGCTGCTCAGTATACAGATTTCCCAGTAACATATTCTCAGAGAAAGGAAGAATTGCTTGTGATGTTCAATTAGTTGGGACCCAAAGTCTAGGCTTACTTCCAGGGAGGCCCAATTCTGAATCAACCAATTATTACTAAATGTGATATAGAGGGTATTGTGAACAAGAGTTAATCAACAGCATGTCACATTTTTGCCACACTCCTAAAATGCAACTGGGAATTAACCCATTAGCTATACAACACACTACTCCACCATTTTTTTAAGTATGTAGCTATGAGTACTAACTATTAATTCCAAACCAAAAAACTGAAGAGAGCGATGATTTGTTCAGTGTGCAGCCAAACTAAGAGACTCAAGAGAGGAAGCTTAACAGTCACTGCCCAGATCATGGTAATAAAATGTCCAAGTCCCAATATAATGCCTGAATGCAATGCTAGGAGTTGAAATATGTAGCTAACCACTATTGCATATCATGGTTCTGAAGCTAAGCACCCGGTGCTGGAAAGCTGTCCCCTAATGGTGGAACAAGTAACAATAATGCCCATGTATAAAGTACAGAGCAACATGGTACAGGACAAAGTTAAGACAGCCCATCTAAATACTATATCAATAACAGAACTTGTAGGGTAAGCTTGCTCTCCATCTCAGCCCACTTGACAGGTGTTAACTTGGATTTGAAAATAACTACTCCAAATCCCTTTGAGTTCCTTTTCCAGGATGCCTTTTATGAAAGGATGATTTTTACCAAAGACCAGAAAGGTGCTTCTGAGGAATTATGTGCCACAGGAAGAAACAATATCAGATTGTTTAGTGGCTGATTTAACAGGACTACAGGATCAGGAGGGGAGATGGGATGTTTTCCATGAAGTGGAAATGGATATCCACACTGGAAATTATCTTGAAGGACGAAAGGAGATCAGCCCAGTAAGAAACTGGGTTTCTTCTGGTTTTCTTCTTCCAGTAAGAAACTGGATTGGGTCTGAAGAGGGTAGTAATTTTAAGGTGTAAGCCAGAGTGATAGGTTAGGATGGACAGTCAGTCACTGAATAACAGCTATGGCCAAAGGAGCTGCCATCTCAGTAGGACATACTACAGTCAAGGATATAGTAGGGCAGCAAAACAAGACCAGAGCAGATTAGCTAAAGGAACTTTTTTTTTTTTTGCAAGTATATGTGAGGCTATACCTAAGTAAACTCTCAGAAATAAGATCAGTGGAATAGAAATGAGACTTCAAAAATAAAGTCACACGTTTATGATCAACTAATTTTTGACAGGGCTGACAATGCCACTCCATAGAGAACAGTCTCTTCAGCAAATGGTGCTAGCATATCTAAATGTTCACATGCCAAAGGATGCAATTAGATTTTATCTCAATATATGAAAGCTAACTCCAAATGAATCAAGAACCTAATTTTTAAAACTAAAATTAGGGGCGCCTGGGTGGCTCAGTCAGTTAAGCCTCCGACTTCGGCTCAGGTCATGATCTCGCGGTTCATGAGTTCAAGCCCCGCGTCGGGCTCTGGGCTCACAGCTCAGAGCCTGGAGCCTGTTTCAGATTCTGTGTCTCCCTCTCTCTCTCTGACCCTCCCCCGTTCATACTCTGTCTCTCTCTGTCTCAAAAATAAATAAACGTTAAAAAAAAATTAAAAAAAAAAAAACTAAAATTATAAAATTCTTAGAAGAAAACAAGAAAGTAAATCTTGGATTTAACTTTGATTTGACCAAAATTAAAACGTTCATACTACAAAGAACAGCATCAAAAAGAGTGAAAAGACAACCCACAGAATGGGAGAAAATATTTGTGAATCACGTATTTGACAAGGGACTTATATCTAGAATATACAAAGAAATCCCACAACTAAATAAAAAAAATAAATAAAAATAAAAAAATATGAATAGACATTTCTACAAGGAATATATACAAATGGCCAGTAAGCACAGAAAAGGTTTTTGGTATCATTTAGTCATCAGAAAATGCAAATAAAAACTACAATGAGATACCACTTCACACCCATGAAAATGGCTAGCATAAAAAATTTCAGATAACAAATATCAATGAGGAAGTTGAGAAACTGGAACCTTCATACACAGCTTGTGGCCACGTAAAATGGTCTAGCTGCTTTAGGAAACAATTGCCAGCTAGTTACCATATGATCTGGCAATTCCACTTCTAGGCATATACCAAAGAGACATGAAAATATCTGTCTTCACAAAAACACAAATTTGTGTATTGTACACAAATGTGTACAGCAACATTATTCTTGAAAATAACCAAAAGGTGGAAACAAACCAAATGTCCATCAATTGAAGAATGGATAAACCAAATGTGGTATATTCATACAATGTAACATTATTCAGTCATAAAAAGAAAAGACACATACTACAATTCAGATGTACCATGAAAGCATTATGCTAAGTGAAAGAAGTCAGTCACAAAACACCATCGATTATATGAGTTGGTTCACATGAAAGTCCAGACTAGGCTAATTCATAGAGATAGAAAGTATGTTAGTGGGTTTTTTATGGCTGTGAGGAAGATGGCGATAGGGAGTGATAGCTGAAGCGCAGGGTTTCTTTTGGGATGATAAAAATGTTCTCAAATTGACTGTAGTGATGGTTACTTCCATCTGTGAATATACTAAAAACCACTGTACACTTTAATTAGGTGAATTTTAGGGGCGCCTGGGTGGTTCAGTCGGTTAAGCATCTGACTTCGGCTCAGGTCATGATCTCACAGTCTGTGAGTTCAAGCCCCGCATCGGGCTCTGTGCTGACAGCTCAGAGCCTGGAGCCTGTTTCAGATTCTGTGTCTCCCTCTCTCTCTGACCCCTCCCCCATTCATGCTCTCTGTCTCAAAAATAAATGTTAAAAAATTTTTTTTAATTAGGTGAATTTTAGGGTATGTGGTATATCTCAATAAAAGTGTTTTTAAAAGAAAAAAAGGATAGGGCAATACTTTGGTGGCTAACTTTTGAAAGTAGAGACTTGAATTACAAATGTTTAAGTGTAACAATTAAGTTTGGTGGGTATCAATATTCGTATTTTAGGAGTGCCTGGGTGGCTTAGTCAGTTGAGCATCCAACTTCAGCTCAAGTCATGATCTCATGTTCATAGGCTTGAGCCCTGTGTCAGGCTCTGTGCTGACAGCTCAGAGCCTGGAGCCTGCTTTAGATTCTGTGTCTTCCTCTCTCTCTCTGCCCCTCCCCTGCTCACACACTGGCTCTCTCAGTCTCTCAAAAAATAAAATGTTAAAAAATTTTAAATAAAATATATTCATATTTTATTTTTTCAGATAGAAGGTGGGCACACCTTTGTTCTATTCTTCCCATCCTTTTTTGTATGACTGAAATATATATGATTCTGGGTATAATAGAGTATGTTTACTTTGTCTTTTCCACTGAATCATGCTTTAAACCACTACAAAATGTATAAGGCAGCTTTCGAGAACTCTAAAAGGTGAATAAAACAATCAAAATCCTATCCAGTTATTTTGTGGGTATCTACAATTTGATAATAAAGTTTATATGGAGAGGTGAAAGACCCAGATAGCCAACACAATACTGAAGAAAAACAAAATTGGAGGACGATGCCACCTGTCTTAGAAGTTTTAATAAAGCTACAGTAATCAAAACAATGGGGTACTGGCAAAGGAATAAACAAATGGATGGATGGAACAGACTAGAGACCCCAGAAATAGGCCCCCATAAATACAGTCGACAGCTACTTGACAAAGGAGCGAAGGCAATACAGTGGCTCTAAGATAGTCTTTTCAACAAATGGTGCTGGAACAACTGGATATCCACATGCAAAAAAATTAGTCTAGGCACAGATTTTACACCCTTCACAAAAATGGAACTGAAAAATTGAAAAAAAGGAGTAAATTTTCTTAAGTCACTACATGGGTTTAATAGCAGAATGATAACCAAGTAAAGAATCGTTGAGCTTGATGACTGGACAACAGAAATTATCCAATCTGAATAGTGGACAGGAGATTGAAAATTAACACAGCTTCAGGGATTGAAAAAAAATACCAACAGGATTAACACCCAGCAACCCCCCAAAAAAGAAACCCAAAGAAATTTCCACTCAGAAAAATCAAAATTAACTGATAAAAAATAAACACAAAGAAAAAACAGTGAATGCCAAGAAAAATTATGTATTATCTATGGGGAGCAACAAATTGAACGGCTACAGACTTCTCAGCAGAAATAATGGAGGCCAGAAAGAAGTAGAACATTATTAAAGTTAACAAAAATAACTGCCAACCAATATTTTGATATCTTTGATATATATTTTGATAGCATACCACCTATTAAGATTATTCAATAAAGCTACACTCATCAAGACAGTATGATTGATACTGGTAAAAGGACAGACATAGCTCAATGAAATAGAAGCTAATTGATTTTTAATAGTTACAAAGGAAATTCAATTAAGAAAGAATAGTCTTCTCAAATTGCCCCAACATGACTGGTTGATAATCCATATGCAAAAAAACAAACTTTGAACTAAATATTACCCCTTATAGAAAAATTAAAATCAAAATGGATCATAGATATAAGTATAGAACACACAACTGTAAAACTTTTAGGAAATATGGGGAAAATCTTGACCTGAGTTAGGAAAAGAGATTATAGACATGACACCAAAAGCACAATCAAAAAAAGAAACAAATTTCACTTCAAAATTTAAAACTCTTGCTATTAAAATGACCATTAAGGAAATAAAAGATACACACCAATGAAAAATTTCTGTAAATTACATATTCAATGAAAGCTCTGTACCTTGACACGTAAAAAACTCAGATCAACAGTAAAAAAATAAAAAATAATAATTTAAAAATGGAAAGGGGTGACTGGCTGGCTCAGTCAGTGGAGCATGTGACTCTTGATCTTGGGGTTGTGAGTTTGAGCCCCATGTTGGGAGTAGAGATTATTTAAAAATAAAATGTTTAAAAAAATAAAAGTAAATAAAAATGGACAAAAGACTTCATGAAAGATAATATATGAAGGCCAGCAGCCCATGAAAAAATACTAAACATCACTAACCATTCTGGGAAATGAAATTAAAACCAGGATGCATGACAAAATACCACTATATACTAATTAGAATGGTTAAATAAACAATACTGACTATAACAGCTGCTGACAAGAATACAGAGCAGCTGGAACCCCCGTCTGTTACCTGAGGAAATTAAAAATGATGCTTTGGAAAACAGTTTAGTAGTTTCTTACAAAGTTAAATATACATCTACATAAGACTCAGCAGTTCACTCCTACTTATTTACCACAGAAAAATCAAAACTTATGTTCACACTAAAAGCTGCACATGAATGTTTATAACAACTTTGGTCATGATCACCAAAAAATTAAAATAAACACATATTTTCAATGGTCAAGTGGATAAATATAGTGTGTCAAGCCCATACAATGCCATACTATTCAGCAAGGAAAAGGAATAAACTATGGATACACACAGCAGTATGGATGAACCCTAAAGGCACTATGCCGAATGAAAGAACCCAGTTTCAAAATTTGCATATTATAGGATTCTGTATATATAACATTCTAGAAAAAGAATTTCATGTAGAGAACAGATCAGTGGTTGCCAGGGACAAGGCGTGAAAGGTGTGTTTGACTACAATGGCACAGCATGAGAGTGTCTTGGAGACGACAGAAGTTTTCTGTACCACGAATGCAGTGAGATTTATATACGTCCACACATGTACTAGAACTGTATACAGAACCCAAAAAAGTCAATTTCACTGAATGTTCACTTAAAAAATAAAATTTACACATATTCAGACAGGTCTCCAAGGGGCTAAAAGCCTAATGGAGTGAGGAAGACAACAGATTTCACCTCCAGACACAGTCTGATGTCAACTCCTCAACCCTTTGGGTTAGAAGCAGGTCTCATTCAGCTTTGAATTTTCTCAGGCTCTGGCATTATTCTCAGTAAATATTAATGGAACTAAATAGCTGACAAATGCCACACGTCGCAGCCAGGCAAATGGCTCATTGGCACAGAATCTACCACATTTAACCCACTGGTGTCTTATCACTAGTGGAGTTTTAATGTTAAGAGGAAGAAAAGTAGGATCCGTATCTCCCTTCTTGGAATCAAAGATCACTGTGAATGTGAGCAAGAGTATCCCATGTTCACTTAGGGATGAGAGAGGAGTAGATTAAGAGATAGCACCTGTGAATCCACAAAAACTGTATACTGGATGAAATCAATGAGGAATGAAGATAGGGATGTTGAGGCATCTGACTCTGAGTCCACTTTTATGGACACCTTGGCCAGGATCTCCCAAAAATTCCAGTGAGGGGAAAAAAGTGGCCCACTGGCCCTTGTAGCATAATCCTACCTCTGAGCACAATCCAGTCTTTCAAAAGCAAGAATGTCTCCCAAGTCCGAGAATATACTTCAACGATCATGTTCTCATTTTATAACTAAAGACACTCCTTTCCCTTCTAATAAGAATCTGCTAGAATAATTTAGCTTGCTGAGTTCTTTAGTTTTGTGGTCATAAACACAGTGGAACAAAAAACACCAAGTTTTGTACTGTGGGAAAACAAAACTTTGACCTTATTTTGTAAACATGTGTGGTGAGACCTGGCTCATAAAAAAAGAAAATGAGTAAGAAACATCCTGCCTTCAAGGGCTTAGCAAAGGAAAAATAATTGTGGTCAGTCTAGAGTGTTTAAGTGCCTTGAGAGAGAATTACTGCAGGGGAGGTAACAACTGAAGGAGGTGGGTGAGTTAAGGTGGGATTACAAAAAGCTTTATTGCAGATAATCTCTTCTGGCCTTTCTTTTGTTCTAACAATGGCCACTTGCAGAGTATTCTCAAATCCTTCAGGCACAAATAAGGACTTTTAGTGTCTAGTCAAACTATATTTTTGTCTTTCAGAAGACAGTTAAATAATACTGCCTATGGCTCTTCAATCACTTTTTCCAGAGGAAGTACACAACTCCTTTCCTTTCCAGTGAGACCTCTTAGAACAAAGATGGATGTTTGAGATCAGGGTTAAGTGATCTCAGGCTAAGTACTTCCAATACTGTTCTAGGACACTGTGTGAATCAAAAAAAACCAAAAACAAAAATAAAAAACAACACAAAAAAACTACCACCCGCCATCTGAATTATATTGCTAACCTCTATTTTCTTCTCTCTTCTCACATTCAGTCACGTTATTTCCCTTACAAATGTATCAAGAAGCTATTTATATCAAAGCCTAAGACAGAAAGGTCATTCTAACTTTGAGTTTTCATTATGTAAAAATAATTAAATTTTTCATTATAGAATAAGAAAACCGCATGCTAGGCTATATGCTACCTTCTAATCCTACGGAAAAGCATTCCGTAATTTCATTTTAGTATCAACTGCTGGAAAAGAAACTTTGGAGAATCTCCCAAAGCTGAGTTATTTTGGGATGTGAACCATTGATTTTTCTGTTTCTCTCCAAATATATATGTTTGTATTTATCAATTTGGTAACATTTTTTCATGACTATTCCCATCTCAAAGTTAATCACTCAAATGTTCTTCTTCATCACTTGCATCTTTATATAATATTTAAGATCACAAGCACATTTTGTTGCATTCCCACTAAGGTCAGGCATTTCCTCATATCCATTTTATCAATAGAAAACAAAGACTCAGAGAGATGAAGTCACTTACACTAGTAATATAGTAGAGATCTGATAAGAACTCAGCTTTATCTGACTCAAAGACACTTATTAAACTTAATATTTGAATAGGACTTTTCTTACTGTCTCACAATTTTGCTAAAGATCCCACATTGAAGGTAACGGTCAATTAAGTGTATTTTAAGGAAGAACTGATAAACACATTTCTATAGGACTAATAACATTCTGCAGAGACCATCACCTCATCAACCACCTACAACTGATAGAGAGAAGGCCAATTGGAAAAGAGAATTACTATGTGGGTACCACCAGAGGCAAGACAAATATAGAGCAAGGAAGAGGGACACAGGTCATCTCTGCCAGAATTTGCTTTGCCCATGTCAGGGAATACTCATCTCACAAAGAACCAGCCACAAAGGACTTTGTTCAGCCAGTATCAGCCAAGACAGAATCTTAACGGAAGGACTAGAGAAAAAAATAAAAGATTTTGCTGCTTATCAAATCTCCTCTCCTCTCCAAGTACTAGAATGGGAAGTAGAAGAAAGAGACGAAAATTGAAGACCATGACTATGCCATCTTTCCTCCCTTCCATACTCCTTTCTAGGAATGAGTATGGCCCAAGATTGGTAGGGAGGACATAAACTAGAAATTAGATATGAGACTCAAGTTTGTATTTAAACTTGGGAAGAATTTAATGCTTCAAACCAAGTGACAGTTGCCAAGAGACCATTCTTACAATTAAAGAGTCAAAACTATAGCATTTGTCTGAAGTATCCTCAGAGAGGCAAAATATGGTGGAAGGGGGATAGGATATGTCCAATTTGATTCCCCCAATGAGCACATTTTAAAATATGAAGCAATATTTGACAAACTGATACTGATTAGAGCTAAAGGAAACCATCTAAAGTAGTATTAAGGTATTAAAGAAATAGAATAATGTAACAGAGTTATTGTTTTAAAGATACATGAGGGGAGGAGTTAAGATTTCATAGTAAGAAGGGGCCCCTGGGTTTGTCTCCTCCCCCGATCCCTGAAGCTAGATCAATATCAAATTATTTTGAGCACCTAGGAAATCAATCTGAGGATTAAGAGAACAACCTGCATAATTTGAGGGAAAACACAGGATAGGTACATGTGCAGAGAGGGGAACTGGGGGAGAGAAATGCCTCAGTGCTACAGAGGAGTAGGAGCCCTTTTCACAGAGAGGAGAGAGGGGTGGGGTGAGAGCAGCTGGGTTCGGTAAGAAAAGTACTCCCCCCAAAATCACTGACGGGGTAATTATAATGAACTGAATATGGCAAGTTTCTGCAAACAGTGGAGTTGAAATTCTGAGTTTTTGGAAGTGCCATATGCTGTATTAGACCTGGGAAGGTAGCAGTGCTTCTGGGGAGAAGGAAGGGAAGCCTGGGAGCAGACAGTGTGGTATGGGGATCCCTGGCGTGGCTCTAGGAGATAACATTCCTTTTCCTGGAGTAGATTTGGAGGAGGGTATATTGCCTCTCCAAGGACAAAAGACCCAGCTGGCGCCTTTGAGCGGCCATTCAACAGCAGGGTACAGAGGCACCAGCAAAGGGCAGATAACCTGGTCGCAGCTTTTCACCTGTAAACTCCAGGTACCTGTGCAGCTATGCAGTGGCTTTTCTAGGACAGCACGGTGCCAGGCACAGCACTGCAAGGCTCTCCTCCAGGAAGGGGGAGCGGGTCCATGCTTTGCTGGGTCCTTTATGATTTGTAGTTTTGAATCCGTTATACACCAGGGATAAAACACAGGAGGGCTCTGGCACCAGGCATGTCACTGGCCCCAGACATAGAAAGCTCAAGGAAGCCTGGAACACAGGAGGGGAGACTGTTCACTTGTCTGTGAGGGCTACCTGAACAGAGGCGGGCACCAACTTCCCTACCCAGGCATTAGAGAGTGGGCCAACACCATCTTCCCCCCTCCCACCAAGTCAGACTTCAACAAGCAACACAGTACCCTCAGTGAAGGCTGGAGCCGCTTACATCAAACCCTGCCCCCCTGCACCCTACAGGGACATCTTTACTAGAGCAGGTCTGGTTATGAGTCAGTGCTGCAGACCTCTCCCCAAGACAGCCAGAGCTGCCCCCACCCCTCAAAGTGGCATGCACCCAGTCTACTGATCACAGAGTGCTCCAAAGCATCAGCCTCAGTTCTGGCAGAAATAGGACCAGATTGTTTTGTTTTTTAGGAGTTTTTTGGTATCAGGCTTACAGTTTTTTGGTTTCTTGTTTACTTTTCTCATTTGTTTTGGATGAGGCTTCTTTTTCTTTCCTTTTTTTTTTTTTTTTTTTTTTTTTTGTCTTCTTTTTGCTTTTTCTTTGGAATCAGACTTACAGTTTCTTGTCTGGGTTTTTGTTGTTGTTGTTGTCGTCATTGTTCCTTTTCTTTTTCTCTCTTTTTGGATAAGGTTTTGTTGGGTTTTTTTGTTTTTTTGTTTTTTTTTTAAATCAGGTATATTTTAACAAACAAAGCAAAGCACACCTAGTTAAAGATCCAAACATTCTCCACTGCAAGCAAGTAGAAACTCTGCAGAGGACTGACTTGGGAGAAAGAGCAGCCAAACCACAATAGCAGCATACATACACATACACCAGAAACACTTCCTGAAGCACCAGGCCCTGGACAGGGCCCCTTCTTAATATGCCATTATACTCAGGAGTAGGAAACACAAAAAGTTTTCTTAACATGTAAAAGACAGAAACCGAGACAAAATGACAAGACCGAGGAATTCTCCCCCATCCCCCTCAAAGAAAGATCAAGAAGAAACCAGAGCCATGGATTTGCTCAAAACAGATATTAATATATCTGAACAATAATTTATAACAACAGTCATAAGAATACTAGCTGGGCTTGAAAAAAGCATAGAAGATACCAGAGAAAGCCTTGCTTCAGAGATCAAAGACCTAAAACCTAGTCAGGCTAAAATTAAAAATGCTATAACTAAAATGCAAAATTGACTGGATGTAATTACAATGAGGATGGAAGAAATCAAAGGATCAAATAGGTGACAGAAAGATAAAATTATGGAAAATAATGAAGCTGAAAAATATCGGGAAAGAAAACTGACAGATCACAACTACAGACTGAGGGGAAATAAGCAATTCTATAAAGTGCAATAATACACATATCATAGGAGTCCAAGAAGAGAAGGGGAAAAGGGACAGAAGGTTTATTTGAACAAATTATAGCTGAGAACTTTCCTAATCTGGAGAAGGAAACAAACATTCAAGTCCATGAGACACACAGAACACCCCCAAAAATCAATAAAAACAGGTCAACATCAAGACATAGCATAGTGAAACTTGCAAAATACAAAGATAAGGAGAATTCTGAAAGCAGATAGGGACAAAGGTCCTAAATCTACAAGGGTAGACACAGAGTTGGAGCAGACCTGTCCACAGAAACATGGCAGGCCAGAAGGGAGTGGCATGATATATTCAACATGCTAAATAGGAAAAAAAATATATGCAGCCAAGACTACTTTATCCAGCAAGGCTGTCATTTAGAATAGAAGGAGAGATAAAGAGTTTCTAAAACAAGCAAAAATGAAAGGAGTTGGTGAATACTAACCCAGCTCTGCAAAAATTAGTAAAGGGGACCCTCTGTGCAGGAAAGAGAACAGCAACAAAGACTAGAAAAGAACAGAGACAATCTACAGCAAGAGCAACTTTACAGGTAATACAATGGCACCAAATTCATATCTATTAATAATTACTCTGAATTTAAATGAACTAAATGCTCTAATCAAAAGACATAGGGTATATGAATAAAAAAAGAAAAAAAAAAACAAGACCCATCGATACAGTGCTTACAAAAGACTCATTTAGACCCAGAAACATCTCCAGATGGAAAGTGAGTGAGTAGAGAACCATTTATCATGCTGACATCAAAAGAAAGCTGGAGTAGCCATACTTATATCAAACTGGATTTTAAATAAAGACTGTAATAAGAGATGAAGGGCAATATATCATAAGAAAGAGGTCTACCCAACAAGAAGATCTAACAATTGTAAATATTTATGCCCCCAACTTGAAGCAGCCAAATATATAAATCAATTATTAACAAACACATTGATGATAATACAGTAACAGTGGGGGACTACAACACCCCATTTACAACAATAGCTCATCTGAGCAGAAGATCAACAAGGAAACAGTGGCTTTGAAGGACACACTGGACCAGACGGACTTAACAATATATTCAGAAAATTTATCCGAAAGCAGAATATACATTCTTTGAGTGCACATGGAACATTCTCCAGAACACATCACATACTGAGCCAAAAATCAGGCCTCAACCAATACAAAAAGGTGAGATCATACCATGCATATTTTCAGACCACTATGAAACTTGAAGTCAACCACAGAAAAAATTTGGAAAGACCACCAATATATGGAGGTTAAAGAACATCCTATTAAAGAATGAATGGGTTAACCATGAAATTAAAGAATAAATTTTAAAAAACACATGGAAGCAAATGAAAATGAAAGCACAACAATCAGATAGGTGACAGAAAGATAAAATTATGGAAAATAACTTTGCAACGCAGCAAAAGTTGTCATTATAGGGAAGTATATGGCAATTCAGGCCTTACTCAAGAAGGATGAAAAGTCTCAAGTACACAACCTAACCTTACACCTAAAGCAGCTGGAAAAAGAACAGGAAATAAAGCCCAAAACTAGCATAAGAGGAAAATAATAAAGATTAAAGCAGAAATCAAGCATATAGAAATAAAAAAAGAACAGATCAATGAAACTAAAAGCTGGTTCTTTGAAAGAATTAACAAAATTAATAACCCCCTAGCCAGACTTACAAAAAGAGAAAGGATCCAAATAAATAAAATCACAAATGAAAGAAGAGGGATCACAACCAACACTGCAGAAATACAATTACAAAGCATATTAGGAGCAATCATATGCCAACAAATTGGACAATCTGGGAGAAATGGATAAATTCCTAGAAACATATAAACTACCAAAACAGAAATAGGAAGAAATAGAAAATTTGAACAGACCTATAACCAATGAAGAAATTGAATCAGTAATCAAAAATCTCCTAACAAACAAGTACCTAGGGCCAGATGGCTTTCCAGGGGAATTCTACCAAACATTTAAAGAAGAGTTAATACTAATACGTATTCTTCTCAAACTACTACAAAAAATAAAAATGGAAGGAAAACACCTAAACTCATTATATGAAGCCACCATTACCCTGATTCCAAAACCAAAGACTCCACTAAAAAAGAAAACTACAAGCCAATATTCCTGATGAACATGGACACAAAGTTTCTCAACAAAATACTAGCAAAAATACCATCCAACAGTACATTAAAAGAATCACTTACCACAATCAAGTCGTGGTTCAGTATTAGTCAATCAATGTGATACACTCCATTAATAAAAGAAAGAATAAGAACCATATGATTATCTCAATAGATACAGAAAAGGCATTTGACAAAATAAAGCATCCTTTCTTGATAAGAACCCTCAAGAAAGTAGGGACCGAAGGAATATACCTCAACATCATAAAGGCCATATACAAAAGACCCACAGCTAGGGGTGCCTGGGTGGCCACTGGTTAAGCGACCAACTTCGGCTCAGGTCATGATCTCACAGTTCATGGGTTCGAGCCCCACATAAGGCTCTGTGCTGAACACTTGCTCAGAGCCTGGAGCCTGCTTCAGAATCTGTGTCTCCTTCTCTCTGCCCCTCCCCCACTTGTGCTCTGTCTCACTCTGTCTCTCAAAAAAAAATGTGGATTAAAAAAAAAAAAGCCCCACCTACAGCTAATATCATCTTCAATGGGGAGAAACTGAGAACTTTTCCCCTAAGGTCAGGAACACAACAGGGATGTCCACTCTTACCACTGCTGTTCAACACAGTACTGTAAGTCCTAGCCTCAGGAACCACATAACAAAAAAAAAAAAAAAAAAAAAAAAAAAAAAAAAAAAAAAAAAAAAAGGCATCCAAATTGATAAGGAAGAAGTCAAACTTTCACTATTTACAGACAACATGATACTCTATGTGGAAAACCCAAAAAGACTCCACCAAAAAACTTCTAGAACTGACAGCAATTCAGCAAAGTCACAGGATACAGAATCAATGTACAGATATTGAGGGCATTTCTGTACACCAATAATGAAGCAGCACAAAGAGAAATCAAGGAATCAATCCCATTTATGATTGCACCAAAAACCATAAGATACCTAGGAATAAACCTAACCAAAGAGATGAAAGATCTGTATGCTGACAACTATAGAAAGCTTATGAAAGAAAATGAAGACGACACAAAGAAATGGAAAAACATCCCATGCTCATGAATTGGAAAAAACAAATTTTGTTAACAATGTTAATACTAGCCAAAGCAATCTACATTCAATGCAATCTCTATCAAAACAACACGAGCATTTTTCACAGAGCTAGAACAAACAATCCTAAAATTTGTATGGAACTAAAAAAGATACCAAATAGCTAAAGTAATTTTGAGAAAGAAAAACAAAGTGGGAGGAATCACAATTCCAGACTTCAAGCTGTATTACAAAGCTGTAATCACCAAGAGAGTATGGTACTGGCACAAAAGCAGACACATAGATCAATGGAACAGAGGAGAAGACCCAGAAATGGACCCACAACTATATGGTCAACTAATCTTCAACAAAGCAGGAAAGAATGTCCAATGGGGGGGAAAAAGCCCCTTCAACACATAGTGCTAGGAAAACTGGACAGCAACATAGAGAAGGAAACTGGACCGCTTTCTTACACTATACACAAAAATTAATTCAAAATGGATGAAAGACTTATATGTGAGACAGGAAACCATCAAAATCCTAGAGGCAAACACAGGCGGCAACCTCTTTGATGTTGGCCACAGCAACTTCTTACTAGACATGTCTCTGGAGGCAAGGGAAACAAAAGCAAAAATGAACTATTGAGACCTCATCAAGATACGAAGCTTCTGCAAGGTAAACAATCAACAAAACTAAAAAGAAACCAATGGAATGGGAGAATATGTTTGCAAATGACATATCAGATAAAGGGCTAACATCCAAGATCTATAAAGAACCTATCAAACTCAACACCCAAAAAACAAATATCCCAGTTAAGAAATGGGCCAAACACATGAAGGGATACTTCTTCAAAGACGACATACAAATGTCTGACAGACACATGAAAAAATGCTCAACATCACTTATCAGGGAAATACAATCAAAACCACAATGAGATACCACCTCACACCTGTCAGAATGACTAAAATTAACAACTCAGAAAACAACAGATGTTGGCGAGGATATGGAGAAAGTGTAACCCTCTTGCACTGTTGGTGGGACTGCAAACTGGTGTAGCCACTCTGGAAAACAATATAGAGGTTCCTCAGAAAGTTAAAGATAAAACTATCCTATGACCCAGCAGTTATAGTGTTAGACATTTATCCAATGGATATAAACATACTGATTTGAAGGGGCACATGCATCCCAATGTTTACAGCAGCACTATCAACAAAAGCCAAATTATGGAAAAAGCCCAAATGTCCCTATATCCATTGACTGATAAATGGATAAAGAAAAAGTGGTGTGTGTACACACACACACACACACACACACACACACACACACACACACAAATGGAATATTACTCACCCATCAAAAAGAATGAAATCTTGCCATTTGCAATGACATAGATGAAACCTCAGTGTATTATGCTAAGTGAAATAAAACAGAGAAAGAAAAATACCATATGATATCACTCATATGTGGAGTTTAAGAAACAAACCAGATGAACATAGGAGAAGAGAAGGAAAAAATAAGAACAGAGAAAGAGGCAAACCATAAGAGAATCTTATATACAGAAAACTGAGGGTTGCAGGGCGCCTGGGTGGCTCATTCGCTTGGGCGTCCAACTTTGGCTCAGGTCATGATCTTGCGGTCCGTGAGTTCAAGCCCCGTGTCGGGCTCTGTGCTGACAGCTCAGGGCCTGGAGCCTGCTTCAGATTCTGTGTCTCCCTCTCTCTGACCCTCCCCATTCATGCTCTGTCTCTCTGTCTCAAAAATAAATAAATGTTAAAAAAAAAAAAAAAAGAAAGAAAACTGAGGGTTGCTGGAGGGTGGTGGGGGGAGGGGGAGATGAGCTAAATGGGTGATGGGCATTAAGGAGGGCACTTGTTGGGATGAGCACTGGGTGTTACACGTAAGTGATGAATCATTAAATTCTACTCCTGAAACCAATACTAGACTGTATTTTAACTAACTTGTATTTAAATACAATCTTGGGGGGAAAAAAGATACATGCGAAAAATAGTGCTTACCTATGGACAGTGCCTTGTAATCTCTGAGGAAGGTAAAGGAGAATTACTTTTCATTTTATATCCTCCCACACTGTTTGAATTTTTAAATATGTGTCTATTTACTATATGTTATATTTATAGTTAAAATATCACTTAAATTATCTCATTTATTTCTAGATATAAGGCAGCATTTAAAAAGTAAAAAATGAATTTCAGCCAAGCCTCCAGTTATTTTAGGTACTTCTGAAGAGTCAGAACAAACATAACTGATACTGCTTGCACAAAACAATTGTGTGTATTTTACTATATTCCTTTTATTATATCACTTAGTCGTTAAGGGAAAAAGGAATCATGGTCTATTCATGAAAATCCCCCTCTGCCTTGGACGGTTTCTAACTGGTACTGCTAACACTACTACAATTTAGGCAGGGTTCTGAAGCAGCCAAAACTGTGTGCTCTCAGCCTTGTGCTACAGCCCTGACTGGGACAAGGGCTGCAGGAAGTAAATTGATTGGTGTGTGCACAGGAAGATCTCATTTGCTGACAAGAGAGTTCTAGGGTAATGCCAGCACTGTCACTGAAACTTATAACACAGATCCTCAAGCTCCAATTATCACTCATTTTCTCCACCTTCTTATCACTTGTGTTTGACAGCTGTTCGGTGACAACGAAAGAAAGGTTTTTCATCTCTAGGTATTATGCTGGTTGGCCAGATTAACCTCTGGAAAGATTTAATTATCTTTGAGAGGGCAGTCCCTCTGACAACATCCCTTTATCTATCTTGTCCAAATTGGTATTTGCTTCAGTGATTCTCATCCTGAGACTTAGCTCCCCTGTCACCACACACTGTGAGTGAGCTTCATCAAACACCAGAGGCTGAGCCTCTTTTCAGGAAACATTAATTCTGTGGCTGCCTATTTCCAGCTTTATCTTGATACACAGAAATGTGCTTGAGGTTGTCTATCAGGATAAACATTAAAATTAGGTCACAGAAAAAAATAGGTTACAAAACTGTGTGTATGGAATAAGCCCTCCAAAGTGAGCATGTGTGTGTATAGCAAAGAAGTACAGAAAAATGCATCAATACTATCAGTGACTATCTGTGTGGTATGATTGCTGATTCTCTATTTGCTTCATGCTAATACATTTTCTGATTTCAGTATACATATATTTCTTCTTTAATCACACAAGATAAAAAAGCTATTTTAAATATTTCAATATTATTTCAGAGTTACGGAATATTTAAAAGATGATTGGGGGTGCCTCCTAACTTGAGAAATAACTCTAAAAACATCCATGTTTTGGAATCGGCAGATATGACACTCTACCTTTTTCTAATTCTGATTCATGTGATTGCTGGAATTGTTCATTTGAAATCAGTCTACCTTTTGGTTTTCTGACTGAATTTCTAGTCAGAAAGGAATGGGAGACTGTGTGGCGTCAATAATTGAATAGCATGCCAACTAGGCCAGAGTTCATTATCACTATACACAAACTGAGTATAAAACAGTGCATAAAACCTTTAAAAGGGCCAGTAGGTAAGGGTTATAATCAAAGCAAACCAAGTTTCCCAGGAGCCCTCAGCTGGAGACAGCAACAAACCCAGGACAGAAAGGAGTGTTTTCTCTAGTACCCACTCCAAATTGCCTATTTGACTACACGCTACAGGCATTCCCTGGTAGTAGAGCATTAGATGAACCCAGAGCTTTCAAAGCAGGCATCTCTTCTCAGCACGCTGCCGGCCGTGAAGCTGCCCAGAAGCAGAGGAATGAGAAAAATGATCACAGAGGTCTCTATTCAATCCTCAGATGCTGACATTTGGGGAAGTCTGGGATCCTTCTACAGCCAATATACTGAAGATTACTGCACCTCTGTAAGACAGTTTAAGTTAGAGTTTGTAGAGATCCAAGCAATTATATCGTGTTTCCTTGCCCAAGTTTTAAAATCTAGAGTGACTGAGGAGCTAAAAAGATGAGAATCAAAATGTCAGCTTTGTTTTCGATAGAATTATTAGAGAACATGGCGTATGTATGGCAATACTGAGTTTCATGACAATGAATCCCCAGATTCGACAGCTCTGCCCATGCAGACATGGGAAGTACTGGAAATGGAAGCCTGTGTTGGAGGCACCACAATAAATCTATAGCATGGAGGAGCACATCAGACTGTTTGCCCCTATGGGTAGACTGATCCCTGGTATGGAACAAGAGAGGGAAGAATGGCCACTTGAACATACCTAGCTCATTTTCTAAAGTTGCCAAACTGCTAATCGAAGTAATATGTGAGGAGGGTTGGGAGAGTGGCCAAGTGTGGAAAGAAAATAAATCCCTCTTGATAGAAGCCAGAGCATAGGGGAATACACTGCTCACCTTACCTACACACTACTCCTCAGTAACATAACTACCTCTAACACTGACAAAGAGAAGGGCTATCTAGTGAAGAAATTGGACCTCCATGTTCTTATCCTTAACAATGGCATCCTGGTCAAATTAGTTATAACCTAGTAAGGTTCATCCTCTTGTAATCATTAGGGAAGTTTTGCCCACACATTCAGATGGCTTGGGAAACAGTCAACTCAATGAACCTCTGGTTTCTTCCAAGTCTGAAAGTTTCTCATTTCTTTCTAAGGTATAACAACCCACTACATATCCTAAGCTATCTTGCAGTTAAAACAAATATGTTGACAGGATTAAAAATGGGCTAAAACATTTTAGAGAAATTGAGAATCATTAACCCATGAGGAAAAAAAAACTCTGAAAAGCCAAATGCTGAATCATTTGTAAAAGCTGAAGAATTAAACATTCAAATAAGAGCAACATTAAGCCATGATTTATAATTTTCTTCTCTGAAAACACAATGGACCAGAAGATGGCTCAGTAATTTTAACCATATCATGCAATTCACTCATATCTATTACTCTAGTCATTTATTCACTTTGCAACTTGAGTCATCTGGGACAGAATACAAACAAAACACAAATTAGCTGCCAAATTTGGAGCCCAAGTCTGGATATGTACCAAGTAGAGGTGGTACTGAAGTGTGGATATTACCTACAGCAAAGCTGGAATCTGCCAAATGAATGTATTTAACTATTATGGCCTGGATGCATGTGTCCCCCCACTCCCCACACCAGCCCCCAAAACACATGCTGGAATCTTAACACCCAATGTAATGGTGTTAGTAGATGGGGCCATTGGGAAGTGATTAGGTCATGAGAGTGGAGCCCCCATATGTGGTACTAGTACCTTATAAACGCTACACATAGGTCCCTACCCTTTTACCATGTAAGGATACAACAAGATGTTTGTGATCCACAAGAGGGCCCTCAGCCAACCATGCTGGCACCTGATCTCAGACTTCCAAGCCTCCAGAACTGTGAGAAATAAAATTAGGTTGTTTATAAGTGGTACATTGTTGTAGCAGCCCAAACAGACTAAGATACCCATTAATACAAGATACACCACAATCCTCAATTGAAGAAGAAATTCATTTCTTCTTAATCTGCTTTGTTTGCCCATACCAATATGTCACAGAGGAAACGACAGATAAACTGAAGCACTAAATCACAAACTGGCCAAACTTAGGGAGAAGAAAATGGACAAGGTTTAGCCTTCAATCATTCACATATTCAACAAGAATTTTTTGAGTCCGCTGTGTATATCAGGTACTTATTGTGTTAAGAATTAGAAGTTACAGGGGTGCCTGGGTGGTTCAGTCATTTAAGTGTCCAACTCCATTTCAGCTCAGGTAATGATCTCACAGTCATTAGATCAAGCTCCATATCAGGCTCCACACTGGGCACGGAGCCTGCTTAAGATTCTCTCTCCCTCTCCCTCTGCCCTTCCCCCACTCACACAAGCGCCATGCACATGCTCTTGCTTTCAAAAAAATTTAAAATAAAAAAAAAGAATTAGAAGTTACATATGATTATTTCAATAGATGCAGAAAAAGCATTTGACAAAGCACAACACCCATTCATGACAAAAACTCTCAACAAATAGGTTTAGAGGGAACATGCCTCCACATAATAAAGGCCATATGTGAACAACATACTCAGTGATGAAAAACTTACAGTTTTTCCCCTAAGATTAGGAAAAGACAAGGATATCCAATATCACCACTCTTGTGCAACATAGTACTGAAATTCCTAGCCACAACAATCAGATAAGAAATAAAAGACATCCAAATCAGTAATAAGTAAAACTTTCACAATTTTCAGGTGACATGATACTTTATATAAAAAAACCCTAAAGACTCTACCAAAAAAACTACTAGAACTGATAAATTCCATAAAGTCACAGGAAACAAAGTAAATGTGTAGAAATCTGTTGCATTTCTATATACTAATAATGAAGTAGAAGGAGAAATTACGAAAACAATCCCATCTACAATTGCACCAATAATAAAATAGCTAGGAATAGACTTAACCAAGGAGCTGAAAGACCTGCACTCTGAAAACTATTAAACAGTGATGAAAGAAACTGAAGATGACACAAACAAATGGAAAGATATTCCATGCTCATGGATTGGAAGAACAATATTGTTAAATATTAACAAATTTTTAAATCTAAATAAAATTTAAATATTAAATCTACAGATTTAATGCAATCCCTATCAATATACCAACAGCATTTTTCACAGAACTAGATCAACCTAGAATTTGTATAGAACCAAAAAAGACCCCAAATAGCCAAAGTAATCTGGGAAAAGAACAAAACTGCAGTTATCACAATCCCAGATATCGAGATATTCTACAAAGCTATAATAATCAAAACAGTATGGTAATGACACAAAAAAATAGACATGCATATCAATAGAACAAAACAGAGAGCCCATAAATAAACCCATGATTATTTAGTCAGTTAATTTAGAACAAAAAAAGATAAAATACTCAATGGGCAAAGAACAGTCTCTTCAACAAACAGTGCTGGGAAAACTGGACAGCTACATGCAAAACAATAAAACTGGACTACTTTCTTATAGCATACACAAAAATGAACTCAAAATGGGTTCAGGATCTGAAACCTGAAACCGCAAACATCTCAGAAGAGAGCATAGGCAGTGATTTATTTGACCTCAGCTATAACAACATTTTTCTAGTTATGTCTCCTGAGGTAAGGGAAATAAGAGCAAAAATGAACTATTGGGACTTCATCAAGATAAAAACCTTCTGCACGTCAAAGCAAACAATCAACAAAACTAAAAGACAATCTACTAAATGGGAGAAGATATTTGCAAATGACATACCTGATAAAGGGTTAATATCCAAAATATATAAAGAACTTACACAATACCAAAAAACCCCAAATAATCCAATGAACAAAGGGGCAGCAGTCATGAATAGACATTTCTCCAAAGAAAACATACAGATTGCCAACAGACACATGAAAAGATGCTCAACATCACTCACCATCAGGGAAATGAAAATCAAAACCACAATCATGTATCACCTCACACCTGTCAAAATGATAAAGCAAAAACACAAGAAACAAGTGCTGGCGAGGATATGGAGAAAAAGGAACCCTCTGGCACTGCTGGTAGGAATGCAAACTGTTAAAGCCACTGTGGAAAACAGTATGGAGGTTCCTCAAAAAATTAAAAATAAAATTACCAGATGATGCAGTAATTCCACTACTGAGTATTTACCCAAAGAAAACGAAAACACTAATTCAGAATGATACATGCATCCATTAAAAAAAAAAAAAGATACATGCACCACTATGTTTATTGCAGCATTAAATACAATAGCCAAAAAATGAAAGCAACCCAATGTCCATTGATAGATGAATGGATAAAGAATATTTGAGATACACACACACACACACACACACACACACACACACACACTGAAATACTATTCAACCATAACAAATAATGAAATCTTGCCAATTGCAACAATATGGATGGATCTCCCGGGCATAATGCTAAGTGAAATAAGTCAGCAAAAGACATACCATATAATATCTGTATGGAATTTAAGAAACACAACAAATGATCAAAGAAACAAACAAAAATCAAACTCTTAACTATAAAGAACAAACTGATGGTTATCAGAAAGATGGGTGGGGGAATGGATGAAATAGGTGATGAGGATTAAGAGTGCACTTATTCTGAGGAGCACCAAGTAATATACAGAATTGTTGAATAATACTGTACACCTGAAACTAATATTAACACTGTATGTTCATTACACTGGAATTAAATAAATTTTTAAAAAGAATTAGGGTTTATGATTAGGTACCTGGGTGGCTCAGTTAAGCGTCTGAATCTTGGTTTTGGCTCAGGTGATAATCTCATGGTTTCGTGAGATGGAGCCCCACACTGGGTTCTGCACTGGCAACACAGAGCCTGCTTGGGATTCTCTCCCTCTCTCCATGTCCTCCCCTACTCATGCTGTTTCTGTCTCAATAAACAAAGTTAAAAAAAAAAAAGAATTAGGGGTTATGGTAATAACTAAGACTGAGTTATTTTGGATTTTATTCTGGATTTTCTCCCAAATTAGGCCCTTTCAAAACTGAAACAAAATGAACTATTTTAAGCAGGACCATGGTTAATAAGGCATGATGAAGTATTCTAAACATAATAATCTGGTCTACTGATGATTCATGACAAGGTTTCCCAGGTCCACAATAAAAATAATAATAATAATGATCAAAGTGTATGTGCAAATTTATACATGTGCATGTGCTGGGTAAGATGGCCTTTAAGAATTATTCTTGATTCTAAGCTTAGTACTTCCAACTTCTTTAGTATGAAAAAAGTTTTTATAATGTGTGGTATTAGTAAATGGTTGATTTTCTTTTGATATCCTTATTTTGCCAACTAAAAAGCTAGCAACCTTATGTGAGTCCCCAAATTATTTTGGAAATTTTACTTATTCTTGATTACCAAAGGTTTGGGTTATGCTAGAAGGACCGAGGAAAATGTACAGGCTGAGTCAGCAGATGTAATACACCTTGGAAGAAAAGGGGAGCTGTTAAAGCACAGATTAATAGATGTTGACATAATAGGAAAAACAGGTTGACACAAAGTAAGTGCAATATCATTGAGTCAGCCTTCCCTACTTTGTTGGTTGATTCTCAAGCCTGGGTTAAGACCTAATTATGTCACAGGATCTTTGGAATGTAGGGTTGTTTTCCTTTTTTTTTTTTTCCAGAATGCACTGATCAATAGCAGTCAGCTCTTACTATCTGGTCTTCACATACGTTTGGGATATGAGTAAGGAAGAAAGAAGCTGGCAAAATTTAGTAAGAAATACAAAAACCTTGCTCTGAACAGAATAAACCCTCCTTTTTTCAACTCCTGAATGAGACAAAATAAAGTTACAGGAAACGAGACACAGACTGTGAACAGCCTAAGTCTAGAACTCCTGTTTTGAAGGTAACAGAGGGTCCATATGACTTTGGGGTGATCTCATCCAAGGTGCCCTGCAGAGGTAAGCACTTTGGACTATGAGTAGTCTTAGCCCTGATAATGTTCTCCACTGAATCTGAGAAGAGAGGGGTAATGGAGGAAAGAGAAGACCAGCAGTGAGTTTGAGGAAGCCGAATCAACCAAAAGTAATACAATAGTGGATGAATCACAAATGTCTTACACCAAAGACCTTATATGTGTAATACCCTTCTCCCTAAGCCCTCATTTTATGACTCTATGTTCAAGTTCATAAATAATTTGTTTTTCAGGTGTAGTTGTGTCATTTTATTTAGTCCCTTTCCTTTCTTCCCTTCTTACAAGTACATTAGTTGCCATGGGAACTATGATGCTAATTCTAGTGGTGGAGTCCAGAGACATCTATAAACAGAGGAAGAGAGATTTATTCCCACGGTTTGAAATACAGACCCCAAGCTGGAAAACTGCAGAAACTGAATAAACCACATGTAACTTCAACCTCACAACTACATCCTGCTTGGACCAGTTCACCACTGAACCAAGTTAATAAAATTCTAACAGTAAAATCAAACAGGCAGAGATTTCTAATGCTATTCTTCACTGGAGCTTTTTACATAAACTAATCCATCAAGGAAAGTGGTTCCCATAAAAGCATCTGACTGAAGGATTTATGTTTCCTTATCTCTCAAGTGCCAGCCAAAGTCAAGTTCTTACAAACCACAGCCCTCTTTTGTATGGGTACCAATGTTATACTTTGCCTTCTGCTAAATGTTATCTAATTAAAGCCCTTAAGCCTTTCAAACTTTCTCAACAAGAGGAAGTTTCTACAATGAACCTATCAAAAGCAGAGAAGTCTAGCACACCTAAGGCCCAGTCCCTCCAGTGGTAGACCATTGCCATGCCTCTCCCTCCAACCTTTCCCTTGGCCATGAGCTCAATGACTTCACCATGAGCACCAGCACACCACCACTAGCCCACCCAGACATTTCATTCCTGGCTCTCTCATCCAAGATCACTAAATATTTCCTCAATACAACATAAAAACAGAATTCATGTTGAGAAGTTCCTTTATAACCCAAAGTATTCCAAAAGTCATAAAACTCGTGGTCAAATCCATTCAGTTCTTTTCTCTGTTGAGGTTTACACTGAAGATAATAGTGTTTAACTATCTAGGAAATGTCTGTCCTGCTCCTTAAGCAGTGCTCTCCATATCCCATGGATTTAGACTTGGAAGGGGCTAAATATGAACCTCAGAGTTGTAGGATCAGGTTAAAATGTTCCAGAGACTTCTCATCCATAAGTTGGTTGGGAGGCATCAACCCTATTTATGTGTACCCACTAGAAAAAAGTATACTCAATAGCAGTTAAAGCTCATTCAATAAGGGGACTACACCAAGATGTGATAAGATTTAACAAGAAGGGGTAGTACATAAAACAAGCAACACTGAGGAGTCCTTCAGATCTGAAGGTGCCATTGGACTATAGCAAGAAGTTGTAGAAAAGCCGCTTGAGAGAAGGTATGGCATTTCACAGACTGCAGTCCAGCCAAAACGGGAGCAGAGAATAAACACTGTAACTTCTCCCTCACCCTCTGCCTTCTGATTGCCTCTCTGTACCTCCCTCTGGCTGAATCTAACCAGAAAAGACATGGGAGCCCAGGGATCCATGGAGATCAGCCTTCTCAAACAAAAATCAGCATGATGAAGGGTGAAGCAAAGTCTATATGGGCAAACAGAATATGCAGCCAATAGGCTTCTTGTTTATAGACTTGTAAAGGAGTCAGGGCCTACCAAGAGATAGGAGCCTCACATGTGCTAATACAAATCTCAGGAGTTTGCAGCATCTACCTTGCTATTGAAAGAGGAATGACACACAAACTGGAAAACACTAATAGGCATACAATGTACTTACCACCAAGACAGGTCCTGGGAAAATAAAAGTCACAATACATCTTGAAAGTGTGACTTCTCCCAAATTTTGATTTGCATAGACTAAGAACTCAGACTCTCAGAAATCATCATCACCATAACTTTAATAGCCAACATTCATTGGACACACCATGTGCCAAACACCATTCGAAACACTACCCAAATTAACTTGCTTAAATCTTGCAACAACTTTGCAAGACAGGTAGTATTGTCCCCATTTTCTAGATAGTGAAAATTGAATGACTAACAAATAGAGAAGTTACACACCAAGTCAGTGGTGATACCAGGATCTGAACCCAAAATGTGTAACCGCAGAGCATGCACTTTTTTTTTTGGGGGGGGGGGGGGAGGAGGGAGACAAAGGGAGAGAGAGGGAGAGAATCTCAAGCAGGCTCGATGCCCAGCACAGAGCCTGACACAGGGCTCAATCTCATGACCCAGACACTTAGCTGACTGAACCACCCAAGTGCCCTGAGCCTGCACTCTTAAACCCTACACTTAATGGTCTCTCATGACCCTGTTTTTAATACAGTTTTGCTACTTATTATTTCCATGTTACTGGCATCTAAAATCCTATCTGAACAAGGGTCAAAGTACTTACACAACATTACAGAATTTCACAGCAGAAATGGTCAGTAGCAACTCACCCTTATTAGGGAAATACGCACAGATGGATATATGGTATAACTCACCTGAGGCAAGAATGCTTTGTGGTGTCAATGTCAGGAGAAGAACTCATATCCTAATGGCTTGTCCACAACTCTTTCAATTTCATTATAGCTACTCTGATATGCAAAGGAGTTGTATCAAGCACTATGAGGGATCAAAGAAGAAATCAGGCAAGAACCTACCATCTTAGGAGTGACTGAAGGGAGAGAAGATAGGTGTTGCCATTATAATCTAAATGCTCTTGCTCAAAACTGTGATTGTCCATAAAATGTTATGGAGTTTAGAGAAGAAATGGTTTTCTTTCAGAGGACTGTCTGGTAGGGTTTGGTAAAAGAGATGACTTCTGGGTTAGGTTTTTCAGAAAAAGCAGTATCAGAAGATTAATTTCTAGCCCATGGAATTTATCCAGGATTGCCAAGGATCCAATTCAGAAGCAAAACTGCCACTCTAGAAACCTGAGAAACTTTGATGTTTGCAGTTTTGTGAGGCATGGAATCTGTAGATGCTAACGCACTAAGAGATTCAAGATTCTTCAAGAATTCTTTACCATTCAAGATTCTTTACCATCATCACCCATGTGGATGCCATCATTCTGGACTTGAGTAGTGGTAGAAATCAGGGTTTGAAATAATGGGAAGGCTTAGGGGCATCAATGGGAAGAGTAATCGCAGAATGCTAAGAGTACTGTTTTCACTGCTGGACTCAAATTGCAGTTTTTGTGCCCAAGAAACTAAGAAAATGTAATAACTTTCCAGATTAAACCAAACTTTCAGAAAGAGCAGAGGTAGCTTTTTCACCTAGAAGAATGTGCTCTAGCCTTTGTGATTGACACAAAGGCCCTAAGAGGAGTGGCAGTCCCCCTTTGTTCTTGCTCTATTAGGCAAGGAAGTCAGGTAAAGGGTGTTCAAACTCTAAGTATTCCTATTTTTTCTTATATTGTCTCCAGACGAGGTAAGCACACTCACCACTCCTGCCACCTTCTCTCCCTACCTCAATGTCCTCCTCTGAAATTCAAATGAATTACCTGGAAGGCAAATGAGTCCTCCATGAATCCTTCTAAGATTCAGTTTCCAGATCTACATATATTTTCAGTATAGCCCATGATGGTGGCTCATAGCCAGTGCAGAGTAAAGGTTTAATTTAATATGGTTTAATTACATTGAAGGAAAGAGAGTAGAGGACTAATAAAAGAAGGTTCTAAATTTTTTTTTCTTTGAAACTGCTGGCTGAGTGATTCTCACTTCCCTCTAAAGAAAAAGCACTGTTTCCAGAGGCACTCTGTGTTGAGTGAACTAGTTGTCTGCTCAGGTGTAACAAACCTCATGGTTGCTGTACTTTCCCTGAAGAGCTAGGGCAAACCCTGTTTCTAACTGCTGTGATGAAGATTCCCTCAGACAGAGGAGCTATTCCTGGAGCACACTTATTACTTATTGATCTCACCAAACCTGGTTTGGTCACCCATGACAACCATTCAGGAAGCGCCCTTGTGTACAATGAGTTGTCAGTGATCTGTGCAGGTATCCAACACCAAAATCTGTGTCAGATCCCAATTTCCTCAGACACTTTCAACTGTAACTCCATTGCTTACCTGAGGAGCAATGATTCAAGCATAGTTTTGAGCAGCCTCCATTATGGAAGAAATGCAGACACATTAATGAGAATACTTAATGGTAAAGAAATATTGCTAGCTTTTCAAGATTTTATCTAAGGTCTCTGTAGGTGGACATGAAAGGGATCATTAAAACTTCGAAGATTTAGATTCTCTACTATCTTCTACTATGAGCATGTGATAATTAAATCCAAGAGCAAATCATGTAACCAGTAATAGCAAAGAGCCAACATGGTACCAGATTCAGAGGAAAAAGTGCCCATCTGTAGACAGATGGGGCTCACAGCTAGTCTCTGGAGAATAGATAGAATTCTGTGCTAAAGAGAAGAAGCCATCACTCAAAGTGAATGGTATGGCCAGAGACTGACAGAATGTGGATGAGAGTATAAAATATGTCATGTGGCTACAGAAGTGGGAAATATGACTGAAAATGCAGCTTAGTGCCAGATTATGGAGAACCTTGAGAATTAGGCTGCAGGATTTGAACATTAATGACACAGCTCTCTAAAAATCAGCTATCAACACTAAAATGAACTGCTCCTAATGCAGTGTCCTTCCATCATTAGTGGTGTATCAGCTAACACTAGCCCTGTTAGTGGTGAGCAATCAGAATTTTTCTGTTCTGTGTTATGGGATACAGGATCAGATTATCCAAGAGAGTATGATGCAGAGGAGCATGGAATGTAGAGTCAAAGACCTGGATGGGAGCCTAGCTCTGCCTCTTACTACTTTTATTTTCTTGTGGTTATGATGGGCTTCATTTTATCATCTGCAAAATGAGCATAAAAGTGCCTACGTCACAGGGTGAGTACAAGTTCAAAGTGCATGCAATGTGGGAATATACTTTGTAAAAAGTATAATACGTGTTATAGTTGATATTTATGAATGTTAAACTCCCTTCCAATTTGCAAATTCTTGGTTATATCCTGGAGGTATTATGGTCCAGAGGAGGGTCATGGTGAAAATTATATTGTAACAACAATGGAACACATATAGCAAATTGGTTTGGAAAAGAGAAAAGGTAGGAAGAATTTCTTAATAGCCTAGGAAGGAGTCACGGGGTCAGGAAAGCCTTAATTAGTGGGAGTAACAGGGAAGGAAGGGAGTAAGGGAGTGACAAGAATTCATGAAGGAAGAGTTTTGAGAGAAAGATTTACGAATCAAAGGGTGACTCAGATTACAAGCAAAATAGCTTGCTTGAAACATCTTAGTTCCAGCATTTTCAGATTAAGGGACTGTCTAAAACTTTGTTATGCAATACAGCAATCACTGGCCCCATGTGGCTCTTGAGCACTTGAAAAGCAGCTAGTCCAAACTCAGATGTGCTGAAAGTGTAAATCATACACTAAATGTCAAAGATCTAATGTGGAAAAAAATACAAAATATCTCAATTTTAATTTTTTTTTAATTTTTTTTTTTTTGAGAGACAGAGCAAGAGAGCAAGCATGGAAGAGCAAGTGGGGAAAAGGCAGACAGAGAATCCTAAGCAGGCTCCACGCTGTCAGCACTGAGTCTGATGTGGGGCTTTAATGCCACAACTGTGAGATCAGTTGTGAGATCATGACCTGAGCCAAAATCAAGAGTGGGATGCTTACCCAACTGAGCCACTAGGCACCCCAAAGTATCTCAATTTTTATAGTGCTTACATGTTTAAATGACAATGAGCTAAAAAAATTTTAATTAATTTCACCTGTTTCGCTGTACTTTTTTTAACGTGGCTACTAGAAAAAATTAAAATATAGATGTGACTTGTATTATATTCTATTGAACTGCACTGGCAGTGCACATAATTCTCAACAGCATATAATTCTAGCATAAAATTCTCAACAGAATCATAATGGAGCTTTTCATCAACACATTCCAGAGGTCTCTCCCAGGCTACTTAAATAAGCAGAAGCTATGAGGGACCATCTGTATTTTTGTTTCGTGTTGCTTTTTACTGAAGTTTCACACACACACAGAAAGGTGCATACATCATAAGTATTACAGGTGGATGAATTTTCACCTGTAATTAGTCCTAAAATCAGTAGCCAGATGGACAAAACATTAGCAGCATCACAAAATCCCCTTTCTCATGTCTTTCCCAATCATGACCTTTCCCCTGGGTAACCACTCATCTGTTTTGTTTTTTAATAAGTTCTCCCAATAATCATAAGCCATAGGGTTTTGCGTTAGAACACTCTAAACACGTTTTTTTTTTTTTCCTTTATTTTTGAGATACAGAGCATGAGCAGGGAGAGAGAGGGAGACACCTAATCAGAAGCAGGCTCCAGGCTCTGAGCGGTCAGCACAGAGCCCGACGTGGGGCTTGAACTCACGGACCGGAGATCATGACCTGAGCTGAAGTTGGACACTTAACCGACTGAGCCATCCAGGCACCCCTAAGCACACTTTTTAAGCTTTGTTTGTACAATCATCACCTGAAGACCTCATTAAGAAACAGATTCCAGCCCCAGATACTTTGATGAGTTATGTCTGGGAGAAGCATGAGGTCCCCTGGAATCTTTAGTTACTGAGTTCCCCATGTGATGTGATGCAGGTGATCCAAGTGTCATATTTGAGGAAATGCTACTTTCTGGGCAGGAAGTACAGTGTTAACCAAATAGGCAGGCTAGGAACACCCACTGGCAGTGCAACAGCAAAGCAGGAGCAAAGAGGGGAGGGGAAGATGAATAATTAAAGAATTTGATTTGACATTTCAAAAAAATTATCAAAAAGTCTTATAGAAAATTATAACTGTCGGGCACCTGGGTGGCTCAGTCTGTTGAGCATCTGACTTCAGCTCAGGTCATGATCTCACTGTTCATGGGTTCTAGCCCCGCATTGGGCTCCGTGCTGACAGCTCAGAGCCTGGAGCCTATTTCGGATTCTGTCTCCCTCTCTCTCTCCCCTGCCCTCCCTCACTCGCACTCTCTGTCTCAAAACTAAATTAACATTAAAAAAATTAAAAAAAAAAAAACAAATTATAAATGTTTATCTTAACTTTCTTCCTTTACATTTTGACTTAGAATTTTATTTTTCTATTGTCATTGAATTACATGACAGAGGAGGGTACTATAATTCTTTTCAGAGCTTTCTGTTTTTAAAGATCTCATTCTGGCCTTAGATGAGAATTAAAATATTGCCCCAAATTTTTGTTCCATCTTATTCTGTAGGCCTTGGGGATCACAGGATATGCACACATACCAAACTTGGGGTTCATTAATCTTGAAGGCAGAAAGTCTCACCGTTTTGCCTCAATTTACTGGGTTTTTGCAAATCAGATCTTTCTTGTAAAAGGGGAAAATAACTACTGTCTTCAGAGGAAGATGGATCTTCTAGTAGAAAAGCATGTCTGGGAGAAGTTCTTCAGCTCATTAAACACCCAAGTTTAAATCTTTCTTTCAGTGTCTTTAGAGGATTGGCTGGTCAACATCACAACATAAGAATCAACACCTTGGGCAAACAGCTATTCAAGGACGAGATTCTAGTAGTAGTTAAAAGCCTGCCCACCTTGAACTTCTGGGAGCCCAGGTCTAAGCCCTAATTCACCATCTCTGCACCTCAGTAATATGCAAATCACACTAACAGCAGTGATTTTTTTAATTTTAATTTTATTTTAATTCTTTTTATTTTAATTTTAAAATGGGGATTAAGGAGAGCACTTGTTGTGATGACCCCAGGGTGTTGTATGGAAGTGTTGAATCACTAAACTGTACACCTGAAACTAATATTACGCTGTATGGTGACTGGAATTTAAGTAAAAACAAACAAAAGAAAAAGAATTCCTAAATGGTCACAAATCTTATACAACGTGTTTTGTTTCTTCATGCCTAACCATTAAGGAATCATTTGAGCCAATTCAGAATCCCAAGATTTATTCAAATTCCCCCATTAGTTAGTTGAGCAAATTACTAAGAATCAGACAACGATTAGCAGGAGTTGACCACTATGAGAAGTGTCCCTAAGAGCACGCTCCTTTTGACTCCTGGACAATTAACACAGTCTAACTCCTTAGCATCAGGTGACCCCCTTTTTTCATCTTTCTGTTTCCCTCCCTAATCGTCATGATGGCATGGCTCCATACACCATACTGGGGAAGTGCCCTTCTTCTTGTTCATAGAACATATGAGCTGAGGCCAGGAAAACAATCTTGAAATGCAAGAAAACTAACTGGGCCCCAGAGAAATCAAGTCAATGATCCCAGCCTCTAACAGACTCAACCAGCCAGCAGATACAGAGCACAGAGCACCACACTGCACTGTGTGAGGCATCTCATGGGAAACATCCACCATCAACACCAAAGGTACAGAAGCAACCATCAGACCCTACACTTTTCCTCTGCAAGTAAATGACTGAAGTCTCAGGTTCAGGCACTTGTAAAAGAGAATATATCTAGTTAACAGCAGAGCCAAGACCAATGTCCAAGTTCCAGTTCCTAGCTTTAAACTATCTCCATCTCAGAGGAACAAAACAGAGGGAATCATATTTCCTGATTTCAAGCTATATTATAAAGTGTAGTAATCAAAACAGTATGGTACTGGCATAAAAACAGACACATAGACCAATGAAACAATCAGAAGCCCAGATATAAACCAATGCATACATAGTCAACTATTACTTGACAAAGGAACCAAGAATATTCAATGAAGAAAAGATAGTCACTTCAATAAATGGTGCTGGGATCATTGGATATTGACATGTAAAAAGAACAAAACTACACACTTATCTTTTACCACTTACCAAAAATGAACTCAAAATGGATTAAAGGCTAAAATGTAAGACCAGAAACCATAAAACTCTAAGAAAACATGTGACTGAAGCTCCATGACATGAGTTGTGGCATTGATTTTTTGGCCATGACAGCAAAAGCACAAGGAACAGAATAAAAAAAAAAAAAAAAAAAGAAAAGCCCACAAGTGGGACTACAAACTAAAAAACTTCTGCACAGAAAATATCAACAAACTTAAAATATTTGCAAATATTTTCAGAATAGGAAAAAATATTTGCAAACCATCTGTCTGATAAGGGGTTAATATCCAAGATACACTTTCTAAAAGAAAGCAAAACCTCCTACAATAGCCAAAAACCAAAAATCTAATTTAAAAATGGGCAAAGGACCTGAATAGACATTTTTCAAAAAAAAAGCAGATAGCCAACAGATACATGAAAAGGTGCTCAGCATCACTAATTATCAGGGAAATGCAAATCAAAACTACAATGAGATCACCTCAAACCTGTAAAATAGATGTCATCAAAAAGACAAAAGATAGTAAATCCTGTTGTGAATGTTAAGGGAAAAGAACACAGTGCACTATTGGTGGGATTATGCATTGGTGTAGCGACTATGGAAAACAGTATGGAGATTCCCCAAATAATTAAAAATAGAACTACCATATAATCCAGCAATTCTACTTTTGGGTATATATCCAAAGGAAACAAAATCACTATGTCAAGGAGCTATCTGCACCCCCAAGTTCACAGCACTATTTACAACAGCCAAGACATGAAAACAACTAAGTGTTCAACAACAGATGAATGGACAAATAAATTGTGGTACACACACAGACACACGGAGTACTACTGAGCCATGAAAAAGGGAAACCCTATCATTATAACACCATGGGTGGACATTGAGAACATGATACTAATTGAAATAAGTCAGAAAGACAAATACTGTATGATCTCATTGATAAGTTGAATCTTTAAAAAAATACAAGTAAAAAGAAAAAATGCATAAAAAAAGAGATCAGATTTATGATTAACAGAGGCAGAGGATGGGGGAGGTGGATGAAGGTAGACAAGAAGTACAAACTTCCAAATGTATAATAATTAAGTACTGGGGATGTGATATACTACATGATGACTACAGTTAACTTTAATATATACCTAATAACAGTGTTAACAGTAAATCCTAAAGTGCTGATCACAAGGAAAAATAGTTTTTTTTATATCTATATAAGGTTACAGATATTAACTAAATTTATTGTGATAATCATTTTAAAATTTAAGTCACATCATTATGCTATACTCCTTAAACTTATATTTGCTATATGTCAAATATATCTCAAAACTGGAAAAAGACTCTTTAATTATGGAATTAAAGACTATATGCCTTTAAAAATTAAAGTTATAAATATGTATAAAAATCCTTGAGACCACAAAAATAATCACATCATTTTAGTTTTCCTATGCAATCAGCTTTAACAACTAATTTACCCAATATTTATCAAGTATAAAGCACTGTGCTAAGAACATGAACATTACTAACCCCATTCTAGAAATTAAGGCACTAAGGGGTTACTTATCCATATTCACACAACTAACAAACAAGTGGGAGGGTCTAAATTCAGGTCACTTTTCTCCATATGCAAAGTAGACTCTCTTAACCACAATGCTACAGCACCTCTTAGAACCACATCACCCTCCATGGATGACTGGAGTGTTAAAGCTAGCTCAGGGTCCTGCCAAAAATAGATCCCTATCCATGTGACCCATCTCTCCTTCCCTCCCTCCCTGCCTGCCTGCCTCTCTCTCTCTCTCTCACACACATACACACACACACACACACACACACACGCCATCTGCAGGATGCATAGTCAGTTTACCATGGGAAAACAGTGTGCATGGTCAAATCAGTGTCAGCACAGTCCTTGCCTTAAAGGCACTTGATGGCTGGATCTCTCCCATTAGAAAGCGCATTCCTTAAACCTGAAATGTAGCTACCTAGGATGTCTTCAGGAGGAGAAACAGGAGCTGTGGAGCACACTGGAGGATAGGGCAAAAATACCACTTCCCTCACAATTTTGCTACAAACCAGTCCAACTTTAGAAGGCAAGGAAAGAAACACAGTTTCCCCCAAGCCTCAAAGCTCTCCTCTATTCAGGACTCTCAGCTTTGCTACCTGCCTCTCAAGTCCTGGGGTCTGACTCCTATTTACCCTTAGCTGATCACCTGGCTGGAGACATTAGGCCACTTGTGACTATAAAATTTTTAATTCACATTATGACACTTAGAGGGGCATAAATATGTTGGAACATCAGATATAAAACTGTCCTAGGTCACCTCAATGAATGGTCATACTATCCTAGCACCCAGTTGCCTTCCCTGCAAGATACATTTTTAATGGGAAGTGGAAGAAAGTGGCCCATCTGCAGAAGCAGTGCTTTCCCACTGAGGATTCTGTCCAGTTTCCTCCCCTGTGGCATCTTCCTAGGTGTCTGCTACCACCAGCACACAGAACTTACAAGGACATTTGGCAAGGCAGGTTGGCTCATTTTCTACCAAAGATTTGATTGAAGATTTGATTCCTTTTACCAAAAATCTAATTTCTAAGAATAAAGGAGTACTAGCTGAGGATAAATTTGATGGGGGTGAATTTCTTAGTAAACTCGATCCAAAAGGCATCTTTTGCAGGACACCTGCAAGCCATAGAATTTGACTGAGATACTTTCATCCTACTCAGGAGAGGAGCAAAAGCAAAGGTTTGCTGCCACCTGCTGGTGAATATGAGTCCCTGCTAACAAGAGGACAGCAGCAGGGCTTGACATTTGATTGCTTCAGGATGTCTACAGGAACCCAGAGTCAACTTACTCAGAGCAGCGGTGACCCACAGGGCTATCATCTCAAGCACTTATTCAACAACGATTTACTGTGAACATGATGCACCCTAAGCCAGAGGGGAGACAGCAAGATGATGGAGACTCCTGACCTCGATGAGTTTACATCTATTTCACTAAAAGAAAGAAGGCAAAGATTATCTAAAACATCTTTGTATCTTCAAAAAGATTTTTTTTTGAGACGTTGAAATTATTAGGTATTTCCCAAGGACAATGCATATTCTAGTAATTTCTCTGCCAATTTTGGTTACAAAACAATGAATGTGGCACACAGGAAATAATCCTAGAAAAATGTAGAAAGTATGGCTTATCATTATTCCTACCTCTTGCTTTTACTTTCCTTATGACCTCTACCTTTTATACTATTTCTATCAAATAGGATACATAAACTGGTTAAAAGGCAAAACCCCAGGAAGTAGCAAATGATTCACTTTAACTACTGATGTCAGCTGGGGAAACTGATAGAGTGAAACAAACTCCAGTGTCAGGCTTTCACAGCAGTGGGAAAGATCATTTCAGATGGACTCTGGCTGAAAGGACATTTCCTCCTTTTTCAAAAAAAACAAAGGCCTCTTCCACTTCCACAGCATATATATTTTATAAGCAGTAGCAGCTATAATAAGCATTTTATATTATCAGAAAGGAGGTACCTTGAAATCCCCAGCATTATGTCCCAATACAGGCAGAAACGCAATCAGTAAAAACTGAATTTAAAGTTGAAGCCTTGAACATTTGCAAATGGAGAAACTAAGAAATTCTGGAACTGGTAAGTTGCATTGATCCCAGCAGGTGACCTGCTGAATGTGAACAGTCTCAGACCAGAGGCAAAGCAGGAGAGAATCAGGGCAGGAACAGAATGGCCATGACATGAAAGGAAGGAAAGGCACAGAGAACTAGGAAGGAGACATTTCCTCTGGGCAAGGGTTTTCCCAGAGCTTAATGAGGAAGGATCATATTGCAGTTGTAGCTGTGTTATTTTTAAGGTCTCCTCTGGATATATGTAAACCTGTTAAGCAAAATGAGCACTAATCCTTCCAAGGTCTCCTTCAATCTCAATCCATCACCTACTTGGTCTTCATAAAACCCCAAGTTTAAAATAATTATTTTAAATTTAAAAAGATCCCTCAAACAAGCCCATTCCTGTTTGGGTATGTGGTTTCTTACACTTGCCTTTTGTTGGCTATTTCTTTGCCCCAAATCCAATTTTTAGGCCATGAGTCTGATAAACAAACCTTGATGACCCAGTAAGAAACCGGGGAATTCTGACGAGTGAGCATGATAGTAACTGGTCATCAGAATAACACGTAAAGATTAGACGTGGTGCCTAAAAAACATCAACTAAAAAACATAGTTCCAGACTCAACATTACTGGCTGGACAATTTGTGCAGACACTGCTTTTTATGCAAAATAAAGGAATGAACCCCTTCTCAGCTCTCAGGAAATAGGATGACAAATTTTTCATTCCCAATTCTATTGATGTACCCACATAATAGTTGTCAAAGAGTCACCTACCATTTTATTACCTTCATCCGCAATTCTGATTTACTTTTATTAAATGTCATATTAGAATATATTCTTCATGGCCCTAGCAATGTGTCCAGTGAAGGCAGTCACTAGAAACCAGGGTGGAGGGGAAATGCCAGACTCCATCATGGTACAGTGGAGCTGATGTGGCATTGTGAGAACAGGCCATCCTACTTCATGTTCATTTAAAATAATGCGGAAAAAGGAAAAACCCACTTACCGATTTTGACTGAGCAAGAACTTCCAATTTGATAATATAAGCTCGACAGCGTCCACTAATGAACTGCTCAATCAAACTTGGTTGACTACTCTTGACCTGTGACAGGACCAAGGAAATCTCAGGGTAGCATTTCTTATTGGACCTGAATAGAATCTAGCTAATCACCTGAATAACTGTCCTGCACATCACAGATGAACCGCTCAAAAACTTCCCTTTAGCACCTACACACCAGAGCTGAGTTGCCACATGTCACAATGTGGTTGTTAGAGGTGAAGACAAAGGGAGACTCAATCTCAGATCCAAAATTATTTCTTTCAGAGAACACAGAGGAAAGATGGGAGCATACACTATATCAATGGAAGAAAAGCTTTATTAACTTTTCTTTCCATCTTATTAATTAGCACAGCCACTAAATCATCCTCTCCTGACAGGCTTCCTACTGTGACACCATATTGACTGTAAGGAGGATGTGACCCTGTTAGGTCCCCTGAGGTTTCTTCTACTTGAATCCATTTTTTTAAAAAGTTCTTTCCAATGTCCTGTTCTTTCTCATCTTCCACTTATTGCATCTTATTTATAGAAAAATTTATAGAATGGGGTAATCTGATCACATGAGGGATTAGAGAAAGGACCTGTACTGATTTCCTTTGAGAGCCATACAATTCAAAGGCCTGAAAGGTCAGCATGAGTTGATCCTTCTCCTAGTGAGCACATGTTTAATAGAAGGAAAAGAATATGCATATGTCTATTACAGGAACCTAAAAGTGGAATATACTCAAGATATTTAAAGGGGCATTAGAAAGCAAGCAAGAACTTTTCTGCTATGTTTAAGAGTTGGTTATGGTAAATGAATTATACAATGAGATGACATTTCAAAGTTCACAGTGACATTGATCAGGCAACCAGCTGGGGAGATCATTGATTACAGAGGGGCAAACTAGCTGTTTGGTATCTTGTTTTTGTGAACTACCAGAAAAAAGATTCCTGTCCCAATGCAGAGAAGCAAGCATCGAGAGGCTGCAAGAAGTCCTTCCTGGGATAGGAAGTCTACTGTGGGTACAATCTGTTTGTGTCCACTCATAACTGATAAGCCACATGCCCTACATTTTTATCCTCAGATGGCTATTTTTGTCTAAATGTCCTAGTATTCTGAACTGTTATCTGTTCTTGCATTTATTCATTCAACCAATGACTGTGCAAGATACTGGGAAAAGTTCTGGGAAGGGTTAAAAGATCCAGAACATACTCATAAGTAGCTCACAATCTAACAGACACTCTACAGATAATTCCATTTTAGAAAGAAAATCATTCCTGTCATGGAGATCCTGTGTGTGCACACTCGTGTGTGTGTGTGACAGAGAGAGAGAGAGAGAGAGAGAGAGAGAGAGAGAGAGAGAGAGAGAGAGAGGGGGAGGGAGAGAGGGGTGGGGGAGGGGAGTATTACTAAGAGCACAGGCAAGTGTCTCTATCAGGCTGTCACACAAAGAGGAAGGAATGTCTGGACTAACACTACCTGCCAAAATCTTCTCACCTTCAATAACAGAACAGGTAAAACAAGCCACATTCAGCAATCCAAAAGCAGAATAGAGCTCTTCAGGCAACTACAAATTCTGTGACCACTTTCAATGTTTTCCTATTTCTTTTTTGGCTGAATCTTGATGGACAACAATCAGTTTCATAAAATTACCCAAGTGAATTCACTTGATGTCAAAACTAAAATCTTTGGACTTAGAAGGCACTTTCCATGACCATTATTGGTGGTGACTGTCAGTGAATTCAGCCAGGCGATGCAGTGAAGAACAGCAACCCTGTGCCCCTGGAAGGGAACATGGGGCAGAAGTTAGGAATGAAGGTTCTAGAGTCAGGATGCTTGTGAGCACGAGGTAAGATGATGGCACTGTTAGGTATTTAGCATCATGTGTGGCACAAAAGAATCTATTATCAGATGCTATGACTGTATTATTAAAATTAGCATTTGGAAGTTTGCTCTAGAGTTACACTGTTACAGTTATGAATTCTGGTATCAAGACAGTTAAATCTACAGGTCACAAGTGCAAGTTAAAAAGATGAGTAACAGGAAGTGATCTGATGGGATTTCAAAAGAACTTAAATGTACAAATCTCTGCAAAGTGTCCTAACAGTAAACTCAGACTATAAATTATATATTTATATAAGTTAGATACTTTGATCTGCAACAATTCTTTATATAAAGAAAAATGGATAAGTAGGTGTGATTTTGTTAAATAACAGATATTTGTGAACAGATCTCTTTTTAAATGTTGCTTCCCAAGGGATTTTCACATTTTAAGAGATTTCTGCATTCTATATCAGTTTGTGTATTTGTCCTCTCTTTATGGTAAATCAGTGATACTTTTTGGCTATCTCACAAAAAATATATATATATGTATATATATGCGTGTGTATGTGTATATATGCATATATATGCATATATACACACGTATATACACATGTATATATATACATACATATACACATGTACATGTATACATATATATATATGAATAAGTCAGATACTTAAAGCCAAAACAAATGTTAGATTTTCCATTATGGGTGCATTGTTAGCTCTAAGAAACAAAAGAAAACTTAACCACACAAATACAAATGAATTTTAAGTTGCCCAGTAACAGAAAAATGTGACAGCTGAGGCATCGGTGTGGCTCAGAAGTGTTGAGTGTCCAACTCCTGATTTCAGCTCAAGTCATGATCTCATGGTTCGTGGGATTGAGCCCCGCATCAGGCTCCATGCTAACAGCACAGAGCCTGCTTGGGATTCCTTCTCTCTCTTTGTCCCTCCCTCTGCTTGCAAGCTCTCTCAAAATAAACTTTCTAAAAAAACATATGAGAGTCAAGAATAACACTGTGACTCCATCAACTAATTCTCAGAAAATGGGAAAAATCTCAGATTTTTCCATTTTAACATCAGTCGATAAAGACTAATAACATCCATAAACAATGGATTGAAACTGATGACCAGCCTATGGCAACGAAAGCATAGTATCTTATTTAGAAGTAACAGTTGTGACTAAAGGGGTGGGAAGGCACACTGCATACGCTCTTTTGGAATCTAAGAGTGACAAGCACTTGTTCAACAATTACTTCTGGAGCTGACACTATAGGTCAGGCAGTGTTCTAGGTGCTAGGAAGAAAGCAACACACAAAATGGACAAAAATTACTATCCTCATGTTGTTCATATTCCAAGGTCTTTTTCATTCCAGCTTAAGTTTGTTTCCCTTGAAAGTTAAACATATTTGAATGTGAAGCATGCTCTGACAGGCCACCTACATCCTCCTTCAAGAATGAAACACTGAGGGGGCACCTGGGTGGCTCAGTTGGTTGTGTCTGACTCTTGGTTTCAGCTCAGATCATGATCTCATGGTTCATGAGATTGAATTCTGTGTCATTAGGCTCTGGGATGACAGTGTGGAGCCTGCTGGGGATTCCCTCTGCCCCTCTCTGTGCCCACCTCACCCCCCATGCGTGCATGTATGCCTGCACTCTCTCACTCAAAATAAATAAACTTAAAAAAAAAAAAGAATGAAATGCTGAGAACCCTCACTGTTGGTGGGAATGTAAATTGGTGCAACCACTATGGAAAATAGTAGGGAAGTTCCTCAAAAAATTAAAAACAGAACTACCATACAATCAATTCACTTTGGGGTGATTAAAGAAAACGAAAACACCAAGGTGAACAGACATATGCACCCCTATGTTTGTGGAAGCATTATTTACAGAGCCAAGATATGGAAGCAACCTACGTCCAACAGATGAATAAAGATGTGGTATATACAATGCAATATCATTCAGTCATAAAGAATGACATGTCGCCATTTGTGACAAAACAAAAATGACCTAGAGGGTATTATGCTAAGTGAAATAAGATTTCACTTACATGTGGAATCTAAGTACAAAACTAACAAAACAGAAACAGACACAGATATAGGTAACAAACTCATTTACCAGAGGGATGTGGGGGTAAAATAGGTGGATATTTAAAAGGTACAAACTTCCAGTTGTAAAGTCAGTCAGTCATGGGAATGTAATGCATAGCATAGGGAATAGAGTCAATATTGTGACAACTTTGTATGGTGACATATGATAACTAGACATCATGGTGATCATTCCATAGTGTATAAAAACATCAAATAACTATGATGTATACCTGAAATAGGATATTTTGTGTCAACTATACATCAATTTAAAAAAAGAATGAAGGGGTGATCAAAGGGTATAAACTTCTACTTAATATATAAATCAATACACCACACACTTTAAACTTCCACAATGTTCTATTCTGATTATACCTGAAAGCTGAATACAAATAACGAACTTATTTCCTTCCTCAGCTGCTGTGAGTGCAGTAGTCAACACTCTTTGGAGATTTTAATGGGCTAAATAAAACCGCTTCACCTAAAATCAAACCACCTTCTGGGGCAGCCCAAAGCCAAAGACTGATTAACATTACAACTTAGGACAAGGGGCATGTCAGCCTTAGAGGTTCCTGTGGGGTCAGCAGAGGCCTTTATTCGTTCCATATTGAGACTTCCCTTTCTGCTTAAGAACTGATCGTAAGAGCATTATCAAGAACATTCCTTATGAAGCCTCCTGTATGCTCTTCTGTATTTTACAGTTGGCTTCCCAGGAATCCACCTGGCAAAATTTTGTATCAAGAGAAAACAAATGCCAAGAAGAGAATTTCAAATTGGATCATCTATCCACCTGCTGGCAATGAGGACCCACCTCTGATGACAGAAACAGCACAAATAGCCGCTGGCACAGGGCAACAGGGCAACTGTTGAAACGTTTACAGGTGGTAAACAAAAACGGGTAGAAGGGAATGCATTAGCTCAATTTGGAGGGAAAATGGAGGAAGCAGTAATTGTTAGGACAGTGGAACCAGAATGCTATTAATTAACTGTGGATGCTCTGGATAAAGACAAAATAAATAGTCAACTAAAAGTGGAGTATTTCCTTGGTGGTGAATAAAGTGGTTCTTATCTCCTCAGCAGGAAGGAAGAGAAAGCTGTGGACACCACCCAGGAACAAAGTTTCATAGATTACACTCCCAACCAAGGAAGATCAGCTGTGCCATAATTAGGGTCCTGATTTGAAAAGAATAGGATTCTGACACATGGGGTGCAGGCATCTAGGTTGACGGACTCAAAGCACTTGAATCACCAGACTGCCTCAACTCTCTAAGCCTGAGGAAGTGGCCTAATTCTCCAAGGGAAGGGCTAACCCTCTTTTGTTTGAAAATCATGCAAAGATTTTGCTAACAAAGGAATATGTGCCCATTCAGTGGCCACTCTCCCATATGGACACTTGACTAGTAACTATGGTTAAATCACAGCACAACTCAGTTGGAGACATGCTAGGAGAAACAATACCCTCAAAGTAACTGCATGGTTCACCCAGAAAAGACAAAATAGATTCTGAGTGTGCTGGACCCAAGCAATAAGACACTAATCCGAATAAAAGTTTATTCTCTCATGATACAGCATTAATGCTCTAACAAAGACCTTTGAAAGTGGCACAAACACACAGCTAAGAAGGCCTCTAGAAGCCTGAAAAAGATGGCCCATACTAAATGAAACAGAAATAGCAGAATTACTGTGCCAGACAATGGAAAAAGGGGTTAAAAGATGTAGAGAAGTGATATCCACAGGGATACACTATGTAAAGCCAGAAAATCCAACAGATCACTTTGCTTCACAGGAGAGTGAGAGGATTTAACATTTACCAAAGCAATGAGGAATGTCTGGTGAGAGGGGAAAAAACAACACTAAGAAGTTTGGTTGTTGGCTCTCCTATGTAAGTCAGTGCACATAAGAGATGCAGAAGTGGGTTCACACCTGATAACAACCGGCATGGTAAATCTCCAAAAACAATCAAGGCCATATATTAGTACTTAACCAGAAGCCAGGTGGATGAAAATACTGTAGAGTGGCAAGGACACACTGTCAGTAAAAGGAGGCCTGACCAGGTGTGGGTTATAGTCTGCTTAAGAGATAAGAGCTTCCACAGGGCTGAACTAGATGGGCAGTCAATAAGGATGCTTTTCAATCTACATAAAATCCAAAAGAACTCCAAGGTGGTTAGTCAGAAGTCTGAAAGCAGGCACCCTAACAAAAAGTCATGATTCTTTTATCAGTCTCTATACCTGAGCTACGTTTCAGACTCAGAACCCAGCAATACCATGGCAAGTATATGATGAGTCCCTCAATCCTTCCCCAAAGAGACACAGGCTCTTGATTCAAGAAACTGTATACTTGAGAGAGATCCAAACACCGTTAGGGTTGTTGACAAAGGGTCTAAGTTGACAGTGACTTTTGGATACTCAGAGTATGCATCCAATGACTGATCATCACAGGGCTACTGAAGCCCCAGGTCCCTTACCCCAAACCTGGGAGAATTCTGAAGGGCCACCCGGACCCCATGTTTAGCTGAGGCCTTCTTCAGAACTGTGCTGTATTTCGTCTCCTCTCTACCCAATTCTACTCCCTGACCTTCCTCCATGGGTGTTGATTACAAAACCAAAAACACTTTATACTGAATATCCTGCAAGCCTATCTTGAGTTCACTCTCAGGTTAACCCATCTGCAACACTGGGTGAATCTGAGAAACTGGGGAGAGGGGAAGAGTAAGAGGTGCCTTGTGTGGAATACTTCCCATTTGTTCATCCAAGTCTGTTCTCCTCTCGTTTACTGCTCTATTCCTTGCTCTATGGACTGTGTCACCCGAGGCCTTTGCCCAGTGATTTCTCAAGGGAGCCAACAGGAGACTGAAGAGTGGAAAAAGAAAGCAATCAGAGTATTTATCACCCAGGCTCCCTCACTGTCTTGCCAAGTCTGGGTCATGGCTGCAATCCTCTACTGAAGTCCTTCACTCCAGAGAGTGACTCCTCTCCTGTGTCCAGAGCTACAGCTCTGCCCAGTTTCCCCAAATTGTCTCCCATCTCCTCACTCTGTCCTTGCCCCTTTAAATCTAGGGATATAAATGACTCTTGTTTACTGCGAGGCTTGGAGAGCTTCATTTAACCTTTTTTTAGTTTCATTTAATTCTTCTCTTACCATTGTAAAGGGCCTCCCTATTAAACTCTGCTTAATTACTCGATGATGCAATCTGTTTTCTGCTGTGCCCCTGGTAAATACAGACCAGCTAGAATCTACTGCACAGGAGCTTCTATATCTAGCATATCTGGATTCAGATATCTAGCTGTATGACCAAAGCAAACGACTCCACCTCTATGAGTCTTAGTTTATCCAGTATTCAAGAGCGCAATGATACCTACCTGTTTCTGGATACCTTCACCACTAAACAACAGAAAACCTGAAGCAAACAGGCCAAAATTATAATCACACTTACCTCCTAGAGCAGAAAATTCACAGGTTTGGAGGACTGAGAGCAAAGTACAGTCAGGGCTCAGCACCATTTCTCTACAGTTCTCTTTCTCTGCCCTCCTTTGCCTTCAGGCTGGTTTACTCCACAGTTGAAAGAAGACCACAAGCAGCTACAATAGCAACACACTTCCTGCTCCATCCAGTGAAAGGGAGTGAGGCACAAGCGCCTGAACCGTGAGTTAAAGCCTTTCCTTCCATCTGATTGGATCAACTTAGTTTGCTTGTCCAACCCTTGACCAGTAAAAGTTGCTCTGATTGGCCAAGGCCTCGGTACTGAACCAATCATTGTCAAGAGGGATGGTATCACTGTGATAAATTTAAACCAATTAAGCTCCATCCCTGGAGCTGAACTCGCAAAGCTGCCTGAGTTTTACAGGATGCCCAAGAGGAAGGACAGAGAGCACTCAGCAAAGGGCTCAGGTGAACACCCTCCTGTGGAGAGCAGGCTTGGGCTGCTGTGGTTGTATACACAGTTCAGCTGTGCTCCAGGGAAAGGCTCTCATTTCCCCATTGTTCTCCATTTTTATGATAAAAAAAAAAAAACAAAACTGAGTTTGGTATGATGATAAATGTTATCTACACTTACTGTGTTGGCCATTTTGCAATATATACAAATATTGAATCTATGTTGTACACCTGAAACAAATGTAATGCTACATGTCAATTATATCTCAATTCAAAAATTGAAATGATTGAAAACAATGGAGTTTGGTCACCAACTTGTCAGAGCTGAGCCATATACTTATGATTTATGCACTTTTCCATACATGTGCTAAAAATACAATTTAAAAAAAAACCTCAACCTCACATTCCCCATCAACTATCACCCATCTTTCATATCCTGTTCTAAGGTAAGTTTATCAAAGAGGAATGTGCCACCTCCACTTTTGTTATCTTCCACTTGTTCCTTAGCCCACATATACATCAGGTTATTTGCCCTACAACTCCCTCATAATTATTCTAGTTACAATCATCAGTAAGATTCATGTTGTTAAACCAATGGACTCATTTCAGTCTTCACTTTGGCTTCTGAGAACATTCAACACAGCCGACCTCTCCTTCATTTTGCTACTGTGACTCCATACTTCCTCAGTTTTCTTGCTACAACTCTTATCATTCCTTGGGAATCCTTTGCTTACTCATTCTCCTCTACAAAACTTCTAAATGTTGGAGATATACCCTAGTAGTTCTCAAACTTCAGCATGAATCAGAATCACCTGGGGAGCTTGCTAAAACAAATTTCTGTGTCCCGCTCCCAGAGTTTCTGATTCAATAGGTCCAGAATGGAGACTTTCTAATAAGGTCCCAGGTGATGTTGCTGTCTAGGGATCATACTTTGAAGATCACTGAACTACCTGACTCTCTTCTGGATCCCAGAACTATATATGTGATAATACTACTTGGATATTTTCCAGACATTAGAGATATCACTTGTTCAAAGCTGACCTCATAACCTTGTAACCACATCCATTTGTCTTTCAGTTATCCACGTTTTCATAAACTCACCTACTTGTTGAAACCAGACACTGGGACACCATCCTTGATACTTTCTCTCCCTCATTTCCCATATAATTAGCTACTAACTCCTAGCTCTTCTACCCCTACATCTCTCTCAAAGCCATCCCCTTCATCTCCACCATCACCAAAACCTTTCACCTGGAAGACTGTATAGCTTCCCAACTAGTCTCCCAGCAGTCATACACTGAACCATTCTCCAAATATCTGCCAGTGATCTTCTCTAAATCAAGTTTGACTCAATTATTATTTTCTGAATCTTTCATATAGATTTCCAAACGTTCTTAGATGCAGTCAAAGTACATAACATGGACTACAGGACACTGAAGAGCCTCTTCAGCCTGATCTCATGCCATTCTCCACAGGGCACAAGCCATCCTGGACCCACTCTCAGCTCCTTGTGTGTATTATATCCCTCCCTCCAGGGACCTGTGCACTGCTTCCTCCCTGCCTGGCTCCCTCAGCCTTCTCCCTTCACCAAACTAACTCCTAGTCTTCCTCGGCTTCCCAAAGTAGATTGTTTTAAATTCTGTAAGAATTTACTTGTAATTTATTTACTTATTTATTTTGAGAGAGAGAGAGAGAGAGAGAGAGCGAGCACAATAGGGGAGGGGGAGAGGGAGAGGGAGAGGGAGAGGGAGAGGGAGAGGGAGAGGGAGAGGGAGAGGGAGAGAGAGAGAGAGAGGGAGAGAGAGAAAATCCCAAGTAGGCTCCATGCCATCAGCTCAGAGCCCAATGCGGGGCTTGAACTCATGAAACTGATATCAAGAGTCAGATGCTTAACTGACTGAGCAACCCAGGTACCCCAATTTACTTATAATTTTTATGAGAAATGTACTTGTCCTTTATGATACTTTTCAAAGTATTATTAATAATTAAGTGATATTTCATTTACTACTGAGCTCTGAAAAACAAACCATGTGTGTCTTGTTTGTTATGAACCTCAAATGTAGTTAGCAGTCAATAAACACTTCTGAAAGAAAAATGACTGTGTGTGTTTGGCTGCACAAAGGAGGTAGCTATCTCTGGGACCAAGAGAAGGGTAGCTACTAGAGGGACCAAGAGAAGCTGTACAGAGGATGAGATATTTGAGTAGAGTCATTTCTTGGAAGATGCAGAGGAGTTTACTAAGTGAAAAGGACTAGCATAAGAACAAGTACTAGACCAAGGACAGCATGTCATCCCAAAGAGCAACGAGGTTCCTACATATCTCTCCCATCCAAAGCATTTTCTTCAATGACTGTAAAGAGGCCTCAGGCTGTCCTGGAAGATGGATGGTCAACCATCCAGAAACTCTTGTATTAAAATTCAAGTTCTGTTTCTGCAGGACAGAGAGAGAGAGAGGGAAGTGAGTGAGTGACTCACAGGGCACACCACCATTCCTTTCCTCAGAAAAAGGAGCATTTTTATGCCTGCAAATGAAGAAGAAGCCAAAGACAGATAATCTACTGGAGAGTCACAGTTGGGCATAAGGAGGAGAAGTGAGGTGGTCCACAGCCAAGATGCCCTGAGAAATAGAGAGAAAGTGTGCTGGAGTGAGCATTAAAACAACAACTTAGTGGACGGGAGTATATTTTCATTTTTCTTTTTTTTAATTTTTTAACATTTATTTATTTTTGAGACAGAGAGAGACAGAGCATGAATGGGGGAGGGTCAGAGAGAGAGGGGGACACAGAATCCGAAACAGGCTCCAGGCTCTGAGCTGTCAGCACAGAGCCCGACGCGGGGCGTGAACCCACGGACCGCGAGATCATGACCTGAGCCGAAGTTGGACGCTCAACCGACTGAGCCACCCAGGCGCCCCTATATTTTCATTTTTTTGAGCTGCATGGTGTGCAACCTCATCCTTGTAAATTATTTACCCCTTTCCTCAGAGACATGTCACAAAGAGCTAATGCCAAGAAAGAACGTGTGGCATCTTGGCTTTGGATAAATAATCCAGATAATGTGTTACAGACAAAAGTTATATAGCCACTTCCCCACTGTTATCTCTCTTGTCTTAGTAGATCCATATGCAATTGTGAAAACCGTCTTTATCCATTCCTTGCATGTGCAGAGCGGGCTTTTTTTTTTAACATAATGCAACATCACCATCTAGAGTTGAAGAGCATTGCTACAGTTTGTTACCCACAAGAGAACCTGACCGCTGAATCCTAGAATTACCATTCACAATCCTGCAAGGAGAAAAGTGGCAGGGGTCCTGTGGAGTAACATGAAAAGCCTTATCATTTGGATCCCCTCTGAAGTGACAATTCCCACTTTTAGTAATTTACTCAAAGGAATTTATTCTGAAGCTGAGGTCGACAAACTTCCAGAAATCATGAGGAACATTACTGGCCTATAAATTCTAAAGTTTGTGAAATAATCTTAAATATTAAGTAATAAATGTCCACAAAGATTCATACATTTCTTATCAGAGTGTTGTTTGTAACAACAAAACAATGGAAATAATAACAATGTCCAGCAACAGGGGTGTTGTTAAGTTGTAGAATATATTTCATTCACTAAAAATATTATGAAAACATATTTAATGACTTAAAAACACTTTCATAAAATATAGTGTGTGTATATTCAAGTGTATGTGCATGTGTAAAACTCAGGTTAAAAAAATTTGTACGTCTGTAATCATCCTACTCTTGGGATTGAGGGAAAGAGAGAAGGAAAGGCAGAGACAGAGAAGGAGGATGGAGAGAGAATGAATCTCTATCAATCTACAGAGAATGATTACCTCTGACTGGTGGATTCAAAGTCATTTTTATTTTTTAGCTTTTTGTCTTTACCTATAATTTTCTATAATAAACATCAATGTTACCACTGGGGTGTTTTTGTTGTTTTCTAACAAAAACAAAAGTGCTGGTCTGACAAAGAGTTTATGAACACAAGTTCACTGCAACTCTGAGCTCTCATCTATACCCAAAATGACACTATAGGAAAAAGAATTCAATCTCTGTCATCAGGGGAAACACAGACACATACACACAGTTGCCAGAGTAGTTCTGGGTCCAGGTAGTAACAAGATGCAGGGAGACCCACTCTGGTTACAGAAGATTTGAGTACGGTCCCAGCCAGGGTGACCCCTTCAGATCCAGCTGTTTCAGGGTGTGGCAATAAGGAGGCTCCCCATGACTGCAGTCCTGACTCCCACAAACTACACACAAGCAGGGCACACCTGCCTACTCTTTTCTGAGTTTCAAAGATCTCTATTCTCCTTCCAAGTCCAAGGGAAATATCTTCTCCCCACAGCTTTCTGAAAATGTGTACACCATTTTATCCTGAGTATCTGGAATGGAGATTTTTATTCTCCCCTATACTTCTATGCCAGACATACTGGCCAGTAAGTGTGCAGATATGACTTTTAGTGCTTAGCAACTCCTACATGATCCTTCCATGTAGCAGGGACAGCCATTCTAACTGGGAAGGAACCGGCTCAGGAAAAGGAGCACAGGTCCCTCCCAACACTATGGTAACATCCTACGTGCCAGCAGGGAAAACATCAAAGAGGTCAATAACATGGCCTACAAAGCTAAAGGAATTGGTTGAATCATACCAGGCTCCAAATTCTGGGGGGGAAATATACAAATTTTGCCTAAACTCTGGTCTCTCTTCGTTCCTATCATCGGTGCTTCTTTGCCCCCTCAATGCAAAGAGGGGGCATTTAATTATAATTAAAATTATATAATTTTATATAATTATATATATTTATATATTTATAGAATTATAATAATTATAAAATTATATAATTTAATTATAATTAAAAATTATAATTTTTAATATCATATTCAATGATATTGTATATTCCCTTTTATATCAGAAAAATGACTAATCTTTTTATTGGCTGTGGAATTATTTAACCTCTCATACTCGCAATATAGGCTCTACAGAATCCTAACATTTGCTTGATACATGGATGTTGCATGTTGGGAGGCTCACTCACAGCTCTGAGCAGTATCTTCAGTATCTAGAATGTTGAAGGAGGCTGTCAAATGCTGACTGATGGTGATTCAATACTTTCATGCCCAGAGCCCAGAAGAAAATAAAAGTCACTGGGGAGGGAGATGGCCTTCCTGAATACAAACATTGCCAAGGAAGGGAAGCCTGCATTTACAGTCTACAATATAGATCAAGTTACCAGCTGAGTTACCAGTTTTTGTTGGGGGGGAAAAAAGCCTTTTGTAAGATCTTTATAAATTTTTACAATTTATTTGAAAATGTCATACTCTCTACCAGTGCTTATAGTTTACTGGGAAGACTGATGTTTAGAATGCAGAGCTATATGAGTTATCATACGTGGTTGCCAGGCACACTACTTTTGGAACAGCCCTTGATTTTTGTCTGGCATCTATTCCTAATGCCAAGCCAATCAGCTCACTTTGCTCCTCTCTATTTAGGGGTAAGTTCTAGACTGGGATCATGATCAAAAAGGAAAACAAATCAAAACTAATATGATATAGTTCCCAAACGTTGGTTTGAGCTGTCAGAGAGGAGGAAGCTCTCTCTTCCTGACCAAGTGAGAGAGAATATAAGGTGGAATGTGGCCCAGCTTATCTCCACAAAAGGAAAATACTGGAGAGCATGGACAGCACAGTGGAAGCCTGGCATGGATACACACAGAAAAACGGGCTCCTGAGAGGTTGTCTGAGTCCTCATTGGTTTCTCCGGAAACCAGCTACAATTTTAGCATTTGTGCCACACAATTTGTGCCAATATTTTCCATTTGGATTGTGTGAAAATGTCCAAATGGGGAGGTGAAGTTCAGCGCACCATAGAGACAGTCAGCATAAAAGGTTTCCCTGAAGTTTCTAGTTCACCAGACTAAGTGGGGGAGGGGAGAATAATCCCAGAAGAGGGAACAGCATACATAGGCCTAAAGGCCAACAGAGCAGAGAACCCAGCCTATCATTTCTCACATGTTACACACTGCCTACAGCTGTTTCATTCATATGTTTCTTAGGAAGTGATCCTTGTATATAGGTCACTTTCAGATGAAAAAAAAAAAAATGTTTCAAAGTCCCTGAACAACCCATCTTAACAGAAAGAAAGTATCAGAAGTCTATATGGTAAAGAAGGAAAACAAAAAAAAGATACAAAAGAAATCAAAATCAAGTCACACAGAAAGCTTGCATCTACCAGACTCCCTCTGCCAAGCTCCTTTTACATAATCAGTAACAAACAGACACTTATGAACACTTATGCACATATGTACATATTCCAATGATGCTTTTAATAATGGTAATTTTTTATGCCATCTTTCATAGAAAGATCTAGAAACCATGTTGAGGTGATATAAGCACTTTCAGATGCTACAATATAATCATTCTGAAAAATAATTTGAGAATACATATCAAGAGTCTTAGAAATATTAATGTAATTAGGTGTGGTAATTCCACCCCTGGAAATCTATTATAAGAAAATTGAAAATGGCTTTATGTGTCATATTGATGACATCACCGTTTGTAAAGTCAAAAAGTGAAAATAATTTAAATTTTACAAAATAAAGGTATAATTGTTGTATTTCTAACTCAATAAATATTTTATATGAAAGGATGCTTACCAAAAGTGACTAATAACAGGAGAACACATTTTGCTGCAATGACAAGTGAAAAGAATGGGAAACAACTGGTATACCATAATCTTGACCCTGGAAAACAAACTATGTTCATGTCAATCTCTTTGTTGATTTATCTTTTACTTTGTAGGAATAAATGAGAAATTGATTAAGTGTAATTTAAATAAAAAGTCACCTCCAAAACAGGCAGGCATTGGGGCTTACACAAACTGCTAACTTTACAGTATTTTTACATGAATTGAAAGTATCCATCTTTCCATCTTCCCACACTGGATTGCGAGAACCTCAGGACTACATCTCCATTGTTTCCATACCTGCCCCATAGAAGGAGCTTAATAATGATGATGATGATGATGATGATGATGATGATAATGAATATTATTAACTAATATTTATATAGAACTATTTGCCAGGAATTTTCTAAGAACTATACACACACACACACACACACACACACACACACACATATATAATAAAATACATTATTTACTTTATAAAAAAATTTTTAATCCTCACAGTTCTGTGGAGCAAGTATTATTTTCACCTTATGCATAAGAAAATCAAAGTTCAGAGTGGTTGAGTAACTTAACCCATTTTATCACTAGTAAATAGCAGAACAGAGATTTAAACTAGGGATTCTTGAAACTATACTGATGAATTTGTCAAAGAGCAATGAGAAACAAGGTCTAGTCCCTAATACCAATCCTTCCATGGCTCAGTTTCTGCTCTGACTGTTCACTTACTATTCCCAAGCCCTGGTCTAGAGTCCTGAATTCTGACACCTCCTCTCCTGAGTGTGGACCAACTGTTCTACTTAGAACCGTGGACCTGTCAACTCTGTGCTAATATTACATACAGGTTCTATACTCACCTTTCCAGGGTGGGCTTCCTGAAACCGCATGCCCTTCTCTGTGGTGACATATTGGTCATTGCCTCTACCCCTGTTTTGCTTCATTTTATCCTCAGTTCCCATTTATTGTACATTGTGCTAGGCCCTTAATATGATCTGAGTGCCCCTTCCTTTGTAAAGCACCTTTTATATATTTACACACAAATACTTGTTGTATATAAATAATACATAAACAAATATATATTTGCTTATTTACAGTTATATATTAGATGCCATAACTCTCAGCACCTGTAGCAGCCTATTTTTAATTATTATGGCTTTATAATAATATTCAATGTCCAGTTCAGCATTTTCTCCATGCTCCCTCTTTTCGAAATTTTATTATCCATTCCCACGTTTTTATTCATTCAGAAGGATGTTAGAATCATATTGCTGCAAGTTTTTTTTTTATTTTAATATTTATTTAGTTTTGAGAGAGAGAGAGAGAGAGAGAGAGAGAGCGAGAGCATGAGCAGGGTAGGGGCAGAGAGAGAGGGAGACACAGAATCAGAAGCAGGCTCCAGGCTCTGAGCCGTCAGCACAGAGCCAGACGCGGGGCTCGAGCTGGCAAACTGTGAGATCGTGACCTGAGCTGAAGTCAGATGCTTAACCGACTGAGCCACGCAGGTGCCCCGGTGAAAGTTTTTTAAAAGTAGGTTTTGGATTGTGGTTCAAGGTGGCGCCTTAAGAGCATCCTAAACTCACCTCCTCCCATAAACACACGAAATCAGCAGCTACATGTGGAGTATCTTCCCCTGAAAAAAATAAACCCTGGACACTGGCTGAGTGACTCCATGTATCACATCAAACAAAAGACAAGACCGTCCGCTTGTTAGCAGGCAGGAGCAGCTGGGACACGATCTCGCCATAAATCCCATGCCCAGTGCAGTGACTTCACAGGAAGAAACTCAAAACCCAGGGCCTCTCCCTGAGGAACTAAGGGTTTGAACCCCACATAGGGCACCCCCCAACTTTTAAGACCTGCACCTGAGAGATGACCCCACAATATCTCTTTTTGAAAACGAGCGGGCTCCGCCACAAGCCCACAGGATGTAAGGATCTGAGAAAGGGCTCTTACGGGGCTCGCTGGGACTCACCTGCCCCAGGGCCCAGGCAGCAGCCCACGGAGGCGTGACTTTGTGGGGGCCAGGCTCCTTCGTTCATCTTGGAGCCTCAGCCTGAGAGGCGGCCCACGGGGCTGACGCACATCCGGGGCCACGGTGGGGCTCTACGAGGACCGAGACTGGCAGGCGCCCTCCTTCGCTGTCCCTCTGCCTTTCTTCAGCTGGTGGTCACCATCTTTTTTATTTATTTTATTTTTTATTTTTAACCGTGGGCTTCCCCCCCGCCACGTTGCTGGTAGGCACCATCTCCACACTCACCCTGCGCAGGACTCCCGCCGGCGGGCGCCATCTTGGCGCACTCCCGCCGCAGAGACGCAGCACCAGGCGCACCTTGAGGGGGAACTTGTGCGCATGTGTGGTGCCCGGGCTTCGTGTCTGGCGTCCAGCTTTTGTGGCTGCCACCAGAGGACACCTCTACAGAACCTGGCTGTGGTGGCCAGGGTGGGGCTTACGCTGGCGGGTCCCACAGGACTGTAACCAACGGAGAAAGAATCCTTAAACGGCCACCGCCTCCAGGGCACAGCCAGAGGCAACAGAGCCAGGAGCTCATTCTGTGCCAGAGGCCTATCTGCTTATCAACATAGCTGCAGCCTGAGAGCCAGCCTCCTAACTAAACATACGTCTAAAGGCTGACTGTCATACTTTCCAGAACCTCAGTGGGTAGGTGCTATCTTCACCCTCTCCCTCTACCGCACTCCAGAGTGCCGGTGGCTCCCAGAGGAAACTCACACGCTCATCTGGAGCCCTGGTTTTCCAACTGGCACCCAGGGAACACCTCTAGGTCACCTAGAACTAGTGGCTAGAGGGGCTTAGCTTGCCAACCAACAGGGCTGCATACATTTCACTGCATATATTTGCATATTTTAAAAGCTGCTTCTTTAGAGTCTAGATTCCAATCAGCCTGAATCTAGGTACTGAGATTGACCTCTTTGGGACACTGAGAGGTCTTGGCACACCCCCAACTAGTGGAAGCCGTGAAAAATAAAATAGACTGCTTGGACAATCACAGAAGTTTGAGAGACAACCAAAAGCAAGGGCGGGGTGGAACAATAACTTTCCTCTTTTACACGAGGCCATTCCTTCAAGACTGAGAGAGGTGAATGCTTTATCTAATGCATAGAAACCAACACAGAGAATGAAGCAAAGTAAAGAAGTAGAGGAATATATTCTAAATGAAAAACACAAGATAAAACTTCAGAGAAAAACCTTCATAAAACAGAGATAAGTAATTTACCCGAAAAAGAGTGCAAAGTAATGGTCATAAATATGTTCATCAAGCTTGGAAGAATGTATGAGCATGTGAGAACTTCAATTAAGAGATAGAAAATATAAGAGAATCAAATAGAGGTCACAGAAGAAAACAAAAACACTAATTTGAAAACATGTATGTACCCTCATGATCATTGTGGCATTATCTCCCACAGGCAAGAAATGGAAGAAACCTAACTATTGATCGATGAATTATACATATAAAGAAAACGTGGTATATATTCACAATGGATTATTATTCAGCCAAGAAAAGAATGGAATTTTGCCATTTGCCACAACATTGGACCGTGAGGGCATTATGCTAACTAAAGAAAGTCAGACAGAGAAAGACAGGTACTGTATGATCTCACTTACATTGTGGAATCTAAAAAAGAAAAAAAAAAAAAAAAATGAACTCATAGATACCAGAAAACAGATTGGTGGTTGCCAGAGATGGGAGGAACGGGTGAACAGCGTCAAAAGGTACAAACTTCCAGTTATAAAATAAGTAAGTCACGGGGACGTGATGTACACATGGTGACTATATTTAATAATACTGTATTGTATATTTGAAGATTGCTACGAGAGTAGATCTTAGAAGTCCTCAACATAAGAAAAACATTTTGTAAATACGTATGGTGACAGATGTTAACTGTGATCAGGTGTTATTGTAGTGAGCATTTTGCAGTATATAGGCATAATTTGCATTATGCAAATATTAAATCATTATGTTGTATAACTGAAACTAACAATGCTATATGTCACTTATGCCTCAATTTTTTTTTAAATTAACTACAATTAAATTAAATTGGTTTTCTGAAGTTCAGGCTACAAATTGGATATGGGGAATATTTTGTCTCTACTTGTGCTTAAAATGCTTAGCTCTTAAGACTATAAGATAATCTCTATGGAAGTAAAGAGCAGAAAGAAGACATGCTGCTGTGTCACTAGCAGGTATAAAGTTTACAGAATACCTATTAGTAATTGTTACTAAGTTCAATGAACTTACAATCTCCAATAATCTTGCAAACGTGAATGAAAATTATTTCTTTCCAATGAGTCTGAATAAAAGTTTGTAAAAATATAAAACAAAAAGAAAAAAACGTAGGTTTCTATTAAAATTGTATTAAACATAAACATTAATTGGGGCAAAACTGATATTGATAGTATTAATGAGCCCCATTCAAAAATATGGCTCAGCTCCCTCACACATCCTGTTTATATTATGATAACTCCATTATATAAGATGCACTCAATAACTCATTATCTTATATATTTGTGCTTTTATTGCTATTCTGAATGGTATCTTTATTCCATTGTGGTTGATTTTTTTCTAGTAGATAATTGTTTATGAAAGCTATTTTCTTCTCTTTAAGTCACTTAATTTTTTTATTATTACTAATGATTTTTAATAGGTTATCTTGTATTGTGTCTAAGAAAAAATACCACCTGAAAATAATAGTCTATTTTTTCCTGTAACTATACCTAGAAATTTTAGGGCAACATTAAATAAAAGTGATCAGTAGTAGACATTCTTAGCTCACTCCTGATTATAGTGAAAATGCTTTTGGTCTGTCATTAAGTGTATAACATAGCCTTTTGATAAAATGATACTCATCATCATCTTTTAAAAAATTCTTCTGGGGCATCTGGGTGGCTCAGTCAGTGAAACTTCCATATGTTCAAGCCCCGCAGATTCGAGCCCCACTTCAGGCTCTTCACTGATAGCGTGGTACCTGCCTGAGATTCTCTCTCCCTCTCTCTCTGCCTCTCCCAGCTCATGCTCTCACTCTTTCTCTCTCTCTCAAAATAAATAAGCTTAAAATATAATTTAAAAATTCTTCTACCAGAAATTTGAAATATTCCATTTTCTTCCTTTGATTTATTAACATAGTATGCTTTATTTCTAATTTTTTAATCAAAACATTCTTATATCTCCAAACCAAAACTTATTTGTTCCTGGTACATTATACTCTTAATTTACTTCTGAATTTAGTTTTGTGGCACATACGTGTATAAGTTATTCTGTTGTTCCTTTCTGTTACATTTGACTGGATTTGTTACCAGGGTTTTTTCCTAGATTTAAAAGTGAACTGGAGAGTTTTTCATTTTTTTCTACATTGTATGACAGTTGATATAATGTCTTCAAAGCTTGAAATAATTCAAGTGGTAAGAACATCTAGACCCACAGTTTTTTTGGTTATCAATTATTTGGTAATCTTTAAAGGTTTTTCGTAAAAATATTTCTTTTGCTTATCAATTTCACCTTGATTTTGATTATTTACAATTTGTCAGAAAATTATGCATTTTAATCCAATTTTCATATTTATGGCCATACATGGCTCTTTTTTATCATTTTAAAAATCACCCATTTATGGTGTCACAGCACTCTTAAATTCTTTTTGTGTGTCTTTCTTAATTCAACTAGGCATTGATGTTTCTATTTTATGATTTTCTTCTTCTGAGAACTAACTCTAGTTTACTTACCAATGCTGCAAATTTTTGTTTTATAATTTCTTAACTTCTGAATTCATATTTATTATCATTCTGTTTCTTTTGTGTTTGTTTTGCTAAAGGAACAAATATGACTATATATTTTTTCTGAGCACATGCTCCATCATAACACATAACTTTATATATAATGAAATATATATTATATATTATGTATATTTTATATTAATAAATATATGTATACATATACTTAGCTACATATACATATAAAAATAAATACATATACATATATACACATATATAGTGTGTGTTCTTTATATTCAGATAATCAGTATTATGCCTTCAGATTTTGTTTTCTTATTTTATAATATGTATTGTCTAAATGGAGTGCATTTCCTTTGCTTTATCTTCTTCAGTGTAAGATTCCATGCCACCATAATCCTGATATCAAAACAGAAGAAAAATATTTCATTATAAATAGAGAAACAAAATTTCTAGAGAAGACTTTAACAAATCAAATTCTAAAGAGAATTAAAAGAATAGTACTATATTACAACCAAATAGCATTTATCTTAAGAATGTTAAGAATTGTTTATCATTAGGAAATCTATTAAATAAAAAATTGTAAACAATCAAAACATCTTGACAACAAATGCCAAAAATAAAAAAGAATTTAATAAAATTCCACACACTTCCTAATGATAAGGATAATCTAACAATAAGCTAGCAATTGAAGAAACTAAATTTAATAAAGGCCATTAACAAGAAACTTACATAAACCTTATACTTAGTTGTAGAATACTAAAACTATCTCCACTAAGTCAGGAACGAGATAAGAAGACCCATTAGTACTATTATTAGCATTACAATGCAGGTCCAAGGAAGAATCAATAAATAAAAGTTAAATTAATCAGGTAAAAAAACAATGAAACTGCAATCTTTGAAGATAATCTTATACCTGAGGAAACCAGGTAAATCAAATGGAAAACTTTTAAAGTCAGTACAGTAGCCAGATAAAATCAACAATAAAAATCAACAGATTTTGGGGCGCCTGGGTGGCTCAGTTGGTTAAGCGTCCGACTTCTGCTTAGGTCATGATCTCGTGGTTTGTGAGTTCAAGCCCCGCGTCGGGCTCTGTGCTGACAGCTCAGAACCTGGAGCCTGTTTCAGATTCTGTGTCTCCCTCTCTCTCTGACCCTCCCCCGTTCATGCTCTGTCTCTCTCTGTCTCAAAAATAAATAAATGTTAAAAAAAAATTAAAAAAAAAAATCAACAGATTTCCTATAACCCATATACATATAATATATATACACATATAGATCACAAATATAATTTTTTTAAAAAGATTCAATTTACTGTATCAACAAAGGCCATAAACTAATTAGGAATAATGCTAACACAAATGTGCAAAACCTTAGAGAAATAAACTATAAAACCCCACTGGAGAATATAGAAGAAAATTTGAATAAACAGAAAGACACAGAGTGTTTTTTGAGTCACAAATTGTCCCCTATACACAGAGGGCAAGGGAAGACTAAGAGGCAGACCACTCCACATTAGTAGGCGGCAGATTTAAAAAGTAAGGGAACTTACATATAAAGCTTGTCTTGAGTAGCCACAAGATCAGTAAATCTCCACATCTACCCACCAGACTTAAAAGTTTATATAAAGGCCTTAAATACATGGGTTCAACCATGTATTCAGCCCAGATGGTCTCAATAACACCTCGCTCTCTCAAGGTTATGTTCTTGAAACAGCTCCTAGCATTGGGAAGGGTGGGTAGAACACACATTCCAAGAGCAGGGGAGGGAGTAAGGAGTGTCCAATTGCCCAGGTCCTGATTGAGGGTCAACTGGTGGTCACATCCTCTCAATGAACTCCTCCAAGAGCATCCCTTAACTTCTCCCTAATTAGTTGACACTGATCATTGAACTCAACAGCTGACTCCTAAGAATATGAGCAAGAACATATAGAACGTTTTTTAAAATGTGAAAAACAACAAGTGGTGAATTACCCTACAGAACATCAAAATTTCCTTTAAAGCTATGGTAAAATGGTAGAGCAATGGCATAAGAATAGGGAAGCCCTGGGGCACCAGGGTGACTCAGTGGGTTAAGCTTTTGACTTTAGCTCAGGTCATGATCTCACAGTTCGAGAGTTCGAGCCCCACGTCAGGCTCTGTGCTGACAGCTCAGAGCCTGGAGCTGCTTCAGATTCTGTGTCTCCCTCTCTCTCTGCCCCTACCCTGCTTGCACTCTGTCTCTCTCTCTCTCAAAAATAAATAAACACAAAAAAAATTAAAAAAAAAAGAGAATAGGGAAGCCCACTGGTAAGAGAAAAGAGAGATTTCAGGAACACACCCTGTATACATGAGAATTCAATTGAAGGTAAAGGTTGTATTTCAAAGGATAGAATTTAGAATGCATCGGGAGACTTCAGGTGAAGATGCAGACTAAGCAAATGAAAGAAAACTCACCACGACTACACACCTTACTCTCAATAATTACAATAGCCAGATTTTTTTTTAAGTTTATTCTACATAGCTCAACTTAAAAGCAGAAAAAGAAAATTGTCTGTGGCCAGAAATAAAGAACCTACTTTATTGAATAGGAGTTGAAGCTAGTGACTCAGATAAACAAATGGATTTGGTATATACTTAGGGATTTATGTTTTAATATCTATACCTGCTTTATGAAGAACCAGGAAAGGGTGGCCCTATCAGGAAAATACTGCCTGCCAGTGCAAGATTGTAACTCAAAAGCCTCATGGTTATCAGTGAAAACATAGTAGACCTAGAAGCCTTTCCATCTATAACATCTGACCACCGGCAAGGAAGATGGGGCAGAAAGCAGACCTGTGGACACTGCACTACTGGTGACAAAATGATTGATACTATTCGTGACTGGGCTCAAAACCTCTCAGCCAGGGTACAGGTCTACAAAGCTTATTGGTTTTCCAGTTTGAATGATAGGTCTAGTTCTAATAATCATATTGATAATGAAAAGTCAAACCAGGAATTTTCTATTTTTTAGTCCCTCGGGTTCCCAAAGATGTAGTCAAGCCCTATCTCTTCATCATCATCACCACCCTAGAATACACTGTTAGTGCTGCCACAGTAGATCAGAAGGTTATCTACAAGAATAACTGAAACCTCAGTACTGAATGCCCACATGACATTAATCCTACCACATGAATGGATAAAACCTTGTAAGCACTCCTGACTCCTCTGTTTCCCTTCTTGCAAAGGTGCTGCCTGCCTCCTTTAGCTTATTCATGTCATGTGATCTATTTCTGGACTCAGATGAAATGACATGCCATAGGTATGGTATCTAACTTTTCTGAATGTTTACGTAGAGCATGATGAATCTTGACCAATGGGAAACAGGGAATGAGAGGATGCTGGGCAGATAAATTCCCCCTCCTTTCTCCCCTCCAAGGACTATCCAAGATTCAGCTTGTCTTTTCTTGCCTTTCAGATAATACCTATGTGCCAAGTAAACACTCATGCTCCATGACCTGCCAAGTCTCCTCTTACTCTTTGTGAAGCTATAACCACTGCTTTGCTTTGCTTTTTTTACTTGCCTCATTTCACTTTTTCTCAATCTCACTACCCATGGCTTGTGTTTCCCAAATAGTTAGTATTTTCAATCCTAACTCTGCCTCTGCTTTTTTAGAAGGCCCAAACAAGGTAGCAAGATTTTTTTATTCTTTCACTTATTTCCTCAAATTTGATAATACCCTGAATATTGGACTGACAGAATTCCAAATCAATCCCCTTGCCTACTTCCCTCTGGCCATATATGCCACAGTCACAATCATGGGCCAATTATATCATAAATGATTGACTATAGCAGAGTACAGATAAGATATTCATTCTGTTGGTTAAATGTAAACATTCTTTCTGCTATCTTTTGTGCTGGGTTATCTAAATCTCAATAATGTCTCTGCTGCCTTTGTCACATCAAGACCAACTGAAGCATGCATCAATATAGGTTGGTGCCCCACTAACTTTAAAGTCATCCTCAATTACCAGCCTGCCATTATTGTTCCCTATGGAGAGCCAGTCAAAACCACTGAGAGCTACCTGCATACTGAGCAATGCCACATCTGTGATTGAGGACTTGCCTGGACCAAACTAGACCTGATGTATATCAACCATGCCATTTTTCACTGGTACAAAGGTGAAAGGTTAGAGAAAGGGGTTCTCAGGTACATAAAGACATAAATGTTCTAGAATTGTTTCTGAGATGGTTGAAGTCCATAGGACTAAGGAATAAGATGATTGTCTATCATATTAACTTGTCTCCTGCTAGCTTTTATACTCCTTTGTCTTGAGTTTTAGTTCTCTTCTCTTTACTGTCCACAGTAATCCATGAAAGTTATGTTTCTAAAAGCAATTTTTAAAGGGTAGTACAGAACTTAAATCTTTAACAGTATATATTCTCACTCTCTCTTTTAATGTTTATTTATTTTTAAGAGAGAAAGAGAGAGAGTGAGCAGGGAAGTGGCAGAGAAAGAGAGGGAGACACAGATTCGAAGCAGGCTCCAGGCTCTGAGCTGTTAGCACAAAGCCAGATGTGGGGCTCGAACCCACGAACCCCAAGATCATGACCTGAGTGGAAGTCAGACGCTAACTGACGGAGCCGCCCAGGCACCCCTATAAACTTTCTAAGAATGATTTTTATATTTTACCCAGTTTTGTAAACATACTTCTAGTATTCATTTATGCTTAATGTTGTTTTAACTGATTTCAATGCTCACTGACAGTTTTTTATATCAGTTTCCCCATTCTTAATTTCTTAGAGTGAGTCAGCACTTCTTCAACTCTTTTAAGATATGTTGGATTGATTGCAAATACACCCTTAATTTTCCACCCCCTCCCTCCCTGTATCCATGTCTTCTGTAATATGCTTTTGCAGGTTCTCCCATTAAGAAGTGGTCTATTTCCTGGGGTGCCTGGGTGGCTCAGTTGGTTGAGAACCTGACTTCGGCTCAGGTCATGATTTCATGGCTTGTGAGTTCAAGCCCCATATCAGGCTCTGTTGCTGACAGCTCAGAGCCTGCAGCCTGCTTCAGATTCTCTGTCTACCGTTCTCTCTGCCCCTTCCCTGCTCATGCTCTGTCTTTCTCTCTCAAAAATAAACATTAAAAAAAAATTTTTTTAAAGAGGTGGTCTATTTCCCAATTCTTGTGGCCGTATGACTTACTCTGACTAAATCAATATGGTGAAAGTAATGTTGAATCAATCTGAGCTGAGGCCTCCTCAGAAAGTCTTGTGTTCTTCCACTCTTGGAACTCTGAAACCACCAGCTGAATAAGCCAGGAGTAGCCTGCTAAATGATGAAATGTATGTGGTTCCTTCACCACAGTTGTCTCACCTGATGGCCAGCCAATAATCAGACCTGTGTGTGAGGCTATCCTAACCCTCTACCAACTCATCAACTGACTGCAGATGCACTAGCAAGGCTAACCAAAACCAACAGAGATAAGTCCAGCTTTACCAAACTACCCACCTGAGCTGTAAACTTATAAGAAATAATAAATGTTTGAGGCTTTAAAGCTCTAAGTTTTAGGGTGATTTATTAAGCATCAATCAGTAACTGATACAAAAGATAATAGGGTGACATTTTCTGAGACTTTGCGTACCTTGGAATATGTTTATATCTCTTTTACTTGACCACCAACCTAATTCACATTTAAAATTCTTGACTTATGAGGAGTGCCTGAGTGGCTCAATCAGTTAAGCGTCCAGCTCTTGATAATTGTCTCAGGTCATGATCTTGCAGTCGTAGGACTGAGCGCCACATCAGGGTCTATGCTGAGTGTGGAACCTACTTGGGATTCTCTCTCCCTCTTTCTCTGCCCCCCATCAAAATAAATAAATAAATAAACATTTAAAAAGAATTTGTGACTTATGAAGTTCTTGTCTCAATACTCTGTATACAATGCTTTACTACCTTCTGGCATTATACTTTGCTGATTTGTAGTCTTTTATATGCCTTTATATTTCATGTCTGAATGCTTATGATAATTTTATTTATCTATATAATGAAACATCTTTCCATGATTTGGAATTTTGTCAACTTTTCCTCAAACATAATGAGCCCTTTTAATCTGTATGCTGAGAAGTATTTTTTCAGTGATATCTTTTACTATCACTTCTATTCAACTATTTATTCCTCACTTAAATATCTACATTTTAAAGCCTTTCTCTTCACTGTATGTCCTCTATCAACACTCTTTTCACAATATTTAAAACTCTTTAATTTTTGCCTCTGCATTATGGGAAAAAATGTATTAAATTTGCCTTCATATTACCATTCCCATTATTGATTTTAAACATTTTTTTACTGTTTTAATTCACTTTTGAGAGAGAGAGGGAGAAACAGAGCATGAGCAGGGGAGGGGCAGAGAGAGAGGGAAACACAGAATCCAAAGCACGATCCAGGCTCTGAGCCGTCAGTACAGAGCCTGATGAGGGACTCAAACTCATGGACCATGAGGTCATGACCTGAACTGAAGTCAGACCTTAACCTATTGAGCTACCCAGGTGCCCCCCATTATTGATTTTAAATCGACATTCTGCTCTTTTTCCAATATAGATTTTAGTCTGCTCTGTATTTTTAATTGCTATGTAATCTTTTCTCTTCCCATCCAGCTTCATCTTCATCTCGAACTGTTGACTTTTAAGTTCATCTGATCTTTTCTGTACAACTTGTTCTCTTTTTATAGCTTTCTGTTCCTGTTTTATAGATGTCACAGCTTTATAAATGTTATTGTAGACTCTTTTTTTTTTCTAAATCTTTTTCTAGCTTAAGGGTTAATCATTTAATGATATTTCTGTTCCTCTGAGTTATAATGGTCACATAACATTACTTTTATTCTGAAATAGTTTTGCATGTTGAGCAATACCCCAGCTATCATTGAGGTCTGTTCTTGTTTTTCATTTTACTCCTCATGGAATGAAGAAAGATACATCTATGTTTGCCAATACACTAGGATTGTGGTTTAGCTTTAGTACAGCTTATTATAGTTAGAAGGCATATTGATGTACACAGCATTTAACTCAATTTCCAGGGCTTAGAGATATTCCTCTATTATGTCTCTTCTGGATTTTAGTGAAATCATTAATCACTTCCTATTTCTGCTATTTGATTCTTTGATATTGTGGACCATCAAAGTATTGGAATTACTTTTGTTTTGGCCTCCCCTCCAATAAAGCCTTTGTACATATTGAGACTATATCTCCAATAATACAAAGCAAAACTCTATGTCACCTCCCTATACCCAAATGCTCATTTCTTGTCCTGTTCTCTAAAAGTTTCAGTATCTAAATCAATGCATAAAAACAAGGATTAATGACACAGGTGGACATAGGAGGGGAGAGCAACATGCTTATGTAGGGGCATAACGACCCTAATCAGAAAAGGTAGACAGTGAGAAAGGGCTGATGATGGGTTTAAGTTCCAGATGGCAAAATAGATAGTGTCGATAGTCACTTCAGCCCCATTTTTCTTGAATAATAGAAAATATTCCCAGAAGCTGGAACCAGATATGCTATAGCTTACTTTTAAGGGTATTTTCAGTTCTTGGTCTTTCTGTGTGTCGTGGTGGGGTGGGGCAGAGGACGGTATTGTAGGAAGATGGGGGCTGACTGTGCCTTTGGAACAGACACTGCAAAGAAAAGTAGGAACTAAGTCAAAGAATCCTTGATATGTACATTTCAACTCAGAAGTTTCTACCTTACCATGTCTCCTCAAAATTCAGTTTTATTATTCATATAGGCTTATATAGATCTGTCAAGAATCTATTGAGATTAAAAACTCTTGAAGTTGACAGTTACTTGATATGCTCCAAAGAAAAATTAAGATAAATTCAACCTTAAATAAGAGATATTTAGTATTTTTGTTAATACTTTATTTTTTAAGTAATCTCTATGCCCAGCATGGGGCTCGAACTCACATCTCCTAAGATCAAGAGTTGCATGCTCCACCAATCGGGCCAGCTAGGTGCCCCAGGAGTTAGTATTTCAAATACACATAAATACTATGAATATATATTGAAGTCACTGAAATTACACATATGTTATGAATAATACTAATTGCTGCTGGCAAAACATTTTTGTTCCATTTGGGCTTGCAAATCAGCAGAGAGTCTGTTAAAAATTAGTGTAATAACATAATGTTTCTGAAATATTACCAGATGTCTTTTTTATTTGCAGAAATTCTTGTTCCAAACACTGAAGCTGAGGCATTCAGTGCTTCAGAAGAAGGATAGACATGGCCAAGAACAATGAACGAATTGTCCAACATTGACTTTCAAAGCAAACTTTATAAAAAAGCACATGTAGAAACAGTTCCTTTCATTTGCCAGAATCAGGCACTGGAGGGAGAGAAGCTCCCTGAATCCAGCAGTGTCCCTTTATGTATGCAGAATTAGACCTGTGGCCTAAACCAGTTGGGTTTCTGTCATATGACAGAAAAAGAATCCTTACCCATGTATTGCTTTTTTTAATGTGTTAAATGCTAACCTCAAAAGTCAAGTATATAATACCAGAGTCTAATTGTAAGGGCAATGAACTGAGTCCTGGATTTGAAATTAAGAACGCCAAATTGTATATTTCCTTCCAACCGACTTTCAGTGTTCCGACTGAGCAATCCATCATTTGGCTACTTCTATTTTAATGGATTTTACCTAAAACCCTTTCTTTGAAGTCTTTCCTAGCTCTGGATGAAAGCACAGTCTTAAGCTTAATCCCTTCCATCTATTAATATGATTTTTTTTTGCAACGTACTCAAAAATTAGAGTATAATACTCTCACCTCCTTTACTCATTTAATTTTGGCATAATACGTCTATTTTCCTGCTTGAAGATTTGCTGTTTCTGGCCACATTGGCACCAGCTGTTCTACATGATGATGCCCAAAGAGACTGGGAATTAGATCTGTTTACCTTGCCCTGAAAGCCCCTCTTCTAGCAGAGCATGCATTTGTCATTGTGCTCCATTTTAGCATCCACATCCGTTTAGCAGGACTTCTAACTTGGTAGAAGCTAGAAGTAGGCAAGTTTCACTTGCATGTTAGCTTTTCATTTGCAACATTGATTCTTTTGACTCAAATTTACTGAACAGGTATTGTGCCTTTTGTTCCAAGGGCCTACCTTCCCTGTCACCCTCCTAATTAAGTAGAGGCCTACCTGAGTTTCACTTTGTGTGAAGTGCTCTGCAAAGGAAATGTTACAGATGGATTCAGGTCTACTCATTTATTCATTCAAGAAACATTTATTTAGTTCCTGAGGATAAAGAAAACAAACAGACGAACAAAGGACAGTCTTTCTCTTGGGTACTTCACAGTCTAGAGAAGGAAACATAAAAATCATTGATTACAAGGAGTTACATGGCTATAAAATAGATTTAATATTGAAGCTTAATCCTTAAATTCTTTGGCATTCATTCATGATAATGTTATCAGCAAAATAGATGATTATAATTTTTAAACATGTTCAGATCTGGTAAGGTGTTGAAATTTCTGGTTTCGAATGCCATTTCAATCCTGAATCACTTACCTTCTTGGGTTCTGTTCTCTCTATAAAATGAGAAAACTAAGCAAGATGCCTTCCAACTGTCTATCTGGCCACCACATGCGACAAATCCACAATTCTCAAAGCTGTAGAAAAAACTCTCCTCCTAGTTTAAACTGCGACCTGTCAATAATGTACTCTTGAACACATGGCTTTGAAGTTCTGATTTGCTGCCAACTTGCCTAGCTGTATTTATTTCCTCTCAAGTTGAACTATCAGAGTGGGAATTAAAAATTGGACACATTACCTTGGTGATCATACCAAATTCCTGTGAATCAGACCAATAGCCATCTGGCGGTTGAGTGTGTTTGAAAACACTGCTAAGCTTGGGGAAGGGCCCTTACTCAGGCTTCTGGCTACCAGTATGGAAGCAGATTCTCTTTCTGACTGGAATCCTTTGTGGGGAGGAGGCTTTGTGCTTGGAAAGCCTGTAGTTGTGGCTGTGTGGTGTGGGTATCACTTAGCTCCTAGGAACATGGCCTGTGAAATATACAATGCCAATATTGTAGCCATGCTTTGCTTTTTTTACCCCAGCACCAGTTGCGCTCAATTCATTTGTGATGCGTGTGTGTACGTGTCTTAGGTTTCTTTAGCCTGTCCTTGGAAGGAAGGAAGGCCTGGTCTGTGAACACCCCCTTCCCCACAGATGATTAATTTATACACATTGGCGTGGAACAAAGCACCATTCGTGGAGAAGAACTAGTTCATACTTTGAGAACTGTCATTAGAAGCATCAGAATTATTTATTTGTAACCATTTTATATGAAGCCATTTTGGAAGAAGTGGGGAACCCAGGATAAATGGAACACTAAAGATTTCTCATGGTTTCTGAATTAGTATCAAATTTACTTAATTGTGTTAATGCATTGGCGTTTTTATCTTACATGATTATTTATTTTACATCGCTAAAATTTCTTGAGCATAGACCTTAAGTCAGGCATGGTAATAAATGTTGTGCATGCATTAATTCATGTGACTCACATAATAAACCTTAGAGTTATGGGAAATCAGTTCTCCTACTCTAGATAGAAGAAAATCAAGTGGAAAGAAAGCTTGGAGAGGAACTTCCTCAAGTCTCTGCAGGTGTAAGTAGTGGAACTAAGACTTGGTATTGTGTCTGTCTGACTCTGAAAAATATTTTCCTAAGAACTAACTACATCTTCACTCATGTTGGAGTCTTTGGAGTCAGACCACAGGAGTTCCAATTTTGGCTCTACAATGTACCACGTGGATGGCATTAGAGAGGTTTCTTAAATTCTCTGTGCCTCAGTTCCCTTGTATGTAAATTGAGAGATAATAAAATGTAACCCATAGGGTGGGTGAGAAGGAAATTAAGTACTTACAAAGCATTTAGTTCAGTGCCCAGAATATAGTAAACACTCAACAAATGGTAACTATTTAAATGTTTATTCATTCACCATAGCACTGGCTGAATGAAGGAAAATTGAGCACTTTGGGGGAGATAAAGATAAATATGTGGTTTCTGTATGTCTAGGGGAGAAAAGAGACATGTAATTAAGCAGTTTAAGAAAAGGCAGACAATGAGGACAAATAGAAAGAGGCTCAAGTGAAAAAGACAGTCTATCCAGTGGAGGATTCTGAGACACCTTAATGAAACAATGTTGAATCAAAGTATATGGAGCATCTCCTGGGTATGCTCTAGATATACTGGGACGGAAGAAGAATCTCACTGTCTGGTGGTGTTTTATGGCCACAAATCAGATTATAATATCATAAAGAACATCTTTGCTTCCTCCCTAATGCTCCAAAGCATATGTGTTGTTTTTTTCTTAGTGTCAGTGCTCACATTGCCACACCCAAGCGATCAGTTTGGATATAGCTGTGTAAGCACACCGCACTGCACACTCCCCTCTCACACCGTCCTAAGTCCCCAGTACTTTGTACATCATTTCTTTCTGTAAGAATTTGAAACTAAAGAGAATTTTGTAAGGATAAAGGCCCATATGGAAGGTCAAAGAGGTCCATATATGCCATATTGAATCTTAAGAGGTATGCCAGGATGGATAAATTATTTGTTATATACTCAAAACAATAATCGTTCTTTTGAGTCATTCTTAGTAGTTCTGGAAGATTTAGCAATTGACCACTCAACCCTCTCTTAATGCCACATTTGTATTTTCAACGGCTTAACACTTCAATGATTCACTCCAAGCTAAAATGTTAAAATCCGAGTTGGTGATTTCTCCCTCTCAACTAGCTCCTGCTCCTCTTTCCTCTATGTCCATAGATAGTCCACCATTTTCCTAGTTCTTTAGAGTCTAAACAAGTACTGCCCAAGAGAAATATGTGAGCCACACATGTAATTTTACATTTTCTACTAGTCACATTAAAAGTTTTTAAAGAAACAGGTTAATCTTTAAACGGTGTATTTAACCCAAAATATATAAAATATCAGCATTTTAACATGTAATCAATATAAAAATTAACGAGATATGTACATTCTTTGGTGAAAAATTATTAGAAGTCCAGAGTATATTTTACACTTACATGTCGATTTAGACTAGCTATAGTTGAAGTGATTACTAGCTACATGTGGATGTGGCTACCATATTGGACAATGCAAGGCTAGACCTTATAGTTACCTTTCATTCATTATCCCTCACCCTCCATATCCAAACATTTACCACGTCTCTGCAATGTCTGTCATAACTATCTTGCCACTTCCACTTACCACATTATTTCTTTATCTACCAAGCGCCTTACTTCACGTATCCCCCATCTATTCTGTTTCCTTGTTCCAATCCGTCAAATAAACTACTACAAGACTAACTGTCCCAAAGTGCCACCAAAAAACCATCAATCATTCCCCATTACACCAAAGAGTATTCAAATGCCTAAGCCTGATGCTCAAAACCCTCCACAAAATGCCCCCTAATCATTTTATAATCTCATGTTTCATTGCTTCCCTTGTTTCAGCTAATCTAGTCTACAGATTGTCCCCCAATCCTACCCCCAAATTCCTAGTTCTGTCCCTTTGGTCATTGACCCCCTTCTTCTGCGTATTAAAAGTTTACCTTTTCTTCAGAGTTGTTGTTGAGCTCTACTTTTTCATTAATACCTGCCTGTTCTTCCCAACTAGATGGGATCTCCTCATTCTCTCACAAACAATCCTGTATTTTCCATGCAATTTAGGTAAACCTATTTTGACTTAGAATCTGGGATATATTTTTATTATCCCTTCTATATTTTTGCCTTCAGGGCAGGATAGTATCTTTAAAACCTCAGTATCCCAGGCAGCTCTCAACTGGTTTCATTTACTCAATAGCTAGCTAAGAGAAGCAAATCTCTGAGATCCATTGGTGGCAGTAAGCAAAAATGCGGGAACCCAAATTTTTGAAATAGCTTCTCATTATCCAAGCAACGAAAGATACCCACAAAAGCAAAATATTTAATGTGATAAGTGTTTCCTATAGAGTTGGACTGGGACTCTAAGATTAAAAGTCAATATCTGCCCTGTAAGCTGAGTTGTTGTGGAAGGTACTGGATATGAGAGAAAAGGCTAGACCCATTAATGAACTGATGTCATAATTTATATATAAAATGTACATTTTCTCACCTTGCCTGGGAGCATTCTTCCAATACTGTAATCTTCATTTGGGCTTCCCCCAGGTAACATCAAACTATATATTCAGAACCATTAAGCCTAGGGTTTCGTTCTTTTTATAAGACACAAGTTTATAAAGCAGCAGGCCAGCAGTACATAAAGAAACATACAAGTTTCTTCAAAAGAAATCAAGCCAATGAAAATAAATTGTGAAGTACACAAGCGAGAGAAGCAATCATTCCAGCCCATTTGTCTGAAAGGGACTCACACTCTTAGAGCAAATTCAAAGAAGGAAAAACAACACTGTCTAAGTTTTTGGACCCATGCCCAGGATCCTTTTCTTCTAAATATGGAAATAGATATTTAAGTCCCTGGTGCATTCATACCCACTTTCCAGGTTGCTTCTGTGATTCTGCCTCCCCACAACATGACTGTTTCTTACCCCCAAGCAGAAAGCTCTCTCCATCTGTGCGAACTACATCAATTCAATTCCATGTAATTATGCAGGGATCCAGGAAAGTGGACATAATTCAAATCAGAGACAGTGAACTATTTAGTGTTTTATATATTTTTTCTAGTTCCTAATAGCCTATCAACTACAGCAGAAAGAAGAGTTTTTAGAGTTGGCTTATTTTGAAAGCTAAACAGAGACAACCATTGCTGGTGTATTTAGTCTCTCAATTATTTAATGTCAGTGGTGAGCATTTCCTTGGAGAGTTCCACATGAGGAGTTTAGCTTATGTGGTTTTTTTTTTTTTTTGAGAGAGAGAGAAAGAGAGAGAGCGAGTGAGCACAAGCAGGGAAGAAGGGCAGAGGAAGAGAGAAAGAATCCCAAACAAACTCCACACTCAATGCACAGCCTGATGCAGGGCTTCGTCCCACAACCCTGGGATCACAACCTAAGCCAAAATCAAAAGTTGGACACTTCACCAGCTGAGCCACCCAGGGGCCCCTAGCCTATGTGTCTTTTATAAAAATAGGGCAGTCAGGATAAGGTTCCATTGTAAGGAGACAGTTTCCCTTTTCACAGTAACTACAAGCCCAGACGTTCCTCGTTTCCACAAGGACACCATGTTGACACTTGAGTCACTACATACTTTGATGGCAAAATGAGCCACTCTATGAGGTCCCCCTCTCTTCTGACAGGCCACAGCTGGCTAGTGACCAGTGGAAATGGCCTGGAGCACCTTGGGAAGGATTTTCCTAGGAGAAAGACCAGAAAGACCTACCAATGAGGTCAGGTGAGGGTGAGGTGGTCTTAATCTGATAAATAAAAAATTGTCAACTATTTTGTATCACAAATTGATGAGAAGGAAGTATAATACATATATGTGTGTATATAAAACTTCCATATTTGGCTTCCTCATAAACTATAGAAATAACTACAACTACAGTTGGTCAAAGTGGTGCTATATTCTACTTGTCCATATGAACATAGGAAATAGATTGATAGGACTTCTTTTCCCTTGAGAGGAGTCATGGTAATTCAATATAATTTGTGTTTATACAGCACTGTTTACAAATATTTCTACTTATAAAACTCATGGGGCCATAGCAAAAGTATCTTCCAGATAAGTGAAAGTTTGGGAGTGGGTCTCACATTATGGAATATATATTTAACTCAGAAGACTCATATCAAAGAATTTTATGAAAATAGTCACAATATGAAGACATGGGGCTGGGATGATTTAACTAAGGCTTTATAAATATTTGTCCTGGTAGAGCTTGCCACCATGTGTATTAATTTTGGGAATAGCAATCAGGTCACAAATAGAGGACTTGGGCTGGAGGTAGGGTAGAATGATGGGGAGATATAATGTCAGGAACAGGGAACAGGAAAAAAAGATGAAAAAAACCTGTTTTGTGGTGGGTCTTTGTTTTGAGGTTAAAGTTGTCCTTACTCAACAACTCCACTATATTCATGCTTCTCAATATGGCTTGAAATTCTCATGTAGATTCCAAGCTTCCTGAGAGAAGCATTCTGAGTTACCCTTTCTTTTACTTTTTTTATTTAAAAATTTTTAATGTTTATTCATTTTTGAGAGAGAGAAAGACAGAGTGGGAGTGGGAGAGAGGCAGACAGAGGGAGACAGAATCTGAAGCAGGCTCCAGGCTCTGAACTGTCAGCAAAGAGCCCGATGCCACCCTTTCTTTCATTTCTTTCACTTCTTAATAGGTTTTTAAAAACCCCATCTACCTGCAATCTGTGGTTTGCATGTATATATTTGTGTGTGTGTGTGTGTGTGTGTATGTGTTCCATAAACTTTCAAATAGGAAAGAAAAACATAACCATCTACTTTTGGATTCACAAATAGAGCACAAGTGGAAAAATGCATTTATTTATGAAAGAAAAGCTAAGAGTCACTTGGACAACATGATTCATTACCACCAAATATATACTGGAAACTGTCTGATGCCCTTATATACTATATAAGGTTGTTTTTTGACTCCTGGAAGAGATCAACTGGATCTTTATGTTACCATCTTAGATGTGTCCATCTGTATGTGCTTAAGTTTCTAACACACACATAAGTCTCTTTTATTTATATGGGTTGGTTGTTCCTGGGTTGCTCAAATAACTATACATTTCATCAATCCATCATCTTGCTGGATATACACGAAAAATGTGTTCTTGGAAATACCTTACACTTGGGCTTTGATGTCCCACCTAAGTCAATGGGTTATAGGGAACTTCACAATCACTGGTTCACAAAATTGATTAATAAATACCAGCTCCCAAGAGAAAGAGAAGAAGTCTACCTTCCTTGTGTGTTCCACCTCTCCTTCCCCTAACAAATCTCTGGAGAACTGATGGGGACATCTGTTGCCATTCTAGTCTAATGGGAAATTATCTTTGACTCTGAGATTGATACTTACATTGTTTGAATAAGGCCTAAACTAGAGTGAGTTCTGTCACATGTTCTTCTGACTCATGCTACCTAAAAACCATTTTGAGGCCAAATTTAGTGAAGGGAACTTGCCAGAAGATTAGGACTGTCTTCCAAATAAGCAAATTTTGTGTTGAAAGCAAACTGCTGAAGAAATATAACCATATGCTTTTAAAATGAGGCCTCTACAATCGAGGGACATAAAGCAACTGCCACATGTTCATGACCTCCCCCTCCCCCCACTTAATAAGGCACCTTTATTTCACCAGAAATAAAATTTTATTAGTAACGTGTCAAATATGATTTAAAATACAGCTACCTTTCTTCTTCCTCTCAGTTTAAAAAACAATCCAATAAAAACTCTAAATCATGACCCAGATATTTTTAAATGTGAAAATGACATAGTTTAGATTATGTAACAGACGCACAGTTTCCCAAATAAATGTTGTAGAACACCATCTGCTTGATATTTGGGTGCATTCCCACAGAACTAAATTTCTGCTTCTTTACCCTTCATTAATGGTGTATAACAAATTTATGACAGCATTATTTCACAATAGCTATATCCACAATTTATGACCAAAGGAGAGCCTGACAAAATCACTTGGCATGCTCAAATTAGACAATTTATGCGACTCTCTCATCGACACCAACCCTCCACCGACAACTGAAGAGGAACAATGAGTCCGTAACAAGGGGAGGACCTCTCATGGAATAAAGCTCAATAAAGAGTTCAAAACAAGAAGCTGAAGATCCAGGTGCCATTTTCCAGCTTATGTTTCTCAAATTCTTCAGGCCATGCATTCACCTACAAGTTTGAATTTAATATAGAATGTTTTTATAAGGTTTTCTCACATTCGGCCAGACAAGAAATTGCCAAATTCTTCTTAACTGTCAACAACATTCCATCTTTGTTCTAGTGTTACCAAATACAGCTCACTTATCTGGGTATAATCAAGGGGGCGGGAATCAAGAAGAGAAATTTACCATATGTCATTTCTTGGCTGATAAGAGTGGTACATGGCTATGTCCGTGTCCCTTTTTTGCACTTGATGCAGGTAAAATCTATATGAGAAATCATTTTGTATGTATTTTGCTGTATAAAATATTACATTTGTGGCCAATTTGGGAACCAGTTTATGGCATTTACTTTTTATCTTTCATTTCTTTGGATTAACAACTTCTATAGAAAACAGACAAGAACACGTATTCTTTGAAAGTAACCAGAATACAGGCTTGCTTCTCAAAGTGATGTATGGCCTCATTATTCAAAGAGTAGTTGGCAGACAAGGCAGCACCCACATCATCTAGGAGACTTGAGAAATACAGAATCTCAGGCCCTGTCCCAGACCTACTAAAAGGAATTTGTATTTTAACAAGATCTCCCAGGACTTACATGCACAAGAGGATTTGGGAAGTGCTAGTGTAGAAGAATGGACTTTATCTACCCAACTATAGAATAATCCCTGGGAAAAGACAGAATTACTCTAAGGAAAATTTTGTTCAAAATGTTCAACTACGAATGTAATAACTTTGAGACATGATCCACTTAATAAAAAAAAAAAAAAAAAGACAAAAACACCTGAAACATGTCACATTGCTGATGTGCAGAATGAAGTTTGTGAATGGGAAGATGCTTAAAATTCCAAAATTACATAAATGATCATGAACTGCTTGAATTAATCACACACAATCTTTCATTGTTTCCAACTCCAGGTATTTTCTTTAGCAAAACATACACAAGTGATAACTATTACATTGAACCCTAGAAACATGAAGAATACCTTAGTAGTCAATTATTTAATGACTAAGTACAATAGTTTTATAAAGAATTGTATCAAGAAACTGATGAATTCTAGGTTGATATACTTTGGAAACCCTTTCTCAAAAGAGTTCAACCAGTACTGAAAATTGTTGTCTTCTTCCAAGGATCTTTGAGCAAACACATTATCAATGCTGGGAGGGTGGGGAATGGGAGGGTGCAGAATTAGAACCATAACCACTGCTTACAGCCAACTGTAAAATCTGGAGTGATTCAGGGTGGAGGGAAAGAAGATGGCTCCATAGCTGGTGTTAAGAAATCCAGAGGTGCATTCAAGCAGTTCACCAGCACAAGGCAAATCGAAGAAAGCTGCCCACGTTATACACAACTCTATACACAACTCTAGAGTTATACACAACTCTAACTTTGACCACATTATACACAACTCTTAGGCTATGATTTCACAATTCTGCTTCTCCTTCAAGTCTGTCCTTTACTTTAATAGCCTGATTTCCCCTGTAAAAGAACAGGAAAGCTAGAGAAGCAGGAGAGAAGGAATTCTTCTGTACTTGCACCTGTCTCCCCACCTCTCCTACAATCCCTGTGCTCCAGGAATAAGCCAAGGCCAGCCTCACTTCCTCTCACAATAGTGGCTTTGTATTATGCTTCCAAGCATAAAATATGTTACAAAGTAGAATGTACATTGCTTCCACTCTAAGATCTAAATGAGTAGACCTTCCCTTCTCCCTGTGCATCTTCTTAACTATAAACCCCTTTGGAGACACACATTTGATAATCATCCTATAGTCCAGAAAGGAGAAATGTAGGTGTTCCTCTCACTACTTCTAAAACAAAACCAAACATCTCCAAGTTTCTCCTTCATCAGTGAACTGCTTGAGCAAAGGGACTGTGTGTTCTTCACCTCTGCATATCCAACCCTGGCACAGTGTCTGGCTCATAGTAGTTGCTTAATAAATGGTGGGGATGTAGAGTTTTTTCCCAAGTCCTCTAGCACTTAATTTGTTAAACCTTGGGTTGCACATTTTAAAAGCTGATCATACGTATGAGCTTATCCATGTATATACAGGCTCACCATCAGTCTTTCCCCTAACTTACTTTCTGTTTTTTTCCTTTATTCATCTACCCAGGGAACTCAGTTTAAGAGTTATTTCACAGTCACATCACATTTCAAATAATATATGCTGAATAAAATCTAGTCTTACACATCATTGATGAATGAAAGAAAATATCAATATATTATGGCTACCACTTTTGGAAGTGTACAGAGACACAGGGAAGCAAAAATAAGTATAGCAAGTAAGCAACCCACCCTCACAATGAAACAACTTTCCCTTTAACTTACTAATAATGTTTTTTAATTTTTATGCCCCCCCCCCTTTTTCCTTCCTCATCTCTTCATTTTCCCCTTCTCATTTTTTTTTTAAATTGTCTTCTTCTTTACTAGGCCTTCAGGCCATTTGAGCACCTACAAGAATGATCAATATTACCAAAGGCATTCAGATTTCTCATCCTGTCTTTCTTATCTAAGGATGGCTTTTGTTACCAGAGAAAGGATGTCCAGGTTCAAAAAAGTTGAAACTGGTCTCTCACCTTTTGCTTCTCCCATAATACAGCATGTGGGATGGGGTCAACAAAGCAGGTCTATATAGAGTCTCTCTCTATATCAGTTTGCCATGGTAAAATGACAGCAATCTATTGGTCGACTCAGGCAAGTTTACATCATTTAAATACAAATTGTTATTTTTTAAAAAGTCAAGATAACATTAGTCCACTCATTATCTATGAATTGTTTATTGGACAAGAGATTAAATACTCTTAAAGATAGTTTTAAATAACTTGTTTTTAAATCAACTTTAAAAAAAAAAAAACCATATTCACAAATACCACTGGCTTCTAAGACATTTCCTTGTCTACATGTGAGTGTATAGATCAGAGAGCTCAGTTAATGATGTCACCAAATAAAACAGACTTTACATCTGTTACTGGTTCATTGCCCAAGAGCTGTTACTTTGTTTAAGTTTTGTGACATACCCTAACTATTATAATTTCACACTTTCTTGGTAATTTTTCCATCCTTCTCTTTTCTATTCCAAAGTTGCATTTCTATCCTCAATTTCAGTATGTGCCAGCTTTATAAGTCACATCTATTCACACTGGTGTATTTTTCTTATAGACACTGTCCTAAACCAAATGTTTCTTTCAGTAAAAAAAATTAAAACTGTTAGAGAGCTAATTCTATTTTTAAATTATATGTGGTATAATCATCCCATCTAATTTGGAGCCTATTCAATTAATATCCTCATTGTTTAAGAAACCTACATTTTAAAAGAAGTGTTGGTAGAAATAAGATATTTTATAAGCAGTGAAATAAAGTTTTTGAACTTTGGTGCCAAATTTTATCCTTAAATTAATTTTTAAATATTTATTTTTGTTTCAAAGCTATCCTACCAGTCATACAAAATTGCCTTTAAAAATTAGCCTCAATTATAATTTTTCAGTTTTTTCTAAAGTATTTTCTACAAATTCTAATTGAGCAATTAAAAACAAACCTGATACTTTTATCAGTTATAGATCTATATAATCTTCAACAACACATGCTAATTAGGGTGCCAATAATCTTTATACCAAACACATCCATGTGACTCACCTGATGATTCATTAGAAGGAACAAATAGTAAATCAAAACTAAGAACAAAATTGTCCTGAATAAAAAAAGGACTTCCTGGTTACAAGACGGCGTTCAACTAGGGAAGGTACAATGTTGACAAGTCACCATAGTTAGATTTGTGAAAACATACGATCACCAAAGGCCTGTAGTATCTTTGTTTAAAGCAGTGTCCTTGATTATCACTATTATGTATAAAGTGCTGTGAAAGCACATTAGTAAGCACATCGTTCCAAAACCCTTTAACAATGTTCTTCTGTGTCCCGTGGAATCCTTATTTTAGACTCTTACCTTCATTATCATAGTCTGTCTAACACTCATCTTTGGGTCTTTGGTATTTTCTTGAATATACCTTTGGCACCTAGTTTTTCCAATCTGTTTTATCAGTTAATGACAGTTCTTTGAATGATATGCTCCATAGGACATGACTCTGGACACTGAAATCAGACATCTCACTCAAACCTCAAAGAACATTATGAACCACTTCAAATAATTTCAGGAAACTATCCAACTTGTTAAATAATTATCTTTCAAATTGCAAAATATAGGGACTTATCTAAACTTCACCGCCAAAAGCATTCTGATACATTTTGTCAAATAGTGAATGGTCAACTATTATACAAAAATCAGTGCAAGTTTCGTTCAGGCAGCCTTAAAAGTACTCTTCGATGAAGAAATAACATCATGTAGAATTTCTGTGGTTTTCTCTAATTTTTGCAGATCAGATTTTTTTTAATTGTCAAGCTATTAAAACAAATTGACCTGCCTACCCTTTTCCTGAGCTTCACAGCCTATAAAAATGACATCATAAATAAAATTTAAACCCTTAAGACCAGCCACAAATTTTAAATGACCTCTAGAACTCAGAGATAAGCCCATCTGAGGCTCATTTTAATAAATTTTACTTTAAAAGATAGATGTCTATCAAGCCAAAAATATAAAACAAAACAAAAAAAAAATGGATCAGTTTGGAGTAATCTGGTTGTTACATTCAGCAGTTAAGTTGCAATATGTTTGCCCCATCTTAAATTGCCACGAACCATAGGAGAATGGTGTCAAACAATTATTTGGCACAATGCTTGACAAGCCAAAACTTTTCAGAAAGAGCCTATCTTCCCCTCATCATTTACGAAAAAGTAAATTCATTCCACCCTTAATATTCAGGGATCCTGCATTGTCAGTTCAGGGTCACATTTTGTCACTTTCCACTAGGAATGGCAGAATTTGGAAACGGGGGCTTAAAAGTTTAAATTCACATGAGACCTTGACATAGGTCCCTTTGTACACATCATCTTATCTTTAAGAAAAAAAAAACATAAAAATCTTTGCCTTTACAGCACTTATTTGCTGCTTTATAATATGTGGACATAGCTTCAATTTGGACGATACTAAGGACTGCCGAGTAATAACCAGGGTTCTTTCCACTCAGTTCAGCGTGCATGCCATCTTTGATCTCAAGTGCACTGGTAATTAGTGCCTTGTTTCAATATCTTCACTAAAACAGGTCAGGCATTTAGAAACAAAGTATCAATGAACTTAACAGTTACTTTAATTCATTTTATAAATAAGCAACTGAGAATTTTGCTCCAAGTGGCTGCTAGTGTAGCCCATCCCATAAATGGCATTCTCCGAAGCATAAGGCACAATATGATATGAATGCAGCTCTTCATAATAAAGAGACTGAGAACAGCATTCCTGTACCATGAACTTCAGCCGTTTTCTTGTATCAGAATAAGCAGTCTTATAACAGGGAGCTTCTTTAAAGTATTCATAGCTCTCTTTCTCCGTCTCTAGATGTATCTTCCTCAGCAAATTGTTAATTAACACAGACCTTCTTAAGTAGGTTTCTGGGTCTTCAAGAAACCTGAGCTTCTCCAGAGAAAGTTTGAGAATGCAAGTCCTGTCCTCAGGCAATATCAGGTGCTGGAAAGCAAATACATCATTATCTATTTTTAGAAAAAAGAAAACTAGAGCTGTTTGCTGTTGACAAGACTCATAAAAAGGAACAAATAATGATAAGCAAACCCTTACTTTTGGAAAATACCCATGGTAATCTTGATGTAAATCTTCTTCTTCTGCATATTTTCTCTTAAAGTAGGCTACTTTCGACGTTGTTAATGTATATGTTAATACTTTTGTTGGATAAGCTAAACAAAATAAGACAATGAGAGAAAAGTCAGATTTTATTGTGGAAAACAGCATTTTATACATTCTACTTATAAGAAGAAACTGTTGGTTGACCTTGGAAAAGAAAATTCTTAGTAAATGAAGAATTTACTAAGCAATGTGCTAAAGTCATCCGTAGCAATTCTCTTGTGACCAAAAAGCCTGTTTGTAGGTAATAGCCACTACTCAGACCCAAAATAGATGTTCCGCGTTGATGAATTATATGTATTTCCTTATGCTGGTCCTCAAAAATGAATACTTACCAATACTCTATTTAATTTCATGCCATTTAATGTCAAAATATTCCCTAATTTGAAGTTGATTCACAAAATCAACGGAAATCATTTTTCATCATTCTTTTAGTTAAACTCCCTAGTTTACAAAGGGAATTTAATGTTGCTAGGTTAATGTAGGTTAATCCAATTGGTGTAAAATTGTTGGTAACCCAATTACGCCTTAAAGAAGCAATCATGTGTGTCTATAGACAAACCCTATGATATGGTCATGGTATGACCATCCTCATAACACAGAGGTTAATCATATGGAAACGAGAGGTTTAAATAGCATCTTGACTAGCAAACTTGAGCTTGGTATAATATCTGAACGTGAAAACTTTGTTCTCTTCTTTAAAATACTATTCATGGTTGGTGGGTTTGAGCCCCATGTCAGGCCCTATGCTGACAGCTCAGAGCCTGGAGCCTGCTTCAGATTCTGTGTCTCCCCTGTCTCTGCCCCTCCCCTTCTCTAGCTCTCTCACTGTCTCTCTCTCTCAAAAATAATAAAAAATAAATAAACATTAAAAAAATTGAGGATTCTGCCTTGTTTAAGGAAGGACAGTAGTGTTCTGGAAGTGGATTTTCAGAAAGCATTTGGTTTGAAGGGAGTTCCTACTATGTACTGTAGGTGGTGCTCATATCACACAAAAGAGGCAAGTTCAACCTTAAAAGCAAAGGACAAGTAGCTTCCTAGTGAAAACACTGAATGAATTTAGAATACAAATTGAGTCCTGGTGAGTACATGCTCATTCAACCTCAGGGGGCAGAACCAAAATAAATGCTCATATTTATACATCATCTATTTTACTTTTAATCCATACCTTCAAATACTGCTAGGTATTGAAACCATTTGACTCACAAAATGAGTAATTTATTAATGCGTTGGTTAAATAAATTTACGATTAAGACTTTTGATGTTTTACCTCTGACATTTTAAATTTAAAAAAATCTTATATATTAAAAATGTGTTCTTCAAGAACCTGCTGCTTCTAACTTTTCTTCCAATTTAGCGGCATCTATTTAACACTTCCTGCAACTTTGGTAGCTGCTGGATGGTTTTCCTAAACCAGTAGGTAAAGCTACAAAAATCACACCTAAAGCATTCCAAATGTTCATTGATACCAGTGTGAATTGTAAACCCAAGAGTCTTCAATTAGAATGGGCATGATCTGTAAGGGCAGTAAGAATTTTAAACACTGGTGTGTCTGACCTAAAAGGAGACAAATGTGCAATGATCTTTCACAACTGAAGCAAAAACAACAGTTGCCACTGTATGTACGTGGTCTCTGAATTCAATAAGCAGAACTCAATTTATATGGAGTATTCACAGATTTCAAAAGGTTGGGGCAAAAAAAGAACAAAATGGATTGTATTGAAAACAAAGAAAGCATTAAGGAATCCAGTTTTCTCAGGGGCTGTTTTTTGGTTTGGGGGTTTTTGTTTCTTTTTAGTAGACTGCGTTTTCTTTCATGTATTTTGAAAGCATTTAACCAAAGAATTACGTGAAGCTTTGGGATATTCTGTGATGACAATTAGCTATTGTGACTGAATTCTTTTTTAACTGTTTAACTAGTTGACGCTACAATGGATCTCAAGTGTTGGAGAGCATCAGAATCATTTGAAGGGCTCTTCAAATCACAGATTGCTGGGTCCCACCCCCACAATGTCTAATTCAGGAGCTCTGGACCAGGAGCAGAAAATTTACATTTCTAACAAATTTCCAGGTGACCCTGAGCCTGCAGGTGTGGGGACCACATTTTGAGAGCACTGGACAGGCATGGCAGTTGCACTACAACAGCAAGTAGAAAGGCAGAACATTCGGCCCATCAACTGATTGCCTTATCATCTGAATGCCAAGCAATCAGCTTGATTGATTTTTGTTGTTGGTGGTGTTGCTATCGCAACATTGGCTACATTGTCTTCGATGCTGTAGCATCATGAACAAAGCCAGAGTGCCTTTTAACTAAATAGTCAAGGAAGAATGAGGTCACTGTTCAACATAAATTCTGGGTTCACATTAAGAAGTATCAATGACTGTTATTAGCATTAAAGCTGGACAGGTCACTTAAAATAAATAAATAAATAAATAAGGCCCGAAGGATTATTACAGTAGGAAAGGATAGATGAAAGACTTGGAAAGAAGAACAACTTTACCATAGCAAACATTTTTGTCTATGTATATTTTGCTTTTTAACATCTGCTCATTTTATTTTCCAAAGGAATGCAATACCTGTAGCATTTAAGACCAAATGAAAACTTTTGAATGAATGACACAAGGCAAGGCCGGTGGCAGCTTTGGAAAACCAACCATCAACTAAACCAAGTGATGCTCTGGGGAAGGTACTTTTAATTAATAGATCAAGACCAGAAAATTATACTAAATGTCTCCAAGGTTCATTAAGATCTAGTTTGGCTGTGTTGGAGAAGTGAGCCTCAGATACAGAATGTATTACACCCTGAAAACATAGTAAATTCTCAGGGGTCCAGACTTGTGTCTCAGCTCCATGGGCAACACACTTAGCCACTTAGTTTATTGCTCTTAAAAAACACCCCCAAGGGTTGTTGAAATGCTGAAAAGCTTTCACAGCTGGTATTGGTTTGACAATTACCTCCTTGCAGGCTGTTTAGCTATTTGCAATGTTTTTGGCATAAATGTTTTTGGAGGATGCTTTTAGCCACTTTGAGGCTAAAATATATAGCAAACATAAGTTCCTACATCTGTTTTCTTGGCTGGATTGAAACTCAAAAAATTCAGAGCTGGAAATTTATTTATTGACTACCTGATTTGGCCTCCAAAGTTTACAGATGAAGAAACTGTAGCTCAGAAGGGTTCTGTGATTTACAATCAGTTATGTAGCTATGAGTTTGGGTTTTGAAGTCAGGTTGAAGTGGGTTTGAATTCCAGGTCTGCTTTTTCTTAGTTGTGTGGCCTTGAGAAAATCATATAAACATGTTACAAGTCTCATTTGTAAAGTGGGGACAGAAGTATCACTGGCTCATAGGACTGTTGAAATAATTCATGGAAAGGGACTGGCACTGTGCCAAGCATATAGTAAGCACTCAATCAAATCTGAACTCTTATTAGTGCCAACAGGCACAGACCTATCCTACAAACACAAATCCCAGCCTGGCCTCCTAGCTCAGACCCTAAGACTCTTTCTACCACCCTTCCTCCCAGAGATACTAGATGGTAATTTGGGAGTTAAAGGACTACAAAAGAATATTTCAAATGATCAAGTGAGAAAAAAAAAAAATACGGTACAGGTGCTATGACGACTCCAAGAAAATGTTTCTGAATTTACTGCCACTGGTCATACATTTGGGGTGAAACAAATGTCAATTGTTTTTGAAACATCCAGATAGCCATTTGAAGAATTAAAGTTACTCCAGATATCCAAAGAAATTTGCCTGTTATGATCCAGCAAGCACGTGTAGATCTGTTTATATCATTCTCCCGTAACTAAAAAGCCAAACTCAATCCAGAGAGTTGAGATACGCAGGAAAAAATCAAAATGATTTTATATGTTCATTTTCACTGTTTTGAGGTCTGAGAACAGCATATGAATTACAAAATAGAATTAGGCTGCGCCTAAATTTATCTCCAAAGGTAAAACAGTTAACTCTGGCTTGGATATTCACACATAAAATACCTGTGTCCAGCCCAACGCATTTCACAGTGTAAAACTTCAAGAAGCAACACATGAGAAGTCAGGCAACAGAATGACCGCCCCCGTCATTAGGGTTCCAGCAGCACAATTTATACACATTTTTAAAATAAATGTTTCAAATGTAATTACAAACGATTGCTCAAGTGCTCCTCCTATTGTTCTGCCCCTGCCTCCAGACATCTGGAATCCTATTACTGCACAAGTGATTTCATTAGGTACACGGCCCAGGGGCAGTACATTAAGGAAAGATCATCAGCAAATTAATTTACAAACACTTTGAGAGAACAGACAATAATAAAAGAACAAGGCCGTCATGGAGATCCATTCTTTGTCTGAGCCTGCAAAGCCTGAGAGATGGTGAAGAAGTGATGGCTTTCACATATCTTCATTTTAACCACGTTTCCATTCTCTTCCCCACAACACCTTGATCAATAGACTGCAGAACCTGAGCTGAGATCCTCCTAGTAGATGTGCCTCTGTAGCCACAGACAAAAGAACAGTCTGATCAATGGGGAGACTAAGGTGGGGTCTAGCCTCTGATCAACGGCTGACTTGTGTACAAATCACGGGGCCCCGACTTCTGGTCCCTCATTGATTTCCCTTTGCGTGGCATTAGCCTGGTGTGAGCCTTAGAAAGTACATGTCCCTACCTAACTACCTAATGCTTTGCTAGTCGCAGAGCTAGAACACATCCTTCTTTAAAGGCAACAACCATTTTTGTTTAGAAAGAGCTGTATCATCTGTCCCTGTTAGCTGCATTCTTCAGTCTTGCTACATGGCTTAAAATATTTCGACAGGATTTTCTAGTGCTGTGAAACAGCACTAGTTCAAATCCCAACTCTACAATTTATTTGCTTAGTGACTTTAACCTCACAGAGCCTGAGTTTCCTCATCAATTAAATGGAGGAACAATATCAAACTCACTGAGTTGTATGTGAATTAAGGGGGATGATATTTTAAAAGCACTTACTCAGCCAGGGCTTGTCACATTTCCACACATTTTCTACTCAATAAATTTTAGGTGTTGTGAGTGTAGTGATCTCATTTTTGAAATCATAAATATGTGTCCTATTAAGCAGTACCGTGTTAAAGCAGGACATTTGTCCTCTCTTTTGTGTTGAGCACAGTAGCATGAAACATTCACAAGTGCGCTCAAGGAGGTAGATGGAAGCAACATTCAAGGCTGCAATACTGCTCCTTTTGTAGACCTTGAGTTTTGTGATAGCAATTTTCCATCAGTTTTGTCCCTTATAACCCCTTGCCTGGCACACTTCTAGATAATATATTCTATGGAGCAGAACTCAGTGGCAGTTTTTAGCTCCAAATCAATCAATGGAACAATCTGTTTCTACAGATTTATCACCCACTCCAAGCACAAGATTGACTTTGCTGGCAGTTTAGAATTACCAACAAGTTGTAGCTCCTGGCAAAGTTTCTTAGGAACTTCCAGGGATACTAACAAGAAAGAGAAGTTTCCCAAGACCAGAAGCAGTGTCTGGGACTGGATTCCACGTCCCTCAGGATAGCCCCAAGTGTACACATGGAATAATAAATAAAACACCACCCTTCCACAGCCTATCTTGTTCCGCTGCTGATGACCTCTGAACCAAAGAGAGCATTATTACATGGCTGGTCATATCCCATTTCATAAGTTACCTTCATGAAGTTACCTTAGTTGCTGCACCAAAGCCTAATTTTTGCCATGATCTGGCCCTACTGATAGACACCAAGTGCAAGAGTTCCATGGGTAAATTTAGTGATTTACCACCCCTCAGAAGTGCATTCCTTGTTTTAATTTTTTTAATGTTTATTTATTTTTGAGAGAAAAAGACAGAGAGCAAGCAGGGGAGGAGCAGAGAGAGAGAGAGGGAGACACAGAATCTGAAGCAGGCTCCAGGCTTGAGCTGTCAACACAGCCCGACAATGGGGCTCAAACCCACAAACCGCGAGATCATGACCTGAGCTAAAGTTGGATACTTAACTGACTGAGTCACCCACGCACCCCCATTCCTTGTTTTAAAGGATGATGCTCCCTTTTACTACACCTTGGAAAGTGGGAATGAATCAGAAAGAAAATTGGCAAAGCACTCACATTGCTAGATATAGGTTCCAAGAAATATCTTACTGATGAGATGTCTCGGGAGATGTTATAACTTCCTTAGATACCCAGGTCTATTGCTCAGAGAGGAGGGCTTTTCAATCCCCCATATGTAGACTTCAGAGATCTTATGAAGAAATACTTAATCCATATCACCCTCATTGTCTTCCACTTCGATGCCACCACCAGGTTTGAGTATATCACCAACAACATTTAGCCAGGTACCCCAGAAGGGTTGTAGAAAAACATAAGATAGACTAATCATTAACTTTACCAAGAATATAGGACAATTTGTCCCAGAGTGGGGTGATTCTCTGCCTTCGCTTGTATTGCCTAATTTGTGTCACCACCCAGAGTTACTGTGGTGGTGAAATGTCCCTCATTTTCCTCTAAAACTTTGGTGCTTCATTAAATTGAATTGTGTTCAACCCCAGCACTCTGCTTAAGTTAATAGCTAGATTTATGCCCCACATCAGATATGGGGAGACGAGCCACAGAGCAGTAAAGCAAGCAGCCCATGCAGACAGAATAGACACTTAAGGCTCTTGAGCTGTGATTCTCTTTGCAACATCCCCAACTTTTCTTGATGTTTGTAGCCCATGCTCCCTTTTAATAATGATTTTTAAAAGAATACATACTCTGATACATCACCACAGGGGGGATTTCCCAGCTTCAAACCTGCCCCTCCTCCCCTTCTAAGCATCACTGATATTTAGAAGACTCTTGTATCTACCTGCCAAGAAGACTTTTTGCTGCACAGTATAAGATGAAAAAAAAAACTTTTTTAAAAAAATTCTAGTGATAAACCTATATCATAATGCTGAACATAATACTAGCAAGCCTTTAGTCCTTTTTATTAATATCCCCTTATGACCCCCAGTGAGAAATATTGCAACAAACTAGATGGCTCTGTTATTAGTCTGTTAACATAAATGTAATCAGGAAAAATTTTAGAAATACTTGTGTTAGCCCAAAAAGGGGAAATGTTAAAGTAATGTATTGACACTAGCTAAACAGACGACTTCTTAGAAAGATTGGGGGTGGGGGGGGGGACTGACACGGAGCTGCTCCCCCCAGAATGGAAGGTCACTTCTTCCTCAGTTTTAGTTGTGAATGTCTATGGTCAGTTTACCCCTCTGCTTCTGAAATATTATTTTATTTCACCTTTCTCTAGGTTTCTGAAGCATATTGCTTTGACAAATAGAGCAATCCAAACTGGTTATGCCTCAGCTTTAGAGCTATTGTAAGGGTGTCGGTGTTTTGACAGCTAAAGCCAGCTGGCATGAGTCCTCAGTGCAGAGCCCAGGGCTTTGGCATCTTGATCAAACCTTTCAACATTTCTCCATGTTTCAAAGCATCTTCTAAATCCCAGGAAAGCAACATGGCATAAAATTAAACATGGAATGTTCGTAGACACATAAACACTTCCAAATAGAATATATGAGGAAAAACTGAAATTGGAACATGGTTTCAGTTTTAACCTACTTGATCTCAGCTTGATCTAAGCCTTATAGCCCGAATGACATCCCCCTTTTAGAACTCACTGTACGTACAAGTACAGCTGGCATTCCCATCGACAAGAGTGACTATATCCTGAACTACAAAGCTGTGGAATTTTTTTTTACACTATTCCTTAGGATCTACCAATAGCTCTAGAATTAAGCGTTTATATTATAATGATACCATTTGATTTAGTTTCATTTATTTAAAGCTAATTACCATGATAAAATTTTCTGATGAATGACTTCAAACAGATATGTTCATCAAAAGTGTACAGGATATATTCTGCACATTATATATTCAGGATAGAATCAAAATTAAAATTTAAGAACCCTTTTCACTTGACCTTCTTGATTGCAATAGTGGTCTCAATGAAAGGGCAGGCCTTTTCATGTAAATTAAAGGGCACTGAATGATTTTAAACTCCTATGCATATTACATAAGAGATAGGATGTGTATAAATTACGAATGCACAAGACTAATGCATATGCATGAACCAATACTTGTGGCTTATTCAAACTTTCCTCAGATTGATAGCATGGCTAGAATTCTACATACATCTCATCGCAGATGACAGTAAATCTTATTGGTCTCCTTGGATTTGCTGCTTACCATAAAATATAGTAATTATAATGGAGAAAGGAAAAAGGTGTCGTGGTACTAAAGGCAAATGATAGTGTTAGTGGTCATCTTTAATGTTTAAAATTATCAAAGGTATTTCAATAAGTGACTATGGACACCAGTACTTTTAAAGTCTCATGATAATCATAAAAAACCTACAATTAGACCACAATAAATTTTCAAACAGGTTTCTAAATAAAACCGCTCAGTTATTTACTTTTACAAAGAGACGTAAAATGAGGGAAGAAATGCAGCCTGCTGTATTTTCATGAATTTGATTGCAATTTGCTAGGCCGGTTACCTACAGGAACTGTACATGTGAAAAAGTTAAACACAGCACTGGAGAGCTTAGCACTCATTAAATGTATTCTGACTTGAAAATTTGGTTTCAGATGCTTAATACTCCTAAGTTTCTATCCTCATGACCTTAGTGCAAATTAAATTTTAAAAAATCACCAGGATCTCCTTTTGCGACTTGGAGACTCCTTTTGATTTCCTTCATTCAGACATGCACCAGTTTGCTCATAGGGCTTCCGCTTGACATGCTCCCCAAGGCAGGCTACCTAATTTGGCCCACCCTATTCACTTGGGTCTTAGGAAAATCTGCCAGCCCACAAATGTCCTCTCTACGGAAAACCTCTATTGACGTTTACCCAGCAACCATCTATATAAACAACCCCTTATATTGATCTTGTGAGTTATGGTAATGCTACATTAGCATTTATTTCTTTGGATACATATTTAAACAGTAATTTCTTTTAAGCTAGTGATTACCTGGTAAAGCTGAATCAATCTGAAAAGTGTATTTCTAGGACAGCTTCAGAAAATCTGGTGAGAGCTCCCCTTTGCACAGCGAGCATTTCTCACAGCCTCGGGCTCATGAATGGCAACCTGAGATTGTGAAACAACGGAGACAGATGCAAAATAACATGGGGAGAGCCAGGACTGTGATGATTTGAACTGGTTATCAAGTCAGGAGAACGCATGCAGCAGGGGGACACTATGAAAGATGTTCAAGGTGGAGCTGTTCTGGACCAGATGGATTAACTAGATTAACCTTCAAGCACATACCATTACTTTCGTGTTCTCCAGATTTAATTTTAAACAGAAGGAGTCTTAGCTATCCTAAGAAATTTGGAAAAAAGTGAATAACCAATTTCTCCAATTATTTACTGGCAGATTATTTGGGGGATGTTATCGGTAGGTTGATTTTCTTTTGAAATCGGGGTCAGATGTACTTAATTTGTTTTTAAATGCCAGATGTTGTATAATTTCAAGATACATTCTCTCTAAAGTTACAATCCATCAGTTAACTCAAAACAGCAACTCAATCATTCTCTGTACTACACACGATTTCTCGCAAGATTTGAAATAGCCAAATGGTACTTCTTCTTTGAAGATAGTTTTTCTTTAAAGGGCCATGTTTAACTGCACCTTTTCTACATGGATGTATGCTTACAGATCTCATCATCTTCTATATTTAGAGAGATGAGCTTTCCAAAGGAAGATAGGCAGCCAATGAGGAGGATCCCATCAAAAGAGAGGTGAGTTACTATGGTTACTTTTCAGGAGATTGAGTAACAGTGAACGGCTGCTCCCGGCCAAATGGACCCTTTCCAGAGCAGGACCTAAAAAGATTGTTGCTCTCCATACGTGTTGATTCAATTAGTCCATGCTGCACGATGGCATTTTAGCCTTAACCGCAGGCTTACTGCTCCCCGTTCTCCTCGCCACACACAGGGGCAGCGAAGTCAAAGGAAAAACACGGAGGGCTGAAAACTTCCGAACACAAACCTAGTATCGATGGGCAGGGGAATCCTCAAGAACCAATTCCATGATTTTTAAAATATGAAGCCAGGTAATTCGGGACCACCACCTGGCCGCTTTTCAATGACCGGGAGCGGAGTAGGATCCCAGAACAGTCCCTATCCTTACCCTCAAGGAAACGGGTCTTTTCTGAGCCTCAGAGAAAGGCACATGGCTGGATGAGTCCAGACGTACCTTGCGAGCTGGGTCCACTGGCCAGGAGATCGGCGCATGCACCTGTTTCGTAGGTTCGCGGGGTTCGGCGCTCCCTCCCGCTTTTGCGGCGCTGTCACTCTTCACTCGAGCGCTGACAGCAACGGCGGCGGCGGCAGCGCGACAGCGACAGCGGCAGCAGCGGCAACTGCAGCTCGGCGGGCAGCCCTGGCTCCTGCAGGTCCGTCCCTCCAGTCTCTGAAGCGCCTCTCGCCTCCGGCTCCGGGTTCGGAACGCGAGGCGGGCGCGCAGCTGTTCTCCGCTCGCATTGGACCAGAGGGAGCAGATGTTACCCGGTTGCTAGGAGCGTTGCTAGGAGGCGATGACGCCCCTCTACAGCTCAGGAGCAACTTTCCTGTAGGTCGGATGCGCTGGCGGGGGCTGCTGGGAGCTAGATTTGAGAACAGGAACGAGGAAGCGCAGCGAACAAAGAGTCCCAAACGGGGGGGGGGGGGGGTCCTTTCCTTGCAGACGTTGGGTCCTGAAAGGCTGGGGAGCTGCGGGTCGGTGAGAGCAGCAGCTCTGCGCTTGGGCCTTGGGGCCCTGCTTCCGAGGGCCTGGGCAGGTGATGGGGGCCGCTCTTCCCCAGGCAGGTCACTCGGTGCAGGCCACAGCTGGGTGTCGCCCGAGGTGATCAGGTTTGGGAATGGGAGTGGGCGGTGCTTTCAGTGGCTGAGGAAGCAGCATAAGTTGGTGCCTTTAAAACACCGAGGCGGCCCACCGGCATGCTCTGCACCCTAGGGCAGGACCCTGGCAATGGGAGAGATGGAGGAGTGTGTGTATGGCCTGGGGTGAGGGGTGTGGGATGGGGACTATAATAGGAATTTATGCCTTCTGGGGCTCTCCTACCCAGCGTGTTCCAGTTTGTGTCTTCAGGTTTGAACAGTTGATAGATTTTGAATCTAATCCATGAAAATCAGACCAGAGTCTCATTCCTTATAGCACTGGCTATGACTGCCTACTGGTACTGTGCCAAGGATTTCAGAAAAAATGACCCTGTGGTCTCAGATATTCCCTTTATGACTTAGAAAGTCTTCATTTTGATCCAATGGCTAATTAAAACCTCAGGCTAATTTGTAAGCTTCTTAAAAAATATACAAAAGAGAAGATACCTTTCACAAAGGAGACTGGAGAAGGTATTCATGTTTCAGTCATTTACACTTTAGTATAAGTTCACCCAAAGGATTGATTGTATCATCTCTGATAGTGCACTCAAGGTATGCTTTTTCTTTTCTTTTCTTTTCTTTTTAATCATGGCTTTTTGTTGTTGTTGCTGTTTTTCAATGGAGTTGTTATTCTTTGGTCAGGGAGGGATGATGAGGTCAAAGTGGACAAATTCAGGTTGCCAGTGAGCCAAATTAAAGAAGGGAAAATGACAAATGCAGTAGAAAAAGTTTTCCCAAAGCAGAGAGGCAATCCCTCAGAGAGGGAATCTCATTGAAGAAGGATATATACCACTTCCCTGACTCCCTATAGGGTCAGGCCAGGGCCTGGAAGGAAGAGAGTACCACTTGGGAATCAATTAAAAAGAAAAGTTGCTGTATTCAGAGCCAGGACAGGGCTGCTGTGCAGTGTCATGTTGACTTCTGCAATGGCAAATATTTTGCAAGGCTGAAGGGGCTACACAAAGTGGCCCTACAAATCTCATTGGCCCTGCTTCCTCAGGCACCCATTACCAACTGAACACCTATGACCAAACTTAGAGTTAACAATCTGTTAGCCCGAAGATTTGAAAAGCCAATCACCTTGCGCTAATGATGAACCTGACTATAGGAATCCCACAGCAATGTGGATCAAATCATCACAGGTGCCCTTTAAATATCTTACAATTCTATTTGCCAGTTACACCTCAAGGTCCAGTCACACTAGTTTTGTTTCCTTGAATAGGGAAGGCTCTCACTTGTCTCAGGTATTTTGTACATGCTGTTTCTGCTTCCTTCACGTGCCTCCCTCTTACCTGGCTTACTGCTACTCAGCTTTCAAGTCACAGCTTAAAACACCATTTCCTCGTCAGTGGCTTTCCTTCACAGCTTCCCACTGGCTAGGTTAGCCTCGTAATTACATTCCCAAATCACCTTACTGGCCCCATTTCACCAGAATCACCACACCAGGTTTCCGGCTAGTGCCGCCTTGTTAACACTGTGTTTCCAGTGCTGAGCACCCAGGGCCTCGTCCATCAGAGGTAAGCATAGGCACATGTGAATGGATGGAGCCACCCTGTCTGGCTCAAGGTGCCTGGTTTTTCCTTAGCTATGTAGCTATCAGCTGGTGAACTTACAAAGCCTGAGGGTAGCAGCTAGTTGCTGTCCTGTAAAGGAGAGGGGAAAGCCTGTTACATAGAACATTGTTTTCTCCCCTTAATGAGATATTATGTCGATTACAGCAACTTCTTTTTCTTCTTACGGCATCTTATAAATTTCTCAACCTGGATTTTACTGGCATTGGGAAATAACCTTAAAGTTCTTTATATATTTTCCTAATTCTGTTCTCTCTGTGTCCTCCAAAGTAAGCAGGATCCTCTGATGTGTTTCATCTTTCCTTAAAATGCTCCTCTACCTCAGGTAAAAAGGAGCCTTCATCATCACAGGCTGTATCTCTATGGAGCGAAAAATTAAAAGTTAAAAAAAAAACCTCATTGGGGAGCAGCTAGCTAACTTGACCAATATGGACAGTACTTCTAGTCTAGTTGATCAGAAGAGACCAGGAAACCTTCTTCTCTTGTCAATAGAACTCTCCAAATAATTGCCAAATCCCCTCCTCATCTGGGACCACCTCAAGAAAAATAATAGATGTTGGAAACATGATGGAAAGGTCAGGGAAATCTCAAGATCACGGAATTGCTTGGTGGCAAAGCCAGAAATAGAGCACAGGTATGAGTTTAATCTTTACTGGACTACTTATGTCTGCACATAGAAGTTTACAAATTCTTCAATCCTCCTGGCAGGAGATCAGAGCACATCTTTCACTAAACATTCTGGATTTTAAAATTAAATACTTAAATACCATACAGTCCACCTTAGAATTAATCTAAATTGTAATCTTCTCACCTCAAGACAACCCTTGAATCTTGTCCCTCCTTGAGACGACCACAGATGTAATGCTAATCCTGTCTCCTACTCCTTATCTATTTGCTAAAAAGAATGAGATGTTTTATTATGTAGTAGAATGCACATTAAAATTCATCAGTGCTCCGAACTGTCACCCAAGTTTCTTCTTGAGCCATGTCTCTGAATCTCCCTAGAGAAACCCTAGGGAAACTGTCAAGACACTATGTAGTTTATAAGACAGATAATGTGATTTGATTCATCAATAAAATGTTACTCAAGATTTTTTTAAATTACTACAAAAGACTTTAAGAACCATAGTCCTAGATAACTGTCTCAATTATTTTAACATTTAAAGATGGGTACATCTCTATTGACGGAATGTTAGAAATAGGAATCCTTTGTCAAGTTTTTGGTTCTGCAGATGATTTACTTTAAAACTCTATTCCCTCTGCAATACTCTGTTTTTGCTCACAGTTTTATATGCTTTGCTTTGGTGTTTTTAACAGGTTACATATGTATGTGGTGCACATACACACGTAGAAATGCTCCGCCATACTCAGGCTGTCAGCTCAAACTCTGCCCTGTGGCTCTGGAAATGTGAACTCAAGTGATCTTTATTTGCAGAAGCACCCCCAAACAGTGTAGAAATGCTCTACAATGGCTAATGTGAGCAACTAAAATCCTTAATCAGCCCATAATGTTCTAGTGCCACCGTGGGTTAGGAAGTAACAGATAAGCTTACAGTTAGCAGGTTTTCCTTAAATAATCACCACTGCTACAACATTTGAAATAAAATTGTTTTTTAAAAAGGAAAACTGTGTGTGCTAGATACTGTGTAGAAGAATCCTAATGGATTCAATTTCCTGTACATGCAAATGAACAATTCCTAGCCTTCTTAAATATAGGTGGAGCCATGTGACTCGTTCTGACCAAAGGAGTTTACACAGAGGTGGTGAGCACCCTCTAAGCCTGGTTCCTTGAATGTACATTTGATTCTCGTGCTTTTTCTTCCTCCTTCATTTGATTGGCCATATAGTCCTTCAGAGGCCCTAAGAACTCTGGGATGGCTCTCAGTCCCCGAAATGCTGCTAATAAAGAAAGCTGCATGGGCAAAAGCATGTTAGTCAGAAATAAACTTATCTTATGCTGACTCACTGACATTTAGGGTTGTTTATTATAACAAGTAGCATTAATTACTTCAACTAATACAATATCCAAAAATGGTAAAAATAGATTTTCCCTGTAACATTTAGAGAATGTTTCTTTGTTTGTTTGTTTGTTTGTTTAGGGGACATCAACAATGTTTTTATAGCTATGGAGGTCTGACCATAATAGCCCTGCCCTGGTATTTCTAGCTTCCTGCACTGGATTCTTACAAACCTATTCAAACTGGTTATACACAGAGAAGCCAGAACTCCAAACAAAAGCCTCTCTGATAAACAATTACTTACCCTTTTGTATAGCAATACTTACATTTTTCCTTCTCAGAATCCTCTTCAGATGCAATTTAATTATTTCAGGTGATCTTTACGTATATATAGCTCCTTAGTTACCCAATATTCAACACTTTATCATTTGAATTGAAATACGTTGATTCATATATGTGTTTAACATAAAAGTCTACAGCATCCTAAAACCAAAATAAATTATAGGGGTCATAAATATAACATTTATCATTATATATATATATATATATATATATATATATATATATATATATATTGCAGTTGGTGTGGTTTTGGAGTTAATGGTTTCTGTATATACTAAATTAAGCAATATCATTCAGGCCCATAAAATTTGCATGTTGATGCTGCAAAACTGTATTTTTTTTAGCATAAAAAAATTTCACACATATACATATAAGCCATCTGCTTAAACTTTATTGATAAAACCAGTTTTACAAAATTAGAATGATTTTCAGTTTTGAACTATCATGAGTTCAGTTGCAGCAGACATTTTGTACAAACTGGGGCTAATACTTCTTCTATGTTTCTGGTTTAAACAAAAAGCAATTCGAATTTATCCTCATGCATTTAAATATTTAATACAGAAAGAGTTTTTAGGCTGCATAAAATATGCTTCCAACATCACTGTGAGACAGAAATTCCACTTTAAGCATTCTTTGTACAAGAAAAACAGTATAATTCTTCTAATCACAAACCTATTCTCTATCACAGGTAAACAATTTCATATTTTCTAATGTATTTTCAAGGGTGCTTGTATCACAAGAGTATAGACATTAAATATTTCACTAGTTTGCCCAGGTAAAACACAGACGTAACAGTGCAGCAATAATACATTAAAACCAGTGTTATGAAATCTGGGACATTACAAAAAGTAGAAAGGTATTCTAGTTTTTAAGTTTAACAATTAAAAAAATTTCCAAATGTCTTCCTATACACTATCCACCAACAGAATTTTAGAAATGGGGTGGGTCATTACATTCTATAGCTGTTTGTTTTGGTAACAGCTGGAGATACATTCATGCTTCTTAAATAGAAGACACCATAAGTCAATAAGTCATACTGTGAGGAACACAGGGACACCTACATGGAATGTTCTGAAGATTTCCAAAGTTTCTAAAATGAGAGTTCAACCTTTTGTAGGAGAAAATACTTTTTGTTTCTTCTCTCTTGAAATTCTGGACCACCCAGGGATTGATTGTCTGCTGGAAAACTTTGGAGGAAGAAATATAATAGCAGCCAGATCTAGAAATGCCCATGAAGTGATGGGACAGGTTTGGGGCAGCTCCTACCTTACAACTAACAAGTCTGGCCTGAAACAATGAATTTGCCCATGAAAGCCTTATTGTGACTAAAGGTCTTCTAAAGGAAGACCAGATTGTAAGCCATGTTACATTAAATTGTCCCCATAAGTGAAATCTGTAAAACTGTTGACCACCATTCACAAGCACCAAAAACTCAGGACAGTCTAGTACATATAAATAACTCACGAAAGTAAACATGGGATGTAGAAGGTACAGGCTAACAATATTAATACAACTCTAGCATCCAGCTGTGAGCTGAACAGAAATACAAAGTACATTCTCTGCTGAGAACAGTGTGCTCCATGTAAGGGTAAAAACTCCCCAAAATAGTTTCATATATTCAAAATGAATGAATCATTCACATTTACTTTTTTTGGCATGCAAGTTCTTCAAGGACACCCATCAAAACTTAAGATATAAAGGAAAACCAATAAAATATTTTAAAACAACAGAGTTGCACACAGTATGCATATGGTAAAACATAAATGTGTGAATATGAACAACTGTTTCAGATGCCATATGAAGACCAAAAAACTTGAGAGTCAGATTTATCTTGCACTGTGAACACCAAATATTGCTATGAAATCTTGGATGTACCTTGAACATGTTTTTTTTTTTAATCTTTACTTTTTTCTGGGAGATGATAAGTGGTATTTAGGAAAAGAATGGTTATGTGGGTGAGGAAAGTCACTTGGGAGGGGAAAGCTGGAGAAGTGTGATTCTCCAAGAGAAATATAATAATGTAGATGGCAGGACCTTTTCTGCTGGGGGAAACATCTTTCCAAATGCTATATTCAGATTCCATTTTTGTGAAAAAAATGCATAACTTAATACTTTCTCGGTACTCAAAGTTAAATTGTTCTGAAGGAGAATGGTCTGCGTTCAACTCAGATTGGCAAGCCTGCTGAAAAGATGGATTCGCAATTTGTTCTGTGGTCAGGGTGTCTAAACAAAAGAATTAGAGCCTAATACTTCATTTCTATCTTCTCAGAGGCAGAAGGGCTAAAGACCATCCCAACTGTAAGTTTTAGTCAAACAACTGTCTATGAATATAGTTCAATGATTGGCAGAGATCTAGAAGTGTCAATTACTTTGATATACTGACACAAAGAACTGATTTGGCCTTAAAAATAATAAAATATCTCACAGCCTTCAAAAACTCTTCAGTTCTGCAGAGTGGATTTCCATCTATTACCTTGTCATGCCTATGGCCCTGGTACATAGTGTTTGTGGTTTTAATGAAGGAATGAATGAATCTTATAATAACCTGGTGAAAATAAGTAAAATGAGTATTACTATTACCATCTGCCAGACGCAACATTGAAGGCTGAGAGAACTTGTGACTTGACATTGATCTGAGAGCTCATTAGGGGAAGATTTGGTATAGAACACAGTCCTCATTAATTTTAATCTAACCCAATATTCTTTCCGCAACCACACCTTCAGCTCCGCAACAATGCCCCGGTTCCGCAGGTTGCTGCAGCTACAAAGCAAAGGGCAGTCAGTGCACGTGAATATGTCAAAATGTTTCCCAGATATTGATCATCAGTCAGATCTCCCCATTCACCCAGCGTCATTATCAGTGTTACTACTCCAATATCTACTACGTGCTCATTCAGCCTATGCATTACCATGGGTCATCCTTGTATTCAAAATTCAGAGTTCCTGTATGATCCAGATCTTATATTCACTTTTAGCTCATTTGCACCATTGACTATGACAGGGTGCAATCCCGAAACTTCCTTTCTCTTGGCAGCAGTGGTAAATGTAAAGTCATATAAACCAGTAACAGAAGGTGGTTTTCTATCCTGAATCAGTAATAATGTAATTAGCACTTTTTATCAATGTGTATTTAAATCAGTGCTCAGCAAGAAAAAATACTACAGAATCACTAAATTTGGGGATCATATCCTCTCTGCCTTCAGAACTTTCTGTGCTTAGATTCCAATTGTGAAATCATGTAATATTTTCCAGGAATCTTCTCCTCAAAGGTGAAACAAGCCCAATATCACATAGGTGAAATTCATGCTGGGTTGGAAGTTGCTACATTTTAGTTATTGCATCACATGGATCGATCCACCTATTTTTCTTGAGAATATGCACATCAACAAAATGTACAATAGCAATTAGAACTAAAAATAAAAATAAACAGATAATTAACAGACCAGTACATCCAGACAATGGGATATTATTATGCGGCACTAAAAAGAAATGAACTACGAAGCCATGAAAACACAGGGAGGAAACGTAAATGCATATTACTAAGTGAAAGCAGCCAATCTGAAAAGACTACATACTGTCTGATTCCAACCATATGACATTCTGGAAAAGGCAAAGCTATGGAGAGAATAAAAAGATCACTGGTTGCCAAGGGTTAGGGAGGAGGGATAAATAGGCAGGGCACAGAAAATTCTTAGGGTAGTGAAACACCAAGACTGAACTCTAATGTAAAATATGGAATTTTGGTGGCAATGATGTGCCAGTGTAAGCTCATCAGAGTAACAAACAGAGCCACCCTGGTGGGGTATGCTGATAGTGGGTGAGGTTGTGCAAGTATGGGGGCAGGGAGTAGATAGGAACCCTACAGTCCACTCAAACTTGCTATGAACCTAAAACTTTCTCAAAAAAACGTTTATTAATTTTTTTAAAAAGCAATTAGATCACAAACGCCATTATGCCTTTTTCTGAAAATAGAGGTCAAACCTTAATTCAAAACATTATTACAGAAATGTCTGGGTCACACTAAAGTATGCAAATACTAACTTCTTATTTACAAACTTAAAATAATAAAGACTGCAATAAAATTAAAATTTTAAATTCTGGGAAACATTTTATATTTCACAATAACAAAATTCATAGCTGCGTTAGTATGGTGGCATAATAAAACACTGTAATATAACTTGGTGTAGTTGTGAATTAATAAATATTAGCATGGCCCACAGGAAAATGGCAACATTAGTAAACTGCTCAAGTGCCACCTATAAGGAACTTGACAAACTCTTAAGAGAGACGTGTGGCCGTAGAATGTGAACACAGTACACAGAATAGCTTACATGGAAATATCCTTCTGTTAGTGTACCAATCTCACCAATCAGAGTTCTTCATGGCAACCTTTTAATATCTTTCCCCCCAAATCAAGGTCTTCATCAAATAAGATTAAACTTTTTTTTTTTTTTTTATAATGGACCATCAACTGGGCAACACTAAAAGACATCTTCAGTAAGAATTTTTAGGCCATCAAAGATTCTGACCTGGAATCATGGATTGAGACATATTTAGTAGATATGTGAGATCAGTTTCTATGATCTTGTAACTAAGCAAAAAATCCATTGGATAAACCACATTTGTCTCCTATTATACAATTGAAATTAAGAGTTACATTCAGACCAATTTAAACTTATTTAAGACTAGAAAACAATTATTGGTTCATCTGCCAAGGAAGGGACACTCCCAATGTTGGTCTCTACCCATTTGACAGGGATGTCCCAAATGTGTTTAGTGTACGATATCTAAGACAAGTTTTAATCCAAAGAAACAGAGAGGTAAGCAGGGATCTCTGTTTCATGCCTTTATCCTCCCTTTTTCTGGCAGCTACTGTTTCCAGTTCACTCTTTCAAAAAAGTAAAAGGTAGCAATGCCTTTCAGCTATTAAAACATGGAGCTTATAAGAACTGTGTCACATTTGTTTGTACAGACCTAGCATTCCAGGGTCTGACCCGCTTACTGCTTTACAAAAGGTATTCAATATTCAATTATAAAAGTGAAAAATAGGAAATATCCAACTTCTACTTCAAGCTAGAACTTATTTCATTACTAGAATGGAATAGTGCATTTCTTCCCTCAGTTGTAAAACGCATCTGTCTATTTTGAAGGGAAGTATAGACTGACAAACAGTACATTTATTTCTTAACTAGAGGCAGGGTAATAACTCCCACTTTCCGTAAATCTTCTCCCTTTCCACAGGGAGGAAAGAAATCGTTACAGAAATACATTAGACAAAAATTAAGACTAATAAAAGATCTTATTGTTTACCCAGTTTAAAAAAATGGAATATTTAGAAACAAAAGTAATTGTTGAACTCAAAGTATTTCACTCATCTACTACTCTGCAGCCCCTAGTCAAGAGTCTGGGATAACTATCTTTTGAATGAATACATTTTGTATAGAAATTAAAAAAAAAAACAGGAAGTAGATACTTTAAGGGGAAAATGAAGTAGACAAAAAGAATGTACAAATATGGCGGTCTCAATGAGAAGGCAGCCTTCTCACAGTCCTCAAAGTAGAGTTGGTAGGTAGCATTGTTACTCAAAGGCATGAAGTAAAAACTCCTATGAAGATAGTTTGAGGCAGCATTAGTGAGCAAGGGTGAGCAGGTAGCAACATCCGGGGGTGGTTTATTCTAAGAATGTCCACGGGCCTCAATGACTGTCTCTGAGTTCATTTTGTAAAGCCGCAAGCTGTTTTACGGGTTCCACAGTGGCTATAAATACAGCTCAGGATACTGCTTTGTGACCCAAGGGAAACAAAAACACCGTAGGAGAGGAAACTCACCCAGAGCCTACAGGCATCCCCAGAGTCACCTAAACAAGGCCCAAACAGGAACTCCCCACAGAAAACCTCCTCTTATGCACAGAAAAATCAATGTGGAAACAATGTCCAAAGGGGGAGAGGAGAGGCCTAGAGTGTTGTTTTTGTTGATTCTGTTTGGAGGTTATACACAAAATATTACAATTAGAAGGAACTTTAAAAAGACTGTCTTCCCAGGTGCCCTTCTGTTCTCCTTCAGACAGAACCCACACCCCACCCAGAGGTTTCTATTTAAAAGCCTTCCAAAGCTGATTCTGTGCTCTCCCTGGAAAATTACCCCTCCAATGTGACTGAGACCTACCTCAGGTCCTGGCTTCTTAGACACGGCCTCTGTTACATTCTGTCAATACGTTTCACCTCCTTCCAACGATAACCCATAACAAGAAGCTCTGCTTTTTGTGTCATATGATCGGACCAATTGAGTAGCTGTTGATAAACATTGTTTTTATCATGGTGACTAATTGCTTCAGTATATAATCACACTACTCCAAAAAAGATTTTAGGTCCTGCACTAGCCCAAATCACCAGGTGCTAGACACAAGGAAATCCAAGGAACACATTTTTGAATGAATGCAAAACCATCTTCATATCCTTCTCCTTATATCCAAGTTAAACTCTTGTTACCTGATTTAGATGGTGACTCTGACTAGTGCCCACATGACCAAAGATATCCGTCCCCCATAACTTCCCTACCTGCTGAATTATTCCTAACAAAAACCCCTAAGCTAAGTGATTCTTCTCCAGTCTCCCCATTTCTCCTTAATTGGGAATCCTAGAACCCGAGTCAGCACTTTGGCGATCTGGCAGTATTGGGAATGCAGGCTCATTCTTGCCCATCCCAGAATCACACTCGGTTTAAAACAGCAAGTAGCACATGACTGGCTCTTGGCACTTGGTTACCTTAAACTTGAGACGGTGCGTTCCTGACCGCTTCTGCTGACCAAATGTTCACAAACCTTCTTCTAAATTCTCCGGGAACTCTCCTTCTTACTCGTGGTTTGAACACTTGAGAGCGACGCAACATGCTTTCTATGACATCAACAAGTCACTCTTTAGAGCCCTTCTCAAAAAGGAGTCAGTATGAACTCTGATAGAATTCCTTTCATTGTGATCTCCCAAGGGACAAATAATCGGTCCTGGAAAGAACTTTCCAAACAGTTAGATGACTTGACAGCTGCATTATTAGATCAGTTTTATTAAAAAAATTTTTTTAATGTTTTTATTTATTTTTGAGAGAGAGAGAAACAGAGTAATAGTTGGGGAGGGGCAGAGAGAGAGGGAGACACAGAATCTGAAGCAGGCTGCAGGCTCTGAGCTGTCAGCACAGAGCCTGTTGTGGGGCTCGAACTCACAAACTGTGAGGTCATGACCTGAGCAGAAGTCAGACGTTTAACTGACTGAGCCCCACAGCCGCCCCTATTGGATCAGTTTTAAAAATTTGCCTATGAAGATATTATAAGGGTGTATAACATGGGCTAAAACATTGTTTTTAAATGCGTGTCAGTAAATTGCCACACTATTTTTTTTCTTTTATTTTCTTTTTCATACCAAAGTTGAAATGTATACTCAAGTTGTCACTCTTTTCATGGGTATATGGTCGATGTACGTCTTGTAGAAAAGAAATGGGCATAAGAGAGGCCTGGTGTCTAATTTAGCAAGATGTGCACACAAGCACCAAGGTTTTGCATCCCCTCCAGACTAAGGGGGTGAAAGACAAAAAGATTTGGTTATTAAATCTCATTTGGGATTTATTAAGACTCAATATACCAGGCTTATCTCTTTTTAGGTTGCCCGCTAAGACTACTTTCCTTTGTAAATTCAGACCAGCTTTATGAGTCTATCCTTTTTAAAGTATCTGAAAATTGTTTTTAGCCTTTTTCTACAGTTACTCTTACTTTCACTAGACAGAGAAACAAATCTTAAATGCTTTATTCTTTTTTAAGTATGGCTTGGGGTGGGGTAGATATTGAATAATTACTATATGTCAGGCTCGATGCTGTTATTTCATTACCATATTTTCAAAAACCTCATGAGGTAGATACCTTTTCCATTTTCCAGTTGAAGAATCAGGGACACAGATTGACTAATTTTCAAAAGGCCACATAGCTAGTGGAGTTCCATTCAAACCCAGGCTGAGACCGCAGCCCATGCCAACTTCCTCGAGCTACGTTAGACCAGTCTCATTTCCCTCATCTTTAAGTGTTTTTGAGAATCCCACAACTTGTGAAAAAATGATAGCTAGTTAATCTGAAATGTCTTTTGGTTTGTTGGTTTTACTCTTCTTGAAAATATGCCAGTGGAGGCTAAAGGTATCCAGCATATGTATTTATTCTTTAATTCTTCCCTACGCAAACTATATGATTTCTTTGCTTTCTACAGTTTTGCCTAGCTTTTCTTTTGAACAAATGCATGATTTTTTCAAGACAAAATGCTTTTGCCATATCCGGATTATCTGTCATGTTTTTGTTGTGGATCAAATGGAACAGAATGTGCTTTGGCCACAGTTCCCTTAAAGTGGGAGGAGATACCGCATGTGTTTTCTACTCCTGTTTATTGTTAAAGCTTATTCCTCCATGTGGTTTTTTTTTTAATTTTTTTTAACGTTTATTTATTTTTGAGACAGAGAGAGACAGAGCATGAATGGGGGAGGGTCAGAGAGAGAGGGAGACACAGAATCCGAGCAGTCAGCACAGAGCCTGACGCGGGGCTTGAACTCACGGACCGCGAGATCACGACCTGAGCCGAAGTCGGACGCTTAACCGACTGAGCCACCCAGGCGCCCCACCCTCCATGTGGTTTTATGTCATCTACAAATAATTCTTTTCTATCACTTTTCTGATCTTACTGTACTAAGTTCTCTGCTGCAAGAGGAGAGCCAGGCCTTGGGGCAACTCACAGTTCAATGTCCACACTGAACCATCAGTTTCATAAAATTTGTGGCCATTAGAGAAGCACTCTCTCTTAACTTGATGGTGGCTGCAACTTAAATGATGCTTTACTTGTAAAGAAAAGAACTTTGGTTCTCAGATAAGACCATCTAGGACAAGCAGGATGTAAAGTACAGTGACTGCCTGAGAGGTGCCAACAGTTTGCACAATACAGCGCAATCCCCCACCTGCAATCCTCTGCAAAGGCAGAGGCCATTTCAGGCTCGCTGAGGCACCTCACACTATGGAGAGCATCAGTGCTGAAGTCAATCAGTTACTGTCATTGAAGAAGGAGCAGAGGACACGGTGCCTAACGTGAACAAAGACGCGGGAGCTTGCTCTCTTCTCCCCCTTGCCATCATGGCGTGGACTCTCTCTCCAACTTTGTGCAGGCAGATGCCAAGCAGAATACATCCAATGGCGGTACAAGTTCTTCCATTAAGGAAGGCAAGACCTCCCTCCACAGCTACACTACATCAGTCAAAACGGTCCCAAACAACTTGCATCACACTGGGAGCCAGTGAAGGAGAGGGAAGCCAGAGCAGATGCCTCCCTGCCTGGTGAATGGCCCATTTACAAACTCAACAATAGTCAGAGGGGAGCAGGGGGCACAAGAGTTACCACCATGATTGGTGACACCAGCACTTCTGGATCCAGTGTAAGTCAATGCCCTGAAAGAAGACAGGCTAGAAAGCAGATTACCATAAACCTAGAGCATCATTTACCCTCTACCCTGTTATTTAAAAAGCACTGTCTTTAGGAAAAATCATGGAAGGAACTACTCACGCAACAAATGCTGGTGCTTCCTCACTCTCAAATGTCTCTATGGGATATTAACTGTTAGCTAGATAAAACAGGCAAAAGCAGCCTTTTCACTGCTGAACCAACTAATTACCTTTTATAACTCTTAAAAAGCGAAGGTAGATGTAAGAGCTCTAGTGAAAAGAAAAACATGTTAAGTGCATTGTGTCTAGACTTTGCCAAGCAAATAAGGGAGAGAAAACGTACAAAATCAAAAGATCTTGCTACACCAGAATTTCGAATCAATGTAAAAAAAATTTCAGCCTCATATTTTAATGTATCTTGTCATTAGCATTTCATATTTACACAATCAGCCTCAGATTGCTGTATATTCAAGATGTACACGCATCCTACATGGTGAATAGCACCCACATAGTAAAATTACAAAAAATTAAAAATGCTTTTCAGGCATCTCATCCCTTAAAATGCTGCACATTCCTGTAACTGTCTCATAAACAGACTATTGGAAAAAAGATCAAACACACAAGGATATCTTCACTACACCAGCAGAAAGCCCTAAAAGTGGGTGGGTCAAGGCAGAAAATGAAGTCTAGGTGATTATTGGGCACCATAAAACAAGGGATGCAGCAAAACACAGAACAGGAAAATATGAGGCGCGGGTGGGGTGGGTGGGGGGGATCCAGGACTGTCAGTACAATATATGCAGGTTTTTTTCAAATGTAAATTTTAAAGTGAATGCTGCTTTTATGTTTCTGCATAAAGGAAAGCATAACAAGGCTGCTTTACTTCCCTTTTAAACACAAGCTCATGAAGAGAGTAAGGGTTGTGAAAAGCCAATTCTTTGTGCCGCTACTTAATCAATTGCACTCAGTTCTACTCGATGACACAGCCACACTGCAAAGACCACTCAGCAGTTAATGGATATAATGTTGGAAAAGCACTTTGAGGTCTTCCAAAGAAAGGTAGGGTAAAAACCCAAAGGAGCATGGTTTTATTACTTATTCCCAATAACGAAGCAGTATTGTGGGTGGAACTCCCGTGACCTAAAAAGAAATTAAGGTATTAATTTATTTTGCTAATTCTTATTCTTCCATAGGAAATCACTTCTTTCGCAAGTTGGTATGTGAAATCACAGTAGAATTAGCCAGTGCCCTAGTCTGTTCTTGTCAGGATAACCATTCCACACTGCACTGCAAGGGATAAATATGTTCTTCAAGTGTTACAGCCTACGTTTACAATCTGTCAAAATGTGGAGCTGAGGAGGAGTTCTGTGTTTTTCACTGTATACATCCATCACTAGCTATCACTCTCCCCACAGACAGCAAAAAGTCAACAATGAAACATAAAAGCTAAAAATAAGCAACTGAGCAATTGCTCAGAAGAGCCGTGCGACAGGCACCGGCTCTACGCGGACACACATTCCTTCCCTTTCTTTATTACTGGCAATTTAAGGTAACTGAAGTTAAGGATGCAGACATAAGCAAAAGAAAAAGAAACATGCACTGCACAAATATGTCAAAGTGGGAAATAAAATTTCATGCTCATAACCACACAAGATCAGCGTTCCGAATGGCACATGCCCGGAATGCAAGGAGTGACTAATATATGCTACCGCAAATGCCGTGAGAAATGACAATTATAGGCACTTCAAATGCTCAGAAAAAGAACTCAGTGTCATTTCATACAAGCTGCAAATATTTCTTCATTCACAGGTGTCATAACATGTTCACATCTAAGAGTCAATCAAATCAACATTTATTAAAGACCCACTGTGTACCATTTACTATGCTCTAATCATGGAAAATAGTGCATGAAAAAGAATATGGTTTACATGCAGGTGTATGTTCAAAATATATGTATGGGTATATACCACTGAATATAGAAAAAGTGTAATCTAAAGGAAAACGCCCGATTCAGAAAATCAGAAAATCCATGACTTCAATAGGTACTTTTGGTTTTCTTCTCATTCTGTAAGAATATATTAGGTAAGAAAAATGGCAGAAAAACCTTGAAAATTACAAGTTGGAAATCTTACAAATGAAAAGGAGACAAGTTGTCTTTCAACAGTGTTTTTAAACTCTTTTTTTAACCTTCAAAATGATTCATTTAACAAAATCTCACAGGAAACCACAATGTATAAGTGAGATAAAGAAAGGTATATATATAATGAATAGAAATGTGTTGTATAAGTACACGTTTATAACATTTATTAGGTAAATAAATGAGGTGTGTTTTCATAAAGACAAAAATGTGAAATAGGGAATGATAGATGACAGTTACATTCTTTTATGAGCCTCAGCATCTGATTCGTTTCTGTATTTGGGGGGTTTTGGCACCATATTAACAAAATTCTGGTTCATACACATACCTGGGTACAAATAGTAAGATTTAACAGCTCCCCTGAAATCTCAGGTTATTCTTCAAGCAAACAGAGACAGCAAGAAAAGCTTTATTCCATAGGCTGAACCCAGATACACTAACGTATGAACACAAATTGACTCATCACTGTTCTCAACTATGGTTAATTTTCCATCAAGTACACTTGACCATGTGTATGTGGGTTTTTTTTTAAATTACAATATTTAAATTCAAATCAAACCTTCGAGAGACCCAAAGACCCTGCCCAGAATGTCCCAGAGGTTAGAAGACCCTAATCCCTATTTGTAAGCCTGTCTTTAAAAAGCCCACCAGCATATGAGGAGTTGGTATGAGTGGCTAAAAGGCGGGTCACCGGGCCATACGTAGCACACAAATGCCTGTTGGCAGAACTAGGATTCGAGCAAGGTGTGCCATCTGCAGATCTGCTGACCTTTTGTTTCCTTCATTTCCTCCCAATGGTCTTGTTCCTCTTCTCCACTACTATTTTGGCCCAGAGCAATCCAACCGACCATCTCTTTACGCTTCATAGTGCGCCTGTTATAAATGGAAATCATCAACGTGACATCAGAGAGCTGAAAGAGGGCCACCTGGAAAACAAAGGTCTCCTTATAGACAGGATTGGGCTGACCACGTCGAATGGATGTCTTACAGCGGGACATCTCTTGACCCACAGAATTGAGAAGAAAGAGCTTCCCGTATGTATCTAAGAAAAAAAAAAAACAAATAAGAAAACATCAGGGCTTTCTGTTCTGCTAGTTGTGTTGTAATATTTACATGGGCTCCAAGTTTTTCCTTTTTAACACATTGATCAGCATCCTTGGGCCTGGTGTTTGCTGCAGGGCTAACATATTTTCCATGAATTATTAAGGAAAGGGATTATTAGCTTTAACGTTGAATGTTTCATGCAGCCCACAACAGGCACCTTGCTGATGTTCATCAGAAGCTCTACATTTACAGAGGTGTATACATGCCTAAGTATATGTGCAATGGTGTCTGTGGACATGCATGGTTCTTCATCCACATTTTGTTTATGTAACAAGATAAATATATACATTTTGTTCCAGGAGTGTTTTCTTTTAATAGTCAAAATACTGTTTTATGCCAAGATCACAGACTGCCTTCTCTTCTCACTCTCTCTATATTCTTTGGACCATCTTATCCACTCAGTGACAAGTACCAAATCTGTATCTCTAGCCTAGACTTCTCTCCCAAGCTCAAGATCCCAAGAGCAAGATCCCAAGCTCAATACCACATTAAGCACATTCCACACACCTCTCACTCATCGTGTCCCCAGCTTTTAAAAACTTGCTGCTCCAGGATTCCCCATCTCTGTGAACAGTAGCATCATCCACTAAATTACCCAAACCAGGAGTCAGGACTACATTTTTATTTATTTGTTTGTTTGTTTGTTTATTTATTGTGAAACTGGCTTTCCATACAACACCTAGTGCTCATCCCAACAAGTGCCCTCCTGAATGCCCATCACCCATTTTCCCCTCTCTCCCACCCCCATCAACCCTCAGTTTCTTGTCTGTATTTAAGAGTCTCTTGCGGTTTGCCTCCCTCCCTGTCTGTAAATTTTTTCCCCTTCCCCTCCCCTATGGTCTTCTGTTAAGTTTCTCAAGATCCACATATGAGTGAAAACATATAGTATCTGTCTTTCTCTGACTGACTTATTTCACTTAGCATAATACCCTCCAGTTCTATCCATATTGCTTCAAACGGCAGGATCTCATTCTTTCTCATATAAACCACATATGGTTTATAAACACAATGGAATACTACTGGACTACATTTTTGGCAAGACTGGCTCCTCGCCCCTAGTCTAGCCAAGCAATCACCAAGTTCTGTTGATTCTATGTCCTAAATAGCTCCCAACTCTGCCCACTGCTTTCCATTCCCGAAGCCACTGAACTCTGCATGCACTGCAAGCTTGGGTCACCAGCCTCTATCAGAACCTGCAATACAGCAGGTCTCTTCATTCATCTCCCATCCCTGGGCTGCCCAATCCCACAGCCAGAAGGAGCTCTGTAAAATGCAAATCTGTTCATGTCACTCACTAATAGACAAAGACTAAGGCTTCAATACTTCCCACTAGTCACAGGATCAAAACTAAATGTCTTGGTATAAATCACACACTCTGACCCTCTTACCTTCCAGTTTTACTATGCACCACTGTTGCCTTTATATGCTGCATTCCCACTACACTGAAGTACCTTCACCCCTCCAACCCACCCTGCTCTCTCCCTTTCAACTTCTGCACAAACTCTACATGCTCTGATACCACATGTGATATTTATCTTCCCACGATTTCTATTCATTAGTTTTGTTTGGACGTGGCTGTCTCCAGGAATTTTTGCTGACCACAAACCCCTGCCCTGACCGGGATAACCCTTCTGTGTGGTCCATCAAAATCTAGCTTCAGGTTATCTCATGACTTAGCACCCAGCATTGTCATTGCTTGCTTACTCATCTGCAAGGCTATCAGTGTGAGAGAGGAATTGCCTTGTTTATGACTGTACCCCTGGTTCCTGGCCTGGAGTCTAACACATGGTAGACATTCAATAAATATTAAATATTTTGAAATGAATGTACATGACTATCCAGGAGGCTTGACTTTCTTTTTTCTTTTGGTCTTGGGTTTTCAAACTTGAAAAATGAAGATAAACCCCTTGTTTTATACCCCCTTGTACTAGAATGCTATAAAATGGTGACTAGCCTCATATGTTTAGTAACTTATAGAAAGGAAAGAAAATAGCCAAATTTTACTAACATAGTCTCTCCTTCTGCTAAAATTCCTGAATAATTACAAAGAAGATTATCCCTACAATTATATTTTATTAAAATCACTTGATTTATCAATTTATTGACCCTCTCTTAACTATGATTTTTTAAAATTTTTTTTATGTTTTATTTATTATTGAAGGAGAGAGAGACAGAGCGTGAGGGGGGAGGTGCAGAGAGAGAGGGAGACACAGAATACAAAGCAAGCTCTAGGCTATGAGCTGTCAGCACAGAGCCCGATGCTGGACTTGAACCTGTAAACCACGAGATCATGACCCAAACGGAAGTCAGAGGTCCAACCAACTGAGCCACCCAGGCACCCCTTAACTACGATTTTTACCACTAACTTCTGTGTGTCCTATTCTTTAGAAAACAAAACAAAACAAAACAAAACGTTAGGGCGTTTCCCCAATTCTATCATTCTGTACATTCTGTTCAATGCAGGCTGAAAGCTGGTTAGTGTTTACTGCTCACTTTCCCACCTACCAACCAGTCAAACTTTTAAAAGTGTAAATCCAGATCTCTGTAATTTACAGTTCCTTACAAGAGCATTGTAAGATCGGAAACAAATTACAACCTGCAGTTTTCTTTCTATGTTGATCTTTTTCTATTCCGGTTTGATGTGTTATTTTATTCACTTATCTGCTGAGAAACACAAGGTGTGAAATTACACTTCAGGTGTGAAAACACTTCTCTGTCTCAGAAACAGGGCTTTCCACTCTTCAAACTGCTCTACAGAGAAAGCTGTCAGAAAACCAACAATGGAGGAGTGAATTTGTGTTTCTGCAGCTGTACAGCTACATGATTCCTACAGGAAAAGTTCAACCCAGTCACCGAACTGCTCTGGCAATTCTGCTGTCAGTTATGGCAGTGGGAATTGAGATCATCTTGCAAACAAAGACTTGCTCATTTCACAAAGTGCAATTTCAATCTTTATCCCGTCACAAGATCCCTTTCTAATTATAAGAAAGGCCATTTACTCCTAAACCACCATCACCGAAGCTGAATTGAATGTGTATGACAAAAAAGGGCAATAATTATTTTATGAACAATCCAGTCTGAGGACACCTAACCAAAAGAAGAGAAACATTGCTGATTATTCCAGCTCCAGGGAACCTCTCCTCAGCATTAACGATGTGTTTATTTTTAATTGTCCAGAGCAAAGGCTGTGCCCAGGAAATTCTACCTGTGAGAAACAGTGCTGGGGTTTTTGGGGTTCGATGACTTATTCCAATGAGCACCAGTCAGAATTGACAAAGAAAGGGTCAAGTAAATATACAACTTAACTGAATTCTGTTTTAATTCTTTGGAATTGATAATACTTGCTACAAAACACCACCAAGCAATATTTTATCTTCTTATGGATGAGTATTCAGAATGCCCCACAGTGGCACTAATAAATAACTCAAAAACATCATCAAAAGTTTGAATGGGTTGGGGCACCTGGGTAGCTCAGTCGGTTGAGCCCCCGACTTCAACTCAGGTCATGATCTCGCTGTCTGTGACTTCGAGCCCCACGTTGGGCTCTGTGCTGACAGCTCAGAGCCTGGAGCCTGTTTCAGATTCTGTGTCTCCCTCTGTCTCTGCCCCTCCCCCACTGGTGCTCGCGCGCACGCTCGCGCTCTCTCTCTCTCTCTCTCTCTCTGTCAAAAATAAATAAACATTAAAAAGAAATTGTTTTTAAAGTTTCAATGGGTCATGATTCCTTGATAGAACTGGATGCTGCTCTTCTGACTCAGCTGTGTCAACTGCTTTACCAGTCATTGTCTCTTTTACCAGTTGTTTTCCTTCTCCATACAGGAAGATGCCATGCATACCAAAAAAATTATAATAGTACATAATCCTCAACTTATCATGGCACAAAACTATGTCATTTTAAACTCAGAAGTCATTTTTCCAAAGAAACAGCACAATACCCTACTGGTTACTTATAGAGCTCATATGAAACACTGCCTATTTGCAGTACCATAGACTCTGCCTTGGGGCAGGGGTGGGGCACCGTGATTGACCAGGCAAGGGAAAGGAATTCAGTCATTTAACCTCCCCTTCTCTTTTAATTTATCATAGTTACAAGATATTTTAAACATACAGAAAAGAATAGAGAACAATATTACATATACCCAAATACCCATCACACAGATGTGTGGTATTTAGCATTTGTTATAGTTACCACTGACCTTTTGCTTTTTGTTGGATTTTTAGGAAATAAAATATTATAATTGAAGATCCTTGAGTATTCCTCCTTGATCCTATTTGATTGCTTCTCTCACTAATAGTAATTACTAGTCTGTATTTGGAGTTCATCGTTTTCATGTATATTTTTAGACTTTCACCATATAATAGACATAAATATACACAAAATATACTTAATAGTATTTTGCACATTTAAAGTACTTAGCATTTTACTGTATTTATTCCTGAAAACATGCCTTTTTTCATTCAGCATTAAGTTTTTTATATTATCTGTATTGATATATATACTTGTGACTCATTTATTTTAACAGATATATAATGTTTAAACTACAACTCACTTGTCCATTCTCCTAATTAATGGATATTTGTGTGTAATAACCAAGAATTGAAAAGATTTCAGTGAATATTTTTCTATATTTTACACTACCAAAATTTGAGAATTTTTCCAGTATATATGTAGGAGTGGATTGCTGGTTCTTTATAAATTCTAGATAAATATCTTTTTTATATTTATTGCTAGTATCTTTTCTCTGCATGTAGCTTACCTTTTTATTTTATAGTGACTTTTGTAGAGTAACTGCTTTAAATTTCTGTGGAGTCATGTTTATAAATGTTTTCCTTTTTAGTTTATGCACTAACAGAATTATTTAAGAAATCCTACCCAAACTCAATAGTCTCATATATTTTCTTCTATGAGTCATAAGAATTTATTTTTCATATTTAATCTTTAATCTACCAGAAATTGATCTTTGCGTGTGGTGTGAGGTAGGGATCTTTTTTTTTTTTTTTTTTCCATACTGGAAGCATTATTCATTAAATAGCCCATCATCTCCCAACTGATTTGTAATACAATGTCAGATACCAAATTTCCAAGCCTGAGTGGCTCACCTGATAATAGTTATTATCATCATTTTATAATATGCCTAGCTGTCTGCTAGGGAGAATCCTTCTATTGTCTTTTTTACATTTTTCATTATTTTAAGCTCTTGCTTGGTTTAGCTGACTTATGCATATGAACATATAATCGGCTTGTAAAGTTCTATTAAAAGACATAAAGCAAAATATACCAAAAACAAACAAACAAACAAACAAACAAAAACCACCCACCCCCCGGGGATTTTGATCGAGATTGTACTGGATAGAAACTTGGGAAAAGTTGTCTTCACAGTATAGAACATTCTTACCAATGAACATAGTTTACCTATGGATTTAGTGTTCTCTTGTGTCTTTCAAAAAGTTTTGTATTTTTTTCCCATAATTTTCTTACTTGTCTTTTGTTAATGTTATCCTTTGGTACCTTAGATATTTTCTTACTGTCATAGGTAGTAGTGTTTTAAAACTCTACTTTCTAACTGCTCTTGATGTATTAGAAAATAATTGGTTTTGTATGAAAAACTTATTAGTTTAAGTTTGTAGATTTTCCTAATGTAGACAATCATACTTTTACAAATAATGGCAGCTTTGTTTCTTCCTCTCATGTTTTAAATTTATATTTCTTTTTCTTATTCTACTGAATTGCCTTGAGCCTCCAGTCTAATATCAAGTAAGAGTGATGCCAGTGGGAATCCTTATTTTGTTCCTGACTTTAATAAAGGATTTCAGGATTAAGAATGACAGTTAGTGCAGATTTTCTTTAAATGCCCACTATCAAGGTTTAGCAAGTTCTCTTCCGTATTGCATATTAGTTGTTGATATTTAACACTGTTTCCACCATTCTAAGCACTTTCCTGTACCAAAGGGGCATAAAACTTAAAACTGCACTTCCCTAAATCTTTTGCCAGTAAGATCCCACAAATGAAAGCTACTTGTCTGAGACTGGAAGGTAGAAGAAAAAGGGAGCCACATCTCTCCAGAGGCATGTGTCTAGGCATTAGCAGATGGCAAAGTAGGGGTTTTGCGCATGTGTTCAACCGTCCTTATGAGAATCACTCCTTTCTTGCACACACAGCTCAGACCATTTCAGCATTTTTCCTGTGATGTCTATACTTCTAGGTTTCCTGAAGGGAGCCCCCTCAGGAAATTTTATCAATAATAGATAGTGCATTTTATCAAAAGCTTCTTTTGTACCTCTTGAGATAATCCTAATGGTTTTTCATAAATCAGTTAATATGGTGAACTACACAAGCATATTTTCGTAATGTTAAATCCTTCTTGTATTCTTGAGCCAAGTTCAGTGTGTTAGTAATTAGTATTTTTTTTCCTTATACATTATGAGGCTAGGTGGGCCCAACATAAACTACAGTGTGAGTGGCAAGATGTGCAGAGGGGAAACAGGGAGAGATTGGGAGCAAGAGAAACAATCCAGTGTTATATCTATCTTTTACACAGCAATTGTAGTCCTTTTACATTTATTATATCACATATCTTTTGATTTATTTTTATAGTTTTGGTTTGTGCTTTTTATTCTACACTTTCTATGCCTTTAAATATCCTTTTCTGGTTTCTATTGGAACCACTGAATTATCTTTATTCTAATTTACTCCCTCTATTGATTTGAAAGTTAGATTAAAATTTCAACATGTACCTTGATTTAATATCTAAAATTAATCAATATTTTTACCCTCCTCTCAGCAATATAAGGATCTTAGAATTCTTTGATTTTTACTTCCCCTTCTCAACCTTCACGTTATTTCTACCTAGATTTTTATTTCCATTTGCTGTTATACTCCAAATATATTAGTAATTTTCCTGTTGTTTTATTTTTTGCAGTTTATACATGCTGATATTTACCTATATGTTCACCAATTTTTGTTCATTATTCTTTCCTAAAGTTCACTATTTCCTTCTAAGTTCAATTCTTTCTTCCTGAAATATATCAGTCAGTGGTTATTTCAGTGACAAACTCTTTCAAACTTTGTGGAAAATATCTTTATTTTTCCTTCACTCAAACAGAACACTAAGTTGAGAATGTTTTCCTCTTGAGACTTTGGTAATAATGTCCCCTTGTCCTCTGGCTTCTGTCATTGCTGTTGAGAAGTCTTTCCTCGGTCTTACTGCCATTCTTCTGCAGGTAACTTGGTTAAAAAAAACAAAACAATGAAAAACAAACAAATAAACAAAAAACCCCAGTTTGATTGAGATATAATTCATATACCATGGTAACCGTATTTCCCCCTTGTTGCTTTTCTGTCTAGATTTTCTGACTAACTTTAATATTATTGTGGGAATTCTCTCTCTCAAAAATAAACAAACATTTTAAAAAATGTAAAAACTCTCTCTCAAAAATAAATAAACATTAAAATTTTTTTTTTTAAAAAGGGGCGCCTGGGTGGCTCAGTCGGTTAAATACCCAACTTCAGCTCAGGTCATGATCTCGCAGTTCATGAGTTCCAGCCTCTCAGCTGGCTCTTTACTGAGAGCTCAGAGCCTGGAGGCTGCTCCACATTATGTGTCTCCCTCGCTCTCTGCCCCTCCTCCACTCCTGCTTGCTCGCTCTTTCTCGCTCTCTCTCTCTCAAAAAGAAACATTAAAAATTTAAAAATATTATCGTGGGAATTAAGTAAAGGAATATCACCTATGCACTAAGTTAGTGCCACATATAAATCTTCATTTGAATTGGCCATAATTCTGAGCATATAGTGGTTGCTAATAAACACTATATTTAGCTGAAACTGGCACCAGAACTTTAAAAGAAGGTGGTATGCTCCATATCTGTTTATTTTCATTTAGTCCTTTTTCCCTTGTACTCCGTTTGTATAGCTTACCTCCTCCCACCCCTGTATCCCACGTGTTCTTCACACTCGACATGAGGCGGCTTGCTATGCTTTTTTGTTTTTCTTTGCTCTAGTCTCTGCTATTGTGAGTGCCTAACAAGGTTAATATGCTGCTGCTGTAAGTATTATCATTTGGGATGTAATTATCACATGTGGCTAATCATGCACATGCTGAGAGGCTGGGAACTTGTTGTTTTTAACTGGAGGGGACATCTTAATGATAGTTTTTGACAAGAACCATTATATGTGTGTCTATATACACACATATACACAATGCAGTAATGCACTGTAGAAGGAGACAAAGTGAAAATAAAGATGGAGAAAGAGAACCTGACAACAGAATATAGCTAATATATTTTTTAACATAGCACTTGTATGAGTAACATGAGCTTGTTAACCTCATTTAATAGGGAAGGAAATGAAATTCAGAGAGGTTAAGTCAAATGTTGAGGCCATGCAGTAATTAGGTGGCAGGCAGAACAGAGCTGCTAAATTGTTAGTGAATTGCTTTCCCATGAAGCCAAATTTGAAGGATAATCAAATGTTTCTAATTCTCCATGGGAACTTTTTCAAAATCATTTGTAAATGCATATTAGGATTTCTTATGTCCACCAGATGCTATAAACTGCTTTTTTTCACCTGGACCATCCTCCATGCACAGATGTAGAGACTATTCCTTGCCATCAGTTTGCAGACTAACCTATACTACCTTAACAGCAATAATGACAATATTTTTGAACACTGGCCACACATCCTAAATGAAGTATTGCCTTGAAAATGCCTGGCATGATTCTTGTCACACTGTTAAGATTAGTTCATGTTCTTCATTAATATGTTGTTTCTGAAGAGGTCTATGGGATAGTTTCAGTGATTTTCAAATAGCCCATTTTATCATCCCTAGACCACCTATTATTTGGAAAAAAACACAGCAGTTTATAACATGGGCACTTTCCAGAAAGATAGAAAAAGATACATAGATAGATGTAAATATAGATATACAAACCTAGCTAGCTAGCTAGTTAGCTCTACCTGTCCACCCATCCATCTACCCATTGGATGAACAGAGAAAAGGTTAACATTGGAAATCAAGCAGTGCCTTAGCCACATACTTTCTCTTGGGATGGATGTGGTTTATGGAGGGTGTCACAGAAGATGCCCTCAGGTGTAGGTGCTTGGTACTCTATCCTGTCCAAGGTTGAGTCAGGGGAACAAGGTTGGACCTTGAGATATCAACATAACCAAAAACAATGTAATTCCAAACACAGAAGCTGAGGCTCACATTTTATTTTTACCCACCTGACCCAGCTGAACTATTACAGACCAGACTAGGCTTTCTGCCCAATATTGTAGAATATTCAAATACACTGAAAATTTGAAATATTTGTACAGTGGACACCCCTACACATTATGCCCAGGATCTTCATTTGTTATATTTTGCTTTATTTGTGTTATGGACTGAATGTGTGTATTCTCTCAAAATTCATATGCTGAAGCCTTAATCCCCAATGTGATGGTATTTGGATGCGTGACCTTTGGAGGTAATTAGGTCATGAAGGTGGACCCTCATGAATGAGAATAATACCCTTATAAGAAAAGACATGAGAGAGATGATTTCTTTCTCTGCCATGTGAGGATACAGCAAGAAGGTGTCTGTCTGCAAAGTAGGCAGAGGGGTTCTCACCAGGAACCGAACCAGATGGACTTTGATCTTGAACTTTTCAGCCTCCAGAACTGTGAAAAATACATTTCTGTGAAGTCACTTGGTCTACGGTATTTTTGTTGTAGTAGCCCAAACTCAGACAACTTTCTTTCTCACATATCTGCATTTATCTACCCATCAATCCATCTTAGCCATGTTCATCCTTGCTCTTCACCCGTACCTAAACATTTCAGCATGCATTTAACTAACCAGAGTTCAATACTTTGTTTTTTCTATTTTAAGGTACAATTTACACACGGTAAAATGAACAAAGCTTAGTACCGTCCAGTAAATTCGGACCAATGCAAACACCCATTTAACCCATACTCCCATCAAAATATAGATTATGTCCATCACCATGGAATATTCTTTCACGTCCTTGCCCGGTTCATCTTGACAGGCAACCACTCTTTTGCTTTTTGTTTTCACTATAGATGAGTTTTGCCTATTTAATTTTTTAAAAATCTTTTAATGTTTATTTTGAGCTGGGGAGGGGCAGAGAGAGAGGGAGACACAGAATCTGAAGCAGGCTCCAGGCTCTGAGCTGTCAGCACAGAGCCCAGTGTGGGGCTCGAACCCATGAACCGTGAGATCATGACTTGAGCTGAAGTCAGACACTTAACCGACTGAGCCACCCAGGTGCCCCTAGTTTTGCCTACTTTAGAACTCCCCATAAATGGAGTCATGTAGTAGGTATCCAGTATGTTTTGGAGATCCCATGTTAATTTCATTCTTCTTTAGTTGTTGAATAGTATTCCACTATATAAATATATCTTAACTTGTTTATTCATTCATGTGGACATGAGGGCTCTTTGCAGTTTTCATCATTATGAATGAATCTGCTCTAAACATTCTTGTCCAGGTCTTTTCTTCTTCTTCTCCCTCTCCTCCTCCTCCTCCTCCTCCTCCTCCTCCTCCTCCTCCTTCTCCTTCTCTTCTCTTCTCCTTCTCTTCTCTTCTCCTTCTCCTTCTCCTCCTCCTCCTCCTCCTCCTCCTCCTCCTCCTCCTCCTCCTCTTCCTCCTCCTTCTCCTCTCCTCCTCCTCCTCCTCCTCTTCCTTCTCCTTCTTTTTTAATGTATCGGTAAATGTCCAAACATAGAACTGTTGGATTTTCAGTGCAAATTTAGTTGTGTAAGAAACTTCCAGGACTTTTCCCAAAGTGGTTGCTCCATTCCCACGAAGAAAGTATTCTCCACATCCTCAGCAACACTTAGTGGAATCCACACTACTTTCAGCCATTCTAGCAGGTGTCATGGAGACTCACACCTAAGAATACTCTCACTAGCTCCTGCCCATGAAAGCAAAACCTGCCTCTCTGACTTCTCTCCCTCAAGGATTTACCTCAGCAGTTGAGAAGGGAGCCTTACGTTTCAGTGGTTTATTTCTTTTAAGGCCCCAATAGAGAAGAGGACATTCATCTACTATTTGCCCATCTTTCCTCTATGTTGCTTAGGAAGAAAGTTTAAAATATCTTAACAGTCATCAACTGGATCAAGTTGGCAAGTTCAAAGTTATCTTTTGTTTCATGATATATTTTGAGGCAAAAGATTCTCACTTTTAAATCCAAGTCTTTCTCCCAGCTTCCAGCAATATTTAGAAACTTCAGTATTCAGAGAAGAAAAGCTCCCAATATTCAGGCTCAACCTCTTCTCTTTCAGGCTTCCTGGAGGACCATTCTTCGATTATCACAGCTAGTCTGTAAAGCAGGGTTGATGCTCCCTCTTTTTGGAAGAGGGAACTGTCCCTGAGTCCAAAGTCTCATGTACAGGGTTTTAGGACCCTCACACAAGTATTCCCACACATGCCTCTGCCCTGGCAGGCAGCACCTCCTGGCAGACTCTGACCTCTGATGGAGGGCTCTGGTGGCACCTCCCGCCCTCCCTCTGCCTAGTGGGGACAGCGCACTTGGCAGTCTCCCTCAGCCACCCTCCACCCCCAGCTTGCATCCTCTTTTCTCTCCCTTTGTTCCAACTTTGCTCAGTTATCTCATAAAACTCCTGTTCTCTCTCTTATTTTCTTCCATATGGGAACTAAAAATGTAGCCTAAGCTTGCCTGATGACTGCCAAAGTAGTGTGTGGCATAATAAAGTGAGACATCATGAAGAACCAGTGCCATCAACATCTGAAGCCCTTGAAAGTACCAAGAGATCCCTTTTACAATCTCCACAAAGGAACCTTCTACTTTCTCAACCCCTCCTAATGAAACAGGCTTTTCCTCAAGTACCAGCATTCTACATAAAAAACCTTTTGTCTTCACTACTGGGTTTCTGGTTTAATGAATAGTGTCACAGCAACATTGTCTCCTATTACTTTGGTTAAAAAGATGCTGCATGAAGGGGCGCCTGGGTGGCTCAGTCGGTTAAGCGGCCGACTTCAGCTCAGGTCATGATCTCGCGGTCCGTGAGTTCGAGCCCCGCGTCGGGCTCTGTGCTGACATCTCAGAGCCTGGAGCCTGTTTCAGATTCTGTGTCTCCCTCTCTCTGACCCTCCCCCGTTCATGCTCTGTCTCTCTCTGTCTCAAAAATAAATAAACGTTAAAAATTAAAAAAAAAAGATGCTGCATGTTAGTTAGGGTTTAAATTAAATTGTGACACCATGTCTATGAAAAATCATGTAGGAAATGCCAAACTGACTTAAACTCCTGGAATAAGATCAGTTTCTAAATTAGGACTTGCCTTTTTTTTTCCCGATTCAGTTTTAAATATTTGTTATAAGAATTTCCTCTCTGGCATGTTTTCTTTTATAGAGAAATGTATAATGATACATAGTACCATCCTCAACATCACAGCTTTCTATGTAGTATTTCTACCTAGAAAGTGTATATGATTACAATCCCATTTTACAGATGAGGAAACTGAGATTCAGGATAGTTTAATAACTCCCAGCTAGTAAGTGGCTGAGCCTGAATTCACTCCTTGGTTTGTTAGCCTCCAGCTGATGCTTTCTCTGCCACCATACTGCTACCCTCTGCACAGCTGAAAGCTTCCCAGCATGGACTGGAATAGGTCATAACTGCGTGATTCACTTCCCCATCATTCTCTGCAGCTCCACCATGTTCTTCCCAAGTAATTGTCCAGATCTCACCAAATTTCAGGAGGATAGGGAAAGAAACCGGCAGAAGTTCTAAAGGAAAAGCAGTAAACCCAGATAGAACTATTAAAAAAAAAAAGTTGTGTCTAACAAAGAGACTAGCTGTGCAACTAATAATCAGCACCTATGATGGGTTTTAAATGACTTTCACGTGGCTAGGAGCATCATCACAAAATATGGCCTAAGGACCTGTTGTCTTGTGGTCCAGAGGACTGGATTTTCCTTAGTAGCTTGTTCTAATGGTGTTTAATACAGACTGACTAAAAGCTGCAGCACAGGTAAAGACTAAGAAGAATAGGAGCCTAGATTTGGCTACAGAAGCTGACCCTTTTCCACCAGCTTGGCTGGCTCCTCACCTAATGCTCACATGTGAGGCTAGAGTCCATCAACTGACTCCTGCAGTCTACCACGCTGTTATCCACTTCATCCTTATTTCAGTAAGACACCAGTCCCTGGGGCAGACAGGCTCACTAGCCCTCCACTCTACTCCTTCTAGTTTACCCTCTGAACTTGAAAGGCTGGAAATTCAACAACATTTTTCAGACTCTCTAGTGGCTTGGAATTCTAGACACAAATTAGGTTCCTCTGGTTATATGTATTTGCATGAGATCTAGAGGGCAGAAGTGAGGCAGAAACCATCTTCCTTCCCTCTTTTAAGCTATTTTTGCTGACAATCATGAAAGGAGAGCTAATTTTTAGCAGCATTATTCCAATGCTCAATCTCCAACTTCTTGGGTACTGATAGGCAGTTGTGGCTGTTTCCAGGAGTATTTTTATTCTGGCTTTCTAAACCCAGGACTTCAGCTATGGGAGTGTCTTGAGCCCCTCTTTCTAGTGGTAATCTCCAAAATGGTAGTTCTCCTGGTAAGTCAGACTTGTATTGCCCAAAATCCTTCTCGTCCACCTCCTCCTCTGTCAACATCATAACCACTAACATTTCTTGTATGCTCACTGTGTCAGGCACTTTGCTAACTGCTTCGTAGAGATCATTTTATTTAAACCCCAAAACAACCCACGAGGAAGGTACTATTAATATCCCTTTGTTCCAGATGAGTCTACTGAGATTCAGAAAAAAGAATTAAATTGTACTGCATCATAGCAAAGCCAATGGGTAAGTGGATAGAGCTGGAATTTGACCCCAGATCTGCCTCACTCCAAAGCCTATGTTCTGCCTCTTTAAGGTATTTGCAGGCCTAGAGCCTATTAGCAGATTTTAATTGCCCCTACACATTACGTTGCTGAAAACATACCACTTTTTTCCCTTTGACAATATACATGTAGAGGCCAGCCTATTTTGCATCAAGATATATCCAGATATCAAAGAAGCCTTCGATTTAATGAGATAGAAATGCATTTTCAATATCCAGAGGTATCACTTTGTAAAAAAATGTCTAAGTCATACCAGGATAATTTCTCTGTAAAAGTTGAAGAATTAACACCAAAGCAAACACAGCCTTCTACTTGCCTCTCGAAGGCCCAGAGCTGGGGGTACAGACATGCACTTACCAGGCGCTCTATTAACAGCGAGGTTTCGGAAATGGCTGCCTTTGATCATTTGCACAGATAATCGCCCCGTTGTGGCATTGTAGGACAGCCCCACCAACAGCTCTGGCGCCCCTCCATGAGACAGCGACTGCGTGGATGAAGCACTATCACTGTGAGAAACTGCAGATGGGCTGAGCGGAGACTCTCCACTCTGGAGGGGAAGAACAACAAAGAGTCCATTGGCCCACGCTGTGCTACTCTCGTACAGAAAGCCGCTATTATGTTTGGTGAAATGGCGGCCCAATCTCGACTGCTGCCAAAGATTACTAACGGCGCACTTGGTGTGAATGATAATGGGCCTGGGGAGCGCAGTCATGGATGAGATTCCCTGCATTATTAGCTGACATAGTTGCTTCAAGAGCCGTCTCCATTCAATATTTCCTCTCTAAAGACAAAACGGACAAAGATGTTATTACCAGTGTAAATCAAACCCTCTAAGATATGTGAAGAGCTAATAATACATTTAATATAGACCAAAATTCCCTCCTGTGTAATTTGTGCTTGAATGTTTCTATGGAACCCGTCCACTCTAGGCATGAGTTTTGTTTCTGTTCTCTGCAGCTTCCTGATGAATGTAGCAATACAGGAGGCACTTTGTCTTCACCAGAAAAAGAAATGACCACTACTGTCTACTACCACATAGAATATTTGGCCCCTAGTTCTGCTTCCTAGGGTTGTCAGCAATATGCCAGATGCTACATTTTTTCCCCCTGAGGAAATGAATTACATTGAAAATGAGCACTTTTATGACTGCTTCGTAAAAAAAGCCAATGCATGGACTGTGGATCTCAGAGACATTGCACGCACAAGGTGAGCCTAGGGGAGAGACCATGCTTTTGGTCCTGTTTATTCACACGCACGCTTTTCCAAAGTACCAACATTTATACACCAGACATATAGGGAGGAGAAGAGCAAAGTAGGCCAGGATGTTGACTCTCCCTCAGGAAGCATGCAGTGGGCAATGGCACTGTGAGGGCAAGAGAGCCAGCCTCCCAGAACCACCAACACCTCCACCAGAAACCAGTGCATCAGACTTAGCTCACGATTTCTTCTCAACATCTTAAATCATTTCCTAAAACTTCTTAGCAAAACCCCAACAAAATACACACATTAAAAGGAATTAAGTATTCTTCATCTGTAGGAAAATATCCTATTTGCCAGGCCATGGTAGAGCCCTGGGCTTTCAAGAAACACAATTTGTAAACTATAGGGCTAGCTGGTTTTGATAGGTACCATATAGCCCCAGCTGTCAGGTTTATGATAATCCAACAGCAACATATTTGCTTAGTCTGGGGTAAGGATCGCCCCTCCTCTGTGTCTCTACAGAAGCATCCACCAAGGCACCTATCACTACAGAGCTTGCCTCTCCCATCACATTTTGAATCCTTACAAATCACTCAGTCTGGTGCACAGACCAATGTCTGACATGTAAACATGCTCAAGAAGTAACTGATGAATGGAAGAATTTTTACCTTAAAGTTCTTTCACACGGGCACATCTTCCCCACTCAACTCTGTGGCCCCAGCACAGGGCCTGGCACAGAGAAGTAGGGGTGTGATCATACCTATTCTCATGCCTTCTAGTGCATGTTCCTTCTGACCTCCTCTCGCTTCTGTTTTCCATGGTTTCAGACATACTTTGCTCAGAGTTTACGAAAAAAGAGGGATTTAAGCAGAAATGAGACATGATCTGGCTTATGTTTTAAAAGGCTCATTTGGCCCCTGTTTTGGGAATAGTCTGTAAGGGGCAAAGCAGGAAGGTCACTAGGAGGTCATTTCAGTAATCCAGCAGAGTTAGGTTCTGGTTATAGTTTGAAGATAGAGTCAATGGGATTTCAGGTGGAAAGGAGAGAAGTCACAAATGACTTCAAAGGTTTTTCACAACTAAAAGAATGAAATTTCCTTTAGCCAAGATGGGAAGGCTTCAGGTAGAATAGATTTAGGGAGACAAGTCTGGGGATATTAATTTTGAGACATCTATTAAAAATTTAAGTGGCTGGGTCTCCCATCACTACACTCCAGACTTTCTGGCTCCTTTCCTCATCCTGAGAACAAGCTCCTTCCCGCTTCTTGATGCCTGCATGTGCCATTCCCTCTGTCTGGAACCCTTGCTTATCCACATGTCACCAGTCTTGTTCTGTGTTTGATCACCACTTCAAAGACACATTCTGTGACCCTTCTAAACCAACAGCAAACTCTATCACTCTCTCTCTCCCCTTGCGTACCTAGTCTGCTATTGTTTCCCCTCCTCTACCAGTCAGGAAGCTCTTGAGGGCAGAGGCATCACCCGTTTTGTTCTTTCCTACATCCCTTCTGCCTATACAGTACTGGACATAGTAAGCACTCAGTAAACATTTTTGAATGGATGACGGATTGGCCCAAGAGCCCAAGATTGCTATGTGATCTTTTTACATGGTTTTTCAAAGGCCCACATACCAGATAACACTTAACCCCCATCAATAGTGGGTTTTCCATCTTGTAGACATACACACCACACTGTCCTTCCTCAAGACCCCAGCAGGGATGCAGAGGATAAGATACGTGGGAGGAGGCCAGTCATATGAATGGCAGGTCTTAGAAGTGGCTGGAGATCAGGGCTACTGTTGTAGCCTACTCAAACACACGTTAAGGAGCTCCCCTTGAAAGTCCCATCTCTGAGATTCATCACAATGCACATTAAGGGTGGGAAAGGAGGAGCATCGTCAGACTATAGGTCAGTTATTCACAGGTTAAGCCCTTCCCCCACACTGTTGCTGTCATTTCCAGAAATGGACAGGGAATACATCCATCAGCTTATAGGGAAGATGGGCACAAAAAACCCATTGTACCATGAAGTGCAAATCATGGGTTACAAGGATGAGGAGAGCCAAATGGAAAATTAAATTAAGGTGTTTGAATTCACAGGCTGAATGTACTAAATCAAGAGCTGACAATTCCAGATCCTTGAACATACCGCATCATTAGCAGCACCATTTAACATACTCACACTGATATTGCTTCTTGGCTCCAGAACCAGAGTCACTTTCATTTCCCCTTCTGGGTTCAGGTGGCTGAGATGGAACAGCTTCTCTCCCATCATTCTCTCACGGGTCATCTTGCGGGCAGCATACAGGCGGAAGCGGATAGCACAGGCAGCCACATCTCTGGGCTCCAGCTTGGTGAAGGTGACCTTCTCCTTAAAAACAGGGTTGGGGCCTCTCTGTATGCTTGTCCTTCCCCTCTGTTTCTTACTGGGCAGCAGAACTACGTGAACTTGCCAGGAGTTGACACCACTTCGGTCCTTATCTGGGAGGCCCTGCGCTCTCACAATGGTCACTGTGAGCTTCTGGCTGGAACCTTTATATTCAAAGATGACATCCAAGTCACCACATTTTGAGATGGGCTCCAGGACCCCAGTCGGCACCTGAAAATTGGCCCCATCCTGTTCCTGTTGCAGATAGAGGAAGAGATTAGGAATGGAAATGATAATGCCCAAATACATTTTGGTGAGATAGAGCCCCTCTGTGCTCCATCAGAACACTGTACTTTTTGACTGCTAGCACATATCCCTGTTCACTAGAAGGGTCTGTTTACTGGTGTATGTCTCCCTTAGATTGTAAATTCTTTGGGGGTACAGCGCCTGGCATAAGGTGAATCTTCACGAATGCTTTTGGAATGAATGAACAAAGCTTTTATATTTTACAAAGTGTTGTCATATACACTCTCTAAAAGCACACCTGACCACTATCATTGAAACCGAGATCTAAAGTCTAAAATTAGTCACCTATACAGCTTCCAAGAGAGAACTTTTTCTGGAGTTCCCAGGAAAAATGGTTGAGCCTGGGCCTGTGCTCCAAGAGCCAGGACTTCCTGCAGATGAGAATCCTAATGCGGGTCACAGACAGGTGATTCTTCAGTAGATTTTCCAGCTACATGGGAGAAAATGTCTAGGGTAGAGCTTCTCAAACGTTTGTGTGGACTTGAGTCACTCAGAGTTTCTGATGCTGTAGGACTGGGGTGGGGCCTGAGGCTCTGCATTTCTCAGGTCACAAGGATGTCACCATTGGCCTCAAACCACACTCTGAGTACTGAGGGTTTAGGAGGGCACCCTCAGCAGCCACTTAGCAAACAGCAATACCAGATGTGGAGACAGAACTCGGGTTGAAATCATAACTCTACCATGGACTGGCTTTTTGACCTTGGCCAAATAGGCCACCCTCTCTGTGCTCTAGCTGAAAAATGAGCATTAAGATGCCTATTTGATGGAGTGTTACAGCGAGGTTTTAAGAGATATGGAAAAACACCTGGCTCAGACCAGACTCCGTAAATACCTATTCCCATCAATGGACTGATGATACCTATTTTCAAACATGGCCCCCCTCATTATACAATATCACCCTTCGACAACAATTCACCCATAGCCAGTCAGATCTGATGACCTCACTGAGAACACTGAACTGAGCTGATTATAATGAAGTAGTCTCCAACAAACTATAAAGAATGTCAACATAATTTGATTTTTTTCTATGAAGGCATGATACTTACTCATAACTAAACTTTGGCCTGATTCTTATTATAAATCAGAACCCATTCTTATTTATGTGACTGAACACCAGACTTCGATAATCCAAAGACTACTTTAAAATATATGATAAAGCACCTCAAAAACGTGCATTCATCATCAAAACTTCCCCACAGAGTCGAGGTGAAAGTGCACAGTTCACTGGAATGAGACATCTTTAGGAGACCCAGGTCTACCACTTACTCCCTCTATGACATTGGACAAGGTATTTAATCTTTCCACTTGTGGCTTTCTTCAACAGTAAAATGGGGGATGAAACCAATTACAGGATTGTTGCGAAAATTAAAGGACTTGAGAAACAGGAGACATGGAATAAATGTCTCCTCTTTTAAAATGCACATTCGTCTACCAAGAAAATTTAGGCTTTTGCAAAATAAGGGAAGCTCCTTATATTCTTTCCTCAGCATGCATTCATGTGAGAGTGCTTCTATTCAGAGGTACTTAGTTTCAAGTGATAAAAGTGGTTGCTATAGAGACTTCTGAATACAACTGACTAGTGTAGATTTAATATTAGAAGCAAGTCTCCAAGGAGTTAGGCTAACTCAGAAATCAAGTCACAGTCTTCTGTTAAAACTCCCATCTATTTTAGCCTCCTCTTGATCATCTCTATATTGCTTGCTGGATCAGAAGTAATCAGGGCTAACATCTACTAAGCTGTGTCTTGTGCCAGGTACCATACTAAACACTTTATGGTCTGCAAAAGCCCACTTTCAGGCACTTCAGACCTTCTCGGCCTCACCTTTTGTTGCAGCTTTCCAGCAGGCACAGACTGTTGGGCTCTAAGTAGCTTCAGCCTGGCACAGCCCAACAAAGTCTTACCACTTGTCCAGGCAATGCAACTCTCAACTCCCATCACAGGCCTCTATTGATGTCAAGGATTGGAATGTTATAGAATGCTGCATGGCATTCATGTATATAAAGTCCAGAGTGTCGTGGAGGTTAATGCCCCATGCAATAAACTTGTGTCCCCTTGGACAGATGTCCTGAGATGAGTTAGCACAGCTTCTTGCAGTCCCACAAGATCAAGCCATGAGCCACACTTAGTGGTGGCCAACTTGATTACAGGCTCTCCCTTCTACCCTGCTTCATTCCCCCCTTGTCCCTCACTCTTGTTCTCAGGGATTGTACATCCTGACAAAACAGGCTCTGCTTTTTGGGAATCTACCTAAGAAATGTTATCTTTTAAAATGTTCACATTAACCTAACAAGGTAGGAATTTTAATATCTTCATTTTGTGGGGGGAGGAAACTTAAGGCTTAGAAAGACTAAATAACTCACTCACTGCTCCCAACATCATATGCCCTACCAAGGCTATGCAGGATTTACCAGTATTAATGCTCAAAATCCCAAACCTTAGACTGAACCATGATGACTCCCTTCTACCCACCCCCCCCCAAGCCTCTCACCACAGCTATTTATATTTGTAGTAAGTGTGTGGGGTGAGGCGGGAGTAAAAGGAGAGATGGAAACACATACTACTTTGAATTTCACATCCTTTTAGGTCCCTGCTCTTCATAATAGTTAGCAGAAGTTGTCAGCAACTTCAATGCCAAGGTAAAAATATTCTAGTCAGTGACTTATCTCTCCACTTATCCATCGGGCTATCTATTCAGACAAATGCTCACTCCACCTGCAGGTCTGTGCTAAGCCCTTTGAAGGTCTCTGAAACAACTCTCCTAAGAACCCTGCATAAAACAGAGCTGTAGGCCCTAGCCAGGCTCTGGACGGGGACGATCCGAGCTGTGGCACAGGGAAACTGGGCTCTGTGGCCCCTTCCTGGGTTGATCTGAAACAAAGATTTGTGAAGGCTGGTATTTTTATAGCAATTAATTATTTCAACACACTTTACCTATCACCAGGCAACTAAAGGCTCTCCTCATGCGGGTACTGTTAATACCACTAATCCATCTGACCTTCCTGCAAGGTAAAAATCTCTTCATTTTTATCCCCATTTGGCAGATTTTAATTAACTTCTCAAGGCCAACCAGTTAATCAGTAGAAAGCAGAGATGAAAAGTGGGACACCTGCCTCCCTGTGTGCTCAAAATCACCCAGCCACCCGTCCATTGTCTTCCCTGCCAAGCCTTGGGTCTGCAGGAAAAAGTTGACAGCCTTTTCCAGCAGAGAAGAGCGGTGCTCAAAAATCCATCAGCCTAAAGGGTAGTCACACTGTATGACTGGTTTCCTTCTAAGGCAAAAGAAATGATTCCTTTAGCTCTAAGATCCTGATTTTTCTCTAAGATGGGAATACTTGTGCCACGTTGTCAAAACCCTCGTAGGTTTAAAGATTTTCTATCAAATTGAAAGCGTTTGTGTTTTAGTAAGATAGTGTTGATGTCATCTGTGTGGCCCAAAGTAAACAGACCTGCAATATGTTCCCGATGCCAGATACACAGGGGAAGACTGGGTTCTTAATACAGTTAAGAGGCAAATAAATCAATTCTTAAAAGGCAAGCTAAGCCTGCAAAGCAGGCAGTTACAGGAACTGCCTCCGAGCCGCATCTGAGGTTCTACTGTAGGAGCACCAAATTACAGTTTTTGTCTCAAAATAGATAGGAGGTTGAATGGAGCACACAGAGATGTCTGGGTATTTTTGGAGTCTGAGAACATTTAGTGCTCTCAACACCAAGTCTTCTATTACAGCTCTGTGAGTCAGGCAGATGGGAGGTTACCTGGCAATTCCAAGCCTGAGGGAGCAATTATCAAGAGGACAGAGTATCAATAGGCAGGTAAACGGTTTCTGTTTTGTTTTTGTGTGAGAATACAAAAAGAATATTTTTAAACATTCAGTGTTATTGTGTGGGATTTGATAGGACTTGTCAGCAGCAAATCAACTGGGAAGCATAAATTTTTTCCCAAAACTTATAAGGTTAATAGCTTTGGGTGTCTCTATATGTAGGACTGCCCTTGACAAGCCACAAACCAAGTATCTGCGTTACTGTTTCTCATCCTCAGCCATGACACCAACATGTGGGCGCACACATACACACACACACACACACACACACACCTCCTTATGCTCTCTCTATACACCCCAGTGCATCAACTATAAGACTTTGGAACATTATTTTCTGTGATTTTTTTTCCTTCTCCTTGATGAGCATCTGGTGTGTATGACAGTCCAGGTCCTTCTAAGAGCTTCCACCTGGTTATTTTCTCAAGCAGACCGATGTTAACAAAATCCATTCACTTTTCTCCTTCCTCTTGCCCCACAAATTATATGAATATTTTATATACATATATTACATATTTCATCAAAATTAATTTCAAAGTAGGCAGTAGACATTATTATTTAATATCTCCTAATGTTATAGAATCATAATAAAAGACATCTAGCTAATAAAGAATAACTATAAATGCCTATACAACAATGTTTGTAAAATCTTTATCACAGTGCCTGGCACATAGTAATTGCTCAATAAATGGTAGTGTCTGTAATAATCACCTCCAATCATACATCTGGGTGGTTAGGAATATTCTGGAGTAAGTTTTAATTAAAAATAAATTTAGAAGGGGCATCTTTTATCAGAGGTTTATTCCAAAAAGCAAAGTCAATGGCCAGAGGGTCATCACAAACTAATGCTATCTCCTAGATCTTGAATTCAATGCAAATCTAACAAACATACTTATACTGCAAGATAGTCATCATATTTTGCATCATTTCATTTGGAGGGCCACTGTATTTTAGTTTAATTTTCAAGTAATTCTCATATTCAAATAATTATAACTCAAGATTGGGGTAAATAAAAATCGACTCCACTTAATTGAAACCATGAAGGAAATAAACCAGTCTTCTCTAAAGAACTAAAAAATCTTTTATATAAACAAGAAGCCTGATTGCTGCTGGGTCCATTCTGCCACTCTTCTTTTTTTCCCCCACTTTGATAGAAATTTATTTACGATTCTTTTATTGGCATACATAGGAGCTGTGACTTAGTCACCTGAAAAATTTTTATTTCTTATAAATAAAGGCTCTTTAGGTCTTTGTTTTTCAAGGCATTGCTTCCTTTCTGGAGAAATTTTTTTCTTAAGACATGAGCAGGAAGAGGAAAGCAAGAACTCACTAGAGAGCACCCAATACTCAAGCAAAGAAAGAATGGAAAACAAATAACTTGCCTCTGGACTCCACATGGAGCTGCTGTCAGTAGCATAGGAGTCTTCAAATCCCCGGTTATTAAAAGCTGTCTCCAGTTCCAAGCTGCCTTCTGTGGACTGGCGACTAAGGCTGCGAGGCACACTGGTCTCTTGGGGAGATGCACCCTGGTGCCTGGTGTTTCCCACCTCACATGGGGACTGTGAGTGGGCAGAGATGGGATCATCTTCACCATAAGACAGAGTCTCAGAATAGTTTGGTTGGCTGGCTCCATCCAAACCTAAATGTGCAATAAGGAGACTATTTCAAATGTATTATTATTTTACACCTTTTTACCTAGAGAAATTGAGCAGTAGCAACAACACAAATCAAGATCTAAAAAACAGAGGCACTGGGTGGCTCAGTCACCAGGCTCAGTTCATGATTTCAAGGTCGTGCGATCAAGCCCCGTGTCAGGCTCAATGCTGGGTGTGGAGCCTGCTTAAGATTCTCTCTCTTTCTCTCTCTAAGTAAAAAAAAAAATCTCAAAAACAAAACCCATCAAATAACACCTACAGAAATATAATTCTATCCACAGAGTGGATAAACTTGGTCTAGATAACCAAAAAGACCATTAGTTCATTACATGGAATATACAAAGGTTTAATACTTTCTAACAATATGAATATAAAGGATGTGTGCTTATATAAAAAAAAACACATTAGCATTTTGTCGGAACTAACGAACACAAGACTTTGGGGATGGATCTAGAAAGCGAGAACAACAATCTACTATGGAGATCATACTGTCTCCTGACTCTAGGATCCTTCTTTCTCTCTTCCACATTCACCATCTTACCCTCTCCTTGAAAGGCTTCAGTGGTTCTCTCAAGTAAAAAATTCTTTACTTGATCCATGGAACACTGGACTTGGATTCAGATGATCTGTGTTTAAAACCTAGCTCTGTGTTAAGAATTTACACAATATTTGGACTGTCCGAACTTTTGTTTTCTTATCCATAAAATGATGATAAGAGCCGTCACAGAGTCATGTGGACACATGAAATAATATCCACCTGGCAGCCACTAGGTTTTCGATAAATATTAGCCTTGCTTGTTTGTCTGACCCAAACTAGCCTCTTCCAACCCTATAAACCCCAATTTTCTATTGCCTCCCACCTTGCTGTCACCTGTGGCCTCATGGGCTCATGAAAACACAAGTTGTGTATTTCTTTTCATGATGGTCCCCAAACCCCCTCTCCTCTCATCTTTCCTTTCCATCCAAAGTCCAATAACTCCTGAATCTTCCCTGACTCCTTGGACTCAGTGTTTTCCCCTGACCTTGGTGTTATTCTGTTTTCTCTTTCAGCCCTGCATCATCTGTGCATCCCCTTCCTCTTCTTTAAAGTCTAGGTTACCCTCAGACAGTAAGGAAAAACTGGCAGAGTCTTCCAAAGCAATAGTTTTCACCCTGACTTTCCTCTCAATGACGTATTCTCTCTTTGGTCTCCAATCTCCTCCAGAAGCCACAATCCCAGGATAAGAGAAAATTAGAGATAGAGATGGGATGAGTGAGTGGGATGACAAAGTAGAGATGATAAATTCAGCTCTCATTTACACGTTGTGTGGTAGCAATCGTTTCTGCTGTTGGTCTTAAAGCCTCAGTGAGAATATAAGCTCCTTGAAGGTACTAAGCCACATACAAATACCTTCTAGTCTTTATCCACCAGTGGGTTTCACTAAACCCTCAAACAACTTTCCAGGCTAGGCAGGTAACAAATAATTGAAGCATCCAGGTGTGCAGCAATATGGAATAGTGGTGACAGTAGTTTACCAGACAGTTTATGACTCACCTGCAGTAAACATGCAAACTTAAAATTATATTATCACCCTATGCAGACTATACAAAAACATCTTTAGGTGGTCTTGGTACTCAGAACCCAACTTCAGACTCCTGATTTGGGATTTTGCAACACCATGGCAATCCACTGAGAAGTTCCCCTATCTGCCTTGTTATTCTTAATAATTCAGTGCAGTCCCCTTGGAAACACTTTCATAGGACACCATAACATTTTTACATTCACACACTCAGTTATTTGGCAAACACACTTTAAAAAGGCCACAGAAAATGATAGAACGAGAGATACTCCATATGCAAAACCCTACAACATAAAGCAGAATTTTCTTCTAAGGCTCTAATTAGCACATCCATTCCTCATATACATGAACACTAAAATGTCCTATTAAACAGTGGGTCATCCATCAACGTGTGTAGCACCCAGCAGGATTTCAGCACAAAGTCTAACTTTGCCAAGAAATTACCCCTATAAAACTGTCTCATGACTTTAACTCCTACAGTGATAATACCTAGATCAGTAATAAGGGAATTTTCAAAAGCTACATTAAACCTTGAAAAGCTATTCATAACCGAAAAACATAAGAACCATATTAATGTAACAAACCATTTTCTTTGACAGACAAGCAAGGACTGAATTAGAAAAGCAAAGCTAGGGTACAAGTCACAAGGAGAAGGAGAAAGAAAGAGGATTCACCATCACATAAAGCCATCTTCCCATCCTGTAAGTTAAGGAAGATCATGTCACCTTAAACACATACAGGAAAGTAATTGCCTGTTGTCAGAGAAATGTGTCCTAGCTTCCTAGAAATTATAGGCCATAATTATGTCACATAAACCATATTTATTTTAGCAGAAAACTTTTTTGCACTTTTTAATCCATATCCCACCTTGCCATGGCATAACCCTATTATCCAGTTACTTTATTTTATACTCCCAAACCCTTCCCTCCCACCACCACCCACACACATACAAATACTTTTTCTCACCATCTACGATGATGGTCAGTTTTATGTGTCAACTTGGCCAAGCTCTAGGCTTCAATTAATTAATCAAACATTAATTGAGGTGATACTATGGAAGTATTTTATAGATGTGAGTAAAGCCCTTAGGCAGTTGACTTTAAGTAATGGAGATTATCCTACATAAGCCTTAAGAGGAGAACTGAGGCCTCTCTGGACACAGAGAAATTTTACCTGTGGATTTCAGAGCTCTATATTTCTCTAGCCAGCTTCAGTAATAGCATAGGCCAATTCTTTGCAATAAATCTCTTGATACATATATCACCCTGATATCACCTTCAAAAAATTATTCTTATATAAACTCTAACCCCCATGTGGGGCTTGAACTCATGACACCGAGATCAAGAGCTGCATGCTCTGATTAAACCAGCCAGGCACCCCAATATCACCTTGAGATATATATATCTCAGATATATATATATATATCTCAGATATATATATATATCTCAGATATATATGTATATCTCAGATCCGAGGTGGATCACTTCACGTAAACCCTCTTTGACATTACTGGGGAGACAGTGTCAATCAATGTACCACACTAAGTCAGATAAGTGAGACAAGAGAGAACCTGCCAGGAACATGAAGATAGCATTTTCTTGGTTCTAATAACCTCACTATTCCATCTAGAATAAAGAACCTCACTTGAAACATGAAACCTTTACTTTCACTGGTTGAACATTTTGAACCTATTTTTAAAGTGTAAGAGTTGTCTACAATTAAATTTTATCTTAGAAAATCATGTTTAAGGTAGAGTGAAAGGGACATCTGGGTGGCTCAGTCTGTTAAGCCTCCAACTTCAGCTCAGGTCATGTTCTCACGGTTTGTGGGTTCAAGCCCCGCGAGCCCCGCACTGGGCTCTGTGCTGACAGCTCAGAGCCTGGAGTGTGCTTTGGATTCTGTGTCTCCTTCTCTCTCTGCCCCTCCTCTGCTCACTCTCTCTCTCTCTCAAAAATAAATGAACATTAAAAAAAATTTTTTAAATAAAAAAGGTAGAGTGAAAAAAAGCTAAGTAGATGCAGAACAGACAAGAAACCCACAAATCTTCTCTGGGATGAATGCTTAATCTCTTCCTTATTCTTTCTTGCTGGAAAATAATTCACTGATCTAAAGATGAACAAAAAGAAGTGACACAGAAAAAAACATCATGCAATAAAAATTACATTAACATTTCCATGGCATTTGATAACCTAAAATTTAGCATGCAGTTATCCCTTCCTATGAAAATCCTGACTTTCTTCAAAATCTACAAATAATTTACTGCATTATCCAATGCGGTGTGCTTTTCCCTCCCTCCAATAGCGAAAGTAATTTTATCTTTTCTGTCACTATCTGTCAAAAATTTCAGAATCCCCAGTTATAATTGAGGTTATTGCTAATTCCAGAAAGGGTAAGTTTGGAATGGTTGTCAGAACTCTCAGAAAAGGAGCCATTTGTATAAATCAGAAACTAGACATTTGGGCTTCTGGGAAATGGGGCCATTAGCTTTTGAATGCAACACGCTGCTCCCAGGGAATCAACTGCTATTAACTTTCATTAGCTAACATTTGCCCTCCTGGTGGAAGAGGGGAAGGCTGTGATGTAACACCAGCAAAAGAGAAAACAAGAGGGGGAGTAACGAAATGACGGAGGGCAGTAGCTACCGCTGCCATGCTTTGGTTACATCATGCATTTATTTTTTCTCTTACCTTGGGCTAAAAGGAATAGCAATAAAATATGTTATGTGGCTCATATCAGTAAGTAAAATTACATGGTGGATAGCACATTGTTATATTTCTGCTGAAGAATAAGGTCTGTTCTGTATATTCTTTGTTGCTGTTCTTTTTTTGGCCAGCCTTATCCACCTTGTCAAGTCAGAAATTTCTTCTCTGTTACCTTCTCTCAATCCCAGGCTCTCGTTTTTCTCTTTCTATTGCTAAGTGTGGAAAAATATGGAAGACCTGCAACTATGCCTCCATTGGTTTGACTAATCACATGTCCAAAGGAAAGAAGGAAAAGATTAGAGAACTCAGGTCATTTAGACTGGGTCACTAAAGTGGACAATGTTCTTTTTCTCTAGCTTTTTACCAACTACAATTCATAGACCTTTCCCTGTTTCAATAGCCTATGCCTATTCAGGGTTCCAGGCATAAAGGACTCAGAGAGATCCCTGACCTTCACTAGAAAAGCACTAAGAAATAATGCACCGTTCTTTCTCCAGGTTATTTTGTGTACGTGGGGGGATAGGAGGAGGACTCTTAACAAGGTCTACCTACTATAACAATTCACAGGCTGTGCTGATCTACTTCAGAGTATTATTGCCTCCCCTTTGTGGAAGGTACTTAGTCTGAAGACATCAGAGAATGGCAGAACACTTTGCTCTTGCCCAGCAAGCAATTCTCATGTGGCAGAGGATGGAAACAGAGGGGTAGGATGGGGGGTGGGGGGGAGGGTAGAAACTACAGAAAATGAGGACAAATGTACAAGGTATGTGTTATCTGAAAAAGGCTATTTGATATTATTGTAAAACATATATTTATTTGAATGATAAAACACACATATTGTTTTAAGAACATCAACTATTAAAAGAAAGTTTCCAAAAATTTTTCTGAGGTCATATACATATATGGAAAATAGACTCTAGGATTCCAAATGAGAGAAAAATGACAGAATCTCAATGTCAGCAAACAGGTATGTGAAATATTTGTATTTATCAGAAGAGAACAAGATTTTATAAAGCTTCATAAATACCATTCTAATTCTAGCCATCAGTGTTCAAAATATACAAAATGATAACCTAAAAGGAAGGAAGGGGTCCCACAAATCAGGGGTAAGGATTTTGGCACTTCTTATTCATTCCTCCCAGTTCCCTGCATGACAGCCCCTCTGTGAGGTTGGTAAGACCCCCTCTACTCTGTTTCAGCCTCTGGGTCTCGCCCCCTTTTCTTTTCCTCTCTGGAGACTCAGATACAAGTGTAGTAATCAAGTGACTCAAAGCTGTTCTTACGATTGTCCATCCCTGCTCTAGATAAAGGGAGGGTTTCATGCAAATACCTTCACAGGCAGACACTTCTGTGTTATCCTCTTCATGGGTAGAGAGCAGGTGGCTGAATTTTGATTTCTGCTCCAATCCCACCTGTGTGCCTTTCTTAGATGCTTCTGAACGAAAACTCTGGGACCGGGACATGGAAATCTCAAATTGTTTGATCACCTCCCCGTCACTGTCAGAAGATGTGCATGGCTCTTCATCATCTCCAAAGCTGTTAACTGGGAGCAAACAAGAGCCATGAGTTTCATGGGGGGCCCACAATAATGCAGAGATACATAATTTGGAGAAACAGAAGAACATGGATGAGGACTCTGGATAAAGCAAGCCCAAACCAGGCAGAAAGATTTTAGAGCATTTATTGAAACACAAATTTGAGCCCAAAGGAATAAAACAGGAAAAGAAAGCCTACGAGGGCAAGTAGAAATATATGACTAGAACCTGGGAGGAAACATTGGGACGCCCCTAATTGACATAATAAGACCTCTTGTTGAGCAGGGAGGCCCTGCTGATTTCTTGTGTTGCTGACGTGCTTATAACTGGGAACAGGACATTTGACTTACATTCATTCTAGTCAATGATGACAGAAAATATGCTCTTAGCCTCATTTCTATTATTAAAACACAAAGAGCCAAGCCCCACTCCAGAACAGACCTACTTGCAACTGAGATCTTCCAAAAGTATCCTAGTTTTGAAGAGACACCCATAGTAGTATATGTAATTTAAATGAAACAAAACAAAACTAGCTTATATTATTGTGTTCCAATGCCTTTCTCAGCACCAACAACCCAACTCAAATACCCTTTGAATTATTTATACCACTTTGTCCATATCGGCCCACTGGTCCTTTCAGCTTCTACAATAAGCGAAGATAGTTCTTCCCTTTGAGTTCTTTGCCTTTGATGTTCCTTCTACCTGGAACTCTCCTGCCCTGGTATTTACCTGGCTGGTTCCTCTCCTCTCACCACTGAGGTGTCAGCTCCACTAAACCCTTCCCCATTGCCCCACCTTAAGCAATTCTCTTTATTTCTCTCTTCTCCCCCATGACTTTCATGAAAATAAAGACATCACCTGTTTTGTTACCTGATGTCTCTTCATTATGTAAAACAATGTCTGTTGCATAGTAAGTACTTAACAAACACTTGTTAAATATTGAATAAACTGATGAAGATGTAATGCTTTCTCCAAGCCTGAGCACCTCTCCCCCTCCCCCCGCCCACACTCACCCAGGGTTCCCTGTGCCTGGACTAGTTTCCTCTAGCCCTCTAGACTAGTCAAGAATCTAGCTCATCATCAGGACTTGCCATAGACATCACTTCTTCCAGAAAGCCCTTCACTGATCCCTTATAAGGTTCACGGCTTCTTCCATGAGCTCAGTCCTGCCCTATCAGTGCTCCCTCCGGCTTTGTGACAGATTTACCTATTTAATTTCCAACCATTCCACCTAGCCCGCACACATCAGGAGAGTAAGGGGCACAGCAGACCACCCACCTATGTATCCCTCAAGACCCTATCTCTATGCCAGGCACATGGGAGGCTACTCTGTAAATATTTGCTGAAAGTAAATTGGAAACAATAAATAACAGGAATTATTTCTTAGAGATTTGCTCCTCCAATCCAAAAGTCATATAGTAATTCTGGGGAAGGGTATGGTTGTTAATTCACAGATGGGTCCTGAATATTCCATCTGATTCAGAAGCTAAGAAGAAATTATAAAGCCATTTTGTAAGTGAGAGAAAATACTTTAAGTACCAGCCTGATCAAAACATTTATTCTCTTATTTAAGAATTGATATTTCTGAGTTTGTTAAGAAGATATGTAGTAATAACAAACACTTATTTGTTTGTTTTTTATGTGCCAGGAACTGTCCTAAGTGCTTACACATATTAGCTCACAGAATATACATGAAACACCATTATTGTTCTCTTTTTCCAAGTGAGAAAACTGAGATAGAGATGTCTACAACGGCTGACAATAATACTTCCAATAAGGGGTAGAATGGAGATTTGAATCAAGGTAGCCTGTCTCTAAAGGCTACATTTCTAATCATTATGCTGAAGAACCAGAGAGAGAGAGAGTGGAAAGAACTCTCTATGCTCACATCAACTAGCTCAATCCCTGTGGTCAAATCCTTTAAACACTCTGGATCATTTCTGATGTCTGGGTCATTTCCCAGATCTTCTCTAGATCTATGTTTTCTGCCTCCAAACTTCCTACCCAACAAACATGTATACTGGATCTGTTTTGCTTTTTATGGAGCAGCTGGCCCAAGAATACAAGAGCACATCGCTGTCAGTTCACTCAATTTTGTTGGCCGTGACCAGCACATGGTAAGACCTGAAAAGCTAAGTATCAAAACATACTGAATATGCCAATACTAAAAAAACATCTCAACAGAAAATGATCATAAGGGGCAGTCCTCCCATGTCTCAAATGCTGGGAAAAGCACCTGTTGTGGGATAGACCATCACATATGGGAGAGACCCAGAGACCAGTGGAGCAAAATTGAATTCCCTTCACCTTTAGAACATAGGACCATCTAAGCATCTGAGAAAAAGTTAGGAGGATATGTGCATGGGAGGGGTGGTTGGAATAAGTGTACATGGGAGCTCTTTCCAAGTGTGAGATTCCATTCCATCTGTATCACTACATCATTTTTTAAGATAAAAAGAGAGAGGGAGGCAAACTATAAGAGACTCAAATACAGAGAACAAACTGAGGGTTGCTGTAGGGGAGGGTAATGGGCACTAAGGAGGGCACTTGTTGGGATGAGCACTGGGTGTTATATATAAGTAATAAATCACTAAATTCTTCACATTTAAAGAAAAATTTTTAAATTTAAAATAAAATAAAAATAAATAAAATGTAAATAATCATAGTCATCAATTTCAAATTGAGTTAGTCCATGGATATTTCTTCATCTATAAAATCAATAATTAGAATTATTAATATTTTTTGGACTTCATTAATTTACCATTATTAACCATAATTCATCCTTGATTTTTTTTCTCCAGTGATTCATCAATCATCCACAGAGAAAAGATTTCCAATTCATTCAACTTACAGTATATACCAGGCATCTTCTTGACTTTGCGTATATTATCCCACTTAACCACCATAGCAACACCAGGAAGTAGGGATGATTCTTATTCCCATCATAGAGATGGAAAACAGAGGCACAAAGCAGTTAAGTAACTTGCCCTGGGCAACAAAGTAAGCAAAATAACACAGTGGGACTTGAACATAGAACTTATGTTTTTAGCCAATGCGGATATCAGCAGATGTTATTGTGTGAGAATACTTGCGCCCTATCTAGTTGTCAGAGTTGGGCCAGGGTGCCCGGCTGCCTCCGCCCGGGAAGTTGCTTCCTTTGAAAGGAGAGAAGAGCAGTGAGTCCACATGGGAGTGAATACATACAGGAAGGCTGCAGTATAAGTGGCCTATGGATGCTTGGGGGATTATAAATAAAACTGCACATACTATTCTAAGTCTTACACCCCAAGGATCTCAGGGAATTCTCCACCTAATAACAAAACCTGCCATCCATCCTAAAAACCACTGAGTAGCAACAGAAGTCCCTTGTGGTGCTACAACAATAATAAAAGCAATCCCATATAGAGCATGTATCATGTGCAGGCACTGTTCTAGAACTTTACATATTTTCATTTATTTACTCCTTACAATAACCCAAAGAATAAGTACTTTATTATTCCCATTCTCTGGATGGGAAAACTGAGGCAAAGTGAGGTTAGTAATTTGCCATAGTCATAACAGTTAGTAAATAGTGGAACCAAGATCGAAACCCAGGCTGTATGCTCCAAAGTCAATGTTAATGGACATAATGCTCCCTCTACCATCAGCTGCCTCAAGGAAAAAAAAAAACTTTTTAAATTCCTGGTCAAAATTGATACAACTGTATTTTATCACTAAGAACACAAAATTACACAGGCTGAGTTAGAAAGAATTTTCACGAACATCGTTTTTAAAGATCCCTGCTACTCGCCTTGTAATGATTCTATGTCAACAACTAAATAGCTGATCTGGATTTCATTCAACTTAAATTTTTAAAATTGCAAAGTCTCATCTAAGTTGTGTTGCTTATTTTAGAGATAATATAGTACTCTCTGAAACACTGTATAAACATAAACTTTAAACCCCTTTCAAGCTAAGTACCTGTGAAACAGCACAATGGGCATTTGTATTAAAATCTTCACCTCTTCATCCAACTAGCTTGCTAAAATAATAGGAAAACATTGCACAAATACCATGGATGTGGATACATCTTGAAGTTGAGATTGTTCATTTTACTCAATCACAGAATTCAGACAGACCATAGATAGCACCCAAATATCCACCACCAAAGAGAAGTTAGACTCTTCTGCAACCTTGCTGATGCATGGCCACCTGGCTTCACCCCTTTGTTCATACATTATCAAGGTGCTACTGTAGGCTTCTTGCACTGACAGCAAGTTCATGACTTGGACAGGTACAGAGAGCTAGCTGATGACCCATCAATATTGAATCCCTACCACAATGGAGTCAGAATGTCCCTCACTCTAATTCGTAATGATTTTTTTCTTGTTTAAGTAAGAAGGGGCAGAGCCAATGCCATCTGTATCTTCCACATTAGAGTAAAGAAGGGGGGCTGGGGCAGGGCCACAGAAACTGCTGTCAGGTATAACATTAGTCAAGGCTAGACTGGTTAAGAGTGTAAGTCTGGAGTCAAGCTGCCTGAGTTTGAATTTGGGATCTTCCACTCACTAGTTTGAGACTGAAGCAAATTCTTATTCTTTTTGAACTTCAGTGTCCTTATTGAGATTCCTCACTTCTTACAATTGTTGAGAGAACTAAATGAGATTAGCCGTGTAAAGACACTTAGCATATGCCTGGTATTTGATATGCTCAAACTGGTTCATTATTATTATTATTATTATTATTATTATTATCCCCCATCATGGCAGTACCCTAGGTGGAAACCCTTTCAGGAAGCCTTACATTTACATACAAAGGAAAGAATGTGCCTGTTCTTGCAGGGTCTAACTTGGAAACTCATCATCAGGGTTTTGTAAGGGAAAGGTGGAAGAAACAAGGGCTAGGGGAGGAAAAGATTAAGCTGATAATAGGAGTTGTGTCACTTTCCTTCCTCACTATCCTTTTCCCCAAGTTTGGAGGTGGAGCACTCTATGAGTTGGCAATGCTGTCTGGATGTGGGCAGTGCTCAACACCTGCTCATTTTCTTGTTTCTTTTAAGGCAACAAAACTACCAACTGGTGATACAAAGGGAGGATTTCTTAAGCCTGTCTGCTGCTATTTTACAGATGGAGTTAGAATTTATAAATGATCAGTGTAGCTCCAAGCTTATTAATTCCTTCCCACCCACACAAGAGCAATTAGGTGGAGGGAAGTACAGCTCACATCTTCTAGATGGGAAGTGGAGACAGGTGGGGGTGGGTTGCACTCAGTAGTGCAGTACCTGGGTGTTACTTTTAGCTACAATTGCAGGAAATCCCTTACATACTAGATTTCTCAAATACCCACAATGAATGCCTGCCTGTGGTGGCTGGATAAGATTGGAAGTAAGAATAAGAAGTTGGTTAAAGTGAAAAAGCAGAAAGGAGGTTAAATGAGACAACTGCCCATTTCAGATCCTAAGAAAGGGGCCACATTTCTGGAAGCACAATCCAGCCATTATTGGATTCAGGCAGGAGAGAAAAAGATTTTTTATAAATCATCCAGCCTTAACTATTATCAGACTATGTTCTGTGGAAGTCTAGGGTTCCACAAAGGAGCTTCAATGCCACTATCAACGTGGAGATATGGGTGGTTGCACTGAGCAGGTTGAACTATGCACCCTCTACAGTCAAGGATATTTTGCCCTAATATGGTTTACATTTTTGTGAGATTTTGTTGAGAAAAAAAAATAGAAGTCCCAACACTTTTTAAAGTTTGAAAAACATTGATATAACCCAACTCCCTCATTCTACAGAACAGAAACTGAGTCTGGGATTACTTAAGGGACTCATCAAAGTCAAATAGCTGGTTAGTGGCAGAGGAAGAATTAGCATTGGGTTCTCCTGTGCACACTTGTTTTGTTATCCTGTACCTTTGCGAGATATTTTGACAACTCTATTTCCTACAAAGAGATGCCGCTTGTAACAGATATGAGTGAGTCAAAAATAAAAGATTAAAGTTAGTAACATACAGATCACTATACTAGGGAAAAGTTACAATATCAAAGATTCCAGTTCGTTAAAAAAATTTTTTTTAATGTTTATTTATTTTTGAGAGAGAGAGACAGAATACGAGTGGGGGAGTGGCAGAGAGAGAGAGACACAGAATCCAAAGCAGGCTCCAGGCTCTGAGCTGTCAGCACAGAGCCTGACGTGGAGCTCGAACTCATGAGCGGCGAGATCATGACCTAGGCCAAAGTCAGAGGCTTAACCAACTGAGCCACCCAGGCACCCCTCAAAGATTCCAGTTCTGATAACAGCAGAATAAGTGATTTGAACTCACCTACAAATAACAGTTATAAATTCATGAAAAAAAAATTTAAACAAACTATTTGAAGACATAGAGAGTGAGCAAGAGCAGGGACGATCTGGAGAGGATCCAATCTTTGAAAGAAGGAAATTTTACTGGATGAGATACATGGTTACATTGCTTTTCTGTTAAAAGTACCACCAAGTCCATGAAGCACAGGGCATCTAGGACTCAGAAGAAATCAGAAGCCTTATTGACTTAAAACGTTGGAGGACAGAATTCAAAGAAATATAGGGGAAAACTCCAGAAAGGAAGGAACCACAGAGAGAGAACTCCAAAATCTGCATGTGAACTTAGCTCAAACAATTGACTGAAACCTGAAATATGATTGCATAGGGAAGAATCCAAGGAACCCCCTAAAAGTCACAGCTAGAGGGCTAAAAATCTACACAGACATTTTGGCTGCAGACTATTTCAGAGGAGACTGAATTAGGAGTTTGAATCTGGCCAAGTTAGAGAGGCTTAGTACACACCTTAGGTATTCCATTAAAACTCTAGAAGGAGCAACCTTTGAGCTAAGACTAAATGTAAAACTGAAACAAACTTAGCAGAACAAAGTATGAAGCCAATACTCCATCAGATCAAAGGAATCAACAATTAATTGTGGGCTGAAACAAAAAGGAACTTATTTCTCTTCCCCACCAGGCTGTTCTCATCCAAGATAGAGAGGAGGCACTATGAAAGCATCATGGGTGGGGTGATTAGCTCAGACTATGGGGATTACACAAAGGCTGCACTATAATAGATAGTATTCTAAACAGACCTGTGTCCGTACTCATTGGACCCTGATTTCTCATTATCTGACTCTCTCAACTGCAAGTGTTTCCTGAACACTTGACTTTGACAATCACTTTGAAGTTCATGACTACAACAGGGCTCATCCGGACAAGAGCAAGTGCTAAACTGTTAATCTCCCTGACTCTTTAGCTCTGCTCTCTAATCTGTATGCTTCCAACAAGGGAATTTCTTGATAGGACCCAAGTGTTGTGTTGTTTTCTTGCTACAGTGGCATTTACATACAAATTAATGGTCAGGACTATAATTTACTCTGCTGAGAACTGCGGTGACCTGGTAATTAAATTTCTGCACATGCAGAGAAAACATAAAACCAGAATGGCTGCTCTTGCTTTCTTTTCTCCAACCCCCAAGAGCTCTCTATCACTCCAATGAATCCTTACATGCAAATGTGAACCTACATTACAATTTACAAATGTTCTGATTAGGAAGACAAAAAAAAAATTCCATTGCCATGGATACTAAGGGCCTGGGATGGATAACCAAGGCTGAGAGAGATAATGGACAGATCTTGAGATGTGCAGGTGTTGTGAGTTTTTGAAATTCTAGCCATTCATTCCACTCACTCTTCTTCTTATCCCATGCTGCAAATCATTCTCAAGGCAGTTTCCAAAGTTATTGTTTTATCTTGCAACAGAGCCCAGTCAGGCTACTGGGATAATATCTATAAGGCAGTTTCAAACTCTCCCCAGCACTGAATCTACGGTAAATATATCCAAATATATCATGATAACTGAAAAGGCATGGACTGAAAATGCTCACTTGGCTAAGAGCTTTTTTAGAAGAAAACTAAAAGCCATATTCCAAGAAAAGTCACATAATTCATACCTCATATATTCAGTGGTGGTATGCATATATTGGAATAGCAGCCCTCAATGATGCCACTGATAAAATCAGATAATGAATAACTTTTCTCCATTTGCAGAACAGTTGATGGAAAATTTTCTAAATGTTTGACTTTTCCCATAAAGGTTCTGTCCCTTGGGTTCCTGTTATCACACATAGGCTGACAAGCACAAGCAAGTAAAAAAAAAAAAAAAAAAATGTGGAAATAGTTAATCATGCTTCTTTCCTCAGCTTGTTTTGTCATGGATGTGCATGCTCCTGCCTGTGATTGTTACATGGCTTATATCATCTAGTCATAGTTCCATTGGCAAAATAATTCCTGCTTTGTGATGAAAATAAATACATTGAAATTTCATGGGGTGCCACAAAAATCACATCCATCTTTGGCATTGAACCACCTGAACAAAGCTGGCACCACTGAATTAGAAATGTTGCCCTGGGTATAATAATGTCCCTTGTTCCATCCATATTCTGAACTGTCATGTAGAGCTTACCTTCTGATATTTATCTTACATTTTCTAAGTGGGTTTATGTAGCTGTAGTTCCTCTAACATGTTTCAAGGAATTTGGGGTCTTAATTCATTGTTCTCTACTGTATCCCCTTAGTGTCTAACATACTGCTAGGAATAAAAGGTCCTTCAAAAATGAATAAACAAATGAATTTTAAATTAATACAATAGTGTATTGGGCAGGTTATCTAGAGAAGCACAGCCAATAGGGGAGATATGTGTATTTATACTTATATTTATTTATGTATGTATTTATATTTATTTGTATTTTTATTATAAGGAATTGGCTCATATAATTATGGGGCTGACAATTTCCAAGATCTACAAGTGGCAAGCTGGAGACCCAGGAGAACCAGGGGTCTAGTTCCAGGCTGACTGAAGGCCTAAGAATAAGGAAAGCCAATGGTGTACATTCTAGTCCAAGACCAGAAGAAGACCAATGTTTTTGTTCAAGCAGACAGGCAGACAAAGTTCTCTCTTACTCAGCTTTTCTCTTCTATTGAGGTCTTCAATTGATTGGATGAGGCCCACCCACATTAGAGAGGGCAATTTGCTTTACTCAGTCTACCATTTCAAATGTTAATCTCATTCATAAACATCCTCCCAGATACACCCAGAATAATATTTGATCAACTATTTTGGCACCTCATGGCACAATCATATGACACACAAAATTAACCATCACAAATATCAGATAAAAGCCAAATGCAAAGCAGGAAGAATGCCAAAAAGAAGCAGGTCATGTACAGGTTTTTATCCCAGCACTGACACTTCCCAGTTGGGTGATCTTGCATGAACCTTAGTTTATTCACCTTTAAAAATCAGACCAACTTTCTGTTCTGGCTATATGGAAGCCTGAGGACATATAGAACCCCTTTCTGCCACAAACTCATAGAAGCACTGATAAAATTAGAAAGACACCTGGTATTAACCCAGAGGAGTAACCAACTTGTTTGGCTGATATCTAGGATATCAACAGCTTTGGGTTCATGCAAGGGTAGAATAAGGACGCTAGCATAAAACTACTACTCTTTAATAAAGGCTGCCCTTTCTATGAAAAGGGGACTAGTAAATTTCATCTAACAGTTTGGACTTAGAGAAGTAGCAAGGAAGCTTACTATCTATTGGGGCTGTGAATGAGAAAAAAATTACCCTATGACAAATAAAAACATCAAGTCTTTACCTCTCTCAGAGATATAGTATCAGTGAAGCACAGATATCTGAAGGTAAGAAATTAATAAGGGAAATGGGTAAGCATCTACGAAATCCAGGAGACCCAGTAGAAGCAAATGCAAAATTGCTCTATAGGAATATTTCCATAACCCAACATACACAGGATTACACCCCTCACCAAGCAAAAACACACCCCTTCTAAAGATGAGTTAACACCACAAACACACAGAATATAATACACAAGAGGAATTAAACTAGCTTGAGGTGAAATGGAAAACAATCTAAGAACACACAGTAATTTAAATCCTATGTGGAAGATTGACAAAAATTAGCCATGTATTAGGCCACAGAAGAAGGTTCAAAAACATTATATCACATTCTAATTTCAATATGGTTAGATATAAAATACTTTTTAAAAATTATAAAAATGCTTTTGGAAACCAGAATCCACATTTTTAAATAATTGATGGGTCAAAGAAGAAACCTAATTGGAATAATAAAATATTTATAGCTGAAAAATAATGAACACATCATATATCATATACTTGTGGGATATATTTAAAGTGGTACTTGAAAGAAATTTATGGATTCATTTAAGGTATATATTAGAAATCAAGAAAAAGACTGAAAAATTAATATGATAAATGGTCAATTTAAGATGTTATTGATCAACAGTTTAAACCAAACCAAAATGCATGGAAGAAATAGAGAAGATAAAAAGCAGATATTAATATAAATGTTAATATAAAGAAAACACTTAAAACTAGACAAGATGAAAATGGTCTCTTAAAGATAAGCCATGGCAAGACAGAGACAAATAATACATTTACATATATAATGGACACTTAAAAATCTGAAAAGAACAAAAACCAGTCTAAACAATTTAAAAAAGAACAAATAGATAAAACATAGACCAGTAACTACTAAAGAAATAATAGAAAAAATTCAAAAAGTGACACATCTATCCAGACAGCTTTATATGACTTTTTCCAACTTTCAGTGACCAGGTAATTGTTCTTTTATATAAGCCATTCTAGAAGGAAAAACTTCTTGTATCATTTTTTAAGGATAGCATAAACTCAAGTAAGGTAATTTACATAGTAGATCAATCTCTTATGATGCTACTTGCAAATATTGTAAACTAAGCAGCAAATAAAATTTGTGATATATCAAAAACAAACACATTGAGAATAAGAATTTATAACAGACATGCAATGAAGTTTAAGTATCAGGAAAATCTCTTAAATGTAATTAACCACATTAATAGATTAAAGATGAAAAACATAATCATCTCACCAGATGTGGAAAATTATTAAAGAGGTTTCAACATCATTCATGACAATGATTCTCAGTAACTAGGAATAGAAGAAAATTTTCTCCACTTGAAAAAGAAAATATACCATGCATCACACTCAAAAGTAAATTTTAACGTTCCTTAGAGACAATAAAAGACAAGAACACTTGCTGTTACCACTTCCTTGCAATTCTGTATTGGAGATCTCAAAAGCACCATAATACAAAAAATAAATGAAGGGGGTATATTGTAATGCAAGAAATGAAATGCCAAGAGATTGAAATTTCCAGGTTAAAAAAAAATCCATGAGAAGCCCAGGTCAACCTTTAAATTGTTAAGGGTTCATCAAGGGGACGTCTGCCTCCAATCAAGATGAAATAACAGGTACCAAATTTAGCCTCACTTGTGAAGCAATTAAAAACCTGGACATAGACAATGTTTCTGAAAATATTGAACATTATGCAACCCCAAACAGGGATTCCTGAGAGATGGGAAATAAGCAAGTGAGTTCTATGCTTACCCAAACTGACTGCCTGGAGAAAGTTTTGAGGCAAAGCTAATGGTCTCCCTGATTTGAGGAGATGGATCTAGGGGCCAAGGCTGTCAGGGCTCGCCCAAACAGTCTGGAAGAACAGAGCCACAAAAAGAACTCACAGACCTGCTGTATTTGAAGTCTTCAGATGAATGCTGATAAGGGCATGTGAGGAAAAATACTGTAGCCATGGAAAAAGCTAATGGAAATGATTGGAGGTAACAGTACCCAGAGCTCACACAGAACCAAGAACAGTGAGTGCCTGGTTCAACTAGCAAGCATAGAAATCCTCATTAGTGGAGCATTTGGTAAACTACTCAGAAGGGTTTTGCCTCATAGGAAAGAGCAATTAGCCCTAGATAAAACATTACTTCAGCCCTACCTAACAAAGTTTAAAACCAAGACCTGAAAGGATCAAACAGTTTCCAAGTAACCTATCCACATCCCAGAACCAAGCTCAAGGAACAGTTATACATCCAGCATGCAGCATGGTAAAATTTACAATGTATGCTATCCAATCAAAAATGTCTACGCATGCAGAGAAGCAGAAAAATATCATGAATGATGAGGGGAAATTTCAATCAATTGAAATGGTGTAAGAAATCGTACAGACAACAGAATTTGTAGGCAAGGACGCTAAAACGGTAAATATCACTGTATTGCATACATTCAAGAAACTACAAGAAAGATTGAACATAATAGAAATATGAAATATTCAAACAAAACTTAGAGAAGAAAACTACACTAAGATGAAAACATACACTGATTGGAATTAATGGCAGATTGTGCACTACAGAAAAAAAAAAAAGACTAGTGGCTTCAAAACAGCAATAGAAACCTATCCAAAATGAAACAGAGAAATATAATCACTGCAAAAACATGAACAGAGGATCAGAGAGCAGTGGGACACCTTCAGGCAGTATAAAATACATGTTATTGGAGACTGTGAAGGAAGGAGAGGAGCAGAAAAAAAATCTGAAAGAAGCATGAACAACGTTTTCCCTATCTGATGAAAAAGATAAACCCACCAATTCAAGAAGGTCAACACATCCTAAGACCGAGAAGTATGGTGAAAACCACATCAAGGTACACCATCATAATCAAATAGCTGAAAACCAGTGACAGATCATCAGGAACAAAACAACAGAGGGAACCCTAATGTAAACTATGGACTATAGTTACTAGCAATGTATCAATATTGCTTTGTCAGTTGTAACAAATGTACCACACCAACTCAATCCAAGATGTTAATAATAGGAAAAGCAGGGCAGGAGGACAGAGAGTACATGGAAACTCTCCCTATTTTCTGCCCAATTTTTCTATCAACCTAAAACCGTTCTAAAAATAGTCTATTAATTTTAAGTAGTCAAAGGGGGAAAAAAAGACACTTGAACAGAGGAGTATAGATAAGGACAGTAGGGTTCTCACTGTGAAATCTCACAGTGAAGAAATAGTTTTAAAGGGTTGAAAGAAAAACACTGACAGAATTCTATACCCAGAGAAGATATCTTTCAAGAACAAAGGGAAAATAAAGACTTTTCAGAAAGAATTCATCACAACAAAACAAGAATGTTAAAAGAAGTCCTTCAAACAGAAAAGGGATATAAATGTGCATCTATACAACAAAATGAAAAGCCGAGCACCCGCTATGTGGGGAAATACATAAAAACTTGGGTTCTTAGTATTAAAATTTCTTTTAAAAAGAAGTAACACACTTTTATATGTGTTATACTATACAGGTGTTTTGACCTTCTAGAATATTTCCCCTCTGTTTTGGTAATGACATCTTTACCAAAGATTTTCTTTTGAGGAAAACCACTCCTCTCCAAATTTCAATCCACGAGGTTGGAGTGAGGATGACCCCATATTCCTTCATTTTAGCATAGGCAAACAACTTGAATTTGGTCAATGGCAGCTGGCCCCGGGACTTTGCTGGAAATATTGAAAAGGAGCACTCCTACTCCTCCAGCTGGGGTTGATAATCTAATAGGATGTAAGCCTGTATCCACCTCAGAAAGAAGCTAATGCAGAAAAAAGCAGAACCAAAAGTTGTACATTCCTAATACCCATTGTCAACAGGAGCCAATCATTCCTGTATACAGAATAATTCACTAGCCTTTTCATATGAGCCAATAAACTATTGTGTGCACATGCATGTGTGTGTTTAAGCCCCTTTTGAATTTTCTGTTACTTGCACTCAGAAGGATTGTGCCTAATACATTAGTAAAGTGTAAAGACTATTATAGGTGACAGTGAAGAGATCTCCATTTTGGATCTGCCTCTTTCAACGCAAAATTATAAAATCTTGGCCAAGGAACTTTATCTCTCTCTTCTCTGAATTCCTACAATAAATGCTATCTGCATAATTCATTAAGCAAATAAGTATGTACTGCTTCATGACAGGTTTTCTCTCTTGGCTAGCTATTTAAGTCCTTATTAATATTTTATTTATTTAGTCTTGCTTCCCCAACCAGATTATATGTCCTTGACTCCTCACACATAGCTGATGCTGCTCCCCTGAACCCAAATACACACAGAGCACACCTAAGATGAGTCAGCTGATCTTTTAGGGCTTTCTCAGTTTAAAACAAACTTTTGATTCTATAAGAATCCCGTGGCCCCGAATATCGTGACTGTTCTCTGATTCTACAGCATTTTACTCACATTGACAAAGCTGTCTCATGGCTTATCCCCGAAAAACCATGAGTTACTGGAAGCAGAGTCCACTCTAGGACTTTATAGCCCCCAAAATGGAGCATAGGGGCCTTGACACCATCCACATAATGAAAGAATTGTTTGAATTGAACTGAAATCTATTCAAATTTCCCTTTACATCCAGATGTATTCTCTTTCACCGAAGAAGAAAAGAAGTGAAGAGCAGAGAATTAGAAACGAAAGACCCAAGTTTTAGGTTCTGCCACTTGTTAGCTGTGATTTACCACTTGTTACTCAACTTCTCTGAGCTTCTGTTTTTTCCATACAAATGGAAACAATGATTCTTTACTTTTTAAGGTTACTGTGAGCAGCAAAAGCAATAATTTATAGGCAAATAAGGACTCCAAACAACACTTATTAAACATTATAATGCACTCATTACATTACGTATAATACCCCACTGAAAACATAATACCATAACATAATAGGTAGCTATGGTATCGTCACTGGACAGATAAAATTATTAATGTCCCCAACTGTTAAGTAATGTATAGACTCTGACTCCCAAGTCCATATTCCCTCCATCACATTATTTTACTTGGTAAATCCAAAAGTTATATGCAAATAACAGGTGTTCCATTCCCCAGGTGTCAGAAAACTATGAAATACAATAGTCTGTGCCTCAAAACCAAAATGACAAAGAACAAAAGAAAATCAAAGTGGGACCCAGAGTCCCTGCTTATGCATAGTAGGTAGGATTGGCAAAATCATGGAGCATGTGCCATTACAATTTTTTCCTTCTTCCCCAGAGCAGAGGATAGTCACTGGATGTGACACTCTTGCCTGATAAGCTTGTGTGTGGTTTCAGAATCTGCAAACATCATTCCAAACAGCAAAATCCACCCATCACAGCTACCTGCAAGAGGATGCTACTGGCCATACTTGGGCCCTGTAAAGACCCTGCCTCTATCATGTTCAGAGACTGCAGAGCAGAGTTATAGCCAAGCCTGGAAGCACGATAGAAAAAAGAAGAGTATGGAAGAAAATTCACTCATTTAAAAGTCCATCTGCTTAATAAACAGTATGGACTCTATGACATGCCAGGCCCTGGGGCTGATGTCAGCATATAATGGTGAACAAACTGTCCACCAATCAGCAAATGGATAAAGAAGATATGCTATATATACAATGGAATATTACTTATCCAAAAAGAAGAATGAAATATTGCCATTTGCACATGGATGGATCTAGAGAGTATAATGCTAAATGAAATAAGTCAGTCCGAGGAAGACAAACACCATATGATTTCACTCATATGCGGAATTCAAGAAACAAAACAAGTGAGTGAAGGGGAAAATGAGACACAGGGAAATCAAAAAACAGACAATTATAGAGAACTGATGGTTATCAGAGGGGAGGGGGAGGGGAGTGGGTTAAGTAGGGGATGGGGATTACGGTAATGGCAGCACTTGTCATGATGAGCGGGTGATGTATGGAATTGTGGAAACACTATGTTCTACAGCTGAAACTAATATGACACTGTATGTTAATCAACTGAAATTAAAATAAAAAGCCATACACACACACACAAAAAAACCCAGATGCTGGCCCTCACCTGGCAGGCAGAAAACGTAGGCTCAATCAAGCAAGCAGAAACGGCCTCGATGGGTCAGTATTGATACTGCCAGGTCCATTGCTGGAACACTTGGGGCTAGGTATATTTCAGAATTGGGGTTTGCTTGGATTTTAAAAAGCCGGTATGGCGCACATACACTATACCTTTTAACAATGCAGTGGAGTCTGGAGCAACACCTTATAATAAAATGCATTAATAATTAAAACGTGAATATTGACTCTGAGAGATGAGTCAAGGCTCTAAATCACCTCAGTTCATCCTCAGCCTTATGAAACAACCCCAGTTTCTGATGTTTTTGATTTTAGAATTTAGGACAAGGGCTTGGACACTTGTATGAAGGCTAATGTTGAAAATATCAGTTGAAGACAAAAGCTAATTTTACGTATCTAATTTCTAGAAGAGACATCACAAGACATATGCTGGTATTTAATAAAGCTATGGAAATCTTTTCTCCCACAAGATTTATTGATAAATTAGTATTTTTTTAAGATGCAGAACCTCAGAAATTCTAAAATTCTTATTTTAAAATATTAAAGAAGCCCATTTGTAGGATAATATCCAGTTCTAGGTCTGGAGATAGCACAGAGGAGGTAAGGAAATTTCACAAACACAAAGGAAATCCTAGAAAATTGAAAGGACTTTGTGGACAGGGCTCCTGCCATAACTAGGCTGGAGTAGCAAAAAGTTTATGCTCCTGAAAAATCACTTAATGTAGGGACTAGTGTTCTCAAAGCATCTCACACTTGCCTTTGTAGCTCAGAGGCAAAGGTGTCTAAGAAGGGCACTGACTTATCCCTGTTGCTGCACACACAGATGTTATTTAGTCCTACTTGACTACTCCCCCACAGAAGGTAACACCACTGAGGACATTCCTTCCCTAGTCTTCCACAGCAAAGCAGCCCCAAGACCCCCACTCTCCACCCCAGTCCTTCCTGCTCATCTCTGGGCACCAGTATTTAGGGTTCCACCTGAGCACTTTGCTCAGTACACATGCTCTCCCTGCAAACCCCCCATAGCTGCAGCTACCACATCCACAATGATGACCAGTAAAACATCTCCATCAGCCCTCTTTACTAGCTCCACATTAACGTACTCAACATCCGCCTCTAGGCCGGCTTTCCGCACAACCCCTGCCCTGCCCATCCTGCTCGCGGCTTCCCCAATCTGTTATCTTTTTCCTTTATTCTCAACCTTCTGCCTCTGTGCCCACAATGACCTCTGCCTGCCCCCAACTTTGATGCCCAGTTCAACCTCATTCCTCAAAGTGCTTCCGGCTTCATATCCTGCAGGATCTATTTCCCACCCCCCAAAAGACAAACCTGAACCTTTCTCTTATTCTTGCTCTCCTTGCCCTCCATGCGTACCCCTATGGAAGCACTTCTTAAAATCATTTCAAACTCTCCATTTACCTGTATGTGCTCCGTCCAGCCTGATGCCTCCTTAAAAGTGGGAGCAGAGTCCCTATGTCTGCATCCTCAGAACCATGACAGTGTAGGGTTAGGCCCAAAACAACTGCTCAATAACTATTTACTGATTGAGAGCAGTAATTAATCAGCCCCATCCCACTGCTGTGTGTGGGGGGGAGTTGGAACCCCAAAAGCACCTATCACCATAATCAGGCACAGAGTGGGTGCTCAACACAGATGTGCTGAATGAATCAGTTGTATATTTTATTAGCATTTATAGGACTCTGTCTTGTATTGATTAAATGAGCTTTTGTGATCTGGACTTGAACCCCAACTTTTAAAGGAAAATGTCTCTCAGGTTCCAAACAGCTTGCAAAGGCCCCCTTGGAACACACCTCCTTGGGAAGTGGGAGCTGTATGTACAATAGGGACACACTGTTTATAAAAGTTAGCTTCTATTAATCTATTTTAATTTTTCACTAAACCAGGGCGCCTGAGTGGCTCAGTTGGTTAAACGTCCGACTTCAGCTCAGGTCATGATGTCACAGTTCCTGAGTTCGAGCCCCACGTTGCGCTCTGTGTTGACAGCTCAGGGCCTGGAGCCTGCTTCAGATTCTGTGTCTCCCTCTGCACCTCCCCTGTTCATGCCCTGTCTCTCTCTGTCTCAAAAATAAATAAACATTAAAAAAATAATTTTTCACTAAACCTGTCAATGGACAGCTACTTGTATCTTTAATAGAATTGCAAATATTTTCTCTCATTATTTCTTCCCTGTATTCTGTCCTTCCTTTCTTTATCTTCATGGGTGTTTTCTTAATTAAATGGATTCAACCTTGTTAGGATCTATTATGTGATTTAAAAAATGAACAGAATCATCGGACCAAATAATTACGACAAGGTAAAAATCAAGGCTATGTACAGCACAAATGGAAAGAATTCATATTTTCAAAAATAAGATACTGAAGAATTTGGGTTATGGGCCCTTGGAACTACTTAATGCTGAGTTCTAGAACATATGCTAAAACTGATCATGATGCAAACTGGATTTAAGGAGACTACCACGTCTAGCAATATGCAGAATAACCTGCATGGGGAACCAGATGCCAAAAGTGCCCTTGAAGATTTGATCCTCAAATCAAAAATTACCCACTGTCTACACGAGAAAAGCACATGTGCATGCATGTGTGTGCACACACATGCACACACACATACACACACAGGACACTTCAAAAAACATTGCATCTGTCATTGCTGAAAAAGGAATTGCCTCAAGGCAAACTGAAAAAACCTGTGATCTGCAGGTATGACGTTCAGTCAATCCCACCATTGACAGTAAAACTTTTGTCATTTGCCAGAAGATGTCTATGTGGAGTAGTTTTCATTTTATTTTGTTTGTGAGGAGGGTTATTTTTTACACAACTTTACAAAGATATAATTCACATAACACATAATCCACCAACTTTAAGTGTGCAGTTCAGGGGTTCACAGAGCTGTGCAACCATCACAATTTTAGATCATTTTCAACATCCCAAGAGAAAACCTTCACTCTCTTTCCCATCACCCTTCCACCACCAATCACCTTATTCTCCCCAACCCTAGCCAGCCATTTATCTACTTTCTGTCTCTATGGATTGGCCTGTTCCAGACATTTCATATAAAGGGAGCCATATAATATGTGTTTTTTGTGACTGCTTTCTTTCCATCAGCATAATGTTTTCAAGGTTTAACTCTGTTGTAGCATGAATTAGTACTTCATTATGCCCAAATATATTCCACTGTATGACTATACCACATTTGTTTATCTATTCAGTTGATGGACATTTAGGTTGTTTTCACTTTTTAGCTGTTACAAATAATGCTGTTATGAACATTCAAGGGTCAGATTTTGTGTGGAGATATGTTTTCACTTCCACTGGATACATGCCTAGGAGTGGGATTGCTGGGTCATAGGCTAACAACTCCACGTTACCAAAGAGGCTGCACCATTCTGCGTTCCCGCCAGCAGTGTATGAGGGTCCCAATTTCTTCATGTCCTCACCAACACTTGTTATTACCCATCTTTTTTATTATAGCCAATTCTGGTGGGTGTGAGGTGGTGTCTTATTGTGATTTTAATTTGCATTTCCCTGATGGCTAATGATGTTGAGCATCCTTTCATGTGCTGATGGCGATTTATACACCCCCTCTGAAGAAATGCTTATTTAGGTCCCTACCCATTTTTAAGTGGGATATTTTCATTTTATTGAATTGTAAGAGTTGTAAGAGTTCTTCATATATTCTAGATATAAGTCCCTTACCAAATATACGATTTGCAAGTACTTTCTCTCATCCTTTAGGATGTCTTTTCATTTTGTTGATGATATCACTTGAAGCACAGAAGTTTTTCATTTTATGAAATCTAATGCATTTAGTTTATGCGTGTGTCACTTCTAATCTAATTAGATATTAGTATCATATCTAATAGGACTTTGGCTAAACCAACATCCTAAGATTTATTCCCAGGTTTTTTTCCAAGAGTTTTATAGTTTGGGCTTTACAGTTATGTCTATGACCCATTTAGAGTTAATTCTTGCTTGTGCTATAAGTTAGTTTTGTTTTTTAATTGGATGTTAGTTGTATATTTACAACTTACAGTGTGTCTCTACATCTTTTATTTTCCACTTTGCTTATGCTGTAATACACTCTTTTTGTAGAATGGCTAATGAACTTGTTCTTGTTAAACAATTCAGTTGACACAGGATTGTTAAATTTCTTCCAGAATGTGTGTCTTTACTTTGAAAATTAAAAAGTGAGGTACGCTATGCTAGTTTATATGCTTTGTGCATTGGGGCACAAATTTTGATAACCAAAACTTATACTTAGTATATTCTTCATATTGTCAAACATTTTACTTCTATTTTTGATGTGCACAAGGAGAAAGTTCAACTTATTTCAATAGTAACAGAATCTGAAGATGTATTTTTATCTCTGATTTCATAAAATGTCTCACGGCACCTACTTTTCAATTGCCCCATGGTTTTTGAGATGTACTTTTGCCTCGATATTTTCAAATAAAATATTTACAGAAAAGTATTTTTCTTAAGTTCATGATGCTAATTTTACATCATACACACTTTTATTTCATGAAATGTAATATCTGTCAAGGGTTGTGTTTAATTTGTGATCTAGAATTAGATTCATATTTAATTGGTGCATTTCTAAAACTACAGAATTCAAAATGAACCAACTTATATGAGTACACCTGAAATAATTAGGGACAAATATTTCATCCATTGCAATGACACTTTCATTAGGTAATTGGGCTTAAAATGTTCTGTTTACCAAAATATTCTTTTCCTGAGAAAACCATCAACCACCCCTACTTGCAACATTCCTCACTTCAATGCTTTTTTAAATTTTTTAATGTTTATTTATTTTTGAGAGAGAGAGAGTGAGTGAGAGAGAGAGAGAGAGAGAGAGAGAGAACGTGAGAAGTGGAGGGGCAGAAAAAGAGGGAGACAGAGAATCTGAAACAGGCTCTAGGCTCTGAGCTGTCAGCACAGAGCTGGACATGAGGCTTGAACTCACAAACTGTGAGATCATGACCTGAGCTGAAGTTGGACACTTAACTGACTGAGCCACCCAGGCGCCCCCTCAATGAAATGTTTTTAAATTTTTTGATGCATATATCATATATCATTAAGATACATGTATCTTAATTTTTTTTTACTAAGTTTAGAAGCTTCTGAATCCATCAGTGTTATGTTTAATCAGATTTTCAAAACTTCTGGATAAGAATAAGAGCATTGCTTGCAAACTAAACAGGAATTTAGAGCCAAAAGATCATTATCCTATGTAGATTCAATATCATTATCCTATGCAGATTCATTTTTATAAACTCAAATACATAAATATTTATGAATTCATTAGAATTTGCTATATATTGGATAAACAAAAGCATCTCAAGCCAATAGGTATTACAAAAGAATTGAAATTATCGCTATTTGAAGGAATTTTTAAATAAACGATCCTTGGTTCTTCTAAATGTCCTAGAAAAACAGAACTTTAGGATGGCATGTTATTTTAATTCTTATCTTACAGAAAAAGTAATTAAAACCCAGAAAGATTAAATTGTTTTTACATAATAGAGAAAATGACAAGTCATCTTAATAGCATCCTATATTTCTATGAAATTTTCAGTTTTATTAAGATGTTCAGTTGCTAGCAATAATGTCAACATGCACCCTCTTTATTTTTAGGCTTCTACCATGTTTCTTTTGTACGTTGACTTTCTTCTACTTCTCATGCTTACCTTTCTTTCAGCTTACTGGATCAACTATCTTGTCACTCCTGCTTTATTCATCCAAACCACCAAATTCCCTTCTAACTTCTTCAGCCATTACCAAGGTAATTCACCTGCTATTCTACACTACATTAAATTCCCTTCCATTTTTATCATTTGAAAATCATGCTGCTGCCTTTTTCAGATTTTATTGTCTGCAGTCTCTTGCTTTTAGGGTTCAGATGAGGTCCATCTTTCCTATATAGGTCTTTCCTCATGTCCTAACAGTCTTTTAGTGCCAGATAAATCCAAAGCCTTCCTCTTCAGGCTACACAGAAGTATCTCACATACTCATATCTTCAGTATGGGGGCTAGCTTCCTGATGTCAAGGATCACTGAATTAGAAGTTACCACTTTATCAAGATTTTCCAATTTACCCAGGGAGGCAATTTTGATACTGAATCATTGCATGGGTCATGATATGTGTCCCCTGTCACCACCTCTTCATGTGATTTAGAGCAAGTCCACTATATCCTCCAGGTCTGTTTCCTGGACTGTGACATAAGGGGACTCTTCTGGTTTCTAAGTAACTTTTAGCCTTATTTCACTACCATTCTTCTCACTTGCAAGCTCACATTTGCCTTTCCTGGTTTCATGATTAGTAGAAAAGATGCCCAAAAGTTCAACTACCTGTTCATGTAGATTAGTAGCCATTTGCCTTTCAAATGAGGTTGAACTATTTTTTCCCACCTTCAAAATATACTGTGAACATCATCTCCATTTCTGAACAGCTCCACAGTGTTTTTCTAACTATAGTGTTTGTGCTAAATGTGAATAGACCTGCAAATTAATGCAGTGTAGCTCACTCGAAACCCAAATCGGCACGTCTCTTTCTCTGAACTCAACTGAACAGGAGTCAGTTTTGAGGACACAGTTGTGTTTAATACAGGAAGGCATGTATTTATTTGCACATTGTGCAAACCTTCTATCTTTTAACACATGGCATATATTTTCAAAGGGGCTTTAAAGCAAACTTTTAAAATATTAAACTAAGTAGGTGTTAATAGTTCAAGAAAATCTGTTCTATGTAGCTTGAATGCTTTTCAGTATTTCATGATATTCTCACAACAAGGTTATGAGGCAGGTACCACTATTTCCCCCATTTTATAGATAAGAAAACCAGGCACAGAGGTGATAGGTTAGCATGCCTAAAATCACCTAGGCTTGATTCCACATCACAAGTTCAACTTGAAATCAAGTGATACGGCATCTCTGATGGTTATTAATAACCAAATGCAATAGATAAATCATGGCCTTAATTCTCTTTTTTTTTTTGCAGCTTTTCATTTTTTTTAATACAAAAGGCCACTGTCTAAAAATCCATGTTCTTTCATCTATGTTTGGCTTCAATCAATGATAAAACACTCTATTCACTAACTGAGAGAAAGGTTCAAGCCACCTTTGAATCTGACTAACAAATAGCAAAATTAAAATCTCTGTAACCTTGTTGCAGACTGATCAAAGCTATATTTTGTTCCTGGAAAGGAAGTGGAACAGGTAGTTCAACTGTAACTGTGAAAGAGAAAGTGAGAGAGAAAAAAAAAAAGAATTTACAGCACTTGTCTACCAAACAAGACAGCACTTGAACTAGTATGGAGATGGCCTCTGTGGATCTTTTATTTTCCAACAAATTAAGGTAAATCAGAGTCACACTGGTCTCGTACAACTCATCAATCAGAAGCATTTCAAAATTATTTCTATGCAAGGTATTCATCACTTTATGCCATGGGTGAATCTTCAATATTATATGAGAAGATTCTGTTTATAACACTTAACACAAAAGTGTTTATAACACTTTCGAAATTCCTTTTCCCCTGAGCAGCACAATATAAAGTGGACAAAGCTACCATTCTATTGTTAAGAAAATAGATTTAAAAAGAAAGAGAGATTGGCAAAAATGGTCTTAATCTGAGCAGAAAGATACACTTCAGTTTGACTCTGTATTAAGTCTTTTCAATAATGGTCAAACTTTCCCACTGTCCAAACCTCCCTAAAGGAGCTAAACATCCCTAGCTTTTCTGTGCTAACTGCTGATGCCTAGCCATGGAGGAGGGTAGGAAGTGGTGGTGGAGGGTGGTCACCTACCAGCTGCTGTTAAAATCTGTCAACTGGCAAATGAAGCCTCCTGATTTGTGAGCAATGTCCAAAAGAAAAAAAAATCACAACTACCATCTGGGAAGTGGGAAGAAGATACCACTTGGCAAAAATGTTTCAGAAAACACAGGCAAACACAGAAACACACACAAACACACCAGTGTGTACACACACAGAAATGCAATGCCCTCAAGTTGATAAACCAACAACCCTATTACTAAGCTTTTTTCCCCCTAATTACCCTAACAGTAATTAAAAGGGAGATCAGAGAGTCATCGGGTAACAGAATAATTGGATTCTGTTGGTAGTCCCACTGATGACTCATCACAGACTTCAAGCAAACCACCTGTTACAAACTCATGCATAGCTTATCAATTTGCAAAGCAGGTGTGAGCATTCTCACCTTCCACAAATCATGAAGCTTATTCAAATGAGGATTTCAAAGAACTGTGCTATTCTGGGAATAGCATTCCCGAAAGGGAGTGTAACATATCATTTTTAGAGTTCCACATGATCTCCATACACTCATCAAGAATCTTCACAATCATGGTAAAACCACTGGTGGGCATCACTATTTGTTCTCACAGGTGCAGCAGAGAAGTCTGACGTCTGTTCCTCGTGTGAACTATGGCTGCCACAAGTACTGGAAGACTGTGATAGATGCTCTTTGTATCTCCTTTTCACCTCACATTCAACCAAGACTTTGCTCTAAAAGGGCCACTTCATTCCTAATTGTGATATTCAGACTGTCCCTATGGGAGCCACTCAGATGAAAGGTAATTGTGCAAAGCATCACATGCTGCTTGAAACTCTGGCCCCTGAATTTTTCACTGAGGAACAGACATAGCTACTTTTGCTTTAAAGAAATAACTCCCAGAGTTTGATATTGAAAGGTTTTATGGTTTTTTTTATTATACTAGTAAATTCCACTAAGTTTCACCTGCTTCTTTTCCTTGATTATACTTCAAGGTATTGTCTATATACTTAGTACTTTCAAATTTGCATTTATAAATTAATTTTCAAGTTCCCTTTTAAAATTGCCTTTTAAGCTCAATTGAAAATATTAGTGTAATTCACTGCAATACACATACACACATATTTCAACACTGGTTGTAATTATAACATAAGACTTCAGCCATTCAAACGTTTATGCTTTGGTGACTTTTCAATAATAAAATCTACCCTTAATCAGTCCTTTCAAGTAATTCTTAATTCTATTTTGACAATAATTAATATGAGCATTCCTATAACATATCCCCCAACTTACCTAAAAGTTTAAACAGAGAGATGCTATGGGTTAACTATTTATAGAGGTAGCATAACATCGTGGTTAAGAGTCAGAATGCCTGTGTTCAAATTCTCCTCTGCCACATACTAGCTATATGACTCTGGGTTTAAAATCCTCTGTGCCTCAGTTTTCTCTTTTGTCAAGTAGAGTCAATAATAGTACGTATAGAATTATATGTTTAAAGCACTTAGAACTGCTTGGCACAGAGTGAGCTTTCGGGAAATGATATCTATTTAATCACCATCATCACCTGTCTAATAAGTGTGTCATCCATTTATCTGAGGCTCTGATCAAACAGTTTCAAGACAACCAGTTGAAGGCAGAGGCAAAACATAAATGACTATTCAGGGCATGGCATGGTGGCACAAGCCGATTGAGCAAATTCTTTTTTTTTTTAATTTTATGTATTTATTTTGGGGGGTGGGTAGAGAGAGAGAGTAGAGAAAGAGGAAGGAAAGAATCCCAATCAGGCTCTGTGCTGTCAGCATGGAGCCCACATGGGGCTCAATCTCACAAACCATGAGATCATGACCTGAGCTGAAACCAAGAGTTTGACACTTAATCAAATGAGCCACCAAGATGCTCCCTGATTGAGCAAATTCTACCTTCCAAAGCCCCACCAGGAGACAAACAGCACAGGCATGGTCCCTAAACAAAAAGACGTTCAGGTGGAACATCAAAGCTTCCAGTGACAAGGAGGATACAGCAACATTTTTTGGTGTAAAAAAAAAAAAAACAATCACAAAACCCGGAGATTTCTCCTACCTAAGGAGTAATATTGCACATTTTATAACCCCAACAGTGAAGAAGTCTGCAATAAAGATGAGCAACTTTTCAGGGATGCACTGACTGCATAAAGTATAAGATTCCCTCTGAAATACAAAGGCTCCTTTTCTGCAGTTTGGGGGAGGTAACAGAAGAAACAGAAGACTCTAACATGGCTGTCTTGAGACTTCCGAATTGTGTTTCCAATCAGGTACCCAAGCCTGACTCAATGGGAAGGTCATGGAGAAATCAACTCCCAACATAACATCAAACATGCAAGGTCATGACACTGCAGGAATCAAAGAAGTGATCAGTGAAATGTTACCTCTGAGAGTATTAATTCAGTACATGTAAGGCTGGATTGAAATACAATGGATGGCAAACTCATGCTTCAAACTAAAAAAAAGCAGAATATTACAGTGAAAGAAGGATTTTGAACATTTTTAACAGACAATAAGACATTGGCACCAACCAATGAGAGGGATCTCTGGCTGTAAAGCTCTTCTACCCATCCCTGCCATGTACTCTTAGGAAACACAGGTCTAGAACCAACAACCAGAAAAGAAGTTCTCTCTCCAGTTCAGACCACAGTCCCCCATTCTTGGGCTCTACATATTTTATTATTCAAATATATTTTATTTTAGTTTAGTTTAGTTTAGTTTAGTTTATTAAATATTATTTATTGTCAAGTTGGTTAACATACAGTATACACAGTGTGCTGTTGGTTTTGGGGGTAGATTCCTATGATTCACTACTTACATACAACATTCAGTGCTCACCCCAACAAGTGCCCTCCTCAATGCCCATCACCTATTTTCCCCTCTCCCTCACCCCCCACAACCCTCAGTTTGTTCTCTATATCTGAGTCTTTTATGATTTGCCTCCCTCTCTGTTTGAAACTATTTTTTCCCTTTTCCTTCCCCCATGGTCTTCTGTTATTAGAGAATACTATGAAAAATTAGATGCCAACAAACTGGACAACCTGGGCTGTACTTTTGAGGTGACTAAAATCATTTCTCTTTCCTGGACCCACATTGATACCATTAGGTCTATATTCATTCCAGAAAGAATGCAACATGGTCAAGGCTGAGTTGGGATATGAAGCCGTGTACTGCATCTTATGGATAGTCTCAGACACTAGAAGAGAAAACAGGAAAAGTAAAGTGCTCAACACACTCTCAGGGAACTTTCCCCATTTTTCCCACAGATTTTTTAATGAAATAAGTTACAGGTTAATTTCAGGAAAAGATGAGTTTCACGCAAAGAGCATTAAATGGATAGAGAAGTTAGTTTTACAAATGATAAAAGAGGAAATCTACAATGAAGACATCACCATTATGAACAATGCTGTAGAGAACACACAGCATTTAAGTAAAAAATATTTTAATATACAGATGAAAAACACTTCCCAGTCTTTAACAGATCAAGCAAGCAAAAAGCAGTCAAAACTATGAATGTAACTCCACATACATCAAACACCATGCCTTAAAAGCAGAACAGACACCTTATTTTCGAATGTCAATAAAGAACTTACAACAGATCATATAATTGGTCCTGAAGGAAAACCCTAACACATTCTTAGAAGGAAATAAAGATTATTTGTTCATCAAGTTTTATCTGGCACCTACGACATGCCAGGCTGTGTGCTAGTTCTGGTGTTACGGAAGTAAACAAGGCAAATAGGATGCCTGCCTCCACAGAGTTCTCACAGAGCTTGTGAAAGGAAGAGAAAATAATGAGTAATTATAATACAGTTTGAAATATACCTCCTTATAAGAAAAACATGAGTCAGTGGAGTGTCTGCCCCCTACACACTATGTGAGACTTAAGGGAAAGGAATAGTTTGCTAATCAAAAACCATCTACAAAAGTTGAACAAATATGCACATAAAACAACTGTTTGAACAAATGTTTGAAGTTCTTCAAGAACAACCAACATAGGTAGGATTAGGGTCTATGATTCTCGAAAGTAAGGACGCATTGAAGGTGAACTACACATTCACCTCTACTACCTCCTTGAGAGTACTTTTCAAAATCCCAGGATTGGGAACTAGAGGGAGAGAAAAAAAGTCAGGATTTAGAGCAGCCAAAAGCAGCTGAGGCTCTGGGGCAAAATCCTAGGGAGAAACTAGTCTCAGAAGAATCTGTGTAAAAAATTCTCCTCAAGTTGTTGGCCAATTTCTAAGCTGTACATGCACTTAAGACAGCTTATAGCTGGCAGGCTAAAAAGCTAGACATAGATTTTTATCAGCTTCATGTTTTAGGAGAGACAGAGGTTGGAGATCAAGCTCCATGAAGGCAGAGTAAACTTGATAAACACTCTTTTTAGTGAGACCTTAGAGGCAGTACAGATTAGGAATAAGAAACATTCCAAGAAGTAAAGTTAAGACTGAAAAACCTGTCTCCCAATGCCTAAAAATAAATTCTTACAAATATCAAGATGATCCACCAGTACTCTAGCTGCCTGACAGCAGAAAAATTTGCCTTTTTTGGAAGAAAACAAAATTATCCAGAGCCTCTACAATTTTGGATCCATAATTTTGGTATTCAGTTCCTATCTGGTTTACTAAAATACAACATACAAAACCAAATGACACCAAAACAAAGAGAAAATCAGTTCATAGATACAGAACCACAAGTGATTCTGATCATGGAATTATCAAACAAGAAATTTAAAATATTTAAGGTTATATGCCTGAGAATATGAAGGTTAAATATTTAGACAGAGACCTGAAATCTGTTTCTTTAAAAAGTGAGTCAAATAGGGGGTGTCTGGGTAGCTCAATTAGTTAAGCGTCCAACTCTTGATTTCGGCTCAGGTGATGATCTCACTGTTCATGAGTTCAAGCCCCATGTTGGGCTCTGCACTGTGCAGAGCCTGCTTGGGATTCTGTCTCTCCCTCTCTCCCTGCCTCCCTGCCTGCTCTCTCTCTCCCTCTCTCTTTCTCTCTCACAAAATAAATAAACTTAAGAAAAATCTTGAAAAAAAAAAGCGAATGAAATGGAAATCTAGAACTTGAATTTGAACTAAAATTAAGAATTCAATTGATGAGCTCAATAGCAGACTGGACAAAGCAAAACAGAGGTGAATTGAAAATACCTATATTGAAACACATAGAGAAATAGACTGGAAATACAAAATAAAAGTCAAAGTACTATATATATATATATATATATATATATATATATATATATATGCTATTTGTTTATTTATATATATAATGCATACCATGTATGTATGTATATATATGTAACTGAAATCCTAGAAGAATATTGCAGAAACAATATATGAAGAAATAATGCTCAAACTCCTCCAAAATGGATGAAAGACATCAAACCGCATATTCAAGAAGGCTTCTATACACTAAGCAGAATAAAGAAAAAGCAAACCACAACTAAACATATCGTAGTAAAATTGAAAATAAACTCATAAAAGCAGTCAGAGAAAAACATATTAGCTTCAAAGGAGAAACATTAAGACTAAGGTTGGGTGCTCAAACTTAAAACCCTGAGATCAAGAGTCACATGCTATACCAAATGAGCCAGCCAGGCACCCCTAAAGTCTAAACATTAAAAAATAAAATTGAAAGCTGACAACAGAATGACATATTTAAAGTATTAAAATTAAAAGAAACACCAGGGGCGCCTGGGTGGCGCAGTCAGCTAAGCGTCCGACTTCAGCCAGGTCACGATCTCGCGGTCTGTGAGTTCGAGCCCCGCATCAGGCTCTGGGCTGATGGCTCGGAGCCTGGAGCCTGTTTCCGATTCTGTGTCTCCCTCTCTCTCTGCCCTCCCCCGTTCATGCTCTGTCTCTCTCTGTCCCCAAAAAAATAAATAAAAAATGTTGAAAAAAAAATTAAAAAAAAAAAAAAAAGAAACACCAATTTAGAGTTTTATCTCCAATGAAAATAAACGTCAAAAAGAAAGGAAAATACATTTCAAATACATAAATTCTGAAAAATTCATGACCAGTGAACTGGCACTGTAATAAATACTAAATGAAATTCTTAAAGCTAAAGGCAAATGATCTTATATGGAATTACAGAGATGGAGAGGAATTAAAAACAAAGGAATGGATGAATAAATTTTGCCTCTTTGACAATAACTATAATACTACAATATTCTTTCCACTAGAATAGATTCTTCCCTACTCCTGCAAAAAAAAAAAAGACAATGCAAAATTACAACTTTTCTTGAATCCATTAGAGAGAGCTTATCTTTCAGGACAACCAACTAATCCAACTGACTAAGGAAAGACAGGAACCTCCAAAAAGATTCAAGAGACCAAAACTTGCTTACCTGAGATAGACATTGAATCCCAATCAAACCATTATGAATAATTCAGCTAAAACTTTTAACAAATTGCTAAAAACCAAGTATGAGCTAGCATGGGAGCCTACAACCTCTAGGAGCTGCAGACACAAAAGGTATTTACACCCACTCAGAGGCCCTTCTTAACTATGGTTATCAAGTCCTATAAGAAAGACTGGAGGCAGAGGGAGAAACTAGAGAAAGCCTCTTTCTTGGTGCAATCTTGTTGGAAGCAAAGAGCAGCCACTGTGGAAAAGTCCATGCAGATTCTTCCTTTCTATCTCCCCTAGGGCACAAGAGACAGCCACACACTGATCCAAGAAGCCTAAAAAACACGAATCCACATAAATGAAATATATGCACGCACACACACACATACACACACGCACACACACATCTCATATTCAAATTGCTGAAGAACAAGGTTAAACAAATTTCTTGCCAATGCTTAGAGAGAAAGGGACACATTACATACGGGGGAACAGGGATAAAAATTTTGACAGATTCTTTGTTAAAAACTATGTAGCTGTAGACAATGGGAATGGCATCTAAGTGTGGAGAGAAAAAACAAAACAAAACAAAACTACCAAACAATGAAAATAGCTACCAAAAATGAAATAGAAATACAGACATTGTCAAACAGAGAGAAATCATTTGCTGCATACCTGTACTAAAGACTGAGTTCTTCAGAGTAAAGAACTGTAAATACAGATAGAAACTTGAACTTATATAAAGAAATGAAGAGTACTGGAAGTGACATCAATGAAGGGATATTTAAAAATTCATTTCCTTATTTCTAATTTTTTAAAATATAGAGGTCTAAAGCAAAAATAGTAACAATATCTTGGGTATTCTGAATACACGTTAAAGCAAAATGATGATGAATGGTAAGAGGAAGTAAATAGGAACATACATATTCAAGTTATGTTCATATTCAACTAACATATATTAGTAACATACAGTACAACATTAGTTTGAGGAGTAGAATATAATGATTCATCACTTACACATAACACACAGTGCCTATCACAAGTGCCCTCCTTAATGCCCATCACCCCTCTAGCCCATTCCCCACCCACCTCCCTCCATCAACCTTTAGTTTGTTCTCTATAACTAAGAGCCTCTTATGGTTTGCCTCCTTCTCTTTTTTTTTTCCATCCCCTATGTTCATCTGTTTTGTTTCTTAAATTCCACATATGGTATTTATCTTTCTCTGACTGACTTATTTCACTTAGTTTAAAACACAACCACATGCAACAACATGGATGGAGCTAGAGTGTATTATGCTAAGCAAAGTCAGTCAGTCTGAGAAAGACATTTAAATTACACTTTAAAAAACAAAATTAATTAAAATCCCTTGGGAATTTAAAATATGTGTAGAAGTAAAAGATACAACAACAGAAACACAAAAGTACAAAGGTGGGTATATGTGAAATTAAAATGTTATAAAGTTTTTGCATTTTTCAGGAAGTGATAAAAGTACTCATTTAGAGTAGATTTTATACAGTCAATGATGAATATTATAATCTCTAGAGTAACCACCTAAAGAATAAAACAATATATAACTAAAAAAGCTAAAGAAAACTAGACTAATGCAAGTGTTTGATTAATCCAAAGGCAAGGAAAAAAATAACGAAACAAAGAACAGATAGGAAAAGGACAGAAAACAAAGAGGAGGAGGCCTTATATCCAACTGTATCAATAACTACATGAAATGTAAATAGGCTGAATACTCCACTTAAAATATAAATATCATCATACTAGATAAACATAAAGGAAACCCAACTGTATCTATTTATAAGAGGCCCACTTTAAATCTGATAAAAGTGGGGGGAAAAAGATGTAGCAGGTATATAATAACCAAAAAGAATATGGTGCAGTTGTACTAATATCAAACAGAGTAAACACTTTGAGCAAGAAGTATTCAAAATAAGAAACAATATTTCATAATAAAATGGTCAATTTAATAGGAAGACATAACAACCCTAAATAATTTTAAATTATATAAAGAAAAAAGATCTGTAATTTTATTTCATGATTTTAACATTCTTCTAAAACTGATAGAACTGAAAATAAATAAAAGTATATAAAAATAGAACATGATTAAATAAATCACCCTAATATATGATATATATATATACACACACACACACACACACACACACACACACACGTATATATGTAACACACACACACACACACACACTTTCATGATATATATTCTTTTCACATTTACATGGGATATTTACCAAAAATGGACCATATCCAAAAAAATAGACTATATGCTGTGCCATAAAGAAAGCATCACAAATTTTCTAATTTCAAAGGATTGAAATCACAAGGGTATATTCTCTAACCACAGGGCAATTAAACTAAAAATCAACAAAAGAAAGATAACCAGGAAGACATTTTAGGTCAAATTAGAAAATATAGTGAGCTTAATTAGAAGCAAAATACAACATACTAAACTTGTGAGAGGTAGCTAACATAGTGTTTTAAGGAAGCATAACTTTATACGCATATATTATAAGAAAGTTATATAATCACCCTTTATCAGGGATGTACAAATCAAAACCATGATGAGATACTGCCTCACATCTGTCAGAATGGCTAAAATTAACAACACAAGAAACAACAGGTATTGGCAAGGATGCAGAGAAAGGGGAACCCTCTTGCACTATTGGGAATGCAAACTGGTGCAGCCACTCTCAAAAACAGTATGGAGTTTCCTCAAAAATTTAAAAATAGAACTACCCTATGACTCAGCAATTGCACTACTATGTATTTACCCAAAGGATACAAAAATATAGATTCAACAGGGTACATTAACACCAATTTTTATAGCAGCATTATCAACAATAGTCAAACCATGGCCAATGGCCCAAATATCCATCAACTGATGAATGGATCAAGAAGAAGTGGTATATCTATACAATGGAATATTACTTAGCCATCAAAAAGAATGAAATCTTGTCATTTGCAATGATGTGGATGGAGTTAGAATGTATTATGCTAAGTGAAATAAGTTAATCAAGAAAGACAAATACCATATGATTTTACTCATATGTGTAATTTAAGAAGCAAAACAAATGAACATATAGTGGTGGTGGGGAGAGGGAAATAAACCATAAGAGACTCTTAATGAAAGGGAACAAACTGATGGTTGATGGAGGGGAAGTGGGTGGGGGGATGGGATAGATGGGTGATGGGTATTAAGGAGGGCATTTATTGTGATGAGCACTGGATGTTGTATGTAAATAATGAATCACTAAATTCTACTCCTGAAACCAATATTACACTGTATATTAACTAACTAAAATTTAAACTAAGAAAAAAAAAGTTATATGTTAGAAAAGACGTCACAGAAGATGAATATTTTTAAGGTTCATTATCTATTAAAGAAACTTAATCAATTATTTGATTTCTTTTTATAAAGAAACTGCAGTCCCAGATGGCTTCACTGGTGAAATCTGATTAACTTTAAAGAAGAAATAATACCAAACTTGCACAATAAGAGAAAAGAAAAAGAGGTAAACATTGCCCAAATGATGTGATGAGATAGGTATAACCCTGAAACTAAAACCTGAAAAGAACATTACAAGAAAGGAAAATGTTAGGTCTATATTTTTCATGAACAAAGACGTAAAACCATAGCCAAAATATTTGAAATTCAAATCCCTTGATATTTAAAATTTATATATATCATAACCAGGTAGGATTTATTCAAAACATGCAAAGTTAGTTTAACATTTGAAAATCAACCAACATAATCTACCCAATAATGAATAAAGGAGGAAAGAAAATCATGTAGTTATTTCAATAGATGCAGAATAAGCATGTAATAAAATTTATCTCCTGTCCTATCCCTAAACAAAGTAGGAATAGACAGATATTTCCTTAATCTATGGTGATAGATATCACAACGGTGGTTGCCTTAGAGACAGGCATGAGGGAGCCGTCTGGGGTCTCTAATTTGATGTGTATGGCAATTACAAGAGTGGAAACATAAATAAACCTCCTTCAAGACACATGCACTTCATTGGATATAAGTTATACCTCAATAAAAGAGTAAATAAAAAGACAGAAACTTTTTAAAAAATTGAAACCCTCAATACTAGAACAAGAGTTGACAAACAGCTTATGGACTAGATAAGGCATCCCTAAAACAAATTAACAGACAGAAGAATGTGATAAATGATAAAGGGAGTTAACTTTACAAATATCAATAAGGGTGCCTGGGAGGCTCAGCTGGTTAAGCATTTGACTCTTGATTTCAGCTCAGGTCATGAGCCCCACATTGGGCTCTGCGCTGACAGTTCCGAGCCTGCTTGGGATTCTCTCTCTCCCCACTCTCTCTCTGCCCCTACCCTGTTTGTGAACACATGCTCTCTCTCCCTCTCTCTCTCTCTCTCAAAATAAATAAGCTTGAAGAAAAAAACAAAAACAAAAATCAACAGGGAAGTAAGAAATTGCTCAACGAATTATACAGCCCATCAGAAAATATAAATATATATTTGATATATATATAGCCCATCAGAAAAGCCTCAAATTAGAACTTCACCTTATATTATATACCAAAACGAACTCCTAAGGGATCACAAAGTTAAATGTAAAACAACCCCCTTCCCATCAACCATGGACAAAGAGGCTGAAAGAAAATGTAGGTAAATATTCAGCTGACAGAACTTCAAATGGTTAATGTTTATTAAGAACTTACTGCAGGTCAGAACCACTGTAAATGCTTTGCACACAGCCCCCACAAAATACAACTAGGAGGTAACACAGACCCAGCATCACACAAGAAATAAATGATTGGACCAGAATTCAAATTCAGACGGTGAAATGCCATGGCAACTTCCTGCCTCAGAATGACACCTTAAAAAACAGGACTTTACATAAAACTGATTTGGGATTTTATTCTTCCTTCTTGATGATACTGAACACAAAAACAATTAACAGTCACTTCCCCCAAAATGGCCAACTGACATTGTATAAAAGGATATTGGAAAAGCATTTGCAAAATATGACAAAAGCGTAACAGTTATGACAGGATGAGTTCTTAGGAGGGGATGATTTAAGAAGAAAACCCCAACAAAGAATAAAACCACCAGAAGGGCATCTATGTGGACTGTCAGTAGACAAGTTTTTAGAAATCAGGGATTCCTGGGTGACTTAGTCAGTTAAGCCGCCGACTCTTGATTTTGGCTCAGGTCATTATCTCACTGTTCCTGAGTTGGAGACCCCACGCCCCCATGGGACTCCATGCTCACTGTGCAGAGCCTGCTTGGGAACCTGTGTCTCCCTCTTTCTGGCCCTCTCCCATTCTCATTCTCTCTCTCTCTCTCCCTCTCTCTCTCTCTCCCTCTCTCTGTCTCCCTCTCTCAAAAATAAATGTTTAAAAAAATTAAAAATAAATAAAAAATAAAAATCAAACAGTTCACACTCCAAGAAAGAACAAAATGCCACTTCCCATGAGTGTGAGCCTTCACAACTTTTCTTTTTTTCTCTTACCACCTGTAGCCTTAGAACTCTGGACTAGAGTTTCCAGCAAAAACCCTCCTTGGCCATGTCCACATGAATTTCTGCACCTGGGGTCACCGCCAAAAGATGCAAGCTACACACACAGGCTCTGGGGATATGGGTTTCCCTAATCAGCATGATGGCCCTCTTAGCTGCTGAACCTATGAGAACCAAATTCCCAGCTCATTTAGTGATGTCCAGGATAATCCTGGGAGGTTCCTGGTGCTCACTGGGAATTTCAGCTAAGTTTTGCAGAGACTCTGTGTGCTTGAACAAAAAATCGTTCAGGGTGGATGAACCCACCTCCAGGGAGGCTGGGGTCTGAGGTTCCTGCTGAGAGCCAGGGATGCTGGTTGGTGAAAATGAATTGTAGAGGGGAAAAAAAACATGGAAACTTTTGGGAGATGACATGGAATCTCAATTACTTCCTGCCTGCCTTATCCCTTATAAAATGTGGACAGCTTTGAAAGTGAGCTCTCTAAATTCAATTCAACATTTCCTTGGCAGATTTATAGGTATATTTCAGAACTCTCCAAAGAAGAATAGAATGAAGTGGGTTTTTTAAATTCTTCTTATTTTTTTGTTTTAAATTTTTTAATTTAATTTTAAAATTATTTTTAATGTTTATTTATTTTTGAGAGAAAGAGAGACAGAGAACGAACAGGGGAGAGTCAGAGAGAGAGGGAGACACAGAATCTGAAGCAGGTTCCAGGCTCTAGGCTGTCAGCATAAAGTGGGGCTTGACTTCTGGACCACAAGATCATGACCTGAGCTGAAGTCAGACACTTAACCAACTGAGCCACCCAGGCTCCCCAGAATGAAGTGTTTTTGTTTTCATTTTCATTTTAGAGAGAGGTGCTAGGGTTGTAGCCAGTCTTTTTTTTTTTTTTTAATTATAGCTACCCTCCTAAAAAAGAAATAAGGTAATAGGAATAGAGAAAAAAAATATGTAAACTTGAGTAAGGTCTTATGTTAATTTACTTTTACCTATCTACTAGGTAGAAGGAAAAACTCTTTAAGAAAATGACAGCAGTGAGGGTTTTAAAGGTTTTAGAATCTCTAAGCTCTTTCCATCCTGTTAAAGTAAAGAATTGCAAAGTAAAGAAATCTTCAGAATTCAACACAAGAATGCCATGATTGTCAGGCCAATTTCCTTAGGAACCATTAAGTTTGATTTATGAAATGACCCAGATAAAACCAACTGCCTTTGCTAATCCAAGTGTATCTCTAACTAATAAGTTAGGGGTGAAAAAGTAAAAGGTTTTCTTTATTAAAAAAAAAAAAAAAAAAAAAGAATTCCCTTTACTAATTTTCACCGCATCCTATTTCCAAGGTTTCAAACACTGCAGTAACAGTCTTTGATGGGATTATGATCTGACTACCATTTAGAATACAGTGTTGGACCAGCACTTTGAAATGATGCAATTGGCAGCTCATCTTCAACAGAGGCCCCAGGACAAAAGGCTAATGTCCCCTCTTCTTGGCATGCTCCTCCTGAAGACCAAACAAGGGTGTTTCCCATGACTTAGATTCTATTCCTTATACTGCCTGATTACATTGCCAGCTAGCAAAAGAGGACTCACTGTGTTTGCAAATGCATCACATGAAATGAACACGTGGAAGAATGGAGTATCTCCTCCAAGATTCTATTTGAAAAAGATCATAAAGAGACCAAAAGAGAGAGAGAGAGAAGAGAAGAGAAGAGAAGAGAAGAGAAGAGAAGAGAAGAGAAGAGAAGAATATTTGAGAAAAAGAAAATTGTTACATGGCCAACTCTATGCCTGGTCTTGTGTGAGTTCTCACATTTAACTAGATACTGCATTCCCCTGTTACAGATGAAAAAAAAGGTCCTCCTTAGGTTAAGTAATCTTTCCTTCTTACACAGGGAAGTAGCAGTTTGACATTTGAACCCAAATGGTTCCAAAGACCAAAGTCTTCAGATACAGCTCAATGTGATAATTCAGAAAATGGAACTGATTTTTTTCGTGAGGATAAAGGTATAAAATATCTTCGTTTCTGTGTTTTTTCCATGTTCCTAGATTCTTTTAAGAATTAAGCATATTCAGGGGCACTTGGTGGCTCAGTCGGTTGAGCGTCTGACTTCGGCTCAGGTCATGATCTCGCAGTTGACGAGTTCAAACCTTGTGTCAGGCTCTGTACTGACAGTTCAGAGCCTGTAGCCTGCTTTGGATTCTGTATGTGTGTGTCTCTCTCTCTCTGCCCCTCCTCCACTCATGCTCTGTCTCTCTGTCTCAAAAATAAAATAAAACATTTAAAAAAAAAGAAATAAGCACATTCTAATTCTTCTTGATGGTCTGTTAAAAATGTAAGCCTCAGAATAAAGTCTTTATATTACAGTGTTATTTCTGTTGTTAAAGTTTTAGCTTACTTCTTTCTAATACTTATAAAAACTGAAGAAAAACTACAATCCTTACATTTCAATAGCTTATTGTTCCCCCTGTTACAAATCTAAAAGCATCTCACGCCAAATTCTACCACTCAATTTGTGAATGCTGTCAGAACAAACTATTTGAAAACAGGGTATGCCAAACACACACAAAAAGTATTCATCCATTTATTTGACAAGTATCAATCTCTTACCACCATAAGACAAGCACTTCTAGATACAGGGGATACATCAGTGAATGAAATGGATAAAAATGCTTGTCCTCATGGAGACAAATAAGCAAAGCAGGTCAAAGAGTGAAGAATGCTGTGAAGAAAAAAATAGCATAGAAAAGAGGATGGGTACAGACTACATTCACGTGGTCAGAGAGGCTTCTGAGAGGGGCCGTGTGAGTAAAGACCTGGGTGAAATGAGGGACCAAACATGATGGAGGATGGGCCTGGAGGATAGGCCTTCCAAGCAGAGGAAACAGCTCATGAAAAAGCCCTGAAGTAGCAGCACACTTCGTGTCTTAGAAGAAGATCTGAGGGTCCAGAGTTGCTGGGACAGAGTAAACAAGGGGGGGCGGGGGGAAATAGTGGAATGTAAGTCAGAGAGATAGCATGGGTCTAGATTCCTAAGGACAATGTAGCCACTGAAAAGGCTCTGGCTTTCACTCTAAATCAGATGGAAACTTAAGTTTTAAAAGGAACACTGAGTACTGTGTTGAAAACAGGCCATGGGAGAGGAAAGCTGGATACAGAGAAATCAGGATATAAACTCAGTAACACAGATAATGGCTGCTTAAATCACCATGGTAGCAATGATGGTAGGAAGAAACAGCCTGATTCTAGATATATTTTTATTGTAGAGCCAATAGGATTTGCTGATGGATGATATGTAGGAAAGGAGAGAAAGGTGTGAATGAGGACTACAAGATTTCTGGCCTGAGAAACTGGAATGATGAAGCTGCTATTTAGAGACAGGCAATGTTGTGGGAAGTACCAGATTTTGAGAGGAGACCAGAAATTCAGGTTTGGATGTATTAGATTTGAGATGTCCATTAGACTCAAAGTAGAGTTGCAAGCAAGCACTTAGATAGTTCAAGACTAGAGTGTAGGCTGATTAGCATATGAATGTTATTTAAAACCTTGAGATATGATGAGATTAGGAAGAGAGAGAAGTCCAAAGACTCAGCCCTGGATCATGACATTTAGATGTCAGGGAGATTTTGAAGATCAAGGAGATGAAGAGAAACCCGCCAGTCAAGTAGAAGGAAGCACTTACATTCCTACACCAACAATGTAATTTTTGGATCTTTAAAGAATCATTAATAAGACAGGTGTTTGATGAATATCAGTTTTCTACAATTTTCTTTTTTAAAATCCCAACATTTAAAAAATTTCTGAACATGGAACAAACCAAAAGATAAAGTCACTAAGAATTCTTTCAACGTGTCCCCCAGAGTCTTTTATTTTGCCTGCAAAGCTATGCCAGAACCGTGGCAAAGTTTAACATCTCCACTAACTTAATTGTGAAACATTTATTGGGACTTTAGAATATGCAAGTCACAGCACTGAATATAGTCCTGATGGGATACAGGAATGATTAATACATGGTCCAAGTTCTAAAGAATTTACAGTCTAGTGGAAGGTCCCAAGCATGATATCAGAATAATGATAGAATGTTAACGTGGACAAAATCACAGCAGTTTCAGAAAAAACATTTGCGGGTCAAATTCTTACAGTTCAACAAGAATTCCATTGTCATCAATGCCACAACGATAAACCAAAAATATAATTGAAATATTTCAAAGACTCAGCTCATAACCAGCAAAATAAATATTCTTCTTTACTAATACTGAATGAACTATATATATATATATATATAACATATATACATATATAACATATATACACATACATATAACATATATATACATATGTATGTTATATATATGTTATATGTACATATGTATGATATATATATATATATACATGTATATAACATCTCTCTCATCTTAGCTAAAAATCTTTTGACAAGAAGACACCTCTTATGAAAGTGACTTGGGCCCATGCCAGTGAGAACTGAAATGGCATGACTTCATTTCCACAGCTAGAGTGCCAGAGAAGAGCTGGTGCTTCTTTGATCTTCTGTCCCTGGTGCGTGCTCAGAAGATGCTGCCAGGACATATCAGTTGGCTCTCCATTGTAATGGCTTTACTACTGCCAAGTTGTCTGAGCCAGTCCATTCACAGCTGCTTTGCATGATGATGCCATAGTAGCCTCCCTAGAGCTCCCTACTTCGATTGCAGAGGCACGGCTCATGGGTCCTGCCTTATATCTCAGAGAAACAACGAACAACTACAAGTGAAGGCTAACACAATAACATTTGGAATTCATTTTCACTTGCTTTGTGAAAGGCATTCACTTGCATTAATGCTGGATAGAGAAAGTCAAGGCAAATCTTGAGATACTGTGTTTTTGCCTGTATCTCTCAATACAGTGTCAAAAATGTTAAGAAACCTAGAGGGTGTCAGTGACTATAGTCTTCCAAAAATATGTCATCAATAGTTAATGGTAGGATAGTTACAGGCTGATCATTTTCCTGAAGGTAAAGAGATGTGTAGTGACAGCTACGATTAGGCTTATGTTCAATAATTAGGTCATTTTTTTTCATTTGATGAAACTGATGTGTGCTAACTGCTACAAATGTAAAGATTTTAAAAAGCTTTGCCATCAAAGAGCCTATAGACTCTGATGAGTACAGTTATTTGTTTTAAAGTTACATATATATAAAGCCTATATTAATGACAAGTGCAATAAGCTATTGGAACACAGATGAGGAAGCAGCTAACTGCCAGAAAAAAGGTAGGGAGCAGGGGCACGGGGGGAGGTAGTGTGGGGAATATAGAACAGAATTTAGAATGGAAGGATTCATTTCTGAACTAAAGGTTCGTGCCACTCACCTCAATCCTTCTATTGAAATCCTAACCCCTCAATGTGATAGTATTAGGAGGTGGGGCCACTGGGAGGTGATAAGCTCATGAGAGTAGAGCCCTCAGAATGGTATTTGTGCCCTTAGCAAAGAGACCCCAGAGAGCCTGTAATGTGAGGACACAGCAAGGAGATGGCTATCTATAAACCAGAAAGTTCCCTGTCAGACAGAATCTGCTGGTGCCTTAAACTTGGACTCCCCAGCATCTGAAACTGTGAGAAGTAAATATTGTTTAAGCCACTCAGTCTATAGTATTTTGTGTATAGCAGCCTGAATGGACTAAGAGAGCTGCCTAGAGAAAATGATACTTGAGATAGCTCTTGAAAGACAAGAAATGTTCACTAAGCAGGCATAAGAGTAGGGAGAAAGAAACCAAATGTTTAGGTGTGAAATGGACTTAGTGTTTCCAGAAGCTGGAAGACAGTGGGCCCAAATCCCTGAAAACTAAGCATCTTTCAAAGGAAAGAAATTGTCCTGGAAGGCTTTTTGTATAAGAAGGTGTAAAATCTGATGCAGAGTCCAGAATGAACATCCAGAGGGGAACCCTGAGAATAGAGAGAGATGGAAAGAACACAGAAACAGAAAGGTCAGTTACCACATTATTGAAATAGACCAAGCATGATAAGTTACAATGCTTCATCATTGTTATTCAACATGACAAAATGTGTTCTCAAATCACAAATCTGCATTTTAGCAATATATTCAAATGGTCTGGTTTAGAAAAAATAAAAATAAAAAAATAAAATAAAATTAGATGAAAGTTTCTAATGAAGATTAAGTACAATAATAACAGATATTTGGCTATCTTTATTAACAGATTTTTGTTAAAAAGGCATCTAGTTCCGGATCTGGTAACTGAAAGCAAAAGTCTCCTTCTCTAGAATGGAAAGATTGTTCTTAGGTAACGGAATCCAGGAATGACTGGCGGTAAGAGGTCAATTCTTTTTACCTAACCAGTGATCTATTCATTGCTCAAGAGTGAACAACCCACAAACATTACACAGTCTTCAGCAGAGTTTGCGTAAATTGACTAGAAATAAAAGCATTACTATATCACATTAGTTCAAATTCCAGTGTTTAGTCCCTGCTATTATTTAAAAAAAAATTTTTTTTAACGTTTTATTTATTTTTGAGACAGGGAGAGACAGAGCATGAACAGGGGAGGGTCAGAGAGAGGGAGACACAGAATCTGAAACAGGCTCCAGGCTCTGAGCTGTCAGCACAAAGCCCGACGCGGGGCTTGAACTCACAGACCGCGAGATCATGACCTGAGCTGAAGTCGGATGCTTAACCGACTGAGCCACCCAGGCGCCCCAAGTCCCTGCCATTATTAACAACAACTCCAGTATTCCACATGGGCAAAATATTAAAATTTATGAATGACTGACAAAAAATTCCAATTCTTATTGCAAAACTTCATACACCTGAAAATGAATAACTGATCAAGAAGAGGAAGATAGAGTAGGGTCAGTGTGCAAATATTTACTCATGAACTTGGCTCTCACTGTTGCCTAATTTTTCATTTAGTTCTGCAGTCTGTGATTATGTATCATGTGCCTAAAAATTATCAATGAAGACAGGTTCACAGAGAAGAAATAACATATAAATGTAAAAAAATAAAATAAAATAAATAAACCAAGCAGAAGAGGCTATATATCTGAATTAAGGTAGATGGATAGAGAAGAGCTGGACAGACACAAGAGAAGCTGGAAATAGAATCAATAGGATTTAGTACATACTGAAAAAAATACAAGTCGGGTAGGGGAGCTGAGAGGGATAAGGAACTGAGAGAAACTTCTATCTTACTTTTATGATTAGCTTTCCATAAATTAGATAACAAAGGAAGATGATTGGTCATGTTTCTCAACATGTTGAATTTGGGATGTTTGATACCATTCAGGTGAAGGCAGTTAGATATATGAGCCCAGAGCTCAAAAGAGAAAGGTCCAGACTAGAGACACAGATCTGAAGTGGAAGTCGTGGAGGACTGTGTTAGGAGGGAAACCAATACTCTAGGGACAGGCAGAGGAAGGTAAAAGAAAAGGAGTGACTAGATGTAGTAAGAAGAAAAGGAACACATGGAATCCAGAACCTAGGTGAAGAATGAGTTTCAAGGGAGGAATATCTAGCAATGTTCACAGCCAAAATAAGTCAAATTATTATTTTGACTTATGAATGGGGAGGGGAGGTGCTGCTTATATAACTAAGGGCATGTTCGTTGCAGTGGTAGAGTGGAAGCCAAACTGCAGTGAGTAAAAAAGAAAACAGAAGCTAGGGAAATGGGGACTCAAGTATAGCCTGTTCTTCCATTAATTCCTTCAGCTCAACTTAGGAGTCCACTGTCAGAAAATGTAATGCCCAGGAATTTGCTGCCAGTCACTGATGTGGGGCTGGAGGTGTGAGATGGAAGTAAGAGCACTTCGACCTACTTTGGGACAGTGGCTACATGAGGAAAGAAACTTGATGTTTTCAGTTAACATGTGCAGTTTGGAATCTGAGCTTCTTTACAGGCTAGGGACATTTAAGAAGTAACTGAGCATCCCTTGAAGTCTTGTCTTTTCTTTAAAAATAATAATAATCCATCCACCCACCCACCCACAGACATATTTCACAAAATGATGATTATGAGATACAATGTTTATAAAATATCTAACCCATAGTCAAGATTATACTTTACTGAATACCTATAACTGTTACATTTATTATTATTGATATTAGCAACCAAGAAACTCTTCACCTGGGGTGATCTACAAAATCAATAAAGACTCTTGGCAAAGTATCTTGGGCACTTCCCATGAGAGAATATGTGCCAGTGGAGAGTTTTCCTGCAAAGTCTGCATCCCCTTTACACTCTTTACCATTTCAAAATCAATTCAGGTCTACAGATTTAGCTTCTAACCAAAATCTTTTTATGAACAATTCCTGGATGAACCATTTGCAGAGCAGCCAAGAGAAAGGAACAGTTGCCTTTTAAGATAAAAATACAATTTCCCCATTTGAAAAAAATCTGTAAGTTCAAATAACTCAAAAGAAGGCATGTAAGTATTTCCCACCTTTTGTGTAATTTCTCTACTTTATTTAAATAGCCAACCTAGGATCCTGTGGTGGATCAGACCCAAATGGTGGTCATCTATACCCCCATCCCTGCCTCCTAGTGTTCATACCTTTGTATGATCCCCTCCCCTTCAGTATGGCTGCAACTTATGATGTGCCTCTAACCAGTAGAGTATGACAAACGTGATGGAATGTCACACTCATAATGACACTGCATAATATAAGATTCCTTTGCCATGAGGCTTTCCTTGCTAGCTTGATGTAGTAAGCAACCACAACGGGGAAGCCCATGTAGCAAAGAACCAGGAATGGCCTCTAGGAACTAAAGCAGCCTTCAACCAACAGCAAGCATAAAGCTGGGGCCCTCAGTTTTACATCTGCAAGGAAACCAATTTTGCCAATGACCTGAGAAAGCTAGGAAGTGGATTTTTCCCAGGTCCAACCTCCAAATGAGAATGTAGCCCATCTGACATTTTGAGCCTGTGAGACCCTGAGCAGAGGACACATCTAACCTATATCTGGATCCCTAAACCATAGAACCTGAAATAATAAATGCATGTCATTTTAAGACACTAAGTCTGTGATAATTTATTATGTAGCAATGGATAACGAATACAGATCCCATACAGTTAATTGTGTAGCTAAGCCAATCTAAAAGTGTGAGTTAGGAAGATCTGCTAACATCCAGGAGAGGAGCCATGATCTAGTTCAGAAGTATCAAATGAAAGGGGCGCCTGGGTGGCTTAATCGGTTAAGCATCCGACTTCAGTTCAGGTCATGATCTCATGGTTCATGGGTTCAAGCCCAGTGTTGGACTCTGCACTGACAGCTCAGAGTCTGGAGTCTTTTTCAGATTCTGTGTCCCCTCTCTCTATGCTCATCACCTGCTTATGTGCTCTCTCGCTCTCTCTAAAAAATAAATAAACATAAAAATAAAGTATTAAATTAAAAAAAGAAGTATCAAATGAAAAATTGTTTTTTTTTTTTTTCTGACTTGAAGCAGACATGCATCCCTAAGCACTGAGAAGCAGGTATCCACAGCACCTGTGGTGACATAAGGCATATGTGGTGATGAAAGGAATCTAGGTTCATCCTTGGAACAGACTTATCATCAATGTACAATATACAGACAGTGGAAAGATCCATGAGACACTGACTCCTGTAATAAAGCTCTTGGGTTTTTGTTTGGCCATCCATCATCTATTCTTCCAACTTCTGGAATTCTGATTTTTCTTCTGGTAAACCACTTTCCTCCATGCTCAGACCATTTTTCTGGTAAAGGTCTCTCTCTACCAACTTCAGGAGTGACATGTGACATAGGTCTGTCCAATCAGAGCATCACACTTCCCTGATTTCTAAGTGATTGCCAAGATTTGCCACATAATTCCAGCCCAGCCAAGACAAGACAAGCAAATCAAACCAATTAGTGCTAACCCCAAAACTCTTTTTCAAGTTGCCAGAAAGCGGAATTTATTTTTCCACTAGATTACAACCTACGAAGATACAAACCTGGAGCTTCTGACAACCATATCACTACACATGGAGTCAAAGATGGAGCCCAGATGGAGACAGAGACACAAGACCAGAGGTAGAGGAAGAAAAATCAGGTCCCAAAGATAACATCTGAACTCCTGGATAGAACTCAGAAAGCCAGATTTACTCCCAAATTTATCAGTTACTTGAGTTCACTCCCTCTTTTTCTTTGCTTGTAAGAAATTGAGAAATTCCCAGTATAACTTTAATTTGGTTCAATTATGTAAATAGCATGGTTTCTGGGACACAAGCAATATTGCCTCAATGCCATTTTATGGTTAAGAGGAAGTCCAGCCTTGCAAAGGGAAGTATCAAGGGTCAGAAATAGTTTATATGCAAAGTGATCACATAAAAATGACTGTGTGGGGGTGCCTGGGCAGCTCAGTAAGTTAAGTGTCAGACTCTTGATTGTGGCTCAGTTCATGATTTCACAGTTTGTGAGAAGGAGCTCCACATTGGGCTCTGCATTGACACTGCAGAGCTTCCTTGGGATTCTCTCTCCCTCTCTGGCTGCCCCTTTCCTGCTCATTGTCTGTCTGTCTGTCTGTCTCTCTCTCTCTCTCAAAATAAATAAACATACTTAAAAAAAATAACTGTGTGTCATTATGGGTCTAAAACCAAGAGAACAATTTTCCAACTATCCACACATAACTTTAGCAGTGACTACTTTATTGCAAGATCAAAACAATAAAAAACAGGAAAACCTGAAGTTTGAATTTGGTTTTGAAATATGCTCTTACATTACAGCTTAAGAAGATAATGCTTAAAATTTCAACTTCATGTTTCTTCCCACCTTCTCCCTGAAAATAAACTGATTTTTGAGATGATATAAAAGTTTTTGAAGTCTTTCCGTGAACAAGAATGTGTCCTAAGAAAATCTCACACTTGACCTCTTTAAGCAAAAGATTTATGAAACATCAGAAAATTTCACAAACAGCAAAAATTCTGGAGTAACAAATGGACAGTATTACCAATGGCCAGATGCTGATAAGCTTGGGCAAAGCCACATTTTAAAATCAATCTGCCAGTGGTGCCTGGGTGGCTCAGTAGGTTAAGTGCCTGACTTCAGCTCAGGTCATGATCTCATGGTTCAAGCCCCACATCAAGTCCTGTGCTGACAGCTCAGAGCCTGGAGCCTGCTTCAGATTCTCTTGTCTCCCTCTCTCTCTGCTCTTTCTGTGCTCACACTCTGTGAATCTCTCTCCCTTCAAAATAAACAAAGATTAAAATCAATCGGCCAAACACACTTCTCACCCCATACCATGGCTTGCCCAATTACTTTTCCCTCTGTTGGCAATGCTCTTCCCTCATTTATTTGCATAGCCCACTCCCTCACTTCCTTCACAGCTCTGCTTAACTGCTGCCTTCTTGGAGAGGTCATAGTATATAAAATATAGCACCACATATACAAAGTATAAAACCACCTATGTAAAATACAGGTCATTCTATATAAGATATAAGACCATCCTATATAAAATTCTACTCACCTGATTAATTTTTACCCCCTTAACCTGCTTAATTTTCCTCATGGCACTTATTACCTATCATATCACATTTGTTTGCCTGGTGAATATCAAATATGGGTAAGAATTAGATGCCCATTTTACCAGTTACCTATCTCCTCCAGAAAGCCTCAGTTCACATGGACGTTCTAGCTCTTCCACAATTAGTCTGGACCGCTTGAAAATCTATACAACTGCTTGGACAACACTTTAATTACTATATTCGTCAAGATCCAATCAGAAGAACAAAAACCACAATAGGTATTTCAATAGAGGGAATTTAATATAGAAAATTGGTTCTACAGCTATTGGGTACTGAATGAATAGAAAGAGGAACAGGAAGTAACTCAGAGACTGTAACTGCAGGAAGCAGCTACCACCCCTCAAGCTGGAGAAGCAAGGGGAAGCAATCAAGATTATCGAAACCAGAAGCTCAGAAACAAGGCTTCAAGGATATGAGGCTCAGACAGTGGGTCAGTCTGCTGGTGGTAGTTCAGGGTGTCAGAAGAGGAGCTCTACAGAGTCTAGACTCTGGGGAGGGAAAATTGCCTAGACAGGGTAGTCACCTCTAAGTGGGAGGCCATGAGGTTGGTTTTAGAATGCTGAAAGAAAGTGGATACTGGAACCCAAACTGTTGGTAGCAATAAGGAAGGCTCTACTGTGGTGCCTATAACAGAACAGTAAGGAAAAGCAGGAAAAAGGAATTCCTTTCTTTCTTCCTTCCATCTTCCAGTATCCCTCCACTGCTCCTTTTGGCACAACATAGGAGAATACCCCTGGCAAAAGAAAACTGTAGTTTGCAGAATACCAGCCTCAACATACAAAGCAGGACAAAGCAGAATAGACGTGAGCAGAGAGAGAATACCTGAAGACCAATGGAGATCCTAATGTATTTCTCCAATTTTATTTTCTTAGGAAAAAAGTCAAATTTAAAATGAAATGGTACAGTGGTTGACTCCTGACTGTATTATCACTAGCTTTTTTTGTACACCTTGTAGACTTTAATCTAGAATATCATAGATATACTTTGGGTGGTCCATGAACCCATGAAATTTCATTATAAAAATGTTTTGGTATATCCTGCATGTGTTTTCTGAAAAAGTAGGTTCATAACTTTTGTTAAAGTTTCAAAGGAGCCTGTTAGTCCCCTAAAATTTGGTGTCACTGCCCATGTTTTCATTCATTATTTAAACTTGCTATGGAAAGCACAGACAACTCTTAGATTCTTTTAATGCCTTCAGCACACCATTGGTTATAACTCTCTTGGTTACAGAACCAGTTGGAACCACCTCAAGAAAAACTGGGGGAGGACAAAGGAATCTATTCAAGGTGCCTCAACCCAGGAAGAAATTACCTAGTTAAAGCAAGGGGCTCAAAATAGCACTGTCTCCTTCATATATGACATCTAAAGAAACTCTGGTATATGTGCTCATAGATAAGTTTACATGGCAGAATTATTCATTATCGTGAAAAACTGGAAATAAATTAGGTGTTAATAAGAATGGATAAATTGGATCAACATGTAAATGGATAAATGGCATGTTATTTAATACAGTGGACTATTATATATCAGTTAAAATAAACTAAATCTACATGGGTCTGAATCATTCAAAAGCATAGCATTGAGAGGTAAACAGAAACAGGTTGCAGAATAACATGGTTAATATCATATCATTTGGATAGCTTTCCAACATGCAAAATTATGTTGTGTGAAATTTACAGATACAAATACTCGCAGCAAAAGAATAAAAACACACTGGGAATCACGCCCCCAAATTTAGACTTGTTTTACTCCTAGAGGAGAGAAGAGAAAGAAAACAAGGAGGAGTTCACAGAGGGTTCCAATCATATTGGTCCTGGATGGCGTCTTTAAAATAAATTGGAGTTCAATGTGGCAAAACTTTAAGATGTGGCAGAGTTAAGTGGTGGATTTGTGGATGTTTGTTATATCATGCTATATTTTTCTGTGTTTTGAAATGTTTCATAAATTTAAAAACTAGGAAATGTAAAGGGCACTAAAAACTCCATTAGCAGTGGCCTAGACCACCCTTGAGCATACTTAACAAGAGCTCAAAGGGAAAAGGAACTCATCATCACAAATCAGAAACTCCATTATTTATAAGGCTCCTTTTCAGAAACAAGACCATTTCTCCTCAGAGGTGGATATCTAACAAGAATACCAGGGGAGGGAGAAGGGGGATTTCCCAAAGGAAGGAGAATACAAGAGGGAAAAAAAGATAGTATCTCTATGGCATTTTAAAAGATGAATAAACAACACACAAACACACAGGTAAAAATCTTGCTCAGCAAGAGAAAACCAGATAGTAAATGAAGAAAAGGTCTTATTAAGTTTGTACTTCCTACCTGGCTCCAGCTTCTTCCCTAATAGGATAGATAATTGCAAAAAAGAATCACCTGGCTCTATTACTGTGTGAGTCTCGGGGCAGAGAAGACCCCTGAGCTTTTTCATTATCAAGTAATTCCATTATTAAAGAAAAATTCCTTGTTCCTTGGGAATTGGAAAAATGGAACTTAAGCTCATTTGTAGTATAATTTACCTCCTATCTCTCTAATCCATTCCTAATGATGGTAAGAGTAGGAAAAGAAAAAAGGACTTTATTTCCTCATTTTAAAGCTGCCTTTAAAAATGTTCAAGCATTCTATTATAATAATACCCAGAAATCAAGGTAAAAATTTAATCCACATTCTGACCATTTGAATAAGTCATATGTTCCAACTTCTGTCCATGCAGGAATTTGTTACATGCCTAAAATTTCCCTTAAAAATGACACAAAATTGCAAAATACATAGCAGTAGCAATAAGTCTCCTTGCCTTCAAGTCAAGACTCTGAATACTGTACATCAGCTCCTAGCATGTTCATTAATACCTACTTTTTCTAAAACATGCAAGTCAACATATCAAGAAAATTAACCTCAAAAGGTTTTTAGAAAACAAGTTCTGAAGATTTTGCAGAATACTAAACTTTTTTATGACCAATTCTCAATAACCAAGGAACGTGATGGCATATGCTATCAAATGAAGGACTAATGAATGAAGACAAATTTAACTAGAGATAAGTTTACTTTCAAGAAAGCACTTTGTCAATGCAAAAGCAAAGTTCAAGTATTGCAAACAAAGGAAAGGCAGGATGCAACATTTCATATGCCATAACATGTCCTACAGAAAAGAAATAAAGCTCATATGATTTATAAATCAATTGCACTATATTACCTGATGCCTTTTAGTCTCAATTGCCACAAGCAATCCTAACAACATTGACAGAACAAAATACCCCGAATCCATAAAATCTTGAGACCCACCAGTAACTAAGACTGTAGGATTTTCCCTTTCATGTTATATTAGCCTCATAATCTGACCGAAAAGTCAAATTATGTCACCATGATTTCAAAGCCTGCTGTTCTATTTTTTTTTTAATTCATTCCATCTAGCCAAAGAGTGTATCTAAAGTTCTATATGCCAGTGTACTTGGAACACATTAATTCCATTAGCAGGCTATTTCAGGAAATAGTGAGCATATTTCTTGGAAACAAATACATGTGGTTAAAAAACAGTCTCAAAAAAAAAAAGTATGAGGTGAAAAACTGAAAACAAAGATGATTTTCAAATGCAATTAGAACTCTTTCCCATCACATATCAAAGTGTCATAACTGCTTCTTGACTGAGAAGTTGGTGTTTTGGATTTGGGTCTTTAAACCAAAAAAACCTATCTTGAGATATCACTATAAGGAGTCTATCTGCCTCTTAATCATAGGCAACTGCTAAATGAAGTGTATCTCTTTTCTCTGTTACATTACTATTGGCAACCAGATCCTCAGTAAGTGCCCAGAAATGTTTCCATGGTTACAAAAAGCATTCAGCATCCCTCTTGTTTTGGGCCAATTTAGCTTAAAATCTATTGTAGAGAAAAAATATGGCACATTAAGGAACATAAAATCAAGATACAATGTTATGAAAAGAATTCAAGGTTAAATGGGAAAAGCAGACTTGACAAGGCTTTTTAAAAAGTGCATATAAATCACTGATTAAAATGCCGCCTTTTCCTAGTGTATCTCCAAATACATCTCTTTAATAGACTGCAAAGCAGCCATGTACTGCAGCTGCCGTGATCCGTTGGAATAAAAGAAAAACTGAGCACTGATGATAATTTAAGACTGCTAGCCAGCAGGTAGACCCAAAAAAACCAAATGTTTAATAGTCATACAGCTGAGAGTCCAGTCCCTTATCCTGGTTTTGTAGAGGGCTCAGGGTATGTACATATTTTGAGGAAAGAGGAACAAGAGTCTTTGTTCACTGGTTAAGAGGCATTTGAAGTAAATTAGTGGGCTATATCACATCAGGAAGAGAGACAAAGATGAAAACTCCCTAAAGGCAACTTAGTAAAGTTCCCCCACCTATAAAGTCATGAGTGAGTTGGGCCAATGAGACTGTCTCATTTTAGGTCTCTACTGCATTCCCAACTCCCACCACCACCAACAGCCAGGACATTGAAAGCATTTGTGCATCTTCTGGAACATATTAAACAAATGGCATAAGCTTTGCAATAATCTGAAGGAGTGGCTGATCTCTACGTGTGTACACTTGTCCACTCCCCATAGTGCTTTGTATACATGGTAGACATTCAATAAGCATTTGATTAAGTGAGAAAAGCCGTCATACAAAACCTCTCTTTTTAGAGAAATTTTTCTCCCCATATTGACCTATACATTCACACCTCCCTTTGTCATATTCTATTGCTCTTAGTTTCACTGTGAAATCAAAAAAAGCGAGTGAGATTTAGTTATAATACTGTTATGGACTAAATGGAAGACTTTCACTTCCAGGAAGATAGAATAGATGTACTTTTCCCTATTCTTCCCCCTAAGTACAATCAAAAACCCTAGACACTGTATATAAAACAAAGATAGGAAGACTAAAAGGTACAGAGAAGATGGTAGAATGGCCAGGGACCAGAATTCAAGGAACATCATGGTGGTGACTTTCTTGGGTTGTTTTGCCACACATAGCCCAGACATGAAGCCAAAGAAGCTGGAAACCCATAAATGCCAATGGGCACAGACAAAAAAGTTCCCAAGAAAAGCCCACTCTTTCTATGCAAAGGACCAGGGAAGGGGCAGCCTAGAAAAAAAAGAAAACTCAGATAATCAATGTTCTACTCTAGCTAAACAGCACAGTAAAAAAATAAAAAAAGAAAAGAAAAAGAAAAAAACTATTCCCTACCCTCATCCATGTCAGCAAAGTCCAAATGGGGAGCCTACATTCCCATCCTCACCAGGCTATAATGAGGCACCCTGATCAATATCCCCACCAGAGGGTGCCAAAGAAGGCAAAGTAGGGATCCAGGACTTTCATTTTTGATAGCCAATAATAAGCATCCTCTATCTCTATCAGAATACGCCACATGAGGAACTTGGACCCAGACTTGAATTGAGGCATTCCTGCCCCTCCCAACTTGGGGGGTATCAGAGGAGCTCTAGTGGAGACAAGATTTTCACCATCACCCAACAGTATTAAGGCTACCCTCAACTCAGTGTTAGTGGAACTCACATGGGAAGATAGAACTCCCATCCTCACCCAACAATAATGAGGACCATCCCTTCAAGAGTTAAGGAGGCCAAGAGGGAAACCTGGACTTCTGCCTCCACTAATAAGCCAATGCCCCCATTGCTCTGTCAGAGCCCTGTCAAAGACTCTCTTCCTGAGATGCCTTTTTGATGACTTCATTGTGTCATGAAAATAATGAAAACTATTTCTCTATATGTATTCATATTGTTTTAGATACCATTTCTTCTTACAATAGCTCCCTAGAGAGACAACATACATTCTTCCCTTCAATTTAGCCTCCAAACTGATGCTAGAGTTATCCTTCTAAAACAAGGCTCTGTTGGTGTCACTTATGATTATGATCTTCTTGAGATTCCCAACTGCTTACAAAATAAAAGCTAAATCCCTAACACAGAAAAAACAAAGACCTTCTCAGTTGCAACCTAAGCTCTAGCCTCATTTTCCATCCCTGAAAATGTCAGGCTTGTCCACATATCTGTGTTCATGCCATTCCTCTAAAAGGAATGCTTTTCTCCCTCCATCCACCTGTTAAATTCTGACTCATGCTTACAGTTTGTAGTCCTATATCACCTGCTTTGTGAAACCTTTTCTGACCATCTCTGATAAAATTATCTCAAGAGTTACCATGTACCTAGTTGTTGTAGCTTTACACAAACTTTTTTTTATAGGACTCATTACATATGACTAACTCTTAGGCATTACACAACTCATTATAGGAAAACCAATATCTTAGTTGTACATTTATCTCCCAGCCCAAACATGCTACTCTATTAATAAGAATGTCCAATTCAATTTTAGAATATAGTTTTAAGTGTGTATTTTCTAAGTCTCAGTTTCTACTTAGGATGTAGAACATTGGAAATAATGCTCCCACTCTTTCACAACAAAAACAATAAAATATAGGTATTTGTAAAATGACACATTTCTTAAACTCATCAGAGAGCTCTAGTCATAATATAAACAACCAGTCCAAAAGCAAAAAAAAGAAAACTTATTTCAAAGGAATAAAGGACTCAAGCATTGCCTTGCTAGGGGCAGATGCTGGATTTATGCAAGATGGTAAGAAGAAGCTAATATTTTTAAGGAATTTCTAAAGGCCAACTATGGACAAGCACGAGTGTACAGAACTCATAGGAGTCACAAATCCAAGGAAAATCGAAACCCATTTAGAAGCTCTTCTCCACAAAATTCATAAGAAAGACTGGAGGCAGGGCACAACAGGAGTAAAGAAAGTTTCTCTCATAGTGCAGTCCTGGAAGAGGGGAAGAGTGGCTACTATAGGAGAGGTAAGAAGTCTTGCCAAAATTCTTCTATGATATTTACATTATGGAACAAAGGCTTTAAGCTACTTGGGGAAGGGAAGCAAATTTTGTCACCCCTAAACCACAGATAAAAACACATTAACATGAGTGAATAAAACAAAATTAAAAATTCCACCTTAGGAAAAGGGCAGAAAGAATTCTTAGGGTCAGACCATCAGGGGAGGGGCAAAATTATTGAGAAGGCCCTAACTCTGTGACACAGGGACATAGGAACTGCCTAAAATAGGCTGCTCCAAAACAGCAGAAAACAGAAATTTCCAACACAACCACACCACATTAGCAAATACCAAGTAATATAGAAGAAAGAAGGCTCCTTCCAGGAGAGGGACAAAAGCCTAAAGAGAGAGACACTTTCTGAGGCACAGGCAAAAAAAGGAGACTCAAGGCTGAAGATAGAGCAGATTTTCACAAAAATCTGTAGAAGACAAGCCCCTACCCTAGACACAATGTAATAATAGAGAATTTTGAAGCCTATGTAACACTGAGGTTAACAATAACAGCAAAACCCATACCCAGATCAAATTCTGACTAAATTGACCCAACCTTCTCCCAGCATTAGAAAAGGCTAATATTTTTTTTCAATATATGAAATTTATTGTCAAATTGGTTTCCATACAACACCCAGTGCTCATCCCAAAAGGTGCCCTCCTCAATACCCATCACCCACCCTTCCCTCCCTCCCACCCCCATCAACCCTCAGTTTGTTCTCAGTTTTTAAGAGTCTCTTATGCTTTGGCTCTCTCCCACTCTAACCTCTTGTTTTTTCCTTCCCCTCCCCCATGGGTTTCTGTTAAGTTTCTCAGGATCCACATAAGAGTGAAACCGTATGGTATCTGTCTTTCTCTGTATGGCTTAAGAAAAGGCTAATCTTATTTCCAGACAGAAATACTATTTCCTTTCCCTACCTATGATGTTTGATTTGAATCAAAAATTACAAGACAAGCAAAATAAAAAGAAAGGAAAAATACACTATCGAGAGACAAAGCAATCAAAAAAGCCAAACTCAGAGATGACTCAGATGTTGGAACTACCAGACAGGAAACTTAAAGTAACTATAATTAACATGTTAAAAGTCACAGTGGGAAAAGGGGGAACATGCATAAACTCATATGAAATTTCAGCAAAGAAGACTGAAATTATTATTTAAAAAAATTTTTTTTACATTTATTTATGTTTTGAGAAACAGAGTGAGACAAAGTGTGAGCGGGGTAGGGGCAGAGAGAGAAGGAGACACAGAATCTGAAGCAGGCTCCAGGCTCTGAGCTGTCAGCACAGAGCCTGACACGGGGCTCGAACCCACTGACCCTGAGATCATGATCTGAGCTGAAGTCGGATGCTCAACTGACTGAGCCACCAGGCACCCCTGAAATTATTTTTTAAAATCAAATCAGAATGCTAGAAATAAAAATATATGGTAACAGAGATGAACTCATAGTCAGACTTTCAGTGGACTCGTCATCAGACTTGACACAAAGAAAGTAAACTTGAAGAATAGATGTCATTAGATTGTACCACCTAAACTGGAGTACAAAAAGGGAAAAAAGAGTGAAGGAAAAAGAACATTCAAGAGCTGTGAGACGGTATCAAAAGGTCTAATATTTGTGCAATTGGAATACTAGAGAGAGGAGCAAAAGAGAATGTATTAGAAGCAGTATTTGTAGAGATGGTGGCCAAGAATTTTCCAGAACTAATGAAACTCACTAAACTACAGACACAGAAAGATCAGAGAACACCAAGACAAATAAACACCAGAACACACACACATACGGACACATGCACACACACCCGTAGATATAGCTGCTGAAAACCACAGATAAACACAATATCTTGAAGGTATCCAATAGAAAAAAAAGACATTTTACATGCAGAAGAACAAAAGTAAGAATTACAGCATACTTCTCATATGAAAACTATGCAAGCCATGAGACAGTGAAATGACAACCTTAAAATGCTGGGGAAAAAAATAACTGTCAACTCAGAATTCCATACTTAGCTGAAATCTATTTCAAAAATAAATATTTTTCAGACAAACAACTAAGATAATTCATTAGCAGCATATGCGCCTAAGCTAAAGACTTCAAATAGCATAAATGAGGCAAACATTCTTATTTTAATCAGAGAGACAACCAATCTAGAGACAACCATCTAAAGCAAAACAGCATCAATGTATTGAGTATTTCTTTCATGTATAAAAGCAAAATGTATCACAATAAAACAAAGGACTTGAAGGAAAAATTGGGAATATACTGTTGTAGTATTACTAAACTATACCTAAAGCAGTAAAATATTTTTTCAAGGTAGACTGCAATTAATTAAAGATATATGTTGTAAATCCTAGCATGACCATTAAGCATTTTTTAAAAAGATATGTAATTTTTTAATTAAAAAAAAGAGATATGAATAATGAGCCCAGAGTGGAGAGGAAATGGAATCTTAAAAATAGTCAATTCAAAAGAAGGCAGAAAAAAAATAGGATAAAAGAAACGAAGAATAGGTGAAACAAATAGGAATAATCTAATGACAGATTTTATTTCAACAATATCAAAAATTACATTAAATATAAACAATTAAGACCAACTAAACAGTGGAAAAAAAAGACCAATTAACTGAAAATTTGTTAGGTTGGATGAAAAAAAAAAGACCCAATTTTATGCCATGCACAAGAATACCACTATAAATATAAAAATAAATTTAAAGTTAATGAATATACCATGTCAACACTAATCAAAAAAATATTGGGAGGCTCCTGGGTGGCCCAGCTGGTTGAGCTCAGGTCATGATCTCACAGCTCCTGAATTTGGGCCCTACATCAGGCCCCGTGCTGACAGCTCAGAGCCCGGAGCCTGCTTCAGATTCTGTCTCTCTCTCTGCCCCTCCCCTGCTCATACTCTGTCTCTCTCTCTCAAATATTAACAAACATTTTAAAAAAATTAAAACAAAAAAAGAACACTGGAGGGGCACCTGGGTGGCTCAGTTGGTTAAGTATCATATTCTTTTTTTTTTTTTAATGTTTGCTTGAACCCATGAACCAAGAGATCACGACCTGAGCTAAAGTCGGAGGCTTAATAGATGGAGCCACCCAGGCGCCCCAAGCATTGTACTCTTGATTCTGGCTCAGGTCATGATCTCACGGTTGGTAAGATCAAGCCTCACATCAGGCTCCCTGCTGACAGCACCAAGCCTGCTTCCTCTTCCTCTCTATGCTTCTCTCTCTCTCTCTCTCTCAAAACAAACAAATAAATAAATAAACATTTAAAAAAAGAAAGAGCTGGAATAGTCATATTAATATCAAAATAGACTTCAGGGATAAAAAAGGTATATTACATAATGAGCAAAAAGTCAATTCATCAAGGAAGCACATATTTCTACAATGTATATGGAATTAATAACAGGGCTTCAAACTACATGAAGCAAAAACTGCTAGAACTGGAAAGAAAAATAGCCAAATCCACAAGAAGAGTTAGAAACTGCAATACTTTTCTCTCAGTAATCAACAAAACAAAATCAGTTGGCAAAATCAGTGGATAAAATAAGTATATAAAAAATTCTGAGAAAAACATCCTCAAAAAACGTGAAGTAATTTATAGAACACTGTGCCCAACAACAGCAAAATACATAGTCTTTTTCAAGTACATAGGAAACATTCAACAAGTCAGAACATATTCAGAATGATAAAACAAACTTTAACTAATTAAAAAAACCCACAAAATTACATAAAATACGTACTTAGACCATACTGAATTAAACTAGAAATTAGTAACAGAAAGTTATCTAAAATATTTCCAATATTTAGAACATAACCAACATACTTTTAAGTAAACCACGTATCAAAAAAAGTCAAAGGGAAACTAGAAAATATTTTCTAATGACAACTTATTAATAATTATTGGATGCACATAAAGCAGTTCTTATAGGGAAATTTATACATTTAATAATTATATTAGAAAAAAGTAAGAACAAATTATAACCAAAGCAAGCAGAAGAAAATAATAAAGATAATAGTAGAAAGCAATAAAATCAGGAACAGAGAAACAATCAAGAAAAATTAATAAAACCAAAAACTAGTTCTTTGGAAAAAAGATATATAAATTAGATAATAATTTACTCAGACAGACCACACCCTCTGCAAAATATGAAGACAAAAATCATCAATACCAGGAAATTTAAAACATTTAAAAGATAGCATGGAAATACTATGTCTATAAATTTAACAACATAGATGACATTTTAAAAATTCTTGAAAAAACACAAACTGCATAAAATCACTCAAGAAAAAGACATATAACTTGAATAATCCTATACATACTAAAGAAACTGAATTTGTACTTGAAAATATTCCCCCTCCCCATCCCTACTTCTCAACACAAAATTCCTGGTTCAGATGGGTTTGCTGGAAAACTATAGAAAACTTCTGAGAAACAAATAAAGCTTGTTTAATTCAAATTTTTCTAGACTACAGGAAAGGAAAAATGTTTCAGAATTCATTGTGAATTCATTGTGAGGCCAACATTATCCAGATACCAAGACTACACAAAGAGTACAAGAAAAGAAAACTACAGCCTACTATCCCTAATGAAAACAGAAGGAAAACAAAATCCTCAACAAAACACTGGCAAAACAAATCCAGCAATACATGAAAAGAACAGTACCATGATCAAGTGGATTTTATCCTGGGTATGCAAGACAACTTCAACACTCAAAAATTAATCAGTGTAATTCATTTCAACAGACTAACCAAGAAAGATCACATAATAATCTCAATATTTCAAAACAGCATTTTACAGAATTCCTTTTTGATAAAAACTCATAGCAAACCTATGGAAGGGAACTTCTTCAATAAAATAAAGAGCATCTACAAATACCTACACCTAAATACTAATAGTGAAAGACAAAGTTTTTCTAGTAAGCTCAAGATCAAGGCAAAGATATCTATTTTCATCACTCTTATTCAATAGAGTGCTCAATAGAGCATAATCAGTTAAGATAAATCAATAACAGAAAGGGATATTGGGAAGGAAGAAATAAAACTGTCCTTTTCCCCACTAATTGTATTATTTTCTATGTAGAAAATCCCAAAATACCTGCAAAAAACTATTAGAACTAACAGTGGGTTTAGAGAGATTGCAAAATATAAGGTCATTATACAAAAGTCAATGGCATTTTTACATACTAGCAAGCAGCAGTTTTAAATTTAAAGTTATAAAAGTATTCTTTACAAAAGCATCCCCAAAGAGGAAATACTTAGGTATAAATCTAACAAAATATCTATGAGATCCTTTATGCTGGAAACTACAAAACAGATGGAAAAAAATCCAAGCACTAAATAAAGCAATATACCATGTTCATGAATTGAAAAACAAATATTATCAACATATCATTCCCTCCAAACTGATCTGTGGATTCAACACAATTCCAATCAAATTCCCAGCATAATTTTTTAATCAAAAGTTTATTCTAAAATGTATATAGGAATCAAACCACAAGAGACTCTTAATGATAGAGAACAAACTGAGGGTTGCTCAAAGGGGAGGTGGGTAAGGGGATGAGCTAAATAAGTTATGGGTATTAAGGAGGGCAATTGTTAGGATGAGCACTGGAAGTTATATATAAGTGATGAATCACTAAAATCTACTCCTGAAACCAATATTACACTATATGTTAACTAACTAAAATTTAAATTAAAATGATAAAAAAATAAAAATTAAATGGAGAAGCAAATATAATCAAAACAATGTTTTAAAATAATAAAGTTGGAGGGCCCACACTACCTGATTTCCAGACCTATTATAAAGCTATAGGAATCAAGGGTGCCTGAGTGGTTCAGTCAGTTAAGCATCTGACTCTTGATTTCAGCTCAGATCATGATCCAAGGGTCATGGGATTGAGCCCCACATGGGGCTCCACACTGGGCATGGAGCCTGCTTAAGATTCATTCTCTCTCTCTCTCTTTCTCTCTCCCTCTCTCTCTCTCTCTCTCTCTCTCTCTCTCTCTCTCTCTCCCCTCCTCCTCCTCCTCCTCTCTGCCGCTCCACCCTGCTCACACGCTTTCTCTAAAATTAAAAAAAAAAGTTATAGGAATCAGGACAGTGTGATATTAGAGAAAGAATACAAATATAGATTATTGGGAAAATATAGAGTCCAGCAATAGACCCACTCATGTATAGATAATATATTTCTGACAAAGATCCCAAAGCACATAATGGAAAAAGGATAATCATTTCAACAAATGAGATAGGAATAATGGACATCTATATTGAGGGTGGGAGGGAAACACTTTCATCCATACTTCACATAATATTTAAAAATTACCTCAAAATGTATATCCCTAAATGTAAAACCCATATCTCTAAAATTTCCAGAATAAAACACAGAAAAAATGTCTTTGTGACCTTAGGCTATACAAAGATTTCTTAGATATGATAACAAAAGCACAATTCATAAAAATAAAAAACTTGATGAGATGGATTTCATGTAATTAAGAATCTCTGCTCTTCAAGGGACACCATTAAGAGAAGGAAAAGACAAGGCACAAAACTGGGAGAGAATATTTGTAAATTGTAGACCAATAGAAAAGATCCAGAAATGTATCTCATACTCAGAATATAAACATAACACTCAAGTCTTGAAGATTAAAAAGCAGTTCAATAACAGTGGGCAAAAGATTTGAAGACTTTACTAAAGAAGCCACACAGATGATAAATAACTGCATGAAAAGATGCTCGAAGTCATTAGTTATTGGGGAAATGCAAATTAAAATCAAAACAAGAGTTAAAACCTATGAAAGGCCTTGAGATTTTATCCTACTTGCACACTAACAACTTTGCCTGCTACAATTTTTATGGATGTTGGCAGAAGACATAAGACTTGAGTCAGAGACAAAGGATGTTTTATTACAGTACCACATACTACATGAACATCACATTCACGTCAGTCCCCCACTCTCCAAGTACTACGGGGGCGATGCAGAGGCAGGCTCAGATAGATGCCCAGCATGGAAGCGATGTCACAGCCAAGGAAGACCCAGCTTGTGAAATCTCTACCATTTGCAAGCAAATCTGCCTAAGCTTTGCCCTGAAGTGAGACATTATCTTTATTAGACTGAAAGGCAAACAAATCTTCTCTCTGCTCTGAAGAGAGATGCTATCTCTATCTTCCAAGGCTCTTTGTCATACAAACATCCTTGAAAAGATAGTCTAAAATAAGAGGCTGTTTGTGACTTTGCTCATAGGACAGACTGGAGACCAGAGGAGAGTGATCTCCCAATAAGAGCTATCAGTACACACCTGTGAGAATGGCTGAAAAACATTTTATGATAACACCATGGTAAAGTGAAAATGAGTGACTACATTAATTTTGGGAATGTGAAGTGGTATTCAGATAACAGCAGAATTTCTTAAAGTTAAACATATACTTCCCATATGACCTACTCCTAGGTATTTACCTAGTTGAAATGAAAACTTACATTTGCACCCAAACCTGTTTCGCAAATGTTTATAGCAGCTTTATTTACATTGCTAAAAACTGGAAACAACCCAAATATCCCTCAACTGATGAATGGATCAACAAACTGTGGTGCATTTATGCAGTGGAATACTACTCAGCAATTAAAAAAAAAAAAAGAAGCAGCAAACTACTGAAACACACAGCAACATGGATGAATCTCAAATGCATTACTGTAAGCACACAATAAAAGAAGCCAGATTCAAAAGGCTACCATCTGCATATTTCCATTTATATAGCATTCTGGAGAAGACAAAATGATAGAAAGAAAATGTACCAGCAATTTCCCGGAGCTGGTGGTAGAGAAATGAGTACAAAGGGACTTGGGGGAATTTTTTTTGAGGTGATGGAATGGTTTATACCTCAGTTGTGGCAGTGGTTACAAGACTGTGTATTAAAACAGAGCCATATACTAACAGGGATGAATTTTACTATATGCAAATTATAACTTGGAAAAGGGAGAGGAAAAAAAGAGAAATAATATGTATAAACTCTAGAATTGGACTTCCTGAGCTGTGCCTCTTTCTAAATACGGATCTTGGGTATATTCACAAGTTCTCTAAGCATAATCTTCTCAACTGTGATGTGAGAAAAATAATAGTATCTATGTCTTAGAGTTGTTAGCTTACCTTGTTGTAATGATGTTCCATCATTAATTATTATTTGGTGTCCTATTATATACCTAGCATTATGCTTGATGTTAGGGATACAAAAATTAATCTATGATGTGGCTCCTGCCTTCTGGGAGGCTATGATCCACAGAATAAACATCCCCTGAATAAACCAATAAACACATTGTTTTACTGCCATTAGATTATTACAACAATTACACAAATTTTAAAAATCCAATTTCAAGCAACTATTAAGCCAAATTCATGTTAATCATTTTAAATACAGTTCAACTTTAGCAAGAATTTTCTAAATTAGGAATAGAAATTTCAAGTCAAATCTAAGAAATCCTATTGGTTGCCCAGATGTTTCTAAAATTATCTCTACAGATAATTTTTAAAAGCTGGAAATTGAATTTATTTATAAGTTTGTCATATTCAGAAAGAATATCAGCCTCCCTTGTTTTTCCAATTTATTCTAGCATTTCAACATTAATTTAAGTAAGAGTATCAAGAAAGTACTATAAAAAGAATATGAAATTATGTTTCCTCATTTTCTAAGATTTCATGTATCTGGATAAAATGTTTCCTTAAAAAGATAAAACTAAGAGGAATCACTGAAAATGGATGAAGAGGCTGTGGTATTCCAGAAAAGTCTGCTTCCCCCAAAAAGAAAGGAATTAGTGACATCACCTTTAAGTCACATAAAAGATCCAAGAATCTTGGTGATATATGTATGCATTACAAGCACACATCACATATACACACCCAACACCTTTCTTGGCCTGTCATGTACCTCTGTCCCTCAACCAAGTCGAATGTTCTTACTTCAGGCTTAGAGCATTAGAAACATGAGAAATTCATGCCAGGACATACTATAGCTACTTTTACAGAGTTAATTACATTTTCACTATATTCAACATATCTGACAGGATAAAGCTCTAAAGACAGTTTGTTGTAAATGTGTCCTTTCCACTCAGGGCTTAAAGAAAATCAAGCTATTCTTATTTCAGAGGTTTCCTATCTACTGTCATCTCACATCACGTCTCAGTGAAACGCTGTGAAAAGTGTTCTTGGAGTGTTATCAACTAAAAATTTTGCAACAAGTATGGCTTTTTGCACAGGATTTCACACCGAATAATATAGTAACATCTAGAGATTCCTAACCAAGTGAAAAAAAGAGAACATTTTAAATGATCGTTTAAAAAGCATGACATATGCACAAGGGCTTCTCAAACAGAGCCCACAAACTTGTTTTCACCATTTTGCTTGCTCTGAACTATTGTTCTGGAGTATGGAGCCCACAAATACAGATCTCCCAACGTTTTATATATTGAAAATATTCCTAAGGAGTATATCTCTCAATAAGAAGCCAGTGTGTGGAAACGTTTAAAGAGAGAGAAAAATAAAATTCATATGATAACTAAAACAAGTCAAAATAAAATTAGTAGAAATGTCCTTTGGCAGAACCCAGAGAAATTAATCACTGGCTACCTTACCTTGCATTTTTCCATTAACATTTTCTAAAATACCAGAGAGCTGGCTGTCAAAGCTGTGCTGAAGACCACTTCTTTGCTTTTCAAGGTGACGTTGTTCCTCAGCAATAGAAGAGAGCATATGTGGTGGCTTTTGGTCATCAAGGGTCTGACTGGGCCACTGGGACATTATGGAACAGGAGTCCTTTTCAGGTTGGCTAAGTCTGGGGCTTGAACTTTGAGCAGAGTCCTGCAAATCACTATTACAACAGGAGAAATGATCCACTTCAAGAAACAAGGGATTTTCATCCTCTTGACGCCAATCATTGCCTTGTTCTTCATCTTCAAAGTAAGCTTCCTGAATCTGAATATCATCTAAGTCCTGGTCTAGCTTTTCACTTAATTTAGAGTCTTGCTTGTTTAAGTTAACCAGCGAAGCAGATAACATATCTCCTGCTTGCTGGAGAGCTTCATAAACCCGAGATATCCAGGAAGAGAGAGGCTGGAAGAAGTTCTGACCATCCTGGGACGCCATGGCCAACACCATGGCCAGCTATCTGATGTCTACAAGTCCACTTGTTCAGTTCCTTCAGTACTCTGGACTTAATGTGAACTACAGAATAAGCATGATGACAAATTAAATTGGAGATCTCTTAATGGCTGTGAATAGTTCACTCTCAAAACTTCTCAGCTGAAACAGAGGAAAGAAATACTTACACCTATTAAAGTAACAAACTCAGACCCATTACCAGATAACCTATAATCAATGTCAAACAACATTTGGAGACAAAAAGAGATCATCATTGAAGTCTGAAAGTAGCTAGATAAAAATGACTGTGGAAATCTAAATGTAGATTATTTCAATGCCTATTCACCTACTCAGGCATGTGCAAAACTTCCATCAGCAGTAATGGGCTCTATTCATGTGGACTGAGAGAAGTCTATCCCCATAGACCATACTTAACAATGTGAAAAGGATAAATGAATCTTCATTAAGAGGCAGTTGGACATGACATTTCAAAATACAAGAAAGGTTGGATGCTTCATCTACGAACCTGCAGATCCCAGTGAGCAGGCTAATAAGCATCTCTGCTTCATGACACAAAGATTTATCCATTCAAAGGAGATGTGTGCCTGGAATTAAAAAGCTTTTAACAGATCTTAAAGTAAGATTTTATATTTTTGTGCAATTTCTAGAAATCATTTATATTCGTGGGGAGCAAAGAACCACTGCAAAACAGAGTGGCAAGTGGAGTATGCAGCTTACTGGAGACAGGATCCTCGCATCTGGTTGCCTTTGTCTGTGTTCCAGCCTCCCCAAGACCTTCCTCTACAGCCTGCAAGATTCCTGAGAGACCTTCCTTCCCACAAGATTCACAACCTGAAGGAGGGGGCTATAAGGACATCAACATAGCAACAGGGCACAACGAAGATTCTAGAGCTAAACATCTATACTTTTATACACATGCATGCATACAAACATATACATAAATTCATATACATATGTATGTGTATTGTGTGTATATATATACACACACACATATATATACATATATATGTACAATATATGTATACATATGTGTGTGTGTGTATATATATATATATATATGTGTGTGTGTGTGTGTGTGTGTGTGTGTGTGTATGTGTGTGAATATTTATATATATCTTATTGCCCTAACAATGCTCATCAACAACTCAGGATGAATGCTATAAATGATGGCAGAGCCTAAATTCACTGATTGTGCTTAACTACCCCATCTCTTCTATAGCAATAGCTTCCTTCTGACTCAGTCTACCAGCACTCCTGTATATTTCAGGCTTCTTGACCTCAGGCTACTGCAATTGATAGGATTGCCTACCTTCTCCTAAAATTTTCCTTCTAGCTTTTTTTTTTTTTTTTAGTTTTTGTAATAGCCATTCATACATGCATTGATTCATCAATAAACAATACTCATCACCTGGGAGAGCTGATCCATCCAATAAGGCTCAACATTTTTGTATACAAAATATACATCTCCAGCCCTTAGCTCAATCCCTCTATATAGGTTTGTATCCCTGGTTACCTAAGCTAGTGGTTCACAAACTTTGTGGGAGAATAACCTGGTAATCTAATTTAAAAAAGAAAAGAGTCTCAGACTGGTTGAAGGAATACACCCTGGATCTTTTTATTTTTGTCAAGTTTCTCAGGTGACTCTGACACACACCAAAGTTTGAGAGATGCTGATCTGAGGAAAGAGCTACACTTGGGGGTCTCACCAAAATCTCAAATTCAGCCATCAAAACTAGCACATAACTTTTGCTACTATAAGGGTTCAACACCCTAGACTCACATCTGTGACTTTCTCTTTTCACCTCTGCTCCCTTACATTCCTTACATTCCAAGTTCTGCTAGCTTTAGGTCTATGAAGACCCTTCCATTATGTTTGTAGAGTGATCACTTTTCCTACACTCTAATCTTCCCAGATATTACATACCTAGTTGGTTTCCATCTCAAATCTTCTCCAGCCTCAATCCATCCCTTGAGGTTTGCTCACCATAACCTGACCTTCAATCAGGTCTATTGTCTGTCTCCTCCCCTAGAATAGATATTCCTAGAGGGCAGGGACTGTAGGTTTTATTCCCTAGCTTATCCACAATGTCTAGAAGTGTGCTAAGTATGTAGTCAATTCTCAAGAAATGAACTAATGAGTGCTATTTAATATTGTGCCTAGAATAGTGTGTAGCATAAAGTGTGTACTCAAATTCACTAAATTCATGAATAGACCTCAGAATTGTTGAAAACATCTTAACATCACCAGACAAATCCCCTGCAGGGTATTATAAAAGGGTTCTTTCAGCATTTCTTCCACTCCATTTCACCACCCACACAGTTTTTGTTTGTTTTTCCTCCACAAATATTGTGCCTCAGTTGTGCTTCAGATGATCACAGACCTAGAAAGTTCCCTGAGAAATCACTGGGTTTAGCTTCTAACACTGTCTTTCAGTACTTGAAACATTTTAAGATGGAGATTGCATATCTTCCTTAATAATCCTTTCTATTGTTTTATTACACAGAGAAAACTTTATTTTAATATTCAATCCAAAATATTTTAATTTAAGTCAGGGTTTTCTCATCCAATCTTTGAACTAGTAACAGCCTCTGTTCTTTTTTTTCCCCACAAAATAGGTTTATTTTAGAAATTTTAGGGAAAAAAGATAAGCAAAAATAAAAGAGGTAATAAGGCATAGTCTCCATTACCCAAAGATAACCAGCCTTTTATTCTATGTCCATAGGATAATTTTTTATACATATAATTCATTGTCAAGTTAGCTTATATACAGAGTATACAATGTGCTCTTAATTTCAGCATAGACTCCCATGATTCATTACTTACATACAACACCCAGTGCTCATCAAAACAAGTGCCCCCCTCAATGCCCATCACCCATTCTCCCCTCACCCCTGCCTCCCCATCAACCCTCAGTTTTTTCTTTGTATTTAAGAGTCTCTTATGGTTTGGCTCCCTCTCAATTTCTAACTACTTTTTTCCTTCCCTTCCCCCATGATCTTCTGTTAAGTTTCTCAAATTCCACATGAGTGAGAACCATCCACGTTGTTGCAAAAGTAACAGCCCATGTTCTGGGTCTCATATCTCTTTCTTTTGTAATCTCTGTCTATCAAAGCCTCTAGGCAATTTTTCTAAAAAAAAATAAAGCTTATATCACTCCCCTAGTTTAAAAGGAAAATCAAAAAGAAACCCTACTGAGGTTTTCCTATTACTTATAGTGCAGAATTTGAGCATTGGCAGCCCATCTGTCAAAATCACAAAACTCTGTGTTTATTGATGCAGAGTTCTTTAAAAATTAATTTTGATGCCTCCAATTCACTACAGTCCTCATCTCTCCCTGTTATATGTACCTACTTGCTTTATTCATTTTTATGTAGCCTGCCTGACCCCCTGGAAGCACCTGAATTTTTAAGTCCTACCCTATAGGATAAAGTTCACATTCTTTACGATGGCATACAAGAGAAGAGATGCTCAAAAAATGAACAATCAGGGGTGCCTGGAAGACTCAGTCAGTTAAGCATCTGACTCTTGATTTCAGTTCAGGTCATGATCTCATGGGTTCGTGAGTTGGAGCACTGGGTAGGGCTCCGAGCTGGGTGTAAGCCTGCTTAAGATCCTCCCTCCCTCCCTTTCTCTTTCTCTCTCTCCCTCTCTCTCTTCCTGGCTCACATGCATGCTCTCTCTTATCCAAAATTTAAAAAAAAAAAAAAAAAAAGAACAATCAGCACTACCTAACTAACCTTAGTACTGGAGGGGTCCTAGAGACCTCCTGTAAGTTGCCAACTCTTTAACTGATGAATCACTGGATGTGAGGACTTCTGGGATGTGGAGTCTCAGATCAGTGGCTATTTATCAACCAGTTTGGAAGTATTTCAATTGCTTCACAACTCACAAAGCCATCCCTCTTGTCCTGACAGAATGTCTAGCTCTGTATGAGCTGTTCCCAATAACACTGCCCCACAGTGATAACTTGGCTATTCTTCACCACCCCTCATTGTAAAGTCCTATGTTCCAGTCACACTAACACACTAAGCATTTGTCATAGTAACTGTGCTCTTCCCTGACTTCTGTTTGCTCTGCCCAGATGCCTTCTCTCCCTGGCCTGCCTGGTAGATACTTACTCATTTTTTACAATGAAACTCCTATTGCATATGTCAACACTTCTACAGTCAAAGGTGTGGCCTCAGAGTACTTTAAATGTGTCTTTATGATGTAAGTTTTCACTGGATATGGTAATTATTTGTCAATCTTCCTCTTCCAATGGACACTATTTAGAATTAATAATTCTAGGACCCACACAGGGTAAGGGCTCTTTATCTAATGTTTGCTATGTGAATGAATGAATGAATGAATGAATGTTATTAATGAACATTTTCTTCATCTATAAAGTGGAGTTAACTCACTAGATAACCCTTAATAGTTCCTTTCTGCTTTGAAACCCAAGAATTTACCAGTGTGGGCCAAAAAGCATTATAATATTGAGCCTGGATATATTCAGCATTAAGTTGCCTTTTCAAAGATTGGTTCTGTACCTTTGTCAATAACCACTGTCAGATGATTTTGGAGCAATTAGAAAGGGGCCAAATATCCAATATCCATCTATATATTAAACAGTGTCCAATTGTTATATTCTACAATACTAAAAAAGAAAGGGCACCTAAAGCTGGAACATGAAAAATTACCTACTTAGCAACACTGGAGACATTTCATTTTATACTAAAGCAATATAAAGCCAAAAGAACTAAGTGCTAGCAGAGTAACCAGGGAAATATCTTTGTTTCTTGAGTAAATCTCAACTAGCTTGGTAGAGCACACCAAAGGTAATAGCAGATGTATACCTTGTATCCTAGTTCTTCAGGAACTTTCTTACAGCTGAAAAGACAAACTGGCGTGTGGTGTCACAATAATTATTTTTAAACACATAGGAAAAGACAAGTAGTAAAGAAAAGACAGTCCAGGTCCTTGGATTAGAAGGAAAAATACAGATAAAGTCTGTGGTATCTGAGAAGGCTCACCATTCAAATTTACAGTTCATGATACTTCATTATTCCAAGTATTAAAAAAAAAAAGGTGTGTGTGTGTGTGTGTGTGTGTGTGTGTAACATAAAAGCTCCTACCATAAACATAAGTTTATGGTAAGGAAAGTTTACAGCTTCTCAAAATACTCAGAATAAACTGGCAATCTAATAAAGAATTAGTTAACAACCAACTCACAGGAATAGAAGGTCCAGCATAGGGAATATAGTCAATGATATTGCAATAGCATTTTATGGTGACAGATGGTAGCTACACTTGTCGTGAGCATAGCATAATGTATAGAGAAATTGAATCATTATGTTATACACCTGAAACTAATGTAACATTATGTGTCAACTCTACTCAAAAAAAATTTTTTATAGAATTGGTAACAACCAATAAATAAAAGTGAAAGGAAAACCATTGATATATTCCAGGGGCTACATTACATTTCTTTAAATAGCATTTTAATTAGAATTTTTCTCTATTAATTTTAATTATAAAAGTGTTTAATTAAGGTCATTTTAAACATAGGAAGTAACTAAACAGTAAACATTAAAGAGTTGTTTCTGTAGTGGGGAAAACTATCAAATTCCTGAGTCATATGCTTTGTCATGTATTTTGACCATCCTCACCAAGGGTAATTGTGAGCAGAAAAGGAGTGGCTCCATACCCAGAATAATAATGCTCACGGTCCTTTAAAGGCTGTTAGTTAAATCTTTCTGACCCGATTTTCTATCTAATGACAGATGTTTGGAGGGAGGGAGGAAAGCTATCACCTAAGAAGAAATACTGGTTTCTGGGAGATATGCCTTAAAAATGGATGTTATTTTGGTGAAAGATAAAGTGGAAGTCTGTATGCGTGTGTGATTTTTAAAGGATTATGAGCTCCTGGAGAGAGTCAAACACGTTCTGGGAGAAAAGAAAATGTTTCCAATAATATGGTCTCCAGGTAACCTAGCCCCAAATCAAAATCTTATACAAGTTCATCTACTGAAGTGTGTTAATGTTTAGCCATTTTTAATGGAGAAATCACCTTGGAAAGTCTACTCTTCTTATTTTCTACCAAGATCAGTAGGGCAGTCATAAATAAAAGTCAAGAGTACTGGAATGGTGAAATAGATGAAGGGGATTAAGAGGTACAAACTTCGAACTATAAAATGAGTAAGTCACAAGGATGAAAAGTACAAGTTAGGGAATATAATCAATAATAAATCAATAATACTGTGATAATGCTGTATGGTGACAGATGGCATCTACACCTACCAAGGTAAGCACTAGATAATGTAAGAATTGTCAAATCACTATGTTGTATTAAGATACACTGAAATTAATATAACACTGTATGCCAAATATACTTCAATAATAAAAAAACATTTTTAAAAAATACTGGGTTTATTCAAAGTGGTTCCTCACAGCCGTCAGTTAACTTCCTTGTGTCATCTATTAAATGTGGGTTATTTATTATTGACTTCTTAGACTGGTCATGAGGCTAATTAAGTCTATAATTTTTATGACAATATGAGCAAGAAAACTTATAAACATGAATAATATATGGAGTCAAAATAAGAACTATAAAATGGGCTGTAATCCATCTTTAAATGATTCAAAAGAGACTACAGGTGTTTTCTGTTAAGAGAAAATTTGTTATGTGGGTAGGAATATGTTTTCTGTTAAGAGAAAATTTGTTATGTGGGTAGAGATGAAATAACTTTTACAGCATTTGTCCAAAATGTTTTCTAAATGCTGGAATCTTAAATATAAAAATGGACTACTGAGGATTATTTATGTAAACAATATGGATATAATACAGCCATATTTTTATTACTGGGGCATGTGCAATACAACAGACCCTTTGCCATTGGGCTTTGGTAGGGGACAATTAGCTTAAAGCTAAATGTGAAATTGCCCTATAATCAAAATATACTTTCATCAGTAGATATTGAGAAAAATGAGACTGCATGAATAAAAGCAATAGTAATGGCTTTGAAATCACACAAAACAAGGCTCAGTGTTGGATAATCTCTCAGTTACACCATGGCATGGGGCAAAACATGTTAACGGGGTGCACCTGTGTCCTCATCTGCACTATGGGGAGCACAACCCCCTGTTTTGAAATTCACTGTGGAAATGAAATTACACAACAGTTCTAAAGCACCTAGAACAGAGTCTAGTACACAACAGGCACTTCATATCAGTTATACATGACTAAACCCAAATCTGTGACATTTTAGTATATGTGCTGCTGAAGCGAGCACTAAATCTATTATATTTTAAAAGGTAAAAACATGTTAAACTCTTGTAATCCTTTCCCTAATACGCCAAGACCCCAGAAACACAATACTATCATTATAGCTAATATTTGCCAAGAACCTTACAACATGCAATGTTTTCTGACAACTTCTATGAATAAAAACTTTTTGTGAAAGATACTAGCTTTCCCATTTTATAGTTGAAAAAACTGAGGCTTAGAAAGGGCAAGTGATTTGCCTCAAGGTTCATGCTTATAATAAAGAATGGAATTAGCATTCCAATTCTCCTTTGAATTCCAAATTCTTGCTTTAACCACTACTCCAAATCTTCATAAAATGTCAATAAGAAACCTTCGAAATAAAACATGTAAAGGTACTTTCCTCATAAGTGGCCAATGTGAGTTCAAATTCAGGTTTGTTTGACTCCAAAGTCTATTCTCATTTTGTTTCCACTCCACCTTTCCTACCTATTTCACTAATGAAACCTTTAAAAATTAAAATTATTGGGATTACTTTTCCAAAGTAAGTATAATAAAGGTTTTAAAAATTTCTAAACTACTGCTTAAGTTGAGGAAAACTTATTTTTTTATTTTTTAAATGTTTTTATTTATTTTTGAGAGAGAGAGAGAGAGAGAGAGAGAGAGAGAGAGAGAGAGAGAGAATATGGCATGGGAGGGATAGAGACAGAGGGAGACACAGAATCTGAAGCAGGCTCCAGCCTCTGAGCTGTTAGCACAGAGTCTGACGCGGGGCTTGAATTCATGAACCACGAGATCGTGACCTGAGCAGACGTTGGACACCTAAACGACTGAGCAACCCAGGCACCCCTGAGGAAAACTTATTTTTAAATATATTTTTCAAACTATCCAACAGACAGCTTTGTGTTTGAGCATAAATAATGATATCAAAAAGATCTTAAAAAGATGATCTTGGCTCAACAAGAGTTTTAAATTGCTCAATGTTTTTGCTATTGTAACAAATAGCACCTTTAAGATATTCTCTAAATTTCATAAGCCCATTGAATATTTTGGACCATCTATTATATCCATGAAATGGCCTCCATGATTTTTTAAGAAACATATCTGATTATGTCATTCCACATTTGAAATGACTTACAATTACTTCTTATTGCTTCAAAGTCCAAAATTTTCCACAAGACTTAGAAGGCCATACATGATTTGATCTCTTCTTGTCTTTAACCACTCTCTTTTTGCTCTCTGTTCTTCAGTATCTAACCTCCTCCCTTCACCATCTTACTTCAACAGGCTCCTCCCACTAGCTAAGACTGTGTTCCTCCCTCCAGGCTTCCTTCCCTTGTCCCTCAAAGTCCATCCATCCACTTTCAGGGCTCAGCCTGGTAACCAGCATCCCATAATCCAGCCTCAGTTATGTCCCCCTGAAACAGTCTGTTTTATTCATTGATTGATTGATTGTGCAGGGGAGAGGTGCAGCAGGAGAGAGAGAGAAAATCTTAAGCAGGTTCCATGCTCATCACAGAGCCTGACACAAGGCTGGATCCCATAACCTTGGATCATGACCTGAGCTGAAATCATGAGTCAGACATTCAACCAACTGAGCTACCCAGGCACCCCTAAAATAGTCTCTCTTAACACCTCTGATTCCTTCTTATTAACACTTGTTGTATTAAAATTATAACTTATTTTTTTAATTCCCCCACCCACCTCGCCTCTGGTGACCATCAGTTTGTTCTCTATAGTTAAAAGTCTGTTGCTTGGTTTGTCCCTCTCTCTCTCCTTTTTTCCCCTTTTGCTTGTTTTGTTTCTTAAATTCCACATACAAATTAGATCATATGGTATTTGTCTTTCTTTGAATAACTTACTTCTCTTACTCTCTACCTCTACCATACTGTTGCAAGATTTCATTCCTTTTTATGGCTGAATAATCTTCCTTTCATTCATTCATTTATATGTATTACATATTATATGTTATATGTTATATATTATATATTATATATATGCCACATCTTCTTTATTCATCCGTCGATGAACACTTGGGCTGCTTCCAGTTTGGCTATTGTAAATAATGGTGCAATAAACATAGGGGTCATGTATCCCCTCGAATTAGCAGAGTAAATACTCAGTAATGCAATTCTTGGATTATAGGATAGTTCTATTTTTAACTTTTTGAGGAACCTCCATACTGTTTTCTGCAGTGGCTACAGAATTTGCATTCCCACGATGGTGCAAAAGGGTTCCTTTTTCTCCACATTCTCACCAACACTTATTGTTTCTTGTGTTTTTTTATTTTAGCCATTCTGGCAGGTATGAAGTGACATCTTTTTTTTTTTTTTTAACGTTTATTTATTTTTGAGACAGAGAGAGACAGAGCATGAATGGGGGAGGGTCAGAGAGAGAGAGGGAGACACAGAATCCGAAACAGGCTCCAGGCTCCGAGCTGTCAGACCAGAGCCCGACGCGGGGCTCGAACTCACGGACCGCGAGATCATGACCTGAGCCGAGGTCGGCCGCTCAACCGACTGAGCCACCCAGGCGCCCCATTGACATCTTATTGTAGTTTTGATTTGCATTTCCCTGATGATGAGTGATGTTGATCATCTTTCCATGTGTCTATTGGCTGTCTGCATATCTTTAGAGAAATGTCTGTGCATATCTTCTGCCCTTTTTGTTTAATGTTTATTTATATTTGAGAGAGAGAAAGTGCACACATGCATGCATGAGCAGGGGAGAAGCAAGAAAGAGAGGGAGAAAAAGAATCCCAAACAGTCTCCACACTGTCAGCACATAGAGGCTGACACATGGCTTGATCTCACAAACTGTGAGATCATGACCTGAGCCTAAATCAAGAGCCAGACGTTTAACTGACTGAGCCACCCAGGTACCCCATTCTACCCATTTCTTGATTGGATTATTTGTTTATTGGGTACGGAGTTGTATCAAGTCTTTATATATTTCGGATACTAACCCTCTCCTAGATATAGAATTTGCAAATAACTACTCACATTCTATAGGTTGCCTTTTAGTTTTATTGGCTGGTTCCTTTGCTGTGCAGAAGCTTTTTATTTTAATGTGGTCCCAACAGTTTATTTTTACTTTTATTTCCCTTGCTGCAGGAGACATACCTAGGAAAATGTTGCTATGGCCAACGTCAGAGAGATTACTGCCTGTGTTCTCTTCAAGGATTTTTATGGTTTCAGGTCTCACATTAAGGTCATTAATCTGTTTTGAGTTTATTTTTGTGTATGGTGAAAGAATGTGGTCCAGTTTCATTCTTTTGCATGTAGCTGTCCAGTTTCCCCACACCATTTGCTAAAAAGACTGTCTTTTTCCTATTGTAGATCCATTCCTCCTTTGTTGAAGATTAATTGACCATATGATCGATGGTTTATTTCTGGGTTTTCTGTTCTATTCTCTTGATCGATGTGTCTATTTTTATGCCAGTACCATACTGTATTAATTACTACCATTTTGTAATAGAACTTGAAATCTGGAATTGTGATACTCCAGTTTTGTTTTTCTTTTTCAAGATTGCTTTGGCTATTCTTTTGTAGTTCCATACAAATTTTAGGATTGTTTCTTCTAGTTCCATGAAAAAGATGCTGTTAGTATTTTGATAGGGATTACATTAAATCCATATATTGCTTTGAGTAGTATATATATTTTAGCAATATTTCTTCTTCCAACCCATGAGTACAGAATGTCTTTCCATTTTTTTTTTTTTTGCATCATCTTGAATTTCTTTCATCCATATTTTATAGTTTTCAGGGTACAGGTCTTTCATCTCTTTGGTTAAGTTCATTCATAGATATTTTATTGTTTTGGTGTTATTGTAAATGGGATTGTTTTCTTCATTTCACTTTCTGCTGCTTCATTATTAGTGTATATGAATGCAACCGATTTCTGTACAATGATTTTGTATCCTGCAACTTTACTAAATTCATTTTTCAGTTCCAGTCTTTTGGTGGAGACTTGAAGGTTTATAATTGTAGCTTATTGGTAACTTATGTAATTATTTCTTTTAACATCTGTCTTCCCCATGAAATTAGAAGCTCCATGAGATCAGGTAGCAGGTTAAGTTTTGCCTTTGCCTGTTTTCAGCATCTAGTTGAGTGACTACCATATAACGGGCAATCAATAGATGTAAATATCCGAATACGCTTTTTGCAGAGTCTCAGAAGGGTCCCTAACCACAACTCCCAACTGTCACTGCTATGAACAGCACAGATTGGTGATGTTATTCCATCTCTGAAAGACACCCTGAAACCAACAATTATACCTTTTAATTTTGATCCCACTATATTTGTGATGAAGGAAAGATGAATCATATCTAAGAAAACTTTCATATATAGCCAGAAAACCACTCCAGAACAAATTATTAATCGATTATATTATACATGTTTCTGCTAGGTCTTAGGACATGGCCTCATATTATTATTTATGTTGGCCCCCTTCTGTCTATGAATGAACATATCAATAGTCTTGAGTTGTAATTCATAACCTAAATCAATGCTAACAAGTGTTCAGTACTTTTCCTTATGTTTTCCCTTTTCATTTGTTTACATAACCTTCAAACTAAGTAGGTAGTAAAATTGTTCATTACAAAAATGACTACTGCCACACATTGTATCTCCTTCATTAGTGGTTATCAAAATAAGGTCTCCTGGGGTCCTTGATGACTGGGCTGTTAGAATAGTAATGCTAATAACACAACAATGTCAATACTTCTGTGTCTGACAAACATTAATAATCAGTTCCCCCTGGGAGCCCATCAAAAGCAGCACATTTAATGGGATGTTTGTGGTTGCAAACACAAGTAGGTTAGGGGGGTGGTACACAATGTCTCTCAGGTCTGCCTGGCCAAAGTGGCCCCAATCAAAGAACATTTGAAAACATTCCTTTCACATTTCCCTTCCCACTGGCAGGGAATTTCACATAAGAAGTGGGAAGCACTGTTTTCCCAGCATAATAGTGGATCCAAATGTTCTTAACTAGTTCTACATACACGTGTGATCTATTTTATAGCATTATATATAGTTGCACAGATTGTATTTCTTCAGTTAAACCAAAATGCTAGTTATATTTCTATTTTACACCAACAATGCCTTTTACTTTTTTCTTCTCTTTCTCTTTCAATCCTTCCAATTTCTCACTAAAAGATATGAAAGCTTGCTTGCTGAGGATTAGCAAATACTCCCGCAGTCTTCTGTTAGCACAGTTTAGTCCAATGAGGATTTACTACCATCACCCATTATGAATGAGAGTCTACTTTCTAGTAATGAAATACTAACGTTTCATTCCAAAAAACATACTAGTATAAATATGAGTCCTACAATAGAGCAGCTAATGAAAAAAAAAACAAAAACTCCAACTGATATGGAAAATGACATTTCACATTGGGATCCCATTTCTAAACACAGTGCCACACAAAATACACATTTTGGTTAGTTTTAGGTTCTTTGGAGGAAATTCTAAATGGAATTCTTGCCCTAAGATGTTCTTCAAACTAATACCAACTTAGGTCTTTGACACAAAGCCAACCCATAAGAAAAATAAAAAATTTTTAAAGGTCTGACATCTTTCCAACATAGAATGATGAGCTACTGAGTACAGCTTTGTAAGCATTACTTCTTTAGGGGCAGAAAAGTGATGGAAGGAATTGGGAAGATTAAAAAAAAAAAAAAGCTTTATTTTTTAAAAGAGCTTTCTGCCAAGGAGTCCAGGTAAGACATTGAGAATTTCACTATACTTTCTGTAATGTGCCTTATAATGCCATGATTTGTTTTTTGTTTAAAAATAATTTTAAAATAATACACATTCAGATGCCTTAAAGGTAAGGTTTTCTCCAACACCCTGTCTTGCAATAAGTGGCTCACACTTTTGTGGAATGACAACTGTAAATTACCATTCTATAGCCATTGCTCACCGGGGAAAAACAAAAAATAAAAGTTTTCAAGCAGATAGTAATTTCATTCTATATCACTGGCATTAATTGTTCCTAAGTATTGAGAACTGTTTTGAAGACCTGGAGTATAGAAACTAAGAAAATACGATTCAAAACATTTCTGGAATTGCTAATTTCACACACTTCAAATAATAGCTGTCACCTTGTTGTTAAACCTCATTCAGCCAGCCCAGAATAACATAGACTTGCAATTATTATGAGAGCTTTTATGAATAAAGCGTTTGCTCCATTTAAGAGGTTTTAGAGGAATGCAGATATTTTTACGGAAACGTGTAAGTACAGACATGCCCTTTCTTTTACTTTAATCTGTCAGGCTAAGACAAACGGTGATATTTTAAAGCTGTTACTCCAATAACTAGTTTAAAACTGATTACTCAAATAGCTAGTTAAGCATAAAAAAGGATAGACACCCACTTTACTGCAGAAAATGATCTATACTACTAACTATTCTATGCAAACAATCCTTTCTTCTTGCCACCCACCCATCAACTAAATTTTTCTTTTAACTAAGGCATATATCTTCTTAAAGTATAATGAGCATGGCTGTCTTGCTGACAAGAAAAGCACAAAAACCTACAAAAATCTGGTAAATGTCACTTTTACCACCTTTGGTATCCTCCAGACACTCTGTAGACCTGGAAGATACCACAAAGAGAACTGTTGTTAATTATGCCATTTGCTAGCATGTGTAAATGCACAAGCTTCAAACTTGCAAGCAATCTCCTGATCTATAAGTGAAACTAACAGGTTCATTTCCACCGCATCAAAGTCTCTCAAAGCTATCCATAAAGTTGGTGAATTGGTTTCAGTATCTCCATTAAAGGATGTGTGTTTAAGGCTTCCTCATATAATCTTGAGGGTCTGTGCTGAAGGAGAGGAGGAAGACCTTCAGTCCACCAAGCAATAAACACTTACTTCTGTATAAATGGTATACTGTGTAGATTGTCAAGGTTTACAGAGGTCTACCTAGAACTCTGTCATAAAATTCCATTCTATGACTATTTCACATGCAAAAAGGCCCCAAAGTTTCTGCCCATATGTTATATCACTGACATTAATTGTTCCTAAGCGTACACACACACACACACACACTCACACACACCTCCATATGTTACAGAGTCATTGGTAAAGTGAAAAATCATGAAAGAAATTTTCTACAGCTTCTGAGATAGTGATGTGTGTTTAGGGAGCTCTCAAACTTAGGTGTTAAACATTTTCACAGCACACTTACAGAGAGCTTCAGCTTTGTTTTTATTAATATCCTAGCATCACAGAGGAAGCTCAAATGCCACAAGAATCTGTTTCTAAGGTAACTCATTATACACCCTTATATAAATAGCTCAAAAAGCAGAGCTCCTCATATTCCAACTGTAAATGTACCCAGATTTGTCAAAGGTCTTCTGAACCTTTAATCTAATATCTCCCATCTCCAGCAATCAGCTAGCATGTAACATGTTCATTTGCTGGGTCAGATTCTTGAGCAGAGGATAATAACCCACAATCTAACTTGCAAGAAAACAAATAGTAAAGGCTGAGAGATTTTAAAGGAATAAATTTATTCCCACTATTTCCCAAGGAAAATAAGGAAATGGAGACAATAGTGTATAATTTAGAAATGAGTGGTCTGTGTTAATAATTGTTGAAGCTGAATGATTGGTATATGGGGGTTCATTATACAATTCTCTCTCTACTTTCTTGTAAGTATTTCAATAATAAAAAGTTTTTAAAAAGTGAAGCTCTCTTCTCAACCTCTTTACCATAATACATTGAAGGAAACAAGAACACGCAGATGTTAAGTAAGTGCCTATGATGGTTAATATTATGTGTCAACTTGACTGAGCCATGGTGCCTAGGTATTTGATCAAACATTACTCTGGGTATTTCTGTGAGGGTGTTTTCTGTGGATGAGATTAACGTTTAAATTGGTAGGCTTTGTGTAAAGCAGAATGCCCTCTATAATGTGGGTGAGCCTCATCCAATCAATTGAGGACCTTAACAGAACAAAGATTCACCTCCCAAGAGCAAGAAGGAATTCGGACAGCAGACAACCTTTGGACTTCAACTACAACATCAGCTCCTCCTTGGGTTTCTAGCCTATCAGCCCACCCTGTAGATTTTGGACTTGCCAGCCTCTATAATTGCATAAACTAATTCCTTAAAATAATCTCTCTCTCTCTCTCTCTCTCTCTCTCTCTCTTTCTCAGTCTCTCTCCCTCTCTCCATCTCTCCACCTCCACAGACATACAGATGGAGATCTACATTTCTCTCCATTATATAAATATTTATTTATATTTATATTAACAATTTAGATATAGGCATAGTTATAGGTGAAGATAGATATAGAGATAAATTTAGATAAAGGGCATGATAACTAAAAAGTCTGTAGCAGCTATAGGAGCTGTATTAATAAGGGTTCTCCAGAGAAACAGACTCAATAATAATGTGGTGTGGTGTGGTATGGTGTGTGTTTCTCTCTACCCAGCAACGGGCAAGATGTGTTCAACCCCATCTAGAGTAAATCTCCCCACCTTAACAATTATTATTTTAGTCCCCAATAGTATTTGTAACAATCTACATTTTGTCTCTTTACTTTCAGTTTTTTGTCCTTCTTCATACAAAAATTTAATTAATTAATTTCCAAGAAAGTAGGGACTATATCTTTCTCTTTCACCATTTAATTTCTAGCACTTAGCACACTGTAGCATAACACAGATTCCTTACAAATAGTACTGAATGGATGAATGAAATTCTCAAACCAGTAAATTCTCAACTGAATTCCTTGGAATTTGCATCCACCAAACAAGGTGCAATTAGTCATACTTTGATAGGTCCATGAAGAAATATTCTCAATTAAAATAAGTCAATAAAACAAGTACCTAGACAACACAATGACACATGCCATGACTTGTCTTAGTGTTGAAACCTTTACAGTGCCTTAATTCTCAATTTTTCATCTCACGTATTATGTTGAGTGATATGAAACTGCCAACCTACAAAAATAGTAATTTCATAGAGTTCAACCTAATATAACACATAGTTAGAGAAATGCATATTCTACACAAATTAAGGCCTTAAAATCAGAAGAGAGATTACTATTCAATTTAGATATAGTAAAAGATATGAATCTTTTACTCTAGGTGCTACACTTCAAGCTGGGTCTCGTTTTGCATATTCTTCACTGGGGAAGAGTGACATCAGAAGTATAGAGGGGCTATTCCATTTATTCCACTCTGAAATCCCACATTTGAGAGCAAAAATGGGGAGAGATGGAGGGTAGCTCTACATATTATTTAATCCATAATTCTAAAACATATTATTGTGTAATCCCAAAGTTGGTAAATTGTATAAAAAGCATTTCAATGGCATTTATAGTTTTCAATTATCCTATTAGAAAGAAATGAAAAAGAAAATATTGAACTTCTTTAAAATTCCAAACTATTTGATCCATTTACAATTCATCTAAGTAGTCTGAGCCTAAAACCAATGCACAGACCTATAGATGAAGAAACCTAAATTCTGGGTACAGGTAAAATAATGCACAGTGCTAAAGACGGCATCTAAAACCTTTCAGTAGAGTATGGACCAGGCTGTGTTTACAGTATCCTTTAAAAAACCCCACCCCTTTCTGCCTATAATTAATTTATCAATCATACTAAACATAATGTACAAAGAAGTTGATGCTAGTTACTTACAACTGTAAGATGTGCACATGGCTAAATGTCTCTCTCACCTCAAGGAGTCAAAAATAAAAAGTGAAACCATTCATATCTGCTGGTGAGTACTCTTTATATTTTTATTTCTTTTTATCTATTTGTCATTTCTCTTTCTTATTTGGGCATAAAAGGAAAATGAAATATTATCAAAATCATTCAGAAAATGCTGGAAGTTTTATCAACGAAACAGCCAAACTCTTCTGTTTGGGTCAAATTCACTAAAAAATTATAAAACTTTCAGAATCTTGAATATGAATTGAAATTGATTATAATTTGGAAACTCTGAATAATCTTATAAAGTAGGTACTTCTTCTAAATATCTTATTTTTTTAATGTTTATTCATTTTAGCCAAAGTATGGAAAGAGCCTAAATGTCTATCAACTGAAGAATGGATAAAGAGAGAGAGAGAGAGAGAAACAGCCAAAGGGGGGGGAGGGGCAGAGAGAGAAGGAGAAACAGAATCTGAAACAGGCTCCAGGTTCTGAGCTGTCAGCACAGAGCCCCTGAGGCAGGGCCTGAACTCACAAACCACAAGATCATGACCTGAGCCAAAGTTGGACACTTAAACAACCGAGCTACCCAGGCATCTGTCTTATTTTTTTAATCTACATACAGAAGTAAACTGCTGGTTGTGTCATGGTATTCATGGAGCTTTGGAAAGGGAAGCTATCATAAAGGAAAAAGATTTCTTAATGACCAAGTTAGAACTGTTTCGATACCTTGGGGGCAGAAGGACGGGTGTATTTGACCAGTGTTAATACTCTGCTCAGGTTGAAGAGATTGTTGCCTGCTTTCTCCTCCAGGGTGTTGATGGTTTCCTGTCTCACATTTAGCTCTTTCATCCATTTTGGGTTTATTTTTGTGTATGGTGTAAGACAGTGGTCTAGTTTCATTCTTCTGCATGTTGCTGTCCAGTTCTCCCAGCACCATTTGCTAAAGAAATTGTCTTTTTTCCATTGGATGCTCTTTCCTGCTTTGTCAAAGATTAGTTGGCCATGCATTTGTGGGTGACCTCAGCTGCAGCAATTTCTTACTCGACACATCTCCAAAGGCAAGGGAATTAAAAGCAAAATGAACTATTGGGACCTCATCAAATAAAAAGCTTCTGCACTGCAAAGGAAACAATCAACAAAACTAAAAGGCAACCGATGGAATGGGAAAAGATATTTGCAAATGATATATCGGATAAAGGGCTAGTATCCAAAAATCTATAAAGAACTTACCAAACTCAACACCCAAAAAAACAAATAATCCAGTGAAGAAACGGGCAGAAGATATGAATAGCCACTTTTCCAAAGAAGACATCCAGATGGCCAACTGCCACATGAAAAGATGTTTAACATCACTCATCATCAGGGAAATACAAATCAAAGCTACACTGAGATACCACCTCACACCTGTCAGAGGGACTAAAATGAACAAATCAGGAAACTACAGATGCTAGCGAGGATGTGGAGAAATGAGAACCCTCTTGCACTGCTGGTGGGAATGCAAACTGGTGCAGCCGCTCTGGAAAACAGTGTGGAGGTTCCTCAAAAAATTAAAAATAGAACTACCTTATGACCCAGCAATAGCACTGCTAGGGATACAGGAGTGCTGATTTATAAGGGCACATGTACCCCAATGTTTACAGCAGCACTTTCAACAATAGCCAAAGTATGGAAAGAGCCTAAATGTCTATCAACTGATGAATGGATAAAGAAGATGTAGTTTATATATACAATGGAATACTACTTGGCAATGAGAAAGAATGAAATCATGCCATTTGCAGCAATGTGGATGGAAATGGAAGGTATTATGCTGAGTGAAATAAGTCAGAGAATGACAGATATCATATATTTTCACTCATATGTGGATCTTGAGAAACTTAACTTGAGAAGGGAAGGGAAAAAAAATAGCGAACAAACAGAGAGGGAGGGAGGCAAACCATAAAGACTGTTAAATACAGAGAACATGAGTATTGAGGGCACCTGTTGGGATGAGCACTGGGTGTTGTATGGAAACCAATTTGACAATAAATTTCATAATTAAAATAAATATAAATAAATAAATAAATAAATAAATAAATAAATAAATAAATAAGTAAATACAGAGAACAAAATGAGGGAGGATAGGAGTAGGGGAGAGGGGGAAACGGGTGATGGGGATGAGGAGGGCACTTGTTGGATGAGCACTGGGTGTTGTATGTAAGCCAATTTGACAATAAATTATATTAATATAAAAGACCACTCTGCTCACATACTATCCTTCCTGACCTGAAAGAGGAAGTTAGCCATAAGCCTACCCTGCATCCATCAATGGTACTCCACCCTGCCTGCACTTTTAGGTCACCTAGTATTCTTTTTAAAGCTATATAGTTTGTTCTGCCACTGCCACTGTTGCTCTCTATTATGATTTAATTAGTTTGCAGTAGGATTTGGGTTTTGATTTGTTTTGTTTTTTTAAGTTTTCCAGGATTGAGACCCAGTGTAGTTCAAATGGGCTTTCAGTTGGAAAGCACCCTGATGGATATCACAATCCATATCATAAACACTTGATAAGCTTTTGTCGTATCTCTTTGTAAGAATCATTCTAACCCCAGATGGGACATGTGGAATATCACTGAGGAAAATGGAGAAAAGAGAATCCTGCATTCAATTCTTCATCAACTCTCATAATCTGGAATGGTTAAAAACCGTTTCCAGGTGATGCTTCCACATCTTCCCCCCTTGTAGCAGCTGAACGGTGTCCCCCACAAAAAAGATATGCCCATGTCCTAATCCTTGGAACCCACAAATGTTGGCAGGGTCTTTGCAGATGTAGTTAATGATCTTTAGATGAGATATTCCTATATTATCAGGATAAAACCTAAATCCAATGACAAATGAAACAGCAGAGACACAAACAGGAGAAGGCAATGTGAAGATGGAGAAGGAGGTTGGAGCTAGGAGAGTGTGGACCTGCTGACACCCTGATTTTAAAATTTTGGTCTCCAGAATGGTACCAAAAATAAATTCATGTTGTTATAAGACACCAAGTTTGTGACATTTTGTATGGCAGCCACAAGAAACCAAAACCTCCTTTCCCTTATTTTTTTCACATCCCAGAAGTTCAAAAGCATGAACTAGTGGACTGAATTGGGAAGATTAGGTGGGTGGAAAAAAGTAAGGTCTGGGCCTCCAGCATAAGGTGCTCTTGAACAAGCGTCCCAGCTCTGCCACTTAAGAGCTTGGGGAGGAAAAATGTCTCTCTGAACTTCAGTTTCTTCATCAACAAAATAGAGATAATAGGATCTGTTTATTGAATTGTAGACTGAGAAAGTTGTACTTGAACATATTCTGACCTAAATAACCTAAATGCAGAAATGAAATAAGAAATATTTGACAACAGCAGCCATCACATCTCAAGCAGAAGGAAATGGCATAGCTGGGAGGCCCCTGCCGGCCAGAAGCTAACCATTTAGCTTCAGATAAAGAGGTGAGGGTGGTCTTGGGGAGGGACCAGTCAACTGGGCCTTCTTCTCAGCTGGCAGGGAGAAATTGCCACATTTGAACCACCTTGTTTCTGAGCTCCCGCTGATACTCAGCTTTACTGCTGAGCACTAGGTGAGCACCAGCTTTGCCTAAATGTACAGAAGCTTGTCTTCATGTTGTCTCACGGCACTCCTGTCTTTCTCTGTGCACCTCCCCCCCACCCCATATTCAGTGTCAAGAAACAAAACTTCAGGTTGGCCACTGAAAGTAATTCAGTCAACTTCATTTTGGATAAGTACCCAGTGTTTGGGATTTCCACTCCTACCTTCTTTTTCCAAAATATCAGGGAGCATAGGTGTAAACTTATTTACCATGATGTGCCATTCCCCGCCCTGGCTCACCTGACTTCCAGAGAAATTGGCTTCTATCCCTATAGCTTTCCCTGTGACGTTTTCATATCTGCAGTACTTCCTGGTGATAATTTCAGGCAACATGAACTAAAAAATTTGTAAGACCCAATGCAAAGTGAGAACACAAAAACCTTGGCTTACAAATCATTAAGAATTTTTAAATGGCAATATCAGAGCATTAAACCAAGCACAGAATTCCTTCTAGGCATGGGTGCATGCCCATGAAGCAGGCCCTGACTGCAGGAGGCTCCAGGTAGCTCACCCCCAGCCTCTAATACAGTCCTGCCTCACCCCAAGTTGCAACAGTTCCCTGCTAGGCTAATGGATTCTCATCCCTCTGCTATCTTGTCCTACCCAGAGGGCCATGCACAAATTTCTAAATCCCATGCTGTGAAATGCTCACTTGAGGAACTACCTGGGAGTCTTCTTAAGTTCTTTCTCCTTCCAGTCCCACCACTATGCTTTACCTGTTGCAGCCGCCCTTGGCCCACATGGGACACATGTGAGGCAGTCTCCTACCACAGTTCTAAATGGGAAACACAAGGCACGCTGCTTTCTGCCTCCTCCTCAGGCCATGTTGGATTCTAATCTCACCTCAAGTACTCCAACACCCACATCCACCACCCTTCTCAGAGTCCATACAATGTCTCAAGCCCTCTGTCTCTCTTTCCCTGCCATCTTTCCAAGCCATGAGCTGGGATTAACTCTCCACATAGCATATCCTCTAACCCTTCTTACATTGTGCCTCTTAAACTAAAGCTCTTTGCTCCAACTTTCTTTGTTTAAATGTTTGTTTATTTTTTATTTTATTTTTTAAATTTACATCCAAGTTAGTTAGCATATAGTGCAACAATGATTTCAGGAGTAGATTCCTTAATGCCCCTTACCCATTTAGCCCATTCCCCCTCCCAAAACCCCTCCAGTAACCCTCTGTTTGTTCTTTGCTCCAACTTCTAAATGGTGCCTTTGATCTATAAAGAAACAAAAAAACAAAATTCCTCTCTCCCTTTCTCTCTTGCAAGGCCAGGCTTCTTTAAAAACTATTATCTTAGTATGGGAATTTTATTTTTAATCAAGTTTTTATCTCAAAGCTGGACAATGCCTCTTTTGTTCCAACTAGCATCCACCCTTTCCCCAAACAACACACATTCTTTGTATACAGAAAAGTAATGCATGTAACATACTTAGCAGGTGCATGGCAATATTAATGCTAAGTAAATGATAGCTATTAATTATCATTGTCTAATTATTACTACTATCTGTGTTATTAGGAAGAAACAGTTAACAGTTTCTTTCTCCTGATACCTAAATCCAGATAGAACCAATAGAACCATAGGTATAAATTTATTTGAATTTTGAAAACTTTATAGCCTAAAAGAAAGCATTTTTGTCAGGTAAGTTATTGTGCATGATGGTTTCAGAAAATAGATTGTCAGTCCTGCCTCCATGATATTACCACACAAATGAAAATAATTATTTTATTTTTCAGAACTTTATGTATATTAGAATACAATGAGTAGGTTGCAGATATTCAGCCATTTTTTGATCCATAAAAATGGCAATTTCATATGGTTCAATCTAAGAGTGGGATGCTCTAGTTGATTTTTAATCATTTTTATTAGGTCTCATCCATTCATAGACTGAGACCAAGAGAAGAAATTGCTATAGTAACCCTAAGAATCTGTCAGGATGCACAATAGAAATTGCGAGAAACCTAGTCCAGACTCATCAATTTGAAAATGAAGATTTAAGGCCCAGAGAGGTGAAGCGAGATTCCCAAAATATCACAGCTAATTAGGATGAAACTAAGCTCTGGCTGCCTTTACTGTGCATCTTTCTACCACATCAGGCTGCCTTCCTTACTTCTTTACATTTGTCAAATTATGTTAAGAATATCCCAATTTCACTGAGAAAGCAGTGCTCTGAGGATGATAATTAAGGCAAATATCAATGCTAAATAAAATCTGGGCTAGAACTACATTTTTCAAAAAGACTTTTGATCAGTGATAATTAGACTTTTTATTGATAATTAAACTTTTAAAGGGAGAAATGTCATAATGAAGGTGTATGGTTCTTAGACATAATTTGGAGAGTCTCCTAATTAAACTATTTTTAAAGCTCCCTTTTTATGAACCCACTCTGAGTTTGAGACATGGATTTCTCAGCGTTTCTTCAGCTGACAGCTCCTAGTTCATGCTTTATTGTTATTGTTTCAACATTATCTTCAAACTTCAACTTATTTGCAAGTATAATTCATAATTGTCTCTAAAATACTCAGATAACATGTCAAACAGGACAAAAATCTTAAATAGCTCTAACCTTAGTTCTTTGTACCCATTATAGTTTGCAAAGGAGAAAACCTCACCAATTTTAATCTCCCAGTTTAAGCGATGAATGTGATGTGTTTGTGGGTGATGTCATTCCTAGATGCCATTACTGTGATTCATATTTTGCTAACACTGCACAGCTATGGTTCTACTAGGACTTTCACCATAGGCACCATGCTGGTACCTTTACAAAAGTAATTCATTTATCTGGATCAACCCTATAAAACATTTATTGATTATGCCAATATAGAGATGAGGAAATTGAAGTTTATTTTTTTTTTTGCTTTCACATTGTGCTAATCTCTAACAATTTTTTTTAATTTTTTTTTCAATATATGAAGTTTATTGTCAAATTGGTTTCCATACAACACCCAGTGCGCATCCCAAAAGGTGCCCTCCTCAATACCCATCACACACCCTCCCCTCCCTCCCACCCCCCATCAACCCTCAGTTTGTTCTCAGTTTTTAAGAGTCTCTTATGCCTTGGCTCTCTTCCACTCTAACCTCTTTTTTTTTTTTCCTTCCCCTCTTCCATGGGTTTCTGTTAAGTTTCTCAGGATCCACATAAGAGTGAAACCGTATGGTATCTGTCTTTCTCTGTATGGCTTATTTCACTTAGCATCACACTCTCCAGTTCCATCCATGTTGCTACAAAGGGCCATATTTCATTCTTTCTCATTGCCACGTAGTACTCCATTGTGTATATAAACCACAATTTTTTATCCATTCATCAGTTGATGAACATTTAGGCTCTTTCCATAATTTGGCTATTGTTGAGAGTGCTGCTATAAACATTGGGGTACAAGTGCCCCTATGCATCAGTACTCCTGTATCCCTTGGGTAAATTCCTAGCAGTGCTATTGCTGGGTCATAGGGTAGGTCTATTTTTAATTTTTTGAGGAACCTCCACACTGTATGAGGAAATTGAAGTTTAGGATGGTTCCAGGGGTGACGCGGGTGGCTCAGTTGGTTAAGTGTCCAACTCTGGATTTCAGCTCAGGTCATGATCTCTTGGTTGGTGGGACTGAGCCCCCTATCGGGATCTGCACTGACGGGAGATTTCTTGGATTCTCTCTCTCTCTTTCTTTCTTCCCCTCCCCTGCTTGCATGCACGCTTTCTCTCTTTCTCTCAAAAGAAATAAATTTGGGGCACCTGGGTGGGTGAATCAGTTGAACTTCCGACATTGGCTCAGGTCATGATCTCATGGTTTGTGAATTCGAGCCCCACATTGGGCTCTCTGCTGTCAGCATAGAGCCTGCTTCAGACCCTCTACCCCCCCCCACCCCTCCCCAGCTCATTCTTTTTTTCTCTCTCTTTCTCTCTCAAAGTAAATAAGTATTTAAAAATAAAATAAATTTGAAAAGAAAAAAAAAAGAATGGCTCCATAATTTGCCAGGTCACACAACTAGTGGCCACCAGCTGTTCAAGGGGAAAGGTGGAATCACTATGAATCTTACCTCCATACCACCCCATGACCAAGTAGAAGTCTATTTATCTTATACATCTATGCCCTAGCTGGGATAGTAGTGGTTAAACCATTTGTAAGTCCCATATTTCACCTGACAAACTCTATTTAAAATATTTCATTCTATTTTCAGAAGATGAGTCAGATGTCCCAAGTGGTATTCAAAAAATAAGGCTACAACAGCAGCAATGCCAAACAGATTTCCAGATCTGCAATTTACACCCCCGACGTTATCTCCTATGATTATAAAAATACGTGCACACACTCTTTGATACTCTTCCCTTCAAAAGTGGAGCATAATTTCCCTTCTCTTGAGTGCAGACTCTAAGCACAAAGTAGTAAATCACTAGCATATGGTGGAAGTGACAATGTAGGACTTCCCAGACTCAGTCCTAAAAGGAACTGTGCTTCTTTCTTGCTCCCTTCTCTTGGATCTCCTACTCAGGGAAGCCAGCTGCCATGTCATAAATATAGTCCAATTGCCCTGTGGAGGGTTTCATGTGGATAGAAACTGAGCCCTCCTGCCATCCTGGAAGCGAGTCCATCAGCCTTAGTCACACCTTTACATGACCGCAGCTGACATTCTAACAGCAGCCTCATGAGAGACCCTGATCTATAACTATCCACTAAACCAATCTCAAATTTGTGAACTTCAGAAACTGCATAATAATAAATATTTATTGTTTTAGGTGCTCATACTTTGGGATATTTATTATGAAGCAGTAGATAGTTAATACACATTTATCTCTGAATATGCCTTTTCTTAGACAAATAAGGCTGAACCACGGCTGCAAAAGCTGCCATATCAATAAGTTGAGTATATTCCTTGGTCCACGCTCCCTTCACACATGCCCAGGAGGTAGGAGTGTGTGTTTCTCAAGGCCTTGTCCCTGCTCAAAAAAATAAGATTGTTCCTCCCTCAGTGACATCATGCCCCATATGGGTCATGGGAGGAAGTGAAAAGTAGACTGATTTACAAAAAAAGAAAAAAGAAAAAAAAGAAAGAGGGAGAGAGAGAGCAAAGTTGTTACCTGTAAGATAAGAGCATTATCTTTAAATGTCTGGCTTCTGTGTGATGATAACCGTCACTCTGTGGTAACCTCCTGTACCACAAAGTTCTACACTTCAGCAATTGAAAATAAAATATGTCCTTTAAGAACAGGAAGCCAATTATTTCTTTAAGTATGTTATTTTCCTCCAACAAATTGAAGGCTGTTAGTAAATGATGTACTAGATTTGGTGAGCTTAAGGAGTAAAAACCACCTTTGGAAAAGTGTTGCCATATGGGGTGGGAAATGGTACTGAGCAACAAAAGTCAAAAACATCCAACTGAACTGAAAGGTCAACACTGTTCCAATATAATGAGACTAAAACATATCAAGGCTCTTGTCAGTGAAAAACTATTTTTTGGTCAAGCATTAGTCAGAGGGAAACTCAACACAAACATCTAAAAAGCTAAGATGACAGGAAGTGGTGGTCAGCCTTTTCCCATCTACTCTTCAAACACGAAGGAGGGCATTACTTTCATAAGACTAATGTATTTTTTTAGTAATATCCATTCATCATGTCTACCACAGCAGTGGTCAAACAGCTCACATGTGATTTCTTAATGGGGCCTATCCTGGAAACAGTGACATTCCCCCCACCAACCCAAACCACAGCAAGTCGTCAAGCTCGAGAGAATGTGAAACATCATCCTTACCCAGCCCCTCACGGATCCCAATCTTGTCTTTAGAGTGCTTCCTTTTCCCTCGTTGTTCCAGGCATGGAAGTCCTATTTTTTCTAAATATATCTTCTTATTGATGAAGAGGAAGAGGACAACCAGAAGAACAATAAAGACACCAACTGCAGATAAGAAGCCAATGGCTTCAGGAGGAACTGGCAAAAGAACACAAAAGAAAAAAGATCATCACTATTAAAGTAAACTAACTTTTAGTTCTATCAACTGATTAAGGTTTATGTTTATTAATTAGAGTGGCAAATACTGTACAAGTCTTCACACTTGCTGGCATCCCCAGGACTGTGTACAGAGAAAGGGAAAAGACTGTTGTCTGGTACATCCTGCTAGGCTGGCTCTTCAGATGCCAGACCTGTATACTTTTGCACATGTGCTCTCTTCCATCTGGAATAGAACTCCTCTTGTTCCTATCCTCAGACTAATATTCAGTTTCAAACACACAAACTGTAAGAGAGACATCTGTCAAATGGGTTGAGTTGGAAATGGTTGATCAGTGTTAGAAAAGCAAGTCCCTTAAAAACACAGCTGCCTAAAGCTTAAAAAATAATCACTTGAGACAAACTTTCAGACATCTGCATTTATCAATATTCGCAACTGGAGAAAAAGTCATTTCCTGGATATATTTTTACAAATCCAACTATGTAATATGATGATTATCATCATCAATGGTGACAAGAAAATTCCTCATCCATGCCATCCATGTAAGAAATTAGAAGTATATTTTGACTGCTAATATTTTGGAATTCTAAAAACTTAAATTCCATCTTCTGCCTTCTCCTCCTCCTCATCAAAATATCCTGAGTGTTACTTAACTTTGGTTAAGTGCTACCCAGTATACCTTAAAGAATCCCAACCTTTGAGTTCAGCTCTGAGGTGCATATAGCAGGGAGACCAGAACTAATCCAGGATTGAGGAAAGACTCCTCTAAAGAAATGACATTTGAGACAAGACTTCTCTTGGTAAAGAAATCCAGAAAGCAACTGGTATTAAGGAATTAATTACAGAGCAGGTGTCAATAAGAGTTATTCAAGGGAGTTGGGTATCTGTGAAAGCTTATGAAAATGAGTCTCCTAAAAGCAGCTTTAATCCCTGGGCAGGTTTAATCTGTAGACTAATAATATGAAGGGATAATATTTACCTCACCCTACCATCCAGAAAAACAGAGAAAGGATGATTCAAACTAGGTCCGATACCATGAAAAGATCAAGAAAATAAGTGGTACTGCCTCACTGAACTGACCTAGTGGCAAGCCGATGAAAGAACAAAACAAAAAAACGGCAGGCAAGATAATAGCTTGGTAGTCTGCAAAATGATAGTGTCTGCAATCAAAGCCAGCACATAACATGAGGAACGTATGCACATATTCATTGTCTCCCCTCTCTTCAGAGGCAGCATAGGTAGTAGTGCTTAGTGGTGTGGGTTCTGTAGTTATGCTGCCTGTGAGGAAATCACACTCTACCACAAGTGGCCTTGGGCAAATTATTTAACCTCTCTGTGCTTCAGTTTCCTAAGCAATAAAAGGAGATAATAAAGACAGCTATATCAAGAATTAAATGTGGTAACCCATGGAAAATAATCAGCGTGGCACCCGACATGTAGTGAGTTCTCAAACAGGAGCAACCATCTTCCCCAACATCATCACCTTCATCTTTACAGAGCTGTTAATATATCTAGGAGCAGTGATTTGAAAAGAGATATGCACCTCTATGCTTATTGCAGCATTATTTACAATAGCCAAGATATGGAAGCAACCTAACTGTCCATCAATACATAAATGGATAAAGAGAATATGGTGTACAGACACAATGGAACATTACTCAGCCATAAAAAAGAATGAGGCCCTGTCATTTAGAACAACATGGATGGACCTAGAGGGTAGTATGCTAAGTAAAGTAAGTCAGACTGAGAAAGACAAATACCATATGATTTCACTTAGGTATGGAATCTACAAAAAAAAAAAAAAAAAAAAGCAGAAACAAACTCATAAATACAAAGGATTGATGGGTACCAGATGGGAGGGGCTGGGCAAAATGGGTGAAAGGCAGAGAGGGATACAGGTTTCCAGCTATGGAGTGCATAAATCATGGGGATGAAAGGTACAGGCTAAGTAATATATTCAGTGGTATTATAATAGCATTGTATGGTGACAGATGGTAGCTACACTTGTGGTGAGTATGACATAATGTATAAACTTGTCGAATCTCTATGCTGTACACCTGAAACTAATGTAACATTTGCATTAACTAAACTTTAATTTAAAAAATATATCTAGGAGCAGTCAAATATGGAATGCATGTATTGCTTTGTGTGCAGTCTGTTCTCTGGACCCCATCTCTCTCCCTTTCGTCAAAACAATTATCCCTATATTTTTGCCCCTTGCTTCTGTATTTTCAGCTACTTCCCCTTGTATATACAACATCTTTCTCACCTGCATTAAAAATGCATCAATGCGCCTGAGTGGCTTAGTCAGTTAAGCATCCTATTCTTGATTTCGGCTCAGGTCATGATCTCACTGTTTGTGAGTTTGAGCCCTACATCAGGCTCTGTGCTGAGAGTGTGGAGCCTGCTTGGGATTCTAGGTCTCTGCCCCTCCCCTGCTCACATGCACCTATGCTTTCTCTCTTTCAAAAATAAGATAAACATTTTTTTAGTGCATCAAGTATCTCCCAACCTTTAAAAACCTCTCTTCACCATGTGCTCCTCAACCACAGCCCTCTCGCTTTTCCCCTCTACAACCATCTTCTGAGTATTTCTTGTACTATTCTCCACTTTCTTACCTCTGAAACCACTTGCATCCTTTACACAGTCCCCCAGTGATCTCCATGGACCAAGAATTACCCTCTCAAATCCCTTCACACAGTAGCCAGGGAAATCCTCCTGAAATGTAAGTCTAATTTCTTCACCTGCCCTCCTAAAACCTTCTATAGTTGGTTAAATTGTGGCCCCCCAAAGATACATCCACCCCAAATTTCAGAAGGTGACCTAATTTGAAATAAAGGTCTTTGCAGATGTAATTAGGATAGGATCTTGAGATGAGATCATGCTGGATAAGGGTAGGCTGTAAATTCAATGTAAGTGTCCCTACAAAAGACTGACTAGGAAAAGACAAAGGGAAGAAAGCCATGTGAACACAGGGGCAGAGACTGGAGTCATGAAACCTCTAGATTAGCAATACCAAGGTTTCCAGCAGCCATCAAAGGCTAGGGAAGAGTCAGGGAACAGATTCTTCCCCTGAGATTCCAGAGAAACCAACCCTGCTGACATCTTGATTTTGGACTTCTGGCATCAAAAACTTAGAGATCATAAATTGCTGTTGTTTTAAGCCATAAATTTTCTAGTAATCTGTCATGGGACTGCCAGGAAACTAATATACCCTCCAATGGCTTCCCATTACCCAAAGCACAAAATTTGAATTTATTGCCTTTGTTTATGAGTCCATTTATGACATAGCTACTGATTTCAGCCTTTATCACTCATCACTCCCCAACATCAAACTTTTTATTGCCAGTGTATTCATCTATATCTGGTCTCCCAAACCTAGCTCACCTTCAGACCTTTGGATAGGCTATTTCAACTGTGTGGGACAAATGCTTACCTCTCTTCTGGCTAATTCTGATACTGCACTTCTTCTTAAATCCTTTCTTGTTCCTCTTAACCAGGCTAGATGCTTCTACTGTGTGTTCCCACCCACTGCACCCCTAAAAGCTTTTCAACAGTTTTCAAGTAAGACATAACTTCATAAGAATAAGGGCTATGCTTTAATTACTCATTGCACTCTCAGCAGCTAACATAGGTTAGGTACTCAATAAATATTTAATACATGAATAAATGTTGAACTCATCTGTGTTCAGTACATTGATGAATATGCCTATCAATAAAAACTTCTGGAAAGTAAAGATATACCTCAAGTGGGTCAGTACCACTAAACACAGAACATGATTTACATAACGTTCAGCCTTAGGAAAAAAGAGAGTTCATCTATCATTCATAAGCAGAAACATTTGTACCCAAAGTCATTCATTAATAAAACTAAATCTTTATTTTTGAAAAAGGTATATTTTTCCATTAGAAAGCAACATGAGGTTTGTTACATAAAATCTGAAAAATACAGAAAAAATTAAGAAAACCATTATTAAGATTTTCTGTACTTCCTTCCAGTCATTTTGACTACTGGGAAAATACTAAATTGTCTGTATTGATTTTACCTTCTTGGTTCATAAAATATTTTTATTGGATAAAATTTCTATTATTTTTAGAGATGTTAAAGAAAAAACAATTCATTCATGTAGTAGAAAATGTTGATAATAATGGGAGATGTAAAAAATGGTCATTTTGAATCTTACCGCTCATCACTGCCAGCATTTTGGATTTTTCTTACAAATTTTTTCTTAACTATTTTTACCACCACTGAAATACTATTTCACATGCTGATATTAATGCATTTAATATAAAAACACTCACATATTCCAAAACGGAAAAAACATGAAGAGATTATTCAATATAATCTCCAAAGATGCAAAAGAAGGGGGAATAACACTCTTGTGTTCTTCAAAATAATGGTTTTTTGGAGATGAAAATATTTTTGTTAGTAATAATACTTGTGACAATGAGCTAACTATGAAAATTCTAAGGTAGGTGTCAGTATTTTTTTTCCTAAAAACTGTTTAGACATTGCTCCATTATCTTTTTAAATTTTTTTAATGTTTATTTATTTTTGAGAGAGAGACAGAGAGAGAGAGAGAGACAGAGCGTGAGCAGGGGAGGGGCAGAGAGAGAGGGAGACAGAATCTGAAGCAGGCTCCAGGCTCTGAGCTGTCAGCACAGAGCCCGACGTGGGGCTCAAACTTGCAGACTGTGAGATCATGACCTGAGCCGAAGTCAGACACTTAACCAACTGAGGCACCCAGGTGCCCCTGCTCCATTACCTTTTAATCTTTAATGTTTACAAATAAGTATGATGCTGCAGCTTACTTTTTGTTACTTTTCGTATGAGCAACAGAATGTTTTGGTCGAAAAGTTTCTAGAAACTTTTAACGCAAAAATTTTTACCAGAATATGCTTTTTTGTGTATATCTTTTGTTGATTTTTTTTTCCTGGAACCAGCTTTTCCACCAAAATATCTATGGCTTTTGTAAAGCTTAGGAGAGTTTTCTTCAATTATGTCTTTGGTAATTTCTTCTGTTCCAACTGTTCTTGTTTCTATATTAAACTGGGTATTTCTTTGGCTACCAACTTTAATGTTTTCTTCCTCTTTGTTTTTTTTCTCCTGCATTCTGATAGATCTTCCTAAATATAGGCTACACATTTTTACTCAAGTAAATAGGTGAAAGTTTGCTCTTAACCACTATACTATACTCACTACTCTAAACTCTGAATATTTGAGTCAGTGGCAGATGAGGGGAAGAAACTGTCTTTTTCCCTCCTTTCAAGTTGAATGGTGGAGAACACTAGGAATAAGCACAAATGTAGCTAAAGCAGAGAGAAAGCTTAGTTTGGCAAATTTGGTTATTTCAACAGAGTTCATGCTCCTCCAAGAATCTAGCAATTCTAATTTCACTTTTTCTGTGTGTTTATGGGTGATCAGTGGGAAGGCTGAACAGGTGCATGAGGGGCTGCTAGCCAAATGCTATGTTAAACTGTAGGTTAGCTTATGTGCTTTCTACATAAGTAGGGAATCATAGCAATAGCTCAGAAGTTGGCAGCGACCCCAGTCTTGTAAGAGTTGTTTCACCAGAGTTGCACACAAACTGTCCTTTTAAAAAGTGGTTTAAAATTCTAATCATAATCTAGCAATTCCACTTCTAGGTATATAACCAAGAGAATTGAAAATATATGCTCACACAAAAACACATTCATGAATGTTCATAACATTATTCATAATAGCCAAAAAGTAGAAATGGCCCAAATGTCCATCAACTGATAAATACACAAAATGTGATAGAGCCATACAATTAAATATTCTACAATAAAAAATGAACTATTGATACATGCTGCAACATAGATGAACACTGAAAACATTATGCTAATTGAAAGAAGTCAGATACAAAAGGCCACATATTGCATGAGTCCATTAAATGAAATGTCCAGAATAGGTAAATCCACAGAGACAGAAGGAAGTATATTAGTTGTGACCAGGAGGTGAGGTGAGGGAGAATTGAGGGGTGACTACAAATGGGTAGGGGTTTTCTTTTTGAGGTAATGAAATTATTCTGTAATTGGATGGTGATAATGATTGTGCAACTTTGTGAATATACTAAAAACTACTGAATCCTCCACCTTAAAAGGGTGTGAATTTTATGGAATATGGATTTTATCTCAAAAAGTTTAAATTGCAAATATATCATTTTAATAAAGACTGGAAGGAAATATGAAAAAAATTATAATAATTTTATTTGATTTGGTTTGAAAGTGACTTTCTTCATGTTTAAACATTCTGTAATTTTATTCTTCGATATGTAGAATTAAAAATAAAGTTTCAATATTATAGGTTATGAGAACTGGAGTCAGCACAGTTCTACCCTCAATGTGTAACACTGAACACAGCAAGCCAACAGCTATATCAATATAAGCCAAGGAGGGCTTGATGCTACATTTGGATCTAAACAAAATTAGAGACTTTGGCAGGGAAGCTTGAAGTCATTTTGCATCCCATATATACAAATGCTATAGTGAAGAACAAGCATTACATGTATCATCTGCTATAGATGACAAGGGCACATATGTCAGGAAACTTAAGTGCCATCTGCAAAGTAACTCATCTAATTATTCCAGTAATTACTAAATTGGAAATCAGATGGCTATGAAGTTCGGTCACAGAGTTTATATTGAAAACTTCCTTAAAGTTAGACATATCTCTCACATCCCACTGGATAGCCCCATCTGCTGATTTTCAAGCAATGGTTCAAGAAGAAGATAGATCATACAGTGACATAAATAGGGAAGTCTCTGCATGTCACACAGTCACTAGATGTTTTTAAATTTCATTCCATGGTTGTTGAAGAGGTTAAAAAAAGGCTAACCAGTTGCAGCCATTTGACTCACAAGAGCTAGAAATAACATGAGAGGAAGCTGAAAGCTTATTTAACAAAATGGTAAGGAGGGGTTCAGAGTTAACTGAGCAATGACAATAGAAATCATTTAAAAATAAAGTTATAATTTCTCAGGAATAAACTCCCTTGGCATCAGTCTGAGAAACATGAGGAATCTCATTAAAAACATGAGGAAAGACTGAGGTAAATCTTAAACTCTACTCACTTATACAACCCGACCATCTTTGAGTATCTATCAACCTAAAAATACTCTTTTCAGATATATAATTTCAATTTCATTCATCCCTGTAAAAGGCAGCATGACTCTGAAATTGTTTTTATGATGTTCTCAAGCATGGTCATCATTCCTGGCTTGAGCCTAAGCTTGTTCATCTTAGAATTCTGGGATTAACCTAACGTACAGCATAGTGATTATAGACAATCAGTACTATTAATAAACTTCAAAGCTGCTAAGAGTCTAGATATTAATTGTTCCTATCACAAAAAAAATGATAACTATGTGACATAATAGGTGGGTCAGCCAACAGCACAGTGGTAATCATATCGCAACACATAAATGTATCAAATCAACATGTTGTATACCTTAAACTTACACATTAGTATATGTCAATTATATCTCTATAAAAGTAAATTCAAAAGAGAATTCAGGATGCCTGAGCATATCTACATCCTTCTCCAGGCATCCATCCACCTGAAGACTTGAGAAGCCTCCCAGGAAAGACAGAGAACAAGGTCAGAGTAGAGGTAAACTGAGTACAGCACAGGTGTGTACCAGTAACATTGACCCAAGCCAGGATTCTAGGGCAAGGAGGTGACAATAAGAGCTATTGTGTTAGATATCAGCAGCTTTGCAAAACAAGGAGATGTTTTCAAAGGCAATTTTGGCACAATAAGAGTTGAGGGCTTTGACCTATAGTTTATGCTCAGACTTTCCTTGCAACTACCACAAAGAAGGTAAGAAATGAAAAACTTTTAAGAGTTGGACACCAGTGTGCCAACTCCATATACAGCTACTTCAGTGCAAAAATTTATTTATTTTTTAAAATTTTTTAAGGTTTATTTATTTTTGAGAGAGAGAGAGACACACACACACACAAAGCGTGAGCGGGGCATGTGCAGAGAGAGGGAGACACAGAATCCGAAGCAGGCTCCAGGCTCTAAGCTGTCAGCACACAGCCCTACATAGGGCTTGAACCCACAGACCATGAGATCATGACCTGAGCTGAAGTCAGACGCTCAACTGATTGAGCCATCCAGGTGCCCCTCAGTGCACAAATTTAAAATATCTGTACAATTAGACTCATTTGTATCATTACCTGCGTTTTTACAACCAACTACAAAATTAAATAAATTGCTTTTAAAAATTAGCATAGAACAACTTAAACTGGGGCCTTTAATTTTCTTTTTTTCCTTTGGTAATGCTTCCACTACTAACAACAACAACAGAACGAAGTCTTTGATGCTTAGCATATTATTTTTCCAGTGTCTAAATTTAGGTCTAGTTATTATAACCTCAACAACCTTAATGGATAGTCAATCATTTTTCTAAAAATTTCTAGGACTATTAAATATAAAATATTTATAAAAATATTTAAAATATATATATTTAAAGAAAAATAGGTAGTTCCACTTAAATTTTCTTCCTGGTAATAGCTAACAAGGATATGTTAACTACATACTCAAACAAATTCTTTGGAAGGAAAAAAATAGACCTTTCAAAAAATGGTTTAATGAAACCTAAGTGAGATTTTAACATGTTCCAAAATAAAACATAGCAACATATGGAGTCACTAGCAACCAATCATTTTTCAAAACAGTCGAGAACACAGCATTTGGGGTATACATGGGGTGCTATCTTTAATATAATAATAAATGTGTGTTGAAATGTGTCCATCTCCTTCTGAGAATTACGTAACCTAACCTGTCTGCTTTACGTGCTTAAAATGTTAATTCTCCCATAGCATTAACACACACACACACACACACGCACGCACGCACGCACGCACACACACTTCTAGAAGCCAAGAATTATCAGCAAGCTTGCTTTCCTTTCCCTTAATGCTCAGATGGTTAGCTCAGAAGCAGCATTTAATGAAGAAAGTAGATGAAGTGCACCAATCAGTCCATGAAGGGAACCTTTGAGATTCTTTCCACTTGTCTGATTTTCCCTAAACACTTCAACTATTCTCCACTGTCTCCAACCTCTCCATTTTCCCACATCCTCCCAGATGAGGAAGAGGACTGAAAAAGAAGCAAAGGGAATTAGATAATGTTGATGGTTTAGAAGGTTACAGCCAACATTTTGGATTGTTGGGTTTTTAATGGCATGCTCATATTGCTGAACTTAACTGAGCAATATATGGGCATTGTACAATTTATATGTCATTCGCCAAATAAAATCAATCAGCACGGATATCGTTCATTATAACTTTAACACAATGGAATTTAATATAATTATATGATAAAATTAGGAACATATGTCCAATAAAAGCATGTCATGTTGAAACATCAGAGAAAATACATGTATATCATTTTGGTGGAATAGTTGTTGAATCAGTGAGGCAATTTAGCATCCAAGTAAAAAGAGAATATTTCTATAAATGAGAGAAATTGAGAGACAAGTCTACTTCAGGCAGACAAAATATCAGAAGAAAGATAGCCAACTTTCTTCAAATCTCCAAAACAAATGCATTTGGAAAGCATTTGGAGTGAAATATAATTTTGATTTGTTTATAACTTCTTTATTTTCAACTCACAGAAGACTGCCCACACAGTGAGACTGGAATTTTAACAAAATTGTTTTTTACCAATCCAATACCCTCAAAAAAATTTTTCCCTGAAGTCTAGTACAGTTAAATATTTTTAAAGATTATTGTAAAGACTTCATTAAACTTCATAATATCTCTATAAAAGTAAATTTAAAAAAGAATTCAGGATTGCCTGAGCATGTCTACATCCTTCTCCAGGCATCCAGCCACCTGAGGACTTGAAAGCCTCCCAGGAAAGACAGCAAACAAGGTCAGAGGTAAACTGAGTATAGCTTTTGACCCCAAAAAGTAGTAGGCAGAGCTTTATGCTCAAGGACTAAGCAGCATATGAGAAATCCAGAAATAGGAAGAAGATTTAAGGGTCCTTTAAATGCCCAATTTCTCAAACAATGTATTTTTGTCTATTCAGAAAGTTATCCATCCACAGAGATACAAGTTCACTCTGTTACTAAAAATTAGCTGAGACACTGAAAATCTACTGACATTTCAGATAATATAACAGTAAAATCAATTATCTGGCATTAGTATCCCTGTCTAAAGTTCAGACCACATGCAACCACTTAGGTAACAACACTGAACAAAATTATCATTGTATTCAAATAAAATAGGTGCCTTTTACCTATTCTAGTTCCTCAGTAGAAAAATAGAAGTTTCTCTGGAATTAATTTCTGAATAGAACCCCTTTCCAAAACAGATGGGATTCTAATCGATTCTCATATTTCTCTACTAGAAGCATTTACTGGTTCTTTTTAATTACAAAAAAAAAAAAAAAAGGAAAAAAGAAAAAAAAAGCACCAGCATAAATTGTCTGTTTTACTGTCTGTGCTAATTTCATTTCATTATATCCTTGGAGTAAGCTATTATTTTCCCACTGGTTCCCATGGCATTCTTCATTATCAGCTGCTAATTGTCTAGCATTCACATAGGACTGTGAACCAAGTAGGCTGCTGCGTGGGCTGAAGTTCCAGGGGAAGTTGAACAGCAAAAGGATTCTGCATCGTTATTATTGTGACACATTAGAAAGTTTCCACCCACTTACGTGCCCACATCACTCCACTGCATAGCGTCCCTACCCAGAAGGGCTGTGCATTGAAGCATGGGAGGCCATCTGCACTAGGCATTCCACTTGGTAATTATGGCACATCAAGGGAAGATTACATGGGGTCAAACTGTGGTAGGCATGAAAGCCAGAGGTCTGGCTCCACGTGGTAGGCATGTATATTGATCTTAAAACACAACTATGTCAGGTTCCTCTAAAAGGGTTCCTTTACTCCCAACCTTGAGTCTAAGTATCTGACTCATCCCAATTACTCCCTCAAACCTCTCCCTATTTACCCTTTCAAAATCAAGGCCAATTTAGAGGTTTAAACATTTTTTGAAAGATGCAAAAATGTCAGAGATTTTTAAGTAGGTTTTGAGACGCGCTGCTCCTTGACATTATTCCCAATGGAGGCTTGGATATCTGGAGCTAATTACACTTGACCTTATAAATTCAGAATGTGCCAAACAAAAGCTATTAGGAGAGTCAAAACAACATGCAACATTTTACACATTTGGGTCAAGAGGGATTTGTGAAAGTCTCTTAATTAGCAAAGCAAACAAGGACTGTAAAAGTGGGGCTTTGAGGCACAGAAGATAGTGCTTTTATTCCACTGCTTTGCAGGCACCATGTTGCAAAGTCTTGGGGAACAAAGCTCTGATTTCATAGCATGCTATGTGCTGATCACTATTATCAGAAAATTGTGCCTCTTGAGATACCGGTCTCTCTACCAGTCACTTGCTCACCGTAAGAGCTACCCTAACCAGATCGGAGTCGCAGGGAGATAAAATTTCTTTCATGCATTACTGACGATCATCTGATGCTGTGAAACATGAAAAGAGGTAAGGTGATGGGTTCAAGCTGAGCTTCAATTATTGGTACATCCAAGTGAGACCACCACAGTCCAAATGCTACTCCAGGGTTTAAGAATATGATATTTCGCATTTACCACAAGATGCTCAGAATCTTGAAGACCAGTTCACTGTAATTAAATCAGCCAGAGGCAAAATGCAGGAAGGCAGAGTAGAAGCAAAAACAAAAAAAACTTTTGGCCCTGAGTTAGGAGGTTCAGATCCAGCGCTATACTACCTAACTCTATAACCCAGGATGATGTGAGGTCCTGAGGGCAGGACTGTGTGACATCTATGTGATTTTCTGTCAATAAGATATGTGATATATCAGGACACCAATTTTTTTTTATTATAATGGTTATTCCCAGCCCAGGAACTAGAACCAACTTTGTATCTATAGAACTACTATCAATCTTGGGTAGCTCAGTTGGTGGAGCGACCGACTCTTGATTTCAGCTCCGGTCGTGATCTCACAGTTTGTGAGATCGAACCCCACGTTGGGCTCTGTGTTAACAGCACAGAGCCTGCTTGGGATTCTCTCTCCTTCTCTCTCTGCCCCTCCCCCCACCTCAAGTGAAATAAACTATAAAAAAAGGAATATAGTCAATCTTCTATTTGGTGTGGCTCCACTTAAAATGAAATTATAGGTCAAAGGGTTGCCTGCTGAGCAATGAAAAAAGAACATGCAAAATGGGGTTTTCCTGAAGTCTATTTCCACCCCCACCATGAGGTAAATTACTTAAGTACCTTCTCCCAAGGACACTCTTGCTCAGATCTCAGAATGGTCATTAAAAATCAGAATACCCAGACCTCTGGGCAGAGTTAGAACCCACATCACACATCTTTATTCTTCAACTTTTCTTTCTACATGCCTAAATCATCACTAGAATTTTGATTTAGGATTCTCTTCTTATCACTTTACCTACTCTCTCGGAGTTCCACTTCTCTGCTCACCTCTCAGAGTCTTTTATTCTTTAAGATTCTGTGTTTGGGTCCCATTCCTACTTTAAAAGCATTCCTTCAGATATCTTGTGTATTCTCATGGCTGCAGCCGTCACTGAGGGTTACCAAGTATGTGCCTATAAGCTGAAACTCTAATCTGACACATATCTCTCTTCCAGGATGTCCTGTAGGAATTCCCAAAATTATCAAGCCTAGTATTTAACTCAGTATCCTTTTCAAAAGTCTTCTGAAACCTCTAAAGTCCTCACCATTCTATTCTTAATGTAGTGCTTGAGTCAGACTCTTACTAGGCAGAACCTCTACAAAGATTCCAAATTGAATCTATTTTCCTTCTCCTTCCCTCCCTCCTTCCTTCCTTGTTTTTTTTTTAAGCCTAGTTCAAAATTTCAACTGTTTAATTTCTTAAAAATATAATTTGGGTCTCTGGTGAAGAGGACTTAGCTGGACTAAGTTACTTTAATAAACTTACAGGATAGTGTGGTTCAGACTGAGGTCATTTGATGAACATAGCTGAACACTGATTATTACACACACACGCACACACCTAGGCTGGACACTGCCAGATCCCTCCTCCCCGCCAACACCAACCCATTCTACTACCCCATAACAGGGTTAGCCATATAAACCACAGACCTACAGTCATGCATAAAAGATTCTAGGACTCTCTACCACCTCAGGATTAAAGTTCAAACTATTACCATAACATTTGAGACCCTTTCCAACTCAGCCCCAAACCACCATTTTAGTCTGGCTTATCAAGCACACCTCCCAGATACACCATGCTTGGCTTTACCAGATAGATATTCACTATTCTCTAAACTTGCATGTATTTTCAAACCTCTGCATGTTTCCTCCAGGTAATCCCTCTCCCTGGAATGACCTTTTCCAAAGGGCAAAGTCCTGCTCGTCTTAAGGACCCACTGGAAAGACAACTCTTCTGCAAAGCCTATCCCTTTCTCACCAGGCAGGCTATATAACTGTGCACTTGGCGCAGTGCTTGATCTTGATATCTAACTCATGTCTAACATCATTATTTGTTTAGTCTAGCTGTGATTTCCCCCTAGACTGTAAATTTACTGAAACTAGAGATGGTGTCTGCTTATTCATCTTTATATTCCTGATGCCTACTCATAATAGATCCATAATGCATGCTAACTTAATTAAATTAAAAAGTGTAACCTCCAAGATTATGTTTTATCTTAAATTACTGGTGGGTTCATTGCATATAAACGATAACTGAATTAGAGTATGGAATGAGGTTAGTCTCTGGAAGACTGCTTACAAAAACGAATCCTGTGCATGGTATATCCTATTAGCTCCAACAAGCTGCTCTCGTTTTATGCTTTAGGCCCATCAGTGTTTCAGGGCCTGCAGAATCCTAGCAAATGTGCAGGCTGCAAAAATTATTATCTTAAAACTGTTGATTTAGAAATAACCCTGGAGGGCACTGATTCAACCCTTCATGTTACAAAAATAAAGGCTAAATTCCAAACAGGCCAAGAGATCCACTCCAAACACCCACAATATGGTGGCAGAGCTGAGACCAGAGCTCGGGATTTCCTGTGCGTTCTGACAGTTCTGATTTCACCTCTCTCTGATGCTTCTCCTTGAAATCCTCTTACAGAATCACAGCATCTTTGCAGTAGTGCCCTTCTTCCCACCAAGAACCTCCTACATCTCACTCAGGGAAGGAATCCAGTATATACCAACTCTGATTGACAGCCATCAGCATCTGCTTGAACACTGCTGATGGCCAGGAAGCTCACTACTTGGCCAAGAAACCCATTCCTTCTTTGTTCATATCTTCTAGGTAGACATTCTTCTTCACAGAGAAAGCCAGTATCAACCCTGCCAATGCTGAAGACAGCACTTAGGCCTCCCAAACTTTTACTCTAACCTAATGAATTCTAAGTTTCTCCAACCATTCCTCAAAACATATAATTGTAACCCTGCAATTTTACTTGTTGCCCTCCTCCCCACAGAATGTGACATGGCCCTATACAACTTTTGGTTTTGAAAAACAACAGAAATGAAGCTTTTAAAAAATTGTCCTTTGATGCCTCTGATTTATTTTTCAATACAAATTGTCATTTCCTTCAGCTCTACACAATGTCTGAACAGTAATATGCAGGACCCATCAACAGAAAACATTACCTGAGAATGTTCTGATTTTGAACCAATTTATATTTGGTAGACTTGTAAGGAGGATAAACTATAAGCATTATGCAAATATATAGAAAAAAACTTTAGTCCCACAATATCCTGGAATATAAGCAAATCAAACCAAAACTTCTCAGAATGCATTAAAACATCTCAAGACATTCTCTCCTATTTTTCTCCTTTCAACTCCCATCCCAGGTTTAAGAAAGCATTCACTGAAATATCAATTCAAAACCAAAAAAAATATTCTGTACATATCTTTGATAAGATTGCAACTACCTAAACTCCCACAGAGATTCTGTTTCAGAATCCTGCTGTGAGTACAAAAACAGAAGAGGAAATTTATCTCTCAGCTTATCTAACATCTCTCCCAGCTGAACTTTCATTATTTAAACCTAGTGGAGTCCCATTTTGATAACACCACTGAGATCACCACTGAAGAGAGTAAAGATTGAATACAGCCTGTTCTCCCACACGTAAAACCAACCTGTTTACTGAGCACCCACTCATGACTGCATTGGATTCTGAACCCCAGGAAGTTTAATAAAGATTTTCAAGGAAGGCTTCACTCATGGAAAATGTATTTTACACAAAATGAGACTTGAAGAAGGGGATATAAAGATCAATTGTTGTAAAATGAGAAAAAATTTTAAAGGAGGTTGAGTGACTTAGCAAGAAACATTCCAATAACTTGCTTTTAAAACAGCCCATTTTCCATAAGCAATACTTTATCTTATTAACAGTTCTAAAATAAAAATAAGACCAATATCTGAAATGTGTAATTTATATAATATGCCTTGTCAAACTACAGGAAGGTAGTGTGCTCCGGCCAATTTTTTGAACATCTTTAACATTGGTAAATAAATTAGTTTGATTGATGAGTAATATTTTTGTACATATGGCCAAAGAAACCTTGCTTGGCAAAGGCAAGGAAACTCTTCTGCCCTTGGATGAATTTCATTTGGCTCCAGATATTTTCTGAAAGGCTTGTTGACTTGTATTTAGATATCATCTTTAAGATAAATCATTTCAGTTGTCCTGACTAGAAATTAAGGGCCTGCCCTACACCTCACTGAGATAGATGCATTAGCACTTGCTGTGGGGAAAGGGGCACATTTGTAGCCTTGGTAATGGGGCCCTCCTCTTGGGGGAGAGCTGGAGACTGGGAAGGAGGCACTAAATGAGCCACAGAGCTAAGAAGAAATAAAGGGAGATTCTGTTTAACTAGTTAAGATGGAAGCCACAGGCTGAGCAAGAGAGGATACAGCAAGAGGTGCCGAGCAGGAGGCTCTACCCTGTGGAAGCAGGAGCATGTTGGCGGAAGGAAGAAAGATAAAGAACTTGTCACAAAGTCACTAGGGATTACAAAGTCAATCTCGGATTTCAGGGAAGAACAAGGTTAAGAATGCAGAATTCAAAGATTAAAACGGTCACCCTTTGCCCAAGGCAAAGAGTAATCTCAAGAGTGAAGACACTGGTGTATACCTGAATTAGTACTCATTTGTACATGAGTTTGTGCCTTGATGGTAAAGCTATGAATCTCGGAGCTCTTAAGGACCCTGTGATTATGGAGTGTCTCACTAGGGGTCCACTAGGGGCCACTTACTGACTTACAAGGTCCCCAGCAGAAGCCTGCCCAAGAAGAAGAGGAGCTGGTGTTTGCATACCAGGACTGTGATCATGCAGAAGCCTGTTCAAACTGAAAAAGGCATTGAACCTTACCTTCAACACCAACAGAGATGTGTGTCCTGCAGACGCCAACTAAGATGAGAAGAAGAGCTACCCCTCCCCATTGTGACAGACCATTCCAAACTTTTCCTTCGATCATAAAAGTCTGCTGGGTTTAAAAAGGTGATACTACTGCAAAGGAAAAGGGCAAATGTCTCTGCTATGGCCTGAGCAGCACCACCTTTTTGTGGAAACTCCAAGGGCTCATGATTGGCTACATAGGGAACTGCTCTCCTGGCCTGAGCAGAAGGCAAAGGCTCAAGCAGAGCCTGTTTGGGACTGTGCCAGCAGAACTGCCCCCAAGACAAGCACAATTTATAGACCTTGTCAACTACTTCTGCTTATCATTCTAATAAACGGACAGCTGGTCTGAGGAGGATTCCAGGGAAGCCTGCCCACCCCTGCCTGGGTTACAAAAGGGAAGCCTGGTAGGGGGGAAATGTAGAAAGAGCCAAACAAGATCTGAATCTCCAAGGAAGCTACTCAGAACAAAGGCAAGCAAAATAATAATTATTACAGTTTACACTCACATGGCATTTACTATGTGCCAGGCACTTTACACTCATTTAAATCTCACAGTCCTCTGAGGTTGGAACTATTATTATCCTCACTTAACACATGAGAAAAAAACTGAGGTTTGGAGAGTAATGTATCCAAAGTTGCAGAGGACAAAGTGTCAGAGCCAGGATTTGACCCTGGTAGTCTGTCTGGAGCCCCCAGTTCTAATCATTCCACTCATTATGGGTTTTTTCAGGCTAGAATGAAATAAACACTGTCAGCAGGGGCTCAGGTGACTATGAAAAAAAGCAGTTTGGGCCCAAGGTCCCAAGTAGAATGAGAATTTAGAAGCGAGGACATAGGGACCTGAGGCCTCAGCCTCAGCCAGCTGATGGGAACAGAGAACACTAGAAATAAAGAGAAGGTCATCTCAGAGATAGAGGTGAGAGAAGTCAGAAACAAGTATTAGTCCTGAAAGGCGGACATTTATGAAAACTCTGTAGCTGTAACTTAATGCATCTGTTTATTTTATATATTCCAATTCTCTTCAGAGATTCCCTCCCATCGTTATAAAAAATTATCATGCACATAAACAGACGACTGGAATAAATGTGGTAAGAAACTAGCACTGCCAGAGAAGTTAAAATGAAAACAAAAAAAGGAGAAAGGCTGCTAATCCTAAAATTGGGAGTTGAAAATCCCCCAGATGACATCAGCCTACATTGTCCTAGAAAAGGATGACAGAAAGCTGGCTCGGGAAACTTCTGTTTGGAGATGTCCATTTTAGCACAAGGAACAGAGAGCAAGAGCCTGGATAAGGGGTCAGGGAAGATGCTTGGCCTTGGTCTTCCTGCTGCTCCTCATCTTTTTCGTCCATAGGTGCTATTATAGATTGAATTGTTTTCCCCCAAAATTCATGTTGAATTCCTAACCCCCAGTACCTCAGACTGTGACCATGTTTGGAGATAAGGTCTTTAAAGAGGTAATTAAGTTCAAATGATGTCTTGTGGCTGGGCCCTAACCACCTAGTCAATGTCTTTGTGAGAGGAGGAGATCCAAACACAGGCATGTGTGTGCACAAAGAAAAGACCATGTGAAGACAAGGGGAGAAGATGGTCATCTAAAAGCCAAGGACAGAAGCTTCAGAATGAAAACAACCCTGTGGACATCTTGCTCAGGGACTTCTATTCTCCAGAACTCTATAAAAATACATTTCCATTGTTGAAGCCACCTCAGGTGTGGTACTTGTTATGGCAGCCCTAAGGGACTAGTACAGGTGTCTTCCCTTGAACCACACATGTACATGAGAGAATTATTAGCTGTCTTACTGAATAAACATGCATCTGTTCCCGACCCTAAAACAGACTGACAATCAGAGGAGAAAATGACTGAAGTCCTTGCAGGCTTCTGCAGCCAAGTTGCGAAGCACCAAGGCCCCTCAGTTTGTGTATTTTATGTATCTCTTACGAACTACTACAAAGTGTCTTTAGATTCTGTTTCCATGCTCTCACGGTCCCCTAATTCATCCTTAACACTATACCAGATTCATCCTCACCAAGGACTATTTGTACCATGTTGCTCTCACTCAACTTGTGTTAACGGTAGCTCCTGTGCTACAAGATAAAGCCTAAATTCCTCTTTAAACTATATGTGGTCCAACTGCAAGCAAACTTCCCAAGTTTATCCCACTGTATCCCCAAGGGAAACTCATAGTTCAACAAAATTAGCATCCTTAACTCACTTCCTCTGGGCAGAATGGTCTTGTCCACTACCAGGCCTCTGACCCTATAACCCAACTTCTTCCTAAGAATGCCTTCCTACTCCAAGTCCCCTCTTACATGTCTCCTTCCAACCAACTATGAAGATGAACTGTATAGCATTTCCACACCACCTACGTGATGACCATTTAATACCGGGCAAGCTAAGCAGCCTTTTATAGCTAAAGCATTTCCACATCGTAAAGAACTTGAAAGTAAGACCTGCACTCTCTACCCTGCCTCATCCCCAGTCTCATAAAGCATCTGTCATGGTGCTTGGGTAGAGTACCATTCACTAAACACCAGGGAAGGGGGTGAGAGGAAAATGTGTGAAGAGAGAGTCTGTAGCAGTTCTACCCTGTTTAAGTATCTTACTTCTTAAAAGTTTCTTTAACTTTGGATACTAAGCTTACAGGCTAAATGTGTGTGATCTCCACCCTTCAAGTTTCCTCCCTGTAATACCGTGTGTGTGTGTGTGTGTGTGTGTGTGTGTGTGTGTGTGTGTGTGTAAGAGACAGAGAGGGAGGGAGGGAGGGATGAGGAAGGGAGAGAGACAGAGAAAGAGAGAGAGTGAGAGAGAGAGAAGAGAGGAAGCAGCTCCAAAGAGGCATCAGATGAAAATATGAGTGGGTGTTCCTCACTGCAGCACAACATCCTCCAAGGCAGGACACTCATATGTCAGGCTTAACCTCCACCCCCCCCCCCCACCACCTGTGCAAGCAGGTGATGGATGGAGTTATGTGAGTGAATGGATTCTAAGCTTGCCCATAAACATGACTCTGGAGTTTCCCACTGTTGCAGCAAGGAGGAGTTTCCATTCTCCCTTTTTTCCTCCAGTTCTTTGGACTAAAAAGCCAAAAGCCACCTCACATCTGGGGAGTCTGGTACCAAATATGAATTTCCACTTATGCCTTTGAAACCATACTCCTACTGGGAACTCCTAATATTCACCAGGTCTGCGTGGAAAGGCAGAAGAGGGCTTCCTGACCATCTAAAGTAGGTGTGTGCCAAGATAATTACCTTGACTGGCCCTGAGGTCATCAACAGCTTTCTCAGAATATGCTTCAGTGATTTTAACCAAAAGAGCAAGAGAGGTAGAACACAGGTAGGAGTTGACAACATTTAAATAAAATCTAAAAGCTAAGTAAGTCTTACAGCTCTCAAGTCTCTTACTTTCAGGGGACTTCCCTTCATGAATGGCAAGGTAAGGAAATTAGTCTTCTGAGACAAAGGATCACGTTGACTTTTCTAGAACTTATTAAATCACTTCACTCTGTTAAGTAAGCAGAGAAAAAAGCTACAAACTGCCAGATATGGTTGTCATTAACACTGTGCTTGCTCCGGTGATTTTGAATGATAACCAACTTTGAAAATCATGATGGAATACTATTTCAAAACAACATGAGTCTAAAGCAAATGCAAACTTTGAAGCTCTTGCAAATGGAATCACAGAGACATCATGGCCCACTGGGAAGTCCCACCAAATCAGCAGCAAGGTGGGTGATAGCATTGTTCCTAGCTCACTCTGTTGGCTTTCTTGTCTGTTTCTTTCTGTTGTTTCTGCTGGCTTTGTTGTCTATAAGACAAATGCATACTTCGGCCGGACAGCTGCTGAGGAGGCTTTTTTAGTGCCTCTAAATTCACCAATGGGAACACTTTGTTCAGATTTAACAAAACAAGGATGTGCAGGTACACCTTGTGACATGAGGTAGAATGCTGCTATTTTTAGGAAACCTGAAAACAGGCTGAATTGTCACAGGAAGGGAACATGCCAGGCCCAGCAGCCTGAGGGTAACAGAAAGATGCCAGGGACGGTGGCCAGACGTATGACCCCACTCCCCAGGATACTGAGCCACCATCCTGTGCCACTATCCTCTGCCTTCTGAACAGCTGAAACTGTGGCTGTAAGAGTACAGAAAGGGAAGAGATGGAGCAGGGAGCAGAGGGGATGGCCACAGGACAAGTGGGGTAGGGGGAGAAAACAAGTGAGAGGGAGGGAGGGAGGTGAGGAGGAGAAGATAGAGCTGTAGCAACATCAGTATTTCTTCAAATGCAAACTCTTTAGTGGATCTCAGGGGCAATATGGCAGGACCGCACCTGCCTCACCCCTAGTCAAAACGCCAAGTGTTCTCTGCCATTGCCACTGGACGATCAGGAAACATGTTATTTGCCTTGTGAAGCTGGGAGTCGTCACCTTTGGTTAACAGTACGGTGCTCTACCCTACCCATCCCTGAACAGCCAGAACAAATTTAGCATGATCTGCTGTCAACTTTGTCACTTACACTAAACCATAGTTACCAGTGCTCTTCTGTTTGCTAGGAAATCATGGCAGGAAATGAGGAGTCCTTGCGCATTACTATGGAAACCCTATAACTTCCACAAGAAACCATGAAAAAAGGCAGCACATAACCCCATTCTGACTTTCAATCACGAATCTCTCCTAGGAAAAAAGCTGAAAATTAGATGGATTCATTCCGAGTTCCCTTTTCCCCTCAAACACATGGGATTTAGATAAGCTCTTAAAGCAAACTGTGATTCATATAATAATATGTAAACTTGTCTCAAATCTCGGAGGCTTTCTCTAAAGAAGATTCTGATAATTAAAACGTTCCTGCACATCTCAAATTCCATTAAAGCAATATAGTTAAATAAAGGCTCTTCCAGTGACAATATTTCTAAGCTCTGGTCAAAGGGCCAGAATATTTGTGCCCTTTGCTCAATTTATTAAAACAGTAGCAATTATGAAAAGTGTAATACTAAGAACGTGTATAACAAATGTTCTCCTACGTCATTGTTGAGGGTTTTTAAAAGCCATTCAAAAGATTTTGTATTTAGAAAGCACCTACTATGTGCTCACCATGATATGAAGAAAGATTAAGAACAAACTAAGCACAATTATTATCAGAAACATCTTTCTAAGTCTATTGATTTAGGGTCCATATGTGACATATTCAAATTATTTTTTAACGTTTATTTATTTTTGAGACAGAGAGACAGAGCATGAACAGGGGAGGGGCAGAGAGAGAGGGAGACACGGAATCCGAAACGGGCTCCAGGCTCCAAGCTGTCAGCACAGAGCCCGACGCGGGGCTCGAACTCACGGACAGTGAGATCATGACCTGAGCCGAAGTCGGACGCTCAACCGACTGAGCCACCCAGGCACCCCATATGTGACATATTCGAGTGAAGGTTTCAAATTCACAGTCCAAGAACCTTCCTAATGAAACTCCTTGTTGAAGGGAAACTAACATTCATCACGCTTCTAATGTGTGCCAACCCTACCCTTACAGTATCACGTGGTCAGGTCCACCTTGACCCCCCCACCTCCACCAACAACCTCACTAGATTGGTTTCATTATCATCAATGACACAGATCATGACACACAAGCTTAGTGAGATGGGAGTGATCTGCCTGCTGGTCACAAAGCCCTGGTCAACTGGAGAACTAGGACAAGGCCAGCACCAGCAATGAAGGGGTAGGGTTTTCCCTATCAACAACAGAATCCTATTGTGGCTAAAAAGTAAACCAGACTTTGATGAAAAGATATCCAAAGTCCACAGATTAGAAAGAAAAGGGAACAATAACATGGAAAAACAGTGAGAGCAGTTTGGGCATGTGGACAGGACAGGATAGGGAACTGCTATCAATGCAAATAAGCTTTGATTATTGTGGGGCTCTGAGTATCTGCTGGTGGGACACACAGACCTCTTAGCTGGGGGAGCTACTTAATACAAAGTACCACCCAAACTATCTGCAATGGGTAGTGGTGACTCCCTCAGGCAAAATTAAGAGGAAAGAAGGAATGGACGGTGGGCAAGCGAAAGTCTTCTTTCACTAAACAGTGTTAGGGTTCACTACAGGTAAACTGTTGTAATTTGCCTAGGCTACACAGTTTTAAACTCTAGTAGGTATATTAAAGGTCCATTCTGCTTATCACAGATGAATTAAACAGAGCAGAGTTGGCTTCAAGCCACTGAGTTTTAGATCGGAAAGAAACCTCAGAGGTCAATCAGAACAATTCTATCACTTTACAGATGAGGAAACAGAACTTGTGCAAGGTTGTTCAAGCAAATTAGTGGGAGAATCAGGAACACTGAGCTTGCCTCAGTCCCAAGCCAATCTCTGTACACTATGCTGCATCCCCTGCTGCAGGGTCATCTCCTTGGTACCTGGTGCAATGCAGCTTGATGCATTCTACAGTACATTTTACCCACCAGTGTAGTCCCAAACCAGACCTCTTCCTGTAGTTTCCTTTGCATAACCATGCCTCAATTCTGTAGCAACATGGCAGCTTTAGGATTGAAATGTTCATAAAGTGTTCCATGTTTTCAGTCATTAGAGGGTTTTTCTCACACTGATTCTCCAGTTTGAAAAAAGATTTTAGATAACTAATATTTAATGAGCACTTGCTGATTTTTTGGGTACTTTTTAAAGATATTTACATAGAGGTAAATATAGACATAGAGAAGGGAAGCTCAGAATTGTTTGAAGAAATAGAAAATCAGAAACTACCTAAATATCAAACATTGAAAGAAGGGTTGAATCAGACCAAAATATATCTATGTGAATTTTTTAAAAGATTATGCAATCATTAGAGTTATTATAGGCATGGAAATACCTCATGATATGTAGTTGAATGAAAAGTTTATACAGGCAAAGTATATGCAGCAAAATACCATGTTTCTACAAAAAATAACAGCGATGCACATATATGAATGCATGCACATATATGGACACACATGTACATATATATGCACTCGCACACATACATACACACATATAAAATGTGCACCAAAATGTTAATTTGAGGGTTGTGAGAATGAAATACAGGTGATTTCTAAAATTTTCTCCTTATTTTGTATCTTTATAATTTTTCTGCTATAGAATTTTACTTTTACCTCAAATTGAAAATGAGAGCCAAATCATAAGAGACTCTTAAAAACTGAGAACAAACTGAGGGTTGATGGGGGGGGTGGGAGGGAGGGGAGGGTGGGTGATGGGTACTGAGGAGGGCACCTTTTGGGATGAGCACTGGGTGTCATATGGAAACCAATTTGACAATAAACTTCATATATTGAAAAAAAAAGAAAGAAAATAGTTTTTTCTAATGTTCAAATGATTGGCCATGTAGGCAATCCTAGAAATGTCTGATAACCTAAATCTCACTGTCCACACTGAACCAACCCACAAAAAACAGGTCCAGGTCCCTAGAGTCTAAGGAACTGCAGATTCCCACACACAACCAGAGTTTTTGCTGGGAAAGGACCACACAGTAAGCACACACTTTCCTCAGAGCACAGGCAAGAAGGCAACGGTGGGACTTCCTACCTTGAAAAGGCCAACTTTGTTTTGTTTTTCCCAACACCTCCTTTGTTTCAGGGTCCACGGGCTGGTTAGAGTAGTTTTTACACCTTAGATTTTCAAGAGAAAATAACTTCATTATATGTTCCCACATCTAGGGACGGGGGTGGAAAGGTGGGAAAACAGGATGAAAAAGACAAGTTTGGTGGTTCCAACTGTCAATGATTTTCCTTTGTAATTTTAGAGACACAGAGTGATAGTCCTTGCTCCAGATCCAGGTGCCCTCTTTCCAAAGCCAGAATCTTTGTGAAAGCAAACAATGAGAAAGGAGCTTTGTGGCCTGTCCCTTTGCCTTCACCCAGCTCTCATCTCTGTCAGGCAGCATGTTGATTTAACTGTCAAACACTAAGCAGCACATCTTTCAAGAGGCTCCACAGACCACTCCATAAACCAAAAAAGGAATATAACAAACAAGTGGCTGAAAGCTTTGTGTTACCATAGCAACTAGACTTGCTTCCCTACACTCACAGGGTAAAAACTATTCCACCAAAAAAGAGAATGCAACTAATAAACTTGATATTTTATTAATGCTTCTGTACATGCCAGGTCAGTGTTTCCAGAGACAACCACAGCCAATGCCAACTACCAACCATGTCGAAACTGCCTGGGCTTGGAAGTCTGGGCTTGGTAGGCCTGGTCGTTCATATTGAGTGAGCAGAGATGTCACGCTGGTCCACTCAGCAGACATTTATGGGACTCACACTTCACCACATAAGGAGACTTCCATACTGCATAACATGCGGCAACTGTGTACATGAGTCACAGTAGCTCAAGTTCATGAGTAAATAAGGTCTGGAGTAAAAATGAGACAGGGGAGCTCAGGGAGATAAGAGGGTCTGTGTTTCCTCCATACCAAGTTTCCTTTACAGACTCCTGCCAGAGACCAGAAGTCTATAAAAACAGGTGGGGGCCATGATTCCATCCTTGGTTTCTGGCAGCTGAGGTGCTGGGAAAGGGGAGGCCAACCCACACACTTTTCTGAGTAGCAATGGTACCAATCCTCTGGAGAGAGGACAGGAGGATGTCTCAGTTACAAAGGAGCTGGGTGTGCTGGCTAGTGACCACAGCACCCAGTCTGTGTTCAACTGGTTAAAGCAGTGCCCACCTTCACTGTAAAACGATCCTCTTGTCACCTTTGATGTCATGCTCTCTAGCCCTGCCATATATCCAGAAGATGTCAAGAGCATGAAGGTCAACTGGATGAAAGAACACCGCTGGTGGCAGCGCAAACTGGTGTGATTTTCCTGGAGGGCAGTTTTGTGATACGTATCAAACACCATAAAAATTGCAGTGTCTCTGACCCAGGTATTACATTCTAAGAATTTACCAAGGAAATAATCATTGGTATGCATGATGATACTGAAAAAATATTAGTTGCAGTGCTGTTCATAATAGAGAAGAATTGGAAACAAAAGTTTAATAACATGTGAAAGGTGTTAAATGAAGTTTAAAGCAGCCACACAAAGGAATTCTGTGCATCCATTAAAAGGTCTGCAAGAAAAATGTTCAGACTACACTAAGTCAAAAGTTTCAAAATATGTGAAATATCCTTTTTAAAAAATATAGATGCAGATGTAGAAATAACTAGTCAGTCACACATCAAAATAATAACAGTGGTCCTCGCGGGATATATCTTTTTAATTCATCAAATTGGTCATAACAAAATGCTATAATGTAACTTAAAACCAATAGAAGCTTAAAAAAGAAAAGACAGCATATATGTTTGCTTCATCCTGTTCCCAGAAAGGGATGTATAAAACCAAAAATCAGTTGATTACCTTAGTTTTATCTCCTCAAATTGAAAATCATGAATTGTACCACAATGCTGAAAATGGGCTGTTTGCATTTATTCATTAAACACTGACTCATTGCCTCCTATGTACCAAGTGTTGAGACACTGAGTAAACAAAGACAATGCAGAGGTGGCGGGACCATCAAACAGTTCTAAAGACCAGGGAGTAACATCAGCTCTGCAAGTAGACTGAGAATGGGGGCAAAAGAGAAGTGGGAAGGTCAGGGTATTAGTTTCCTTCCTATTGCTGCTTTAACAAGTTATTGCAAACTTAGTGACTTAAAACACAGATTTGTTATCTTCCAGTTCTGTAGGTCAAAAGTCCAAAAAGGGTCTCTCTGGGTCAAGATCAAGGTGTCAACAGAGCTGCCTTCCTTTCTGGAGGCTCTAGGGGAGAATTCGCTACCTTGTCTTCTTCTGCTTCTAGAAGCAGCTTGGATTCCTTCGTGGATGGCCCTTTCTTTCCCCATCAGAGCCAGCAAAGGCAGATCAAGACCTCCAGGCACACCACTCTGAGCTCCACTTCTGCTTCCCTCTTCTATTTGTGTGGACTTTTGTGATTATATTGGTCCCACCTGCATTACCCAGGCTACTCTCCGTATTTTATAAGGTCAGTTGATTAGCAACCTTAATTACCCTTTGTCATGGAACCTAACACATTCACAGTTTCTGCGGATTAGGATATGAACCTCTTGGGGAGGGGCGAGCATTATTCTGCCTATACAGCCAATTTAAAAATCATTACATTGATCCAAAGGAGAGCCTGAAGGATGGCAATAGCAATTCAAATAGGGTGGAAAAGGCAGTTCCATCAGATAGGAGGTTGAAACCTCCAAGGTTTGGTAGCCAATCAGAAACGGGGAGTGAGTTGGAGCCTAAGTGGCAGATGGAAGCTGTTACCACTCGCAAAGACAGGAAACACATGCAAGGGACCAGCTGACAGAGAAAGATAGCAATGTGGATGCATGTGGTACTTGAGGGACTCATGAGACGTGAGTAGACATTCCCAGTAGCATTTGGCTCTGTGAGCAGATGGTCTGGAAGGAGGTCTGGACTGGATAAAAAGAAGTGAGATACAGCAGCACAGAAAGCTCCTGGATGAAGCAAAAGAGATAAGCTGGGCAAACTGTCTGCTCTAGCATGAATCACATGGAAAGAAGTCTTTCTTTAGGGATATCTTCACTTTGTACCCAGCGTCCACAGGTAAAGAATGTGAGATGTGAACACTACACAGGGCAAGAAGGATTATTCCCAAGGTGGATTAACCAAGCTGGCCCCCTTCTCACTCAAGTAAATCCATAGGAAAAACTGCCTTATGTTTCCAGAAATTCTAAAGTACTCCTCTAAGTTAATGGCACCACATAACTGCTTTATATATAATTCAATCTGGTGAACTGAGTTCTACAAAGACTGTGGTATATTTTCAGAAGTCTTAACTATTTTTTTCAGAAAAAAAAAAGAAACGGGAAAAAAGGCAATTAAACAACATTTGAAAACATTTAAGATACCAGAAGTTTTAAATCACTCTTACAGCTAATTTGGGGAATGCTTTTTAGAAGTACTCATGGAGAAAACTAAGAAAACCCATTTGATCACCCAAAGCCACATTTCAGGCTTCTCATAACACATATTGACCTGGTACACAAATGCTCTATCAGTGCAGTGGTAACATAAATCTAATATATTTCAGACGTGCCTTCGCTCTAAATCAGGGAGCACAGAAAAAAGAAAAAAAAAGTGTTTAAAAATAAAAAAGTATTGGTTGTATCAGTTTTGGTTTTGTCTAACTACTACTGAAGCAAATATTCTCCCCTGAAACATTTAGAGCCCAGAAGGAGGGATGTGGGTAATATTTAGATCCAGAGGGGTCCTAAGAGTGAATTCAACAGCCTCTTAAATATGAGGCCACTGAGGAAAAGAATTAATGACTTGCCCAAGGCCACTTTACCACTTTACCAATGGCCCAACTCCCAGGCTAGTCTTCCTCACATGGCCTCTGAATCTTTTTCACCTGCCCAGTACACATTCTCTTCTTCATACAACACACATATTTCATCTATTCCTGTCCATCTCACTGTATGAAATCATAGATACCTAGAATTTTCTTTCCTCATTTCATATCCACCACTCAAACCTCCAGTGACTCCAACAATGTTTGTCTGGTCTGCCAAACCTGAGAGGTTAGTGAGCAGGCTTGACTAGAAAACTAGTCACAGAATCTGCTCGGCCAGTTTTTTTTTTTATGTTTATTTATTTATTTTGAGAGAGAGAGAGAGAGAGAGAGAGCAAGCAGGGGAGGGGCAGAGGGAGAGGGAGAGAGAGAATCCCAAGCAGGCTCCATGCTGTCAGTGAAGAGCCCTATAAGGGGCTCAATCCCATGAACTGTGAGATCATGACCTAAGCCCAGATCAAGAGTCAGTCAGAGCCACCCAGGTGCCCCTGCTCCAACAGTTCTTACAGAGAGATACTGAGCACAGCTAGGAGAGATGGCTACATAACTAATAATCAGAAGTTTCTTCACTAGTAGTCTCTGAACCACTATTCTGTTGGGCCTCAGAATGGATAGAAAAACAAAACTAAGCCACTGTTGAGCAGGCAAAGCAGCAAAAATTTGATTAGCATGAGGATTTTTCATAGACTTTTAGCGATGTTCTTCCTCCATGGTACAAAGTACTTCCCCACACTCACAGGTTGTCAGTAATGACTATGCACACAGGAAGTGTCAGGCTTCTGTCTATTAAATTGCCATTCTTCCTGCAGGAGAGTGCTTTGACATGTGCTTTTATCCTTATTTATGTACTTATCCTCATTATCATGTTCCTGATAACAAGCTGTATTCTTTCTATACACTAGCCTCCAAAGAAAGCAATGCTCAGTTCTTTTTTTTTTTTTTAATTTTTTTTTTTTTATTTTTTAATATATGAAATTTACTGTCAAATTGGTTTCCATACAACACCCAGTGCTCATCCCAAAAGGTGCCCTCCTCAATACCCATCACCCACCCTGCCCTCCCTCCCACCCCCCATCAACCCTCAGTTTGTTCTCAGTTTTTAACAGTCTTTTATGCTTTGGCTCTCTCCCACTCTAACCTCTTAGCAATGCTCAGTTCTTAACCCAGGTTATTAAAAAAAAAATAAACAGACCCCTCCAGTGTACCTTTGAATGGAGGAATGGCCAATATCTACAAACATGAGCCAATCTTACAGAAAAAAAAACCAGCTTTGCAAACTAGAACAAAATGTAATTGCCACCACCTTCTCCTGCCAATCCCGGGAAGAGTGGCCTTCTCACCTAGAAGTAAAAGATTCAGGTGTCCTCAAATGCCAAACCATGTTGTCGTCGGATTTCTGGGGACTATAGATCACTAATCCTTGCATACACCTGGCTGGGTAATCAGACACATAGAAAGTAGGCTAAACAGAGGCTGTACCAAGGGCAAAGTTTGAAGGGCAAGTTTAAAACTTGACACAAGCAGAGAAGTGAAACTTTGGTTATATACTATCTTCCTGCAAATTGCTGCATAGTGAACAGTTTTCTAACACCTACTTCCCTTAGGGTCCCTGAATGTCCATTCCTATCTCCAGTGACAAGAGGGCAAAGCAATGCAGTCCTATTACAGCTCTGGTCAACTTCCTCTCTCCTTTCTGGCATCCCTCCACCTCCAGCCTCCATCTAGCTCCAACTCCTAACCTCCCTCTGTTTCCCATCACAGTCAGATGAATTAACATGACACAGATCCACCAGGGGTTAAACCCTCAGCCATCAAAAATTCCCAAATTAATTCAGAATAAAACATAATTTTAATAGATTAAATACCAATTTTACACCTACTATGGTTCATATACTACTTTCAAAGAAAACCGTCCCCTTTCCCTTAGGACACCAATGTTAGCCCAAGAGCTGTTGACAACTCACCTGGTTCTGTGGAACATTCACAACCACAAAGTAGGTTAAACCAGGTATGGTATTTCCTTGAGAAAGAGTTGATTCAGTAATTGCTTCAAGGCTACCTAAATATTCCGTGAGAATGCACCCATACTTCCCCTTCTTCTAACTCAAGGTTATTAATTTTTTCCTAATTCTAGGTCCTAATATCTTTTTACCCTCATTGGAGTGAATAATGCACACTCCAACTGCACAAAACATCTCCCGTCTAAAAGGGGTGAAGGAAATTTAGATGCTTATTTGAGTGTGAGAATCACCAAAGGAATGTTTGCTAAAGAGGAGGTAGAGAAACTGGTCTGACTCACCATGATTGCTACTGCAACCTTCTGCCTGACTCATTTAATAATTCTTTCTCAACTTCATAACCACCTGTTCAGTGGCATTATTAGTTCTCTCTTTACAAGCAAAATTATCTTCCTGATAAATTTGCTCCAAATTTTTATTCATTTCCTATTGAACCGTAAGTAACTATTCCCTTTAGGGAACAGATGTAATTTGCTGTCCTGGCTAAACTCAGACTCTGTCCATAAATATTTTGCTAATCATAAGAGTGCTTTGTTTCTCTCATTGGTGCCTACAGCCCCTACAACGAAACACAAGTTCAAGATCACAGCCAGGATTTTGATGGAGACAAAATACCTAGTCTCCCATGAATATCATAACATGGAAGCAAAATACATTATTTCCCAAATATTAATCACTCATTTCTTCACTGAATAGCTCTAGAGAGCTTCAGGCTGAGATAAAGCCACACTTCCAGGAATTTAAGTCCTGGAGGATAACAGGTCATAAGTAAAACTGAATCCAGGAAAAGTAACTGAGCTGTTACTCTGTGAAACAAATCAGGTGAAATTATGTGGCATGAAGGGCCATTATTGTTGAGTTGTAATAGATTTTAAATACTCCCACTTCATACAAGAGAAGTCATTTAAGTACAGCTGAGAAATTGTTATAGGATGTCTAGTTAGTCTATTTTCCCTATGTATGAAAGAACTGGCATTTTATTTTCATACATACTTTTGAAAAAAGCGTACAAACTCAGAGTTATAAGCCTCACCACAGTGGTTCCAATCTCTGGAACTAAGAATCCCCTTCAAAACTGATAAAGGCTTTCAATTCTCTCCCAGAAGAGAAAAATACACAAACAAAATTTTGTAAATCCATTCATAGAATGTATTGGCATTCCCCTAAAATCCATCCCCATAAAACCTTCTGAGGTCCTCTGCTTCAGAGGTAATATCTGGCCCATGCTTAGGTCCACTTCTTCTATTAAGCAAACACAAAAACAATTCCTCCTTCACAATTACAGCTCTTCTAAAAAGTGGTAGGTGCTCTCCTTGCAAGTGGCCTTCATCAGACATTATTTTTACACTCTTATTTTCCTGGTCACACTCATCTTTTCCCAAAGCATAGACAAAGAATGTTCTGAAAAATGAAATGGTATGCCTCAAACTGAATTAAGTTTCCCATCACTGGGAAGGTACAGAGACTGGATTCTCACTTGTTAGGGGTATGGTAGAGGGTATCCAAGAATCAGAAGGGGAATTGGAATACATATCCTCTGAAGTTCACTCCAATCTGAGATTTCATGATTAATTCATACTTTGATGCCTTCTATGTCTTTCACTGGGTGGCACTAAAGACTAAATACTATGTTTCCCATGAAGTTCAACCAGGAAAAGCATGTATTCTACTATCATTGTGCACATTAATTCGGGCAGGATCAACCTTATTTTACTTTCTAGCATCTGTTATCTCAATTTTTTGGAAGACACAACTTAAACTCCTACTGAGTCCTAAGTTAACTAAAACCCCTATATCTTCTACACATGTGCTGTTAAGTCACATCACCCACCATTGTTGACAATTCATTTATTCAATTTGCTCATTTAGGCAATATTCTTTTATTGATAGTCTAGCCAGTATTGAGGGAGAGAAAGTCTCTGCCCTCATAAAGTATACACAATGGTGTTACACAATTTGAACCATGACTCTAGTCTTTGAATTTTCAAGTTTTCCACTCTTGTGAAATATCCACAATGATGAAGAAAAAACAACTCCTTTCCTTGAAGATAAAACACTAATCATACACAAGCCCTCACAGAGCTTTCAGATAACTCTTTCAGGACTTCACCTTCAAAGTGAGAAATTCTGACTCATTCACTTCAAGTGAAAAGTGAGAGGAATATAATCATTGCATCATAGACCATTAGAGGAAAATAAAGCAAAAATATGAAAGACAGCCATAATAAAGCCTAACCTTGAAATTTTCCTGAGAAGAGAACACATAGGAAAACTGTGCATAGGAAAACTATAATTATATTCTCCCAAAAATCCTGGAGAAGAATCCTTTATTTTTCATCTATTAATGACAATGGGTCTATGTAGTGCTAAATAGTTTCTGAAGTAATTCTGGAAAGTGTTTGTTTTCCACAATTTTAAATGCTGAGAATATAATTAGCTACTTAAATGCAAATGCTAATACATCAGTTTGTGTCCACAGTGAACACTCTTTGCACAACACATGATTTGATACTAATCTATGCCAAGATTTTCTTCCACAATCACAAATTAACTGAAAATGGCCACAGGAATTCCCTCTTTACTGCCAAAAAGCTCTTTTCAGGCTTAACACTTTCCAACCTACACAGGAGGACTCATCCCAGGTATAAAAAGCTGAGGGAAGAGAAAAGGAGGAAGGAAGAAAAGGGGACAATTGAAGAACATCTTACATCAGACACTATCCTAGGCTGTCATGCCAGAGACCACTACTTTTTCCTAATACCTATTTCCTCCTTCCTCCTTAGGAATAGAACCACCAATTAGCAACTGGGTGAATGGCAGTCCCAGAATAAAGATGGTATTTCTCAGCACTCGCAAAGGGCAGATGAGGCCATATGACTAACGGTTGGCCAAGGAGATACTAACATCAGTCTTAAGATCAACTTTGAGGTGTGCTGAGAATCGTGAAACAAGAAGACAGAAGGAGCATGGGTCCCTGATGAACAAGAAGCCAACAAAATGGCCCCAAACTAAACTACCTGTGGACCTTGTTTAGGTGAGATAGAAATAAACTTCTAACCTACTTAAGGCACTGTAATTTGGGGTTTTCTGTCACTTGTAGCTGAATTTAGGATATAGCAAACTTATTTAATACATGTAATATTTCTATTAGGTAGATATTATCATTACCATTTTGCACAATAAAAAACAATATTTTTGCTAGGTCCCTCATAAACAAAAGAATCCCATAGATGAAAAGAAAACATAGTAGCATAAGAAGCAAGCAGCACATCTTGGTGCAAAAGATAGATAACAGCACTAACTAGATTGTCAAAGAAGTTTTTTTACATAAAATATATATGATGGCATCCAAATATTACCTTGGCCTAAAAGTCTCAAATACCCTCAAATACTTTCAAAGACCTACAAATTATTAGGGGTCCTTAGTGTTTTGGTTTAATCATCTCAATAAATAACCTTCACCCAAATGATACCACCCTCTGTCTTCTTTATTCACTATATTCTTTTTTATCTCCCCAGGACCCTTAGCACAGTAGTAGGTATAACCAAAGGCATCAAAAAAAAAAAAAAAAAAAAAGCCATGTGAAGGAACTGTATAATATGCAAAAACCACCACCTCAAATTTTATTTCAAAACACTTTCAATGTCTTTATACCCCTTTCCTTCCATCCTGATTCAGTATGGACAGTGGTCTTTCATACACAACATTATAGAGGTATTAGCTTTGCTTGACTGAAATTTAACTTTTGAGAGAAACGTTCATTTCTCCAAACCAAAATATATTAATTATGGTCTTAATGAGGAATGTGGTCTGGGGCACCTGGGTGACTCAGGCAGTTGAGCAGCCGACTTCAGGTCAGGTCATAATTTTGCAGTTTGTGGGTTCAAGCCCCGCATCAGGCTCTCTGCTGTCAGCATGGAGCCTGCTTCGGATTCATTCATATTCATTCATTCATTCTCTCTCTCTCTCTCTCTCTCTCCCTCCCTCCCCTCCCCAGCTTGTGTGCATGCATTCTCTCTCTCTCTCAAAAATAAATAAACATTAAAAATTTTTTAAAAGAATGTAGTCTTATAATCACTTTTGTCAACATGGTTTTGAAGTAAGGTCAAATTCCTATTAATAATGTGTTGATTTTGAATCTATATGAAGAAGTGACAGCATGATTTTCAAGAACTTCAGAAAATGTACCAAATACTAGATCTAGATAATTAAGTTGTGACAGTCAAACACTTAAGCTGAGAATTCATTTCCATTTGTCTGGCATAGCTGTTTAACTGTACTGCATTCCAATAATTGCATTAGGATGTTCAGAGGATGTAAATGAAGTTTTCCTTCAGATCTTACTTGGACACCTAGTAGTAAACAATTGCACAACAATTAAGTCAAAGTGTTTGCCCTCACTCGTTGGCTAAAACGCAGGAATGGATTGTCATCTAGTGGCAAGGTCAGAAAGTAAGAAATTTGGAGAAGAGAGGTTTGGGGGTCTCTGGAATGATTGTTTGACTTGGTGCAATAAAGCAGAGCAGTAGAAATCAATATAATTTATCACCAAGATCAATGCAGTTCCAACCACATGGCATTTTTTAAAAAGAAAAAGATGAAAGAGCCAGTTGATTTTATTGATATACTTCCTATGAATGAGTTTGTTACCATAGTTCCCATAATTTCTGGCCCAACTCAGAATATTTTTTGTTACCCTAATAATTTTCTATATAATTAAAAATTTGCAGGAGTCATTTTCTCCCAGCATGCCAGAATAGCAGAAAGAATGGTAAACAAATAATCACTCACCTCTTTCCAACATTAGTTTCATCACCACCAAGAAGAATTTATGAAGCATTTCTTTACTTCTTTCCCCAGCACTAGGTTGAGCCCTAAGTGTGCTCTTTTCTTTTGAGAACATAAACTGTTAAGTACATGCCAGATCATCTTATTTTAGGCATAAGAACCCTGGGCCCACTTTAAACCAAGGAAAAAACCTCAAAGAAGTACTTGCTTTGGGTAAAATAGTGTTTCATTGAAGCTAAGACGTTCATTGAAACCTGGTTCATTGAAACCAGGTCTGTCTGCTCTGAAGTCTTTTCTCTTAACCACTGTACTGACTGTTTCATCTCACTTCCAATGGGACATGTGCTTTGAGGCTGTTGCCCCACAGGTGACAGACTGGAATCTCTCTTGCTGGGTCCCCCATGTGACTAATAACAACCTGCAGAGTAGCTAGTTGGGGTTAGACAATGTTGAAACAGGAAGAGGCCAAACACAATGGTTCTTCTATGGCCCAAGCCCCTAACTCTAATCAACAAAACTACCAGGGCTCAGGGAAACAGCTGACAACCTCAGGTGACAGTACTCAATATGGAATGCAGACAGCCAAGGGAGGAATCACGAATGAATATATAAACAGGGCTGACACAAAAGCAAATATTGACACTGCCTACAGAGCAAAGGTTATGAATACTTGATAAGAACATAGAAGTTTCCTGTTACAAAGAATGGGACTAGGAAAACTGCCCCCTCACTTGTGATTACACATAGCCTCTCAGAGGAGAATTTCAGGTGCAGTCAGAATAAGGAAGTGGCTTGTGACCTTTGCAATAAAGGGCGATGATGCTGGACCTGAGTCAAAGGACAAAATCAGCAAAAGGAGAGGGTTCTAAGGCAACCCATTGCTACAGGAACATGAGATGTGTGGTAATGATGAAGCAATACAGAAGCACTTATTTTCTTCAACAAACAAAAAAGTTTTATCAGTGCTTACTGTGCCAGGCTCTGAGGGAACAAAGACGAATTAGTCAGTGTACATTCTCCAGAGAGAGGTAAGAGCAAACACAGATTTAACCAACACATGTTAATTACGAAGCTGGACGTGAGTACAAAGGGCTGAGGGGACACAGAGGAGATGCTCCTAAGTCAGAATGGAGCTTTGAGGAGAGTTTTTGGAAACAAGGCTGTTTAGATGTTTAACCAGGTAATTGACAGCAGGTAATGGTAGTAAAGGTTCTACCACTCACTGTTCTGTAAATAAAGCAGATTACTTAACCCTTCTGGGCCTCAATTTCTTCATTTGTAAAATGGAAATAAGAATAGTATCTACTTCATGAGGATGTCCTAAAGATCAAAATTTAGAAAAGAGTCTGGCACATGCAGTAAACAACAAAAGTTACCTAGCTGAATTGCTGAATAAAATAATGAACATTCATTTAACAAATAAATGAATGGATTCAACTATTCAGGGGTGAAGGGAATCAAGAGGAAGCCTTTCCTGAATGTCAAATGTCTACAATGCCTATGGGACACACAAGTAAAGATTTCTAGTAGTATATGCAAGTCTAGAGATAGGTCTGGTGCTGGAGATAAAAATTTGAGAATCATCAGGTGTTTGAAGTAATGAGAAAGGATGAGATCATTTAAGAAGAGAGAGAGGACCAAGAGGAAGATTATAACCAAGCTCTGAATAGATCAAACATTTAGAAATCAGTAAAGGAAGAGGAGCCAGCAAAGGGAAATAGGGAAAAGGAAAAGTATGTGTGTGGTAACCAGATGAATGAAAGGCAAAGGGACCAGCATCAGCTAAGGCACAGGAACGTGAAATGGCAATGTGTGTATATGCAAGGTTGGGAGAGGGATGCAGATTACTATGAGTTCAGTATTACCTAAGCATAAACCAAGAGACAATCGGAAGATGGAAGATTGAGATAAAAGTAAAGCCAGAAGGTGACAAACCTTGTATGTGAAGTCAAGGACTTTGGATGATTAAGAGACTTCAAAAGGTTTTAGCCAGGAGAGATGTCTGGCCAGGTGTGCATACTAGATGGCTTATTCTGGTAGCTGTGTGGATAACATCTATGGGAGGCAGAATAATAGACCCCCCCCCCAAAGATGTCTGTCCTAATCCCTAAAATCTGTGAATGTTTGTTTACATGGCAAAGGGGCATCAAGGTTGCAGGTGGAATTAAGGTTGCTAATCAGATGACCTTAAAATAGGGAAATTACCCCCCATTTGCAGATGAGTCCAATATAATCACAAGGGTCCTTAAAAGTGAAAGAGAGAATCAGATGAGAAAAACATATAAATGGTAGCATGAGAAAAACTCAATCCACTGTTGTTAGCTTTGAAGATGAGGAAAGGAGCCACAAACTATGGAATGTGGGCAGCCTCTGGAACCTGGAAAAGGCACACACACACACACACACACACACACACACACACACACACACAAATCTCCCTCTAGGCCCCCAGAAAAAAAAACTTAGTCCTACTGAAACCTTGATTTTATCCCAGTGACATGCATTTCAGACTTCTAAACCATGGAACTGAATGACAAATTTGTGTACTTTTAAGCCACTAAGTTTATGGTAATTTGTTAAAACAGCAATAAGAAATTAATGCAAATGTCCTTAAGAGGTAAAAACACTGAAATCTGAAAAACCAACTGGGAGGCTGTTGCATATGTGCTGAGGAGAGAAGATGAAAGTCTGTCTTAGGAAAAAGGGAACAGGGTAGGAAAGAGAATGGTGCTTCTCTGAACATCTATTGTTTACCTCTTGTGATTATCAACACATCTCTGTCAGATGAATAGGTAGGTCTCTTCATGGAACATGTGTACCACGTTAAAATTAAGATATATCCCTACTGAAGAAAAACTTACCTAACAAACTGAATTGGAAACAAAGGAAGTTTAAAATAGGGATCACCCATAGTCATGCTGAACCTTTAAGACCACACTCCAGGATCTGTCTTTTCTTCTATGAATCCTCCCATATGTTGTGGTTTTATAACACTTCCAAAAGTTAGAAAAATGTTTTTTATAACTTTTTATTCTCTCCTTTACATTCCTCTGACACTTAAAAATTCCTTGCCTACATGCTTGCAATACTAGTAATTTTCTCTCCCAGGAGCTACCTTCTGCTTCTCTTTTTTATGCAAGTAATTCATATTCATTTTAGAAAAATTAGAACACAAGCAAAAGAAAAAAGGTAAATCATTCTAATCCCACCCCCTTGAGATAACCATTTTTTTTTTTGCATTTCCAGAGGTATCTTTGAGAATGTTTTAGTATTTGTACATATTTGTGTATTTTGTAAAAGAATCTTTTTTAAAGAAAAAGTACTCTTTTAAAATGTCACAGTTCCACAATTGTATGGTCAATTAATCTTCAACAAAGGAGACAAGAATATGCAATAGGAAAAAGACAGTCTCTTCACCAAATGGTGCTGGGAAAACTAGTCAGCTACATGCAAAAGAATGAAGCTGAACCACTTTCTTACACCATACACAAAAATAAACTCAAAAGGATTAAAGACCTAAATTTGAGACCTGAAACCATAAAATCCTTGAAGAGAACACAGACAATAACTTCTGACATCAGTTGTAGCAACATTTTTCTAGATATATCTTCTGAGGCAAGGGAAACAAAAGCAAAAATAAACTATTGGGACTACATCAAAATAAAAAGCCTCTGCAGAGCAAAAGAAACAATCAACAAAACTAAAAGACAACCTAATAAACGGAAGAAGGTATTTGCAAATGATATGTATAAAGGATTAGTATCCAAAACACATAAAGATCTTATACAACTCAAAACCAAAAAACCCCAAATAATTGAATTAATAAGTGGGCAGAAGGAAAAACATTTCTCCAAAAAAAACACAAAACATACAGATAGCCAACAAATACATAAAGAGATGCTCAACATCACTCATCATCAGGAAAATACAAATCAAAACCAAAATGAGATATCACCTCACATATCTCAGAATGGTTAAAATAAAAATACAAGGTACATGTGTTGGCATGGATGTGGAGAAAAAGAAAACTTCAAGCACTGTTAGTGGGAATGCAAACTGGTGCAGCCATTGTGGAAAACAGTATGGAGATTTCTCAAAAAATTAAAAATTAATTACCATATTATCCAATAATTCTACTGCTGAGTATTTACCCAAAGAATGCAAAAACAGTAATTCAAAAAGATATATGCATCCCTATGTTTACTGCAGCATTTTTTTTTTACCACAGCCAAATTATGGAAGCAGCCCAATTGTCCACTGATAGATTATGGACAAAGAAGATGTGGTGTGTGTGTATGTGTATATATATATGTATATATACATACACATGTATGTGTGTATACATATGTATATGTATGTATATGTATATATATATACATATATATGTATGTATACATATATATACATATATGTAGAGAGAGAGAGAGAGAGAGAGAAATATTACTCAGCCATAAAAAAAGAAAGAAATTTTGCCATTTGCAACAACATGGATAGAGCTATAATTATAGATGGTATAATGCTAAGTGAAAAAATTAGAGCATGACAAATACCATATGGTGTGTCATCTTAGGCAAAATTTAAGAAACAAACAAAGAAAAAGGAGACAAACCAAAAAACAGACTCTTAACTATAGAGAACAAACTGATGGTTACCAGCAGAGGGGTGGATGGGAGGGATGGGTGGAATAGGTGAAGAGAATTAAGAGTACACTTATCATGATGAGCACTGAGTAATGTATAGAATTGTTGAATCACTATATTGTACACCTGAAATTAATATAACACTGTATGTTAACTATATTAGAACTAAAAATGTTTAATAAATTAAAAAAATAAAATTTCTTGCAATATATCATGAATCTTTCAACAAATATAAATAAATATTTGAAATATAATTGTTAAAGGATACTAGGTAGTTCAACATAAGAATATGCCATTATTTTCTCAGTCCCTTTATCACTGGACATTTGGTTTTGTTTTTTCCTTTATACCCCATCTTCTTGTGTACCCCTCCCCCTTTTTTTCATCCAGGTGTTCTCAGACATCACCATTGGTTGCCTTAGGTTAGTCTTGCTGTATAGGGCTCCTACTCCAACAACTGCTCTAGGTAGCTGCCATATCTTCCCCATCTGACTATTCAGATCTCCTGGACCTATCTTAGCATGATGGCCCTGAGTAATATGGAGGCAAAAGTGTATTTAAAGCAGAACAACAAACTCAACCTTTGTCAACAATGCTAATAATGACCAATGATATATATTAGTCTGAAAACTCTTCAGTGCCAAAGTTTTGGTTACTAAGACTAAAAACTTCCCTACTTTGCTACTGCTTATAGTTTATAGTTCCATGTTTGTTTATAATTAGGAAAGCATTACCACATAGTGGTCCTGACTCTTTTTTTCAAGTGGCAAAGGTATCTCAAGTAACTTTAGGCAAAAAAACAAGTTGTTTAATAACTTAACATTAGATAAGATCAGATCTCGATGCTCAGAAAGTACCAAGGTCCCTCTTGACCTCCTGTCTCTATTTTCAATTGTGCTGGCCTTACTTTCAGGTTGAGAGGGTTTCCCCCTATAATGACAGCAGTACTTCTGGGTTCCGATCATTATAGCTCCAAGTCCAGTAGAAGATTGCTCCTTCCTCAATATCTCCATATAAATCTTGGAACTGGCTCTGATTCAGCCACTGGACCACTAGGGTTATTTACTTATCCCTGTGGCCCAGAGGATGGTTAGGTTCATTGACTTAATTAGAGTTGGGTCATAGGCCTCCCATATGGTCAAAGACATCAGGTACAGTTACCAGAAGGAGAAAAATGGATGCTGTGTGAGCAATACCATAGACTTTCATGCAAGAATGAAACTCTCTAGAACAGTGACCATAACTTTTGGGGGTCACAAACCCCTCTGAGAACCTAAGCTCTCTGTGGTAGAAAATGAACAAAAGCACACACAAACACACGTTGGCATATGATGCACTTGTGGACTGGATATTTATTTCCTTCACTTAGGTTAGAATATACAAGCAGGCTTACAAAGAGTTATGTTTCTCATTTCCATGCAAAAATTAATGGGTATTTTCTGAGAAATATTGAAATAAATCCAAATTTGTCCCCCCCCCAAAAAAAAATCTGCTTAAAGGGGCACCTGAGTGGCTCAGTTAAGTGGCCAACTCTTGATTTGGGCTCAGGTCATGATCTCATGGTTCATAGACAGAGCTCCATGTGGGGCTCTGCACTGAGAGCGCAGAGCCTGCTTGGGATCCTCTCTCTCCCTCTCTCTCTGTCCCTTCCTCCCTCCCTCCCTCTCTCTCTCTTTCTCTCTCTCTCAAAAATAAATAAATAAACTTTTTAAAGATCTGTTCAAAGGTAAATTTAAACATGAAGATGGAAATTGACTTAAATAAGAAGGTGAAATTATGAAATGGTTTTGAAATAGAATTTGAGCCATCTTTACTTAAGCAACTTTTCATTTTGATAGCAACTAGTCCTAAAAAAATAATGACACAAAGCAGCCAAGAATCAAAGCACCAATCTTTCACCTTAACAGACAGACAGGCTTGTATCAAGGAAGAATGCTTCAAGATTTGGATGAATTCATGTTGTGCCATTTCCTTTGTCCTCAAATCCATGAGATCATCTTTGGCAAAGACTGTATCATTGATGCACTGATGTCAGCATGGAAAGGATTAATAATCCATGCTTCAATATAAAGGTCTTCCAAGTAGAAGCAACCTTTAAGCTAATTCTGCAGTATTCCCAGAGGTCTGTACATTTCTGCTCATAGGAAGATCAACTGACAGGGCATAGTCACACTGGACTTCATCACACGGGACTTCCAGCAATGGAATTCATATAGGTATCTACTTCCTTTACAGTGGCAATTGGATCAAAAACAAACATCCATCATGGTGAGCTGGGAAATAAAAATATAAATCTAATCATTATATGTATGTTTGTGTGTACGTACACACACACACACACACACACACACACACACACACACATTGACAAAAGAAGCCAATAAAGACTTAACTCCTCCTTGATAAATGGTTACAAGTGGGCTTTTTTTATTTCTCTTAAAATACATTAGTTTAAATCTGTACCTATAATTCAGTCAGGTGCTTCAGAAATTTGATGTTAAGAAATTCAAAGAATTTCTGGCAGTAAGGAATTTCATACTGTGGTCCTATTTCATACATATATAAAACATAGATATATATAAAACACATATACACATGTAAACATATATATTATATATGTTAGATAATGCTTGTAAACTTAAAAAACTATCATCTTAGAATATAAGTTCCATGAAAACAGAGTCTGTTTTCTTTACTGCTACATACCTCTTAGCCAAATATCTAAAGCCATGTTCCGACATCAGTTTTCTCATGAAGAGGGCTGATATTTTGTCCAGCCATTTTACTGTCTGTTGTGCCCTATTTATAAAATTCAGAACATGACAAGAAGGGGTGTTATTTAATATGTCCCACAAACCATAAATCTATGAAGAAAAAATAAGGTTTAGGCACAGAGAATGATGAGGTTTTCTTCCTCATCACTTCCTGACTAAGTGATCAGGAACACAGTAAGAACAGAAGGAAGAAATGAGGTTAGGTCAGATCATGTATGACCCTCTATGCAATGGTAAGAATTTGGATCTGATTTCTAGATATGATGAAAGCCATCAGAGGGTTTGAGCCAGAGTGTAAACAAAGCCAGATTTACAGTTTAACAGGTTTATTTTACTGCTGCATGGAGAACAGGCTAGAAGGGGCAAAGGTAGATGAAGGGAGATTAGTTAGGAGGCTCTCTCAGTAGTTCAACAGAGGAATAATGGTGACTTGTACCTGGGTGACAACAGTGGAGATAGATATATTTTTAAAAACAGACCAAAGCAAAAATATATGGCTGATAGGTTGGATACAGGATGTGAAGAAAATGGAAGAGTCAAATATGTCTCCAAGTTCTTGGCCTCAGCAACCAGACGGTGTCATCTATACAACCTGGGAAAGCTTTCAGAGGAACAAGTGGTGAGAAGGAATCAAGAGTCTGTCTCAGACATGTTCAGAGATGCTTACTAGACACCCAAGTGGGATGTCACTTGGATAAATGAGTCTGGATGTCAAGGCAAGACTAGAGATAAAAATGGGGAGTCTTAAGAGAGTACTAAAATAGTATGTATGGAACTGAATGAGATGTCTTCATAAAGACAGGGTGATTCAGCAACAATACAACACGTAGAGTTTTTCTTTCACCAAAACAAAAAACAGGTATGTTTCATCTGTCTTCATCTGGGTTCAGAGGCCAAGCTTTTCCTTATAGTTGGAGTTTTGCCTGGCAAAGGAACTTTGCTTGGCCCTAAGCTTAATGCTCTCTCAAACTGAACCAAACTTCCTTTACCATCTCAGATAGGAATAGCTTTTAAATTTTCCAAAAAAGATGCCCAAAATAGGAAAAACAGGAGAGGTTATCCCAAGAGATCTGAGTAATTTCATCCATTTGCATGCTAAAGAGAGGTGACCTAACTGATTTTTCCAAGGGCTGCTTCAAAATATTAGACTTGCCAGTAAATCTGGAACTTCTTCAATTGTGTGTAGCTTCCTTTCCTTGCCTTCCTTCTTTTTGTTTTCTTGCAATAGGCAAGTTTGTAAACAAAGCTATTATGTTAGACAAATTCAAGTTTTACCCTCTTTTCATGAAGAAGATCCATTTTGCCTTTGTATGCTTTCTGTTAATTGAAGTATAGTTGATGATGTTACATCAGTTTCAGGTGTACAACTTAGTGAATCAACAACTCTATATGTTGTGCTATGCTCACTACAAGTGCAGCTACCATCTGTCACCATACAACGCTATTACAATACCACTATGCTGTGCCTTTTATCCTTGTGACTTATTCATTCCATAATTGGAAGTCTGAATCTCTCACTATCATTCACCCATTTTGCCTATCCTTCTACTCCCCTCCCCTGTGTCAACCATCAGTTTGTTCTCTGTATTTATAGATTTGTTTCTGGGGTTTCTCCCTGTATATTTTCGACATGTGCAGATATAAGATCATCCCTTCAGCTCTATTGTCTGCAAGATTTCTTCACCCCCCAAAAAATGTGCCACCCAAAAAGGATAATCTGATTTTTTTCTCTTTGTCATCTTCAGTTGAGGCTAAACCAAGTGTAAATCAAGTCCAGTGTCCATAATCATAACAGGAATGTATATTTTCTTTAACTTGCAACACCAGGAAACTATTTGATTTCAAGACATGAAAATGGCAGTAGTTGCAAAGCACCTAATAGTATATATCAGCATGCCATTCCCCTCTACTCTTAACTATATGACATTACTTTTTTTCTTAATGACAATCTTATAAAGTGTAATAAGAAGATTTTTGCCAGCCCATCAATCTCCTCAAGGCCACTGACTACGTCTTTGGACTAAAGTATAAAATATTGAAGTAAGTCCTTTCCATAGTGGCAAATTGTATTCCCAGAATCTGTCACTCAGTCATTCACTAAACCCTTTCAACAAATACATGGTGAACATATACTATGTGCTGGGCACTAAGGCTCTGGAGATACAGCAGCAAGCCAGACAACATCCCTTTACTCAACAGCTCACAGCCTAGGGATAGTAATAGACAAAGAATCCAATTGGTGTATGTCATATCATCAAGTAGTGTCAAGTACTAAGAAGAAAAGTATAATGAGATAAGAAGAGACAGATTTGAGCTATCTGCAGGGTAGGGATGGGGACAGCAAGAGGATATTAAAAAGGTATCCCATTTGAGCAAGACCTGGATGAAATGAGGAAGCACCAACACTCCAGATTCCCCAGTAGAATTCATCACTTCCTATTTCTTGTTTCTATTGCACTTTGTATCTCCACTCATCTGATAACTATTTCTTGAGTGCCTGCCACATCCCAGGTACTACTCCTGGAGCTCTATTGCAGCTTTAGTTGATCCTGTTTCTATCTGTACCTACCAAGACATTACAATGATGAGAACTAGGTCTTTGTAGCTCCTTGAGTGCTTTGTATTTTGGAGTATAAAGCTTCTAGATGGATAAATGAATGACTAGCCCAAAACTCAAGCACTTCCAAGAGTCAAAACTGTTATTTCCCTTGTTGTTTCCTCAGTCAATGCTCATCTTCCCTCAGAAGAAAGTCAAAATTACACACACTCCTCCTAGAGAACTCAGCATAATAAATCAGGTTAGGCCTGCGGGGAAATAAGGGATTCGAGTAAAAGGAAATCTTTGATTAAAAATGTAGTTCATTATTCAACACTCTTTGCTAGACAGCAAATATAAAGGCCATAAACCTTATCTTAACTCAATAATTCAAACAGCTCCCCAAGCACAGGGTAACGCAAACTGACTCTTGAAATTGAACCCAACAAGTGACTCACTCACTGGTCATAAGTATACTCAATGTCACACTTGTGTGAAGCTGTCAGTGCAACAAAAGTAGTAAGATGTCAAAAGCAAAATGAAAAATGTGTTTAGTAATCCTATCCAAGCCCCCAATTTTAAAAGAATCCACATATTCCCTTCTTTTCATATGTAACTCTCTGTTTCTTAGTGCTTAGAGAAACCTTTTCAAATTGGAGGCAAGGTTTGATCAGTCAGTCTCCCAGGATGGATCATGTACCCAGAAAAATGACACCAAATATCATCTAGTTAAGCAGGATTAGTTATAAAATAGCATGAAGCCTGAAGACACACTACCCCCATCATCATACTGAAAATATTCATGACATTAGTGAATCTGCAGTTGAATTTTTGCCAGCATCCCTTGTAAGGTACATACCAAACGACTATGCAACAATTTGCTGCCTCTATAATTATTTGGTAAATTGCAGCAATAACACATTTGTTTCCCCATAACTGCACTTTTTGGGCAATGCAGATAATATTTGTCATGTAAACCCCTGTTTCTGTTGTTTTAAAGATCAAAAATCCTTTCACCTGAGAAGCACAGAGGGGCTGGTTTCCCTGGCAACATAATTTGCTTCCAGTTCAATGGAACATCAAGTTCTTTTTCATGGGTTCACTGCACTGAGCAGCCAATCCTAGCTCAGAGAGCCCCACTTCCTTTGCAAAGCACTATAACAAAGTCTGTTGCTAAGGTGTTTTTGTTATGGTTAAATGAACCTCTTAAATATTGATTTTAATGCTTTCAATTTTTTAAGCTGCTCTGCTTTCAGCTTTTTCTTAAACACGTAGGACACAGCTCCTCCAAGCCTCTTATTCATCTGCCCTGGCTCTTTCATTTCAATGATGCAAATCAGCTGGCATCTTCTTTTGTAGATTTTTCAACTGAAAACAACAATCATTTGACTGAACGAGGATGGGCTTGGGAGAGCACCTGCTTTTCCAACTCGGATGTGATACAATCCAGAACCCTAACAAAGTGAATGCCCTTCTAAATTGGCCAAACTTGGACTTCTACACCTAAAATACTTACAGGTACCCATATGGTTGATTTTCTGTTTGAACTAACACCCTTGAACCATTCTGACAAATGTCAAACAGATCTTCAAACCTAATTAGGTTCTAGTCTATGTCCAGACCTTCAAAATTCAACCTCCACAACGATTTCAAGGATATCCAGTTACCCAGTTGGAATGCCTATGAAATATTTGTCCATCAGGATAAAAGAAATCTGTATGAGGGAATACTGTACAAATTTTACCCAAAAAAAGTTCAGGTGGGTAAATTCAAGGCACTTCCTACATAGTTAGTAAATAGACAATAAACCATTCCGTAGGAAAATCCCAGTGAAACAGTATGCTGTTGCCAAAAGATAAGCAGCAGCTCAGGGTAACATATGAAAATGACATACAGAAAACAAACACAGGAAAGCAGCTTCTTGAAAAATAGTAGAAAGCCATTCAGTAGTCTACATGGAGGTTTGTTAACCTCATCTCACCAAAGCAAGTTTCAAGTTCTAGAACACATGTAATAACAGTGGACATTTCACAGAAATTATTAAGAAAATATGCCATATTTGAAAAAATAGTATAGAACTGGAATGCCTATATTTAATGCAGATTCGATAGCAAGTAGAACAGAAATAGCTATGGTAATGCGAAAACAGTTGTCAAGTTTCAGGCATAAATTTCCTATTCTTTAAGGCTGAACTTTAAGTGAAAGCAAACAGAAACTGAAGACTTAATTGTATGTTAGTCAGTGTCAAAAAGCAACAAAGCCAGTGTGATACATAGTTCAGCATGGAGTGTAGAAATGGACAAGGCACACCAGAGAGTTATGCAGAGGCATCTTAGAAGAAAAAAGAACATAGCTATGGACAAGACAAAGGACATGGCTAAATGCTACCTTAGCCATTCATGTTTAAAGCCTGCACAGATATTCTGATAAAGAAAAATTGATAGTTAACTCCAGATAGTATAAGTTATATTATATATAGTTTACTCTCAGTTCTACAGTAAAGAAGTACAGTAGGTTGAACGGTGGCTCCCAAAAAGATATGTCCATATCTTAACCCCCAGAATCTGTGAATATGATCTTACTTATTTAAAAAAAAAAGTCTTTGCAGATATAATTAAGGATCTCAAAATAAAATCATTCTGATTCTCCAGGTGAGCCCTAAATCTAATGACAAGTGTCCTTCTAAGAGACACAGAGGAGGGACACACAAGAAGAAGGGAAGGCACATAAAGACAGAAATTGGAGTTATGTAGTCATAAGCTAGGAAACATCTAGACCCATCCAAAGCTGGAAGAAGCAAGGAAAAATTTTCCTGTAGAGCCTTCAGTGGGAGCACAGCCTTGTCAACACCTTGATTTTGGACTTCTGGCCCCCATAACATAAGAGAATAAATTTCTGTTGTTCTAAGGTGATATTATGGTGGCTACAGGAAACTAAACAAGATATACATGGTATATACCATGTATACAATGCAGTAATCTCTCATGGGGTTTTAAAGTTATCATACCAAGCAAAAATTGCATTGTCTAAATTATCTTGAAAATTCTTGGGGCGCCTGGGTGGCGCAGTCGGTTAAGTGTCCGATTCAGCTCAGGTCACGATCTCGTGGTCCGTGAGTTCGAGCCCCGCGTCAGGCTCTGGGCTGATGGCTCAGAGCCTGGAGCCTGCTTCCGATTCTGTGTCTCCTTCTCTCTCTGCCCCTCCCCCCTTCATGCTCTGTCTCTCTCTGTCTCAAAAATAAATAAACGTCAAAAAAAAAAAATTAAAAAAAAAAAAAAAAGAAAATTCTTTGTATTACTCTGAAAGTATGCTCGTAAGTACCCAATATAGCTCATTTTGATTTCAGTGTTTGAAATGGATTGCTGCCTCTTGGTCTAGCACCAGATGCAGAAGCTGGCTTGAGTTTCAGATATATATATATATATTGTCCATCAGTATAAAAGAAATATATATATATTAAAAATTCTATATCTCTAAGCACTATATTTTCCTATATTTTCAATCAGGGAGAGATGCTCACAGCCAGAAGGCACTACAGAGCCCAGACTACCAAGACAGCATCACCCAACCAGTTCTAAGTAGTTTTGCCATAAACTTCTTTGCCATAGACATCTTTACTGCAAACACTTTGCCACATAACTAATCGGCCATAAGAGTTAAAATAACTGGTTGATAGTTTGGTTTCATTTCTCCATTGATTAATCAACCATCTTCAGCAGAGTTCATGAATCGAAGCTACTTGTCAGTTTGGTTTCATCTCTCCATTGATAAAGTTCTCATTTTTATATCAGATGAATCTTAGCCCTCATAACTGTCTATATACATCTAAGCTAGCCCTCATAATAGTCCACATGGTGACAAGTAAACATAGTGGTCTTAAAATAGTGGATGATACAAGGGATATAGGTATGCTGTTTCTAAGGGGCACATGCACCCCATGTTTATAGCAGCACTATCAACAATAGCCAAAGTATGGAAAGAGCCCAAATGCCCATCAATGGATGAATGGATAAAGAAGATGTGGTGTATACACACACACACACACACACACACACACACACACACACACACACACACAATGGAGTATTACTCAGCAATCAAAAAGAATGACATCTTGCCATTTGCAACTACGTGGATAGAGCTAGAAGGTATTATGGTAAGTGAAATTAGCCAGTCAGAGAAAGACAAATATATGACTTCACTCATATGACGACTTTAAGATACAAAAAAGATTAACATAAAGGAAGGGAAGCAAAAATAATATAAAAACAGGGAGGGGGACAAAACATAAGAGACTCTTAAATATGGAGAACAAACAGAGGGTTACTGGAGGGGTTGTGGAAGTGGGAATGGGCTAAATGGGTAAGGGGAATTAAGGAATCTACTCCTAAAATCATTGTTGCACCGTATGCTAACTTGGATGTAAATTTAAAAAATAAATAAAAAACAAAATTAAATAGTAGATGATAATAATGACATATGTTGACTTTATACAAAATACAGTGATAAACCTCACTGAAAGTGTGAAATAAGAGTGTAAAGTTAGATTTCATACTATATTATACTAAAGTAGAAAATGATAACACATCAGTTACGATGATAACAAAACTCAGCTATAAATGCATTACAGTGTTAGCGTTTCTTCCACATTTTCCCACAGAACTTTGGAACAACTATCAATGGACACGTGACAATTTGCAAAAAACAGTGTAGAAGGCTTTTTCAACACAATACAAAGCACCTTTAAAAATATGCAACCTTGGGGCGTCTGGGTGGCTCGGTCGGTTAAGCGTCCGACTTCGGCTCAGGTCGTGATCTCACGGCCTGTGAGTTCGAGCCCCGAGTCGGGCTCTGTGCTGACTGCTCAGAGCCTGCAGCCTGTTTCAGATTCTGTGTCTCCCTCTCTCTCTGCCCCTCCCCTGTTCATGCTCTGTCTCTCTCTGGCTCAAAAACAAATAAACGTTGAAAAAAAAATTAAAAAAAAAATACGCAACCTTGGGGCACCTGGGCGGCTCAGTCAGTTAAGCGTCCGACTTCGGCTCAGGTCATGATCTCACGGTCCGTGAGTTCGAGCCCCGCATCGGGCTCTGTGCTGACAGTTCAGAGCCTGGAGCCTGCTTCAGATTCTGTGTCTCCCTCTCTCTCTGACCCTCCCCCATTCATGCTCTGTCTCTCTCTGTCTCAAAAATAAATAAACATTAAAAAAATATATATGCATCCTAGTATTTGCAAACTGGTAACTTCTCTTCATGAAGGAAGAAATTAAAAAAAAAAAGTGTAAGGCCAATAGGAACAAATGAAGCACACACACAAAAAATGTATACTACTATGAACAAAGGACTTTGAAAACAAATGCTTAGGTATAATCCCCAAAATAAAATCACTTACTTATACAGTATTGCCATGAATCTACACTATACATTTTTAATGTATTCAAATATTTTATATTTTGCAATGAAGTCTTTTTAATTTTGCTATTCATTTTTCATGTTCACTGTGTCCTTTTTATGAATATCCCTGTTTTATATTTCATGATTTTATCTTTTACAGTAAAGTTACAGCCAATTAGTTATATGGCAAAAATGTTTGAAGTAAAAAGGCTTGCAGGAAAGAAGCTTAAGTGAAAATACCAGACACATACCCCTCCCTGCTCTCACACTGGAGCAAATCCTCATCAAGAGAAATAAGGAAGCTAAATTGCCTGTTTATTAAATTGTTCTCTTTCTCTATTTTATTTCAAATTTCCCAAACACTTCTATTTGAAACCCAAGTTAAATGCCCACTTGACTGTCCCCATTGTGATCTATCTCAGTGTTTTTTAACCTTTGGGAGATAAAAATTATCTAAAATTTTTTTTAATGTTTATATATTTTTGAGAGAGAGCACATGTGCAATCCAGGGGGAGGCAGAGAAAGAGGGAGACAGAAGATCTGAAACAGGCTCAGGGCTGACCCCAGAGAGCCCCATGCAGGTTGAACTCACCATTAGAACCATTAGACCATGACCTGAGCCAAAGTCCAATGCTTAACCAACTGAGCCACCCAGGTGCCCCCTGAAGTGCTTTTTTAAAAACACTGGCTTCTCATCATAATCCTTAATTTTAAACTACATTATAAAAATAATAATAACAAATAAAAATAAACTATATTACAAGGCTACCCTAAGGAAAACAGTATGATATTGCTGTTAAAATGATACATAGATGAATGAAACAAAATAGCCCAGAAATAAACCCACACATATATAGTCAATTTATGACAAAGAAGCCATGGATATACAATGGAGAAAAAACAGTGGTGTTAAGAAAACTTGACAGCCACATGCAAAAAATGAAACTCAACTACTATCTTATACCATACACAAAAACTAACTCAAAATGGATGAAAAACTTGACTGTAAAAGCTGAAACCACAAAATTCCCAGAAGAAAACATGGCCTAAGATCCTTGATACTGATCTTGGTGATAATATTTTTAAATCGGACACCAAAAGAAAAAATCAACAAGTAGAATCTATGTCAAACTAAAAAGCTTCTGCACAGCAAAGGAAACCATCAGCAAGATAATAAGGCAACCTACTGAATGGGAAAATATTTGAAATCATATACAATAAGGGGTTAATATCTAAAATATATAAAGACCTTCTACAACTCAATAGCAAAAAAACAAAAAATTCTATTTCAAAAATTGGTAGAGAATCTTCTTTTCCATAGTAGACAAACAGAAGGTCAACAGGAACATGAAAAAGATACTCATTACTAATCATTAGGGGAATGCAAATCAAAACAACAATGAGATATCACCTCACACCTGTAAGAATGGCTATCATCAAAAAGACAAGAAATAAGAATGTTGGTGAGGATGTGGAGAAAGGGAACCCTTGTGTCCTGCTGGTGAAAATGTAATTTGGTATCACCACTATGGAAAATGGCATGAAGAGTCCCCCCAAAATTAAAAACAGAACTACCATATGATCCAGCATTCCCACTTCTGGGTGTTTGTCCAAAGAGAAAGAAAATACTAACTCAAAAACATATATGCACTTTTATGTTCACTGCAGCATTATTTACAATAGCCAAGATATGGAAATGACCTAAGTTGATAGACATATCAACATATAGATGGATAAAGGTTTGTATAAATATGCAATAGAACATGATTTGGCCATAAAAAAGAAGAAATTTTGCCACGGGTGACAACATGGATGAAACTTGAGAGCATTATGCTAAGTGAAATAAGTCAGAAAAAAACAAATACTATATGATCTCACTTATATGTGGTATCTTTATTTAAAAAAAAAAAAAAGCCTCATAGATACAGAGAACAGATTGATGGTTGCCAGAGGTGGGAGTAGGGGGTGGGTGAAATGGATGAAGGGAGTCAAAAGGCACAAACTTCCAGTTATAAAATACACAAGTCATGAGAACATAATGTACAGCATGATTACTCAGTAACAGTATATTGCATATTTGAAAGTTGTTAAGAGAGTAAATCTTAAAAGTTCTCAAAGAATTTAACTATCTGTGATGAAGAATATTAACTAGATTTATTGTGGCGATCATTTCACAATATACACAAATAGAAAATCATTATGTTGTATTTGAAACTAATATAATGTATGTAAATTATACTTCCATAAAGCAATAAATGAATGCAAAATTTTTTTAAATAAAATGCAAACACACAAGCTTCTCCTCAGAAGATCCTGATTAGTAGGTCTGGGGCAAGCTGAAAATCTCTATTGCTAATAAGTGGCAAGTAATTCTTATGATCAGACAAGTGTGTAAATCACTGATACAGTCCATGCCATATGCTTGATCCTCCTCAGCTTAGTCTTGCTGTCTTTCTAAAGTTTAAAATTAAAGGAACACCTTACAATTTCATTAAGCAGCTAAACCTGACACACCCAGATAAACTCTGCAGTCAGCATTCTGGTGGAGAAACTGGGAAGAAAGGAAAGACAGGTAAGCAAAAGTCTTTAAAGATTAAAGGCTAGTCTTATCCTACAGCAGTGTCCCACAACCTTACTCAAGTGAGGATGGATTGTGAAACAAGGGGACCCACATTAAAGGAGCAACAAGGTCTTCAATTCACAATGTATTTGAAAAAGGGGGGGGGGCCTACAAAATCAAAACTGTATGACTATGCAATACCTCCACCCAAACACAAAAGAAGTCTCTCATACTCTATGTCTTTTTTACATGGTCCCAAAAACCCTAAGATGGTCTGAATCTTTGTAGGAATATGGCCATACGTTACTTTACTAAAGTGGTATTTCTCACAGTGAAAAGATACATAAAGAAAGGGCATTATAGCAGCCAACCAGCCTCCAAGATGGCCCCCATGATCTCCACCCCTGGTAATCAGGCCTTTCTACAGTCTCTCCCCACACTGTATCAGGGTTATCCATATGACCAGTAGAATATAGAAAAGGTGACGGTATGTCACTTCTGAGCTAGGTCATAAGGTTTATTGTGGTCTTTCTCTTCCTTCTGGATTGCACACTGTGGGGAAAAGGAGCACCATTTTCATGAGCACTCCTATGGAAAGAGAAGAAACTGTGGCCTCTGACCAAAAACCTCATTAAGTGAGCCTGCTTGGAAGTAGATCTTCCAATTCCAGTCAAGCCTTCAGATGACTGCAGCCCCTGCTGATATTCTAGCTTCAGTTTCATGAGGGACCCTGAGCCAGAACCACAAAGTTAACCCACTCCTGTGATCCTGACATCAGAAGCTGTGAAATAATACATGTTTGCCTTTTTAAGCTTAAGGCTTATAGAGTAACTTATTACATGCCAAGAGATAATTAATGCAGATTTCAATTAAAAATGAGGTAAGTTTTCATTGACAATAATCACTCATAAGAACATCACGTCTATTTAATGTAAAGGTCTCACTCAGGTAGCACAGCACAAATAGGTATTTTACTGAAAATACTCAAAACAGCTATAACCAAGAATAAAATAGTCAGATATTTAGCAGACATTTGTACAATGGAGTTGGATTCAAGTTTCCACACACCAAATGGCTAATGAGGGAACAGACACTCTGTTCAACTCACCTCACCCATAGTGCACCTTGTAAAGGTTCATTGTAAAGTTCATTGTAAAGTTCATTGTAAAGACAAAGGGGGTGGGTGGTCAGGCCCATCTTTGCCTCAACCAGGCTTTTAGAGCAGAAATTCTATATACTAATATCTACCACAACTTCTAACATTCGGTGTAGATTACAGGCATTGAAAATACTAATTCACTTCTAAAACAATTCCTAATTGCTAGAATGTGAGCTCTATGAGACAAGAGGTTCTGAGTGTCTCATTTATCACAGCATCCTCAGAGTCCTGCAAAGCTCCTGGCACACATAGGTGGTGAGTACAAGGGCTGGCTGGCTGTCTGGATGGATGGATGGATGGATGGATGGGAGGGAGGCAGGCAGGCAGGCAGCAAAATCCTATGTTAATTTGGTACAAGTGGTTATTTATATAAGCTTAAAATGTTGACATAGGATCCAGGGGTGAGGGGAAACTAAAACACTTGTGCTCTAATGCTTAGGACTGTTAGGAGATGATTTACAAATATCTGCTCTAGGCTACAAAAATAAGAGAACAAAAACATGATACCAAGAATATTGATAAGTGGGAGAAGAATCCTAAATGTTAATTCAGTGAGAAATCCCTTTTAACCAACATGCTACAAGCAGTACACTGTTCACTATTTGGCTACCTCAAATTATCTATCAAATGTACTTTTAAGAAAGTGTTTTATCACTTTATTAGGGTAGCACTAAATGTGGTAATGGATAAATCCCAATTCTCAGTGGCTTAACACAATAGAAGTTCAAGGTAGGGGCAGAGGGGAGCTTTTCCACACGGTTATTTAGAGTTCTAGACTGATGAAGACCCTGCTATCATCAACTCTTGGATTTCCTGGGTGTGGACAATCAGGCAGCAGGTATAGAAAGGGGGCAAGTAAGTTATTACAGAGAAGGTTGTCACAGGCTAAGTCCGGAAATAGTTTACATCACTTCCATCCACACTCTACTGGCTAAAACTGTCATATGTTCCCAGAGAGATGTGAGAAGGGCTAGAAAATATAGTTCCTGCCCAGAGAGCCATTTCTCTGTAACAACTCTACACTAGGAAGTTTGAGTATGAATCTTTGGAGGATAGCAACATCCCTACTCACAGAACTCCTTCATACAAAGGTATTATATTAATACTTGATAACAACTTAAAGCTTACCAAAGAAGATTCGTTAGCAGAAATCAAGACTTTAGGCTAAAGAGATGGTATAGATAGAATTTCAGGCATCTGAGAATAGTGTTGGCTTTCACTCACCTTTATGGCCCTTGGGCATAAATCAGTGCAGGTAGCTTCCTCTGTATTAGGTCATTGAAGGAACAAAGAAGAATGTAAAGAGATTTTCAAAGTGGGTGATACATTAATACATGATACTCTACTTTGACCCCAACCATAACAGAAGCAATTAGATGGCATCCCAGGTCTTAGGCTACATTAAAAAACTGTGTTCACAATTATTCCTTCATCTCCTGTAAGTGAATTTTAATAATCTCCCTCTTTCAATAATTGCTATGTTTCTAACTTCCCAGTGGTCCTGCATATTCAAATGAATTATGATGAGGAGCTGCTAATTATAGTAATGAGATTTAGGAAAGGGAAAAATTCATAAATATAATACCTGTGACAAAAGTGGGCCAGAGCCTCAGTCAATCCTCCTTCAGAGGCCCAGTGAGAAGAATGTAATATGTCAATGAGCATTCCCCAAACCTTGGCCTGTTCCACCTGTTCATGCACCAGCACTCAAAGGGCTTTCTCTTTCCCCACTAGCTCCTCTTTATCTGAAATCATTACAAGTGTGGGCTCATGGTGGCCAGTGAATCATTCAAATGATCACACAGCAATTGAGAAGAGTATGTTTTAGTGATAGAGACAAATTCCAACCATACCATCTGAGAGGAGGCAAGGTGGCTGCTTTTGTTCTTAATCTTGAGATAAAAAGTAGCTCCACATACTACATTTCCAAGACTCATGACTCAAACCTGAGAAAGCCGGCACTCAACCTCTTCATAATAGTTTGACCTAAATATGAAGTGATTGTTAACAAACACAAACTTCGTAACATCATGGAAACTCAAAATCAACTCTCCATTGCCTCTGAGGTACAGGAAATCCCAGATTTACATTTCATATTATACTAAGCTGTTACCCAAGAAGCCTTAAAAGGAAGCTGGCATCTGCCTTCTGAAATATGCTGTGGGGAAGCTGATCATACCCCTAGAGAAAAGGTAGGAAATCAGGGAAGGGAAGGAAATAAGGCAAATGTTCACCTCCTCAGAGTTGATAGTTCTAAATCAAGTGCCAAATGTGGTACAATTGAGGGCATCCACAGTACAAAACCATGGAAGTGGGAGATCTTGGGAAAAGCCAGCGATGCGTGGTTCCAGAGGGATGAGGCAATTGTCAGTTAATGCCAGTTAGTGGACAGGGATTGAGCTAAATATCCAGTTGGGGCAGTACACAGGAGCAAAAATGTATTTCATTGTCCTATGATTGGGAGTTTTCAGGAATAGATAGAAAAGCAGACTCCGTTTCTCTCAGGAATTACACTACGGAAACTTCCCTCACTGTGATACCCCTGAAGGACATGAGGAAGCCCACAAAGTCTCCAGGAGGATGCTGATCTATAGGTAAAAGGCAAATTCCAATGCCTTCAGCATCTCAGCAGTGGTTATCTTTATATCAGGCTTCTACCCTCTGGCAGTCAGCTAGCAAGGGTCAGCTTTACTTGCTTGAACTTGTGAATTCATCTTAACTACAGCAGAGACCTAGCCAGGGCAAAGACAAACCAAGTGTTTCTAAAATTATTAATAACTTACTTCCTATAATCTTAACCCACTCATTCAATAGTTTCTATCCAAGTAAATAAATATGAATATTTAATAAATATTTGTTTAGCACCTACTCTATGCCAGGCATCTCCTAAGCACTGATATGTTACTCAACCAAATAGGCAGAGTCACTGCTCTGGTAGAATTTACATGATAGAAATCCTAATCCACCTTCCACTGTATTCATAACCTACTGAAGAAAACACAAGTCCTCTCTTTCCCTCACACAGTTTTCCATCTCATGGATGGAGCTAAACACCATACATTTAACAAGGGCCCATGATGGGACAGAGCAAGTGGCACAAAGATGAACAAGGTGTAATCCACAGTCTAGTGGGAGAGCCCACACATTTATAAAAGTTTACAATATAGGCAGATGTTATGGGTTTAATTGCGCCACTGACCCACCCCCCAAAAATGACAGGCTGACATTGCATCTCTTAGTATCTCAAAATGTGAGCTTATTTGGCAATAGGGTCATTGCAAACAGAAGTAGTTAAGATGAAGTCATACTGGAGTAGGAGACCCCTAGGCCAGATTGGTCCTTATAAGAAAAGAGCCATGTGAAGATGGAAATACCCAGCAGGGAGATCACCACAAACCTACAAAGGCAGAGACTGGAATCATGCAACTGTGGGCCAAGGGATACCAAAAATCTCCAGCTAACCACCAGGGGGCGCCTCAGTGGCTCAGTTGGTTAAGTGTCTGACTCTTGATTTCTCCTCAGGCCATGATCTCATGGTTTGTGAGTTCAAGCCCTACATTGGGCTCTGTGCTGACAGTGCGGAGCCTTCTTGACATTCTCTTTCTCCGTCTCTCTCTGTCCCTCCCCCGCTCACTCTCTCTCTCAAAAATAAGTAAGTAAACTTTAAAAAAACCACAAAAACAGAAGCTAGGTTCCAGAGGGATCATGGCCCTATAACACCTTAATTTTAGACTTCTACCCTCAAGAACTGTGAGACAATAAATTTCTGTTGCTTGAAGCCACCCAGTTTGTGGTAATTTGTTTCAGGGGGCCCTAGGAGAGTAATATACCAGGTGAGTGATATAACATAGCTATGGAAACAGAGGAAGAAACAACTATACCTGTGATGGATGGGGAAGGCTTCCCACAGGAGATGCTATTTACACAGGGCTTTGGAATATAAACAAGACCCTTTGCCAGACACATGGGGAAGTCAAAACACAAAGGTCCTTTTAGACTGTGCCAGGGATGAAAACACAGATGTTGAGATAATGACAAGTAATTTGGTGGAGATCCCAAATTATAAAGTGCTCAGGATGTCCTAGGCTCTCTCTTAAGTGATACACAGAAGATGCATGGAAGTAGAGGACTATGGGCAAAAGGCTAAGAGGTAGACAGTGCAACTGGAAAGAAAAGTTAGATCCAAATTATGCTGGCACAGTAGATAATGGGAAATCTTTAAGTAATTAGGGGCAGATGAACAATAAAATCATGTTGAATTTTTTGGTAAAATATCTTTGGCAACAGGATGCTAAGTACACTTGAAGGAGTAGTGTGCTAAGTGGTCTCCAAACAGATCAGGAAGCACTCAATTACAGCATGTCTGATACTGTGATATAACAAGACATATATATTTGATGGTCCCAGTTCCAAGTACAAAGCTTCTAAAACACTTGGAATTTCCTGAGTGGCCGATGTGGGGGGAGCGTCTTTTGTTACCCATTGTAAGCCCCTTTCAACCATACCATAAGTTTATGCTAATGAGGGAACACTTGGAGGATGGGGGCTGGTAGCATGGCAGTGGGAATACAGAGTTGAAAAACAATTAAGTTAAGAGGTAGAACAGATTAGTAATGTGTATAGAGGCAAGAGACATGAAACAGTCAAGACCAGTCAAGGGCACTGCTGCCAGAATGCAAAGTTCAAATTCAGTTCCAGCCATTTACAGCAGTTTGACCTTGGACAAATTATTCAACTTCCCTTGCCAGTGTCCTCAGCTGTGAAACAGAGATACTAGCAGCACAGGGTAGTTAAGGAGGATTAAATGAGTTAATACACAGATGGTGCTTTGGAAAGGCCTGGGTCATATTAAGTGCTTTGTCCTCATTTGCTATGGCAGCAGCAATATGTATGGAGGAAATTCTTGGGCTGGGAAACATGAGGATTATAAGAACATTTACAAAATCAAAAAGTTTGATGAGAGTACACAAGAGGAAGAAATTAGCTCCTGGTGAACAGCTGATGGAGCAAAGACACACAGTCAGAAAGGGAAAGTCAGACTGGGGAAGACTGAAGGTGTGTGAAGGCGGTAGGGTCACAAAGGGGAGCTATCACAGGCATGTCCAGAGAGAAGGTAGAGCAAGGTCACACGAGCCTGTCAAGACCACCCCCAAGAAACCTACACTGCAGTCAACAAAGCTTCAGGAAACTGAGCCCTTCCAACAAAGGTGCTCATGTGGCTACCTGGCATCCATTTGACCTTCTTTTGGTAACCCTCCACCTGTTTCCTGGAGGAATTACCTCTTCTTCATTGGATTAGTCTCTGGAACCTAAATCAAGAGGTTTTGCCTTCCCTTGGCCAGGAGGTGGGTACCCAGTCCAAGCCAAGCCAAAGAGAACTCCCCTCACTGGAATGGAATTGAGAGGAACGTGAGGGAAATAGTGCAATTAACTGACACCACCCCCAGTGCCAAGATCAAAATGTGGAGCACTTCCTGCCTTAAGACCTTCAGGGCTACCCAGTTCTACCCTTTCTGGGCCGCTGCTTCTATCCTGTAGGATCCTCTATATTACTCCAGGAAACTCCCTTTTGATTTTAATTAACCAGAGTAGATGTCTGTTGATAACCACCAAAGACCCCTAACACCCCAATATAGCTTCAACAAATAGGCCTTCCTGGCCATTTGCTTTCAGAATAGATGTACCAATAAGAAAACAGCAGAAAGATGGAAGACGACTATGCTCACTGCCTGGCAACCAAAATCACTACCCATGGTCTGCCAGAGGCATGATACTAGAACTAGTTCTCTCCTCTTTCCCTTAGAGAAAGCTGAAGCCTAGTTATATTTCCTCTCTTCCACATTGTACAGATTGTGGTAGAAGATATAATATGACCTAGGTTTCCTACCTACATCAATCATTGTATTAATTGCTTTAGTTTTTGTGGACACCAAGAAAGGGGTGTCCACAAATGAGTTCTTTCCAGAAATGAGTTGTCCCTTCTACCCTGGGAGATCCACTGACTCTTGACTTCCCTCATCAGTATCTCATTGATGTTGAGAGTAAAGGAATCTTCACAGATCAGATCAGCCTCTCTCAGCTCTTAGCCCAATTGTTCCCTAGGGCTTTGTTCAGCTAGGATTAGGTTTTTAACCAATGGGCCTCTAGCATTGCCTAAGGCAAAGACCATGCTAAAGTCAAATCTGTATTTCTACCTGAATCAGTGTTCCGATTCTTTCATGTTCTCTTTCTTTGAGCAAATATTCTTGATGCTTCATTTGAAATGAGGCATTCTTTTCCTGATGTTCTATATTTTTCAAATATATTCACTCAACCAATCCATACTGAGTTCTTTCCACGTGTTAGAGACAAATGTAGGCTGGTTGTTACATACCTGGAGGGAGGGAATGCTATTCATTTTGTATCCCATGTCTACCAGCACATCTGGCACATGAAAAGAGGCCCAGAAAGATTTCCTTGTCAAAGGAAAGTTTGCTTTACTAACAGCTATGTGTAAAGCAGATGTCAATGGCCTATCATAGGGTCCTAGCTGACCCTCAAATATTAGGGCATATAGAGCAGATGAAATTCCAGAGTCATACTACCTGGTCCCAAATCCTAGCTCCACTCCTTCCGACTATGTGACCCTAGTCTAGTTAATGCACCTTTGAAAGACTTAGTTTTCTCTGTAGAATAGGATTGGTAATATCTGCCTCATGAAGTCTTTGAAGGAATTAAATGAGAAAACGCACAAAAATTATTTTAGTACCATACATGGCACATAGTGTTTAACAAATGTGACTATCTATTACAGATTTTATCATTACAAATTCTGGTGCACAATAAACATAACTATTTTCTATAACTCAACTTAATTTTTGACTTTCAGCCCTTATTTCACCCAATATGAAAAACAGAACTCAGTTAAACAGAAAAATTGCCTCTTGTCCCTCTCCTCCTCGAAGTTATTCCTAAGTTCCAGATGAGGCCACCTTGGTGGTGGTGGGAATGGGGGATTATGGCCTCCTTCTAAGAATATAACTCATCTCACCCAGTCTTTGACATAGGCAATGGGCCATGTTTTCTTTAATTGCTTCCTGGAGATAGTGATCCACTGAAATGCCATGGCACACTATGGGCACAGTGCATCATATCTTTCCTGCACACATCCCCTTGTGCTATATGAAAGACTCTTTCAGGTCTCAAATGTACACTCTCATTTGTTGTCTGTGCCCCAGTGAAGAAAACCATAGGAACTTTGGATGTCCTGGAGTATCAGTGAGTATCTGCAAAGATCTCCAAAAATTTCTCCAGCCTAGGCGTACCTAACAGCTGGTTCTACTATACAACAGTACTATCATGGTAACAGAAATTCCTCCATAAGGTGGGTCATTTCCTGAATATCTTTCAGGATGCCAGACATGGATCCTCTCTGCTCTTACATCCCTAATCAAAGTGTGTGTGTGTGTGTGTGTGTGTGTGTGTGTGTGTGTGTGTGTGGTAATTGTGTCTCCCTTGTGGGGAGCAAGAAAAACAGAAAAGGGCACAAACACTGGGGAGGGAGAGGATAAAGGACAAAGAGAAAAGGAGGAAAAGAGAAAGGAAGGCCAAAGAGGGAAGAGAGCTGAGAAAAGAAAGACAGGAGAGGAGAGAGGAAAAGAGGTCTCTCTTGCTTCTTCTCTACTTCTCCCCTCTCTCCTTTCCTGGTGAGAAGGTCTTTACTCAAGGAGAAAAAGTGGGAGGGGATGAGAGAGGAGGAATATCAGGAAGAAACTCAGAATTGTTCTGACTCATCACATTTACTTCCCCAATCATTGTTTCACTCTTGTATTTTGCAGTTTGAAGCTAGGAATTGCCACATTTTCCACAGTGTGCTTCTGAGGGGTAAATGGTGGCTAGTGATGATTAGGGAAAGGAAGAAGAGAAGAATAAGGTTAATCTAATGATTAAGACCTTTACTTAAGACCAAAGCACCATAAAAATGGGAGTGGGGTCCAGATGCAGAAACACTCTTTGAGCATCTACAGGAAAGTACCCTGTACAGCAGGTGCAGCCCCACCAGAGGAGGAGTTCCATGACTGTTAAGAAAGCCCACTGGGCTCTAGGAGGAAAGATCTGAGAGCTCCAGGGGACAGGGCATTCAGGATGAGGAGACAATCTCTGACCTGTCCCTGATCCAAAGATGCCAATGGCTCTCAAATGGCTTTTATTTTCCCTTTATCTTCCATTTGGTTCCTGTCTGCTTCCCTTATCTTGTCAATCCTGAAATCTCTTTAGAAGCTTCTTGACTTGGGGAGCAAGTCAGCTGTTTGACTCTTACTGTGTGCTAGCTCCTTCAATCACATATTCCAGGACTGTTGGCGGCTATTTATTCTCCATCTACAGATGGCTTCATAAAAGCCATTCTCCTTATTCTGAAAAAAGTCCAAGTGGTAGCTGGATATTCATTTAAGATGCAAATCAGGTTATGCAGGTGGCATAAAATCACAGCAGGCTCTGAGAGTCACGGAGGAGGGTGGAACTGACTCAAACACCTCGGCGGCTTGAGGAAAGCACAGCTTCTCCCATCTGCTCTCCTTAAGAGCAACGCCTCCACAGTGGGGCTGCAGTTTGTGGACCTCTGACCTAGATCATCACAGTCTAATAGGATAAAGTTCAATTTTAATGAACAACTCATTCTGGCCCCAAGTAACGGATGCAAGGAAACTTTAGTCATCTGTCCCTTTTTGAGTATATGATAAAGATGGAGGGGGGATGGAGTTCATTTATTTATAAATAACACAAAGCCATAAGATGAGCATAAACTGCATAAAATAAACTATTTTCAAGCACAAAGTCTGTAAGTGGAAACTTACTCTCATTTACTCATTACAAGTGTTGCAGTGTCCTTATTTGGTAATATTTTACCGGCCTATGTTGAATGGGCCTGTATTTAGTCAGAAATTGTATTTGCTTGTATAGTCTATAATCCAGAATTTTCCTTTTTTCATTCTAGCCTTATTACCACTACCTATTTTCAGTTTGAATTGGTAACTTGTCCATATTCAGGAATTTTGTTCCAGAAAAACTGTCAAGGCACATGTTGCTCATGGTGCAACACAATATACTTCTTGAGCCTTCATTGGTCACCTGCACACCATGACTTGAGAGGCGCTGCTCAAGGACTTAGCCTCCTTTCAATGCAAGTTTCCCTGCTCCACACTTGAATTTCCTCTATTAATGATGAGTTTTGATTTGAGAAGTTAGAAAATAATAAAATTTAGAGGGCGCTATACATGTGCTGGCAGGGAGAGGTGGGGAGGAATACAAAGGTTAAGCAGGAAATTATGGAACATTCCTTAAGGTTGGGGACCTGAGGACAAGAGGGGTTTGTGCCTCAGTTCCTGGGGTATAGCACAGAGAGCTTGTAGGCCTTGCAAGAAGACCCCTAGCCCAGCTTGGTATGAGGTCTGAGAATACCTGAAAACTTCCAATTAGTGTCTGTCCATCCCATCCACCACCCCCACCAGGCCCCAAAATGGCTCAGAGGAGACCAGCCCAGACCTCAGAGGTGTATACAGACAGAGGCCAAAGGACAAACTGCTGTAAAGACAAGGTCTCCCTGTGCAGATGGAGGATAATCATGGGCCACACAGCCCTGCCTCCCCTGCAGGGTTGAATGTAAACCTCAGATGGTTAGCTCTTCCTCTGAGGAGAAGTGGTGGAAAGTAGGGTTTTCCAAATGAGCTATTCGCCTAAAAATTCAGAAGATAATAAAGTTACCTTAAATTCAGGAGATCATATATTTTCTGCAATTCAGAGAAATCAAAGATCAAAAATCCATATTACGAGAACTCACAGAATGGATAAAGAAGATGTGGTATATACATACAATAGAATATTACTAAGCAATCAAAAAGAATGAAATGTCGCCATTTGCAATAACATGGATAGAACTAAAGGGTATTACGCTAAGCAAAATAAGTCAATCAGAGAAAGATAAATATCATATGATTTCACTCATATGTAGAATTTAGAAAACACAACAGATGAACATAGGGGAAGTTAAAAAAATAAGATAAAAACAGGGAGGCAAACCATAAGACTCTTAAATTCAAAGAACAAACTGAGGGTTACTGGAGGAGTGCTGGGTTGGGGAATGGGCTGAATGATTATGGGCATTGAGGAGGGCACTTGTTGGGATGCACACTGGGTGTTATATGTAAGTTATGAATCACTGGGTTCTACTCCTGAAACTGTTTTTACACTATATGTTAACTAACTCGGATTTAAATAAAATTTTTTTTAAAGTTGGGAGGAGTAGCCAAGATAGCAGAACAGCATGGGAGTTTTTTTTGGTGTCTTGCATCTATGAAATACAGCCAGATCAACACTAAACCATCCTGCACCTAAAAACCACCTATAAAACTGATTTGAGGATTAACACAAGAATTTGCACAACTTGAACCACAGAACTTAGCAGGTACATGGCACAGAGAGGTGAATTGGGGGAGAGAGAAGCTGCAGATGGCAGAGAGCTGTTTTTGCTTGCAGAGAAAGGACAGAGACAGGGGGTGGGGGGATAGTTTGGGAAAAGCACCCCTTCCCAAAAGCAGCTGGAAAGAAAGTGGAAACAGCCACAGAGGCTGAACTAAAAAGGGAGAAAGGAGAAAGGAGAAGATTTAAATTCCACTAAGACTCTATAAACAGGGGCAGTGCAGAGTCTGAAACTCCACAGCTCAATACCTGGTGGAGTTCTGGTGGGAAGGGTGAATCCCCAGGAGCAGAGTGGGGTCCAGGAGGTTCTCGGGCCACACAGGGAGAAGTGGTTCCACTGCTGAAAGGACACTTGGCAGAGGCTGTGTGGCCACCCGGTCCCAGCAGACCCCAGAGAACAGCCACAGTTGTTGGTGCTGGAACAAGGACATTAAGGCTGAAGCCTGGTGCCAGATGTGTGTTTTGATTTTCCATAATCCCTGAAACGCTGCTGCTAGACGATTGTGTGAACTTTTTCTGGGGCGGACTGGCACCCAGCTACAGTCTCTGGGGATTGGAAACAGCATGGTCCCATGAACATTCCTGGGTGTGGCCGGCATCTGGCCATTGCTCGGTGATATCCTCGCACAGAGGGTCAGAATGTCCAAAGCCACAGTCCCTTAGAAGTGAGGGGTTGGGAAACACAGCCACATTTGAGATAAAACTCAGGAGGAAAGTGCCACCTGGCACTTGATGGCTTGGTCACAGACAGCGTAAAAGTGGAGAGTGCACCGAAGCCAGAGACAAAGGATGGGTGCATGATTGCTGGTTGGCAAGAGCACAGAGTTTTGATATAGAGACTGGGTAACTGGGTGACACCATTTTCACCCCTCCCACGCATGCCCACACACACCTACAAGTGCCACAACAATCCACCCCAGTAAGATCAGCAGCGCCATCTAGTGGAGAATAGAGCTGTTATACTAAGCCCCATCCAACTGTGCCAACCTCACTCTTCAGGAACACCACAAATCTCTCCACCTGCTTAGTTTCTGAACTATAAAGTGCTTCATAGTTTGACTTCTAAGGGGAACTGATGTAACTTCAATTGTATTTCAGTCTGTTTGCTGGTCCAGCTATTCAATTTTCTTTTTTTTTTTCCTTTTTCATTTCTTTTCTTTTTCTTGAATACAGAAAGAGAAAAAAATTATTTTTATTTTCAATTTTTATTAAAAATATTTTTCTTTATTTTTTCTACTATATTTTTTAATTTTTGGAAATTTTTCAAATTCTATTTTACTTCCATCATTTCATTTTATTCTATACCATTGTATTCATTTTCTCAAATTTTAAAACATTTTCCTTTTTCCCCCTTTTTTCTCTATCAAGTTCCTTCCAATAACTAGAAGAAAACACACCTAGAATCTAACATAATTTATTTGATTTGTGTGTGTGTGTGTTGTTTTTAATTTTTAATTTTAATTTTTTTTTACCTTTTCAATTCCTTTTCTCCCTTCAAAATGATGAAACAAAGGAATTCACCACAAAAGAAAGAGCAAGAAGAAACGACAGCTAGGGACTTAAACAACACAGATACAAGCAAGATGTCTGAACCAGAATTTAGAATCACCATAATAAGAATACCAGCTGGGGTTTAAAATAGATTAGAATCCCTCTCTATGGAGATCAAAGAAGTAAAAACTAGTCAGGATGATATAAAAAATGCCACAACTGAGCTGCAATCTCAAATGGATGCCATAGTGTCAAGGATGCATGAGGCAGAACAGTGAATCAGCGATATAGAGGACAAACTTCTGGAGAATAATGAAGCAGAAAAAAAGAGGGAAACTAAGGGAAAAGTGCACGATATAAGAATTAGAGAAATCAGTGACTCATTAAAAAGGAACAACATCAGAATCATAGGGGTCCCAGAAGATGAAGAGAGAGAAAAGGGGGTAGAAGGTTATGTGAGCAAATCATAGCAGAAAACTTTCCTAACCTGGGGAAAGACACAGACATCAAAATCCAGGAAGCACAGAGGACTCCCATTAGATTCAACAAAAACCGACCATCAAGAAGGCATATCATAGTCAAATTCACAATACTCAGGAAAGGAAAGAATCATGAGAGCAGCAAGGGAAAAAAGTCCTTAACCTACAAGGGAAGACAGATCGGGTTTGCAGCAGACCTATCTACAGAAACTTGGCAGGCCAGAAAGGAGTGGCAGAATATATTCAACATGCTGAATCACAAAAACATGCAGCCAAGAATTCTTTGTCCAGCAAGGCTGTCATTCAAGATACAAAGAGAGATTAAAAGTTTCCCAGACAAACAAAAATTAAAGGAGGTCGTGAACACTAAACCAGCCCTGCAAGAAATTTTAAGGAATGGGGACTCCCTGAGGGGAGAAAAGATGAAACAAAACAAAAAAGACCAAAAGCAACAAAGACTAGAAAGGACCAGAGAACACCACCAGAAACTCCCAGCTCCACAAGAAATATAATGGCAATAAATTCATATCTTTCAGTATTCTAAACATCAATGGACTAAGTGCTCTAATCAAAAGACACAGGGTAACAGAATGGATAAGAAAACAAGATCCATCTATATGCTGTTTACAAGAGACCCACTTTAGACCTAAAGACACCTATATAATGAAATGACACCTATACATCTATACAATGAAAACTATAGAAAGCTTATGAAAGAAATCAAAGAAGACCAAAAAAAAAAAAAAATGGAAAAACATTCCATGTTCATGGATTGGAAGAACAAATATTTTTAAAATGTCGATACTACCCAAAGAAATCTAAATATTCAATGCAATCTCTATCAAAAGAATACCAGCATACTTTACAGAGCTAGAACACACAATCCTAAAATTTGTATAGAACCAGAAAAGACCCCAAATAGCCAAAGCAATCCTGAAAAAGAAAACCAAAGCTAGAGGCATCACAATTCCAGACTTCAAGATGTATTACAAAGCTGTAATCATCAAGACAGTGTGGAAACGACACAAAAATAGACACTTAGATCAATGGAACAGAATAGAGAATCCAGAAATGGACCCACAAATGTGTGGCCAACTCATCTTTGACAAAGCAAGAAAGACTATCCAATAGAATAAAGATAGTCTCTTCAGCAAATGGTACCGGGAAAACTGGACAATGACATGCAGAAGAATGAACCTGGACCACTTTCTTACACCATACACAAAAATAAACTAAAATGGATGAGAGACCCAAAAGTAAGACAGGAAGCCATCAAAATCCTCAAGGAGAAAGCAGCAAAACCTCTTTGATCTTGGCCGCAGCAACTCCTTACTCAACATGTCTCCAAAGGCAAGGGAAACAAAAGTAAAAATGAACTATCGGGACCTCATCAAGTTAAAAAGCTTCTGCACATTGAAGGAAACAATCAGCAAAACTAAAAGGCAACCGATGGCATGGGAGATGATATTTGCAAAGGACATATCAGATAAAGGATTAGTATCCAAAATCTATAAAGAACGCATCAAACTCAATATCCAAAAGACAAAAAATCCAGTGAAGAAATGGGCAAAAGACATGAATAGACACTTCTCCAAAGAAGACATCCAGATGGCCAACCGACACATGAAAAAATGCTCAATATCACTCATCATCAGGGAAATACAAATCAAAACCACAATGAGATATCACCTCACACCTATCAGAATGGCTAACATTAACTCTGGCAACAATAGATGTTGGTGAGGATGCGGAGAAAGGGGATATCTTCTGCACTACTGGTGGGAATGCAAACTGGTGCAGCCACTCTGGAAAACAGTGTGGAGGTTCCTCAAAAAATTAGCAATAGAACTACCCTACGACCCAGCAATTGCACTACTAGGCATTTATCCAAGGGATACAGGTGTGCTGTTTCAAAGAGGCACATGCACCTCAATGTTTATATCAGGACTATCAACAATAGCCAAAGTATGGAAAGAGTCCAAATGTTCATTGATGGATGAATAGGTAAAGAAGAAGTGGTGTATATATATATACAATGGAGTATTACTCAGCAATCAAAAAGAATGAAATCTTGCCATTTGCAACTACGTGGATGGAACTAGAGGGTATTATGCTAAGCGAAATTAGTCAGAGAAAGACAAATATATATGACTTCACTCATATGAGGATTTTAAAATACAAAACAGATGAGCATAAGGGAAGGGAAGCAAAAATAATCTAAAAACAGGGAGGGGGACCAAAACATAAGAGACTCTTAAATATGGAGAACAAACAGAGGTTGCTAGAGGTGTTGTGGGAGGGGAGATGGGCTAAATGGGTAATGGGCATTAAGGAATCTACTCCTGAAATCATTGTTGCACTATATGCTAACTAACTTGAATGTAAATTAAAAAAATAAACTAAATAAAATTTATTTAAAGTCACATAGTAGTAGTAATAATAGTAGTAATACAGTAGTAGTAGCAGTAGTAGTAAGAACACAGTAGTTGTCATCATAGTAACAGTAACACAGTAGTATAGCAGCAGTAATAATACAGGAGTAGGTAGTGGTGTTGGTAGTAGCAGGAAGCAGAAGCTAGCATTTATTGAGTATTTTCTATTTGCCATGCCTTATTTAAGTATTTTACATAAAAGTGCTCAATTAATCCTTATAACAATCCTATGAGATGGGTATTTATTCCCATTTTACAGATGAGAAAACAGACATAAGAAAAAGATAAAAGTATGAACAAAGAAAGACTCATTGAATATTTGCTGAGTGAATGAATGGGTTCATTCGTGAAATCATACATAAACAGGAAGTGATTCCCACACAAAATCAGATGTGGGTATCTCATAGTCACTGACAGAGCTTTTTAGTGCTCTGTATTTAGAAACCAAATATAGGGCAAGAACTTTTAATAATAAGATGAAAACAGAAATAAGGATAGGGAACCATCACTGGCTAACTTATGACTTACCTCTTCATCTTATACTTTCCTCCATCCCTTCACATCAGTCCACATTGGATCCCTTTACCCTTCCTCTAACATAATGTTATAACCTATATCAACTTCCAAAATGAGATTTCTAGAGCCAGTGTTTTTTCTGCTCTTCTGCACGGCAAGCAGTAGGCAAGGCTGAGGAGGAAGGCAGCCAGCAGGAAAAAAATGCCATTAGGACCACACGGGCCAATGATTTGTGACATTTTTGGAGCCCAAAGCTATTCCTGGTCCAGATACTGCCCTACTCCCCAAACCATGGCCCCAACACTTTAGTGATAAAATACCCCATCATTTGATTGAATTTTTCCCAGACAGAAGTCCTTAGTGGTATATATTTACTTTGCAATTAAAGGGATTTTAAGTTGTTTTGTTTTTTTTTTTTAATGGCAATTTCCTACTCAGCCACAAGGAAGGTTTTCAGTCCCAATTAGGATATGAACTGAAGTGATTCTTCAGTGTGTAGAGAATCCAGGCCTCCCTTTCCTCAAAAAAAGACAAACACTGGGCCCTGGCTGGTCATGCCACCTAGTGGCATACTCGATCTTCCGAGAGCCTCCCTCAGTTTGAAATGAGGGTGCCCAGCCATCAGTTAAATTATTCCATCTCACAGCCTATGAATTTCAATAAATATACCATCTGTTCACCTTCTGTGTGGGAGTTCAATCATCTTCTTGGCAGCGGTATTATTCTACAGCAATTACCTATGTCTTTATCACCCCTCAATGAGCTGCAGCAGCGTCTCTGTAAAACTGACAAGTTTTAAACCACAGTTTCTGTAGATAGGACAGTCTGTATGGTTAGAACACACAAAAAAATAATCCACGTTTAAGTGTGGGGGGACCCTCAACCTAATGAAATGAGCAGGCTTCCCTTTGAGCTGCACCGTAGAACCGTGGGGACTTTGTTTCTGGCTCAGTGAGGTAACAAGACTGGAGAAAGGAAAGGCCACACTGAGAGAGGTGCCTCATGCTAACACATGTGCAATCAGATGAGAGATCTACTCCAGCTCTGCCATCAGCCTGCCGTGTGCCTGCATGCATGGGCAAATATCCTCTCGGGGCCTCAGTTTCCTCTTCTGGAAAATGGAATGAGTGACCGATGAACTTCTCTTTAGCTATGAAACTGGAAGACTCTAGTGGATAGAGAATGGGAGCCTACAGTGCAGCCCACGCCCAGATGTACCACTGACTTGCTGAGCCTCACTGAGTTGCTAAGTAAAAGCACAGCTATAAAAAGAAAAAGGCACAACTACCAAAGTGATTTGAATGCTTTTAAAATTTGGATTATTATTAATGATATTTTCTTGCACAGTATATGAGAGAGGAAACAAGGACTCAGGCTAATTTGCTCAATACTACCCCTAGAATATGGGGAAGCTGGGCTTTAACTCATGACTGGTTCCAAAGTCCAAGCTCTTAAATACAGTGCCATATTGGAAGGCTTCACGAAAAAGGAGAATTTCAGGATAAGGCTTAGATCTAAAGAAAGTATGGAAGGCATTTCAGAAGAAAGCATATATACCTATCTCATACATGCCCAACATTAGCTTTCTATTGTTTCAGTTCTGGCTACTGGCCCTCCAGTCATGTATCCAGACAAGCTATGACCTTAACAGTGCATGTATTCCCCAGACCCTGTTCATTTTCTTTCTGGGCACATAAAAGCATTAAATTCTTAGCATCCCTTATAGGTAGAGTGGGAACAGCGGACTGGGTTCTGGCCAGTGGGATGTGGGCCGAAATTCTGTATACTATCCGAGTGTGGCCATAAAACCTTTCCCTCCCACTTACACAGCTGGAAGTGAAAGACTCTGGCACAGCAGTGCCCTAATAAGAATCATAATCCCTGAGTTGTCACATTGAGGGAAGCCTTATGGAAGGCCACCCTCTCTGCACTGGACTGTGGTAAACTGGAAAACAAATCTTTATTTTGCATCCTCCTAAGATTTTTAGGTTGCTTGTTATAGCTTTTTAAATTTAGATCATAACAGGGGCACCTCTATGGCTCAGTCAGTTAAGCTTAGGTCATGATCTCACAATTTGTGGGTTCGAGCCCTGCATCAGGCTCTGTGCTGACAGCTCAGAGCCTGGAGCCTATTTCAGATTCTGTGTCTCCATCTCTCTTTGCCCCTCCTCTGCTCATGTTCTGTCTGTCTGTCTGTCTCTCTCTCTCTCTCAAAAATAAAATTATCTTTTAAAAAATTTAATTTGTATCATAATGTTAAGGATATTTTCAGTACACTACTCCTAGTCAGTAGACTGACCAGTAGTAATGGCAGTGGCACGTTATTTTTTGCCTGTCCAGGATCCAATACCCTTTCTTCTTTCTTCTGAATCCAATTTCCAACACTCCTTCTCTAGCACCTTGATCTTCCTGAACTTCAGTCCTCATGGTTCTAAAAGGGGTATCAGCACCCCTCCTCAGCTCTGAGGCCTGTCTGCATATTCTACCCCCACAGAGCCAAATAAGAGGCAAATCCTGGGACTTCTTTTCTAAAACTTATGAAAAAGAAACTCTTTTTCCCCTGGGAAGTCTAAGCTGGATAATGTTAAGTCTGGAGCAGCCACAAGTTCATTATAAAGAAAAGTCTGCCCTAGAGTAAAGTTAGCATATAGGACACCGGAACTATAAGAGGGGTGGAAAGTGGCAGTAAGAGGACTGGAAAGGAAAGAAAAGGGGTGGGTGGCAGAGCAAGAGAGAGAATAGAGGCAGGGAGACAAAGGGTGGCCAGGGGAGCAGGAGGTAGCAAAGGCTGGGCAAAGAGAGAAAGGTGTGTGAAGTGTGAAGGACATGAGGCAGGGGAGGTGACAAGTCAAAGCTGAGGGGCAGGGGCAGTAGGAATGAATGCAGCAGAGGGAGTAGAATCAGAGAGCAAAATGAGTAGGGACACAGAGAGAGACATTGACAGAAAGAGAGAGAGGGGAAAAGAGGTGAGGGATGGGGTAGGGGAGCGAAGAATGGGGGTAGAGTCAGAGGGAGAGAAAGCCAAGGGAAAAGTAGAGGAGAGAATTAATGGTTAAGGGATGGGGAGGGATGCAGAAAGAGAGACAGAGGAAAGGAAAAAGGGAGAGCAGGGGAAGAGAGAAGAAGAGAAGGAGGGAGGGAAATAGGTGAGATCATATTTGAGTCCCTGGGTCCTGCTAAAATAGCCTCACCCCTGGAGTCAAATTCTCTTTTCCATTTATCCAATTTAATCAGGGTCTTGTCACTCACCACAGGAATTTTTTTTTCTTCATATTTTCCAAAACCTTAAAAGTAGATGAAAGAGGGATGCCTGGGTGGCTCAGTTGGTTAAGCGTCCAACTTCAGCTCAGGTCATGATCTCACGGTTTGCAAGTTCAAGCCCCGCGTTGGGCTCTGCGCTGACAGCTCAGAACCTGGAGCCTGCTTCAAATTCTGTGTCTCGCTCTCTCTCTGCCCCTCCACCACTCGTGTTCTGTCTCTCTGTCTTTCAAAAAATAAGTAAACATTTAAAAAAGTACCTGAAAGCAATGTGTAATTGTCAAAACATGGACACAAAATTATGTAATAAAGTCAACAAAAACAAATTAACTGCTTTTTCACAAAATGAGAATTTTCAATATTCAAAGCATCTCTATCAACTTATCCTTTTGGTATGTCCCCATTGACTTCTTCAATCCTCTTCTAGCCTGTGACTACATTCTATCATGGTTTCTGGCCAATTCTTTCCTCTCTTTTCATCTTGTTCTCTATTCTAATAGGTTGTTCTGTCTTTATCACCTTTTCCTGATGCAAAGTGCCTTGTTTCTGTCTTTCACATAATCATTTAGTATTCTGCAACGTCCCAGGTGTCCACCCCTATAGCCCTGAAATAGCTCTCAACATTGTAGTAGCAGCTACTAAGGCACATGAACCTGATCCCACAGGATTCCAGCTCCAACAGCTGCCACTCAAACCACCCAATGTGAGTCAACAGAGAGCTGAGGTTCCTTGTTCTGAATCCTGCTAACATCATATCCTCAAAAGTAGAAGCAAGAAACAATTGGCTTAAAATGAAAGTCAATGTTCAAATTTCCAAGGGGGATAAAAAGATGAAAATGTGCTTGTCATAAAGAACGTATGAAAGAGACACAGAGACACAGAGAGATAGAGAGATTACATGTACGAACATGTGGGTATATATTCTAGAAGGAGGGGTTAGAAGGTAAATCAAAGGATCCACTTGTCAAATACATATCAGGGAATAAAACACTGGCTTTCTCTAGGGCCAGAAGAAAAATTAAGCAATCAGTAGAATTTTAACAGGCAAAAGAAAGAAGGTACTTTAATGAAAGCCAATGGAGCAGTTTCACAGCTGGGAGGCAAATGTCACCCCCCTCTTAGTGAAAGCACCTGAGGTGGAGTCACCAACAGGGAGTCCCTGCACTCTAGGGACCTACATTTATTTTGTCAGCGTATTTCATATCCATTCAAGCAAAATGATATGTATGACATTTGGGCACAAGGTCTTTTTCAAAGAGAAAAATCAACCCCGCCAAGTTAGTTTTTCTCATTCACCAGCCACCACCCACACACTGTCAGCCCTCTACCATTCACTCACAGAAACACAGCCAGGAAACTGTTCCATGCAATCCCAGAGGCTTGGTTTTTTTTTTTTCTGCTACTCTTATGCATAATTTACTAATATATAAAATTCCTGTCAACAGTGGCCTTAGTTTTTCATGTATCAATGAATTTTAAGGCTTTATAAAAATCAGGATCCAGATAAAAGGATTGTAGACAAAGAGCTCAGTTTTTTTTCTAAAAAGTGAAAATTGTAATTTCTTTTTTTTTTTTATGTTTATTTATTTTTAAGAGAGAGACAGACATAGCATGAGCAGGAAGGGGCAGAGAGAGAGGGAGGCACAGAATCCGAAGCAGGATCCAGACTCTGAGCTATCAGCACAGAGCCTCATGTGGGGCTCCAAAATTTTACTTTTTTTATTTTTTAATTAATTAGTTTTTTGAACTTTAAAGATCAGATTTATTTGAAGAAAACAAACAAAAAAAAAAAACCCACAACCCAAGGGATACGATTTTACATCTCAAGACATCTCCAAGGTATTCAAAAATTGTATTTTCTATAGAAGGTTGAGTGCTTTCATTTTGTTTGTTTTGTTGTTTTGTTTTGTTTTGTTTTAGGGGGAAGGAAACGTCATTAAGAAAGAATTCCTGATGAGATTTAAAATGACCCAACTCCTTCCTTCGTCTGAAACTCCACACTCAGGGGACCCAAGGGACCAATGTAGTCCCTCCACTTTGGACAAGGTAGTGAACCTTAATTCTTGTCTCTCTTATTAACCTATGAAATGCAATAGGCATTGAAAAAAAAACCCCAATACCCCTTCTCTCTTATTCCTATGCCCTGCTCCACACCCACAGCTCCAGAACTCACCCTGGCCCCTCCTTTTATTTAAGGCAACAATCCTCCCTCAAATCCACCAACCCAAACTACCCAAGGTCACAAGGTCCTCGATCATTCCCACCTTCTACACTTCTACCAAGGATACCCATCCACTCTTCCAACATCTGAAATTAAAGGTAGAAGGAGACAGAAGGTGTGCTCATGTTCCTCCTAACCCAAAACAGAACAATGTCCTTCATCTTCTTGATCTTTCTCTACTGAAAACAGTTACAGTCATGTAAATGTGATTATCAGAAAAATTCTCTGTAGGAGATACTATCATCTTCCCCTCATTTTACAGAAAAAGAAACTGAGGCAGAGTAGGTATGTTACTCACCCAAGATCATACAAACAGGTGCGTCAAAATTTGTATCCATAACTCTGAGTCAAGAGCTCATGAACTTAAGCATTCCATTCCATTACCTCCCTGGGCCCATTTAAATATGGTATTTTGCTACACAACATTAGACACATAATGTATTTCTAATGAAACTTTCTCAAACAATAACCCCTAAGAAGGAAAAAAAAGGCAGGTCATGGCCCAACCAAAGAAATCAGTAAAGATTATTTTGTTCAAATCTTTCATGGAATAAATAATTCCATTATGTTTATGGCCCTATGTCAAAAGAGGACAGTTTGACTGTCTCCTGGAGTCCTCTGGTTTTTAGTGGGTCCCAAGTGAGAAATCTGCTGGAGACTTTTCAATGTTGCACAAAGCCGCCAATCACATTTATTGACTTTCTGCCCTACAAACAGTGGGAAGAGTGACTTCATCCCCCAATCAGCATTACAGATCTTGACACTGAATGAGCAAAAGCTTTTTGCACTCCAGAAAAGCAATTATTTTCTGAAGGAAAAAAAAATCCAGTCAATTTCTTAGGCATAATGAAGCCACCTATTAATCTTGTCCTGCTACTCTTGCTAATTCTGGAAACAGGAAAGTAGTCACGCCTTGTTGCTCTCGAATTTAAAAACTATGCACGTCATCAAAAACAACAGACTTTTCAACTTGGTCCTTCAATTGGTCAAGCTTTTCTGCAAGCAACTACTTAGGTACCAACCAGTAGAGAAGAGAAGCTATTTAATTACCATTTTAAATCTAGGTCGTGGTTTTGTTGTAGGCTATCTAAATATCATTGGCTGAAGCACAGGGCATTTAGTAATACAAAATTCACTTCCTTGGATCACAAAAACTATCTTTAATATTAACGTGGGTAGCTTGAGGAATTCTCTTTTTAATGTTTTTACAAGAATTCTTGTTGATAACTGAATTGCCAAGTTGTGCATCAACCCCAGATAACTAATTCTGCTATTACATTCCTTTCCAATGATTAATACAAATCTGCCCTCTGTTACTCAGAGTCTACAGGCTTCAACGTGAAGAAAAGGTAAGTTCAGAAATAGAGAGTGCCTGATGGGTCAATATTTGTAGAAGATATACTAGTTATAGAGAAATCCAGGGGGGAGGGGCCAAGATGGCAGAGCAGCATAGAAATTCTCTGCTTCTTTCATCCTTGAAATGCAGCTAGATCAGCACCAAACCATTTTGCACACCTAGAAAATTGATCTGAGGACTAACACAATAATCTGCATAACTTAAGCCACAGAACTCAGCAGGAATTCACCCCAAAAGAAAGAACAGGAAGAAATGACAGCCAGGGACTTAATCACACAGACATAAGCAAGAGGTCTGAGCCAGAATTTAGAGTCACAATAATAAGAATACCAGCTGGGGTTGAAAAAAACATAGAATCCCTTTCTGCAGATATAAAAGAAGTAAAATCTAGTCAGGATGAAATTAAAAATGCAATAACTGAGATGCAATCTCAAATGCATGCTGTGACGGCAAGAATGGATGAAGTAGAGCAGTGAATCAGTGATAGAGAAGACAAACTTATGGGGAATAATGAAGCAGAAAAAAAGAGGGAAACTAAAGCAAAAGAGCATGATATAAGAATTATAGAAATCAGTGACTCATTAAAAAGGAACATCAGAATTGTAGGGGTCCAAGAAAATGAAGAGAGAGAAAAAGGGGTAGAAGGGTTGTGTGAGAAAGTCACAGCAGAAAACTTTCCTAATCTGGGGGAAGACAGACATCAAAATCCAGGAAGCACAGAGAACTCCCACTAGATTCCACAAATACCAAAACCATCAACAAGGCATATCATAGCCAAATTCACAAAATACACAGACAAGGAAAGAATTATAAAAGGAGCAAGGAAAAAGAAGTCCTTAACCTACAAGGGAAGACAGATCAGATTTACAGCAGACCTATCTACAGAAACTTGACAAGCCAGAAAGGAGTGGCAGGATATATTCAACATGTTGAACCACAAAAATATGCAGCTAAGAATTCTTTATCTAGCAAGCCTGTCATTCAAAATAGAAGGAGAGATAAAGAGTTTCCCAGACAAACAAAAACTAAAGGAGTTCATAACCACTAAACCAGCCCTGCAAGAAATTTTAAGGGGGACTCTATGAGGGGAGAAAAGAAGAAACAAAACAAAAAGAGACCAAAATCAACAAAGACTAGAAAGGAACAGAGAACACCACCAGAAACTACCAACTCTACAGGCAACACAATGGCAATAAGTTCATATCTTTCAGTACTCACTCTAAAAGTCAATGGACTAAATGCTCCAATCAAAATAAATAGGGTAACAGAATGGATAAGAAAACAAGATCCATCTATTTGTTGTTTACAAGAGACCCACTTTAGACCTAAAGACACCTTCAGATTGAAAGGGGATGGAGAAACATCTATTATGCCAACGGTCGCCAAAAGAAAGCCAGAGTAGCCATACTTGTATCAGACAATCTAGATTTTAAAATAAAGACTGTAACAAGAGACAAAGAAGGGCATTGTATCATAATTAAGGGGTTTATCTACCAAGAAGACCTAACAATTGCAAATATTTCTGCCACCAATGTGAAACACACAAAATGTTTAAATTAATTAATTACAAACATAAAGAAACTAATTGACAATAATACCATAATCATAGGGGACTTCAGCACCCCACTTACAACAATGAGCAGATCATCTAAGCAGAAAATCAACAAGGAAACAATGGCTTTAAATGACACACTGGAATGGATGAACTTTACAAATATATTCAGAATATTTCATCCTAAAGCAGCAGAATACACATTCTTCTCCAGGGCACATGGAACATTCTTCAGAATAGGTCACCTACTGGGACACAAATCAGCCCTCAACAAGTACAAAAGGATTGAGATCATACCGTGCATATTTTCAGACCACAGCACTGTGAAACTTGAAATCAACCACAAGAAAAAACTTGGAAAGATAGCAAATACTTGGAGACTAAAGAACATCATACTAAAGAATGAATGGGTTGACCAAGAAGTTAAAGAGGAAATTAAAAAGTGCATGGAAGCCAATGAAAATGATAACACCACAGCCCAAAACTTCTGGGATGCAGCAAAGGCAGTCATAAGAAGGGAAATTTATAGAAATCCAGACCTTCCTAAAGAAGGAAGAAAGGTCTCAGATATACAACTTAACCTTACACCTTAAAAAGCTGGAAAAAGAATAGCAAATAAAATCCAAAACCAGAAAAAGATGGGAAATAATAAAAATTAAAGTGGAAATCAATGCTATCAAAAAAAAAAAAAAAGCCAGAACTAATCAATGAAACCAGGAGCTGGTTCTTTGAAAGAATTAACAAAATTGAAACCCCTATCCAGCTAGGCCAAAAAGAGAAAGGAAAGGACCCAAATAAATAAAATCAAGAATGAAGAGGAGAGATCACAAACAATACTGCAGAAATACAAACAATATTAAGAGAATATTATGAGCACCTGTATGCCAATAAATTGGGTAACCTGGGAGAAATGGACAAATTCCTAGAAACATATAAACTACCAATACTGAAAAAGGAAGAAATAAAAAATTTGAACAAATCCATAACCAGTAAAGAATTTGAATTAGTAATCAAAAATCTCCCAAAAACCAAGAGTCCAGGGCTAGATGGCTTTCCAGGGGAATTCTACCAAACATTTAAAGAAGAGATGGGCACCTGGATGGCTCAGTCGGTTAAGTGTCTGACTTCAGCTCAGGTCATGATCCTGCAGTTTGTGAGTTCAAGCCCTGTGTCGGGCTCTGTGGTGACAGCTCAGAGCCTGGAGCCTGCTTCCGATTCTGTGTCTCCCTCTCTCTCTGCCCCTCCCCTGTTCACGCTCTGTCTCTCAATAAAAAATAAATGTTTAAAAATTTTTAAATAAAAAAAAAATAAAGAACAGATGGGGTGCCTGGGTGGCTCAGTTGGTTAAGTGTTCGACTTCTGCTCAAGTTATGATCTCACAGTTCATGAGTTCGAGTGCCGTGTTCAGCTCTGTGATGACAGCTCCAAGCCTGGAGTCTGCTTCAGGTTCTGTGTCTCCCTCTCTCTCTGTCCTTCCCCTGCTCACACTGCCCCTGTCTCTCAAAAAAGGAATAAATGTTAAAAAAAAAAAAAAAGAGAAGAGTTAACACCTATTCTCTTGAAGCTGTTCCAAAAAAAAATAGAAATGGAAGGAAAACTTCCAAACTCATTCTATGAGGCCAGCATTACCTTGATTCCAAAACCAGACAGAGACCTCACTAAAAAGGAAAACTACAGACCAATCTCCCTGATGAACATGGATGCAAAAACCCTCAACAAGATACTAGCCAACCAGATCCAACAATATATTAAAAGTGGGATTTATACCTGGGATGCAAGGTTGGTTCAATACCTGCAAATAAATCGATGTGATACATCGCATTAATAAAAGATAGGACAGGACCACATGATCTTCTCAATTATGCAGAGAAAGCATTCAACAAAATACACAAACGTTTCTTGATAATAACTCTCAAGAAAGTACAGATAGAAGGATCATACCTCAAGATCATAAAAGCCATATATGAGAGACCCACCAGTAATATCATCCTTAATGGGGAAAAACTGACAGCTTTCCCCCTAAGGTCAGAAACAAGACAGGGATGTCCACTCTCACCACTGTTATTAAACACAGTATTGGAAGTCCTAGCCTCAGCAATCAGACAACACAAAGGAATAAAAGGCATCCAAATCAGTAAGAAGGAAGTCAAACTTTCACCCTTCGCAAACAACATGATACTCTATATGGAAAACCTAAAAGATTCCACCAAAAACATGCTAGAACTGATCCATGAATTCAACAAAGTCACAGGATCTAAAATCAATGCACAGAAATTGGTTGCACGTCTATATACCAATAATGAGCAACATAAAGAGAAATCAAGGAATCGATCCCATTTACAATGTCACCAAAAACCACAAAATACCTAATAAACCTAACCAAAGAGGTGAAAATCTATACAATGAAAACTGTAGAAAGCTTATGAAAGAAATCAAAGAAGACCAAAAAAAAAAAAAAAAGGAAAAATATTCCATGTTCATGGATTGGAAGAACAAATATTGTTAAAATGTCGATACTACCCAAAGAAATCTAAATATTCAATGCAATCTCTATCAAAAGAATACCAGCATACTTTACAGAGCTAGAACACACAATCCTAAAATTTGTATAGAACCAGAAAAGACCCCAAATAGCCAAAGCAATCCTGAAAAAGAAAACCAAAGCTAGAGGCATCACAATTCCAGACTTCAAGATGTATTACAAAGCTGTAATCATCAAGACAGTGTGGAAACGACACAAAAATAGACACTTAGATCAATGGAACAGAATAGAGAATCCAAAAATGGACCCACAAATGTGTGGCCAACTCATCTTTGACAAAGCAAGAAGACTATCCAATAGAATAAAGATAGTCTCTTCAGCAAATGGTACTGGGAAAACTGGACAACGACATGCAGAAGAATGAACCTGGACCACTTTCTTACACCATACACAAAAATAAACTAAAATGGATGAGAGACCCAAAAGTAAGACAGGAAGCCATCAAAATCCTCAAGGAGAAAGCAGCAAAACCTCTTTGATCTTGGCCGCAGCAACTCCTTACTCAACACGTCTCCAAAGGCAAGGGAAACAAAGGCAAAAATGAACTATTGAGACCTCATCAAGTTAAAAAGCTTCTGCACATTGAAGGAAACAATCAGCAAAACTAAAAGGCAACCGATGGCATGGGAGATGATATTTGCAAAGGACATATCAGATAAAGGATTAGTATCCAAAATCTATAAAGAACATATCAAACTCAACATCCAAAAAACAAATAATTCAGTGAAGAAATGGGCAAAAGACATGAATACACACTTTTCCAAAGACATCCAGATGGTTAACAGACACATGAAAAACTGCTCAACATCACTCATCATCAGGGAAATACAAATCAAAACCACAATGAGATACCACCTCACACCTGTCAGAATGGCTCACATCAACAACTCAGACAACAACAGATGTTGGCAAGGATGTGGAGAAAGGGGAATTCTTTTGCACTGCTGGTAGGAATGAAAATTGGTGAAGCCACTCTGGAAAACAGTGTGGAGGTTCCTCAAAAAATTAAAAATAGAATTACCCTATGACCCAGCAATTGCACTACTAGGTATTTATCCAGAGGATATAGGTATGCTGTTTCGAAGGGACACATGCACCCCAATGTTTATAGCAGCACTATCAACAATAGCCAAATTATGGAAAGAGCCAAAATTTCCATCAACAGATGAATGGATAAAGAAGATTTGGCTATTGTTGTGTATGTATGTGTGTGTGTGTGTGTGTGTGTGTGTGTGTGTGTAGTGAAGTTAGGCAGTCAGAGAAAGACAAATATTATATGACTTCATTCATTGTGGAATTTAAGATACAAAACAGATGAATATAGGGGAAGGGAAGCAAAAATAATATAAAAACAGGGAGGTGGACAGACATAAGAGACTCTTAAATATAAGGAACAAACTGAGGGTTGCTGGAGAGGTTGCAGGTGGGGGTATGGACTAAACGGTCAAGGGGCATTGAGGAAGACACTTGTTTGGATGAGCACTGGGTGTTATACATAGGAGATGAATCACTGGATTCTACTCCTGAAGTCATTATTGTACTACATGCTAATTAACTTGGATGTAAATTTAAAAATATAAATAAATAATTTAAAAAAGCAGTTGTAGAGAATCCAAAGGATGTTCTAACGATTTGGGAAAAGAGTGATAGAAAAATTAAATACAAATATTACGTGATACTTTGTATTTGATAGTACAGACCTGCACTATCTTGCTTACCCTATATGTTAATTCTATTTTTATATTTTGGAGGCTAGTATATGGTATAACACTTGCTATAGGAGGGTGATTTGATTATATTTGTATTTTTAAAAGTGCCACCTTTGGCTGCCGTGTAGAGAACCACTTGGAGGGGAGCAATGTCAGAGTTTAGAACGACTCAGAACAGGAGTTTGGAAGCTGTTACAGTAACATTCAACATGGTCAGAAGGAGGAGAATTGGGATGGTAGATGGTTTTAAAGAGGTACTTAGGCGGTGGTGTGGTCAGGTACTCATGATGGATTGGATGCAGGGATGAGGAAGAGGAAGGAGGTAAGGTTTCTGGATTAATGGATGGTAGACATGCACACAGAGAGAGGACACACTAGTGGAGGAGAGTGTGTGCAGAATATGATAACAAAACATTCAGGACCTTGTGAATGTGATGTACCTGTAAGACATCCAAGTAGACATGAGACAAAAGTGGCTGAATATGCAATGCCATCCCAAAGGCCCGGGTAACAAATATCTGTCAATCTACTACCTACCAGACACTGGACTAGATACTGGGGATAGAGCAGTGAAAAAGTTCTCTCTCACCCTTGCCCTTGCAGAACTTGGAGTCTAGGTAGAGAAAGGGGCATTAGTCAAGCAATTACCCAAATGAATAAATGGAAACCATGAAAAGGAAGTATTTCAAGATGAGAAAGGACCAATTACATCAAATGATGCTAAGAGATGGAGAAGGATACAGACAAGCCTTCTATTGGATTTAGTGTCATGAAGGTCACTGGAATCTTGACAGGAGATGTTTCAGTAGAATGCCAAAGACAAAAGCCAGATTCAACCATAAAATCAGAAAAGTGAGGAATTAGAGACAGTGACTATGAACATTTGTACGAAAAGTTTTGCTGAAGGGAAGTAGTAAAATGGAGCCATGGCTAGAAAGAGGCATAGAAGAGCTATTTAAGAAGGATGGTTTGAAAGCATGTTTGTATATTCCAGCAGAAAGGGAGAGAGTTATACACTGGGGAGAGGGTGCTGTGAGTGAGCCAAGTCAGTAAGACCAGACAATTATTAGTGCAGGGTTATTCTTTGGAGAGATGGTGATGGAAGGGAGTGTTAGGGAGCTTCTGAGGTACAAATAATGTTCTGTTTTCTGATCTAGGTACTAGCTAAATAAGTATGTTCATTTTGTGAAAATGTATCAAGAGGTAAATTTGTGTGAACTCTTTCGTATGTATATACTATATGTCAATAAAAAGTGGGGTCTTTTTTTATTTTATTTTTTATTTTTTAAAATTTACATCCAAATTAGTTATCATATAGTGCAACAATGATTTCAGGAGTAGATTCCTTAATGCCCCTTACCCATTTAGCCCATCCCCCCTCCCACAACCCCTCCAGTAACCCTCAGTTTGTTCTCCATATTTATGAGTCTCTTCTGTTTTGTCCCTCTCCCTGTTTTTATATTATTTTTGTTTCCCTTCCCTTATGTTCATCTGTTTTGTCTCTTAAAGTCCTCATATGAGTGAAGTCATATGATTTTTGTCTTTCAAAAAGTGGTGTCTTCTAAACAGAAGGACTGGAAAAGAAGAAACAAAACCATCATTTTTTTTTTTGCAAGTGATATGATTATCTATATAGAAAATCCTAACAAATTTATGAACTATTATAAGTAAAAGGAAAATTTAGCAAGCTGGTTGCACATAAGACAATATACAAGTCAAGTGCACCAGAACAAAAACAAAATAAGACATATTTTTAATACACCATTTAAAATAGAAATGAAAACTATAAAAATACTTATTAAGAAATTTTTAAAAATATATGCTTAAGCTGGATACAGAAAATTGTGACATTTTAAAAAAAGATATTAAGGGAAAACTAATAGGGCAATGCATGTGCTAATGAATAGGAAGATTTGATTTTGTAATGATGTCAATTCTCCCCAAATTGATCAAGAGACTCAGTGTGCCAATCAAAACCACAACTAGATTTTGTGGAAATGTGCAAAATTTGATTCTAAAATGCACAAATAGTCAAGGGCTAAGAAGAGCCAATACACCTGTAAGAAAAGAAGGGAGCGTTTGCTCCACATGTACCAGGATTTATTACAACGCTAGGTAACTAGCTAACCTGTGAAGTAACTAAAGTAGGTCAGTGCAATATTGGCATAGAGATGATCTGAACACATTTGGAACTTTGTTATATGAGTAAGGGTCCTGTATAATCTATTGTCCAAACTGGGTCATGATAAGGGAACTGTTTATCCATAATTATGTCAGGCCAACAAATACAACCAGTATTAAACTAGGCAAATGAGAATGTATCCTCAGTATATCAGTGACAAAGTTAGAAGAGAACAAGTAGAAACAGCCTTTGATGAAAACAAAGACATTTCACCTGCAGATACGGGTAGGAAATGGAAGACAGATAAAGATGTAAGAGGGCTGTTAGATTTGATGATAGGTATTTGGCTTGCCTTACTACTTCTATTTTCTCAATAGATTTTGAGGCAAGGGCATCAGCTGAGGGTAAATCTGAAAGGAGTCTAGGGAGCTAGGGGCAAGAGAAGACAGTGTGAGTGCTCTGCAATGTAGAATAAATGTACTAAGAAAGTGTGAGTAGAATTGCCAGGCAGCGTCAAGGGTAAATTTTAGATTTATGTCATGAATTTATAGATCAATGAGCACTATGTGTTTTTCTCCTGCAACACTTAGCTGCTTAAATAACTACTGGGAGATTGTGAAATGTAAACTAGGTTTAAAAAAAAAGTAGGGGCATCTTGGTGGCTCAGTCAGACAGTTAAGAGACAACTCTTGATTTCAGCTCAGGTCATGATCTCACAGTTCGTAGACTCGAGCCCCAGATCAGGCTCTGTGCTGACAGTATCGAGCCTACCTGAGATTCTCTCTCTCCTTCTCTCCCTGCCCCTCCTCCAATCTTGTGTGCATTCTCTTTTCTCTCAAAATAACTAAGTAAGTTTAAAAAAAAAAAAAAAAAGGAAAGGGGCGCCTGGGTGGCTCAATCGGTTGAGCGACCGACTTCGGCTCAGGTCATGATCTCATGGTTTGTGAGTCCGAGCCCCACGTTGGGCTCTGTGCTAACAGCTTAGAGCCTGGAGCCTGCTTCTGATTCTGTGTCTCCCTCTCTCTCTGCCCCTCCCCCACTCATGCTCTGTCTCTCTCTGTCTCAGAAGTAAAAAACATTAAAAAATAAGGAAAGTAAGGAAAAAAGGGGTATTGTGAATAATGACAATGTGGTAGGGCAATGGATGAGAGGTCTGCTGGGGTGACAGGACTGGAAAGGGTAGGCTGGGAGAATGGAATGGGTACCAGAGAGCAGGCTCCCTAAAATGAAAATGCTGGTGGCAGTGCCATTTTTTTTTTGGCAACGAGAAGTCATGGGACCATGGGAATGGGGGAACTGGGAATATTTGTGTCACAAAGTCATGCATCACAAAATGTTAAAGCTGAGATCCAGAGAGGTAAAGTAATGTGTCCAATGTGATAAGTGAGAACATGTACTGAGCTCTTACTATTTGCACAGAGGTAAAGGTGTGATAAGCGTTCCTGGGGCACTACTGAAAAGGGATCCTAACTTCTTGGAAGTTCCAATCTCTCTGTCACTCATTTTACTAACTTGGAGGCCAAATAGGAGAGGAAAGAAGAAGCACATTTCTCCTATTTTTTAAAAATCATTATGGGAGCCATCTAGGAAATTAATAAAATACTATTAATTAATAATAAAGTCACGAAGTGTTTGCTATGTGTAAACACAGTGGTAGATGCTTTGATGATATTCTGGGATGCGATATGGCTGACACCTTCCTTAGAAACACATTAAGTCTATTGTGACAAAGGGACTCACACAAAGAAACCAAATTAATAGCAGGAAATTGTGAGGAAGAGGGGCCCAATTCTGCATACAAGAGACTGTTAGTAGCTAAGAATGGTAGCAAGAAGGGTATTGGGGGGTTTGAGGGAACTGACATTACCCTAAATAAACATTATAAAGTAAATGTGCTTTCCTCACAAACATAGCTTCTAGACAAATCCTCCCAGCTCCCAGACTGCCACTCCAAGCCCCTCCCAGTTGGCATCTTTACACCTCCCACTACAGATTAGCTAAAAACTTTCTAATGTTCTCTGATTTGTCCTAGCCCACATCACCAGAAGGGGGAGAGCTTCAAGTTCATTTTAGAGTCTGTGCTGATATAAAAAAAAGTTGGGGGGGGGGGGGGGAGAAAGCAGCAGGTGGGGGCAGAAAAAAATAATCACTAATTCAAATTGCTTCAAAACCCAAGTTTTGCTGTGAATCTGGTTGAACTTTTTCTCCTTTTTCAAATCAAAGTCCTAAGGACTTGGCAAGCCAGTGTGAGAAAAGTGAGTTTGTTTCAAGTGTGACCATGTAGCCAGTGAGATTGATTTCCAGGCCAGGTATACTTAAAAATCAGACCCATTATGCCGAGGTAGTATGCCAGCATTTGGGAATCATGCACATGATCCCCAGTGGAATTTCCTTTCATGCACATGACAGCTGAACTACATCTCAGCTCTCTTTAAAATGAGATTTCTGGATCAACTCTGTTGTTCCCACAAATGGACGTTTACATAACTGAGGAAAAAAACAGCCAAGAAATACCTGCCTGTGGCTTGTGGCTTTCTAGGAGAAGTATTCAGCTTTTTTTTTTTTTTCATCATTATACCAAGAATGTTTTAAAGGTTGTATAATCACCTTCGCTTTCAATGTAATAAAAATCACTGACTTTCATTCTTTCTAAAAAGATAATAAACAAGGTAAATAGGAACTACATGTCATTCACTTCTTAAATTATTTGCTGCTTCATACTACAATACTCTTATTTAAGCTATATGGATTTCCTAGGACCCCTAGAGAATGGTGAGTGGACTTAAGAGGCATTCACATACCTGCAGGGCCAGATATATTTACAATGTGTGCCTATGTGCCTAGAATGTTCTGCTCTTATGACTCTTCCTGGTCAGAAACACCCAGGGATTAGGGCTCTACTAATCAGTTTCCCACAGCCTAGTTCCCTCCTAAATATTTGTACTATGTTTCTACCCAACCACAAGCCTCAATTCTCCTTCTGAGTGCTCCTGAGAGAGTAAGTATTCCCAGCCAAACTATGAAGACCAAGGAACACATCTTTGTGGGAACCATGTGACCATCAGCACACAGAACTTTCTAGGGAGAAGGACAAAGGGCAAGCACTCAGCTCTGGACAGGAAAGAGGAAGCCCAAGAACTTAGCGCCCAGGACTTTTTGTCCCCAGACTGGTTCAGGGGCCTGATTCTCTTAAGCTGCAGATGAGTAAGGAGAAAATGGGACTGATTTTAAAGTTCTAATTACCTGGAAAACTTTTAAACCCATGGGGTTATAGGCTGCACCAAAGATCCAATGAATCAGATTTTAGAGAGTAGTTCTCCTGAATATATATTTTGTAAAGAGATTCATATATACAGGTAAGGTTGCAAAACTTTGTCCTACCTTCTTAGTACCCAGAAGTGGGCCCCCAGCATTCCCAAAAGATCAGTGTTTCTGCCCCCCTCCTTGACTCTAGACCTAAGGGAGGGAGTGTGTGTATGATAAGCTTCCCTCCTTGAGGTGCAGGTGAGAGTGCCAACAAGATATCAAACATCACATGCCATTCAGATGAAAGGCTGAATGCTATGCTCCACTCACAAGGGGCTCCACTGGCTTCCTAATACATACAAGAACCAAGGGCCAGCTCCTGAAGAAAATCTGTTTCTACACTCAGGTAATACAGATTTCTGATCTGCACAGTTTTGAGACAATTCATTAGGAGCATGGGAGCAGTTTGCTGAGTAGAAGCAAGCTAGGAGTATCCAATGAGAACAGCCCCTCAAAAGGCCAAGAAGAAAAGAAGGCTCATTGCAGGTCTGTTTGAATAACTGATGGGTGAACTCTGAACGTAAATGACCTGGTTCCTCCAGCTGTAGCAGAGGCACAAGATATTTCTGTTCCTAGGCAACAGACAGATGCCTTTATTTCCCATCATTGCTCAGGCTGGAATAATTCAATTCCCTGTTTCCCTTAGAGCCCAACCTCTGCTTTGCACCTACCCATAGAACAGAGCCTGAAATGATGCCCTGCCCCCTCCCTGATGCTCTCTCATACACAGACAATAATTTTCTGAAAGACTCAGTCCTGTTCTTTTTGGGCACAAGGAAAGGAACATAATCTAGAACGCCATCTGCCACCCTGAAATAGCCCATAGTGGCACTATTTTTACCCAGCAATTATCAAACAAATGGAGTCATTTGAAAGAGTCACAGCTGTTCCTCGGTGTTATCTCAGTACAAATATGACACAGTGCGTGCTGATTTTGTTTTCTGCCTTGTGTCTCATGTACACAGAGGCAGCGATAATTTCTCAACCTCCCATCAGAACACAAGTCAAAGTGTGTACTCTACAACCGAGTCACTCTCAGGCAAATTAAAAATCTCTCATTATCTTGATTACACGGTCAGGGTTTCGCTAAATGTGATCCTCATTTAGAAAGTGAATGTGATGAACTCTGTATTTCAGAGTCAGTGCTAGAAAGCTCTTTAATCCCACAGAAAACATCAAGTTTTGTCCTGGTTAAATGCAATCTAAATGAATATTTGGTATATAAATATATTTGATATTTATATTAGCACTTTCAACAATGAAGCACAATTCTAAAAAATAGATCCTATTTTTCCATTAACAACCTTCATCATAAAAATCAGAAAGATGTCCAGCTGAAATAAAAATCTCTAGTAAACTGAACACAAACACACACACACACACACACACACACACACAAACACACACACACAAGCAATCCTATCAAACATTTCTCATTCTTTTTGTCCACCTGCATCTCAACCCTGTTTCTATGCATAAGGAATTCCCCAACCTAATGAGGCAGTGTTCACCTCCCATAGTGACAGTGAAAATGCCAAAAACTTGCTTTCCCAGCTTCCCGTGCAGTTGGGACAAAGGTACATGATCTAGGACTACCAATCAGATGAACCCACCCACGAATACAGAAATCACCCAGAACTCCCTCTGGGAACAGAGATGCTACAAACAGTACAGAGCTCCTGCTGCAGCAGGGCAGGTATTGGCATGTAGGGCTCAGTACCAACAGTGCCCAGGGTGCAAGCCACAGCCTCTACTACTCTGCCGTAACAGGAGTGTCCATCAGACCCACTCTGTAGGCTGATTCGGGCTCCATCCCTGGTTTCATAGCCACAACTTGACTCTCCAGCCCTCCCAGAGACCCTGATCAACTGGCACTCGTTGATTGCTACAACCAAGAACCCTGAGTCAACAAGTACTTTTTAAATGTCTTAACCATGTAAAGATCAAAAATAAGCTTGGAGTTTCTTTTCTTCTTCAAAATTTTCTAGCTCTTTCCCAATTCCTAAGTCTCCTATCTTACTTTATGTATACACAATCCACAGAAATATGTCTAATTCCCAAAAACTGTCTGACTTTTCACTTTCAACAAGGAATGTATCCAAAAGTAGAAAGGTAAATTATAGGAGGAAAATTCAGGTTGGCATGGCCATTTTCATATAAGACTATCCCCTGAGGAATCAAGAAGGATTACGTATCCACATGCAAAAGCCACAGCACTGACATCAGGCAATGCATAGCCAGATCTCATCATTTTCAAGCAGCGCCCCTAAAACTTTAATGTGCTTATGAATCTCCTGGGGATTGTGTTAAAATGCAGACTCTGGGGGCACCTGTGTGGTTCAGTTGGTTAAGCAACCAACTTTGGCTCATGTCATGACCTCGCAGTTCGTGAGTTTGAGTCCCACATCAGTCTCGCTGCTGTTAGCCTGTCAGCACAGAGCCCACCTCAGATCCTCTGTCCCCCTGTCTCTTCCCCTCTCCACTTGCACTCTCTCAAAAATAAATAAATATTTTCAAAAATGCAGACTCTGACTCAGTAGGTCTGAGAGTCTACAGCTCTACCAAACTCCTAGATGTGCGTGTTTACTAGTCCACGACTGTACTTTGTGAGACAAGGTGCTCAAGCACTTGGAAACTACTCCTAAATCACAGAAATGAAACTGTCCCAGCTCCTCCCCACCCCCCCAAAAAAACATCTGTGTGTTCTCTCTCCATTTCTGGAGTTCATCTCCTCTAGTTCTTTTAATTTTATATTTAGAATAACTAGACTCTAAAGTGGCAATACATTCATCATTTGGCACACGACTCACATCAAATGGAAAATTTCTATGTGCAAAGTGTTAGAACATATCAAACAAATTAGATCTTGTTTCACTAGTTTTAAAAAATCTTAACTTCTATAAAGCCAGCCTATTTAATACAAAGGCCACTTTTAGATCCTACAGATTAAACAGTATTAGGGACCTCTACTATTTTATGATTGCCAAGATTTTCACTTAGATGGCCTTTAATTTTTTTTTCAAACATAAATTAAAAGTATAAAGGCTGGGGGACACCTGAGTGGCTCAGTCAGTTGGGTGTCCAACTCTTGATCTCAATTCAGGTCTTGATCTCATGGTCTTGAGTTCAGGCCCCCCATTGGGCTCCACACTGGGTATAAAGCCTACTTTAAAAAAAAAAGTATAAAGGCTGATCTTTGAAGCACAGTAACCCCTGAACACAAAGGTGTGGGGGCACAAAGAAGAAATATTCTCTGTACCTCACCATGATGTAAAATTAAATTTTGTATTTATCTTCTTGTCTCACTTTCCTCTCATGAACTTGGAGTTTTCCACAGCAATGTCTTAGAATGAGAAGATCTATTTCTCTTCAATATCAACAATATTATCTTGCAAAGTTTTGTCCAACTAGAGTTCAGGTGTACCATCCTCTATAGAGCTCATATCCAATTTCAGAAGTAAGCTTTTATCCCCACAATTGGCCAGTATATTTGTCTGAGCATTGATCAGTGTAATTTCTGAAGGCAGAACGTATTCTGCTTTACTAGTATCACTGATAACTGTTCATTAAATATGTCCAAAACCTCACAACACATAAGAAAATTAAGAGGGGGTCATAAGTTCTTTTTTCATACCTCTAGAAATAAGTCATTCTACAGTTTCCTAGAAGGCCACAGGGTAGGTATGAATATCATCTTACTTTTAACTATCCTAACATGAAATTCTATCTTTTCTATGTTATGATTGATAGCTGGGATTAATGGTCAAAAATGGGAAATAATTCATAATTTAAAGCTACTTTATCACTTCTATTATGAATATTAATCCCTCATGTGTTAAAAGGAGATTCTCTGCCCTCTTTGTCCTGTTTGTATCATCCCTATTCAGGTAAGGAAAGAGTTTTAGCATAAAAAAATATATATCAAAGTTATGCTATGAATAAATGTTATTCCCAAAAGAGATTTGTTTTCTGGTAGATATTCTAAAAATATCACAATCCATGGCCAACATCTGCAGAAAAAGTACAAAGAAGGGAAGGCAAGTAGCACGCAGAGTCCTGGTGAAAAGAAGATAACAAACATTAAAGCACATCTGAGATCACATACTCAAATTTCACAGGTTTTTACAATTCACATGCTCTCTTCTCCCAGCATCTATCTACAGTCAATATTTTAGACTCAGTAAAACACTGAGCCATCCTTAACAAATAATTGCCTTTCACAAGAAACCTAACAAATAAAGCTAATTAATTTGCTAATATCACCCCTTATCTGTGAATATATAATGTTTTACTATAATTCTCTTTTGTAGTCAACTCAAAAACAGATTATTTAAAGTTAATTGCTTGACAGAAAGGAATAATGAAGTATTTTTAACAAAATGTAAGCAAATTGTGCAAAATTTAACTCGGTTTTTAGAATTGAGTTACACATTCAAACAGACAAGAGCTAACTCCTCTCCCTGAAGAAGACAAGGATAAGGGCAGTTAAACCCAAGTTAGTACCTTCCCAAATCTCAGGACAAGCAGCACAGTTCAGAGTGAGATGTGCCCCTGGTTTCAACAAATAACTCCTTACTGCTCAGCCCTCTCCTCAGCTACCGTAGACAATAGTGAGGAAGAATTTTTCTTTCCTTGGGAAGAGATAGAAAGGGGCCAGGAAGGCACAGTAAGGAGTCGGGGCTGCTGAGATCCAGTCAATTTCAGGTGAGCCAATGCAGGGAGATCTTTTACACAGGTTTCAAACCAAGACTGGGCTTCCAATTGGCCATATTAAGAATTTTTAAATTTACTTAAGATTGCTACAGGTATGAAGATCTATTATGTTCATAGAGAAAACTATAAATAATCGAGACATGCTTTATGTCTATAACCCAGGGAAGAGTTTATGATTATGCATTTGGTAATTCATTATGCATCAATGAATGCTGTAAAACAATGCATCAAATGTTTATAATTGGATTTAAAATCAAGCAGGATATGGAGCCATTTACATAGCATGATTACAACTATTAATAACAACTGTTATGTATTGCTACTATTCATAATTTATTTCCAACCCATGTCACAATATTGTAAAGGAGGTACAATTATCCATGCATTTTACAGATTTAAAAAATGAAACCTAAAGAGGTCAAGTAACTTTCCCAAGATAAATAGAAACATAATTCTCATTTAATCCAAAAAACTAGGAAACAAAAAAGAACAAGGAACAGGTAAGACAAATTGAACTAAATAGTAAGATAGATTTAAATCCAACATTAATAATAATTACCTTAAATAGAAATGGCCTAAACTCACCAGCTAAAAAACAGATTGTAATATTGGATTAAAAACTAAGATTTTATTATGTGCACTATCTATAAGAAACTTACTTAAATAAAAAGATATAGAAAGGTACAAGTAAAATAAATAAATAGATAGAAAAAGATGAACCACACTAACACTACACAAAGAAAGCTGAATGGCTATACTAAGATCAAAGTAGATTTCAGAATATAAAATATTACCAGAATAAAAGGATCATTTCATAATGATAAAGGGATCGATTCATCAGGAGTACATAACAATTATGAATGTTTATTTAAATGAAAAAGCTTCAAAACTGTATGAAAAAAAAAGGCAAAGGACCTATATAGAAAGTGTTCAAAACCACTAATCATAAGGGAAAAATAAACTACCTTATAGCTGCTACAATGACTATTATTTAAAAAAGAAAAGAAAAAAAAAGAAAAGAGTTGGTAAGAATGTGTACAAAAGGGAATGGTTGGTGGGAATGTAAATTGTATATGGCTGGTAGAAAGGTAAATTAGTGTAGCCACTATGGAAAAAATTGGAGTTTCCTCAAAAAATTAAACATAGAGTTATCATTTGATCTAGCGATCCCACTTCTGGTTATATATCCAAAGGAATTGTAATGGAGGTCTCAAAGACATATCTGCACTCCCATGTTCATTGCAGCATTATTTACAATTGGCAAGATATGGAAATAACTTAAATGTCTATCAATGGATGAATGGATAAAGAAAATGTGGTATAAACATAAAATGGAATATTATTCAGACTTAAAAAATAAATCCTGCCATTTACAACAATATTGATGGACATGGAGAATATTATGCTAAGTGAAATAAGCCAAACACAGAAAGACAAATACTACATGATCTCACTTATATGTGGCACCTACAATAGTCAAACACATAGAAGCAGAGAGTGGAATGGTGGTTACCAAGCGCTGGGGGAGGAAGACATGGAGAGGTGTTGGTCAAAGGTTACAAAGTTTCAGTTATGAAAAATAAGTAAGTTCTGGAGATCTAAGAAATTTAATTTATAGTTTTTTTTAATGTTTATTTATTTATATTTACAGAGATAGAGAGCATGCGAGGAGGAGAGGGAGACAGACAATCTTAAGCAGGCTCCACACCCAGCATGGAGCCCAACATGGGGCTCAATCTCACAACCATGAGATCACGACCCGAGATGAAATCAAGAGTCAGATGCTTAACCGACTGAGGCACTCAGGTACCCTGAATTTATAATTTTAAATAAACACCTCCAGAACCAGAAGTCTTCGCTAGGAACTTCTATTGAACATTTAAGGAAGAAATAATACCAATCTTGCACAAATGCTTTAAGAAAAAAAGAAGATTAAAAAAGCATCTCCCAACTCATTTTATGAGACCATGATTCTCTTGATACCAAAACTGGGCAAAAACATTAAGAAAACTTAGGCCAATATTTTTTATGAACAAGAACCTAAACACAAAATTTCTTAAAATTTTATCCAAAAAAGTCCAACAATACGTAATAAAGGATAATACATAAGACCAAGTAGCAAAAATGGATCAACATTCAAAATCAATGTAATTCAACCTAGTAACACTCAAGAAGAAAAACTAAGTAATCTTCTCAATAGATACAGAAAAAGGAGTTGACAAACTTCAACATCCATTCTTGATCAAAATGCTCAGCAAGCTAGGAATAGAAGGCAACTGCCATAACCTGATAAACGGCAACTAACACAAACCTACAGGTAGCATCAGACTTAATAATAAAAGATTGAATATTTTCTTCCTAAGTCTGGGAGCAAGGCCATTCTCTTCAACACTACAATATTTCTTTACATTGTTCCCTAAGTATTCCATATTTTTAATGATAGTGTACATAGTATTGTTTTTTTTAATTATAAATATTATTTTTGCCAGTGATATAGAAAAAATGGTTTTTGTATATTTTATCTTGCATTCTGTGAAACTGCTAGACTCACTCACTAGTTCTAGCAGCTTTTCGGTAGATTCCAACTCACAGCTCAGGGCATATGGGTCTTTAAGTTACTGAGCATAGGGGCAACCCTCACTGAAGACGAACTAGCAAAATTCTCATAAGCCATATGAGGAAATGAGTCACCATGAGATGAAACTGCAAACAAAGAGAATTTTATTTCTTCCTTTTCAATTTGTATGCCTTTTATTTCTTTTTCTTGCCATATTACATTGTATAACAAAGAAAAAATCCAGGGAGGACTTATTCATAGAAACTGACATGCTAATTCTAAAATTTATATGGAAATACAAATGACCTCAATTACCTAAAACAGTGTTTAAAAAAAAGAACAAAGTGGGAAAACTTACACTACCTGACAGCAATACACATATACATGCATACATTCATACATACATATACACAGTAACCAAGGCAGTGTGGTCCTGATGTAAAGACAGACAAAAAGATCACTGAAAGAGAACAGATTCCAGAAATAAACCCACACATATATGGTCAATTAATTTCCAACAAAGTGCCAAGGCTGTTCAATGGGGAAAGGATAATCTTTTTCAACAGTGGTACTAAAACAATCAGATGTCCATATGCAAAAAACAATGAACCTGAACCTTTAGCTCACAACATAAACAAAAATATTAAATGGACAATAAGTGTAATATCTAAAACTTTAAAACATCCAGGAAAAAATGGGAGAAAATACTTGTAACTTTGGGCTAGTCACTATCTCTTAAAGCAGAACAATAAGCAGAAAATATAAAGTTAAAAAATGAAAAATTAGATTTTACTAAAATTAAAAACTTTTGCTTTTCAGAATATACTGTTTGGAAGATGAAAAGGCAAGTGACAAACTACAAGAAAATATTTGCAAAACGTATATCTGACAAGGAACTTGTAAACGGAATACATAGAGAACTTACATAACAATAAAAAGATAAAAACAATTTTATTTTTTTAATGTTTGTTTATTTTTGAGACAGAGGGAGAGACAGAGTGTGCATGGGGGAGAGGCAGAGAAAGGGAAGGAGACACAAAATCTGAAGCAGGCTCCAGGCTCTGAGCTGTCACCACAGAGCCCAATATGGGGCTTGAACCCACAAACTGTGAGATCATGACCTGAGTTGAAGTGGGATGTTTAACCAACTGAGCCACCCAGGCACCCCACAAAAACAATTTTAAATGAAAAAAAGATTAGAACACACTTCAACAAAGGATATATATAGATGGCAAATAAGCACATGAGAAGATGTTCAACATCATTAGTCATTAGGAAAATGCAAAAACCACCATAAGATATCTCCTCATACCCACTAGAATGGCAAAAATAAATTGACAATATCAATTGCTACAGAGGATATAAAGTAACTGGAGATCTCATATATTGCTGGTGAGAACACAAAATGTATGGTCCAGCCACTTTGGAAAACATTTTGATAATTTCTAACAGAGTCAAACATACATATGCCTACCATATGACCCAGCAACCAACTCCTAGGTATTTACTGAAGAGAAATAAAAATACATGTCCAAACACTTACCTGTGAGCATTTATAACAGTTTTATTCATAATAGTCCAAAACTTAAAATAACCTCAAGTGCACCAACTGGTGAATATACATCCATACAACAGAGTATCCCTCCATGTTAAAAAAGAACAAACCACTGATACATTCAAGAACAATGATGAATCTCTAAAGTATTATGTTAAGAAAGAAGTCAGTCACAAAAGACAACATACTATATGATTTCATTGTTAAAATGAAAACCTCAGGCTCAAAATGGCATCACCTAGATTAAGGCCCCAAGTCAGTAAATCAAAACTTTATACCTAACTCAACTGTAGTTTCAGTCCACAGAAATGTAACCTTCAGCCAGTCAACATAGAATTTCCTGGTCAATACTAGGAAATTTATGGATATATCCCTTCTACTCCTCTTAGGAGGGTAACCTTGCCTAACTGATGCATTTCTTGATAATAAATTCCTTTCTTCATTCTTTCATGCCCTCTACCTTTAAAAAGATTTCTTTCAGGAAAAAACAAACAAACAAACAAACAAACAAACAATCTTTTGTTTAGCTGAGTGGAGCTCGCTCTACTTGTTAGACAGGATGCTGCTCTATTCATGAATTGTTAAATAAGGCCAATCAGATCTTCACATTTACTCAGTTGAATTTTGTTTTTTAACAACATCTATATAATATTTTAGAAAATGTAAAACCATAGTGATAGAAACTACATGACTAGTTGTCAGGGGACAGGAAGGGAGGTAGTGAATTATCTGCACAGGGGCACAAGCAAAATTTCGGGGATGAGGAAAATGTTCTATATTATAAATGTAGGTACAGTTGGAAAACTGTACATTTTTCAGTACTTACAGAAAGATGCACTTCAAAATTGGTGAATTTTAGTACATGTAAATACTTCAATAAAGTTATAAGAATATAAGCAAATAGCAATAAAGTATGAAAATAGTATCAAACAGAAAGTAAAGGCACCTGAAAGTCAACCATCCAGACTCTACCATGGTTAAGACTTCTGTTCATCAAAATGTTTATATTTTTACCATTAAAGATGACCTTTGTACTCCCAACAAACAAGAGTCCTGGACCAGATGGCTTCCCAGGGGAATTCTATCAGACATTTAAAGAACAGTTAAGACCTATTGTTCTCAAACTGTTCCAAAAAATAGAAATGGAAGGAAAGCATCCAAATTCATTCTATGAAGCCAGCATTACCTTGATTCCAAAACAGACAAAGATTCCACTAACAAGGAGAATTACAGGACAATATCTCTGATGAAACTGGATGCAATAAATTCTCAACAAGATACTAGCAAAACGAAATCAACAGTACGTTAAAAGAATTATTCACCATGATCAAGTGGGATTAATTCCTGGGCTGTAAGCCTGGTTCAATCAACGTGACACATCACATTAATAGAAGAAAGGATAAGAACCATATGATCCTGTCAATTGATGCAGAAAAAGCATTTGACAAAAATAGCATCCTTTTTTAATAAAAACCCTCAAGAAAGTTGGGATAGAAGGACCATACCTTAACATCATAAAAGCCACATATTAAAGGCCCACAGCTAATATCATCCTCAATAGGGAAAATGAGAGCTTTCCCCCTAAGGTCAGAAACAGGACAGAGATGTCCACTCTCACCACTGTTGTTTAACATAATGTTGGAAATACTAGCCTCAGAATCAGACAACAAAACTAAATAAAAGGCATCCAAATTGGCAAGGAAGAAGTCAACACAGACAATATGATACTCTACGTGGAAAACCCAAAAGACTCCACCAAAAAACTGCTAGAACTGATATGTGAATTCAGCAAAGTTGCAGGCTATAAAATCAACACATGGAAATTGGTTGCATTTCTATATACCAATAGTGAAGCAGCAGAAAGAGATATCAAGGAATTGATCCCGTTGACAATTGCACCAAAAACCATAAGATACCTAGGAATAAACCTAACCAAAGAGGTGAAAGATCTGTACTCTGAAAACTATAGAACATTTATGAAAGAAATTGAAGAAGACACAAAGAAATGGAAAAACATTCCATGCTCATGGATTGGAAGAACAAATATTGTCAAAATGTCTATGCTACCCAAAGCAATCTACACATTCAATGCAATCCCCATCAAAATAACACCAACATTCTTCACAGAGCTAGAACAAACAATCCTAAAATTTGTATGGAACCAGAAAAGGCCCCAAATAGCCAAAGTAATTTTGAAAAAGAAAACCAAAGCTGGAGGCATCACAATTCTGGACTTCAAGTTGTATTACAAAGTTGTAATCATCAAGACAGTATGGTACTGGCACAAAAACAGACACATAGACCAATGGAATAGAATAGAGAACCCAGAAATGGACACACAAATGTATGGCCAATTAATCTTTGACAGAGCAGGAAAGAGTATCCAATGGAAAAAAGTCAGTCTCTTCAGCAAATGGCACTGGGAAAACTGGACAGCAACATGCAGAAGAATGAAACTAGACCGCTTTTTAATATCATTCACAAAAATAAATTCAAAATGGATGAAAGACCTAAATGTGAGACAGGAAACCATCAAAATCTTAGAGAAGAAAACAGGCAGCAACATCCTTGACCTCAGCTGCAGCAACTTCTTATTACACATGTCTCCAGAGGCAAGGAAAATAAGTGAAAAACTGGGACCAAGATAAAAATGGGAGCAAGATAAAAAGCTTCTGTACAGCAAAGGAAACAATCAACAAAACTAAAAGGCAACTGATGGAATGGGAGAAGATATTTGCAAATGACATAACAGACAAAGGGTTAGCATCCAAAATCTGTAAAGAACTTAGAAGATTCAACATCCAGGGGTGACTGGGTGGCTCAGTCGGTTGAGCATCCAACTTCAGCTCAGGTCATGATTTCACTGTGGGTTCAAGCCCCGTGTTGGGCTCTGTGCTGACAGCTCGGAGCCCAGAGCCTGCTTCGGACTCTGTGTCTCCCTCTCATTCTGCTCCTCCCCTGCTCACATGCTGTCTCTCTCTCAAAAATAAATAAAGACTTAAAAAAAAATTTTTTTTTAAATTCAACACCCAAAAACCAAAAAATCCAGTGAAGAAATAAGAAGAAAACATGAATAGACACTTTTCCAAAGAAGACATCCAGATGGCTCACAGACACATGAAAAGATTCTCAACATCACTCATCATCACAGAAATACAAATCAAAACCACAATGAGATACCACTTCACATCAGTCAAAATGGCTAAAATTAACAACTCAGGAAACCACAGATGTTGGTGAGGATGCAGAGAAAGGGCAACCCTTTTGTACTGTTGGTGGGAATCTAAACTCGTGCAGCCACTCTAGGAAAAAGCCTGGAGGTTACTCAAAAAATTGAAAGTAGAATTACCCTATGACCCAGCAATTGCACTACTATTTATCCAAAGGATACAAAAATGCTGATTCAAAGGGGCACATGCACCCCAATGTTTATAGCAGCACTATCCACAATAGTCAAATTATGGAAAGAAACCAAATGTCCATTGACATGGACATAGAATGGATAGACAAAGAAGATGTGGTATAGATAAATAGATATAGATATATAGATTAGATAGATATAGATATAGATATAGATATAGATATAGATATAGATATAGATATAGATATATAATGGAATATTATTTGGCAATCAAAAAGAATGAAATTTTGCCATTTGCAACAACGTGGATGGAACTAGAGGGTATTATGCTAAGTGAAATAAGCCAGAGAAAATATGATTTCACTCATATGTAGAATTTAGAAAATACAACAGATGAACAGAGGAAGGGAAGAAAAACCAAGATAAAAAGAGAGAGGAGGCAATCCATAAGGACTCTTAAATACAGAGAACAAACTGAGGGTTGCTGGAGGGGAGGTGGATAGGGGGATGGGCTAAATGGGTGATGGGCATTAAGGAGGGCACTTGTCGGGATGAACACTAGGTGTTATATGTAAGTGATGAATCAATGTATTCTACTCCTGAAACCAATACTATGCTATGTCAACTAACTTAAATTTAAATATTTTTAAATGATTTTTGTAAATTTTCTAGCTTGATTTTGTAAATTACTTTGTAATCTACTTTTTACTTCACCTTACATATAATGAGCATTTCTGGGTCCATAAAGAAATAGTACCACAACATGACTTCTAGTGTCTTGAAAACTGTCCACTGTATCCATGCAAAACCACATGTTCAGGTTTATTCTGTGTTTGTTTTGTGAGCTCCATCACGATGAATCCCATTACCAAGAACCCAGCTCTCTGATCACCATGTCCTATATTTCTAGGTCACTCCTCTTAGAGTTCCCATGCTAAATAAACCTCAATTCTCCCAAGATTCATGTTCCCTGGATCCCACTCCCTTTTCAGTCCTCCTGATTTGCTTCCTTCCTTCCCCAGCTTACAGCTGTGCCTACTGCTTACAGGGCACATTCCCTAAACTCACTTGCATCTTCCCATTGCCTCAGACCCACTTAGCAAAACTGCACCCTGGTAAAAGTCAGCTCTCTCCAAACCCTGCTGACTTCCTGTCTCAACACAGCTGAGCAAGGCCAGAGAAAACACTGGGTGAGCTGAAGTAGCCCCACATTATACCCCTGGCCACAAGACTTAGGGGGATTCTCACTATCTGAGGCAACCTTTCTCCATTTCCCCAGTCCATCCCCTCCCACTCTCCTAGCCCTTGCCTCACAAAGGGTCTGTTGGGAGGGGCCAGATGTTCTCATTTACAATCCAACACTTCTGTAATACTTCTGTAAAATACTAATATCTCAGCAATGTCAACTGCTGCCCAAGTTTCTAAATGCTTTCTCTCCGTTCCTGTACTTACCTCCTGGAAGGTCAGTAAGCAGGAGCTCACAGATGGGCTCCTTCCCATACTGCAGGCCCAAAGAACCCTCACTCTTTTGCCCCAAACTGCCAGCACGCCCCACCCCTCTTCACTCTCTGTAGATAATCTTGTTTCCTCTTTCACAGGCAAGGAACGAAAAACCAGAAAAGGACCAACCTTCTAGGTACTCTTTCTCTCTCTTTACTACAGTTGAAGTGTCTACATTCCCATCTAAGGCCAATGCTCCATATATGCACTAGTCACACCCACTCAAGGGCACTGTTCCATGAGTTCCTATTTCTCTCATCACATGTAGTGTCCTCTCTACCCAATCACTCCTATCAGTAGAAATGCTGTGATTTCTCCCACCTTAAATAAATAAATCTTTCTGAACCCACTTTCCCTGCAGTCTTTTAATGCACTATCCTCTTATGCTATTACAATTTGTCCAGTCCCTCTTCTCCTTTCCTTAACCCACTCCAATCAGGCTCACCCCACCACTCCATCAAAAGCTTTCTCAAGGTCAAAGTCACCTACTTTGTACAATCTGACAGTCAGCAGTCAGCCTTTGAAGCAGACACTTGTGATGGTCTACCTCGCATTCCCTGGTCCCACCTCTGATCTCAACCACAGCTGTGATAGAAAGTTCTATTCTCACTGACAACATTCCTTATCAAGCACCCACTTCACTTCTCTCTGCTTTTCTGCCTCAAGGCCTTCTCCCATGGGAGACTGCCAAGCACAGTAGAGGGGAGTTAACACAAGAAAACCCTCAACCAATCAATCTCCTAGCTCCCCATTGTTTGAACAGATTTTCTGGTGGCACTCTGTACCCTTCTCAGATGTCTCCATGAAGCTGACCACCATAATGAACAGCAGTCACCTCAATAACACAGCCTTTATTGGCATTCCTCCTCCACAGTCTCACCTCCCCCATTCTGTTGCTCCTAATCCTGGCATCACCTTGCAAATTAATATCTGTACCTAGAACCTTGTCTGCAGGTTCTGCTTTTAAAGGAACCCCCACAAAAGTAATTCTTATCTAACCGATCACATTTGATATGGATGATCATTCTCTCTTCCTTGAAACAGATGTTTACTTGGCTTCTACAATATTAACTCTCCTGTTTTTCCTCTCCTACATCACTGATTGCTTCTTCTTAGTCTTTGCTAATCCTCTTCCCTGACTCTGGGTGTTTGCCCACCTCTTTCTGTGCTTATGCTTGTTTACTCTTTTGGGGATGTGAGCTGGTATCATGGCTTTAAATATCACCTAAATGCTGATGACTCTCAAATTTTTAAACTGAGACCAGCTCTTTCCCCTGAACTCCAAACTCAGACATCCAAATGCCTAGTCAATATCTCAACAAGGATGTTTAAAAGACACCTCAGACTCCATGTTTCCAAAACTAGACTCCTGATGCCCTCCTCCAACCCCCACCTGCCCAAACCTACTTTTTCCAATCTTCCCTCCAAGTTCATGACAGCTCCGTCCTTCCATTTGCTCACATCAAAAGCCTTAGAGGATTCTTGCTATCTCTCTCTCATGCCCCAAATTCAGTCTATCAGTCATTCCTATCAGTCCTATCCTCGTAAAAATAATATATCATATTAGAGACGGGAGGGAGAGGATGAGGTACAAATGTGTGTGTGTCTTTCTCCAAAATCTGCTAGCTCTCACCACTTCCACTCCTACCCACTGAAACAAGCTACATTATGCCTAACTGGGTGTCACCCTTCATCCATCTTTCATCAATTCTCAAAAAAGAACTCAGAGCAATACTGTTAAGATGTATATTATATCATATTACTTCTGTTATCAAAATCCTTTATAGCTTTGGTTCTCAAAGTAAAATCCAAAGTCTTCCCACTAGCTCTCACCTGTCCATCTGGCCCTCCATCATCTAGGCCCCCCTTCTCCCACCTTCCTCTTTGCTCACCCTACTCCAGGTACTCTGGCCTCTTTACTGTTCTTCAACCATACCAGACACATTCCTGGCTCTTTCTTTTCACATTACTTTGAGGATTTGGGGGATAGTATTTGAGTAGAAAGATATGAAGTTCATGTGTTAATTTGATATGTTAGTTGTGACAGTCTTTTTTTCAGCTGTGTCAGTTTTAGACTTACTCAAACCACTGAAGTTTATTGAAGGGAAAAAAACAACAACTCGATCTCCTCCATGGGATCTATTGGATTCTGCTCCAAAAACATTAAGAGGTAGAAAAACCTTGCCTGGATATAATGATTGATAAATAAATAAATAATTACCACTCTACTCTTATGGTAAACTATTTGGCATAATAGTTTTTAATAGCTTGATAATTATCCTATTATATATACATATACATCTGTAGTTCTACACAAAATTATAGTTTAATTAATCCACCAAGGGGCATAAGATAAGCTTGTTCCTTTAACTCTCCTAAGGAAATTAACTTGGATTCAGATAGCATTGAAAAGAGTCTGGCAGTGCAACGTGCCCTCTACCTCTGTTGCCTCTTAACTTGGAAGGACTTTGTTTGTTATTTGTAGTTAATGAATTTTAAAAAGAGACAAGCTTTGTGGACACAAAGCTAGCAATCAATAAATTTATCTGGGTCCTTTCAGAAGAATATTTATTCAATAAAGCACTCATAGTTCATATAACCTTGCTTATTGTTTCCTATAACAGCAAGTGTGATGAGAGAAAAATCCAAGGAAGAGTTGTAAGAACCAAGGTGCTAGAATTATCACTACTAGGAGACAAAGAAAAGTAAGATTCCCAAAGTCCTTTCTATATACAAGTGAGGTGGGAGTGGGGAGGTATTTACGGTATGTGTCACAGCTATGTAAGCAGAAACAAATAACCCACAGTATTTATATATTCTAGGTAAACCCCTATGGAGCTCATTTGTTCTCTAAGTTTGAATTTTCTATTTGCAAAATGTAGGCTTCCCACTGCAAACTAAAACCTGACTGAATATAGCAGTGGAGACAAAGATACCCAGCCTGTAAAGGGCCCAGTAATTCAAGAGCCCAAAATGATTTCCATTCTTCTGGCTTTAAAGCTGTGTTTGTTTGGGACAAGTAAATAACAGTAAAAAGTCAAACTCTTGCACATTAAAACATCAGTAATTCAACAGCAATAGAACTCTGTTTATAGTATCAACTTGACTCAAAACAAACAAACAAAAAAAGGATCCTAATTAACTTTCTTTCAAATAAAAAATGTCTTGAATTCTCAAATGATCCCTCCAAGCAACTGTCATTTTCATAACAGCCAGTTTTGCCACTTAACTCTGTCACAGAGTCAAAAAGACATGATGTTGGCCTTAAGAGTAATCAGAAGAACATTCAGTTTAATTAATTATCACCAATACATACAAGAGCAAACAGAAGAAATAGAGGCATTTCTCATCCAAACCAAAGCAATAGATTTTTGTCAAATGGACCTGATGTAGAGGACACAAAAGAGATAAACATAAGAACCCCTTTCTTCAAAGTGTTTGCCGTCTAGTTACTGGGTTGACATTAAAAAAAAATTAGAGCAATTTTTTTAGTTTTAAAGATAATCACTTAAAATTCAAATTAACAAGACTCAGATTTCCAAAAGACTTAATAAAAACTGTTAATCTGGGAATTCTCCATCACTCCTAATAACATGGTATTGAATATGAAAGCAATGACACAGAATCGAGTCATTCCTTTTTCCTATAACCAAAATAGGTTAGCTGGGGAGTTCCCAAGCATTCTCTGTGACATAAAACAAAAGCCTGGAATGCAGCTGTAAGTGTGTCCCCAGCACAGTGACTGCTGAGTGATGCCCTGTGATTTTTTTAACTTGAATTACAGATGGCTCCCTCCAAAAGGATCCCAAGAGTCTGGGAGGCCAAACTGTTGTCTCCAGATAAGCCTAGGAGACCTTCTGTTACTTCCTACACATGCTATCATTCAGCCCAGGGAGATCCCAAGGGATTTCTACCCCATTTCAGTAGATTCTCAAGCCAGATTGGCCCTTAGTCCCCAAAACTAGTTCCAAATTGCAGGGAACCACAAGGCTAACCTAACCCGATGACTTCCTCTCAGTTGGGTGACTGTACCATTAATTACTCTTTGTTTCTCACATCCTCAGTCTTTCCCACTCCACTGACTTTTTCCCCCAAGCCTATGAACATACTCAAGCCTAAGAACATATCCCGTTTAACAAGAGATACTAAGCTGCCCTCTCATCTCCTTACCTTCTTGTATGAATTCCTTGACAGAACGGCCTGTATTCCCTGGCTCTACCTCTCAGCTCCCTCTATCCCTTAATTACTCTAGTCCATCTGCTTCAGCTCCCTTTATACCACTCAGCTAGAACTAATCCACAAGTAACCAGCCACCTTGCCACAGCCGTTTTGAAGACCTTTGCTCATTATCTTGACCTCCAAATCTGTTTCTTCTCTTACCTTCTGTATCAATGAGATTTTCATCCAACCATCTGTCTAATCTTGAAAGCTGTATAATCTTTCATTTCTCCTTCACTCTATATATCAAATCTCAGACCTATAAGCCCTGGATTCTGTCTGCACATTGTCTCTTTCATCCATATGTTCCCCACACATCACATGGCCTAAGCTCAGTCTCTGAACACCTCTTGTGTGGCCTGCTCCAACAACTGATAACTCACCTCTCCCTCTCCCTCCCCTCCTCCGTGTCCTCTCCCCTCCCACTATGTTCCACAAGGCTCCCTCCCAGCTTAATTACAGTTTCTTGAACAGGAGAGAAAAAAAGCAGAAGCACAGTTAGCCCTGAGGGACTGGCACATTTCCCTAAGTAAACCCATAGGAACCAAATGCAACAGCAAATGTACTGTGACTTGCTGGCCCAAAAGATAAATTAAAATTTTCTTAGTACTGCAGATGAAGTCCTCTGGGATGAGGCTCCAATCCAGCTCACTTGTTCTCACTGTGCCCCCACCTCCAGATAACTCAGATGTGTGCACTCCCCACGATCCACCCCCACCCCCATAACTCATAAGTGCACACTCCCTGTGATCAACTCCCCCCTTCCCCCAACACACCAGACAACTCACATGAGCATGAGCACTCCTGCGATCAACTCAGCACTTCCAGTGCTCCAGTCGGTACCACCTGTGCTCTAGCCAGTACCACTGCCTCTGGGTGCCAAGGTGCCTCACTTCTTTCCCACCATGCAGACACTTCCTGTGGTGTTTCCAGGCCCCATTCAAATGTCATCTCCTGTGACATTTTTGACATTTTGACAACTTTTGCTGCTCCATCAGCGGAGCTATCATTTCCTTCAGCACTTCTGCACAACTCAGGATGCACGCCCTCCTAGCACGTAGTGCCCATTTGCATCATGTACTTGTGACTGTGAGGTCTCCCTTGCAAGAACCGAATATAGTGCTCAGCCTGTGGGCAAAGCTCAATAAACAAACACCTTTCAATGGTTAGGGCTGACCCAAGTAAAGAGAGATGCTTTTGCCCTGCAGAGGCCTTACACCTGTTGCCTACACTAAACACAATGGAGCAGTAGGATTTATTGAGATGTCAATCTGTACTTTCTTCCTGCTGCTGATGCTATCAGCATTTTTCCTTCTCCCTCCCACAAAGGTAAACAACTGTATGTGTGGAGTTCTGGACTCCTTGGCCAAATCTCATGGAGATTTTTAATGGTCTTGAGTACGGCAGGGTCTTAAATGGAAGTTGCAAGGTATCCATGAAAGTTTCCATTTAGACAGTGGTTTGTAGAAGAAAGCCAATGTCAAAAAATAATAGAAATGGATATTCTTGAAGACCAAGAAAAGACTGAGTGTAGGGGATTGTACTCTCAGAAACCCACACCTCATTCCCTCTGTGCCTGCATAAGTGGTGGGAGGGACCACTCCAGAAAGCCTACAGTGAATGGACACTATGCACCAGAGTGGCCAGTGGTGTAAGCAGCTGGGAGTGTCATCTGACTTGGCCTTGATGCTGTTCTAGTCTTTAGCCACAGCATATCAGACTGTGCAAGTGTCATGATGGAGCCGACTATGGACAGCAGACTGGGCGCTGCCCAAATTTGTGACACTGCATTAGCCTGGGATTCTTACATGAGCCCAGGGAATGGACAAAGTTACCCTAGTAATGATTGAGATTGAATTTTCCCTCCAGCTAGGCAACTAACTCAATGTAATTTAGAGAAATACAGGAATGTGACCTAAAACAATGATAATATTGCAATCTAAAATTAATACCTACCACACAGCATTCATTCAAATCCCCAGGAAAATTACAAGAACACTCAGAACATCCTCAAAACAGCTTCGGAACAAAACATTGGCTCATTCTTTTTATTTATTTTGAGAGGCACCTGAGTGGCTCAGTCGGTTAAGTGTCTGACTTCAGCTCAGGTCATGATCCCACAGTTCGTGGGTTTGAGCCCCACATTGGGCTCTGTGCTGACAGATCAGAGCCTGGAGCCTTCTTCCGATTCTCTGTCTCCCTCTCTCTCTGTCCCTCCCCTGCTTTTGCTCTGTCTCTCTCTCCCCCAAAAATAAATAAACAAAAAAAAATTCTTTAAAGTTTATTTATTTTGAGAGAGAGTGAGAGCATGCGTGTGAGAGCAGGGCAGGGTCACAGAGAGGGGGAAAGAGAGAATCCCAAGCAGGCTCCATGTTGCCATGGTATTGAATATGCCATGGTATTGAAGCTAGTCGGATGGGTCGTGGGGCTTTATCCCATGAACTGTAAGATCATGACCTGAGTCATTTTGTTGTTGTTGTTGTTATTTTTCATTGGCCCTTCTTACTTACCAGGATGCTATTACACAGGCAATAAAATTTTCTTGCACATATATATGTGTTTAAAACTGCTAGAAACTCTTCTTTTGATATGTGCCATGACAGGCATCTTCAAATCATACTGGTCCACAAAGGCAAAGGCAGAAACAATCCAGGGGGACCAGTAATTCCAGTTTTGCAAGGTACAAGGAAGTAAGGAAAAAGCAGACGTCTGGGAAAGTACAGTTCTCAAGCCTAACCACAAGGTGGCAGAGTGACCCTGTACACCAGAAGTATACTGTCAAAGTCCATGTATACTAGTTTGGAAACCTAGGATGTTGGAGAATCAGGGAGATAGTTAATATAAGATAGTTTGAAAGCCTGATCCTAGAGAACCTTCCTGAAAAGATATTTATCTTCATATTATGATTATTTCCATTCTTTAAGTTTATTTATTTATTTTGAGAGAGAGAGCATGAGCAGCAGAGGGGCAGAAACAGGAGAGAATACCAAACAGGCTCAGCACTGTCAGTGCAGAACCCGATGCTGGGCTCAAACTCATGAACTGTGAGATCATGACCTGAGCCGAAATCAAGAATCAGTCACGGAGCTGACTGAACCACCCAGGCACCCCTAATATTCCCATTTCATAGAGGCAGACCCTCCATGAGCCTTACAATGAGGCCTGAGTATCTTTCAGATGTAGGGCCCCCTGGCTCAGGATCAGCCTGCCATGTTCAATGGAGGATCAACACCTGTAAAGAGGTCTGGCCTTGCTTGCTAGCAAAAAGTTACAACTGAACAGGGTCTAATCGGAAACCCCCTGAATCCCAAGGCTCTGACAGAGCCTCTGAAAAGGAAAAGAGGCAAAACAAGCTCAATGTCAAACATTTCATCAAAGGCAGGATCAATGGCCTCAGTATTGGGCATGACTGAGGGGAACCTTTCAACTGCACATGACCCCATGCCTTCAAACCTCTTCCCTCCCTCGTGTCAGCATGGGTGAGTGCACCTCCTGCAAGGGGAGACTGGAAAATCAACAGACAAGAAAATTGCCATGAATTCATGAGATAAAATAAACACTTAATTGGATATTGATTTGACAGTACAAAAAAAAAGTATTCAAATAAATTTAGAAAACCCTAATGAAAGAAATAAGGACAGACATAAATAAACGAGGATATATGTTACCTGTGACTGAGTGGCTAAAAATAATCTTATTTCCCTGGCACCCTCACATAATTCTGAAAGCTTTCTTATACTCTGTAGTAAAATCCCTTTTTTCTCAAAGTAGGTGAGAAGATTCTATTGCCTGCAATAAAAACCCTGGTTATTACAGAAGACAAGGAAACAAATGGGATTTCTTACTCTATTGCAAAAAATGAAGAAAGAAAGAAAGAAAGAAAGAAAGAAAGAAAGAAAGAAAGAAAGAAAGAAAGAAAGAAAAAGAAAGAAAGAAAAAACAACCAACAGGAGGAAGAGGAAAAAATGAGAGGGTGCAGAAGGAAAGGCGAAAGGGTTTTAACATGGGCCTAACATTCCATTTTAAGCTTGTGTGTGTTCCTGGGATACAGACTTCTTCATTGCTCCAAACAACCACCAACCTGCAGTTTTTACACATCCAAATGTCTTTCAAGTGAATGGATTATACGTGTCTGCATTAATTATGAAAAATGGATTCAGTTCCTCATCTGGGTCAGTGCAATAAAGACACAAGAGCCTGCCATCAGCTGTCAAACCGCACTACCAAGAGATACTGAGAAGCAGGAATGAAAAGCTGGAAGAAACTGTGATGAGTCAAGGCTCAGGAATTCAATTTCTTTGACCTGAATGAAGAAGGATGTGGGAGTCAAGAACTGGAGCTGGCCTCTGAGTTACATAAGAAGTGGCTTCTAGCCCAGTGGTTCTCAAACTTGGCCTGTGTCAGAACCACCTGTAAGTGATTAAGGCAGATTGCTGAGCTCCACACGCTCCCCAGTCAAAAGGTCTGGAGGGAAACCTGACCACACATTTCTAGCAAGTTCCAGGGGATGCTAATGCTCTGGTCCAGTGACCAGAGTTTGCAAAACAGTGTTTTAGACCCCCAAAAGTAGATCTCACTAACCTGGGTTGGATGATAAATTGGGAGAGATAGAATGCATGTCTGTGAGTCAGGCTGAGAAAATTTTTGTCAGATTATCTACAGCTTGAAATTTATTTTTGTAGAGAAGTTTTGCTAGATTTTGTCATCAATGCACTGCCAGTGCACAAGTTGGTACAATCTTTTTGGAGGAAAGTTTGGCAACATCAAATTATCAAATGAGCACATCCTTTGATTCAGCAGTTCCACACCTGGGAGTAAATAATGAGACAGTATTAAATGATAAATTCAGTTATATTCATGGCACTATTTTTCTAATTACAGTAAAACCTTGGATTGACAGTACCTTGTTCTGTGAGTGTTCTGCAAGATGAGCAAACATTCCTAATAAATTTTCACTTGATAAACGAGGGATGCCTTGCGATACGAGTGGTACATGACACCAAATGTCACATGATCACAACTGAACCAATAGTTCTCTCTCTCTCTGTTTCTCTCTCACTGTAGGATTGTGGGTGTTTGTCTCCCATGCTCAGATGCTCGATCTCAGGCTGCAGTGTTTGGCAAATATCACTGATTTTTCAGAACGTTGGAAGGTGCCCACAACTGGCACTAGTGTATTTTTTTGTCACTTCAAACACCTATGGACAGTCCTTTGCTTTTCCACCCAAGAGTAAGCTTAGGAATGCTTTGCTTCATTCTAGGTCAGGCTGCCTGCAGATACAGACCCTTTCCTCTGCTGTCTTATTGCCAGTTACATTAAATACAGTATATGACACAGTTTATTAATACTGTAGTCAACATCCGTACGAGCATACACAATGGCCCCCATGCAGAAAGACTCCATTGAGCCAACAGATAGCAATGATTCCATTAGTGATATTGAAAGTCATCCTACACAATAACCCTCCTCTTTCTTGTCTCCTTCACACCAGCCACAAAGGTTTTCAAAGGTAAGTGCATGTTAACTTGTTTATTTTTCTTTATAATTTGTATTTTGTTATTTTATATTATATTACAGTATTGTAATCATTTTTATATGAATGTTTTGGGGTTGTGGAACAAATCATCTGAGTTTCCATCATTTTTTACAGGGAAATTCACTTTGCTATACAAGTGCTTTGGATTATAAGCATGTTTCTGGAATGAATTATGCTCACAAACCAAGGTTTTACTGTATTAAAAACCACTAATGTCCACTAAAAGGTGATTGTTGGGGCACCTGGTTAAGCTCAGTCGGTTAAGCATCTGACTTTAGCTCAGGTCATGATCTCACAGTTCATGAATTCAAGCCCCGCATCAGGCTCTGTGCTGACAACTCAGAGCCTGAAGCCTGTTTCAGATTGTGTCTCCCTCTCTCTCTGCCCCTCCCCCATTCATAATCTGTCTGTCTCTCTCTCAAAAATAAATAAAACATTTAAAAAAAGGTGATTGTTAAATTATAAAATAATCATCTTTCGTGAGACAACATTCACTATGTACTATAAAGTGAAAAGCTGGGTCTGTGTTGTATTTATTACTGTACTTAGTCCTATTCAAAGTGCCAGTCCATTAACTGATTTTTAACACCAGTGCAGATATAAATCACACTTCCTCCTTCACTAAAAATCATTTCTGATAGCAAATAACGTAACAACTTCTCTTAATCTCAATATCTTCATATGCTAAATGGAGATAAAAATCAGGATTTATTAAAGGTAGGTTTCTTTAAGGCCTTCAAGAAACAAAAACAAATGCTTTGAAAATAGAAAGACATCACCAAACACATGCCCAGTTTTACAGATTCGCTAGGATATATGCTATCATATTAATACAGCAAATATCATACAGCAAATACTGCTTTTTCAAATAATAGGTAATTGCAATATAGCAATGTGTTTAATAAACCATTTCAAAGGAAAAAAGCAAGCACCAAAGAGTATTTATATGCCGATACAACTGGATGTATGGATGAGTGATCTACCTCAAATGTGAATTCAGGACTCTGGCCGTAGTATACAGAACTGATATGGATGTGCCCTTCTGACTACAAGCACACAGAATTCCAGAAAAAAATATAACTGAAAAACTAAAGGTAATTACACAGGTGAGCTCCAAAATGCAAATGTTCCACAGATTCCAAAAACCAAAGAAAATCAAAGCCAGAGCCTCAGCAATGCACTTGGCTTTAATCTCAGATTTAGGGGCAGTGAGTCTATACAAGGAAGAACTGGTATTGAAGCTCCATCCACACCTCCCTGGCCAGAGTGAAGTCCAACACGTTAAGGAACTCTTGCAAGGGAAAAATAAGACTGTACAAAGCCTGCTTACTAGCCGAAAGAAAGAGCAAAGATGTTTGATTAGTGCCCTAGACCTTGAGTTTTAAAAAACCAAATCACCCATGAGAACTAGAAATCCTAAGCTTACACAAAGCAGAGGGTGTAAGTTTTCTTCTACATTCACAGCTTAAGAACCTCAGATGAATAGTTAATATAAAAAGTGATGCAAGACCACTAAAATCCCTAGGGGTTTAGTAAACGTGACATGAAAATCTCTATCCTCAGAGACTCTTTTACAGCTCAGGGTTTATGGGAAACTCTCACTAAAGGTGAGTTAGCAAAATTAATATCAAAGACCACATAAAGAAATAAATCACCATCAGGGTTAATCAGCAGACACCAAAATGGACATTTCAAGAAGTGGAAACTATAGATGAATATAATAGACTAGAAGATAATAATGTTTTAAGATAACTTAGATAACATATTGCAGGAATAAGATACTATGGGAAAAGAGAATTTTTTCAAGTAACCAAATGTTCATGAAAATTACCATCACTGGAATGAAAAACCCTCGATAGGTTAAATAGCAGAGTAGACATGGCTGAAGTGGAGAATAAATCTGAAGGAATTATAAAAGAGGGAGAGAGAGAGAGAAAGAATATGAGTATGACTGGATGGGTAGTTGACAGGCATGAAACACATAAAGCTTCAATGTGTATCAGTCCAACAAGGTTTAAGAAAGAAAGAAGGGAGGGATTGAGGAAGAACTTAATACTCAAAGATAATAACAAAGAACTTTACAGAATTAGAGACATGAGCATTAAGATTAAAATGTCTTGAACAAAATAAAAATAAATTACCCAAAAATACTTTAAATTTAGGTATAAATCCAACAAAATATGTACAAGATCTATGTGAGAAAAACTAAAAAATTCTGATGAATTAACAAATGCAGACATACTCCACGTTCATGGATAAGAAGACTCAATAATGTCAAGATATCAGGTCTTCCCAACATGATCTGTAGATTCAGTACAATTTTAACAACAATCCCAGCAAGTTGGGGTGCCTGAGTGGCTCAGTCGGTTAAGAGTCTGACTTTGTCTCAGGTCATGATCTCTCAGTTTGTGAGTTCTAGTCCTGTGTCAGGCTCTGTGCTGACAGCTCAGAGTCTGGAGCCTGCTTCAGATTCTGTGTCTCCCTCTCTCTCTGCACCGCCCCCCACTCGCACGCGCTCTCTCTCTCTCTCTGAAAAATAAACATTAAAATTTTTCTTTCAAAAAAGATCTGAGCAAGTTAAATAACTTAATGATGTTGATAAATGATTGTAAAGTTTATATGGAGAGGCCAAAGACCCAGATTAGCCAACACAATATTGAAGAAGAACAAAGTTGGAGACTTTAAGACTTACTGTAAAGCTACAGTAATCTAACAGTGTGGTATCAGTGAGAGAGGAGATAAAGACATCAATTGAACAGAATAAAGAGCCCAGAAATAGACACCCTTAAGTAGAGTCAATTGATCTTTCATGAAGGAGCAAAGGCAACACAATGGAGCAAAGACCGTCTCTTCAACAAACGGTGCTGTAACAACTAGACGTTCACATGCAAAAAAAAAAAAAAAAATGTAGACACAGACCTTATACCCTTCACAAAAATTAACTCAAAATGGATCACAGACCAAAACAGAAAATTCAAAACACTAAAACTCCTAGAAGATAGCATAGGAGAAAACTTACATGACCTTGGGCATGATGATTTCATTTTAGATACAACGGCAAAGACAGGATTTGTGATATAATTGATAATCTAGACTTCATTAAAATTAAAAATGTCTGCTCTGTGAAAAACAAGGTCAAGGGAATTGGAAGACAAGGAAAAGACTAGGAGAAAAAAATATTTGCAAGAAACACATTTATAAAGATAAAGGACTATTGTCCAAAGTATAAAAGAACTCTTAAAACTCAAAAACAAGAAAACAAACCCAATTTAAAAATATCCAGATAGCAAATAAGCATATGAAAAGATGCATATCTTTATAGCATAGCATATCTCATCAGGGAAATGTAAATTAAAACAATGAGATACCACTACACAGCTCTGAGAATGACCAAAATCTGGAATACTGACAATATCAAGGCAAAGATGTGGAGCAGGAGGAACTCTCATTCATTGCTCGTGGGGATGTAAAATGGTACGCCCACTCTGGAAGACAGTGTGGTGGTTTCTTACCGTACTAAACACACTCTTATCATACAATCCAGCAATTGTGCTTCTTGATATTTACTCATATAAGTTGAAAACTTATGTCCACACAAAAATGTGTATAGCAGCTTTATGCATAACTGCCAAAACTTGGAAGCAACCAAATTGTATTTACTAGTGAATGGATAAATCAACTGTGATACATCCAAATAATGGAATATTATTCAGCACTAAAAAGAAATAAGCTATCAAGTCATGAAAAGACACGCAGGAAACTTAAATGCATATTTCTAAGTGAGTGAAGCCAATCTGAAAACACCACACACTGTATGATTCCAACTATATGACAGTCTGGAAAAGCAAAATTGCAAAAACATCAGTGGTTTCTGGGGGCTGGGGATGAATAGGCAGAACACAGAGAATTTGAGGGGCAGTGAAAATGCTCTGTATGAAATAACGGTGGGTACATGTCATTATAAATTTGTCCAAACCCACAGAATGTGTAGCACCAAGAGTGAATTCTAATTTAAACTATGGACTTTGGATGATTATGATGTATCTTTGTTAAAAAAAAAAAAAAAGTACCATCCTGGTAGATTATGTTGATAATGGGGGAGACTATGTATATATGGGGGCAGAGAGTACACAGGAAATCCTTCTACCTCTCAATTTTGTTGTGAATCTAAAAAAAAGGCTAAAAAAAATGACATGTATTCATATAATGAAATTGAAACTGAAAAGAACTCTTAAAATCAAAGGGGAAAGATAATGTATCTAAAAGTAAATTATTTTTTATATTAATTTTTTAATGTTTATTTTTGAGAGAGAGAGCATGCACACAAGTGGGGGAGGGGCAGAGAGAGAGGGAGACACTGAATCTGAAGCAGGCTCCAGGGTCTGAGCTGTCAGCACAGAGCCTGATGTGGGGCTTAAACTCACAAACCATCAGATCATGACCTGAGCTGAGGCTGGATGCTTAACCACCTGAGCCACCCAGGCGCCCCTAAAAAAGTAAATTATAAATTACATTTCTCATCAATAATAGATGCCAACGAACTAAAACATAATATATTAAAATGTTGAGGAGACTTCCATTTGGGGGCAAGATGAAGCAAATGTAAAAAAAAAAAAAAAAAAGCTGTAAGAAAAGTCCAGTCTCTGTAGATCAGGAGTTCTCAACCTTGGCATTATTGATATTTCGGACTAGACAATACCTTTTTGTTCATGGTGCTGGTAGGGGTGTTCTATGTACCGCAGCATATTTAGCAGTAACTCTGACCTCTACCCACTAGATACCAGTAACAACTTCCCACTTGTGACAGCAAAAAAATGTCTTCAGATACTGTCAAAAGTCACCTGTAGGGCCAACCATCCCCAACTGAAATCTGTTCTCTCTAGCCAAAGGACTTGGAAGAAGATAGCCCTAAAGGACAGAACCTCTTTTGTTTTCTTTTCCTTTTCTTGAGAGAGAGGGGGAGAGCACAAGCAAGTGGGAGGAGGAGTAGAGGGAGGGAGAGAAGGAGGGAGGGAGGGGGAGAGGGAGGGAGGGAGGGAGGGGGAGAGGAAGAGAGGGAGGGGGAGAGAGAGAGAGAGAGAGAGGGAGGGAAGGAGGGAAAAGAGAGGGAGAGAGGGAGGGAAGGAGAGGAGAGGGAGGAAGGGGGGAGTGGGATGGAGAGGGAGAGAGAGAGAGAGAGAGAGAGGGAGGGAGGGGGAGATAGAGAGATAGGGAGGGAAGGAGAGAGGGAGAGAAAAAATATTAAGCAGGCTCCACAACGAGCATGGAGTCCAATCCTGGGCTTGACCCCATGACCCTGAGGATCATGACTTGAGCCAAAATCAAGAGTCAGACACTCAGATGACTAAGCCACCCACAGAACCTCCTTTAATATACTTAGTCTGCTCTAAGAAAACACCATGAAAGAGCCAGCTCCCTTTGCCTCCTCACCCAGCACTGTGGAGACCGAGGGGAGGAGCCCTGCTGCCCATCCCCACCCCACACTAACAAAGCACAGGCCGCACTCCTCCTCCTCCTCCCAGGGTGTGCTGCACACAGGGCTTGTGGAGCCTCGTTGACCATCCCTGCTCTGCACTAAGTAACCTCAGGGAAGAGGCAGCAGGACTCCCTCCCTTCACTGGCACAGTGACCACAGAGGCCACAGACCACGAAAGAGAGCACTATCAACCACCACACTGTAGCAAGGGAAGGATAGCAAAGCGACAGCACCCTACCTCATCTCAGCCGGGGAAGGGGGGGCAAAGATTACAGAGAAGAGGGAACTAGACAGAGTAAACCCTGAAATCTGTGTAGGAAGTCCTGAGCACACCCCTGAATGCTCCATGCACAAAATCAGCCTTGACACAGGAAAGTTTGGACAACTGAACTACGACGGTGAGCAACAGAATACACAGACACAACATTCATTGGCCACAGGGTGAAGAGGTCACTGCTCCTTATGTACCCTCTGCCAATTCTGATGAGCAGTCAAGAAAAGGAAAATGAAAAGACAAATACAGTATTAGCATTATTGTGACAGTAGTTTTGACCTCACCAACCCTCTGAAGTCTCAGGGACCTCCCCCACCTTGGCTGCTAGGTCCACACTTTGAGAACTACTGAAGCAAAGAAGGGAATCCAAGAAAAAGAAAAGTCTCGCAGTAGAGAAACAGAATTTGGCAACCATGTGAGTGGTCACTCTATGCAAGGCACCATGTTTATTCAGTAGAGTGACAAAATTGAAGAAATATACCTAAAAGTAGATCTGTCCCTCAAAGAACATATAGACTAGCAAGAGGTAAAAAAAAAAAAAGGGGGGGGGGGCAGGAATCTTAAGAGGTAGAGATAAAATGAGCAACGGATTCTGTTGAAAATCTATTGGACAGTTGCATCTATTGGAGAGTCTGTAAAGAGTCCAAAGACAAAACAGCCTGTGATTTGGGCCACAACGTGGGAGAAATCCCTTTTAAGAAAATAATTTCAGACTCCTCCCTTCTATTCATTTTATATAGGCTCATTTTATCAGATAAAAATGTAAATGTTTGTCTCCAGGATCCAACTCAATTTATTAAAAGTAGGATAGTCTTATTTTGATTATAAGTAATGGCCATGATTACATTTCTTTTATGATAGAATAGCTTTCAGGCAGTAAGTAGCAACCAAAAAGCAAGATGCTGAGAGTTTCAAGAAAGGGACATGCAACAAGAATCAACATTTGCCACTGAAAAAAACCTCTGCAGGGTCGTCCCATACTCTAAACTCAGAGTCCATTTTAAAGCAAGAATTTAGCTTGCAGTTTGTTGTTGCACACAGCAATATTATCAGCAGTCAGGATCCGTCCAGTGTCTGGGTATCTGCCCTCCTCTAAGTCAAAAACAGTAGTTGGAGATGGATAAAATCATTTACAAGAATGCAACACAGATGGACACTTAAACCTTAAATAACCTCCTACCCCCTTAGAATGCTTCCCACATTAACAAGGCACCTTAATAAAATCCATTTACCCCCATGACAAAACAGCTTCTCTTTGATAGTGTTCTCATCCCCCTTGTGTTTTCTCACTCTGGGACCTTCACCGACTTTCAACCCTAATTTCATAGCTCTGTGCTTTACTTCCTTCGTTTGTTAACTTTTCCAAAAATGAGACATTTTGAGCGTTTCAATTTTTAAAATTCTAACAGTTTTCATAAAATTAATTCACACAGCATACAGTCTTCTGCTCCCCTCAGCAGCATCCCATTCAGACACAACCTCCTCAGTAACTCCGCTCCAAGACCAAATAGTACCCTTCTTCACTCTACCATCATTCCTCCAGCACAAAACCTCTCTGGTAGGAGGGAGGAAAACAATTTCTTTTCTGAGAGGGGCAATTATCTTTTCAGGTTTTACCACCCCAATTATCTAAAGCTTTAAAGAGGATGGGGCGCCTGGGTGGCTCAGTCAGTTAAGTGTCCAATTTCGGCTCAGGTCATGATCTCGCGGTCTGTGAGTTCGAGCCCCGCGTTGGGCTCCATGCTGGCAGCTCAGAGCCTGGAGCCTGCTTCGGATTCTGTGTCTCCCTCTCTCTGTGCCCCTCCCCTGCTCACACACGTATACACATAATGTATACTCAAAAATAAACATTAAAAAAATAATAAAATGAAAAGGGATGTGATACTCCAAGCAAAAAGCTAATTGAAGTAGATGCTAAAAGTTTCACAGGGAATATGGCAGATGGACTCTAAGATGGTCTCCAACTGTCCCCACCTCCTGGTACTCACACCCCTGAGTGCAGGCAGAATCTGTAAGTTGCTTCTAACCAATAAAATATGTCAATGGTGATGAGATGTCACTTCCATGATTCTATCACTTAAGATTTTAATACCTGTCTTGCTAGAAGACTCCCTCCCTTGCCAGCTGTGATAAAGCAAGTGAACATACTAAGGAGGTTCGTGTATTAAAGACCTAAGAGTGGCCTCCAGCTGATGAGAAGTGGAGATCCTCAGTCCATGAGCCTGCAAGGGTCTGAGTCCTGCCAACACGTGATATGGGAATAGTATGCCGATGTAAGGCTGGAAGTAGATCCTTCCCTAATCAAGCCTCAGGCTTTCACATGAGAACCTAGCCCTGCCTGACACCTTAATTGCAGCCTTGCAGACTCCCAACTCCCAGAAGCCCCACCCAGACTCCTGATTAAAAGAGCTGTGAGATGGATGTATTGTTTTAAGGCACTAAGTTTGTGGTAACTTGTTATACAGCAATAGATAACAAATAAAGGAGGAGCACAATGAAAAACAATATATAACTATAATTGTATTGTAATTGTCATCACTAAAATCTAACAATGGATTTTATGCTAATAGACCAGTCAAGGAGGACATTACAATGTGCCTCTAAAAAGTCTGAGGATACGATGGTAGAGTCTGAGAGGTGAAGGACTATCCTCTGGTTTCTGACAATGGAGAAGCAGGGGAAGGCTGTTAAAGGCAGCCTAGCTGCAGAGGCCTCTACAAACCTAAGGCTGACAGAGCCAGTGTGGTTCAGCCAAAGTTCAAAGGAAAATGAAAGGGAAGGAAAAAAAAAAAAACAGATTGGCTCATAGGGAGAGTTAGAGCATGGGCTGCAATGCAAGAGAAACAGGGAATATCAAGATGGACAGTGGGCGGGTCCCCCAGAGTAGGAGTATGAGACAGAGAAAGGCTACTCTTAGAACCTGGATGTCCAAGATCAGGAGCAGCAGAGACATCAGGCGGATGAGGTCATTATGGACCTTATTAGAAGATTACACCCTTTTAAAGCTCGATAATGGGAAAACCGAAATTTCCTCAGGCTTATCGACATCATTGGACAGGTTTTTATAAGACTTCAGAGCCAGCAGGTATCGAACCCTGGGGAGACACCCTGAAACAGCATCCACTCAGTATGACAGCCACTATCAGCCATGCCCAAGTGAGGGGCAAAACTACAAAGCCCAAAGGGGTCACCAGAGGCAAGTCAGCAGAGAGGACCCCAGAGCCCTCTTGGATCTCCCATACAAGAGACAGCTGTTGTAGCACCTGTGAGAGCCCATCACTGAACTCCCCTGAGGTTATGAAAAAGTGTATGTGTGCACATGTACCACATGCCCACATGCTCACAAAAATGCTGCAAGCACACTTGTGCAAAATGATAAGCCTTGGGAAAGAAAACACCATGGTTTAATACTTTATTTTAAATCTGAGCTCTCTACCTTTGGGTGATTTCTCCTAGACTCTCTTCTGTAGAGCCTTACATTTCTAAAGGTAATTTAGTTTTCATTTTGTATTTGTCACAAAGAAAAATGGAATCAGTGACCAGGGACTCCATTTCTAAAGGACAGATTATTCCTGTAACATGAGGCACATTCTATGGGAATCTTGCAGAGGATAAGGAGACATTTAATGCCTACTATGTTCACCATCTCATTTAATTTTTGCAACTTCTCAAAGTGGAGTAAGACAAAGCTCTGGGAAGTTAAACAGTTTACCTGAGGTTACCCAGGCAGTGAGTGTTAGGTCCAGAGGTCAGAACTTGGGCTCTTCTGAAACTAAGCCTGTACCTTCTTCCACCACCACACCAAGTTCATCAACGTTTTCAATTATCTATTGAGCTAAGTCAATTGAAAATCTAATTTTGAGTGGTTAATAGATTATAATTAAAATAGTACATAGGGCACCTGGGTGGCTCAGTCGGTTAAGCGTCCGACTTCAGCTCAGGTCATGATCTCATGGCTCATGAGTTCGAGCCCCACGTCGGGCTCTGTGCTAACAGCTCAGAGCCTGAAGCCTGCCTCGGATTCTGTCTCCCTCTCTCTCTCTACCCCTCCCCCGCTCGTGCTCTGTCTCTCTCTGTCTCAAAAATAAATAAACATTATAAAAGTTAAAAAAAAATAAAATGAAATAGTACATAAATATATTAGTACGTAAGCCAGGGTAATTTTCACATAGGGTGGATAAAATCATTTTATGTCACTTAACCTTCATTTCACTGTAAATCAAAGTATAAAATGTGGCCTATTGCATTCCTAAAATTAGAACTCTCAGGAATACTATACTCTTATTTTCTAAGAAAATCTATTACAAATGGTATGTATGCATAAACTTAAACTGCCTAAAATCCGATGTGCATAATCTGTAACTGGGAGTATAATATCTGTGTATAAGAATTTTATTTGCAATATATACTTTAGATATCTCCTTAGTTTATTAGAAAGAGCTGTCAGTGAGTTTTACCATCATTTTAATATATACATAATCACTGTTAAATGGCATAATGGGCATCTTTTTATAAACCCATAAGAGTTAAATAATAGTTTATAACTAAATAACATCCTAGTGACCTAAAAGAACAAATGTCATCCAAATCTACCATATGCAGGAAAAGGCTTATTCCTCCCAAGAGATCTAGCCCATTTCTATGCAAAACATTAGAGACTCAGTTCAGCAAGAAAAGGCTTCTCTGGGCTTACCAAATCAAAGTTGCCATACTGAACTTAAAACATATGGAATTCTCCTCATTCAGTATGACGTTAGCCATTCTGACTTTCAGAATGTTTCAATAGGGTAACATCAAATAGGTAAATCAGTCTAGAATAGGGTCTTCATGCCTATCTTCATGTTTTCTTCAAGTTTAATTCTTGGTTTAAAAACAGGAGGATGAGGAGGGGGGCCTGGGTGCTCAGTCAGTTAAGTGTCCAACTTCAGCTCAGGTCATGATCTCGCAGTTCATGGGTTGGAGCCCCGTGTTGGGCTCTGTGCTGACAGCTTGAAGCCTGGAGCCTGCTTCAGATTCTGTCTCTCTCTCTCTCTCTCTCTCTGTCCCTCCAGTGCTCTCTCTCTCTCTCAAAAATAAATAAACATTTTAAAAAATTAAGAAACAAAAACAAAATCAGGAGGAGGAGTTTGGAAAACACAACAAGAGCAACCAGCTTCTCAGATCCTTTTTTCTACACCATTTATAATTACCAGGTTTAGTAAGCTTTTCAAACTTAAAACAAGTGTACAACCCATATATGTCAAACTGATACATTTCTCAGAACTCTGGCTACTATTCTGTAACAATGACAATATCCAAATGTTATCCTTTCTTACTGCAGAATTGTTACTTTTCCTAAGTGCACTAGCAGCTTGGGCATTATGGGAGGGGAGAAGTGTACACAGAGACACACTGAGGCATCAGTGGTTAAAGTGACATGATTTCTTGAGTTTTAAGTTTTTGTTTATTTGAGAGAGAGAGCACATGCAAGCCGGAGAGGGGCAGAGAGAGAGGGAGAGAGAGAATCTCAACATAGTGCTTGATCCCATGAACCTTGAGATCATGTCCTGAGCCAAAATGAAGAGTAGTCTCTCAACCAACTAAGCCACCCAGGTACCCCTTGAATTTGCTTTTAAAATACCTCCTCCCAAGAAAGTACTGGGGAGAGAGATGCAACAAATTGCCAAAAAAATAATGAGTGCATGCAGGTTTATTACACCATTCTCTCTTCTTTTTCATGTATATAAATTTTCTATAATAAACAGTCTTGTTAAGGTTATGATCTAAAACCAAAATTAGGAGTTCAGAATTCAGTCTTTCAACACGATTTTTTTCAAAAAGTAAACTCAATGGTACTAGACCATACTGCCTAGAACTAGCATTGTCATTTGTAAGTTGTCGGGGGTCTTTCTTTCTTTTTTTAACAGAAGATTTGCAAGAATAATACAAAGCACTCCTAGATTTCCCAAATGTTAAAAATTTGTCATGTGCCCTTTACCTTTTTTGTATAACACACATATACATATAAACGCACACACATGAACATATTTTTCTCCTAAACCTTTTGAGATTTGGTTGCAGACATTATGTCCCCTTACCAGTAAATACTTTAGTTTCCCCTAAGAATGAGCTCATTCCGTTCCAAACTACAATAAAAATAGCATATGTAAGGAAGTTAACTTTGCTATAAGACTATTATTCAATATACAAACTGTATTAAAATTTCACCAATTATCACAATATCATCCTTTGTAACAATTTTTCCTATTTTAGGATCTGATCCAAGATCATCCATAGCGTTTGTCTCTTTCATCTCCTTCAATCTGGAATAGTGTCTCAGCATTTTTCATGCTATAGACTTTTGTGAAATGTCTCTGGATTTGGGTTTGTCTGATATTTCCTCTTGCTTAGAACCAGATTATACATTTTTGGCACAAGTACTCTCAGTGCTTCATACCAGGAAGCACAGGATATCAGTTTGCCCCATTACCAGTGATATTAATTTTGATTATTTGGATAGGGTGGTGAACCCCCAGGTTTCTCTACTATAAAATTACCATCTTCCTCTTTGCAATTAATAAGTCCCCTGTGGGGAAATTCTCCAAGAATGTAAATATTCTGGTCTTCGAGTTTTCACACAATAGTTTGGCATCCATGGATGATTCTTGCAGGAATCAATTGTTACTGTGATGGTTGCAAAGGAGTAATTTTCCAACTTTTAGTTGGTCTATATTTTTTAATTGCCATTATTTGTAAGTTTTTAAAAATAATCCTTAGAATTGGAAATCATTTTACTCAAGAACAAATCCATTTTCACTCAAAGTCAAGCAATTTTCTTTTAAATCCTAAATATGCTAAATCCTGAACAGCTCAAGTAACTGTCTCCAGAAGCTCCAGCCTTCACCTGCTAAGGCCCTGCATTTGATTTTTCCTCTCCCTGCTCTCTCTTCCTTCTATCCTGGGCACTGGCACAGAGTGGAAATTGCTGCTGGGGTAGGTAGATGGGGAAAAAAACAAACTACAAGTTACTGACCAAAAGTAGAAGGGAGGGAATGGCCACTGGCCGAGGTCACCTGTGGGTAGCAACAATCAGCTTGTGAATGGACCAACAAAAATGGCACAAGTTCAACCAGTAAACCAGGAGCAACCAGATGGGGACCAGATGTTTCCCTTATGAAGCCAAATGTTAAATGCCCATCAACAACAGCCACAAAGACCCATCCACTTGAGACTTGCCTGAGATTTCTGGGGTGTAATATAATTACATATTCCCAACAATGCCCCAACATGCCTAGCTGTTCCTCAGAAACTATTCTCATAAACAGATAGCAATGACTTCAATAATAAAGACTCATGAGGAGAAATATCAGTAATGAAACAAATGACATAAATGGAAAAAAAAGAAAAAAATACTTCACTGGGATTTGGAAACGCAAAATAATCTGGAGCACTTGTTAATGAGGCAATCGAGAAACATCGTTCAAATACCTAAGTACCACCACTTTATATAATAACTGGGCTGTTCATGCTAACAGCATTTTTTTCCTGCTAGTCTCTTCTCCTTTTTTCCTATTACAATTCTTCCCACTTTCTTCAATGTTTTAAAGATCATATAACCTGAATTATACAAATAAAAATATGAACAGCCCAGGGGAATTTAGTTTGAAGATCACAAGTTCCGTACCATTTCATGACAACTCACTGAACACAAAGCTGAGGTCCTCTGATTCTCCATTCCTCCTCGGGAATCGGCCCTTAGCATGTTGTCTGGACATAAGGATATTTTCGTTCTATTTGTTACATTCTTTTTTTTGTGAAGGTTATAAGTTGCCAGACAAATATTTTTAAAGTATCTCTGTTTCTTATATCCATTTACATACCACATTCATAAAGAAGGTCCTTCTGGATTCCTTCCAGAAATTACTGGAGTAGAGCATTGAGATTTTGCCTGGCTTTAGAACCAATATTTCTCTCAAGGGGAAATTTCCTGGGGGGAGAAAAACGAGGAGAGCAATCAGCTATAGCCCTAAGGCAGCACTGTGCCCAGGTCTGATATCTTAATGAGGCCATGTCCTCACTGCCCAGTGACAGGAAGTGACTGTCACTCTATATGCAGACCTGCCTCTCACCTGCAGAGGTAGAGAGAAGGACAGGAAGCACAGGAGCCTCAACATCAACTGGAACTTGTTAGAAATGTCAACTTTCCAGCAGCAATCCAGAGTTACTATATTGGAAACAGGAGTGGAGCCCAGCAATCTGTTTTAACAAGGCTTCCAGGTCAATAAAATACACATTTAAGTCTGAAACTTACATAGAAAGAAAGAAAGAAAGAAAGAAAGAAAGAAAGAAAGAAAGAAAGAAAGAAAGAAAGAAAGAAAGAAAGAAAGAAAGAAAGGAAGGAAGGAAGGAAGGAAGGAAGGAAGGAAGGAAGGAAGGAAGGAAGGAAGGGAGAGAGAGGTGCCTGGGTGGATCAGTCGGTTAAGTGACCTACTCTTGATTTTGGCTCAGGTCATGATCTCACAGTTCATAGGATCAAGTCACATGTAGGACTCTGTGCTGACAGTGGAGAGCCTACTTGGGATTCTCTATCTCCCTCTCTTTCTGCCCCTTCCCCACTCACACACTCTCTCTCCCTCTCAAAATAAATAAATAAACATTTTAAAAATGTTAAAAGATAGATGATAGATAGGTACCAGAGGGTTTTTGTTTTTGTTTTTGTTCTTTAAGCTCTTAGGGTAATTCTAATACACAGCCAGGCTGAGAACTCTGTCTGGGAGGAGCCCTGGACTCTAGTTTCAGGACCACTTTCACGCTAACTATAAGAGGACTACGGGACTTGAAGCTGTAAACATAGTCAAGATGTAGGGAGAATTTTTCAAGACACTGGCTGAGAATACCTCCCTTCTCTTCATTTCCACAGCAGAGACGTGTTGTAAGTCACTCACATCACTTCTGAATAAGAACAAAGACAAACTAATTATCCTCTACACCCTGGAAACTTTTCAGATTTCCAGCTCCATCCCAGTTGAGAATAAACAGATTTCAGACTGTGCCTAAAAATCAGCTCATGAGGTAATCTGGTTAAATATTATAATTTTTCCATAAACAAAATCAATGGAATAAAGTTTGATTCTTCAGGAGAGTTGAAAATACCATGTAAGGAAGTAGAAGAAACATTTATCTAAATAAATTGGGACAGAAGCAAGGCCAAGTTTTTTCCAGAATACCAAATGTATCTTCTTTGCCCAAAATATAGGAAATGAATAATAGAACACTATCATACTGCATTTGTGTGATGCACAAATGCCTATAGATACATCAAGCTCCTTTGTTTTTCTTAAGAAACACAAGAAGAAGGCCAAATGCAATTATCTTTTTCTTTGTTGAGTCTTACTTTGTTAACAAAAGTTAACAAATCCATAATTCTAAATCCATAATTTCTTTCCCTAGACCAAAAAAAAAAAAAGGGGGGGGGGGAAAGAAAGAAAAAGTTATAAATGAGGAGAGAAAAGGGGAAGCTTGGCCCAGATTAGCTGATTTTATTATAAAAACATGACTAGATTTTTATTAAAAAAAAGGAGGAAATGATGTTGGTATCTCCACCCATATAAAATGATGGTAAAGAGGGCAGGCAACCACCCTTTACTGAGGACCAATTGTGTGCCCATCACTATGCAAAAGATATTTTAGCCTTTATCCTGACTTTAAAGATAAAGAAACGGAGAGGTGCCGGGGTGGCTCAGTCGATCAAGTGTCCCAGTCTTGATTTTGGCTAAAGTCATGATCTCACAGTTTGTGAGATCAAGCCCCTCATAGGGCCCTGAGCTGACAGTGTGGAGCCAGCCTGGGATTCTCTTTCTCCCCCATTCCCCTCTCAAAATAAATAAATATTTAAAAAAAGAAACCGAGGATATTTGCATGGCCCCACTACTAGTAAATTTTCTAAGTTTAAAATACTGTTTGGCTACAAAAACCTACACACTCTGTACTATACCAAAGCTGTATTCTTGGCTGGGATAACAATTTGTTTAAAACAGAAACAGGGGCACCTAGGTGGCCTAGTCGATTAAGCTTAAGCCTGGACTCTTGGCTTGGGGCTCAGGTCATGATCTCCCGGCTAGTGGGATTGAGCCCCCATGTAGGGCCCTCTCTCTCATCTCTCTCTGCCACTCCCCCACTCACACTCACTCTCTCAAAAAAGATAAACTTAAAAAAAAAAGAAAAATAATAATTATTGCAGAAATGTGGACCTCCATCTTCCCATCTTTTTCCTGTCTCACACCTCAAAAATGCCTGCCAAAGCTCCTCTCTAACCAATACACCATTCATTCATTCATTCATTCATTCATTCATCCATTGGTTGAAGGGTTCCCTAACATGCGCCGTGTGGTAAGGGCTTCGGAGACAGCACCTCCTACAAGGTAAGTATGGGGCAGGTGTGACTGATGGTTTCACTCTGACCTCCCTTTGAGACTCTATTAATATGCATCCAGTTTCCAATACAGCTTACTTAACCAGCTTTCATAGACGTGATTCTGTTTCCAAAAGCACTGAGCCAAGAAAGCAGTGGTGCCAAGATGCTCAAAGGAGGCCAGCTCAGCGCCTTCCAACACTTCCATTCAGTAGTTTTAACCTACGTCCACGCGCTAACCTCGCTTACCGTCGGTGGTGACCAGATGCGGTCTCTGGCCGTCCCTCAGCTGCCCGCTGGGAACATGGCCCAGGTGGGGGGCCACTGGGCAGCCGACCAGTCAAGCCACCCTGATCCCCAGAAGGCAAGCGCACAAATCCAACCCAAACTCCAGGCGAACCTTGAACTGACAGCGCCAAAAGCCCTCGGCGCCTCAGTGGCAGGGATCTCCACAGGCTGGGTCTGGGCCTGGGGGCACTGCCCCCAAAGGGCTCGATGACAGGCCCCGCGGCATCGCTGTGTCCCCTCCATATCAGAGCACGCCCTTCGGCCACATCCCTCCCGGGCGGGCTGCCAGAACCACCTGCGCCTCTCAAGTCCCTCAGGCGGCAGAGGCTGATGGGCAGAGGGGCAGGGGGTCGCCCGGGGCTGAGGTGGGGGGACCCGGGCCGCTGCTCCCGCGAGACTGGCACAAAGGCAGGCGTCGGAAAGAGGAGAACTTCCCACCCGTGGGCCCCGCGGCCTCCCACCCGGGGCCTCGGCGGCCCGAGCGCACTTACTGCCAGTCGCCATGGTCCGGCCAGGGGCTGCTGGGCGGCCGCCCGCGGCTGGGGTACCCTGAGCCGAGCCGGCCGGGCGCGCGCTCCTCGCCAGGCCCCGCGCGCTCGGGAACCGCGCCGCGCACAGCCCCTCCCGCCGCGCGCCCCCGCCGCGCCGCCCCGCGCCCCCGCCCGCCGCCGCCGCCGGCCCCGCCGGCGCCCCGAGAGCCCATTCCCGCGGGTCAGAGGCGGCGGAGCTCGCCCGGCGGCTGACCCACCCCTCCCCGACTCGCAGCATCTGTCCTCCCTCCCACCTCCTCACCTCTCCCCTCCCCCAAAGACAAGGAAGGCAGCAACCTGGAAACACGCTCTTGGCCACCCACGCCAGGGTCTCCTGGCCAGGCTGCCTCGCCAGGCCGCCTTTCCCGCTATATTCCCTGCTACGTTCTTGTTTTCATGTCACCTTCACAATTTCCACCTCATCTCTGTCCAAGCTTCCTGTCCGGGGCTTGGGACCCAAGAGTCAGTGCTCAACCCCAGCTGGAAAGAGCAAAGCATGAAGAGTTGGGAGTGGGGGGGGCAACGCTTAGCCAGGTGCCGGACATCAATCCTCCCGGACAGACGAGAGGACTGCTGGGAAACCTGCTGGTAGGTTCCGGGGGTCCTGTGCCCCTTATGTTACCGTCTGTTTTGTCTCCACTGTGAAAATAGAGGCTGGCACATAGTAGGCTCTCAGTAACTATCTGTTGGGCGGGTGGATGGACGACTGTATGACTGGAGGCCTGCATGAGGAAATGAATGAATAAATAGCCAACTGATTGGATGCCGCCTGGATGAGCAACTGACTGACAGGTGACCACGGGCCAAACCGCAGCCCAGCCAGCTGACTAAGAGTGGACGCTTGGGAAAGTGGATCAGCCAGAATAAGTGAGGCAAGCCCTTTTGGGGCCTCAGGCCATTCATGCATGCTTTGGGAGGGCTCTGAGCTGAAGCTGTCTGTGAGAGTTGTATACATCTTCTTGAAGTTCACAAACCAATTTCTGATGGACTCCTGCTATGTCAGGGACAGTGGTACATGAGAGCCCCAGACCCTTTATGTAAAGAATCAAACAGCTCAAACATGTGTTCTGAAGCACGTGGCAGGCTTCTCATGGCTTAGTCCTTCTAAATATGATCTATTTGATGCATTTGGGGATCCACATTGAACCCAATCAGTAGGGATCCCTACAGGGATCATCCCAGCCCTGGGCTAGACGCTGAGAAGACAACAGGATACGTAAGACACCATCAGAAGCCGCTCTCATCTGGCTGAGAATAGCAGAGAACAACACAGTGGAGTCCTTTCTGATCAGTCTGCAGAACACAGATGAGAAAGGCAGTGATAATCTGATCAGGTTCTACATCCAGAGCTAGTACATCTGGAGTGGGATCCAGGGGCATAAGTTTTTGTTGTTGTTGTTTGTTTTTATGTTTTGTGTGTTTAGCACAGGCAGTTCTGAGGCATACTTCTAGTTAACAAGCATGGAGATCTGGCTCATTGGTCTTTCACAGCAACCCTTTGGGGTAGGCCCCAAAGCAAAACGTCTTGAAATGGGTCAGGTGAGGAAAAGAAAAAAAGACTTAAAGATGCCCCTGGAGTTTGGAATCTATTTGAAGCTCACAAATCAGGAGATTAAGCTGGTGTGAGGGGGAAGACCATGGATTGGGTTTGAACTCATTTGAAGGGTCAATAGAACATTCGTGAGGCTCTTTATTCATTAATTGTACCTATATTTCTAAGTCAGAAAGAGTTTGAAAAGTGAGAACTCTAAGTTCAATAAATGTTTTCTGAATGACTGACCTGTTAGATAGCAGGTGTATTAGCCTGGAGCCAGATGAGGGATGGGAAGGGGTTGAGGAGTAAGTGGATGTCAAACAAGTGGAGACCCCAGGTGTAGGTAATTCTCCCCCAAAGTTTAGCCATGCAGGAAATAATGGGTATGGAGCGCTTCAGGGGAGGGTGGGATTGAGGTAAGACTGGGTTTTGTTTTGTTTTTTCTTTTCTAAGGTAGAGGATTTTCAGCAGGATGGATTATTTCAGTCCACACGTTCAAGTATGTAAAAGAAAAAAAAAATGCTTGCTTTTCTAGAACTAAGTTGACTTTCTGGCTGCTGTCCCCATTCCACCTCTTGTTAGGGAGCTTGATTTTTTTAGTTGGTTCAGGGTAAACTCCATTGATTCAGGTTTTTCTCAGGCAGTTCAGTTTCTTCCCCCCCACTTTTTCTGGGGGTTGCATCCACATGGGAGGAAAGAGCTGGACAGCATCGGGGATGTTAGGAGGTATCTGGCCCTCGGCACCATCTCCACACTGTAATGGGCATCTTCTGTCTGGACTGCCGAGCCCATCAGACCTCCCCAGCTGGGGACGGCCTCCAGGTGCCAGTTCCTGAGTGTACATTCACTGCTCTGTCTTCTCATCCACACCCAGAGCCTCACCAAGGCTGACTCCTCCCCTTGAAATTTCCATTGCTATTGTGGGGAAGTCTGTTTTGCCCATGCCATTCTGGGGTGACAGGGAAATCTATGAAGGAGTCTTGGGCCTTTTTGAATGGGCCACACAACCTCGCCTTTCTTACCATCCCCTTGCTGTGGTGGTGAAGGAGAACTCTGCATGGTTTGTCAGCAAAGAAGACATTTAATATGATATGAGGCCAATGTCCCCGTAGATCCCCAACCTATCTGGAAGTTCTTTCATCCCCCTGGGTTCTCGGCAATGGAATTTTTCTCTTAGAAGAGGAGCAGAGGGAATGGTTGTAGGATGTTTGCAACTACACTAACTGCAGAGGGTGGATTAAGCCTAGAAACACCTTATCTCCTAGAACAAGGAATCCAAAGCATCTCAACAATGTCAGTGAAAACTCAGACTCCTTCCCTCTTCCTACCTTGCCATCCTCATCTGTCAGCAGCAGGTCCCCTCACGACAAGAATACAACCAAAGCACAAAACCTCACGTTCTCACATGGCATTCCAGAAGTTGGGGGATGGGGCATTCCTTCTCATCTCTTTTAATCAGGGGAGACAATCTTTGTAAAAAGCCTTTAGAAGCCTCCTCCTTCCATTCTAGCTGCACTGGGAGGCTGGGAAAGTGAGTGTCTTATCTTTAGTTTCTATGACATGAGGTGGGTTCTGTCAGCAAAGGAGAATGGGTAGGGAAGTAAGGTTGGGCACCCCATCAGTGTCTGCTGTTGTCTTCTCACACCGCAGTAGGATCTCAGTTCCTTGCTCTCTTTTATGACACTTCCTCTCTCCAAGGCTGAGGAAATCCATCTCCTAAGGGGCTGAAAACTATTAAAACATCCTTTATTCTTGCAAATCTGTGTGTCTTGTTCATGGACCTTAACCTCTGAAATTCAAAAGCCAAGATTCTGCCTTCTTTGGTTTTCTATACAACCTAAGATGCCCAACTCTAGTTAGACACAGGGAGACCCACATTGTAAGTGAAATTACATAACAGGAATGGAAAAAACCACACAAGTCAATAATAAGCCGGGATACTAGTACAGTGTCAAGGGGGATAAAGAAGGAGTGCTCAAGGAGGAAGGATCTAAAATATAGAGGCAGGACCTCTGTTTGAAAGAGTGCTGTCATTGCCAGTATAGGCGGAGACTTCTACCTTAGAAAGACACATTTGCAGTCTCAGAAACGTAGTTTGCAAAAAGAAAGTGATGACAAAGGGATCTGGGGTTGGAAGAGGGGGGCTGAGGGAGTTCAGGGGTGCTGTATGGTCCCCAAGTTCTCCATCACGTGAGGACGTGTGCTTTGTTACCAAGAAAGAACGAAGCAGGAGGGGGTGGAGGACTTCGAGTGGAAAGGTGGTAAGATGCTTCTGTTGGAAAGGTGAGAGGGAATCCAAGGGATGAGCAGAAGAGGCCTTCCAGCCGGCAGGGAGGGCCCTCCTGGAATTGGACCTCAGGAGCACAGGAGGGAAGGCGGCCACATGTAAGCTTTCTCCACCATGGCTGCACAAGGGCGGACAATGGAAGAGGACAGGACTTGAAGGCCATAAAAGGGGAGGAATTCTGGGTCACTGTGTCCCTGAAATAACCAGCCCCGGGGCTCAGAGGAGTTGGAGGGAAAAGAGGAGCTACAGAGGGAGTCAGGTGGGACTAGGAGAATATGGAGGAGCTCAGGACTGGGAGACACAGAGGAGGGCAGGTGAGAAGAAGCTCCGGTGGTCTGTGAAAACACCAGCACTTTGGACTGCACCTACATAAAGGGGGTCGGGACGGAGAAAGGACAGGACCCAGCAACTGCTTACAAAGGGTTTCAGCTCAGGTAATCTGTGATTATTGCCGGGCTCTTCTAACTTATTATTTGCCGTAACTGTGAGTCACATATCACCATCCACATTGCTTAAGTTCATTTCCAAAATAAGAAAGGATAAATACCTCTTACACACACTGAGTGGAAATGACCATATAGTCTCTCTGACCCTTGGCCTATGACCACATCCTGTTGACTTTATTAACTCTGGCTATAAACAAGACCTCAGAACAGAGAAAGGTGAGGGGCTGTAGCCACCATGCCGAGTGGGTCTGCGTCACTGTGGAGACTCTTTGGGGTTGAGATAGCTACTGCTTTGTTTCTTTGTTAGAGTGGGTGAAAACAGAAAAATTATTCTATGATTTGTGCATGTAGCCTGTGAGCTAATGGGTATTTTATATGACAAGAGAGGAACTTTTTGTGTTCTGTAAAACTTGCCTTTGATTTTTATTCAGTGTCCGTATCTGTCCTAAGCCTCTGAACTCCCAATACTTCAGAACATTCGATATGACGTGCATTATGCTAATAAACAAATGAAGCCTTTTAAAAAGTAGCCATTGGGTAATAAATAGCATTGTCTTCTGATTCAACTCTTACAAGTCACACAGGAAATGGGCAGAGGTACAACAGGGCTAGACAGGTGGAAGTCTGGTCTGGGAAGAGGGCAAGGCCTGGGTTCTGGCCTGTGGGTCACTGATTAAAGTTCCAGCAAACACTGGAGAGACTCACTGGCTTAAAACCAAAAACCACAGCATTAGGGTGTATATCTCACAGCAGGCTGTCTCTTAGCTAATCCATACATGATGTCAGGTTAATATTTAAGGATCTGTAAAGTAGGAATTCAGAAGAGCTTAGGGGAAAATAACCAGTCTGAAAAAAAGTAAGAGACAGTCTGGAGACCAGATAGACAAATAGGTCAGAAGGTTTTGCTGTTCAAGACTCTGTGTGAACACAGCATTAATTTTTTTTTTTAATACATTTTAACAGTCATTCAGGAAAAAAGTTCACAAGTGTCTAATCACTTCATTTCAGGAAGCAATACACAGTTATAGAATATTAAAGATCTCAAGCAACACATATTCACCCTGGTGTCCAGTGTGCTTGGATGAAGGTGAGGGCAGGGTCCAAGAAATGCATCCTAATGGGTGTTCTCTGTTTTTGCCAAAGGCAAGCCTAGGTCAGCTTTCACCAGCTCTGGGCCTCAGACCACCTGGTCCAGAATCCCATGGAGAACTTGTTAAAAATGCCAATTCTCAGACCCTAACCAGCACTCACTGGAGCGGAAGCTGTAGCAATGGGACCCTAGGAGCTGCAAATTAAATGAGCTCCCCTAGTGTTTCTAATACAGCCTAAAATTAGCAAACCTCTGACCCAAGGAACAGCAGCTAGTTACAGGGTGATACAGCTACCCGGAGACCTAGAATGCCAGACCTGGGAGTTTCTGCTCTGGTCTACTCCATCTAACAACAGAGAGTGAAAGTACTGGTAAGTTATAAATGCTGAGAATTTAGCCACTAGGAAACAAACTCAGTGTTAACAAACCTTTTCAGTAAGTGGCTCTTACTCAGATCTAGCTAAAGACTTCCACTTATTTATTTTAAGTAGGCTCCACATCCAACGTGGGGCTCAAGCTCACCACCCGGAGACCAAGAGTTGCACGCTTGACTGACTGAGCCAGCCAGGTGCCCCAAGATACCCACTGAAAAATTAAAGTCCATTTATTTTAATTTTTTTTTGTAATTTTTTTAATGTTTATTCATTTTTGAGAGAGAGAGAGACAGAGCATGAGCGGGGAAGGGGCAGAGAGAGAGGAATACACAGAATCCGAAGCAGGCTTCAGGCTCTGAGCTGTCAGCACAGAGCCCGACGCGGGGGTCGAACTCACGAACTATGAGATCGTGACCTAAGCCAAAATCAGGCACTCAACCGAGTGAGCCACCCAGGTGCCCATTAAAGTTCACTTTTTAATCCTTCATAAAGATAGAGAACTGGTCACAATTCTCAGTAATTAATTCCACATATAATAAGAAAAAGCTCCAAGAGTCATAGGGCCATACAGTTTCTTTCTTCTCTCCAGGCTAAGTAACTTTAATTCTTTGTCACTTTGTCAAAGTACTTACTTGTTTTTAGCTAGAAGAATAGGACATGATTTTTCAAAGCTGTGTTTTATTAGAGTAACTCTTGGACAAGGAGAGTTTTATGGCTGTCAGGAAATAAAACATCCACTTGACCTCTGAGTAGTTAATATTTTTCTATTTGACACAAGAGAATAGAGCTGGATGACTAAAAGGGGAAATGTAAGTAAGATTTAAAACACTGATTCACAATATTAACATATTTCAAGCTAGAATACAATTTATAGTTTTAAGAAATCATTTCTCCTATCATTCTCCTTAGTTCTATTTTCTAAACCCGTAAACACATTGAGCTTTTGATCCTGAGCTTCCTTCGCACTGAACCAGTTTCTCTTCATTCTCATGCAGGCTACTGAAAGAACAATCCACACTTCCCATCCACAATGCATCACTTCCAATTTAATCCTCAATCCACTACTAAGATTAGCCCCTTGTCTTGATCTCTTTGGGCTGCTATAACCAATGTACCATTAACTGGGTTGTTTGAACATTTATTTCTCATGGTTCTGGAGGCTGGGTAGTTAAAGATGAAGGCACCAGCAGATTGGGTGTCTGGAGAAAGGCCTCTTCCCAGTTCATGAAGGTCCATCTTCTATGTCCTCATATGGTAGAGGGGGCAAGGGAGCTCTCTGAGGTCTCTCCTGTGAGGGCACTAACCACCTTCCTGACCTAATGGCCTGCCAAGGCCCCACCTCCTACAACCATCACATTGGAGATTAGGTTTCAACATAAGAATTTGGGGGGAATACAATATTCCATCTTTAGCACCCTCAGTTATGGCAGTGACCTAATTGCCAAACTTAAAGGATAATTTTCAATATTGTATCATACTGCTGTGTATAATGACACAACTTACCACCTCATCCTTAAAATTCTACTCCCTTGGCTTCTGTGACATTTCATTTTCCTAAATTTCCACCTACATTTCATGTCATTATCAATACTCTTCTCCAGGGTTCCTCTTCCCCCTCAGATTGCCCTTATATTTGGTGCTCTACCCTCAGTTCACTGTCCCATCCTACACACTCCCTTGGTATCCTATCATCTCTCCTCTCAACAACCAATTCTTTGCAATATTTTGTACAATCTCCCCTGAGATTCAGACTCACCTGTGTGGTGGTTAAAAGTGTAGGCTCTGGGGGCATCTGGGTGGCTTAGTCGGCTAAGGATCTGACTAGGGCTCAGGTCATGATCTCACAATTTGTGAGTTCGGGCTTGTGAGTTCAAGCCCCACATCGGGCTCTCCATTTTCAGCCCAGAGCCCGCTTCCTGCTTCAGATCCTCTGTTTTCCTCTCTCTCTGCCCCTTCCTCACTCACACACTTACTTTCTCTCTCAAAAATAAGTAAACATTAAAAAAAGAAAGTATAGGCTCTGGAGATAGACCACAGGGGTCCAATGTCTTGATCACTCACCAGCTCTGTGATACTGGGCAAGATACTGATTACTTACCATCATTGTGCCTATGTTTTCTCTTCTGTAAAATGATGATGAATAATACCTCCTGGGACTTCTACTTGTGGCAGTATGACAAATCAGATACTTTCAAAGGGCACTGTCACTCTTCCTGGATAAATTACTATAAAAATAATTTTTAATGCATTCCTGTACTCACTAGAAAGTAAGGAAAATCTCCAAGGGGAAAAAGAAAACAATGAGTTGAAACCAGACCAGGAGACAGTATGTTGCAAGCAAATGGAATAGTGACCAGCGAAGCAGAGTTGGCCTGATAACTCCTGCATCAAGAGACCAAACTTGGAGCTTACCCTGAGACTCCAAAGACATTAGAATTATCAGAACTGGAGTACTCCTGGCTCACAGCAGGCATAAACATAAGTCCTCTGTAAAGGAAAGCATTTCAAATTAGGCACACAGGATTCCCACATGTTAGATTTGAGAAAATATAAGTTCCAAAAACAATGAGGATAAAAACCACCATGAGTGAGAGCAGAAACAAATAATAGATTAACTTGTTGAATTTCAGCTACTGAAATTATCAGATACAGAATGTAAAATAATTGTTTGAAATATTTAATGAAATAAAAGTTGAACTTAAAAAAGTCAAAGAGCAAGAGAATATCAAAATTATGTAGGTACATAGAAATAAAAATCTCAAATGAAAAAGCAAAATGGAAATTAAAAACTCAGTGGATGGAGCCATGGCCTGGCTTGGACTTAGCTCCCCTTGGTGCCACAAATTCTAGCCTAAGGAGGCCTACCTGGAAGCCCATGCCTACCTTGTTTTATTTCACCCTGCCCAGTCACCCAGGCTTTACACATTGCTAGAGATACTCTCCTTATTTTATCAAAAATCGGTATCAGGTAAAGTATGTAAATCTACCAGAGGACAAAGAAATTTCTTTTTTTTTTTTTATGTTTATTTTTGAGAAAGAGAGAGACAGAGAGTGTGAGCCAGGGAAAGGCGAGAGAGAGGGAGACACAGATTCTGAAGCAGGCCCCAAGCTCGGAGCTGTCAGCACAGAGCCCGACGCGGTGCTTGAACTCATGAACTGTGAGATCATGACCTGAGTTGAAGTCAGGTGCTTAACTGACTGAGCCACCCCGATGCCCCAGGACAAAGAAATTTCTGACCACACAGCCTGAAGGAGACATTGTACATTTTTCGTTTTCTTCTCTGAAGCAGTAAGTACCAGTTATGGAGATACAGAAACATTATAAAGAGATATGATCCTATTTCTGTAGAGTGTAGTTTTGTGAATTAATTATATTTGTAAATATAAGGGATTTTCAGAAAGAAGACTAATAGAGTTATTTACTGGTACAACATATACAGTATATAGGCAATTTTGCTAGTAATTTGGTACTGAGTTAGGTGTCAGTGGGAACACTAAAGATGATAAGCTATATTTTTTTATTGGTTGATTCATCCTTAAATATAGACAGAATGACTTTCCAGACATATGGTCTCTAAATAAAGGATAGGATATTTCATTTTTAAATGCAATGCTAAAGTTGGGGAAATTATCTACTGGGAAAATTTTATAGGCAACTAGTTGAAGTTTACAGAGAGAATATGTTCAGTTAACCAAGTGTATAATAAAATGATGTGTAGAATTAGCAAGAAAGGGAGTATGCCAATTATGCTACAAGAAACTAAGAGATAAATCAACAACTTAAAACATGTAACAAAGGCAGAAGAGTTAACAATTTGTGAGACTTGAGCAAAATTCATTTCATTTAAATCACATACACTATAAGATGTTCAACAAATCTTTGGGGGTTGACTTCTCTAAAAATAGTTAACTTAAGCTAACAGCCCAATTAATTAGGTACTATGGTGACAAGGTATTTGAAATCAGCCTGTAGATAATGTAATTATATGAAGGCTTTCTCTTTTTTAATTTTTGTTATTTATCTTAAAATAAGATTTTTAAAGTCTCATATTGAAGTACTTGTAAGAAAAGAAGACTGGTATATATAAAAGTTTTCCTTTATAGCATAATCTGTAATTAGCCTGATGATCAGGCTTTGCAGACTACAACCAAAAGCAAATTAATAACATAACTTGATTATTCTGTAGTACTTAGAATTTTGGGAAGATTAACTTCCTTGAAAAATCAGGGATTTTTAACATTTTCAGAAGTGCACCAACTTCTTTTAAGCCATTAGGTTAGTATCACACTATATTACGATCAATCACATGTGGGTGACCTAAATGAGTTAATAAACTCTCCAAAAATACTAAGTGGAACCTTGGTAACCTGGGAGACACTCAGGGCACAAATCTAGTGAAGAAGGTTTAGTAACTTATGGGTGAAATGGAGGCTATCACCTCATTCTTTTCTGTGATAAAAATATAGGGGATGCAATCCTTTTTTTTTTTTTTTTTTTAATGTTTATTTTTGACAGAGAGAGACAGCGAGTGGGGCAGGGGCAGAGAAAGAGAGAGACACAGAATCCAAAGCAGGTTTCGGGCTGTCAGCACAGAGCCCAGTGCGGGGCTCGAACTCATGAGCTGTGAGATCATGACCTGAGCCAAAGTCGGATGCTTAACGGACTGAGCCACCCAGGTGCCCCCGGGGATGCAATCCTTGAAAGGAGAGAGTCATGTTCACATAACTTCACCCCTGAGTGAACAGGGGTACAGTGGAACAGGTCTTCCTGCCTGAGTCCTACAGACCTGAGGAATCAGGAAGGAAGCCTGGGTTGTCAGAGTGGTTAGAAATCAAGATGGGAAATCCCCCAGGGCAGTGATTATAGAGAGGGCCACCCCCAAAATGTGAGTGTAAAATGCCCTAACAGCTTAGGCTGAAAGCAGGCAATAACTCCAATGATTCCAAGGCAGGTGAACTGCTGAAGAGCTCAAAGTTCAAGCCTCGCCAGGATATAGTGATGTGGCAAACACTCCAGGCTTTCTGGTGAAACTTCATAAGGGCCACACCTTAGAAATAAGAGACGTGTACCAGAAATAAGGTATTTTCCCTAAAACTAAGAACAAAACCAAAATAGATCGCCTGTAACAAAGCTTACAGTCAAACCTCTTACAAGTTCAAGATGCTGTCAGTCATTTAACTGCTTCCTAGAACAAAACACTCTTCAGAGGGAAATAATAGAATCCAGAATCTCTGACATGTATCATTATACAATAAAAAATTACTAGACAAGGAAGGAAACAGGAAAATGTGACCCTTAGTAGGAAAAAAAAAAAATCAGCCAATGAAACACATACACTGATGAACCAAATGTTGGAACTAGCAAAGACTTGAAAATAACTAGATAAGTATATTAAACAATCTGTAGTAAAAGATGAAAATAGCGGGTAAAGAAATGGAGAATTTCAGTGGAAGTATGAAAACCATGGAAAAGAACCCAGGGACATCCTAAAATTGAAAAATCCAACACCTAAAATTTAAGTTATTGGATAGACTAACTTCAGATTGACTACATTAGAATTAAAGACTCATCAATTCGGAAACAAGTCAAAAGGAACCATCCTGTCTGAAGCACAGAGAGAAAAATTATTGTGGGGACAAAAGCCACGATGACCTGTGGGACCCTATCAAGCAGTCAACACACATGTACTTGGAATCCTAGAGAGGAGTGAGCCCGGTATGGTGTGTAGGACACGGAGAATATAAACCACAGCAGGCATGTCATAACAAATTGTTGAGAACCAAAAACAAAGACAAAGTCATAAAAGCATCCAGACAAAGGCAGCACATCATATACAAGGGAATAACAGCAGGAATGGAAACTAACCTCACGTCAGACACAAGGAAGAAGGCTGAAGGCAATGGACCAATCTTTAAAGCGCCAAAGGAGAAAGCTGTTAACCTAGAATTCAAATACCAGCAAAAATACCTTTTAGAAATGAAGGTGAAATAAAGACATTTCAGACCAACAAAAGCTGATAGAATGTGTTTCCAATGCAGCTGAACTACAAGAAATTCATATTAAAAGAAGTTCTTCAGACTGAAGGAAAATTATTCCAAATGCAAGTCTAGATTTGCATGAAGGAAAGAGGAGCGCTGGAAAAGGTTCAGATGTGGGTAAATGTCTACAATTTCTTCTCATTTTTTTGTGTTTACAGCAAGAATTAAAATGTATAATGAGGTTTAGAACATACAGAAGTAAAATATGTAACAATATCACAATGGAGAGAAGGAGGTCTAAATGGAATTATACTGAGTGAATCTACAGGTAGATTTTATGAAGTCACAGGTACACACTGTAACCTCAGGGCAAACCCACTCTAGCCCCTGACCAATTTCTCCTAACCACTGTGCAATGCTCCTGTTGTCAAGTGAACATTTTTGCCACCACTTGATTACTTCACTTAGTTGCAATATCGATAATTTATAACATCATTATTATTTTTTAATAAAATTTTTTAATGTTTATTTTTGACAGAGACAGAGCATGAGCAGGGGAGGGGCAGAGAGAGAGAGAGAGAGGGAGACACAGAATCTGAAGCAGGCTCCAGGCTCCGAGCTGTCAGCACAGAGCCCGACGTGGGGCTCGAACTCACAGACCAAGAGATCATGACCTGAGCTGAAGTCAGACGCTCAACCGACTGGGCCACCCAGGCGCCCCAATCATTTTAAACCATGAATGGACTGAGAAATTCTTGAGATTCAAAAGGCCTGTGGGCTCACCTCTTCTAAAGAAAGCTGCCAGAGTTGGGTCTTTCCACATAATTTGCTGTGCCCTGTGCCTTGTGACCCTGTTACACTGGCCACAACTGATTGTACCAGAGATCTCTGCCATGGAGGGTAGACATAATGGAGGCCAGAATAACCCAGCAGAATAATCTCTGCCCTATCAGGAAGCTCTCTTTGGGTTTATTCAGATCCTCTTTCGGGAGCAGTAGGAGTAGCAGACACAGAAATGTACAGAGAGAAGCTGGAAAACACATGAATAAGAGTATGCATACTGGGACTACACAGCACCCATTTCAAAGATGTGGACACAACCCAGCCATCTGAGCTGCTGTGTTCACTACGTGACAAAGAGCTGTTTTACCAGGTGTCCAAGAAGCTTTGCCTCTGAGATGGTTGCCTCTCATTTTATCCTCTATATTTTAAAATAAGCCTCCAGCACTTAAGATAATATGAATGTGCCTTTATTTCTTGCAACCAAAAGGAGCCTGTCCAAATTTATCTTAAGAAGAAAAACAAAACAAAACCCAGACCTGCAATATACAGCACATGAAAAACAATTCAGGCATAAAAAAATACTACATTACTACACAAAAAGGCTATACAGTCTGAGGCTTGAGTATTTACTTTAATACAGGGAATCTTTTTAATGTGCAATGAAAATTACTACATAGTTCAGAAGATAAATGAAAATGTGAATAGTTAAGCACCCACCACAGTCTTCTCAATGCCATTTAAAAAGCAAGCATTCTTGGAACTGTAATTCAAGAATCAAGGGGAAGTTAGGAAGGCATTAACAATTCTGCTTATTTTCCTAGGCTCTTTACAAAGGTGAAAGCAAAAGTTAATTTTCAGTTCATAAAGTTCATTTTTAAAGATAATTAAAGATAGCTGATCTCTCTATATATTTGTGAATCTTTTTGTCAAAACCAAAATAGGTTATTAGAAAGAGGATATATATTGTAGCTAATTCACCTTGACAAAAAGGAAAGCAGGCTCTCCTTGTCCATTGAGCCGAGAGCCCTGTCTCATGTCAATCTGAAAATCTGTGTAAACACATAAGCTTCCAATTATGGGCCTAAGAAAATCACCTCAAAAATCACATTAAGCACGAATAAATCACTCTGGTTTCCTTGGCATTCAAGTACTTTTTAAAAGCTTACTTTCCAGCTGTTATTGTTTTGAAATTTAGCATTCATATCTTTGCATTTTCAAAGCATTATGCAATTCTATATATTTTTAACAAGTTAGTAAAATAGTTCTGTATCATCTTGAATTTACAACTGAGAAAAGGATTTAAACAAAAAGGAATTTTTTAAGGATACATAATGAATCCTAGTGGCAGAACTAGGATACAAATATTTGACTCTCTAGTTTCTAGTTCAGAAAATTACAGGTATACAAATCATTTAGATAAATGCATTTTTAATACATTTCCCTATGGTACCACTGTTCTGGAAATGCCTGTAAGAAAACAAAATCCTTGCCTAAAAGTTGGTTCATGATCTCTCCTTTGGCAGTAAGAAAGAGCTTGCAGATGATACAACCGTGTCCGTTTCAGGGAATAAGCACTTTAACCGGGTGTTAAAGAGACTGGGGATGTTTCCCCACATTAAAAATGTCCACTCACAGGGAGCCTTTGAGGCATTAAGGGGTTATAAACCCAGATGGGATCTTAAGTGTGCTTACAACATAAATTCAAGAGTATCAGAAAAGAAAACACACAGGGTCACTTTCTTCTGAAGACATAAATTACAATATCTTGTTTTCAGAGTGAAAAATGTTGCCCTAATCAGTATCTACACAAGCTCCATTTCCTGTATGGCTCCACTTCTTTTATTCATGGCTTGTTTTTAAATACTCCAAGTAAGCCTGGCATATGACATTAAAGCTACTAAAATTCCAAGCCTCTACTTTGAACAGTACTTTCATATATTAAGATTTCTGAAAGTGGAATTTTAATGTTTATTTATTTATCTTTGAGAGAATGAAAGAGCGCGAGAGAGCCTGAAACAGGGGGAGGGGCAGAGAGACTGGGGGAGAGAATCTCAAGCAGGCTCCATGCTCTCAGTGCAGAGCCCAACGTGGGGCTTGATCCCATGAACCATAAGATCATAACCAGAGCAGAAATCAGGAGTCAGAAGCTTAACTGACTGAGCACCCAGGTACCCCTGGAATGGTTTTAAAATATATCTTGTGACTATAAACACTGCCACACAACTGCTCTTCCTCATAAAAAATTAGTAAGTATTTAATATTAAAATCGTGTTTATGACTTGAAGCAGCATTATAATCAAGTTGACAATACAAAGAACTTAATTTAGTAGGTAGCAAGTATTATGACACCACATTTTAATTCTGAAATCCCACTGTTAAACACAAATATTTTCTATTTGAATTCTATTTAATAAACTTCAATTTCATATTTAAAGCAAATTATCAAGTGATTCACATGCTATCATCATATATTCATGAAAAACTTGCTATCAGCTAAAGCATTATACTGTGTCAGATGTGGCCATATAACAACTCACAACTGTTTAATACAATTTTGTTACTTTTAATGGTCTTTCTACATTTTCTGCTGTTAAGATTCAGGCTATATTCAACTGGCAAAAATTACAGATTGATAACAAGTGTAATGGAGACGTGGCAAGTCCTTTGTAAATACTGTTAGGAGGAAAGTAAATTGGCAGTCCTTTTGGATTTCAATTTGGCAATAATTGACAAAATTTTACATATATTCACATAGTACAACATGCAAATTCATGTGTAGTTTATCCAACAGAAATCCCAGCCTAAGTGAGCCAAGATATACACATGAAGATCAACACAGCACTGTTTGAAATAGTGAAAAATGAGACGAATCTGTGCACAAAAGAGGCACCCCAGCAGGCCTGAGACTGCGATCCTTAGAAAGGTTGGCTTGCAAGGCTGGTCCCTGGCTGACATCTGGGAACTTGGCTGGTGAACAGTTCCCTACGCAGAAATACAGCTTTCCCTGAGGACCCAAACCTGGCATATGAAGCCATCATGGGACAGACGTACTTGATAACTCAGACCCACCCTACACTGAGACTTAACTGGTTTTAAACTTTCCTTACTGCTTAAGCCACTGTGAAATAGGGTATTATTGCTTACAGTCCAGAGTATTCCTCTGGATTTCCAGTTCTTTTGTCTTATGTAAAATGACACTGAAATTATAGGCAAGAGTCCTGTATTTGTATCCCAGATGCATCACTTACGAACTCTGTGAATGTGGGCCAGGCACTTACCATCTTAAGACAGAGTTTCTTCATTGTATAAGTGAAATGACAACCTTGTATTTTGTAAGTACTATTATGCAAAAACAGAGGGCAACTTTAGCTTTACAATGTCTGTAAATGTTAATGATCAGACAGGCTCTAGTAAGTAACCTAGTACACAAGAGGCCAATAACAGATCCATACCTCCAAGTGCCCTAACACTAGAATTTTTAAATCCCAGAAGCTCTACCCAATGTCCACATTATGAAAACCACCCCATCTACTACTGGGAATATCTGAAATCAGGGGAAACAATTTTTTTTGATAACAAATGTGATATCATAGATTCTTATAAAAGTTTATTTGGGCTAGCATTAGTATTTTGATTTTAAAAGATGACAGATATCACACATTTTCACTCACAGGACATTTGCAAAATTCCTGAATTTACAATGCTAGAAGACAACATGGAGTATAATCAACTGTAAGACAGGCAGAGCCAACTACATGGTCTGGAGATGGTCTGCTAATGGCAGCAGTTCAAACAACATAACTTAAGTGATCTCCATTTAAAGGTCTTAAATGAGAAATTAAACAGACGCACATCCACAAAGCTATAGACATTTTTTTCTGTATGTACGACACATTCTAGAATTCACATTACCACTCTTAAAGGTTTTGTCAGAAATAATTAGTATTTAAATGTATTTAAATAATGTACTGAACTAATCATATGTGTACATATGGACACATGCCTACATGTATCTATATATACACAAACAAACATACATACATTCATAAATGTTAGGCCAAAGGGAGCTTTGAAACAAGCACCAGACAATATTTAATTGATTGCAGAAGTAGAAACTGAGCTTCCTAAATTATCAATCATTTAAGTTACGGACCACAGAAGTTTCATAGGTTTAAAAATAAAGCAAATAAGGCAAAAATTGTATTGCACTCAACCATACAATATATAGAATAGTTAATACACATCATAAACAAATCCATTACCAGACTATAAATATAATTAACCACTTGCATGTAATAAACATTACTATTTCAAGAACAAGTATTTTAAATAGTTAATATTATCAGAACTGTAGTAATAAAACATCACAAAAAGTTTTCAGAAACAGTAATAATCTGCAAATAACAGGATTATTTCTTTTACATTCTAAATCCAAACTTTATTTCCATTTATGCAGACTTCATAAACAGAAATGGTAAAATTAAATTCTGAAGTAAATTTTTATTTCTAATTTTTTGTTCCTTTAGTATAGAACTATGTTAAGATATTGTCATTTCAAAGAAATAACCTACAGTTTCCCAGAAGAATTATTTTTAATACTGACCGTCTTCCTGTTCAATATACAAAAAATATAATCTTTTCTTCTTTCAGAAAGGTCAAAATTAAGAACTCTACACCAGGTTCTTTGTTCTGGATTTTCTTTTCCTCTTGGGTGCCGTGAACTCTAAAGACATAAAATTAAGAAGTCTGTCAGGTCTAAAAAATAATACTTTAACTGATAACATACATTTAAACTATATAGCTGCTTAATTGGAATGCCTTCAAACAAAGCTCCAAAAATAAATCCTAAACCAACATACATGATTTTCTTCAAAAGGATATACTGCAGTTGAAAATCTACTAAGGTAGGTCCTAGTCTTCCTAAATCCTATTTAATAATTGGCTACTTTGAAGTTGTTTCATAGGGGTATGCTCTCCCTATAACTAACACAAACCCAGTAAACCAGATCTGAAAGGTATACAGACCAGTGCAAAGAGAGATAAAGATGTGATTTTCATTTCAATTAAACCTGAAAATGTAACCCAAACCCCTAGTACATCTTTTCAGATACAACAGCAGATGCCACAACTAACACTCAACTGAGTGTTTATCTAGAAATAGCTGTGAACCTAAAAATTACAGATCATTAAAACAAAATAACAGAAGATACAAAAACATGAAAATTATGAAAGATGTGAAGAAGTGAAATATTCCCCACCAATGAAAAACAAAAGAGTGACAGGAAAAGGAATGAGAAAAAACAAGGAAGAAACTAAGAAGAAAAAGAGATTCCAGCAATCTTCTAGATTCCTAGAAGAGAGCAATGGCCAGGATGGAGTGCAGCAGACCAAGGCAGCAAACTTTCCACAGTAAAGCAGGTTCAGAGGTCAGCAAGAGACTTCTTTAAGAAGATGAAACTGAAGTTTCAAAATGCCTCATGTGTGTGAATGTCCTAAGAGGAGATTTATGCAAATGAGGAAAAGTTTGAGGAAAAATCAGTGTTAAGTCTATAGAAAAAATAAATAAGGCAAAAAATAAGGAGAAATAACAAATCTACAGATTAAGGAAGAATCATACTATATTACATGGCTCTATTGCCAGTAATGTTTTGTAAATGCTGAATACTGATATAAGCAAAATAATAATTAAATTGGGAGGCTGGAACTGGGAAGTATACATGTATTTGAGGTGGGATGTGAAAAATATATTAAAGAGACTTAAATCCTCAGTGGCAAGTCAAGAGATAATCCACAAAAGAAGTGACAAAATACACCTGTTATTTAAAGACATGGAGGTAATAAACACCAAAACAATAAAGAGTCAAAAGTGATGAAGAAAGAATGAAATAGGAGTCAAAGTCAGAAGACTGTGGCTTCTTATAATGAATATTATAAAATCATTTTAATTGTTAAATCATGTGCATATGTCATGATTTAACCAAATTTTTAGAAATCACAAACTGAAAGATTTTATTTTTTTTAATGTTTATTTATTTATTTTGAGAGGGGGGAGGGGCAGAGAGAACAAATCCCAAGCAGGCTCTGCGCTAACAGCTCAGTCCCACGAACCGTGAAATCATGATCTAAACTGATATCAAGAGTCGGAGGCTAAACCGACTGAGCCACCCAGGTGCCCCACAAACTGACAAAAATGGGACTTGCCAAACAGCCATAAAAGTGTGTATGTGTGTTTAACTGTTGACTCACAAAATAAAGCTGCCAACCAAGACTAGAAAGAAACTATTGTGAAATTCATCACAAGATTGTAAAGAACTATTTTACGCTGCCATAAGCAAATCACAGAAGCACTCACATTTCTGAAGGTACAAATATTCCCTTTTAGATGTCTATTCTTTGTCTTCTATATACTTGAATAAAACCCTGTTTCTACCATAATGAACTGGGTTGTTTTTCTCCCTAACTAAACTGTAAGGTTCTTGAAGGCACAGACTGATCTGATTCATTCAATAAACATTTACTTAAGTCTACTATGAGCCAGTCACTGCTCAGATCTACATAACTGTGATCAAAATAAAATGGTTGTTAAATTCTAGTAGTATATGTCTTTGTAGCCCTGTACATAGCTAAGTGTTTGAAACATGATAGGCACTCAATAAATGCTGAATGAATAGAGAGCAAAAATGAAACAAGTCCTTACGCATTATTCTTAATCCACATTATATTCATTATTGGATTACCAATTACCAAGCCTAGACTGCTAAATATAACTTATTCTCTGTAATACTATCATTACCAGAGGTAATATTATTTAAACTGTTGTTTAATAAAACTACAAATTATGAAAACTACAACTACACTAAAAGGTATAGCCATTTTAATTCACGTCATGCAATTTACCACTAAATACTTTACAATCATCATTTCATAGGTGAAAATTTTTCCTTAGAATTTGAAATAACTATTTTTTAACAATAAAATCTTTTTAAAGTTTTATCCAAAAATTTGTAACTTGTGAACCTTGCCATTTGTTAGGAGTACTCAAGCAGACATCCTCATGATGAGGCATATTCACTTACTAATAACAGAATGTTACCTTCACTTCTCACCTCAATCAACCACTACCTCTCCTTTCCATTTATTTATTGTCTTAACATTTAAAGTGTCATGATTTATGGTATGATTAATACTAAAATTCCCCAAGTGTCAAAGAAGAAAGTACCACAGGAATATACAGCCAACCATCAAGCTCTTTAAGGACTCTAAACCTTGACACTCTAAGACCAAAACCTTCCATCAGGAGCTTAACAAAATTTCATCTGTACCTGTTTCACTAAAACTTTCATTGTCCTCTTCTTCTTCTGTAATTACAGGCATACTCAGCCTTAAAGATTTATCTTCTTTATGTACATTCTGCACGTCATCTGGAAATAGTTGGGAAAATGATTTTATACAAAAGCAAAGAATGTTAGTCTTTGAGAAAATTTTTTACGCAAATAATGTCATTATTACAATAACAAAAATTAGATATTTAAACTAAAAGCTAAAATTGTAATGATAAAGAGAAATATGCATTTTAAAACATGTATCTGTTTTTAAGTACTAATACATTTGTATCTAAGCTTTGAAAAGAACCTAAGTCTTCCATTAAAGTAAAGAAAATGGAGAAAAAGGGGAAAAATGAAATTAACCAAACATGAGTATCTTACTCAAGCTTTATTCACACACATCACGGGTTATATCTACAGACATCAGGGAATAATCATGTGTGTTATTTCAACTTTATTAACTAATCACAAATGTAATTTTAAAGTTAATGGCCTTGTTTTTAAATGTATACTTTCTTTTCTCACTATATATACTCTACAAGACAGATTTCTCTAGTCATAATTTGCCATTGACTTTCCATTTTCCAAAAGATTTTTCTACATCAACCTTCTGGTGCCTGAAGAAATATCATAATCAAATTTATGAAACACCGTTGTCTCATCAGGTCCCATTTAGCACGTAATTTTTAGGTTACAACATCAATACCCACATCCAGTCATTCTCTATTCCTTACGCTGCCTTATTCTTTTCCCCAATCCTTTTACCACCTGATCTATTATTATATGTGAATTTCTTTCTCTATGGTCTGCCTCCTCCCACTAGAATGTAAGTTTCACAAAGATAGATTTTGATTTAAGTTAAGGTACCCCCAGCACTTAGAAAAGTGCCTGGCATATAGTAGAGCCTCAACAAATATTTATTAAATGATTAAATATGGATTTGACTTTTTTTATACCACAGTATTTCATTTAGCACATATGCTAATATGTACCTATCAGTGCAAAAGGCAAGAAATTAAATGAAAATAAGTTTAAGCTTTCTACTCTGAACGTATGTATGCTTGGGACCTTAATGGAGTATAGACTTTATGCAGTGAATAGACTGCTCTAAAGTAGAGTTGAGTAAACGGTAATAAGCTTCCATTTAAACACAATTCAAGCTTAATAAAATAATACTAAGTTTCAAGTCATTAAAATAGAATTTTACCTTTACTTGCAAATCATAAATATTAATTATAGTAAATTACTACATGATTTTTAAGATGGTAGTTTTAGGAAATCTTTTTGTATATCTAATCACTTTTTTTTTAACTTGAACCTATAAAATTTTTCAATTCGCAGAATTATAATCAGTACAATCTACTCAAAGTTACTGATACTGTTCTTCACAATCTTTTAGCAATGTCCATCCATATCCATTATTAATGGTTTTTCCCTAAATTCACATTTACAACCTAACAATCTATCCAACAATGTCAAAGGACTGAGTTAAAAACTGACAGCTGAGAAAAAAGTTTACATCTAGTCACATGACGATTAACTACATTTCAGAGATGGATTTCTACATTAAGTTTAAAAACTAAAAAGCAACGTTCTCTAAAAGCTCTTTTTTTTTTTAACGTTTATTTATTTTTGAGACAGAGGGAGACAGAGCATGAACGGGGGAGGGTCAGAGAGAGGGAGACACAGAATCTGAAACAGGCTCCGGGCTCTGAGCTGTCAGCACAGGGGCCCGATGCGGGGCTCGAACTCACGGACCGCGAGATCGTGACCTGAGCCGAAGTCGGCGCTCAACTGACTGAGCCACCCAGGCGCCCCTCTCTAAAATCTCTTAAAAACAAATACAGTGCTTTTGTATTTGGAAACCAAATACAAACCAAGAAGTACAATACAAATACAAGGAACCAGGAAGTAAGCACACAAAACTTCAGATGTTTATCTCAAAGTCCACACAGTAAATAAAGCTTATGAACTTTAGTCACCGGTATGTTGCATTTATTTATCCAGGCCTTTATCCAGAACCTGATTGCATTTATTGTACATAAAAACTGAATTGAATGGCCACCCAGTTTCCTAAACCATTACAGTTAAGAAGGAGCAAAAGGGCCAAAAATTGCAACAAGCCACAATGAGAGTAGAAATAAGATACCCACCACAATAAATATAACAGAAAAACTTTTTACAAAACAAGACCTAAGAGCTGACAAAGTACTGTATCATGAAGCCATAAGTATAAAGATAAATTTCCCCACACTTAACATATTTTTTTTAATGTTTATTTATTTTTGAGACAGAGACAGCACACGAGTGGTGGAGGGGGCAGAGAGAGGGAGACACAGACTCTGAAGCAGGCTCCAGGCTCTGAGCTGTCAGCACAGAGCCCGACGTGGGGTTTGAACTCATGAACTGAGAGACCATGACCTGAGCCGAAGTTGGATGCTTAACCGACTGAGCCCCCCAGGTGCCCCTTAACATATTTCTTGATACAATTATTAAAAAACCCAGTAATGTAATATGCTTATGATGATAACTCTGAGTCGTAAAGAGAAAATTTATGTTTAGGGTACAATGTTCTAGAAAAAAGGAGAGCAGAAAATACATTTTAGTATTTTTCTCATTATAAAAATAAGTGCACATTGTAGAAAACAAGAAATATATAGAGAAGAATGTTTTAGAAAGATATTAACCAGAATAAATAAACTTTTAAAAAGTAAATTTTGACATTTAAATCATTAACCTCAGTTATCACAAACACTAACTCCCCAGAGGGTATCAGGTAGATGGTTATACTGTGCTCAAAGCTACCAGTGTGGGACACAATTATAACTAAAGACTAATGCTCAATCTCAAAACAAATGGTTACTAGACATGCAGCTAGAATACAATGTACCTAACTGCATGTCTAATTTGAGCTCCAGATCCTTATTTCCAGTTACCTGAGAAACAGCAAGTATAGCAATTAAAGATTCAGGCTTGTATTCAGACAGAATGCTATTCAAATCTCAGCTCTATTTATAGCTAGGTGACCTTGGACAAGTGAAAAAACTGTGGCAGATCATAAATGTGGCATAAATAATAGCCGCTATCTTCTTCACAACCATATCATTACTATTACTGATGTCCTCCTAGAAATGTGCATGCTATGGTCTAGGATTGGGAACAGATATAGCTGGAGCTTGAATAATACAAATTTAGGTAAATCTAACCAATACACTGAGCAGTTACTTATGTGCCAGACGGCTCTTATAGGAATTGAACCTGAAAAGGCAGATCAGGGCAAATTCTACCCCAAAAGAAATCTTCACCCTGTGATCATTATTCCTGTTAAAGGCACCAATATTCCTTCAGTTGCATTAAGCATCCTTATCTCACCCCTCTCCATCAGCCTCTGTGTTTGGTGACATACCTCTAAATTGCATCTACGTTTGGTTATAGACATTGGTTCTCCTATCTGTTCGTCTGCTTGTCTAATTCCTACCACCACCTGGCCAGATGCTCATTACTCCTAAACAGCCTTTTACTTAGTGTTCCTATTTTCAGTTTGTCCCCACCTACCCACTATACTACTCCCAGATTGATTTTCTTCAAAGAAAACTGGTCATACCACTTTCTTGCTCAGAAGTCTCAGATGACTCCCCACTGCCTACCAAAGTCTGCTGGTTCCACATTTCAGGGCTGGTCACAATAGAATCCTCAACATATTTTTCTACATTAACTCCTCAACCCATCCTTTACACTCCAAGCAAAATGGAGTCACTCTATACTTCCAACTACCCTGACTTTTTTTCATACCAATCCTTCTACTTGTCTTAAGCCTATGAAATTATTGTTACGTTTATTAAAAATAAAAAATCTCTGAATTTTCCCGATTACTAAAGTAACATATAGTTATCACATAAAATTCAAACATTACAGAAATTTATGGACTTGGAAATTCCCCATGATCCCATCCCTGAGAATTAACCACTGTTAAAAAGCTTCTAGATTTCTTCAATGATATATATTGTGTTTATGTCTACATATATTTTTATGAACAGAAATGCAATCATACTCCTGTTTAAAAAGACATTTTTGGGGCACATGGGTGATTCGGTCAGTTTAGCATCCAACTCTTGATTCTGGCTCAGGTCAATCTCACAGTTGGCAGGATCAAGCCCTGCACTGGACTCCGCACTGACAGTGCAGAGCCTGCTTGGGATTCTCTCTCTCTCTCCCTGTCTCTCTACCCCTCCCATGCTTTCTCGTTCTCTCTCTCAAATAAACTTAAAAAAAAAAAAAAAAAAAAGTCTTTAAAATTAAAAAAAATAAAAAAACATTTTCACTAAGCAATGTCTTGATAGATTTTGAACATATTTTCATGTCCGTATACATAGAACTTTCTCTAGCTTTTTAATAACTGCAAAATATTCTTTTATATGGGCTGACAAATTTATATACCCAACTTTTTAATGTTATACATTTGAGTTGTTTAGTACTTGCCATTTCAAATAATCCTGGAGTGAATGTCCTATTTTTGTCACTTGTAAAGGATAAATTCCGAGAAATTAAATTGCTACATTGAAAGACACATACCTTTAAAATTTTGACAGATGATTCCAAACTGCTGTCTGAAAAGGATGTGCCAATTTATACTCCCACTTAAATTCAGATTCTACATCTTCACACATTCACTATCAATGGGTATTCACTTATACTTAACCTTTGCCAATCTAACAAATTATATAAAAATCATATTTTAAATTATATTAATTATTGAGATTAAATATCTCTTCATATGCATGTTGACTGCACTTTGTGAATTGCCTGCTCATCTCCTAAGCCAATTTTTCTACTGAGTGGTGGCCCTTTTGTTACTAATTGGTAAGAGCTCCCTAAAATTAGAAATGTTAACATTATTATATATGCTGCAAGTAGTTTTACAAACTCTTTTGCATTTTATAGAATATAAGGTGTCTCTTGGAAAAAGCATGAAATCAAAAATACCCTTTCACATTAGGGAAATGAATTTTTGATTAAAAAGAAACTATGAAGTAAGCAGATGGACCTCTATTAACATACAGACTAACAAACCACCTCTGCTTCAGAGTATTTACAACACCTTCTGAGCCACTTTCTTTCTCACGGGTTAAATCCTCCCTAATACTTCTAAGTAAATTCAGTAACAAATCTTGGATGTGATAAAGAACCAGTTCTTAAAGTTAATTTCAGAGGTGATGAAAATGTTTCAACTACATTAAGTAATAAAATACAGTTAGTGAAGGAAGTGATATTTCATAAGTTACACCTGCCAAATATTTAAGATGAAAAGAAACTTTCATTGAGATGCCTAGGTGGCTCAGTCAGTTGAGCATCTGACCAGCTCAGGTCATCGACCTCACAGTTCGTAAGTTGGAGCCCCGCATCAGCCTCTGTGCTGTCAGTGCAGATCCCGCTTTATATCCTCTGCCCTCCCCCTTTCTCTGCACCTCCCCCTCTCCCTCTCTTAAAAATAAACATTAAAAAAAAACACTTTAATTTCTTTCCCATCTTGCACTTGCTTCTCCTTTGTTCCTCAACTACATTAAACACACACACACACACACACACCCTATTTCACTACCTGTTTTTTAGGGGTTTAAGAAAGCAGCCTGGTCAGCTGACCTCTCTCTGCACTTGTGTGAAGGTTGATTACTAACAAAAAATGCTCCTGCAGCTTTTGAAACCTCAGTTCTCTTTGGTACCTTAGAAGAAAAGTCTTAATCTTCCAGAATTTTTACATATAATCAAACTAATCAGTCTTTATGTCCTCTCATTTGGTTTTGTTTTGGTTGTTGAAGTATTGTTTACATATAACAAGAGTCACCATTTTCAATTACAGGTTTAGGAGTTTGGACAATGCAGTTGTGTGATTACCATACAGAACACTTCTATCACATCGAAAATTTCCCTTGTGCCATTTTGCAGTCAACACCTCCCCCCACCCTCAGTTCCTAGCAACCAGTAATGTTTTCTGCCCCTACAGATTTGCCTTTTCCAGAATGTCTTATATGCCTTTAGTATCTGTCTTCCTTCATGTATTTAGCACCGTATTTAGCACAATGCATATGAGTCGCCCATGCTATCACATGTTATCAGTAGTTTCTTTATTCCTGCATAGTATCCACTGGATGCTTACTCCACAGTTGGTTTATCCAATGACCAGTTGAAGATATATAAGCTGTCTACAATCTTTCACAATTATGAATGAAACCATTATAAACTTTTACATACAAATTTTTATGTGAATATATAATTTTTCATTTCTCTTGGGTAAATACCAAGGAGTAGTAGGACTGCTAGGTCATATGGTTAAGTTGTGTGTTTAACTTTATTAGAAGCTGCCAGTCTTCTAAAGTGACTATACACCATTCTGGATTCCCACCAGAAATGTACAAAGGTTCAAACTGTTTTGTGTCCTTATCAGCTTTTGTTATTGCCAATTTTTTTGTTTTGTTTTTTGTTTTTTGTAGCCATTCCAACAGGGAAAATAGAATGTCATTATGCTTTTAATTTGTATTCCTAATAACTATAAGATGTCAAACATCTTTTGATATGTTTATTTGCCATCTATATATTCTTTTCAAAGTGTCTGCTCAAATCTTTTGCCCATTTTTTAATTGGGTTGTTTGTTTATTATTAAGTTTGGACGGTTCTTTATATATTTGGATACAAGACCTCCATCAGGTCTGTATTTTACAAATATTTTCTCCAGTCTGTAGTCTGGTATTTTCGTTTTCTTAACAGTGTCTTCCAAAGAATTTTAATTTGAGGCAAGTCCAATTTGTCAATTTTTTCCCTTTATGGCTTGTATTTATTATGTCATGTATAAAAGTCTTTGCCCAATCTAAGACCACATTTTCTATGTTTTTGTCTATAAGTTTCATAATTTTAGGTTTTATATTTAGGTCTGTGATCATTTTAAATTAATTTCTGTAAATGATGAGAGGTATGAGTTGAGGGTCTGTTTTTTTGCATATGAATATAAAATTGAAGTATGGATCTATTTCTAGGATGTCTTAACCTTGTATGTCTGTCTTTTTGCAGAGAGCACAGTCTTGATTTCTGAAGCTTTACAGTTATTTCTCAAAACTGTTTTGGCTACTCTGGTTTCTCTTCATTTCCCTATATTCTTAAGAATTAGCTTGTTAATTTATAAAAAATAACTCTATTGGAATTCCATTTAAGCTACAGAACAATTTGGGATTAGTTGACTCTTAACGTATTGGGTCTTCTAATCCAGGAAGTCCATATTATCCCTCTATTTGCTTAATTTTTCTGATTTCTTTCATCGTTTTGTAGTTTTCAGCATGCAGATCCTGAACATATGTTGTTACCTATATACCACGGTATTTTGTGTTTTGGGTGTTATTGGGTGTTTTGGGTGTTATACTTTTTAACATTTTTTTCAATTAACAATTATTCCATTGCTAGCACAGAGAAATACTAACCCTGCACCTTGTGACCTCGTTAAACTTATTAGTTCTGGTAGCTACTGTGTAGATTTTTTGAGAGTTTCTGAGTAAGAAATAATTTCATTTGCAAACAGACATAGTATTACTTCCTCCTTTCCAATCTAAATGTCTATTCTTCCTTTTCTTGCCTTACTTCACTGGCTAGGACCTCCAGTATGATGTGTAAGAGGAGCAACAAGCGGTCATCCCTGCCTTGTTTCCAATTTTAGGGGAAAAGTATGGTTTCACCATTAAGTATGATGTTAGTTACAGTTTTTCACAGAAGTCCTTTATCAGGGTGAGGAAGTTCCCTTCTAACGCTAATTTTCCCAGAGCTTTTATCATGAGTAGATGCTGGATTTTGTCAAATATTTTGTCTGTATCTATTGAGATGATTATATAGTCCTTCTCCTTTATTCTGCTAATTTGGTGAATTATGTTGGTTTATTTCCTAAATAAACCAGCCTGATATTCCTGGGATAAACCTTAGTTTGTCCTACCAAATTGTCCTTTTAATATACTGGTGGATTCAACTTGCTAACAGTTTGTAAGGATTTTTACATTTACTTTCATGAGGGATATTGGTCTTTAGTTGTCTTTTCTTATAGTATCAATAAGCTGGTAAGTGTTCTTTCTTGTTTTTTCAGAAAGAACAGGATTGACAGTATTCCTTTCTTAAGTGTTTGCTAGAATTCCCAGCAAAGCCATCTGGGAATTTAATTTTTTAGTAAACATAGAACTACTCAGATTCTCTATTTCTTCTTGTTTTGGTTTTGGAAATGTCTTTTAAAAAATATATCCATTTTATCTAAGCTGTCTAACTTATTGGCACAAAAGTATTCAGGGACACCTGGGTGGCTCAGTCAGTTCAGTCCAGCTCTTGATTTTAGCTCAGCTCATGATCTCATGGTTTTGGGGATCAAGCCTCACATCAGGCTCTGCCTCATTCCCACTCACACTTTCTCTATCAAAATAAATAAATATTTTTTAAAAAAGGTATTCCCAACTTTTATTTATTGTCCTCTTAATTTCTGTAAGGTCCACAGTAGTATCCCTTACTTTACTAAATTTTTTGTTACTATTTTCTTTTCAGTGAATTCTCTTTAAGATACTTTTAAACATAAAATCAGTCATTTATAAATCATGGTAATTTTATAACCTTTATAAAAAAGCATATCTCACTTCACTCTCCTGCCTAATTACACTAATAGGCCTAGCCCTTCAAGATCAATATTAAATACAATTGTGATACTTCTATATATTACCAACAAACATGAGGTGGCCTTTTGACATACACTTTTTATTTTTTTAATTTATTTTTTTTTTGATTTTTTTTTTTTTAACGTTTATTTATTTTTGAGACAGAGAGAGACAGAGCATGAACGGGGGAGGGTCAGAGAGAGGGAGACACAGAATCTGAAACAGGCTCCAGGCTCTGAGCTGTCAGCACAGAGCCCGACGCGGGGCTTGAACTCGCAGACAGGGAAATCATGACCCGAGCCGAAGTCGGCCGCTTAACCGACTGAGCCACTCAGGCGCCCCGACATACACTTTTTAAAACTGAGTTAAAGAAATAACCATCTACTTCTTTTATCTCGAGCAGGGATTGACAAACTATGGACCCAGCCTAAATCTGCCCTACCACCCGTTTTTGTAACACACTTTTTTTGAAACACACTCATTTATTTATATACTGTCTGTAGTTACTTTCACCTTACGATGGCAGAATTGAGTAGATGTGACAGAAATCAGACAGCCCATGAAGCCTAAAATATTTACCCTCTGGCCCTTTACAACAGTTTTGCTGACCCCCTAATTTAGAGGATTCTTCTTTTAATCAAGAATGGATGCTAGATTTTATCAAACATCTTCTTGGGTTAGTGTTATAATGAATTTACATTTTCCTCTTTAACCTATTTATATGGCAAATTATATTGAGATTCCTAATTGCACCATCCCTGCATCCTGGAATGAATGCACCAAGGTGTTTTTTTTCTTTTTTTTTTTAATGTTTATTTTGAGAGAGAGAGCATGTGTGAGTGGGGCTGGGGGCAGAGACAGAGGGAGAGACAGAATCCCAAACAGGCTGTCTGCACACAGCCCGACACAGGGCTTGATTCTCTAGAACTATGAAATCATGACCTGAGCCAAAATCAAGAGTTGGACACTTAACCCACTGAGTCACCCAGGTACCCCAGTCAAGTTGTTTTATATCTGGGATTCTTCTGATACATGTAACAGGATTTTTTTATCAGTAATACTTATAAGTGAGATTGGTCTAATAGTTCTCTTCCCAGTATCTGCTAGCCTTGTAAAAAAGAACTAAAGAAATCTGCTTTTGAAGTATTTCCTGATTATCCTTAACAAATACGGTATCTGTTCCTCTGAATGTTCAGTGTTCTTCAAGCAACTGTTACTGAACTTAATCATATCTGAACTATGCTAAAGGAATTTAACTTCAATTCCCCTTCTAGTGCCTCAGTATAAGAAGGAAAACAATGCTAAAAGGCTGTAACATATTTTCTTATACTGCTCTAGAAGCTGGGAGTGTTTTATACTAGACTGAATATTTACTAATGCTTCTAATGCTTTTTTTTTTCTCCTGAGTCTGCTACGTGTGTATGTATGGTGAATATGTAATACCTAATGTAATTTCTTAAAAATTAAACTATTAAAATGTCATTTCTTTAGGAATCACATACCAAGGTTAATTTTATAGACACACTATTTTAAAAGAAAAGGTGCATCTTAACTAATGCAGCTAAAGGGAAATACAGTTTATAGAATACATTATTTCACACACAAAAATTACTAATAAAGTATGCTCTGGATAATTCTAGACTGATTCTATAACTATATAGCTACATGACTTTTGGACAAGTTATTTAATCTGTACGGACCTGAACTGAATCTCATCATCTATGAAATGATGAATTTGATGACTCCTAGGGTCCCTTTCAGCAGTAAGATTCTAAGAATCTAAGATAACTAATTTATTTCTTATATTAAATCTCACAAGGTTCTCAAACAAGTGTCTAATCCTTTTTAATAAAGAAAAAATAGGTAAGTTTGATATGATGTAATAGCTTTATTAGCCTCATGTTTATCTTTGTAATTTGTCCAGTTTCCATTGGATGTATTTGTTCTGCAAAATTGTCTAAGGCCATAATTATCACACAACATACATATTTTAAAAGAATAATATAGGTGTGCCTGTGTGGCTCAGTTGGTTAAGTGTCCAACTCTTGATTTCAGCTCAGGTCATGATCTCAGTTTGTGAGTTTGAGCCCTGCATTGGGCTCTGTGCTGACAGCATGGAGCCTGCTTAGGATTCTCTCTCTCCCTTTCCCTCTGTCACTCTTTCTCTCTCTCTCAAAATAAATAAATGAACTTAAAAAAATTTTTAAATAAAGAATTTTTAAAAAATGAAAATAAAATAGGAATATAACTTAAAAAAAATGGTAAGGGGAGGCTTTGAATAAGACCCATTATCCCTTGTTGAGTCTCAAAAAGACTTTAAAAAGTTACCTCTGTTTTTGGAAGACATCTTCCTTCCTGCTGATTTCAATGTTTCTTTATTTCTTTTTTTCCTAGTTGCTTTGATCTGTCCTTGACCAGATGCAGAATCAGAGTCAGAAGAGTCAAGTTTGACTTGACGGTGCCTTCTTGACTTGGATGCCTTGAGAGTGAGAAATCCAATTAACCACAATGAATCACAAAATGAATCCAACTGATGGATAATTTAGGGAAAGAAGCATATACAATCAAAGAGGAGGAAAAATAAAAATCATAAAGTACTTTACCATAATGCTGGCTTAACACTTGTTGCATATATATACTCTTTTATCTTTACAATAGGAAAGCCTCTCTGGAGTGTCATCAGCAACTACTCAAACTGGGTGAAAAATGTAGTTGTTGGGTTAAAATGTAGTTGTAGGTGCATGGCTGGGAAACAGGTGTAAAGGATGAGTACTGTTTTTTACTGTCTAATAACCTATTTTTCCTTTCTTCTAATAACACTTATGTTCCCTAGTTACCACCATATGTTTTGAGTGGAACTACTTTATGCCTGGTTCCAGGTATGTGCCGCTGACCTAGTCAAAAGTTTCACATTCCCATGGCCACTGATTTTGGGCATGTGATCTCTATCATGGCCAGAATAATAAAATGGAGAAATAACTCTCCATTTTAGAGTTCTAGTTAACTATCAGGAAGGAAAATTCTCCCTTTCTATTGAACCTAAAGCTGGCACCACAGCAAAGAGGGCTGTCAGGAAGAACACTTGAAGACAGTAAAAGCAACACAGCAGGTAAGAAATGGAGGGATGGTGCAAGGACATTTTAGTTTCATCAGTCAATGAATTCCCTTACTTGCTTAAGCAGAGTTCTCACAGGAGTTTTCAGTTAATGCCATGTATGCAGTGCAGGTATTAACAATTGTTTAAAAACTATCATGCATTATATGTTAATTGTGTCTCAATAAAGAAAAAATCTGCAGCTATGCTATGACACACTCTATTAACACTTTATGGGAATTATAATTTAATTCTTTAATAACTTTTAAAAAGTATTTCATTATGTCTAAAGATACACATTAAATATCAATTAGCACTATATTATATGGAAACAGTTCTGGTTTAAAACAATTTGGATTAATTAATTTATTGTTCTTCGTTCAACAATATTTTGTACTCAATTTACTGTGAGATACCTATATGTAACACTTAACAAATCTACAGTCACTTTTAACTTTTTTTATTCCTTTTCATTTCTACAACTAGAAAATGATAGTAATTTCCCACAGAATACAGACATTCTTGGATTCATGAAAAAAGGAAAAAATATGGGATTGAGCACATAAGTTTATCAGTGCTCTCTCCTAAAATGCCACTAACATGAAAGTAAGAAGCTAAAAATGAATAAATTCACAAAACAGAGCTAACAGAAAACAATGCAGCTGCTAAAAAAATTTTAGCAGTAGAAACAGTGAGTGGTAGCTGATTGAAGTGAATGAAGAAATTTGAAATCTAACTGCCTATATTGAGGAAGTTACTAGAAAGCAAGCTGATCCAAGTGGATCAGGAATTAGTCATCAGAAATGGGACAACAAAGGGGCGCCTAGGTGGCTCAGTTGGTTAAGTGTCTGACTTTGGCTCAGGTCATGATCTCACACTTCATGAGTTGGAGCCTTGCATCAGGCTCTATGCTGACAGCTTAGAGCCTGGAGCCTGCTTTGCATTCTGTGTCTCCCTCTCTTTCTGCCCCTCCCCTACTCACACTTTGTGTCCCTCTCTCTCTCAAAACTAAATAAACATTAAAAAAAAAAAAAAAGAAAAGAAAAGAAATGGGACAACAAAAATGGCAGATAGGCTGAAAATCTACAGAAGTAATTGTGTCCTGTTTCCCAACCTCAAAACTCAACAACTGACCTCCTGCAGAAAACAGGAGGCTTGCTCTCTGGAGAGGCTAAGCTGCAGGGTTGAGGAATGGTGTAATAGAAGAAGGGGACAGAGTCTCTCACTGACAACCCAGGAGTTAGGTGAAATCTGCATAAGGAACAGTAAGCCTCTTGAGGGACTCTCTCTGTAGGCTCCCAAAACATTGGCAGCCTGGTTTATTTACCTCTCCTTCCTGCAGACAAGCTGTCTGGTAAAAATGACCAGATCCAAGGAAAAGAAATACTGAGGCTAAAAGTTGTAGCTCTATATGACCACTCTTAAATATGATCTAAGGCTCTTCAAATGTTTCAACAAAGCCACCAAAATGAAAGAGATCAAAATAAACAAAAATAGGAACTCTAGGGAGAAAGGAGGAAACTTCAAAACACTGTAGCATCCTCAAACAGATAAAAGATAAAGACAGTGCCTCCAGAAAAAAAAATTTTTTTGAGTAAGAAAAGATTCAGAGAAGAAAAAAAATCTTAGCAATAAAAAAAGGTCAGCAGAAATAAACAATTCAAATAATGGATCAGAAGACAAAGTTTAGGCAGTCTTCCTGGAAATGGGTTGAAAACAGAAAACAAAAATAAGAAAATGAAAATTCAAGAGAAGAAGCAAGAATGCAGCAAAAATACTATCAAAGAAACAATATAAAAAACTCCTCATAACTGAAGGCTATCAGATTAAAAGAATACCTGCCCTGAAAGCCAAGGGCAGTGATGGGGAAAAAAAAGACCCACACCAAGTTACATTATCATGAAATTTCAAAATTCCAGGGATAGAAAGTCCTAAAACCTTCCATGATCAAGAATATCAAAAGCTGGAAGACAATAACAAACAACAGTGTCAAAATTCCAAGTAAACACCAGAAAAGATAACTGAAAGAGAAAAAGTTAAAGATGGATTAGGAATTCTGGGGTGGAAGCCGTGGAGCAGGAGACTGCTGGGTTATAGGAGCTCTGTAGTAGTATTAGACTTTTTAAACTACATACATGTATTGTGGCGCCTGGGTGGCTCAGTTGGTTAAGCGTCCGAAGTTGGCTCCGGTCATGATCTCACAGTTCATGAGTTGGAGCCCCACGTAGTGCTCTGTGCTGACAGCTCAGAGCCTGGAGCCTGCTTTGGATTCTGTGTCTCCCTCTCTCTCTGCCTCTTCCCTGCTTGCACTCTGTCTCTCTCTCTCAAAAATAAATGTTAAGGGGTGAGAGGGGAAGATGGCGGCGTAGGAGGACGCTGGGCTCACCACGTCATGCTGATCACCCAGATTCCACCTACACCTGCCTAAATAACCCAGAAAACCGCCAAAAGACTAGCAGAATGGATTCTCTGGAGCCAAGCGCAGACAAGAGGCCCACGGAAGGGGGTAGGGAGGGCGGAGAGGCGGTGCGCACTACACGGACTTGTGGGAGGGAGCCAGGGCGGAGGGGCAGCCTGCCGGCCAAGCAGAGCCCCCAAGTCTGGCTGGCAAAAGCGGAGGGGCCGGACGGAGTGTGTTCTGACAGCAAGTGGGACTTGACATCTGGAAGGTTATAAGCTAACAGCTCTGCTCGGAGAGCGGGAAGGCTGGAGGACAACGGGAGGGAGAGTTGTTCAGCCCAGGACAACAGAGCTCAGCTTGGCGGGGAACAAAGGCCCTCACCAGCGCCATCTCCCTCACCTATCCCCCAGCCAAAATCCCAAAGGGAACCAGTTCCTGCCAGGGAATTTGCTTGCACCACACAAACATCCAACGCTGTGCTTCTGCGGATCCATCCCTCCAGCGGCGGGTCTGACTCCCTCCCAGTGCCGCAGGGCCCCTCCCAAAGTGGATCACCGAAGGATAAGCAAGCTGAGCCTGCCCCTCCTGCCCCTGTGCACCTTGCCGATCCACCCCAGCTAATACGCCAGATCCCCAGAACCACAAGCCTGGCAGTGTGCAAGTAGCCCAGACGGGCCACGCCACCCAACAGTGAATCCCACCCCAAGGAGAGGGGAAGAGAAGGTACACGCCAGTCTGACTGTGGCCCCAGCAGTGGGCTGGGGGCAGACATCAGGTCTGACTGCAACCCTGCCCACCAACGCAAGTTATTCAAGACAGCACAGGGGAAGTGCCCCGCAGTTCCGCACCACTCCAGGGACTATCCAAAGTGATGAAACAGAAGAATTCGCCTCAAAAGAAACTCCAGGAAATAGCAACAGCTAACGAACTGATCAAAAACGATTTAAACAATATAACAGAAAGTGAATTTAGAATAATAGTCATAAAATTAATCGCTGGGCTTGAAAACAGTATAGAGGAGAGCAGAGAATCTATTGCTACAGAGATCAAGGGACTAAGGAACAGTCAGGAGGAGCTAAAAAATGCTATAAATGAACTGCAAAATAAAATGGAGACAACCACGGCTCGGATTGAAGAGGCAGAGGAGAGAATAGGTGAACTAGAAGATAAAATTATGGAAAAAGAGGAAGCTGAGAAAAAGAGATAAAAAAATCCAGGGGATTTTTAGAGGGGAAAATTAGAGAACTAAGTGATGCACTAAAGAGAAATAATATATGCATAATTGGTATCCCAGAGGAGGAAGAGAGAGGGAAAGGTGCTGAAGGTGTACTTGAAGAAATAATAGCTGAGAACTTCCCTGAACTGGGGAAGGAGAAAGGCATTGAAATCCAAGAGGCACAGAGAACTCCCTTCAGACGTAACTTGAATCGATCTTCTGCACGACATATCATAGTGAAACTGGCAAAATACAAGGATAAAGAGAAAATTCTGAAAGCAGCTAGGGATAAACATGCTCTAACATATAAAGGGAGACTGATAAGACTCATGACGGATCTCTCTACTGAAACTTGGCAGGCCAGAAAGGAATGGCAGGAGATCTTCAATATGATGAACAGAAAAAATATGCAGCCGAGAATCCTTTGTCCAGCAAGTCTGTCATTTAAAATAGAAGGAGAGATAAAGGTCTTCCCAAACAAACAAAAACTGAAGGAATTCGTCACCACTAAGCCAGCCCTACAAGAGATCCTAAGGGGGATCCTGTGAGACAAACTACCAGAGACATTGCTACAAGCATGAAACCTACAGACAACACAATGAATCTAAACCCATATCTTTCTACAATAACACTGAGCGTAAATGGACTAAATGTGCCAACCAAAAGACATAGGGTATCAGAATGGATAAAAAAAAAAGACCCATCTGTTTGCTGTCTACAAAAGACTCATTTTAGACCTGAGGACACCTTCAGATTGAAAGTGCAGGGATGGAGAACTATCTATCATGCTACTGGAAGTCAAAAGAAAGCTGGAGTAGCCAGACTTATATCAGATAAACTAGACTTTAAAGGCTGTAACAAGAGATGAAGAAGGGCATTATATAATAATTAAAGGGTCTATCCATCAGGAAGAGCTAAAAATTATAAATGTCTATGCGCCGAATACGGGAGCCCCCAAATATATAAAACAACTACTCACAAAGATAAGCAACCTTATTGATAAGAATGTGGTCATTGCAGGGGACTTTAACACTTCACTTACAGAAATGGATAGATCATCTAGACACATAGTCAATAAAGAAGCAAGGGCCCTGAATGATACATTGGATCAGATGGACTTGACATATATAGAACTCTGCATCCCAAAGCAATAGAATATACTTTCTTCTCGAGTGCACATGGAACATTCTCCAAGATAGATCACATACTGGGTCACAAAACAGCCCTTCATAAGTATACAAGAATTGACATCATACCATGCATACTTTCAGACCACAATGCTATGAAGCCTGAAATCAACCACAGGAAAAAGCCTGGAAAACCTCCAAAAGCACGGAGGTTAAAGAACACCCTACTAAAGAATGAATGGGTCCACCAGGCAATTAGAGAAGAAATTTAAAAATATATGGAAACAAACGAAAATGAAAATACAACAATCCAAATGCTTTGGGATGCAGCGAAGGCAGTCCTGAGAGGAAAATACATTGCAATCCAGGCCTATCTCAAGAAACAAGGAAAATCCCAAATACAAAATCTAACAGCACACCTAAAGGAAATAGAAGCAGAACAGCAAAGACAGCCTAAACCCAGCAGAAGAAGAGAAATAATAAAGATCAGAGCAGAAATAAACAATACAGAATCTAAAAAAACTGTAGAGCAGATCAATGAAACCACGAGTTGGTTTTTTGAAAAAATAAACAAAATTGATAAACCTCTAGCCAAGCTTCTCAAAAAGAAAAGGGAGATGATCCAAATAGATAAAATCATGAATGAAAATGGAATTATTACAACCAATCCCCCCGAGATACAAGCAATTATCAGGGAATACTATGAAAAATTATATGCCAACAAATTGGACAACCTGGAAGAAATGGACAAATTCCTAAACACCCACACGCTTCCAAAACTCAATCAGGAGGAAATAGAAAGCTTGAACAGACCCATAACCAGCGAAGAAATTGAATCAGTTATCAAAAATCTCCCAACAAATAAGAGTCCAGGACCAGATGGCTTCCCAGGGGAGTTCTACCAGACGTTTAAAGCAGAGATAATACCTATCCTTCGCAAGCTATTCCAAGAAATAGAAAGGGAAGGAAAACTTCCAGACTCATTCTATGAAGCCAGTATTACTTTGATTCCTAAACCAGACAGAGACCCAGTAAAAAAAGAGAACTACAGGCCAATATCCCTGATGAATATGGATGCAAAAATCCTCAATAAGATACTAGCAAATCGAATTCAACAGCATATAAAAAGAATTATTCACCATGATCAAGTGGGATTCATTCCTGGGATGCAGGGCTGGTTCAACATTCGCAAATCAATCAATGTGATACATCACATTAATAAAAGAAAAGATAAGAACCATATGATCCTGTCAATCGATGCAGAAAAGGCCTTTGACAAAATTCAGCAATGTTTCTTAATAAAAACCCTTGAGAAAGTCGGGATAGAAGGAACATACTTAAAGATCATAAAAGCCATTTATGAAAAGCTCACAGCTAACATCATCCTTAATGGGGAAAAACTGAGAGCTTTTTCCCTGAGATCAGGAACAGGATAGGGATGCCCACTCTCACCGCTGTTGTTTAACATAGTGTTGGAAGTTCTAGCATCAGCAATCAGACAACAAAAGGAAATCAAAGGCATCAAAATTGGCAAAGATGAAGTCAAGCTTTCACTTTTTGCAGATTACATGATATTATACATGGAAAATCCGATAGACTCCACCAGAAGTCTGCTAGAACTGACACATGAATTTAGCAAAGTTGCAGGATATAAAATCAATGTACAGAAATCAGTTGCATTCTTAGACACTAATAATGAAGCAACAGAAAGACAAATAAAGAAACTGATCCCATTCACAATTGCACCAAGAAGCATAAAATACCTAGGAATAAATCTAACCAAAGATGTAAAAGATCTGTATGCTGAAAACTATAGAAAGCTTATGAAGGTAATTGAAGAAGATATAAAGAAATGGAAAAACATTCCCTGCTCATGGATTGGAAGAATAAATATTGTCAAAATGTCAATACTACCCAAAGCTATCTACACATTCAATGCAATCCCAATCAAAATTGCACCAGCATTCTTCTCGAAACTAGAACAAGCAATCCTAAAATTCATATGGAACCACAAAAGGCCCCGAATAGCCAAAGTAATTTTGAAGAAGAAGACCAAAGCAGGAGGCATCACAATCCCAGACTTTAGCCTCTACTACAAAGCTGTAATCAAGACAGCATGGTATTGGCATAAAAACAGACACATAGACCAATGGAATAGAATAGAATCCCCAGAACTAGACCCACAAAAGTATGGCCAACTAATCTTTGACAAAGCAGGAAAGAATATCCAATGGAAAAATGACAGTCTCTTTAACAAATGGTGCTGGGAGAACTGGATAGCAACATGCAGAAGATTGAAACTAGACCACTTTCTCACACCATTCACAAAAATAAACTCAAAATGGATAAAGGACCTGAATGTGAGACAGGAAACCATCAAAACCCTAGAGGAGAAAGCAGGAAAAGATCTCTCTGACCTCAGTCGTAGCAATTTCTTACTTGACACATCCCCAAAGGCAAGGGAATTAAAAGCAAAAATGAACTACTGGGACCTTATGAAGATAAAAAGCTTCTGCACAGCAAAGGAAACAACCAACAAAACTAAAAGGCAACCAAGAGAATGGGAAAAGATATTTGTAAATGACATATCAGACAAAGGGCTAGTATCCAAAATCTATTATAAAGAGCTCACCAAACTCCACACCCAAAAAACAAATAACCCAGTGAAGAAATGGGCAGAAAACACGAATAGACACTTCTCTAAAGAAGACATCCAGATGGCCAACAGGCACATGAAAAGATGCTCAATGTCACTCCTCATCAGGGAAATACAAATCAAAACCACACTCAGGTATCACCTCACGCCAGTCAGAGTGGCCAAAATGAACAAATCAGGAGACTACAGATGCTGGTGAGGATGTGGAGAAACGGGAACCCTCTTGCACTGTTGGTGGGAATGCAAATTGGTGCAGCCACTCTGGAAAACAGTGTGGAGGTTCCTCAAAAAATTAAAAATAGACCTACCCTATGACCCAGCAGTAGCACTGCTAGGAATTTACCCAAGGGATACAGGAGTACTGATGCACAGGGGCACTTGTACCCCAATGTTTATAGCAGCACTCTCAACAATAGCCAAATTATGGAAAGAGCCTAAATGTCCATCAACTGATGAATGGATAAAGAAATTGTGGTTTATATACACAATGGAGTACTACAGGGCAATGAGAAAGAACGAAATATGGCCCTTTGTAGCAACGTGGATGGAACTGGAGAGTGTGATGCTAAGTGAAATAAGCCATACTGAGAAAGACAGATACCATACGGTTTCACTCTTATGTGGATCCTGAGAAACTTAACAGAAACCCATGGGGGAGGGGAAGGAAAAAAAAAAAAGAGGTTAGAGTGGGAGAGAGCCAAAGCATAAGAGACTCTTAAAAACAGAACTGAGGGTTGATGGGGGGGTGGGAGGGTGGGTGATGGGTATTGAGGAGGGCACCTTTTGGGATGAGCACTGGGTGTTGTATGGAAACCAATTTGACAATAAATTTCATATATTGAAAAAATAAAAAATAAAAAAATAAATGTTAAAAAAATAAAAAAAGAAAGAAAGAAAGAAAGAAAGAAAGAAAGAAAGAAAGAAAGAACTTACCTGAACAACAACTGAAAAGGCCTTTGATTTTATTCTCGCTAAGGATTCTGCCCTTTCACATCTCTGGATAAAAAATAAACAAGAAGGAGAAAAAGTTAAAACACATAAACATTAAAAGAAATTATGAATACCCAGGTATTTATCAGAAATAAGATTGGAGATAGAAGATACGGTAAAAAGAAATTAACATTTTTTGGACATACATTGACCAAAGACATATAAACACAGACAACATTCTCATAGCAGGTCCACAACACCATCTCCATAGCTACTGACTGTTGAAATTCAGGATTTAAGGAAGATTATATGAATGAAAGCCTTGGTGATCAGGCCACTCCCTCCTCATCTGCCTCCTCTTCTGCCTATGCCCCAAAATGACTCCTGTCTCATCCACGAAGATGGACGAAAACCCTGGAGGCAGGAAGCAATAAACAGTAGCTAGAGCTCCACACTGGCTGAAAGTAGGACAGGAAGTAAGAAAAGACATATTTCAAAAACCCTACTCTGCCTGTGTAAGGACTAAGAGCACCTTCCACCATCATTCTCCCCTTTCCCTGCAAAAACTCTTAACATCCTCACTCCCAATTTATACTTGTGGTCTTCCACAAGGTTTCCAGGAAAAAACAGACTAACTTTTCATAGAGCTGATGTTTCAGGATTGTCTGAGATAATTATTTTAATACCAAGGGTCATAATACCTGTACACAGAATCACTTGTATACATAATACTTGTATACAGAACCACACAGAAAATGAAAACAAACTAACCAAACTATTGCCCCGCAAACAATCAGATAGTGAATTTCTCTGACCTCTGATTCTTGTGAATTTCCTTCTCTCTTTTCTTCTCCATCTTTAACTTTTGATTTTAAGGATGGATTCTGGAAGAGCACAAAAGTTATATATACACATTTACAATTCAAATTAACTAAAAATCAATTGCAAATAATTTCAGAGCAATGAGAATCATTTATTTTTTTAATTACTGCAAAACTAAACGATCATTTCACCTTATTACTGCACGGTTCACCACCTGACATTAAATTAAGATCAAGGTTAGGTTTCAGAATAGTACTAAAAATCATCAATAAAATGCCTAAATCCTCCTAAGGAAGGAAAACATGCATTTCATATAGTAGTAAGAAAATTGGTTTATTCTCCTTTCCTTCAGGTATTCAGAGGTCTTAGTAATGCTAAGTAGAGAGTTTACTCAAAGAGGGTGCTATAAAAAAAGAAGTAGTATAAAAAAAGGGCAATAAGAAAGTACTCCGATAGATTTTTACATTGATTGCCTAGGTCATTTGTGTAACCCATTTGTAACACTTGAAGTATTCAAACATTCTAAACTGTGCTGTCTCTCATTAAAATAAATGTGGGTAGAGGAAGCAAACTCTTTCCTTCTTCTCAAGACTGTCATCTGATCACTTTCTTTATCTTTTCTAAAATTAAGTTTTGAGCCAAATCCCTTTATATAATGAAAAGCCAAAAACTGGCAACCAATCTTTCTGAAAGACAGTATATAAAATAATAATTCCCATCTAGCATTTATGAAAACACTAATACATTATCAGACACATAATAAGTCATCAGAAATTGCTTATGTTTTACTTTTATTTTTTCCTAAAAGTATTTACTAAAATAAGATGGAGTGGTGATTTCAAAGCTAAATTCAGCAAGGCTGGCCATGAGGTTTCCAGGGTAAAAAGTTTCTCTAGGTGAAAAGGTTACTGTGGAATATGGGCAGCTCCAGCGTCAGTATCTGGATCAGAAAACTAAACTGAAAATCTGTAAAACTGTGTAAAACTAAACTGTGCTGATGAGATCTGTAAATGGATAAATCAAGGCAGGCAGAGCATGCCCTCTCACAATGGAAAAAGCCACCACTCAGGTCTAGCAGTCTGTTGCCATGCACAAAAGTGGGACCACTATTAGAAACCACTGATTTTTAACAGAAGCTGGATGTCTGGAATTTTAACTGAAGTCCACAAATATTTAAGTGCCAGTAATTATTTTGACATTTTAAAACAATTTTAGGATCAACACTGTATCAAACAAACCACACCTGTGTGTAGGATTTGGCCCAAAGACCGCCAGTGTGCAACCTCTAGAAAATGCTAAATTATAAAGATTGGAATAAATCTATGGTATACCAAGATTACTTATTCCTCTAAAGTTAGATAGATATTATATATAATGTATGTTATTTAATACGTATTATAGAATTATTATTAATAATTGTGTAAATATATATATATATATATATATATATAATGACATACAAAATCTGTTTGTAAGGTTAAATAGCATTACATAGCGGATAACTGGCAAAGCCAGACCTAGAAAAGTAAAGCCCTCGAAATCTTAACTCCAGGAGAATGTAGCCACTTAACTAAACTGCCTCTCAACCTCATCATCCCTGTCTAGCCATTAGTGTAGAATGCAAATACAACAGTGATATATTAAACAAGCGGTCACATACCTTTCTGTCTTTGTGCCACTGCTGATGCTCTAAAACTATGTTCTTAATATTGTCAAAAAAATCATCCTTTATCAAGCTGAGGGCTTTGTCTGGATTGGATTTATCACCTGAAATTATATGTTTCATGTTCTGATAATGATCGTGAACATTCAGCATTTCCTAAAAGTGAAAAGATGAATCTTTCAGTTCAATTTTTGGGAGAAACTTAAAGGCAAAACCAACACAAAATAAAATGACACTCCCAAGTGACTAAGTTGATAAAGAATAATAAGCTACAGTATATTGAAAACAATATAATCATACAACCCAAATAGTACAACTTTATTAATGGTCTCCACAGAGATCCACTAATCTTCACAAACCTCAAAGCCTCTGTGCCTGTCCCCATAAGCTCCATCATTACTTCACTAGTAAGATCCACGATTAAAAGAAATAGAAGGCAATTTATGACAACATTTGAGGCATCACTTAGACCTTCTTCCCCAGAAACCTCCAGCCAGTTGGGCAGGTCTATGGGGTAAGGGAAAGATAGCACATTACAGGTAGACTTCAGAAATCAGATAAAGCCAGTATTGAGACTTGGCTCAAAGAGCAGCAGAGAACGACTGACACTCCCATCACAGATGACCACTGCAACACCCGAGTCATCCCCAAGTTAGGCTACTCAATTCATTTCCAGTAGGTTTTGATGGCATTGACAGGGATCTGTTCAAACAATCACGAGCTGCTGGGCAGTGCTGAGTGCTCACTCATGCAGGACCTTCAAAGGAGAACACTGTCCAGACATGGGGAGCCCTTAACTTTGTACAGCTTGCAGTGTGCTGAATTCCATTATTTTACTACATGCAATAAAATACAGAGGAAAGACCACTAGCTGGACCCAGTTTTGAGGCTGAGTTCTGTCATTTGCTAGACTGTGACCTTGAGCAAATCCCTCAATCTGAGAATCACATTCCACATTTGTACAAAATTAAGTGATGCCATCTAGCCCACTGTAAACTATATTAAGTGAGCTTATACAAGTGGGCATGTTCTATAAAATGTAAAGCAACATACAAAGTTAAAGGATTAAGAAATAAAAGAAAGTACATGCACCTTGGAGCCTTATAGGCTTGGACATTCAAATCCAGTGTCTGTACCTTACTGTACCCTACTTTATGCAAATTACTTACCTTCTCTGAACCTCAGTTTCCTTGTTTTTGAAATCAGGAAAATACCACCTCCTTTGCAGGGTTACTATGATCATTAGTGAGATAACAGACATAAAACACCTAATAGTTCCTGGCACGTGCTGAACACGCAACACATGATAGCCACTACTGTATTATAATTGTAGAAGTAAAGAAACAAAGAAATGACTGGCTTAAAAGGTCATATTTAAGTAATAGAGTTATAATTCAAAATCAAAAGTTTCTTTTTCCCCATATACTTTTTTTTTTTTTTAATTCCAGTATAGTAAACATACAGTGTTATATTAGTTTCAGGTATACAACACAGGGACTCAACAAAAATCAGAAGTTCTGATTCAATATCCTAGTCTCTTCATTTTATTATGCATCCTCAACCACAAAGCTAGAACTAATGAGTAGCTGAATCATGACCCAAATTCAGGTCTGCTGACATGTAGGCTTAATAGCATTTGCAGGCAGGAGAAGCAACGTAGGGAAGTATTAAATGTAAGGATTATTATGAGAACAGGTGAAAGACTGCACAAGGACAGGATGAACAGAGTCAACAGAGGGAAAAGGCTCTTAAAGCAGGTCTGTGGCAAGTTAAAGACCCTACAAAAAATCACGATGACTTCACATAGAAGCTTCTAGGAATAGGCATTCCATACCTTGGCCCTTTGGACCCTCCTCCCCAGTCACCCTAAAAGGATATGCCTTTGATCACCCCAGCTCTGTTCTCTAAAATCTTTCAGGGTAACCTGGGTGGCTCAGTCGGTTAAGCATCCAATTCTTGATTTCGGCTCAGGTCATGTTCTCATGGTCATGAGATCGAGCCCCACATCGGGCTCCATGCTAAGTGTGGCACTGGCTTGGGATTCTCTCCTTCCCTCTCTCTCTGCCCTTACCCCACTCATTCTCTCTCTCAAAATAAAAATAAACTTAAAAAAATAAAATATAAAATCTTCCATACCTGTTTGCTGACATAGACAATATTTTCAAACAAAGGAACCTGTATTTCAACACCTTCAGAACCTTTAATTCTTAAAAGAACGTAAAATCAAAAACCATGTTTAAGAAGGTATGTTAACAAAAAATTAACTTTCTACCACCATATCAGTCCACAACCATAAATGGGTTTTGTTTCAAACTCAGGGCAGTGCTATTCCATGCATGTAAAATTCTGGGAGTCTCACTACTTATTCATGTGAAAGATGATTTTTCTCAATACTGACAACTCAAATAAAATACCAAAATACATTAGATGGTAAAGCTGCTTTAAGACTATGCCTGTTATCCATAAATCTTGATTTCATATTTTTGTTTTATCAGAACAGCTTTAAATTGTTTTCAATGGCTTTTAAAATAAGCATTATAAAAAGCAACTTAGGAAATAAATACATAGTGTTAAAAAATAAAAATTAAGTCACTTTAAATTCTTGTTTTATGACCTATTTAAAATCAAACATAAATGGTGGCTTCAGTATTTGAATCTAAACATCCCAAGTCCAAGGGCAGTCTTCTATATTTTTTGCTTCTCACAGAGTTTCAAGATTTATTCCATAAATGTTCATATATTTAGAGTGTATTACATCTGATACTTTAGAGAAACAATAAGCGTTCTATGATTGGTTCAAATCATTAGAAAAAATTTCAGTATCCCTAGATGAAGGTAAAACTTCGATATATAGTTAACAATAAAACATTTTTTTTTAATTTCAAGAGCATAAAAAACAAATTTACCTCTAACACATCAGAAGTGATAAGTTTCATTACACGATCATTTGGGTCCTTAAATTCTTCTGTAACTTCAGCTCGTTGAATTTTCTTCTTCATTCTATATGATAGCTATGTGATAATGAATGTCTTTTAAAGGATATTTTTTTAGATAATCCATTTTCCAAAGACTATTAGACTTTTAAAATAACCTTTAAGGGGCACCTGGGTGGTTCAGTCGGGTAAGCATCCAACTTCAGCTCAGGTCATGATCTCACAGTTCATGAGTTTGAGCCCCAAACCAGGTGAGCTTGAGCCCCACTTCAGGGGAGCTCGAGCCCAATTTGGCCAGGCTGACAGTGTGGAGCCTGCGTGGGATTCTTTCTCTCTCCCTCTCTCTCTGTCCCTCACTCACTTGTGCCCTCTTTGATAGATAGATAGATAGATAGATAGATAGATAGATAGATAGATAGATAAAATAAAGTATTTAAAAAAATAATAAAATAAAATAGCCTTTAAGATGCCATGCCACATGCTTATAAATTCAAATGATAGAGAAGTTACATGATTGGCCAGCTGATGTCAGATCCAGAATTAGGACCTGGTGCTCTTTTAATCTAATATTTCAAGTATCATAAGACTGAAGAAACATATTTTATTAGTGGACATTAATTCTTCACCAACTGACTTTAAAATTCCTTGGTCTTCTTTCAGTAACCTCTCTGATGTCTGAATAAAGGAATAAACAAATGGCAAATGCCAAATCTCATTTCCTATTCTAACAATTTACTTAACAGATGGCATCTAGAAACACACTGTATTTAAAAGCAGAGACTAAATTTTTGTTTGCAAAAAAAAGTAATCAGAAAGCATTTTCTCCTATTTTAAGACACTGTTCTAATTGTATTGGAAATATAATATTCTTTCTACTTTATGAACAATGAAGCATAATTTCTCATTTTGAAAAACAATCTATTTTAGATAACATACCAATTTGGGCATTGCTGTAAAGTGAAATGCTTTGTCTAGTCGTAGTTTCCTAAAAATATAAGCTGCATCAAAATGTTGTGCATTTATCAAATCTTGCTGAAATTTTAAGACTTCATCCCAATCTTTCAGGGCAACTCTAATCTACAAACAAGAGAGTAAAAAAGTTACTAAAGGTATATCTTTTTTCATTAATGTATTTTAATTTAGAAACATTGGCATTCCTATTTAAATCAGTTTGTTGTAAAAATATTGTACCTGTTTCCTATTTCTGCTGAGGGAAAACAACAAGTATTACCTTTTGTTTTGGTTGACACAGTTGGGTGTTATATAATCCATACAGCAGATACAAAGCACCAACTCTGATCTGGAAGGTGTAGGGCGGTAAAAAATATTGCCAAGCCAAAGCTAATGCTTCTTTTGTAAACATGTTCTTTTCTAAATTTCTCATTCTACCACTAGAAAACAAAGAGAAAATAAATTATGACTCTAAGTAAACCAGTAATGAACACAAATTAGAAGAGGTATATTCTAGCAGCTACTAGAAACTGGATGGGCATTCCACATCTGATCCTTTCACAATTCAAGCACAAAAACTTACTTTTCTGCTGTGCTTCTTACACTGAGGAATAGACATGCACTCGGTAAACAGGATGCATCTTCCTAAGGCATCAACTTTACTTGCTGAATAGGGGAGCAAAGGGGGAGGGGCTACAAATTATTCCTGGTTAAGAATTTAAAACATTTTTAAAAATTAAAATAACCATGGTTATATTACAGAATAAAATACAAAAGTTATATGCCTTCTAATATGCAATGGAGATTTTCCCCAATACTCTCAGGGATATACTCTACACCTCATTAGTCCTTGAGACACCTAGGTGAAAAAGTTAATGAACCACAATACAATATAACCCACACCCTCCTCCCAATTCTGCAGGACAAAGCTCACCAAAGTAAAGAAGGAGCAGGGTAGAAAAGCAGACTTCACTATACTCCCAAAGCCTGGGATCTTCAAATAATAAATACACTAAAAGAATGCAAAATACTGTAGTATTAGCAACCAAAGCAACTGCTAAAGAAACATCACCACTACTCAAGTAGTGTCTACTTTTTTTCTCATTTTACTTTTTCCTCCTTAGCTAAATATATGGAGGTAACCCCCGCAATATTTTCCAATATCTGCTTTACCACCTACTAGCTGTGTGACCACGGAGATTACTTAACCTCCTTAAGCCTCAATTTCCCCTTCCATAAAACAAGGATAATTATGTACCTGCTTTTCAAAGTTGTTCTACGGATTAAATACATTAAGCTATAAATGTATTACATTTAGTAGCCATTAAAAAAATTAGTTCCTTTCATTAACGGTACAATAAATAGCTCTCTATCCTCCATCCCCCGCAATGTACAAACTACACAGGTAATTATTACATTGAAACAAAGAGAACTTTTACTTCTGATTCAGGAAAACACAGTCTTAATCACAAGAATTCATTCAGCCAATCATTTAGCTTTTTCAATATTGTGTGTGTTATGCTAATGAATATCAAACTTATCCAGTCACTGTCCTCACAGAGCTCTGTCTAGTGGAAGGAAAACTTTAAAGCAACAATAATAATAATAAGTGAATATTTACAGGGCAATGAAGGGTGCCCTTAACACGTATTAGCTCATTTAACACTCATGACTGCAATAAGAGGTATTACAGTCTCCATGCTATGGATATGGAAGTTCAGGCAAGTAATTTGCCCGAAGTCGGAGTTACTCTTTGGGCTGTGATTCAAATTCAGGCAGTCCAGCTCTGTAATCTGCTTGCTCTTAACCGCTATACTCTACCACCTTTTGAACTACACGCTGAAAATAACCTGTGCTAAGTCGAGAGATAAAAGAAGCATAATGCTCTGGGGAAAAACCCAGTATGAACGCCTGACTTACTCTAGAAGGGCAAAGGAAGGCTTCCCTGAAACACTGTTCATTTGAGATTAATCTGAGTTTAGAAAAAGGTGGTCTGGCAGAAGGAACTGGGGGGAAAGCTCCAGGCCCAGTAAAGCTTGAAGAGGACCACAGGAGGCCTGGAGCAAGACGCTGGAACGGCAGACGAAGCTGCAGATATGGGCTGAGGCCAGTCAGGGAGGGTGTTGCCAGGCAGATGAGAGACGGTGAGCTTTATCCTAAGGGCAGTGCAAACCACTGGAGTGGTAAGCAGGGGAAGGACAGGCACTCTAGAAAGACAACTGTGGTTGTATGAAAAACGAATTCAGTCGTGCAGCGTTCTGTCTTTGCTTGGGTGTTTGTTTTGTTTTTAAACAAGGGGCTTTAGGAGAACAAGGCTGGAGGAGGGCAAATGATGGGTGACCTGGGCCAGGGTGAGGCAGAGGAGATGGAGAAGGCGGTTTAGAAGGGTGGCCAGGCAGAAATACATACTCGGCGGGAGGCCGCAAAAGGACACAGACGAAGCCAATGAAACTGCCCAGGAAGAAGGCCCGGGAGAGCTGGGGGCAGCGTGCAGGGGCTGCAGCCTTCCTCAGCCCTTCCCAGGAGCAGCAGCGCTTTGGGGAAGAAAAAAGCTTCCTACTCCGCCTCTGAGCAGGGAGTGATGCGACGGTAGCGGACTAGAAACACCCACCAGAAGATGGTCCCGAATTTCATGCTCCTCCAGAGCTCCGTGAAGTCCTCGAAGCGCACGCTATCGGTCTCCTGGAAGCGGCTGAGCAGCGCCTCGCAGTCAGTCTGCAGGCCTGCAGGAGTCCCCATGCCTGCAAAAGCCCCTAGACCACGCGCGGACCAGCCGGCGGCTGTCGCCCAGGAAACCGAAGCCGGACGTCCCGCCCCCTGTGCTTGACGTACTTGCCTTATCCGGCCCTTTAGCTCCGCCTCTAGCCGGACTGGTGCGAATTGTGGGTTTTGCTTCTTGCGCATGAGTGGATGTGTGCCCGTACCTGCTCTGATCTGCTTAAAGATAGAGGGCTAAGGTCAGTTCTCTCAATTTCATTGAAGAAGTTTCTATTTCAGGAGTCGTGTGAGCCCAAGCAGGATTTTAGGTCTGCATTAGGCTAGCTTATGTAAATTGGCTTTACCCTTACTTTCCTTTAAAGTGACCCTGGGGGCGCCTGGGTGGCTCAGTTAAGCCCCTGACTTCGGTTCAGGTTATAATCTCGGGGGTTTGTGAGTTCGAGCCCCTCATCCTGCTCTGTGCTAACAGCTCAGAACCTGGAGCCTGCTTGAGATTCTGTGTCTCCCTCTCTCACTGCCCTTCTCCCGCTGGCACTTTGTCTTTATATCAAAAATAAACATTAAAGTGATCCTGGAGTCACAGAAGTCAACTTTTATAATTCGGCAAGAACAGGTCCCATCTTCCACCTAATTCTTCGTGGAAACAGTATCTAAAGAAGACCTTTTACTAGGAAATGAACTCCACTTATTCTCTCATAGTTTACAACCACATAGTATAGTGTTCAATGTGTGTCTCTCCTTGTAACCATTGCAGTCTTCTGCAACCACAAATTGAGAAACTTGTGAACATCTCCCCACCGCCGCTCACACCCCTATGTTCATAATAATCTGGCATAGTACTTGGCAGAAAGTACATATTTATCGATTATTTGGCTTAATTGGCACTCTGTGTATCCTCCACCTCTTACTCCCTGGAGCTGGATATGGAGTAGTATGCTGGACTTCTCACCATTTTCAGATTGCAGGGCATGCTATTTTTATTCTTTAGGAGTGGTATGCCAATATAATGGAAAGCATTAGACCAACTGTAGATGGAGGTTCAACTCACTTAACTTTCCTGATCATTGATCTTTTTAAAAAAATTTATGTAATATTTATGTATACAGAAAACCTTATGTAACATGTCTAAGATAAGCATAACAATGAAGTGAACATTTGTGTACCTTCTACCTGTGGAGGAACAGGAACAAGTCTGTCACATTCATCTGTGAACTCCTCCTCTAATTTATTCCCCTGCCTTTACCACTACCATGGTAACAACTACCTTGTTTTGCTACTCATTCTTTTGCGACCGACTTCAGCTCAGGTCATGATCTCATAGTTTGTGGGTTCAAGCCCCTTGTTGCGTTCTGTACTGACAGCTCAGGGCCTGGAGCCTGCTTCAGATTCTGTCTCCTTCTCTCTTTCTCTGCTCCTACCGCACTTGTGCTCTTTCTCAAAAATAAATAAATATTTAAAAGTTATTCCTTGTTTATCTTAAATACAGTTTAACTGTATTTTAAAGGACGTCCTTTATTTTTCTTTGTCAAATATGACAATTCTACTTACACATTACAGCAGTATATATATACACATATATACATATGTACATATATACATATACATATATACACATACATATGTATGTATATACATATACACATACATATGTATGTATATACATATATACACTATATATGTATGTATATACATATATACACTATATGTACATATATATATGTATATATGTACATATATACACTATATATGTATATATATACATATATACGTAGTATATACACTATATATGTATATATATACATATATACACAGTATATACACTATATATATATACATATATACACTATATATGTATATATATACATATATACACTATATATGTATATATATATACATATATACACTATATATGTATATATATACATATATACACTATATATGTATATATATACATATATACACTATATATGTATATATATACATATATACACTATATATGTATATATATACATATATACACTATATATGTATATATATACATATATACACTATATATGTATATATATACATATATACACTATATATGTGTATATATATACATATATACACTATATATGTATATATATACATATATACACTATATATGTGTATATATATACATATATACACTATATATGTATATATATACATATATACACTATATATGTGTATATATATACATATATACACTATATATGTATATATATACATATATACACTATATATGTATATATATATACATATATACACTATATATGTATATATATATACATATATATGTAGAAATGTTGGATGATAATGGGTGCAAGTGTAAAACTTTAAAAGATAACGTCAAATTGTTTTTCTAGAGTGGTTGAACAGATTGTCACTTCAATATCCGTGTATGGCAGTTCCAAATTCAGCCATATCATCTCAGAAACTTGATACCTAATTGTGCTGTTAACATTCATTTCTGTGATTATTAATGGTTGTGCATCTTCTTAAATTCTAATCTTCCTGTTCCCTCTACTATGAAGTGCCTGTTCATATGTTTTGTCCATGTTTCAATTGGGTTGTTTGCCTTTTTCATACTGATCTGTAGGATCACCTTATATATTCTGGATCTTAAACTGGTATTTGTTATATGTATTATAAATATCTTTCCCCAGTCTGACTTATTTTTGTTTACTATCTTTATGGTGATATTTGATATACAGAAATTCTTATTTTTACTGTAGTCAATTTTTAAATCTTTTCCAATAAGGACTTTTGTCGATACATATGTTCTCTATATTTCATTATAGGGAATACCAATAGTGTAACTTAATAGCCCTTAAATGCTCAGTGGCTTAACATAAATGAAATTTATTTTTCTTTCCCATTAAATTCAATTAATGGCAAGTTGGGATGGGAAGGGTTCTGCACCAAGAAGTCATCCAGGGACCCAGACTGATGAAGCCTCTGCTGTCTCCAGTCATTGGTTTTCAAGAGCACGCTGGAGCCCTGACATCTAGTCTGTAGACAGGGAAAGAAAGAGGATGTGAAAGACTGCATGAGAGACTTTATGGGCCATGCCTGGAAGTGGTACACCCTCAAAGGTGGTCTGCTGACCTCTGCTGGTCTACAAACTATTACCTCTCCATCACTCTTTAGTACAGAAATTAAGAGTAAGTATTTGCAAACGCTTACTAGCAATCTGGCAAAGTAATTTTATGTCTGTTAAATCTAATAATAAAAAGTGGGACTGCATATGACATGACTTTTTAAATCTCAGTCTTCTGGTAATTTATTTCTTTTTTCCATTTACAAAAGCACTGGTCCACAATTGGAGAGAAATTTTCCATTACCACAGATAGTTTGAGAAGCACTGGGGTACACCATTTCAGTCCATATCCCGTTGGCCAAAAGTTAGTCACATGGGCCCACCCAGAGGCAAAGAGACCTGAGAAATGTTGTCCCTGACTGGGCAAACTCTTCCTCACAACTCCAATCTGTGGAAGAGGTACTTAATCTTTGTCGAACTGCCAACATTGCTGCCACAATTTTATACCAAAAGTCTTAAAGTATTGCCTTTCACTGTTAATTCACTGTATCCATCTAAAAATGATTTCTAGGGGCGCCTGGGTGGCTCAGTCGGTTAAGTGGCCGACTTCAGCTCAGGTCATGATCTCGCAGTTTGTGAGTTCGAGCCCCGCGTCGGGCTCTGTGCTGACAGCTCATAGCCTGGAGCCTGCTTCAGATTCTGTGTCTCCCTCTCTCTCTGACCCTCCCCTGTTCATGCTCTGTCTCTCCCTGTCTCAAAAATAAATAAACGTTAAAAAATAAAAATAAAAATAAAAATGATTTCTATGTATGGTACGGGTTAAGGATCCAATTTCACTTTTTTTTTGCATATATATATAAATATATATATATATATGCATGTATATGTATTTTCCATATGTGTAATTTCCTAGCACCTCCAACTGAATAATCCATCCTTTCCCTAATGATCTAAAAAGTCACTTCTGTCACATACTAAGTGTGCAGGGCTAACTGAAGCCAATACACAATTGTGTGGCTCTGTACCTGTTGTTACGATGCCAGAATATTTACATTACTGTTAGTATATATAATTTATTGTAGCAATTCTGAATACCTGTTGCTCCCCCTTTCCCACGGGGCTTGCTGTTTTTGGGGTTTCTTTCTTTATTTGTTTACTTACCTGATTAGACTATTTTAGTGAAGTCCATTTCCCTCTTAAGGCCACTTAAGAGCCTAAGTAGCTCTTCAGAGGGTACAGCCCTGGCTATGCACACACTTGCCTGGGATCACAGTGGTTTTACCAAGGCTTTCTTTGGCTGTCTCTTTTCCAGAGCTCTCTGTTAAAGAGCCTGACTCTGTTGGTATCACACCCAGCTATTAAGCTACCCCAATTGCCTATTGATTGCTCCACTGTTTTTGAGTGTGCTGGGGCATGAATTGCTCCAGAGTCTAATCCAATCACATTTAGGCTCCTTTAGAGGTAGTTTTTGAGGTTTGTTCTGATCCCAAGAGGGCTCCTCTTAGTTGTCTCTTTCCCTGGATTTCTCTGGTAAACTAGTTAGCCTGCAGTTTAACTTGTTGCTGCCATGGAGCTACCAGCCTCCTCTTAATTATTTACCACCAAAATATCTGTTGTTTTCAAGAGCACCTTTGAGTTTGAATTTTCTCACACTCTTCCAAATAAAGCCCTTTCTTTTGGGAGAGCTTCTGAGTTCTCCATTCTAATGGATTTTCTCTCCCCCTGGGCAAAATCTCTGAGCCACTGCTGTGGAGCTGAGGATGGGGACAATGGCCCACTTCCCTCAGAATGATACCTCTGCTTTAGGAGCAGGGCTCTGGGAGGAGGCAGTTTCTATTCTTCTCGGGCTGCTTCTGCTGGCATGGAACTTCCCAGTTTACATGTGAGCTGGGGTGAAAGTGATTGGGATCACAGCACTTTTGGACTGCTGCACCTGGGATAGAGCCTCTGTCCAATGAATGGTGCCTGAAAGGAAAGGGGTTCTCATCTCCCCAATCTCTAGGCCATACTTACCTGAAATTTAGCTTTTGCAACATGAATCTAAAGATGAGAAATGCTAGCAGCCTGGCCCTCCCAGAGAGATGACATAGCCCTTTACTGGGATCTAGCAAAAGAGGGAGCCCCTTAGAGGGAGTTGAGCTTCTGTCATACTGAGCAGGATGGGAGAGGCAGCAGATCCCGTCTCAAGGGTCACTAACTCCTGATGTTCTTAACAAGATTTAGTATATTTTCTTGAATAAAAATTCCTTCATCTGCTGTATTCTCTTCAGACAGTTTCAAGAAACTTTAAATGGTATTTAAAAAAAATTCTCGCCAGTTGTACTTTCACTGGAGAGCAAGTCCACAGAGCTACTATTACTGCCATTTTCCTGGAGATGGATTTAAAGGCATAACTCCCCCATCCAATGACTGATCCAGTGTAGGGATGAAAAGGCTCTGGCCCTCTCTGTGACTTGGGACAACTCTCAAGGACTATCCCAGGGCCAGAGCTCCCATATGGCTGCTGAAGATCTTTGTTGGGACTGCATCTCAACTCACGTTCTTCCTCTACCCCCTTCTGCGTTTTCGTTTCCTTGTGTTGTTCCTTAAAGCACTCCCTAAGACATGACCTGCGATGTCCATCTCAGAGTCCACTTCCTAGGGAACTTGGGTACCATTATACTACTCTCTTTACTTTTGTACATGCTCAAAGTTTTGTACATGTTCATAGTGAAAATGTAAGGAAAGAAAAGAACTGAATCGGACTGGATGTGGTGGGTAAGATTGTGACAAATGACCTCTGGGGTTCTGGTTTGGGAGACTGTGTGGTGCCATTCACTGAGCAGGGAACACAGGATGGGAGCTATTTGGAGAACATATGATGAACCATTTGGAGCACAGTTAGTTTTTCAGAGGCCGAATTTGAGGTTCTTGTGGGGAGCAGTATAGTCTGGATTCAGATTATCAAGCTACAAACAATTCATGAAAAGGAAAGGTAATGGTGACTTAGAACATCTTAAATGGCCAAAACATTCTGTTTAGCTTTCAGTTGTGTTTTTCCCAATTACAGTTGAATGTGAGTAGCTCATAGAATGGGAATTAACCATACTCTTGATGGCAGGCACTACATTCTAGAATATTTGAATCACCAACAGGTCTTATAGTAACAATTGTCCGAGTCTGTTCATGCTGCTGTAACAAATACCATAAGCTGGGTAGCTTATAAACAACAAACATCTACTCCTTACAGTTCTGGAGGCTGGCAAGAACCCTGTTCCAGTTGCAGACTGCTGATTTCTCATTGAATCCTCACACAGCCAAAGGGGAAAAAGAGCTCTCTGGAACCTCTCTTGTAGGAGCATGAATCCCTTTCAGGGTCTACCCTCATGACCTAATCACTGCCCAAAGGCCCTACCTACCTCCTAATACTATCATCTTGGAGGTTAGGTTTCAGCATATGAATTTGAGGGGAAACAAACAGTTGGAACATAGCAAACACCTTGGACTCACTCAGCCCTCGGTTGTTGTTCACTGAATGAATGGATTTCACTGCAAGGACTAGAAAACAGTCTTGTTTTCCCCATTCTGTTTCTCTGATCATAATTCTTCTCTGGTTCCCTCATCATAGGAGATCCTCTCCCACCTTTAATCATATGTGAGTTGTCTTTGTGCAAACAGAGTGGAAGTTTTTAAGGAACAAATTATCAATCCGATGGAATCATGCTCCAAAGGAATTAAGAATTTTTGTAGGGGAGATGAGACATGCATGAATGATCAAGGAAGATTAAAAAAACCCAAAAACACATAGAGTATCATGTCATCTGTGAAGAGTGCAAGTTTGACCTCCTCCTGGCTGATTTGGATGCCTTTTATTCCTTTATGTTGTCTGATTGCAGAGGCTAAGACTTCCAATACTATGTTGAATAACACTGGCGAGAGTGAACATCCCTGTCTTGTTCCTGACCTTAGCGGGAAATTTCTCAGTTTTTCCCCATTGAGGATGATATTAGCGTTGGGTCATTCATATATGGCTTTTATGATCTCGAGATCTGATCCTTCTATCCCTACTTTCTTGAGGGTTTTTTATCAAGAAAGGATGCTGTATTTTATCAAATGCTTTCTCTGCATCTATTGAGAGGATCATATGGTTCTTGTCCTTTCTTTTATTGATGTGATGAATCACATTAATTGTTTTGCAGATATTAAACCAGCCCTGCATCCCAGGTGTAAATCCCACTTGGTTGTGGTGAATAATTTTTTTTAATGTATTGGTGGAGCCGGTTGGCTAATATCTTGTTGAGGATTTTTGCATCCATGTTCATCAGGGAAATTGGTCTATAGTTCACCAAAATACTGCTAGAACTGATTCATGAATTCAGCAAAGTTGCAGGATATAAAATCAATGCACAGAACTCAGTTGCATTCCTACTCACCAACAATGAAGCAACAGAATGAGAAATCAAGGAATTTATCCCATTTACAACTGCACCAAAACCTATAAAATACCTAGGAATAAATCTAACCAAAGAGGTGAAAAATCTATACACTGAAAACTATAGAAAGCTTATGAAAGAAACTGAAGACACAAAAAAATGGAAAAAGATTCCATGCTCCTGGATAGGAAGAACAAATATTGTTAATATGTCAATACTACCCAAAGCAATCTACATATTCAGTGCAATACCTACCAGAATAACACCAGCATTCTTCACAGAGCTAGAACAAATAATCCTAAAATTTGTATGGAACCAGAAAAGACCCCGAATAGCCAAAGCAATCTTGAAAAAGAAAACCAAAGCAGGAGGCACCACAATCTCGGACTTAAAACTATACTACAAAGCTGTAATCATCAAGATGGTATGGTACTGGCACAAGAACAGACACTGAGATCAATGGAACAGAATAAAGAACCCAGAAATGGACCCACAAACGTATGGCCAACTAATCTTTGACAAAGCAGGAAAGACTATCCAATGGAATAAAGACAGTCTCTTCAGCAAGTGGTGCTGGGAAAACTGGGTAGTGACATGCAGAAGAATGAACCTGGACCACTTTCTTACACCATACACAAAAATAAACTCAAAATGGATGAGAGACCCAAATGTAAAACAGGAAGCCATCAAAATCCTCAGGGAGAAAGGAAACAAAAACTTCTTTGATCTTGGCCGCAGCAACTTCTTACTCAACACGTCTCCAGAGGCAAGGGAAAGAAAAGCAAAAATGAACTACTGGGACCTCATCAAAATAAAAAGCTTCTGCACAGAGAAGGAAACAATCAGCAAAACTAAAAGGCAACCGACAGAATAGGAGAAGATATTTGCAAACGGCATATCAGATAAAGGTTTAGGATCCAAAATCAATAAAGAACTTACCAAACTCAACATCCAAAAAACAAATAATCCAGTGAAGAAATGGGCAAAAGACATGAATAGACACTTCTCCAAAGAGGACATCCAGATGGCCAACCGACATGAAAAAATGCTCAACATCACTCATCATCAGGGAAATACAAATCAAAACCATATTGAGATACCACGTCACACCTGTCAGAATGGCTAACATTAACAACTCAGGCAACAACAGATGTTGGCAAGGATGCAGAAAAAGAGGATCTCTTTTGCATTGTTGGTGGGAATGCAAGCTGGTGCAGCCATTTTGGAACACAGTATGGAGGTTTCTTAAAAAAGTAAAAATAGAACTACCCTACCACCCATCAGTTGCACTACTAGGTAGTTATCCAAAGGATACAGGTGTGCTGTTTCGAAGGGACACATGCACCCCAACGTTTACAGCAGCACTATCAACAATAGCCAAAGTATGCAAAGAGTCCAAATGTCCATTGATGGATGAATGAATGGTAAAGAAGATGTGGTATATACATATACAATGTGGTATTACTCAGCAAACAAGAAGAATGAAATCTTGCCATTTGCGACTACGTGGATGGAACTGGAGGGTATTATGATAAGCGAAATTAGCCAGTCAGAGAAAGACAAATATCATATGACTTCACTCGTAAGAGGACTTTAAGATACAAAACAGATGAACATAAGGGAAGGGAAACAAAAATAATATAAAAACAGGGAGAGGGACAAAACATGAGAGACTCTTAAATATGGAGAACAAACAGAGGGTTACCGGAGGGGTTGTGGGAGGGGGGATGGGCTAAATGGGAAAGGGGCATTAAGGAATCTACTCCTGAAATCATTGTTGCACTAGATGCTAACTAATTTGAATGTAAATTTAAAAAAATATATAAAATTAAAACAAAAGAAAAAACCACACATACAACAAGAAGTAAAGTAAGAAAGAAAGCTAAAGGTGTAGTGCCATGTAAGTTCACAGGGGTGGCAAATATTTGCAGCTGAATCGGCCTGGGAAGAGGCATAGCACCCACCCAAGCTGTGCTAGCCCCTCTGATTTGTACTGTTAATCCTTCACTTTGGTTTTGCTTTCAATATTCTACCAGCAGACTGCAAAATCAGGACACAGCTTATAATGGCTCACCCCACAGCTGTTCAGTGCTCCTAGTAAAGAGTTTGTCATCGCTGTGTATATGACACATAGTTGTGTGGAGAACATTAAAAACAATTTGTTTCAAAGAGCAAAAAATATAAACAAGAAATACTGAAAAGGACCTTAATGTTTTTCTTAATGTTTTAATGTTTCAAAGATCTCAAAAAAAACCAGATTTGACTTAACAGAGTCCTAGTCTACTTGTGAGGCTAATTATATGATGTTTCTGAACTTTTTAAAATGCATTGCCCTTGGTGATAAACATTACAGGCAGCCACTTCACCCCCCCCCCCCAAGCCTGCTCCCCTCTGTGGAGAATCACCAGTTTATGGTTATTAAGCATCCATAGGACCAAAAGACTTGAGCACCCTCTTTAAATAGCACCTCTCTAATGAAACACAAACACACAAGATACTAAGGCTACAGATCAGTTTTTATTAGTAAAAAAACATTTAAAACACCTCCCCCACTTTTTAAAAATGGGCTCTTACTTTCTTAAATATTGTTTGAAAAACCATAAACAATGAATTATCCTGAAGGAAACAATTTAAAATAAAATGTAAAATGTTGACAACCCCGGATATGCATGGATGAGGTTATTTTAAACAATACCTTTCTTAGTACTTTACTACAAACTGATCAACCTAAACATACGAATTACAGGAGATTAAATTCAATGCCCCAAGCCTTCCCATATTCCATAAACTCACCTCCCTTCTGTCCAAAAAGATTATCTTCTTCCAAAGGAGTCTTAATATCTGGCATTGGTAGGCACACAGTATTCAAAAAACAAACAAGCAAAAAGCAAAACAAAAACAAAAAACAAACAAAAAACCACCTGGGGCAGGTAAAGTTTCAATTTACATTATCAGGGATATCTCAAAGCGCTTTATTTAAAATGAACTAAGTCTTTGAGTGCCTCATGGGGAATATAGTTAAATAACCAGAGTCCTCCATTTTTGACCAGATAAGTAGATGATTAATATTTTAAAACCTTTTTATACAGTTAAGCAAGGTCCCATCTGTTAGGAGACCTCAGATATGTTTCTATTCCACAAAACACAGTTTCATACCCCAAAACATTTGGGAATTCCGCAGACAGCTCTACAGCGACACATGAGACTCCTTCCCTGAACCTCCGAACCGTCCTATACCCCACCCCACCCCATCCCCCCCAAAAAATCGGGAAAGCGCCAGGCATCAGAATTGGACAAGTCACGGAAGATAAAGAGCAGCGCTGACCCCTCGAGAACCCGCCCCACCCCGCGCCGCAGCAGGCCGGGTGGGGCCGAGCCTCCCACGTGAGATCTTACACGTAGGCCCGAGCTGGGAGCACCCGCCCCACGGAGCGGACCGGGCCTGGGGTGGAGGGCGGGGGCCGGGGCTGCTGTGCTGCGCCCGAGCACGTACCGGGGCGTGGCCTGCAGCGCGGCGGGCGGGGTTTGGGGAAGTTTCTCCGGGAGGCTTGTGTTTCGCATCCTCATCATGTAGCACCAGCGGCACCACGGACATTAGGGGTGGTCGGTCCCCTCCGCATCCTTGTTATTTTCCCCGCTGAGGGGGCTGTCTGATCACTGCTGCTCTCAGGCACCTGTCTTTCCTCTCCGTCCCGGGATGGATCCGAGACAAGGGAATAAAGGAAATTAAATAGTACGAGGAGATCGGGTGTCTGGGCAGCGTCTTGGATAAAACCGTCCACTACAGGTAAGAAAATTATGTCCAAACCTCTAAAAGGTGTGAACACAAAAAAGCTCCAGAAGGTATTAATAGGAGGGTTTGTGGTAAGACGTAGCTTAATATTACAGGGAGACTATTTTGTATCAAATTCTACAGATCAAACAACGATCTGTAAAACGATCTGGGACAACAGGTTCAGCGCTATTTTAAGGGATGAAATACGAGTAAAGTGGTTAGCGGCAGACCTAAAAAACACCTGAGTAAGATTTTTTTTCTTTACACTGTTGTTGGTTTCAGTTGGCAACATGTTTGCAAAGGTTTTATTTAACCAAAAGCCCATTGTTAAAAAAAAAGATTACATATTCTTTGCAACTTTTTTTTGACGTTGCTACATTAGAAATCTGAACTTCTAGAATCTAAATGTTTAAATTTCTGCACAGCCAGTAACTTTAAGGGCACTTCTGTTTTAAAGGTTGTAGGGGAAAATTGCTATTTGGAAAGGTAGTTGCAAAGTTATACAAACTTAAACGTGTATAATGCCATTAAGTCAGACAGCTCTAGGAGGACCATGCCATACACTGATGTAATCTTTTATAGTTCATTAACGGGCTTTCCATACATCATCTCATTTACCTGTTAATATCTCCATCACCAGACACCTGAATCTCTAGTTCAAACTCAAAATTCTCGATAGCACTTTAGAACACCACTTAACTCATTTCCCTTTGTCTTGCCATTCCTCTTAGCACATCCCCTATGATTTCATTACCTTCACCCCATTGCTTTCTCTTGTTTGCTGTTTAAACAGTTAATAGGGTAAAGGGCATGCTCTACTGCTACCCAACTGGCTAGTACCCTCCCTGGTGTTTAGCACCATGAGCTATGGAGTCACTGATGGCCACCTCAAATGCTCTGATCCTTAGGCTAGGTCTCAAGAATGTTTTCGTATCTACAAAATGATATAAATATTAATTCAGAAGTGTTTTTTGAAGACTGTGAGATAACATCCTAGCACAAAGTCTAGCATATAGGACCTAATAGATGTTTAGATTCATTTTAACTCATCTAAAAGCCATTGTACTTAGTTGTGGTAAGCTCTCTGTAGGACCCTTTTTAGTTCCAAAGTTAATGGTGAGCACAAAGAACAAAATACACTAAACTCCTTTGCCATACTTTCTTCAGGTAAGTAAAATAACACTGTGGTCATTCATTCACAGCAGCACCAGAAAAGTGGAAAGTATACGCATCCATCGGGAGGATAGAAGAGCTATTATAGAATTCTAGTTGCTAGGGTAGGGTTATACTTCAGAGAAAGGCATTATAACGAAGTAAGTGACAGTCTGAGAGAGAGGGCACAAAGCTGGGAAGGGCGAGCTGGTTCTTCTATTTCCAGCAGCTTCAAGCACTTCCATGGGGGTTGTTTCCTGAATGACCAAAAGGTGGGTACTTACTTTCTTCCAGTTCTACTGTCTGTTAAAGTGGCTTTCTCTTCTAAATCACTGCTCTTACAAGTCATTTTCTGACTCCCGGTCATTACATAACCTGACCACTTATTAATATTTGAAAACTACACATAAACTTCTAGCTTTCGACTAAAGCTAATTCTGCTACCAAAATAAGCATAATTTTTGGGTTTTTGACCTGAAAATACTAAGCAACTATTTTATTCTAAAATACCACCTCTATACTATCTGTAATGAAATGCAAAACCACTTTGGGTCATAGTATTTACAGTGAAGTATGCATGTGCCCCCAAAATCTTGGAGTCTTCGAATTATAAATTTTTGTTCCCAAATTTTCATGCCGCTGTAATAACATTTTGTTCGGTCTAAGATAAGATCTAGACTTAGTTCATTTTGTTCAAGATATTTTGGTTCTTGTAACCTCAGGCTACAGGACCTAAGGCTCTGGCCACTGCCTTTGTAATTTGTCCATAAAAATAATTTGCTGTTACTTCTAGGTGCAGAGGCTCATGGTGATTTTTCATCTTTTTGTACAAAAATTTTTTTTTTACAGCGAGAATATTACTTTTATAATCAGAAAGAAATATAGCAATTCCATAAAAACATACAGAAAAAAATGAATTAAGTTATTTAAAAAATATAAAATATATAGTTCTGATTTAAAAAAACATGCAAGGTTTGTTCTAGTTTCATACTAAGAGAAAACCTAAGTGTAAATCTTTGGTATACCATTTATTACCTTGAAGACTTGGACAAATCGATTATCATTTGAGGTCTACATTTCTTCATCTGTGAAATGGAAATAGATTAGAAATCTTTAGAGGTACTTCTCATCCTTACAACATTATGTAACTATAATATTTGGGATTTGCTTTACTCATCCCATTCATATTAAAGCATTAAAATTTGCTTTACTTTAATAGGTTCATAAATTTATAAATGACAAGTTTCTTTTCTAAAAGTGTATTTTTTACAGTGGAACCTTATAGTTTGCTTTTACTTAATAGGACATTTACGGACACAGTATACATTTAAGTGATGGCAATAAAATAAATGTAGAAACAATCACTGGCAATTTAATTTTCATAAGATAACTGCTGGTAATCAATTTTATGAGTTGGAGGCATTGAAACAAAATTTTTAATATAAAAGCTGACCAAAGGGGGCCTGGTCCACAGAAGATGTTTATTTGATGTAACAAAACAATACAGTTAGTGTTAGATCCAACCACAAAAAGCAAAAGGAATGAAAAATTTGTACAATGCACATAGAAAAACAAGATGTTTACTGACAACTATATATTTCTAAAATAATGCTTCTAAAATTACTCAATTATTGAAATCTATATGAAAACAGAAGGATGTTAATAGCGACAAAGTGCATAAAACCAAACATCAAATTTTGAGCAAATTAACACACTAGGCAATTTTGCTAACAAAGCATGATTTTTTTTTTCTTGTTCACAATCTGCTCAAAATATCTTTATACCAACAGGGTGGGCAGAACATTTAGGTTTAATATCATTTACACAATATTAGCATAAACTTCCACAACTACAGATAGGGTATTGTTTTCTTTTGAGCTGGCAAAGTGACTACAGAAACATCAGATCATTTCTCTGAATTGAGAATTTTATCCAAATAAATGTCACATACCTTCCAGATATATGCATATCTTTCTTTATCATGTAAATGGCTTTACCCATTTAAATAATAAACCATACAAGCATTTAAGAATCATTATTATATGATTAACAATGTCATGTTCCAGGTTTAACAATTTCATAGGCCAAAAAAAATTTCTTCTTAAAAACTAGTTTTATAAATGCAGAATATATTGCATGAGTAACTGCTGGTATTTTTTTAAGAAAATATATTGTGCAATTGTGGCTACCATGTACTGCTGGCAAATCATTATTGTGTATGTAAAATGTGAAAAAACGGAGTAAGAATTTTTCAAACTGATCATGATGAAAGGTTACTGCCTTCTTACAAAAATTATATTGGCATCTTATTAAAAATAATTCGATAAGGGACAAACTCCCTAGCCCAAAATAAATAAATAAAAAGGTGCATTTTAAAAATGACGCTACTGCAATGTAATGGTTTAAATACCAAGGAACTGTGAAGACGTGCTGTCTGTGATCTGGCATTAAAGAACGTACTAAAAAAGAGCATTAATGTAAATGAAGTAGAAAGGGGATCAAGATTGAACTAACCAAGTTTGTGCAGTATTGTAGCCAGGCTTCTAAAATTAGATATAGAAAATATAAATAGACTGCTTTAGGTAATGAGCCACCAGTGTCCAAAAAAAGGAATGAGATTATGAAAAAGCTCAGTTAACTTGATCCAAAGCTCTGAGTAATTCTTCACCCTGCAGTAGGTTTCTGCTGCCTTGTACAGGAGCATTAACTTCACAATCATAACTGGTCAGTTGTGGTAATCCACTCTCATCCATTGATTGCCCCAGCAGTCTACATGCTAAATCTGAAAAACAAAGACATACCTAAGTATTCATTCACCTAGTCAATGAATATTACTGAACACTCACTGTGCTATAGGTATTGCAGAAAACTAAAGCAAATAAGCTCTGGGTTTCTAGTCTACAGGGCAAAACCACAACTATGTGAAAAAGCAAGTGGAATAAAGTGTTACTGGTGCTATGTCAGAAGTGTTTAAAGGATACAATGATGGCACAAAGAAGTGATAAATCAATTCTGAAAAAGGCATACAAATGTACAAGTTTTAGCTTCTATTGAATATTGATGGCACACAAAGATAAATTAAAAGTTCCATCTTGAATAGCTATTCCTGTATTCACCACCAGTGGATAAACTGCTACCTTAGTTTTTAATGATGCTAAAGAATGAAAATCACTTTGAAAGTAAAGCTTCTAAATAAAAAACTTTCATACATTTTAATTCTCTGTGGGATGTTCAAGGGTAGAAAGAATAAACTAACCAGAGGGTATTAAAATAATTGTCTTTTGCTCCATTCCATTCTGCTCACTAGATTTGCATCCTTTTACGCGTTTCCAAGAAAGTGATGTAGTAGTTGCACGATCATCTGGCTGCTGTAATAATGTTCCCTAAAAACAGCACAGTTAATTTTACTATGTTGAAATTTTGTAAAAGCAGAAACTTACTTTGTAAAAGCAGATTAATAACCGTACATAGGCAAATTTCTTAAATATGGTTCTAAATTATTTTTAATTATTTCTCTTAATACTACTATGGATAAAGTCATTTGCCACTCATTATGGCAACTGTTTCTGTAAATGCTTTCCAGTAAATATAGTCTGAAAATATCAGTATGAATTATACCAGCACTAACTTAACTTTAACTACTGTTTTTTTTGGAGGTAAGAAGGAAAAGTAACTGTAAGGGAAGAGAACAAGACTGGTGGTGACACTGAGGTTAGAATGAAGGGAGAAATTCACTTTTTACTTAAAATACATCTGCTTTGTTTGGAATTTTTACAATGAGAATGTAGTCATTAAATGTATTTTTTTTTAATGTTTCATTTTGGAGAGAGAGGGAGACAGAGACAGAGAGAGAGAGAGAGAGAGAGATGGGGAGGCGCTGAGAGAGAGGGAGACAGAGGATCCAAAGCAGGCTCTGTGCTGATAGCAAAGAGCCTGATGCGGGGCTTGGAACTCAAACTGTGAGATCATGACCTGAGCTGAAGTCCGATGCTTAACCAACTGAGCCACCCAGATACCCTCATTTAAATGTATTTTTATGAAATAGTCTTTTATACCAAGTGAAAGAAACAATGTTTAACCTCTGAATATATAACTTTCGTATATGGAAGAAATGAGAAATCACCTATATATTGACTCACATTGTATACAGCACATTAGCTTCTATACAACAGAAAAAGAAACATATTCTCACACTTACAATTCCTACTGCTTGAAAAAGTGAACCGTCATGTTCTATTTTTCGCTTTCTCTGAGCATTCTGCAAAGCTAGTATCTTTGGATTTAGTTCTTCTTCAGGAATGGTAGTTCTGGGAAAAAAAAACACATAGTTGCTTTACTATTTTTAAAATACCCAACTAACTTTTTTTGAGCAAAATAAATGATGCCTGTTTTCCAACATTAAGGAATATAATGTTAATATGTAAGAGAATTTTTCTGATTACTAAAGTTTATCATCTGAAGTCAAAGCTCAGTTTTTAAAAGAAAATTTCTTAAAATATGCATTTACCTATTTATAAAATAGATCTGAACAGAACTAAGTTGACATTTTTGTAGGTTAAAGTTAAATACTGGCTTTTCCATTCCAGCCAGTACAAATATTCCTGGGACTATTATAAGAGTAACTTCACATTTCTATGGTGTTTTTAGTTTATAAAACATTGCATGTTCATTAGCTCATTTTAGTCTCACACCAATCTCCAAGAGGTATAAAACACCCATTTTATAAATGAGAAACCTGAGGCTTGTTAGCAATGGGACTTGGAGCAAATTACCTGGTTAGTTGCAGATATGGAAGTGCCTTCTAGATCTCCTGATACCAATTCCCCTCCCAGTAATCTTCCCACGAAGCCACTTTGCCCTCAGTATTGATCTGGTTGTCAAACCTGAACTATCTCCATTTAAAATTAATATTAAGTAGTAAAGAACTGTTTTATGTATCAGGCACATGAATTCTGTTATCTATTTTGTCTTTTCAAGAACTCCTCCCCCCAGCCCATACACAATCACAACAGCTTCTTGCTCTGTTCCATATAGTTGAAAATGCCATATGAGTGATACATAATTCAAACTGCTCTCCTACATGCAGTTTTGTTTTGTATTTTAAAAAATTCTGTAAAACCTTCATTATTATAGATAGGCAGGTTTTTAAATTCTTATAGAAATATATTATCTTTATGGAGTACAGTGCAATCTATCATATAAATATCATCTTAGTAGTAGCACTTCAAATGATTTATCAGCACGTGTAAGGGGGGCTAAGGGGAAGAGGGAGAGAGGGAGAATCTGAAGCAGGCTCCAACCCCCCACTAAGCATGCAGCTTGACACGAGGCTCAATCCCATGACCCTGAGATCACAACCCAAGCCAAAATCAAGAGTTGAACACTTAACCAACTGAGACACCCAGGCACTTCTTAATGGGTTATCTTTAATCTTTGCTCTAAAGCTGTAAGTCATCTGGTTTAATGCAACATGTTGATTTTGCAATTAGGTCATAAAGAAAAAGCCTTCGTACAGTTCTGCAAGTATTTAGTGCATACTATTTTGATACTAATGTGAAAAAAAGTGACTAGATGTTAGACTTTGGTTTTGACAAGCACACAGTTGTTCAGAAAACGGAATATCCCATAGTCCTCTGTAGCTAATAGTAAACTGTAAATTATAGGTCATAGCCAATTCTATTACTATATTCACTCATCTTCTAATAGCCATTTAGTGACCAAATATTAATACAATGAAATGTTTAAGAGACTGTCACTGCCTTAAAGGTCAGAGCCTATAGTCATTTGGTGACATACTAATTTATAAAGTAATATAAACGCTTCCTTGTTAATCTAAAGCCCCAAGATCTTTTCTTAGTTCTGGGAAAAGGTTTCTCCTAGCATTCTAGTTCAAAACAGTGATGAAAGGCAGGAGAAGAAAAGTCATAGACTCTTGTTATGGCAGTGCTTTTTACTTGCTGTTGTTATCTGGTTCAGTGTAGGCACAACAGAAATTGTTTCTTTCCTCTACAAACTGCCTCTCTGACTAGCTAAAACTTGTTTCCTTTGATTACAGCCTCAAATTTAAAATGTCAAATCCCGCTACAAATTATATACAGAAATTATAACTTAAAATTTGGGTAGTGTACAAGTATTTGTTCAAACTAACTCCACAAAAGCAATATCATAAATCATGTTCAGATTCCTGTTGTAGCTCTTAAACCTATAGTCTAGCTAATGTTCTATAAAAATGTAATGGAAAAAAAGCACAATTATACATAAATTTTAAAAGGAGGCTTATAAATACCTATGTTGAATACTGAGGACTGAAGATCATCAGGCTCAATGTGAAATGGGGAATTGGAAATACCCTTACGTTGGAAGGTCTTTTATTCAGGTAAGCTTTAAAATAGCTCAAAGAGACAGAAACAGTGAGGAGAATTAACTAGTCTGATTTAAACAACTGCAAAAAACAGGGCCAATTTTTGTACATTTACTGAACTTACTGGCTGCATTTAATTTTTAGAAGTACTAGAAGATCCTCCTACCTCCTACATTTAGATAGGTGCTAAGGTTATCTTCAAGAAAACAAATACACAAGTTTAATTTGAGTGCTTGTTTTAAATCCAGAATTTGTATGTCAAAAACATATTACCAGAAAGTTTTCTATGCTTAGAAATAAGTTATCACCACACATACTTTCTCAAAAATAATAAATCAACTATAACTTTAATGTTGTATATAATTACCTTTGACTCAAAGTGACAGATAACACATTAGGGCTTCTTGGATGAGATTTTTCTGTCTGTTCTATGACTCCTTTTCCTGCTCTGTTTGGTGAGGCTGTCCGACTTCCAGTATCACCATACAGTGATGTTGTGGCACCAGTAGTTACTTTGGGTACATGGGTAGGAGATGGAGATGCAATCAGTATTTTAATGTCTTCTATACCATCTTTTGTCACTGTTTTTAATTCATCAGTGGTGGCAGTGGTACTGGTAGTGGTAACAGGAGGTTCCTCCTGCATCTGAGCCGGCTGGAATACTGTAATTGTGCCCACGCTTTGAGGGCTTGTAGAACTGCTTTCCAGTGGCGACAACTGATCAAAGGAACGTAACTGGAAGTCATCATCCATTGGGATGTAAGGAGCTAACATCTCCAAGTCTAAATCCGTGTCCTTTAAAGCAAAAAATACATGAGTTTTTCAATGGCCACATCTTATAAAAGAATAACAAGTTAAACCCAAAGTCACTTCCAACTAACAATTAATAAAGTTTAACAGAAAATATAATAAGCAAGTTTATATACCTGGGTGGAAAATGGATTCTTGGCTTCTGTGTCTTCAGCAAAAAGTTTCTCTACCAATTCCAGCTTAAATTCATTGACCATATCACTATCCACATCAAAACAATATTCACTGGGACTGGTAGGCTGTAAAAGGAATTCAATGGGTTTACTTTTCCCTGAGGAAACCTGCACATATTTTGCTAGTTGTTAGAATTCTTAAACCAACAAAGTCCATCTCTTCTATCACATTTTATCTAACTAGAGGGAAGTTAAACTTTTGAACTTACCCTTGTAACTAATTTTGCCAACACATGCATTTCTGTGTAACATCATTTATGAAATTAGGACTAAAAGGTATTGATCTGCTTCTAGAATTCATTTAATAATTCAACGCCCACATGGTACCTAATTGGCCAATAATTAGATATGATATACTTACTATTCACTGGACTCTACCTTTGTACTGAGAGGCCACGCTACTGTGGTGATCTACCTAAAAATCTCACATCTACCCTGGGATGAAGTAGGGGTAGAGACTTAAGTTGTTTTACTTGCATTCACCTTAACATATGTAGTACGATTTTGGGAGTTCTGAGCAAGGATTATAACCAGAAAACCAAAGCTATATAATTTAAGCATAAACTTTTGCTTCCCTCATTTTAACATTTTTGTTAGATTTACCTTTGTCTGATAAAAAACAAAATGAATCAATAGATTTTTATGCTGGGGAAGGTGAGCCACCAAAGCACAGAGGCTTTGAGATGTCAAATCTCCCGAAGGCTATGAGATGTCAAATCTCCTCTTAGCCTGCCAGTTTGAATTGATAAATATTTAATGTAAACTTATTCACCATTTATTAAGGCTTATTTGTGCCTCACCAAGTCGGAATATTCAAGTCTGAGTTGTGCTACTCCTGAGCTATCTTTAGATATAGGAAGCTGTACTGAATCAAAATTGAATCATTCTAGATTTAGAAATAGAGCCCCATGTGACATCGTTAGGCTTGGTCTCAGCCTAGCCCTTAAAGACTATTTTCTTTGTGTTTATAGAAAAACTATTATCAAGACAGAACTTGAATAAAAAATAGTTACCAAGTATTTGCTCTGTGTAAGACTTGGTATTTTCATGTTAAATTTACCCAGAATTTCAAGTAATGGAAATTGGACAAAGTTCAGCAATTAGCCCTTCCCTTTTTAAGCTTTGCTAAAGTAAGGTTTTTGCTACTTGACAATTCTCCAACACAATGAGTAGTATGTATGGGCTTGGAGCTATTATAGGCACAGACATTATTCTCTATCAATGACTAAATTCAAAACTTTTTTGGCACTCATTTTGTAAATACATTCCTGAACATTAAAGTATGAAAGTTATGCTCTTCTTTTATTATGACACCTACCTCAGGTGAACTCTGTCTAGTGCTTCCATCAGAAGGACTAGCTGGCTGATCTTGAATCTGGGGCATAGTAAAAGAAAGTTCCAGTGACTCTGGATTTGGCTCTAATTTTAGTACAACTTCTTGATTGAGTGCAGGGTCAGCACTACTTCGAAGTGGCTTTGGAGTTTCAGAAGCAGGTAATGGAGACATTGCCAAATTTATGTTCTGTAATTTTTCATTGGATGAGGGAAGCATTACATCATTATACAATGGAACTTCCTCAAGTTGCTGGTCATCAGTTTCTGTGTCTATAGGTAAAAAATTATTAGTCAATTTAAAGAATAGCTATATTTTAATATATACAGAAATGCAAGCCCCCTTTTACAACACGTCTAATTCACTCAAACAAAAATGTTGCTAAATTTTCCTTCATCAGAAAGTTTACAGATCTTATGGTACAACTCTAAATCTGAATTATCTTTCCAATCTACTATTGACAGCTCCTATTATATTTATAGCATAAAAACCCCCACAAGGGCACCCGGGTGGCTCAGCTGGTTAAGCTTCCAACTCTTGATTGTGGCTCAGGTCATGAACTCACAGTTCTGTGGCACTGAGCCTGAGTTGGGTGGGCTCCCTGTGGACAGTGCAGAGCCTGCTTGGAATTCTCACTCTCTTTCTCTCTGCCCCTCCCCCACTTACACGTGCTCTCTCCCTCAAAATAAATATTAAAAACAAAAAAATAACCAACTCTGCAATTCCAACCCTTTCACACCTTTTATTCATTAAAATTTAACTAACTTTGAAATTACAGTTTTCATTTTCAATGTCTGATATTATGGTATGACTGGTGATTTATCCTTTAGTGAACTATGCCTATTGCAATAGAACTCTGCTCAATTGTGGAGAAAATAGGGCAGTGGGAAATACAGAAATAGCAGGGTGGTTGAGAAACATTGAAGTGGGAAGAAGAAATACCTAAGCACCCTTTGAAGCACAATTTCCAATAATATGACAGAAGCAGGAGTGCTGAGAAATTACAGAGGCAAAAATATTTAAGCAAATACTTTGAAGACTTTGAAAAACAAATTATATAAGACTACAACATCTAAATGATTACCAACAAAAAATGTCCAAATTCAGTTAAAATGGGCTTACAGCAATAGACATAGTTTAGGCAATCAACACAATAACTAAAGACCCACCATTGCTGCCGAAATCTAAAGATATGATTGTGTCTCCAGCAGCTGGGGCCAGCAAAGTTAAAGCATCAGGTTCCTTCTTAAGTTTATCAAACAGACTACTTGTGTCTTCTGATTCAACTTTGGTGAACAGCTGAGTCATTTTCATATCTGAAGATTCAACTGGTTTGAGGACACATTCTGTTTGTTGAAGGGAGAAAATCAAGTCGTGCTGAATAATACCACTGTCAAAAAAGAGAGATTAGTAATTCTTAACTGAGCACTGACACAATGCAGGGGGTCTCTGAAACAACCTTGTCTCTTAAAATACTGCTTTATGAAAAGGAACATTTTAAGATGCTTTAACCTAATAGTTCATGCATACTTGCTCACATTCAGGGTTTAAAATGCCAATATGAAATAAAGACCTATAAAAATTCATAGTATAAGACAGTTTAAATATTTGACTAAATTAAAAAACTTCAGCTATCCCTTTGGGAAGAGTGATGGTGACAAAGAAATGGAATAGTCAAGTACATGAAGGGCACCAACACATCTAAACAATTTTTGTGAGGATTCACATGTAATGAAACTGGCACAGAAGAACTCTTTGGGACTGATGTATGAGGCATGACCTAAGGATGGCCCTAGAATATAAAGACATATAGATAAATGACCAAGGCCTAAGGCAGGTGCCATATTTTCCTTGGTGGTAAGAAAATGATACGGTGATAACACCTACAGGATAGAGTGGAAGAGGGATGATTAACAACAGATCCATGTGTTTGGCTTAAATGTAAGTTTTTATTGTTCCTTTAATCACAAACATTTAGGTGTTTACTAAGTGAAATAAACCAAGGATACAAAGTTTAAAATACCTAACCCTTGTCCTCAGAAGTGCAATGTAGATGTGCAAACAATTAAAATACAAAATGGTAACTGCTAGAATAGAGAAGGCGTGCTTCACAGCCAACAAGCTGAAACTTCGGCTCAAGTAGGGTTTGTTAGGCAGATGGGACAGGGGCAAAAGAAGGACATTCCAAGTGGGTAATTTAATGGGAAAGTCACAAAAGAACTCTTTGACACTAATATTAAAACATTAAAGGATGGGCGCCTGGGTGGCTCAGTCAGTTGAGCGTCCAACTCTTGATTTCAGCTCAGGTCATGATCCGAGGGTCATAGGATTCTGCCCTGAGTCAGCCTCTGCACTGAGTGTGGAGTCTGCTTAAGATTCTCTCTCTCCCTCTGCCCCTCTCCCCCAATTGCACACTCTAAAATTAAAAATTAAAAAAAAATAAAAAACATTGAAGGATGGTGTCAGAAGTGGCAAAAATTAAGACAAGTGACCAAAGTCTTACCAAGAGAGGTAGTCACAGATTTTAGAAAGAGGGTAGGTGGAATCAACGAAAGCATGAAGAGTATAGAAAATGACAAGAAATGATGCTATGTAAGTTAAGCAAGGGTTTATCTCGGGGGTGATAAAGCATCTTTAAAACAATTCTAAGGAAAAGGAGATGCTCAGACATCCATGCAAGAAAACTCAGCATGGTGGTAATGTGGAAGATGGACTAGAAGGGAGTAGTCACCTGCTGAAGCAGATCAAATGGAAGGCCAGTTTATGATATCCATAATATTCACAAGCCAGTCAACTAAAAGAAGAGTTCTTGAATACACAAGAGCCATGCACTATATTATACAGCCTTTTATGGTAATCTCACGTAGAATTTCATTTAATCCTCATTTCTGAGGATTAAATATCCTCAGAATATTGAGGAGATAAATATCATCTCTCCTATATGGGTGAAATTCAAAGTAATAAGAACTTCCCAAGGTCATGCAGCTAATAAGTGAAAGAGCTATGACACAAAGCTACCTATTCCAAGGCCAGGGTTCTTCCTACAAAAATAACATAGCTATTTGAGATAGTATATGCTGACAGAAATAGGACTAGAGCAAACTAACCCAATAAGGGATATGGTATTTTTTTAAGGTCTTTTTAAAAATGGGAGTGAAAAGAATGTGAATAGATGGGTACTGGTAATAGTACAATCACTGCAGAATAGCAGGCCTGGACACTCAGGTCTAAGTACTGAAAACCGTAATTAGGTGGAAATGTGAAAATAAAATTCAGTTAACATTTTATAATCTTATCTCCCTTTATATAAAAGAACAAAATATCCAAAAAGGTTATTACTTGCTCCCCCAAAATATTTACTTTTCAGGCTTACCTCACAACGTAATTTACACATACAATGCACTGTGGTTGAGAGTTCTTAGTGTTATATATGACGGTCGCTTGAGTTTCAACCCAGACATATCCACCTCTTTTGGCAAGCATCCTGTACTGTCCTGTGGTGACTTGGCCTTTAGTAAACACTAGGAGTGAAAAGGAAAAACAGTCATGCAGAGAAAATAACTTCTAATTTTCAATCAAATAAATGGATGCTGAATGTTGATTATTTTAGAAAAGAGATGTTTATTTTAATAGAATCAGTTATAATTGTTTAAAGTGACAGAGAAAAAGCCCCAGCATAGCCAAAAAAAAACACAGTTCATTCTTCTAACCCCTAAAATAAACTCCTTTCCTGCCAATCTTCACTTTAAATAAAATGAAAGCCAGGAATGAGGGACAGCAGTGACTAATTCCTTTAATGACTTATATGTTGAAAGTATCAAAAAGACTAGACAATGAATAATCTTGATTCTACAGAGCACATTTGAGCAAGTGGCACTGCTACATTTCCTTACATTTCTACTGAGGTTTCCAGAGAATTAGCAATGCTTCAAATAGCTGTGCTCGCATATTTGAATCTCAGCTGGTATCATGCTGAAATCTTGGCAATTTAGGCAAACTTAATCAATTGTTAATTTGGGAGCAAGTACCAGATAAAAAGTAATGATGACATTATCTTGAGTCTTGGGGTCCTGACTGCTGACTTGCGCTCATTTTGTAGTTCAAGGCTAATCATTCTAACTCAGTGACATTCAGGTATCCCTGATCACATTGGGAAGTCATGTTTAAGTACAGATTAAATAAGCAAGTGAGATTCGAAAGTCTTACTATGGGATCTTCAAATAACATTCACGAGTATCTTATGTCAAGTGTACTTGTTACCACTTGTACATGACATTGATTGCCTTCACATTCACTAAGTCACTCAATAATTATTTTCTAAGTGCCTTCCATGTGCTAACAACTGATCTAAATACTTCAATGTGAATTCTGAAAATGATGCTATAATATTCCATGACATTTTTTAGTCTTTGTATTAAAAATGCCAGGTTAGTTTTATATATTATTAAATGATTCTACTTTAACTAGTATCAGTTACAACAAATACAAAACATAGATTTAATGGTTGACATCCCTTATGAAGAGTTCTATTAAGATATTTAGTCTAGGAAGACTGATTAATTTTAACCAAAAAGTTAGATATATGGCCAAACAGTAAGGAGACTGCAAGAATTACATAATTAGAAAATCTATATAGTTTTTCCATTGTACTTACTGTCATGATGAGTTTTGGTCAGATGGTCAGAGTCCAAAGCGTGGTAATATTCATATATTGACCGGCCCAAAAGTTCCTCTGGCTCATATCCCATCAATTCAGTAATTCTGTTAAGTAAAAAATGTAAGAAGAGAAAGAGAAATTTTGCTTCTTTAAAGTAACTGATATGAATTAATCTCATGGACAAATGAATTTTCAAAACTAAGAGCATCCTTCTCTGCTAAGAAGTTTACATCTCACTTTTGGTAACTCTACAGTTACTAAATACGGCACCATGCATGTTCTTTAAATCCTCTGGATTCACATCCTGCTACTTAACCCGTTTATCCCTTTCACCCAAACTCATTACATATTGTCATCATGTTTTACTGTACTTACTTTTGGTAATAAGGGGATTCATAAGTAGATAGAAAGTACTGCTAAATAAAATGGTAAAAGATGTAATGGTAATCACTGACATTTAACTTGAAATATAAGATTAAATCCATAACATTAGTTTACCATAAAACCAGATTCTTTTTGTATTGAGTGTGTACAAACCAGATTCTTTATTTAACAGTGCCCTTAGGCAAGGCTTCAATCAATATCTACTACACAATTTTAGTATCACCAACCAAAGAATATCTACACTAAATGGAAGTAAAGAGATACACATTATGTTTGTTTTAGAAGATGCTCTTGTAACTTAGTTTTTTAAATAATATAAAATTATAGGAATTCATTTTAGATGAAACAATGATATCAAACTGAAAATGGACTAGAAAGTAATCTAGTCTAAACTCCTTTTGGTTTCCTGAAAGTTCTTTTAGGACATAGATTAGATCTTACTACTCTGTGTAACCAGTCAGAAACGGAACGCATTTCATGTGAAAGAGAAAGCTGTCTTCTTAACACCACACTAAACACAAATATTCTCTTTTTTCTAGGAGCAAAACCTGAGTTAAACTTTTCAATTTCTCAGGACTTTCTGAGTTGTAAGCAAAAGTTACTTAATGTACTGTGTCCAAAAAAAAAAAAACACACAAGAAAGATATCCTTCTAAGAAATGTATAAAAGTAAGAGTTTGTGTTGTCACACTTTAAGGCAAGATCTGCCATACAGTTTATTCCAAAATAATTACAAATAGAAAGAGGTTTGTAAAAAAAACACAAAAAACAAAAACTAAACCAAAACTAAAATCCAGACTTCTTTACAAAGAGGTATCTCTAAACACATCTGCACTAGGTGGCAGCATTACAAAGGAAACTAGTATTTTTTAAAAATGGTCCGATTTCTTTAAATTATGCTTTAAAAATAACTTTAATTCATCTTATATTGGTTACTTTTAAACAAAATTCCCGTGGGATTAAAAAAACTTCCATTATTTAAATCTTTATATGCCTGGGGCACCTCTGTGGCTCAGTGGCTCTTGATTCCAGTCAGGTCAGGTCATGATCTCACGGTTCATGAGTTCAAAGCCCACATTGGGCTCTACACTGACAGCACGAAGAATGCTTTGGATTCTGTGTCTCTCTGTCTACCCCTCCCCTGTTTGTACTCTGTCTCTCAAAATAAATAAATAAATAAACTTAACAAAAAAATAAATCTTTATATGCTAAGTATGCCTGGCATTGTTCTAGGTGTGAAAATGCAAGGTCAAAACTCAACGTGTAGCTAATCTTCTGGAACACTTACCATACTACTAATGAAATAATGTGGTAAGTGTAATGATGGTAATCTGTTGCAGGAATCAGAGGAACCACCCTTATCAACGAGAAGAAATGGTTGGGTGAGCGGCAAAACCATTTCAGGAAGAAGGTATACCAGAAGCAGAGACAGAGAGAAGACAATGCTTGACAGTGTATAAATGAGAAAGACTTTCATGTGGTTAGTGGGGGCAGGTGAGAAGAGATGAGGCTAGAGATGTAAAGCAGATTAATGGGGGCCTTTTATTATCATGTTAAGAAGCTCTGATTTAATTAGATGTCAATCAGTGCTTCTCAGAGTTGAGGTACATCTATCATTAAGGGATGCAAGATGTTAAAATATAAACAGAATGCTTTCCTAGAAAGTCAATTTTATTTAACTTTAGAGAATTATATAGCTTATATTCTGTACCAAAAAGGAGAGTGATCCAGGAAATTTGATCATAATGTGTTTTTAATGTACTAGGAAACCTGTGATCTAAAGCAACAATGCAGCGTATTATTCATTCATTGTAAGTGTCCTGAGACCAAGAACTGTTACTCTTCATTTCTACTTTGCCATGAACATTGTAGATGCTCAAATGTGCGGATTAACTATAAGCAGAAATTAGTACAGTAAATAATAAGCATTTGTGAGATATTTTGAATGCCGTAAGTTTTGGGTAGGTTAGATTTTCTCAAAATTGGGCAAAAATTTTTCTAGATCTCAGTTATTAGGGGTTTTAGATGTGAGAAGTTTCTGTAAAGAGCTCTAACCAGAAAATAACAATCTCCTGGTCAAACTTAAAACCTCACTTGGCTGATCTCTAAGTTGGCAGTCTTTACTCCTCTGTCATGATCATTTTGCCAGTTTTCTGATAGGACCTGACAGAAATGTCACTCCCTTCCTCAATTCTCATTCTAGCTCCACTACTTTCCATTCTCCCCAGCCTATCTCTATACCTTGCTACTGAGTTCAAAAGATAAAAAATAATTCCTCAAAAAGGGATGGGTATCTCTGTTCTATCATATATTCACATGATTAATGGCAATAAACACCATAAAATGCTTATCACCAGTGGTGAAGCATTTATTACGTGTGCAAGGCACTCAACAAACTCCTTCAATTCTGACAACAACCTTTTGAAATACTACCCTTATTGTAAGGATAGTAAAATTTGAAAGAGTTTTTTAAAAAAAAAAAATTTTTTTAACGTTTATTTATTTTTGAGACAGAGACAGAGCATGAACCGGGGAGGGTCAGAGAGAGGGAGACACAGAATCTGAAACAGGCTGCAGGCTCTGAGCTGTCAGCACAGAGCCCGACGCGGGGCTCAAACTCATGGACCGTGAAATCATGACCAGAGCCGAAGTCGGCCGCTTAACCGACTGAGCCACCCAGGCACCCCTGAAAGAGTTAAGTTTCAATACCAAGACCACACTGTAGTATCAGAGCTGCAAGCCAGGACTGAATCCAGGATTATGTGATTCTAAAGCCAGAGATCTGTCACATTTCCTTGTCCACTATGGTGGGGATTTCTACCTACTTTACATTATGACTAAGTGCTTAAAATTGGTTCCCTCATACAATCTTTAAGATGACCCTACGTTAAGTAGGTGTTACAAAAGATGAAGAAACTGATGCTCAAAAAGAACTAATGGGCCCAAGATCACTTGGATATAGGCAACAGAATCAGGATTTAGTAGTCTGGCTACATAATCTATGCCTTCAGCTATGATGTTATAGTCTTATAGTAAAAAGTGAGACAAGTAAATAATTACAAGAGTAGAAGAAATGTTATGACAGACATATGCACAAGAATAGTATAGTGTCCTGAAGGAACAAGGAAGGCTTCCCAAAGGAGTATCTAGATGGCTCCTGAAAGGTAAATACGTGTTAGGAGTTGAAGAAAACCTCACTGCAGAATGGGAAAATATATGTAAAGGCGCTAAGACAGCAAATTAGTACATGGTGCTCTCTAGCTGTAGGGTGTTTGGGGGGGGGGGGGGAGGGTCACACCCTCTCTTCCTTATTAATTTAGACAAGTGGGCAGAGGCCAGATCATAAATATCTTTGTTGGCCATGCTAAGCAAAGTTTGGGTTTTATTGTCAAGGTCTATTTTTCTTTCAGCTTTTCAAAATGCACATTTTTCTTTTGATAAAGAAAAATCTCCTGCCCTCCTCTAATATTTTTATAAACCAGAGTTTTTTCTGTGTAAAGACCTGATTTTCACATTAGGAAGTCCACTTTTGGGATCCTGGATGAGAGACTAGAGGGCAAAAATCTGTGGGCAAAGAAACAGTTTAGGAGATTATGGCAACAATTTAAGCCAAAGGTAATGAGCTGAAGAATTCAGTGGCAGGAAAGCAAGGGTGGAAAGGAACAAATGGATCAAGAAATGTATTTAGACAGTAAATCTGTAAGATTTAGAGACCGACTGGGTATACATAATGAAGGTAAAAAAAAAGTTAAGGATGACTTCCAAATATTTGTAGGAGTCGTATGCCTATAGTGATATACTAACCATGCTAGGCATTATAAAAGGAAAAGCAATTTCTGAGGTTGATGTTTTGGGGCAATAGTAGTACAGTTCAGTTACAGAAATATTTTATTAATATAGAAAAATATCCAAATAAAAATATCAAATTGGCAATTAAAAATAGTTATGAACATAAAGGGAAATGGCAATAGAAATCATGGGCAATATGTAGGGTGAGGAGATGATCAAACACTTTCCTTTCTTGTCCATAACCAAAAGTAACCTATTCTTCCTCAAATTATGCATTATATGTCTTTGCTATGGACTAATTAAAACTTTCATGTTATAGTTTGTATAGCATTTACCTTTCATCACAGTAAGAAAATTTCATATCCAGACTATGACGACTCAGAAAAGTCTTGCTATCTAAAGGAATTTCAATATTTGATGGATGAGGAATGGGTTCACAAATCAGCACCAAGCACGTCATGGGTGGTTTCTTATACCCACACTGAGATTGGTTACTATTGGTATCGTAGACATGAATATGGCCTGTGCAGTGAAGTACCTGTGTACAAAGAAAACAAAGCAATTCTTTAAAAAATATAAAATGCTAGTTAAAAAAAAACCACAGAGATAAATAGCTGAAGTGTGACATGGCAAGTAAGCTTTGATAAAATTTACTGTCATTCATGGATTAACCCTATCTTTGAAATCAATAAATGTTTCCCCTGTGACACCACTCATGACTCAGGCACCTTAAATTACTCTTTAAAATACTCTCTTCATACAAATCTGGGCTGATTTTTCATTCATTTAGTCATAGTGGCAGTTTGATTTATTATTTTTATTATTTCTTGCTTTGATGATTATTTCAACACTGAGCAAAGAAATGAAACAAAAATAAATAGAAAATTAATTTCTATCAAGATTCAAACACTGGGTGGGTTGGAAAAACCAGCTGATTAAATTAGATTGGTATACCAGTATCACAATTCACATAAGTTCATGCCTCAAAATGGCAAATTACTACCATTTGGGATGGTAAATCTGCAAATGCCAATGAACAACTGTACGTTTCCCCTCACAATTCTAATGCTATCTTAAATAGTAGCAGTGTTAAGATGTATGAATTTATCTATAAACCAAGTGCATCACCACTTAGAAATCATTTTTACTTACTTTCCACGTTGCTGACTTTATGTTCATGGTTCTCCCTCGGCTAGTTAGGGTACACTTCATTCTGAGAAAAAAGCTTCGCTGTGTATTCTGCTCTTTACCCTTCTTCACAAGGCCTAATAAAAGCAGGAAATAAAATTTAAAAACATAATTAAATATTTAAATTTGTTTTAGTAAGAGTAGCACCTAGGTACTATTCAATTAAAAGTCTCAGCATAAACAGTGATTCATACTCAAACACATCCAAGGGATTAATATGCTCGAATCAGTAACTGGGGTTCACAGTTCCAGTGATTCCCTGATTGCAAATAACAGTTAGCCATTTGACACTGAAGCCAGTAAAGCTGGCAAAATTACAAAGAAATACAAATGTAGGAATCTGCCTTATTAAGTGTACCCGTTTAATTGCTGTATCCGTGTAATAAGCACACCCCCCCCAAAAAAGAACTTCAGTGAACTCCTCCAAACCTTTGCTAAATGTGTTAGCTCAATTTATAATAAACACTCCATGTATTTACAGAACTTTTAAAATATCAACTTTCTTTTCAAAGCAGGTAACATTTTTATATATCTGACGTTTCCTTAAATCTTCCTGTAAAGCAGGCATGACGTTATTTCTACTTTGTTATTAGAGGAAAAAACCAAAATATTGAATGACTTTTCAAAGCAAAATTAGAGTGAAATAAATTTAGGTCTATTTATTCCCGTTCCAACCCTTATATAACTAAAACATGGTGAAAAGGAAAATAATGAAAAGCACAGAGGTGGGGAAAAAGAACACATGTTCGGGGAATAGATAGATGCTAGTAGATAGATCAGGTTGCTGCAATATAAAGTACTTGCAGAAGCGTAATGAGATAGTTAGAAAGGGAAGATTAGGGCTGTAACTGGAGGGCCTTGGATGCCCTAATTAGGAGTTCAGCTTTAAATATACAACATGGAGCTTCTAAAAAATTCTGAGATGGGAAGCACAGTCAGGAACTTACGGTACATTAATCTAGAAGCAATATATATGATGTATTAGAATTAAAATACAATGATGGTAATCAGGCTGAACAGTTTAAAAGAGAAGTGAAAAGAAGGGTGACAAATGACATATAAAGAACTAGAAAAAACTTGAAAACTGATAGAAATAAGTGGGGAGGAGGGAAATAAAAAAAGGATATGGAGATTTTAAGGCTAGTAAAAAGGTGTCAGGTAGAAAAGAAATAAGATAGTTTAAATTTAGGCTTACTTAGGTAGAAACACCGGACTCTTCTAGAAGAGTTCTAGCTAGTGGAATTAGGCAAAGGGGCAGTCTTGGTGCTGATATAAGTTATTTGGGTTTAGTCAAATCAGGATTCAATTTGCCCTCCCTCACAGTGTTTGGGAATGGATTTTAAAAAGATGCCACAAGAACCACACTGGTCTCAGTGGTGGTACAGAGCTGTGTTGTGGTTGTGATGCCAACAGAGATCTACTTGTAAATTCTTTGAGGATTTTCAGTCCTTCGTAATCTAAGCTTTAATTGTACTGACCTTTGGAAACCCAAAGCCTTTGAATTGGGACAGGAAGATTAATTTAAAAACCAAGGTACTATCATTTTCCTAATGGGAAAAAAAAAAACATTTTAAAAGAACTAAATTTTCAGACCTCTAAAAATAAATCATATTTTATAATAATTTAGTGAACTCTAAGTCATCATTTTAGAATTTAAATGAAAAAAATAATAGAACTATGTTGTATAAACACACCACTGGTTCTTAGCATAACATTAATATGTGACGCATTGCAGCAAACCCTTTTTCTAAAAGTGAAAAGTGCATATCTGTTTCCCAACATCAAACATTCATTACATTAGGAATGATTTTCAAAAAGTTCATGTGCTTTAAAAAGCCATTTGTTTAAAAAAAAAAACATTTGTTCAAAAACATACATTTAAACTATATTATGTGGAATATATTTGATTTAGAATAAAGCATTAGCATCATTGCCCAATCAAAAAATTTCCTCATATCCATCCATTCATAGCCCAAGGGAAGAACTGAGCATCCAAACTTCAGTGTTTAAACTTCAAAGTCTAAACACTAGAAGTCCTATACTAAACTAATTGACAGCCCACTTAGGTCCCTGTGTGAAGTGTATTTACTCTTCCTTTATACAGAATTCTAAAAATCATATTTGTTTTCCCAAGTTCACAGTGAACACCAAGTATTAAATTAAAGAAAACAGGAGAAGGCTCCTACTGAAAGGGTCAAAAGTAGCCACAGAATGTACTGAGAGTTGTTGAACATGAAAGATCTCCAAAGTACTAATGAGCCCAACTACCTGAGTTTAACCTATACTGTGCCATTTACTAACCAAGTAATCTTGGGTAAGTTTCCAAATAATTCTGTGCCTTAGTTTCCTCAGTAAAATAGAAATAGTAACAGTAACTTCACAGGGTGTTGTGAAGAAAAAAGGCATTAAAGCATATAATATGCAGAGAACAGTGTTCTGGCACAGAGTAATCTCTCAATAGAGGTTAACTATTATCATAAATGAAAGAAGATTGAAAAACATAAAAAATATTCAAAAAGTGCTATGAACTTGAGGCTGTTTAATACAAAAGCAAACAAACTTATACACTTAAATTAGAGAGCTGCAAAGGACAGCTACAGAGCATAATGACAAATTTTCATTGTGGTGACTATAAATTATCAGTATACTTTGTGCCTTAAGAAGGTACAGGTGGAGAGACTAATTAAGCTTTTGTAATTCAAGAGGTATTTTCCAAAATCTTTGAAGACTTATTTTCAACAATTCAATCCTAGGGGCATATGGTGGCTCAGTCAGTTAAGTAATCTGACTCTTGATTTTGGCTCATGCCATGATCTCAGGGTTCGTGAGATCAAGCCCCTCATTGGGCTGTGCACTGACAGCATGAAGCCTGCTTGGAATTCTCCCTCTCCGTCTCTCTCTCTGCCCCTCCCCAGCTCATGGTCTGTCTCTCTCAAAATACATAGACATTAAAAAAAAGAAAAGAAAAGAAAAAAAAAAAAAAACCCTCAAGCCTGAGAGTTAAGAGGTCTTAGTGGGTCTTTTTTGTTGCTGCTAATGTGGGGGCATTCAATAATACTTTATGATCTTACTACATAGTCTCAAATTACTGTGAACATCCTGAAGTCAAATAAACAATTAGGCTTTTAAAAAATCTGGTGAACTTTCTCTTTTCTTTACCCTGGTCCTTGAGAAAGCTTGAACATAAACTGGTACCTCAAGTATAACAACTATCTAAAATCTTATTATTTATTATGACTTCCCCTTGCCTAAAAGTTGTATGTTATAAACTGACCTCTTTGGGTCTTGACTTTTTCATTTTATGTAGTATTATTATCTATATAATTATTTATAGAATTCAGTGAGATTTAAAAATTAAGGTATTTTTATGAAATTTCTAAAAAATAGAGTAACAAAGATTTAACAAAGAACAGAATAACATTTTATTAAACATGAAATGATGTTTTGAGCCTTAGGTTAGTACAATAGCAGAATTTTTAAATTAGTAACAGTATTTTATTAGGTAAAACCACCTGCCAGATTAAATCAAACAACAGACTTTTCCTCTTACCATTTCTATGTGTAAGCATTTCTCTCATTTCTTCATGGTCACATGGATGAGTAAAATCAAACACACTGTGTCCAGTTAGTTCAAACTGTAAAAACATTAAAAAAATTAGATCTGTATCATAAAATCAAAAAAAAAATTAGAAGTGCTCTTAATATGTGGGTATTTTACCTGAGTTAATCCCATGTACTTGTTCACATTATCAGAAATGTAGATCATGTCACCATCATCTGTGAGAACCATAACAAAACCATCCAAGGCTTTCAAATAAAAGCAATTCATCTGTGCCTTCATTTCATCTTCAATATCTAAATCACCTAAAAAATGACACAAGAAAAGGAAAATAAATTAAAAGTTATACTTAAATGATAGCAATATTTAGGTAGTTGTATAAAGTTTTCCCCAGATACTTTATTTAAAAACTAAAATTAGACTTGCCAGTTGCTTTTAATGATTATTTTTAAAGTAACATGGCAAGTAAACCATTGAAAAGAAGGGTCATATTATTAAAAGGAAGACTGGTAGCACGGTGGGGCAAAAGAGAAAGAGGGGGGAAAGGCCAGTATCCTAAAAATTCCTTACTGAAGCTTTAAAAGCAGGTAATAAAAATTACATTAAAGGACAGAGAGTATGACCACCTTCTAATTACTTCTAATTTCTAATTTTTAGGCTCATTACGCCCCTGTAAAACGACTCACCAGCATCCAGAAGTTTCCTCACACGCAAATAGCTGATGGTGAGCCTCATAACAGAAGCCTTATCGAGATGCGAGCTCACATTATGGGGAAGTGGCAACTGATGAGCAAGTTCATAGAAAACTTCAGACTCTTTACTTCGCCGAGATCTCGCTGCATCTCTAGACTTTTCTTTTCGACGTTCAGAACTTATCCTATTGAGCAAAAAAAGGAGGACAGAAAAAGAAAATTTATATAAGTTAGCTTGCCTTTGCTTGGATAAAACTAATTTTACATTTTTCTGCTTTCCATAAAACAATGTGAAGATTCCATGTAATTATATAGAGATTGGTCTATTACATGAATGTGTAAAGTAAGAATGTAGGAGACAGATACACAAATTTCTGGATTACTGAAGACATAGGGAACTCTAACAAAGAAGTCCAAGATGGAGCTTTAAACATGTCTGAAACAGGTATTTCCTTCCTGGCATATCAAATTAGAGAGGATATTTTGTTTTAGCCAAAGTCTTAAAAGTAGCCTGTGTATGTGTACCCTCATAGCCATTCAGAAGTAGTTTCAACATAAAGAAAGCACCATTAAGTCTAAAGAAACTAAAGCTGTACATATTAACTTGAAAACAGGAGTTGTTAAGCAGGCAGAACAGTTACAGCTACAAACTGATTTTTGACTTGTTTCTTTGGACTCTGATATTTTCCCAACTTCTTCTACCCTACCACATGAGCAATAGTGACTATAAGCTAAAGAAATCTATATTAGCAGCTGTAAGAAGTTACCATTTTCAGGTTGCTTATTCCCTTAGCAGCCTCTTTAGCAGTCCCTTTTCTTTACTGGCACAAGTACCAAATAAAGGCAGGAGTATAGAAGAAAAAAACAAAGATGTGACACAATACTAAGAATTGAAAGAAACAGGTTAATAAACATTAACAAAGGTGTCAAAACAAGGATGTATCTTTAGGGAACTTTTCCAAGAATAAAGTCAGAAAGATTTTCCTAAGCAGAGACATTCACCTTCCTTTGCTTGACTGTGTAGAAACATCTATTCCTCCTGACCCAGCTGGAGGAGGTAAACAAGGCTAACCCTGGCTCTGTCCTTAGCTTCTTTAAGAGCTGTTGTTTATTAAAAACCTACTATGTGCCAAATGCTACCCCGTACCAGGTGCCTAGTTCTCTCAAAATTTGTAAATAGGGTAAATATTATCCCTTTTTACAGATGAGGTTATACAGTAGGCTAAAAACAGCCATTAGCAGACGGGATTTGAACACAAGGTGTTTTTTTCACTCCAAAGTCTGTTTGCTCTTCCAGTGTTTTATCTTAAGGAAGAATGCTGCTTCTACCTCAAATACTCAGCATGCTCCTATGACTTTCAACCTAATTCTGTTAAGTCAATTATTTATTAAATGTTGAAAACGGCTGTTACCATTTATTAAGCGCTTAGCACTATGCTAAGGACTTTGTCAGCATTATGTCACTTAATCCTCCTTACATCCTACGAATGAAGCACATAATTGTATCTACCTCAAATCTCTCCTCCCTCCAAATGATCTGCAAAACTGCAAGGTTCATAGAAGCAACACTCTCAAAAAAACAGGCAGGGTTCTCAGCACATGCTCCCATTATGTTGAGTAACAGTTGTATTGTGCAACAGTGATAATCTAGTTTTAACACTTAAATTTTTGTGTGTATCTGACTTTTATACATTAATAAGGAATGTGAATATTTGCTGTTGTTAGTAACTGAACTTTGATACAAATTTTTCAACTCAAGCATCTAGATCAATTTTACTTGAGTATTTTGAGATTTAAGGTAAGCTATTAAAAACTATTACTATTTATAACTAGTGATCTATGTGAATCAAGATTTTCTTAATGACATATAATATTTTTAAGTTTATTTATTTTGGTGGGGGGGGGGGAACAGAGAGACAGGAAGAGAGAGAATCCCAAGCAGGCTCCACACTGTCAATGTGCAGCCTGACACGGGGCTCGAACTCACGGGCCGTGAGATCACGACCTGAACCAAAATCAAGAGTCAGACACTTAACCAACTGAGCCACCCAGGCACCCCAATGCTGTATAATTTTTAAAAAACATGAAAATAAATTAGACTCTGAGGCTACCATGAAAATTCAATAATGTCAACAGTCTGCAACTTCATTTTTTATGTGCATTAGAACTGCCTCACTGTTCTCGTTAACTTTTAATGAATGTTTAAATTTGAACTTAGAATGTAAAATAATAATAGTTTTCAAAATCTATTTTATACACATACCAGAGTTTCTAGGGGAGAGAGATCCAATATGTCCCTATTGGCTCTAGCATCTAACTTTCCTCCCTTTCCCCTCTGAATTGGCAGGTGAGAGGAAGGGATGATAGTGGAAATCAGATTACTATCTGGTTCAAGTAAAGCCAGCAAAAAAAGTGTGATGACCAATTGACCTGAATATTAGTTCAAATGTCACAATTAGTCCAGGTGATCAGAATTTTATCAACAACTTTCATCAGACTTACTAGGCTTCTTTTGTTAATTACTCAACCAAATTAAAGCTACCAACAAATGACTATCCAAATTTTTACTCCTAAAAAATTTAAACCCTTTTATTACCTGCCATATGCTTTTAAAGGGTATCTGATCTAGCTAACCATGGTGATTACACCTTTAGAAACACTTGTATTGTCCAGAACTCTGAAGACAATATTGTTAAAGATGTGGCAACTAAATTTATAAGACAAATCCATAAGAAATGTGAGCCTGGATAAAACATTTATAGCATAATATACTTAAGCAGTGAAGACTAGGAGAGTAAGAATTTGAGCATGAGCCAGAATTCTGGAAGAAAAATAAGCCTCAATAAAACAAGTAACAGGGTATTTCAAGAGTTGACAAACCTAAATTAGATGAAGGTGATGAAAATCATTGTGTCCTATATTACATAATCTATCTAGACATAAAGCAATCAGGAGACCTATAATAAAGATTTAATATAGGAATTTATAAGATGTTCTTCACACATGTGACTATGGGGGCTCTTAAAACATTTCTTAGCTTAAAGCTATAACCAACAAAGTTCTTATGAGTTTCAGCATCAGCACAGCTCAGCTTCTTGTCTACTCAGAAGAAGGCTCTTTTTATCAGGTCATACCCCACAGAATTAAAGTACTAGCCAAGAAATTATTTTGGGCAAACCACAGCATCTGGGTCCCACAGAGATGAATCCTGTACTATTTATTTACTTACTACTTAGATTGCGAAATAAAAGTTTTTGTAGATCAGAAGAAAATGGGCAGATTTTCTGCATGCAAATGAGGTACTGTATTTCTCTAAATTATCAATTCCATCTTTGTTGTTTTTAATTAAGTACAAATCAAGTAAAGTTCTGCACTGACATGTCTGTATAAAGTGCTATTTCACATCTTAGTAGAAATCAGTTAAGAGTATAGTAAAAAATCTATCTTTTCAATGGTTTGCTTACCATCTCTATGACTGTTTTAGGACTAACATTTGAGGAAAATAGCAAAATAAGTTGATCTTTGTGGTACTGTAGTTTTCACACACTTACTATTTCATCACTATTTAACATACAGCACTGGACAAGAAGCTAACTAAATTATATCTGAAATTATTTTGTATAGAAAATACACTTAGGAAAATGAGCCGCTGTCACTAACCTTCTTGTATACAAAGTTGAATGGCAATAGCCATTTTACAGAGAATGCTTAGTATTTAGATTAACAAGAACACAAAATAATTGCAGATATTTTAATTCATCTCTTTTTGTTGTCTAATTATAAAAGAAAAGCCTATTAACATTCCTGATTATAAATACATGTGACTTTAAGACCTGAAGTTAGAGCCAATCATTCAAAACGTTAAGAACTGATTCATCCTATTTTTCTTTTTTTTTTTTCTTTTTATTTTTTTCTTTTTTAACGTTTACTTATTGTTTGAGAGACAGGGCATGAGCTGGGGAGGGGACAGAGAGGTGGGGCAGTCACAGATTCTGAAGCAGGCTCCAGGCTCCGAGCTGTCAGCACAGAGCTGGATGTGGGGCTCAAACTCATGAGCCACGAGATCATGACCTGAGCTGAAGTCGGATGCTTAACCGACTGAGCCACCTAGGCACCCTGTTTCATCCTATTTCTAATAAAGTTAATGTATACATTTTTTTAAAAAAAGTCTCTCAAATCTATTATTTGCTGCTTTAAAAACTCTTTCTGGCTTTGAAGGTACAAGTTGTTGTTTTCCACTTCTTATGTTGGTATTTCTACAGGACAGAACTTCTGAAGTGAAATTCCATGATCTAAAGGATGTGGCATTTATTTTTTTTTTTAATTTTTTTAACGTTTATTTATTTTTGAGACAGAGAGAGACAGAGCATGAACAGGGGAGGGGCACAGAGAGAGGAAGACACAGAATCTGAAACAGGCTCCAGGCTCTGAGCTGTCAGCACAGAGCCCGATGCGGGGCTCAAACCCACGGACCGTGAGATCATGACCTGAGCCGAAGTCAGACGCTTAACCAACCAAGCCACCCAGGCACCCCAAGGATGTGGCATTTAAATGTACCTTTCCAAAAGAGGTCTGTAACTATTTTTGTCTCTGCAAATTCATGAATGTGTTTATCTATTTCTCCACACACTCTGCTGTAATATATGTATTATGGGTCTTTTTTACCTTTTTAATTTTTGTGAAGCTGATAGGTGAAAAATTGTACATCTGTTTTAACTGCCCTGCACTTCTTAAAATCTCAGGCCAGAGGAAATTCCAAGGAAATTTTCATGTTCTTAGTTGGCATTTTGGCCTGCAGCTTTAATCCAAACTCCTATACAAGGTGATTATACTATGTACACAGTGGTACTGTAAACATTTCTCATCAATTAACTTAATTTTTATTATCATCACCATGTTACAAATAAGGAACCTGGTTAAATAACTTACCCAAGTTTATAGAGTTAATAAGTGGCACAGCTTTATTCAAACTCAAGCAGTCTGGCTCTAAAAACTATGCTGTTAACAACAGACTATGCTACCTCTCAGAAATTCAATTCTAATTACTAAGGTAAGTATACATATATCCAGGCATTATAAAGTTCAAAATTTGTCTACACATCTCCCAAGACATAAAGGAGAGGTAGAGGGGTTGGCTCTGGAATTTAGGACTTGACTCTAAGCCATTCAGAAGCACTCATGGGCAGGCTCTTTCCTGGTATCGGCTTATAAATCCAAAATCCTAATTCAAAAGCACCTACAATGGCGATGCTCTGGGCTCCACTGTCCACCAGCTCTTCAAAGCAATACATTGCCTTTAGTGGATACTGCCAACACTAAGGGGAGAGAATCAGAGGATAGTAATTCAATCTACCTCATATAATCCCACCAGACTGCACTCAAACATCTCAGCTCACTATTGCTGGTGTTTTATTTGCTCCACATCTGGATCCCCAAAGTAAAACCAATCTGCATACTCACTTCAAAGCTGGCTAAGCATAAGCCAATTGCCAAGATACCTAATCACACAAAGTAACGTAAGAGAAAAAAGACAAAGAAAATCTTCCCCTTCTACCATTTATTGAGCACTTAATGTGTATCAGGCACTATGTTAAACACTTTCATGTATTAGCTCAGTTCATGAAAACAACTCTATAGAGAACCAAAACACAAGATGGGAAGTGGACTTCCTGAACCTCAGAATAACTTCTTTCATTCAAGAAATATTTGTTACATAAATATTTATTGAGCATTTACCATGCACTGTTCAAGTTATAAGGAATATAGTGACAAGCAGGATAGCCTCCCACTTAGCCTACTGTAGAAATAGTTACCTAGTGCTATATTTTCAAATGCTGGTCTAGGTGCATCATAATTATTTAGGGGCATTCAACATTCCAAACTTCTGGGCTCCACCTTCGTAAATTCTGATTCAGTAGATCTGAAGCAGGGCCCAAAATTCTGGGTTTGTAAAACTCCCAAGATGCATATGATATACAGTTAGATCTGGGAACCAGTGACTGAACTATTTCACTATTACTGTGCTTTAATTTCACCCAAATATCTACCCAATTATCATTCCACAGTCAGAAATCTCATATTATGCCCTGCTTAAAATCCCATCAAATGTACACAGGACAACATCTATTTTCTAAAGAAACCCTCCCTTAGCTAGTTCCCTGTCCATCTCCTCATCCTCATTATTCCCTATTCCTTTGGTCACACTGCAGTTACTCAAAAACATATTTCATTCCCTTCTCGCTCAGTCTCTCTCAGCCTGAGGTACCCTTCTCAGTATGTGACTTGGCAAATTTATGTGAGAAACTTTTAAGATTCAACCCAGCATTATTTTGTCTCTACTCTGTCTTCCAAAACTGTTCTTCTCCCCTAAATTTCACCACTCTGGTTATTTTGCTACATACACATGACCTTTGAACAGCACAGATCTGAAATGTGTAGATCCACTTATATATGGAATTTTTTTTGATAAATGCAATATAGTACTATAAATGTTATTTTCTCTTTATGATTTTCTTAACACCATTTTCTTTTCCCTAATTTGCTTTATTGTAAGAATACAGTATATAAAACATATATAAAATATGTGTTAATAGTTATCGGTAAGGCTTCCAGTTAACAGTCAAGTTTTGAGGGGAAGGCAATTAGTCACATTTTTGGGGGAGTCAAAAGTAATATATACGTGGATTTTCAACTGTGCAGGGGGTCAGTACCCCTAACCACCTGCATTGCTGAAGGGTTAACTGTACTTATCTTCCTCTACAATCCTCAAAGCTTCTTGGAGGCAGGAAACTGCCTCATTCATCTTTACCTTTGTATTCTTAGTAGAGATGTGTGTAAGTTCCACTTGGCTTTAGTATTTAGCCCTAATCTATTTGACTTTGACTTCAGCCCATGGAAGGCTGACTACCCCACCCTTCAACATTTGTTTTAGGATCCCTGAATATGTGCTTCATCAGTGCTCCCGTAATCCTACAGGTTATGATCATAATTAAACAGAATAATAATGTTAGTACTATGAACAAAGCATACAATTTGGATTTACCATGATTATATGGATATGCACTTTCAAGTGTAAGTAAGCATTTGGTGGGTATACTAGATGTAAGTTAGAAAAGCTACTGATTTAAAAAAAAAAAATCACCTAGCAGCATAACAGTGAGTGGCACCAATACTATATCACCAAAGAGAGAGCAAGTGATGCCGCCAGAGAAGAGATCTGGAGGCAAAGGGAGAAGGTAGAGAAACTAGAATACCAATTTATTAAAAAGAGGCTAAAGATTTAAGATTATTTCCCTTATCACTCTAATCTATACTCTAATGTCTTTTACTTTTTATTCCTAAACTGATGTGGTCAGGTAAATGCATGAGTTGTAGTTAATGCTATTAATCAATTAAATCAACACCTTTATAATTATGTCTTCCTGGCATAGCTAGAAACACAAGATTTGACTGTTTTCTAAAATCGTTTTCAAGAAGTGTTGTAATTTTCATCATAAGACATGAAAATTTTTATTAAGTTGATTTCTAATCTTATTGGCTTTTTTTTTCAAGAGGAGGTTACCCCTAGACAAGCAGATCTATTACTTCGAGTATTCTTACGATTAATAAGATTTGTTGTTCTATTTTCTACCTGGTAATTGCTGCAAAACCCTAATACTTCAAACAGATAATGTTTAAAAATATATATCCTTACTTAATGGAAAAAAAACTGCAAACAGTGACATTTAAAATTAAACATGAATTACATTTTCAGGACAGCTAGTTATTATTTATAACTATTTTCTCCAGGAAAATGTCTTCTAACTTCTAATAAACTTAAAAATGAACCTTTAGGATATTCATGTTAAAGAATATTATTCATTTATTCAACAAGTATTTCTTAGTCATCTCCATTGAGCCATATACTGTTCTCAGCAAGACTGATTAACAAAACAGACCATGTTACTTGTCCCATGGAGCTTACATTCTAGGACAAATAGACCATTATGTTTCTTGTCTTTATTCAGTAGCAGTTAGTAGGTCAATCCCCTGACACATTTGCCCTAGGAAAAATCTTTCCATAAAATCAAATAACAAAAATTTAAGACACAAGACAAAAGTCTACAAAAATTAATCTGTGCTTATAGAAGATGTTACAGTATAGTATTGTGAAGAGGGTATACAACAAAATTTGAATATGAATCCATTTCTCTCTGTGTATAATACCTGTGTACATATGTAAATCAGTATGTATATATGTACACATATACATACAGACATGTAACTTACAAATGCTTAGATAAAACCTGAAAAACACAATATACAGTTAGCAAATTCATAGTTTCAAGATGGCAAGATCACAGAATATTTTGTACTTCAAAATTCATCGGTGAACTGATACTATTATGTACCTGCATTTGTCAGAAAAGTCTGAAAGAAGTAGTCATCTAACGTTTCAATTTGTTTTCCAGAAAGACTAATTAGAAAGGAGTTAAATGTTTCCTTCATTTTGGAAATGAAGCAGGAACGATCATATTTCTTTCAGAGAAACGGAAAGTGGTGACTGAGTAAGCAATATAATTTAATATTTTCAGTCTCTCGTTCTCATCTAATTATTGGCTTTTAAATTTGGCATTTCATAATTAATCTGAAATTATAAAATCAAGTGAAATGGTTTCTAAAGAAAAATACTCAGTATACATACACTTATTTGAGTTTTGAAAGGAACTTAAATTTCTTGGTTTAAGTGTTTACTATCTTACTAGCTTGGCAATATCTTGGAAATATCCACAATTAGGGAAAAGATAGATTATTCTCCTTCCAATAACCTCACAGAAATGCTTAATACTCGATTTTCTAATGCTGCAGTAAAATAAACAGGGAAGAAAGATTTACGGTTTTAAATTCAGGGTACATTCTGAAAAAAAATCTATATCACATCTGAGGTAGCATTAATGTGAAAATGTTCTATTTATACATTAAATAAACTTATTAATTAGCTAACATATTTACATCTGTTGACAATATTACGTACTAAAGTTCTGTCTGTAAAAGGAATATGCTTTTGTTTTTAGATTATTCCTAACTAGTGATTTACATCATCTCTCTCCTGGTTCAGAATTGGTATTGGGCCTCTCAAAAAAGTCTTTGATCCTCTGCTATATATGAAGTACTAGATATATAAAACCAAAAATGTGTATGTGAAGCTATTACTCTAATTTTAGCTTGTATCACAATCAACTGGCAGGATTCTGGAAACAGATTATTGGGCCTTACCCAGGGTTTTTGACCCAGGAGAGCTGGATGGGGCCTGAGAATCTCCATTTGTAACAAGTTAGCAGGTAGGTACCAATGATGCTGCTCTGGAGAATACTTTGAGCCCCTCTACTCTAAGAAAATACTTTATATGTCTTTCAAAAATTCCCAGAGAAGTAAAAGACTGTTCAACACCCAAAAATGGTTAACTTTTTTTTTTTTTTCAATCTGCCCAAATGCTTTACATGTACAGGAAACATATCCAATCTCTCATATATTAGCATTGCCAAATACTTAGGAACTCAAAAACTACAAAATACACTAAGGACTTAGACTAGATTAGACACTGGTTGATCTGTGATATACATCATCATCAGTAATGGAACTTTCTTCCCAGGTATTTGTGCTTAAATCCCAACCCTGGAAATTCAAATGGTAGACCTGGAATGTGTCTTTCAAAAAACAATCTCTCAGATGATTCTGTTTAGCACTCTGAGCTATTCAAAGTTTGTATTTCATCTATCAGTGCTTGTAAAGTTTAAAAATTCCTGAATCTCATCCCAAAATTATCAAATCCGAATGTCTACAGGTGGGTACCTGGGAATCCTTATATTAAGTAAACACCCAGGTGATTAAGTCACAGAAATTTGAGGACCACCAGCAGGTCTTATAGCAGAGATTTAACAGGTTAGCCAGCAAATTTTGAACAATAAGAAAAATTTATTTTTAGCTGCAACTACATATACATACTAGACAACTATGTTTGTCAGGCAGAACACTGCACTCAGTGGGTTGGGCGATGCTGTGTAGAATGAGGCACAATTGCTAGGAATAAGAAGCTAATGAATGGTACAGCTCAGTGACAAGTGAGTAATAAAATACAAGAGCATAATTAGGCTTCAAAGATGACCAATTAAAAAACATAATAACCACAGAATGATTTTTTCAAACCTTTTAAACAATTTTTAAAATTCACCTTTAAATCTCTTTATGAATGTCACAAACATCAAAGGGCTTGAGAATCACTGTCCCTGAGTAACAGCTATGTGTTAATGGCTTTCCCCAAAGCACATCACCTCCTCTATTACTCTTCTCCCTTTACGTTTTAGCCACCTCAGCTTGTAAATGCTTTTGTTTTCTTTATTGTATTAATAGAACTGACACTGGAACTTAAAGAAGGTCAATGACACTACATGTGTGTGTGGATGTATGTATTCAGAAGAATGTGCCCTTAATTACTTGCTTAAATATAACAGAAAATATGTAAGTTACAATAAGTACTTAATAAAAAAATTCACATGTATTGAAATAAAGGTGTAGACATAGAAATCACAAGCTGAAGATTTTTATTTAGTTCTAAACCCTGACCATAATGAAGATCCTGGAAACAATGACAAAGAAAAAGCTCTCCTAAGCAAATGTCTTGGTCCTCCACCTACATTAATCAATCCTATCCAATGTTACCCAATAAATTTTCCCAATGAATCCCCTGATCCTGTTTCCTTGTCTATATAAAGGAAGTAACACTATTAGTAAGTGGCAGGGCTCAGATTCCACCGAAGACTGAAGCTCCCATATTTAATATAGCCTATGCCTTTCCACAAATCAGATGCTCAATAATTTTTAAATGGAAAAATTAAAGAAATTTGGGGATGTTTTTACTTAGGAATAGAAATAACCACCTTCAAGTATTTGAAAAGGACGTCATACAGATTCGGTGATTTTTTCAAATGCAGAGAGTAATACATGGGAATTAAAAGATGGCAGGCTTTTGCTCAACAGAGTTAAAACAGTATTGAAGGTAAACTTTATGAATTTTTAAACTGTGTTCCTGTTCTGGTGGCAATGTAAGAAAAAGGGGAAAAATCATATTCTGGATCATCTAAATAATCTCTACATAAGTCTATATTGTTGCTACAAACTTTCTATGTTTGAGGTTGCATTTGTTTATGATCAAATTGGTACCAAATGATCACTAAAAGGAATAGTTACATTTTTTTAAAGTGCACACTCAGACGGTACATCTCAAAGGTTCACAGGGATTGCTTTGATCCAAAAGAGATCTAAACACTGGTCAGTGTCAAGAAATACTGGAACAAAAGAACTTTCTAACATTTAAAGCTGCCAGAAATGAATAGACTGTTTTATGAGAGTGCTTCTGTGTATGTCAAAATTCTCAAAGCAGACTGGCCAAATAAGTAAATACAATTATAGAGGATGCTTCCGTGATGATTGGTATTAATAACAAAACTTAAATCCTGGTCTACATTTTGCAAGAACCCCAAACTTGAAATCACTGTACTAAAAAATAAAAGATGGACTACATAACAGATGCATCAACACCAAAAACTAATTACTCAACTGTGGCCTGAGCCATCAACAACTCAATGCTCTGCTTGACAAATTAGATGCACAAATATCTGCTAAACAAATGAATATACAATAACCTGTTACAGGTCAAGTGGTTAGGTGCTGGAGCAATGGTCCTGGGTTGAAAAAAATTTTTTGAACCACTGAAATAAATCAACTTGCTCACATTACCCAAGAAAAATAGTACTTCCTTGATTCACAGTGAAGGCTTTGACTACTGGTTTAACATATAACCCATTTAATCATTTTAGCTATGTTATCTGCAAAGGCAAGCAATTTCCAACTCTCCTCTGCAAACGGATTAAAAGACATTTAATGATTTCCTGACACCAAAAGAGTATGGAAAAATAGGCTTTCTTAATTTGCCATCCTCTAACAGCCAAATAAAGAGCCTTGTGAATATTTTTTTTCCTTTACCATTATCACTATGAAGAATGATTACTTTAAAACATGTTTTTGTTTTATTTATTTATTTATTTAGAGAGAGGGAGAGGGAGAGAGAGCATGAGCAGGGGAGAGGCAGAAAGAGGGAGAGAGAGAATCCCAAGCAGGCTCCACATTGTCAGCACAGAGCCCAATGTGAGGCTCAAACTAATGAACAGCGAGATCATGACCTGAGCCAAAACCAGGAGTTAGACACTTAGCCAACTGAGCCACCCAAACACCCCAGAAAAATTACTTTAAAACAGCACATCTACACACACACACAAATATCTTTATTTAACCTGCAAAGGCCAGGCATTCGTGGAGAAAAAAAACCAATGTAGAGGAAAAGCATCACTAATATTCTACTACTATTACAGGTTTACTAATGGTGTGGCCCAAAAGATACCATCCGTTCTTAGATTGTCCCAAAGAAGGCTTGAATGATTCTAAATATGAGACTTCAAAAGAGTGAAACTCTTCTGAAAAAACATAATTATAATATGAACCTAATAATAGTTTCTAGTTTATTAAGCCCCTACTTTGTGCCAAGAACTCTTGAGTGTTTCACATGAGTTAATATCTTTTTTTATCCTCACAATGATCCTAAAAGGCAAATATTCTTATCCTAATTTATAGATGAAGAAAGTGAGATCTACAGATGTAAAGTAACTTGTACAAGACCACATAGCTAGTAAGTGGCAAAGCAAGCAGCCAGCCTCTAGCACCTAAGTTCTTAGCCATTAGTCATTCTACTTCTTTCTTAAGGAAACTGAAATGAAAACCCTAATCCACAGAAGAGACTCTAAGCTTCCCAAAGTGCACAGCAAGAACAATTATGGTTGGTATCTGTAGAATACGAATTCAGATGATTTGCAACAAAAACCTATAGTCCATTCATTACAATACCAGCAATGACCAAGAGTCCTAGATAAGGAGATAATTAATAATCTACATCAAGACAATGAAATACTATAATAAGACATTTGACTCATGTAATCAGGGAACCCCACCGACATGGTTAAAAATGAATAGTCCACGCAGGGCAAACTGGCATTAATCCAGGAGACAGCTATATGGATACTAGAAGAGCCAGCTTCTTTTCATTTTTTAAATCACAAACTCTGTGAATGCAGGCATGGGAATGCTAGGTACCATCTTTCATACCATACAGATAGCCTGTCAGTGGCAGAACAAGGCCAACATGCATACAGAACAAAGACATATAAACCAAGTAATATTCAAGAGAAAGTCAGAAATTATACTCTGAGGACATCACTTGAGACTCTGGATTTAACTATTCTCTCAACCAAAACTAGACTGTGTAAGCCAATTAACCGCCTAACCCCTTTAAACTAGCTTGAGTTGTATCTTGTCATGTGTAAGCCCATGACTGCCTTACCCCCTTAAACTAGCTTGAGTTATGTCTCTTCACTGCAATAGAAAGCATCCCAATACACTTATAAACTTCAAGTATTTCATACTTGAAGCAAACTTTAATGATGACCAAGTACAAGAAACTGGCACTCTCCAACACTGCTGGAGACTATAAACTGGTCCAAACTTTCTGAAAGTTTAGAGCAGACTTAAGAAACATTTGCTAAAGATGAAACAAGGTAAAGACGCATTCCATACATTTAACTAGCGAATTTCCTGCAATCATATACATATGCTTCTTTTGGTAAACTTTTTTTACTCAGTGCTCCAATATAGAATTGGCAAGCACTAAGTTTTAACATACCTTAAAATAGGGTACTGATTTACTTTCAAGGCCAAGTATGTATGATATAGCTGTATTTACTAACAAAATTTTTTTGCCTGATTCTAATAGATACTATAAACATTTCTGAAAGAACAAAAAAAATAAATTTCAAGATTCAAGGAAGTTCCAAAGTAACACAAGGCATTTCCAAGCATAAGAAAAATTCCTATGAAAATTAAGACATAGAAGAGAGGACAATCATGACTTCCAAAAAACCTTTTAAAAACCTTAAAATCTTCCTCTGCCTTCTCTTCGTTCATTCAAATATTTATTAAGAACTCACTGTGTGTATTCTTTTTTACACCACAAGCTTCCAATTATTCCCATTTGTGATCTTGCCCATTGAAATGTTTCAATTTTATAATTGAAAAAAGGAGAGAGGGTCATTCACAAGATCTCTAAAAACAGAAATATATCAGAACTCTTAAAGACTTAAACTTACTGCCTTTAAATCTTATTTTTCAGTTGGCAAAACAGATTCTCACCAACTATTAGGAAAAGAGAAGCAGCACAGGAAATTGTTACAAATGAGTGAAAATTGCAGTATTAAGTGGCAGACACTTAATTTGCCTAAATATATTGTGACTTTCAAAACAAGTAGGTGAAGAACCACCATAAGTTATGTTCCATCACTAGATTTTTGAACCACTTGCAAAACAATAAATTTTGAAAATCATACCGTGAAATCATCTTTATGTTTAACATTATAAGTAAATTAAATTTTAAAATGAAGAAATACTCCAACAGTTGAGATCACCAGAACTAAATGGTATCATCTTGAAGGTGATTTTCTTATGAAAATAAGTCATTTCAATTATTTTTAAAAATCATTTAAAATAAGTTACCAATTAAGTGTAACTTTATTAACAACAAAACAGTTACAGGCCATTTTAATCAATAAGTATTTTTCTGAAAATGTACTGGCAGATCAAATCTGAGTCCCTAGAAAAACTTAATTCTCATTTTACAGAAGCTTAACCTCATGTCCGATAAAGCTTCCCCTGGCAACTGTTCTCTGTTGTTAACTTTAAGTTGGTTATTACACACAAACCCTTAAAATACAACCACTTGAACATATCCATTAGAATGGTCATTATCACAAAAACAGAAATTAACAAATGTTGGGGAGGATATGGAGTAATAGGAACCCCTGTGCACCCTTGGTGGAAATATAAAATGTTGCAGCCACTATGGAAAACAGTATGGCAGTTCCTTAAAAACTTAAAAATAGTTACTATACGATCCAGCAACATACTTCTGGGGATATACCCAAAAGAACTGAAAACAAGATCTATAAGAGATATTTGTACACCCGTGTTCATAACAGTACTATTCACAACAGCCAACACGTGGAAGCAACCTAAGTGTCCACCGAAAGATGAATGAACAGAATGTAGTGTATATTGGCCTTAAAAATAAGGAAATTTTCACACAGGCCTACAACATGGATAAATCTTGACAACACTATGCTAAGTGAAATAAACCAGTCACAAAAAGACAAAAACTTTATGACTCCACATACGTAAGGTATTCAGTAGTCAAATTCATAAAAACAGAGTAGAATGATGGTCATCAAGAACTAGGAGGGGGAAACTAGGAGAAATGCTTAATGCTTTCAGTTTTACAAGGTAAAAAAATTCTAGTTACACAACAACATGAATACACTTACTCTTGAACTGCACACTTAGAAATGCTTAAGATGGGAATTTTTACATTATGTGGGGGTTTTTTTTTAACCACAATTTTAAAAAAACCTCACAATCACTTCAAAAGCTATGGAAAAACAAGTCATGAGGAAATCACTTAAATTTTGTTTTTATAAATGTAGATTTTATATATTCCATTTTTCTGAAAGAGTCATGTCTGGCAAATGATATGGGTTTGGTAGTCTTTATTGCAGAAACGCGAATTTTAATCTAAATCTCAATATACATACAAAAGAGTTAATTCTTGATGTTCCAAGAAAGAGAGGTATAAAATTATTTTTATAATTCCAAGATCTAGTTATTTCAAAAATTCTTGCCAAACTTTTACCAAAAATACTGAGCAATATGATTGACTTAGCTTCAAATTCTTTTTCTAGCTCTGTAGTTAGGCAGAAAACATACACAATACATACACCACAAGTTGCAGAAAGCTGGCTAAAATCCACCAACTGGATAGTTAGTCCCATCATTAAAAAAAAAGAAACAAGATAAAAAGAGAACATTCTTATGAATTAAAATCAATTTCTTAACAGAAAACTATCTAACAACACATTTAATTTTGATTATTTTCTCCTACTTTATAAACAGACTTACGTTAACAATCTTAGATAAAAATACAGTATTTTAAGGGTGCCTGGATGGTTCAGTCAGTTAAGCATCCCAACTTTGGCTCAGGTCATGATCTCACGGCTCAGGAGTTCAAGCCCCGCATCGAGTTCTGTGCTGACACCTCAGAGCCTAGAGCCTGCTTCGGATTCTGGGTCTCCCTTTCCCTCTCTCAAAAATAGAAAACATTAAAAAAAAATTTTAACAAAGAATATATTATTTTAAGAAGTATCTATATGTTAAAAATTACATTTTAAGAGGCCGTATCTATGAACAAACTCAGTAATCTAATCCAAATCTTTAACATTCATGTATGGTAACAGTTTTTTTTTTAATTTCACCAGCAAACATAATCAACTGTTAGGAGTTCTTCAGAAAACATCAGTCAAGACTAATCTTCCTCAGCCTCCTACACATCATTCTTAATATACAACAATAGAATATAACCACAAAATCTTAACTTTGGGCCCACACACCATTAGTGCTGCAGACAATGGAAATCACCAGGTAAAGATTGGACATTCTCCCAACGGCACAAAATGCTTTCCAGTGGACTACAGGAACAAACTACCACAGTTCAGGGTAAAAGACTGCACTAATACAGACTTCATACAAATCAAGCCTCAAAAAATCAGACTAACATACAGCTTGAAGCCTTGCCTTGAGACAGAGGCCAGTAGTCTTACCTGGAGAAATGCATAAGCAGAGGAGTTTTTCTATTGTGTAGGTTCACATGTTTTACCAGGAGTATTTTATCAACTCACCATGTTTAGCAAAGATAAGTATTTATGCAACTATCTACTCTTAACTGTGGAGTCAAGACAAAAAATGTTTTAAGTTACTGCCACTCCTTGCACATACCTTTAAGTTACTTGCACATACCTTACTGAAATAAACTCTAAGCCTAGTATATTTGTTTACAACTCTAATCTCTGATGCCCAAAGTAAATACAAGTGGCCTATCTGGGGAGGAAACAGCAGGGTAAGGAATTGTGAAGAAGGGACCCAAGAGTAGAGAGAAGAACAGATGCTCAAGAAGAGTAACTGATGCTAGCTGCCAACATAACCCAGGGATATACTGTTTTAACTGGAAAAGAACCCCTTTTAAAGCTCTAAATCCAATGCTGGCCTTCATTTTTAGGAGATTTAGAAAAAAATCTATGAAGGCGGGGAGAAGAACTAACATAAATATTTGGAAACACTTGCAAAAAAGTTTTTAAGTGTTGTGGAAGTTTAAATAGAACTTTAACAGGTAATGCATATTTCCAAGTATACAGTGTTCCCAAGATTCCTAAACCAGACATACAGTGAACATTATCTCATGTAATGTTGACAATAACCACTGAGATGGTTGCTATTATTATCATTCCAAAAGGAGGAAATATGCTCAACAGCATTCAGTAACTTGCCCAAGCTCACAAAGCTAACAAGCGAAAAAACTGGACTCTTAACTAGAAGTGTCTAGGTCCAGATCCTATACTCTCAACTACCAACCATGCTCTTCTTCAAAAAAGAGGAAAATCAAAGTACAATTGTAACAAGAGAAAAGTTTACTAATAAATGAGAGCTTCTTGGCTTTAATGGCCAAAGTTAAAGAAGTTAACAAATGTCCATTCTCAGAAATTTTACTCTAACGATCCAATAACTGTTTTTGGAAACTGAGTCTGGCCTGACACCTTAAAGAGAACAATGAACCTCTTGACATTACTCTGAAATCTAAAAATCAGTATTAATGTGCTATTAAATTAAGTCCAGGCCCTACCTACCACTAAGAAATCAACATGAAATTCCCTGTTAAATCTACTGTAACTATTCCATCCTGTTGTGATTTCTTCCAATCCTTCAGTTTTTTAGTTTCCTAGAACATCTTTAAGAAGACAAATTTGTCTTCCCAAACTGGACTCTACAGCACATTTAAAATGGAAAAATTGTAAGAAGAAAGTACCTTGCCCCTCAATCTCAGTTACCTTTTCAGAAAGTTTTAAAATTATTAGTTAGAAAAGGATAAAAACCAGATATCTTTAACAAACATCTAAATGTTGTTGAGTAGCTATTTATTAAGTGTTTAACTTAATTTTTCAGTTATAAGAACCTCTATATTAAGAAATATGATGCAATCCGATTCAAGTTTGCTAAATTTCCAAATGAGAGTATTTTGAAAATAACACATGGGACTGAGCAAAATCTAAGAACTAATTTAGAATTGGGGGGGCTGATGCACAGTAACTAATTAATTCAAATATATTAAAGCTGCTTGTGATAATCTCAACTAACTGCAAAGAATTTACAATTAAAGAGAATTGCATATAAAAAAGAAATGATTGGTGTATAACTTGATGCACAGTATTAAGTATGATTCAGCACAGAATAAGAACTGAAAATTGGCACTACACAGAAGTAATCTGCCTCACGTTTATAATATAGCAGCTTCATCATTTCATTAAAAGCATTGTAATCATTTCCGCAAAAATAATTGCAATTAATTCCTGTCAACTCTTGGAATTAAGTCCAGGCCTATTTACTCACTTTTTGAATTTTATAAGGGCTTTCTCTGGTGTACAAAGAGAATTTATCATTCTACGAAATAAGGACCAAAATGGTATCTACGAAATAGCAAGAACATATAAACAAGTTTATCTTCTGCTAATACTGATTAGGGAAGTTAATCTTAATCTCTCCCAGAAGAGTGGAAGGACTTTAAGGAGTAAAGCCAGTCTACCAACCACAACTCTTACTATATAAATCTCCAATTCCTTAAAAACGATTTCCACAAAGGTTAAAATACCAAAAATGTACCAAATTGTGTGCGGGGCTGGGGGTGGGGGGGGCCTCAATCCCACTGGATCCATTTATAATTCTTAATCCTATAATGTACCATTTAGACTCAAACTTTAAGGTGTTTTAAAAACTTGCATTAAATTCTAACAGAATGATTATTTACTTCGGATACATCTTGAAGGTTTTCCTTTAATATGCTTCAATTTCATGAAAATGAGACCGTTCTAAAAATTTCGATGCTGCATTGAAACTTGCTGCGATCACATACTTTTTCAATCTCACATATTAATTTATAACGTCTGGGCTCCCTTGACAGCTGATATAAACACAAGAATCCAATTGTGATGTTCTCTTTAAAATGCTGCTACTTCGCCAAATTCCCGTTACTCCGACTCCTCAATCTAGACAAGTTTTTCAAGGCGATTAAAACAAAACAAAACCTGCACGTGCAAACTAAAGTTAGCATCTTCAGGCCGTCGCGACAAATCCCTAATGCACAAAGGCAAAGACACCCGCCGCGACTAGACAACCGCACCGTAAGGTCTCATCTGACCACGCGAGCCCCTGGGTGGGAAACCCAGGGCCCCAAGCCCACTGGGAAGCCAGGACCAGCGCGCAGGGTCCGCCCCAGGGCCGAGTGTTCAATGGAACTGGAGAGAATGGGGGCGGGAAGGAGCGGAAGCTCGGGTGCAAACGGCGGCGACCGAGCTGCGGCTCGTCTCTCTTCCCGGGGTTTTCGGGCCAGGGAAAGTCCACCCGGATGGGGGTATAGGGCAGGCCGGGTGATTTTCAAGGCTAGCAGGAGGGCGGCGCGAGGCCCCGGCGGCCGGGAGGGGAGGGCCAGCGGGGCTCAGCCCCCGGCCCCTGAAAGCACTTTCGAGGCGTCTCCCACCCCCCACGACAAGATGGCGACGTGGGCAGCGGGGGAGCCCGGCCGGCGAGGCTGGGGGGAGAGAGGGGAGGGGAGAAGAGGCAGAAACAAAAAGGCGGCCCCCTCCGGAGCGCTGAGGCTGGCCCCCGAGCCCGTGGCGGCGGGCGGACGGGGGGCGCCGGCGGAGAACGCGACGGACGGAGGAAAGGGGCTTACTTTTTCTTGTCGTTCGCGCCGCCGGCGCCCTCCATGGCGAATCGGTCCCCGCGAAGCCTTCACGGCCGGCCGCCCCCAGGCTCGCTCCGGCCTAAGCGCTGGCTCCCTCCACACGCGAGGAGAGAAGGGGAGGCACGTCCAGAGGTGGGAGGTGCAAGGCGGGAACCCACTCGTAAACCCGGAGGCAGGAGCAGCAGGCGGCAATCGTAAGGGTCCAGGTCCGGCTCAGAAGAGCCTCCCCTCAGGCAGCTTGTCAGGGCCCCGAGCACCGGACGAAGCGGCGGCGAGGCCGATCCTCGCGTCCCCTCAGACGAGGCGTCTCTGTGCACTGAGGAGCTGAGGCAGCGGCAGGGGGCGGGCAAGGGCGGAGGCGCGCTCGGGGGCGCGCGGGATGGGGCGGGGGGGGGGGGGGGGGGAGGAGAGTGTCGGGGGCGCGCCCGCCCGCGGAGCCCGGCTCGCGCTCACGCAAGCCCGCCTCACCTGAGGGGGAGGCGGGTTCCCTGAGAGCCAATGGCGAGCGACGCCGGCGGCCAGTCCCACCCCAGCCCACGTCTGTCTTAGCCAATCAGGAAGCGGTCAGCTGAGGCACAGCTGGGAAGCGCTGCCGGGCTCACGTGCTCGTCTGTGTGCAGCTGCGGAGGAAAGAGAAAGGAGCTGGGGTGCGGCCAACCTGGGTCTGGGGACGCTTTGCCTTCTCCTAAGGAAAGCAGTGGCTGGCTTTGGGAGGCGCTGCTGAGAAGGGATTTGGGTCTCAAGCCTGCATCGCATTTCCTGCTCCCGGTGCAGCAAGTCTTGCGCTTCCTTGCTCCTCTGTGGCTGTGCTGTGCAAGGTTGCTGACAGCTCTGCTGAGCCCCAGTTCAACAAAGCAGACTTTTCACGTCGTGGCAGCTCTCTTTCGACCCTTTGCTTATATGTTACAATGGGGTTTTTCTTGCCAGGTTGTCCAACCACGGGGGCCCTGTCACCGAGCGCCCGTTTTGCCATGGAACGCAAGGGTACTCTCCCTGTCCACTAAGTTTTTCTATGAAGAAGTTTGATTACTGAGTAAATGCAAATAAAAATATAAAGCAAACAAACTCCTCATGCTGTAAACTTCTCAAGGGAAGTAGTTAAGGTAGCAGGGAAATCTTAAAATCTGAAATTAAGCATTTACAAATAGGTGTCAGTGGCTTTAATAAAAGCGTAAACCAGAATTTCAGGGCGATGGAAGGAAAATGGCTTTAGGTAGACTTTCTTGTTGTTTGTAAAAAAGCCCACAATAATCTTAGATGGACTGGGAAAAATGGAAGATGACTCTTAGTTTGAGACTCACCACCTTTAATTCACTGTATAGACTGGAAAGAGGAAGGATTCTTCTAACCCCCTGCCCAGACTTGGGCAGCGGACTGCTGAACCGGAGTTAACTCGACATGGTGGCGGCCAGTATTATCTGTTTGCTAACATGACTTTGCAAGCTACTGAATAAAAATCAGTTGTTGCCTTTGAAAAAATATATTTCAAACCTGTAAATCTTTTAAACGAAAGAAAAATGTATTTTGAGTTCAACAAAAAATCATTGCGCTTTTATCTCCACTTGATGCTGGATTATTTTACTTCTCATATTTGCCATATTATATTGTTACAATCTAGCTTAGAGTGGTATATTAATGTGGATATCTATATTGAATTCAGTTATATTGTTGTGTAAAAACAATAGTCCATCTAACATAGCATTAAACTCTGTTAAAAACCGATTCACTAGACCCATTAAGATATAAAGACTGATCTTAATGTTGTTGGTTTTTTTTAAGTTTTAGTTCTACATTGCTGAATGATATGTCTTCTTGAAAAATACCATTGGAAAGGCCTGAAAAGAAGAAAGGACCAAAAATATTTACTCATATTTTCTTTCTTAGTTGTGAAAAGAATAGCTCTATAAAACACAAACCTTTTAATTTGACATGCTGAAAACTCAATGTTAAACATACTGATACCAGTCAGGAGTGAGTTTGAAGACAGACTCTGACACTAACAAGTTATTTAATCTCTCAGTGCCTCAGTTTACTCATTTATGTCTATGTCACAGAATTATGGCATAATTGAGATAATACATTTAAAGCACTTAGAATAGTTGCTGGAACACAGTAAGCAATCAATAAATGTTAATATGAGTATAGTTGGTGGGCTTTTAAAAATTATTCTTATTATTTTTGCCCCCAAATTTGTGCTTCTGCTGGTAGTAATTACTTGGGCTTCTGTCACAGTTCAGCTAGTTTTAACTATCCAAGACTGCCTATTATGTTAATATAATCCACAAATATTCTTTCTTTTAAACTTTGGAACTGCCCATGGTGTTCCCATCCTTGTATATAAGCATGGTGGCAGAGACCCTCAATCAGTTCCTTTCTCATTATACTGCTAAGAAATTTTCTCTAGCCTGTGATTATAGCCAAAGTGTATAATGTCTGTTGCATTTTTTAAAAATGAGCACTTTGTAATAGCAAATTAAGCCATTTATTAAAAACTGAGCATTTCAAATGTTAAAAGCAGAAGGATAATTCAATCAGCAAAAGACATTTTCAGCCTTCATTAAATTTGCCCCAAAGTTCAATTTTCCTTTCCAAAAATGTGTAGAATATGGTATTTTGTGGATGTGTGAAAAGTATGTATGTATATATGCTTATACACACACGTACCATGTATGAGCATTGAAAGCAATAATATTCAACCGATTTGTTTTCACGTTATTACCAATGAGCCAAGTAGTATTCCATAATCCAATCACTCCTATTTTTTTTTTTAATTTTTTTTTCAACGTTTTTTATTTATTTTTGGGACAGAGAGAGACAAAGCATGAACAGGGGAGGGGCAGAGAGAGAGGGAGACACAGAATCGGAAGCAGGCTCCAGGCTCTGAGCCATCAGCCCAGAGCCCGATGCGGGGCTCGAACTCACGGACCGCGAGATCGTGACCTGGCTGAAGTCGGACGCTTAACCGACTGCGCCACCCAGGCGCCCCCAATCACTCCTATTTAAGTAACAATGTGAAAAAGCAAGGGTTTCTATAGGATAAAATTTTAAGTTATCCTCTTTACAGCCACCTATTAGTAAATATATTTTATTACAATTTAAATAAACCTTAATGAGCAGTCTTATTTATTCACTTTCTAATTTGTGTAAGCAGATTTAAATGTAAAACACTCCGAGGAACTAAGTAGACTGACAGGTGACTTGCAAATGACTTGATTGACCCTTAACCCATATTAGTAGGAAGCAGGAAGTTAGGCAGTGATTGAGGACCAGGCAAGGTAAAACTTGAAATTTGGATCGCTACTAAATAGAGCATTGAAACTATTAACGAGTGAAACGTCAGATTCAGATAGTTTAGAATGTATCAAACTATATGGGAAGAACTTGTGGTAAGTGATTCTTGGCTTATTATTACCCTTAGTTCCTCCTGCACCTTTGACCTATTCTAGGAACAATAACAAAAAAAAAAAAAAAAAAAAAAAAAAGGAAGGAAGAAAGAAAAGCAGATCATCTGGAAGGAAAGTGCCTAGAAGGTAACAGACATTACAGATCTTTCGTCTTTTTCTTTCAAGGATCAAAACAGAAAATAAATACATTGTTTGAGTTTATGGAAAATAAGAATAGCCTGAAAATTTGCCACTAGCACTTTTTAATTATGATACGGACTTTAAGCATAATTTTACAGAAAAATGCTGAAGGATTTTTAGTTTCTGGTCCAATATGTAAAAAGCTTGGAAGCTTCCATCCTCACAATAAGAAAATAAAGCTGAACAAACTGAAAACCAACAACTCTTTTTAGATCCATCAGAGAATTGAGGTCACTGGGCAAACTGTTGTCCTGAAAACTGAAGAGACAGACAGATGGATATGGAGAATCACAGCTTACCAGAAGATCACAGTTTACCAGGAGCCGAAGCCAGCAGCTGAAGCCAACATGACAGTTGGAGCAAATATCAGTAGGAATACTTTAATTTAATTATAATTGTGGATTGCTGGGGGCTCTATGGGGACCAGCTTTAGCATTTAAAACTCTGAGGCTCACAAAGCATAAGAGACTGTTAAAAACTGAGAACAAACTGAGGGTTGATGGGGGGTGGGAGGGAGGGGAGGGTGGGTGATGGGTATTGAGGAGGGCACCTTTTGGGATGAGCACTGGGTGTTGTATGGAAACCAATTTGACAATAAATTTCATATATTGAAAAAAATAAAATAAAATAAAAAAATAAAACTCTGAGGCTCAGCCTTAGAGGGGTGCCACAACTTTTCTGAGTTTTACGTTCAGGAGCCCTAACAAATTCTCACTGTGATGGTCTGAGAAAACTCTCCTCTTGCTTTCCGTGGGGGAAAGTAACCCTTAAAAAAACTCCCAGAGCACTCTGTTCTTTTTAACAAGATCTGCCCTCAAAGGAAACTATTTTGCCAGAGCTCAACTGACCTTGTGGAGGGAAAACACCCAGCTCCAGCCCTAGCTAGCCTTCAACATGGAGGAAGGGAAATACTCAACTCAGACTCACTAAAAGACTGAGAACTAATCAGAGGACTATAGAATGCTTTCCTTCCTCCCACACCTGACCATGCTACCACATCAGTAGGGCTTCTGTGTAATAGTAGGGAACTGCAGCTAAAAGAACAACAAGCCTCAGACCTTATTTAAAGAGTCACTAGGGACATCCAAAGACAACAAGAGAAACAAAAATAAGGACACTAGAGGCAATTTTAGCTTCAGACACCACAGCTACAACAAACAATAACACAGCCTAACTCTTAGCCAGAGAAACATAAAACTTCATAGTAAAGTTCTATCTACCTGGCTTTCAACAACAACATTTGCAAAACATATTAAAAGGTAAAAAAAAAAAAAAAAACAAAACCCCACAATCTGAAGCGATAAACCAAACACCAGACACCAGAATAAGACTCCGATATGCCCGAGATTTTGGAATTATCAGACCAGGAATTTAAAATAACTATGATCAATATGCTAAGGGTTGTAATGGAAAAAGTGAACAACATGCAAGAGCAGATGGTGATATAAGCAAAGATATGAAAAAGAAAATGCTAGAAATGAAAAACAATGTGATGGAAATAATGCTTTTGATGGGCCCATCAGTAGACTGGACATAGCTAAGGAAAGAATGAAAGTTTGAAAGTATGTCAGTGCAAGCTTCCGAAACTGAAATGCAAAGAAAATACATTAATGAAAAAGATGGAACAAATTATCCAAGAACTGTGGAACAATGAGAAAAAGTTTAATGGGAATGTCAGAAGGGGAAGAAAGAAAAACACGAGAAATATTTGAAGAAATAATGACTGAAAAATTTCCAGAGTTAATGACAGACAGTAAATCACAAATCCAGGAAGCTCAGAGAATGCCAAGCAGGATAAATACTAAAAAATCTACACTTAGACATAGCATATTCAAACTGCAGAGAACCAAAGACAAAGTGTTTAAAGAAGCTAGGTTGGGGCGCCTGGGTGGTTCAGTCAGTTGGGAGGCTGACTTCGGCTCAGGTCACGATTTCGCGTTCCGTGAGTTCGAGCCCCGCATTGGGCTCTGTGCTGACTGCTCAGAGCCTGGAGCCCGTTTCAGATTCTGTGTCTCCCTCTCTCTCTGATCCTCCCCTGTTCATGCTCTGTCTCTCTCTGTCTCAAAAATAAATAAACGTTAAAAAAAAAAATTAAAAAAAAAAAAAGAAGCTAGGTAGGAGGTGGGGTGGAAATACCTTACGTATAGAGGAGGAAGGGAGAATTACATTGGACTTCTCTTCAGAGATCTTCCAAGCAAGACAGAGGAGTGATTTTTTTTTTTTTTTTTTTTTGAGAGAGAGAGAGAGAGAGAACTCATGAATACACGAAAGTGAGGAGGGGTGTGGAGGAGAGGGGCAGAGGGAAAGGGAGAATCTCAAACAGGCTTAACACCCAGCACAGAACCCAACATGAGGCTCCATCTCACAACTGTGAGATCATGATCTGGGCCAAAATCAAGAGTCACGCTTAACCAACAGAGTCACCAGATGCCTGTGGAGTGAAATATTTAAAGTGCTGAAGGAAGAAAACACACCATCCTAGAATAATGTTCCCAGTGAAATCATCCTTCAATAGTGGAGGAGAGGGGCACCTGGGTAGCTCAGTCAGTTGACTGTTGAGTGCCTGACTTTTGATTTTGGCTCAGGTCCTGATCTCACAGTTCATGAGATCAAGCCCCACATGGGGCTCTGCACTGACAGCATGTGTTCTGCTTGGAATTCTCTCTCTCCCTCTTTTTCTCTGCACCCCCCTCCTTGCACTCTCTCTCTCTCTCTCAAAATAAATAAACATTAAAAGTTTTTTAATTAAAAAAGTGAAGGAGAAATAAAATTGAAAAAAAAATTTGTCAGTAGACCTGCCTTGCAAGAAATGTTAAGTTTTCAGAGACAAAGAAAATAATATAGATTAGAAACTCAAATCTACATAAAAAGAGTGTTACAGAAAAAATAAATGAATGTAAATTTTTTTATTTTTCTTAGTTCTAGAAAATAACAGTTTGTCCAGAAAAATAATAGTAAAAATGTATTCAATGATTATACCTTTGGATAAGTGAAATGAATGGCAGCAGTGTTAAAATGGACAGAAGGGAGGAACTGGGAAAATTCTCATAAGGTATTTGCATTTCTGATGAAGCAGTATAATGTTATCTGAAAGTGGACTTGGATTAGTCATAAATGTACATTGCAAACTGTAGGGTAACCACTGATTTTTCTTTTTTTTATCCCACCCCTGCCCCCACCCCTTCCCTGGGCCTAATTTTTTTTTTTTTAAGTATAATTGATATGCTAAGAGAGGAGAGAAAATGTAATCATATAGAGTAAATCAGAGGGAATGTTTCTTTTTTAAAAAATGTTTATTTATTTATTTTTAGATAGAGAGAGAGAGCAAGTGGGGGAGGGACAAAGAGAGAAATGGAGGGAGAGAATCCCAAGCAAGAACCAAGCTGTCAGTGCAAAGCCCTACGTGGGGCTCAAACTCACAAACCGTGAGATCATGACCCAAGTCGAAATCAAGAGCTGGATACTCAACCAACCGAGCCACCCAGGTGCCCCAGGAGTGCTTCTTTTTCAAACCAAAGAGGCAGAAAAAGAGTGGAAGACAAAAAAGAAATGAAGGACAAGGGCAACAAATAGAATTCTAAAGGTTCAACAAAACAAAACTAAAAACAAAACAAACAAAAACTTCGGGAATGAATAAACAATTATAGTGAGATTGCAGGATACCAGATTAATATAGAAAAGTCTATTGCTTTTCTATATACAGAAATGAGCAATTGGAATTTGAATTAAAAACACAGCACCACTAACTATAGTTAACAATACTGTATTGTATACTTGGAAATTGTTATGAGAGTAGAGTTTAAATGTTCTCACCATAACAAGAACAACAAAATAGCAATTATGTGAGGTAAAGAAGTGTTAACTGATCTTATTGTGGTAAGCACTTTGCAACATATACATGTATCAAATCACCACATTGTACACCTTAAACGTACACAGTGTTATATATTAATTATACCTCAGTAGAGCTGGAGGGGGGAACACAATGCCATTTACATTAGCACCGAAAAAAGAAAGGGAAAGAAGGAAGGAAGGAAGGAAGGAAGGAAGGAAGGAAGGAAGGAAGGAAGGAAGGAAGAAACTTAGGTATAAATCTAACCTAAAATGCACAAGACCTATGTGGGGAAAACTATAAAAACTCTCAGGAAAAAAAAAAAAAACAACAACAAAGATCTAAATAAACAGAGATTTCATGTTCATGGACAGGAAAACTCAATATTGTTAAGATGTCAATTCTTGCCTCAACTGATCTATAGACTCAATGCAATCTAAAGCCCTGGGAGGTTACTTTTCATTGTCAACAAACTGATTCTAAAGTTATGTGGAGAAGCAAAAGATCAGAATACTAAACACAGTATTGAAGAAGAACAAAGAACTTCAAGATTTAGTGTACAGCTGCAATAATCAAGACAGTGTGGTATTGGCAAAAGAACAGGTAAATAGAACAATGGAACAGAATAAAGAGCTCCGAAATAAACTCACACAAAAATAGCCAAGTGATCTCTGACAAAGGAGCGAAGAAGGCAATCCAATAGAGAAAAAAATCATTTCAACAAATGGTGCTAGAATAATTGGACATCCACATTTTAAAAAAATGAATTTAAACTCTGACCTCATCATACTTTTCACAAAAATTAAATCAAAATGGATCTTAGACCTAAATGTACAATGTAAAACAGTAAATTTTTTTGATGATAACATAGGAGAAATAGCTAGGTGACCTTGGCTTCAACACCAAAAGCATTATCCATGAAAGAAAATGTTAAGTTTTCAGAGACAAAGAAAAAATATAGATTATTATTTCTATAATAATTGGGGTCTAGTAAGTTAAAAACTTTTACTTTGCAAAAGGCACTACTAGGAGAATGAAAAGACAAGCCACATACTGGGAGAAAATACTTACAAAACACATATCTGTTAGAGGACTTGCATATAAAATATACAAAGAACTCTTAAAACTGAACAATAATTGTTGACAGTAAGTCAAAAATAGATAATCCAATTTAAAAATGTACCAAAACCTGAACAGATGCTTCACCAGAGAAGATATACAGATGGCAAACAAGCATATGAGAAGATGCTCAACATCGTATGTCATTAGGGAATTGCAAAGTTATTTTATTTTTTAAAAATATTTATTTCTTCTTAAGTTTTATTTATTTTGAGAGAGACAGAACATGAGTGGGGGAGGGCAGAGACAGAGGACAGAGAGAATCCCAAGCAGGCCCTGCACTGTGAGTGCAGAGCCTAATGTGGGGCTCGAACTCACAAACTATGAGATCATGACCTGAGCCAAAACCAAGAGTCAGATGCCTAACCAACACCCTAAAAATATTTGTTTGTTTGTTTGTTTGTTTGTTTGTTTATTTATTTAAGTAATCTCTCCACCCAATTTGGGGCTCAAACTCATGACACTGAGGCCAAGAGTCAAGTGCTCTTCCCATGGAGCCAGCAAGGCGACCGTGGAATTGCAGATTTAAATATGAGATACCACTGCACATTTTAAATGGCTAAAATCCAAAGCACTGACACCAGTGTTGGCAGGGATGTGGAGCAATAGAACTCTCATTCATTGCTGGTAGGAATGCAAAATGGCACAGCCACTCTGGAGTATGATTTCTCAGTTGATTACAATGCTAAACAATCTAGCAGTGATGCTCCTAGATATTTACTAAATGAGGTGAAAACTTACATTCACACTAAAACCTACACATGAATGTTTATAGCAACTTCATCCATAATTGCCAAGAAGTGGAAGCAACTAAAACTCACTACTAGGTAAGTGGATAAACTGTGATACATCCAAACAACGGAATCTTATTCAGGGCTAAAAGGAAACGAGCTATCAAGTCACCAAAAGACATCAAATGCATATTTAAGAAAACTTTAAATGCATATTGCTAAGTGAAAGAAGCCAAGTTGAAAGGGCTTCATAGCATATAATTCTAACTATTGACGTTCTGGAAAAGGCAAAACTACGGAGACTGTAAAAAGATCAGTGGTTGCCAGGAATTAGAGGGAAGAGGGGAGGGATGCATAGGTGGAGCACAGGGAATTTTTAAGGCAGTGAAACTATTCTGTATGATACCCTAATGACGCATACATGATATTATACATTAGGCAAAACCCATAGAACTCTATAGCACAAAGTGTGAACCCTAATGTAAACTATGGGCTTTGTTTAATAGTAACGTATCAATATTGCTTCATCAGTTGTAGCAAACGAGCCATACCAATACAAGATGTCAATAATAAGGAAATGGTGTGTTTATAGGGGGAGGAAGAAGGAATTCATGGGAACTCTCTGTACTTTCTGTTTAATTTTTCTGTAAACCTAAAACTAAGAAATAGTCTATTAATTATAAGAGAAAAAAAAGGAATATCCTTCAAAGTCAAGTTTTCTTATCTTCCTGAATAAAGCAAAAGCCTTAAATTTGTAAGAATCAACCTTGATAAAACATCCCTTTGACTAAACAGAAAAGTGAAATTTGGATATTTTTCCAGCATCGAAGTAAGCAAAAAGATTCTGAAAAGCCACAGCTCTATAAAAGTTTTTTATTTCTAGAAAGTAAAGATATAAAAGAAAAAGGAGAATAGAGTCTTATCTTTGAAAAATAATGGTAATACTACCTCCCGATCCAAATGCTTATAGTATTTCCACATATTTTTTTCACCTGTACGGAAGTTGGTACATTAATAACTCAAAAAAAGGTATTTATTAAGAATCTGCCTTGCTTGTTTTCTATCCCCATCCGAGACCACACCAATATGTTACATACTTAGAGTATACAATTGTATCATGTTTTTAAACATTTATTCATTTTGGGCAGAGCACAAGTTGGGGAGGGGCAGAGAGAGGGGGACAGAGGATCCGAAGCAGGGTCTGCGCTGACAGGCTGACAGCAGTGAGCCTGGTGCGGGGCTTGAACTCACGAACTGCAAGATCATGACCTGAGTCAAAGTCGGATGCTTAACCAACTGAGCCATTCTATTTTGGGCCAGACATATTTTTTCTTTAATCTGCAGGTTTATGTGCCATTATACAGTATGAGCTCCTTATGAACAGGAATCCTTTATATTGGCAGCCCTAGAACCTGGGATGGTGCCCAGCACATAAGAACAACCATCTCTTAAGCACCTGTCATATTCTAATCACTGGGCTAAGCATTTTTATTTTTTTATTTTTTGCGTTTTTTTGGAGGGTGGTGGGCTAAGCATTTCTAGATACACTCATTTAAGCACTATTACATCCCTGCGAGGTAGAAATTGTGGTGATCATGTCATGGATCAGTGAGTTAATGGTCAAAGAGGTAAAAATACAAAAATCACAAAGCTAGGAATTAGTGGAACCGGGATTATAGACCATGCCACTCCTTTATGGCACTTAAACTGTGATACCTGTGTGTCAGAAAATGCTCGAAGCTGTGGAAGGTAGGGTGAGGAGGACAAAAACATAGTTCATCATCTTCCTACAGCATCAATTTTAGAATGAGGAAAAGTTGAGTAATATAACTATGTGTGTGATTGTAGGGTGTGTTGTGCTTTTGGCTAGAAAAAATTCAAATTCAACAAATGAGCAAATACAAAAAGTTCTCCTGACCTCCCTCTCCTCCTCCTTCTCTGTAGAGGAACCCATTGTTACCAGTATTTGTGTGTCTGTCCAGAGATATTAGCATACCAAAAGATCTGTTTTGTGTCCTTTCCTTTCTGTACAGATGATAGATTAGTATTTACTTTGACTACCTACTAAATCTATTTCACGTAACAATATCATTTGGAGATTATCTCTCATCAGTTCACATACATCTAATATTTTCAGTATTTACAGTAAACCGATGGATGATGACAAAGACAACAACTTGGCAAGAATTTTAAAATAAAATTAATGTAATTTTAATATCTATGAACAAGTATCTTTTAATTTTGACCGCAAATAAAATTGGATTTCTCTAGGCAGGTTAACAAAGAGACATTTGACAGCTAGCAAGACAAATTTTTATATTATAGTTTGCTTTGGAAAAACTTCACCATGTCAATTTCCTTATCTGTTTATGAAAGCTATCAACCTTAAATGAGTTATAAATGGAAAAAATGCCTGTATTTTACCTATTTTGACCATTCTAACTAGTTAAAAATTATTTTTTCTTTCTTTTATCCTTACCATCTTTAGAGCAACTACTCTGAATTTGTGTATCATACATCATCTTTTTAGCTGCAAGGACACAAAACCTCTTGATTGTAAACAACTAATGACTTCAGATCCATTTGAAACCAGGTGAGCTTCATCTGATTTTTTATGAAAGTGATGAGTGAAAAGGACACTGTGAATCTAATAATTCTATAGTAAGAGTTTTAGGAATGCATTTATTAAATTTTGAGCATTTCTGATTGTGATATGAATTAATATTAAATAATTATACTTCGGGGTAAAAATTTAGATTGGCTCACGTATTTCTAGAGGAGAAACATCTTCAAGTTCTATATACTGTCTGCTGAGGTTCTGCCAAAACCCTGTCAAACCATAACCTTTTGCAAGCCTGTAGCCTTCCAGAATCTCTGTGCATCTCCATCCAACTTTGTTTCAATGCTCACAGAAAAAAACTTTTTCAAATTATAATACAGGTAGTCAGATGATAGAGGGTAGGTGAGAGAACCCCAGAATAAATCTTAGGACAGAGTGCTTAACTTTTAGAAACTGTTTGTGTGATATACTCATCCTCTCCAAATCAACTGCAGTTTCTATTAGGAAGACAACACTACCCAGAACACTCAAAGTACCAGTGACCATGGCATTTAATAGGTACTTTTCTTCTAGATGTTAATTTCTACTACAAGTTTATCTTTCTATTATCTAGGTATTTCAAAATAACCATTTTTAAGTGAAAAACTGTGATGGAAAAATTATAGCAGAAAGAAAACAAGAATCTTACATTGCTTAATATTTATCCTAGCTTGGTTTTCTTTCCATGTGCACTAAGCCACTGGCAACTCATACTTTCCAAATTTGGGGTGGATAATATTTTCCCTTTGATTTTTTGTGGGTAATGCAGAAACATTAGCTAGTTGGCTCTTATATTGGAAAACTTACAAAGATTCCTTTGGTTAAGTGTGTCAAGACTTGCCTATGAAGAACCAGAGGCAGTCACAAGAAGTTGATTAATTTTATACCTGGACTTGCAAAGACAGGTTAGCTACACTCCTGTGTGAGTGTACATTACATGGCAATACCAAGTAAGCCAAAGCTTCCCAGCATTATCTTATTATCAGGACACATGATATTAAACATGCACTATGCATCAACATTTGGGGTGGATCTTGGGAATTGTAGACATTGTCTAGCATTACTTCAACCAATACTTCTAGTCCTGACCCTCACCTCCACTCCTCACTTCGTGTCTACTTTTCTAGGATTGTAAGGGACAGAAGGAAACAACTTAATGAGCTGTTAAAACCTTTTGTATTTGGACAGAGAAGCATCTGGATTTATAAACTGTTTCCTCCATATTCCCCACGTGCCCACGCAGCAGAACATCTCTGATGCTTGCTGCACAAACATTTACCAAGCCTTTTCCAGATCCCATTAACAAGATCTGTGGCAACTAGGTTTGGGGACAAGAATTTATCTCAAGGTGTTATTGCTGCTGGTACTTCATTGATACTTTCTGTTGGAGCAAAGACAAATCCCAGAGTTTAGCAATCCTAGAATCTGCAAGAAGAAATAGCTGAGAAGATTATGTGGAGGGAAAAAGGAGTCCATCCTAAGACCTTATCGTATTGATATGGTGGTGGATATGCAAGTATGTCCATATTTCAAAACACATCAAACTCACATAAAGTGGTTTATTTTCTTGTATGTAAATTACACCTCAGTAAAATAGATTAGAAATGATACTCTTACAAAGAGGCTGACCACCTGTTCACTGTGCCTCTTGTCTAATTTCTGACCTTTCTTCGGTATTATCCTCACTAGGATACATTTCAACTATCAATTGGTTGAACATTTGAATGCTGTCTATATCCTAGTCCTTTGTTGTCTTTCATCGTGGCTGTGTCTATGGCTCATTGGATCCTGGCTCCAGTTCCATTTTTCAGAGCTTTACATGCCCTGTTCTCACTACTTCAACCAGAAGAATATATATAGCAGCTGATTGTCAGCTGGCATAAAGGAGAAAAATTCAGGAGGGTAAAATAGCTGAATGAATTGCTTCTGCTCCAAAGTGTGAAGGGAAAATGAAATGACCAGACACAGAGGTTAAAAGATGGCTCTTTTCTCATTCCTACTCAACTAAGGGCTGCTCTGTTTAGGAAATGAATGCCACCAAAGGTAGGTATTAGCAAATTATGAGTGTCATTGCGTACGAGGCAGATGCCTGAAACATACAGGTGGTTCTCATAATTGCATGTGGGCCTCCATAGATATATTCTCTTTTCTTATTATAAGTTTATGTATTTATTTTGAGAGCAAGAGAGAGGGAGCACACACACACAGAGGGGAGAGGCAGGGAGAGAGAGAATCCTAAGCAGGCTCTGTGCTGTCAGCACAGAGCCTGATTCAGACTCCATCTCACGAACTGCAACATCATGACCTGAGCTGAAATCAAGAGTCAGACACGAAACCAAATGAGCCACCCAGGTGCCCCCCATAGATATATTCTTAAATGGTTAAAGGACTTGGAAACTATTTCTAGGAAGACTGAAACTTGAATATTAGTACAATATGGAGAAAAATGTTCCAATAGAGACTTCCAACTAAAGAAATACACTGCCAAGGAGAGCATTCACTGTGTGTCCTATAAGCTTAAGACAACGGATTCCTTTTAACATATATATTATTTTTTATGTCAGTATTTCAGTAGGATATAAGCTCTGCTATAGCAGTGGTTTGTCTATCTTGTTATGCTGATCTTCAGTGCCTCAGATAGTGCCTGGTACAGAAAAGGAACTCAATAAATACCATTTTGTTGGTCTCCTAAAAACTGGGCTCTATGAGCACTAGTGTTTAAAAGCTCTGGGAATAAGGAATGGTGTGAACGAATATCACATAGCTTATCTGGAGGCCTGGTGAATAGGCATGTTGGACAACTGTTCATACTGAATAATCTCTGAAAAGAAATAATGTACTTGAGGGCACGCTTCTATGACATGACAGTACTATGTATCAATCAGGATCCTGTGTTCCTGACCTTTTACACCATCCACAACCAAGATAATCTATCCTTCTTTGTGACTCAGTTCCCTTATCTGAAATATGAGAGATTTGAGCTATGTAATCCCCAGAGCCCCTACTAACTCTAAAGTTTTATGACAAAGCTCCCTTAAAGTAATTTATCTCATACAGCCTTTAAACGTATAAGACTGAGAAACACAGAGTTAATGTCATAACTTAGTAGGTGGACAATTAAATTCAAAAGGTAAAGTTTGAAGTAAATATTATAAAAATGAGAATCCTTCACATTTGAACAGTACAGTTAATATTTTCCAAGCACTTTGACATCTATCACCCTGCTTGACAATCAAAGCCATCTTGTGTAACTATTTAATACAGTGTGGTAAGAAATAGGTTCAAGGCATGAGCTCATACAGAAAACTAGAGACAGAGATAAGATTAGAAACCCATTTCCAGGGGCGCTCAGTTGGTTGAGTGTCTGACTTAGGCTCAGGTCATGATCTCACAGCTCGTGAGTTCAAGCCCCGTGTCAGGCTCTGTGCTTACAGCTCGGAGCCTGGAGCCTGCTTCAGATTCTGTGCCTCCCTCTCTCTCTGCCCTGACCCACTCACATTCTGTCTCTGTCTCTCTCGAAAATAAATAACCATTAAAAAAAAAAAAAAAAAAAAAAAGAAACCCGATTTCCAGATTCTGAGCTTTAGGGTTTTTTCCTTCTAAAAATATGTGTTTTTTAAGTTTCACAGTAAAATCCTTTACATTTTCTTTGAGAATGAATTAGGACATCCTAGGTTGACTAAAACTGAGTCCTAATCCAGCTATCAGCAGAGACAGGCAACTTCCTGTCTACCTGCATCTACCTGCATCTATTCCATTTTATTCGATTTATACAGACGGTGATAAGCCTTTAGGAAAATAATTGGGATCATGGCAATTATTGATTTCAGGCATACATAGGCACCTGTAAATTGTGAAGAATTCAATGGAAGCAAATTACAGCAAAAGGACAACTAAATCTCAAAGACAACTTATCCTATAGAAAGTCTGTTGTAGACTGGATTTAGCAACATAATCTAAGTGATCTAGTGATTGAAGGAGGCAGTTTTGTTTTGTTGTTGGTGGTGTTTTTTATTTTGTATTTATTTACTTTAATTTTTATTTTTACATATTAGAGTTTGAGAATGTTTCTGTGAGATTGTTACTGGACAGAGGACTGGTTCCGAATTCAGGTTTGGCTCCTGTCCTCTGGAGAGCCAATACTCGAGAGACAAGTATTGGTTGGAAAAGAAAGGTTACTTTATTCAAGAGGTCGGCAACCTGGGAAGGTGGAAGACTAATGTTCCAAAGACCATCCTCCCCATAGAGGTGAGCCAAATGTTTTTAAAGAAGAAGGCACAGGAAATGGTGAACGGACTACATACAGGAGAAGCCGGTGCTCAGCAATAAATCATTTGTCCTTGCAAGGTGTCCAGAGTCCTCCTCTCTGCCCGTAATCAAGGCTCCCAGGTGTCTCTCAGTAAAGGATACCCTTGCAGCCCAACAAGCCAGGCCCTGACAAGGCCATCCACACTCCTCCCCATGTACCCAGGAATCAAGGCTCCCAGGTGTCTCTTATTGAGGATATCATGGTCAGTGGTGGCTGTTTTCGAGTGTGGTCAGGCCTTATCTTCCCAAAAGTCCAGCCCTTCCTTTCTCAAGGCTAGCGGTCTGCAGGATCTTAGGGAAGTGGGTTAGTTCCATTATAAATTATGGGGTTCAGGTCAGCAAGCAAGGAGTGCATAAACTTGAAGTAAGTTAACCCTTAAGACCAGTTGGAGTGCTGTTACAAAACCCTCCAACAGTATAACACAGAGGGGAGAAAAGTCTCCCTCCTCATTTTGCAGTTCACTGCTGCCGTATCATTATATACAGCAAGAGTTGAGCGCACTGGCAGCTGGAGTGATTGGCAAGGGTATGTACCTGGCATAGAACGTCAACATGGCAGAAGCAAGTAACAGCATTTAAGCAGATCCCCAGCTGGCACTTACCAAAGCATGAGCCCTGGCACTACAGAGGCCAGCTATAGTAAGGAAGTGAAGGACCCGCACTGATCAGTGAAGGTATGTGAGATACTCCTCTGGGGCTCTCCGAAAACACTTTGGGGGAATTGGAGTACTTACCTGAACAGGTGGGAACATCTGCTAACAAAGTGTCATGCAGTGTTATGGCAATGAATTTTTTTTTTCTGGATTTGGCTCTTCTTAAGCCATGCTGCTGTAGCTTGCTATCTGGCTGGAAGTTTGACTTCTTAAACTCTCTCAAAAATTCTTAACTGTATTCTCAGTGACTAATGCATTGATTTCAGTTAAGTCCTGCATTCTATTACATCATTTTCTCATTCAATTGATTGAAAATATTTCCAGATTTTCAGTGAGTGTTGCTAAATTTGCATATTTGTATAATATATAATTTCATCTGAAGTTGAAATGTTACTTTATCAAGTTTTCTGAAAAATTCAAACCATATTACATAAGCTTTGTGTGTGTGTGTGTGTGTGTGTGTGTGTGTGTGTGTGTGTGTTTGCTGATCTCCTTTGCTAAATCTGTCTTCTTTATTTTCTGAAAAATGGATTATATCCAAAAGGCTTACAAATCTTGTTAGTTTCCTTCAGGAAGCCATCTGACTTTTTTTTTTTGCAGAAGAAGCCTCACATACTATTCCTTACCAACATTAAGTTTTATGGAAAGGTAATCATATTTTCTATGTGACTTTATTTTATTGATGGTTTTAATTGCAATAGTGAGATAAAGGACTGGACTAATATTTGTTGCGATCAGCTGTTGTCAATGCACAATGCAGTTTACTGAGAGAACTTCAGGACATATTTCCTTTAGGTGAGCTATATATCTTTATGTCTTTCAGCCGTTTAATTTGCTCCACCAGAAGCACCATGGGGCACTTAACTCTCCAATGGTACTTGTGTTTCATTGAGCCAAAATTCTACAACAGCAAAAATAGATAGTATAGTTTCTAAAGAATTTATAAACATCCCTCCTAATAATTTATAATCACCCTAGAGATAACAATAGTTGCCATTAGAAGGACTTATTGTCAGTAACTGTATTTCATCATTCTGCATAGAAATTTTTCTTGTTTTTAACATGCTGATTAGTTGCTTCTCAACAACTCATAGATAATATCTATGAATCTAATCACCGCTTAATGGCAGTTCTTTTAAAATATTGAATTTTGCTACATCACTATTGAAACTGTAGTCTCTACATTCACACAATACTCTTAGCAACTGTATGAGCACTACCAGGTTTTGTAATGATTTCTGCAATTTTCTAAGGCCCAGTCACTCCATTGTCATTCATTCATGTGTTCTTAACTAAGGAAGTAGCAGTGTTAGATAGCTTAAAATTCTGTTTTAAAGACTTGATATATTACATACATTTGCCTACTTTATCAGGATGTTTCCTTTTCAAGTGATCAAGTAGTTTCATAAGGTCAGGGGAAAAAGAACTATCGCTATGACACATGGACTGTCTTGAGTTGAATGGGCTTTCAGTAAAACTATAGGCTGATACTCAGTGAGATATTGTCAACATCTTCTAAATACTTGACATAATTAATGATGGGTTGAAAGACTTCTGTAGAATTAAATTATAAAATAGAAACTATTTTTACTTATTAAGTCCCAGTCACGCACAACAGCACTGAGGATCCAACATGGACAACATCTACAAGGTAGTAAATAGCATCTAATAGACACACACACACACATACACACAGCCCACTCTCACTGTATCATTGCAAGATAGAGCAATCCATCAAGAGAAAATCTGCCAATCACAGCCATTATTCATCATAGTTTTGTAGCACTCATCTTATATATGTTTTCTGTATTTTCTATTAAATCAATGTCAATGCTACTCATGTAATGCCCAAGAAAATCCAGTAAGAGAAATGAAATATTAAGGAATATGATTTTGTCAGGTAGAGTTGAGTTTTGAATAACCACAAACCATTGTAATATCTCAGAGTTTTGTATTTTTTTTTTACTACCCAAGAATCATTTTTTGCCTTCTTGTGGGTGCTATCACCCTCATTTAAAAATGTGTGTATTAGAAATATTGTGGTGGGAAAAGACATCATGTGCAGTTCATGGAAAGTTTCAAAGGAAAACCATAATGTACACCTTTGGGATTCTGGCACAAGGCCATGCTTTCTACTGCAAAAGCTATAAACCATTCAAAACAGTACTCAGTGGACTATTGGGTCATGGTAGAGAGAGAGCATATAACATGAGACATCAAGTAGTCTTCCAGCTCATGCAGCCCATTATGAGCTGGATTCTTTCAGACTCCTGTAGGGACTAACTTTACAACAAAGGGGTGCAGCAGTGGCACATGGCCACTGGTCCATTGGCCATGGAATGGAATGGTCCATTCCATGGAATGAACAATGGTCCATTGTTCCTATCTCATGCTGTATCCCCCAGAAGCCATCAGTCCAGTAGAGCGGTGAAACAGCTTCTGAAAGATGAATCTGAGGCTCCATTCTGAAGAGGATACCTTGTGAGGTTGGCAACATCTTCCAGGATGCTGTATAAATCCTCAATGACAAACATTGTGTGGTATTTCTGTATCCCTGATAGGTAAAATACAAAAGTTTGGAACACAAGGAATGGAATGGGGCTATCCTTTTTCATCATCACTCCCAGTGACACATTTGAGAAATGTGTACTTCTCATCCCTGCTTTGGGCATTGTAGGTCTGGAGGCCCTGTTATCAGAGGACATACTAAGAATCCCATTGCATTTGAAGCTTCAGCTCGCACCTGGTTACTTTGGGCTCCATGTGCCAAGACAGAGGCAAGAAAGGAATCACTACCCAGAAAGGGTAATTGACCCTAATCATTAAGAGGACAATGTCTTACCCTTAACACTCCTGCTATTTTTTTTAATGTTTATTTATTTTTGAGAGAGAGAGACAGAGCATGAGCTGGGGAGGGGCAGAGAGACAAAGGGACAGAGGATCTGAAGCAGGCTCTGTTACTGACAGCAGAGAGCCTGATGCAGGGCTCCAACTCATGAACCGTGAGATCATGACCTGAGCCAAAATCAAGAGTCGAATGCTTAACTGACTGAGCCACTCAGGCGCCCTTTCTAATTTTTTAAAAAAAACTATTTTTTTCTTTTTAGAAAGAGAATGTGAGTGGGGTAGAGGGGAAGAGGGAGAGAAAATCTTAAGCAGACTTCCACACTCAGCACTGAGCCTGATGTGGGGTTCAATCCCATGACCCTGGGATCATGACCTGAGCAGAAATCACAAGTCAGATGCTCAACTGACTGAGCCACCCAGGCACCCCTCTGCTACTTTGAAGTTTAAGGCTTACAGCTTTATCATTCATTCTTATAAAATACATTTGCAACTTTCTACCTCCTAGCTAACGTAATAAAGAAATGAATTTATGGAAGAGGTTGACCTAAAACCAATCTGACTTCAATTTATATTTTGCGTTGTCTAGGAGAGAGATTACCACATGCACTGCAGTGGATTCTTAGCCCAGGGGAGTTTTATAGCATGCTAAATAAAAGCTGTGTGAATCCAAGAAATTTTTTAAATACCTCTTAAGAAAACATTGTCGAAAACATTGCTTGGACATCAAAGTATCACACATTGCATAGGGCGCACTCAAGGCCCTTCACATACACTAACCGTAAGAATTAAGACCCATCTGGTTGTGATTCAAATGCTTTGGTTTACAGATGAGCATTGTGAGGCATAGGGAGATTATTTCTATCCACTGGCACTTCTTCAAGCAGATTGTACTGTAAATACGACTGATAATTAAAAATTACTCTCAGGCAATGGAAAGCTTAAAGATTATATCATGTTATGGATAGTTTGGTGGAGTATTTGCATTCTACCCCACAGTTCTCTAATTCCATGAAAATTGGAAAAAGTGCACAGTATACATGAAAACTATTAAACAGATAGATCCATTCTATAACCTTGCTGTTTGGATTGTCTCCTCCTCATCCCTATCAGCAAGTGTCCTGGCCAACATTTCACAACGAAACTAGAGGTGGGTGGACAAGCATTTGCTCTGCTTCGTGTGTCCCTGAGCAAATTTGCCTGCATCTATTCCCATCCTTAACTCTTTGTCTCTAGGAAGAGCTATCTCTCCTGCTCCCAGCAGCTAATCTCTGCTCCTGTGTTTGGATTTCATCACCTGCCCTTTCTTCAGGGATCTGGAAACACCGTTTATCTCCTCTCTCACCTCTATCTTCAACCTCTACCCTGACTCTTTTCCCTCAGGGTACAGACAGACTCACATGCCTCCCATCTAGAAAGAGACTCTTTCAATAGTCCCCTATAGCTGTCATCTGATATTGCTTTCCCTTAAAAGAGTAGTCTGCACTCATTGTCTCCATTGTTCACTTCCTGATCACTGTTTATCCTCACTGTCTTCTACTCCCAACACTCCACAAAATGGCCTTTACCTAGGTTTTCCACTGCTTAGTTCAATAAGTGAGTCAGAGTTTCTTACCTCACTTTACTGATCTGCAGAAATGGACACTGTTAATTACTTCCTTCTTTTTGAAACACTTCCCTTGATTTCTAGAATTCCACCCCTTGCTGGTTTTCTATCTACCTCTTAAATTGCATTAAAATTTTTTTACTTTACTTTACTTTTATTTTATTTATTTTATTTTATGCAATTCTGTTCTATTTTCCTTTTGCTTTATTCAGCCTGTTTTCACTTTTTCTCCTCATAATTTTATTATGAAAATTTTCAAGTTGAAGAAAAACCAGAAATATTGTGCAGTGAACATCCATATGTCCGTTCCTTTCTTACTCCCATAGAAACGCCCATCCCAGCTTAGACCTTTCTAAGTTCAGACCTATGTAGTCCAAATACAAATTTCTACCTTGATGGACAAGAGACACCTCCAACCCAAAATGATAGAATTGAACTCATAATTCTAGATTCACTCTGTCTTTTTTCTTGTCACCAAGTCCTGTCAATTAGTCACCAAGTCTTGTCAATTCTGTTTCTCTAGTATCTCTCCACTCTGCTCATGTTCAGGTCCTAATCATTTCATGTCTAACTGCTCTTCCTCCTGCCAGCCTTGCTTGTCTCTAATTCACTCACTGCACAGTTGCCAGTGGTATTTGTAAGTATAAGTGTGGTCCTCTCAATTCCTCATTTAACATCTTCAAAAATTTTCAGTTTAAGCTCTTAACTCTTGAGCAAGGCCCTTCTTATCCCTAGTTAACCTCGTCTTTCATTGTCTTTCCTCTGACTCTATGAACCAGGCTATTTGAAGGAAGCTACCTAAAGTTCCTGTGTTCACACCATGCTAACTTTTCTCACTGGTATGCTTTCTTTTGTTTATTAACCTAATTCTTGTTTTTCCAACTGCCAACAAACTTTCCAACCTGTCCTTCAAAATAGAGTTTAGATGCTATCTTTTCTGGGTAAACTTGCCCAGCCTTTCCTTCCCAACATTCTACCACTCCTAGGTCTGGGTCAGGTGCCCCTTTATGGCACCTTCCTTATTAGTTACTTGATTGAATTATTTAATAAAGATTTGAAGTTCTTCAATGGGCTGAGCATTGTGTGAGGTGATGGGAATACAATGGTGAATACAATAGCGCTCCTGCTTTCAAGGAATTTACACATTAGTTGAGATTTAGTACAGTAAGGGGACAATTGTGATAAAGTGTGGTTAGCTCATGAATGAATATACACAAGGTGCTCTGGGGATACTCAGAAGGGACACAGGTCCAGACTTGAGGAATGAGGGACAGCTATTTGGAGGAAGACTCTCCTAAGATATGAAGGAAGAATAGGAATAAGTTAGGACATGGGAATGGGTAAAGCAGGGAGCGGCTGGGGAAGAGAAAGGAGAGAGGGAACATGGTTCCAGGTGCTGGTTAGTAAGAGCCTGGCTCATTCAGAGTAGGAGTGTCTTCAGTGCTAGGCCCAGTGCCCAACAGAAAAAGCAGGCACCTGATGAATGAACACTTAGTGATTGAATGCACACAATCAATGAATGAACAAATGAGGCTGAAGAAGGGGCCAGATTAGAAGGACCTCATATGAAAACGAATTTGGACTTTATTCTGAGGACACCCCATCGGTACTCTACAGAAGGAAGAAAGGCGTAAGCAAGAGGTTGATGTATCAGATTTGTGCTTTATAAAGATTACTTTGGGTAAAATGAATTGGAAGGAGAGCAAGAGGCAGGTCTAACAGCAGGAGATCAGTTGGGAGGCTGGTGTGGTCACTGATGTCAGCGATGATGGTAGTCTGAAAAGAGGATGAGCAGTTGGGATGGAGAAGAATGATTGTTTTGACAGATGAAGGAGACAGAGCCAATGGCATTGGTGACTGATTGGCAGGATGAGGATGAGAAAGGAATGAAGGATGATACCCAAATTTTTGGACTGGACGGTTGTTGGCAACAATCATTAAGGGGCAAAGGAGGATGGAGAGGTTTTGGGGGGTTGGGTTCAGCTGTGAGGGAAATGAAAAGTTCAGTTTTGAACACTTTGAGTTGAGTGTGAGGCGTGTATTGGTACTGGGCATTTGCCCGCATATCATTTTCCTTGCTCTTCCCTGCTCTGTTGTGTATCAACAGGAGCTGACTTGCTGGTTAAGACTCCCAGGCTCCCTGGTAGCTTGGTTTGGGCAATGGGAAGCGCTGGCAAGGGATTAGAGAACAAAAGGAGGGGAAAAGCCAAGATATTGTTCCTCTTCCCTTTCTACCTCTGGCAGTGTCTCCAGCAGCAATTGCGTCTGCTCTATGGCCCAGCTCGTTCTCCTCCAATAACCCACATCCTTTGTTCTAGTGACTCAATCACCCTCTCCGTCCCTCCACTTTAAGGGTGGCACTAGCTTCCTAGAGTTGCCAAATGCAGGGTTTCCTCAGAGTCTCCTGTTCAGGCTCTCCCCTCTTCTCTCCCCTGCACAGCATTAAACTGTCTCTCTTTTATTTTAATTTAATTTAGTTTAATTTAATTTAATTTAATTTAATAATTTTTTGAAACAGATTTTTAGAAAAAATATTTTTATTGTTTATTTATTTCTGACAGAGAGACACGCACAGAGCACGAATGGAGGAGGGGCAGAGAGAGAGGGAGACACAGAATCTGTAGCAGGCTCCAGGCTCGGAGTCATCAGCACAGAGCCCTATGCAGGGCTCAAACTCACTATTTGTGAGATCATGACCGGAGCTGAAGTCAGACACTTAAATGACTGAGCCACCCAGGTGCCCCTGAAACAGACTTTAAAAAAATGTTTATTTTATTTTTTTATTAATTTTTTTTAACGTTTATTTATTTTTGAGACAGAGAGATACAGAGCATGAACGGGGGAGGGTCAGAGAGAGGGAGACACAGAATCCGAAACAGGCTTCAGGCTCCGAGCTGTCAGCACAGAGCCCGACGCGGGGCTCGAACTCACGGACCGCGAGATCATGACCTGAGCCGAAGTCGGCCGCTTAACTGACTGAGCCACCCAGGCGCCCCTATTTTTTTATTTTTGAGGAAGACAGCATGCACTTGTGAATGGGGGAGGAGCAGAGAGAGAGGGAGACAGAGGATCTGAAGCAGGCTCTGTGCTGACAGCAGAGAGCGCGATGGGGGTCTCAAACTCACAAACCTTGAGAAACTGCACCAAAGTTGGATGCCTAACTGACTGAGCCAGCCAAGTGCTCCGAACTGTCTCTGTTTTAAATGCTCAGAGATGCCTGTTTATTCTGAGGAACATCTAAATGAGGATATCCAAAAAACAGCTGAGTATGTGGAAGAGATAACTGGAGTTTCTATCATAGCACTTACTACCCTGGAGAGTAATTGTCTCCTTACCTGTATGTGTCCTGCACCAGGCTTGGAGATCCTTAAGTGCTGAAAGATTATCTTATTTCTGTCCATTTTCCCAGGATCAACTCAACTTCTGGCAAAGAATAGGCACTCAATAATGTTTTCTCACTGAATGAAGAAATGAAGGCATAAACCCTACACATTATTTTTAGGTGACATTTACTTGTGGATACATTTTTATAATAAAGTTAAACTCATTTGACATGGAGAGTGCCCAACCTGAATTGGTAAGAAATCTGAATCGCTCGCTGTATATTCATTAGCACATCTCGTATTGTTGTCCTCAAGATTGTCATGATACAAATAAATGAACAGGAAAAAGTTGCCCCAATTGTTAAGTAGATAAGAATAAGAATAATTAGAAATCATTGTACTTGCATATACAACTGTGTACAAAAAGGATATTGCTAAACAAATTGAAGATGGCAGGTTTGTTCAAATGGGTTAAACATTCCCCCAAATCTCCTTATTTTGGAAACACAACCAATCTCCCTGGAAATGATTTGCAGAAGTAACCTCAGCAAGGGTCCATATTACCAACTCTGAGCTGTGGCTGAATGAAATAGATGTCATCAACAGGGCATACAAAGTGTGGATATTGACTTTGACCTTGAGGAAGAGTCAGGTCTGTCTCTCAGACTATCATAGGCTTTGCTTCTGTCACCAGTTAGAGAGGCCATCCTGGGCTCTAGGGGCTATACACATATTACATACTGTTGAATTTGTGGTTGGGAGGGAAGGAAAGAGGCCAGTGACAGCTTCAGTTTGTTCTCTGAATTCTGGTAGTTGAGAAACCATGAGAAACATTTCCCCTGATTCCTATATCAAAAAAAAGGAAGAAGCAGTGAGAAACTAGGGAAAGTGACTCTTTGATAACTTACTTTGAGTAAGTGGTGATGAAATTGTATTTCAGAAGCAGTTTAATTTTGTAAAAAGCCAGTAAGAAAACTTAAATAGTAACAGTAACAGTAACAGTAACTAAAACTAAAAGTTAATTCCATTGTGTAGAGGTAACCTCTTCTGGCTATTTGGAATAAACTCTTCTAAAACCATTGCCACACAAATTGCTATAGACTAAATGTTTGTGTCTTCCGTAAGTCGTATTGAAATCTAATCCCCAATGGGTTGGTAGTTGGAGGTGGGCCCTTGGGAGGTGATTAGGTCACGAGGGTGGAGCCCTCATGATGGGATCAGTGCCCTTATAAAAGGGACCCCAGATTGCTCCCTTGTCCTTTTCTCAGTGTGAGGATACAGCGAGAAAATAGCCATCTATGAACCAGGAAGCAGCTTACCAGACACTGAATCTGCCAGCACCTTGATCTTGGACTTCCCAAACTTCCCAACTGTGAGAAACAAATGTTGTTTACAAGCCCCCAGTCCAATATTGTGTTACAGCAGCTTGAGCAGACTAAGACACAGATATGCATATTTAGAAGTATCTTTCTATTACACATACTGCACTGTAACCCACTTTTTCCATGCAAAATGCATCATGAACAATCTTCCACACCATGGAAGATTGTATTATTCATAGCTGAATGATATTCCACTTTATACATTCACTATATTTATTTAATGAATCACCCACAGAGAGACATTTGGCTCAGCTCCGATTTTTCATTATTACATACATAGGATGAGCCATCAGCAACTGATTTTTAAGTTGAATCTTCAAGCATTTGTAACAAGATATTGGAGCAGGCTGGAAAGGACAGAATAAGAATATGAAGGGGCCAAGGAAGGGAAGTATTTATGAGCTGATACTGTTCTTGATGTATAAAGGACATCAGTTAACAAGAGTAAGGTGGGGGAGGATGGGGTGAAGTGGGAGAAAGTAAGAAAGGGTGAAATGGCAGGTCTGGAGAGAGAAACACAGTCAGGCTATAGACAGAGAGACAGACAAAGAGAAAGAAAGAATGCCACGAGAACAAATAGGATCAAATAATTGTCAATTCTCCTTAAACACACACACACACACACACACACACACACACACACACACACACACACACCTTTTGTGATGATCTCCAAAAGGGACAGCGGCATTTACACCATGCAAATGATATATCACTGAATGAATGAAGAAGGGGGCAAATTGCCCAAAACCTGAAGGGAACTTTGGTTATCAAGGTAGATACAGAGAAACCTTTAAAAAACGCTGAAACAAAGGAAAAATATTAATTAAGAAATACCATTCTACTTCACTTAATTCACCAACTTACACATATGTGCATATCATTTGTTAAACACTGTCTTTAAAAAAAATAGCTTTCCTTAACTCTTGTCTCTGATACTTTTAATCATGTTTTTTCTTGTGGTGATTGTCTGGAGATAAACATTTTTCATCATTGCTTTGCATCACAGACCCAAAGAAAATAAGAGGAAGGAGTTAGCTTCTCCTTTCTCAGTATTATCATGCTTGCTTCCCATTTTAGAAAAATTAAGGTGTGAACAACCACTTTCTCTTAAGCATCATTCTTCCATAGATTTGGGGGGTAGGGTAGAGTATGTATTTGTGGGGACCAGAGGATGGCCTCTATTTGTGGGGACCAGAGGATGGCCTCTATTACAAAACTTCCTCTATACCCTTATGGGGGACAATGAAAATCACTTGTGTCATGAACATCACTTGTATAATATTACAGTGAATTCAAAGTTTTTAAAAAATCAATTTTTATAAAGAAAACAGTCCTAACATTGCATGGAAGCTATGAGGCACAAATGAAATTATTTATGTGAAAGTGTTTGGCAAGCTGTAAAAGTCCGTACAAGTGTAAGGTCTTTTTTTTTTTTTTTTTTAACGTTTTATTTTATTTTTTAAGAGACAGAGAGGGACAGAGCACAAACAGGGGAGGGGCAGAGAGAGAGGGAGACACAGAATCAGAAGCAGGCTCCAGGCTCTAAGCTCTCAGCAGACAGCCCGACGTGGGGCTTGAAAACGTGAACTGGGGCTTGAACTCGTGAACTGGGGCTTGAACTCATGAACTGGGGCTTGAACTTGTGAACTGCGAGATCATGACCTGAGCTGAAGTTGGAGGCTCAACTGACTGAGCCACCCAGGTGCCCCAATCTTTTTAATGATTGGAACTCTATTATACTCTGGCATCAGAAGAATCTTATTAAAGACAGAAATTTCTGCTACTTTCCTACACCTCAGAGTTGGAATGAGGGAATATGTCCACAAATAACCCTGCCCTTTGTTCTTCCCAGTATGATCTTTTGCATGGACAGAAAAATTAGGAAAATGCCTTTTCCACTGTCAAATCTATAAGAAGTGGTCAGGTTTCTCTTATTGTAACTGGAAAAAAAAAAAAGAAGAAAGTCTTCCCAAGACTGACTCATATTAATCATATCCTGTGTGGGCTCTGTCCTGTGTCGTTGACACACATCAAGCAAAGAGGGGGATGGGTCATTGCTTCCAAATGCTCCTAAGGGCACTTTAATTAAGGCACTAAAGCTACATGCCCAACAAGTTTAGCATGACTCAGCAGGATTAGTTACCTATGCCATCCCACCCCAGGAGTATATAAGCATGTCCAATCGCATGACCTTGGAGAACAGGGGCTACCAAACCAGACTGCTTTCGGTTAACCACCTGCTCACGTCTGTCCCGTTACTGAAGAGCGATGAGAGGACCTGGGCAGAGTGAGGGCAGCACAGACCACTGAGGACCCTCTTCACATTTCTCTATCATGTTATCTTGCATCTAGCTGAGTGTGTGCCAGCCACCTCTGCAGAGTGGGTGGAGGCAAACCTCCTCTAACAAAGATTCTGGTTTCTAATTTCCATTTAGAGAGGGCTTTTACTCCGTTCATATTCGTGGCTTGTTGTCCATTAAGGATTGATGCATTGTGCACACAAAGGAGCCTGAAGTATTTTAAGTGAAAAAAAGCTTCTAGCCTCACCTTCATCAACTACACCCTAGCTCATCATTTTTTCATAGTACATAATTTAGTACTTCCTGAGCATTCTGTTCTTTCTGAAAGCCTAAGCACTGTATGTATAATTTGCTTGCCTTGTCATTTCTGCACTCTTTTATGTGTATGGTTCAGGCATCCTGTTTGCTTAGTATGTGCAATGCCAACTTATTTACTGTAAAAAATGCACTTCTTTCTTCTTCTGGAAAATAGGAAAATTAAATATAGTGCACACATTTAAGCTGTTCCAGTGTTCACGTGGATGCTGCTGCTGAATACTTCAATGCAATGTCAGGGAATTCCATAATCCTGTTTGCTTTTTGGTTTTATTTTTACATTTTTTTAAAAGATTGCATATTGTTTAATGCTACACTACAGTGTAGAAGGATGTTTTTAGTGTCTAAATGGTATACAGTCTCTTCACTCACTTCAGAGTTTAAAATTGGCTGATTCTAGAAGTGGGAGGGTTCAAGAAAACGAACATATGTGCTTAATTGTACTTTTCATGGCTCAGGTTTGTGTTTCAGAGATATTAGGGACTCAAAGACAAACACATCTGTAACTGCTCCAACAATTCCGGTATTTAAAATTTGTGTTGTTTCTGTGTGGGAGCTTCATAACCTGCATGATATTATTCATATGTATTTGTAGGTTTAGCTTTGGATGTGGAAAGGATGCTACTTGGTAAACTTGCTTTACTTTTGCTTCTTGGAATTTTTGAATCCAGCTCAAAAATCACTAGTATCTGCTCCCTTGAGCTGTAGGTATCTGTCGGACTCTGCATTTATAATTCTCCTCTCCCCACCCCCCTTTTTTTGGTAAACTTGATAGGTCTATTGAAACGTCCTCTGCACAAATTTCCTCTTCTATGCAACAGAGAGATTTGCTTTTTTCTACCCCCTTCCACTTGATTTTCCTTAAACAAATAGTCTTGTCGATCATGCTGTGACATGCTTAGGCTCAGAGTAGCCACTGTGGTAGATAATACCTGAAATTCTACATATACATTAATTTCTGACCCATTGGAAAATATAGTCCTTGAGAAGTTGAGTTGAAACCCACACAGACTTTCAAATGCTGGATGGTTTCAAATTCAACATCCTTTCCTTTGAAGTAGTTGCTAGGAAATAATTTGAGTAACAAGTCTAGTCATCACCAAGTCCTGATAACCCACCAGGAAGATAAATTACTTCCTGTAAGTTACGACATTTCACCTCCTCCCATGTCAATTCATTATATTACTCAGTTGTAGTAAATGATATCTCTGAAAATAGTTAAAAGGATTCCAGTGTGAAACATACAAACATTCACCTATGTACAAAGTTGTATAGTATTTAAAAATAGATAAGAAGACACAACTTTTTCTCCCTTTAAATGTGTCAGTTACTGAAGATTTCTATGGCATCCTGATCCTAAAAGGAACCTCAAAGAACCATTTAATCCATTCCCAGACATCTGGACAGACTGGCCAGCATTATGCTAGTCTTTCACAAGGTGGCCAAAGTTCCTTGTGCCCTGTTTTGCCTTATTTGTGGCTTTCTTTTTTTTCCCTCTCAGTTGAGTATATCTGCTTCAGAGTATTGGGTCAATGACATGTTCTACCTAAAGGAGTAGAAAAGAGTAAAATTTGCCAGGACAAACATAATGGGGACAGCCACCATATTTTAATTTGGCAATTGTTTTCAGACCACACAATATAGAAGCAGACGTGACATGCACATTAGTATGAAATGATATAAGTGTGGCTTTAAAAATACCTTCGAAAGGTTCCATAGCTTGTCTGTTGTTTCCTCTCTACCCACTCAGAAACAGAGCTTTCACAACTCTTTTCTAACAGCTATGCATCAATACCAGTTGAGGAGTAACCCGACGTTTGATCCATGTCAGAATGATCCAGATCATGTACGTGTTATAGGAATGGAACAGACAGGTCATTTAATATATTGGAAATTTGTTTCTTCAATGGTCCCATAAGTTGTGAGGGACTGGGCTATGTCACAACTGTGTTTGCTTCTTATAGTTTCTTTCCCCCTGTTTGAATCCTTCCATAGCTTTTAGTGTCCAGATGTCATTTAGCAATTCCCAACAATTATTCTTTTTGAGGAAGTGTATCTTTTGTTCTTTTTTCTATAATTTAGTTGCCTTGTCATTCAGAAAGATTTTTATCCCGAAATCTTGTTTATTTTGGGCCAATTTTTCATTTTGGTAATATTTGTTGTTGTTGTCATAGAAAGCATGGCATTTTTATCCTAAAGGGAATTTATCTGATCTATTCCTCTCATTTCAGGGTGAAAAAAAACTGAGCCCTGAGAAACTAAGTGAGCTCTTCAAGGTTGATAGACAATGGGGTAGTTGACAGAGCTGAGAGTAGAACCTTCTGATTTCCAGCCTAGGGCTTTTTTTGCGGGGCGGGGGGGAGAAGAATTTTCATCAACTTACGTGTTTTATTTCAAAAATTCTACTGATAATTTGAATTAGTGGCTAATTAATTTCTCCCCTGATTATTAAGATATATTAACAGTTTTTTTTTTTTAATTTTATTTTTGACAGAGGAGAGACAGAGCATGAGCGGGGGAGGGGCAGAGAGAGAGGGAGACACAGAATCTGAAGCAGGCTCCAGGCTATGAGCTGTCAGCACAGAGCCCAAGGGCTCGAAATCACAGGCCTCAAGATCATGACCTGAGCCGAAGTCGGACACTCCATGGACTGAGCCACCCAGGCGCCCCAACAGTTCTTTAATGATTTAAATTTTAGTGCAAGTGGGGCTTTCTCCCCCTTGAAAGTAAGGACAGAATTAGGAGCCACTAACAAATAAGCAAAAATATTTACACTTAGATGGCTATAGCTTTGTACCACTTCACTTGCTAGTAATCAGTCTAGACCTGTACTTAGAGCAGCCATGTTCGCATTTATTTTCTCCTTCCAGAGAATGCCAAGAGTACAAAGCAACTCCCACCAATCTTGCTTAAATCTCACTAGAAAGAATTTCAGAAAAAAAAAAATTCAAATATAAGAAAAGAATTCAAATACATAGTCTTGGGGAATTCAAAGTGCATCAGCAAAGCAGACAGTTTCTTGAGACGATCAGAAGGATTCAAAGAAAGTTGGAAGAAGGAAAAACCTGCGTCTGCAAGATCATGTTCCCCGTGATCATGCTATGCCATGATCCTGGGAGCTTCCACCTATCTGTTCAGCCAGTGCACTGAGCTCACGCTGACTTCAGCACCTTGTTTCTCTAGATCCTTACAGAGCTCCCTGGCTGCTACTCAAATCTGCTTTATCAGAGAGGTCTCCCTGACTGAGGACAGTCAGTAAAATAGTTCCCCACCCATCTAGGCAGTCATCAGTTAGCCTGGGTTTTGACTTCCATTGCTGTCTGTCTTGTTTCCTTCCTTATCTGACTTGGTTCCTCTCTGAATGGTTAGTTCTCTTTAATATACAACCAAACAACAACGACAAAAAATGTAATTTCTTCCCCTCTTGTTAGCTAAATAATATTGTTTGGTGTGTATGGTAGGATTAATTTTTGTAAAACAGAGATGTGTATTTGCAAAATATATACAGAAGAATGTACAAAACATCTTAACCATGTAATTTTCAGACGATGGAAGTTATGGCGATTTTCATTTCCTTTGTCATACTTTTCTTCATGGACTGATTTTATTCCAAGTAAAATCAGTCAGAGATTACAAAAATCTCTGTTTTTGTAATCAGAGAAAACAATAGTGTCGGTTCCATGTGGGAAAATGAGTGCTGTTTAACAGAAGTTTGCAGGACATTAAAGTAAGGAGTCAGAATAAGGGCACAGAATCAAGCCTTGTTTAGGTGAGTAAACTTAGTTGAGAGAAATTGTAGTCTTTAAGGGAAAAAGAAAAAAGAAACACTAGTCTACAAAATGTAGACTTTTTTTTTTTTATGTGACTGTGGTCATACGGGGTAACGATAGAAAACAAATCAGGGCTTCTGACCCTCTGATGGTAGATTGGGTGTCTCTCTTCCAGGAGGAAAGACCATTCTATAATGTCAGTAAGCTTATTAAGCCTTCAGCGATGAGCATTTTCCTCCTACCCTCCACAAATTCTGCTTGGAGTATTATAGGGCAGACTAATGAACAAGACAAGATTAAGATCTGTTAAATTAATAATTTCATTTTCCTAATGAAAAAATTATTTTTCATTTGGAAAATTGACCTATAGCCTTGTGTTTATTTTTTCTTTTTAAATGATTTTTAAAATTTTTATTTATTTATTGTTGAGAGAGAGAGAAAGAGAGAGAGCGAGTGCACAAATGGGGGAGGGGCAGAGAGAGAGAGAGAGAGGGAGAGGGAGACACAATGCGAAGCAGGTTCCAGGCTCTGAGCTGTCAGTGCACAGCCTGATGAAGGGCTTGAACCCATGAACCCTAAGATCATGACCTGACCCGAAGTTGGACACTTAACCCACTGAGCCACCCAGGTGCCCCTACCTTGTGTTTATTTTTAATGCAGGAAAATATTAGTGAAATAAAATTGTCTTCTTAATTTAGGCATATTGGAGCAAGTTTTATTTACACTCAGTGAAATGATAGCTTTGGTAATTTCTCCTTTTCTCAGGCAAGAAACCTTAATCTCCTTTCTGAAAGTGATTCTATTTGGGCAGCAAATCCTACATTAAAAATTGTTCCAGATCTCAAGTTATGTAAGTGAACAGATGGCAGTCTCATGGCTTTGACATGTTAGGCTGCAATCATAGCACATGCTGAGGAACCAGCTCTGGAGCCTTCCAGTGGACAAGCAGACAGCTCCCGTGAGCAAGCAGACATGTGTGGCTGTGGGATCAGATGAAGAATTGCACTTTGGCTCAGCTTCCCATGTTCACTACCCAGGAACAAATTCCTCAGGATCCTGAAAGAGGTAAAAAACAGTTATGGAGAAACTAGTGGTAAATTTGATTGAATCATAAAAATAAACAACTCTCTGCTATAAGAGATAACAAAATCTCTCAGGGAATGCTATACCAGAAGAGTGATTTAGTTTATGGTGCAGTTGAAATGTCAGTGGAGATAGATATAGAACTAAATGCGTTTTTTAAGTTTATTTATTTATTTTGAAAGAGAGAAAGAGAGAGAATGCATGGGGGAGGGGCAGAGAGAGAGGGAGAGGGAATTTCAAGCAGGCTCTGTGCTGTCAGCACGGAGCCTGATGGGGGGCTCGATCTGACAAACTGAGACCATGAGATCACAAACTGAGCCAAAACCAAGAGTCAAATGCTTAACAGACTGAGCCACTCAGGCATGCCAGAGAATCTTAAGCAGGCTCCATGCTTAGCATGGAGCCTGATGCGGGGCTCGATCTCACCACCCTGGGATCATGACCTGGGCTGAAATCAAGAGTTGGATGCTCAACCAACTGAGCCACCCAGACTCCCTTGAATGCATTGTAATTGTACCTTGGGCTTGGAACACAAGGTGGCACAATGGATAAAAATCCCTGCCTTCACAGAGTTTGCAATTTAGTGAGGGAGAAAGATAATCAACCAACCAATCAATCAATCAATCAGTCAACAAATGAGCAAACACATACATATGAGAGTGATAAATGCCAAGAAGAAAAAAATAGCACAGAGAGGTATGTATGAAATTTTACATAGAGTAGCCATAGAAGTCTTCGTTTAAAAAGATGACATTTGAGGAGCACCTGGGTGGCTCAGTCAGTTAAGCGTCTGACTTTGGCTCAGGTTGTGATCTTGTGGTTTGTGAGCCCCACGTTAGGGTCTGTGCTGGCAGTTTGGAACCTGGAGCATGTTTTGGATTCTGTGTCTCCGACCCTCCCCTGTCTGTCTGACCCTCCCCTGTCTGTCTGTCTCTATCTCAAAAATAAATAAAACATTAAAAAATTAATAATAAATAATAAAAAAAAAGATGACATTTGAGGAAAACCTGAAGGAAATGAGGGTGTAAATCTTGTGTATATTGGGGGAAAGTGTTATAGAGAGAGGAAACAGAAAATTCCCAGACTTAGGAGATACCTGGAGTGTACAGGGAACCACAAAAAGTCCATTGTGGTTGAAGCAGAGTACACGAGGGGAGGTTGTCCAAGATGACATTTGAGAGATGATGTGAGGTCAGACCAAATAGAGTTTTAAAGGTCATAGTTTGGAGTTTGCCTTTGATTCTGAGTGAGATGGAAACCATTAGGGGGTTTTTCAGCAGACAAAGGGCATGGTTGAATTATTATTTATCAGGATAACCCTTTGAAGGAAATAAACTGTAGAATGGTAAGAGCAGATAAGAGGAGCAGGGGAGTGAGGATCAGGGAGGAATCATTTAGGAGACTGCTGAGAGAGAACAAGTTGAGAGATTATGGTGGCTTGAACCAGGCTGTCAGCAATAAAGGTGGTGAGGAGTGGGCAAATTCTAGCTATATTTTGAAAGCAGAACCAACAGTTCTGGTTGATAGATGAGGTGTATTGCCTAAGAAAAAGAGAGGAGTCTGGGATCATTTCAAGGTTTGGGGTCTATGTAACTGAAAGGAAGGAATACATCTGAGAAGCGTAGTGAAAAAGAAGAGAATGTGGAAGGAGTATATTTGAGGGATATCAGGAGTTCAGTTTGGGATATATTGTTAGAGACGTCTATTAGACATCCAAAAGGAGATGTCGAGTGAGCAGTGGGATGTATAAGTCCAAAGTGTCAAGGATGGGTTTGGGCTAGAGATATAAATTTTGGGGTCATAAGGATATACATAGTATTTGAAGCTATGAGGCTTGATGGATTTACCTAGACAGTGTGACTGAGTATAGGACCAGGTGAGTATGGAAAGAGCGATCATCTATTTGGAATGTTGCCAATGAGTAAAATGAGGCAAATTGAAAACTGGATTTCACCATGTACAAGTTATCATTAATTTTCATAAGAGCAATTATCTGGAGTCTAGTAGAGTCTAGAGCAAAAGCCTGTTGGAGTGAGTTCAGGCAGAATGGAGACATTGGAGACAGTAAATAAAAGCAATTCTTTCAAAAATATTCACTTTAAAGAGGAGAGAAATGACATGATAGCCGGATAGAGAGATAGGATCAAGAGAGAATTAAGAAACATTTCTTAAAGGATAACAGACGTGATAAAAATGCACATTTCTTAGGTGCATAGCTCTGTAATTCACAACCAAACACACGGGCTAGCACCCATTTTCCGTTTACAAGTCCCTACCCACCTCAAGGGCAACAACTATCCTGACTTCTAAAACCATAGATTCATTTTGCTTGCGTCTGTACTTCAGTAAATGGAATCAGATCATTCACGCTCATTTGTATTTGTATCTGTAGTTACGTTTTAATCATTCTTATTGCTGTGTACTAATCCATCATTGTGAATATATCAAGATTTATTTATCTGTTCTACTGTTGCGTGGCAATTGGGTATTTTCCATTTGTATTCTCTATTTGTAGTTTCCTTTCTATTTGTAGTTTCCCCAGATGGAATTACTGGGTCATAAAGTATGCATATATCCATCTTTAGTATTCCGAAATGGTTTTACCAGTTTACTGTCTCACCAGCGTGGTAAGAGAGACTTTATCAGTAATAGGAATGATATTATATCTATCTGTCACTCCTTTGTCTTGTATCTCCTTTTGCTGAGAACTAAAGTAGTGGAGAGGGGTGATACTTATTGGGGCCCGTCAAAACCTTAAGGATAAGATTCTACTGCTCACAGGGTTCTCCTGATGACTGACCAACTGTAAAGTGCTAGCACCATGCCTAGCACAGGATAGGTATACAGAATGTGTTAGTTGTGGCTCTTATTTTGTAGTCATCTTCTCAGACCTGCCTCCAGGCAGAGGTAAAGTAAAGCCGTGATGACTGCACATGCCTTCTGCTCCAACTCCCGCTTATCCATCCAATCTTGCTTTGTAGGGTTGGGAAAAGATGAGGACTCCAAATGTTTCAGTGACTATACTGTAGGGCCACGAACAACACGAGGCTCAAATACCCCTTTCCACCACTTGCACTGCATCCTTTAACCAGACCAGGCATTTCACCAGGGTGTGGGAGGGGCTGAGGACTGGTAATGCCCTAACTCTGTTAGGTTTCGTTGTAAAATAAATCTTCTAATGTACTAGGAAAGATACTCAACCCAGACACTGAAATTTTAATGGCAGAAATCCTGAGGAGGGCTAATTATATAGCTAGATATAATTTTTGCTTTTTGCAATTTTCTGGAAATGGTTATTGTTTATTTAGCCAATAAATTAAATATATTCTGGATGGGGTACCTGGGTGTCTCAGTCGGTTAAGCATCTGATTCTTGGTTTCAGCTCAGGTCCTGATCTCATGGATTGTGAGATTGAATCCTGCATTGGGCCCCATTCTCACAGCGTGGAGCCTGCTTGGGATTCTCTCTCCCTCTTTCTCTGCCCCTACCCGGCTCGCATGCTCTCTCTTTCTCTCAAAATAAATAAATAAGCTTTAAAAATATACTTCTGGATTAAAAAAAAACATTTTACAATATATGTATAAATCAGAAAGAGTATATATGACTGAAATCATCATTGCATCTGAGGAGATAAATTTATTTTTATACTGATTGTGTCTGATTACACCTTTTTCCCCCACATTGAAACATAATTTATGGAGTTTTTGGGAAGCAGTATCTTTCAGTGATATGATCTTCTAGGTAAAACAAAATGTTTCCCTATTTAAAAAAAAGTGTACTTCATATTTTGAGCAGTTTTATACTTAAATAAAAATTGCAAAGACAGCACAGAGAGTTACACATATGCCATACTCAGTTTCTCCTGCAGTTAAGATACTAGTATAGTACATTTGTTATAATTAAAGAACTGATATCAATTTGTTAACTAAAGTTCATACTTTACTCAATGTCCTTAGTATGTACCTAATGTTCTTTTTCTATCCTAGGATCTCACCCAGGATACCATGTTACATTTAGTTGTTGTGTTTCCTCAGGCTTCTCTTGGCTGTGACATTTTCCAAACTTAATTTGTGTTTGAGGAGTACTGGTCAAGTATTTTGTAGAATGTGCCTTAAGTGGGATTCATCTGATGTTTTTCTCATGATTAGACTGGGAGAGGGTTTTTGGGAGGAAGACCACAAAGATAAGAGCCATTTTCATCACATTGTATCAAGGGTCCATTCAATCAATATGGCCTATTACTATTGATGTTGACCTTGATCACTTGGCTGAAGTAGTGTGTCCTGTTTTCCACTGTAAAATTATGCTCTTTCCATACTGTGCTCTTTGTAAGGAAGTCACTATGCAAAGCCCACACAGAAAAAAGTGGGGAGATATGCTTCACCTCCTTGAGAGTAGAGTACCTACATAAGTTATTTGGAGTTCTTCTGCAAGGGAGATGGGTCTCCGTGCCCTCATTTATTTATATATTCAACCATTTATTTATAGATGCATAGATGTTTATGTTTATAACTTTGAGTTATAGTCCAATACCACATTATTTATTTTATTGCTCCTCAATTTGTTCCAGGTTTGGCTATTGGGAGCTCTTTGTGTTGGCTCTATATCCCTTTGACATCCCCCTCTCATTGTGTGTGTGTGTGTGTGTGTGTGTGTGCGCGCGTGTGTGCGTGCATGTGTGTGTGTGTGTGTTTTAATATTTCCTTAGTTTCTGGAACTATAAGATGCTCCAGGACCATCTTGTGTATTTCCTGACCTAGTCCTAGAATCAGCCATTTCTCCAAGGAGAAATTCCTTGGAGATGCCTTGGTTCCTCTTATTGGAGAATGATATTAGAAACTAAGATCTGGGGGCTCCTGGGTGGCCCAGTTTGTTGAGCATCTGACTCTTGATTTCAGTTCAGGCCATGATCTTACAGTTCATGAGATTAAGCCCATCAGGAACCTGCTTGGGATTCTCTCTTTCCCTTTCTCTCTGCCCCTCCCCCATTTGCGCTCATTGCACTTGCTCTCTCTGTCTCTGTCTCTCTCTCTCTCAAGATAAATAAGCTTTAAAAAAAAGAAACTAAATTCTGGGCTCTAAGAGTGCTCCTTGGTATTGGGGTGTCATTGGGGTTCTCAGCTCTGTCAGCTGACAAAATGAGGAAATATACTTGTGTATACTAACTCTTGTACATATACAAACTTATAAATATCTTATATGTAACCATATGTATCTATGTTAAGCTAAATATGTGCTCATACTGATAGGTCCAAATCTAATCCATTACCACATGGAACATTCTGGCCTCCTAACTTTTTTTATCTCTGAACTCCGGCTCCAACCGTGCGAAATCTGGCTCTTTCTAATCCATTTCTGTAATTGTTCAATTCCAGTGTATGGCACTATCAAAATTGTTAACCTGAAACTCCATGGGAAACAACTTTCTATTCAACTAGAGTTACAGTTTGATATACATTTTCTCCCGCCTTCAGAGGTTTTTTTTCCTCCTTTTTTTATGAAGTATAATTAACATACAGTATTACATTCATTTTGGGTATACATATAATTCAATAATTCTATAAATCACTCAGTACTTTTTGAAGTATGCGTACTTTTAAAAAAGTTTATTTATTTTGAGAAAGAGAGAGACAAAGAGAGTGAGAAAGAGAACCAGTGGGGGAGGGGCAGAAAGAGAGGGGGGACAGAGGATCTGAAGCAGGCTCTGTGCTGACAGCAGAGAGCCTGATGTGGGCTGAACCGTGAGATCAAGACCTGAGCCAAAGTCAGATGCTCAGCTGGCTGACAAGCCACCCAGGCGCCCCAAGGTAAGTGTACTCTTGATCCCCTTTATCTATCTTACGCCTCCTCCCATCTACCTCCCCTCTGGCATCCATCAGTTTGTTTTCTGTATCTAAGAGTCTCATTTTTTGTCTCTTTTTTTTTCTTTGCTCATTTGCTTTGTTTTTAAAATTCCATATGTGAGTGAAATCGTATGGTATTTGTCTTTCTGTGACTTACTTTACCCACCATTGTACCCTCTAGGTCCATTCATGTTGCAAATGGCAAGATTTCTTCTTCTCTCCCTCCCTGCCTTCCCTCCTTCTTTCCTCCTTTCCTTTCCTTTTACTCTTTTTTATTTGAGTATAGTTGACACACAATGTTATATTAATTGCAGGTGTACAACATAGTGATTTAACAAGTTCATACATTATGCTATGTTCACTATAAGTATAGCTACCCTCTGTCACCATGCAACACTACTACAATATGATTGACTGTGTTCCTTATTCTGTGCCTTTTATTCCTGTGACTTACTCACTTCATAACTGGAAACCTGTATCTCCCACTCCCCTTCACCCATTTTCCCCATCCCCTCACCCCCTCTGGCAGCCATCAGTTTGTTCTCTGTATTTATGGGTCTCTTTCTGTTTTTTGTTTGTTTATTTATTTATTTTTTTAGATCCCACATGAGTGAAATCACATAGTATTTTTCTTTCTCAGTCTGACTTATGTCACTTATCATAATACTCTCCAGGTCCACCCATGCTGTTGCAAATAGCATGATCTCATCTTTTTATGGCTGCATAATATTCCTCGGTGTGTGTGTGTGTGTGTGTGTGTGTGTGTGTGTCCCACATTTATCCATTAGTCTATTGATGGACACTTAGGTTGTTACTTAGGTTGTTTCTACATCTCGGCTATTGGAAATAATGCTGCAATAAACATAGGGGTGCATTTATCTCATTAGATTAGTGTTTTCATTTTCTTTTTAAAAAATGTTTGTTTATTTTTGAGAGAGAGAGAGAGTGGGGGAGGGGCAGAGAGAGACAGAGATGGAGACAAAGAATCTGAAGCAGGCTCCAGGCTCCAAGCTGTAAGCACAGAACCCAACACGGGTCTCAAACTCACAAATGGCGAGACCATGACCTCAGCCAAAGTTGGACTCTCAACCGACTGAGCCACTCAGGCACCTTAAGGATTAGTGTTTTCATTTTCTTTGGGTAAACACCCAGTAGTGAAATTATTTTTAATATTTTGAGGAACCGCCATACTATTTTCTATAGTGACTGCACCAGTTTGCATTCCCACTAGCAGTGCATGAGGGTTCCTTTTTCTCTACGTCCTTGCCAACATTTGTTGTTTCTTGTGTTTTTGATTCTAGCCATTCTGATAGGTGTGAGGTGACATCTCATTATGGATTTGATTTACATTTTCCTGATAATTAGTGATGTTGAGCCTCTTTTCATGTGTCTGTTTGTCATCTGTATGTCTTCTTTGGAAAGATGTGTATTCAGGTCCTCAGCCCATTTTTTAACTGGATTATTTTCTCTTTTTGATGTTGAGTCAAGCTCTTTATATATTTTGGATATTAACCCCTTAATGGATATGTCATTTGCAAATATCTTCTCCCATTCACTAGGTTGTCTTTTTGTTTTGTTGATGGTTTCCTTGACTGTGCAGAAGCCTTTTATTTTGATGTGTTCCCAATAGTTTATTTTTGCTTTTGTTTCCTTTGTCTGGGAGACATATCTAGAAAAATGTTTCTACATATGATGTCAAAGAAATCACTGCCTATGTTTTCTTTTAGGAGTTTTATGGCTTCAGGTCTCACATTTAGGTCTTTAATCCACACTGAGTTTATTTTTGTATATGGTATCTAGAAAGTGGTCCAGTTTCATTCTTTTACATGTTCTTTTGCCTTAGGTCTTACAGACTCCACCCATTTCCAAAATTACTTAGATCAGCACCTTTACCTCTACCTCCTTCAGTGAAGTTGTTTCAAATATTTTTAACATGGTCTGATTGTTCTGTCACTTTCTGCATTCCATTCTAGGATCCCTTGACCTCTGAAATAGTTTTTAAATTTGCATGCATTCAGGTTGACTCTTTGTACTGTAAATGAAATTCTGTGGGTTTTGACACATGTGTAGTGTCACGTACCCACAATTACATACAGAATAGTTTCACCACCCTAAGAAATTGCCTGTGCTTAATCTGTTTAATTCTTCCTCCTCTCTCTCTGAGCCCCTGGAAATCACTGATATCTTTCCTGTCTCTATACTTTTGCCTTTCCCAGAAAGTCATATAAATGGAATCATATGGTATTTAGCCTTTTTAGACTAGCTCTTTTTACTTAGCACCGTGCATTTAAGATTCACCGTGCCTTTGGGGGCTTAAAAGCTCATTTCTTTTTACCCCTGAATAATATTTCCTCGTATGGATGTGCCACAGTTTGTTTATCCATTCACCTATTGAAGGACATGTTGGTTGCTTCCAGTTCTTGGTAGTTGTACATAAAGCTGCTATAAACATTCGTATGCAGGCTTTTGTGTGGACATAAATTCTCAAATCAGTTGGGTAAATACCTAGCTAAGTTACATGATAAATTGCTGAGTTAAATGGTAAAACTATGTTTAGCTTAGCTGCCCTATTTAGCTAACATGCCACTGCTCAAAATCAGGTGGTGACCATCCCACAATTGTCGACAGCCATCACTGTCAGTTATCTGTTTCTTTTACCCCATTCAAGTTTTTGCACGTGAATATAGTTCTTGAACTTCTCTCCTATGTCAGAATAATCATTCTATGTACTTTGCAATGTCTTTTCATATACATGATGGCAGTCGCAGTATAGTAACTAACCTGCTCAAGGGAGAATCCTTCCCCTGCCCCTGACCTACAACCTGATACTGGGAATCCTTTCACCTGTGAAAGAGGATACTGGTAGCACCTATATAAACCTACCTCAATGTGTTGTGAAGATTTAGTGAGTGCTTAGAGCAGAGTCCTTCTTTGACCAAGCCTCACTGCTGTCTGAAGGATCTGCCAAGATTAGAATGTGAATTTGTTCATTCCTATTCCTGTGCTTCTTCCACTAGAGATAACACCCCAACTTCATTTTCCTGTTACCCAGTCAATATGTGGACCTCGCTGACACCCAAGCAATTGATCTAACCAGTCAATTTAGGAAAGCCTCTGGTAACTTCTGTGTATATGTATGGTAGGCAAGGGATTTGCTTTTAGTTAAATAGGAATGCCTAGTAGCCATTGGCAAAAATAGTCTTCTCTCACCTTTAAATGGAAGGAAAAGGACAACAGACTTTATTTTAAGGTATAGACTTGCAGATCAATGAATGGGCTAAGCACTGAAGTAGTTCAGCGATCCATAGATTAAACTGCCTGAACATGAATTAGTGCATTAAACTCTATGGACACAAAATGGATCTGTTCAGAAACAAGTTTGGGCGGTTCATGTCTGGTACATAGTGTTTTCAGAATAAGGTTTAATTTTTAAAAGAGGTTTTAGAGCTCTGTATCCCAGCCAGAGAATGCTTATCTGCTTTATGCTAGTTTTTACCTGCAGAGTTTTTGTCTTTGTGACATCATTTATTTGCTCCTGTATTTTAAAATGCATTGCACAATGGTGGGAACTCATCTAAGAAAGTTAATCATACCCTGGCAATCCTTGAGCATGCTGGTAGTTACTGAGAAGATTTTAAGAAGGATGTTATATCAATACACTAAGTCTTCTGTATGGTCAGGCTGATTTCTATGATTGGTTGGTTGAACAGTGAATGTGCAAAAAAATCCTAGAGAACTGACAGGCAGAGATTAATACTGTGTTAGCAAGATCAGCAAACAAAAAAATCCACAAATGCTTTCACACACACATGCTCATATGTGTGCACACACATACACACAAGCACGCACAAACATATCTTTGTTGATATCTGTTTGGCCTGGACTAGTTGTATGTGTGGGACGTGACTGGTACTATCAAAAAGGATCACCAGGTTTCCAAATCACTTGCAATGACTAATATCAGTTAAAAATGCTTGAATTATCCAATTGATCAGGGTCACAGTCTAGTCTGGAAAACATTTATAGATAAAATTACATTCTAAACATACTAATAATTTAAATATATGAATATATTTATATATAAAGATATAAATGTTGCCATTAAATATTTAATAAATCATCCCGGGTTCTTTTTACAACTGTAATGTGAAGGATAGCTCTCTACCGGGTGGGTCAAATGTTTATATCGTGAATATTGGTATTAGGACTCAGGTATTTCTTGACCTGCATACTCCTATCAGGAAAAGCACAAGGTGTAGAATTTTTTATTCATGCATTCACTTAGTTTATTCACTGTACAAATATTTAGCACTTACAATGTACCTGGCATTGGTCATGTTACTGGGGAACAGATAATCCAATGGTTGCTTGGGGGAATTGAAACAGTTATAAAGCCAAGTGATTTGATTAACTAAATGTTTTCATTTAAAGTTGAAGGCTCAGGAATATTAAGCAACCAAAACTTTTTGACCAGTTTTACCTGTGTACACCCAATATGCACACACATACCTTCTACCAAATCTCTCTTGGGATCATTACCTGCTTTCCAACCATTGCCTGTTGGCTATAACTCCAACAGATATATTGGCCATAATTGACAAACTGAATGGCTTATAAATGCAAAAAAATCCTAATCTATTCACTTCATCTACTCTGTAGGTACAAGTACAACGAGAGTCAAATAAATGTCATGTCATACCAAACAATGAGGTATATGGCTTTAAATTTTCATTTAAACGTATCAATATGGACCCAGAAATGATAACAACAGAGGCAGGTGAACATTCCTTACAACCCCTTTCTACTGTCTATTTTCTGGCATTGTTTTCAGATGACTATATGGTAAATGTGTTTCATTCCCTGCTAGTAGATTTGCAGAACACATTATTTAATTTTAATGAAGAAGTTTTACATCCAAATAGCTGTAAGACAAGCAGATTTTGCTTTCTTACATTTTATTAGTAAAAAATGAAGGTATCAATATTGAAAAGTCACAAATGTGAAGTTTTGTTTGTTTGTTTTTACCAATATAAAGTTTTTTTAAAAATTTTTTTAATGTTTATTTATTTTTGAGAGAGGGAGACACACACACAAAGTGTTAGTGAGGGAGGGGTAGAGAGAGAGAGAGGGAGACACAGAATCTGAAGCAGGCTCCAGGCTCTGAGCTGTCAGCACAGAGCCCAACATGGGGCCCGAACACACAGATTGTGAGATCATGACCTGAGCCGAAGTCAGATGCTTAATCGACTGAGCCACCCAGGCACCCCACTACCAATATGAAGTTTTAAGTCAAATATCTGTATTCTCTTAAAGGAGAATATCCTTTCTGAAGCTTCGGAGTTGCCATTAGTGGACAAATTAGTTAAATAGACATTGGCAACGAAAGAAAATTCCCATTAGTTTGGTTAAATATTTTTGTTTGTTTGACTTCAGGTTTATTTCATTACAAAAATAGAAAAAAAACATGTAAGATTATAGAAGAATAAGAAAGAAAATAATTAACTTTGGCACCCCCATGCAAATGATTCTGATGTGCTTCACTGGACACAAGACGTAGCCTGAGACTCCAAGAAACTGGTTCCTTTCCTCGGCTTGGCAGAGCATCTGTTTCTCACAGAAGCCTGAAAAAATACCCAGCTCTGTGGATTGCTGGGGTTCATTTCTGGTCATTGCACTAGCATGGAACAAAGTGTAACCACGTAATCAGTATGTGGGGGATGGAATGCTGTAGGGGGTTGTGTTAAGTACACTCCAAATTCTATGTATGCTCAGTGCTATGGAATGATTGTTTGGGTCCCCCTCCAATTCATCTGTTGAAGTCCCAATCTCCAATATGGTATGTGGAGGTGGAACTTTGGGAGTTAATCAGGTCATGAGGGTAGAGCCTCCTTGAATGGAATTAGTGCCATTAGAAGAAGAGACATGAGAGAGACGATCTTTGTCTCAGTCATGGGAGGACATAGCAAAAAGATGACCATGTGTAAATCAGGATATGGTCCATTACAGAACCAAACCATTCTCGCACCCTGATCTCACACCTCACAGCTTCCAGAACTGCAAGATATAAGTTTCTGTTTTTTTTTCAGTCACCCGGTCCATGGTATTTTGTCACACCAGCCTGAGGAGACTAAGACATTTTTGTACCGAAAAAAAAAAATCACACTGCGTTCATGGCCCATGGTTGTACAAACAATAAGGAACACCGTGTCTGTTACTGCAAGAAAGAAGTGTCAGAAAAGAACAATCTCTTCTTTAGACACAGAAGTAAAAATGCACATATCCAGTACAAAAGAAGGGGTGACTGTTCTTCTTAGTTCTGGCGATTTTATCTTTAATAATTCCACAGAGGCGCTGATAAGCTGGAAGGTGAGGGCATGACTGTTGTGTTCCGTATTGAATGCACAACCTTGGTGTGGGGCACTCAGTGGACACGCATAAATAGTTTTTGAGTAAATATGGGAGAGCAACTGGGACTGTGGTGGAGTTCCAAAATAGACCATGTAGTTAAATAAAATGAAGATATCTTCCTCTGGGAAAAAGAAGACTCAGGGCATGCAACAGTGCTCTTCAAAGCAGTTGAAAGAAATATGCAGAGGAGACCTCGACTCAATCTATGGAATAAAATAACTGCATAGACAGGAATTTATCATGACAGCTGCCTCCCATGGTAGAGAACCACTGGAACAGCTCTTGATATGTCTTGGCCACTTTAATTCTTAATTACTTTCCACATCTTCCTTTCACTGGAGTGGCTCATCCATTCAATTATTCATTCAAAATATATACTGAACATCTTCAAAATACCAGGCGCCCTATTAGGTGCCTGAGAAACACCAGTGAACCTAACAGACATGACCTCTTCCCTCATTCAGTTTATAAGCTAGTGAGCAATGAGATTGGTTATCATAGTGAATTGTTTGAAAAGAAGCTACATGATCACTTGGTGAGCGTAGCAAAAGGGGAAATTCTGAATCACACATCAGGGCCAGGCAAAATGATCTTGCGAGTTCTTCTAAGTCTGGAGATTCCTGGGATTCTTTGTTTTCTCCCTGGATTCCCGTCTCTTAAGGACACTATGATGACCTGGGATTCATTATGTTCACCTTCATCCTCCTCACCTCCACTTTCAAGTCACTGCTGAATTTTGACCTTTCTAATTCTAGTTCCCACACTCCTATCACAAGGTCATCCTCATGGTTGCTGACATCTCCTAACTGGGCCCACGTCCCTAGTCCAGCAGAGTGCAAATGACAGAGTGCAGCGTTCCAGGAGACCCTAATGCAGCTTTTCTGCAGATCATAGGCTGAAAAATATAATTCTGTAGTGGATTGAATGATGACTCCCGAAAAGATATGTCTATGCCCAAATCCTTGGAACCTGGGAATGTTATCTCATTTGGAAAAAGTCTTTGCAGACATAATTAAGTTAGGGATCTTGAGATGAGATCATTCTGGATTCCCCAGGTGAACCCCAAGTGCAAAGACAAGTGTCCTTATAAGAGACAGAAGATGAAAAGAGAGAGGAGAAGGTGATGCAAAGACAGAGGCAGAGATTGAAGTGATATGGCCACAAGCCAAGGAAGAGGAGGATTGTTGACAGCCAGCGGGGGCTGTAAGAGGCAAGGAAGGGTCCTTCCAGAGAGCCTCCAGAGAGCCTGCAGCCTTGCTGGCACCGTGATTTTGGACTTCTGGCCTCCAGAACTTAGAGAAAATCATTTTCTGCTTTTTAAAAGCTACCCAGTTTCTTAGGGCGCCTGGGTGGTTCAGTCAGGTAAGTATCTGACTTTGGCTCAGGTCATGATCTCACAGTTTGTGGGTTTGAGCCCTGTGTTGGGCTCTGTGCTGACAGCTCACAGTCGAGTCAGGAGGCTGCTTTGGATTCTGTGTCTTCCTCACTCTCTTCCCCTCCCCAACTAGCGCTCTGTCTCTCTCAAAAGTAAATAAACTTAAAAAATTTTTTTTAAAAAAGCTACCCAGGTTCTGATATTGGTTGCAGCAGCCTGAGGAAACTAATGTATTATGCCTTCTACTATCCAAAACAACCAATTTCTCATGAAGCTGTCAGGTGTGGGGGGGGGGGTCTTGCTAAATGCAAATGTGACCATTTCGCGCCCCTGCTTTAGGCCCTCTGTTGTCTCTATGCAGCCTGTAGAGGTGCTTCCTTTCCTGGCTCTGACTCCAGGAAAGACTGCATTTTCTTGAGTGACACACTCCCTAGGGGTACACAGGTGATGTTCAACTCACAGCACAATGGAATTAACGCCATTTGCCCTCCCACTCAAGAATTAATGTCACAATGGAACTGAGATGACTGATGTGTGATGATGATTATAGGGGATAGACACTCTGATTTAATCAAACATAACAAAATCAGAAAAGAAACCATTTTCAAAGTACCGCGTGCTATTAGATTACTTAAAACTCACCCCTGCTGATCACACTCTGCTGGCCGCCTGCTGTCACCCGGTGTCTGCCTTTCTCTCAAGCTTTTTCTCCCCTGAGCATATTATGCTTTGGCAATGTCAACTTGCTTCTAGTCCCTCAGATGCAACTTGTTCATTCAGGCCTCTTTGCACATCCTCTTCCTTTTGTTTGGAATGCCCTTCCACCCTTAGCCACCTTTTAACTCCTTTTCGTTTTTTTAAATGTTAATTTATTTTTTGAGAGACAGAGAGACAGAGCACAAACAGGGTAGGGTAGAGGCCAAGAGAGAGGGAGACACAGAATCCGAAGCAGGCTCCAGGCTCTGAGCTGTCAGCACAGAGCCCGACATGGGGCTTGAACTCACAAACTGTGAGATCATGACCTGAGCTGAAGTTGAACGCTTAACTAACTGAGCCACACAGGGGCACTTTTTTTTTTTTTTTTGAAAGAGAGAGATTGCATGTGTGCACACAGGAGATGAGAGAGGGGCAGAGGGAGAGAGAATCCTAAGCCAGCTCCAAGCCCAGCATGCAAGCACAATGCGGGGCTTGATCTCATGATGGTGAAGTCAAGAATTGGATGCTTAACCAACTGAGCAACCCAGGCGCCCCTCCTATTCATTTTTTAAAGCCAAATTCATATGCCATTTACTTTAGAAAGACTTTTTGCCTCCTTAAGATTTGATCAATTCCTCTCTTATGTAATGAACTTTTTATAAAATATAAAGACTTACTCTACATATTCTACTATACTATAATCCTTTGTTTATTTGTCCATTTCCTTGAAGCCCAGGCCATTTAAAACTCATCTTAGTATTCTGTGTCTAGCACAGAGATGAAACTCAGTATGAGTCTCCTGAATTATATTGATTCAGAATTTACACTCTGGAGTTGGTGATCACGTTTGAGGCTTGTGATACTTCTTTTGCGATGAAAATAGCACAGATATCAATATTTAATTGAATTTTTCATGATTTTAAGGGAGCAGTTGTGAGAGGCTGGTAGAGAGACTGAAGAAAATATATGTATTTTGGGGGGGCACTCAATTATTAGGTAGCAATACTGGGTTTTGTACAATTACTCTGAGACTGGAGAACATGATGATCTCCTTTTATGAAGACCTGGTGATAAACTAGAAAAAGAGTTACTTCTATTCTCCACAAAAAGAAACAAAAATAGTTTTGAGAGTGAGACAGCGTTTTGTCTTCATGCTTCACATGCAGATTTGTCCTGGACCCTGGTCCTTATAAACTATCACCTGCCTGTGTCCCTGCAGGTAGTTTTCTCAGCCCTACCAGAACAGACCCACTTTTTCCCAGAGATACAGAAGGACGTTGTGGCTCAGGGTTCCTTTGGGAATAGATGTTTGGAATAAAAATAATGCAACAGTACCACTTCCGTGAGTTCTCTAAATGGCTTGAAAGGACGTCTCTTGGTAAAAGCACCATTTCTATCCCTGTCCTAAAGCTGGGATGCTGCCTGAGCTATTTTTGGTGTTGTTTCCAGTTGCCGCTGGCCAGTGGCAGGATTTCACACTTGGCTGCCAGTTCTCATTACTGCCCACGGCTCCCTTTCTTGGTAAGGCTTCTCCTCCCAGGCTGACGTATGCGGAACTGCCTCTGCCTTGCTGGGCCAGGAAGATGCTTTGTACGGTCTGGTGTGTTTGTGTTTGACTAGGCAGGACCTGCACATCACTTTCCAGATTGATAGTTCTTTCTCCCCTAAGGCTGTAAGTGCAGGAGATTTAGCCACTTTCTTAGGGAGCTGCAGTCAGAAATGTATCCAGGTAAATGCAAATGAGGAGTTCTCTACCCCAGGACACTGAACTCTACGGATAACGTCTATAGGTTTCCTTCCACTCTGGCTTCAGCTGGGGCTTGGCCAAGATGGGGGCCAGGCCAGTAGGATGTTGGAGGCAGGCAAGTGAGATCAGGATACATTTCCCCTGACTTCCTCCCTATGAGGTCGCCTCAGGCTGGCTGTGTTCCTTGACCCAAGTCACTGCTCTTCTCAAGGTGTTTCTCTGCACAGGACTCTCTTTTTCTGAGTTCCAGTAATTGTTGCCTCTTTGTTCTTTCAGCGCAGGTGTGGTAAATGCTCAACAGTCACTAATGTTGGCTTTCTGCGCAATCCCCTGTGTCCCTAAAGCCCAACCCCCCGCCCCGCCCTCTACCACCTGACCTTTGAAATCTTCAAGGTGAATGTGCCATCTGTTCACTGTTGAGGTTCTTCTTGATACACTCACCTAAACTGGAGTTACACTAAAAAGCTTAATGAGCAGGGAGTTTTTTGGTTTCACGGGATTATTTGGTTTTAAGGAACAGAGACTCACTGAATGAACAGAGGGTTGACTGAAAGGAGGCAGCAAATAGAAAGACAAATGAAGTACAATAAAGACAAGCCATCCCCCCTGAGAATTGGAAAGATTCTTATTTCTTGATCTTAACTCTTATAGTTTCTTGTCTCTATCACCTGTTCCATTTTCTCTAACAGAACATCTTCCTCTGCTTTCTCCTGCTTCTAATCCCCAAACTTCACCTTGTGCATGATTTTGTCTTACCAAGATAGGGACTTCATTTTTCACCTCTGACCTGGCAGCTGTCTTGTAATTAAGTAGAGATTATTGGATCACAAAACAAATTAATAAATTAACAAGATTGTAGTTATCAATGGGGAGATGAAAGCAAACTCAAACCCTTTTTGGGAGAGGTAGAGTTTACCCTTTTTGTAAACAATGAATGTTTACAAAAGATGGAAAGTTGAGTTGCTGAAGATATGCACTAATCTACTCCTATAGGATCATAAATGGTGATATAGGTCTACTATGCACCCATATTTTTCAGAAATGAGGGTCAAGTCTTCCAGGCAATGGAAGAGAATGTTTTTGTTCTCAGACATGATACTTTAGTGCCAACATGGAAGGCCAGAGTTTTCTGTACATGGCAAACTACTGGCTCTGCCTCCTTCAAGCTGGTCTGAGTGTCCCTGGAAGTTCAGGATATGTTTGAACCTTAAAATGGTAATAAAATATCCACAGCAGCTTCATAATGGCTGACTTTATTAGACCTCAGAAAGAATTTGACCTTCTTTCTGGTGCGCCCAGACCATAAGTATGAATTAGTGACAAGAATAGAGGGCTCAGACTGCTTCATTTCAGCCAAAACGACATATTGCTGAAAAGATCATTTACTTGAATGTTCTTATTTTACATGAGGAAATTGAAGCCCAGGAAGTTTGAGTGACCTACCCATGGTCTTACAGAGACTTGATGTCTACCACCCCGATTTCCCTATAGTTGATTACCTGTAGTACCAAAGATGTCTTTGAATGTAGGATGACAGAATAGAGGCAGCTTTCAGTGTGCATGGAAAACCCTCGAAGAGTGGTTTCCACAGTAGGTTGATAAGATGTGGCAGTAACCATATAATTTATTGTTCCAAATAAGACCATTTTGAAAGGGAAAATGAGTGCTGTCAATAATTGGGCCAGCACATCAGACATAACATCTGAGTGTCTCCCCAAATAAGAGGCCATTGCAGAGAAGTGGTAAAGAGGAAACTTTATGCTAATCCATGACTCCAGTGAAGCCTGAAGAATAGGTGCTTATATGACCCGGTCCTTGTCGGTGATGTTTACCAAGGTTCAGAGGCTCTGGTTGCTGAAATCTAGAAGAAAAGCTTGGGCTGAGACTCTTCATATAATTGGGGGTTTACTATTCCTTTTGGTGGGAAAGGGGAACCATTTATCTCCCAAATTATAGACCACTAGTCTGTTGGACAGCTCTCAGAAGTACTCTTGTCTTCTCAAATTACGGGGTCAAGTTTTTCAGTCTAGTACCTTGTGTAAGGAACAAAGAGGCTATAGTATCAATTCCACTACTGATTTTCTCTGTTTTATTTTATGAAAAAAGGTAGGCACGCGTAATAGAAATCCTTTCATAGTGCAGATCAATTCCCTCATTTATCTGACTCCATAAACAGGAGACCAAACTGTGTAATCTGTTTTCAGGTCACTGATCATTACTACTTTTTCTATGTCTGTGTCATGGCACCACTGTCAAAGTTTTGTGTTAATTGAACTACAGCCCTAAATTGTAGAAAATAGCACTGTGTTCTAAGTTCCTTATCTTAATATATATATATATATACGTATATATATATATATATACGTATATATATATGTATATATATATACGTATATATATATATATATACGTATATATATGTGTGTATATATATATGTGTGTATATATATATATATATATACACACATATATATATATATAAACTTGTTACCATTATGCAAAAGAGTAGGATCTATGCCTTCCATGTGAGCAAAAAGGAAGACACATTTCTGCTGAGGGCTTGATTGCATTATTTCTTTTTAAATTTTTTTTTAACGTTTATTTATTTTTGAGACAGAGAGAGACAGAGCATGAACGGGGGAGGGGCAGAGACAGAGAGGGAGACACAGAATCGGAAGCAGGCTCCAGGCTCTGAGCCATCAGCCCGGAGCCCAACGCGGAGCTCAAACTCACAGACCATGAGATCGTGACCTGAGCTGAAGTCGGATGCTTAACTGACTGAGCCACCCAGGCGCCCCTTGATTGCATTATTTCAAAACAGAAGCAAATGAACCTACTGGCTAATAATTTACAGGAAGCAATATGGCTAAAGAATACCAAAACTAAAGTCTCTCAACCAACAATCTTCCTCAATTAGTTGAAATATGAAACAACTCCATCAAATAGACCATTTATCCATTCATTTGTTCTTTCCTTCCATTCCTAACCCTTCAGTTCCTTTGGTCTGGCCCTGAGCTAGAAACTAAGAGCTAGGTTAATTTATCATGTTAATTTTTGGTCTATTTTTCTTTTAATCTGTCCTCCCTAACCTATCAAGAAAACTATTATGGAAAATTAGATGTCTTCTAGAAGACTTACTGAAGTTCTTTCATGATCAAGGCAGTCAGTTGTTAACACCTACGTTTAATATTTTTCATGTCAAAATCATATTTTCCATGTTGGCACAGAACTCTGCAGTGTCAACCAAGTACTAGTCTACATACAGGGCTAGATTCAATGCTTTCCTTTTGGTAAAATATTAGCCTAACTGCCAAGCACCCTCCTAGCATGCGCCAACCTGAAGAGGAATGACTTTCTCTCTGGCCAGTTCTGAAAGACAACTCTTCTTCCCTCATTCCTGCTTTCTGAAGTGCCTGGCTAAATCCCCATGGAGTCAAAAATAGTGTCTCCATACTTCCCAGTGACAAAAGATACCCTTTGACATTTTCCAAGGTTTCCCTTGCAACAACTGGTATTTGAAAGGGACAATCCAAAGGATGTTACCTGTTCTTCTTCCAGGTGCTCTCCCTGTGTTGAGCTAGGGCATTTTCTCAGCCACAGTGTCCACTCATACCTACATACCTTATGAGAAACTCTCAGGATTATATACAATGGCAGGCATTCTAAGACCTCATTTTTAATGACCTTATTTAATGAAATGTGCTATACATGGATGAAAATTAATGTTGAAATATGAAAATATATTTATATAGAATTTTATATCCTCTATGTAATAAAACGAATCATATTTCTGTCATTTACTTTTCTACTTAAGAAAAGAGTATTAGTGCCTCATAATCCTTCCAAGTCTAACATAGAGTCAGGCTGTTTCATATTTGACACCACTAGGAAAATACCAAAAGGAGAAAATCATGCGGAAGACATGGATTTAGATTTTTTAGTGTGTGATACTATGTAGGTAAATGGTAGCTTCTCCTGTATCATCGTCTCCATTCCACCTAGTTTTGCGGAAATGGAGGTTATTGCTGGACCATTCTTTGTGCCTTAACCTCTGCAAATTCCAAGTAGAGGATTCTACAAAGCTGTCATCTGTTGTTAACTCTACTGTAAATAGAGGATCAAGTAAAGTTTAAAACAAGACCACAACCAAGGTATGGAGTTTCTTGGAAGGTCATACTTTCTGTTTCCTTTTAGGAGAAAACATAAGCGTTGTACTGGAAATTAAATTGTCAATATATTTTGAACCTCATTAGTAGATGGTAACTAATTCTATGTAGTACATGTTCCTCACTCAAAAATTAAACATTTGGCTCTTTAAACAATCCAATATTTAAGTTGAGAGGGGTCATGGGAATAGAAGAAAGGAAAAGGACCATTTTGGAAAGAGATCATGTTGCAAGTAATTTGGTATTAACACTAGTTAGACCGCTGAATGTTGCCAATGATTTACCTTCTTTTCTAAATTAAAACAGGATAAAGATTATGCTCATAATACTTTCCTCTTAATTTGCATCCAGCTGTGCTCTCTCGAATGGGAGAGGAAAAGAGACAGGGATGCAGAAGGAATTAATTATCCATAACTGTGTGAGTTTTGTGGCAATATGTTACACTTTTAAACATATATGTACGTCTCTTCTGAAGGAGCCACAAAATTAAATTATCAAAAATAAATTTCTTACACAATTTCACATAATATTTCCAATGAAATGCCTTCACTGATTTACAATTTAATTTTATATCTTCAGGCTTTATATAGGATCAGTACACGTGAAGGTTCTCTAGAACACTTTCATAATTTTATAAAACTGTCATTGAAGAAATTATGTCTCATTGTTTAAGGACCACACAGCAATTCATCCTTGAATTCAGGTTAAAAAATTTTTAATTTTATGCAAATTATGCTTATTTCCTTTTATTAGACAAAGGGACAATATAGCCCAATATATTCCTAGTTTTCTCAAAGCTGCTAAGAAACTCCAAATTAGAATCACTGCCCAGCTTTAGGAGTTCATTTAGTTCAAGTGCCTGGTGACTTTTATTTTCTTACTTTAAATTTTTTTTTTTTAACGTTTATTTATTTTTGAGACAGAGAGAGACAGAGCATGAACAGGGGAGGGTCAGAGAGAGAGGGAGACACAGAATCTGAAACAGGTTCCAGGCTCTGAGCTGTCAGCACAGAGCCCGACGCGGGGCTCGAACTCATGGACCGTGAGATCATGACCTGAGCCGAAGTCGGACGCTCAACCGACTGAGCCACCCAGGCACCCCAATTTTCTTACTTTAAAAGCTGGCCATATATTTTTAAACATGATGATTCATATTAAATGTATTGAAATGAAAAGGTGTAAATATGAAATAGGTTATAGAGTAGGCATTTACATTCCTAAATTCTGTTTGGTTACTTTTTAAAAAAATTCTCATTATCCTAGAATCATACAGTTTTTGCCAACATGAACATTATTTATAATGTTGAAATATAACTTCGCTGATATTGTAAATGAGGATTATTATAAATAGCAAATTTTTAAAAAAAATATACACACACATTTTCTGTCACACCACTATTATTGGAGGTGATCATAAAATTAACTTCTAATCCTTTGGCAAATTGGTCAATGGTCAGGAATAAATATTGGTTGTTTTGTTAGTGTATTTATCTTTAAACTTTACCAATATTATCTTCCTGGCTATTGGCCTTAAAAATAATTATGGATACAGATTTTGTTCACCTTGGTAAATGAATACATTCTTTCCTTTACCATGTCTTGATGGAGAAAGGAATATATTTACATGAAGTAAGTAGCAGACCGCCTGGGGAGAGATGAATTTTAACTGAAAAGATGGAATTAGTTTTATGTGATAGCAGCTGTTCTGCAATATGTGTAGGAAAATCAATGAATTTTGATTCTTGCAGTACATATGCTCACAATTCCTCCTGACTTCCAATAAAAGTCATGCTTCTAGTTCCTAAGGGTACTCGCTTCAGAATATTACATGTAATAACTATAACTAAAAAATATATATAATGATTTTATGGTTTACAATGTAAATGGATAGGCAGCCCAAAATTTCATCAACTTCTGCATCAGTTAGGATTGCATTTGGCTATATAGACAACAATAATAAAAGAAAATGCGCACACATAAATATAAAAACAACATTACACTGGCTGAAATAAGTAGAATGGTAATTCTCTTAGCCTCAGAGAAGATCTGAGATAGGCTCTCTGTGATTCATGTAGTGGCTCTACAACATCTTGCTACTCTGCCATCATCATTCTTTCACTTTTTTGGCCCATAATAGCTGCCTGCACTCCAGCCTTTGTATCTACATTCCAGACAGAAGAAAGGAGGAAAAATTAAGAGTCTGCCTCCCTCCCGCCATCTGAACTGAATGCTTTTTTTTTTTTTTTTTTAATTCTCAAGTTAGTTAATATACAGTGTAGTCTTGGCTTTAGGAGTGGAATCTAGTGATTCATCACTTACACATAACACCCAGTGCTCATCCCAACAAGTATCCTCCTTAATGCTCATCACCCATTTTCCCCACCCCCATCAACCCTCGGTTTGTTCTCTGTATTTAAGAGTCTCTTATGGTTTGCCTCCCTCTCTGTTTACGTATGATTTTTCCTACTTTTTCTCTATAATCATCTGTTAAGTTTCTCAGATTCCACATCTGGGTGAAATCATGTGATATCAGTCTTTCTCTGACTGACTACCATGAAGGGTCTGCCTCTCTCCATTTTAGGGAAACTCCCCAGAAGTTCCACATTAACAGTTGCACTTATACACATTAGTCAGAATTTAGTCACATGATCACATCTCGCTGCAAAGGAGGCTGGGAACTATTGTCCTTTAACTGAGCACATTGCTTTTCCAAATAAATGCAGGACTTTGTCACTAAGGAAGAGGACAGAATGGATATTGTGCCAGGCATTGTTTTGTTCGCTGGATGAAGAACATATCATGTGACTGTTGGGGGCAGAGGTTTGGAGTCAGGCTGCCTGGTTCCAGATTCTGTCTCCTCCCATATTAGTTTTGTAGACTTGAGCAAGTAGTACAAGTTTTCAGTGCCTCCATTTATAAAATGGAGTTGACAGTGGAGGCTAACCCATAGGGTTACTGATTGTAAGAATATAAATGACTTAATATGGTGCCTGACACATAGAAAATTATCGGTGAGAGCTATTAATGTGCTTTTAATGTATATTATCTCATTGATTCTTCAGAACAAGTCTGTGAAGTACAAATTCTTATCCTCATTTTACAGATAAAGAAGCTGAAAGCTATAGAGGTTAAAAAATCTATGTGCATTCAGTTAGCAAACAGCAGAGACTAGACCACAGCCCAAGTCCCTTGACTCCAAATCCTTCCTCTTCTTATCATGCAGACTGCTTTATTACTATATATTGGTTATGTGGTATCTCAGCAGTAAGAAAGCCCCAGGGTAGAAGGTCATACATGTACCATGGACGTGAGGCACGGCATTTTCAGGATGTTCCTGTGCAAAACTGAAACCCACACAGAGTTGGTATGACAGAAGTAGCTGGAGCAGAACCAGTGTCTGTAGATCCTGCAGACAGGCGAGGTCAAGAGGATACAGAGAGTGCATAGAAGTTTTGATAAATATGGCTATTGATACTCCCTTAATAAGTCTTTTATAGCTATTAGCCTGCAGCTAGGTCAAATAGGATATTGCTTAGTTCATTGTTTAGTTTATTCTTACCCTTCCAGATTTAATAGCAGTTGAATATAAATAGCAGTAAATACATTTTGACCAAGGTATCATGTAGCTGGGGTTGCCAGGTAAAGCAGAGAATGACCAGTTAAATTTGAATTTCAAACAATGTGTGTGTATGGGTCAAATATCTCATGGGCACCATGTTAAATTTGACTTTTGGGTAAGCAATGAATACCTTTTCTTATTGCAAATAGGTCTCAAATATTGCATAGGACATACCTGTGTTTAAAAAGTTGTTTGTTGTTTATCTGACATTCAAATTTAACTAGGTGCCCTTTCTTTTCTTCTCCTTAAACTTGCAACATTAGTGCTAACTCACGTGATTATTTAGGATTCTAGCTAAGCACCCAGAACTGGCTCCACACAAAAGCAGGCATATAACACATATGAATGAAGAAGGTAACAGACCTTTTCTACTTAAAAAATGTTCCCCATAAATTTGCAAGATAGGGGCTGAAATTTCTACCATTTGAATAATTTGCATTATGACATTTTTCGTTATGACAACTCCATAACTTGTTATGTTTTATTTGAGCATTGCAAAATCCTAGAAGTTAAATGAATATGTAAGTAGTCCCATTTTACAGATTAGAAATTTACAACTGAAAGATTAGGTGATTTGCCTGAGGTTACAAAACTGGTAAGTGACATAAAAGAGACTGAACATACATTTTGTGACTTGAGATTTCCTGCACTTTCTACATCAGTGGAGCTCAAATTTATTCAAGTGGCAGAGCCCCCTAAAGCTTATGGTACTCCTTGGGAACATCTGCTTCATTCACAAGACTACGTTATGTGTATATAATACAAAAATCAAAATAATAAGCACTTATAACCACATCAAAAATTGGCTGTTAAAATACAATGAACCATCTACAATTTCTCCGTAAATATTATCAAAGAAATTTACAATAATCCTATGAGACAGGTGCTAATATTGCCTTCCTTTTGCAGATGAGAAACCCAGGAGTGCACTGGGTATCTTCGGTGACAAGCTCTTATTGTCAAATATACTTTACAAATAATGCTGTCTAAGGTTATTTCCAAGCCTTGACAAAGAAGCAGAACAATATAGTCTGCATGTATATAGAATACATGCATTAAAAGGCCAGATGCCAAGTTTCATTTAGTGAATTATGGGCAGAAATTCAGGGGATAGTCAAAAGGTCACCTTCTTCCAAGATATACCTACGTTCATACTGCATCCCCCCAACCTGATTATTTTATTGAGCACTGAAATCTACACTTATACTATTTCTGCATTCTAGAGAGCTGATGGGCAATTAAATCAGTGTCTAGCTGCAAGAAAGGCCAAGTACCTTCTTGGGAAGAAACTAGTCTTAAGGCAAGAGAAACACGACACTTGATACCTTACCTTACGGTAAAATAATCAAGGTGTTTGGCTCAAGGAAAATGGGTCATTGTCCAAGGGCAGGGGGTAGAGACATGTTTTTAAATGTCATAAAGCTGCCCTCTACCCAGTCTCTTATATACATAGTTAAATTTGAGAAACAGAGAGAAGCAATAAAAATTCTAATTTAGAACAAGATCAGTGATGAACTATATTACAAAAACCTTTGTTAAAAACTGGGAACCCAAAGCAGCAATGTTTTGAGAACTTATATCACAAGTATGGGTGAAAGGTATTTGCCCTGCCTTCACATTGTGCATTTACAAGTAGAGGCAAGAGGAAGAGGTAAGAGGAAGATAACACCCCAACAAAACAGGGTTTAGAAGCTCAAATCAATGCTGTAGAGGAAAAATTGATAGTTTCCTACCACTCTCAGGTAACAGGGCAGGAGTCCCTAGGTAGGCATCCAGGGAGTTTAATAATTTGGAATTTCTTCAAATTGATGTCCTGTGATATCACTTTCTTAGGAGAGAACATCTAGCTACATGGGAGGAGGACTGCAAAAGAGAGTCAACAAGGGAAGTTTCAGACTTTCTGCTTTTGCTCAAAACAATTTCACTCCAGCTCTGATCTGAGAAAACACGAATTCAGCCAGGTATAATCCCAAGTTACCCCTACCCATTTTGTTTAGAAGTTAGTCTATTGACCAACCAGCTGTTGTTACTACAGCACAGCTCTTGGACAGGATGGCTCACCCTCTTTTGCTCCTCCCCACCTTCCACCTCAAATCACCCAGGAAATATGTCTACATACCACATACCTTACTTCTCCTGAAATGGTTTCTGAATAATGTTGTTTTCTCTGTCTTGTTACATTTTTTGATGTCTGATTAGCTCGGTGATATTTTAATGTGCCTTATAGATTGGCAGCTGCTTCAGGGGATTCTTTTAATCCAACTTCATGGGGGGAGGTGTCTTTGTTCTGAAATAAATGAGTGACCTCCTCATAGGTGGTTGAGAACCATTATGCTGGAACTATAGACAGAGACAACAATCAAGATTCTGTGGGTGACAACTCCAAAATATAGTTTTCTTGGGGCACTTGGGTAGCTCAGTCAGTTAAGTGTCTGAGTTTGGCTCAGGTCATGTTCTCACAGTTCGTGAGTTCAAGCCCCATGTCAGGCTCTGTGCTGACAACTTGGAGCCTGGAGCCTGCTTTGGATTCTGTGTCTCCTTCTTGCTGTCCCTCCTCCACTCATACTCTGTCTTTGTCTCTATAAATAAACATTAAAGAAAATACAAAATACTGTTCTCTTGCTGTTATTGGGACCCTTTTGTGCCCACAGGTGGATATGGTTTGAGCAAAAGTGAGAGTTGTAGGTGTTGGTGTCAGTAGATTAATGATTACTTCCTTAAACCTCCTGATAATATGTATTGGCCAAGGGTCTGGCAGGAAACAAATGGTATTCAAACTGGATGAATGAAGAGAGGTCAATGAAGGGAGTATGTAAAAGGGTGAAGGCAGGGTTGAGGGAAATCAATAGGGGGCAATGGAAACTCCCCATCCTAGCAACAGCAGGGTGCTGTTTTTATTCCTAGGACCAGAGGCAAGAGGAAGAGAAGGTTACAAGTGTCTGGAGAAGTCTACCCATAGGAGCTGTGGCATGTGGTTGAGGACTATAACTATTGTCAGGCCATGACCAGGCAGGGTGGAAGAAATCTGTCACTCCTTCCTTCTTCTGATCTTCTGCTTGTGATGTTCATTGGTCAAACTCCATCAGAAACCAGAGAGCCAAGGAGCCAAGTTGGTAGAGTGCTCAGAGGTCAGCCTCCTAGGGCCACGGAACAAGGTAGAGAATAGATCTGAATCAGGCAAATGGAGAAGATCCAATGTATGATGTACTGCATTAATGATGACCACATTTTAAAATGGACTGAATCTGCTCAGATGATGTTAAATACAGTATGTAAACTCAACCTAACAATTATAGGTAGTTACCTACAACCGGATCTTAAGTGTACAGCATGATTAAAGTCATCCTCTTGTCCGTACATATTGCAGGTGGATTCCATAAAATTTCTGAATTCATCTTTTAAAAAGAACTACATGTTTTTACATAGGTTTCTTAAAGGAATAATTACCACATCAAAAACACTACAGTATGTTCACTAAAGGCTGTAATTAATTTTAGACAATTTACAGTCTTTGAAGTACCTTATTGAAAAGCCAAATTTTCTGACATTTTCTGGAAGGAAATTTATGCAAGAGGCAAGACAGGAACATTATTGTGGATTAGTAGCTGTCTATGTAGTCTGATTTACCAGCATCAGGAAAGTATCTTCCCGCTAGACCCTAAGATGATACCTCAAATAATTCAAATTTTCATTTTATGGCTTGGTAGTTTGTTGTTGTGTCTCCTTTTTTGGTAAAATGCAAATGCCCTGAGAGAACATCATTAATTCATTAAGTCCTCCCTCATTAAACATTTACTGTTAATATCTGTTAGTAGTTTGTTAGACATTGGAGTAACAAACATGAACAAGACAGTCCCCAAGGTGCTCAGAATCTAATTGGAGATTGGACACAAAGTATTCAAGGACTCCAGAATTGGTTGAAACATACCATGGGAGAGGTATTATAAGATACTGTGGGGGAATATCTAACTCCTTGGAGGATAGAAGAAGGGAAGGGGAGTGGTAAGAATAAAGAAAGACCCTTCACACTTGATATAATACCTGAACTTAAGATAAGTGAGGGTAAGCCAGGTGGATAAAGTAGAAGTGAGTGTAGAAATTAGACTTTACAGGGAAAAAAAAGGGCCCTTCATCAGATCATATCCAGAGAATATGAAGCTAGAAGAGTACTCTGAGGTCAAATTATAAAGGGCCTTGAATGCCATTCTAAGGAGTCAATGAAAGATTAAGTGGAGCAGTAGTCCTTTACTATTTCCTCTACAGAAAAATCATCCTTGAGGCAGTGCAGAGGATTGGATTGAAGGAGACAAGACTAGAGAATGAGTTAAGGGGGGGCCTGTGCGATGGTTTTAGCAAGAGGTGAGAAAGTATGAATGAATGAGGTAGAAGTGGAGGTTTTCTAAAAGCGTTTAGGAGGTTCTGAGCATGACATTGTAGCCAACTTGCCATGGTGAAGTCTGGGACCGGGTATGAATAATTGAGGAGGAGAGATTAGAGTGATGCCTACATTTTTGTCTTGGGTGACTGGATAGAGGCTGTAGCATTGACTGAGGTGAGGAATATAGGAGAAGGACCATGTCTGCAGAGGAAAATGAATTTGGTTTTAAACATCTTCAGATAGAACCTGGGAGAGAGGTCTGACTGAGAGTGTCAGAATATGGGTGATAATCAAAGCAGCAGGTGCAGGAGCTTTCCTCCATGGAGTAAGCAGAGAAGAGGCTGAAGACTGATCTTTTGCGGGTTGTCTGGGTGTCTCGGTTGGTTAAGCATCCAACTTTGGCTCAGGTCATGATCTCGTGGTTCATGAGATTGAGCCTCATATGGGGCTCTGTGCTGACAGCTGAGAGCCTGGAGCCTGCTTAGGATTCTGTGTCTCCTTCTCTCTCTGCCTCTTTCCTGCTCGTGCTCTCATTCTCTCTCTCTCTCTCTCTCAAAAATAAATAAAACATAAAAAAAGATTGATCTTTTGGGAAGTACCTATGTTTGAGGAACATGTGAAGGAAGGGAAGTACATAGATGAAAACCCAAGCTGACTGGGATCATGGAGAAAAGAGTTTTTAAAAGAAAAGTGGTCTATAATATCAAATGCTACAGAGAAATTGTGTATTAATTATGATACACTTGGCTGTAAGTAGTAGAATAAAAGTGACTAATGTCATTATAAATGACCTATCAAGAAGTCTGAAGTAGGTGATGTCTACATGGGTTTTGTGACCCAGCAATGTCATGGAGGAACCAAGCACTTCCCATCTTTCTGCTCTGCCACCTTCAGTGTGTCAAATGTTTCCCATAGGGTCACAGACTGGGCATGTCAAGTAGCTGAGAGCATCCTAAGCAGAAAGCAAGGGAAGTGGAGACAATAAGTGGAGACAATTTCTTTTTGTGTGCTTCATTCTCACTCAAGGAACACAATGTTTCCTGGGAGAACCATCAAGTTCCTCTTATGTCTCACTGACCAAGGCTCTTTCCAATTCCTATATCAATCATTGGCAAAGTGAAAGGGTTTGCCATGACTGGATTAGATCAAGCATGACTCATTGCTCAGGGCTGGGCAAATAAACAGGTGCTAGCAAGAAAGATGGGAAAATAGCAATTTTCACTGTCTTTTTCCTACAGAAGTTTAGTAAGAATAGGACTGAGTATCCATTGGATAAGGGAAGTTGGTAGCATATTGGTGGCCTCAATAAGAGAAATTTCAGTGAGAGTCAGTGGCACCCAAGCCAGATTACAGTGGATTGAAGAGTAGGCCCCAGACTACTCTTCAAATAAATGTAAATATGTTTTGTCTGATCCTTTTCCGGGAGCATGTCTTATGAAGAGATGGCAAGGATTATCTAAGGGTTCAGGGGAAAAGAAATAAAAAAAGAAGTTAGAACCTGGAAGACAAACTTTGCCTAACTCATCATCTGAACAAGGACCTCTCTTTGGCCAGGAACATAGTTTTCTCCAGATTTCTCCAAATTTGAATTTCTCCTCATTGCGAGAAATGAGTCTCCTCAGCCAGACTGTAATTTTTAGAAATCTGAGTCAGCAACAAGAAAGAGGTTGTTTTGAACTCTAAATAGAGCCTTACTATTCCACAGCTGTGTACAATTGGTGGTGGTGGTGGTGGGGGGTGATTAAAAGGTTTCTACAAAGCACTTAAATTAAATTAACTAGGAGGAGATTCAATTCTGAACTCCTTCCAAGATTTCTAATAAAGAGATTATATATTTCATTAAAAAAATAAAAATAAGGCTGAGGGTGGAGTGATACATCTAACTGCATAAGAGCATAGACTTTCTCCTAAAGCTAAGCACTCTATTTCCACACACACCCCCAACCCCCGGTACTTGGGAATAGTTTGTGTGCCTGTATCAGCCTCAAAATGCATCTTTTCCCCTGTCTGCTGAGCACTGAGTAGGATAGTAGGTAGCCTCTTCTTCATATCAATCAGCTTGAAAACATACATAATTAGCTAATCACTGTGGTTAATGAATCTTGTTTGCCTCTTTCGTTTGTTTTTAACAGACTTTATATTTTTAGGGCAGTTTTAGGTTCACAGAAATATTGAGCAGAAGATACAGAGATTTCCTCTATATCCTGTATCCCCATATATGCACAGCCTCCACTGTTATCAACATTCATACCAGCATGGTACATTTGTTATAAGATGAGTCAACATTGACCTATCATCACCCAAAGTCCATAGTTTACATTAGAGTTCACTCTTGATGTACATTCTATGGGTTTGGACAAATGTATAATGACATATATCCATCATATCCATCATTGTAGTATCATTCAAGGATATTTCTGTCCTAACATTCCATCATGCTCCTCCTAATTATCCCCCTACCCCCACTCCTGGCAATTACTGATCTTATTCTCTCTATAGTTTAGCCTTTTCCAAAATGTGATATAGGTGGAATCATACAGTATATAGTCTTTTAAGATTGGCTTCCTTCACTTACTAATATAGATGTAGGGTTCCTCCATGGCTTATAGCTCAATTCTTATCAGCACTGAATAATATTCCATTGTCTGGATGTATCACAGTTTATTCATTAACCTACTGAAGGACACCTGCTTCCAAGTTTTGCAATTATGAATAAAGCATATATAAAACAAACATAATCAGCCAATCTTCCTGGTTGATGAGTTGTCTCTTATGCAGCTCTGGTCACTAGATTTCTAGCTTTTGAGCTTAAGAAAATATAAAGCAATAGGAGAAAGGTTGTGGCTTACAGATGAATTTATTGGTCAGAGTGAACAGAAGACAATAGATAACCTCTTTTTCTGGTTGTTAGCACTATCTCTAAATACACATTTTAGTGAAAGAGCCTTAAGTACAGAGAACTTAAATACAGGGTAATTCAGTCTGACTCTATCTGTCTGGCGCTGTTTTGAGCTGCTTTGACCAATTTGGAACAGAATTCACCATGGGTTTTAACAATTTAGAAGTACAGCATACAACTGATGAAGGAATCAAAGCAATCATCTGATTAATATGAGAAAACAGAGACCTAATAATCTCTGTTTAATATAGCCCCAAACTAGAATCTGGGACTTCAATACAGTTTTTTCTCAGTTTTTCCTGATGACCTCACTTTCCCAATATCTTACTTAATTAAGGCAAAACCTAAGACAATCTTAATATCTAAATCTTTGTCAAGCCAACTTTAATTTTCAGGCACTTCAAATAGCTGAAAACCCATGTTGACCTTGCAGCCCTTGTTCTAGGCAATGACAAGCAGTCAGCTCCAAAAAGCTTTATGCACGTAGAATTGGTAAAGGAGTTACACCACTGTTTACTTATTTAGCCATCCTTCACATTTCTTTCTTTTTCTCTTAATTTAAAGTTACTGAGCACTTCATCTAGGTCTTACAAGTATTCTTTCTTGCAATAACAAGCCAAAATGTAGGCGTTGTACCAGTCAGAGTTCTTAGCTGCAAGCAAAAGATACCAAAGCCTGGCTAATTTAAGCAGAAAATGGAATTTTTAATAAATGGATATTGGGAGTGCCTGGGTGGCTCAGTCAGTTAAGCATCCGACTCTTGATTTTGGCTCAGGTCAGGATCTCATGGTTCATGGGTTCAAGTCCCGCATAAACTGGGATTCTGTCTCTCCCTCTCCCTCTGCCCCTCCCTTGCTCACGCGCTCTCTCTATCTCTCAACATAAATAAATAAACTTTAGAAAAAAGGATACTGGGTAGTTTCTAAAGTCTCTGGAAGGGGTAAGAATCAGGTTTAGAGGATACACATCCAAAACAATGTTGAAAATCATGTCATGGAACTAGTTCTATGAGCACCCCCTGTCACTGTTGCTGGGTGGAAGGCATTGTATACGGTCTTTCTAGGATCACCAGCATTGGACCCTGGATGTTGCTACTTTCCTGGCTGACTTTGGAACTAGACATACTTACCATTCCTGCCATCACCCATTGCCAGAAAGGATTTGGTTTGGCTTCCTCTTTGTACATCTATAGTTTTCCAATTTAAGGTCTAGGGAAACTGCATGTGATTGGCAGAACCCTGGTCATGTGCCAACATCCTAGCAGCAGAGAAGGCAGTAAAAGTGAGCATCTGACATAATCAGTTTCTACAGTGGGAGGTTAGCTCTTCTCCATAATGGGACTGGTTTAGATGCTGGGCAGCCAAAAAGAAGGACAATAGTGGACTATAGGGACCTGTTTGTCACAGTGGTTTCATTTTAATATTTTTACTATTATTTATTGTTTTGAGTATGTAATATATTTATATATTGCAAAATTTAAAAGATGAGAAAAGATATATAGTAAAAAACAAGTCTTCCCTTTCCCAGACTCCTAGCCATTTACTTAGCCTTCTTTGTATGGTGGGTTGTTACTGTCATCAATATTCACTTCTATTCCCTGGAGAAGGAGAGTGAGAGAGAGTAAGATTTATTTTAAACAATTGGCTCATGAAAATTATGGAGGCTGCAAGTTCAAAGTCTGAAGTTCAAGTCTGAAGGCTATCTGCTGGCAGAATTCCCTTGCTTGGTGGAGGTCAATCTTGTGTTCTGTTTGGGCCTTCAACTGATTGGATAGGACAATACTACAGAAGGTAATCTTCTGGCCTCAAAGCCCACCAATTTACATGTTAATGTCATTCAAAAACACCCTCACAGAAACATCCAGAATAATGTTTGATCTAGTACCATGGCCCAGCCAAGTTGACATATAAAACTGTTCACACCACAGGCGGGGTATGTGACTCATGAGTAGGATTAAATGCAAAATGTTGAAGGAAATGGTAACCTGATTCCACTGGCAGAAGTAGTTTTAAAAAATCAGATCATGTCAATCAGTGTCTCTGTCTGCCAGTAGCAACCAAATTAGACACTTGGTAAAGTCTAAAATTTCTAGATTCATTTTGTGTATATAATTTTTTTTATAATCCATACAGAACAATTCTAACTGTGTAGCCAGAAGTATGGATATTAGCATCAGACAGTTTAGTTTAGAGCCCTGGCTCTACCTTCTGCTTGCTCTGTGAATTTGGATGAGCTCCTTAAACTTTTTTGGCTTTGTTTTTCTCATCTATAAATATTTTTCTTTAATATGAGGGTTAATTAAAGGGATACAGGAGTACTGATGCATAGGGGCACTTGTACCCCAATGTTTATAGCAGCACTCTCAACAATAGCCAAATTATGGAAAGAGCCTAAATGTCCATCAACTGATGAATGGATAAAGAAATTGTGGTTTATATACACAATGGAATACTACGTGGCAATGAGAAAAAATGAAATATGGCCTTTTGTAGCAACGTGGATGGAACTGGAGAGTGTGATGCTAAGTGAAATAAGCCATACAGAGAAAGACAGATACCATATGGTTTCACTCTTATGTGGATCCTGAGAAACGTAACAGAAACCCATGGGGGAGGGGAAGGAAAAAAAAAAAAAAAAGAGGTTAGAGTGGGAGAGAGCCAAAGCATAAGAGACTATTAAAAACTGAGAACAAACTGAGGGTTGATGGGGGGTGGGAGGGAGGGCAGGGTGGGTGATGGGTATTGAGGAGGGCACCTTTTGGAATGAGCACTGGGTGTTGTATGGAAACCAATTTGACAGTAAATTTCATATATTAAAAAATAAATAAATAAATTTAAAAAAAAATATGAGGGTTAATTAGAAAATGTATACAAAGCATATAGTATCAGAGGCAAAATAGATGCTCAGTATGAGTATTGTTGATATATAATCTTCAAAAAAGATTGAGTGCAAAATTGTATTTCAATTCATAATCATATGGAAAGAGGCAAATCACTATGAAGTCTTTAGATAATTTTGCTTTGAAAATTTGAGAAGTTATAATGTAATTCACCAGTTACAGACTTTTATCTGACATCCATGCACCACAAGAGGGTTCCTGGAAGTGAGGCAGAGTAAGGGAACTTGGCTAGGTGGGTAGAAGAACAGCTCGAATGTCCTAGCACTCATAAACTTTATGTCTTGGAATGGTTTCAAATTTGGTATGGCTGCATGGATGTATTGGCAAAAAACCCTTCTCTCCTTTAACTAAGTACCAACTCTTTGCTAACCTTAATGAGAAAAATGAGAAAGGAAGTGTGTGCTCAGAATTGGCAGGGAAAAAAATCTATGTACATTGTCTTCTGCCTTTTAGTGATCAAGACTGTGATGTAGTATACAAATCTAAGCCTCTTCTTGTTTGCCGTGCAGAGAAAACTGATGCTGTTGAATCAGGAATGTATTTAATTTAACACAAGAAAGCATTAGGGACAAGGGGAGGAGTAATCTTATAGCTTTATAGGTAGAGGTAACCAGAACTAACCGTGAATTATCCTGGATCATGTTCTTGATCTTTGCCTCACCATTTTAGTTATTTGCAACATATCTTATGGGCAGCTACTAACTTCTGAGGTCATTAGTCTGTGATTATCACAAAACATGTGTTTGTTAAGTTGATTTAATCCCATGCTGCTTGAAAGAACAAGGATCCAAAAGAGCAGAAATTTTTTATCCTTTTTTTTTAATTTTAGAGAGAGAGGGAGCAATAGCAGGGGAGAGAAGCAGAGGGAAAGAGAGAGAGAGAGAGAGAGACAGAGAGACAGAGACACACACACACACACAGAGAGAGAGAGAGAGAGAGAGAGAGAGAGAGAGAGAGTGAGAGTCCTAAGCAGGCTCCATGCTGAATGGGAGCTCAGTCTCACAGGGCTCTATCTCATGACTGTGAGATCATGACCTGAGCTGAAATCAAGAGTTGGGCCCCTAACCAACGGGGCCACCCAGTCACCCTGAAATGAGCAGTCTTCAAACGTTTTGGATACAATTCCCCAGATTCCCACAGTGCTCTGATACTGTTCATTTGAAAGCTTTTGGCTAGAATAGCTAATAAATGTGTTATCCTTTATGTACTGCTCTTAATTCTTTCTTTATCATATTTTTCTTTGCTTTGCTGAATACCCAGGTCCTAGGACTTTGGCATCAGACAATTCTGATAAGAATTGCTTTGGGTCTTTTGAGAGTCTGGTCGTCTTATATGTATTCACAAAAAAACTGATAGAATTTTTCAGAAATTCTAAGCCCCTGTTTCATGTTTTCTTGCTTTCAAAAGGACAAATATAAAACACAGAGCCCATGAAGTAAAAGACTTCCCAAGTTAATGTCAGTTGGTTGCAAATATTTCACAATTGTACAGTATTCTCTCATGTTTTCAGAAGGTAACTGATTGTATTTTTGACGGAAACTTCCCTCTAGAAATATCAACTCTTCAAGTTTGCTCTTATTGTTTTCATTGGTCTTTCTTTTTCTGTTCCGTCCTTTCCTCTGCTACCTATTCCTTCAGCAAAGATAATGTGGGACAGGAAAAGGAGAGAGCTGGTGGGCAAATTGGGAAAGCAAGGAAATCCGTAGGACCTACCCTTCTTCCATCACATGGTCTGATGTTTGGACTCTGAACTACAGTGGACTTTGGGACACAACAGAGTAGAGCAACATCATTTGTGTCTCCAGCCTTATCATTCTATGAACCTCATGAAGCATGGACACAGGATGTTATCCTCTTCCAATGAGGAAATGTCAGGCTTACAGAAAATGCTGCTTCATCCTAAGGTTTAAGGCTATTTCTTGGTGGGCCATAATTGTATCCCTGTTTTTGAAGAACAGTGTATTTATTGACATTCTAAAAATTACAATTATTAAAAATATATTCAACTGGTCACTTTCTTACAGGGCTATCTTGTTTGTTTTTATTGGGGTAAAGATGTAAAATTTACAATCTTAACCATTTATAAAGTGTACAGTTCCATAGGATCGTTCACACTGTTGTGAAACAAATCGCCGGAACTTTTTCATCTTGCAAAACTGAAATTCTGTACTCATTAAATGACAACTCCCCTTCGTTCCCTCTACCCAGCCACTGGTAGCTACCACTGTACTTTCTATTTCTATGAATGTCGGTGCTTTAGATCCCTCATATAAATGGGATCATCTAGTATTTTTTCTTTTTGTGACTGGCGTATACCACTTAGCATAACGTCCTTAAAGTTCTTTCATGCCGTAACGGCTGACAGGATGTCCTTCCTTTTCAAGGCTGACTAATACTTTATTGTAGGTACATATCACATTTTATTGATCTATTCATCTGCTGGAAATTTGTGTTGCTTCCACCTCCTGGCTATTGCGATATCCTGTTTCTTAAATATTAAAATTTAACTTTGGCTTTCCGATACCCTCTGATAGATTTAACAAACATGACATCATCTGTACGGAACTTCTGACAATCAAGGAGAGAGTGTAGTACGAGAAGAGCGTTGAAGACAGAATCCTGGGGAACCCAATCCCTTTAAGATGCCAGCAGAGGAAGAAGGAGGAGGCTGAGAAGTAAGGATCAACAAGAAAGAAGAAGCCCAGGGGACGGGGGTGTTTCCTAGGGGAAGTAGACAAATGTCAGAGAAAGCAGGGACGCCAAGTAAGAAAGGTGTTAGCACTAACAAGGCATTAGGATCGTTTGCAGTTTTAGAAGAGGAGAGAAACTTGATGAAAGTAGGTGGAGGAGTGGGAAGTGAGAAGGAAGAGAAATCTGTTGAAGACCTACTCAAGGAGTTTAGATATGAACGGAGGAAGGAGACAGAGTAGTAACTGGTGGGGCAGGGTGGGGGTGTAGTGCTTTTTTGTTACATTGCTGTTTTTTAAGCCAAGAGAGCCTTGAGAATGTTTAATTGTTCGTTGCAATTTAATTGTTGCTACATAAAACATGATCCCCAAACTGAATGTCTTAAAACAGCCATTTTAGTTTGCCCCGTGATTTTGTGACTCAAGGTTTCAAGAAGGGCTAGCTGGCCAGTCTGGCTTCTATCCACGTGGTGTCAGTGGTGGTGGCTAGGACTGGAGGCTCTACTTCTAGGATGGCTGTTTTACCCACATGTGTGGTGCCTGGGTGCTCCTTCACATCCTTTTCTCCTCCAGGGCCTCTCAACGTGGGTTGGGCGTCTCGCAGAATGGTAGTCTCAGAATAATCACACTCATTACATGGCAACTCACTTTCAAGAGCTATTACTCTAAGGGTCTCAGAGGGAAGCAGCAAGGTTTCTTGCTTCTTCAAGACCTGAAAGCCAGAGGTCAATTCCACTGCTTTCTATTGGTTACACAAGTCTCTAAGACTCATGCACATTCAAGAGGAATGAAGGACTAGACCCTGCCTCTTGATTGGGATGGCATGAGCCAGTAGGGAGGGAAGGACTTCATGGCAACCATCTTGGAAACAAGTAGAGGAAGAGGGTTTGAAGTTACTCAGGTAATGAGTTTGCAGGAATGAATGAGACTTTTGAGATTTGAAACCAAAGATGGGTACACTGAAAAGCCTTTGGCAAGAGGAGGAAGATCCTTTTATGACACTATAATCCTTTATAAACCACAAACTCCAAGGTAACCTATGCATGTTTTTTGGTATGCTGCAAAGTCTCAGAGTTCTACCTGCTTTTTTCAAGTTTCTGGCACATCCTGAGAGGAAGTTCAAACACTTGAGGAGGCTTTTTCTAAGCCAAAGGATACTGCAGAGGGTCACAGGTACATACACTAAATGTGTAAACATACTGCCATATGTTGATCTGAACACTCTCATTTCAAATGCTTTCTGAGGAAATCCTATAGTCAAAAGCCTCTCTTGCTATCTTTACCCACTCACCTTTATGTGTGATTGGCTGTAATAATTCTAATCAAACTATTGTTCTATCTTTTTGAAAGGAAATATAGTGCCTAGTCCCTGGAATTAACTATTCCATCTACTAGCTATATGATCTCAAGGCCAATTATTTGGCCCTGTAGAGCATCAGTTTTCCCATCTGTAAAATAGGCACTAATAACCTCAGTAACCTCAAAGGGTTTTTGTGAGAATAAAATGATATAATTCATGTAACGGGGCACTTAGTAAGCTCTCAATAAAAGATAGGTATTTTTATTATTAAAACTGTTTATCTTCAGGGGCACCTGGGTGGCTCAGTCAGTTAAGTGTCTGACTCTTGATTTCAGCTCAGGTTATGGTCTCACAGTTCGTGAGATCAGGCCTCACACGGGCTCTGTGCTGTTAGTGCAGAGCCTGCTTGGGATTCTCTCACTCCCTCTCTCTCTGCCCCTCCCCCACTCATGTGTTTTCTTTCTCTCTCTCTCTCTCTCTCTCTGTCTGTCTCTATCTCTATCATCTCTATCTCTATCTCTATCTCTCTGTCTCTCTCAAAAATAAATAAGTAAACCTTAAAACCCTGTTTATCTTTAGAGGAGCCCCTCAATTTCATCTTTAGGTGGGAAGCAGAACTTTAGCTTCTTGCCGGACAAGCTGGAAATCATTGTGACTCACTCTCTACAAATGGTACACTTTGAACCAGAGTGGAATTTTACCTTGTGTGCCACAAAATCTTTACAAGCTTCTCCAGGGCCTAGTTTATAAGGAGAAAGTATCTTGGGCACTTACATAAGATAATAAAGCTCACTGAATCAGAGGGATAAGAAAGGGACTTTGAGCATCTAATTTGCTACTACCTAAGCCATCCAGACATGTGAGAATCTGCCTTTGTGCAAACAGCTCCTGGGTCTTACCAGCTCTGTTTCCAGCTCCCTCCTCCTCCAGCCAACCCTGCCCCTGGACCCAGTTAGGTTCCTGGAGCCCAGTCTGGCCTGGATGAGAGCCCCGGGCCTCCTTCTTACTGGGAAGCAAAGTTGGAACATTGGTATTAAGCACTCCTTTGCCTTTTTTGAAGAATAAGATATGGTAATACAGCACTTTGACTAGAATTTTTATAAATACTATAAAAGAAAATCTTTCTTGGGCCGGTTTCAAGAATTGAGGTCATTGTGCTGGTGAGTAATGATTTAGAACTGACTTGATCCCTTTGTTTTGGCTGCCAAATGCCCATGGCTGGTTGTAACCGCCTTATGGGTTCTTCATCCTCCCCTGGCCCTGCGTGATACTCAGCTTTCGCAGTGACAGTGATTTCTGCATATGACACTGAGCATGCTCATCGCCCCCTGCCCCTCACCCTCCAGAGTCCAGACTAAACGTGCCTCACCCCAAAACTTCCCTGGGGCCTGCTTTCATCTCCTGCCCTTGCCATGAAAATGCAGGGAAACTGGGTGGATCCTGGGTGTCTTTCGGACGAAAGTCCAGCCTGTGCATGACAAGGCTTCTCCCTCCTCACGTTTGGAAGGGTTTCCTTCCCACCTCTTCCTTCTTACTCTTCATGGCCCAGAACTCCTGACCTTCTCTTTCTGGTGAACTCACTTTCATAAAGATGGAGCATCTATGTATGCTTAGGTTTTTTTGTCTTGCTGAAAAAAAAAAAAAAAGAAAGAAAGAAAAAAACCTAATTCAAGGTCTTAATCCAAAGTGATTCCACCCAGACTGTCAGGAAAGGAGAATGAAACAATTTGGCTGGGGGTGGGGGGGTGGGCAGGAAGTGGGGAGGTGGCTAGGGGTGTAAGTGGCAGCAAGGGGACTGAGGGCGGCAGGACCCCTGACCTTGTTGGGGACAGGGGTTTGTCTCTGAGTCAGAAGTACCTTGTAAGGCACGCCCAGGTCTGCTTTTCTGTTTTTTTTTAAATTATTATTATTATTATTTTAAATGTTTATTTATTTTTGAGAGAGAGAGCACAGTGGGAGAGGGTCAGAGAGAGAGAGGGAGACATAGAATCTGAAGCAGGCTCCAGGCTCTGAGCTGTCAGCACAGAGCCCAACTTGGGGCTCAAACTCGCGAGCAGAGCCATGAGATCATGACGTGAGCCAAAGTTGGCTACTTAACTGACTGAGCCACCCAGGCCCCTCTAGACATTTTTTTCTTAATCACCCCCACATGAATGTTTAATATAACAGATGTACTGCACATTTGTTGTGTACTGTGTGCATATCTGTGCTTTATACATAAAAAGAGTAAAATTTTATGGCCTGCCCCCCTGCAAGTAACCAGATTTCACCACTTAAGGACTATATCACCCTGTTGAGAATACATCCCCCAGAAGCAAACCAAGATAAGGCAAGGAGTTTTTAGGAGATGAGGAGAAGCTGCTAGGGGAGTAGGAGCATGAGCCAGAGAAGGAAGCCAGCAGTACGTGCTTTAGAGCAAGAGGCACTGTGGGCAGCTGGGGTCCACTCTAAGTGGGTGGTCTGTGTCCCACTGCACAATGCCCACCTCCAGGGTATCTGGCTTGAGGGACCGGGTATATGCACAGCCACTTTCCTCAGTCATTGGTTTAGGGTTGCTCCCAGGGAGATATTAATTCTCCAGCAATTGTATTTTGTCGCTTGCTTGGGCAGGATGAGCTACAGAGGACAGAGAAAGTCCGCGGACAGAGTCATGGGTTCTGGCAGCAGTCTTACGGGCTCCTTCAGGGCATATAAAATGACACATGCTGAAGAGCACTGGGAGGGAGGGGGCACTGACATTGGTTGCATTATTTTTTTTTAAATAGACTTTAATTCAGTTTTAAGTCCACAGCAACACCAAGCACAAAGTATAGAGAGTTCTCATATACCTGCTGTCTGCCCCCCCCCCGCCCCCACGTGCATAGCCTCCTCTGCTATTAACACCCCCCATCACAGTGGTCCATTTGTAACAACTGGTAAACCTGCATTGACACATCATTATCGCCCAGTCCATAGCTCACCTTCACAGTAGCATAATCACATACATTATATTACATAGCTCACTCTTGTTGTGCACTCCTGGGTTTGGACAAATGTGTAATGACAACTATCCACCATCACACAATCATAGAGTAGTTTCACTGCCCTAAACATCCTCCATGCTCTGTTCATTCATCCTTCCCTCCCTGCTGCATTATTTTTGTTTGCTTCTAGTCTGTGTTACCACATGATACAACTCTCACATAGTTATAATCACTGCAGGTATATAATTTTGTACTGTGCTTTTTTTGCTTGAAGCGTTTGTTCAGGTTGATATAGTCTTCATAATTGTAACCTTTAAAGACGGCGTAGTTTTCCTTCACATGCATATACCATAATGCTTACCAATATTCCCCTATTGTTAAACATTTTTAGCTTATTTCCATTTTTTCTATTATCAATAAATACATTGCTAGAAAAACAAAGCTAGAAGGGGTTCATTAAAAACAGTGTTAATAGTGGTTGTATGTGATAGAATTCTACACATTTTTGGTTTTGTTCTGCTCATTTGTCTATAATTGCTTTTATGACAGGAAAATAACTGTTTTTATGTGTTAACTTGGCTAAGCTAAACCCAATTGTTCAATCAAACACTACTCTAGGTGTTGCTGTAAAGGTATTTTGTGGCTGTGATAAAGAGCTGCATCCAGTTAACTTTAGGTGGAAGAGATTATCCTTGATAACCTGCATGCACCTGGTACTATCAGCTGAAAGGCCTTAAAAGCAGAACTGAGGTTTCTGTGAAGAAGAAATTCTGCTCTGCACTTCAGCCTCAGAGACTTCTTGAGTTTCCAGCCCATCCTTCCTGATAGCTTATCCTGTGGATTTTGGAATTGCCTAGCCAGCTCCCATGACCCCATAAACTAATTCCTTGCAATAAACACTTTATATGTATATTACATATATATGCTTATATATTACATATAGTATATGTTTATATATATATTATATGTAAGTTTATATATAATGTTTATTTTATGTATCTATACATTCCCCTTTCCCTCTGGTGAAACCCTTAATGACCCAATAACCTCTCATTGCCCCTCCCCTCCTCCCAAAAAGAGACATTGTAAAGAACATCTTTTTCAAAAAATTTATGTATTTATTTTGAAAGAGAGAGAGAGAGAGAGAGAGAGAGAATGCTCACATGCGAGTGGGGGAGAGGTAGAGAGAGAAGGAGAGAGAGAACCCCAAGCAGGCTCTGTGCTTGTCAGAACTGTGAGATCATGACCTGAGCCAAAATCAAGAGTTGAATGTTTAACTGACGGAGCCACCCAGGTGCTCCTGGAAAGAACATCTTAAGGCGTACAGATTTTTTCTTCGCATTTTGTCCTTTTTGTCTTCCCCTGGATTGCGATTTCTAGATGTGGCATGAGTATATTTAACTAACATACACATTCTTATTATGGACCCTAAACAATAGTGAACTCAGGAGGCAAATTAAAGGGTGAGCTAGATGGGCCACGTGATGAGGTGCCAATGTAAAATGGATCCTGAAACTTCGTGTTAATTGTAGGAATTTTTTGCTGGCTGGAGTTTGCCAGTGTGGGACCAGAGCTGAACTGCAAGGGACAAGCAAGGAGAGGCAAATTCCAGTGGCCGATTTACCCCCAAGAAGCCCTTTGCCTCCACTCTAAGAAAATGTAAACACATATTTAACCAAATGTCTGTTGAATGGAGTGCCAAAATATTAATCAGCTTGAGTCACCCACTTACCTAGGCCATCTCTTCTGGGCCTCAAGTTGGTCCCTGAATTAAGTTTACTAACCATATGCAGTGTATATTTTATGCCTTAGGACAATAAGGGGCAAATGTAATGACATTGTTAGGGTTTGGAATACAGAGAGTCGCATAATGGCGGGGATATGAAGAACCTGAATCCCAGAAGATCGCATAAAAGGTGTGGAGTTTCAAGAGCTGTTTTCCGTTTATTCAAGCAATATATTTCAGGTACCAGGCATTATACAAAGTGCCATGGATACAGAAGTGAGAGAGTTATGGACCCTCCTCCCAATGGAGTCTGAGGGAAATACAGACAGCATTTGCATAGAGATTACATATAAAATTATTTAGTAGAGAGTACAGTGAGGGAAACACATCTGATGTCATATGAAGACATAACAGAGGGAACAGATCTCAGTGAGTCAGTACGGCTGGGGCAGCTTTGTAAAAGCAGATGGTGTTCTGGTGAGCCCGACAGAGGAAGCTGACTTTCCTAAGCTGTACCTTAGTTTCTGAGTTAGAGGTGTGTGTGTCTTTGTGCATGCGTGTGTGTGTGTGTGTGTGTGTGTGTGCACGCGCGCGCACACACGTACACGTTGGCTGTAAAAAGAGCAGATAGGAGGGTAGATTGAGGAAGCTGGGACTGGTGGCTGTCCATCTTAGTATTTAGAAAGACCATCTAATCACCTGTTAGCAAAGTAGCAGAGGGAAGGCACAGCAAACATAGCACAAACTTGAACAGCTTTTCAGTACCTCAGATAGTTCTTGGTCCTTAGCAGGTGCTCACTAAAGACCAAATGAGGGAAAGATCAAGGGCGCCTGGGTGGCTCAGTTGGCTAAGCGTCCATCTCTTGATCTCGGCTCAGGTCATGATCTCATGGTTTGTGAGATTGAGCCCGCGTGGGGCTCTGTGCTGACACCATGGAGTCTGCTTGGGATTCTCTCTCTCTCTTTCTGCCTTTCCCTCTCTGTCTCTAGATAAACAAATAAATAAGGGAAAGATCACCCTGGTGCTCTACTATGTGCCAGGCACTGTATTAGGGTGATTTATGTAAGCTTTCTTAATCTTCCCATAATGATGTCAAGATCCCAAAAGAAAAAGGAGAAAACCTCTGTCTAGAGATTTTAAAGAACTTGTTCAAAGTCACCAAACCTAACACAAAAGTGCAGTGTTTGCTATAGCTATGATGGATAGAAGAATGGAATCAGTAGGGATCATTTTGGACATGAATAGAGTTTGAATTGAGTTCTTGTACTGAATATTACCCCATTCCTGTGTTATGTGATAGAATTAATGTTTCTCTGCAGCTTATGGATGAGGTTTCCGTTCCTTTGATCTAAGAGCGTTCGGAGCAGAGCAAGCAATTACAAATAAATGGTTGGATGAGACATTTTAAACTTGGCCTTCAGACTTTTACTGACAAGGTGCCTTCTGCTGCACTTATTTCTCTTTTTGTTTACCTTAACCACAACCCTTACTAGATATTCTGAAAATGGTTTTTGCTCCTAATTTCTTTTAAATGGAGGAAACTCTATATAGATTCCACTAATCAAAGAGAGCCTCTGGTTTTTGTCTCGTCAAACCTACTAAGATCTGCCTAGGGTGGTCAGGGACAGTTAATGCGTGAGATAGGCTTTGACATTTCCAGGAAGGCCACTGCTCTACACTTTTAGGGCTCTTAAATGTCTGTCATACACACTTATCATGGGCTTCAGAATTATCCTCAAAGTATTCCTTTGAATTAGGAAGACCAGTAAGAAGTTTTTACTACAAATGAACACACTGACTCTGGTTAACTTAAGCAGAGAAAGAATTCACTTTAGAAAGATATCAGGGAGTTCAAAGAGTCAACCACATGCCCACTGAATCAGGCTTAACAGACAAGCAGAAGCCGAGGTATGTAAGAAGACCAGATGACAGCCAAAATCATAGGACAGAAAGGGTCTGGTTAGACACCTCTGTGGTCCCACTCCTGCCCCATCACTGCTCTCATGAGAAGGGATTCCAAACTATCCTTGCATCTTGGAGTCACTTGCTCCAGATTCAAAAGTCTAGGTTGAGCTTAGGTCCAGGGTCTGTGTTCTAACTGCTGCAGCTCAGAGAGTGAGCAGATGTGCTTCTTGGATTTCCACAGTAGGATGCATGGCTGGGAGTAAGGGAAGGCACAAAACTGAAGGAGGCACTCACTTCCAGCAGCTTTCATTTTCAAACAATTAAAAATTGTCACAACGAATATATTTTAATTTTGAAGAACTTCAAATTCAGTAAAATATTTCCTGTATGAAACTTGCACATAAAACAAAAACATCACACCGTGTAGTCTGCAATCTGTTTTACTGTCTTGAGTTGTATTTATTGTATTCTAGTTTATTCTCTTTTATTTTATTTATTATTATTATTTTTTTGTTTCATTGTCTTGGGTTTCAAGCACAGATGAAAACTCCTAGTAGTCAAATAGACTTGAAAAAATGCCTGTTCTGTTTCTTTGTCGAGACAATGGCTGTGTTATCACTGCTTATTCCTAATCTGTTTAAATTCAGGAATGCATAGTATCACAGGAGTTGGAGACACAAAACGTGCCAAAGGGAGCTTGGATAATTCCAAGCAGTCACAGACTTACTTTCAAAAGGAACACCTGTGGCTGAGTCCACCTGCGTTCAGGGCAACAACAAATCAACAATTGTTTAGAGCTTGTAGGAAAAAGTATTGTATCACCGACGCTGTTGAAATTGTCCCCGTTGGTGATAATAAGCAGCAGTTTTATTGATTTGTCAGTTTTATTATTGTTTTTAAATTCTCGGCAGTAGTGCATCCTCTTATTGCCTGTACCCTCTCTCCTATCACCCCACCATTGTGCGTCTTTGAGTGGACCATATGCAGGAAGCTGGTAAGAGACCTTGACTCCTGGGAGGAACAGCAGAGAGGTACAGTGGAGGGAAGGAGACCTGGCTTGTAGCAGCTTTGTGTATTACCCTATCCGAAGACAAAGATAAAACAAGATGGCTTCGGAGGGCTGTCTTAGTTCCAGCCCTCTCTTATGCCAAAGCCCAGTGTTCCTGACCCAGCTGGCAGGTTGTGAGCCCAGGGCTATGTGGCCCAGTTAGCGGCCCCCAGCTCAGGACTGGCCAGCTGCCTCAGAAGTGAGTGCCTCTGGCCATGCTGGCCACAGGGGCAGGGGAATCGTCAGTTCAGCTCACATTCATTGCTACTGTGAGAAAGGCAAGAAAAAATACACAGTCTGCCCATGATGTGTCCTCATCCTGAGAGATGGGACGCTACTGATTAAAATCAGATTCCGATCCTAAAAGCAGATCTTCCGCTAATTAGGCACATTAGCTTTGTGCCGGGCTGGGTGTAAAATAACTTCCATTTCATTCATTTCCAGAAGACAAGGCTGATGATGAGGGCAAGAGGATGTGGCCCACATAACCAGAGCTATTGTTCAGTTCCTGGGGAAGGTATTCCTGGTGCAAGACAGTGCAGTTTTCACCGCTGGACTTGCCTCCAAAAGATCATTTCATAAACAGTGTTGTTGTTGTTTTTTAATCTTTTCAACTTCATCGGAAAATACAAGACATGCCTCACCCTACTCCTAACCCCCAGACGAACAGACATAACGAATACCCAGACGCACAGACTTGGCAATGACTGCTTCACCCCTGAAAGGTTGCTTTGCACTAAGCGCTTCTGACACTAATGTTCATGCTTAAGCAAACACATTACTTAGAGAGAAGAATGGCTCTGTCAGCCCGCCTGCGCTGCTTGGCACCATGGGACCTGCAGGGGCACGAGGTCTCATTCAGACAGGCACGGGGAGACAGTCTTCCAGACGCACTCACAGAGACCCTCAGATGTGCACACCCTTGCAAACATACCACCCACAGTCACCAGCAGACAGCCGGCTTCAAGAAGTTCCTGAGAAAGAAAACGTCACTGGTTATTAACAAGCCTGCCATATTTGCAGATGTTAATAAGCCTGAAATACTTGCAGAACTATCTCGGGATTCTCTCCCATTCTTTTTCTTTCTCTTGTTTCTTGTTTCTTTGCATGAAAGTGTTCACATTTGTGAAAAGAGGCCTGTTGGGGAAGCAAACGATTTGTAGAGAGAACTATATTTGGGACCATTTCTTAATCTTTTCCACTGGAGCTGGTTCGTTGGAGTGTCTGTGTTCACATTAGCATTTCTGTCTGGGGCTATGAGTTATGCTGTCAAAGGAGTTTCACACTGGGTTTGTTACCTGGATACCCACAAATATGCCTGGTCTGTTTGTATAAATCTGAAAAACCTTCCTTGTCCTTAGGAAACCAGGCCATTCTGCATATTAGGAAGGGGCAGTGAATCCAACTGTTAGGGGAACGGTGCCTGGATAAATAACTGTAGAAGGGAGCCCAGAGTCCATTCTTGACTGAGATGGTTGTATTCCATTCACAAGGAGGTAGACTTCCCTGTGGCCGGAGATGCAGGGTCGAGCCTGCCGTTACACATCCCTCAAGGCAAGCTTGAGACCAGGACATATCTGTGTACCATCATAGCGGAAACTATTAAAAAGCTCCTTTACACGGTGCATATCATGCCACAAACCAGTGCAGCTGTTGAAGCATCGGCCAGAAGCAAGGACTAATGGAGGCCAGGGCACAGCAAGTGATGGAAGGATGACAGAGCTCTGGGGCTAAAATCCCAGACCATGCTCGCCCTGTGAGAGCCCACCAGGAGATTTCCTGAGAGATGGCTCAGCCCGTTCTTCTCCCATCAAGTTAGACTCAAGCATTTGCCTCTGACAATGTCCCACATATGTCATTCCAACTGCTTTCATAGCCCACTTCCCACAGCCCACAGCCCAGCCTCGGGAAGCCGATTGTGAGTGAGCGTGATCGAGTCAAGCTCAGGACCTCTGGCACCATGCCCACATCATCCTTGTGAAGGAGATACCTCCAGGGTTTCCTGTCCACAGACACACTCCCTGGATGGCTGTTGTCGATTTCCATCACCCAAACCCCTCTGGGCCAAACCCACCCGGATGGGCTCTCACAAAAGGCAGGAGAAAAAAGGCTGTGCGTGCTGACAGGGCCAGCTCCCTGAGTGTCATTCCCTTGCTACTAGTGCTGGGCAAATGTTCTATGGCCACTGTCCCTGCTGGCTCATTTGCTACCACTCTCATGTCAGAATGGTGTCACCTACTTCATGGTGCCTCAAGCGTGGCCCATAGTGCACTTACAGGAGAATCATTTGGGTGTATGTTTAAAATGCAGGTTCAGGGGGGCACCCGGGTGGCTCAGTCTGTTGGGCGTCCAACTTTAGTTCAGGTCATAATCTCGTGGTTCGTGGGTTTGAGCCCCAAGTTGGTCTCTGTGCTGACAACTCAGAGCCTGGAGCCTGTTTCGGATTCTGTGACTTCCTGTCTCTCTGCCCCTCCCCTGCTCACGCTCTGTCTGTCTCTCTCTCTCTCTCTCTCTCTCTCAAAAATAAATAAACATTAATTTTTTTTAATTTTTTTTTTTAACGTTTGTTTATTTTTGAGACAGAGAGAGACAGAGCATGAACCGGGGAGGGTCAGAGAGAGAGGGAGACACAGAATCGGAAGCAGACTCCAGGCTCTGAGCCATCAGCCCAGAGCCCGACACGGGGCTCGAACGCACAGACCGTGAGATCGTGACCTGAGCTGAAGTCAGACGCTTAACCGACTGAGCCACCCAGGCGCCCCTAATTTTTTTTAATTCAAGTTCAGAATCTCTAGATGTGAGGCCCACAAATTTGGTTTTCAGCATATACCTCTGATGATTCTCATGCACATTAAAATTTGAGAGTCCCTGATCACTGGCCCTCTGTATTTCTATTTTATTTTATTTAGACCTCAGGAAGACGGAATAGAGTTAATCACTCATCAGTTCATGTACCACAGTCATCATTCATCTACCCTCCTTAACAGAGGTGTAGTTGACGTACAAAAAACTGCACTGTTTAAAGTTTCCAGTTTGATAAGTTTTGACATCTATATATACCCGTGAAACTATCTCCACAATCAAGATAACCATTTCTTACCCCCATTTCTCTTTCCACCATAGGTACTTGAACCTGAATTTCTGTATATTCTTTCAATCTACCTCCACATGTTAGATAGATATTCTTAAAATGATGCCATTTTGTGTGTGTGTTCTTATCTCACAAATACGGTTCTGTGCTGTGGAACTCATTCTGCTTCTTACCTATTTGATTCATCATTAAGCTCTGGGGACCCAACCATGTTCCTATATATAAATCCCTTTTACAACTTCTGGCTAGCACATATTGTTTGTGTTTTTGCTTAACCCATTGCTTTATTAATAAACACCAGGTGTCCTCCAAGTCCTTGTTCACACACACACACACACACACACTCTCTCTCTCTCTCTCTCTCTCTCCCCATGATGAACATCCATTATGTGTTTCTTTATGATCTGTATGTTAGAATTTCACTGGGCACATAATCAGGGCTGAGGCTGTGTCCTTGACTTGTCTCAGGACTGACTTCTCTGAGGAATGACTCTGCCTGTTCAGACTCACTAGCTGTTCATCTCTGCTATTCTTGATATTATCTAACTTCCCGTGAAGTGATCTGTCATTGATGTTTTAATTTGCATTTCTGATTTCTAGTGATGTTGAGCATCTCTTCATACACTTACTGGCCATTCAGAGGTTTCCCCTTCTATGAATTGTTTATTCACATATTTCGCTAATTTTTTCTGTTGTTCACCCTTTCCATTTCTTACTGTTTTGCCAAATTTTCTAAATACAGATTTTTTTTTGGTTTGTGATGTTAGTAACATTGTCTTCTGGTTTACTATCTACTTGTTGACCTGTGGTATTTTTGCTGGAATAAATCTTTAATTTTGTTTTATAGAAAAATCTATCAATTTTTCTTCTGCTTATGGTTTGTACATTTCGGGTTTTCTTTAAGTTATAGGTCCCATTCAAAAGTTATAGAGATAGCAACACATATTCTCTTCTATTAATATATAATTTTACATTTAACATTTAGTCCCTTAATACATTTGGGGTTTCCTTTCAGATCATGTGAGTTGGGACTGAATGTAGTTAATTTTCCCAATACAATCTACTAATTGACCTATTACTTCCCCAGTGATTTTGCAGTCCTCCCTCATATTACATACCAAGTTCCCAACTACAGTAATGTCTATTTCTGGGTTCTCTATTCTATGGCATTGGTCACTATGCCTTCCCCCCTCCTTTTTTATTCTGGCATTGTGATATACCTTAATATCTAGTAAGGCAAATCTCTTTTTTTCTTTGCTTATTTTTAAAAATTAGCCATTTGTGATGTTTATTCTTCCATATACATTTAAAAACAGGTCTCTCAAAATTTCAAAAGTTGGACAACGGGGCACTTTACTGGAATTACATTGGATCTGTAGTTTCACTCGTAAAGAAGCAACATTCTTAAAACATTGTCTCAGGTTGCTGCATCATTCCATTTATTCATGTCTTTGTTTCTGTCCATTACTGTAATTAAAACTTTCTCCCAATAGAAAAAAAAAGAGACTTGTACATTTTTGTTAGATTATCTCCTAGGTAATTAAGACATTTAAAGTTTCTATCCCCAATTCCTCTGGATCTCCCCGTTGCTGATTATCTGCTTGCGCTTTTCCTCCACCCTGGTCTTGTTTTCCCCTGTGGTTTTTATAGCCTCTTGGTTTCTCTTTGCTTTCCTGGCTTCAGTCCTTACTCCTCTGCCTCTTCGATTCTACCTCCCGATCCCTTTCCCTTGACCTGTAAGCTACCTACCATTTAGATATTCTTTGTTCAGGGGGCTTTAAAGATGTTACCTAAAGCCATACTTAACTTATAGCCTAGGATGTTAATGAGGATTATGTCTGAGAGCAGAATATGACTTTTATGGAGGCAAAAACAGGACCACTCATCTGTTTATCCAGCTTTTGGTCATGGAATTTACATGAAATTATATTTGTTCCAAAATGTATCAGTTTGAGAAAAATATTTTGGCTCCTACAGTATAAAATTCAAATAATAGCCTGAATAATAAAGGCATTTATGATCTCACATAGGAAGTTTGGGGGTGGTTCCAAGGTTGGTACGGAAGTTCAGCGAGGTCACTTTAGCATTTCTTCAGGTCTTTCCCTCATGGTTGCAAGACAGTTGCTATGATTCTAAACATGACATACCTTACCACATTTGAGAAGTGAAAGGTTGGGGGCAGAGGTGGCTACAGAGAGCTCTCTAAATATTGTTCTTTCTTTGCATCAAGGGCAAACATCTTTCCAAGAAGCCCTTTAGATACATCTATCTAGCTAGATATCTCCATCTAGCTCATTAGCTGGAACAACATGTCATACTTATTCTGATCCATCACTGCCACAGGGGAGTGGGATTGCATGATTGATTTAGACCAATTCATGATTTAGTCTTTGGGCTGGGCATTTTGTCAACTAAACAACATCCATATTCTGATAGCAAAGAATATGTGGAGTATAGCTATTGGGTAGAAAACTAACAAAGTTTCCTGGTGTGGATGGGAGAAGATTTGAGGCAAGATCATCTTTGTTCTTCAACTTTAAGGCCCTGAAGTTAGAGCTTTCTCATTTATGTATTTTTTTAGCAGTATTGATTGAGCACCTGTGATGCTAGGGACTGGAAATATAATGATGAGCAAAACCTGCCAGGATCTGCACCACCACCAAGACTGCAACATTCTATGGAACAGAACATTAAATGAATGTTCCCACAAAAATACAAAGTCAGCAACTTACTAAAGTACTATGAAGGACAGGAACAGGGAACTAGGGGAGTACATAATGAGGACACCTGTTTTTGAAGCAGTGATCATCTTTTCACATCCCAGTGAAGAGTTGTAGAGTTGCTAAGAAGGTTGGTGGCCTGACAGAAGCCTGAAATTGCTATGAAATGGGAGGAGTCTCTGGGGCTGGAGGCAAGTGGCTGGGGCTCTCGAATACAGTGGTGAGCACCAGCCCATTGATTCCAAACAGCCAGATGGGACCAAGGACACATCATTGCTTACCACTCCATGGAGCAGACCCATCCAGCTACTGCACAGCAGAGATCAGAATGGACCTGGTTCTCTCTCTCGATGGGTTTAAGGAGCCTACCTCTCCTTTGCTGACACAAGGTTACTGACTCACGAAACCTCTCCTCATATGCCCAGATACCATCTTGGAGGAAAGAAGCAAAGGCCTAACATTTATTCCCAAAGAACTGAGATTCCTAAAGAAATATTCAAGGCATTAGATCGGTATAAAATTAGTAGATTGGACAAAAATTAAGGTTCTTTTCACACTACTCAGCAGCAGGAGTTTATAAGGAAAACTAGAGCAGGTAACTGAAAATTAAATACATTTTATTGCAACTGAGTTAATGTGAGTATGTCAAAACAACATTAGAGGAAAGTGCTATTATTGACTCCATTTTATAGATAAGGAAATTGAGGCTCAGATAAGATAAGTATATTGTCCAAGGTCATGTAGTTAACAAGTGGCTGATCTTGAATTTGAGCCAGATAGGACTTCAAAAACTCCATGCTTTTAACCACTTACAAGATACCACTTTATAAGGTGGTAACTGCAATAAGAAATACAGATAAACTTTCAGGACTATGTCAAGGAGGAAAAGATGGCTTCTAAAAAAAAGAGGACTGAAGAAAGTTTTGTGGAATAGGCAGCAATGGATTCCATCTTTTCCTTTTTTTTTTCAATTTTTTTTTAACATTTATTTATTTTTGAGACAGAGAGAGAGCATGAACAGGGGAGGGTCAGAGAAAGAGGGAGACACAGAATCTGAAACAGGCTCCAGGCTCTGAGCTGTCAGCACAGAGCCCGAGGCGGGGCTCGAACCCACAGACCGCGAGATTATGACCTGAGCCGAAGTTGAACGCTTAACCGACTGAGCCACCCAGGCTCCCCCATCTTTTCCTTTTTAACAAACAGTGATGGTAAATTGTCAGTCCTTGTCAGCTAACTTCAATGTCTAGATCTCCTGTCTGTGTCTACTGTCTTTTTCCCTTTGGTTTTTCAGCCTCATGATCCTGTCCTTTGGTATACCTAGTAAATCTTAATTGAGTGTTGGACATTATGTATACTAAGTCGGACATCAAATGATATATTCTTTTAGAGAAGTTTACCATCCCCTTGCTGTAACTGACAGAATGATGTCTGGTCATGTTCTGGTGATTTGCTGAGTGTAGTTTGTATTATAGCGCGATAAATCTCAGTCTTCCATTGGTTCATCTCTGACCTGGTTCATCTTTGACCTTTGACAAAAAGCCTATTGTATTCTGCAAGGTCCCTCCCATTGTGGGTACTAATCTCTAATCTTAGTCTTACAAGACTGCCGAAAAACTTCCGCTCTGCTTTTCAGAGGCAGGGTTTCCACTTGCATTTTAAAACCCCTGCTCTAAACAGTCCCTGTATTTGGCACAAGTTCTCAAGAGAAAAGCAGGCTGCATGCTTGAGGGCCTCCCAAGTCCTTCACCAAAACTATTGGTTTCTCTCCCTCCTTAGCAGCCCTTGGCCAGACTGTACTGCACGTTGCCTCGGGATTCTCAGCCTGCTGCAAATGCTCTGAGAACTTTCAAGATCTTCTCCTTCCAAGGCCTTAGCTCTTCCGGTTTTCCTTGCCTCAGCAGCTCTCAGCTCCCTTCAAAGGGATGATTTCTGTGTTTTATTTGGCTTTTCTAATTATTCTGTTGGGAATGCTGGTCTGCTGACAGCAATTCTATCCAACCAGAAAGAAGAAGCGGTTGAGGGGAGAAGGGTGGATGGATTTGCATATGGGAAGTAACTGCTCTAAAAAGCAGCTATGATCTATCTCCCTGTCACCAACTCCATTGGTCTTTTCCTTATCCGCCAGCTCACTGATCTTTCTGTATTATTTGGCCCCTCCCCAGAGACTCTCCATTCTTGTTTTAAAAAAAATGTTCATATTTTTTGAGAGAGAAAGAGAGAAAGCAAGCACAAGTGGGGGAGGAACAGAGAGAGGGGGACAGAAGATCCAAAGTGGGTGTTGTAAATCAACATTCTCTGGGCTTCAGTAGCCACCTCTGGGTGGATAACTCCTGATTCTATGCTAAGAGACCTTCCCTGTCTCTGAAACTCCAATCTTACCCTTAGAGTCCCTCACTTATGTGCACTTGGTATAGTGTGGAAAGGGAGCAGTTTGCAATTTCTTCTTAAAAGGGAAGAAGAGGCACAAATAATTTTAAAATTATAGGTAATATCTGTCTGGGAAAGCAGAAATGCTGGTGCTAAGAATGTGAGAGAGGTTAGAGGAGGAACTGGCTTGCAGAGTATAACTTTTTTTTTTAATGTTTATTTTTGAGAGAGAGAAAGCTAATAGATGTGTAGTGGTATCTCTACATGTTGTTTTATTTTTTTTTGTTTAATTTGCATTGTTGTTTTAATTTGCATTTCCCTGGTGACATTGAATGTGGAGCATCTTTTCACATACTTATTTGCTCTCTGTGTATCTTCTTTGGTGAAGTATCTGTTAAGGTATTTGTGAGCAGGGGAGGGGCAGAGAGAGAGGGAGACAGAGGATCCAAAGCAGACTCTGTGCCGTAAGCGCAGAGCCCAGTGCAGGGCTCAAACTCACGAACCCCAAGACCTTGACCTAGCTGAAAGTCAGGCATAAACAATCTGGTATAAATAATCAGATATAAACAGTCTGAGAAGTCAGATGCTTAACTGACTGAGCCCCCCAGACGCCCTCAGAGTATAACTTTTTTTTTAAGCGTTAATTTTTTCAGAACAGTTTTAGATTCATAACAAAATTGAGGAGAAAGCACAGAGATTTCCTATATACCTTCTGACACCACTCATGCATAGCCATTATCAAAATCTTCCATTATCAACCTCTCCCACCAGAGTGCTACATTTGTTGTAATTGATGAACCTACACTGATGCATTAAAATCACCTAGCGTCCACAGTTTACATTAGAATTCACTCTTGGAGGGGCATCTGGGTGGCTCACTCAGTTAAACATCCAACTTTGGTTCAGGTCATGATCTCACAGCTCATAAGTTCGAGCCAAGCCCTGTGTCAGGCTCTGCGTTGACAGCTCCGAACCTGTAGCCTGCTTCTGATTCTGTGTCCCTCTCTTTCTCTGACCTCTCCCGTGCTCATGCTCTGTCTCACTCTCTCTCTCTCTCTCTCTCTCAAGAATAAATAAACATAAAAAAAAAAAAAAAGAATTCACTCATGGCATATATTTTGTGGGTTTGGACAAATGTATATGTGGCCTATATCCATCATTATAGCACTATATGGAATATTTTCACTGCCCTAAAAACCCTCTGTTCTTCTCTTATTTAGCCTTCCCCACAACCAATCCTTGGAAATAACCAGTGTCTTCATAATTTTGCGTTTTCAGAATGTCATACAGCTAGACTCATACAACATGCAACCTTTTCAAATTGGCTTATTTCCCTTAGTAATATACATTTAATACTTCCCCATCTTTTCATGGCTTGATAGCTCATTTCTTTTTAGCACTGAATAATATCCCATTGTCTGGATGTACCACAGTTTATCCATTTACCTACTGAAGAACATCTTGGTGGCTTCCAAGTTTTGGCAATTATGAATAAAGCTGCTATAAATATCTGTTGTTTTTATGTGGACATAAATTTTCTACTCCGTAAGCTAAATACCAGTGAGAGTGATTGCTGGATGATATGATAAGAGTATGTTTAGCTTTGTAAGAAAGCACCAAATGGACGTCCAGGGTGGCCGTGTGCATCCCACCAGCAGGTATGAGAGCTCCTGTTGCTCCACATCCTTGTCAGCATTTGGTGTTGTCAGTGTTCCAGACTTTGGCCATCCTAATAGATGTGTAGTGGTATCTCTACACATTGTTTTATTACTTATTTATTTACTTAGTGTTTAATTTGTGTTGTTGTTTTAATTTGCATTTCCCTGATGATGTGGAGCATCTTTTCACATACTTATTTGCTCTCTGTATACCTTTGATGAAGTATCTGTTAAGGTGTTTGGCTCATCTGAAAAATCAGATTGTTTTCTTATGTTGAGTTTTTATTTTTTGTTTTTGAGAGAAAGAGAGAGAAAGAGCATGAGCAGGGGCAGGCAGAGAGAAGGGAAAGAGAACAAGCAGGCTCCACACCCAGTGTGGAGCCCAACACGGGGCTCAATCTCATGACCATTAGATCATGACCTCAGCTGATATGAAGAGTTGGACACTTAACTGACTGAGGCACCCAGGTGCCTTGAGTTTACATCTAAAACTCTTAAAGAGTTCTCTGTATATTTTGGATAACAGTCCTTTATCAGATGTGTCTTTTGCAAGTATTTTCTCTTGTGTGTGGCCTGCCTTTTATTCTCTTGACTTTGTCTTTCACAAAACAGAAGTTTTTAGTTTTAGTGAAGTACAGTTTATCAATTATTAATTTCAAAGGATTGTACCTTTGGTGTTGTATCTAAAATGTCATTATTATACCCAAGATCACTTAGTTTTGAATTGTATATTTAGGTCTATAATGTCTTTTGAGTTGATTTTTGTGAAGGATGTAAGATCTGTGTCTGGGTCTGTATTTATTCTTGCATATGGATGTCCAGTGTTCCAGCACCTCTATTGAAAAGACAATTTTTGATCCATTATATTGCCTTCCCTCCTTTGTCAAGGATGAGTTGGCTAGATTTATATGGGTCTATTTCTGGGCTCTCTATTCTGTTCCATTGATCTATTTGTCTATTCTTTCATCAATGCCATACTGTTTTGACCATCATAGCTTTTTAGTCAGTCTTAAAGGTGGATAGTATCAGTACTTCAATTTTTTCTCCTCAGTATTGTGCTGGCTATTCTGCATCTTTTTACTTTCCACATAAACTTTAGGACCAGTTTGTCAATATCCACGAGATAACTTGCTAGGAGTTTGATTGGGATTGTATTGAATCTATAGATCAAGTGGGGAGACCTGATATCTTGACAAGATTGAGGCTTCCTATCCATGAATATGGAATAGCTCTCCATTTATTTAGTTCTTTGATTTTGTACACCAGAGTTTTATAGTTTTCTTCATATAGATCTTGTACATATTTTGTTAGACTTATACACAAGAATTTAATTTGTGTGTGGGGGTGTGTTAATGTAAATAGCATTGTTTTTTTTAATTTAATTTTTTTTTTAAATTTACATCCAAATTAGTTAGCATATAGTGCAACAATAATTTCAGGAGTAGATTCCTTAGTGTCCCTTACCTATTTAGCCCATCCCCCCTCCCACAACCCCTCCAGTAACCCTCAGTTTGTTCTTCATATTTATGAGTCTCTTCTGTTTTGTCCCCCTCCCTGTTTTTATATTATTTTTGTTTCCCTTCTCTTATGTTCATCTGTTTTCTCTCTTAAAGTCCTCATATGAGTGAAGTCATATGATTTTTGTCTTTCTCTGACTGACTAATTTCACTTAGCATAATACCCTCCAGTTCCATCCACGTAGTTGCAAATGGCAAGATTTCATTCTTTTTGATTGCCGAGTAATACTGCATGGTGTATATATACCACATCTTCTTTATCCATTCATCCATCGATGGACATTTGGGCTCTTTCCATACTTTGGCTATTGTTGATAGTGAATAGCATTGTTTTTTAAATTTCAAATCCACTTGTTTCTTTGCTGGTCAATAGGAAAACAGTCGGTTTTGTATATTAACCTTGTATCCTTAACCTGGTTACAATCACTTACTAGTTTTAGAAATTTTTTTGTTGATTCTTTCAGATTTTCTACATAGATGATAATGTCATCTGTGAACAAAGACAGTTTTATTTCTTCCTTCCCAATTTGTATGGCTTATTTCCTTTTCTTGTATGTATTAGGTAGGATTTCCAGTATAGGGTTGAAAAGGAGCAATGAAAGGGGACATTCTTGCCTTTTTCCTGATCTATAGTTAGAAAGTTTTTTGGTTTCTCCTCATTTAGTATGATGATTTTTATAGATATTTTTAATCAAGCTGAGGAAATTTCTCTCTATTCCTAGGGTTTTCATCATGACAGGATATAACATTTTAAAGCAAAGGAGAGAGGTAAGAGGAGGAAAATTATGAAAATGTGATTTTTCAGTGATTGTAAGAGACCAATATGAAATCAGAAAAAGTTTGAAGACAGTTGTTACAAAGGAAACATTTGATTATAAATGAAAACATGTGAATACATTGAAAATATAAATATTAAAATATAGTATTTCAAATCAATACAGAAAAGATATATTATTCAACAAATAGTTTAGAATAACTGGTTAGCCATCTGGAAAAAAATAAAATTGTATTCAAACCTAAAACTTTATTTATTTATTTATTTATTTATTTATTTATTTATTTTCAAACCTAAAACGTTTAGACCAGGATAAATTTCAGATAGATTAAATATTTAAAAGTAACAAATCATAAATGTGTAAAAAAGAAGCCATAGGATTTTCTAAAAACAATCTTAGACTGGGAAAGTAGGATAGAAAACACAGAAGCCATAAAATTAAAGGACTTTTAAGATGCCAACAACAAAGTTGGAAGACACAGATCTGGGGAAATATGTGCAACTAAAACCACAGATAAACTGCTAGACACTCTACTGAATAAAAAACTTCTACAATTCAGGAGCACCTGGGTGGCTCAGTTGGTTAAATGTCTGACTCTTGATTTCGGCTCAGGTCATGATTTCACTGTGCTGACAGTGTGGAGCCTGCTTGGGATTCTATCTCTCCCTCCCTCTCTCTCTCTTAAAATAAATAAATAAATAAACAGAAAATAAAATAAAATAAAATAAAAAGCTCTTATAAACCAATAGAAAAAGATCACTAACATACTATACAAAAAAAACCTGAAGGCTATTAATAGTTTCTAGGACAAAAATACAAACTGCCCTTAAATATATGAAAATATTCTCCTCAAAAAATTAAAAATAGATCTACCCTGTGACCCAGCAATAGCACTGCTAGGAATTTACCCAAGGGATACAGGAGTACTGATGCACAGGGGCACTTGTACCCCAATGTTTATAGCAGCACTCTCAACAATAGCCAAATTATGGAAAGAGCCTAAATGTCCATCAACTGATGAATGGATAAAAAATTGTGGTTTATATACACAATGGAGTACTACGTGGCAATGAGAAAGAATGAAATATGACCCTTTGTAGCAACATGGATGGAACTAAAGAGTGTTATGCTAAGTGAAATAAGCCATACAGTGAAAGACAGATACCATATGGTTTCACTCTTATGTGGATCCTGAGAAAATTAACAGAAACCCATGGGGGAGGAGAAGGAAAAAAAAAAAGAGGTTAGAGTGGAAGAGAGCCAAAGCATAAGAGACTCTTAAAAACTGAGAACAAACTGATGGTTGATGGGGGGTGGGAGGGAGGGGATGGTGGGTGATGGGTATTGAGGAGGGCACCTGTTGGGATGAGCACTGGGTGTTGTATGGAAACCAATTTGACAATAAACTTCATATATTGAAAAAAAAATAAAAATAAAAATAAAAAAAGAAAATATTCTCAATCACACTCATTATAAGAGAGATACAAATTAAAACTATACCCAGATATCACTGTTTACCTATCACATTTATAAAGGTTGAAAAAAAAGAGTTGGTAAGATACCATACTAGCAAAGGTAGGAAGAAACAGGCACTTTCTACACTACTGGGAGGGCTTTAAATTGATACAATCTCTATGAGGGGAAATTTAGCAATTTCTGTCAAAATTACAAATGCTCATATCCTTATATCTCACATTTCCCTTTCCAGGACTTTTTCTTTTAAAAAAAATTTTTTTTAATGTTTACTTATTTTTGAGGGAGAAAGAGTGTGAGCTGGGGTGGGGCAGAGAAACAGGAGGACACAGAATCCAAAGCAGGCTTTAGGCTCTGAGCTGTCAGCATGGAGCCTGACTTGGGGCTCAAACCCACAAACTGTGAGATTATGACCTGAGCCAAAGTCAGAGGCTTAATGGATGAGCCACCCAGGCCTCCAGGACTTTATTCTTGATATAAAGTTGTGGATGTGTAAGATAATGTATTCTACACCATTGTGTAAAATGTTGCACCATTGTGTAATGGCAAAATTCAGACAATAAATATCTATAGGGGAACTGATTAAATGAAATATTCTTTATTCCTACAATAGAGTATAATGAAATGCATCTATAATAAAGAATGAGGTAGCTCTTTAACTTATGGATACAAAATATCCTTAAGATATTAAGTAAAAATGGCAAGGTGTAGAACAGTGTTTGTAGTAAGCTACCCCTCATGTAAAAATTTTCACAAAAGAATATATGTGTGATTATATATTTAAGTATGTCTAAAATAATTCTGGAATGGTATATAAGAAACCAGAACTTGTTTTTGCCAGGACAGGAACTGGGTAGCCGTGGATGGAAGGGAGACTTCTCACTGTACATCCTTTGGTGTCTTTTGAATTTTAGACCATATGACTATATACTTCCTATTGAAAAATAAATTAAACTAAAAAATATCTTTAGGAAACTGCACATATTTTGAAAACTGCAGTGACCTTAGATAGGAGGTTGTTTGCTAGAGAATGGATTTCCATGAGGTGGGAGGGGTGAGAGAGAGCCAGGATGGCTTTTAAAGAATAGTTTGAAAATCTTCTCAATAGAGAAAAGAAAACACAAACATAGCACAACTCTTCCCGGATCATCAGTTTCCTCTCCTGCCTTGACTATGAAAAGCTTTTCTCCTTTGCCGGACTCTCAGAGCCACACATATTTCCTACCTTTCAGCTGCCTGAGCTTGCTGGCATCTGGCTTGAATGAACCGTACAGAGTCAACCAGGGTGAGAGGGGTACTTCTGAGAAATGTCTGAAACTTCTCTTTGAAAGGTCAATGCTTGGTAAGCTGTGACTCCTGAATGTGCTCGTGTACTTACCTGCTCGGTATTTAGCATGTCTGTAATATCTATAGATGTTTCCTTCTTGTGGGGTGCTTTCTAAGGATTTAGTCAGTTAACAGCAAAGGCTCCTCTATGTTTAACAAGTGCTCCAGAAACTTCTCAGTTTCTTCAGTTGTTAACTTCTGGAGATCTAGGACAAAACTATCCTTAAGCAGGATCATTTTATTACTTCTGCTTTTGCTGTCCTTGATAGACCCTCACTGGAACCATCTTCAACCAGCATGGTTTTAGGGGAATATGTCTCACCTCTCCATTAACTAGCCTTGGTTCAAGTCTTGGTTCTAGTCTCAACTCTGCCCTGCTAGCTGTGTTAACCATAAACAAGTCAACTAATATTTCTAGCACTCACCTATAATATTAGGAGATTTGAATAGAAGAGCTTCAGGTCTTTCTACATTTGAAACTCTAAGACCTAGGGGTAAATTCTCTCCTTTACCACACCTCCAAAGAAAGTAAATAGATCTTGTTCTTTCTATTAGAAGTAGCAGCCATTATTCTAAAAGTCTGAAGGATCTATGAAATAACAACTTTCAATACGGACAGTTAAAATAATAGTTCTAAAGGACTAACACACGGACTTGGGGCTTCAGAAAACTACAAAAAGGCAAGTAACAGAACAACTCAAGTATGTGTAAGTATTTAGAATACAGTAAAGAAGGTATTTCAAATCAGTAGGAAAACCATGGACTATTCAGTCCAAATGTTAGAAAAATAATTTGGAGGGGCACCTGGGTGGCTCAGCGTCCGACTCTTGGTTTCGGCTCAGGTCACGACCTCATGGTTTTGTGGGTTTGAGCCCCACATCGGACTCTGTGCTGACAGTGAGGATCCTGCTTGGAATTCTCCCTCTCTCTCTCTCTCTCTCTCTCTCTCTCTGCCCCTCCCTTGCTCATGCTATCTCTGTCTCTCTCAAAATAAATAAATAAACTTAAAAAAAAAAAGAATTTGGATCTCTACCTCACATGACATGTCAAGTAAATTTCAGATGGCTTAAAAATATAAAAGTAAAAAACAAGGGAAAATAGAAAAAAACATAGGTAAAAATTATATAATTCTGGAATGTGAAATACCCTTCTGATCATGATTCAAAGGTAAGACATAAAAGGGAATTATTAACATATTGGTCACTTAAGGCAAACCAAAACTTCTATACATCTAAACTACATAGTCCAAGTTACGAAAAGCTGAGAAAAAAATTCACAACACCATGACAGCAAAGGGTTAATATTTTTGAATTATGAAGAACTCTTAGAAATCAATGAAAAGATAAAAAAACCATTAGGAAAATATAGTTGGCACCTGGTCAGGCAAGTTACACAAAAAAGAGAAATGCAAATGGCCAATAAACATAAAAAACATTTGACCTCACTAGTAATAAATGAAATGCCAATTAAAACAAAAATGAAAATATCTTTTAACCTATAAAACTGGAAAATTTTAAAAAGAATGATAATAACTAGTGTTGATGAGGGCTTGAGATAATAGGGCATTTATACACTTTAAAGGGAATGTAAATTGGTTCCGACTTTCTGGAAGGCAATTTGGCAAATTGATACAGCACTTTAAAGTGTGCACGCTGACATTTAAATGTTCACATTTAAGAACTTATCCTAAGGAAATAACAGGATAAATGCACAAAAATGCCTGTTCAAGAATATTCTTTAGTGTGTCATTTATAATAACAAAAAATTTGGCACACCTAAATATTTGTCAATAGCAGAAGAGAGACCTATGCAATAATTGAAAATATGGCAGAGATGTTCTCAATATATTAAGTGAAACTGAAGATTATATAATAAAACATACAGTATGATCATATATACGTATATTTTCTACATGTTTGCATTCAAAATAAAATTTAGAACACCAAGTGTGAATAGCTATCTCTGAATGTTTTGAATAATAGGTAATCTTTACTTTCTTATTTATGCTTATCTGTGTTTTCTGATTATTCAAAAATAAGCAGTATTTATTTATTTTCATTGTTAAGTGAAAAAGCAAAACTGTAACATTCCTTCCAAAACTCAAGTATGAGCCTTAGAAAACCATTGTAGGTAAGTGATGTGTATATTTCCATGACATGGCTTTCGTTACCATAGCAAAGTGCACCGAGAAATAATGTCCAAGACTAAACAGCTGTGTGTCTGTCAAATGTCTCAGCAAGAATTTGCTTCCTCTATTGCAGATGGAAAGCTAAATTTTCCAGTGAATTTCCCACAAAGTTGTCACTTCACCAGGTGGGTTCCAGCAGTAATATTCTAAACAAGGTTTGTCATAGAAATGGTTTTTGATTTCCATTTTCCATACAGAACAGACATCTAAGACAGAAGCAACATACAGTTCCTTCCGTCCATCTCACTCTTTTTATCTGCCCTGCCCCATTCTCATTCCCTCCATTTCTTCCTTTACCTTTCTCTCTCTCTTCTTCCTTCTTTTTCTCTTTTCGTATGCTCTCTGCCTACCCCCTGGTTCTTTTTCAGCCATTGTCTCACCAGGCATTTCTTGAGAGCTTTCCAGAAGCCAAGTCCTAGAATGGGTGCCAAAGGCTTCTTGGGAAGCGTCATGGGGGCTTGGGAACAAGTGTGTTCTCCAGGTCCCTGCAGCTGATGGCAATTCTAAGGCAAAATGGTAATAGCAGGATTTTGTGATTTACTTCACTTACTGGTTAACTCCCGGGATTGATATCGTTATCAGAATATTCAGAATTTATAAAATTGAAAACATCAGTGAGGGGCACCTGGGTGGCTCAGTGGTTGGGCAACCGACTTTGGTTGGTCATGATCTAACAATCTGTGAGTTCGAGCCCCGCGTCGGGCTCTGTGCTGACAGCCCAGAGCCCGGAGCCTGCTTCAGGTTCTGTGTCTCCCTCTCTCTGCCTCTCCTCCACTCGCACTCTGTCTCTGTCTCTCAAAAATGAATAAACGTTAAAAAAATTAAAAAAAGAAAAAAAAAGAAAACATCAGTGAAACAATATGTGTGATGCTTTTTGAAAGGGCACATTTATAAGCCTGCTTCAGAACATTAAGCAAATGTGTAAGTTCTTAAGGATAAAAACATTAAATACACAGTATTAAGCTCTCACAAATTAACAAGGTAACAAATTAACATATAACATTAAAAATAAGCAGTCATAAAAGGAAAATTCAAATATCATACTAAAAGTATTTGGTTTTTAAAAAAAGAGTATACTTTTAAAAACAAAGTGCTACTTCAGTGGTGTCTTTGTTGAATTGTCCGTATACTTTTACGCACATTTTTCAACTGTTAAAAATATTCTATTATGCTGAGGAGTGATTATAATTCACTTTAAATTCTTTTCTTCTGACTCATTCACCTTCAAATTATAGGATTTCCTGCTTTATAACTGAGGAGTTCTGGGGACTCTCAAGAGTTTTTTGGTGTGTGTTTGTGTGTGTGTGTGTGTGTGTGTGTGTGTACAAGTTTGTCGTATGTGTGTATAAGATGTATGTGGGGTCTATGAATGTATGTGTGTGTTGTGTGAGATGTGTGTGGGTGAGTATGTGTGAGTGTGGGGTACGCAAGGTATGTATATTTGTGTGTAAATTGTGTATGGGGTCTGTGTGCTTGTGTATGATGTGTGTGGTGTATGTGCATGGGTAAGGTGTGTGTACGTGGTCTGTAGGTATCTGGGGTGGGGAGGTGGCAGAAACTAGCAAAATTCTCTAACTCTGCAGTTTGACTCTGGATATGGATCTTTCTCTACCTAATGTTGGCTGACTGTGGTCAGAGGTCCTTTTTGGTGCTTTGTTTATTCATGCGGGGACAAACTGCCCCCAAACCACTAGTAGTTTGTGAGGCCAAAGGACTGATAGATAGTGTCAACCCCTGAGTCATCCCTGCAGCTGCCAGATCAGGGGGGTTAGACACTTGCCTTCCTAGAAAGAAACCTCACAGAGACTCTAAGAAGCCCCAAGGGGGATTAGAGATTGAGGGCTGGAAAGCACCTCAGAGGGTGTCCAGTCCAGTGTTTGTCAACGTGAGGATTTAAAATTTTAGTGCGTAGTAAAATCAATTTAGTAGATTGCAAAGATCTTTTCTGAAAAGTAGAACAGAAAAGTGTGCATTGCACTAGCGAAAGTAAGTACAGATTCTTGGAACTTTTGTTTCAGTTCTGCATGTGTGTGCGTGTATGTGTATGTGCTGGGTTATGATGCAACATGAACTTGATATCCTTAGTTGTGGTCACTGTTTTTATTTCAGGGTGATAAAATGGAGAATATGTGGGGAAAGAGATCTAGTTTGAAAGATCATAGCTGATTAGTGACGGAACAGTCTTCCTATTATATCACATATAAGAAAGCCAATAGTGAGTCACTAGAAAAGACCAGAACAATGACTTCTCTCTTCCTTTTGTGGAAAATAGCACTTTTAGTCCTTTTTGAAATATTATTGCTTCTCAAAAATTTCAGACTTCCTGGAATTTCCAAATGAGAGAATTGAATAAGTTGGTTGATGTTCAGGATTCCCATCAATTTTGAAAATTCTAGAGTTCTATGACTTTAAGGATGTCAGAGAGAGTGTGCAAGTGACTCAGTGGTGGTCTATGGGGAAAACCATTTTTATCTAGAAGCAGTGAATTCAGATTCAAGTGTCACCTCTGTCCCCATGTGACTTGTGGTAAGTCATCGGACATTCTCCCTACTGTTAAAACACTATCCTTATAGCTACTTTGTGGAAGTCAAACCTGATCATTATGTGAGATGCTTGGAAAAGCACAAGATTGAGGCAAGAGTTGCTATTAGTGATCTCACAGCTGCTCTGGTCTCAGTATCCTGTCTTGCAGCCAGTCTGTGGGACCAGGGATGGACATCTAAGGCCAACCTGGGCACCATTCCTGCACCTATGTGAGGTAACTTAATGTGCCTCTTATCCTAGTAGCAACTATGTCATGTAATCAATTATTTAAAGAATTTTTCAGGTTATGAACATACAAAGATAGGATTCTCATTAAGAATATTAAAATCAAGGGGTGCCTGGGTGGCTCAGTCGGTTGGGCGGCCGACTTCGGCTCACGTCATGATCTCACGGTCCGTGAGTTCGAGCCCCGCATCGGGCTCTGTGCTGACAGCTCAGAGCCTGGAGCCTGTTTCAGATTCTGTGTCTCCCTCTCGCTGACCCTCTCCTGTTCATGCTCTGTCTCTCTCTGTCTCAAAAATAAATAAAACGTTAAAAAAAAAGAATATTAAAATCAAAACAAAGTTTGGGACTGGATGAAACACTATGTCGTGACTTTGTCAGTCACTGCACCTGTTCACATAGTGATCCTTGTAGCTGGCACTACCCTGCCCTCCTCTCAAGTCCACATCTTGATGACCGTCCCTCCCACTTGCACAGTCTGGACATAATGGCCTTCTCTCAGGCCTTCAAACACTCCATTCATTTTTGCCTTTGCATGTGCAGGCTTTCCCTCAGCCTGGAAAGCTGTTCCCTCCTCAATTTTCCTCTGAATACATTTTCTCAGCTTTCAGATCTCAGCTCAATTGTTAATTTTTAGAGGTCAAGTTAGGACTCCTTTGGTAAGCTCCCATAGCATCTTGAACCTTGCCATTGAAAGATTTTGGTTTAATTTTACATTCAGTTGTGGAATTGTTTGATAAATATGCATCTTCTTTTTAAACTTTTCTTAATGTGTAATTTTGAGAGCGAGACACAGAGTATGAGGGGGTAGAGGAGCAGAGAGAGAGGGAGACAGAATCTGAAGCAGACTCCAGGCTCTGAGCTGTCAGCACAGATCCGGATGCAGGACTCAAACTCATGAGCTGTGAGATCATGACCTGAGCTCAAGATGGACCCTTACTCGACTGAGCCACCCAGGCACCCCATGAATATTCATCTTCTTAACCTAGAAGTTCCATGAGGGTAGGGAGGTTTTCTATCTTTAATTCCCATTGTGTCCCCAACACCAAGGACAGTGTCTAGTGTGTAGGTCAGTGCTGAATAATGGCACACTGAATAAATGCATGTATTTGTGGGTCTACAGACCACACTCGGAAAGCATGTATTGCATGCACATTTACAGTCAAGTGCTATGCACATGGTCACATAAAAGGTGCTGAATGAATAAGGCAGTTCTTGAGCAACTTACTTTAATGTTTTAAATATGATTTTTCCAGAGAATATCAGATTGAACTTAAATCTCTTCATTGCCAGGAGAGTCTGTATTCTCAATAGGCATATTCTGTGTTTTTCTGAATAACCATTTTAGACACTACGGTTTTCTTCCTGCCACCTTTTGACCCCTCAGTAGTTGAGGAGAGAGAGAATGAGAGAGGCCCTTTGTTTATTGTCTCCTCCTTATTTCTCATGCACTCCGTACAGTGGAGATTCAAAACCTGTTGGTATTGGTCTGATAGGTGCTACTCTACTGCCTGGTTCCACTGTGCATCTAGGAAAAAGTATTTGGGTGCTTGCCTATGAAATATTGAACGAAGAACATTTGTGTGGCATTTCACAAAGCACTCCCGCCTATGTTACCTGGTTTTAACTCATAACAATACTGTTATCAGAATATAGCATTTTCCAAATTTTATACACAATGAAACTCAAAGACCTTAACTCACTTGTCCAAGGTAATGCAGCAAGTATTTTGGACAGCAGGACTCAAACCTGGCTCTTTCAGTTCTAGAGTTTTCTATTACTATATAACACCTGTTTTGCATTCATGTTTCCTAGGATTCATAATACTTCATAATTGCTCCTTAGATTTTATGGTACTTCTTATTCTTCCAATTAGGCCACATTAATTCATGTGTTACTTACAACAACTTCCTGAGGTAGGTGGGGCAAGTATTCATCCCATTGGTAGAATGGCTTGGGGCAAATTTCACTTCTCTGCTCCCCATGTGACTACCTGTGGTAGACAGAATGGCTCCCCAAAGATGACCAAGTCTTCATCTTCAGATCCTGTGAGTATATTATCTTATGTGGCAAAAGAGACTTTGCAGATGTGATTAAGTCAAGAATCTTAAGATTGGGAGATTATCTTGAATTATCTGATTGGGCCTAATGTAAACACAAGGGTCCTTATGAGAGAGGGGCCAGAGAATCAGAGTCAAGGAACAGGATGTGATGATGGAAGCAGGATTTTGGATGGGGGGGGGGGGGGAGAGAGAGAGAGAGAGAGAGAGAGAGAGAGAGAGAGAGAGAGATTTGAAGATATTCTGTCATCAGCTTTGAAGATAGAAGAGCCACAAACCAAGAAATGCAGGCAGACTCTAGAAGAAAGATATTTCCAGAAGAAGCAGATACTGCCTCCAAAAGGAACATGGCACTTCTAAAATCTTGATTTTAGGATTTCTGACCTCAAGAACTGTAATATATTCGTGTTGTTTGAAGCAACTCAGTTGTCGTAATTTGGTACAGCAGAAATGGAAAATGAATATACTACTCTAAGCAATGACTGACTTCTGTAGGTAAGGAGAATTTCAGACCATTTCTGGTGTATCTGGTATATCCCCCCAGGCTTGGAGGGAAGGGCTGTGGCAGGTAAGAGGCCTTAGGATGTAGAGAGAGATTAATATGTCACAAACTTCTGCTGTCTCTGAAGGAGGTGTGAGGTCCTGCAGTTCTTGCCTCTAGAGTTTTCCATTGGCCTCTAGCTCCCTGACCCAGCCCACCTCTCTGACCTTAGCCTATTTCTCCCTCACTCACTACGCTAGAGAGACACACACCTTGTTCCTGTTCCTAGAAGCCTTGGCACATCCTGTTTCTTCTGCCTGAAATACTCTCACCACAAAATTTCACGTCGCACCTCTCATCTCTCCTCAGAGAGGATGTACTTGGTCATTTCTCCAAAGTGGACCCCAAGCCATTTTCAACTCCATCAGTGAATTTTATTTTCTTTATAACTTTCCTTATCACTACCTAAGACTATCTTCTTCTTTCTCCACCCCTATTTTCTGGTGCCCCTCAGTAAAACATCCACACCATGAAAACTGTACGGCTCATAGCTCTATCCCAAGTGCCTGAATATATTAGCTGTTCAGTATATATTTGTTGACTGAATGATGAGACCAGAGGCAGCCTTAAATCAGGAGCACCTGGCTTCTCTAAGCCTCTTCTCCAGCCCTCCAGAAGGAGTTTCTGCTTAAGACGTGAACATTGCAAGCCTTCAGATTCTTTCCTCTCCAGGGTTCCTGGCTGTCTTTAGACACAGGGCTCAGTTCTAGTTGAGAAAGAGAAAACAGCCCCCAATATCTAGGACCTAGCCTGGCACTCACAGCTTGGCCATGATGTTCTCATGTTTAACAGAAATATTTCCATAGAACTCCAGCATCAGCCAAGGCTGCTCTGTGACCCTGATGAAGCAAAGCAAAACAAGATTACTCCATAATCATGCCTGGACCTAGACAAAAATAAGAACATTGTCCAAACCACAAAAATGACCGAAGATACCCCTTTCTTGGATAAAATGTGTGACTGATATTTCTTCACCAATTATAGCTTTAGCCTTGTCTCCCTCCTCTTAGCCTTTTATGTAAGAATAATCAAGATACCCATAGAATTACCTCTGCTTCTGATAACACCCAATCCAGAGCAAAATCCCGCCTCTCTGAACCCTCCCCAATATCACCTGAGCCAAAGCTAACTTCTGTAAGTTCTCTGTCATATCCTCTCACTGAGACACCCCACGGCTCCCCACGCTGTGTGTTAGCCCTCGCCGCAACTGGTCGGTAACCCCAACACTGTTCAGCTCCAGGTGATCCTGATGCTCTCTGGCTGGAGGACATTGACACTGTGGACTGGAAGTCGGGCTTGGCTGCTTTGCCATCTTGGAGGAAGAAATGCTAGTTGGGCCAGCTGGTCGGCTAGAAAATCCTGAACTACTTTACCAGTGAGTCAGTAATACTGGATACACACTGGGTGTGTATTACCAGCTTGCACAAGAGCGGGGCGGTGAGGTTCCAGGTGGAGCAGCTTCCTTACGGGCGCACGGCACGCAGGGACTCAGAAGGTGCAGCCATGACCTGCCTGGTTTTCCTCAGGGATGGCTCAGCCCAAGACACGGCTGCTCCTTATTGCCAATCTGTTCGAGTCAATCTCCCCAACACAGGTTCAAAAGCCAGTGGCACCTGCACTCTTTTACCTGCCCCACCCCCCAGGTTCCTTGCAGTCCATGTTAAACTCTCCTTCCTGCCTGAACTAATTCCCTTGTTGGTTTTCTTAATACCCTTACCCTACCCCTCCTGCCACAGCTGAGCCAGAACCACTGCTACCGCCACCAACACAGCCTCTGTACAGCCACAGCCATGGCCACATCCAGCTTCTGCCACAGGTATGTGCATCTGTGCCGCTGGGCTCTGACCTCTGGGCCTCCTTCCCTCTTTTCAAATCCTGCTGGATGATTAACTCCCATCCTCCCCAAAGTCTTCTTGGTTGAGCCCAGCTGCCTACCCACGTTCATAGCAGCTGCTCTCAACATTTACCAAGCAAGCTCAGGTTACAGTAGCTGTAATCAGGTTGATTTATGGGTTCCGGATAATCGTGTGGACTGTGCGTATGTTTAATTTTGATGGAGTGGTGGGAGTGAGTCCTACTGCTCATGTCCCCATCGAGAGCCAAATGTCCCATCACAGAGGCCACGCCTGCTGGCTTTCTTTTTTGACCACTTTCTCCCTACTACCTGAGCCCAGGATGGTGACTACCCGGCACTCCACAAGTTCTCAATGCTCTAGGAGAAGGTCAATCAAGGACTGATTTTCTGTGAAGTTGAAGAATGATACCTCCTTCTCAGGTGACCCAAATCCCAACCCCAGGCCAGCATCTGTGCCTTCAGTTGCCAGGAAGGCTTCAGAGGGAGCTGTTTTCAGGGATCCAAGAAGCATATCAGCTCTCCTGACCAGCCCAAATTGTTTGCTCCTAGCTCGGAGCTTCATGGCCTTCTGTTCATAAAACATTGATCCTGGCGTATTGTTTTTTTCTAGAACTGAACATTTGTCAGCCTGACGACTCCAGGAACCAGCTCACTCCAGTTAAGGGTGAGTTAATCTCTGAGGTCCTTCTCATCAACCACCTCTTGTAAACACCTGGTGACGCTTTACAGCACAAGGTCAAAGATAAAGCCAGACACATTTTTAAAAAGGGGGAGCATTGGGATACAGAATACTCTCCTGCCTTAAATAGAACCAGATTAATCTAAATGCAAAATGTGGAGCAATGTCTAAGATATGATGTTAAGTGAAAAAAACAAAGGTTGCAAAATAGTATACACACTGTGAGTTCATTTTTATAACTCTATTTATATTTAATGCTTTTATGTATAGAAAAAGAGTGGAAAGGATGTTTTTCAGTCTGTTATATAGAAAGAGTTATGAGAGGACTTTGAATTCTTTATAGTCATGTCTGTTATTTTTGCAATCAGTAAATAGTTTTTTGTAAAAGGGACTTGAGATAACAACTCTTACTTTCATACCATTTATTTTTTGCTTTACCATTAAAAGAATTTTACTTAATTAAAGGAATCTCTATGTATATCTTTGTTTAGATTTTTATTATCTCTGATTTCTAACTTATTCTTGCCTCAAAAAAACACAAAACATATCTCCAAGCACTTCAGATTTCTCACAAACTTCATCCTGACACCAGCCTGGGGAAATCTGAGAAGGAGGGATCATTCCACAGCCCCTCAGAAAAATAGTTCGTTGGGGAAGTGGTTGAGGGACAGTTATTCGTTGTGTTCATTCAACATACACTACTGAGTCCCGCTGTGTATCAGGCTGTGTGCTTGCTTCCAGGGCCAGTTGACAAAAGAGATTAGAATTTCAAGGAAATACTCTAGGCTATTCGGTTGCATTAGGACTACAGGTTTGCCCCACAGTACAGGGTGGTGGGTAAGAATGGGGGTTGGAGAGTCAGGCACCAATAACCTCAGGGTCATCTGCCAGTTAAGGAGTGGGTCAGATGCTAATAACAACAACCAGAAATAACATGGGATTAAACAAGATAGAAGTTTGTTTTTCCTTCATTTAGGCAGACGTGCCTGGAGGGAGGCAGTGTGATGCTGGTACAGAAAGTCATGGTCATCAAGGACCCAGGCTCCTCTGTCCTTCTGCCCTGCCATCCGTAGGTTGTGGCCTCCTTTCTCAAGGCCACAAGAGTTGGTGCTGGAGCGTTAGCCATCAAATCTGTACTCTAGGCAGGTGGCAGGAAACAGAGGAAAAGAGTAAGAAAAAAAGCCCACATAAGCCCATAACCTTATTAAGAAGCTTATTTGGAAGTCTTACCCAGTGACCTCTGCTTCCATTTTATGGGGATAGCGGCCTATAAAAGAGTCTGGAAAATGTAGAAAAATATAGACTTTGAGCTGTCCGTATTGCCTGCTCGGGTGAAGTCAGGCTTCCCTTTACAAGTGAGAAGGGGACTTTACATCCTAGCTGGGTACCTAGCTGTCTCTGCCCCAGGGTCATACCTTGCCTGCTTCCCCAGTACTAGAAGATTAAATAAGACACTTGTAAAGCCTTCAAATGTCACCTCTCCTTGGAAGGCTTCTTTGGTAAAGTTGGCCATTTTTTTTTTTAATTTTTTTTTTTTAACGTTTATTTATTTTTGAGACAGAGAGAGACAGAGCGTGAATGGGGGAGGGGCAGAGAGAGAGGGAGACACAGAATCGGAAGCAGGCTCCAGGCTCTGAGCCATCAGCCCAGAGCCTGACGCGGGGCTTGAACTCACGGACCGCGAGATCGTGACCTGAGCTGAAGTCGGACGCTTAACCGACTGAGCCACCCAGGCGCCCCAAAATTGGTCATTTTTTAAATTTATGGATCCAACGGCACATTGTTCACACCCAAATCCTACCACTGGCTGGGGTTTATTGTAATTTTGCATGACTATCTCCCCAGTGGACTTTGAGGCCAGGGGTGAGGCCTTATCCATCTTTGCTGGAGTGCTAGCATTCTGTAGATTCTCAATCAATCTTTATGGAATAAATCAAAGAATTTCCCTCTATTCCTTTCTTGATTGAACTTCCTGAACCAATTTTACTTCTAAGTCCAAATACCCTCCAGGTCCTAAACCTTCATCTTTGAAAAGTCGCTTTTGGGTTTTGGTCTCAGGTCTGAGAAAGAGTGGAAGGAACAATAGCACTGGTCTCAAATACCTGCTTTGTCCTTTATTTGCTGTGTCACATAAGGAAAATTGCTTAACTTCTTTGAGCTTTAGTGTTCACTGGGAAGTAAGGATAATATTAACGATGTTGTGTATGTGATATAAAGATTAAATGAAAGTGTTCAGCATGTATCTGGCATGGACCAGCACTTATCAGTAGACATAAGCATCTTTGGTCTTTTGATATTTTTCCCCTGTACTCTAATAGAGCTAGCCCAGGCAAGTTAAAAATAGCTACCACTTTTTGAGCATTTAAAAATTCCAGGTGTTACCTTGAGATAGTACCATTAGGTTCGCCCCATTCTACAGATAAGGCTACTGAGGTTCAGGGAGTCACCCAGCTAGAGGACAGAGGTAGAGTCAGAGCAGTCTGGTCACAGACTGTACATGAGACCATACTGCTTTTCATGTTGAATTTGCCACCATTTAGCTTCAGCATATCCCCATCAACGTTTCCAATTTCTCTGGGTACTCAAGAGGCCACGTCACCGTGGAGGTAGACAAGGAGGATTCCGGGTCAGTTTACCCACAGGGATGACTTTCTCAGCTTAAAAGTTCCCACAGAACCCAGCAGCTACTCATTCCTCAGAGAACATTATGAAAAGTTCAGTTGAAGAGCCTGAGAACGACTGTGACCTCAGAGCTCATGAAATCCAGCCTGTGGAAAATTCAAACTTGTAAAAAAACATCAGTGTGTGTGCGTGGGAGGGATAAGGTACATTATCTAAGGATAATTTACTTTATAAAGTATAGCACCTAAGCCTTCCTTTATTTGACAATCTTTCCCCGTGTAGTTATAGTGATTTAATTTTTTAAAAAATTCCATTTATGTGAAAGTTTACAGGGACATAGCTATTAAGCCAAGTGAGATACACCCATGTAATTCTGTGATCTTGATATTGCCAGGAAATTGCTGCAAACACTGCCCTATCTTACCCTTTGCCTTGCATTTTTCTCTTCCAAATTTTCCTCTGAGAAGGTACTTTTTGAACCCAATTATAAGAAGAACATCATTGAAAATCATTCAATTATCACAATAGAAAGAAGTTAATTTTGGCTGTGCTGGAAGCTTCCATCAACCACTAGCATCTTTTTTCAGCACTGGAAAATTACAGTTTCTTTCCCTACTGTTTTAAAACTCACAGAGCCTTTGGGAATCAGCCTAAAGGATCTGGCCACCAGCCAGTACCAGAGGGGCGGAGGCAGATCGCTAATGATATCACGGAACTTGGAGGCCAGTGAAGGAAGAGACGGTGTAAGGAGCTGGCCTCCTGAAGCTGGCCTTGGTTGTTCCTGGACAAGCTGTCCTAGACGCTGTCTCCAGTGTGCCTTTCTGACCAGACTGCCAGTCATGGGGTGTGAAATTTCTGGCCAGAAAGGGCAGAAAGCAGTGGGGAGGAGGAGGGGGAGGAAAGGGGATGAGAATCCATAAAATCATAGAGAAGTGAAGCACATATTTTCCTTACATTTTCAGAAAGTTTAAACCATACTTGACTTTGATACAGAAGTTATGGGTTGCCAAGGGACTAGAAGCTACTCAAACATCACCAGCCTCAACTGAAAAGAAGAATCAGGAACCCAAACATTTAAAAATTTTTGAGTGTGGCCTTCTAGAGGAAACCGCTGCCAGTTTACATTTCAGGAAAACCTGGCCTGCTGAAGTCTCTTCTGACTCATGCTTACGGGCTAGAGCTCTTGCTCGAAAGGGTTGACATTTCCTTGTAAAGCAACAAAATGCAGCCATAGGACCCAGGGCTTCTCAGAAATCCCCTGCAAGCTCTTCCTCTAAATCCTGAACCAATGGGGCCTGTCAGGGTGAGGCCAGTAGGAGTTTAGGACAAAGATTTAAGGAGGCCTTCACTCTCAGGGTTGCTCGAATGCATGGTCGGCCCCGAAAGTGAGGGCCTCCTTAAATCTGGCTCCCTGGACCCTTGCTTTGCTTACTTTCCTCCCAGCCCTGCCTTTCAAAGTCCCCACTCAGCGACCCCCATTCTAAATCCCTTGGTTTGGGATTAGGGGGTAAGATTTCTAAAAGCTCCTCAGATGATTCAGATGTACAGCCAGGAAGGAGAGACACTGCTTTAAGTGAACAAGGGTTGGTGGAAAATTCAAGGAATCCAACTAAAAGCCAGGAGTCAACCTTGAATTCATTTCTTCCTTGCATGTTAACTGGGGGGTGGGGGGGGGGTGGGGGTGGTGGTGGAGGTGGAAGGGGGAATTCTTATCAAATTCATTTTGGTTCAGTCTGTTCGCTATATTATAGGTCACAAAGGGTCCCATATCCAATTGCCAGATAAAATATAGGATGCCCAGGTGAATTTGAATTTCAGATAAACAACAAATGATTCCAAATCCAACTAGGCATCCTATATTTCTGTTGGCTAAATCTGGTGATCCTCATTTTGCATGACATGTCAAAGTATGTGGACTTGATTATGTAAGGCAGCATTTCCTAGTTTGTATTACAGAACAAAGTTGTGGTGGATATAATGTGTATTATACTAAGAAAAAACCTCCATAGTCAGCTAAATTTGGCAAATATTGGGTTAAACCAAGTTAACCTGGGTTTTTTGGCTACAAAACTTCTTGGAGGCTTTAATATGTAAGTGGACATTGTACCCCTTGGAGTTGGAGAATTACAGTTTCCAAGTTTACATACCTGGGACATCTTAATAACAAATGTTCCAGAAAACTTAAATGTGGAAAACACCACAGGGAGAGGTGGGGTGCTACTGAAGGGTTTTAAGCAGGCAAGTGACACAGACCAGTGATTGAGACAGATCGTTCCACTTTTAGAAGTATCGATTTTGAGAAGGACATGACTGAAAGCAAAGAACTGAGATAGAAGGCTCTATTTGTTTGCTAGAGCCAACATAACAAAATACCACAGACTGAATGGCTTAAATGACAGAAATTTATTTTCTCACATTTCTGGAGGCTAAAGTCTAAGATCAAGATGTCAGCAGGGTTGGTTTCTTCTGAAGCCTGTCTTCTTGTCTTGTAGACGGCCATCTTCTCCCTCTGTCTTCATGTGGTCTTACCTCTGTGCCTTTTTGTGTCCTAATCTCCTCTTCTTCAAAGGACACCAGTCATATTGGATTAGGAAACACTTGGGACCTCATTTTACCTCAATTACCTCTTTGAAAGTTCTGTCTCCAAATATAGTAACATTTGGCAGATACTTGAGGCTAAGCCTTCAATGTGTGAATCTGGGTGGGAGAATACAATTCAGCCCACAACAGAAGCTATTAAAATAATCCTAGTGGAAGATGACAAGGTTATTAGTTAAATTAATGGCAGTGGGAATGCAGAGAAGAGATTGGATCCTAGAAATATTGGAGGCAGAACTGAAGAGACAGATGAATTGATTAGATGTGGTGAATGAGCAAAAATAAAGCATAGTTTCTAGCACATAATCACATTCAAATATATTTGTTTCCATCTCTACTCTTCCCTGAGTCTGGAATAGATCTTTCATGTAACAAAAATTTATACTCCTAGTGCAATGTTGGTGTGGTATTGAATTCATCTCAGAGACAGAGCATGAACAGCGCAGTTATTAAATATTTCCTCCTTTCTTCCAAAAATGTACACTAGTTTTTGTATTGGGATGATTGACTAATCTCTGAATCATCTCTCCCCACCCCTGGAAAAAAGTATTGAGCGTTATGAAAACGCCTGGCCGTAACTCTGCCAGATTCGTTCTGGCTCCAGTGAGTAGAGTTCGGGTGATCTCCATGGAGAACAAAGGCTTGGTGAGGAGCAATGTCTTAATAGACCTGGCTCCCCTGGAGGTTGTGGTCCTCTGGCCCTTTAAGACATATCGAAGACCAGCCATAGTTCCTACCTTCAATAATAACCTCTGAGAATTGAAATCCTGGTCAAATTTTGATAGTATGAAAAAAAAATTACTGTGTGGTTTACACAGATGAAGAAGTAGCCAAAAGACATTTTTGGTGGCAGCCTTCAGTTCTGCAGAATCTATAGAACAAATCAACTCTATAAAAAGAAACTCTTAGGATTGTTGGAGTGAGGGACTACAGATCCACAGGTCAATGTACCTTCTGAGTACCAGCCTTTAAGCTCTCCCTGGCCTCATTTGGTCCGGGCACCAAGAACATCAACAACTGGATGGCTATAGTATGAAGGGGGTGTCGTGGTAACACCCTGAAATTCTGACAGACCTACCACAAGCTGGGACCCATCTTTGCTGAGGCGTACAGAATTCTTGTTGATACAAGTGTTCTTTAAATTAAAAGCAATAAATTCCTTCTGGTTTAACTTAAAAAAAAAAAAAGAAACAGTTGAGACAACTTGGATTCTTTTCCCTTTGTCTTCTGAGGATTGATGCATTTCTCAGGCTTTTGGCCTTTCTACCTATTAAATAAAAATGCTGGCAAAAGGGCAACCACTGCCTGTAATCTTCTTCTCTTTTGAGTCTTTAATCTTTCCATGGCTTCTTCCTTTCAGCCTGCACTTGAAGTTTGCCTCATTCCAAAGATTTTCCCTTGACCAGTCATCTTGTAGCATTAATATTCTGCCTTGTTGTAGAGCTGGAGTCTTGCCCTGCGCTCCCTTATTCAAGTAACAGCTGCTTGAAAGGTAAGAAGGAGTTCCTCTGTGACTCTCCCTTGGCTCCTAGCACATACCTTGATTATGGCAAATACTCATCCAGCTGTCCTGAATCTGATGTAGAGCCTCTACCACTACCTCCTATACTTGCAACACTCGGGAATTCCTAGTTTGCTCCACTGCTGACATCTTTTCTCCTGAAACTTAATTCAAATTCATCCCACAACAATTTAAGTCCATTTTGTACTCCATTCGTAGTATACTGTTTGAAAAAATGGTCAAAATCATCCCCTTCCTTGTATCCGTGACCCTTTGCAATGTGGCTTTCCACTTCCTCCCATCAAAGGATAGTATCTATCTTCCTGCCCTTTGAATGTGGACTGACCATGTGACCTGCTTTGACCAGTAAATCACAGCAGAAATGACGCTGTGCCATTTCCAAGCCTAGCCCTTAAGAAGTTTGGTGAGTTTCTGTTCTCTCCCTTAGAATTCTCTCCAGCTACCATGTGAACAAGATTAAGCTATGTGAAAGACCACATAGCCAAATCAACTTTGTTGCCCCTGTTGGCTTTAGCTGACCATCAGTTATATCTCAGAAGCAGAACTCCTTAGCTGACCTGTGGCTGACCATGGATGCATTAAAGAACTCAGCAAAGACCAGAAGAGTATACAGTTGATCACCCTAACCTGCTGATTTGCAGAGTCATGAGTTAAATAAATTGTTGCTGTTTTAAGCCACTAAGTTTTCCACAAAACTTAAATAGTTAACTACACACCATCCAAAATGTTCAGATGTTTAAAGAGTGTAAGAAACTTCTAGTCAATCCATATGACTCCACAAATTTATGCATTTATATAATTTTGGTGCCCTAAACTCATAGTAATAAGAGATAGAATAGGAAATAAAAACTGGATAGCTGGCTCATGGACAAACATTTCAACAAACCAGAAACTTATAGTGCTGAGGAATAGGAATGAAAGCAAGAAGAGGTCACTGGGGAGTTTGGTCTCTGCAAAGTAAAGGGAATTTCACTTATGGCAGGGGATAAAAGCCAATTTACTGCTTGAAGCTGGGGGTTGGTGGGAGGTAGATAACACCCCCCAGTGTCGACAGTGCATGAAAGGAGGCTTAAAAATAACTGTCTAGTATGGGGTGCCTGGGTAGCTCAGGTCACGATCTCACAGTTCGTGGGTTCAAGTCCCACACTGGGCTCTGTGCTGACAGCTCAGAGCCGAAAGCCTGTTTAGGATTTTGTATCCCCCTCCCCCCACCCACCCCCAGCTCCTCTTCCACTCATGTTCTCTCTCTCTCTCTCTCTCTCTCTCTCTCAAAACCAAAAAACACTAAAAAAAAATAATTGCCAAGTATTACCATCCAATCAGGCATTCTCCCCCTCCTTCATCTACTGACTTTGCTGAAGCTAGAGGTCAGTTCTCAGTCCTCATTTTACTAAGCAGACTTGATCCTCTCAAATTTTCCTCTTTTCTGTGTGAGGATACAACACTTCCCTGGTTTCCCTTCTACTTCATTGGCCAGTTTACTTGGTTTTGTTGTTAATGGTTCCCCCTCTTCTTCCCAAACTTTTAATGTTGAAGAATGCTTAGATTCAGTCATTGGTCCTGTTCTGGATACATTGTCACTCCTTTGATGATCTCATCCGTGTTCATGGCCTTAAATATAATCTAGATCCTGACCACTTCCAATTTAAATTTCTAGCTCAGATCTCTCTTAAAACTCCAGGCCTATATATCCAAAAGCCTACTTAATATCTTCATTGGATGTCTAACAGAAATCTCAAATTCAAATGAACTCCTGATTTTCCCCTGCCCTAATATCTCTGCTCTACCCTTAATCTACCTGATCTCAGGTAATAGCAACTCTGTCCTTCCGTTCCTGAGGCCCAAAATCTTGATATAACCATTCTCTCATATCTCTCAACAAACATCCCAGGAAATAGTGTTAAATCTACCTTCAATATTTATCTAAAATTTGACCATTTCTTATTTGGAATCATGGCTTTTGGCAAACTGTGAGCCTGGGAAAGTGAGAGGGCCCAGACACAATCTATGAATGGAAAATGAGTAAATGCTGGCTAAGTGCCTAGATGTATTGTATCTCCAATTTCACCAAAAGATAGAAGCTTCACCTGTTTCTAAGCTCAGGTGAGGCAACTGCAAAACTATTTGGGGGAGGTGGGAAAATAAAAAAGTTAAAACCTTCCCAAATAAGATTTGGAAAGCCTGTAGACCAAAATTCTAAATTCTACCCAAAAAAAAGTCTAAAGTTAATGAAGTCAACAAATTACTTATCCTGAGTAAAATTATTTTATAGAATAGCCTGAAAATATTTTTTAAATGAGTATGTTTTGGAGTATTCAAAGAAATAAAATGAACGACCAGTTTCCATTTTTAAAAAAAGAGCATGTTATGAAAAACTAATAGGCATACATAAAATAAATTATATAAATATGAAAAATAAGCTATTTGAGGGGTGCGTGGGTGCCTCAGCTTGTTGGACATCTGACTCTTGATTTCAGCTCAGGTCATGATCTCATGGTTCATGGCATCGAGCCCCACATTGGGCTCTGAGCTGACAGTGCAGAGCCTGCTTGGGATTTTCCGTCTCCTTCTCTCTGCCCCTCCCCCTCTCCCCAACTCTCCCTCAAAATAAATAAAGAAACATTAAAAAAGAAAAAGAAAAAAGAAGCTATTTGAAATATTTGAACTAAAAATGTTAGTAATTTGAATTAAAAATTCAGTTGATAGGATAAGCTCTAGCCTGAACACAAATACATAGAGAATTAAAGAATTGCAAAATCATACTGAGGGATTTACCTGTATACAGCCAAAGATAGAAAAGATATGAAAAAAGACAAGGAACATAGTTTGAATAGCTACAACACATGGCAAATAGGAGTTCTCAAGAAGGAAAGCAATCCTTGGAGATGTAAATAGCAGAGGCTTTTCCATGATTGAAAAAAGAGAAGAGTCCTCACAAGAAAGGAGCTCTCTGAGGGCTAAGATGAATAAAGAAAACTCATGCTTACCATGCTTACCAGACACATTGAATTAAGAATGCAGAGTGCTAACATTAAAGAGAAGAAGTTTGGGGAGCCTGGGTGGCTCAGTTGGTTAAGCATCCGACTTCAGCTCAGGTCACGATCTCATGGTTTATGAGTTTGAGCCCTGCATTGGGCTCTGTGCTGACAGCTCAGAACCTGGAGTGTGCTTTGGATTCTGTGTCTTCCTCTCTCTCTGCCCCTTCCCCACTCACACTCTGTCTCTCTATCTCTCAAAAATAAATAAACATTAATAAAAAAAAAATCATAAATTTCTGGAGAGGAAATATATTCTCTATAAAGGAGTAACAACTGCATTAACAGTAGATTTCTTACCAATAACAACACAGTCAAAAACTCCACTGAAAGAAATATTAAAGGATGTTATTCACGAAGAAGAAAAGTGAACCCAAGGCATGGAATATAAGAAATAATAATAAGACAGAAATTGATAACATTTATCAGTGAGTTTAATTAATTATTGACCATGAGGGCATGCATATTAACCATAACCATACTTTTGGATTTTAAAAAGGGTATAATTCAAGCTCAATAGTAAGCTTACAGCAATAGTAAGATAGGAGGAAAGGAATACCATGTTTAATCTCTATTAGGCCTATGCCATAGTAAAAAGAAAAAAAAAGGATAGAAATTATGAATAACTTTAGCCTTTGTTTAAAAAGTTTATGGTTAGGGTAGCCTGTGTGGTTCAGTTGGTTGAGCATCTGACTCTTGATTTTGGCTCAGGTCATGATCCCAGGGTTGTGGGATCGAGCCCTATGTTGGGCTCTGTGCTGAGCATGGAGCCTGCTTGGGATTCTCTCTCTCTCTCCCTCTGCCCCTCTCCCCTGTTTGCATGTGCTCTCTTTCTAAGAATACGAAAAATAGAATAAGTTTATGGTTATAAATATGTATTTTTTAAAAATTAAAGGGAACCACTGTAATCAATAAATAAATTTGTATCTATTTAAACATTCTAAGTATATGAAAACTATTAATACAGTAGAAGGCAGAAAAGGAGAAGTTTACAAAGCAAAAAAAAAAAAATTATGGTAAGGTGAAAACCCAAAATAAGAAGGCAGTTCCAATATACCACAAAAAATATAAAGGGATCACATTTATCTAGTAAAAATAGTTATCAGAGTGGATTTTTTAAAAATCCAGCTGTATTCCTCTTTTAAGAGACATAAGTAAAACAAAACCAAAAGAGAAATTTTGAATAAAAAAGAAAAAGAGGAACCATGTAATAATAATAAAAAGAAACCCAGTACAGTAATATTTTATCAGATAAAATAGATTTTAAGGTAAAGGCTCTATATAATATCAGATGAAATAATCCACCAAGATGTAGCATTCATGATCTATCCACATCTAACAGCATAACTCTGAAAAATACAAAGCCAAGGCTGAAAGAAATAAAAGGAGGCATCAACAAATCTATAATCATAGTGTAGATTACCGAGATCAAGGAAAATGAAAGCTTAGCAAGAATTTAAGAGGTTTGAACAACAAATCTACTAGATATGTAGGAAAAAGTCCTTATACTCAACATTAGACCTAAATACATATTTACATAATCTTATCTCCTATTCAAGTCACAAAGGATAGCTCAACAAATGTACAAGGATATTATAGAGACCATATTCTCTGACTATAATGCAATTAAATTTGAAATTAGCAATGAAAAGTAATAAAAACAATAATGACACATGTCTATAAACTAGCAAAGCAACCTACTAAATAACTCATGAATTAAAAAGGAATTCACAATGGAAATGATAAAATATTTAGAAGTAAATGACAATGAAAGTACCTCATATTACAACCTGTGGAAGCTGGTCCAAAAAAAAAAAAAATGCTGTTAATGGTATTTTGGGGACAACTGACAAAATTTGAATAAGGTCTATATATTAGATAATAGCATTATATTAAATTTTCTGATTTTGATAATTATACTGTGGCGTGAGTGTCTTTGTTCTTAAGAAATATTCACTGGGGCACCTGGGTGGCTCAGTTGGTAAAGCATCTGACTTCAGCTCTGGTCATGATCTCACGGTTCGTGGGTTCGAGCCCTGCATCGGGCTCCGTGCTGACAGCTCGGAGCCTAGAACCTGCTTTGGATTCAGTGTCTCCCTCTCTCTTTGCCCCTCCCCAGCTCTCATTTGTCTCTGTCTCAAGAATAAATAAAACATCAAAAAAATTTTTTTAAGAAATATTCATTAAAATACTTAGGGATAGAGGCATATGAACATTCTCAAATTGATCAGATGATGATGATGATGGTGATACCTAGAGAGAAATAACAAAAATGGTATACGGGAGTGAAGGGCAAACAATATTCTTTTACACTATTTTTAATAATTTTTTGTGTAAGTTGGAAGCTTGAACTTCAAAATAAAAAGTTTAAAAAGAAAAAAAAAACGAATGCAGTCAGAGTTAAAGTTAAATAGTTAGTAGTTAAACTATTTAAAACTCCAAATAGTTCTGTCTTTTAAGAAGGATAGTGATTTGCCAGAATGAATTTCCCTTCTGAAGATTCTCAGTTTCACTGATTGGATAAAACAAAAACTTGTTATGTGAGAAAACGGCATGTTCTGCAAATGAGCAAAGTAGCCCACAATGTCTGTTGTGTATGGAACAGCATCTCAGGGTTGTTGGCACCATTTGTTAGGAATTGCCTTGGGGATAAACACAGACTAGTGACTAAACAGTGATGTCACACAATTGTTTTAAATAAATGAACCAAAAACGCCATTTGTGCCACATTCCAACTAGGTCATAAAACTTTATTTAAGAAGTTTTGACCCTAGGATTTCTCGAAGCCATTCACAATACTTTGTTTTGACTCCTCTCTCCATGGGTCGTGATTCAAAACAGTGCAACCCAATCTCCTTTAAAATGTTGCCTGTGAAATCTGGCTCTTAACTTCAGAAGAGCGCTAAAGTGTCAACACGTGGCTGAGAGATTGCTTCCAGACGCTCAGCACTGTGTAGAAAGATCTAATGGTGGAGGATAAAAGCAGGAATATCGTGCAGTGCTGTGCGATCACCAAGGAGTAAACGTGAGTGTGGAGGAAGGAGGAGAGAGAAGTGAAAACAGAGAAAAGATGGATGAGCAACGTGTGGTTTTGAGACGAGCTCTAAGGACAGGTTTGGGAAAATCTACCAGCCCCTACACGTCCACAAGGTCACTCAGTTGCCAGGTAAACCTTTTTGGTGAAAAAGGAGAAAGTCCTAGACTGAGGGCTTTGGGAAGGTTGCATGGTGGAGAATCATTGCTAGAGATGATAGAGAAGAATATAGATGCCAGATGTGTGATGACACTGTTTTCTCAGTCAGTAGATTATGGTGGGCTTGATGGGCCAGGCCATGTGGATTGTTTGGGGACCTTACGCATTTTTGCAGCAGACTTACTTTGTAGTCCTCCTTTGGGACACCTCTCTCCTTGCCCCATCAGACACACAGTCTTGGTCCTGCAAGTCCTTATTTCGCAAAGTCATAGCAACTCGGGTCAATGGCGCTCACAGCATATTGGCAGCCAGGAGGAGACTAGGAAATTATGCCACTTCTACAAGACAGCGCAGTTTAGGTTTTCAATGAATTCTTTACCTCTTTATTTTATGTCAAAGTCTATTTTAATTAAAATTACTCCAGAAAATAGAGCGTGCAACCAACCCTAGAAGTGCACATTTTACTTCTAGCAAGTATAGAGGGTCAGGAACTGCCTGAAATTTGCAAGCTGTGCCTAAGTATCATCAGCTCATGGGAGATGGCTATGCTTCTGAGGGCTCCAGCCCTGGTCTCTATTTCACCTGACCAAATTCCTGTCACAGTTGTTTCCCACAGAAAACCTTTCTAGCCTGGATGGGTCAAGCGGAGAATTCCTAATCTACCGGGTAAGTGTGAATACCTTTTTTCTAAACTTTCCTTCCTGACAGCTATTAGCTGTGAAGGGAAAGAGAAGAAAAAATCTGACTATATGAAAATAAATATTTCATAGGGGCAATCAGTGAAGGTTCTGGTGGAATTTGGGGGCCATAGAAAATAACGCTGGAAGACAGCAATGTTCAAACTTTCCCTATTACCCCACATTTTATAAAGATGCCTCAAGTGCCAAATCATCACTGACATCATCACCACCACCATCATCATCATCATCATCTTCATTAAGTCCGTCTCTACTCCTTCTGCCCATAAAGGGTTTCAATGGACACTATTTGAAAACCTCCAACTTAAGAAAATGAGGCCCAGAGAAATTGAGAGCCATACTCCACGCATGCCAGCTAAATGGTGACAGTATTGGCACACAGCCCCTTTGCCCACAGAAACATTTACTCATTGTCTGGAAGTTACTGCATCATAAAAAAAAATAGATGGCAGAGACTCCAGTAATTTCCAGTGTAAGAAAGACACTGTCGGAGTCAGAACACACAAAAATGTGTCTTCAAGCCCTCCAAATATGGGCAGCCAGGCTAAAACTCTTTGCAGCATTTATATTATTAACAAGCAGCAGACTATGTCTCCAGGAATTTGTATGACATCTCCTCCACCCCAACATGAGGTCCAGGCTATGGAGTCAGTGTAAGAAAGCAAACAAAACAGAGATGCAGGGTATGTGTATTCTTAGGAACTCTTGGATGCGTCCCACAATAGTGCTAGCCTTCTCCACTCTGGCCAGGACTTAAATTAGGCGTGCCATCACATCGTTTGGCAAGGATTTTGTTCCTGTTTTTTTTCCCAGGGAGAATAGGGAGAAAGGATAGGAAACACGACTTCACATAATAGCATGGCTATATTTATGTACTATTTTAAAACTTTGCACAGTTCACCCACATACTGCAAATTAAGTAAGTTTCACAGTAATTCTATGAGAGCGAAAGAGCTGCATTTTCCTTATTCCGCAAACAAGGAAAAGAAGGAGAGGGCAGTCATGTGGTTCGCCCAAGGCCACTCCATCGGTTGGTGACAGATGGGATGGGATGATCAGTCAGTGACTGAAGGAGGAACACTCCATTTTATTTTCCAGCAGACTCTAGACTGGATTCGGGCTCTGTCCTTCAGGGAACAGGTTGTAGGCTCAAACAGAGGGACTGTTCTAATTTGAGGAAACGGAACAGAGAAGAAATTTCAATGGCGCATGGATCAGAAGGGGGAAAAAAAACAATCATAGACAGATGACAGATATCACAGGATTCCCTCTGACCAGTGTGTTGTTCAAAATTGTTTTTTAGATCACTTATATTCAAATATAGACTTACCTTTGGTGAATAAGTAAGTTGTGGCACCACAGACTTGCATACCCTTTGCTGGTCAAAACTACCCTTCCCCACGAAGAGTTTTAAATCAGTTTAACTGACCCCTGAAATAAGGCTGAAAAAACTTTTTAAATGAAGAGTGAACTTTGAAAGCAAAGATCTCTGGTAATGCCAAAGCAAATCCCAGGAGTGAGAGGGCTAATTTGGCAGCTGTCAGGACAGATCAGTTCATGGAGTGAGAAATGGGTTGAAGGGAGGAGGCTCTGTCTACAAGGACAAAGCTGGGCATGTAGGTCCAATTTTTCAAGCTGCTTCTCTTCCTGAGGGAGCCACCCATAAACCCCCACATGCCTTGCCACCTCATCTGATGGAAGTAGAATGATACCTCTGGCACAGAGTCATTTCTAATTTCAATGGCATTACTGGGGCCTGAAACATCCATGCTCAGAAGTCCTGAAATAACATAGGTTTTTCAGCGGCTTGTCTGAGCACTCCCGGAATTCCTTTAAAATGCAGCAGGATGAGTAACTCTGGGCTCATTTCTGCAGAGAGAGCTGGGGAAAGGCCCAGATGCACAATGCCAACAGTGCAAAATTTGTAAAGCAAATCTAGTTAACAAGCTATTACTTTTCAGACCAAAACCTGTTGAGAATTAAGACGTCTTTCCGGAAACCCAGGGATTATTATTCATTTGCCTGTTTCACCTGTGCCAGTAGCGTCAGGAAATAGCAAGGTGGGACAGCCCACAAGAAAGCTAGCATCAACCACAAAGGATGTTCACGGCTCAGGCAGAACCAAACTTGGTTAAAAAGGCTTTTCAACTCAGGAATCGCTTCCCACTCTAAGAGAGTTTCTGATCATCCCAGAAGGTGATCTTGAGAACTTCAGCACCTTTGAATAAATATGAAAACCAAAGAACAAATCCAAATGTTCTTGGGAAGACAAGTTCTTTCTTTTTCTTTCTCAGGGGCCAGTGTTAAAAGCCCCTGACAACATTCCTGGGGAGCACATGTGCCTCTTGTTCAGGGAACTGAAGCATTGGACCAGGGGACAGGGAACCATTGGATCAGGGAACAGGGAACGTTGACCTTGGGCTAATCATTTAATTTGGGATTGGTAATTCATAGTCAAAGCCATGATTACTGTGATCTAACAGAAGTAAGCCTGCCCAGGCATGGGGACCCAAGGGTTATAATTTTAAGGATTTATTCTTTGGGAGTGGAGGCAAAATGATGATGGAAATAGAGCAGCCCAGATTTGAAAGCCTTATCCGTGAGTTTTATTAGGGCTCCTACGCCTTTCAACAAGCCTTGAGGGCTTTCTAGTGGGTCTGGGGAGGCATAACCCTTGTTAGCTCATAGGTATAGAGGCAGGACTTGGGTGGTTCATCAGCCCACACAAGGGATACTTGGAAGACATCGAGAAATGATATTTTTGCTCACCATTGTCTCACCAGAGCAATCTTCTGGAAAACTTAAATTTGATGTTCTTATCCCCTATTCAAAATGGCTTTCCATTATTCTAAAATAAAAGCCAAACTCCTCAATACTGATTACACAACCCCGTGTGATCCAGTCCCTCCCTACCTCTCCAGACCCTTGCTTTCCTCCTTCCCTTTAATCCAGCCTCAAGGACTAGATTTCGTTTCCTCCAATAACCAAGCTTTTTCTATCTAGAGCACTCACTTACCCTTCTTTACGTTTTAATATCTACTTTTCTTTCAGTGTGCAGCTCAAATAACACTTTTTCTGAGAAGCCCTCCTTGAATCTTCCGGTATTAGATCAGATAAAACCTCTCATACTGCTCTTGTAGAGCATCCTATTCCTTTCTTTTAGGACGTTTATCACAGTTGATAATTACATACTTACTTGTTTGCTTAGTGGATTAATTCCAGACTTTCCCACAAGATGATAAGCAGTATCTACTTGCCATTGTATCTCTAATGCCTACCAAACTCCTGGCACAGAGCAGGCACAAGATCCAATGATCTCACTAGGATGAAGGTGATGTGAATGGAAGATGACAACCTTACTCTAGAAATCCAGAACACTGCTATGATCCACACCTGCAGGCCTTACTGGGCAATGGAGCACCTATGAATAAAACAAATTCATTCTTTTCTGTTGTTTTGGCTGTTGGCAACACTGGGGGAATTTGAGAAGAGCTGAAATCCCAAACTTCCTTGTTGACTTTCTTTAGACATAAACCCAGCTGGAACACATTCTACCACCTGCCCTGTCTCTGGGGGAGCACACAGGGCAAAGTGAGGGAGTCTGTGTGGAGGCACTCTGGCCTGACTGTGGGATCCAATATAGCACATACTTCAAAATATGCTGACATGGAGTTATATCTCTTCAAAGCACTGTAGGCAAAACCCCTTGTTTTTAAAACAAAGCATTCATACAGAGCCAAGAATGTCCCTGAGTCAACAGTCCTAACCCTTTCTCAGTCTGCTTATGAGGCCCTGGGTCTCAGATGGATGAACCAAGGACCTGCCACTTAGAGACTACTGTCTGCTAACCCCAAGTGACATTGGTCGAGCCTAGACTGTGTATAGTAGGAGCCTGGGAGATAACAGGAGATGAAGAACATAGAAGGCTGCTGATGTAGCTGTGTAGACAGATAAGAACAGAACAATTAGAGAATAATTCCAAGGTTACACAAAAGTAAAAGTGTGATGGGATGGTACAGACCCTCCTCCTGAGCGAATTTCCTTTGCTTTAAGGATGAGATCCCTACAAATGAGGTCATTCAGGAAGTCTTCTTGGAGGAGGTCAGTTTGAGCTTTAAGGGAAAAAAATGGATTGGCAAAGAGCAGAACTGGACCTACAGTAACCATGCTGCCTGGGGCTGAGAGTCTGTGTGAGCGCTGTCGTCACATGGGATGCCTCTCCTCAACCATTTGGAGAAAAAGTAAATCCCTTTGTAACATCTAGGCGATGTGGGTGAAGATTTGTCCTGCTTTACAACTTCAAGTTAGGATATTATGTAGTCCCAGTGGCTCTCTGATTCTCTCATGCATCCAGGATTCCAGGTAACAATCACTTTGTTTCACCAGCTGAATCAGGCCCCCACTCCCAAAAGAACTGAAAACTATCTTATAACTTGGACTGAGCACTTTTGCTTCCCGTTTGTTATCTTTCCTGTTGTCTGAATCATTCTCCAAGGAAACACTGAAGTCCTCCTGAATTTTAATCAGCTGTGTCCACTTAGCTTCTGTTCACCTAGGCAAAGGGGCAAGAATAAAGGCACAAGGCATACCGCAACAGCAATTACTTTCCACGAGGAGTCAGAGATTGGAAGTGAAGCTAAAAGCATCTCTTTTAAGGCAAGCCATTTCCCCCAGGGAGTTTGCAGCTTGGAGCAAAGGCAGGACAATAAAAGATCAAGGATGTCTTTCTAAGGCTGCAAACAGAGCAGCTGACACATTCAAGTTGGTCTGCTTTTGACCTCTTTAAATGCCAGGACAGCAGCAAAGTGCCCACATCTGTTATAAGCTGGCCACCCATCTTTTTTTATTTTAAACCACAAACCCCGAGTGTTTGTAGAGAACAGGCAGGGAAGGACAGCCTGGGAGATCAGGGCCCTGTTTCAGCTGGTGTCACTCAAGCCTGTCTTCCCCAGAGTAGTTTTCTGTACTTCCGTCTTTCCCCTGTCTGTCCCACTCTGGAAGTCTGTCCCTCTCCCTGCTCTTACCTCCAATGGTTTCGGCACCTTCATTTTCAAATGCTAATGAAAATCGTGCTAGGCTGTGCAAATGAACAACTCCAGGGTAATCTTTCTCCCATTGTCTCTCCTGTAGTTGGTAGTTAGACCTTGGAACTGATTCCAGCAGCGCTGAGGTCAGAGCTACTGCTAAAGCTAAATCCCAGTTCGACTTTGTTAAGGAGGTGGTCCTTTGTCATTTTCATCTCCAGATAGAACCTCTGGAAACCTCTGTTTTCCCAGAGGTAAAATAATAAAAAAAGAAGTAGCCCAAGGTGAGTGCACACAGGTGGATGAGGTCTCTTGTCGAGGGCAGGAGGTATCCGTGAGTGCTGGGTCCTCCTTGTGAGCACGGTCATCGTGTCCTGCAAACAGAGCTTAGTGAAGTTACATCCACCTGTTGTGGTTTTCCCAAGAGGGAGAAAGAAATGACTGGGACTCTACTAACGACCACTAGCAGCACACTTTGGGTTGGGTCTCTCAAACTTTAACAGGCATACAGATCCTCCTGACTTTAAAATGCAGATCTCCTTTCAGTCTGGTCTCAGACAGAGCCTGCATTTCTACCAGGCACCTTGGTGATGTTGAGGCCACTGATCCCATGCACATTTTGAGTAGCGAGGGGTTGGGTTTTTGTTTACTGCCTTCCTACCCTCAGCTGGACTATGTCATTTTATCAAAACAATATAGTAGGAGTGATACCCAATTATTAGCCTCCTGAATCATCCATTGTTAGAGCTATTTTTTGCAGCTACATTAAAAAAGCCCCTCCCGGTAGTTCCCCATTGCACAAGAAGCCCATTTGTAACAAGACACTTTAGGCAAGCAAGCCACTATGCAAAACATTTTTGGCTCTTTCTGCTGCCTGACAGGTGGCTGCTGGTTGATGTTGGAATAGGAAGTTTTATATGATAGCGTTGACGGTGCTGATTCTGAAGGGGGTGAAGAGTACTTTGCTGTGGCAGCTTTAGCTCCCACTCAATGCCCGCTCCCACCCCCCCAGGCTTATGGGAAAGATGAGGTGGAAGCTGGGAGAGAAGCATCGGGCCATGCTCTGCAGACTGGGGGATATTATTTTTCACTTTCTCTGCTACAGGGCTTCCCACGCCTTTTATAAATATTTATAGGACAATTTCCTTCTTGAGAGTGCCCAAGAGTGGGGGATGGTGAGGAGGATGGTTGAACTGGGAAAGTAGGGAAAAGGTGGTGCTCACATGTATGAAGATTAGAAGGTGGCAGAAAGCTCCAGAGGGCTCATTCCAGGCCAGTCCCGTCACTTGCAAGAAGAGGAGTTGGACTAGACTAGAGATATTAAGTCTGGGGGCAGGGGTTTAAATTAGCAACTCCAGTCCATAGATTTCAACTGATTCTCAGAAGGTCCCTGATTCACAAAAGGTTAATCAGCACCAACCAGGATCGTTTCCTAGCCCCTCCCAGAGTGGATATTTAGAGTGCTAGGCTTCAAGAAATGGCAGACATCAAGCTCAGGTCGTGGGATTCGGAGGGCCAAGACAGCCACTTAGAATCATTTTCTAGCAGAGGCGAAAGGGGCTCAGCTATCGGCAACCCCATTTTACAGAGGGAAAGCTGAGGTACAGTCAACTCAAGTGACTGTCCTAAACCACGGGGTCAGAAGATAAGTCTGACTTAGAATCCAGGCCTGGCACAGGGAACACTGGTCTGCACTGGCCGAAAAGCCCCTTCAATCAGGCCGTCGCCTGGGAAGGGCAAGACATTTGTGGCCACAGCGCCAGGAGCCCCGCTGGTTATTTCTAGCTTGCTGAATGTCAAAAATCCAGGCCGCTTCTCACAGCAGCCTCCACTTGTCAGACCAAATCAAGGCATCCACGCGTCAAGCAGGCGAATCAGCTGCCTCCAGCACTGGCCTCGCTGCGCCCGCCCAGCGCGGTGCACCTGACCTTGTCCGGATGCAGCCGGCCAGCGAGCCCCGCCCCCGCGCCCAGGGCGACTGCTCCCACCTGCAGCCCCCGCGGTTTCTCCGTGTGGAGCCCGCTTGGCAGCCTGCCTTGGCCGACTGTGACCACAACGGACAGCCTCCCACGGCCTTTGACCCTAGAGAGGGATTGGGTAGAACCCTCTGCCTGCTCTCTGTTCCGGTTTGGAATTTCCCACCTTCACTTGCTTTTCTTCTCAACACACTTCTCACCCTGCAGCCCAGTTCCTTTTTAGGTCCAAATCAGCAAGCTTGTTTGTGTCTGCAGAATCCTGTTTCACAGCAATTGCAAGGCAACACTAGTCCTGAGTGTCTGCTGTTAGTTTCTTGTCCCAACTTCTCTTCATTGAATATTGGAGCAACTGCTGGCTAGGCTTTGGATACAGCAGACTGACCTTGACCCTCAGGGAGCCCACAATCTTCTGGGGGAAGAGAAGGTGATGTTTTAAGCTGTGATTTGATGGTTGCTATGGAGTTTGCTAGAGGAAATGGGGGTTGGGGGCAAGGATCATTGCAGGCAGAGAGAACACCGCAAGGTGTAAGGCCTGAAAGAAGGCAGAGGGGCCACCCAGGTAAAGAGATGGGAGCAATTAGCATGTGATGAGTTGGGAAAAAGCCAGAAAGGGACTTGTGAGCCAGAGAAAGGAATGTAGACTTTATCCTGACAATACAGGGCTTTGGAGGGGGTTTTACCATTTGGTTTTGTTTTGTTTTTTTGTTTGTATGGTTTGCCTTGGAGGGTTTTTAACAAAGAAGTGACCAATCAGATTTGATTTATAGGTGGGCCTGGAGGTCCTGTAAGTCCCAATACAGGGTCAGTAGCAGCATTTTCAAGGGCAGGGGCTATGTTCTCCCACTTGGGGCTCAAATTGGGGCTCCTACTTGGGGTGATTTCTTCACCCCTTCCCTGATGCTTTTTTCCTACACCCACCCCCACTGTGACTGGTTTGTTCTTTGGCGTCCTACTGGCCCTTCCTAAACTTTAGCCAAGATACTAGGTTGACAGTATTCCCAATCTACCACCCTGTTTTCAATCATTTATTTACTCATCTCACTTATAAGAAGTTGCTATATGCCAGGTGTTGTGCCAATCACTGGGGGGTGCGGAAGGGAAGACTCACATGTTTCCTGATCTCAAAGAGCTCAGAATTTGTCCAGTAGTCCCTCCACTTGCCCATGCACCAGAATCCTCTGTAAAGTTCTGAAAAATACAGCTGATTGAATATCACTGGACTGACTAAATTGGAATCTTTGGAGGTAGGTTCCATGGAGCCATATTATTAAAACTCCCCTCCAGGTAATTCTGCTGAGCAGTTAGAACTACTGATCTTGGGAGGGATTTCTCTGATGGCTGTTTGTCTACATGGTCGATGGGGAGAACAAACCCAGAGTCTGGCTCCTAGTCATAAGACAGTCAGAAATCACTAGGAAGGAAGACGGGGGCAAGCTCAGTCCACTGGACCTGTAAGCCTGGGACCTGCTGACATGCCTGCAGAGAAACAGGAGGGGTAGCGGCGGTGGGTAAATGGAAGGGCGGGGTAGAATGTATTTGGATGGTAGGGTGGCTGTGCCTGCCTAGAGTGGACAGTGCTTCTTCCTCAGCCTAAATTGTATCAATTGTCCAGTTAGAAAGCAGGAGACCAGCTTTCTGGCTTGTTGACATAAAGACTCCTTTTCAGCACCACCTTGATCGTCATGGTCAAGACCTAGGGATGTTCACACTGACCGGTTTCAAATGGTGACTGTGATGAGTAACTAACAAATCAGCAAGCATGTTATACACGACCCACAAATCTCTACCAGTTATGTCTGAGTACTGGGGCAAACTAAAGCAAAGGGAGTCTGTTAGCTCACTGTTCCCAGAAGTAGACCCCATAAGTATAACCATCCTCCGGGGGATTCCAGGAAGGTGCTATCCTGTCCAATCATGTCTGGAATCTCACATCCCCAAGGATGGGTCTTCAAGGGGTTTGAAGGATTGGATTTCCAGTTCCACTTTCTGTCTCTTGGCAACGACTGTTCTGAGAAATCTGTTAAGTATTTATCTGTTGAAAGCTTACTGTTGGCCAGGTACTGTGAAGCCTCAGTGAATATATGTACAAGCCACTTGGGAAGATAAGACACAATTTTGTGTAAAAGTAAATAAATACAGGACTTAGATATTCCCAGACCAACCTAGAAGAACTGGCTTGTGGTTGACTGGGGTTTTGTATCCTGACCACTTACTTGCCCAGTGTGTATTTGAGTGCACTATATTCCGGGTCATTTGCAGACATGTAAGGCATAGTCTTTGCCCTCAAGAAGCTCGCATTCCAATAGGGAAGACAGAATGTATCAGTATGGATATATAGCAAATAGTGTAGGCTGGGACGAGAGAGTGATTTGGTATCTGCTTTAGCATCAATAGGGCTTGTCCTGAAATATCCAACTTTTTTTTCCATACCCTAGACGTCTTTTGGGAAGACAGCTCTGATCATTTTGGGATTCACCTTATTGGAATTAGTGGTCAGGACATTACAGCCACTTCTATCACCATTATCAAACTTTGTGGTCTAGCCCCCGTGCTGGATTTCACTTCTCTCTCCATTCCTGTACATCACCTCCATTTCAGGTATACACCCATCTCTTCTACCAGGAACTGAGTCACTTTGGGTGGGAAGGTGATACAAAGAGAGAGAAGAAAAATGAATGAATACCTGATCATCTCCAGAAAAGGGGTAAGGTGAGTGCCACTTAACAGTAGAGTCTCCTATATGCCAATTGTGCAAACTGTTCATGGGCGTTTGCTCTTCTTTTAATCACTTCCCAGAAATACTGGTGATTTAAAATGACAGAAATCAGGACCATCAAGCCTAGAGAAGTGGGTGAAAAGTGATTTCCACCTGGACAAAGTCACTGCGTCCCTGTGCAGAGGCAGGTGCCCTGACCCCAGCCTGAAAGCTGAAGTTGGCTCAAAGGAGGCAGGTAGGAGGCCACTTCATGTCTCACTGAGAGGAGGCAAGCTGTCTGGCTCCTGCTTAAAAACCTACGTGCGATTTTGTGATTTTTTAGTCCCGACAACAGGTAATTACAGAGGCTTTGCCTGGCCCGGGGGGGGGGGGGGGGGGGGGGAGGTGGGGTTTGCGGAGAAGCTGCTCTCGCCACAGCGACCTTGGTGCACGGCCTCTATCGCATCTGGAGGGAGGTGCAGTCAAGCACTCAGGCCCCCCTCGCTGGTCACTGGTCACGCTCTTGGCTTCTTTGCATTCCTAGCTGGGAGACACCTTTGTTCCCGTCTCCCTGTCTGAGGCTTGAGCAGCGGTCCTCTTCAAGTGCCCATCTCTGCTGAATCCTCCTTAGTGGAGGGAGGGATGGGCATGGGGGAGGAAACCCTGAAGACACTCTCTTCACTGTCTCAGTACCCAGTACTTTTCCACTCGGAGCCCTTTCCCCAGCCTTCTCCTCCAACCTCAGGGTCCATAAAGCTGCCTTTTCCTCAGGGGCTTCCTCATGAGCAAGACAAGCCTCACATCTACACTGATGCAGCTGCCCCTGACTGGTATGCAGTTCCATGGCAGAAAATGGAACAGGAGATGGGCACCTTCTCTGATTTTAGACTCTTGCTTGTACTGTCACAGTGAGTGATTAAAGACTTGTTGCTTTAATTGGCTACTCTGACTCCTGACAGCAAAGCCCTCTCTCCCTCTCTCTGAGCTGAGCTCCTGACAGGAGGGACTCCTCAAGCCCCCTACCCAGTGGGGAGCACACACTTCAAGCATGGCCCCATTTCTGGTGGAGGCCATGTTCCTATTTCAGTCCTCCACTCCGTTTCTCTGTCTCTCTCACTCATACACAACAGTACCTGAGGACAAAAAGAAACCCAGAGTTGCCACGGGGGGCTGGAAGGGAATCAGTAGGAAAGAGAGGAATAATGAAGCAGGCCCTGGCCAGATCCAGACTCAGAGACCAATTTCTTTCATCTATGCTACAGAGGAGGAATCAGAGTTGGCAAGGTGAGTGACTTCGCTCTGGCCACCCAACTAAAGCCCAGGTCCTGATGATTTCCAGGCTGCCTCCTTGATCTTGCAACCTCCTGCTACAGGTTCCGGGCAGGGCTGCGTCTCTGGGTGCCCAGGACTGTGCCCTGCCCTCTGTAGTCTGTCCTCTGAGGAGCCTCAGCCTCACTGGGGAAAGGGAGACTAGAGCAGGGCTCTAAACTTTGAGCAAGCTCACCATCAGTCACCTGCAGGGCTGGGTAAAACACAGACCGCCAGCCCCACTCCCTGAGCGTCTGATTCAGTAGGTGTGGGGTAGGGTCTGAGAATTTGCGTTTCTAACAAGTGTCCAGGTGTGGCTGATGAGAACCGCTGGGCTAGACTATGAACAGCCAAAAAGCAACAGAGAAAGAAAGAATGGAAACTAAGCAAAGGAAGGAAGAAGGGAAGGGGTAGGGGTGACATCGTATCAGGGCAAGAAATGAACCTGAAGGGCTGGGCCCTGGGAGGTTTTCCTCTTCCTCAACCACCCTGACCTCAGGCTTACCCAGAAGTTTTCAGTTTCTTTTAAACCCCTCCCCCACCCTCTGCGCTCTGGCCCACAGGTGAGGGCAAAAGTCCCACTTAAATGAGAAGCCTTAGAGCCTGCGCTTAAAAAGCTCTGAGGTGGCTTCTCTTCCAACACCCTTCATCCTCGCTTCCTTGTTGCGATGCAGCAGGCTGCTCAGCTGCCAGCTACCCATGAGCCTCAGGTCCTGAGGATAGAGTCCTGGAGGGTGGTTGTAGCTAACTTCCCCATCTTTCTCTGGCTGCCCCCGTGCATTCACAGGAGCCCTGGAAAGCCCAGAGAAAGGTAAAGGGGGGGGGGCGCACATTACCATAGGATGGGTGGAGGAATTAAAAACCACAGCTCACATTGACTCAGCTCATGTTTCAAGTTCTCCTGAATCATCAGTGAACGCGGACTTCAGGTCTGAATGTGGGTCATAAATGTGTTTGAATGTAACAGGATAGAGTGAGCCAGATACACAGGAGAAAAAAACCAAAACTTTCAAGTGGGTGTGAGAAAAACGACCCACCTCTCCAAATCTGTTAGCTGTTTGATTAGCTCCCGTTGGCTGTGGGAAAACCAAGGCACAAATATTATGTCCGGGGGCCTAAAGCTGTTCCAGCGACAGCAGGAGGAGGGCTAGAGAGTAGTCAACGCAAAGGCAGACAGCAGGAACCCTCCGCCCAGAGAAGAGGCACTGGGGGACCCTGGACGGGGTGAGGCCAGCTGGAGGCCCCCCTCCGGCTGCCTAGTGACCCACAGAGCACCAACTGACAAGCAGCTGCTGTGAGCTTCTCTGCCCCAGGCTGGCTCTGCAGGTAAGAGGCTGTTCTCAGGTTGAGGAAAATACAAGCCTTGCCACTCAGAACGTAGAGACTTCTGCCTACTTTCATTGTTGCTATGAACTCCAGAAAAAAAAAAAAAAATCGAAATAGTGAACAGATCTTCTGTTTCAAAAGACTGAAAATATTTCCAAAAGACTTGGGGCTCTGAGATCTCTCCTCTGCCTGCTTCTCCAGCCCCAGGGGTGGGGAGCTACCATGCAGCCCCCCCTCCCCCCCCACACACACACACACGCACTTTAGTCCCTTTCAGAAAAGCCTGTGTGTGGCTAGGGGTTGTTTCTCCCCACTGGAGAGGAGGCGGGTGATGCCTTGGACGTGCTTCCTTAAAGCCACAGGGAAAGAGTTTTCTGATTCACCACCAGCTGCTTCCTGGAATTGCAGCGCAGGGCTGGCAAATGAATGGTGTTTTTCCAAGGTGATCCAGAGCTGTTACAACATTCCTGTTCAATACCCATCAGACCTTCCTGTAAGTCAAACCAGAAAGTTACCCAAACCATGCATTCCTGAGCAGTCAAGCACATGAGATTCCAGACACACTGTTTCCAACATGCCTCCATATCCCTCTGGAGACTTGAGGTCCAGTCACCCCCACGACCTCTGGACTTCCCTAGTGGGGCCATGCATTTGTCTGGCTGACATTGGAGTCATGTGGAAGCCTATGTACGGCTCCCAGTCATCCGGGAAGTGCAGGACTGTCCTGATTCCCCTAATAGGACTGTCAGCTGAGAAAGGAGTGGAGCCTTGAGCTTGCTTTGTTCTGCATTTCACAAAGACCCTTTCTCTTGACCTGCCCAGCTCTCCAGCTGGTCTGAATAGAAAGCTATCTGGTCCCACACTGAATCGGTATTGGCTTTTTGTCAGAAATAAGGCACTGGTTTGGGAGTGCCCCTGATTGACCCTTGGTCTGCGCGCGCTTGCTCTCTCTCTGTCTCTGTCTGTCTGTCTGTCTCTCTCTCTCTCTCTCTCACATAAAGGAGGCATGAAGGAGAATCCAAGTCTCTCTGCTGCTTTTGAGTGTAGAGGCTTTCACTTGGGATGTACAGAGAGGGGAGAGGAGAAATTCTGGACTTGTTCTGCCTCTGAGACAACACTGCAGTGGGAAACATGAAAAAATAAACCTACTTGGTTCTACTTTCCTTATCCCTTCCCCAGTAAATGGAAAGCTACTCAGAGTGGATGATGTGTCTGGGGAATAAAACAGATGGAGCTGAGGACTGGGGCCTGCTCTTAACAGTGACTGAACTCCAAGCCTCCTCTAGGATGAACTGGAATAAGACCTCCCCCACCTTCCCCCTCCCCCTTGACTGATGGCTTATGGAACCTTTAGTTGGGAAATGCTGACCAAGCTGAAGTCCCCTGCTTTTAAACCCAATTCCTCAGTTATGGCAAATATAACTATAATTTGCACGGAGAGTTAAGAGTTTACAAGGTATCCTATTTTTATCCTCGTCACAGTCTTCTGAAGTAGGTATTATTATTGCTGTTGAATCAGTAAAGACAGCCAGGTTTGGGAGGGTTGGCCCAGGGTGAATGCGGAGTCAAGTTTTACATCCATGTCTCCTGACTCAAAGTCCGTATTCTTCAGAAGCATGGCATGATTGGCTGGGAAATCGTATTTTCTAGGGTAAGGTGAGCCAGCTAAAGCAGAGTTGGAGGATTGTGATTGGTGTTTGGCTTCTTTGACAGGTGTTTCCTGTTGAGTGCAGGCTGACTTCAATCTGTGACACGGGCCGGACCGCTGGGGCAGCATCTGTTCTGTGGGTCCCGGTATACGAATTAGCTTTCTCAAGGCACTAAAATTCTGAGAAGATACAGATTAAATGGAGACGTCTGCTGAGCCTGTGGCTTTGTGGCAGTGTTGGTCTGCAATAGGCACATGTGATATTGTGATTTACAATATATATTTGGTTTGTGATCCATTCCTGGCACAGAGCTCCTAAAACACTTGGAATTTCCTGTGATAGCAATGAAGGTGTCTTTTGTGATGTTAATGGGGTGATTTTTTATTTTTTTTGAAGACCTCTAAGGACAGGACTGCTTGCCAGTGGAACCAACTACCTAACTAGAGAGTTGGAATGTCCAGTCTCACTCCTCCCCCATCCCTCCTATCCTCCCTCCAGTGAGAGGAGAGGGGCTGGAGATTGAGTTCAGTCATCAATGACCAATGATGTAATCAATCATGCCTACTTACTAAGGCCTCCATTACAAACCGAATGAGCTTCTGAGTTGGTGAATACTTGGAGATCTGGTGAAAGTAATGCACTCTGAGACACATGGAAGCTCTATACCTTTCCCAACACCTTGCCCTATGTATATGTCTCTTCTATCTGGCTGTTCTTGAATTATATCTTTTTATTTTTTATTTTTTGAGAGAGAGCATGCACGCATGCATGGGAAGGGGAGGAGCAGAAGAAGAGACAGAAAATCTGTCCCCTCGCTCAGCGGGGAGCCAGCATGGGGCTCTATCCCATGATCATGAGGTCACGACCCAAGCTAAAATCAAGAGCCCGATGCTTAACCAACTGAGCCACCCAAGCACCACATATCCTTTTATAATAAACCAATAATCTAGTAAGTAAAAGTTTCTCTGAGTTGTGTGAGCTGTTTTAGCAAATCAATTGAAACCAAGGAGCAGGTAGTGGGGACTTCCACCCTATAGCTTATTGGTCAGAAGCACAGGTGATAATCTGGACTTGCAAGTGGCATGGGTGGGGCAGTCTTGGCCTTAACCTGTGGGAGCTGACTTTACCTCCACATAGGTAGTGGCATAAGTGACTTGCTTTGTAAGACCCTCAGCTGGACTTGCTGGGAATTAGCCCCCTCATCCAAATTCCTGACCAGAATCTTAGTGGTTCTTACAGGGCTCATGCCAGTGCAGTAGCTCAGGAAGAGCACAACAAACAGGGAAGCGTGTCTTATGTTCTCTGTGTATCTGTATAAGTTGCAAAAGCTTTTTATTTCCCCTAAGGAATATTTCTTTTTGAGGAGTGTTAATTCAAAGTGTTATTGTCTATTAATAATTTTACTATTTTTTTCAGGTACGCTTGACATGACCTATTGGTTTCAGGTACACAAAATGATTTGGTGTAGTGTATGTTGTGAGATGATTAGCACAGTTAGTTAATATCCATCACATAGCCTCAACTTTTGTTTTTTTTCCTGTGATAAGAAATTTTAAGGTTTGTGCTCTTGGCAACTTTCAAATGTACATACAGAATGGTTAACTATAGTCACATGCTGTACATTACATCCCCAGGACCTGTTTATCTGATCACGGGAAGTTTCACCCATTTCACCATACTGCCTGCCTCTGGCAACCACTAACCTGCTCTCTGTATCTTTGAGTTTGGCTTTTGTTGTTGTTTTAGATTCCACGTATAAGTGAGATCATACAGTGTCTTTCTCTTTCTGACTTATTCCACTTAATACCCTAAGGTACATCCATGTTGCTGCAAATGGCAAGATTTTACTACTTTTTTATGGCTGAATGATACTCTATTTTGTGTGTGTGTTTGCCTCTCTTATCCATCCACCTGTTGATGGACATTTTGGTTGTTTCATGTCTTGACTGTTGGGAATAATGCCACAGTGAATTAACATGGGGTATATGTATCTCTTCAAAATAGTAACTTTGTTTCCTTCACGAAAATGCCCAAAAGTAGAACTGTTGGATCATATGGTAGTACTATTTTTAATATGAGGAACCTCTATATATTTTTTTTCATAGTGGCTACATCAGTTCACATTCTTGCCAACAGGGCACAGGGTTTCCTTTTCTCTACATCCTTGCCAACACTTGTTTCTTGTCTTTTTTTTTTTTTTTTAATGTTTATTTATTTTTGAGAGAGAGAGAGAGAAAGGGAAACACAGAATCCAAAACAGGCTCCAGGCTCTGAGCTGTCAGCACAGAGCCTCACACAGGGCTCGAACCCATGAACCACGAGATCACGACCCGAACCAAACTGGGACACTTAACTGACTTAGCCACCCCGGTGCCACTTGTCGTTTTGATAATAGTCATACTAGCAGGTGTGATGTGATCTCCTGTGGCTTTGATTTGCACTTCCCTGAAATTTGTGATACTGAGCACCTCTTTATGGATCTGCTGGCCATTTTGTATATTTTCTTTGGAAAAATGTGTATTCAGATCCTCCGCCCATTGAAAAAAATCAGGTTGTGGAGCACCTAGGTGGCTCAGTCAGACTCCGGCTCAGGTCATGATTTCACAGTTAGTGAGTTCAAGTCCATATGCGGCTCACCACTGTCAGTGCGGATGGAGCCTGCTTCGGATCCTCTGTTTCCCCCTCTCTCTTTCTCTGCCCCTCCCCTGCTTGCACTCTCTATCAAAAATAAAATAAAACATTTTTTAAAAAATCAAGTGTTTTTTTTTGTTTGTTTGTTTTTTGCTATCAAGTTCTTCGCTATGAGTTCTTTGTGTATTTTGGATATTACCCCCTCATCAGATAGAGGACATGCAAATATTTTCTTCTGTTTTGTAGGTTGCCTTTCCATTTTGTTAATGGTTTCTTTTTAGTATAGAGAACCTTTCAGTCTGATGGAGTCCCACTTGTTTATTTTCACATTTGTTTCCTTTGCTTTGGGGTGTCAAATCCAAAACAATCATTGCAAATACTGATGGCAATGAACTTACCCCTGCCTCCCCCCCACCTTTTTTTAAGGAGTTTTAAGGTTTTTAGGTATCACATTCTGTTTTTAACCCATTTTGAGTTGGTGTGTGTATGTATGTGTAGTATAAGACAGTGACCCAGTTTCATTCTTTTGTTGTGGCTGTCCAATTTTCCTAACCCCGTTTAGTAAAGCGATTATCCTTTCCCTACTGTATTTGCTTGGCTCCTTTGTCATAAATTGAACATATATGGTGATTCCCATTTATAGGCTCTCCGTTTTACTCCATTGATCTATCTTTCTATGCTACTACTTTACTATTTTGATTAGTATAGCTTTTTCTTTTTTTTTTTTTAATGTGAAAGTTATTGTCAAATTGGTTTCCATACAACACCTAGGGCTCATCCCACCAGGTGCCCTCCTCAATGCCCATCACCCACTTTCCCTTCCCTCCCACCCCCCATCAACCCTCAGTTTATTCTCAGTCTTTACGAGTCTCTTACGGTTTGCCTCCCTCCCTTACTTTTTTTTTCCTTCCCCTCCACCATGGTCTTCTGTCAAGTTTCTCAGGATCCACATAAGAGTGAAAACATATAGTATCTGTCTTTCTTTGTATTACTTATTTCACTTAGCATAACACTCTCCAGTTCTATCCATGTTGCTACAAAAGACAATATTTCATTCTTATTGCCAAGTAGTATTCCATTGTGTATATAAACCACAACTTCTTTATCCATTCATCAGTTGATGGACATTTAGGGTCTTTCCATAATTTGGCTGTTGTTGAAAGTGTTGCTATAAACATTGGGGTTCAAGTGCCCCTGTGCATCAGCACTCCTGTATCCCTTGGGTAAATTCCTAGCAGTGCTATTGCTGGGTCATAGGGTAGATCTATTTTTAATTTTTTGAGGAACCTCCACACTGTTTTCCAGAGTGGCTGTGCCAGTTTGCATTCCCACCAACAGTGCAAGAGGGTTACCGTTTCTCCACATCCTTGCCAGCGTCTATAGTCTCCTGATTTGTTCATTTTAGCCACTCTGACTGGCGTGAGGTGATATCTGAGTGTGGTTTTGATTTGTATTTCCCTGATGAGCAATGTTGAGCATCTTTTCATGTGCCTATTGGCCATCTGGATGTCTTCTTTAGAGAAGTGTTTATTGGTGTCTTCTGCCCATTTCTTCACTGGATTATTTATTTTTCATGTGTTGAGTTTGGTGAGCTCTTTATAGATTTTGGATACTAGCCCTTTGTCTGATATGTCATTTGCAAATATATTTTCCCATTCCATCGGTTGCCTTTTAGTTTTGTTGATTGTTTCCTTTGCTGTGCAGAAGATTTTTATCTTCGTGAGGTCCCAATAGTTCATTTTTGCTTTTAATTCCCTTGCCTTTGGAGATGTGTTGAGTAAGAAATTGCTGCGGTTGAGGTCAGAGTTTTCTCCTGCTTTCTCTTCTAGGGTTTTGATGGTTTCCTGTCTCACATTCAGGTCCTTTATCCATTTTGAGTTTATTTTTGTGAATGGTGTAAGAAAGTGTTCTAGTTTCATTCTTCTGCATGTTGCTGTCCAGTTATCCCAGCACCATTTGTTAAAGAGACTGTCTTTTTTCCACTGGATATTCTTTCCTGCTTTGTTAAAGATTAATTCACCATACTTTTGTGAGTCCAATTCTGGAGTCCATTCTATTCCATTGGTCTATGTGTCTGTTTGTGTGCCAATACCATGCTGTCTCGATGATTACAGCTTTGTAGTAGAGGCTAAAGTCTGGGATTGTGATGCCTCCCGCTTTGGTCTTCTTCTTCAAAATTACTTTGGCTATTCGGGGTCTTTTGTGGTTCCATACAAATTTTAGGATTGCTTGTTCTAGTTTGAGAAGAATGCTGGTGCAATTTTGATTGGGATTGCATTGAATATGTAGATTGCTTTGGGTAGTATTGACATTTTAACAATATTTATTCTTCCAATCCATGAGCACGGAATGTTTTTCCATTTCTTTGTATCTTCTTCAGTTTCCTTCATAAGCTTTCTATAGTTTTCAGCATACAGATCTTTTACATCTTTGGTTAGGTTTATTCCTAGCTATTTTATGATTCTTGGTGCAGTTGTGAATGGGATCAGTTTGTCTTTCTGTTGCTTCATTATTAGTGTATAAGAATGCAACTGATTTCTGTACATTGATTTGGTATCCTGCGACTTTGAATTCATGTATCAGTTCTAGCAGACTTTTGGTGGAGTCTGTCAGGTTTTCCACATATAATGTCATCTGCAAAAAGTGAAAGCTTGACTTCATCTTTGCCAATTTTGATGCCTTTGATTTCCTTTTGTTGTCTGATTGCTGATGCTAGAACTTCCAACACTATGTTAAACAACAGAGGTAAGAGTGGACATCCCTGTCATGTTCCTGATCTCAGGGAAAAAGCTCTCAGTTTTTCCCCATAAAGGATGATGTTAGCTGTGAGCTTTTCATGAATGGCTTTTATGATCTTTAAGTATGTTCCTTCTATCCCGACTTTCTCGAGGGTTTTTATTAAGAAAGGATGAGGAATTTTGTCAAATGCTTTTTCTGCATCAATTGACAGGGTCATATGGTTCTTATCTTTTCTTTTATTAATGTGATGTATCACACTGATTGATTTGCGAATATGGAACCAGCCCTGCAGCCCAGGAATGAATCCCACTTGATCATCTATTTGCTGTCTACAGGAGACTCCTTTTAGACCTGAGGACACCTTCAGATTGAAAGTGAGGGGATGGAGAACTATCTATCATGCTACTGGAAGTCAAAAGAAAGCTGGAGTAACCATACTTATATTAGACAAACTAGACTTTAAGTTAAAGGCTGTAACAAGAGATGAAGAAGGGCATTATATAATAATTACAGTGTCTATCCATCAGGAAGACCTAACAATTATAAATGTCTATGTGCTGAATATGGGAGCCCCCAAATATATAAAACAATCACAAACATAAGCAACCTTATTGATAAGAATGTGGTAATTGCAGGGGACTTTAATACCCCACTTACAACAATGGATAGATCATCTAGACACAGAATAAATAAAGAAACAAGGGCCCTGAATGATACATTGGATCAGATGGACTTGACAGATATATTTAGAACTCTGCATCCCAAAGCAACAGAATATACTTTCTTCTCAAGTGTGCATGGAACATTCTCCAAGATAGATCACATACTGGGTCACAAAACAGCCCTTCATAAGTATAAAAGAATTGAGATCATACCATGTACACTTTTCATGTACACATGAAACTTGAAATCAACCACAGGAGGAGGTGCCTGGGTGGCTCGGTCGGTTAAACGTCCGACTTCGGCTCAGGTCATGATCTCGCAGCCCATGAGTTCGAGCCCCGCGTCGGGCTCTGTGCTGACAGCTCAGAGCCTGGAGCCTGTTTCAGATTCTGTGTCTCCCTCTCTCTCTGACCTTCCCCCATTCATGCTCTCTCTCTCTCTCTCTCTCTGTCTCAAAAATGAATAAACGTTAAAAAAAAAAATTAAAAAAAAAAAGAAATCAACCACAGGAAAAAGTCTGGAAAACCTCCAAAAGCATGGAGGTTACAGAACACCTTACTAAAGAATGAATGGGTCAACTAGGCAATTAGAGAAGAAATTAGAAAATATATGGAAACAAATGAAAATGAAAATACAACAATCCAAATGCTTTGGGATGCAGCAAACCCTTTGGGATGTCCTAAGAGGAAAATACATTGCAATCCAGGCCTATCTCAAGAAACAAGGAAAATCCCAAATACAAATCTAACAGCACACCTAAAGGAAATAGAAACAGAACAGCAAGGAGACTCCAAACCCAGCAGAAGAGAAATACTAAAAATCAGAGCAGAAATAATATAGAATTTAAAAAACTGTAGAGCAGATCAATGAAGCCAAGAGTTGGTTTTTTGAAAAGTAAACAAAATTAAGAAACCTCTAGCCAGGCTTCTCAAAAAGAAAAGGGAAATGACCCAAATAGATCATGAATTAGAATGGAATTATTACAACCAGTCTCTCAGAAATACAAGCAATTATCAGGGAATGCTATGAAAAATTTTATGCCAACAGACTGGACAACCTGGAAGAAATGGACAAATGCCTAAACTCCCAGACACTTCAAAACTCAAACAGGAAGAAATAGAAAATTTGAACAGACCCATAACCAGTGAAGAAATTGAATCAGTTATTAAAAATTTCCCAACAAATAAGAGTCCAGGACCAGATGACTTCTCTGGGGAATTCTACCAGACATTTAAAGCAGAGATAATACCTATCCTTCTCAAGCTGTTCCAAAAAGTAGAAAGGGAAGGAAAACTTTCAGATTGATTCTATGAAGCCAGCATTACTTTAATTCCCAAACCAGACAGAGACCAAGCAAAAAATAAGAGAACTATAGGCCAATATCCCTGATGAATATGGATGCAAAAATTCTCAACAAGATACTAGCAAATCGAATTCAACAACATATAATATATCTTTTTAATATAGTTTAAAATCAGCGACCATGATGCCTCCAGCTTTGTTGTTCTTTATTAAGATTGGTTTGGCTATTTGAGGTCTTGTGTGGTTCCATACAAATTTTAGGATTATTCTATATCTGTGAAAAATGCCATTGGAAGTTTGACAGGGACTGCATTCAATCTGTAGATTGTTTTGGGTAGTGTGGACATTTTAACAGTACTCTTCAAATCCATGAACATGGAATATCTTTCCATTTATTCTTCATTTTCTTTCATCAATGTCCATAGGTTTCAATGCATGGGTCTTTGATCTTCATGGTTAAGTTTATTCCTAGGTACTTTTTTTTTTGGTTTTGATGCATTTGATGGCGGGGGGTGGGGGGAGTTTTCTTTTTCAGATACCTTATTGTTAGTGTACAGAAACACAATTAATCTTTGTTGATTTTTTGTACCCTACATCTTCACTGAACCTGATTATTCTAACAGTTTTTTGGTGGAGTGTTTAGGGTTTTTCTATATATAATATGTCATCTGTAATAGAAATAATAATTTTACTTTTTCCTTTCTGATTTGTATGTTTTTTATTTCTTTGTCTTGCCTAATTGCTATAATTAAGACAATTAGTGCTGTGTTGGATAGGAATGGCAAGAGTAGGTATTCTTGTTTTGTTCCTGATCTTAAGAGGAAAAGCTTTCAGTTTTTCACTTTTTAGTATGCAGTTAGCTGTGGACTTGTCATATATGTGGTCTTCATTATGTTGAGGTACATTCCCTCTATACCCAATTTGTTGAAGGTTTTTATAATGAAAGGAGGATGAATTTTGTCAAATGCTTTTTCTGCATCTATTCAGATGATCATATATGATTTATATTCACTTTTAATGAGGTGTATCAAATTGGTGTTGTAGATGTTGAACCATTTTTGCATTCCTGGAATAAATCACACTTGATCATGGTGTATGATCCTTTTAATGTATTGTTGACTTCAGTTTGCTTATATTTTGTTGGAGACTTTTGCACCTGTGTTCATCAGGGATATTGGCCTGCAATTTTCTTTTCTTACAATGACCTTCTCTGGTTTTGGTATCAGGGTAATGCTGGACTCATAAAATGAAATTGGAAGTGTTTTTTTCCTATTCTAGTTTTGGAAGAGTTTGAGAAAGATTGGTACTAATTCTTTAAATGTTTGATAGAATTCACCAGTGAAGCCATCTACCCTTACACTATTGTTTGAGAACTCTTGAATTCTTGGTTTGGGGTGCCTGGGTGGCTCGATCAGTTGAGCGTCCGACTTTGGGTCAGGTCATGATCTCACAGTTTATGAGTTCGAGCCCCGCATCAGGCTCTATGTTGACAGCTCAGAGCCTGGGGCTGGCTTTGGATTCTGTGTCTCCCTCTCTCTCTGCCCTCTCCCCACTCACACTCTGTTTGTCTATCTCAAAATAAATATTGAATTTATTGATTCACCCCCTTACTAGTAATCTCTTGGTTTAAGATTTTCTGTTTCTTCAGGATTCAGTCTTGGTAGGTTGTATGTTCCTAGGTATTTATCTGTTCTAGGTTGTCCAATATATTGGTGTATACAGGCAAACCTCAGAGATCTTGTGGTCCAGACCACTGCAATAAAGAGGGTATTGCAATAGAGTCAAATGAATTTTTTTGTTTCTCAATGCACGTAAAAGTTTACACTATACTATAGTCTATTAAGTGTGCAATAATATGTCTAGAAATGCATATACTTTAAAATATTGCTTAAAAAATGCTAACCATTATCTGAGCTTTCCACAAATTGTAATCTTTTTGCTGGTGGAAGTTCTTGCTTTGATGTTAGCGGTTCCTGACTGATAGCGTGGTGATTCCTGAAGGATGGGGTGGCTGTGGGAATATCTTAAAATAAGTCAACAATGAAGTTTGCCGCACTCACTCTCTGCCTTTCACAAATGATTGCTCTATAGCATGTAATGCTGATTGAAAGCATTTTATCCACAGTAGAACTTCTTTCAAAAATGGAGTCAATCCTTTCAAACCCCACCAATGCTTTATCAACAAAATCTACGCAATATTCTAAATCCTTTGTTGTTGTTTCAACAAACTTCACAACATCTTCACCGGGAGTAGATTCCACCTCAAGAAACTACTATCTTTGTTTATCTATAAGAAGCAATTCCTTGTCCTTTCAAGTTTGATTTTGTAGAAATTCAGGCTCTACTTTAGGCTCTACTTCTAATTCCAGATCTCTTGCTATTTCCCTCACATCTGCAGTTACTGCCTCCACTGAAGTCTTGAACCCCTCAAAGTCCTTCCTGAGACTTGGAGTCAACATCTTCCAAACTCCTGTTAATGTTGATATTTTTTGACCCCTTCCCATGAATCACAGATGTTCTTCATGGTATCTAGAATGGTGAATTCTTTCCAAAAGGCTTCCAAGTTACTTTGCCCAGATCTATTATAGGAATCCTTACCTATGGTACCTATGAAATACATTTCTTAAACAATAGTTCAATTTCAAAATTACTTCTTGATCCATGAGCTGCAGGATGGATTTTGTGTTAGCAGATATGAACAATAACCTTAATTGCACTACTCTTGGGTGAGTAGTCAGTAAATGGTAATATTTTGAAAGGAATCTTAACAGCAGGTCTCAAAGTGGGTTCAAAATGTTCAGTAAACCACGTTGTAAACAGATGTTTGTAATATAGACTTAGCTCTTCTATTTATAGAGTACAGGCACAGTAGATTTAACATAATTCTTAAGAGTCTCTAAGATTTTCAGAAGAGTCAATGAGCGTTGGTTCAACTTAGTTACCAGATATATTGGCTCCTACCAAAAGAGCCAGCCTGTCCTTTTGAAACTTTGAAGTCAGTCATTTGCTTCTCCTTAATTTTATTTATTGAAGTATACTTGACACACAATGTTACATTAGTTTCAGGTGTAAACATAGTGATTTGTGTAGCTACTATCTGTCACCTTACTGCCCTATTACAATACCATTGACTATATTCTCTATGCTGTACCTTTTATCCCCACGTCTGGAACGAGTTTCTTTGTATTCCAGGTGCCCGTTTATTTTTTTAATTTAAATAATTTTTATTTGAGTAAAGTTGATACGATGTTACATTATTTTCAGATGTGCAACATAATGATTTGACAAGTTTATACATTATGCTATGCTTACCACAAGTGTAGCTATCATCTCTTACCATATAACATTATTACAATATCGTCGATTATATTCCCTGTGCTGTGCTTTTTATCTCCATGACCTTCATTCCATAACTAGAAGTCTATCTCCTACTTCCCTTCACCAATTTTGCCCATCTGAACACCTCCTTCCCCTCTGGCAAGCATCAGTTTGTTCTCCGTATTATAGGTCTGATTCTGTTTTGTTTTTTCATTTTTGTTTTTGTTTTGTTTTAGATTCCACATATAAGTGAAAGAATATGGTATTTGTGTTTCTCAGTCTATTTTATTTAGAATAATACCCTCTAGGTCTCCAGTTGTCTCAAATGGCAAGATCTCTTTTTTATGGCCAAAGTTCCATTGTGTGGAATCTATCAATGGACATTTAGGTTGCTTCCACATCTTGGCTATTGTAAATAATGCTACTATAAACGTATAGGTGCATATATCTTTTCAAATTAGTGCTTTTGTTTTCTTTGGGTAAAAATCTAGTGTACCACCATTACCATTACTGGATCATAGGGTTAATTCTATTTTTAACTTTTTGAGGAACTTCCATACTGTTTTCCACAGTGGCTGCACCAGCTTGCATTCCCACCAACAGTGCAAGAGGGTTCCCTTTTCTCCACTTCCTCACCAACACCTGTTGTTTCATCTCTTGATTTTAGCCATCTGACAGGTGTGAGGTGATATTGTGGTTTTGACCTGCATTTCCCTGATGATGAATGATGTTGAGCAGATGTCTTTTCATGTGTCTTTTGACCATCTTATGTCTGTTTGGGCAAAATGTCTCTTCAGGTCCTCTGCCCATTTTTTTCATGTTTATTTATTTGAAAGAGAGGGAGAGCAAGGGCATGGGTGGGGGGAGAGGCAGAGAGAGAAGAGAGAAGAGAGAAGAGAGAAGAGAGAAGAGAGAAGAGAGAGAATCCCAAGCAGGCTCTGCACTGTCAGCACAGAGCCCCACACTGGGGCTCAGTCTCACAATAGTGAGATCATGACCTCAGCTGATATCAAGAGTCCTACTTAACCACTTGAACTGCTTAACTGGATTGAGCCACCTAGGCACCCTGTCCTCTGCCCATTTTTAAATCAGACTGTTTTTTTGGTATTGAGTTGTAGAAGTTCTTTATATACTTTAGATTTTAATCCCTTTTTGGAGAAATCATTTGTAAATATCTTCTCCAATTCAGTAGGTTGCCTTTTTGTTTTGTTGATTCTAGTTGCCCTTTTAAACCACAGCTTTTTCCTGTGCCCCAGGGCAGATGAATCTGCTCTTGGTCCCTCAGTATTCTCCCTTCCCACTACAGTTCACAGCATCCAGGGTGGGGATTCACTTTGCTAATGTGTCTCTGTCTCATCATTCTCTATGTGGTCTTTCTATCTTTCCTTGTTCAGAAGCCGTTCAGTCTGCCCTCAATTTTCTGTTAGGAGGAACTGCTCTCAATAGGTGTTGATTTGGTGTGTTTATGGAGGAGGTGAGTTCAGGGTCTTCCTGTGTCACTGTTTTGGACCAGAAGTCTCCTGACTTCTCCTCTTCAACTATAAGAGTTCTACATCATGCCTTCTTCCGAAAGAAGGCTGTTTCATCTACATTCAAAATCTGTTGAATGTAGCCACCTTCATTATCTAAGTTAGGTCATCTTGGCAGTTTGCTACAGCTTTTACATCAGCACTTGCTTCTTCATTTTGTGCTTTGATATTATGGAGCTGTCTTCCTAAACTTCATAAAGCTCTTCTAGCTTCAGACTTCTCTTCTGCAGCTTCCTTATCTCTCTCCGCCTTCTCAGAACTCAAGAGAGTAATAGGCCTTGCTCTGGATTAGGCTTTAACTTAAGGGAATGTTGTGGCTGGTTTGATTCTCTACCCAGACCACTAAAATTTTCTTCCTATCAGCGATAAGACTGTTTGGTTTTCTTATCATGTGTTCACTGAACTAACACTTGTCATTTCCTTCAAGAATTTACCTTTGCATTCACGGCTTGGCTGTTAGGCTGAAAGCTAGGCCTTTTATACCAGTCTTGGCTTTCCATATGCCTTCTTCACTAAGCTTAATAATTTCCAGCTTTTGATTTAAAATGAGGGATATGTGGCACTTTCTTTGACTTGAACACTTGGAGGACGCTGTAGATATATATATATATATCATGGTTTGTGGGGCCCCAAAACCATTAGTAACATCAAAGATCACAGATCACCATAACAAATGAAATATTTCAAACTTCTTCACTCATGTTACAAGAATTACCAAAATGTGACACAGGGACCTAAAGTGAGCTAATGTTAGGAAAAATTGTGCCAATGGACTGGCTCAATGAAGGGTTGCCATAAACCTTCAATTTGTAAGAATAGAACATCTGTGAATCTCAAAGTGAAGTGCAACAAAATGAACTATACCTGTAATTGTTCATAATAGTCCCTTAGGATCTTTTGTATTTCTTTGGTATTGATTATAATGTCTCCTCTTATTTTATTTGAACGCCCCTCTTTTTTTTTTTTTTGAGTCTAAAGTTTTGTCCATTTTTTCTCTCTCTCTCAAAAAAAAAAAAAAAAAAAACCTCTTAGTTTCCTTAGTATTTCCTGTTGTCTTTTTAGTCTCTATTTCACTTATTTCCAGCCTCCTCTTTATTTCCTTTCTTTCTAACTTTGGGCTTCATTTGTTCTTGTCCTAGTTCCTTCAGGTATAAATTTAGGTTGTAGGAGCTCTTTTTTGTTTGTTAATGTAGGGGTTTAGGACTTAGAAATTCCCTCTTAGAGGCATGCCTGGGTGGCTCAGTTGGTTAAGTGTCCAACTCTTGATATTGGCTCCTGTCATGGTCCCAGGGTCCTGGGCTCAAGCCCCACATCAAGCTCTGCGCTGACAACGTGGAGACTGCTTGGGGTTATCTCTTTTCCTTGTGCTCTGCTCCTCCCCCATTCACTCTCACTTGCTCTCTCAAAATAAATGAACCTCAAAAAATATATACATAAGAAAAATTTCCTCTTAGAACTGCTTTTGTTGCATCGCATAAGTTTTGGTATGTTGTATTTGCGTTAATCATTTGTGTCAAGGTATTATTTAATTTATCTTTTGATTTCTTTGACCCATTGGTGGTCCAGAAGCATGCTTAATTTCCATATATTTGCGAATTTTCCAGTTTTCTTCTTAGGGCTGATTTCTAGTTTAATGGCATTGTGGTCAGAAAAAAAGTGCTTGATACTTACTAAGATCTGTTTTGTGGCCTAACATATGCTCTATTCTGGAGAATGTTCCATGAAAGAGTGTGTATTCTCTTGCCTTTGGGTGGAATGTTCTGTATATGTCTGTTAAGTCCATTTCATCTAATTTGTCATTTAAGGCTAATGTTTCCTTATTGGCTTTTTTTTTCTTTTTTTTTTTTTGGTCTGGATAACCTATCTATTGATATAAATGGGATATAGAAGGCCCCTAAAATTGTATTGCTATATTTTTCTCCCTTTAGATTAACATTTGCTTTATATATTTAGGTGCTTCTATGCTACGTGCATAAATTTTTATAAATGTTATATCCTCTAGCTGGATTGACCTTTTATTTTGTCCTATGATGATTGTCTTTGCCTCTTATTACAGATTGTGTCTTTAAAGTCTAATTTATCTGTAGGAGTGCAACCACCCCTGCTTCCTTTCCATTTCCTTTTGCATGAAATATCTTTTTCCATCCCTTCACTTTCAGTCTGTGTGGGTCCTTAAAGCTGAAATGAGTCCTGAAGGCAGCATATAGTTGGGTCTTGTTTTTTTCTAATCTATTCATCCCCTTTATGTCTTTTGAATGGAGAATTTAGTCCATTAACATTTAAAGTAATTGATCGGTATGGACTTGACATTTTGTTAATTGTTTTCTGATTCACTTGTTCCTTTTCTTGCTCTCTTCATTTGTGATTTGATGATTTTCTGTAGTGGTATTCTTTGATAACTTTTTCTTTTATGTATCTATTGTAGGCTTTTGCTTGTGATTAACATGAGGCTTACGTGAAACATATTTATAACAGTCAATTTTAAATTCATAACAAAGTTTGAACACATTCTAAACCTTTACACTTTTACTGCCTCACGTCATGTTTTTGATATCCTAATTCACATCTTATTTTAATGTATCCATTAACAAGTTATTGTAGTTAGTTATTTTTACTACTTTTGTCTTTTAAATTTCACACTAGTTTTATAAGTAATTAACCTACTACCACTACAACAGATTATTCTGAATATATATATTTGACCAGTAATATTTATACTTTCATACGTTTTCCTATTGCAAATTAGTGCCCTTTTCTTGCAGCTTAGCTGCAAGTGTCTTTAACATTTTTTGTAAGACAGGTCTGGTGGTGATGAAATCCTTTAGCTTTTCCTTACCTGGAAAACTTTGTCTCTAATTTTTAAGGACAACTTTGTTGGGTATTCTTGGTTGGCAGTTTTTTTCTTTCAACACTTTGAATGTATTATGCCACTCCCTTCTTGCCTACAAAGTAGTTTTTTTCTGCTGGAAAAAAAATTGCTAATAGTCTTATTGAGGTTCCCTTGTACGTAATAGGTTTTTGGGTTTTTTTTTTTTCCTCTTGCTGCTTTTAAGTTTCTTTCCTTTTCTTTAGCTTTTTGTTGTTGTTGTTGTTATTTATTTACATCCAAATTAGTTAGCATATAGTGCAACAATGATTTCAGGAGTAGATTCCTTAATGCCCCTTATCTATTTAGTCCATCCCCCCACCCTGCCCGCCACAACCCCTCCAGTAACCCTCTGTTCTCCATATTTAAGAGTCTCTTATGTTTTGTCCCCGTCCCTGTTTTTATATTATTTTTGCTTCCCTTCCCTTGTGTTCATCTGTTCTGTGTCTTAAAGTCCTCCTATGAGTGAAGTCATATGATATTTGTCTTTCTCTAATTTCACTTAGCATAATACCCTCTAGTTCTATCCACATAGTTGCAAATGGCAAGATATCATTCTTTTTGATTGCTGAGTAATACTCCATTGTATACATATACCGCATCTTTATCCATTCATTCATCGATGGACATTGGGCTCTTTGCATACTTTGGCTATTGTCGATAGTGCTGCTATAAACATTGGGGTACATGTGCCCCTTCGAAACAGCATACCTGTATTCCTTGGATAAATACCTAGTAGTGCAATTGCTGGGTCATAGGGTAGTTCTATTTTAATTTTTTGAGGAATCTTCACACTGTTTTCCAGAGTGGCTGCACCAGTTTGCATTCCCACCAGCAGTGCAAAAGAGATCCTCTTTCTCCACATCCTCGCCAGCATCTGTTCTTGCCTGAGTTGTTAATGTTAACCATTCTGACAGGTGTGAGATGGCATTTCATTGTGATGATGAGTGAGGTTGACCATTTTTTTTTATGTGTCGTTTGGCCATCTGGATGTCTTCTTTGGAGAAGTGTCTATTCATGTCTTTTGCCCATTTCTTCACTGGATTTTTTTTGGGGGTGTTGAGTTTGATAAGTTCTTTATAGACTTTGGATACTAACCCTTTATCTGATATGTCGTGTGCAAATATCTTCTCCCATTCTGTCAGTTGCCTTTTAGTTTTGCTGATTGTTTCCTTTGCTGTGCAGAAGCTTTTTATTTTGATGAGGTCCCAATAGTTCATTTTTGCTTTTGTTTCCCTTGTCTCTGGAGACGTGTTGAGTAAGAAGTTGCTGCAGCCAAGGTCAAAGAGGTTTTTGCCTGCTTTCTCCTCGAGGATTCTGATGGCTTCCCATCTTATATTTAGGTCTTTCACCCATTTTGAGTTTACTTTTGTGTATGGTGTAAGAAAGTGGTCCGGGTTCATTTTTCTGCATGTTGCTGTCTAGTTTTCCCAGCACCACTTGCTGAAGAGGCTGTCTTCATTCCACTGGATATTCTTTCCTGCTTTGTCAAAGATTAGTTGGCCATATGTTGGTGAGTCCATTTCTGGGTTCTCTATTCTGTTCCATTGATATGAATGTCTGCTTTTGTGCCAGTACCATGCTGTCTTGATTACAGCTTTGAATACAGCTTGATGTCTGGGATTGTGATGCCTCCTGCTTTGGTTTTCTTTTTCAAGATTGCTTTGGCTATTCAGGTTCTTTTCTGGTTCCATACAAATTTTAGGATTGTTTGTTCTAGCTCTGTGAAAAATGCTGGTGTTATTTTGATAGAGATTGCTCTCCTTGTCTTTAACTTTTGACAACTTAATGTGTCTTTGTGTGGGTCTCTTTGGATTCATCTTATTTGGAACCCTGACCTTCCTGGATATAGATGTCTATTTCCTTCCCCAGGTTAGGAAACTTTTTAGCCATTATTTCCTTAAATAAGCTTTCTGCCCCTTTCTGTTTTCCTTTTGGGATATCTATAATGTAAATATTGGCCTGCTTGATGTTGTCACATAAATTCCTTAAAAGTTAACATCACTCATTTTTCGTTTTGTTCCTCTCATTGGGTGAATTGTTCTGTCCTGTCTTTGAACTTATTGATCTTTTTTCTACTTCATGTAGTGTGCTGTTGAACCCCTTTATTGAATTTTCTAGCTCAGTTATTGTATTCTTCAACTCTGATTTGTTGAGTCCTTTCTTAGATTTTCTTTGTTGAAATTCTCCCTTTGTTTATGCATTATTCTCCTGACCTTGGTAACTACCTTTGACTGTTAGTCTTGATGGAGTGGCCTCATGTAGGAGGTTGAACCTTACTATTTAACCCTGCCCTAGACCTGTGTTGTCTCTCTCACCTTTGTGATTATCCAAGCAGCCATCTTTGTTCTTAGTGGCTCCTGGTAGTGGAGGGTGAGCCAAGACCTGGCAGTGAATCTCTGTCAACACCTAAATGTAGGCTGATTGGAAGCTGGACCCTCAAACAGAAACTTTCAAAATAGGCCAATATGCTGGGGTGCCTGGGTGGCTTAATTGGTTGCGCATTCAGCTCAGGTCATGATCATACATTTCATGAGTTCGAGCCCTGCATCGGGCTCCCTGCTGTCAGCACAGAGTCTGCTCTTGATCCTCTGTCCCTCACTCTCTCTGCCCCTCCCCCACTTGTGCTCCCTCTCAAAAACAAATAAACATTAAAAATATATATGCCAATATATCTCTTTCAGGAGAAACCTGGAGATTAGTGTTTGTTCTCTCTGCACTGAGCTCTGGAGGCATAGTCAGTTAAGAACCGTTTGTTTCCTACTGTCCCATTGAACCTGTGAACATAAGCCCTGATAGCTACCAGACTCTCAGGGGTGTATTCTTTGAGCAGGAGCTACAAAAAGTGGGGTGCCAGATGTATACAGAAGCTCCTTATTTAGAGCTATCCTTGGGGAGGAGCAGAGGTACAGTGTAAAGATGGTACCCGCTGGCCTCCCTGGCCTCTGGAGAAGATTGTAGTCAGCTTCTAGATATATATTAAATTAGAAGGTTGGCCCTCAAGTCTTAGCTTTTAATGTGTGTAGATAGGCCTCCCTTATGGAAGGACTGGACATCTAATTCTACTGTCTGTCTCTGTACCATGCCTTGGGATGGTTAAGAACTGTGTTTATTACAGTCCTGTGAAACCCACAAATGTAAGTCCTGCTGGCCACCAAAGTCAGGCAGCCTAATGGTGCCTCTCCTGAGTGACCGCTATAATACCTGGGGTGCCAAATGTGAGCACAAGCTCCTTTCTGGGAGATAATAGTGACCTGGAGTGAGGCAGAGGGCAAAGATGGCACCTGCTGGCTTTCCCAGTCTCTGGAGAGTATCCCAGTTAGCTCCTGGATAGTGTTACATTGGAAGCCTGTGCCTCAGGCCATAGGTCTTAAGATAAGCAAATAGGCCTCTTAAGGAAGAACTGGGGACTTTAATTCTGCTTTTCTGTGCTGGGCCCTGGGGGTAGAGGGATAGTCGTAGTGAGTCCATGTTGTCGAAAACTGTTTCTTAGCTTGCTATAGCCTTGTGGATCTCATAGACACAACCTCCACTGGCTTTCAGTACCAGATGTTTTGAAGGCTCATATTTCAGGTGGAAATCTTAAAAGCTGGGGCACCAGATAAGAGGTCTAAACCCTTTACTTTTCAGGGAAGAGCTTGGAGTTGTGAATTCCTTCCCAGTTGTGTGACGCAGCACTGGGGGTAAGGTTTATGACAAGACTGTGTCTCCACCTCTCCTACCAATTTTGATGTTTTTTTTTTTTTTCATTCACCCATGTGTAAGAGTCACTCAACTAGTTTCTATATTTCTTTCAAAGGAAACTGTTCTGTATGTAGCTATAGACTTGGTATGTCTGCAGGAAGAGAGGAGTTCAGGAGTCCTGTGTGTCACCATCTTGAACCAGAACTGTAAAAGCTTAACCTTTTCCCTCCTACCCCTTATTTTCTCAAATCTTAATCCAAGACCATTTGTTTTCAGTTGATTTATCTTCCCTATAAGAACAACCTTTTTTTTTCCTTGCTTTTTTTTTTTAAACACAGGTATGTATATCTCTTATTGAATTAGTGTTCTTGTATTCTTTTTTTTTTTTTTATGTTCATTTATTTTTGATAGAGACAGAACATGATTGGGAGAGGGGCAGAGAGAGGGAGACACAGAATCTGAATCAGGCTCCAGGCTCTGAGCTGTCAGCACAGAGCCTGACATGGGGCTTAAACCCACGAACCGTGAGATCATGAGCTGAAGTCAGACACTTAACCTACTAAGCCACCCAGGTGCCCCAAGAGCAACCATTTCTCAATGTGTCTGCTGAGCTCTTTGCCCCCAAAAGGTCTGTTAGCTGGGAATGGAGACTGGGGCCAACCCTGTTGGTTACCTGATAAAATCACTCTCCTTCTCTTATCCTTCCCATACTCTAAAATCATGATTTGGTTTTCCATTCTTATCCTTCAGAGGAGAATGAATCCCTCTCTAGCCCTATTTGGCCAAGTCATAATTTGTCTAAGACTTAGACTCTAAGCCATTGGTTCTGTATTCTAACTGTGTATTGAAACCATCTGGGAAGTTTTAAAAATGCCACCAAAATCCCACCTGGGGCTCTTTGGCACCCTCAGGAGCAGTGGCTTGGCTGTCCTTTCCCTTGGCAAGTGATTGGCTTTAGGTATGGTCATGTGATGCTAAACTGCCCAATGGAATCTGGGATGGTTCTCTACATTAAACCCAGAAGTTATGACTTGGAGGTGTTCTTTTTCAGTCTCTGGAGGTGATTGTCTGCCTGTGCCCCAAGGTGAAAGAGCTTTGTTTAATTTAGCAAGTGACCTCACATTTGACCCTCACACTGTCCTCTGAGGTAATTAGTAGCCCAATGTTGATGATTCTTCCCATTTTACGGTCAGGGAAACTAAGGTTCACAGAAACTTGAGTACTTTCTCCCCAATGACAATAGCTAGTAGCAGCAAAGCCAAAATAAACCCAGCTCAGCCTAGTCTCGGAGACCATGATTTTCAACCTATTACCTGGGGTGTGCTGATAAGCTGTCAAATCCAAAACAAACACCTAAAACATTTTGATTAGTAAATGCTTAAAAACATTCAATATATATTCTCACTATGCCCAATTTTAGGCTCTATCGTGAATACCGAATACTAATTTTGGAAGCGTTTTGCACAATCGATTCTTGTGAGCCTGTACGAGCCAGCTCCAGCAAGCCACTAGAAAATGGGGCAAGTGCTTAAACCCAGTCTTTGGTGCTAAGAACCACATTTCTCAACAACTTCCTAAACAGAGCTTTCTCTTAACACATGTCTCCCTAGAGCAGATCTTTATGCTAGAGTTCTGCCTTGTTAGGAAGGATGCTTAGCTCTTGTTCCTAGAAGGCAGATAAGCACTATGAGGGACCGACCAATAAGTGTGAACTTCAGAGGTTTTCTAATGTCTCCAAGATGCTAATGATGCAGACAGGAGTCCCAGAGGGCTACTTACCATTCTTTGTTTTAATGAGCCAGAGAGCCTCTCCCATCACCTCATCTCTTTGCCAGCTGAGCTGCTGTGCATGTTGTGCACACTTGCTGAGTGCCACCCCATCCCCCACCAGTGCTGTGCACAGACTCATTACTGTGTGAAACGGCAGAAACCTGGGCACATGGCCAGTGGAAACATTATGGTAGGCCAACTCCAGTGGGCCAGGGGAAAGAACACTATTATGGTGTGCTTGCTAAGCCCCTTCCAAACTGTGGCATGATAGTCTCTTGAAGGTTGGCAGGGCCCTCTCTGTCCAGTCTGACCTCCTGTCCCTCATCCCATCAAGAGTTGTAGACCGTTTGAAGATGTACTTACCAGTGATGGTAAACTCCCTCCGTCCCAAGGAAGTTGATTACACATTTGAGAACCTTTGTGAAAAAAGTTTATTTTTGTGCTAAAACAAATTCTGTCACCCCCGTTGCAGCCTGACAGCCTTGTTCTAACCCTGGGGCTATAAATTACCAGGCTAGTTTCTCTCCACATGGAAGATACAAGTCAGGATAGACCAGGTTATGCTAGAGTGATGAACGACTGCCATAATCTTGGTGACATTAAATAATAGTAAAAGTAACTATTTCTTGCTCATGCAAAGTGTCCATCAAAGGTTGGCTAAGGGCTTGTTGGTCTTAATCACTTGGGACGCAGGCTCTCAGAGCCCAGTTGTCATCTCTCCACACAGCCATTCACTGGAGGAAAGAGTCTGATTTGCTGTAAGGAAAAGACAGTCTCTCAGCAGCACTGAGCTGTTCTACTTTGCAAATATTGTACATCATTCTGCTCTTCGTGGCTAGAACTGTCCATGTGGCCTCACCTGTCCATATAGCGAGGCTCCCGTTATGTACTCAGGAGGCAGAGAGCTGGAAATACTCAGAGTAGCCTTAATGATCACCGCAATAGTTTTTCATATATTTGAAGGTAGTTAGGACATTCTCCTGCCTTTCTCCTCAGGCTCCCCCCTTCTGTTGACATCACTATTGTGTTCCATACTTTTTGCTCCCTTCATCACTCAATTGGCATTCGTCTGAATATGGTGGAGTTTTGTATCTCCCCATGCTGGTGTCTGGAGCTGAGTCCGGTTTTCTAGGCACAGTCTAATCTTGGCAGAGCTCAGTAGGGCTTATCATTTCCCTCATCTGAGACCCCATGGCTAGGCCTTTGGAGCCTAAGATTACATTTTTATCTTCGTGGCAGCCACAGTACCCTGCTGTTGTATATTCACTGGACTGTAAGCTCCAAGATGGTGGGGTCTGACTTGACTTGGTGTAGTATCCGCATCACTTGGGAAAAGATCTGATTAAATCCCAATCTGTTGAATACATATATTGAATTCATTATTTTCCTCAAATTGTTTACTCATCAAGTCTTAACTCCATCTTGTTCTGACATAATTAGTTTTTTCAGACTCCAATATAGGCTATATTTATTTTTTTACATTGGTTCTAGCATATAGCTTTGAAAGAATATTGTAGGAGTCAAAAAGATGTGTTTAATATGCAGCTCTGATTCTGTCATTCAGTAGCACATATTTCTTAAGCACCTACAATGTGCCAGGTGCCCTGGATAGAATTATGAGGAAGACCAAAGGCCCCCATCCCACCGAGTAGGTTGATTCAGACAAACAGTATAACCTCTCTGGTGCAATCCATGAACGCAAGGATCTTTGGGTGTCTTTTTCACTCTAGTTTTCCCAGCAACGAGACTATGCCTGGCATATAGTCAGTGCTCAAATAAATATCAGTTGAATAAGTAAATGGATCTCTAAGCTATAGCTTGCTCCCCTGTGTCAGAATCTGCTTGGAGGGCAGGTATAGTTTGATAGTAGCTTTTTGTCCCATGGTTTAATTTTTGTATTTTGTCATGATGTTGCTTATTTGTTAAAATGAAAGAAAGCTGTGAAATTTGTCATGCTTACTCTCAAGGGTGTAGAGGTTATCTAAGGTTGTAGAACACTATTCCAGATTACTATCAATGTGTTAATTATCATACTGAGGTTACCATTATCCATTAAATCCAGCTTGGCCACAGGTTACTGAGATTTTTGTTACATATGTTGCTGAAGCTCAAGTATGTGAAACCTATCCTATGCTTCTGATCAACTAGTTTAGAAACCATCCAAGAAAATGAGATTAGACTTTCCAGACTTACTTTTATGAGCCTCTGTACAGTCCTGGGCATGAGTACTCCTGCTGCTCATAAATGACTGCTTAAATAATTCTGTCCTACAATTTTGCCTGTACTTACCTGAATGCTTTATATAATCTCTTTATTTACTTGGACTGCAATTCATTTTATCAATGACTCGGGCAATCTTTTTATCTATGACTTTTGTGAGCTTTTTATCTTGAAAATCACTTTCCACAAGGAAGAAAAGGAAGGAGAGCTGAGAAATCTTCATTCATTGTGCTCTATCATCAGTTTCTAGAAGGGGGCTTATCTTCTAGATCTTGTGCTGATCTTTAGGAAGTCGTTTTTCCTTTCCATGTATGAATAAGTATGAGAAGGCAATTAGGTATGAGAGATTAGTATGTGATTTTAGGGGCAAGTGATCTGTAGGAACATAAAGGGAATTTGGGAGAGGGTGTATGGGTATGCTAGGGTGTGAAAGTTGCACAGAGATGGACAGGGAGGCAATCTGAGTGATGGAGTTTTGTGTGGGCAAGGGCAATGTGGCATTGGCTTCTACTGGTAGAGGCTGATCAACCATACCCTTCTGTTCACCTTTAGTCTTGAGGACACAAGGCTAGAAGAACTTGAGGGATCGTCTAGGTTATGACCGGCACTGTCAGGTCAAACAACTACTAGATTATCCCTTGTTTCTAACTGGAAATGTCTCTGAAGAAAATTCCTGTCTCAACCTCTGCAATCCACTTGAATGTTTGACTATACTCAGTGCCTACACAATCTTCACTCTGTCTAGCTGGAATCCTTCTAGCTATGGTCCAAGCCCTTAGAAAAACAAAACCTCTGTGGCATTAGAACTGCCTTCGTGGCATAAGAAAGGCAGCCCTGGGTGGTGTGGAAGGGTATTGTATGAGGACAGGGGTGTACTGCCCAGTTCCTAATAAGAACACACAGGACTTCAGGGTCTCTCATTATGTTAGAAATCATCTTCACAGCTACCTTATTATAGGAAAACAAATCCCTTGGTTCTAGTGGCTTCAAACCCTAAGGGATGCCACGACCTAGGGAACATCTTGAGCACACCTCCTCTTTTCTCTGAACTGGTCCACAGGCATGTTGAGTGTCCAGAGCGTGACCAGCTGGTACTGGTATGGGGCTATAGTCTCTGTTATCAGGTCCGAAGGGAGTTAAATGTGCCTTCAGGTTAAATCTGGAAGAACAAAAGAATTCCTGAAAGGTTTGAGGGAGGAGCTACTTGAGGGAAAACCATGGATATACCTTAGCCTCTTTTTTAGAGTGAGCTGCACAATTTCAAGCATGATTCTGCATGCCAATCAGGGCAGGATGAAATCCAAACAGCCTAAAGGAAGTTTTTAAGACTCTCCTGAGAAATTTCTGTAGCCAATAAGTTAGAAAAGTAAAACCCCTCCAACTTGGAGCTGGCCCAGCACCCCTGTCAAGGTGGGGGGATGGGCTGTATGAGGAACACCGGTGTCCCATTCTGCCCATTTTGTGGTAGACCTCCCATGCAACCTTCCTTTGGTCTTCTGGAACCGCTGACCAATAATTGCTAATACTGATTGAGCATGTTCTATGTCCCAGTCCTGGGTTAAGTCCTTGGCATAGACTATTACAGCTAATTTCCACAGTAATAATTCAAGGCAGGCAGATGCCATTCTTTTTCACAAATGAGAACACTGAGACCTAGGGAAAAGAACACATTTTCCCCAAAACCTACAGTATGTGGCAACCCAGTGCAGAGGTCCACGCCATACTCAGGTCAGTACTGTTAACCCCTGGGAGTAGGCAGGATGGCTCTCCCAGGCTGCCTGTGCCAGGGTAAGAGCTGACAGCGTGATGCCGAAGATGGAGACATACATGGGAGAAATACCAAGGTAAAGGCCATTTCTGGGCTCTCAAAGAAATGTGTGAGTCAATTTCATGTAGTCTTGGTGGTTTGAAAACTGTCTCTGTGACTAGTCAAGCTCAAAAAAAAAAAATCAAATGCTAGAGGAGGTAAGAGTGTGCAGAATTGATTTCCTCACTGGGGTGAGTGAGGAAGGTGGCAGGAGAGGGGAAGAAACACCTGATGGGGAGAGGAAGTGATGGGGGGCAGCTGGGGCAGGAGGAAGCTGAGGGTGGCACTCTTAGTTTTGGTTCTACTTCACAGGAAGGGAGGGAGACTGCAAACCCCTTGCATAGCTGCACTCTGGTCCACTGTGTCCAGCCTGCAACTCTGTTCAGAGGAACATGTGTCCACAGGGTTCATTTCCACTGCAAATGCCCAGGCTGTTATCTCAGTCTTATCCTCAGATGATGTACAATAAGTTATAGGACCCACTGACTCAGCACCAAGGGCATTTTCATTTTAAGTCAGTACAGCCCGATTAAGCAATCAGGATGACCAAATCTGGGAATAAAGATTACAAAGTTTTATGGTGTTGAGCCACGATAGGGGCAAGGCCAAATCATGTGTGGCTGACATATTTTCAAGGCAACATACACCCAGTTAAGATCAATAAATGATAAATGGTTTTTCTTTCTTTTCTTTTTTTTTTTTTTATGTTCTTTGCCACCAAGCTCTATCAGCTCTCTGCAGCTGCCAAGGTAGGTTCCACTCTACAAGCCTTCTTCCCAGTGATGCCATGGCGGGGATGCAAGATGTTACTGAAACAAGAGGTGCCTCTGGGGCGGTGGGGAGGGTGGTGAGGAAAGGACTGGAAGCCCCACCAAGGGTCAGAGGTTCCCTAGGGGTTCAGATGGGGTTTATAAGGTTCAGTATGACTCAGACTATTTCCTCCTCAGTAGGGAGGCCCAGACCCTGATTGCATCACTTTGGCCTGCCCCAGGCCCTGTGAGGGGGGATTAGCGGTTCCAGGCCCTTTACATGCAAATCATATAGTCTCCCTGCTGCTAAATGGTTCTGCAGACAGGATGACTAATACTGCCCTGCCCAGCTGGTATTTTATCTAGTGCTCCCTGCTAATTCTGGTTTATACCCTATTTATTTTCAAAACCTCAAAAAGTAGGAAAACTAAAATTGGCCTTAATATAAGACCTTCACCAGTTTGACTAAAAAAGTAGGGATTCTGGAGTTCAACTGCCTGGTTCAAATCCTGACATTAATGCTTTAGCTGTAGGACTTGGGACAAGTTCCCTAATCTCTGTGCCTCAATTTCCCTATCTGTACAATGGAGAGTGCCTACCACTTGGGGTACTGAATGAGTGAATGCACTTAAAGTGTTTGGAACAGGGCCTCACACAGAACAAATATGAACTAAACGTTAGTCCTTATTAAGTGAAAACCTCTTCTGTAGTCAAAGCAAGTGCTTGTAGTTAGTCTCCTTTTAAAGACTCAAGCCCACATGTCTACTTCAGTGGGGAATAGCTTGGGCAAGTAGGGACACATGGGCATGGGGAGGAGGATGAGCTGGGGAGGACAGGAGGGTGATAAGGCCTGAGGGTTTTTCAAGATTCCTTATCCAAGAGGCAAGATGGTAACCAGAGGGAAGGGTAAATGTGACCTTGTCTTGACCTCCATGCTGTCAGCTGAGCTGGGGGAACGCCGCAGCCCCAGCAGACGCAGCATCTGCTGATCAAGTGGCTTGTGTCCAGTCTATTGCAGGAAGTATGGGCGGGTGACCTTGTGATCCTCAGGATAGAAGATTAAGGAAAATGGATTAAACACGTGAAGGGGAGCCCTAACCCTGGACTTGGAGACTCCTGGTGTTTTAGGTAAATATCCTGTAACTCTTCTCTCTCCCTTCCCATAAAAGAGGGAGGAGGAAGAAGCACTGGAAATCATCTCCTAGCATGATCATTGGTGTTCCATGGGGTAGGCCTGGAGTTAAAAGAATGGACTTAAAGCCAACTATAGGGGAATCCAGGTAGCAGGTTTGAATAGGTTATGAAGAGAAAAGCTGCCGAGTTGATTTCAGACTCACTAAAGAGGACATCTGGGTCCTTGGGCTATAATGGATTTTGTAAACAAACACAGGAAGCATACTTTGTTGATCTTATATCGGTGTGAAATAAAGCCTATTGGGTGGATCATCAGCTCCACACAGCACTAGAAGATTGAGCTGCAATGTAGCCATGAAAGTTCCTGTTCACCCCCCTACCCCCGCAAATAGAAAAATCCCTCCCTTTCCATTAGTCTGTTGGATTAGAACTTCCGAGCTTTGGACTCTAGACTAGATGCATTCCTTTACCAAGTCTGAAACCTTTGGGCAGCCAACTAAACTTCTGAGTCTTTCTCTTATTTGTAAAAGGTCCCATGGTATTCACATTGGAAGTAGTGGTAGAATGACCTGAAGATGTAATGAAATTATGCAGGTTGAGTGTGCCTATGAACTGCTCCGTGCTAAACAAAAGCAAAAGGAGGCTCCTAGTGACTCTATTGATTCAAACGACCTTTTTTAGGGGCGCCTGGGTGTCAGGTAAGCATCGGACTTTGGCTCAGGTCATGATCTCGCAGTTTGGGAGGTCGAGCCCCGCATTGGGCTCTGTGCTGACAGCTCAGAGCCTGGAGCCTGCTTCAGATTCCGTGTCTCCATCTCTCTCTGCCTCTCCTCCCCTCTCCCCCCTCCCTCAAAAATAAACATCCTTTTTTAGCTTGCAATATAAATAAAGAGCCCAGGACAGAGATTTTCAATATTGGCTAGCTACCCCTGAGCTGCTCTGTAATTCCTCATCCTGTTTGTAGAGGGAGGCCATGTTGTGGTCAATTTGATGTGGGCCCCTTCATCACTTTCTTCCTTGCTATATTTTCCAGATGGCATATTTATAAGCTAGAAGCGGGCCATTGAACTTGCACTATACTTTCTCATTCACATAAACATTATGCCTAGGCACTAAGATACTGCAGCAATGTTTAGCAGTTATCACCCTGACTCAGAACAGAAGTTTTGGTCAGTAATAGGCTATGTCCACTTAAGGGACACACAAGTTATACTAACCTTTTGTGTATTTGCTTTAAGGACCCTATCCATTCTGCTTAGAACTTTTAATTAGATCTCTCCTCTCCTAGTGGGGATAGGACAAATCCTCCTGGACAAAAAGTTTCCTTTTGCTACAAAATGCGTTTATTTCCAGACAGACAAAATTCTCCAACTGCATATAATGAGTACATAAAGTCCTTCTTTTGATAAATGTCCTTTTATAAGAGCCATTTCTAATTATTAAAATGCATACCAAACATTCGTCTCTTAAAATATAACTTAAATAACCTGCTAATGTAGGAGTCCTGAGTGGCGTGCGATTCTTCACCGAGTTCAGAGCCGTATCCACACGTGGTCCCAAAATGAGATTTCACAAGTCAGCAGGCAGCAAACGTGTCCAGCTCACCTGCTGGTGGGAGGAGTAGTTGCCGTGGTGGCCACGAGCCCTCTTACGTGGAAAAAGTCATGTGCGGACAAAGAAGCATGATATACGCAATGTGGAGGCGGCATTTCACAGAATGCAAACACCATTCAGGTAAAGAAGTGGACTGGAGAAGGAAAGTTCAGGGAACACAAGTCTGTTTGCATTAGTAGGTGTCATGGCACCGTCTCACTGGGCACTCAATAAATATCCATTAAAGTAAGTATAAGACCAGAAGCTGGAACAGTTGTCTTGGTGCCCAACATCTGTTTTCAAGATAGGGCTTGAAGTTGTTTGACGGATGCTCTTTTGTTTCCTCAGAGTATATCATTCTCTTTGGATAGCCCATTTCCTTATCTTCAAATTCTTGATTAGCATTTACAGACTTCTGGCACACTGCTAGTATTCGGGACTCCCTGGCTTAACGGAGAGCACAGAGTGGTCCATATGAAATCTTGATTTGTCTTTGGAAGTAAAAAGCTGCCGTGGCTCACTTTCTCAGATCTAGGTGATTCTTCACACCTTCTCTTCAGTTGATTCCTTTTGATATCCCAAGCCCAAAGTAGCCATGGAACCTCCTAGGTGGAGCAGATTTCTTCATGAAGTCTCATTCCAGTATCAACTATTTCCAGTACCACGGCTCCCTCAGGACCTGAAAGAGCTGAAGTTCTGTCCTTCAGAGTTTTCCACCCGTTCTCCGAAGGTAAGGTTCTTGTTCTAAGGCTGATACTAGGGAATGCCCCACAGAGGAAATTCCTGGAAAATCTGTATCCCCTTGTGATTCATTCTCTGTAAGGCTAAGGTTGTAATTCTGGAGACACAAAGGAAAAGTTTCTAAATTCATCCTGGTTAATCATAGGAAGATGCCCCTCATCAATTGGGGTTAAAACTGGCTCTTCCTTAATGAAGTCAGGGTCAAAATTACTGACATCTTCTCTGGATTTCTGTCAAAAGGAAACAAGTATTAGTTTGGGGGCACATGAGACTTCCTCATCTTCCCTGGGCCTGTGCCTGTTCCAGGGAGGTCCAAGAATGGCACTGAAACTCTCTCAGTAGCATTATTTACAGTTATGACAGTTATGGCTAAAGAGCACTGTATTGTAATTCTGCTGCACTGTGTATGGTATGGCATTTGGTAACCACCAGTTCACTAACCCCATGAAAATCATACTGAGGAGGCGGGCCTTAGGTTGGGAGGCAAAACAATTAATTTGGTCACCTGATCCAGGTGTCTCTATCACCCTTTACTCTGCATTTCACTAAGGTGCCACTTCTCAACAGGTCTTGCTGAAGGCCGCACACACTTGGCTGTCAACAGAGTGTAAGTTCACACTTGCCTCACCTATTGTTTATACACAGGGCTATGTGTGTGAAGAGATCTTTCTTGAAAGATGGGCAAGTGTGGAGTTTAGGAAACCACTGCCTCTCCCTTTAGTCACCAGTTGGAGCCATGATGCCCTGCTGGCAAAGCCTTCCCTCATCCCCAAGGAGTTGGCAGGGGGAGGCCCATTAAAGGAAGTGGCTTTACGGCTGGGTGTCTGGTGTCCAATCTTATGGGCTGTTACAGATTAAGCTAGCTGTGCAGTTGGAAATGTTGATATTTTACATCTTTATAAACCAATGCTGAAAAGATCATTTCTGCCATTCTCTCCTGTCTCAACCCATGGATGAGAAAGAGCTTAGTTCTCCAACCAAGAGCTAGACCACCCTCAGGAATGCTACACAGATCAGCTGCCTTGCTTGGGAAGGTACCCCTGGTGCTGCCAACATTTCTCCAGTCAAAAGGGGTTTGGCCTGAGCTCTGTGCTGTGGTAACTGATACAGGCCCAGGCTCTCCAAGCCAAGGAGCCAGGTTTGGTGAGGTGGGTAGGGCAGTGCTTTACCTACCCTTTCTCCTTCTCTGGGGGCTTGGGAAATCCACCCTAAGGAGCTTGAGGACACTGTAGAGGAACAATAAATTTCTCATTCCAACTTGTTTGGGGAAATCGGGAACATTTCAGGCCTCTTAGACCGCAGAAAGTGCAAACTTTGGTTAAGAGAGGATGGGGCCAGGGCGAGCAAGAGGTGAAAACTTTGAGAGAAGTAACCTGTACAGGGAGAGATGCTGCTTCAAGGGCATACCTCCTTCTGGGTGAGGCTGCCCTGAAAAATGTCAGGTTGTATTTCTGGTTTGGTTATTCCATAGGGGACCATCCCATTGCTCAACAGATTCTTAAAGACATTTGAAGAAAGAAAGTCTACTCTGCTGGTCTTGGACACTTACGATTCTGGGTCTAAAAGGTGGTTCTACTTGGCGATGGTTCAGCTGGGCCCAGTCGATTTCCTTAAAGAAAGGATGCCTCAGGATGGCATGCTCACCACCCTGAGTCAGGCTGCCTAGGCGCATGGTGGGGTTCTTGGTCATGAACTGAAAGGGGGAGAAAGAGAGTCAATCATTCAATAATCTACAACAAGTATGTCACAAGATGGTAGGCATCAGTTCTGGCAGAGGAGCCCATGTGAGGCCTTCTGGCTGATCTTGCTTAACAAGCTGAATTTTCCATTATGGGCAGGACAGCCAACATGAATCATCCCTTAAGGCGCAATTGCTTGTGTGTATTTATGGCCTTTGCCACTTCCATTTCAGACGTGGCCACTAAAATAAAGCTGAAGGGTCCAGTTTTCTTTACTGTAAATACCATGTATTTTTCTTTCCCTTTTAAAGAGACTCTTTATAAAATAGTGTGCCCTTCTCCCACACTGCAGTTGTAGACAACCCACAGCTTATGAATAGGGCTACTTTTGAAAACAGCTGTGCCATTTTTTGAGGCCCTGACGAGTCGGCCAGGATTCCTGCTCTCTGACAAGACCACAGGGAGAAGAGGGAGAGTCATTCTTTTGAAGACCTGTGGGAAGAAGCTGTGAGAGTTTAAAAAAAAACTAAAGTTGGCCACTTTTCTTTATGCAACAAAGATGCTCCTTTTCCTCCTGCCCATTTTGAAATGTTTAATGATTCAGAATCCTACTTAGACCATTTAAGCAATGTGTGTATAATGGGTGTGTATATATATATCATATATATACCTGGATCATATATATATATAATTACATATATATATGATATATATGTGATATATATATATATATATATATATATATATATATATATTATAATCCTTTGCATGTCAACTGGGAAGCTCCCTTGAGGCTGAGCCCCTGTCAAGGTATTTGGAACTAAGTCTACTTTGACAAAAAGGCCAGTGAGGTGTTCTGATCATGTCTTAACCAATAATTTGTACAGGAGAACTCAGCTTTTCAGGGCCAGAATGTGATTTTTTATTTTAAAGACACGTAAGATAATTTAACTTTGTGTTTTCAAAATAAAAGTTGCCTTGGATTAAAAAGTGTTGTTTTAAAATTTAAATCAAGTTGTCTTTAAGAACACCCCCAAACACTGCTTTCCAAATTTGATTTGTGAGCACAAAAGTAATGCTGTGTTCATACAACTTGCTTTAGAGTGGAATTTCTAGAGTAAATGAAAAGCCAATCTTGTTGAAGGTGTGCAGACATGAAAAGGTAGTGTTTGGAGGTGGCCATCCCTGCTAGGCCAGGTGTCCAAAGCTGCAACGCATCCAGTGTTGGTTTGAATAAAAATGGAGGGAGAAGGCTGTAAAAAGCCCTAAGCAAATCTGACCGGACAGACCTCTGAAGAAAATTTTAAGAAGCCCACCAAGGGAGCTAATAAAAAAATGCAGATGCTGATGGGGTCTAATAGCTTTTCCTCTCTTCTACTGACAATGAATGCAAGGCCATTGGTGATGGTGGACTGGAGGGGAAACCCAAAAGGAAAAGGGGCTTTCAGAGCTACACTGATCCAATTGGGGCAGTTAGCACTCCAGGCATGTACAGTGGTCAATGTGGATTTAGGAAGTACATGTCTCATAAATAGCTCAGTTCTGTAAAAGTGAGGTCTTCATGCTGCTTGGGTTCTCGTGGCTCAGCCTGTGCATTCAGAAAGGAAGGGGAAAATATATACACAAGAAAAAAGGAGTAGGTTCCCTCCTTAGGAACATTAATGGGATACAATCCCTGATGGAGTAGGCATCTATTTGAAGAGCTAATTTACAAGGATGGTAAAACAGACTCAGATGGCTTGTGGGAAATTCCCAGGCCTGCCAATGATGAGTGCAGAGGGCATCTTGTGTGTGGGTACAACTTGTTCTTCTGGACAAGAGGAACAGTGCATGGCTCTCAATGCCAGGGTGGCAAAAGCCCAGTGACCATTCTTCCTTGCCCTTGGCACTGAAGCCAAGCTTCCAAGGGATACTGTGGAAAGGAACTCCGTGAGGGAAAATAAACCAAATCACAACTGTTCTTCCTCTAAAAATGGAAATGGAGGCAGTCAGAATAATCCTTTCACTAGCTTGATACTTTCTCTTAGGTTCTGGGAAGTCCTGAATAACCAAGCAGTTTTGTTTTGACTTTTAATATACTGTCCTAAGCCCTTTAGATACAGCTATTCTACACTTAAAAGGGGGATCCATTTACAAAGGTTTACATGGTGTCTACTGTATGCAAGGCAGTGACCTAGCTATTGTGGGGATATAGATGACAAAGACAGTGTCTCCCCCTGAGGAGCTGATGAAGTGGGGAAGAGGCCAGAAAAGTTTATGGGCAATCACAACTGGGTGGAATGAAAAGAGCAGAATGTGTAGGAGCTTGGAAGAGGGGTCTGGTCATGAGAAGGCAAGTAATGGCCTCATGGAAGAGGTAGCTATTTGCTGAGAGAGGAGGTAGATGAATAGAAGGAATGCAGGCATGAACAAAGATGACAGTTGCTCCCAGGAGCCAGCACAGGTACATGCAAACACCTGGTATGCTGCAGTATGACTGGTGCATTGGGGTGGTTGAAGATCTGGGAGAGGGGCAGCCCATTGGAGTCACCAACATCCTATGGAAAGATGAGTGGTAAGAGCTGGCCAGTGAGGTAGGAGATGACTCTAGCCACAGTGGACTGAATCAGTCAACGAAGAGATAAGAGATGGTAGGTGAACAGTGAAGAGGTTGAGAAAATAGCTGAGAAGACTGGACAAGTTCAGAAACTAGAAAGGTTTCTGGTTAGTGGCAAGGAAAAGTTAGGAGCAAGTCCTAGTAGGCTTGTGGAAGAATGGACACAATCCCACACTTGTTGGCCTTGCAGTGAAGGGGCAAACAGGAGTGCAGGGTCACAAGGTCTGCTCTGGCTGCCTGATGGAGGGGTAGTATTGGATAGCAGAGATAGGTAATGAAAGAAAGGCAATAGATTGTGGGTAGTATTAATAGAAATAGTAACAGTAGTAACAGTATTAACAGCAGTATTTGGGGGGAATGAAACAAAACCAGCATTTCTCAAGACCTAACAGTGTGCAGATCTGGGAGGCTGAGCTCAGCTTTGCATTTGAGGTATTCAGACATCCCCAGGAGATGACTAGTCCTGTAAATCCAGGATTCAGGCCAGGATTAGAGCTCTAACTCCCTGAGACCTCAACATTTGGTGTGAGGGCAAGAGATGAAAGGGTAGGCAAGATTGTGGAGAAGGAGAGAGAGAGTATAGCTGTAAGACCAGCCCCAGGCCTCAGACCTCTTACTTGGCTCACACGACAGGTTTTAAAATAATTTTAATTACTTGTCAAATATTTAAAAACTAGGAAATGTCAACTTTAAAGTCAAGTTTTCCAATTTCTCTTGGAAAATAGGATGTTCTGGAACACTAAACCCGTACTTCTTGATATAAATGGCCTAGGGTCTAGCAGTAGCTGTTTTTTTTTTTTGTTTTTTTTTTTTTTTTTTTTTTTTGGAGCATATGATCCTTAGCCACATGTCCCACCATTCCCTATTGCCTCACCCTAGCTGGCTTCACTCACTGACTCTATATGGCTCTGAGACCTGGCATAGGGATAGAAAAAATGCTGGGGTGGGGCTTCTGGTCCAAGATGGCAACATAGGAAGACCGTGAACTGACCTCATCCATGGACATACCAAATCTACACCTATCAAAGCAATTCCTCCTGAAGAGAAACTGAGGACTGACCAGCTTCTGCACAATAAAAGATCAAAACATGATAACATAATAAAGGGAATACCCAATGGTGCAAACTACAGTGGGGAAGAATAGTTATGGAGGGACTTTGGGTAGATTCAACTGCCCTGAAGCACTGAAAAAAACACCATTTTAAAGCACAACTAGAATATAAAGCATTCATCCCTAGAACCCTGACAAATGGCAAGACACAAAATCTCCCCAGGTTGGAGGGGCTGGTGTGTGTTATTCACAATCCCTTTATAACTTGGTAACATGGAGAGCAAGGTCCAGTGTCTTAGTGAACCTTCTACTTCAGTGAGCCCCAGGCCTCTAGCCCACACCAGCCCCACCTATCACACCAAGGTGGCCCCAGAATGGTGTATATCAGGATGCTTCTGGTCAGCACTCACTATAGATCTAGAACAGGATAAAGCAAAGCCCCCCAAGCTTAACAGCAAAAAGAAAAATGAATTAAAAAAAAGATGAAGGAATCTCTTGGATAACATCAAACAAACATTTGCATAATAGGGGTCCCAGAAGAAGAGAAGAGAGAGAGAAATGGGCAGAAACTTGTTTGAAGAAATAGTTGAAATAGTTGAAAACTTTCCTAACCTGGGAAAAAACCTAGACATCCAGGTTCAGGAAGCACAGAGAGCTGCAAACAAGATGAACCCAAGAAGAACCCATGATGTGTCACATCATGACACATAATAATTAAAATGTCAAGGATTAAATATAGAGAATTGAAAAAGTAGCAAGAGAGAAGCAACTAGTTAATTACATGAGGCTATCAGCTGGTTTTTTAGCAGAAAGTTTGCAGACCAGAAGGGAGTAGCATGATAGATTCATAGTGCCAAGAGATAAAAACCTAAAACCAAGAATACTCTAAACATCAAGATTCCTGATCTCTTCAATTCTGAATGGTAATTTTCCAAATAAAAGTTAAAGGAGTTCATCAACATTAAACTGGCCTTATAAGAAACATTAAAGGGACTACTTTTTTGGGGGTGGGGGAGAGAGGGGGGAGAGAATCTTAAGCAGGTTCTATGCCCAGCGTGGAGCCAGATGTAGGGTTTGATCCCATGACCCCAGTATCATGACCTGAAGTGAAATCAAGAATCAGATGCTTAACTGATTGAGTCAACAAGGCACCCTGAGGGACTTCTTTAAGTGCAAAACAAAAGGCCATAATTAGAATAAAATTATAAATAAAAGTAATGTAAAATATGACATATACATAAAACATGGAGCAGGGAGTGAAAAAAAAGTTTTTAGAATATGTCTGAACTTAAGTGACCATCAACTGCATATGGAACTCTGTATATTTAGGATGTTATATCAGCCTCATGGGTAACCACAAACCCAAAACCTATAATAGATACACAAAAAATAAAGATAAATAAAGCCAAGCAGTGTATAATACTTGAAATCATCAATCACAAGGTAAGAGAGTAAGAAGGAAAAGAGTAGAACTACAAAGACAACCAGAAAACAATGAACAAATGGCAAAAAGATACATACCTATCAAGAATCACTTTAAATGGTCTAAATGCTGTAATCAAAAGAAATAGGTCTTATTTTCTTATCCATTCTGCTGTCCTATGTGCTGCCTACAAAAGACTCACTTCAGAACTAAAAATACATGCAGACTGAAAGTGAGAGGAAGGAAAAAGAGTTCCATGCCAAAGAAAGTGAAGAAAAAAAGCAATACTTTTGTCAGCCAAATAGACTTTAAAACAAACGTTGCAACACAAGACAAAGAAGGGCATTACATAATCATGGAGGGATCAAGCCAACAACAGGGTAGGACAATTGTAAATATCTATGCACCCAACATTGAAGCACCTAAATACATCAAATGTTAACAGATATAAAAGGATAAATTGACAGTAATACAATGATGGTGGGGGACTTTAGCACCTCACTTATATGAATGGCTAGATCAGGCAGAAAATCAATAATAAAACAATGTTTTTGAAATGATACATTAGACCAGATGGACTTGATGGATATATATATATATATATATATATATATACATACCATTCCATCCCCAAACGACAGAAGACACTCTTTTCAGGTACATATAGAACATTCTCCAGGGTAAATCACATGTTAGGCCACAGTACAAGTCTTAATAAATTTAAGAAGATTAAAATCATATTGTGCAACTTTCCTGACCACACCAGTATGAAACTAGCAATCACAAGAAAAAAATGGAAAAAACACAAACATGTCAAGGCTAAACAACATACTACTAAGCAACCTATGGGTTAAAGAAGAAATAAAAAAAAAAAAATACATGAAGACAAAAATAAAAACACAATAGTCCAAAATGGGCCACAGCAAATGCAGTTCCAAGAGGGAAATTTATAGCAATACAGGCCTACCTCAAGAAAAATCTCAAGCAATCTAACCTTACACCTAAAGGAACTAGAAAAAGAACAAAGTCCAAAGTTAGTAGAAGGAAGTTAATAAGATCTGAGAACAGAAATGAAAAAAAAACATAGACTAAAAAAACAATGAAACCAAGAGCTGGTTCTTTGAAAAAATAAAATTGATCAACCTTTAGCTAGACTCATAAAGGAAAAACAGAGGACCCAAATAAATCAGAAATGAGAGAGAAGTAACAACTGACACCACATAAATACAAAGAATCAGGCTACTACAAAAAATAATATGCCAACAAACTGGACAACTTAGAAGAAAGACATGGATAAATTCCTAGAAACATAATCTTCCAAAACTCAACCTGGAATAGAAAATCTGAACAGACCAATTATTAGTAATGAAGTTGAATCAGTAATCAAAAAGCTTCCAACAAACAAAACTTCAGGACCAGATGGCTTCACATGTGAATTCTACCAAACATTTAAAGAAAGTGTAATACCGGGGTGCCTCAGTGGCTCGGTCTGTTAAACATCCAACTTTGGCTTAGGTCATGATCTCATGGTTTGTGAGTTCGAGCCCCGTATTGGGCTCTGTGCTGACAGCTCAGAGCCTGGAGCCTGCTTCAGATTCTGTGTCTCCTCCTCTCTCTGCACCTCCCATGCTCATGCTCTGACTCTCTGTCTCTCAATAATAAATAAATGTTAAGAATTAAAAAAAAAAAAAAGAAAATGTAATACCTCTTTTTCTCAAACTATTCCATAAAATAGAAGAAGGAAAGCTTCCAAATACATTCTCTGAGGCCAGCATTACCCAGATACCATAACAAACAAAGATGCAGCAGTCCTATAATAACAAAATATTAGCAAACTGCATTCAACAATCCATTGAAAAAATCATTGATCACAATCAAACTGTATTTATTCTGGAGATGTAAAGATGGGTCAATATTTGTAAATTAATATGATACATTAACAACGTGAAAACTAAAATTCATATCCTCTCAAAAGAGGCACAAAAGCATCTGACAAAATTCAACATTCATTCATGATAAAAACCCTCAGCAAAGTGGGTTTAGATCTAGGCAACATACCTCAACAAAATAAAGGCCATATATGAAAAACCCACAGCTAACATCAAGTCAAGGGGAAAAAACAGGGCTTTTCCTCTAAGATCAGGAACAAGACAAGAATGTCCACTCTCACCACCTTCATAGTACTGAAAATCCTAGCTACAGTAATTTTCAAGAAAAATAAATAAAATGCATCCAAATTGGCAAGGAATAAGTTAAACTGTCACTATTTGCAGATGACATGATACTATACATAGTCTTCAGGGCTAAAAACTCCACCAAAAAAAAACCTATGAAAAATAATAAATTCAGTAAAGTTGCAGGATACAAAATTAACACAGAGAAATATGCTGGCATTTCTATATACTAATAACAAAGTAGCAGAAAGAGAAATTAAGAAAACAATTCCAAGGGCACCTGAGTGGCTCAGTCAGTTAAGGGTCCAACTTTGGCTCAGGTCATGATCTGGCAGTTCGTGGGTTCGAGCTCCATGTCAGGCTCTGTGCTGACAGCTCAGGGCCTGGAGCTTGCTTCAGATTCTGTGTCTCCCTCTCTCTCTGCCTCTCCCTGACTCATGCTCTGTGTCTCAAAAATAAATAAACATTTACAAACTTAAAAAAATTACATTCCAGTTACCATTTCATCAAAAAGAATACAATCACTAGGAATAAACTTAACCAAGGAAGTTAAAGATCTGTACTCTGAAAAGCATAAAATATTGATGAAAGAAACTGAAGACCCGCAAACAAATGGAAAGACATTCCACGCTCATTGATTGGACTAAGAACTAACATTGTTAAAATGTCCATACTACCCAGAGCAACCTACAGATTCAATAAAATCTCTATCAAAATACTAATAGTATTATTTTACAGAACTAAAACAAATAATCCTAAAGTTTGTATGGAACCACAAAAGACCCTGGATAGCCACAGCAATATTGAGAAAGACAAAGCTGGAAGTATCACAATCCCAAATTCCAAGGTACACTGCAAAGCCTTTGTAATTAAAACAGTATGGTACTGGCACAGAAACAGACACATACTTCAGTAGGGCAGAAAAGAGAGCACAGAAACCCATGCTTAGTTGATCAATTAATCTATGACAAAGGCGTAGCACAATAGGGAAAAGACGGTCTCTTTAATGGTACTGGGGATACTGGATAGCTACATTCAAAAGAATAAAACTGGACCACCTTCATACATCATATGCAAAAATAAACTCAAAATGGGTTAAAGACCTAAATGTAAGACCTGAAACCATAAAATTCCTAGAAAAAAAACATAGGTAGTAATCTCTTTGACACTGGCCTTAGCAACATTTTTCTAGATATGTCTCCTCAGGCAAGGGAAACAAAAGCAAAAATAAATTATTAAGACTACATAAAAATAAAAAGTTTTTTCACAATGAAGAGAACCATCAACGAAACAAAAAGTCAACCTACCAAATGGGAGAAGATATCTGCAAATGACATATCCAATAAGGGGTTAAGATCTCAACTGTAGAAAGAACTTACACAACCCAACCTCAGAAAACAAATAGTCCAATTAAAAATGAGCTGAGAACCTGAACAGACATTTCTCCAAAGACCTACAGATGGCTAACAGTCACATGAAAATATGCTCAACATCACTCATCATCAGGGAAATGCAACTCAAACCCACGAACTATCACCTTTCACCTAGTCAGACTGGCTAGAATCAAAAACACAAGAAATAAGTGCTGGCAAGGATGTGGAGAAAAAGGAACACTCATGCACTGTTGGTGGGAATGTAAACTGGTGTAGCCCATGTGGAAAAAACAGTATGGAGGTTCCTCAAGAAATCAAAAATAGAAATACCATATAACTCAGTAATTCTACTTCTGGGTATTTACCCAAAGGAAACAAAAACACTAATTCATAAAGATACATGCCAGCTCTGTGTTTATAGCAGCAATAGATACAATAGCAAAGATACGGAAGCAACCCAAGTGGCCACTGAGATTAACAGATCAGGAAGAAGTGGTACAATGTACAACATTACTCAGCCATAAAAAGAATGAGACCTTGCCATCTCTGACAACATGGATGGACCTGTAAGGTATTATGCTAAGTAAATAAGTCAGAGAAAGGCGAATACCATATGATTTCAGCTATATGTGGAATCTAAAAATTAAAACAAAAAACAGAAACAGAACCCAAAGTACAGAGAACAAACTGATGGTTACCAGAGGGGAGGCTGGGTCGGGGGGGGGTGGGTGGCGGGCAAAATGGGTGAAGGCTAGTGGGATATATGGAATGAATAAGTCACAGTGATAAAAGGTACAGCACAGGGACCCTAATGAATGGTACTGTAATAGCAGTGTATGGTGACAGGTGGTAGCTAACTTTGTGGTGAGCATATCATAACACAGACTTGTCAAATCACTATGTGGTACACCTGAAATTAATGTAACATTGTGTGTCAACTATCCTTCAAAAAAAAAAAAAAAAAAGGGAGGATGAATGAAACAGAAACCAGGACAGGGACCATCCCAAGGTGGAGATTATAGTCCCTTCATGACCAACCCTCCAAAGATGCAAAGAGGTGTATAGGGTTGGGGATAGAGGGGACTTGTTGCTCTAGGCCAGGCACAGGACTCTCCCTAAACACTGTATTCCTGCTGCTGCGAACAGCAATGGCATAATTCTTTTGCAGAAAACTTCCTTTGTTTGCTTATGTCCTTAATGGGATTCAAATACCAAACAAATTAGCAACAATGTTGTTTGGAGCAATGTCTATCCACACCTAAGGTCATACTTAAACTTGCCTCAACTGATCTTTTCCCGACTGTGGTCCAAATGAGAAAGTCAGCCAAGGAGGAAAATAAAGTGACTTCATGAAAGATTATGGACACATTTACTAAAGGAAACAGGATATTTTCTAGGGTCAATAGAAGCACTTTATAAGCTGCAAAGAGTGAGTGAAGAGGCCAGGGTGGAAAATCTGATTCCACCCCAAATCTAACTGTCAAAGTAACTGGAGAATAGGGACAGGAGGGGGGTCAAGACTGGATGGTTTCATTGATATTCCCCTTCCTTCTGGAGTCCTCATTAAAGTGGAATTTAACTAGAGGATACCGAAGCAACCAGAGCTACATCTGCCCTGAGAATGAGAGAGTTAACAGTTCTTTCAAGGCTGCAGAGAAGGCAAGACTACAGGGGAAAACAGTCACCTGTCCTCCTGAAGGTAGCTCTACAGTGAAGTGTAAGCAGTTTAGGCCAGGTTTGTACCAGAATGTCCTGGGAAGCCTCCTGCACACCAAGGAAGGATATATGAAGGGTAGAAGAGCTCCTCTGATAACGCACAGGGGTTAACTGGTTAGGCTCTGCAGTTCAACTCCTTGTGTTTGTATACCAATTCTACCACTAATGAGCTGTGTGACCTTGTATAAATTTATTAACTTCTCTGGGCCTCAGATTCCTCAACTATAAAATGGAGATTTTCCTGTACTTCATAAGGTTGTTATGACAAGTAAATGCCTGGAACAAAGGAAGCCCTCAATAAATGTATTAGTAAGCATCTTGTTAAACCACGCGTAGGTCCATCCTGTTTTACCTAGAGTCAGGGGCATGGACTGAACGCCTCCAAGAGTAAGGTCTGAAGTCACCCTTGACCCTGAGGCTCAAGCGGCTCTCCTTGCTACTCAACATTGCAGCCAGGAAAGATAAAACAAGGTCTGTTTTTGCTTTCACGGTGGGGCCATTGTGGTGGTCTCTGGAAAACAGTTTTTCTGACAGCAAAGATTCCTAAAGACCATCTTAAGACAAGAGATACAAATAATACTCAGGTTTTATTGTGCAGTTGTATCCGCTTTAACAATAGAAGGGAGATACTGAACCCAGGATCAAGGATGCAACGGGGCAACTTCTTTGTGAATCTGGTGCTGGGGGCAGCATTCTGATGTGTCACAGGCTCTGCTACACAGGAGGAGGCTTTGGTTTTGAGTTGTTGAATGTTCTGGAGGATAGAGTTTAAACTAACCCCACATAATAATGTGTCTTGAGAGAACAGGATTCAAATGTACTTTGAAACTCATTAAAATGTAGGCAATGGCTATTTTTTCCTCTTTCAAAATCTGTCTGATTTCAGAGGAAGAGGACTAGTTATACAAATAGACCAATTAGTCTAATTAGATTTTCTTCCAGGAGGGAGAAAACACTGTATTTTCTCCTAATAATTGGATTTGGCTGTTGGACAAACAAAATGACCTTCTCCTTTCATTCAATTTCAGACCAAAGAGGCAGAAAGGGTTAATTCTGGCAAGTCGTGGGGAAGGAAACCATGCCACAGGACATTCCCATCAATATTCCAGGGAGATGCTCCTAAATGGGAAGAAGGCATTTTAAGGCCCTACAGACAATGCTGGGGAGGGAGTGCAGAGAAAGAACACAGGACACAGAATAGGATTTACAGCTATGTTGGCCAACCCCACCATAGGTGCATAGCTGATGGCCACCGTGGGGGTGACAAAGTGAATGCCGGTGTGTGCATGTTGCAGTCATATGTCTGTCTGTTGCCACTGTTATAGGCAAAATCTAACCTGGTTATGAAGACTACTCATCAACCACCCTTGTAGCCCTTCATGCCAGCTGCAGTGGTGAGGCACAGACCTGGGAATGACCTAACCCAGGAGCACCATCCAGCCCAGAGCAGTGGTAAGAGGGACAAAGGGAGGCATGTGAATTAACTGACGGAGCAGCAAGGGAGGAGAGAGACACCCGGGCTTTGGCTTGGCATTGAGAAGTCACTTTTCCATAGAAGAAGGCAGAGACAGACATTTAAACCTAAAATGAGACACAACAACCCATTGGGGGTGGGATGGGTCTCGGGGGCAGGTGGAAAGGATAGATAATGGATTTTTTAAATATCTCTTGGGAGGCAAACTAATCTTCTCAAGTACAGTTTATTCTACAGAATGGTATTTCCATGGAATATTGGAAGAGCCAAGAGAGGGAGAGTTGTTCTAGCTTGTTCAGATTGGGTCTGAATGGAATTTACTAGGCAGGGCTGGAACTAGTAATCTGCACACTGCTGGCAATAGACCATCTTGCCATTCTCAAAGCACAGAGGGATCCAGATCTAGACTGATTTGGGCAAGGAGCAGCTGCAGGAGTGGGAAAAAGAATGGTACAAATTTTAAGATTGTTTGTTCTAGTTTTGTGAACAGTAATATTGGTGTTTGGATAGAGATTACATTGAATTTATAGATTGGGTAGTATCAACATTTAACATTAATTCTAACCCATGAGCATGGTATATCTTTCCATTTATCTGTTTAAATTTGTATGGACACAAAAGACCCCAACGGCCAAAGCAATCTTAGAAGAACAAAGCTGGAGGTATCACAATCCCAAAATTAAAATTATACTACAAAGCTACAGTAATCAAAACAGGATGATACCAGCACAAAAACAGACAACAGATCAATAGAACAGAACCCAGAAATAAAACCACACTTATGTGGTTAATCTATGACAAAGGAGGCATGAATATACACAGTCTCTTCTTCAGTAAATGCTACTGAGAAAACTAGACAGCTACATGCAAAAGAATGAAACTAGACTACTTTCTTATACCATACCTAAAAATAAACTCAAAATGGACTAAAGACCTAAATATGAGACCAGAAACCATAAAACTCCTAGAAGAAAACACAAGCAATAATCTCTTGGATATTTGCCTTAGCAACATATTTATGGAGATGTCTCCTCAGACAAGGCAAACGAAAGTAAAATAAACTATTAGGAATACACCAAAAATAAAAAGGTTTTGCACAGTGAAGGAAACTATCAACAAAACAAAAAGGCAACATACTGAATGGGAGAAGATATTTACAAATGATATATCCAATAAGGAGTTAATATCCAAAATACAGAAAAAACGTAAGACAAGTCAACACCAAAACCCCGCAATCTGATTAAAAAATGGGCAGAGGACCTGAATAGACATTTTCTCAAAGAAGACCTACAGATGACCAACAGATATGAAAAGATGTGCAACATCACTAATCATCAGAGAAATGCAAATCAAAACCATAATGAGCTATTACCTCACACCTGTCAGAATGGCTAATGTCAAAAAGACAAGAAACAACAAGTGTTGATGAGGATGTGGATGGGGAAAAAGGAACCCTCATGCATTGTTGGTGGGAATGTAAACTGGTGCAGCCACTGTGGAAAACAGTACGGAGGTTCCTAAAAAATAAAATAAAATAAAATAAAAATAGAAATACTGTATGATCCTATAATCTCACCTCTGGGTATTTACCTGAAGGAAACAAAAACACTAATTTGAAAAGACATATGCATCTCTATGTTTACTGCAGCATTTTTTTGTCAATAGCCAAGATATGGAAACAATCCAAGTTTTGATCAATAGATGAATGGATAAAGAAGGTGTGGTATACACATATAATGGAATATCACTCAACCATAAAAAGTAATGAGATGTTGCCATTAGCAACAACATGGATGGACCTAGATGGTATTATGCTAAGTATAATAAGTCTGACAGATACCATATGATTACACTTATATGTGGAATCTGAAAAACAAAACAAACAAAACCAGACACAGACTCCTAAATACAGAGAACAAACTGATGGTTGCCAGCGGAGGGATAGGCAAAATAGGTGAAGGGAATTAAGAGGTACAAACTTCCAGTTGTGAAACAAATAAGTCACTGGAAGAAAAATATAACATAGGGAATACAGTCAATAATTTTGCAACAGTTTTGTATGGTGACAGATGGTAACTGTGCTTATCATGGCGACCATTTTGTAATGCATACAGTTGTTGAATTCCTGTGTTGTAGACCTGAAACTAATATACTGTATGTTAACTATACTTCAATTTAAAAAATGGTATAGTTTTTGTAAATGTTGTAGCTTGATAAGTGGTAGCCATTACTATTACTCTACATATATGTCCTTGCATTACAACAGGTATTGACTTAAGTGTTTCAAGTTCATTCTATAGAATATTTACAGCAACCCTGATTATCATTCCCTTTTTACATACTGGAAAACCGAGGAACAGTCCAATCTGTAACCTGTCCCCAGGCCACCCAGTTTGGGAGCGGTGGAGTTTCTATCTAGTACTAGAAACCTTTGCTTTCAGTCACTGTGCTAAACTACCTCTTGAGGCGACCAATCTTCTAATTTGTTTTCTGGATCAAAAACCAGTGTGGGCTGACAGGTCAGGAGGAATCATGGGATGACATTCAGGACTTCACCTGTAAAGGAGAATGCACAGCATTTTGTGTGCTTACTTATGTTATACTTCCTGTGCTGGCCCATGTGACCAGCAGGTACTAAGAGAAGGGAGAGACAACAAATAGTCTTGAAAAGAACCCAGAGAATCCTTTAGTCTGACTACCTTGCTTTACTTTGAACAACAGAGGTCTTTATATTGGAGAAAAAAGGATAGAAAGGCACTGCTGATATTTTCAAACACCAGAAGAGGTGTCAGCCATAAGAAGCAGTTCCAAGTAGGAGAAATCTGTTTAGGGAGTTGGAGTTAAGGGAGCATATATAAGCTTATAAAGACAATTAAGTTTGATACCCAATGCCATTAAGCGATAGAAAGAGCTTTGCTAGGAGGAACACGACTGTCTTATTGGAAACATTCAAAGAAGAACTTCCATGAGTTGTCAAGGATTCTGGATAACCTATCTGGCATCAGGTGGGAAGGGAGATCAATGCCTTTCATGGCCTATGCTAATATCAAGAGTCTACAATCTTATCTTATCTTTGGTCTCTTCTTAGTTTTATCGTTAAAATTCTGGGAGAGAAGAGCTGACATTTTGAAGATATACCTCCCTCAGCTAGAGAAGCCACATTTTCCTTGGGTCTCAAGTGGAGTTGTCTTTATAAACAATAAAATGAAACAAAGGTTGGTCAAGCTAATCTCCTTGGGCGAGACACTGAAGAGGGCACGCGAGTATATATTTGAAAATGCCAATGGATCAACATCTTACTGCTAAGTTACTTGTAACTAATCTACATCAGAATATTCCGTATCTCCAGAGACACAGTATACAGTGTACTTTATTTCCTCCTCATGAAAGCCAGTATAATACCCTGTACTGTTGATCCTGCAATGGAGTAGAAACAGTGCTAAAGTCTGTAGTGAGTTTGTCGGCTATATTTCTCATGCTGTCAGTGACTGGAATCCAGCACCTTTTTTGTGGGCAACTGCTTAATTCCTTTTCAGTGCTCTTAACACTCTAATTTTCCTGTGTTTTATAATCATTATAGCTTCCCCTAAATCCCAAGTCATAAGACAATGTTGGTTTAAAAAAAGGTAAAGGTCAGAGGTGAGTCCCAGAGACAGAAAAGCCCAAGGTCAGACACTTGTGCCAACACCAGTGTTGTTGGCCAAGATGGTTTTATTCCTGGCAAACCGGTCTCAAGCAGCTCTGACTGACAGGTCAGGTTTCATTGCTCTCCAGTAACTCCCAAGCGTTTAAGGAAAAGGAAGCTCTATTCACCATAGCCACTACCACTTGTTTTCAGGTGTGATCCCCTGAAATGTAGCTATTTAAAGGAAGCAACTACTAAACAAGGATCCTCTAGAGGACACTACACAATGCCTTTTATTTCCTCCTGATGGAACCCAGGCCAATACTTGTCTTTACCTAGGATAGACACTATCTTTGGTGTCTGAACCAAACGTAACTATCAACGGCTAAAAATTATTGGTCTTTGATAGTTGGAAAGGGCACATGAAAGAAAATAAGTGTACGAGTTCTGTTCACAAGAGTTTTTCCAGCTTGAAACAAAAAGCTCTTCCGACGCACATTTCTTGGTTAGCAAACTACCACATCAAAAGGGTTTCCATGCTCATTTTATAAAACCTCTGACATCTTCATTCTCCTGGCTGAGATATGGAGACTGAAGAGGCAAGTGGTGGAGGGAACACCTGGGTGGCTCAGTTGGTTGAGAGTCTAACTCTTGATTTCAGCTCAGGTCATGATCCCAGGGTCATAGGATTGAGTCCCACATTGGGCTCTGTGCTGAGCACAGAGCCTGCTTAAGATTCTCTCTCTGCCTCTGCCCCTCTCCTCCACTCGCATGTGCTCTCTCTCTCACTCTCTCTAAAACAAAATCTAAAAAAATTTAAAAAATGGGACACCTGGGTGGCTCACAGTAGGTTAAGTGCCCGACTTCAAGTATTGATCTCACAGCTTGTGGGTTTGAGCCCCATGCTGGCCTCTATGCTGACAGCTCAGAGCCTGGAGCCTGCTTCTCTCTCTGCCCCTCCCCTGCTCATACTCTGTCTCTCTCTCTGTCTCAAAAATAAACATTAAAAAAAAATAAAAAATAAATTAAAATAAATTAAAAATTAAAAAAAATAGGCAAGTGGTATATTTTAATGGAGTGGTATTACTCCATTAAAAAAATGCTTCACACTGCCAGCTACAAATAAAACACCAGGACCTCTATTCCTAGTAAACATATAAGCTAAAATAAGGGGGAAGGAAGCTGAGTACAGTACGTTTAATAAAATATGATTTTTAAGGGGCGCCTGGGTGGCCCAGTCGGTTAAGCGTCTGACTTCGGCTCAGGTCATGATCTCGCGATTCATGAGTTCGAGCCCCGCATCAGGCTCTGTGCTGACAGCCTGGAGCCTGCTTCAGATTCTGTGTCTCCCTCTCTCTCTGCCCCTCCCCTGCTCGTGCTCTGTCTCTCTCTGTCTCAAAAATAAATAAAAACATTAAAAAAATTAAAAAAAATATTTTTAAAATGTCAAAAAGTCTATGGGAAGATCAACGTGCTACTGTTTTTCTATCTTCTGCCAACACTCGCATTGATCTATCTGTAAGAAAATGGTTCATTTCTGAAAGGTGTTTATTGCATTAGCAGTTTCAGTAAGAGGCCTGTGGAGCAGCTCCATTTCCTCATATGGGAACACCAGTCCCGGTGTTAACCATCTCTCTTGCTAAAGAATCATTCAGTAAATTTCTTTTGGATTTTCCCCATCACAGTGTTTGAAACATCGGTTCTAATGATCCACAGTTAGATCCTCTACCTTAATCTGGTCCCAGTTTTCCCTCCACTTCCTCAGCCTCCTCCTGGCTGACCACCTCCCTTGAGCATCTCAACTTCTGCCAGGAGAGGAGTAGGAAACGGAGAGGGTCAAATTCAATGCTGCTCTCATCAACTGCCTGGTGACAGACGTGGGACACACTCATGTCTAAAAGAGGCTCCCAGCACTGATTGTGATTCCCCCTTTGTGCACAGAGGCAAACAGGATTCCTGCAGACAATGCAGATGATGAAATCTGATAGGTGTGATGACAGGTAAACCCACACAAGGACACACACTTTAATTTCTATAAAGCTTAAGAACAAAAGCACTCTGTAATCTCCCTCTAATGCCAAGTTTACAATGCCTCCTGAACTGACAAAGGTGACTCAGGAGAGTGCACCAAACTCCTTTCAGCACTTATTTAACCTGGCCACCTGTGTGAGCTCACAGAAAAGGGCATTGACTCCACCTGAGTCAGCACTGAGCCTCGTGATCCCTCCGAGGAGAGGAGATGATTTAGTACAAAGGAACACTCACCTCACAGAAAGGCCATCACCTTCCTAAGCTCTTCGGATTCGTGAGGACTTCCCCAAGTCTCTCTTTCTGGAGCTACACGAAGGCAACACTCAGTGCAACCATAGAAACTCTAAGCAAACTCTGTATTTTCTTCTGTGTTATGATTATTAGCATTTGGGGATAATTTAGTGTCAGTTAAGGAAACTCAGCCAACAGAAAGCATGCATTATTCTAAAACCAAGTTAAAAAAAACATTTAAAAAATCATTTTTCAAGTCATAAATCTGGAATGCTTTTACACAAGTGTGTCTTCATATTTCTTTTCTGTGTTAACTTCTATGGGTATTGCCAGTTTTTATAATCTATGAGAGCTAATGGGTGGGATTGTTTTGCTTTTGGGGCTTGGACATATGAGCATTTCACATACACATTTAAAGGGACGATGAGAAATGAGAGACAAAAAAGCAGACAAGAAAAATGGCCTCCCGTTGCAGTTTTTTTGAGTGCGTGCAATGGGTATTTTTAGTTTTAAGGATCATGGCTAATGATTTGGGAGTTTTTCCCAAGTAGAAGTCCTGGGCTCAACTGTGTATGTTCCAGTTCCCCTCTTCCCGATGGTTCTGTGCCCCAAGGGTGTCCTCACAAACAAGTCCTCTGCCTCCATCCACGTTTATATGAAATGTTTGAACATCCTCACACAAGGAACTTAAAAGTCCACAATCTTGGGGGTGGGGGTAAAGGTGATGACAGGAAGGGCTAGGGTAGGAAAGTAACACTGGGAGTTCTGTTGGCTGGGGCCCAGCTTGTTCAACCACTCATTTTCTGTGGAACATGGGACAAGAATACCCCCTCACCCTTGATTCAGGGGACTCACTGACATTATTACACCATATGAAGCCACAAGATGCTTAACACCTGAATCTATGGTATGCTATATAAATGGGTATCCAAACAGTTTCCAGAGATGATAATAATGCCTTCTATTCTTAAAAAGTTTATTTTTGAGATAGAGATAGAGAGCAGGGGAGGGGCAGAGAGAGAGAGAGAGAGAGAGAGAGAGAGAGAGAGAGAGAAAGGGAGAGAGAGAAAAAGGGAGAGAGAGTATCCCAAGCAATTTCCATGCTGTCAGAGCATATGCGGGGCTCAAACTCACCAACTGTGAGATCATGACCTGAGCTGAAATCAAGAGTCAGACGATTAACCAACTGAGCCACCCAGGTACCCCTAAATACCTTCCATTTTAAAAGGTAAAAAGAAATTCAAACAGTATTTCCTTTTGAAGGAAAAAAAAAAGGCAAGCAAAATATCCAGCAGACACCAATTCCAGGAACAGTGCTGACCTTATGTTCTAAAGAAAAAAGCATCAGGAAATCTCAGGAAGCCAAATAGGGATGGCCCACCAACTGAGAGTGGTGGGGGGAGCGGACGTGAAGGGCTGGCTTGAGATCTTGGCCCTTCCTGCCTTGGTGGGAAAGGGAGGACCCAGACTACAAGAAAGGATCCCACAGGGCAGGAGGGGAGCAGCTTGGGGTAGTGCTCACCAGTGAGGGCTCTCTTCTTCCCTGTTCTTTGTAAAAAAAAGAGATCATTCTTTGGGGTACACTTAGTTTATCAACTTGGGGCTGAGGTATACTTCTTGGGAAGGTACAGAGATTGTTCATGGATATTGAAGAATGAGAATGTTAAAATCTGATTAATTTTGTAGCATAAAAATGACCAGGATGATATAGACTCCCAGTCCAGGACCTTGAGACTCTTACTGGCAATCAAAAGGCATAGCTGGATCCAGATCCACTGTTAATGAAATCTTTCATGATAAATTCAAAACTAAACTGAAAAAAAGAAAAAAAAAAAGATGTACTGGATTGGCCAGATAGCTGCTATGTGGCTCACATTATTTCTTCTGTTTGTATATTTGTATTGTGAAACGATTTTGATGCATTAATGAAGACCAAGTTCATTTTACACAGTCTGTAATGTGTGTGTGTGTGTGTGTGTGTGTGTGTGTGTGTGTACCTACATATACATATAAAATCAATGTTATACAAGTTCTATGTATGTATACATATGTGCCTGTGTATGTGCACATACACACAACATATAACATTGATTGATTGAAAAAATTGTACTATTATGGGAGTTTTCCTTTTTAAAAACATTTTTTTAAGGTTTATTCATTTTTCAGAGACAGAGAGAGACTGAGTGTGAGGGGGAGAGGGGCAGAGAGAGAGGGAGACACAGAATTTGAAGCAGGTTCCGGGCTCTGAGGTGTCAGCACAGAGCCCGATGCAGGGCTTGAACTCAAGGACCATAAGATCATGACCTGAGCCAAAGTAGGACACTTAACCGACTGAGCCCCCCAGGCGCCCCCGGAAATTTTCAAACATACACAAATATGTAACCATCATGCAGACTTGACACTTACTATACACACCCAATCTTGTTTCATCTGTTCCACTCTGCTACCCCTGGATTACTGCGAAAAAATAATCCTAGATATTTCACTTGCAAATGCTTCTGTCCGGTCTACAGTATCTCTTTATAACTATTCAGGATGATCTCTTAAACATGAAAAAAACAATTTTGTGACTCATACTTGCTTGAAATCCTTCAATGACTTATCTTGGCCGTCCTTCACATGGCCTCCAGTGTCCTTCACACACAGCGTCATCTCCTACAACCCCAATAGCCCTACCCCTTTGCTCACTACAGTCCAGCCCCACTGCCAGAGAGGTACTCAAATGGATTCTATCTCAAGATCTTTGTCTACTTCTTGAACCTGACTAGCTTCTCTTCAGCCTTTGGTTTCAGCTTAAATGTCATTTCCTCAGGATGGCCTCCCTCGATGACCTAGATTGGGTTACATTGACCTGCTATATCTTCTCAAAGCACCTTAGACTTTAAAAAAAGAAATCAAATTGTTAAGTATATTGTTATTTGTATAATTTCTTTTGCGAACATCTTTTTTCCTTCCTATTCCTGCTGGACTTAAATTCCTTGAGGGCAAGGACGATGTCTGTCATTTCCCTTGTGTAGTACCTGAACACAGCAGAACCATGGCTGCTATGTGTATATGCATGGATACATGCCTGTTAAATGAATAAGTGAATCAGTATCTGTGTGGCTATTTACATCCCCCATAGGTGTCTTTGGTTTGCACAGAAACTCCTGGAAAAACACAATACAGTTCTCTCTGGAATAAAAATTCAACCCAGCCTCGTGTACAATTTAGCACTTAATGACCTTGGTGATGTTGGTGGATCTTGATCAAGGAGAGAGGGTGATGATGACGACACCTCTCAGTATGCTATGAAATTACTACTCATAACTCGGCAATCCTAAGAACTTAACTCCCGTATCGTGCGTGCCACTTCGAAAGTGCTTTCATGTGTACTCCCTCATTTGAAGTGGGTACCAGTGGTGTCATCATCCCTGCTTTGCAGAGGGAGACCGAAGAGCCGTGGCAGAAGGGGAATGAGGCTGCGTGCCTCTCAGACTAGTGCGTGTTTCTTCTACTCTATCGTGTGAAGTCGGTTCACCTCTCTGGGTCTCGGCTTCATCTGCCAACGAGGGATTTAGACAAACTGCTTTTTAAAGATTTTTTCATCTCAGCAATTCTGTGTGTATGTTTCTAATAGTCACCATGCTCTAAAAATTAAGGGTAATGACAAGTGATTGCAGTCCAAAACTTAGCTTGGAGGACCTCCTGACAGTTTTTAGGACCATGCAAGACACCAGCCAATGGAGTCAACGTTCAACATTAGGAACTCTTGATGTCACCAAGTTCCCAGAATTATAGGCGGTCACAAAATCCTGGAAAAGGGCTTGAAGTCAATATTTTTAAAGAAAGCAATGTGCCTTATCTTGAACTGGAATTGCACAACGGAATAAAGGCTTGTTCAGAGTCCTTAAAAATGTCTCAGCTTATCAAACTTCTAACATAGATGGACTCCCCAAGCCCTCCGTTATCTGGCAGAGGACCATTTGTTCCTACTGAGCCAGTACCACTCAAAAGTTACTGCAGACAACAGTTTGTGAATAAATCGCATTGTAAAACCGTTGGCCTATTTCGCCACAAGTAAAACTAGTAGACACGTTTTAGATTTGGATGTTTATACAACCTGAAGTCATCCCTTCCTAACCTCCTCACTGAATCCTCTTCCACTGTCACCCCTTGAACCCTGGTGGGCCCTAAGCCCCATCCTCCAACCTCCTTTTATTCTTCAGCCTGTACCCTAGTCATGTTTGCGCCCGTGTTCTTATTGGTCTGGGTTTTTCTTTTATTTTTTAAAAAACCTGTGGTATAATATACAGAACATGATATTTACCTTCTTAACCACTTTTAAGTGTGTAGCACATTAGCATAGTCACACTGTTGGGCATCTATCACTACCCATCCATCTCCAGAACTTCTTCCATCCTCCAAAACTGAAACTCCATACCCCTTACGCACTACCTCCCCACGCCCCGCCTCCTAGTCCCTGGCAAACACCATTTTGCTTTTTGTCTCTATAGATTTGACATTCTAGGTCATTCTAGGTCCCTCATATAAGAGGAATCATACATTTGTCCTTTGTGTTTAGCTTATTTCATTAAGCATGCCTTCAAAGTCCATCCATGCTGTAACATGTATCAAAATTTCCTTCCTTTTTAAAGCTGAATAATAATCCATTGTGTGCTTATTACCACATTGTGTTTATCCATTCATCTGTCAATGAACATTTGGATTGTTTCCACCTTTTTGACATTGTGAATACTGCTGCCATAAACATTGGTGTACAAATATCTGTTCAAGTTCCTCTTTCATTTCTTTTGGCGATACATCCAGAAATGGAATTGCTGGACCATGTGGTAATTTTATGTTTAATTTTTTGAGAAACTGCCTGCCATATTGTTTTCCACAGTGGCTGCACCATTTTATATTCCCGCGAATAATGCACAAGGGTTCTAATTTGTTTCAAGAAATGTGCTTAATGGCCTTTGGTGAGTCACAATTTCTCTGGGCCTCAGTTTCCTTATCTATAAAATGGGGGGATCAGAATAGACAACAGACAATCTCTAAGGTTTCTCCTAGCAGTAAAAAACTGTATTGGCCTAATTAAATCAAGTTGCAATTAAAGCCAGAAAGTAGTCTGAATGGTTTATAAGCATGACTTGATACCTTAAGCTCTTTTCCTAACACAAGACACAAAGTAATCATTTTTCAAAGGACAGAGTCGAACAACGATTTCATGCATCCAGCTTCCATTAATGACATTAGTGGCCACCTCCCGAGCATCTAATCTATGCCGAACACTGTTCCAAGTATCCCCTGCACACTATCTCATACCCTAGTTGTACAGACGAGGAAACTGAGGCATGGCAAAATTAAGCTATTTGTCAAAGATAACACAGCTAGTGAGTGAAAGAGCCACGATTTGTCCTTGGACAGCTCTGCTATGGAGGCAGGTTCTTCACCACCACTGCCAGACGAAGCCTTTCCTTCTTGGTGAATGAAGCCTTTCCTCAAGTCTTGAGTGCTCTTAACTGTTTTCTCGCTTTTCCTTGATCACACTTCCATTTAAATGTCTCAGCCCTCTGCAGAGAAGAGCTGCATTTCCTCAGCTATGGCATTTAAGCTTTTTATTTTTAGGCATAGAGGCTGAAATGTACAAAAGTGTCCCAGAAATCCTCTGGGTAAATGTATTTTAGTAATTTTATCGGATACCTTTTTCAAGTGTTTTCCAGAAAATCACTTTTAAGGAATGCTCCTTGAAGAAAGAAGGAATCGAATGCTGAAGGTGTTCTGGACAATAATCTTATGACGTGGGTTTTATTACCTTGAGTTTGTAAGCAAGGACACCAGGATTCAGAGAGGTGCAGTAACTACCAAGGTCACTGAGCCAAAATATAATAGAGCTAGGAGGTAAGCCTGTCATCAAGGAAAGCCCGTGCTCCTTCCTCCAGGGAGACACCCCACAGAGAACACAGAATGCCACTTAGGAAAACCAGTGCAAGGTCAATGACACATCACGACCTCCGGTTCTGTCTCGACCCAGCTGAGCAACTAGTATCTGAAAGAAAACTAAAAGGAAGTGAAGAGGTTCACAGTTTCCCAAAAAGCGAAACTGCAAGGGGGGGGAACAAGTCAGTCTCCAGTGAAGATTAGCTTCACTTTAGGCACCAGAGGTTCAGTTTTCTCTTAGAACAAAGACTGTGGAGGGAGAATATTTCTGGATAACCTATATTCACATTACCAAAAAATATTTTTACACACATCAAAGATATCTTTTAAAGTAATTGGATTTACCTGCTTAAGAAGAAGCTTAATAGTTTCATACGGATCTTAATCTTGACTTAGTACCGATTCTAGGTTTCGCAGGCATTGAATGAGGGAGCTAAGATCTAGGTCCCAGATTTAGTTGGGAAGAATTCTCTCAAGAGGATTCTGAAATACTGGAATACAGTTAAGGACTACTGCAATTTTGAAGAAAAAACATCAAAAGAAGCAGATGTGAGTGATGTCCAACTCACATGATGAGGCCTCAAGATTTCCCCTGGATCCAGACAAAAGAGAGGAGATTATCGTAGAAACGCTGAACTGGATTGTTAACCCTACAGAGAGAACATGAAAGTTTCCTAAGGCACAGACTGATTTCCTACACTTCATGGTAGCAAGCATAATGACATTCATACACCATGTGAACAAGACACATTTCTTTATACTTTGAACTAGTACTTTCATTCGAATCATAAACTCTGGGGTTTTCTTTTACACTTTAAAAATGCTGAATCAGGGGCGCCTGGGTGGCTCAGTCGGTTGAGTGTCCGACTCTTGATTTCACCTCAGGTCATGACTTATGGTTCATGAGATAGAGCCCTGTGTCAGGCTCTGTGCTGACAGTGGGTGGAGCCTGCTTGGGATTCTCTCTCTCTATCCCTCCCCTGCTCATGTTCTCTCTGTCTCTCTCAAAATAAATAAAACTTAAAAAATAATGCTAAATCAGCTACAGAAATTGAACTAAATATGTGCACTATGAAAAACCATTAATATAATGATGGTGGTTGTAGGCCACAGGGGTTTAGCGTGCCTTAAGAGCCAGATTATGGACCATGGTACTGGGAAAGTAATAATGCAAAGCAAGCCTGATTCTGTAGCATGATTAGGTTGTGTTAAAGTAGCTTAGGTCATCAGAGTTAGCCGGAGCCAACCTCAGCAAGTGCTGTTCCCTTCCAGAAGTTAAACTTTAGGGCATGAATCCACAAAGTAAAGCCCTCCTTTGTATTTTATTCATAAAATTATAAAAGCCACATTCTTGGTTTCCTCAGTCTAAAACTTCTACTAACTCTACGACTCAGTTGTTCTTACGGACATATGCCATTATTAGGAGATATTTGGCAGAATCCAAAGTGACGTCACTTTTATTTCTATAGGAGATTAGTGTTTCCTCAATATCAGGGGGGTACTGGCACCTAACCTTGGGAGTCAAGTTACCAATTACAATTCACTTTGACGTTATTTGCCTGAAGAGGATTTCTGATGATTTCACTTTTAGTGATACAGAGAATTCTCAGGGACAATTGTGCCTTCAGCCAGTACACAGTGACCTGCATACAAAATGTTTTTGAAAAGGCGCTGATCATATGACTGAAGATTTCTAAAGGGAGACAAGTCTCTCAACATGATAGCCAATATTTCCCAAATTTAGTTTTTTGCCTCAAATCACTGAAAAGGACATAACTTAAGGAAAGTAATTCTTATCCCATAGAAATTATCCAACAGAGAGAATGGGTTGTTCTGATTTTTCCCTACTGGAAGACCTGAGCTTTTATTCACCTTTATTCCCCTATGCATACAGCAGGTGGTAATACATGATTTGTAAATTCAACTAATGTGGTTATAGGAATAATCCAGATTACGTGTGCTTTTTTATTTTCAACATAAAAGCATCAAATCCAAGTTTCTTCCTCACTTCAAAATAAGGCTTCCAACATGGTACCTTAAATGCACACAAAAAAGACTTTTCATGACACATTAACTGCACTGCTCCTGAATCTGGGCCTGGCACCTCACTTATTATTCATAAGAATGATATGAATGCAAAAGGAATCTGCAGAAGTTTGGAAAACCTCTCCCGGCTTCACCCAGCACGAAGGGAAAGGCCCCTTCATCCTGCTTCTTGGACACTGCAGACAGAAACAGTCAGTATGTAAACAAACTGGGGATAGCATTCACGTGACCCAACGCCCTGGCATGTCCTGACTGTATAAAGGAAGTGCATCATTTCACCTACACTAAAGTCACAGGTGCTAGAAATACTTGATAGGTGGCAAACAATGGTATCAACTGCTTGCATTTGGCCCAGAAAGAACTATTGCATAACAGAGGAAAACATTCCGAGAGAACTCATTCTTTGATTCTGCAATTTAAAACATATATTGCAGTTAGCACTGGGAGCTTACTATGGGAAGGTACTGAAAAAACACAAGCAGCACACACGGCCAGCTGGTATGCAGCCGGCCAAACCTGGCTAGGTAAGCCAGACTTACAGATTTCAGGATCCCTGTGGCATCTTCATGGAGCCATGTTGGGTAAACCACTTCATCGTTCAGTATGGCTTCAAAGAGGTCATCTTCGTTCTCTGCCTCAAAGGGGGCGTGACCACACAGCATCTCGTAGAGCAACACGCCCATTGCCCACCAATCTACTGCAGGTCCGTAGAGCATTTCCTGGAGGATCTGTGTGAAGAAGGCAATGTGAGATGTGCTTTGCACATCTGATTAACAAAAGTGTCCTTAAAGACTAGGGAAAATGTTGGATTAGGAAATATCAAAGTAAAAAAAAAAAAAAATGCACATTTCATGCTATCTCTAGAGACTGGTCTGTTTTCTCTGTGGTTCAACTCAGAGGACTTCTCATCCAGGTGATCAAACATTTACGTCCTGTTTCGGCCTAGGTAATGGTACGTGTGCAGATCCAAAACAGAAAGGGTGTTGGCACTGCATCCCTATAGAGGGAGGAAGATACTGGGCTCACTCACTTGCATGGGAAAGACTGAGGAACTTTACTGCTGCTAAATGGGGCTGGGATCAAAGCACTGAGTAGAGACAAAGAGGAAAATAACTAGCTGTGAGCAGAGCACACTTTGTCCTCATTCAGGGCTAATGCCTAAAGCAACTACAAGGTTTACAACAACATTTTTAATTCAAATTGTTATTTATAGGAACCGAGGGCATTTTCTGCCATCATTCACCCAGTGAGGCATAAGGGAGTGCGGAGGCATCAGCTTGCAATGCGCCCCCAGAGCCACAGCACGCAAGAGCAGCCCGTGGCATCTCTGCTCAGGATTTCCAAAGCCGTACTCACCTCTGGAGCAATATAATCGGGTGTGCCACAGAAGGTTGCTGTGGTGACTCCATTACAAATCCCCTCCTTGCACATCCCGAAGTCCGCCAGTTTACAGTGACCCTCGTGGTCCAACAGGACGTTGTCCAGTTTGAGATCTCTGAAAGAAACAAAGAGCAGCGTGCTCTAGGGCAGCCGGCCCCCAAACCTGGACGGGCTGGCTCATGGGGTGGGCGATCAGACCACACCAAGCAAGCTTTCTGCATACATTTCAAAGGGAACCAACGTCTTTGGGTTATCTTAGAAAAAACTTGAGACCAACTCTGAAAATTTGCCTCAGGGCTCTTAGACGATGGTCCCATATGAATAGGCTACCCACATATAAAAACCTAGGCGTGATGGTGTCCCCTCACCAGGGCATCTTCACAGCGGGCACAGGACTGTCATTCTGGAGCTTCACACCCACAGTGGGCTGTGTCAGGGCGCTCATGGCTCTATGTACCTATCTCTGCTCTGGGAATCAAGTTGTGTTGGCCTGTGTGGCCCGAGGGACAGACTGGTCTCTGTCCAGCCCAGGATCACCTTTCGGCTCAGAGGAGATCGGTGATGACAGAACTGGTGTGACCAGTTTCCAGGCTGTGCCCTGGGAGCTGATAATGTGACCACATAGGTCTTACAGAGAGAGGTCACTGGAGATACCCAGGAATGAAAACAAAGTCCTGTTTTCTAGGAATCCCCGATAAATGAGGTTAAAGCAGCAGAGTTTTCCTGGCACAGATCAGTGGGAACGCAGACCAGACCTTCTCTCTGCTCACCTGCTCCTGGCAGCAATCTCCCTGGGCATAAGCTGTGTAAGCACTCAGCTGCCCACTTCAGGAAAGGAAGCCTTTTCTGCCTCTAAACCGAATCTGGCCTTCTCCATGCAAAACCCTACTTTCCAACAAGCAACTGTTTTCAGTAGGCTGTGATCAGTGGAGATGGTTTCCTTCCCCCAATATGAGCAAGACGTATTTTTTTAATGTTTGTTTATTTTTGAGCGAGAGACAGAGACAGAGTGCAAATCAGGGAGGGGCAGAGAGAGAGGGAGACACAGAATCCAAAGCAGGCTCCAGGCTCTGAGCTGTCAGCACAGAGCCTGATGTGGGTTTCAAATCCACGACCATGAGATCACGACCTGAGCAGAAGTGGGACACTTAACCGACTGAGCCACTTGGGCACCTCAAGCAAGACTTATCTGAAGGTGGAATCACGAGGTGCAGGGTGGCAGGTGGGATGACTGTGGTCCTGTACATGGGAGGAAGGTCACAGCCAAGAGCATGGTCTCTCTCAGCTGTTCTTCCAGGAGTGGTTTCAGACTCTAGGCCCTATCAGTGCCTGGTCGTGTGGCTCCTCTCAGCCAGATGGCACACATTAGAAGTGGCCAAGGTTAGGGGCTTGTGGGTGGCTCAGTTAAGTGTCCGACTTTGGCTCAGGTCATCCTCTCTCATGTTGTGGGTTCGAGCCCCGCATCAGTCTCTGTGCTGACAGCTCAGAGCCTGGAGCCTGCTTCCGATTCTGTGTCTCCTTCTCTCTCTGCCCCTCCCCCGCTCACACTCTCTCTCAAAAATAAATAATAAAAACATTTTTAAAAATTAAAAAAAAAAAGAAGTGGCCAAGGTTAGAGATCACAGTCGGCCGCCCCAGGGGAGAGCAAGCCTGTGGGGAATCAGAGCCTGGGGGCGAACTCTTTCAGCACCAGGTTCTAGCCCAGTCGTCCAGGCCCCTGTGGACCTGTGCCTAGAGCAAGCTCTCTCACTGCCAAACAAGGTTACTGGGTTTCTGATTTCTCCTAAAGCTGTTATGCCTGCTAAGGACTCATAAAGGATTTTGTTTGGTAACAGAAACAAGTGCTAACAGAAACCCACAACGGTCTGGAGAACCGACCTTTGATTGCCCAAGAGAGCTTGTGACTAACATCCCAGGTAAGAGGTTTAATTGCTTATTACTCAGTCGCTGTCATGGGCAGCAGGAATCGTTCAGGGAGAGACAAGTGCTTGCAATCTGGACCTCTGCAGAAGTCCAGAACACAGCCTCACTGCTCAGAAGACAGAACTGACAGCACAGTGCATCCCTGCCACAGAATGCCTGAGGCCACAGAGGCAGGTTATACTTCAATCCTGACTTTTCAGTCTAATTCTAGGCCTTCTTTAGACCTGTACAAGCCCTGAGGGAAATGCCATTGGTTGTTTTACACCAGGTGTTACTTAATAGACAAAACTCCCAAACTGGGATTCCAAGGGTGTTCAATTAAGAGCATAATATAATCCCAGGCTATTAGTTCTGCCCTCAGCCTAAATATCTCACACCTTCTCTGTAAGTTCTGTCCTGATATCCCCAGAGAGTCAACTCTGCCCCCAGAGTACCCAGTGAGTTCCTGCTCCTATAACGGCATGCCCTGCACTGTATTCCAGAAGGCTCTGTCTGTGTACCTGTCTCCCCCTTAGCTGAGGCTAAGCCTTACTCCTCCCTAGCTCCAGCTTGGTCATGGAAGAAGACGCTGACCAAAGACATAAACAGAAGCATGTCAGACAGACAGCAGTGAGCTTCCCTAGCCAGCTCAGTGCCTGTCTTATTTTCAGGGGAAGAAAGGAAGCTTCATAAACCTCACTGGGATCCTTGTTCCAAGGTAATTAAACTTATAAAAAGTGATGTGCTTTATCCCTTAGAGACAGATTCCAGAGGGAGGAGAAGAAGAATCCTGAAATGTAAGTTCAAATTCTTTGCTTTGGTGAAGCTGGAGAAGGGAAACTACTTTAGGAAAGACGATTATAAAGCAGAGAGGACCCAGTCATAATACTTTTCCATGGCTTGCAGCCAGATGACAGAGTAAAACATTGACAGGGTTAGTCAAACAGATTCAAAGGTTACAGAGCCATTCATGGACACGGTCAGCTTCCATTTTAAGGGTAAATCATGATCTTCACTTTTTTAAAAAAAAAAAAAAAAAGAAAAAATGGGGCACCTGGGTGGCACACTTGGTTAAGCATCCGACTCTTGATTTCAGCTCAAGTCATGATCTCGCTGTTCATGAGTTTGAGCCCCACATCGGCTTCAGTACTGACAGTGCGGAGCCTGCTTAGGATTCTCTGTCTCCCTCTCTCTGTCCCTCTCTCACTCGTGCTATCTCTCCCTCAAAATAAAATAACACTTAAAAAAAAAAAAAGATGGTAAAGAAAAAAAAAGCAAAAGCAAAAAAGTCATTGTATGACTTCTGACTTTGAAATATGCAAAGGTCAGTTTTTGGCTTTGAAGTTCCTTAGCCTCCAATGCCAACATGTAACTCAACAGCCAAACTTAACAAGGCTACACAATGAAGATTACAAGTTCATACAGGGCAGAGGCTCAGATCCCAAAGTGCCAAATACGCAATTACCGGCTCATCCTTCGTTAGGTCACTGAGCACCGGTATTTAATAGCTGTAACTTTTGTCACACAAGCATAGAAGGGTAGAAAGAGTTACTTTATGCATTGTTGTTGCTGCATAATCAGGGTTACTTTAAAATGCCCACAGTGGTTTCAGAGAAGCATCCCAAGTGGTTGAGGACAAAGGAAATTCAGAAATTGTATTTATTTTGTTTCCACCATGAGCTATTCTGAGAGTCATAAAACAGAATGACATGAATCTTTCTGCTTAGATCACCGGAATCAGTGACTCTTCCAAAAGAAATAAAGGAAGGTGAGTTGTGAGCTGGCTCCTTGAACAAGAATGACTCTAAGAGGCTATTCAGTAACTATTTTTAATCTATTAAAAATTTTTTTTTATCATGGAAAATTTCAAATCTATACAAAAGTACGGAGAATAATATAACAATCCCTGTAGTGGTCACAGAGCATAAGTGCTATCAATGCATGTCCCATCTTGTTTTGTGTATACATTTACTCCATTCCTGATCCATCTTTTTTTCAGATTTTGAAGCAAATCCAAGACATAAAACCATCTCATCTGTAAATATTTTAATATCTTAATCTGAAAGATAATAATTCTTTAATGAAATACAACATTGATATTGGTTATTAAAAATATACAGTCAATATACTATTCAAGGTATACTGCTTTTTCTCTGCTCATTTGAGTTATGTGTGTGCATGTCTGTATAACCTGAAAAAAGCTTCTGTAGAGCACAATAGTATGATAGTAGCTAATTCAGCTACACTAAACGTTCACCAGATGCTAAGTGCTTTAGCCATATTATCTTATTTTAATCCTGAACAAACCCTGTGAACGAGGATCTCAGCAACATTATTTAGTTACCCAGGGGTAAATCCAGGATTCTCAGTTCTGCTCACCTCCTTCCAAAGCATGGGCTCATAACCCACTACAGTGGGCAAACACTCTTTTATATACTGGCATTGCATTGCTGGCTAATCCCCCTAGTAGATTATTTCCTGAGAAGACTTCCCCAATTGCAACAAGAACTGTGTGAGAATCAATAAGTATCCCAAAAAATGAATTATGGCAAAGAGACATTTTTGTGCACATCACTATGAAACGCATCGTCAAAATTTTGCCAAAATTTTTTTTTGCTTCGGTTTTTAGTGTGTGCATGGAGAAGGAGTTCAATGAATTTTTTCCAATCCTTGCATGTACAGGAATAGGGGAGTGCACAGCAAATGTGTCTCTAGTGGTCAAATATTCTGAAGATCATTCACTGCTCTCTTCCAAGGAAGAGAAGCTGGTACATGGATAAGGGTGAAGTGGTGGCCGAAAAGAATAAATTTAATATTATGATCATAATTTCACAACAAAACCATTTAGGACTGGCTTGTATTTTGCGTGTCTGGGTTCATATAAACTTGTAATTTTTTTTTTTTCAAGGCAAGACTGATTGTGTTAAATTGGTAAAAGAACGTTGAAAGGTCACTGAAACAGCAAAAGCCTAAAATCTCATTGTATCATCAGTTAGATAGGAGTGCCATTCACGTATTACCTAACACAAGATGTTTAGCCATTCACCCACCCAACAAATCTTAGAGTACCATCTATGAATCACACAATATGCAAGGGGCTCAGAAGCCTGAATGAGACAGGAAACGGCAGGAGCCTGCCAAGGCAGGGGCCAGTAAAAATTCCAGTCTTTAGCCCAAGGAGAAAGAGAAACCATTGAAAGGTCACACACAGAGATGGATAGCATTAACTTGTGATCGTACAATGAGCCTCCAGCTACAATGTGGACAACAGATCAGTGGGGGAGGAGAGAACATGAGGAAACTAGTTGGGAAGCAACTGAAGTGTTCAGAAAAGAAAAGATGGTGGCCTGGAGCAGGGTGTGGCAGGAAGGCAAAGGGAACTAGATGGACCCAAAACTAATAGGGGGGAAAAGTAATGGGATTCAGTAATGGAAGGATATAGACAGTGAAAGGGAAGAAGGCGTGAGCATGTTCTGGCTCACAGGATTTATTTTGGACATATTGAGCTATTTTTTAGGCATCCAAGTGGAGACATTTAGAGGCAGCTGAATATACATGGCTAGAACTCAGAGGCTGGGCAGGAGATACAAATTTCAGAGTCATTAGCTGGGTGTGGATGAGTTCACCTGGGGAGAGGGAATGGAATGGGAAGAAGGCAGCTGGGGAACCGAGCCCTGCGAAGAGTATCCTGAGGATAAGGCCCCTGATCTTTTTCACACTGGGACCACAAATACTGCTCATAATTTATCAGCCAGAGTGGGTAGCATAGTTGAGTACCCAGGGAAGCAAGGGCCCCTCTTTTGCCTCTTAGGTGGGGCATCCCTAGTCTTGTCAAGGTTTAAAAGGGCTAGAAAATATTAACCTTTTACATTCAAAATCATCTAATGGGTTCTTTCTGGTTTTAACCCTCAACCTCTGCTACATGATGTGGTGCTTTTGTGAGCATAAACTTAAGTGTTCTATTTTAGGAAAATGTTCATTGCTTCATCTTGCATGATACCAAAAATTTGGAAATAGGCCAGATTATTAATTAATAGGGGAATGGCTAAACAACTTATGGTATATACATGACAGAATTTTATGGGAGCTGATAAAATTTTATAAAAGATGAAAAATGGGAAATTTTTATGACAGAAGTTTTATCTTTTGAAAATTACTTCTTTTGTGATTATAAAATCATTTTCATCATATAAAATTTGATCATTCCTGAAAAATTATGGGGAAAACGATGACAGGCTCACAGTCTTCAAATCTTTTCTTCTCAATGTGACACTAATACATATTATGAGAAACTTGCTTTTCTTACCTAACAAATATTTTGGACATATTTCTATATAGATCTACCTCATTCTCTGTAATGGTTATCTAAAATTCCGTTAGAAAGGTGTATCATAATTTAAATAGTCCCCCCTCCATGAACATTTAGATGGTTTTTAATTTTTTGCAACTTCAAGCCAGAGGGTAATGAACATTACTCGCACACTTGTAGGAGGGGTTACTTGGGTTTAAGAAACAAAAATGCTGTGTCAAAGGATATAAATGTTTAAAATGAAAACAGAAGCTGAACAATTGCTGAAAAAGTTTGCATCAATTCATACTCCCACGAATAGTGTATGAGAACATCCATTTGGCTTCTTTATTCAAGTAAGACATAATCATCCTTAGGTCTTTGCCAATTTGCTAGGGAAAATTATCTCATTGTTTTAACTTCATTTCTTATGAATGAGATTAAGCTTTTAAAAACATGTTTAATGACCATTTGTATTTCTTCTGTCTGTTGCCTTTTCACATTTTTTACCCATTTTAAAGTTTGAGTTATCTTTTTGATTATTATTATTTTTATTTGAGAGAGAGAGTGTGCATACAAGGTGGGGAGAAGGGCAGAGTGAAGGAGAATCTCAAGCAGGCTCCACACTCAGTGTGGAGCCCAGTGTGGTGCTCAAATCCCACAGCCTGGGATCATGACCTGAGCCCAAATCAAGAATCAGATGTTCAACCAACAGAGCCAACGAGGCACCCCTGATTATTTTTTAGAAGCTTATTACATATTATGGATAGTAGTGATTTGTTACATTGTTTGCAAATGTTATTGCCCAATTTGTTTTTAAGTTTTATTTACGGTAACTTTCATATTTTTGTCCAGTCAAATCTCTCAATCGTTCCTCTATGGCTGCTGTATTTCATGACTTATTTATAGGCTGATACAATTCCAGGAGGAAGAGCAGGATACAAGGATTGTATTTTCAATATTCTCTCTTTTTTAATTTTTTTTTTTTTTTTTTTTTTTTTTTTTGAGAGGGAGAGAGGGAGAGAGGCAGAGTGCGAGCCGGGAGGGGCATAGAGAGAAGGAGACACAGAATATGAAGCAGGCTTCAGGCTCTGAGCTGTCAGCACAGAGCCTGACATGGGGCTCAAACCCACAAACTGTGAGGTCATGACCTGAACCGAAGTCAGACCCTTAACCAACTGAGCCACCCAGGCGCCCCTCAATATTCTCTTAATTACAGTTGTTCAGAGGATAGAAAGAAGGAAGCAAAACAGGAGGGAAGAAGGAGAGATGGGAAAAGATAAGAGAGAAAGAGAAAAGTCTATTTCTGGGTGCTATGTTTATAACTAATTTTTCTTTTCTTTGTGCTAACTTTCTTATGGGAATCATGTATCATTTTGATAACAGGAAGAAATCATTAAGATATATGTCCACATGTTTTGGCTTTAATTCTTTTCTTTGGTTTTTGTACCATTTATTGCTATAATTCCCAAGGAAGATATGTAGGGAACATAAACCACTGATAGAAATGGAAAGGATTTCTTTTGGAATGCAGGCTGCAAGGGCATGTTGAAAAAAAACCAAATCAACTTACTTGCTTACAGATCCTGACAGAAGTCGGAAGCTCAACCGACTGACCCACCCATGTGACCTGCAACATTCCTAACTATTAAATGAAGTCCCCATACCATTTCTCCTCATGAAGTTTTGTGGGGCTGATCCATGAGAACAAATTAAGAACAAATACGTAGGAGCACCTGGGTGGCTCAGTCAGCTAAGCATCCCACTCTTAATTTCGGCTCAGGTCATGATCTCATGCTTCCGGAGATTGAGCCCCGTGCAGGGGGCTCTGTGCTGACAGCACGGGACCTGCTTGGGATTCTCTCTCTCCCTCTTCCTAGCTTGCATGTTCTCTCTCTCTCTCTCTCTCTCTCTCTCTCAATAAATAAATAAGCTTTCAAAAAAAAGAAAAAGAACAAATATGGGAAACATGAACATTCATTATCATGAGGCTGAATGTAAAATTACTCATTTTCTAATGAATACAGAAAATCAAAAAACAATTTCCAACTCCAAAAGTATTACCAAATCTCCTCTGAGGCTCCTCCTACCCTTTCGTATTTCTCCCAACAGCCACTTGAGGTGGGAAATAATCATAAAAATGACGCTGTGCAAGTCTGGCTATTGCACACCCTTTAAAACAGGGCCAGGGACTCACAAACTAATCCCCCCAGGTCAGGTGTTGGTCTCCATCCAGTTCTGGTGTTGGATGCACTTGATATGCAGGCAACATGTTTCCACCTTCACCACTGTTTATATACAAGACCGATTTAACCTGAGCAAAGGGACCAAGAGATTTCCCCTTGCCGTGTCTTATGGTTGGAAAACACGTACAAAGAAAACACTCATTGCCTCTCTGGACAAATGAAAGAGGCAATGAGTTTGATTAACGTCTACAGTGTGCAGATCATACATCTCCCTGGGGGCCATCAAATAAATGAGCCATCATGCTGACAGTTGAGCCTTCTCTCTAAATTTTTTCATTCCTAGCATCGCCCCTCCCCCTCCCAGGAGGGCTGAAATTCTCTAGCTGAAGTGGCACAAGTTTATTTAGTAGCTCTTTACAGTACTTTTATTTTATAGTTGCCAAGAAAACCTCTCTCACTGACTCTCCTTGCCAAAATGCTTCCTGCGTGATACCTGGCTGTGTCTGGCATGCACACAGATGCCCTCCGCAAGGGGAAGCAGGGAGGCAGAATGGAGGGCTTCCGATAAAGACACCAAGGAGATGACAGACCCTTGGTGGCTAGGGGTCTCGTGACCATTGGGCCTAGCTCCGACAACACAGAAAAGATGCTGGGGCAAAAGAGACACCTGCGGTTGATAGGCTAGGGGGGGATAAGGTGGTCAACATACTGAATTCTGCTCGGCTCCTCAGGCTTCCCCAGTGCAGAGAGGTGGGTGCAGCTGACCCATGGGAAATTACTTTCCAGGGCACCTTTGCTTCCCAGCCATAGAAATGCAACAAAGAAATGGATCAGAGAGTCACAGGGATCCTGAGAGCCTGCAAACTAGGGACAGGATAGTCGTGGAGGAGCCCTCTGCCTGCAAAGAGGATGCGTTAAGGAAGGTAAAGGAAGGAAAGATTTTGCAAGAGGAAGAATCAGAACACGGTAGCCTCTTAACCAATGTGATCTCAATGATAATTGGGGCAGCTGTGGAGTGGGGATGGGCAGGGGCAGATGGATCCTACGAGGCGTATGGTGGACACGTGGCACCAATACCAACCAACAGGTTGACAGAATGAAACTCTGTTAAACGTTAGAGGGCACGCAGTGCTAGGTAAGCGTTGGCCACTGTTGTCACCACTACTGTTGCCAGTAAGTGGATAAATGTTGTGGCTGTCACCCTTGAAAGATCAGCCAGACAACTGAGGTATCAGTGCGAATACACACACTAGCAAGTGAAGGGACGATGAGACATCTTAGCCCGTCTAGCTGTGGCTGGTTCCCTCTATGGAAACCCAGGGCTCTTCAGACTTGGGGGTACTAGACTCTGCCAGCGGTGAGGCCAGTTCCCTGAACACATTTTGTTGAGAGAAAACAGCATGTGAGAGGGGACGTGGATACCGCGGGGTGGGGGCAAGTGGAGGGAGGCGGGGTGATGAGGAATGCTTTACAACAGGAAGGAGTGCAGTTTATAGCACCGACCTCAGGAAGGGATATTCAGGCTGCTTTTGGCAACTGGCTAAACACAAACCTTTGCCAGCATTAGTAATGCCTTACGCAATATCAAAGGGGAGGGGAGACAGACTTCTGACTTGAACCAGAACTTTTGGCCACATCAGCAGGTCTCATTCGGTTACCTGCTGTCTCCATCAGAGATTAAACCTGAGCCATTTAAACGGAAGTCTCAAAAACCCAAGAAGGCACCTACGGTTTCAGAACCACTCCCAGGCCCTTGGAATTAAATGCGAACCTCACATGTTAGTTCTGGGTTATAGTTGGTATCACTTTGTTCTCTGTGTTTTGCATAAAGCCTTGTTTTCTCGAAAGTGATTACAGCCTCCAAGGGTAGGCCTGGAATATTTCTTAAGTCGTTTCCAGTGTACTGATCACAGGCTAGACATATGACAGCAACACACATCTCAGTCCCTTTCCAGGGATTTACAGATCTCCTCCTAATGCTGGGCATATCACAGCAAAGTGTGCAGAAGACATCAAATTTACCCCTAAGAAGTTTCCTTTTGAAGAACTCGCTGCTACTTCCTGAGCACCCGCCCATGCTGTGTCCAGCACTTAGCCTTGCAAGACATTCCCAAGACATTCATTTCCCAAGACATTCATTTTGTTGAGTAATCCATTTGAGTAAATGTGCAGCCATCGGCCAAAGACTATTTCCAATTTTATGTAATAGTATCCTTAATAAAAGTAATCTCTGAAATGCAAACATCATTATAACTTCCTAAGATCTTAAAGGTAAACAATTCACAAATCAGGGAGAAAATTATTTTTTGGCCTGTGTGCCTTATTTTTAGCTTAGAAAGTATCATCAAACCGCTAAACAAAAGGAACTGATAAAGAGACCTTTTGAGAGACTAACCTTCTTCTTGCCTAAATGTTGGACAAATCTTGATCCAATAAATAATGGTTACTTCAGTTTGGTCAATTTCTCAGCACCTCAGTTCCTCTGTTAAAACATTAAAGTGGCAAGGTGATAGACTTTAATCTAGTCACTAACCCTGGATTTCACTCCACAAGCGACCTGTGTGAAAACACTTTATGCCCATATGTACATTACGGAGGCAATTAAAGATCTTTTGCAAATATAAGGTTTCATATACCATTAATAGTGGGGTATATTTTACATTTCCTAGAGAACTGGAGTCCATGCCGATAAGCTTATCTGTGATCAGTTCTGGAACACAGAAATTCAGACTAGTAGCCAAGCATGGAGTCCTCACACACATGGAGATAGAGGCCAAGGGCAAATTCTCAGCTGTCCTCTTAGGGAGCGAGATAGCTCCCGTATGCCTCCCTCACTCTGCTTCCTTCCCTAACTACCACATGGTTATTCAACCAACCTCTGTCTGTCTGATTCCAAAAGGCAGTATAATGGAAGGTTAAGGGTATAGATTCTGGAGCCAGGCTGCCTGGGCTTGAGTCTTGGCCCTGCTATTTACCATTTGTGTGATCTTGGGCAAGTTACTTAACCACTCTATATTTGGTCCTCTTCATGAAATGCAGATAACCACAGTGCCTGCCTCATGAGAATGAAGCTATTTAATGTGAATTGTTTAGAACAGTGCCTGATTGTATTAAGTACTATGGAAGCCTGAACTATTATTTCCTCATCAGCAAAAAAGAGAACACATACGTGGCCTATTCCTTGAGATTATTGTAAGAATCAAAACTGATGGTAGACACAAACTTTGAAAATACTAAGTAACATTGGAAATTTAGGAGTTTGGGACAGGTGGGCCTATTATATTATAAAGTGACACATCTGGCTTATAAACTGCTCTGTGGGTGATAGAGCAAGGAGCCAAAGGGAGTTTCTCATACAGTGCCAGGGCCTGGCACTAGCAATGGGCAAAATGTCTCAAGAACTGGTTAAGCTCCATCAGCCACAATACCTTTGTCTACTTTATCCGTCTTTGCTGAGGCCAAATTCTGACGCATTAAGATACAGAAATTAAGCATTCACCTATCGACGGGCACTTGGGTTGTTTTTCATATCTCGGCTACTGTAAATAATGCTGCAATAGACATAGGGGTACATATATCTTTTTGAATTAAGTGTTTTCACTTTCTTTGGGTAACTAGTAGTGAAATTACTGGGTCATATGGTAAGTTTTTGAGGAATCTAAGAAACAAAACAAACAAAGGAAAAAAGAGACAAAGAAAAAAACAGACTCTTAAATATAGGGAACAAATTGGTGATTGCCAGAGATGAGGTGGGTGTGGGGATCGGTGAAGTAGATAAAGGGGATTAAGAGTACATTTATCTTGATGAGCACTGAGAAATGCGTAGAATTGTACATTATATTGTGCACCTGAAATTAATATAACACTGTATACTGATTATACTTGAATTAAAAATGAAAAGATACAAGAATTGATCTCGGTTCACTGCTGACAGCCCTGCTCAGTGCAATGAGAAAAGGCTGGTTCAAGTTGAGGTTCATCCAGTTCCATCCCTGTCTGTCAAATGCATGAATGACCCATTCTTCTAAGCAGAAGAAGCCGAAAGAGGAACTGTGATTCTCTAGAAATAAAACATAGGATTCCCAAGAAGTGGCATGCTATCTATACCTCATAATGCAGTCAAAACTCAACTGGCACAGCCAGTCTTTGTTTTCCACCTTCTCCCTGCCTAATGATTCAGGACATAAACCCAACAGTGGATTCTGGTCTCATACATTCAGTGATGTGATAAGACCCAGATTCTGCAAAGTTACTTTGGGGAGAAGTCATTTCCAGTTTTTCACTGTTAGAAACAATGCTGTGATGATTGAAGGTATCTTTTTAACATGTCCAAACCTATTAATATTTTTTATCATGCATATGCACAAATGAGCAGTCAACTCCAGGCACCATGCTCACGTTTAAGAACCTCTGTTAAGGCCACTGCATTGGTGTTTGCCTTCTTTCACCACAGGAAGCCAACAAAGATTATGGGTATTCAAACTAGCAGGCAGGCAGAGAGCACAAATTCCAAAAGCCTGGAATTACTGTTATTTTAGGTTATTTAAGTTACTGTTATTTTAGAAATGTGATCTCCAGGAGGAGAAGTGCCTCATGGTTTTCATTTTTTCGTCTTTGTATTTTTGAATTCCCTTTGCACATAGTAGGCCCCTAACGAATGGCTGTTCGTCTGAACGGCAAGGCCCTCTCTGCCCTGTAGTCCTGGTTTGGTTCTGAGACCCAAGCGAGGCTGGATTAAAGAGGATGTGGAGGACTGTTAGGCAACTGGGTGGATTCGGGTTTGTGCTGGGCCTCTGGCACCAATCCAGGACCTCTGACGCCAACAGGAAGCTGCCAGTACCTGCTGGAGTCCTGTCTCAGGGATGACCTAGGAGGACCAGGTCAGCACCCCAGGAAACTCTGTGGCTCTGAACACACTCTCGAGTACACGCTATTCCAGGCATTAATCCTTCTAGACAAGTCCTGAGATACCAAGAGATACCAGAAATGAAAATGTGCCCTGCTTAGTGACTGCCTGTTCGTGTTTGGCTTACAGGTGAGAGCAACCTTTGTGTCTATAAAAGGAGGATATTAAAAATTCCGTCAACTGCCTAAACAGGATTTACGTGAATTTAACTGGCTACTGTAGGACACAGAGAACCCTGCAGTGGCTTCTGTCATTAAGACAATGACCGTGAACAGAGAGCACAGGAGGTCAGGCAGGCTGGCTGAATGCAGCTGGGTAGTGGGGGTGGAGACGTGGCGGGGGGGGGGTCAGTGAGTAAGCTAGTGTCTCGGTGCACCTGGAACCTTCTGACAGACACACATCCTTCCCTCTCTTCAGAGGCATCATGGGGACTCGAGTGGGACAAGCTGGAATGCTGGTATTACCTGGTACACTGTCCGGTCAGTTAGTCAAGGGGCAAGAAAACTTTTCCTGAGCCAGAAAGCAGAGCTTCAAGACTCAGCTTTGTCACCTTGCTGGGTCTCAGTTTCTTCACCTGTAAATGATGGGATGGTACTGGATGACATGCCTTCCCCACTTCTCTGACGGGCAGTCAATCACTAAGAACTGACAATTACACCTCCTGATTGTATTCAAAGCCAGACACCTTCTCTCCACCACACTGCATGGCCTCCATTCAGCCCCATCATTTCCCACCTGCATCGCTGCATCTCCTAACCAGTCTCACTACCTTCACTCTCCTCCCCTCTTTATGCTGGGCCAGTTGTTTTTCTGAAATTCAATTCTTGAATGTTTGACCCTTTAAGAGGCCCTGCCCAACTTTATTGGCCATAAGGCTCTACGGTGGGGTCTCTGTCTGCCCTGCAGCCTTATTTTCTCCCCCAGCGCTCTCCCCTGCTTCACATCCTCACGCACTCCAGGCACCCAACGCCGAGAGGTGGACCTCTCCCCCACCCGCGTACATGCTGTTGTGCCCTTGGATGGGCACTCACTCATAAACTGCTACTGGCCTGCAATGAAGCAGAAAATGATTGAATCACAGTGAATAAATGGGGGAAGAAGAAAAATTAAGAGTAAGCGCTTAGAAACTTTTATAACTACCTGACAGCAATTTTATGTCTGTTGAATCTAATAATAAAAATCTGGGCTCCTATTTCATGTCTTTTTAAAATTTTCTTTTTCTAGTAATTGACTTTTATTACGTTTTATAAAAATATCAGTCCTAAATGGGTTGAAAAGGGAAAAACACAACAACACTGGTTTACCACCACAGACAGTATGGGGAGCTCTGGCCAGCAGCACCCTTCTACCTTCCGTTCTCCTGGGCAGATGACTTCATCCTCGCCGAAGGCTCTCTGTCTTGGGAGTCTTTTGCATCCCTTCCTAGACAAGCTTGGTGCCTCTCCTCCATGCTCCAGTGGTATTTGGTGCATACTTCTAATTATAGCATTTATTGCGCCGACTGTAATTGTTGGTTTCCCTGCAGGTCCTTCCCATGCTTATTTCTGCTAACCTCAGAACAAGGTGCCTGGCCCAGGGCTGAGTGAGCAATTAAGTGTTGACTGAAATGAACAAGCCCTAAGTTTCTTACCCTATACTCTGGTTGCCTTTCCTTTACCCATATATTCCTTGTGTGTAAAATCCTTCCTGCCTGTGTTCTCTCCCTCTGATGCCTACTCCGTGTTCTCTACATTATGGAAGCTGAGGAAATGAGGAAGAAATGAGAAGAACTGCTTTCTGCATCTGGGGGTGAATTTCTGACACCACCCGTCGGGTTGTCCCCTCTCTAGCTCTCAGCCTAGTCCTAGAGTTAATATAAGGAAGCTGGGCTTGTAGCTACAACAACTGGTGACTAATGTGTTTGCCTGGTGATTAAGCATCCTTACAACAGCACAGTATTATAACCAGACAAGACAAATCACCCCCGTACATCTTGCATAAAATTAAAAGGTCAGTCCAGGAAGAGAAGGAATAATGAGATTCCTGAAGTCCTTCATCAAGTTGAAAAGCTCATTTGATTTTTTTTTTTTTAAGTTTAATGGAAAACTCCAAAACCAGAAGGGATGGAATATTACATAGAAACTGCTTCAAAGCTCAATTTAAGCTCAAACCAAAGAACATGATTCCCATCATATGGAACTAATTTCTTTTTGAAAGTTGATAAACCAAAAATTGCACTGGAAAGCAGCCGGTTCCCTGCGTTTTCCAGAGAAGGCAGTTTGGGAACACATTTCCTGAACCTCAGCCTCTTGGGTTCTACTCCTGGATTTTCCCCCTGACGCCATGGAAAAGTGCTTTCCTCTCCTCTCCTCTGCTGCAGAGTCCTTTTTAAAAAAGGGTAATGTGATCACCTGCCCATTTATAGGATGTAGTGTATGAAATCATCCCAAGAGTTTCCCCAGGGCCTTTGATGCATGGAGTCAGGGAACATAGGCTTGCTTATGGTTAGGAAAAAAGAAAACAAGCAAGCCCCAGAGATAGGACAAGTGATCGTTCTCCTATTGGAAAAGGAACTGTATTCTTCATTCAAATTAAGAAGCAGAGAATCAGCTGATAAAGAAAATTATTAAAATTTAGGGTCCGAAAAAAAATGACTTATTTTGAAAACACAACATTTTGACTGACTGATCTAGGTGATACACAAGCAATCGAGTTCCACCCCCTCAGATAAGTTCCAGTTTTGGTCTGAGTTTTATGACCATGCCAAACAATGTTCTGTCTGCCTGTAGAGCTTGAATCCCATCGACACAGGTGTGGGCTTGGAATTTTTGATCTGGGCTGACACATTCCTGGCCAGGAAAGTGGTGCTCTCTCTCCTCCTATAACTTTCCACTGATGTAAATGAGGTCAAAAGTGCCCGGAGGCAGCAATGACAGGTGTGTGTGGGCAGAGAATCACGGGCCAAGGCAGGGCACACGCTTTCTCTTCTGTAAGAAGCATTTATACCATCCTGTGGGCATGCGTGGGGAAGGCCATAAGCTTTATAGTTTATGCCACAAGGAAGTCAAGACAGCTTCCAAGCCATTGTTCTGGGGATGCCTTTTCTTTCTTGGGTGGCTCAGGAGGCACAAAGCTTCCTCTGCCCTGTCAGGCCTTCACAGTGTGGGACTCAGGGCCATCTGAGAGGTTCTGCCTGTTCTGGCCTGGGAGTTGCCTCAGCAACTCCTGACTCCTGGCTGTCTGGAGCCAAATGTAACAGGGGTGAGTGGCCAGAGGTAGTGTCCTTTCCTAGGGACAGCAAATATGGTCTGCTCTCCCAGGAGCCCAAAGGGCAGCCTCTGGAGTGAGTGCTATTTGCCCTGGATAATGCTCACCTGCCCAGCGCTGGCCCTCAGGACCAGAGCCACAGGCTTGATAATTCTCTGTCTTAACCAAATGGAGACTGCTAACTATCCCATCTGCTGGATCAAGGAAAACCCCTTGGATATGTGAAAAGGGAAAATTGAGGGATAGTATTGGTAGAGGCTCTACCTGAGTCATTAAAGCAAAGTAAGATGACAGTTTGCTGAGTGGGGACTATGCTTTCAGGTAAATTCCAAGGCAACTGAATACAATCCTACTCAAGTCTCTGACCACTCCTAAGGGTCTCCTTTGTGAGCTCCTCCTCCTCCTTCTCCTCCACTCTCCCTTAAAGGGTAGGCTGTTCCCTAAGGCTCTGTTCTTGGCCCTTGCTTAGCTTTCTTTCCAGAACCACTGCTAGACCAAATCGCACCTTAGCGCAAATTAGAAAAAGGCTCCCCTTTCCCTAGACATGTTACCACCAACTCCTAGAAAACTCATAGTCATTACACAAATCTTCAAGGACTCTGATGAAGTGGTCCGCTTAGAACTGTTCGGTGCACAGTCTGCCCAGTTGTACAGTTGTTCTGTGCAATTGAACCCCAGGGATTCAAATATCACCCTAAGACTGATGGCTCCCCAATTTAAATCTCTACCCTGACAGCTCTTTCCAGAGATCTAGACCTTCATGACAAATAAGAAAGTAACTGATTTGGGGGCATAGCTAACCTTCAAATGGCAAAAGATGAAACCTAGATTTTACCCAACTGTCATCCTCAGTGAAAAGCCTTAGAGTTCTTAGCTGGGAATCTGGAAAGCATCCTTAATGTCTACTCCTTGGGCTCCATACCCCATTCATCACTGTCCTCCAAGCTCTTCCTCTGCTGTATCACACTCCCTTCCTCTTCTCCCTCTTCTTCTCACTATCCTGGCTTGCTTCAAGTCATGCCTATTTTTCCCCCCTCTTAAGCTTATTTATTTATTTTTATTAATCTTTACACCCAAGATGGGGCTTGAACTCACGATCCCGAGATCCAGAGTCGCATGCTCTGAGCCAGGCAGGCACTGCACCATGCCTATTTCTTGCCTGACTTATTCCAAGTCCTCCTACCTGAGCTCCTGGTTTCCAGGTTTGCTCCTATGCACTCTGCTTAACTACAGTTATTTCCTGTTAGTCTCTTTCTCAAAAACCTCTGATGGCTTCTACTGACAGGCAAATAAAGCCCAAACTTCCTGGCCTAGCACTCAAAGCCTTCAATGTTCTCACACCGACCCACCTCAACTGCCACCTTTCCCTGCTCTGCAGTTCTGGTTCCTCACGATTCCTTAGCACAGGACACTTTTCTGCCTTCAGGCCTTCATTCCCATTGTTCCCTCTACCTGGCATGTAATTCTGTATTTTGTTGATAACGAAAACCTACGGCTTAAATACCATTTCTTCTCTAAAGCCTCTGCTGATCCTCTCGGTTAGAATTCATAACTTCCTTTTCTGTACTCTCACTGCATTACATTTTACTTTGAGCATTAAGGGAACCATGTCTTAAACTGTCAATTTATAGATGCATTTGGAGCCCCCAGTAGACTCAATCCTTGAGGGCAAGGATTCTGTTTCATTTATCTTTTGGTCTTCAGAGCCAAATGTGGTACAAAGCAGATGTGCAGGTCACATTGAGTGAGTAATCCCGTGGTGAAATCCTCATGGTCAAACAAAGCCCACGGACAACTTAATGACGGTCTACTTTGAGCCTGTGTGTCTGTTTCGATGCATCAGGCAAACAAGGACAGGTGAGTGTAGTACAGTATGTCAGGTGGAGGTGAAGGGCACTTTCCAAACCAAAAAGTCCGTTTAAAACAAACACACATTTATAACTCACAGTCTGCATGAAATGTAATTCCTTGAAACCCACAAGTCTGGCAGGGGACATAGACTCGGCACCTTGAAGGAGGGTTGGCAGGATTTAGGGCTCATTCTAGAGACCCGTTCTGGTTCTGTCCAGCTCTCCAGACCCTGGACTGTCCCGGCGCCACCACCCAGGCCAATAAAGCCTTACAAGAAGCTAAACGCTTCTCAGAACAATGGTCACCTTGAGAAGGTGAGGACCTGGATGGGAATGAAGTGACAAGTGGGATGCTTACAAATCTAGTTAGGAGCATCTCTTGAGAAAATAACAATGTGAGAGTAAGTTCTGACTGAGAGCAATAATGTCTTCAGATTCCACTCTTCATGAGACATTTACAGATGAGAATCCAGCAGGGGAAGACCATTGATAATATAGCACCTTGCGTGCAGATAAATTCAACCACATTACCAGCATTTTTTCATCTTTACCCTATATAATACTGAGTATCCAAACCCACTGTTTTCTGAGACCAGATTCCTCAGTTTCTGGCAAAGAAATTACCAAGAGCACAAATTTACCAAGCGGGAAACTGAGGAGGGTTAGACAGACTTTGCTTTTCTGACACAGTGGAAAATGTGGGTGTATCACATACCGCTGTTCTTTATATACTCTCCTGAAGAAGACTGACTAGCACATAAAAAAGGGAAGAACTTGAAAATCCAGCTGATCATACATTTTCCCAACCATCTGGGCTTCTGTTTCTCTTTTGCTGTCACTAGGATGGCTTTAATAATATCTTTAACCAAGCCACTCTCTATCACTGTGCCTAGAAAGGGAAAAAAATTCCTCTCTCGCTGTGTTGAGAAGAACGAAATTGCAGTCTCTGTATTGCCTTGGTTCTAAGATCTGTACCTGCTCCCTTCCCTCTAGTGCTTCTGAAACAGCTAAGTTCCTTAAAACTAATGACCAAAAAGCCTTGCCAACTGCCATGACTCTCATTTCTATCAAATCAAAAATTATCGGCATCTTGTGATCTGTAGCTTCTTGGAATCAAGGAAACGCAGCGGTTAGTACACATTCCTCTTGTCAGTTGCTGTGTTAAAGGTTGGGGACCAAAGGGAACAAGGAAATCTAACAGATTCACCTTCAAAGAAAACAGAGTCTAGGTAACTCCATTTGAAGGCACCAATGCCTTATAAGAGGCTTCATGGAAGGCCAGTGACTGCAGGAACTTTCTTATGCTATTAGGACCAAACTATTACATTAAATGTCTGTTCAGGAAGTCACTGTGTGGTCAAGGGGAAGAAGAGGCGGTCAGGTTCCCGCTTCTTAGAGATCCTTTCTTTCTTGGTCTGAGACCTGGGAGCTACAGAACGGGTGACTGATGGCCTTTCCCATCCTTCATGGGTGTCTCAGATAACGAGTGTCTGTCTAGTTCTCTAGGAGATCCATTCTTGGCACTGAAGAGAAACTTTCTGGGAGAGTGGCAGGAGGCAGATGTTGGATAAAGAACAAAGGAAGATGAGCTTTTCAGAGGCAGCCCACCCAAGAACCCGGGGAGTTTGAACTTGGCTTAGGAGGTTAGCCTCACACACTCAAAGGAGCCTGCATTCCTGGGCTGGCACGGACAGTGCCACCACTTACCCTCCACATACCCCTGCTGGGGCTGGGACCCTGCCACAGCCCCGCTGATTTGAGGCCTGAGGCCGCATTGTGGCGAAGTTCCTCCCACTGACTCACAGGAGACCACAGCAGTGTGTAGAAATTCTGTGATGAAAGATGATATTCCTGACATTTCTCTTAGCTCTCAGATTTTCCAGCAGATTTCTTTGAGCAGTCTTTCTGTCTTCCAGACTTCGGAGGGATGGCTCAATGTTTCCAAAGTGAGGTAGAAAAGCTCACTTGTGGTTGTAAAATTCTAATACTGCCCTCGTTTTCTCTGTGAGACCCACAACGGGAGCTACTGAAATGGAAGACTGAACCAGGCCTGGTGGGCATTGATTTGGAGCAAAAGAACACCTGGGGGCTTTGGAGGAAGTTAATTAGTGGCCAGGGCCAAATGGAGTGTGGACAGTTCCTGCTGGCCCAGCCTTGGGCACCTTGTTTTTCTTTTTTAAACCGAACTTTAGTTGTATAGACATATGAATTTTATTTGGCTAAAACTCTGTGGTTGGAATGCCCCCATTAGACCCTATTCTGAAGCTATTTTGAGTTTGAACCCAGATAAAATATTTTAGACATTCAACAATGAAAGACGTGGGGAGAGGTATCTGTCTCTCTCACTTCCCTTTTCTTTAGTTCTGTGGAACAAAAGTGAAAATGAAAAACTCACTTATCTCCTTCCGTGTACTTTTCACAACTGGTGGTTACTTTTACGTCTTTATATATTTACATTAGAGTACATGCTTCTGGTAGGCCAACTCCTGGCCTATCTTGTTCACAATGATATTCTGAGGCACAAAGTAGGTCTCAGTGTATATTTGTTGCACGAATAAATGAATGACTGACTGGATGCGTGGATAAACAGATGAATGTAGGCTCATAAAGTTATGACAATAAATGTTTATCACATGTAAATATATTAAAGTATCATGCAAAGGAAATAAAACATGGGATCTGGGAAAGGCAGTTTCCCCCAATGTGTCTTTGAGACTAAGATAGTGACTTATAGAAAAAAAAAAAGTATTTAAAAATGGTTAGTAATTGCTTTTCCAATTCATGGACTAGGAGCAAATAGTCTCTGAAAGGAAAGTGTTGGGAGAATCCCCCGCTTACAGAAGGGGGCCCCTCTCAGTTAGTAAAAATATCTTTTCCTTTGGTTCTACCATTTCACAGAAGAAAAAAAAAAGTTGTTACATGTAGACACCTCTTTGCAGCATGACTGTGCAGTGTATTGTTCAAAATGGGACGCTGAGGGTGAAAGGTGAGAGGGGGTGCTGGTAAGGAGGTCACAGGACCAAACCAGGACTTCTCTGGGCAAACTGAGACACGTTGGCTGAGTATGTCTTTCACCATGTCGGTTAATCTAAGCCCACTCAAAGCATTTTCTTGAAATCCATCTTCTGATGAAAGTACTTGCTCTTCATTGAATTCTTCTCCTGTTAAGCTCCTTGATGAGTTTTGATCTTGAGAATTAGTTCTCAGAAAGTACAGTATCTTGAGCTTCTCTGGTAAACTGTTAGTTCTAGCGTTAACTCCTTCAACACAGTGTGACACAAGCTACCCTTTCTAGAGTGTGTGTGTCACAATGTCAAGTGAGACATTGTGAAAATATCTCACGCGTGGTAAGCCCTCAACTCTGCCTCTTTCTTCTGATGAAAACAGAATATAAAAATATACAATACCTGCAGTGAATTGTACAAAGTACGGCCGCCCCTCAGACGGACTTGAGAGGGAAAGTGCTTCTTAACGTATTTACTTCCTTTGGTAATGCCACAGCACAAAGATTACACTCAGCCTTCCTGGCCATAAAAGCTTCAGTTTTTCCCATTCTTGCTGCCAAAGCTGAAATGCCAAGAAATGCTGGGAACTGTGATTATACACACTTCATATTTTACATTCTAAAACCCCAAGGAATAAGCTGTGGAGAACAGAGTCCTATTTCTTAAATAGCAGGACAGATACTGAACTCCAGCTCTGTGGAGCATGGCTGAGTATTTGCATGGGGAGAAACAAACAAAGACCTCACAGATTTCTTCCAGTCTGTGTGTACCTTCCTGGCATCTGTGGCAGACCTTGGCTAACTTTTCTCATTTATTTCGTTTTTGTTATTTTTTAACTTTCTGAATGACTCAACCAGATTCTTACGGGAAAAAAAAAAATCACCACCCCACATACGAGTCAGTCATAAGGCAACTCAGTTACTGCCTTTGACAGGTTTGAACCTGTCTGTTCACAGATGAGGAAACAAAACTCCACTGTTCCTTCGGCCAAAATTATATCCCCTTCCTTAGCGTGGCAGTAAAGCAGCCAGCAGACAGCATTCAGATTTCACGGGTTCCAAAGCTTCCTCCCCAGCTGTAAATTAATTTCACTGCCACGGTGCATTTTTCTCAATTCCGTCCTCAATTCTCAATTCCGTCCTCAAGTGTAGGAGTTAAAACAAACAAAACCAACCAACCAACCAACCAAAGGTTCTCCTTCCTTCCTCCTTGCCTCCCTTCAAGAACTAACACAAGAGCCACAGGTACCCGGGAAGGGCTCGTGATGACAAGACCTGTACTTCTAAAGGGTGAATTTCCTGACTCACTGTCACCTGCCTTCATCTACTGCTCAGAGCCCCATTTCTTTGTCAAAGAAGTGTTAGAATCCTCATGAGGTGAACGTGGGAGGGGCAGGCTTCTCACTGCTTGGATTAAATGAAGATTTAATACTCACTTCTTGCTTAATTTGCAAGATTTGGATGCCTCCACACGTTCCTCATGTTCTCAGAGAACAGGAGCTCACACAGGATTTCTCCCCTTCCTCCCCGCCGGGGCCGCACATGCTCCAGGGCCTTGCAGAGAAAGGGGTTGAGAGGCTCCTGGTAAAGGAGCGAGCCCCTTGTGCAAGAAAGCGGGCCCCATCCAGTCGGGCTGGAAGTAATGTGCTGCTACTCCTCAGCCCAGTTATAAACGGCAGCTGCTCTCCGTGTAGGGCTGGAAAGCAATTTCTCTCTGTGCCTATGTAACTGCAATAAACTTTTATAAGCCTGTTACATGATCTGAACAAACCAGCACAGTTTCTCCAACAAGAGCAGAATTCTTTGCAGGTTTGAACCCTCACCCACACACCCTTCTCGGAGAAGAAAAGGAGGCTCAGCTGCTACCTTTTTATAGTTTAGAGCTGGCCTTTCCAAAGACTTAGGAAAAACCTCTACTCTTTCAGGGCATCCGACAGCGCCATTTGGCTCTCAAGAGGAAACACTGTTTCAAACACAGAACTTGTGCATGCATAAATCATTTCTGGAAGGACATAGAAGAAATGCGCCTGGGTGGCTCCATTGGTTGAGGGTCCGACCCTTGATCCTTTCCCAGGTCATGATCTCACAGCGTGGGTTTGAGCCCCAGGTCTGGCTCTGTGCTCACAGCACTGGAGCCTGCTTCAGATTCTCTCTCTCCCTCCCTCTCTCTCTCTGCCCTTCCCCATTGCTGCTCTCTCTTTCCCTGTCTCTCTCTCTCTCAAAATAAATAAACATGGAAAAAAAAAGGCATGGCTAACTGGTTGCCTTGAGAAAAAGAAATTGGGAGGCTGGATTTAGTGTTCACTGTAATCTTTTTAGAATAGCTAAACAGTTCTCTTTTTTATCATATGTACGCATTCTCTCATCTAATTAAATTACACTGACGTGCCTCTCCATTTTCTCAGATTACACAATACCACGTTGACACCCATCTTCATACCACTTATCTCTCCCGATGAGTATTCCCCGACACAAGTGTTGACTCACTTTGCTAGAAATAAAACAGAAATGAAGAAATAAAAACTATTGCTATGCCTTGCGCCAGAAATTGAAGACGAATAAGAAAAGCAAAGCTCTGGCTGCAAGCCCTAATACGGCCATGACAAAGGAGAGGAAAAGTGTGGGTCTCTTGGCTTTTCGTCGTGTTCCCTCCTGGACAACACCTCCTCCCTTCTGACCATTCCCTCTCCTGCCCTGCTGAGAAGTTTCTCCTCTTCTTTGGTCCACCTCCCACTTTTTTTGCTTATTTCTTTTTAAAAAATTTGTTCTCAAAAATCCCAAAAGTAACACATTCTCACCACAGTGATACAAAAGGAAGATACATGATGAAAAATCATAACTGTCCATCCCCTCCCAAATGGTTTTGTGTCTGTTATTCCACAATGTTCTCCCCACGCAGATCTATGTTCAGATGGCTTTTGCTACTATTTTTTGTACCAAAAAAAACAAGACTTAAATGAGCATACATACCACTTCTTAACTTCTTCCTTTCACTTATTTATCTATTGGGGACAAGCCACCTAGATCAATAAATGTGGATCTAACTCACTCTTTTAATAGCTGCATAATATTCTACAGAATGGGTATGACATAATTTGTTCAATTTGAAAGAATTGAAATAATACTGAAATGTATTGGATCTGTCCACCTCTTAAATGGATTCACTGTTCAAGTTTCTTCCCTGGATCACTTGTCGTCTTTAAAATTGATAATGCACTTGGAGCATTAACTGATACCAGATGCTGGCATAAACAAGCCCCATGAGCTGAAGTCTCACAATAATCCCATAGGACATAGTACTTAACGGGAAGCCAGCACAGCCCCATTTTCACACTGTTGCCGTGCAATCAACCTAGAGTCTGTGGTCACTGTCTTAAAGGTTAGCCTGGTATTTACAACCTGAAGACAGATCATTTGACTAGGAGTTCCACAGGTACCCCTATCTTGAGGTGTTCCTGTCTTTGCCTCTCTGATCCCCACACCTATGCTCATCCTGTGCCTCACCTTTGGCAATTCACCCTCGAACAAGGCACTGATGACCTGAGTGAAAAGTACCCACCTTTTCAGAGTGAATGGCAGACAGAGACCCCTAACTCTGGGGTTCATGACTATCTTCTCTGTTTTCATGTGCACACAGAGGCTGACGCTATACTACAAAGGTAGGTAAGGCATTAAATTCCTCTAAGATCTACGTGAAAGGAGACCTTGCACACCCTATTCTAAATCACACCAACAATATGCTTACTACCCCTATATTCAGCAGGAACAAAATTCAATTAAAGCCCATAACTGATCTGGAAGAGGTAACATGAACACCTCTTACCACAACTCATATTAGTTTAACCCATTGCTACTTAAGATACTTCTGGTTTTGTAAAAGAAGAAGAATGTAACAAGTCAACTGGATATTGGTTCAAGACTATAGAATAAAAAATTACATGTATGGGGGCGCCTGGGTGGCTCAGTTGGTTAAACGTCTGACTCCTGATTTCAGCTGAAGTCATGATCTCACGGTATGTGAGATCGAGCCCTGCATCAAGCTCTGTGCTGACAGCATGGAGCCTGTTTGGGATGCTCTCTGTCTGCCTCTCTCTTTCTCTCAAAATAAATAAACATTTTTTAAAAACGTTGTTTAAAAATTACATGGATGGCTTATCATTGCTCAGAAATCAGTGACTGTGACAAGAGAGCCAGGATAAACAGTATCATACCACTAATATTTCCTTCTTTGACAAGTAAACTACATTGGAAGATCCAGATGGCCTTCAAAAATCTGAAAGCCTTTTTTATGCAAAATTTGTGTTTTTCCACTTTATTCCTTAAAGGTGATCTAGCACCAGGGAACAGAAGATACAATGAGACAGTGTTTGAGCCAATATAAAGGTGAAATTTCCAATCATTCTATGTGCCTAAAAGTGGAGGGAATAAGTTACCCTCTGTTTAGAGGTATAGGAAAAAAAGACCACTCAGCAGGTTGTTAGGCATTCGTGCTTTGAAAGAGAAGGGTGTAGGGTGCTTGGGTGGCTCAGTCAGTTAAGCCCCCAACTCTTGATTTCGGCTCAGGTCATAATCTCATGTTTCATGAGTTCAAGCCCCAAGTCTGGCTCCACATTGACAACACAGAGACTGCTCGGGATTTTCTCTTTCCCTCTCTCTCTGCCCCTCCCCACTTCGTGCTCACTTGCTCTCTCTCTCCAAATAAATAAATAAATTGAGAGAGAGAGAGAGAGAGAGAGAGAGAGAGAGAGAGAAGGGTATTATGTAACTTTGAACTCTCTTCCAACCCTGACTCTAGAATTTTAACAGTGGGACATGGGATAGGTAAGTTTTGATGCAAGTATTGAACATGGTGTAGAATGGTGATTTTGTATGTGAAAGAGGTCAGAATGGGTATTCTGGAGGCAGGAGGAACAGTGCCAAGGGAGGAAGGAGAAATGAAAGGCCACACAAGCTGCCACCTCCCCATTGTGTGCACCATGCACACACCTCCAGAACCAGATCATTCAGTGATGTCATCCTCTGGGGGTGGGGAAGGTTGCCCATCAGTTTTCACTCACTTCTCTTTGCAACTAAACCCAGAAATTCATCGATTTTCTGAGGGTCTGAGTGTTTTTGTTAAGTGCTAACAGGGCGCCTGCACCGAGTTATATTTCTGCCCAGGAAGTTTGCTAGTAAGTTTAGAAGTTTACTTAACAAGTTAAGTAAAATTACTTTTAAGTAAAATTTGGCATCTGCAAGACAATGGAAAAAAAAATCCCACCTTTAGGCAGATGCCGTAGACTGTCTATCAAGAGGAAAACTCTAACACCATGTTACACTCAGCTATTTATCCTGCCAGGCTTAAGAACTGGGATCTAGGAGAAGGATTTTTGTCTTAACACATCTGAAAACAATTCCACGACTGACATACATGGCTCAGTGAACCCAAAGAATGGTGATGAAGGCATCTAATCCTTAGCTGTTTGCTCATATCAGCCCACTATGTTTTCAATTCCAGCAGGTGCCGCCCTCCTTGGGGTCGAAATCATTTCCAGGTAGATTGTGCACTATTAAGGCAAGCGGCTGCAGAGCATCTTGCTTATTGTAACAGAAAACATTAAAAAAAAACTGAACATGTGTGTGAATGAATGACTGTATGGGCTGATGTTTATGTGCCCTTCCTCTGCAATTCATGCTGAAGCCCTGACCTTCCCATATGATGGTATTTGGAGATGAGGCCTTTGGGGAAGTAGTTGGAGTTAGATGAGGCCATGAGGATGGGACCCTCACGATGGGATATTTGCCCTTGTAAGAAGAGACAACTAGAGAGCTTGTCTCTTCTCTCTCTCTTCTGTCATGTAAGGGAACAGCAAGAAGGTGGCCATCTGCAAACTGGGAGGAGAGCCCTCACTGGAAATAAAATTGGCTGGCACCTTGATTTTGGACTTTGCAGCCTCTAGAATGTAAGAAAGAAGATTCTGTTGTTTAAGTCACCTGGTCTATGGTACTTGTTACAGCAGCCTGACCAGCCTAAGACAATGACTAGGACTTCACTAGAACTAGGATTCATGGATTAGGAGTGATCACAGCCTGATGGTCAAGGTTTGGCAGAACTTAACTGGTACAACAGCAGGTTACCTATTTCTGACATTATCATGTTGAAAAACTCATATTAGGGTATATTCAATATCACATGTGATATCCCTTCGAAAATATCATTTTTAAATATCAAAACCACAATATTTATTCAATACAGAACATTTGAAAACTATTAAAAAGACAATAAAAACACCTACGTTACCTTAGATACTCAAACAACCATGGCTGACATACCAATGTTTATCCTCCTAGAACTATTTTCCCTATTGAGAGTAAAACTGACTGAGAGAACAAAGTCCTCCCCTCAGTGGTTTCTTCTGACCACAACCACCACTGTACTCATTGAGACATCTTAAAGAACTCCATCTCTTATACTCAGAAGGATGTTGCTGAGAAGTGACTTTACTTTCAGGATCCTAATGTGGATATTCACATCCTATAATAACCATGTGAAATCAGCAGCGGTAGCCTATGGAGGTGGTTAGGAATTAACTGAAAGGGGTGTCAGGAAACCTTCTGGGTTGATGGAAATGTTCTATATATTACTTTGAGTGTTGATTCCATATTTGTGTCCACCTGTCAAAATGCATCAAACTGTATAAGACTTAAGTATGGGGAAAGCAAAGCATGGGGAAAAGCAAACTGGAAAGATGACACCAATACCCAACACCAGAAACATGTGCTTTGATATATTTTTCCACGGAATGTTCAAAAAAGCGAGTATTGCTGAGCTGAACGGCTTCATGTGCACCCCTGTTTAATCCTAACAACTACCCTCAGATGTGCATTTCTAGGATCTTCATTTTATCAGTGATGAAGCTGAGGCATAGAGGGTTAAGTAACTTGCTCAAAATTCCACAGCGGGGAAGTTGCAAAGCAAAACTGGAAGCCAAGGCCTTGAAATCCTGGAAAAAAAAAAGTTGTAACAATGTGCAGGCCTTTTGACTCAGCAGTATCTCCAAGGAATGTGGTTCCAGGGAAAGAATTGAAGACCGATCCAAGAGATGTGTACAAGAATATAAACACATCATTTATTGGAATGCCTGGGTGGCTGACTCTTGATTTAGGGTTAGGTTGTGATTTCGCGTTTGTGAGTTCGAGTCCCATGCTGGGCTGTGCTGCACTCATGGCGTGGAGCCTGCTTGGAATTCTCTCTCTCTGCTCCTTCCCCACTGGTGCTGACTTGCGTGCTCTCTCTCTCTCTCTCTTAAAATGAATAAATTAATTTAAAAAAAACCCATGATTATTAATAATACTGAATCAAGTTAAATGGAGTGTAAATTAAGTAGGCCCATGTGATAAACCACCTACATCACTTCAGTCACATCATATTAGCTTGAAAGAGAATGTAGACAACTTTCACAGTAGGGGAAAATGGTTATGGTATATTAATAAATATAATCAGGTTGAAAATGTTTACATGGTATGACTTCAACTTTGTTTCTTTTTAAAAAAAAATACATTTAAAACCTTTAAGAAAACATGTCAAAAGACATATTTCAGTAGTAGGAATATAGGTTATTCATATTTATCTTTTTTATTTTCAGCAGTTACTATGTGTTACTTCTATAATTAGAAAGGCAAGAATAAATTTTATTTTAAAAATTTAAAACACGGGGAAAAATCATTGCTCTCATTGATGAGTATATACCCCCATGAAGATGATGTGTGTGTGTGTGTGTGTGTGTGTGTGTGTGTGTGCGTGTGTGTGTTTATGAGAGGAAGAGTTTGGTAGAGCCTAGTTTGAAGATAGCCCCTTAATAACTTCAGGGTGTTAGCATTATTCAATAACTTACACCTAACTGTAAAAAAGTGACATCACCAGGCTTTCTCCCTCAGTCATTATGTGCAAAATATATATGGTTGGCTTAAAAAACTTAAAGTCAATGTCCAATTTATAAAAAGACCTTGAAAAAGTTATTACCTTTGCTTTTAGCAGGAAGGCATAAAAATTGAGATCAATAAACACTGAAGTCCTCTGAATAAAGCAGACAGATCTAATGTAACTCTGAGAGGGATTAGCACCACCTTAAGCAAAAAGGTATACAACTAGGAGCACCTGGGTGGCTCAATCCGACTTCAGCTCAGGTCATGATCTCGTGGTCTGTGGGTTTGAGCCCCGCATCGGCCTCTGTGCTGACAGCTCAGAGCCTGGAGCCTGCTTCGGATTCTGTGTCTCCCTCTCTCTCTGCCCCCCACCTCTCAAAAATGAATAAACATTAAAAACAATTAAAAAAGTATACAACTTGAATGTGTCACAAGTGCTGTGGCTCCATGCCATCAAGTGTAGAGCCGTGGTTGAAGAATCATGGCAGAGACCAGCACTGTTTTTCCAACTTGTCTACTGCATGGCTCCTTTTTCAAGAACATGTGAAGAAACACAAAGTCTTTTCCTATGCAATAACTTTCATTTGAGAATTACAATTGCAAGGAAGAATTGTGTCCTTATAACCGGTGAAAGAATTATTTATATTATTAACCAAAATGAAAATCCAAATTTAAACATTCTTCAAGAATTAGAATTATCATTTGAAAACTTCTAGTATGGATGCTCAACTGTTCTTTTAAGTAGAGCAATTTCTCAGAAGGCTTTCATTTATGAAAAAGCATGACCTTGAATTCTGAGCAAATCATGGGTTTAGATTAGTGTAATGTTGGTCACAGACAATGGGTTAGACAGGCATGCTCCCTGCCTTCATGAAGTGGCCCGTATGAAGAGACACACAGGCCAGAAAAAGTGTGAGGGGAAGGGTATTACAGGATGTCACAGGAGCAGACAGGATAGGCAACGAACCTAGCTCATGGGTTAGGGGGCAGGGAGTCTAGAAAAGTCTCCCAGTGGAGGTGACATCTAGCTGAGACTGCACAAGTTAGCAGGAGTTAGCCTGGCAGAGAGAACACAAAGCATCCCATGCACTGTTGGTTGAGGAAACTTGGCATCTTCGTGGATTCAAACCTGAGGTAGGATTGTAGAGTTCCCCCGCATACTATGTGACCCTGAACAAGTTATTTTACTCCCAGAGCCTCAAGTTTCCTTATGTGTAAAGTAGGGATAGTACCATTTACCTTGGAGAGATGTCCCAAGAAGCTGAAATTAACTAAGTAGGACTCCTTACAGAGACATTTATCCTTAGAGATATATGCTAAGTACATGTGGCCATTATTCTGTATCGCAGAAACTCCAGCCCACTATTCTCTTTGCCACTCCTTCACTTTATAGAGCATGCTCCCCTCCCCAAAAGCTTTGTCAGCTTGCCATTCCTTCTGCCCAGAATGTTCTTCCCCCAGATATTCACATAGACCTTGCTTCCTCATGTCCTTAGGTCTCTGCTCATCTGCTTAAATGTCCCACCCTCCCTGAACTTGATCTTCCCCTTACACAGCTTTTTGCGCCATAGAATTCATCGCTCCAACATGCCATATATCCACTTTTTGTTTATCTGACTACCTGTGCTAGAATTTAAGTTCCTTGAGGGTACAGGGTTTTGTCTCATTTGTTTCCAGAGCTTAGCACAGTGCCTGGCACACAGTACGTTCTTCACACATATGTGTTAAAGAAATGAATAAATACGCCAAGTTTGAGGGGATGCCTTTCTTTAGTCTTCTTTAACTCTCTTGGGACCTGACATAAAGCTTTGCATTAAGCAGGCATTTCATAAGCATTTGCTGAACTGTACAACTGAACCACTTTTTACAAATGTTCATCTGATACCTAAAGACCAACTGACTGTATTTTTATGGCTTAGCAAATAAATCCAAGATTGTGTTTAATTACAGTGAAGCAGTAAGCTGCTTGCTCTATCAATCTGGTGGGGAGAAGAACAAAACTGGTGGTTTGATTTCATCAGTGAGTGGAATCAATTAACACATTTATCAGCTAGTTCCAAATAACCACCGCTCTTGCTGATACAAAAGGTCAAATGCTGATGAGGTATGCCAGGATCAGTACCCTGATTGAATAAGGACAGAAAGTAAAGTACAGAAACAAAATGTTTCAGGGCTGAAATTTCTTTCAGCCATTAATCTGGGTCCTTTGAGAAACCACACGGACTAAACTGTCAGGATATGCACCGCATATGGTCCAAAAAAGTTCTGGAACCTCCCCTCAAATGAAAAACCAAAAATCTGCTTCAGTACTGGAAAAGTTAAGTCCCAAATGAGTTCAATTGCTCCCTCCATACATTACAGAGTTAAAATTTAAACAAAATGCAAAAGTAGAGTGTTCAAATTTTACAATCTGTACCATATGCTCCAGGGTTTCATAAGGAAACTATCTTAAAGATTTACGATTAGTATGTGGTAAGTATAGTAACTATATACAATTTCAAAATATTGTTAAAATGCAAAGAAAATAATTTCGTTTGAAAAGAAAACACAATCAAATTTAGTTTACAATCAAATTTAGTTTACTATAAAAAGATTGGTCTTCAGAAGGTTGATATTTACAAGCTAAAACTCCAATTTCTGTAAAGAATTCCCCATTCCCGAGGAAGCATCTTGAGGATAACTTCAGTTCAAGCCCATGCTACAAAGAAAATCCAAATCAGCTGATAACATGTATGCAAAGTATAACCTTTTTTTAAAAAGTTTATTTATTTATTTAGAGACACAGTGGGGTAGGGGCAGAGAGGGAGAGACAGACAGAACCCCAAGCAGGCTCCACACTGACAACCCCTGATGCAGGGCTCCAACTCATAAACCCTAAGATCATGACCTGAGCTGAAATCAAGAGTCAGAGGCTTGACTGAGCCACTGGGTACCCCAAAGAATAACCTCTTATATTGACATGGCATGTTTCAAAGAGCTTTCACATTTCACTTTCACCTGATTTGAGCTTCAACAATACCCTGCAGAGAAGCCACATCAATGTACAGATGGGCAAACAATCTCAGAGCATTCTGAAACCTGTCCACACCCCCAGAACCAGCATGAAGCAGGGCTGGGTCCAACACCAAGACCTTCTGAAAACCACGCCCAGGATTCTTTCAGTTGAAAGAATATGTAAGTGATCTTCTACTATTCTTTTATAGCATTGTAATTTAAATGGATTTGCACTTTGGGGGACACTCTAAATGATGCAATATACCAAAAAAAAAAAGTTTTTTTTAAGCCCTAGAGCCAAATTTAGGCACATTTCTAATGGGGTCCAGTTTCGTAGGGTTCTGTCCTTGGCTCACAGTTCTACTTAAGACACTCTTGTCCAGTGATCTCATCCAGTCCCCATGCTCTGAACTGATAGCTATGTCCTGATGACTTCTAAATATGTGTTCCAGTCTATCTGTTTCACTGAGCTTCAGACTCATATCCACCTTCCCATTGCACATCTCCACTGGAATGTGTCTCAGGTGCCTGACATACTATGTTTCTACATCTCATCATCTTCCTCTTCTGTCTAGAAGGCTTCCTGGGCTCATTAGCTGGGCTCCCAGCTAATGGTACCATCGTCTATCCAATCTTCTAACTAAACACCTAGGAATGACTCCACGTTGCTCCCTCATCCCCTGGACCCACCCAGTCACTAAGTCCTGTCCGTTGTACATCTCTTAAACTTATGCCCTTCTCCTCAGCCCAACTAGCATCTTAGTCCAGGTCCTCATTTTCTTCCTACCTGGAACACTGCAATGGTCACAAATTGAACCTCCCCCCTGCTACCTACATGTATGTGTCTGCATGCTCCCTCCCACACATAAATATGAAATATAAATCCACTCATGTCATGCAAGCTGCTGGAAATTCTTCAAAAACTCTTCTTCACCTGCTACAGAAAAACCAAATTCCCTGGCATGGAATTTGTATCTGACACTGTGAGTTTCCTATCAAATAACTATCCTGCCCCTCTCTCCTTAGTAAGAAAACCCTGATTTGTCGCTAGAACATGGCCGCATAATAACTTCCTAGCCTTCACTACAGCTAAGTGCAGTCAAGGGACCAAGTTCTGGCAATTTCCACGGTAAGTATTGTGTGGAATTTCAGGCTCCCTAAAGGGAACTAACTCAGCTGGGAGAAGTACCCTTTGCCCATCTGGAATACAGAGATGATTCCTGAAGCTTTAGCAAACATATTAGACCACAGAGTGACCCTGAAGATGGCTGAACAAAAAAGATAGAAATCTGAGTCCCAAATGACTCCATGGAGCTTTCATGAGCTGGACTGCCCGCTTCCAGACTTTTTACAGGAGAGAGAAATACATTTCTATCTGGCTTAAGCCACCATCATATTCCATTTCCTATTACAGGCAATGGCCCCAAATCCTAAGTGATAGAGAATTCAAACATCTCAAGAATGTTAAGCCTTTCATAGCTTCATTTCTGCCAAACCCTCTAGCCTTATCTTCCACCATAGCTCAAACTGTAAGTTCCAAAATTCTTGTAGTTTTCCACTCTACACACACACTCACCAGGAGCTTTCATACTTCTCAACTTTTGCTCAAGCTTGCCCCCTACCTAAACACCCTCCTTATTTTTGTTCAGGTTTTAACTTTTCATCACTTCCTACAGAAAGTCTGTCTAAACCTCCATGTTAGGCTAAGTGGCCATTCTCTTTGCTCCCATAATATGCTGGGAATACTCCAATTTTGGAATCCATCTGCCATTATGTATTTATGGGCCATCTCTCCCAACCCACAGATAGAGCCTCAAAGGGCAGACACCACATCTATTCATTTTGTATTTATATCTCCTAATAAAAGTAAGAGCTCAGGAAGTATATTCTGAGGTCAACTGCATTTTCCTCACTAAAATGGAGTGAACAGTATCGAATGCCTCCAAATGTCCTGATTAGCTCTCCGTGTCAGTAGTAAGTTAAAGATTGAAACAAAATGGTAATTTTTTCCCCCTGAGATGGAAAATAAATTACAGGTGAGCCATCTTAAGAAAACACCCATTCTGAGAAACAATCTACTGTTTGGATGTTTCAGACCTGAATTTCCTCATGTATAAAAGAGAACTTGGCACTAGGCAATCTTGGAGGCCTCATCTGGCTCCAATATTTTTATAATTCCATTGTTGAACATAAACACATAGAACCGGACACAAGGAGCCCACTGTGAATGGATCGCTCCTCCAGCAATTGGCAGCATGACCAGACTTACCTAACTTTTATTTTTTTTTTTTTTTAAATTTTTTTTTTCAACGTTTTTTATTTATTTTTGGGACAGAGAGAGACAGAGCATGAACGGGGGAGAGGCAGAGAGAGAGGGAGACGCAGAATCGGAAACAGGCTCCAGGCTCCGAGCCATCAGCCCAGAGCCTGACGCGGGGCTCGAACTCACGGACCGCGAGATCGTGACCTGGCTGAAGTCGGACGCTTAACCGACTGCGCCACCCAGGCGCCCCAGACTTACCTAACTTTTAAATAAATTACTTACAAAGAGTGTCTAATAAAATCGTGAAGTCATCAGATGACAGTGAATGCTCTAGGATAATGAAATGCCTATTGTGGGAGAATATGCCTCCTAGACTCCAAACACACTGGCCACCTACAGAGACCTTGAACTTGCTATGCTTCTTCCTGATGTCGGGAACTTGCATCTGCTGTTCCTTCTGTTTTAAATGGTATTTCCATCCCTCTTCACTGGTCACCTCAGCTCAAGAGTAACTTCCTTAGAAAACTCTTCTGTCTCTCCCTGACCAGCCTGAATCACTGTATTAAAAGTTCTCACTCACTGCAGTGCATTCCTGTTCTTCGTGGTACTGGTCACAGTTGTGATTTTCTACTAGTATGGCCATCTGATTGATGTCTTTCTCCCTCACTATACCATACTCTCCATAAGGGAATATTTTGTTTTTGCTCATTATTATGCTTGTATCCTTGGCAGAAAGTTGATGCTCAATAAACACCTGCTAAATATCTCCAAAGGCTGTGTGAGGGAGGAGAAAAGTAGACAAGTTTCATTAGGGGGGAATGTCCAACTATTCTAATAAGCTGGAAATCCTTTGAGCTCTCCATCACATCTTTGAAAGGGGACCGTGAAGTCACTTTCTGGTGACCGTGGAAGGCACTGAATGAGGCCTCCATTTGACAGAGCAATCATGACAAGCTAAGAGAAGAGGCAGGAATGTGACTACATAATTTGGAGTTTTAGTAACAATTCTAAGAAGGGTTCATAGTCAAAATCTGTATTGAGAGTCCCATGGTTGGCACATCCTGAGGAAACAAGGACTCTCATGAAAATGACAAATGACAATTTGTAGTTTTCCTTGCAACAAACAGATCAAGAAAGGCTAGACCTACTTCTCGGAGGAGAAGGAATGTTATCCAATGACAAAGGGAACACAGAGCTTCTAAATTTGGTTTTCATCTTTATCTAAAGAGAAGTTTTTTCTCACTAGAATGAGTACAATAAATATAAATATGGAAATGAATTCCAATACAGGTGAGGTAACAGTAAGGGCCCAAAATTCCAGACTCAAATGAAAGACATTTGAGGACCTTGAAATTCTGTCAATAAGAAACACTTAGGAGTGAGAAGGTCCGGGAGATGGGAATCTAACAAATGTTACAAGATTTTCAAGAGGGGGATAGAGGTAGATATCAGAGAACAATGACTCAAGCAGGTGACCTTCATTACTGACCCAAATACAAATTGATTTGGAAACAGATTAACTGTGAATTCTTAGACATAGAAGCAATGCTCACAGTGGAGGGCTCCCCAAGCAAAACTATGCTTAGCTAATTTCAAATCACACAGGTATGTGAAGTCAGCAAGGTACCTGACAGTCCCATATGACATCCTTGAGAAACAAGAGTCAGATGCTATTAGAGACTGATATTCACCCAGAACTGTTTTCAAAGACTAGCTGAACAGACCTTATCTTGGAGGGAGATTGTTAATCTTCCCAAATTCTGAATTTTAAAAAAAGTCAAATTAGGTAGAGACTGTTCTCTCGATTTGAGGAGAAATCAAAGTTGATTTTCTTGAAAAGTTAATGTGCTACATGTTAAAAGACATTATTTCAGGTCTGGCAGTCAGCCTCTGTGGGTCAGTTCCACACCTGGACAATGGGACAGGACAGCAAATTTCCATGGTAAGCACTTGGGGCATTAGGAGTAAACACTGATTACCAGGCACACAGCAAGCCAAGAACTGCATAGGGTACAGGGTGGTCTGACTCATGGGTTCACAGTGTGTATTAAAATGCACTGTGTTCAGGTGTTAAGACAGTAAGGAGGAATCAAAAGTTAAATTGTGCCTTTCCATAAAGGTTTCTCACTAAACATATTTTAGATACATCCTATGCTTTGTCAAAAACAGCAACTCCAATGTGTGCTGGCTGGCTTTAAGAGTTTGGGGTTGAAATGTCAAGGGCGCCTGAGTTTCCCTTTAAAATAGGTTATGAAACATGATTGAAAATGGGGCTTGTAATGCTGGAGGGCAGGTAAATGGGATGCGTGCCCTTTTGTCTTCCTAACTTTTCTGTAGGACTTGACTCTGAAAAAAAGTCAATGGCCTTGTAAATTATTCATGAGCTCTATCTGGGCTCCCAATCAGCCAACAAGCCCAGCACAAAGGAATGAATAGTCTTTTTTTCCCCTTAGCAAAGTGGCTCATTGACTGCTTACTTCCCAGCCCTTTCTTCTTGGTCTCTGGGCCGTGGCAGCCCCAGACCTTCTAACCAAAGGCGAAGGCACAACTCCTGTTCTTGCTGTATCTCCAGGGAACTGGACTTCTGTTCCTCCAAGAAATGCAAGTGAACACGTCTGAAAATCAGGGTCAAGCGGAAAAGCACAGAAATGTAACTGGCCTTTCTCCTCTCACACAAGGCACAGTTGGCTAAGAGACAGAAGAAAGTCAAGTCATAGGGAGCCTATGGTACTACCTTCCAAAGTCCTATTGGCAATGATTTGCAACACACTGAAAAATAAAAACCTTTCCTAACAATAAACAACAGCCCCTCTACAGGCATCTCTCAGAGATATTTACAGGTTCAGTTCCAGAATGAACTGTCTGAAATGAGTCAATACATTTTTTGGTTTCCCAGTGCATATAAAAGTTATGTTTACACTGTAATCTATTAAAATTGTGGGATAGCATTGTCTAAAAAACAATCTTAATTTTAAAATATGTTCTTGATGGAGTGACTGGGTGGCTCAGTTGGTTAAGTGTGCGACTCCTGATTTCGGTTCAGGTCATGATCTCATGGTTTTGTGAGTTCCAGCCCTGCGCTGGGTTCTGCACCGACTGCAGGGAACCTGCTTGGGATTCTCCCTCTCTCTCTCTCTCTCTCTGCCCCTCCCCGTTCCCACTCTCTCTCTTTCAAAATAGATACATTTTAAAAAATAAAATAACATAAAAGTATGATATGTTTAAAAAATACCTTATTGCTAAAAAATGCTAACCATCATCTGAGCTTTGAGGAAGTTGTAATGTTTTGCTGGTGGACAGTCTCACCTCCATGTTGATGGCTGTTGACCCATCAGAGTAGTGGTTGCTGATGGCTTAGGTGGCTGTGAAAATTTCTTAAAATAAGGTAACAATGGAATTTGCCACGTTGATTAATTTTTTTTTTTCATGAACAATTTCTCCGTCGCATGTGATGCTATTTGATAGCATTTTACCCACAACACGGCTTCTTCCAAAATTGGAGTCAAACTTGTCAAACCCTACCACTGCTGTATCAACTAAGTTTATATTATATTCTAAATGCTTTGTTGTCATTTCAATAATCTTCACAGCATCTTCACCAGGAGTAGATTCCATCTCAAAAAACCACTTTGTTTGCTCAGCCATAATAAACAACTCCTCATGCATCCAAGTTTTATTACCAGATTGCAGCAATTCAGTCCCCTCTTCAGGGTCCACTTCTAATTTTAGTTCTCATGCTATTTCCACCACATCTGCAGTGACTTCCTCTATGAAGTCTCCAAGCCTCGAAGTCATCCATGAGGGTTGGAATCCACTCCTTCCAAACTCCTGTTCATGTTGATATTTTGACCTCTTCCCATGAATCAAGAATGTTCTTAATTGCATCTAGAATGGTGAATCCTTTCCAGGAGGTTTCCAATTTACTTTGCTCAGATCCATTAGAGGAATCACTAGCCATAGCAGCTATGGCCTTATGGAATATATTTTTTAATAATAAGAATTGAAGGTCAAAATGACCTTGATCCATGGGCTACAGAACGGATGCCGTGTTATCAGACATGCAAACAACATTCATCTCCTCATCCCTCTCCACCAGAGCTCCTGGGTGACCAGGTACATTGCCAGAGCAGTACTATTTTGAAAGGAACCTTTTTCTCTGAGCAGCAGGTCTCAAAAGTGGGTTTAAAATATTCAGTAAACCATGTTGTAAACAGATGTGCTGTCATCCAGGCTCTGTCATTCCATTTATAGAACACAGGCACAGTAGATTTAACATAATTCTTAAAGGTCTGAGGATTTTTGGAATAGTCAATGAGCACTGGCTTCAACTTAAAGTCATCAGTTGCACTGGCTCCTAACAAAGCCTGTCTGTCCTTTGAGGCTTTGAGGCCAGGCATGCACTTCTCCTCTTTAGCAATGAAAGTCCTAGATAATATCTTTTTCCCATGTGAGGCTGTTTCATCTACATTGAAAATCTGTGCTCTCGTGTAGCCACCTTCATGAATTATCTTAACTAGAGCTTCTGGATAACTCACTACATCTTCCACATCAGCACTTGGGGCTTCACCTTGTACTTTGATGTCTATGGAGATGGCTTCTTTCCCTTAACCTCATGAACCACCCTCTGCTAGCTTCAAATTTCTCTTCTGCAGCTTCCTCAGCTCTGTCAGCCTTCACAGGTTTGAAGAGAGTGAGCCCCTTGCTCTGGATCAGGCTTTGGCTTAAGGGAATGTTGTTGCTGTCTGATCTACCCAGACCACTCACATTTTCTCAGTATCGGCATTCAGGCTGTTTTGGTTACCATTCGTGTGTTCACTGGACTAGCACTTTTTATTTCCTTCAACAACTTTTCCTTTGAATTCACAAGTTGGCTAACTGGTGCAAGAGGCCTAGCTTTCACCCCATCTTGGCTTTCAACGTGCCTTCCTCAGTAAGCGTGATCATTTCTACCTTGTGATTTAAAGTGAGAGACATGTGACTCTTCTTTTCACTTGAACACCGAGAAGCCACAGTTAATCACTGGACTAACTTTAATATTGTTGTGTCTCAGGGAATAGGGAGGTCCGAGGAGAGAGACGGGGATGGTGGAGGGGTTGGTCAACGGAGCAGTCAGAAACACATACAACATTTGTGGATTAAGTTTGCCATCTCATATGGGTACAGTTCATGGAGTCCCCAAACAACTAGAATAGTAACATCAAAGGTCACTGATCACCAAAACAAATACAATAATACGGAAAAAGTGTGAAATGTTCTGAGGATTACCAAAATGTGACACAGAGACACAACATGAGCAAATGTTGTTCAAAAAAAGGCACCGGTAGGCTTGCTCCACACAGGGTTGCCACAAACCACACACACACATACATATATGATAAAACTGTGATATAGATAGATAATTATCCACTATATCCACAGTTATCTGTGGAGTACAATAAAGCAAAAGCAAAGCACTATAAAACAAGGTATACCTGTATCTGGATAGGTCAGAGGCAGCATCCATGATATCATTTTGGCTCCCATAAAGGCCATCCTAGGACATGTATGATAAATGAGGCTGTCTCATGCACCCAAGTTTCTCCCTGTGCTCTCTGGATGGATCAAATTCATACCCTGTACGACCCAATTGTGCCCTTTACTGTGTGTGAATTCCAAGGACTTGGTTTTCAAAGGCTTATCCTTAAGACTCTGCTCTCAGGCCAGTAACCTGAATGGAATTAAATTATCCTGTGAAATAAATCCACAGGATAAAAATAGCTTTTGAATCTATCCTAATTAAATGTGTTCCCTTCAAAGTCAACCATATCAGTTGGAGCCTGCATATGGGATTCAAGTTGAAGAGTAAATTAAAATAAGTTCTCAAAACTGAACCACAGATGCCAAGAATTTAAATAAAACTTCTCAAGATGTGGGCTGATACAGCTTCACAGAAACGACATCAGGCTATAGTGTCCATCCTCCATAGTTGAAGACAAATGAAACAAGTAGACTGAGAGGCGGTCACATCCCACACAGGAGAGCAAGTCTGTTGGCCTCATGCCAGTGTGATGTGGTCCGCAAGTAAAGCGTCTAAGGGTTCGAGAAAATGAGTTTTGACAACCGTGCTATTCTCCACTGCTTCCATCTGAATGTTGTCCCTGACCATCCTTCTCCCCACGCCGACCCAAATTCATACGCTGAAATCCTCACCCCCAAACGTGATGGTATTTGCGGGGCCTTTGAGAGGTGCTTAGGTCATGTGGGTGGAACCCTCATGAACGAGGTTAGTGCCTTTATAAAAGAGGCTCCAGGGAGTTCCCTTAACCCCTTCTGCCATGTGAGGACATAGAGAAAAGATAGCTATCACCAGACACTGAATCTGCTGCCACCTTGATCTTGGACCTCCAGCCTCCAGAACTGTGAGAAATGATTTTGTGTTGTTTAAAAGCCACCCAACCTGCGGTATTTTGTGAAAGGAGCCCAGAAGAATGAAGACACATGCTCTGCTTCCTTTTCATGAATTAAAGTCGCCCTATCACCAGAAGGGGAATAAGAAGTCCCCTCTTTAGTGGTAGAGTGAGGAGGCAGTGTGGCCCAGTGGCTAACGATATAATTTGAATTGTGGCTTTACTACCAGTTAACAGTGTGGTTGCTAAGCCTTTCTAAGACTCGGTTATTCACCTAAATAACACTAATAAGATTGTTATAATAATAGTGCTGGAAGGATGAGGGCAGAAATTCAGGTAAAGACTGACTGTCACAAATGCTCCATGTAGCTCTTGTTGCCATCATTGGTATTAGTCTTTGGATTTACCGAAGCCCCTGTCAAGTTGGGAAGTCATAATTCTTAACAATTAAATGTGGGGAAGACTCTCTCTGGGATGAACAGAGAGCAGATGGATGGATAAGCCACAGAAAGGAGAACAAGAGCAGAGCTCGTGGCCCAGAGTCTGATGCTACCTACCATCAGGAAGATCTCTGAACTCCCTCCGCCACCAGCAACCCCCTCCAATCATGCACTGGGTGGAATTCTTTGACAGGAAAATTCCCATGCTGGAGGCTCCGGGGGAACAGAGAGCCTGATCAAGGAAGCTCAAAGCACAGGCCATCTACAGCAACCTGTGGCAGCTGCACAGCTGAAGAATGAGTGGAGATTCCTGATTCTGTTCAAGTGGAAGACTCCCACTGCTGGTATCCAGCCTGGCTCCAAGCTCTTTGCCCACATCTCTGCCCCACAGCTGAGGCTGAGACAAGGGCCGCATCAAGTTGAGGCTTTAGGGCTCTGCCCTGAGAATTAACATTTCTGTATCGTGCCTGTCATACTTCCTTTGCTTTCTCTCTTCTTTCTGGCATCGTCGATCCGTCCTGATGAATTCTTTCCTAGCCTCACTCCTCTCTTCCTGTTTTGACTCTAAGATATTTAAGGATATTCAGTTTTTAAAGTTCTTTCACACTTGCACAGTGATGTCAATACTGTTCTGAGCCCCCAAAAGGAACAGTGTTAGCAAGGCTAATAAATTGCCAGTTTAAATCAGGAAATTCTTTTACTTTGACATTCATGCTCCTAAGATAAAAATGATTTTTTCTCAAAAGGAAACAATTGCATCTCAAGAGAAAGAAGAGTTTATATGGCAACTAAGCTACAAAGTTGTGTAAAGAGGAGGAAAACACTGACCACAGGGAAAAAATTTAAAAATAAACATCGTCTAACACACTCACTGTTACATTTCCCATCTTACCCAATCTTGCGTCTGAACAAAGTTTCATCTCCTATCCCTTTGCATTTTGAGATCTAACAGTGGCAACCAGATTTTAAGCCCCAAGTATATTATCATCAGAAAATTGTGTGCCATGACGCGGAGTCAACATTCAGGAGGGGCTACAAATGATAAATATCATCAAGCAGGACACTGCTCGTCAACAGTTCACCTTTTGGTTGCTTGACTGGCGAGCTGTAACCCCAATTATCACAGTAATTTAGGGCAACAGTCAGCCACACTCTTCAGTGTAGGTATGGATCCTTAAAATGGAATGGATTGCTTCCAACGTTAAAACAGAAAAAGAGAGCAACAATGTGTTCAGCACCTTGCAGGGGCTGGCTGTATGAATTCAGGAATAATCTCAGTGCAGCAGTTCAAGCCGATTTTATCAACACCACATGGGGGCAATTCTGGTTTGCAGGCAATGTGTAACACTAGGTTATTTATTCTAAGGGACACATACCTTTGTAAATTTAATTCTAAAAAGATTTCAATTGATTAACAGGAAAAACAGAAGGGTGGATGAAGCCAGGAGGGCAAACAGCGGATGAATTAGGAGACAGGTTACCAGCGACCAAAACTCACCTGTAGATGATCCCTTTCTCGTGTAGGAACATGAGCGCCGAAATGATTTCTGCAGCATAGAAACGAGCTCGTGCTTCATCAAAACGACGAGACTTTTGAATGTGAAACATCAAGTCGCCCCCATTCACAAACTCCATCACGAAGAACAGGCGATCCTGGATACAAACACAAGAGAGGATCCAACGTGGTGTAACCATTAGCCTAGAATCTGGTCAGCATCATGTTACCTTGGGTGGGGGCGTGGGGAGAAGAGGTCGTCAAGTGGAGGTACTCAGTGGAATATCCTGATGGGGTCAGTGCAAAGCATGAGGGTGTTTGTGGGGGCCGGGGGCGGGGCACGTAACACCTGGATCTCCTTTAAGTAATTTCACACCGCCTTGATCTCTGCATTAAACAAAAAGTAGTAAAGTCTCAGGAGCCTTTGGTTCTAGTAGCAGCTCTGCACTTAAACACCACGTAACCTTGAGTTTAATTTGTTTTGGACGTCGGACGTTAGCAAAGTGAGGATGAGGGCAGGATCCTTAGCCCAATCATGGGGTTTTAGAATGTGGAGGAGAGCAACATAAATGGAAAGGCACATGCCGCTCCTCTGGAACATGCAGGGTTAATTGCAGAATGCAAGGGACACCTACCGGGTCCTCACACTTGGGCAGGGAACACTCACAGAAAGAGGAAAACATTTTAGACAAGCCTGTCAAACAGCAGTCTAACGACAGCCTCAGAGTAGCCTCAGTGTTAGAAATTCCATTCGGGCCATGAGGAAATTCCCGAGTTAGGAGTGGAAAGGTGCAGACTGGTGGGATGCTGGCTCCACTTGGAAGGAGCTCTCAACCTCACAGAGGAAAGGGCCCTCACGGTTCCCCATGCCAGTGCACTAAGTACTGAGCATGTGGTGTGAACACAGTGCCTTGATTAAGACTTTAATAAAAGGAACGTGAAGTCTCAATGAAAAAGCGAAGTCTGTAAGACTGACAGTATCAAGTGCTTTGTTTCAGGAACCTCTGAGATCAGTGGATTTCCTTACCCCCTCCACTAACATCTACGAAGTCCCTGGGTCGCCAGGCACTGAATGAGGTGCTGGGGATCCAAGAGAGTAGAACAGGCATAATGTAGATACAACCTCTACCCATACAGAGTCTGGTAGGGAGACAGACACTGATTTAAAAAAATAAACAAGGAGTCATATAAACAAATAAAGTTACAAATTCTGGTAAATCCTGTGAAGGAAAAGGGGAGGAAGAGGAGACATCTGGTCATCTGCCTGGGGGTCAGTGGAGGAGTCTCTGAGCGAGTGACATGTAAGCAAAGGTCTACAGGATAACCCCGCAGGGCCAGCCATCATCGTTTTGGGGGCAGTGGGGGCGGGGGTGGTGGACGTCATTTTGAAGGAAATTGGTTTTTGCCAATTCACAAAGGATGTGTACTGACAACTCATCTTTCCTTGTGGTTTTCAGTGCCCCAGCTTTGTTCACAATGTTACCCCGCAACCACAGCTAAGCAGTGGACACAGCTGTGCGAGTTGTAGCTCACACTCCCAAGTCACCACTGGTTTCATCGGGCCTTCCAGATCAGAAAACAGGACTCATGACCTCTTAGTGCTGATTTTAAGTAAGACCTTAATTCAGAGAAAAAAAAATCCCCTGGGTCTATGAAACTTCTGTTAATGAGAAGTATGAATTTAAGAGTGAAGGTGGGGGGAGGTGGGGCGTCTTAGGTGAGCATCCAACTCTTGATTTCGCCTCAGGTCAGGATCTCATGGTTATGGTTTTGAGTCCCGCATCAGGCTCTGTGCTGACAGTGTGGAACCTGCTTGGGATTCTCTCTCCCCTGGTCTGTGTGCCTCCGTAGCTTGCAGGCTCGCTCGTGCTCTAAATACATATATACATAAACAAACACACAAACAAACAAATATTAAAAAAAAAAAAGAGTGCATAAGGAACGACAAGGTTCACACACACAAAAACAAAACCAAACAATAACAAAACAACTCTTGAGGTTGGCCAGTGTAAGTCAATTGAAAGCTAAATACAGTGAGCCATCTGACTGAGCTAGTGGCCTTCATTTGAGTGTGACTGACAAATGGAGTGGCAGATGTGGTTAGGACAAGCTTTGATGAGCAATGGTGTTCTTTATTTTCCATATGGGAAAGACCCGAGAGCAGGGTAGCAGTGGAGTGGGATGGAGGCTAAGTACGCGATGGAGATACGTCCAAGAGCTGCATCCGCACAGGCCACTGTAATGACAATGCTGTGTCCATTTTGAAGGGGTGGCCAAGGGGGACACGATGAAGACTCAAGTGGTAAAGCCACCCAAACCACCCCTCGACAAGTAGGTAAGTCTTACACATTTTTGTTAACCAGCCTGTTCACCTTCTTCATGGCTGTGACTGGCAGTCACGTGAATTCCAAGAGCTCGAAATACCTGATTACTGGAATTGGGTCAGTAGGTAAGGGGCCATTCCTTAGGCTGCTGAAAGTCAGTGTAGTTGGCAAGAGTTCCTAAGGCAGTAGGCATCAAAACGATGAGGGTATTGTAAGGGCAATTTCATCCATTTCTAGTTTCCCCCAAATCGTTCTCATATTCTCAAGTCTGAAAAGCCAGAGCAGGGGCTGAGTTCCAAATCTGGGGGAGGAAATACTGCCTTCTTGTCTCTTTCATCTGTTCCTCAGCCCAGCCCTGGAGGTGGGTTCTCAGAAAAAGTAGGAGGGTCAAGGGGTCACACCCGCCTGTGATTTGCAACAAGGTCATAAGCCTCAGGAATGCGAAAATAGGGGTTTCTTTTCATTTAGACTTTCATTTTCTTAATGCTTATCTATTTTTAGCATGAGTGGGGGAGTCACAGAGGAAGACACAGAATCCGAAGCAGGTTCCAGGCTCTGAGCTGTCAGTACAGAGCCTGACATGGGGCTTGAACCCACAAATGTGAGAGCGTGACCTGAGCCAAAGTCAGACGCCACCCCGGCGCCCCTCAGAGTTTCACTTCTAACTTCCTATATGGCACCACCTAGAACAACTCTCATCCCTGAGGCTACTTACAGCTCTCGAAGCAAGCAGGAAGGGGAAACAAGCCAGCCAGATATAATGACAATTTACCAAAAGTAATGGTCCATCCTATCAAAGACCTAAAATAATATCACAAGGTAGGAAAATAAAAATGTGTTCATCAACTCACAGAATGCCTTTGCTGAGAGGAGCCCCTCTGTTTACACGCATATCTCTTCACCCTAATAATGGCCTTTCTGACACCTAAAGTCACCAGGCCATCGAGCTTGTTGGAACAACATCCAAATGAGATACAATCAGCCCTGGTTTGGGTCCCAGGGCTCCATGGGAGTAAAGGGTCTGAGTTCTGGTATGCAGGCTTTATGGTACCTAATAAGGCTTTCAGAGATCTTTTACACTGTTAAGGTTCTCAACCAGAAGGAATGTTTACTGAGCACACGCAATACCAGGTCCTGGGGAGAGACAAAGTATTGTAAAATGAATGCGACCCCACACCTGCTCTCCAGAAGTTCAGAGAAGTGTGGATAGAGCACATCACCCCAGTGTACTCAGAGCGGTGGAGGCACACAGAGGCTGTCGTGGGAACAGATCAGGGCACCTGAGCAGCCTGGAGGCTGGGGTGGGACGTGGGGAAAGCTTCCAAGAGGAGCTAATTCCCCAGCCTTGAAGGAGGAGGAAGCAGGAGTCAGGCTGGAGTGGGGAGGCATCAAGGTATACGAACAGCTGAACTGTCAGGTATGAGGCAGGGTACAATGGCTGCAAAGGGAGACCGTCCCTAAGTGCTGAAGCTTCTGCGTGTGGGGCATCACTGGAATACGCTGCTTTCATAATCAAGTGTTGACAGAAGAAGCAAAAGGCTATGGGGTGCCTAGGTGGCTCAGTCGGTTAAGTGTCCGACTCTTGATTTCGGCTCAGGTCCTGAACTTGCAGTTTGTGAGCTCGAGCCCCGCATCCAGCTCTGTGCTGACAGTGAGAAGCCTGCTTGGGATTCTCTCTCTCTCCTTCTCTCTCTCTCTGTCCCCAGCCTCCCTTGGGCTCTCTCTCTCTCTCTCTCTCTCTCTCTCTCTCTCTCTCAAAATAAATAAACTCAAAAATTTTTTAAAAAAGCAAAAGTCTAGTTAGGGTACTTCCTTTCACCCCATCCTCAGGCCACCGACAGCTGAGAAGTTCAGGACTATAGTCCTGTTCAGAGAGAGGCTCACTCACCTATTGGTCTCTACAATTATAGGCCCAGCGTCTGGGCTAAACCAGGTGGCGGCTATGGTGCTTGGCTGGAAAAAGACTCCATGAGCAGAACCCGCCACACATACTAACACATCAGCTACAAACGCAAATCAGCCCTGCTAAATGTTCCTGCCCTGGAATGAGTTCCACCAACCAGAGGGAAACCTTTCACACTTAGCGCGTGCCCTTTACAAAGCAGAGTCATAGACGTGACATTGTGACGGGAGGCAGGAGATCGCCTCTTGCCTACGACTCCACTCGCAGTCTGTGCTGTTGAAGAACTAGTCTCCCTCACCACCCGACAAGCACGAAGTTACGCTTTACAAACGCAGCTGTGAAGCAAGTAGAGGAAACATCTGCCGGGCCCCCTGAGTTTAGGGAGGCAGGGCATAATAGATTCAGGTTGCCTGTGAGTCACTTCTGGGGCAGGGAGCAGTTTCCAAATCCCACCTATGGCAGTGAGTACAAAAACAACTGTTTCTGTGTTTCAGCCTGTGTAGACAGCCATTCCAGCTTTTCTAAAGTCCAGTCTCCTAGAAACCGAGTCCTGGACACCTGCACAGCTTTCCCCGAAGACTCTGGCTCCTCTCAGGTAAATTTTGCTCTGATCTGCAAGGTAAGAAACCCAAGGTCCCTGAGACTGGAGACCGGTGTAACCTCAGTTCTAAAGCCAAGTGGCCCAGCCCTTTGTCCCTTGCTCCTCTTTTGTCCCCCATTCAACCAACCACAAATGCAAGTCATTAACACGGGTGAGGAACACCTGGGGGAATAAAAACAACACAGAAATCCCTTTGTCCCACGCCTCCCTTCGGATTAGGAGGCCAAGGAGCTGGTGCCTGGTTAATAACAGAATTCCTGTCATCACCTGCCTGCCTCCATTAACCCGCTGCAGCCTGGCCCAAATCTGTCCTGGCTATCAGTTCAGGGCTGTTACTTCTTAGGGGTCAAAGGGGATAAAAATATCCCCCAAACTGATAGTGGCTGTCAGTATGAGCAGTGTGCATTCCCTAAAGGCCCTCATAAAGATTGTTCTTTAAGAATTAAACTGAGGGGACCGGGGGGCTCAGTCGGTTAAGTGTCTGACTTCGGCTCAGATCACGATCTCAAGGCTCGTAGGTTCAAGCCCCGCATCGGGCTCTGTGCTGACAGCCTGCTTTGGATTCTGTGTCTCCCTCTCTCTCTGCCCCTCCCCTACTCATGCTCTGTCTCTCAAAAATAAATAAAACATTAAAGGAAATAAAATAAATGAAAATGAAAATAAAGGAATTAAACTGATAGGCAACTGTATACAGAAAAGTTCGAGACAAAACACTTGGGTCGATGAAAAGTGATATACCAAGATGATAACCTGTGACAAGACAACATCACCTGAGGAGGATGACTGTAGAGGAACCAGGGGTGAGAGCCTAGGGTCACTGTGGTAGGTACCTTTGGAGGTGTCTGTTCAGCTCATTGATCCCTTTCTCAGAGAACTGCCCTGGCATGGTCACAGTGGGCCATGCTGGATACCCTGCAAGCAGCTAACTAGAGCAAGCTGGCCACCCCCTCTCCAGTATCTTTCCCAGAAAATCGGAACTGAGATGGAAAGGTTAATTTAGGCTGTGTGGGGTGCAGGAGCTGAGGAAACGTGAATTAGGAAGCTGAGGTTATCTGTGTTGTATGACCACGTGACATGTCTTGGTAAAACAGAGTGCTGAAAGCACGGCTGGACAGATGGATGGACAGAAGGACAAGAGAAAAGAATGGAACAGAAACATAGAGTGAGGCAGAGGCAAGAGATAAGGGCAAATGAGGGAGCCAAGAAGGAAACCACCTGGGCCCATCATGCCTTTCCACTTCCAGATCCGGAAGAGACATGGACAAAGTTGGCCCTTGGGTTCTGTGAAACACACCCTGTATCTCTACATCTTTATTTTCACTTCTCACTTTTTTGCATGACCTTGGGTAAACCGCTTTCTGTACTTGCTACCAGGAGAATTTTAACTGAAACACACAGCAATTCTTAAGGGGCAGAAGGTTTACTTATTCACAAATCTGGGATAATAACACACTACAACGACCATGTGCAGATTAAACCAGAATCAAAGTGCCTTGTCAGGGCCAGGCCCAGAAGAGGTTCCACAAGCAGAAACTGTTATTATTAGTACATCATGCAAACAGGCTAACGTGTACTCTAGGAGGTCCTGCACCCAGTGCCCAAGTCCCTGATGTCACCAAGACAAAGCACAGCGTGGTGGTGAGGGCACGGGGCCTCTGGAGCCAGGGTGTCTGAGATGCCAAAGCAGCTCCCGCTATGCTGTATTTATTTTCTGTCTCAAAACTCCAATCTGCAAAACGAGGATAATAAGAGGACTGAACTCACAGGTGTACAAGCATTACATGATTTAAGCTAAGAATGTCCAACGGTGCCAGGCACACAGTGAATGTTCACTAAGTGTGAGCAAATATCATCCTCACTATCACTACGGCTTCCACCGTCACGGCCGTCTGCTCCCAGGGCTCTGGCCCCTCTGTGGGGGGTGGGGGGGGGTGCTGTCCTGGGCAGCGGGCTGCCCTGCATGGATGCAGAGATGGTGCCTCTCAGGCTGGCAAGTAGACAGGAATGAAATGGCAGCCAAAACAGCAATGTGAATGTGAGACAGGAATCTGGAGGGTTTAAGGAGTCAGGAGGACACCTCCGCCAGCCGCGGGGGCACTTCTGATACTGCGTGGTCATGGCCTTGACCTATTAAGGAGAGCTTTTCTTTCTGGGAAGTGATTACAAAGCAAGAGGTCACAAAACTAGATTTGATAACCAAAACATGCCAACCGAGGGCTTGAGTTCCAGCAAGTTTTCTAAGTTTCTAATAGCAGATGATAATACTCTCTACTTTAAGACCTTGATAATCATAACTGATACTGTTGCAAAGCAAATGGACTGCTAACATATCAGAGTGAGACTTTTTGTAGTAGCTCTTCTCCCTTTCCATACAGTTGCTTCACTCTTGTCAACAGAGTGAAAAAGATTTTTCTGTTTAAAGCAAGAATCCATAGTCTGTACATGTCCTCAACAGATATAAATCTTCAGTTGAAGATGTATTACAGCGAGGATGCAGATTACCTTTCGGAAATAATTCAAAGAATAGCAACAACATTTACAGTTAATGAATTGAGTGATGGTTTTAAAGCAATGTTAAGCTGAGCGCCACATCTAGACTTACCTAAGTTCTCAGCAATTACTTTGGAATTATTTCTGAAAGAATAACACACCAACCCTGTATCAAAAGTTGCAGTGTCACTGACTGGTTGTGGGCATGGAGAAGGAAATCTCCAGTAACAGACAGCATTGTGTTGAATTTCTCATAAGTGCTCCTTGCTTTATGATTTTGCTCCAACAAAGTCATCCACAGAGGGAATAGGGCGTTCAAATCAACAGGAAACAGTTATTGACGTCAAAGAGGTCACAGTGGAAAAGCACCCTCATGAGGAAATCTGATTGCACCATGCCTGAACTGGAAACAACTTAAATTTAACCACATTAAGAATGATTACAAAGGCTTCAAGGAAGAAACAAGGACAGGGAATCTAATGGCTTCCTTTTTTTTTTTTTTTTTTTTTTGGACTTACCATTTTGTGCAGCCCAGAAGATATCAGACGTTAATTCAATCACTCAGCAACCCCTCTCTCAAGCCCACAGGCATGATACATCCTGTCTGAGCTCAGACACTAGTCTTCAGGAAGGTGAAATATGTCTCTAATATAACAAGCCCTTAGGAACCTGCATTTCAAACCTGGAGGGACACTCGGCTCTTTCCAAGACTAAGACTTTTCCCAGTTACACTGCCTATCGTCACCTGTAGTGAAACGTGACAAGGCTCACCGACATGTATGACGGACTGGGCTGTGTGAGGCAATCTAACTTGCAGTTCAACACACTGGGAGGCATTTGAACCATAAGATTCATTTTTTTAATGTTTATTTATTTTTGAGAGAGAGAACATGTGCAAGTGAGCAGAGGAGGGGCAGAGGAGAAGTACACAGGCTCCTAAGTGGGCTCGGCACTGACTGCAGAGAGCCCAATGCGGGGCTTAAATTCACGAACCTCGAGATGACACCCTGAGCCGTTCAGACGCTTAACCGAATGAGCCACCCAGGTGCCCCTGAGCCAGAATATTCTTAAAGCATAACTAAGCAGTCAACATGACTGGAGACAGAGCAATGTCAGGGCTTAAGTCCTTCCACTTCCTGGCAGAGCCCTCTCTGGTCTGACTTGTACTTGAATGATAGCACTCAGTAATTCCCAAGGGGAGAGGGGACAGTGATCAATATCACAAATACATTCTCTAGTTCAAAATATCCAAGTGCGTGACTTGCCATTAATGAGAAAATTTATCATAAAATTTTAAACTGCATTGTTTTAAATAGAATTAAATCATAATGTATTTTATACTTCCAAAAAAAAAAAAAATGGTCCACACACATCTTGCCCAGTCTCATTGGGCTGCACTGGCCTTGTGTGCTTGGTGTTGTTTTCTGTTAAGGACCTGAAACCTCTGAAGGCAGAGCCCGGATGGAAATGACACATCTCTACTACCACCAAGCGTAGTGCCTGGACCTGGCAAAAGGTAAATAACCCCTTGGAGAGCTAACATGGCAGGAGGCCATTTCTGGTTTCTACGACGATTTAAACTAGAACGTCACAAAAGCTGGAACCAACTGCCAAGATCAGTTCTACCCATTTATTGTATGTAAGGGCAACGAAGTAAACTGCCTTACCTGCAGTTAAAATAGTTCATGGAAGAGCTCGAAATGAGAAGCAGACCTGCTTCACGCACCACTTCATTTCCCTTTAAGAATAAAGCTTTGTGTTTTTTTTCTCTGTTTTTAAAAGTAATTACAGGGGCGTCTGGGTGGCTCAGTCGGTTGAGCATCCAGCTCTTGATTTCAGCTCAGGTCATGGTCTCATCCCATGGTTCATGGGATCAAACCCCGCATCGGGCTCTGTGTTGACAACAGGGAGACACCTTGGGATTCTCTCTCTCTCTCTCTCTGTCTCTCTCTCTCTCTCTCTCTCTCCCCCTCACTGTCTCCCTCTCTCTCTCTCTCTCTCCCTCTCTCTCTCTCTGCCCCTTCCTGGCTTGTGCACACTCTCTCTCTCTCAAAATAAATAAACATTAAAAGAATAAGCAAAAGTAATTACATGTTCATAGTTCAAATGTAGTTATAAAGTAAATACATGGAAAACCGAGGAAAAAAATAAATAAAATGTAAATAAAATCATCTATAATCCTGATACCCAGAGATAGAATCCAAATACAAGGGGAAACAAAACCGTTTGTGGCTTTTAGAATACAAGGAACTGGAGATTTCAGGGCAAACAAGAAATTTAACAAGCGTGTTTTTAATTAGAATTTATTTACCCCTTATGTCCTACTTACCACTCTTTAAAGAAGAGAAAAAGAGAACATGAAAAATGTATCTTTCCTTTTCCACTTATATTACATAAATTTCCTGATGTACTTAGTCATTGAACTGTGAATTTTTTTAACAGGTGCATACTATTTTCAGTGCTATTTCTATGAAGTCCTACAATTAGCTGGACTTCTATTTAAGTTAATGGAAATAAGAGGATGGTATGAGTATCTACTTAGGATACTTTATGATAAAGATCAGTTTTACTAGTCTGGAAACACAGGCATCTTAGAACAGATTACTGCCAACTGGTCATAGTGTTTTGATTCTGAATTAAATTCACAAATTTAAATTCTGAACTTTGGTTTACCAAGAAGATATCTTAGGTTATAATTTCCTTTTTAGAAAAGTTTTCGTCACTTAAAAATATGCACAATAGGATTTTTTTAAATTATTATTTCACATGGTACAACTCTCTGTGTAAAGGTTTTGGTTTAAGCACCAAATAGGTCTATTAAAGATACTTATGGATTTAGGGGTGCCTCAGTGGCTCAGTCAGTTGAGCGTCTGACTCTTGATTCTGGCTTAGGTCATGATTCCAGGGTTATGAGATTGAGCCCCATGCAGGGCTCTGCGCCTGATTGAGCATGGAGCCTGCTTAAGATTGTCTCTCCCTGTCCCTCTGCCCCTCTCCCCTGCTCGCTCTCTCTCTCAAAAATAAAAATAAATAAAATAAATAAAATATATTAATGGATTTAGTTTGTACAGGGCTATTGGATAGAGTAAAAATGCCATTTACTATTTAGATCATTTTTCATGACAGAGGTTCCTAAACTTTGCAGCCTCTTAAAGAAGGCAAGATTTCATCTCTCCGTATGATCTGTGGATGAATTAGACATGTCTGCCTCACAAGAGGAGATTCTGGGTTATAGTTGTCTAACTAATCACTCAGGGAAGCAGCAAATCAGGCCAAGAATATTCGGTCTGCCTTGAGAGGACGCCTGGGAATCTGTTAGCCAAGAGTCTGTTCTTGCCTCTGCTCTACAGTCTTGTAGTACCTGCCGAATTTCCACCTGGAATGTGCATTCCATGTGCTATTTTGAGTTTTGTTCCTTCTAGCACAGCCACAGCGCATTCTTCTCCGGCCCTTCATCTGGAGAATGAGATGTGCTCAAGCAAACGACGCCCCCACAGCCCCTTTCCAAACCCCTTCTGCACTATGGGCCACATACTGATCTCTGCTGTCCATGGAGGAAAAAAGACACAGACTTGACTTATATAAAGGTAGGGAGACCAAAGCATCAGAGGCAGAGTCTAATAAGATGGGAAAGCAATCACCAATAGTTTTAAGGGTTTAGCCAGGGGAGAGGATATCGTGTTGGCCTTGTAGAGAAGCTTCAGTTGGTTACGTGGAGTTCCGATGGGCCCTTTAAAGTTGCAAGGACCAGAGCAGAGACTAAGACAGCAACACCAACAGTCTCATCCCAGATCCAGTTACAGCTTCCAGTCCTGTGGTGAACTGACTTCATGTGGGCACTGGGTTCCTCCTCCCATGAAACCACTTCCTTCTGATTCTTCTTTCTGACTTTCTGCCACCCTTCTCCACTCTTCCGTAGAATTCTTTTCTCAGCTCTCCTCTCCTATCTACAAACACCTACCGAAATATTTTAAATTACATTTTTGGGGTGCCTGGGTGGCTCAGTCGGTTGAGTGTCTGGCTTTGATTTTGGTTCAGATCATGATCTCACAGTTCATGGGTTCGAGCCCCGTGTAGGGCTCACACTGACAGGGTGGAGCCTGCTTGAGATTCTCTCTCTCCCCCATCTCTGTCCCTCCCCCACTCATATGCACTCTCTCCCTCAACATAAATTATTATTTTTTTAATATTAAAAAAATTACACTTTCTACTATATACCCAGAGGACACTGAGGACACCAAAATCCAATTTCCCATCTGAACCATGTTTCTGAGCAACAAACATCTTACCACTTGGCTTCCTGCAAAGCGAATTCATCATACTCTATTCCCCCAGGCTCCCAACTGACCAGAACTGTGACCACTCCTCCCACTCTCTTACCCTAAAAAGTCCTATCGATTCCACCTCCTTAGTATGTCCTTGACTCCACTCAGTGACCGCTGCCTTGGAGCAAGCAGGTCTGACAGGACCCTGTTTCAGCATCCTTACCAGATCTGCTACCCCTGGTCTCCTCTTCCTGCAGAGAGCCACCTCCTAAAATGCACGTCTTCCGTTGCCCTCTGGCTTAAAACCCTTGCTAGCACCCTTCACCTCCATGATTGAGTCTAAGTTCCTTTGCAAAGGATGGCAGGCCCATGATGACTTTGCTTCATCACTACCCACATTTCCCCTCCTGCAATCCTGCTGCATCGACTTATTTGGGGTGTCCTAGGCATACCATACATTTTAATCCTCTGTGCCTCTGCATTGCTATCACCTCTGTCCGGGAGGCCCGTCCTGTGTCCTCTCCTCAGCCCTCTATGACTGTAGGGCTCAGATGCATCCTCAAAATACAGCTGAGACAGCTCTTTCTCTCAGAGCCCTTTCAACCTCCGCAAGGGCCAAGTCATGACTTTTCTTCTATCCCATGGTTATAGGTGTCTGTGTTTAAGATGATCCTTGACTGAAAGCAACTAGAGGGCAGGTCCACATTTTGTTTTTCCTTATTGCTTTCAGTCCCTGGCACACAACGTGCCCTAAGGAAACATTTACTGAAGTGAATTAGAAATGCAAGATAGACCTAATAGTACCATTCAATATAGAAACAGCCAACGTGTCCAGTGGTTAGGGTCTACTTTCAATATTTAGACAGCACTCAGTTCTGAGGTATCTAAAGTATCTGTAACTGTAAGTTTGTAACTGTAAGTTTTCCCTGTATGGCAAACAAAAGAAAATAGCAAGCATGCTTCCCCCAAAGCACACTGGGATTGCTACTGGCACATTTTTCTACACTGGTTGAGAAATGTTTCTTAAAGCTTTGATGATCTCTGCTTGTAAAACCCAGTCATACGCATCACACATGGGATGGGAGTCTGACTCACAGATAGGCTGGCACCCTTTGCGATTCAGGGTGGAGACGATTTTCATAAAAAGTTACTGATTCAACACCTTGATGGCAAAGTGGAAGCAAATCATTCGATGCCAAAACAAGAGACGCTGTGCTATTTTGATCTCTTGCTTTTAAATATAAGCCATTGTAAATATATGCTCGCTGAGCTAATCTTTGGCTCCCTAGACGCCCCAGGCTCTGATACGTCTGCCTTATCGCAGCAGGCTTTGCTGTTCAGAGCTGTTGGCAGTGTGCTAACCCTGGCTCACATTCAACAGACCCGCTACGCTTGCACCCAGTTTCCTCCCAGCCACGGCCCGAGACTGAGCAAATGCCTCAGTTCAGCCACTGAGAACTGTTACAGGCCCCCAAGCAAGAACTTTGCCTGTCTCAAAGTCAGAAGAGAAAAAAAAATGCTTATAATTTGATGAGGAGTATTTAACACACTTTGCTTTGGTCCCTGTAAAGATTAACGTGATCTTCTAGTCCATTTAACTTCCTGTATCTAGGACAGACCACCTGATATTCATATAAGGCAGTGGTTTCCTTTCCCCCACCCCACCCAGGGGACATCTGGCAACATCTGGAGACAACTAGGGAGATGCTATTCACATGCAGTGAGCACAGGCCAGGGATGCCTCTGATCCAACAATGCGTAGGACAATCCCCCATAAGAAAAGATTACCCTGCCCCAAATGTCAGGAGCAGGAAAATGACATGACACTATGCAAATAAGTGAATGTTTTTTTACGAGGAAGTTTGAAAATTCGCCAGACATTCGATTGTTAAAACTGTCTGGCCCGTTGGGTGAAGGTCAGGGTAGTGGGGATAAAGTTCTGAGCCAGGTGGAAGCAAGCTTCCTGCTTCCTATCTGTTCTGAAACCCAAGTACAAAGGGACAAATCTAATGATCAGTCCCTCAATTCTACAGGCTTCCAGAAGAACTTTAGCCAGTGTCTAGGTCAGCTCTGCCGTATCTGTTCCTGACGTTGGTGGTGGTATCTGACTCATTTTGAACTGCCTTTCACTCACTGGTAAATAGACCCTGGTTTAGAAGGTCTGGGCTTGCTGCTAGTCCCCACTTCACAAGGTCATCATAGCTCAGGGCTCCCTGGGAGTGAGGAGGAGAGAGGAAGCACAAGGAAGCAGACGAAGGTGCTTCCCAAGGTCCACCGCTGAGGAAGGGAACCGCATGCATTGTGGGAAAGGGAGGAATTGTGCTGGACTGACTTTCCCCCTGTGTTTTAGTTGGGAATTCGATATTACATCATTTTTAATGTTTAAAATCTCATACACCATAAGAATGGAATTAAGAGACTCTGTGAAAAGCTCCAAGGATCCCTTCGTGACACCGAAGCCGTAAGTCATTACAAAACATCCTCAAGAAGCAGGCAGGAGTGAGCTGGAGATACAGCAGGCTCTTTTGCAGTACAAATAAGCTACAAGTTGGATGCCTCCGCAGAAAGGAAACAGGAACTCCCTGGGTGGCCCGAAGGGAAGACTGGGCATGCCCAAGCCCTCCAGCAGAGGCAGGGAGGGCTGCTGGTGAGCCAAGGTATCAGCTGACAACAGAAGGCAGGAAGGGGGTGAAGAAGAGCCCTGCACACCAGCAGAGTCAGTCTTGATGGCACGGGGTTAACGTGGGGGAGGCTGGTGTCTCGGCAGCCCTGTGCAGGGACTGTCAGTGAAGAGGCCGGTTTCCCCAGTGGGATGAGAATAACCATACAATGGCAGCGGGGAGCAAGGAAGCAGGCTGGACTGGGCTGCTGCCCTTCCGCTTATGCCTCCTGCTTTGAGCCCCCAAGCCCAGCAGTGCTAATGGACCCATCGCCAAGCAGAGGTCGCGCTGACAGCTTGAGCCACCCAGGATCTTCACCAGGTTCTAGATCCACCGTGCCCAGGTAAAAAACAGGAGTGTGCTTCAAATGCAAATGTAGCTTCAAGACAAGCGCCCTATCGTGGCTATTGTAGATAACGCGGCAATAAACATAAGGGGGCACATATCTTTTTGAATTAGCGTTTTCGTTTTCTTTGGGTAAATACCCAAGAGCGGACTTAACTGGACCATATGGCATTTCTATTTTTAATTTTTTGAGGCGTCTCCGTACAGTTTTCCACAGTGGCTGTGCCAATTTACATTCCCACCAACACAGCATAACATACAAACTTGTCGAACCATGTTGTGCACCTGAAACTAACGAAACTAGTTATACGCCAACGAGACTCGAAAAAAAAAAAAAAAAGACAAGTCCCTTAGACTCTCTTCTAGGCACATGGCTGCTCTGAGCTTACGCTATACGGAAATCCCAGAACTGCTTCTGTGACCAACCCACCAAGGAGGGTCGCCAGCTGATTTGACATTATAAACAGCCTATTCAGGCCCATGGACTCCCCAGGAGAACCTCAGCTCCATGAGGGCAGAGTTGCCTGTTGTCTGTTTTGTTGTCCAACAGAGTTGTCTGTTTTGTTCACTGCCGGCATCCTCAGGGCTAACATCAGAGCCTGAAACCCTGAAGGCACTCAGTGCACATTTGCTGATTGAATAAACACCTTCTAGCCTCACCGGCCAGCAGCAATTCGATACACTTGCAGTTGAGCTAAGTTTATCCGCACAGACAAGGCTGATTCTGTGTTGGGAGGCCCTGGATAGGCAGTTGTTGGACTGAGGGAAGATGGACACAGCTGGGCACTGACGAGTGATGAAGTAGTTACAGAAAACTCAAGTGTTTCAAAATTAGAATATATCGCAGTCTATGGTTTGCGTGTGAACCGTGGTCAGGTTTTCATGCTGCACAGTTCTGTCATCAGGGCGGGGTGGACGCCCCCCAGCCACTCACGAGTGTAGCTTTAGGCCTTGGCCTGAATGCCCCAGTCTTGGTAGGACTCAATCCAGCTTCCGAGGGAAACACCTGCAGGCCGCCCCTTGGTGTTGCTTACAGCTCAGATGCTAGTTACTTAGCCTTGTAGCCATTCTGGTTACATTTCTGAGGAAAGATTGGCAGGACGTAGGAAAGATTTCCCCGGGGTTCAGTGTTCATTTTCTTTTTCAAAATTTTTTAATGTTTGTTTATTTTTGAGAGAGAGAGAGAAAGAGAGAGAGAGAGAGAGAGCTCACCCAAGCAGGGGAGGGGGTAGAGAGAGGGGGAGTGGTAGAGAGAGAGAGGGAACAGAGGATCCGAAGGGGCTCTGTGCTGACGGCGGAGAGCCCAACGCGGGGCTCGAACTCACGAGCCAGGAGATCATGACCTGAGCCGAAGTCAGACGCTTAACCGACTGAGCCACCTGGGCGCCCTGGAGTGTTCATTGTCAGCTACCTTTCCTTTTGTAGTATGACTGTGTTTACTCCACGCTCTCTACCGTACGCTTTTCCATGTGCATGAATCCTCTCTTCCCAATCAGACTGAGGATTCAAAGGACTGTTTCTCTTGCTAGCAGTCAGCGTGATCCTGAACTGATAGACTTTTCACTGAACTATTTGGCAAAAGGCCCATCGTATTCTCCTCCTTGAAGCCAACCCTGGCACTTCAAGCCCAGTGCTTCAACACAGGGCCCTGCGGGGGCCAGAGCATCTATAGTCTGGCAGGTTCCCAGTCACAGTCAGGGAAAAGTCCAACAAAGCACTTAACACCACCACGCTTGGACAGTCATAGGGAAGCACAGGGCCCGTTGTGACCAGGGCAAGTCTTGGACACACGGAGGGAAATTACACACAATCCATGAACCAGCTTACCGAATATGGAAGTGGCAGGTCTACATGATCTCCAGATTGTCAGGTGGGTGATGGCTAGTGACAACAAGGCCAGTTACAGCGCAACGACCTCGAATTGAGAAGCACGCCAGCTCTTTCAAACCCCTCTGTCACACCAAGTCCCCTGGCAGTCCTACCCGAGCAGGGAGAGCCAAAGGAACAGCACGAACTTCAGATTCTCCTATTTCCCCATTCATTTTCATGGCCCCATTTGGCCACAGAAAGCCCAAGAGGACAGAAGCAAAGGTCACAAATGACCCCCCCACCCACACACACACACACAAACCCAGAGTCTGGAGATGGTCTGTGTGCGTTTTGTCCCCAGATGGAGCGCTACTAATAAGCTGGGAACATGCCCAACTGGGAAACACCATGTTCTGGCTCATTTTCTATTTCGATCTGAGCCAAAGGCAAACTCTAACACATGACCCATAAGCAGACCAAATAGTATTTGTGGCCGTCATTGCTCAGGGAAAGGAGGAAACCTAGTTCCAAACAGATAAGGGGAAATATCCTTAGGTGGTTCATAAAAGGCTACAAAACTATGTATTGTGAAAAACTGCCCTTATTCCTGCCTAATGACACTCTTCTCAGCTGTACACATTCCAGGGAGGAGACATTTCTATCTGAGGTATTTTAAAAGTAACGGCATAGAGTATTAAGCCAGATGACCTGGTTAAGAATCCATGGTCTAACTCTTGCTTGTGGTATGCTTGGGGGCAAATTATTTAACCTCTCTGGACCTCTCAGTTTCCAGATCTTTAAAATGAAGATAATAGTATCTACACCACCCTGGACTGTTGAGGGTATTAAATGAGATATTTCTTCAACAGATATTTATGAAATGCCCACATGCACAATTGTACAGGCACTGGTAATGAACGAGCACCTAGAACACACACTAAAGTCTCAATGAACAGTAGCTGCTGCCTCTATTTCTTCTTCGCCCACCCCCTCTACCAAACTGGGACCCTCCAGGCTCCAAGAATTGACCAGCTATCTGAAGGCATTAACAGAGGCCTCTTCAGAACCTTGTCCTTTCTAGCTCTTTTGGCTGCACCTTCCCCTCTCCTCACCTCACAGGGTCTCTGCCCCTCGTCTGGATGTCACTGTAACTCAGGGCACCATGGGTAATGCTTCTCCTGGGGCTAAGTGTGCCTTCTCTTCCCTTAGGCCAGTTGCTAGCCCCAGATCAGCAGACAAACAGGCCTGGTGACCGCCGCCAAATACCCACTAAACACTCAGGAAAGGGAAAAAGAGCTGGAGAGACTGGAATGCAGTCAGGGCTGTGCGGGGGTTGAGCAGGGCTGTGCAGGGCTGTGCAGGGCTGTGAGGCTATGTAGGGCCGTGCAGGGCTGTGGGGTTGAGCAGGGCTGTGCAGGGCTGTGCAAGGCTGTGAGGCTGTGCAAGGCCATGGGGCTGAGCAGAGCTGTGCAAGGCCATGCAGGGCTGTGGGGCTGTGCAGGGCCGAGCAGGGCCGTGCAGGGCTGTGGGGCTTTGGGGCAGGCTGCAGCTTCCCGCCCACCACATGCGTGAAGCTAACTGCAGGGTCATTCTCTGCACCAATGGGTCCATTGACAGAAAAAAACCAAAAAACACATTTTCAGGTGGAGGGGCTTATACAGAAAAAAAAATCTAATGAAAGGATCTTCTTAAAAACAAGGGGACTACTAGTTAAGCCAGCAGAACTCAGAGCTCTGACACTGAAGGCAGCAGTGGAGCCACCTGCCTGATAAAATTCTGGAAGATTCCTTCCAGAGCCACGTGACTATCTTGCTATCTCATCTGTCTGTCTGTCTGTCTCTCTCTCTCACACACACACTCCTAATACTTCATACAACGGTATAACTGCAAGGGAGAGAATAATGTCCCCAAGCACTCACGTTGCCAGACAGTTTTCATAACGTATTTCAAGGGTGACTTAAGTACATGGAAATCACTGTGTACCAGTTGTGTAAGCGGACAGCATATAGCACACAAGTTTCCCGGACACTTTAACCTTGGGAAGGAGGATTTCTGCTTTGTTGATCAATATTTGAGGAGTGGCTTCTTATGCAAAGCTGTGTCCCTGCCAGCATTCCAGGTGCACTGCTTCGTGGACAACCTGTGCAGGCGGACACCCTGGGCCCTCCCCGGCAGCCCAGATGTCCTGAGGAAACACTGACAAGTGAAGGAGGGGTGGGGGTAGAAAATGAGAGCATTGGGCTTCTGTCCTCATGAAGGAAGGGACCATGCACCCTGTGGCCCCCCTGAACGCAGCAGGTTGCAAACACAGACTGGAGCAATCCCCAAAAAGAGAGGCTCTGCTGTGGCTTGTCTCTCTGACCTGGGCCCGGGTCCTGCGGATGACGGACAGGCAGTTCTTGGGCACCGGGCACAGCGTGTCTTATGTCTTCCAAATGGAAATTTTTGCTTCAATAAACTGGGTCTCTGAACAAAGGCTAAGGCATCTGACCAGTATTTACTTTGCCACTCCCCCTCCTGCTACTGCCCCGTCTTTGTTCTTTCCTCCCTTCACACTCAGCTGAGGCTCCAGGAGGAGAGCCAGTGGACAGCCCCTGGGAGCTGGGGATGGGGGTGGGGAGGCCTGGATTCCGGGCCATAAATGCCAGGATGCTCAGCTGCTGACACCAGAGCCACTGATGAAGACGAAAGGAGTGTGAAGGGAATAGAACCTGGAAGAGTCGGGAAGGCAGTGTTCACTAGGCCTGCACCCCCACAGGGCCCTCCCCCCCAACCCCCCATCCCCCCCACCCTCAACGTTAAAGAAATACAGTCACATTACCCAAATCAGAAAATAGAACAAAGAAGAAAAACCATCCGCCACATCACTACCTTCATTCCATCCCTGGTAGTTTATTTCACATAATTTCCTTCCTGTCTCTTTTTGGAGGAGCTAGGTTTGCCCATTCACCGTCTGGGGCAGATCCTGATGTGGATATACACTACCAATCATCATAAATTCTGTATTATTTCCTGGGCTCTAACTTCCTAGCTCCACCATTTACTATATTAGATTTTGAGCAAGGGACTTAAGTCCTCAGGACTTTACCATTCAGCAAAATGAAGACAATAATTGTACCTATCTTACAGGGCTGTTGTAAGAAGCGTAAGTAATAAATAATACATGCTAGGTGCTTATGACACGTTGTCATTCAACAGCTTAATATTCATTATCTCTTTACCAGCTGAAAAATCTTCATCACATTTAAGTATTTTATTATTTAAGTAAATTCCTGTTGCTGAATGCTCAAGTTGGTTCCAATATTTTCCTATTATAAATGGTGCACTGAAAACTTAAACGTCTTTGTATATAACGTTTATTTTTATTGCTTAGGCTAGTTTCAGAAATAAAACCAACAGATCCCAGAGTATAAACATTTTTATGAGGGGGCACCTGGGTTGCTCAGTCAGTTGAGCATCCGACTTCAGCTCAGGTCATGATCTTGCGGTTTGTGGGTTCGAGCCCCGCATCAGGCTCTGTGCTGACAGCTCAGAGCCTAGAGCTTGCTTCAGAATCTTTGTCTCCTTCTCTGTCTGCCCCTCCACCGCTCACACTCTGTCTCTCTCTCTCTCTCTCTCAAAAATAAACATTAAATAAAAAAATTTAAATACTTTTATGAGTCTTGATCCAGATTATCAAATTATTCATAAACTATTAGGAATTATGCTATCGCCAATGTATGAGGATGGCAATTTAATTATGTATTTGTGAGTAACATGCAGTATTAGGAAAAAAATTGGAGGCAGTAATTTATGAGCACACAATCCTATGAAGCAAACTTGATAAATTATCTACCAATTTGAAATTGACCTTTGTGCGTTTGCCAAGAACTAGAGTGGCTCCCAAAGTCCTACTATTAGGGGTTTACTATACCCTCTATATGGGGTCTATGCTGGCCCCTGGGAAGCCCCAGGACACTTTTCTTTGGTGTAAGGAAGGAGGCAGTCATCACAGCAATGAGTCTTACTCATTTTGGAATAGTGTTGCACATGTACAAAGCATTTCTGCATTCTCTCCTTTGGTCCTCACCACAATCCTTCTTTCATCTTAACCATGAGAACTTTAAAGCTCAGAAGAATTTTCAGGTAGACTTCAGCCACTCAGAGGAAAACAAAGTTGGAAGAACTCAGGTCTTCCACTTCCAAGGGCAATGCTGCTTCTATAGCAACAGGTTGGAGGGGAGCCAAGGCAGACAGGAGGTGCTTAGGCAGATGCTGAATCAATGACATGTGCGCTGATGGGTCAGAGCACAGTGGCAGCTCCAGGGTCAGCCCGACCCAGAGGTGAACCTTATGTTCCCTACTTACAGTCTAAGCGACCCTCTGCCTCTGCAAGTTTCCTATTCCCTTTCTCTAGGCCCCAGGGACACTCATTCCACAGGGATGGACAGGAGAGAGTAAGAGTTCTCTAAGGGTCTTTCAATTTTTTTTAAATGTTTATTTATTTTTGAGAAAGAGAGAGAGACAGAGAGACAGAGTGTGAGCAGGGGAGGGGCAGAGAGAGAGGGAGGCAGAATCTGAAGCAGACTTTGAGCTGTCAGCACAGAGCCTGACACAGGGCTTGAACCCACGAACCGTGAGATCATGACCTGAGATGAAGTCGGACACTTAACTGACCGAGCCTCCCAGGCACCCCTCTTACAGTCTTTATAATGAGACAATACTTTGTAGACAGCTGGGATGTGACCCCAGTACCTCACACCTCGGCTCACTTCTAAATGCTGACGGTAACAGTTCAGCATAACACACAGATTAGCATCTCATTTTAGAGGCCATGACCTGCCAAACTGAGTAGCTAAAATGTAACGAATCTGCTGCAATTCCTTATAGTAATTAACATCTTCTATTCTTTACAGTTATCTTTTTCAACAGCAAATGGAGATAGTTACTGAGGATTTCTGACAGACACAGCAAATAAATGCCACGCATAGTAAGGAGTGTAATACCTTGCCAACTGGAGAGAAGGAATAAACTACAGCAAAATAAAAATTGTGTATCTCTATCTCAGCATGAGGAAAGTTCAGTTCATTCTTTAAGTCGGTCCTCTCTCCTTTATCATCTAGACTTAGGGCAGGGGAAAATTTCTTTTATCCTTTGCTTTGGAGACATCTACTGCAAAACACAAATTCTAACCCCCTGTGTCGGTTCTCAGCTCGGGTGGAGAAATAAAATCACCATGCGGTAACGACTGCCACCTCGTGGCCACACATGAAACTATCACTAGGAAAAATAAACCGCCAATGCTTAAGATTTCACCTGCTGAACATTGTAGAAATTCGGTGTGGCCACCAATAATTTGTTATATTGTATAATTTATATTTTTCCAGAAAATTATGCACTCTTCATGCTATTTTCACTGGGCTCTCAGTGTGTTCCAGGCTTATTTCTTGTTCTACTCTACCATAACACAATCTAATTGTGGTGAGACTTCTGACGGCTTCTATAGAATCATGGGGATCTCCTTTGGCAGGCAGAAGTCCCCTGGAGTTGAGCGTGAGACACTTCTTTGTTTTTTCATTAGAGTAACTTTAAATAATGGCCACTGCTCCACCAGACTAAGTTCACTACCTGCCTGTCAACTGTCTGATTCAAAGGTTATCAGCCAGTTTAGATCATCTAACTCAATATCATAGAAAACCATCCACTCTTTGGCTCAGGCCATGGAAAGATGATCTGAGTGTAGCCCTGTTTGGCTGTGTGATTCACGGTAGAAGCCTGAGGCTCAAGCCTGAAATGCAGGCAGACAACTGGTATCCATCAAATGATACCATCCTTCTTGACAAGGCTGTTTTCAAGCCTGAGCTGTCACCCTATTCCCCTCTGCGATAATCGCTGGATGGGAGAGGTGAGGAGGGCTTTGTGTAGGCAAAGCACAGAGCACAGGAAATAGAATTTCAAGGCTTCTCCAGGAAGCGAAGAGGATGAGCATAACGAGCATCCAAGGAACCCAGGAATGGGCAGCCCAGAATCAGGCAGGGCAGCAGGGGCAGTGCGGGCTCCGGGGCTGTTTTACTGAACCACGGACCATGAGGTGAGCAGGGTGTGGCCTCCTTGAGTGCAGACCATGAGAGGAAGGAGCATTAACTGACTCCCCAGCAACTTTCAGTATGCTTGGCTGGCATGAGAGTACACACTCTTCATACATCCTGTCTCCCAGCTCCTAGGCTTGCCTGCCACCCCCACCTTCTCCAGGCTGCACAGGGTCAACGTATTTAAACACAAGTGATCCTTACACATCTGCGAATGAATGTTCAGCCTCACTCACAGTTCCAGAAATGCCAATTAGGACTCTGAAGAAACCATTTTGTAAATCTCTCTGATCATCAAAATGATAGGCTACATGGTGCGATGGGACAACGGGGGAAAGAGGCCTCACGCATGGCTTCAAAGTGTACATTTAAAAATAGGGCAAGCAAGAGATAAGAGCCTGGGCTCTAGAGTCAGGCTGCCCAGTGTCAAAACCTCCATCTCTTGGAAGCTAAATTTCTTTGGGCCTCAGTCTCCTTCTCTGGAAAAATGGGAGTGGTGTTAACAGAACTCACTTCACAGGCCTACTCTAAGGATTAAGTGAGACAATGTTCATAGACACTTAGAACAGTGCCTGGTATACAGGTGTTAAAATGTTAGCTATCTTGAACTACTATGGGGAAGAAGGCCAATTGGACTCAGTCAAAATTTTAAATGCACATACCACTGCCCAAACAATACCACTGCTAATAGTATGTCATACAGAAATAAAAGAACAATATGTAAAGATAAAAGTACAAGGGGGCTCACTGCCACATTGATTGGAATAAAAATGCTAGGCACAATCTAAATGTATAACAATAGGAAACAAGTTATATAAATTATGTCCTGGCCTTGGAATACTATGCAACTATTAAAAAAAATTTTTTTTAATGTTTTTTATTTTTGAGAGAGAAACAGTGTGAGCAGGGGAAGGGCAGAGAGAGAGGGAGATGCAGAATCTGAAGCAGGCTCCAGGCTCTGAACTGTCAGCACAGAGCCCGATGCAGGGCTCGAACTCACGGACCGCGAGATCATGACCTGAGCCGAAGTCAGACACGTAACCCACTGAGCCACCCAAGCACCCCACTCTGCAGTTATTTTAAAAATAAGGCAGCTGGAGGGGCACATGGGTGGCTCAGCAGGTTAATCATCCAACTTTGGCTCATGTCATGATCTCCCAGTGAGCAAAGTATCCTTACCATTTGTGTTTTTAAAAAATACAGATACATATATGTAGTGTGGGTGTATGCTTTCCTGTGCAACAAATTCTCTGGAAAGGTACATAATGAAATCAGTAATAACAGTTTCCTTCAGAGGAAGGACACAGATAATTAAAGGATGCTTCTATTACCACTTGCAGAAAGTTATCTTTTTTATAGTTAAAAAATACAACCTGATCTGTCATTCGTCTGCTAAATTTCTTCCATTTGCTCTCAGAACTAAAACCCAAGCTCCTTCACAGAGCCTAGAATGGGAGTTCATCCCTCTAAAGTCTGATGCACTTCTTTATGAAACCTTTAACATCTGAACTCTTTAAGAAAGGAGGGCATTGAGGTGATGCGTGTGAGTCCTACTTACAGGCGTTTGAAAGCAGCAGAACAACTGAGTGAGGAAGGGGTGATTGCGAGCCAAGGACAGGATCCTTTTTTCTGTCATTGTGCATTCCACATCGTCATCCTGCAGGATCACATCCTTCTTCAACACCTTCACGGCATAGAGGTCTCCTGTTTCTTTTATTCTTGCCAGCATCACCTACGGCAGCGTGGGAGGATGGAGCACAGGCGTGAGAACTCTTGAGGCTCCGAGGGTGTGGGAACACACACTTCCCGGCACTCGGGAAGTATGCGTGTGTATACACACACGCACACTCAAACATGCTTACTTTAACCCGGACACCTAAAGCCATGACTCACCTTCCCGAAACTCCCCTTCCCCAACACTCGGATGAACTCAAAGTTGTCGATACCAAGTCGGCTGGAAGAGTTAACCCCGATCCCATTTCCTTCTTTGGTGCTTTCCCTTCCCTGTCGTCTTAGAGTCGACCTGGAAACGAGCTTCTGCAAGGAAGAGTAGGAAAACATGGAGTCAGAAGTCGTGGCAGGTGCATGAAGCATTTATGGATGCAGAAGACGTTACTGGCTGCCTCAACCCTCGACACAACAGGTGGGGAAAGATCAATTCAGCTTGACACATTATCAGGTTCTGCCATGCGAAACTACTTCAGTACCAGCTCCCGATGTGTGCGGACTACATTTAGGAAAGAATAATTTAAAAACATATCTAAGCCACTGAGAGTTTCAGTTTGAGCCCGAATGGGAGTGTATGAAGCACAAATGCCTTAGTCTGGTGTGACGGCTTTCTAGAGGATGCTCAGGATCCAAGAGCGCCACCTGGTGTCCATTTCATTCAATAAAAATTAATGTAAAACTAGAATAATGAAGGATAAAATTTTAAACACTGCTAATTTCATTAGCTCCCCCCTCCAAAAATAGAAAATAAAAGCAATTACACATACACACATACCCATCTTTATTTACACTTGATTAGTTTTTAAAAATATAATAAAATTGTTGTTTCATAACACACATTTTTATTTAACACTTTGTCATGTGTATTTTCTATATCCTTCAAGAACACGAGTTTTTTTTTTTTTTTTTTACAAATTTTCTTTTTTTTTTTTTTAAGATTTTTTTTTTTAACGTTTATTTATTTTTGAGACAGAGAGAGACAGAGCATGAACGGGGGAGGGTCAGAGAGAGAGGGAGACACAGAATCCTAAACAGGCTCCAGGCTCCGAGCGGTCAGCACAGAGCCCGACGCAGGGCTTGAACTCACGGACCGCGAGATAGTGACCTGAGCCGAAGTCGGACGCTCAACCGACTGAGCCACCCAGGCGCCCCAAGAACACGAGTTTTAAGGGCTGTTCGATACTCTGTTTTATGGATGCATCACAGTTTATTCATTAATTCCCCTGCTACTGGAATGCAAATTATTATGAGAAATGAATAAATGTGTATAAAGCACTTAGACCGGTGCCCGGCCTGTTTAAAACACAAGCTGAGCTGCTGTTATTATCATCATGATCACGATCATCATCTATTTTCTTAAGATGACTTTCCAGAAATGGAATCTTTAGGGCCCAAATGTTAATTTGGAAGACTTCTGATACACAGCCAACTTGCCCTCTACAAAAGCTGACCACCAGCACACTGAGAGCTCCACTGTCACCATATTGAACCAGAAATAGCTGTGGCCTCCTCAGTGGGTAACTCAGCCCCAGGAACAAGCCCTGCCACAGTGAGGGAGCTACCTAAAGGCAAAGTGACACACAGGTGTCCATCTCGGGACACTTAGAAGATAAGCTGCCACCAGACACCAGATGAGAAGTCTAACACTCTGTAGCTTTTGACCTATTCAGCTAAAAAACCCCAGCTCATCTGGAGCGACTTCTAAGCAATGTTTCCCACAAACAACTGTGCAACTGCTTGAAGCTACAAGGATTTTACTTGCTCGCCCCAGTAAAACAGTGATTACAGATTATCAAATGGACAGACTGAAAAATCCAATTGTTTTTAATAGTTTCTCCTCCAGGTCTCTGCTCATAAATATTTCAAAGACAGAAAAATTTTACCAGCATGAATCTCACTTCCTCCACTTAAATACTTCTCCTGGTTGGGCTGGTACTGGCCAGAAAACTCTAAGCCAGTATTTCTCCATCTTTTTTTTTTTTTTTTAACCCATTCTTCTCTTTTGATAGACTTAAGGTTCTTTTCATGCTTTGCTGTCAAACAACAGGTAATTTTGTTTTTTCCACTTTCAAATAGAATATCAAAGATAGTTGGTTCAAATGACAAATGACATTGCCCACTCAAGAGGTTTTGCCACATGGTCTATCTTATTCTCATTACATTTTAGGAGCCCTAGTACAAGCTGAAATCCTTAACCTATGCCCTTCGGGAACAGCTGTCTCATGCATTAGAAATACCCCTCATGGTATTAGCATCCTGCCTGTCTCTCCATAAGCTAGACATTAGACTTTGCTAACACTTTCCTGAAATAAAGGAATACGATGTCTGTCCAAGGCCCTAATCTACTAGTAATAAGGAAATGGGATGGTGAGTACGGACATTTTCTGGGTAACCAAGAACTTGACTGTGATTGTGCTTCTCTTCCTAAGCACCCAGAGATATTTAACAGTTAACTCTAAAGTTTTCCTAAACCGGATATCAAGCTACACCTTTCACAAATCACAGCAGTAGCCACGGCTCTTTCCCAGCAGTCTGCAGACCCAGCCAGGAAGGCAGCAAAAGCACTTGGGCCTGGGAAGTGGTCGAGGCTCTAACGGTCAAGAGCAAGGAGGTCACTCAGGGAGGCTGCAAGACAAAACATGTCCACAGCAACTGACCAACTCCACCCACTCCCAAGAGCCGAGAGGAAGGAACTCCTGTTTGTCGCTGAGTTTGAGAGATAAATTCACAATCCATAAACAAAAACTGCAGAACAGCTAGACTCCAGCGCGGTGGAGAATCTTCAAGTTCAACCCCTTTAGAGAAGAGGAAGCTGAGGCCCACAGTTGCTGGTCAACTGTGCCGCCAGGGCCCCAGCTGAGAGCTAAGAGGATAACCCAGGGCCCTGGATTCCAGGGTTTCATCAGACCACACTGACAGGAAGCTAATTAAAAAAAAAAAAAAAAAAAAAAAAATCCTTCTGCTTCCTGCTTGTCATTTCTTGTCATATAATTGTATAAAGAATCTTCTTTTTGTGGACCAAAATGCTCTTTAAAAATACAATAAATCTGCAAATATGCTTGCTGACATTAGGAACTTTGATTACGCCACATTCCCTCATTCGGACTCACTGCATCTGAGCAACTTCTAATTACAATACAGTGAAAAAAGCAAAGTCTCACCGAGGTTGGAGAAATATTTCCGGGCTGGAGGCCCATCCCGGCCAGGGTCTTGGCGAGCTCCACCGCGTTCACCCCACAGTTAGGGGCCACGTTTGCCTGGCATCGAATGTGGACATTCATCTTACATACTAGAAGGGAGAGGAGAAGGGAATCCACATTCAGGAAGGAGCCAAGCCAACACGTGCCGCAAAAAACAACTTTAACAACCTGAAAGATGATGACAGAGGAATTCTACGGGCTGAGCAACGCCATCTTCTCATAAAACTGAACTTGCTCTCAAAACAATCCCTGACACTTTCTCTGTGTCTGCTTTGTGCAGAAGCGGGAAGTCTGGCACACTGAATGAAAAATAAATTTCAAATCCATTTCTTTCCACTGTGACTTGATGAAAGACATTCACCTAAATCATGTGTACTAGGCATGGCCGATTGACAAGCATGATTCAATACAGAAATCAAAATGTTCATCACAGTGACAATTCAAGGAACTAACAAGGAACCATGCCAACGGACTTTATGCTTTTCTTTGTATTGCTCAATAAAAGGTAGCAATCTAAAGGCCACATTATAGAGCACTGTTCAAACAGGATGGAGATGGTGTTTCTGAGAGAAAAACCTCTAAGTAAAGCTTTCTTTCCGAGTACTGTTGTGGTTGGGTAGCCCTCGCAGCACAGGACACAGCATCCTGTGGGGGCTGTGCTTCTCGGCACTCTCAGCCTGTGGTTCTAACTACTTCGTGGGGGAGAAAAGCAACTTTTTTAAAGGTCAAAGTAAATGGCAGTTGGAAGAAGACAGAAGCAAGCTAAGTTCCTGGTGCACAGGAAACTGACTCGGGAGGATGAAGGACCCAAGGTTTAATCAGCAGAAAGAAAGTTCCGTCAGTTTCTTTCCATGGGCACTGCTGACGGGAGGTACGAATGGAACAGTAAGCAGCAGATGCCTGGAGGGTCAACCTATCTTTGGAAGCGTGCACAGATCCAGGTTTTGTGGGGTCTGCATTTGTGTAATTTAGGGTGCCCCTCTTTAAGAAAAAGAATATCCAATCGAGTGGAGCTCTGGAAGACACCTTTGCAAGGGAGGGAGCCTGAGGCTGAAGCCTCATTAGCTTCATGTGCCCTTTCTGAAGAACCAGGTGACAAGAAAAGCAAAAATTATAGGCGATGGATCGCTACAGGTGTGCTACCCTCTGGCCTCAGGGGGCAAGGACAACGCAGATGAGCCCCACACATGGCTCTGCATTGTCAGCAACAACCATACAAAAGCAGAAAGTGACTTTTGCATTGGAAACCCACACCGGGGGAGACCTTCCAGGTTAAGACCCAGCAAGGCCAGAACTGAAACTACACATGAGCTGGTTGCTGTTTTGGTTCAAAACTAATTATTTAATATATCTAGGAAAAAAGAATTATTAAGTGAAGTTCTAATGAGATTACAGAATTTGTCTTTCGTAAAGACAAGTGACTAGTCCCTTTCTGTCGACAGAAGCGGGCTTTGTAAGTCCAGGCAATAGATGGAAGTCGTCCAGCTGCAATGATACCAACTCTGCCTCCCCCAGTCACTCAGGATTTATCTAAAGCTTAAGGCTGACATTCATTTGTATTTCAGCATGGGACTGCATCCCAGGATGGCCATATTGTTACCGCAACACCCAGTGGGAGATAACTCAAGGCCAACAGCTTCCCAACTCCTCGCAGGACAGGAATCGGCCCTTAATCCCAGACCCTTCGCTACAGCAAAAGCTCCAAACTCGGGCTCCACTGGGCATAGTTAGTGAGGTGCAAGTCCGTGGCTGAAGTTTAAGCATCCTTCACACCCCATACCTCTCCAATCTCTATCAATCTCTTCGAGAAGACTCAGGGCAGGTCTCCTTGTACTTTTACTCAATTCTTGCTTATTTCTGGTAAAGGCACTAGACCTACTCTCCTGCCTGTTCTTACTCAACTCAAGCCTCTCTTTTTTGGGCACCTTGCCTCCTACTGTCTTCTATTTCTGACCAAGATCCCATTTCCCCCCCTTTTCCAAATACACAACAATTAGCAGGCACTCGGCACTAAACAGATGACAGCCAGCTAGACAGAACACTGAATTTCACAACTGACTAAATCTACAGTTAGGAACTCTTAAAACCAGATGTAGCTCTTTTTACATGCCTGACAAGGGACACATACATATAGAACCGGTAAGATTTAATTTACAAAGTATCCAAAACCACCGGTCCTAGGTCAGAATCGGAACCTATAGAATTCCGAAAGCTTGCGGCATGGTGACCTCATGAAGTGGGCATGTGGCAGCCCAGCATCTCACTTTTACACTGAAGTCCTTGTCGCATTATCCCCCAGAGCAGGGAGCCACAGTGATCGCAGAACGTTGGCACTTTGTAGTTGTGGACGCTGAATTTGTGCGGGATGTTGATTCCGAACCTCTGTTCAGCAATCTGTAAAAAGGGAACAGAAGGACAGGAGCTAGCATTCCAGGCCAACACCTTTCACGTAGATGTAACAGGAGCCCCCCAAGTGCAAAGCGTTACCGTGACACCTGAGCTGGGTATATCATTTCACTGTACTCAGGCCTTACTCACCAGACTGTGCAATTTTCTAGTAAACAAGACTCAACAGAAAGGGTGTAGTGAGCATTAGATTGTTCACCCTTTGGGAAGATAAGTAGAAATTAAAACCATTTTATCATCTTTTATATTCAGGCTGTATATCTCTCCCTGCCAACTCCCCCACACCCATATCTATTTCCTAGAGCCTCTTAGCTTCAGGATTGAACAGGTCTTTTATAGACTATATCCACTTGTTATTACCAGGAGTTTTTCCAGATATTGTGGGGGGCAGAGGGGAGAAGGCAGCACCCAGGGAGCATGAAACTGCAGAAGGGATTCATTCCAGGGGACATTCAAGTGGCTTCCTCAGCCCTTCCAGCCTTTGCCTGGCATTTGCGTTGTGACAATCCGAGGGCAAAGGTCCTGCTTTAATCTTACAAACTGATTCCAGCAAATAATCAGACCAGGCACATGCTATATGTGTACTATGTGTGTGCTATATGTGCTAATGGGTGATATATGTGCTGTATGTGTGCTGTAGGGCATCATTGAGTTTCAAAGTCAGACTCTCCAGTGCATCTGTAAATCCACTGATTGTCAGCAATATTCCATCTGCTTTCCAGCTCCAGAATCTGGAATGTGCCTACCCTAGCTGAACACAATACAAGTTACAAGAATGAGGATCAGGCATTTATATACAGAAATGCATCCTCCCTGATATTTGGGAAGACAATGGAGGAGGCTAATGGTCGCCTTATTGAGAAAGCACAATTTACAGTTAACAAATACTCATCACATCAATTCTATCCTGCTTAACACTCACAAAAACTGTGTGAAGGAAATATGAATCCCATTTTTAAGACTGAGCTAAGAGAGAAGCTAACTAGCAGAGGCTGGATTCCACATCAACTCCTGGTCATGTGATGCCAAACTCAGGGATCTTTTCGGTCAGTCGTCCAAAAACTCTCTCTGAATTAGCAAAATTGATCCTGAGAGCTTGTAACCAGCTGATCACTAAGTGGGATCAACTCAAGGACAGGTCAAACCACACAAGCATAGAATTAAAAATACCATAATATAAAAAAGAGAAAATTCAATTCTGATACCACCATCAGCTTCAAAGAGCGTGGAAGGGAAGTGGAAAGAGGAGGGAGTGAGAAAAAAAAAGAGAGCGAGAAGCATGCACGTGAGCTTATGCAGGCACTTAATTAGCAAACTGCTATCTTCTTACCTTTGAATCCACTTTGTTAATATTATTTTGGCAAGTGCAGGCCGTAACAATTAGGTGATGGCAGCGCTTATGGACGACACAGGTGCACACTAGGAAATTAAGCCCACAATTACACATTCATCGGAGGCTGACGGTCTACCAGTTACAGTCGAGTCAACAAGGGCTGCACCGCGTCAACAAGGGCTGCAAGCTGACTTGATGTGGGTATCTGGCCCACATGATGGCAGCCAGCACACCCGTCCTTCCCATCATCTTTACTATCAACCTAACTCATGCCTTTGCTCACACTCAAACTATTTGCACTCAAGTCCTGAGCTTATTTCGTCCTTTCTGGCTTTGATCCCACACTCACCCCCACAGGAATCCTCTCACAGTATAATTCTGGTCACCTTGCCCCATGATCTAAACCTTCAATGGCTTCTCACTGCCCATGAGTAGAGTTCAAATTTCCCGGCCAAGTGTCAGGCCCTCCAGAAGCTAGCCAACTTACTTGTTACCTTTCTTCTATGGGAGCTCTTTGTTCCAATAGAAACTAGACTAGCTGCTCTTCCTGGAGCAGGCTTCGCCCTCCCTGCACACTGACCGTGTCCTGCTTAATCCCTAGGATATCCTCTTTGCCTACCGCCTAACTAAATCTTAAGTTTGTATCAAGACAATGACTTAAAAAATGTCTCTTCCGTTAAAATATACTATCCCTGGCTCCCCTTCTAGAGAGACTAAACCATCTCTGTCTCCTCAAATCTCTACAACCCTTAGCTTGCCTGTCATTTCAAATCTTCCACATATAGCCTCTATAACCCTTAGAATTCCTGGGCAGCATGATGCCTCAAACAAAGTAGACACTCATCAAATATTTGCAGGATGACTCAGTCAACTATTTAAACACTTAGAACTCCTGAATAACTTTTTTTTCCATTTTCATCTGGATACTGACACAGTGCAGACAGAATTCAGTTTGCCATTAAAAGATGAACAATCTGCAATGAAGCTGTATGAATATACATGTTATTTTTAAGATCTTTCAGGGCATGTGGAGGTTTTTAGGATTAAATACATAAATACAGATGACATGTCAGCAAATAGCAATATACTTAAAAAAAAAAATCTAGCTTTCATCAGACTGAATTTGCAGGAGAACCAAATTGAAAGTTCCCAGAGAACTGATCCTTTTATATGAGGGGATCTCAAAACCATCCCTCACCAAGACAAAACCTACATTCTGAGGAATCTGAGGTTTGCTTGTTTTTTATCCATTAGCTTGGCTAGAGGTTTATCAATTTTATTGACCTTTTCAAAGAACCAGCTTTTTATTTGCTGGATTTTCTCTATTGGTTTCCTAATTTCAATTTTACTGATTTCTGCTTTAATTGTATTATTTCTTTTCTTCTGCTCACTTTAAGCTTCTCTCCTTTTTCTAGCTTCCTAAGATGAAAACCTAGATTACTGGTTTTAGATCCTTCTTTCCTAATAAATGCATTTAATGGTATAAATTTTCCTCTGAGTACTGTTTTTGCTGTATCCCACAAATTTTCATAAACTGTATTTTCATTTATTTCACAATAGTTTTTATTTTTCTTGAGTCTTCTTTTACCCATGTGTTATTTTGAATGTGTTGTTTAATCTCCAAATATGTGGGGGGAGGGGCTTTCCAGCTATGTTTCTGATTCATGTGTGCATTAATTCCACTGTGCTCTGAAAAAATACTTTTTATGATTTCTATTCTCTTAAATTTGTTAAGACTTACATCATAGGCCAGAATGTGGTCTATATTAATATTCCTTGTGAGCTTAAGAATGTATATTCTGCTGTTGTTAGGTGGGGTAGTCTATAAATGTCAATTTGATCAAATTGTAATATCCTTACAGAATTTCTGTCTGCTGGACCTCAGTTACTGAGATATTGAAGTCACCCACTGTAATAGTGGATTCGTCTATATATCCTTGCAGTTCTATGAGTTTTTGCCTCATGTATTTTGATACTCTGTTGTCAGGTGCCTATATGTTAAAGATTATTATGTCTTCTTGAAAAATGGATCCCTCTTGAAACGGGAACCTTCTCACACTGTTGGTGGGAATGCAAACTGGTGTAGCCACTCTGGAAAATAGTGTGGAGGTTCCTCAAAATATTAAAAGTAGATCTACCCTATGACCCAGCAATAGCACTGCTAGGAATTTACCCAAGGGATACAGGAGTGCTGATGCATAGGGGCACTTGTATCCCAATGTTTATAGCAGCACTTTCAACAATAGCCAAATTATGGAAAGGGCCTAAATGTCCATCAACTGATGAATGGATAAAGGAGTTGTGGTTTATATATACAATGGAATACTACTTGGCAATGAGAAAGAATGAAATATGGCCTTTTGTAGCAATGTGGATGGAACTGGAGAGTGTTATGCTAAGTGAAATAAGTCATACAGAGAAAGACAGATACCATATGTTTTCACTCTTATGTGGATCCTGAGAAACTTAACAGAAGACCATGGGGGAGGGGAAGGGGAAAAAAAAAGTTAGAGAGGGAGGGAGGTAAATCATAAGAGACTCTTAAAAACTGAGGATAAACTGAGGGTTGATGGGGGGTGGGAGGGAGGAGAAAGTGGGTGATGGGCATTGAGGAGGGCACCTGTTGGGATGAGCACTGGGTGTTGTATGGAAACCAATTTGACAATAAATTTCATATTAAAAAAAAAAGAAAAATGGATCCCTTTATCATTACATAATTCCTCTCCTTATCCCTGAAAATTTTCTTTGTTCTGAAATCTGTTTTGTCTATTTCATTTGACTAATGTTAACATGGTATACCCTTCTCAATCAGGTATTTGGTTTTATGCCCCTTAACAAGATGTGAACATTTCTCCTGACCAATGGTCTTTCCTGCTCTTTCAACAACAGGTGGCCCACTAAAAATCAGCCCATCAAATATCCTGGCACTATGCAGAATGACCAGAGGTGACTAAAGGGCATGTCCCTGTGCTGGAGAGGTGCCAAAAAAGTGACATCAATTCTCACCTGTGAACTATGCTGTCATCTGAGGCTGAGATTAACAGCATAAAGTCGATTATTGTTGCCATAACAGTATTGTTTTCCAAATTTGAAAATGCAGAATTGCTTACATGTGAAAATGAAAACTACATCCAAGCGTGTGTCCTACTCCATTCTAAGGGAAATAAAGTTCTACCTCACCTTCTCCAGAAGAGAAGGCAGAAATTCCTTATTACCATGGGAGGCTACCACTCCAGGATATGTAGCACTATTTTACCAATCATCTGTAGAGTAGAAATCAAGAAAAGAGGTACCATACATATATACTGTATAATGATGTTCAAGCCAACAACAAGAAAGGGCCAAATAGAAGACAAATCAATCCAGTCTGGCTAAATCTAAGTAAGAGCCTTCTTTCACTTATTTCTCTTTAACTTTCAACAATTCTCATATTTTCTTTTTTCTTTCTTCTTTTTGGAGTTAGAAAATGAAAAAGGAGCTGGGATAATAGTTTCTATTCCCTCTGCAGGTAAACAGGCAATGTTGTGCCACTTCTCACCTCTATTAACACTGGGGTTGTAAAAGACAACAATTTAGCTTCGGGATTTAAGGGCACTGCTCACAAAATGACATTACCTTTAGTGCTTTCATGTTATTGCAGAGACAAAATTCTAAACAATTAAACTTTATTAGGTATCTGGGCTTTAGAAATAAAAATGCCCCCTCTATGCCGTCTAAAATGTAGCCAAAGTTTAGACCACAACTAAAAAGCAGTAATTCTGTAGGGGTCTCACCTGACCCGCTGAGTTATTTATCACAGTATTAATGAAATGTATCCTGTTTCCTCTTAGTATAATCAGTTTTTAACACAGGAACAAGATTAAATATGGTTTTCAAAAGTGTTTTCTTACCTTGACATTGATAACCCTGTTTCCCAAATACTCCCCTGTTCAAGACAATAGAGAACAAAAGTTATCATCAGTCAAAATATTTCAGCAACAATGCTCCTCTAAGCATAGTACTTAAGGAAAACAAGCGCATGCCATCCTCTGCTCCTGTATGAAAAATACAATTTCAGAGAAGAGGCAAAGGTGAGGTGATTTCTGAGCGCTTGTCTGTTACCAGGAGACACAGAGGAAGTCACCCGATTCGAATGCTCCAGTGACACACACAGGTGGGTATCGGCGATCCTCGCTGTACCACCTTCCCCTACGGCAAACCCGGGTCCTCGCCTGCTTGTGTGACTGAATCTCAGCTTAAAGCATCACTCCACCACCTTCTTTGGCATTCTCACCCCCATCCGCATGAAGACGCGCAGCTAGTGAAGCAAACAGAGGGGTCCACTGCGGCTGCCTGGCCTGGGGCACCCTTCCTCTTCCCTGTGCCCACATCACCCCCATGGAGTCCAATGGGGGGGGGCGGGGACAGAAGTGCCGCCACAAGAGACCTGTCAGGCCCACAGCTACCATCTTGGTCTCTCCCTAAATATCTTCTCTGGGTGGTGATATCATCATCATTGTCATCTAACAGAGAACCCATTTTATTATTTTATTAAGCTCAGAGGTTGTGCCAGGCACTGAGCCAAGCTGCTGACATATAGCATCTCATGTAATCCTCACAAAAGTCATGTGAGGCAGCACACATAACAGGAAGGCTCAGAGCACAGACCAGATGGCCTAGGCATGATTTGGGGCATGTTGTTAACTCCTTTGGGCCACAGATTCCTCGTCTATAAAGGGCGATAATGATCGCAGTACCTACTTCTTAGGGTTATCATGAAGATAAAGAGAGTTGATCGTGTAAAATGCTTAGAATAGTGCCTGGTACTTTAAGTGCTATATAGAAGTTTATTATACAAGCAAAAAAAACAACAACCTTATCTTTATGTTACAAATAAGGAGACACTGATGAATTATATAACTTAACTAGGTTGACACATCTAGTTGGTGATGAGACTGGATGCCAGAGTCCATACTCTTAACCATAATATGTGGCACACATATCAATATTGTGTGCATGTGAGGGAGAGCAAGGCAGGGAGAGAGAGGGAGAGAGAGAGAGAGAGAGAGAGAGAGAGCGAGCAATTGAAGGCTGGTTGAGTGGGAGTTAATGTCTCCTTGGTGGAAAACATTTCGTGAAATTACCAAACAAGTTTCCATTAAGAACGTTAGTTGAGGTCACAGGTTGCCACCACAAATGCCCAAAGGGGCAGGCAGGTCACATAAAGGAGGGAGGCAGAACGGTGTGACATGAAATAGTGACAGACCTTGTAGGTCAGGCAAACCGCAAGGAGAGGAGGATGGCAGCTACCTCGGGTGTTCAGACCTACTGCAAGGGCAGAAAACGGGTTCAAAGATGCCAGAGCTTCTGATTTGTTCAATAGGAAGTGCAGCAGAAGCCTGCTTCTGAAGACGAGCGTTGTGATGGCACATTTGTAGGCATCGTGTCAACAGCCAGCTTAGGGTCTCTGGTTTAGATAAGACTCTATTCTTCATTTAAAATTCCAGGAACACTAACCCTGGATCCTGACTGCTAAAAGGCATAAAAACCAAAGCAATCACAAAACAAAACAAAACCCCACGAAATACAAACTCATTAATCAATACTCAAAAAAATTACTCTGAACCAAGAGCTTTTGACTTAAAGTGACAAAAGTTTCCAACAAACAACAAGGCTCTCTTTTCATGCTATAGAGATTAAACAGTCTTTTCTACCTCAGAGATGGGTTTGTATGTATATGTTCGGATGTGTGTGAGGGGGCATTTCCTTCCTCTTTCTAAATAAATGTGCTTAATGTTAGCTCTAATTGAACATAACTATTAACTTAAATTTATTTTACATTATAGATTTGTCACTGAGGCTTAAGCTTCAGTCACATGTATAATAAGATGCTGCCCCAATTGATCTAGAAGTTCTTAACTGTTAATTATCTCAATCCCTAAATGCCAAGGACTATAGTATACAATCACTGAAAGTTATTACCTTTGGCCACATACCATAAGGCTGAAGATTACTGTGTGCTTACTTGATCTGCAACAGTTAATTTCTATAACTCATCATGTGACTCATACTTTTTTATTTTCTCTCTTACTCAGGGGCTGATTATCCAATTTATTGATTATCTATGTACTGATTGATTAGCTTCCCTAATTACTGCTTTTTAACCAGTTCCTGTTCATTAGCACCTTTCCCCAAAGGACTGGAAAAAGAAATAACACCTAAAACTTGGATCTGCAAATGGTTCAGATGTTTTTCATTGGCAATTTAAATCGCCGGGTCAACATATTAGAATGAAAGACAAAAATCAGATCCTAAAACAATTCTTAATAGTCATGTTTCCTTCTAAAACCACACACAAGCAGAGGAGGCCTGGATTATAGAAAGAAGCTCCTAGGAAGAGAGAAGCCAGGGAACCACTTACCAGATGAACTCCCTGCAGTGAGAGCAGTAGGTGGGCTGCCTCAGGTATGTGGCCATAAACTTGTGTCCATTGATTTGGTGGACACGCCTTCGCATAGCCCTTTGGCGCTTCCTGGTAAAATGTTTGAAGATTCGGTCTCTCTGGAGAGTTGCTGTACATTAAAAGAAAGGAGAAAAGAATAATGTGCAACAAATCTAGCTGTACCTAACATATGGGAAAGCGTAATAGCTCCAAACACTCTCCAAAATTGTTTCTTCTTTCTTCACGATGCCCAACACCCCAGAACATCCCCATGCTTCCTAGTGACCTTAGGACTCCGAATTTGTAAGGTTGGACCTAAGTGAACTCTGAGATACCCACTGCCTGATTAGAACTGGCTACCTGGGACCAGTCTCCCCAGCACACACCATGAGTTCCCCAGGGTTCTAATGTTCCGGTATGGGACATTAGCCTGGACTTCTAGCTCCTGTCCAGCTGGATGGGACCTCAGGTCCATAGATTGGCTATAACTATGAGCAGGTAAAAGAGATTTCTCATTATTTGCCTTTCATTCTGGCATCCTCACCAACAGAAGGAGGGAATGGCCATAGCCCAGTGAGAGTGCTGCCCAAAAGCATCAGTCTCAACACCATCTCTGTTAACCTGGAATGGGTAGAAATTCACTTGGGCTTGGTGCCGAGTTCCTCTTGCAACCTCACATTTTACAAATGGTGGCTCCTCAAGAATCAAAACTGCTCACCATTTAAAGATAGTAAATTAACTTTCCCAAGGTATAGAGAGACTTCCTCAATAATGCTTTCTGGGGCTCCTGGGTGGCTCAGTTGGTTAAACGTCCAACTCTTGATTTCAGCTCAGGTCGTGATCTCATGGTTGTGAGATCAAGCCCCCCCCCCTCCCCCCCCCCCCCCCCCCCCCCCCCCCCCCCCCCCCCCCCCCCCCCCCCCCCCCCCCCCCCCCCCCCCCCGCGGGCTCTGGGCTGGGTGTGGAGCTTGTTTGAGATTATCTCTCTCCTTCTCCCTCTGCCCCTCCCCCACTTGCACTCGCTCTCTCTCAAAAAGAAATAAATGAACTAAAATAAAATAATGCTTTTCAATTAATCACTTCAATGCAAGGAAAATGTAAGAAAGATGCAAGAATAAATCTAATAAATTTTAAAACCCGGAAGAAATAGAAGATTTCCATGAAAACATAAATGACCAAAATTAATTGAGCTACATAAACCAAATAGATGAATTTTTTTAGAAAAAAAAAATGATAAGATTTTCTAAGGACTGCCTCTCGAAATCATCCAGGCCCAGATAGTTTCATGCGTGAATTATTTTTAGCCTTTAAAAACAAGATGATGCTAGTGTTGAAACCTGTTCCAGAATAGAGGAGAAAAGAAAGCACCCTGTATTTTTATAGGGAACTATGTGATACAATCCTAGGACCGAAAGATAAAACAGATACATCTAAAGATATAACAGGAAAAAAAAAAATCAGGGGTTAGTAATCATTTTTTATGTCGCGGACTCCTTAGTCCAGTGAAGCAAGCCTATGGATCCCTTCTCAGAGTCAACCTTTATAATCTTAAAAAAAAAAACTACACACACACACACACACATAATTACAAAGGAAATCAAGTATCAAAATATATTTTAAGTGAGATAGAATAATATATATATATATATGTATATATATATATATGGTTTTTTTTTTTTGGGAGTGTGTGAGTGGGGGAGGGACGGAGGGAGAGAGAGAGAGAGAGAATCTTTTTTTTTTTTTTAATGTTTATTTATTTTTGAGACAGAGAGAGACAGAGCATGAACGGGGGAGGGTCAGAGACAGAGGGAGACACAGAATCTGGAGCAGGCTCCAGGCTCCGAGCTGTCAGCACAGAGCCCGATGCGGGGCTCGAACTCACGGACCGCGAGATCATGACCTGAGCTGAAGTCAGACGTTTAACCAACTGAGCCACCCAGGCACCGGAGAGAGAGAATCTTAAGCAGGCTCCACACTCAGCCTGGAGCCCATTGGAGGGCTCCATCTCACGACCTTGAGATCATGAGATCAGGTCACGATCTGAGCCAAAATCAAGAGTCGGACGCTTAACCGAGTGAGCCACCCAGGCACCTCAAGAACAATATATATTTAAATTTATATTAAAATACATTAAATACTTAGTGGCATACCTGATCATCGTAATTGTGAAGAAGTGATGGGCAGTAGTTACTTTAGTAGTAGTGAAGTACTAGTTACATTTTAAAGTATCTATAAAAACTAACATAATGAAAATATCCAAGATTTCTATCGTGAGAACATCCTAAACACTGCTCACACTTCTGTGGTTTAGTGAACAATGGGAGAAAATGCTACATTTACATTATAGGTTAGTGAAAATTTTTTCTCTCATCCACTTTCTGGACCACCTAACCTCTAATTACGGACTTCAGGAAAAGTACACCTCTGCTTACGTATCAAGCTCGTTCATGAATACTGATGCAGAGATTTTCACTACTGAAGGCTGTATACTTACAAAGTGAACAGGAAAGCAATACTAGAAAATATTAGTATTTGCACGGTATGGGATTTTTTTCTTTCCCATTCTTTGACAATTAGTTCCCAACACAAATGTTCCTTCCCACTTAATAACAGCATCTACTCTAGCCCCTCACGTTGTCTTCTCAGTTTCTTGGGTGTGAAGCTATATGTGGTGAACATCTTAATGTGCGATATAAATTAACTGCAAAGTAAAACTGAAAATCCTGTAAAAGTTGAAGAATTTTCATGTAGTCTATGGAAAGTCATGTTTGAGTACGGTGAGATTCACACCCGAAGGCAATGGTAGATAGGGCTATGATAGAGTTAGATCTGTTAACAGTTGAACAAAAGAAATTTGATATAGAAAAATGACATGACAGTTATTTTGAGAGAAAATTTTGAATATTAATGTATTAGGAGAGGCCCTTGAGAAACTGATGAAGTCTCAAACACTTGCTAAAAATACCCTATTGAAAACTTCATTATACTAATCAAAAATAAAACATATAGTATTCTGCCATTGAATTTTATCTGAAAAAATTATTTTGCTCCAAAAACTAGTGCCTATGACAAAACAACAAAATGCATTCAATAAAGATTTTCATAATTTTAGTTGTGTTTTTCAAACCCCTCCCCAACTTTTTAAATATTAACAAACTCCTCATTTTGAAGAATTCGTTTTATGTGCACCTTTCCAGGTAGCAATGACACTCAGATAACAGGAAATTCTATACTATTCAGCACTATTATAAGAAATACCCACTGTGAGCAAGTGGAAAATTTCCCAGGAACACAACAATGGGCATATTATTAGAAAATCTATTATGTTTTATTCTATTAATAGGTAAAAGAAAGTAACAATGATCATTTCAATATTTTTAAAAGGCACTTGATAAAATTTAACTTGTAATCCAATAAAAAACTTTTTGAAAAGAGTAGATTGTTTCCTTAACATGACTAAAACATGACTAAAACAATATGCTCACAAATCAAAAGCTGAATGGTAAATTTTTAAAAATAATAAATCCCATGAAAGTTAATAACAAATAAGACCAATTATCATCTCATTACTTACTATTATCCTGAAAGTACTTGCCAAAGCTGTAAGAGACAGACAGACAGACAAAGAAAGAAAGAAAGAAAGAAAGAAAGAGAAAAAGAAAGGAAGAAAGAGAATGAAAGAACAAAAGAAAGAAAGAACAAAAGAACGAAAGAAGGAAAGAAAGCTGTCAGGAAAAAAGGAGGCAGAGATGCCATGATTTGGAGTTAATATATGACTAGAAAACTCAGGAGAAGTTAGCCTAATCTACTAAAAAGAGAGTTCAGTAAGATGGACAATGATAAATCATTAAAAGTCAAAGTTCTTTTGGTATACCAAAAGAACCATTTAGAATATATAATAAAAATATATCCCCATTCATTAAGCTACAAGACCCAAACTATCTAGTAATAATTTGTCCAAAGAAGTGCAAGGTTTATATGAAGAAACATATAAACCCCCAAATGAAGACTATGAAAAGATATGTAAAAATGAAGTTCTTAAATAGAAAGACTTAATACTACAAAGTTGTTCATGCTTTCTACACTAATCTCTAAATTCAACAAAATCCCAATAAATATCCCCAAAGGAGGTCTTTAAACTCGACAGCTTTTTTAGAGTTTAGTTGGTACTATAGATATTTCAAAACTGTTGAAAAATTCTAACGAGGGCAGACTTGTCCCCTATGTTAAAACATATTCTAAAGTTACAGTGATTGACATAACATGCTTCCATCTGCAGAGTCCAAAGCTAGAAATCAATTTTGCTTAAAGACAACACAGTTCAAATCAGTGGGAAATGATAGATTATTAATAAAGAGCATTTAGACAACTAGTAAGCCTTTTGAAAATTATTTTTACCTCACTCTTAACACCAAAACCATCTCAGGCTAATGTTAAAGAAAAAAATATGGAAAAATGGGAAAACATAGGGAAAAAATACATAGTCCTGGGATGGGATAAGGACAACAATACTCTAAAGCCATAAAAGACTCACAGATCTGCAATTTAAGAAATTTAAAGTTCTATTTGGCAAAAGACACAAAACAGAAAGCTAAACAAAACAAACTGGGGGAAAAAGGATTTGCAACACATGACCAAGGGTTACTATTTATAATATGTGGAAATTATTAATAAGGGAGGAACAATCTAGTAAAAATGGGGCAGAGGAGATGAATAGGCAATTCATAAAAGTTATAAATGCAGACAGACAATAAACACACTGGATGTCTAATCCTATCTATCCAAGATGAACACGTAAGAATCAGGAGGTAAATGATATTTTACTTAAATTGGCAAATATTTATAAGGATTGCTAATGTGCCCATGCTTGCAAGGGAATGGGAAAATAGGCACCTCCCTCTCTGCGGGTAGGAGTATAATTGGGTCCAGTCCCGGCTCTGCCACCTCCGGCTGTGTTTACCCTGCTGAGCCTCAATGTTCCTATCCATAAACCACGTAGTGCTTTCCTTATAGGGTTTTTCCAGGGAGGTAATGCATTCAAAGTGTTCAGCACAGAAGTAGGCCCCTGGTAGTATTCGACAGACACATGTAGCTATTTCAAGAACAGTGAAAAAAAAAAAAAAGAATATTTTTTTAATGTTTACTTATTTATTTTTTACATTTATTTATTTGAGACAGAACACAAGTGGTGGAGGGGCAGAGAGAGAGAATGAGACACAGAATCTGAAGCAGGGCAGAGCCCTACGCAAGGCTCAAACTCACAAACCGTGAGATCGTGACCTGAGCCAAAGTCAGGTGCTTAACTGACTGAGCCACCCAGGTACCCCTATTTATTTTTGAGAGAGACAGAAAGACAGAGTGTGAGTAGGGGAAAGGCAGAGAGAGAGGGAGACACAGAACTCCAAGCGGGCTCCAGGCTCTGAGCTGTCAGCACACAGCCTGATGTGGGGCTTGAACTCACGTGCTGTGAGATCATGACCTGAGCTAAAGTCAGACACTTAACCGACTGAGCCACCCAGGCACTCCAAGAATATTTTTTTTGGAGACCAATTTAATAATACCTGTCAAAGTTTTTATTTTATGTTATGTTATGTTATGTTATGTTATTTTATTTTATTTTTATTTTTATTTTATTAAGTTTATTTCTTTATTTTGGAGTGAGAGAGAACAAAAGAGAGAGAATCCCACTCAGCCTCTGTGCTGTCAGCACAGATCCCACGTGGGGCTCAAGTTCACAAATGGCAAGATCATGACCTGAGCCAAAATCAAGAGTCAGATGCTTAACTGACTGAGCCACCCAGGTTCCACAATACCTGTCAAAACTTTAAATGTGCATTTCCTTTCATTCAGCAATTCAACTTCTAGGATTTTTTTTCCTATAAAAATGCCAGGAAGAATATATACTATATAGATATCAATTACTACTTTCTACGTAATGGTAAAAATTAGGTTTTACATAAGAAATCTCCAAGAATGAAGTAGAAATAGTGAAAATGAATTTGGTTAAGACACCAATGCTTTCAGAGGCTCTGGCACAGTTAAAAATGTAACTGCTTGAGTTTTGGTTTTGGGGTATGTATGTGTACAACCTTTGGCAAGCAGCCTAATTATTTTCATTCTCAGGTTTCCCATCTGTCTCAAGGAGATAACTATCTCCCTGTCCTCAGCCCTATAGGGATAGTGTCATATTCAATATTCCCGAGAGTCTTACAATTCTGCATAAGCATCACTTATGAACTGAAGTCATTCTACTATACGGCTCTCTTCTGCAGTATTTCCAGAAGCCATTTAGTAATGACAAAAGACCAGATTTTAATGTTCCTTTGTTGGAGAGATGATCAAATCTGGTCTAACGATCACACTATATCTAGCATATGTTATCACCAGCCTGAGACCTAGTTCAATATTGGCCAATGCAAAATGTGTATTGAATTACTAAATACTTACCACATCTAGATGCAAATTAAACTCTCTCCGGGGGTCTAATTATCAAGAATTTACTTTTTTAAGCCCTTAATACCATGAAGAGTGGTTAAAAGGTCAGCTCACTTGCATTTTTAATATTTCTTGAATTGAATCATGTTCCCCCACCCCCTCAACAGCTACTGCCACAGTAGTAACAAGACCTATGAATATTCCAAATGATTCCTTCTAGCCTGTAGGACTTAGGAAGAAACTGCTTGCAGCCGTCCACCATGTTGGTCAGCACTTAATGCCTTTTCTCCTGCTTTCTACCCCTCCTAGAATGCCCTTTCCTCTTTTTTCCCTCCAACTAGTTAGTTAACTCGGGCTTATCCTACCTATCTCAGAGCCTAAATAGCCACCCCTACATTCTGAATGTCCCTACCCTTCCTCTTCCCAAAGCAATCTGGGAGTGTACCTCAATCTTTTTCTTTAACTCACAACACTGGGAAAGAGTTCATCTGGTACCCCAGATGCCTCAGAAGCATCTCCTATGTGGTCATTTTAACTAAACTTCACTCCTCCCTCTTCTGTATTCTTTCGGACAGGTGCCTCTTTTTGTTTAAAAAGCACAAAAACAGGGGCAACTGGGCGGCTTGGTCAGTTAAGTTTCCAACTTCAGCCAGATGATGATCTCATGGTTCGTGAGTTCCAGCCCCTCACAGGCTCTGAGAGCACAGAGCCTTCTTCAGATCCTCTGCCTCCCTCGCTCTCTGCCCCTCCCCTCACTCGCGTGCTCGCTCTCAAAAATAAACAAACATTTACAAAATAAATAAATGGAAAATAAAAGCACAAAAACACACTCACACACACCTGGGATTTTGAAAGATGTTTGGTTAAAAAAACAGGTACCCCTTCCCCCCATGGCTTCAAATGGCTTTCACTGTCACATTCTCTTGACGGATGTCATGGACAGGAAGAAAGAGCTCTCGAACTGCACTCTGCCCGGGTTCAGTCTCTACCCTCACCTTACAATCAGAGCGCACAGGGGACTTCCTCACTGTTTGCACTGCCTCCTATTGCCTTAGGATGGAGTAAAAACGACTAACAAAAGATTATTTAATCCTTTTGTGCCTCAAACCAACCCAGGCTTGGGGACATCTTTCAGATCACATGTTTTTTTGAACACGTTAGGCAAACCGTAACAGCCTTTGCAGCCAAAACTTGCATCACTACTTCTGTTTTGCTCCCGAGGTGCTCACTGCCTCTAAGTAAATAGGAAGCTGGCTCAGTGCCCGGCAGGGAAATTCACATTCCAGGCTCAGAGCCGGCCAGGCCTGGAGCCCTGCCTGATCTGTCTCACCCAGAGTTGGTTTTGACAAGCCATCCCATCCATGGGGTAGAGAATAATTAGGTCAAATATAATGAAGATTGACTATTTTGAAACAAAATTCTGTTTCACAAAATCGGATTGTCACCCCACACTTTCTTTGTAACTCTAAAAGGCACAAGCGACTGGGAGCCACCAAAGCACTGCAGGGTTAGTTTTCATGTCAAAAACTCTCATTGGACTGAAATGTGTTGCTAGCCTGAGGCCTTGTGGGGGAGGGCTGACTCTGTGAAGTCTCTGTAAAGCTGCCTTAACTTCTCAAAAATAGTAAACGCTTCATCCTCTTTAGTCTTTTGCTCTACCTAAAGCTTTTTGCTTTACCTGAATCTAAAGCTTTCTATTCCAGCTGCAGAAATCTATATTTGAAAGTACTTCTTACAGCAGAGATCACATGTCCTAATTTTCAAATGATTGCAAGCAAATTAAATCAGAGACCGAAAGTCCATGGCATGGCACCTTTTAAATTTCAGAATTAAATAAATACTTTCAGAATATAAAAGGCATGAAGGGAATGACTTTGATTCTGTGTAAAACTACGATTTAACTTTGTTAAGTTGAATTTGCTTAACAGCAAGGGCACTGCGGTTAAGATCTTAACGAAGATCTGTGGCTCGTCTTTGAGGGGCCGTGCTGAAGAAGTTGTGTGGCTTTTCTACACAACAGGCTGGAGCATGTGGTGGTTGAGGCAGGCTGCTTCTGCCCTTATAAGCTGAGTGACCTTGGGCAGAATGTTGAGTCTCTCGTGCCTCAGTTTCCTCATTTGTAGAACATGAAGCACTTGGAGAACCTTCCTCAAAGGGCCACTTGGATGATGGCTGAATTAGTAAGTGTAACATAATTAGAAAAGTACCTGGCAGGGAGCAGAGTGTCACATGATTGTTGTTAAAACACTTACTTCACACTACCACTGAGATCAAGGAGCACAAAGGATTTAATTCAATCACCTAATTGCCTGGAAGAGGAATCACTACTTAGGAAACCATTACCTTGAACTCTGTGCCCAAGGTTGATCTGGCTAGCTAGTGCTGGGACTACCACTAGAAATCCTCTGCTCTTGATTTTATCCCAGGGCTTTATGGGTAATACCACACCGCACAGGGTCCTTTATGAACATCAGGTCTCCTGGAATCCCTGGAAAGTAATGCATTTTCTGGTGAGGAAACAGAAACTAACAGGAAGGTTAAGTGAGGTCAAGCAGCTACTGATAGAAGTGGGGTCACCAGACGCTGTTTACTATAGTTGAACTATTGAGTAATGCTATCCAACGTTTTGTTTTTTTTTTCCTTTTCCTGAGATATTTGTTTTATCATTTGTGCATGAGGGAGGGAATAACTGCGAGAAAAACAAACAGGAAGACCTTAGAGTTAAGCAAGTTGCTAGTCAAGAAAGCACCAGAAAGTCTTATATTGTTTATCTCTCCAAAATATATTCCTGAAAGGCAACAAGATAAGGTCGTGAGAGAATTTTGCTTAATATCATCAAACACACTGAATAAGCAACCGTCTGCTCACAAAACTGTGCGCGTAAAGAATGATGCATAAGAATTTAACATCAGGTGATTCCTGTCTGAGACAATAATGATATAAACAGAGAGAGATTAGGACATGTGTTAGGCAAACACACAACTTAAATGAGCCTCTACAGTAAGTACACATAACTGTGGGTGAGAGCATTTAGTGGGTGTTGAGTGAAGAGAGAATCTGAGGAGTTGTGTATCTAGTCCTCTGATTAATTAAGGATGACTTTATAAATTAACTGAGATTAGCAGCTGCTTGGAAAAGAAAAATTTGATACCCAAGGATCGGGAGAAGGCCGCAGGACTTTATGCCAGCACCAGCAACAAAGACTAAAAAAAGAGCATTCATATTTCAAAATGGCATGCAAAAGCCACCCCCCCCCCAACACTAAGCAGTACAGAATCTGCTGTTTTTGAAAAGCATGCACCACATGACTCATAGTTATTTCCAAATTCAGATAGAGTGATTAGACTCAGCGCATTAGGAGACCTGACTCCACGGGCACTACGCACAGGTGTTTCTCAGGGGTTTGGCTCCCTCCAAGGAAGCTCAGCCTGCATAAACACCTTCCATCGGGCATCATGGGGATGGCTATCATTGGCAAAAGGAGGAGAGACAAATCATTTGTTACTAGACTGACTCTCCCGAGTGCCCTCATGGCCATAGCACTGGGAAAGCCGAGCCCATCCTCACCCATCACTCCAGCCTCTCTGGCAGCAGGTGATTAGAACAGAGCTCCTAGGTGTGACCGAAGCTCCATCAAGAACCATGAGAAAGGCTCCTCACTCCACTGTTACAAGAAGGGAGCAGTGCCTCTCACCATCCTCTCACTGTCTCCACTTCTCTCATCCGTGAGAACTGCCAAAGTAGAAACTCTCCCCTTCTCGGTACTTGGAGAAAAGGACCTCGGCTCCAACAGCATCTGGTTCCTCTCACTCTACAATTTCTTCTTCTTGTCCCCTTCACCAGCTCTTCTCTCCTACCCAGCCTTGAAATTTGTGTGCCCCAAGGCCCTTTGTATGCCATTCTTCTGGTCTTCCTGGATGCTCATTCATCTCCTCAGAGACCTCACATGTTCTCTTGATTGCTAACAATTGCCTCTGTACTGAGGACTCCCAAATCAACAGCTCTAGTTCTGGCTTCTAACTACACAGAGAAAGATACTAAACATTCCTAAGTAGCTTCTCGGCATCTCTCCAAGGTATCCCAAATTACCTCAAATTTATATTTGTAGGCTGAGCCCTCTTCCCTGCCTCTTCAACCCACTCTTTCCCTTAGATAATAGTATCACTATCCTTGGAGTCATCCAGAAAAAAAAACTAAAAATGTCTTCGGATCCTTCTTCTCCACCCACAACCAATCAACTGTCAAGTTCTACTAAACCTATTATGATCTGACTAGATCTCTGCCTCACCGGGTATAGTTCATGCCACCTTCTTCCTCTCATCTGGACTATGTAATACTTTCCCAACTAGACTCTCTGCATAAGGTTGCTCCCCAGTTACGCATCCAGTTACACATATGAAATATAGGTCAGATCAGGTCACACTCTGTAGGGAGACGGCTCCCCTGCTACATCCTATGTAAATCTCCTGCATGGAAGTTACAGTAGTTGCCCTAGTTGAACCATAATAAGGTAAAGGGGGTGGGTTTTCCCCAAAGGGTAGTCCAACATCTGAGAGAAAAGTCGAATCTTCAGGCAGCAAAATGGCTTCCAGGGGGGCCATAGTTAGGTGGGAGACAGAATCTTTCCCCCTTGTCCTCACTCTTTGGGGTCTGGACTTGAGGCCCCAAGAATGGGGTGTCCACAAGGCTCTGCAGAGGCAGAGTGAAGTAGGTTAGGAGTAAGCCCAGTTGTGACAGCACACACAAAATGTGTTCAACATCCCTTGTGAGGGAGACTATCTAATGCATATTATTCTATGTACACTTCAGTTTCTGCCAGTAAGCCTGGTTTACATGGTCCAGAAAGGCCTGAGCTCTGCTTCAGAAAGTACATTAAAGTGGACAAGCCACCCTCTGAGGCTACCATGGTAGACAGAGGGTCCTCATGAAAAGTGAGAATTCCCAGAGAAAGCTGAACCCTGGGATATAAGATCTGGGGATACAAGATCTAGCCAAATCTCCCAGGTGGCAGGTCTCCCTGTTGCCAACCTTGGAGGACTAGGATTCCCTTTGTCAAGAAGCCAGCAGATCTTACACTCCTCTACGAAGTCTGTTCAATAGACACCAGTGCCAGAATCCCTGACCCAACATCCATTGGCTCTCAGGAACCCATTCCCTCTCTTGCTACATGACTAGGCTCCTTCAGCAATCTCAAGGAATCAATAGAACAATCTCAAGGGGGCAGAAAAACTGGAATAGTTAGCCTCCAGCTCCCATCTATCAGTGATTGATGCCTGCTTCAGGGACAGGGGGCATTAATTCTCTAGTATTTCCAGCCTTCCTTTCTGACCTGAGAGGAAATATGGACAAGACATCCATAGCATCTGACACAGAATGAATTTATACTACTCTTGTCCTGCTTTCTTGTTTGTGTTTTGCTGCCATATATACCTTCTAACCCTGCTTCAAACTGTGTGGAATGAGGTGAAGTATAAATAGAAAATTCTTATAGTAATTTCAACTATTATTGTGCCTACTCCTTTCTGCACACATAATTTAATGACAGAAATTCCCTCTTGCTCCCTATTACCAAAAGCAAGGATCCTACAATTCCTTTCTGCAAAATGGTATGAATTTCTACCCTGTTGCTGTGATTCTACAAATATTTCATTCCCCCCTCCCACCCACACTGATTTCCTCCATAAATAGACATCTAGCTGCCAGTTCTTCATTCTTCAGGGGTTTTTTGTTTTTGTTTTGTTTTGTTTTGTTTTTAATGAAAGTTAAACATTGCTGAGTGGATGATCACCCTGGGTTTCAGGATGATGAGGAAATGTGTTTGTTTCGTCAAGTTCATATTGGATCATATAAAAGCACGTCCCACATTATGCCTCTCACTGTCCTCCTGACTATCTGGAAAATACCTCAAAATGGCATTACCTTCAACTCTAAGCTTAAGTTAGAGTAAGTACCTTGGTTGTATGTGCTTAAAAATGTTAGCATTTTCCAATTATCTGGCAATTTTTCTTTTATCCTGCATTACTAAATTTACCTGGGGAGCAAATATCTCACTCATGATCTCTCCTGTCTCCCTGAGAGTCTTTTGAGTTTAACGTAAGAAGACAATGAAACCATAATGTGCAGAGAACAATACATAAAATGTCTTTTTGCTCTTTTGCTGTTGTTGTTTATAAAGATAATATATGAACACTATAGAAAATACAAATGATACAGAAAACTCTAAAGACAAAAGTTTCTTTTAAAAAATTCATCTTGGGGCGCCTGGGTGGCTCAGTCGGTTGAGCGTCTGACTTCGGCTCAGGTCATGATCTCATGGTCCGTGAGTTCCAGCCCCGCTTCAGGCTCTGTGCTGATGGCTCAGAGCCTGGAGCCTGTTTCAGATTCTGTGTCTCCCTCTCTCTCTGACCCTCCCCTGTTCATGCTCTGTCTCTCTCTGTCTCAAAAATAAATAAACATTAAAAAAAAAAATTTAAAAAAAATTAAAAAAATCATCTTAAAAAAGGAAACGCAAAGACAATAAAAAAATAAAAAATCATCTTAAGTCTTACTGTACAAATAACTGCTGTAAATATTTTGGGAAACATGACAAATATACACACCATTCAGACATACAGTAAATGGCGTCGTACCCTGCATGCTGTTTTGCCAGCTACTTTTCACCTAAAATATCTTTTCCGATCTTATTTCTTAAAAGACTTTAGTTGTTCAGAGTAGTTTCAGATTTACAATAAAATTGAGAGGAAAGGATGGAAGTTTCCCATATACTCCCTGATGCCACACAAGCACAGCCTTTCCCATTATCCACATCACTCACCAGAACAGTACATTGTTTACCAAGGACAAACCTACAATGACACATCACAATCACCCAAAGCCCATAGTTTACCTCAGGGTTCACTCTTGGTGTTGCACATTCTATGAGTTTCGACAATGTATAACAACATATATCCATTATTAGAACATCGTACACGGTATTTTCAGTGTCCTAAGAATCTTCTGTGCTCTGCCTATTCATCTCCCTCTCCCCTCCTGCCGCCACCTCTGGCAACCACTGATCTTTCTATTGTCTCCAGAGTTTTCCTTTTCCAGAATGTCACACAGTTGGAATCTACAGTATATAGCTTTCTCAGATTGGTTTCTTTCACATAATATTCTTCCATGTCTTTTCATGATGAGATAGCTCATTTCTTTTTAGTGCTGAATAACATCCCATTGTCTGGATAGACCACAGTTTATTTATCCGTTCACCTACTGGAGGGCATCTTGGTTGCTTCCAAGTTTTGGCAACGATGAATAAAGCTGCTATAAACACCAATGTGCAGGTTTTAGCATGGACATAAGCTGTTCATAATTTTTAAAAGTTACTATGTGTGGGGCACCTGGGTGGCTCAGTTGGTTAAGCAGACAACTTCGGCTCAGGTCATATCTCATGGTTCTTGAGTTCAAGCCCAGTGTCAAGCTGGCTACTGTGAGTATAGAACCTGCTTCAGATCCTCTGCCTCCCCCTACCCCATGCCCCTTCTCCACTTGTGCTCTTTCAAAAATAAACATTAAAAAAAGAGTTGCTATTCGTTTTTATAGCAATTAATACTAACATTACCATTTGGTCATTCTATCTTATAAAAACGAATATACATCACAACAAACTTAAAAATAAGCTAACAGCATTAGCAGATAATCCCTGTGAAAGTAGGGTTTCCCTGGTTGAAATCTCTACATTTTTTCTCATTCACTTGAAGCATAGGGACAGCTTTCTCCACCCCCACCCCTGCCTCTAAGCTCAGGTTGGTCTTCCTTCCTCACGCACACAAAAATTCTTATACAAACAACCTGTCCACCCAAAATCTTTTCCAGATAAACATGTGTTTCCTGCTGAGAACTAAAAAGAATCCTGCCCCATAGCTTGGTTTATTCCGTTTCCCTTTCAATTTTTTCCCCTCTTTTGCAAGAGTAGATTTCTGAGGTCTCTTCTAAGCCCTCAAGTTCTGGTTTTATGATTTTAGAAAAACCTTACAGGATATTAGCCAGGAGGAATATGAGGCCTAATCATTTCCTTCTCCAACTACATGGCTGGAATGAGAGCAATGCTACCTCCCTCATGCTGCTGACTCAACATGATTTTTAAAACCACTGTGCCATTGCTCATTATACACAGACTAATTCCAAACCCAGGACTAAAGGTAAAATGCCTTTATCACATAACCCAATTTCCTGCAACACTAACACCAGAGCTTTGAACCTCAGCCAGCTTTTTATGATCATTAAAAAAAAAAAAAAAGGCAAGGAGACAGCTGCTTTAATCAAATGTCATTTCTATCATATGGTCACTTCCTGTCAGAGGCTAGCAATTTACAAGTGTATATCTTGGCTACTAGGTTGGCTTTTTTATTTGTTTGCTTTTTGATGATTATATTATGCCTTAAATTAGAGGGAAACAAAATTAAAAATCCACTCAAAGAGTTCTTTATTGACTACGATTAATAACCCAGTCTACATTGTGAATAAGAGTTCATAGTTTTCTAGGAAAGTCAGAGAGGTATGTAAGAACACTTCCGGGGTGCCTGGGTGGCTCAGTTGATTAAGCATACAACTTCAGCTCAGATCATGATCTCGTGGTCCGAGAGTTCAAGCCCCGCGTTGGGCTCTGTCCTGACCACTCAGAACCTGGAGCCTGCTTCGGATTCTGTGTCTGCCTCTCTCTCTGCCCCTCCCCCCTCCCTGTCTCCCTCTCTCAAAAATAAACAAGCATTAACAAACTTTTTTTTTCAAATATATTAAAAAAAAGAATACTTCAAATATCAGGCTAAAGTGTGACAAATGCCTCTATCTTTTGGAGTATTTAGTATCAGCTCACCTGCCACACCAACAAAAGTCTAGATATTTGTTTTAATTCAGCCATTTATCATAATCTAGTAAATGTTTATTTACAGTTTAAACACACAATAGTTCAACAAACTGCTAGGGTTCCCACCAAAAAATTAGTGAACAGGGCTTTTCGACCCTCAGCTGTCTTTCATTCACAAATCACTTTGGGGACAAGGTGGCATTCTGCTCCATTGTGGATGTTAAATAGCAGGCTATCTTTTGCAATGGCGTTAGTTCTAAGCTCTAGGAACACTCAACTTCTTTCTTCTTTTTCTATCATATGCTTATGCATCCAACAAGTCTTGAACCTTTATTAAGTGCTGGATGCTGTGATGGGAGGTAGGGGTACAATGGTGAACAAGGTATAGTAGTATCTTCAACTGAAAGTCTAGCATTGGAGGAAGATTGTAAACAACTGTTACTTTGCATAGTACAACTCTCCATGGGAGTGTGGGTGGGCAGGAATCTTACCCAGATGTGGGAGAATCAGAGATGGCCTTTCTTAAGAAGCACAATAAAGCTATAACTTCAGAACAAGTGAAGAAGAGGTGAATCAGGAAAAATGGGGACAAATGTTGCAAAAAGAAGCAGCCATATGTACCAATGTCCAGAGTTAAAAGAACATAAGGTTCAAGGAACTCCTAATATTCACCTTCTGACTTGGTTACTCTAACTCCTAGTAGGTGCCTCATCATCATCAAATACTTAGCAAATTGTCTACTATTTACTAGGGCCAAGAACACCAAGCCATAGGGGTAAGAGTACTTCACAAAGGTTCTTGAGTTGCTATGCTGAGGTACAGGAAGAAACTACTGGAACTCCCATTTGTGTGTTTCTCATACTCTTCATTTCAATTCTGTAATCCTTTATAGTGTTTATAACATACACAGTATTACATATATATAAACTTTATGAAGAAACATAATGTCAGTGATGAATCACGGGAATCTACTCCTAAAGCTAAGACTACACTGTATGTTAGCTAACTTGACAATAAATTAAAAAAAAGAAAAAGAAAACATACATATATTTGGAGGGCATGCTGAGCTCTGACATCCACGTGATCAAAAAAAGTTTGGAGACCACTGATCTAGATGGATTTACATTCTAGTTGGAGAAACGAGTGACACTGAGATGAAAGGCACCAAGGCTAAGTGCTATGTCTGGGTATTAGGGAAGCAAAGGGTAGGAAAAGATACCTGAGGGCTGGGGTGGTCAGGGAAGGCTCCAAAGCAGAGATGGCATTCAATTTAGGCCTTGACAGAAGAGTGAAGCTCAAACCAAGTAGAGACATTAGGAGAGGACTTTTTGTCTGGGAAGAATGACAAGCCCATGTATATGGGTGTTGGGAAGCAACGAGAAAACCACCTTCTGTAACACAACAGACTCCTAGTGAGTAGCAGAACAGACGATGTGACCCTGGAATGGACACAAATGTTGCAGAACAGTGGGCATCTCCAGTATCTGGCTAAGAAATCACACTTTGTCGCTGGAAGCAGGGACCCTGGAACAGTCATTATTCCTTCTGTGCCCAGTGGCAGGCCTTCTCTGCAAATGGAAAAAGCTGAGCTAAATGCACAGTGAAGTTTTATAACTCTTAAGAATATGTTACCAGTGAAAGTAGTTTTCAAGAATGAGGGCAAAAGAAAGATGTTTCAAGAGTGCTGAGATAGCTCACCATCAAATACCTTCACTAAATAAACTTCTAAAGGATTTACTCTGAAGGGGAGAAAAATGATCCTCCAAGGAATATCTGAGCAACAGAAGAAAATGGTGAGGAAAAAAATTATACACATTTAGCTAAATATAAACAAACAATGATGAAATAAGTAATAATGTCTAGTTAATGGAGCTTCAAAAGAAAAATAGAAAATACATCTAAAATATCAACGAATTGGGGGCACCTGGTTAAGTGTCCAACTTCAGCTCAGGTCATGATCTCGCAGTTTGTGGGTTCGAGCCCCTCGTTGGCTCTGTGCTGACAGCTCGGAGACTGGAGCCTGCTTCAGATTCTGTCTCTCTCTCTCTGCCCCTCACCTACTTGCTTGCTTGCTCTTTCTCTCTCAAAAATAAATAAAACATTAAAATATCAACCAATTGTACCTAAGCCAGAGGAGGGTGAGTAGAGATAAAACATTCTAAGATCCTTATTTGCTCATTAGGATCTCAGACCATTTTTCAAAGCGGCTGTACCATTTTGCAATCCCACCAACAATAGGAAAAGTTTGAGTGTTCCACAGTCTCATGAACATTTAGGGTGGTTGGTCTTTGCCATTTTAGCCATTTAGCCATTAGTGGTATCTCACTGTGGTTTAAATTTGTACTTTTCTATTGCCTAAAAACGTTGAGCATGTTTTTACATGCTTATTGGACATTAGCTATTTCTTCTTTTGAAAACATGTTCAGTTCCTTTGCCCATTTTTTAAAAGTTGCATTGTTTGTCTTCCATTTGTACCACAACTTTCTGGTATATGCTGTTCATTTTTGGAAAGAAGTTAGCAACTGTTGGGGCACCTGGGTGGTTCAGTCGGTTAGGCGTCCAACTTCAGCCCAGGTCATGTACTCGGAGTTTGTGGGTTTGAGCCCTGCATCGGCTCTGTGCTGACAGCTCAGAGCCTGGAGCCTGCTTCAGATTCTGTGTCTCCTTCCCATTCCCTCTCCTACTTGTGCTCTGTCTCTCCCAAGAGTAAATAAATAAACATAAAAAAAAAAAAAAGCTAGCAACTGTTTTTCCTATTAAGAAATATATTCCTCTACTATTAATTCCATGGGATTCACCTGAGAACTCTCACCAAGACTGTGTCCAAACTGAATAAGACAAAGAAGGTTTCAGAAAGGTTACAGTTCATTTCTACCATATATATATATATATGTATGTATGTATTGGTGGGGCAGGGGGTGTTGAGAAATATCCAGACTTATGTTTTAAAATTCCATGCATATTCTGGCTAAACAAACATAGAAAATCATATTTTTGCCAGGTTTTTTATATAATCTTTAGCTGAATAAGATAATACAGTTAAATTTGAATTCTAATAGAATAATCTAAATTACAATGATTCTACTTCGTCTCCCTTTATAATTCCTAGCACATACCACAGAGATTTTTTTTTTTTCCTGGCCTCTCTAGAATGGGTCTGGTTAACATCACGGTCAAGTTCTTTATTAACTGAAATACATCTGATTTTAGCAACTGCCACTGCAATCAGTCAGTCAACAGCAAAGCAAAGCAAAGTCCAAGGGACACATATTCCAGGATTCCCTGAGGCTCTGAAAACATCATCAAGGGGTGTGACTGCTCATCTTCTTCATTTAGTAGTAGCATCCTTAGTTGTATGTATTACAGAAACAATCCTCAAATCCATCTTTGATCACAAGATTAAAAACAGTACATGCCAGCAGGTCCTCTACCTGTAAAGCATTTATAAACCTTCACCATTTGCCCTTGAGAAATAGAGTGCTAATTCAGCTCTACAGGTTTCTTTTTAAAAAAAAAAAAAAATTTAACATTTATTTTTGAGAGACAAAGCGAGACAGAGCACAAGTGGGGGAGGGGCAGAGAGAGAGGGAGACACAGCATCCAAAGCAGGCTCCAGGCTCTGAGCAGTAGGCACAGAGCCCGACACGGGGCTCGAACTCACAGACCGCAAGATCATGACCTGAACAGAAGCTGGACGCCTAACCAACTGAGCCACCCAGGCACCCCATAGTTCTAAAGGTTTCTATTTGAGTGGCTGCCCAAAAGCTTACCAATTAGTTCCTTAATGTGATGTAGTAACTGATGAAAGAGGTCTAAAGAGCCTCTGTGCTCTGTCTGGCCTTCAAGTCTACTTTTTCTCCGTTTTGTATTTGTATCAAATGAGAAGATAGGAGCCCGTTGCACTTGATCTGTAAGGAATGAAGCTTTTCATGGTTCACTCTATTCTCCACATCAACTGTATACTCACTGTAGAACTATGGGACTTCTCTACAACAATTAAGAGATAATTCCCCCTTGCTTTAATTTTGTATCCTTTAAGAACTATTTTTGGGGCGCCTGGGTGGCTTGGTCGGTTAAGCGTCCGACTTCGGCTCAGGTCATGATCTCACGGTCTGTGGGTTCGAGCCCCGCGTCAGGCTTTGTGCTGACAGCTCAGAGCCTGGAGCCTGTTTCAGATTCTGTGTCTCCCTCTCTCTCTGCTCCTCCCCTGTCATGCTCTGTCTCTCTCTGTCTCAAAAATAAATAAACGTTAAAAAAAAAAATTTAAAAAAAAAACAAACTATTTTTAACCTTTAGCCTTGAATGTGGAACTCCGGATAAGGCGGTGGCGGGGGGGGGGGGGGGGGGGGGGGAATGTAAACTATGGCATTCAGAATTCTTTAAACCATCTGTGCAGAAAAGCAAAAACTATTGTCATTGAAAGGTTAATCCGAAAAAGGGGTATTTCAAGAGATATTTAGGGAACTAGGCTAGCTAGCAAAACAATTCTTCTACTTTTATAGGCAATGATTAAATCTCAGAATCAAACCAGTGGGGAACACTTTCTGTAATCAATAGACACAGAAATTTTCTCTTTCCCCAAAAAAGAACACCCACTCACTCACACAGGTGACACATTTTGGGTGTTAATGTGCCAGGTTAATGCTCTATTCGTGGAAATAAAGTGGATCAATTCTCAAACAACCTATTTTGGTAAGGGTCTCCAACAGTTGTAGCTTCAAATCAGAGAATAAACAGGCTTAGTGATTCTCAGCATCTGGTGTAGACTGGTAACAAGGTGGGGATTTTAGAGAGGAGAGCCTGGTCTCCTTTTGTGACTACCTATATTTCCGCATTACAAACTGTCCCTAATCCACTTTGGTAAAGTGCATTCCTGAAGCAATAACGCATAAGAGATGAGAGTCAAATTTCCACAAACAAAACCTTCCACATTTTCTTGTAGCTGTATGAGAAAATTCCCCTGAGAACACAAGAACGGGTATGTTAGCTTCATACTATAACTGCAGGTAAATGAACAGAAAAACTTATTTTTAAACAAGCTCTAGCTTTCTACTTAAAACTATATAAATAATAGTACTAGAAGGCTTTCTTCTTCCAGTATTTGTGTTGAACTCTAAACAAAACAAGTCTTCATGGGAAGCCTCTTGGACTTCCTTGGGGCAAATTACCATCTAAGACGATAAAGGAATTACCCTGGATCAAAGGGTTATTAAGAAGAGACACCTTTGATGAAAACATTCTTAGTGAGACTGTTTGCCCAGGCTTGTGAAAGAGCTACGAATCTGGCTTCAGCAATGACAGGGTCATTATGAACTGAAAGCTTATTCTAGATCATGTGTCTGGTGTTTTAGATTAATAAACAAAGAAATCAGAGTCTTGATTTTTTTTTTTAATGTTTTTATTGAAGGCACTGGCAAATGCATTGCACAACAGGGAAAGTGACAGCTTGACGGTGTACGTGGGGCACACGCACACGGAACAGGCAGAGACAAGAAAGCATTCTTCCCTGTGAAAAAGCCAAACGAAACTGTCCCATGATGCATCTTGGTCTGTTTTCCACTGACCTGGAACTCAGGGGTGTGATCAGTGCTCTCCAAAAAAGAAGAGTGCAGGGTCATTACCTTAGATTCAGAAATTCATGACTTTGGTTAAGAAGGTGAATGGAGTTAGAGATAAGGACAACAGACTTTTAAAGAGCTGAAGTTGCCTGGGACTAAAATGTGCCACATGGCCACATATCCCCAAGCTTAGTATAGCCCCAGCCTTTCACTGAAGGCCAGCCCTCTGGAGCCTAGACCAACCTCCCCTTCCAGGTTAACCACCAACGCCTCCCCGACACAAACCTGTGCTCTAGTCAAACTGGGATCTTCACCACTCAGGGCCCTTCCTCCTATCAGACTCTGCCCAGGTCACTCCCCTCACCAGGAATGGCTTCTCACCTTCCTAAACCCAATCCTCAAAAAAGTACTTCCTCACCCGAAGCTGCCTGCAGACCTGCAAAGGAAGAGCAAATTTCTAATGCTCGTCCACAAGCAGCACTCTGTGTAGCCTTCGCAGTCTTGCACAGTTATTCAATTGCCTACATATTTTTGCCTTTTCTCTCAAGTGGAACAAATTTCTTAGAAAGTAAGATTTTATAGTTTTATATCCTCCCAGAATCTATCATAATGAGCATCTATACCCATCAGTGATATCCTTACACATGACACTAACATGCAACTGAAAATTATAAATACAACTTAAAGATCCCTTGTTACCATTTCAGGGTGTCTAGAATGCTATGGTTCAGTGGGATTGCCTGCTTCTCAAAGGCCGTCTCATTGAGGCACCTGTGGTGTAGTGATCTTTAAAAGGACCTGGCGTCGGAATCATTTGTGAGCTTTAATTTAGGCTTAAACACTATTTTCATACCTAAATTTGGGCAACTTCATTCACTTATTAAATCAAACGTTTATAGCAGACTCTATTTCACACTAAATCGGAATATCTGGAGACCAAGAATCTGCACTTGAAACTCTAAGAACCAGTGGCCCAGCAGGAAGGACACACAAATAAACAGTTAAAATACAAACGCAATAGTTGCCCTATCTCTGTGTCTGCATGTCTAGGGGGAGGAAGCCCAGATGGTGCTGGGGAATTAAGAGCACACACAGAAGAGGTGATGCCTGACCTGACTCTACAGCCTGAACAGCAGAAGAAATACCCAAGGGAAGTCTCTGTGAGTCATTCACATTCTGACACTCTCCTGCTTAAAAGGCATTCACTGGCTGCATTCGGGGCTCAGGGCAAACTAGCACACCTGCAGCTGACCTTGCCCCCATCAAAACCCTATAACTCATCCATCCCCGCCTGGCCCTGGGGTCCACGCCTGCCCTAATCTCTGCTCTCCTCTCTCCTCTCCTTCCTCTCTCACCCTACCCCCAACTAAAATGATTTCAGGACTTGCTTTACTGAACCTTATTCAAGTCAGGGTTCGACTGTCCTCCTTAAAGTAACCCCAGCATCAACACCAAAGGTCTTATCACACAGATTCACATTTACCTGTTTAGACTGTGAACTAGGGGTGTGTGCGGGGTGGGGGTGGGGGGTTAGGGTATCTCCCATGTCCAGCATATAAACAGCAATAAATGAATGAATGGGTAAAATCACACTCACATGAAAAAGTAAACAGAAGTATAAAAGAGCTTGCCAGATTCCTGTACCTACAAGTAGTTTACTATTGCTAAATTACAGAGAGTATGAATGACTAGTAGGAGATGAGATTTAAAAGGAAGGTTACTGGGGCGCCTGGGTGGCTCAGTCGCGGTTGAGTGTCTGACTTCGGCTCAGGTCATGATCTCGTGGTTTGTGGGTTCGAGGCCCGCGTCAGGCTCTGTGCTGACAGCTCAGAGCCTGAAGCCCGCTTCGGATTCTGTGTCTCCTCTCTCTGCCCCTCCCATGCTCATGCTCTCTCAATAATAAATAAACATCAAGAAAAAAATTTTAAAGGAAAGTTACTATCAAACCTGTACGGGAAGAAGGGGCTGGACTTTCACAGATCACAGGAAGGCACTAAAAGGTTTCATATAGAGGAGAAATGTTATGAGATTCCCTAAGTTCTCTCAAGATAAGGCCAGGAGAGACCCAGGTCCCAGGGCTGGTTTGTCATGATTAAATAGAGAACACACATACAGAAACAAAACATACACCATAATGTATAAAGGTAAGAGTATCTTCTGCAACTCCTAGCTATTAACCTACTAATCTTATAGTGTTTAGTTTTCATATCCCTAAAATTGGTTGTATATTTTCATGATAAAAGGTGGAGAAAGGGCACAGATCAGGAAATGCAGCCATTTATCAGGACACTGTGGGGAAGAGAGCATTCTGGGAAACCACTCCCTTTTCAAAACACGCCAATTATATCCCTGGGTCACTCACAAAACCACCTACTAGATAATGTCTTCTATAAACTGATATATCAGTGGTAACCTTTGTTGGACCTATTTCCAGCTCAATGGTTTCTGTATTTATGTGATGGCAGTAATCCACACCAGAGACTGAATTGAAGTAAATCAAACCGATTTAAAACCTTAAGCCAAGAGGAGAAACCTTTCTTTTTCCCAAATATTCTTACAGCAAGCTTCCCCATTGCAAGTAAGAGGGTGCTGCAGGAAAAGCCTCGAGTCCCTTACCCAGGTAAGTAAGAGGTCTCGGGTCCCCCTGAGCTCCCTTTCTCCAGCCCACAGAGGCAGGTAAAGGAGAGAGGAGGGGGGATGGAAGGGTGTTGCAACAGGCTCTTATCAGCCTCTTTCAGGAATTCGGAGCAAACCTCTGCAGGGCTCCTGAAGCCCAGGGTTTCTCAGAAGGGCTGGAGATCCACAGATGGACATATAGATAAAATAAGTTCTGTTTGCTCCTTTGTTTCCAAGGCTAACTGTAGCAATCATGTGATCTCTGGGGAAAATGAAACATTTTTCTACTCACCAAGAGACTGTTGCAAGCCAAGCAGCCAAACAGATCACTAAGGACAAGGGGCGGGTCCTCACGTAAAGCACAAGCTCTCCGCTGAGACTTAACGCTAGGCTCCAGCTCTGGCATGGGGTTAGAGTGAGTTTGCTGGCTAGACCAACAAAAGCTGAGCCCTCTAGGCAGCCAGTTCTCTCCCTCCCTCCCTGAGCATCTTCCCACAGGTGAGAGTGACTCACTCACCAGCGAGTGAATTCTTTATACTAACTGACGCCCACATACCTGGGGTACAGAGTCTGCCTGTGGGACAGGTTTCCACAACACTTTCATCAGCCTGGGTTCATGAGGAAAATGTACGAGTGGCACGTGCCAAGCTCCCAGTGACCACCCCCCCCCCCCCGCCCACAACGGTGCTGAGAGCAGCAGGGGAAAGGAGACCACATGGGGCTTTCCGGAGAAGAGGCAGGGTCACTCACACATGTATATACAGAAGCACACGTTAGCATCCCTGAGTATGAAGGGCAGACGTGTAATGTAAACTTCCATCCAATGCCTTTGAAATGACTGTGGTCCAAACTGGGATTCGGCTGGAGTCTGGCAGGAAGAGGCTGCAGGTGCTAGCCTACCTTTCCAGGCCTCCGTGAGCTGAGCCAGTTGTGCAGAGTCTCATAGAAGCTAGGGTTCACATAGCAAAGGTGAGCTCCACCACTGAGAACTACAGGCTTTCGGCTCAAGTCTGTGGCAAAACATGACAAACTGCAATAGCCAAATCCCAGGAGTTAGGTGGACAACACTCAGCTCTCTTCCCTTATTCTCACATCCAAGTACGCCAACAAAGTATGCCTACTTATATATATAAAGCAGTTCAGTGTATATTTGGGTTTAAAATATAGGATTTGTCTAATTTTAGTTTTTCATTTTAGTTTTTGTTTTGTTTTGTTTTCTGTACTGATAACCAGTTCCCGTGTTCCAGGCTTTAAAAATGACGACCTACCCCTCTAGGGTGGTGCACCTGTTTGGCTCAGAGCTCTACACCAGTTCCTCCCACAGTAAGGGCCAGGGACCCTGTGCAGGTTCTAAAGGAGTTTAATCTCCCTTCCAAAGAATCAGTTCCTTCTTTCTTAAAAACAAAAAGAAAAAATCAGTTTTATATATTGTATTGCATTGGTTCTTAACCAGGAGTGATTTCGCCCCTAGGGACATTCGGCAGTGTCTGGAGACATTTTTGGCTCTCACAGCTGGGGTGGGGTGGTTTGCTACCGGCATCTGGATTGTGGAGGCCAGGGATGCTGCTAAACAGCCTACAGTACACAGCACCGCCCTCATAACAAAAGTTATCCAACCCCAAAGGTCATTTGTGGCAGTTAAAAAACCCTGCAGTATTTGGATTCTGTAGATTTCATCTGGGGAAAAAAAGTATTTTGTTGCTTAAAAATAAGTTTGAAAATTTCTGCTCTAGGACACCTGCTGGGACCCAAACTATTCAACAACATGATAAAGACTCTTTTGTATTGAGCTTCAAAGTACTCAGATAGTACAGATTTTCACATCCGACGCTGGCTTTTAAATTCCCGTAATAGGTCTAGCTGCTATAAAGAGCTAAGGCCCCGTCTCTCTTTCTGTTAAACCCTGAGTGGGAATCAAGGAGCTGTAGCCACCTAGTAGGACCTAATGCAAACCTCCTTCTGTGCCAGGGTAGAATCACAGTAACTTCAACCAAAGTAGGAAAGATCAGACAGAGGCTGAGGGCTTGTCCCGATGGGAAGCCACGGGTGTTGGCTCCATAGAGATCAGGTCTCCATCAGTTAGGCAGAGAGCCAGAAGTTAAATATATTGCTTCTTTTAGGAAGGAAAGTGAACAATGGCCTCTTCATGTGAAACCACAATGGGAGTTTAGGAAGGGGCAGAGCATAATTCCCAGGATGGAAAATGGCCTGGGCTCCAATGTTCGGTCCTTGGTCCTGCAGCACTCAGTCATTGCTGGTGAACTCTCTATTTACTAATTCCTATGCAAAACCCATGGACTAAGTGGCACCTTTTGATGCCAACCAAAGGAATAATTCTGATTCTCAGGTTGAGGGGATAACTACAGCTGTCTACCCTATCATGAAGGCTTCCTGCTACTCTGAGGGTCTCTGAGGTGTCTCTCAGCAAATGAAACTAACAGCCCACGCGTAGGCTAATCCTTCCAGATATAAAGACAGAACCTACATGAACCTACCACATCACGCGTGGCCCTCTAAGCCCTGCTTCATCTTCCATCTCTTTCTCTCTCTCTCCAAAAGCCATCAGGCCTTCTTCCAGGAGGTGCCCCAGGGCACTTGGGCACTAACCATAACACACCATCCTGAACTGTGTTTACATGACCACCTTCCTCTCCAGGCTGCGAGCTTGATCACGGTAGCCTGTGTCCTACCGGCTGGCACATCAGGAACCTAATATTCAATGAATGGATGAATGAACTTGACCTGTCAACCATGGGACATGCTCCCAAGTAAGTCCTCCCCAAACTGTAGAGCAGGCCGGACCCTTCCTCACGCTGTACGTGCGGCTTGCAGTGTATGAATGTGAGTACAGAACTCGCTTCAGTAAACACAGCCGTGGAACAGGATAGGCCTGTGCAGATGTTAGATCTTTCTCCAGGAACCATTCCATATGTAAAACAATTGGAGGGTGGAGAAATTCAATAAACAGCTGCCCTTTGAGGTGGCAAAAGACACACTCTCCCTTTTCAAGTGCAATCAGCGGGTTGGATGACCTTGCCTCAACCCTTGCAGCAGAGAAACAACCCTGGTGTGGCTTCCTCATCAGTCCTCAGAAGGATCCACACAAAAAAGCCCTCACACACAATAAACTGCAAACACAAACACACTTTCAACCCAGACACTTTCATTTAGATTATCAAGTCTTAGAAGATAAAGATTTAATCACACTATAGGCTTTTTTTTTTTTCTTTTTCTTTTTAAGAAGAGTGGGTCCTGGGACATTCCCAAGCTGTGGGTCCAGAACTGCTGGGGTGAGCCCCTTAGAAGGGAGGAGGACTCCACAACCAACCTCTCAGAATGCAAACTATGTCTAACGTGTGCAACTAGTGTTTAGATACTTCTGAAACAAATTTTTAAACCCAATTAGAGACTTTCCTGAATGCACTGAATTTTGCCATTAAGTGTATTAATAGTCCCGAGAGACATGGTTCAAATAGCTACACATACACAAGACTCGGGGAAATACAGAAAAGGCCTTGATAACCAACCTAGGGTTAGAAACCACTAAGCCAGTCCATTTAAAGAGTTTCCCTCCACTGTGCTGTACTAACAGCCCTAGAAATAAGGCTCTTTTGTTTCAACTGATAATGAGAGATCAGGAAAGATTGCCAAAAGGAAGACGCTAATAGGGGTTCTGTCCGGTAGAGCTGTCTGGGGTACAGACAATAAGAGGGAAGCTCTTTCAAAGAAGTCTTACTCCGAGGACCAGTCTTGTCTTGACAGACTGAAGTTGCTGTCAGTGATTAATGAGGGGGCTTTAATCCACATCCTATACCGGACCCCAGCCCCTCCTTTTCAGGTATGAAGAATACTGAAAGGAGGAAGACAGGAGAAAGACAGAATTTTGGAGTCCCTGTGGGCTGCCCTCATAAATGTATAGAACTAGGTCCCCTTTGATTTTCTAAGTGTAGCACGATGCTAGGTGGGACTTTTCCTCTCAGCCCAGGACAAAAGACACTAAGTAGCCATCATCTAAGTTCTGAGGGCTCCCTCCCATCAGGGTTTTCTGGAGACAGCTACCCCACCGCCACCCATGATACACCAGTTCTGCACCACTCCCCCAACGTCAGAAATGAACCTGAAAAGGACTCCAACCTGAAGCTGAGGAGACAGGCTCCAAGAAAATCACTCTCGGGGGACAGGAAGGGGAGAGGATGCTAGATCTTAGGACAAGACTTCACCGTCCTTGAAGGGGGTCAAAAGATACAAACTTCCAGTTATAAAATAAATAAATTATGGGACTGTCAAGCACAGCACAGCGACTATAGTTAATACCGTTTTGCGTGTTTGAAAGTTGCTGAGAGTGGGGCACCTGGGTGGCTCAGTCGGTTAAGCGTCCAACTTTGGCTTGGATCATGATCTCACGGCTCTTGTGTTCGAGCTCTGTGTCAGGCTCTGTGCTGATAGCTCGGAGCCTGGAGCCTGCTTCAGATTCTGTGTCTCCCTTTCTCTCTGCCCCTCCCCCGCTTATGCTTGTGCGCGCGCTCTCTCTCTCTCTCTCTCTCTCAAAAATAAATAAAAACTTAAAAAAATTAGAAAGTTGCTGAGAGAGTAGACCTTAAAATTTTCTATCACAAGAAAATAGAAGTTTTTTGGTAACTATATATGGTAACGGACATTAACTAGACTTACTATGGTAATCATTTCACAATATCTACTTGTAGCATATCACCTTGTACATCTGAAACTAATATCATGTGATATTGTCAATTATACCTCAAAACAAACAAACAAAAAAAAAGACTTCACCCTCTTCTTCACTCCAAGAAGCTGGGCCAAACCTGGGGGAGGTGAGCCAAGGAGGTCTCAGCTGTGTATGACTGAAGTTTTCAAAATGAACAGGACTCAGTCTAAAACAGTAATAGGAGTTTGCCCATCAACTGATAAATAGATAAACGAAGTGTGGTATTTACACACAATGGACTATTATTCAGTCCTAAAAAGGAAGGAAGTTCTGACACCTGCTATAACATGGATGAGCCTTGAGGCCATCGTGCTGAGTGAAACAAGTCACAAAAGGACAATTCTGTATGATTCCACTCATACCAGATACTCAGGGTAGTCAGAGTCACAGAGACAGAAAGAAGGGTGGCCGCCAGCGGCTACAGGGGAGGGAATGGGAATTTATTATTTAATGCATAGAGTTTCAGTTCTATAAAACTTCTATTCAGCTTCCAGAAAGAGTTGTGGAGATGGATGGTAGTGGTCGTTGCACGACAACGCACATATAATAAATACCACCGAACTGAACACTTAAAATGATTAAGATGGTAAATTTTTATATTATGTGTCTTTTACCACAGTTACAGAGAACTTAAAAAAAACCTGAAGACAGTGATGGATGTGTTAATTAACTAGGTGGTGGGAATCCTTCCACAATGTATGTGTGTATCAAGTCACCATGACGTACGTTTTAAATATCTTGCAGTTTTGTCAACTGTACTTCAATAAAGCTGAAAGAAAAAATGAAGGTAACAGGACAGTTATAGAATTGGCCCAATGTAGTGTAAAGGAATCCACTACCCAAAGGGAAATTAGATTTCACATAGTATAATCTAAAGTAAGTACTGTTAATAGAATTCCCGGAAATATCCCCAATGAGAAGCCTCATTAAACAGGTTCTATATCCTCATCTTTGAATGGCTAATCCTGTCCCCTAGCTCTCTTTCTGGCTGAAAATAAAAGTCTAGAGGAAATCTCATCCGAAAATATCATTTCTGACATAACTACTTAAATGTCAAAGTTGAACAGGGTGGAGGTTCTGCAGATGCTTGTTAAAATGGGAAACGGTAGGAACCACTTCTCCTTCTACCTTCTCTTTGCTTCACTAAAGCTTCATATATCAGCATGGTGAGTCGGTGGAGTACAGGCTACACAACAGAACGCAAACTTCAAACTGCCTTTGCTTTGGTTAAAGAGACAAAACATGTAGGTAGAGGAAATATGTGGGTTTCAGGCTTGGGTGTCCAGGAGAAGAGAGGTAGCAATGACAGAAATGGAGGAAGCAGAAGCGATTGACTGGCAAGGACGATGATGACTGGGGTCTGAGTTGTAGGTGTTTGAAAGATACCATAGAACCAGAGTTCATGGGAAGAAATGAGGCTAAAGGTAAAAGCTGACAGTCTCCCCCAAGAGGAAAGACCTTATGAGGATGGGTGTCCACTTTTTTTAATGTTTATTTATTTATTTAAAAAAAATTTTTTAACATTTATTTATTTTTGAGACAGAGAGAGAGCATGAACCAGGGAGGGTCAGAGAAAGAGGGAGACACAGAATCTGAAACAGGCTCCAGGCTCTGAGCTGTCAGCACAGAGCCCGACGCGGGGCTCGAACCCACGGACTGCCAGATCATGACCTGAACCGAAGTCGGACACTTAACCGACTGAGCCACCCAGGCGCCCCTGTTTATTTATTTTGAGAGGATGTGTATGCATGCACGCATGCCAGAGTGGGGGAGGGCCAGAAAGAGAGGGAGAGAGAGAATCCCAAGCAGGCTCCACACCCGGCTCAATCCCACAAACCGTGAGATCGTGACCTGAGCTGAAAACAAGAGTTGGATGCTTATCTGACTGAGTCACCCTGGTGTCCCCACTTTTAAGATCGAGAATGAGGAATGGAGGCCTGTTAAGCAAACAAAGGAAGGACAAAGAAATGGGAGAAGGATTAGAATTAGTACAGCACCCTGCTGAGGGGGAATGTTTTTTTTTTTTTCATCATATTCAACAAAACATGGGAATAGAAGATGCATGCTTGCTAATTCAAAGAATGAGTGAGAGCTCAGGTAGGAATGTCCAGCATGTGACTGGGCAATGGTAGCTGGCCTTCATTAGAGAGATCTGGGATGCAGACATAGAAGCAGAGGGAGAGAGCAACAGGCAGAGTGAAATCCCCAGATGAAAACAGATCCCAAGGGATGTGCATGAGTACAGCCATGGGCTGAGCACTGACCCTGGAGAATATAAACTGGAGGGGGAGGGAGAGAAGTCCAAAAATACAAAGAAAGAAGAGTCAGGATGGTGCAGAGATGATCAGAAGACTTCAGAGTTGTAGAAGCCAAAAAGTGTAGGGCCCTGAAATGGAAGGAGTGTAAGCACCATCACATGCAATAGAGCTCTCCAGTAAGATGAGAACCGAAAGCTGTTGACCCGACCTGGCAACACAGATGTCCTTGATACTTCATCAAGAGCTAATTGAGTAGATGATGGTGAAGGATGCCAGAGAGCTTCAGTAGTAGCTGGAGGAGAAAACAGAAGGCAAAGAAGTGGAGACAATGTACACAGACTACACTCTCAAGACATTTGGATGAAAAAGAGGATGTGAATTGGAATTGCCCATGGAAGTGCTAGAGGACATTTAGGGTGAGGAGGCTTGGCACATTCACAGGTTGGGGAAAGCAACCAAGAGTAAGGGAAATGGAGAAGTTAGAGGTAGGGAAGCAAAGTCCCTGAAGGAGCACAGGTCCTCTGGGATAGAGGCTAAAGAATGAGAATGGGTGGGAGTGTAGATAAGGTCAGGAGCAGGATGTAGTCCTCACTCACATCCCTGGGGATCTTTTTGGGGGGCACCTGGTTGGCTCAGTTGGTAGAGCAGGTGACTCTTGATCTCAGGGTGATGAGTTCAAGCCCCACAATGTGCATAAAGCTTTACTTAAAATTTTTTTAAACATGGGGAACTGTTTTCATCTGGAGATTTCACTCAGCCTGTTGCTCTCTATCCCTGCCTCTATGTCTGCAGCCCAGATCTGTCTCACGTGTGTCAGGGAGGTCACACCTGATGTGATTTTCTTGATTCCACAGGAATCAAGGCACAGAGTAAATGGGGGTCCTGAAAAGCATGATGAAGGTTGAGTTGTCATTGAAGGGAGTGGGAGAAGGAGCTGTAGGTGTGGAGGACCACCACTCAGAATAAAGGACACAGATTCATAGGAGTGATGTAAGCTCTCAGAAGAAGAGTAAGCAGAACCAAATACAGCAGCAAGGTCACAGTGAAATATTGCTAAGAAAGGACTGCACATTTTGTAATCAGGAGGCATCTGAACAAGAGAGAACTAGAGAATGAGAAGAAAAGGAGTGTGAGGAGTATAGAGGATTTGTAAAGATACTTGGTTATACAAGGAGGAAAGAAATAGGATAGTAGCCAAGGATCAAACAAAGAATTTTTCTCCATCAACATCAACAAAGGAGAAGCAACCAAGGGAGAATAAGGGACCCTGCAAGGTGTAGTCAGAAAAGTGAGGAAGCAAGAATATGGCAAGAGGGCAGAGAGGCTGGATCTGCCCAGGTAAAGGGTATAGCCTCTGTGAGAAGAAAGGTTTCCTTGGCAGCCAGCAGAAAGGCAGACAGGAGATGGCCAGACTGAGGGACAATGCATATACACACAGATGCAAGTCACTGCCGGATTTTTCTCAGCAGAGTATAGAATCAGAATTTTGAAGACAAAAATAAATAAATAAATAAATAAATAAATAAATAAATAAATAAATAAATAAATGGAAAAAGAAAAAGAAAAAAAAGAAGGGCTTACAGATATGAGGGTCTTGGAGTCCCTGAAAAACCCACAAGAAGCAAACTAGGATTTTTTCTGGGTACACCGAGAAGTCCTACACCAGTGGATCCAGCAGCATTCTTTGTCCCAGGACCAGGACTGTAGGATGACTGTGCAGGTCTGGCATGGGCATGGCAAGCATGAAGGAGGATTAAAGGATCAGCTAACTCTTAGGCATCACTGAGTTAGTACTGCAGTAATGACCCTGGAGTCTGGGCTCAAGAGAACACCAAGTGGACCAGCAGGAGCTAAGGAATTGGATACATTAGTAGGGACCAGGTTTGGGTCATGTGGATTTGGTGGAAGTAACATAAGGATTAGAAACAAGGAAGTAACGTAAGGATTGATTAAAAGAAACATAATGCTTGAGATCCAATTTGTTTCCTTTTTTTAACCTTTCATCTCTGTATTTAACTTTTGAACATATGGAATCATTATCATAACTGTTTTAATGTCTTGTCTGCTGATTCTAAGATCTGTGTTAGTTCTGGGTTCCTTTCAATGGACTGATTTATCTCCCATTACAGGTTGTATTTTCTTGCTTCTTTGCATGCCTGGGAATTTTTGACTGGATGCCAAACATTGTGGATTCCACCTGTTGAGTACTGGATAGTTTTGTATCATATAAATATTCTTGAGCTTTGTTTGAGGACACAGTCAAGTTTCTTGGAAATAGTCTGATCCTATCAGATCTTGCTTTTTAGATTTGCTAGGTGAGCCACAACAGTGCTGAGTCTAGGCAGCCAAGACCCTTCCATGTACTCAACCCAATGCTCCATGAATCCTGAGGTTTTATAGTCTGGCTAGTAGGAACAGGCACTATTCCTGGCCCTGAGCAAGCACCAGAACAGTTCTCTCTGATCCTTTAGATGGCTCTTTCCCTGGCCTCAGGTAGTTCCTATATACTGATCAGCACTCAAGTGAATCCTCAAGGGGGACACTTTGTATTTCTCTGGAGTTCTCGCTCTCTGGGTAACTGTCTCCTTCCTGGTGTTCTATCGGAGTCCTCCAGCTGCCAAACTCTTCCTGGATTCAGATCTATCTCCTCAATTCAGGAAGCCCACTGGGTTCCCCCTGACAGAGGGGAAGAGGGAGCATCCGAGAATATGAGGGGGATGAAGAAGGAGCAATTTAGCCACAAGAGCCTCCATCATTATACTCCATGGGCCAGAAATGATGCTAGAAGTAGGAAAAAACACCCAGATCTTGACTCTGTTTGCCTTTATAGGCAGCAGACCCTCCCCCTCTATTCCTTAAAGGAATATTTCTAATATTTCTAATAAACGCTAACTTGATAAATGAGCAGTCTTGCAATATGAGTAGTATGTGATGCTGAACATGAGCACAACTGAGCCAATGGTTCTTGAAATTCACTTTGATACATGAGTGCTTTAGATTACAAGAATGTTTCTGGAATGAATTATGCTCACAAACCAAGGTTTTACTTGTACCTTGGGGATACCCATCAGGTTTCCCAGAAACAGCTGAGCCTACCTTCAGTCCTTTGGATTCATAATATTCTACCTACAATCCACACAAAAGTTCATCCTTTTTCAGTGCATGTTCTTCCTTCACATGCAACAAAATTGCAGTTTTGCCTCCAAAATGCACAGGAGCTATTTTAATTAGTAATTAAGTTGTACATTTAAAATGGATTTTCACGTGAACATAATAACACCATCTTTAACTTAAGAAGGAATTGGGTGGTGGTTAAGCCCTAAACAAGCCAGCAAGCAAACAAACCCCGTTTATGGACTCAAACAAGGGACACCATCTGGAAGTACAAAGACAACCAAACCTGTACAATTAAAACCACGAAAGTCAACACACACTTTAACTCATAAATGAGAAAGTAATTTAATAAACTAAGGCAAATATTTGGGGAGAGGCCAATACTATAAAAATATCCGCATGGAGTGAACCAACTGCAATTTTTGAATAAATAACAACGTAAATACCCAGGGCTTCTCCAAGTTGATGGGCAGCACTTGGGTCAGGCTGGTGACCAGACCTAACAAAAACCTGGTACTGGGGAAAAAGGTGGAGAAGACGGGCCAATGCTGCCTGACAATTTACAATGTCTGCCCTGGCATTTAATATTGGATCCTCTAGAGGTAAGAAATTAATAGCCAATAGTTTATACAATCTGACTTTAAAACACACCTTCTTTCTGGGACCTAGAAATGTCTTGAAAACATTAACTCATTCATCTTAACATAGCTATTGGAAGAACGCACTCATTGCAATTGTGCATCTGTGCTTAAAGAACTAACCAACCACAGAGTCTGGTTTTCAATATAATCCCAAAGAGGGAATGCCTGGATCCACTGCTCCCTTGGTCATGCTAGACAGGAGAATAGACCTCTAATCCCTATCTGTTGTCCTATCAACATTCCTATAAAGCACCCATGGCAGTGGGGCTGCTCATGAATAGGGCTGGTCTATACACACACACACACACACACACACCACACAATCCATGACACAATCAGTCCTGACAAGGAAATGCCAGCGGCATCAATCTAGACATTATCTAGATCCTCAAGGAGTGACTTAGGGCTAAGGGTAGCATTGGCTCTAATGGGCAGATTTAGGAATAGGGGCAACATATATTCCCGAGGGCCCAGCCAGCAGGAAACTGGCAAAGTAATCCTCCCCTCACAGGTAGCCATCCTTCCACACCTTCTCTCCCACTCACAGCTTCACTGACTATGGTAACTCCTACTGAAGGCCCTCTGACACACACACACCAGGATGTACTTTGCACCCTCCCAGAATATGACACACGTGCCAAGCTCAGTGTTTGTCTAGGATTTGAAACAATGTCCAAGAAAGGAGATTTATGTCATCAGACTTTTCTTAGTGCCTTTTAGATGACTTCCACAAAGTATGTGGAGTAACTTGGGTATGGATTTCCTTCCAAAGTGGGTAGGTACACAATCTGCATCAGGTCCTAATGCAGCCCTTTGTGGGTGTGTGCATGCTTGCTTATGCACAACACCCTGGGGGTAGATGCCACTAGCCCCATGTTTTTCATGTAAGGCAACCATTGCTCAAGGCCACACAGCTAGGAAATACAGGGAGCAGAGCCGGTCACTCTCATCTGAAGCTGATGCCCTTCCACCACCCACCTCACATCTCAAACACAGTAAGAGATCCTCGATAGGATTTCCCAGGGCATTCTGTCTGTAAGAGTCTATTAAGGAAAGAATTAACACTAACACCAGAAAATAAGTTTTGGGGCATTCATGAAGCTGAAGGAATCACTAAAAGTGACCTACTATCTAAAAAACCTGACTTAGAATGGCTAACATTAACAACTCCGGCAACAACAGATGTTGGCGAGGATGCGGAGAAAGAGGATCTCTTTTGCACAGCTGGTGGGAATGCAAACTGGTGCAGCTACTCTGGAAAACAGTATGGAGGTTCCTCAAAAGACTAAAAATAGAACTACCCTACAATCCAGCAATTGCACTACCAGGTATTTATCCAAGGGATACAGGTGTGCTGTTTCGAAGGGACACATGCACCCCAATGTTTATATCAGCACTATCAACAATAGCCAAAGTATGGCAAGAGCCCAAATGTCCATCAATGGATGAATGCATAAAGAAGATGTGGTATATATCTACAATGGAATCTTACTCGGCAATCAAAAAGAAAGAAATCTTGCCAATTGCCACTATATGGATGGAACTGGAGGGTATTATGCTAACTGAAATTAATCAAAGAAAGACAAAAATCATATGAATTCACTCACATGAGGACTTTAAGAGACAAAACAGATGAACATAAGGGAAGGGAAACAAAAATAATATAAAAACAGGGAGGGGGACAAAACAGAAGAGACTCTTAAATATGGAAAACAAATAGAGGGTTACTGGAGGGGTTGTGGGGGGGGATGGGCTAAATGGGTAAGGGCACTAAGGAATCTACTCCTGAAATCATTGCTGCACTAGATGCTAACTAATCTGGATGTAAATTAAAAAAATAACAAAATGTAAATAAAAAATAAATAAAAATAAGAAATAAAGCCTGACTTATCTCCTGGATTATAAAACAAAACAAAGATTTCTCTCTTTACTCTTCCCCCAAACTCCTCAGAACAGTGAAACTCTGCATCACCCCAAGCTGTAAGTGGGAGATCCTCTGGGTAGGTTGGGGTGCTAAGAGTCCAAGAGAGGAACCTTTATGGTATTCAGCAAAGCCAAAGTGTTTTTCAGTTGACTCCAGCAAAGAAGTGATCCTTCCCCTTAAAAGACGATTAAAAGTGCCCCCATAGCTACCATACAGCGCTGAATAAACACACTGAACAAATGCTCAGATACAACGTGAGAGATGGAGACGGGGAGGTGTGACGTCAGAGGGAATTCGGACAACAACAGGTGCTGGCTAAGGCAGTGCTCTGGAGAGCCCTGCCCTGTCTGAAGAGTTCACAGGGGAAAACTTCAAAAACATTGTACTAGGCCACACGCAAAACAAAGCTGGTCTATGGGCCCATTTCAGTCCATGAGCAGTTCATGTTCCAAACAGACACAGCCAGCACGCAGCCAATATTCTGCATATTAGAGAGAAGGCCCATAAAGACTGGATTTAGAGTGACCTACGAGCATTCCCAGAGGCAACGACCAAGAATGGAGGAATCAGAGGCCTCCAACGGGGGCCCCGCAACACCTGAGGCAGAGGCATGGAACAAGACATGACCTGTCACAGGTACACTTGAGCAGAACTATGAAACTGTTCTCTTTGCATCCTGGATGAATGTTCCCACAGTGTCCTCACCAAGGGGCCAGCAGGAAATACTAGAGTACTACTGAATCATCACTTATTAATATATTAATAAAATCCTGATGGTTCTCTCCCAGAGATAAGCTTCGGTCTGTGTCAGTGAATCCTTCCTCAAGTCCTCTGTTAAAAAGAACTGCTCCAGGTATCATTACCTGGTGGATTTTTTTTTTTTCAATTCCGAAACAATCACCACAAGTTTTGGAACACTTGCATCACCCATAAAGGCAATCACTTCCATCAGCCCTAGGCAACCACTCATCTACTCTCTGTTTCCATTGCTTTCCCTATGATGGACACGACACTATGAACTATAAAAGGAACTTTCATATGAACTGTCAAAGGAATCATACAAAAAATATGAAAGACTTCACGGATTTGCATGTTATCCTTGCACAGGGGCCATGCTAATCTCCTCCATATCATTCCAATTTTAGTATATATGCGCCAAATCGAACACACCTGGGCAGATTTTAAGTAAGCATTAGATAAGATGGTGATACCGGGATATGCAGTCCCTTCTACAGAACGGCATCCGAACACTATCAACTTGCATTAAGAGTTATTATACCCTAACTCATCATCTGAGTTTTCATTACCCCAAATCCCCACAATAGTGATATTGATATAGGTAAACTTAACGCTCAAAGCATAAAACTGGTCACCAATGAACAGACTAAGCACTTTTAAATGAGTCCCTTCTCGGACATTCCTCCCTGCTTACACCTACCCTGTTCTTGACCTGCCTATGAATGGCTGCTGTTCTCAGTATGAGTATCAGATACATCCCATGCAACAACATACACAATAACAATTAGGTACCAGATCAAAGTGAGATCTTGTAGCTGATGTAGATCATGATTCACTGACAAGCTACTCCAATCACAACAAACCCTTGATACAGTAAATCCAGGTATAGGTCCATCACCAATGAAGAAAAGATCAACACCGATGGAGCCATGCCCAGCCTTTGGAGAAACTGATGATGTCTTCAAATACTTCTACATATATCCCTTTTCATGACATTGTTGAGAAAGTTATCATGAAATGGAAAATGTTATCATGCCTTCAAATCAGTCAGAAAAGTACACATCTGAGTTATTTGATCTGTTCTCGGTTCTAAGAATTAGCAAAAAGGTATCATTGTAAGCTCAACCCTGATAAATATAAGAAAGAAACTGACTTTCATAATTTTCAAAGGTGGAGTACCAAGCAAACCCTTTGAAACTTACATTTTTTGTAATGTTGGCTTCCATTGTAACTAGAATCACTGTAAATTGCCTTTTTCTGGTCCCAGTTGCTCTAAGAGAAGGGAAATACCTATAACTTGTCTCCAGTCCAATAGCCGATAGGCTATACTGTCAACACTCCCAGCCTGCTTTTACCACTTTTAATCCTGGCTTGAGTCTCAGCATTAGCCCTGAGTGTTTGCAGACATTAGCAAGGCCCTTAGCACTGAGTCTCATTTTCTCCTCCTAAAAGCACAAAAACTGTAACCTGACCTGTCTATGTCACAGTATTTTTAAAAGCTCTTAAAAGAAAACATTAGGTGTTTTGTCAACTTAAAAGACCACACTGAAGTAATATACTCCCGTCTTTGGTTTTTTCTTTTTCCTACATGTTCTTTTTCTTCAACTAGCAAACTTCCCAACTGTCAAAATTTTCCATTAATCACATTAGAAATGATTTAGGATACAACAAGGGTATTGAAATGTGGATAACCATTAGAACCAGCCAACATGCTTATTAGGAATCTGTTTCCCTGGCCTTTTCCCCAGAGATTCCAATTCAGTCTGTAGCATGAGAATCTCTATATCTTTCAAAATTCTTAAGTGATTTCATTGCTCTAAAACAGATCCTCTCTTGCTATCTCATAGTTTTTAAAGGCCCTATTTTCAGTACTTGGTAAATCCCAATCCAAGGACTCAGATATTGGAAGTATACTCGTTTACATGAAACAGGAAGTATCAACAAAATTCAATTAGAACTAAGCTTCTAAAAGTTATATATTAAGTCCCAACAGAGCACCCAGATCAAGCTCCAATCTATTTACCTCCCCAGATGTTTAATAGATGTATCACTAACATTTATTAACACTTCACAAGGGGCACCTACATGGCTCAGTTGGTAGAACATGTGACTCTTGACCTCAGGGTCATGAGTTTGGGCCCTACTTTGGGTGTAGAGATTACTTAAGTAATAATAATAATAATAATAATAATAATAATAATAAAAACCAAAACACTTCCCAACAAATGATAGTTCCCACCCAAGTTCAAGAACAGAAGATTCCAGCTAAGCCTAAGTTTTCTCTCTTTTAAGTGGGTGAAGTACACAAAAGTAATTTCTTAATAACCCACACAAACAGAATTGAATTATAGCTCATTATATTGAGAGGTGCACGGACTTGTTATGGATCTCCAAACAGTTGATTTGAACTTTTAATGCTTACTAAGCTGTGTAATGGATCCTAATTTAGCTTAGAACAATAAGAAACCACACTGGAGTTCAGAGAACTTGGGGAAGTCTTCAAGATGAACTTAAAATAGCTCAGGCTCCAGCAACTTACGTTAAATCATTGTAAACAGATGTAATATGGTGCTTTTCAAGACCCTAGCCAAAGGAGAAAAGATTATGTTCAATCAGCCAGCATCAAATATAAGTGAACTTCACTTAAGTAACAAGACATGCTCCCCAACAGGGAAGTGACAGTACCAGGGTGCTGACCTTATGCCAGCCAGGACGCCGGGCACCTCCCCAGGACGTCATAGCCCAGCCATGTTCCTCTACCCCTGCAACTCTCACTCACCAACCATGCCCCGCCCCTTAGGGTCTGTGTACTTCCTGTTCCTTCTTCCCCCAGACAGCCATGTCCACTCCCTCCCTCCCTTCAGATCTCTGGCACAAAGGCCATCTCATAGGAAAAGAACAACACACACCAACCGTCCTCTCTGTCGTGACCCTGTCTTATTTTTTCCATGGCATTTATCACTTGGCATATTATGTTAATTTATCTAATCGTTTGTCTCCTCCCACACACCAAACTTTGAATTCTGTGGGAATCAATTATTGTCATTAATAAGCACATGCATACATACTGCACATAATACCGCACATACATATTCTCTGTGTGTATATGTGGATAGTCCTTCTGATCCACCAGACCCAAGGGGTAATAATTTACAAGCATTGCTCAGCCCAGTGCATTTTGTAACCAAATGTAAATTCATAGAGGTAGCTACCGATTTTTTCCAAAATAATGTGAGAACTAAATTGCCACTTACAAAAATCTAAGCCCACTGTGCCCCCACCTCCCCACACACATACTCTCAACCTCCTACAGGGAGTCCTTCAGCACTGACTTGAGCCCCAGAAGAGAAATCTTAGACACCAGGATGAATCCATGATGCTGAAGATAAGTTTCAGGAGAGAAGGGAAGAAAAAGGTCTTCCTCCTCTCTACCTGCCCACTGACACAGGGCAAGGAGTTATTGGGGAAAACCGAAGCAAAGGGCTGACAGGATAACTGGCTCTTCATCTGAAACAAAGAGCTGAGAGGTCAGGGGTTGCTAGAAAGGAGACTGAAGCATAATGAAAATAGACTCTGGAGCAATTAATTTTTCTATCAAAAAATTAACTCATTTCTGTTTTACCTAAATCTCAGTTCCACTCAAAGAATACCACATTAATGTAATTTCAGCAGCAACAACAACAAAATGAAGCTTGAGAAAATTAAGAGACTAGTCTGACTCTGTGTTTTCAAAGCAGCATGTTAGTTAATAAGCAAGTGCCCCAGGAAGTGAACGTGCTGATACTTCTGTCCATAGATTTCTGAGCTATTTTAGAGGTTCAGCTTTTAGCATTTACACCTCTAACCACTTGCTCAGAAGTACTGTGACTGCCTTGTTCTGCTGGAAGCAAGCAGAGGTGTAGCATAAAGCTACCCGGAATGGCCATCTCCCAGGTTAGAAACCACCGTCAGCTTCCAGTTGTTTGGGTGTCACTTCTGGACCTTCTTTTTTAATGAGAAAGGGTTTGTAACTGGCTGAAAAAGTTCACTGCACAGTAAAAATAACTAGAAAAACAGGATGACAGTGTCAAAAAATTGCTGAATTATTCTGTTACCTGTATCACCTGATTGTCACCTAACATCAGTCCCCCATACAACATACACAAGTATTTGTCAGTTCCTTCTTTCTGTGGTCACTAAATTAAAAGTGCTGGGCTTCTGAAAAAAAGATAAAGGGAAAAATTAAACTATAAATTCTAAAAATAATTTGGTCTCAGTAGCATTTTATAGTCTTAAAAATTAAAGACTCAAGGAGCGCCTGGGTGGCTCAGTTGGTTAAGCATCTGACCTTAGCTCAGGTCATGATCTCGTGGTTCGTGTGTTCGAACCCATACATGGTTTCGTAACACCTTGCATCGGTCATTTTGAAGATATGAATTCACTGAATCATAAAGATCTTCTTCCAAATGCTGACACATTTTACTATACAATATTTAAAAACACAATTGCTAATTAATATCAAAAACAAACTCATGAGAAAAGTCTTTTTTTTTTTTTTTAAGTATTGCAAGCTGACAAGCTCATAATGGTAGATATATGTTTTCCAAAATTCTAATTATGTCTTGGAGGAGCCAATTCTATCACTGGTATCCAATCACAGTTGTTTCCTGGAAACAATGCATTCACAATAGGCTCACTTTATTCAGTTTAAAGAAAATACCTGAGAAATTCCCAAAGCTCCATTACTACAGTTTGTCATTCTTTCCAGTAAAAATGGTGTTCAACGAAAAACAAACAACTAGCTCAGCTAACAACTCAATCATGCAAGTGTTTTTCCTTGAGACAGGATAGTATTTCAGAATGTAGCAGAAACGCTTTATGCCTAATTCCCATCTTAGCACACAGATTATAAAGATATATAGCCAAAGGTTGAGCTTAATACGTTGCTAATGTTTACTGCTTCATCGAAGACATTAAGTGAAACTATTTTTTTTTTCACTGCAATTGTCTGGCAGTGCAGAAGACATTGGCTACACTAATGTTAACTGCAAAGCTGGGTGTCTTGATTCATCCCAAGGTGTCAGCAGTTTTACCCATCATTTCTTTTGCACCATTGAGCGAATGACAGTACACTTAAAAAGGCAAATAACATCTTCGTATTATAAATAAATAGTTTTGAACGACAGACCTCCTGAATAGGTCTTCAGAACCCTCAGAGGTCTGTCTAACCTTACTTTGAGAAGCAATCGAAAAATTCTGAATAAAACCACCACTTAAGAGTGTTTCCATCAACAGTTAATGAAAGTAAGAGAAGTAGTCAGGATGAAGCCAATGGTGATTGGGGTATAACTACACAAATATGCCGATCATACCCTAGGCTGAACTTATTTACTTTTTAATTCCTTCCAAGTTCTAGTTTAAGATCTGCATTAAGAGAACCTACTGATAATCCCGGTAAAACTTGAACAAATCTCAAGCTCATTCTTTCTAGAGTTCTCTGATCCATGTCTGACATCTGAGAAGACAGCACCTTTTCCAGGTGAACATCAGTCTTTAAGTTTAAAAACGAGGAACCCAAGGGAAGCCTTGCAAAAACATATCATCCCAAAAGATGACAAAACTCTAAGGAGGGTGAGATTATACCACCTAGAAGACAGGTTCCTTCCAAGGTAGAATAAAGAGAAAACACAAAATGCCTCCCAGATAACCGGGCGACCTAGAAAGATACTGGACCTCAGCACCCCAGTCTGAGCTGTGCCTGCGTCTGGCACTTACCACCCAAGAGACCACGGCAGCCAGTGTCTCTGAGCTGGATTCACCATTTGCATATTGAACATCACATCAGCCTCTGAAATTTGGTGTGGGGAGCAAATGACATAATACACAGGACTGCATGAAATAGAGAGGTCACCTATTACTAGGGTAAGACGCCATCCCACTTCCAGAAAGAAAATGAAACAAGAACTACCGCTGCTGTTTGTTAAATTAAGGCCAAGCCCAGTACCTGGTCCTCAGGAGGCATTCAGTAAATGAACTGGCTGTGATGGAGAGGAGAAGCAGGCAAACTATAACACTGGACAACTAGCCTCCCTCCATTAAAAGTATCTCCCATTTCCAGTTTCCCTTCTTTTTTCACTCCCTCAAAGCCTCTTTCTCTCCTGCCCTTTCCTCAACCTGGCATTCATTTCCAGTGGTAGCCACAGAACCGCTTGGACCAAAACTGAAATGCCCCCTCGCTTCTCAGGCTGAACATAGCAAAGGAATGAAACACTGGTATAAAAGCTAAATTAAAAAAAGTTAAATCAACATGCTGTCACCTGGCTTGAAACATGAGAAAGGAATACCTCAACCTCCATCAGAGATAACCTTTTTCCCTATAAAACTGACATTCACTGTGAGCATTAGACACAGTGAGAAACTGTGGGTTGCAGCTTTCAACGGTAACATGTTTGATCTGCCTTCATGCATGAGGCCACAATGATTGAGCACAGAGCTTAATTAGTCTTAAACCAATGGTTTGACACAGGAAATTTGAGCTAAAAACTGAGGCAATGCCCCCCCCCAAAAAAATAAAACAATCAGGCCTTACTCTACACAGTAATGCACTGCTTTGGCAAAAAGAATAAACAGATCCCAAAATTCAAGTGCACCTTCCATATTCTCCCCAGGAGAAATGAATATCCAGCAACATAGTAGGAGTCTGAAAGAAGGGAAGCAAGTCCAAGTTTTAGCAAAGTTTTCTAGACAAGCTTCAAATCCACAAAGGACAACTGTTTGGTCAGGTTGTATTTTTGTTTTTTAAGAAGTTACCCACCCACCCCTTGCCAAAACAAACTCTGGTACAGAATACCTTCATGCATGCTTGGGGATTTCTGGAGAAAAAGCTTGTCCTCACAGAACTTCTGTCTTACTATCTTCATAAAGACACTTCTACGGTTAATTTTTCTGATTTACTTTATTCTTTTAGGAAACTATCTTAAAATTAAACTTCGCAAGTACAAAATGTTATGTAATTGTTAGTAGGAGATGATTTACTTGTCATTCATTTTAAGTGAGACCTGTACGATGGAAGGAAGGGAATTATCTTACTCATCTCTTCCTACCTGCCGTTTTTGACTCACGGCTTAGTGTTTATTTAAAACTTTAAAAAAATGTACTGAAGTACCTTAGTCATAATTTTTAACTTGCCTCTTCACAATATATAAAAATTGGGAATTAATGATCAAATAGAGAGAGACCAAAAAAAAAAAAAGGAGCCAACAAACACAGCTTTATTTTTTTTTTTTTTTTAATATATGAAATTTACTGTCAAATTGGTTTCCATACAACACCCAGTGCTCATCCCAAAAGGTGCCCTCCTCAATACCCATCACCCACCTTGCCCTCCCTCCCACCCCCCATCAACCCTCAGTTTGTTCTCAGTTTTTAACAGTCTCTAATGCTTTGGCTCTCTCCCACTCTAACCTCTTTTTTTTTTTTTTTTTTCCTTCCCCTCCCCCATGGGTTTCTGTTATGTTTCTCAGGATCCACATTAGAGTGAAACCATATGGTATCTGTCTTTCTCTGTATGGCTTATTTCACTTAGCATCACACTCTCCAGTTCCATCCATGTTGCTACAAAAGGCCATATTTCATTTTTTCTCATTGCCACGTAGTATTCCATTGTGCTTTAATTTATAAATGAGGATAGGTAATACGTGTTTGAAGTTAAAGCATCATATTGATGATACAGAGGCAATCCAGATTCTGGTTTTTGTCTAGGAAATAGATTTTTTTTAATGTGAAGTTTTATCTTGATTTTTTACTTATTAAATACAATTTCAAACACACACAAAAATAGAAGAGTCTAGCAAACCCACATGTAGCCCACACCCAGCTTCATCAATCAATTCATGGCTAATCTGATTTTATCTGTACCCCATTCCCTCCTCCCACTTCTTGATTATTCTAAGGTAAATCTCAAATATAGACTAGAAAAGAACAGAGACCACCACCAGAAACACCAGCGTTACAGGTAACACAATGGCACTAAATTCGTATCTTGCGATAATCTCTCTGAATGTAAATGGACTAAATGCTCCAGTCAAATATCAAACAATTGCACTAGTAAATATTTCAAAGTTTATCTCTAACAGATGTCCCCTTTTTGTTTTAAGTAACTGCAATACCATAATCATACCTAAATAATATTAATAATTCCTTAATTAATAATTCCTTAATAATTTCCAATCTCTGTTCCCATTTCCTCAGTGCTTTCCTGGGGGTTATTGTCTGTTTTACAATTTGTGTTTGAATTGGGATAGAATGTGGTCCATATATTGAAACTGGTGAATATGTCACTCTTCTGTTATTTTGGTTTTCTCACCCTCTCTTTTCTTTCTTCTAATTTGTGGTTGAAAAAAACCAAGTCTCTCATACTGGAAAATTTTCCAGTCTAGATTTTGCTGATAACATCCCATAGTGTCATTTAAAATGTTCCCGTCCTCGAGGCACCTGGGTGGCTCAGTCAGTTGGGCAGCGGACTACAGCTCAGGTCATGATCTCCTGGTCTGTGGGTTCGAGCCCTGCATCGAGCTCTGTGCGGACAGCTCAGAGTCTGGAGCCTGTTTCCAATTCTGTGTCTCCCTCTCTCTCTGCCCCTTCCCTGCTTGCTCTCTGTCTCTCTCTGTCTCTCTCAAAAATAATAAAACATTTTAAAAAATTAAAAATAAATTAAAAAAAAAAAATGTTCCCACCCTCTAACCTGGTGAGTAGATCTGGAAGCCTGACCAGATTCAGGCTTGACTTTTTAAGCAGAGCTACCTCACAGATGGTGGTGACTGTATTTTTCTTTCTAGGGACCAACCATTTAAATCTGAGGTACCGTAAGTCAGGCAGACTTCACTTATGCAAACCTAATCTTAAAATCTCACACCATATTTCTTAGCAGGATAACAATGCAGCAACATATTTTTGATTTGTTCTCACACGGAGATATCACTATTTTAACTTAATTTCTCTCTGTTACTTCTCTTCTAAGTATAGCAGTTATCAATTCACTCTGATGCGTTTTCATCAGATTCCTTTATTTCAATCTCGGTTGGGTTTCTTTGGGTTGTGGTTTGGTCACTCCCCTCTTCTAGGTAAAAATTATTCCAACATAGTGACAATCATAAACAGGGCCAGATCCTGCCATCCTGTCAGCATCCAGCAGTGGCACTGAAATCTAGGTCTGTTGCATCACCACAATCAATTTCGTCTTGGTTAGGTTGCAGATCCAGTTGTTAGCCCCAGAAAGGTTTAGTCAGAATGAAATAAAGAGTGACACACAAGACAGCTTCTTCAAAATAACAAATCACTTCGTCCGTGTCTACTTCAACAGCGCTGCTTAGGGGAATTCTGCATCTGATCAAGAGCAACGCCTTTGTTAAGATGAACAATGGTGATGGGTTTCTGATGCGGTTGGTAACGTTATGCCTTCGGCTCCGTGCGGGACTTACACGAAGAGTTTTTCATGTTCCATCTTAATTCAGTGAGGAGCTCTGTAGGTTTTTGAGCAGATTCATTCTTACCCCAGCCTTAAGAATAAACCTGCACACAGCACACTGTTCCAAACTTTGGAGCCACTACAGTTAACACCAATTCAAACGTTACTTTTCAAAGCCTTTTGTGTGCTGCTCTTTATTCAAACTTCATTAACAAACATTTTGATGCCAATTTGAAAGACATTATGCTATTTGGTGAGACAGTCCCTGGCACACAGTAAGCACTCAAACATTACTGAATGAGTGATGAATATATATATATAAACAAAATGGGTGTTCATTCAGTAAACCCTCAACATAGCTTGACTGAGTGGGACAGATTGTATGCTTGATCTTAGCCAAAAGGCCGAGAAGCGATTGGACAGGTTGTAATCCATGAGCTGGAGTCATTACGTGCTGGTGTTCCACAGAGTTCTGCTGTCAGTCAGCCTTGGTTTTGTCTCTCAATCTCCTTGCTGGGCCATAGATCCGTCTTTCGCTGACACCTACAGCTATACCTTGGGACCAGATCTCTTGCCAGACTTCAGGTTCTTATTTCCAATCCCTCCTAGACATCTCCACTTGGGTTTCCCACAAGCATTTCAAACTCCACCTATTCAAGCTGAATTCATCACCTTCCATTCCTTTATTTCTACCCTGGTGAATGACTCCACAGTATCATTTGAGTCTCATCCCTGTTCATCCCTGACATCCAGTGAGCCGCCAACTCCTGTTGGTTATACTATGTATACATTTCTCACAGCTGTCCCCTTCTCTCCATCCACCTCCACAGATTCCAACTTAAACCAGGCTCTACGGAGCTCTCTCTTAGACAACTTTAATAGTCTCTTAAAAGCTTTCCACACCTTTGTCTCCTCTTAGGCTCTAACACCCCCTAGCTCCCAGCCCCTGGAACCCACTGCTACCAAAGGAGATCTTATTTCTCTCTGCTTAGAACTCTTCATTGGCACCCATCACTTCTACTAACCTAGAAGTGATATGCCCACGTAATTTATCTTCTAACCTTTTGAGAGTGAAAGGTGGCCCTGTTAATAGTTACCCTGGTACAGGAGACAAAACTGTGACCGTTCCAGGCAAACCATCACAGAAGGCCCTCCCACGTGTCTGGCCACATCTCCCTCACACTCCTCAAACTCCGATGCCTCCCCACTACTTTCAGTTTCTGGAACATGCTGCTGCTCTGTCACCTCTGTGCCTCTGTACAAACTGTCTTCCCCTCTTAAACTATCCTCCCCTCCTGGCACATTTCTATTTATCATTTGAACTTCCTTTAAACATCACCTCCCCTGTGAAGCTTTCTCTAAAACCTTCTGGCTGATCTGATTACACATTCCTACACGCCACGACCATGCCTTGGACCCATTCCCATGGTGGGACCTGGGTGCCTGTCGTGCACACATAGGGCGCATCTACCCTCTCTCCTACGAGCTCCCTCAGGAAAGTGCCTAAGTCCTGTTCATCTTTATCTCCCCAGCATCTGTGGCGAATCACAGGTCTGCACCCAGCAGGTGTTTCCCATGTCCTTTCTCAGTCATGTCTTACATTTAATAAAAGCTTTTTTGCCTTAGCTGCTATTTCAGTGTAATTAATGACAGATAAGAAAATGAGAGAGGAAGAAATGAGGAGTAGTCAGCAGCTCCTAATACCAGTCCTGTATATCGCAGATCACTGCCCCATGTAAGCAATTTCTTAAGGAGAGCTTTGGAATTCTAGAATCTGAGCTGGTGGCAGAACTCCTAAAGGAAGTCATGAAAGGAAAATAGGCATAGAGATAAGTCAGGAGCATATTAGTCATTGTTCACTAACTTCTTGAGGCTTCTGAAAATATAATGTCAAAATAAAACAAACCTGCTTGAGTATTCATGGGGTCCCAGGCAGGGGTCTTGTTACCATAATAGGAACATGGAGACAGGAACCCCACTAGCATACTTTCATAAAGCACTCTACAGTTTGCAAAGCATTACACATTTTAACATCTGACCTTCAAAACCACAGCCTCAGATGCACCCTGAAGCTCAACCGATATTTCTCGAGCTTTGACCATCCCTCAGGGATCCCAGGCTGATGCTCGTTTGACAGCCCGAGACACAGGGCAGGCCCGACTTCATAGTGCTTTTTTAATATAAAGTCCTTCAGCATCCAAGATAAGAATAGAACTCTAGGGGCGCCTGGGTGGCTCAGTCGGTCGCGCATCTGATTTCAGCTCAGGTCACGATCTCACGGCTCATGAGTTTGAACCTCGCGTCTTGACAGTTCAGAGCCTGGAACCTGCTTCAGATTCTGTGTCTCCCCTTCTCTCTCTCTCTTTCTCTCTCTCTCTCTCTCTCTCTCTCTCTCTCTCTCTCTCTCTGCCCTTCCCCACTTGTGCTCTGTCTCTGTCTCTCTCAAAACTAAACAAACATTAAAAAAAAAAAACTAAAAAAAAAAAAAAAAAAAGATAAGAACTAGAGCTCCAAATATCCTGTCAGCCTGTCATTTTATGGCCAGGGATAACCTAGAGTGGCTGACAGGAGTGAAGCCAAACCAGGGACATTCTCACACTGCCAGGCTCAGGCCGCTGCCACAGCTATAGCAGGTACATGGTGGGGCTCCATTTCCTCATGTAACACAGAGAGGCAGCTATCACGTCCTCTGCATTTGACAAGGGAGCTGTGCTCTAAAGCAGCAGCAATGTGCAAACCCAAGCTGTGCCCCAGCTTAGGAGCCAACATGACAAGGCAATGCTCCCACAGTCTAGAGAGAATAGATCCGAGGTTCTAAGATATATCCCGCACATAGATGCCACCGCTCCTGAAATGTCAACATTAAAAATCTATTTCTCATGGATAAAACATCAATTTTAGCATCTTTTAAAATATGCAGCCACACCTAGGAGGAGTAGAGTACCAAGATATTGATCACTATCACTTCAGTGTGAATTCGCCCATGAATTCATTATCTTCCTTATTGCCAACTGTTTGTAGAGAGAGGAGATCACTAGGCATCTTACCGGAGTAAGACACAGTTAAAGGCAGAGAGCAAAAAGAACTAACTTACAGGGGATGTAGGATTTACCAAGGAGGAACTTTGCCAGCCTCCCAATTTTACCCAGGGTCACCTCTAAAAGGGCTACCCTTGCAATGACCTGGTAAGAACCCAGCCCTAGTAATATTTGGCATTTGTTTCTTCTTATCATTAAAACTAATAAATTAATATAATAAGAACATCCGTAAGAATTCCAGTGCCAGTGTTTTAGTGTTGCCGGTGTACATTTAAAGAGGATAGAACCTTAATATAATTTAGTCCTACAGAGGTGGCATAACTCTTAAAAAAAGAAGTCACGTAATGACTACAGCACATCCAGATGTGGTCTAATGTGCATGGCCTTACTCCCATGTAACTTAGCGCAGAAAGATAGTTCAACACATGGAGAACCTCACCCACTTCCCACTCTGTCACTTCTCTCATGCCTGGGTTTGTCTATACCATGGTTTTGGCCATGTTCCACGTGCTATGAGAATGTTCTAGCAACAGTGGTCTGTGATATCACATTCTATTTTATTTGCACTCGCAGTGGACTCATTTTTCTCACAAACCCCCTATGTACAAGATACCAAGCAAAACAAAAAGGTCAAACTGGAATCTGGACTGCTTTTTCATGTCCAAGTATCCCACATCTCTGCTAATTTCCATATTGGAGCAAAACATCTGATAAGATGCAACAACTGAGACGACAGAAAAATTAAACATTAACATTAAAACAATTCGCCCACACGAATAAGAACAGTCAGCTGAGAGGAGAGAAAACCAATTTTCAAAGGCGTCACCAATTTGCAAAATGCCAACATCAAATGGACAAACCAGTAAGCCACATGCTTAAAAACGTTCACAAAGATTTTAGTAATGGTGGAGTAGTTTTTAATTGGCTAACCCTCCCACCGAAAAGAATTAAAGCCTCTATAAAATATATCTTAAAACAATTAGTTAAAAACACTGGAGAGCAACCAAAAAAGGACAGAAATTGGAGGGAATCTGACACGTGAAAGAAGGGAGTTGCACTGGTCAAGATCCATTATTTATGGGCCATCTCCCAAGATTATTCTGCCGGCTGCAAAGGGCCAAATCAACAGAATTCAAACAGAAAGCTAGGGTTTCATCGGCTTGAGGAGTAAAATGACAAGATTCAGAAACAGATGAATGGAAACTGAGCAGAGAACACCTGAAAAGAAGGCCACAGTGACAAGAATCCCCAAATCTATTAACTCCTCCAATCTGTGCATGTGCATGGGAGATTCGAAAAGGTCCACAAAAAGCAAGAACTAGAAGGCTGAAAGAAAGGAGATGAGATTTCTGTTTCTCACTGTAGGACAGTGAGTCTGAAGCCCAAGTCCCATAAAGTTAAAGGGACTTAAAACACCTTGGGCTTTCTACTGAAACCCCAACTTGATTACACCTTATGAGTGAAAACTATGTCCCAGGACTATGGAATTTGTCCAAGAACTAAGGGGGAAGGGTTAAAAAAAAAAAATCCTACTCTCAAAAGCCTTCACAAGGCTTTTAAGGTGATAACCAGTATTTTAGCTGCCTGCTAGAAAATAAAGAACAGAAGAGAAAAACCATAAGAAAAAGCCCTTGCTAAAATTTAAGTTACTCTTGATTTAAAAGAAAAAGAAGAAAAAAACAAACCGATCAGAAAACTAGGACTTGAAAGAACTTCCTCAATTGTGATGAAAAGTATTTACAAACTGCATACACCTAACATTATACTTAGTAGGGAAAGACTAAATTCCTTCTTTCTAAAATTAGTTATGAGACAAGGAGGTCTGTCCTAGAGGCCTCCAGGCACAATAAGACATGAAACGGAAATAAAAGCCATAAGTATTAGGAAAGAAAAAGAAAACTGCCTTTATTCATAGACAACATGATTATTTACAGAGAAAATCCTAAGATATCTCCCCCTCCAAAAAAAAATACTCTAGTAGAAGTAATAATGGAATGTTTTTTAAGGTCATAGGATGCAAAGTCAAGAAACAAAAAAATTCATTTCTATATACTGCTAACAATTTCAAATTAAAACTTCTAAATACCATTTATAACAGCATCAAGAGTTTAAAATACTTAGGAATACATTTTTAAAAATGTACAAGATCTCTATATTGAAAATTATATAGAAATGTTAATACTGGTATAGATGAGAAACATTAAAAGCCATTGGTAAATGGAGAAATATACCATGTTTATGGATTTGTAGATGTTCACAATTGTTCAGATGTCAGTTCTCCTCAAAGTGACCTATAGATTCAATACAACTTAATTTGAAATCCAACAGGCTTTTGTGTGGAAATTGATAAGCTGACTCTAAAACTGACATCAACATTTTAAATACTGTGGGGCCCCTGGGTGGCTCAGTCAGTTAAGCATCCGACTTCGGCTCAGGTCATGATCTCACGGTTCATGAGTCCAAGCCCCATGTCGGGCTCCGTGCTGACAGCTCAGAGCCTGGAGCCTGCTTCGGATTCTGTCTCCCTTTCTCTCTCTGCCCTGCCCCTGCTCCAAGGTGATCCAATGGAAAAATGAAAGTCTTCAACAAATGGTAGGTAGTATAACAACTGGATTAGAGAATGGAGAAAAGAAATGTCAACCCCTTCACACACAAATATTAAGAAGGAACAAAAACTTAAATATAACATAACACAGACCTAAACATAAAAGCTAAGCCTAAAAGCTTCTAAAAGAAAATGGGAGAATATTTTTGTGACACTATGACAGATTTTTTAAGGAGGATACAAAATATATAAAACTATGAAAGAAGAGATTGATAAATTGGACTTCAGAGAAAATTTTTTTAAACATTGATTTTTTGAGAGAGAGAGAAAGAGTACACACAGGGGAGGAGCAAAAGGAGAGGGAGAATCTTATTCAGGTTCCACACTAGCCCTGAGCCTGAGGCAGGGCTTGATCTCATAACTGTGAGATCTTGAGCCAAAATCAAGAGTTGGATGCATAACCAACTGAGCCACCAAGGTGTCCCTGGACTTCAGAAAAATTTAAAACTTCAGCTCAAGTGTTAAGAAAGTGAAAAGGCAAGCCACACCCTTGGAGAAACTATTCACAATACAAATTTCTCACAAAGAATGCTTATCTAGAAACACAAACAACTCCTATAAATCAATAATAAAAAGACAAACTCAGTTTCAGAAAACAAAAAGACTTCATGCACTTAGGAAGAAAATGACCAATCAGCCCATGAAAAAGTATTCAACATCAGGGAAATGCAAATTAAAACCACAAGATATTATTTTACACCCACTAGAATCTCTAAAATTAAAGAGGATAAACATACCAAGTATTGGTGAGGATATGGGATAATTGGAATGTTCAATACATTGCCCGTGGGAATATAAAAATATGACCACTTTAGATAAACATTTGAGAGTTTCTTAAAAAAATTTTAATGTTTATTTATTTTTGAAAGAGAGAGAGCGCCCATGTGGGCACGTGTGCACAGGAGTGGGGGAGAGGCAGAAAGAGAGGGAGAACTCACACACCGCGAGATCATGACCTGAGCCCAAGTCAGATGCTTAACGGACTGTGATACTCAGGCACCCCAAACATTTAAGAGTTTCTTATAAAGTCGAACATGTATCTCCTTTATTATCCAGCAATTCCATCGCTACCCAAGAGAAATGAAAGTGTACGTCAACAAAAATGTATGTATAAGAATGGGCAAAACAGCATTATTCATAATAACCAAAAATAGGGAAGACTCCAAATGTCCATCAAGAAGAGAATGGGTAAACACGTTCTACTACGTTTATATAATGGAATACTCAGCAATAGAAAGGAACAGGATGCTGATGCACACAATGACCTGAGTGGATCTCAAAGAAATTATGCTCTGCGCAAGAAACCAGACACAAAAGAGAACATACTATGTAGTTCCATTTATATAAGCTTCGAGAATAGAAAAAACTACGGTGAGAAAACAAAACAAAACATCCCATTTATTGCATCGGGAGGCTGACTGGGAAAGGGCAGAAAGGGAACTTTCAGAGTGGTGGAAATGTTCTTTATTTTGGATTGGGGTGTTGTTTACATGGTTGTGTGCATTTGCCAAAGCTCAAATTCTTCACTTATGATCTGTGCATTTCACTATATGTAAATTTTACCTCATTTATTTTTTTAAAAATTAGGGATGGGAGGTGGAAGAGGAATAGAATCCTTTAAAGGAGAGAATGAGACAAAGATTATAAGAAAGGGAACATGATCCTTAAATTTTTAACACATTCAGGGGCAAACTAAAAGGTTGGCCCCAAGCCAAAAATCTGAAGCACAATTTAATAGGCATGAACGAAAAGAGGCAAGAACCAATTCGGCTAAAATGATGATGAAGAAAATAAAACAGTGCATATGTTAAATCACGAGATTGTCAGATTTAGCAAATATGTTGAATCTGGCAACCCAAAGCAATAGATCCTTAGAAACAAAACACCAGCCCACCCAACATAAAACAATTTTCTAAAGCATCTTCTACAAAATGCTCTTTTTATAATTTCCATGTTAGAAATTCTTACTGTGTATGAACTAACTTATACCAGGAACAGCCAAAACTTATCCTTACCTTCAGTGAAGCTCCCTGTTAGGGTTATTACCACAAATACTTTCCCTTCTGGCTCCAGATCCACCTAGAAAGAGAAAAGAATTGTGTGTCATATTCTAATTGTAAAGTATTTTTTGAGGGCCTCAAATAATTCTTTACAAAGAGGTCTACATTGTGCAAATCACAGCCATAAATCAGACCTCAGCAGTCTTTCATTCAACAGTAGGGGAATAAGAAACGAGTGCACAAGAAACTACAAAGATAAAAAAGCAAATCTAAGAGAAACAGTTCTTTCAATAAGTTTTCCTGGTCTTAAATTGTATTCTCTTCCATTTTGGCTCCTTGTGATATTATTGAGAAGTACGCAAAAACTTGGTCACTGTTTCTGAGACATTCCTAGCTGACGTCAGGGCAACATTTTATTAACCCACATGGCGGGTGTATGAAATAGAGAAACAATGGCAACATACAAGGTAATGAACAAATGTGGCATAGTCAGTTGCAACCTTTCCTTTTAGGAAGTAAAAAGTAGGAGAAGACTGTCTCCATCTCTACCATTTTCTCTAAGTGTAGTTCATCTTCAGGAAGCACCAGGGAAGGCAATTCAGGAGCTTTGCATGCACTGCTCTTGCTCATTCCCGGAGCGTCAACTTCCTTTAAAGCTCTTAATCTATGCTCTGAGATATCAAGACATCCGCTCTGCAAACGAGGCAGCTTGCAGTCTCCCAGCTAGGTCTCATCCTCCACACACACTCGGGTTCCCAAAGACCCTCATGCAGCATGCCTCCGGATTTGGGCAGCGCCCTCTAGATCTGCTCTGATCACACTTATTCCAGGTAGACAGGCTCTGCCCTCTCCGTGCTGCGTGCTAACCTTGAACTCCCCAAGAACACCTCTGGGCCTTGGACTGTGAGGTTCTTCTGGCCCCCAATATGTGAATTTACAGCTGTAAAAATCTTGTCAGCTCCATTTCTGCCTTTCACTTTTCATCTGAGAGAGAGAGGTCCAGAGAAGCTGAGTACAGATACAACTGGTCATTTTTGGTAGAATATTACATTTAAAGAAGCTGCAAATCGTATGGTATCGTGTCCAAACTAGGCAAGGACATGGCCTCCAGCCTGACTGCCCCAGCTGGTCCAGGTCTCTGGGCAAGGTCTTTAACCACCCCAAGCTTTGCTGTTCTCATTCAAAAGTCAGTGACATCACTATTCAGCATTTCTGGCATGGCTTCCACCAGATGAGCTCAAAGAGCCTTGACAGTGCTATTTACTGTTTTTACTGTACCCATAGGTGACAAAGACTGGTGGAAAAACCACATTGACCTTACATATTTTTTTAATACCACGCTCCAATTCCATACTTTTTCAAAATAAAAGATGCCTGTTTTGCTCTGACTCAGAAAGTGTCACCTGTACAACAGCCTATTCTTATAAACCCCCCCTTCTTCTGCACAAAATCTGCTGTCACGGTGTTACCACACTGTAGATCACCCCAGTGTTCAAACCGGCTACTTACCTCATGACTACCGCTTAGTTAACAATAACCCCTTAACTATCTTAATACCACTTGTGAACCTTTATGGAACAGTTCTGAAAATAGAGCTCTCTGGAGAGATGACTAAACAGGATGTCAGTCTCTAATTGTCTCCACTCTCTGCCTTGACTTGTTTCAAGTCAAAAATATGTTATTTTTACAAGCCACTCCCTCATCTTCAATATAAAGGCCTGGCAGAAAGCACAGGCATGCACACACATTCAACTCACAATATAAACTGCTGTTGGCACAGAAGGAGCTGCTGCCAGCCTCCAGACAGACAGACAGACTGCCGGGGCCGCCTCCGAGATCCTGTGGTCCACGGCCAGCCCGTAAACTCCCTGCAACACTGCCCTGCGGGCCCACAAAGAAGGCCACTCCACCCCCACGGGCCCAGAGCTGCTCTGACAGCCGGAGGTGCCACCACACGGAATCAGGAGCCCTCACAAGTAAAACGGGTTTGCTTCCTCATTTTTGACCACTGCCACCGTCACCATGGAAAAGCCAGCCTCAAACACCAGCATCAAGCCTAGCCCAGCTAAGACCCCTGACCTTAGAAGAGGGCTTTACAAACTACTCGTCCACCATCAGTCTGACAGGAAAACAATGGCGTGGGTTGCACACAACAGGGATTCTGCAACAGAAGATACGTGCATGTCACACAGTAAGGAAAAGCGCTATGCTGTGAAACTGCTGTTTGCGGTTTCATACGCATGTTTAAGAGTATACTGGGTTTTGGTGTAAAAATGTATCTCTCACCAAAAGCAGAAGTGTTTCCACCATTAGTTTCCATGCATTGATACTAGTCTTTCCTCTACAGCTATGGTGGCTATTTTCTCTCCAGGTAGAACATCATTCCAGCCTCCAGGAACAGCACTTCCGCTTGATTTGAGAACTATCCCTCCCTTATGGTGGTCCAGATGGTACGGCTGGGATTCTACTCCTAGTTCCAGATTGGACATGTGACCCAGGCCTTGCCAGTCAAGGCACTGAATTCTTCCAGCCACGATGGCTGGCCTGGAGCTGACACATACCCTATAACCAATCATCTGAGTAATCACTATTCCCTACCCACAGTAACTGGCTCAGGTGTGGGCACAAAATCTAACTGGATCCAATTAGGAATCCTGGATCTATAAGGAAGAGACAAGATCTCACTTCTGCTGAGCTTTAATCTAGAAGGACATAAACTTGGGAGTGTCCGGCACCCTTCCTGTCACCACATTGGGCTAAAGAAGGAAGCCAGTTACAAAGAGAAAGCCAACAGACAGAAAGAGACCAGGTCTTATTGTCATTTACATCCTTAGATCCAGCAAGTCTTGATTCTTCTGGACTTTTCAGTTATCTGAGCCTGTAAATTCCTTTTGCTTTGGCCAGTTTGAGTAGGGTGTCCTATCATCTGTACCCAAAAGATTATCCAAATTGGCAGCCAAAGAAAATTAGTCAACTATTTAAAAACAGTTATTGCCTCCCCTCTACACCTTCAAACATCCATTTTACCCCTACACTCTGATCCTCTGCCTCCTTTTGGCATCGAAACAGCTTCTGCAACCAATGACAAATACAAAATACAAAAAAAAGAAAAAACCACTGTCAAATACAAAGATATGTGTTTTCATGTCCATTCATTTCTGCAGCTCTGATCCTCTTGACAGCTTCCTTCTTTATGATTTCCTTGCTCCTTATTTCCAGGGCACCCATTTTCCTCATCTTCTCACTGTTCTCTTTCTCTCTCAGACTCCTTTCCAACATTTCTCTCTCGCGCGAGCGCGCGCGCGTTTCTTTCTGGCACCTCTTCCTCTCTCTCGGGTTGCCTTTAAACCATGCTAAGCCCTCTGTTTCTTCCTCTGTGTTTCTTCCTCTGAGTCTGCTTCAGATTCTGTCTCCCTCTCTCTCTGCCCCTCCCCCATTCACATTCAGTCTCCATCAGAAATTAAAAAAATTAAAAAAAAAATTAAAAGAAAAAACTAAAAACTCATTCTTATAGGAAGACCTTCCCAGACCTTTTATTTTTTTCCCTTTGAGAGAGAGAACGTGCATTCACGCGCACGAGTGGAGGAGGGGCAGACAGAGAGGGAGGGAGAATCTTAAGCAGGCTTAATGTCCAGTGCAGAGCCTGATGCAGGGATCAATCTCACAACCATGAGATCATGACCTGAGCTGAAATCAAGAGTCAGATGCTTAACCAACTAAGCCACCCAGGCCCCCCAATTTTCCCAGACCTCTTCAAGCAGTTGGACAACTTTGCACCATTCTAGACACCGTTGCTAGAACCCACATCATGCTACAGTCATTATGCCCTGTCCCTTAGAATCTACCTTGAACATAAGAGGACTGAAACATTCGTGGAACTAATGAGTAAATAAGTTAACACAATGTAAGTATCCCAAGCTCCTTCAGTAGCTTCCTACAAGGCATGGTTTTCTCTTCCTTCCACATTCAGATCAGTTTCCTCCAGATATGCCTTAATTTATCCATATACCCTTAAAAAGGGTGTAAGTATGACCTGTAGGTAGTCAGCCTGTAGGTATGACTGGGTCCTTACAGAGGAGAGCAAAATAACACCAACCTTGATCTCCGTTTCCCACATCCTGTGTAGTGGTTAGGCCCAAAATCCTAGGAGCTTCCTATTTTCTCCCTAGAACTACAGATTGTTCTAGGCCCCAAGGTTTGCTACATCCCACATCCACTTGGTTCAAATAATTTTCCTTCTCAGCTTTACGGCCTCCAATGTCAGGGCATGGGTTAGCTATGTCATCATCTAAAGCACTGAGAGAATGTCCAACAGAAAAAGGCTGAGGCCAGAGTGTTAGGGAGGCTTCACATAGAAATGGATACATTTAGCATTCTTTCTGTAACAGACATTCAGGGAGAAATAACTATACTAACACTTCTCTCCAATAGACCACTTCTGTGGGTCAGAAGGGCACTCCTGGGTGCTGTCAAAACTCAGAAAGCAATAGACTTTTCTTTTTGTTTAATTTACATCCAAGTTAGTTAGCATATAGTATAACAGTGATTTCAGGAGTAGATTCCTTAATGCCCCTTACCCGTTTTAGCCCATCCCCCTTCCCACAAGCCCTCTAGTAACCCTCTGTTTGTTCTCCATATTTATGAGTCTCTTATGTTTTGTCCCCCTCCCTATTTTTATATTTTTGCTTCCCTTCCCTTATGTTCATCTGTTTTGTATCTTAAAGTCCTCCTATGAGTGAAGTTATATGATATTTGTCTTTCTCTAATTTCCCTTAGCATAAAACCCTCTAGTTCCATCCATGTAGTTGCAAATGGCAAGATTTCCTTCTTTTTGATTGCTGAGTAATACTCCATTATATATATATATATATATATATATATATATATGTATATATATATATATATATACACACACATATATATATATATACACACATATATATATACCACATCTTCTTTATCCATTCACCCATAACAATGGACTTTTTAAAAATGACATTATAATGCACAAATAGTATTAAGTCAACAAATGGCGCTGTAACCAATGGATGTCTATATGCAAAATAGTGAACTTCAACTCTTACATTGTAAATTACACAAAAATTAACTCAAAATGGATCACAGACCTAAAGAAAAACCTAAAAATTTAATACTTCAAGAAAAATACACAAGGGAAAGTTGGGGGGAATCCTGGGTTAGACAAATTTTTCTAGATATGAAACCAAAAGCACAATCCATGGAAGAAAAAAATAACAAATTGGACTTCATCAAAATTAAAGTTTCTCTCTTTGAAAGACCTGCTCAAGAGTATGAAATATGAATCACAGATTAGGATAAAATAGTTGAAAATAGTATAAAACAGATTAGGAGTAAATCCTATAACTGATAAAGTATTTGTATCCAGAATGGAGGACTTACAAAACTCACTAATAAAACGAACAATCTAACTTTTCAAAGATGGGTTTCATCACTTCATGTTTCACTGAAGAAGATATACAGATGGCAAATAGGTACATAAAAACAAGCTCAACATCATTACTCATTAGAGAAATGCAAATTAAAACCACAATGCAATAACAATATATACCTCTTAGGATGGCTAACATTGAAAAGTGCAACCATACTGTTTGCACAAATACGGAATAACTGAAATTCTCACACACTATTGATGTGACTGTAGAATGGCACCATTACTCTGGAAACAGTTTGACATTTTCTTAAAAAGTTACACAACACACACACCTCCCATTTGATCCGGCCATTCCGCTCCAGGTATATACCCAAGATTAAAAACAGCATATGTCCATACAAAGACATGCACACAAATGCTCACAGGAGTTTTTAAAATGTGGTATAGCCATATACTGGAATAGCATTCAATAATAAAAAGAATGAACTGTTGATGCATGCAACAGCATGGAAGAATACTGAATGAAAGAAACCAAACAAAAAAGAGTACATTCTGTCTAGAAAAGGCAAACTAATCTATAGTGACAGAAAAGTGATCAGGGGTTGCCTGGGCACAAGGGTAAGGAAAATAGGACAAGTGATAGGGAAGGATTACCACGGGGCATGAGAGTACCAACACAATTAAATGGAAAAAGAATATTCTTTTTAACTAATGGTGCTAGGACAACTGGATATCCACATGCCAAGGAATGAAGGTGGCCTGTACCTTATACCATATGTAAACATGAACTCAACGTGGATCAGAGACCCAATGGCAGAGCTAAAACTATAAAATTCTTAGAAGAAAGCATAGGAGTAAGTTTTCCTAACCTTGGGTTAGACAATGGTTTCTTAGGTAGGACATCCAAGTACAAGATATGACATCAAGTACAAGAATATGTACAAGCGACAAAAAAAAAGTGATAAGTTGGACTGCATCAAAGTTAAAAACTTTTAAGGTAGGAAAACAGAGTCTATACCTCACCGCCCAGATACCCTTTCCCAAGGGCCGCTCTCATCAACTTTCCCCTTCGAAGCCTCAGCTGGCTTCCCAGTGCCTTCAGAATAAAACTCAAGCTGCTCCACCTGGCTTTCTGGGCTACCTGGGTTCCCTTTCACTGCCTCCACATTAATTTATCCAAACCTCTTATTCAAGCTTCCATTCTTTAAACCTGCTCATCCAGTCAGGCCTATCTCCTCACCATGGCTTAGCCGTTCCTTTGCTCATGCTGTTATCTCTGCTTGGAAATTCTCTCTTCACCTAGCCACTCATTCAAACCTTTACTGAATTATTCCTAGGGCTGGGATTATCTCCAGGTGCTCAGGATTTCCCAAAGTAGCTCCCTAGGGCTACCGGTGGGCTATGGAACCCAGTGTACCTGGTGAAAATGAACCAGCCATAGGAGTTGAAGGAAGGAACTTTTTCCAGGAAGATCTTGACATGAGCATTGATCCCTCTAGTCTCAAAATTCCTATCTTGAGTATTATCTGAATACTTACCTATGCCCTTGAACAATTAGATAAAATTTCATATACTTATATCTTGTCACTTGCAGTAAGTCTGTAAGCTCCACTCCAGCAGGATCTGACACTTTTATGTTCCCCAAAGGGCCTAGCAAAGTTCCTTGAACCAAATAAACACTCAACAAATATCTGTTGATTTAGTCTAATGAGTTGAATTGGAAGCTGCATTTGATCACCTCAATTTCATCACCTATAAATTGGGAATAATATCCCCACATGCTATAATAAGCATGTGAGAGCACTTCACAAAATATAAAAGCACGCCAAAATGACACCAAGGCATACCAGTAGCATGTGGAGTTCATGGGCCCACGGCCTAGGCATCCTGCTCTGTTTGCTTGATGTTCCCACTAGATCTCTAGGATCCCCTCCCTCCCCTCTACACCCCTACCCTGTGTTTGCCTTCCCTTGGCATCACTTGGCAGAAGCTGAACAAGTCACTTACATCCCGACTCTGTCTCCTTGGTCATGAAATGAGAGGACTGTCTAAAAACCTTTCTAGCTCTGATGTTGCATGATTCTAAACAGGCTTAGATAAAAGCCTACACACAGGACTCAACGGAAACACTCATTTAATTAACTGGTAATAATTTACAACCATTTCCCTTCACAAAAGGCATTAGAATTGATCATAGACAGGAACCTTCTGTCTACTTAATATTCATCTTGTCCTGGGATAAGCAGAGGGATCTAGCATATTAAAAGAAAAAAAAAAACAATCCTTTATTTGGGCAAAAGTAGAAGTTCACCTAGACTCTGGGCCTTGAGCCAAACATCTGTGAGATTCAGATTTTTGGCTTGGTGGCTTGTTTCTATAACTTTTCTCAGTCCTGCTCTCTAGCGATAAGTAACCACCTAAAACCGTGATAAAGCATTTCACAATTCTCTTTCAGCTGAAACTATCAGGCTTAAGAATGAGAGTTCATATCTCCAACAAGGAAATATACAGCTGTGTTCTTTAATAATACAAATAACAGCTACTATGTCTTGAGTTTATCAATATGTAGGAGCTAAGTGCCTGACCTACATTGTTTCTCACCTTCACCACCTGCAAGTATCACCACCACCACTATACGGACGGGAAAAATGGAGGCTCAGAGAGGTAATGAAATTGACCAAGGTCACCAGCAGTGAAGGCCAAGACAAGACCCAGATTCAATGAAGATCACATATTGGTTCCATAGCAGCCTGTCTCAAGGCTGCAATGTGTGATGGCATCTGTCTATGGGTTACTGCAGGCTTACCCCTTGCCTTTTGCTCCCCTGATGCCAGTTTGCCTGTGTTTCTGGCATGGTAGGTCATCACATCACCTGTCTCCTTTGGGAACTCAGGCAAGACTCATGCCATCAGCACCTGAGGATGCTCCCTGTCAAATGCCAGTTTTCCTCAGTGTTCCAGGCTCGCCTCCTCACTGCCAAGGCCAGTGGTAGTGGCACCAGCCTGACGGTGTCACTAGATGGCTCCCCATGGGGGGTACGAGGCAGGAGCTGCTAAGCATAGCAAATCTGTGCTGGAGCTGGTAAAAAGCAGTGGGCAGCTCAGGACCCATTAGTCATCTGCCGGGAGGACCCGAGTCAGTGTCATGTGCTGTAGACAGGCAACACATCCCCTCGCTGTGGGAAGGCATTTATAGCAAAAGGGGGTGAATGAGGCAAATCCCACAGCCCTGCTGATTTTCTATTTTCATCTAACAATCAGACAAGTTTTAGGAGTTAAAAACACACTAAGAGGTATCACAGATTAAAATTATCAGAAAAAGGTGGCAAAAACTGAACAGAAGAGTGAGGCTTATCAAATCTGACTAAAGTTGAAAGTGAAGGAAGATACTATCTCTATTTTAGTGATTATGTCCTCATCTCGCCAAGTCTGGGCCTTCCATTAGGGTTAGAAAAGGGGATGGGCATAGAGCCCCAGGCTGTGACCACAGCTCTGGTGGCAGGACATCTGGTGGACTAGCCTTTAAGTTTTGTTTGTTTGTTTTTTTTTTCATATCTATGGTTCCAAGTCAGAAGTGATTTCTGAACTCCATTGAGCAAGTGAAGACGTTTCAATACAACTAAAGAATCTGTCTCTGAAATTCACACTTAAGGCTCATGATAACTCTTCACGAGCCCAGCTAAACATACCCACAAAACCATTATAAATTTAACTGACACTCCATTACCTCTATGTTCTAGCATAAACGACGTATCTTGGGCGAAGTTAAAGTCTGGTGCATTAAAATTAATTTTTCAAAGTTTCTCTGCCCATAAGGAAAAATCAAGATTGATTGATTGAAGAGTCAAGACTGGATATCTCTGAGGAGAGGTTTTGTTTTCTCTGCCAAAAGCGGGCTAAGGACAGATAGAAATGGTCTTCTGGAGAAGTGCTGTGTCTCTCTGTCAGTCTTTGACTCCACTATCTAAGGGACTGAAAATGTAAATTAAATGAAGGTCGCCTTAGGCTCTTCAAAATGTTCCACTATGGTTCCTCCCCAGTTACATCCCAGGTAGTTTAATTCTGTGCTTACCTGATGCATCCTCTGTGAATGAAGACAGAGGCTGTGAAGGCCCCTGCCCAGGCCCCACTGCAGTCCAGAGAGGCTAGCGCTCCTAATGGACCAAAAGGGGCAGGCCAAGCCCTTCTGAAGAAGCCAAACACCCACCCTGGAAACCGGCAAAGGCTTCTCTGAATAGCACCCTCCAAAACCGAGGAGGCACCTTCCTTCTCCTCCAATAGGATGTCCCCGAGGACCTCACACCAAAGCAGATCCTGAAGTGAGAGAGAGAACCATAGTAATTGTGTTCCCTCACCATACCGCATATCCCCCATATCAAAGAACACTTTAAAGGAGCACTTTCTTCATGATCTCAACCCTTCTCTTTCCTGCTCCATAGACCCTTCCAGAAAGAGAACATACTCTCCACTTGCCAGGATGAGGCACTAGATGAAACGGACAGGTGACTGTTTGACCCTGGCTACAGGAGACAAATGCTGTCCATGCCCAACCTCCTACTCAGCAGCCTTCCAGCCTCCTTCCTTTTCCACAGCCTCTGTGGCTGTCTGGTAAGACGTGTCAGCGCCACAAGAAGCCTCCTCCTCTGAGGGGAAGCTCCCACAAAAAAGGGAAAATAGCAGGAGATAGAGTCTAGTAAGTTTTGCCACAGATGTTGTTACTTTTCTAGAGTGAACAGGGATATATCAAATATTTGTGATGAAATAATTATCCCCCACTGCTCTGCCCCCATCCTAACATTTTAAACTGAAGATGTCAGATTATTTTTTTAAAGGATATAAATACACCCAGAATTATTCTACATTGTTGACTCTCACTATCCATCATAATGGAGGAAGAAGGCAAAAGCTCTAGAAAAACCAAATCAAGGAATAAGCCAAAACTACATATTTAGCATACTTAAGCATTCAGGATGCTTTACTTGCTTATACTTAAATGGCCATTGCTCAGGCTCTAGGTCAACTGGAAAAGACTCTAAATTTCAAGGGACACCAGAAAATACCTCCAGCCCAAGTGTCTCTCCCAAATGGTTATGACACCTGTACTCTTTTTGGTCTTCCAGAAGGAAGGAGAAATGAAAGCTCTACAGAAGGGACATTTATGCACTTCCTAGAAATTCAGATAGCTTTCCAGGTAGACCAGAAGAGGAAGTATATACTAACGCATAGAGGACCTATTGGTGTTACATACGGTTGAATGCAGACTCTGTCAATGAAACAGGTCAAGAACGACGCTGGAGAGGAAAGGGTATTCGACCAATCATTGCCTCATGGCACAATGGAAAGTTAGCCCTTATCCTAGGACAATGGAGAGCCACTGAGGGGGTTCAGTCAGCAATGTTACAGGATCACATCTATGACAGGTCCCTACCTATAGAGTGTTGGGGTTATAAGGAGAAAGAAGCTGGTGATGGGAATAAACATTGAAAGAATAGTCCAGCAGTCTTAGTGAAGGATGGCACTGATTTGAGCTAAGCCAGCAGCAGAGGGAATGGAGAGGAGGAGGCAGACAGAGGAAAGACAGGGGAGAGAGAAGCAGCCAAACCTTGTAACCGAAGTGTAGTGGAAGATGAAGGAGAAGTAGCCACAGAGTCTCTAGGGCCAATGGTGGTCCCTGGTGCCATTAACCGAGACAAGAACTCCAAAGGGATGAGCAGATTTGGAGGAGAGACAGAGTTTAATCATTACCCATGTCAATCGACCATCTACGGCTTAACAACTGCAGATGAAGAACGAGGAAGGCCAGAAAAATATAAAATACAGCCCAGTACAGTCTCAGCCAAAAAGGTAAGGACAACATTAAAAGCACATGCAGATCAAGAGAAGGAACAATCAAGTTATAATAAGTGGAAGGGGAGGCCACTGTGAGTCAAGAGAACATCATGAGCAGAGGTAGAACAAATATCGGAATACAAACTAGACCAGTGTGCATGGAGGAGTGTCCATTCAGAGGACTAAGAGGAGGTTGGAGGCAAAACCATAGAAGCTGCTGGACTGGGAAAACTTTAACCTTATTATGCATGCGAAGAGCCATCACTAGAGGTTTCTGATTATGCAAATTAATGGAGAGTAACAAGTAAAAGGGGCATTTGGTCTATTAGACCAACGAACGGAGAATCACTATGGTCTAGAAATATGAAAAGCTTCATAAAGGTAGAATCAGCAGAAATTAAAAATAATTTGAAGTGAGTAAACAAAAGTAGTAGAAAGGCAAAGGAATATTGAATTTTGGAGCTGGGTAACCTAGGGTCTATGACCCACAGGCCAATTTCAGCCCACTGCTTATTTTTGTAAGTAAAGTTTTATTGAAACACAGCACACCTATCTTTGTTTACATATTATCTATGGGTATTTTTGTGCTACAAAGGCAGAGGTTAGGAGTTATGACCGAGACCTTATGGCCACAAAGTCAAAAATAGTTACTGTCTGGCCCTTTACAGAAAAAGTCTGCCAACCTCTGTTGCCATCAACCAACCAAGGAATGCAGGGGGAAGGAACATGTTTTAAAAGGAAGGAAATGAGTTCAAATTTGGACACAAGGTACTCAAATAGAAACATCTAGCAAGAAGTTAGAAATAAGGACAAACTGTGAAGATAGGGATGGGGTTCTTATCTGGGAATCTTTCTCAAAAGTTGATCACTAAGAGCCACTAAATCTTTCAAGAAAAAGCACAGGAAAGGGAGAATCAGGAAAGGAAATTCATTTAGGAGATGGAAGAAAGAAGAACCAGAGATGCAATCTGAGAGGTGAGTGGCCTCACCCAGGTGCGGTGTTGTGGCACGTGAGAGAAAACAGCTTCAAAAGAGAAGAGAAGCCACATGTTGCACAGGTGGAGGAAGGTAAGGGCACAATAGGGTCCTCAGGCTTGGGAACTGGGAGGTAACAGACGGACTTCTTCCAGGATACCCATCCCATCTTTAGCAGCTCTGTTGGAAAGGTCCTCCTCATGCTAAGCTAAAGTGCATCCAGATCCCTGTACCTTCCCCTGCAAGTTCAGTTCCACCTCTACAATTTACCCTGCCAAGATAGGGACAGAGAGAACAGCACAAAGGCAGGAAGGAACATGTAGTTTAGTTAAGTTATACTATATAGTTTGAGTTTTGAAGGTAAAGCTAGAAATGCAAGGTTTGGATGCCAAGTTGAGTTTAAATTTAAGTGTAAAAAATGAGACTAGTAATAGTAAGGATAGGCTAGAAGACAAGCTAGCAGGGAGCAGACTGGACTGGGTTATAGCCGGCACAGTTAAAGGTCTATTCCAACCATACAGGTTGGCAGTGGAGGAAACAGGAGGAAAACACTGCAAGAGGAACTCAGCATGACTTGGAGACTAAGGGTTCAAGATGATGAAAAGCCAAAAAGGCTCCAGGATCGGAAGCTTGTAAGACAGCCTGGAAGAAGTAACAGAATCCAGAAGGTCAGTTGGGTGTGGATGCCTCTAATTTATAAACATCTTGATTTTGGAAGGACAGGTTCAGGTAGAAATGTTTGGCCAAAAGATAGATGGGTCTGAAACGTAGAACAAAGGGCCAGGCAGAGTTTTACGCGTCACCCACGCCAAAGTACAACTGGGCCACAAGATAGTTGATCCCAAGGACAGAGGGTACAGTTGAAAGAGCAAAGGGTCAAGGGCCAACACCGTGTTTAGAGGATAGGAGAAAGCAGAATGAGCAAAAGAGAAAGAAGAGAGTGCAGAAAGACACCACAGTCACGTGAGGCACCCTGAGCAGTTCCACGTGCTTTTTTGCCATCTATCTTCACAACTGCCTTTTTTTTTTTTTTTAACGTTTTATTTATTTTTGAGACAGGGAGAGACAGAGCATGAACGGGGGAGGATCAGAGAGAGGGAGACACAGAATCTGAAACGGGCTCCAGGCTCTGAGCTGTCAGCACAGAGCCTGATGCGGGGCTCAAACTCACGGACCGTGAGATCATGACCTGAGCCGAAGTCGGCCGCTTAACCGACTGAGCCACCCAGGCGCCCCAACAACTGCCTTCTGAGTAAGGAGAAGCAGAGCACCATTATCCCCACCGTACTGCACAGTCACCCAGAGGGAAAAGACGTAATAAATTGGCGGCAGGTTAACCTAGGTTTGGATTTTAGGGCCTCAACTACCATTCCCACCATCCTGTGAAGAGAATCCTACAGCATTTATGTCTTTTTGAGAAGCCTGATTAATGAATATTTACCACACAAGAAGGTTTCATAAAGTTTACCTGCTCCGTTCTCTTACTTCTTCCTAAAGCGTCTGCTTTTAGGAACTAGTTTCCATCCACAGCTGCAACCCAACGAGGGCATCCGCCAGCTGACAGGCTGACAGCAGACCAGTTTCTAAACATCAGGTGAAATTAAAACCAGATCCGCTTTCAGATACAACTGGCTGGTATGACTTTCAACTGGATATTAAATGAAATGGTGAGTTGGGGCCATTGATGGGCTTAGGAAGTAAGAAGAGAAACCTGAGACAGAATCCTCACCCCCCCCCACCACCACTTCCCACCCCAGATCTAAATCAGAGCTACTCAAACACCTGAACCAGGACTCTCTGGGGGCTTTTCAGGGAAATGGAAAACCCATCCCACACTACTTCCTTCTTTTAAAGCAGCAAATGACAAGGCCCTGCCAGCCTTGCCTTGTCCTATAAGAAACTGCTAATATTTATTCTATTTCTTCTACCTAGCAACACTTTCAAACTCTTAAACATGCCTTCATGGGGTGCCCTGAGTGGCTCAGTTGGTTAGGCATCTGACTTGATTTCAGCTCAGGTCATGAGCTCCTGGATCATGAGATCCAGCCCCGCGACAGACTGCGCTGACAGCACAGAGCCTGCTTGGGATATTCTCTCTCTCTCTCTCTCTCTCTCTCTCTCTCTCTCTCTCTCTCTCTCTCTCAAAATAAGAAATCATTTTTAAAATGCCTTCATTAGGGCAGGAGGTTTTTTTAGGGCAGTAAAACTCTTCCATATGATACTATAATGATAGGTACAGGACACGAAGCATTTGTCAAAACCCTTAAAACTTCACAGCACAATGAACCTGAATGCAGTCAAAAAATAAAAAGCATTTAGGAGGTCAAGAGATCCCAGGATGGAATGCAGACCACAACATGAGAATCAACCGTATTAAAATGTACGAAATCACCTCACCGGAGGGAGTAGGGGAAAAGGTGCTGAGCTAAGTAACTCTGGGAGTGAAGACTCTAGGCAAAAGGAGGCACTTAACTGTAGCTAAAGTTGAGCAGTGGGAATGATCCCAGCTAACCGTTCTGACACCGCTATATGTGTGAGCAATGGATGGGTGGAGGGTGGTGGGAGGGAGCTTCTCACTGTTGCATGGGAGTCTGCAGACAAGGGGAGAAAGGCCAAAATGACCCATGTGGTACTGCATTGGAGTTGGAGACATCCATATGAACTCATGTTTGCTTAATACAGCTACATATGGATATACACAGAAATACAGATATGTGTATACATAAAAGTTAGGACACATACATCCGTATCCTTGACCTGTCAGCTGGAAGGCCCTGCACCCAATGAGCAACATGCACACACAGCTTCCAGAACTTGGTTTCTAATTCCATTCTCTGATAAAAGGAACCAGGGCTCCTTGAAAAAATGGCTGATTCCAGGGATGCATTAAGGAATATATACAATGAGCCTGGAACACCAGGTAGTGCCAGCAAGAGTAAGAAAGCATTAAGGGGCACCTGCGTGGCCCAGTCAGTTGAGCATCTGAATTAGGCTCGGGTCATGATGTCACCATTTGTGAGCTTAAGCCCCACATCAGGCTCTGTGCTGACAGCTCAGAGCCTGGAGCCTGCTTTGGATTCTGTGTGTGTGTGTGTGTGTGTGTGTGTGTGTGTGTGTGTGTGTGTGTGTGTCTCTGCCCCTCCCCAACTCGCACTCTGTCTCTCTCTCTCTCTCAAAAATAAACATTTAAAAATTAAAAAAAAAAAGAAAGCCTTAAAAAAAAAAACCCACAACGATGGAGGTATTTCACAAAAGGATAAAGGAGCCGCTGAAAGAGCTCCCAAAAACCAAAACTGGAAGAGTTTGAGCAAAAAAATAATGTAGAATTGTATATAACCTGAAGTATAAATATTCATAAGTCCACAGAGAACTAAATAAATGACTGAATGAGTAAATACATACATACATACATACATACATACATACATACATACATTGGGAGAAAGGACAAGTCTCCAATGCAGAAAATTATCAAATAATGTATGTACATACTGCCCCCCTCCTGGAGGTGGGCCACAACTCATCACACCTTAAGTGTGAGCTCTGCATAGTGACTTCCTTCCAAAGAGTACAGTGCAGAAACGGAGGAAAAGGAGTAAGTTCAGGGGAGAAACCTTACAAACATTAGCTCAGCCATGTGATCAAGGTCCACATCCACAGGATTAAATCATGTTGATAGTATTCCTGTATGTAATGTGTAGCAATGTAATTGATGTGACGTAATGAAATATGGCACTTTAATTCTGTGGTCTTCCTCTGCAAAAGCCTTCCATAAGCCCTGTCTAACCACAGAGAAATATTAGGCAAACCCAAATTGAAGGATATTCTACCTGACTTGTATTCCTCAAGCTTTTAAGCTCACCAAATACAAAGAACGTCTAAGAAACTGACAGTCTCAAGGAGACTAAGGAATAATGACAATAAAATACAGTAAAACCTTGGTTTGTGGGCATAATTTGTTCTGGAAACATGCTTCTAATCCAAAGCACCTGTGTATCAAAATGAATTTCAAGAACCATTGGCGCAGTTGTGATCATGTGACGTTTGGCATCACGTACTACTCGTTTTGCAAGACATCACTCGTTTATCAAGTTAAAATTTATTAGAACTGTTTGCTCGACTCACGGAACCCTCGCAGAAAAAGTTACACACAATCCAAGGTTTTACTATGGAATGTAGTATCCTGGATGGAATCCTCACACAGAAAGGGCACATTGGGTAAAAACTGATGAAATCTGATTAACCTATAGAGTTTAGGAACAATACATCATTATTGGTTCATTAGCTGTGACAAATGTACCATGCTAATGTAAGACAGTAATAACAAAGGAAACTGGGTGTGGGGTGTATGGGAATTCTCTGTACTAGCTTTCCAATTTTTTTGGAAATCTGCAATCATTTAAAAATGTCTATTTAAGAAAAATGTCTTTTAAATAAAAACTGCCTGGGGCGCCTGGGTGGCTCAGTCGGTTAAGCGGCCGACTTCAGCTCAGGTCACGATCTCGCGGTCCGTGAGTTCGAGCCCCGCGTCGGGCTCTGGGCTGATGGCTCAGAGCCTGGAGCCTGCTTCCGATTCTGTGTCTCCCTCTCTCTCTGCCCCTCCCCCGTTCATGCTCTGTCTGTCTCTGTCTCAAAAATAAATAAACGTTAAAAAAAAAATTAAAAAAAAAAACTGCCTCCACTGAGGGCTAAATCTAGGTAACTTTTAGAGAAATTAAAGTCTGAATTAGTAACAATATTATGGTTGATAAATTTGATTCTGTCACCAAAGGGATGAAAAGAAAGCCAGAGACAGCTGTGCTAAAGAACATCTGACCTTTTTTGACTGTGTATGTAACATTACCATATGAAGGCTGAGATGTCCCGTTCCTAACCTGCCCCATCTGGCGTGGTGTTAGCACATTGAACCTCAGCCAGCTTTCATGCTGCGGTGTTCTGTTACCCCCATACTCCTGGAGAAGGCCCACAGTGAGAACCCCAAGACTTGTTTTATTTTAGAAGAATTCCTTTCTCTACTTGCTCTTAGACAAGTTGTTAATAGGGGGTCTTCCCTTAAGCTAAAAGTAGGGGAAAAAAAGACAAAGTGAGGGAGAGAGGGACAAAGAAAAGAAAGGGGGGAGAGAGAGGAGAAATCAGCTACAAACGGCTTCCAACTACCGTCTAATATAATGAGTATTTTTTTTTTTAAGTTGAGGCTGTGTAATGCGAATGACATCATGCCCATTACACTATCTGATTTCACCAAGAGTTGTAGAAAAATCTGAACAGGAACGCCTCATGTAAAAAATGGATGGACTCAGAGGAGGGGTTCAGCCCCGCTTTTCATTTTTCTGCTCAATGCCGAGGGAGTAAGAGCCGTAAGAACTTCTCCAGGTCCCTGCCCCCCTGAAGCCGGAGTCTCCCGCTGTACTTCCACACAAATACAGGCCCCCAGCCCAGGCCCAGTAAACAGCAGCCAATTTAACCAGCTCCTCCCGAGACGGACTCCAATGCCCACTCAAGTCTGGCAACCACTATAATTACTCTTCCTTCACTGTTCTCATTACTCCATCCTACTCTGTCCACCCAACCACCTAAGTAACTGTGTAATTTGCTTATGAGCAACTCATTAAAAAATATAATTTTCTGCATACATATTGTATCATATTATCTATGCACCAGTTGTTTTATAAAAAAAAAATATGTTTTTTACTGAGAACTTTGTCATCTTCTTATCAAATTTTTTTCTTTTTAATGCACTGCACTGGTTAGTTGCTATCAATAATCTGAGCCTTCTGGAGAAACTACTCCCAGAGCCAATGCATTAAACACTTAAAACGTAGTACTTTGGAGTTCATTTGAAAGCCAAATGCCCAAGAAAAGAACAATGACTGCAATTATATTTATCAATATATACTATATTCCACAACAGAGTCCATTTACCAGAAGTTATATAATAAAACTGCAAGATGTAAACAGGTTAAAATAAAAAAAATCAGAATGGGGAAAATGAAATAGGAGATCAAGACCAAGGGCCAAGTTCAAATGTAAACAATTTAACTCTTATCAAAGTTGAGCTGCAAATTTGAATCTGAATTTCTAAAGCCAAGCAGAAAGGGAACCTGCCTCACAAACATGATTCACATTAACCGTAATGAAACTACACCAGTTTCTCAAGAAGAAACTTCCAAGGACCTTCCAAGGTCCTTCCAAGGACCTGAAGTCTAAAAAAAAGAAAGAAAAAAAAAATGTTCCTAATGTAATGTTTCTCCAAGTGTGGTCCCCAGACTAGCAACATCTGTATCACCAGGGAATTTCTTAGAAATGCAAAGTCTAGCCCCACCCTTAATGTAGTGAATCAGAAACTCTGGGGTGGGGCCCAGTGATCACATTAACAAGCCCTCTAGGTGACTCTGACGCAGGCTCACACTGGAGTTTCAGAACCACTGCTTCAAGCGAGTCTTCACATAGGATACATCGGAAGTGGTTACAAACCTTGGAAATATCCCAACCATAAGTCAGTGCTGTATTTTACACAGCAAATTCTAGTCGTGTTCATCAGAGTAAAGCAGATTTATAAAATCCAAAACCCTATGGCCAAGTATACAGATTGGGTGACAAGAGGAAGCGTGGGCTAAAGTAGGTTTCCCAGGGACTGGCACATAGTAGACGGATGGACACAAGTGTTTTGAATAAATGAATGAGGAATAAATGCACGCATGCATTGTTCAATACCCTTCAAACAATTCCCCATAAGTACCAATTATTATCAGCTGTGCTTTGGATGCCCCCATCAACTATATCACCTTCAAAGTCTGCAAACATTTTTAATGACTTTATTTTAGAAGGAAGAAATCACCATTTATAATCAAATATCTTTCTATTTTTAATTTTTGTTTAATTGCAAAAACATTTCAACCTCCATAGCACACTCCAGTTATCAACGCATGTTAGGTCCATAGCCAGGAGGTAATTAGTACCAGCCCTGGTTCTACCGAAGGAAAATACCTACAGGAGAGCTCCATGAGTTGCCAAAAGGCACATCAGCATTAAATCCTCTCACCTCTGGCCTAGTTATCCTTCCTTTGTTATTTCACAAACATAACATGTGTCTGCTGGGCAGTGACTCCATAAAGTCAGCCCTGCCTTTAAAGGCTTCCCTTACAAATCCTTCTGGAGGATCCGCCTCCTATCTCCATTAGGCACAAGGAACATTAGCATGAAGCCTTCCAGCCAGGTAGGACACACCCCAGGATCAAAGGAAGGCAAGATCATCTTAGAAGATGGTTTCTTCCTTTTTTTTTTTTTTTTTTTCATAATGAAGGCTAATTCAGGGAATTCTGGTAATAGCCAGGGAAGAGAGAAGGGTGGGCTATGTCAGGAACCTATAGCAGATGCTGGATTAGAGGGTGCTGTAATGCACACACAAGGGCTCATCCAGGTTAAAGCACTTCTGCTCTGCCTGGTTGGGTCACAGATTCCTCTGGCTCCTTCCCTAGAAAATCCCATTTCACAAGGCTCTCAGACACCTGGAGGCTCCTCCAAGGACCCCAGGTTAGGAGCATATAGTCTATCTGGGTAACACGTTACTTGTAGTTGTTACAAGAAGGTCAAAAGCAGGACATTATTCTGCCCTGGGTGGAATTCTTTCTAGAATGATTCCAAGTCATAGAACTTCTGACGGGGTCAGAATTAACATTCATTCATCCAATTAGTCATCCAGGAGACATTTATTGAGCACCTACTGCATGCCAGCCACCAAGCTGGGTGCTGAGAACAGGGAAATCTCAGGACAAGAGCGGCACCCAGGGACAACTTGGGCATGCCGCACCTTTTGTACGTGACCTTACCCATCGTGACCTGTGTGACAATTACATCAGGGCTGACCTCCAACACACACACACACATGCAATATTCGAGTCGCACCATCTCATGTTGGTATTCCTGGGTGCATGTCCTCTGGAGATGTTGAGTCAGACATGGACATTTAGATTGGGGTAGGGCAGACGACACCGGGAATTACTAGCTGACTCTACCCTGTCTCTGTGGTTGTAATGCATGCTTTCTTCACCTTCCTGTCTCTTTCCCCTTTTCCTGTTGTTCTTTGTCACACCTTCTGCCTTCTCTTAGCTCTACATCCCCAACCTGCCAAAGTAGGAAAGAGTCCTGCTTATGACCCCTGGGCCACCAGTTCCAGATGCAGTAAAGGGGTGGAGCAGTGGAGTATGTGAGAAAGTAGATACATTCAGGAAAAGAAGAGTTTCCCTCTTCATCCAAATACTTGTTTCAGACATGTCACACTTGGTGCCTCTTAGTGCTATTATTTTAGAAGGAAAGGGGCACCTGGGTGGCTCAGTCGGTTGAGTGTCCGACCTTGGCTCAGGTCATGATTTCACGGTCCGTGATTCGAGCCCTGCGTCGGGCTCTGTGCTGACAGCTCAGAGCCTGGAGCCTGCTTCGGATTCTGTGTCTCCCTCTCTCTGACCCTCCCCCATTTATGCTCTGTCTTTCTCCGTCTCAAAAATAAATAAACATTAAAAAAATTTTAAAACAAAAAGAAAGAAGGCAAGACCACAGCAGAAGGAGCCACCACTCTCAACAGAGAAGAACATTGTGGTTTAAGGCTAAAGTTCTAGGGTTCCATTTTCATCATCATTACACTGATGAGCCTTTGGCGACTGAGGCAAGTATAAAAATACACATAAACATAGAATACAGAGATGATGAAGGATTGCTGGTTGTAGAAGAAGGGTCCACAGCTGGCTGGGTACAAGCTCCCTTGCCTAATTAATACCATCCGTATTCCCAAAGCAATTAACAATAAGGTTGAAATGACTGACACCCGTGTCCTTATATTCAGGATGCCCATGAACTCTGAGGCCAGAGTCCCCAAAATGCCAGAGGTCGAGCTGGGTTCACCCGAAGTGGCCATCAGCCAACCTACAGCCTCCACTGCACTTCCTCACGGATGCCAGGTGAACTGGTGAATTACATGCTATTTTTCTCCTAACTGGGATCTGGCTCCTCTCCTGTTTTGCTTCCTTAGGAATCATTATTTTTTTTTCCCAAAGAAATGAAGAAATAAACATGGAAACCATTTTACCAAAGTAGGAATTTGTCTAGTAGTTTGTTTAAAATGTCTTCAGAGTTTTAGGAGTCTTTCCTTACTAGGAAAAAAAAAAAAAAAAAAAAGGCCAAACTTTTGGCAATATACTAATTCTTTTCATCTTACTTGGTAAATTTCAACAACAGAAAAGACACCCTAGTAACCTACAACTTCACATACCTTCCCAAGGTGTGTAGTTTGCACCTCCTACACACTATGGAAAAAATAGGGCTTATTTGCAAGGAGCTCTGCCCTCACGGTCTCACCTTCTGACGGTCTGGAGGCAGCACATTGTCATTACCTCTTCAGATTGGGAAATTGAGACAAAAGGTAGAGAAGTTGCAGAACAAGGCTTTAGTAATTCCCAAGTTTCAGTCTTTCTTTCTTTCTTTCTTTCTTTCTTTTTTTTTTTTTCTGAGAGACAGAGGGGCAGAGAGCAGGGGGAAGGGCAGAGAGAGACTCAGGAAGGCTCCACACACAGCGTCGGACCCCACTCAGGACTGTGACCATGAGATTGTGACCTGAGCTGCAATCAAGAGTCAGACACTTAACCGACTGAGCCACCCAGGTGTCCCTCAAATTTCAGTCTTTCGACTTAACCCTTTTCTTCTTTCCCTTCATTTCTTCAGTCATTACACCCTTCCCTTACCGTCACAGCCGGAAATGACCTTTCTTCTGAACTCCTGTAGGAATTGCAGCCTGAACAATGCATCTATTAGTCATGTAATGCCATGCTATTTAAATCCTGCATAATTATCTAACTTTTCCTGTGTTTATGTCTTGTTTCTTTGACTGAATGTGAAGTCCTTTGGGGCCAGAATTAAGTCTTAATGCGTCTTTCTGTCCTCACACCAACCCAACACACAGTAGGACTCCAGAAAATACATGGTAATGTGATTTGTTTGGATTTTTTCAAATCTCAGAAGACACAGATGCCTGAAGCTTAAAAAAAATTAAACACAGAAATACATAAAGTTGAAAATAAAACTTTAGATAGGATTGCACAGAAGTGCATATAATTCGGCCTCAATCTATTGCCTTCCTTAGCACTGGAAAATACTCAAATTTACTTTAGAGCGTTCAGTTCTTTTTGTTAATAATTCATTCTCTTACCCAATGAAATATGTGAGTTATGTGTTCCCTCCCTCTACAGAAAGGGAAATTAACTTTTAATAGGTCATGCAGAAACACCAAACTAAATAGCAATCAATGAAATAACTTTGAAAAGTATAAATATATAAAGTAGCATCATAAATCATATCCATTGTCAAAGCTTTCTCCCTATTTTACTCCTTAAAGAGACATAAACTCAGCCTTTTTTCCACACCATAAATAAATGACAAGACAATCCCAACAGAAGTCTTCAGAGATACTCAGATGAGATGCCCCCTGCATCTAGGAAGGCTGCTCAAAATATTTAGGACACTCTTCTATCTTTTGTGCTCATAAACATCCAAATACAATTTTTTATTCTACACATTGTCTCGTAATTCAGGGTGAGTCTTACAAATTTGTCCAAGTGTAATCAAAGTCCTTTTTTCTACCCAATTTGGCCTTCCTCCACTCAGCTGGCCTTCACCATCAGGCCACTTCTGCCACCCACTCCCACACCCTGGAACTGCTCTGTCCTGAACTCCACACCACCCTACAGCTCCCTGCCCTTCTCCCACTACACCTGTCTTTCACACTACAGAGCCTTCCCCAAACCATGAACTGTTTCCTTCCAGCCTCTTAGGCCCCTCCTGGGCACATTTCATTCCCAACTCTTATCAACTGCTCCCTGCAACATCCTCACACCTTGCTTTTCAGCCACATCTGATTAGCGAAAATCCACCCTGGACCAATCTCACGATCTGTTGCCTCTGCTCCGGCATACAGTGCCGGGAGCCATGTACACTGGGGCCCCTGGAAATTCAGTTTCTAATCTTGGCTAGGTCTCAGCACCTCTTCACTTTTCTTTCACTTTTTCTTGATCAGCTCCTCTGCCATGTCCTTCAGTGACTGGAATATTCCAAATAATCTCCATTTTTTCAAGCTCTCAATCCCATTTTACTTTGCCCGCTATCTCATCGAATGTTTATGGTGGCCTAGGGTTTGCTAGGTCTCCCCTCCCAGCTTCCATAACAACCACAGAGTCCACCTTCAGAACCATCCTTCTGAGATTTCTCTACGAAGGCCTTCTTTCACCAATCCCTCCATTTTTGTCTGATCTTCCCTGGGACTCCATCTTTCATCTGTGTTCTCCTTGGGCATCAAACTACTCATACTGTTTTACCTACCACCTCTGTACAGATACATATCTCCAGTCACCCACCCTCCCAGAGCTTCAGACTCACATTCAGTTGGCTGGTGGACACGTGAAAAATCAATATATCACCTTAGCCCAATGTCAATTACTCCTCCTACATTCCCTAGATCCATAATGACACCAGAATTTTAGGAGACATTCTAGTCCCTTCCATCTCATCCATTTCCCCTAGCCAATTGATCAAAATCATATAGACTTCACATCTTGGGCACTTCTCAAACCTATCTTCTCTCCAGCTCTTTCACTCCTTTCTTGCATGTCTGATCCTTTCATCTGGCCTACCACGAGAGCTTCCTGTCATCCAACTGCAAATCTATGGTCCACCATGCTGCCATGACAACCCATCCAAAATGCAAATCTGACCATTTACACCCCATTGTAATGGGGTTTTTCAATGGTTCCCCATCAGCTAAAGCATATAGTCTAAGCCCTTGCATAGTATATATCTGAATTTTTGTGGACTGGCCCCCAACTACACCAAACCCCTTACAGCCCTTGACTCCCACCCCATTCTTTATACTTGATCAATACTGAAACGCCTGAATTTACAAGCATACATAGCTGTTTAACGCTATAACATTGTAGGCTATTCCCTTAGCCTACAATCTTTTTCTTTCCCTCTTGCCCATTTATCATATAAGTCTTACTCCTCATTCAAGACTCAGTGCAGGTGACTTCTCCAGGAAGCAAGCCTGATCTTGACCTCCTTCTCACATGCAGTAAGAGCCTGTTTTAGCAACCTGTCATGGCACTCATGATTTGATATTGACATCACCTGTACTCACATCCACATCCTCCTTAACATGACATGCAACCACGAGACTGGGGCCATACTTTATCCATCTTTGTACCCTTAGGGATTAGCCCATTATCAGATACAAAGAGGATCATCAGCATTTGCTGTGGCTTCAACAGAATACACACCTTCGGGAATAAGCAGCCCAAGGATTAAGGAAAAAGGAACTTCATTTCCTCCTGTGATGAGCACTACATAGTGTTCTAGGGAGGAACACTTGATTACTCCACCTCCTCTGTGTCAGAGTCACATGAAACCTGACTTTTACAAATCTGTAATAATGTATGTGATCAGTCAAAACTGAGCAGTCTGTCCTCAAAAACTCTCTGGAAGAGAAGTTGGATTCATTATTCTGCTTAGGCTGGACTGAAATCAGTAAACAATGATACTACTCCAAACAGCAAAAAGTGTAAATCATCAAGGGTTTTTATTGTTTTTCTAAATGAATATCCTTTGAATATTCTAGTTTCCTCATTTCCCTTGACCCCTTTGTTTTCTTTTAAATAAATACAGAAGTCTCAAGAAGCAACTTGCTATTAAAACACATCCTTTTGATCACCTTCAATTTTATTTTGAGATTAATGCCCTAAAGTAACACAGGTTCTGAAACTATGTCACTGATTTCATCAAGAGTCCTTTCTGTTTATGCTTTTATAGCACTAAGTGCATATGTGTGGTAAAACTTAAATATGTGACCAGATGTAATCATATAAGTAATCAAGGAATACAGCATGTTTAATAATTTTTAAAGATCCTTCAGAAAATGAGTCAACTTGACTTAGTTTCTTCTTCCACACATGGAAATGTCCTTCTCTTGCCTGTGGGGGTAAGCATCGCTATTCCCATTTTACAGGCTGTAAAATTAAGGTTCAGAAAGCTTAAAAACATGTCCAAGCGGTGACCATGGGTTTCCATCTCCACTCTGTCTACTCCAAAGCCCAAGTTCAGAACACTCAGTTGTACGGCTTCTTCTCAAAAGAGGACATCCAGGGTATAAAATAAGCCTCGCTGGCATTAAAGGAGACAGAGCTGGAAGTTTTAGAAAACCCACAAAGTTCACAAATAATTGACTCTCTGGAATTCTGTTTCACTTGTTCCTGAAAGGTTTCACGTTGGTCAGGAACCCACTTCCTCTACACAAGAACAACCATTGTAATTATCATCTAGAACAAGCACCCTTAGCTTTTCATCTCTTATAAACGTTTCCATACCATACTCCAACTTACAGACCCTCTATTCTTTTCCTCAGTAATGAAGTACTTCAAGAGGAAAAGGCACAGAAAGGTAAAAGTAGGGGGATCCAATCCCCTTCACCCTCAAGCTCACATCTCTCTTCTTTCTCTCAAAAAAAGAAAAAAAAAAAGTTAAACCTAAGAACTTCTCCAGGCACTGCGCTGAACAGGCTAGGGAAAGATGTTGTGGGTATGAAACAAAAGAGAATTTCTTAATCCAAAAAAGATCACACCTGCTACAACCTCTGAGTGGAGCTTCAAGAGCCAAGCAGATGGGAGTCACCTATGGTCTCCTGGGGTCTTTCATCATGGAATGATTCACACCACACCTCTCTGTGAGCTGCAATCATGTGAGTGAGCTGCACAGGTCTGTCATTCTTGTTCTTTCTGAATGAGGGTTCCTATCCCTCCAATCCCTCTACAGTACTGATATCCAAGGTGTTTGGTCTACAGTGACCCTGCTTCACAAAGAAATATTCTAGTGAGTTCCATGGTATACAAGATAGTTAGAGTTTCCTACCACGATTCCAGTTGCACTAAACCTATGCTCGTTGAATTCTTCAGGCCACTGGAAGCCAAGTGGATAAGGCAGCTGGGCAGCAAAATAAAAGGAAATCTTGTCCTTTGTTTTGATTTCATTTTTAAAAGTATTTTTATATTATCCAAGGGTACGGATCTCTTATTTCTCTGTCATCCAAATACACACACACACACACACACACACACACACACACACACACACGGCTTAAGACTTTCTTTAAGAAATGTAAATATTTGGGGTGCCTAGGTGGCTCAGTCGGTTGAGTGATCGACTTCGGCTCAGGTCATGATCTCACAGCTCTTGAGTTCGAGCCCCGCGTCAGGCTCTGTGCTGACAGCTCGGAGCCTGGAGCCTGCTTCAGACTATGTGCCTCCCTCTCTCTCTGCCCTGACCCACTCGCATTCTGTCTCTGTCTCTCTCAAAAATAAATAAATATTAAAAAAAAAAGAAATGTAAATATTTAGTTCCAGGACACATTATCACCTGATAATGTGAAGCAAGAAAAATAATTCAATTTACTCAACCTGTGTTCTTTCTTTTCCCTTTTGTGTTGTATAAGAAAACACTTTCAGATAGGCAATATAACGTTATTTGGTGTCTGAATGTTGTTGTCCCTGAATATAGAGACATGCTCAAATGATAAGATGATGTAATGCTACATCCACTATATAAAATGATACAGCAATTCTATGATGTTCCCCGTAAAAATTCTTATTTCACAGCTCTGTAAAACTCCCTCTGTGGGAAAGTGGCTTTGATATTGTCCATCAAGACTCCTACATTCAAAAACAGAGTTTTCTGCAATGATAGGAATGTTCTATATCTGAGGTATCCAATATGGGAGGCACTGGCCATATGTGGCTATTCAGACTTGAAATATGGCTAATGTGACTGAGGATCTGAATTTCGGTCTGCGTGTCAGGCAGCACAGTTCTAAATGATCTAGGCTTTTTAGTGTTTGGCCATGATCTTTTTAAAATAAAAGATTAGGAAACAGGCAGTCTCTCAAATAGATCAGTCTACATCTCTAAAGAAGTTCTGTCTCAAAGTATACACACGTTCTCTATCTCCATATTGATGGAAAGTAGGTCCACTGTGGTGTAACACTACTCAGAAAACTTCACACCTGCAGTGTCTCCTAACAGGGAAGTGCTCATGCAAATAGAAAGTATTAACGTTACCATAGGTTTTAAAACATTAAAGTGCTCTATGAGGAAAAAAAAACATTAGAATTAACCCAAATAATGTGATATATTTTCTTTCATTCTTCACAAGAATAACTTTCAGGCTCTGACACTCCTTAGTTGATAGCCTCACTCCAGGATCTAGGGCTAGGGACTCAGAGGAAGGAATATTAGGGTGTCCACCTCAGGTGTGGCCACCCAGCTATGATGTGAACTGCTGATACCCAGCCCTGCCCCAGAACACTGTCGTCCACACAAACAGGAAACCAAGGTCATCGGGAGGTTCGCTCGTTCTTGAATTCAGTCATTCATTTAGCAAACATTTCATGAGACTACTACATGTCAAGCATCAAGCCAGGCGCAAAAAATATAAAGTTGAGTGACACATAGTTTCTGCCCTTCAGGACTTCGGTTGGAAGGAAACCACATAAATAGATCATGATCTAGCATGGAAGTATATGATGAGCACAGAGAAGACAGGATTCTATGGAAGGTTACCTAACCAATTTGGGAGGGTCAGGGAAGGCTTCTTGGAGGAGGTAACACCTGAGCTGAGTCCTCAGCATGAGGAGGAGTTAGTAAGGCAAAGGCAGGGAAGAAAACATTCCAAGCAATGTGGATAATAAAAACAAGACACAGCCTAAATGGCATGGTAGACACAGGGAACATAGCAAGACGGTGTTGCTCAAGAATAAAGTTAGAGGAAGAGGGTGGTGAGAAAAGAGGCTACAATGCCAGCAAAGGCCAGGGCAAGGCCAAGTATACCACATTAAGAAGCTTGGTCTTTGATCTGCACAAAATGGGAGTCACCAGAGGGCTTCAGCCTGGGGAAAGGTCCTGTTAGAGAGAGGCCATTTGGTAGCTTACAGAATTTGCAGGGATAAAAGGCAGGAGACTAGGATTTTATATTGGAAAGCAACAATATGAGCCTGCACGCAGACATTAGTAGTGAGAATCAAGATAAGAGGAAACGCCAAAATTCCCAGAAATAGCAAATAAACAGTAATTAGAAATCAGCCACACCTGGGGCGCCTGGGTGGCTCAGTCGGTTGAATGTCCGACTTCGGCTCAGGTCATGATCTCACAGCTCCTGAGTTCGAGCCCCTTGTTGGGCTCTGTGCTGACAGCTCAGAACCTGGAGCCTGCTTCAGATTCTGTGTGCCCCTCTCTCTGCCCTTCCCCTGCTCATGCTCTGTCTCTCTCTGTCTCAAAAATAAATAAAAACATTTTTAAAAAAAAAAGAAAAAGAAAAAGAAATCAGCCACACCAGGTGACTGGCTGGATCCAGGAGCTAAACAGGGTGACTCAGTGATGAGGGTAATGAAGAGACCACTACCAGTAACAGCTAGTATTTATCACACTCGTATTCTGAGCCGGGCACCATACTGACGCACTAGGGATGGCCTCAGAGGAACCTTCTGAGATAGATCCTGTTTTTATCCCCCCCCTTTTTTTAAATTTTTTTTTAATGTTTATTCATTTTTGAGAGAGACAGAGACAGAATGTGAGTGGGTTAGGGGCAGAGAGAGAGGGAGACACAGAATCCGAAGCAGGTTCCAGGCTCTGAGCTGTCAGCACAGAGCCTGACGCGTGGCTCTAACTCAAGAGCTGTGAGATCATGACCTGAGCAGAAGTCGGACGCTCAACCAACTGAGCCACCCAGGTGCCCCATCCCCATTTTTAAAAGGAAGACACTGAGGTTTGGGAATTAAATAACCTGTTCAAGACCAAACATCAAGGAAGGGGCAGAGTTGCAATTCAAATCCAGATGTGTCTGATTCCAGAGCCCAAAACTTCACCATCATGCAATCGTCTCAAAGGACAGGAGAAAGGGGAGGTTTAGGAGGAAAAGAAGTGGGTGCAGCCCCTGTAACTTTAAGAAGACTTTCGGATATACACACGACAACCAACAGATGGCTATACGCCGCGCTGCTGTGCAAGGCAGAGACATGGGGTCCTGGACACATGGGTGGTGGCAAAGAGCCAGTGAGCAGATGAAGTCCTGAAGCCAGAGTCTGTGGGAAATACTCCCCGAACTGAACTCCGACAGCAAGGTGTGAGTACAGGAAGAGAAGCCCACAAAGGGCATACAAGACAGAGTAACAGAGGGAAAACCAGAGGCATGGACCATGCCAGAAGCCAGACTCTAGGAGAAGAGATCTGACAAGGTGCACTGAACACAACAAAGAGATCCAGAATGTTAAGGACCGCAGCACTGTCCACTGGATCTGACAAACAGATCAATCATTAGTAAGTATGACAAATACAAAAATGGGAGACACAGGACATTTCACAGCCAATGGGAGAGAAACAGTAAAGATGTGAAAGCTGAAAATTAGAGAAAGAGAAAGGCACAACGAGTGATGATACAGTAAGGTCCAGGAGGAGGCCAGAGGGGTGGGAGAAACCAGAGCAAAGCAGATGAAGTTAACTCTGACTACACACTGTTTGCAGGCATCAGGACAGGAAATTGGTGATCATTCGAGGAAGCTCAAGTTATTAATGAAGTCAGATGCAAGGTCATCTGAGTGAGGGGGTGGAGAGGTCTTCCAGACAATGGTAACTGCTTGGAATAATCATTAGAAAGGGAAAGAAATGGGCAGCACCAACCTGCCCAGCTGTGAGTGTCCCCAGCACCACTTGGTGGCCCAGGCGCAGGCTTGGAGAAGGGAGTCCTGCCAGCCAAAGATGGCAGAAGCTCAGATCCACCACTGACTTGGGGGAACTGACTAGTGTTCAGATAACCCACCATTTTCTGGGAAGCCTCCTCACCACTGGTTCTCATTCTACTCTTGGGTGAGTTCTGGCCACAGTAACAAAGAACCAAGAAGTAACTCTTCTCCCCAGAAGATCTCCCAAGACAGCACTTTAAAAATTATCAAAAAATACTACAGCTACAGTTAAACTGCTTGACTCTTATTATATAAGCTTATAAACTGAGACTAAAAACAACTGACACTCAAAACATGGCAATGGCAAAGCCAGAAACAGCCTATAAAAAGTCTTTTGGCTCTCAAATTTCACAGAAATTTGACACAGGAGAATCCCAGTTCTTCTAATGATGCTAGAATTATCATCAGCAGAGTCCAGGACTCAGTGTGAGGGGAATAGTAGGAATCACAAGCAATCTGGATTCTGTAGCAACACAAGGATAAGATGAGTCCACGTTCTCCTTGACAAAATGGCACAGCACATCTGCTTAGGAGAGTAACAATGAAGTACAAGATTCCAACGCCTACCCTCCCCCAAACAACCACTGCACTAGAGCTAGCAGTCTCCAAAACAATGGAAATGTCAGGTCACCCTCCTGTTCCATGCCCTCCCCCTCCCCCACCACCACTTCCTCTTTCACCCTGGATGAGTTGTCATCTTTCCATGAAAGAATGCCAAGCCTTCAGTCAGTCTGACTGGCAGTTCCTGCTCTTCAGGTTCCCTGGATGCTTCAAAAGGGTGGCAATGTGTTACCAGAAAGACTACCCTTCTTGGCAGGCTGTTTTCCAGGCTTCCACCCCCGGTGAGTCACCCGCCAGTTTCTGTCATGTATAAGGAGATCTGTGATTATAGAAGACTTCATTCGAGTCTCATGGACCGGAGACTCACCAGTGACACCTTCTAAATTCAGACTGGATTATACAGGTGTTTTGGTGGAGACCTTCCAGGTCTCAGGTGAACTAGAATGCGGAAGTGGCAGCAAATAAAATCATGACATAACAATAGTAACAGTCGGTCCTGAATAATAACATTCCCCCAAAACTGAATTCAAAAGCCACCCAGAAAGTAAACAATTAAGTCAAAGCAAGAGTAGTCAAAAGATTTCAACCTTGAACACGAGTCTCCAAAATCTTCTCTTAAAATTATTCCGTGCATGTTTTTAGTAAATGTGCAAGAAAATAAATTTTAGTCCATTACTTACTTATTTTATAATCACCCTTAATAAAAAAGAATCCTCCATTTGACACAAGGGATACATTAAAGTGTACACAAGAAAATGGATATTTTAAAGTCTCCTACCAAAGCTTTATTACCACCCCTCTTTTGCATGAATCTGTATTAGACACTATTAGAAATCAAACTATCCTTTCCCTCAAGGAACACCTTTTCAAAGAGCATAAAGACCAAAATAAGTATTACTATCAGATAAGATCAGTTAAATATCCTGAAACATATTTTTTAAACTTTTTCTCTTTTTTTTTTTTTATTTTTATTTTTGGGACAGAGAGAGACAGAGCATGAACGGGGGAGGGGCAGAGAGAGAGGGAGACACAGAATCGGAAACAGGCTCCAGGCTCCGAGCCATCAGCCCAGAGCCTGACGCGGGGCTCGAACTCACGGACCGCGAGATCGTGACCTGGCTGAAGTCGGACGCTTAACCGACTGCGCCACCCAGGCGCCCCCTGAAACATATTTTTAAAAATAAGATGAAAATGGTGCCTGGGTGGTTCAGTCAGTTAAGCATACAACTCTTGCTTTTGGCTCAGGTCCTGATCTCGTGGGTTGTGAGTTTGAGCCCCACATTGGGCTCTGTGCTGATAGCGTGGAGCCTGCTTGGGATTCTCTGTCTCCCTCTCTCTTTGCGTTCCCTGCTCATTCTTTTTCTCTCTCTCTCTCAAAAAATAAACATTTAAAAAATAAATAAAGATGAAAATAAGAAAACAAGGATGTCAAAGTAAGTCCAACAGGTGAATGTTAATGGTGTGTAATGCGATGACAGATAAAGGATTTATACAGAAAAGCAATAGCTTTAGCAGAAAAGAACTTAAGATGAGTTAAGAGTACTGGAGAGTACGGGAAAATGTCAGGTTGTAAGACGTTGAATAAGATGTTGGCAGTGAGTCCTTCCTTCTCTAGCGACTTCATTGCAAAGAGGAAAAAAGCTTATTTTCTATAAAGCATTTACACATCATTGAAATTATCAATCCAATCTATTGTTCCTCTCTAATAATCTAAGAACAGGTTCTAATGTTCTTCAAAGAAGGGAACACATTCAAATATTTGTTCACGTAATCCATTTATTCAAATATTAATTTGTTAGAGATATTTGGGTACCTAGTTTATGCCAGGTATATAGTACTAAGTATAGAGGCCCCCAGGGGGAACAAATCAAACCTGAGACCTGTCTCGGAGTTTAGAGTCTAATGAGGAAGACAAAAATCAAACAAGTAGTCCCAGATTGACTGTGTACTCACAAATGTCATTATATGAGAAAGAAAAGTGCAAAAAACCTAAATTGCTTTGGGGGACTCATAAAAGGCCTCTTGGTGAAGTGGAATTTAAATGGAGAATTAACTAAGTAATGGGTTGAGAGTTCTGGGACATGGACACAGCTTGTGCATAGGTCCTAAAAATTCATCTTTGTATCTCCAGAGCCTCACAAATAGTAGGCACTCAATAAACATTTATGGGATAAACTTCAAGATCTTACAGCATTCAGAAAATCTTTCCCAGGAACACAACCCGTACACACAGAAAAAAAGAAGAAGAAGAACTACAGGAACAGAGAGGTGTTATCTGGAACAAAAAATAATAGCAGAACAAAAAAAAATCATGTGAAGAAGTGACTGAAATATTATGCAGCTATTATGGGACAACATACAAAACTAATTATGCACTTAAGTGGGAAAAGATAATAAGTGTATTTTCTTTAGAAAGATGAAAACATGTGAAAATTAAGAATAATACAGGTCCTCACATATCAACTGATAAAATTAATCAACTAGCAACCATCCAATTTACATTCCATATATAAAACTGCAAATTCCTTCTATTTTGAAGGAATTCTTCCAGTCAATTTTCAGACAAAGCTCATTCCCACCCACTGCATCCATTCCGGTCCCCAAAGAATTGCAGTGTTACCTTAGTAACACCTTACATTTCCATAAGGCCTTATATTTCTATAAAGTCTCTTCCCATACATTATATTTTTGCTATCATCATTGGCTTCTTCCATACGATTTTTATTATTTTATAGGTCAGTATAATGTGCTGTATGTACAAATCAGCAAGGAAGAAGTGGCTCCTGGTTCCCCACACGGGACCCCAAGGGATTTATTGTTCACCACTGGCATTTTAAGTATCCCATATTTCTTTTTAACACCCTCATCTAGGAAAGGAATCAAGTGTATGTAAAATAGACCACTTCATAAGTTTGAAAACTTAAGAAAAATCATTTGAATCTTAATGTCCTAACAAAAACACTGCTATAGATTTGTGAAGTGTGTTTCTACCTATGTTTTATGTGTATCTCTAGTTTTTCTGATAATAAATTATATATGCTCACTGGAAAAAACACAGTTTAGATAATGAAAGTCCTCTATAACTCCACCCCACTTCTCCACCCGAGAAAACTATTGCTAAGGGTTTGGAACAAAATCTTCCAGATTTTGTTCCCTTTGGCTATGCAGGTCCACAATCCCTTATCTACTGTCCTATTATTCAAAAAGCTCCAAAACCCGGGGCACCTGGGTGATTCAGTTGGTTAAGTGTCCACTCTAGATTTTGGCTTAGGTCCTAATCCTACAGTTCATGGGTTCGAGCCTCACATTGGACTCGGTGCTGGCAGTGCTGAGCCTGTTTGGGATTCTCTCTTTCTCTCTCTCTCTCTCTCACTCTCAAAATAAATAAATAAACTAAAACAAAACAAAACAAAACTCCAAACCCAAAACACTTTTATAACGTTTGTTGTCAAAATCTGATTTGAACATACATAATGTCATTTGTAATCTTTATATATCCCACTTAGTGTGAATATTCATGTGTCGCTGCAGAGCATTAATGTTTTTGATTACAGGGTGCCATCCAACCCCCTTAGTAGAGCCATTATTTAATGGATGACACATGGCCCTATGAAAGATTGAAAAATCCTGAATTCAGAAACACACTTTTTTAAGTTTATTTTATTTATTTTTGAGAGAAAGAGAGAGAGAGCAAGAGGGAGAGAAAAAGTCCCAAGCAGGCTCCCTCCTCGCTCAATACAGAGCCCAACGTGGGGCTCGAACTCACAAACCATGAGACCATGACCTGAGCCGAAACCAAGAGTCAGATGCTTAACCAACTGAGTCACCCAGGCACCCCCAAGTCTACATCCCTTACTTGAACTATTGTAGTCAAGTGTGTTTCTGGGAAGCGCCTGGTTAAGCGCTCAGGCTCAGTCAGTTAAGCGTCTGACTCTTGGTTTCGGCTCAGGTCATGATCTCACAGTTTTTGGGTTCAAGCCCTGCATTGGGCTCTGTGCTGACAGCTTGGAGCCTGGAGCCTGCTTTGGATTCTGTGTCTCCCTCTCTCTCTGCCTCTGCCCCAGTTGTGCTCCCTGTCTCTCAAAAATAAATAAATGTAAAAAAAAAATTAAAAAATAAAAGATTCTCTCCCTTTCCCTCTGCCCCTCGCACACACAAACTCTCTCCTTTTTTTTATTATTGCCATGCTAATTTTCTTTATTTATGTTTTACTATGAAATTTATTGTCAAATTTGTTTCCATACCACATCCAGTGCTCATCCCAACAGGTGCCCTCCTCCATGCCCATCACCCACTTTCCCCTCCCTCCCACCCCCCCATCAACCCTCAATTTATTCTCAGTTTTTAAGAGTCTCTTATGGTTTGCCTCCCTCCCTAACACACACACTCTCTGAAAAAAACAAAAACAAAAAAAACCCCTACACTTGTACAAATATTACTATCATTAACACTATTTCAGAAGCAGACCATATACCATAAATACTTCTCCACAATTAGATTTTCCAACGTGATAATACATCAGAGATATCTCTGCACATCAATTCACTGTGCTCTTTAACAGCCATCTGGACACATGTGAGGAGTAGTAGGACAGGAAGAATGAGGGGAACCCTGACTTTAAGGAAAGGGTAAGTAATTCAAAAGGAGACCCACAGGAATGGTTAGGGAGGAAGTCTACAAGCAAAGAACAGGTATCACAGAATTCAGAGCCAGAAAGGCTCTTCAGGACAACAGCCTCATTTTTCTGTTAGAAAGCTAACCTGGGGTAGACAGAGGTGATGACTCCCTTACATTCCTGCTGCCATTTAGCAGGCCACCTGCCACCGGAGCCCCAGGGTCCTACTTCCGCGCTCCTACCACACTCACTGCCGCTGCTCTGAGACTCCGTACCCCATAAGGTGAGGGCACGATTAACTATGAAAACTGTGGGAGCAGCTTTCTCCGTGCAGATGCGCAGACTGCTCCCGGGGTTAGTGCAAGCTGCTAATACAGAAGTCTGTTCGTCCACCACTGTGAACAGTACCCGTGCAAACTCAGCAGCATGTGCTTTTATAGTTTTGTCGCTAAACAGAGACAGGTATCCCCAATTACTAAGAATTCAAGCTGGATGTTCACATTTGGGTTGCTTTCTCTCAAATCAAGCCACCGTAGGCCACGAGCATGTCATTTTCTTTACTAACCTTGATTTGCCTTTTTGGGCCCCACAGAGCTAACCCCATTATCGAAGAACACTGACACTATTCTACCAGCTGGAAAACCACCAACACCGGACGAGTCTCCTCCAGAATCTCCCCACCCCTCGCTGTGCCCCCAAAACCACTTGGTTCATTCAAATGTGTCCCTCCCAACAAGCAAGTATGCTTTCGTTTACATAAAGCAAATCTAAAATGTGCATATATATCCAAATCCTGGAATTCACAATACAGAAGAGCAGAGGAAAAAAGAGTGAATCTACAGAATATCAGCAGGCCTTTCCCTCTCCTCCTCCACACAGGCCCCAACCACCATGTCTACCCCCCTCCCCGTCACGCTTACAGCAGCAAGTGGGACGGACGCAACTTGGCCAACCCTTTGCTAGAAGCACCATCTGTGAGAATAAAGTTTATAAACATATACTTCCAGAATCCTATGGCCCTTCAAAGGAACCCCCACCTCACAAAGACTGTGGAAATAAATTACAGTAATGCAGCCTTCTCTCAAGACACCCAGAGCTACAGCCCAATCAATCCTCTGGGGGAAAATGAAAGCTTTTCAACAGAGTATCACAAAACCTCTGCCATGTCCTGAGGACTGCTTCAATTCTATAAATTGACTGAGAAGTTAAAAACACATGTAGTGTGCTCATGCACCCTGGGGTCCTAAAACACAAAGCAAAGCGGTGCTTCACCAAAGCCCACCCATTTCCAGAATCTACCCACTTCCACAGCTGTGGCTGCCTGGAACAGACTGGCTCTTACAGGGAAAGCTGGAGAATAACCTGTACAATCCCACCCCCAGACACCAGGGGACTGATCTCCGAGTATTGTAAGATGGAAGTCAGCGAGGTTATTTTGAAGTTACATGAGGCTCTAAGCTAAGAGAAGGGCTTTTACACGGTCAGCACAGTGGACACCTCGACCCCACAAAGGAGCAGTAACAATATCCCCCTCCCTTCCTCCCCAGGATGCTGGGGAAAGCATAGTCATGCAGGCTGTTGAGCTTCCCCAGTAGACACAGACATGGGGGAGAGAGGACATTCTTTAGTGTCTTGGAGAAGCAGGAGACTCTGATGAGAAGTGAGGAAAGAGACCCTACCGCACTTTCTAGTCTGTTTCAGATAGGGCTCCAAAAGGCAATGAGATGTTCTTAGTCTCTCGAGGAGTATGGAACCTGAAGATGAGGCATAAACTCTGACCAAATAAATTACTTTCTATAAAAGCCCATAGATCTAAATATCTGTCAGTTCCCTTCTCTCTGTTTTTACACTGTGTACAAAGCATCCTGGCAAATGCATGTGCTGGTGTTTTCTGGGGCCCAGTGGCTGACGGGTGGCCTTTGGATGGGCTACAGTCTCATTCTCAGCCCTGACGGGAGAGGGAGGAGGGAGAGAGAGAATGCAAATAGGAGTGAACTCAAAAGACAACATACAAAGTGCTACACAAACGCCGGTTATCTTCCCAGCTCTGATTCCTATAGCACTTCATGCAGACCTTTTTGGGACATTTATAACAGATTATTTTGTCACCGTTCTCTGTGTAGTTACCGTATTCATATTTGTATCCCAAGCACAGTCCTGGCATAGCACAGGCACTTGCTAAATACAGTATTTGTGACCCAGCCACGAACACAGGAACGACCATATACTTAGGCACCATCCAGAATTTCTGAAGCCACGAGCACTGTTCCCCACCCCGCACCAGAACAGTAGCAGGTTTCCGTTGGCACAGTGTGCAGGCAACAGCTCTACGCTCCCACAGTACAGGACTGGGTCTGTGCCCAAACCTTCCTTCCCCCTTTTACTGGATGCGTGTTCCTAGAGAATTTACTTAACCTCTCAGAGCCTCCATGCCCTCATCTGTAAAATGGGGACCATAATATCTACCTCAACAAGACTGACAGGAGATCAAATAAGCTAAGAAGTATTAAAGACTGGTCTATAGTCCTCCATACATGTGGAGAGGGCAGCAGGAGACAGCAGAAAGAGCACTGTATCTAGAGTCAGATCTAGGCTAGAGTCAGATAGGTCACGGGCTGTGTAAACCGCTCTGTTTCCTCAGGAATGGAGGGGATGCTCTGGCTGCCTCAGAGAATCACTGGAAGGGTCAGAGTAGGAAACAAGGAAAACACCTTGAAACCTGTAAAGGGCTAAGCAAACGAGCCGCCACTTACAAGTCTCAAGCGCAGACTTTTAAGAGTATCAAGTGATACTCCCCCTCCCCCATCATGCTATCAAATTCGCGGAATGAATCCATGGAACCACACTTCCCACAGCTGCCTCTGCGTCAGTCTGTCGGCCGGACAAGCAATGCCCAGTGGTCACCTGCTGTGTGCCAGGCATGTGCTGGCGGCTGATGATGGTGACGGACTGTGGACCTTGCCTTCAAGCCTTCAAGATGCCTACAGTCTCAGGGGGATGACTCATCAATTACAAATAATCATGTGCAAAGTGCCACCAGGCAGAAGAGCCAGTCGGGATGAAAGCGTAAAGTGGGGGCAGAGGTGGTAACCCTGAGCCTGGAGGACTCACAGGAAAGGCCACATTACCCAGGGTTACTGAAAATGTCGTTTGGTGACTGTGACAGAGAGGAAGGAGAGGAAAAGGTCAGCCGCAGAAATTATATACTGAAGCCAGTGTGCAAACCAGCTCAGAGCACAGCTTCCTAAAATTAAGAACATAGGTAATAAAAATTCTTCCCTTTTACTGGACCCAATAAAGAACGAGAGAAGCTTCTCTCTGTCTCAACACAATCAAAATAGAAAAGTGGCTTCCTTCACCTGAGGCTCACACATCAGAAGTGGAGGCAAAGCCTTTGTTTCCCTCCATCTGCCAACAAGCCTTGTCCTACCTCCCACCTTTCCAGACACCACATGCTTTAAATGGCCCCATGGTTTCATCCACCCGGCCCTTTCCTTCTCTTCGTTCAAAACCCGCTTTCTGGCCACACGCCTCCAGACCATTCGAAAGTAGGAGGAGTCCCGGACACAGCCACAATCAGCCTTCTCTATGGCACACTGCTCTGGCTGTGACCCCCTCCCTGAGAACATCAACCGTGCGGTCTGACATTTAGGAAGACATGAAAACATCAGTGCTGACCAAAATGGAAGCCTGGTTACCAAATAAACCGGTCAAACATCTCATCAGAAAGAGGAATGGAAAGGACCCCGGGAATTCCCCTGTGGGTTTCTAAGCTCTGTCGGCACCTGGAGGAATGGGTTTGGGGAGCCCAATGGCATAAACTCCCCTCCCCCCATACCCATTCATCCCCTCTCTTCATCCCACTGTCTCAGCCATGCTCATTAAAGTGTCTTTAATGCCATTGCCTACAAAACCTGGGTCCTCTTCCTTTCTATTTTGGCCAAAGGTGGTTGCGTTGTCCTACACCCCAGGAAACTTCGCCGACTGAATGAAGTTAACACTGCCGGTGTAAAACAGATTTTTAATATCTAACCCTTCAGATCTGCCAATGTAAATTACTAACAAGGTTCACTGCTAGTTATATTAGGCTTCTGGGGTGTAAAACAGAAGCACTACTAACCAAAATCTGATGAAAAAGGACTCAGTACCTCTGAGGGGTCTACATTAGGTTTATCACCTCCACTAGCTTCTAGTTAGCATTCACCACCACTTAGGGGTAACTAAATCCAAGCCAAGAGCACAGAGCTCCAGAAAATTGAGATTTCAGAATAAACTACAGATGCTCCAGGAGGCCCAGAAACACCACTCTTTTCCTAGCAGGCAAGAGGTACTCTGGCCAGCAACTAGCGGGTATGGACACCCCAGCCAGGGAGACAGAGGATGAAGGTGGAGGAGAGCATGAATACACCTGCATGGACGCTTTCCATGCAGCCTTGAAGATAATCAGAAAAATACTACCAGTACAAAATTGTCATTTACACCGCAACACCCTATCCCCCTGGCTCCGGGAAAATAGTTAAATAAAATGTAGGTGCATTTTTGGGAGCACCTGCTCAGTGGGTTGAACGTCTGACTCTTGATTTCCACTCAGGTCATGATGTGATGGATGCTGGGCGTGGAGCCTGTGGGTTCTCCCTCTCCCTCTGCCCCTCCCCGCCTCACGTGTGCGTATGCGCATGCGTGTATGTGCACGCTCGCTCTCAAAAAAAAAAAAAAAGGTAGGTGCATTTTTAAAAAGCAACTAAGTCAGTATTCTCTCTTTACCTTGGCAAAATCAAACCACCTTAGATTAGCAGCAGTATGATGGCCTCTCCTGAATTTTCACCAAAATCCCTTCAGTTTGAGGAATACCTATTACTGGCTTCCCTCCCCCTAGCCCACCTCTTGCCAACCAAATTCAAAGAGACTAAATAAATAAATAAATAAATAAATAAATAAGACAGATAAACTGAAGAACAGATTATAAAGCAAGGGGCAGCAGACAAGCCCAAGTAAATATCTGGTAAAACCCCTACACCATCCCTAAACTATGCTTAAACATGACTTGTGAGAATGTTGACGTCATCCGCTAATGATGGAATGAAAGATAAATGAGAAGAACTTAAATGCTAAGGGAAAATAACTCATTTCAAAGATCATTCCTATAATGGCTGTTTGGTTGAAGTCCAGGACTGAGGGTAGACTTTAAATCAAGCTCACATTAACAGAATGGTTCACAAAACACAGGCAGAAAGATGTGCAGTGGCAGTGTTGGCTCTCACTTGCTTGGCTCATGAAAGTTTTATTCCTTTACAGACTTCTGCATCAAGGTCTTATCACACACACAATAAAATATGTGATCCCTAAAAGTGGTCATGTGCCTGTTTTCCCTAGATAAGCATCTCGAGGGCAGAGAACCTATCTTTATTTCTGCACATTCCATGTCTAACATAACCTCAGACACATAATAATTGCTTCAACAAAGTCGTGAACGTATTGGCCAATTAATCGCTAATCTAAAACTATCTTTTTAAAAACTTTTTTTTAATTTTATTTTTTTAATTTACATCCACGTTAGTTAGCATATAGCACAACAATGATTTCAGGAGTAGATTCCTTAGTGTCCCTTACCCATTGAGCCCATCCCGCCTCCCACAACCCCTCCAGTAACCCTCAGTTTGTTCTCCATATTTATGAGTCTCTTCTGTTTTGTCCCCCTCCCTGTTTTTATATTATTTTTGTTTCCCTTCCCTTATGTTCATCTGTTTTGTCTCTTAAAATCCTCATATGACTGAAGTCATGATATTTGTCTTTCTCTGACTGACTAATTCCACTTAACATAATACCCTCCAGTTCCATCCACATAGTTGTAAATGGCAGGATTTTATTCTTTTTGATTGCTGAGTAATACTCCAGTGTGTGTGTGTGTGTGTGTGTTTATACATACCACATCTTCTTTATCCATTCATCCATCAATGGACATTTGAGCTCTTTCCATACTTTGGCTATTGTCGATAGTGCTGCTATAAATGTGGGGGTGCATGTGTCCGTTCGAAACAGCACACCCGTATCCCTTGGATAAATACCTAGTAGTGCAATTGCTGGGTCATCAGGTAGTTCTATTTTTAGTTTTTTGAGGAACCTCCATACTGTTTCCCAGAGTGGCTGCACCACCTTGCATTCCCAATTTTAAAACTATCTTCAAAGGAGAAAAAAGGCCATTGGTGTGGGCTACAGCCTCTAACACTGGGAAATGCCTCTGGCTACCTCCTGTTACTGTTTGTAGAATCTATCCAAAACGTGATGCAGTGCACTTGTGCTGACACACTCAATTGTGCCTTTACCTAGCAATTCACTGTTCAGTTAAGAGAACACACAGTTAAAGATAAAAGAAGTGTCCAGTATAGCAAGTGCAATGTTTGAAGGGAGGTTAACCCCAGAGATCAAATTTGTGCTCTGTGATCATTTGATACTTCACTCATTAAATTGCTAAGCTGCCAACGTTAATGTGGGGAAGCGCTGTGCTATCTGAGGACCTGTCATCTGCGGTAGAATCACACACAGCAGAAGACATCCATCCTTCCTCTCTGGGGCCTTATAAACAATTAAACCCTTGCTAATTTCTCTACCACTTTATCAGAACTAAGAAATAGATACCCTTAAAAGGCAAATAGACGGGAGTTCATCTTGCAGTTTTTTGTTTTGCCTCCTATCAATCACCTGAAGTGGGCATGATGGGGGCTGGTGGCTCTACACAGATGCTCAAACTCTAGCTCCATCACTAAGTCGAAGCAAGCGTCTTACCCTCTCTGGGCCTCCGCTGCCTCCCAAATAGAGGAGAAGAAATACTATCTCCAAGGTGTTCTGACAACAGACTGAGTTAACGCATGTGAGCACTCAACCTGGCACCTAATTAACCCTTACTGAGTATCTCCGATGATTAGGCATTACCCCATCTCCCCGCCCCGTTTATCACTTCTCTGCCCCTCTGGACACAGTAGCAGAACTCTTAGAAGGAACAAGTTGAGACTTATGGTGGAGGATCATCTGTCCTCTTCAGCGTGCACAGTGCACACTTGATTCCCATCACCGTCAAATTGCTGTTGGAGGCTCTGTCCATCTACTCTCCATAAATACATGTTACAAGTTTTAGTCCACGGACGAGGAAAAGATACAAACGACATACTACTTCTGCATAGTGGTCAACGTTAACTGGACACCTCATGTAAGCTCCTCCCTTATTACTTGAGGTCTAATACCTACACAGTCTGGGGAAATTAAGTATTAAGGAGAGACTCTTACAAAAGCCAGCTTCAAAGGGACCCCAAGTGACAGAGACTTTAGGGAGAGATGGTGCTCCACAAATGTGCTCTCTGGAAAAGGGGGTGAGAGGGGAGATTGTCTATGTGTGAGTATCTTAGGACTGGCTACCCTAAAAATAGTGGAAACAGGAAAATGATTTGTGAGGAAATATACTAGAAAAAGGAACTGAGAGAGAATGAGTACGCAGCCTAGTATAGTGACAAGGACAGAAATGAGCCCTTAGCATGTCTGAGGTCATTCTTCCAAAGCAGAACCCAAAAAACTGTCATGTAAAGCCACATAGTTGGTAAGCAATTCCAGTCTAGCCTCAATCACTCAACTGGAGTGCAGGACAGTCATGGGGATTTAAAATTTTAAAAATTTGTCCTGAATGATTTGTAAGTAAGGTTCCTTGGTTCCTAGAGCTTTAAGGAGCTAGCAAATGTGGATCTGATTAAAACAGAAGGTTACACAGACAAGCCACGGAAGGAACTTCTAGAAGTCACACACACACACACACACACACACACACACACACACACACACTCACCCAAGCAGAGATCAATAGGGTCAGGATGTTCATCAGAGCAGACCTGGAAGTGACCACCCCACCTATCTCATTGACAGACAAACCTGTTGATTACAGACCCAGGCGCTGCCCCAAGCTGTACCTGCAGCTGTTTGATGTCCTCACAGCTGGCTCTGCAGCCCTGAAAAGAGCAGGTTTGGTCACACAACAACCTTCTGGCACTTTCCACCAGCTCTTTTTCTTGAAATTGGGTTACAAACATTAAGCACGTCATGCAACAAATCACCAAAGGGGGAAAAAGATGAAATCGGCCACTAAAATCCCTGCTTGAAGTGTGCTATATGCGTCACACAACAGCTTCCTTTTGTGGAAATGCCTGGCACAGAGTGGACCCTTTTGCCTGTTTTGATTTGCATCACAAAACACCTGTACTGACGTGGCTGGGAAATGCCAGGCACCACTGCACTTGACTGCTGCCCTACTTCCCATGGGCTCAGCGAAGCTAGGTCTCTCGTATTTATTTCCTTTTCTTCTTACGCAGCCAGTGTCATGAAGCAGCCATCCTGGCAGTGGACGTGGATGACATCAGACTTCTCAAGAGCTGGGAGAATTTCAGAGATCTCTCACTTCACCAATGGCCAGAACCAAGGCTATGCCTCTTCCGTCCCAAGCCCACAAGCAAGCTGTGTCCCTCACGTGGCAAATTCAATGGTGCTCCAAAGGTATACTGACCTAATTTTAGGATCATGAGAGGAGATTGCTAGAAGTAGAAGTCACCATCCAGAAGAGCCACCGTGCATAAAATACCTGTGCAGCATGAAGGTGACAAGATTCTGGGGTTAGAAGAGTTAGTTACACTTAAGAACCGTCAGATGGAATACCACTCAGTCATAAAAAAGAATGGTATTTGCAACAACATGGATGCACCTAGAGGGTACTATACTAAGTGAAATAAGTTAGACAGAGAACGACAAATACTGTGTGATTACACTTACATGTGGAATCTAAAAAAACAAAACAAATGAAAAACCACTCTCAAATACAGAGAAGAAACTGGTGGTTGCCAGAAGTGGATAGGGAGGGATGAGATCAACGAAGGCGATTAAGAGGTACAAACTTCTAGTTATAAAACAAGCCACAAAGATGAAAAGTACAGCATAAGGAATATAGTTATTATAACATGTTGTACAGTGTTGACACTTACCATGGTGAGTTCTAAGTAATGTACAGAATTGTCAAATCAATATGCTGTACACCTGAAACTAATATAACACTGTATGTCAATTCACTTTATGAATTAAAAAAAAGAATTAAAAAAAAAAAAAACCTCTCAGGATCCTAAGCCCAGGAGAAAGCCAAGGAGTCAGGCTTGCTTCCACACAGAAGATGGGGACCTGGAAAACCCCTGTTCTAGACAATCCAGCTCTGTTTCCTTGACGCCAAATAGGATTCCACCCATTTCAGTCTAACAAAGCTATAGGCAAAACTCTTTTTATTTTTTAATCAACTTTTGTACTTTCACTATGTGTCACACGCTTTAGTTAAGCAATGACTATTATTCAAAATACTGCTTGATTACAAAAAGTGGCCAGGTACTACATTTAGATAAAAATAATGTTCAGTGCACATTAGATACATGTTCTGTGTTTGAAATTGTCTAGTTCTTATTTTATCACAGCTCCAGAACGAATGAAAATCCCACCAATAAAATTTAAGACCCTCTTTTCCTTATAGGGTAGTCTTTTCATAGTTTTCTAAGAGAGGTTGACCAGTCTTAACACAGAAGTCTTCTCTATCCAGCCTAGTGTCTTCTTTTTCAATGAGCTGGTCACTATTTCTCTAAAGGGCCATTCTATTGGAAGATCTCTCCCTCAGGCTATAATCATTGGAGATTCATTAATTTCCTAATTGAAGTTAATGTTAAACCTTTCTCCAGATAATACACTAACCTCTGAGCCATTCCTTTCACTTATCAATCCGAATAACTAGACTACTGTGGGGACTGCTCCACTGTAAACACCAACCAGGCAAGAAGCACAAAGCACAGTTAACAGTGGACTGTTCCGGGCCACTCAGAAAAAAAGTAAAGGCAGAAAAAAAGCAGGCACTCAGAAACAAAGTAAAGGCAAGAAGCCTGTGCAAGAGGAACCACAGATTCATTTGGAACAGTATCTGCTGATCCACGGAGAAGCTACTGCCTCAGTCAGAGGTAAAGCTTCTCTGTCTTGAAGTGATGCTACCCAGTTCCTGGACCTTCACAAGCAGCTTCTACAGGGCATTGTTTAAGGTCAGCTGGTAGAGAAATTCTAAGTGACTTTTCTGAATGCTAGTCTTCAACAGATCATTTAAGACATCTAACGATCAGTTCTTATGTGGTAATCGGTAAACCTGGCTTTAAGACTTCACACTGGACCAGAACACACTGGAAAATGTGCAGTGAGAGATGGAAAGATCTGTTGCATTTTCAACGAGGGCTAAGACACCTCCACCCTGTGGGTTCTGCCATGCAGCCACAACAATGACAGTGGCGAAGGGCAGAGTTCCTGTGGAAACACTTACAGTGCAATTCTTCTGGTGGAAACAGGCCTCTGAAAAAACAAAGGCTTTGCACCAACAGTGCATCATGATGGAGTCCAGCGGAATGGTGGGTCTGGGGCGGAACATTCAGAGCCGAAGCCAAGAATAAATATTAACGTCTCATACGTGAAGCTGAAACTCTCTCGCTAATTAAAGCACAAAACCTGCAGATATGACATATCCTGGTATCTTCAGATCTTCAAGCAGCAGCTCATTGACTAACTCATAATCAAGGGCATCTCTCCAAGGCTCTTCTGCAGTTAGGAAAGGACAAACCACAATAAGCTACGTTTATATGAGTTAGGTTGATCATATTATATGCTAATAAATGAGTTGGCTCCACCTTCAGCAACCTTCTGCTTGAATTTAATTACTGGGTTAGCCTTTAAAAGGGCACGCCCTCCACCTGCAAATGAGTTTGGCACTCGTGTTCAGAAGACAGCTGGACATCTAGACCACACTCTGCCCCTCCCATGAGATAGCCCAGTTCTACTACAGGGGCAAGCCACCAAGCTTACGACCACACGGCCACCCCCACACGAGTCTCAACTTCACACTGACTTTTACCACCTCCGGTGTAAAGAGGAGAACCTTTTCTTACCCCTCACCCCAAGGCATCCAATTCAACCATTTATTCAGCACCTATCAGGGGACACGCACTGAGAATAAATGAGAACAGACCAAGACAATCCCCCTACCCTCATAAACTGTATTCCTGTCAATAGAATGAACCAGGAACAATTTGCTTTTAGAAAGCACTTAAGTATTGTTAGCCCCCCTCAGTCATTTAAGCATTCGACTCTTGATTTCAGCCCATGATCTCGCAGTTTGAGTTCAAGCCCCGGGTCAGACTCCGCGCTGACAGCGCTGAGCCTACTTGGGGATCTCTCTCTCCTCTCTCTGCCCTTCCCTCACACTCTCACACACTCTCTCTCAAAATAAATAAATAAATATTTAAAAATATTTTTAAAAAAAGTATTGTAGCTCTGTGTAAAATGACCCATATAGATAAAAATTCCATGGGAAAAATACCAATTTCCAAGGGGGAAATGGAGAAAGGTATTTGTACCACCTCAAACCTAGTTAATACTGACTTACCCTGAACACTGAACTCAAATATCACCTCCTCCAGAAAGTCCTTTCTCAATGCCCAGGTTTGCAATCCCTAACATTCATTTTTATTACCGCAGACATCTCTATTCCTAAACTCAACTACTCTCCGATAGAACAGTGGGCTTGTGCTGTCTTCCCCACCACCAAGGGGAGCAACTTGAACTTTGCCCATCCAGCACCTAACACAGTCTCTGTCCATAGCAGGTGCTCAGTGAAGGCTGTCGGCTGACATATGGAAGCGTCCTGGCATGTGCATATGCATGCTCAGGCCTGTCAGTGGGTGTGTTTGTAGTTACAAGGAGAGTGACATATTTTTTCTGTGTAACCTCCTTCATCCTCTTATCTTTTCTAGTGTTGTTATATAACAAGCCTTCTGTGCAAGGTACAAAGGAATACCTGCCCTCCTCACCCAATATGCACTGGAAATGAAGTGAATTAAATAAGAGGAGAAGAAAACCTAACTCACTTATTTGTATGTACATCCTGAACTGGACACGAGGAGAGGTGGGAGACAGAACAGGGGAGGTAGGCAAGGCCAGACTCCTGGGAATCTTCCCAGGAAGCCTGAACTTTATGGGCAATGGGAAGCCTTTAAAAGATTTCCATCAGGACACAGGTTAGGCTTGAGCTGTGGACAGCTCATCCAAGCAGCTCTGTGGAAGGTGGACTTGAGGGAACAAGATTTGACTCATGGAGATTACTTCCAACGCTATTGCAATAACCCACCTATAGGACAAGGGCCTAACAGGTGTGGTACTGATGGAAAAGAAGAAATTGATTCAACAAGTATTTAGCGAGCCGGTTCAGCAGAACTTGGCAATTGATAGAAATGGCGAAATGGGTAAGAGAGAGAAAATTCCACAATGATGCCTAGAGGACTGAACAATGCTGAGACTAGTTCCAAGTAAATGGACAGAGGAGCAGGTTAAGGGGAAAGATGGAATATTTAATTGTGGACAGTGTTGACCTGGAGATGCCTCATGGATGTCCAAATAGGTCTTCCCAGCAAGTATACTAGATGTGAGACCTTGGACTTGTTCTGGCACCTCCCTAAGCCACAGTTTCCTCAGGTAGAACATGCAGCTACCTGGTACCTGTTCATGCCTCATGGGATGTCATGAGGATTGATGGAGACAGAGTATAAAGCCCTTTGCCCTGAGCTGCCCCGGTCCTAGAAGCAGAAGCGGGAAGAGGGCTCGGGGACAAAAATGGGAGACAAAGCATTGCAAGTCCTTGGCATATGCACAATACGGTTAAGATTGTGAAAGCAGAGATCATTTGAAGTGAAGAAGACAGCGATAAGGACAAAACCCCAGGAAATGCCAATATTTAAAAGAACCTCAAGGAGAAAGCAGCAACCAACAAGACAAATAAGAAGTGACATGATGGCATAGTCATTCCTGGGCTTTGCCCGAGTGGTATCCATGCAAACTGAGAAGAGATGAGGGGAGACACTGAGCCCCACCTCGAAAGGGAAGCAAGCAAGGCCATGGGAGGGCTGTGCAGCTCATTCTGTTGGAGCTGGGAAGGCTGAGTGTTTAGGGAGATTTGGGCCTCTTTCTAAAAGGGAAGGTGTCAGAGGAAGGGAGAGGATGAAGGTATGGGACAGGGAACACCTGACCCAGGAAAGACATGGAGAAGACCCCGACAAGGCAGTTGGAGGGGTGGGCCCCAACAGCAAGCTCACCTCACCCCAAGTCTGTCTGCAAGGGAAAGCAGGGCCAGAGGGGACATGTCACAGGTGGGAGTGGAAGTTCACTCCATCAGCTTCAGTTTTCTCGGGACATGGGTGTACTTGCCTACAGAGAATGATCTGGGTGCTGGGACACAAACAGGCTCTCCCTGGTTATAACTGACTAACCTGAGCTCTTCCAAATAATGGGCCAAGGAGGAGACAAGGAAGAAAGCAAGAGTCCGGCTAAGAGGAAGAAGGGGAGATTGAAGAGAGTGACACTAAATAAATAAAGTGACACTTTATTATTCACTCTGCCAATTCTCTCCATGGGTTTCTTCCTTGTCATGTGAACTTTGCTGAAGCTGGACTGTCACTGAGTAACTGGACTTCAAAATTTTAATGGAAACGATAGTAATGGAAAGACTCGTTCAATATCTTGACATGAACAATTTCAGAATCATGATGTTTCCTGTTTTAAAACAGAATCCTACATACACAAGTTCAACAGGACCAAGTTACAGCAGGAGTCAGCAACGAGCTGTGAGAAATTCATTTCAGAGAGGAAAACGCACATTGTAGAGTCATAATGAAGCAACTTCAGGGGTCCCTTATTTACTTTGCCAGAACAGGATATTTGAAGGCAAAAAAGAAGCTTAAAAGGCAGCTATCACTTCAAGGTGACAGTTAAACCATGTCCTAGTTTATGTCCGTTGTTGGTGTCCTGTTCTCACCAAGGGCGGACGGGCTGTCATGAATATATTCCTGACATATGTGTACCGGAAGATAGTCTAAGCCTTCCAGTTCTTCCTATTTTGAAAACCATCTCTTATCACCTCAACAAAAGTTAACATTTTCTTTGGGGAACCTGGGATTCAGCTATTCTTTCACATACCTTTTACATTTATTTAAATAACAAAGAGAATAAATATCATGCTGGCACATTCCTTCTTTCTTAACTAGTCCTGAGGCTGCTCTTAAACTCTCTGTCTCTGTCTCTCTCTCTGTCTCTGTCTCTCTCTCTGTCTCTCTCTGTCTCTGTCTCTGTCTCTCTGTCTCTCTCTCTCTCTCTCTCTCTCTCTCTCACACACACACACACACACACAAAGTTTTAATGTCTCTGTCTGAAATACGAATTTTTTAAAGACAAAATCTTCTGGCAAAAATGAATGACAATGTTTGAATCCTGAATCAGACTCCAGACATGAAAACAATGAGGAATTTCTTCATTCTACAAATGTTTCCTGAATCCCTATCACACTCAGGGCACTTGGCCAGGGACTGGGGGTAGGCTGAGGGTCTCTGAGGGAGGCCCTCACACAGAGAATGGTACCACGGGGCAGAAAGTAGCAGGTCAGCTTGAAGCGAGGGCAGACACCCACAAACACATTCTCATTCACCCCCAGACAGTTGCAACAGCAGCACCCCAGCAAATCAATACAACCACAACTTGAGTACAGGATGTGCATGATAAGATAGTGAGGAGGCCCAGCACGGAGACTCAGAAACAATATATTCTCTGCACAGCCAAAGAGGCAACTAAGGCTTCTGAATACCCAAAACCAAGGCTGTGCTAACATCTGTGCAAACACTGTTGGGCCTTACTATGGAGCAAATGAAACTTCTGTTCTGAAAATTAAATATGCATACATCAGAAACCTCAAACTTAAAATCGACTGTGAAGGAGCTAGAACCCAATACAAGTAGCCAGTCAACAGCTAAAACTGTATCAAATCACCTTGAAAATGAGTCAATGTGGGGGAAGGGGACTTCATGTTTTTCTGCAAGCCAAAATTGTTGGCTTGTTGGTACCCTTGATTTCATCCATAAATCGCAAGTTGAAATGACACATTTTTAGGGGTGCCTGGGTGGCTCAGTCGGTTGGGCATCCGACTTTGGCTCAGGTCATGATCTCACAGTCCATGGGTGTGAGCCCCGCATCGGGATCTGTACTGACAGCTCAGAGCCTGGAACCTGCTTCGGATTCCGTGTCTCCCCCTCTCTCTACTCCTCCCCTGCTCATGCTCTGTCTCCCTCTGTCTCAAAAATAAATAAAAACATTAAAAAAAATTTTTTTAAGTATAGTTTTCCTCCCTGAAAGCATGAAAGAAAAATTTACATCCAATGATGAGCATTATATGTTCCAACTTAAATCAAGGAAACATCTTTCAATGCCAACTGAAAGAGGCTATTTATCATCATTTCCCTTAACTGCAGTTATAAAAATGCTCACTTCAGCTTTTGAAAGGGCTCCTTCAATCCTTTGCAACCAAATATTACAACTTTACTTCCTTCTGATGTATTATTCACACTAACTCAGACTCTTCTATCTGTCCAACATCAAATGAGCAAGCCAGCAGACTCAAGTTCAAGGCTTTGCATAAACTAACTTTGGCCAATATGGTAGCTATAGCATTTCCAGTTTCATTTCCCCAGATTCCTTGCTACATCTTTCAGAGTGCGTATGTACAGAATTTACCCCAAATCCCTAGGATTCCAGGGCAAAGAAGCCATCTCCTCATCCATCAGTGAACATCTTATTGATTTACCCTCCAGAATCTTAAATAAAAAACAAAAAGAGTAAGAAGGCTGGACTCAAAAATCCCTTCTAAAATTCTCAAAACTCCAAATTCTAAATCCCCTAAAACTAAAAACTCTAAACATCTACGTAAATAAACGTCTTCTTTTTTTCAGAGTTGATTTCAGAAAAAGCTGGGCCTGCGACTTCATTATTTAAGCACTGGCAGGTATGGTGGCGGTGGTTACGGTGACAGTGATAATTTTCTGCAGTGCTACATGTCACACGCTGTGCTTGATGGTTTACGTAAGTCCTCACTGTATTCTCACATACGCCTGGGAGGTAGGTGCTATCTTAGGGTGAGAAAGCTGGAGCTCGCAGAGGTTGAATGGCCTCTGCTAATGAGAGGCACAACTAATAGTTGAACCCCAATCTGGCTGACACCCAACCATCACACTATGATGCATTGATAATTATGGTAGTTGTCCAATAAATATTCCTCAAAGCCTGTACTTTGTACTATTACTCTGTAATTGTAGATCCTGTATCCTAATTTACGTGGCTTAGGCAAAGGCTAATGTATCTTTTTACATGAAACACAGACCAAACGGATATTGAAGGGAAGGTCAGAGATACTCTGGAGATCAAGGAGATGCCAAAATAGGCATTATCCAAAATTACTCAAGTAGGCAAAACTATTCAGAGCTAATTCACAAAATTATAGTCAATAAAGCAAATAAGCTCTCAGTGGTCAGAATCAACTGTATCTAGTTATTCATAATTTTTGAGGTTTTATTTCGTGATTACTGGCACCTTATTTATTAATTCTCATCCATAAGTCTACAGTTTTGTAAAAAGAAAAGAAAAGAGAAACACTTTGCGGCCTTAACAGTTATATGACCACAGTGTAATAATTATCCTATCCCTCTAAGAATTAAAACTTTCTATTAATATGTATGAGTCTACAGAAAATAAATAGATCATTCAGAAATACAAAAATGTGAAATTAAATTCAGAATCTTTGCTTTCTTTCTCCTTTAGAAAATATGGGGCTAGGGGCACCTGGGTGGCTCAGTCAGGTAAGCATCTGACTCTTGATTTCAGCTCAGGTCATGATCTCATGGATCATGGGATTGAGCCCTCCTGGTCGGGCTTCACACTGATGGCTCAGAACCTGTTTGGGATTCTCTCTCCCTCTCTCTCTCTCTCTCTACCCCCCTCCCCCACCCCCACCCCCACCGCTGCAACTTATGTGCTCTCTTTTTCTCTCTCTCTCTCACAATAAACAAATTAACTTAGAAAGAAAGAAAGAAAGAAAGAAAGAAAGAAAGAAAGAAAGAAAGAGAGAAAGAGAGAAAGAGAGAAAGAAAGAAAGAAAGAAAGAAAGAAAGAAAGAAAGAAAGAAAGAAAATATGGTGCTGAAGGAAGTAGAGTTAAGCAAATACTTCTGTGTCACTTTAGGGGCGCCCTACCCTACCCCCTATCCCCGGAAAACTTTTAAATAACCACCCCATTGTCTCAAATGCAACCATCTGAATGTCTTTCCTTGGCCATTATGATTATGTTCAGAGGCTCTTGTTAAAATATTAATATCCTTTGGAGATTAAAAGTAACCCAAGCTATCAAAAAAAAAAAGTAATCAAAGCTATATTTCTTAAGGGTCTACTTGGTGCTAGGCACTTTTAATTTATTACATCTAATCTTCACATTAATCCTATAAGGTAGCTAACATTAGCACCATTTTCCAGAGGAGAAAACTGTCAGAGATTAAGGACCTGCTCACTGTAGCAGAACTGGGGGAATGCACCGAACTTGAACTTGGTAATACCAAGTCTACCCTCTTTCCATTACCTCCTTTTTGTTTCTCCACATGTCAAACCTATTCCTACCTTTGGGCCTCTGCCTTAGCTGATCCCTCTGCCGGCTGGGGGCTTATCACTCAGGTCTCAGCCAAAACGTCACCCTCACCCTGTGAGTCTTTCTCTGTCCATTCTAGGTAAAGCAGTCATCCTGTCACACTCCATCATATCACCCTGTTTTAGTTCTCCAGGGAGCACCTAACAACCATTTGTTATTTTCATAATGACCTGTTTGCCTGTTTATTATCTACCTCTCCATGCTAGGATGGAAGCTCTGTGGGAGCCAAGACGCCGGGTGTTGTGCTCTCTGCCCTATCTCCTAGATGGAGCTGGGTACACAGCAGGCGCTCAGTAAAGATCTATGAATGGTTAAATGGCTTTTCTGCTGCCCCCACCACACACTGCGGTGATGCCGGGGACTTGGATTCAAGTCCTCAGACTTAGATTCTAACTTCACTTCTAACCAGCTAGGGGGCTGCAATCTAGACAACCTTCACTCAGCTCAATTTCTACCATCATCAGGTCCCTTCCCAACATGTCAGTGAGGTGAGCTGAAATTCAAGAGAAGATCAGAAAATCTTATTGGGTCAGAGGGACTCAGACCATATGAGACCAGGGGTCACAAGACCAAAGCAGCAGACCAGCATCACTGATTTCATCATTTTGTCTTGGACCAACACAGTGATTCACCATAATGCTCATCACAGCTCAAAAAGAAGGCAAATGTTTTAAGTATACAGATATATCCTAGCTCTTTTCATAGGGGAAAAGTTGGTATTAACAAAAGATACAAGCAAAGTCACTCAAACTGTCCTAGTTTTTTTTTTTTTTTTTTTTTTTAACTTTTCATCCACGGCAAACCTCAAAGAAACCCCTTCAAAAATAGAGGCTTTTGAAAATACCTAAATAACACAACCAAATAAGTCTTAAAATGGGTCATCATCTAGTATATTTTACCAGGAGCCAAAAGTAAGTGAGAATACATTTTTAAGCACATAGCTTTCTCTTAAATGTATAGCTCTTCTTTTCAACTAGTTAATTGTCTGCTATAATCAGTTCAAGTGAAAAATGTCCTCAAATATAGGGGAAAAGATTAGAATCATGCCCTGGGAATTAGAAATTAATAAAAGCCTTATTTTTTATATCTTCCAATGGGGGTTTCTAAATTCAAAACCCCATCAGGCTTTGGGGACCAGTAATCTGGTGACACTGATCCCAGCACATTGTCAATATGCACATATATGCATTCTTCTAGAAACAGGATCCATAGCTTTCATCATCACTAAAAGGGTCAAGGACTCAAAACCAGTTTCAGAAGCACTGCTTCTGCTGAGAATTTGTTCTCAACTCTTCCATACTATGAAAGAACAACAGCAAAATATAATAAATCATTTAAGAGATCCACACCTGACAAATTAATAAATATATTCTGTTTGAGGAATTATGCTAATATATTTATGACCTTTGTGCACTCTTCCAAAAATAATTTCAGAGCTTAGAACAAATCTGAGTATCAGCAGCACGGTCTCCAGAAGAAATTTCAGAAGGAAGCAAAACTTTCATTGTCCAATGGAACCATATCTAGAACCACATAACTCTGATGCTGGAAGAGGCCACAGGAAGGGGGCCCATGACATCACAGACAAGGATACCAAAGCCTCATGTGAGGACAAGGTACAACATCATATTTAAGTGCTATTAAAGGGAGATAGAAACAGTGCTATGCAAGTACAAGGGATAAATATGACTTACAAATGAAAATACAGCTTTGGGGTTTGGGTTTAAGCATTTATAGAACAGGGGCTTTGTCTAGAACATGCTCACACTGGCCCCCTATGACTTATTTTATTAATATAATGATGGGCTCTTGTTGTCCATCCTCTGACAAATTTTTAAATTTTGTTACTTATTTTGAGAGAAAGCGCTCACTAGTGAGCAAGGGGCAGAGAGAGAGGGTCCATAGCAGGCTCCATGTTCAGCGCAGAGACTGATACTGGGCAGACCCCATGAACCGCGAGATCATGACCCAAGCCAAAACCAAGAGTCAGAAGCTTAACTAACTGATCCACCCAAGTGCCCGTATCCTCTGGCAAATTTCTTAATTTTCTTTTTCTTTTCTTTTCTTTTCTTTTCTTTTCTTTTCTTTTCTTTTCTTTTCTTTTCTTTTCTTTTCTTTTCCCACAAGCACAAACTAAACCTTCTAGGCATTTTCCTCCCTGTAAGATGCAAGGGTAAAGCTTATGTAAAATTGAAGGAATTCTGCAGAAGGCAGCACTTAATAAAAATACTGACCACTCTACTAAGCGGTCTTTCCACAAAAAGTTCTATGTGCTTTGACAATTGCTGCTGTATTTTACCGAAATACACTAAAAATAATAATCTTGATAAATCACCCTGGATAGTACCATGATTCTCAGCAAAAATTTCCCATCTCATAAAGTTCTTTGACATAGCTTAAACACTACAATAGCCAATACCCTTGGGCTCATTCCTCCATCTAATTAAAATGTCTGTTCTACAAGTGATTTATAGTATTTGTCATCACCTAAGGTGAATATATAGACTGGTGGCTACAGACATGTTGTGACTACAAAACATTAATTACCATGCTAGTGAGAATGGCTTCCAGCAAAAGCTCCAACAGTGGGATTCTCAGTCTCTCTCTGAAAACAAGTAACAGGGACATAACTTACAACCACCCTATAGGACAAGGAGCCCATTAGTGTAAATCAAGAAAGATTACTGCATGTCTTGAAATGAGGACCCACTGTAATTCCTTAAGGCTGATTCTAAACCAGGGAAATAACACCAACATCACTAACAATGCTAAAAGTCATTTAGACATGTGCTACATCCTCTTCAAGCCTGAGCAATTTAGATTTGGACCAATTCAATTCTTAGGAGTTACTAACTTTGATAAAGTTAGTATCAAAGTTTTTGACTGCTTAACACCCAACCAGTCACCCCAGACGAGAAGAAATGATGTAACTGCCTAAACACAGAGGAGGCAGAGGCTTTACGGATGGAAGGGTCCTTCGAGACATTCTAGTGTAACCTCTGTATGATCTAAACCAGGGAACTGAGACCCTGGTACACACAGGCTTGCCTAAGGTCACAGCTGACAGATGACAAAGCCACACCCTGAACCCAACTCTCCTGACTCCCAGTACAGCCCCGCACTTATACATTGCTGGGAGATGTGGAATGAAATACAAAGAGGGATTTTTTTTTTAACTGGGAAGTTAATATAATACTGATTTCCAGTTAAAGTTAACTCCTAATATTTTTAGATTTAAATATTTATATTTACTAATAAGCCAAGTTCCTCTAAAATTTTAGGACACAAACATATAGATGTCAATAACTATCTAAATAAATATAAATCTAACTTAATGTATTCATAACTAAATTAATATACATCTAAATAAATCTAAGTAAATATATCTACATATTTACATTACAAGTATGAGCATGTGTGGGTCACACATCACGTGAACTAGGGCAACAGTAATGTTTTGGCTATAGCTTTGGTTCCCACATTCTGAAAACAAAGGCTTGAGCTACAGTAGTTGTCAAAAACTCAAAAACCTCCAGACCCAAGCAGGTGATGAGTGAAGAGGGCCAGTTTTTCAGGGAGTGGTGGGGTCTGGCAAACTGGAGGACCACAAAACTAAATAAAGATCTTCAGACTCAACATTAAAAACACCCCTGCTAAATGAATTCATCAGCAGGCTTTTTGTTGTTGTCCTGAACCAGATAATCCTCCTGCTTCAACATCTATGATTCTTTTACTATCTGCACAAAGCTTAAGGTATTTACTGGTTCACATAAGGTGTCACTGTTGTCTGCCTTTGGGAGTCCAGGGTTCTTTCCGGTCAGGCCATCTGTTCACAGGCATGGCAACTTTGTCACTTTCCAAAGATGGAAACACTTCTAATGGGCCGAGAACATTTACCTTTCAAAAGGGCACCTGTGATGTCTCTCTGGGAAAGCACTGTGAGGTCAAAAGTTCCTTTTCTTTTGAGGAATGATATTTCACAGTCATTTCACTGAAGTAGGCCTGTGGCTATCTGTGCTGGGGCTTTAAAATCAGCTGTTTTCCCTCCAGAAAAATGGCTCTCATGATTACCTCAAACCATGTATCCACAGTAACTTAGTACTTCCTTTCTGAAATTTCCTGCTTGCTGGTTTTCTCCTCCGATTTCTCTCCCCCTTAAAACTCCAGGGCCTACGAAGGAAGGGGCCATGCCTCTCTTGTCCACTTCCCTTCCAGGGTAGGGCACAGTGCCCAGAACATAGGACAAGCCCAATGGTGGATGAAGACTCACCTACGGCTTGGCATTTCATACAGACACATGTAATATAATAGTCTGTTAGAGTACTACTCTACTCCCCAGGAGCAGGGGAGATAAATCCTAGTTAATCACCCATACTATTACACCCTGAACTCCTTCTGACCAATGTCACACACTTCCACGAGAGCCCAATCCATTCTTACAGCCATTCTTTCAGGATGGAGGGGAAGATGGGCAATGGAGATCCCAGGATGCTGAGGGAACACTAGGAGGAGAACCCAGACTTGGCATGTCAGGAAAAGTTTTCTGATATCTACAGTGAGACCTGAGGCATAGGTGGGAATTAACAGGCAGCCTTGAGGATGAAAGATGTGACTGGAGCAGAGTGTGGGTTGCGCAGAGGTGAGCAATAAGGTGCAAGAGGAAATCAGGGCCTGGATCATGGAGAACAATCTATACATCTTAAAGATGTGTGCTTTATCCAAGAGCACGGGCAACCACTGAAGGTATTAAGTAAAGGAATGACTATCAGCTTGGCAATGGAGAAAACTCATTTTGGATACAGCAGTATTAAGAGTGGAAAAGAGTGGTCAAGGCACTGAGTTTTCACTCAGGCCTCAATTTTCTCATATTCTAATAAAAGAGAGCTAAGCAGTTAACATAAAAGGAGAACCTGATCTAGCCAATTGTTTCAAAAAAATAGAAAAGAGACTGCAGAAAATCCAAGGCACCTCTCTAAGTAAATGCTACCCATCTCATAAAAATATACCGCACTTTTACTATCATGACGAATCATCAATCTGAACACCTGCTAGATACCAAACGAGTTATGTAAGATGAAATGATTCATACTCTGCCCACCAACCTCATTAACTCTCCAAGGTTGAAGGCTTATTTCTTGCTTTGGCCCCAAATTTAACATGTTGGGCTCGCAAATTACCAGTGAAAGAAATAACAACCTATTAACAGACTTAAAAGTCACAGTTTTTTTTTCAATATATGAAATTTATTGTCAAATTGGTTTCCATACAACACCCAGTGCTCGTCCCAAAAAGTGCCCTCCTCAATACCCATCACCCACCCTCCCCTCCCTCCCACCCCCCCATCAACCCTCAGTTTGTTCTCAGTTTTTAAGAGTCTCTTATGCTTTGGCTCTCTCCCACTCTAACCTCTTTTTTTTTTTTTTCCTTCCCCTCCTCCATGGGTTTCTGTTAAGTTTCTCAGGATCCACAAAGTCACAGTTTTTTAAATTTATGCAAAAGCAAGGAATTTTTCATATGGATTTTTGAATCTATTACCATATTCAAAGGGCATAAAAGGGGCAGCCCAACATTTCAAGTATATATATATTGATACATCATCAATTGATTTTTAAAAAGGGACATGGTAATAATTGTAAAAATTGGTCACTGCCCAATTAATTTTATTTCTTTTTGAAAGATGAATCAACTGTTTAAAGATGTTCCCAAAGTACTTATACTCAACTTGCTCCAAAATCACATTTAAGCAATTTATTCTTTTGAGAAATGTTTAGTGCCTACTCTATGGAACATGGCTCCAGATGCTTGGGTTAGAACAGTGAATAAAAGAAGAGGAATTCCTGCTCTCACGGTGTTTATACTCTAAAGAAGGAAGGTGTAATAAGGAAATTAATAAAACGATCTCAGAGAGTGATGAGTGCAATGAAGGATGAAAAGATAATAATGTGGTCAGGAAAATGCTCTCTGTGGGGTGGGGGGGGGGACTTCTGAGCTACAACCTGTGTGATGAGAAGCAGCCAGCTTCACTGCAGCAAAATTCTTACAAAGAAACTGAAGACACGATATATCCAATACAATTCGTGTTCACTGGGACAAAGCTCCCTAGAGAAGCTAAAGTATGTTTTTTCCCATCACCACTGTGAGTTAATGTTGGACACTCCTGACCATCTGGCTCGGAAAGAAATAACTGTTAGAATAAATAGTTGCACTGCAAAGTACAAAAGAGAGTGAACCGCTAGGCAATGAATCTGGAAGAATTTACGTGCTATCAATTCATATACCTGGATCCAGAAATCAGGGGAAAAGGTAAGCACTAATTGTCCAGTGGTAACCTAGCTGCTTCGCCTGACAGGACTACCAAAAGGTATCTCACTGAGAGAAGTTCAGAGAAAAGCAGCCTTCCAGTGCTGCAGGGAACATAATGTCTTCAGGAGGGGTGAAGGAGGAAAACAGCCTGAGATCCCGCCAAGCAGGTCCTTCCTTCCTGAGGGGATGCCAAGGTCTTTCCATGACGCAGCCTCCAGCTCCTCCTGCCTCCCCCCATTTCCCCATGTTCTGAAATAAGTATTAGCTGCTGGTACCCATTTGGACAGTCAGCAAATGAAGAGAAAATACACGAAAGACGGAAATAAAGTTTTAATGTAGACAAACTTTCAGTTTTCAGAAATCCAAGAAATTGTGCAAAACCAGCCAGTTCTAGAAGAACCAGAAAAGGAAACGGACAGTGAATTAGAGAATGAGACTACGTCCAAAAAATCAGAAACTATATTTAATGAATTTGGTATGCGCTTACTCTGATAAATATTTTCTGCACTGAAGAGGCAATGTAGTTTTCAAGAGTCAGCCTTGGCTCAAACCTCATTCGGTCACTTATTCAGCATCTTTGGTAAAATCCTCATTGTTTCTTCCCCTACAGCTTTACTGAAGTATAACTGTCATACAATAATATGTACATCCTTGAAAGTGAACCATTTGATGAGCTTGAACACAAGCAGATACAACTATGAAACCATCACCACAATCAAAATAATAAATACATTCATCTCCCTCAAAATTTTCCTTGTGTGTTTGTAGCCCATCCCTCCCACACCTCCCTCCCCCATTCCCAAGCAACCACTGATCTGCCTCCTATCACTACAAACTGGTTTTCATTTTCTAGAATTCTGCATAAATGAAATCATACGGTATATACCCCTTTTTGTCTGGAATCTTTCACTCAATGTAAATTACGTTGAGATTCATTCATATTGTTGCCTATATGAATAGTTCCTCACTTTTTATTACTTACTAGTATTCCATTGTGTGGGTACACAATTCATTAGTCACTCACCTGTTCAACAGACACATGAAAAGATGCTCAACATCACTAATCATGAGAGAAATGCAAATCAAAACCACAATGAGATATCTCACACTAGTCAGAATGTCTATTATCAAAAAGACAAGAGATAACAAGTGTTGACGAGGATGTGGAGAAAAGGAAACCCTCATACACTGGTGATGGGAATATAAGTTGCTGCAGCTACTCTGGAAAACCGTATGGTGGTTCCTTAAAGAATGAAAAATAGAAATAGCGTATAATCCAGTAATTCTACTACTATTTACCCCCAAAAAATGAAAACACAAAAAATTACAGGCATCACCATGTTCACTGCAGTATTATACACAATAGCCAAGATATGGAAGCAACCTAAGCATCCATTGATAGAGAAGATGTGGTGTGTATACACAAACACAAACACACACACACACAAACACACGTGCACGCGATATCGCTCAGCCATAAAGAATGAAATCTTGCCATTCGCAATAACATGGATGGACCTAGAGGATATTATGCTAAGTGAAATAAGTCAAAGAAAGATAAATGCCAGATGATTTCACTTGTATGTGCAATCTAAAGACAAAACAACAAGCAAACAAAACGTTAATAAATACAGAGAACTGGTGGTTACCAGAGGGAAAGGGCTGCAGGGATGGGCAAAATAGGTGAAGGGGATTTAGGGGTGCAAACTTCCAGTTATAAAATAAGTAAGTTATGGGGATGAAAAGTACAGCATAAGGAATATAATAACACTGTAATAACATCGTGTGGTGATAGATGATCGCTACCCTTACCATGGCGAGCGCTGCATTATGTACAGAATTGTCAAATCACTATGTTCGACACCTGAAACTTATATAACATTGTATGTCGGCTATACTTCAGTAAAAGAATGTTTTTAATTCAACTGTTGACATTTGAATAGTTTCCAGTTTTCTTACAAAATTAAGCAGCTATGAACATGCACGTATAAGTCTTTGCATAAATGGTTTCATTTCTCTTGGTAAATACTTACGATTAGCTAGGCCACATGGTAGGCCTAAGTTTAACACTTTAAGAAACTGCCAAACTGGTTTCCATTGTGACTAAACCATTTTACATTCCTCACAGCCGTGTAGGGGAGTTCTAGCTGCTCCACTTCCTCATTAACACTTGGTACGGTCGGTCTTCTTACTTGAGCCTTTCAAATGGGTTTTGGTTCTAATTCTGACTAATGACTAAAGACTTTGAGTATCTTCTAATGTGCTATTTTCCATGAAGGTGCCTATACAAATCTTTGCCCCATTTTTAAAGCAGCTATTTTTCTCATTGAGTTATGGGAGTTCTTTTATATGTTCACGTTACAAGTCCTTCTTCTGATTTAATGTTGAAAATAGTTCCTCCCTATCTGTGGCTTGTTTTTTCACTTTCTTAAGTCTTTTGAAAGGCAATCATTCTTCATTTTTATAAAGTCTGATTTAATTTTTTAATAGTTGGTGCTTTTTGTGCCCTATCTTAAAAATATTTGCTGAACCCAATGTCACTACGATTTTCTTCTGTGTTCTTATAGAAGTTTTACAGTTAAACTCCCATGTTGAGGTCTATGATCCATTTTGGGTTAATTTTTGTGTGTGGTGCCAGGTAAAGATTAACGCTCATATTTCTCCATTTCGCTATTCAATTGTTCAAGTGCCACTTCTGAAAAGATTATTTCCCCATTAAGTTGTCTTGACATCTCTGTCAAAAAAAAAAATCAACCAAATATATATGTATGGATTTATTTCTAGACTTTCTTCCATCCCACAGACCTGTTGGACTCTCTTCACTCCAATAACACATTATCTTGATTGTGGTAGCATTTACAGTAAGTCTTCAAATCAGTTGGTGTAAGTCCTCCAACTTGTTCTTTTTCAAAATTATTCTTAGGTTAGTCTAGGTCTTTTGCACATCCATATAAATTTTAAAATTGGTCTGTCAACTTCTACAACAAAGCTTGCTGAGATTTTGACTAGGATTGCAATAAATCTATTGAACAGTTTGGGAAGATTTGGGGTCTTAACAATATTGAATCTTCCTACTTATAAACACAGTACCCCTTCTCCATTAATTTAGATCTTCATTTCAGCAATATTTTGTCATTTTCAGTTTTGCATATCCTTTATCACATTTACCCAATTTTATTTATCTCTGATGCTCTTAAAAATTGTATTTTTTCTATTTCCGTTTTCAGTTGCCCACTAATCGTATATAGAAGTACAACTGACTTTTTTATATTGGTTTAGATCCTGCCACCCAGCTACACTCACTTGTTAGATCTGGTAGCCCTTTTATAGAGATCTTAGGATTTTCTACAGTCATCCAGAAGTAAAACACATGGCCAATCTGTGATGCTTGTGCAGAACTGTTTAAGAATACCTCTTAAAAGAGGTTTTTAAGAATTATTTGAAAGATTCATTCACCACCGTGTGATTTCAGTGAGTGGAGCTTATATTTACTCAGTAATGCTGTCTGCAAATAAAGACAGTTTTACTTCTTCCTTTGTGATCTTTATGTATTTTATTTTTTAAAATTGCCTAATGCACTGAATGGGACCTCCAACATACTGTTGAACAGAAATAAGAATAGTCATCCTTGCCATTTCTGATCTTAGGGGAATATCATTCCTTTTTTCAACATTAAGATATTACCTATAGGTTTTTCACAGATGTCCTTCAGCAGGCTGAGTAAGTTCCATTCTATTACTAATTTGTTGAGAGTTTTTATCATAAATGGATCCTTAATTTTGTCAAATACTTTTTCTATATTTATTAAAATGATCACACCAATTTCCTCTTCTATTCTGTTAATATGAAGAATTGCACTGATTTTTAAATTGCAGTCCTGATTATAAACCTCATTTGGTCATGATGTACTACCCATTTGCTATATTGTTGGATTTGATTTGCTAAAACTTAAGAATTTTTATATCTATGTTCACGAGGGGTGTTGGTCTATACTTGTATTTTCTTATAATGTTTTCATCAGGTTTTGGTATAAGGGTCATGAAATAGTTGGGATGTGTTTCCTTCTCTATTTTTTTTTTAATGGTTATTTATTTTGAGAGAAAAAGAGAGCATGTGTGCATGGGTGAGGGGCAGAGAGAGAGGTAAGAGAGAAGCCCAAGCAGACTCCACGCTATCAGCACAGAGCCCCACATGGGGCTTGATCCCACGAGCCGTGAGATCACAACTGGAGCCAAAATCAAGAGTCACCCACTTAACCGACTGAGCCCCCCAGGTGCCCCTCCTTCTCTATTTTCTGAAATAGGATATGTAGAGTTGGCACTATTTCTTTCCTAAATGTATAACAGAATTTACCAGTAAATCCATTTTAAGAACTTGAGTCTGCATTGTGGAAGGTTTTTAACAACAAATTCAATGACTTTAATAAACATAAAAATATTCAAGTTATTTGAATGAGCACAGGTAGTCTGTGTCTTTCAAGAAATTTATTTCAGCTAAATTATGGAATTATTAACATAAAATTATTCATAATATTATTATTTTTTAACATCTGTAGGATCTATAGTGATGTTCTCTCTTTCCTAACATTGGTAATTTTGTCTTTTTTCTTGATCATTCTGGCTTGAGGTTTATTAATTTTATTGTTCCCCCCCTCCCCAAAGAACCAGCTCTTTGTTTCACTGATTTTTCTCTATTGTTTCTTTTTTCTACTTCACTGACTTCTATCTTTACCATTCCCTTCATTCTGCTTACTTTTGGTTCAACTTGCTCTTTTTTTTAGTTTCAGGTGGACACTTAGGTCTTTGAGATCTTTTCTAATTTAACTGTTTAATGCTGTGAATTTTTGTTTAAGAACTTCTTTAACTGTACCCCACCCACCTCCTTGGGTTTTTATGTAGATTAAATGAAATACATAATCAGGTAAGAAATATTTGATTGCCTAATCCATGTCAGGTCAGGCACTGTGCTTGGTACTAGGAATACACCACATTAAAATAAATCTACTCCCTTCTTTCATCAAGCTTAGAAGGTAGTATTGACAAAATTGGTCCAAAAGTAAATCTTGTTGATTTTCTTGATACTTAGAAAGTACATTAAGCAAGAATGCATAACTTTTTTGTTTTATTCTAATGATAAACGTATTTTCTATTTTTGGGTCTCTACTCATGAACTAGCAAAAATTAAGTCACTAGGTTTCCTTTTATTAAAGTTCAGAGATTTGTAATCCAATTGCACCACATGAATATATTGTAGAGTAAAACCAAATAATCTACTTGTAAATGTCTGAATAAACTACACGTTTCAATTTAATATACTAAAGATAAATAAGTATTTCTGTAATTTTAAACCTAAAAACCACCTTTAGATCTATAAAGGATCATTCAAAAAACAAGCGTCAATACATTCCCAATATTTTCCTAACAAGATTCTTCTTAAAATGTAAGGAAACACTCTTCCCATTCTATCTATCCTATCCTCAGTTTCAAAATACCCAGAACTTTTTACAAAAATCCTCTGCCCCTCCCCCCATTGAATATAAATGTATGACAAATCACTGGTTTCAAGGTCTTTTAAATCCTGACAGATCCAACCAAACATTCATGTTTTCAAAAACACCACCAGTGTGTTAAACATCGCAACATATTTAATTCAGACAATTATAAATATAGATATTTAATTTACATTTAAATCTTTGTTCATCCAGTGGGGCCATAAGCAGTTCTGTACATCTCTACCATGTCAGGTAACCTGGCTTGTCTTACCATATGCTTCTTCCAGTCCTAATCTGTTGGTCTTCATTTCAGCCACAGGTTCTCAACCTTAAATGCCCATTGGAATCACCTGAGAGTCTGAAAGTACTGACCCTGGGGTCCCACAGCCAGAGATTCTTAGAGTATTTAAAAGTGGGGATTTTCAATAGTTCCCCATGTGAGTCAAGGTGCAGACCAGGGATAAGAAGGACTAGTCTAGGTTCTCTAGCGGAAGCCATGCTTCTAACTGCCATTGGGCAGTCTACAGCACCATACTTAGAACCCAGTTCCTCTAGAGCTTTCCCAACCTAACTCCTATCAAACACTAATTCAGTAATTCCATTTGGATTCCTAGGCTCACCTGGGTCTGTCCAGAAATTCAAAGGATAAAATGCAAGTCTCTAACTTTATTTTAGCCATTCCTCTCCAATCCACTTCTAAATTTCATAAAATAAGTTCAGCGAAGAGAAATTAACCCCATATAATGATATGGTTAAAAAGTCATTATGTTTTCCCCTATTTAAGAGATAGTTCTACAAGCCATCTGTAATTTTACAGAATATATGGTAAAACTACCAATTCCTCAAAGCGTAAATAATATTAAAATGAGTCTTCATTTTTACCCATCTGATCTTATCACGTGTTAATTTCGAACAGGTTTTCAATACTGATTCACATTCTGGGCTCAAAACTGGCATCCTCCAGAAGAACTTAAACCATTAGACTTCTGAGAGTCTTCAAACGGCTTTATTTTGCCAAGCCAGACCACTTCAGTATAATTATCACTTCATCATGTAAAAGTGGGAAGAACACCTGTATCACAAAGACAGTATGAGGAATAAGACGCAAAAGCTAACAGAAATTTAATCATTTGCAGCAGAAATTCTGCCTCATGGGAACCATGTGAAAAGAAGTGGCAAGCAGGAAGTTGTGGATAATTACTGGTCAATACACAGAGACACCAGCAGGTCAGGCGGGGAGAGCTGGGGGTGGTCCACAAACTGCTAAGGAGTTCCCAAAGCTCCCAGACGGCTAGGAGCAGAAACGGCGCACTATAAGACCCGCACCGCTCAGGCTGCTGAAGTTACTTGCGAACACATGTAAACCTCCTCTCCTTGGAAAACTGCTAAACAATAAAGCTGTGCCAACGTGCAGACCCAGGAACTCTGATCCCTGCCAGTGTAGGTAATGTACCCATGGGATGTAATGGATCTGCATGCCGAAACACGTGTGCACGTCTGAGCAGCTGAACGAACACGTATCCATAAACATTATGAATAATACTTGGGAGAATGTATGGCTTTCTCTCAGAAGCCCTTTAAGTACTTTGCCCAAATCAAGTCACTTTCATATCACATCTTCTCGCCTTTCCTTAGTATTACCCATGTGCGGAGAGTTGGGGCGCCCTACCCAAAGTCTGAGCATGGGGGGGGGGGGCCGGAGGGGGGCTGACTGCCTCCACCCTAACTTCCCGTTAGCCCAAGCTGCCATCCCCAAAGGGGACCGTGTCCAGCCTGGCTTCCTGGAGACACACATGAGCCCTCACACACCCACCGCGGTCGCGTCACCAGTGCCGCGGCCACCTGGGCGAGGACCAAATCTGAAGGGAATTCCCTCTGCCGCGGAGCTCGGCAACAGGCTGGGAAAGCGGGACCCGGGCGAGTTTTGAAAAGTGGAGGGGGGAAAGAAGTCAAGTGGACACAACGGGGAGGGATCACAGTCACTCACCCAGCCCTCGAAGGTGTCCGAGGCGCCGGCGGTGCGCAGCAGCTCCTGGAATTGCAGAGTGCAGTTGGCCACGAAGTGGTCATAGCCCAGGGGCGTCTCGTGGAAGACGGCCAGTTCGAGGTGGCCACCGTCCGTGACGTTGGCGCAGAACTCCTCATTGTACGTGGGTTTGTTGGTCTTCTGTTTGGTGCTGGTCTGGCCCACGCGCACCTGGTCTACGCTCACCGTCAGGTAGGGGTCGAGCAGCTGGTAGCCCTTCTTGAAAAGCGAGTGGCGCAGGGACCAGCGGGTGGGCTGCAGCCCCACAGCCTCGCCGATGCGGACCCTCAAGTAACCATTGAACTTCATGTTGCCGGACGTCATGCCCGCGCCGCTGCCCCGGCCCGGGGGGGCCGCGCTGGCTCGCAGCGGGAGAGCCTGGAGCCCCTGCTCAGGCCAGCCCTCCCGGCAGCCGCAGGAGTGGAGGCAGCTCCTGGGAAAAGCAGCGGCCAAGCCCCCCTCGACTGGCCATTCTGCCTCCTCCGCGGGACCTTCCCCTCCCCTCCTTCCCTCGCCCCCTCCCTCGCGAGGTGGAAAGGAGGGGAGCCCGCAGCCGAGCTCTCCGCGAGCCGGTGTAGCCCGATCGTCCCTCTTGAGCGCCAGGCGCTTCCCGGGGGCTCGCACAGGACTCGCCCCTTCTCCAGGGCCGGGAAGCTCCTCTCCCCGGAGAGCCGGAGCGACCCGTCCGGTTAGCTCCAGCCCCAAGCGTCTCTTGCCCCCGCCTCCTCCTGCTTCTCCTCCTGCCCCCGCCTCCGCGGGCTCACGCTCTCCCCCCCTCGGCGAGCTTCAAACCAGGAAGCAGCTGCCGCCGCATCCCCGGCAGGAGTCTCGCGCCGCCAGGCTCCAAGTTCACAGAAGCCCTGCGCCGGCTCCCGCGCCTTTCGAACCCCGGGGGCGTGGCGCACAGCCGGTTGGGCCCGGCGGTGGGTCGGCGGCCGGGCGCACGCAGCCGGGGAGCTCCCACGCCGGCCCGCTGGTCCCGCTCTGCGCGCGCTCCGTGCCGCGCAGGGTCTGGCCGTGCCCTGTGGGCTAGATGCTCCCCCAGGTTCAGGCGAAAAAGGGAAGGGCTCGAGGCCTAGCGCGCGCCAACACCTGAGGCCCGGGAGTCAAGTCCAGGGAATGCTGGAAGGAGGGGAGGAGGTGCAGGAACAGGGAACCTGCGCTCCAGGAGTCGCCGGCACCTCCTTACCACCCGAGGAGCTGGACCGGCGAGCCTTCCTGGCCGTCTGGGAGAGGCCCTGGGCAGAGGCGGGCGCACGGTGGGGAGGTTCCTTTTCCTGATCTTTTCCTGGGATGGCTCATCCCGGGTTCAGCTCGGGCCCATCCTGTTTGTGCGCCTTTCCTGCAGAGAGTAATTACACGGTTGTTTTTTTGTTGTTGTTGTTAATAGGGCGGCGGTAAAGATGGAAATCCTGTCCGCCTCCTTCCTTGGAGAGGTGTGCCTTGTTGCACAAAGAGCAGGAAAGGTCGGTTCTGAAGACAGACATGAGATGTGCGATTTCTCTTTCTCTCCGGGTGGTTCCCGGTCTGCCCGGCAGAGGGAAGGCAGAAGATGTTCACACCCGAACACTGCCCCTGGCACGTGTGCGCCAAAGAAACCACCTCTCCGAGGAACATTCCAGTTTGTTGCTGTGTTGGAGTGGGCAGCCTTTTGTTCCTTCCCACCCGTGGCTCCAGTAATTTTGGGGCCCTTGGGAGAACCTTTCCGTCCGCTCTTCTCCACCTCAAAGCTTGCTCCTGAGGGCCAGCCACAACCAGTTTGTCTTGCATAAAGCCTAGGCGATGTTTAAGAAAATTACATTCCGTCTGGCTGTTCTGAGCCAGTCGGTCTGAAGAGCCAGTCGGTCTTCCTAGCCCCCTCCACTGAAAGCCCTGGTTGGGGCTCCCTAAGTAGGTTCTCCACAATTTCACACGTGTGAAGGAAGGCACACTACACTATGAAAACAAGTAAGAACGATGGGCTCTCCGGAGTGGGGCGGGTTGGGGGGTGGGGGGAGGACCTGTCTTAGAAACATCAAAACTTCAAGAGAACAGGGCAGGGATTCAGCACATCATCCTAATGACACTTTGCTTTAGGTAAGGCTTATAAAACAAGCTTCCAAACATCCCGGGAGCTCCCATCTGGCCCAAGTGCTCCGGGGAAGAGGTCAAGGGGACCATTTGAGCCAACTCTGTCACCCTGTCCTACAGAGAGCAGAGCTCTAGCTCCAAGAACCACTGAAAGAGGGGTGCCTGGGTGGCTCAGTCGGTTGAGCATGGGACTCTTGATTTCCCCTCAGGTCGTGATCTCAGGGTTGGGGAGATGGGGCCCAAGCACCCCACCTCCACCCCAGGTGGGGCTCTGCACTGACAGCCTGGAGCCTGCTTGGGATTCTCTCCTTCCCTCTCTCTCTGCCCCTCCCCTGCTCGCTCCTGCTGTCTCTCAAAATAAATAAATAAACTTAAAAAAAAAAAAAAGAATCGTTGAAAGATTTGCTGCTGTTGGGTTTTGGCACTAAAAAAAGACAGTCCCCAAATAGTGGGCAGCTGCACATCTACCCTGGGGTTGGGATGTGAGGGACACTAGATGCTCCATCTTTGCCCCATCAGCACCAGGCACAGGGGGGAGGGGCAGGGGTGACAGAGCTATCAGCAGGACAGCCCTGGTGCCTGCTCCCCTGGGGCTTATAGTCCCATAGCCTGGAGAAACATGAAATAGATCACACATGCAGGGTGTGCAGTGAAGGAAGCGCTTCAGGTGCAATAGGACAATGGAACCTGGAGGGGGGTGGTCAGGAAAGGGTCCCCTGAAGAAGTACATAGCAGAAGCATCAGTTTGTTCAGGGTGCCCAAGAAAAAGGAAAGCTTGGCCTCCTTCAGGAACAGGGAGGGCTCTGTGTGGCTGAAGCCAAAAAAAGGTGAGGGGAAAGTGACTGAAATTCACCTGAAAAGGTAGGTCAGGGTCCAAGATGGACCAGATTGGTAAATCCTGGGAAAGTCTTTGGACATGGTCTGTAGGCAGCTGGAAGACTCTTTGTAAGAGTCTTTTAAGGTTTTTAAGCAGGGCCAGGGACAGGATGAGATTTGTATTTTAATATCGCTTGGGGGTCAGGGGGCACCTGGCTGGCTCAGTCAGGAGAGCATGGGACTCCTAGTCATGAGTTCAAGCCCCGCTTGGGTGTAACAATTGCTTAAACAAACAAACAAACAAACTTCAAAAAAAATCTTTCTAGGGCTGTGTGAAGAGTGGCTTGGAAGGAGCAAGCATGGGTGTGGGGAGACCAGTTAGGAAGCTGATGCCCAAGTCCAGAGGAGAGAAGATGGTGACTGAGACTTGAGTGGTGGTGATGGAGGTGGAGATGGATGTGAGGGGTGTTTGAGAGGTGAAATGGCCATGCCTTGGTGACGGACAGAAGGGAGGGAATGAGGAAGAGGAAGGTGTCCGTACAGACCGGGGAGCCATTGGTGAGTAGGAAACACCAGAGAAAGAGCACATTTGTGGAGAGACAGTTCAATTTGAAACATGCCAGGTTTGATACATCCCGATACATTTGAGTTGAAATCTGAAGTGGGCACTCAGCTGCCTGCTTGTGAAGCTCAGAGATGCAGTCTGAGCTAAAGACCTAAAGTGAGCAGCCCTTGGTATGTAGATCTGCAATCAAAGCCAGAATTGTGGGGGCGCCTGGGTGGCTTGGTCGGTTAAGCGTCCAACTTCGGCTCAGGTCATGATCTCACGGTCCGTGAGTTTAAGCCCCGCATAGGGCTCTGTGCTGACAGCTCAGAGCCTGGAGCCTGTTTCAGATTCTGTGTCTCCCTCTCTCTCTGCCCCTCCCCTGTTCATGCTCTGTCTCTCTCTGTCTCAAAAATAAATAAACGTTAAAAAAAAATTAAAAAAAAAAAAGCCAGAATTGTGGATAACATCTATGGAGAAAAGATGGGAGTAGAGTGTAGTATGAGGAAAGAAAGGGACCTACAATAGACCCCTCCAGAAACTCCAACGTGTATAGATGGAGGAGAGGCAGACAAGGGGGTTCAGAGCAGCAGCAGGGACATAAGAGAAAAACCAGGACGATGTAATATCCAGGTATCGTGAAAAACAATCAAAGGGTTTTCAAGAAAGAATTGGTGGGCTAGGCCGAATGACACCAAGAGATTAAGTAAACAAGGACTAAAAGTGGCCATGTAGAGATGGCAATGGACATCCTCAGTGATCTTTGAGCTGTTTCTGTAGAGGGATGGGGGCTGAAGCCCATTTGGAGTAGCTTGAGGCGAAAAATAAGGAAGTGGAGAGAATGAGTGGAGAGAATGAGTGTAGACACTCTTTCAAAAGGTTTGGCTGGAATGAGGAAAAGAGTGAGAGCTGAGGAGGAAGACAGGACCGCTGGGCAGAGGGGTTGTTAGTGGGGGGGAGCAACACAAGAGAGGAGAGAGACTGTGCCTTTTGGAGACTGCAGGACAGAATGCCATCTGAGACACGGGTGAAGAAGTGGGAATTAGTTTAGAAACAAACATCTATGTTTGTGGCTTTCAGCCTGCTGTCCAAAATTGCCTCTCTGCAGTCAGGAGAAATGGCCACCAGGAGCCCCTGCTGCCCAGATTTCCAGCTTCACGGCCCCAGTGGAAAGAGGATTTTTCTCTATCCACCTCCTTAAATCAATCTGGGGAAGACTCTGAATGTCCCCAGCCTATGTCATGTGTCCTTTGGTGGCTCCTGGGGGAGACACTCCACAGGTAGTACACAGCACACAGTGCAAAGTCCCTGTGGGAAGGGGCTGTCTGCCAGTATAAACCTCACCTGTGTAACAGCTTTTATCCAGAGCTGGTCCTGACTTTCAAGGAAGGCAAGGGACAAGAAGTCCCCTATTTATGCACACACACACACACACACACACACACACACACGACTAGCAGCTTGTAACACAATGTAATAATTTGCATAATTGTACCGACTACTTGAAACTCAGTATTATAGGTCCTGTTACAGACCAGAGGTTACTTTGGGGTTTTTTTTTCTTTATCACTATTACAATTTTAGTCACACTCTTAACTTTGGACTTCTATACAATTCCTAATACAATATATAAATGCTTTTTGGTTAATTGCTTGATTGACTGAATAACTGCCATTTTTCTAATTTCTTAAGGAACACTTCACACAAGCTCCATTCCACTTTAAAGTAGAATTAGAGAGGGGCACCTGAGTGGTTCAGTTGGTTAAGCGTCCGATTTCGACTCAGGTCATGATCTCACGGTTTGTGGGTTGGAGCCCTGCATCAGGCTCTGTGCTGACAGCTCAGAGCCTGGAGCCTACATCAGATTCTGTCTCCCTCTCTCTCTCTCTCTCTGCCCCTCCCCCACTGTTCTCTCTCTCTCTCTCTCTCTCTCTCTCAAAAATAAACATTAAAAAATAATGATGATAATAATAAATAGAATAAGAGGGTGCCTGGGCGATTCAGTAGGTTAAGTGTCTGATTCTTGATTTTGGCTCAAGTCATGATCTCGTGGTCATGGTATCAAGCCCCACATGGGGCTACGCACTGAGTGTGAAACCTGCTTGGGACTCTCTCTTTCCCTCTGCCTCTCCCCTGCTCATGTATGCATGAGCAGAATTAGAATTAGAGAATTTAGAGATTAAAACAGCTACGTCAAAAACTATCCCATGTTACTCCAAAACGGCACAACCTTTGAAGGGCAGTTTGACAGGACACATCAAAAGCTTGGAAGAAACCTGTTCTTTGCCTACGGAGGTCCGACACTAGTAGAATGACTAAGTCAATTACAGAAAGCAACCTAATGGAATAGTTATTAACATGACACATGATAAACAACATTGAAAAATAGTAAATAACATTTTAAAATGTAGAGTAAGAAGCATAAATGTGCTACGAAGTACATAAAATATGTATACCACAAGGTAAAGAATGCAGCACAAATAAATTAAAACAGTTCTTACCTGGTGGACTCACAAACGAATAATAAACATACTTGTCTAAACAGGCTCTGAAGATAGAGTGATTCACATGAAGGATTTGATACATTGCCAAGCACGTGCTACATTTCAACTGTTACTTTGTCTGTCATACTGTCTTTATTGAGCATCCACCAGCTTGTAACAAGCCACTTGACAAGCATTATTTCATATGATCCTCCTGACAACCATATGAAGTAAGTGCTATTATCTCTATTTTACAGATAAGGAAACTGAGAGCCAGAAAGGTTAAATGAATTGGAACATAGTTCATACATGGTAGACCTGAGATCTGACCCATTTCTTTAAAGGCGTGCCTAAGCCCCATCCCAGAGGGGTTGTAATGAAGAGTAGGATTGAAAACTACCATGGTACCCTGAGAAACAAGGGGGAAGATCGAGATTCTCAGTGGGCAGGAGAAAGTGGTATGCAGGGCAAGAGAGCAGTATTGTTCCTTATCCATTTCTAAATATGCAAAGGTACATATAAATAGTGGGGCCACCCACTACTCAAAGGTGTTCTAAAAAGAACAGAAAAAGGTAAGATATTTCACAAAGATGGGAACATTTCTCAGAATGGAAGAAGGACACTAGTCTCCTACTGAAAAGGACACAATATATTAGGCAGAATGAGTTAAAAGAAGGCCTACACCTAACACATCATTGTGAGGTTTCTGAACACCAGGATTAAGGGAAGATCTTCAATGACCTACAGGAAGAAACAGAAGCAAAATCAGGAGGTAGAAGGGGTGTGGGGTAAGTGAGCCAAAGGCTACTGATGCACCAATTAGTGTGTCAGTGGATCAGCAGCTTACAATGAAAGAGGAAATGAGGGAAAGGAAGTCTGAAGGGGAGAAGTCCTAAAAGGGCAGACAGAGTGGATGGGCAGAGCTTCTCACCCTTCCTCAAAAGAAGAGCCTTAAATTATTATTTGCCTCAAAAGCCCACTTAAGTAAGACAGAGTCCAGGGATTGAGGTCAGCACAGACAAGCAAATGTAAAAGTAATACCCTCATAAAAAGCAGTCAAATTGATAACACTTTCTACTGACAACTGCCTAGACAGAGCCTTGTGATCAAGAGAGATGACTCCATAAAACATTTCTGCCATTGTTTTCTAACAGGAAAATTGAATGAAGTTAAATATTGTATGCATGTAAAGAGAACAAACCCAAACTCTCCCATGACTGTTTTCTTTTTTGACATAGCACACCTACTGAAATCTACCCATATTAGAACACAGTAGTAAAACCTTGGTTTGTGAGCATAATTCGTTCCAGAAACATGCTTGTAATCCAAAGCTCAAGCAAATTTCCCCATAAGAAATAATGGAAATTCAGATGATTCGTTCCACAATCCTAAAATATTCACATAAAAATGATTACAATACTGTAATATAATACAAAATAATAAATAAAATACAAAATATAAAGAAAAAGAAACAAATTAACCTGCACTAACCTTCGGAAACCTTCGTGGGTGGTGTGAGAGGAAGGTTATTGTGTAGGACGACTTTCACTATCACTAACAGAATCACTGCTATCTATTGGCTCAATGGAATCTTTCTTTTCATGCAACTTTAACAAGGAACATTTCCAATGACCTAGAATGAAGCAAAGCATTCTCGTATGGAAAAGCAAAGGACTGTCCATAGGTGTTTCGAAGTGACAAAAAATATACCAGTGCCAGTTGTGGGCACCTTCCAAGGTTCTGAAAACTCACTGATTTCTGCCAAACACCAGAGCCTGAGACCGAGCATCAAGCATGGAAGACAATCACCCACAATCCCTCAGCAAGAGAGAGAGAGAAGAATCATTGGCTCAGTTGTGATCATGTGACATCTGGCATCATGTACTACTTGTATTGCAAGACATCACTAGTTTATCAAGTTAAAATTTATTAGAAATGTTTGCTCTTCCTGCAGAATACTGGCGGAACAGGTTTCTTGCAATCCAAGGTTTCATTGTACTTTCATTTAAAATCTTTTACATCACCTAAGTACATTTCTTAGTAGTAGTGTGGAACCCTGGACAACCTTATAGTCATTCTGTCAAGAAGCAGGTTCATAAATGTCCTCAGCCTGAATTATAAGTTTGTGGATTAAAAAAAAAGACACACCTCATATACAATAAGAGATAGTTTATAGAATCTAAGACTAATGACAGTCACCTCAAGCATTTCTTTGTATCCACTTCTGTAGTAACAACCTCAACTAACATGTCACTAAATAAGGCAAAAGTATCTTTTCAAACTAGTTTAAAATTCCTTAATTCTGAATGCAGAACTTACTAAAACTCTTCATTTTTAATATTTTTCTTCTTGTTTTAATATTTTTAAAAAGCACCAGTGATAGAAGCAAGTGGGTATGGTTTACAATGGTAATGACTTGCTCTCAAACCCATCCTTAATATAGCTAATAGTGTGTTTCATTAACTTTTCTCATTTAGTTCTAGTCCATTAATAAGCCAAGTGGTTATTAACTACAAGTAGTGACTGAGTTATTAGATTTTATGGTTTGTGTAAGAAACCTGTGAAAGGAAAATGATAATCTTGCTCTAATAGCATCTTTCTCTTACCCTTCACTGGGTTTTCTCCATGCTGTTGATGGCATTCTCTGGTTCCTCAGTGACCATCTAATCAGTAAATCCATTCTGGTCATTGGGCTTCATACGCAGATTTTCCAAAGTCTTCTGGAATTGACTTTAGGTCATTTGTAAAACCCTCTACACATTCTTTCAGCCTATGAATTGCATAGTTTCCTAGTGATAAAATTTAATACACAAAATGGATTTCATCAATTTAAATGATAATAATAGGAAGGTCAATCAGGCCATCTTGGTTATGTTTTTTCAGAGCTGTGCACAGGGTTGGGGGAGGGGCAGGGGAGCCTTTCTTTAAACAGACTATTTTACCAGAATGTAGCCATGACTATTTAGTATAGTGGGCATTATAGATTTTCACAACACATTGTTAGTGAAGAAAGCAAGCTATCAAACTGTAACTTAGCAAGATCCTATTTGGTGTATGTTGTGTGGGTGTAAATTTGGAACAAGATACCCTGAAACGTGAATGGTGGTTATCCCTGGTCGTAGATAATAACACGGAGTCTGGCTAGTGTAGAGGTTGGAAATGGTGTTCTGGAGCCAGACTGCCTCCACCTGAATCCTCCCTGCCATCACCGAAATTCGATCTCCTTTAGCTGTGAGACTTTGGGCTCTACCTACATTATTGTGCCTCAGTTTTCCCATCTGTAAAGAGGGTCGCTGTGAGTTTTATAGAAGTTATTATTTGTAAGGCACTTGGAACAGCACCTGGCACAAAGCAAAGCAACTTTACAAATGTTTATTATTATCGGTGGCTTTTTCTTCTTTTCATTTATTGAAATGAATACATTCATTCATTGTGATTTTTCTGTAATGAAAAGTTTAGCAACTTAATAAAAGATTTTTAGCTAATATTAAAAAACTACACACCAAATCACAGATAAGGTTGACTTCAACCATTTGAAAACTGTAATCATTTCCTGTCATCTTTCCGCCGAAATTTGAACGTTTTCTGGTTCTTGGAAATGAAAACGCAGTTTGGCCCCTGTTCCTAAGAGTTTATAGTTCATAATAAGGAGGCATAAAAAAAAGTCCTCTTGTCCTTGAAATCTTGATGATGAAGTATAAAATCTTCACATCAGCCCCAGTCATCTTTCTCGTACAAGGACAAAAATTTAACTTTCTACATAACTCGTCAAGACATATTCCTACATTAAAATCCTTCAAATTCTTTCCCTTTCTCCCTTTTTAGGACTCTGAATCCAGGCATTTGTTTTGCACACAGAAAGCTGGGAAATGTTTACTCTAGATACTAGAAGATCAAATCAGGCAAACACTTGGTAGTAAATCAAGGTACCGTTTATTTTTAATCCCAATTTCATAAAGTCCCACTGTGCAGTCACATAATTTTAACTCTAGAAGCCAACTAGTGTAGCAGGCAATTCAGGCAATCTGGTCATGAGCTCTTGGGTGGAGTCGGAGTCGGAAGACCCCCAATTGGCCCCTTTTGACAAAGTTTAACAAGCCCAGCTAGTTCTTCTGCACTCAGGTTTAAGAACCCTATGCATGAGAGACAATAACACTCAAAGACAGGTCTTCAACTTCCAAAACTATTAGATGAGCCCAGACAAGTCACACAGCGTACACAAGTAAATGAGAAACCAACTTTAAAGCACACTGCAAAGTCCTACAACGTTATATAAATGTTATCAGTTCTGTCCCACATGGCTGTTCACTCTCCCCTCCCCCCACCTCATTCTGGCTGCCTCACACTCTGCCCCTGTAGGGGGCAGCAGGAAGTGAGACACTGGTGCTCAAGATCATACAGGGGCTCCACCCTGCCCCCCGCCCCCCCCACACACAAAGACTCTTCCAATCAGACGCAGATATTTGACACATTCCCTTCAAATAGAATCACTCAAATTGAGATTCTAAAGATGACAGAAAACTTGAAAAAATAACACCAATAGCAAGAAAACAAAAGAGAGATCTGGTTGAGTATAACAAATAGAAAGGGAGAGAATAAGCTTATGGGCTCAGTGGGTTTGGAAATACAAAAACCACATAATGGACTCAGATGAAACTTAGGCTTGATACAGGAGAAAGGAAGCCAACAAAGGAATTTTACACATTTCCCTGAGTTACTCATTTTTTCTAAGAGTCTGAACAACTGAAATCAGGAAACACCTGTGCTTGTTAACATTAGTTAGGAAATGACTTTAAAAACTTGGACTCAGTTTAAGATTACTGATGGCAGGCAGTGATATCATTCCAGAGTCTATCTTTCCATGTAAATGTAAATGCTAAGTTACTTCTCTTAATTTGGGTCCATTTTTGTAATAGCAATCAGAGATTCAGTGCATTATATTTATGGGGTAATTGCTACAGTTTTTAAGTTTTAAAATCATCTGGCACTTAGCCACATGTTTGTTTTTTCTTCCCATTTGTAATTATCCGATGATTGTTATAACCACCCTGAAATATGGCCATCATTACTTTGAAATGAAAATGTATGGAAAGAATGTTTTAAGATTAAAGACAAAAATACAGCACTGTAACAAGAAGATGGGTCAGAAAGTAAAAATAAGAACATAGAAAGAATGGATCCTTTGATCTGGAAGGCATGCTAGACAACTCTAGACCAAAACTTTATTTTACAGATGAGGAGTCAGAACCAGAAATAGGGCATTTTCCAGATAGTTTATTACAATTCCCTGGGTCTTCAGAATATGGGACCAGAGCTCCCCAGAACAGGTTCTAGTCTCAAGTAAATTACTGACTCAACAGGCCTTATCTCTAATGGATTTATATAAACAGCAGTACCATTTATATTGCTTTGATATGTTTTGTTCAACAATAAAGTAAAACATAAATTATGGTACAGTCAAGGATTTATATCAGTTTTCTTAGGAATACAATGTCAGGCAAATTTGTTTTTGGCATTTTCCTGTGATATGCCAGTTAAATTATAGCCAGTGAAAAAGTTATTTTGGAGTTTTAAAGAAAATTATAAACATTTTCTACGAGTGAACAACAGAGTTTATATGGATCATTTTATTGTCTTATAATTTTATTGCATCCCACTTTTTAAAATAGAAGGATATTAGGGTATACTTTGTTCTACCCCATTAAAATTTTTTTTTTTAAATTTTAGAGATAGAGTGCAAATGGGGGAGAGGGGCAGAGAGAGAGAGAGAGAGAGAGAGACAGAGACAGAGACTCTTAAGCAGGCTCCACACTGAGTGTGCCCGATGCAGGGCTCAATCCCATGACCCTGGGATCATGACCTGAACGGAAATCAAGAGTTGGATGCTCAACTGACCGAGCCACCGGGTGCCCCTACCCAAATTTTGTTTCAAACTCTTGAAAAATGTCTTTTCAATCTTTGACAAACACTGTAATGAGTAATGCTACTTATTAATCATTGTGATTTAGAAATGTTAATTATAATAATTTAAATGACTTCAACAGACAAGATTATTGTGGTTAGAGTAAAATATATATAATCATCAAGAACAGTGCTCTGACACAGAAATGATGCAAGGATCTTTAAATAAAAAAAGAAAAGTGATTTTTTGTTTTAGCACTTTATTAAGGGGTACATAGTGCACCAAAACATACATAGAAGGACGTCCACTTTTGGTGGTATACAGTGACAGGTAGTAAACTTGCCCTCCCGCTGAAAACGGTTATAAATTTCTAAGGTAACCAATTCCAGGCATTTGACAATAAACATGCAGGATTGTGATCCTTAAGAGGAGAGGAACACAAAGAGAGCCCCACGTCTTCTTCAACTTTCTGCCTAGAGATACCAACTGGACTAAAAGGAAGTGGAATCCAAGGGGATATGGAAGTCTTGCTGAGCTGAAGAAGTACACATAGAATGGCTGTGGTCCCTGGAATTTTTAAAGCAGGATAGCATAGAGAAATGAGCTGTGCAGAGGAAGAGGGCAATGGACTTCATGAGTGTTCCCCTGCAGCCAAGTGCAGGATGAGACTTCATGAGGCCTAGCAGAGAATGGATGCTGCAAGTAAAAGAGATGGGCCAAGACATCACAGACTATGCAGTGCAGGAAACATAAGAATATTGGTCCAGCCTAAGTGGAGAGACCTTACTAAACACCTCCCGTATTCAACTGAAACTCCAAAGAGGCCACACCTCAGGAGTAAGTACCATGTTCCAGAAAAAGGGCCATTCCCCAAGACTTAGGACAAAATCAATATAGAACTGCCCTAAACAAACAATAAAACAAAGCCTAACAAGATCCAGAGGACTTGCCAGTAATTTAACAGCTTTAGAGAAGAAAGCTCAACACTTGTTGAAGGAAAATAAAATAATCCAGACTCTCTATAACTCCTGATAACAACATTCAAAAATAATTTTTAAAATATTGGGCATGTGAAGAAGCAGGAAATGTGAACCATAACCAAGAAAAGAAGCAGTCAATAGAAGCAGAATCCCAAATGTCCCAAATATTGGAATTAACAGATGTTCTTAAAATGGCTCATATAAAGATATTTAAGGATGCACAGGAAAAGAAGAATATATTGAGTAAACAGATGGGGAGTAGAAGCAAAGAAATAAACCAAATGAATATATTAAAAATAGAAAGTAAACTTCTGAAATTACATAAATATATATATATATTTGGAGTCCTAGTTGGGAGAGAGGAAAGAAAGATTGGGGTAGAATAGAATTTGAAGAAACAATGGCTGAAAATGCCTCTATTTTGGTGGAAAACATCAGCCTATTGATTAAAGAATCAACAAACTCTAGGCAGAATAAATTTTTTTTAAAAATCACACCTAGGTATATCATAGTCAAAAGCCTGACAACAAAGTAAAGAATAAATGTTGAAAACAGAAAAAAGTCAATTACATGCAGGGGACAATGCTAGAAGTGACAGTTGACTTCTCTATCAGAAACAAGGAAGACCAAAAGAAATGGAAAGTCTGATGAAAGAAGTGGTCAACCCAGAATTCTATATACAGTAAAAATATCTTTCAAAAATGTGAACAGGGGCATCTGGGTGGTTAAGTCAGTTAAGCTTCCGACTCTTGATTTCGGCTCAGGGCATGATCTCATGGTTCATGAGATTGAGCCCCACATTGGGCTCTGCACTGATGGTGTGGAGCCTGCTTGGGATTCTCCCTCTCCTCTCTCTCTGCCCCTCCCCTACTCATGTGGATACACGTTCTCCCTCTCTCTCTCAAAATATATAAACATTTTTTAATGAAAACAAAAAAGACATTTTCAGATAAATTAACGCAGTAATATTTCACTGAAAACTAAAAAAATTCTAATAGAAGAGTTTTTAGGATGATGGGAAATGATACAAGGGGAAACCTAAACTACAGGAAGGAAGCACCAGAATATACACTATTACAGGAAAAAAAGCACCAGAATGGCAAATAGATATGGAAGTATGAAAAACTATCTTTTTTTTTTCTTCTTGTAATTAAAAGACAAGACTATTTAAAGACAAATATATTGTGGGGCTTTTAACTCATGTACAAATAAAATATATGACAACAATAACAAAAAGGATGGAGAGTTAATAAAATTATACTGTTCTAAGGTTCTTATAGTGTACATGAAATTGTACAGTATAAATCTAAGTAGACTGATAAGGATGTGCTGTCCAAGATAGTATCCTCTGACCAAAAGTGACTAAATTTAAACTTAAATTAATTAAAATTAAACTTAACATAAAATTTGGTTCCTCAGTTATATTAGCCACATTTCAAGGCCTTAATAATCACATGTAGCCAGGACTCCCATATTGGAAAAGCATATATGGAATACTTCCATAACTGAAAAAAGTTTAGTTAGAAAATTCAAACAACAATAACAACAAATCTGCACAGATGTATAACTTAAAATGAACAGTAGAATTCAATTGAGTTCTAAAAATATTTTCTTAACCAAAACAAAGACAGAAAAAGGAGAAGATAAGCAAAAAAAAAACCAGGACAAGTAAAAAGCAAACTTAAATCTAACCATATCAATGATTATATTTAGTAAAAATGAACTGAACAATTCAATGAAAAGGAAGAGATTGCAAAGATGAACAAAAAGCAAGATTTAACTATATGTTATCTGCACAAGATGTTAAAGACCCAAATAAGTTGCAAGTAAAAGGAGGAGGAAAAGATAGACCAAGCAAACCTAAGAAAGTTGGTGTTGATATCATCATGCAAAGTAAACTTCAAGTCGAGGAGAATTCAAGAGTAATTCAAGTCAAGAGTAACATTTCTTAATTATAAATCATCATTTCATAATGATGATTTAAAATTCTAAAGGTCTGTGTAACTAAAAAGTTTCAAGTACGAGAAGCAAAAATGAGAATTAATAGGACAAATGCATAAATCTCTCATCATAGTTGAAGATCTTAACTCCCCTCTCTGTAACTGATAGAAGAACTAAACAAAACAATGATTCAAATATTATCAACCAACTTGATCTGACATTTATCAAATATCTCACCCAGCATCTGCAGAATACACATTGGTTTCAAATGTATATGGAATAGTTATTTTATTAGTCAAATTCTCCAAAGAAACTGAACCACTAGGATAGATGATAGATAGGTAGATGATAGATGATAGATAGATAGATAGATAGATAATTTAGCATGAGGTATTGGTTCATGTGATTACAGAGGCTGATAAGTCCCACAATCTGCTGTCTGTAAGCTAGAGACCTAGAAAGCCAGTGGTGTCCTTCAAAGCCCTGAAACCCAGAGAGTCCAAATTTGAAGGCCTAAGAACCAGGAGGGCAGAAGAGATTGATACCCCAGCTCAAGTGGTCAGGCAGACAGTGTATTCAACCTTCCTCCGCTTTTTTGTTCTATTCAGGCTGTCAAGAGATTGGATGATACCAACTCACATTGCAGGCAGGGAAGGGTGTGGGTGTGGGTGAGGGTAACTGCTTTACTCAGTCCACCAATTCAAGTACTAATTTCTTCCAGAAACACACTTATAGACAGGTCCACAGAACGTAATTATAAATAACTTATGAGTCAAAGAAAAATCACAGGGAATTTAGAAAATACTTTAATCTGAATTATAATAAAAACAAAAATGTCAAAAGTTGTGGGATACAGCTAAAGTGGTATTTAGAAAAAATTTTAAATATTTATATTTTTATTGGAGAAAGTATTTTATAAAGCTGTAGAGAAAGAACAAATTAAACCCAAAATAAATAGGGGTACCTGGGTGGCTCAGTCAGTTAAATGTCTGACTTCAACTCAGGACATGATCTCACAGTTCATGAGTTGGAGCCCCACATTGGGCTCTGTGCCGACAGCTCAGAGCCTGGAGCCTGTTTTGGATTCTGTGTCTCTCTCTCTCTCTTTTTCTGCCCCTCCCCCACTCGTACTCTGTCTCTCTCAAAAATGAATAAACATTAAAAAAAAATTTAAACCCAGGGCGCCTGGGTGGCTCAGTCGGTTAAGCAGCCGACTTCAGCTCAGGTCACTATCTCGCGGTACGTGAGTTCGAGCCCCGCGTCGGGCTCTGGGCTGATGGCTCAGAGCCTGGAGCCTGCTTCCGATTCTGTGTCTCCCTCTCTCTGCCCCTCCTCCGTTCATGCTGTGTCTCTCTCTGTCTCAAAAATAAATAAACGTTAAAAAAAAAAATTTAAAAAAAATTTAAACCCAAAATAAGTTGCAGAAAAGAAATACGTAAGAGCTTTCTGGAACTACAAACCAACAAAATAGAAAACAGAAAAATGGAGAAAAATTAATAAAGCCAAAAGTTGGTTTTTTGAAAAAGTAATAAAATTTCTAATCCTCTAGCAAGACCACTAAAGAAAAAAATGCACACAAATTACCAATATAGGAATAAAAAGGGAACCTCACTACAGATCATATAGATATTAATAGGAAAATAAGAGAATATTATGCAAAACATTATGCCAATAAGTTCAACAGCTTAAATGAACTAGACAAATTTCTTGAAAAAACACAACGCATAAAAACTGACACAAGAAGAAATTAACACAGTAGAAGATCTGAATAGCCCTATTTCTGTTAAAGAAACAACAGTCAAACCCCTGTTGTGGTAAAAAACAGATTAGTGATTGTCTGTGGAGGATGGAAGAGGCCTGATGGAACTACACTTTACAGTATAGTATTGTGTTGGATGGCGGAGATATAATAGCGAGTAAGATACATTTGTTTACTACCGTCTGAGGGGTAGACAGACTAACAGACAGCACACAGCGTGATAATGGCTGTTGGAAGCAGGACAGCCCATCCTATTTGGAGAAGCAGTGGGGAGGGGTCCCTTCCCAGAGGCAGTGACATCTAAACGTATTCCAGTAGGAATATCCAGGTGATAGGGGTGGAGAGAAAAGAATTGCAAACAGAGAGGACTCTGTGCAGAGGCTGGAGACTGGAGAAAGGTATGTCTAAGGACAGAGTACAGAGTTTTGAGGCAGAAGAGATAAAGCCAGAAAGGAGGAAGGGCCCAGGGGCTTTTGTTCATATTAAGGAGTTTGGATCTGTCTTGAGAGAGATAAAAGGGGTTTCAAGCAGAAGCCAGACATGGTGGTATCCACATTGTACAAGGATCACTCTGGCTGTCATGTAAAAAAATGGGTCAAGAAGGGGCGCCTGGGTGGCGCAGTCGGTTAAGCGTCCGGCTTCAGCCAGGTCACGATCTCGCGGTCCGTGAGTTCGAGCCCCGCGTCAGGCTCTGGGCTGATGGCTCGGAGCCTGGAGCCTGTTTCCGATTCTGTGTCTCCTTCTCTCTCTGCCCCTCCCCCGTTCATGCTCTGTCTCTCTCTGTCCCAAAAATAAATAAAAAACGTTGAAAAAAAAAAAATTTAAAAAAAAAAAAAAATGGGTCAAGAGGGACCAAGACCAGGGGAAAGTTAACTGATCATTATCCAAATGAGAGATGGTCCAACCATGACCAAGATAGTCACAGACTGAATGTCAAGGACTGGCAGGCATGGAAATAGATTGGATATGGGGGATGGTAGCAAGAAAGGGTTAAGCCTGACTCAGATCTCTGCATGGGGTAACTGTAGATGCAGGTGTCCATTCCTCATAGAGAAAATACTGGTGTGGAGGTGGGCATGGTGAGTTCCATTTCAGATGGGTTTTTAAAAGGTTTCAAAAGTTGTTAAAAATGTTTAAATGTGCCTGAAGATATCTGAGTGGAAGAAGTTGACACATGGGCTGAAGATACAGACTGGGAAACATCACCATCAAAAAGGTACCCGGAGTCCTGGGCATAGGTGAGGCTGTGAGGAGAGCTCAGGGAGGAGAGCACAGAAGGCCAGGGCAGAGGTCTGGAGGGACTGGGGTGTGCAGGGGTGGGAAGGTTGGAGGGGAGGGGAACAAGAATTCTGCTAGGGCAGCAGAGTATGCAGGAGACGAAGTCTGGGATAAAACTTCTGTACCATCATCTTCCCTTAGCTGGTTAACAAAGAGAGTAATAAAGCCAGTTCTGGGGTTGATCTATCAATTCTAAGAAAGCCAATTAATTTTATTCCTTTCCAGAGTTGAGTTTAGCATTTCAAATATTTGTAAATGAATTTGCATCCTATTAGTAAGTAAATACTTCCGTTGATAAAGACTTCCAAATGAGAATATGGCCACACTAATTAAAGTTCATCAACATTATTAGAAAATCAGCAGCAAGCAGCTGCTCTGAGGGGAGACCAAGGAGTTGTATTATCTCATGTGACTCAGGAACCCCACACCAAAATCTAAGTCTGAGAGGCATTACTCTTCTGGTTCATGGGAAGGAACATTTTCTTTATGCAAGGCAAGTTTCATATGGGGCTGAGGGATTATGTTCTAGATGTCTGCTTAATAAACTATAATACTGAAAAATTTTATGTGAAAAAAATAAAATGTTTCTACCATCACTGAAACAAAAAGGTGGCAATCTTAACTAATGCATATTACTTTCTTCGGCACCGCCCAGCATTAGAATTGCGCAGGCTTCATGTTTGAAATGCACAGTGCCATCTAATGGCCACAGACCATAAATCAAAAGACAGGAAGAAAAAGGATCAGCATTAAAATAATAATGATGGTACAAGTACAACCAAAACAAATTTCAAGTCCCAAAATTGTTTAGTCAACTGACCTTGCACACAACAATTTTACCTTTTTGCTAATCATTGTCATGTGAATTACAAATGATCATATTGCATAGATAACTATAGATGATATTTTAAATTTAAACAATTCATGACACACCTGTAACCATAAATTATATTTACATTTGTTAAAATCATTTGAAACAATATGTTCAAGAAATAACATGTTCAGGTAGGATGATTCTATTTTTAAGAAAAAAAGAGGTAAAACCAGGAGAACTAATAGAAGGACTTTATCTTGACTTTTACAAGGCATGACCAGTATTCTGCATGGAAAATAATGATTCCAAGCACTCTTCCAGGAGTCCCCTCAAGACTGGGACATTATGGACCACTGAAGGAATCCTGGACTCTAAAGAAAGTCATCTTTGGAAAGATATAGCGCATGGCATGACCCTTCTAAACCCCACCTCTGGGTCAAAGGAATTTTCCATTGCTCACACAAGCCGCCCACCCTGGGGGCATACATAGGAGAAGACAAGGAATGTGGCTGTGTACCATCTCAGTTAATCTCCCCTGAGGAACAGCCACACTTGCTACTCTAAGAACAATGCCTCAAAGACTGAAACTTGGGTGTGCGGTTCCCAGACCAAATGAGTCACCTTCCCAGCTCAGTGGCCTCTTCCAGGCTAGATCTCTTTGATCTCAGCCCTTCTGAGGTAGTTTGAACCATATGCTATAGGAATTGGAACTCTCCTAAGAATTGCTTTTAAAATATCCTGCTCTAATTGAAAAGGTTTTCTTTTTTTTTTTTTTTTAAGCAGGCTGTTTCACACTCTCCTCATCAGGTAGGACATTAATATGATAAAAATTCCACGAAAACGTCATGATGCGCAAAAGTGATAATTTGCTGTTTAGTTTTTTGTACCTGTCTTTAAGTTCTTTGGGCAACGAAGGTTACATGTTGCTTTATGCACAACTGCTAATATTTCTTGAATTAACTTCCAGGCTTACCAGAATGCAAGGGGGATTTCAGTAATGCAAAAGTCATTGGGGGGGGGGGGAAGCATTTTAAACAAATAGATTAAAACATAAGTTATTTATCAAGGTCTTATTACTTTATATGGAGATTATTAGAAATAGTGATTTCTGCAAATTGGCAGCAACATCAATACTAAGCCATTACTTTCTTTGCTTTCTTCTTGGACTCAGATAAGATCCTAAAATGTGTTGGAAAAGGAGAAGAGGTAAGAGGTGTGATAAGCAATGACTTGTGAACAAGGATGAGAACAATGGGCTAGATGCTAGGGAGACTAACATACCATTTACTAGGCTACCCTGTATTCTGGGCACTGGATTAGGCATCTTGTGTACCTTACTCCATTTAAGCCTCACCACCATCCTTTAAGATAAATGCTAATGTCCCATTTTGAAGCTCAGAAAAAAAAATCTTATGAAGCTTAGGTTACTTACTGAGGTCCCACAGCCAATAAGAGGCAGAGAAGTTAGGTATATTCTCAGCTAATTAAGTGGCTCTGTCCTCTGGCTGGTCCAAGGACTGGCAACAGCAGTATCATCTGGTAATTCTCTCAAGGGAGATGTTTTAAAAAATCTCTCCAGGGGCGCCTTTGTGGCTCAGTCGGGTAAGTATCCGACTTCCGCTCAGGTTATGATCTCGTCGTTCTTGATTTCCAGCCCCGCGTAGGGCTCTGTGCTGACACTCAGAGCCTGGAGCCTGCTTGGGATTCTGTGCCTCCCTCTCTCTCTGCCTCACTCCCGCTCACACTCTGTCTCTCTCACTCTTTTTCAAAATTAAACATTAAAAAAAAAAATCTCTTCCAATAATTCTGATCAGCAGAGCAGTCTGAGAACCACTTTACTGGATCTAGAAAAGGGTCTTTAGAGATATGCCATAGGGCTCTCTTTGATCTTTCTCCTACTTCTTTTGCATTTTTTAACATACAAAATTTTTGTTGTTTCCTCTATTTATAAAAGGATCTATACTAAATTATTTTTCAGAAGACACATACAAGTGTTAAAAAGAAAATGAAGGGGCGCCTGGGTGGCGCAGTCGGTTAAGCGTCCGACTTCAGCCAGGTCACGATCTCGCGGTCCGTGAGTTCGAGCCCCGCGTCAGGCTCTGGGCTGATGGCTCGGAGCCTGGAGCCTGTTTCCGATTCTGTGTCTCCCTCTCTCTCTGCCCCTCCCCCGTTCATGCTCTGTCTCTCTCTGTCCCAAAAACAAATAAAAAACGTTGAAAAAAAAAATTAAAAAAAAAAAAAAGAAAATGAAAAATGACTAGTATCCTGGTCACTCAGAGGTAAACACTGACTTTCTTGGTACATCTCTTGCCAGACCGTTTTCTACGTTTATATACACCTACACATATTTTGACGACAGTAGAATCAGAAATGCATAATATTAAGTGATTTTTTTTTCCATTTTCAATGTACCATGGACATCTTTCTATGACAATAAATAGATCTACAACACATTGAATGCCCATCTTATGTTCCATCAAACAAATCCACCACCTAGTCAACATCAATATTTAGCCAAATCTAGTCAACATTTTGATTAGCGATGTGGATGAAGGGGTATGTTGATCAAATATTTGGATGAGGTAAACTGGGAAAGTTGGCTAATATACTAGATTTAAAGAGTTAATGTAAATCATCTTAATGGGAATTATGACCCTAAATTGATATGAAACTTATAACAGATATAAAACTTCCAGCCGTGGCTGTCTACTGTTTCTGTCCAAGTCCCATATTTCTGGGAGTGGGGAGGACACTGATTCTGAGAAGGGAGTGAAGGTCGGGTAGGCCAATCGATTGATTTGTCCACCTCAATCAGGCACCAACAAACAAAGTATAGTGAGATTAGAGGCACACCATAAGCGTTGAGAATTGTAAATGGCCACGTAAGTACATGTAAAACGTAAACTCAATATAAACATATCATTGCTTCAGAAGACCTAGGCTATCCACTGTATTAATAGGCAACTTCTGTGATAATTTCCCCAGTAAGATTTTCCTGGCAGATGTTCTGACATTCAGACAAGTGGCAGCTTCCTGGGATGCTACCTTCTCAAAGCTCGCCACCAGAGGCTGACTGCTTTAAGTTTGCAAACCAGATACTGGGACCTACCAAGACTTTGTCCGATCACTTAGCACTTAAAAAAAAAATGGAGTGCAATCCCTATCAAAATAACACCAGCATTTTTCACAGAGCTAGAACAAACAATCCTAAAATTTGTATGGAACCAGAAAAGACCCTGAACAGCCAAAGCAATCCTGAAAATGAAAACCAAAGCTGGAGGCATCACAATCCTGGACTTCAAGCTGTATTACAAAGTTGTAATCATCAAGACAGTATGGTACTGGCATAAGAACAGACACATAGATCAATGGAACAGAATAGAAAACCCAGAAATGGATGCACAAATGTATGGCCAACTAATCTTTGACAAAGCAGGAAACAATATCCAATGGAATAAAGACAGTCTCTTCACCAGATGGTGTTGGGAAAACTGGACAGCGGCATACAGAAGAATGAACCTGGACCAATTTCTTACACCATACACAAAAATGAACTAAAAATGGATGAAAGTCCTAAACATAAGACAGAAAGCCATCAAAATCCTAGAGGAGAAAACAGGCAACAACCTCTTTGACCTGGGCCACAGCAACTTCTTACTCAACACATCTCCAGAGGCAAGGGAAACAAAAGCAAAACTGGGACCTCATCAAGATAAAAAGCTTCTGCACAGCAAGGAAACAATTAGCAAAACTAAAAGAAAACCTACAGAATAGGAGAAGATATTTGCAAATAACATATCAGATAAAGGGTTAGTATCCAAAGTCTATAAAGAACTTATCAAAGTCAACATCCAAAAAACAAATAGCCCAGTGAAGAAATGGGCAAAAGACATGAATAGACACCTTTCGAAAGAAGACATCCAGATTGATAATAGACACATAAAAAAAAAAAAACCTCAACATCACTCATCATCAGGGAAATACACATCAAAACCACAATGATATACCACCTCACACCTAGAAGAATGGCTGAAATTAACAACTCGGGCAACAATAGATGTCGGCGAGGATGTGGAGAAAGAGGAACAATTTTGCACTGTTGGTGGGAATGCAAACTGGTGCAGCCACTCTGAAAACAGTATGGAGGTTCCTCAAAAAATTAAAAATAGAACTACCCTACCTACCACCAAGCAATTGCACTACTAGGTATCTATCCAAAGGATACAGGAGTGCTGATTCAAAGGGGCACATATACCCCAATGTTTATAGCAGTGCTAGCAACAATAGCCAAAGTATGGAAAGAGCCCAAATGTCCATCAACTGATGAATGGATAAACAAGATGTGGTGTATATGTGTGTATATATATATATATATATATATATATATATATATACACAATAGAATATTATTCGGCAATCAAAAAGAATGAAATCTTATCATTTGCAACAATGTGGATGGAACTAGGGTCTATTATGCTAAGTGAAATAAGTCAGTCAGAGAAAGACAAATATCATATGATTTCACTCATGTGGAATTTAAGATACAAAACAGATTAATATAAGGGAAGAGAAGCAAAAACAATATAAAAACAGAGAGGGAGACAAACCATAAGAGACTCTTAAGTACAGAGAATAAACTGAGGGTTGCTGGCAGGGTGTTGGGTGGGGGAAGGGCTAAAGGGGTGAGGGGCATTAAGGAAGACACTGTTGGGATGAGCACTGGGTCTTATATGTAAGTGATGAATCACTAAATTCTATTCCTGAAAAAAATTAAATTAAATTTTAAAATGATGCCAATAAAATAAAAATTGCAAAAAAAAAAATGGAGCTAAATTAAACTCTTGGAGAAGATTCATGTGCCATAGATCCCTTCTAAGAGAGAGCTTTGATACTAGCTAATTTACTTGCTAAAAAAAGATTTTTATCTTCAGCTGTTTTGAGAACCAAGTGATTTGTGTTTCTTGGCAAGTGACATGTGTTTGTACAAGGTAGACAGAGGGAGTGCTGCCATATCAATGTTGGGATGAGGCATCATGTCCCAAACTGGATGTAAAGATGACCTGAGGTGGGCTGTGTGAACCTACAGGGAGGGCACAATGGGCGGTCTTTCTCCCGCTTTTGGAAGGAAGACTTGGGACAAGTCCTTCACAAGCCTGTCAACAAGCTTTATTGCTGTCATCCTTGTTCCACAACCCACCAGGCTTTTGGCTCTGGGGTGCTGTCCCTGTCGTAGTCATTTAAAATGAGGTCAAAAGGTCCTGCAGATAGCCAGATGCATCCACTTCTGGCACCAGCTGGCAGGCCCTCTAAGAAGGTAGAGTTCTATCCGTCCATGTAGCTGTGGTCAACCAGGCATTTTGGATTTTGCCCCAACAGATTCTTGTTGCCTTCTGGGAGATTAATAAAGATTACTTTACATTTGATTAATTTTGCAACTTCCCACTTCCACTCTGATCATCTGCAGCCACAAAACACAGGGATCCTCATACATACACATTATTCCCACAGAACTTTAAAAAAATTGAGTTATGACATGGTTTTGTGAATAGATGGGGAAGAGCCCATGTTGGCATTTAATAGAAATTTTTTCTTTATTGACTGGACCAGAGGTTAGTCTATCACATTTTTCCTAAGGGCAATCATTTTCTCTTCTCCTAATTTACTAGGTGATCTAAAATGCATGTCACTTTCCTGCTTGAAAAAGCTCTGGGTTTCTTGGGCTAATGTTCTACACAATGTGAATTGTAGGCACACCTATTCTACCACTGATCATTATTAAACTCTTTGTCAACATTGTGGTATAATCTGATAAAAACTGAAGAGTGTTTGCAGCATTTATTGATCTTTCCATAATCTTTGATTCTGAGGACTGAAATCAGTGATAAGCCAAGATTCTCATGCTCAGTACTAATTCGCCAGGCCCATTCCCACCCTCAGCCACAGGGCTAAGGAACCTGCACTTCATGCAACTGTGTTTCAAGGTCAGGAATAACAGTCCATTGATGGATCATAAACAGCATGTATTCCAATTACCAGGAATAGAGAGATGGGCTTTCTCTGGCACATCAATGCCAGGTTTTCTTTAGTATCATGAACCAGAATGGCACTGATACAGAGCGGATCCTATCTATTATTATCACAAAGAAAAGCTAGTTGCTCTGAATCCAAAATCATCAACTTTCCAGTTTTATATATATTACATTTTTAAACTTATGTATATGCTTCTCGGTATAAAAAGCTAGATGTTCAATGAGTGATATAAAAAGCTAGATGTTCAATGAGTGAAATAAAAAGCTAGATGTTCAATGAGTGATTTACTGAGATTTACTTTTGGATAAGATAGATGTTTGGTTATCAGAGATTTAAATTTTTTTCAGGCTAAAACCATTGAGGCTGTACTGTATTATCTTGTTAGAGCAAACACCAAATTATTTCTTAAGGAGAATCTGAGCACTTACAGACAGTCCTTTCCTAGCCCACCTCAAAGTGGAGGTGCGGTGGCCTTCTGTCCACCATATGTCATTGTCAAACACCTCAGATTTAATAAAAAGTTGTCAACCCTCCCTAGCTCGCTTGATTATTACAACATATGGCTCTGAGTTTAACTGGCAACATTAGAAGTCCTGTGCTTTAGGAACTTATGAGGATGGTTAATCTTGAAACTCACTGCTGCTCCTTGACTATTGAAAACTTTGGGAAATGAGCATTATCTATGGTAGATTACCTGAAGGATAGCAGTGTACCCATTCTTTTATGTCAGCAGTTTTCAAATCTCTTTTTTAACCATAGAATCCTTGTTCAACCGTGTCTTTCTGGAATTCCAGGGTCAGAGAATGGGATGCAGGGAAGGAATGGAAAACTTGAAATCCTACCACTGATCAGGACCTCAGAGCACAGCTTGAAAACCATTTCTAGATTTTCTAACACCAATCCACAGATACTGGGGCAAAGAACCACAGAGTGGCACACCCAGACTGGATCACATAGCCTCCCTAGAATGCCTTCACTGAACTGTGCTTTGACCAAACACCATTATACCTCACTTCGGCAGACCTTGTAAGAAAGTCCTAGGAAATGGCTACAATATTTACTGCAAGGATATTGTTAAAAATATTGTTTACCTGGTTTTACATCTTCTCTGGGAGAACCCCAAGGAGAAAATATTTCCTGTTCTTTGCACCAGAAATCGTTTAAATTCTTCTGGGCTGATGCTTTGTTTTTCTCTCATGAATGCAGTGATCCATCATTCTCTCTTTGGACTGGCCACTAGAAAGCTGAAGAAGAAATTGTGCAGACCACATGGAAGGTGCTTTTTGAACTAATTTCTCTCTCAGCTTCTGCTTATTTTATGAAATGTATCCCCTTTGCCTTCATTCTTTTGCTTTGAAGGATATTTTTTATGTTGTTCTATTGCATATTTTAAAGCCACTCTCAATCCTTTAAAAAAATCACGATTTTTAAGTAAGCAAATACTTTAATAAAAACATCTACCATCTCAAGCCATGTTCAAAAGAAGGAGACCAGAATGATGAAAGGCTAGATCCAGCAAGGACCAGGTCAAGGAACTAAGTATGCATGGTGTGGAAATAAAAATCTTGAGATGAACACGAAAGCCATCTTCAGAGTTCTTAACGAGCAAGGAGTAAGTTTATTCTGCATCATTCCAGAGAATGAACTTAGAATATATGATGGTTATTACTAAAGAAGCTGTTGAGCGCTTGGAACTGGAAAAGGAATGGACCTCACAAAATGGTGAGTTTCCTGTCACAAGAAGTGTTCAAGCAGAGCCCAAATGATTTCCTAGCTAGGAAGTTACAAAGTTATGGTAGACACCATTTGAATTCTTACCCAGACTGTACTTCCCCTCCTTTGGAAGAGTCCCTTCAACCTTTACTGAGGAGTTTAATGTAGGCAGCCATGTGTATGTCATGAGACCTTTCTCCACCCCTGCCACAATAGATTGAACCAGGGCTGGACCCCTGACCCAACCTGGAGTCTCTCTTGAACTAAAGAATATGTCTGCTGGAGTCAGGAGGAGCTGTGACGTGATCCAGCACCGGTACTCAAGTCAGAGCTGGGACAACCCAAAGCCATGCAAGGCCCAAGACTTGGAGGACTAAAACTAAGTGCTGCTAATGAAGGTGGCCTGCTGAGGTACAGAGAGAAGCAGGGACAAACAATGCAGAGAGAGGGGAAGCTGCCTGATGACTTTCTATTCCTGCGAGAGCCAGATCTATTTCCTTCAGTTCCTTCCTTGTGCGAGATTCCTCATCTCTGAACAATAGCCACCCCTTTACTAAAGTTGGCTTGGGTTTCTGTTCCTTGTATCGCAGAAATCCTTACAAAGATCAAAGAGAATTCCCCAAAAGGATTATGAGGCTGGGGTAGATTAGTGGCTCCCAAAGATGGGTTACCATCAGATTGCTCTGAGTAAGCTTCCTTGGCACCAGCCCCTGGGGATTGTGATTTAGTGAAAAGGGCAGATGGAATGTGTATTTTTAAACACTGCCCCTTACCAGCCCCAATTATTTTGCTACTTGGCCAGTTTGGAAACCACTGGATAAGGTATCATCTAGGGTCCTGGTCCCTTTAAGATTCCTAAACTTTGGTTTAGAATTTGACACAATGCAGCCATCATCATGGTACTTTTCCTACAGAAAGAAAACTACAATTTTAAACACAACCACCACAAATTCAGATATACTATTCAGATCGCTTCTCGGCCTTTTGGCTAAGATCAAGTGCAGATATACTATTCAGAGAGAAAGGCCAGGGGCCCCCGCAGCCTTCCATGGATATACAATCTACAGATTGAATGTTAACAAGTCAATGTTGATCAGCACACATGACAGGTACAGGTTCCTAGGGTGTTTGGCCAAGGTATTTAAACATTTGAATCAGTGACCTAGATAATGGAATTCAAAGTATGTTCATCCAGTTTATTGATGTTATCCAACAGGGAAGAGCATCTAAGCACATCTTTCTTAGGGACCTCCCGTTTTCCTAAGATGTCAGCCCTCCCTCCCCAGCTTATGAATGTTAGAACATACGGCTTTGCCCTCTCATGAACCAGACATCTATTTTATTTAATTTCCCAATATGATAACTTCTTGAAAAATTTTAAATGCTTAGCTATGTATTTCTGATACACAAGTGAAACTTCCTAAAGTTTCAAATAGATATTGTCACTGTGAAAGGGAAAGCCAGTATGTATACTATAGTCTTCAGTGAGGCCATCCCCAAACCAGTGAGTTCCATCTTCCCAGGGACAGAGGGATGGCAGAGGAGGGTGGGTGGCCTCCACCCTCAACAGATTTGCTGGTTCCAAAAACACTGCTCAGCTTTGGTGTCTCCTCCCTCCCCTAACCCTCACCCTGGGATAAACCCCCTCCCATCTTTCATACTGGATAGTTCAATTCCACTGTGAGTTAACTTTTCCAGTTCCAGAGCTCTTCTTTCCCCTCGGTCACAGTTCTCTCACCCAACTTGTCCTCCTCACATTTTGGGCCTTTCTCCTACCAACTCACCAAGCACACCCCCTTCAACCAAACTCCAACCATATGGTTCAAGTCCAATCCCATCCTGGCTGGTTTATCCACCATCTTTTAACATGGCCATCCCATACCTGAAGTCAATGCCACTTAAGACCTACCTCATTTTTCTTTTACACTGCCCCCTGCAGCTCTTCTCACAACTGACCTCTACCATTTCTCAATAAATTAGTGACAAGAGGACCCACACACTGCAGCAAGGAGCACAGTGAATTCCTGTCTTTCGTACCTCCAGAACTTTGAGTAGTAGTTAACTGAAGTTGCTTTGTATCTTCCACTAGGGGGTACCAACTCATAATTTTTGAAACAGGAAGTCTGTTGAATATAGTTTCTAATGAAGAATGAAGTCCAGGCACAGTGAATTTTTTAAAACTTTTCTGAACACATGCTGTAATTTTATGAAGCAATTTAATTTGATTCCTTTTAAATAAAAGTTGCCCCATGGGCAGAGTAATAGGCAACAATCCTGAATAGTATAAACTTACGTAAGGGAATGCCAATTAAAAATCCTGGCTCTATTACAGTAAGATATATAGTCATGAATTAAATGAAATAAATGCAAAAATTGAGTATAGCCAGACCAGTGAAGTTACTTTTACTTTAGCAAGAGAAATAGGCATGCTAAACAAAAGTTGGCTTCAAAATAATAGCTTTTGTTAAACAAAAATAAGCCAACTCATATGTTCCGGGATTCTCCATGAGTGGCATGGAATTCTTTTATCTTTGGGGTATAAGATGTGCAATACTAAAAACTGGTTCAAGGTTGAAGTGTTTTGGGTTCTTTTAGGAGGAAATATGCCCAGGCATTACAGTGTAGTGGTTGAAAATGCAGGATGTAAGAATTAAGCTGGTCTTTAACTTCCTGATCTCCCATTGACCTCCATGAGAAATTGGTCAGCCTCCATTTCCTTAGCCTAAATCTTAGTTCTGCATCAGCTCAATAGGTTTAATAATAGTACTTCCCACATAAGTTTGTGGTGTGGATTAGATGAGATAATGTATATAAAGCACTTATAGAGTGGCCCACAGCAAGTACTCAATAAATGGTAACTATTCAATGAGTCAGTATAAAGAAAACTTCTCAAGATGACTAAGAACAGAAATGTTTGCATTGAAAGAGATGGGGGGGAGGGTGGTGCCTGGGTGGCTCATTTGGTTAAGCTTCTGACTCTTGTTCTCAGCTCAGGTCTTGATCTCAGGGCCCTGAGTTCAAGCCCCATATGGGGCTCCTCAGTAGGAGTGAAATCCACTTAGAAGAAGAAAAAGGAGAAGGAGAAGGGGAAGAAGAAGAAAGAAGAAAGAAGAAGAAGAATGAGATATTCACTATCATTTTGGCAAACATAGTCATACAGATAAGCAATCAGGAGACCAGGGTAGTTAAGCAATCTGACAAGGTCATTTATTCCTGAAGAACTCTAGAGTAGAACTTGGACTTCCTTAGAGTCAAGCAGCATTCTTTCTCCGATCCTATACTGCTTCCCCTAGTATCTAATAGTCTATTAGCATAAACTAAATATATTCTGTGGTTAACAACTGTTTTTTTTGGCAAAATTGTGGTGAACGTAGCAAAGTTCACATCACTATGGCAGTGTCAGATATTCTACTAGTATGTATCTTTAAAGAGTTTCACTTTTAAGCCCCTTTCCTACTTTTAGACGTTTATCCTAAGGAAATAGCTTTTTAAAAAAAAAAAAAAAAAAAAAAAAAAAAAAAAAAGGCTATATGCAAAAAGATGTCCACTATCATATTCTTTGGAATACTGAAAAACTGGAAATAATCTATATGCCCCACAATAGAAGAGTGGTATTTAATGTGGTAGACCCATGAATTTGGGGACCATTTAAAAATATAGGAAGACAACAAAAAAAACATGGAAAAATGTTTATTTTTATTTCTTATTCCAAAAGGAGATAACTTAACAAGCAGAATGATAAAAATTGTATTTTCATAATATTCAACCAATTATAAATTAAATATTTCTATGGATAAAATAGAAAATGAAGTGATTTGGGGAGTATTGTGATTGCAAATGCCTTTTTCTTTCACGTTGAGTTCTCTTCATAATAAAGAGATGCAATAAAGAATTGTTTAGAATGAGCTCACTTCTTCACCTTATTGGTATTGAGAAGAATTTACATGATCCAAAGTGTTCTTTAAGGCACCATGACAACACATATAATCAAATGAAAGACACAAGGTCAGAACCCTTATTATACAATGAATTCTGAGAGGCATAACGATGTATATCAATCCTTGACCTCCTGGAACTTCCAAGCTGGTGCAGGAAATAGGACACACACATGGATCTCAGCACTACTCCACCTCCAAAAGCTTTAACATCCCATCTTATACCAGCACTTTTTCTCTCCCAGCTTTCATGCCACCTGCTCATTAACATCATTAGGGCTGCCAGTCTCTGGTCTGTTTCCTTTAGATCCGCCAGTTTGGTTTCATTTTCCCTGCCATTCAGCTTAATAAGACATCTCACTTTAGCCACCTCTCCAGCAAGAACAGCACCTATCCTGAACGTTTACCTTTCCAATTCACCTGCCTTGAAAACCCCCATCCACTGGACATGTTCAATCACTTGCTTTCTCTCAGCCTGGGTGGCAGGACTCCCCCAAAGCCATTCAACACACCTTCACATGTTCCTAGGCAGTCCCCTCTCCCTCTCCTCTCTCTTCTCTTTGGATATGACCTTGTATTTTACTCCCTAGAAGAAATTATTAAATGAAAGCTTCCTTCTCTTGAACTGAGCCCAAAGCCCAGTTAAATTATGCATCCATCCTTACTCCATGTCCTCCAATTTCAGAGGTGAGGTGACTCTGCACCTGTTCTCTGGACCCACTGCCTGCTCCTGCCTTTGTACCATCCAGTATCACCCATCTGCAACCTTGCCTGAGCTATTTTCTTTTCCCCCCAGAATAAACATTTGTCTGCCATCTATAAAGAAGCCTTTCCTTTGAGATACATACTCTTCTAAATGACTACCACCTGTCTTTCTCCTTCCCTGCTCCCCACATTTCTAGAGTTGTTCTACCTTGGCTGTCTCCACTTCCCCTTTTCCTCACCTGATAGAGCCTGACTCCTCCAACCCCAACACCCATATTGTTTCACAGAAGTTGAATGCAATGGCTCCTTTTCATTTCCTATCACACTTGAACCCTCAGCTGTGTTTCACCCTGTTGACTATTCCCTGCCTTTAAATACTCTCCTCTTGGCTTTTGCAACACTCTGGTGTTACCTTAATTAGCAGAATGAATATGCTGTTGCCTTCCATCCAGGCAGGTACAGCTGGAAAGGCTCTCAGCTCAACAGGAGGTCTCGTACTTTCAGGGGAGTAGTGGCATGACAATTGTTAGGCTTAAGATCTGCTAGATTAAGTTTTGAGGACTGACTTTTTTCCTAGTTTTCCTAGTTTTGTGTGCTGTCTGGATGACTCATGATTTGATGATAGAAATGTAGATTGAACTCAACCCTAATGATACAGAGAACTATTTGTCCTTTTATCTTATTGAAGAAAAGGTATAGTGGAGACTAGGTCGGACTATAGGAACTTGTTGCCAATGTTGGAATTTCCTCTCTTGGGGTACAATTAGACATGAGGGATGTGGAATTCAAGTCATCAAGGGTTCCTTCAGTAGCCTCCAACAGCTAAGGCTTCCAACCTGCATTCATCCCATTCAATAAGATAATGAATTTTTCATTATTAAAATAACTCTCCCTCTCTCTCTGCCCCTCCCTGCTCGCATGCTCTCTCTCTCAAAATAAACAAACTTAAAAAAATAAAATTTAAAAATAATAATTACTTCTTAATTTTAGTATCATTCCTGTAAAGTACAATTTGGTACTTGACTATATGCCATCTATTGGCCATTTTGATTCTTTCTTACTTTGAAGTAATATATCCCCTATCAGACTGCAAATGCCATGAGGTCAAGGGTCCTTTTTAGTCTAATTCTCTCGTGTCTTTTACAGTACTTACCACAGGACTGACGACTTAGGAGATGCTTTTTAAGAAATTCCTGTTTAATTTAGCAAGAATTTTAACTTTCCAAATTTCAATGGGCTTTGAACAACTCCGGAGTGCAATATATTATTCTAGGTGCAAAAGTGTAATATAGAAAATATTTACGTTGTTTGCATTTTATGAGCCGGAGAAGAGGCAGAAACCCCTCAATACCTAGGGAGGATTTAGCACAAAGCTGAAATGGCCAGATACCCCCTTGTGTATACTGTATCAAACTAGACATAAAAGCCACAATCCCAAGCAATGTTCCAGAGCTAATTTGGGTTCTGTTTACAATAAATCCTTGTAGTTCACCTCCTTAGGCCAAACACTCCCAAAGTCCTTGACTGTGGATAGCAGCGAGGTCTTTGGGGACCTGGGACCAGACCTTTCTCCAGTCAGGCAAATAATCTGAAAAGAAAAGGAAATCACAGGTAGTCTGATGCATTTTTATTCTTGTGTGTTTTTTTCAGCAGCTAGAGATATTTAAAGACTCTGAACCTCTTGTAGTCTTTGATTCTCTTTTTTAAGAGTCACTTTTTTAGAGAACTTTCTACTTTTCTTAGCTTTGCAGCCAGATTGGTGCACCTGGCCGAAATATCATTCTTCTTTAAAAAAAAAAAAAAAGAAAAGAAAAATGCTAGGATTTGAACGCAGGCATTGAATTAATAACAGCTTTGCCGTAGTGTAATCTCTCGGCGTGCCAATTTGTGGTTAAAAGTTGACTGAAAGGGGGTCCATACGTTAACTTACAAAGACAAGGGGGTCTAGAATCACACACACACACACACACACACACACACACACACACCATCTTCTCAGATAAAAGAGGATTGATAACCTGAAATCTTCAAGTCTCAAGGAGCCACGATGCAATCTCTCAGTGGACTTTGTGCTGAAGGCTGCAGCTCCGATGATCTCGGGGGAAAAACTGGCCTAGTCACTTGGAAGGCGGAAGCGAAGGTGGTACCTGAGCCAGGTAGGAGCCGCCGAGAGGCAGCCTGGGGCCGCCACTCACGTCGGCGAGGAGGAGCTGGCGGCCGGACCCACCCAGATGGAGAGGAAACCCGAGCCGAGGACCCGCCAGGTGTGGAGACCAACGCCCGCACGGCTCACCTCCGAAGAGGCGGGGCGCGCGGCTGCCGATTACCGGCAGGGGCGGAACCGGCCGAGATCACCTGGGCCCAGGCGGAACTGAGGGGTCGGGTCACCGCACGAAGAACACCGAGACTCACCTGTGCGGGGGCCGGAGGCGGGGCCGGCCCACACCCTCACCGAAGCCGGCGGAAACCTCGGCCGGGAGCGGCCCCCGGGCTCGCCCTGCGCGCTGGGGCGGCGCCCCCTTTGGCCACCTCCTAGCGGCACTCCGCCCGTCCGCGCGTCCGTCCCGGCGCGGCCGCCATGACCTGGAGCGCCACGGCCCCGGGCGCCCACCAGCCCGACAACACCGCGTTCACGCAGCAGCGCCTCCCCGCCTGGCAGCCGCTGCTGTCGGCCAGCATCGCGCTGCCGCTCTTCTTCTGCGCGGGCCTGGCTTTCATCGGCCTGGGCCTGGGCCTCTTCTACTCCTCCAATGGCATCAAGGAGCTCGAGTACGACTACACGGGCAACCCGGGCACCGGCAACTGTTCGGCGTGCGCCCTGGCCGACCAGGGCCGCGCACCGCCTCTTCGCTGCTCGTGCGCCTGGTACTTCTCGCTGCCCGAGCTCTTCCCGGGCCCCGTGTACCTCTACTACGAGCTGACCAATTTCTACCAAAATAACCGGCGCTACGGAGTGTCCCGCGACGACTCGCAGCTGAGCGGGCTGCCCAGCGCGCTGCGCCACCCGGCCAACGAGTGCGCCCCCTACCAGCGCAGCGCCACCGGCCTGCCCATCGCGCCCTGCGGCGCCATCGCCAACAGCCTCTTCAACGACACCTTCTCGCTGTGGCACCAGCGCCGGCCCGGCGAGCCCTACGTCGAGGTGCCGCTCGATCGCACCGGCATCGCCTGGTGGACCGACTGCCACGTTAAGTTCCGCAACCCGCCGCTGGTGAACGGCAGTCTGGCGCTGGCTTTCCACGGCACCGCGCCCCCGCCCAACTGGCACAGGCCGGTCTACGAGCTGAGCCCCGACCCGAACAACACCGGCTTCATCAACCAGGACTTCGTGGTGTGGATGCGCACGGCGGCGCTGCCCACGTTCCGCAAGCTGTACGCGCGCATCCGCCAGGGCAACTACTCGGCCGGGCTGCCGCGCGGCGCCTACCTCGTCAACATCACCTATAACTACCCGGTGCGAGCCTTCGGCGGCCACAAGCTCCTCGTCTTCAGCAACATCTCGTGGATGGGCGGCAAGAATCCCTTCCTGGGCATCGCCTACCTGGTCGTGGGCTCCCTGTGCATCCTCATGGGCTTTGTCATGCTGGTGGTCTACATTCGCTACCAGGACCAGAACGACGAGGAGGAGGACGAAGAATGATTCCGGCTACTTGCCAAACAAAACTCTGGCAAGCTTCGTAGGCTTCTCCCCCTCGATTCCAATCCCAATTCCAACCTCTCCTCACTTTTCCTCCTGTTGTGATGAGGGGACCAGAGGGAGGAATTATACCCACTTGCTGGGGTGTTTGGATGGCAGAATGAGACGATCTTAACAAATTCTCCCCATCTTCACGATTTCCCAAGTTGACCTGTTAGGTTCTTAAAGTCTTCGGCATCTGAGCATGGAAGCGACGGTGGAGATTCCTTGTTCAACTTCTATCTGATGAGAAGAGTGAGACCTAGAGACGTTAAATAACTTATTCAAGGTCACGTAGCTACTCGTTGGCTCCTGACTCTGACTCTTATCACTACAACACAGTGGTTTTCTTGCGGGGAGGGGGGCTGGAGGAGAGAGTAAAGCCCTCAAATAACTTCCAGAGGTGTGGAGGGGTGGGAAAGAATATATTTGTGAAAAATGTAGACAGATTAGGAAGCACTATCCCCAGATGCTGACACACGCAGGAGTGCACCTCCTAAAGCTGTATTTTAACAAGCCTGTCTGGAGATCCCTCCTGTATTCCCTCAAATTCTGGAATCACTGCCCTGAACCAGGGAGCGAGTAGAATACTGGCTGTTTCCCTGTTTTCTCATGTGTCTGAGGTTGGGCCTGAAGCAGTCATGTGAGCCCAGCTTTTCAGGTAGTCATTTGTTCCCAGGGGCTGTAACAATCATAATGTTGCAAGTTTGGTCTACAATCCTGCCTTCAATATGGAAAACACTCCATAAGTTGTGGAATGAGTGAAAAATAACTTGCTATCTCTAGAAATCTGGCATAAAGATTTGCAAAACAGGGTTTGTATCAATTTATTTAATATTGGAGGGTTAAAGTGAAAAAAAAAAAAAAAACCACTTTGCCAAGTACTGTGTAGAAACTTGAAAATGCCAGGTCACTTTGTACAGCTTGGAGTGAATGTTTTAAACTTAGATAGATGGAAGGGGTCTTAGAGGGAAAATGATTTCCCTAAAGTCATACCTGTGTCTCCTGACTCCTGACTTGGTCCTCTTCCTCATCTAAATTATTTTTTATGCTTAGAGAAAAAAAGTTTTCCTTCATGCATATATTTTCCCTGGAGTCTAAGAAAAAACTTTTTAATCTATGTTCTCAAGTGAAGCATGTTTGTTTGTAGTAATGGTTTAAAGGAATGCTAAGGAATATAGTCCTATATGTTATCTAGAATCTTAAGAATTATTTGAAACTTCAAGATAATTTTAAAGTCTGACTACTCTAAAATTATCCTAATGTATAGAAAGTTATTCTAAGCTATAGATTTAAAAAAAAAAAACACCTTCTTTTTATGGCAAAACAAAAACTCCTTAGTGATATCATCTTAATCAGTTTATTCCCTGAAAGTAAACAATTATTTGGTATTCTGTCAAAATCATCCAGTGCCTGCTCTCTATTATAGCTACTTTCCAGTTACTACTGTTTTTGCTCATGACTGTAAGGTATTATGAGACTTTGATGTATTTTTTTAAGTAGCCAAAGAATATTGAATTGTATTGAATTATTTACATTAAGTTTATTATACTCTATTCTAGTTCTTTGAAAATTAATAATGGATGGACAGCATGCATGTTCACTGGCCTCTGTCTCAGACCTTCTGGAACAGTTGTGATTTAATATTCTGTCCCACTATTTTACATAAACCAAAAAATATTTTAGCAATTCGAGTGTGTTGGCTTCCCAGTCCCAGAATGTGAGACAATTTTATTGTCAGATTGCATATTGCGATTTTAGACTATGAAAATATGATCATTATATGTATATAAGATAATTTTTATTTATTATGAATGTTTGATCAAGCAGCTTACTAGCCTAGCTTTCTTTATGTTGGGTAAGAGAATTTACTACTTTCTTACTATGTGGTTGAGAGCAACCGTGTATTTTGCTATCATTTTAACAATATTCAGTCCATTGCTCTAAATTGTTTAATGAGACCACAAAACTTAAGGGGTTCTGATTAAATCAATGAATGTGGTTCCAGGCCCTATTCTCTGGATTTTTGAAAGAGAAGAAAGGTTATGTTTGTCTTACCTTTGTTATCACATTTGCTTAATTCTTTTGAACTATGATCTTAAAGGCACAAACAGTACCAACCACTTTGTTCATGTGTTATTAGCAGGTTTCTATTGCAGCAAGAAAATCATCTTTCAAAATAAGGCTCAGGGTAAATTCAGTCTTTCAGTGTTAACTTCCTAAAACAGAATTTGAACTTATATGAACATCAACATGTAATATGAATTAGATGATCTTCAACTGTTACTTAAATTTGGTAAAATGTGGTCAATTTAAAAAATAATATGAAATTTTATTAAAGAATGTGATTGTAGTAGTCTTCTCCATTTCTGCATTTTACCCAAATTCTAAATTGCAATTATTTATTGGGTGGGTATTTTGGACTCCAAAGCCTCAAAAAATGTCCAGAACAAAAATGTGAGACATTCTCCTGTGATGATCTGTGTGCTGTAGCATTTTGTTTGGTATTTCAGGGTTCCAGCTGGGCTTGAATTTTCATGTTGTCTAGTAAATGCCCCTAGCTAGGGCTGTGTCTTCTGGAATGAGACAGAAAAGAGTGAGCCCCAACAACTGGACTGGAAATGTGCTTGGATCTGCCTTGTAAATTAAACCACAAACAAAAGAGAAACAAAGATGGCAGGTGGGAACTCCCAAAACAATAATATAACAAGACAGACTCCAGGTATCTCCAGAATCAAGTCAGCTAAACAATTTACTGACTATGTGTTCATTAAAAGTCAGAGACAGAATAATAGCCTGGGACTTCTGTTAGTAACCAACACCTCTTCACAACGTATAACCACAACACTTTCTTCCTCTCTTTAAATCTGTTGTCTCTTCCTGTCATTGAAGATCTCAACAATCTTGAGTAAGTTCTCAAAGAGAGTTATTGGTAGAACTGCAAGGTAATCAATTCCTTATCTTATATGTGCTTGGATATAACTCACCACTGACTGTAATAATAGTAAATTCCCTCTTTATTTTTATCAGGCTTTTTTTTTTTCTCTGTAGCTAAAACATAGCTGATTTTAGATGACAAATTTTTAAACATTTTTTACTTCAATTTTTTTCCCCAGAATTTCTCTCAATTCCCCTCCTACAAAAACAGAGTTATTTTTAAATATTTACTTATTTTTGAGACAGAGAGAGACAGAGACAGAGACAGAGCGTGAGTGAGGGAGGGGCAGAGAGAGAAGGAGACACAGAATCCGAAACAGGCTTCAGGATCTGAGCTGTTAGCACGGAGCCCGATGCAGGGCTCCAACTCTAGAACAGCAAGATCATAACCTGAGCTGAAGTTGGAGCTTAACCGACTGAGCCACAAACAGAGTCATTTTTCAAGTGTCATTAAGAAGGCCTTAACGAATCTCACTGAAATATGTTCCTGAAGAGAACTTACATGACAGCAGCACTCTGTGTAAAGAACTTGCAAAAATTGCCAGCAGCATTGACTTTATGCATATAGCCACCCCCCATCATTGCCCTGACAAGACTAACAACATGTATTCAAGAAATAAAACACTTCCCCTCTGGCTTGCCACCTGGCATTATGATTGCCACCATGTAGATTAAGTCACTGCAGCATGTTGCATTCCTTATGGCATGTGCTTGGCTGAGCAACTCACCAGGACAGAGAAAAATCTTGGAGGTGATGAAACCCAGCAGAGACTCTTTGCTGGTGCAGAGAGATAAGAGAGGGGGGATAAAAGGGAAAGATGAGGTTTAGAGCATGAGACATTTTTCTGAACTAGCAAAGTGTCCAGGAGATAGGGAGTGGGGTTGGCAGCCAAAGGAGCCCATCCCAGAGGGCAGAGCTTGCCAGCGGGCTCATTGATGACAAGGCCTTTAAGAAATTCAGTAAGCAATGGCTCACCTCCTTCTGAACCCCTCAGCTTGTCTTTTTGATCAGTTTGAGTGTGATTTATCTTTTTCCTTAGAAGCGAAAGGTATTACTGTCAAGAACCTTTGTTAATAGCCTTGCCCTCTACATTGAGCTCGTAACCAAGTTCCCATTAGAGTGGCTGAAACTTTACATTACTGATGAAAACTGTAAATGATGTGTCATTAATAATGATACTTTGTTCTTCTAAAAGGCCTTTGTTCTAAAAATTCAAGGTGCTTAACACTATGTGGTCTCATTAATCTTACCCATCAAAATTCATGAGCTTTTAGAAAGTCATCAGGAGTGATGAGGAAGAAATATATTCCTTTCTCATATTCCTTGCTATTTTGCTCAGTTGTGTTTTTTTTTCTCCAGAACTCTCTAATAGTGAGTAGTATTCTCAAAAGCATAACTTCTGGATGTGGCAGTGATAGTCATTTAAATGGACCACTTGAGTATTTTCCAAGGGAGACTTAATTCTTTCTCTGATTTTAATAGGTAAAAGACATTTCCCATTTGTGTCAAAGAATCCAAAATGGGAAAGGCAACATTCCTATTCATAGTGATAGAATGTACAATACGTTTTACTCTTTTCCCAAAAGACTTTAGGAGTTAAAACTTATGTTACATTAACAGAATTTGCAAATAACTGAATTATGGTGTTTCTCAAATTTTACTTGAGGGGCAAATTAGCTTGCACACTCACTTTCAAAAACTTCAATAATAATATCGAATATCACATGCATGAATGGTACCCTGCCTTCTCACCAAACTCACATTTCCAAGTGCCTATGGAACACACCTAAATGCCTTACAGGTAGTGTAAATTCCATGGTCAGCACTAACTCATTGGCCTCTTTGCCAAGCCCATTCTTCCAAAACCAGTCCTGGTTGTAGGAAAGGACTCTCTCTCTCCCACCCAAACCAAAAATCTGAACTGCTTCCTTGACTATTCCCTGTTTCCTTTTACATCCAAATGGTTATCAGATCCTGTTGCTTCTATATCCCCAATGCACTTTCAATCAGGTCTCTCTTTGTCGCCACTCTGGCCCAGGTCTTTGTTATTTCTCATCTGGAAGTTGGAGGAGCCTGCTAATTGGGTTCCAGTTTATTCTCCACATCCCAGCCACAACGAGCTAGCCAAAACATAAATCTCATCCCGTTCCCCTTGGCTCAAAATCTCTCCTGTCTATGCACAGCCGAAAGGAGGAAGTCTAAATTCCTTAGCAGGGCCTACAAGGCCTCCAGAGTTGGCCTCATTCTAAATCTTGATCCCCTTTTCTTCAAGACCCCACCAAATTCCAGCCATATTGAATGATTTGAAGAGGTCTGTACCCAACAAACCCTCATGTCTTTGCCCATGCTGGTCTGGCTTGTCCACATGACATCCAAATCTCCCCACTCATCCTCAAGACTATACTGGGTCCTCCGTCCTCTGTGAAGTCCTCCGCAAGTCCCTCTTGCCTCCTCTCCTCCCTGTCCCCAACCTAGACTTCCCTCTGTGCTTATTCCTCTCTCAGAGCGCTTACTGTATTACAGAGAAATTGCTTATTTGCTTATCTATCTCTATATCCAGACTGTTAGCTCTTTGATGGCTGAGACTTTTTTTCTCATTTATCTCTACTATTGCCAGTGCCAAGTTGAGTGACCAGCACATGGTGGGTCTTCAAATATTTGTTGAACGATTATTAGGAATCCAGTGGTTCCATTACGTTACTACCACTGCACGTATTATTTCCTACCATACAGTTGAATACATAGGAAATAAGGGAGGAAACAAATGAGATGTGGAGAATGACACCCTCAACGTTTGAACATTTCAAGTAAGGAGTGCTGGGGATGCTCATATATTCTTAACAGCATGAACATGCTACGCTTAGGGTTCCCATTTGGATAACTTAAATGTGCAATCAGGTCTTCCTCCATAAACTAATTTGCAGAAATGAATAGCGGATGGGTCACCTTAGTCCATTGATAGCAGGGACAGTTACTTCATACTCAAAGGGGATCAATGTCTTTCCTATTAAGCTGCAGTAAGTTAATGGAATGTTTACATTTTTGTGGTGCTTCTTTATGGAGCAGAATGTTTTCCTTACCGTAGTAGTCTATAATAAAATGTAAATGCACACTGCTTTCCTCTGCCAGGTAATTACCCCAGAATCCATTTAAGTAAAAATAGCATTTGTAGAGAAATATCCAGAAAGGAAAGCAAAAATAAATGGAATAGTAGTTGTCCCATTTGCCGGCTGATGTTTGGTTTATAACGTTTGGCACATCTTGATATCTACATAATAGTAGTTTTAAAACCATAAATAATATTTTACAGAGGTCACACCATAGTTATTTAAGTTCAGGGGTTTATTTCCCTGAGCACTAAGTAGCTATGAATGAATTATGTTTAGTCTGATCTGCCACAGAAGGGCCATAAACCTCCAAGTCATAGCAAACCGTGGAATATTACTTCAATACGTCAGGAAAATTGTACATGTAAAAGAATAATGCATGATAAGGGAAAGGTATTTTTTTTAAGTAATATATGTTACTGGGCAGGAGCCATAAAATTTTGTTATTATAAACTTTCCTCTGATTCTGGAAAACAAGTTAAGGGACAGCTTGGCGTTGGCAGCCCTAAGCCGACGAAACAGGCGGTGGAACCAGAGGGAGGGCCTAGGAAGGCGAGTTTGGCCCTGAATCAGGAATAGTTTCTCCTCCTCAGCACCCCATACCTCAGAAAGATGAAAACAAAGAAAGTCTGCAGGAGCACAGAGATGGTGCTACAAACTTCTCTTCACTATTGGTGTTCTCCAACACCAGGCAACGGCTTTCACAGACACTCAGAGGCTTGAGAGAGTTTTTAGCATTGAGGAGCAATTCGCTCTTAAAATTGAGGCTAGTTAAAATGCTGAAATGAAATTGTTAAGCACTTTCCGTGCGCCAGACGACATGCTCAGCAATTTCACTGGGTTTTCTCATTTAATCTTTACAACGACCTCGATTACCCCCATTTGCAAAAGTAGAAACGGAATTTTGGAAAAATAAACTAGTTCAAGTCTAACATAGTCTGGTGGGAGAGAGCCAGGAGTCTAGCCGAGTCAGTGTGACTTCAGAAGCTCCATAGCTATTCAAAGTCAATAGGGATGCAATCCTATGAGATAGATAGTATTATCATCCGCATGTCACTGATGAGAGAGCTGAGGCTCAGAGGGGTTAAGTAACTAGCCTAAGGCAGCACAGTTAGTAGTGAAGAGCCAGCTCATCAGACCGAGAGGTTATACACCAAGGAGCTCAACATCCAACCTCTATTTTTCTTTTAGTTTCTAATAAGGATTAATTATGAATATTAAAACTAATCTTACAAAGAAACAAAAATAGTCAAGAAACCCCTGAAAAGGAAGAACAGGGTTTGGGAGAGTGATGAAGACTTACTATAAAGCTTCAGGAATTTAGACAGGGTGATTTTATTTTATTTTTAATGTTTATTTATTTTAAGAGAGAGAGAGAGAGAGAGAGAGAGAGCGCACAAGTGGGGAGGGGCAGAAAGAGAGGGAGACTGAGATTCCCAAGCAGGCTCTAGCTACACTGTCAGCTCAGAACCTAATGCAGGGCTCAAACTCATGAACTGCGAGATCATGACCTGCGCCAAAACCAAGAGTCCGTCGCTTAACCGACTGAACCACCCAGGCGCCCCTACCCAGGGTGATTTTAGTGCAGGGACTGACAACTAGATCAACAGAACAGAGAGAGTTTCAGACAATGAAGAAAAGCATGGAAATGATGATAATCTAGAAGAGGACTTACCCCTAAGAGAGAAGAAAGCAAATGGAAGCAGGGAGGGGCAAAGAGGGGCATCAAAGGTACTGGTAATATTGTTTTTCTTAAACTTGGAGGTTGGATACCCTGGCGTCCATTTTGCTATTATTTCTGAAATTGTGCACGTAATACGGTATGGAAAAAATAATAACAGCCTGGGCAAATGCTCCTGTGCTGATGAAAAGCTGTGGCAGGGGTTCTAAGACTACACTTTTCACGACACCTTTAGACTCTCTGTGGTGTTTCCAGTGCTTCTATAGACTCAAGCAATGCACAGAATTAGAAGAAGCTATTCTTAGGAATTTGTTACCTCGTTAAGGAAATTGGAAAAAAAATTGTTGAATGTAACATTTTCTTTAAATTGAATAATAAAAATGACATGAGATGGACTGCTGCCCAAAGCCCTCTGTTTTAATTGAAAGTTCAAAGGAACAGAGGTGCCCCTGCTGGTCGGTCCCTGGGAACCTGGTGGGTCTGAGATTCTCGGTTTGTCCAAATACCGTATGAAAGAAGCAAAGCTCTGGGCAGTGACGTGGGGAGAATTAGAAGATGCCCCTACAGGAGCCAAATCTGCCCATCTTCTCCTCACTCTCGTTCATCAGAGCAGAAAATAGGAGGAAATGGAATAATCTAACCTAATCTAATGCAGATATCATGGGCAGGGAATGAGTTGCATTTTAACCATATTTCCTCAAATTTGTTGCCCAAAGTGCACTCAAGCAGACAAGCAGTGGGGCTCAAGTCCCAGGCCCTTTGCATGTCATAAAGCCTCACATTTTTCCTGTGTTGCATCCCCTGAGCTGGGGGACATTCCACAGAACCGGGAAGGGGACGTTTCAACTCTGCCACCTTCAACTCGTCGCGGCCTGCTGACCCTGCCAGGGACTGTGATCAAGGCCTGATTCCAGAGACACAGAACGTGGTGTAAGGTTTCTCAGGTGGATGCCTGTCCAAATGGGCATGGGAATCCCTCTTCTAAAGGTGTGCACTACTGCCCTCTGCTGGACAGAAACAGAATCACCAGCATTTAATTGCCTCTGGGCCTAACCCAAGTGGGAAGGGAAAAAAAAAATGTTTTATGTGATATATATGCTCATGTGAAATATTCGTTTCAAAAATTAAAATTCCTGAGATTAAATTACATACAAACACTCTTAAATTGCATAATAATTCCATGAGTTTTAATGCATTCCCATTAATTAATCGAAAAAGAAACGGGCATGTTTAACTCGTATTCAAGTATTATAGAATATTCTCTTCAAATATAATTCTAGCGGTTACTACCAATTTACATTTTTGTCTCTTAAAACATCTGTGTTTATTTAGAGCTATGTCATAGAGGAAAGATCTTGATGCTAATGTTGGAAAAATATATGTCATCTATTTTGTTGAAAGCTTAGGCACAAAAAATGAAAAAGACTGTTACTATTCTTTTTTTCACCAAATAACTTTGCCAATAGGCATAAATATGTCATTTTATATTAGAAATTGTGGTTTTTTTTAACGAAGGGCTGGTAAATATTGCCAGTCATCTTTCCCAGGAACTATATGAAATTGCCTCACAGGCTTGTCAATAACCACGTCTTTCAAGAAGAAAGCTTCTAGAGTCTCTCTAAAAGCAAAATAAATATCCTCACTTAGGATCCTATGCAATTGGACAGTAATTCAGGTGTGGATGATTTTAAACTTGGCATACTTTCCTGAGATTGATACTGAACCTCAGAAATAGAAATATTTACGAAGTGTTTTGAAATTTTGTGTATGTGAGTCTCACACTGAGCTTTGATGCCAACATATACCGTATTTCTTACCTCATAAGATACACCTGCCCTCCCATACACACACATTTTAACACCTCTAAAATAAGAACGTGTTTCAAGGGCCAGGCTCCTCACTATCCAGTGGCAACTTAAACTTATCCATTGTGCCACTTAAACTCACTGTCAGCCAGACAACAGTCATGATGTAGTTGTCTTTGGGCTGCAGTGTTGTATTTTGGGACAAAACACTGCATTGTGTACGCCTTTGATGATTCTGTCTCCAGAGGCATTTGGAAGAGTTGGACTGTGAACGTGAAGAAGTTTGGGGAGAACTTTAGTCAATTTATTTTACATATATTTTCCTTTTTTATGTTTGCATAAGTGTGATATGTAATAAAAAAACCTGCCTAAAGAAATATAAAAGAACCTTTTTTAATAAGGATAAAATACAAAAATTTAGATGTAAGGAATTATTAGGTCCTATTCTATTGGCGGCATTTTTTTTTCTTAGCGGTACAGAAAATAATGGTACATTTTATGACTGATGGCATCTTAAATCCAATGAATTGCACAGTATAATAACAGGGCAGTGGAAAGAATGCTTCTGAATTTGAAACCAGATGACACGAGATGACATTAACTGCAAAGGCATATTCACTCAATTTCCACCACTTGCACCATCGATCAATTTGGAGAAGGAAATGGAATTTTAAAAATTCTCTCACTCCTCTGATGTACCCAGATATTAGTAGAATAAAACAATGTGCCAGCTGCCAGCTGAGATCAGCCCCTCAGCCTTCGGCATCCCACTGTAATTATTGGATACAGGCCAACCAACCTTCTAGACCACAAAGAGGGTAGGTGAAGGTCTCTGAGATCAAAGCCAACACGTAGCTCATCTGAAGCCCTTGCAATATACCTCACTGGAAGATGCACAGGGGGATAGAGTGTCAGAAGAGTGAGAATACTGAAGTGTCTTGCTCAGTCCCCGAGGTCTCCTTTGGACCAGGAAGCTTTGCCGGATAGACATACATCACAGCTCTGTATATTACATCTCTCTGTGCTCTTTCAGTATGAGTTGTATGTGATTGTGTGAACTTGATGACCAAATATAAATCAGAGTTATTTCTGTTGACAGGAAATAAAGTTAGACCATCAGACATACTCAGAGCCAATATCTGCTTTCATGTTTTCCAAAGTTATAGGGAAAAGATGTCTTCTATTATTGTGACTGTCTTGTCAGAGCTCAGACTGAGCCAATTCCATTCTCCCTCAGTTCTTTTCTTGGCCAAGAATAGAAACTATACTGTGATAAAACATCGCCAAGGGAGAGTTCCAAATAAAAGCCTCCCAGTCAATTTAGACTCAGCCTGGTTAAAGATTCACTACAACCCCACCCTCTGCCACCCTGCCTAAGGAATCAGGTTTTAGTGGGGTTTTTTTTTCCTTCAAAAGTTGTGTTTCTTATTCCCCACCACCCACCCCTATCTCCTCACCTCTTTTCCTAGACTCCATTTCAGAAAAATTCATAATACCAGACTTTTTTAACATACATGGACTCTTGTGTCAATTTTGGGGGTCTTTGGTAGTACAAAACGTACACAAATATGGAGAATGGCAAGTTTACCAATAACTCAGGTACATAAAGTCTTTTCCAAAAAAAATAATATTCTGGCCCTTCAGAAGATACCTCTATCCATCTTCGCTCTGGTTCCCTGTTTCAGTGCTGAGTAACACCACTGGCTCAAGACTCTTGTAGACAATTCTTCTGATAGTGTTTCCCCACAATGAGCTCTACCTTTTCTGTACCCCCCAAAAGTTCCTTCAGTTTGAAAACTTTCTCAACTGCTTGCTTTATGAAGCATCAGGGTCTCTTTGGCATTGTATACATTCTGGATCTAAAATTTTTCTAAAAGCCTTGGTCGTCTTTTAAACTCATCCCCCATCCTGGAGTACCTCCTTTTTCAAATTTTTAGGGCTCTCATCTTGGAGCTCTCTCCTGATACCTGTTCTGCAACCTAGTCTCGTCACAAACAAGCATTAGCACAGAACAGTGATGTAGCAGCATTTCAGTTTTGTGTTTTCAAACCCAGCCAAAAATTATTCTAAATTGACAGATGATTTGGAGTAGGGAAGTATTAAAGGTGTTTTGAATGGCAGAGTGGTGACACAGACAGTCACTGCTTTGGGAGGCGGAGGGCCTCCATATGGTACATTTCTGTCACTACATGTGACTGAAAGAAGTTATTTAATATTTTGTACCTCCTCCTCTGTGGAATAAGGCTGTTGGACCAAGTCATTGGATTCCTTCCAGTGGTAGAATTTTCACCTTGGGATTTAGTTGGAAATTTGTGTAGTGGACTGGACATAGGACTGATTTTTTTTGTTTTAATGTCAAAGGGCAAACATTTCCCTGAAATGTCTTCCGTAGATTATTTCTATTTTCATGCGATGCTATATGTTGTTGTTTTGCTGCAAAGCCCATGGTCAAACAAGTTAAAATAAGACTTCTTTCCTGTAGGATTTCTAGAGCCTTTAGCATGCTAATATTCTTATGAAGCTCCAGGAAGGTTATATGTGTTGCAAAACTACGCAAACATATTTGAACACCTACCTTTTTTGTTGTTCCAACACCAAGTATCATCTTGCAGACATGGGGTTCCACATAAGGCATCTGGGAGAACGGTGTCCCAGTGATGGTTTCTGGAGGAGAAACACAATTGTCAGAATTGCAAGAGTTCATAACAGAGAAGAGTTCTCTTATTTCCTGCTGAAAATCTTTAAAAGATCTTATTGAGGTTTATTTGGGATTTGGTTCCTTCCAAGGTCAACTTGTCACCTTCCTTTCAAAACAAAATCATGATATGCTTATTTAGCTGGGGAGAAGGAGCACTTGGTGTCTTGGAGATCTTAACCCTCTTCCTCCTCCACTCCCAGTCCAGCCACCCTCCTTCGTTCCTCTTTATTCTCACTAACCACACGGACTCCTCTAAAATGCAAACGGAGCTTGTATCATCGGAATAGTTCAAATCTAAGGAATCCAAGCCTCTATGTTTCACTGCCAACTACTCTTCCAAAAAGTTCACTGATCTTTGAAATCAGCTAGCCCCTAAACCCGCCGAAGGGGGTCAAGAGAGTTAAAAGATTCCAGATGAGGCCAGAGCAGTCTCCCCAGTTTCTTCCACCGCTGTTGCTCGTTCAGGTGTGACCTGTACAGGTCACTAAATCTCTATGTGCTTTCAACTCCCCATTTATAAAATTTGGCCAATGCGTATTGATTTCTAAGATGTTTAGAGATACTTGAATTAAAGTCACTACAAAGAACAAATTCTGTACCTGATTTTTCTGTTATTACCAGTGATGGTCATAGGCACAACTCCACATCAGGAAAGCAGCAATGTACGAGAAATTGCAGAAATTGGCCAAATTGGGCTTTCTTAGCTCTGGAGCCCCTGCTACCCTATTAAATCTGCACATTCACATTGGACAACATCTAGTTTATAAAGGCAAATATTTAATTAGTGGGACCGTAGGACTGGCAATCCTACTTCTAACACATGTAACAAGATACTCTAAGCTTGAGAAGTAAACCCTGTAAACTTAAATTACTGCAAAATTATAAAGTTTAACATAAAAATGGAAAAAATCTTTAAATAGCTGTTTTGTGCAGCGTTCTTAACAGACAAGACTGCCTCACAATGGGACCGTGTAACGGCTAGCAGCAGGCACTCCAGGAAGATAAAATAAACTGGCTTTATGGACCTGAGGAATTGATTTTTAATGAGATTCTGCTTGGCTGTAATGGCATCCTGAGAGAGTGATCCAGTTTCCATGGCCTCTGGTACACAGTTATAAGGTGCGGAGCAAGGACTTGGTTAAACAATGCCCGTGCATTTGCCCTTTTAGTATATGAGATTAAATGAAATAAGGATTTTGTTCTAAGACACACTCCAGAAAGTGCACGGGCACGTGTATGCATATGTGCACACACACGCGTTGTTATACGCTTAGATGCTTTGCTAAGACATTGTCTGCTTGTATATTCTGATATTAAAGGACTAAAACTTTGAAGTCATAGGGATATGTTCATATTTCTCTACCAGAGTACAAGGACCTATCAATATAAGGTGGACCTGACTAATTCTTTCATATTCTGTAAGCCAGGTTTCCTGCTGGCATTATGTATAAATACATAAAAACAAATAAATACACACACACATACACCAGTGGATATAAAAAAGGATAGATATAGAGATATAATATAGATAATAGGCAATATAGAAGGGAAAAGGCAACACAGCATATTAGTTAACATTTTCAGATTTGAATCTTGCTTCTACTACTTTCGAACTCTGTGCCCTTGGGCATGTTAATTAACTTCTCTGAGCCCCAACTTTATCTTCAACAAATGTGGATAATACCACCTGTTTTACAGGGTTGTAATAAATATTCAATGACACAAAGACACAAAACAATTGAAGTGAATCTTAGCGACATAACATCAAGTGAAAAAAGTAAGTTCCAAAAGATTATATATAGTATTTTTTTCATAAAGATAAGTGACATATAAGTCTATATGTTTAAGAATTCACTTAGCATTGGGTCATCTGGGTGGCTCAGTTGGTTGAGCTTCTGACTTCAGCTCAAGTCATGATCTCACGGTTCAGTTCGTGAGTTGGAGCCCAGCTTCATGTTGCTGCTGTCAGCGCACAGCCCGCTTCGGATCCTCTGTCCCCATCTCTCTGCCCCTCCCCTGCTTACACTCTCTCTCTCTCAAAAATAAATAAACATCTAAAAAAAAAAAAAGAATTCACATAGCACCAATAAAATTGCATGTCAAAAGAAAAGGAATGATAAACATGGGATTCAGGATGATGATGGCTTTGAGTGGGGGGAAGGTGGGAGAATGCTACTATTTTCCTCCACAGAGAGGGTTATACAGCTAGATAATAGGTTATAGTCAACGTTCTAGTTTTTGTTTGGGTGGTGGGCTTGCAAGTACATATTATAAGAATAATTAGCTAACTAAATAAAACTAGCCACACCTCGACCAATGATAAGAATATACTATGTACCAAAAAACATGACTAATCGAGTTCTGTGCACTGGAAGGTCAAAGAAAAAGAGAAGATAAGTGAGCTAATGTGTAATAAAATGATTAGCATAGTGCTTGGTGTATAGTAAACACTCAAGAAAAGTTTAAGTAGTTGGCTAGATATTTCTTCATATACCTGCAAACATTCTTATCATTAGGAAGATTCACTTTCCCAGTTTGATCAATTTCCCTTCATTTTCTCTACTTCCTGATTTCATCATTCATCTATTTTCTCCCATTGTATCATTTCTATTTCCAAAATCCTTAGCTTTGTAATTTTTAAAAACCTTGAGGAATAATCTATGTACAATACCAGGTACAGAGCTCAGGTGTTCAGCTTGTGTTTTGTTAATTGTGTTCACAAACATAACCATTATTCAAAACAAGATATAGATTATTTCTATTGCCCCAAGAAACTTCCTTTGTGACCCTTTCCAGTCAATTACCCCACTGCCAGAGGCAACCTCTTGTTGACTCCTGACTTCTATACCATTGTAAATTGGTTTTGCCCATTCATGGACTCAGTATGAATAAGTCATGCAATATGTACTTGTATCTAGCTTTTTTTGATGAACCTAATGTTTTTGAGATTCTCCATATTGTTGTGTATCCGTAGTGCATTTCTTTTCATTGCCGAGTAGTATTCTGTTGTATGAATATGCTATAATTCAATTATCTTTTCTCTTGTTGGTAGACATCTGGGTTGTTTCCACTTTGGAGTTATTATGAGTAATGCTGCTATGAACATGCTTGTATGATTGTTTTTGTAGACATATCTTCTTTTTTCTTTTGAGTAGTAAGAGTAGAATTGCTGAGTTGTAGAGTAGATGCCTGCTTATCTTCCTGAGAAACTACCAGTTTCCCAAAGTGGGAATTATTTGGAATTATTATTTGGAATTATTTGGGAATTATTCCAAGTCCCTAAGTTTCCAACATCTAACTCCATGGAAGGGTGATTAAATAACCACATGGACAATGACCCATTTGTGTCAGGACAATGCCTTTTATCAACTCCAAAAGGATTCCCAGAACAGGAAAACAAAGAAAAAAAAAGATGAATGTAAATGGTAACAGATTAAGTTAGACTTGGCTGATGGTAGAATGCACAAAATCAGAAGAGCAAGAAAGAGTTCCCTGCTGATTTAGACCATGAAACGAATCATTTTTAAGAATATAACTTAGGTGAAGTGTGAGCCTAAATCATAGGTTCCCCAGCCATGTGGATGCCCCTTTCTGTTCTTGGCTTCAACAGACAGAATGAATAATCTTTTAAGGGGGAAGGGGTGGGTGACCGATGGTAGGGACATTAATTGTCTTCCATTGGCTAGTTGCTTTGGCAGTAAAGAGAAAGGCCTGCCCTAGCCCCAAAGAGCTTACATCTGTTTCTCATAGAGCTTAGCCACCCATGCTGTTTCAACCATCCTCTTTTGCTGGCCTGGCTACCGCTTTATTGATTTTTCTCCTGCCCTTTTAAAAAGATAAAAGTTCCTAAAAGCTTTTTGCATGCAAATACATGTGTCTGTATGCATGTGTGTGTTGGTGACAGCAAGGGTTTGGTTAACAAACTAAGCAGCAGCTAGGTGAGCCATCCGTGTGTGTGTGTGTGTGTGTGTGTGTGTGTATGTGTGTATGTGTGTGTGTGTGTACCAATTACTCTGGGATTGTGCACCCCCAGTGGTGGAGCTGGCAGAAGCACAACAATTAGAATGTGTTGACAACAACTTAAAGATAATTAGTTGACAATGACTTGAGACCTCATTAACCCCTTTAACACCTCATGGTTTATGATTAAAATGAAATACTCAGAGATCATTTGAAGGGCATCTTGGCTTAGCTACCAGCAGTTGTTTAAGTGCAGCTAGAATATATGATATTTCAGTGATACATCTTCCACTATTTTGAAACCATCGACAATGATTATCCAAAAATGTTATCATTATTCTGTGGAAATCAGTGAGCTAAGGATTCGTACTTTTCCTCAGAAACCTATTGTTTTGCTTCTTTCTGGAACAGTCTTCCACTCTCATCCAGCCTGTTTAACTAAGTGATGTTCAAATTTTATTTTTTAAGTCAACTCTTCCCTTCTCAGAAATTACATGGATTGATAAAGTTAACTGTGACTTCTACTGAAATCACTCCAGTTGGGAGTGTACTGCCTACAGAATTCCACAATGAGAATCCTCAGGGGTGTGTATGTTTGGATGAACCTACAATATTTCACAAATCTGCTAGTCTCAGGCTCCGCTAAGCGTAACAATAGTTTTTATTTTTCTTGATGGGTTCTCAATAAATGTTTAACCGATAGATGGACTGATGCAGAAATTCCACAGTCTTCCAGAATTTATTCAGCTTCACCCAGCCTCTAAAATAGACACCTACAGGCAAAATCCCTTGGTTCCTTTGTTCCTAAATATTTCTTAGGAAAGAAGTCTCAGTGCTTCTGGGCCAATCCAATGACACTACATATGAAACGGCAAATATCAGACAACATTGTAATATCGACGAAGGTTTGAAATAAGCTTTATTTTGGTTAAAAGCTACAATCTTAATATGAATTGTACTATTTAGACATGTAATCAGTTGTCTATTTAGATATTCCAACTATTTATTTGATATGGAAGTTTCACATCAATGAGGCCAATATCACTAAGTTTTTGTCCACTTTCAAGACAATAGTCCTGTACCTTCTCTGGGCCATAGACTCATTTGGGAATACGGTGAAATAGATGAACACTCCAATCCAGAAAAGGGCTCGAGTTACTTATATACCAAATTGATTGGATTTCCAGGGATTTATGGATTCCAGATTAATATTCATTTATCATCAGTAACAGAGGGATGATTTTAACCTCCCAGCCATGTTGGTGATAATCTATAAAACAAATGAAGGTAAAATGGGCCAATTGTGAGAAGATTATATTCAAATTGGAACTATGATTTAAGAGACCTACCTTACTTAGAAATCCAAGGAGGTTTAAAAAAAAAGTGCCTTGTTATAAAATAAAGGTCAAGTGCGTAGTGGACATTTATTTGAAAAGATTGATTGACCCGAAGTTCTAGCAAGTGCTTCTCACAATATAATCTATATGACTCCTTCAGTAGAATTAACAGAGATGCTTATTTAAAATACATATTCCTAGGCCCCACATTTAGCCAACTAAATTGGCATCTTCTCTGATGGGAGCTGAGGCCCTGCATTTCAGTTTAGCAAATTTCCAGGTGATTCTCAAACACAGCTTGCACTCTTGTTAGGTCTTTTGCAAAGTACTTCATTTATATTAGTATCGTTAGTCAGTCAATGTGAATGCACATCTTCCATAAACATCCAGAAAATGCTTTTGATAACTCCAATTTGGATAGTGGATGTCATTAGGGAGAGAGCCCTTGGAAGGCAGCTGCAAACAATTGTCACTCCACTGCACTTACCGTCAGAGTCAGGCCACTTTAGATTGGCCCATCACTTTGTTTCATTTTTTGGTACTTAGTCATTTGTTACAATAAAAATTAAGTTACAGGGAAGGAACACTGTGACAGGATAATGGACTCCTGCTCAGAAGAAACCAGCCTGCCTCCAATTCATCACGGCATTTATAGTGCATTAGAAGACATTACAGTGACAACATCATTCCTTTGGGGCAGGAAGAAAAACCAGATTGAGTGGGAAAGAGGGAATTTACTTCATGAACTTGGCAAAAGTGAAATAAAAATAGAATTCAGGGGTGGTTTAAATTGCCATGTTCAGCAAAGGACAAGGAAAAAGCTAACAATCTCTGAGACTAACATTCCAACATGTTAAAAAATTAGCTTAGTTCACCTTGCATAACATGAGTAGTTTGTGGCTTAAAATGAAAAGGTTGCCTGAGGAATAACAGACAGGCATGGAGAAAATGGGCAAAGTCAAGGCAATTTAAAATGATTAAAGCCCACAAAATATTTTGCAAATATAAAATCCTGGAGAGAAGCTTAATGATAATATTTGTCCAATGAACTGGGCCAAAGATATCTATATTGTCTAGGTATTTTAATAGGAGGCCTAAAGTATCATTATAAAATCATAAAAAAATCTATGTCTGTGTTCTCATAAAAATAAAAATGGTTGTTTGATGTTGGAAAGGAGTGTTTTGAAACATAGGAGCTAAAGGAAGGTGGTGTTGGGTAGGCACGTCTGCCAATTTAGACCTGGAACTTAATTACTTCATCGTATTTTTACTAGTATACCCTACGCTATGTTAGACCTGGGAAAAAAATAAGAGGCCAGCAGGCAATTTGGTCGAATGGGAACAATGTCTTCATTCTGGGAGATTTTTAAGGTAACATTTTTTTTAACTCTACTTTTTGTTAAAGTGACATTATTTCCTAGATCTCAGATTTGGGGGGGGGGTCCAATTTTCTCCTTAATAAAATCTTTCATTCACTTAAGAATCAATTTGAACAAAAGCCTGTGTGGTCTCATTTTCTTTCCCTGTCAATCTGTGTTATTTCCAGGTTGAAAGGCAATTTTGACCATAAACATGGTTTCCATCACACATTTCTAATTTTAACCTATTTGTCTCCGTTTGATTTACATTGGGTCTAGAGCAAATTAACTATTGTGAGCTTTTATTGAAAATTAATTAGGTGGCTAAAGTGCCCGTGGCAGTCTCTGCCAGTACATGTTCCTCTCTGGGTCGCCAGCCTTCTCCAGTTAAAACACCTAGCAACTTAAAAAAATCCATAAAACGAATGATATAATTAGTTCCAGAGTGGAACTCAATCTCTTTGAAATCAGATGCTTTCTTCTAGTGCTGAAGGGCCATGCTCTAGCAAGCATTTTATGGTATCAGGGGATTTTCCAGGGGGTAAAGAGTAGCTCATTCTAGCTGAATCGCCTCACATGACTTACAAAAGGTGTCCTTGTGGTACTAAATATAGCTGCGTCTATGATTTGATTCCTAAGTCAAAGCAAGGAGAAAGAGGGAAACTGGATTTACAATACCATCATGATAAAATATAAGCTATCTGGGTCGGGAAATAGACTCCATGAGTGTGTGTGTGTGCGTGTGTGTGTGTGTGTGTGTGTGTGTGTGTTTGCATGTGTGTTTGCATGTGTGCATGTCTGTGTGTGTGTGTCAGAGAGAGAGAGAGAGAGAGAGAGAGAGAGAGAGAGAGATCTTACACTTCGAAAAAGCCAGGATGTAAATGTGATTTATTGTAAATAGTTCCACAACATTAAAATGAGTTTTTATTTTCTATGTATGCTGCTTCAAAGAAGAGCTCTGTGGGCTCATAAAAATGCAGAGAACAAATAGGGGCCTCTAAGTCCAATTTATATGCCATGCCCACTGTGCACTGAGACACATATAATCTGTAAAATGTCAGCTTCAAAGTTCCACCGAGATCGGTGTTAACCCTGACCTCTGGCCTCGCCGCCTCTGGCTGGGCCTGTGTGCTTTCTTTACCAGCTGTTTTAGATAAATGTGTTCCATTTTTAAGAGATTGTCTCAGTGTTTTTTACATGAATAGTGGTAATATTATTAACTCTCACTGGAGAAACCACCTTTTCTAAGAGGGCTTTACAGAGGAACCAATCATTTCATGCCCCATGCTGAGAGTACTGGATTAATAAATATGTCATTGTACTGAAAATATTTAAACAACACTGGGAGAAAAGAGTAAGGCACACAACAAAAGGAAAGCATATTAGTAGTGTTTCCTGTCAAAATACACAGAGGAAGCACTTTATTTGGACCATTTTCTCCGTAAAGAGACATGGCGGGCCAAGATAAACACAGTGAAGGAATCTGGTTTATCCCACTTTGGAGATTGGAGACCATCAGCTCAACCAAAGTTATGAGACCAAAACCAGGTTTACTCTCTTGAGGCTGCTAAGTGAAGCCATCAACAGAGGCATGCAGATAGACTTAGTGGATCAATATTGCACAGTTAAGTGGTGCATAGTTTCTTACATGGTTTCGTGAAACAATTCACTTATTAGGATCACAAAGCAGAAAACTCAGAGCAACATATATAAAATTTTAGTGTAGAGGATTTACCCAACTAAGACTATAAACAAAGGTTTCAGTCAGAGTCCAGAGACATTCTTCCATTTCGGCAGAACAAAATACACCCTAAATTCATGTTTACTGAGTGTTTCCTGAATGTAACGTAGTTCTTGATGTAGAGTGAGTTTAAAGACACAGAAAAAGTATAATTACTACTAACCTAAAGAATTAGCTTTCCAGGGGGCGCCTGGGTGGCTCAGTCAGTTAAGCATCCCACTCTTGGTTTCAGCCCAGGTTATGATCTCCCATTTCCTGAGTTCAAGCCCCACATGGGGCTCCACACTGCCAGTGCAGAGCTGGCTTGGGATTCTCTCTCTCTCCCTGACTCTCTGCCCTCCCCTGCTCGCGCTCTCTGTCTCTCTCAAAATGAATAAATAAACTTAAAAAAAATAAAAAAGATGTTACCTTCAAAAAAAAGAAAGAACTAGCTTTCCAGGATCAAAAAACCAGTCAGACTTCACAGGGATGAGCACTGTCACTGGGAAGAGGGAACACAGATTGAACCACAATTATGATAGAAAGTGGTATACATCTGGTGAGCTCCACTGAGGGAGATGGGCCCTAAAATCAACTCCAACCAGCAAATGATCAGACCGTTAGCAACTGGGAGTGGAATGCCATTCTATTTTTTAAGGGAGACAGAGAATGGAGAGGAGACAAAATAAAAATAGACCACATTTTGGTATAAAACATTCGGTGTGAACGTCCTGAACAGAGGAAAGTGGAGGCGGGGGAGGGGGCCGGGCAGCCAACTGAATTCACTCCTGGTCAGTTTCTTCCAGTTGTCAGTGTCTCTCATCTAGAAATTCTGGCTGGTACCCATTTTGACAAGTCATGGAACTATGATTTATGATACATTCAGGATTTAAGATGATGGCAGAAAACATTACAAAACCCTGAAATTATCACAGCCCCTTCAAATCTACATACGTTTGAAATGGGATCCTAAATTCTCACCATTAAACTTTATGCTCTAAAACAATTGGAACTTTTTCATATGTAAAGACTGACATCATGTAGATTGAATAAGCCACTATTAGTATTTTTGAACATGAAAACTCTCCTCAAAATAGATAAGACTGTCAAAAACCACTAGAGAAATTATTTTGAAAAGGTGGGTGTGCTCACTCCAAGATATATTATTAGTAAGTTTGGCACTCCCAAATGTGTTACCCAGAAGTATGAAGTCTACACCAGGTGAGAAGGTTGTTTTTGAAATTGATCTTGTAGAATTGTCCCTTTTAAGTGGCTGCTTTCATGAACCAGCCAGTATTTATATATTATTATAAAGATAATACCCTTACTTACCTCACATGGGTGTTTTGAAAATTAATTAATGTTTGCCAAGTACTTTGAGCTCTATAGATGAAAGGTGGGGTGGAAATGCTAAGTAGTATTATTATTTTCATCTGTATTTGAACTTACCTCTTATAAGACAATTTCTCTTTTTTGTGTGTAAGATAATGATCTCTCCTTTGGGGAGAAAAGGCAAAAATTGCCTCATCCACAATCAAACCCTCATAAGGAGGACAGGTGTAATTATTAGGATTTGGCTAAAGAATAGATTGAAGCGGATGGTAAACTTCAAAAGGATGTATTCCCAACTCCCAAGACCTCTCCTGGGAGTCCCAAAAGTATCAAGTTCATCCTGTAATTTCTGCCGAGATGTGGCCAAATGTAAAGGTTGGGACCAGTTGGGTATATATGTGGCATATGAATGACAACCCAATCCTTTTCAGTTAAATTCTTTGCTGCTAGCTGTCCATGAGGTCTACAATCTGTTTACTGAAGAGAAGGATGCTCCCTTAATCCTGCCGAGAGGTCAGAGGACAACATGGAGAAATTGGTTCAGCTAAACCAGTTGGCTAAACTGGCTTGAGAGGAACAGATTTTACTCTGTCCTGGGTCATCAACCCTAACTTTCATACTGGTCAGTGCAGCAAGAATGGTTGGCATAGATCTCAATGGGCCTATCTGTGAAAGTATAGGACTGTAGTGAAGAAAAAGCAATGCAAATCTCAAGAGTCCCCCAAACTCAGAAGCCTTGTCCCCTCCTCCGACAGACTGCACTTCTCCTGGACAAGGGCTGGGTCGTGGTTATGAGCATCGCTTCCAATACTTGGCAGGTACAGAGCTAGTGAAGGAGAGTCTGTGTTGCACTGATGGTCAGTTGGGGTGCCTGTCTACACTAGACCAGATTCCCTTCTAGAAAAACAGTTTGAGATTCCCTGGAGTTTTCTGATTCTGTTCTTTGGTAGAGATGTTCATATGGCCAGAAAAATGTTAAACTTGACTCATTTGTATTCTTGCCCCAAATTAAAGGCTTGCCTACCATCAATGATTTCCCTCTCAAAATTTGACATATGATTGCTAATCTTTTGGAATCTTTTTTAATCATGATTTTTCTAAAACTTTTTAAAAAAATTTTTTTAACGTTTAATTATTATTGAGAAACAGAGAGAGACAGAGCAGGAGCATGGGAGGGGCAGAGAGAAGGGGAGACAGAATCTGAAGCAGGCTCCAGGCTCTGAGCCGTCAGCACAGAGCCCAACGTGGGGCTCGAACTCACAAACTGCAAGATCATGACCTGAGCCAAAGTCGGATGCTCAACTGACTGAGCCACCCAGGCATCCCTAATCATGATTTTTCTGTCTTCACCTCAAAGATTGGACATTTTCATTTAAGCTAATTTGTACTGTTCCAGGGTATTAGCAAATGGGTTTTAGAATCACTAAGTGATAGCCAGATGATAAAATGTCAAACAGACTGGAAGTTCCCTGAGGGAAGGAAAAGTACCTTTTTCAGCTTCTTATGCTCCTCAGTGTCTAGTACAGAGGTGTGAACCTAGTAGAGATTCCATAAATATTTATTAAAAGAGGAATACAGGGAGGGAGAAATGGAGGGAGAAAGGAACCTGTCTGTGTACAGATTTAGCTCACTTTCAATAACTATACCTTGTATTGAGTATTTACTGACGGCCATCTACCATCCAAGCACATGAGCATACATTACCTCAAGGAATCCTAATAACTCTGTTAAGGGAGTACCATAAGCAACCCCATTTTACAGAGGAGGAAACTGAGGCCTAGGAAGCTTCGAAAACTTGCCTGAAGTTGCTTAACTACGAAGTGTCAGATTAGAAATCAGTGTGATTAGGCATTTGGATGTTGAGAGTCAGAGAACTGACCTACCAAATTCTTCACTATGTCTGCAAAACAGAATTAAAGAAGACATTACAAAGCAGAGCATGTTTTATTTTTTTTTAATTTAACTCCAAGTTAGTTAACATATAGTGTAATAATGATTTTCAGAAATAGAGTTTAGTGATTCATCACTTACATATAACACCCAGTGGTCATCCCAACAAGTGCCCTCCTTAATCCCCCTCTCCCATTTAGCCCATCCCCTCACCCAACACCCCTCCAGCAACTCTCATTTTGTTCTCTGTATTTAAGAGTCTTTCATGGTTTGTCTCCCTCTCTGCTTTTATATTAGTTTTGCTTCCCTTCCTTGTGTTCATCAAGCAGAGCATATTTTAAAGCCTCAGGATATATGCTACATAAAAGGAAACTTACTCTTTTTAAAAGCGCTCACTCCCCCACCAAATTAAGGACTTATGGATTCTGAAAATATCTAAATTCCACTTCAGCCAAGGAAAAAGTTTGGTAAGATGTGTCAAATTTTCTTTGAATGTTCTGACCCCAATGACCTATCTCAAACACTTTTCCCTAGGCAGCCTTGAAATCCACCACATGCTTTCAGGTTTATCAGAATTACTCTTACTCACAAAGCAGATACATTCCGTGCACAATAACTTGGAGCCCTGGCAGACCATCACATAGAAAATAAACAGTTCAGCTACAGGCAGTTAAGCTGCTTTGGGGACCCATGCGCAGAATAGACAGAGCTCTTTAAAAAAATCACTTAACATAAGTATCAACATACTGTGGAAACAGCACTCAACAAAATTTGTTTCTAGGAACCCAAAAAAGGATAAGTCTTGGAGGTTTGGTTTTTAACTCAATAAATTTTAAAAGGAGACCAAAAAAATGTTTGTTTCCTACTCCACCAGAAGTAAGTACTACTTTAAAACAATTTTTCTTCTCGTTTTGCTAGTTGTGCTAGTTGGTCCTCATTCATCCAGCAGGGGTCACTCTTGCCCACCATACTCTGAAAAGACTCCCTTGCTTGTCTATATATTCCACTCCAGGGGCTTTATTTATTCTGAGCAGGAGAATGAAGAAATATGGGCAAAGACATCAGGCCCAAAATACTGAGGAGAAAAGAATCTGTGGTTTTGGAGGAGGGATTGCATTACTGGGGGAATGGATACTTTAGTAATGACTGTATGAACAGTAGGCTTCAAGTCTTGAAACTTGTCAATTTATTGGATAAATTGGTCAGTTTCTATCACAAAATTGTAGCTTAGTTCCATTCTTGCTGCTAAATCTGAATATATGTGGTGTCTCTCTTCTCTGTGTCATTATCAAGCTGGGAAAATAGGGAAAAGGGGAGTCAAGCTGCATGTATTTCCATTTGTCCAGGCCATTCTCGGCCTGGTATTTCATCAGTGTTCAGCTAGGCCTCAGTGATAGCTCAAACTTTGACAAAGCAATGACTGTCCCAGCCGGGCATGTCCTTACTGATTGTCCTGTCTTGGAGGGGAGTTAGTTTTTAGCTGTAGCAGCTTCCTCCTTCAGGGATGCAGGACAAGTTCACATGGGCTGTTTAGAGCAGATCCGAGTCTGTGGGTACATAGGAAAGTGGGTACATCCACTTCTGTGTGCGGGGGAAAGGCTGATCTTCCCGCCTTCCCACACGTCAGGGCTTCTCCTGAGGCCACAGGTGTAGACCAAATAGTGAACAGCCTGGCGGATGGCCAGGTTCTGACACTGAGGAGAGTAGGAGTGGGTTCTGGCACTGAGAAAAGTGGTCTAGTGAGGATGTAGCAACATCAATAAGGACACATCACAAATAAAGCATCCTTTTTTTAATTGCTCTAAGCTGTTCAGTGAGTGAACATCAATATTTAAATCAAAATGTTTAAGGTTTGTTTTTGAAATGTTTATTTTTGAGACAGTGCAAGCAGGGGAGGGGCAGAGACAGGGGGGCACAGAGGATCTGAAGTGGGCTCTGTGATGAGAGGAGCAAGCCCAACATGGGGCTTGAACTCACAAACCACAAGATCATGACCTGAGCCGAAGTCAAGAGTCAGACACTTAACCAATCCAGCCACCCAGGCACCCCTAAATCAAATTTTTGAAAGACTCCTGTTTATTTTGCTTCCTCTGTATCTTTTTCATTTTAATACCTTAGACTTACAAAAAATAGACCTTAGTTTTAGATCAGTTTTAGGTTCGTAGCAAAATTGAGCAGAAAGTAGAGTTCCAACGTACGCCCTGCCCCACACATGCCAGCCTCTCCCACCATCAACACCCCCCCACTAGAGTGGTCCATTTGTTACCAACACCCCCCCACTAGAGTGGTCCATTTGTTACAATCAGTGTTTGTACAGTGACACATCATTACCACCCAGAGTCCATAGTTTACATTGGTGTTGTACATTCTATGGGTTTTGACAAATATATAATGACGTGTATCCACCATTACAGTGCCATACAAAATATTTTCACTGCCCTAAAAATCCTCTGTGCTCTCCCTTTTCATCTTCTCCTTCCCATCTAACCCTTGGCAACCATTCGTCTTTTTACTATCTCCATAGTTTTGCCTTTTCCCAGGATGTCACATAGTTAGAATCACACAGTACCTAGACTTTTCATATTAGCTTCTTTCACTTAGTAATATACATTTAAGGTTCCTCCATGTCTTTTCATGGCCTGGTAGCCCATTTCTTTTTAGTGCTGAGTTATATTCTATTGTCTAGATGAACCACAATTTATCTATCTATTCACCTACTGATGGACATCGTGATTGCTTATGGCAATTATGAATCAAGCTGCTATAAACTTCTGTGTGCAAATTTTTGTGTTGATATAAGTTTTCAACTCATTGAGGTAAATACCAAGGATAACAATTGCAGGATCGAAATGGTGACCTTGATACCTTTCATTATGGTCTTCACAATTGTTGTGTAAACATTCAACCTTCAAAATTAGAGAACAGATGTTTTCTTCCATTTGGAGCATACATTCCAGCAGATAACTGAGTATTCCTTCTGCTCCAGGACTTTCGTGCCAACTTCTGGAAAAGGCCCTGTGTCTGAGCAGTAATTGTCAAAGGAAGGGCAATTGTGCAGTTGCTTTGATGCCTGTTCATCTAGAGACATAACAAGGGATAAGTGGTTTTTTGAGTGGTTTATCCAGAATTAGACCAAACCATATACAATAAAAGAAAAAAAAAAAAACACTGCTTATGATCCTGGAATTCACAATTGCTTGTTGCTCATATACATTGGGCTATTGAATTAGGTTAGTTTCAAGTTTACATTCTGGGAAAAAAAAGAAAATATTGCGTTGCAGTGGAGGTCATGGTGGTAGTGGTGTGAATAGAGAGGCTTTATGGAATAATTTGACGTCAGTTTCAATTCCCAGTGTTGGATACTTTTCAAAAGCAGTTGGAACTTCTGAGGTATGTCCTTGTTCCTTTTGATCATATGAGCTTTCCTTGTTTAGACCCCCCAGATGGTACCAATGGTGACAGCCTTGGTAAGCTACCGTGTATATGGAGAACTATTAGCCAACAAGCCCTCTGTGAGCACCTTCTACATGTTTAGTGGTGCCAGCCGATATCTTTGCTTTGTTTATACTGTTGTGGTCTTTCTGGCATTGACATCCGTTTTGTTTGACCATTTTTGGTTTGCAGCAAATAGTTTTTTAAAATATAAACCAACTCCAGATTATGTTGATGGTTGAGGTAACATGCTGAATGTATAAATGTGAGTTTCCCAGTAACTGCAGGTGGTGACCTCCGGCTGAATGGAGGAAGTTGTGCTCTAGATGTGGTCCAACCCACCACCTCAGGAGTTCCAGAGAATACGGAGAGGATAAGGACATCTATAGGATATTGATTTAGGTGAAAAATAATGTTGTCAGAGGATAACACTCATGAGGACTGAGGTACATTTGGCACATTTCTGTGAAACAAACCCCCAAACTCTGCGAGGTAGTCCTGTAGCCACACGATTATGAAACGACACTGAAAGACTATCTCCAGTAAGCAGTTGATGACATTTTTAAAATTCTAGAAAAATCAGGCCCATAGGGACATGGAGGTCAGACTATCCATATGATCTTTACTCTTGCCCTCGGTAAACATGTAACTTGACTTCTTCTACTGACAGGTATTTTAAAGCTTCCTTACGTCAGATGCTCTATGGTTTATTTTTCTATTCTTTCCAATCATTCCACCAAAACATCCTTTAATCAACTAGCTTTCAAAATTATCTGGCTTTTCATTTAAATCAATTCTTAAGGGGGTGAGGTGTACATAGAACATATACAGAGAGATATTAAAGGTAATTAAGTATATAGGCTGTGTGTTTCTACACAGTTTAAAACAATGTCTGATGCCCCAGGGAGCTTTGCTTTGGCGGGGGGTGGGGGGCAGGGGGGGCATTTCTTTCTGACAACTCACCATAGTTTAGGCCACCAAATATTTTCTGATGGCCACTCTTGCTAGATGCTGCAGCAGGAAGATTGGTTAATGAATAAGACATTGTCCTCCCCACCCTCATGATGCTCCTAGTGCCAGTGGGGAGATGGGACATTTCAGTGTGATGCAGGGGTACTGTGTTGGAGGACAGTAAGGGAGGCAGCCTCTCTGCCCCTCAGCCTGGAGACCTTACTCCTGAGCGGTGTCTCAAAACCAGTAGGAATCAGGCAGGTTGAAAAATAGGGGCAGAAGACCCAGAAGAGGATCTCACGTGTCTCAAATGACATAAGCAAAAGTATTGATGTGGCTGCTACCTGAAAGGCAAGGAGGAGAGTTGAAAAGAGATGATATCCAAAGGGATATGCACACCCCTATGTTTAAAGCAACATTATTTACAACAGCAAAATTATGGAAGCAGCCCAAGTGTCCATTGATAGATGAATGGATAAAGAAGATGAGGTATATAAACACAATGGAACATTACTCAGCCATACAAAAGAATGAAATCTTACCATTTACAAATGATGTGGATGAAGCTAGAGAATATGATGCTAACAAAATAAGTCAACCAGAGAAAGACAAAAACCATAGGATTTCACTCATGACAGGAATTTAAGAAACAAAACAAATGAGCAAAGGGGAGAGAGAGAGAGAGAGAGAGAGAGAGAGAGAGAGAGAGAGAGAGAAGCCAAGGAATAAGCAATGGGCTCTTAACTATAGAGAACAAACTGATGGCTACCACAGAGGAGGGGGTGGGGTGATGGTTGAAACAGGTAATGGGGATTAAGGAGTGCACTTGTGATGAGCACCAGGTGATGTATGGAAGGTGCTGAATCACTACACTGTACACCTGAAACTAATATTACACTGTATGTTAGCTACACTGGAATTAAAATTAAAAATTAATTTAGAAAGAAAGAAAGAAAGAAAGAAAGAAAGAAAGAAAGAAAGAAAGAAAGAAAGAAAAACAGAGAAGGAGGGAGGGAGAGAGGAAGGAAGGAAGGAAGGAAGGAAGGAAGGAAGGAAGGAAGGAAGGAAGGAAGGAAGGAAAAGAAAACAGATAAGGCTGTGGAAATACCTGAGGATATGCCATGGGGCTTGGACTCTACACTATAGGTAATGGGGAGTCATGGCAGGGTTTTAAGCAGGAATTAACTTCTTTAGATAGAATATTCTGATGGTTATGTGGAAGATCATGGCTTGGAGGGAGTAGGACCAGAAGCAGAGAAATTATTGAGGGAAGCCTTTGTCAACAGTTCAGGACTAAGATGCGAGGCATGAATTAGTGACAATCTTAATGGGAAAATTCTTTCAAGTACAAATATATTGCAGCGCAGTTCATATTTGTCCAGTGAATAAAAGTGTTTGGGGAGAGAGAAGACTGGTACCTCACGCATACCCAATCTCATCTGGAAGCTCTCCCTACATCCCTGAGCATCCCAAGACTAGAGGCCACCAACTACTGGGTGTGACTTTGGAAACAGAGACAGGCCCTTCTCCCACCCCCCCCTTCCACATCTGCTCACCGAAATTCCCACCATTAGTACCTTTTAGGACTGAAAGTAAAATACCTGCATGAGCACAACTTCTCTTTCAAACTTACTAAGTTTTGGAGGCTAAAAAATCTGAGCAATGTAATAGGTTGAAAACTCTGATGTCAGATCCTGTGCTGGTTATTTTCTGTTTGCCCCTCTAGATGGACTCTCTGACCTTCCATGGCCTATCCTGTGCCCCCAGGAGGCTGGCCACTGTAGGCAGCACCACCAGGTTCCTTTGCTGAAGCTCCTGCCAGCTCCCCGTCCCCTGAGCCCTTGGTGTTGGTGTTGGTAATAGTCCCTGGTGCCCCCATCCCTCATCAGTTCCCTTTACGTGCCCACACCTCGTTATACAGCTCCTTCATTTAATTCTCCTCAGTTAACCGTGATGGGGTCCCTCCCTACGTTTGCACTTTGGTAGGGGAAGGACTCTGAGCCTCTGAGCATGAGAGTAGCCATGGAGAAAAGAAGAGACCAGGAAAGAAGATTCTGGGATCTCCTATGACCTATCACAGGGCTGCAGGACTGCCCATCTGCCAGGCTTCTCCTTTGCCTCGTGCTTACGCCGTCTAAGGGAAAGGTGGCCTCACAGATCTGGTTTGAATTTACGTTTAAAAAAAATCCGAATTGATTTGTACATTGCAATCTGTAATTCATAACCACTCCATCAATAGGTATTTCTTGTCTAAGCGTGTAAGTTAGCAGACTCATCACGTGGAGGGAAACAAGAAACATACAGATGTCATCTGGGGTTGGGCGCATAACAGTCTTCGAGGGTTAAGAAACAGCCACACGCTGTGCCCCAGGTACAGTAGGTTTACCAGAGGTTTCCTTTTGTGTTTAAACAATAAAGTAGTTGGTGGTCTGCTGGCTACAGCCTGTTATACATTCCTTGGTTTTATTAGGATAACCATAAGCCTCAAAGACCCACCCTGATGTCAGTGGCAGGTTTTACAGAACTCTCACAAGTTTCTTCTTGTTGTGTTCGGGGTATATAAAGTGTGAGGCATAATAGGTAACAGGTTGGAAGACCAGTTGAAGGCCGACAAAAGTCCCAGTTCCTGATGTGAATATTTAATAACTCCTCATTACAGGAAAAGGTTGACTACCAGATGCCTGTTACTGGCGGCTCCAGAGGCCACTAAACGTTTGAGTTACTCCAGGAGCAGGAGTGTGTTTTGGCAGTTACCTCTGCCATTCAAACAGGCTGGAGGTCAGGACGTGCCCAGTTGATTTAGGAACGCTGGAGAGGAGCGTTTGCTGGAAGCATCTCCTCTGTTATTCAGCAGCCAAGTGGCTAATTACTTTCGATATGCTGATTTCCTGAGGTGTTAGAGCACAGTAGGCTTCAAAATTTTGTTTAATGAACTCGAAAGCATTGTAACAAATAGATGCTTCTCACTGGCATATTAGTATGGCTAATACACAGTTTCAGGATGTGCATTTGTAGAGGTCCCTGAGATCCTCACCTGAGCTTGAACTATAGTTAACTGGCATGACAGTGACCTAGTTCTGCACTCCTGAGCTGAAAAACACCCTCACGATTTGTCAGGTTCTAGATGGTGTCATTTGTCCAGCTGTGTTTTGACCGCAGCTGGTCTGGGAGTCGAATCGTATTGCATTTCCATGGCACATGAAGTTTCATGACAGAATGCTCATGTGGCGGTCTCATGCCTCAACTCCCGGGGGCATGTGGGAGGAAAGAGTCTCTTGCTATTCAGCCTTCCACCATATGGCCTGCCTTCTTTCCCCGGAGTGTTCCATGGCCCCAAACTGACACAGGAGGATCCAGGCTGCAGTGTTGTGCTCCTGTCGCTACCCAGGCTGCCTGCATAAAGGAAGCTAATGTTTCCAGAGCAGCTACTTATGATAAAAACCCTTGCACCTAACATTTTAAAATATAGGATGCAGCTTTGAGTTGGCCTTAAAAATCTGAATCCAAGGGGCACCTGGGTGGCTGGATCAGTTAAGCGTCGGACTGTTAGTTTCAGCTCAGGTCATGATCTCACAGTTCCTGAGTTGGGCTCTGTGCTGACCGTGTAGAGCCTGCTTGGGATTCTATCTCTCTGCCTTTCCTCTGCTCATGCTCTCTCTCTCTCTCTCTCTCTCTCTCTCTCTCTCTCAAAATAAATAAATAAACTTAAAAAAAATCTGAATCCAAGAACTCCTCAACTATAGATAACAAACAAATACTTTTGTTGTTTTCTTTCTTTTGAAAACAATTCCAAAATGGAAATAGCTATATGTTACTACCCTGCTTAAAACCCTGGCTTTCTAGTCCTCTTAAAGTCAAATGCAAAAACCATTCACACAATCAAGAGGCCATGTTTGTTCTGGCCCTTTGTCTTTTCTGAGTGTCTTCTTTCTTCCAAACTATAGCCCCTTCTGGCCTACTTTCAGTTTCTTGAATCCACTCTGCTTTGGGGTCTTTGCACATGCCATTCTCTACATCTGGAATATTTTCCTCTTTCTTCCCCCCCCTCCCCTTCAGATTTTTGCTTCAGGGATATTATTTCTTCAGGGATACCTTCCCAAACTCTAGCTTAAGTCAAGTCCCTGATGACCTGATAGTCCCCTAGACTTCTCTATTGAGACTATTATCATTGGAAGCAATTATTTGTACAATTATTTATTCAATGTTTTATTCCCTTCTAGACCATAGGTATCAGGAGATAATGGGGGCTGGATTCTCAATGCCTAGTACCTGGCATGGAGATGAGTGTCTGATTGTTGAATTAATTATTTAAACAATGCAGGCTCATTACAAAACGAATTACAGACATGCAGAAAAATACAAAGAAAATCAAAATAATCTATAACCCTCCATCTCAGGGATGACAGCTCTTAATATTTGGGTGTGTTTCCTTATATCCTTTATAAAAAACATACGTGGCATATACATCAGCATTACCTACTGAAAGGTGGAGCCTATAGCCATTTAGAAAAATCTTTTAAAAATGCAACAGGCTCCTGGTGTTCCAAATGGAACCAGTGGAGGAGAGCTTCGAGCAGGGATAGCATCATTCGTGGTCTCTAAGGCTAGTGAGGGATTAAAATCTAGCTCCCAGAAGCAAGTTCCAGGATCTTCCTACCATACGCCATTGTCACTCTAAGATTGTCTATTTAGACCCTTTTAGTAAAGGAACAATCTCTTAAATATTTGGAAATATGTCACCTCACTGTTGAATTTTTGTTGCTGCTCCTGCCACTTTTCCCCTAATTCATAATATAGGGGACGTTTTTCAGAATTGTGGTACCACGTTGCTAGTTCCCAGCTCTTTTGCAAAGGGGAGGTATCTGGAAATAGACTGGGAACAACTGGATGATTCCTCATTCCCCGATAACGGTGTGACTTCTATGTCCCAAGGGCCTGACACAGTTCATCACACAGAACCTGTTTCTGTTGGTGGGCTAAGTCCACAGAGCAGGTACTGCTATTATTCCCATTTTAAGCGTGAGGATAGCACAGAACTTGCCCATGGCCACACAACTAGTGGGTAGATGAGTCGAGGTTAAAACCCAAGCCAGCCTGACTCCAAAGCCCAGACTCTGAGCCACTATACCACGCTGCCCAAGGTGGCTCCCTCCAGAGTCCCCCAAGTAGATCAGGAATATGAGTAGACTTCACAGAGCCTTGAAAAACCTCTAAGCTTATATATAAATTTTGCGTGCCTGTGCTGATTTTTATTTTTTCTGGGAAGAAGTTCTCTATATTTCATCAGACTTGTTTGGAACAAGAAAAATAAAGATTCATCTGGATTAATAATTACACTAATATTTGTTGACTGGTTACCAAGTGCTGTTCGAAGCACTTCACATGTATTAAATAATCACAATGGCCTTGTGGGAGAGGTACCATTATCCTCACCTTATGGTCAAAGAAACAGACACAGAGAGTTGTTACTTGCCAAGGTGGAGGGATATCCTCCAGGCAGCCATTCAAGCCCACACTTTTATTTAACCACAGTGAACAAACGCCCCTTGCAGATATCTCAATGTTAACGTGCATTTCCCTCCCCTGAACTTCGGGCGCACCTCCCTGTCAATGGATACAATCCATGTTATAGTTCTTCCTTCCTCTCCCTAAAAGTGACTAATAAATCAAATTGGTGGTAGATCTTACAAAAGAGGGTATCCTAGAAGACATTCATGACTTTCTTAGCAGGATTAATCATATTAGTGATTCACACCTTTGTAGAAACTATTTTAACAAGACTGTAGTCCCTGTGGCATGGAATCTGAACACATTCCTAATGGAGGTGGGATTCTGAATTAGAAGGGGGCCCTTTTGGTGGAGGCAGGGCCAGGGAAGTGACCAGAAACAAGAGGGGATCCCAGTGAAAACCACTGTGTGTATGGGGGTGGTCAGAGTTTGCATATACACCATCTCTGTAATGCGTGCATGTGTGAATACAAACTTGTATTATACTTACAGCCCACTACACATCTGGTTTGTGTATATCGATTAAGAGGAATGCAGTTTGAATTATCTAATACTTTCTCTTCACCTTTTGAGATAATGACATACAACCTAAATTGTTCCCAAATGGCTTTCAGGGATTAGTGCCTTTGAGGACTAAACACACTTCACAGCTTTTCCCTTTACAGATGGAAAAACAGAGGTAAGTGAGTCAGGCTACTTGTTCAGGGGATCCTAGGGGCTTTAGTATAAAACTAAGAAGAGAATTATGACTTTATTCTCCCTGCTGAGAAATTAGCATTTTCCTGATTAAGTGACACTGAGACCAGAGACTGAAATAACAGTCTAAAAGATGAGAACTGAGTCTACCCCAGGGTCCAGATGAGGTGAAAGACAAAACAGGAAGCGTATGCGCTCACAACACAAGGCCTTGGCCGGCACCCGCACTGCCTCCATGGTTTAAGGCGAGTGGGTGTGGAAGAGAGGCCTGGAAAATGCACCCTAGGTTGGCTTTGGAGAGGAAGATCATGTACCTTTTTTTTTTCTGACTGTTCGAATTCTGGCAGATTCCTACTTACAGACCCATTAAAATTCAGGAAGGAAAAAAGGAAAAATTTGAACTCGATTTCAAAGAAGAAGAAAGACAACAAACACACCCATTCTTGCAAAAATAAAATTCCACCCCAAAAAACCTTTATGAAAATGTTTTTGAGCTTTAAAAAACAGAAGGGGGTTGGAATGCAGATGGGGCGCAGGCCATGAAATGACTATTACATGTGGCGTGGCGACTGGCTCCCTTGCATGGGCGCCTTAGCCTCATTTGATCCTCGGAGGGAAACGACCCTGTTCTCTCCCCCAGAAGAAGGAGTAGAACCCAGTTCTGTCAACAGGCTAGATCCCACTGTGTGTTAATGTGGTGAGGTGGAGCGCGGGGAACAATTTGTTCTAATTCACTGCCTCAACAGGAGAGCCTCTCACTCTGGAAGTTTCCTGTCCAACCCACCCTCCAGTGCAATCAACTGTCCCAGCCAAATCCTTCCTTCAGTCTCAGATTTCAGTTATATAAACTGTTCTAATCAAACAGACTCCTTCTAATTCAGAACAGGGTAAAATAGCTATTTACACAAACAGCTAGTGGCTTATGTAACCAGAGCCCACTACACAAATTATGAGAAATCTGCTCACTCATTCAGGTGCCTCAGGTGCACGTGGCAGGCAGATTCATAGCTGCGGTCTCAGTGACTCAGGCGGAACTCTGTTCAGGTGGCTTTCTTTTACCCCAGGAAGTCGTCCTTCCTGCTGTCTCTCTTTAGGTTAAAGGAGCCCATTGTCTGATGCACCCTACCCACTGGCCCCATGCAGATTCTTGTTCTTTATAGAAAATGGATTTTTAGCATTTTTTATATCAGAATTTTATTAGGTAGGTTTTCTCTCCTGCTGGTATTCCTTCTTTCTTTATTATTATTGTTGTTGTTTAAATTTTAAAAAATTTTTAAAAATATTTATTTATTTTTGAGAGACAGAATGTGAGCAGGGGTGGGGGGTGCAGAGAGAGGGAGACACAGAATCTGAAGCAGGCTCCAGGCTCTGAGCTGTCAGCACAGAGCCTGACACAGGGCTCGAACCCATGAACCGTGAGATCATGACCTGAGCTGAAGTCAGATACTTAACCAACTGAGCCACCCAGGCGCCCCAGTATGACTTTTTCTAATGGCAGAAGCCATACACATTCAGAATCCTAAAATTTGAAAGATTCGAAAAAAGCAGAAAATTGAATGCTCCTGTAATTCCACTCCCTAGAGCTGGTTACTTTTAACATTTTGCATATATCCTTCCAGTCTTTTTTCTATGCATGTCATGTATACACACATACACACACACACACACACAATGTATATAATATACACATATTGAAGATGCACATGTATATAATATTTAAATACATAATACATGGTGACCATACTGAGCGTTCTGTTGTGAAATCTGCCTTTTTTACTCACCATTATCACCACCCTCACAATGATCCCATCTTCGCTCTCAGTTTCAGGATTTGCCAGGACTGTGCCAAGTGCTTTACCTTTCTTACTTCTGTTATCCTGCTCAAAGCCCCGTGAGGCTGGCATCACCATCCTCACGTAGCAGCTGAAATGGAAGGCCTCTGAGGTCTGTGGCCTTCTATCTCTCTGCTATTAAATTCTTCTCCAAGGAAGGTTTTCAGTGGCTGTTTGATATTCCCATTGTATTCTATTCAACCCATCCCCTACTTCAGACTATTTAGGTAATTTCCATTTGGGGAGCTATTAGAAATGATTCTGTTAGGAGCATTCTCTCACATAAATATTTATGCTACTATGCCCGTTGTATAAATTCCTAGCAATGGAATTTCTGGGGCAAGGATATGCCCATTTTGATGGCTCTGTACTACCAAATTGCTTTCTAGAAAGGTGAAATGAATTTTCACTCCCACCAGCTACCGTCCAATACTCTAACCAAAGTCATTTAATAGTTTTTTAAATGATTTAAAATGAAAGACAAGAAATCTTTCTCAAACTGCTTTCCTTAGGAACAGAAAATACTTATAAAAAACGTTTCACGATCCGCCTTTTTTCTCATTTATTCCTCTAAAACTTCCAGAAAAGAATCTTGGGAGGGCTAAAATACAACTGTTAGATGTTTCTGGTCTGATGTGATGGATTCACCTTCAATCCCCAAAATACAAACCCTAGTTTTCTCCCTTTCTGTTTCCCTCTGCCCTGTGATATCTCCAACTTCAGCTTCTGATGGCCAGTCTTCCAAGGGCTGTGAGAAGAAGTGGTCTCCAACAATGCAGTAGAAGGGAACTTGCTAGAGGGCGAGCAAAGGGGCTCAGGTTCCATGCTGTCAGCAAAAAGCTCCTATAAACAGAGTGCAATACATTAAGCCCTTGCTGTTAATATGCTGTCTAGACTTGAAGAGATTGCTTTTCTCTCTGTCTTCTAAGCTTCGACTCTTGACCTTGTGTTTTGTCCTTGTGTCTGTGCTGGACTCAAGCATTTCTTCTCTCCTGGAATTTCAACAGTGGAATTACTCGCCAGCAGAGCGGCTGCAGCAACTGAGCACAGACGTGATCCTAGCCACTTCTCCACTATACAATGAATGAAAAACTTCCCAACACCTGACCCATGAGGCAGAAAATACAGGGAGTCCTCCTTATTCTGACTTCAGGGTAAAATGATACTCCCCTTTGTTGACTGCAGCTGGAATCCTGGAAGGTATGTGAAGGAGGGTTAAGAAGAAAAGTCTATGGGTACCACACTTAGGGATAGAAACAAGTTGTTGGCAAAGTGATTGCCGGGCCTTTGTTTTTTGTTCTAGATTTTTCTTCTCTGACATCAAAATTTAAAAAAATCAACTTGTTTTTGAATAAGAGATGATTCTTCTTCCCCTCCACATTATCAGGGTTCTCAGAGCCCTCATGCTAATATCTGGCTGCTTAAGTCCTGCTCTAACACATAATAGTTACTAAGCACTTGCTAAATGTCAGCATTCCTATGCACTATCCTAAAAATGTTGTCATCTATTTCTCACAGCTTCACTTTTCTGATAGAGGGACTCATTATTATCATTCTGTTATACAAATGAAGAAATGGAAGCAGAGAGAAGTTATAGAAACTGAAGCTCATAGAGTGACAGCAAGTGGTCTCAGAATCACATGATTAACCATTATTCTACGCTGCCTATCAATCTAGATATTTTTTGTTCTAATTTTTCTTCTCTGACCTCAAAATTAAAAAAAATCAATGTTCTCTCATTCCATCTAGGTCTTGCTGAGGTGGCTAAGCTAATCTGACAAATAAATTTAGTCTGCTAATGGCTGATTATGGACCAATGGTATCCACATCAGTAAGTATACAGTTCACTAGAACTTTTACCATGCCACTAGTGGTGATAGACAAAGATGCCTGGGAAAGATGATGGGGACAGTGGCAATAGGATGGGGTAGGGCGTAGTGGGTATAGAATATTCTTGGGTAGGGGAGCCTTTCCCATTATTAGCCAATGGCTCATTCAGCATACAGGACAAGCCCTGGATATAATATTTAGCCTTTATCAGGAATGACCAAAAGCCCAGATGTTTGCCCACATGATTAAGAGAACTCAGAATCTAACTCAGAAGTTTAGAGATGACCATTGTCTGCCAACGACTGCCAAACACCATGCTTCGTGGGAACCGCATAATTTCACTGTCTATCCACAACATCCAGTTTTCTAGCACATTTTTGTGATTAAGGGAAGCAAAGAAGAGTATGATGTGGTTGCCCCACACAAATCTATCTTTCACCCCAACATGGTATAAACCAATTGAAATATCACAGATCCACATCAACTTGTCACATCCTTTTTATTTGACCCACAACATCCCACAAATACCTTTCCTCTCCTGACTCTCTTTGGGGCCAGGGCACTTGTGGAAGAGAAAAGATGGTTTGATGAAGGGTGTGGCCAAGGAATAATATAATCTTTGGCTTGAAGATGTATGTTTTGGTCTTGGGCAAATGTATTTAAAAGATTTTAATGAGTCATGAAGGTATTGCTGACACTTGGAATAATATTTTTCAGCTCTTTAGGATGAATAACTAACACAGAGCCTGGCTCAGAGTGGAAGCCAATACATGTTTGTTGGTTGAAAGAGTGAGTGAGTACCAAGAACTTAACATGGTATATAGAATTCACCACAGTTGAAACCGTGCTGTAACAGAGGTGAATCTTTAGCAGTGCCTTGAAGGAGCTGCCAGACTCTGGTAAAATGAATTTTCATTTTAGCAGTCAGTCCTACAAATCACATCAGTGGACCTAGGTATTTGGCTTCTTATTCAAAACATTCCTACTCTTGAAATTACATTTGTTTATTTCAAGAACATTGATGGTTTTTCTTCACAGTAGGTTGTTTTGATTTGTTTATTCTTACAAGATGAATTTTAAAAAGAAGACACTTCTGGGGCGCCTGGGTGGCTCAGTCAGTTAAGCGGCCGACTTCGGCTCAGGTCATGATCTCACGGTCCGTGAGTTCGAGCCCCGCGTCGGGCTCTGTGCTGACAGCTCAGAGCTGGAGCCTGTTTCAGATTCTGTGTCTCCCTCTCTCTGACCCTCCCCCGTTCATGCTCTGTCTCTCTCTGTCTCAAAAAAAAAATAAAATAAAAACGTTAAAAAAAAATTAAAAAAAAAAAAGAAGACACTTCTTAGGTTATTGCAGCTGTACCAGCAGACGATACCTGCTCATAGGCAAGTGGAATTGTCTCTCTCGGAACCTCAGAGAGCTTGTGAATGCTCTATACCGTGCCCCACGCTCCTTGCCCTGTGAAGGTTTCACAGGAGACTGAGGAGACTTTTGTGTCTTTATGCCACACCATCTCTGCCGTCAAGAGCTGCTCAACTCAAGTCCACCTCGTCCAGGTTACAGAGCGTTTAGTGAGGCGCTCTGCTGGGGCCTCGAGCTGTCCTCCCCACTTGGCAGGTGGCGATTCTGAAGTCTCGGGAGGCAAAAACGAATTTCCCAAGCCTACAGTGTGGGAGGCAGTGGTAAAATAGCGACAGGTTCAAAGATTTTTATTTCCCAGCAGGAAGCCCCAGAGCTAGAGCTACAAAGCACACACGCGATGATAAGCCCGTGCGTGTGTTTTCCCTGCAATTACTGACCATCCCGTGAGCCACCCACTCTTTTTCAGAACTCAGATCAAAACAAAATCTAACGCAAAGCCACTGAATTTGAATGGAGAGAGCATTTTCCTAGTGCATACAGCACTATGGTATTCACCCTTGTAAAAGCTGGCTTGATGCAGGGGGTCCCTATAAAAGCATGATTAAATGACAGAGTGAAAGTTCAGTAATGGTTAGTGTGTGCAGGGCTTCTGAGAATGTGCAAGTCCTGTCGGGAGGTGAGATCCTGCTGAGAAGGTCTGATTTTAGAGCCTCCACTCAGAGGAACCGTCTTAGCGTAAGGTTTGGTGCTCCTGAGGAAGATGCCAATTTCCCAGACACAGATTAAGAAACACTGTAGGCCCCCTGGAGTGTGGCTGCAGTTAGTCACTTGCTTCCCAAGAGCTGAGTGTGGAAAAGGGGGGGGGGGGGAAGATAACTTCACAGTAGAGAAACCTGGCAGACATCACCTCGACCAGGTGACCAAGGTCAACACCGAGAGTCTTTAAGTCATGGTAGCAGTACACCTCCCGGTCTCATCATGAGAAAAACATCAGTCAAACCCCAACTGTGAGACATCCTACAAAATACCCAACCCAGCATTCCTCCGAACTGTCAAAGTCATCAAAAACACCCAAAATTTGTGAAACCGCCACAGCCAAGAGGAGATGAAGAAGACGTGATGATGGATGCAGTACGGTGGGATCCTGGACCAGAAAAAAAAGGACAATTAGTGGAAAAACTAGTGAAAGATGAAAGTGTGGACTTCAGTAGAAACACGCCAATGTTCATTTCTCAACTGTGATGAATGTACCATGATATCGTAAGATGATACCAATAGAGGAAGTGTGGTAGGGGAGTATATGAGAACTTTCAGCATTATCTTTGCAGAGTATCTGTAAATCTAAAGCTATTCTAAAACAAAAAGTTTATTTAAAAAAAAAAACAGGTGGAAAGTGAAAATAAACAGGGGCACTGAAAGGATATATAAGGAACTAATAAAAGTGGTTATACATAGGGGTCAGGGCACAGGGTCAGGGGTGGGAGTTACATTTATCAATGGATTTTTTATACCATTTTGAATTATGAACACGTGCATGTATTCACTAGCTTGAAAAAAAAAAGACACGCTCTAGGTCTGCAGGCTGCTTAAACATATTGAATGAGAATAACAATGACAAAGATTAAGCTTACTAGGCAAAATGTTAATTTTTTAAAAATATAGCTGGTGTACTAAATGAGGGCCAGACATGTGGGTTTAAGGTTGCCAGTTGCAAATGCACTCCCCCACAAGGCACTGTTTGTGGCTGCCCGTCTGGACTGTTGGATTGTGAGTGTGAAGTTTTGAAAAAGCAATTTGGCTCTGAGGGGCCTCCAGGGGGTTAGCTCTTTTGCAAGCCTCTGGCCCTTCCTTTCTGGGTGCTGACTTTCTATGACTGTTTACGACAGGCTGCGCCTCTCATTCGCTCTGCTGCGTAGATACTGTGTCAGACAGGAAGGGTAAGGTTGTATATTATAGATCTGAGTCCTAATAAATAAATTCAGAGGCAGATATCATGCTGTATAATGGAGTGTGGGAAAAGAGCAATAAAGATCAGGCAACAGAGTCTTCCCAGGAGGCTGGGGAGGAGGGCAGGAGTTGCAGAGACGCTGAACTTGGGCCAAATGGTAGGAGCCAAAGATGAAGTTGTAGGCTGCAGGCAGTGGAAATTGTGCTAAGCTCATCTCAGCTGGGATCTCAAAGGCAAGACACTCTAGACTGTCTAAAAGCTAAAGAAATGGGTCACAGGGAAACACTGTCACTATATTTTAAACCCAAACCAAAAGTCAAACCTTTAACCCACACACCCCCCCTTCTTGTTCCTTTGATGTCAGCCATTTTACGGGACTTGATGGTGGAAGGTGTCTGGAATCTAAAGATTGAAACAACTTTTTTCTTTCTGTGTATAAAGTCTCCCCGGTTTTGTAAGGATTCTTTCTCCCTCTACCTGGATCCCTTCCTGTGTTGAAACTCTTTACATGGGTAAGACTAAATAACCTCCCACTTCTAAAAGCCTATGGAATATCTTTGTTTAAAGGGAACTGAGTTTCAGAGCTTAAATCCCCTTGGATGATCTCAGAAGATTAAGTTGGACTGGCTGGTGCAAAACAAAAAAAAGTGAGCATCACTGGCTCAGTTTTGAAAGTTAAAGAAAAAAAACAAGGGTGTCCTAACAGGCTGAAAATACCTTCCAGGCTTTCCAGGTCTCCTAAATGTTATGGGTGTGAAACTAGCCACTGGGAATAAAATGTGGAAACAGGAATAGATCAATTAGCTGAACCTTTGAGGTTCAAATTTCACGAGCTCATGAGAGCACTTTGGTCTTCTGAGAAGACAGAATATATGCAAGAAGCTGAAAGCTTTTTGTCCATGCAGAGTTTATTTTCTCAAACACTGCTTATCCGTTGCAAAACTAACAGTCTTTGCTGAAAGACCATCTCATGAAACATTTCAGGTAGGAGCAGAATATTTTATGCAGTCATAGCTCCCCATGAGGAAATCCATCCAAAGCTCAAATGATTCACACACAAAAAAGTTCACAGAGTGGTTCATGTCTGAACTCAAAATTCTCGGGAGACACATTAGCTTGTTTGATAAACCAGAAAGAACAGCGTTTTTGTGCAAGTATTTTTAATACAGGAAATATGAGTCTAGTCTGTATCTCTCCAAGTCCATGTGTATGAGTGGGTTTTGAAGTAAAATGTCATTTATTGTCTTAAAACATGGTGAAAAGAAATACACACGAGGTTACTACCCATGAAAATGCTTCTCTGATCAGTACCATGGTGAACACATACAAAAATGCACACAGTCTAATACAGATGACCGAACTAAAGTGAGATGCTAAGCAACGGAGAACCATTTCAAAGATAGTCCCCTGTGAAAATCTTTTTCAATTGTCCTGGATACATAATTTAATAATTAAAACACAACCCCACACATCAAATTGTGTACCAAAGAGCTCTACCTATGGGGAGACTCAGAACCAGTCTGACAACTTTTCTGAGATTAGAAAAGGAGAAAATATCACCTTACAGAATCTACTTTTCAGAAGGCAGCATCAGCACTTTGTTGGGACCAAGGCAAGACCAGACAGTGCTGGGAGCACTTTGGGCCGCCTCCACCCTTAGCATAGACTCCAGAGAACTCTTAGCTAATAAGGGCATGGTACCAGAAGACAATCTCTGCGGACCATTTGGATTGTAAATATTCTCCCAAGCTACCTTTTAGCAAAAAGTCACCTGGGGAATTAGGAACCTGAAATCCCTCCTTCTCCCAATGGGTGGATGCCCTAGAAAATGATCCGAAGAGAGCCTGCCGCAAGAATGAAGAGGAGGGGAGCCTAGAGAGCCTGGTTTGGAGGAAGGATGCTGGATGCACCGCTCCTGAAGAGCAAGAGGGCGGGAAGCTACTGCAGAGGCCGCCATGTGGCAGGCAGTGAGGTTCTCCACTGGAACAAGAGGTCCTAACCTGAGACAGAATCAATGTGAGAGGAATGTGGGCGGCGGCAGCCCAGATGGCAGATAGGTGGCGCTCTAACACGCCTCCATTCTTCTCAAACAGAGGAGGGAAGGGGAGAGGAGAATGGTGGGCAGGCACGTGGGGGAAAGGAGATGTGCCAAAGTTTTCCTGAGCAGAAGATGAGGGAAAATAGAAAGAGAGACTTCAAACAATAATAAAAACTTGAAAAGCAGAGCTAATCATGACAGTATCTAACATCCAAACACAATCCATGTGATTTTGTCTAAGCTTGTGGCTAATGGTGTTAATTTAATGGAAAATCCCTAGAAAAGTAAGCATCCAAAAAAACAAGTTCTAGGAAATAAGAGTCTCTGGTCCATTAGGGGTCTGGAAGCTGGGTTTCTCTCATTCTTGGTAACTGCTGAGTTTTTCAGCTGCTGCCGGACTCACACCCTTTCTTTGCCTCCATCCTATTTTCCTTCATTTCTAAAAGCCTCACCTTTGTCCTACATTTAAAGCTCAAGATCCATTTTTTTAAAAAAATGACCTGCCACCAGGCATGTAATTTTTATAAATGTCTGCCCAACACTAACAGCACCAAGTAATAAGATTCAAATCCCCAAAGCAACATTATTCTGCCAACCCCTCCCTTTCCCCCAGACTTGCCAGAGTGTGGGATGTCTGCCAGGGAAATATAATAAAATGTGGGAACAGGAATAAATAAAAATAAAATTTTAAATTCTGTATTTTTGCCTGCTTTGTTTTCCTTTTTAATTTTAATCCTTTTCTTTCCCTCCTTTTCTCATACTATTGTAGTATTTCTTTCTACCTAACTGTTTTTGCCCCCTGTGTTGATGATGCTAATATATCTACTCTCTCCTTATGGATTTTCCAGGCAAGCAGGTTGCCTGCACCATCTGAACAATTTCCTCCCTTGCCTTGTCTTATTATATTTTCTGGGCAGTCAGTTCTTCCCAGTCAGGCTCTTCTTTGTCTTTTGTGTTCTGCACCATGACTCTCTCTCTTGGCTCCCTTGTTGTTGGCTCTTGCAAATCTTACCTGTTCTGTCACCCTCACAGCATCAGCTTCTGGTGATTGTATGGCCTCCCTCATTACCTGGTCGCATTTCTTGAGAAATCTCATTAATCTTCAAATGCCCGGCCCTTCCTAACTGGCATGAGAGATAATTCAGGGTGTCTTTTTCTTTACTCAATCACATAAGCTTTGAGTATTTTTCCCTCCTGTTGAGGCCACTAGCTAGATCTCTGTCTGGGGAAGATCAAAAAAGTTTCCCTCTTGGGTGTACACCTCTTAGCAGGACTGTGCCTCCTGGCAGAGGAGGCATTCTTAGAGGGGGAACAATCAGGAGCATTCACTGATTGCATAGCCATTTTAGGGGGCAGGGGTCTGTGTGACAGGAAGTTGGAGTTTGCTATAAGAGTAATTTGGTTTAGGAGAAAAGAGGGATAGTGGGGAGCCCAGGACTGTGCCTTTCCAGGGGTTCTGTAGGACCATGGCAGCATCTCCCAACACTAACCACTGAGCTAGAAAAATACTGATGTCCCTGCACCAGTACATTGCTTATTCCCTTAGGGGAAAGAATGTACTCTGAGCCCTCCCAAGTGACAAAGTCAGCTGGCAGCTTCTTAAGTCCTACGTAGGAAATCTATCCGAACATCACCACCTCCCTGAGTCTCCTGACCCCTTTTTCAATCTTAAGACAAAGCAGCTCTGGCATCTCTACCTCATTCCTCATAAGCCATTTTTATGTGGACCCTAAACAACAATGACAAATATGACCTATAAAGAAGCTTCGTTATAAAATTGAAAACTATGACACAATTCTCTCCGTTGTTCGAATGAGAGGAAGTTGTAGCAATTCAAGAGTTCATTCTGTATGTTTCTATTTTTTATTTCATTGTGGGTAATAATTCTTTTGAGTGACATCAAGTAATACAACTGGTTGAGTAATAAGTGTCTGAGATACAGCACGGATCCCTATAATAAACATTTTAAGCATCTGGGATGGTGACTTACAGGCAGCGACTTCTCTGCTGACTCATGAGGCTAACCCTAACTCCTCACCTAGGTAAGAAGGACAGGAAACTGGTATTGAGGAATTATGGACCAGTAGAAACAGAAATGACCCAAGGTTTTCAGATGGAGCCTTACAGAAGCTTACTGCCCTTGCCTCAGTGGGAAAGAGGTAAGATGAAGCACACCATGGCTCCTTTACTCCCAGAGCACCAACAATATTATGGTTGCCATGCAATATTTGGGATATTTACACTGAAATATTATTTGTTGCTTGTCTGAAATTTAAACTTAACTGAGCATCCTCTATTTTACCTGGCAACTCTAATAGTACACAACCACCACATGGCTATGGGGGGTCCAAGGACAGCTATCCATCTGCTCTTGATAACCGATAACACACCTATGAGAGATTCAAATTCCTTCTCAGTTCCAAAGCAAAAGGAGGTTTGTGAAGTCCAATTTCAGGTCATTTCCAGACTCAGTTTGGACTGTTTACTTCAGGGACACTGATTAAGTCATATATTACAAGGAAGCCTCCCATTGCCCCTAATTCAAAACAGCTGAGCCAGCTTCTCCTGCCAGCCAAGCGTCATGGTGGAAGCCTTGGGAGGGGACTGTGCTTGGGAAGAGGGGGAGGGCGATGGGGGGGGGGGGACAGGTTTAATATTAAGTGAGGACATGTCTTAATGCTCTTGTGGAAATGCTCTTTATGGAGCATCGGGTTACAAAGCCACAGTTGGGGGGTGGGGGCGGTGAGGAGGAATGGAGTGTAAGGGGGCACTGGAGAAATCACTGCAACATTTGAGGATCAAAGAATCTGGCCTGTCAAGTGCTATGATATTTTTTCAGTGAGGAAACAAGCTCACATTTTTCCCCTGAGGGCTCAGAGACAAAAGCCAAGGTTCAACTAAAAATTTTTTAAGACTTTTTTTTTAAGCCACAAATTATGTCTGTATATGTTTTGCTTCCACTCTTGCTTTTTTTTCCCCTTTGAAATTCGGGTGGGTGGAACAGGAGAACACTGCATTTTGAAGCTACACTGATAACAACCAGTCTGGTGAATATTTTGGAGTGTAAAAAAGCATTCATTTGGTGCCCATCAATCTGGCAAATGTATTCATTTACTTAACAAAGCTCATCATTCCAACAGTGAGGGATGTTTTACCTAAATCTACAAGGTGATGAAGGGCTGGCGAGGGGCATGCATGTTGCTCAGCCATGCTTCCTGTTTCCTGTTTGTTGGTTTTTCTTCCCTGAAGCGTATCTGCACTACACAGGGTTGAAGAAGACAGTCTGGGGTTCGAGGATGAGGAGAGAGGACGAAAGAGAGCAGACAGATGGGAAGATGATGGTGATGAGTGAGGTAGATGTATTTTCCCTCCCTTTAGCAAATATTTCAACGTTTGCTTTTTGGAGAGAATCCAGTCTGTTTTAACTTCATTTTCCAGTAGATAATGCTTCTATGAATTTGATGGAACTAGAGAACAGAAATGAAAGAGAGCAGGGTAAGCATGCTGAGGACTGAAACGTCCCGGTTCAGAGTTGTTCTGCATTCATGTCTGTTGACCATAAACACAACATTAGTTATGCCAGAGAAATGAACAGGAGATAGAAATCAAAATTCAGTCTTCATATGACTCCAAGGCAGGCCCTATATTTGCCTTTGCATGAGGTTTACAATATCTGTTCTAGCTTGATTGAAGTTTGGAAACTTATAAAACAGGACTTCTTTTAAAAAGTGGAAGAGGGATTTTTGAAGAAGTTGCTTGTCAAAGATCCTGGCCAAGATTTGAGTCGGCTCTGTACATGTGGAGGGCACATCTGTGATCACAGTACAAGAGCAATGTTTTCATTCTTTTAAATGCCAGAATTACCTCTCCCCACGCCTGGCCACAAGACTTTCCCATGCCCGTCAAGAAGATTCTAGTGGAATTACCATTAGTTAGTGGCAAGAGGAAAGGCGATGATGTTCCTGTTGTGGTCGAGGTGATATTGCGGCGAGGTCAGGCAGACATGTGGAAGCAGTAAGTGGAGAAGCTGAACTAGGAAGACCCCAGACTGCTTCTCTAAGTGCTAATGGGAATTCAAAAGATGGACTCAGCACCATTCCATCCTCTACACTACAGTGAGGTTCTTTTCCTTTCTTTTCTTTTAAATGAGTTACAGCTGTACCGTTCACTTTTGGTAAAGGGCACAAACCTTAAGTGTACAGCCTGATGAATTTTTACAAATGCATGTGCTCAGGTAGCCGCCCCTGGATGCAGTTCCTGAAAGAAGCATCCCCGACCACAACATTCCACTTGGAAGAGTTTCATACTTTTAAATGCCAGAATAACTTTCTTACTTAGCCTGGCCGCAAGCCTTTCCCATGGAGAAACAGCCATATTAAATGAATTATGATTTTTAAAAATTATCTTAATTTTCTAACACATGGCTGCACAAAACAACTGAAAGCTTTCATTTTTCACCATTGAGACTCTTCAAACTATCCGTGATAATGTCTCAAGAAGCTGCCCTTTGGCAGCCCACCTTCTTTCAAGCCTGGAAAGCAGCTTTCCAGTGAGGGTGTAAACATGAATTATGAGCTTGGAGAAGTAAAGGTAGAATTTGCTAGGCTCTCCACCCTTCAGAAGAAGCAAATGTCTCCTTCTGCTTACCGCTGCTTCTTATTTGTTTGATAACCTTTGATTTGTCTAATTTTTTTTAATCTCCAGGTTTCTTTGTCAACCTGACAACAAAAGGTACCTAGGATTTGGATCACAAAATAAATAGGGAGAGAAAGAGCCTAGAAATGCTTCCAATCCTGAGCCATACATTTTATTGGCCAGCAGGGTGTGCGAAATCTGCCAAGAACATGCTGCCGTGACCTTGAACAGAGTAGATTGCATAGTCCCAGAGGCCCTGGTGGTTCTCTCAGATGTCTCTTAAAACCTGTACCAATCCTGAGTAGCATTCTCAATTCTGGACTGGCTTAAAGGTCTCCTATGTCACACAAAACTGATCACAGGTTGAGGAACAGAATATGAATCTAGAATATCTCCCAAAGCTTTACTGCTAAATGGAAAGTGGAATATAGCTGAAATAGAATTATACTCTTTTATTAAAAATGGCAAGTCCAAAAAGGGAGGCAAACTTTAGCACAGAAGCTTTGATAAATCAGACAATTAAATGACAGGCACTTAATAAATACCTTTTGTTCTTAAATATGCTTATCTAATAGATATTTATAAATATTTGTTGAACATCTGTGTTAGTTAGGATTCTCCAGAGAAACAGAACCAATAGGACATGTTTATATATAGAGAGAAAGATTTATTTTAAAGAACTAGCTCACACAATTCTTGGGATAATAAATCTGAACTCTACCAGGCAAGCTGGCAGTATGGAAGTTTAGGTAAGAACTGATGTTGCAACTCTGAGTCTGAAATCCACAGGACAAGCCAGCAGGCTGGAAAATCAGGCAGGGTTTCTATGTTGCAGTCTTGAGGCCAAATGTACTCTTCTCTGGGAAACCTCAACCTTTTGCTCTTAAGGCCTCCAACTGATTGATAAGACCCACCCCACATTATGGAGGGCAATCTATTTCACTTAAAGTCTATTGATTGTAAATGGTAATCACATCTTCAAAAATATCTCAACAGCAACATCTAGATAGGTGTTGGACCAAATGACCTGTCACCATAGCCTTGTGAAATTGACACATAAAATTAACTATCACAGCATCTAATTGTTTAATACTGTGTTAGGGACCATGGATGATACTCATGGAAGACAAGATACAAAAGCTGACAAGAAAGATTCTCCCTCAAGGAGCTTAAAACCTAGTAATATAGAGAATATACAAATGCCTTCCTTCCCTTTCTATAAATATGGTCAACTAGATAGTCTGAAAATCACTTCTGAAGTATTAAAAAATTATGATTTAAACAGTGTTTTTAAATTATTTCCTAAGCTAAGGGCACCTGGGTGGCTCAGTGCATTAAGTGTCTGACACTTGATTTTGGCTCAGGTCATGATTTCACAGTTGTGAGAGTGGGCCCTGAGTCAGACTCTGTGCTGAGCATGGAGCCTGCTTAAGATTCTCTCTCTCCCTCTCCCTCTGCCCCTCTCCCCTGCTAGCACTATCTCAAAAAGAAAAGCTTTCTGAACTAAAGGAAAGTAATGAATCTGCAGAGGCCAAAAATGTACTGAAAGCAGGAACTCTGGGAGGCTATCTGTCAAACTCTGGTGACCTTGGGCCTTTATTATGATGACTACTCAGGACATCAGATAGGAGATAAAGTCCAGGACCAACCAATGTGAGGAATCAAATAGAAGACTTTCAGATAAAGCCAGGATTGCAATGAACCACGTCTGAATTAGAGCAGACTTAGAAGTAAGCCCATTGTGTCGAGGGGGATATCAAGGAAACTTGGTACCAATGGAATTAGTCTTCATATAGGTTTATGACCAGAATATATAGTATCTCTGTGGGCTAAAAACTGCAAGTGGAGAATTTAATTAAAAGTAATTCCAAGTTGTAATTTCCCCTAGGCAATTGACAAAAGCAATCACAGATCTTTTAGGGATTTGTCAACCACAACTCAGGTTTTAAAGAATTCCTACAGACAAAGTACTGAGAACATAAACTCACAGCACAAATCACAAAACAGGTAAACAGAGAACCATGAATGAGGGTCAGCAGAATTAGACCTAGGGACACTTCAGGTGCTCAAGTGATTAGATACAGAGTATAAAATAGATTTAATATGTTTTAAGAAATACTAGAACTGAAAATATAAGCAAAGAACAGGGAATTATAAAAATGGAATTTCTAGAAATGAAAAATTTAGTGCACATGTTCACTAGCAGATTACAGACACAAAAAGAGAATTTGTAAACTGGAAAAGGGGTTTGATGAAATCCAGAAGTTTGTCCAAGGACACACACACAAAGTAGGAAATATGAAAAAGTGGCCAAGAAACATAAGGATAAATTGAGAGTCTACTGTAAGTTTAATGGAAGTTCTAATTATTTCAATAACTACTGAAGAAAATCTCAAATCTGCAGGAATCCAGGGAATCTTGATTAAGATAAATGACTAGAAAAATGTATCTAGACACATCATAATGAAACCAAAGGCATAAGTTGTAAAACATCTGAAGAAAAAAGACAGAACAAATAAAATGGAGCAAGTAGTGCTCAGCAGTAAAATGAAAGGCAAAAGACACTGGAATAATATTGTTAATGTGCAGGAAAAAAATAAGTCAATCTAAAATTTTTACACCCAGAGAACCTATCTATCAAAACCAAGTATGAAACAAAAACACTTTCAGATAAACAAAAATGAAGAGTTTAATACAAAAGAATTCCCATTCAAGGAGAAATCTAAAGGATATAAACTCAATCCAAACATAAGGTAATTAAGAGGGAAAATAAAGTAACAGAGAAGACAGGACAAATAGGCACAAAATAAGGTGATGAAAATAAAACTAAATATGTTGGTAGTCAAAATAAATTTAAAAAGGAAATCCAGGTATATGCTGTTTATAGAGATTCATAAAGAAAGGTTGAAAGTAAATGGGTAGAAAGCATCTATTAGGCATATAAACCAAAAGAAAGTTTCTATTGTCTGTTTTATTATCACACCAAAAAGATTTTTTTAAAAATTCTTTTAAGTGTATTTTTTGATTCTCATTGAGAGACAGAGAACAAGTGGAGTATGGGGCAGAGAGAGAAGGAGGGAGGGAGGGAGGGAGGGAGAGAGAGAGAGAGAGAGAGAGAGAGAGAGAGAGAGAATGAATCCCAAGCAGGCTCTGAAGTGTTAATGCAGAGCCCAACACAGGGCTTGAACTCACCAATGGTGAAATCATGACCCAATCCAAAACCAAGAGTCAGATGCTCAACCGACTGAGCCACCCAGGCACCTCACACCAAAAAGATTTTTAAGGAAAAAATAATTACTAGTGATAAATAGGGTCATAACAAAATTATAACATTTTTGATACATTAAAAAGTTACCACAATTCTAAGCTGATACGCATTTGCTATATAAAACAAAATTGAGACTATATAAATGCAGACTAGTGTTAGTTTTTAAGTGACAAGTGTTACAAGAAAGAAATGAGTGAAATACTATGCTAATTCAGAGGAGAAAGCAGATATCAGTTGATAAAGTTAAGAGTGTATGGTAGAACCAGATTATGGAGAGTGCTGAAAGTCAGAGAAATCTGGGTTCAGCATGATCAGAAATTGATAACCACCTATATTCTTTTTTTAAATATGAAATTTATTGTCAAATTGGTTTAATACAACACCCAGTGCTCATCCCAACAGGTGCCCTCTTCAATGTCCATCACCGACTTTCCCCTCCCTCCCACCCCCCATCAACCTTCAGTTTATTCTCAGTTTTTAGATAACTACCTATATTCTTAAGCAGGCAATTGACATGATGGAAGTGGTTTCTTAGAAAGAAATACAGAAAATCTAGCTTTCATGTGCAAGACGAATTGGACGGGAGAGCTCACCACCAGGGTGTAAGCAAAGAGGGAAGTCACAATATTTTGGATTTAGGAGACAGAGAACATGAAAAGGAGGGGTAAATCCAAGAGATATTTTCATAGACAAAATCAATAGAAAATTAAATGGCCCTGTGCCATTTGGTGGGTTATTTGTCTTAGGAAGTGACTGCAGGAAATACATTTCCCAAAGATATGTGAAAAGAGACCAGCTGACTCTTGGAAGACTCATCTCTATTAGCCTCAGAAAGTAAGGACAATAGCCCCGAATTTATGGGTTACAGGTCACTATCTACATGGGCTATGTACAGATGATTTTAAAACACTGAATGAATGAAGTACCATGGGAAGACTTTGTAGCTCCAGAACTGGTTAAATATCATTCTAAGTGTATTCATCAATAATTATGGTACAGGCAGGGCACAGTCAAACCATACCCAGAATTGCAAATTGCTTATAGAGATGGATTTCTGGATATACTCCCTTGAAAATGTTTTTCCATCCTGAAAATATTACAACTGTGCTATAGGGAGTAGAACATTTGGCTGTGGTACTTCATCAGCTTATGCATCAGTATAGACTCAAGGCAGTTTCTGAGGATGCTGTACCCTGCCCACAGGGTCTCCCCTGATTCATCTCTAAGCACAGGCAGTATGGCTGCTGGTTCATGCCTGCATCTTCATTTGATTTCTCAGTTTTTACAAAATGATGTTAAATCTAATCTCAGAATAAACGCCTACCAAGTCACATAGGTCTATATTCAACTGGAAATAGAGAGTATCTGCAACTGAGATCTTAGAAAATAGAGAGGGAACGTTTTGTGAGTTGATATTCAGCAAGTACTCAATTGTCAGGAGCTAAGAGGACATCTACTGTTGAGGAGGACATTGACTGTCAAGCAATAGTCTGAAAGCTATTCAACAATCTACCCCTGGAAAAGCAAAAGCAGATGAGAACTGGGGACATGCTCCACAACATATCCAGCCCCCAACAGGTGGATTTCACTGAATTGCGTTTTTGACAACATGCCATCAACCTTCTTTGAGGTCATTATTTTTTATAATTTATTTTGAGAGTGAGCATGAGTGGGGGAGGAGCAGAGACAGAGCAGGAGAGACAGAGAGCATCCCAAGCTGGCTTTGCACTATCAACGTGGAGCCCAACACGGGGCTCGATTTCCCCGAATCATGAGATCATGACCTGAGTGAAATCAAGAGTTGGAAGCTTAACTGATTGAGCCACCCAGGTGCCCCAAGATCATTATTTTTTTAAATAGTCACGAAATGTGTGGGTTTTTTTTTTTCTGAGGGAAGGTTACTTATAAAATCATACCATGACCTCTTTATAGAAACTCTGGAAGAAATTCCCACCCCTATGCTAGCATCAAAACCAGTTACACTTCTGGGGTGCCTGGGTGGCTCAGCCAGCTAAGCGTCAGACACTTGATTTCAGCCCAGGTCATGATCTCACCACAGTCAGGCTCCTCAGTGGTCATGGAACCTGCTTAAGATTCTCTCTCTCTCTCTCTCTCTCTCTCTCTCAGCCTCTCTCTCTCTCTCTCTCTCTCTCTCTCTCTCTCTCTCTCTCTCTCTCTCTCTCTCTCTCAGGGTGCCTGGGTGGCTCAGTCGGTTAAGCGTCCGACTTCGGCTCAGGTCATGATCTCGCAGTCCGTGAGTTTGAGCCCTGCGTCAGGCTCTGTGCTGACAGCTCAGAGCCTGGAGCTTGCTCTGGATTCTTTGTCTCCCTCTCTCTCTCTCTCTCTCTACCCCTTCCCCACTTGTGCTCTCTGTCAAAAATAAATGAATAAATGTAAAAAAAAATTTTTTAAGATTCTCTCTCTCTTTCTGTCTCTCTCTCTCTCTCTCTCCCTATGTCCCTCCTCTGTGCTCTCTCTCTCTCTCTCTCTCTCTCTCTCTCAAAAAAAAATACTTGCACTTCTGAAGTTGGCATTTATTTTCTGAACACCAGATTGTGTAATTGATCAAGTTTCCCTTTTACACGATAGCCACACATGTGTCCCCCAGGAGGCAAACATGTTGATTAGAGCACACGTTGTGCTTCTAAAGAAGCCCTACTCCTGGCTTCTTTCTTATGTTCCTCTACCATTTTCTTTCTACTTTTCTTAGATATTTATGCAATCTTACTGTATTTTATATATTAGAGTGTGCCTTAAATCCTATATGGAACAAGTTTGGTATAAATAAGTAAATGAACTAAAATGGCTTGAGATATGTTAGAATCCCCCCCAGGTGGTCAGGACAATGTACCTTTTGTGGGATTTTGCCTAAAAGTCACACTTGCTAGCTTCTTTCCCTTCCCTGTTCTGCTGTTCCCACTCAAGAGCACTTCTGTAATCAATCACTAGTGGACAAATCTTTGTCTTATGATGGTGCCTTCTTGGAATCTTCCTCACCCTCTACCTTCAAGTGATCACTGAGTTCCCTTGATTTTGCCTTCTAAATGTATTTGAATGCTGTCCAGTTTTTTTTTTCTTCCCCACTGTCCCACCCTAGGCCATCTCATTTCCACTATCTCGTTCCCGTGAGATGGCTACAACAGCCTCCCAGAACCAGAATTATTCTCCACACGTAGCCAAGAGAGATCTTCCCCCAAATAAAAATCTGATCATGTCATTTCTCTGCTTAGAATTCTTCAAGGATGTCCCACTATCTTTAAGATAAAAGGCTAAACCTTTCATTGGGCCTCCAGGACCCTCCAATATCAGGACGCATCCTTTTGCCATCTTCTTTCCTTCCTCCCCACTCCACAGCCAACCAGTGTCTCTCCAACCTACCAAACCTTCCTCACCCCCAACCTTAGGCATGAGCTGCTCATTCCTTCCAAACACTTTCCCTTTCCCTCTGCTTAACTCTCCTCTCAGCATTTGTTTGGAGAAGCCATTCATTTGACAAATATTTCTTGAGGCCCTGCCAAGTACCAAGCATTGAGATGGGCTCCAAGGAGCACAGCAGTCAAGAGTGGCACAAAGGCCACTTTTCCAGAGACAATCATTCAATCCACCCACACTTAGTGACTCACTGGGCTGCTTTGAGTTCCCACAGCACCCGTAACAACCACCCAGTTCAGTGCTAGCTACCTGTGTGATGTGTGCCTCTAAGTTGCCTCTAAACTGCAAGCCCCAGAGGGCAGGGTCTGGGTCTGTCTTATTTCCTGCAATATTTCCTGATACTGCATATCCCCTGATATTGATACAGTAATACAGCTGGCTTTTAGTAGGTGCTCAATAAACAGTTGTTAAATGGATTAATTCCTCTCCTTTTTGCATTACAAAGATGATGGCTCATTACAAAGTTAATGGTGAGTCCTGTTTGCAGCAGCCCCATTTGCTGTAGACTCAGGTACTGGGAGAAGCCACAGAGAGGCCACACATAGTCCCCCTTCTGAAACCATCATCGCAAAAAGTTTGGGTTCAGGAATAACTCAAAATGCCTTTGGCCAGAAGATGTTTTTTGCCCACCAATTTTCATAACCCTGTTTGTTTGAGAGGAAATTTGATCCAGATGTTTTAGATTCATTTACATTAAACTCATCACCACGTGACACTGTAACAGATTTGGATGGCCATGCAGTCCTTTTTCACAAACCAGGCTGCTACATGTTGCCAGCTATAAATGAGGGCAGGACCCCAATTCTTTGCACTTGGGTCCAAATTTAGCAAGGACTGGGGGAGTGTGAAGTTTGGCAACTGTACATTCCTCTGTCCCTGCTGAGGCATGGATAGGGTTTTACAGACTTTGGAATGCAGATTTCCTAATGATTCGGACGAATGTCACTATGTGATGGTTCCATCCACCAAAAGGACCATGAAACAAGACCCCTCCTTGTCTTTATGATTTCTTCTATTTCAAAAAAAAAAAAGTGGGAAGGAGAAGAGAAGGTTAGGAAGGAGTTTTAGAGGAGTAGACAATTAAGCACACATACACTCACACACAAATGCACACACACATCTAAAATTCTTAACAACCTAATGATTCACTAACAGCGCCAGGGAATTTAAATGTGCTAGTCCCTTGGCGGGCAGGAAGCCAAGGCCCCCCCTTCCCTCTCCCTGTGCTTTTCTGTATCCACCCCTTTCTCCCTGACATAAGGGTAAGTTCTGGCACAGAAAGATGACTCCTCATTCCATCGAAAACTCAACACTGCAAAATGAATTCAAAGTGGACTGAAAAGATATTTGATGGCTCGGAAAATGTTTATACCAGGGTGGTTCTCTGAAACAACTGGGAAATGTTATCGCAGCACAGTGAGCTGCTCCCTCCTCCGCTCGCAGAGCACTTGACTCTGTCTGTGCTCTTAACATGTTGTAATTTATCTGTTAGAAAGCTGTTCCCACCAATATATTGGTAAGATCCAAGGACAGGAGCTACATCTCGTTTGTTCTTATACACTCAGAATTTAGCATAGTATCTGGCACATAGCAGTTGCCTATGACTGATAAATGTCTGATGAATGAATGAATGAATGAACCCTCTACTTTAAACAGAACTTCCTAATTACTGTGCCACCCACATCGATATATACAGATGGACAGATATAAAGAGATAAACAGACTTAGACAGAATGGGGAGGAAATATGGAAAGAAAGGAAAACCTATTTCTCGAAAATCCTGTGAGTACACTTAGAGAATTTTAAATAACTCAGACAAGTAGCCGCAATACAAAATTTGAGCAAGCCTATCTAACACTCTTTCATTTTACTGTTTCCATTTTTTATAGGCTTTTCAGAGAGGCAAATCCCTGACAGTGGACACTTCCCAGTCTGCTGACGATACCATAGTTACAGCCTCTCTACGACAGGAAAAGCCAGGCTTTCAACATATTGAAAAACACTCCACAGGCCCTTCAGTGAGGCAGGACACTTATGCCCTTGCTTAGATCCAAAGTTAATGACATCCATTTACAAAGGGGAAAAAGAGATCATAATTTTTTAAACTCTGTTTTTCCATGTGCGACTGGATTTTCTAAGTCAGCCTGAAAGCCACACGCTTGCTAGACCACATCAGGGCTGCAAAGCAGAAGGGGGTTGAGCCTCTGTCTGAAACAGAGGAACGGATGATGTCACCGCAGCAGTTACTGACCGAAGGGATTACGAGATTTGAAGTGGGATTTGGACAAATCTCTGGTGCTGTGAATACTGGGGGGCTGCTGGCTGCCTCTTCACCTGGGCAGGAACGCCTCATTCTCGCCCCTCTGGTTATGGGGGCTGTGTTGTCATAACTGCTGCGCTCTTGGCTAGGACCGAGACGAGTAATTTTCTGTCAGTTTTTCCACTCCAGGTTTCAAGAGCTTTTTCTGGGGATCTTAATTTTTTTCCACTTGTCTTCAAATCTTTTGGACAAGGTTGCAGATCATGAGCGGACGTAAGTGAGGAGGGACAGTAAAAGGATGGTGTATTTGGCAACTTGGGCGCTGGGATGGAGAAGCAGTCAAGGAGGAAGGGGCGTGCAGCCATCCGGGGGTCACCTCAACTCCCGAAAGGCTGCACAGCTGTGTTTGGCTTACTTGTGTGAGACTGCAAACCCACAAGACTAACATTTAGATTGTTTCATTAAAATGGAACATACTGTGGAGTATCTAGTATGTGTAAGTCACGCTCCTAGATGTGGTGCACAATTGTTAACAATTCAGGGCACACTGTTGCCCCCAAGGTGGTTTCAAACCAGTATACTTAGATAGGTACAGATAGCACGCCTTGATCCCCATTTCTTCATTTGCCAACTAAAAAAAAATTGTTTAAGTCCATCTGTCTGTTCATTTATTTATTTTGAGAGAGAGAGAAAGAGAGAGAGAGACAGAGCTAGAGTCGGGGAGGGGCAGAGAGAGAAGGAGACACAGAATGGGAAGCAGGTTCCAGGCTCCCAGCTGTCAGCACAGAGCCCAACGTGGGGCTCGAGCTCACTAACTGTGAGATCATGACCCGAGCCGAAGTCAGACATTTAACTGACTGACACACCCAGGTGCCCCTTCATTTATCAATTTTAAATAATATTTATTGACCCTCCAACGTAAAAGATGAGGATGATCTACTTTTTCTTCCCTCCTCCTCCTTCCAATATTTAACATTGCATTCTTATTCTTTTGTTACTTTGAAATTTTAAACTTTATACCAAGTGCTACCTATTTCTCATTCTAGCAACTTCATTTTGTATCTTAAATATTTATGAAATATAAGAGTACAAAGAATAATGTATCACCTGTTACCTCTTAATATCTTTTATATATATATTTGCATGTATCCATAGATAATATGTAGTATTTTGCCTTTTTTAATGTGCACAGATGATACTACTACTCAGAACATTTTATTTTATAATTTGATGTTTTCCACTCAACTTGGTGTTTTCAAAATATATCTGTGTTAATATAAGCTATAGTCCTTTCGTTTTTCTTGCTGCCTCGTATTCCTTCTATGAACCTACCACAGTGTCTTTATTCAGGCCTTGTTGGTGGAAAATAAGAACAGTAATAGCAACAGCATTGAGTGCCTGCTATGTTCCAGGCACTATTTTAAGGATGTTATGTTGCTTAACTAACGTGATCCTGTAGCAATCCTCATTTTCTATGAGAAAACTGAGGCACAGAGAAGAAGTCGCATACCTGAAATCTCAATGGCTAATACATGACCATCTAGCTCCAGAGTCCTCTCTCTTAATTACCATGTAGTCCTGCCTCTTAACCTAAACTGATTTCTTCGAACCATTCCAAACAGTGATGTAGTGAACCTGTTTGTACTCATGTGTGAGAGATTCCCTTGGAGAATTACTGGGGTGTGGGATCTGGGGCATCTTCAGCTTGCTCCCATATATCACCAAATTGCTCTCCAAAAACACATTCCAATTCATACTCCCACAAGCTTCTATACACTTCAAACAGCATTCTATGACTCCCTACTTTATAAAAATGAGGGGATTATCACTTTCATTCTGTCTTTCTTCTTTCCTTTCTTCTACACTCTACCTTCTGTTAGTTACATTTTACATGGTATACACAGTCAAAATTGTTGACATTTTCTGTATAAGCTCTGTTAACTTTTCTCCGCTTTGTCCACAAGTTGACTCTAAAGTTAGACACCAGTGAAAGATATTTACACATTTATAATCACTTAAATATTGTTCAGTGCCTGGGAAGCAGGTTGCAGGAATTGCATTTCCCTCCCTGCAGGCCCCATAACAACAACCTAGGACCACATTAAATAGAATGCTCATAGCATCAAAGACTAACAGAGCTCTTTTTCTTACATTTAGCTTTAAGTCATGTCATGTTTAGTTGACTGAGGTCCTTGTATACTTTGCCTGCCCCCTTGAAATTCCTTATTGTCTTTTTTCTCTTCATTTTGTTTTCCATTATTGTGTTCTCAAATTTTCTTTCTTTTTTTTTAATTTTATTTTTTATGTTTTAAAATTCACATCCAAATTAGTTAGCATCTAGTGCAACAATGATTTCAGGAGTAGATTCCTTAGTGCCCCTTACCCATTTAGCCCATCTCCCCTCCCACAACCCCTCCAGCAACCCTCAGTTTGTTCTCCATATTTATGAGTCTCTTCTGTTTTGTCCCCTCTCTGTTTTTATATTATTTTTGTTTACCTTCCCTTATGTTCATCTGTTTTGTCTCTTAAAGTCCTCATATGAGTGAAGTCATATGATTTTTGTCTTTCTCTGACTAATTTCACTTAGCATAACACCCTCCAGTTCCATCCACGTAGTTGCAAGTGGCAATATTTCATTCTTTTTGATTGCCGAGTAATACTCTATTGTATATATGTACCACATCTTCTTTATCCATTCATCCATCGATGGTCATTTGGGATCTTTCCATACTTTGGCTATGGTTGATAGTGCTGCTATAAACATGGGGGTGCATGTGTCCCTTCGAAACAGCACACCTGTATCCCGTGGATAAATATCTAGTAGTGCAATTGCTGGGTCGTAGGGTAGTTCTATTTTTAGTTTTATGAGGAACTTCCAAACTGTTTTCCAAAGTGGCTGCACCAGCTTGCATTCCCACCAACAATACAAAAGAGATCCTTTTTCTCCGCATCCTCACCAACATCTGTTGTTGCCTGAGTTGTTAATGAAGCCATCAAAATCCTCAAGGAGAAAGCAGGCAAAAACCTCTTTGATCTTGGCCACAGCAACTTCTTACTCAATACATCTCCAGAGGCAAGGGAAACAAAAGCAAAAATGAACTACTGGGACCTCATCAAAATAAAAAGCTTCTGCACAGTGAAGGAAACAATCAGCAAAACTAAAAGGCAACCGACAGAATGGGAGAAGATATTTGCAAATGACATATCAGACAAAGGGTTAATATCCAAAATCTATAAAGAACTTATCAAACTCAACACCCAAAAAACAAATAATCCAGTGAAGAAATGGGCAAAAAACATGAATAGACACTTCTCCAAAGAAGACATCCAGATAGCCAGCAGACACATGAAAAAATGCTCCACATCACTCATCATCAGGGAAATACAAATCAAAACCATATTGAGATACCACCTTACACCTGTCAGAATGGCTAACATCAAATTTTCTTTCATATCATCTTTTCTACCAAGTAATCTGGCTTTTCCCCTCCAAAACCCTCCCACACCAATCTGGACTTATCCTCTGGGCCCGCTGTACTGTTCTCTTCCTGGAACCTTTTGTCTGACCCTGCTCTCCTGCATCAGAGTTGTTAGTTTATGGATCGCATATCACCTTCTTTTTTAGTTTATTTTGCTGGAGTATGTCCATAAGTAACTTCCCACAGAAGGGGACATGCAAGATAGATCTTCTAAGTCCTCATAGGTCTGAGATGTTTTTACCGTCACACTTTATCTCTGGGCTGTAAATAAAAGTCTGACCCATTTTTAAACTGTGGGAGCTCCCACGTGTCCAAATGAGAAGAAGAATAGTATTTATATGGAGGTCTTAGCTTTCCCCCAGATGGCTAGTTCCAAATTTTTGAAGCATACCCTTTTGCCCTGGGTGAGTGTCAGCTGCCTGGGCTTTCTGCCCTAAAGGGGTGGGGGATTACCAGGGTGTACCAACAGGAAAGTTAACTAGTGTTTGCTCCAGTTATCACCTTGATCCTTGGCCATACTACTGATTTTGAGTGCACAGCCTCTCAATAATTTTGTTAGTTGACTGGCTCCAGCAGGGAGAATATGTGAGGTCTCATGTTTCTCCACCTGTTTCACTTAATAGCCTTGTTCTGTCCACTTTCCATCTTGCAGAAATCTATTGACCATTTTCTATCACTTTCAGCAGTTTTATTTCCCCATTTATTCGCTGTGTGGCCTGGGCAACTTACTTAACCTTCTTGTACCTCAATTATCTCATATATAAAATGCAAAATAATGGAACCTACTTTATTAAGGTTGTAATGAGAAGGAAAAGGGTTAATACACTTAAGGCACTAGAATAGCATTTGGCACTTACCTAACCCCTTAATACAATCATTACTATTATGTGATGGAGCCCTGAGAGGGATGGGATACAAGATGAATAGTAAGACTATAGTATTTAGACCATTTACTAATTGTCCCTTACGTGGAAAGAAATCACTTGGGGTTTACAGGGATGGTTTACTCATCTTTGAGTTTGAGGTCCCCCAGATCAATTCTTTTTAAACCATGATTACTGGGGAACGTGGTTAAAATACCAACTCCAATTTAGTAGGCAAAAGTGAGCTCCTTATTTTGCATTTCTAGCAAGTTCCTAGGTGCTGCTGATACTGTTAACAGTGTGTATATGTTTGTGTATGCACAGTGTGTGCACTGTTATATACACTAGATGTCAATATGAAATAGATGTTCACTGTAGGTCATGGTAAAATCGTTTGAAAATCACTGCCTAGAGAAAGCCAGCCTCATTCTTGGCCACCTCCACAAGAGACTCTCCCCCGCACCCCACTCAGTGCTAACCTTGGAAATCAGGATATGGTTTTATCCGGGAAGCAGGAGGGCTCCATATTGCTCGTAATCAGTCTGCAGTAAGAGCTCCTCTCAAATCCTAAGTCCTGTTATTTGCTGTCCCTTCGCCACAGCAAGGATGTTATCCCACAGCTGGGATGTTACCCAACCCTATCTACATCCCCTTGCTGGTTTTCCCAGCACTTTTGGGTTTCTGGCTTGGTGCCTCTTCCAGACCACCAGAGACCTAACACTCCCCTACCCCTTCCCTGGGGTATCTGGTTTCACTCTTTAGCTACTGGTTTAGGGTTTCTCTTCCTTGGAAGACAGGGACAGCTGGGAATGTGGATCTCATCCTGTCTGGGTTTTCCCCTGACAAGTGGCAGTAGTGGCAGGATATGAGGTGCTTGAAGACTACTCACATACTATTATCACAGAAAGCAGAGTCACTAATGAAAAGAACAGGTGCAGTGGACTGAATTGCACTTCATGGGCAAGTGGGAACAGTACGGGAATCAGGACTACATGGGTTTTTAAAAAAATCAATTAGGGGGAGGGATGAATAGGTGAGCACAGGGGATTTTTAGGACAGTAAAATTGTTCTGTATGACACTATAATGGTGGATACATGTCATACATTTGTCAAAACCCACAGGATGTCAAACATAAGAGTGAATCCTAAAGTAAACTAGGAACTTTTGTTAATAATAACATACAGTATTGGCTCATCAACTGTAACAAATGTACCACACTAATGCAAGATGTTAATAATAGGAGAAACTGAGGAGGAAGTGGAGGGTAGGTGGATGAGAACTCTGTGATTTCCACTCAATTTTTCAGTAAACCTAAAACTCTAAAAATAAAGTCTATTAATTTCAAAAAAATAGAAAAAATAATTTTGCTGGGCTATTGTGATGATTAAAATGGATAAAACATGACAGCACTAAAAAAGTATCCGTAGCAACAAGAACCAAAACAATTACTCATGTCATACATGAATACATCCTCCCTCCCCACTCACCTCCCTAGAAGTGTCCATTGCTATTGAAGCAGTCCGTGTCCTTGCAGACCTTTCTGGGTGTGGGTAGATACATAAGGGAGATGATGCCTTTGAAATACCTCCCAACATTGTTTTTGGTAGACTACGTTCCCCTCCTGCATCCCATCCACCATTAAAGCCAAGCCGTGAGGCTTTTGTGTCCCATGTCAAAAAAGTAAGACACAGACCAGAAAAGGAAGTGGAATCTACTTTGCCTTCTCACCCGGAAGTAAATGTAAAAGAGAACAGAGGGTGAGAAATTCAGACACAAAAGTCCTTGTTTTCTCTGATCTCTGGGCTGCACCTTAGGATAGGTGGATAAGGTGCATTCAGATGGATAAGGTGGATAAGGACATTCAGATAGATATAAAGAGACCCCAGACCTTTGGGGCATGGTGTTTAGCCAGCACTGACTCCCCTTCAGGGACTGTACTTTCCGCCCCCACCCCCCCACCGGCCTTGGAGGAAGGCCCTCATTTCCCTTAGAGCCACTTCTATAATGTACATCATGAACATTTTTCTGGGATGGAAACCTAGACGTTGACTTACTGAATGAATAGTATGGGCATGGTTCTTATAAAACATAATATGTGTACATGGAAATAATAATTTCAGTGGAAAGGTATAAAATGAAAAGTAAAAATCTCACTCTATGATCTTCACTCCAGGCCCGTCTTTCACAGGTAACTGTTTTTCATCTGTTTGTTTATAGTTTTAAGTTTTCTGGTAGTCATCTACATAACTCAGCTAACATGTTTATGCTATTTCATAATTTATCAACTTGAAGAAGAATCTATTGAATAATGTTTTCAAAAATAAAAAATTTACTCATTTGGATTAAACCCTCTTCCAACTTTTGTTAACTTATTTTTATTTTTAGCTCTGGCGCCTATTTTTATAATTTTAAAAATACATCTCTTTTGGAGCACCTGGGTGGCTCAGTCGGTTAAGCATCCGACTTCGGTTCAGGTCATGATCTCACAGTTTGTGAGTTCAAGCCCCACATGGGGCTCTGTGCTGACAGCTCAGAGCCTGGAGCCTGCTTCAGATTCTGTGTCTGCCTCTCTCTGTGTCCCTCCCCCATTGGTGCTCTGTCTCTCTGTCTCTCTCTGTCTCAAAAATAAATAAACACTAAAAATTTTTTTTTAAATACAGCTCTTCTGATGCAGGAACATTAAACAATATCTCTTCTACTGGGAAAGGTGAGGAAATAAGTATTATTTTCTCTTCTCTTCCTCCCTCTTTCCCCTAGGTTTCTTCTATATTATTATGTGTCTGTGCTTAGGTCTTTTGGATTTATAATCAAGTTTTACATGCTTTATCTATAGATTCTTTTAAAGATCCAAAGAGCATTTACAATTATGCAAATATCATTCATTCCTGAATGGGGATAATATAGCCTAACCAGAAACAATATATCAGAGTAATAAAGCCTGAGGCTTTAGAATAACTGCCACTTAAGAGTCGTATGACTTACTTAATTTCTCTGTGCCTTAATTTTTCATCTGAAAAAAAAAATGGGATAATAATACCTACACTATAGGATTGTTTGAAGATTAAATGAAATAATCTATCTAAATCACTTAGCACAGTGCCTGTCACATAGTAAGAATTTCAACAGAAATTTTACCATTTGTGCTATTATATTATTAAGTAGTGTGAATGGATCCATTAGCAAGATATTGTAATTCTTATGTTATTAAGCCTGTGTCATGACAAGGAGAATATTCCTAATACCAAGGTTAAATGTATTCTCTCTCGACTCTCTATCAATTCAAAATATCATGTCACAGATTAATTTGCATTTTTAGACCATGACTTTTTGTATTTTTTGACATGTCTGACATGTCTAATTGCTTTTCTATTTTCTTGTTGGGTGAAGAATTAATAATAGACTATATTGTACTGTGTGTTGAATGGCCAATCTCGAGAAGAAAGAGATTGTACAATACCTGACACATGGCGGGGGGGGGGGGGGGGGAGAGAGAGAGAGAGAGAGAGCCAGCCCCAGGTTTCCATCTTTCCAGTTCTGGTTTCCATTTGACCTGGACTTTTTCTATTCCTCAGATGCCCAAAAGATTCTCCTATTATATTTTTATAACATCCCCTCTACACATGAACATATTCATTAAATTGTAGCACATGAGGGTTCCTTTCTTTGAAACCCAGTGATGTTATAGAGGGAATTGTAGTGAATATATCTAGGGACTATTCTAACCCTGACATTTTTTCTATGTTTTTAAGTTCTTCTGATAGTCTGCTTATCCATGCTTTCCACTCTGGCTAAAGTTTTCCTATTCTCATTCTCTCCCTCTCGCCATCCCCCATCTTCTCCCCTCCCTCCACCTGCCCCCACCACCACCACTTTCTGATAGAAACTGAGGACAGAAAAACACCCCCTGCCTTGTAGCAAGGATCATTTTTTCCCTTTCATCATTACTCCTGCTCAGGGATCTATAATGTATACAGTGGGATAAAGATAATTATTCCCTGGCTTCAGGAAGTTCCAATTCCCTGAGACATTTAAAGGGATACCATATAAAACATAAATTTTAATATATCAGATCCACAGTCACTATGAAGGAAGGGGAAGGAGCATTTCTGCTGCTTGATAAGAAAAACTAGCTGATGGGGTGCCTGGGTGGCTCAGTCAGTTAAGTGTCCAACTTCAGCTCAGGTCATGATCTCACAGTTTGTGAGTTCGAGCCCTGCATCGGGCTCTGTGCTGACAGCTCAGAGCCTGGAGCCTGCTTCAGATTCTGTGTCTCCCTCTCTCTCTCTGCCCCTCCCCCACTTACTCTCTCTCTCTCTCTCTCTCTCTCTCTCTCAAAAATAAATAAACATTAAAAATAAAAAAATAAAATAAAATAAACAAAGAAAAACTAACCGACCTTTGTGTACATCTTAGCAGGCACAAAATACAAATGAGGGGGTGGGATATAATTATTAAAATCTTGAAATGTCCTAGAAATAAATATCCTTGGGGTATAGTTTGAGATGTTGCTTGATACCAAACTTCCCTGAGGACCAAAGAGGAGAGGGGTACATAATAACAGATATAAGCTCTCCATAGGGAACTAGCGCCTGATGTTTTGTGACACTTTCCAACAATGCAAGTGGTGTCAGTTCCCCTACATTGACTGTGGTGTTTTAATAAATCAAATTATCAAAGCTTCATAGATGTGAAAAAAAATGAAACAAAAACAAGTGAAGCAAGCATAGTTTGCTGCTCTAACATCAAAGAACCTCAAACCATAAATCCATAACATTCACTTTCAAAAGCAGATGATGAAAAATATGGAATGAGTTTCTTAGATTTAATTTTAAAATGGCAAAAGTATGTGAGAGCAGAAGAGAGATGCTGAAATGCAGAAACCAGAGCAGAGGGTACTTCATTTTAGAATTTTTAACATCTCCAGGGAGCATAAGAGCTTAGTTCCTTCATGGCTGGAAAGCCATAGGCGAACTTTGCAAGCTCTTTTTGTATTGAGTCCAGTCATTCAGCTCAAGTCAGTAAATCAGACACCCAGGGGATACATAACACATTATTAAATTTATGCAAGAGCTCTGAGTTCATCAAGGAAAATAAAGAAAGGTGCTAAATGTCACAAGTGAGCTTGCTGGTAATCAACCAATCCAATATTAAATTGATTTTAAAATCACATAGTCTCTTTTTCTGCAAAATTTCATTCATAGTAGACATTTGTCACTTTTTTTATTGTTGGACACATTTGATTCCCCTTCATATTGGTTTCCTTTCAGGGAATTGCTTTTCCCGAATGTATGTAATCTTGGTGAGAAGTAGTACCTGCCCCCAGCTCCCAGCCCCCAGACTCACAAGCTGACAAGGTTGGGTGTACCTCATCCCAGCCTGTCCGTGGAGTGAACAGACCGAAGGTGTGAAGGTGTGCATGAGACACAGACTTGGTCAATGGGACATTCTCCCCATCCTGGGAATCCCAGGGGAGGGATGCAAAGATATGAATGATAATGAGAATTTCTTTGTCCCTGCTGATTTGCCCTCTTGAGTTCCCTTGTGTCCCACCCATTCTCCAAACCCAGTTTTCTAGTCCTTCAATGACTTGTCTCCAATGGTCATCCAATAAAATCTTTTTTCCTGAGATCATCAGTTGCTTGTGACCAAGAGGTCTAATGTATTCATTCATTTGGAGAAAAAAATTTCTTTAACATCCACTCTGTTTGGCATAGGAATATAGAGACATAGTTCCTACTCTCAAACTGACTGAGATTGCTATATAAATAGATAATTATAGTGCGGTATAGGAGGTGCTATTATAGATGAACAAAGATCACAGAGGCAGAAGTCAGTAATTCCACTTAGAGGATATAGGAAATGTTCCACAGAGAAGACAAAGCATAAGTTTTGTTTTGGAGGACAAATAGTTTACCTTCTCAAAAAAAAAAAAAAAAAAAAATTAGGCAAGCTTTCCAGCAGGGGGAAAAAAAAAAGCACACACAATGGTATACAGGCATGGAAGAACATGCTTGAGATGCTTCCAGAATTAGGATGGAGCAGAACCTACATGAGTGAATGAATTCGTTTGGATGAGGCTGAGGCTGTATCATGAAGGATCATGTACTCAGTGAATGGGATGAGTGTTGAATAGCCAGGGGAATGGCTAATTCAAAGAAAATCAAAAGCATTGTCCTCAAATACATGAGGTCTCGGAAATAGTATGTGGGCAGAAGTAAAATTTAATGGGTGGCTTAAGTCAATTGAGTGTCCAACTCTTGATTTCAGCTCAGGTAATGAACCCAAGGTCGGGAATCCAGGCCCACATTAGGCTCTGCACTAAGCATGGAACCTGCTTCAGATTCTCTCTCTCTCTCTCTCTCTCTCTCTCTCTCTCTCCCCCCCCCCCCCGCCCTCTGGGGGCACTTGCTCTCTCTCTGTCCAAAATTTAAAAACATTAAAAAAAATTTTTTTAAGGAAAACTTAAAACGGAAAAATAGGTGCTTCAAATCAGTCATATGTAATTTTTTTCAAGGATTAATTTAAGTTAAGTAGAAGTATTTGCAGGCCATATTTAAAAAAAAAAACAATCTTGTTAAATCTCCTGGTATTCCAGTTTTCATTATCTACTTTACCGATCAGGAGAATGTCAAGGAGATAATTGGTAGCTCTTATTAGCCGCTAAAATGTTAATACTTGGGAATATTTGAGAATTACCTATTATTGGGAGACAATTCTTCATGGGTGTCTTATACTTCCAAGCAAACGCAAGCAAACATACTGACTGACCTTTGTTTCAGACTATGCTTTCAAAGATGCAGTGTATAATGGACAGTCTTGTAAAATGGCAAGATTGTTCTTTATGGGGCAAAGGGCATAATATTGAACACCTCTTCAGGGTTCAGCACTGGACCAGGCCTTATGAGAGATAAGAACCCCTATTTTCACCGTATGGAGGGAGAGGTGACCAACACATGCCAAACTGCAGTGAACAACACAAAATAATATATAACCCAGGACTACAGTCCCAACAACAGCTGCCATTTTATTTGTATTGTTTAGATCCTTAGTAAAATGTTGAATACTGTCAGATTTCAAAGGAGACAAGAGGGCTCCATGATGCAGAGGAAGCTTCTTTGAAGAGAAATTCCAGCTGGGCTCTGCAGGATGGGAGGATTTTTATGGGAGGAGACAGGGGGAAACATTTATTATGATCGTCAAGAATGAGATGGTGAAGGAGCAAGTTGTTGAATGTTGGTTGCCTGGGCTGCCTCCTGTATTTATCCTCTAGATGTCTCAATCTCCCCGTCTGTGAAGTCTGGGTAATAATGTCCCTCTTCCCCAGGGAAGTTAGAGGAAAGCAATGAACCAGCAGGTGTGAAACCTCTTTTGAAGTGAGAGCCCATAAAAGATAAGATAGATAGACTGATTAAACCAGCAATTATCTTATTACTGCTGAATCTTCTCTTCTCTAGGCTAAATGTCCCTTAGTGGCTATACCCATGTGTCACATGGCAAGACACGAGTCCTGTCTGTTGTTCTGTGTCACTACAACATAATTCATGTTCTTCTCAAGTGTGGTGCCCAGAATTCTCCAGTTATAGCCTGACAGGTGCATATGGGAGAGGGATTTTTACTTTCTTTGTTGTCTATATTGTATTTTTACCAATGCAGGCCAAAAGTGCAATGGGCACCATGAACCCTTCCAGTCCTGACAACTAAAGTTCCCTTTTATTTTAATGAGACCTACTACTGTATCTTCTCCAACCTGTACTTCTGGACTCAAAGGCAGGAATTTCAACTCAAGCTTCAACTTGGTGTCTCTAGATGACAGCTGATACAAAATGGTAGTAATGGTTGAGCAGATTAGCAGCCTTCAAGGATGTGTAAGATACTTACCTAAATGAGGCATCATCACCCAACTGGGAAAACTGGACCATTATCAATTCCCAGTCTCGGTGCAGCCAGGGCTTAAGCAACCACACATCTACCTATCTCCTTAAACCCCTTCCTCCTGACCATCACCTCATTCTCAAATGACTTTGCATCTTCTATCAGCCTGGAATTCCCTACCAGAACACCTACTACTGCATCCATCTTTACTCCATCTCCACTCCCTTCACCCTTAGTTCTGTGATCCAAGGCTATACTTTCGCTTCTAAGGGTCATCATTCCAATAGCCCATGTTCTTTCTCCTGTATTTTTAATATTGTCCTCCTTACTGGCTCTTCTACCTCAGCACTCACATACACACCAACATCTTCAGGTTTGTTTGTTTGTTTGTTTGTTTGTTTGTTTTCATAAAATCCATCTGTTATGGACTGAAGGCCTGTGTCCCCTTTAAAACTCATATGTTGAAGCACTAACCCCGAGTCTGACTGTATTTGGAGAGGGGGTACTTCTAAGGAAGTAATTAAGGTTAAATTAAGTCATTAGGGCAGGGCCCTGATCCTAATTTCTCTCTCCACTAGCACTCACTGAGGAAAGGCCATGTGAGGACAGACCAAGAAGGCAACCATCTATAAGCCAGAAAGAGAGTTCTCACCAGAAATGGAATTTGCTGGCAAGTTGATCATAGACTTCCAGCCTCTAGAACTATGAGAAAACAAATTTCTGTTGTTTTAGCCACCCAGTCAGTGGTATTCTGTTATGGAAGCCTGAGCAGACTGAGATGCCATCTGTTGACTTCCCCTCACTCCAGCTATTGTCCAGTTGCTTCATTTTGGTCATGGCCAAGTTTATGGAGATAGCACCTTAGGTTCACTGTCTCTATCTTCTTTCTTCCCATTCACTCTCCAACCCATGTCATGCAGCTTAAATCTCTACTACTCTGCAAAATACCCATTCACTGAGGCTTTCTACGACCTGTAATGATAAAAGTCAGGATTGGAACTTTCTGTACCATTCAGTGCATTTGGTCACCCCTTCCCTTGTCTCATGTGACTCTCCTGGTTTGTCTTCCACCCTTGCAGCCATTTCTTTAGTCTTCTTCCCAGCTACTTTCCCTATCCCAAGTCCTCCAAAGATGACTCAGATAACTAAGTGATCTCAATCAAATTTCAACTATAATGTGTAATATGTGATACTCAAATGTCTATTTTTGGTCAAATTCATTGTGATCAAGTTTCACATGCCCAATGGCATAGGCCATTTGAATGTCCCTAAATTACTTTAAAGGCAAATGTTTCCAGTACTGAGCTTACATTTCTTTCCTTCAAACCTGTTTCCCCTCTAATATTCCCCATCCACCATCCAGAGTCTGAAACCTGTGGTCCACTTAGATCTATTCTTTTTGCTCTATGTTAGCATCTATATAAATGTGTGAGTATATTCATATATAAAGAACTGAATGTGATTCTACATTAACAATTTACTGTATTATATCATTTAAGCCCTATGAAGAGGATACTGTCCTCTCTCTGCCCCCACTTTGCAAATGAAAAGAGATTCCTAGAGGTTGAGTGATGCTCCCAGAGGTTGTACAGCTAGGAAATGGCAGAGCAGATTTGAACCCTGTTATACCTTACTCCAAAACCCAAATTCTTAACAACTAAACTATATTACATTGTAATAGCTATTGTTTAAATAGAGTTCATGTTCATTGATACATCTTTATCTCCACAGTTACTCCTTATCCCTTCCTGTCTACATTACTGCAATAGCTTTCTGATTATTCTTCTTGGCTCCAATCTGGATTGCTTCCAAGACAACTTCAACATTGCCACCAGAGCAATCTTTTAAAAACACAACTCTGAGTATTATGCTAAGTGAAACAAGTCAGACAAAGAAAGACAAATATCATATGATTTCACTTATATCTGGGATCTAAAAAATAAAACAAATGAACGAACAAAACAAAACAAAATTCATAGATACAAAGAACAAATTCGTGGTTGCCAGAGGCGGGGCAGGAGGGGGTGAGTGAAACGGGTAAAGGAGATCAGGAGGTACAAACTTCCAGTTCTAAAATAAATAAGTCATGGGGATGTAATGCACAGCATGGGGACTGCAGTCAATAATATTATATTCTAAATTTGAAAGTTGCTAAGAAAGTAAATCTTAAAAGTTCTCATCACAAGAAAAAAATTGTTGTAACTTTGTATGGTGGTGGATGGTAAACAGACTTAATGTGTTGACCATTTCACAATGTATACAAATGTCAAATCATTATGTTATACACATGAAACTAACATAATGCTGTCTTTCAATTACGCTTCAATAAAAAATAAAATAATAGGGTGCCTGGGTGGCTCAGTCAGTTAAGCATCCGACTTCAGCTCAGGTCATGACCTCGCAGTTCGTGAGTTCGAGCCCCACGTCAGGCTCTGTGCTGACAGCTCAGAGCCTGGAGCCTGCTTTGAATTCTGTGTCTCCCTCACCCCCTGCCCTTCCCCCACTCACACTCTGTCTCTCACAAATAAATGAATGTTAAAAAAATTTTTTAAATAAAACAAAAACCAACTTTAATTAAAAAAAAGGCAAACACAAGTCTGATCATTTCCCTCCTCTAGATGAGACCCTCTTTTGCTCATGGCCTGACTCTTTAGCCCATAAGTCACCTTGTGTTCTGGCCACCGTCTACCTTTCTAGCCTGCCTGGGCATGCCCTATTTGTTCTAGAACTACTTGCAGTTCTCCAAATGTACATAAAATTTTATAACTCCAAACTTTTACACATTTGTTCCCTGTCCCTGAAGGCATTGTCCCCACCTTAGATTCATGCAGACACAGTGGTTGACTAACCCAACTGCCCTTTCCAGCACCCTGTTACCTCCCTCTCCAGAGGCCTGCAAAGCAGACCCTCCTTTGTCAGATTCCTTACAGCTAGAAGTGGCCACAAGACCTACTATCATGGCCAATGAGATACAAGAGGAAGTCTGCTGTGAGACTTCTAAAGAAACAGGTCTATACAGCTGGTGCTGTCCATCCCCCCTCTTTTATCCACCTTCAGCAGGGATGTTATTTTGGGAGATGTGGATATTCTGTTGAAATTATGAGACCATAAAGCACAAGGATAAAAAGCCATCACCATAAGGATGGCAGAGCAGAAAAACAAAGAACATAAATGCACAGCTAAAATCAATGTCAAATGCCTCAGGACTTCCATCTAAGTCATTGTTAGTCAGATCTCCTGTTACTTGCAGTCAAATCACTCTTAACTAATACATGGGTCCAACAACTTCTACTCTTCAAATTCAACCCAAGGTGTCTCCTGCAAAACATTTCCTGACTCTTAATTCTGATTTGGAGGTTCTTCCTTTGGCTCCTAAAATAACCTATGTGTGATTCTATCGCACAGCTTATCACATTTGTTTACCTGTCTTTCCTATAAGACCATGAGTTGTTAGAAGACAGCATCATGCCTTATTTGATTTTATATTCCCAGTGACTAGCACATTGCCTGACACAAGTTAGGCCTTCAAAGACCTGACATTTTATCAATTTTGAATCATAAAATGCACTCGAGTCCTCCCTTTTAGGCAAAAGATATACATTCACATACTAAACTATAAACATTTCTCATAATTATTGCAGTGTCTCCTTGAAGGTGGGAAAACTAGTTTATGTGTGTAAATTTGGGCAGAGAAAGTGCCACAAGCAGAAGAAAAACCCATTTATCTCGAGTAAGTTTCAAAACAAAGACTCTCAAACAAACAAAACTGAGAGAATGTGCTGGCAGTGGGCATTTACTTAAAATAAATACTAAAAGAAGTTATTTAGAAGGAGTATAATCCCAGATGGAAACATGGTAATACAGGAAAGAATGTAGAGAGATGGAAAAGGTAAACATGTGGGTAAAATATAATGAATATTGACTATTTGGAAAAATAATAATAATGTTTTGTGGGATTAAAAGTATGTAGAAATAAAACACATGATAACAATAACAATGGCCCTAAACAGGAAAATCAGCTTAAATGTTGTGAGGTTCTTTTACTCTCCAAGAAGTATCAGCAATATCAATTTATAGTAGACTCTAATAAGTTAGGGACACATGTTTGTAATCTCTGTGGTAACCACAAAAAGAATAATTAAAGAGTATATAATCTAGAAGCTAACTGTGAAAGACGGAATAATTTTTAAAATGCTAAATTAATGTAAGAAAGAAGAATGTAGAAAAAGAGGAACAAAAAAACCCAGATGGGACAAATAGTAAACAAAGGCGAAGATTGTAGACTTAAATAGGCAGGCACGGTGGGCCTATTGTTCCCCAAGCAGAAAAACCCAGCCTGGGGAGGAAACGAGGTTTTCATGGAGAAGGTGTGCAGAGGGAGACAGAAGATGCTTTGTGTCTTAAGACAAAGAAGGAGGGACGTACTGTCAAGATGAACTTTCTAAACTGATCGTATGCCCTGAACATGAAATTTCTGAGAGAGAAAGCCTCCTATATCCTTACAATAAACTCTCCTTTCTGAGCTAATTTCAGGCAGTTCTGTTCCAACCTTCTGTTGCAAACAAATGACCCCTGACTGAGACAGCGGTCACGGTTAATAGGAACTGAGAAATATGGTCTCATTAGACTGGCCTCTGGGGAGAGAGAACTAGTGTCTTGGTCATGAAGCTTCTATCACAAGAATGCTTTTATATTCCAGGTTTCCATAATGATGATTTCTGATATTTTTTTTTATATTCCAGAACACCAGGCAGTAACTCTTTATACTAATCTTAATGAAAAGGTAGTGTTGCTTATGTATAACAGAATACTGAAACTTGTAAAGCAAAAATGTTTCATGCTAAGAAAACAAAAGAAAAACAAAGGCCTCTTGGTTGATTTTTCTACCATGACCATCTGGTTTTATAATTAATGTCTTGCCAATATGCTAAAATATTTTCTATGTAAATCTTTTACATTCTTGCTGCATTTTCAATTAAAGTCTCTGAATTAAAACTTTGTACCATGAGTCAGCAGTTAAAGCAAACATGTTTTTTCCATTTATCTTCCTTTGGGAAAACCCAGTCCCAAATGCAGAATGCCTGCCATCCTGTAGTTCTTTTCATCAATCCAGATGTCCATAATTACTTCTGGAGTTTGCCATAGTGGTTTGCCCTGCCATTTGACACCATCTTTCCCATGATTGCCTACTATGGCTTCCCCTGCTTTTCACTGTTCCCTACAAACACTCCCATTCAAAGTGTGCAACATACCTGTGGTCAATGCATTGTAAGACCTGGAGACACCTCATGTTCATGGGTGGCTTCATGCAGGGGCTGCCATTTTAGATTTGTGCTGGGACAGAGGCACTCTCTCTTTATATCCTATTTTAGAATCCATTATCCTGTTCCCTGAGCTATAATTGCAGAAAACTAATATTCTAAGATATAGGGAAGTTGAAGGTCTGAAGATCACATATGCAAAAATCATGAGGTCCTCACAGGCATTATTTATAACAATGTCCTTCAAAGTGTGGCCCCAAAACCATCATGACCCCCATCAACATTTGGTTGGCAGTGGACAAATGGCCAACTGACCATCTGCTCTAAATGTGGGTTTGTAAAGATGCTGAGCTTAGTAGTGTCCTGTTCCCTAAATATCTAGGGCAACAAGTACTGCTTTTCTTAAAGAAGCCTTTCTAAAAGCAGCCCACTTTGGCCACCTGGCCACTCTGTAGACTTTCCTTTCTGCACACGCCTCTCCACACACACACTATAACCAACTTGGTGGTGATAGTGTCACATATAGCTTCACCAAAAATATTACTAAAGACTATATAGATAGAACCATTTACCACTTGTTAAAACTCTACTATAAGCCACACATTATTCTAGGAGCTTTACCTACATTATCTCTAATCCTTGCAACAACTCTACAGATTGGATATCTGAATCCTAATTAACAGTAGAGGAAACTTGGGCTCAGAGTGGTTAACTTGTCTCGAATCACATGCTAGTTATTTTCTCTTGCTGCCATGACTCTTCCCATAGGAAAATTAGTCTACAGTGGAAGTATTGCTCAGGATTTGAATAGTGAAGGGAAAATCCTGAAATGCCAACAAGTAAATAGAAAGCACTTCTTATTTAGAAGATTAAATTCAAATAATATGTAACTTTATTGTCTACTGCTTAAAATCTTCCTATTTCACACATCAGAACAATAGCTAACTATTAAAGTTACCTATTTAGGATTCTGAGCAAATGTGCCATCATTTCAGGCACACACACACACACACACACGCGCGCGCGCACACAGGCACACAGGCACACACACACACAAAATGTTTTAGGAAAAGTTTGTTTTTCTGCACATACTTTAAAGATGTATCTCTCTGCCAGTGATCCTGGGATGAGTTGAGCATAAATGAATATAACCATGTGGATTACATTTTTTAAGAAATACATATGAGCTTGTAAACTAAAAGGGAAAGAAGTTGGAAAAAAAGTTTATTTGGGGGTTTGATCAAAACCAAATTACTCAGGAAAAAAAATATCATATATATATAATCTGCAGCAGTTCAACAAACTCCCAAAGCCATCAAAACCAATGGCCTCTAAACAACGCAGACCAGGCACATCAGAAAGTGAGTTAAGACTTGAAAAAATTCAGACCCAATTACAAAGTATATGTTGCTTCCATAATTTTCTCTACAGAAACCAAAAATTTCTTTTATGTTATGAAAACAAAGCCCATTGGTGGGGCCTGAGAAAAAAAATCAATAAGTAGGCAAAAACTGATTCTCTTAGCAGACCTAGGCAGTGTGGGTGTTAAATACATAATAGATTATCATAATTACAAAAATAAACCTATTCTCTCCTCCTACTTTCCTTGAAGCTGCTTGGGGAAAATTATTTTATTTTCCTTGGGATGAGGGGAAGTCAAATTTTTTCACTCTTCTATGAGCTCCTCAGTAGTTTCCGTGGGGTAGAATTATATCCACCCAAGCTCTGACCACAGGCCATGGAATCAGGCTTCTTATTAACAACGATCTTTTTTTGTTGTTTTGATTCTAGAAATTGGTTAATCCTCTGACTCTCGCTCCTTGCTTTGAAATATACTGCGTTTGTTTCTGTGGTCTTTTGGTTTGAGCTGATTGTTTTTAAGTTGTTTCCCCCCAGCAGGGGGAAAACAGGTAGTGGGATAGCATCTCTGAAGAGGTGACATTTGAGCTGAAAGAGTCAAGAGTTCAGGGGAAGAGTGTTTCAAGCCCAGGGCTGAGTGAGAGTAGAGCCTTCAGGCAGCTGAATGCCATCAAAGAACAGAAAGATCAGAAAGGTGGCCATGTAGCTGAAGCACAGAGACAGACTGAGAGAGAGGGAAAACTGGGTGGGGACCCAGAGGGAAGACAAACTCAGAGAATCCTGGTCCCTGAGAAAGCAGATTAGATCTTATTCTAAGTATAAGGGGAAACCATTGAAGGGGTTCCAGAAAGGGAGTGACAGGATCCTGGACTTCCGGGGAGGTGGGTTGTTGTTGTTGTTGTTGTTTGTTTGTTTTGAATTTCTGTTTTTAAGAAGCCACTTTGGCTGCTGTTTGGAGAAGGTCTGAAGCACGACAAGAATGAAGGCGGACAGATTAAGAGGCTAAAGAAGATGTTCAGGTAGAAGAAAAACCTCTGGCCTCCCTTTTTGGGGAATAATATGAATATTTAAGTTGAAGGACTTTGAAGACCGGATTAACCTAAGATCTCAGAGCCTAGAAACTGTCAACTGAGGTTTTCTTAAAGGAGGATGGGGGGTGAGATTAGAAAACTAGTTTTATTCAGAAGAGCAACACCTATGATCATAGCTGTCCCTACTGAGTGTACTTTATGTGAGTATGTGATTATATTTAATATATTTTATCAATTCCACAATCTCATAAATGGGGCATTACTAGCTCCATTTTTCAGATAAAGAAATGGAGGATTAGAAAGGCTAAATGACTGGGAAGTTAGTAATTGACAAAGATGAGATTTGAACAAGTCCTTGAGAAAGAAGAAAACAGAGAAAAAGAGAGAGAAACAGGCAGGGGCTACCAGGTAGAGACCTAATAGACCCATTACATGAAAGGCCATATAAAAATTACATCACTGACCTCTGGGGGGAGAAATGAGGGTGCTCTAAACACATATTAGAAATTAATTTTAAACATTTACTTCAAATTTTAGCTGGGGGGGGGGGCAGAGAAAAAGAAAATGGTCAGGCCAAATTTTGCTATTTGAAAAAAGCAAATAGATTTAAAAAGCATAGTCGTTATCAGAAAGAAAAAAAAATAAACGCTCAAGCAAAGAGGAAGGAAGGAAGGAAGGAAGGAAGGAAGGAAGGAAGGAAGGAGAAAGGAAAGGAGGAGGAAGGGAAGAAGGAAGGAAGGGAGGAAGGGAAGAAGGGAGGGAGGAAGGGAGGGAGGAAGGATGGATAGATGGATGAATGTGGCCCCTCACCGCAGGAAATAAAATCCTCACTCCAGAGAGGCAACATTTCAGTGCAGGCTGTCTTTATCAAGAAAGCATCTGGAATCCACTGGAATCCACTTGGGACAACCCAGTGAACAGGAATATCTTCTAGAGGACCACAACTCATTCTTCCCTTCGCCTTTTCCATAAATTTGAGAATTTTGCAAAAAGCAAATTAAGGGCTTGGCCGTTACTCTGTTTTTTAAAGAAACAGTGACCTAGTGAGACTCTCAGCAAGGCCAGGGCCAGAAGACAGGCTGGTTGGGGACACCCGCTGGGATTCCCAAACACCAGTCGCCTCCCCTTCCGCGGGGAACTGGAGCTTTTCGGAGGCCGTGCTGGGGCTGCGGGGAAGCCCTGAGTCGACGCCCCACGCTTGGTTTTGCTCAGAATAAGCAGCTCACCTTTTGAGTCACATTTCCCTCGGTTACTGTTGTTTTCTTTGTGAACGGTTGGGTGTTTTGTTTTGTTTTCTGTTCAAACGACACAAATGCTGGGGTGAGGGGGTTGCCTCGGCAGCCCTCGTGACCCCGGGGAAGATTCCCAGACGCAGCGGGACCCGGATTTGGATGCGCCCGGAGCTGATCCAAGACTGTCTCCCCGGCCAAGCCAAGGAGCCTTGCTGCTGGCGGTCCAGACGCAGGCTGCCGCAGGGCCCGTTCCCCGGGGGGGCGGGGGGGGGGGCGCGCAGGATCCGGAGCTGCGGCCCTGCCTACTTCCTTTTCCTGGGGACAGTGGGCAGAAACCAAAGCCCGCACCCTCCTTCCAGCCGTGGGCTGCCCAGCCTACCCCGGCCCGCAGACAAGCTGACCTGCCTCAGCTCCCTCCCCAGGAGAGCCCTGCACTCCTTCTTCAGCGGCTAAGCACAGAGGCAAAACCAGCTCTGGTCCCTCTGACAGGTCCCCCTCTGGGTCAGATGCGATGGGGAGAATATACATGATATATACCATTCATTATCTCATTAATATAAATCACATATACAATATATTGTATGCTTTATCTTAATCTTCCCAATTTAACCTGAAGCTCCAAAGGATTAAGTAAACCTGCCTGGGGTCACACAGCTAGTGAGTGGGATGCTGATATTCAAACCCACGTCTCAGCTCCAAAGCTACGCTTTGAACTTGGATTTGTGAACAGATTCAACGAATTTCTTAAGCACCTACCATGTGCCAGGTAAGGACAAAACCATTGGAGAGTCAAGCCCCTGAAAACAGAACTGTGTCCTCTGACCTCCACGGCCCCCCCCCCCACTTTATGGAATTTGATTTCTTTAAGGTTTCAGCATAAGTCTGCTGAAACAAACATTCAATGTTTAACTTGTTTTTCTGATTGAAAAGTTCTGAGTAAGTCCACTGCAGCTAAACTTTTCTGTCTTGTGTGTGCCTGCATTCAAGCACATGCTTAATCCAGGCCTGGGTGTGATAGTGAGGAAGACAGATGCAGCATCCTCCTCCAGGAGCTTGGAGCCGGGGCAGAGGCAGACATTATAGCTATAAGCATGAGGCATTCTGAAGGGGAAGCCCGGGGCCTCACTCCACATTTCTACCCCCCGCCCCCCGCCCCAGGATCTGGCCTCCTGATACCTCCTACACTGTCAGACCCCAGAGCAATTCTGGAGGCCAGAGAGCAAGACTGGCAAAGCAGGGGCTCCCTGGGGTAATTAGGCCTGAGTTGCCCACAGGTGCTACACAGGTGGTCTCAGCCACCAGCAATGACCTAGGAAAAGCCACAGGGCCGCTGAGCTGCAATCCTCTGCCTGCTGCCTTCCTGAAATAGTCCAGATTTAACTTATTAAACATATTAATCTGAAGTTAACAATTTGTGGTACTTTCACTAAACGGCTTGAAGAGAGGAATGTAAGGAAAAAGAATTTGATCTGATGGGAAGGCTTAATCCTGAAGGACTAAGTGGCCTTCATATCCTGACTTTGAAATAACTGGAAGTGGAGGGACTGTTCACAGAAGTGGAGAGTCAGAGGGTAAACCCCACTGGAGTTAAAGAAACACAAACAAAACCCATCCCCTTCTGGGCCCCAACCTGCCATGTGACTCTGAGGACATTGCTTACTGCAGTGACAGCATTTTAAACAGCTGCCCAGAGGGGTTTTAAATAGACTTGATGTAATTCAATGATTTATAGAGCATGGGTTACCAAAATATTAAAGTTCTGAAATGCCCCCAAACCAAGACGGTGGCCCCAGCACTACCCACTCTGAACCAAATAATTCCCTGCTGTTGCTCTGAATGTGGGGCCAGAAGAAGATAGTGAGCTTCTAATGAATAGAGAGATACTTGGATTCATTTACACTCAACTCATCCTGGGATCACTGGCAGAGAGATACATATTCAAAGTATGTGAAGAATAAGAAACTTTTCCAAAACATTCTGTGCGTGTGTGCCTGGAGTGATGGCACATTAGCTCCGAATCCTGAATAGGCAACTCCAATAGTTAGGTATTGTTCTTACATAGTAAGACCTACCCTCCCAGTCTTCAACGATTCAGTCCACGGAAGGCACCAATCTCCAGGAAACAAGCCAGGCAATTATTCTTTAATTGCATATCAAATCTAAAGGAAATTGCAGGGGGATAGAGAAAGAAAGAAATCCGGTTAATGAAGTGCTTGTGGACCTCTATTTTATAAAAATAAGCTGCAATTATGTAAACAGTTTACAGCCTTAATCAATACCCCGCCCCCTTCAAAATGCAATGGTCTAAAAGTGCACACAAGTTTGGAACTGGCGATCATTTCCATTCTTCCATTACATTCTTTTCATTATCTTGGAGCAAGCCTCCTTTTTCTAATCCTCACGGATCTCCCGGCCTCAAAGAGAACACCCTGAACCAAAGGCAGGTCTAGGTCTCCGAGAATTCTGACAGCTTTGTTTATGTCAAAAATAATGAAAGATGACAGGCTATCACATTTAGACTTGTAACATGATCATTTGCTTCAGGACTCCCTGCTCAGATTAATTTGGAGACAGGGAAGAAGAAAGAGGAGGAGGAAGGGGGGGGGGGTGTGGAGGAGGAGGAAAAGAGCTCTTAAATGTTCTCCTTAAAAACAAGGAAGAGGGATGGACAACCTATGGATGATTTTTACTTAGCTCAAAGGGCAGGTAAAAATTGAGTCTCTGTATGGCTGTTTCTAACTATCCCTCATAGTTTAAATGCTTATTTGGCAGGGGACCGTTATATTGAGAAGCAATAGAAACCGTGCTGATAATGCCTGGGGTATGGAAGAAAGTCATGAGAAAGACCACCCTCTCCTGTGTGCTCATCACCATCACCACCATCACTGCTACCATCACCCCAAATAAGAAAGCACAATTTTGTTGGGGGTAAACTTGCATATCCAAAAGAGTTACTTGCTCTCTTCCTCTCAATCCAAACCAATTATACTGTTACAGCAAATACTCGGCACCCAGGAAGAGATAAGTGACAAGCACTCAGGGAATCAGAGAAGACTGTTTATTTCACACCTGTGCCGGCCCAAAGGACTCACCTCCAAAGGCGGAGCGCCCAGCTCAAGTTTTACTGATCTTTTATACGTATGTGCTTCTGGGTTGGGCAGAACTAGTATAGTGAAGCTTCTGGTTCCTGGCTGCTGGCTGATGCAAGAGGCAAGCAAGATTGCAGAAGCCAAAAGTACGGAAGGGGAGTATCCAGCCTCGGACATCTGGCTGTCCCTTTTTATTTGCATTTACCAGCTTTCCTCCACAGTACTATAGTACTTAACTTTCCGATTTTTCAAAAATCCTTCTCATCCTTAAGCTAAGGCCCTGACATACCAAAGAGAAACTGAATCTCAAGGAGAGTAACTGTTTTGAGAAATGTGCCTTGGCACTGGGGTTGGTGATTGGAAGAAGCCAAAATAACATGGCAGCCAAGGACCTTCTCTCTCAGATGGGGAAAGTCAAAGATTTTCTGCTAATACATCTAGGTGCAGAGACACAACATGTAAAACTTTTAGCTTCATGAAGAAACCAACATGCAAAGACCTCCTCCGAAAGAGACTCAAAGGCAATGATCCAATGAAAAGAAGATTTTATAACAAAGGCTAATTTTCATCTATTGTTGATAGTTTCTTGGGACACTGTATTGAAAGGGTTTTAGTTTTGTTTAAAGTTAAACAAGAGACTGGAATACAAACGCATCACACATGCGGTGATTTGTTGTTACTGCACACACACTGGGGAGGAGAATGGAAACCTTTCCACTGTTATTTACCATCAGCATCCCTCTTCACGCCCCTCCTAGATAGCAGGTGTGTCTGATAAACCCACAGTTATACGTGATCACATCCTAATGCACTAGCATCCCAGGCTTAATATCATCTTCTGAGAACCAGGAAACCCATTACTAACATGCTCGTTATTGGTTCACATTACCAAACCATACAAGACCAGAGGTAACTTGAACAAAGGTCTTAAACGCCATCTGGATACACCATCTCTCATCGCTGCTTCTCTTAGCTGTGTCTGCTTTATTCTCCGAAACCCACCTTCTCCATGCCTCTGGCTGCGCCTACCGGAAGCGTTAAAGTCACACTCATGGCCTCAGAAGCACGGGAGAAGGGCTCTTCCTCTTCCCCTACAGCAGCTTTCGTTGAGAAATAAAAATCCTGGGACTGGGGGAAGGACTCCAGTTGGCTTAGCTCGAGTCACTGGCACAACTCTGCATCAGTCACAACGACTGGGCCAGGTTAGGTCAGCTGGCCACCTTCAACTCATGATTGTGGCCAGAGAGGTGAAGTCCTATAAGCAGAAGCCTGCTCCGGTTTGGGCCCCATGTCTGGGTTCAAGAAGGGGGAGAGGGGAGGAGAGTTTGGCCTCTCCGAAGAAGGGTAAGTAGCACAGCCGTGGTTACTAGGGCAGTCGGCTGGGATGATACAGCCACTGCAATTGAAGCCTACCACAGAAGTCATCTGAAAAGTCTGCAATATAACTGTGCAAATATAATTATTAAGAAAAATACTTGTTCCTGGCCCCATAGATTTTGCCAGTTGTAGAGACAGTGGTGGCCGAGATACTGATAAACAAATCAAATAGTGAGGGGAGAGGATGTTGATGAAACAGATTCCTGGTCCATCCCCAGAGATTCTTTTTTACCCTATTTGGGGCACAGGAATTTACATTTTTAAAGCCCCCTCCTTAGGGTAATTTGGAGGTATCTGATTCACAGAGCACACTTTGAGAAATACTGGTCCGGCATCTTATTTGATGCGGTGCCCAAGTTCTAATGAGAGGGTGAGTGGGCACAGCAGAACGTCTCCACCCCTTTTCCAGCCATCTGAGGCTTTTTCTGCTGCGGCTGCAGGTCAAAAAGAATGGCCCTCCCTTTCCTAGTACTTTACACCTAAAGTCTTTTCATCAAAGTCTCAAAAGCCCCAGGCATCTTGCTCCCAGCTAACCTAATGCTCCAGGGTCTCAGCCTTGCCTTCCTCCCTAGAGTCATTACTACTGAAATCCACCTAGCTGCCCTTTAGGGGCTGAGCATCCACCCAGAGGCCAAGCATAAAGCACTGAAGGCTTTCAGCCAAATCCCTTTCCAGAAACTACCTTAAGACTACACCTGGTCTAAAGTCACCCAAAGATAGGTCAATACAGGGTACAAAGACCCAGCCCCTACCTTCCCTCCAGACAGGGCAACTATGTCCTAGTCCCAGAGCTTCCTATAGGATTAGCTAAATCTCAGTGGCAACCATACTGCTCATTACGATTTCATGCTTCCTCTGCCCAGTCCTGCTTCCACCACCCCCTCACCACCCCCATCCCCTTCAGCCCTGAGATGTTGATCCTGAGGACCTTCTGCAGTAAACTTCTCCGAGCCAATTTCCATCTCAGAACGTTGTTTCCCTGGGAACCCAAACTAAGATCCACCCCAACTTAAGTACCTCATCCTCTTATGGATAGTTACCTCTTCCTGTTTGCAAGCAATACACTAATTGAGCTACAAAGAGCCTTCAGGTAATAAATCTGCATTTTGGAAAAAAACCTTCTGGAGAAAGAGAAAGATGGCAGCGGTGAACCTGCAGGGAAGAAAACGTGATACAAGCCAGGCAGATCACTTAATGGTTTACGTCCTATCCCTGTCTGAGCACCAGAGCTCTTAAGGAGACCACAGGAGGCAGCATAGGCCCAGAAGTGTGCAGTGTGTGTGTGTGTGTGTGTGTGTGTGTGTGTGTGTGTAAAGGCAAGGAGCTGTGCCTTTCCTGGAAAGGACAGGGAGAGACAGAGCCTCAGGGAGCTTAGGACAGGCCAAGAACAAATTAATCCAGCTCTAAGCAGAAACGTGGTATACAGATGAATTAGCAAGGATTCTAGAGCCCTGGGGTCCAGTCATGACTCTGCCAATTCTAGCAGTGTGCAAGGGCCTCCATTTCTTTATCTGTGAAATGGGAATAATAATGACTGCCTAATTTCTCTCTCCCAGAATTCTCGTGACAATTCAGTGAGGTAGTGCATGCAAACATCTGGGAGAAACCACTCTGCCTGTGACCCTGTATCTTCCATGACCCTGACTCCACAATCCCTGACTGCCACTCCTGAAAGCATTTGGAGCAGGAATCTAGTGCTTTCCAAAGTGCTTTAGTAATAATAGCCATGTGATTTATCGAGCACTTATGACATACCCTCTCTGTCAAAGGCTGACGTGACAGAGCAGAAAGCAAAGTGCCAGCATTTGACTCACATTCTTGATGACAACCCTGGAAGGTGAGTGTTTTCTCTGCTTCTCAGCAGAGGAACGTGAGGATCAGAAAGTTTGTCACCTTTCCCAGAGTTACACATCTAGTAAGAGATAGAGTTAGGGTTTGCACCAGCTCTGCCTGGTACCAAAGCTCTTAACTACAGGGCAAAACTGAAAAAGAAAAAACAATCCAGATAACTACTCACATGCCCCCCTTCACCACGTCCTTTTAGGAGAGAACGCCTGAGTAGCTAGTGGCATTAAGTTTTCCCGAGGCTTGAAGAAAGGGTTAAAAATGCAGGGTCCTGTCCAAAACATACTAGTAACTTTTCCCTTTTGTTGCATTCCAAACACACATGTACTTCCCGCCCGCTCCAGGGGTTGTAACATCCTTGCAGAGGCTGCGGCTTATGACCTATCATCACCTTCAACATCAGCCTGGAAAGTAAGAAAAATATTATGTGAGAGGTTTTTCTCTCTTAAAGCCAGTCTTAGGGAACTGGCCGTTTTCAGAGGAAAAGCAAGATTGTTGAAGGCCAATACGCGCTGGGTTTATTTTAGCCCTATGTGATGCAATACTAATAATAATAATATATTTTAAAAAGTGTTGCTTAAGAAAAGGCTGGAGAGAATTGGGAGTCAGCTGGCTTGGGTTTAAGACCTGGTATGCAGCAAAACAGCCAGATACGGTTCTTTGGGGGAAAAGAAATCTAAAAAGAAAAGAAAAAAAAAAAACCCTCCCTGCGTTTGGGAAAGGGCAATAAAGCATATGAAGGTGTGTGGTGCTGTGCCAAAAGCAAAAGAATATTTCACTAAAACCACAACCCAGTCATATGCTATTACTTATGCTATGTTTGACAATGACTGGCACAGGGCATGAAGCAATAATGTCTGGCATCGCTCTATGTTAACAGGAAACCGTGTTCTTTTGATTCCGTTGATTGGTTTCCTGCTGAAGGCCATCCATGACAGGGCAGGGAATATACAAGACTATTGTCCAATTTCCATTTTTCCCAGTGCCTCTTGCTTCTGGCAGGGGAAGCTGGCAGCCTTCATTTGACATGAGCAGGCCCCAGCCTGGCAATAAGGCATGCGAGGCTGGTTGTAAATGTTGCATTTAGCAGGTTGGTTAGGGAAGGAAGAAATCACTGAAATGCAGAAGCATACACATGTACAAACAACCGCAGATGAAGCACCATTTGTTCAGGGGCGAATGCATAGACTCATTCATTCCCTGCCATCGACATCAAGGGGCCATGTCACCACGTGACAAAAGATCTACCTCCCACTGAGACCTGAAAATGTTTCAAAGGGATAGACCGGTACAAGGGAGGACAAGAACGAGAATAGGTGGGATTTGGCTGAGCTTTGCGTCTCCTTCCTCCATGGTTTCTAAGCCAAATCACCTTGAAAAGTTACTGAAAACTTGGTGGAGGGTAGAATGGTTGGGCCTGAGCCTGAGAAAACCTGCATTGATCAGTTCAGGTCATCTGCCATGTCCGTGTGTGTGCCTGGGGTTCTTAGTAACACCATGGATAGAATTTTGTATTTGACAGATAGCCTGCATATTTTTCATTGAGTTGACTTCAGGATGGAATTATGAGCCATTTTTGCTTTGGCTTTGTGTTATTCTAATGTCATGTCTCTAATAAAGTAATTTATTTTTTATTTTTTATTTTTTAATGTTTATTCATTTTTTTTAATTTTTTTTAACGTTTTTTATTTATTTTTGAGACAGAGAGAGACAGAGCATGAACGGGGGAGGGGCAGGGAGAGAGGGAGACACAGAATCCGAAACAGGTTCCAGGCTCTGAGCCATCAGCCCAGAGCCCGACGCGGGGCTCGAACTCACAGACCGTGAGATCGTGACCTGAGCTGAAGTCGGACGCTTAACCGACTGAGCCACCCAGGTGCCCCTGTTTATTCATTTTTTGAGAGAGAGAGGGACACACACAGAGCACGAGTCAGGGAGGGGTAGAGAGTGAAGGAGACACAGGATCGGAGGCAGACCCTGTGCTGACAAGCTCAGAGCCTCATGTGGCCCTTGAACTCCCAAACTGCGAGACCGTGACCTGAGCCAAAGTTGGATGCTTAACCAGCTGAGCCACCCAGTCGCCCCTAAAGTAATTTCTTTTTAAAATGATAAAGGAGGGTCTCCTGGGTTGAGCTTTCGACTCTTGGTTTTGGCTTAGGTCATGATCTTGTGGTTTCGTTGGTTCAAGCCCCACACCCAGCATCAGGCTCTGTGCTGGCAGCATGGAGCCTGCTTGGGATTCATTCTCTCTCTCTCTCTCTCTCTCTCTCTCTCTCTCTCTCTCTCTGCTCCTCACCTACTCACGCTGTATCTGTCTCTCTCAAGATAAATAAGTAAATAAACTTTAGAAAATAATAATAATAAAATGATAAAGTAAGACATTCTTGTTAATAATGGGCTTCGGCTGGACCCTGGTAAGGCAATATCCCAACAGCCAGGGCATCTCCATCCTACACATTGTCTCTGCTCATCATCAGTCATCTGGCTGCCAGCCAGGATGGAAGTTCTCTCCTCTTTAGACACGGAAAGCTCGAGAGGCTCATCCCACATGTCTCTGGTAACCACCCCCGCTGACCTGGCCCATCGGCACATCATACAACTTTGTCTCCTGTTTCAAGCAAAAGTGATAACAACAACAACAATTCATTTATTTCATTTCCAGGTAATGAATTGCAGGCCACACAACACATACAGGGGTCAATTACAGGAATTTACTCATTCACAGATTCTACTGGGTGTGGCTTACCTCCTACCTTTGGCTTGCCACCTAGTTAAGAGAGCCCTCCTAGCCTCTGATCTATGAAACCCAAATCCTTTTTGTCTCAGCTTTAAGTATAGCCTCCCCACTTCCACTATGTACACTTGTGTGCATATGGGCACACACATATGTGCACACCCACCCACACATGCAGAGCCCTAGGCCCAAACCATACTCTCTGCGGCCACCAAAGCTTTGATCGGCCTTGGTGGGTGACCTGTGGACGCTGCGGGTGGCCAGGGCCAGATGGACAGAAGGAGGATCAGAATGAGGAGCTGAGACTGCTCCAACAAAGAGAAGCTTCTTGAGAATTTACAGGAGCAGGAGGGAGAACGGAGCTGAGCCCCCTCCAGGCCTGATGGAGAGTGGGCAGAACTTTGAGAACCGACTGAGCCGCATAGAGGACAGCAATGAAGAAGGGAGATGCTGGGCGGAGTGGTGGGGCCACACCTGGTTGTCTCGGGACAATCAGGAAAGGAAGTGCTGGTGGCTGGGCTCTCGGTTAGCATTGCTTCCTCACACTGTCTCCTCCCTCTTGGGCCTCAGTCCACCTTCAGTCAAGGCCTTTGAGCTGATGTCTATCTCCTTCCATATTTCTTCTTCTCTCCCCATCCCCTCCCGCCTCTCCTCTCTCTCCCCTTGTGATGTTTTGATCCTGTCTCTAATAAAGACTTTGCTGCAAGGCTGCCTGTCTGGATAGATTGGTGTGCAGTGGTCACTGGAGGTCAGTTGGGAGGAGGGGGTCCTGAGTGTGGGCCAGAAGGTAGGGTCAAGGGAGCAGCCAGATGGCCAGGGGGTGTCCGGGAGGGGGCGTCAGTGAGTTCTGACCTGGGTTTAGAGAACACAGAGCACTAGTGAGGCAGAAGTGCCCTCACTCTCAGCGGGAGGGCAGCCGGGCAATAGTTCAATCCTTCCCCCAGATCCTCCAAGCCCAGCCTCCCTCGGCCAGGGTCACTCAAGTGTGAGAAGCTTCATCCTTCACTCTGGCTTCTTTAAGTTTCTGTGAGATGCTGCTCATTATAACCCTGCCCAGTTTATGTCCAGTTTTGTCAGGTACCCACCTTCTTCTGTTCTTGATGGGGGGGGTGCTCTCCCCACAGTTTGCAAGACTGCCTGCCTCTCCAGGGCCAGTTCATGGCAAGCCCAGCTCGGAATCTGGACCTTTGAATCCTAGTCTTTAGCTCTTTCTGCTCCTCAGTATCACCACCCTTTACTTCCCAAACTGCTGCCTACTGGCTGCAAACGGTCCTTTTGTAGGAAATAGCCTCAGACTCATTCATACAAGTCAAGCAGAGGTGAAGTGAATCTGGTGAGAAGTGTTTTCTGTTTGTTTGGTTTGGTTTTTCTGTTGGTGGTTTGGAATCTTGCTAGACTTAGGACATTGTTTTTCCTGCCCCAGACACACTTTTGGAGTCCATGATTTAACCGAGATCAACATGTACATTAAGAGAGTTCTTGGGGTGCCTGGAAGGCTCAGTCAGTTAAGCTTCCGACTTCAGCTCAGGTCATGATCTCACGGTTTATGAGTTCGAAGCCCACGTCGGGCTCTGTCGGGCTCTGTGCTGACAGCTCAGAGCCTGGATCCTGCTTTAGGATTCTGTGTCTCTCTGTCCCTCTACCACTCCCTGCTCATGCTCTGTCTCTCTGTCTCTCTCTCTCAAAAATAAATAAATGTTAAAAAAAAATTTTTTTAAAAGAGAGAGAGAGCTCTTAACCTCTGATGAGGTTTCAAGCACATATAATAGGAGGGGGAGGGCCATCAAAGGGGACAGTCCAGGGCCATCATTTCCCCCTTTCGAAAACAGCCATGCCCATTCTTCTAGGAGATGGGAGTCCCAGGTGTGGGGATGGGCAGCCGTGAGAGCCAGGACTCAGGCAAATCTTTGAATCACAGCACCCCTGACAGGGTCGACTCAAGTCTGTACTACCCCTGGAAGCACAGCAAAGTGTGCATGTTTGTAGATCCTGGAGTGGAACATTCCAGTGCCTAGAACAAAGTCTGGAACATCGAGCGTTCTCAGTCAACACTTGTGAAATGAAGGAACAAATGATAGCTCCATCTCTTACATTCGAAATTTCTGTAATCACAAATAAGAAGCAAAAGACCAGAGTCCATCTGGGCTGCCCCCCATCCCTTCATGGCCAGAGAGAGACCCCAGTTCTCCTCATTCCCCTGGGAGATGATTCCTTCCTCCTCAATGTCCTTCCTTTTTTGCCTTGTTTTTCTTTTAATTCTTGCATGTCTTTAAGTCTCCTACTAAGAATACAAGTGACCCTGTTTCCTCTACTGTTTCCAAACCACCATCCATGCCATTTTCCCTTCAGTTTGCCTCTGGTGAAAAAAAACTGCCTCCCAGAAATGTGACTCAGAGGTAATCAACGTAAATGTCATCCAAGGCCATGGGGAATTTCTTAGCCATGAGTCACATCCCCTGTGCTGAGAACCTGGGTTTTAGTCAAGGCAGAAAGTTTCAAAACCAACCTCTAGAGACCCCCCTTCCTCCCCAGTCTCATGCCCACTGACTGCAGGAATTTTTCCTTGTCATTCTTTGTTGTTGCTGCCCTTGGCTACACCTGGTGAAGGCTCCGGTCCCGTTCCCTTCCCAGCAAACTTCCATGGCTGTGGACTTAAGCTCCCCAGCAGGAAGTGCCTGGCTGCTCCTCGTCTCCAGCAGCTGTGGCTGCCACCACTCATTTAGGACAGGGAGACGTAACCCACAGCCAGATTTTGCTGCGGGCTCGGGGCCAGGGCACCTCAGATTTTCCACTCCAGCTGGAAACAGGACATGAAAGGTACAGGTTAGGAAGGAGCCATGGCCACTGAGTTCAAAGGCCTCATTCATAAAGTTAAGAAAAAAATTTTTTTCAGTATTTAGATTGCTCTGCTTTCTTTGTTCTTTTCTCTTCCCTCTCAAATTTGTAGAGTAGGTCCCAGTGCATGAATTTAAAAATAGGAAGGAAGGAAGGAAGGAAGGAAGGAAGGAAGGAAGGAAGGAAGGAAATCTAAACCTCACCAAATACAAACAAAGGTGACAATCAGACACAAGCTATCCAAATGGAAGGGAACTAAGTCTGTACCCACACATGAAAGGCAGCAACATTTTGAGAAATTGTTATCCAGGTCATGGGGAGGTCATTGACAAGTTTTGAGGTCTCCCCCAAGTTGGAAAATGATTGAACCCGACTGAGCTTCTGGCACCCTTGCCTAAGACAGCATGGGCAGCCCTGAATGAGAGAAGCAGCCCAGCGCAAGGTTAAGTGCAGGAGCTGGGAGCCATTTGCGGGGTTCAAATTGTAAGAACGGAGATAACCTGTGCAAAACGAATGATCCTGGCACACGATGGGCCCTCACCAAATACTGGTGGAATGAGTGAATGAATATGTAAAGAGCTTCTCAGAGGCCTGGGGCACAGAGAGGTGCTCACTTAATACCAGTGGTCATTCCTGAGCTCATTATGGGAAATGATTGGGATCCTTTCCTGTCACTGAACTGGAGTTTGACCAGGAACTGTCAGGACACCACAGCATCAAGAGGAAGGGGAGGTTCAACAATACTGAGAGCATGTTCTCTTGCAGTGAGCAAGGCAGGTGAGAGCTAAATTGAAGTAACCACGACAGGAACAGTGAAGGGTCACTGTCTTCAGAAAAGGCAATGTCTGAATGTGTGCAAACTGAGTTGGACCCCTTCCAAAAGAAGGATCCCCCCCCCAGCGCCAGTCCTGCTCTGCCTGGGAATTTCCTGGGCCAGCACTCAAGGGGTGAAGGAACAGTGTCTGCAGCATGGCACAGGCAGAACCTCTAATTTCAAGGGTAAACCTCAAAATTTAGGGTGCCCTCTACCTGAAGATGGCTAATTTACAAGTTAAAATGTGGCAGAAAGTCTCCCCGAGCTAGGAGAGAATTTGAACCCTATCCAGGCAACTCTGCATTAGCTAAGACCCTGCCTTACTAAAAAACGACAAACAAACAAAAACCCACCTCCAACTACTTTAAGCAAAAAAAACAAAATTTTCTGGCTTACAAAATCAAACTTCCAGAAGAAGGGGTAGAGCTCACTTTAGGAACTAATAGGACAGGGTCAGTCTCATCTTTTGTTGTTTTGGTTATTCCAGGCTTATTTCCAGGCCTTGGGACTTCCTGGCTTCAGTTTTTCTCATCTGTACAATGGGAATATTAACTTTCCCATCTACCTCACAGAATTAGTATACTGACCAGCTGAGAAAATACATGAACAGAGGTACCATAGCAGTCTGCTATAACACTTGTTTTGAAATGCAAATTTATTCAAATTCGACTACTATAGTATGGGATACTTTGAGCATATGCAAATTTCTCACGTGCAAGTTTTTCTTAAAAAAGAAAAAACTACATTAATACAGAAAACTGTACCCAGCTGAGCCAAGTCTTGTAGGGATTCATAAAATACACACATGCACACACTTCACACATTGCCCCCTACCTTGTGGATGTATTGTCCTACCCATTCCACCTACCTTACCCAAGGGTCTTGTCCTACAATGTTATGCTTGGCTATTATTATTGTGAACTTTTCTATATTAAAATATACTTATTCAACATCTGAAACATGTCTAAGTATCCTGATTTAAAAATACCAAACAGGTCACGAAGAAAGAAAATGTTATGTATTGAGGAGAAGCTTGAAGTTAAAAAAGCATTTTGAAAGAATCAATAGAACATGTGTTATTTCCCAAACAACAGACATAAAGGAACCCACAATGCTGAGACAATAGAAGAAACATCTATGGATGGAACAACTCTGAGTGCTAAGACGTCAAGAAGAAGTCCTGAAGAAATAGAAGAAATGGAAAGGTGAGCATCATTGAGATCGAAAAACCAAACAGTGCAAAGAGGGGGACAACATTTCTCACAAAGCGAAAGTGCTCTCTCTATATAGGAGCTTAAGGCAAAATGCCAAATTCTGCAGAAGTGGCACCTGTTAGTACTATGAGTGGCTGATTTGGTGGTTTCAAACTTCATTACAATTTCCAAAGCCTTCAGCTGTTAGGTGAAGCCCCATGTGCAGATGAGAAAGCCATGGAAGAATATCCAGCAGGGATACAGAAGTTAACTGAAAACAACAACTATCCATGGGGTCAAATTTTCAATTTTGATGATGCGGGTCTCTATTATAAATGCATGCTTCAAAGGGCCTGTATTTCAAAGACAGAATAACAAGCTCCAGGATTTCAAGACTGCAAACTCTGATGACCTTCCTTCTATCACTTCACAGTGACTTGCAAGCTGCAGTGCCGGCTTCTATAAGCAAACTTCAGGTCTTTTTCAAGAGAAAGCACCATATTTATTGTAGTATTCGCGCATTTCTCAATCATTTAACATGTGTGAGGCTGTGTTTTTATTAGATTTTTATCTTTTTTATGTCACTGACAAAATTTTTAGGTGGCCGCAGTTTTCTCTAAGCCCTCTGATTTTTACTGCGCGATTCTGCATAGTGAGGGGCGTTTGGGGAACACGTGCGTCATATGGTAGCAGAACCGACTATGCTGTAATGAAATATATAAATGCACTGGGATGTTACTATCTAGATCTTTCAACTCCCACATGTTTCTCACTCAACCACAGGCTACAGGTGTGAACCCCTAAATTCAACTGGGCCCCAGGATCCAAACCCCGCAAGCTCCTCCTTATTCCTTGAGGCCCTCAGAGCTGAATCAAATGTCTTGACAGGTCTACACTGTGCAGCGACTTTTTGAAGGACTCCCCAAAATCCCATTTGTCCTCCGGAAGCATCCCCTTTCATCTTAATCTCCATTAATCTTGTCCTCTCTTTCTCCGGGCTACCTGCTAGATGCCCTGCATATCCATGTGGTTCCTATTGTCTGCTTTCCAATGAACAAGCACCTCCTCCCCTTCTCCATCATCAGGTGGCGCTGGCTGAGATGTCAGAGCCTGATCAAAGCTGGTACCCTTCCCTGCGTAATCAAGGGAGCGGCCAGAGAAAGCTAGCACAGCTCTTACTGTGACACAGACACCCGTTCTCTGCAGGAGCCTCAGCTGTGGGCTGGGCATCCTTCGGGCCGCCCTTGGGCTGTTCTGGAAGACTTGGCTCTTCCGCAGGACTCTTCTGAAGATCTGCCTCTGCAAGAGCAACCTGAGACCAGCCCTGCAGGAGGTGAGGAGAAGGGGATGGAAATCAGACCCCCATGGCCACCTAGAAAACCATATTTTAGCCACTGCCATTTGTGAAATGCTTTTCCTGGGGAATTTTATTATTCTTTCCTGACTACCTAACACATGTCAGACTTTGGAGAGTTAAGGAAATCTCCCACTGTGTAAGCTTTATTTTACTTTTAAAAGTGAGTTTCTAGCCCTTCCTGTTTCTAAACTCCAGTAGCTTTGTCTATATAAGAACACCACTGTGCAGCTCAGCTAAGACAACCCCAGAATGAAAGGTGTAAATTATGTCACTCCAATGAGGCAGAAACTTCAAAACTATTTTAGCACTAGAGTCTAAAAGTGGAGATCAATAGAATTCTTCTGAAATCTGACTTTCCTTAACCCATTGGTTCAGCTGAATTGTGTGTGGCTTCAGAGTGGTTTTCAATGGGATCACACAGAACTTGACTAGCAATTAGGAGAATTGTGTATGATTCCAAATTCATCTCCTGACCTCTTAGCATGTGAATACTCCAGCTGTAAATCACAGACCACAATAACGTAATGGTAAGCAGCATCTACCGCAAAAGTGAAAAAGGTAGTGTTCACAGCTTAAAGGAAACATGTGTTGGGAAGGATGGTTGTGTAGAATAATTTCAATAAGAAGTGCATTGCTTTTAAATCAAAGTCAGACATCTACACTGACAGTCAGGGATTTGCCTAGGAACATCTGAGCTTGGAAATACGGTGGAGTCCTATCCATATGAGCAAGACAAGCGAGTTTTGGTGCTAGGCTTCCTGGGTTTGATTCTTGGCTCTGCCATTAATAGTTGTCTGACCTTCAGGATGTCACTTTCTGTCCTCTATTCCCTTAACTGTGAAATAAGCATCATAATGACACCTGACTCATTGGTTATTATAAACATTCAATGCAAAATTCATGGAAAGTATCAGGTACACAGTAGAAACGCAATTAAATGGATGCTATTTTTAACCATCTCAAGTTACCTTATGAACAGTCTAGTATAACATATAGTTTTGTTCAAAAGTATTCACTGTGGTTATTTCTTTAAAAGGTGCAATTCTCCTAATAATATCACCTTTCATGAGCTGATAAATGGAAGGCACCTGCCACATAGTGAGCGCTCAATGTTACCTATTATGGACCATCTCAAACTATCTAGGATGCTATCTGAAGAACACTCAAAAATATTTGTTGTTATTTTGTAAGAGATGTAGCCTTCAGTTCTTTCTGTTTGAGCCCAAATACAGGTTTCGGTTCTGATAAATGACTTATTTTAAACCCTGAGTTCATGAGGTCACTCTTGAAGGAATCACAGCCAAATGTGGTTGTTTATGTTGAAAGAGGAGAGGGAACACAAACAGAGCAGAAATCTATAGAAAATACACCAGTTCCCCTAAGAATTTGCGGGGCCCCTCCCTCCCTTCTGCAGGGGGTCTGCAGGCCTAACTCATGGGGCACTGGAATGCTAGAACCCACTCCCCCACAGCTTGCCAGACCTGATTTTGCTCATTTCTTCCCTTCTTCCAGGGACTCCTTGTTTAGGATGGGAGCTTGCAACTGGGACTGGGGAGAATGTTTACACCATGAAAACTGACCAATGCTACAAACCAGGGAGTTCTTTTCTGGATAGCCATTTGTTAAATATTTAATAGCACACACTGCATGGTGGTGCCTGAAACTTTTTTCCCTCTTGTAGGAGTCCTCTTTCCAGACATCCTCCAAAGGCAAGGGACCATCTGCCACCCCTGCTGCTGGTGTCCCTGTGGGGAGCCTATTACCATCTGGCCCTCTGCAGAGCTGTGCTCCCCCTGATGGGCTGCCCACCTCTTCCACCAGAGAGCAGGCGGCAGGATGACTCTCTCTTGTCACTTTATCCCCTCAGTCACCACAATACTAACACACAAACTGCAAAGACACAGGCAAATGTCTTTACAAATGGGTTAATATACTTTTAGCAGTCCCCCCCAGGGGAAGAGAAAGACCACCAGTCCTCCTAACACTAATTTTAGTCAGTCATCAATCTTTTCATTTTATCTAGTGATTCAGACATGAACTCAAACTTTTTAACTGCTAAAAGATGATAGCACAATTGATCAGTTTGAGTTTTGTCTCTTTTTCCTGTCTTTTCTCCCTTTGAGGCTCTAATTGTCACAATTACAAAGAGAACCAGGAGAAAAGACTAGAAAAAACCCTGAAGATCTGGTTAAATCAACAGCTCCTATCATTGTCATGGTTACAAGTAATAATTGTCCTTCACTAGTATGTATCTGCCCCTGGCTAGACAGATGGGGGAGTTTTCCTACCTACTAACACCTTCCCCAGGAAATGAAATGTCATTGGCCCAGGACACCCTAAACAGAATTTTCCCTGTCCCAGTTCCATTGACAACTGCCTCTTGAAATTTCTGTGGCCATTTATTCTGGTTTAATAGGAATTTCTCCTCCCAAGGCCTTGGCCCAGAATTCCCTGAGTTCTTCACTGAGTTCACTGGGGTTCCAAGTGGCCTCCATTCTGTTCCATAACCACCACAGCCCAGACTCAGAGTAAGGCTCCCCTAAACAGAGAGTTAGAATAGGAGAGTGAATGGGATTTGTCCCAAAGAGCCAGAACTTGAGTGGAGATTTCCTAATGACATAGCTAGGGGTAGAAAGAGCCACAGAGCAAAATTGGAACAGAGTCTGGAGAGAGAACAGAATTGACACTGGGAAGCTTGAGGTCTCAGAGGAGAAGGGGAACTGAAAATGAGAGATATTTGCTACATTCATAAATGAGGTCTGTCCACAATGGGTGCCACAGCAGAGGGCACCAGGCTTCTGTAAAAAGGAGGCTTGCCCAATACAGACTTGGGTTACTCTCCATTATCAATAGAATCTCTCATTTCTCTGAAAGTTGATTTCATTCCCAGGGGGAAAAAAAGAAGGAAAACGTTCCTATCAGTGTAACAGTTGAGGTATAAGTACCAAAAACAGATTCATATTTGTGGAGACAAACCCAAATGTTTTGTTCCCCATGTAAAATTCAAACAAAACACCAAAACAAAAACATTTCTGTTTGGAATGCAGTCTGAGTTCCCTGAATGTTTTGAAATTTAAATCCAGTCCCAAACCGAAAGTATGTTTGGCTAGTCCTCAATTATTAAAATTTAGGGGCATTTGAGGGAAATTTTATCCATATACTCTGATCTGTTTGCTTTCAACTCATCAAAAAAAAAAATCATTTAAATCCTATTTCATCTCAAGAAATTTTTACAAAATCAAAAAACAGGAAGTTCTATTGTACAAAGAGTAAACAGATTGAAACACCAAACTGTTCTCATTTCGTGGGATTTGCCTAGACCAAAGAGACTGAATGAATTCTAAACTTGGCACGATGCAGCCTTGCCTCCCTACCAGACTCATTCTATCACATGCAAACAGCCATGAAGTGCTCAGAGAAGACAAATTTTAATGAATTTTTGATTCGCATACAAAGCGTTGCTCATATCAAACTGGAGTAGAAACTTAAAAAGCATGAAAAGTTTCTGTTCTTTTTGTTGTGGCTCCAATCTCAGTTTCTCTTGGGACTCCATGGCACTGTTCCAGTTTTCTCATTTTGCTGGAGCTCAGGTCTCTTGAGGAAGAGGGAGTCCCAGCATATGTCACTCTCATACAAATATACTGAAGGGTTTTCTTCATTGACTATAGTGACTGGAACTGCAATCATTTATTTTGCTATAATTTGCAGTGATCATGTGAACGGCCTTGTCACATTTAACGAGAAAGTTTATAAAATCCCTAAATTGTTTTCCACGATAGCTAACTCATTAGCTTTATTTTTTTTTCTTTAGTTGTTCAGCTTGTCCACTGGGAAAGGATACTATGTGAAATGCTGGCATTGCAAATACCAATGAGTTTAAGTAAAGATCACTTTTAAATTGACCAGATGACCATAAACTTTTGAATTCTTAGTCTCTTAGAAACTACGTGAGATCCAAGCACAAAAACATTAGACTTAAGTTCAAGAAGTAATAAGAAATGACAACACTAGAGAACCAGCCAAAAGGCTGGAAGGAAAAGAGACACACAGAAGAGTGTGAAGTAACAGATTCTTTATCAAGGAAGAAGTTTTAAATCTCCAACAATAGACAGGTGCTATTATAATCAGGCTCAATATAGTAGATGGATTTCATTAATTGCTCTCATTGTTTGCCTTTCCCTGCACCCACAGTTTGCCAAGGAACTTTTTGCTTGTCACTCTGTTGTAAAGCCCTAGACCTAGAATCTTTTTTAAAAATCAGCTTTACTGAGCGATACTTTATATGCGATAAAATACACCCATTTAAAAATGTATAGTTTGGTGAGTGTGATTAATATATAATCGCCACCACAATCAAGATATAAAACATTTCCATCACTCAGAAAGTGCTATTATGCCTTGGTGCAGTCAATCTCATTTTACCATCTCCCGCCCCAGGCAATGACTACTCTGGCCTATTACTACAGTTCTAGAAAAATCTAGAATTTCATGTATATCAAATCAGGTAGTCTTCCACATCCGGCTTCTGTCACTTAATATAATGCTTTGGAGATTTGCTGTGTTGTTTCATGTATCAGTTCATTTCTTTATGTTGCTGAGAAGTATTCCATTGTTAGGAAATACTACAATTTGTTTATCCATTCATCAGTTATAGGTATTTGGATTGTTTTCAGCTTTTAGCTACTGAAAATGAAGTTGCATATCTTTGTGTGAACATATATTATTTTTCTTGTTTAAGTATCTAAGGATTGAATTGCTGGGTCATATGATAAGTGCACATCTAATTTTATAAAAAACTGACAAACTTTTTTCCAAAGGACTGTATCATCTCACACTTCCCATGACTAATGGAAGAGAGTTCCAGTTGCTCTATATCCTCACCAACACACGGTATTATAAGTATTTTTAATTTTAGTCATTCAAGTACATGTGTACCAATAACTCCTTGGGGTTTTTTACATTTATTTATTTATTTTGAGAGAGCGAGCATGCACACATGATTGGGGGAGGGGCACAGAGCTAGGGAGAGAGAGAATCCCAAGCAGGCTCTGTTCTTCCAGCGTGGAGTTGATCATGAGGCTTGAACTCACAAATGGTGAGATCATGAAACCAAGAGTCCAGCGCTTAATCAACTGAGCCACCCAGGTGCCCCAATAACTCATTGTTTTTAATTTGCATTTCCCTAATGATGACTGAAGTTGAGCATTTTTTCATGTCCTTATTTACCATTTGTATATCTTCTTTGGTGAACTGATCTCCAAATCTTTTGTCCATTTGTTTCTTACTTATTACATAGTTGTAAGAGTTCTTTATATATTCTGGCTACCAGTCCTTTTTAATATATCTGTTTTTCAAATATTTTCTCCCAGTCTGTGGCTTATCTTCTCATTTTCTTGATAATGTCTTTTGAACAGCAAAAATTTATAATTTGGAAGAAGTTGGTTTATTAATTTTTATTTTTCAAGGTTTGTGCTTTTTGTATTCTGAGAAACCTTTGTCTAACCCACTTTAATTTTTTTGTGTGTATTTTCTACTAGCAGTTTTATAGTTTAGCTCTTACATTTAGGTCTATTACCTACTTAAAATAAATTTTATATATGGCATAAGGTAAAGGTCAAAGTTCATTTATTTCCTTATGGATATCCAGCTGTTTTTTTTTTTTTTAAAGACTCTCCTTTTTCCATTAAATTACATTGGCACCTTTTTTGAAAATTGATCAACCATACATGTGTGGATCTATTTTTGGATTCTCTATTTTGTCTGTATCTCTCCATTAATTTAAGTCTTTAATTTCTCTGAATAGAGTTTTATGTTTTAGTGTACAGGTGTTATACATATTTTGTTAAATTTATCCCAAAGTATTTCATGTTTTTAGATGCCATTTTAATGTCATATGTTTAAGTTTCCATTTCTAGTGCTTTGTGACTAATATACAGCTGATTTTTGTTTAATCAATTTGCATGTTTCAACCTTGCTAAATTCACTTATTCATTCTTATAACTTTTTGTAGACTTTTAAAATTTTTTCCATGCAGACAATCATGTTGTCTGTAAATACAGTTTTACTTCCTTTGTCCAATCTCTATGGCTCCCATGCCCCTAGAATCTCCCGTACAATGTTGAATACAAGTAGTAAAAAAGGACATGACCCTTGGGGAAATCATTCAGTCTTTTATCATCAAGTATGATGTTAACTGTAGGTTTTCCATACCTGTTGTGTGTGTTTTTTTAAATCGGGATAAAGAAATTCCCAACTATTTCTCATTTGCTGAGTTCTTTTATCATGAATAAGTGTCAAATTTTGTCAAATGCTTTATTTGCATCTATTGAGATGACCATTTTACTTTCTCAGTATGTTAATATGATGAATTACAATGATTTTTTTTATTAAACCAAATTTAAGCATTCTTGAGATAAACATGATTTGATCATGATGTATTACTTTTTAATATATTGACGGATTTAATTTGCTCAAATTCTGCTAAATATTGGGGGGGCTATGTCATGAGGAAAATTGGTCTCTGTGTTCTTTACTTGTAATGTCCTTGGTTTTGGTATCAGGGTAAAGTTAACTTCATAAAATGATTTGGGAAGTATTCCCAATTGAATTAGTAATAGTTTTCCCTTAACATTAGGTTCACCAGTGAAGCCAATGATGCCTGGAGTTTTCTTTGTGAGAAGGATTTTAAGTATAAATTTGATTTCTTTAATAAGATACAGAATTATTCACATTTCTTGAATGAGTTTCAGTAGTTTGTGTCTTTCAGAGATTTTGTCCTATTATCTAAATTGTTGAGTTTAGGGGTGCCTGGGTGACTCGGTTAAGCATCCAACTCTTGTTTTTGGCTCAGGTCATGATCTCACGGTTCATGAGATTGAGCCCTGTGTTGGGCTCTGCACTGTCAGTGAAAATTCTCCCTCTCTAAATAAATAAATACATGACCATTTAAAAAATAAATAAATTGGTCAATTTTTATCATAAAACCGTTTATAATATTCATCTATGGTACTTTTTTAATTTACGAGGAATAAATGACATTGAGGAAAATTTGCCCAATTAGGCGTACTGTTCTATGAATTTTGAGAAACTCATGCCTGTCACGTAACCACCACTATAATCAAGACATAGAACATTTCTAATACCCCAAAAAGGTTTCTCATGTTCCTTTGGAGTCCAAGTCCCTGGCAACAGATGACCTGATTTCTATCCCTGTAAGTTTGCTTTTCTACAGTGTCATCTAAATGGAGTCATACACTACATAGCCTTTTGAATATGCCTTCTTTCAACTTAGCTTAGTGCTATGTATCAGTAGCCCATCCTTTTTCATTGGTAAGTAGTACTCCATTGTTTGGATGCACCACAATTTGGTTTTGTATTCACCAAAGAAGATTTGGGTTGTTTGGCAATGTGAATAAAGGTACTATAAACATTTTTGCGCTTTTTTTTGTGAATACATATGTTTTCATCTATCTTGGGTAAATATGCAGTTCTGCTTCATGTTTCTGAAGCTCTCTTATTAGGTGCATATGCATCTAGGATTGTTATGTCTTCCTGATGAATTTATTCCTCTCTGATTAATAAATTTCCCTCTTTGTCTCTGTTATTATATATTCTGCTGTGGACCAACATACTGCACTCATGGAATAGTCTATTAAAAAAGCCCTGGAGATTTTTTTCTCTTTCACCCTGAAGAATGTATTGAGATCAGGGTTGCCCTAGTTATCTCAGACTAGGGTTATAAAGCAATGCTGATCACCTTCAGATCAGAGCCTGGCCAAGGAGAAATCCAGTTGGCAAAAAAGCACTAGATTGCCTGAAAATATTTTCAAATATCACAGTTTTGAATCTACTCAAACCAACAGGAAATTAAAATTCATTGAAAACTCCTATATTAAGACTCCCAAGCCAGAATGAGTCAAATGTGAGATGATGAAATGTCAAGACCGATTTTTGAGGTTTTGGTTCATGAACTTTTTGGTTACTCCCTTTTTCTCTCCTCTGTCTTCCTGAGTTTCTTTGTAACTTTTTGCAGATTCATGTAAATCATTCCTGTGCCCAGGATTTTCATAAACATTAGGACAGAAAACTACCCTAATATCCTTCTGTCATTCTTCCTTCCTTCCTTTTTCTCTTCTCTTATGCCACATTTTTCTTTCCTCCCTGTCGTTAAACATTTATCAAGTGCCCACTATGCATAAAATACAGTTGTTCTCAAAATTTTTCATCATGACCCATAGAAGAAAACACATTTTTACATCAAAACCAAGTACCCTCCCCCCTTTCTCCTTCCCCTATCTCTTTCTCCCTCCTCCCCCTGACTCCCTGCCCCCTTCTCCAATCTCTCTTCCTATCTCTCTCTCATCTGGTTTGAGTGCAATACTGTATTTGTTAACAGAACAGTGTACAACAATACCAGGACCTAGGCCCCAGCAACTCTAATCTAATTGGTTAGAGCAGAACTCATAGACCAGTTTTAAAAGCAGCCCGGGTGACTTTAATATGGAGTCAGGGCTGAGAGGTATTCAACTTAATAGTGTTGAAGGCCCTTGCATCTCCTTTCCTGGGAAACTGAGATTAAATTATTGAAGGAATTGCACTGGGTGTTGTATGGAAGCAATGAACCACGGGAATCTACCCCCAAAACCAAGAGCACATTGTATACACTGTATGTTAGCTGATGTGACAATAAACTACATTTATAAAAAGAAGAAAAAGAGAAAAAGAAAACAAAATTATGGAAGGAATTGGCCACAAGCAACCCAGTGAGGCAAGATGGGAGCCCTGAGATCTTGCTTGTATGTATACCCCACCCCTGCATGCTTAAAGCTGCTGAATATATAGGTAGTTCATTGTCCTCTACCTAGCATGGCCTGAAATCCCTGTCTTCTCTTTCACTATAGTCTTTAGGTACTGCCCCTACCATTAATATCTCTGCTGTTACTGGTTCTTAATAACCTATATGCTGTCAAGAGCCTAAAGTGTACTCACTAATAGCTGGAAACCATCTTAATAAAGACCAAGCCTTGTTCAACTAGTCAACATTGATCATTTCCTTGAGTTAAACTAGCTCAGACAAAACCCAGAGCAAGGCTTGTTCTTTTTGTAGTTAACTAGAATCCATGAGGAAGCGCAGGTGGTACGACTTTCAGGCCTCGTCCCACAGGCAGAACCAGGCTGGGAGCAGAGAGAGGACAGCACACTTATCCCCCTCTACTGATGACCAATTACAGGGCCAGCCTGCTGACAGCTGACATGTCTGTTTCAGACACCGTGGCTCAAGCTGGGGTTTGGATTCCTTCAAACAACCTACACGTAAGGAAAGGAAAACACCAACGTGATTTTCTTTGACACTTTCCCTCAAGTTCCTTTCCACTATTATTGTTAGAAATTCCAGAAAGAAAAACACTGAATTAAGCATTACAGACATTCCTCCCTGGAAGAGAATCAGGTGTGTAGGTTTTGAGCTTATGATGAAAGTTCTTCTGTACCGAGATACTTGGTAACCCAGGAAAAGCCACAGGGACTCCATGCCTAGCTTCTCTAGGGATAAAATGGGGTCAACACGTTGACTTCAGAGGCCAAGCTAATAACCCTAGCCTTGCTTGAATTTTCCTGATTGGATGTTGGGATGTTCAGGAAAGATGTGGACTCTCCTCAGTAGAAGCTAAAGTGAGCTCGAATGGCAGTCAGGGTCCCTGCAGGAAGCATATCACACACTCAGAAGAGATGACTGGAGAGGGTTTATAAATGGATAATTTGCAGGGGTGCGTGTCAAACCTACAAGGGATGATGGAGCACCCCAGGGCTCCCGGTAGCCCTGTACCTTCCCATCCTCAGGACTGAAAGGACAAAGAGATAAAAAGCAGTTCCTGGAATCTGGTGAGACCTGCCATTGTAGGAGCTGTGGTCATCAGTAGAGGCTGCCAACCCGCAGCCCCGCAGGGAGGGATGGGGAAGCAAATACCCCAGCCTCCCCTCCTCCACCCTATGATCTCCTGCTGTGCCTCCCTTTGGCTGAACCCAGCAGGAAATGAGGGCAAAGGAGCCCAGCTGGTGCAATCCTTACAGGCCAGCCTCCTAGGGCACAGAGCAGGGCGTCAGGGTAATGGGGGGGAGAGTGGATCCAAGGGGCAAACAGAATATCCAGCAGAGCTGGAGAAAAGCCCATGTCCGCCCAGAGAAAGAACAAGTCCCCAAATACACATCCACAGTGTACACCCCTACTTCAACATTATATCTTAATGCCTGACTGTTAAATAGACTCTGTGCACACAAACACACAATCAACTATAAAGACCTATACATATTCTTATTATTCTTAATACTGTTTTTCAAAGGGGAAAAAACTCTAGTGATTGGATGTCAGGAGCTGAGCATATAAAATAATTTAGCAACTGTAAGATACAGAGGCTGTTATCAGGCTGCCTCCACCCCTTTGCCCTGCTCCATCTGGCCCCACCTGCAACACCAAGTGGCCCCACTAGAAATTCCAACAGCATAAGCTACAGTCCCTTTGCCTTCTCACTGTTGATTTTCCTCTCTCTTCAGCTCATGCAGGGCGGAATGTCAGCTGAGTGGCAGGGAGCCTGCTCACCAAGGGGCTGGATGATTGCTTTGGAAACCCATCCCTCTACTGGAATTTAATAAAAACCACCCACCAGACCCAGGGTGGGGGCATTGGCTCTTTAAATGATGTGTTCCTTTGAGGGGGGAAAAAATCTATCTGTGCCAGTAAAAAAGAGAAAGAATCTAGCTATTCAAAGATGGAAGAAAAAATGTTTTTAATTTGTAACTTTGCTAATTTCATTCCCCTGCCCAAAGCTCTTTGATGGCTATCATTGCTGAGAAAATAACTTTCAAATGCTTTAGCCTGAGCTTTCCCCCAGCTTTTTCTAACAAAATTCTCATGACTCTCCATCAATTGTCCTTCTTCCATTAAAATGATAGACTCAGAGAACATTTTCTGGGTAATTCCAGGTGAGCTCCCACACACAGGTTTCTCACACTTTAGACCAGTGGTTTTCAACCCAGGGCAGTTTGCTACCTAGGGGACATTTGGCAATATCTAGAGACGTTCTTGATTGTCATAACCAGAAAGGGGACCTGCTGCTGGTATCGAGTGGCTAGATTCTAGAGATATTGCTGAACATCCCATAATGCACAGACAGCCTCCCACAGCAAAGAGTTATCCAGCCTCAAATGACAACAGTGCCGAGGTTGAGGAAAGTTGGTTGACACTATGCCAGGGCGTCCTCCTCCTCTCCACATCAAAATCCTGTCCATTCATTCATCACCTAGACCTGCATTATCCAACCAAGTTAGCCACTTATCGTAGGTGGCTAGTGAAGCCTGGAAATGTGGCTAGCACAAATTGAGAGTGCTGTGCAAATAGTCATCAGATTTCAGAGACTTACCATGAAAATTAGAACGTTAAATGTTTCATTCATAATTTTTATATTGGTTACATGTTGAAGCAATATTTTTGGATATACTGGGTTAAGTAAAATACATTATTAAAATTAATCTTATTTATTTTTACTTTATTAATGTGGCTACTAGAAAATGTTAAATTACATATGTAACTGAATTAGATTTCTATTAGTAGCGGTCTAGACCAGGTGTTAATAAAGCTTTTCTGTAAAGGACCAGTTAGTATTTTAATATTTATGGCCCACACATGGTCTGTCACATATTTTCTCCTTCTCCTCCTACAGTCTCTTCATCCTCCTTCAACCTTTTAAAAATATAAAAACCATCCTTAGCTCCAGGGCTATAGAGACACAGGCCTTGGCCCCAGATGGAGCCTATGGGCCACAGCTGGCTGACCCATGGAGATCAAGGAGCTACAGAAGGAATCTCTCCTGCCTGCTCTTTCACCAAGAACTTGGACTTCTCCACATCTTTCCTTCTATAAATACTGATGTCTGCATCGCAGCCCTTCCTAAACCCATTAGCTCCTAGAAAGTTGATACCATCTTTCCCAACATGGATCCTCCAGAGAGATGAGCAAGATGGCTCACACCACGAATGGCCCAATGGGGAAGGCAGGAGCACACAGGGGTGAGGCACCCAGGCTATGGCTAGTTCCAAGGACCTCCGTGACCTTTCATTTTCCTTAGCTCTAAGTGGAGCCAATGGTACGACCTAACTCAGAGAGTAAGTGTGAGGGTTGATGGAATAACAGACAAATAGAGCACTCAGCACTTGGCCATGAACATAGCTGTGCTTCTCATTACCATTATTATTTTTATGAGTAACCATTAGAATGATTAAAAATCAAGTATGCATTGAGTTATAGAGAGAAATATGAAAACGATTCTTGTTTTTCTTCTTGTTGTTATGATTATGTTTTAAAAACCCAAGTATTTATGAATTGAATTACAAAGTCTATAGAATTACAGCCTACAGCTTCCAAAAAGCTGATTGTTTTTCCAGGGAGTTACACACACGCATGAATGTGTATATGTTGGCAGCTCAGAATTAACGGAGTATTTTTTCAAGTTCTAAATTCCTCTCAAATGGGAACGAAGTGTTCTCCTGACCCTTCCTACACTTCATATTACTGTCGACATCTGCAACTAATTGGTGATCTATACGTCAAAACTGTGACCAATGCAAAAAACCTTTAGCAAAGCCTGCCCGGGTTTGGCTGACCCTTCTTAATGTATTTCAGATTAAGACTAAAACAAGCCACCTTTTAACTGTTCAACTGAGTACCAAACAGTAGCAGTGAATATTTATCAAACATTAAATAACAACATGATCAGATAACATGCTTACCAATGAAAATCTAATTTCGAGCATTTCTTAAACTTCATTTGAATTTTTAAAACTCAGACATTTTTGAAAGTATAGAGGAATATATTGTCAGCATGCAATTTGATTGATTACAGTAACCCTTTAAGACAACAAATCAAATTATGACTATCTGAATATCTTTGTAGTTAAGGAATGACACTTCAAGAAACCATACGAAGAGGCAACATAGCATTTTGTTAAAGAGTTTGGGCCCTGGAATAAATAGGCCTGTGTTTGGGTCACAGCTTTACCATTTACTAAGTATGTGATGCTGGGCAAGCTATTCAACTGCCCTAACTAAGCCTCTGCCTTCATCTATGAAATGGGGACTGCAGAAGCTTCTTCATAGGGGAATCCCCGGGAGGATTAAATGTGATATATTTAAAGCAAAGTGTCTCCCACACTGCAAACTATGTGTTTCAAACATTAGGAGCAAAAAGGCTTCGAAACATACAGACTAGACAAGTAACTATTTTCTTTAAATTAAATTGTATAAAAGTAATGGACTCCATAACCTATTTGTGTGTTTACTAATTGACCTACCCTCTGTTCTTTAGGGGAATAGTTAAATACATATTCTACTCATGGACCTGACTACGTAGAGTTGCCCACATGAAAAGAAGCTTCTTGCAAAGCAACAACCACATTCCAACTTAGGGCTTATATGCAGCTATTTGTTTTCTTGGTCTAGTATCTTAGTTCTGGGGCCAGTCTTCCCCAGCTGCCAGTCATGGCTACCTGTGGCCAAATTTCAGTTTCATTCCATCTGAAGAACGATGGCTTATCTTTTCGAGACCCCCCCACCCCCCAGGGCAGAGCCTACATCTTCATACCATCCTAACATGCTCTCCAAATTTGGTAAATATCTACCCAGTTATTTTCATGAGATGTGGTAAAGGCAAACAAAGACTCAGGAACTTCATTTCTAAAATACAATTTTTGGGGTGCCTGGGTGTCTCTGTCGGTTACGTGTCCGACTTTGGTTCAGGTCATGATCTTGCAGTCCGTGGGTTCAAGCCCCGCATCAGGCTCTGTGCTGACAGCTTGGAGCCTGGAGCCTGCTTCGGATTCTGTGTCTCCCTCTCTCTCTCTCTGCCCCTCCGCTTCTCACACTGTGTCTCTCAAAAATAAATAAACATGAAGAAAATAAATAAAATATAATTTTGTTCATCTATGACCCATGTTATTCAAAAACAGATTTTATATGACAAAGTTCATTTGTTTTTAACATATTAATAGTTTGGAGAATGATGATGAGACTTTGGATTTTTTCCATTGATATCTGCATGTCTCAAGCTCTGGGTGACGCATCCCTATAACCGTAGACATTGTCTTCTACCTGTGCTGTTACTTATTACTGTTGGACCACTAGTCCGTAAAATGAAGGGGCCTATAGCCTGATACCTCTGCAGATATAGGATTCCCCAGAGCCAAAAATATAGGCACAGTGGCCGTATTCACCTCAAGGGGATAAGCTCCTTGGGCTGGAGTATTGATGTACTTTAAGCTTCCTTCATTTGTAGGGTTCCAAAGCTACTTGGAGTTCAGGAAAATGCACCAACCACTTGGCCATGCCAAGTTTTCCAGGCTCTTCTGGAAACTGTGGCCACCTCCAACAGAAGACCAGGTCACCAAGGAACCTTGAACATAATCCTCTAAAGCCACATTTAGGGGGAAAATTGTCTGCTCCCACACCTGAAGTTACTGATAGGCTAGGCCAGTCCCTCTTGCATGATCAGGGTAGGATGTGTCCATGGGGAAATCAAATATCAGAGGTGCCCAGCACCCAAGTATGTTTTGCAGTAGGGAAGGAAAAGTTGACCATTGACTAGGGTGCCTCCAACCAAGCTGCTTGGGCAAGGTGCTTGGTGATTTGGGTATATTATCTCATTTAATAGATCTTTGGAATTAGGCATTTTCCTCCTCGTTTAACAGCCGAGGAAGCTGAGGTTCAGGGAGGTTAAATCGATCATTTGCCCAAGTTCCTGCAGGGTCCAACCCAAGTCTGACCAATATATTCACACTCAGACCACTAGAAAAGGGCAGGAGGGAGTGTGCCAAAACTGTCCCCTGATTGCCTCTCTCCCCACACCGCCCCCCCCCCCCGCCCCCGTCTCTTTCTCTCCAGGGTGCCAGAGTAATATGGCTGTTCTGTTCTGCTCTCAGTTTCCTAACTCAGAGCACTGGAGTCCTCTGCTTGGCTTGAATTCATTCTGAGCTGAGAGCTGGCCAGCCCTCAGCAACGCAGAGCCGTCCATCACTCATGTCTCAGGTTTGCTCCTCGGAGAGCTGGAGTTGACCACAACTGCTTTGGCACAGTTCCACTGTGAGGGAGTCACAGAACTGGCATTTAAGTCCGGAGCGGAAAAAACACCCCAAGCTTGTTCGTTTTTTCTGACAGGTGCTGGAGCCCATGAAAGGTCAGATTCCAGCTCGCAGTCACATCCTGGCTTAGCCGTCTCCAGGCACACAAAGGCCTGTCTGTCTCACCCGAGCGCAGGGAGTAAGGACCCAGGCCAAGGGCTTAAAATGGCCGCCTGATGGCCTGCGCCTGCTGATCCATTCCTTCACGGGCATTGGCCTAAATGAAGCATTGGGAAACCCAGCTGCCAAGGATGTGTGAAACAGGCGAAATGAAGAAGAATGCAGGCTTTTTTCTGATTTGTAATTGCAAGAGATATTAACCCCCCAGCAGCCCATGAATCCATACTCTGACGTCCAGCCTGCTGTGGCTCATTTGTAAAAGCCCTGGGATGTTTCTGTTTCATGTTCAAAGCCTTGCTGGCCTGGAAAATTGAGTGAGAGCTGTCTCTCCAAGCCCCAGCAAGGATGTTGAGAAAGGAAGGAGTTTGTTCTCTTCCTTGCTGATGCATCAGGGATAGCTCAGAATCGCGGTGTTATTGGAACAGAGGGTGTGTGTTTAAATGCACGTAGCACATGCTTTCAACCAGGAATGTTTGTTTTTGCAGGCTTTATGAAAACATCCCCCAATTCAAAATGGCTCCAGGGCCCCAAAGTCCTGTATTTTTTAAGTTCCTCATCAACAGCTGTAGGCTGAGGCTCTTCAACACCTTTAACTTCTTCAAAAGATGGTCACTGTACCAGCTCTCCAGCCCTCTCTAGTCATGTGATTCCTTTCCTTCTCCTTCCCTCCCCAAAACTTTACACCAAACTGTGATGCTGGCGAGGAGCCAAGGGACAGCGGCTACTGCATATCACACTGTAAAGGAACATGGGAGATCTTGATCCTATAAGAACTTCATTTGAAAATTCACGCCTGTTAAATAGCAAGATCAGACTACCAATAAAATTCTTACAAAAGAAAAAGAAAAGAAATCTGCATATGGAATAAAAATAGTTGTTTTGGAATAATATTTTTCCCCACCAGTTGAGAATCTCACCCTAACTAGAAACTTTCTCAGTAAAACAAGCCACACACTGGAAGCTGGGGCCCCAGCCTCTTGTCCTAGCTGTGAGCCATGGAGTTGTTCTGGGTCCAAGTGTGTACATACCCAGATTACAGGGGAGCCCCAGGTTTCCAAGAGGGGGAGGGTCAAGAAGTGCCCTGAGCACCAGCAGGAGGCTGACTACAAACTTCTTCCTTTGTCTACCCTTCCTCATGTGTCCTAAATGTGTCCCCAACCCCTAAAAGTCCTGTCTCTGCCACCTCAGTAAGGTTCCATCCTAGAAACTCAACCACTGGTTTAACTCAAAGAACTTTTGTTAGCAGCCTCTGTCAAAAGGCAAGGCATCCGTGGGTACTATCCCACAGCCACTCTGTAATCAAGGCTCTCCATTTCTCATTGGGAAACACCAACACGACCCTAATAAACATACTGCAGGTCACATCTACTATGGGCACATATTGTGCTAAGCTCTTTCCTACCATGATCATATGATTTCCCTACCACTCTGTGAAGGAAGTAGGATTTATCCCATTTTATAGAAAAAGAGCCTGAGGCTCAGAGAGGACCCCTAATGTGGTGGAACTAGCACCTAGACCATATAAATCTGACACCAAAGACGGGGTGCTTAGCCACCATGCTGTAGGGCCTCTCATCAAGGCTATTAGGAATAAATAATCCCCAATAATCTTTTTAAAGACTGTAGTAGAAAACATTTTGCCTGAAATAACTGTCATTTATTGGGATCTCAGTATGTGCCTGGCACTGCTAGGAGCTTTGCATAAATCTCTTCTAACATTCCTGCAAGGTAGCGAACATGCTTCCATGTTATGTCAATGGCTTGACAGACATGAGAGACAAAGCAAAACCCTGAGCTTGATCCTAGAGTAAGAGGACTCTGGCAATGCAGCTGGACTACATACACTATAAATTTGGCAGCATTCAAACAACTTACTGCTCCATCCTGTTATTTATTATTATCAGAAATAATAACTGGCATTTATTGAGCATGGAATACCACATGCTTTAGGGTTCCCATCCTGGTAGGTTTGTGGTCCTGCTTTAATGATGTCAACTTTCCAAAAATGTGATTCTTGTGATTTCCCAGACTGCCTGGAGCTCCGTGTGTGTGTGTGTGTGTGTGTGTGTGTGTGTGTGTGTGTGTGTATTTGCACATACCGGCTATGTGTCTGTCACACTGCAGGGAGCTTTTCCTCATTTAAACAGCCAATTAAAACCCACTTTGGCACTTAACGCATGTCACTGCTTCTAGGCACTCAGCTGCCTTCCCAGCAGGCCTTTAATTTGATAAAGAGCTTCTAATAACGACTAACAGAGCCCCGGTAAGTTAATTAAACCTTGTCCTTTATTTTGCTTTCAAGGTGTACCCTCCCTGTAAAAGGCCCAAGGTTTGTGCTTGCAAATGACTTTAGACAATGTTCCATGCTTCAATGAGAAAAGTATGTCTGTCATGTCCTGGCAAGTTACACTTAAAGTCTCAATTTCAGCATCATGTCAGGCTTTAACAGAGGCCAGAAGCAGATGGAAAAAACCTCTGCACCCAATTGTATGGAAGCCAGAGTTAGCAATGGAAGATGAGTTTCCTCTGAGAGTATAATGCTGAAAGACGACCTGGCTGTCATACTGAACTCCATTTATCCCATTTCTTTAAAGTAATCTGAGAGTCCAGATGGGTTGTATAAACAGAAGAGGAGGTTCCTGGGAGTTCACTAGCTTAATGAAGCCCGTATGTTTGACTCATGTAATAAGTATTTAATCATGCTGATGAAATTCATTTAAACCTCAGCCACACACGCTGTTGCAAAGCCCTGATAATGCCCTACATCACTCGTGCTAGCCATGTTGGAGCAAGATATGCGAAACAGAAAGTTGGTGATGTTTCACAGGGTAAATGGACTTTGGAGGGTAGTGCGGGGGAAAAGATAGTGAGCCATGAGAAGCTAATTTGTAGCTCTATTCCTACGCCCATGGTGAGGTGCTAAAGGCTGCGTAATGACTCACGTATCCACTCTTCTTAATTTCTGAGTCACCTATGAGAGAAGACACATCAGTTGAGAAGCTTTCTGCTGCAAGTAACAGCAACCCCCCAACTCAACCAACTCAAACAATCTGGAAGTTTTCTGAATGCCCATAATTAGAAGTCCTGATATAGAGTGCTGTCAGACCCAGGTAATTCAGCTTGATCACATCACTGAAGACTCAAGTCCTTCCCCTGTCTCTCTTCTGCAATCCATGATGTGTTCAGTTGTCCACAGACCAGCTGCTTCCACGACCACAAGATGGCTGCCAGTACTACATCAAAGTGGAATGTGAATTACTGCAGTCCATTCATGTCCAGTGGAAGGGGAGAAGTCATTCATTCCTTTATTAGTAAAGAAAACTTTTCTTAAAGTGCCCATTCCCATCCATAATATTTGTTGCTCACAAGCCAATTGCTGACATGGGGATAGGATCACCATTATTGGCTTAGACTATTATCTCTAAGCGGCAATAGGTAGTGCTGGACGGGAGCCAGCTCAGGCCAGTTTGCAGGAGCTGATAGTGCATGTCTCTTACCAACCCCCTCCATTTAGTGACCTCATGTTGGTAGCTTGAAGCTGGCCACGACGGGCATATTTATCCCACAGGAATTGGCAGACGCTACATACAGGGCTCTTTTCCTGAAGAGCCTGTTGATAAGCATTTATGAATACATCACAGCTACGGGGTCACCTTCCTTAAGGCTGGATGCCAGAACAAAACCGGGGTTCTTTTAGCTAGAAAGAAAAATAGGGGCATGGATGCCAAATGAGTGATCAACAATATCTGTCTGAGAAGGGTTCAGCTGCCCATTCATTTTCTCCAGAAAACACAGCACTTGGTTGGGATGCCTGGGTGGCTCAGTAGGTTAAGTGTCTGACTCTTGATTTCAGCTCAGGTCACAATATTGCGGTTTGTGAGTTCGCGAGCCCTTGCAACAGGCTCCATGAGCACGGAGCCTGCTTGGGATTCTCTCTCTCCCTCTCTCTCTGCCCCTCCCCTCATCCCCGCACATACCTGTGCACATACTCTCTCTCTGAATAAATATATTTTTTAAAACTTCTAAAAACATTAGAAAACACATTACTTGAAAGCAAGTGGCTTTCAAAATATCCTAAAAGAACCTACTCAGGTAGGAAGCACTTTTCTGTTGGTTGGCTTCATTTTTCTGCCAAAATTGAAAAGCTTGTCTAAGAAAGTTTCCTTTTGTCTGAAATGGTTCTCCGCACTTAGTGTATTTCATGCTCAGCTAGGAGGATCTGTGAAAATCGCGGTTTCCTGGTAGCTTCCCAGGTGATCTGATTCACCGGGTCTGGTGAGGGGACCAGGAAGCTATATTTTTAACAGACATTCCTTTCTACCCCTCAGTGATTCTGAGGCAATTTGTCTAAAGAGAACTTCCGTAAAGCAAAAGAAGGTCTTCCTCATGATGGTCTAACTCAGAGGTTGACCAGCTATAGCCCACAAGCTAAGAAAGATTTTTATATTTTTTAATGGCTTATAAATATCAAAAGAAGAATGCCGTTTTCTGATGTTAAAATAATATGAAATGCAAATTTCAGTGTCCACATTACAGTTTGACTGTAACACAGTCACACATTTGTTTATGTGTTGTCTGTGGCTGCCCTCATGCTATAATGGCTGAGTTGAGGAGAGTTGCAACAGAGATCATATGGCCTGCAAAGCCTAAAGTATTTACTATCCTGGCCCTTTACAGAAAAAAGTTTGCCAACCCCTGCTCTAACATATTCCATTCAGTGGAAGAACCAATCAAATGAGAAAGACTTTCTCTATCAATTCCCTAGCAGAGGGGTTCCCAACTGGTTAAGTAGAAGCCACCAGCCACATCAGAGCCCTGCAGCCTGGAATCATTCTGTGGCTTCATTTGCTCTGTCTCAAAGATGGCTAACAATGGCCAGATGCCTTTCCCTTTGACTGCTAAAGGGCTCTAGATGGTGTGTAAAGCAGGTAGTGGTGCTTTCTTAGCTATATGCTCCAACTCATACAAAACCAGTAACCATCATGCCATTTCCCATGGTGCCTCTACCCTATACACACCATCGTGCTTGCCCATGGTTGAGGTCAGTAAGGAGCAGATACAAACACATATGACACATGGCCTCTGTCCTCCTAGAACTTACGCTTTAGCTTGAAAGAAAATACAGAAGACCTCCACGCAAGGCAAAAACAGTAATGCTTCCATTTCAAGCTGTGGAACTTTTCTCAAACAAAGTCAGAAATGTGGTCAACCATTAGCCATCCTAAGTCAGGGCTCTGTGGAGTCAATGTCTTCCATGAGGGAGGGATCCACAAGGCAGAGCTGTAGGCCTTCACTAGAGATCCCAGAAAGTTCCATTCAAAGAGTATTTGTTGGCAGAATGTCCCTGATGAGTAGAACACAGAATGTGAACTCAAGGAAGAAGGGAACTCAGAAGTGGGGGCTGAACAGGGACCAAGGAAGAATGCACAGAGAAGATGATATTTGAGAATATCTCAAAGAGGAGGTCATAGAAGCATCAGACGAAGGACATAGAAGCAAGAAAGTTTAGGATGACTGAAAAGAATAATGTGTCTCCTGCTGAGGTTGGACTAGGGTGATTAGGCTGTGAAGGGAAGTCAGTGTAGAAGGCCCTTAATGCCAGAGTCAGAAATTGGCACTTAATTCCATAGAAAAGGAGGAACAGTTTTTTAATGTATGTTTTGCACTAAAATATAACATATAAAAAAGGGGCACAAAACACAAGTGAATTTTCATCAAGTGAGAACATCCAGGTAACCAGTAGTTCTATTCCCTGCAATACCCCAGCCTGTGGGAAGTCTCCTCATCCAGGTATATAATTAATAGTAACGATAATCATTATGAGTTACATTTATATAGAATGTTATGATTTATAAATATATTTACATGCATTATTTAAGCCCCCAAATTATGTGATAGATATTACCATTGTCCTTGCATTGCAAAGGCATAAAGCAATATCACATGAGTATTAAGTAGAAAAATTTAGATTCTTTGTACCCTCACTCCACTAATGGCGCAATCACTAAAATGATGTTGTAGATGTATATTTATTCAAATAGAAACATGGTCAAAATATACTATGGAGTTGGGGCACCTGGTGGCTCAGTCAGTTAAGCGTCCAACTCAGCTCAGGTCATGAGCTCATGGTTCATGAGTTTGAGCCCCACATCGGGCTCACTGCTGTCAGCCTGTCAGTGCAGAGCCAGCTTCAAATCCTCTGTTCCTCTCTCTCTGGCCTTTCCCTGCTTGCGTTCTCCCCCCCACCCCACCCCCCGACCCAACATACACAAAATATATATACACTATGGAATTAAAGAAAATAGGCTACAGAACAGCCATATAGTATATCACTTATGGAAAATATTATGGGGCAGTAGAATATACTAGAGCCAGACCATCTGCATTCAAACTCTGGCTCTGAAATTTACTGGCTATGTGATTTCTATAGACTGAATATTCTGTGCCTCCCAAATTCATTTGTTGAAGCCCTAGTCCCCAGTGCAATGATATTTGGAGATGGAGCCTTTGGTAGGTAATTAGGAGCAGAGGAAACCATCACAGCTAGTGGCTGCCTAGTGGCCCAGAGGGGCAGATGGTGTCTCTGCTTCATCCCTGCTAATATTCTGGGAAATTGATTGCTTTATCTGAACAGCCTGGGTTTAGCTACTTGGCATTTTGACTAATTTACCTAGTGTTCCTTAAATATCTGAATCCTGATAAGCCTTGTGGTAGGAGGCAGTATAATTCACTTATTAAGCACGTGAGCATTGGAGTCATGTGTAGAATCCTTGGCTCCCCCAATTACTGGTATGATCTTGAGTAATTATCATCACAGGAAGCTCAGTTTCCTTGTCTACAGAGGATGCAGAAAGGATTCAGTGAGATGATGTCAAGTACTTAGCACAGTGCCAGATGGAAAATAAGCACTCCAGAGGGGCTGCATACGTTACTGATCACCCACAATGTGCCATCATCCCAAGAGGAGGGGCCCCTGAAACAAGCACAGTAGGTGCCTTCCCTACAACCCATGAGGCCTCAAAGCCTCCCAGAGTCTCCAGCGCACACTTGTGCTTAGCTCTGCTGAAAGAAGAGGTACAGGTGGGCTGCACCATCGAGGCCACCAGAGACCAGAGGGGTGGCAGCCACATACCACAGCCTGGCAAACTGAGAGAAGCAGCCCTGGCCTTCCTGAGACCTGACATAGCCTGTGGCTGGCTGCCACATTTGGAGCTGAAACCCAATAGGCCTGGCTTATGTCAGTTTTTCTGAGCAGAATGCAGGGGGGCTGCTGTGGGTGAGAGCAGGGGTCTTGGTGCTGGATTGCCTACCCTTCCTCCCACTTGCCAATGCATGGTGGACGGGAAGGGGCCTAACCTCACAGGGTGGTTGCTCTTGCTTTTTGCTTGAGATTTTCTGTAGATGCCTGCTTCTACCTGGTAAACACCCAAGCGCCCCCTGTGGGTTTGAGTGAATGAAGGTTCTTTGCCAAGGAACTCTGGCTTCCAAAGCTGGCAATGCTGGGAGGTACTTCCCAACCTCCCTCCTACTCTGTCTTAGCTGTGTCTGTGCCACGTCCCAGACCTTGAGGACACCAATGCCCTGATGTAGCACAAGAGTAATGCCAGGGCACATAAAAACAACAAAGAAGTAAATGCCATTTTCCTGTTCCCTCTTTGACTTCTTGGAGCAAAGGGATGATTTTGAAAAAGCTCAAGGCCCATTTATTGTACAGCACAAACGTAATGGGTTCAGGGCACTAGCTGCTTGGTGACAGCATGAAAAGGGCCACTCTCATGACTGTTATACTTTTATGGAAGGAAACCCCAATCCCCTCCATTTTCATGCCAAGAAATCAAACAAAGACTTGTGGGTTCTTAGGGAAGGTAAAAAGGAGGTAGGAAGGAGAGAAAAACTTGACTTCAAAGTTTTGAGCCAGGCCTGCCACAGATGGATAGTAGATCCTGGCAACCAATGAAGCTATAGTAAGAGAATGATGACTGGTGCTGTGGCCCAAGTGTCACACAAATAGCTGAAACTGCCAGAAAAATAGATTGGCTACTGACCAACAGCCACCCATCCCCTGACAGCAAGTTCTGTAGGGAGATAGACAAGTGGCGTCTCTCTGTCTTTGTCATCAAACCCATAGTGCCCATGGTGGTATGAGATCTATTTGTTCTGGGACAAGGGGGCAGAAAGAAGAAAAGGAAAAAATGGCTGGCTCACTATGGATTCATAAATCACTGGAAGGGAGAGACCTTGCCTGGTGAAGTTGGAGATTCTACCTGGCACCATCCCAATGGTGAGCCTGGGTGTCATAAATCACCATGGCTCTGCCCACAACAGCCCTGCCTACTGTCCCAGTGCAAAGATGATGGTTATTTTGCTGGCTCTGGAACAGGTGTCTGCCAGCCCATGGACACAAGCCCATTCTGTGTGTTTTCCCTTGAGTGTGATGGGGGATAGAGGAGAGTGGATAGCTGTCCCTGGGAACCTGGGAACTTGGCCCAGTGGCCTGGCAGAGCTGGAATGTCCTTGGCCAGCTCTTTGTGAGCAGTCAGAGACAGTCAGGAGATGAATCTCATGATCAGATGACTTAGGCTTGCTGGAGTATTTCCCTCAGGTTTTGGAATCATCTGAGGTCACTTGAGTGTCCTTGCTATTCTTGTTGGGTCCCTCAGGTAGCTCTCTGAGATCTAACTGATTAGCTTGTGTTGAATGTTCAGCTCAGGTTGGCTTGCCCAAGAAGTAGATGTCAAAATACACTTTTAATAATCACCTCATTGCTGCATCCATCAAGGAGGGGCCAGACACAAAAAGTGAGAGATTACAGATAGCAGTTGTCCCCCTCCCTACCACCCTGGAAGAGCTACATGTATCCCTGCCCCACCCCCACCCTTCACCCCTGTCAGAACCACCTCCCTGCTGGTACACCTGCAATGGCCCTTCCATCTGGCAAACACTTCATAGTGCTACAAGGTGCTGTTCAAATGTCCCGTCTTCTGGGAAGCCTTCTGTGACACCTCCGCCACCTCATACCACCAAATGCCAGAAAAACAACAAGAGAACCCTTCTTTCTTTCATTTGCTTAATAAATTATTTTTAAGTCCCTACCATGTGCCAGATGCTGTCAAAAACAAGATGATACAGTCTCTGCCCTCATGGTGCTTAGTCTGTTGTGGATTTGGAGAGATAATAAAATATAAATAAATAAGATGGTCACACTTGATAAATGCTTTAAAGGAAATAAACAAGAAACCTAGAGCAAATAATAACAATTAAAGTTGCTAGGTTACCATAGATGGGGCAATGGAGGAAGGCCTCTTTGAGGAAATGATATTCAGTAGAAGCTAGAAGTTGAAAAGCAGCCAGTGGTATATAGTTCAAAGGGGACAAAGTGTACAGAGAGACCAGTGAACAAGCTCATGCAGTCAGACTTAGATCACACAGGGCCAGTAGCCATGGGAAGGAGTTGAGTGGTCGTCCCTACTCAGGGTCCTTCAATCATTTAGTATTTTACCCCATTTTGGCAGGCATTCTGTGACACTCTTCCCATTGATTTACTTTCCTACCTTCCAAGTGTGAGCCTTTCAAGGGCGAGGTTGTGTTTTGTTCATGACAGTATCTTTGGCACTAGCCCATTCAATGCATCATGGATGGATGACATGGACATTGATCCCTGACCACCTGTGTAGATTTCATACCTATCTGTTCTCTCTCCTTTCCCTTCCTTTTCCAAGGTAAGAAAGAAGCTCCGGTTGGACGGAGGAGTTGCTGAGCCAAGTGGCCAGAGTAACTGACCTACCCTTTGTCCTGAGATAACCCTGGCACCTGAGACACAAAGTCCACAAGACTGGAACTGTTGGAAGCTCTAAGCACCTTTCCAGCTGCTGGCAATGCCAAGGGTTCTCAGCAAGACTGAGCACCTTTTATGGACTCATCTATGTTTTGAATGCATGCCGGAAACTCATGATGAGTTCCTGCCCATTGTTGAAAAATTGTTTCCATATAAAAAGTCTGGTAAAAACAAATCAGGTAATATATGCTTATCACATGATTCTATCTGTGGCAAGAAGCACTGATCATAGGTACACTTTTGTACTTCAGTTTAACACACATTACTCTGCCAGGCCCTCTCTTCAGAGAGCTTACAGTCTGCTTAGACATAAACAGACTTGTAAACAAGTAAATGCTAGAAAGTATTTTCATTGCTATGATGTGGGGCATTAGCTCAGTTTACAGATGAGATGATCACGTGTACCTGGGGAGGAAAGGGAGAGTAGGGGACATTGGAAAGGCTTCTATTTGAGAGGAAGTGAGTATATATTGATCAGGCAGATGAGAAAGGGTCTTTCAGGTAGAGGGAGCGGGGTAAATGAGGAGGGGAAAGGGTTAGAAAGGGTATATTGCATTAGCTGTATGTGTGTTTGGCAAAGCTCAGTGTTGGAGGCTGGGGAGAGTGGAGGGGGTGGGGCAGGTTATAGAGATTTGTGCGCTGGCCTTCAGAGCTTAGACTTAATCCTGTTGGCATACGGAGCCTGTGAAGAGTTTTAAGTAGGACAGAGGGTATAGAGGTCATATTTACCCTAGGGAAAGAGTGCTGGGGTGGCCGTGTGGAGATGAGAGGAGAGGAGACCAACCCAGGAGGCCAGGAAATCAGTCCAGGAACAAGTGAGAGCTATCACTGGGTAGAAGCTGAGGGCTGAGGGCTGAGGGCTGAGGGCTGAGGGCTGAGGGCTGCCTGGGTGGTTCAGTCAGTTGAACATTCAACTCTTGATTTCAGCTCAGGTCATGATCCCAGGATTGTGGGATCAAGCCCTTTGCTGGGGTCCATGCTGAGTGTGAAACCTGTTTGGGATTCTCTCCCTCTTTCTTTCTCTCTCTGCCCCCTTCCCCCACTCTCAATCTCTCAAAAAAAAAAAAAAAGCTGAGGGCTGAAAGAGAGGGAAGATTCTGAAGGTGTGAAGGAGCTGGAACCCATAGAAAGCTGCTTTGAATGGTCAAGGGCTTTCACTCTCTGCTTTCCCCTGATGGTGGACAGTGGTAGCAGAATAGAGGGGAGTAGGTTTGGCAGGAAATTCATCCCATTTTGAACAACTTGAGCTTGACATACTCAGTCCCAGATTTATACCTGGGCTCCTGGGCTTCTCACCTTGGGGGCCCCATTCTAGCCCTTCCTGGGTCACATTGCTTTCCATGAAGCAATGACAAGGCTGTGGGACCAAGGGGACATGCCCACCTAGATGCAGTGACACCTCCTTCTAGACCTTGACAGGGGTGACCGTAACCTGAGAATTCCTTGCCCAAATAGCCCCAGTCTGTGGCCTCTTCCAGGTCTGTGCTCACATGGGTGGCTTGACTTGCACACTTTGGTCCCAGGCAGTAGCTAAGAGGCAGCTGTTTGGCAGAGATGGAGCATGGTTGTGAGTTCTTCACACACACCTGTGTGCAAGGCCTCTTGGGGTCTGGGACAGGGGAGGGGTTTGGAGGAAAAAGAGCCTCTATTGGTCTCCCACAAATATTAGGGACAGACCTAGGGGTAACCTATAGGGTTATTTTCTTGGTGTCCAGAAATCGCTTTTCTAGACTAGTTACAAAATCTGCAACCCCACCCTCCTCCCCACCCCCACCACAAGTTGGTCTGACTCAGTTTCCAGATAGCTCATCATCTTGGTTACTTCTTTTGACTGGGCTCTATTCTGTAGAACTAGAGATTCAGGTCGCTGCTGCATAAACTCTACAGTCAGGGACAACCACAGAGCTCGGATTCAGTTACACATAACCACTCCCCCAAAACACTGATGGATGTAGAGGTGACTCAGGAATTAGGTTGGGGGTGGGAGACAGAGTGGCTGCCCGGGGAAGGGTTTAGAGCTATACAGCTGTAATTCAGGGGAGGGATAATGAGCACAGAACCAAGAGGAAGAGAGGCTGAGCACATGCATCTCCTATGGCTCCATAAAAGACAAAGACATACAAAGCACAAAGGGAGGGCCCACTTCACTTTCAAGGCCGAGGTGCCAACCCAGACATCTCTGCAAAGTCTTCCTTTTGTCTCTTTCATGAAAACACATGGGTCCCCCTCTCCCTTTCCCTCTGCTCCAATTACAACACAGCACCTTCTGCGGAGCAACAGCCATCTGGATTATCTTCTCTGTCTGGCCATCTCTTCCACTCATCGTCTTTTTAATAATCTCATCTGAAAACATATCCTTTTCCATTTGTCTCCTAATGGCTCCCTCCTCCACAAATTTCTCTCTCTTCCTCACTCTTTCTCTCACCTGATTATTGTTACTTTATAGAACACTGGGGGAAAGACTGCCTAAAAAAAACATGCACTGTAAAGTAAACGCATATGGCCACGTCTCTGAATCATCCAGATCTACACCAGCTGTGTAACTTCACAGGTCCACCTGTTTCCTTGTGCACAACCCAGCGGCCTCATGATGTGGGTACTGGCTTAAGAGCTACTCTGTTAATGTCAGGAGCTTCTTGTGCATGGTTAACCTTAGATCATGGTGATTAATCAGCCCACAGCCTCGGTAGATCACCCAAACCTAGTTTCCTGGCTGGGCAAACAGGAGCACTGCTCCAGCCCAAGCAGGGAGCAGATAATAATTCCAGGCCATCCCAAGGTGCCTGACATCAGCGTCCCCATGGTGTTTCATAAGCCCCGACGACTCCTCACCATGGCTTTGGGGAAAGTGGGAGATCCTCTCATTTTACCACCCCATTGCCTTCCCTGGAAATGAACACTCTCCCCACTTTGAATCTTGTCTCAGATAAAGGAGGGGAAACGACTGCATGTATCAAAAAAGGTCAAGTCTGGCCTTAAAGAAAAGGGTGCACAGTTGGCCTCATTCCACAAGAGCCCTTTGCAGTTCCTTTTAATTAGCTTGTTTTGTGTTCCCCTCAGGTAGGGAGAGCCCAGGATCACTCTGTCAACAGCTCTATCTATAGCAGGACCCCGGGCAGGCCCAGCCTTCACCCCAGCCTCTCTGCTTGCACGGTGCTCACTGACCCTGCGGCTCAGCTGTGAGAATCAATCATCTCCTTCCAGAACTCATCATTCAGCAGCTGCAGGGCCTCAGCTATTTTTATCGCCCCAGGAAACCGGTGGCCAAGGACGTGCTGGGCTACCTTTGCGGGAGGTGTTGCTGTAGAAAGCTACGGGTTGTCAGGGCAGCTGATCCTCTGCCTCAAGGTTAAATCCAAAGTGCCTGACCTGGAACAGGAGAGCACTTGATCTTCTTCCACTCTGCAATAGTGAAAGCACCCCTGAGGCTTCCGCTGGGGAAGCAGATGTCCCAAGTAGGGAATGAGCCCAGGGACACTGTGGAAGGGCGGGGGGTGGGGGAGCGAGGGGGGAGGAAAGGAGGGTAGACAAGTGTGTGCATGTGCCCGGGCTTCTGTTACCCAAACAGGGAGATCAGAAATCATAACATCTAGGGCAGCTGGCCTCAATCATCACACCATTCCAGCCAGGGAACACCCATCTCACTGCATTCCCATCAACAACCAACACTTACAGGGCACTTTCTATGTTTTGGGCCTGGATGGGGTCTGGGGATCCAGGGTCTGCCCTGGACTTGTCCAGAGGTGAGAGAGGCCAATCAAACAGAACATCACCAACCCCCCGAGAGCCCCTTACTTTCCAGTCTGCCCATCACCCCAGTTCCTTTGCCCAGCCTGAGTTTATAACTATCTTCCTGCTTTGTTCCCAAGGGAGGAACCAGTGCAGTGTAAGAGCAGGTGACGCAAAGCATTTTATATTTGTAAAGGTTCACCCGATACCCTAAACAAGCTCCTTCAGCATAATCCTCTGAGGTAAGTCAGTATTTTTAGTCTGCTTAAAAATAGTCTGAACAGCCAGAGTCTCAGCTGCTGGTGCACATGTGTGCTTTGCTCACAAAGTGGGAAAAGCAGAAACTCACCAATGTCCTGACAGAGCGAAGGGTGACAGCCTCAGATTCCCTAGGTGTCTTCTGTCTCCATAAAGGAAAGAAGGGGATCTGTAAAGGAAAGAAGAGCTCTGAGGCTCTGTTTGTGTGCACTCCTGATGCCTTTGGGGAGGGAGAAAGCAGACTGAAGGGACTGGATGATGGAATAGCTGAAGCCCTGATCCCCTCCAGGCTCCAATGAGGGAAAGAGAAACGAGTTTGGTGGTACCAGAGACCCAGTTCCCTATTGAATGGGGAGAAAGGCTCGTGTACCCAAAGTTACCCTGGTCTGTTGAGGAATAGCTAAGAGGAATGGCTGGGGCAGCATATCCAAGGTAGAATAAGAGATACCATAGGGAGGGGTGCCTGGGTGGCTCAGTGGGTTAAGCCACAGACTCTTGATTTTGGCTCTGGTCATGATCTCACAATTCATGGGATTGAACCCTGTGTTGGGCTCTGTGCTGGCAGTATAGAGCCTGCTTGGATTCTCTCTCTCTCTCTCTCTCTCTCTCTCTCTCTCTCTCTCTCTCTCCTGCTCTTTCTGCCCCTCCCCAACTCTCTCTCTCAAAATAAATCAATTAAAAAAAAAGATACCCTAAGGAATGTTATGTCTCCAAGAGCAGGAGACAGGGTGTGAGAACCTGTGTGCTTACATGAGTCACTGGGCATCCTTGCCTGGGTGGGGCAGCAGGACCAGAGGTTCTGAGAGGTTTGTAGACTACCCCAGGGCTCTGAAGTCCAGCCAGGCCTAGAACACCCTCAGTGCCCCGGGCTTTCTGTGGCTGTAACTGACCAGATACTTTACTGCCCTGAAATAGTCTTTCCCACAGCCAATGACAAATTAGCAAATCATTTAAAGAATAGTCACTTGACACTCTTCATTTACAGCTGTGTGCAAATTGACATAACCTTTCTGGAGGACAATTTGGCAATTAGTATTGGACCTTAAAAACATTCACACCCCTTAAGCTAATCATTTCTGCTTTAAAATTTCCCTAAGCAAAGAATTCCCAACAATAGTGAAATGAACTTTATTGTTCATCATTGAAGAGTGAAATGAACAATGGTGCATCTATTTAATAATGATATGTCTTAATGATATGGGCAAGTGCGAAAAATATAATACTTGATTTTAAAAGGCAGGATGAAGACTATAGACAGTATGATCTCACCATTTTTATTACTATAACAGTTCTATTAGAAGAAAGGTCCTTGTTTAAGAAAATTTCTTCATAAGCCACTTGTATTAGAAGGGAGACCTTGAGGTTGGGTATTGAACAGGTGCAAAGCAACAGAGGAGCTATGGGGTATCCGGTGATGATTGTGGGGAGAAAGGGGCATGGAACCAAAGCAGGAACAAGGAGCTGGTGGGCATGATTCTGAGACTTCCCAGAGTAAAGCAGCCAGAGATATTCTACACTGGGAGGCTGCTTACAAGTCATACAGATGTCTGGTTTTTCATTTGAAGATGCCACTGTGGCCACAATCAAAACATCAACTCTATATCCACCTGAAATTTTCAAGAAAGTCCACTTCATCAGTAGATGCTTTGCATTAGTGAAAATTTGGGGTAGAAGTCCAGACAAAGACTTACTATCCATCTAAGTCTGTGAAATGCAGAACACAATTAAAATGTCTGTAGAGGGGCACCTGGGTGGCTCAGTTGATGAAGCGTCCACTCTTAAATTTTGGCTAAGCTCATGATCTCATGGTCGTGAGATTGAGCCTCATGTCAGGCTCTGTGCTGGGCATGGAGCCTGCTTGAGATTCTCTTTCTCCTTCTCCCTCTGCTCCTCCTAGCTTGCTTTCTGAATGAATGAATGAATGAATGAATGAATGATTTAATGAATGAATAAATATCAAATGTCTGTAGAAATAGATGCTTTGGGGCAGTTAATCCAGAAGACATAAGACTCTCTGGAATTTCTAGAAATACTGGGGAGGACTTTGGACCTCTGGCATATATGCCACAGGTTTGAGCCTTTCCGGGAGTGCAAGATGCTGGGAAATCTTGCTAATATCATGCTTGCACACTTTCATGTATACAAACACACACACACACACACACACACACACACACACATACACACACATGCACATAGGACTGAAAGAAGCAGTTCCAGGATTTCAACAGTGGTTACTTGGGTTTATGACAACATTTATTTTCCTTTCTATGCAGCTTAGAAATTTCTAACTCATATATAATAAATATACTTTTTATAATTTTTCAAAAAACAATAAATGTAAATAGTGCAGCCATTCCATGTGGCATTTGGAGTGTTTGTGTTTTTCTGTGGGTTGATGAGAAGCCCAGTGGGCCTAGATCCCATCATATATACTGACTCTTCATGTAACCCAGAGCAGCACTGCCCATATACTTAAACCAAAGACCACATGAAACCCCCTAGCTGGAGCTCTGGGACATGCCAGACACATTCTGGTCTTTTCTGAAGCCCAAAGGATCCTACAGCTCACATCAATAGGTCTGTGAAAGAGAACCTATTTCCCTGCAAATTGAGGCACAATTACAGTTGGAAGGCTATAATCAACCACCGTCTCCTGGTTTCTCTGCTTTCCTTTGATCTCTGTCTATATGTGTCTCCTAAAAGCGTGCAAGTAAAATATCATTCCACACTGATTTGTATCTTTGAACATATTTCCTTTCCTTATGGTAGAGAGAAACCCTACACTTCTGGATTTGTTCTCTTTTCTCTGTTCTTCCATTGAAGGGAAATTCTGCATGCAGTAAATACAGATAAAAAGACACCCAACCCATTTCAGGAACTAGAACAAATAATATTAAAATTTGTATGGAAACACAAAGAACCCTGAGTAGTCAAAGCAATCTTGTAAAGGAACAAAGCTGATATCACAATCCTGTATTTCAAGATATACTACAAAGCTATAGTAATCAAAACAGTATGTTACTGGAAAAAAAAATAGACACCAAAAGAGAACCCAGAAATAAACCCATGTTTACATGGTCAATCTACAACAAAGGAGGCAAGCATATACAATGGGGAAAAGACAGTCTCTACAATAAACGGTGCTGGGAAAACTGGACAGCTACATGCCAAAGAATGAAACTGGACCACTTTCTTACACCATACACAAAAATAAATTCAAAATGGATTAAAGATCTAAATGTGAGACCTGAAATCTTGAAACTTGTGGAAGAAAACATCGGCAGTAATTTCTTTGACACTGGCCTTCACAACTTTTTTTTCAATGTGTATTTATTTTTGAGAGAGAGTGCACACATGAACAGGAGATGGGCAGAGGGAGATGGTGAGGGAGAATCCCACCTGGGATCTGTGCTGTCAGCACAGAGCCCAATGCAGGACTCGAATTCACAAACCATGAGATCATGATGTAAGCCGAAGTTGGACACTTAATCCACTGAGCCATCCAGGCAGCCTGTGACATTTTTTCTAGATGTCTCCTCAGGCAAGGGAAGCAAAAGCAAAAATAAACTATTGGGACTACACTAAAAAGGCCTTTGCAAAGTAAAGGAAACCATCGACAAAATACAAAGGCAACCCACTGAAAGAAGATATTTGTAAATGATGTATCTGATAAAGGGTTAAATCCAAAATACATAAAGAACTTAACACCAAAAAAAGCCCAAAAAAACATAAAACAATCCAATTAAAAAATGGGCAGAGGACATAGACATTATTCTGAAGACAACGCACAGATGGCCAACAGACCCATGAACAGATGCTCAGTATCACTCATCACGAGGGAAATGCAAATCAAACCACAGTAAGATATGACCTTACAACTGTCAGAAAGGCTAGAATCAAAAAGACAGGAAACAACAACTATTGGTCAGGAGTAGAGAAAAAGGAACCCTCATGCACTGTTGAGGGGAATGTAAACTGGTGCAGCCACTGTGGAAAAGAATATGGAGGTTCCTCAAAATATTAAAAATAGAAGTACCATATGATCCAATAATTCCACTACTGGGTATGTATCCCCCAAAATGAAACTCATCATCATTGATAGATGAGTGGATAAAGAAGATGTGAGGTGTGTGTGTGTGTGTGTGTGTACATATCCCATATATGTACAAAAAATGGAATATTAGTCAACCATAAAAAGGAATGAGATTTTGCCATTTATGACAACATGGTTGGACCTAGAGGATATTATTCTATGTGAAATGAGTTAGACAAGAACACTCTTACAAATACAGTATGATTGTATGTGGAATCTAAAAAGCAAAACAAATGAATAAACAAACAAAAAGCAGACTCAGGGGCGCCTGGGTGGCTCAGTTGGGTAAGCATCCAACTTCGGCTCAGGTCATGATCTCGTAGTTCATGAGTTCAAGCCCCGCATCAGGCTCTGTGCTTACAGTTCAGAGCCTGGAGCCTGCTGCGGATTCTGTGTCTCCCCCTCTCTATGACCCTCCCTCCCTCACACTCTGTCTCTCTCTCAAGAATAAACGGGAAAAAAAAGAGCAGGATCAGACCCACAGATACAGAGAACAAATTGATGGTTGCCAGAGGGGAGGAGATTGGGGGATGGACAAAATGAGTGAAGAGGAGTGAAAGATACAGACTTGCAGTTATGGAATGAATAAGTCACGGGGATAAAAGGTACAACATAGGGAATATAGTCACTGGTACTGTAACAGTGTTGTATCATCACACTTGTGGTGAGGACAGTATAGTGTATAGACTTGTAGAACTACCATGTTGTACACCTGACACTATACTTCAATCAAAAAAAAAAAAAAAAAGACAATCAACCCATATGCCCATTGCACCTTTGGGTGGGCAAGGCAAATATTTCTTAGATGATAACATATACTATCACACTTAGAACTTTTCTACTATTGCCTTTGTGGAGATCTGAAAATATTTCACTGCCCAGCCATTAATCCTCAAACCAGTTTGAGGAAAAAGAGAGGAAACTGGGAAATTTTGTTTGCAATGTCCTTTTTCTGGTTGGTGCCCTTAAACTTTTTTGACTGTGGCCAACTTAGGCTTGACATGAGACCCCATAGCCTATCATCTTCTGCCTGTTCCCTCTTTCCAAAAGAAAACAAACAAAACTCAGTAGTAAAAAACAAAACGAAACAAAACAAAACCTTAGAGGAACAAGAATTTTTTATTCACTTTATAAAAACATTATAAACATACCAACATGATTTTGTACTAAAGTTCTATTATATATAATACCTATTTCTCATGTGTATATATTTTATAAAAATTTAAATATTTTTACATTGTATATGATTCATATTATATTTTACAATATGAAACAATGCTGTCTTCAAAAGTTTAGTAATGCTTAATAATTCTTAGTAGGTTTCAAATAAATAAGATTTGGTAGTCCATAGTGATGAAAGTTTGTAGAATCAGGCATCACTTGCATGGAAGAAACTGGCATTTTGGATTTCATAACCTTCTCTCACCCATTCTATTAGCCTTGGACCATAACTCAAGAACCATTTTTTTCTTGAGAGACAACAAGGTAGACATTTTGAGCATAGACCCATTTTGTTAGGAAATGAAGCCTAAGCATAGTGGTGCTCACATTGGTAGAAAATAGACATTCTAATCACAAATTTTCCCTTCAAATCTTCTGAGGAATGATCTCTTTCCAGACCTTCAAGTGCTTTTTCCCAACCAAGGATCTTGCGGTAGTGGAGTGAAACGCAGTAGACACCCCTCCCGGGACAGTGAAAATAGAAAGTTTGCCAACTTCTTCCTCAAACGCCCAAGAGGATTTTCTCCCTGGGGTTTTTTAGTTAGGATCTTGAGCACTCAGAAGAGAGGTATAGGAAAACAGAGGAGTGGAGTTTAAATAAAGACCAAGCCATGTTTACTAAAAGGCCTGAGTAGAGAGAAAAAGACAAAACAACAGGTGGAGAGTCTGAGGCCACCTCCCATCACGACAAAGGACAATGTCAGGGAACAATCAGCCATCTTAATTCTTGAATGATTAAAATTGATCCCCATAGTCCAGGGACACACATAGTACAGCAAAGGAAGCTACATAAGAGCTTCAATCCCCTAGGGCCTGGCAAAGTTCTACTTCCTTTCTTTCCTTTTCTTCTAAAATTCAGTTTGAATGCATGTTTCTCTTGGATTCAATGAAATCCCAGGCTTCTGAGAAATAAGCTTCAGAGAGGGCTCCCTAACCATTGTTAACTATAAATAAACCCCAGGGAAGAGGAACTCCTTTCTTTCAGTCTTCCCTAAAATTTGGGAGCTATTTAACAATACAAGATTCTATCATCTACAAGGTAAGATTAACTGTCTATGTTTTTACAGATAAGGACACTAAGGGTCAGAGAAGTTGAGAAATGAGGGATACACAGTAACAAGAGCCAGAGACAAGCCAGAATCCAGGTCTGACTCCAGAGCCTGGACTCATCCTTCTGTTAGGTGATGCCCACGGCTGGATTATCAAGCACAGTTTTTGGATATCTTTGAGGAGGTGAAAAGGATGGTGGCAAAGCCAGATATGGAGGAGCTGGAGGAAGCAGTGGGGTAGGGAAGGCCATGAGCCATCATCAAAGAGTGTGTTCAATCAGCAAGTAAATGACAGGCACCCTCCATGGCTCCATCTCTATGCCACAGGCTGGGAAGGGCACCGAGGCACCAGAAGAGACGGACCTTAGCCACATTAGCATGGGCACATAAATGAGGTCAGAGGACAGATAAAGGGGTAATAACTGTGGGGATGAGCAGGGGGAATCTTAGGACTCAGCTCGGGGAGTAGGGGCAGCCCCGGTGGAGGACACGTGTCCCCAGTAAGGAAATGCATGAGGGTAGAGTTAACGCCAGGCATGTTATGGGCAGTACATTTCACAGAGGACATAAGGCTGTTATCTTAACAATTTATCTTGACCGTTTAGGCATCAAGTGACCCTTGCGTCATGGCTAGGCACAGGTGTCTGTCCTTAAGGGAAAACAATGACCTGCAGGTTGACTTCCAGGGCTGGCTTTATTTGTACCACAAAAGTATAAATATCAGAAAAATTTGAAGATACAAAATTAAATAAACACAACGAGCCTCTGATGCAACTCAACACACAAGGACACGAAGTTCCTCAATGCAAGGTCAACTGTATCTCCCTTCCAGGCATTCAGTCCCCAAAACGGCTCAGTCGGGTTCACTTTGCCCCCAACCCTCTTGCACATCTCCAGGTGCTCTTTGCTGCACAAAGTGCTGCCCATCCAGGGCCTGTCATACATCCTCCAGAGGCCCTGCCTGGCCCCTCAGATAGTACCCTGGCAGAGAACATGGTATTTCCCAAGTTGCATATCATTCTGGCTTTTGACATCTTCCATTGTAGCTAAGTAGTTATTTTTGTGAAATTAAAAGATCTGGTGATTTTCTCCCCACTTTTTATAAATTCTGCAATGAGTGGCCATTGTCCTTGTGCTCCGGAAATCTCTGTGAACTTGGTCTGGTCTTGCCCGCACGCAAATGGAAATGCCTAGATGGAACTCAGGCCGATGGAAAGGGTTTGGCCAAGTCCCAAAGAAAATAAAATGATTCGACCCCAAGGAGGCAGACAGTCCTGATTCCGGGCACACGAGGTAAACGCGAATGGAAATCCAACTGTTGCAGAGAGTGATTGCTCAGATGGAGCAAATGTGCTGTGAAATCAGCCCTTGGAAAATCATCTGGAGTTCATCTTAGTGAAATCCAAAAACAATAACTGACTCCCCGGCCGCCCCAGAGGGAGCCTCAGGAGCTCCCCTCGTCAGAAGCCCGGAAAGCCTCGGCAGGAGCCAGGCCCTGGGTCTCCGACTCTGCCCTTGTTTATTTACAAACCTGCTTTCCTTTCCCACCTCAGGTCATCCCTCAGCTTTGCCCCCTGGGGAGCCCAGGGCATCCATCATGCCTCTCACGGGGCAGGCGCAGAAGCACACACGAAAAAGAGAAACCATTAACTCCACAGCTGCCTCACCAGCCCAGAGCCCAGGCAAAGAGTTCCTGCTCACAGTGGGAGGATGGGCAGACCTAAGACTTTCCTCTGGGCCTTTGCAAATTCAGAGGGAGAGGTGAATCAGAAGGCAGTTCCTGAGGTCCCCTGGAAAAGAGAATGACCTGTTGGGTTGGGCTTTGCCTATCGAGGTGCACATTCTAAAATGACAGAGAAGCAGCTCTGGTTGCTGGGGCCTATTTCCTTCTTGCGAAGTGGCCTGATCTCATCTGCATTCCCAGAGGCACCAGGAGTCAGCCCAGGAAGCTTGTATCCGCACCAGCGGGGAGAGCGAGGAGATGTCTCAGTGCAATGACTTGTGATTGCTTCCACAGACAATTTGTTGTCTTGTGATGGTCAGGTTTGGAATATCACAAACGATAGAGTGACATGGGTGACTCTCTGAAGGACTGATGGCTCCTGTCCCCAAACCTCACATCTGTCCTTGACACCCTCCCAGAGTCTGGAGCCAGCCCACTCTCTCTCTGGGTCTGTGATCTCACTTGGAAAACTCAGATGGTCAGGCTAAGCAAAGAAGTTGGAGGGAGTCATGGGAAGGAATGGGAGAATGTTTGTAAGCTGCTTAGCAGATGAAAGTGACAACGTGTCAAATTTTCCAAGCTGGTTTCCAAAGCTTTCTGTTAATGGGTCTTCCAGAAGCCCATCTCTTAACAACCTGAACAAGTCTGATTCCTGACTTTCTCTGCCACAACACACAAGATGATGACATTCATACGGGCAACACGCTCCCATGGCCCAACCCACGCTTGTGCCCAATTCCCAGCACGTTGGCCATCCTCCACCCTTCCTCTCCCACCCATGACAGCAAATCAGGATAAAAGTGAGTGGAAGGGCATGGTTATGGGTATAATCTAGAAACCACTCTAGTCACAAAAAATAAATTAGTGAACAAATCCCTCAAAAACTTTACTAGAAGGAACAAAGGACTGTTGTCTAAGTGCAGTCTTGTTGGGCCCATGATTGAACAGGAGAGTTGGAGCAGCTCAGAGCTCCCTGAGGGGGGTCTGACTCCTGGGCAACAAGCCAGGATGCCCTAATTTCAGTGTCTGCTGTTGGGGATTGGCCATGATTCCAGGCCAGTGTCCCCAGCTGTCAGAAGATGGCCCCAGGGTTGGTGCCATGTACAACACTGCACCCCATTGTTGCAGACTGACAACTTCCATGTCTGGCGGGGTTTGGGGTAACTAAAGTGTACTTATATCATCAAGATGTTCATGTGATCTTGTGACCCAGAAGAAGACACCGGGCTCCTGGGCCATGGACGAGACATGAAACTAAGGAAGGTGGCCTGGCAGGGGGACCTTAGTAGAAAACGGGGTGGCGGGGGAGGTCTGTGAGAATTCCCAAGACATGGGGTGAAGGATTCTCTCAGCATTTAGAATCTGCCTTCTTTGTTCCACTTCTTGGGCCTCCGGCAAGGTAATAACTTCTTTCCTTTTCCTTCCTGCCTCTAATAAAGAATGCAGCCGAAAATCGGTATTTGGGGGCTTTAAATCAAACCAGCAGCTTACCACACCAGATACCACTGGGCCCTGATCCTCACGCAGTTGCCAGAGGTCCTTGGGGCGCGGCTGGCCTGGAGAGAGGTCAGAGTTCTTTCAAGCTGATTGGGTATTTGGATGTGCTTGAAACCAAAATGGACATTCCACAGAAAGTCTATGTGTCCCTCTGAGTCACAGCAACTGCACCAAACAACTGGGAGCTACGGGCGTCAGTAAGGACTGTAAAGTGGCTCATCCCTTTTCATGCTCTAAGTCCCTTGCCTCTATGGTTTGACAAGAGATATTGAGTTGACAAGAGCCATCCAAAGGCTTAGCTTGTCTAATTTGCAACATCTGGGGCTTGGCCTTCGCTGACTGACCTCGGGCAAGAACGTCAGTGTTTTTGCCATAGTTCATTCTCATTCATTCCACAGACGTTCGAGTGTCATGCACACCACAGACCCGGTCACGCTTTCAGGGAGCTGCTCATCTGCTAGAGACAGGCAAGAAACAAATGCAGAGACATCCAACGCGCCCTAGGACGGTAAGGAATTTCATCTCTTTGGTCTCTCCAGACCCTAGAAGAACACCTGGCACGTAATAAGCACTCAATAAATGAGTATGTTGGTAACCACGGAAGGACGTCTGAGCTCTAAGGGTTAAGGCCAGAATGCAAGTTTGCGGAGACAGAGAAGGGCCAGAGGAATGGCCTGCGAGGTGGCGCAGCTGAGAGAACAGGCCCAGCACCTCACTGTTTGTGCCCACGTGCCTGTCACGCTGTGACTGGATTTGTTTGCCGGAGCTGCTACAGCAAGAGCTACAGACCGTGCGGCTCAAGCAGCGGAAACTATTTCACAGTTCTAAAGGCCGGGAGTCCAAGGGGAAGGCATCGGCAGGGGTGCTCCCTTCCGAGGACTCTGAGGGAAGTCTGTCCCAAGCCTCTCTCCTTGATGTGTAGACGGCCGGCTGCTCCTACGTCCCTTCACACCGTCTGCCTTCCACGCACATCTGTGTCCAAACCTCTCCTTCTTACGGGGACACCAGCCATGCCTGTCTGAATGACTTTGTTGTAACTCGATTACCTTTCTAAAGATCCTGTCTCCAAATAAGGTCACACTGTGAGGTACCAGGGGTTAGGACTTCCACATATGAATTCTGGAGTGGACACAATTCAACCCACCAGTAAGTGCTGAATAAACACAAGCTGTTAGCAAAATCAAAACCAAGGAAAAAGTAGAAACAAAATCAAAACAAACATTCATAATGCAGTCAAAATTTTTGTTTCACTAGGTCAAAATCTTCCAGTAGCTCCACGTCACCCAAGATATGAAGGCCAAGTCTCTCAGCCTGCTGGTCAAGGTCTTCCATGAGAAGCCTCCACCTTGTTTTCCAGCCTTTACCTGCTATCTAGACAATGTCTCCCTGGTGCCTCTGTTCCAGTGGTTCTCCCCCAGAAAGCCCCTTTTTTTCTCTTCTCTGCTTACCCAACTTCAGCCCCTCCCCAGAAGCCCAGCTATAGGCTGTGCGCCTTTGAGGATATTTCTTAAGATGGTTCACTAGTCCATATCCCAGCACACTCAAGGGAACTCTGAAGAAGAAAGGGACAGTTTTCAGAGGTATGGAGAGGCAAAGGGAAACCAGAAAGGGACCCAGGGACCAAGCATTAGCAGCAAGCCATATCATCCTGTGCTCTACAGGAGCTGTGGCTTTAGAGGAACCAGCCAAACCAGAATCGTAACAAGACAGGGAGGAAGCAAGGGGAATAAATCCTAGGCCTCACTTTTCCTTTTCCCCTCCCATCCCCTGCCTGTGGCTCTCTGGGTAAGCCCACCAGGAAGCTGGGGGCAAGGGGCCAGTCAACGTGGTCTCCAGCAGTCTGTCCCAGGGCACCCAGGGCAGAAAAGAGAGGCTCTGGGCATGAGTAGGGGGCAGACAGAATCATGAGCACACAACCCGCCCCTGTTTATCTTGCCCTCCTTGGAACCCACAGGGCATTTTTCATCTGGACCGTGTATATGACCTGTAGCCAAACCGATCACTCGCTGGTGATCTCACTTTCCAAGTGTGTGGCTGTCGCTATGGCTAGAGTATAAGCCCCAAAGCAGAGAGCGTGTCAGCCCGCTTCCTCTACACCCACCCCCTGTAGTGCTGAGCACAAAGCTGGGCTTGTAGTACGTGCTTAGTAAATCAGAGCTGAATACAAGCTGGGTTTTAGAGATGAAGTGTGGGTGGGATCCGCACAAATACATACTGAAAAATCACCGGCTCTGGAAGAACAATTGTCAGGCCCATTTCCTGCTGCAGATGGAGCCAGGAGACGCTCGGGGCTTGGCAACCTGACAGCTGAGGAGCCGCCAGGGAATTTAGCAGGAGACAGAGAAAATGAGCCCTGCGGGTCTGGCCCAGCCCCATCAAAAGCAGACTCAGGGCAGAGTCTCTCTTCCCAGATTCAGGGGCCAAGGTGGGGTGGGTGCTGGCTCTGTTTGCTCAGGTCTGCTCTGAGCCAGAGTATGGGGGAATTAGGGAGGAGGCAGCATCATTCTGGAAGCTGATGGCTCAGCCTCAGGCCAGGCAGAGCTTGAAGGCACAGAAACTGTCACCTAAAGGGAGAGCACAGATGTGTCAATTGTGGCATCCATCATACTATCCTAGCCCCTCCTCTGGTTGAAGCTGTTCGCGCTTGACCTAGGCTGGGTTGGGACGAGGGGTAGTCACTGAAAGGACCAGCAGTGGGCACCTGCCTCAATGACAACCTGCCCATAGGCTAGTCATTGGCATGTGTGATGAACACTGTGGCCATCACCTCAAAATCCTTTCTAGCCCAGAGGAACTTCCTGGTCATTCCGTTTCCCTTTCCCAGGAATGCACATGTGACTCAGTTCTAGCCAATGAAATTTATAGGAAAGTCTGCTGGGAAACTTCTAGGAGAAAGAAAATGACAAAGACAATCTCCCTAGTTCTCTGTACGCCGTGTGTCAATGGGATGCTACAGCGACTGCCACCACCTTGCTACAGCCAGAAGTTCAACCACCACGGAAGCTACTAACACAAAGGTGGCAAGAACTTCTGTCTCCGAGGAGATAACTGAGCCTCTGAAACAGCCAGTCTTCACGCTTATAATTCCAGTATTCCAGTTGCCTGAGGTAGTAAACGCTATTGTTTAAGTCAGCTTCACTGGGGTTTCTGTTACTTACAGCCAAGAGGACCCTATTTGATATGATCTGACAGACAATTAGCTAAGCTGGGTAGACTACCCCCCTCTGGGACGTGAGCAAGACAAGTAGGCCACCTGTGGTTCAGGAGAGAACTTTAATGGGTACACAAACTTTTAATAGTTATGTGTTTATCATCTATTCACTGAAACCTGTAAGTAGAATATCAAACCTGTGACACCACGTTTCTTTTGAAAATAAATTTGCTTGGGGCGCCTGGGTGGCTCAGTTGGTTAAGCATCCGACTTTGGCTCAGGTCATGATCTCGCGGTCCGTGGGTTCGAGCCCCGCGTCGGGCTCTGTGCTGACAGCTCAGAGCCTGGAGCCTGTTTCAGATTCTGTGTCTCCCTCTTTCTCTGACCCTCCCCTGTTCATGCTCTCTCTCGGTCTCAAAAATAAATAAATGTTAAAAAAAATTTTTTTTTAAAAAAGAAAATAAATTTGCTTATATAAAAATGTGAATGATTATAAAGGGGAACATTAGGCAAAGTACAGATGGTACAAAGTGAGATATGGTATACAGAATGTGACTCTGAAATGTTAGTAAATTAGATCAGAGGCCACTAAGGAATCAGCCAGTAAGGAGTGAGAGGGGATGGGGCGCCTGGGTGGCTCAGTGAGGTAAGCGTCTGACTTCAGCTCAGGTCATGATCTCACTATTCCCAAGCTCGAGCCCCACATTGGGCTCTGTGCTGACAGCTCAGAGCCTGGAACCTGCTTCGGATTCTGTGTCTTCCTCTCTCTCTCTCTCTGCCCCTTCCCCACTCATGCTCTCTCTCTCTCTCTCTCTCTCAAAAATAAATATACATTTAAAAAAAAAGGAGAGAGGGGAGCAGAAACACCAAGAGGGGGAGACATTTAACGACTGGAACTGAGTACGTTTATTTGCCAGGCCTGGGTCAAGAGCTGGGGAGGCTGCAAAGAACAAGACTATCATTCACCTGATGCCTCCAGTCCAGTGTGGAGGTAGACAGGGAGTAGATAACTTCATACCATATAATTACAACACCAGTAAATTCTATAAGAGAGACAAAGCAGTATTAGGATTGTGTGTAAAGAAAAACCTGACTTCACCCAGAGAGAATAGAAAGGCCAGAGAGAGATGGAGAAAGGAAAAACTCATCACAGTGACCACTCCCATTGGCCCAACTCAGGGCCATGAGTATCCTTAAAATATACTTTGCTTTAGGAGGCTGTTATGGGCTGAACTGTGTCCCCTCAAAAATTCATACATTGAAGGCTGCTTAGGATGTGGCCATACCTGGAGAGATGTTTCAGGGATAATTAAGTCAAAATGATGTCATTAGCATGGGCCCTAATCTGACTGGTGTCCTAATAAAGAGGAGAAATTCGGGCAGAGAAACATGCACAGAGGGAAGATGATGTGAAGACACTGGGTGAAGACAGCCACCGACAAGCCAAGGAGAGAGGTCTGGGACATGTCCTTCCTCAGGATGGACCTCAGAAGGAAGCAGCCCTGCCAACCCCTTGATTCTGGACTTTCAGACTCCAAACTGCAAGACCATGCATTTCTGCTATTTAAGCCGCCTTGTCTGTGGCACTTTGTTAACGGCACTCCTCGTAAGCTAATACAGAGGCCTGCGGGAGTTTACGTCCTTCAGAGTTAAATCAGCCTGACTGACCCTAAGAGAAAATAGACTCGAGTTTGGGAAGGGAAGACTCAAACCAGGCAGGATTTCACAGGGCAGCCCCCTTTGTGACTGGCAGGCCTCGGGGTCTTCTCCCATCCCTCATCTCCTCCAAATGGGAAATCTGTAGCGGACGCCTTTCCTCTTGGATGGCGAGTGAGCTGGTAAGGAGAACCCCCACCCCTGCCAGGTCATGGGCCCCCTGACCATAACCTTGGATCAGTTGTAACAGTCCTGCAGGGACGACCGACCAGGTTTACTGCCAGGAAGAGAAACCCCAGGAAGCCAGCCTTTCTGCTTTTTGGGGTAGTGGGGTGGAGTGAAATTCTCCAGCCATGACTCATGCAAGGTTTCATGGGGAAGGGAAGTTAAGAGAGTCATAATGACCATACTGAAAAGCAGTTAAGCCCATTTTCATGGCAGCATTACACAGAATTAAAAACTGCACGATTTGATCCTCTTTGCGATCACAGCTGCCATGAACTAAAATGCACCAGCAAACTGGACAGGGTGAGCTTAGTGCTGTGACTCAGGCTGGGCACACAGGCCAATATCCAGGGGAGGAAACCTTGAGCTTCAGGAGAAAATACCCTCATCCTTCTGTTCCCTTCGTATTCCTCAGACTCCTTGAAATCTCATGGGTGGGGACACCCTAAGAGCTGGCCTGTGCCAGAGGGAGAAGGGCAGGGGCCTTGGCTGGCCAGATTTCAGAGACTCTGAGGATGAGACTCACTCTTGTCCTGGTAAGAAGAAACCCCCTGGGACTGCTGGGAAGGTGAAGAATTTGTAGCCATGCCTAGCCTAGAGCCCACTAGTTTTTCCGTCCAGAGTTTCTTGAGCAACACCTCCAACAGCAGTAAGACTTGGACAGACAGCACTGAGGAAATCCCAGAGAAGTGGGGGGCCCAGCAGGGAGAAAAACAGGCTCTTTCACGGAGGACAGGAGATTGACATGTGCTAAGTGGGGGGTGTGGGGCTTAGCCAGGAGCTTTGCCACACACCAAGACTCGAAAGCTGGGCAAACCTCTCCCCACCAGAAGCCAGCGCTCTGGGAGCTGGGCAGTCAGTACTTTCAGACCAGCTGGTTGGCCTCGCTGCTTCCATCTGTGTGCCAGCATTTATTGAGTGCCGAGTGTTTACAAAGTGCAATACTAACAGCAGAGGCGAACTTTAATATTAAATAGGAGATGATTCTTTGGTGTCTCGGTCTTTGAACTTGGTTTAGATGAGCAGAGGCAGCCTACTCATTCTTTTAATGGAGTGAGCAAGAGGCAGGAATGGTCACAGAAAAGGGAGTTATTCACTGAACTGCTTTAGCTGTCCCTGAGTTCATCCAAGCCCTATTTACTTTGTGCTAACCTGGCATCCAAAGTCAACCAACCAGCATTTGCTTCGTGCCCTGCTGGGGGACATACAAAATGACTCAGGTTGGAGTACACGCCTACAAGGGTTTTTTTCAACCTCACTGAAAGACACACGTGCATGTGAATAATCACTAACAACATAGGCATTGTGGGTGAGGGCCCTGGACTTTCGAGAGCAAGGAGAACAGCTCACACACTTCCTCACGGCACCCACGAATGATACTCTTTCCTCTGTGTGATGGCAGCAAGAGAAAACATTTCTAGAAGCAGGCACAACCAAAGAGACCACATCCCCCCCCCCCACTGCACCCCTGTCCCAGATGGGGAAGGAAATGCCAAAGGAACTTCTTCTCCCCCCACCCCCCGCTAAAAATTATTGATAATAATTGCCAGAACTATTTGTTGAGAGTGTACTATGTGTCAGGCACTGAACAGTTATTCTCATTGTTACAATTCTGCATTGCAAGCTGTATGTCCCCATTTCACAGATGTGAAAGTACAATGACGTGATTAAATCATTGCCAAAGGCACACAGCTAGAGGCAGAATTTAATGCAGAATCTGGTGACAAAGCTTTCCTCCCAGCCTGCCTTGAAATTGCTCAATGTTTCCATAATCAGTGATTACAACCAATTCAATTTGAAGAATAATAAATTTGGAGTGTGTCTGAAAAGGAGTCAGCAGTTATAAATACTCATGTAGATTTCTGTTGAGCAAGATCCAGTAAATTGTAAGGAGTCACAGTTCTACCTGGAATCCATTTTTCATTCAGGACACATGTCAGCAGCAGGCTGATCTTTCCCTGGATCACAATGCAAGAAGAGTGAGGCCGTCAGCACTGTTTCCTTGAATCCTGCTGTGCAACGGCAATTTATTCTAGAAACCACGCTGCAGAGCATGGCCAAAAATAGAAATGCAGGTTTTGCATATTTTATTCCTTAATGCTAGCACTGTGACCTTGCCCATAGTGGACTGAAATGGCTGCTGCAATTAATCAAACTTTATTGACACTTGACGCGTCCCAAGTTGGCTTGAAGTGCCAGGTGCCTCAAAGGTGACAGTTATCTTCAGAACAACATTTACGTCAAAGTCTAATATTTTAAGCACATTAACCTCCCTTGGTGCAGTGAAAGTTTCTAAACTTGAATAGGCATTTAGAACTAATGTGTTCTCTAAGGCCTGGGCCATGGTCAAGCATGGGTTTTAACAATGTTTTGAAACAGGGAGGATGACCAAGGAGTTTTGAGCCCGACTTCACTAACAATAGGTCCATTTAGGTCAATTCCTGACCCTGATGGTCTGGGTAGTCAATCCTAGCAACCAAGGCTGGGTTCCCATAACAGTCATGAACTGGAGGCCAGTGAGGCCCACCTCCTGAGGCACAGAGATCCCATGATGGAAATAGAAGGCAGAACAGCCAAGAAAACCAAGACCCTCTCCGTCTGTCTCCACTCGGCCCCTGTGGGTGTCTGGCCTCCCACTCTCAGGTATTCACCCCTTCTCATTAGCACCATGCTTCCCAAATGACCACCATGGTCAGTGGCAAAATAAAGGTAGTTGATTTTTCATAAACCAATTACATTCCATGGAAAGGACTCCCCTTTCCACTATTTGTTGTCAAAGTAGGCTTTCTTTTAGAAGGTATGGATGATATCAGGCAGGAATTCGTTTTCTTGTTTAATGTTCTCACTTAGCAAAATAAGAAGTTAGCACTTTGTCAGGGGTTGCCAAAATTTTTGGAAACCTCACTGGTCTAGGAACCTCGGCATTAAAACATTCTCCGAAAGTTTGCCATGGAGATGCAAGGAGCACCCAAGCCCAGGAGAGTCCTGTGGGAATGAGCTTATGAGTTTCTTTTCCTCCGAAAGGTGGAAGCCTGAGATCAGTGAGCACAGGGAGAACTGGCAGGGGAGTCAGGCAAACATACTGTGTTTACTTTATAATTCTGCCAATGCTCTTCCCAGCTGCCTTTCCATCAAAGAGGAAGAAAAGATGAAAATGAATCTCCCGAAGAAAGAAAAGGGGGACTGGGCAGATTACAGCCTGGAAGGGAAGTTTTCTTATGGATGATTTACCACGCTTCAAAAAAAAAAGCGTTCTTCATCTCTTATCCATGTTCTCGATTTTTCCAAAGCCCTGCACATGAGGAAAATGCCTCAAAATGAAGCAAGAACAAGTCTGGTTAGTACTTTCTGTTCCCCCAACTTGGAAAGCTCTTCCTCAACCTTCTCCAACTTCCAAGGCACAAATTAAAACTCTTCCCAGGACCGGTCCCAAGCCGCCCTTTTCTGGGCCCCCACAGTCTCCATTCATGCATCCCGTACAGCGCTGCTCATCAGCTATTTTTACATAGGCCATTCCCTTCTGATTAGGAAAACAAAGTGAAAATGTTGAAACTTAGGCAATAACTTAGGCAATGTTCACTGTGTGCCTGGCCTTTCTCTCAACAACACAAAGATATCAGTGCATCAATCCCCTCAGTGACCCCGTTGTTAAGCAAACCCAGCGGCTCGGCAAACGCAGCATCACCCTACTTTCATAGCTAAAACCAGGCCCCTCTGATCTTTCTGCCTCTGACCACAGTCAGTGCCCAGTAAAAGTGTGAGTTACAAGACAGTTTGATTTGGCTATTTTAGGTGTTGCCAAATCTAGGAATATGGGGCTGGTCTAGATAATGTATGGGCGTTTTCTCCAGCTGTTTAATTGTGGGAACCTATAATTAACTTGCACACTCCACAGTCATATTATCTGTATAAACAGATATCTGTATCAATATCAGATTATCAATATCTGTATCAATATCAGATTATCTGTATCAATAGAGTTGTAATGTACCAAATTGTTGATCACTGACTGATAGCTCTGGGTGGGTACATAATACTATCACCGCCTTGGATCTTCGGAAGTTACAGGAGGGTGTACAAAATTTGTTATGTGTGTGTGAGTCCCAAAAGGATTAGCAAATTAATACATTATGCCTGTGTCAACACTTCTATTTTTAAACGAAACTATTTACTTTCTTAACTAACTTTCGGCTTTACTAACAGCTGTTAGTACAGCAAGCTGGTGTTTAATGAAGCAGGAAAAATAATAAACCATGTTGATGTTATTTCCCAAATAAGTGCTTTTTAAAAACATCTCTTTGCTGGGAAGCCAAAATGGAGCTGGAGAAGATCCAGAGAAATATAATAATATGGTCAAGAAAATGGAATAATTTCTATGCAGCCAAAAAAAAAAAAGAAAAGTTCTCATTTTCCTGGAAAGATGAGGGATGAAAGAAAATGTGACAAAAAGCTGTAAAATTGTGAAAGTCACAACGGAGATAAACATGGGAAGTTGTTTCCAAATTCCAAGACAACAGAATCACTTTTTCTTTCTACCTTGGAGATCCACCTAAATGTAGGTACCTAAAAGGAACTATCACTGCTCATGAATTGAGAAGAGGGATATAAAGTAGTACTAGTTTTTACACAGTGACAATTAGGAGCTGATAATTGGTTTAGAGGTGGATGGATTAAGTCATCGTAATAAATTATGAAGAGAAAATAATATGTGGGAGGAGGGAGGTATTTCTTAAGCTGATGAAGCAGATACTATGACCAGTAACTATGCCTTCTACCATAGTTCCTCAAACCAAATATGCTGAACGGACCGTGGATCAATGTGTCAATATTTGAATTTACATTTCTATAGGTCCCATTGTATTTGTCAGATGATTTGATTTTTGCTAGTATATTTTTGCTTGCACATACATAAAACTTATCCCCCTCTGACCAATTTCATTGCATTACTATGATGTAAAAACAATGGTCTTCTAATAAAAGGTCTTATTTTAGTGACGAATAATAGTCCTTCCTAACAGAACTACCAGCAGGACCCTAGTTAATACGTAGGCCCTTTGGTTGGTCTTAGGAGCATTAGCCCAAGTTTTGTCTTTGGCCACAACACATCTCCATCCTTCTTTCTAGTGATTCCAAATCCCCAAACTGCCACGTGTTCCAGGTGCAACAGCCATGTAAATAAATGATCCCTCTGCTCATAAACTCATCTTGGGCCGGGGACGTTGGGTCCTGGCACCCAAGCCATGAAGGTGCTCACAGGGATATATTCTAATATATAAAAGGAGATAATGAAAAGGGCTAGGAGCCCTTCACTGGCTTCAGTTCAACATGCTGTTGCCATTCCTCTGGCTTCTTCCTGACAGAGCCTTCTTGTAGCAGATAATCGCATTTCACCCTTTAGAACATGTGATTTATATTAATGTTGCAGCCTTGCCTCGCAGGGCGGCCTGCTTTCCCATGGTTGCTGGATGTGTGTGGTGTGTGTCCACAGAGCAGGGGCTGTGCCAGCATCGGCATGTCCAAATAAGATCTTGGAGATCTTTGCCGTAAGTGGGAATTATTCTGGCAAAGGTCCCTTATACCTTGCTCTAAATGTTATCCCTCCAAGAGCAGAAACTGACTTTGCGGAAAGGCTTTCTTGTTTAAAAAAGAAAGTAGCAGCTTTAGAAAATGCGTAACAGCTTTAAAGATGGAAAATGTATATTTTTACAGGCCCTTGTGAAATCAGCTTGCAGTAACTAATAACTATTTCACATACCCATTCGCCTCCTTCGGAGACCTTCCAGGATTCAAGATCTCAAACCAAACACAGTCTCATGTGTCCCCAAACTATTTGGTCTCAGGGTTGAAGAGAAATTCCTCTGAAGCCCCAGCGTTCCAGGATGCGGCACCCTACCCACGCCAAAGAAAAAAAGTACTTTAAAAAATGTGTTTCTCAATATTAGGGTACATTATGGATATGAAATCTTAGTCCAAATCCCCATGGCCATATAAAACATGTCGCATAATTGTGTTTGGGGGCGTGGAGGAGTGTTACAAAATAAATATTTCCCCATCAGAGAACGCTGGGAAATGTTCGCTAACACCTACGCCCAACCCCAGCAGGTTCCCCGGAAGGGTTTGGCAAAGAACAGGCCCCTCCTTGATGAGGTGCTGGAGTTGGTTAAAGATTAAATATTCATTTATAAAAATTGTGCATCTGAAAAATCAAAACCAAGGCCTGTCTGTGGGCGTCCATGCCGCCTGCGTTCCTTGGCTTCTGGTCTGTGAAATGTCCCGGGTCAACCAAGGACCGTCATCTCTTATTGAAGTACATCGTCCCTTCTTTCTCTAAAGCAGTCTGTGGAACACATCAAGGTTTTTTTTTTTTTTTTCTTTTTTGGAATTTTTTTCTTTATTTCCCCTATTGGAAAATTCTTTCTGAAACTGTTGATGGTTTGTTTCATAGGATTCCAAGAGATTCCTATTTGCAGGGCCTTGGGAGCACAAATCAATAGGTGTGATAATTGCTGGTTCCTCTTGGAGGACTCTTGCCTCCACCACACCCTCTAGATAGTCCTTGCTGCCCAGTCATGCCCAGTTGCTCTGAGGAGCCTCATCTGCCCGGTCTCTGGTGGCCATATTGAAGCGGGATGGCCGCGGAGATGGACAAGGGGCTTTCCCTCACTGCCCCTCTCCACTGGAAGGTTTAATGTCCTTATTTTCAACTACTCAGGAGCACTCCGTTCCAGATTCAGCAATTTCCCTTCCAGCTCCCGTGTCCTTGACAGAATCCCTTTCCCCTCTTTACACACACATTCACAGCCTCACTCCAATCACACAAAACTCTGTCTAGTTTCATGGCCTTAGTTTGTAAGTGGTGTGATGGTTGCAAATTAGTTATTAACAGGTCCTTCCAAGGCAAACTGCGTGCGTCTTAATCCCTTAAGAAGCCTGAAGTATTTCTCTTACCTCTAATGCTGGAATTTGAAGGCACCAGAGCAAATGGGCAAAATTTCAAGGCAGGTTGGCCTTTGAGGACCCTTCCGATCACAACGCCTGCTCTGGCTGCCACATTCAGATCGTGGGGATGGGGGTTTTGACACTATCTGGGACCCAAATTAGTCTACATATTTTAACACCATTTCAATCAGAAAGGAATTTATTCTGGAGAGGTTGGGAGATGAGAAACTTGACAAAATGATTCTAAAGTGTATTTAAGGGAATAAGTACATGAGAATAGCCAAGAAAGATTTTGAAAGGAAGAGGAAAGAGAGGGTATATTCTTGATTAGATATGAAACCATGAGTTCCATTTTTGCCTAGTGTGTAGAAAGCTGAAAATAGTGCCTTCCTCATCCTCACAACCACAGAAAGTCGGATAAACTATAAAACCATAAATGTCCTTAAACCCCAGAAAGCTAAGCTCATAGAGAATTAAAAAGCCTGAAATCTATGGAAAAACAGCACCTCCAAACAGAGATGGGACATAAGTAAGCACTTTTCTCTGGTTGAGTATGTGAAAAGGGACACCAGGTACCATCAAAAAAAAAATTATTTTTCAGCTAAAAATTGTAATGAATTGTCAAAGGCCAAAAGTGAGCTGGCATGAAAGTATAGCACCTGCGATTTGCAAATACAAGCAGACGTCACACCCAACTTACAGGCTCTTCTTCATAGGCCTCCACCCACGGCTTCAGAAAGGATTAAAAGCAGGGCATGAGGCCAAATAAGCTCTCTGTGGTGCAGGCCTGGGGAAGGGAAGCAACATTGCTAAGAGAAAGGCACAGTGTTACACCTAGACTCTTTTCCCCTTAAGCCACTGGGGAAAGGCAGTAAACTGTGTTGCACTGGGGCATACATGAAGATCCATTGCAGCTGGGAGAAGGGTGAGAGACCAAAACAAAACCTCTACACCTGGAAAGAGGGCAGGAAACAGTCCTGGGCCCAAGGTCCTATAAGAAGTCTTTTATCAGTGGGAGAGAGAGAGGACATGCTTTCCTGCCCAAGACAAAAGGCCAGCCCAAGTTCAAATGCCACAGGAAGGAAGGGCAGAATTTCTGAGAAAGCCCCACTTCTGAGACCCACATGTATAGGGCTAGCCTGGGACTGCACCAGGACAAAACATACCTACCCACACTCCCCAGCACCCAGTAACAAGTGTAACAGCCATCTACCCCATAGGCTGGGGGAAAGAGCATGGAGAAAGAATCTTTCTGAGGCAGAGATACAAAGTGAAGGCCGAAATGAGCGGAAGAAAGAACACGGAGGAAAAATCTTCCGATATCCCAGTCATGACCATAAACATAAGGTAATGCTAAAAGAATCTGAATCTGGTCATGTGTTGAATATAACCATAGCAAACCCAAAATAAAACAAAACCAAGAAAACACCAAACCCAGCTCAAATCCTGCTATATTCACTCAATCTAACAAAACAAGGTAAATGTCCATTTCCAGGCACAAATAGTATTTACCTCAGCTGGTCCACATGCAGCATTGGCATCAATCACAATTTAGGAGAAACATAAAAAAGCAAGGAAAAAAACCAAAAAACAAAACCCAACCTACTGTCAAGGGGCAAAGTAATCAACACAACCAGACTCAGAGATGATCCAGATAGAACTAGCAAATAGGGAATTTTAAAACAACTAATATATTAGAGGCTTAGTGGAAATGATGAATGTGTATGAACAGATCAAAAATTTTATCAGAGAGATGAAAACCATAAGAATCAAGTAGAAATGTCAGAAATAAAAAACATAGTAAAGATGAAGACCGCCTTTGATGGGCTCAAAAATAAATTTGACACAGTTGAGGATAGAAACAGTAAACTTGAAGGTAGGTCAATAGAAATAACCAAACTGAAACAAAGAGAAAAAAACAAAAGCCCAGATAATCCAAGAAATGTGGAACAGTATCAAACACTCTAACTGGAATTCTAAAAAGAGGAAAAGAAGAAAATGAGACAGAGAAATATTTGAAAAGATAGTTGTCAAAATTTCCAAAATGAAAGACATCATGCTGAGAACCCCAGGCAGGATAAATACAAATGAATAAAAAAAGCCAACATACCAAGATACATTATATTTAAACTGCTGGAATTGGATTATACTTACAAACATCTGAAATATTCAACAATAAAGAAACAACCTAAAGAAAGATCCAGACGGGTTCATTGGAAAATTCTATCAAACATTTAGAAAAGAAATTAGCACCAGTTATAGGCAATAGATTCTAAAAAATAGAAGAGAGGGTAACAAATCTCATTTTATGAGGCCAGCATTACCCTGACACCAAAACCAGACAGTTTAAAAAACTATTAATATCCCTCATGAACATCGATGCAGAAATCCTTTTAAAAATATTAGAAATATATAAAGAGACTACAGGGAATAAACACTAAGTAAATTATAAATGGATAAAATTGCTTATGCCGATGTTAAAAAATTGGAAATTTCAAGAGAAAAAGAATAATATATCATAAATAAATGGAGCTTATTGTGGAAAAGCAAAATGGATTAAATATTAAAAATTATGTCTTCAGGATATCTGGGTGGCCTAGTCAGTTAAGTGTCCAACTCTTGATTTCAGCTCAGGTCATGACCTCGCAGTTCGGTTTGTGAGAATGAGCCCCATGTTGGGCTCTGTGCTGAACAGACCCTGCTTGGGATCCTCTCCCTCTCTCTCTGCCCCTCCCCTGCTCATGCATACACGTGCACTGACTCTTTCTCTCCCACCCCCTCTCAAAATAAATAAACTTTAAAAAACTACGTCTTCTACCATATTAACAGCATTTTTAAACACACAGAATACATTGCTACTATGTTCACTTTTGTCATGTCTTTTTAGAACAATTGAAAAAATTTTAATGTATTTCATTTTACCTTCAATTATTCAATTTTCAGTGCTCTTCATATCTTTGTTTAGATACATGTTCCTGCTTGAAGAACAACATTTCTGGTAGAATGCATCTGTGGCCAATAAAGATTTCGTTTTTGTTTTCTGAACTCTTGCCGCTGGGTTAGGGTGGAAGGGTTTTGTTTTTGTTTTTCTGTTTCCTTCCCTCAGTTTTATCGGTGTTGTAGGGAAAAGGTTTTGTCCTTTCTCCTTCAGATTGAGGCTTTTGTTCCAGAAGGGGCAAGGAGGGGAAGGGATCGTTTCATGGCTCTCTGTAGTGGCCTTTCCGGCCCCCCCACCCACCCCCCTTCCCCAGATCTGCCCCACAGAGAGATTCTCAGAAGTTTGGTCAGTCTTTTCTATGAGAAAAGTCTGCAAAAAGTGCAGACCCTTATATATATGTGGTCCCCAGGGGCTCCACATTCCCTCACCAGCCCACACTCGTTCTCCACTAATTCTTTACCTATTCCAGGTGACTTTTGTTGGTCAGATCTGCACCCAGGAAAGCAAGGGCTCATGGCCTGTGCTTCTCCACAGGCCCCAATGATCCTTAGATTTGAGGCTAATTGCTTACCCTGTAACCTCAGCTCTCAGATGGGTCCAAAAAAAAAGGAGTAAACTTGTAGTTTGTCTGGAGTTTTTTTGTTTGTTTGCTTTAATCAGAGTGGAGGTGACATTCCTCCTAGATGTCTACATCTTGAGCTTTTACTCTCTTCTCACCTGCTAGCCCACAAGGCCATTACATTCCTCAATATGCTTTCCATACTCACAAGAATGCCTCAGTGACAGTCACGGCTGATGAGGACTGAACGGAGATAACAACACACTAACTCAAAGACGCTCCCATCAGCCTGGAGAGAGCCTCCTTCCAGCAGACAGCCCTACTCTGTGGTGAGCTAGAAGCTGGGGTCTTTAGCCCCACACCAGAAAGGGTCAGTAGAGAGTCCAGCTTGGAGAGAGGGAAATGAGGATACAAGCAGCCTCCTGGGTCCCTTTGCTTTCCAGACTCTGTCTCAGCCTCCAGTGCCTATTGGTCCCCTTGTGGGTGCGATCTGGGAGGCTGGGACTGGCCCCCATTCTAGCAGCATCCCCATGAGTAATGCCAGGAGCAATCTCTTTGCAGCTGAGGGCTGGGAGCGGTAGAGAGTGTTTCAGCCTTTGCAGGTGAAGATAATGGTTGAGAAGCCGCACTTATTGGAAATGGAAAATGGGATCCAAAAGACACAATCTGTTCCTACTCTATACTGTGTACCTTTACAGGTGTCTGAGCTGCTCTGGTCTCCGGTGGGTTCATTCAACTTCAGTCTCTAACAAAAATGAGGGACAGGGCAAAGAGAAGCACACACTCACCTGCTGTCTGTATGGGGCCTGTATCCGTGCTGGAAAGGGACAGCTGATTTCTTTCTTTTTAATGAAGAGCTAATAGGGGCGGCTGAGCAAATAGAGCCTCTCCCTCTTCCCTCAGGGTAGTCCTTCGTAGTGAAAGTCATTCTCTTGCCTCCAAAGATACCTTAGTTATGTGCATATTAATGAAATTGCTCACAGGATGCAATACAAAAGGACTTGGTTTCTTTGTAGGGTTTGAGACTCTCAGTTAATTCATATTCGCATCTAACATTCACCTCAAAATACCCCTAAAGAGTTAGATTTCATTATCTATGTTTTACAGGGAGGAAAATCAAAGCTCATAGGGAGTGACTAAAACATAGTCACTCAGCTCTTTAGGAGAAGAAATCTCTTGGAGTAGCACTGGAGGACCCAGTGTGCTCACACACGGAGGGAGTCACAGACACCTTTACGTGGGATCTGCTTTCAGCAACCTACGTTCTCGCCTTTGTCACTAAGCCCTCCTGTTGGAGTCTAAGCTTGTCTGTCAGTCAGGAAACAAGAAACAGATGATGTGCTCAAAAGGAAAGTGCAGTGAAGAAACCATACAGTGTAATAAGCAAGGTTTAAGGAAATCACCAAGGGACAGTGAAGTGCCCTCACAGCCAGTGTATTAGTCTGCTAGGGCCGCCATAACAAAATACCACAGACTGGGTGGCTTCCATAATAGAAGTGTATTTGCTTATAGTTCTGTAGGCTACAAGTCCAAGATAAAGGTGTCGGCAGGTTTGATTTCTTCTGAAGCCTCTCTCCTTGGCTTGCAGATGGGTGCCTCCTTACCGTGGTCTTTCCTCTGTACCTGTGCATTCCTAGCGTCTCTTTGTCCAAATTCCTTATGCTTATAAGGATGCCAGTGAGATTGGATTAGGGCCCACCTAAAGGCCCCATTTTAACCTAATCACCTTTTCAAAGGCCCTATCTCCAAATCCAGTTATATTCTGAAGTACTGGGGTTAGGGCTTCAATATACGAATTTTGGAGAGGACACAATTTAGCCCCTAACAGCTAGTAACAATGACGGAGGGGTAGTTATTACTACCCTATGACTGGAGGGGCAAAGAGGAAGACCCTGGCAAGGATGGCTACATGGAGATGGCCACCTGACAGGAGTTGTGCCTTTGATAGACAGGTGTAGCCAACACGGCCTGGCAAGGACGGGATGGGCAGAATAATTACCCTGACATCACTGTCCACCCCTCTCTAACCTCCCATGGGTAACTTTCTTTGGCTGAACCCAATAGGAAGCCAGAGGCAAGGGAACCCATTGACATAGCCCACAGGTGTCTACCTCCTACCGGCCTTGAGCAGGATGGGAAAGGGTGGAGGGGCAAGTATGAGATAGTATGGCTTGCAAACTGAACACTAAACTCTGCTCTGAAGCAATGGCGATTTACTGCCTGGTTTTTCAGTTATTCCTAGGTATGTTCAAAGATGAGAGACTCTGAGAAAACAACCAAGTCTTTAGGGTCATTCTGAGGAGACATTTCCCAAGAAAAATCTCTAGAGACGTCTTTCCTAGGGTTGGGGTCAAGAGTGTCATCTGCATTACTGAAGTGGGCAGCAAAGAAGGGGCAGGTATGACCTGGGTTTCCACCCTCTCCTCAGAGCCCTTTCAGTCACTGAGTGCAGATGTGTTCATGGGTGCTTGTGATCATACCTCTAGGCCTTTATTCATGCTGCTCCCTCTGCCTGGAGCACCCCTCACGCTCCTTTTCACTGACTGACTCTTACTTACTCTTCAAGAGGGGCATCCACTCCCCAAACCCTTTCTTGGACTGTGAGGCCCAGGTTAGGTGCCCCTAAGTGCATTGCCATCATGTTATCCCCAATGTATTACTTGTTTGCTTGACTAAAACAGAGACTCAGAATAAAAAAGCCCCCTGGGTGGGGGGTAACCCATGGCAGTAGGCCTTGGCCCAAAATCAAAATCAAAGCAGTCAGCGGGACTGAAGGTCATACTCTGAACTTCCTGTAAGGTAAGGAGACTCTTATTGGAGATGTAATAGGCAGACCAGTTTTATTGTTTTAGCCAGGGGACAGTAGCAAGTGATAGGGATGATTACCTAAAGATCTCAACCTTTAATGTTTTATGTAGGACACAGCATAGATGAAAGTAGAGGAAGTTATCCATCCATCCATCCATCCATCTGAGCATACCCTGGGGGGCCGCTGTGCTAGGAGGTCAGGGGGTTCAGGAAAGCCTAAGTGATGGTCCTTGCCATGCAATGACTTACAGCCAGGAAACAGAGATGACACGTGCATGTGAGGCATTAGACAACACTACCATGGGCTCCTCTGCAGCATTTCTCTGAGGCACACACTGTCTCCCCCATGTCATGCTAAACGCTACAGGCGACGTAGCATTGCTTCATAGTTATGTAGCCTACTTCAGTGGTTCAGAACTGGGCTTTGGAATCAGTCTTCCATCCTGACTCTTATCAGCTCTGACATTGGACACATTATTTCATCTCTGTGAAGCTATGTCATCATCCGTACAGTGGAAACAACAGTGTCTTTGGCATCGGGCCGTTATGAGTAAAATGAACTAGCAGCACAAATTAAATCCTCAGTAGTTGTTAGTTGTCTTAATTTATGCACAAAAGTACTTAGGGATTCAGGAGAGAAATCACCATGGGCTGGGTGGTCACGAAAGGCTTTGCAGAATATGAGAAACTTGAATCGGGCCTGGGAAGGGGGCTTTGGAATTTCGGTGGATGGCGGACAAAAGGATGGGTCAAGCAATGACCCAAACCACTGGCCAAATGAGAGTAATCCTATGGCCTCTGGGCTTAGACCCTTGTCCAACTTATTTTGGTTTTTCTTCTTCTTCAAACCTCCCACCTCAGGCAACCACCCCCCTCACAGCCCCTGCTTCCAGGTCTGCCTAATTCCCCTTCTGCTCAAAACCTCCATGATTTGCTACATGCCATGTGGCCCTCTAATTCCATCCCAAGGCTCCAGAGGTGCAGATCTGCAAACCAGCGTGATTAGCCACCACTGCTGGCTTCCCATTCAGCATATAAATCTACTGCCTGGGATTACCTCATGCCAGAAAACCGAAATCCAAGTCAGATGGTTAAAACATTAATAGCAGTGAGTGTTGTAAAGACTCAACAATGCGAACCTTCCCAAAATGAACCATCCTGACCTCCCTTGCGCTGACAATGCGTGTGTGACATCATGTGTAAATGAGCCTTAAATTTGAACCAGGTGCCGAGAGCTGTCTGGCGTCTCCTGGCTGCTGTATTAACCACTAACATGCACGGGGGGGATTCTGAGGCAGTAAAATGAAGCGAAACCGATGGCAGGGACCAGCGCTGGGGTGCAGCAGCTGTGGCAGTGAATATTCAAATCACACCCACCCCGTTGGGCCTGGGGCCCCCAGGCCCTGTAAAGCTTATTTCCGGAGGGCTGGGGAGCCTGGGGAATTTGGCTGGCTTCACTCAGTGACAAAGCCTCCCCCATGCAAATCATTCCATTCTGACTTGATTCCCAGACTTGATTCTGAACTCTGTTTTGATTTGCATCCATGAGGAAGGACTCTGAAGCTGTCTGAAGCAGCAGTTGGAGACCGTCAAAACTGATGCATGTGGGGCAGGTCGCCTAAGACACATCTTTTGAGGGCACAAGTTCCAAGGAAGAGAGCCCGCCACAAATCCTCAGGTGCTGTGATTTCTACTGCACCGGCGCTTAGGGATACAAGTGTGCCTTTGTCCATCTGGTATCACGGATTCCCACAGCCGGGCCTCTGCTCACAGCAGGTTACAGGACAAACAGCCTCTGGAGATCACTAGAAAAATTTGGAGGGATGGAGTTAGGTGTGTATGTGACCTACCATCGACTGTCATAGGTCTGAGAAGGGTAGAAGTGAGTTAGGAAGAAATTAAGCCGAGATAAAATTAAGAGGATTTTTATTTTATTGTTTTAATGTTTATTTTTGACAGAGAGTGAGAGTGGGAGCTGGGGAGGAGCAGAGAGAGGGAGACAGAGGGTCCGAAGCAGGCTCTGTGCTGAGAGTGGAGAGCCCAATGTGGGGCTCAGACTCACAAACTTGATCCCACTTGATTATGACCTGAGCTGAAGTTGGACGCTTAACAGACTGAGCCATCCAGGTGCACCTTGTTTTTATTATTATTTTTTTTTAAATGTTTTTATTTATTTTTGAGACAGAGAGAGACAGAGCATGAATAGGGGAGGGGCAGAGAGAGGGGGAGACACAGTATCTAAAGCAGGCTCTGAGCTGTCAGCACAGGGCCTGATGCGGGGCTCAACCCCACGAACCGCGAGATCATGACCTGAGCCAAAGTCGGACGCCCAACCGACTGAGCCACCCAGGTGCCCCTATTATTATTTTTTTAATGCTTCCTGTTTGTGGTGCCCATTTCCAGGTTATTAACAGCATGCTCTACATACCCATCATCACTAGAAACTAGAGGTCCATAGAAACTGGAAACATTGAAGATAGAAAGAAGGCTTATGAAGTAATTCTGTCTTGGTGGGTACTCTTCTAGAAGATCTATACATGCTGGTGAAAAGAAGCCGACGCCCAAGGGAGGTGAAAACCCACACTCCACAGATCCTATAGGTCTTCAGCTCTGAAGAATTCCTGTGCTGTTCAGGGCAAAGTCAATGCTCACCAAGTGCACTGCACTGTTCTGTGAAGTTGGGTGTGGTGGGGTGGGGATGAGAGGCAGGTCCCAGACAGAGGATATAAAGGGGCTGTTAGACATAGTATCTTTCCTAAAGGCTGTTACAGAGTGGTTAGATGTAAATATACATGAATTTGTATATTTCATTTAATTTAAAGAAACTAAATGTAGCGTCAAGACGTTAAGAATGGATTTCCTGAATAATGGAGCAAATAGTTTCATGAAGTCAATCTTAGAAGTCCTTCCAGAAGAGGAAAGTATTGAGTTAGGTTTTGAGGAAGAGCAGAAACTTTGGAGTTTTGGAAAACTCTGGAAAGAGAACAGCATGAATGGCTTGTGCAAAAGTATGGAGGCAGGAACTCATGGGGAGCTCCGTAAGATGCCAGGGGTCTTAATAGGATCTGAGGCATGAGTTATTTCCCACAACTCCAGAAAAAGTTCCTCATGCCCCCTAGAGCTGAAACTTTGGAATAAATTAAGTGTGAATATTGAGATGACCAGCTCTTGAAGGTTGAAAGTGCTTCTTTTCATACAGCTTTTGGAAGATGATGATGGTGATAGTCAATGCAGAGAGGCAATTAATATCTATCACCATTTTTGAACATGCCTTATTCAAAGGCCTTCAACCAAGACCTTAACTTTTGTTTGATTTAAAGTTCTAAACTCAGCCTGGCTTCCAGAATTCTCTACAACCAGGATCCTACCCTTCAGCTTTATTTCTCAAACTGTTCATTACATCTTTACTCCTGGAAAAATTTTTGTCATTTCAAAATATACCTTTCATTTTCTTGCACATTTATTATTTTCTTTCCAAGTGGAAATGCCTTCCTCCCATTTTCATCCCTACTTTGGTTTTCCTGCAATTTTACTCCACTGTTAACTTCCTCCACAAAATCCTTCCCATTCATCCAGAAGGCAACGAGCCTTCATCCCTATGAATTTGTCTAGCAGAGGTTTTAATGTTCCTATTACTCACCGAGCTATGTCATTCTTCTAATCGGTGCCCACTGTAGTCTCGTGTGCACATGGCATGCACTATGGCCAAACCCTGTCCTTCAGGAATTGTAATCCTAGTTATTGCATACAGTTTGCCTCTATTGGATTGTAAGTTCCAGGAGTGATTCACCAACTAAAGAACAATTACTATGGATAGAGAAAAATGCCATGTACCTATGTGACAGACAAGATCATCCAGTCACAAATGAGGTTGGAGATGGAGTTTAAAAACTTTCTTGTCAGAATAAAGTTCTAAGTTGCTAGAGTATGGCTCTCTGACTTACTGAAAGCAAATTTCTCTTTGTTTTACTATAGAAGTGACAACATTGTGAAAAGTTTAAGTAACTGAGTCTGGGAATGATTAGACATTTGGGGAAGGGGATTTGATTGAAAAGAAAAAAATCTGGGAAAACCATTTTTACATTGACATTAAAATGCATGAATGCAACTCTATTTATTTAGTCTGGTTTAGCTAATAGGTTGAGAACTATTCTGGATGAGTGAAAGCAAAGAATTTATTTGAATGCAAATGAATGACAAATCTTTAGACAGAGACATGGGGAGTATCCAAGTATTTTGCTTCCCTGTGAAATGCAAATATTATCATGGTATAATCATTACTGATTAAATCTCGATATAACATATAAACCTATGAAGTTTTATAGGAGAAATGTTATTTTTCCTAAATGCTGAAATGTTGGCAAAATTGTGTGAATTTGTAAACCAGGAATTGATTACTTAGATATTTTTCCCTTCCAGAGTTTAGGATCAGCAATTACTGGGAAGAAAGCCAACTTAAAAAAAAATTTTTAAAAAGGAATATATGGCAAGTTTTTAACAAATATAGACCTATTGAATTTAAAGAACTGTATTTCTGGGGCGCCTGGGTGGCTCAGTCAGTTAAGCATCCAACTCTTGATTTCAGCTCAGGTCATGATCTGATGGGTTGGTTTGGTTTGTGGGTTTGAGCCCCACATCAGGCAGCTGAGTGCAGCGCCAGCTTGGGATTCTCTCTCTCTGCCCCTCCCCTGCTAGCACACTGTCTCTCTCTCAAAATAAACTTAAAAAAAAAGGAACTGTATCTTTACTATATTTATATAGTAATTTTATGATCTTCCTTACTTTTTTTATATTAAAGGACAGTGGCAAGTTTTTTTCTTAATGCCCTTGATCAATTTGCAAAATAAAAAGTTGGCAATGTCATGACTTTCCCCAAAATTTATTTTGAAGGTCTAAGGATCCAAAAGAAATCCAAAGTCTGGAAAACACTAAATCATAATGTTATGGTCTGAGCTTATTTGGATTTTTAAAAATTATATCTGTAGAGAGTCAGAATGCAGAATTGGATTTCTAACACTGTTTTTCAAGGGATCCACGTTTTCTCAAAGTCTGGCTGACAAATATTGGAAAACATTATTGCTCTACCAAAAGTCCATATACCTATGCAGGGAATTTCCTCTGAAATACTTAACAAAAAGGAATAATGCTGTGGCAATAGACCATGACTCAGAGGACAAAGAGTGAACCCAAATGCTGTCTGGCTGGTGTGACAGAACAGACTTAGACTTAGGTACAAAATTTAAATGAATAAAGCAGCCTTCTATACAGTTGGTGTTTACTATGTATCTACTATGAGAATGTTTTTATACAAAAACAAAACAAAACAAAACAAAATAAAAAACAAAACTCTAACAGCTTGATGTACTTAAGTTTACATTTGAGATGTGTGATCTTGGGCCAGTGCTTTAACTTCATAACTTTTTTTTTTTTTTTACTTTTCTTTAAAGATTATTTTGAGAGAGAGAGAGAGAGAGAGAGAGAGAGAGAGAGAGAGAGAGAGAGAACGACAGCAAGCACAGGGGAGGGAGAGAGAGAGAGAAAGAGAATCCCAAGCAGGTTCTGCACTGTCAGTGCAGAGCCTGACACAGAGTTCAAACTCACAAACTGTGAGATCGTGACCAGAGTCGAAATCAAGAATCAGATGCTTAACTGACTGAGCCACCCAGGAACTCCTGAACTTTAATTTCTAATGTAGTTAATGGGGGAATATAACTATATCTACTACAGAGGACACAAGATAATGTGCTCAGCCTGATGCCTGGTCCATACATACAAGGGCTTGCTCATGATTGTTACATTATTTTATGACTCTGATAACCTCCCATTCATTTAAAATATCAAGGTCTCTCAGATATAAACAGAGAACTGAGTAAGAGAACCAGGGAACTACAAAAATGGTCTTCATTCTTTCCTCATGGAGGTGCCCTGCCCTAGAGGCCCCACTCCCTTTGATTCCTACTTTTACCATCTAACTAGAAGTGGGGTCAAAGGGTTCTGATCCCAAACACAAAGCACCTTAGCTTGCTAGAAGTTCTGGGAGTCCAGTCTCTGAACTACCAACCTTGGTTCTAGAGAACCTAAGGAGATGCCTTTAAAGGGAAAAGCACAGAGCTGTCCCCGGCCCTCAAGATCTACTTTTTTCAAGGTCTGATCTTTTGTCTTTAAAAAAGAGCTATTTCCAGGGTGCCTGGGTGGCTCAGTCGATTGGTTAAGTCAACTTTGGCTCAGGTCATTATCTCACGGTTCATGAGATTGAGCCCTGTGTCCGGCTCTCCACTGACAGCCTACTTGGGATTCTGTCTCTCTCTCTCTGCCTCTCCTCCACTCGTGCTCTCTCTCTCAAAATAAACAAACATTTAAAAAAATAACAGAAGACAGGCATTTCTCTACAGGCCCAATTGCAGACTAGTCAAGACAGACCTTGGATCAATAAGAGGACATTAGAGTGCTACTGAGGGGGCAACCTAACTTGTCTCACTGTAAGGGCCAAGCAAGGTTGGGTCCATCACATCTTCATGTGGGGACGGTCTCACAACCATCTCTGAGAGGAAGCAGGGGCTTACGTTTTTTCTGGTCATCTCTGGTTTTGAAGTCTACTTTTCTGAGCTTTCTGGCTCGCCTGGCTAGCACATACGCTATTCCTGTTCTGCCCCATGTGGCTCCAGGGAAAGGTTTACACACATGCTCACACAAGGCATTTCTGTGTATAGCTTTTATTGGTTTCAGGAGACAGAGGCAGGCAAGTTAAAACCGAATATTAGACGTTTCTGTTCTTAAAACACCCTTCAGCCACTTTTACTCACAGGCTCCAGACTCCCACCACTGGCTTAGCACCGGCTGCCTCTTTCCTTCTGCTTCTCAACTCCCAAATCCACGTTCTCTTTTACAAAGAGTACTTTAAATATTTCTTCAACTTCCTCTTCTCCTGCCAACCCATTCTCATAAGGTCTCACCTTCTTAAAAAAAAAAAAAAAACAGAGGTAAAATTCACATCATATAAAATGAACCATTTTAAATTATACAATTCACAGGCATTTAGTAAACTGTTGTGAAACCATATAGGGTCTCACCTTTCATCCCCAATGACTTATCAAGATAGTTTCCCACACAAAGACATGAAAGATTCTTCCCTAAGAGAAATTTTTTTTTTAAGATTGTATTTTTTAAAGTAATCTCTACACCCAACGTGGGGCTTGAACCTACAACCCTGAGATTAATAGTCACATGCCCTACCGACTGAGCCAGCCAGGCGCCCCCTAAGAGAGATTTAGGGTGCCAGTTGCTCCCCCTCCCTTAAACCTTGTTCTTACAGGGATAGAAGTCTTTTGGCATTTGAGGAAAAGGTGCCATCAAGCAGCTACTTATCCTTTTGGAGAAGGAACTATAATTTGGGGGGGGGGGCGGAGAGAAAGGTTGTGAAACATTTAAAATAGATTTTTTCACAGAAGGTGGTATTTTTAAAACTAATTTTCAGCTTTATTTACCACTCAATGGAATATCAGCAACTCACTTGCAAATCATTCAGCAAACACTTTTTTATATGTATTTTTATACATTATATAAATATAACATTTATTCATATTTGTTTTGCTACATATATATAAATACATATGTGGGTAGCAAAACAAATATGAACCACATGTTAAATTTCAGTGGTGGGTATATGGGCATATTATTCCAATTTAGATGTATGCTTGAAATTTTAGATAATAAAAAGTTGGGGAAAACTCATGGAGTAGAGCTTTTTATTTAGATAATTTATACTAAATGGTATAAAAATGTATTATCTATGATGTTTTAGGATATGAAAGGTACTGGACACGTTTGGCATCAGCTGCGGTCCTTATACTGAATTGTTCAAACTAAACAAACCTCATAATAGATCCAAGGACTGGTTGGCCTAAACAATGATAACAAAATCCTGGAAGAGCAGTAGCAGTGGACGGCATCTCTTCTCAGAACATCACACACACAGGTCACCTCCTCTCCTGGGAATAGCACACACGTAAAGGACACAACTTTCTCATGGCATTCATTAAAGCCATAAGGAAACTCCCTAAACACACAATGAAGTAAGATTTAACAAATATTTACTGAGCGCCAGTTAAGTGAACTTCTGGTATTAGGAGTGTGTACACGCCAATATAGTATGTGCAGAACATGGTTTCTCTTTGGGGGTTAATTACAACCGAGTTGGGGAAAGTAGGTGCTTAAAAGCAGTGAAAAGCAAATAACACCACAAAATTTAAAGAGCAGTTATTACATCGTTGGTGAAAGTGTAAGTTGGTAAAACCTTTAATGGAGAGCAATTTAGTAATACCTACCAAAATTAGAAATGTGCATACCCTTTGCCTCAGGATTCCAATTAAATGGGTATGAATTTATCCTATATATATGTTTATATGTGTGCCACATGATGTATGTATAAAGATAATAACTGAAGCATTATGTAAAACAGCAAAATTAAAAAAAAACTAAATATGCATAGGAAACTGGTTAAATTATGGTACGTGCATTAACGAAATACTATGTAGTTGTTAACTAGAGTTAGGCTGCTTTTGACACAGAATATCTCCAAAACATAAGGTTGAAGCAAAAAATAAACAAGTGGGACTACATCAAACTTAAAAGCTTCTGTGCAAGAAAGGAAACAATCAAGACAGTAAAAAGTCAACCTATGGAATGGGAGAAAATATTTACAAACCATCTCTTATCTGATAAGGAGTTAATATCCAAAATATGTAAGAACTCCTACAACTTAATAACCAAAAAAGCAAATAACTCTATTTAAAAATGGACAAAGGACTTGAATAGACATTTCTCCAATGGCCAGTAGGTATATGAAAAGATGCTCGACATCACCATTAAGGAAATGCAAATCAAAGCCATAATGAGATATAACCTCACATCTGTTAGGATGGTCATTACAAAAAAAAAAAAAATCAGAAAACAACAAATGCTAGTGAAGATGTGGAGAAATTGGGACCCTTGTGCACTGGTGGGAATGTAACATGGTACAGCTATTATGGAAAACAGTATGGAGGTCCCTCAAAACATTACAAGTAGAACTACCCTTTGATCCAGCAATTGCACTTCTTTGTATTTATCCAAAATAACTGAATGAGATATTTGTACTAGCATGTCTATGACAGCATTATCCACAATAGCCAACAGAGAGAAACAATTTAAGTGTCCACAGATGGATGAATGGATAAAGAACTTGTGGCATATACAATTGTGGTAATACATTGCAGTATTATGCAGCCCTAATAAAGAAGGAAATCCTGCCATATGCTACGACATGCATGAAACTTAAAGACACTATGCTAAGTGAAACAGCCAGTCACAAAGGATAAATACTGCATGATTCCACTAAAGCAGTCAAACTGATATAAGCAGAAAGTAAAATGATGGTAGCCAGGGATGGGGGGAGGGGAAAATGAGGAGTTTTGTTCAATGGGCATAGAGTTTTAGTCATGCAAGATGAAAAAGTTCTAGAGTTCTACTGTATGTATAACAATATACATATAATTAACAATAGTATTGTATACTTAAAGGTTTATTAAGAGGGCAGATTACCTGTTCCGTGTTTTTTTTTTTTTTTTACAATTGAAATGATGTGTTTATACATATCTTTAAATATATCTAAGTAAAAAGAAGTCAAGATGTAGAGGATTGCGCATAGTATGCCAACATTTGTGTGTGTGTATGTTCGTTCTATATACATAGTTAACTAGGCTTAACATATATTTGCAAAGATACAGAAAGTCGTAAGAGTGGTTGCTTCCAATGAGGAAAACTGGATGCTTGGGACAGACATTGCAGGGAGGCAATTTTGTAAATTTTGAATTTGTACCAATTAAATTTTAATATTACCAATCAAAAAATAGAACATAAAGAGATTTATAAAAAAGTAGGAAATATATTATATGGTACTAATGACACATACCAGAATAATTATCTAGATAACAAGAGACAAGTTGGAGTAGAGAATGCAGTATTTACAAGGCGGAACGTGAGCTGGGCCTTGAGAAATGGGAAGTGTTTGGATAGGTAGAGGAGAGCAGTAAGGACAGTCCAGGTGTGTACGTAGAGGCTGGAGTGGGGAGAGGACATGGGAAGTAAAAATGGAGAAGCAGGGTAATGAAAGGTAAATCGAGTGCCAGTAAGACAGTTTCAGCATACTGCAGAATGTAGGTACAAGAGAAAAGGATGAAATAGTTTAGTAGATGATGCACGGAAATGTGGAATTCATGTGGTGGGCAGCAGGGAGCCACTGTAGGCTCTTGAGCAGGGAAGTCATATTATGAAAGCAGGATTCCAAGATCAGCAGACAAAAGAGACAAAATAAACCAAGAGACAGACAACTGTCAGAAGGCTAACGCAGCGATCCAGGGGTTGCCCATTGCAATCATCTGGGAAGCTTTAAAAATATATATTTGTGCCTAGGTCTCCACTGCCAGAGATTCTGATTTAATTGGTTTGGGGTGGAGCCTGATCATTGCCATTTTGAAAGCTCCCCAAGTGATTTTAAAGAGCAGCATGGGTTGAACATAACTGTCACAATCCAGGCACAAAGAGATGAAGGCTAAGATTCAGGAGCTGGCAGGAGGCTGGAGACAGGATAAAAGCACACTTAGGAGACGGGTCCAAGGAAGAACTGATGTGCTGACAGATCGGGGGTAAAGAGTGAAAAGATATACACAGTCTGTTAGATTTATGCATTCATTCAACAGATATTTATTAAGTCCCTCCCAAGTACCAGGTACCATACTGAGCTTGAAGATTTAGTGATGAGCAAAACAGACCAGTCCCAGTTCTTCAGAAACTTGTGGTCTAGTGGACACAGACAACAAACAAGACTTCCAGGGATGGCCTGTACAACTGGGTCTGAAGCTATCAAGCATGACCGCTATCAGGCTGCTTGTGTACATCAAGTGGTGGGGGGAGACGTCTCTGAGATGGTGATACTTGAGCTGAGGCTTGAGTGATGAGGAGCTGAGTCTTCAGAGATGTTCGCTCTAGGAAAAGCAGTAAGCACGCAGGGACATGTTCAAGGCATGGAAATCTGTACAACGGAGAAGAGTCAAAGACTGATGGGAGATGAGGTCAGAGAAATACGTAGGTACAAACCAAATAGAGCCATGTGGGCCATGGCACAGATTTCATTCTCAATGACATGGGAGGCCCTTGGAGGAAATTAAGCAGAGTAGTGACGTGATCTGATTTACATTTTTGAACAACCACTTTTGCAGTGTGAAAACAGACTGCAGGTTGCAGGAATGAAAGCAAGAAAACTGATTGGAAGGATAGATTAGAGCATGAGGTGCGCTGACAGGGGAAAACTGTGGAGGGGAATAGATTTGAATATGTCAACTTTAGGTAACTGGGCAGCATCTAAGCAGAAACGTCCCAGGACAACTGGACACATGGGAAACAGGTGAGAATTTAGGTTGTACCTACTGACTTGGAGACACTTTCAGGACTGAAGAAATGCATGTTAGAGGATACTACAGGACTATGGCAACTTTTTCCAAGAAGGGGACTAGTAACAACTTGGAAGAAAAGCCTCTAGTGGTGGGCTGCAGGGCTCTGTAGTTAGTTTTGTCTTACAGAACATCTTTATCTATGAATGGGATAAAGAAATGGCAGGATAATGCAGGATGTCAAAAACAGGGAACAATGATACACTGGAATCAAAACTTAAAAAAAGATCTCAACGGCTGGAAGAATGTACTAAAGTTAACAAGACAAAATTTAGATAGATAAAAAATAGATAACAAGTGTGTGTGTATAACATATATTTCTTCATATTAAAAAAAATAAAATTAATAGTAAAAGACCTAGAAATCTGGCAGTTCACCTAAAAGAGACCTGGGGCTTTTACTGATGATGTACTTTACAAGCCTAAAGTGTAAAGTCATTGTGAAAAAGCTGATGTAAAATCAGAGGAATTGACATTATTACAAAACTAGAACTTATTTTTCTAGGGAAGAATACATCAGTAGTGAAAATAAACTACATTGATCAGGATTATTTCTAGAACACTATTTTCTGATCAGGCTGCTGACTAGATGGCTGAAGTAGAGAAGGGAGAAGAGATATGAGATTTGAGGAACAGTCAAGTAATAAAACTATTTATATTCAATTCAGTGCTTAACAGCATACTCAAACTTTCCCCAAATATCGTGTTATCTAACTTGGGGAAATAAGGTGTATTTCCCCTGGTTGTGAGAAAACATAGTCTTCAAACATGAAAGTCTTCAGAGATTAAAGAAAACTTGTCCAAAATTAGACAAAAGAGGTAGAGCTGGGATTTGAACACAAGTAAATAGGACTTCAGAATCTTTATTTTAAAAAAAAAAGTCTCTCTCTCCATAAATATATGAAACTATAGATATAGATCTATGTTTTCCTTTTCTTTTTTTTTTAAATAATTTATTGTCAGGTTAGCTAACATACAGCGTACACAGCGTAGTTTTGGCTTCAGGAGTAGATTCCCGTGATTCTCCAATTAAAACACCCAGTGCTCATCCCAACAAGTGCCCTCCTCAATGCCCATCACCCATCTTCCCTGCTCCCAAACCCCCTACCCCCACCCTCAACAACCCTCAATTTGTTCTCTGTAATTACGAGTCTCTTGTGGTTTGCTTCTCTGTTTGTAACTTATTTTTCCTTCCCTTCCCCTATGGTCTTCTGCTAAGTTTCTCAAGTTCCACATACGAGTGAAAACACAGGATATCTTTCTTTCTGACTGACTTATTTCACTTAGCATAATACCCTCTAGTTCCATCCATGTTGTTGCAAATGGCAAGATTTCATTCTTTTTCATCGAATAGTATTCCTGTGTGTGTGTGTGTGTGTGTGTGTGTGTGTGTGTGTACACATACACATTACATCTTCTTTATCCATTCATCAGGTGATGGACATTTGGGCTCTTTTTGACTATTGTTGATAGCACTGCTATAAACATTGGGTACATGTGCCCCTATGAATCAGCACTCCTATATCCTTTGGATAAATTTCTAGTAGTGCTATTGTTGGGACATAGGGTAATTCTGTTTTTAATTTTTTTGAGGAACCTCCACTATGTTTTCCAGAGTGGCTATACCAGTTTGCATTCCCACCAACAGTGCAAGAGGGTTCCCCTTTCTCCACAACCTCACCAACAGCTGTTGTTTCCTGAGTTGTTACTTTTAGCCACTCTGACCAGTCTGAGATGGTATCTCAATGTGGTTTTGATTTGTATTTCCCTGATGAGGAGTGACATTGAGCATCTTTTCATGTGCCTATTGGCCATATGGATGTCTTCTTTAGAGAAGTGTCTATTCATGTCTTCTGCCCATTTCTTCACTGTATTATTTGTTTTTTGGGAGTTGAGTTTGCTAAGTTCTCTAAAGACTTTGGATACTAACCCTTTATGTCATTTGCAAATATCTTCTCCCATTCTGTTGTTTGCCTTTTAGTTTTGTTGATTGTTTCCTTTGCTGTGCAGAAGCTCTTAATCTTGATGGGATCCCAACAGTTCATTTTTGCTTTTATTTCCCTTGCCTTTGGAGACGTGTCAAGTAAGAAGTTGCTGCGGCTGAGGTCAAAGAGGTTGTTGCCCATTTTGTCCTCTAGGATTTTGATGGTTTCCTGTCTCACATTTAGGTCTTTCCTCCATTTTGAATTTATTTTTGTGTATGGTGTAAGAAAGTGGTCCAATTTCATTCTTCAGTATGTTGCTGTCCAGTTCTCCCAGCGCCACTTGCCAAAGAGACTGTCATTCTTCCATTGGATACTCTTTACTGCTTTGTCGAAGATCAGTTGGCCATACATTTGTAGGTCCATTTCTGTGTTCTCTATTCTATTCCATTGGTCTCTGTGTCTGTTTTTGTGCCAATACCATACTGTCTTGATGACTACAGCTTTGTAGTATAGGCTAAAGTCTGGGATTGCAATGCCTCCAGTTTGGTTTTCTTTTCAACCTTACTTTGGTTATTCGGCGTCTTCTGTGGTTCCATGCAAATTTTAGGATTGTTTGTTCTAGCTCTGTGAAGAATACTGGTAATATTTTTATTGAGATTGCATTTGTATAGGTTGCTTTGGATAGTATCAACATTTTAATAATATCTGTTCTTCCAATCCATAAGCATGGAATGTTTTTCCATTTCTTTGTGTCTTCTTCAATTTCTTTCATTAGCTTTCTATAGTTTTCAGCATACAGATCTTTTACCTCTTTGGTTAGGTTTATTCCTAGGTATTTTATGGTTCTTGGTGCAATTTAAATGGGATCGATTCCTTGATATCTCTGTTGTTTCGTTACTGTATAGAAACGCGACTGATTTCTGTTCAATGATTTTATATCCTGCAACTGTTCTGAATTCATGTATTAGTTCTAGCAGTTGTTTGGTAGTCTTTTCGGTTTTCCATGTAGAGAGAGTACCACATCATCTGCGGAAAGTGCAAGTTTGACATCTTCTTTGCCAATTTAGATGCCTTTTATTTCATTTTATTGTCTAATTGCTGAGGCTAGGACTTAATCTATGTTTTCCTTTGCGTTAAGCAGTTGCATTACCAGGGCCATCTTGAAAAGGTTCAATCAGAAAATTCCAAGTTTTATTTGAGCTTTTTTCAGGCAAGAAATTCAGGGGTCTTATTTAACTTCACAACTTTAGGACTAGTGCAACTCTTAGTATGTATTATGTGCTCAGTAAACACTTACTCAGTGAATTAGCCAGCCCCTTTGCCTGTGTTGTAAAATTGATCCACTGATCAGTAGAAGACAAAACACACACAAATTCAAACAGTGAGAAACATTTCTCTGGAGGTCTTGTTTCTTTATACCATCCCATATGACAATGCCTTTTCATCCACTTGTCTTTTTTTCCCCTGGCAACTCAATTTCCCTCTCTGCCCCTTTCCTTTGTCCCACAGGCGAAAAAACTTGTCCCCCTGGCCACCAGGCAAGATGAGTCTTCCTGCTCCTCGTAAGTGCTCATCTTGATGGACAGCCTCACAAACTAGGACAGTGGATCATGATAGTAAAAACATAGATCAGATTGTTCAGGAAGAGTGATTGTAATGAGGAAGCCATATCCACAATATCTTTACTCATCCTTCACCAAAATTTTGTTTTCTTATTTTTCCCTCTTCATTAAGGGAAGACTATAGGAGGATAATGTAGAAAAATGAACAAATTGTGTGCTTAAATTAGAAAAACAATTGTTTCAGTACTATATCAGGTTCTGAGAAGTTCTAAGACCAAAAATTATGACACCTAAGTTTTAGGCAAAGTAATTAGCAGGAAACAAAGTCTTTTTTCAATAGGGCTAATTCTAATAAAGTCAGGGAGAGTACTGTCAACATGCCAAGAAGAAAATCAGGTTAAAATTAACTGTTCGAGTCCTTTTGTTTCTAGCATCTATTTTCCATCTCTATATATTCTACTGGCACTGTCAGCGCGAGAGACCCCACACCCAGCTACCCACAGACTAGTATCTAGTAACCTGATCCGGCAAATACACAGGGCAAGAATGGAGAAGAGAAAAATCCGTTTACCTTAAAAAGAGATCTTCCAAATTCATTAACATCTCATACAGTGCTCGCCATTTCATTTGTGCCCACATAACCTTATTCCTAGGCTCTAAAATGTTTCAGAGTCAGATGGCTATAGCACTTCCACAAATGGCGGGGGATGGGGGGGGTACACATTTCAAATACAGAAGAGTACTGGTGCCAAAGGTCACATGGAGAAAGAAATGAATCTTTCCTAGCTAATCTCTGCTCACATCAGAGATCACCCCCCAAACGGGGGAGAAGAAAAACGGTCTTACAGGTTTATATACAGGCAAATAAAGAAGATGAGATTTTGCAAAGGTAAAAATGTTTTTAGAAGCACAAGAAGGCCCGTGATTAGCTGATAACCATTTAAAGGCATGTGTAAAGTTTACCTGAAAATGGATGGTATGCTTCTGCTTTTCCATTGGTGAATTTACCAAGGTACTAAACTTAAATTTAAAAGGTGTCACGGGAGAAGGAACAAAGGAACAAACAAAGCCAGAGAGGTTGGGCTGATCTGGTAACAAGCTACCCATCAAATGCGAGTTAGGAATTGCCACAGTAGAGAATGTATGGTACTTTCAAGACCAGGTCTATACCCAGATTGTGCTGAATTTCAGATTCTGCTTCTAGATGGAAAGGCAAAAAAACCCACAAAGATTTCCAGGCCTTGGGTGTTTAAAGGGCCTTCACACAGTAAATCAACCTACTCCTGTCTTGTTTTCTCCGCAGCCAGACTGAAATAATACAGCACCAGCAGAGGTGTGAATTACCCCCATTCATCTTAATGGAGTGTTAACTTCAAAGGCTTGTTTTAACCATTTAAATGCTAAGCTCATGAGTAAACATTCCGTTAAAAAAAAGGGTACAATTTAAACATTCACCTTCAACATACGAAAGTAATTTATATTCTCAGCACTTCGTTTTTTAATTTAGCAAACAAGTCTCCAAGTGTTAGAAAAGTATATATTTTGTACTTTACTTAGTTTTATTTTAAATAGTTCTTACCTAATAAATTATGAACGTTAAGCCCATAATGCGAGGGCCTATATTTCCCAGGAAAAATGTTGCGGAGTACTTGAACAAGGGTTTTTGGTAATCCTAGTGAAGGGGACACTGCTCTTACCTGCCATCTTATTAGCTTCCTCCACACTCATAGAGAAAGCTGTTATCCCGAAGAGGCAACCAGATAAGGCAGAATATTGAAGTAAAATAGAAGAAAAACACTTCCACAAATATTATCTCTTGACATTAACTAAGTTTTATGTTCAATATGTTACTTGTCCCTTTGCCAAACCTCTCATGATCCTATCCCATGAGCAGGTGACAAATGTATTAACTGATGCCCAGCTGTCATCACATTTAACATTTGCCCCACAGGGCATCCTTGCATCTGTTGCAGATTTAGTGTTATTTTGGTATTACTGGAATTAGATTTATGTAAGCAGCTGAACACCTATTTGTGTTTGGATCTATAATTTCATAAACAGAAAAAGAGGGTACAAGAATTAGCTTATCAGATTGATAGGCTCTGGCTGACCTGAAGCCACAGGGGAAGCCATGCCTGGCTGTGCCCCTGGGACCATGCTAAGTGCCCAGCTTCAGGAAGACATTAGTAGGAGAGCACAGCTGGGGCAGAACTGTGGCAAAACATGAAAAAGAGTGCACATGGGGCCAGTTCCCCTGTGAATGAAGGCTAGAGAAAGATTCTAAACATATTAGTTGTACAAGATGGAAGACGAAGAAATTCCCTGTCTCTGATTGAAAGCAAACTTATTTTACTGGTCCAGATGAAGGGATGGGGAAAAGGGGATAAATATCTGATCTAAGAGCCTGTTTTGGTCTGCACCTAATTTATACAGGGTCATTTAATCCTCTCAACACAACCCTGTATAATTGGTATTAACTCCATTTAATACCTATATGAAAGTGGAGGCTTGGAGAGGTTAAGTACTTTGTCTAAACTCACTGAGATTTGAATCTAAGTCTTCCTAACCCTCAAACTTGGACTTTTTCCATTATACTATGCTGATCCAAAGTTGCCAAAGAAATATCTTAACTCAAAAGGGAAGCTCAGTTGTCAATTTTTCTGCCCATTTCCTAAGTAGGAAGCAAAGGGGCACCTGCAAAAGTGTGTATTTCCATTCATGCAAATTGGTGCTTTGCATGCAATCCCCTACTTTACATGTGCACAGGGGTAGCATTACATTTTCACTGATACACCCTGGCTTTGGTAGGCTGCTAACAAGGTGCCTTTCACAAAGAGCACTCATGGGGAGAAGAGATCTAGCTTCTGCTTTCCAACCAAAAGTAAGCCACATCAATGGGAAACAATGATTTATAACCTCTGCACAAAACTTGATATAAATCGTCACTATTTGTCTGTGTTTGCCAACTAGAAAGTCACGTGTTTAAGTGACAAAAGAGAAAGCTCAGAGAACTTCCAAATCCACAGTCAATCATCACAGCTCTATGTCATAATGAACAAAGGAAAATCACAAAAGTTTCTTAGAGAAGATTGGGAGGCAGGGCAAAATACCAAATGAAATAATCCCACAGTTTTGTTATTAGTGATTGATGTTGACAACATTAACCCACAGCTAAGATTCTACACTGATTTCTTAAAAAACAAATGAAAGATTGACTCTGTACATTTAATAACACTAAAAACTTCTGCCTGTGATAAACACTGTTAAGAGAATGAGAAGGCAAGTCACCGATTGGGAGAGAAGTTTTGCAAAACACATTATCTAATAAAGGACTGGTATCTAAAATATACAAAGAATGCTTAAAAGCCAACAGTGAGAAAATAAACCAATTTAAAAAATGGGCAAAAGATCCAAACCTCACCCAAGAAAATATACAGATGGCAAATAAGCATATGAAAAGATGCTCCACATCATATGTCATTAGGGAAATGCAAATTGAAACAATGAGATATAACTACACACCCATTAGAATGGCAAAAATCCAAACCACTGACAACACCAAATGTTGGCGAGGGTATGGAACAACAGGAACTCTCATTCACTGCTGTCAGAAATGTAATATATTACAGCTAGTTTGGAAGGCAGTTTGGCAGTTTCTTATAAGACTAAACATATTCTTACCGTATGATGCAGCAATTGTGCTCTTTGGTATTAACCAAAAAAGCTGAAACTTATATCCACACAAAAACCTGTACACACTTTATTCATAACTTTGAAAGCCAGGAAGAGGTCCTTCAACAGGTGAATGAAAACACAAACTGGCCCATCCATACAGTGGAATATTATTCAATAATAAAAAGAAATGAGCTATATGAAAATGCATGGAGGAAACTTAACTGCATTTTGTTTAAGTGAAAGAGCCAGCCTGAAAGGTTAGATAATATATAATTCCAACTATATGACATTCTAGAAAATGCTCACAGGGAAAGGCTCACAGTTTTTATGAAGTCAGTCAAAAGATCAGTGGTTGCCAATGCTCGCATCAACAGTGAACTCTCAGGCAAACTATGTACTTTAGTAAATAATACTGTATCAAGGGGTACCCAGGTGGCTCAGTCGGTTAAGTGTCTGACTCTTGATGTTGGCTCAGGTCATGATCTCCTGGTTTGTGAGTTCCAGCCCCGTGTCAGGCTTTGTGCTGCCAGTGCGGAGCCTGCTTGATATTCTCTCTCTCTCTCTCTCTCTCTCTCTCTCTCTCTCTCTGCCCCTCCCTTGCTCATGTTCTCACTCTCTCTCAAAATCAACAAACTTAAAAAATGTTTTACAAGTACTGTATCAATATTGGCTCATCAAGTATAACAAATGCACCACATGAATGCAAGATTTCAACAATATGGGAAACTATGGGTGTGTTGGGGATCAGGGGATATATGAGAACTCTGTACCTTCTGCTCAGTGTTTCTGTAAACATTAAATCTACCCTAAAAACTAAAGTCTATTAATTTTTAAAAAAATACAAAGGTTGACCTAACATATCAAAGAACATTTTGAATTTTATTTTAATTAAAACTGCTATAAACCCACTTTCCGCTACCTATTCCCATTTTGTTCTGCTTTTCTGTTAATAATGTTTATAAAAATGTTTACCCATATAAAAAGGATTCATCAAAGGTGCTTTACAGAATTATTCCTTTTTGCATATAGAGGTAAATTATTCTTTGTAAGAAGTGGGAAAATATTTGTTTCATTTACTAATCCAATTAAAAATGATTAGTGCTAAACTAAAATTCCCAACCAAAATTCCAAAGATGAGCAAAACAAAAGCCTGTGGGGAAAAAAAAGATAAAGAACAATTAGAGTATTTTAAACCTCCACCTTCCTCAATAATGTATGTTATAGTTCAAAATACATGAACTTTCTTGATGTAGATAAACTACTCAAGTACAAAATGACAAATTATTTCTTAAAATAGAATTATTAAAAGAAATAAAAGGTAACCTACCCCAAGTTTTTTCCACGAGAGAAAATCCTCTCTGCTAAGTTTAAGATAAAATAGTCCTGGGAATATAAAAATCAAACACGTTGATGTACTGGAACCTTTAAGTGGGAGGGGAAGCAAAAAAAAAAAAAGAGGATATTGCCAGATTCAGATGCGGGACCGGATGACAATTTTGATCTATTCTGTTACATGGATTTTTTGAAATAGAAAACTTACCAACCACACCAAATATATTCCTAATGTCAGGAACATATATTGCAAGTAAAACAATGGTAACATTGAGTGCTAGAGTGATCAAAGAATGACGAGTCCATGAGAATGGAAAATTGGAGAAAAACATCATCATTAAAGCTCTTCTTGCCTGTATAACAGAAAAAGAAACAGATTTAAGCAGAGAGATTTAAGCAAAGCCAACATACTTGCTTAGGGAAACACAGGTACAGTATAGTAAGCATGACATCCTTGCTCCCTACACCATTTAGATTTTTAAAAAATACAGTATAAACGATTATTATAAAGTGTTTAGGACAAATCAACTAAGAAATACACCTTTCTGAGTGAGCTTAATAAAAATTATTTTGCTTTAATTCTTGAAGAAATGTTCACATTCAATGTCTTTAGGTTGCATAATTTTCAAAATGACCAACAATAACACTGTGTGATGAAATCTCAGAGAATCATTTTCATTAAATTCACAAAGAACAAAAGGTTTGAAAAGAAAAAAGAATCATGCTATGGGAAAGAAACACCATGTACTATTTTATTTTATATTATCTGTTTCATAGCATGTAAATATGAAAACTAGTTCATGACACTTCCCACTGCCAAGGCGAGCAGCAGGCAGTCATACCCCACAAATGTTTACCCCCCACCGCTGCCCTCCTGGCTGTGCAGTCTACACAGGAAGTGGGCCAAAAATCTTGAAGGCCCAGTTCTTCGGGAACTTGCTGTTGAGGGATTCAAGACATTCATGCAGAAACATTCATACCTCAAGCCTCTGTTTCCATTTTCTCAGAAATTCTTAAGATTCTTACATATGGCAACTAAATACAGAATGAAGATCTGTTCTGCCCCTTAATTATAATTCTCAAGCAAATACAATATTTTGACTAAGATTAAATTAGAATGTCTATGTGAAAATAAATCTACAATAAACCAGAACGAGCTTATTTTTGCTGACTTGACTTTTGCTTCTTCATGCACATTCTTTTGAAAACAGAATACAGAATTAAAGGAGGGGGGGAAACCCCAAACTTTAGAAGAACCATAGTCTCTAAATTGGAAACAATGCTGTGGGAGAGCGTAAATCTAAACTAAATCTCAAAAAGCACAAATTAGCTTAGTGGTTCACTGTTATTTTTGTGCCTTCATGGGGCCATATGCAAGTATGAGGTCTTTGATCAATTACCTGACAAATTAATAAGATATACAAGACTAGATGTGATTCAAACATTCCAGTCTGCAAAGAATTAGCGTTGCCATATCAGGGAGCTGCTACATTAAGCAACAAGACCTTTAAGAGTACTTACAGGGAAGTGGATTAGAGGGACTGTCAAAAGCACAGCAAATAGTATGCATAGCTTCACAGCCATGACAACAACATCATGTGGCAAGTACTTGCTATAACCTTGCAGTAATTCTGATGCCACTTTGTCTGTAAATTAAAAAAATAAGAAGGATCACATTATAAACTACTATGATGTCAATAACAGCAAAACTATTTTTCTTTGCACAAATGGATCTTAACAAATTTTGGATTCTGAGTACCAAATCCATCTCTGGCCTTTTCCCTAGCCTTTGAAACATAGAGACATTAGTTAAATATCTGCTTTAAAGTGACAATCTTTTCTTTTAATTAAACTAGAAATCAGCAGAACTTCTAAAATTATGACCATGAAAATACATATATACGTATACATATCTATATATATCTATATATATACATATAATTTGAGAACTTTTCCATAATCCAAAGGTCTTGAACATTTGTTTGTTTTGTAAGGTGCTTTCACATGTATCATTGAAAGGGTATCATGTGTACCCTTATAACAATTAAGAGGGTAGCTAGGCTGAAAAATATTAATGGACTTGCCCAAGATCACACAGCACAAAGGGGCAGAGCTCGAAGAGCTAAAAGAGTACCCACTTTTTTTTTGGTGCCAAAGCCAATACCCTTTCCTCAATACCGTAACGTTTTCTAGAATCTTACACTTCTGTACATGTTGTCTGTTTCATCAACATTTCACCTGTAAATTCCTCTTTCATAAGAAAATGTAGTTGTAGGGAAATGGCTTACTCAGCAAGCCAGTGGTAGTCAGTGACGGAATTTGTACATGCTGACCATGCTTTGCTCCATGTGAGTCTTCCATTTTCCCAATGTCTTCTGCGCCCCTAGTCAGACGAGGGGTACGAAGATTGAGCGTTCTCAAGAACGCTCCATGTCCTGCCTTGCAGTGAAAGATCAGTCTGTACTTAAAATAGAATACTGTCTTTTATTTTTAAGTAGGCTTCATGCCCAGTGTGGAGCCCTACGTGGAGCTTGAACTCATGACCCTGAGATCAAGACCTGAACTTAGATCAAGAGTTGGGTGCTTAACCAACTGAGCCACTCGGGTGCCCCAAAATAGATGGTGCTTTTTAAACTGGAGAGTAATATGTTTTCAAAGAGATGCTTTGGAAGAAATAAAAAACAAACACACCTCTGTTTTCAAGGAACTTAATATTTAAAGGAGCAATGAGATGAACATATACACATAAAATAGAAAGCGTATAAACACAGATATACACGTACGTGGCAGTAGTTGTTCTAAACAAAGAGTGATTGTGAATAGGGACAGGTAACTATGACTTTGATATGGAGGAAGGAGGAAACACAGGGAGGCTTGGGGGGAGTCATCATGATATAGTGAAGAGCAGGAAGGTAGAGGGTCCTGAATTCTGGGACCACACAGACTGATGTTCAAATTCCTCTACTTACTAGCAACCTAACTTCTCTGAGTCTCTTCGTTCTTACATCTGTAAAATGGGACACTAATATTTTGATGTGTGGAGTTACTGAGGGCCATAAATGAGTTAATGTATGGGTGGAGAAAGAGATTCTTTCTCAGAGGAAGAAGTAACATAAGCAGAAGCCCTGAAGTAGCACAGAGAATATGCATCTGAGAAAATGAGCAGTCTAGTAGTAGTAAGTACTTACAGAGGCTGAAACAGGATGTGCTGTAGAGCAGAGAGAGTATTGGGTGATAAGGCCAGAAATGCATTTAAGACCCAGTAACAGAGCTGTTCAGGAGGTTTGTACTCAATCTGGTGGGCTACAGAGATGCAATGACTTATGAAGATTGGGGTACTAGGATCTGAACTAGGCAGGAAGAAAAAGATACCCAAAACTGAAATAAGAGTTAGAAGGTTACTGTCATAATCACTGAGAGATAATGACAATCTGAACTAGACTAGTGATAATGGAAAAGGGAGAAAAACCAATTATCTAACGTATCAAAGAACTACCTTACACAATGGGAGATTAATGGACTAAGTAAGAGATTAAGAAGAGCCAGGAAAGCCGGATTCTATTTCCAAGTCTGAGATATTTGCAAGTCTTTGAAAAAATATGGCAAACTATTTTCTTTCTACTTTTTGAATCATGAAAATGAGCTATTAACACTGCTTAACAATTCTGTAGACTTTTAAAATGGTCTGGTTATTATGCAACATTTGGGCATTGGCCTGGCTCCCCAGAGGAACACTTTTTCTTCCTCACCTTATAATGCTGTAACGTCTGTAAAGAGCCAATATTATTAATCTAGGTACATACTTATAGGTCCCTGTAATCTGACAAAATTTAGATATTAACTAAGCCTTGGGAGCACTGGATAAAAGGATCCCAAGCAGCTCCAGAAGTCAGAAGAGCTAGATTATAAATTCAAAATATCTGTTACATATCCACTTTCTCCTTTCCCAGGATGAAAACATTTCTTCCGAGCCAGTCAATTCTGTGTTCTTAGCTGAGCCTTAACATATGTGAGGGATAGAGTACAACACACTTCTCTGAATTCAGACAAATCTCTATAAATCTTAGTAAGGACCTCTGCAAGTTATATATGCTATTAAGCCAGGAGGCTGTCTTGTGTAATACACATTGTCAAACCATCTGAAGTTTAGAAAGATTACCACAGAGTAGCAGAAAGATTACTAGGTTAGTATTCAGGAGACATGCTACTACAAATATTGTTAACAGGTCACTTCATTTCTTTGGGCTTCAGCTGCTCATTTACAAAATGAGTTCAAGGCCTTAATTTGTGACTAGCCCTTTTGATAATTGCTCAGTAATTTCTCTCCATAAGAATGAGAGCTACTGATATCTCAACAGAAATATACCAAAAAAGATGCTCCTTAGTGATGATTAACAGCCCCCCCAAAGCTATTGTGAACGGAAAAATCAATATCTGAATCTTCTTTGGTCTTTGGAGAAGGAATTACTTTTATATCATTCTTTCTATCACCTACCTACAATAAGATTTTTCTTAGGTGTGCATTTCTCCATTAGATAAAATGTGGACAGTCTGAAGAATTTGCGGTGCATTAAGTCAGAGACAACATAACAGCTTTACCTGATAACAAGGACAATCCCTGTGTAGGAAATATTTCATTTACATAATGAAAATGTTTCGCCTCTGTGTTCATGGAACAATAGATCAGTAGATAGGTAGGTAAGTAGACAGAGATATATAGATATGTCTGGAGCTTAAGTGAGCCAGGTTCTTCCAAAAGATAATCGACAAAAACTTGGGATGAAGGAAATCTGGGTTCTCTAGCATAATTCCTGAGGAGGGAACATAGTAATAAAAGCACTACCTTTGGAGACAGTCAGAATTGGATTCAAATCCCAACGCATCATTCATTAGCTGCAAGTATCTGGCCAAATTGCTCAAGCTATGTGAACCTATACCTTGTAGAGTTGCTGTAAGGATTAAGGTAAGCAATGTATATAAGATACCTGGCATTTACACAGGAAACGTTAGCTCAATAAATGTATTAGCATCCATCCTTCTTCCACTTTCCCTTCAATGTAAGCTTTCTGATAATTTAATACAGAATTTCATGGCAATTTATATAACTATTCCTCAGCTATCCTGGAGATTGGCAGGCCATTTGAGGCTTCTTCCAGATAGCTATCCATAAGGAGGAAAAGGAGGTCTATTTTTTGGACTCTTTCTCAATGTTGAAGATTCCTAAATATAGTAGTGTTTGCGCCAGTGACAATTTTAATTTAGAAAAATACACAGCTAATCTGCTATACTAAGTTTTTGCTCAATCTCAACAGAGAGCTTGCTACAGTATCTTATTATTCTAGAAAAGTCTTACCGGGCTCAAGTCTGTGCAAAAACTTACAAACCCAACAACCAAAGATAGAGCTTATATAGTTCAAGAATTTTGTTTTATGAGCCATGATCAAAAAAGCTTATCCATCTGCCTTAATTTTCTTTGTAGTATATCCAGCAGGGTGTCATACTCGTGTTGGAGATGATGCTTTTCCTGATGGTGTACACAGAGCTCTACCATTTTTATCCTCCATCAGTACAAAATGCAAGAGCAGATTTAATGAATGGCCTTTCTTACTGTTAAAACAGCATAGAGATAGCAGGAAAGGGACTAGAGAACAATTATAATTTTCTCATATAATTCAAGAGCATACACATTATACTATTAAGTTACCATATTTAACTTAAATTTCATTAAAGATAGTGAGAAGTACAGTGCTGAAAAACTGAGCACCTGAAATTATAAAATGACTATAACAATAATGACAATAATAATAACAGTAACCATCAGCAGTAGCTCTCCTTTGTGGAAGACTGCTATGTGCCGGATACTATAATAGGCATTTTAGACATAACTCATTTCCTCCTCAATAAAACTCTATGCAATTTTCTGTTACAGATTAGAAGATGAAAAGATTACAAGGTGAGTGTCCTGTTCAAGCTAGTTAGAGCAGAATAGTTATTTGTACCATATTTGTTGGATTTCAAAATCCATACTCTTTCCACTGGGATTAGGAAAGGTAGCTGGTTTAGTAAAGGTAGCTGTGCAAGTAAACATCCAAAAACTTGTCAGACTTGGAAAAACTCTGGGAGAGAAGCAAAGTTCCATTAGAAGTAATCATGGATGTCTAAAACCTGAAACATGTGCACAAGGCTATCAACCATAAAATCAGTCATAACAGCTAAATATCACCAGAGTAATAACAGCCATTTACTTGAAGAGCTGTTATAAAAGCACTCATAAGCTGAAAAGTGTATTCCAGAATTGACAAATTGAGTGCAATTTGTTATAATGGGTTTGTTTGCAAATTAAATAGGTTTGCAGATTAAACAAAAGAGCCTACAATTTTTTTTCTTACTCTGGACTTTTAAGTTTTACTTTTTCTTTAGGTTCTTTTTAGAACAGAAAAAAACACATTCCAACCAGACAATTTTTCAAAAATAAATAAAAATTTACTTAATTTTTTTAAATTTAAGAATTTAAAAGAATCCTTTTACCAAATTTAAGGGGGGGAAAGGTATCATAGAACGTACAATGCCAAATTGTGCAAATTAAGTGTGAAGGCAAAGATCTCTGAGATCTAAGTATACAACTACAGTCCAGTGTAAAACCCTTCCCTTTCTCAAGTTGTTCTTTTGCAAATAAGATGACTGATTCTCCCAACCTCCCAAACTAGATTCCAAAATATTGAATTCTTAGAAAATAAAATCATGATTGCACATTTGTTTCTTGTAGAAAGACAGCAATGTCCCTAAGCCTTTGGCTTTACTTAGGTGTTAAAATTTTTTTTATATGAAGTTATTATTAATCTTGAACTTGATCCATATTTTTAAGAGAAAGAAAATCAATTTTTTAAGGCCCATAAAGCTACTACAGTACTACACTGAATTTAGCAGCCTAAATTAACTTACTAACAAAAGGCGGAAACAAAGTCTATATTCAGGTGTGAGATCAACTAGAGAACAATTTGTCACTGATAATTAAATAATATACTTACCATAAAACGTGAGGTACCCAAAGAGTGCAGATATAAAATAAATGAGAAAACTTAAAGCAATTGCTGTATTGGTTGCATTTTGCATTCTTTTCTTTGAAGGGCTAAAAGACAAAAATGGCAAAAGTAGAAAGTGTGATCTGAATTATATCTAAAGAAACAAGTATCAACCAAGCTAGTCAAGAGGATTCCTTAATTGTTCAAGAACTACTTCATTAATAACTATATACTAGAATTTTTGATTTGAAATTACTGCACAAAGATTTTGCTCCCAGGAAACATTTTTTTTCCTTTTTTCAATTTTTAATTTATTTTTTTAATTTACATCCAAATTAGTTAGCATATAGTGCAACAATGATTTCAGGAGTAGATTCCTTAATGCCCCTTACCCATTTATCCCATCCCCCCCTCCCACATCCCCACCAGTAACCCTGTTTGTTCTCCATATTTAAGAGTCTCTTATGTTTTTGTTCCCTTCCCTGTTATTATACAATTTTTGCTTCCCTTCCCTTATGTTCATCTGTTTTGTATCTTAAAGTCCTCATATGAGTGAAGTCATATGACATTTGTCTTTCTCTGACTAATTTCGCTTAGCATAATACCCTCCAGTTCCATCCACATAGTTGCAAATGGAAAGATTTCATTCTTTTCGATTGCCCAGTAATACTCCATTGTGTGTATATATATATATATATATATATGTATATATATACACACATACATACATACACACACACCACATCTTCTTTATCCATTCATCCACCGATGGACATTTGGGCTCTTTCCATACTTTGGCTATTGTTTATAGTGCTACCAAAAACATTGGGGTGAAATGTGCCCCTTCGAAACAGCATACCTGTATCCCTTGGATAAATACCTAGTAATGCAATTGCTGGGTTGTAAGGTAGTTCTATTTTTCATTTTTTGAGGAACTTCCATAATGTCTTCCGGAGTGGCTGTATCAGCTTGCATTCCTACCAGCAATGCAAAAGAGATCCTCTTTCTCCACATCCTCGCCAACATCTGTTGTTGCCTGAGTTGTTAATGTTAGCCATTCTGACAGGTGTGAGGTGGTATCTCAATATGGTTTTGATTTGTATTTCCCTGATGATGAGTGATGTTGAGCATTTTTTCATGTGTCGGTTGGCCATATGGATGTCTTCTTTGGAGAAGTGTCTATTCATGTCTTTTGCCCATTTCTTCACTGGATTATTTGTTTTTTGGGTGTTGAGTTTGATAAGTTCTTTACAGATTTTGGATACTAACTGTTTATCTGATATGTCATTTGCAAATGTCTTCTCCCATCCTGTCAGTTGCCTTTTAGTTTTGCTGATTGTTTCCTTCACTGTGCAGCTTTTTATTTTGATGAAGTCCTAATAGTTCATTTTTGCTTGTGTTTCCCTTGCCTCCGGAGACATGTTGAGTAAGAAGTTGCTGTGGCTGAGGTCAAAGAGGCTTTTGCCTGCTTTCTCCTCAAGGATTTTGATGGCTTCCTGTCTTACATTTAGGTCTTTCATCCATTTTGGGTTTATTATTGTGTATGGTGTAAGAAAGTGGTCCAAGTTCATTTTCCTGCATGTTGCTGTCCAGTTTTCCCAGCATCACTTGCTGAAGAGACTGTCTTTATTCCATTGAATATTCTTTCCTGCTTTGTCAAAGATCAGTTGGCCATACATTTGTGCGTCCACTTCTGGGTTCTCTATTCTGTTCCATTGATCTGAGTGTCTGTCCTTGTGCCAGTGCCATACTGTCTTGATGATTACAGCTTTGTAATACAGCTTGAAGTCAGGAAACATTCTTCAGTAGGACCAAACTAACTCTTTGTTGTTTTGTTTTAAACAGACACCTGACTAGCTTAGTCAGTACTGCATGTGACTCTGGATCTCAGGGTTGTGAGTTCAAGCCCCACGTTGAGTGTGGAGATTACTTAAAAAGAGGGGTGCCTGGGTGACTCAGTTGGTGAAGCAGCCGACTCTTTATCTCAGCTCAGGTCATAATCTCGCAGTTCATGGGATCAAGCCCTACATCAGGCTCTATGCAGACAGCATGGAGCCTGCTTCAGATTCTCTCTCTTCCCCTCCCCTGCTGGTTCTCTCTCTTTTTCAAAATAAATAAACTTTTAAAGAAAATAAAATAAAGTCTTGGGGCACCTGGGTGGCTCAGTCGGTTAAGCGTCCGACTTCGGCTCAGGTCATGATCTCAGGTCTGTGAGTTCGAGCCCCGCATCAGGCTCTGTGCTGACAGCTCAGAGCCTGGAGCCTTCTGTGTCTCCCTCTCTCTCTGACCCTCCCCCGTTCATGCTCTGTCTCTCTCTGTCTCAAAAATAAATAAACGTTAAAAAAATTTTTAGAAAATAAAATAAAGCCTTAAAAAAAACAAAAAAAAAAAACTAACGCTGAGAATCCAGCGATGAGAGAGAAGGATTCATAAAGGAGAATGTCATTCAATCTGAAAGTCCAAAAAGTAAAAAGAAATACTTAATACATTTAAAAGATTCCAGAATTCTATGGTACCTTTGAAGTTCACAGTATATGGGCAATACTGAGGTATGGCAGAGAAATGAAAAAGCCATGGTAGGTATGGCATAAGCACTCTGAAAAAGAATTTAAAAAGATCAAATATTAAATGCCACTGTTTAAACCACTACTTCATTTGACAATAAACTCAGGTCTCCAAAAAAAATCAAATTGGTTCAATTTACTTCATCTTTCATGAATCATCTCTTTATAAAAGGATGTTTCATGTTTTTGTTTGTTTTTTTTTAAAGAGAGACACAAGTATGGTCACCAACAAATGTTTCACTTAATAGTTAGACAGCCTGTGCTAGCCAGAAAAATTCTTGGCTGGCTTCTATACCACGGTTGGCATACCACCAACTGAATCGAATGGAATACTGAAAATATTAATCCCATCTTTGCATTTTAACTAGGGTCTCTTTCATTGGGAATGAACATGATATATTCTAGACTGACAAATTCTTAAAGATCCATTGGAATATACAAACATAATTGTTTTTTTTTTTTTAATTAGAACACTTAAGAGCCTGAGGAAGTTATAAAGCAAACAAATTACCATCTAAATGAAAATGCCATCTTTATAAAATTAATGGCAATTTACTTTCTCTTTTCTACTTTAAACATTTTTCTAACTTTAGGCTCTTCAGCAAGCGTTCCAGATGACTGAAGAACTATCTTGGTATATAATGCCTCCTAAAATACCTGAAGGGAGCTAGGAAGGAAAGCTGTAGCATTTCCTGAGCTTGGATTAGGGGAATGAGAGTTTAATTCACAAAATCTCTTTCATATATTGCTCAATTTCCTGGTTTGTCAATTACCCTACCTGGATCTTTAAGGCAGATGGCCTTTAACATGTAAAGGATGTAGTAATCTCCTTTGTGGAGCCAGAGAGACATTTTTTCATAGAAAAACTAGGGATTAAAAAGAAAATTCTGCATGGAGCAGTTAGCACACCAACATGCTACACTGATAAGAGTTGTCTAAGAGTGGAGGGGATTCTAGTACCTGGGACTTGGATTTCAACAGAATACAAAAATGTAGATGAAGAAACGTGCAGCAACAGGGAGGACTTTGGGCTCTTCTAGAACAGTAAAGGAGAGACCTCCAGATCACAGTTCCTGTCTCCTCTGCTGATGTTCAGGGGCTCTTGCAGATATTTCCAGGATTCTAAGACTCTTAGAGATAGCAAGGAGACTTGATCTGCTAGTCTCCAATCTAAGCATCATAAATTTCAACTCTGGAATTTCAGCCCGAAGATATATTGGCAGCACTCAACTGCTGGTCCAATGATGAGGCTGTTTAGCTACAGACCAAGGTTCTACTCACAGGGGAGGAGTTTTTGATATAATTGGCTATTTAGCTTTACAAGTCCAGAAGGCAACAGGAAGTCTGTATCCACAGAGGACCTTATTGGCCAGACCAGACATTCGGTAAATCTGTTCTTTTAGGCAGTGGCCCATTTAAAACAGGCTCCATTTAAAGGCATGCCAAGAAAAAAAGAAAAAAAAAAAAAAAAAAAAAAGGTGGCTGTTTCATAATGGGCCACCCTGTGTTAAATAATATTATTCTTCTGGTAGGCAACCCTACACTTAGCACTTTCATGAAAATTAATTAGCTACAGGTACAAAGACCTAAGAGACCCTGTTACACAAATCTCTTAAAACTTGAAATGTGAAAAATCAACCAAAAGTATCTGTTAATAACTTACACACCTCTTTGGAGAAATGAAAGAGCTTTGGTTTACAATCATCTGTAGCATTTGAAATCTGTTTAAGAGGATACAGGGGAAAAAGAGAAACCAACAGTCATTAAAAGTCCAAATTCATCCACAAAAATGATGTAGTTATTATTACTAGGCTTTCAAATAAAAACATTTCAAAACAAAGTTCCAAATTGCAATACAGCCATTACTTTTTCATTAATTAGGAAAAAAATCATTCTTGCTCTGTTTTTTTTTTTTTCTTTTTAACTTAAAATAAACAGGAAGAAACTGAAAATGTAAACTATTACCTGGAAAGATTGTTCTATATAATTTAATGGCAGAGGACAAGGGATGGACCATTTTTTAATTATTACCTGCAAGAATAAATAGAATCCACACTCAAGATTATTTCTTATGAAATTCATGACAAGAAAATGATTTCAAACAAGTCAGCATTACTTCAATTAAATGAACTCCATCCCAACTAATAGCTAACAGAAGATTCTTTGCTTCTATGATCTTTTGCCAGTTAGAATGGGTTGTCACTTAACATGGCTGCCTACTGTGAGAGGGAAAGGGGAGTGACGCATATCTGTTTAGTGGGGAATCTCCCCCCTTAAACACTGAGTACTCTCGTGTCAACTTTCAAAACTCTAATAGCATCAAGGCATTAAAACAAGTACAACTCAAAATGGGAACATGATGCTTTTAGTGACAATGGTATAAGACTATGGTTATTTGTGGACCTGGCATCAGTAGCGATAGAGAAATATTAATACCAGTTCTGGAAATGGCCACAGACAGAAATAAGGAGAGACCCCATACAAAGCAGGAGTTCAGGGATTCCTGATTCAAAGCACCATCCTCCTGGCTGCTTTTAGACTTGTATTACTTTTCGTAAATGTAGATAAAGCTGGCTAAGAGTAACAGCACGTAGCTATTGAACTCCAGCTGGTACAAAGAATTCTTTTTTTTTTTTTTTTTTTAATTAAAAGAAATCCAGAGGGATGCCACCTCTCAGAAAGAACCAATGCAAATATCTCAGGATTTTACTCTGGACTGTGGCCATAATGCTCCAGACCTACAGTTGTGGACATGTCGACATTACCATTGTTGAGGCTGTTTCAGGGCACGCAATTACTCTGCAAATATTTGCTCCAGGCTGAAACCCAGCATACAGAGGGGCAAGGGAGAATAAAGGAAGCATTTGTCTTTTGCAGGAGACCAGTAAGTAAATACTATTCCTATTTGGTATTTATCTAGTTTGGGATTTTACCCTATTCAAACAAAATTTTATATAGTGATAAAACAAATTAAGGACAATGTACACTTTTAGGATAAAGTTAATAGTGAACTAAAGAATTGCTTTGAACTCAAGCCCTCACCAAGAAAAAATAAATAAAAGGGTAAACTAAGCAAGTTGCTTTTGATATTTCTAGGTAAGCTTTCAATATGGAATACAAGTACATAATGGTCAACTTACCAAGAGGAAAGAAAAAAAATCAAAAGCAGTAATTTCACATCTTTTTTTTCTGGTACGTTTTCAAACAAAGATGAGGATGGGGTAGGATAGGAGCTAGAGCAGCATGGTGGCTACTGGTCTCTGTCTGCAGCCCTACCCCAAATTCAGCACCGCACACCTTCCCCTTACTAACAGTGTGTGTGGCAACTGCAACCATGTACTGAACACCTGTGTACCAAGTACTTCGACAAGGTTGGAATGGGAGCTATCTCATTTATTTCATCAGCTTTTATTACTTGGCTTGCAAATCAAAACATCTCATAACAATGCTCTAAAATACAATATAATGAGTTTTTCATTCATTTTCAATGAATTTCTAATTAATGAAAAAAAAATCATTGGCAGCTTGGCTTTATATTATTAATATTAAATCGGGCTACTATAGCTAATTTCCCAGTAGAGACCTATCCCAAGTCTGAGCCTACATGGTGGGATGGTGAGGTCTGCTGTCCTACAAAGTAGAAGTACGGAATGAGAATAGACACCCAACAACAGTGACAGGGAGTGCTTGCTCAGGCTGAAGGTACAACATGGTAAGAAGGTAACTCCAGGGGTTAGAAAGACAAAGGGAAAAACAGGATTAAGTTCACAGGCACAAAAGACCCTTCCTTTTCTCTGTTTCAAGTCCTTTCCGCCTTTCAAGGCTCAAGTTTAATTTCCTTCTCTTCTCTCAATTCCTGCAATTCTTATTCTGAAGCAAATAAATCACTACTCAATTATATATTGTCTTCATTGTTCTCTATTGTTTTCCCATTAATTTTTCTTACGAGAGTGACAGATCCTTAAGAACAGCATCCACGGCTCACAACAAGCAAAGCTTCTGACTAAAAGCCATCCAAATTGTTTTCTATTTTGATTAATGGCTTACTGAAATATTACTTAGAATACTTATCTCTACTCAAGACAGAACTTTTGGAAAAAACGGCAATCCATTTGTTTTCTAAAATGGACCCAAAAAGGTCGATCCATCTAGTTACTGTCATTCGGAGCCACTGATAAAATTGACTTTAAAAAGTTTAGATATTTCAGGGAGGCAAAATGTTATGTTAAATTTTTATGCAAAATAAGGATCTGGGACAACAGACAAGGCCATAAGTTTTGCTTTCTGTCTGGCGGCAGGCATCAGCTCAAAGGTCAGCCAAGACAGGCGCTTACAAGTACATCCAGGAGCTATGGAGAAGAGCAGTCCGCTGTAATGAGCTTTCTTCTCAGGGTGCGCTGCTGGCAGTATGGCCAGCTCTCCGCGGTCCACAGGGCCCTCACCCAATCCAGCCTGATAAAGCCCCCAGACTGGGCACAAGACCTGGCAAGGTTATGTCATATATCAGATACGTGTGCGCCACAGTGGTTGCAAACACTCAGTTCCTAAGGGTGTAACCCAGGGCAAGCCTGGCCATCACGGTGCTAACAAGCCAAGATTGGCCCAAAGCCTTTAGTCGGTTGCAGATGCGTGGCTAGACACCACTGTGGGGCTCTGAGAGTCCTGAATTCTAACTGGGTTGGCGAAGATTCCACATACAAATTCTTTGAGGTTACCTTCATTGATCCATTCCATTAAGCTCTCAGGAGAATCCTGACACCAGTGGATCGCCGAACCAGTCCACAAGCACAGGGAGACATGAGAGCTGACATCTGAGGCCACAAGAGATATGGCCTTGGAAAGGGTCACAAGTTCCACCACAGTTAGTGGTTCTCGCTGTGCGGCATGGAGGAGACACAATATTCCCCAGCTCCACCATTACTGCTAATGTAGGTCATGTTTGTAAAATTCTTACCTAATAAACAATTTAGGACAGTCATGTCTGCTTAAAAGTGTTCTTTAATTTGTCTGTTAAAATGAGTTGTCTGCAGATTGTTCCATAAATGCACTGTCAAATTATGAAAGTCAAAGAAGGATAATGTTTGAAGACTGTAAGTGATGGTGTATCTTGTTTCTAATAAGATAAACACTTTTGTCTTTGCTTTATCTTATTAGGGAGTTTATATGTGGGTGTTTAAAATGCTGTTTGGACTCAGATATCACCTCACGCCAGAGTGGCCAAAATGAACGAATCAGGAGACTATAGATGCTGGAGAGGATGTGGAGAAACGGGAACCCTCTTGCACTGTTGGTGGGAATGCAAATTGGTGCAGCCGCTCTGGAAAGCAGTGTGGAGGTTCCTCAGAAAATTAAAAATAGACCTACCCTATGACCCAGCAGTAGCACTGCTAGGAATTTACCCAAGGGATACAGGAGTACTGATGCATAGGGGCACTTGTACCCCAATGTTTATAGCAGCACTCTCAACAATAGCCAAATTATGGAAAGAGCCTAAATGTCCATCAACTGATGAATGGATAAAGAAATTGTGGCTTATATACACAGTGGAGTACTATGTGGCAATGAGAAAGAATGAAATATGGCCCTTTGTAGCAACGTGGATGGAACTGGAGAGTGTGATGCTAAGTGAAATAAGACATACAGAGAAAGACCGATACCATATGTTTTCACTCTTATGTGGATCCTGAGAAACTTAACAGAAACCCATGGGGGAGGGGAAGGGAAAAAAAAAAAAAAAAGGAGGTTAGAATGGGAGAGAGCCAAAGCATAAGAGACTCTTAAAAACTGAGAAGATGATGGGTTGTTCTGAGGGTTGATGGGGGGTGGGAGGGAGGGGAGGGTGGGTGATGGGTATTGAGGAGGGCACCTTTTTGGATGAGCACTGGGTGTTGTATGGAAACCAATTTGACAATAAATTTCATATATTGAAAAAAACAAAAAAACAAAAAAAAAATGCTGTTTGGTATAATAGGTGTAAAATAAATTCTGTAAAAGTAGAATGCAGAAGGTAGCCACGTGGGTTTGTAGGTGCGTGTAATGAAACCTACACTTCACTGGGGTGATGTAACGCTCTGCTGGTTTCCCCTCAAATGGCTGTTTTTAGGGGTTTGGTAAGAATAAGCTTTTTAAATTGGATTCTGCTTGGAAATGTGAAGAATATCCTTATCCTTTATCATGATCATATGCAGAATAATAAAGTTAACCAGGGCCAACATTTTTAGGTTTAATCCAATATTCCATTTATGTAACTGCTGCTTCTGAAAGAATAGTTTAAAAGAATGCCACCACTTTTAGGAGAATTAAATAAACCTGTTGTAAGAAGGTTCTCTTACAAATAAAAATACCACTGAGGTTCACATAGAAGGTGGAGTCTCCTCATTCTATCCCGTGATTCCATGGGATGTGTAGGAGACTGAATTTCATACAAAATCGTCAGTAATGCTATTTATACCAGTGTATATTAAAACTGACAGAAACTGGGGGCACCTGCATGGCTCAGTGGGTTAAGCATCTGACTTTGGCTTAGGTCATGATCTCATGGTTCGTGGGTTTGAGACCCGCATCAGGCTCTGTGCTGACAGCTCGGAGCCTGGAGCCTGCTTCAGATTCTGTGTCCTCCTCTCTCTCTGCCCCTACCCCATTCGCACTTTGTCTCTCTCTCTCCCTCTCAAAAATAAATAAAACATTAAAAAAATAAACTGACAGAAATTGAACATTAGGTAAACAAGATAAATTTACCTTAAGATTCCTTATCTAGTAACCAATGCTAGGATTGGTAAACGGTAGCCATCAGATAACCTTTTAAGTGTGAGGATAAAAAATTAAAGCTGGCTTTGATCAGATTTTTTTAAAAAAGACTGCAAGCTTTACTTACATTATTTAGGCAGTGTAATTTAAGAAACAGATTTCTGGGCTGATTTTTTTTTTTGAAAAATGTAATATAGATATTATATAGATTTACAAACACAAATTGACAAAAATAATAAATGAAATCATTGACACACTTCAAAAAAATCTGAGGTAATATATACAGGCTTCCTTTCCCTAACTACTAGTATTTCAAAACCTAAATATTTAGAAAGTCTAAAATAAATATGACAATTAAAAGGAGCATTAAGGGGCGCCTGGGTGGCTTGGTCGGTTAAGCGTCTGACTTCGGCTCAGGTCATGATCTCATGGTCCGTGAGTTCGAGCCCCGCGTCGGGCTCTGTGCTAACAGCTCAGAGCCTGGAGCCTGTTTCAGATTCTGTGTCTCCCTCTCTCTGACCCTCCCCCGTTTATGCTCTGTCTCTGTCTCAAAAATAAATAAACATTAAAAAAGAAAAATTAAAAAAAAAAAAAGGAGCATTAAAAAAAGGTGTACAGTATCTTCATTGTCTCATTGCAGATCAAATTTAAATTGTGCTCACAGGTAAAAATCTGGGCAGATGGTTTATAAAACATTAGAATAAGTGCAGAATAAGGGTATTATTTCCATATGACTGCTACAGTAAGAAATCTGCACCGAATTTAAGAGTACCTGCCAGAAATGAATACTGTGAAAACTATAATAGACATCTTGTATCAATACATTTCACATGCTTCAAGCTATCGGCTATAAAATCCAAATTATTCTTACCTATGCAATGCTTGGATTGCCAATTATCTGTGAGGAAAAAATTCAATGTTATCTAGACTGATTCTCTTTCACATCCATATGTTCATTTGCATACATAGGTCATTGCTAACCTTGTAGATACTTCTCAACAATTAGATTATGAAAGTGGACTACTTTCTAACACCATATAGAAAAATAAACTCAAAATGGATTAAAGACCTCTACTTAGGATTAAATGTGAGACCTGAAACCATAAAGTTCCTGGAAGAGAACATAGGCAGTAATTTCTCTGACATCAGCCACGTCAACCTTTTTCTAGACATGTCTCTTAAGGCGAGGGAACTGAAAGCAAAAATAAACTACTGGGACTACATCAAAATAAAAAGCTTTTGCACAGCAAAGTAAACCAGCAAGAAAACAAAACTGAATGGGAGAAGATATTAGCAAATGATATATGTGATAAGGGGTTAATATCAAAAATACATAAATAACTTATACAACTCATGCCAAAAAAATAATCCAATTAAAAAATGAACAGAGGACTTGAATTTTTCCAAAGAGGACATACAGACGGCCAATAGACACACAAAAAGATGCTCAGTGTCACTAATCATCAGGGAAATGTAAATCAAAATCACAGTGAGATATCACCTTATACCTATCAGAATGCCTAAAATCAAAAAGACAGGACATACATAGCAAGTGTTGGCGAAGATGTAGAGAAAAAAGAACCCTCAGGCACTGCCGAAGGGGACGTAAATTGGTACAACCACTGTGGAAAACAGTATGGAGGTTCCCCCCAAAATTAAAAATAGAAATACCGTTATGACCCAATATTCCACTACTGGGTATTTACCCAAAGAAAACAAAAACACTAATTCGAAAAGATATATGCACCCCTATGTTTACTGCAGAGCTATTTACGATAGCCAAGATATGGGAGCAACATAAATATTCAAATAGACAAATGGATAAGGAAGATGTGGTGTGTGTGTGTGTACGTAATGAAATATCACACAGCAACAAAAAAGGATGAGATAGTGGCCATTCACAACAACATGGATGGATTTAGAGGGTAGTTTGCTAAGTGAAAAAAGTCAGACTGAAAAAGACAAATACCATATGATTTCACACAGGTGGAACCTAAAAAAACAAATGAATAAACAAAAAGTAGAATCAGACCTATACATACAGAGAACAAACTGAGGGTTGCCAGAGGTGAGGTGAGGAGGGGAGGGGGATGGGCAACAAGGGTCAAGGGAAGTGGGAGATACAGGCTTCCAGTTAAGCAATGAATAAGTCACGGGGAATAAAAGGTACAGCATAGGGAATATAGTCAATGATATTATAATAGTGTTGAATGGCGACAGATGGTACTAACACTTGTGGTGAGTATAGCATAATGTATTAACTTATGGAATCACTATGCTGTATACCTGAAGCTAATGTAACACTTTTTGTCAACTATACTCAAAAAATTAATAAAGTACCACTGCAAAAAAAAATCCACTTATGGTGAAAATAACTGTGGTTTCCCTTTTCAGTGCGGAGCCTAAAAAGTCTATGTTCATGGATGTTCCCTAAACTTATGGTGGTAATTATTTTGCTATATATGTAAGTCAGGTCTTTATGCAGTACGCCTTCAGCTTAGTGCTGTATGTCAACTGTATCTCAATTAAACTGAGGGTGAAAAGAGTCTGTGTTCAGTTCATTTACTTCTAAGATACAAGTCAGACAATCTGAGGGAGGGAGGGCAATGATTTTTAACGCTGATAAATTCAACAAATGATTAAATGAAAACGCTTCTGAGTATTTTAGTTTTAAGAGCATCCACTGAAGTATAAATATTTCTGGACACTAAAACCAGGGTCACTTCCTCGTCATTTAAATAATCCAAAGTTGTTTTATCCTCGTATCCCAGAAGACAGTTTAACCTAAATTAAATGCCTCCTAGATTGTTGTGATAGCTTAAAACCATGGCTCTATAATATGGCTCAGCTACCAGTATACTATGTTGTTGCTCATTTGGGTAGCATTTCCTTTCACTCATCTTTCAGTAGCAAGGGAGAGTTCAATCACATACACACACAGCATTATATGGAAATAAACTGAAACACACACCTACATAAAGAATTAGACTTCATCTTAGGTTTTAACACAATCAGTGTGCTCTCCTCTCTAGTGAACCAAAAGAGATACTGAAGTTGAACTGTGGCTTTAGCTCAGCCTCTTCAAAAGAGATACAACAAAAGAAATAATTTTGTGGCCTAAAGGGCTTTTTAAATAACACAATGAACTAAAACTCTAACAGAAAACAGAGTTGAAGAAAAAAGAAGACATTAACACAGTAAGTTCAATTTTAGTGAGGAGATAAGCAATGTACTCTATTTCAAACTTACCACAACAGCAAACAACACCATAAAGAAAAATGATAAACTACTTGTGTAGCCAAGAAAGCCTGTAAAATAACAGTAAAATAAAAAGCAATTTATAAGGAAAGTGTTCCTAACGTACAGCAAAAGCTATACATCTTGGGCATGTTTTCTATTACAGTGCTTGGTATCTGGGGCTTAGGGCTGAGAATAACAACATTCCAACTATCTGTCACAGATCATTTATGCAGCTCTGTACAGCAGAGTTGGAACAGGCTTACCACTAATGGTACACTGTAAGGAAAGGCTGCTCTTTAATGTTCCGCTGTAAAGATTTTATTTTAGTAGGGCAGACAAAATACTACTGCAAACCAAGTAATGGGCTAACTAGGCAAGGCTGAAGGCTGAACAACCTAAAATAAGTCCGAGTTCAAAATTATTCACCACTACCACCCTTCTGCTAAAAATGTGGTACTGTGAAATTTAAAAACCCCTTAACATTATCTTCTCTCTCTTCCAAACAAAAAAATGTTCTCTTCTCTAAAGACTTACCTATTTTAGGAAGAAGTGCAAGAGGGAACACAATGCCAACACAAATGATTATTAGTAGTATTTGTCCATCAAGATACCAAGACCTATTAGAAAAAAAAAAGTCCTATTTTAGGCACAGGAATCCACTGTTTGTGTTTACACACACACACACACACACACACACACACACACACACACACTTATAACCATTACAACCACCCATTAAGAAAAGTCTACTTCCTTTTATTAAAATACGTTCTAGTGAAATCCTATTATTCTTATTAATGAATTTTCATTTAAGAAAGGTATCAAAATAATGAGATGCCATTTTTCAACCACCAAATTAGCAAATATTTAAAAGTAAGATAATAGTCAATGTTGGTGAGGAGTGACAAGGTAAGCACAAAACTGGTGAAGGTAAAAACTGCATAAAAAAAATACAGAAAATCAGAAACAAACATCTAATACCATGACAATTTTTACAAAAAAAATTTAAGTTTATTTATTTTTTGAGAGAGAGACAAGGGAGGGGCAAAGACAGAGGGAAAGAGAGAGAGCATCCCAAGCAGGCTCTGCACTGTCAGCGCAGAGCCCCATGCAAGGCTTGAACTCATGAACCGTGAGATCATGACCTGAGCAGAAACCAAGAGCTTGACACTTAACTACTGAGCCACCTAGGTGCCCTTAGGACCATGACAATTCTAAAACAAATTATGTGACTAGGGAACAATTTCAAAAAAGAAATTTTTATAAGTATAATAACGTAATGAATACTCAGTAAACATCATAAATATATATAGCATGATAGCAATTTTGAGGAAAGGATTCATTAAAAATGGAAAGGAACTACAACATATTGATAGCCATCATCTCTGGGTGATAGAATGATGAGTAATTTTTATTCTTTACAGTTTTCTATATTTTTCAAATTATCAAGAAAGAGCATGAATTACCAGGGAAAAAAGTACTATATTTTTCATATAAAGGCATTAGCATATTAAATGAAATAAAGGCAAGTTAAAAGTGTGTGATGATGTATTTGATTACTTAAGAAAATTGGATGAACATTAAAAAAAAAAAATGGTCAGAAGAATAGATTTAAAATACCAGAAGCATATATGTCTATGTGGTAGCAATATGAGCAATTTTTATTTTCTCCTGGTTTACATACAGATGGGTTTCAATTTTCTAATATAAAATACATGTGTATAAGTTTTAAAACGTTAAGAGTTAATGCCCCAAGAATTTAATAGTAAAGATTTCACTTTAGTATGTAAAGGACAAACAATTCATGCAAGAAGTAGAACTAGTAAATACACACAAAGAAAAATCCAATCTCTGGTGCTAATTTAAGAAATAAAAATGAGGCTGTTGAAATTAAACTAGTAAAATTATTTTAAAAACAATATTCAAGGATGTGGCACAATTGATCTTTCACGCATTGTTAGTGATCTTGTCAATTACTACTACTTCTGGAAAAACAATGACAATATGTAGCAAAAGCAATAAAAATATGGTAATCTAAGAAAATAATCTATAATATAAAGAATTCTATGTGCATGAAACTATGAATATAACATTATTATAATATTAAGAAGCTGGCAGGAAGTCCTATATATTTAACAATAGAAAATATTAGGTCAATTAACAGCATATTCAGTGGAATGTTATGCAGCTTTAAAAAAAAGACAATTTAGTGAAATGGAAATGATAAAAGTATAAAATATATGGTTATTAACTATGTTTAAAAAAGCTTGAGAAAAATTAAAAGGGAATGAAATAACCATGATTAGGTAAGAGATGGTATTATGCATGATTTTTATTTTTTATCTGTCTTTTCTAAATTTCCTGTAATCATTTTTCACTGAAACATATATATATATACACACGCACAATAGTAACAAAGTAAAATTCATGCCAATATGGGAGCTAGAGTATCAAAGACAATAGGGATTATTTGTCCAAATCATATGGTAGATGCTCTCAGAATTCCCAGTTAGTGAAAATGCATCTTCTTTTTGTACCATGTAGCTAAAGTCTCCCATCCTGTTAAATTAAGAAAATGGATAGGGGCATCTGGATGGCTCAGTTGGTTAAGCATCTATTTCTTGATTTCAGTTCAGGTCGTGATCTCACAGTCATGAGACTGAGCCCTGCGTCGGGCTCTGCACTAGGCATGGAGCTTGCTTAAGGTTCTCTCTCTCCTTTTCTCTCTACACCTCTCCCACTTGCACTCTCAAATTAAAAAAAAAAAAAGAAAGAAAGAAAAGAAAACGGACAAATTCCTAGAACCATACATCAAAATTGAATCATGAGAAATAGGAAATACAAATAGAGCACTAATGAGTAAGGAAAATGAATCAGTAATCAAAAACTTCCCAACAAAGAAAAGCCCAGGACCAGATAGTTGTAATGATGAATTCTACCAAATATTTAAAGAAGGATTTATGCCAATTCTTCTCCAACTCTTCCAAAACTCTGAAGAGAAGGGAACACTCCCAAATTCATTTTACAAGGGCAGAATACTCTAATATCAAAGCCAGATAAGGATACTACAAAAAAAAAAGAAAACTACACATCAAAATTCCTGATTAATACAGATGCAAAAATCCTCAAAAAAATATTAGCAAACTGAATTCAGTGGCACATTAAAAAGATCATATACCATGATCAAGTAGAATTTATCCCTGCAATACAAGGGTGGTAGGACATATGTAAATTAATAAATGTGACACAGCACATTAATAGTATGAGAGATAAAAATCATATGATCATCTTGACATATGAGAAAAAGCATTTGACAAAATACAATAACCTTTTATAATAAAAGCTTCAATAAACTAGGTATAAAAGGAACATACTTCAACATAATAAAGGCCATACACAGCAAACCCATAGCTAACATCATACTCGATATGGAAAGGTTGAAAGCTTTTCCCTAAGATCAGGAACCACACAAGGGTGCCCGATCTCACCACTCTTCTTTTTTAAAATTTTATTTAAAAAAATTTTTTTTTAATGTTTATTCATTTTTGAGAGACAGAGAGAGACAGAGCATGAGTGGGGAAGGGGCAGAGAGAAGGAGACACAGAATCTGAAGCAGGCTCCAGGCTCTGAGCTGTCAGCACAGAGCCCCATGCTGGGCTTGAACTCACGAACTGCGAGATCACGACCTGAGCCAAAGTCGGACGTCCAACCGACTGAGCCACTCAGGCGCCCCCCACCCCCTCATCGCACCACTCTTTTAAAACATGGTACTGGAAGTCCTAGCTAGACAGCCAAATTGGAAAAGAAGTAGTAAATCTGTTTTTATTTGCAGATTATACGATCTTATACACAGGAAATCTCAACCAAAAAACTGTTAGAACTATCAACACATTCAGTAAAGTTGGAGGATACAAAATCAACTTACAGAAACCAGTTACATTTCTATACACTAACAACAAAATATCTGAAAAAGAAATAAAGAAAACAATCCCATTTATGACAGGATCAAAACCAATAAAATATGTAGGAATAAATTTAACCAAGGAAGTGAAAATTCAATACACTGAAAACTGTAATACTTTGATGACAGAAATTAAAGACACAAATGAAAAGCTATCCTGTCCATGTTCATAGATAGGAAAAATTAATTTGTTAAAATGTCCATACTGCCCAAAGCTATCTATAGATTTAACATATTCCCTATCAAGATTTCAATGACACTTTTTATACAAATAGAACAAACGATCCTAAAATTTGTATGGAACCACAAAAGATCCCAGATAGCCAAAGCAATCCTGAGAGAAAAAACAAAGCATCACTCACACTTCCTGATCCTAAACTATGCTACCAAGCTGCTATACCATTCAAAATAGCATAGTTCTGGCTTAAAATAGACACATAGACCAACAGAACAAATAACAGAGCCCAGAAACAACTCTGTGTCCATATACAGCCAACTAACATTTGACAAGGGAGCCAAGAGTGTTCAATGGGGAAAAATTTTTCTTTAATAAATGGTGCTAGGAAAACTGGATAAACACATGCAGAAAAATAAAAAGGACCCCTATCTTATACCACTCACAAAAATTAACTTAAAATGGATTAAAGACTTAAGTGTAATATCGGACCATAAAACTTCTACAAGAAAACATAGGAAAGTAACTCCTTGACATTGGTTTTGGCATTTATTTTTTGGACATGACATCAAAAGTATAAGCAACAAAAGCAGAAATAAGTGGCACTACATCAAACTAAAATGCTTCTGTACCGCAAAAGAAACAACAAACAATACGAAGAGTCAATCTATGGAATGAGAGAAAATATTTGGAAACCATATCTTTGGTAGGGAGTTGATATCCAAATTATATAAAGAATTCATACAAAGCAATAGCAAAAAAAAATTGAACAATCCAATGTAAAAATGGGCAGAGGAAATGAACATTCTTCCAAAGACGACATGCAAATGTCCAACAAGTATATGAAAAGGAGCTCGACATCACTAATCTTCAGAGAAATGCAAATTAAAACCACAATGAGATATCAGCTCACACTTGTTAGTATGGGTATCAAAAAGACAAGAAATAGCAAGTGTTGGTGAGGAAGTAGCGATAAAGTAATCCTTGTGCACTGTTAGTGAGAATGCGAATTGGTTCAGCCATTATGGAAAACAGTACGGACGTTCCTAAGAAAATTAAAAATAGAACTACCATATGATCCAGCGATGCCACTTCCGGGTGATATATCCAAAGGAAAACAGGATATGGAAAAGATAGCTGCAGTTCCTTATTTAATGCAGCATTATTCACAATAGCCAAGATATAGAAACAACCTAAGAGTTTGTCAGTAGATGAATGGATAAAGATGTGGGATATGTGTGTGTATATATGTATCTATCTATCTATACATATATACACACACACATACATAATATGCCATATATATAATATACATATGGAATAATGGAATATTATTCAGCCACGAGAAAGAAGGAAATCTTGCCACTTGTGACAATATGGATGGACTCTGAGGGTGTTGTGCTAAGTGAGATAAGTCAGGCAGAAAAAAGATCATTATCGTTTATCACTTATATGTAGAATCAAAAAAAGCCATACTCACAGAAACAGAGTAGAATGGTGGTTACCAGGGGTGAGGGTGGGGGTGGGCAAGGGAACTGAGATGTTGGTTAAATGGTACAATTTGCAATTAGAGGATGAATAAGTTCTGGGGATCTAATGTACAGCCTTCTGATTGTAGTGAACAATAATGTATACCTGAAAGTTGCTAGGAGAGTAGACCCTTAATAGAATGTGATGGAGGGGTTAGTTAACATTATTGTGGTAATCACACTGCAATATAGAAGTGTGCTGACATGTTGTACACCTTAAATGTATACAATGTCATAGGTTATTTATATCTCAGTTTAGGAAAAAAGAAAGAAAAGGTTTTCCTCTACATGCGTTTCCACCCCTGGCTTCCGACATGGACTTCATCGTGCACTGTATCCTTTTGTACCCTGGTTTAAGAGGAAGTCCTCTGTAACGTATCTTTCCTGGGTATTGTTGGGTGCCAGCAACTTCCTCTTAAACAGAGCAAAAGAAGGAGCGGCAGCAGAAATAGCACCATGATGACACCTTTCCCTTTTTCACTCTAATTCATGTCTTTAGGAAATGCATGTGTCAGAACCCAAAAACCTATGCACAAGTATTTCTAGCACTAATGGACCCAAAGATGTGTTCTCTGCATTTGCACATGCCTCTCAATTCCTGTATGCAGGAGGACCTAAGAGCACACATATTAAGAATACAAAATGACGGGGCACCCGCGTGGCTCAGTCGGTTAGGCGTCCGACTTCAGCTCAGGTCATGATCCCACAGTTCATGAGTTCAAGCCCCGTGTAGGGCTCTGTGCTGACAGCTCATAGCCTGGAGCCTACTTCAGATTCTGTGTCTCCCTCTCTCTCTGTCCTTCCTCCACTCACACTGTTTCTCAAAAAAGGAATAAATGTCAAAAAAAAAAAAAAAAGAATACAAAATTATATTGGGCATGTTCCTCTTCTAGACACTCTTGAATTCAAGTGTCAAAATGGGAACTTCAAAATATCCCTCATTGAGGAACACCTGGCCACCAAATTTCTGAAAACTGCAAAAAGCCCAGGGCTCTCTGCCTAAAACCACACTCCTTCTGGGACCCAATATCAGACCCAGACCACTGCAGTGTCAGGAGGAAAAAGACCCAAAGGAGCACCAAAGCAGATTCCATCTGACAGTTCTGCTGTTCCTACTGTCACGAAGGTGGAGTTGTGCAGAGGGCATATTGATCTTTAGGACCGAAGACTCTTTTCTCTTGTGTAAGAATAAAGGAACACTTTAAGTCCTGAAGTTTACAACTTATACAACTTATATAACGTATTACAACTATATCAGACCACAATTCACTCATGTCCAAAAGCCATGAGACTGCCCAAAGCACTTAACCGTGGGACTAAAGACAATGTCACCTCCTCCCAGCAGTCCCTCAGAATCACAGTTATGGTATGTTAGTGGATACTAACACATGCCTCAGATACTGCCTCCTTTTTCTCAGAACGGTGCTTTCCTTTAAACTGTCCTCTTCACAGGACTGGATTTTAAATTCCTGATATAAAAAGAACTTTATTGGGGTGCCTGGGTGGCTCAGTCAATTCAGTGTCCAACTCTTGATCTCGGCTCAGGTCATGATTTCACGGTTCGTGAGATCGAGCCCCACAGCAGGCTCTGTGCTGACAGTGCAGGATTCTCTCTCCCTTCCTCTCTGGCCCTCCCCTGCTGGCGTAAGCTCTCTCTCTCAAAGTAAATAAATAAATAACCAACAAACAAATAAAACTTTATTGCAAAATATAATTTCTCTATCCCTGGCTTGGCTACTGGGTAATCATTTCTTCTTAAGGTACATTAATAAAGCCAATTGCAAATACAGTGCTTTTCTTTACCATTCAACCATAAGGCAATATAGTAATGCACAGTAAAGTTAGTTTAGATTTGATGTGCATGTCACAGTCAACTGAGTTGTGTTTGGCGATGGATAGTTTCCAAAGAACAGAGGTGATTAAACTTGCAAAATAAAACCCAGCCTGAGAAATACAAACCAGTAAAACATAATCTCAAAAAGCACCTATTAAATAAGCATCTTTTATAAATCAAAATTTTAGAAGAATATACTAACCTTAAATTTTTTCCTAAGGGGGAAAAAGAATTATCTAACCGAACCCCTGTTTTCCTACTGTAATCTAAATATACATTCCTTTAAGCCAAAAGAATTAGAGTAAAAAGTTTTATACTTCCTAAAAAACTTGTTTGATCTGTGGATTTAATCCTATATGATAAAAATGTTCCAAGTATGAAATATAGAGTTTAAATCCTTAGCTGTATTGCAAATGCTTTGGCATGCAGATGCTTTTTTCCATATTTTAATGAAAACCAGATTTATTTATAAGTTGCTTTAATTTCATTCTCGAATAGAATGGAACAAGAGTATCATATGTTCTGAATTAGGATCTTACTCACATCCCATATCAATTATGTAACTCAAATGCAAGACAACTTAATTGTGTCAATCATATTCCCCTGACAAGATCATTAAATGTTAACAGAGAGCTTCCAACTTTTAACAGCCATAGATTTTTAAAATATAAATTATTCTGTGAAAAATACCAATGCCTCATACAAGTTTGGGATTAAGTATTATAGTTTCTGACTTCTAACAGTAATTTTTGAAATCAGAATATTGTGAACATACGGTTTCTTTTTGATAACATCTTTTTAGAGGTTTATATTTCACAAAGGTACATCAAATCTCACAGAAAATAAGCACACCTGAAAGACCTTAACTGCAATTTATTGTCAAACCCTAAAATAAAAGCATATCAATATCATATTGACTCAGAAGAAATAGTGCTACGTAACTTTTAAAATACACTGTCCTAGACAGTTGTTAATTACCATAACATTTGTTTCTTAATTATTTTACAGCATCAAGCTTTAAAGATTAATGATTTATCTATATTCTGACCAACTAATATAGTCTCTTATTAATGTTCTTCAAAATTCTGAAGTCCCAAGTAAGCAAATGTACATTTCATGTACAACAAGATGAGGCTGTCCAAGAGATGTGCAATTTTCCAAAACCGAGATGATACAAACTGGCCACAGTATTTTGAAGTATAGTTTTAAAAATCAATTTCTGACATATAAAAATACCATTGTAATCAATTTTCCACTAAGATGAATAAGATGGGAGTTTATTATTATTATTTTTTTTTAGACAAACCAGAAAAAAATCCCAACCAAATTGCAATTGATTTAAATTGAAGCTATGGTAAAAGTATCGCATTTACAGAAAGAAGACCTAAATTTTAATGGCAGTTCTGTCTTATGCTACCTTAATTATTTCTAAAATTTTATATGCATTTTTATCCCTTCTCTTTCCACAAAGACATATGACAATAAAAATTTAAACGGAAGTCGCCAAATTCAGGAGCAAGAAAAAGGCAAAGCACATGTGACAACTATTAGGATTAACAGTTTATGCAACACATTCAAATTTGACTCTGACCTTCCTGGCAGAGCAAACAGGGCAAATTCACCTTTCATGTAGTTATTATTATTGAAATTTTTTTATTTTTAATTGCAGGTATATTTGACACACAACATTATGGAATTTCTTAATTCCCCACATTTACACTATGCTATCAGCTTACAAAAAGCATTTGTATATATAATATCTTGTTTGATCATATCAACAACTTTCTTAAGAAGTTGTTCTTAAGAACACTGGTACCCCCATTAAGCCAGGTGAAGAAACCCAAACCACAGAATTAAGTCATATGGCCAAAAGAAGTAAAACTTCTTGAGGTCATTGAATGTCACATGGATAGAACATGTCTCCTTACTCTTAGTCTAACATTCCTGATTCTACTTCTCATGGCCTTGAGTTCTTAGCCCTAAACCTTAAAATAAAGCTGTCACATAGAATTTTTTTGAATAGAAGTTGTCCTCATTATTTTCACAGCGATGCAAAAGTGAATTTAATACAGCTATTTCTTATAGCAATTGTTCATCAAACTAAGAGCATAAAATGTAACAGTAACTAGATAAAGCTGTAGATGAGGCAGTTGTGAACACCAAATGTGATAATTAATGTGGAAACCCTATAAACTGTAAAGTACTACACAAAGGCACAATAGTTTCTGATGATGAAAAATCATGCAGGACTTCGATTCCTATTCAGATCTGAAGTACACCATACTTTCCTTATAAATAGGTATTAGCAGTTGTCTAAGTAGAGTTTTTTCATGGAAGCCAAGTTGCAAAAGCTAAAAAGTTAATTTTGAAAACTTGCCCCTCAGTCCAGAACAAGTTCACATATTAGAGCACAACAGCCAAATATTTACATCAAAAAGTCTGACAGGTTTTTGTATTATGGTTTAGAAATTATGTGAAATAACTTGATGACATTTAAAAGAATTTATTCTGTCTTTTCGAGTTTATTCTTCACAAAGTTTCTTTTCCTGTGCAAGGAAAAACAGAATTGTTTTTTTCCCATAAAAAGAGATGAGTCAATAGTCTTTAGAACCCAGTATTTTTTAAATAAGGGAGAAAGGAAGTATAATGTGGTTTAGTATTGTTTATAATATTGTTAAAAAACAGGAAATGAAATAATTAAATCCCTGCAAACCATTTATTTTTTCAAACCCTGCTTTAGAATAGAAATTCACAAGTGTGGCTGTAACTTTATCACTGTGGTTTGCTGAAAAGCGACAGCATTATTAACCACTCCCCTCCTTTGTTTAAGACCTTTACGGGCAGGACTTTTCACTAACCCTCATTCCCCACCTCATTTTTTCATTGAAAGAAGAAATTTCTCCTTTTTTCTTCTCCAAGAAACAGTTCCTTCCTGTCTTTGCCTAATATGCCATATCATGAATAAATACTTATTGAATTAATAAATTAATGGACACAACGGGAAATATTTTTTCTTACCCAGTATGGCCTCCTGACAAAAATTCTGAAATAGCAGCAGGAAGCTCTGTTTTAATAATTACAAGATATGATGACATAGCTGCAAAAAAAGATAAAAACAGTTTCTATTAGAATTCTATACTTCTTAACCATTTAAAGAATAATTTATACAGAAACACAGATGTCCATTAGGGCTTTGACAACATGTGGAAGATTAACTCATACTGCATTATCCCAAAGGTATATACACACCAGGAATGGAGATAAATAACTGTGTAGAGAATAACTGGTAGCTCATTATAGATGCTTTGTTTACATTTCAAACCCAAGACAAACTATTTAGGTGAAAGGAAGGGTCTTAATTACAGGGAATTTATAAATGAAAAATTTTTTGATGTTTTGCACACGTTTGTATGTTATCAACCCTGTTCAAGGCATTAGAGGTTAGTTTAGCAACAACTGATACAGAAACAGGAGTTTAATAAGTACTAGAGAGAGACCCCCCCCCACACCCAAAGAAGTCTCACTCCCTTCCTCTCCATTTCTTTGCTTCCCCCCAACACATTATGCACATGTTATTATAAAATAAAAATAAAGTGCATAATGAGTTACATTTTTAATTGTCCTCTAAAACTAATTAGAAAAGATTCAGTGGTAACTGCTAAGCATATTAAATGGACAAAACTTACAACTTTTATTCCATTTTATTAACAGAGCTCATCTGTATTATGTAATCAAAACCTGAAGCTAGCATTATTTCTTACATTTGATCTGACGGGATCCAAGAAACAACTAGTTTTTAAAGCATTTTAATAATGATCCCATTTCTGATGCAGCTATAAAAAAAATCCTATAAACCTTCCATCATATATTAGGAAATATTTTAATATGGTTACAGAACATAGAACTCATTTATATGTAAATACTTGAGTTTAAGCTTACATGTTTAAGTACACAGAAACCCAGATGATTAGAGCCAGAACTTCAGTTTAACAGAGTAATAATCTCTCTTTCCCCCAGAGATTAAGTATATATTAAAAAAGGGCCAACAAGAGTATGTCCAAGAAGAATAAAGAGTGTACTCTGTACGCACGTTAATTTTATTACTTATTTATACTTCAGGAAACATTTTACTTTCTCCTTGGACCTACAAAAACTAAGAACACAAATGAATGCCAAGTCTGAATGGTAAAAATCTGGTGAAAAATTGATTAAAAGGCTCAAATGTTTAAACAGGAGAATGCATTTTTCTCAAACAACATGTGTAAACGTAGCTGAACTTCTCCACAATTATTACAGTACTATGTGACCACTGGAGAAAGAAAAAAAGGAAATATACTATTTTGTACATAAATTTATATGAAGATAGACAACAATTACATGCAAACACACATACACAATTTTTTTTAGTAAAGTAACGTACCCATGGCAAAATAAAATTTAGAACAGCTAAGTAAATACTCACTTCTCCTCAATGAAAATTCATTATGTATACACACATTTTCCAGTTTATGACTATTTATTTTCCCGCATTAGTATGGTTGTTGAAGTATAGCTTTTTGCCCAACAGAAGTACAGGGCATTTCTTCAAACTCTTTTAGTTTTGGGGCATTGCAATTGATTGTATGTGAAAAGGTGTTCTGTATCATTCATTCAAAAGGAAAAATGCTATCAATTTGGCACAGAACAGAAGGAAGGTTTAGATTAACCTCCTTCACTCAAGGATTTGGGGTCTTGTTTATAATACTTTATCTATTCCAAAGAATCATACACATATGGTATGATGTTGAAAATCATGAGCTGAATTTTCTGCAACTGGCAAGCTGCTTAAATATATCTTGCAAGGAAAAAAAAAGAGACAAAAGTACCTTGAACACAAGGAATGCAGACTTCCTATACAATTGTAATTTATTATCCGCCCATCAGTCTTTCTTGCTTGGATTAATCCAACACCACGTGCGTTTCTAAAGTTTCAGACATTCATCTCTTTCAGTAATTTTCTATTATTTCTTTTAGATCTTTAGTTGTAAAAGCTTCAATGAATATGATATCATATTTCTTTCTAATACACAATCTGTCATTCTTCCCAGAATTTCTATTAGCCCCTGGCTAATCATTTGATCACTTTTATCCTCTATTGTAGCCTTAACTCTTTGGTTTTCAAATGGGAGTCCTATTTCATTACATTCCAGTCTGAAGAATCATGTATATTTCAAGAAACATGAACTCACCAAACATATGTTTCTCTCTCAAAAAGAGATCTCAGCATACAAGATATAATAAAACATGTAAATACTGCTTCTTTCTTAGAGAATGCTGGTGTTTGTTTTAAGAGCTACAAAACCACAGAGCTCCTGATGAGGAAAAGCCCCCATGATTAAGCAAGGAAAACAAAGACACTATCCTTTTCACTGTCTTCATTATTTTTTCCTAACCACAAGTAAACTTCCATGCAAGGACTACCACCTTAACATATTATATATAATACAGAGAAGAAGCAAAACAGACTACCAAATATATATTAACTTAGGAAATACATCTTAATTAGATTCACATAAAAAGGACAACTAGCTCAATAAAAAAAAAAAGTTTTAAAGATATAATTATCAACAGGAGAGCTCATACATCCATTGTTTATAACCAAAAGGTTCACTAGATCAAACAGCTGCCTGCCACACCTTTTGTCTCATGTCTTCTATTAATGACATAAGGAAGTGCTTTAAGACCTATCTTAGAGACAGTTCATAAGCAAGAATTTGTAAATGATTTTTGCTGACATCCATACACAGCATAGACTCCTAACACAAGACGCACCATGTTGTACTCTAAATTAATAGCGGTACCAGGGTCATCCATTTTAGCCATGGTTATAGTTAAGTGATTCTGGCCCCCACACTACCAAGCCAGAATTGGTGCTAAAGGACATACCTTGATGACAGGTATTCAAGCCATTACAAATCACTTAGTTTTACCACATTAACTAACTAAGTATTCTTTTCTCCTTCATTTTAAACATAACTAATAGAACTCATTCAATGGAAACTGCCCTGGGAAGGAAATAAAAAAATCTGTCAACCCAATCAAAACACAGAAGTTGAAAGTATTCTTTGAAAACCATGCAGAGAACCAAGTGTTATATTAAGAAATGACTAAAATAGGGTAAAATTTGACTAGACAATAGCAAGTAGTAAGCTATTAATATTGGTTGCTCTAATCATAAAAGAGAAACACATGAGCTGGGAACATAGACACTGAAGGAAGAGATGCCAGAAATACAGAACAGGGGAAAGAGACCTGTGAGAGAAGAACCATGAGAACAGTGAACACTTTTGGGTTTGGGATGCCTATACCATGCTGGCCAGTATTCTAAGTGATCTGCAAGTTATTTCCTCATTTAACCTTTACCACAAAGCTGTGAGGTATTTCTTTCACAGATAAAGATATGGAGGCACAAAGAAGTAACTTGCCCAAGGTGGTAATGGTATAAACAGCCAGTCTGGCTTGAGAAATTTGCACCATTAACTATTATGGAAAAGTGCAGGAGCAAAGTGAAGAAGAATCCACCACAGGAAAGAAAAAATAAGGGTAGTCTATGAAAAGGACCACTCCCTAGAATTATTTTTTCTTCTGTCATGAGCATTTCAATAACAAATTGCTTATGAATGCTGGAGTTCAAAGAAATTAGTTAGAAGTTTTAAAAACACTTAGGTTGATTTCACTTTGACATGTATTTTCAATGTAATTTATTTCAGCTTTGTAGCTGGTTTGGTAGAGTTATTAGTACAAGATTTCTCAGACAAGCCAAGGAGTTTCATGAGGGACCCTGTTGCATGATTCTATGATTCTAATGCATCTACAGCTATTATTGTAATTCACAGGAGAAAGTTTCCTATTCTCACATATTTGAGATATTAACATCAAACTGAAATGTAAAAAAAAAAAAAAAAAAATTAAAACAACAGACCAATCTCTCTTCCCAAAAACCCTGTATTCTTCTGGACTACTTTTCCCAGGACTCCTTAAAAAAAAAAAAAAAAGAAAGAAAGCCTCAACTGGAATCTAGGTCTAACAAATCATTAGTTTGTAAAAATAATTATCCTTTTTGTTAAACTCTTAAAATACACGTATGAAGATAAGATTACATACAGCTATTTTTAAAACAGAATTAGGTTTTCAGCACTTGGAGGAAGTTCAGCAACTTCTCAAAGGATTAGTCAGCCAGCCCTAAACAGATGTACTAAGGGAGGAAATAATAAGTTTGCCTTTCCGTCTGAGAGATTCAATTTTACTTCAAACATGTTTTTAGTCATGGATAGCAACTGGTTTATTCTATTCAACATGTCTTATTAACCCAGTATTCCTCCTAAGTGTCCAAATGCCACTGAAAGGCTATCCTCACTCAAAATAGTACACAACACAATCTCTTTTTCTAAAATCCTGAAAAATGTCACTTCCTTAATTTGCACACAAATGGAAATCAAAATACATGGAGGAAATTTTCTCCCATAACCCTAAGAAAATGTATATCATTATCATTTATCAAGATCTCAAATTTGAACACAATGGGACCAGAATATTTACTATTCTAAAATCCCCTAACTGAACTTCAGTGAGTCATGGGTATAAATGGCATAATGAATACATACACTGAATACATAATGAATACAAAGATATTGTAATAGCAATATAACAGGACGGATGCTAGGTACCCTTGTGGTGAGCATAGAATAATGTATAAAAATGTTGGGGCGCCTGGGTGGCTCAGTCGGTTAAGCATCTGACTTCAGCTCAAGTCACGATCTCACAGTCCGTGAGTTCGAGCCTCGCGTCGGGCTCTGGGCTGATGGCTCAGAGCCTGGAGCCTGCTTCCGATTCTGTGTCTCCCTCTCTCTCTGCCCCTTCCCCGTTCATGCTCTGCCTCTCTCTGTCTCAAAAATAAATAAAACGTTAAAAAAAATTTAAAAATAAAATAAAATAAAATAAAATAAAAATGTCAAATCACTTAAAGTTGTACACCTGAAACTAATGTAACATTATGCATCCACTCTACCACTATCCACTCAAATAATTTTAAAAAATCATTACTAAGAAATATATTACTTTCAAAACCTTTTTAAAGTGACATGTTGCCAGTAAATTTTGTCAAAGTATGTATTTATGAAAAAAAAACTCCTTCCAAATTTCCTATATCCTTCCTATTCTAAGGCAGTGCTTCCCAGAATTTCTGGACATACTGTTCAGGTTCAAAAAAGCTGTAGTATGTCCACAGATGAGCTGACCAGCAGATGGCGTTGAAACAGCACGTCCAATCCCAGTCTCCCAGGGGACAATACAAACTAGTACATCTAAAATGAGTTCATCATCCTACAAAAACAAAAATACAGGCAGAAAATAAAAATAAATAGCTTCTAATTTATCTAACATTAAATCATGAATTTTACAAATACTGAGACTTTGAAATTTTTATAGATCTCAACTGAAAACGATCTTATTTATACCTTTCTGACGATGAGATTTAGAAATTGTCCTGTTTGAGTACAAACAAGGGCTGTGGGGTTTCTTTTAAAACAGATTGCCAAACTGAGGTGTTAATCAAGACTGTTGGTCTTGTAGGTTTGTAGGGCCTGTGCCAGACTGGAAAATCTGGATCATTCTAGCACTTTCAGGAAGTTTCAGTAAGACTACTTAATGTTTAGGTTCTCCTTTCACAGTATGTAGCAGTGATTCAATCTTTAATCTCCTTTAAGGAATTGGGGGCTTTAAAGAACTAAATAAAGAATATGCTAGCCATAGTGGTCCTTCTTATTTTATAAAGAGCAAAGTAAGGATTTAACGTACTCCTTGGAGTCACTTACCTTTCCACACTTTGAGAGGACTGAAATACAAAACCAGAAAAAACATCAACTAACTTCACTTTATCATGCACTTCTAGGAGTCCACAGGACTTTCTCTGGCTTGACTAAAAATGACTTGGGGTTTACTGTTTGATTTCTAGCAATATTTTAGCCTACCTAGTGGTCTATATTGAGAATTCAAATGAATGTGAAACTAACTACTTACTTTGGTTTTTAGGAAAAGAATCTCATAATGCAAAAATGCTAGAAGGACTATGTGGAAATTACCTACACTTATTTGCCACTACAGTTCTTACTCCTTTTTTTACTAGTAGCCCACCAAATTCAAACCCTAAGCCAGAGTTCTCTTGCCGGTACTAGCATTAAATATTAAAACTTCCAGATGTCTTTTTACCGACTTTGTGTCCCAGCAGCAATGACTCTGAGTGAATGTCACTCCAGCTCCTGACGAAATGGCCAGCCGGGGGCTATTGCTGGGGCCTATTTCAGGCCCTGAATTCATTAGTGTTGGGAGGAGATAAGGAATTGCCTCGAAGTAGTATTTTACTGGAGGGCTTTCCATATTCCAAAGGCAAACGTTTCCAAAAGCTTAGAATAAGAGTGCTATATTTAGTGAGTCACATTTTTTTCTATCATAAAGCTTAGAAATTATTCAAAGACACTATATTTTTCCAATCAATTTGTTAGACTACATCAGTGCCCTGTGACTAATACTTGGTGCCTCATTGATCCTGGGGGAAAGAGGTTTTCTGACAGTAAATTCTTTCCTAAAGAAGCTATATCCTCACTTATAATATTCCATGGTCGCTCTTGCCAGTTGATCAATTCTCTTCCTCCTAAAGAAGCACCAAGCCAGGCGCTGGCTTTTCCTTCTCTCCCTCCTCTTACTCCTTCCTTTTTTCCCATAATAAATATTACTTATGAAATGTCTATTATATGCTAGACACTAAGAACACAAATGAATGAGCAAATTACTTGGATTTATGTAATAAAGAGATGTAGGGGATACGCTGGGTCTTTACTGACACATCCATGTAACAAATATTGATCAAGAACAATTCATAATCGGGCTCTGTGTTGACAGTTCAGAGCCTGGAGCCTGATTCAGATTCTGTGTCTCCCTCTCTCTGCTCCTCCCCAACTCATGCTCTCTCTTTCTCAAAAGCAAATGTTGAAAAAAATTTTTTTTAAAAAAGGGCAATTCATGATCATTTTGACTTTAAAGATCTCCCTCTTCCATATTTCTCATAGATTCATCAGGGGCACAGAATCCTAAGAAAACTGAAAAATGTTTAAATGCTACAAAGACTAGAAGAGTTAAGAAGCATTAATCTAAAATATGATTACCAGGATGCCTGGGTGGCTCAGTCAGTAAGCGTTGGACTTCGGCTCAGGTAATGAACTCAGGGTTTGTGAGTTCAAGCCCCGCATCAGACTCTGTGCTGAAAGCTTGGAGCCTGCTTCGGATTCTGTGTCTCCCTCTCTCTCTCTGCCCCTCCCCTGCTCATGCTCTGTCTCTGTCTCTCAAAAATAAATAAATGTTTAAAAGTAAAAGTAAAATAAAATAAGATAAAATAAAATAAAATAAAATAAAATAAAATAAAATAAAATAAAATAAAATATGATTACCTAACCTCAAAATAACAGATTTAAAAATATTTTAATTCTATTTTATATAAATAAGATCTAACTCTCAATACTTTCAGCCTTTTAATTTTTATATAATTCTAATCTACAAATCATTCTCTGGGCTTTCAAATTTCTTTCCATCATTAATGTAGTATATAAAATGGTCTCTTTGAGGCAAAATCTTAGGCTTTTAAGTAGAACTTTTAAAATTCAACAAATATTATTTATTGAGTTTCTCTACTAGAAATTAGGTCAAGTTAGGAAAACAAATGAAAACACATAGTTCTTATCCCCAAGGAGTTTTAAAAATCCTCAACATTTAGTATTTTCACAGATTTTCAAACACTTACTATATCACAGCAGAAAGAATAAAGTCTTTAGCAGTAGAGAGAGTGAAGTTGAGTCCCAGCTTTATTAAAGGGTAAATGTAAGCAAGTTATTTATTCCCTCTACACACTGACCTCTTCCTCTGTAAAATGAGGATAACATCATCTCCCTTGAAGAGTTGCTGTAAGTACAACTAAAATGTGTAGTAGAATGTCTGATCTAGAGAGATCTATTATAGTCATTTTTCAGTTCTAAATAATCAATACAAAAACTCAGCCATTTATACCAATAATTATCATCCTATCTTTCCGAAAATGCTACTGGAACCAAATTACATGCAGATGGGCATGTAAGAAGTACAAAAATTCTATCTGTGATGCTATATACTTCATATCATCTTATAAATATCCAACATATTTCTAATTGACAAAGAGAAAGGCAAAATCCAGTTTGAGGAAATAACATTAAATAAGTCATATGCACAACATAGTAAAGAACGTCCCGGATAAGTATGCTGGGCTTCTCAAGCATACAGAGTCTAGTAAGTACTCGTTTAGGACTTCCACAGAACCAACTTGCATCAATCAAAAATATACACCTGGGTGGCTCGCTCAGTCAGTTAAGCATCTGACTCTTGGTTTTGGCTCACATCACGATCTGTTTAGTTGGTGGGTTTGAGCCATTGCGTTCCACTCAGGCTGACAGTACAGAGCCTGCTTGGGATTCTCGCTCTCTCTCCCCTCGTCTCCCCAGCTCAGGCAAGCGCACATGCGCTCGCGTGCGTTCTATCTCAAAATAATGTTAAAAAAAAAAAAAAAAACGAAAAAACTACTTCTTAAGGCCAGAGTCCCGAGACTTTAACCCCAGAGGCTCAGCAGCTGCCCTGACAGGTAGTTGAAAAACCAAGACTCCCTTTTTCTGATAACAACATCCACGAAAGCTTTTAGAGCGATAGTTGCAGATTTGTTAGAGACACCTAAGAAAAGACCAAGTCATCTTTTGAACCAAGTATAACCCTCCTACTGAACTTACCTGTAATAAAAATATTTCAATATTCTGAAGGAGTTAACATGCCCTCCCAAAGTGTGGAATTTGAATTTTGGAGTAAGAAGGGACCTTAATAAGCTCCCGGTTTCCCATCCTATTCCCACAGCAATTTAACTAAGAAGAAACTGAAGCCAAGAGAGTGAGTGAGCCAGAGCACAGAATCCAAGGCCCCTGACTTCCAACCCAGTGATCTGCTCACAAGAGCAAGCTTCGACTTCTACTATAACAAAGGAATGATTTATGCATATCTGGCTAAGACAACAGAAAATGGTTCTAGAAATATGTTTCAGTTATTACTTAGTGGGCTTTCAATAAATAAACTTTTAGCCAATGTGAAGAAAATCATTAGGATATTATTCTAAAAACTAAAGCAGCATTATCAGCTTTGCTGAATTTGAGGGACATCAAAAATTGCTGTGACTGCCTCTCACTTTTTTCTAAAAAGGTTATAATATAAAGCAAGTAAGCAAATCAACATACTTAGAGTTGAGAAAATTAATGATTTATCTGTTACCAGATGCAAGAATCCTTTCTAGGAGATTCTTTTTCTAGAACATTTTTCTTTTAATTTCTTGTTCAGCTTTTCAAATATTTAAAGCTAATGAGTAGTCTAGCTCACCATTCCTTTTTCTCTTTTTCTTGATAAATATATATAGAATATTAAAAAGTACTTGGACATAGCTCATACAAATAATATTCAGCTCTGTTCAGTTCAGCAAAGGTCTATCATGCCCCAGGTATTGTGCTAGGTTCTAGAAATACAAAAAGAAATGAGAGATAGTCTTCGCCCTAGGAGATTATAATATAGTAAGGGAGGGATGCCTGAGTGACTCAGTTGGTTAAGCATCTGACTGCAGCTCAGGGCATGATCTTGAGGTTCATGAGTTCGAGCCCCATGTTGGGCTCTGTGCTGACAGCTCCGAGCCTGGAGCCTGTTTCGGATTCTGTGTCTCCCTCTCTCTCTGTTCCTCCCCTGCTCACACTGTCTCCCTCTCTCTCAAAAATAAAGATTATATATATGTGTGTGTATATATATATATATATATATATACACACATATATATATATACACACACACACACGCACATATATAGTAAGGGAGAAAAGCATACACAGAAATAACTTCATATCTAATAACAAGTTCTAAAATATATCATGTACAATAATAGTTAGATACAAGATTAGAGAACAAGGAAAGGATCAAAATGAAGGATACCAAGAATATAACAGCAGGCATTTTGGCAGGGTCACAAATTTAGATCCAAATTCCTGGATTGAAAATTCTACATAAAATGCCAAACAATAGTTCGACCTAATCTAAACAAAATGTGATGGTTCTTAGTAATCAGACAGAATAATGAGGGACAGAAAATATTCCATTTTGGATTGAAATGTTTAATACATTTAGTCAGTAACTGTCTATAATTAACAGTAACTTTCATTTCTACATGGTTCTCAATATTGGGATTTTTTTCTTTAAGTTTATTTATTTATTTTGAGAGAGAGAGACAGCGTGAGTGGGGGAGGGTCAGAAAGAGAGAGGGACAGAGAGAATCCCAAGCAGGCTCCAAGCTGTCAGTGCAGAGCCTGACACAAGGCTTGAACTCCCAAACCGTGATGTCATGACCTAAGCCAAAACCAAGAGTCAGATACTTAACCAATTGAGCCAGCCAGGCACCCCGATTATTGGGGTCTTTTTTAACGAAAACAAGATACAAGGTAAATGTGAGAATGGTTCTTATTTGTTTCAGGTTTGTTTGTTTTTTAAACTACCTTGTCATTTTAAATTTCTTGGTTGTAAGAGGATATTGCTTGTCTACCTCAGATTGTTCACAGCCCAAGAAACATCACTCCCTCTGAAGCAGTATCTGCCAATGGGGTAATTAGGAAAAAAGTAGAGGGGAAATAGTTTAGAATCATCTGAAGAGTTTTCCAAATTGTGTCTTACAACTATCGCAACTAACAGAAAGTCAATGCTTTAGAGGTGTGCTGCAGACCCAATAACAAGAATTTAAATTAAGGGTTTACCTGAAACTAAATTTAGAAGCTATTGTCCCCTAAGGCCTGCAAATAAAAAGGATCTAAAAGAGAGAGAGAGAGAGAGAGAGAGAGAGAGAGAGAGAGAGTAATGAGGACAACACTGAGGGTTTCTGAAGATACCTATGTCTGCAGAGATTCAGGCTCCCAGCTAGACCCATAGTCAGGCAATAACCAAAATGAAGAAATCATTTCCATCGCATTTATGCATAAGCAGTTCACTTTCAGTTGCTTACCTCCAATATTCTGAATTATGATGGTGCCTGCTACCACCATCTATGAAAGAACAAATATATTCAGAAGATGAAAGAAATAATAGAAAAGGATCAGTATTTTATTAAAATCCAACAACTATTACTAAAAAAAACAGATGTAGAGGTTGAGTGAAGAGAAACTGAAAAGAATACATTTTGTCAGCCATTTGTAATACATAAAACGAATTATCATCACATAAAAAGCCTTTCTTTAATAGTTCCATGGTTACTATAAAGAATGCTTTTGAAAATTTTCTTGGCAGTCATTTTCAAACAGTTAAAAGTGTTAAAGAGCTAGTAATTGGTGGTTATCAAAGTACCAAAAAATTGAAATTAAATCTATCTGGTATCCTTCTCCCCTTTTCACTGCTTTAGTAGGTAGAACGTGACATTGCTTTAAGAGGTAGACTGCGACAGCTTGAGGTGTGCTGGGCCGATGCTGTTTTGCATAAAAGGAAATGATTTAGTCTTCTGAGTGTGCCGGCTTGGCATACACCAAGGCCTGGGACATCCTGTCCCAGAAAAAGTCTAGAGCAGAAAACTCTAGAGCCCACACATCCCAGACCTGAAATTTTAAGCAAACTATTTCAAACTCACTAATAATAGAGCGGACTCAGTGTAAGACAACAGAAGGTTGTGAAGACCACAGTCTATCGGAGAACTCCTCCCCTTTCAAAATGGGGCAACTACTACTCAGCTCTGGCCAGTTGTTGGCATGTGAGAAAGTAAATCCGACGTAGCTAGATCTTCTCCATTCCCTTAATTTTTCAAGGAAAGTCAGAAACTGAATTCTTTCAAAATTTCATAACTCTTAGCGGGCAATTAGTTAAACATAAAAAAAATTTAAGCCAAACAAAATATGCCTAAGGACTAAGTTCAGCTTGTAGGGCTTGATGGCTTGTGATTCTGATGAGATTCCTGGGGAACTCTAGACATTTTATCTATTCTTAGTAATCAGATGTACTCAGAGCAAATGATGAAACATTCTGCTTCCACTTGGGCCTTTCAATCACATGAATTTTGGTGGATCTGTACCCCCAATGTATGCTCAGAGTGGACTAGCTATGTAGGATAACTCAGTTCATGGACTGGGAGCAGATCACCTTTCAGACTCACCTCTACTAGAAATTCCAACAGTGGCACGGCATTTGCCTATCCTGGAAACCCTAGAGGACTTGGGGTTCGCAGAGCAGGATTAATGAGAGGTGTCTTTGAAGATGTAGTAGTTGCCACTCTAACATGTCCAGAAGAAAGTTTGTGTACCAACCCATTTAAAAATTACAAAACCTCACAGTTATTTGTGAAAAGGCTATTTTGAACTTTTGCACACTATTGTTCATATGCAATTTGTATCTATTGTCAGTCATACATGAAATTTGGATTTCTACTAATATATTTAAAAAAAAGAATATCAACTTATTCATGATTATGTTTCCATTTCTGGCTGCATTTAAGCACTTAAGATCTAGAAAGTCAGTATGTCTGTCCACCTATAGGTCTTCACAGCCTACTAGTATACCACTATAGTGCATGGCAGATGGTATTGACCTGATAAATATTTGTTTGGTGAGCAAATAAATGGATTTATAGACAATTTTTAAAATCTTTCTTAAAAAGTCCAAAAAACTTAAAAATATTTAATTCTCAGAGCAATGTTATCTTATGGCATATCCATATCTGTATCATGTCTGGAAAGAAGGAAATAGGAAAGTTTGAACCCAATTGTGGAGGTGGAGAGGAAATATAAAAAAAGCAAACAAACAACAACTCCTCATTTAGAGAATCTTCTATGTACCTGCCTACTAAGGACTGAGTGCATACATAATGATAATGCAACTATCTAGAGTTTTAGGAAAAGGGGACTCCCAATAGTCCATGCTTTTTTAGACTCTGCTGCTATTCAAGGAATGCAGGAAATACTAGAGTGAAATAACAGTGATAATGCTTAGAGTCATATTTATAGATCATATTAAATTAATAAGAGTTTTCTTATATAAATAACATTTTCTTCTCGCTTGGTTAAAGTGGATGCAGGAAACTGACCATGACTATACCAAACATCCCGACCTTTAGGAAAGAGAAACTGGTACTAGGATGATTAACAAAACCCTTTACCTGCAAGTAACATACTCTTCATTTTGTTCAAGTTGCAGGTTGTTAAGACACAGTCCAAACTACGAGGCTACATAGCATGATTTAGATATTCCCTTTTGTATGTTAAGAACAAAGTTAATGTGAATGTAAATCCAGGGTTGTTTCCCCTGTTACATAGCTAGATCTTTTTCCTCCCATTTTCACTTCTTAGAAGTGGGTTTGGCCATCTACAGATACTGTATCCTTTAAGATTACAAACAAAATAAACAAACAAAAAACATAAACAACAGATTGACAATGGAAAGAAAAAGTCCTATTTGCAACCCACATGAAAATGGGTTTTCGAAGTACGATAGATCTTCAAAAATAAAGTACTACAGAACTAACAAAAATATTTAACTCCTGATTACCTGTGGAAGAAAACATTGTTTTCTCTACCTCTCAGTTTAGTTTAATGTGCCTATCACAAGTCAATGCCCAATTAATATTGCTGTTATTTCTATTCTGAGGAAGAAGAGCAGTTGATTTAGAGTCTGAAGTTCTACAACGTAATACTAGCTTTAAGTAACTGTGGACAAATAGGCCCCTTCATTTCTCTGGGCCTTAATTTCCTCACCTATAAAAGAGGGAATAGCTATATAATCTTTTAGCATTGTTCAGCTTATAAATGATATAATCTAATGATTAGTTTTACAGTCATGCTATAATCTTAATTCTATGCTTCTTTTTTTCCCTATGTTTATGAAGATTAGTTAATGTTACCAAAATTAATTTAAAAAAACTTAAAACAGGTCATTGTTACAATTTTAAAATTATTCACATCACCCCTCTCCTTCATTAGGGTGAAAAATAGATTTAAGTGTTAAATTTATTGATTCCAGAAGCACATAGAAAGAGAGATTCCTTCTCTCTCTCTTCCTGCTCCCACCATTCTGTCTCCCTTCGTTTCCTTTCATTCCCCTGAATTTCTTTCTCTTGGATATACTTGTCTCTTTTAATTAGAAATGGAAGGGAAAAAATGCCTGTATAGATTTTGGAGACAGTAAAGAAAAAAAAAAATTACCTTTCCAGGTAATCCAAATGCAAAGAGTCCAAGATCTTCATAAGATGTCACAGCTGTGAAGAGACATTATAATTTTTTACTTTTACACAAAACTATTTGTGTGCCAAGTTTTAAAGGGAAGGAAGGAAGCTATTCCACTACTACCTTATAGCTACTGGATGGTCACACTAAATTTAAAGCAGAAGTAACCACTTCTGAGGGACTTTTGACAACTTACGGTCTCTAAGGATGGAGTCTTCTTAAAATAAGTAGAACTCAGCAAATTCCAAGGTGATCTGACCACCTCCCAGGCTGCATTAGTTCAAACACACTAATTACTCAAGAAGAACCCCACTTCTCTGAGGGGCACCTGGGTGACTTGGTGGGTTAAGAGTCTGACTTCGGCTCAGGTCATGATCTCGCAGTTTGGGATTCAAGCCCCATGTTGGGCTCTGTGTTGTCAGTGCAGAGCCTGCTTCGGATCCTCTGTCTCCTTCTCTCTCTGCTCCACCCCTGCTTTTTTTCTCTCTCTCAAAAATAAACATTAAAAAAAGAGAAGAACCTCTCTTTTCCCTACACACTATTTGCATACTACACTAACCAAGAGTAGGTTTTCATTGGCAATCATTTCTGAAAACTGCATATGTAAATAAGGTTAGATAAAGTATGAAAGTTCTATCATACTTTCCGAGACCATCAACTTTTTCTTACCCATCATTAGTAGGGCATACACTTTCTCTTTTCATCATAAAAGGGTATAAAGGGTATAAAATTACATTTTCAGTCCACACATTCAAGAAATGTGGTCACAGAAAAGATGAAAATTAAACGGCTCAAAAAAGAACCAAATTTGTCCTTAGCCTATATAGTTTCGTGTTCTAACTAATGACATCACCAGTAAAAATAAGAGAAGTAAAAACATTTGTGTAATCCTATAGTGTGAAAAGTGCTTAATTCTATAGTGCTTACACTAAAAAGAAGCAGACTGGCAGATAGTTAAGACTTGGTACAGCAACATCTCCTATTGAGTCAAAGACATGGTTCAGCATTTTTTTTTTTTTTTTGAAGTATATTTTCTTTGAGAGAGACAACATGAGCTGGGGAGGCACAGAGAAAGAGGGAGAGAGGATCCCAGACAGGCTCCACACTGTCAGCGCAGAGCCTCACAAGGGGCTTGATCTCACAAACCGTGAGATTATTACCCTAGCTATAATCAAGAGTCGGACTTAACCAAATGAGGCACCCAGGTGCCCTGGCTCATCATTTCTTAAACCAAGTTTTAATATATTCTCTCAAAACACACACGAGTTTTCTTTCAATTGTCACTAACAAAAAGTTCCACTGTACTTTTATACACAAAGACCACCAGGTATGTAAAGTTAAGTGTTCTAAAAACCATGTATGACTTTTACATGTTATGACTACAAAATCAGAAAGAAAATAAAAGTGTTGAAAAAATAAGTTGTACTGATTAAGAACAAAAACTTAAACATTTTTAATTGTAAAATTAAAATTTTTAATTTTAATCTATTATCAGAGCTGATCAAAGAATTTAGAAACTTTTTAGATGTCACAGCTGGTTTTTTTTACATCTATTTTCAGACTGCTAAACACAGTGAACGAAGAATTCAGTTTTGAACTTGGGATATATAATGTGTATAAGTAGGAACTTTTATGCTTTAACAATGAAAGACTTCTACAATAATCTCACACGGGTAGATTTTGGATATATGTTAGAACATAAAAATTAAAAAGCAGAGTTACAAAACTAAGAACTGGAAAATTTTCCTATGTGAAATGCCAAAATTCTTTTTTCCATATAAACATATTCTAAAGGGTATCGCATCACAAAAATTAATAATTATTTTTATCAATAAATCTTTACTGGTTTGTTTTAATTTTCCTAAACAAATTATTAAAATATTTATAATGTTATATAGGGTTATTCCTTAAATTTAACATTCCAAAGTCTAGGTGTATATATATTAAACCAGAAAAACTATCTAAATGTTAGCTTCTATCTAATTTGACATTGAGAAGGTAATTTGGTTCAATATTATGTGTATGTAAACCAAGTCTCCAGAAGGGCTCTGATCTCTCACTGAAGCATGAGATTAAAGGAACATCGTTGTTCAATTTTAGCACCCTTCTTTTATGTTATAGTTAAAATTATCCATTCTTTCTTAAGAAAAACTTCCCTTCTAAGAATTTAAAGCAAGGAGGCTTTTCAGCGTCACAAATGGGAATATATTGAATAATTTGCTTTTAGAATGACCTATGTAGAGTTTCTCAGTCAATGAGCAAGTTATCAAGATGATACTGATCCAAAAGTTTAAGGTTTGTTTCACTTTTGAACAGCAGAAAACAAGTATAGGTTGCATATTTAGTAAACATGAAAAGCAAGTAACTTTCCCATAAGCAAAAGTTGTAACACTGTAAGATTCCAAAAAGAATTTGTATTTTAATTACCCAAATAAATTAAACACTTATTCTTAATTTTTATATTACAACACAACCTTTATTACAGAAAATATAATCAAGCTAATAGCTCAATAAAGATAAATGTAATCGCAACTTCTGACAGTAGTGGCATACATTTTAGCAATCTCAAACTTGCTCTCTGTTACTTTCTGGTTTTACAAAAATATGTCTAAATACAGCAAACTCCCAAATTCAGAGTGAAAAACATTGAGACGTCTAAATGGAAACTGAGTACAATGTTCAAATCCTCACTCTATCTTTCAGATCAGCATGTCTGGCTAGCCATTCGGTTTTGTCACTGTCATCATACTTCTTTTATGTTGCAAAAATTAGAAGCATTTTCCCATGTCTAAGACATCACGGATATGAATAATGGCTTCTGGCTTAACATTGAGGCTTTACTAAAATATGTACACAGTCAGCCAAGTGCTTTATCTCTACATATTCTCTTTTTGATGGTTTTCTGGATCATCTCAACTTATAAACCAAAACAACCCTAGTGAAATATTCTTAAAGTTCTGTTCTGGCATTTGGGCAGTTAAGATGCTGGTTACAGTGTAAACTGGTGTGACCTTTGGAATGCAGTTTGAACAATGGAGCTTTAAAATATAACATTGGACCCCTTGGAGTTTTTGCATCTTAGGAAATAACCCTAAAATAAGACAAAACATTATATGCAAGGTTTACACTGAAAAAAAAAAAATGACCTAAATGTTCAACGATGGTAAGTGGTTAAATTATAGTTAAGTATACCTGATAGAGTAATATGTAGCCATTAAAAACTATGTTTATAACATGAAAAATGTCAATATTGACTGAAACAATTGGATTAGAATATGATCTATAAAGTAAAAAACATAAAAAGAAGGGAATGAATTATAAACTGGTAACAATGATTGTGTAGTCTTCTTTATCTTACTGTTTTGGGTAGGAATTCAAATATTCTACAATGACTATAATGGAGTGGTGGAATTTTAAAAACCATACCCCCCAACCCCCCAATAGTTTCATTTTCTCCACTAAATATCTGATAAGGTTTATTTAAGCTGCAACTTTTAATTTCTCTGGTGTTTAGTAATTTAATTATTACCATTTGGTCTACAAATAAGGTACATTTTTCTGCTCTTTCGTATGATCGATGTTTTAATATCTTATTTATAAAGTGAAAATGTTTTAAGAGATATCAAAATAAGATGTGGTAATGACCAGTCACATTAGTAGCATATTCTACAAAACAGGAATAACATTAATTATGAAAATTATAAAATTAATTCAGTCTTTTACAGGAAACCATATAAGCAGTACTTGGCACAATCCTCCTTAAGTAAATAACTGAAAGCAGTCATTAGCAATCTATTTTAGGAAATTATTTTTTGATATTAAAGAAATCAATGCTATGTTTTGAGGAGGCAGAAAGGCTGTAAATCTTAACAAGTAAATTGGGGGAAAATTTCTTCTTTAATGTACCATCAAGGCACACTTTAGTGCTATTTTGGCTAGACCAAGAGTTTGGCCTCCACACGAATCATTTGGAAAGCTGCTTCCCATAAAGTCATGGAATATTTCCAGCTAGTTACTCCAGTGTTCTGTCTGCTTTGCATTTTTTCCTCAATGAAATAGGACAATTAATAAACTCTGGTTACAGTACAAAGCCCAAGTTTCAGCAGCAGCAATATTATCTTTGGATCTGGATTGAGGGACATGAGTTATTCAAATACAGTTCAACTTTCAGAAACTTGGCCATTTGCAATGCACTTATTATTTTGAAATTCTTTTCTTTCTTGTGCTTTCCATCATTTTCCTCTTGCCTTTTTCTCCCTAATAGTGTTGTGCAGGTCATTCATTTACTGAGTGTCTACTATGCAACTGTATCACTAGTTCTTTTTTTTTTTTTTTTTTTTTAAGTTTATTTATCTTTGAAAGAGAGAGAGAATGAGGGAGGGCATGGGTGCACCAGGGAGTGGGGGAGGGGCAGAGAGAAGGCGAAAGAGAGCCTCCCAAGCAGGCTCTGCACTGTCAACACAGAGCCCAATGCGGGGCTCCATCTCATGAACCTTGAGATTATGACCTGAGCTGAAATCAAGAGTTGGCAGCTTAACCAACTGAGCCACCTAGGTACCCCTGTATCACTACTTCTGATCTTTTTCAATATGTAATTAAATGTCAATTTACCCACTAAATGTGGCATGATTTCAGAGAACTCAATGCAGAAAAAGCAAACAGAATGTTAGAATACTAGAAACATTCTCCTTTCAAATGGCACAGACGTTGTGATATTGCATGTGTAGAGAAAGTTCTAGGGCCCCAATATACTGCTTGGCCCTGCTGTGAACATTAACACAGTCTTATCCTATAAATGCTATTCATTAGTTTTCAACTTTTAGACTTATCTTACAGATAAAGCATGAATGCCTTATGTGTGATTACAAAACAGAAAGGAAATACTATCAACCTTGACAATACAAAGGTGTAGCAGGGAAATATGCAAAGTATGAAATAGGAGATGACAGGTGAAAGAAAGGACACCGCGCTAATATATAACATGGCAGAGAGTCAAGGGACACTATCTAAACTCCATGGAACAAAAATAAAAATTTAAATGTATTATTTAGAGTTATAAAATAATCAGTGCACCATAGGTGAGGTATAATACCTACAGGAATTTCATTTCAGATAGTAAAAGGGAGCATTTAGAATTTTTTTTTCAAGGAAGGTGTTGCAATGGACAGTTGTAAGAATCGTTGCTCTAAAGGGTTTAAGAAAAAAAATGGGGAGCACAAAGGAGACATTTACCCCTCATTTATATCCTCATCATTGCTAAGAATTAAAATCCTCATAAAAACACTATAACCTTACTTTAGGAAGAGGAAGTTAGGAGACTCTGTTCTCTTTCCCAGTGGGCTCTAGGAGGGACCAAAATTCTCTTTGGAGGCAATAAGAAGTGAATCCCAGGATCTTCCTGGATTCTCTTCAACCACCTCATTTGCTTCTTACTGGCTCAGCAAAAACTCCAAATTCCTTAGGGTGTGACACTTGTCTATCTCTTCTCTTTTGTACCTCATGCACAAGTAATAGTAAACTATTTTTGGTATCTTGAATAAAATATGTAGTATGTACCTTTGTATATGAAATATTCTCTCTTGCCTTGTCTCCTAGTCAAATTTCAGTTCAGTCCTTCAGGAATATTTAGTGACCCTCAACACCCAACCCAGACAAGACAAATCACTCCCTCCTCTGAGCTCTTACTGTATCTAGTCCATATTTATTTATTTTTATTTTGAGAGAAAACAAGCATGAGCAGGGTAGGGGGCAGAGGGGGAGGGGAGAGAATGTTAGAGAGGGAGAAAGAGGGGGTGGAAAGAAAGGGAGAGAGAGGGAGGGAGAGGGAGAGGGAGAGAGAGAGAGAATGAATGAATCTTAAGCAGGTTCCACACTCAGTATGAGGCCCCATGCAGGGCTCAATCCCAATGACCCTGGGATCATAACCTGAGCCGAAATCAAGAGTTGGTTGCTCTGATGAATAAGCCATTGTGTTGTTCAAGGGTCAAATGTTCTTCAAAGTCGACCTATCCAAAACCGAACTCATTTTTACTTTGAATCAATGCCTCCTGCTGTGTTCTTACCTCCATTTAAGGACACTATCATTATCCAGTGGCTCATAACAGAAATCTGGGAGATATCCTTAGACATCTCCTTCTCTCTTACTATTCACATTCAGACATCAACTTCTCTTGATTTTAACTCCCTTAATCTCCACATTTCCTAATCCACTTCTTTCTTTTATTTCTCTTGTTAATACTTTGTTTCAATATTCTGGTATTTGATTCCTAGACTTTTGTGACAACCAGGCTTGACGGCTGACCTACTCAGGTACTGTTAGTGTAAATTAGAGCCATACAGACAAATGAAAAAGGGATTCTTTTAAGGGGAAAAAAAAAGAAAAAGAAAAAGAAAAAGAAAAAGAAAAAGAAAAAGAAAAAGAAAAAGAAAAAGAAAAAGAAAAAGAAAAAGAAAAAGGGTTTCCATCATGTTTATAATCCTGAAGGCAAGCATGGCCTGGAAAGCTGATGGTGCCTTTGTGAAAAAAGCTACTCCAATCTGGAGGTAGCTCTTAGATCAGCTGCTCAGTTGTCCTGAGAATTCCCTTTACTTCTCTTCTGTGCTAAATTCCCTATTTCTTTGATAGTACATAACTTTGGTAAATGGCAAACTCCGTTGTTAATTAAGTACAAGTGCACAGGAGATAATTTTGAGACTTTGCATGTATGAAAATGTTACTATTCTACCCTTGCACTTAAATGATAGTTTTGCTGGGTATAGAATTCTATACTGAAATAATTTCCTTTCAAATTTTAAAGGTATTGTTTTATAGTCTTCTTATTTATAGTGTCTCCTGCAAAGCTATTTGCTATTACAGTCTTTATTCATTGTATGGAAATTTGTTTGTTTCTCCTCTCTGAAAGCTTTTAGGATATTTTCTGGGTTTCTGATTTTTCACAACGATGTGTGCTGGTATGAATTATTTTACAAGTATTATAATGGATGCTTTCAATCTATGAACTAATTTCCTTCAGTTAAACAAACTTTCCTTGTATTATTCTGTTGATATTTTTCTACCATTATATTTTTTCTTTTCTCTCTTTATGGAATTCCACTTATTTGCATGTTGAACCTCTGGGACTGATCCTCTATTTTCCTATCTTTTCTCTCCCATTTTCAAGTTCCTTGTTTTCCTCTCATCCCCCTGCCTAAATAATTTCCTTAGCTCTTTCAACTCAAATACTAAATTACTTTTAAATTTAATTTTTAATTTCTAGGACTCTTGTATTTTCTGATTATACCCTTTAAATAACTCCCTGTCCTTGTTTCAAGAATGCATTATCTCCTTTTAGTTATTTAGAGCTATTAAATATAGTATTTTTAAATTTTCATCTGGTCTCTGTATTATCTGTTTCCTCTTTTCCTCTGAGTTTGTTACTTAACTTTTTTAAATAAACTTTATTTTTAAGAACAGTTTTAAGTTCACAGCAAAATTGAGTAGAAAGTATGGGGAGTTCCCACATCCCCCCTAACCCCAGACATGCCCAACCTCCACCACCATCAACATTCCCCACTAGAGTGGTATATTTGTTACAACTGATGAGTCTACACTGACATGTCATTACCCAAAGTCCATAGAGTTTACTTTTGGTGTTGTACATTCTATGGGTTTTGACAAGTAAATAATGACATGTATCCTTTACTATAGTGTAATACGATAGTTTCACTGCCCCCAACATTCCCTGTGCTCTACCTGTTCATTTCTCCTTCTCTTCTAGCCCCTGGCAACTACTGGACTTTTCACTGTCTCCATAGTTCTATCTTTTCTAGAATATCATATCATTGGCCATTTTTTAAAAACTAGGCTCCACACTCAACATGGGGCTTGAACTCATAGGCTCAAGATCAAGAGTTGCATGGTCTACCAACTGAGCCAGCCAGGTGTTCCAAGAATGTCAAATAGAGGGAATTGTATAGGATGTAGCCTTTTCAGATTGGCTACTTTTCACTTAGCAGTATGCATCAAAGGTTCCTCCATATCTTTTCGTCGCCTGATAGTTCATTCCTTTTTAGCGCTGAATAACATTTCATTGAATGGACCACACAATCCATTCGTGTACTGAAGGACAACTTGGTTACTTCTAAGTTCTGGCTATTATGAATACAACTGCTATAAACATCATGTGCAGGTTTTTGTGTCAACATAAGTTTTCAATTCATTTAGGTATATGCCAAGTGGTACAATTACTGGATCAAATGGTAGCCTCTACACCTTTTCATCATGGTCTTCATATGTTGTGTCAATATTTTACCTTCAAATGTATAGAATGGATACTTCCTCACATTTGGAGCTTCCATTTGGAGTATGAAGGGAAAAAATGAGTTCACCATAACTCTAAGACTTTTGGCCTAAGCAACTAGAAAGAAGATGCTATCATCTACTTAGATGAGAAAACAGTGGAAGGTATAGATTGGCATTTGCAAAAACAGACAGTTTGGTCAATTTGAGACATATAGTAGTATCCAAGTGGAGATGTCATGGAGGCAGTTGTATAGGAGACTGAAATTCAGGGGAAGAGATCCAGGCTAAGAATATAAATTTTAGGGTCACCATGAGCCCTAGAGTGAGTTCAAAAGAAAAGAGATCATGGGTGCCTGGATGGCTCAGTTGGTTAAGCGTCTGACTTAGGCTCAGGTCATGATCTCTTGGTCCGTGAGTTCAAGCCCCGCGTCAGGATCTGTGTTGACAGCTCAGAGCCTGGAGCCTGCTTCAGATTCTGGGTCTCCCTCTCTCTCTGCCCTTCACCTGCTCATGCTCTGTCTCTCTCTCTCTCTCTCTCTCTCTCTCTCAAAAATAAGTAAACATTAAAAAAAAGAAGAAGAAGAAAAGCAAAGAGATCAGAGGAATAGTCCTGGGGTACTCCAATGTTTAGAAGATAGAGAGATGAAGATTCAGCATAAAGAAAGAGAAGTATTCAGTGAAACAGGAGGAAAACCATTAGAGTGTAAATAAGTGTTACACACAGGATAGAACAACTGTGTCAAATGCTGCTGAATAGTCAACTGAGGTCAACAATGACAACTGACTGCTGGATTTAGCAACTAACTGTAAGTCGCTGGTATGATAATTTCAGTGGAATGATAGAGGAAAGCATAACTAGAGTGGGTTCAAAAGAGAACAAAAGGAAGAGGAACTATCTGGTATAAATAAGTCTTTTGAGGAGTTTTGCTATGAAGTCATGGAGCTTACTGAAGGATGTGGAGTCGTTCTTAACATGGAAGAAATTATAGATTCTTTGTAGCCAGATAGGAAGAAAACAAAGGAACAAAGATGATAAAAGAGAGGAGATGGGGGAGAGTGGCTGGAATGATGCAGGTGAGAGCAGATGAAATCACAGCATAAGTAGGGAAGCTGGTCTTAGATAGGAACACCAAGAGTTTATCCAAGGTAACAGAGCATATGGCACAAATGAAGATAGGAAGGTATAAGTAGTGGCAAGAGCTTATGATTCCTTCTACTTTCTCAGTGAAGTAGAAAGTGAGGATATCCACTAAGAATGTAATCAGTGAGAATGTGGTGAAGGTTTGAGAGAAAGGAGAAGCTATGAAAACCTCATCTCTTAGACAGCAGAGTAAGCAAGTGAATGAACTGAAGATAAGGATTGTGTAATAGCATCGTAGGTCCACCAGACACTGAATTATAGTGATATCAATCTGCATGGCTGTGTTTTTCGGCAGGAATATTCTACTGCACAGGTGCATGTGTGAAGTAGGCAGAACTGCATTTAACCATGGTTGGAGCTTTGCTAGAGGAGTAGGATGATAAAGGGGAGGAGCAAGGCAGTGATTGTAATAACATACCATGAAACTTCAATTAGACAAAGAGGGGCTATATGGACAGGAGAGTGAGAGACAGTACACAGGTAAGTCCTGGCATGCTAAGTTCTACAATTGTCATTCCTTCTTGCTTAGAGTGATATGGAGATCAGAGGAGGGGACCTATGGGTTTATTCCCTGAGCAGAGAAGTTTCCCCAAAGAATCACAATACGCCACTGTTTCTGAGGCAGAAGTGTGTACATCTTGCAATCTTCAAGATTGCATCAAAATCTGCATCAGTGAGAACTCATAATAAAAGCTAGCACTGACCAAGGACTTGGCATTTTATATACATTATTGTGTTTCATTCTCACGATAATCCCAAAGGAAAGCATTATCATTATCATTTTACAGATGAGAAACTAAGGCTACAGAGATTAAGGTACCTTATATGCTACCTCAGTTCCCCAAAAAAGTCTTCATAGACCTCAAACCCTATATATAATCCAAAACAGCAGAATTTCATGTGAAGAAATCCTTTACTTTTATAAAGATAAAAATTTCTCTTGCACTCCAGGCAAATAAATGAAGAATTTATTTTGTAAAGATTTACAACAGCCCTTTCTCTGACCAATGAATCTGATCTGAGCATAATACTCCTTAATGACGGTCCAAAACACTGAGAAGAAAATTTAGCTATATGTTATTCTCCAGTCTTTGATATGTGTGTGTGTGTGTATTAATAAAAAAAAAAAAAAAAGCCTACCTCCATAGAGAATTTTACAACGACTGAAGGAATTCAATCAATGAAAGACAGGTGCATCAATGTATATGAAGAACCATGAAGAAGCTAGTTCATGGCCCAAGTAAGCTACAAAAATGAAGGAAAAAAGAAAAGAGAGAAAGAAACAGGTTTTCAGTTTCATATGCCCTAAAGTTACAGAAAAGAACAACAGACAGTGTCAGAATTTTGAAGTTAAATATAGATGAAGTGAAGGAGAAAAAAAATCAGCATTACTCAGAAATCTTCCTAAATTGAATATTATTTCCAAATAACTGAAATTAATAAAGTGTAATGAAGACATAATTGCCACAGTTGACTAACATATTACTCTTTCAGTAGAATCCATAACAAAAAAATAAAATAACCCTATTAAGATGTTAAAAACTAAAAAAATTGAAAACTACCAATTAGGTAAATAAATCTTTTCACACAGAGAAGAAAAATTTCAAAATAGGTCATTAAAATTCCAGTCAAGTTCAGCAGGATTTACAATGACATTTATTTAGTGCTATTATTTCTGAATTTGGGATGCTTTATGAATAACTTGTATTTTCAGATTAATATTGCATTTTCCTGGTCTTTTTATCTGTCTGCACCATCCCCAATACCCTTGAAAGAAAGGCACACATTTGCAGGTTGGATGGCCAAAGGCACTGATACAAATTATAGCTGTGAACTGTGGAGCTTAAACCAGTTTTGCAGAAGAATCACCTGGAGGACTTTTAAAAACATATTTCTAAGTCCCACCTCACATTCTTGGACTTAGAAGCCCCGTGGTTTGTAAATCACTTACAAAAGGATCTGCAGATATGTCTGCTGCATAGACAGATGAAATAGAGTAGAGTTGTGGATTTAGGACTATGCTTGGAAGAGTCTTAAAATTCTCAAGAAATACCTTTGGGCTTCTCTCACCTGTTCCAGCCAGAATAATCCCACTGTCTATTTCATGTATCTATTCTGCTTCTTAAAGTCTGAAAACAACAAAACCTGATAGAGCACAGTGAATTCACTCACATAAGAATTAAACTTATGATGGGGCACCTGGGTGGCTCAGTAGGTTAAGTGTCTGCCTCTTGATTTCAGCTCAGGTCATGATCTTGCCATTTGTGGGTTCAAGCCCCATGCCGGGTTCTGTGCTGACAGCTCAGAGACTGGAGCCTATTTCAGATGCTGTGTCTCCCTCTCTCTCTGCCCCTCCCCCATTAGCACTCTGTCTCTGTCTCTCTCTCAAAAATAAATAAACATTAAAAAAAAAAAAAGAAGAAGAAGAATTAAACTCATGATCTGGCATCAAAACTGACCTAATCCAAACATAAAAGAGACTAGACAGATCAAAAGACCAGGATTGATGGATACAGAATATTTGTTAATGCCAAAAGAAAAGCCTTATTAAAGCAGTTCTGTAATTCATATATTTTTACTTATTGCAACTGAAAAGAACTTAATACATGAATGAATTACATAGTAACAGTCCAAATGGAAAAATATTTATAAATATCTATTCTGTTTTAATTGCATATAAATCTGTCATTTTCAAAAAGACTATCTTATTCCAGACTTGCAACTGAAAATATACAACTACCTAAATAAATGCAAGGTTTAGTGACCTGGCCTCCTACAGAGACGGGAGTAGATCTAGAGAGGCGTTCTCCTTGGGGAAATAATCACCCTAAGAGAAATACAATCAGAATGAACACCTGTCCACTGCTTCCCCATAGTACAAGGTTTGGATCCTTTGAACACCTTTCAGGTGTCTCCCCTAATCTACCCTAACCTAGAAAACTATGCTGTGTGCTATAGAGAAAGGGAGGTAAGTTTCTTCCTTCCATTCTGTCCTTGGATACTTCCCTAGGACTGGGTATCTTGGTCTTTTGAAATTCTCCATTTCAACCACCCTATCTAATAATAATGCATGCCTACTGGAAATTAAATTTGAGACATCGAATCCTGTATGTGGTTCCCATCTCAAGGAGCTGCTTCAACAAATGACTCAGAGTATTTTTACTCACCTGTCTGAATACACATACTTAGCAGGAGGTGAACTGAGTAAGAAGCCAGGAGAGCAACTATCAGCAGCAAGAAACTAAAATATAAAAGAGGACATGGTCAAACCCCACAAAAGTTTCTTTTCTGAGGTATCTCTTTAAAAAACCAATTTTTTTTTCACATTCAAATGTTCACAGGGATGATCTTAGAGTTGGATTGTGGCCACTAAAGAAAGTAAGAAAATATTATTCTGCATTTACCAAATTTTATTTAAATGAAAATATACTGCTTTTAAATTTTAAAAAATCAGAAAGAAACCAACTTTATTTGAAACAAAAACAAATTTCCTCCTTCGGCACTCTTGTCTGCTGACTGCTGGTTCAGCCATTCAGTGATCTTGCAATACTTCCCTTTTATAACTATTTCTTCCTATTTTAAATCCAAACAGAGGTTTTGGTTGTGGAATCTCATTGTCTTTTTTTTCTTTTTCCTTTTTTTCTTTTTTTAATGTTTGTTTATTTTGAGAGAGAGATAGAGTGTGAGTGGGGGAGGGGCAGAGAGAGAGGGAGACACAGACTCTGAAGCAGGCTCCAGGCTCTGAGCTGTCAGCACAGAGCCCGACGCGGGGCTCAGACCCACGAGCTAAGAGATCAAGACCGGAGCCGAAGTCGGGCGCTCAGCCGACTGAGCCACCCGGGCGCCCCGTCATTGTCTTCTTTTTCCTTCCCTCTGTCTCTTCTCTTCCAAAGATTGTACCCCACCTTTATCTATAAAACTGAATTAAGACTGCATTTCCTAGCATTAAACACACACATCCACCAAACCAAACAAATGCAGTTAACACAGTTGATGTGTTCATGACACAATTTGAAAAGGTGCAGACGATGTAATAATTGGGATTCTTTTACTGAAAGTGGTAAAAGAGACAACATGCATAATTTCCTACTTATTTTCAGGAAGATACTAACAAACAGGCTTCTAGAAAGCTGGCTCTAGTGGAGTACCCCAAAAGTTACTTTTGGCCCACTTAATACTTGTTATTAAGTAGCAAAACTGAGAGGTACACTTGAAGCCTCACAAAATAACAGTCTGGTATCACTAAATGGCAAATGTAATATGATTCAATGAGGGCATGTTCCGTGGTATACATCTGCATGTAAGACCCTGGAGTACAAGATGTGATTTTTTTCAAAGGGACCCCAAAATAAGTCCTATAATTATGTCGTGCCTAAGATGTCACATACAGCTTTGAAGTTTTAAAACTATGAATGTTTGTTAAGAAACAACACAAACCAGAGAGAGAGAGAGAGAGAGAGAGAGGGAGGAATCAAAAATGGACTCTTAATTATAGAGAATAAACTGTTACTGTTACCAGAGGGGAGGGGGTAGGGGTTGGGTGAGACAGGTGATGGGGAGAAAGGAGTACATTTGTTGTGATGAGCACCGGGTGTTGTAAAGGAAGTGTTGAATCACTGCAATATAGTGGTAACACTGTATGTTAACTGGAAATAAAATAAAAACTCAAAAAATTATGAGGGGCACCTGGCTGTCTCAGTACAACATGCAACTCTTAATCTTGGGGCGGGGGGGGGGGGGTTAGTTTAAGCCCTACTTAGGCGTGGATCCTACTTAAAAAAATTTTTTTTTTTATTTAAAAAAAATTATGGGGTGCCTGGGTGGCTCAGTTGGTTAAGCGACCGACTTCAACTCAGGTCATGATTTCATGGTTTGTGACCTCAAGCCCCGTGTCCGGCTCTGTGCTGACAGCTCAGAGCCTGGAGCCCACTTTGGATTCTGTATCTCCCTTTCTCTCTGCTCCTTCCCTGCTCATGCTCTCTCTCTCTCGCCTTCGAAAATAATAAACATTCAAAAAAAATTTTTTAATAAAAAAATTATGAAAGTTTGTGCATATATCTCATTATAAAAAGAAGTTGGGTTACTTAAAAGTTGGTTCACTTATCAAGAAATTCAAAATAAAATCAGAAAATAAACCTAAATGAGACTCTATGCATTTTAAATTTCCTGGTAAAATGGGTCTGCTTCTACTGATAAACAAAACAAACTTGCTAAATGCTAAGGATTAGGCCTAGTTTTAAACGATTTCAGTTTAGCAGAGAAACTAACTTGCAAACAAATCATTACAACACATTATAATAACAGAATGAATAGACAAGTACTATGGAAACACAGAAAAGCCAAGAACGTCTCCTATTTTGGGCCAACTGGCATATGAGTTGAGTCTAGATGAAAAGGAATAGGCATAGAACACATGCCTAGACTCAGGGAAATAAGACTACCTAACAGCTGGAGGACAGGAGATGATGGAGAGAAATGAAAAGATAATGTGTTTTCCACTCACAAAATTGCTATTTGTAAGTAATCTGATAACTGATAAACTTTAATTCACTTTGGCCAACGTGACACAACAACAGCCACTTCTTAATGTTATCATAAACAAGCATGGGTCAAGTTTCCATTTTTAAAAATTAGTCACACTTTTGGATAAAAAATACAAATTATATAGCATCCCTCCAAACTACAGAGTAGCAATAATATATAAGTAGCAGGAAAATGCTAAACCTCCAGAAATGATTTAACTAGAAATTGTATAACACCAGCTCTGGGGCCTCTTTGCTTCTCAGTGTACTATCAAAATGGGGGGGTGGGGGGGTGGGGAGGGGAGAAATAAAGGAAAAAACTCACCTAAATCCAAGGATGCCAGTATGAGCCATAACATAAGCTAAACCAAGGATGCCACTTCCCATGATGGCATTTGTCAAATTAAACACAGAAAAACCAAATGAAACACCTGGGGATCCCTGTCTGTAAAGTTCCTGCAAGCACACAAATTTAACAGTGTTAAGTGTGTAGATGAAGTTCAGATTTCATCAAGAAATGAATGACAAGTTGTGGAGAACTCCTGCAATCCACAGGCACTGTGTGACACTAATTTCTCAAGTAGCACTGGTTTCCTTTTTTCCCTTCCCACCTCCCACTAATGCAGTGCCAGAAAAATCTTGTTTCCTAGGAAGATCATCTCCACCAGTACAGAGGCCAGACAGGCTTCAGGAAAAACCATGACTAACCTTGTGACTGCAAAAGGTGAAGATAGGATAAGAATGGGGTGGGACAGAGACGAGGGAGAGATGGCCTCGGCTCATGTGATTACTGAAGAAATCCTGAGTCAGCTTGGGGCTCCTGTAGACAATGGTTACTCCCCAATTACTAGGACTGCAAAAGTAATCTCTATATATTTAATGAATTCAGTCAGCTCAAATGCAGGGATGGTAGGGAATACCTTGCAATGACGATATAATAAACAGAAGCAATACACGTTGCTCTACCGAGGATACCCCTGAAAACACCCTCTGCCAAAACAGCATTGGTGAGCAAAGTCCTAGAAACTGTTACAGTCCAGGGACTTGAGTTAAAAAGCCGAGGGCCCCCCTTGCACAGGTTTTAGGGTCAGGGAAGTGCTATGTACTCATTACCAGGCCACCTCTACTCCTTCACCGCTAAGGAGCCCTGTATGAGGTTTCCAGGCACCCAATGACTAAGTCTAGGGAAGAAAAATCTCGTGACTCTGGCAAAAACCTCACAAGACTGTTGGAGGGAACAGGAAGTCGACAAAGACACTAACAGACAGCACTGAGTTACATAACGGCAGGGCTGCTCCTCCAGTCAGGTCCCCAACCTCCAAATGGTGCTGCACCTCTTCCACCTGTGCCCGCGCGTTTACTTTCTCTCTAGGGCATGTTACGCTGCAATCACATTCGTGCACTCGCTGGCTCTCATCTGCGTCTGGCTCCTGACTTTGGGCCCCATCCCCCAAGAGTCAGGCTCCAGGTTCTCCCTTCTCCCCATGCAGCACCCGCACCTCCTTCTTTTCCAGGTCTCATCTGTCAGGCATTTCAGGAAAAAGGCTGGAGGCCTGCAGCACCCAGAAGCTTCCCGAGGAAACTTACGTTGCTTAGCAACGGGCTCAACTCTTCCGCCTCCGCCGCTTCGGACTGCTGGGCCGAGACGTACCAGCTCCGCTCGGCGTTGCTGATCCCCCAGGGCGCCTCCATGCTGCTCGCTGGCCGACAACCAGGTCCATCTGCGAGCTCCTACCCCAGCCTTCCAGTCAATAGTCGCGCGGGAGGCGGGGCGGGGAGCCCGGCCCTTCCGGGTTCCCGTACCGACCGGGGCGGAGAAGAAAGAAGGGAATCGACGGGCTCTGATGACGCTCGCCCCTCCGTGGCGAACCGTGATGATGTCATCGAGGGCCAGCCCTTCCACGAGCGACTCTCTTCCGAGCGGCACCAGAGCATGAGGTGAGGGGGTCTAGACTTGGAGTCAACCGCCGAGCGGCGCCAGGAATTGGGATGGTGACGTTGGTGAAGTGGTGACCGCAGTGCCCCTGATCCGAGAGGCTGAGGGTCAGGTGGTAGTACCCCTCCTCCAAGGTCTGCTCTCCGCCACTCGCTTCTTGGCGCAGGTCGCGAGGTCACCCACCGCCCGGGTGCTGAGCTTGGGCCCTAGTACTGGGTGCGAAGGAATGTGTTTTATCTGTTCAGAAGCTTTCTGATCGAGCCTTTAGCCATATTTTACATGTGGGAAACCGAGACTCCGATTAAGAAATTACAAGATCACGCAGCTGGGGAACTGCTAGACCAAACTTGAACCCTGACTGTGAAGTTTGAGAATTGCTTCACGGGGTTCTGGGGCAGGGTCCTCTCCCCTTCCAATTATTTCTTTGGTATTCTAGAAGGCAAAGTGAATATCTGATACTATTAATGGAATGGACATAGAACTCTGCAAAGCCCTAGTCCTCAAAATACTGAAACCTCAAGTTATAGACAGGACTTGGGGTAGTGAAGCATTAAAGACAAACAACATACCAATCAATATATTAAGAATACAGGCTCTGAAGTCAGTCAGACAGACCTGGTTTTTAATCCCTGCGCAGCCACTTACAGAAACGAGACTGGATGAATTAACCTACTTCTGACCTTTAGTTTGCTCGTTTACAAAATAAAGATGTGATAACCACACACCTCCCAAGATAGATAATGTGTGTAAAGCATGTAGCACAGCCTCTGATGTAATAAGCACCCATAAGTATCCTAGTAAATATTGCCATTGGTAAAGTCATAAATATAATGACCATTTCATTTAGAGATGGATCGTTTAAGTCAAATGTCAGCCTTCCAATCCCAAACTTATTCTGTAGAAAATTGTGGGTGGAGAGGTTCATTGACTATAGGGAGGCTGATGGGTCACTAAGCCCTTGTCCTGGCAGCAGATGGGTTAAGGTGCAAATTTATTATTTACTACTATAAAAGACAACATATCATGGAAAAGATAGTATACGTCTCACACACCAGTCAGCATTTAGCATGTTATTTAAAACTATAGAATTTAGATTTTTTATTCTTAACCTGTTGTGAACATGTAAGTTTGTAGCTTTCTGTTTTTGTTTTGTTTTTTTAAAGTGCATCCTTTTTTTTTTTTTTTTTTTTTTTTTAGGAACTTATGGAGGCAATTTGGATTCTCAAGAATACTTTTCAAAGTGGAAACCTGTAGAATATCTGAATCAGAATCATTGGCTCCACTTGCTTGGACATCCCAGATACAGAAACTTAGCAGAGCACCTGGTATTTTCTTGTTGGATCAAAGGAGAAGATTCTCCACCATGACTGAAATAGAAACAAACCAGAGAGACTCTGAATTGTTTTCACCACCCTCTAATGTTCGAGGAATGACAAAACTTGATAGAACAGCTTTTAAAAAGACAGTCACCATCCCAGTACTTAAAGTGAGGAAAGAAATAGTCAATAAATTGATGCGATCCCTTAAAAGGGCAGCACTGCAGCGCCCAGGCATAAAACGTGTAATTGAAGATCCAGAAGATGAAGAAAGTAGACTAGTTATGTTGGATCCCTATAAAATATTTACTGATGGTTCCTTTGAGAGAGCAGAACTCAGTATTTTAAAGCAGCTTAATGTCAGTCCACAGATACATAAATATAATTTGGAACTCACTTATGAAAACTTTAAGTCAGAAGAAATCTTGAGAGCTGTGCTTCCTGAAGGTCAAGATGTGACTTCAGGATTTAGCAGAGTTGGACATATTGCCCACCTGAACCTTCGAGATCATCAACTACCTTTCAAGCATTTAATTGGTAGGTGTGTCTTAGTAATAATATTTATGTGCTAGAAAGTAATTAAGTTCTCATTTTAGTTCTTAAAATGAGTTTCTTAAATGTCAAATTACAGAAGCAGGACATGTTATCATTTTAATTTTAAGCTGCATCTTGAGCTACATACCCTCTCTTTTGAAAGCCATTTTGGAATACTCTCCCCAGAGTGATAGCAAACTCTAAAAATCAGTTCAGGCTTTTCTGTGCACAATATACAAGCATAGATTAAACTCAGATTTTTTGCTTTGGCAGAATTCTTTGGCACCTCGTCATTTGGTACATAGGAGTCATTAGGCCCTCAGGACTATGCTGAATTCTAGGTTTCTTAAATTTGAGTGTTTACCATCAAAAGTTCAAGACCCTGTTTATTCATGCTTTGATTTGACTGACTGAGCCTCTTCTATATGTCTGGCGCCATACTTTGTTTTTTAGTGCCCTTAGTCATTTAGAAATGATGCTTTTGGGGACACTTGGGTCACTCGTCAGTTGAGCGTCCACCTTCGGCCCAGGTCATGATCTCATGGTTCATGAGTTCAAGCCCCGTGTCAGGCTCTGTGCGGACAGCTCAGAGCCTGGAGTCTGCTTCAGATTCTGTGTCTCCCTCTCTCTGCCCCTCTCTGGCTTGTGCTCGGTCTCTCTCTCTCACTCTCTCTCTCTCAAAAATAAACATTAAAAAAAATATAATGTTTTTGTATGTTGTATCTCTGTAAGCCCAAGTTTGAGCCTGGGTCCTTTATCCTTTGGGAGAAGAAAGAAGTAGAAGACTAATAAGGATTGCAGTTGTCCTTCTACAAATATTTGATGTCCGTGTATTCTCCAGATTTTTTTTTCTTTTTAATGTAGAGTAATTGTCAGAACTTTTGAGAATTATTTTCACCTTTAACATGTTCTCAGGGCACCTGTGTGGCTCAGTTGGTTGACTGTCCAATTCTTGATTTCAGCTCAGGTCATGATCCCAAAGGTCGTGGGATCAAGCCCTCTGTCAGGTTCCATGCTGAACATGGAGCTTGCCTGGGATATTCTCTCTCTCTATTCTCTCTCTTTCTCTCTCTCCCTCTCCCTCTCTCTCTCTCTCTCTCTCTCTCTCTCTCTACCCCCCTCCTCTCTCTCTTCCTACCCCTCTGCCCCACTCCCCAGCTTGCTTGCACTCTCATGCTTTAAATAAAATAAAATAAAATGTAGTTCTCAGTGTTTTGCATGATTAGGATTTCAGAAATATGCTATTATGCATTTCCTTTGTTTTTACTGATGAAAGGGACTGATAATGCACAACGATAACACAATAAATAATTAAGCAGATCTTTATAATTATGCCTGGGCACAAATGTCAAAGATAAGCTTTGCTATGTATGAGTCATCGCCTGTCAGAACTCAAAACATCCCTTTTGGCATCCCTATTTTATTCAGGGCCCTCCTAGATTAAAAGTGAAGCATTTTCATCCAGTGGTAATTTTAAAGCTTTTGCCATAGACTTTCAGTTTGTTTTTTTTATTTCATTCCTCATTTCAAACTATTATATCTTAAAAATTGACTTCTGATACCTGAAGCAGAACAGGATAAGAATAATGATTGGCTAGAGTCATATTCAAAATCAGGTATCTAATTATCAAAAAGAAATTGGACAAATTCTGGTTATATATCAGCATGTTTATATTATTGAGCACTTTTTACTAACTTACAAATCAAGTTATCTTTCTTTATGCAATGACATGACATATAGATTCTTATAATTTTTTTAAGCGCTAACAAAAAAGTAGACTTTAAGTAAAGGGCATCAATATACCATTTCTGGTGTATTTTATTTGTAGCTCTTTCTGTTCTGGCAAATATTTGACAAAAAGAACAATTTAATTAAATGAACATTTTACTTAGGTAAGACTCTAAATAATCTGTTTCTTTTATTTGAAAACTTATTTCACTGGTATGTATTTCCACAGTGGGGGCATCTTTTTTAAGTACATAGTAAAGCAGACATTTGATTAGGTCAGTGGGAACAGGCTGGTGATTTTAGAGATCATTTGTTGCAATGGTCCTTATACTTTTCCTTTCTGTTCTTTACCTTATGGTCTACTTTTTTGCTTATTGTTGTGTATTGGTCCGTTTGAGATTTAATTTAAAAAAAAAAAAAAAAGGAAAACTATTAGATAGACTGAAACTCCTCAAAAATTTTTCTTTAAAAATGTACCCATATAGGGTGGCTGGGTGGCTCATTCGGTTGTGTCCAGCTCTTGATTTCAACTCACATCATCATCTCACAGTTCGTGAGTTTGAGCCCTACCTTTGCACTGTTAGTGCAGAGCCTGCTTAGGATTCTCTGCATCTCTCTCTGCCTCTCCACTGCTCATGTGCACACTAGCTCGCTTACTCTCTCTCTCTCTCAAAATAAATAAATAAAAACTTGTGTACCCATATGGTTTTTTGTCTTTGTATTAGAGGCTGGCAGACATTAATTAACTTTGCTAATCCACTGAATTTTTAGAATTGCATGCCACAATATACACACTAGATGCAACTTGTGTCTATAACCAAAAGAAATACAGTTTATTTCCATTTTATATTTTCAGTTTTATTTTGCAACCGATTGGCAATATTTATGAATTCTCATCTTTTAGGTCAAGTTATGATTGACAAAAATCCAGGAATCACCTCAGCAGTAAATAAAATCAATAACATTGATAATACGTACCGAAATTTCCAAATGGAAGTGCTGTCTGGAGAGGAGAACATGATGACCAAGGTATGGAATATCTTATTGTCTCCTAGGTACAGATTATATCAAGATTAATGTTTAGAATCAGAATAGATGTCAAAGATTAAAAGTATTTATAATAACCCAATATTGATGAGTATGTGAGAATGTGAGCATTTATATATCCTTTTGATGGAAGTGCAAATTTGATACAAATATTCAGGAAGAGTATATGGTAAAAATTGCCATTTTGAATAGGTACCTCCTTTGACCTAGGATTCCATTTACGGGAAGTTATCTCAAGGATATAATTGGAGAAAATTGTAGTGATGTGTATGTACCAGGTTCTACAAAGGAATAGAAACAACCTAAATGTTCATCAGAGACTTGATTAAATTTTGGTATAACAACACAATGAAATACTCCATCATTATAGATTATTGAGCTCCACACTTACTAAAATAAATTGCCCAGTGATAGGTTAAGTGACAAAAACACCAGTTGTAGAGTAGTATATATATACATAGCTCCATTTTAACTAAATATGTATGTAAATATGCACATATATCAGAATGTTAACAGTGGGCATATTTTTATTTGATATAGTAGTTACTAGTGACCTTTGTTCTCATTTTTATACTCTTCTACGGAGCACATATTTCTTTTATAAGGAAAACAAAACAAACCTATTTCAAAGAAAAAATATTTTTAATATGTAGGAAGAGATTCCTGGGGTAAACCACTTTCTCATCCTCTACCCCCAAAATCCTCTGAAGTGCTGGATAATATAAACATTTTTTTGATTTAAAAGTCTTAGATAATTATGTGTTAATATTATGTGAAATTTTGTACCCAAGCTAGGAAATAGGTTAACTTCTCTCCATAACTTGATAAAAATTTTAATAACAAAGTCCACTCTTAAGATGTTAGATGTATCTTTGTTGGTTCCAAGTTTTTATTTAAATACTAGTTAGTTAACTAATAGGGTAATATTGGTTTCAGGTGTTGAATTTAGTGATTCATCACTTACAGATAACACTCAGTGCTCATCGAAACAAGTGCCCCCCTTGATGCCCATCACCCATTTAGCTCCCCCCCACCTCCCATCCAGCAACCCTCAGTTCTCTATAGTTAAGAGACTTAAGCTCTTATGGTTTGCTTCTCGCTTTTTTTTTTTTTTTGCCTTCCTATATGTTCATCTGTTTTGTTTCTTAAATTCTATATGAGTGAAATTATATGGTATTTGTCTTTCTCTCGCTGACTTCTTTCTCTTAAACAGGACTTTATAAAACCCAGGAGAGTTTATGCAAAATAACTATTTTTTAAGATTCTGGGCCACATAGATTTAGGTGAATATTTTAAGTATAAAATTATTTCTCCATAATTTAATTGTAACAGAATATTAAAACACCATTTACTACATACTTACTATTAGGCCTGAGCTAATGTTTTAAATATAACAAATCCTTAGAAGCCCACAAGATAATAGTGGTTATTTTGTTTTGTTTTAAATTTATTTATTGTTTAATCTACATGCAAGTTAGTTAGCATATAGTGCAACAATGATTTCAGGAGTAGATTCTTTAATGCCCCTTACCCATTTAGCCCATCCCCTCTCCCAGAGCCCCTACGGCAACCCTCTGTTTGTTCTCTGTTTAAGAGTCTCTTATGTTTTGTCCCCTCCCTGTCTTTTTGCTTCCCCTCCCTAATGTTCATCTGTTTGGTATCTTAAAGTCTTCATATGAGTGACGTCATGTGATATTTGTCTTTTTCTAACTGGCTAATTTCACTGAGCATAATACTCTCCAGCTCCATCCACATAGTTGCAAATGGCAAGATTTCTTTCTTTTTGATTGCCAAGTAATACTCCAGTGTGTGTGTGTGTGTGTGTGTGTGTGTGTGTGTGTGTACACGTATATATACACCACATCTTCTTTATCCATTCATCCATCATGGACATTTGGGTTCTTTCCATATTTTGGCTATTGTCGATAGCGCTGCTATAAACATTGGGGTGCGTGTGCTCCTTCGAAACAGCGCATCTGTATCCCTTGGGTAAATATAATGGTGGTTGTTTCTAATATTCTCTTTATGCAGATAAAGTAACAAGGCATGACTGAGCTGGATTTTTGGAGCCAGGCGTCTGACTCCAGAGTCCATGCATGATCTTTCCCTGTATAACGTCCACGGCCTACTGCTTGTGTGTATTGTGTGGGGTCTGATCTGGCAAGTAAGATTTGAATGTGAGTGCTTTGCTGGTATCCGTGCTTATCTCAGCATACTGATTGAGTGCTGCTTCTTCTTCATTTGATACTGCCCTTTAGGGTACTTCCTTCTCAGAGATCTAAAAGTTCTCAGAAACTTCTGTAATTTTTTAAATGGCTTCTGATTGATTTCTTAAGTCAACTGAAGTTTGTTCTTAGGATATATTTTATATTTAACATTTATACCATAAAGTAAATGCAAAAACTCAGTATAATTTCTTTACTACAAACAGAATCACATTTAATTTTAGGAGCTCAAGCAGCATAAGTACTTTCTGTGTCTATTGTGAGTAAAAAGATTCCTGAGAGTGAATCGGGCTGAAAGTAATGCTGAGTGAGTTAGGTTGAAAGACAGTATGAGTAAAATCAGAAGGATACTTAAAGTCTAATTTTTTAAAAGTAGTACTATGCTTCACCTTAAAAAGGGGGAGTAGGAAGGATATTTCAGGAAAAGCATCCCAAGACATATTCAGACCTTCCAGGTTATAGATCTAGAGAGTTTTAGTTACCAGAATAATGAAGGAACGTTTCCAACTCTGGAGACTTAACGTGGCCAGAGCATCTGATGTGGTTGGAAGGAAAACATATTTACACAAATTTGAAAGCAAAATATTCCATGAAGGCAGAATATAGAAGATGTATCTCTCTCAGATTTGTAGAACTTAGGAACTTTTCTGGCCTTTTGATTCTTCATCCAGTAAAACAAGGGGCTTAAAATGAAGGCTGAGGTCACATTACATGACTATAGTTTTAGTTTTGTTTTCTATTTTCTAACATGCTTATGATCGTTCCCCCAAAAAATGGCACAAAGTCTTAAAATTTTAAATTTCAAGACTTAGCTTCACTAAATATATTTAGTTTAATCCATGAAAACTCAAATTTGGGAAAAGAGAAAGTAGGGGAAGGATTTGTTCTATACACTGGCTAAAATTTGTAGATACGAACCTTGCAAAATCCAAGTAACTATCTAAAAACATAGTAAAATACCTCAAAATCCAATATGTACATGGCACATCTTTTCTTTCCCAAGATTTTTTTTAATGTTTTTTATTTATTTCAAGAGAGAGAACGTGCACACACAAGCTGGGGAAGGGCAGAGAGAGAGGGAGAAAGAGAACCCCAAGCAGGCTTCATGCTGCCAGTGCGGAGCCCAGCGCGGGGCTCGATCTCACGAACCGTGAGGTTGTGACCTGAGCTGAGATCAAGAGTTGGATGCTTAACTGATTGAGCCACACAGGTGCCCCAGTACAAGACACATCTGTCATGCCTCCCTCTTACAGAATGATAATTAAGGAAGCTTATTTGCTGAGGGGAATGCTGTCTGCAACTTCAGCTAGTCCTCATGAAGATATGTGTTGTGTTGTTTCAAATTACAGGTTTATTTCCCTCTCTGTCAGGTGACAAAATAGAGTAGGAGTAAGCCAGTCAATTGGCCTGTCTGAAAAATGCCTTATGTGATTTGGGAACCACTTTATGACCGGGTAGAATGAGACGGAGAGTCATTTGGCTTTAAAGAGAGGACTTTTCTTAGGTCAAAGTCTAATGCGAGGTGTTCACTGGCTTCAAGAATAGCATAAACACCAGAATTCTAATTAAAATGCAGTTATTTGCTCCTAAATTTAAATGTGTGGGCATACCCATCCAGTGTCTATGGCTGGAATTTAAAACTAAACAGGTTAACCAAGGTATAATACCTTTTTCAGGTTCGAGAAAACGGCTACACCTATGAACTTGATTTTTCGAAAGTCTATTGGAATCCTCGTCTCTCTACAGAACACAGTCGTATCACAGAACTTCTCAAATCTGGAGATGTGCTATTTGATGTTTTTGCTGGGGTTGGGCCTTTTGCCATTCCAGTAGCAAAGAAAAATTGCACTGTATTTGCTAATGATCTCAATCCTGAATCCCATAAATGGCTATTGCACAATTGTAAATTAAACAAAGTGGACCAAAAGGTGAAAGTCTTTAACTTGGATGGGAAAGACTTCCTTCAAGGACCAGTCAGAGAAGAGTTAATGCAGCAGCTGGGACCACTGTCAAAAGAAAGAAAACACTCTGTGCACATTGTCATGAACTTGCCAGCAAAGGCTATTGAATTTCTCAGTGTTTTCAAATTGCTTTTAGATGGGCCGCCATGTGGCATTGAGCTCCTTCCCATAGTGCACTGTTACAGCTTTTCCAAAGACCCTAATCCTGCTAAGGATGTTCAGCAGCGAGCTGGGGCTGTGTTAGGCATTTCCTTGGAGGCATGCAGTTCAGTTCACCTAGTAAGAAATGTAGCCCCTAACAAGGAAATGTTATGTATCACCTTTCGGATTCCTGCTGCTGTGCTCTACAAGAACCAGACCCTAACTCTAGGTGAGCAATTTCTGGGAAATTAAATGTAAACTATAATACTTTTCATGTAGCTTTTAATATTTATTAAATTTGGAAATAGGTTAAACTAATTCTAGTTAGATATTTCGGTTCAAGATTCTTTGCCACTCAATTGTGACTGGTTTCTCGCAATTTTACGAATTTTAGCATGACATACACACTATTTAGTCTAGCAGAAGGTTATTTCATTATAATAATAAATCTGCAGTCATGTTACTATTTTATGTATACGTTGAGTATTCAGAATCTTTAAAATGCCTATATTATTTGCTTTTTAAAGGTATTTTCCAATGTTAATTCTCTTACCTAATAACGGTTTTTTGGCTTTGTTACAGAGAATCAGGACGACCCACCTCTTAAACGCCAGAAGACAGATAAAGTCTTTTCAGAAGAAAAAACTCAAATTGCTTCAGTCACTTCATTGGAAATGTCTTCTCCATCTCCCCATTAGACCTTTATGTAATAAAATATAATGATTTCATAAAATTTTAGCATTCATTTTAGTACTGAACACTTATATTTTACCCTTGCTGTTGTAAGTTATCAAATTAAAATTTAAATAAGTCTATTTTATCTAAGTGATAATAATTAGATTATAATCTTATAATCTGAATTATGTCTAATTTTGTATTAGATACATATATTTAAATATTGACTGTCTCCTGGGAAAATAGTTTTTGAAGGTGGGATAATTGCCTGCTAACAATCACTTTGCAGTGATCCCCAGTTGGAGAGTATGCCTAAATTTTATATAAGTACCCCTAAACTAGTAATAAAAAATGAAATTATTTAGATCAGGAATGGTAAACCATGCCTGACAAGCCAAATCTAGCCTACCACCTATTTTTGTACGGCAAATAAATGACCTGAGAATGGTTCTTATACTAACGGTCGAAAAAGAATTTTAGAAATCTTGTGACATGAAAATTGTATGAAATTTGAATTTCAGTGTCCATAAATACAGTCTTATTGGAATACATCATGCTCGTTTGTTTACATGCTGTCTGTGGCTGCTTTTATGGTATTAAAGCAGAGTTGAGTAGTTTACAACACGGACAGGAAGTGATTCTCCTCAGTTCTTACTGCTGCTCAGCACACTGCACATCGCAGTGACATGGTTGTAACTCAACAGCATCTTGAATGCCATGTAAATCACCAAGCTTTAAATACATTATTATTACTAGTGTATAGCCATCCTTTCAAAACAAGAAAACTGGACTTCTAATGTGCTTTGAAGGCACAGTGGAGTGTCAATTATTTTGATAATTAATTAGATAACAAAGAATCTATACCTGAGCTAAATTACAATATATGTTGACATTACCAATAGAAGCACTCATCTAGTATTTCACTCACAGGCAAGCAACTGTCAGAAAAACTAGAAATTTAATCTAGAAATATCTCAAATGAACAGAACTTCCTCACAAAATAAAAAATGAAAATGAGGGTTCAACTGAAATAAGTCTCTAAGGGACTCTCGCAACCCCATCAAGGAAAGCCATTTACTGATGGCGAGTTAATTGTATTTGAGTGCAGCAGCCAAAGAAATGTATCCAGGAAAGTAAAATTGTTTGAGACTGTTTGTTGGCCTTTTGGAAAAAACAGTTGCTCAAAAAGTTTGGGACACTGGGAACAAAATCAAGTCAATTAAAAAGGTAAATGAGTCTGATTCTTGATGAGTTGATAGATGTTACTACTACTGCTCAGGTCTTATTTATTTGAGACATCAGTGCTGAGTTTGAAGTTGCTGAAGAATTAAGCTTCTATGAATACTCTGCACGGAACAACTATGGGTGAGTATTTTTAAAGAAGTTGAGAAAACAATTCTTTACAACCTGAAGTGGAATCTGCTATGATGTGTTACAACTGATGGTGGTAAAAGATATGTGAAGTAGAAAAAGACCTGAGCCTGGGTGGCTCAGTCAGTTGTGTCCAACTTGGTCTTAGGTCATGATCTCACAGTTTGAGTTCGAGCCCCGCGTTGGGCTCTGTGCTGATGGCTCAGAGCCTGGAGACTGCTTCGCATTCTGTGTCTCTTTCTCGCTTTGCCTCTCCCCCACTCGTGCTCTCTCTCAAAAATAAACAAACATTAAAAAAAAAAAAAGACCTAGTTGGGAGAAATATACAGAGCTTGGTAAAACCTGTGGTTATTCACTCCTTTCTTCACGAGCAAGTTCCCTGCAGAAGATATTTGAACCTGCCATGTGTTACTGAACTAGTGGTGTCAATACTAAGTTTCATTTGCTTTCATGGCTCCTAACCACCCTCAAGTCCTTTAATTTTTGTCAGAAATTGAACTTGAATCTGAATCTGGCTTGTTCAACATGAGTTTGATTTGCTTAGTAATTGTCAAGTTTGATTGCAATTTTTCTTTTAAAAAAAAAAATTTTTTTTTAACGTTTATTTATTTTTGAGACAGAGACAGAGCATGAACAGGGGAGGGTCAGAGAGGGAGACACAGAATCTGAAACAGGCTCCGGGCTCTGAGCTGTCAGCACAGAGCCCGACGTGGGGCTCGAACTCACAGACTGCGAGATCATGACCTGAGCCGAAGTCGACCGCTTAACTGACTGAGCCACCCAGGCGCCCCTGATTGCAATTTTCCGAGTTCAAGGTCAAGACTGAAATTTTTCTTAACAAGAGGAACCACTCTTAAACATTATTCTAGAACACTGAATGGCTCTGGAAATTAGCTTTTGCTAATGACTTGATAATATTTCTTAAAGGTTTTAACCTATAATTATAAAGCAAACAACTTTAATGTGAAACTGCGGTAGTCATTTCAACAGACATTTGAATCACAGTATCTTTTGTTCCACATTTCTCATGCTGTCAAAAACTAAAACAAGAAACAAGATTTCCACTTTCAAATTAGCAGTAGAGATATTTTCTGTGTTCAGCATTTTTTCGGACCTTGGCAAAAATGCAAAGGAAATTTACATATTTCAAAATCTATTTACCATAATTGAGCTTCTACCTAATGTTCAATTGGAAGTGATTAATGTGCTATGTAATGACATGCTAAAAGGCAGGTATCAAGGGAAGAATCTAATAGAGTTCTACAAATGCCTTCCAAGTGATGAATATACCCAATTAAAATCATATGCTTCTGGATTGGTGCCAGTATTTGGTAGTATATATCTATGTAAAAAAAGACATTTTTAAATCTCATCACAGATAACTATATAACAGGTAATCATTTACAACTGATTTTGATAGGAAATACTTAGAACCCCAATTAAAGGAACAAGGTGCTCTTCTCCTTGAGCTACAATGTAACTAGACACACTCAATTATATTTTGAATTTTGTTCATTAAAAACGGTGTGCTAACTTATTTTATCACAAAGCCTAAAATATTTACTGTCTGGCCTTACGGAAAGGTTTGAGGACCACTCATCTAAATCACTGATTACAAACTCAGATGCCTTCAGAAGCAAGTAGGTAATATAAACAGGTGAAGGCAATAAATGGTAAAAAGTGTAGGAAAGTAATGAATTAGAGCCCTCATTCCTTATCTAAAGGCACTGAAAATTGATTCTGAAAATCAACCAAAACTATCCTCTGCAAGACCTTGGGGGTTAATTCAGTTTGGGACTTCTAATTTTCTTCCCTTCCCTCCCCTCCAAATGAGGAGTATGTAGGTCAAGGGTCAGTATGCTTCCTGTTAAGAACCAGATAGTATTTTAGGCTTTGCAAGCCATAAGGTCTGTGTTGCTGCTCAACTCCATCATAGTAGTACCCCAGAGCAGCCATGGACAATACATGCACTATATGCCAAAACAACTTTCATTTATGGACAGTGAAATCTGAATTTTTTATGCTTTTTACTTGTTAAAAAGTATGTGTTTTGGCTTTTTTCAACCTTAAGAAATGTAGACAATTCTAGCTCATGGAACATACAGAAACAGGCACCAGCTGGATTTGGCCAGGGGTCCATAGTTGGCCTTCTGCTCTAGGTGAAGAGAATTTTAATTTGCAAGTAGGAATGGGATTTTTTTTCCCTAGTATTGTACATTGACATACTAGGTTGTAAATACTAACTATGGGTACAAATGATGTTCTTATTCATACATGTAAAGTGGTAAGATTCTTGCCTCTATCTAGTCACCCCTTAGACAAAATATGCAGTATATAATTGTAAAGGAAATGGAATCCTTAAAAGCCTCTATTAACATTTAACTCCTCCCCCCTTTTCCCTCAGAGTGGATAAGTGAATGTACGATTATTTCATTATTTAAATTTAGGCCCATCCTAAAGTTTTTAATGGGATACCTGGTAACTGAACTCTTGATGTCCACTAGAAAATGACAGGTGGAAAGCTCAGTAGATCCATCTTTTTAAAAATTTTCCCCCACAATTATTTATTTTTGAGAGAAAGAGCATGAGTGAGGGAGGGGCAGTGAGAGAGAGAGAGACAAAATCAGAAGCAGGCTCCAGGCTCTGAGCTGTCAGCACAGAGCCCAACACGGGGCTTGAACTCACAAACTGAGATCATGACCTGAGCCGAAGTTGGACACTTAACTGACTGAGCCACCCAGATGCCCATACAATTGTTCAACTTTGTTAGCTTTTGACAAGTTTTTCTGCCACCTTAATTGGATTTTGAAATGATCGCCTGACCACCATTTGACAGCCTAAAGATAACATCTAAGAGAATTAGATCAAATATTTATTGAATGAAATTAAATACTAATAGTGCATCCCGACCATGATGTAAACCATATTCAATACCATTAACATCTGCTTCCCAAAGGAAGGTAGTTAATAGTCCAATCATGTTCTACATAATGAATTTCTCCCAAGGATATAAACAAGGTTATTAAGTTGATGTCATTTATATACCGTAAAATAACTAGACACTTCATCTTTAAAGCTTCCTGGAAGTCTTAGAAAGTTTGACTACTCAAACTTGATTCTACACAGCTGTTGTTTATAATAAGCTTGACAGTTTGACAGTCATCTCTGGAGCATGGACTTCTGACCACTTGGGTTCAAATCCACTGTGCTACTTTTAAGTTGTATTGACCTTTGGCAAGTTAGTTAACCTCCCTATGCCTTGGCTTCTCCATATGTTAAAATGGGTACAATAATACTAGCAGTGTAAAGACTAGATGATAATACACAGTGCATGAAATGCAGTGCTTGGGGCATAGGTATCGCTCAGTAGTTGCTAGCTATTGTTTCTGTGCTAGTGTTGTACAATGTTAAAAGACTTAATTCATGTAGAAGAAAGATTTGTACAGCATTTTGTCTCTGAAAGAGGAAATCACTGGGAAGATAGGGGATAACCTCATTAATTCAGAATATTTGTTATTTAGTGAATTGTCAGTAAGTTACCTTTCACCATTCCCTTTGATCTAATAGGGTTAGTTAGCAACTTATTTGGCCTATTGAACAAGGTATGGCAATAGTAAGGGCAAAATATTTACAAATATATAAAGGTTTTGGAATTCCATTTATTTGCCAAATCAGATGCAGGCAATTTCTACAATAAGGTAGGTTTGAAAAAAGTTTCGAAAGCCTTTGAACTGTTCTATTAATTGGTTCATTTAAATACATTATACAAGGCACTAAGAACAAGTAATAGTGTTTCTTTTGTGAAGACTGGATACTGTAATTTGGCAGCTGAGTACAGCAAAGCCTTAACCGTAAGCCCAATGTTCTCACTATTCTTTGAACAGATTTATAGACTGTACTTAAAACCCCAATCCTCAATTGGAGAATGCTGATATGAAAAACAGGATGCAGCCTGATAGAGTATAGATAGGAATAGACTTTAAAAAAAGGTTTCAATTCTAGCTTTTTATTAACTTGTTTATATTATCTTAGCCTACTCAATTATTTGATGCCTTGGTTTTCTGTTATCAAAGATAGTTAGAACTACAGTTGACCCTTGAACAACACAGGAGTTGGGGCACTGCTACCCACCCCCCGACACACACATTGGAAAATCCACATATAACTTTTGACTCCCTCCAAAACTTAACTATTAATAGCCTACTGTTGACCAGAAGCCATAACAAACATAACAGTCAATTATGCATATTTTGTATGTTATATGTTTTATACACTATATTCTTACAATAAAGTAAGCTTAGAGAAAAGAAAATGTTAAGAAAATCGTAAGGAAGAAAAAATACTTTTACAGTACTGTATAAAAAAAATCCACATATAAGTGGATCCATATAGTTTAAACTTCTTCAAGGGTCAACTGTATTGTAAAGATAAAGATATACCTCTAAAATTAATACCTGCTTAGTCAAATAAGATGGAGTTGTTACATAAGGATATTCCACCCTAATGTAACCACAAATCTTGTTTCACATAACTTTCCTCCCATGAAATTAACATCTGTTGTGATGGACATTTGATAGGAAATCCCTTAATTTCCTTGAGAAAGTATGTCCCGTACCCAGTGGTCTATGTAACAGACTCGTGTAAGATTGAGATGCTACAAATATCCGTCCTGTCCACATCCAGCTCTAAGCAAAATCCTGGGTATACCAAAAGCCTTTGAAGTTTCAACAGAAACTATATCAGAGTCTGCAATTTACTCTGGGAAATTTCGTTTAAAATGTATCCATTCCAGTCTCCAAGGTTTCATCATAAAATGAGCTCACATTTGAAGTGAAAGGTGCCATTTAGGTATTAAATTTTATTAACTTATTTCTTTGAATTTGTCATTAAAGCAGGTTAATACTCTCATCTGGTTTATCCTAAGTGTGGCTCACAGCTGGGAACTATAATACCTTGATCGAGGTTGTCTCACTTTCCACTGCTCAAAACAGGCACTGAGTCCTTAAAATTGAGAGAACGGCATTATCATAGGTCAAGTTTTACTTGCCACAACCTGCTGGTAGAAGGAAATATATCCACTTGTCTGGACTAGTATTAAGAACATTGGGGGAGGGGGGAAGGAACATTTTATGAGAAGAAATAATAGACTTGGATATTAACACTAAATGTCGTATTCAAAATGGCATTTTAAAATGTGTTCAAGTAAAACACTGTAATAAGAGAAAAACCACAAAACTTAATATAAAGTCTAGCTTTATTTTTAAAAAGATTTTACAAGTCTGTCAACCTCAAGCATACATAGGTGAATTATTCATATCTTCCATCAGATGAAGTTTACAGCTTCGATCCCTCTCAGAAAAATATAAGTAAAAAATAAATCTTTTTCACATATATTTGTCCACTATATTACTCAGCTTAGTTCTGAAATTTTCTCTTATAAATACTTTAACACAGCTGCTAATGTGGTGGTACTGTTGTGGTGCAGCTGCATATGGCTATACTTTTACAAGTCTGCTTTACTTTTGCTAGTTCCCTGGTTCGGCTCCAAGGTCCAAATCTTATAAAGAAGAAATAAAGGTTAACTGGGCTGCCAGAAAAGCCCACTGAATGCATCCTGTAGCGCTCTGTGACAAGCCAGAGAAGAAGTATAGCCTCCAGCGAGATCCTGTGGAGAGGCAGCTCTGACATGGTTTAAATACCTAAAACAAAACAAAAAGTGTAGCATTGATATAGAAGGCATATATAAATTGGAAACATTTTTAAAAGCAATAGTAAAACTGATGCAAATTTTAAAGAGGAATTCTGAATTGGGGCGCCTGGGTGGCGCAGTCGGTTAAGCGTCCGACTTCAGCCAGGTCACGATCTCGCGGTCCGTGAGTTCGAGCCCCGCGTCGGGCTCTGGGCTGATGGCTCGGAGCCTGGAGCCTGTTTCCGATTCTGTGTCTCCCTCTCTCTCTGCCCCTCCCCCGTTCATGCTCTGTCTCTCTCTGTCCCAAAAATAAATAAAAAACGTTGAAAAAAAAAATTTAAAAAAAAAAAAAAAAAAAGAGGAATTCTGAGACTGAAATGTTCAGACATTCTAAATGCATTACTATTTTTTAAAAGGAAACTCACCAACTATATAGAGAGAGCGCCTAAAGTCGTTTAATGAGTTTATTGTAAAGCAAATTACATTAAGATCTTAAAACAGCTCTCAAGGAGGTTTCAAAAATAATACTGGCTATTAAAATGCCCACTGTTCCCAATTTTTAAATGTTTACTTATTTACTTTGAAAGAGAGAGCATGCACAGGGGAGGGGCAGAGAGAGGGTGGGAGAGAGAGTCCCAAGCAGGCTCAGGGTGACAGCGCAGAGCCCGATGACACCGGGCTGGATCTCAGGAACCCTGTGAGATGATGACCTGAGCCAAAAATCAAGAGTCAGGTGCTTAGAGGACGGAGCCACCCAGGCATCCTTCACTGTTCCCAATTTTTAGAAATTACTTGTCTTGTTGGCTATTGTTTGGGTACCTAACTGCTATTCTCCTTCTGGCATACTCTTAATAAATAAATACATAGTATCATAATACTATTGTATTAATATTTTACATAAATATTGAATGTTTTGCATAAATGAATTCTGAAACAAATACTTAAATGAAGGAGGGTTGAAAAATATACTAGTTACTTCAAATTTACTTCAGTATTACAAAAATATATTGTCTCCTTCCTCACATGAGAAATCTCTGAAAGCCTGATTTCAACAGAATGTCCCAATTAGTAAATACAGAAGTCTTTTGAACTGTCTCAAAAGACAGTGTAACAGAAACCACTTTTCTCCAATCATACATATATTATTTAGCAATTAAAACTCTCTACCTTGGTAAAGGTAGACAAACAAGCCTAAAATATAGGACAATCCTAGACAAAGAAGGTCAACTTGTTAGCATGACTAACAGCATCGTTGGAAAACAAATATTTCCAGCTTTGCTTTAATGCCTAGTTTAAGAAACCACATTGTTTCTTCAGGCCTCAGGAAGTAAAGGAGCTTCACCCACCTTAGAATTACGGGTATGGCAAATGAATAAATCAGGTACCAGAACATTTTAATAACTTGGAAACTTTTCTACTCATTCATTCAAACTTCCTGTGTGTCAAAGTCTTGATGCATGAGCAACTTATTATTTCTAACATAATAACAAGTCTGTTTTTCATTTGTATCCATGTTTAATAAGGTTGTGTGATTAAAAAATATATGGCAATATAAGAGGCCAAAGAGAAAAAGTGGCCAAAGTAAGACGCGACATAAGCTCCTGGAATTGGCTATAATTTATTCACACTACCACAAATCAAGGTGTTAACTCAATTCTTTGCTTCTCTGCCAAGGGTGAAAGGGGAAAGCAGAAGGAGAAAGGTAATATTTACTGAGCAGTGATCTACAAACTTTTTGATAGTGTATTTATAGCAGTGAAAATATTTGAGCATGCATTTCCAATATTTGTATACTTATTTATAAATTATATACTTACTGCATTAATATATAGTGAATAATTATATAACATACTAATATAGAAGGATATTATAAAATATATATGAATATTCAAAGGAGATAAAAATATTTCAACCAAAGTTCTAATATTTTCTCCCTGTATCCATCTTCTGTACGTTGGTGAATGTATCCCACTTTCGAGGCTGTTATTAAACAGTCATTGTCAAACTCCTGATAGAACCTTATGTCCCATGGGATTTAAACAGGGATTCACCCACCAAACCTACCACATGGACAGAAGAAATACCTGCTTATTTCACCCCAGGACACAATAAAATGTCCACTGTTAAGACTGTGATGCATCAGAAATGATGTAAATTAGATAAGTCACCTCAGAAGTCTAAAAATCAACCTGGAACAGCATAAAATCCATTTCTCTCCAGTGAGATCTCAAAAACCATCACACAAATAAGTAATATTTTTACAAGTATCTTGGAAATGAAATGTTCCATTCCTGATACAAGTTTCAGGTAAGTTTTATCCATATACCAGACACTACTATATTAACCTTCCTTTCCTCAGACCCTCAAAAGAAAAGGACAGTCTTCGATCCAGTGGCTGTTCTCTCCTGGCAAAATTCAGGTACCACCGGAGAATGTCTGTCAACCTTAAGAAGCCAACTATCATGAAGAGAATTGGTTTTCATAGCTGTAATAGAAACCGCTGTGCAACTAGTTGTTTTGATTCATCACATTTTGGTACAACTTGCTTCTGGGAAAGTTGAGTCATACCATTTCTGGCTTGGCAATTCAAGCATAAACTTGAAGTGTACATACAGCTTTTTATATGTTATCCTGAGAAACCTGAAACAGCTGCACTGCTGGCAGGAAAACACAGGACCACCAGTAAAATATCCAAAACAGTTGCATCTTTTAATTTATGACCGTGCACTGTTTCCATAAAGAGTATATAAAACAGTTCAACATTTTATAGGTAAAATGTAATAAACAGTCATACTCATTGATGCCATAAATGTGTAAAAAAAGTTTATTTAAAATGATTAATTAGTGTTCGAAAATAGGGTTTCTTGAACAGTCATAATCCAGAGCAATGAACAAACATTTTAAAATTTTAGTTATTAATGCTAAGTTGTAGATTCTTACTGCCAAAATCAAGTCAATTAAAATTTCTTTGCATAGCACTGAAGAAAATACACTTCCCTTCTAGCAATCATTTACATTAAACATGTCTGTGAGTATAGTTCTTTAAAGACCTGCTTATTTACATTACTGTTTTTGATCTCTAGGGCTACACAAAATAGTTACTGTTAAATATTTCAATCTATTTTCACCATGGCAACTTACATTAATTCCAATTTAAAAAAAAAAAACCCGTAATTCATTCTTGGTACTCAACTGTGGGCTTTTATTTTCTAGGTATTTTAACTTAATGTTCTTAAACCCTTTAATTATTGTGGTACACCAAAGTATTGTAAAGGATCTGACACGCTGAAACCACACAATGAGAATTTAGCATTTTGCCTGCTTTTTCACATTAATCCCCATCTGTGTTGTTTTAATTCTTTCATGACCATTACAAGTACATCACTGAATAGGATTCCTGGGGTTTCTGGCAAAGGTCAGTATCATTTCATGTACACCTTTATATAACAGAATGAGGAAGAAGTCTTAGCCAAATTTATTTCTAAAAGTCAAGCTCAGTTGGATTTTGGAGCCTGGAGGTAATTGCTCTGACTATTTAGCCAATCCCAGGACAGTATTTCTGTTTTTCATGGGTTTATTTTAAATACCTGTAAATCTTATAAGCAGAAACCAGGAAAGAAAAAAAGAGGTTTGCTTACTTTGGTATCTATACCTTATTTTTACTGAAAGCAGACTAAACTCAAAGCTTTAAAAATCATACCTTTGATTATTTTCTTAATAAGACTAAAAAAAAGTATGCTTTCAAAAGCATGTCTAAGATAATTCCTGTACAAAGGGCATCTTGTGCCCTAATTTATACTGTGTCTAAAGTTGCTTTCCTTTGCCATTACCCATCAAAATCCCTTTCAAACAGACTTTGGAGGAGGGGGAGGAAAAGGAGGCAGTGGATCCTGTGAGAGGAGTAAGAAAGGATTAAGCATTCAAAAACCACACTTGAAAGTTTGTTCCTGAACTTTGATTTCCTACACTGTCATTTTCTTCTGTTACATTTAGCAGCTTCTACTCCCAAAGAAGGTGGTATAATTTACACTTAGCTTCAGAAAGACTTCATTTACTCAGTCCTTTAACATAAGAGAGTTCCTCTGAGATTACTCTTTTACTATTTCGCTTCCTTTAAAAGCCCTATATCGACCATCTGGCTAAAGTCTTGGACTCAGCTCATTTTAGTGCTATTCAACAATGCTTTGAGTCCTCAGCTAGGGGCAGAGGGCAGGGGCTGTCACTCAAGACCGAGAGGCAGCACTCTTCCCCTCCAGTCATAACCTCCTCATGAAAACCCTTGAAACACTTTGGCTCTAGAGAATCAAAGAATCTTGAAATTGAAATTGAAATTAAAATGTGAAGTTCATATTAGTTTCCTTTACCTCAAATTACCAGGCCCAATGGGCAGTTAAAAAAAAGAAAAGTCCAAGTTTTTAACGCTATAGTGTTTCCCTTTCCTAAGAAAGGGGGTGAACTCTAGAGCCTAAGACCTTCTTTTCACAAGTGGGCCCATTTTTAAACCTGAATTTAAAGGCACTATGCATCAAACAGACCAGTTCCAAGTATTTCTGCCTCCCAGCCTACAAAATTCAAATCTAAGTGCCATTAAGAGACATTAACCAGCTGATCCCAGCTGTCGAGACCAAGAGCTCTTATAAGAAATTCAGCCAAGGCTATAAAAGATTTACATGAACAACCTGAAGTCTATCTCAATGGGTTTAAAAACAATCAGAGCAATAGTGTACTCAATTATCACTAAAAAGCAGCAACATTCTGAAAACTGAAATTAGTGCTTAGGTGCCCTAACCCAACCATGATGTCAGAATAACAGACAAACTGTCTACAGAGGGAAACTGACAATCATATATTCTAACATAAATGAGGAAAGCAATTCAAGTCAGAACTACTGTACATAATTCTGAGGGCAGTTTGATTATAAAAACACAAAGCTTCGTGAACTCCAACCAAAATATAACAAACTTCCATAATCATGATACTACTCTTCACTTCATTATCTAACCTGCATGTGAGAACACAAATTGAATAAACTAGCTATTAAAGCTATTTTCAGATTTATACTATACACTTAGAAATCTAGTAACCAATTTATCCCAGACATTTAGACCATCTGAACAGCAAAGCTCAGATTTAGAAATTAAAAGCCACATGGTGCCCAAGTGTACAGCTGAATACAGATTGCTCAAATAAGCCTTTCTGAATTATAACTAAAAGTAAAGTGTGCAATTTAATGCTATCAAATAACACACTAGGCATTTTTAGGACAGGGTAGCTGTTACTGAAAGTTAATGTAACTACAAAGTGAAAGGAATACTTCCTTGATTTGAGTGTAAATGACTGAACACATAAAAGATATAGCTATTTAAGTGTAACATATTCTATGAGCAATTTTTGTTGGTAGTTCTGGATATATCAAATGATAGAACGCTAAGGATAGATTCCATCTGAAGAATACAGATAAATACAAGAGTATCTCAGGAATCAGGTGCTATGAGATACACTCGAATAGAGCCATGAAAACAGATAATAAAGGATGGCCATATATATCAAATGATTTTTGATAAATCTTAAATATACTCCTCAAAGTAAGAAGATGTTTATCTCAGTTATAATATGTTTAGCTAATTTCAGTATTATTCTAAATGCTTAAATGAGGTTAAGCAGGAAAATGGTATAAATAATGTTTTTACTTACTGATTCTTAAAACATTATGATACTCATTCCTATGAATTTATTCAAAATAACCAGAGGAGAGAAGGGAAGGCAAAGTTTCATGAAAAATCTAAAAATAACAAATCATATCAGTCATAAAAATAACAAATCATATATAGATTTTGTATGTCCCAGTGAGGGACAGGTGTCACTTCTGTGGTGAAAATATAGTAGAGATAATAAAAACAAATATCCTAGTTTCTGATTTTCCTTTTTTTAAAATTTATTTTTGATAGAGAAAGAGACACTGAGAGGGGGAGGGACAGAGAGAGAGAATCCCAAACAGGCTCTACACTATCAGCATAGAGCCCAACATGGGGCTTGATCTCACAAACCATGAGATCATGACCTGAGCCAAAATCAATAGTTGGATGCTTAAGTGACAGAGCCACCCAGGAGCCCCTAATTTCTGATAAGTTCCTAAAAATCCTAGTGCCTCATTCTGGCTTATTTAATGTAATTTCTTACTGTGAATTCCATGTAACAGACGTATACCAGATGTTTCATCATAACTTTATACAACCAGGATGGTAATTTTTCCCCAAAGGTGGGACAGACAAAATGCAGAAATTTATATGTATGCAGTGCATTCCTTCTTCAAAAAATTAAAACAAATTACTGAGTGCCTACTATATGCCAGGTATTGAAGCAACTCTCAGAATAAAACAGAGAGCAGACTCCATATTCTCATGGACCTTATAATTCAGCAGAGAAAAAAAGATGTTAAATAATGAATATTATGAATGAGAAAGTCAGGGCTCTATCAGTATAGATTAAAAGGAAGCCAGTATGAACAAGTTCAGAAAAGGTCTCCCTAAGGAAAGGACAGTCAGATTCAGACCCAAAGGATGAGGAAGAGTTAGTTATTAGCAAGGCAAGAGGAATAGAGCAGCAATCCAGTGCAGGAAGAATGTAGCAGCAAAGCATCATATTGAGAACATGGGGGAAAGGTGGATCCAGGTCAACATGAGGCTGGAGATGCTGGCAGAAATTATCCAAAAGAAGACCTTATAGGAAATGTTAATAACTGTGAATTTTATTCAAAGGGCAATGGGAGCCACTGAAAAGTTACTGTTAGGAACCTGGTTATTTAAGCTACTTTGACTGTACAATGGATGGGAAAAAAAGCAGGAGTCAATTAGAGAGAGACTCCTAATAAGAATGTTTCTCTATTCCAGGCTTAAGATCATGGCACCTAAATTAGGGTGGTAGCAGTGGTAACAACCAAAAAAAAAAAAAAAAGGACTGGTTTAAGAGATATTTAAAAGCCAACTGAGTGAGTGGATATGGGAGCAAGAGAAGAGGAGAAACTGGTGTCAAAGTCAACTTCCAGCTATCTAGTCATGTGGAACTGGGAATGTGCCCTCACAGAGGCAATGGAAAACTGGAAGAGAAACAAATTGGTGTGGGAGAGAAGGGAAGGGAAAGATCATTCGTTTAATTTTGGAGTTAAGTCTGAAGTGATTATAGAACAGACACATGAGTGGATATAGCAGCTGGATATATGCGCCAAGTGCTAAGAAGAAAATTATAGAATGAAGGTAACAATTTGGGAGTCATCACTATTTAGATGGTATCTGAAACCATCAGGTAGATGATAATATTTAAGGAGACAGGAAAGAATGAGAGAAGAGAGGGCCTAAGGCAGGGGCCTAGAGAACAACAACATATATATAATATGCCAAAAAACAAAACCAAAAAAAAAATGGTGGTGAATTTTATGTGTAAACATAAAATTACGTTGAGTGGGCCACAGGATGCTCAGATTATCTGGTAAATCATTATTTCTGAGTGTGTCTGGAAGAGATGAGCATTTAAATTGGTGAACTACCCAACAGGAGTAGGTATTATCCAATCTGTTGATGACCTGAGAATAACAAAAAAGTGGAGAAAGACTGAATTTCCTATGGATGACTGAGCTGGAACATCGATCTTCTCTTGTCCTGAAAGCTCCAGACTGGCATCTAGACTTGATCTGGCACCTACACCATTGGTTCTCTCTTAGGCCTTTGAACTACACCACTAGCTTTCCTGAATCTCTAGCTTGCAGGCAGCAGATCATGGGCCTTCTCAGCCTCCATAATCACATGAGCTGATACTTATAATAAATCTCTTTTATCTCCCTGTCTCTCTCTCCCTCCCTCTCTCCCTCCTACTGGTTCTATTTCTCTAGACAACCTCACTAATACAGAAGCTAATATTTTTTGAAGTGAAGGGTGTGTTCAGGTGTGGTAAATGTTGCCACTCCATACTAATGCCTTATGCACTCTCTTCCCCTAGATTTTCAAAGAAGGTAGAATCAAGGTAGGTTAAGCCACTTGGAAAGGTGTTAGAACCTGCTACTTGTGTCTGACTCCTTCTTGTAATTTTAAGAATAATGGCAGAGACAGAGATGTGAAACCTATTAGATTTCTCCATCTAGGGCCTCTTCATGGGATTTATAGCAGTAATGTTTCTTATAGCAAAAGAACAAAAGAAACAACTGAAATATCCACTGACAGAAGAATGGGCAAATTGTTACTTACACAGTAGAATAGAGTACAGCAGTGGAAACAAAGGATATACAGCTTCACGCATGTATCAACACTGCTGACTTTCATAAACAATGCTAAGTAAAAGCAACGACAAAAAGCAAGTTACAGAAAATATGTAGAGCACAGTTCATTCATATGAAGCTCAGAAATGCAAAGTACACATGGAATGTATAGATATGACCAAACTGTAAACAAAGCAAGTAAATGACAATCAGCAGTTTCAGGGTGACTGAATCTCTGATTTGAGGTGGGACAACAATAAAGAGAAGAAGAATGCATGCAGAGAGGACTTCTACAGCATTGGTTATGCTCCATCTCCTAAGTTAATGAGTGGAATTCAAAATACAGAACCTGAAGGAGTAGAGGAGGGAGAAGCAATGAGAATGGAAAAAATTAGGGGTACTTTGGTGGCATAGTCAGTTAGACACCCAACTCTTGATTTCAGCTCAGGTCATGATCTCCCCATTCATGGGATCGAGCCCCGCATCTGGTTCTGCACTAACAGCACAGAGTCTGCTTGGGATTCTCTCTCTCTCTCTTCTCTCTCTCTCTCTCTCTCTGTCCTAGTTTTCTCAAAATAAATAAACTTAAAAAAAAATTAAAGGGGCACATGGGTGGCTCAGTAGGTTGAGGATCTGACTCTTGATCTCAGCTCAGGTAACGATCTCCTGGTTTGTGGATTTGAGCCCTACATCAGTCTCTGTGCTAACAGTGCTGAGCCTGCTTGAGATTCTCTCTCTTCCTCTCTCTCTCTGCCCCTCCCCACTCTGTCTCTCTCTCTCAAAATAAATAATTTTTTAAAAAGAATGGAAAAAATTCAGCAATTGTTTTATTATTACTCTTTGTAAAATTATGTATCATATATTTTTTCTATGTATGAAATATTTTTTAAAAAGTAGTGCAAAGAGCATAGCCATTAATCCAGTACACAATCTGCATGTAAAACGAACCATTCTTAGTTGGCCTTAGTTTCATAAAATATTACTACTTTGATTCCATTTGCAATAATTCATGTTAATTATAATAATTTATCTTAAAATATGTTTAACACTGCAATATGTTACATTCATATTGTTCTCTGTACTGTTTTAGTGGACTCTGGTTTATGAGCAAGGTGAATACATTAATTTAAGATAGGGAAAGTTAGTAAAATCAGATTTATCTGCAAAGAACCCTTTGAAGAATACACATCTAAACAGCAAACCTAAGTACTGGTTAAAAAGCTGATTTACTAAAGCAGCAAAGACAAAGTGGCAGATGAAATTGGTTAAGTGGTCAAGGAGACCTCAGCCAAATTCCTGATAATCTAGAATATTCCCCATAATGCTGCTGCAGATTTGTATTTCTTTACCAGAATGAAACATACTAGGGGGCGTAGCTCAGTGGTAGAGCATTTGACTTCAGAATGAAACATACTGAGCCTTCTGTAGCTAATATTAAGGGAACAGCCTAGATGGATAACCCAAATCCAACTCTTCTCTCTGTCCAATGTTAGTTAAGCACCCCCTAAATTTGCAGAACTGTCCCCACTGGTGTGGGTTTTTGTTAAGTGCACTGTCTAAATTAAATATAAACAACCTCAGTCCTCTCTCCTGTATCATTTCCCTTTTCTTCACTGTACCACCACATTAATACATAAAGACATCATGGTTTAGTAGAAAGGACAAAGACTTTGGAAACATACACTTAGGTTTGAATCTCTCCTTGAACAATTACAAACATGATTTGGAAAGTGCTTTAATTTTTCTGATCCTTATTTCCTCATCTGTAAAAGAAACAAGGAGGCAGTACCTCTTCATAGTATTTTTTAGAGGATTAAACAAGAAAATGTGTATATTACATCTGGCAAAGAACAGATATTCAATGAAGTATATATCCCTGACCATCCTACATAGTCTCTTTGATACTATTAATACAAAGTATACTCTCACAATAGCCCAAATTTCCAAAGTGCTTTACTTTCTGCTAATTAATATGTACCTCTCCTTTCCCAACTCTGTGACCTTCCTGTCTCTTCCCACATCTATTTCAACAATATTTAATAGTTTTGCCCTCTCTGTTCCCCCTTTCATTGTACCCTAATTATAAAGATTCAAGTGGAGGTTTTGTTTATATTTTTTACATTAGTCAAAAGGTAAGGAGTAGTCCTGCTTGTTCATTTTTATCACAGGACACTAGAATAACCCAAGGATGCCAATACCTTCATATTAAAAGACAAATGGGGAAATTTGCATACATAAATATACATATATATAATACATTTATATATACATAAACATATATGCACAGATCTGTATTTCACAAATACTAGCACACTCTAGTATGTTTTATTTCAAAAGTTAAATTGCTACATTATTTCCACTCTAATATCCTGCATTTTGACTCTCATCACCATTGAATGGACATTTCTCTGTTCTCATCCCCCACAACATCTTCCTCTACCTCTCTTTATCTGGAGACAGCCTCCAGCTATAAAATGCTCTTAGCTTGTGACTTCCATAAGAATGTCTATCATTTGGGCCACACTCCTACTGCTTTCACACAGGATTCCTCAAATTTCTCTTTTCCACTTGGCTCCTAATTACTAGTTTTCTTCTTGGTTTACCTCGTCCTTCTTGGTTTACCTCGTACCTTCTCCTATTCTTTTTTTGCTATTATTTAAATTTCAGTTAGTTAACACAGTGCAATATTGGTTTCAGGAGTAGAATTCAGTGATTTATCACTTATATTCAACATCTGGTACTCATCACAGGTGCCCTCCTTAGTACCCATCACCCATCTAGTATATCCCCCACCTACCTCCCTCCATCAACCCTCAGTTTGTTCTCTATCGTTAGGAGTCTCTTGTGGTTTGTTCCCCTCTCTCCTCTTCCCCCCTCCCATATACTCATCTGTTTTGTTTCTTAAATTCCACATATGAGTGAAATCTACGGTATTTGTCTTTCTCTGATTCACTTATTTCACTTAGCATAATACATTCTAGTTCCATCCGCGTGATTGCAAATGTCAAGATTTCGTTTTTGATGGCCGAATAATATTCCAGTGTGTGTGTGTGTGTGTGTGTGTGTGTGTGTGTGTGTGTGTGTGTGTGTGTGTGTATCTCCTCTGCTTCTTCAGTCCTCACTGTGACTATATCCAGTTGGTTTTGCACCTCAGTTACAGCATTTTTCATTTCAGCCTGGCTAGTTTTCAGTCTTTTATCTCAGCAGCAACGATTTCTCTGGTGCCTTCTATGCTTTTTTCAAGCCCAGCTAGTAGTCTCATGACTGTTGTTCTAAATTCTTGTTCAGATATATTGCTTATATCTGTTTTGAGCAAGTCCCTGGCTATGATTTAGTCTTGACCTTTCTTTTGTGAAGAATTCCTCTGTCTTGTCATTTTGCCTAAGTTTCTTTCTTTTGCATGGTTTGAAAGCTTGTTATGTTTCCTGCACTTTCAGTGTCTTGCTTTTCCTTAGGGATGGAGCATATTCTATCAGTTTTGTCTGTCCTCCAATTTTATTCCTGCTCATTAGTAACTTGGAAGGATCCTGGCTCGCACCCCTCAGCAGGCTCCTGAAGCATGGCTTGGGCTGGAGCAGAGCCGCATGCAGGGAGAGACCAAGCCCACCACCCCACAACCCTGCAGGCACCTCCTGCTACAGACACTGCAATTTCCACGAGTCCCTTCTGCAGCTATGATGGCGTCTTCTCCTATTCTTTTTTTTAAATTTTTTTTTAACTTTTATTCATTTTTGAGAGACAGAGAGAGACAGAGTTTGAGCAGGGGAGGGGCAGAGATAGAGAGAGACACACAGACTGAAGCAGGCTCCAGGCTCTGAGCTGTCAGCACAGAGCTCAATGCAGGGCTCGAACCCACCAACTGCAAGATCATGACCTTAGCTGAAGTTGAGTGCTTAACTGACTGAGCCATCCAGGCACCCCAAGTCTTCTCCTATTCTTGACTCTATCTCTAAAATGTCTGACTTCATTTATCAACTCTGTCATACTAAACCTACAAATCTTATCTTTTGGTCTTTTGCCCTTCTTTCTTAGTTATAGCCCAAGCATTTTTAACTGCTTGAGTGGCCTTTCATACTCGGTGTCCCACTGGAACTACAAATTTAAATTTTCATAACTGAACTCATCTTCCTTTACAAACCTAGCCCTGTGTCTGTGTTTATTAATAGTTTCAACATACTTCTAGAGTCATCTTGAATCCTCTTCCCCCTGCATACCAATGAGAAATCTACATCACAGTATCTCTCTACAAACATCTATTTACTTCTCACATCATTTTCATTGCTGCTACTGTTACCTAATCTTAGCTCTTTTTTTTTTTTAACCTCTTTCATGGCCTACAGTTAATACTCTCTCAATCGGTTACCCTATTTCTAGTATGTTCTCTCCATTCCAATCTATTCATGGTTATCAAACTAATCTTCCTAAGGCAAAGCTCTGCATCACTCTCATACAAATAGACATGCACTGGCTGCCTGCTATATGTAGAATAAAGTCCAAATTCCTTAGCCTACCATTCAAGGCTTACTGCACTTGATTCCAACCCACCTTTCTAAACATATTTCTTATTAACAATCTCCATGTACCCTGAATGTAAGCCAACCATGAGGTTTTCAGTTTTTCTCTATGAAAGCCTCATAACTACTCACTCCATATCTCTGCTCATGCTATTTCATTATCTTGGAATGCCCTCACCATTGTCTGTCTTCCAAAGCTATGCTACAAATGTCAATCTCTTAATTCTGAACAAAGACATGAGAAGCTTAACTGTGCAACACAGAAATGTTATATACAGTATAGCAAACAAAAAAAGTAAAATAAACTAAGCTTAAAAGCAAGAAAAGAGGAACGCCTGGGTGGCTCAGTCAGGTAAGCGTCCGACTCTTGATTTTGGCTGAGGTCATGATCTCATGGTTTGTGAGTTTGAGCTCCATGTCAGGTTCTATGCTGTCAGAGGAGGATTCTCTCTCCCTCTCTTTCTGCCTCTCCCCCCCACCCCCACCTCTCTCTCTCTCTCAAGATACATAAACCTTAAGGGAAAAAATAAAAGGCAAGAAAAGAAACTCTCAGGTGCCAGAAATTATTCAGGAGCTCAAAAATCAGAGCATGAGCAGAGCCTTAAGTTCAGAAGATCACCTATAAAACAACTTGTAGGAATATTCTGCTCACTGGCCTGGGATAGTCACAAGAAAGTCTAGGGACATGGATAGAAAAGAATCACACATAAGAAATCACAATATCCAAGTCTGTTCCATCTCCAAGAAATTAAAAACAATACCTCCAGATTCAGTGAAGCCAACAGGAGTTTGGCTGAAGCAAAAAAAAAATCTCTTTATCAGTATGCCTTCACAATCCAAGGAAGGCTCCTAGGAAAATAACACCCACTAAAAAGAAGTTCACAGTTAAAAAAAAAAAAAAAAAAGAATGGAATGAGCCTCATTTATTAAAGAGTCAGAAAACACGATCAATGACAGGACTACCACACCCAGAGACACAGCTAAGAGGAACTGAAAAAAAAATTTATCTCATGGTAGAAGAAATGAGTAAAGAAATAGATGCCATAAGACAAGAAATCAACAATAGGAAAAGAACAAGCATTTTCTTTAAAAAAAAAAAAAGTGAAACAGGAATTCTTAGAATAAAAGTCTCAATGGACAAGTTAGGCAGCTGGTTATCCAGGGACGGAGAAAAAATTAGTGAGTGGAAAATTATGGGAGGAAAACACAAAGAAGGAAGAATGTAGAGCTAAAAAGGAGACAAATGGAAAGAACCACTACCGGATATTTCAAGAAGAAAATTAAACCCCAATGCGAAGAGCGGTATGTAAGGAATAAAGATGAGACAAAACCCACTGCCACTACCATTACTACCACAAACTGGTAACAATAACAACAGGGAAAAGACAAGACGAAGTGTAAGGTTAAGCCTGATGAGGCGTTTATTTTGTTCAAAAAAAAAAAAAAAGATTTAACCTTTAGACTTCTGAAAATAACATTTGTTAATTCTGGTTACTCCCTGTACCTCTCTCGGTTTGAAATACTTAACAGTTTTCTTAGATTCCACCCCCTCTGGATTGCCCAGGTAGAATAACTTATTTGCTCCCCTGAATTTGCATAGCACTTTATCTTTACCTCCCTCGTAAGTACCATATTTATAAACCTCACATGTTCCCTTGTCAGGTAAGTTTCTTGATAGCAAGATAAATATCTACTCACTAAACAGTCATTACTTAAAAAAAAAAAATCATCCTTATATAAGCAGAGAATACACAATTTTTTTTAATTACATAAAAATTCTGGTTAAGATACAGACCTAAAGAATGGTCATAAAAGATGGCAAATAAAAATACAGAGGACATGAAAAGAGTTATCACCACAAATTATAAAGCTGCAAAGGAAGATAGCATAAAACTGAATGGAAGACAGACTGCATATCAGTCACTGAGGAATATAAAAAGATTTCCTGGAAATCAGAAGGTGCCTATAATAATAACAGAGAAATGGGACATAATGCATAGTGTAAAATGACTTTAAACATAAACGAGTATTTTCTTTTTCTTTAATAGAAACACAGATGAATACTTTTTTATAAATTTTATTTGAGAGAGAGACAGTCGGGGAGAGAAGGAAAGGGAGAGAAAGAAAATATTTTAAGCAGGCTCCATGCTCAGCATGGAGCCCAACATGGATCCCATGACCCTGTGATCATGACCTGAGCTGAAATCAAGAGTTGGGACGCTCAATCAACTGAGCCACCCAGGCGCCCCAATATGAGTATTTTCTTAAATACGTATATTTGAAAATTGCCTTGAGATTTTATCATCGTCTGTCTCAAAGCTAACCTCTCAGTGTGTTAACCAATTTTATGCTTAAAGATATGTAATATAATGGAATATAGCTATGAAGGCAAAGAAAAACAAGAAATTCAAACAGAACTAGACCCACCCAAAGCAAGATCTTTTGTAAGATATTTATTTTTCCATTCAAAGCACCTTCTCAAAAGCTCTATTTCACACACTGGAATCTGAATCATGTCAATAACTTAGATAAATCTCTAAAGCAAACAATAACAAGCAAAGACAAAGTCAAGGGGATAAAATACCTGATGTTTTCTCCTAATTATGAAAAATTCTATTTTCTAGCATGTAAAAACAGGTTCATAAAATATCTACTCAAGGGCCCGGTGACTATAAGCAGTAAAATCTGAAAAAGCTCCAAGAGTCCTGGTTTAATGTATAATAATTTGAAGTTTTTAAGAAGCATTTTTGATACTTAAGCCCACAGAAAAGTTGCACTTTCTTCCAAAAGCTAAATCACAGCATTGCTTTGGGAAAAAAATAATCCATGCTTATTATCATAAGTAATATACTAATGCAATCAGTTTTACCAAAAATGAAGCTTTTCTACAATAGAATGCTTTAATAGTCAGTTAGTTGGTTAAATACCATTTGGTCCAAAACCTTCATGTGTAAAGAAAATATTTTCCTCTTATTTAAAAAATTATAGCATTATTTTCAGTTTTCTGTTTTGCTTCCAGACTACATTTTTTGGCAATGCGTTATGACTCTGCACATGCTGGTATAATATTTTAAATAAAAACACATTCTAATCAGTTACATATGACTTGTTTTGAAAATGAGAAGTTTTTAAAAGTTTAAATTTACAGAATGTGCTTCAATATTATAAAAATTCTTTATAGTTAAAAACTTAGACTTATTTTATTATCTTAAAAGGTTAAAAGAAAGAAAAGAACTATACTGTTTTCTTGAATTCTACCTTTTGGGGAAAAAATGTATTTCTACCTGCCATTCCAAAGTTTATAAAATAAACCAGTCTTCTCATCTCTGGATCATACTTTGGGTATGTGTCAACAAAAAGTGAACAAGAAGCCAAATCCAAACTAAAATTATTCATGATAAATTTTGTCCCTAACTGATCTCCATTTGTAAAAACTAATGTATTATTAGAACTAAAGATAGGAAAAATTTTAACTGAAATGATATAAAATAAATACCAAGGGGATAATACCCCATCCTTTTAAGATGCACTTAAGATTAATCAATCCTACATGTGGTTACTGAAAATAAATTTTAGATGTTTTATAAAATAAAACTGAAAATAAATTTTAAATGTTTTATAAAATAAATGACAATAGTGTATAAAGACAGTATAGATAGTACAGCAAGGAAAAAATATGCAGATTCCTAAAACTGGAAGGGAACATTGGAAACCATCTCATCTCACTGCCTCATTAACAGATAAAACAGATAAAGTAGTTGATTCCAGACAATGGTTAAAAATTTTTATCTTCTTGGAAAGAATTCATCTATTCAATGAACATGTCTTGAAAATTTACTATGTACCAGTATTATGCTAGGTGCTAAACGAGAAAACAGTCTCTCTTCCCAAGTAGCTCAAAGTCTACTTTGGTAGACTAGTGTGAAGAAAGACAGGAAAATGAGCAATTTTTAAATATAAGAGACCCAGAAGCCTCAAGAAAGGAGAGTGCAGAAGACAGACGTTGATATATGAAGGGAGAGTAATAATTTGCCATGCAGATAAAGAGGCCAAGAGGGTATTCTAGAAAGGAGAAGAATTTGAAGGGCCTTATATGCCTTGAATATTTTTAAAAATAAAGGACACATATGAAAATGTTAGTAGATGAGTAATGCAATCTGAACTGAAGTGTAGAAATCTTTGTATGAAAGATAGATTGGAAGAAAGAGAGGATGAAAAGAAAGCAAAGTAAATGACTATGAGCACCTCTAGGGGCTCTGACCCTAAGGACCTTAATTATCTAATTACAGGTGAGATAGAAGCAAGAGGAAATCTTTAACAACTCCCAAGTTTGGCTAGGCTAGCCAAGTTTCACCACAACAGGATGTACAATAGTTAGAGGAGGTTTCACAAAGAAGCCAATTCCCACTGGGGATATAAAAAAAAAAATTAGGTACTTGTCAAACACACATGTAGAAAGATGGAGTTGGAAATCAGAGTTTAAAACAAGGAAAATTAATACAGGCTTAGGACTTAATCTAAATCACTGTACGTTTTTAACAGACTTTCCCAGAGTCCTTGGGTTCTGAGTAAGTGCCTTTAGGGCATCATTGAGGGCAGAATGGGGAGGAGGGCCAAGCTGGACCTGTCACCTCGACTGTAACACACTTTTTATAAAGCATCTGTTTTAGATTTTGAGGACCTAAGTAAGATTTTTTTAAACTATTCTGTTTCTTTAAAAAGTTTGAAAAACATTATAATATAGCTTTAGAATCAAACTGATTTGGTGTTAAATCCTGACTACCCCTTAGTAATAGACTCAAAGTTACGTGGCTGTTCAGAGTTGTTATAAATGATCAAGAACAACGTACAAGAAGTGCCTACGACACAGCCCAGCACACAGCAGGTACTCAATACTGAATGAGACTAAAAGATCAATGAAGAACGTTGTATAATAACAACTTTATTAGGAGAGAAGGAAGAGTTCACCAAAAAAAAAAATTTTTAAGGAGAACTGAGAGAAGATGAAAGAAAACTAAATGGCAGTAGTGTCACAAAGCAAATGAAAGACACAGTTTGAGAAATAAGAGGTAAAATAAGATAAAGACAAGAAATCCACCAAATTTTGTAATTGGGAAGTCAAATGGAGAATGAGCAAAATCAGATTCTAAATAAAAGTCGAGTTGTACTAAGTTTAGGGAATTAATCAGAAACAAGGAAGTGGAGATAGCAAGCATAAAACTTCTTTGCAGTAGTTAGAGGAAGATTCAGGATTGATGAAGTGATGAATATGTTGTTTCAAGACAGAAATTTGAATATGTTCATGTGGCAAATTAAAGTTTCAGGGCAGAAGAGAAGATTTGAAAGATCAAGAGACCATCTTGATGGTGTGCTACCCCAGAGTTGAAGGGCAAAGCAGCCCCAGAACAGAGATAGCAGGATCAGCCTCAGATGCACGATAGGCCCCCTGGCCTCTAAGGAGGGACATAAAAGATAAGATAAGTTTATAGTTAGGGTATGGCTTTTGAGACAGTAAGTTCATACTTATATTTTCTCTATGTAGCGGGTTGAAAGATTAGCTGCTAAATGTAAAAGAGGGCAAGTGGGAGTGAGATTTAGGAGTGGTGATCTGGGAAAGCCATTGTGGGAAAGGAGAGAAGTCAGCAATGGACATGCACAAAATGATTCCTGAGTAGCTCCAATCTGCTCAGTTGTATGAGTTTCTTCAGCTGTACTCAGAACAAATTTAACATTCCATGTATTTTTTTAAATTTCCAACTACTCTCTGTATGTAAATGTCATATACTGTCACAATATAATTGAAACCTAAAAATACTCGTGTGATCTTGACTCTTATTTAAATTATTTTTAGAATTCCTCCATATAAAAATCCACTGTCTTTTTCTCGACAAACAGCTCTAAACAGAGGTCAAAGCACCTGACTGCTATCTTACATAATAAGTTTTGTTATTACACATTATAGACTCAGAAGATGGATTTTTAAAAATTAAAGTGCTACCTATTTCAAAAACACCTTTCTGAACACAGTGGGAGGCTATAATTTGGAAATATCCTTACTCCTAATGAAGTTTACCTTGAACAAGAAAGTACACTGCTGAGACTTGATGAGTGAAAGCACTTGAGCCTACATGATGATAGTAAGTGGTACTTAGTAGCTTTGAAACTCTGATTCATGTCTTCACATTAGCTGCTTAATTGCACTGACTGAATTTTTCATTAGCTGACCAAATATTTATTTTATTGGGTTTGGGAAACTGTTATAATCATGTTTACAGTAAGAATTTTCTAAACATTTATTCCCTTACAGTGAACAAAGACTTAACTAAACTCCTTAATAGCTATGTTTTGTGTGAACACTCTGAGTCTTCCTTATATATTTTTCCATGAATTGTTAAGAAAATAAAATGGTTCCCAGTACTAGTCAGAAAACCAGAGATAATTTCTCACAGAAAATTATTAGTTCTAGAAACCAAAATTGAAGTCTCTGGCTTACCAGAATTTGGACAATTTGTAGCTTTGTAATTCTTATGGAATTTTGTAATTCTTAAGGAATCAGGAGAAAATCAGGTTTTATGCTTGTATAAACAAATATATCCTGCAAAGTTAAAAAATGGTTACATGTTGGCTAATTTGGGCAAACACTTCAGATACTATCTAAACAAGAAACTTTAGTTCAGCTTTAGCTCTCAAATTTAATGTTTTAAAAATGGCATAGTATGCTTAAATCAATAGAATGGACTCCCATATAATGTAAATCTACTGAAATGTCTGTCAATGTGTTACAGTGAATATATATAAAACCCAAACATTTAATTAGCTATAAAACAAGAATGCACGAGTGAGGGGAGTTCTTCAAGAGGATGGCAAATCACTTAACATACACTAGAAATATTCAGGGATTGAATATAGTAAAGTATGTCTAACGAATAATTCTGTATTTCTACATAAGATTATATTACATAAAACAATCAAGACCATGAAATGTCAAACATTAAAGTACTGTAGCAATTATGTAATAAAGATGTTTAACACTGCTGCATTATAATAGAAGTACACTAAGTAGAAAAATAATGTAAGGATATGTTTTTCTCCAAAAAATACATCATGCTCTTAATTTGCATACAGAGTCTTTTAAACAACAAAAGCAATAACACACTACAATCAGACGGTACAAATATGTCTACAGCCCATCGTCTCAATCCTATTGTGTTTTCCTCTAAGAGAATAATACTTTCCAGTGGTTGACAGAATGTCTTTGGGTCTTGTGTCAAGAAAATGGAAATTTACACAAGTATAAAGAAATAAAGAAAATTAAGAATGATGTCTAAGATGCAGAAAACTACACAGCATTTTAATCAATTTATGCTTTAATAGTCTAGGTAACTAGCAATATTTAAACTCAGATTTGATTACAAAAGACCAAAAGAAGTTTAGTGATATGAGTTTTCCCTTAGTTTGCTTCCTTTTCTTTCTTTGCTCAAGGGCAAGCATTTTAGTCTTCAGTGATCCAAAAAATATGCATGTTCTGCAGTAACCATAATTTGCTGACAAAATATGTGGAATAGATTCACAGAGCTCCCAGTTTACTTATTTCTACTTGATGGTTTTTGATGATTCATATTTCAATAACAAAAGAAAATAAGCCACTGATCAGGTTCCACATCAACAGATTATACAATTAAATTAACTTTACAAAAATACTTTCATGTTCAATTTCTCCTTTGATCTTCACAAGAACCCAGTGAAGGAGGAAACAGGGGAGGAAAGGAGAGTATCTTCAATTTATAAAAAGCAAATCAAAGCTCAGAGAAGCTCCAATTTGCCCAAGATAACAGATATTGCCCTACTAAGAGGGGTAACGGAAACCTGATTAAGACTATCCAGAAAGTGATATCCGGGACATGAGGAATATGGTGGAGAAGGCAGTTCCAGACTTCCATTCCTCCACAGAAACACTGAAAACAAGCAAAAACTATCAGAACCAACTTTGTCAGAACTCTGGAAAGCAGCTAACGGTTTATAGCAACCAAGGGAATGCTGACTCAAGAAAAAGGCAGCCTAGAAACAGTAGGAAAGCTTTGTGGCATGTTTACTTGCCCTTGCCCCATACCCTCCCCTGATCCGCAGCCCACCTTCCCATATGGAGCCATGGTTCCTGTTCCAGAGCAGACATTATAAGCAAATCATTGTGTTGGTCTGTTCTATCCTATCTGGGAGCTACCTGAAGGACCAACACAAGGTACTCATCTCTACTTGAGGGAAAAAATTACAGATGAGACATAAGATAGACCACCTAAAACCTGGGAGGGAAAAGTTAGGGAGAGACTATACATACATATCCTTTTAATGCACATGGAACACTCTCAAGGATAGAACATGTGTTATGCCATAGCATATGTTAGTCTCAGTAAATTTTAGAAAACTCAAATCATACAAAGCATCCTCTCCGACCACAATGGAATGAAGCTAGAAATCAATAAAAGAAGGAAAATACAAAATACATGAATATGTGGAAATTAAACAATATACACTTAAGCAATGGGTCAAAAAAGATATCAAAAGGGAAATTAGAAAATTTCCCTTACTTATTGATGAGTGAAAATGAAAAAACAACACACAAAACTTCTAGGATACAGAGAATGTAGAGGCTGGTTTTGGACAACAGGCTTGAGCAACAGAAATCTGAGCAAGGCAAAGGCCCACAGCGACTACCACTTAGCTAAAAGCAAACAGGCTCATTAAGTAACGCACCTCAAAATAGCCATAGGCCCTAACTGACCAATTACAACCAGGCACAGTTCCTAAGATTACAAAAAAGGGAAAATTCCATGCATCCCCTTGCTCCTTTACTCCTCCCTGTAACTGTGGACCCTCACCACAGCCTCCTCCATGACAGCCTCTCCTTTGCTGTCCTGCCTGCTGCTCCCTAGTAAGTAGTGTATTCAATAAATGTCTCTCTCTCTTGTTCTGCCTTGGTGAACTGTTTCACTGCTCCTGCCGCGAGCACCCACCCCCACCATCCAATTGCCACTCCCCCATCCGATCAAGACACCCCCCCCCCACAGAGAAGACAGTGTTTAAGGGGAATTTATAACATTACAAAAGAAGAAAGATCTCAAATTAATAACCTAATGTTATACCTCAAGGAATTAGAAAAAGAGCAAACTAAACCTAAAGCTGGCAAAATTAAGGATAATAATGACTAGAGTAAACATAAATGAAACAGAGAACAATAACAAAAAAGAGAATCAATGAAAACAAATGGTACTTTGAAAAACTTAGCAAAATTGAGAAACCTTTAACCAGACTGACAAAAAGATGCAATTAAAACGATCAACAACTATATGCCAATAAACTGGATAACCTAGATGATATGGACAATTCCTAGAAACACACAAATTGAGAATATAATGTATTTATCTGTTTTGGATAATTTTATATTTCTGACAGAATTGTTTGGGAATAAAAAGATGAAGTAAATGAAAACTCCTCACCCCCTCCCCACTCCTCCCACCCAATGGCTGTATATACAATTGATCCTAATAAGAAGATAGGAAAAACAAAAACAAATAGTTGAAAGATCAGCCAGAAGGTGACATTCTAATTCTGTTGCCTATAGGCTATATGGCTTAAAGCAAATGGCTTTGTAGCAGCTTCCCCACTTGTAAAATGGATGTTAATAGTAATTAAACTTGTCCTGCTTTTTTCACAAGACTGTAGTTAAGAATCAAATGAGAGGATGTGCTTTGAAAATGTAAAGTGCTCTGAAATTATATTAACAGTGTTACTATTAATGAAGGCACATTTAGTCAGTTAGTTTTCACTTACAGTAAAACCTTGGTTTGAGAGCATAATTTGTTCCCGAAACATCCTTGTAATCCAAAGCACTTGTGTATCAGTAAGAAATAATGGAAATTCAGATGATTCATTTCACAACCCAAAAATATCCATATAAAAATGACCACAATACTGGAATAGAATACAAAATAATAAAGAAAAATAAACAAATTAACCTGCAGTTACCTTTGAAAACCTTCACGGCTGGTGTAAGAGGAGGGTTATTGTGTAGGACGACTTTCACTATCAATAACAGAATCACTGCTATCTATTGGCTCAATGGACTCTTTTTCTTTTTGTGCAACTTTAACAAGAAACCTATCCAATGACACTAGTTTTTGCCTCCTTTAGAGGATTTTGAGGAAATGTGACATTGCACCGATGATCACCCACAATCCTGCAGCAAGTGAGTGAGAGAGAGAGAGAACCACTGGCTCATTTCTGGTCATGTGACATTGGCGTCACGTACTACTCATACTGCAAGGCATCATTTATCACATTAAAATTTATTAGAAATGTTTTCTCATCTTGTGGAACACTTGCAGAACAAGTTACTCGCAATCCAAGGTTTTACTGTATTTCCAGTAGCAATTTATAAAGTGGCTCACAGATCTACAGCAGTTAAACTTCAAAGGTGAATTCTATGTTCAACATCCATTGGAAGAATCACACATGTTGATTTACAAACGCACATGGTTCTTATTCCATTAACATAAATTTATGGAAAGTCAAAAAGTGGTGCCTGCAACTCTTCAAATCGGTAGAGTATGCAACTCTTCATCTCGGGGTAGTGGGTTCAGGACCCACACTGGGTATAGAGATTACTTAAAATCTTAAAAAAAAAAATTATGGAAAGTCAAATGACAAAATAAGAGACTAGCAGCAGGTTAAAACCATATCTGTCAATAAATAAGTAATTTAATATTCACTGTAATCAAGTGTCTTACAACTGAATTCTATTGAAAAAAGCATTGTTACCAATTAGGATAGGTTCAGTTCTGCAGTAGTAATGAATAATCCCTAAATTTCAGTGGCTTAATATAACAGAGGCGTATTGCTTACTAACAGTATCTGTCTAATGTAGGTCACAAAGGGAAGTGCCACTCATCATAGTCATTTAGGGACCCAGTTTGGTGGAGACCCCACGTCAATTGCTTCGAAGATTACCAAACCAGGAGGAAGAGAATACAAAGAAACTTACACAGCCATGAAAGCTTTCACTCTTTAATTCTTATTTCATTGGCAGAAGCAATTCATGTGGACTACTACTTCAAAGGGAACAGGGAAACGGTATACCAATGTGTCCAAACAAAGTATTCATAATTTGACTTCTGGCTAGCACAGATATCAAATAGTAATTCATTAAAAAACAAAAACAAAAACAACCAGGGGTATCTGGGTGGCTCAGTTGGTTAAACATCCAAACCTTTGATTTTGGCTCAAGTCAATTGTGGGATCAAGGCCTGCGTCAAGCTCTACGCTAAGCATAGAGCTTAAGATTCTCTCTCTCCCTCTGCCTTCCGCCCCAACTCGTACTCTATCTCAATTTAAAAAAACCCAAAAATATAGCTCTATTTCTTTTTTCTTTTTGCCCTACATAGTAAAAGATTAAAACAATAATATACCCTTCTGAATTATTATTTCAATTTAAAATATATGCTACTTACTTGCCATTTAGTGTTTCTGTTGCCGTGTTCCCCCCAGGAAATGAATTTTTATTAGTATCTCTACAAAAGGCTTAAATCATATTACTAAAATAAAATCATCTTTGACTTCTTTGCAGGTAGTACTTCAAGAGAACATTTGGATGGCTAAAGTCAACAACACAAGATTCTTGTTGGTGAGGATGTGGGGAAAGGAGAACCCTCTTGCACTGTTGGTGGGAATCCAAACTGGTGCAGCCACTCTGGAAAACAGTATGGAGGTTCCTCAAAAAGTTAAAAATAGAACTACCCTATGATCCAGCAATTGCACTACTAGGTATTTACCCAAAGGATACAAAAATACTAATTCAAAGATAAATGCACCCCTATGTTTATAACAGCATTATCTACAATAGCAGCAGGTTAAATCAGTATCTGTCAATAAATAACTTAATATTCACAATAGCCAAATTATGGAAACAGCCAAAGTAAGTGTCCACTGACTGATGAATGGATAAAGAAGATGTGGTGTATATACACAATAGAATATTACTCAGCCATAAAGAAAGAATGAAAGCTTGCCATTTGCAATGATGTGGATGGAGCTAAAGAGTATTATGCTAAGCAAAGTAAGTCAGAGAAAGACAAATTCCATATGATTTCACTTTGATGCAGAATGTAAGAAACAAATGATCTCAAGATGAAAAAAGAGAGAGGCAAACCAAGAAACAGACTCTTAACTGCAGAGAATAAACTAATGGTTACCAGCGGGGAGCTAGGTGGGGGATAGGTTAAGTAATGGGGATTAAAGAGTGCACTTGTTGTGATGAGCACTGAGTGATATATAAAAGTGTTGAATCACTATATTGTACTATATTGTACACCTGAAATGAGTATTACCCTAATATTTAAATATTACTAATATTTAAAACTAGAATTTAAATCACAACTTTAAAAAAAAGGACTACATTTGGAGAAAGCATTTCCCAAACCTACCAAATTTTTATTTTGGGCCTTTACAATATTCAGTATAGAGCAGGGAAAGACTGTATTTAAGTGAAGGTCACTGTTTATAAAAGTGTCATATGTACCATTTGGAATAGTAGGAATCAGAAGAGTCAATGAGCTCAGTCCTTGGAATTTATGGCCTTCTGAAATCACAGGCTTCTCACTTAGTGCATCTTAGGTAATCAGGCTATTATATTTGCAGTTAAAAATTACTAACAAAAATTTATTCGTGGCATCTCATTTATAACTACACTCTATGCTATTAAAATCTTGAAAACTTAATTATCTTTAATATAAATAACTTAAAGTAGAAAGATAAATGTTGAATACTGATAATCAGGGTTATAAATTTCAGGAACAAGTGAAAATTGGAATATTTGGGATTATGAAAAACTAATGAATATTCAAAGCTCTATAAGAGCAATGACAGAGTTTCTGCTGGGATTATTATGTGGGTAAAAGCACCAAAGTTTACCCATGACCCTGACTCCTATATGCATGGAAGATTTACTAATAAAGAAGGTAAAGAGATGTCTTGCTGCTGCCATGGACCCTGTCTGCAGACAACCTCCTCCCCAGTGCCTCCCATCAGCTTTATGAAAAGTACTAAGGTTCTCTCCTGTGTGCTCCTTTAATAACATGACAAAAACCTTTCAATATTAACATGAGATGAATAAACAGATGATAATTATTTTATTATTTTTCTTAAAACATTTTTTAAAGTTTATTTATTTTTGAGAGAGAGAGAGAGAGAGAGAGAACAAGTGAGTGACAGAGCATGAGAAGGGGAAGGGCAGATAGGGAGATAGAGAACCAAAGCAGGCTCCAGGCTCTAACCTGTCATCTTAGAGCCCGATGCGGGCTCGAACCCACAGACCATGAGATCATGACCTGAGCTGGAGTCTGACGCTTAACCGACTGAGCCACCCAGGTGCTCCTATTATTTTTCTACTTAAGGATAATGAAGGATAGCATGTACAGTAAAACCTTGGATTGCAAGTAACTTGTTCTGTGAGTGTTCCACAAGACAAGCAAACATTTCTAATAAATTTTAACTTGATAAGCAAGCAATGTCTTGCAATAATGAGTAGTACATGATGCCGAACATCACATGATCACAACTGAGGCAATGGCTCTTCTCTCGCTGTGGAATTGTGGGTTACCATCTCCCATGCTTGATGCTCGGTCTCAGATTGCAGTGTTTGGCAGAAATCAGTGATTTTTCAGCATGCTCAAAGGTGCCCACAACTGGCACTAGTGTATTTTTGTCATTTCAAAGCACCTATGGATGGTCCTTTGCTTTTCCATATAAGAGTAAGCTTGGAAATGTTTTCCCTCACTCTAGGTCAGGCTGCCTGCAGATATAGACCCTTTCCTCTGCTGCCTTATTGCCAATTACACTAAATACAGTATATGACAAGAGTTTATTAATACTGTACTACAGTCAACATCCATGTAAGCATACACAATAGCCCCCCTGTAGGGGCCCCTGGGTGGCTCAGTCGGTTGAGGGTCCAACTTTGGCTCAGGTCACAATCTTTGCGGTTTGTGGGTTTGAGCCCCGCGTCGGGCTCTGTGCTGACAGCTCAGAGCCTGGAGCCTGCTTCGGATTCTGTCTCCCTCTCTCTCTGCCCCTCCCCCACTCACACTCTGTCTCTCTCTCTCCTTCAAAAATAAATAAACGTTAAAAAAAATTTTTTAGGGGCTCCAGGTGGCTCAGTCGGTTAAGCATCCGACTTCGGCTTAGGTCATGATCTCGCGGTCCGTGAGTTCGAGCCCCACATCAGGCTCTGTGCTGACAGCTCAGAGCCTGGAGCCTGTTTCAGATTCTGTGTCTGCCTTTCTCTCTGACCCTCCCCTGTTCATGCTGTCTCTCCCTGTCTCAAAAATAAATAAACGTTAAAAAAATAAATAAAAAATAAATTTTTTTAAATAAAAACAATAGCCCCCATGCAGAAAAAGATTCCATTGAGCCAATAATAGATAGCAGTGATTCCATTAGTGATATTGAAAGTCATCCCACACAATAACCCTCCTCTCACACCAACCACAAAGGTTTTCAAAGGTAAGTGCAAGTTAAGTTATTTTCTTTATATTTTGTATTTTCTTTATTATTTTGTATTATATTACAGTCTTGTATTCATTTTTATATGGATATTTTTGGGTTGTGGAATAAATCATCTGATTTTCCATTATTTCTTATGGGAAAATTTACATTGATATAAAGTGCTTTGGATTACAAGTATGTTTCTGGAATGAATCATGCTCGCAAACCAAGGTTTTACTATACTTAGTTATTTATGTTTTATGATGTGAACAGTGAAATTTTATCTGCCTTAAAAACCTCATTTCAATTATGACTTTGGTATTTTTCCCCTTGTTATTACATATGTGTTTTTAAAAGAATGTTTTAAATTTAATTTTTTTTCAAGTTTTATTTAAGTAATCTCTACTCCTAACGTGGGGTTCAAACTCACGATCTCAAGATTAAGAGTCACAAGGTCTTCCAACTGAGCTAACCAGATGACCCTTTAAATTAAATTCTAGGGGCACATAGGTGGCTCAGTCAGTTAAGCATATGGTCATGATCTTGGCTCAGGTCATGATCTCACGGTTCATTAGATTGAGCCCTGAGGTGGGCTCCATATTGACAGCATGGAGCCTGCTTGGTATTCTCTGTCTCCTTTTCTCTCTGTCCCTCCCCTGATTGCTTGCATGCATTCCTTCTCTTTGTCTCTCTCAAAATAAATAAACATTAAAAAATTTTATTCCTAAAATAAATTGTAATGGACATGGTGATCTCTGATACTGCAAATTTTTGCCTACTATTTTATTCATAAAAATGAGCTGATTTTTTAAAAATTCCATCTAATATAAATACAAATACAAGAAAATAGCTCCATCTCATCAAGATAAAAAAGCTTCTGCAGGGTGCCTGGTGGCTCAGTCAGTTAAGCGTCTGACTTCAGTTCAGGTCAGGATCTCACAGCTCATGAGCTCAAGCCTGCTTTGGATTCTGTGTCTCCCTCTCTCTCTGCCCCTCTCCAACATGTGCACATGCTCACTCTCTTTCTCTCTCAGAAATAAATAAGCATTAAAACATTTTTTTAATTAAAAAAAAAAAAAGCTTCTGCACAGCAAAGAAACCAAAGTAAAAGCAACCAATGGGTTGGGAGAAAATATTTGCAAATGACATATAGATGAAAGGTTAGCATCCAAAATCTATAAAGAACTTACCAAACTCAACACCCAAAAAAACAAATAATCCTTTGAAGAAATGGGCAAAAGACATGAACAGACACTTGTCCAAAGAAGACATCCAGAGGCTAACAGACACATAAAAAGATGCTCATCATCAGGGAAATACAAATCAAAATCACAATGAGATACCACCTCACATCTGTGAGAATGGCTAACGTCAACAACTCAGGAAACAACAGATGTTGGCGAGGATGTAGAGAAAAGGGAACCCTTTTGCACTACTGGTGAGAATGCAAACTGGGGCAGCCACTCCGGAGAACAGTATGGAGGTTCCTCAAAAAATTAAAAACAAAACTACCCTATGACCCAGCAATTGCACTAGTAGGTATTTATTCAAAGGATACAAAAATGCTGATTTGAAGAGGTACATGGACCCCAATGTTTATAGCAGCACTATCGAAAATAGCCAAATTATGGAAAGAGCCCAAATGTCTACAGACTGACTAATGGATAAAGAAGATGTGGTGTAGACAGTGGAATATTAGCAGTGAAAAAGAATGAAATCTTGCCATTTGCAACAACACGGATGGAACTCGAATGTATTATACTAAGTGAAATAAGTCAAAAATAAATATCATATGATTTCACTTATATGTGGAATTTAAGAACCTAACAGATGAACATGGGGAAGGGAAGGAAAAATAAGATAAAAACAGAGAGGGAAGCAAACCATCAGAGACTCTTAAAATACAGAAAACAAACAGGGTTGCTAGAAGGGTGTTGGGTGAGGGGATGGGCTAAATGGGTCATGGACATTAAGGAGGACACTTGTTGAAATGAGCACTGGGTGTTATATGCAAATGATGAATCACTAAATTCTACACATAAAACCATAACTACATGTTAATTAACTTGGTTTTAAATAAAATCTAAAAAAAAGAAAAGAAAATAGCCCCAAACCAGACACTCTTAAGTATCCAAATCAAGCCAAAAAAAAAAAATCTTAATATTTTGACAGTTGTCACAGATTGTCTTATGCAGTGCTGGTAGAAAAACAAATGCCAGGACTGCAGGACTACTATTTAAATAGCACTATTTTAATTAAAACTAAAAAAGCCCAGGTTGGGGTAAAAAAAAAAAAAAAAAAAAAAGGTGAGGAATTACACCATGGCTCCACTTCCCAACACTCTACAACTGATTAGGCCAACATCGATCTGATTTTTGGTATTGATGATAAAGCTTATAAATCCTCAACAAGTTATAGCATTTTGCTTCTGGTCACTGCTTGAGAACAAGATAGAAAATATCCAGAATAACCAGTTTCTGTATACTGTTACTAGTGGATTAAGAATAAGTAGCAATTGTTGAATGAAGACAGATGTACCATTTTGGCTGAACTCTTTAAGACAGACAATTTAATAACAATCATTTCAATCACACAAACCACTCTAATTATGAGTCTGTTCCCCTAAAAGTATTTTCATCAGCTTAAGAAGTTTTTAGCGGCATGTGGAAAGAAAATTTGAACAACCACTCCCTACCTTTAAATACAGAAGCAGCTTTCATTTATTGACTTTTAAAAATACTATGCTGTTTTTCAAACTCAGCTAAGTGAGTAAATAATATAATGCTTTTATACCTTACCAGAATCTTTTTTTTTTAATGTTTATTTATTTTTGAGAGAGAGAGAGCGAGCGAGCATTAGTCAGGGAGGGACAGAGAGAGACACAGAATCCGAAGCAGGCTCCAGGCTCTAAACTATCAGCACAGAGCCTGACGTGGGGTGTGAACTCACAAACCATGAGATCATGACCTGAACTGAGGTCGGATGCTTAACCAACTGAGCCACCCAAGCACCCCTGTTTTAACAATGGAAATCTTTAAGAGAAACAAAGTTTGGCTTCATCATTCTAGCTACAAAAAAGTAACTTTACATTTTAAACTATTTTACTGAGAGTATCCTAGTCAGTTGTATTACCCAAATCACAGGAACTAAGAGATCAAGGGAAAAGGGACCAGACAGAGAAATATTTTCAAATGAGATATAAAGCAGTTATACAACTGAACAAAGTTTTGACTTGTTAAATTCAACATTGTTTATTATTTAAACATCACATAAATCAATCACACCACGTACTACATACTATAAAAACCAGAAATAAAACAAAATTTCTATACACTATGAAACTAACAGGAATATTGTAAAATTATCAGTACTTAACAAAGGCATTTCCTGGAAAATTTTAAAGAAATAATTCAAATATTATCACGAGGTGGCAAAAGTTGCATTATGCTCTTAAAACTACATAGAGTTTAAATTATTCAACAGAAACAATAAATTACAAGTTCAAAACTCACATTAAATATTTTTTTGAAAAGTTGAGGTTCTCAGACAATCTATTCTAATTTTGACCCTTTTTCACATTTTGTAATGTTGAAGAGACTTGTGAGAAAGAATAAGGAAGAACTCAATTTTTAAGGGCATCCTTTTAGATATCTTATTAGAAGTCTATCCAGTCGCTGAATTCAGATAAATAAGAAATCTTGAATGTAAACTTTCTCCTTTACAGTAACTTTCAAATCTAATAACTGTATCCTATACAGTTTGAAAACAGCAACATTTGTGAGGGCCAAAAATCTATGATATAGAATATACTGCTTTCTCATTTCTCCTCCTACTCTGATTTGTATTATTCCTGGCATTTCTTCATCATTTGTCATTTTCTCTTTTCATGCCATTCTGTTTTGATACCTATTTTTGACCACCTAATAACATCTGTTGGGTTTAAAAGAGAAAACAAAAAGGAATCAAACTGGACAGAGTTGTAAACAACATAAAAAATAGCATTTAGGATTTTACTTTTATTTTTTTGCTTTATTTTTGCTTTGCTTCTCTTCCTCCATGCTATAACATATGTACAGAGAAGAAACTTATGAATTATAAAAGGAGCGGTGATAATACGAGACTGATGTAAACAAACTTACGTCTTCTTCCTAGATTCCTTCCTGAAAATAATCAATGCATTAAACCTTGTATCAAAGTATATATTACTTTTCAAATTACCAAGTAAAGCAAATGACAGCATGCCTGCTTGAAGTAGTACCATTCTCTTCATCTTTCTCACTTGTTTTTAAAACTTATTTTAATCAAAGAATGTTAACTTACTCTTCATATTTTTGTTCTCACCCTTGGATACAACTCTAATTCACTGCACTCAGTGATTTCAACACATCATAACCCTTTGAGACCTCAATTTCTTTGTCTCTAATGATTTTGAGAGAAATGATGTCTAAGGTCCCTTTTTTCTATAAAATTCTATGATTCATTCTTTGCCTCCCTATATCCTCTAAATCTTCTACTAAGCAGTATGAAATAAATACAAGGATGACTTACCTCCATATTATAAAACAGTACTAACCATAAGATTGGTGGTATTCCAATGACTAGTAAATTTCAAATTCCTCAACCTGACACTATCGAATTCCAACCTTTTTGTACCTTACCTTCCACTATTCCCTTTCCTGCAAGCAATTCTGCATCCAAGCTTCAATACTGACGTTTGCCATTTATGCTCTACTGGTTTCCCTTAACTTTCTCAGTTTTGCATGCCAAAATCTACCTATTTCCAGTTGAAATTGCTGAAAAAAAACTTGTAAGCTTACCTGTATCTCTTCCAAAGAATAGAACGAATATAAACTTTGGAATGAGACAATTCTAGCTTTAAATCTTATTTCCAAAGCTCTGTGACTTTGACAGGTTATCTTTAAGCCCTGTCTCCTTAACTATAACACAGTGATAATTTACCTACACATCGTAGGGTTGTTGTGAAATGGATTAATGTAATATAAATGCCTAATACAGTGTCTGGCAAAAAGCAGGTGTATTTGGTATTCCATGTTAGGAATTAGGACTCTGTATGCTCAAAATTAGTTCCTCTTCCTCATTCCCTTCTCTGAACCCCAAGAGTACTTTTTGTTTACTTTCTCGTGGCTCTCTTCACTTTCCAGTTTTTCTTTTACTTACTTATGTGACTAGTCTGAAAGCTCTGAGAGCAGAAGCCAGGTCTAATATATCCTTGAATTTTTCACAAGCAGAGTATCACTAAGAACCAAAATGCCAACTTTTCATCAATGCCACATAGAAGTACATTCTTGTACTTTACATAAAGTATTTTAATATTAATTGCAATGTTTAAAAAAAAAAGGCACCTGCCTAGAAAGTAGCCACAAACTGTGTAACACAAACAATCCTTCCTCTTCAACAGAATATGTTTTATTAGATATAGTGGTCCTAACTGGATAAAAAAAAAAAGGGGGGGGGGGGAGGGGGGAGTGGGGGGGAGTAGGGAAGAGATAACAATTGCCTAGATGATTTCTGAGATTAATTTAAAATTCACTTAAATTTTCTGCAATATATATGATAAACTATAAGACTTTAATAAACACCCAAGTGAAAAACCAGAAAAAAACAGTATACAATTTGTTTTTTCCAAATCAGAACTACATATTCTTATTACATCATAACCTAAGATAATTTGGCACACATATTTTTTTGCTGGTATCAAAGAGTAGATGCTTAAAGCATTTAACCAAATGCTTTCTTTTTAAAGAAGATGACTATCTAATTGCAGTAGGTACAGCAGGAGAACTGGACGGTGGTGGTGATGATAACAACAGCAAGAACAGTCATCATTGCTTAAGGGCTTACTATATGCTCCATATTGTACTAAGCCCCTTAACAGTCTTATCTCATTTGCTCCACACAACAGCCCTACAAAGAAGCTATTATATTCCTCATTTTAGATTTGAGGAAACAGAGACTTAGAGAGGTCAAGCCACTTGTAAAATGTTCTATAATTAATACATGATACAGTAAGGTTTAGAACCTACTAACCATGGCAACTCCACTGCCTCCCCCAAACCTATGCCTTAATTTTCTTACCACCTAATGTACAAAAACAAAACAAAAAAAACCTAATAAACAAACACAAATAAAAATGTACTAAGGTACAGAAAATTCTCCACTAGGATTTTTTTCAGGCAAAGCATTACTCTATTTGTTTGTATTCTTTATTTGCTTAAACAGAAACCCTTGATAAACTGGAGAAAAAAGGTAAAACACCATGCCCTACCCAACAGCACTTAAATGTGGGAGTAAGAGCCTCCCAAGAGGTAAGGGAAGGAACTTCTTTAGGTAACAGAAAGAGAAAAAAACAAAAGAGAGAGATGTAAATCCAACAGAGTGACACAAGATCATAGTTTCAAGTAGGTGATATGATCCTTTTTAACCCTTAAATCTTCAAGAACATGTGAGAAGACTTTTTGGGGAACCAATAAAAGTGACAAACTTCTACATCCAAGGTACCATCGGGCAGGACAGAGCTTCTTTAAGGACTATCTCAGCACAGCTCTAGAGCAGGGAGGTAAACAAGGGAACACAACAAACTTATGAGGAGGGTTGCAGACTGTCAAAAGCTACTGGATTGCTGAAATCCATGTTTTAGCTGTGATTCTGCTTTTTATTAAAATAACAAAGGAAGGAAGTATCATCTCCTCTTCTGACAACTAAAACTGTCATTAAACAAATAAGTGGGGAATTGTCAACCATACACCCTCACCTTTTTTCTTCACATTGTTCCTTAAGTTATTGTTTCAGGGCTATCACAGTTATTTTTTCATTTTTCTTAACTGAAGAATTATTTTTTTAATGTTTATTTATTTTTGAGAGAGAGAGAGAGAGAGAGAGAGAGAGAGAGCGTGCGTGCAAGCAGAAGAGGGGCACAGACACAGGGAGACACAGGCTCCAGGCTCTGAGCTGTCAGCACAGAGCCAGACACAGGGCTCAAACCCATGAACCGCGAGATCATGACCTGAGCCGAAGTCAGGCACTTAACTGACTGAGTCACCCAGGCACCCCTCTTAATTGAAGAATTATTAACATACAGTGTTATATTAGTTTCAGGTATACAATATAATGATACAATTCTATACATTACTCAGTGTTATTCAAGTGTACTCATGATTCTCTATTTCACCCCTCCCACCTACCCTTTGGCAACCACCAATTTATTCTCTGTATTTAAGAGTCAGATTTTTTGTTTATCTCTCTTTAAATTTGCTTGTTCATTTCTTTTGTTTCTTAAATTCCACATGAGTGAAATCATATGGTATTTGTCTTTCTCTGACTGACTTACTTCACTTAGCACTGTACTCTCTAGGTCCATTCATGTCGTTGCAGCAAATGGCAAGATTTCATTCTTTTTATGGCTGAGTAATATTCCACTGCATAAACACGCACACACGCACATGCATACACACACACACACACACACACACACACACACACACACACACACACACACATCTTTTCTGTTCACTTATCTATGGACAGGCACATGGACTGGTTCCGTATCTTGGTTATTATAAGTGATGCTGAAATACACATAGGGGTGCATTTATCTTTCAAATTAGTGTTTTTGTTTTCTTTGGGTAAGTACCCAGTAGTGGTATTTACTGATAATTCTACGTTCCTTAAATTCTTACCTATGATTTCCCCCAGGGTTTTGTTAACAGCACAAATGAAATCATTGGGACAAAACTTCTCACCTGCTACTTTGTCTATTTCAAAACATTACAAAACCATAGCAGTTTTCCTCAAAGATAAACTATACATTTCAATAATTAGAAAGCAAATGCTAACACTTAACTAACCCCAAAACTATAAGGAAGAATGGCCTTACAACCATTTATCATTGAATTGACACCCTTATTTGATCAAATTAGGAAGGGTGAGAAAGGAAAAGTAGGAAAACTCAATAGATCTAAAAACAGTATACCTAATACAAACAGATTCCAAACATAGACTTTCCATATTGTATTTTCATATTCTCCCAGTCAGTAATCTAGGGCCCTACATATATTATTTAATCAAAACAACCTCAAAACAACCCTTTAAGATAGGTGTTATGATTATATCTATTTTATAAAGGAGGAAACAAAGACACTGAATGATTAACTAACTTGACCAGGTTTATTGAAATCAAGCAAAAACACAGCCAAGATTTAAAAACAGGCAATGTAAGTCCAAAAACCCTCCTCACAACTACTATTCTACACTGTATCTTTTTACTATTTACAAAGTGATTTATGTATCTTCAAAGATTTATTTTTAAGATTACTATATTTATGACATCAAATTTTCAGAAAATAGACTACAACATACTGTTTGAAATTGTGATGCAAAATCACTAATATTTAGCTATTCAGAAACGAACACGACCTCTGAACATGGCTTTTAAAATGATAAATGATAGAGCACAGGATAAATGCCAGAGCACAGTTAAACAACTGTACAATGTACTTAACTGTCTTAGGAATTAATATCAATAGTGCAGACTAAGATTCCTAAATATGTGAGATTAAATATAGGGATCATATATACATATAATAGTTAACCCCTCTTTTTTTTTTAAATTTTTTTTTTTCAACGTTTATTTTATTTTTGGGACAGAGAGAGACAGAGCATGAACGGGGGAGGGACAGAGAGAGAGGGAGACACAGAATCGGAAACAGGCTCCAGGCTCCGAGCCATCAGCCCAGAGCCCGACGCGGGGCTCGAACTCACGGACCGTGAGATCGTGACCTGGCTGAAGTCGGACGCTTAACCGACTGCGCCACCCAGGCGCCCCATAACCCCTCTTTTTTAAAACAATTTTTTTAATGTTTATTTATTTTTGAGAGAGAGAGACAGAGTGTGAGTGGGGGAGGGGCAGAGAGAGAGAGGGAGACAAAGAATCCGAAGCAGGCGCCAGGCTCTGAGCTGTCAGCACAGAGCCCACCACAGGGCTCAAACTCACGGACCATAAGATCATGACTGTCGCTGAAGTCAGACATTTAACCAACTGAGCCACCCTGGCATCCCTAATAGTTAGCTCCTTATAATTAATGTTCTAAAGGGATAGACTAAAATGTATCTAGCATTTAAAGAGGAATGAAAAGGGGCACCTGGGTGGCTCAGTAGGTTAAACGTTCAACTTCGGCTTAGGTCATGATGTCACGGTCCATGGGTTTGAGCACTGCGTCGGGCTCTGTGCTGAGAGCTCAGAGCCTGGAGCCTGCTTCGGATTCTGTGTTTCTCTCTCTCTGCCCCTCTCTTGCTCTCTCTCTCAAAAATAAGTGAACATTAAAATTTTAAAAAATAAAGAAAGAAGAATGAAAAGCAAAAAACAAATAGCTGAAATACCTGCACACTCTACTGTGGCATCTCCTCGAAGCGTATTAATCATTATTCAACCTTATCTCTATGGTGGGAAAAAAAAAACCTTCAAATTTTCTAAAAATGGTAACTTCTTCTTAAAAATGAAATGAAATGTTATGCTAAGTGGAATTACAATTCTGGGATGCAAGCCAGTTTATGATAAACCAACACTGAACACTATGGCATAATTTAAGGTTGTTGTAGCTTTGCAATGAAAAAGAGAAACTAAATATTATTCTCTTGAAAAGTACTTTTTTATGCAAAAAAAAATGAAACACATTTTAAGAAACATGAATGAATACAAAACTAATTTGTCAGTCTAATTTCAGACTGCACTTAACATAAGAAAAAAAGTAATAGGACTTTAATAAAACTTGTTTGAGAGAAGTCATTTCCTGTTAAGTAATAATACATTCCTGATGTCACTGGGTGGCAAGGTATTAGTACTAAAAGAAAGTGTCTGCATGCTTTTGGTAAGAAAACTTCATTTTTCCCATGTGCAACTGGAACCAATATCATGCCAGTCTGAAAATATCTGTCTTTCATAAGGCTACAAAGCAGGAAGCAAAATGAATAATGCAGTTGGGTCCATAAAATGAAAAGATTCTCTATCATTTTTTTCCTATTTGATATCATCTATCAAATAAGTTATGGAAAATAAAACTACAATTAAAAATGAATGGCAATTCCATTTGAAACAACATGGACAGAGCTAGAGGGTATTATGCTAAGTGAAATCAGAGGGAGAAAGACAAATACTTGGGCTCTAAAAAAACAAAACAAACAATCAAAGGCAGTAACAGACCCATAAATACAGAGAACAAATTGATTTGCCAGAGAGGAAGTGGGGGATAGCCAACACGGATAAAGGGATTAGAGGTACAGGCTTCCCATTATGGAATGAATAAGTCACAGGGATGCAAGGCACAGCATACATAATACAGTCAATGATACTGTAATAGTGTTGTATAGTGACAGATGGGAGCTACACTTGTGATGAGCATAACATAACCTAAAGAATCATCAAATCACTGTTATACACCTGAAACTAATGTAACATTGCAAGTCAACTACAATGTAAAAAATGTTTAAAAAATGAATGGCAATGAATCAACCTACTGATCACCAGAACATTAACATTAACATGATGGTAACTAATACTGAGAGGTTCAACTTGCTTCAAACAAATGAAGCTGTGATTTTTTTTTAAACACTAACACAAACTTGTACATGTAGAAATATATCAGATGATTCAAAGAGATCATTCAGCATATGAACATGATGGGGACTGGCTCTGGTCACCCAGTGAAGATGGTATTGTTCTCCATATTAAGAAAACAGAAAAATAAGGGTCGAGGTCAAGTGAAGAACATTAACCTGATACAATAAAATATTTTGTGCCACTGACAGTGAATTTTACAAAAATGACATAACTGTATCTTAGATTACAAACAAGCATAGCCAAATAGAATGATAAACCTGAAGATGGTCTTTGAGAGATCTTTCCTGAAACAGATTACCAACTGCAGAATAAAGATAAGATGAAGAGAAAAAGAAAAAAATAAAATTTAAAAAAGAGGTTTTACTTTTCTAGGTAGGAAAGCCCAAGGGGCTTATACAAAGCAAAAGTAAAGATATATATTAAGGGGAAAAAAGTTGATAATTAAACATCAAGTGGTTTAAAACTAATATCCCCGTTGTATGAAGTTTGGACTGGAGAAAAATTAGTAAGAAGTCTAAACATTCTAGAAAAGGCAATATTTAAGTACAAGCTATCCTATGGAGAAGTAGCATGCTTAATTCCCAAAATCACTGAACAAAAGATTTAAATGGCTGTATAAATTTAAAGTTAGCTGTATAACTAAGAGAATACATAATTAATTCACCACTGTTTTTCAAAACTGACTTTCAGAATGTTTAAAAAATCTTTTACCTTGACAACTAAGCAATTCTTCTCAGACTCTAACAGCAGCTCCACAGCTGTAATATAGGCTTTAAATTATATATATTCATAATAAATATATATATATATAGGCACATCTATATATGAACTTTAATGTTAGTAGTAGTGTTCACCCACATTGATTAAATCACAGACATTAAGGTGTCAGCGTTATTAAAACATTTAGGCCTAAGATACACACAGATTTAAAAAAAAAAAAAACAACAGGACACTAAGACAAAAATTGGAGAAGTATCATGAATACAAAATTTGAAATTACACCCAATGCTACAATGGGCTTTGTTCTGCCAGAAGTTCTTACAGTCTACCTACTTTTGTCCAGCCCAGCAGCTGTGGCAAGTGGTGGTGGTGAATCAGAAGGAAGTGGCAGCTGCACTTGACACAGCAGGGAACGAGAGCGAACAGAGAGAAATAAAACAGCTGCCTGAACATTCTGATGCTTGTTGCAGCTCTCACACATAAAGACTTGTGTCCAAGTGTCATATTCTGTAGGCCATGCAAAGCACGGAAGGAGGCCTTCCCTCTACGAAAGTCTTCACAGGGTTGGGCAGGCACCCAAGCCAAAACCCTTGGTATTTTCCTAGCCTATTCCTTACTCTTCACATGAAGTCAATTGCCAAATCCTATTAATTCTATCCCTAAATCTCTCTTGAATTCATTCTTTTAATTCCATCCTCCCTGTTTAGACCTGTTTTGGGCTCTTTTTTATTTCAGCCTACTCAAATACATCATTCACATTGCTGCCTTCAGAAGTATTTTTCTAAAATAGAAATCTGAATACATCACCTATTAAAAGTTCTTCAACAACTCCCTATCACTAATAGTGTGTGGTCCAGAAGCACCTGGCTGGCTCAGTCAAGAGAACATGCAACTCTTGATCTCAGAGTTCTGAGTTCAAGTCCCATATTAGGTGTAGAGATTGCTTAAAAATATTTTTTTTAAAAAAACCATATGGCCCAAAGCCCATATGGAGAGAACAGAAATAAACAGTGGTTTTCAACCCTGATTTAAGACACACAGAAGTAAAAGGGGGAAAATGTGTATCCTCCAAAATACTTAATATGGCAAGTAAGACTCTTCATGATCTGGAATCCCACTCAGTTTCTTGTCACTTTTGTTACAAACCCCATGCTCTAGTCAGACTGAACTACTTACATTTCTATCAAAGGCACTATACTCTTTCAAATTTCTCTGCTTCTCCTCCAATAGAATGGTGTATGCACGCTACTGGCAGACTCAAATTTATCCTTTAAAATGGAGCTAAAATTCCACCATCTCTATGAAGCCTTCCTTGACCCTCTCCAATATAATGATATACTTGTTTACATGACAGTCTCCATCTGCAGATGTCAGCTCTTAAGGAAGGAACCATGGATGACTAGAACTCACAATTTAAGGACCCAGCACAATTATACTTAATACGCTTCCAAAAGAAGAATAATCTTGGCATTTGGCACGATCATGCCTCTCTCTGTTATAGCTCTCAAATCCTCTTCAGTCTAAAAAGTCATTTCAGGGAAAGATGATTCAGATGATTTTATAGGAAAGTTATGTCAAGATCATTCTTATGCTATTAGGACTATTTCAGAACATAGAAAATAGTTTATGAAGCAGACAAGATTGGCCTAAAAACCTTAAAGATAACATACTGCAAATGTGTTTAGGATTACAGATCTGAAGACCTTCCAGAGAACACTACCAATTTGCGCCTCATATGATATTAAAGCAATTAAATAAATAATTCTTTACAAAAGTCATTTCAGAAATGTGTGTGCCTTCAAGGCACCATGGGATGAGGTTAAGAAACAAGAATGAGTAAGAGATATTCCCAGACTTAGAAGAACTTACACTCTAGAGGAAAAAAATGAGAAAAAGATAAGGAAGATGAATCTTTAATAAGGATTTTGAAGGAAGATGTCTTAAGCAAACTCTCTGGAATTAACTGATGAGAGTATTTGTAACAGCCAAAACTAAACACTGCCTCAGTGACCTCTAATTTTTGATCTGGAAAAGCAATTAAGGGAGCCAGTTTTGCTTTAGCAAGGCATAGCATATTTTTCTGACCTCTGAATGCAAACATTTTATTTTGAAGACTGAAACAAAATTCAAGCCTTTTGGCATCAGAAGCTCAGGTGTTTGAGGTTGAAAGAAGCTGGTTCCTGTTGAAATGTTTTCTGGCTTAGAAATCAGAGACCCTCTTGGATCCAGTACGGGAATAATAAATATTTACTTTAAGATTTGACTATAAACTGACAGCAAAGATGTGAAATGTTCCCTTACAGTTTTCACATTTAAAATTAAACATTGCTCAAGGCACCTGGGTGGCTGACTTGGTTAAGTGTCCGACTTTCAGCTCAGGTCATGATTTCATGGTTTGTGAGTTCGAGCTCTGCGTCTGGCTCTGTGCTGACAGCTCAGAGCCTGGAGCTTGCTTCAGATTCTGTGTCTCCGTCTCTCTCTGCCTCTCCCCCCACTCACATTCTGTCTCTCCTTCTCTCAAAAATAAATAAACATTAACAATTTTTTTTAAAAAATTCAACATTCCTCAAACTTAATATACACCTCTAAGACTCACTATTACTACTCCAAATAAGTTCGAAGACAAAAATGGAATTCAAAGACAAGAAAAGACAACAGTCCTTAGGTCAAGAAAAATTTCAGGACTCAACAATCATATACGTTTGCTTACGGTAAAAATTACTGAAGATGGTATGGAAAACACATGGCTTTAAAGGGAATCCAATAGGGAAAGGATAATTTTTTCAATAAATGGTATTGGGACAATTGGGTGTCTGTGCAAACAAATGATCTTGGACCTGTTTCTCACACCATTACAAAAACATTAATTTGACATAGATCAGAGACCTAAATGTAAAGACTAAAACTATAAAAGCTTTTAGAGGAAAACCTTGGAGGAAATCTTCATGGCTTTCAGGCGGGCAAAGTTGTCTTAGATATGACACCAAAAGCATGATCCATGAAATAAAAAAAACTGGTAAGCTGGACTTGATAAAAATTCAACTATATTTATATTCCTTTTTTTTTTTTTTTAAGAGAGAACAAGTGAGCACATACAAGTAGGAGAAAGGTGCACAGAGAGAGAGAATCATAAGAAGACTCCAAGCTTAGCAGAGAGCCTGACGTGGGGCTCCATCCCACAACCTGGGATCATGATCTGAGCCAAAGGAGTCAGATGCTCAACCACCTGAGCTACCCAGGCACCCCTACTACATTTATGTTTCAAAAGACATCATTAACACATGAAAAAACAAACCACACTCTGGGAGAAAATAATTGACAAATTATGATTCTAACAAAGAACTGGTATCAGAATATATAAATAACTCTTATAACTTAGTAAGACAAATGGCCAAAGTTTATAATAGGGAAAAGATATGAATGGACATCTCAACAAAAAAGAATCTCTAAATTGTTATTAAGGACATAAAAAGATGTTCAGGGACACATGAGTGGCTCAGTAGGTTAAGCATCTGACTCTCCATTTTGGCTCAGGTCAGGATCTCACGGTTCGTGGGTTCAACCCCCGCATCAGGCTCTGTATTGGCAGCATGGAGCCTGCTTAGGATTCTCTGTCTTCCTGTCTCTATCAGCCCCTTCCCTGCTTGTGCTCTCTCTCAAAATAAACAAACAAACAAACAAACAAACAAACATTAAAAAAGATTTTCAACATCATTAGTCAACAGGAAAATGCAGATTAAATATGCATTGGGATACTTGTTACCCACTAACAAGTGGATTGGGGATTGGAACATTTTACATCTTTTTGAAATCTAAATAGAAGCCCATCCACCTCTTCCTGACCCCTACCTTTACCCTACAGACACAGACACACACACACACACACACACACACACCCACACACACACACACACGTTGCTGAGGATTTGGAAAAATAGGAACCCTCATGCTACTGGAAATGTTAAATAGAATAGCCATTTTGGACAACAGTTCCTATACCTACTCCTAGGTACATAAACAAGGAAAATGAAAACATATGTCCATACAAGGACTTACATATGAATGTTTGTATCAGCATTATTCATAATGCCCAAAATGCAGAAACAACGAAAGTCCATCAACTGATGAATGGATAAGACACATAACAGTTAGATAAAATACAGTATATCCATATAATGGAGTATTCAGCAACAAAGAGAAATGAAATACTGATATATGCTACAATATGGACTCAAAAACATGAAAGAAGTCAGACACAAAAGACCACATATTGTATGATTACATTTACATGAAATGTCTCAATAGGCAAATCTATAGAGACAAAAAGGGGAAAAAATGTCTGGGGATGGGAAATGGGGATTAACTGTGTACTGGCATACTGAATCTTTTTGGGGTGATAGCAAAGTTCTAACACAGGATTGTGGTCGGGCTCAGTAAAAAAAAAAAAAAATGCTCAAAAGAAAAAATTTCCCCTTTCTTCTGTGATCTCTCTAGACCTGTCATAACACTTTTTATTTGCTATTTAACATCCTTCAGGCATGAGGATACTCACTGAATGAGTGCAGACCCTCCCAGGCATGCAGGGCACATCGAGTCCTGAACTTTCCTGTGTCCACAGCCCCGCTGGGGGTGGCAGTAGCAGCAGGAACTGAACAGGGGCAGGGAGTAAGTAGATGGCCAAGTACATGTTGCAGAGGCAAGTTCATGTGGCTCCAAGCCCACTAAGGTATGCTCTATTGTTCCATCAGACTTTACTTACAAAACGCAAATTCAAAGATAAGATTATTAAGAATTTCATGATGATGACCACAGAGCATTACACTCCAAGTGCCCCTTTCTGAGTATGGGGCCCTATGAGACCACACTGGTCATACATACATGAATCAGGACTTGATTGTAGTGATGGCTGCATAACTTGGTAAACTTACCAAAATTCACTGAATCATATACTTAAAATGGGTGAATTCTACAGTATGTAAATTATACCTCAACAAAGTGGTGTGGGTTTTCTTTAATGGCTTTAAGTCTTTAGTGGCAGTACACTAAAATTTACCAAATGAGTGAACATCATAGAGAGTACATGTCTAGGGCTTTATGTCTAGGGTTTTATGTCTAGGCCTAAGTAAGTGCCTTTTCCAGAGACAAGCAAAGAACACCCTCTGATAAAGATTGTATCTCAGAAAGTCCCACATCAGGTCAGAAGGTAAGGTTCTGTTTTTGAATATGTAAATTGGCAACTCTCTGTAGATAGAACAGGGGTGATGAGTTTATGTCATAACTGGGGAAGACCTTTTAAATGCCAGGGGATTCTAAATGGAGAAGAGGGCCAAATCAACAGCACTGTGCTTCAAGTCCATAATTAAGACTGCATCCCCATCAAAAGATCTCCTCTTACACTGAGCACTTCCAAGTGCTGAATTACTTCTGACTAAGCCTACTCTGACTCAATGAACCAAACGCCTAAATCTCTGTGCTGGAGTTTCTGTGATAAGTGCTCTCGAAAGACCTCACATTTCTACCAAAATGCATACCTAAAAGTAGACGTAAAACAGGATTGAGGCAGTCCACACAAAACCTATGCAAAATTCATAATCAAAAGCACTAACAAAAACATAGTAAGCCTCCCAAAAGTATTAGCATAGTTTATCTTAAAAGGCTGGTTAAGTTCCAAATAAATGGTTAATGCAGTATATATATGTTTTAGGAAAAAGGAAGAAATAAATGTAATTTGATGGGAAAGAGTTGTAAGAAAGTGGTAAGGTTGTCAAATCATGAAAACAAGGGCAAATGCACAAAAATTGTGGAGAACTCCAAAAATAGCACTTCCAAGAGAGAATGCATGGCAAAACTAAGCCAAAAGGAAGAACATGGTGAGAGTAGTACTTTATTCATTCTTCTGTGGCATTCTTCTGCATGCATTCATCTGTGGGAATGTATCTGTATATCTGAGTTCAGCTGCTACTACTAGGTAATATAACACATTTACCTACTGGGGAAAAATCATGGGTGAACCAAAATGACTTTTACATTTTATAAATATAATTCCCCTATTTACCATTCACATATGATTAATTTGTGTTACAGACAGGTGTTCTAGAAACAAGTGATGTAACAGGACAGACTATTTGATCTATGGTCTGCTTCAACTTGTGTCCCCGTTGTCAACTCTTTCGGTTCCCCATTCCCTGGCTTGCTTTACCCAAGATCCACAGTGTTAGAAACCTTTTAGTAATCACATGCGTTGAACCTCTCGCAGATTATTTTTCTCTGTATGCATTTAGTATTTTGTTTTGAAAGTCAGGGGTGGGGATGGTGTCTGTCAGGATGGCCTTACAATATAGCAGAGAGATTTAATATGCATTCTTATTTCCTCATTTTAAAAGTAGATGAATGAATACAGTAGTCCCCACCCCCACCCCACCCCCCCTGCTTATCCACGGGGGGATACAGTCAGCCAGCAGATGCCTGGAACCACAGATAATACCCAACCCTATATATACTATGTTTTTCCTACATATACACACACATATGATAAAGTTTAATTTATAAATTAGGCACATTAAGAGATAAACAACTAATAAAAGTTGTGTAGTAAAAGTTATGTCACTGTGGGTCTCTTTCTCAAAGTATCTTATTGTACCATTCACCCTTCTTCTTGTGATTATGTGAGATAAAATGTCTACGTGATAAGATGAAGTGAGGTAGTGACGGGCATTGTGCCACAGCGTTAGGCTACTTACTACTGACCCTCTGATGGTAAGTCAGAAGGAAGATCATCTGCATGCAGACTGTGGTTCACCTCGGGTAATTGAAATCACGGAAAGATGATGGACTGAGGGGAGGGAGATGTGTTGCTGCTGTACTTTGTTTTATTCTCACACTCAAAAACAATCTTAATTTAATTTTTCTTACTATAACACTAAATAGAAAAAAGTACTTTTGCACCATAATGTATACCACAGTTTTGCTGTTTTCAAGGCATGGAATATAATTTAAAAAAAAAAAGAACAGGCACTGAATTTGAACAGCTCTTTAATACTGGCAGAAGCTTAGTAATATAATTTTTTGTGCAAATTGTTATACAATATAAATTGTGTATATATGTAATATACCAATGAAGTAAAATGGTATTATCTTCTCAAATTAAAAAAAAAAACAACTATTACTCTTGGAAATTTCATTATGGTTAGAAATACTGACATAAATGATTTTAACTTAGAAAAATCTACTGGTCAAACTAGTTTTCATCATTAAAAAGATGCAAACTACTGAGCCAATGAAAGGTAAAATACTTGTTTTCTGAAACAAACTTTTTTGTTTTAATATTTCTTCTGTCTCTTTTAAAGTGGTGGTCATTTTATTTATTAAATGTTCACATGCCAGATGTGAAAAATCATTTAGCCTCAAATGGACCTTAGGAACACGTCTATCCTTCAATCTAAAGATTTTACTAATGAAATAATAGGAAAGTTAACACAAAAATTTAGCAAAGATCTATTTATTATGAAAACAATAAAAAATGATATAAATAATATAGAATTGCTAAATAAATTATAATATGGAATAATTTTATTTTTTTAATCTTATTTTTGAGAGAGAGAGAGAGAGAGAGAGAGAGAGAATGAGAGACAGAGTGCAAGCAAGGGAAGAACAGAGAAAGAGGGAAACACAGAATCCAAAGCAGGCTCCAGGCTCTGAGCTGCCAGCACAGAGCCCAACACGGGGCTCAAACTCATGAACCACGAGTTCATGACCTGAGCTGAAGTCAGACACTTAACTGGCTGTGCCACCCAGGTACCCCAAGATATGGAATACTTTAAATGATGCTATGGATAACTATGGAAAGATAGTAAAAAACATAGTAAGTTAAAAGAGGTAACAAAATAATATAGCATATGTGTGGGGGAGTGTTGTTTTTATTTTTTAAATATTTTTTTATTTAAATAAATTTAAGTTTATTTATTTTGAGAGAGAGCACGAATGGGGTAGGGGCAAAGAGAGAAGGGAGAGAAAGAATCTCAAGCAGGCTCTGTACTGTCAGCACAGAGCTCAATGTGGGGCCCGAACTCATGACCCATGAGATCATGACCTGAGCTGAAACCGAGTGGGATGCTTAATCGACTGAGTCACCCTGGTGCCCTAGGATATGTGTTTTTGTAAAATATACACTATACATGAATATAGGAAAGGGCCTAGAAAGCTATTTACCAAAGTTAAACCAGTGGTTCTCCAATCAACAGCATCAGCATCAGTTGGAAACTTGTTAGATATGAAAATTCTGGGCCCCACTCCAGTCCTACTGAATCAGAAACCCTGGAGGTAGAACCCAGCAATCTGTGTTTCAGTAAACCCTTCCAGCGATTCTGATGCATGCCAAAGTTTGAGAACCACCCACCACTCAAGATCCCTTATTGGGATCAGGATCCCTTTGAGACTATGATGACAATTAGGAACTTTCTCTCAGAAAAGTACACATTTGGAATATGCAATTTTACATGTATTTCAAAGACAAACATAGGGCAGAGGGTATCTGCAGTGGTACAATACTATCCCAATGGAACATATCTATTGAGCCTGAGGACTCTACCTATAACAAAACACATACTTAACTGCATGTAAGTTGCTAAAATTAAACTGAGAAAAATGAAAGAACCAAAAAACCGTAAGCCAACCCCTCAAGTCTGGCACACCAGTATTTCTTCTAGTTTGTCTTCACTTACTCAGATTCCAAGTCTGACATAAAATCTCCTGGGTTTAACTTCCCAAACTTCTGAACTTCATTGAGTTTATAGGCTGAACTTATGCCCTTTGCAATGGAGAAGTCTCACATGATCACTATTCCATTTGACTATCAATCTGTACTTCCTGGCCTTAAGAGAAAAACTTTCAAACTTAAAAAAAAAATCTTTTCTCATTTCTGAACAATCTGAATGTTTTAGAAACAAAGAGGCATAGAACTCACATGTCCTATGATTTAAGCAAATTCCTGATTTCCTTTAACTTATAATAAGAAATAGTATCAAACTACACAGACTTGAAGTTATAGCTACATAAGAAAACAAAGGCTACAAATTAAAAGATTTAATTTAGGCAATCGGTAATCATCTCCTAATTGTATTTTTCTAAATCAATTGCAGGTTTCTGTGGTAACATATGCATCTCCTATGATAATGAAGTTTAACCATAAAAAAACACTAATGCTATTCTAAGAAAAATATTCTCTTTTTTTAAAAACACTATATGCACACCTGCTATTCTCCTATCAATCCAAGCAGGAAACTATTTCTCCTTTACATCATGAGCAATAGAAAAGTACTTATTAAAACATTAATCACAGTCCATTATATTCTGACTTACTGCCAAAAGTTCCCATTACATCATTGAAAATATCTATTAACCCAAACCTGCTTCTGACAAGTTACAGGAGTGTAGTGTTTAGAATTTAGTAATGTAAAAGTCAGTTTAAAAAGAACAGTTACACAATTGATTTTGCAGTGGCAGCAAAAATAATTAATTTTTTTCCGACATTTACTACCAAAAGGTTGATTTAACTGGTGTTTCTACTGTAAATTTATTTAAAAATTATTTCAAATTTCACCTAGCATTATTAAACACATTTACCAAGAAAGTATTAAATACAGGTGACTGGTTAAGGAATTTCAAAATGTGCTGAATACACCACTGTATGTAAAACTATATTGTCTTGTGTAAATATGGGCCTTGTTTAGAGCCATGTCTCACAGGAAATTGTAGCAAATGAAAACCATCCCTGTTTTTCCACTCCCACTCTTTAGGATTTATGCTTTTAGATTTAAAACCAGTTATACAGAGAAACAAAAAGAACATGGCAACATTACCTTCAAATCAGAATAATGACTACTTTGGTCATTCTTATTGTGTTAGAACAATTGAATATTAATAGAAGCAAAGCTTAAATATATTGGGTCTACACCAGCAGAACCAACTCTCTGGTTTTCACTTGTTGGATATTTGTTTGAGGAGTGGTAACATGGGCTTCTTCCAAATCAGGATGAAAAGAATCAACATTTAGGTGATAAAATGCTAAGAAAAAAGCACAAAGGGTTTGAGTAATTATTTCCCAAAAACAGAGACCTCTTATGACCTATTATTATTTGCATAATGAAAAAACCAGTAACTCGATAATAGAAAATTGGTAAACAGTGGTAAAAAAACATTCTGTTTACTTTTGTTAAGTTTTTTCTATAAAGAACATACATTACCTTTATAATGGGGATAACTTCATGAACTTCAATTTATTTTAATAGAAGCTCTTAAGAAAGTTACATGTGACTCCAAGATGATAGGAGGAGATTCTTAGAAAACAAAAAGCTTATTTGTTTTCACATATTATATGTATTTTCTTTCAAATTTAAATTTTATAATTTCTGTTCTTTCTGAAAATAGGAGTGAATGACAATTTTTAAAGCTTACATAAAATCTAATGTTCTTTACGCTTGATGACTAATTTAGTTAGAAAATTCATAGCAGAAGGATTTAGGGAAATTAAAAGCATGAATTATATCTTAGTTAATAAAAAGACAGAAAAAGAAAACAGACCTAGGTTACAATCATAGAATATCTTAACTATAAATTAGAAGGTTCTTTAGCACAAGAACCAACATGTTTTACATTTGAAAGGTTAAAAGAGTCACCAAGCTACACATGTCTAATAATTTCCTAACAACTCAATCTCCAGATTATTTCTCCTTTTATTTTACAGAAACACAATTCTACACATCTAAAGAAAATTAAGTTATCTATACTTGAAAGTGGTTTTTAAGAGAATATGAATCTTCCAAGGTACACCTCTCAAAATAATTACCTGAATCCTAACCTGTTATCCTGAGTCCCCACCAAAAACATGAAGAATTAGTAAGTGATTGCACATTTCACAGTACCTTCAATTAACAGGCTAGCCAACATATAATTAAAAGAGAGACTCTTCTTGCTGATGATTTCAAAGAACCTCATTTCATATAAGCACAGACATATTATCCCCAATGTGAATATAAATAATTAATTCTGCTCTACATTTTATTACTAAAATCACTATTTACAAAACTCAAAGCTGCCTCTAAAAACACTTAACATTTTTCATTAAGTTTTTTTTAGAACTACAAGCAAAAAATAAATGACAAAGATCTACTAGCATAGTCATCTCACTTCTTCCTTATCTGTTTAAGTCTTTAACAAGCATTCGTTGATGACTATTTCTGTTATACAACACTGACTAGAAAATAATTCTCATTGGTATGGTATGTGTAAATTATATATATTAATATTTGCCTACAAACTTGGATTAAAAAAGGGTATGATTATCCTTAATAGGTCTTTGAAAATCATTACACTTAATAAACAATAGAGACTGTAGAAATGAAACAGTATTTAGATTAAAAATAAAACTTAATTTTAAAAAAGAATTAAATTGATACAGATCATGCAGAACAAGTAAATGACCCAAGCTACATAATTAGACATTGTTTTTTTTTTTTTTTATCGAAGTATCTTTGGCCTGAAAATGCAACTTGACAATCATAATGGGAAAGAAAAACCAAATCCATCAACAAATTTAACTGAACTTAAACTTTAAAAATGAGTTTAAGGAAGTGCCTGGGTGGCTCCCTCAGTTGAATGTCCGATTTCAGCTCAGGTGAGGATCTCATGGTTTGTAAGTCAGAGCCCCACAATGGACTCACGGCTGTCAGCACAGAGTCCACTTTGAATCGTCTGTCCCACCCTCTCTCTGCTCCTTCCCCATTCATACTTGAGCACTCTCTCTCTCTCTCTCTCTCTCTCAAAAACCCATTTTTTAAAAATGAGTTTAAGTTCAGTATTTATAGAGCTCACTACATATTAGCAATATTCCCAGTAATGAATGTTAACTCCAATGGTAGCATTTATCACTCAAATAGCTAACATTTATATAGTACTTATATATGTCAAATATTATTCTAAGAATTTATCATTTATTAACTCATTTAATCTTCCCAATTCCATGACATAAGCACTAATATTATCCTCATTTTGAAAATGAAGAGATAAAGCACAGAGAGACTGGTAAACTGCCCAGGGAACTAATTAATGAAAAACCCAGTATTTAATAAACCCGGGCAGTGTATCTCCAGAGTATGTTCTCTTAATCTCTACACTAAAAGATTTATGTGACAATAAACCTTAAATAGAGTGGTATTGGGGTGCCTGGGTGGCTCAGTCAGTTGAGCATCCAACTCTTACTTCAGCTCAGGTCATAATCCTAGGGTTGTGGAATCAAGCTGGATGTCAGGCTCCACGCTGAGCATGGAACCTGCTTAAGCTTCTCTCCCACCACCCTCTCTGCCCCTCTCCCTCCCTCCCTCCCAACTTCCCCCCCCCACACACACACACACACATACTCTGCCCCTCTCCCTCACTTGCACTTTCTCTAAAATTAAAAAAATAATAATAAAAATTAGGGGCACCTGGTGGCTCAGGCGGTTGGCCTCTGACTTCAGCTCAGCTCGTGATCTCACCGTCCGTGAGTTTGAGCCCTGCATTGGGCTCTGTTCTGACAGCTTGGAGCCTGGAGCCTGCTTGGGATTCTGTGTCTTCCTCTCTCTGCCCCTCCCCTGCTCACACATGCTTTCTCTTTCTTTCTCTTTCTCTCTCAAAAATAAACATTTAAAATAATAATAATAATAATTAAAAAATAAAAATAGTTTGGTATTACTACATCTATGTTTAATAAATTAACAGAGGAACAGATGACATTATTCCTGTGAACAGTAATTCATCATCCTGGTGATATTCATTAATCACAATGATTTTCATCAAATGGAGACAGTATGTAATCCCAGCCAGTGCAGGGCATTCCTTTTGTTTATGTTAACTAGCCCACAATCTTGGCCAATCAAAATTAGACTCAGTTCAACAAGAGTCCACCTCCATGAACCTTCCCTTCTCTCTAAAGCCAGATGAAACCTCTACCTCTCCCTTGTTCCATAAAACCATTCCTATTAAAAAATAACAGTTAACATTTATTGAATGTTTTCTAAGTACTAAAAGTACTATGTCTTAAGTACTATAAATTAAGCTACATAATCAATCCTGAGAGATAGCTTCTATTATCAACTCCATTTTACAATTAAGAAAAGTAAGGTTCAGTGAGGTTAAGTTCTCATGACTAAGGAACAAAGCTTGGATTTGAAGCCAGGTATATTTCACACTAAATCTATGCTACTTAACCTTGTGCCAGCCACTGTGACACTATGGGAGCATATATCTCATATAATATATTGTGTCCTACTTATTTATATACCATTATATCCCTCAATTCTATATCGAGTTCTTTGCTGACCAAAACCGGTTTTATATACTTTTATTTCCTAAAAATAAATTGGGCTTAATGAACATCTGATGAATAAATGAATGAGTAAATAAAAGATTACTATAAAAGCTACATATCTAATGAAAAATATATGTAGGAAACAGATCAGCAATTCTCAAACTTTTTCATCTTAGGACCTCCTTACACTCTTAAAAATTACTGAGGACTCCTAAAGAGCTTTTGTTTAGCTTATATGTATCTATCTATCTTTTCTACATTAAAAATTAAAACTAAAAAATTAGAAAATACTTATTGATTCATTTTAAATAACAATTAAAACCCATTACATGTTAATATAAATAACATACCATGTTAACATTAGTCAAAAGGAAGCTGGAATGGCTATTTTAATATCAAACTAGATTTCATAGCAAAGAATATTACCAAAAATAAAGAGAATCATTTCATAATGATAAAGAGGCCAATAAATGAAGAGTCTATGACAATCCTAAATTTTTATGTTCCTAATAAGAGAATTTGAAGATGACATGATTGTTTATACACAAAAAAATCCAATGGACTCCATAAAAAACTATTATCACTAAATGTAAGGTTGCAAGCTATTAGATCAACATATAAAATTTAATTATATCTCTTCATTCCAGAAGAAAGCAATTATAAATTGAAAAAAACTTTTAAATACCATTTATAATAACATTAAAATATATATACCACACCTTTTTTATCCATTCATCAGTTGATGGATGGGTTAAATAGGCGATGGGGATTAAGGAGTACACTTGTAAGGAGCACCAGGTACTATAGGAAAGTGTTGAATCACTACATTGTGCACGTGAAACTAGTCTTACACTGTATGCTAACTAACTGGAATTTACACAAAAACTTTTAAAATATATATAAAATAGATACAAATCTATAAAATAGAATCTGATACAAGCAAGGCATGCACACTAAAACTGGTGAGAGAAAATTAAAGACGACCTAAATAAATGGGAAAATATGCCTTGTGCCTGAATCAGAAGATTCTATTATTAAAATAGAGCCAATTCACTCCAAATTGGTCTACTGATTTAAAACAATCGTGACCAAACTTCTGGTAGAACTTAGAAGCAATTATACCCCAGTAGTACAAGCATACTTACAGCACAAATATTAGTCTCTAATACATCTCTCTAATAAAAGAAACCGGGGCTTCTTAAAGAAAGGTTTGATTCTAGAACTGGATCAGAAAATATACATGATGAGCCTGAGGCATCTTGTAGTGCCAGAAAGCAATTAAGTACTTTAAAAAAAAAAAAAAAAAGGCACAATGATGCGGGAATGGCTAATGGACACCAAAGCCAACTAAGACACGTCAAGTGGCCAACACTGGCTTATAATCCAAAGTGTAAACAAACATTCATGAGTCCTTAGTGATAGAAAAAACAAAAGATTGAATAAATAGATGGGGAAGAAGAGTTAAATGTCCCATGCGGAAGAATTCCAAATAACTTATGTAGATACAATACTCTCCAGAAAGTTAAGCACAACTCCCCACTCTTTAGGTATGGTCAGTGCATAGTGACTTTCTTCCAAATAGAGAAATGGAGAAAGAGGGAATAAGAGTAATTTTACAGAGAAACCTGAAAACACTACCTCAGCCTTATGATCGTGGTTAACCCCAACAGTAATAAGACATATTGATAGCACAATACCCTTGATATGAAGTAACGAAAATGGCATTTTATCTCTGCCTTAAAAAATAACCCTACTCTAATCATGTGAAAAACATTAAACATATTACAATAGAAGGACATGCGACAAAATGCCTGACCACTACTCAAAACTATCAAGGTCATCAGAAACATGGAAAGTCTGAGAAAACTGCCACAGCTAAGAGGACCCTAAGGAGACATGACTACTAAATGTAATGTCATACCCTAGATGAGATTCTGGAACACAGAAACACAGTAGATAAAAACTAATGAAGAATAATTAAGAATGAAGTATAGACATTAATAAAAATGCATCAATATTATTTCACTATTTACAGCAATTATATCATACTAATGTTAGGTGTTATTAGGAGAAATCATGTGAGGTATATACAAATTGTCTATATGACCTTTGAAGTTTTCCTGTAAATCCAAAGCTGTTCTAATATAAAAGTTTATTTTTTTAAGTTTATTTATTTATTTGGAGAGAGAGAGGGATCCCAGAAAAGGCAGAGAGGGAGGGAATGGGAAAATCCCAAGCAGGCTCCATATTGTCAGTAGAGAGTCTGATGTGGGGCTCAAACTCACAAACCATGAGATGAACTGAACCTGAGCTGAAACGAAGAGTTGGACACTTAACCGAATGAGCCACCCAGGCAACCCTAAAATAACAGTTTATTTAAAAAAAATATCCCAACAGTCTCTGTTATAGAAATGGACAAACTGACCCTAAAATTTACATAGAAATGCAAAGAACCTAACAATCAAAACAACTTTGTAAAAACAATAATAAGCTGAAGTCCTGATGTGCAGATTTCTCGGAAAGCAATCAAGGCAATATAGTTTTGGTATCAGGATCAACAAACCACTGGAAGAGAATGGAGCTGAGAAATAGATCTACACAGATACGGGCAAATGATTTTTGACAAAGGTAAAAAGGAAACTCAGTGGGGAAAATAATAGTCTATTCAACAAATAGTGTGGAAATAATTCAATATTCAAATGCAAAAAAAAAACCCACTTCAAATCATACTTACCATATATAAAAATTAACGATAATTTTTATAGCTAAACTTTTATAGCTACACCATAGCTAAATGATGTTAACTACAGAAATATAAAACTTATAGAAGAAAAGGCAGGAAAATTATTTTGACTTTGGATTAAGGAAACATTTCTTAGATATAACACCAAAAGCATGATCCGTAAAAGAAAAAAAATTAATGAACTAGACTTCATCAAAACTAAAATTTTTGTTTTAAAAACACTTAAGAGATTAAAAAGAATAAGCTACAGACCAGGAGAATAAATTTGCAAACTATACATCTGATAAACAGAATATAGAAACATTTGGATACAGCATATATACAAAGCTCTCAAAACTCAGTAAGAAAACAAATCCAGGGGCATGTGGGTGGCTCAGCTGGTTGAGTGTCTGACTTCGGCTCAGGTCATGATCTCACAATTTGTGGGTTCGAGCCCCACGTTGGGCTCTGTGCTGACAGCCTGGAGCCTGAAGCATTCTTTGGATTCTGTGTCTCCCTCTCTCTCTGCCCCTCCCCCACTCATGTTCTCTCTCTCTCTCTCTCTCTCTCTCTCTCTCTCTCTCTCTCAATAATAAATAAAATTTTTTAAAAAAATTTTTTAAAGAAGGAAAAAAAAATCCAATAAAGAAATGGGCAAAATTGACAGCCAAATTCAAAAGAATGAAACTGAACCACTAATTTATAACCAAAATTAACTCAAAATGAATTAAAGACTTGAATGTAAGACCAGAAACCATAAAACTCCTAGAAGAAAACACAGGTGGTAAGCTCCCTGACACTAGTCTTAGCAGTATCTTTGTGGATCTGACTCCTGAAGTAACAGCAACAAAAGCAATAATAACAAATGGGACTATGTCAAACTAAAAAGCTTCTCCAAGGGTGCCTGGTGCCTCAGTCAGTTAAGTGTCTGACTCTTGATTTTGGCTTAGGTCATGATCTCACCGTTGTGAGATGGAGCCCCACAATAGGATTTGGACTGGGCCTGGAACCTGCTTAAGATTCTTTCTCCCTCTGCTCCTCCCACCCCACCCCAGCACATGCACATGCCCAATCAATCAGTCAATAGCATCTCCATGGCAAAGGAAATCATCAACAAAATGAAAAGGCCACCTACTGAATACAAGAAGATATTTGTAAATCACATATCTAATAAGGGGTAAACATCCAAAATATATAAAGAACTCATATGGCTCAATAAAGTATATGACTACTTTCTTGGTGGTTGGCTAAGAGGCATGAAGGAGAAATTACACAGTGACAACTGCAATCTTTTGAGGATGACACATTGATTTTACAGATGTTGAAGTTCGCAAAGTGTATTTTAAATATATGCTGTTTACTGTATGTCAACTATACCTCAGTAAAACTGCTTAAAATAGAATAAAATTAAATCTAAATCGCCATAATGATATTACCATGTATGTTGACTATTAATACTATGGAATCTTACTGCCCTTATTTTTACTATAGATAGAAACATGTAAAAAAAAAAAAAAAGAAAGAAACATGTTATTGTTTTATCATTCTAGGAATTATCTCAATTTTTCCCTACAATGCTAAAAAACAAAAAAACTAAAATAATGAATGAAAGAATGATGGTATCAACTGAAGAATAATAAATCACAACTATCATATCAATCTTCAGTTTTCATTAAACATTGTCCAAATTGTTCCATCTTTTTTTTTTAATGTTTTTATTTATTTTTGAAACAGAGAGAGAGCATGAGTAGGCGAGGGGTAGAGAGAGAGGGAGACACAGAATCCGAAGCAGGTTCCAGGCTCTGAGCTTTCAGCCCAGAGCCTGACGTGGGGCTCGAACTCATGGACTGTGAGATCACGACCTGAGCCGAAGTCAGATGCCCAACCGACTGAGCCACCCAGTCGCCCATCTTTTTTTACATCACTTTTTAAGAGGATTTTGAAAATATCCGAGATGAGGGGCACCTGGGTGGTCAGTCAGTTAAGTGTCTGACTTAGCTCAGATCATGATCTCACAACTCGTGGGTTTGAGCCCCGTGTTGGGCACTATACTGACAGCTCAGAGCCTGGAGCCTGCTTGGGATTCTGTGTCTCCCTCTCTCTCTGCCCCTCCTCTGCTCATGCTCTGTCTCTCTCTCTCTCTCTCACTCAAAAATAAATAAACTTAAAAATTTTTTTAATAAAAGAATCCAAGAATTTTCTCAAATTCAAAAATCAGTGAATTACCAGTATGTTCTTAACTGTAACAATTCAATCATTTTTAGTAAATTGATTTGTAAAACCAACACCACAATCCAATTTTTGAACGTTTTCATCAACCCAAAAGGGATTCTTCCATTTTTTTAAAATGCTGGACATAACTGACAATCTGAAAACACTAATAATATAGCTCTTCAATATATCATTCTTAAACATTAAGTATAAGCTGAGAGTTAAGATGGCACTGGTAAAATTATTCTGCAACAAATAAATAAAATTCACCAAGACCAGTTAGCAAACTCCAGAAACAGATGGAAATGGTAGGGCCACCATCAGATTATATGTGTTAATTTCAACCAAATGAGAGGATAAAGATAACAACTAAGCCTTCCTAAAAATGGTAGCTTCATAGAAAAGTTACCATAGATGTGCAAGAAATACCTTTCTGTTAACTGACTCATTTGCTGGGAGACCAGAGCTGTCCAAAAATATATCTTACAACTGGGAAGACTCCCGTCTCTCACTAGCAAGTCCTGGCCACTGAATCTTTCTTCATCCTCTTCTCTTAGAAGGAGGGGTGGAAATAGGAAAATGAAGTAAATATTACTGCTTCTGGCTCCCTAACTTTCAATTCTTTCTAAATTCAGTTTGAGGTAAAACTCAAAGCTTTTGCCTTAAAGGTTGACCAAATTTTCTCTAAATCTAAAAACAGCTCATCACTCCTTGGCAGAGTATTTTTTTAAAGATTTAGAAAGCAGCAATCCCACAAGCCCAGATGTTACTCATCATAAACCAGCAAAGCAGATAGGCTGCATGCCTGTAACACAGGCAAGCACAAGGGCAGGGAAGACTAAGGTATTAACAAAAACAGCACTGAAGTGCCATCAACACTGGGTAAGGAGGTTAAAAGAAAGTGAAGAGTGATTATTCTATTTTACTTCCATATTTATTGGCCCCAGACTGGTTAAGTTGGTTTTAGGACTTGCTGAGGCAGGCAAGAGGCTGACAAATGGTGATATTCTATTTTGTTTTCATGCCCATTAGCCCCAGAAAAGTTAACATGATTTTAGGGTTTGATGAGGTAAGCAAGATGCTGATTAAGTCCAAAGAAAAAACTGAAGACCAAAAAAAAAAAAAAAAAAAGGGCAAGGCAATCATTATGAGAAATCTAAAGAAACAAAATCACTGTATTATACGTGGCTCAGCTGAAAATAATATTTACATATTCACCATGGAAATAGTGAATATTGATTCAATATAAAAATGGTGATATAACTGTTTTGAGACACAACAGGGGAACTGAAATTTGGATAGGGAAGGGGTTGTAGACAGCTAAATCTTTATTTCTCACGTTAGGATGTTAAGAGACAAGTATAGGGGCGCCTGGGTGGCTCAGTCAGTTAACTATTGACTCTTGATTTTGGCTCAGGTCATGATCTCACAATTTGTGATATCCAGCCCAAAGTCAGGCTTTGCAATGACAATGCAGACAGAGCCTGCTTGGGATTCTCTCTCTCTCCCCCCTCCCCCTGACTTGTGCTCGTTCGCTCACTCTTTCTCAAAATAAATAAATAAATAAATAAACTTAAAAAATACACAAATAGAACAACAATAAGCTAAGATTTAGAAGCTGGGCAGAGTCAAAAAAGTTATGTTGAGGTATATAGAATTCAAGAACGACAATTCACTTGGCTTTGAAAAATTACCTGAAATAGCATCTTGTTCTCAGTAAATAAATATCAAAGCTACACAGAACCAATCAGCATCTTTTCCTACAAGGAAATATTTCAGCATGAAGAGCCCAATCCTGCCTGGTCATCTCATCCACATTTTACCATCCCATTGGCAATTTTCTTTTCAAAAGAGTATTCCCTTAAAAAATCTTTCATAAACTAAAAAATGATTAATCAGCCATATTCATTCTGCTCCCTCAAAGCACAGCCATTTGTTTTCCAGATTCAACAACCACAGTTTTTTAATCTAAGTAGGATCTAATTCCTGACCATTACTTTTTTTCCAAATCTGTTGTGTATTGGTTTGTTATGATTTCAAATTCAATTGTTTATGACTTAAGTAAAGTGGTTTTGATCTAAGGGTGAATTTGTTTGCACTGAGGAAGCTGTGTCAGGATGTTGTCATAGACACCTGTTGTGGTTGGTTAAGTGCTCAGTAGTTCAACTGTTGACAGGCACTGCTGGAGACTTACTGACAGTAACATACTGAAGAGCAGCTAAGATGTAATGAACATTTAAACTTTAAATACCAAGAGTCTTCAAGGCTGTACTGAGGGTGTTCAGTCTGGTCAAGCTTGCTCTGTTCCAAAAACTCTCCAGAGATCTTGAGACACTTGTCTCTGCCATAAGCAGGCTTCTCTTGGTTGGCAATGGTATTAAACCATGCAGCACTCCCAGGAAGGGAAGAGACATCTGTTCCTGCTCTGGCAAAGCTACTCCTCATAGACAGTGGTGCAAACAGTGTACAGGTCCCTAGAGTGATAACCTTCAGAGCAGCCCACCATGCCTGCCAACACCAGAGCCATTGCCCACTAGCTACATGCTCCAATAGCAAAGGGACCTACGCCAGCAGCTGATACCCCAGCTTTTAGCTGGAAAGACTGACTCTACTGAAAACCAATGCATAGAAAGGTACACCTCAACTAAATTTGGGCTTTATTTCTTTCACCTCTCCTTTGCCTGAAACAATAGTGTAATTAATCTATCATTGACTTAGAGTATTTCTTTACTGGCTTACCAAGAGACATTATCCTATATGCTATTGGCTTGTGAAACATTATAAATTATAATTTCCACAATAAACCTGTTTTAAATAAATTATTGGCAAATACAATCTGTCTCTGAATAATAATTTGCCTCAAATAAAACAAAATCTAAGTCTCCACATTCTTCTGAAAACAATAAGACCAAATATGGGAAATTCATTTTTATAACTAAATTGACAATGCTTTGGTGTGACAGAAACCTACGACACAGGATCCCATCCTCAGGGCCAACTCTTATCAGTCAGTTGCACACCTAGCATATTGGATAAGCAGAGCAGATCATTTTTTACCACATCTACTCTCCTATACTACAAAATTATTTTCTGTAATAATCACGAAATGGGAATAACAATGCAGAAAGTGAACATAGTGAGATTTTTCTTTTATTGGACTTTGTGCACATAATTATGCCAGTATAAAATTTCTAATGTAAAACAAAAATAAAATTTACATCACAGAAGAGGCCAAAAAGTTACAGATTAAAATACCTATTAATTATATCAATTTTTGAAAACATAATGAACTCAAAATACTTTGTTTTGAGCTCTGACTTCTCCAAAGTTGTCAATGAATTCATTAAAACTGATCTTCATATATTCCTGTTCAGTATGTAATAAAACCAGATTTGTCAATTTACCTTTCCTTAATCCTATAATAAGTCATGGGAATGTAATGTAGAACACAGACCATACAGTTAATAATACTGTAATAACTTTGCATGGAAACAGATGGTAACTAGACTTATTGTGTGATCACTTTGTAATGTACAAAAATATTGAATCACTATGGTGTACACCTGAAACTAATAGGATACTGTATGTTGATTATACTTCAATTAAAAAGTTTATCTTTGCTCATAATCGATGAAGAATATGTTTTGTTAATTTTAATTTCCAGTTTCTTTCCTGAAGCAATAGATCCAAACAGGAAACATCTTAATGATAAGGATGACTTTGACAGAGTTTCATAAAATATCTATTTCAAAATAAATTCCAGAAATTGTAATACTATTCATGTCTGTGTTTCTTTAGGATTGATTCTAGCTGCAACCTTCAGATGCACCCTGGTTGAAGGGTTTTTAAACACAAATAAATGCTCCAAGAACTTACATTTTATTTTTTCATCTTTACAATCACTGGGCTATATCTATTTATCTATTTGAAGTTTATTCCAATTCTACTACTCAGGAACTTACAGCACCACAGAGGAGATGGATATAAAAATTTTGCCAGAAAAAAAGCTGGAATGATTCTAAATCCTTACAGACTCACTCTTGAATGAGGCTAAATAGAGCTGAGCACATGGGTATTAGATATTGGGGGGTGGGGGGTGTGGAGCATAGAGCTGACTATAAAACTGGGAGTTCTCTGAATTAACTATGTACAATACAGTGTTATTAAAAAACAAAAAATAAAGATGTGCTAATTGAAAGTTTACATACATACTATGAAATTCAAAAGTAACAACAGCGATTATTTAGAACTTGAACCAACAAAAGATATTTTTTAAGGAAGGAGTATTTGAAAATGGACAATGCTTAGACTGCTAGTACGTGGTGACAAAAAAAAAAAAAGTAGACTGACTTTCAACTGGTTTTATTATTTTTTAAATTCTCTACAGACAGTGCAGCCGCTCTGGAAAGCAGTGTGGAGGTTCCTCAGAAAATTAAAAATAGACCTACCCTATGACCCAGCAATAGCACTGCTAGGAATTTACCCAAGGGATACAGGAGTACTGATGCACAGGGGCACTTGTACCCCAATGTTTATAGTAGCACTCTCAACAATAGCCAAATTATGGAAAGAGCCTAAATGTCCATCAACTGATGAATGGATAAAGAAATTGTGGTTTATATACACAATGGAATACTACGTGGCAATGAGAAAGAATGAAATATGGCCTTTTGTAGCAACGTGGATGGAACTGGAGAGTGTGATGCTAAGTGAAGTAAGCCATACAGAGAAAGACAGATACCATATGGTTTCACTCTTATGTGGATCCTGAGAAACGACAGAAACCCATGGGGGAGGGGAAGGAAAAAAAAAAAAAAAGAGGTTAGATTGGGAGAGAGCCAAAGCATAAGAGACTCTTAAAAACTGAGAACAAACTGAGGGTTGATGGGGGGTGGGGGGGGGCGGGAGGAGGGTGGGTGATGGGGACTGAGGAGGGCACCTTTTGGGATGAGCACTGGGTGTTGTATGGAAACCAATTTGACAATAAATTTCATATATTGGAAAAAAATAAAAAATAAAATAAATTCTCTACAGACAATGGAACTCCTAACTGCCTGCACTGGGATGAACTATTGCTTATGCCCCACCCTTGCTACACCCCCACTATCAGGTCACTTTTACCTATGCTCCAACACAAAAGCCTGTGAGTTACTTTGCCCAACTCAATCCTATTTTTTTCACATACACATGCACAAAACACAGAATGGAAACTAGAATTTGGCTTATGCTTAGAACAGAATTTTTTTTTGAGACTACATAATTTGAATTCACTCTCCTTAATATGCTATCTGAAACTATAATGATCTAGAAGCAAAATAAAAATAAAGCTCATTCAGATTTTGAAAGCTCTGTATATGGTAAAGGTAGGTGGTACAACAGAGAAAAAGTAGCCTAAGAGACTAAGAATCTAGTCCTAGCTTTGCACGAACCAGAGATGTGGCTATGAGCACAAAAGTTTTCTTCTCTGGCCTCTTTTGTGTATAGTGGAGTCAAGACAGCTCACTGTCCTACAAAAGAGGAGACATTGCATGGAGTTATCTCTAAGGTTTTTTTCCAACTCTTGCAGCCTCTTTGGAAACATTTTTTAGAAATATTTTTAAACAATGATTATTTGATAAATAACTTAAAGCAATTGACAACTATGCTGCCTCAAAGAATCCCTCCCTTACTCTCCCTTATCACAGTAAATGGCAGCTTTGTTGCTCAGAAAATTTTTTATACCTCCCTACATCTAATCTATCAAAAATTCTTTGGTCTCCATATCAAAATTGTATCTATAATCTGACCATTTTCTCAGCAACTACGCTGCTACCATGTTCGTATGAGGCACTACCATCTTAATCAGGACTGCTGCAAGCTTTCTTGTTTCACTCTATCGATTCTCCTATAATAAACCTTTCTAAATGTAAGTCACATGACACACCTGTATTCAAAATTCTCTTATGACCTCCCATATCCTTCAAAGTTAAAGCCCAAGTCTTAGAAATCATTACCTTAAAAATCCTACACAATCTAACTGGGCCCAGCCTGCCTCCTTACATAAAAACTTGCTACCACTCTGATATACCATTCCCCAATTCACTCTGCTCCAGACACGGGCCTACTTTCTCCTTCTCATGTAGACTCCCACCTCAGGACCTTTACACTTACAGTTCCTTCTGACTCTCCCGATGATATCACATGATTGGCTTCTTTGCTTAATTCACGTCTGTTCAAATATCTTTCTACAAAAGATTCTATCAGTACCATGTAAAAATAGCACTCTATTCCAATCACTACATATCCCTTTATCCTGCTGTATTTGTCCTCAAAATACTACCATCTAATAGATTCATTAGTGTATTTTTACTGTTGGCTTCATCCCAATAGAATGACAGTAGGTGTTTTCTCCTTTTTGTTCACTGCTGTTTTCTCAGTACCTAGAAGAGTAACTGGTACACAGAACGTGCTCCATAACTCAAGGAACTATAAAATAACAAACTGTTTTTGCAATTAACATGAGCTAAATACCGTGAGGTTTCATTTCCCAATGGAAACACTTATATATAGAGATACAGAGTCTTCTGAATTTTATAATGATTTGGGAAGAATTGACCAAATTCCAATAGTAACTTGAACTTGCTTTTTTTAGGGTCCTAGAAAAATCTGAATTAAAACTATATTTTGTTGTAATAATTTAATTATAGTTTTATTATTTAAACTAAATAATTTCATTTATGTAGTGCTTCTTTTCTTTCTAAGATTGATTTTTAGATATATATATCCATAATTAATATTATGATTTAATACTTTTAAAGTTCTTACTATAAAAAAACTATTCTGGAATCAACTGCATAATTACATTTCCTCAGTGACCTTGTAATCTCATGAGCATTTACTCTAGACTAAACAGCCTCATTCAGCTGCCCTGTGTCTGACTGTCGATGAAAGAAGCTTGTTTGACAACTGCTTCAAGCAGAAACATATTTTTTTCCATGATTGCATAAAAAAGATTTAAAACTTACCAGACTAGAGCCAGACTAGAACTTTAAGCATAAAGGTTCATGTTAGATGTGTGAGCTGATTTCTAATTCAAATGCCAAGAAAAACAGATACTTAAAGACATTTTGCTGTCATAGTCAGTGGGGAAAAAAAGTTAATTTAGTAATATGTTCATAATTATAACCAAATTAAACATATATCATATATTTTATGCACAGACATATTGCAGTTTTTTCTGTGACTTTCCTATTTTTCCATGTTCTTTGATTTTCTGATGTCCCTAAGATTTTATAAAACTAACATTTAAACTTAGAGAGGACAGCATCAAAAACAAAGAAAACATACACCTTTCCTCCATTTTTTGACAATCCATGTATAATAGGTCAACAGGTAAAGACCTTGACCAAAAAACAGAAATTTCAATGTGATTTTTAAAAATGCTTCTCCAAAATGGTAAGAAAAAAATCACTTAAACAAATAGTCAATATGATACTTAATGATTAAACACTTGAAGCGTCAAAAATAAGAAACTGCAGTTATCAGAACTAGATAACACCAAGTTAGGAAGCTTTAGCCAAATTCAATAAAATATTTTAAAAACTGCAGTCAGAGTTAGAGCATTTAAAAGAAAAAATTCATTTTTTCAGATGATTTACTTCCAAATAAACCCCAGATACTCACCTAATAGAACAAAATTATTAGAGTTCAGTAAAGCAGCTAGATACAAAATAAAAAGATATTTATGAATCAGAGGGGCGCCTGGCTCAGTCAGTTAAGTGCATGACTTTGGCTCAGGTCATGATCTCACAGTTCATGAGTTCAAGCCCCACAATGGCTCCTGTGCTGACAGCTCAGAGCTTGGAACCTGATTTGGATTCTGTGTGTGGGTGTGTGTCTCTCTCTGCCCCTCACCCACTCATGCTCTGTGTCTCTCTCAAAAATAAATATTTAAAAAAATTTTTTTATTTAAAAAAAGAATCAGAAAGCATAATGAAAATAATTCTATAACAGCATCACAAGTATAACAAAAATTAATTTCTAAGAGAGATATATGAAAACTCAATAGATTTCAAATGCCCATTCTTTTCGAATCAGTTTATAAGTTTAAAGCAATTCCAAATAAAATCGCAAAAGGAGTGGTGCTTGATTATTATCTAAGGAATGAGCTGAATGGCTATATCTTAGTTAAGCTATTGATGGGTTTTGGTTTGTCTGATTACCTGTTTCACAATATCTTACTGTAAAAATTTTCAAATGTACAGAAAACTTGAAAGAATTATACAATGATTTGCTGCTTTGGCCAACAAAGTTTACTTGGAAGAATAAATGTATAAAAATGCTAAGAATTGGGGCACGTGGGTGGCTCAGTTGGTCAAGCGTCCAACTTCGGCTCAGGTCACGATCTCGCGGTTTGTGAGTTCAAGCCCCACATCGGGCTCTGTGCTGACAGCTCAGAGCCTGGAGCCTGCTTGGGATTCTGTCTCCCTCTCTCTCTGCCCCTCCCCTGCTCATGCTCTCTGTCTCAAAAATAAATAAAACATTTTTTTTAAATGCTAAGAATATTTTGAAAAAGATAAATAGCAAAGGAAGACTTGTCCCACCTGTGATAGACAAAATTCTGAAATGGCCTACAAGATTCCCTTATGTCATTCTTGCACAACTCCTTCTCAATGAGTGAATATGATGAATTTCACTCCTGAGATTAAATTATACTGCAAAAGGGATTTTGCAGATGTAATTAAGATCTCAAACAGGTTGACTGTCAGTTAATGAAAAGGGAAATTAGGGGTGCCTGGGTGACTCAGCATCCAACTTTGACTCAGGTCACGAGCTCATGGTTTGTGGGTTCAAGCCCTACACAGTGCTCTGTACTGATAGCTCAGAGCCTGAAGCCTGCTTTGGATTGTCTCCCTCTCTCTGTCCCTCTGCCACTCACTCACATTCTGTCTCTCTCTCTCTCTCTCTCTCAAAAATAAACATTAAGAAAATTATAATAAGAAAGAAGGGAAATTATCTAGGTGGGCCAAACTTAATCAGATAGGTAGCCTTTAAAAGAAAGAGTCAAAGTGATTTTCTCTTGCTGGCATCGAAGATGAAAGCCACCATAAGTTCTACATTTGGAAGGAGCCTAAGTCTGCCAATAATATGAAGAAGCTTGGAGACAACCCCCACAAGCCTCGCTTACATGGAACCACAGCACTTGCTGACATTTGATTATAACCACGTGACACCAGAATTACTTGGTTCTGGATAACCCATGCTCAGACTACTGACTCACAGACACTGATAACGAATGAGATAAAAATGGATGTTAAATTTGCACTAACTTGATACACAGCAACAGAAAAAAACTGCATAGCTTAATATTAAAACATATCATGAATTTAAGTTAATAATTATGTGATACTGTTAAATACTAAAACACAGATTAATGGAAAAGAAAGGGTAGCGGAGAAAAAGTCTTAGTATATTAATAAAACACATCAGTAGAAAAAAAAAGTCTTATTGAATATATTGGTCTGGGCCAACTGATTTACCATGTTGAAAAAAATAAAGATTCTTTTATAGCTCCTTACAAAAAATAAATTCCAGATGAATTAAGTAGATAAAAAATTGAAGCTACACAAATATTAGAATATAAATATATATAAAGTTCTATGTTGGTTTAGGACCTAGTAGAAGAAAAATGGAAAACTAACAGGACATCATCAATACATTTTACTGCTTAGAGATGAAAACTACTTCATATCATAAACAATATAAAATTAAAAAATAAAATTTTAAATTTCAAGGGTTAATAGTCTTACTATACAGCTGACTCATTTAAATAAATAAGGGAAACAATACTACCCCAGTAAAAAAGAAGACAAAGAATAAACAGACAACTCATGCATAGGAGGAAAAGAGGAAAAGAAATTACCAGGAGGACTGTGCCACAAATATAAAGACAGTACTAAGATGCTAAAAAAAGCAAATGGCACATGCAATGGCACAAAAATGTGTGAGAAACAATAAGACTCTTAAGAAACACCAAGTATGAGGGGGCAGGGTATTATGACTACAAAGACAGGAGTCAGATTGTATGGGTGATGATGAGCCACTGAAAGATATTAATGACAGCGAGACATGACCAGATTGATAATATTAAAAACTCTTCTATGAATGAAGAAGTGCTTAAGGGGCACCTGCCTGGGTGGCTCAGTCAGTTAAGTGTCCCACTTAGGCTCAGGTCATGATCTCACGGTTAGTGAGTTCAAGCTGCATATCAAGCTCTCTGTTGTCAGCCCAGGGCCTGCTTCAGATCCTCTCTCCCCCAACCCTCTGCCCTTCCCCTGCTTATGCTTAATCTCTCTCTCTCTCTCTCTCTCTCTCTTTCTCTCTCTCTCTCTCTCAAAATAAATAAATGAACATTAAAAAGAAGAAGAAGAAATGTTTAAGAAGGGAAACAGGGGTGCCTGGTGGTTCAGTTGCTTAAGCCTCAGACTCTTAACTTCAGCTCAGGTAATGATCTTGCAGTTCGTGGGTTCATGCCCCATATCAGGCTCTGTGCTAGCAGTGCAGAGCCTGCTTGGGATTCTCTCTCCCCTCTCTCTCTGCCCCTCCCCTGTTCATGCTCACTCTCACTCTCAAAATAAATAAATAAATGTAAAAAAAAAAAAAAAAAACAAGAAGAAGAAGGGTGACAAAGAGAGTGTTATAACAAAAAAAATTGATAGAATATGTTCAATGCCTCATCTCAAAGTCTTGATATATAAAGTTCCAATTTATCAACTGAAAAAAAAAAACCAAACAGTTTTTAAGACCAAAAGAATGGTCATGAAAGCATCTCCAAGGTTACTGTGAAGATAGGTCTTCTATTCTAGGGACTATAACCTATCCTAGTCCCTCAAGAACAAAAACTTTTAATTGCTCTGCCAATAGTAATGATTTGTTAACAGGTCAGTTACTTTTGGTAGGTTGGTTTTATCAATATAGTCTATGGCCACACAAGACAACAAAACTGGCAGGTATTCACAGAGATCAAAAAACTTTCTAGTTAACTAACTCAATTCAATACTATTATTACTATCACAAATTTTTTCACCATTGGTTATGTAATAATAGCTAAATAAGCTTAGCATCTGATGAGGAAGGACTCAAGATACTAAACCATCAGACTTTAAATCTGTTTTGTAAAGTTATCATAACTGAGAGCACCTGGCTGGCTGGCTGAGTCAGTAGAGCATGTGACTCTTGATCTCAGGGCTATAAGTTCGAGTCCCACATTGGGTACAGAGATTACTTAAAAATAAAATCTTCAGGGACACCTGGGTGGCTCAACCGGTTGTTTCCCACTTCAGCTCAAGTCATGACCTCACAGTTCAAGGGTTCGAGCCCCTCGTCAGGCTCTGGGCTGACAGCTCAGAGCCTGGAGCCTGCTTCAGATTCTGTGTCTCCCTCTCTCTCTCTCTCTCTCTCTCTCTCTCTGCCCCGCCCCCGGTGGTACTCCCTCTCTCAAAAATTAATAAGTAAACATTAAAAATTTTTTTTAATCTTTAAAAAATAAAAAATAGGGCTGCCTAGGTGGCTCAGTCCGTTGAACATCTGACTTTGGCTCAGGTCATGATCTCACAGTTCGTGGGTTCGAGCCCCACATCTGGCTCTGTCCTGACAGCTCAGAGCCTGGAGCCTGCTTTGGATTCTATGTCTCCCTCTCTCTCTGCTCCTCCCCCGACTGCACTGCACTCTCTCTCTCAAAAACTAAATAAACATTAAAAAAAATTTTTTTAATAAAAAAATAAACCTAGCATAACTGACAGCACAGACGTATCAGTTGTGTTAACAGATCTTATTTAAAGATCGCATTTTATCTTATAAAACTAGTTTTATTTTTGTAATAACCTCATGAATGAAAAACTCATGTTAAATAAATCACTTCCATCTACTTAAAACAGTAGAGAGATTTGATTAAATAATTAGAAACTGAAGAATAAAACTGATAAGCACTCATAATTTATATCAGTTAAGGGAATAACTCTTCTTTGGGTGGAAGGTAGTAAAATATTAACTAGAAATCCAGTTGATTATTAAAAAGACAATCTCAGAGTGCCAATCAATGAGACTACTAGACTAACCACTAAAGCCATCGTCTAGGGAATTGCAATTAGCAGTTAAATTTTCCCAATGCTTTCTCCCACTGGCACAGAATTAATAAACAAGTTTACATATTGCCTTGAGCAAACAAGAAGAGTACTACCAGTGCAAAGTGAAATATAATTATACATTCATAATACTCTCCTGAGTGAAAATTTTTCATTTATTCTTCTTCTGCTTCTCAAATTTAACTAACTCTAGAAAAGACCCTAGTAAAAACCACTAAAAACTTCATGGCAATGTACTTTTGATTTCATCCTTTATCAAAGTTACACGTGAGAAAAAAAATATAATTCTTTGGAGACACAATGGCTCCCAAGACTTTATATCACTTAATTCCCAAAATATATAATTAAAATTATTTGGGGGGCACCTGGGTGGCTAAGCAGGTTGAGAGTCTGACTTCAGCTCAGGTCATGATCTCATGGCTCTTGAGTTCTAGCCCCTCATCGTGTTCTGTGCTGACAGCTCACAGCCTGGAGCCCATTTCCAGTTCTGTGTCTCCTTCTCTCTCTGACCTTTTCCTGCTCGTGCTCTGTCTGTCTCTCTCTCTCTCTCAAAAATAAATAAACATTAAAAAAAATTTTTTTTAATAAAATTATTTTGAAAGAGCCTGCATCCATATTTTTGCACCAACTAAAGTGAAACTACAAACTATACCATTCTTAACTTCACCAAGTCATATAGATTTCAAAGCAGATATAAGAAAATAGAAACAAGATAGTTAATTTATTCTTTATTTGCCTCTAGAAGAATTGAACTTGTTCCTCTATAGGATAACGTAATATAAAATGGAAATTTTGTTGTAATAGGAAAAAAAAATAAAAAGAGTAGAAGGTAGAGGACCGGGGGAAGTGGGAGCACCCACTGTAGTAAAGGGATACACAGGGCTTAGTAGATACAAGACATGGACAACTCTTAGGACACATGTGTAACTATTACACCTTTAGTCAACTTAAGTTTATATTGTACTCTAACAGCAGCACCTTTTAGGATACCAAATAATTCTCTGAAAAGTCACTTCACAGAAAAAATTCTTGTTTGTTTCTAAATGTTTCTGAAAGTTAGAGTAAGTAAAAATATATTCTTAGATTTATAAAGCTTTCTTTCATAAGAAAAAAATAAGATAGCATATAGCTTCAAATAATAACTACATTAAAAGAAATGAACTAATAGCATAAGAAATCAATTTAGAGTTTATTTTTGGCAAATGTTTTGTATGAGGTTATAACATCACCAAAAAGACAGCTTTTGAGCAAATCCTGGCTCCAAAAACTAAAGCGATCTGTATGGAATTCAATCCCTTTCTCAAGGTAGAAGGCTGAAGAGCTGTGAGTGAATTCTATCTTCACAGATAAATAGTTCTATATCAAGAAAAAGTCAATATTTCCTTAGCAATTTTGACATCACTGTTGATGATCTAGAAATTCCTGCACTACTTAGCCACAGATGGCTAAAAGAAAGTGTTATAGGGGCGCCTGTGTGGCTCAGTTGGTTAAGCATCCAACTTCAGCTCAGGTCATGATCTCATGGTTCATGGGTTTGAGCCCTGCGGCAGGCTCTGTGTTGACAGCTCAGAACCAGGAGCCTGCTTTGAATTCTGTGTTTCCCTCTCTCTCTGCCCCTCCCCTGCTAATGTTCTGTCTCTCTTTCTCTCAAAAATAAATAAAACATGGAAAAAAAATTTTTTAAGAAAAAAAGAGAAAATATTATAGTCAAGCTCTACTGACTTAAATACATACATGTTTATTTGTAATCAAAAAAATTTGCCTTCTTAACTGTTATGGATATAAAATATATGTAGAGTCTGTTGAGAGCAGCAAAAATCTACCTTGAGAATTCTGGAACTAACTATATTATAAATAGTCAATGGCTAATGAAAGTCCCCCAACCACCACTACCAAAAAAAAAGAAAAGAAAAGAAAAAGGAAAAGGAAAAGAAAAAGAAAAAGAAACAAAAAAGAAAAAAAAGTGATCCAGCCTCCTTTATTTAGGTTCAAATAAGACTGCAGGTAAGAAAAACTTGGGAAAAGTACAAACACTATATGGTAATACCTTATATAAAGAACACTTACCCGGGCATTATATCGTAATTAAGGTGTCTATCCACCATGAAGACCTAACAACTGTAAACATTTATGCTCCAAATGTGAAAGCACCCAAATATATAAATCAATTAATCACAAACATAAAGAAACCCATTGATAACAATACCATAATAGTAGGGGACTTCAACACCTCACTTACAGCAATGGACAGATCATCTACACAGAAAATTAACAAGGAAATAATGGCTTCAAATGACACACTGGACCAGATGGACTTAACAGATATATTGAGAACACTTCATCCTAAAGCAACAGAATATACATTCTTCTCTAGTGCATATGGAACGTTCTCCACCCCCAACAAGTACAAAAAGATCAAGAACATACCAAGCATATTTTCAGACCATAACGCTATGAAACACGAAATCAACCACAATTAAAAAAAAGTTGGAAAGATAACAAATACTTGGAGGCTAAAGAACATCCTACCAAAGAATGAATGGGCTAACCAAGAAGTTAAAAAGGAAATTAAAAAGTACATGGAAGCCAATGAAAATGGCAACACCGCATCCCAAAACCGCAGCAAAGGTGGTCATAAGAGGGGAATGTATAGCAATCCAGGCCTTCCTAAAGAAGGAAGAAAGATCTCAGATACACAACCTAACCTTACACCTTAAAAAGCTGGAAAAAGAATAGTAAATAAAACCCCAAACCAGCAGAAGACAGGAAATAATACAGATTAGAGCAGAAATCAATGTTATCAAAACCAAAAAAAAACCAGAACAGATCAATGAAACCAGAAGCTGGTTCTTTGAAAGAATTAATAAAATTGATAAACCACTAGCCAGTTTGATCAAAAAGAAAAAGGAAAGGACCCAAATAAATAAAATCAAGAATGAAACAGGACAGATCACAACCAACACAGAAATAAAAATAATAATAAGAGAATATTATGAGCAATTATATGCCAATAAAATGGAAAATCTGGAAGAAATGGACAAATTCCTAGAAACATATGAACTACCAAAACTGAAACAGTAAGAAATAGAAAATTGGAACAGACCCATAACCAGTAAAGAAATCGAATTAGTAACCAAAAATCTCCCAAAAAAACAAGAGTACAGGGCCAGATGGCTTTCCAGGGGAATTCTACCAAACATTTAAGGAAGAGTTAACACCTATTCTCTTGAAGCTGTTCCAAAAAATAGAAATGGAAGGAAAACTTCCAAACTCTTTCTATGAAGCCAGCATTACCTCGATTCCACAACCAAAGACCCCACTAAAAAGGAGAACTATAGACCAATTTCCCTGATGAATACGGATGCAAAAACAAGATATTAGCCAACCAGATCCAACAATACATTAAAAAAATTATTCACCACGACCAAGTGGGATTTATACCTGGGATGCAAGGCTGGTTCAATATCTGCAAAACAATCAATGTGATTCATCACATCAATAAAAGAAAGGACAAGAACCACATGATCCTCTCAATAGATTCAGAGAAAGCATTTGACATACAGCATCCTTTCTTGAGAAAAACCCTTAAGAAAGTAGGGATAGAAGAATACCTCGAGATCATAAAAGCCATATATGAAAGACCCAAAGCTAATATTATCCTCAATGGGGAAAAACTGAGAGCTTTCCCCCTAAGGTCAGGAACAAGACAGGGATCTCCACTCTCACCACTGTTATTCAACAAAGTATTGGAAGTCTTAGCCTCAGCAATCAGACAACACAAAGAAATAAAAAGCATCCAAATCAGCTAGGAGGAGGTCAAACTTTCACTCTTTGCAGACGAAATGATACTCTATATGGAAAACCCAAAAGATTCCGCCAAAAAACTGCTAGAACTGATCCATGAATTCAGCAAAGTACCAGGATATAAAATCAATGCACAGAAATCAGTTGCATTCCCATACACCAACAATCAGAGAAAGAAATAAAGGAATTGATCCCACTTACAATTGCACCAAGAACCATAAAATACCTAGGAATAAACCTAACCAAACAGGTGAAAAATCTATACACTGAAAACTATGGAAAGCTTATGAAAGAAATTGAAGAAGACACACAAAAAAAAGGAAAAATATTCCATGCTCCTGGATAGGAAGAACAAATATTGTTAAAATGTCAGTACTACCCAAAGCAATCTATGTATTCAATGTAATGCCTATCAAAATAACACCAGCATTCTTCACAGAGCTAGAACAAACAATCTTAAAATTTGTATGGGACCAGAAAAGACCCCGAATAGCCAAAGCAATCTTGAAAAAGAAAACCAAAGCAGTAGGCATCACAATCCCGTACTTTAAGCTGTATTACAAAGCTGTAATCATCAAGACAGTATGGTACTAGCACAAAAACAGACATTCAGATCAATGGAACAGAATAGAGAACCCAGAAATGGACTCACAAACATATGGCCAACTAATCTTTGACAAAGCAGGAAAGAATATTCAATGGAATAAAGACAGTCTCTTCAGCAAGTGGTGCTGGGAAAATTGGACAGCGACATGCAGAACAATGAACCTGGACCACTTTCTTACCCCATACACAAAAATAAACTCAAAATGAATGAAAGACTTAAATGTAAGACAGGAAGCAAAATCCTCAAGGAGAAAGCAGGCAAAAATCTCTTTGACCTTGGCTGCAGCAACTTCTTAACATGTCTCCGGATGCAAGGGAAACACAAGCAAAAATGAACTATTGGGACTTCATCAAAATAAAAAGCTTCTGCACGGTGAAAGGAAACAACCAGCAAAACTAAAAGGCAACCAATGGAATGGGAGATGACATTTGCAAACAACATATCAGATAAAGGGTTAGTATCCAAAATCTATAGAGAACTTATCAAACTCAACACCCAAAAACAATCCAGTGAAGAAATGGGCAAAAGACATGAATAGATGCTTCTCCAAAGAAGACATCCAGATGGCTAACTGACACATGAAAAAAATGCTCAACATCACTTATCATCAGGGAAATACAAATCAAAACCACAATGAGATACCACCTCACACAGAATGGCTCACATTAACAACTCAAGCAACAGATGTTGGCGAGGATGCAGAGAAAGAGGATCTCTTTTGCACTGCTGGTGGGACTGCAAACTGGTGCAGCCCCTCTAGAAAACAGTATGGAAGTTCCTCAAAAAATTAAAAATAGAACTACCCTATGACCCAGCAATTGCACTACTAGGTATTTATCCAAAGGATACAGGTATGCTGTTTCTAAGGGACACATGCACCCCAACGTTTATAGCAGCACTATCAACAATAGCCAAAGTATGGAAAGAGCCCAAATGTCCATCGATGGATGAATGGATGAAGTAGATGTGGCATATATATACAATGGAGTATTACTCAGCAATCAAAAAGAATGAAATCTTGCCACTTAAAACTATGTGGATGGAGCTGGAGGGTATTATGCTAAGCAAAATTGATCAGAAAAAGACAAATATGACTTCACTCATAAGAGGACTTTAAGATACAAAACAGATGGACATAAGGGAAGGGAAGCAAAAATAACATAAAAACAGGGAGGGAGGACAAAAACATAAGAGACTCTTAAATATGGAGAACAGAGAGTTACTGGAGGGGATGTGGGAGGGGGGATGGGCTAAATGGGTAAGGGGCATTAAAAATCTACTCCTGAAATGACGGTTGCACTATATGCAAACTAACTTGGATGTAAATTTTAAAAAATAAAATTAAAAAAAAATTTTTTTTAATTTTTTAAAAGAACACTTACCCCACATTTTAAAATCTAAATCATAATGACAAAGACAAAATGAAATCAAAAAGGGTTCCAAACAATCAGAAGAGTTGCCAAAGTTTACTAAATTTAACAATTTACTCAAAACAAAGAGAAAAAGCAGTTAATTAAGCTACATCTATTTTACACAGATTTCTAATGGGGTTAGTTAAATATACACACGTGTATATATAGCAGCAGCACCAAAAATAACACATTATAAGAGGAAGATGAGGATATTCCACTGCAGAAACCCAGTAAGAATTGGCAAAAATAAAACACTAAATGCTAGAGGTAATGAACTTTAAGAAAAAAAAAAAAAACAGCCAGAACTCAGCTGCTGGGAAAGGCAAAGGTTGGCTGCTACTGGGGGAGAAGTAGAAAACCTATGGCCACCCTCCTCAACTCTGTGGTGACACAGGGAAAAGCCTTCAAACACTGAGGAAAGGCAGAAAACCCATTTGTACCTGTGCTAACACAATGATGCAAAGCAGAGATTGGGGGAGGAAGAGAAAACTGCCTTACACCCAAGACTTCCCATCCCTATCAACACCTACTGTTTAGTTGTGGAGCTGGGAGAGGAATAGCTAACACACCTGCACTCTGAAATAAAAGATAAAAGTTGTTTGCCTCAGGAAAGAGACAGGTACACCAAGAAAGCACCACTCTGAGGTTCCAGCATATAAGACCGCTTGAGGCTAAAGTTAGAACAGGAGAACTAAGAAACCCCCTTGTTCCCACCACAAAACTTATTCCAAGTAAAGAGAAGAAGTAGTCTATTGCTGGGGAGAGAGAACCCAAGAGAGAATCCCTATGGGGCTCGGGCTGGCAGCACCTGCTGAGAGCTAAGAGTGGAGCAAGAAGACTGAAAAGATCCCTCCAGCACCCCAGGCCTCATACTAGGCACAAAGTGGCAACAGACTATAACTGGAAGAATATGAAGCCTATCAACATCAACTGAATCAACAACAAAACCCAAACTAAGATCAAACTACAGACTTAATGCTTAACTCCCTACACTAATGCCTTGGCAGAAGAACAGGACATAAATATTTTCAGGCATAAATATTATTTATCTCAGTCTCTGTTCTGTCACACAGATTATCCAATATTCAAACAAGAATTACAATAAACACAAGAAAGCAGGAAAAACAAATCTATCATCACGACACAAAATAAAATAGTCAACAGAACCAAACCCAGAGATGTTGGAACTATCAAAGAGGCACTTTAAACTAACATGATTACTAAGTTAAAGGATCTAGTGAAAAAGGTAGAGAACATGTAGAAACAGGGGATTTCAGAAAAGAGGTGAAAATTATAAAAAGGAATGATATGGAAATACTAGTTATGAAAATAGCAAGATGAGAAAGAAATCCTTTAATGAAAAAAAGAAATCTGTGAAGAATAAATGGTTGAGATATTTACAAAAGAAAAACAACAAATTATAAATCCAGAAAGTACAGAGAAACTTGGAAAGCTCAGAGAAACTGTATTTTTACATATAACGGTCAGTTCCTTGTAGGAAACATATAGTAAATCTTGGGTTTAATGCAATCTGACAATCTCTGCTTATTATGTGGAATATTTAGACCTGTGCTATCCAATATGGGAGCCACTAGCTATACATCATTATTTAAACTAAACTGAATTAGGGGTGCCTGGGTGGCTCAGTTGGTTAAGCGTCCAACTTTGGCTCAGGTCATGATCTCACAGCTCATGGGTCTGAGTCCCGCATCGGGCTCTGTGCTGACACAGCTGGCTCGAGCCTGGAGCCTGCTTTGGATTCTGTATCTTCCTCTCTCTCTCTCTCTCTGCCCCTCCCCTGCTGGTGCTCTGTCTCTCTGTCTCTCTCTCAAAAAGAAATAAACATTAAAAATAAATACATAAACAAACTGAATTAAAATTTAAAATTCAATTCTTCAACTGCGGTAGACACATTCAAGTGCTCAGTAGAAATATGGAACTGAGGACTGCTATTTTGGACAACAGAGACATATAATATTCCTATCACTTCAGAAAGTTGTATTGGATAGTACTGTTTTAGGTCATTTAAAAAGATGTTTTTTAATGTGTATTTATTCTTGAGAGAGAGAGAGAGAGAGAGAGAGAGAGAGAGCGAGCACGCGCGCGCACACAACAGACCATGAACAGGGGAGGGGGCAGAGAGAGAGGGAGACACAGAATCCGAAGCAGGCTCCAGGCTCTGAGCTGTCTGCACAGAGCCTGAAGTGGGGCTCAAACCCATGAACCATAAGATCATGACCTGACCCGAAGTCAGATGCTTAACTGACTGAGCCACCTAGGTGCCCCCTAGATCATTTACATGTAATGCAATTACAGACATAGTTAAGACTAAATCCACTACTATGCTGTTTCCTAATTGTATCATATCTTTATTTTTTGTCACCCTCTTTTCCTGTGCTCCTCTTCATTAATGAAGTATTTTTATGATCTCATTATTTTCTCTGCTAGTGATTTACTGACTATCCCTCTTTTTTTTCTAACATTTTTAGTATTGCTGTAGGGTTTATATTAAACATCTTTAGCTTATCACAATCTATCTCCAGATAGTTCGCCTCTCTTCCTATCCTTTGTACTGTTTTCATCCATTTCACTTGTGCATTCTCATTATGCATGCCTACTTCCATAATCTTTCAAATGTAATTTTGATGACAAAACTATTGGAAAATGCAAAGCCCTGTAACAAAGGAATATTACTTTACATACTCTGTTGTCACTAACATTAAAAATAAAGATTTTTTAAAAATTTATTTTGAGATCTAGAATTCTGGCACTTGCTAACCCAATAAAAGATAAGAAACCAACATCTTTATCACTAACTTTTTACATCATGAAACCTATTATTGTCTGTCTCAAGCTTCAATTTTGGCCAATTATTTGACAAATCTATCTCAAACTCAAAAGGGGTTTAGGTTTTGTTTCACATCCCTTTGGCTTCATGTTTGGAAGATGTAGGACCTTAAGAGAATACAGAACTAAAGAAAATATTAAGATCTACCAAATAGCAGATTAGTAAATTATCTACCATTTTAATAGTAATTTGATCTTAGAGCCTCCAGTTTCATATGTAAAATACTATGCGTCATATTCAAGATTTTGGTTTTGAAGATACATGTAGGGATTTTTTTGTTGTTTTTTTCTGTTTTTTGTGGGTTTTTTTGTATGTAGGTTTTATTATCTGTTTCATCTATCTTGTTTTTGCTTTTTGGGTCTTTTTTTTTTTTTTTAGAGAGAGAGGGAGAGCACAAGCAAGGGAGAGGGGTAGAGACAGGCACAGAGAGAGAGAGAGAGAGAGAGAGAGAGAGAGAGAATGAAGGAGGAGGAGGGAGGGGGGGAATCTTTTTTTTTTTTTTTTAACGTTTATTCATTTTTGAGACAGAGAGAGACAGAGCATGAACAGGGGAGGAGCAGAGAGAGAGGGAGACACAGAATCTGAAACAGGCTCCAGGCTCTGAGCTGTCAGCACAGAGCCCGACGCGGGGCTCGAACTCACGGACCACGAGATCATGACCTGAGCCGAAGTCAGACGCTTAACCGACCAAGCCACCCAGGCGCCCCGGAGGGGGGGAATCTTAAGCAGGCTCCACACTCAGCACAGATTAAGACGCGGGGCTCAATCCCACAACCCTGGGATCATGACCTGAGCCGAAATCCAGAGTCGGAGGCTGAACCGACTGACCCACCCAGGCGACTGACTGGAGGGGTCTTCTTTTTTAATTACTTTTTAATCACCTGGTGTCGCTGAACCTATTACTTTCTTTTCACATTACATTTTTTTTTTTAATGTTTATTTATTTTCAAGAGAGAGAGAGAGAGAGCACAAGTTGGAGAGGGGAAGATAGAGAGAGACAGACACAGAATCCAAAGCAGGCTCCAGGCTCAGCTGTCAGTGCAAAGCCCAATATGGAGCTCAAACCCATGAACTCTAAGATCATGACCTGAGCCAAAGTTGGACATTTAATCGACTGACCACCCAGGCTCCCCTCACTTTATATTCTTTACACTATTTTATTTTGTTAAGAAGCAATGGTTTCTGAGTCTTCTTTTCATTCAAAAGTTTAGGTTGAGAAACCAGCCCAAGACATGGATTTGTTCCATCCAACAAAGTCTGTACTTACACTTTTCAAGTATATTGTAGATACCCACCTGGTTCACTGACACAGACTATGATCATCTCCATCACTCAAAAGAGTCACAATCCCAGGTTCATTTCCAAAACAGATGCATATAGTATGGCTTTTGAGCCACTGGGCCATCCCTACATTATACCTTTTGACTAAATACATTTTGTGGCTCATTTCTCATAAATATACTTATGCTGTAAACAACAGACAATGAGTAAATCTACTCTTTTTCATGGCAAGGTCACAACTCTCATATTTTTACTGGCTTACTAACGACTAAATTAAGCCCCTATTTCTAAAAAAAAAATAAATAAATACACAGTGAGCTGAAAATGAACAGCTACTTCAGTATGACTGCCAACGACATCACTAAAAAGAAAACTAATATAATGCAATCTTAACTCAAAAGACCTAATAAAACCACAGAAAAAATAATGTGTACCCTTAGTATTAAGAACCATTCATTTTTTGCAGAAGAGTACAGTTCTATAAATTCAAAATCTAAAAAATTTTTTAAAGTGTAATTTAAAAATAGTACCAACAGTGAAGCCCTAAAATCAGCTCCTCAATGAGAAGTTCTTAGACACTTACCCAAGTCTTCCCAGCATCTCAAGCTCAGGAACTTGTGGTCCACATGTCTCTATCTGCAGTGGTTGGTATTCATATAGAGCTTCTTCAAGCTTTTGAATAGGTGCTAATGAAATATGCTGACCCTGTTAGAAAAATGAATTAGAGCAATATCTTTTAATATTATTTTCATATTACTATTTATCTGTAGACTAAATTCCTTACTTTAAAAATATTATCTATTAACTCTGCTATTTCATGGGTACAATTCATTATATTACTGAAACCCACATTATATAATTAACATATGGTAATTGACATGATTTAAAAGAAGAAAACCAAATCCATCATTAAATTCAAATTTAGCATTGGGACTCCCGGGTGGCTTGGTCAGCTGAGCGTCCAACTCTTGATTTTGGCTCAGGTCATGATCTCAGAGTTCTCCTGTGCTGAGCAACTGGAGCCTGCCTGGGATTTTCTCGGTCTCTCTCTCTCTCTGTCCCTCCCCCGCTTGCACATGCTGCATGCGCTCTCTCTCTCTCTCTCTCAAAAAAATAAAATGGGTGATGGGCATTGAGGAGGGCACTTGTTGGGATGAGCACTGGGTGTTGTACGTAAGCCAATCTGACTATAAATTATATTTACATAGATAAAAATTTAAAAAAATTTTTTTTAAATTAAAAATAATAATAAATTCAAATTTAGCCTTAAAGAGTATATATCTATTCACTATCACTGGTAGAATTCAGCACATATATAAGTGCAGTCCATCCTCATATTTTCCTATTTTTATTATACAGCTTTGACAATTTTGGTACTCAGTGTTTTACTGAAAGCCCTAATTAGGCAAGAACACTAATTAAATTATTCCCCACAAAATTTTGCCACATAAATGTCTACATAAAAGTCTTTAAAATGAGGGGCGCCTGGGTGGCGCAGTCGGTTAAGCGTCCGACTTCAGCCAGGTCACGATCTCGCGGTCCGTGAGTTCGAGCCCCGCGTCAGGCTCTGGGCTGATGGCTCGGAGCCTGGAGCCTGTTTCCGATTCTGTGTCTGCCTCTCTCTCTGCCCCTCCCCCGTTCATGCTCTGTCTCTCTCTGTCCCAAAAATAAATAAAAAACGTTGAAAAAAAAAAAATTAAAAAAAAAAAAGTCTTTAAAATGAAATAAAAAACTTACTTACCAAGTGTGTGGATATGATAGTTACTTATACCTCCCGCCCCCACAAACACACACATAGAGGGAATTCTGTATAGTAAAAACTAAGTTGAATGAAACATCCGGGATTTTTCTGAAAAGAAATAACTACTGACTAACTAAAATAAAAGGACTGTATTTAATTACAAGCATACAAAATTAAAGACCACTGAGCTATATAAATCATTACATTGAGATTTATCATACATTTGAACACAGATTCTAATTTTTAAAAATCCCTATTTTTTTATATAGTCCATGTTTTCAGATTCTAACTCTAGTTATTTTTTCTTTGTATAGTTCTCAACAACTTAATTCCTAGCTTTTTAATAAAAACGAGCTCTTGCAGTTATTAATCCCACCATATTCTAGTTTATAGTTTAGTTCTGTTGTTACCTCCCTTAGTTTCCTTTATTTTTCTTCTAAGTTACTAAGTTGGATACACAGTACATTTCTCTTTTATTTGAAAAAAAAAAAGTAAAAACTATGACTTAAAAGTGATAAAGTGCAACTGAGGCAGTGAGAAACAACCATTGAAGACATCTGCATGTGACTTGTGGTTTTTCTTTTCAACAAAGTTTAATCCCATGTAGCATCACCCTAGTTAGTTTACTGTCAGGTATTAATAACTTCTTTGACAACGCAACCTCAAAAGTTCTTCCCCAAACACTGGCAAAGGACTCAAACTGCCATTTAGCATATAAAAAGACGCTTAACATTTCTAGTCATTAAGGAAATGCAAATGAAAACCACAATGATATACCATGTAACACCCATGACTATTAAGGATGGCTATTATCCAAAACAAACAAATAAAACCACAGAAAATAACAAGTTTTGTCAAAGATGTAAATAAATTGGAACTCTTGTGCATTGCTGGTAGGAAGGTAAAATGGCACACCCACTATGGAAAACAGGATGTTGATCCCTCAAAATATTAAATATAGAATTATCATATAAGCCAACAAAATTCCATTATTGACTATATACACAAAAGCAGTGAAAGCAGGAACTCGAACAAATATTTGTACACCAATGTTCATAGCATCATTACTGACAATAGCCAAAAGGTAGGAGCAACCCACGTGTCCATTGATGGATGAATAAATAAACCGAATGTAGCATATATACACAATGGAATATTATTCAGCCTTAAAAAGTTAAAAACGTTGACACATGTTAAAATGTGAATGAATCTTAAAAACATTATGCTAAGTAAAATAAGCCAGTTATAGGGGCGCTTATGTGGCTCAGTCAAACATCCAACTCTTGACTTTCAGCTCAGATCATGATCTCACAGTTTGGGAGTTCGAGCCCCACATCAGGCTCTGTGCTGATAGCATGGAGCCTGCTTGGGATTCTGTCTCCCTCTCTCTTTGCCCCTCCCTTGCTTGCTCTCTGTCTTTCAAAATAAATAAAAATAAACTAGAAAAGAAGAAGATGAAGATGAAGATGAAGATGAAGATGAAGATGAAGATGAAGAAGAAGAAGAAGAAGAAGAAGAAGAAGAAGAAGAAAGAAGCCAGTTACAAAAGGACAAACACTATATGATTCTAATTACCTGAGATTCCTAGAGTAGTCAAATTCATAGAGACAGAAAGTAGAATGGTGGCTGCCAGAAGCTAGGGTGAGGCAGGAAGGAGACAGGATGTTAGTATTTAATAGGTACAGAAGTTTTAGTTGGAAAAGATTGAAAAAGTCTGGAGATGGATGCACTACAATATGAATGTACTTAATATCAATAACCATATACTTAAAAGTTAAAATGGTAAAGTTTATGTCGTGCATATTTTACCATAATTTTTAAAAATGGGTTTTAGATATTCTGATTTACTCATTTACCTGGCTAGAATAATACACAGGAAAAGAAGAAGTGAAATACCTAGAAAACTTTGTTAACATTATTTTAACCCTTAACCTCCATATGTTTCAGAGCCTTTCTAAATAAACATGAAACTGTCAAGCGAAATCTTACACTATCTCACAGTAATCCAATCTCTGAATAATGAATCTAAGAACAGGGGGTTACACATGTTAAGAAGAGGATTGCCCAAGTGACACATTTTAAGTGGCATTTTGACATTCCTGTTTCAAAGTGTCTTCTTCATAACCTGCCAAGTACTAAATTCTCCTGCCATCTGATACAAAAAGTCCAGTATTAACGTCACACTGTTAGGTTAGGAGGGAAAAAAAAAAGAAAGAAAAAGAAAAACTGTAAGAATTAAAGAAGGAACCTATTATAGTTCCACTAACATAGTAACGCAGATTTACTTTATTACTCCCACTTTCATTTTATAAATCAGTGTAATGCCCAGAAAAGATGATACAGAATGGGTATTTTCAAGAGCTAGAACACTTTCCAGAAAAAAATAATATTCAGAAGAGACAGGCTCTCTTAAGTCATTACAGTAGGAAACATACTTAATCATTCACTAAATGCCAGCAATAAAGCCCAAGTTACTAAAGCTATGAAATCATATAATCTAAAATCTTCTCTGCAAGTTGGTAGGCACATGAAAGATCAACTGGTAATATTAACAGTTAACATTATTTACTTGGTGCCAGGCACTGGCCTAAGGGTTTTGTTTTTAGTTTTTTAATGTTTATTTATATTTGAAAGAGCAAGAGAGAGAGACATAGAGGGAGTAGGGGAAGGGCAGAGAGAGAGACGGAGACCCAGAATCTAAAGCATGTTCCAGGCTCTGAGCTGGACGTGTGGCTTCAACTTCAAACAGCAAGATCATGACCTGAGTCCAAGTTGGCCACTTAGCCATCCAGGTGCCCATAAGGGCTTTTTTTTAATGCACTATTTCATTAGTATTCACAATAGTTCTAGGAGATAAATACTATTATTCCTACTTTACAGATAAGAAACAGGGGTTTAGATATGTGACTTAGCAAGGTCACACAGTATTAATGACAGATTGAGTATCAGAAGCCAATCCTGTCAGATTCTAAAGCCTATGTTCTTTTCCCCTAACTTCCTTATTTTATGAATAAAAAAGCTAAAATATAAATTTTCCTAAAGTCACATAGTAAGAGTCAAATCTCCTAATTCCTATCTCATATGGGTTCTACCATACAACACTACCTTTTAATATCTTATTTTTAGACAATATAATCATGGCTGCTCAATTTAAAAGTTTGATATTAATAAGTAAATCCTAGATAGTTAAAAATAAATTTTACTACAAACCCTAATAACTGAAATATGGTCAAAATAACACAGGGTCAAAGAGGATTCTTTTTAATTATGCGATTTAGAGAACAATAAACGTTACTCTGTGATAATTCTGTTTACCATGAGAATGATAAAACAAAATTCATAAATGATGCACAACTTAACCTTGTAATGTTCAATCAATCTTTCCCCAAAAATACTTGGTGTGAGATAGATGCCAAGTTTCTCAGATCTAAAGCTAGAAGAATTTACAGGACAAATCATGGACATAATTAAAATTAAAATTAAAATTAAAATTAAAATTAAAATTAAAATTAAGTCACCAACAGAGAAAATGTCTTAGCAAGTCCTACAAGGAAAGTGTTGGGGTTTTTTTTAAGTGACTGGAGGCAAAAAAGTCTCGAAAAGTTTGGATGCAAAATGGTAACTGAACGTGCTATTTCCACCAAAACAGTTATGATATGACTCTAAATTATCAGATTAAGGAAATCAAACTACATGAAGCTCCAGTGATATATCACATCTGAATTAATGGACATTTCATCAAAGAAGATACACAAATGGCTAATACGTACGTGAAAAGATGGTCAACATCATTAATCTTTAAGAAAAATGCAAATTACAACCACAATGAAATACTACTTCATAGTTACTAGATTTGCTATAATCGAAAGGATAGATAATAAAAAGTTTTACTGAGGACGTGGAGAAACCGGATCCTTTCACACATTGCTAAGGAGAGGGTATAGTGGTGCCACCCCTTTGGAAATGAGTTTAGCATTTTTTCTTCAGTTTACAAATAATGTACTTTGACTTAGTATTAGTAATACTAATAGGTAATAATAATAGGTATCCAGTCAAGAGAAATGAAAACATATGACCACACAAAGACACAAGATATTCCTAGCATCATTATTCATAGTAGCCAAATAGTGGAAATAACCTACATGTCCATAAACTGGTGAATGAGTTAGAAAATGAGGTACATTCATATGATATAAAAATTAACTCACAATTTACTATTAATAAATTATACTGAATGCTATTCAGCAACAAAAAAGAATAAAATATTGATACATGCTGCAACATAAATGAACTTCAAAAACAGTATGCTAAGTGAAAGAAACCAGGCAAACAACTACATGTTGTACAATTCTACTTACATGAAATGTCCAAAAAAGGTAAAACTACAGAAACTGGTAAAAATCTACAGAAAGTAGATTAATGACTGAGGGCGGCTACGAGTGTGAATTTAGAATAACTGCAAATAAATACAAAAATCAGTTGAACTGTACATTTAAAATGAATCACTGGTGGGGGGCACCTGGGTGGCTCATTCCATTAAGCATCTCCCTGTTGATCTCACTGGCATGAGACCTCATGATCGGGCTCCACACAGGGCATGAAACCTGCTTAAAATTCTCCCTCCCTCTGCTCCTCCCCCACTCATGCTCTCTCTCAATAAGAAAAAAAGATGGTGGTTCAAATCAGTTCAACATTGGTGACTACAAAATATCCAAGTAGAAATTATCAGTAAAGGCAGCTAAAAATACAAAACAAACCCAAGAGAAATTCTGCTATCTTTCTCATCAAAGCGATGGACAAGTCATGAGAATAAATAAGATTTGGGGGAGGCAAATGTCTTGAAAAACACCCACATTAAGTAATCTAGTATATTTTGCTGACTTTCAAGTGTACAACACGAAACTGGGGCCTTTCCAACTTTTGTTGTTGTTGTCGTATAAATAATAAATAAATGAGGCATGGAGGGTAAAAATGTAGTGAGAAGAGCCACAGTGAATTATATAACCTAAGGTAACATCCACTACACTCAGGGGGAAAAACCCATGCAAATCTATATTCAATAGCATAAGTAATGTTTTTACTCCCCTAGAATGTAACAAAATGGAGCCCCTGTTTCTCTTCTAAGATATACCTGAGAGCCCTGTATCATATTTCAATCATTTGCCAAAAATATAAGCACAAATGGAACGATTTTCAAAAATTCAGCTTATTCCCATTCAGAAAAATATACAAACATTTGAAAAGCAATGCTGACCAAGGTAATTATACATGGCTGTAACTTAAGTATTAATTTGAAATATATTCTTTAACTTTTCTTACTTAGCAAATTTCAAGTCTATTATGAAAATAGTTTACACTTTACTAAAACTTAACTGTTAGATCATCTATACATTACAAATATTATCATTATGCTTTCTCCTAAAATAAAGGAAAAGTATAGACTACCTTTTGTGCTAACTCCAAAATCAGGATTTCATTCCAAATAAAAAGTTACTATGCTCTAGATTTCTGGAATCCATTCAAAAAGAAAAGAAATTAACTCTGAAAACAATTTTTACTTTAAGGAACTTCTGGTCATTATGTTAAAAGAGACACACACACACACACACACACACACACACACACACACACTTTTACAATGCAGCAACCATTTAGAATAACATCACTAAAGAAAATATATTATTTTCTAAGAAAAAATAACAGCAACAGACATAGTCCATTAGTAATCATTAGTATATAGGTTCCTGAAATAAGCAATAATAAAAATACTAAAAAACATAGGAGTGCACTTGTCATGATGCATGGAATTGTTAACTCACTGTATCATACACCTGAAACTAATATAACACTGGATGTTAACTGGAATTAAAATAGAAACTTTAAAAAATACTAAAAATGAGAATACCCTTTCATATAAACCAATATACAATTTTCTGCTAAGTACCATAGAAGAGGTATTCATTAAGTATTAGCAATTTAGTCTGATAGGTTAAATGATTCTGAAAAGCCTTTAACACAATTTTAAGAACTCTCTTAATTTTTCTGTCTTGCTTAAATGACTTAGTTGCCAGGCTAGCCTCATCTTCACCATATTTGCTAATAAACCCAGTAAGCTTGATAAACTCTGAATAATTAGCTGTTTAACATCTGTCTCCCCCATTAGACCATAAGGGCCTATGTTCACTGCCATGTCTACAGCACACAGCATGGCAACAAACAGCTACTCAATATTTTGTTGGATGAATGAATAAAAGGGCATGTGAACAGTCATATGGTATAGTAATATGAACACTAGGAAAACTAAGAGAAGTCAGGTGTCCATATTCTATAAATTTAAGAATGCTCTCACTAAGCATAAACAATTGAAATTTTGTTAATTACATATACTATGAAGTTACATAAGCAATACATCTCTACCTTTCCACACCTTAATATTGTTTTCTTTCACTTATTCATTCTAGAGTCTGTGGATGCTTTCTATCCCTAGGCTGGAAATGTGGCTTCTAGCCACTTAACTCATTTTAACAAAATTTCAGAGGTTATTGTCATATCCTGTTGCAATCATCATTCATTCACATAACAAATACTGAATACTAATTATATGTCCAAAATTAAAAAGTACAGCAGTAAACAAAACAGATGTAAGTCCTGCACTCAGGTAGCTTACATTCTAGTAACTTTTCAATGAGATTGTGCCTTCTACTTTTAAGTCTCTGAATCATCTAAATGCAAAAAAAAAAAAAAAAACAAAAACAAACAAACCAAAAAAACAAAACCACAAAGAAAAAAAGAATACGACAGTGGTGTTTGTTTTCATAAACTGAGTCCTTTCACATATTAAATTTATCAAATCCTATAGAATGTGTCACACTGCTCAAGAGAATTAAAAACCAGAATATTTCACTATTCTCAGAGCATTAAACCACTACAATTCTGGTTATAATTTCTAGAGAAAATATCTGTAGGAGACTTCCCAGAAAATCATTTTTTTTTCTGAAATACTGTTTCTATGTTGGTAAATGTCCTAATAACTTAAATGTGTATGTGCACATATGTGCATATGTTTTCCATTTGTGTATATATACATATGCATTTGTATATGGATGTAGATCTATTTTTTAATTATGTGGTGGGTGGGTGTGTACTCACAGAATTTTATAATAGCATTGAGAATACTTAAAGAATATGCCTGGCACTGCTTTCAAGTTGCTCCTTCTAATAATATTTTTTTGGTAATTCAGTTGCTTTTCATTTTTTTGAGTAGCAAGCAGAGCAATTTTTATACTATGCTGTTCTGATCACTCTAGGGTGATATTAGCTTGTCATCACCACAACAGCTGCACAGTAATAACTTCCTGGTAGCACATAATTTCATGGTAAGTACAATTCATTTTCCCCCATAGATATGTCTTTCTCTAATTTCTTTCAAAATTTACAATAAACAGTATTAAGGCCAATAAGGAACAGGACCCTGCATGGTAAGAAATAATTATATATTCATATATAAATATATATGGGGGGGGACTGCCTCCAAACTAAAATGAACTGAGGTGATGCAACTTCTTTCAGTTTCATTGTCATAATCTAAAATGGGATGGGGTGGGGTGAGGGGGTGAACTGGGGGTTGGACTAGATGTTCTTCCAGGTCTAACCTGCTATGATTTCATAACCACTAAGTGGAAATAAACCACTACCTCATAATGTATCATAAAAATAAAAAGAATTTTCCCCAAATTTAATGTAAAATAATTTGATTCTAAATATACCAGAGAAACAGCCAGTGGAAAAAAACAAGCATGAATCCCAATTCTCAAATCTCTACTAGAATCAGGAGACTACAATCTCTTTCTGAATGCATGCTTTGTAATGAGCAGAATATAACTTTTTCTAAAAATTATGGTTTGCTCTTTTAAGCATTCTAATGTTGGATTATTCCCACAAATCAGCCTGTCTGAGCATTCCTCGTCTTTTAAAGTATGGTGCCTAGTAGTTAAATTAGCATTTTTTTCCCCAAAATTTTCCTTCTCAAAAAAAGCAGGCTTTTCCAAAGTATGAAAGAAGTTTCATCCTGAATACACTAGGAATAATACCATTGTTTTTTAGTTCTTTAGTGATGATCAGTTCCTTTCAAATATGTAAGACATGCTTTAAAACATTAAAGAAGAATTTCTATATCTAGCTAGGCTTAAGCTTCTGGTTCATCACTGGAAAGCAAATGGTCCTAAAAAAGTTACATCCTTACTTGGCGAAGCCAAGTCTCTAAAACAATTTCTGTCACACTGGCTCCGGAAACTTCATCACAATCTGTTCACTACAGTGGAATTACTTTAAGGCTTTGTTAACTAAAGTCATTTGCAATCCCCTCACTACAACATACAGTACTTAGTGTTCAAATTACCACACAGAAAAACGTCCTTTAATAATATGTAAATTCTACAGGCGCCTGGGTGGCTCAGTCAGTTAAGCATACGACTCTTGATTTTGGCTCAGGTCATGATCTCATGGTTCCTGAGTTCAAGTCCCACATCAGGCTCTGCACTGACAACACAGAGCCTGCTTGGGATTCTTTCTCTTTCTCTTTCTCTTTCTCTCTCTCTCTCTCTCCCCCCTCTCTCTGCCCCTCCCCTACACTCTCTCTCAAAATAAATAAATAAACATTAACAAATAATAATAATAATATACCAATTCTATTTTTGAATTGTTACTGTTACACAAATACATTTGTGTATTTGTTGTTATTGTACCTTTGTGTCTTATTGTTACACAACTATAAACTATTCATTGAGAAAGAAGTTTAAAAATAAAATGTAACATATTAGAAATTTAAAATGGGAGAAAATTAGGAAATAATGTCTATAAAAAAGATTGATGCCATTAAAGCATCTCAAATATAATTACAACCAAGCTCTGCGTATTTTTTAAAAAGCATTTCTATAAACTCCTTTGTATTGGTGTAGAACTACTATGGTTTATATAGAAACTAAGTTCAGCAGTATACTCGTGGATATATGCCATTAGTTTTCAGAAAGTCAAGGATCTCAAGCTATATAGATGAACAGGAAATACAAAAGGAATATAGTATTTTCTCCCTATGCTTTCATCTGTTTTGACTATAACTACATTCATACAAATTTATCTCCTGAAAAATGCAAAGATAAAGGCAGGAAAGGAACTAAGCTAGTCATCTCTGCCTCAGATAGTTCTATACCTAAAACATCCAAGAGGTCCAAATGTGTCATCTAGAAGGGTACTAAGTGGTATAACTAAGTTCAACGAAGCTGTTAACAGTGAAGTCACATCTTGCACAGGGATTAGGTTCTAACAGCAGAATCAAGGCAAAAGCTGGTCAAAATAACCTCTCAAAAAATCCTTTAAGTAGTCCATAAAGTAAACTATCCATTACTGTATTCATATTGTAATCGCTGTATATAATCCTCCAGCACTGGAATAGATTACTATGTATTCTATGGAAAACCAGAAAAAGCAGTTGGCTTGCTTTTGGCAACCATGTTGTTTTAAATTTTTTTTTTTTTTTTTTTTACTGAAGAAAGAAGAATTATTTGCTATTTTTCTCCCAGTTTTGTGTTGTTTTCAACTTCAGTTGAATTCAAATAAGTTAAATGTACATATGATATGATATGATACGACTTGGCTGAACATGACAAATATTTAAATGTTCATTCAATTGAATTCATGGGGAAAAAATGACATTTGAGATGGGCTATGAAGGCCAAATGGGGCTGAAATGGAAGGGAAGAAAGAGCATTTCTAGTGAAGGGAATTTCAATACCAAGAGCAGCTTCAGGACAGTAGCAAAAGTAGGAGCCAGAATATAAATGATAGAGGAAAGAATGAGAATTGAAGAAGTTGAAACATTGAGCAAACATGATTATTATTTTCATCAAATCATAAGATAAAATGAAAACAGATATGGTGGTAGCTTAAAAAACAAAGTAGGGTCTAAGGAAGAGACTTTATTTTGTTTTATTTTTGTGGTTCCAGGTTTTTTTTTTCCTTAGCCACTGATAAATGAGGCAGTGTTGAAAAGTATTATTTTTACATTCTTTCTCTGATGCTTGTCTTGCTACTGAACTACCATTCATTGCCAAGAGGACAGAGTGTCCAGCAAATCATATCTGTTTCTATAAAAAGATCAGAAAAGAAAAACATCAAGGAGACTATTTGGTGAGACAAAACCTGCCTCCTTAAAAGAGTCTGCATTAATTTTAAGAAAAACAGAATTTGCCAGAAATTTTTAGAACTTTTCAGGCATATAGCATTTTAGTTCATTTACTTTTAGTAATTACAAAAATAGTTTCCAGAAAGAAATCTTATCTTGGCACTTTAGGTGAACTTTTAAGTAACCAATAATAATGACAACTTACAAGTATGTCTACATTTTCTGAATGTAATAAAAGAAGAAAGTTGCTTAGAGTTCTCTACAAATATTAGTATTATTATATTAGTAAAACAAAAAGTATCGCATAGTACCATTATTAGTCTTCTGAAGCAGAAATATTTTTTAGTGAAAAGGTAGCAGAAAGCTTCTTTGTACCAAAATAGAGACTGAATAATTCAAAAGATCATATTTTATCTAGAACTAAACCTTCTGTGCCTAGTAGAGTACTTGGTACATATTAGGAATGCTTGCTTCATGAATGAACAAATGTTTTGTAGTGACCCAGGCCATCCCACTCACGCCAATCCCCTACTCCAAGTCATGCTCCCCAAAAACCACATTACAAATCTGGTGCTATGTGAGGTCATTTAACTACAGAATGACTGGTTACTGTGCCATTCCCATTGTGGAAAATAAGTACAAGACTTAGCCAAGCTGGAACTGACTTTATCCTTCCTTCTGTTCTAAAAGGAAATAACAAATACTATGACCCTAACCACCCCAATCTACCTTCCTCAAATACACACCACTACTACCATCACCAGCACCACCACTACCTTCACAAAAACCACCATGCAATTAGATCTACATTCTTTAAATATATATATATATATATATATATATATATATATATATATATTTATACTTTTTTTTTTTTTTTTTAAGCAATTGCCACAACCAACGTGGGGCTTGAACCAACCAGCAGTCACATGCTCCACCAGGTGAGCCAGCCAGGCACCTATAGCTCTACCTTCTAAATGCAGAATAGAATAGAATGTTTAGGATTCTGTGATTCCCTTTTCACTTGCAGTTTTGCCTTTTTACTAAAGTCACACAGATATGGAATGTGATTATTAGCAGCGGGGTTCCATGCAAAGGACACAGAAATAGTTACTAAACATCTACCATATGCCATGCACTGCGTTGGGCACTCCATATACATTTGAAATAAGTTTTATTATGCCTATTTACAGGAAAAGAAACTGATGTTTCCGGAGGCCAAGTAAGCTACCCAGATTTTAAACTCTATACTGCCAGTATCCACCAAGCACTCTTCTACTGCAGGACTACAATATGAAAATTCAGTTATTTATCCAAACATTTAGTGGATGTTAGGCACTGTGAAGACATGATAGAAAGGATACACCACCAGAACTGATTCTATTTTCAAGCAGTTAACAATATGTCTTTATATTTATGAAACATAAATTAGGAAGTGCTCATTTTCAAAAAATATTGGCATATAGGTGCTTTTTTAAATTTTTTTTTAATGTTTATTTATTTTTGAGAGAAAGAGAGAGGCAGACTGCAAGCAGGGGAGGGGCAGAGAGGGAGACAAAGAATCCAAAGCAGGGTCCAGACTCTGAGCTGTCAGCACAGAGCCCGACTCAGGGCTTGAACTCACAAACCATGAGATCATGACCTGAGCTGAAATCAGACCCTTAACCGACTGAGCCACCCAGATGCCCCAGTATATAGGTGCTTTTTAAATGAAAGTTACCGTAGTTCATTAAAACATATAACTTTACTTTTGGAAAATATTCATGTTCACCTTTTCCATAATACATTTAGAATGACATAACTTTCACCTGTGCTGAAATATGTGCTTCATATTTTTTATTTTTTTCTTCATCCTTTTTCAATACTCTCTCAGCATTTCATACTTCTTTTCGTAACAAGCAAAAATACTACCTTTCTCAAACAACAACACAAATTGGTGCCTTGTCTATAAATCCATGTAAATTAAATATATTTTGAAATGTGAACCAGAAAGACTATTTCAACTAGAAAGAATACTTCCTAACAATGTAGAAATAAACTACATTCCTAGAAAGCTGACTATAATAATCCATCCTTTAAATCACACTTTTACAGTATTTTAACACACAATTTTTCATAATTGGCAGATATGTTTTATGTTTATGATATGAATTACAAAAGCAATACACAGAAATCCCAATATTTGTAAATTTTTCACCTGGGAACATTATATGTTCACTAAGCATAAATGATGGTTCCACAAATATAATAGTACACAGACTATCACATCATTTTAGTTTTTAAATTTAAAAAATTAACTTTATTTTATAACCTTCATACATAAATACATACATAAATAAATAAAAATAGAAAGGTACATTTAGTAAAAGTACCCCAGAGGACAAAGAAAGTGATTAGTATGGGAGACTTTAATGAACACAGCTTTGAAGCCCTTCTGGAAATTACAGGCTTGATGAAAGCACGAACATTCTACCAGTTGCTGAGACAGGTGCTACTGCCAATCAGCTGCATTTGCTGAAGCATATTCCAACAGATTACTAATTAATCTCAATACTGAAAACAATGGCTGCCTGCCATTTTCATCACCATTTAAATAAAAAAAGAGAAAGAAAAAGGAAAAGGAAAAGAAAAAAAAGAAACAGTCACTCTATGACCAAATACAACTCTGGGTAAAACACAATTCTAGGTAAGCTCTGCATCTACGTAATTACTTAGTTTTATCATTTTCTGGTGTTCGTTATACTAAACTCAAAACTTGCACCGGCTGGAGTCATGGGTCCTGTAGTCTCTCTGCCTGCTATTCCTGCTATTTCTAAGTTATTTCTACTTACCACAAATATATGAAAGTATTTGTGAGATATCTGGAGGGAATGAGTCATATAAGACAGCATTTTCTTTGTTGTTGTTGTTGTTGTTCATTTTAAATCTCACAATAATAAGCTGAGGAGAAATACAACCCTTGGAAGCATTCTCCTTTAGATCACATCTGTATTTTCATTAGAATTTACCCACACTCCTCTGCGCCCACCCCCAATACATACACACACACACACACACTTCATTCTACTATGGTCATATCCTACCTTTATTATATGAACTCTGTTCAGAGCACTGCTCAGACATTAACAAACATTAAAATACTCAGTGTTTCCAAGTCTGGACAATTACTATTAAAGTGTTTATGAAGTTCTTCTAAAATATGCTGGCCCAAGGTGCCAAAGAAATTGTTTGAAATCCATTTGAAAACATATAAAGTGAAAAATGTACGTAAGGATTCTTATGATTTTCTCCCCTTTTAATGTTTTAAATTAACACTGATTCTTGAATCTTAACACTATCTGTTCTACTATGTTTTTCAAGTTGCTTTCATTCAACTGTACATGCCTGTGACCTCTACAATGACCTCTACAAAAGCAGTTGTGCACTTTACTGTGGTGCAAATCCTCACAGACAAGTTGAACCTGTTCTTTTTGGCACTGAGCCCTTATACTGAACACACAGCTGAGATTTATTATAAAAGGGGAACTCAGGGGCATTATTGCACAACATTTATCCTTCACATATAGCCAAGTATAATCTTTTACAGCCTTTGAGAGTTCTTAAATAAACAGATCTTCTCTTAATTGCAGAGTTTCTTATTTGTCATCAATCATACGGCATATTGAGATTCATTTTACGTTAGGAAAAAGCCAACAACACACAAAGCATATGTACTAAGAGATATTAAATTTAGTCTCTTAATATTATTCAAAAATAATACTTCTGGGGCGCCTGGGTGGCTCAGTCGGTTAAGCGTCCGACTTCAACTCAGGTCATGATCTCGCGGCCTGTGAGTTCAAGCCCCCGCATCGGGCTCTGTGCTGACAGCTCAGAGCCTGGAGCCTGTTTCAGATTCTGTTTCTCCCTCTCTCTCTGACCCTCCCCTGTTCGTGCTCTGTCTCTCTCTGTCTCAAAAATAAATAAATGTTAAAAAAAAATACTTCTAATACTCAGACCTAAAGATAATTACCTGCCTTGCTGTTTTAGCAAAGTCAATGCAATTAAGTAATAAATATGTCTTCAATGATCTATACTTTAAGAAAACAGGTTAAAAAGTGTAGTACTCTCATATAGATCTTCTAAAAACATTTGAGAGAAAACATTAACCTTTACTTTTACACTGTTTTGCATTTTCTTTATTTCAAAGTTCAATTTTAATTAGCTTTCCATAGTGCTTTAAAAACACTTCCCATTCTAAACAATTCTGAACTGAGCTCAGATACACAGGACTCTGCCAGGCTACTTCCTCAATTCAACAGTAGATGTGATACCCTGGGGGAAGGAGGAGTTTCATGAGTCCTAAGAAGTATCTCTTATAACAGGAATTACCACACCATTTACATTAATTCTTCAGGACTTGCTAATTGATCTATCATCAAGACTGTCCTTGTTGAAAACAAAGAAATTAATATAACCTCAAAAGTATTCTATCCTGGAAGTCAGGTTCAAACTAGCTTATCAGCTAATTGCTTAACATAAAGGAAACTAAAATATGTTGATTCAGGTGAATATTTCCTTGCTCTGAATTTTCATTTTTTCATTACTAGTAAGCATAAAAACAATTTTTAAAAAAAGTCTGTTACAATGGGCATAAAGTTTCAGTTTTACAGAAGGAAGAGTTATGGAGATTGATGGTGGTGATTGTTGCACCACAATATTAATGTATTTAATACCACTGAACTGTACACTTAAAAATGGTTTAAAAGGTAAATATTATGTGTATTTTACTGGAATAAAAAAATTAATTAAAAAATAAAATTAATTAAAAAATTTTTTTTAATTTACATTTTTTTATTTTTGAGACAGAATGAGACAGAGCATGAGTGGAGGAGGGTCAGAGAGAGTAGACACAAAATCTGAAGCAGGTTCCAGGCTCCGAGCAAGCATTCAGCACAGGGCCCATTGCGGGGCTCAAACCCACGGACCATGAGATCATGACTTGAGGAGAAGTCAGACACTCGATGGACTGAGCCACCTAGGCACCCCTAAAATTAAATTTTTTTAATTGACTACTGAACCAATTTTTTAATGGTGAAAAAAATCTGATACATTTGTAGGAATAAGGGGTTTGACAGTGAGAGAAACAGACCTGTTCATAGATGTAAGCAAATTTATTTTGTAAAGGCAACATAACTGAAGAGTTAAATAAGAATTTCTTTCACTAAAGTTTAACATTTTAAGCAACATATTCGTGTTGTTGCAGTTCTAAGAAAAGATGTTTTAAACAGTTTATATCCCTAATACTTTCTCTCCTTGTCTAGGGCAGACAAGTAGAAGTTTAAGAGTTGGGACATTTTTTTATTCATCACTGAAACAAAACATTTTTTCTCAAAATATATAATCTTTCAGAAAAAGATGAATTATATTAAATTTTAAGTGTTACTGCAAGCATTACATCTTTAAATAGATATAATTAGCATGCAAGAAAATTACTAACCAGTTTAATTCATTGTATTAATCTACACCACATGAGGCAACATAAAAATCAATATAAGTAACTATAAAAGATGAATCAAATATGTAAAAAATGTCTCAAGACCTGATTTTACACAATGTTCTAATACTATGTCAACACTGGTGGTATTTCTTAAATGCCTAAGCTCTCTAACTCATTTTGAAATGCATGTGGGGCTTCACAGTTTCCATAATATCCAAAACTCCTCATTTTTTAAAATGTTTATTTATTTATTTTGAGAGAGAAAAAAGAGAAAGAGCAGGGGGTGGGGAGGGGCAGAATGAGAGGAGAGAGAGAATCCCAACCAGGCTTCACACTGTCATTGTGAAACTGACATGGGGCTTGATCCCACAAACTGTGAGATCATGACCTGAGCTGAAATCAAGAGTTGGGATGCTCAACTGACTGAACCACCCAGGCGCCCCTCCAAAACTACTCTTGATTAAGTCAAAATTGTAATTAAAAGTAACATCCAAAGAACCCATAGTGGCAATATCAAGCAGGTTAACCCAGTTTAATGTCCAAATAACTTAAAGCAGCTGTAAGAACAATCCCAGTCTCCATTTATTGTGGTTCTTTATGCTATAACAGCTTTCCCATCTATATCTCATTTTTCTAGAAAAGAATGCAAGCACACATGCTATCTGCCTGTTAACACCCTATTGTTTTAAATTCCCCGTATCATGTGCCCCCTTATAAAAACCAATGTTAAATACATGGGCTTTGGAGTCTAAAGAGTCCAATCCCAGCTCTACCTTAAGCAAGTTTCATCTGTAAAATTATTTTAAAGGATCAAATAAAATGTAAAGGACAGAGAGTCAAGGGTCTACAAAATGCTACCAATTATTATTTCTACTACTACTGTATCATCATCTTCATGAAGATGAGGACTATTTGGCACCATGTCTTAGTCACTATTACCACATAAAATCACCACAGGCAATCATCAACACGTGAATGGTAATCCAACAAAAGTTGGCTTAGAAGTTAGAATTCAAAACATCTTCCTACAAAAACAAAGTTGTGAATGATGGTTAAAAAAAACAACAAAACCTAAACTAATAATACATAAAACACATTAATTATCACATCTAATTATAAATTCAGTCTTGAGCCTTGGGAGAAATTTAAGAGAGAAAACAAAGAAAAGTTTATCTCATCTTTTCTGGGCGCAATCCTGGCCTTAGGCACAAATTCTAAATCACTGAAATTTAACTTCTCCCATCCTGCTTTTGCACTCTTACCCAGAACCCAGTGCTTCTCCCAGGTATTATATGTGCCCACAACACTGTAATACTAAGCTCCTAATTGGAAACACTCCACTTGAACTTACTCCTAATGTGCTCCCCTGATCTGAAGTCACCAACCTGCATCTCACTGCAATCAAAACTTCCTGATATCACTAAGGTGTTAGGAGGAAAGAAATTGCATTGCATGATTTTGCTTAGTGGACATCTGGTTTTTATTAGATTATTATTGCTTTTAAAAAGAACACTTGTAAAACTTTTTTTTCTGGAACAAAATATAAAACAGCAGTTGCCGGTTAAAGTCATGGGCTAAGAAATATTCACTCATCATTTTATATCTTGCTTACTGTTTTTGTAGTTTTAATAAGTGTCAACAAATTACCTGGGCCAAATTTTTTCATCTTCATATTTTCCTACATAAAAAAACAGATTCTGAACAAGCATTAACTTTTTCCCCAAGACTCCATTGGAGTACCATGATAAGGACTGGGAAGGGAAGATAGAAACCCTGGGCAAAACGTAAGTGTCTATAAATGAAATTCAGAGAATCTCAGAAGTAGACAGGATGTTAAAGATCACATCCAGTCTTAGCAGTCACTGGATTTTTTAATCCCTGCTTCAATATCCCTGTCAATGGCTAAACACCTCACATGTACAAAGATAGGATAAAGCAATAAAATAGTCTATAAATATGCCTCTGGACCCAAACAAATGCATAAAAGTACACACCTAAATAAATGGAGAGATGAAATATAAAGGACAAAGATAAAATTCTACACATATATTAATACACACAAACCACAATATTTTTTATAAAAGTTAAATTAGAACTTCTCTTCAGTTTCTTTGTCTCAGACTTTCAAGAATACATGATTCTTACTGAAGAAAGATTATGTTCTGAGAAAAATGAATTGATATCTACCACCATACTAATAGTAATCTATCCACCCCCTCCCCCCCCGCCGCAACTCATGCTCTCTCAAAATAAATAAATAAACTTTAAAAAAAAAATCTTTAAGGGATGCCTGGGTGACTCAGTTGGTTAAGCATTCAACTTCAGCTCAGGTCATGATCTCATAATTCATGAGTTCAAACCCCGCATCAGGCTCTGTGCTGACAGCTCAGAGCCTGGAGCCTGCTTCGGATTCTGCGTCTCCCTCTCTGTGCCCCTCCCCTGCTCATGCTCTGTCTCTGTCTCAAAAATAAATAAAAACATTAAAAAAAAAGAAAACACAAATTCATAAATACTTAGGAAGCTTCTTAATCTACAGTTATTTTAGTAAAGAAAACACCAGATTGTTTCTTCACTATGAGTTGATCAAAGGCTTTGACCTGACGACTTACTCTGCCTTTTTTCTTTTTTTCTTTTTTTTTTTAAGAGAAAGAGAGTGGCAGCAGGGGAGAGGGGCAGAGGGAGAGAGAGAGAATCCCAAGCACGTTCCACACTCAGCACAGAACCCAACGCAGGGCTCAATCCCATGACTCTGGGATCATGACTTGAGCCAAAGCCAAAAGCTGGATGCACAACCAACTGAGCCACCCAAGCACCCAAACAATCTGAATTCTTGATTTCTGCTTCCAATAATTCCAACTGATGGCCAGACCAAAGTTTGTTTTTTTAATATATTCACCAGTCAATATCTGCTCAATAGAAATTCATATAAAATGTCAATCCAATAAAGAATACAGTTACTTTTAGGGTTCCTTATCTGCAAAATGAAATTATCTTTGAGTCATCCTTCAATGACTTAGAGTCATTAATACTTTTTGATGAAGTATACCATTATTTCCTATAGCCTATTTATAATTTAGAATAGATGATTCTCCCTTTGTCTTTAGACTGCTTAAAATTTTGGGCAATTCTATATCTAGTCCTAAGATTTACCTTATATTTGGAATTAGTCACTGAATCATTCTCCTCCTTTACTTTCTTATTGTCAGCCTCCTCACTTCAAAAAAAAAATCATCTACTATGTAATCTATGGAAGAACTACTAAATTAGATCTGGAAAAGAGTTTGTTTTTATAATTGATAATATCTAAGAAAATCATTCAAAAAATCTTCTGTGAGGGGCACCTGGGTGGCTCAGTCAGTTGAGCATCCGACTTCAGCTCAGGTCATGGTCTCACAGTTCGTGAGTTCGAGCCCCATGCTGGGCTCTGTGCTGACAGCTCACAGCCTAGACCTTCTTCAGATTCTGCATCTCCCTCTCTATCTGCCCCACCCCCACTAGGACTCTCTCTCTCTCTCAAAAATAAATAAAACATTTTTAAAAATTATTTTAATAAATAAAAAAAATCTTCTGAGCTTATTTTCATTTCATTGTTAAAAATGCCACACTGCAAGGTACATTCCAATGAATAAGGTTTATTATTATTCCAAATGAATAAGGTTATTTACCTATGTCCTAGAAGCATTAACTCACAGAGCCAGAATTTGAACCCACTCAGTCTGACATTAAAACCCTTATCTATCCCTAATCACACTGCTATCCTGCCTATCTTTTGTAAAAAGGCAATAAAAAAATGGCACTTTCTGTAACACTGAACAGAATGACAGGAAGCTACAATTACTCCCTATTACTTTCTCAACTCAAATGCTCTTACTGGAAAAGTGCAACTTGCTACTACATACAACACAGGGGAAAGTCTGATCAGCCTTTGATAAAACATAATGGAATTTTGCTAGAACTGGTGACAGCAGTGAAAAAGTATGCAACATTCTTTCACCATTTCAAGGTAACAGGCTTTGCATCACAAATAGGCAATTACATTTATGGCTCTAACTTCTAAAACTAAAATCAATAATACACAAATAAAAAGACTATTTTACAGAGCCATAGCATTATCAATAATCCTCACTCAAGAACCTAAGCATACACAAGGGCAATTTGGAATGCCTACCACTAACAATATGGTTGGTTCGGGTCTAACATTACTTTTTATAACAAATTCTTTTTCTTCTTTCATTTCTGTCTTTATCCATCTCTCGCCTACTTTTCATGTTTAAGTGAAGAGACACTGGAAATGAAAAAAGAAATGAACTAAGACTCTGAAAGCTTGTATTCTCACTCTGACTCCTGGTTTCCTGCTGGGCTTACATAAAATAGCTGTTTAAAAAGGGGGAGTTAGGACTAGTAATATTCATTCATACTGCATATTTATATACAAGTATATTAAATGATATAAAATACTATTCAATTACAGTATCTTTTAATATGACTACAAATATAGAAATCTAGCACCATAGGCTTTCAAAATTCACTCTACTGACTTAAGATGCATCCTAAAGTCCATTCCTATTTAATAACATTCATTTTTAGAGGAGAATATAACTCATCAAGGTCACAAATAGTCAAAAAGTTTTGAATGAATGCCTACCATTTATTTGCATTAGCACTATTCAATTTAAATTTGTTTATGATCCTCCAAATATATTGTCATAATCTGATGTGAAAAAAGTCACCAATACTTATCTTTTGAAAAAGTAAGCCTAGGGGTGCCTGGGTGGCTTGCTCAGTTAAGCATCAAACTCGATTTTGGCTCAGGTCATGATCTCAGAGTTCATGAGATAGAACTCCACATCAGGCTCCATGCTGACAGTGGGGAGCCTGCTTGGGATTCTCTCCCTCTCTCTGCTCCTGCCCTGCTTGTGCTCGCTCTCTTGCTCTCTCTCTTTCCAAATAAATAAACAAACAAACAAAAAAAAAAAGTAAGTCCCAGATACAAAAAGTTCCAACAAAATAATCATAATTGTGTTTATATTATATGAATGACTTGCTGTTTCTCAAAAATAGCATATAGGAAGTCAGTAATTCTCAAATGTGCAAAGTATTTCCATGTGCTTAACAAGAAAACTATCCAAAACAAACAATGCTTAAGAAATTTTATTATTTTTATTACCCTGCTCTCTTTGTTTAGTTTTAGTCTTTTTCTTTTCCTTGTCCCACTTTCCTTCTTTCTGATGCCTGCTTATTGCTGACCATAATACTTCTAAGAGTATAACACAGCAAAATTAAGATACTCATTGGGTATCTAGTCCTAGATGTTACTTGTTACAATGACAGAGCCCAGAGCTAAACATTTATGAACATAAATTCCTAAAGAGACTAATACATGCCTCAATACAAATATCAAATAAACTATTGGTGTCTTTTACATAGCCTTAAAGTTTATCATTCAATATTCATCAAGAGGAAAACACAAAATTAAATATTCCTTAAGAAAAGCCAATACTTTGTATTACTATAAGCCTTATTTTTAAACATGGGATTTCTATCTGACAAATATATGGAAAATAAGAATATATAGGTCTATGTGTATAAAATCTCATGAGACAGGAGGAAAATCTGAAAACAACAGTACATAATGCCACAACATGAAATAAGAAAAAAAAAAAAATGAAAACACTACTACCAATTCCCACTAGCAAAGATGCTTAAGTAGCCTCTCCTCAAACAAGTATTATTGAATTACAAAGTTGTGAAAACTTGAGGAAAAGGCAAACATATAAAAAATAAGTTTAGGATATAAGTATTTTTAAAACACAATGAAAATCTACGGAATTCTCCTTTCTAAATTTACTCCTAAAGCCAAAAAACTAGGTGATAACGTAGGAAAGTTGAAGCTGTAATGAGCCCTACAAATGTAGAAAGACAAAATCTTGAAAGCAGCAAAAAAAAAAAAAAAAAAGAATGGCTCCTTACATACAAGGAAACCCCAAAAAGATTACCAACTGACTTCTCATTAGAAATCATGGAAATCAGGGGCACCTCGGTGGCTCTGTCGGTTAAGCGTCCAACTTCACTTCAGCTCAGGTCATGATCTTGTAGTTCCTGAGTTTGAGCCCTGCATCAGGCTCTGCGCTGACAGCTTTAAGACCCGACCTGGAGCCTGATTCAGATTCAATCTCCCTTTCTCTCTACCCCTCCTGTGCTCACTCGCTCGCTCACTCTCTCTCTCAAAAATAAACAAACATTAAAAAAATTTTTTTTAAAAAAGAAGGAAAGAAGTCATGGAAATCAGAATACAGTGGAATGATGTATTCAAAGTGCTGAGAGAAAAATAGTGTCAACTAAGACTTGTTTTTTTCCCCAACTAAACTAACCAACAAAACAGGGACAAAATAAAAGGTATTTCCAAATAAACAAAAACTGTTGCTAGTAAACATGCTATTAGAAAAAAAGAAGAAAAATAAGAAGAAAACAAAACAAAAAACAAAAACCTAAAAAAGTCCTTCAAGAAACCCATGTGAAAACACTTGCACACACTGGAGTGATGTGGCTACCAGCAAAGAAATGCCAAAATTCCTAGGAGCCACCAAAAGCTAGGAAGGAGCAAGGAAAGATTCTTTCCTAGAGCCTTCAGAAAGATCATGGTCTTGCCAACACCTTGATTTCAGACTTCTAAGCCTCCAGAACTGTCAGACTTGATTTCTGTTGTTTTAAGCCACTCAAGTTTGTGGTATTTGGTTAGGGCAGTCCTATAAAACTAATAAACCTCCCCAAACTCAAAAAAAAAAAAAAAAAAAGAAAAGAAAAAAAAGTCCTTCAAGCCACAAAGCAATGATAGCAGGCAGTAATTTAAATTCTCACAAAGAAATAAGGAACAATTTTAGGTAATTACATCAGTACATATAAAAGACTCAATGAAAATATTTCTTCCCCTTTTCATCTCTTAAATGATTTTAAAAATAACTGCAAAAAAATGGTAAGATTATATGGTTGGGTCTGTAATGTAAAACATAACATATACCACAATAACAGTGTACAAGATGAAAGAGACCTAATCTATCAAAGATTCGATATTACTGGTACTAAATTAGTATAAAGGAAGTTGTTTATAATAAATTAAGATACATATTGTAACGACTAAAATATAACAAAAAATATGCATAGTACAAAAAGAATTACAATGTGCACCAAAAAAAAAAAAAGTCTATTTAACACAAAAGGAAGCAATAAACAAGAAGAGGGGACCAAAAAGGACTATGATATATATAGAAATCAAATATCAAAATGGCTGGTGTAAATCAAACCATACTGATAATAACATTAAGAAAAGATTGTCAAATTGGAGAAATAAGATCCAACTATACGCTGCCTATAAGAAACACACCTTAGAATCAAAGGCATAAAATAGATTGAAAGAAAAAATGTGAAACAAGATAAACTATAGAAACAATAACCATGAGAGAGCCAGAGAAGCTACCCTAATGACAAAACAGTCTTAAAAGACAAAAAGAAACAAAGAAAAAGGTTTTCAAATGTATAAAAATAAAAATACGACATATTAGTGCAATTAAAGCAGTACACAGGTTTATATATTTAAATGCCCATATTAGAAAAGAAGAAAACTCTCAAATAATCCAAGGGCCCACCTTAAGAAACTAGCAAAAAAGAGCAAAGTAAACCCAAAGTAAGTAAAAGAAATGATATAATACAAAATCAGAAATCAAGGGCGCCTGGGTGGCTCAGTCAAGCGTCCAACTCCTGATTTCAGCTCAGGTCATGATCTTGCAGTTTCATGAGTCTGAGCCCCATGTCAGGCTCTTTGTGCTGACCACACAGAGCAGGGTTGGGAATCTCTCTCTCTCTCTCCCTTCCTCTCTGCTTCTCCCCCACTCACCCTCTGTCTCTCAAAATAAAAATAAAAATAAAAAATTATATTAATAAAATAAAATGGGAATCACTAAAATAGACATCAGAAAAACAATAGAAAAAAAGTCCATAAAACCAAGGTTGGTTCTTTGGAAAATATCAACAAAAATGTCACACTGTGAGCTTCACTGACCAAAGGAAAAAAAGAGAAGAGACAAACTACCACAATAGGAAATGAAAAAGGAAAGATCTCTCTTGACCCTAGAAATATTCAACTTAGATGAAACTGACTAATTCCTAGGAAGACTAAAATTACTAAAAGAAGGGAAAGAGTGAGGAGAGTAAGGGAGGAAGAGAAAGAAAAAAGAAAAACGAAAAGAAAAAGTCTGAATAGATCTATACCAAGTAAAGAAATTAAAACAGTACTTAGAAATCCTCCCATTAAGAAAAGCCAAAGTCAGATCGTATCCAAAATCTATAGAGAACTTATCAAACTCCACACCCAAAAAACAAATAATCCAGTGAAGAAATGGGCAAAAGACACGAATAGACACTTCCACAAAGAAGACATCCAGATGACCAATCCACACATGAAAATATGCTCAACATCACTCATCATCAGGGAAATACAAATCAAAACCACAATGAGATACTACCTCACACCTGTCAGAATGGCTCACATTAACAACTCAAGCAACAACAGATGTTGGCAAGGATGCGGAGAAAGACGCTCTCTTTTGCACTGCTGATGGGAACGCAAACTGGTGCAGCCACTCTGGAAAACAGTATGGAGGTTCTTCAAAAATTTAAAAATAGAACTATTCTACAACCCAGCAACTGCACTACTAGGTATTTATTCAAGGGATACAGGTGTGCTGTTTCAAAGGGGCACATGCACCCCAATTTTTATAGTAGCACTATCGACAATAGCCAAAGTATGGAAAGAGCCCAAATGTCCACCAATGGATGAATAAATAAAGAAGATGTGGCATACACACACACACACACACACACACACACACACACACACACACACACTGGAGTATTACTCAGCAATCAAAAAGAATGAAACTTGCCATTTGCAACTACGTGGATGGAACTAGAGGGTATTATGCTAAGCAAAATTAGTGAGTCAGAGAAAGACAAATATCATATGACTTCACTCATATGAGGGCTTTAGGATACAAAACATGAACATAAGAGAGGGAAGCAAAAATAATATAAAACAGGGAGGGGGACAAAACATAAAAGACTCTTAAATACAGATAACAAACAGAGGGTTGCTGGAGGGGATGTAGGAGGGGGGATGGGCTAAATGGGAAAAGGGCATTAAGGAATCTACTCCTGAAATCACTGTTGCACTAGATGCTAACTAACTTGAAAGAAAGAAAGAAAGAAAGAAAGAAAGAAAGAAAGAAAGAAAGAAAGAAAGAAAGAAAGAGAAAGAAAGAAAAGAAAAGAAAAGAGGAAAGAAGGAAGAAAGAAGAGAGAGAAAAAGAAGGAAGGAAGGAAGGAAGGAAGGAAGGAAGGAAGGCAGGCCGGCCGACCAGCCAAAGTCAGATGGCTTTACTGGTGAAATCCATCAAACATTTAACAAAAAAATAATACCAATCCTTTACAAATTCTTCCAGAAAACACAGAAGAGAATATTTTCCAACTCAGTCTATGGGGTCAATATTGCCATGATTCTAAAGCCAGACAAAGTCATGTGCTAACATAAAAATCCATGTGCTTAGCATAAAAACATTATGCTAAGGTATGGAAGCTAGACTCAAAAGACTATATATTGTATAATTCCATTTACAGAAAAGGTACAAAAAAGGCAACTTTATAGAGACAGAAAGCAGATGAGTGGTTTCCTGGGGCTGGGAGTGGGAGCAAGAATTCCATGCAAACTGGCACAGAAATATTTCTGGAGTGATGAAATACTCTAAAACTGGTTTGTGGCTGCAAATCTCTTTAATATCCCTAAAATTCATTAAAATGTACACTTAATACAGGTGAATTTTGTTGTATGTAAATTATACTTCAATAATCCTGTTTAAGAAAAAAAATGGCTGACTAAATCAACAACCTCTAGACTGATCAAAATACAAGTTAGAATACTAGGAATTTTTAAAGGATTACTGCTATAACTTACAGGCATTAAAAGAATTTTGAGGTATTATTATAAACAGCTTGATGTCAATAAATATGATGTAACTTGGATGATATGTATGGTCAAATTCCTTGAAAAAAATGAAATTTACAAAAAAACCCAGAAAATTCAAATAGCTTGTATCTTTTTATAAAGTAAATTTACCATTATATTCTGGTTTCTCTTCAGATTCACATAAAAATCAAATTTACCAATAATCTACATATGAACAAAATTAAAAGTCCCTGATGATTTCAATAGTGAATTTGAAACATTCAAGAAGAAATAATGCCAATTTCATATAAATTCTTTCAAAATACAGAGTAAGAGACCCCACTTCAAAATGAAGCCAAACACCCTCACAAAACCATTGTAGACATTACTGGTAAAAACATTATCAGTATAATTATGGTATTACCCTGATACCACAGACAAAGACATCTAAAGGCAAAGAAAACTCAACTAATACCCTCCTGAATACAGACACAAAAATCCTTAATAAAAATAATAGCAAACTGAATACAAACTGAATACAAATCATAACCATACAGAATTTATCACAAGCATGAAGTAATTTAACTTTGAAAATGAATCAATTTTTTAACTCACCACATTAACAATATAAAGAAGAAAACTCTTCAAAAGATGTCATAAAAAGCATTTGACAAAATTCAACACCCACTCATAACTTTTTAAAATTTCAGTGCACTACAGCTAATTCTACAGCTAATATAATCTATAATACTGATAGATTAAATGATTCCCTCCACTGGGTGGGGAACAAGGTAGTGCAATATGGCAAGAAAAGGAAGTAAAAGGCAGAAAGGAAGAAGTAATACAGTCTCTACATGCAGATGACATGACTGCTTAAAAATACCTAAAAGCACCTACTAAAAATAAGTAAAATGTGCACAAGATACAAGATCAGTATAAAAAGTGCACATTAGGAGTAAGCAATAGGAAAATGAAATCTGAAATAACTATTTCCTCAAAAACAGTATCCAAAAATATAAAATATAAAAGGAACAAATTTGACAGTAAGTGCAATGTCAACTACTAAAAACCAAACATTACTGCTGAGATAAATTCATGAGGCTCTCAATAAATAAAGAGATACACCAAATTCATAGACTGCAAGCCTCAATATTAAGATCTCAATTCTCCCCAAGTTGACCTATAGAACAAAATCCCAATCATAATATGGCCAAGCCTTTTTGTAAAAATTAACAAATTGATCCCAAAATTCTGAATCTACAGAAAGCAATCTGGAAAAAGAACAAAGCTAGAAGACTTACATTATCTGACTTCAAGAATTGCTATTAAGCTACAGTAACCAAGGGGATGCCTGGGTGGCTCAGTTGGTTAAGCGTCCAATTCTTGACTTCCGCTCAGGTCATGATCTCATGGGTGTGACATTGAGCTCTGTGCCCTGTGTAGGGCCCTATGGTGGGTGTGGAACCTGCTTAAGATTCTTTCTCCCTCTCCTGGTGCCCCCCCTCCCCAAAAATAAAAAGAAATAAACTAATTTAATTAAATAAAATTTAAGCTACAGTAACCAAGATAGGAGTTGTGAGAACCAAATAGAATGAACACAAATAGACCCTACTTACAAACAATTAATTATAAACAAAGGCACCAAATGTGTGTAAAGCAATTCAATAGAGAAAGGAAGTCTTTTAAGCAAACAGTGTTAGAATGAGAGGATGACCATATGCAATAAATGAACCTCAACACTTACTTCACATCATACACAAAAATTAATCCAAGATGGATCAAGGACCTATCTGTAAAAGGAAAAACTCTAAAGCTTTTAAAAGAGAGAATATCTTTGTGACTTTAGGGCAGTAAAAGGTTTCTTATATAAGATACAAAAAGAAATAACCTTAAAAGAAAAAAATTCCATAAATTACACTTCATTAAAAATAAAAACTTCAGCTCATCAAAGATACCATTAAGAAAATGAAAAAGTGGGGTGCCTGGGTGGCTCAGTCAGTTAAGCATCCAACTTCAGCTCAGGTCATGATCTCACGGTTCATGAGTTCGAGCCCCACATTAGGCTCTGTGCTGACAGCTCAGAGCTTGGAGCCTGCTTTGGATTCTGTGTCTCCCTCTCTCTCTGCCCCTCCCATGCTCACACTCTCTCTCCCTCTCTCAAAAATAAATAAATGTTAAAAAAAATTTTTAAAAGAAAATGAAAAAGTGAGCTACAGACTGGGAGAAATGTGTTAGATATCTGACAAAAGACTTGTATGCAACATATTTTAAAGCTTTTTACAAATCAATAATAAAATGACAAACACCCCAATTACTTAAATGGACAAAAGATATGAAGAGACATCATAAAAGGAGATATAAAAAGGCAAACAAATAAAAAATCCTCAAAAACAAATTAAAGTTATGACAAGATGCCATTAAACACCCACCAAAATAGCTAAAATTAAAAACACTCATAGCACTAAAAGATGGCTAAAAGTGGAACAATCCAAACTCTCATATTATAGGTGGCAGTATAAAACTATGTAAATACTATCAGGAAAAGGATTGACACTTTCTTCTAAAATTAACAAACAACCCCACAAACGAGCAATTTCACTCATATATTGACCAAAGAGAAATTAAAAGATGGGTTCATAAAATAACTTACACAAGAAAGTTCAGAGCGGCTTTGTTAATATCAAAACCTACAAACAACTCAGATATTCATCAATAAAAGAATTGCTAAACTGATATATTCAAACAGAACACTACATAGCGATAAAAAATAACTAATTCTTGATATACAAAATAACATGAATGAATCTCAAAATATTATTCTGCTCTCCTTGCATCTGACCGTTTTATAGTAAGGAATGGTTGGCCCATTCCCCACCTTAAGCAACTAGAAAACTGAAAAAAACGTAAGAATCAATGGTTTTATAAACTGACGATTAGACAGTACAGGACTATGATCTCCAAGGAAAAGGAAGCAAATGAGGTGAGCCCTATACTGTCCCAGCTTACTGCATGGAGGCCCCTTGGAAGCCATGATATCTGGAAGGGAACCCAAGTAAAACGGGGGAATCAAGCAGACTGAGATCAGACTTTGAGGCTGGCACGGTGGCTATAATTTCCAGGGGAGATGACTAGAGAGGAAAATGCTACACAGAGAGAAAATTCTAAAGCAGGAGTCAGCAAATGTTTTCTGTAAAGGGCACATAAATATTTAAGGCTTTGCAAGCCATATGATTTCTGTGATAACTACTCAACTCATTAAAACATGAAAGCAAACAAAGACAGTACATAAATTCCAATAAAACTTTAGTTAGAGTAACAGGTGGTAGGTGAAACGTGGCCTGAGTGTTGTAATTTGGCCACTTCTCCTCTAGAAATCTACAAAGTGGTATCCTTAATTTATGCCTGGGTATTAATATGATCATGACAGAGTATAAACTTCTCAAGGCCAAGAAAATAACCTGGAACCCAACAGGTCAAACAATTTCCAAAGCTCACAGTTATCAGAACAGTTCATATTCTCAATAAATAAGGTAAAAAGACCTCAATACATGAAGCATCAACTATAGTCCTCAAAATGGTAAATTAACTTGAAAGTGGAGCTAAATTAGCCTAATATTGAAGTCTTCTATGCCCTACCAATGCTTAAAAATAATCCTTGCAAGGATCTAACAGATTATAAGTAATTTAGCTACAACCCCAAAGTCTGAAAATATTTAATGGAATACTATAAACTACTAGGTATTCAAAAACAAGGCAAAAATATATGACCCATACTCAGAGAAAACAGTCAATAGAAACAGACACAGAAATAACAGATAATGAAATTAGCAGACAATGACATTAAAATAACTATTATAAATATGCTCCACATGTTTAAGAAAGTAGAGAAAAACATAAGCATGATGAGAGAAATGGAAGACAAAAGATTCAAATGACATATATGGAGATTTAAAACACATACTACCTAAAGAACACCTGGGTGGCTCAGTCAGTGAAGCATTCAACTCTTGATTTTGTCTTAGGTCATGATCTCATAGTTTGTGAGTTTGAGCCTCACATCTGGCTCCACACTGCTGACAGTAAGGAAACTGCTTGGGATTCTCTCTCTCTCTCTCTCTCTCTCTCTCTCTCTGCCCAACGCCTCCCTCAAAATAAATAAATAAACTTTAAAAAATAAGTAAATAAAAAATAAATAACACATATACTACCTGAAATGAAAAATATAACAAGTGGAATAAATAGGTTAGGCACTAGCAAGGTAAAAATCAGTGAAGGTATAGCTTGAAGGCTTGAAGGCATAGAGCAACAGTAGCTAACTAAAGCACAAAGAAATAAGACTAGAAAAATAATCAGCAAAGCACTGATGAACTAACAATATCAAGCAATATAACTTACATGTAATTGAAATTCTGGGTGGGAGGAAAATAAAAATACACAAAGAAATAATCACCAAAATTTTTCCAAATTTGATGAAGGTAAATTTAAAGCAAACCAACCATATCAATAATTACCTTAACACAACAAGCAAAGGGAGACTGTCAGATTTAATTAAAAACCAAGATCCGACTGTACACATTAAGAAAGCAACTCATACCATGAAAACACCAATCAAAAAAGCTAGAGTGGCTATATTAACATCAGAAAAAGTGGTAGTTACTGGGGTGCCTGGGTGGCTCAGTCGGTTAAGCCTCCACCTCTTGATCTTGGCTCAGGTCATAATCTTACAGTCTGGTCCATGGAGCCCTGCATCGGGATCTACCCTGAGCCCACTTGGGATTCTCTCTCTCCCTCTTTCTCTGCCCCACCCCAGCTCATGCGCAAACTTGAGTGCTGTCTCTCTCTCTCTCTCTCTTAAAAATAAACTTAAAAAAAAAGAAAAAATAGTAGTTAAAACAAATATTACCAGGAATAAAGGGATATTTCATAACAATAAAGATGTGAAAGTATCAAAAGGACATAACCATCATATGTGTCTATGCCACAAAACACAGAGCTTAAACATATATAATGCAAAATTGATTTTTTTAAAATACACAATTATACTGGGATATTTCAACACTGCTCTCTCAGTAACAAAAGGGAAAAAAAATCAATGAGGAAACAAGATTTAACAATATCAATTAACTTCACCTGAGTGACATTTACAGAATGATCTGCCAAAGACCATGATACAAATCATTCCAAGTGCACAAAAAACTTCACCAAGATAGACCATACTCTGGGCTACAGAAAAAGTCTCAATGCGTCAAAGATGTCTAAAATCACACAAAGCATGTTCTCTCATTACAAGGGTATTAAACTACAAATCAATAGCAAAAAAAAAAAGTATTTAGAAAACTTGGAAATATTTGAAATTAAACAACACATTTAAAAAAAATTTTTTTAATGTTTATTCATTTTCGAGAGAGAGAGAGAGCAGGGGAGGGGCAGAGAGAGAGAGAGAGAGAGAGAGAGACAGAGACAGAGAGAGAAAGGGAATCTGAAGCAGGCTCCAGGCTCTGAGCTGTCAGCACAGAGCCTGATGCGGGGCATGAACCCACGAACCACAAGATCGTGACCTGAGCTGAAGTCGGACGCTTAACAACCGACTGAGCCACCCAGGTGTCCCACAACACATTTCTAAATAACCCATGGGTCAAGCAAGAAATTAAAAACAAAGTCACACAATGATTTGAACTAAATGAAAATGAAAACACAACTGTGATGGCCACATGCATGCACCTCTCATCTCCCAACTGCAGAAGCAAAATGGAGGAAGAGTCCCAGCTGTTGCACTCTGAAATCCAGTTCCACACTTGCACTAAGGCCTTGATTTCCATGGGCCTCTAGCCAATGACTGAGTGAGGCAGGAATACCAAGGCAGTTCCATAGTTACGAGATGCAAGCCTCCTCTGCCAGAAATCTCAGAACTCCCAACTTGCCTTGCCAAACTTTCCTTAGAAATATACGGTAATCTGAGACAATTCTACCCAACAGGTTTTCTTTCTTCACTTGGGTCAAACCCACAAAACCATCTGAAGATTCTCTCAGTCTCTTACAGCTGCCTCATTTTCTCTCACAGGTATTTTCCCTAACACATTTCTTGTACATTTAAACCCATCTTTGTAACTACCTCAGAGGACTCAAACTGTCAAGATAACATGTCAAAAGTGTGTGATGTAATGCTAAAAGAACATTTATACCATTAAATGTCAATAATAAAAATCGGAAAGTCTCAAATCAATCATCTAAGTTTCTACTTTCAGAAACCAGAAAAGTAGGGCACCTGGGTGGCTCAGTTGGTTAAGTGTCCGACTCTTGATTTCAGCTCAGGTCATGATCTCACAGTTTGTCAAGTCCCGCATTGACAGAGCACAGCCTGCTTGGGATTCTCTCTCTGTCCTTTCCCTGCACGTGCTCACGCTCTCTCTCTCTCTCTCTCTTTCTCTCTCTCTCTTTCTCAAAATAAATAAATAAACTTAAATTAAAAAAAAAAAAACTAGAAAAGTAGAATTATACCCCAATTAAGGAGAATGAAACAAATTATAAGGAATAAATATAACTGGAGTGGAAAATAGGAAAACAACAGAAAAATAAATCAATAAAGTAAAAAACTGGTTTGCTGACCAGATCAAGAAAATTGATAAACCTCTAGTCAGAATGATCAGAGAAGGGGCACCTGGCTGGCTCAGCTGGTGGAGCATACACAACTCTTGATCTTTGGATTGTAAGTTCAAGGCCCATGGTCAGTGTAGAGATTACTTAAAAATAAAATCTTTAAAAAAATTTTTTTTAAAAAGGAATGATTAGGGAAAAGAAGTGAGAAGACATAAATTACCAGTATCAGGAATGAAAGAGGGAAAAACACTAGAAATCCTACAGGAATTTCCTAACTTTTTTTTTTTAATTTTTTTTTTAACATTTATTCACTTTTGAGAGAGTGTGAGTGGGGGAAGGGCAGAAAGAGGGAGACACAGAATCCAAAGCAGGCTCCAGACTGAGCTATCAGCACAGAGCCCGATGTGGGACTCAAATCCACCAACTGTGAGATCATGACCTGAGCTAAAGTCAGACACTCAACCAACTGAGCCACTCAGGTGCCCCAGGAATTTCCCAACTTCTAAAGAAATGGTCTTTCATATGTTTGCTAGTAAGTCCAGCTATGTTATGATGCTTTACTAGGCCACAAAATTTTATTTAAATTATGATACAGTTGAAAAGCCCTTTGTCCTCCTAAAAATATCTAACCCCTCTAAGCTCAAGCTTCTAGGAGTTATGAATCCTAAATCACCCTGAAACCAATGGAGGGGCTGGGTAGAAGTTGCAAACCTGCCATGGCAGCATCTGGGAGAAGCTCTGATGAAGAGGAACAGAAGAAAGCAGTGTAAGTTCTTAGCTCTACTCTACCATTCCCCATTGGAGGGCTGGAGGAGGTGCAGAAGCATTCTCAGCAAAAGATGAGACAGGCTTCTAGTGCAGAAAAATGTTAACAAGAAAAAGGGAACTGACAGAATGAGAGTGTATTATAAGTTATCCATCAATTATGTATATTAACAAAGTTAAGAGATTATCCAAAAATAAATGAACATAACCCCTGGTTTTCAAACACCTAGGAGGTGTGGCAAATTATATTCTAACCTAAAAAGAGTCTGTGACAGAAATAAATTGATGAACAAAATAGCAAGTAAAATTACGTAGGAATAACCTAACACAAAATGATCAACAAAAGAAAAACCTAATAGTATTTTTTTATTATGAAATTTATTGTCAAATTGGTTTCCATACAACACCCAGTGCTCATCCCAACAGGCACCCTCCTCAATGCCCATCACCAATCCTCTCCTCCTTCCCACCCTCCCATCAATCCTCAGTTTATTCTCAGTTTTTAAGAGTCTCTTATGAAAAAAAAAAAAAAAAAAGTCTCTTATGGTTTAGTTCCCTCCCTAACTTTTTTTTTCTTCCCCTCCCCCATGGTCTTCTGTTAAGTTTCTCAGGATCCACGAAAGAGTAAAAACATATGGTATCTGTCTTTCTCTCTATGACTTATTTCACTTAGCATAACACTCTCCAGTTCCATCCACGTTGCTACAAAAGGCCATATTTCATTCTTTCTCATTGCCACGTAGTATTCCATTGTGTATATAAACCACAACTTCTTTATCCATTCATCAGTTGATGGACATTTAGGCTCTTTCCATAGTTTGGCTATTGTCAAAAGTGCTGCTATAATCATTGGGATACAAGTGCCCCTATACATCAGCGCTCCTGTATCCCTTGGGTAAATTCCTAGCAGTGCTATTGCTGGGTCATAGGGTAGATCTATTTGTAATTTTTTAAGGAACCTCCACACTGTTTGCCAGAGTGGCTGTACCAGTTTGCATTTCCACCAACAGTGCAAGAGGGTTCCCATTTCTCCACATCCTCTCCAGCATCTACAGTCTTCTGATTTGTTCATTTTAGCCACTCTGATTGGCGTGAGGTGATATCTCAGTGTGGTTTTGATTTGTATTTCCCTGATGAGGAGTGACATTGAGCATCTTATCATGTGCCTGTTGGCCATCTGGATGTCTTCTTTAGAGAAGTGTCTATTCATGTTTTCTGCCCATTTCTTCACTGGATTATTTGTTTTTCGGCTGTGGATTTTGGTGAGTTCTTTATAGATTTTGGATACTAGCCCTTTGTCTGATATATCATTTGCAAATATCTTTTCCCATTTCATTCGTTGCCTTTTAATTTTGTTGATTATTTCCTTTTCTACTATAGTCAAATGCCTGGGTGGCAGTTGGTTAAGCGTCTGACTTCAGCTCAGGTCATGATCTCACGATTCGTGAGTTCAAGCCCCACATCAGGCTCTGTGCTGACAGCTCAGGGCCTGGAGCCTGCTTCCGATTCTGTGTCTCCTTCTCTCTCTGCCCCTCCCCCGCTCATGCTGTGTCTCTCCCAAAAATGAATAAACATTTATAGTTCTAACAGTAATGTTCCTACAAATATTATTAGATGAAAAGTAAGATGAATGCCACAATTAGCTCAGGACAATACCGTTCATGCAGTGATAAAATTACAAAGGAAAATAAATCTGCTTAACTAAAAATTTAAAGTATCACATTGACAAACAGTGCAGGAATTATTTGGTCATGCACATGTGCAGATGTGGCCTTGTAAGACTACCAAATATTTGTGGCAGCTAGACTTCTCAGGAAAATACTGTATCATAGTCCTAAGCAAACAAAAAATGGATTTATTTCAGCATTTCCAAATATCAATTTTAGTAACCTTTAACTTATTCAACTGACTATTAGTAAAGAGCTCTTACTGACATGTGAAAATAATTCTAGGTATTTGAATTTCATAGCATAACCTCTTAGGACCAAAGAAAAGACGTGCATTTAAAAATTACTATGCAAGTTCATCAGAAGAAAATTCCTGGCTGGGAACCACAGAATGAACTTTGTTAAATTCACTCCTTTCATTCTTTTGCTCAGAATGCTTCCACACACACATTTTAAAAATGGATTGCCTTCCTTCTTCCCTTCTATCTTTCTTAACGTTTGCTTTTTTCAAGGCTCAATTCTAGTTTGCCATATTCCACAAGGATTTATTTAATTTGGGTCCCTTGGTAGAAAGCTTCACTGTACTTAGAAACAATACCATATAGTTTCTTTATACATGTTCGTTTTCTCTTCCCACTTCGAAACTCAACCTCTGGAAAACAAGGACCATTCAAGTATAGAGAAGCAGAAAATACTTGGAATCTGCCAGACTTGCTTGAGTCTAAATCTTAGCCCTTCCACTTAGCAGAATTATGAGTTAGGGTGATTTATTTTATGAGTCATCATGTTTCCTCATAAATGGCAATACCACTATCAACCTTGCAGGATATTTGTAAGGATTTAGTGAAATAATAATCAGGGACTGCTTTAATCACATCTTCCTTCTTTTTATTATTATATCTTCAACACCAACAGCTAAGATTGCTTTACAGATGTAATAGGTACATGATAAAATCTTATTGTGATAGACTGATTGGTACTTGATGAAACTATCTGCAGGACTGAAAAATCTGTCTCATGACATAGAGCAATACAAAATAAAGTGCATAAAACATGGCAGAAAAATGTTTGTTGAATACATTAACTCAACCAGGAAATCATTGTTTCTGCATTCCAGGCTAAGAATATTTCCACATTTTCATATATCTAAAAAGTCCTCCAGACTGAGATTAAAAAACAAAAGCTTCCCACTCTTTATATACTACGGATTTTAACTTGTTCCTATAACAATTAAAATAACTGATATAACTCACAACTCCCTGATTCATTATTTCTCCCTATTATGCTCATGTCCAGATCATCAGACAAGCAGACAAGTTTCCTGGAATAAATTCAACCACTGTAATAAATTCTATCATCAATAGTTTGAGCATTAACTATATTTTTCCCTCACCATAGTAAGGTATGAGAAAGAATATAATATAAAACTCACAATATATAATCAGTTCATTCTAAGTATTCCCAACTATGGACACTAAATAGTTCAGTTTCTTATATATCCACAGTATAACTGAAATGTTATCCAGAAATATAGAAATATAAAAAAGGGTTTCTAAAGGCATTTGGGGGTCTATAAGTAAACTATCTACTCAAAAATAAATGGTATAAGTTAAACAAGTCACAAACCCTACCTGCAATACAAATTTACTGGTCTATTACAGCGTTTACTTACATCTATACCCATTTATACTTACAATGAACCAGGCACTCTAAGACTTTTATGTAATTATTTCAAAAAATACTCAACAATTCTACACTAATTCCAAGGGATATATGCACTCCAATGTTTATAGCAGCATTATCTACAATAGCCAAATTATGCAAAGAGCCCAAGTGTCCATAAATGGATAAAGAAGATGTGATATATATACACAATGGAATATTACTCAGTCATTTAAAAAAAGTACCAAAATCTTGCCATTTGCCACAACACGGATGGAGCTAGAGAGTATTATGCTAAGCAAAATAAGTCAGTCAGAGAAAGACAAATACCATATGATTTCACTCCTATGTGGAATTTAAGAAACAAAACAAAGGGGGAAAAAAAGAGAGGGAAGTAAACCAAGAAACAGACTCTTAACTATAGAGAACAAACTGATGGTTACCAGAGAGGAGGTCAGTGGGGGAATGGGTCAAGTAGGTGATGGAGATTAAGATGCACTTGCTGAAATGAGCCCCAGAAATTGTATACAAGTGTTGAATCACTACACTGTACAACTGAAACTACTACTACACTGTAGGTTAACTGGAATTTAAAAACTCTAAAAAATTTTTTTTAATTAAAAAAAAACCAAACTGAGTAACTTAAGGCTTTAATGATTTAAATGATCTGCCCAAGGTCATATCAGCTAGTATGCATGTTATAGAGGTGCCACAGTTTGAACCCCTAATAATGATATTATAAGGACAACCCATTTTAAGTAATTCTAGAGATGCCTGGGTGGCTTAGTCAGTTAAGTGGCCAACTCTTGGTTTTGGCTCAGGTTATGATCTCACAGTTCATGGGTTCGAGCCCTGCATCTGGCTCCATGCTGAAGATATGGGGCCTGCTTGGGATTCTCTCTCTCCCTCTCTCTCTGCCCCTACCCAGCTCGCACTATCTCTCTCTCAAAATACATAAATAAACTTGAAAAAAAATTAAAAAGGGGCACCTGGGTGGTTCAGCCTGTTAAGCATTTGACTTCCACTCAGGTCATGATCTCATAGTTTGTGGGTTTGAGCCCCACATCAGGCTCTATGCTGACAGCTCAGAGACTGGAGCCTGCTTCAGATTCTGTGTCTCCCTCTCTCTCTGTCCCTCCCCACTCATGCCTGAAGATGAAACAGAAGACCTTAAAGTTATACTGCTGGGATTTGAAGCAATAAAATTGAAAGAACTAACGCGTAACTGAGAAACAAATTTGGAAATCTCATTTTAAAAGTTCAGAGGCACCTGGCTGGCTCAGTCAGTAAAGCATGTGACTCTTGATCTCAGGGTTTTAAGTTGGAACCCCATGTTGGGTGTAGAGATTATTTTAAAAAAATAAAATCATAAAAAAAAAGTTCAAAGCTGTCACCATAAAAAAGACAACAAATATATAAAATGAAGTTTCTCCTATTCACGCATTAGACAGTGATTAAGTGGAATTATTTAAGAAAGTCAAGTCACAAATTTTATAAATTATCTTTCTAAGATCCTACCCTTAGGATCCTACCCACCAACTGAGAGTTTAATTCCTAGGACATATAATTCAAAGAATACATCAGGCACAATATTATGTGAACATCCCTAGCCAAAATATCTTCCCTGACAGCCTCAACTCTACATATTTCAATACATAATAATTAAGTTCTCATTTCTTACTCATTATTTTATGCCAATTTTTAATCCTTTATCTTTCTCTAGGTTTATTAAATAAATTTTGTCTTCTCAGTCACATCTCAAAGGATCTATTTCTAAAACTGTCAATCACATTTATAATGTTTTCCTTGGACCTTCTCCAAATTCAGTGTATCTGACTTCATTTGTTGTGCTGGACTTTCTTGAAGTAGAGCAGATCAGGAAAGGAAAAGGTCATTGTGCTGGCTCCTGTCCTTTATGTTACCCAGTCCAAATAATCAGCCCACTATTACAAGCAATTAACTCAATCCTAGCTCTCTTCAAATCAGAAAGACACTTGAAGTAGAATTTATAAATTTTGGTTTTTTTAATAGTCTCATTAATTAAATAATGAGGTATAATACAAAGAGAATGAGTTCAGGTGTCATCTTTTATATGTGATCTAACTTCTCTGAGACAGAGTCAGTTTTCACATCTGCAAAAATAAGATTATCATCTATTTCATGGAAATATAAAAACAAAATATGACAACTTTTATTAAAAAGAACTATCGTAAGTCACAAAGTCTTAAGCAATGTTGGCATCCTTACCAGCACGTGTTCAATGAAACCAACCCCTGGGATATAGGTGCTCAATAAATGTTACTTTTCATCCCGCATGTTAGGATTGGTTTTTCCAAAGAGTATAAAAACACTCAACTACATCAACACTGGATTTCCATCTACATTATATGTCAATCACCCCATTCAGTAATATTAATAAATCCACATAAAAACTGTCCTTAAAATGTTCACCTTGCCTTTGAACCAGAAGCTGAATTGTTATAATAAACAACAATAATAGGTATTCTATCACACACTTAAGTTATATGAATCTCAACAAGCTAATGCTTACATCATATCAAAAAAAAAAAAATCAATTCCAGGTGGATAATAAAAAAGTAAAACAATAAAGACATCAAAAGACACCTTCAAGAGAGTGAAAACAAACAAGCCACAGTAAAAAAAAACTCTGGTCTTTTCTTAAACTCTTCGTGGGGTTTTTGCGGGGCAGGGGGGACAGGTAAAAGGAAACACTTTTACTTCTCAGCAAGTTGGAACAGAAGTATGAAGGCATGCAACAGATCGCAAATGCTACTACTGAAATCACACAACCAAGAATCCCTATCCCTTGAGAGACAGCGTGTGTGTGTATAGATACACACACACACACACGCACACACACACGCATACTTTTTTTTTAAGATTTTATTTTTAGGTAATCTCTACATACAACATGGGACTTGAATTCACAAGAGATGAAGAGTCACATGCTCCACCACCTGAGCCAACCAGTTGATCAATCTAGCAAATAATTTAATCTCAGCTCCTACGACACATATGATTAATAAAAGGCTTAGATCTAGAACATAAAAAGAATTCCTACACATGAGCAACTGTCTTGAGCAGGCATTTCAGAAAACAGGATAGCCAATGCTCAATGTCATTAGTGAGCAACAAAGTAAAATGCAGATTAGAATCACAAAACACAAGGTACCTGGCTGGCTCAGTCAGTAGAACATATAACTCTTGATCTCAGGGTCGTGAGTTCAAGCCCCACATTGAGCATGGAGCTTACAAAAAAAAAGAATCATAATATACTACTAAATACCCACCAGACTGGTAAAACTGGAAAAGACAAAAACCTCCCAAATGTTGACAAGAATATGGAATAACAAGAATACTGCTGATAGAAATACAACTGGTAAAAACCACTTTGGAAAATGATTTAGTTGTATCTTCTAAAGTGAATATACATATTCACTATGACCTAATAACTCTACTCCTAGATAAATAGCCACCAAACCAATGTGTACATGTATGCCAAGAAACATAAATAAAAACATTGGCATAATTCATAATACCAAAAAGTCTAAGGAATCCAAACATCCAGCAACAACAGAATGGATAAATAGTATATTCCTCCAATGGAACATTACCTAGCAATGAAAATGAAAAAAGTTACAGCTATATGCAAAAACATGGATGAATCTCACAAATATAACAATGAACAGACAAAATATTAATGAAGTTAAGACATACATGCTTAGATGTAAAAGCTATTTATAAAACCAAGAAAGGGACTGCCATAAAAGAAGAGTGAGTGACTTCTTTGAGGAAAAAGAATAGGGTACCGGCCAAATCTAAGGGGTCATGAGGTGGACTTCAAGAACATTGACAATATCTTTTTTTTCTTTTACCCCTATGATGGCTACACAGATGTTAACTTTGTGATAATTCACTGAGCTACATAGTTTGGCTCTGTGCACTTTTGTGTATTTACATTACATTTCACAAAACAAAAAAATTGTAAAACAGGGAAGAAGAAAGAAAATAAATAATAAGGCCACAACCTTATCTGAAAAAATACCTAAAGTGTTGAAGTAAATGCTAAGGGCAAATGAAACACTGATAACAAACACATGAAAAGATGCTCAACATCACTAGTCAAATTAAAGCCATAATGAAAAATCGTTACACACTTGTTCAGAATGCCTAAAATATTTTTAAAACTCAAAATACCGAGCACTGGCAAGGATACAGAGCAATTAGAACACTCATACAAGGTTGGCGGGAATGCCAACGGGCACAGTCACTTTGAAAAACAGTTTGACAGTTTATTACAAAACTAAACATACCCATACCCCATATGTCACCAATTTCATTCTTAGTATTTACCCAATAGAAATGAAAACCTATGTACACACACAACTGTATGCACACAACTGTATACACACAACTTACATTTGTAGCAACTTCATTTGTAATCATTAAAAAACAAAAACAAAACCCAAATGTCCTTCAACTGATGAATAAAGAAACTGGTATATCCATAAAATGATATATCATTCAACAAAAAGGAACAACAACAACATGCATGATCTCAAACACGTGTTGCTAAGTTAACAAAACTTGACCTAAAGGCCTCCTATATGTATGATTCCATTTATATGCCATTCTGGAAAATCCAAAACAACAGAGACAGAGATAGGGGGTTTAGGGGTACAGGGTTGACTATGAAATCGTAGCAGAAGGGAATTTTGAGGAGTGATGCAACTGCTCTATATTATGATTATAGAGGTAGATACACAGTGTGCATTTGTCAAGACCCTGTATACCACAAAGAATGACCTTTACTATACACGAATTAAAAAATAAATTTTAGGGGCACCTATGTGGCTCAGTCAGTTAAGCAGCCGACTTCAGCTCAGGTCATGATCTCACCGTTCATGAATTCAAGCCCTGAATCGGGCTCTTTGCTGACAGCTCAGAGCCTGCAGCCTGCTTCAGATTCTGTGTCTCCCTCTCTCTCTGCCCCTCCCCCACTCACGCTCTGTCTCTCTTTCTTTCAAAAATAAATAAACATTTTAAAAAGATTTTTTAGGGGTGCCTGGGTGGCTCAGTCGGTTAAGCGTCCGACTTTGGCTCGGGTCATGATCTCGTGGTCTGTGAGTTCGAGGCCCGCGTCGGGCTCTGTGCTGACAGCTCAGAGCCTGGAGCCTGTTTCGGATTCTGTGTCTCCCGCTCTCTCTGACCCTCCCCCATTCATGCTGTCTCTCTCTGTCTCAAAAATAAAAAAATAAAATAAAATAAAATAAAAAAAAAATAAAAATAAAAAGATTTTTTAATTGTTTAAAACAGTAAGTTTTAGGTGCCTGGGGTGGCTCTGTCAGTTAAGCATCCCACCTCCTGATTTCGGCTCAGGTCATTATCTCACAGTTCATGAGTTCAAGCCCTGTATTAGGTTCTCTCTCTCCCACTCGCTCTCTCTCTTCTCTCTCTCAAAATAAATAAGCATTTTATAAATAAATAAACAAACAAACAAACAAATAAATTTTAAAGAGCTTTAAAACACTGTGATCTTGGCGGGCACCTGGCTCAGTCATTTAAGTGTCCAACTTTGGCTCAGGTCATGATCTCGCAGTTCCTGAGTTGGAGCCCCCCACAGCACTCTGTGCTGACAGGTCAGAGCCTGGAGACTGCTTCGGATTCTGCATCTCCCTCTCTCTCTGCCTCTCTCTCTCAAAAATAAACATTTATTTTGTTTGTTTGTTTGTTTGTTTGTTTATTTATTTATTTATTTATTTATTTATTTTGAGAGAGAGTGAAAGAGATAGCAAGCAGGGGAGGGGCAGAGAGAGGGAGAGACAGAGAGAATCCCAGGCAGGCTCTGTGCTGTCAGTGTAGAGCCCGATGTGGGGCTCAAACTCACGAACTGTGAGATCATGACCTGAGCTGAAACCAAGAGTCAGATGCTTAAATGATTGAACCACCCAGTGCCCCTCAAAAATAAACATGTAAAAAATTAAAAATAAAAAAAAACCACTATGATCACAGCACCACCACAGATTTACAAAGCATAAAAATGCCAAAAATATCATAAAATTCCCTCAAATTCAAGAATCCTAAAATATGTATTACCTAATTACACAATGTAAATAAATTATAATGCAACTCACTTAGATATTTAACTATAATAAACACTACTGATAACATTAAAGTTGCACTTAGTGAACATTTTATACATACGTTTTAATCTTCCAAACAATCATATAAAGTGAAATTTATTTCAGCTTTACCAATGAGGAAACAAACTCAGAAAGAGTAAAGAAATCTCTTACCCATGCACACACACGTAGTAAGTGGTAAAGCTGAAGTTTAATCCCATTGCATCTGAGTCTTTCCATGCCCATTTTCTTTTCTCTATATTGTTTCTTAAAAGCTTTTGTAATTCCTTAATGAGTAATGTTTTTCTTTACATTATTTGAAAATGTGTTATTTCCTAAATTTATAAATTTAAAATGAATTATGAATATTTTATATTGTCCAAGTACCCACATACTCATGATCATATAAAATGAAGTTAAAATATGCAGCCTCTGCCCTCAAGATGTTTATAATCTAATTGGTGGCACACATATGACAAACAAGGTAGGCAATTTTAAAAATCAAAAATCAGCTGAATGGGCAGTTGGGGAGGAAAACATTGCTGTGAGTGCCTCATAATAATAAAATAATTCTAATTGCTTCCTCCTGTCTCTTGCATTACCACTGTCATTCATTGCACTTATATATAAGCATGTGTGTATATACAGACACACATAAACAAACATACTCAAATATAATATTGCTATTAGACTTATCTGTTAGAATAAGAACAAAAATGTAAGTTTTTATTCTGTCTTAACTTATTTCTTCTCTTATGCTCTTCCTTTCCTTTTTTACATCTTAGCTTCTGACCTATTTCATTTTCCTTGGCTCTAAAAGAACTTCTTTTAACACTTCTTTCAAGGAAGGTCTACTGACAAACAATTCCTTTTTTTTGTTTGTTTGTCTGATAACCTTTATTTCTCCTTCACTTTTTTTTAAATGTTTATTTTGAAAGAGAGAGAGCGCACGCAAGCACTAGCAGGGGAGGGGCTGATAGAGAATCCCAAGCAGGTTCCACGCTGTCAGTGCAGAGCCTAATACAGGGTTCGATCTCACAAACCACAAGATCATGACCCGAGCTGAAACCAGGAGTTGGATGCTCAACCGACTGAGCCACCTGGGCGTCCTGACTCAGTTTTAAAAGATAATTTTGCAAGGTGCATTACTCTAGGTTGGTGGGTTTTTTCACTCATCATCTTATATTACACACCATTCTCTTCTTGTTTGTGTGGTTTCTGAGGAGAAGCCAGATATAATACTTGTCTTTGCTCCTCTATAGGTAAGGTATTTTTCCCCCTCCGGCTGCTTCAGGATTTTTTATCTTCAATTTCCTGTAATTTGAAAATGATATGCCTAGGCATAGTTTTTTGAGCATTTATCCTACTTAGTGTTCTCTGAGCTTTCTGGATCTTAGGTTTTGTTTCTGATGTTAATTTGGGGGAAATTCTCACTTGTTACCATTTCAAATATTTCTTCTGTGCCTTTTTCTCATTCTTCTCTTTCTGGTATTTCCATTATGCAAGTGGTACAACTTTTTTCTTCTTTTTTCTTTTGAGAGAGAGCCAGAGAGAGAGCACAAGCAGGGGATGGGCAGAGAGAGAGAGAGAGAGAGAGAGAGGATCACAAGCAAGCTCTGCACTGTCAGTGCAGATCCTGACATGGGGTTCAAACTCACAAACTGTGAGATCATGACCTGAGCAGAAATCAAGAGTCGGACGCTTAACCAACTGAGCCACCCAGGCGCCCCTGTGGTATACTTTTGTAGTCATCCCATAGTCCTTCGATATTGTTCTGGTTTTTTGTCTGTTTCCAGTCTTCTTCTCTTTGGTTTTCAGTTTTCAAGGAGTCTATTGGTGTATCTTCTCGCTCAAAGATTCTTTCATCAGGGGTATCTAATCTATTAATGAGCCCATCAAAGGTATGCCTCATTTCTGTTAGTGTTTTTTTGTCTAGCATTTCTTTTTGGTTCTTTCTCAGAATTTCCATCCCCCTCCTCGCCACTGCCCATCTGATCTTGTATGTTGTCTACTTTATCCATTAGCATCCTTAGCATATTAATCACAATTGTTTTAAATTCCCAGTCTGATCATTCCAACATCCCTGCCATATCTGAGCCTGGTTCTGAGGCTGGCTCTGTCTCTTCCAACTCTGTTTTCTGCCTTTTAGTATGTTTTATCATTTTTTTTTCTTGATAGCTAAGGCATGATGGACTGGGAAAAAGGAACTACTATAAATAGGACTTAAGCAATGTGGTGGTGAGGTGTGGGGGTTGGTAGCACATTTTATAGTTCTATGATTAGGTCTCAGCCTTTTAGACAGCCTGTGCTTCTAAACTATGAACTTCACATGTGCTTCTCAGTCCCTCCCTCCTCCTCTTAGGTGGGGCAAGATGGTTAGAGTGGGCTGAAGTTATGTTATTTCCCTCCTCCCACACAGAAGGCCTGAGCAGCTGGAATTGAGTATTTCCCTTCCCCTGCATCAGGTAGGTTCTGATAAACTCCAGCAGTTTAGGCTCTGATGAAATAGTTTCTCCTGAGGGTAGGCCTTATTAAGAACAGAATGCACTGGTATATTTCAAAACTGTTCCATTTCCCTTTCCTCTGCCAGAAACAAGAGGAGATTTTTCTCTAATATTCACTAGAGAATCTCGTAGAGGTGCAAGAGGTAACACACAAAAAAGTGTGGGGGCCCTAAATGACTGGTTCCTCCATGGAGTTTTAAACTCTCAGAGTTGTCCACACTGAGCCTCCAACAATTTATCAATTACAATCAGATTTCCCTATAGGAGTACTGGTTCCTGGTGAGGTGACTGCCCTGGTAAGTTGTGATACACTGTATTCTCTGTCGATCTCTCTAATTTTGAGGGCAGCGGTTTGCCTTTTGATCTCTCTTCATTTATGGATCTAAGAAAAGTTGTTGATTTTTCACTGTGCTCAGCTTTTGACTTGTTATTATGAGTTGGCAACATCCAAGCTTCTTACATGCCATATGAGAAACCAGAACTCTGTATTTTCTTTTAAGAATGTTTTCCTACACTACAAGCTTAAAATTTATGTAGAAAAAGAAAAAAATATACAAACCCAGTATCATGTACAACAAAACTGTGTCATGTACTTTGAGAATTATTTATTACTTTCCATTTTCCTTACACTACACATATTCATGTTTCTAGATGTCTAGCCTAGATCAAATACTGTTCTTAAACATCTGAACCTTCCAGTTTATCTGTAAAAATCAATATAAAATTATAAACTGCAATCCTTGAAATATATCTTTCAAACAAGCCATTAAAATACAGCTTACCATTTTGATGCCTGTGGAAAATGTCACTGGTTTTATAGGTTTAGGTTTCTCAAGTTGCATTTCCAACTGGGTAGATCTATCTTTATGCTGAGCCAAAAGTAGAGCAACAGGGAGATCTGAACTCTCCTGTAAGAAAAGTTAAAGTGCAACATGAAAGTTAAAAAGGAAAAACTAATGAGCAACAAGTCTTTCATTTTAAATTATGCCCTTTCATAAGCACTTGATGTCAACCTAAATATTCACTTTATGGAGAACACTTCACAAAAAATTTTAACATTCCATAATAAGAAAAGGCTGTTTGAGATTCATAAATCAAAATAACCTGCAAAAAAGTATTTTTATAAAATCCACATTAAAGACAATAGGGTCTTATTTCATCTAGCAAAGCCAACCATATTTATTAAAATAAAAAAAAATTAAAAGCTAATCACAAAAAGAGTAATACAAAGTACTATAACGTAGATCAGATGTTTATCTAAGACACATTCTTCTACCAGTGAATTCAGACCAGTTTGAAATCGTTTCCCATTAGATTTCACCTGAGGCCGTTTGGAAATGATCCTTGTTCTGTTTTGCACAATAGAACGATTGTTAAGTACAACCAAAAATATATTCTCTCCTTTACTGAACTTATTTTTAGAAATTAAGTCTAAATTTTTTTAATTGACAAAATGATAGCAAATATTTATTTTAATACCTTATATTGACACTAAAAGAGGGCTGTTTACATAAATCTGCATATATACATATGAATGACACAAGCAATGATACTAATTCTTATATGCAGATGCATTTATCCTGTTTAACATGAAGTTCTCTTACATGTTCTTCCACATGCTGTGGAACTAAGGTCTAAACTAAACATATCCAGACTTTTTCCTTCCCGAGTTTTCAGTTAAATAAGAACACAGAAACACATGCAGAAGAAAGGAGATAATATACACACAGTACTTTATATCTGTAAACAAAAATGAAGATTACAAACACATTTCTATCTATACCTATAGATATTGAGTCTATACCAAGTCTATCTATGAAAACAGACATATTTTTCAAATGGCCTAGAGATTTTTAAAATAATAACAACCCAGAACTTAATCCTGGAAAGACTATATTGTTAAACATTCCCTAGTATGAAAGTAAACATACAGCAGAATCTAATTTTCTTTCCAAATCTAACAACTTTATACAATTTTTTAGGCACAAATGTAGTTAATATATTTGAAGGAACTTTTGGGGCGCCTGGGTGGCTCAGTCGGTTGAGCGCCGACTTCGGCTCAGGTCACGATCTCGCGGTCCATGAGTTCGAGCCCCGCATCAGGCCCCTGTGCTGACAGCTCAGAGCCCGGAGCCTGTTTCAATTCTGTGTCTCCCTCTCTCTGACCCTACCCCATTCATGCTCTGTCTCTCTCTGTCTCAAAAATAAATAAACGTTAAAAAAAAAAAAATTTAAAGGAACTTTTTTGTCTATAGTACAGAAGTAATTCAAATAAAAAGCAAATTATTTCAACAGAATTGTCCTAGCATAAATCTGTACCTCAAGACTTGGTAACAGAAGTGCTTTGCAAGAGCAATGTTACAAAGATTAAAATTTTTTAAATGGAGGAACACAAATTTTATTTATAAAATATAGCCTTGGGGCCTTTAGCAATAATAAAGGAAAATAGGGGCACTTGGGTGGCTCACTCAGTTAAGTGTCCGACTTAGGCTCTGGTCATGATCTCCCGGTTTCTGAGTTCGAGTCCCGCATCAGGCTCTGTGCTGACAGCTCAGAGCCTGGAGCCTGCTTCAGATTCTGTGTCTCTCTCTCTCTGCCCCTCCCCTGCTCATACTCTGTCTCTCTCAAAAATAAATAAATTAAAAAAAACATTAGAGGGGCGCATGGGTGACTCAGTCAGTTAAGCATCTGACTTCGGCTCAGACAGACAGTTCATGGGTTCAAGTCCTGCATCAGACTCCGTGCTGTCAGCACAGAGCCCGCTTTGGATCCTCTGTCTACCTCTCTCTCTGCCCCTCCCCCACTTATTCCCTCTGTCAAAAATAAACATTTAAAAAATTGTTTTAATTTAAAAAATAATAATAAAGGAGAATGAATGAAATATATACTATTGAGAATATACTTGAACACCTTTCATACTCTGCAATAAAGCATCAGTTATGCATTAGCAACAGTATTGCTGTGAATTCCTGCAGCTATTCTAGATGTTCATTAAGAATTTTATAATTAAACGTAAAATTAAGAGAGAATTTAAATGGACTGTGGACCAAAACATCTTTTAAAACCCATTACTGCCTTTTCATATGTAAAAATTAACAGAAGAAAACTAAATTTCTTGGCATTCCTCCTCAATCTATACTCTAAGTGAATTCAAATACTCTTCCATACCTGGTATTTACTCTAAGTGAAAGTCCTTATGTAAAAGCAAGACAATGGGCTCACTTCAAAAAAGTTGCTAATCAATACTTGGGCCTGTTTTAATCCTGGTTTCACTTTCACATAAAAGGCCCTGAACATTAAAATGCCTTGGTAAAACAGCTGAAATTCAATAAAAAATAAACATTCTAGGAATCTAAAACCAATTTTGACATTAAGGCATACAATTTACTTCAAATCTGCTTCATTCCATTTTAGCACTCAAAACTTTGAAGCCTGAAAATCTTTGTGAAAGTTAAGTTAGAATTAAACAGGAGCTCAGGCAGTTAATTGTCCAACTTTTGGTTTCACCTCAGGTCATGATCTCAAGGTTCCTGAGTTTGAGCCCCACATCGGGCTCTGCACTGATGGTGCAGAGTCTGCTTGGGATTGCTCTCTCCCTCTCTCTCTCTGCCCCTCCCCTGCATGCGCACTCTCTCTCTCTCTCTCAAAAAGTAAATACACATTAAAAAAAAAAAAGAATTAAGCAGGAGCTCTAACAACAATAAAAATCAATCAATGGAGTAAAAAAAAAAAACTATGGGAATATACATGCTCTCAAGAATACATAAAATGCAGATTCAGCCTTAGCAAGTTATTTCATTTTTCTTAGCTTTTCAGTTTATCTTGAAAGGTTCTCTAAACCTCATTAATTGCCTGAAGGTATACTGTGTAATATTTAAAGAAATTTTAATAAGACTGCCTGTAATACTCATTAAAAGCTTTATAATGACCACTTTTTAAAGATTATTTTAACTGACTTTAAGCAAGCCATCTGGAAAACAATATTTCTAATAAAAATCAGCTACTGCATTTTGACAGTATTAGCCCTTAACAAAATTTAAGACATAAACTGAAGAAAATTTTCAAACAGGAATATAAAAAGATTTAATAAGTTAGGACCTGTTTAAAAATCTTTTTCCAAACTGTTAAAAAAAACTGAATTTACAGTTAGGATTAAATAAATGGACTTTTTAGGCAACATTATGGTAAATGCTAAGTCATAAACATTAAGACCATAACATTAAAATCTGTCACATACAGTATAATGTAATGCTTTTTAAAGGTTAAAGAGTGACCATTAGCACAAGAATCAAACCCAAAAACAGGAGAAAAAAAATTCTTAATAAGTAGTGCTTGTTGCCTAAATTAGATCCAGAGAACAATTCTAAGATTTAAGCTTCTAGACATATTTACAAATGCCAATATTATCTTTTTCATAGAATCTAACACACGAATATACATAGAAAAAGAAACAAAGTGTGTTTTTTACTTATTAAGGATTCAGGAAGACAAAAAGAAATTTAATAAATTCTTTCTATTAGTCAATAAGAACTAAACATACATTAACATTTTAACAGAAACAATGAATGATCATTTAAAAATTAAAGTAACAGAGAATTTTTAAAAATAAAATTAGGAAACCGAAAATTCAAAATGTACTAATATTTAAAAACAATCTGTTGTAATTAATTGGTCTAATGAATACAGTAAATTTCTAACGATTATTTAACCACCATGTTACATGCTCTAAACAGTGAAGAAAGTATGTGCAATAATGACTTGCAGGTGAAGAAAACAGGAAGTTGCAGGGAGTTTGGGGGGAGGTCTCACAAAAACCAATATTAACTCCAGCTTATACACAATGTACAACATTGGCAGTTTTACATCTTGCTTCATGCCCCACTGAATTAAAGGGGAGCGTCATGCCAATAGCACTCAATGAGGCAGCAAAACATTACTTTGAGGACTAAAAAAATACGCAAAGAATAATTGCTATGCAGAGCCAGCTAACCTCAAAATTAAATCTAAAATCTCTTTATACTAGATGCAATATTTTTTAAATATTAAAGTACATTTTCATTTCATGTCTAAGTTCTATTTTGAATTAATTCAATTAATTGTATAAAGGAGAAGCATTACCAAGGAAAAGTATGTCCCTCTTTGTATAAAATGATGGGGGAAAGAACCTTTCAATAAAATAATTAGAACATCAGTATTTACTAATTCATTCTTTAAAGTTTTCAATTTTCACAAAATTCATGTCAACAAAAAAAGGTAAAATACATGTGTCATTTCAACTGTTAAAGGCACAACTGACAATGGTTTCAAGAAAAATTAGTGGAAATCACTAAGAAAAATATATTCTATTTTATATGCTGTCTTTATTTTTAGAACCAAATTTACATTCCACTTACACAAAGTAGATAGGGTTTATGAAACACATTTTCTATCTAAGCCTCATTAATGCCCTTACTCTTACTTTTCCTTACTTTCTCACCTACTTCTAATTTAATTATCTTGTTTTCTCTTTTTATTCCTGGTCAGCTGACGTTTGGCCAAAAGAATGGTAGAAAAATATACACATACACATTTACCTAATCATAGAGTTACAAATACCACATCAACTAGATTGACGAATTAAAGTATGTTACCACTACATAGAAATTAATTATGTGGACAAAAAAGGAAAGGGAAGAATGCAAAAGACTTTCCTGGAAAGGACCATTTCTACTGTGATTTTATATTATCACCCTAGGTTATAAGCATCAAATAATATACCATCAAATCTGTGAAACATTTCCGAAGCCTTAGTTATTATTACTGCTATTATCTAACAATGATGACTACTTGAGGAGCTAATTATTGGAAAACACAATTTGCAAAACACTGCCATTTCTTTCAAATACATTCTTTCTCATGCAAAAATATGAAACATGGTTCTCACAGAGTAAATAGAATCACTATAAATTTCACATGAAGCCAAAACACTTGAAAATAGGCTAGTTATAAGAAAGCCAGTGTTAATCAGGAGAAAACTGCCTTAAAAACAAAGCATTTTCATCAGTAAGCTTAAAAACATAAATAACCTATTAATAGTACACTGCCTTACATCAGTTACATTGCTCTTTCATCTAAAAATAAAACGGATATTGACAAAATGGGTTTTTTTTAATAAAGGAATAGAAGTTGAATACACCAGCACTGAATATGCCAGTAAAAATGCCATTTAAATGCCATTATCCAGCATAATAAAAAGGAAAAATAAACTCTGAATACTAATGATTTGTTCAAGACATTTAGCATTATTACATACCAGTTCATCTAAAAAAGCTTGCTTGTTCTTCCTTTTTAGAATCTGCTGCAGTTGTTCTTCTTTTTGAATAAACAGTCTTCTTTGTTCATTTTCCTGTCTTTCTACCTCTAAAGCTTCTTCCAATTCCTCCTGTTCCCGAGTCTAAAACAGAAATTTTTATATATAGCATGGAATAAATTTAGTAACCAAAATCAATCCTTTACTGCACTCCGACACTTTCTGGATACATAAAACATACTAGTCACTTAAGAGTTTAATAGAGCAGCAATTCTACTCTGCAGGAACTAGAGTTCATTTTATTATTTCACATGGACATGTTACTATGAAAGAGAATGACACCTATCATTTAACTAACACCTAAACAAGTACACTTCACTCAGTTACAGAGCTGTAGGAAATGTGTTTAATAAAGAATTTATTTATTGATCATTATTACAGATAGTTTTGAGTAATTCATTTTAGAGGATTTAACAAGAAAAACAAAAACAAAACCCAATAAAAACAACAGAGACAATCTACATACAGAACTACCAACTGAAACACTCCATTGAAAGGACTGACTTATTTAATAGAAACAATTTCCAGAACATTCTAGGTAATGAAAAGTTATCAATGTCCTAAGCTTCTTTTCCCTAAGCTGAAATAAGTCTTTATGATGCTAGAGTTCCAAACATCATCATGTTGCAAAAAACTGAAATTATTTTCTAACATAAGCATATAAATTTCAAGTCTTCTTTGTGCACTGAAAAATTCAAAATTCAAAGCTAATATGTAAACAGAATGAACTATAGTTCTACTCATTCTCCTTTTATGGAGTGCCTCGGAAATATTAAATAATTCCAGGCTCTGAAATTTATTCCAACTTAAAGTCATGCTTAAAAGCAATACTATACATAGTCTTTGTTCTTTCATTCTTATGAATGAAAAATACAGTAAAATCTAAATGGCTTTATTTTAAAGCTCTTTCTTTTTTTTTCTTACTTTGACAGAACATTGAGAATTTATGGCACCTTGAGGTAAATGCAGAACAGAGGAAGAGAGCATAATAGGTTTGAGCATTGTAAATATATGAATAGCAGACACCTCAGAGAAAAATATATTTATATTTAAAATAATATTTAAAACCCTTCGGACTTCAAGCTGTATTACAAAGCTGAAATCATCAAGACAGTATGGTACAGGCCCAAAAGCAGACACTCAGATCAATGGAATAGAATAGAGAACCCAGAAATGGACCAACAAATGTATGGCCAACTAATCTTTGACAAAGCAGGAAAGAATATCCAATGGAATAAAGACGGTCTCTTCAGCAAGTGGTGCTGGGAAAACTGGACAGAGAGATGCAGAAAAATCAACCTGGACAACTTTCTTACACCATACACAAAAATAAACTCAAAATGGATGAAAGACATAAATATAAGACAGGAAGCCATCAAAATCCTTGAGGAGAAAGCAGGCAAGAACCTCTTTAACCTTGGCCGCAGGAACTTCTTACTTAACATGTCTCCAGAGGCAAGGGAAACAAAAGCAAAAATGAACTATTGGGACCTCATCAAAATAAAAAGCTTCTGCAAAGCGAAGGCAACAATCAGCAAAACTAAAAGGCAACTAACGGAATGGGAGAAAACATTTGCAAATGACATATCAGATAAAGCGTTAGGATCCAAAATCTATAAAGAACTTATCAAACTCAACACCCAAAAAACAAATAATCCAGTGAAGAAATGGGCAAAAGACATGAATAGACACTTCTCCAAAGAAGACATCCAGATGGCCAACCGACACATGAAAAAATGCTCAACGTCACTCATCATCAGGGAAATACAACTCAAAACCACAATGAGATACCACCTCACACCTGTCAGAATGGCTAACATTAGCAACTCAGGCAACAACAGATGTTGGCGAGGATGAGGAGAAAGAGGATCTCTTTTGCACTGCTGGTGGGAATGCAAACTGGTTCAGCCACTCTGGAAAACAGAATGGAGGTTCCTCAAAAAATGAAAAATAGAACTACCCTATGACCCAGCAGTTGCACTACTAGGTATTTATTCAAGGGATACAGATGTGCTGTTTCGAAGGGGCACATGCACCCCAATGTTTATAGCAGGACTATCAACAATAGCCAAAGTATAAAAAGAGCCCAAATGTCCAGCAATGGATGAATGGATAAAGAAGATGTGGTATATGGATACAATGGAGTATTACTCGGTAATCAGAAAGAACAAAACTTGCCATTTGCAACTATGTGGATGGAACTAGAGTGTATTATGATAAGTGAAATTAGTCAGTCAGAGAAACACAAATATCATATGACTTCACTCATAAGAGAATTTTAAGTTACAAAACAGATGAACACACGGGAAGGGAAGTAAAAATAATATAAAAACAGGGAGGGAGACAAAAACATAAAGAGAGGGGCGCCTGGGTGGCTCAGTCGGTTAAGCGTCCGACTTCAACTCAGGTCACGATCTCGCGGTCCGTGAGTTCAAGCCCGGCGTCAGGCTCTGGGCTTATGGCTCAGAGCCTGGAGCCTGCTTCTGATTCTGTGTCTCCCTCTCTCTCTGCCCCTCCCCCATTCATGCTCTGTCTCTCTCTGTCTCAAAAATAAATAAACGTTAAAAAAAAAATTAAAAAAAAAACAAACAAAAACAAAAAACAAAAACATAAAGAGACTCTTAAATATGGTGAACAAACAGAGGGTTAATGGAGTGGTAGTGGGATGGGGGATGGGCTAAATTGGTAAGGGGCATTAAGGAATCTACTCCTGAAATCATTGTTGCACTATATGCTAACATGGATGTAAATTAAAAAAATAAGTTAAATAAAATTTTTTTCAAAAACCCTTTACTAGATTTTTTTTTAGTTCACACATTAGATAAACTCCCAAAAAACAAAGTTCTCAACCAAAAAGATATTTCACCTACAATTCAAACTCAGTACTATATCCAAAATAAGTTTAGCATCTGGCCTCCCAAAGTGATCATACACCTATATTCCTTGTGTCCACAAAGTGCACACCTACATCTCAGTCAACTTCATTTGAAACTGCAAATTTAGCTCTATTTACTCCCTCTCCCCCTCCCATTCCTCTTAAATTAAATCAGTCTCTACATCCTATTAGCATCGCTCCCTATAATTTTACAAATGTTTCCTTCTCTATTGCCAAGGTCGCTACTCTAATTCAGGCCCCCCAGTGGAGAAGAGAATTCAAACTTCATCTAGAAGGATTAGTAGGAATAAATGTAAAAAGTCAGGGGCTGAGATATGAAGGCTGGAAAAGTGAACTACTTGATTAGAGGCATAGAAGCAGAAAAAGATGAGCCACATAGTAAAATAGAGCCATATACTCAATTAAGTGTAACAAGATACAGTGAAAAGAGAATTGATAGAGTGGTAAATTCTCCTTGCAATGGTAAAAGGACACACAGAGAAAGAAAAGATTTCATAGGGAGTATTATGGGTTAAATGTATCCCCCCCCCCAAATATATGTTGAAGTCTTAACCCCTAGTACATGTAAAAGTGACCTTATTTGGAAATAGGGTCTTTGCAGACATAATCAAATTAAGATGGGGTCATACTAGAAATTCAGACACAGACACACAGGGGAGAAGGCCATGTGGAGACAAAGGTAGAGATCAGAGTGGTACTGAAGGTTCTGACAACCACCAGAAGCTAGAAGAGGCAAGGAAGGATTCTTCCCTAGAGCATTTAGAGAAAGCATGACCTTGATGATACCTTAATTTCAGACTTCTAGACTCTAAATTTCTTTTTTAGTAATTTATTTCAGTGGCTCTCGGAAACCTAGGAGGTTGAGGCAAACACTTGAAACAGTAGGTATTTACCCGCATTGGAGAGTGGAACAGCTATATGGGCAGAGAAAACAAAGGTGCAAAGACATGAATAAAGCTGGAATGCTTAGTATATCCAAGTCATGAAGTATGGGGGTGGGGGAAAGCTCTAGATAAAACTGGAAAGGAAAGCAGAGGACAAATCATGGAGCATCCATCAAACCATACTAAGGAAATCTGTGTCATTAAGGAAATCTGAGGGATAACTTTAGAAAGATGATTAGAAGCAGTGAAGTATTCAGACCAATGGGATCATAACTGAAGACAGGAAAACTGGTTAGAAGAACATTTCGATACCCAGATAAGAAATGATGAGAGCTCTAAATAAGGTAATAATAATAGAATTAGAGGAGGAACCAGGTTTGAAAAATGATGGGGAGAGACTATCAACAGTATAGGAAGACAGACCAGATGTGGCTTGAACACTCGGATAAAGAATGCAAGAGAAACAAATGGTAAACATTTAAAAATTCAACTCTGGAATGCTGAATTAAAAGTGCCTATAATAATCAAGAAATAAATGTCTATTAACGATACATACATATATATACACATATATATACATATACATATATACATATATATACATATACATATATACATACATATACATATATGTATACATATTACATAGTAAAATTCTACAAGCTCAGGAGAAAAACAATGTGCTGCAGAAACATTTGAGAGTAATTAGTATACAGGGTTAACTCATAGAGAGAAGCACTGAAAGGAACCATGTTTTAGAGTCAGGAAGGAAAGCTTAAGTCTCCTAATCTTGAACGGGGAAGGTGAGGGCAGCAGGACGAGGAGGAGAATGGAGTGGCCCCACAGAAGTTAAGGAAGAGGGATTCCCTATCAAGGGAGAAGCCTACACCAAACACAGCCAACAGGCCCAGTGAGATTCAGACCAACAGTTCATCATCTTTGACAATGAGAAACTGGTAGCCTCAATTTTCTCACTGAAATAGAATATATGAGCATCTTGGACATAGCAGATCTCAATAAATATTGATTGGCTAACTAGCTGACTGAATAACCGGGACAACAGCCATCATTAAAAAATCAAACACTGTGGGAATGAAGAAGAAGGTAATGGACTGAGAGAAGGAAAACAGGTTGAAAATTAAAGGTCTCTGTGTTCTTCCTCATGGCACTACGGTACCCAGTCAACCTCCTTTGCCTTCACCTCCTACTCCTAATCCATCAGTATAGGACTTGCTATTTTAAACTCAAACTGTTTCTCCAATTCATCCCACCTCTCCATTTTTTGTTTAAGTCACCTCTGAACCCACCAACATGACTGCAATAATTTCCCATTGGTTTCCCAAATTCCAACCTCGATTCTCTCAAATTCAACCTCCACAAAACCACTATATTCATTTTTTTTTTTACCACTATATTCATTCTAACAAAGACAATACATTATCACTTGGTTTAAAACCCTTCAATGATGATCATCCACAACCAGGTTTTTATAACATTACTCTAAGGAATCTTGAATTCTCTAATAAGATGCCTAAGGTATACTACAAAGAGACTGAACAGATGGGAATTCAGCCTATCCCTCTACCCACTAAGAAAAGTTTGGTTTCACTTCAACCAAAGTATTCCAAGCAAGTTTTCATTTGAAGAAAAAGTTCACCGAAATTAGATTATTCTTTTACTGCAACACTCACTATTATTTCCTAGCTTAAAACTCTGAATGAGGGGTGCCTGGGTGGCTCAGTAGGTTCAGTGACTCTTGACTTTGGCTCGGGTCATAATCCCAGGGTTGTGAGATCGAGCTCCATATCAGGCTGAGCGTGGAGCCTGCTTAAGATTCATTCTCTGTCTCTCTCTGCCCCTCACCCGTGCTCTCTCTCTCTCTCTCAAAACAAACTTAAAAAAAAAAAACTCTCTCTCTCTCTCTCTCCCCGTCTGCCCCTCCCCCACTCACACACACACTCTGTCTGTCTCTCTCTCTCTCTCTCTCTCTCTCTCTCTCTCTAAAAATAAATAGGGGCGCCTGGGTGGCTCAGTCGGTTAAGTGGCCGACTTCGGCCCAGGTCACGATCTCGCGGTCCGTGAGTTCGAGCCCCGCATCGGGCTCTGGGCTGACGGCTCAGAGCCTGGAGCCTGTTTCAAATTCTGTGTCTCCCTCTCTCTGACCCTCCCCCGTTCATGCTCTGTCTCTCTCTGTCTCAAAAATAAATAAACGTTAAAAATAAATAAATAAATGAAAACTTCAAAGCTCTGAATGAAAAAAAGTACTCACTTAAAAGGAACATCCTTCTATTAATGAGTTAAATGGCACTAATGGAACAAGTTACCTAAGAATACCTATTTTGCATGTATCTTCTAACTCAGTGAAAGCTACTGGGCAAAGAGTAATTTTTATGTCACACTGATCCTCTCAGAAATGAGACACCTTTCTAAGGAAGCCAGGCTGGGTATGAATGGAATTAGAATGTAGTGTCAATCCCTTGAGAACTTTATGGCAGGAAAGAAGTACTGAAATGAAACACTCCTAAGACTATAAGGAGAAAGTCCCTCTAAACACAAGATGAAAACACAAGCTATGTGATCCAAATATGACTTGTATCATTTTTACCAATGATCACAAATTCCTGACAAAGTACCTCAAAAATAATCACCTCTGCTTTCCTCTAAAACTGGAAAGCCCAGCATTAAAAAAATGACAGCTAAACTGTATAAGTTGGACAATTAAATCTCTGCATGCTCACAATTCATCTCTCTCTCTCTCGCTCTCTCTCTCTCTCTATATATATATATACACACAGACACACACAATACACATACACACATACATATGTGTGTGTACATATACATATACACACATATGTATATGTACACATATACAAATACTATATACATATACATAGTATTTCTGGCCTAGATTTCAGCTAAATTCTTTGTAATTTTAACTAGTTTTAGAGGAAGATAGCTTTTCAGGAATCAGATGGAAACCTTCATTTCTAAAGCAAAAGAAGAAAATACTTAGCAACCAACCAGCTTTAACTTATTTTTCTGAATGACATCTTTGTTTTCCTTTTGGTACATCTCCATTTTCTTTTTGGTGTTGTCCAAATCCACATTATTGGTCAAGTTGAAAACTGCATCAGAAAGGAAACAATGACATGAAAAACAGTTTTAATATAAATCTTGAGTCACAATAAAAAAAATTCATCACACTGACTTAATTCATCAGATTGTCATTACTTACAGCTATATTTATGTCCTTTTACCTAATACCTACTTTAGAAACTAGTTCTAGTTCAGCAACTATGTTTTCAGAGCCAAAGACTATCAGACTATCACACAGAATATCTAAATCTCTGAATCACCCCAGAAAACCTAAGATACGTGTTTGTCATAATCATATTAGATTTGATTTTTAAAGTCCCCATTCTAACTTTAAAAGTACATAAAAGATTACTTAAATTATTTAAATATAAAGAGTAAGTCTGGGATCTATTATACTAGTCAGAATCAAAACTGAAAAGAATCTGTGCTCTACAAAGAGAAAATTTATCCAACAGAATAAAAAATATTATATAATTATAAAATTTATAGAAAACAAAAATAAGTTTAATTCGCATTCCAATGGTCCCTATAGTCTAGATGTAAAGAAGCATGATATAGGGGCACGTGGTGGCTCAGTCGGTTAGGCGTCCAACTTCAGCTCAGGTCATAATCTCGCACTCGAGCCCCACATCGGGCTCTGAGCTGTCAGCTCAGAGACTGGAGCCTGCTTCAGATTCTGTGTCTGCCTCTCTCTCTACCCCTTCTCTGCTCTCTTTCTTTCTCTCAAAAATAAATAAACATTAAAAAAATTTTTTAATAAATAAAATGATATAGATAGCAGTTAAAAATTAACTAGGAAGGTAAAGGATAAACTGGCACCAAAACTTAAGACTGAAACTATTTCATAAGAGAAGCCACTGAGGTATGTTCAAAAAAGATGATGGTAGGGACGCCTGGGTGGCTCAGTCGGTTGGGCGTCCGACTTCGGCTCAGGTCATGATCTCGTGGTTCGTGGGTTCGAGCCCCACATCGGGCTCTGTGCTGACAGCTCAGAGCCTGGAGCCTGCTTCAGATTCTGTGTCTCCCTCTCTCTCTGCCCCTCCCTGCTCATGCTCGGTCTCTCTCTGTCTCAAAAATAAATAAACCATTAAAAAAAAAATTTTTTTAAAAACAAAAAAAGATGATAAATTTTCAATGAGTTAGATTTTTTAATGTATAATTATTTAATAATTTTATAATTTTTTATATAATTCTGACTCAAAATAATGCCTTACTCCCTTCTAAGTTTACCTATACAAATCAAAGTGTCAATATAATACTCTGAATAACAACCAAAAAACTCTTTTGGTACAGGGCACCTGGGAGGCTCAGTCAGTTAAGCGTCCAACTCTGGCTCAGGTTATGATCTCACAGTTCATGAGTTTGAGCCCTGCATCGGGCTCTATGCTGTCAGCACAGAGCCCACTTTGGATTCTCTGCCTCTCCCCTTTTCGTGCATGCTCTCTCTCTCTAAAATAAATTTTAAAAATAAGAAACTCTTTTGGTACATACAAATTCATATCATAAAGTACCACCACACTACCCCACATGTTACTGTGTTTGCATCAGCCTGTCTAAAGAAAAATCCAGGGGCGCCTGGGTGGCTCAGTCGGTTAAGTGTCCGACCTTGGCTCAGGTCATGATCTCGTGGTCCATGGGTTCGAGCCCGGCGTCGGGCTCTGTGCTGACAGCTCAGAGCCTGGAGCCTGTTTCAGATTCTGTGTCCCCCTCTTTCTCTGACCCTCCCCTGTTCATGCTCTCTCTCTCTCTCTCAAAAATAAATGAATGTTAAAAAAAAAATTTTTTTTGTTTAAATAAAAAAAAGAAAAAAAAAAGAAAAATCCGTATTATTAAGATTCTCCTGTTCCATAATTCAATTCAGACCTGCCTGGGCTTCTTCTGTAATCTTTTCCATCCATTATTACCTATTCTATCCCTTCACCAATTACTTTTCCCTACTTCCTGCTTGTTCTATAAACAGGTTTCATCTACCCTAAACAACTATGCTCTAAGCCATGTCTTTAAGTGAAACAGTGAGCCCTGTCTCACTCTTTCCTTTAATAACCATCTCAAATAGTTGCTTGACTTTTTGCTTTTACTTGTTCTTTTTTTTTCTTATTTGAGTACAGTTGACACATAATGTTATATTAGTTTCAGATGTACAACACAGTGATTCAACAACCAAATGTTATGATATGCTCACCACAAGTTTAGCTATCAACTGTCACCATGCAACCCTATTACAACACCAATGACTATATTCCATATGTTGTACCTTTTATTCCTATGACTTATTCATTCCATGACTGGAAGCCTGTATCTCCTACTCCCATTCACCCATGTTACCCATCCCCTCACCCCCTCCCTACTGGCAATGATCAGTTTGTTCTCTATTTTTATCAGTTTGATTCCACTTTTTGTTTGTTTTTTCAGATTCCACATATAAGTGAAATCATATGATGTGTCTCCTAAGGCAAAGGAAACAAAAGCCAAAATAAACTACTGGGACTACATCAAAATAAAAAGCTTTTTGCACAGTGAAAAAAAAACATCAACAAAACAAAAAGTCAACCTGCTGAATGAGAGAAGGTATTTGCAAATGATATATCTGATAAGGGGTTAATATATAAAATTTATAAAAAACTGATACAACTCAACACCAAAAAACCCCAAATAATCCAATTGAAAATAGGCAGAGGAGGGGCACCTGGGTGGTTCAGTCAGTTAAGCATCCGACTTCAGCTCAGGTCATGATCTCACAGTTCATGAGTTCGAGTCCTGCATCAGGTTCTGTGCTAACAGCTTGGAGCCTGAAGCCTACTTCAGATTCTATGTCTCCCTCTGTCTCTGCCCCTCCCCTGCTAGCGCTCTCTTTCTCTCTCTCTCAAAAATAAACAGTAAAAAAAATTTTGTTTAAACAGGCAGAGGACCTAAATGAACATTTTTCCAAAGAAGATATACCAATGGCTAACAGACACATGAAAAGATGTTCAACATCCCTAATCATCAGGGAAATGCAAACCAAAACCACAATGAGATATCACCTTACACCTATCAGAATGGCTAAAATCAAAACAGAAAGAAATAACAAGCGTCGGCAAAGATGCAGAGAAAAAGGAACCCTCATATACTGTTGGTGGGAATGTAAATTAATACAGCAACTGTGAAAAACAATATGAAGGTTCTCAAAAAAGTAAAGGTAGAAATACCATATGATACAGTAATTCACTACCTGGTATTTACCCAAAGAAAACAAAAACACTAATTCAAAAGATGTATGCACCACTCTGTTTATTGCAGCATCATTTACAATAGCCATGATACGGAAGCAATTCACATGTCCGTCAATAGATGAACAGAAAGAGAAGGTGTGGGATATGTACATATACAATGGAATATTAGCCATTCAAAAAAAAATGAGGTCTTGGCATTTGTGACAACAGGTATGGACCTGGAGGGTACTACACTAAGTGAAGTAAGTCAGACAGAGAAAGTCAAATAGTACCTAGACTTTTGGGTTATAGAGCCCTGTAAGAGTTGAAAAGTAATATTGGGAGCCCAACATAGCGTTACCTATTTTGTTGAACAAGGCATCAAACATACCCTAAAAACCAATTTGATCAATAATTTCATTTTTATCTCCTCAAAGGCCACCTTATTTCAGAACATCAAATTATCATAATCATTGTTAATATCCCAGACTAATTTAGGTATGTAGAAAAAACAAAAGCAAACGTCAATTCTATGATATGCAATCTTAAAACTCTGGGAGAAATTACAGAAAATGAGAAACAATAGCCCCTAGCTACTTCTCCAGCCTTTTTTTACCACAAAGTAGAAAAGAAAATAATAATGGTGGTAAACCAGGAAATCTGGCTAGGATACAATGTAAGGCATTCCCCATAAATCACATTCTGACCCCAACACACAACAGAGGAGAAGGCTCAAAACTACCAAGTGCCCTTAGAAAGTCAACTGAGATCCATTAGTTAATACAGTATGATTCCACTACCTTTGCCAATTGCTCACATTTTACTCCTTGTATTTAACAGGTCATCTATTAAGCCACCAAATCCAGTAATCTACCATCCTCAATATCTATGCCACTCAACAGTGTTCATCACTTACGCTTCCTTAGGCACTTCCTTCTCTTGACTAACTTAAATACATTGTCCTGATCTCTCTCCTACTATTCCAACTACTCTTTCCTGTTTCCATCTCTGGCTCTTCTTGGCCTCTAACTAATCTATATAATTCTAGCTTTTGCCTTCTTTCCTCCCTCCCTATTCTTGAGGCAATCTTATCACTTCCCATAGTTTCAACCAAATAAATGCCAGCAAAAGCTGACACCATCTCAAAGTGCATTTCAGAAAACCAATTAATAGATTAATGACATTAATGACACCAAGACTTAACACCTGATTCATCTGACCCACTCTCCTTTGCATTCCACAAACACCAGTTCCCAAATCCTACAGTTACCACCAAAATCTCTTTAAAACTGCCCTTATTCTCAAAGTGCCCTGACAATATACCAAACCATATAATATTTCTCCCTGGATAACGTATAATAATCTCTGCCTTCATTTTCTATTTCCAGAATCTTCGCATCTGACCCTACACTCTAACCAATCCATAATAGACAGTGCTGTCAGACTAATATTTCTGAAGCATACCTCAAATCCCCTTCCAGTTCTACCATCCAAAAGTGCTCTCATCCCCTCTGCCTTTCCCCCCTTTACTAAATAAATAAATAAATAAATCAAACACTTTCAAAGGCTTTCTTTTTTTTTTTAAAGTTTATTTAACGTGTGCATTCACACGTTGGGGAGGGGTAGAAGGAGAGGGGGAGAGAGAATCCCAAGCAGGCTCCATGCAGTCAGCCTGGAGCCTGCTGCAGGGCTAGATCTCACCAATCGCTGAGATCGTGACCTGAGCCAAAATCAAGAGTCAGACGCTTAACTGAAACTAAAGATCTCTCACTGGGGAGATCACCCCTAAACACATGAACTGAATAATACAAGACACAATATCATCAAATGACAACAGGGAAAAACTAAAAGTATCCTTGCTTCATGCATTCAACAATATTTAGTACTGTTCTAGTTGTTGAGTAAGTGTTTATTAAAAGAATAAACTATCGTGGGGCACCTGGGTAGCTCAGTTGGTGAAGTGTCCGACTTCAGCTCAGATCATGATCTCACAGTTCATGGGTTCGAGGCCCATGTCAGGCTCTACACTGACAGCTCAGAGCCTGGAGCCTGCTTCAGATTCTGTGTCTCCCTCTCTCTCTGCCCCTCTTCTGCTTGCACTCTGTCTCTCTTTCTCTTTCTCTCAAAAATAAACATTAAAAAAATTAATAAAAGAATAAACTATTCTTCCTTTTTTTTAAATTTTTTTTAATGTTTATTCATTTTTGAGACAGACTGAGCATGAGTGGGGGAGGGACAGAGAGAGAAGGAGACACAGAATCCGAAACAGGCTCCAGGCTCTGAGCTGTCAGCACAGAGCCCGACGTGGGGCTCGAACCCACAAACTGTGAGATCATGACCTGAGCTGAAGTCAGACGCCTAACCAACTGAGCCACCCAGGAGTCCCATTAACTATTCTTCCTTTTAATGGAATCAGCTACCAATTAACCCTACAAAGTTCTGATTATGTCATTCAGTCATGAGTCACTCAGTTCACTCATTGCTTCTGCATCCACAATGCCTTGAGAAAAGAAAAATCCAACCTTATCTCTTACATTGCTTTTTCCTTTCTGCTCTGGGAGTTCTGCAGATTCCTCATAGCCTCTTCAAGAAACAATGGAAAGATTGCACAATTCCAACCAGAGAGGCTTTGCTTCATTTGTTTGCTTAAAATGATCTCCTCAAAATTTTGCTTGAAGAATACAATCTATAATGTGTGTGTATCAAGTATCTACAATATACATATGACAAGCACTATGTCCAGGTTCGGCCTAATTACATCACTTAAACCTCCCAAAAACCTTCTGAGATAGGTATTACTATTATTCACACTTTATGGATAAGGTTTAAAGACATTAAATAACTACATCCAAGTTATACAGGAAGTAAATGTTGTAACCAGGATTATAACTTAGGCTATCTGATTCTAAAGCCTAAACTTTTATCTACAATGCTAGGTATATTGCTTCTCTCAATGCCTGAAAACCACTGGTAGCACAATTCAGCTCTTCTTCTGTACACCTGTACAGGCCCCGTAATTTTCTACCTCCAAACCTGTTATCATACTGCTTCTCCCAGAGGATCCATATTTTAGTACCAACCTCAACGAAGAACAATTGTGGATATCCTTATCTGGCCTACCCTTCTATACCCAGCTTAATCACCAGCTCTTCTTCATAACTCACTTTGCAGGTACAATCTCTCTATCCCTGAATGCCCACAATGCATTGCCTAATATCATGCTGGTAGCACTTACCCACTTTCTACCCTATAAAAAAATTTTTTTAACATTTATTTAATTTTCAGAGACAGAGAGCCAGTGAGGGAGGGGCAGAGAGAGAGAGAGAGAGAGAGAGAGAGAGAGAGAGAGAGAGAGACACAGAATCCAAAGCAGACTCCAGGCTCCAAGCTGTCAGCACAGAGACTGACGCAGGGCTCGAACCCACACAAACTGTGAGATCATGACCTGGGTCGAAGTCGGACACTTAACCAACTGAGCCACCCAGGTGCCCCAAGTTATTTTAAATGTACATATCTATTTGACCTAATAAAGTGTTCCTTGAGGGCAGATTCTAGGTCTGATTCATCTTTATCAGTCCCAGTACTTCAATAAAAAACATCCATTGCATACCCCTTAAAATGGCAAAAATCCAATACACTGAAAACACCAAAACGCTGACATGGATGTGAGGAACTCTCATTCATTGCAGCAGGAATGCAAAATGACACAACACTTTGGGAGACAGTTTGTTTCTTATCATTTTATCTAACAATCATACTCCTTGGTATTTATCCAAAGGAACTGCAAACTGTCCACACAAAAACCTATATACAGATATTTATAGCAGCTTTATTTGTAATTGCCAAAGCATGGAAGCAACCAAGATGTCTTTCAATAGGTTAGTGGATAAACTGTGGTATATCCAGACCATATTGCTCAGCACTAAAAAGAAATGAGCTATGAAATCCTGAAAAGACATGGAGGAACCTTAAATGCTTATTACTAACTGAAAGAAGCCAATTTGAGAAAGCTACATAGAATATGATTCTAACTACATGACAGTCTAAAAAGGTAAGTCTACAAAGACAGAAACAGATCAATGGTTGCCAGAAGTTAAGGGAGGAAAAAGGGAAAACTAGGCAGAGCACAGAGGAATTTTAGGGCTGTGAAACTATTCTGTACAATACCATAATGGTGGATACATGTCATTATATATTTGTCCAAACCCATAAAATGTACAAAATCAAGAGTAAACTCTCATGTAAACTATGGTCTTTGGGCAATAATGATATGTCAATGTAGGTTCATCAATTATAACAAATTTACCACTCTGGTTGGAGATGTTGATAGCAGGGAAGTCCGTGCATGTGCGGGACAGGGGCTATATAGGAATTCTTTACTTGCTGCTGGCTATGACTCTAAAACTACTCTAAAAAATAAAATCTATTAAAAAAGGGGGGAGGGGGAACTTCCCATCTGGTAAGAGCTCAAGAAACACTTAATTACCAAAAGAGGGAAAAAAAATACATAAAATAAACCAATGCTAATGTTTATAATTATCTTTATAATTACGGATTTAATTAAGATGACCTTTATAAATTACAGAATTGAATTCTACAGAATGGTAAAGCAAGTGGATATAAAAGTACAGGAAAAAATTATCTTGGTTTCTTATGGCTATAAATCTACTGAGAAGTAAAAGTATTTAAATTGGTATCTATGTTGAACTCTAACAATATTTAGAGCAGTTTAAGAAAACAAAAAGTTTATCAGCAAGCTAGACAGTATACTACTGATTTAAACTTTCTATTTAATGGAACCCAGAAACAGGTAAAATTGAATTATAAATGAAATTTATCTGTATATGATTTTTTGTGATTAGAAACCTCATGATGAATTCCAATAAAACTAAAATAATCTATTTCTGTATTTCATTTTTTAATTTAGGAAACTAAGGTAATACCAGTATAATAGATACAAATCATAATCATAAATAATACAAATTGCTTCCTTTAAAAAGAAAAAATAAGAGTTTAAAAAGAAAGTAAAGTACTATTTTTAAAACTTTTCAGATGAAGCAAGTCTCATTCATGTCATAATGAATCAGGTTGGTATAATGGCCTTGAGAAAAAAAGAATAGAAGATAATTTTCTATAACAATCATTTGGCCCTTTATCTGGTTACTGGTTTAGCTCAGATGTTGACCTGCCTTTAGTCAAGTATTAGAAGGCAACAAAAAACCTATTGTATTTTCTGAAAGATTTAATGTTATTTAAGTACAATTTTGAAGTCTTTTTGACATCCAGAATTTATAATTAAAGCCCTTAGGACTTTCTCACCCTTTCAAAATAAGCATACCCTGAACCAAAAGAATAATCTATTTATTATGAAACTAAGAGCAAACCTTTGAGATAATCCCTGAGGGCAAAAGGAACAAGAATTTTTATGTTTAGATTGTCATAACCACAGAAAAGAGCCTATTGTTAATGCCATAAGAAAGTTCATCTTCATGTGTGCCCTTTCTATTGTAATTTTTATGCCATTATTCAAAATCATAGTATTTTAAAATTTTTATATTTGTGATGTTCAAAGGATTCATAATGAAATTTATTTAACAAAATGGCCAATCCCTAACTTATAAATCCTCAAACACGTACTCCTTAGCCTCCCTCCCAACTCTGTTCCTCTCACTCTAGGCCAAAGCATCTTCAATAGCACCCTTCTACCTTTAATACTGAGTTCAATCTTCTTTAAGGGCCTTCAAAATATGAACCCAATCTACTTTTTATCCACTCCTGCTATTTCACCAATTAGCACCCCATATTCTGCATTCAGACTAGTAACTCCTCTGAGAGTAGCAAGCACTTTGATGGGCTCTGAGAGTCAGAAAAACCTATGTTCAAAATTTGGCTCCAGTATTTACTAGCAATGAGATCCTCGGCACAATACTTAACTCCCTTTACCTCTTCTCCATATGCTAAGCAGGGATAAAAATGCCTGTCTCACAGCTGTGAAAATTATACACGACAATGGGAGTACAGCAGAAGTCTGGCACTTAGCAGGTGTCCATAAAATTAACATTTTATACTTTTGATTAATACAGACATAGCCAATACAGGTACCACAGACATCAAACTGATCATCTTTGAAAGCATGAAAAAAACACAAAGTAGATAGCTGCTGAAACATGATTTTAAAAGGAAGTGTGATTTATACCACAACAATTAAAACAATAACACACAACAAAGCGGTGGAGCCACACCCTAACAAAACTTAGAAGAGCTAAAACTAGTCTTTCCTTCATTGCTTCACTCTCCACCCAACAAAACAATAAAAAATATTGCCTGTTCTTCAGTTTTTACTTTCTAGATTAATACCATACAACTGCTCAAGGTCATGAATTTTAATTCATCTTTGCCTGCTCTTCCTACTTACTTCCTGTATCAAATTAGTCCTTGAATATTCTGTCTCTAAAACATCCCCTTTATCTATCCCTCCCTAACTACCTGCTCCAAGCTCTCATTATTTCTCATCCAAATTGCTATAATGGCCCCTGAGAAATCGTTTCTCAGCCTCAAGGATCTCCTGTCAATATTACACATCACTACCACACTATCCTTGCTGGCTCATTACTAGCCAGAGAATAAAATCTTACCCTGACAGTCTAGCTTGCAAAGCCCTCATTAACCCAGGTCTACTCTGTTTCTCAAGCCTCATTTCTGGTCATTCCCCATGTTCTACCTACCTATAACATTACTTGTCCATTCTCCAACATGCTCAATACCCTTGTACCTCTGTAACTCTGTCTTTTGCTACATATGTTTTTCCATCCTCTTTCCACTGATAAACTCCTATTCCATTTTTTAAGGTCAAATTCAAATATGACCTCTTCTCTGATCAAACTATACCTCTATTTCCCAATGATGAATTAATTGTTCTGTTATCTGTATTCCCATAACACTTTACAAATAAATGCCTGTACTACTTTCCCATTAAATTATAAATATTAGTTTAAATAATTATTTCCCCTTTAGAGTCTGAACTTACAGAAGGCAAAGATCATATATGTTCATCAAGTAAAGTAGTTCAAAAGAACAATTAATATTTGTTAAACTGAGCTAAAGCTCAGAAAATAAACTAAGTCCATGACGCTAGGCCCCAAACTTCATCAATATCATTAAATATAATAGAACTGCTCTTTATCCAACATGATCAAGATTAGTAGCTGATGATTTACAAAAGTCTGTTAAGGGAGGGAAACACACATACACACTCCTTAAATACTTTAACTTAAAACATATAAAGTAAGGGTAGTCATTCTCTAACTTAATGACATACAACCAATGTCTAGCCTTTAATTTCTTTAATTGTCCTTTCTCTTTTTTTAAGTTTATTTATTTATTTTGAGAGAAAAAGAGACTGTGCTAGTGGGTAGAGGCAGAAAGAGAAAGAGAGAAAGAGAAAGAGAGAGAGAGAGAGAGAGAGAGAGAGAGAGAATCCCAAGCAGGCTCCATGCTGCCAGCACAGAGCCCAATATGGGGCTCGAACCCACGAAGCAGTGAGATCATGACCTAAGCCAAAACCAGGAGTCAGATGCTTAACAGACTGAGCCACCCAGGCACCCCTGCTTCTTTCCTGTATAAACCACACCTGTCACCTACACTGTTCAGTTTCCATTTTTTAAAGTGGAAAAAGAACTTGAGAAGCAGAATGCTTCAGGAGATTTGCAATTTTTTTCCTAACACATGAACTACTTAATTAAATTACATAATTATAAGTTGAATATAAGAAGACTTGGTTACCAATGCAAACAACTCTCAGTATATAAGTGAACTGGTGAGAGAAGTACAAAAGTGTACGTGACGACATCTTCTAATGAACAAGGGTCATCTTCATTATGCTTTGGACATCAATCAGTACTTTTTATGGGAGGACTGGGAAATGTCAGTCACCCCAACGGATCAAGAAAGTTTCAACATACTGCAACTGAAGATAGTCTTTCATGAATACACATGATAGCAGAATCACTTTCAAATTAAATGCTCCGAGCCACAGTTTTCCTATCTGGTAAGGAAAGGACTACATATCCTATAAGCCATAATATCCAGACTTGGTTCTTACTTGTCAATCCTAGCTCCCACTTCTAGACATAAACATGGTTTTACCTATGGGTCCCAGGTTATTTATATATTCAAAGTAATTCATCTCATAAAAAAAAAATATCTTGGGCACCTGGGTGTCAGCACAGGGATTCTCTGTCTTCCTCTCTCTCTGCCCCTCCCCCGTGTGTGCGTGCCCGCGCGCACTCTCTCTCTCTCTCTCTCAAAATAAATAAGCTTAAATGTGTGTGTGGGGGTGTGTGTGTGTGTGTGGGTGTGTGTATGTATGAAATAATGGCTCAATCAGAACCTTATTCTAGAATCAAGATCCCTGCCCGCTTTCCCCACCTTCTTTGTCCATCAGTTTCTTTAGATTATCTTACCTGCCTGCTTGGACTTGTGACCATGTATTCAACTAGCTCTGTGACATTTATAATCTCCTTTCTCTTTATTGCCTGACCAGACTGTTGACTAATGACATTGCCTTCAGAATAAACATGAGCTGGATTTCTTCCTGCTTACTACCCAACTTCCTGTCCTGTACTTAATATCTACATACAGCCAGATTTTTACATTTTCCCAGTTCTTGCAGATTTGGGGGGTGTATCTTCTCCATATATATCCTAACTTTTCTACTTTGCCTTGGCACTTCCAATTCCACCCCCTTTTCAACTAAAATCCAAGCCACTGATGATTGCTAACATTATACACAAAGTGCAATGAATACAATTAAATAAAAAAAGCAATGGCTCCAAGGCATTAAAAGATCCAAGAAAAAGCTTAAGTTATATTCTGTACATGCTATTTGCTATGACCTAACAAGTGAACTTAGATATTTTAGAAAAGTTTTAATTACAGTTGAAATAAAAAGATTCTCTGGGTTTTTCTTAGTTAATAAAGAAATTAAAGGCATTAGAATACTACATTACTCAAGAGTTTAAGTTTTCTAAAAATTTTCCCCATATATAAACCTTCTAAAGAATGATCAGTTTGTTATATTTATCTTTTAAATATGAAATAACAGAAGTATAGTGAGAAGAGAAGAATAAAAAAGATGATTTAATTCCCTACGTCTCATTCTTATCTTCACAGTCTATAATTTTGGTAATATTTCCAAAACTATATTGAGTAATAATAATTATGGCAGCTTTAAAAAAAACACATAACTTTTTTTTAATTGAAGTATAACAACTTCCAGGCTCTTTAACATCTATGAAATCTTATTTAAGAAAGAAAAAATAATCCTTTCTTTTGATGAAAGCATCCTTTTGACTAATCACAAAAGGCCCCAAGATTACTCTATCCTCTGATTCAAGCATAACATGAAAAACAGAATGCCACTTCAACAGTCAACTGCTTCCGACTATTTTCAAAATACTGTATGCACAGAGACATAAATGATAAACAACATATGGCTTTAGTCACCATAGACACAGTTACTAGAAATACTATTTTTTAAAAATCTGTATATTCGTTACTTGTGTTGACTCTAATGCCCCATCAACATACAGATATACAGAGATACAGTCTTTTTTCCCCAGATACAAAGTGATACGACTTTTCCTAAAACAAAATGTTTATTACTTAAGTATGTCCTTTACTTAAGCATGCCTTCTATTTAACAAACATGATTCAAGTACAACTGAAAGTAAATAGGTAAAAAATGTCAGCTATCACAACAAAACTTGTTAGAGATTTTTCTGTGAGATGTTGTCTTAGGCATATAAAAGATAAAAGTACACAGGGTAGCAACCAAAAGTACAAGCATCAAAAACATACCAATTTCCTCAGACTTCAAGATGTATTACAAAGCTGTAATCATCAAGACAGTATGGTACTGGCACAAAAACAGACACTCAGATCAGTGGAACAGAATAGAGAACCCAGAAATGGACCCACAAACATATGGCCAACCAATCTTTGAAAAAGCAGGAAAAGACTATCCAATGGAATAAAGGCAGTCTCTTCGGCAAGTGGTGCTGGGAAAACTTGACAGTGACATGCCAAAAAATGAACCTGGACAACTTTCTTACACCATACACAAAAATAAACTCAAAATGAATGAAAGACCTCAATGTGACAGGAAGCCATCAAAATCCTTGAGGAGAAAGCAGATAAAAACCTCTTTGACCTCAGCCGCAGCAACTTCTTACTCAACGTGGCTCCGGAGGCAAGGGAAACAAAAGCCAAAATGAACTATTGGGACCTCATCAAAATAAAAAGCTTCTGCACAGCAAAGGCAACAATCAGCAAAACTAAAAGACAACAGACAGAATGGGAGAAGACATTTGCAAACGACATATCAGATAAAGGGTTAGGACCCAAAATCTATAAAGAACTTATAAAACTCAACACCCAAAAAACAAATAATCCAGTGAAGAAATGGGCAAAAGACATGAATAGACACTTCTCCAAAGAAGACATCCAAATGGCCAACCGACACATGAAAAAATGCTCAACGTCACTCATCATCAGGGAAATACAAATCAAAACCACAATGAGATACCACCTCACACCTGTCAGAATGACTAACATTAACAACTCAGGCAACAAAAGATGTTGGCAAGGGTGCGGAAAAGAGGATCTCTTATGCACTGCTGGTGGGAATGCAAACTGGTGCAGCCACTCTGGAAAACAGTATGGAGGTTCCTCAAAAAATGAAAAATAGATCTACCCTACGACCTAGCAATTGCACTACTAGGTATTTATCTAACGGATACAGGTGTGCTATTTCAAAGGGGCACATGCACCCCAATGTTTACAGCAGCACTATCAACAATAGCCAAAGCACGGAAAGAGCCCAAATGTCCATCGATGGATGAATGGATAAAGTAGATGTGGCATATATATATACAATGGAGTATTACTCAGTAATCAAAAAGAATGAAACTTGCCATTTGCAACTATGTGGATAGAACTAGAGGGTATTATGCTAAGCGAAATTAGTCAGAGAAAGACAAATTCATATGACTTCACTCATAGGAAGACTTTAAGTTACAAAACAGATGAACATTAGGGAAGGGAAGCAAAAGTAATATAAAAACAGGGAGAGGGACAAAATATAAAAGACTCTGAAATATAGAGAACAAACAGAGTTGGGGGGGAATGAGCTAAATGGGTAAGGGGCTTAAGGAATCTACTCCTGAAATCACTGTTGCACCATGTACTAACTAACTTGGATGTAAATTAGAAAAAATTAATAAATTACAGAAAGTAAAAAAAAAAAACAAAAAAAAACATACCAATTTCTTCCACTTCTTCCAGAAAATCATTATATTCTCTTAGACTAGGAAAGTCTTCTTCTCTTTTATTGTATCTTTAAGAAAAAAAAAAAAATCAACACATTACATATCTCTTGTTTTCAATATTATCTAATCAGTTTGTTTCTTCTTACCTATTTTATTCATGATACATAGAAAAGGATTGCTTACTAAATAAAACACTGTTTTCTTGACACCGTGTTTGTAATTAGACCAAAAACGTCGTTCTTAAATTCTTATGACTACAAAGACAGAATAGAATCAAAAGAGAAAGATAAAATATGTTAAATCCCTCTAAAACTTATGGAAAATAAAGAAAAAGAAATTAGGAACCTTATTTACTTGTTATAAATTGATTTGCTAACTTTCAGAAAGCTAAAGATTAATTCAAAAGACACCTTCCTATTTTTCATGACAACTATAGTCTAAAGAATACTAGATCATAAAATTCTGTAAATATTGTAATGTACCTGTAAAGAATTAGAAAAACTATAAGGGATCAATAAAAAATAAGAATCTAAAAGAGACTATCTCTCAGAGGTAATGCAAATACAAATACAAATAATGGGGGCATTAAGGAAGTAACACAGATTAAATACCTAGAAAGATGCTGCTAAAACACTGGTGACCTAGGTTTTAACATACACCACCAAAAATATCATATATATATTAAACATATATATTAAATATATTAAATATAATATATTATAAATATATTTATTTAAATACATATATTTAAATATATTTAAGTAAATATGTTTAAATATGATATTTAAATATGTATTTAAATATTATATGTAGATAAATTAAATATATTATATTTATATATTCTTTAAACTTCAAAAATAATCAGGTGACTTTTAATAAAAGGACAGATAAAATAAAACCCAAAACTATTCACAAAGAGTAAAAACTAAATTATAAATGAAAAAAATATTAAAAATAAATACATATGTCCATACATAAAGATAGATATTAAAACAAATTACAACACATTATATAACAGCCTTCAAATCTCTATTTATTTATTTATTTTTAATTTTTTTTAATGCTTATTTGAGAGAGACAGAATGCAAGTGGGTTAGAGGCAGAGAGAGAGGGAGACACAGAATCCAAAGCAGGCTCCAGGCTCCAAGCCGCCAGCACAGAGCCCGATGTGAGGCTTGAACTCACAGAGCTGTGAGATCATGACCTGAGCCAAAGTCAGACGCTCAACCAACTGGGCCACCCAGGCGCCCCCTTCAAATCTCAATTTAAACATGATATCAGTGACCTACACCAATACTGTCACTAACTTCATAGTATTTTTCTCAATTCATAGTCACATAGTTGTTTAGTTTGCCTGTCTTATTACCTACCTCCATGCTATCCTATACTACTATACTGTAAGCCTTATGAGGGCAAGGTTCATAGCTATTTCACTCATTTCCATCTAGTACCTAAAATGCATAACACAGTGCTTGCACACAGTAGGTACTCAATATATGTTAACTAAATTAAAAAATACATAGTAAATATATAAACTGTAAGCCATCAATCCAGAGGATCTACACTTCTCTAATAAAGGCTAGATAAATATTACTGAGTTCTCTAAGAATTTAATCAATTTCTGTTGAACAAATGCATAGATGAACTTATACTTATTCACTTGCCAAACTGTCCATATTTCCATCAATAAATAATTATATCAATTACTGAAATAATTGTTAAAGTCCTCTTTGTATATCCAAACAATAATATTTACATTTTTAGCACTTTTTTCCGAATCTCAACCTCCTTGTCCACAGTAGGATCTTCAAAAAGTTGTACCCTAAAGTTGCTCTTTCTAAGTGGAGTGCCACATTCAGGACAGTTTCCAGCTCCTCTCATAAATAGTAAATCCACACAACTTTCACACCTGAAAGAGAAAATACAAGATAACCTTTAAGTCAGTACTCAAATCCACAACAATATTATATAGTTTGTTTTTTGTTGTTTGCTCTGGTGGTTTTTTGGTTGAGTGTGTTTTTTCCCCCTGGGGGATGGAGGGGCGGCGGGGGGGGGGGGGGGGGGGGGGGGGGCGGGGGGGGGGGGTAGTCAGAGATAGGAAAATTAATCATTGCTACTTAAAGCTCTCACAAAAAAATCTTTTAGAAAATATTTATTTTCATTTAGAGCTTACTTTTCTGACATAGGTATCCTAAAGGGTATCAGTTTCACTTTATACATTAAACAAATTTACAAATTAAAACAAATGGAGTTGAGGGGCGCCTAGGTGGCTCAGTCGGTTAAGCGTCCGACTTCAGCTCAGGTCATGATCTCAACGTTTGTGAGTTCGAGCCCGGCGTTGGGCTCTGTGCTGACAGCTCGGAGCCTGGAGCCTGCTTTGGATTTTGTGTCTCCCTCTCTCTCTGCCCCTCCCCCACTTGTGCTTGCTCTCACGCTCTCATGCTCACTCTCTCAAAAATAAATAAAATGTAAAAAAAAAAACAAAAACATTTTAAAAAATGGAGTTGGGGGCTAGGCAGATTCAGAGGTAGCAGACAGGAAAAAGTCAAAAAGGGGTGTAAAAGAGCGGTCTGTGGTCACCTCCATTCCAGTGCCACTCCTAGACCTAGGCAAGAAAAGCCTAGGTCAGAAGCCTAGGCTCTGCATACCACAATCACTAAAACAAAGACTTTTTTTTCCTTTAGCCTTGTAAGGAAGGTTTTTTTGAAAGTTCAGGAAGCAAGTGAGCAAGTGGGAATTACAAGGGAGAGGTGCTAGCTGAAAGAGGTCTCCCCCACCCCGGCCCTGCCCCAGGCCAAAGGATAAGGTGACTGTGCCACAGTATGCACGGAGAAAGGAAAAAACACAACTTCTGCCCTGAGAAATCACAGAAGGAATGTTTCCTCCTAAAAACTTTAATCAGTTAAGGTTGGCTGCCCCAAATCCACCAAGAAGGACTGCCTAGTTAAGCCACGTGTCCCAGATACCTGCATTCCCTGCTCTCTTCTCGGGTAGTGCAATCTGGGGAAGAGCTGAGAATTTCCTGAAAGTCTTGAGTTACAAAAACAAGGACTTAAAGAGGTTAACCTCTCTGTACTGGATTACTAGGGAGTTGACAGGATCAGTTCACATACTGTTTTTGATGGGTCCAGGCACCACTCAACCATCCCTGCTCTGCCCCAAGTCATCCATGCTACTAATCAGACTAGCAAGTAGAAAGGCTGGCTAGGAGAAGAGAGCAACAGTTTCTTTAGCCTCTGGGTCTTGAGGATGCCAGCCCTTGAGAAGTGGGCAGCATGGATGTGTAGCTTGATCCTTAACTTATAAATATTTAAACATTTTGATATTCATTTCTCTAGTTGTAATGTTGCCAAACTCCACATAGGTTAGGACGACACCAGCCCTAATCACTCCTTTCTTAGCATTATCTGAAATTATTTATGTGTTGATTTTCTGTAACCCCTACTAGGATATAATATACATTTCATGACAGCAGGAATCTGGACTATTGTTCTCTATCCCCAGTGCCTGACAAATACTAAGTACTCAATAAACTACACATAATTAAAAAAATGAATATAAGAGGGGAAATCAGAAATTCTAGTGAAAAAGGTAAATGTTTATTTCTTCCAGGTATGTGGCTGACTTGTAGAGAAAGCTAAATGAGAAGAATTACACAGGGTAGTAAGAATTTTTAAGGTTGGTTACTAGTAAAATACTAGCATTGACTGTGTATTTCTTCTATCGTAACGGTGCCATCAAATATTAGAGGGAAAAAAAATCCTGAAAGAACAAAGATCACAACTGTCATTATCTAGATCAACAAATCCCCAGAAAATTCACTTTGGGATTCAGAAGATTGGGAGTGGTGCATTTCCCCTAATGTTTGTGGTTAAAGAAAATTAAATCCAACTGCATAAGATGAAAATGAGCACACTTTAAAAATATATTGACTAAAGATATTGATAAGCAAGGAGCCATCTAAAACACTCAAAACTATCAACACACAAATAATATTCTATATTTCAAGGTCTTGTAGAGTAGATTCAGTTGATAATTCACTTAACAAGGCAATAAAGAAAACTTTAATATTTCTAAAAGTCATACTGCATATTAGTTACATTATTTGTTTCATGATCAATTTTCCATCTCTATTTTTTAAAAAATACACCTTAAAGGGTGCCTGGTGGCTCAGCTGGTTAAGTGTCTAACTCTTGGTTTCACATCAGGTCATGATCTTGGTTGGGTGAGGTGAAGGGTGAGGTGAAGGGTGAAGAGTCTGCCTGAGATTCTCTTTCTCCCTCTCCCTCTGCCCCTCCCCTGCTCACGCATACTCTCACTTAAAAAAAAAATTAAAAATCTGCCTTAAATCATAAGCATTTCTACAGTATTTAAGAATTTTTAAAATAATTTATTTTCCTATAAGTCTTCCCCTCCCAATTTTAACTGCTGAAAACACAAATAACTCTCTTTTTAAAGCTCAAAGATAGAAGCATACAGAGAAAAAAACTGAAAACTCTACCTCATTCTGTTCTATATCACACTTCCCACAGATAACATAACTACTTTAGGTGTAGAGTTTATGTGACCAATTTTTTTCTATACTTATAAAATACATATTTACAAAGTTTTTATATGAAACCAGTCATATATATTAAAAAAGAAAAAAAAAACAGAAGAAAAAGTTGGTAATTGCTAGTTCACTTCATCTGGCAACAGAACAACCAAAGCAGCAGTATATAATCAAGCTTTGGCCTCTAAGAGTGCAAGAAAGTTTTTCATACAAAATTTCCTATTTTTCAGAGCACAGGAAAATTTGCTGGAAAAGCCCAAATCCCCAGTCATTACCCATTCCCAAAGATAGCGTTATGATTTTCTCTTGTTTTTGAAAACCAGAATGGTGCCCACCTTCTTTTCTCTCTAAACAACTTATTTATTTATTTGTTTTTAATGTTTATTTATTTTTGAGAGAGAGAGTGAGTGAGCGGGGGGGGGGGGGGGGGGGGGCAGAGAGAGAGGGAGACAGAGGATCAGAACCAGGCTTTGTGCCGACAGCAGAGAGCCCGATGCTGGGCTGGAACTCAAAAACATCGAGATCATGACCTGAGCTGAAGTCATATGCTCAACTGACTAAGCTACCCAGGTGCCCCTAAACAACTTATTTTTAGATTTTTTCTTGTATCAATAGTTAGCTGCTTATATTCCTTTGTCAAGATTTTTTATCTGACTTATTTCCTTTAATTTTTCAAGAGGAATTATATTCCATGTAGAATTTCAGTAATTATTAAAATAGATTAACTAAGGGACACATGGGTGGCTCAGCTGGTTGAACGACCAACTCTTGATTTCAGCTCAGGTCATGATCCCAGAGTCATGGGATCAAGCCCCACATCAGGCTCTACATGGAACCTGCCTGGGATTCTATCTCTCTCTCCTTCTGTCCCTCTCCCCCACTCGCATGCTCACTCGCGCTCTCTCTCTCTCTCTCTCTCTCTCAAATAAAAAAAAAATTTTGGGGGGGGGCGGCGCCTGGGTGGCTCAGTCGGTTAAGCATCCGACTTCGGCTCAGGTCATGATCTCGCAGTCTGTGGGTTCGAGCCCCGCATCGGGCTCTGTGCTGACAGCTCGGGGCCTGGAGCCTGTTTCAGATGCTGTGTCTCCCTCTTTCTCTGACCCTCCCCTGTTCATGCTCTCTCTGTCTCAAAAATAAATAAATGTTAAAAATTAAAAAAAAATTTTTTTTTCTTTTAAATAGAATTAACTGACTTAGAAAAAGGTAAATAATCACAAATTTTGTATTTAAGGCTTTCTTGGAAGTAATCTAGTTTTATCAGGACTTTCCATTCTTCTTTAGCTCACTGACTTCCTGAAACAACTCCAAACAGAAGTCTATGGTCTTGAAAGATAAACAAGTGATAACTTCTGTTAAAGAAAAATTTTATCCCTATAATAAATTATTCCTTAAACCCATGTGTACTGAACTCTATAGGGTAGGAGCTAGATATTAAGGGAATTTTTTCTCTCAAAATATGCTGCCTAACTTTTCTAGAACGTGTAAATAACTTTTCTGTAACCTAAAGGTTACATTGTTATGTATCATCTTATACCTAAAAGGGAATTCATAATCTTATCTATTCCAAAGCTTGAGGGAAAAAACTATTGCAACAAAGTGTTTTGGGAGTCAAATAAAGAATTCATCCATAAAAATAGAAGGGATGGCCTGGGAGAGCACATGTTAAAACATTATAAACTTCTCCCTACAGACTCTGGGGAATACAGCTTATTCTCAAAATTAAAAAGAAAAATTATGTTCATCCATTTTTTCACTGTTTTAGAATTCAAAATAACCATTCAATCTTCTGTTGGCTATTACCATTTAGCACAGCAATTTATAACTAACAAGCTATACCATTTAGCACAGCAATTTATAACTAACAAGCAAATAATATAAGGCACAAATTCAAATAGGACATTTAAGCCCATTTTGAGCCAGAAAAATTGAGCTATACACAGAGGATAAGGAAAGAGCTAGTAATTTAGTAAGCTGTGACAAGAAAACACGAGCCCCTCCCCCCACCAAAATGGGTTTTTGTGCCCCCCTTACAAACAGCAAGGATCATGGAACACATTTAATTTCCCTTTTTGCCCTCCTGCCAGTAAACTCCTAAGCCAAATTTAAATGCTCTGTTGAAAAACACTGTATATGTTTTCTAGAAAAAGGTTGGAAAAGAATGAAGGAAGTCAAAGATAATATGCATTAGGCATCTTATGATGTACATATGACTGTCCTTACTATACAGATGAGGTCACTGAGCACTGGGGAGTCAAATAGCTGGCTTAAAATCATGTAACTAGCAAGAATTGACCTTGGTCTGCTTCACATTCCACATTTTCTCTTTCACTCTTACTCTTAACAATGATGTAAGTAACAATCCCCAGTGTCTACCTTTAGCCCAAACATACCTTCTGAGTTCCTATTAGACACTGCCTATTGCACACTTCCTATCTGACATCCCACAGCTACATTTTTTTACTTAGAAAAATAAAATTCCCTGAAACTCAATATACCCAAAACCAATATCCTTCATTCTACGAGGGATACAAAGAGAGTAACACCAACTTGTACGTAAAGGCTTATAATATAGTGGTCAAAATAGAAAAGAAGAAACAAAACTGTAATAAAGGTATACTCTGAATACTACTACCATAAGCTCTCGGCCAATAAGCAACAGGTGAACAAATTACACTCTACACTCTTGACCACTCTTAACACATCACACTCCAAATGCTCCAAGCCAATGACAATTCCAAAAGTACTATCCTGAGTCTAGTATTTCCTGAAATACATGGACTCTACTTATTGCCACTGATGAACAGTTTTGAACTAGAATAGCCAAAAAGTTTGTGGAGATGATAGTATTGATGTTGAGATCCAAGTTTTGCAGAGGCTCAATGCCCCTTCAAACATATGGTTGAAGAAACAGAGTGAAGGTCAATTAGAAATTGAAAGAAAAATCCTCCAGCTAACTTTATGAAGGGCTTCAGAAATAATCTTGCACACTGGGAGACGTAACAAACAATTATATGAATGGTAAAGAAACACAACATGGCCACCAGGGGCATTCAGAGCCTTGGAGAATTTAAAGAAAACAAACTGCCAGGATACCAAGCCAAGAATGCATCTCCATCAGGACCATTTCTGTAAATCTACCTTGGGAAAGCTAAGGGCAGATTCAATTAGTTCTAAGATACCCAGAAATGTAGGTCCTACATTAAGTAAAACATCACCTTCACTTTCTCAACGACTCAAAGGAACTAAATATATATTTACCTAAGTAGGCCAAAGAATATTTACATTATTTGAAAAAGTATCAATAGGTTCCTCCATTTTCCAACTATGTATCTATGGAAGCCACATCATCTCCATATACTTCATTGGAAATTACATGTGACAATGTAGATTCGTTACAGAAGCAAATATCACAATCTGTCTTCTCTTAACCCAAACAAAGGGATTTGCAAAAATGTAAAGCAATGGTGGGGCACCTGGGTGGCTCAGTCAGTTGAGCATCAGACTCTCGATTTCAGCTTGGGTCATGATCCCAGAGTCATAGGATTAAGCCCCACATCAGGCTGAGCATGAAGCCCACTTGGGATTCTCTCTCTCTCTTCCTGGCCCCTCCACTGCATGCACTCTCTCTCTCCCTCTCTCTCAAAAATAAAATAAAATAAAATAAAAAATAAAATAAAATAAAATAATAAAATAAAATAATAAAATAAAACAAAACATAAAGCAATACTACTCTAAAATTTTTGTTTTGGAAAATACATTTTATAAAATATATTATTTATATTTTTAATAAATGTTTTCAAATTTTCTCAATTTTAATGTCCAACATGGTAACTATTAACAGATAAAAATTCATAAATAAAAGCTCTTGGGGAGTCCTCAGTAATTTTTAAGACTATCAAAGGTACTGAGACCAAAATCAAAGTATCTGAGAACCAGGTTATATGTGATCAATAAATGTTATTTACAAAGAAATACAATTTGAGGGGTGCCTGGGTGGCTCAGTTGGTTAAGAGTCTGACTTTGATTCAGGTCTCGCGGTTTGTGGGTTCAAGCCCCATATCAGGCTCTGTGCTGACAGCCTGTGTCTCTCTCCCTCTCTCTCTGCCCCTCCTCGGTTCACACTCTGACTCTCTCTCTCTCTCAAAAATAAACAAACATTAAAAAAAATTAAAAATAAAATAAATATAATTTGAATGTAAAAGGGGATGTGGAGAAAGAAATCATTTTGAAATACACCAATGCACCCTACCTTCTCAACAAGGTTTCTCAACAAGGTTTCTCAGATGAAACTAATTAACCAAAGCCTAACCAGCTTGGGTGTTATCAGAGCCTAACTAACCTGGGGGAGGGTAAATTACCAACTGTAGCTGATTCTAGCCATCCAGTCCATCTAAGTAGGGAGAAAAGAATAACTTTGAAACACTTATGAACTTCACAGTCCAAAGGCATAGGCTCACTAAAAGTCTGGGACCTAATCACAGAAATATAGAACACTTCCCTTTTCCCAATACCTCACCACAACATTACTAAAAGTCTACTTAGAACAGTTTCTTTTACACAGTACATCATGTTCAGCTATCAAGAAAAACTTACAAGCCACACCAAAAGGCAAAAGAACATAACTGGAAGACACAGAGCAAGCTCAGAACCAGACATGGCAAGGATGTTAGCATTATCTAATTAAGAATATAAAACAACCATAATTAAGACGCTAAGGTCCCTAACAAATAAAGGAGACAAAATGTAAGAACAGATGAGCGATATAAACAGATGGAAAGTCTAAGAAATAACCAAAAAGAAATGGTAGAGATTAAAAAAAATAATAATGTAACAGAAATGAAGAATGTCTTTGATGGCCTTAATAGTAGACTAGATACAGCTGAGGAAACCATCTTTGAGCAAGAGAATATATCAGTACGATCCTCGAACACTGAAAACCAAAGGGAAAAAGACTGAATGGAACAGAATACCCAAGGGCTGTAGAACTACAAAAAGTGTAAGATATGTGCAACTAGAATACCAGAAAGAGAGGAAAGACACAGAAGAAATAGGTGAAACCACAGTAACTGAAAATTTCCCCTAAATTAACATCAGACACTAAACCAAAGATCCAAAAAGCTCAAAGAACACCAAGGTGGACAAATTCCCCCCCAAAAGACCCACACCTAGGCATATCACTAGCAAATTACAGAAAATTAAAGATAAAGAAAAAATTATGAAAGAAGCCAGAGGGAGGAAATAACATCTCACTTATAAAGGAATATAAGCATTACATTCAACTTCTCTCCCAAAAAGACATACAAGAGAAATATTTAACTGAAATATTTAAGGTGTTTACAGAAAAACACCTCCAACCTGCCAAACTACCCTTAAAAAGTGAAGAAAGAGGGGCGCCTGGGTGGCTTAGTCGGTTGAGCATCCAACTTCAGCTCAGGTCATGATCTCACGGTCCATGAGTTCGAGCCCCGCATTGGGCTCTGTGATGACCACTCAGAGTCTGGAGCCTGCTTCGGATTCTGTGTCTCCCTCTCTCTCTGACCCTCCCCGGTTCATGCTCTGTCTCTCTCTGTCTCAAAAATAAATAAACATTTAAAAAAAAAAAAAGTGAAGAAAGAACGGGGCACCTGGGTGGCTCAGTCAGTTGAGCCTTGGACTTCAGTTCAGGTCATGATCTCACGGTTCGTGGGTTCGAGCCCCACATCGGGCTCTGTGCTGCCAGCTCAGAGCCTGAAGCCTGCCTCAGATTCTGTGTCTTCCACTCTCTCTGCCCCTCCCCTGCTAATGCTCTGTCTCTCCCTCTGTCTCAAAAATAAAAAAACATGAAAAAAAAATTAAAAAGGAAAAAAGTGAAGAAAGAATACTTTATCAGACAAATATTAAAAAACATTTTTGCCAAAAGACCGGTCTTGTAGGAAGTGTTTAAAAAAAGTTCTTTAGAGAAATAAAAATAATGAGTCAGAAACGCAGATCTACATTAAGAAAGAACACTTGAGAAAAAAATAAGTGAAGATAAAATAATAACTTCATTTTTATTATTAATCTAACAAATAAGATGTAGTTCAAACTAATAACATATTTGATTATATAAATTTCTATATAGAGATGCATGTATATATGCCTACGTATGATTATATATAAATGAAATGAATGACACTGATACAAGAAATAGGAGGGAGGAACTAGAATTATTTTGTTATTATAAGGCTCTCACACTACTGCGCAGTGGTATGGTATTTTTTGCCAGTGGATTTGGATTAGTTATAAATGTATATTGCAAACTCTAGGGCAGCTACTACCAAAGTACAAAAAGAAGACTGATGTGCTAAAAAGAGAAAATGGAATCACATAAAGTGCCCATTTAAAACCACAACAGAGGCTGAGAAGATGGTGGAGTAAGAGGACCCTAAGCTCACCTCATCCGATGAATATAACTAGATAACACTCACACCAGCATAAATAACCCAAAAAACAACCCAGACTGGCAGAACAAACTCCATAATTAAAGGTAGAGAAGAATGTAATTTTTATCTTTGTTCCTTCATAAGTGAGATGTTATTTACCTCTTCTGGCATCATTTTTTCTTTATCTTTAATTTTCTGTAATTTGCTAATGATTTGCCTAGGTGTGGGTTTTTTGGGGCATTTGTCCTCCTTGTTCTCTGAGCTTTTTGGATCTTTGGCCACATCAAATAGGATAGGAAGGACAGAGAAATGTTGGGGAGCAAAACTGACTGCTGACATCTAGGGGTTAGGGGGAAAGCTGCCCACAGAAAGAGGAGTGAGAAACAGACTATCACACCAAAGAGCCCACACCAGGAACACAAATCCCCATAAAACTTAGCTTTGAAAACAAATTTCATGTGTTCTATTTTTTTGTTTTATTTTATTTTTTTTTAGTAATCTGTACACCCATAATTGGGGCTCGAACTCAAGACCCCTTGGTCAAGAGTTTGATGCTCTTCCAAATGAGTCAGCCAGGTGCCCCTCCTGGTCAGGTCCCTACAACCAGAGGGACCTAAAACCAGAAATTTTAAAAATCAGCAAGCTCAGTTCTGGGAAAGCCCAAAGGGCATTACAAACTGAGTTCCCACCCTGAAAGAGACAACAATACAAACTGCCTGGGAAGATACAGTGTAGAATCAGCAGTTTGCAAAATGCCTGTGGCATACTGGAGTGAGAGCTATTTACTCATCTCAGAGGTATCCCGAGGGGTAGGGATCACAGGAAGACCCCTCCAGGAACAAACGAGCTGTCAGGCACCTTTTCCCACCTCTGCCCCTCAGCATTAACACACAACCACCAACAGGAACAAGCAGGCCAACACTCACTACCTAACTTGCTTACAAGCCCCACCCTGCCGTGCTTCAACAAATCAGCCCTCTCCAGTCATGCTTGCCTCAGTCCCTGTGCTATAGGTACCTCCCATCCCTCCACCAAGAAGATCTGTGCAAACCTTGCCAGCACCACATCTCCCAACAAACTCTGCGGGCCCTCTGTCCTGGCAGCCACAGTGGTGCACAATCTTGTTAAAATTGTCCACCCTGAGGAAGCAGTCGCAGGTCTCATCTCCCAGGCCAACCTGCGCATCCTGTTAAAACTGTACACTCCACCCCAGCTAGGGACAAAACCCCAGCTAAAACAAGCAAAGCTTTACATCCTCTGCAGATCACTTCACTGAAGGATAAAGCAGCCAGGACACAACAGCAGGCACACACAACACAAATAGGAGACACCCCTAAAGCACCAGGTTCTAGGAAACAAGACACAATGCACTACAGGGCACTACAAAACCTCTTCTTCATAAGGCTATTACTTTCAAGAGCAGAAAAATCTGACTTTCCTAACACAGAGAAATAGGCACAGAGAGGAACAAAATGAAGAGGCAGAGGAATATCTCCTAAATGTCACAAGTCCAGAGGTCCTGTGGCTCTGGACCACAGCCAAGAGATGCAAGCAAAATGGATATAAATAATATACCTCATAGAGTAATGAGAAAAGAATGGAGGACAACAGTAAGACCCTCAACAAAGAGATTAAAAAAAAAAATCAGAGATGAAGAACACAATAAATGAAATTAAAAATACATTAGATGAAATAAATGGCCAGCTAGAGGAAGTAGAGAAATGAATCAGAAACCTGGAAGACAGAGGAATGGAAAGTAATCAAGCTGAGCAGGTGACAGAAAAAAATTATGCAAAATGAGAATAGACTTAAGGGAACTCAATGACTCCATCAAGCATAATAACATTCTCGTTATAGGGATCCTAGAAGGAGAAGAGAAAGTGGGCAGAAAACTTATTTGAAGAAATAATAGCTGAAAACTTCAGTAATGTGGGAAAGGAGACATATATACAGATCCAGGAGGCAGAGATGCCCCAACAAAAATCAACCCAAGAAGGTCCACACCAAGACACACAGTGATTAAAATGGTAAAAAAAAAAAAAAAAAAAAAAGGCAGGGTGCTGGGGCTGTGTAGGCACCTGGATGGCTCAGTCATTTGAGTTTCCTATTTTGGCCCAGGTCATGATCTCATGGTTTGTATAAGTTTGAGCCTCACATTGGACTCACTGCTGTTAGCACAGAGCCAGCTTTAGATCCTCTGTCCCCTCTCTCTGCCCCTCCCCTGCTTGCACTCTTTCAAAAATAAACATTTAAAAAATAAAATAAAATAAAATGGTAAAAAAGAAAAAGTAGTGATAAAGAATTTGAGGGGCACCTGGGTGGTTCAGTCAGTTAAGCATCCAACTCTTGATCTCAGCTCAGGTCATGATCTCACAGTTGCACTGACAGTGCAGAGCCTGCTTGGGCCTCTCTCTCTCCTTCTCTCTCTCTGCTCCCCTCCTGCTCGTTCTCTCTCTCTCTCTCTCTCTCTCGATCTCAAAATAAATAAACTTTATCGAAGAAGAAGAAGAGGAGGAGGAGGGGGGCGGGGGGAAGAAGAGAAGAAAATTTAAAAAGCAGCAAGAGAAAAGAACACAGTTACAAACAAGGGAAACCCCAAAAGGCTATCAGTGGATTTTTCAGCAGAAATTTTGCAGGTCAGTAGGGAGTAGCAGGATATGCTCAAAGTGCTGAAAGAAAAAACTCTGGAGCCAAGAATACTCTATCCAGCAAGGCCATCATTAAGAATAGAAGGAGAGAGAGAATTTCTCAAACAAAAGTTAAAGAAGTTCATGACCACTAAACCAGCCCTACAAGAAATGTTAAAGGGGATTGAGTAAAAAAAAAAAAAAAAAAAGACCACAAGTAAGAGTATGAAAAGTAGAAAACACAAAAACAGTAAACAAGTGTATCTGTAAAAATCAGTCAAGGGTTCACAAAATAAAAGGGTGTAAAATATGACACCATATACTTAAAATGTGGAGAGAAGAGGAAAAAGAATGGGCTAAAACTTAAGTGACCATCACCATCATATAGACTATTATATGCAGAAGATGTTATATATAAACCAAATGATAACCCCAGATCAAAAATCACTGATATGCAAAAAATAAAAAAGAAAGGAATCAAAGTATATCACTAAAGAAAGTCAGCAAAACATTAGAGAGGCAAGAGAAGGAACAGAGAAAAACTACAAAAACCACCACAAAATAAGTAACAAATAGGCAATAAATACATATCTATCAATAATTACTTAGAATATAAATGGACTAAACACTCCAATTAAAAGACATAAGGTAACAGAATGGAATAAAAAAACAAAAAGACACAATCTATATGCTGCCTACAAGAGACCCTTTTCAGACCTAAAGACACATGCAGATTGAAAGTGAGGAGATGGAGGGGAGCCTGGGTGGCTCAGTCAGTTAAGCGTCAGACTTCGACTCAGGTCATGATCTCATGGTCTGTGAGTTTGAGCCCTGCACTGGGTTCTGTGCTGCCATCTCAGAACCTGGAGCCTGCTTTGGATTCTGTGTCTCCCTCTCTCTCTGCACCGCCCGTGCTCACACTCTGTCACTCTCTCTGTCTCAAAAATAAATATTTAAAAAAATTAAAAACAAAACAAAAGTGAGGGGATGGAGAAACATTTATCAGGCAAATGGATGTCAAAAGAAAGTTGAGGTAGCAATACTTATATCAGACAAGATACAGTTCATTTTTTTAAATTTATATATTTATTTTGACAAAGAGTGAGCACACACGCATGAACAGCAAGGGGGCAGAGAGAGAGGGAGAGAGAGAATCCCAAGCAGGCTCCATGTTCAGCAAGAAGCCCAATGCGGGACTTGATCTCACAATGGCAAGATCAGGACCTGAGCCAATACCAAGAGTCAGATGTTCAACCGACTGAGCCACCCAGGCCCCCCTAGACTCTTTAAAACAAAGACTATAACAAGAGACAAAGGAAGGACACTATATAATAATAAAGCAGACAATGCAACAAGAAGATATAACAATTATAAATATTTTATGCACCCAACATGCAAGCACCCAAATACAAAAAACAATTAAAAACAAACATAAAGGAACTAATCAATAATAATGCAGTAATAGTATGGAACTTTAACACCCCACTTCCATCGATGGACAGGTCATCCACACAGAAAATCAACAAGTAAACAATGGCTTTGAATGACACCCTAGAACAGATGCATTTAACAAATATATTCATAACATTCCATCCTAAACAGCATAATACACATTCTTTTCAAACGCACAAAAAACATTCTTCAGAATAGATCACACAAAGGCCACAAAACAAGCCTCAACAAATTTTAAAAGACTGAAGGCATACAATGCATCTTTTCTCACCATAAATGCTATGAAACTAGAAATCAAGCACAAGAAAAAAATCCAGAAAGTGCATAAATACATGGAGGTTAAACAGCATGCTACTAAACAATGAATGGGTCAACCAAGAAATCAAAGAAGAAATTAAATATTACATGTAGAGAAATAACAGTGAAAACATACGGGTCCAAAATCTCTGGAATGTAGCAAAAGAAGTCTAAGATGGAAGTTTATAGCAATATATGCCTAGTTTAAAAACCAAGAAGGGGCGCCTGGGTGGCTCAGTTGGTTAAGCATCTGACTTTGGCTCAGGTCATGATCTCGCAGTCTGTGGGTTCGAGTCCTGCGTCGGGCTCTGTGCTAACAGCTCAGAGCCTGGAGCCTGTTTCAGATTCTGTATCTCTTTCTCTGACCCTCCCTGTTCATGTTCTCTCTCTCTCTGTCTCAAAAATAAATAAATGTTAAAAATAAAAATAAAAAAAAATAAAAACCAAGAAAATCTCAAACAACCTAACCTTACACCTAAGGGAGCTAAAAAAACAAAACCCCAAACCAGGAGAAGGAAGGAAATAATAAGAGCTATTGAAATAAATGATATAGAAACTAAAACAAAACAAAACACACACATAGATCAATGAAACTAGGAGCTGGTTCTTTGAAAAGACCAATGAGAAAGAAAGGAAAGAAGGAAGGAAGGAAGGAAGGAAGGAAGGAAGGAAGGAAGGAAGGAAGACAGGACTCAAATAAAATCACAAACAAAAGAGGAGAAAGAAAAACTGAACCACGGAAATACAAAAGATTATTATACCAACAAATTGTACAACCTAGAAGAAATAAACAAATTCCCAGAAGCTATATAAACTACCTATATAAACTACCAAAATTGAAGCAGGAAGAAATAGAAAATTTGAATAGACTGATTACCAAAAATGAAATTGAATCAGTAATCAAATAACTCCCAATAAACCAAAGTCCAAAACCAGATGGCTTCAAAGATGAATTCTACCAAACATTTAAAGAAGAGTTAATACCTCTTCTTTTCAAACTATTCCAAAAACTAGAAAAGAAAGGAAAACTTCCAAGTTCTATGAGGCCAACATTACCCTGATACCAAAACCAAACAAAGAATGCCACAATAAAGGAAACCTACAGGCCTGTATCTTGGATTAACATCGCTGCAAAAATCCTAAACAGAATACTAGCAAAACCATATCCAACAATACATTAAAAAATAATAATAATTCAGCCCAATCAAGTGGGCTTTATTTTCAGGATGCAAGGGTAGTTCAATATGTACAAATCAATGTGATATATCAATAACAGAGAAAGAATAAAAAGCATACAATCATTTCAATAGATGTAGGAAAAGCATTTGACAACATATAACATCTATTCATGTCATCTATTCATGACAAAAACCCTCAACATGGTGGGTGTAGAGGGAAGACACCTCAACATAATAAAGGCCTTATGAGGAAAAACCCAAAAGCAAAAAGCAAAAGCAAAAAGCATACTCAATTGGGAAAAACAGAGCTTTTCCCCTAAAGTCAAGAACAAGACAAAGATGTCCACTCTCACTACTTTTCATTCAACACAGTTCCATAAGTATGAGCCACAGCATACAACAAAAAGAAATAAAGGGCAACCAAACTGATAAGGAAGAAGTAAAATTTTCACTATTTGTAGATGATATGATACTATATATAGAAAACCCAAAAGACTCCACCAAAAAACTACTAAAGGTGATAAATGAATTAATTCAGTAAAGTCACAGACTACTAACACAATGTACAGAAATGCACTGTTTCCATACATTAATAATGGAGCAGCAAAAAGAAAAATTAAGAGAACAATCCTACTTACAATTGCACCAAAAATAATACCTAGGAATAAGCTTAACCAGAAGTGAAAGATCTGTACTCTGAAAACTATGAAACACTGATGAAAGAAATTGAAGATGACACAGAGAAATGAAAAGATATTCCATGCTCATGGATTGAAAGAACAAATATTGTTAAGATGTCTACACTATCCAAAGTAACCTACATATTTAATGCAATCCCTATCAAAATACCAACAGCATTTTTCACAGAGCTAGAACAAACAATCCTAAAATCTGTATGGAACCACAAAAGACTTGAATAGCCAAAGCAACCCTGAAAAAGAAAAAAAAAGTCCCAGGGCACCTGGGTGGCTCTGGTGGTTCAGCATCCAACTCTTAATTTCAGCTCAGGTCATGATCTCATGGTTTGTGAGTGCAAGCCCCACGTCAGGATCTCTGCTGACAGTGTGGAGCCTGCTTGGGATTCTCTCTGCCTCTCTTGCTCTGTCCCTCCCCCTGCTCTATCTCTCAAAATAAATAAATATGAAAAAAAATTATTTTATTAATTTTTAAATTTTTTTTATTTTAATGTTTACTTTTGAGAGATACAGAGTGCAAGTGGGGAGGGGCAGAGAGAGAGGGAGACAGAGAATCTGAAGCAGGCTCCAGGCTCTGACTGTCAGCACAGAGCCCTATGTAGGGCTCAAACTCACGAACCATGAGATCATGACCTGAGCTGAAGTCAGAGACCCAACACACTGAGCCACCCAGGCACCCCTACATGAAAAAAATGTTTAAAAGAAAAAGATGAAGGCATCACAATTCCAGACTTTAAGTTATATTACAAAGCTTTAGGAATCAAAACAGTATGGTACTGGCACAAAAATAGATACACAGATCAAAGGAACAGAACATACAAGAACCCACAAGTATATGGCCAACTAATCTTCAACAAAGCAGGAAAAACTACCCAATGGGAAAAAAGAATGTCTCTTCTACAAATGGTGTTGGGAAAACTGCATAGCACCAAGCAAAAGAATGAAACCAAACCACCTTCTTACACCACACACAAACATAAATTCAAAATGGATTAAACACCTAAATGTGAGACCCGAAACCATACAAATCCTAGAAAAGAACACAGGCAGTAACTTCTTTGACAATAGCCATAGCAACTTCTTTCTGTGTATGTCTCCTGAGGCAAGGGAAACAAAAGCAATAATAAACTACTGAGACTACATCAAAATAAAAAGCTTCTGCACAGCAAAGGAAATAACAAAACAAAAAGGCTACCTACAGAATGGGAGAAGATATTTGCAAATGACATATCTGATAAAGGATCGGTATCCAAAGTATATAAACAACTTATAAAAGTCAAACAGCAAAAAAACCCCAAATACTCCAATTAAAATCGGGCAGATGAGGGGCACCTGGCTGGCTTAGTAGGTAAAGCATGTGGTTCTTGATCTCAGGGTCATGAGCTCGAGCCCCATGTTGGGTATGGAGATTACTTTAAAAATACTTTTTTGATTAAAATTTTTTTTTTAATTTTTAAATGGGCAAAAGACATGAATAGATATTTTACCAAAGAAAACATTACATGGCCAACAGACACATGAAAAGATACTCAACATCACTGATCAGGGAAATGAAAATCAAAACTACAATAAGATATCACCACACACCTGTCAAATGACTAAAATCAACAACACAAGAAACAACAAGTGTTGGTGAGGATGTGGAGAAAAAGGAACCCTTGTGCACTGCTAGTGGAAATGCAAATTGGTGCAGCCACTGTGGAAAACAGTATGGAGGTTCCTCAGAAAGTTAAAAATAGAACTACTCTATGATCAGCAACTGCTACTACTAGGTATTTATCCAAAGAGTACAAAAATCATAATTCAAAGGGTACATGCACCTCTATGTTATAGCAGCATTACCTACAATAGCCAAATTATGGAAAGAACCCAAGTGTTCATCAACTGATGAATGGAGAAAGAAGATGTGGTATATACATATACAATGGGATATTACTCCACCATAAAAAAGAATGGAATCTTGCCATTTACAAACAATATGGATGGACCTAGAGAATATAATGCTAAGCAAAATAAGAGAAAGACAAATACCATATGATTTCACTCATCTGTGGAATTTAAGAAACAAAACAAATGAACAAAAGAAAGAAAAAGGGACAGAGAGACAAACCAAAAAACAGACTCTTAACTATACAGAATAGATGGTCCCCAGAGGGGAGATGGGTAGAGGTATGGATGAAATGGGTGAAAGGCTTTAAGAGTGCATTCACCATTTGCAACTATGTGGATGGAACTGTAGGGTATTATGCTAAGTGAAATTAGAGAAAGACAAAAATCATGACTTCACTCATATGAGGACTTTAAGAGACAAAACAGATGAACATAAGGGAAGGGAAACAAAAATAATATAAAAACAGGGAGGGGACAAAACAGAAGAGACTCATAAATATGGAGAACAAACTGAGGGTTACTGGAGGGGGGGAATGGGCTAAATGGGTAAGGGACATTAAGGAATCTACTCCTGAAATCATTGTTGCACTATATGTTAACTAATTTGGATGTAAATTTTTAAAAATTAAAAATTAAAAAAATTTTTTAAAAAAGAGTACATTCAACTTGATGAACACTAAGTAATATACAGAACTGCTGAATTACTATATTATGCACCTGAAACTAATATAATACCATATGTTAACTACACTGGAATTTAAACAGATATACATACAGACAGACAGACATAAAAATTGTTTAGAAAACTGTGACAGAAAAAGAAGACAAAATAAGAACAAAGAACAAAAACAACAAATAGAAAATAGTAATGAACACAGTAGATATTAATTCAAGAATATTAGTAATCAATTTGAATGTCAGTAATCTGAATGCACCAAGTAAAAGACAGAGATTGTCATACTGGATCAAAAAACAAGGCCCAACTCCATGTTATCTACAAGAAACCCACTTTAAATACAAAGACATATTAAAAATAAATAAGTAGAGAAAAATATATTGTGCTAACACTAATCAAAAGAAAACAGGAGTAATTTCAGACATAGCAGACTTCAGAGCAAGGAAAGTTATCAGGGATAAAGCAGAACATTACATAATAATGATGGGGTCAATGCTTTAAGAAGACAACAATGTGAGACAAGGGCACCTAGGTGGCTCAGTTGACTAAGTATCTGACTCTTGATTTCAGATCAGGTCATGGTCTCATCGTTCACGAGTTTGAGTCCCACACTGGGCTCTGTGCTAACAATGTGGAGTCTACTTGGGATTCTCTCTCTCCCTCTCTCTCTCTGCCCCACCCCCCACAGGCTCATATTCTCTCTCTCTCTCTAAATAAATAAATATTTAAATATATATATGTGCAGCAAAAACTGACAGAACTGCAAAGAGAAATAGATGGATCCACTATTATATTTGGAGACTTTCACACTGTTCTGTCAGAAATGGACAGATCCAGCAGGCAGAAAATCAGTAAGGAAATAAAGCATACTCTTACAGCAATTACCCTCCTTGGTATTTACCCAAAGGAGGTAGAAATTTATGTCCATACGAAAAACTGCACATGGTGTTTATAGCAGCTTTATTCATTATTGCCAAAACTTGGAAGCAACCCAAATATCCTTCAGTATGTGAACAGATACATAAACTGGTATATCCAGACAATAAAATATTACTCAATACTGACAAGAAAAGAGCTATCAAGAAAAGACTTTAAGGAAACTTAAATGCATAGTACTAAGTGAAAAAAAGTCAATCTGAAAAGCCTACACAGTATATGATTCCAACTATATAACATTCTATGATAAGCAAAATTCAAGACAATAAAAAGATCAGAGATTGTGGTTGGTTGGAGAGAGGGGAGGCAGGGGAGAATTGAGCTGAGCACAGATTTTTAGAGCAGTGAAAATACTCTATATGGTATTATAATGATGGATATGTCATCATACTTTTGTCCAAATCCATAGAATACACAATATGAAAATTGAACCCTAAAATAAACTATGGACTTTGGGTGATAATGATGTGTCAATGTAGGTTCATCTCTGGTAAAAAAAAAAAAAAAAAATGTACGTTAGTGGTGAATGATATTGATAATGGGTAGGTGAGAAATCTCTGCACTTTCCTCTCAATTCTTGTTATAAATGTAAAACTGCTCTAAAAAAATTAAGTCTATAAAAAAATAATCTTAACATTTTTGTTTCAGGAAGGCAAAGTATACCAACATTTGCTCATTAACATTTTCAATTAATCATTTTAAGTACCAATAAGTCCTAGAGAAGCTCAAACAATAAAATAATAGACAAGCTTGAGAACTATACCTCAGATTGTTTTAAAACCCATGTCATATTTTAAATTTGTAATTAATTTTTACTTTTGAATGGTAGAGACAATTATTTTCAAACACTAATAAAAAGAAAATTCAAGCCTTTTAAAAATTGACTTAATGAAATAAGTTATTACATATAAAAGAATTTAAACCAGTGTCTGGCTTATAGTAAATGTTCAATAATTGTTAGCTATATCTCTACATTTATCAATTCTTTTCCATCTGACCAGATAATTCTTAAATTGTGCAGACACAACATTTTGCACTTACTCAGCAACTTCCAACATCTTGAATTCTGGTATTTCTATAAAATTAGTGCATTATTTTTCCATTTTCACTGACACCATAAGCATATTCTAGTAAAAGTATTTATGGGAAAAGTATGTCTCAAAAACCCTTAAAAGTATAATTAAAAATAATTACCTCTAGAAAAAAAATGTTAACATTGAATACAAATAAGCATTACTTCTGATAAGTATTTTTTTAATGTTTATTATTTATTTTTGAGAGAGAGAGAGACAGAGCACAAGCTAAAGAGGGGCAGAGAGAGAGGGAGACACAGAATCTGAAACAGGCTCCAGGCTCTGAGCTGTCAGCACAGAATGTGACAAAGTGCTCAAACCCACAAATGGCGAGATCATGACCTGAGCTGAATGAAGTAGGACCCTTAACCAACTGAGCCACCCAGGCACCCCTTGATAAGTATTCTTGTTAGAATATGAGAGGATAAATTTACTAACTCCATTAATAAAAACTAGCTTAGTGATTTGTCCAATTATTCAAATATATACAGCCAACAGAATTAAAAAATTTTTTTCATAAAAAGACCTATGCTAAGGATGGAAATACCTAAGAAGTTAGAACTCAGCATGAAGAAGAAAACCTCAGTAAGGCTGTAGCTGACACCTGGGCTTACCTTATCAAAATTTTGAAGAAAAATTTGTTTCTTTCAAAAAGATACCATAGTTGGCAAAAAAAATAAAATAAAATAAAACCACTGTTGATCTTCAAGAATTTAAGATAAAATGAACTATTTCTTCACACTTGCTCACTGCTGTTTTGGAATTAATTCCAAAGATAATCTGAATATTAACAATGACCTGTTTATTTTCAAATATGAAGCATTATTTTTATGACAAAGTACAAAACAGCTTTCTGAAACTTTAAGGTGAAATAAAATTTACTACTCATTCTACATAAAACACCAGTGAATAACAGTGCAGGTTTTTTTTAATGTTTATTTATTCTTGGGAGAAAGAGGGAGCAGGGGAGCAGTGAGGCGAACAGAGTATACAAAGTGGGCTCTGTGCTGACAGCAGAAAGCCCAATGCAGGGCTCAAACTCACAAACTGTGAGATCATGACCCGAGCCGAAGTTAGATGCCCACAGTGCAGTATTCTTAACCTAAAATTCATGGGTTCAAGCCCTGCATCAGGGCTTGCTGCTGTTAGTGCAGAGCCCACTTCATATCCTCTGTCACTCTCTCTCCCTGGGTGAGGATATGGAGAAACTGGAACCCTCATACATTGCTGGCAGGAATTAAAAATGGTTCAGCTGCTGTGGAAAACATTTTGTTGGTTTATCAAAAAGTTAAACACAGAATTACCACATTCCCCACCAATTCCACTCCTAGGTATATACTCAATAGGTCTGAAAATAAGTACTAAATACAATGCATATACAAAACATGTTTGTAGCAGTACTACTGACACTAACCAAGAGGAGGAAAGACCCAGATGTCTACCAACATATGAATGAATGGAGAAACAAACTGTGGTATATACATACAATGGAATTATTCGGTCATAAAAAAGAATGAAATATCGATGCATGTTACAATTTGGATGAACCTTGAAAACATCATGCTAAGTGAAAGGAGGCAGACACAAAAGGTTGTATATTATATGATACCATTTATATAAAATATGCAGAATAGGTAAATTCACAGAGACAGGAAACAGATTAGCCATTACCAGGTTCTGGAGAGGAGGGGAAAATGGAGAGTAACTGCTCAGTGAGTATAGAGGGTTTTCTTTTGTGGTGATGAAAATATTTTGGCAGTAGACAGAGGTGGTGGATATAAAATGGCACTGAATTGCTCACTTTAAAATGGTTAATTTTATGCAATATGAATTTCATATCAAAAAAATTTAGAAACTGAAGTTATATGTTCCTAGAATAAGGTCAAGTTTTATGTATTCATTTATCATTTTCAACAAAGAATGAAAACCTGGATTCTTACTCTAACATTAGCTTTCGCAGAGGAGGTATCTTTTGTTTGCCTCTCCAGTTATCAAGGCAAACCTTCTCCAATTATAAACGAATAAAACTGAATTTCCCAGTCAACAATTTAGATGAATGTGATCTCACTCCCAAATCAAGAGGTGCTCACTGACTGGCTTAATCCTATCAGTAAATCTTTACAGTAAATCCTCTTTAACAATCAGGATAAGCAAGCAACCTACTATGTCCCAATGAGATATGAGGAGAGAGAAAAGCAAGGAAAAAAGCTATCATTCCCTTTATTTTTCTTTTTAATTTTAATTCTAGTATAGTTATTATGTAGTATTACTATCAGTTTCAGGTTTACAATACAGTAATTCAAGAATTATTTATATCATTCAGTGCTCACCAAGGTAAGTGTACTCTTAATCCCCTTTGCCTATTTCACCTATTCCCTACCCACCTCCCCTCTGTTAACCATCTGTTTGTTCTCTATAATTAAGAGTCTGTTTTTTGGTTTTTCTCTCTCTCTCTCTTTCCTTTATTCATTCGTTTTGGTTCTTAAATTCCACATACGAGTAAAATCACATTGTATTTGTCTTTCTCTGACTTATTTTGATTAGCACTATACTCTCCAGCTACATCCATATTGTTGCAAATGGCAAAATTTCATTCTTTTTTATGGCTGAGTAATATTCCATTGTATACATATACCACATCTTCTTTATCCATTCATCTATCGATAGGCACTAGGGCTGCTTCCATAATGTGGCTATTGTAAATAATGCTGCAACAAACATATGGGTGCACATATCCTTTCAAATTAGTGTTTTTGTATTTTTTGGGTTTCTGTCATTCCCTCTAAGCCTATAAAAGAAAGCATCCATTTTATTTACCTAGATGCAAACTTAGCACTGTGAAGAGAAAACAGAAACCAAGATATAGAAAGAAAACAAAACAATGGTTATACTATTGGACTACTGGATCAATCCTAATCTACTGGCTGTACTTGTCAGTAACAGGTCAATAAATTCTTTAAGATAGTCTGAGTTGACTTTCCTATTATTTACAAACAAAAGCATCTAAAATTATATACTACCTAAATGACCTTTCAAAAACAAACTGTCTTCAATTATCTGACCAATAAAAGCAATAATAGCTAAAATTAACTCTCTCCCAGAAATGTTACTCAAATGAGAGACATATGTGAAAGCACTGTGAAAAACTACCTACATCCCCTAAGATCAAGGTAGAAATGCTTTTTTCCTAGAATACACTTCCTTAAATGATAAATCCAGCAATTACCACAAAAAAAGTTATTTTTCTTACAAATATAACTCTTGTACTCTAGAATACATTTCTTTAAAAAGATAAAGCTATGCCTGACCACATAAAAGTCTCTTATTAAAGACATGATGATTTAATTAGACCTACATTGGCAATCAGAAAACATAAGTTGCTGTTCTAACTGTCCTTTATATATGGGGAAACTTGAATACTCATTTATAAAATATTTAAGGTTTCTTCCAAGTTTGATCATTCCAGATAGCTTGAGTTGTTACAAAGGCTGTTAATTTTTCTTTTTCCAAAATTGCATACAATTTCCTTTCAATATAACTGATGCTTATCAGTTTAACTTTTCTTTATCACTATAATTACAAACTTTATATATGGTACAGACTTTTCCTTAACACTTTAATTCTATCAAGAATAATATACCAAAAAAAAACAAAAAAGAATTATATAATATATAATATTGTATTTTTTTTCAACGTTTTTTATTTATTTTTGGGACAGAGAGAGACAGAGCATGAACGGGGGAGGGGCAGAGAGAGAGAGGGAGACACAGAATCGGAAACAGGCTCCAGGCTCCGAGCCATCAGCCCAGAGCCTGACACGGGGCTCGAACTCACGGACCGCGAGATCGTGACCTGGATGAAGTCGGACGCTTAACCGACTGCGCCACCCAGGCGCCCCTATAATATTGTATTATAAGGATATGATAAGGCTCTATGACAGACGGAGTATACAAATAATAATGACATAGTCCCCCAGCATCTCTTCAAAAGTTTGTAGAATATAGTAATTTTGCCCAGTAAAAATGTATTATTTTCAGCATTTTAAAAAATTGGTACAGGGATGCCTGGGTAGCTCAGCTGGTTAAGCATCTAACTCTTGGTTTCAACTCAGATCGTGATCTCACAGTCCTAAGATCGAGCCCTGCATCAGGCTCTGTGCTGGGTATGCAGCCTGCTAAAGATTCCTTCTCTCTTCAACAAAACTAAAAGGCAGACTACAGAATGAGAGAAGATATTTGCAAATGACATATCTGATAAAGATGTAGTATCCAAAATCTATAAAGAACTTATCAAACTCAACACCCAAAAACAAATAACCCAGTTAAGAAATGGGCAGGATTGGGGCACCTGGGTGGTTCAGTCGGTTAAGCATCCGACTTCAGCTCAGGTCATGATCTCATGGTTCATGGGTTCGAGCCCTGAGTCGGGCTCTGTGTTAACAGCTCAGAGCCTGGAGCATGCTTCAAATTCTGTCTCCCTCTCTCCCCCCCACCCCCCCTCACCCCTTGCACTCTGTCTCTGTCTCTCAAAGATGAATGTTAACAAAAAAATTAAAAAAAAAAAAAAAAAGAAATGAGCAGTAGACATGAATAGACACGTTTCCAAAGAAGACATCCAGATGGCTAACAGACACATGAAATGATGCTCAACATTATTCATCATCAGGGAAATACAAACCACAATTAGATACCACCTCACACCTGTTAGAATAACTATTATAAAAGAAGACAAGAAGTAACAAGTGTTGGTGAGAATGTAGAAAAAAGGGAAACCTTCTGCACTGTTGGTGGGAAGGCAAACCGGTGCAGCCACTCTGGAGAACAGTATGAAGGTTCCTCAAAAAACTAAAAATACAACTACTGTATGATTCAGCAACTGCACTATTACATACTTACCCAAAGGATACAAAAAAACAGATTCAAAGGGGTACATGCACCCCCAACGTTTATAGCAACATTATCAATAATAGCCAAACTATGGAGAGAGCCCAAATGTCCAACAACTGATGAATGGATAAAGAAGATGTGGTATATACATACAATGGAATATCACTCAGTCATCACAAAAAATGAAATCATGCCATTTGCAATGACATGGACAGAGCTCTATTGAATGTATTATGCTAAGTGAAATAAGTCAGTCACAAAAACAAATATCATATGATTTCACTTGTATGTGGAAGTTAAGAAATAAAACATATTGAACATATGGGGGTGGGGGAAGGGAGAGGAGAGAGAGGGAAACAAACTACAAGAGACTCTTAACAGAGAACAAACTGAGGGTTGATGGAGGGAGGTGGGTGGGAGATGGGCTAGATAGGTAATGGATATTAAGGACAACACTTGTGATGAGCACTGGGTGTTGTATGTATGTGATGAATCACTGAATTCTATTCCTGAAACCAAAATTACACTGTATGTTAGCTAAAATTTAAATTAAAAAAAAAAATTTTAATTTAAAAAAGATTCTCTCTCTTCCTCTCCCTCTGCCCCTCTCCTGCTTGCATGTGTTCATAATGCACTCTCAAAACAACCCCCCCAAAAAGAACTTTGTTTCTTAATGTTAAACTTCTCATTCTAAAAATAAAAGCATAGCTATGCTGATAATACACCCTTTTGAATATGTACCAACATAATGGTATAGAAGTTATTACAACTAAGAATGAGAATATGATACTACTTTGAATGCATACAACTTTTCTTCCAGAAAGCTTAAAAGATATACAAAGACCATGATTAAAAAAATAAAAGCTAAGTTAGATTTTCCCCTTTCTACAGGTGATAAACCAAAATGACTTGTCAAGGTCGTAATTTAAGTTCAGGCCAGAAATCTAATTCCTAGGCATACCTTTCTACCAATGTAATTCTCCCGATCTAGCCAAGCCCCACAGCCCCAGAACCAGGAAATCTTAATGTTATCTGTGATGCTAGAGTATCCAAGCCATCAGATGACTACTTAGTATGAAAATGCTTAGATCCATTTGACAATGAATTATAAGGTTTACGTCACTATCAGACCCTTATCAATAAACATCTACCAGGTACTTATTATATGCAGTGGATCTACCTAAAGTACAAAGTTACATTATAAAAAAGTATAATATTTGATCCCTACCTTCATGGATGTACTACGTAGTTAGGCAAGAGGACACACCCATAAAACAACAGCACAAGTTTGTGTTGGCTAAGTGTCAAAATAGTGGATTCAGTCCTTGAACAATTAATTATTTATTAAGCAACTGGGAAGGGAGGAGAGCATAATGGTTAAATGCATCAATAATGGAGCCATTTTACCTCCTTTTCTTTAGTCATTTGCTAGGCCTGCAACCCTAGACAAACTATTAACCCTCACTATGCCTCAATTTCCTTGTGAAAAAGAAAAATAATACCTTCCAGGTGTTGAGATTGTTGGAGAAGGGGGAAAATCGATTTGACTCATGAAGTTGGTAAGATTTATATCAGTTAATACGGGGAAAATATTAGAAATATACCAGACACATAATACACTCTCAGTAAATTTTAGCTATTAAAACTAGTACTTAGGGGTGCCTGGGTGGCTCAGTTGGTTAAGCATCCAACTTCGGCTCAGGTCATGATCTCATGGTTTGTGAGTTTGAGCCCCACATCGGGCTCTGTGCTGACAGCTCAAAGCCTAGAGCCTGCTTCAGATTCTGTGTCTCCCTCTTTTTCCCTGCCCCTCCCCCACTCATGCTCTCTCTGTTTCTCAAAAGTAACAAATAAACATTAAAAAAAAAATTTTTTTTAAACTAGTACTTAACGCAAGGAATAACCAATAAGGACCAAAAGCCAGTATCAAGGATTACTGTCAGGAAAGGACTCAGGAAACAGGCTGAATATAGGTGGGACTTGAAGAATTTGATGGCCTTGAAGTACAAAAGAAGGATGACATTCCAGATCGAAATCGCACAAGAACAAAGGTATCAATACTCACAATTTCTACACAGATCAATAAACAGAACACTTTGGGAAAAAAGAGTTTATGTAAGGGTGTAAGGTAGTCTTTCACCCTTTCCCACCAAAGTATTCTCAAAGGGCAGAGAAAAAATGTACCTCCTGGAAGACTGGGGACATTTTAAATTTTAAATTAAATTTTAATTTAAAGTCTCAAATGGTCTCCTAGAAGGTCAATATTTCTTTGAATTACCATGTTTTATCTTAAAAATTCATAAATGTTCAATTTGTCTCAATACAATCCTATTTATTTTCATTGAAAAATGTCTTTAAAAATTACTTAGTGGGGCGCCTGGGTGGCTTGGTCAGTTAAGCGTCCGACTTCGGCTCAGGTCATGATCTCACGGTCCGTGAGTTCGAGCCCCGCGTCGGGCTCTGTGCTGACAGCTCAGAGCCTGGAGCCTGTTTCAGATTCTGTGTCTCCCTCTCTGTCTGCTCCTCCCCTGTTCATGTTCTGTCTCTCTCTGTCTCAAAAATAAATAAACGTTAAAAAAAAAAAAAAATTTAAAAATTACTTAGTAATTCAATTATCCAAAATTTTTTTCATGTTCTTTAGGTAAAATTGACATCCCATAAAGATGTCTATAGACCCATGTACCACCAATATATCAGCACACTTCAAGGATGAAATATACTTCAGTTAAAAAAAACAGACAATACAAAAAAAAAATTCCATATATACATGGGAATCCAGCATAGGGAAGAAGTCATATTACAAATCAATGTGGATAGGAATAATAAATGGTTGAGACATCTCAATAAATGGTTGAGACATCACTGACTTGCTACATGAAAGAAAAAGTGCGGACCTAGAACCCTAACTCTTACACTAACTATATACAAAAAGAAGTTCCATATGAATAAATAAATGATCTAAACATGAAACTGAAAACTTTAAATTTAAGAAATTATAAGGGGCACCTGGGCAACTCGGTTGGTTAAGTGTCTGACTCTTGATCTCAGCTCAGGTCTTGATCTCAGGGCCATGAGTTCAAGCCCAGCATTGCACTCCACACTGGGCATGGAGCCTATATACATAGATACATATATACATAAATGAAATTATAAGATAACTATGACATCAGAGCAGGATTTCCTAAAAGTGACTAAAAAACTTCAACCATGTAAAGGAGACCAATAAATTTCATTTTATCAAAATTAAAAATTCTACATGGGGAGTGCTAAAAAAGACTCACCACATACAAAGAAATTACTTTTTCGTCATACATTAAAGATAATATTCAGACTATACAAAGAGGTTCTATAAATCAATAACACAAACAATGCTATAGAAAAATGTGTGGAGTATATGAACGGGAAAATTATACCATGCAAATATGCTTGCTTCTTAGATAAGTTCACCCTAGCTGGGAACAGCTCTTAAGGATTCTACTTATTTTATTTTTATGTCCCTTCCTAGAGAAAGGGACAAACTACAGCCCCAATGCTGCCATTGATTTCCTGGACATAACTGATCCTCATCATCCCACTCTAGTTTCCCCTACCCTCTACTAGCATCCCGGCTAATCTAGGCAGCTTGCCAGCAATGTCACCCAGACCCTCATCTCTTAAGAGATCTGAACCCCTGGTTACCATTCTCTGTTTAGGTTGTGCCTAACAACCTTAGGGCCTTAGGGTCTGATACAGATGTTACTTGATGTTATTTAATAGCTACTGAGGTCAGATAATCCAAGGCCATCATTAGGCTAAAATTAAAGTTATTTATGGAAGCTCACAGATACTTCCAGAATTGGTTTTACCTCCTACATGGGGACATATCCAAGAAAACCAGAATGGGCTTACTGATCTGACTCAACTCTTCCCATTCATCAATCCCTATTCACCAGTGGTACAGAAAGGGGATTCTTTAACAAAGCATTATACATAACACCTCTACCAAACTAAACATAAACTTTTTTTTTTTTGTAGTTAAATGCAGAAAGTCAATTTTTTTCCACCCCTTTCCTCCTTCTACACAGCAATGTACTTATACATTTCCTATAATAATGGAATTGGGAGCACCAAGAGACACTCAAGTGGATCCCATGAGTGCCAGACATATTCTACCCCGCCCTCATTGTAATGATGATCAGAGTCAATCACTCTTGCCAGAATGTGACTCCTTTTCTTCCCTGGTGTCTTTTTCACCTAAGGAATACAAAGTAACCAAACAGCAGGTATGGTTTAAAGTTTAATGGAGCTCTTACTCCCCTAGTGGGACATTTCTACCTCTGAAAACAAGGACCTAAATCTAAGCTCACAACAGCCTAAAGTTACATGGATGGAAAGCACAAATTCCCTAAGTAATAACTGGGTACAATAGTAAGAGAAGCCACTCCTCCTCCTATCCTTGGGTTCTAAAACCCATGTATTTTACCCACAGGGAATAGCCAATGGTCATATCCATATGATGATCTAATATTTACGGTACAGAAAGCATCCTGGAGAATGGTGCCCATTCTTTTAGAGTATCACCACCAATCTGGTACCTCTCAGCTGCACCTTTATGAGCCCATTACAACTGTTGTATCAACCTAGAGTAGTATCAGTGGAGCTCTATGAATTAGGACCAGTGGATTCATGAACTTGGGCCCACTGTCACATATACTTTCCTATAAAGTGGGACTGCTGGTAAGAGACAATAATATTCAAAATACTATATTGGTGGGTTAAACACGGTGTTAAGTCCTCAGATAGTGGTGCTAGCTGTGACTCCATAAGCAAGAAAAAGCAAACCTCAATATATGTTAATCCCTTGCTGCCCTTTCCAGGATGGGGAAAGGTATAGTTTTTAGAGACTTCCATTTGACCTTACCCTACTAGGACAGCCCTTATCCTACCAGTCGGGGAAACAATTAGAGTATTTTGCCAAATACCACGTAAGCCCACTCTAATTACACATCTGGGAACCAAGGAAATGACTATCAGGTGAGAACACAGACCCACTGTGAGCTAGATCTGGGCCAAGACTCTATTATTACCTTACTCTCACACACTCTCATTCTAACAAGGGGTGGTAGTTGCACTTTGAGTCCCAGGTTTCAATGTCAAATCACACCCTGTGGCCAAAAATCCTTCAAAGATTTGCAGCCAAAACTAAATCACTGAAGGTGTCTGGGCAGAATGAGCATGAAGCAGAAACTGGGCTAAATAATGAATTTCAGATTCTTATAAAGAATCAAACCCAGTATTATCAGTTCAGGTTCAGCAAAGACCTTGAAGCCTGTGTGCAATCCTTGGGCTACTGCCCATAAAAATGAATCCTCAGATTTCTTTGGTCTAGTCCTAAACCCAGCGCATTAAATTCAGTAGACTAGGCAGAACCTTCTAATCATTTGAATGGATGCTACACTTAAGTCAACTTTGTCTTTCATCCTAATCTTTCAACTAGAATATGCTTCTATAGATAACATACATTCTTAATGTAATGTTTTATTTTCAGTTGGACACTTTGATGGCATAATAACACACTATATAGTCAACTAGCAATAAACATAAAAGCTATTGGCATAGAGGAGTGCCTGGGTGGCTTGTCAGTTAAACATCTGACTTCAGCTCAGGTCATGATCTCAAGGTTCATGAGTTCGAGCCCTGTGTTGGGCTCTGTGCTGACAGCCCAGAGCCTGGAGCCTGCTTCAGATTATGTGTTTCCTTCTCTCTATGCCCCTCCCCTGCTCAGGCTCTGTGTGTGTGTGTCTCTCTCTCAAAAAATAAACATTAACATAAAAATTAAAGAAAAAAAAAGAACACATATATAATACATACACTTACATAAAATTCAAAACTAAATAATATACTGCTTAGAGATCCAGGACTATCTTTTAAGAAAAAAAAAGGAAGAATGATTATAACACAAATTCAGGGCAGCAGTCATCTCTATGGGAGAAGGGGGAAATATGATAAAGAACATAGTTATCAAGGGAGGTGGGTGGGGGGGATAGGTGAAATAAGTGATGGTGATTAAAGAGTACAATTTATCATGATTAGCACTGAGTAATATACAGAATTGCTGAATCACAATATTGTACACCTGAAACTAATATAACATAATACATTAATTATACTGGAATTAAAATTAAAAACTTGGGGCACCTGGGGGCACCTGGGTGGCTCAGTCAGTTAAGCGTCCAATTTCAGCTCAGGTTATGATCTAGCGGTTTGTGAGTTCGAGCCCCACGTCAGGCTCTGTGCTGACAGCTCAGAGCCTGCAGCCTGCGTCAGGTTCCGTGTCTCCCTCTCTCTGACCCTCCCCTGCTTGCACTCTGTCTCTCTCTCTCTCTCAAGAATAGATATTTATTAAATAAAACACACACACACTTGGGGCACCTGGCTAGCTCAATCAGTAGAGCCTGCAGACTCTTGATGTCATGGTCTTGAGTTCAAGCCCCACGTGAAGCATAAGGCTTAAAGAAAATAAAAATAAATAAAAAATAATAAAATTTAAAACGTAATAAAAAACTAAACATTTAAAATTTTAAAATGTTTAATTAAAAATTAAAATATTTAAAAAATAAAAAAGGAAAAAGGACAAAATCTTCAAAGTTATCAATAATATCCTGTTTCTTTTTTTATAATATCCTATTAATCTAGGTGGTAGGTACACAGATTATATTAAATATTATAATAACAATAAATTGTTGATTTATTATTTATTAAGCTATACAGGTTATATGCACATTTTTGTATGCAAAAAAACCTTTTTAATGTAAACTCAACATTATAGCCTTGGGAACTAGGGTAACTTTTTGAAAATGTACATGTCTTCCCATTGACCCCCATTCTGATACACAAGAAAAAGACAAAAGGGGTTTGTGCAAAGTAAATTATAGCATGGTGATTTAGAAACAGAGATTTGTCACCAATTAGACCTAGATGAATCCAGGTTGAGACATTTATTAGTTTTGTTACCTTAGGCAAGTTACTTAAAGTCTCTAAGCCTCAATTCCCATATCCATAAAAAGAGGATATTAACAGTACCTACCAATTAGACTTATTATAAAGATTAAATGAGATAATGAATAAAGAGCATTCATAATATGCCTAGGACACAGTAAGCATTTCTGTAGGCATGATAGTACTTTTTAAAACCTTCCTAGGATATTCTAATCCTCCTCTTGCCCTACCTTCATTTGAAAGATTTTGTTTTTATCCTGACAGAAAGATTAGAAAAATCCTGTTAAGAGATATAACTCTAAAACCTATGAGAATTTTTCTTTGTGTTTGTATGGATCATATCACTTACAAAGACCAAAAAAAAAGAAAAAAGAAAAAAAAAGTTTAAAGGTCAAACAAGACTTTTAAAAGTCAACCAAGAAGAAAAGTATTAAACATGCAACTCTTCAAAATTACAAATACCATTAAGGACAATCATTCTATTTTTAAGTGGCTATATTTTAGAGTTCTTACTAAACAGCTAGTAATACTATATACTCAGTCTTAAGCAGGAAAAAAGAATTCAAAAACTTAACTGTTCTTGCCTCTAGGTTCACTAGAAATCTCAGAAAGGTCTGACAGATGATTTAACCCTTGGATTTTTTTTTTTTTTTTTTTTGCTTCCCCTAGCCATTCTCTTTGTTTTATATATTTTATGCCCTTTAGATTAGGTCCCAAAACTGGCCTCAATTCTCCCAAAAGCACGGGTATCTAAGAAAGATTTTAAAGGGATGAACTGTAGTAAAAAAATACTGGGCCAGATGAAGGCTATAAGCTAGCCAGAAAGAGCAAGGTGTGTTAGACTCCAGGTTTGTAGGAGAGTAATTTGTATGTACCAGAAACTCACAAAATCCTAAGTCACAAATCCACAAAGCATAAGGGCTTCTTGTACATATTACCATTGAAATGTTCCTCCACTCACCTTCCAGAACGTAGTTTAGGTTTATATTGCATTCCCAATCCAAAAGTGCATTGTTAACACCTCAAGAAGCATATGGAAACCATTTCCCTGATCTGTTCCTATATTAAAAATGTTTACTATAAGAGAAACAGATCTCTGAACCCAAACCTTAACAACTTATTAAAACAGAAACTCTCAAACTTGATTTACCTACAAACATTAGTTTTTATTATTGAACTGTAATTCCCCACACTCTCTCCATATTATCTGAAAACATTTCCTATTTCTTAAAGAACATTTATTTTTTGTTTCAAATGTCAACTGTAATATATCTTAAGTTCTAACATGAATTTACCCAATACATTTGTTTTTAATAATTAAATTATTAAACTATATTAATAAACCTCCCCAAAATGAAATCCAAATAGTCATATAATGAATAGTATTAACTATTCAGTAATTTATTGTTTGTTCTGTATCTGAAAGTTTCTCAAAAAGATTCTGAAAAACAAGACGGGTGCCAAAAAAGGGGGGAGGGAGTAGCTTGTATTAACATACGCAAGTCTTTTACATTAACTGAATCATCATCTTAGAACATCACCAAAAACAAATACTGGAAAATTTAAAGACAGTCATTTAAAATTTTTTTTCAAGTTTTATTTCTACATTTGTATGTCAAGATTTAACATATATAAATAATATTTATTATAAATAATATATTTATAAGATTGCAGGTTTAAATTGTATAGATGCAGATTTACACTTAAAGTTACATCCAATCTCTGCTAAAACCAGTCATCTGACAAAGCTCAAAAATTTTTAAAACAGAACACTATGTGTTACGTGGGCTAGAGGGTTAAGATTTTTATATTCAGTTTAACTGTAAATAAAAGCCATCAGCTCTAAACTACTCTAGCTGTGCCTCTGTTTTCCAGTGGTCATCTTAATTTTAAAGAATGCTCTATTTTTTTACTCTTTTAAATACTTTTTGTCTGTTGTTTAGCTTTCTGGCCACTAGTTTCTCCAGCACTGAGCATAGTAACAGCCTGTTTAGTTATATTCTAAACCCTAGCCACAACCTGAATTACCAGCAATCAATCCCTCATTACCTCTACTGCTCCCCTTGATCTCACCCAGACCTCCAACACTTTGATACTTTCTTTTTCTCCCAATTTCAGGCTAACTCCTAGGTATATTACCCTTCATAACCAACCTAGACTCCAAAATCCACCATTTTCAGCTATTACCATTTGCTAATCTATTTGCCTGTTTATTTACTGACACATACCTGCCTTGTTACAGAAGGAAATGCACTGAATCTTCAAAATCTCATTTTTTTATGTTTATTTATTTATTTATTTTGAGAGAGAGAGAGAGAGAGAGAGTGAGCGTGCGCAAGCCGGGGAGGGGCAGAGAGAGAGAATCCCAAGCAGACTCCATGCTGTCAGCACAGAGCCAGACATAGGGCTCAAACTCACAAGCTGTGAGATCATGACCTGAGCCAAAACCAAGAGTCAGACACTTAACCAAGTGAGCCATCCAGGTGCCCCTCAAAATCCCATTCTTCATCTAATCATCAATATCCCAAATGTGAGAATTATCTTAGACTACCTCTTCTTACCTCATAGCCACTGGATCACCAAATCTTTTCAATCTATCTCCTAAATTTGTCTCAAATCTATCTTACTTTCAAATCAACTCTAACGTCTTAGTGTCTTCTTCACATTCCTTAATTCAATACAAAACAAGAGGCTAAAGTATGAGTTCCAAAACCAAACAATTAACTTGTAACTTTTTACAGTAAGCTGTAAGCTTTACCTATTTATTAGACTATTTGATAGCTAGTAAGCAGTACAATATCAAAAGACAATTAGGTTCACTATCTAATAAATAGAAATAAGAGGCTTCCTTAGCAACTGGTTACTGTTTTACAGACATAAAATCATAAACAAGGAAAAAGGAAGAATTTACTGACACAAACACATCTCCCAGAAAAAGAAGGCTACAACAGCACTGTACAATTTAAATGTGTAAATGTATAAACCTGTTATGTTTGCTATTTTTGAACTTTACATTACTGCAATAAATACCATGTACATATAAACTTTTCACTTTACATATACAGTATATAGTAGTTTAACAGGTATATCACAACACTACCATAACATTCATAACACTATAAAGACAGGATAATTAAGTCAGGTTTAACTGCATTAAAAGGGGAACATTAAAAGACAGTACAGTAGATAGCTAACAAAACCAATCATTTTCCATGCTGGGCAATGAGTCAAGAATCTCAAACTGTCACCAGCACCTGCATTAAACGTAAACCCAGACAGTAAACAATTGTCACTGTAAGATAAATCCATGTGACTATATCTCTGAAGCTTAAGCAAAACTAGTTTACATGAAGCAAAACAGCTTATTAAATGACCATATCTAAAGCAGTTCCTTGTTTTGACAATAAGCAATTTAATCATTTTTTTCCATCACTGTGGATCTAAAAGGTATGTTAAAATGTTATATTCTGCCAGATGGATTAATATGGATGTATTAAACTATGCTTATACTAACACTGCTTCCTGGTCATTGTAATTCTAAATTACAGATAATGATAGGTTTACAGAAATCATTCTGCTCAATTATTACTCACCATGAATTCTGAGTTTCCACTGCTTGATAACCTACACTAAGTAGGAAAGTAGATGATATAACACATTCATAAACTGAAATTTAACCAAGTGAAAGTTGAAGTCAGTGAGCATTAAGGTCTCTAACTTTACTAAAATACAGTGGAGGTAAGCATACAAAACGCTTTATACTCATGGAAGATTAGACAAATCATTCTAAAACTCCGTACCTTAGTTTATTCATCTATAAGATAGGAACATGGACTAGACACTCTGTGAGATCTCTTCTAACATAAAAAGTCTATGATTCCAAGAAATTAACATATATATGCACATTCTGGAAAATCACAAGTCATTCTTCTTTAAGTATTCATTTAAAATGACACAGGCTATCACTGCTGTTGCATTCACTAAAATATAAAGCAGTAACCAGCAATGCAGCAATAGCCATTTCATCCATAAATCAGCAATTAAAATGGGTGATAACTGTGTCCATTTGAACCTCAGTAAGAAATTTCCATTAGCACCAATGAGAACTATATAAATCAACTCTGTAGATACTATTCTTTTAACTTCACTAACTTATTAATTTAACTGAGAAAGAGGCCAATCTGAATCTGCAAAATTTCAATGCCACAAAAGCTTTAAAAGAAAAATCTATTCAGGGCGCCTGGATGGCTCAGTCGGTTAAGCATCCGACTTCGGTTCAGGTCATGATCTCGCAGTCCATGGGTTCGAGCCCCGTGTCAGGCTCTGTGCTCACAGCTCAGAGCCTGGAGCCTGCTTGGGATTCTGTGTCTCCCACTCTTTCTGCCCCGCCCCTGCTCACACTCCATCTCTCTCTCAAAATAATAAACATTAAAAAAAAGAAAAATCTATTCTCTCATCCATTAAAAAAGCAAGAAATTGTACTAGACAATTTACAGATTATTTTTGGCTTTAAAAAGTCTATACATGAGAATAAGCTATCTCTATACAGCAACTGAGAAACCAAACAACAAACTAGGCTAGAAAAGCAACATGTTTCATTTTCTTTTTTAATTTCGCTTTATACGATACCAGAGCTCAGTAAAAATTTCTAACCAAGTGATAGCCATAATTTATTTTTCAGTGAAACATATATAAAACTCATAGAAAATCATTTAAAGAATATCATAATACAGAACTATTTTACCCAAGAATCTACTGAAATACTTTCCACATTCCCCCTTTCTTGATAATCTATTTGAAAGCAACTATAATCCATTACAAAGTACTGGAGTAAAGAACTAAAAATTTTCTCATAAAGATGAGACTTACCCAGAAAGGACAATAATTACATCAAAGAATTCTACAGGATTTTTTTCTCCTGAGACTTAAGCATGAGATTTCCAAAAGAAAGAGATTCCAGTTGTTGCACTACAAACTTCAAGTCACTGACTCAAATTGAAGCAGCAATTTGCTATGAGAAGCAAGCGGATGATTTACATAAAGAGAAAAACTGAAGAAAAACAGAATCAATAAAACGTAGGAAAATATGAACATGTGACCAAAAAAAAAAAAAAAAAAAACATGCTGCAAAATATAAAGTACCAGAATTCGAATTTATCAACTCACAGATCTAGATGGTTTGACCCCACAATTAGCCATAGGCCATTTATTTACATACGGTAAAAATCGTCAACCCACACACATAAAAGTTAAATAATACATTTAAACTCAGCTCTTATTTACAAAGATATAAAAAAGGAAAAGCAACCCATAAAACCTTTAGACTTATATTCATTAACCAAAGAAACCTAATAACCAGGGCAAAAGACAGCATCATTCTGTAACCATGAATATGCTTGCCACACAGTAGTACTCAATATTTGTTGAATGAAAGCAATGAAACTTTAAAAGGAAAATATAACCCTAAAAATAAATGTACCAAAAAAAGAAATATGACCTAAATAAAGTTCCAGCTGTTTGAAGTAGCTACTAAACATGGACATAAAATATGCTCTTCAGTGCCATGATAGTTTAAGCTCCTACCTTAGTGTGAACAATTGAAAACAAAAACAACTTGCAAATCTGAAAAAAGGATAATCCTAAACTTTAGAGTAGCAGGTACTTTCTTTTCCTCAATTGTTAAGGACTCTCAGGTAGATTACAGTTTTTACTCAGAATTCTGTTCAAAGAATTCTTACATGAAGATTACTCTGAAATGTTTTCCTTAGTTACAATCCAAAATGTATTTCAGTATTGTGATTTCAGGGCCAAGTAAATATCAAACAAATGGTAACCTCAGATGACTATCTAAACTTGCCTGTTCCTAGAATCTAGGACACGGATAACTTTCTCTAACAGAGGATCCTTCCCACTCTAACAACCCAGTTAATAGGCAAGAAAAAGAACTTGTAAGTAACTACTTTGTTTCATGTTCTAAATTAAATAAATAGATCATGACACACGGTCCATGAAGTAAAAAAAAGAAACTATCTATATATATTACATACACTTTCCAAAGGAGTCACAGTTCATAAACATCTAACAAGAAAAAGTAGAATGGCCAAAGAGTTTAGGAAATTCATTTCTTGTACTCATGAGAGACTCTGGGTTTTTTTCCTTTGTGCTCTTTTGGAGAATTTGCAAAAACTGCTGCTGAATGAGAACACCTAGACTGCCATCATGAAAACCAATAATGCACCTGGTAAGAACACAAAAGACTGACTGACTCACCTGTGTGGAATCCATTATCCTTTAAAGAAAAAAAAACCCAAGTCTGGTACTAGAGAGCACAATGTACTTTCTACCGGACAAGAGGAGAATGATTTTTCCTTGTCCTGCTTTCCAGCTGCCCAAAGAGGAGATCTCGTACTAATTGTAATATGACTCTTTTACAAAAATAAGAGGTAGATAAAGTGCTTACAAACAATAGCTATTTCATACAACTCTATTTCTAAATGTTCTTTGAGACTTTTATTACTCAGAAAGTTAAATGATTTTAAACTAGAACTTGACCCTGTGCATTTGCTTAAAGCACAAACATCAAGAAAAAAATACTTCATTTCTGTATTTTACAATCATATTGGAGACTTGCTGCTGAATACAAATATGAAATGCAGTAGGTAGAAGTGTGACTGCAGTATATCAAAACCAATATAGACTTTATGAAATCCTTGGTGGGGCAAAAGTGGTGAGGGAACAGACACCTTCATATACTGTTTCAGGGAATTAACTGGTGTACTTTATTAAAAAAAAATTTAGAAAGCTATCGAAACCTCACATTTCTAAATACTCATCAATAGGAGAAACATCCACACAAAGAAATATTAGGTGCTAAAAAGGAGGTAAAGTGGTATATGCTAATAATACTCATGGTCTACCACTAATTGAAAAAAGCAAGGTTAATATACACTATGATGCTCCTTGTGCAAATTTCAAATTAATATGACCATGTGCTTTCATTAAGGTATAAATCTGTATTATCCACTTGGAATACATATATCATCTAACTACAAAAGCTATATGCAACTTTAATCTTACACATTTGTTTCATTTTTCAATCTTCTCCCTATCCAAACTGGCTTCAATTTTCTATTATTGAAATAAAATGAGGGCACTTACATCCACATGAAAGTATATTCCCCTAACAGAACAAAATATCTAAATAAGTAGAAATTGCTGTTATAAGTTAAAAAAAAAAAAAAACTTTAAAACAATAGAATTATTATAAAACCCTTGGTTTGAAAGTGATTTAGGAACAGTATGGGCAAGATTTGGTGATGCTTGGATATAAGCCACAAATATAAACCAAGAATGACTACCATATTTCTGACTTGGATCCTGTGATATACTTGCTGGTGCCACTATACTCCCAGCACCCCACTGTCGAATTGTGTTACTCAAATGACTCCAACAACACTTAGCATAACAATTATCAAACTGTATCATAACATTTTATTTGTTTACCTTCTATACATTAACTGTGAAACCTCAGGGCAAAGATTATCTCATATTCAACTTTGATCATCAAGTCCTAATAAATAAGAAGTGCTAAAAAAAAAAAAAAAAAAAGTTTGAAATAAGTAAAGCACCAGACTTGGAGCATGCCTGGAAGAGGATAAAAAAATCTAAATCCCAGGAAATGCATGAACAGCTTCTCCTATTTCATATTCTCTGTTCCTAACTTTTTTCTCAATATATTTTGGGGTTAAGGATAGAAAGAGAAGCTCTATGACTCATTACCAAAATTTCTAAGATAACAAGGGTATAAATATTTGAAAAGTATGAAATGAAATCAAATTGCAGTTTGTCTCCTATATTTTTCTGACATATTTAGGAATAACATGAGTGATATTCTAGAAAATAAAATCTTGCCCTAAAACCCCAAACTCATGGCTGCTGTTTGGATCAAATGCTTAGGAACACTCTATTAAAAATATTTTCAGGGGCACCTGGCTGGCTCAGTCAGTAGAGCAAGCGACTCTTGATCTCAGGGTTGTGGGTTCAAGCCCCACACTGGGTGTAGAGATTACTTAAAAAAAAAAAAAATCTTTAAAATTTTTTTTTCAAATGAAATATAGTTTCTAAAAAAAAATTTACCAGACAATGGATTTCAATGTCATATCTCAACTGACCACCAGAAAATGTCATTCTAGCATGTTTGCATGTGTGTGTGTGTGTGTGTGTGTGTGTGTGTGTGTGTGTAGGCAATAAAGAAATAAATGCACAAAAATACTGCAAACTTTGGAACTGCATTTAGATAAAATTTTCACATTGACTTGAATACAGTCTATAAATTGATATAAATTGGAAAACCAAAAAATGAGGAAAGAACTAAATGAGAGTAAGAAATTAATAGATAAGTGTGAACTTCTAAACATTAATTCCTCCAGATATAACAAAAGAAGTTACCTTCTAAACCATCAGTTTCAAACAGGAAATTTTCAGGTTCTTGAAACTCTATGTTATATGTCTGAACAATTTCTGCATTAGCAGAAAGCTGCACATGATTTCTTAAAACCGATAAATCATATAGCCTGATCTCTTAGTGAAATTTGAGAGGCAGTCACTGGGAATTCATAGCTAATGACAACTTAAAATCAAGTTCTAGTCCAAGTCAAACAGTTATACTAATGCTTTGTTTACTTATTTTTTGTGTGTGATCTCTATACCCAACATGGGGCTCAAACTCATGACCCTAAGATCAGGAGTGGCAAGCTCTTCCAACTAAGCCAGCTAGGCACCCCTTGGAAACCGTTATACTAATGCTTTAAACAAGACAAAACTAAACTGAAGAGAAACTGCTTAATACTTTTCAAACCACTTATCTCCAAATACAAAAGAGTACAACAGATTGTGTCCAAAAATTTGCTCGGAAATTTACACATTCTAAAAGGAAATTATATGGTATTAAAGTAGACGTGGCTAGATGTTATAAAACCCACTTTTGTATTAATAATTAAAGTCCCAACAAGACTACAGCTTTAGGCCACAGGTGTAGAGCCTGAAAGAGAACATGAATGTTCTCTCACTTTAGTGAGTCAAATTATATCTTTCCAGTAACACTAAAAAATTACACTTCCTTTAATTTTATTTTAAATGATTTCCAACTGGAAAAAGTTCCTACTACTGGCATCAAGATTTTTCCATCCTATGGCTTAACTGTTATATGGTGAGCAATCCGTAAGACATTGTAAAATATAAGAATGCAGTATTTAAAGAAATGTCTTAGTGATCACTTCTGAACATTCAGACTCTTTAGCAATGGGAAAAAATCACGTAATTTATCTGCTATATAAGTTCAGAATTTCATGTACAATAAAGCATGTTCCAAAAGTAAAGACACATTCATTATCTGACAGTAAATTTTCCAGACAACTATACCATACTCCAAAAATGCAGAAGTTCTATTTTAAACTTTTTTATGTTACTCTTCCTATAATACAGTCCAACAAATGTGTATGCTGGTTCTGTGCTAGCTGAATATAACTGAAACTTTTCTCAATGGCATAGACTCCTCATTATAAACAGGTTCCCATATTGTGCTTTACAGAAATCAACAAACCTTTCATGTCATTTTCCACAAAATGAAATAGTCTAATCTAAACATAACAATGGAATACTGTACATTTTCCCCATAAAGAAAAGTAGAAGTTTCACAAGCATTCTATTATACAATAGCAGTATATTATATGCACATTTACTTACACAAATTTATATGTTCAGCAAAAAGATATTTTTTAAAAGCAGCTCATATCACCAGCCTTTCCTCTCAGTTATACCTTTACTCCAGAGTGAGCATAAAATGAGAGATGTCACTCAATTGTTCCCTCAGCTGCACTCACTTCCTAATACCTCTCCTAGAATGAACATCTTGGGGCGCCTGGGTGGCTCAGTCGGTTAAGCGGCCAACTTCGGCTCAGGTCATGATCTCACGGTCCGTGAGTTTGAGCCCCGCGTCAGGCTCTGTGCTGACAGCTCAGAGCCTGGAGCCTGTTTCAGATTCTGTGTCTCCCTCTCTCTGACCCTCCCCTGTTCATGCTCTGTCTCTCCCTGTCTCAAAAATAAATAAAACATTAAAAAAAAAAAAAAAAAGATTTAGAATGAACATCTTAATAAGACCATATCTGACTGGGGCACCTGAGTGGCTGTTAAGCATCTGGCTTTGGCTCAGATCATGATCTCATGGTTTGTGGGTTCGAGTCCCACATCTGGTCCCACGCTAATGGTGCGGAGCCTGCTAGGGATTCTCTCTCTCTGCTCCTTCCCTGACTCACTCTCTCTCTCAAAATAAATAAACTTAAAAAAAAAATAATAATAAGAGGGAAACCTGGGTGGCTCAGTCAGTTGAGCAGCCAACTTTGGTAGCGGTCGAGATTTCACGGTTTCTGGGTTCAGGCCCTACATCAGGCTTGGAGTAATCTAAATCAGGCTCCAATCAGCTTGGAGCCTGGAGGCTGCTTCAGATTCTGTCTCCCTCTTTCTCTGCCCCTCCCCCACTGGCACTCTGTCTCTCTCTCTCAAAAATAAACATTAAAAAAAAAAAAAAGAAGAAGAGGAAGACTGCATTTGACTGCATTGAAAAATAAGTCTTTTCAATACAATGCCAGAAAAGAGCCAATTATTTCAGCTGATGTTTGGCAAAAACAGTGAATCATTCCTATGCTGAAGGAAACTGGCTATGCTCAACTTAGTGAAAAATCATTTATCCATACTGACAATTTCTGATCTTATTAAAGGTAATTCTTTCACTACACATAATTTCTAACTTACACAACTTGAGAACATAAATTCCATATAAGATTCAACATCACTGTATTTATCACTTATTAAATCTATAAACAAAATAAACTATTTTTATAAAGAATTAGCTACTCAAATTGCTATTTCATGGATTTTGATAAAGTTTATTAAGTCCTTGGTCAATGATAGGAAATTTACAAGGTTCTCACTAAATATTCTGCCTTATAATCAAAGCTTAAATGGTAATAAAAGCTTTACCTTTGCAATTTAAGTTACAATAAACAGTATCACAGGATTCCCCCAGATTACTTTACTTCTAAACCAAAGTAGTTTATATGTCTCTGAATAAGAACCACTTCTCTACATAATGACAATGGCTTATTTGACAGGAGCCCCTTAGAAATCTATTCCCACTATCATAAAAAGAGTCTCAAATAGTGTACAAGTTTTGGTAATGTCTCTTTTGTTATAATAAAGGTGAAGTGATTGCTATTAGTTATCTGTTACTGTGTAACAAAATACCTTCAAATTCAGCAGCTTAAAATAATAAACATTATCTCATACAGTTTCTGAGTGTCAAGAATCCAGCAGCAGGTTATTTCTCAAGACATTAGCCAGGGTTGCAATTATCTGAAGACATGGCTGGGGCCAGAGAATCTAAGAGGGCTTACTCATGTGGCAGGTGTCAGAGGCCTTGATTCTTCACCACATGAGCCTTTCTATATGGCTGCTTACAACACAGAAACTGTCCTTCCCAAGAGCAAATGGTCCATAAGAAAGCTGCAGAGTCTTTTTATGACCTAGCCTTGGAAGTGACAAACCATCACTTCTGCCATATTCAATTCATAACACAAGCAACTCTGATAACCATTTGGAGAGAAATTGCACAAAGGCATGAATATCAGGAGGCAAGAATCATTGGGAGCTCTGTTGGATTTAGGCTACAACAGTGATGAACATACAGATATATGGTTAATGTGGTTGTACATATGTCCACAAATTCTTTGATACTTCTCTTATCACAAAGTGAAGCCTAATTCCCCTCCACCCTAAATATGGACTGTGCTTAGGACTCAAATAGAATGCAGCAGAAATGGCAGTGCCAGACTTCCAAAGCTAGTTTATGACATTGTGGCTTCTGCCTCTCTCTCTTGAATCACTCTAGGGAAAGAAAGCTACCACATTGTAAGGACAGTGAAGAAACCCTTAGGATAGGCCCTTACAGGAAAGAACTGAGACCTCTAACCAACAAATAGTAAAGAACTAAGCCACAAAATTAAGCTTAGAAGTGGATCCTCCAGCTTCATTCGAGGTGTCAGAAGACTGAAATAGTACTGAATGAAATTAAAGACTTAAATAAATGAAAAATATATCATATTTATTGATTATAATACTCAATATTGTCAAGATGGCAATTCTCCCCAAATTTAAAGCAACCCAAATCCAACAGGCATTTATACAAAAGTTGACAAATTGATTCTAAAATCTATATGGAATTGTAAAGGACCTAAAATAACCAAAGCAATTTTTAAAGTAAAAACAAAGTTGAGGGTGCCTGGGTAGCTCAGTCGGTTAAGCATCTGACTCTTGATTTCAGCTCAGGTCATGATCTCACAGTTCATGAGTTCAGGCCCTGCATCAGGCTCTGTGTGACAGTGCTTAGCCTGCTTGGAATCCTCTCTCTCCCTCTCTCTCTCTCTTTACCTCCCCTGTTCATGCTCTCTTCTGAAATAAATAAATAAACTTCAAAACTAATTTAAAAAAAAAAAGTTGAAGGACTTACACTTCCCAAGACTTACCATAAAGCTACAGTAATTAAAACAGTTTGGCTGTACTGGCAAAGATAGTTATAAGTCAATGGAACAGAACAGAGGGTTCAGAAACAGATCCATAGTTAGTCAATTGATTTTTGACAAAAATGCCAAGGCAATCCAATGAAAAAGGAAAGACATTTCAAAAAATAGTGCTAGGGGCGCCTGGGTGGCGCAGTCGGTTAAGCGTCCGACTTCAGCCAGGTCACGATCTCACGGTCCGTGAGTTCGAGCCCCGCGTCAGGCTCTGGGCTGATGGCTCAGAGCCTGGAGCCTGTTTCCGATTGTGTGTCTCCCTCTCTCTCTGTCCCTCCCCCGTTCATGCTCTGTCTCTCTCTGTCCCAAAAATAAATAAACGTTGAAAAAAAAAAATTTTAAAAAAAAAAAAAAAATAGTGCTAGATCCCCTAGATATCCTTGCAGGAAAAATAATAATAATAATAATAACACTCAAAAAGAGAACCCTCTTACCTCACACCAAACAAAAAAGTTAACTTCAAATGGATCACAGATCTAAATGTAAATCTAAAACTATAAAACTTTAAAAGTTAAACTACAACTACCACATAACCCAGACATGCCACTCCTAGGTATTTTCCCAAGAGAAACAAAAAGACATGTTCAGAAGTATCTGGGTGGCTCAGTCAAGTGTCCAACTTCAGCTCAGGTCATGATTTCGCAGTCCGTGAGTTCAAGCCCGCATCTGGCTCTGTACAGACAGCTCAGGCACTGGAGCCTGCTTCAGATTCTGTATCTCCCTCTCTCTGCCCCTCCCCTACTCGTGCTCACTCTCTCTTTCTCTCTCTCAAAAATAAACATTAAAAAAATTTAATTTTTTTAATTTAAAAAAAATGTCCATGCAAAGACTTTTACATGAAAATTCTCCATAGCAGCTCTTTTGTAATACTAACAATCACAAACAAGCCAACCGTCAATTAACTAGTACAAACTAGTATATCTATACAACAGAACACCATTCGGTAATAAAGAGGAATGAACCACTGACAGACACAACAAAATAGACGAATCTCAGAATAATGGAGTCAAAGAAGCCAAGACAAACCAAAAAAAAAAAAAAAACAAAAAGCAGCCTATATGATTTTATGTAAAATAATAGCAAATGCAAACTACTCTATAAGGAAAAGCAAAACTGTTGTTGCTTGGGTATGGGAGTAGAGGGAAGAATAGATTACAAAAAGACATAAGGAAATTTGGGTATGACAGAACTATTTGTTATCTTAATTGTAGTGATCACTTTATGGGTCTATTAACATGTCAAAGCTGATTAAATTATGTGCAGTTTAATGAATGTCAATTCTATCTCAATAAAGTTGAAAAAAGAAAAAATTGGTAATGTCTATTAAAACTATAAATACACATTATGGAGCATCTGGGTGGCTCAATCAGTTAAGCGTCTGACTTTAGCTCAGGTCATGATCTCATAGTTTGTAGGTTGGAGCCCCACGTCAGGCTCTGTGCTGACAGCTCAGAGCTTGGAGCCTGCTTCAGATTCTGTGACTCCCTCCCTCTGCGGTTCATGAGTTCAGGTCCCTCGTGCTCTGTTTCTCTCTGTCTCTCAAAAAATAAATAAATGTTAGAAAAAAGTTTTTTTTATTTTTAAATACACATTTTGCTGTTAGAAATTTATCCTACAGGGCGCCTGGGTGGCTCAGTCAGTTAAGTGTCTGACTTCAGCTCAAGTCATGATCTCGTGGTTTGTGGGTTTGGACCCTGAATTGGGATCTGTGCTGACAGCTTAGAGCCTGCTTCGGATTCTGTGTCTCCCTCTCTCTCTTTCTGTCCCTCCTCCGCTTGTGCTCTCTCTCTCTCTCAAAAGTAAATAAACATTAAAAAAATTTTAATTTATCCTATAGATATACTTGCATTTACACAAAGATAGGATGTGCACTGAAAAACTATATTAAATATCCAAAAACAACCAAAACTTCCATTAATATATGACAGGCTAAATAGATTAATGCATTCTCAAAAGATGGAATACTCTGCAACCATGAAAAAAACAATGACTTATATTTATATGCTCAAATGTAAATTATCCAAAATATATTGATAAATGAATGAACTAAGTGGCAGAGAAATTCATACAGCACAATCTGTGTTTGTGTTTAATCTTCAAAAAAGTAAATACATATGCACATAAACTGCTAGCTGTAATTATACTTGAACAGTACCCTCAGCACACTTAGGATTCTCTATTTCCAACTATTTTATAATTTTTCAGAAACATTACACAACCATTAAGACTGACATTACCACTCATAATAACAGTACTTAATAAATATTAGCTGCTATATGCCAGGCAAATATGCCAAGCAAACTTTGAACAAGTTGCCATTTCTTTAACCTTCACAACAAGCCTGTAAAACAGGCAGTATTATTTTTATCACCATTTTAAAGATTTAGGAATCTAGGAGTCAAAAAAGCCTTTGCTGCAGGTCACTATTAAGTGGTAGCCCAAGGATTTAACTCAAATTTCTTTGATCCCAAAGTTGATGCTTTTAACCACTGCACCAAAAATCTCTAGGTAAGCAAAATGTAGAAACCAAAAACTCATAAAAGAACACAGCAATTGGGAACAGTGTTAATAAACAGAATATAGTCAAAAAGCACAAGCTTATTTCTGGCTCTTGCTTTTGACAGAAAAAAAAACAAAAACAAAAACACCATGGTAGTGTTTACTTAAGTATATGTAATTGTCCTCTGTGAGGTATTTTACTAATCAATCCACTTGGTCTATATGATTTCAGTAATTCCTAGTTTGTTACATTCTAACTTCAGCATATAACATGTTAGTTTCTATTCTAATTCCAAATAATATAAACCCAAATACATAAAGCAAACAGGAGACACAAATAGTGTATTTCCCAAGGGGGAATTATAAACACTAAACATATACTAGCTATAGCAATTTATTATTATTGACACCATTCCTACTTTAAATTGTATGTTCTTGCATTTAGTTGCAACACATTACATAGATTGCTTGCTGCAATCAACCTCCATAAGGAATTAAATATTAATGATATACCGAATACAATTATGAGAAATAAGACATTCAATACAAATAAGGCAGAGGCAATTACTGCAACATATTAATTTTAGATCTTAGAAATATATTTAAACTACCTAAAAAGTAAGAATTTTGTCTTCAAAATTTTGTTTACCAACCTCAGCTTTCTAAAAAAAAACTCATTCCCTTTACTATGATCTGACTGGGCATTGAACAAATATGGATAAAGAATCTTTACTGCTAACACAATATTTTATTAAACTGTATGATATTATATATTCAATTGGCAACAGGAGCATTTTTTTTAATAAAGTAATATGTAGCTCAGCAAATTCCAGTCCCATAAAAATCACACATTATATAAAATTGATTTCTCCTATCCAAGTACTAACCAAGCTCGACCCTGCTCAGCTTCTGAGATCAGATGAGATCGAGCACATTCAGGGTGGTATGGCCACAGACTATAAAACTGACTTCTAACTAGAATCACTCCCAAGAATCAAAAAGTAAAAATTAAAATAAATGCTCTGTAAAAATATTATATACAATTTTTCTGTTGTCAGAAATGTTTTTAATTTTTTTAGAAATGTTTTTTAATATTATCTTTTCAATAAACAAAATACACATTTTAAAATAAGACTGAAAATAAAAGCAAATATTAAAAGTTATATTCCTAATGTCAAATATAAAAATATACCCTTAAAATGTTCCTCATGTATCCTCCGATAGATCTCAAAAATATAACATTTGCCATGTCACACCACAATTCTACTACTTTTTAAGTTTTTTCTCCCATATTTTCTATTCCAACTCCACAGATCAGTAACAAGAAGTAAGATCAAATAAAACATGTTTTGGTAACATTATCCGAAGCAATCATAAAAAATTATGCTCTCTTTAGAGACAACTTAGTTATACCCTGAAAGTAAACACTGTGGAATTATTTATGAAGAAAGTATACTTAACATTGGTAGATTTCAAGACATTTATATTTTAATGGAATGAATTGTTTGTAAGTAAATCAGAGTTAGTGCTAGATGCAGTTTGCTTCGGTTACCTGAAATTAGAATAGCAGACTCATTAAATATATATAAATCAGTGATGCAGAGGCACTGCACCATATTGATGGAGGCTTCATTAATTTTCAATGATATAGCCACTATCATATTTGTGTTCTAAAGAAAATTGAATGAGGTACACAACCACTTTTCTTCATCTCAAAATTCTGTTTTTTTACATATTCTAACAGTAAATGAAAGAAAACCTAATTCTTCAAAACATTTCTAATGAGGTCCATTAAATATTACATTTTCTTTCTTTTTGTAGGGAATATACTTATTTGTTTATACAGGTGTATATTTTTGATACAAATTAAAAAATGAAGTTTGCAAAGTAAAATACTATAAAACTAGTTACCCTCCAAATCACTTTATTGTATAAATAATACATTTAGTCTTCCTAATTTGCATGTGTATACCTCAAAAGCCAAATACTATGACACTGTTTATACATTATCAAATAAAGTGATATGACAAATACAGAATTGGTAAAAAAATCATTATTGAATATTTAAATTTTTTTGTTGTTCTTTTTTTTAATGCTAGCATCCTGGCAACTAAAAATATAAAAAGAAAATTGTTCTAAGTGTATCAAACAGATTTTGATAGTATTGTAGTATTTTCATATTTAAAAGGGTTTGAGTTGCAATCTGGTTGCATTACATTAATAAGAAATTTATTTGGCAAATGTGATCAAAATTTAATTGAATAATTCCTAACTGGGATTTACACAGACACAAAAAAGTAGAGCTGACCAGGTGGGAAATGCAACCATTTAACCTTACATAGGCTTCAGTTTTCCCATCTGTTAAAAAAAGAAAAAAGGGACAAGTGTAGAACAAAACTAAAAAGATGACTGCTAGGCTCCTTCTGATTTCAAATTAACTGAGTTTGCCAACTCCTATCAATTCTTTTGACAAAACAAACAGCACTTTGAGGCACGTACTTTTACACAAGCTGCCATGTTCAACATGACAGCCAAATCAGACATCACATTCCACTTTCCTAATGGGACTAATACTTAGATCTTTCCTCTTTAGTGGCTGCTTCACAAAAACATTTATGCATTTTGAACGACCTAAACTTTTTTGTTGCCTTCATGCTAATCTTGCAAAAATTTGTAAGTTTAGGAAACACCCACCAAAATTATTTGCTTCCCCAAAAACCTTTTCCTACATCAGGAATATGTTGACAATTAGGTTTCAGGAGTTCAGGTTTGTTTAATAGCACTTTTTCAACAAATAGTTTAACAAATGGCATAATACCGACTTTCACACCTTAATTGCAAAGAATATTTTTATAACTCTAAACTTCCCTTTGGTTTCTTGTAAAGAAAAAACAACTAATTTCCTTTTAATGACTCAGAAGAGCTCAAACACCATAAAACTAATGCGGGTAGTAACCGTGTCTGCTATACTCACTGTTGTATACTCACACACAGTTTTTCAACACTGCTTAAGTACAAGACTCTCTTGATAGGTAGTATAAAACACAAAGTCTCTCCCTCAGAGATCTATGTCGGAGCCCAGAAATTTGTAATTGAACTCGACACCCAAGATGATTTTTAGGATGAGGTAAGTCTGGGAATCAATAACCTGGAAATTTTGAGTGTATAAGAAAGATTGCAAACCGGGGGCTTGGGTAGCTCAGTCAGTTGAGTGTCTGAATCTTGGTTTCAGCTCAAGTCATGATCTCATCGTCATGAGATCTATGCACTGGGTGTGTAGCCTGCTTGGGATTCTCTCCCTCCCTCTCTGCCCCTTCCCGCCCAAAAAAGGTGTAAACTCAAAGAAAAGACCAAAACTATTAACTAAATTACCCAAATTTTAAGAAATTAAAGAGGGATTAAAAATTACTATCCCAAACAAATGAACAATTCAAGACTAGAACCTAGATTTTCTAACTTGTGATTCAATATTCTTTCTGTTACTCAATAGATTTGGATTATGAAAATACACAGAACACCAACTCATATATGTAGTGAAAGCAAAAACCATCTCCATTAGGAGAATGATCTTGAGATATTCATTGTAATTACCATTCAGAACATATGAGACATTAATTCTCTAGAGCTGTTCTGCAACATTATATTCTAATCAACTTGAAAACATTCCATTAAAAAAAGGGGGGAATGTCTAGAAAGTATTAGGGAAGAAAATGAAGTAACAAAAAAATGAGAAACTGCAAAAGAAATGCTAAAGAGGAACAAGCAATTGTCAGTTTTAAGGTAAGAAAATAGACACGTACACACAGAACTGAGACTACAGGAAGTAAATGACTCAACAATATAGTAAGGCCAGCTTTTTCTTAAAAACATAATGTAGTAACTGATGCCAGACTAGCATTCCCACCATGAGAAACCATAAAACAAACAAATGTTTGAGACACCTGTTTGCAGGCATTAGACAATAGACTACACAAAGACTATAATCTCCAGAAACGGGTAACTCACAAGGTGAGCCTACAATTGCCTCAGTTTTCTACCTGACACAATTTCCTTGGCCATTCTCAACAAGTTTGAGAAGGGCACAGTAGTTGTGCTAGACTGAGGAGTCAGAGATCAGAATTCAGTGCACTTGATATAGCTGAAAAATGCAAAGCAGAAGGTTCAGAAGTCTGTAGGAAACCTCCACGAATCCTTGACCAAAAAAGCAGGCTGCACATGTGCAGGGCAAAACCAATCAAGGCTTAAAAGATGGTAGATGAAAGAGGGATAGAGGGTAGTTAAGAGTGGTGGATACACTTTGAAGTTCCCACCCAACCAGAGTAGAGACACCACATTACAACTTATTAACACGTTAGACATCCAGCTAAGATACCAAAAAGGCCACAACTAAGAGTAAGTATCACATCCTAGAATAGGACTTATTCTTAGACTCCCCTAACAAAGCTTAAAATCAAGACCGAACAAATTTTGCAAGGAATTAGAATTTTGGAAGTTAAGTCGCACTAAAGTAAGGAAACACACCATGCTCGCTGCAGCTCCATTCTAGCAAATATTAAAACCAAGCTTACAAAGTTCAAGGTAATCAGCCAGCAAATGAATTGCCCGCAGAATTCACATACACACACACAGAGAAAGATAAACTCCAGGATCTCTAAAATGTAACATCTACATGATCTAGTTTACAACTGAAAAAAGTACTAAATGTGCCAAAATAGAGAAAAGAATGAAAAGAAAAAAGTCAAAAAGAACAGTTGATAGAAATCAATCCTACAATAGCCAAGATGTTGAATCTAGCAAACAAAAACCTTAAAATCATCTATTATAAAATTTTTTTAAGTTTATTTATTTAACTTGAGAAAGAAAGAGCGCATGCGTGGGCAGGGGGAGCCACACACAGGGAGGGAGAGAGAGAGAATCCCAAACAGGCTCTGGAGTGTTGGTGCAGAGTCCAATGTGGGGCTCAAACTCCCGAACCGCAAGATTATGACCTCAGCTGAAATCAAGAGTTGGACACTTAAGCAACTGAGCCACCCAGGCAAACCTCATATATTATAAATATTTTAAAAGAATTAACACAAAGTATGTCCAGAATTAAATGAAAATACATTCAAAGAACTAAATGAAGATAGTCTTAATGCATGCACAGATAGGAATTCTAAAAGAAATGAAAACTATAAAAAAGAACAAGATAAAAACTGTAGAATAAAAAGTGCAATAACGAAAATATACTGAATGAGCTTACCAAAAGAGTGGAAATAGCATATGGGATTGAAGATAAATCAATAGAAGTAACTGATCTAAAGAACAGAGAGAAAAAAGACTGAAGAAAAATAAGTCGTACCACAGGGACTTACATTATATCAAAGAGTCTAACACACATGTAACTGGAGTTCCAAAATAAGAAGAAAGTGTAAAAAGTGCAGAAAGAATCACTGAAATTTCCAATAGGAAGAAAAACACTGACTTACAGATCTAAGCTCAGCAAACCTCAACTAGGATGAATACAAAGAAAACCCATATCTAGAACATACTCAAACTGCCAGAAACCAAAATTAAAGAGAAAAATCTTAAAAGCAGAGGCACCTGGGTGGCTCAGTCGGTTAAGCATCCAACTTCAGCTCAGGTCATGATCTCACGGTTCGTGAGTTCAAGCCCTGTGTCAGGCTGTGTGCTGACAGCTCACAGCCTGGAGCCTGCTAAGGATTCTATGTCTCCCTCTCTCTCTGCCCCACCCCCACTCATGCGTTCACGCGCTTGCTCGCGCTCTCTCTTTCAAAAATAAACATTTTAGGGGCGCCTGGATGGCGCAGTCGGTTAAGCGTCCGACTTCAGCCAGGTCACGATCTCGCGGTCCGTGAGTTCGAGCCTCGCGTCAGGCTCTGGGCTGATGGCTCGGAGCCTGGAGCTTGTTTCCGATTCTGTGTCTCCCTCTCTCTCTGCCCCTCCCCCGTTCATGCTCTGTCTCTCTCTGTCCCAAAAATAAATAAAAAACGTTGAAAAAAAAAATTTTTTTTTTTAAATAAAAAAATAAACATTTTAAAAAAGAAATTTCTTTTAATCTTAAAAGCAGCCCCAAAAGATTTTTGTGTAAAGGGAACCAAAGATATGAGTAACAGCTAACTTCTCATCACAAACAATGGAGATCACAAAACACTGATATCTTTCAAGTGGTGAAATGCCAACCTATAATTTCATATTCAGCAAAAATATCCTTCACACAGTTAAGCAAAATAAAAACACTTTCAGATAAACAAAATCTGGGAGAATCATTCACCAAGAGACCTGCACTACAAGAAATACTAAAGAAAATTCTCTAGGCAAAATAAAATCACAACAATTGTAAAATATAATCCAAAGGAAAGAAAAGGGGCACCTGGGTGGCTCAGTCAGTTAAGCATCCAACTTCGACTCAGGTCATGTTCTTGAAGTTTATGAGTTCAAGCCCCATGCTGGGCTCTGTGCTGAAGCTAGGAGCCTGGAGCTGACTTCAGATCCTGTCTCCCTCTCTCTCTGCCCCTCCCCCCGTCTGTAATAAAATTTTAAAAAATTAAAAAGAAAAAAAAAGCGAAGAAGGACACCAAATATAGTATATAAGAAGGTGAACATAAAGGACAATTTCACCACTTAATACCCACTAGGACGGCTCTAATTCAAAAAAGATAAATAACAGGTGCTGCCAAAAGAGGTAGAGAAACTGAACCTTCATATACTGCTAGTGGGAATGTAAAACGTGCACCACTTTGGAAAACAGTCTTACAGTTCCTCAAATGGTTAAACATAGGGTTATCACATGATCCAAAAATTATACTCTTAAGTACACAGCTGAGAGGAACAAAATCATTTGTCCATACAAAAACTTGTACATGAATATTCATAGCAGCATTATTCATAATAGCTGAAAAGTGAAAACAACCCAAATGTCCATCAACAAATGAATGGATAAATAAAATGTGATATAGCCATACAATGGAATACTATTCAGTAACAAAAAGAAATGAAGTCCTGATACATGCTACAACATGGATGAACCATAAAAATATTATTCTGAGTAAAAGCCAATCACAGAGGACCATATATTGAATGATCTCATTTATGCAAAATGCCCAGAACAGGAAATCTATAGAGATAGAAAGTAAGATTAGTGGTTGCCTAGGGCTAGAGGGGCAATATGGGAAAGGGAATGTTTGGAAAGTGATGGTTAAGTGATGACAGGTTTCTTTGTGAAGTGACAAAAATGTTCTAAAGTTGATTATGGTAATGCAAGCGAGCACATCTCTGAGAATAAACTTGAAGCCATTGAACTCTACACTTAAAATGGGTGAATTTTATGATATGTGAATTACATCTCAATAAAGGTGTTTTTAAAGACTCTCAATTTTCCACTTTTCCTTAAAGACAACTAACTGTTTAAAGTAAAAATAACAATACTGAATCACATATAAGAGTAAAAGATACATCAACAGCATAAAAGATAAGATGGGTGAGTAAATAGAATTACATTGTTCACATTTGTGAGGTATGAAATGGGAAGTGAAAAATGGGAATATCAGATGTTGACCCTAAACAGATTTTGATAAAGATATACATTGTTATACCTAAAGAAACCATTCAAAAACTATTAAAAATATTAAAATAACAATAAAGAGCTATTGCTAATAGGCCAATACTTTAAAATATCCAATTAGTGGGGCATCTGGGTGGCTCAGTTGGTTGAGCATCTGTTGATTCCAGTTCAGGTCATGATCCCAGGGTTCTGGGATTGAGCCCTACATCAGGCTCTGCACTGAGCATGGAGCCAGTTTGAGATTCTCTCTCTCTCTTTCTCTCTCTCTCTCTCATATCTCTCTGCCACTCTCCCCTGTTTGCACATTCTCTCTCTAAAATAAAATAAAATAAAATATCCAATTAGTCCAAATAAGGCAAGAAAGGAACTTGAACAAAAAACGAAAGAGACAAGTGGAAAACAAGTAGACTTAAGCCCAATGAGCTCAATAATTACATTAAATATAAAGGGACAAATACACCAACAAAAGGCAGAAATTGGTGGGCCAGGAGGGCGCCTGGCTGGCTCAGTCAGTAGAGCATGTGACTCTTGATCTCAGGGTCACGAGTTCAAGCCCCAAATTGGGTATGGAGCCTACTTAAAATAAAATTTTTTAAAAAATTTTAAAAGAAATTGTTGGGCCAGGTAAAAAAGGAAGACATAAGTATCTACTAATATAAGACATACATTGGTTGAAGGCAAAGGGATAGAAAAAGATATACCATCAAACAGCATAAGAAAGCTGACATGACTATATTAATTCAGACAAAAACTTCAGGACAAAGAGTACTACAAGAGACAATTCATAATGACAAAAGGAGATATTCATCAAGAAGACATAGGTGAGACAATTCATAATGACAAAAGGAGAAATTCATCAAGAAGACATAGGTACCTATGTACCTAACAAGAGAGCTACAAAATACATGAAGCATAACAAAACTAAAAGGTCAAACCGACAAATCCACCATGTAGTTGGAGTAATTGATAAAATGAGTAGATAAAATAAATTTGTAATATAGAAGATCTGAGTAACACTACCAACCAAGCTGATCTAATTGACATTTATAACACACTACCCCTGACAGCCACAGAACATTTTTTTTTTTTTTTTTTTGAGAGAGGGGTGGAGGGAGAGAGAGCTCCTGCGCACAAGCAGGGGAGGGGCAGAGAGAGAGAGGGAGACACAGAATCCTAAGTAGGCTCCAGGCTCTGAGCGAGCCCGACATGGGCCGAACCCATGAAATTCAAGATTATGACCTGAGCTGAAGTCCGACACCCATCCACACCCATCCGCCTGAGCCACCCAGGCACCCCGAACATTCTTTACAAATGTACATTGATTGCTCACCAAAATAGACCATTTACTGGACCATAAATAAGTTCTCAGAAAATTTCAAAAGATTAAAATTATTAATAGAGTATGTTCTCTTACCACAACAGAATAAAATTAGAAATTAACAATACTTAGAAAGTCTCTTTTTTCAAATTCTTTTACCTAGAATGAGTGCCTTTTCCTAATTTGCCTGCCCTAAGGAGGCACTGTTTCATAATTTGCATAAAAGTACTGGATAAGCCCAGAATATCAGTTAAAACAAATACATTAACACCACTTATTAATCATTCTTTCCAACAATAAATAAATTCAACCCTAATCTGATAAAGCTTCTAAATGTAACTAATAATTTACAGAAAAGATAGAGGAACACATTAAACAATACCACAGCGACGCAATCAGCAAAATTCACAGTAGTAACTCTTCAGGACAAACTACCCAGTATCATCAGTGAGAATAGAAATAGAAAAAAAAGCAAAGAGACACAGAGAGAAAGATCTTAAGTAAATGTGACAAAATACTGACTTTCATATATCAGGACATGTTCCTTTATTCTACTACTTTGTGTCTTATGCATGTTTAAAATGAAAAAAGCAGATTTAGTAAAATCAAATACATGTAAAGCTTCCACAAACAAGTTTGCCAAGAAAGGTTGGGATTAAAATTAAATCATTAACAGGTGCCTGTGTGACTCAGTCAGTTAAGTGTCTGACTCTTGATTTGGCTCAAACCACGATCTCATGGTTTGTGGGTTCGAGCCTCACATCAGCTCTACACTGACAGTATGGAGCCTGCTTGGAATTCTGTCACTCCCTCTCTCTGCCCCCCACCCAAAATAAATAAATAAGGGGCACCTGGGTGGCTCAGTCAGTTGAGTGTCCGACTTCAGCCCAGTCATAATCTCAGGGTTTGTGAGTTCAAACCCCACATCAGGCTCGCTGCTGTCAGCATAGAGCCCGCTTTGGATCCTCTGGATTCCCCTCTCTCTCTGCCCCTCCCCCACTCATTCTCTCTCTCTCTCTCTCTCTCTCTCTCTCTCTCTCTCTCTCTCTCTCTCCTCTCTCTCTCTCTCAAAAATAAGCATTTAAAAAAAATAAAATTTAAAAAATAAACTTTAAAAAAATTAAATTATTAAAAACTTAGTTAATATAACTGAATCCATCGAATTCAATATGCCTCCAGAATTCTATGAAAGAATTCTACGAAAGACCTGTTTCTTAAAGAAACAGGTGGTCCTGAAAAAAGAAAACAATTCTCCTTTTCTTTAATTAAAACAAAGCTCATCCTTGAACTGGAAAACAACAAACATGGAGTCCAATCATCTTTAATGTGCATGTAATCAATCCATTTGAGTGTTTGCTGGATTGAATTGATACAAAAGGGAATGCTTCCTCAGTTACTAGCAATTAAGAGAGGAAGAATTTTTCATTATGTTTTCACTTCTTTCTGCTTCTGTATTTTTTCCCATAAACAGCAGTCCTAATTAATCTTATCATAATCCTATACTCCTTATCTTTTGCGTATCACTACTGCTACTCACTCTCTTGCCTCCTCAAATGCCTTTGCCAACTTGAGGACATGAACAAATATAAAATCATGTGGTAGCCAGCATCAAGGTGGCCCAGTAATCCCTACCTGATAGTATTCACACTCTTGTGCATACTCTTCCACATTGTAACAGGGCTGCTCAGTATTAACAAATAAAACAGCACAATGATAGTAATGTCATGTCTGTGATTAGATCATAGAAAGTTCTGGGCTTCTGGTTCTCTCCCTCTCTCATCACAAACTCTGGGAAAACCCACATCATGAGTACCCTATGGAGGGTCCACGGGGAGAAAATGAACCCTCCTGCCAAGAGCCACATGAGTAACCTTGGAAAAAGATATTCAGTCTCAGGCAACAGCCTGAGCAAACCTCTGAAGAGACTATGGGACAGAATCACTCAGCTAAAGTCACTCTCAGATTCCTGCCCCTCGGAAACTGTGAGGGCAGGTCACGATCTCAAGGTTTGAGCCCCACATAGAGCTCTGTGCTGAGTCTCAAGCCTGTTTCAGATTCTGTGTCTCCTTCTCTCTCTGTCCCTGCCCCACTCTTACTCTGTCTCTCAAAAATAAATAAATTTTTTTAAAAACATGTTTTAATTTAAAAAAAGTATTTCACATCAAAATCCATAATGTTGTATTACTTATCAAAACGAGATCAAAAAAATAATAATGCCCAATATCAGCAAAGATTTGTGGCAAAAAGAATTACCATATTGTTGTTGGGAGTATAATTGATACAACCTTTTTTTGAGAACAACTGGGCAATATTTAACAAAACTTAAAAGTCACATACAATTACACTACTAGGTATTTACCCTATGGCTTGACTGTTATATCTTATGAATATGCCTAAGTGCTCAAAGAGCTAGCTAGCTAGCTACCAAGTTCACTCCAGTGAAAAAACAGAAACATAAAATATTCATCAAAAAGATTCTGGGGGGCAACTGGGTGGCTCAGTCGGTTGGGTGTCCGACTTCGGCTCAGGTCATGACCTCACGGTTCATGAGTTCGAGCCCCCCATCGGGCTCTGTGCTGACAGCTAAGAGCCTGGAGCCTATTTCAAATTCTGTGTCTCCCTCCCTCTCTGCCCTCCCCCCACTCTCACTCTGTCTCTGTCTCTCAAAAATGAAAAAGCATTTAAAAAAACTTAAAAAAAGATTTTGGTTAAATGGGGCACCTCACTGACTCAGTCAGAGGGGGAACGCGACTCTTGATCTCAGGGTTGTGAGTTTGAGCCCATAGTGGGTGTAGAGATTACTAAAAACACATAAACTTGAAAAAGTGTTTTTTGGTTAAACCAATTATAGTATAACTAAACACTGAACTACCATCCAACTGTTAAAAATAAAGAGGAAGACATATACACACTGATTTATAAAAGATATCCAATATACGAATATTTTAATATTAATATTTTAATATTTTATATATTATTTATATATATATATATTATGTATATAAATTATATATATAAATCCCATTTTCCAAGAAAGAACATGATAACAAGTTCATATCAAGAAAACTACAAAGGTGTGCCTGAGTGGCCCAGTCAGTTAAGTGTCTGACTCTTGGTTTTAGCTCAGGTCATGATCTTACAGTTCATGAGACTGAGCCCTGTATCGGGCTCCGAGTTGACAGCAGCAGAACCTGCTTGGGATTCTCTCTCTCTCCCTCTCTCTTTGTCCCTCCCCTGCTCGCACAAGGGCACATCCTCTCTCTCTCAAAATAAATAAACATTAAAAAAAAAAAAATTACAGAGGCACCTGGCTGGCTCAGTTGGTAGAGCATGCAACTCTTGACCTGGGGGTCATGAGTTCAAGCCCACATTGGGCGCAGATACTACTTAAAAATAAAATCTTAAAGGGGTGCCTGGGTGGTTCAGTTGGTTAAGCATCAGACTTCAGCTCAGGTCATGATCTCTTGGTCCGGGAGTTCAACCCCCATGTTGAGCTCTATGCAAACAGCTCAGAGCCTGGAGCCTGTTTCAGATTCTGTGTCTCCCTCTCTCTTTGCCCCTCCCCCACTCGCATTCTGTCTCTCTCTCTCTCTCTCTCTCTCTCTCTCTCAAAAAACGAATAAACGTTAAAATAAATAAAATCTTAAAAAAGAAAATTACAGATCATTAGAATTAAAGCTATTATTTTGACATTTTATAGTCTCTTAAATTCATTTAAAGATAATCATTATTGTACAAGTCCTACATAGTAGCCCAAATGACTCCTGTTTTAATTTCATCTCTGCTTAGCACACATACTACTCACAATAATGATAATATAACCAATATATATTAAACAAATACTATATTTGACAACAGAGACAGAAACTCTACAAAACAATTCCAAATATTTTATATATTTAATCCTCAAACACTGTAATATAGGTAGTGCTACTATCTCTATTGTTCAGGTAAGAAAAATGAGGGGCGCCTGGGTGGCTCAGGTGGTTAAGCAACAGACTCTTGATTTCAACTGAGGTCATGATCTCCCAGTCTTGGAATCAAAACCTGCAGCCGGGCTCCACTCCAGCTCTGAGCTGGGCATGGAGCCTTCTTAAGATTCTCTCTCTCTCTCTCTCCCGTTGCCCCTCCCCCACTAGCATGAGTGTGTGTGCAAGCACACACGTGCTCTCTGTCTCTCACAAAAAAGAAAAATGAGTGCAAGGTGTTAGTAATTTGCCCAAAGCCACAGTTCCTGTAGGGACTGTGTAAAAAATTCAAAATCATAAGTTTGTTCTTTTATCCAATACGCTATATTCTTTTATCCATTTTGTTCATATTTCAAGTCAAGAAAGAACTATAAAATGTGGTCTATACCTAACAAATTAGCAAATAACCAAAATAAATAAAACAATAACAATAAATAATTTTTTAAAGATTTTATTTTATAAGTAATCTCTACACCCAACATGGGGCTCAAGCTCACAACCCCAAGATCAAGAGTGTAACACTCTACTGACTGAGCCAGCCAGGCACCTTAATAACTTAGACAATTCTTAACTCTTATGAGAAAGCAAAAAGGACTAAGGATACCACAAAAGCAATTTCTAATTAAAAATAAGTCATCTCAGGGCGCCTGGGTGGTTCAGTTAGTTAAGTGTCTGACTTCGGCTCAGGTCATGATCTTACAGTTTGGGAGTTCAAACCCCATGTGGGGCTCTGTGCTGACAGCTCAGAGCCTGAAGCCTGCTTCAGATTCTGTCTCTGTCTCTCTCTCTGCTCCGCCCCCACTTGCACACTGTCTCTCCGTCTGTCTCTCTCTCTCAAATATAAATAAACAAAAAAATTAATTAGAAAAAGTACCAATACATTAACAAACCTTATTATAATCATTATAACTACAACTGACCATGCAATTTATGCTTACCCAAAGACCTAGTCTATCACACTGTAGATTACCCATCACCTTTTATTTCTAAGAAACCTCAGAGAAACTACAGGAATATATGCTCACCATAATACACCACCTTCAATCCCAAGTGCTTTATAGAACCACGTTTACTGAATCACATGTGACTATAAAAATGTGGCAAGAAACATGCTGACCAATTCCTGCACTTATTCTTCAAAATAAACAAACTTAACCTCCTTCTTTCTCCTCCCCTCCCCCAAAATGGGCGTTCTGGAGTCAGACATCCTGTGTTCCAATTCTAGTAGGGCCCACTTAATAAGGACCTTGAGCAGTCTCAGTCTCCTTCCCTGTGAAATGGTAAGGATACTAATACTTACCTCATGGGGCTGTTTGGGAATGAAGTGAGACAATTCATGGTAAAGCGCTTAGAACACTGCCTGGCACATAATGTGCACTCAATAAATACCAGCCACCATTACATCTCCAAAACCGCCAAGAATCTAGACTTACTCCCTTTTAGTGATGAGAATCTAACCCAACTCCATCAGGACAAAATGGTTTATAGACGGTTTTCATATTACCTTACATAATAAATAGAAGTATATATTCACAGTAATTTTGTTTTCATAGCAATTTCGCCCTTTTCAATAAAAACATTTCCGTAAAATTAAACACTCCAATCCCCCAAGCTTTTAACCAGCGGCATGTCTGGACCCCAGCTGTCAACACAGCCTGGAAATACCCCGGCTATGAAGGGGGAAACCTGACAACCTGCTGGGTACTACATCTGGGAACCTGCAGTCCAAAGCAGGCCAGCGCGGCTCGGGGCTACCGTCTGTTTACAGAAACAACGTCACCTTTTCCCATTTTCCTCCCCAGTGTTGAAACGAACGACGCCCTTTTCTCCCCTGAGCCCAGGCCAGACATTTCCCAGCTCTCTCCTCCCGCCCTGCGAGTCTCACCCCCATGGAACCCACGGTCTCCCGACTCACAGAGTGTGCCCGCACACATTCACCATCAGCTTCAAGGAGGGGTTCCGGTATTTAGTGGTCTTACACCGGGGGCAACCCTGATCGTCCATGGCGGTTCCCTCCTGTGGATTCTCCCCCGACGCCTGCTTTAGCTACAGCCAGAGCAACCCCAAACCTCCTCCAAGCGGGTTCCTACCAACAGGCACTTGGCTGGGACGGTCCCGTTGCAAATGCGCACCGGCCGGGGCGAGACGCTGCAGCACAAACGTTCCGGCCGCGAGTTTTCCGGTCGTGCAGCTGGGGCTTGGTCTTAGCTTCCGTAGGCCAGTGCACTATCCTAGATTTCGGGGAAGAGCTATTAAAATGTCAAATTGTACACAAAGCTCCATCTCCATGCATGTAGAAGTATTTTTTTAAGGAACTGTGTCACAATTAGGCACATAGATTTCACCTTGTACTGTCTGGAAAGCATTACCATGATTTCAAAGATTTATGCCCTGTGTACATAATCAATAATTCAGACTAGCATTTTCTTTTGAATAATTTGAAAGCCTGTGCTTTATATTCTCCTTTATACTTGCACAGTCATGCAAGCACAAGTTCGCAAATAAAAGTTTGAAAAAGTTACCTATAACAAAAGTCTCTACACCAACCCTAAATACTACAGATTCTCACTAAATTCTGGCATCTGTTCTGCAGAGTCACTTAATTCAAGACTGTCAAGTGTGCTTAACCGGTGTCACCTGGTTCTTACATCCACCCCCCCCCAACACCCCAACCATATACACTGTATTTCAGCAATTGTAAGATCTGAGAGCCTGAATCTCTTTGGCAGTTGTAAACCACATTCACTGCATTTATCAGGATTGCAAAGAAAGCCTATAAACAGATCTATTAGATAAACTCCTCCCTCTGTAAGGGACACATGTTCATTGCCATAACAAGGATATGTTGATATTTATTGAATAAGTAGAGTGAAGAATAAATAAACGAGCATCAAATACTAGTTCACTGTGAAAAAATTTTAAGCCAAGCATCATCTTGTAATCTGGTCCAAATTCCATCAGAAGTAGACATGCAAAGTTTTTCAAATTAACCCATACAATGAATACTAGCTATATACACACATGGTAAGTTTAACTTTTGATAGCACTTTTGCTCTTTTCAATAAAAACATAAAAAGCAACATTCCAACTCCCACTTTTTTTTTTAAGTAGGCTCCACTCCCAACATGGGGCTCAAACTCAGGACCCCAAGATTAAGAGTTGTGTGCCCTACCGAGCCAGCCAGCCACCTCCCTCCCAACTCCCACTGTTTTAAACAGTGAACTCAGTATGAAACTCAGTGTGGTAATACAGTTAGGATTTCCATGGGTTACAAGAAGAGGAACCTGACAAACAGCTAGATATGACATCTGGGAACCAGCAGACCACAGGGCTTATATATAGCACTACATATATATATATATATATATATATATATATATATATATATATATATATATATATATAAAAGCACAGGGCTTATATTTGTATATAGACATAGGGATTCACCTAATAAATCATGTCATCAGCTTGATCATAACATTGTTCACTAACAGGAGCTAATCAAATAAGTTTACTAAAATAGGCAATACAAATGCTGTGCTGACCTGGAGGCTTATGCTGCTATTGTCTTATTGAAAAAGACCACATCCAAACCAGTCATGTGACTCACAGTGAAGCTCTCTAAAAATAAAGACAACTTTTAGGATCTTAATATATTTTAATAGAACAGGAAACTTACAGTAAAAGAGTGAATATGTTCAGTGAGCAAATAAAAATTTTAGGCAATAATACATTGAGAAGTCATCCACTAATTTGTCATTATTGTTTATTACCACAAGGCACTTTTAATCATGTCCTGGAACAGGAGACCCCCAACCACTTTGTGAATTGGTTTACCTTTCGCCCAAACCTTAACATCAAGGCAGAGAAAGCACTGAAGATTGTGGAAGGAAACATTGCTACCAGCTTTATCCACTTCCCAGGTTGGAAACTACTATCGGAGAAGGATGGTAGCAACAGCTGACTTGGAACTCTTATCAGATGAGCATGATTCTCACAAAGCTAGAGGCAGTAGAAAGTAGAGCTTATAGATTTGGCATCTGACTTCAAGAGAGCTGGATTCAAGTGCTGACTTCATTACTTTGTAATTGCATGACCTCAGGCCTCAGTTTTTCCAACCATAAATTGAGGACAACGTAAAGATTGAATGAGATATCTCATTTAAAGTACTTAGCACAGAATAAGAGCTCAATAACTGTTAGCCATTATTAACAGTACTATAGGTATTCTCATCAGTAGTAGTATCTAAAAGAAGCAATGAAATGGGAAGAACCTGGCCTTCGCTTAAATCAGACTGGTTTTTGAGCCAAATTTCTTATCCTCCCTTACCTCAGTTACTTTCTTCCACTTAATACGCCTCACAGGGTTGCTGTAATGATTAAATTACCTGACAGATACTTATATGAAGGCACTACTACAATGCCTCGTACATAATAGAAACTCTGAAATGTATACCATTATTACTCGTGGGGTCCACGAACATAGAATGATCAGAAGGCTTTCAAGAGGAAAGCCTGGGGGCGCCTGGGTGGCTCAGTCGGTTAAGCGTCCGACTTCAGCTCAGGTCACGATCTCGCGGTCCATGGGTTCGAGCCCTGTGTCAGGCTCTGGGTTGATGGCTCAGAGCCTGGAGCCTGCTTCCAATTCTGTGTCTCCCTCTCTCTCTGCCCCTCCCCCGTTCATGCTCTGTCTCTCTCTGTCTCAAAAATGGATAAAACGTTAAAAAAAAAAAAAAAAAAGAAAGCCCTGACAGCACCTGAACTCTGATTCAAATGGAACTTCAGTCTTTGTAAAACCCACTAAACAATCAGGTTTCCTACATGTCTTAAAACAGCAGCATCCCATGAGGCACCTGGGTAGCCCAGCTGGTTGAATGCCCGGCTTTGGCTCAGGTCATGATCTCCCGGTTCAGGAGTTCGAGCCCCACATCGGGCTAGCTGCCATCAGCCTGTCAGCCCAGAGCCCGCTTCAGATCTTCTGTCCCCCTCTCTCTGCACCCCCCCCCCTGCTTGCACTCTCCCAAAAAATAAATAAATATTTTTTTAAAAAACAGCAGCATCCCAACAGTGGACCAACTGGCCCATTATTTCTCTTCCCAAATCTGTTCTTCCTCTAGCATTCCCATCTCAGTAGATTCTACCTCCTTGGGGCAGTGTTTCTCTCTTGCAGACCCTCTTTCCCAGCCCCAAGGACCCAGGCTGGGCTTTCCCCATCCTTAGGGGACATTTATGGTTTTGTCTCAAGACTAAAGATAGCATCCCTCCCCCTTCTTATGGAAAACAACTCATCCCCCACAGGCTTCAGTGGTTCTTAATGTACCTGCTAATCACAATCTGGACTCTCTGGCCTAGGGGTTGACACATAACCCTTACTGGAACAACCAGAGATCCTCCTTATATTTTTCAAACTGGCAGTAAAGGGAAAACAGTAGAACCTCTTTAACAGGGCTAGAAAGTGTGAATTAAGAACTACGGGGAGCCCTGGTTCCAACTTTCTGGGGAAAGCCCCTTGGAAAGACTAACTTGAAAGAGGCAGGTGAAATGAGACAGCAGGTCTCTAAGCACAACCAGTTGCGTTCCTGTTTTTCACGTTGTTTGATATTATGTTCCAATAAATTCATCCTTCTGCTGAGTCCAGTCCAAGCGGCCTTTCTGGCTCCTCGGGGAAATCCCTATCACCACAAAAACGGCAAGAATGCTGCTACACCTGGGAGATGACTAGAACCTGGCACTCAGTCTCTGCCAGGCTCTTCTCCCTCCACTACCACCCATGAGACTCACTAGGTCCCCTCCTACCTACTGCTCATCTGCATCCTCCACAGGCAGATAGCTTGGTTACTAAGTCCCAAGCATTATATCCAAGGCTCCCTCTCCCAGCCTTAACTTTTTTTCTTCATGAAAATTTGAAAAACCCTAGAAGAGGATTCTGAATGTTTTGGTTTGGGGAAAGTGTCCATCCCTGGGCTAATCAACCATGACCATGATATTACACATGGACTACTGTGTACACAAACCACCGTGAGCACCACTGCAAACTGAGCGTTCCATTCAAAGACCTTCATAATCTATCTCCAACCTGCCCTTTAAGCTAATCTCCCACCACACACTTACATAAACCCCACAACACAGACATGCTGAATTACTCAATATATTCAGAAATATACCACATACCTTCATGGCTCCATGCTTTACTCATTTCATTCAATCTTCCTCTAGTGAGCTCTATCCTTGTCCTCTCAAAATTCTTGTCCTTAAAGGCCCAGCTAAAAATCCATTCCCCGTTGCCCTTGGCCTCCCAAAATTAGTCTCTTTATCCTCACCACTCCCATACTCTGTGTTGTATTTCCTAATGGATGTGTCTTATCTCTCCCACCATATTTTAAGCTCCTCAGGGTCAGAGACCTCAATATATTCATCTTGCTATCCTTCAGTACCTAATGCAATACCTGTTATTAATCAGGACTCCATAAATATTTGGAAAATGAATGATCCTTCAGAAATGTTGACTACATATCACCAACCATTGATAACTAAATAACAATAGAACACCTCCGGTACCTGGGAAATTACTTTGCAACCTAGTTCCTCAACAGTACCAGTACATAAGCTTTGGAAACAGGAAGAACCTACCAAAACACAGTTATGTAGGCCTTCCCTTTATCCGCCTATCAAGGCGGCCAAAGTCAGCCTTGAAAAAGAACATCTCTGCTCTTGGTGGCAACACCATAAAATATATTTAAGCAAAGTGTAAAATTTTGTGCTGAGCCAGATTTTCTTCAATAGACTAAAATGGCAAAAGATTTCCATATGCTCTCATCACTACCTTCAGGCAGGAAGGCAAAGATACGGAAACAAGCAGGTTGGTTTTCACCTTCACACAAGCCCAGCCTCAATTGTTTTCCCAAATCACAACACTGCTTTAGGCTGCACATCAGTACTGCAGACTCAGTGTTTACAGCATGGCAGACAAAGGAAGTAGAAGTATTCATCAATTTTACAAATCATTTGAAACCAGGGCTCTGAGATGAACTCCATACACCCTGAAGTCTGGTGTTCCATTCCAAAGTTTGAGTCCAGGACTTCCGGTCCCACTTTGAATTGCTGCCAGAATGAGCCTGGGGCTTAGCCTGCTAAAGGAATCCAGAGCCCGGTGTTGCATTTCACTTCTGGTTCTACAGGAATCTCCTCCTGGAGCTATAGAATACCAATGTAGCTATAGGCTGCAAATTCATAAAGGCCACTGCTGCTTCTACATAATCTATTGCACTTGGTGCTCTGGAAGCAAAGGACATACTCAGAAGACATGCAAAAACCCAATACATAGTTTTCCAAATAAATGAACTATATTTAGTTGATAATAAGCCTGAAGAAGATTCCTATGACCTGACCTTGGATCGCCCTATAATATAGTCAAATTAATTTTCACTAGATACATAAAACTGAAAAGTTTACTACTTTGCACTATCAGGAAGAAGATAACAAACATTTAGCAGAGGTTAATTACATGCCAGTTGCTTTACAGCACATCTTATCTCATTTAATCCTCACAACAATCCCAGGCACTTTTCATACTCAAGTCGCTAATAAATGGCAGAACTGGGATTAAACCTATGTCTAGCTAGCTGATCCCCAAGTCCACATCTTTTCCACTAAACCATACTATATCCTGTCTACTTTGCTCTGATAAATATGCTTTAACAATTCAAGGAGCAAAATGCCATGTGGTATTCTGGATTGGATTATGAAATAGAAGACAGACATCAATGGAAAAATTGGTGAATCCAAAGAAAGTCTACAGTTTAGTTAATAATATCGCACCAATGTTAATTTGTTTGGAGAAATATATCATTGTAATCTCAAATGTTAATTAACATTAGGGAAAACCGGGTAAAAGAGTAGGTGGGAACTCTCCATACTCTTTTGTGAGTTTTCTGTAAGTAAAAATTATTCTAAAACAAAAAGCATATTTTTTAAAATTCAAGGAAGTTATGTACCTCGGATATTGTCCTAAAGCTGGATACCTAACTGGATATTTCCAATGGGGTGAAAACACATGGTCTTTTCTATGACTATGAATTGCAAATCAACCAGAGACATCAGTGCTGGCTTCATCAGGGTAGTACAAAAGCAAGTCAAGTCCAAAATCAAATGACATCTTGGTTGACCAGCAATAAAATGCAGCCTGTCCACGAAAAAGAAAACCTCACCGAGTTGATCATGACAGCAGGTAAGCTAAACAGCTGCTTTATAATATGCCGAAATAGGCAGTTTGGGGTAACTGGGAAGCAGAAACAACACAAGGCCACCGTGAAGGATGATGTTAGGATGATGTCATTAAAGTGTTGGATTTTGAGAAGGAGCATCAGCAGGTGGACCTAACTGACCCACAGAAATCAGAGAAGCAGAGGTGGGTTCATCCTTTTTTGAGTTAAGACCTTATGCAAACCAAGAAAGAGACATAACTGCAAACAGCAGTCGACTCCACCCCCAGGCATTTCACCTCAAACCAGAGGGCAGCCTTCCATCTGTCTATGCTGTTGAAAGGGCTGCTGATCCTGCACTGATCTGGAAGACACCTGCACTTAGAATGGAGGAGTATCACCTTCAGAGAACTATACACACACTTACAGAAAATACGTTCATACAGAATACTTAAATGTTCATGCTTTATAACAGTCTAAAGCTTAAGTCTCTTCCACCTTACCCTACTCACTGAGCTAAGCACACTGATTCAATACTCTATATGCTTAGTTGCACCGTGTTGAACACAGTTGTGTTGCCAGCTCTCCAGGTGAGTCAAGGTTAAATGCTTTTTGAAGTCTTCTTGTTTTTGTCTCCTCCGTGGGCTATTTATACAGCTTATTTTAAGATTTTCAAGCACTTTCCCCTTTTTAATTTACCATAAATGTTTCCCCCTGGGAACATTCCCTAGTGACATTCTATTTTGGACCCTTTTGAATACAAAATCCTTGACAAAGACATCTCTCAAAGGGAGGGAAAGGGGACTAGGGACATAGAGAAGCTTCTGAATTGTCTCCTTTGAAATTTTGTCACCTGGATGCTTGACGGTGGTCTCTTTGTTAAGAGTTTAGCGTCCGGACCTTAAGGCCACACAATTAATCCTCCCGCTGGAATCCTGAGGACTCTCTTTGAAAGAGTCTCTTGTCCAGTTTTCAGGCCACATTAGGTAATTTCCCGCCCAGGAGCACGGTCTAAAAAGAATGTCGGTGTTTCCCTTCAGGTATAGGTGCCTGGGGGTCAGGGGAGAAGGAAAGGCAAGGGGTGGAGTGCGAGGCGGGTGATCGACAGGGATAGAAACGGTGTCTCCTCCTCCCTCTGAATGTGAAATAGCCAATGAGGTGGCGCGGCCGGGCCGGCCGGGCCGCCAGTGCCATATAGTATGCAGCAACCCGAGGAGTCACGTTGGGGGAACGGCAGAAAGCAGCTATCCTTTTACACTACTTTGCTCTAGCAGCTATCTTAATGGTGACTGCGTGGCCGGGGGGAAACCTGATCGGCCAGATCCAGCCGAAACCGGGCGGGAGGGAGTGGGCTTTCCGGAGGGGGGGAGGAGGGAGGGAGACGAAGAAGGAGGAGTAAGAGAGGGGGAAAGAAAGAGGAAAAGAGTGCGAGGGAGTGAGGGAGGGAGGAAAATAAACAACAAAAAATGTCCTCTTCCTCCCCCACCGGGCAGATCGCAAGTGCGGCGGACATCAAGCAGGAGAATGGGATGGAAAGCGCCTCGGAAGGGCAGGAGGCGCCCCGAGAAGTGGCGGGGGGCGCGGCGGCGGCGGCGGGGCTGAGCCCCCCGGCTCCAGCCCCTTTCCCCCTGGAGCCGGGGGACGCCGCGGCCGCCGCCGCCAGGGTGAGCGGAGAGGAAGGGGCAGCGGCGGCCGCGGCGGCGGATCAGGTACAACTCCACTCGGAACTTCTGGGCAGGCACCACCACGCCGCGGCCGCCGTCGCCGCCGCCGCCGCCGCGCAGACCCCACTGGCCTTCTCGCCCGACCATGTCGCCTGCGTGTGCGAGGCGCTGCAGCAGGGGGGCAACCTGGACCGCCTGGCCCGGTTCCTGTGGTCCCTGCCCCAGAGCGACCTGCTACGTGGCAATGAGAGCCTGCTGAAGGCGCGGGCGCTGGTGGCCTTCCACCAGGGCATCTACCCCGAGCTCTACAGCATCCTCGAGAGCCACAGCTTCGAGTCGGCTAACCACCCGCTGCTGCAGCAGCTCTGGTACAAGGCGCGCTACACCGAGGCCGAGCGAGCCCGCGGCCGGCCACTGGGCGCCGTGGACAAGTACCGGCTGCGCAGGAAATTCCCCCTGCCCCGCACCATCTGGGACGGCGAGGAGACGGTGTATTGTTTCAAGGAGAAGTCGCGCAACGCGCTCAAGGAGCTCTACAAGCAGAATCGCTACCCTTCGCCCGCCGAGAAGCGGCACCTGGCCAAGATCACCGGCCTCTCCCTCACCCAGGTCAGCAACTGGTTCAAGAACCGCCGGCAGCGCGATCGGAACCCCTCAGAGACCCAGTCCAAAAGGTGAGCGCCAACTTTCCTCCTCCTCCCCCTTCCTCTCCCCCACCCCCTTCCCAGCTTTCTTTTCCTCCAAGTGCTCGCAAACATGGCGCTTACCTTCCCCACCAGCCTGGTCCGGCTGCCCACCTCTCCCCGCCCCCCACCTCTCCCCGACCCGGAGAAGGGGGGGACGGCGGTAGCGAGAGGCGGGGGAACCTCCCTCCTCCTCCTCCCCCTCCCCCTCCTCCCCCCAGAAGTTTCTGGTCGCCCGCCTAGGTCTCAGTCCCCGCCCCCACCTCGGCTGGTCACTGCCGCCCAGTTTCCCACCCCCATCCCGCTGGCTTTGAAGTTGCCACTCTCTCCCGGGGTCTGGAGGGGCGCAGGAGCGTGTGTAGTGTGTAGGCGCCGGAAAGGCAGCCCTCGTTGCCGCCCGAGGCCCACCGAGGCTGCCAGGGCGGGCCGGGGTCTGCACCTCCACCGGGTCTCACCGTCCCGGCGCGTGCACGCGCTCCTTGACCGCCCTCTCCGCGGCTCGGCTGCCCCTCTCCCCGCCCCAGGCCTGCGCTGGAGGTCGCGGTGGCCGCTCTGGACGCTGGAGAGTGTCGATGGGGGCTGGCGTTTCAGAAGGGGGGTTGGGGACGTCGAGGTTTTATGTGACAGAGTTAATCATTCACCCTGCCCGCTGTGGTTCTGTTCGTGGCCGCGGCAACGTGGGGTGTTGGTGCGGCTGGGCTCTGCCGTGTTTTGAAACCTGATTCTGAACTCCTTCGGATCGGATTTCAGCGCCGCCGGGGCAGTGGGGCTGGAGGGCTTGCTTCCTCGGCCCCCCAACCCTGCGTGGCTCCCTCCTGGGACAGCGGTTAGGGGTGGGGGCGCTATCAGCTCCACACCTTCTTGAGCGCCCACCCTGGCGGGTTTCAACTTTTTGACTGGCAGGGTTTTTGACCCCAACTGGTGGGAAAGATCGGGTTTTCCACCTCTATTGTGCGTCCTTTCGAGTCAGACACCTGGAGTGTTTTGTGTATTGTTGAGCGAACTAAGGAGAAGGTCGCCTGGAGAGATGGTGTCTCCAAGCCACGCGGGCATAAGACAGAAAGAACCCAAAGCAGCTCGAAGGTTCTGCCCAGGGAAGGAATTTGGGAGCCGGGAAGCCCGCCCCGGCCGAGCGAAGGTGATCACCCGCCGCGGCCCGCCCTTGCCGCTCCTGTCCCTGCACCCCCGCCGGGGCCCGAAGGCTCCGGAGCTCCTCGCCCAAGGCAGGGAGGGAGGCGCTGTGTCCGAGCCGTGCCTCCCGGTAACCAAAACAAAACGCGCACTGCGACCTGCGTGCATCCTTCCGCAGACTTGCGGGGACACCCAGAGGAGGCACGTTGGTGACCCCGCGCCTGCTTGTGGCCGCGGATCCCATCGCTTGGAGCCCCGTCGGAATCCTCGGGGCCAGAGGCAGGGGGTGGGGAGCGGGCGTGGCGCTCAGGCCAGCTGCCCTGCAGCCTGCGCTCCCCGGCTGGGCGCGTTCCTCTCCCCAGCCGCACTCTGCCGGCTGCGCGCCTCCCCCCCCCCCCCCCAACAACCCCACACCCCCGCCCCCGGCCCAGTTGCCTGGTTTAGGCCCCTCTCCGGATCTACCTCCCACCCGCACCCCTGGTGAGTCACCCTCGCAGACGGCGACGGCGGCTCAGCCTCAGCTCGTAAATCAAAGCGCTTTCTGCGCTCCTGGCCCCGCAGCCCAAAGCCCGGGTAATCCCCTCCCCTCCGCATGAAAGCGAACCGACCGCCGGGCACTGCAGGGATGGGGATCCTCTACAGGGCCAAGTCGCACCAAGCTTCCAAACTGCAGCTAACTGCCCCTTTCTCCCCACCCCGCCCAGCCTCAGTCCAAATGGGAAACCCTATCACCACCCTTCACCCGGATTTGGCGTTTCCTCCCAAGTCGGGGAGCTGAGGAACCCAGTCCTGTCTGGAGCAGAAGGACTGAGGGTGCTGGGGAAGGGGTCTGATGGTTACAAGGCTGCTGAGTGACCCACACCCTTTCCCTCCCACCTCACCAGGGCACTGGATGGTGTATGTTAAATAGGCCCCTATGGCTTCTTTTGGATTCAAAGGCGACTGCACATAACAGTTCTTGGGTTGAAAGTGCCTTTCCTACATCAAGGACAGCCACTTTGTTGAATGAGAGAGTTGTCAGTCTGGTGGAGTAGAAGTTTGGGAGCAGGTGAGAAAATGATCTCTTGTTAACTAACTGGCAAACAAAACTGAACACTTCCCACCTCCTGCTCCTTCGGCAGTTTCATTTACTTCCAAAATCACACTAATCGGAATTGGTTTGAAGGGAGGGGAAGGCGTTCCTAATAGGAAAGACTGACTGCCTCAGCTAGTGAGGTCCCCCCCCCCCCGTGGTATAGGTAGCAGCATAATTTAACAGGAAGGAATAACTTCAGTACTATGAAAACGTATATATAATTCTTATGAAAATCCTATTAGCTGAATTTACATCTTCCAGATCTCTGGACTTTCCCTGAATTTATTATTGGTAAAATGATTGGGATAGGAGAGTTTATCTTCCCACGTTCTCTGTCTTTATGGTTAGAATCTGCTGAAAGGCCTCATAACTTAAACAAGACTAAAGACTTCCTGCTCTGCTTTCCTAAAATATTGCCTTTAATGGGGTTAGAGGTTGGTTTTCTAAACAAATGGCACTAGGTAGAATGTCATCCCTCTGACCTTCTGAATGTCTTGATTTCCCCTTCTCTGCAGTGAGTCAGATGGCAATCCCAGCACTGAAGATGAATCCAGCAAGGGCCATGAGGACTTGTCTCCTCATCCACTCTCCAGTTCATCGGATAGTGTCACCAACCTCAGCCTTTCCAGTCACATGGAGCCAGTATATATGCAGCAAATTGGAAATGCTAAGATATCATTAAGCTCTTCTGGAGTTTTGTTGAATGGAAGCTTGGTACCAAGTACTTCACCTGTCTTTCTTAATGGTAATTCTTTCATTCAGGGACCCAATGGAGTTATCCTTAATGGATTAAATGTGGGAAATACACAGACAGTGTCACTGAACCCACCAAAAATTGCATCAAACATTGTGAGCAATGGTATATCCATGAGTGACATACTGGGGTCTACCTCCCAGGATGTGAAGGAATTCAAAGTCCTCCAGAGTTCTTCAGCTAACTCCGCAGCCACCACTTCCTACAGCCCCAGTGCCCCTGTGTCATTCCCAGGGCTGATACCCAGCACTGAGGTAAAAAGAGAAGGCATTCAAACAGTGGCTTCCCAAGATGGAGGCTCTGTGGTGACTTTTACTACACCAGTGCAAATTAACCAGTATGGCATTGTCCAGATCCCCAATTCCGGAGCAAACAGCCAGTTCCTTAATGGGAGCATTGGATTCTCTCCACTGCAGCTGCCTTCTGTTTCAGTAGCAGCTTCACAAGGTAAAAGTTTCATTCGGTACCATAATGCACTAGTGAATGTTTTAGCCAGCTGCTGTAAATGACACATTTGGTGAGAGCTGTAGATTGATGTTACTGTTCAGGTACCTTATTGGCTGCCACAGCTGCAGAAGAGCCTTGATTTGTTTCTCCTTCACAACACCCATGTAATATCCAGTCTGGTTGGTTCCCTGGCATCATGGAGACGGGCGTTTATTTTCCTAACATCTGAATGGAAAAATACAGTTCACAGCAAATCTTGCCAGTTCTACAATTATAGAAATATGATAAGTCAGTTGGTGCTTACAAAATAACCCATTGCTTGACATTTTAAGATTAAAAATTAATAATATTGCTAAGAACACAAAATTCGTCAAGCAATTGGTACGAATGTGTACACTTTACCTAAGCATTTTCTATCTGACCAAGGAGTGTTTTAGAAGAGCAAGCTAAAAAGACTGGATCAATTGTGTTTGATCCATGTTCCTCCTATAATTAAAACTATCAGACCTAAAGGAAAACCAGATGAGTATGTGATAGGGTGTCTGTTGCTCTGCATGTATACTCTCCCTTCCCCCCCACCCCCCACCAAATGTGTGGGTTAGCCTTATTTTATATGTTTGTGGCTTTGCTAAAGGCAGTTTGCTGAAGAACACTGATCTGGAATTCAGGAAGCCTGAGGCTGTTATGCCACTTCTTCACTGACTTGAAGCAAGTCTGGATGGCTCTGTGTCATTTTTTGTACATAGAAACACGAATGGTGAGAATGGCCATGGAGGTTGCATAGTGCCTTAAACTTAGGAGTGGGGGATGTTAATGCAGGTTTGCCTTCCTGTAAGCAAATCTGAATGTCCAGATTTCTATGAAAGTAAAATAAGTAACTGTCTCCTTTTAAAGATCAACTTCCTGTAAAATGGCTTTATCAAAAAAATCTCAATTTATGCACAACTATGACCCACTTCAGCTTATTTGAGGCATTAATGGAAAAAGTGTTGAGTAACTTTCTCTAACATCAATTCTCAGGTAAAATGGTAGGAAAACACAAAACTCCTGCAGCATACCATGTATTTCTTCATTGTCTCAAGTTATGGAAAGGATTAAAGTTAAATCACTTTCCAACAAAAATATAAGAAACCACAGGGTTTCTTCTCTCTTTAGGAAATTTCCAAACAGTAGATAACAGTTTAAAGACAAAAAGTTGGAGCAAAAAGTGTGGTATGTACATTGGGGGAGAAGAAAAGCAGAAATACTTTTCACGTGTAATCTAGAAATATGCTACCACAGAAAATTATTACAAACTAATAGCTAATTTTTAAAATGGGACATTTAATATGAATAAGAAGAAGCATTTTCAGTTAAAATAGCTAAGATCAAATGACATAGCTGTCAATCCTTGGACTGTCTGGGTGAGTTAAAGGCATAAGTTTAACCAGATGGGTCCAGGAAGCAGCGTTCTTTTATAGCAATGGTGGACTGCAATTCTCTTTAAAGCATTTGGGGATTCAGCCTTTCTCAAAAACAGATACTCAGCCTTGCCTTAAAATGTGTAGACAGGATAGATTATCTTTTAGTAGTTAGGATTTATATGGAAAAGCAGAATATCTATATCTTTTACTCACTTCATAATCTGAGAAAACAAGGGTGTTTTTTTCCCCTTACCATCATTACAAAGTTATACTTTGCACCTATGTCCTGTTTCATTTGAATTTTTTTAACTAATTTTGAAATTATTATTAAATTTATTATAATTCAAGTGCAGTTATACTTACATATCAAGTTTTAGATCACATCTGCTTTTCCTCCTTCATTTATGTGTGTTATAATTTTTACACATTCAAAGATATTGTTTTATTTATATTTAATAGCTGTTGGGGGAAATGTCCTATCATATCATATATGGTTCTCTCAAAAAATAACTATCGTTTTGTTCACCTATACACAGGCAAACAATTTCACAAATATATACATATAACAAAATAAACATCTATTTCAGATGTTTTTTGTTACAGTTTAGCAGCCAACAAGAATTTTAAAGTATACTTAAGTCAGATTCATTTCATTTGTTTGGCCTGGAACAAACATTCATGTCAGCGAAGAACCCAAACATACACAAAAATGTTTTTTTTTTTTTAACACCAGTATTTCCATGACAAATACTTTCTAGTGGTTACATTTAAAGTTTAAATACAGTTTTAGTTTGTTTGAAGATATTCCTTTGCATTTAAGGTGCTTAAAAAGTGGAAGATATAAAAAAACAACCCAGTAACATTTATTTATCAATACAGGTAGTAATATAATCACAATTTTTCTAATTCAAGAAGAGAAGTGTTTTGGGACAATTACTTTTAACGTTGGGCTATCTTCTCAAAATAATAATTTACTGAACATCTAATTCAAGATCAGGGTAAACAACCCATCTGAATAATCCTGTCACAAAATTCCCTCAAGTCTACCTTTCTTACATTGGCAAGATAATTGCCATCATTTCACTGGGCCTATGTAAAGACTCCAAAAGAAAAGGGTTTTATTTGATGATAGGAGGGAGGGGAAGGCTTTAATTCGTCTGCATTGTCTGAGTTACCTGATTTTGAACTTCTCAGCATTCTACTTATGTTTTGGGGGTTTTTTTGTTTTGGTTTGGTTTTTTTCCTGTTTCTGGTCTCTGTAGACCATTCTAGTGAGAGCCTTAAGATATAAACGTTTCAGAGAAGCATTGGCTCTAGTTATTCATGTTAATCTGTGTTTTTAAAAGTACAGTTTATTATTATCATTAATTCTTCCTATCAACTGCAACACTGAAAATTCAGAACTGGCATAACAAAAGAAAAAAGAACTCTTGAACGTTCTGTTGACTTGATACTTATGGTTAGTTTGGTGAAAGTTTGCAACGTGTCTGTACAGGTTTATATGGTTAACTTCAAGCCCCAGGGCAACTCATTTTATGGCTATTTTCTACTTTTCCATTTATGTCAGTTACTGAACTTGTTCCAAACAAAGGCATTTTATTTTGCATTTGTGTTTCCTAGTTCTAACTGGCAGAACTGGCTACAACTATCAACTGATTGAGAGAAATCAAGTTGGTAATAATGAACCGGAAACTTGACTGAAATTAGAACTTGGAAAAACATTTTTTTCATACTTTGTTTCTAAACCAGTACTTCTCACTCCCGCTATGTCATCAGCATTACTAGGGAATTTGAAATACACCTGTTCTCAGACTTACTGAGTCAGAGTCTCAGGAGTAGAGCCTGGGAATCTGTAGTTTTGAGTGCTCAAGGTGATTCTACTGAACCTGAGAAAAATCGTGTGTGTCAAAAAGTCTTTTTTTCTTTCCCTATCAGTTCTATCAGCGATAATCTGTACTTTCTTTTCTTTTTTTTTTTTTTTTTTTAGGCAACATTTCAGTAAATTCAAGCACTTCAGATGGGAGCACATTTACAAGTGAGTCCACCACAGTCCAGCAAGGAAAGGTTTTCTTGAGCTCTCTTGCTCCCAGTGCAGTGGTATACACTGTCCCTAATTCAGGCCAGACTATAGGATCTGTTAAACAGGAGGGCTTGGAGAGGAGCCTGGTATTTTCTCAGTTGATGCCTGTCAATCAGAATGCACAAATAAATGCAAACCTGTCTTCTGAAAATATCTCGGGGAGTGGCCTCCATCCCCTGGCCTCCTCATTAGTTAATGTATCCCCAACTCACAATTTTTCCCTGACTCCCCCTACCTTGCTAAATCCCACCGAGCTAAACCCTGACATTGCTGATAGCCAGCCAATGTCTGCACCTGTGGCAAGCAAATCTACTGTGACATCTGTCAGCAACACTAACTATGCAACTCTTCAGAACTGCTCCCTTATTACTGGTCAAGATCTATTGTCAGTCCCTATGACCCAGGGTGCCCTTGGGGAAATTGTTCCTACACCTGAGGACCAGGTGGGTCACCCCTCCCCAGCAGTACACCAGGATTTCGTCAGAGAACATCGTTTAGTTCTGCAATCAGTAGCTAATATAAAAGAGAATTTCTTAACAAATTCTGAGGGCAAAGCCACAAGCAACTTAATGATGCTGGACTCAAAATCCAAGTATGTCCTAGAGGGCATGGTTGAGACTGTCTGTGAAGACCTGGAAACAGACAAAAAAGAGCTTGCCAAGCTCCAAACCGTCCAATTGGATGAAGATATGCAAGACTTATAAACTTGATTTCTCTCTTCCTCTCTTTACTTTTTTTTTTTTTTTTCTTTTTTGGCATCAGCAGGCAGATCTTTTCACGAAGCCCTGAGGACATAAGGCATTTTCCCATTTACAGGGAAAACACTAGTTTTGTGAGTAAATGAATTCAAGAGACTTTGGATTGATCTGCATGAAGATCACAGTTAAATATACAGGAGTAGAACTGCGTTGCTGCAGCCTTTTTGTTCACATATGTTCTCTTTTAAATAGATGGAGACAAAGGAACAAGATGAAATATATCAAGTCAAAGTGTGTCATTTGGCTGACTTAATATAACTCTAAGGTTAAATGGAACTTGATAGTTCTTTAAAACTGTGTCCACCTGACATCGGCATTAGAAACAGTACGGTTATTTTTGTTTACTTTCACTCCACGGGCATTGATAAGGTTAAGAAGCATACATGGTACTCCATACTATTCTAAGGGTTTATTTTTTGAATATATACATTTCTGTTTCTCAATATTTTTGTGAAAGTCTTGGTTTGTCTCTCTCTACACATTTCCAAATGTGCTTGCTAATAGTCCAGTGGGGCTGAGAAAGTTTGCAACTCCACTAAAAACTCTGAAACAAACTTCAGTATGAGTGTAAATATATTAGTCCTATAAGCAAGGATTTGAGGAATTACAGTGAATTTTATTTATGCTGTATATGTTTCTCTTCTACTTCAGACACTATGAACTGAAAAAATGTTTTCTTACTGTTTAATTTATTTTTATTGTTTGAACAGGAAGTGAACATAGTTATTTCCAACAAAGTTTTACTTTTTGTAGGATTTTAAAAGTAATGATTTTTATCAGGAGTCTATTAGGGTCATTATTAATAACACTGAAACAGGCAATCTAACTCCCAATATTGGAATTTTGGTACTTTTTTTCACATCTTGTTCTTTATTTAGCAACTCTCTGATTCATTTGAATATTTTTTCTATAGAATTCTATGTGCCTTTTTACCTTGTGGCCTTTTTATTATTCTTACTAAGGTACAGAAGTGTCAACAGAAGCACTGATGGCTCTTTCTATCCAACAGGGTTATTTTCACCACAAAGTTGCTTTAAATCTGAAGAACTTAAGTTTCACTTATGTGATTATGTATGTTTATGATGCAAATTGATGAACAACTAATTATTGTTGATGCTTTTCATTACAATGAAATACCAATCATAGATTACCATGTAAAATGAATTCTGTAGACTATAAAAACCATTTTAAACTAAACAAAGAATACCTAAGTTCTCTTGAGCAAAACTCTGTCCTGGTGAAACTTAGTTCTACGTGTTTTGAATCAGTTGTTACATTATGACATACAACTATTATTTGCACTATGTTATCATGTCTTGTTCAAAGGTCAATCTTTTGGGGTTTCTTTAAGAAGCTTGCTTGATCATGTTGTGAGCTGTGGTTATAGGTTTTATCAGGACTGAACACAAGATGGAATGATGCAAATTTATGTAGTGAGTAAAGTCTCTGGTGTGTGCAAAGCAAGAAATGTGAGAAATGATCTCTTCAGAGATGACTTAAAGTTGTTGAACATAAAAGATATTACCAATCTTGCTGTCTTCAAGATCAGAATGAAGAGCGTACTCTTGATCTCTACGTGCCCATCTGCTGAGCATGTGGCATAAGGGCCGTAGATTACTTACCCTTGGTTGTTACTGCAAATGGAACTTGCAGGCATAGATGAAGAGCCCTATCCAATTGTTTCATTAGAGAACTCAGATCCCACCTTCTTCATGGAATTAGTGAATGTTCTTAAACTGCTGAAACTACAGTTGTCTTTTTTTTTTTTTTTTACAAAGTCAGGTGTTTTCGAGTTCTCTTCCACTCCATCACTACTTATACAGCTTGTTTTTTTCTTTAAGTGTGTGCTGATCATGTTACTGAGATTAATTATATGGTTCTGTAGTGTAGTTTACATGAAAATGATGTTTTTCCACTTGATGGCTGCAGATATTCAGAATTTTTTGTTCATTATTTTAAAATACCCATCTAATCAGGGAGATGGGAAGGTTTAAAAAGTTATATATATTTTATATATAACTGGAAAAGTTTCATATGTCTTCCAAAAATATAATAAGCCTCTGTTTATTCACAGTTCTTCCTCTTTTTTCCCTTAAGAAAAAGCAAAAATAGCACAAAACTTAAGACTTACCTAGGAAACCCATTCATATTCCCAACTTTATGTAATTATACCCCTACAATTACTCCAGGTAGCTACACAATATACCAGGTAAGAATCAATGCACATTATAAAGAACTTATTGTTCTTTTCTATACTTCAGTAAAATAAGGGCCAGTTGGTGTATAGCCCATACATATGTGAATGAAATAAGATAAACCCCATGATCTCCTTGCACAGAATTGCAAATGTTTTTTGCAATACCAAGGGCCAATCTCAGAACCCTTGGAGTTCATGTGGCAGAATTTCTCTTACATAAACCAATGCTTGAAGATGCTGCAAATGACCCTCAAATGATCCCCAAAGAGGAATCAGAATAAGGGTAAAAACTCTCCCTGCAAACCCCAACCCCTGCTGCTGGCTGTGGGATTTTTGGTGTGAGGCTATCTATGCACTCTATCCGCCAGAATTTGGCATTTAGCTCTTAGTTACATCTAGTAAAGACCAGTTTTATCAATTAAAGAGAAGGTGCATTTGTTCCTCAATCAAGCAAGAACACCTGTGTTGTAGTGTTTTATAGCTCATGTATATTTATAGTAATGAAAAGACTGAATTGTACACGTTTCAGTGCCTTTCTTGTGTTATGAAAGGCAGGTAGACGTTATAGCCATAGATAAAAATTCGTAGTTAAATTGCACACTGACCTTAAATCTCCCTGTATATGCCCTTGCATTTTGCATGTCAAAAGTTGGATTACTGGGCATGTGTTGAAGCCTGCCCTGCTACATGTTAGGCAAGTGTGCATTAGTACATAGCCAGAAGTTCTTCATTCTTTTACAATGTTTTTGACAGTTCATCTCATCATAAAAACATAAATAATTCAGGAAATTTGTGGGGAAAAGAATTACATTTTACAAAAGATGTTTCAAAGTCTTCCTAGAACTTAGATGATAGAACCTAACAGTTACTTTGTATCTAGTTGATACATTTCATGTTAATTTAATATCACAGTACATTTTATTAATCAAAATTATGTAGCATGTGACTCTCTTGGCTTTCAGGGTTCTCAATTTTTGTTCTTTTGTTGCATGTACTGTATGTTTAGAGGAGACCAGTTATATACTCAATATGGTTTTACTGTGCCTTACACAAAGAGAAAATCTATACAGAATGTATATCATGGGGTGGGGTAACAGAGTCTCTACTGCACTGTTAGGTGATGGCACACAGAGCATGTCCCAGAACATTTCTGTGCTTAATTACCCAACCAAAGAGATCTAAAGTATGTATGTTGTACTGTAATAGGGGTTTATGCCTGGACAATTAAGTGTTTTATTTGTTTTCTGAAATGATGTGAACTTATTTTTCTAAACACTATGCTAAATAAACTTTATATTTATACATACCTTGTGTTTAAAAAGTTATTTATCCCTGGAAAAACAGAGAACAGGAGGGAAAAACAAAAACCCACACAAACATTTCATAGGCTGGCAGGTACAAGGACAATAGGAGTCACTTTAGAACAATCTCTATTGGTCTTTGTATAAAATTATGCAATTCACTTAATTGTACTTCATACTCAGAGCTAAATTAGATTTCATCTTCCTTAAAGGAAAGGAATGTGTCTTATTCATTGAGGTGTTCCAAAATCTGACCCTCATTCTCTATAAGGTATAGTGGAATTAAATTCAATGATCCAAAGACCTTTCCATGCCCAATCTTACTGGAAGAGCTCGATATAATCCATCTTTAAAGCATTCCCATTAGCCAAAGTCTGGTTCCACTGCAGTGGGGTCCACCAGTGGTTTGGCATAAAGTTATGGACACAACTGCGCCACTGAGTATGTAAATGACTTGGCCCTGCTAGAGTTTGATCCTACTTTTAAAATTACATGACCTCTGATTCTGTATGCCTCCCACACTGAAATGAAGAGGAGTTTGGATAAAGGAGATTGGACCAACTGTACAATTGTATTCCAAAACTAGTTAAAGCCATCAAATTAGTTTCAGATATATCTAGACTTTGTTATATTCTTGTCATTCACTTCATTTGTTTAGTAATGTTCTGTGTAGTTAAGCCAGTTACAGCGAACAGTGTCTCACTGAGTATAGGATCAGAGTATTGTGGAGTAATTACATTTTATAACACCTTAACGAAACAAATATTTTAGAACACTTGACAGGTCACATAAGTACTTCAAACATTTGTGGCTCTGCAGAATCTAGCAAACCAAATAAAACCCCTCACGGGGAATTCAAGACTTTTCAGCATATGATTCCATCCCACTTTTCCTGTTTCCCTTAAGAAATAGTAAGTGTGGGGCACGTGGGTGGCTCAGTCGGCTAAGCACCGGACTTCAGCTCAGGTCATGATCTCCTGGTTCATGGGTTCAAGCCCCGCATCAGGCTCTGTGCTGACAGCTCAGAGCCTGGAGCCTGCTTCAGATTGTGTCTCCCTCACTCTCAGCCCCTCCCCCACTTGTGCTCTGTCTCTCTCTCTCTCTCTCTCTCTCCCTCTCAAAAATAAACATTTAAAAAAATATTTAAGAAATAGTAAGTGTGGGGTGGCTGGCTGGCTCAGTTGGTGGAGCATGTGACTCTTGATCTCAGGATTGTGAGTTCAAACCCCATGTTGGGTGTGGAGCTTACTTAGCAAAAGATAATAAATGTGGAAATCTACTTCTGCACATGACTACTTTCAATAAGAATAGATAGTAAATAAAGGTACCTTCAGATAATGATCAGTGCTATAAAGTCAATACACAGGGTAATGAAATTGAGCATGGGGAATGGTAGAGGTGGGGACCTGAATTAGATTGGTCAAGGAAAGTCTCAAGGAAGTAAACTTTCAACAGAGAGGCTTGAATGAAGAGAGAGAACCAGCTCACAAGACCTAGAAAAATAGCATTCCAGACCTACGGAACAGCAGGTACAAAGGCCCTGAGGGGAAGAGTAGAGAGTCTGGATCAGTGTTAATCCTAGAAGACATTTGGTAGCAGATCTAGACAGAGAGATAGGCAGGTGCCAGGTCACAGGTAGAACTTAATTGGTCTGTGTTTGGATTTGAGTCAGAGAAGCAAAGAATGATATAACATGATTTACGCTTTATAATATCACCATGTCGATTCTTTGGAGAATGGCATTGTAGGAGGCCATTCTTGGGAGGGAAGGAATTAGGAAACTATGTCATGTTGTCCTAAGCTGTTGAACAGGAAATACTTCAGGAGCTGTTGAAGCACGTATGGCAGTTTTTCCCCAAATGTCTCCAGAATTTTGTGCTTTCCAAGCCTTCTGTCTACTCTGCCTCCTGCTGTTAGCCAAAGCTGCCAGCTTCCTGCTATGACTGTCCCAGTCTGAACCTGTGCCCTGAACTCCAGTCTGGTGGATCCAGTTCCCTAAAGGATATTTTCAGAATGTCCTGGTCACCTATGACTCTACATATGAAAATTTTAAATCATTATCTTTGCCTTAAGCCTGTTCCTCATTTGTAGTAGCAGTCATTCATCCATTGGCCAAATAAAAAATCTGGGACTCACTCTGGAGTCTTCTCTCCCTTTCTTCCCATCTCCCCCACTAGATCACTACATATCTCCATGAATGCTCCTTTACTGTCTCTTGAATAAGTTACTGCCCTTCCATTTCTACAGTTTCTGCCATAGTTGAGGCACTTATCTTTTTTTTTAAGATTTTATTTTTTTTTAAGTTTTTTTATTTATTTTCGAAAGAGAGAGAGAGACCATGCAAGTGGCAGGGAGAGGTGGGGAAAGAGGGAGGGAGAGAGAGAGAATCCCAAGCAGGCTCTGCACTGTCAGCACAGAGCCCGATGTGGGGCTCAAACTCACAAACAGGGAGATCATGACCTGAGTCAAGAGCAAGCGTTGATCACTTAACCAACCAAGCCACCCAGGTGCCCCTTAAGATTTTATTTTTAAGCAATCTCTACAGCCAATGTGGGACTTGAACTCACAACCCCAAGATCCAGAGACGCACGCTCCACCAACTGAACCAGCTAGGTGTCCCAGCATTTACCATTTCTTGACTGAACTATTACAACTGCCTTCTATTTGGTATCTCAGTGTCTGGTCCTCATTCCAGGCTACAGTACAATTATACTTAGATGCAACTTCCAGAATTCAAGACATTTCAGCCCTCGTGTTCCAGCTTAGAACCTTTAATGGTCTCCATTGTCTATGAAATACCATTTAAACCCTTAACATACAAAGCCCCCAGGACCCAGCCCCTACCTCTTTGTCTCGTCATGTTTCTAACCACATGAAACTGTTCCCCAAAGGGACCAGGTTCTTTCTCACCTACCCAGTCTCCAAGGCTCACTAGAAAGCACTAGGGAGACTAGTGCTCCAGGAAGCTCTCTGTCTCGCCCTCTTAAGCAGAACAGTGTGAGGCTCATTCTGTGACTAGACAAGGATTTATACCTTCCTTTAGTGTAGCACCTACCACATCATTGTAATTATATGTTTGCTTCTCTGCACTTTCATCTCTATTTCTCTGGCATTTAGTCTAGGAAAGCATAGTAGGCACTTAAAAAAATAAGTGCTGAATAAAACAGTGACTCTGCTGTCCATTCCTTTAAATCATTTCACTTGCTCTGGATTAAGAAACTACATTGCTGGGGCACCTGGCCAGCTCAGCTGGCAGAGCATACAACTCTTGATCTTGGGGTTGTTAGTTCAAGCCCCACACTGGCTGTAGAGATTACTTAAAAAATAATAAAATCTTAAGAAAAAAAAAAAGAAAGAAACTTCACTGTTAAACTAGTTAAAGCATTATCCCTATTTAGAGCACAAAAAATAAATGGATACATTTTAGGTTAGGGCCTGACAGTGATTCTTTGAAACTTCTGGCATTAGTGGATGTTCTTTATGGTATCTTCCTTACTGCTCCAAGGTTTTTTCTATTTACTTCCAAATAGAGGTTGGGTTCCAGAAGATAGAGGTTGGCTAAAGTTTGACAGACAAGTGGGGCATTAGCACAAAATGTAGTCACTAAGCCTTTTTAGATCAATGTTTCAAAATAGCAGTGATGTACAGAAAAGCTATTTATACTTATGTATAGATACACTTTCTAAAAATATTCTCTCTGTGGATGTATTCCTATTACTTGTATTTGAACTGAGCAGATGTCTAAAGAGTCTATGAGGAATAGTAAATGGAACGTAGAATTTAGGCATCAGGAAATCTGGATTCTAATTAGCTTTTAGATTTGGGAGATATCAGTTGACCCTCTGAAACCTATTTTTTTTTCCCTAGTGGAATGGGTATGGTGGGTATCCTTATATTTGAGATCCATGTAGCTATAAGGAAAGAACAAGGGTTAAAAAAAAAAAAAGAACATTCCCTTCCCCCCACCACCACCCAGGTTAAGAAGATCAAATCAATTACAGAACGAAAATACACCGGGGCCTGCCAAGAACTACAAATGTTAAGATAAAATAATTGATACTGAGTTAACAACCTGTAACATACTAGGATTAGAGGTGTAGAGCTGGGTGAGACATGTGTGGTTTTATCTTCCACCTTCTCTACCTGTGTCTACTTTGCTCCCCACTGGTTCTCCCCTTCTCTTAGGTATTGCCCTACCTCCCCAAGTGCCTTAAGTGATCCTCCTGGGGTGGGTGGTTAACAGTTTAAGATGTGATGAGCCCAGCCCCCACCCCCAGGATTTTGCTCCCCCCCCCACCTCTCCTCAGGAATTTGCATTTTAAGGAAGGCTTTTAAAGATACAAAAGAACCACGTTGTGATCATGAATGATAATTTTCAGATTAATAAAACTGAGCAAGGTGTTCCCTTTTTCTAAGAGCAGCAGACAAGGGTGTGTGTGTGTGTGTGTGTGTGTGTGTGTGTTCATTTGGGGGACAGGGAAAGAAGGACAGATGAGCAGAGGAAAAGAGAGAATGTCTCCAGTTCCCTTCTTTGTGTGCTCCACTTCCCTACTGGATATCAAGGACCAGAGAGTGGAATTTGAGCTGTTGGGTCCTCTGAAAAATATTAACAGCATAGTTTTTCCCATGCGCATCTTATCCAGAGTCTAGGACATTTTCTTCAGGAGGATTCCTGTGTTGAAAAGTCATTAGCTATAATGAAACCATAAAAATTAGCCAGAGAAAAACAAAGGTTGTTCCGGGTTTCTCTGTTTTGTTTTGCTTTTTAAGATGTGAGGTATATAGGAGATGTGCCAAAAGAAAACCCAAAATACACATTTGGTTGAAATTATGGAATTTAATACAAGTTTGTATTCATTTTTATTTATTTAATAAGTACATTCTTACTGTGTTCCTTAAAAGATGGATGGATGGACTTGGATATCTTGGTAGAGATGTATTACTCATTCCCTGGCAAATTTATTTTATTAGCATTTAATGGGGAAAAAAAGATTAATGAAATCTTGCCCCTGCATGAATAAAGTGATCAAGTATCCTATCCTAATCATCCCTGATAGATTTTTCCAAAATCTCTCCAATGAATACACACTAGTTCTAAGAATACATACAATCTTACCTAATAAGAGTCCCTTATTCTTTTTTTTTTTAAGTGTTATTTATTTATTTTGAGACAGAACATGCACGTGTGAGTGGAGGGGGACAGAGAGGGAGAGAGAAAATCCCAAACAGGCTCCACTGAGCCCTGGGACCGACACAGGGCTCCATCTCACGACTGTGAGATCATGACCTGAGCCGAAATCAAAAGTCAGACACTTAACCAACTGAGCCACCCAAGGCACCCAAAGAGTCCCTTACTTCTAGTCTCACTATACAGTCATACTCTAATACCTTAGCAAACATGAATCTGTCTTTCCAAGAACAAGCACAGATTTTCATATCAGGTAGCAAATTGATAGTATTGTAATACTGAGCTCCTAGTATGAGTGAAGCTGTATTAATACAGAATTTGTGCTTTTTCGGGGAGGGATAAATTAGGCTAAAACCTGTCTTTATTTTAAATGGTGCATATTGACAATATAAGTTAAATGTATGAACAAGATTGGGTCCCTATGTAAAGTATCTAAGGTGAAAGTCTATCAAACACTTTTAATTCCTTAGAAGCACTCTCAAATATAATAGCTATTGAAATATTAAATACAGGGGCGCCTGGGTGGCGCAGTCGGTTAAGCGTCCGACTTCAGCCAGGTCACGATCTCGCGGTCCGTGAGTTCGAGCCCCGCGTCAGGCTCTGGGCTGACGGCTCGGAGCCTGGAGCCTGTTTCCGATTCTGTGTCTCCCTCTCTCTGCCCCTCCCCCGTTCATGCTCTGTCTCTCTCTGTACCAAAAATAAATTTAAAAAAAGTTGAAAAAAAAAAAAATTAAAAAAAAAAAAAAGAAATATTAAATACAAAGTATCTCTGTTTATCAAAGCAGATCCCCAGATTAAGACTACAAGAAAATATTTTCTAAGCTATTATATGGTCTATAAATAAAACTTCCTTTTAACTTTTTTCTATAATCCAAAATTGTTCATTAATTCACACTAACATACCTCCTTTCAGGCTTTCTTGGGTTTCTCCATGAAAACTGTTAGATGTGTCTGTAAAGCACGGAAATTTTTAGAAAGAAAAGGAAATAGGTGCAACCTTTGATATACGATCCTAAATATTACTTTATATGCCCGATAATCATATTACCTTACATGCATACTCCCCAGAGGTCTGGAGTAAACAGAAGTCATAGATGCCTCCCATTTCTTTTCACAAATAAAGAATACGCCAATGTTCAGTGGAGATTTGCTCTTCCCAGTGGCAATTTGATGAAGCTCAAATCTTGGCAATGACAATGCACCTGTTATAAACATAAGACCAGGCTTGTGATTTGGGCCCAAGTTCCTGTACCTGAAGCCAAAACTGTGCTAAAGGACCACTTTCAGCCTCTGGAAACATCAGGAACCCTGAAAAGCTCCCAAAGCTCTGCTTGGTTGAATCAGTTTACTTCATTTAAAGCAAACCCCAGCATCCATAGGCCAAGTGCCAGGTACATTACTGGGATTCAAAAATGGACCGGTCAGTCTTTAACGTCTAAGAACGGAATTAAGTGGATTGATACAGACATACAAACTATCCATGCAAAAGTACTACAAAAGAGGTATGTATAACATGTTCAGAAGTAATACTGCATTTTAAAAATATATTTTAAGAGTACTCTGGCAGGGCAGAGACAAAGGATATGCTAGGTGTGTGATACAGCTTTTATAATAAGGATTTTAGACTTCAAAGGCAATGGTAATCATGAAAAGCATTATTTTTTTTAACTCACTCTTTTTATTATTGCAAAATAGATTATTTCCTATAGAAAACAAAACAGAAGACACAAAATCATACATAATCCCATCACCTGGAGATAATAATAGCCAACATTAAGTATGTATTTACTACTTAAGTACTCTTCAAAATGGTTTTACATGTGTTACTTCCTTTTTTCATTAAAACAACCCTGTGAAGTATGTATAATTCCAATCCCTGTTTTGCAGACAAGGATACTGAAACACAGTGGATGTGAGTAACTGTCCTAAATGTTCATAGCAAGTAAGTAGCTGAGCTAGCTCCAAAGATGACCTTCCCTTTTCAAAGTTATTTATTTATTTTTATTTTTCTCACGTACGCTTCACACCCAGCATAGAGCCCAACATGGGGCTTGAACTCACAACCCTGAGATCAAGAGTTGCATGCTTTACTGACTGAGCCAGCCAGGCACCCCTTAAAATTGTACGGATTTTTTTTAATTTTTATTGTTTATTTATTTTTTGTTTTTAAAAATTACATCCAAATTAGCATATAGTGCAACAATGATTTCAGGAGTAGATTCCTTAGTGCCCCTTACCCAATTAGCCCATCCCCCCTCCCAGAACCCCTCCTGTAACCCTCAGTTTGTTCTCCATATTTATGAGTATCTTCTGTTTTGTCCCCCTCCCTGTTTTTATATTATTTTTGTTTCCCTTCCCTTATGTTCATCTGTTTTGTCTCTTAAAGTCTTCATATGAGTTAAGTCATATGAATTTTGTCTTTCTCTGACTAATTTCACTATTTATTTTTTCAATGTTTATTTATTTTTGAGAGAGACAATGCAAGAGGGGGAGAGGCAGAGAGGCAGGGAGACACAGAATCCGAAGCAGGCTCCAAGCTCTGAGCTGTCAGCACAGGGCCCGATGTGGGACTCGAACTCACGAACTGTGAGATCACGACCTGAGATGAAGTTGGACACTTAACTGACTGAGTCACCCAGGAACCCCTATAGGAATTCTTTATATATTCTGGATATTAAGCTCTTTTCAGATATATGGTTGGCAAATATTTTCTCCCATTCCATAGACTGCCTTTTCATTCTGTAGATTATGTTCTTTGATGAACAAAAGGGTTTTTTCCTTTTTTAATTATAGTTGACAATGTTACATTAGTTTCAGGTGTACAACATAGTGATTCGACAACTGTATACATTATGCTATGCTCACAAGCATAGCCACCATCTGTCACCATGCAACATTATTATAGTACCATTCACTGTATTCCCTGTGCTATAACTCTCAGATGAACACAAGTTTTTAAGTTTGATATAGTCCCATTTGTCTATTTTTGCTTTTGTAGCCTGTACTTTTGGCAGTATATCCAAGAATTCATGCCACATCCAATATCATGAAGATTGTCTCCTTTCTTTTAGGAGTTTTATAGTTTAGGGTCTTATATTTAGGCTTTGAATACATTGGATTAATTTTTGCGTAAGAGTCTACTTTCATTTTTTTGCATGTGGATATTCAATTTTCCCAGCACTATTTGATGAAGAGGCTGCCCTTTCCCCGTTGAGCAAAGCTTGCTCTTATAATATACATTTAAAGAGAGGCATTGTAAGGAATTGGCTGACTTGATTATAGAGATTAGCAAGTCCCAAGATCAGCAGTGTGACCCAGCAAGCTGGAGAGCCAGGGGAGCCAATCGTTTAGGCCTCTGAGCACCTATCATACTTTATTCCATTATATATACATATCAATTAGTATACAGGCCAGTCTGCTGTTCCAGAGACTCAAAATTACAACGACTTCAATAAGACAGAAGTTTATTTCTCTCACATAACAATCCAGAGGTGAGTGGTGTAGGCTGGTGAGGCAGTTCTGCCTCATCAGCTCATCCAGGATCCCAGGCTGGTAGTTGGTCCCTGTGACCTTCAACACTGATTTCCAATCCCTGTTATTTCCCAGCCCACAGGAGGAAAAAGAAAAAAAAAGGTCTGGAGTAGGAGCTTCCTCTCTAAGAAACAATCAAGCTATTTCTTGTAACACTTCTTACATGTAATTGACCCAAACCTACTCACACGCCCAATACTTAACTTCAAGGGAAACATAGTCTCTAGGCGAGTGGCCATATACCCCACTAAAAGTGAAATAATCTGGGGTGCCTGGGTGGCTCAGTCGGTTAAGCGTCCGACTTCAGCCCAGGTCATGATCTCACGGTCCGTGAGTTTGAGCCCCGCATCGGGCTCTGGGCTGATGGCTCAGAGCCTGGAGCCTGCTTCCGATTCTGTGTCTCCCTCTCTCTCTGACCCTCCCCTGTTCATGCTCTGTCTCTGTCTCAAAAGTAAAATAAACGTTTAAAAAAAATTTTTTTTTAATAAAATAAAAAAAATAAAAGTGAAATAATCCTATTCCTAAAAGAAGGGGACAGTAGACACTGGCAGTCAGTTAGTGGCACCTGCCACTATATTTAGCCCACTTTCTTGAAGCCTATGGACTTTCCCTTCTACATAACAGAATGGAAGCAGTTATGTAAATGAGTCCGAAAATGCCACTTTTCCACTACACATCTGTAGATCCCACTTCCAATCAGAATGATAAATATCATCTTTAAATTATCATCTCGGGGCGCCTGGGTGGCTCAGGCGATTGAGCGTCCAACTTCGGCTCAGGTCATGATCTCATAGTTCATGAGATCGAGCCCTGCATCGGGCTCTGTGCTGACAGCTTAGAGCCTGGAGCCTGCTTTGGATTCTGTGCCTCCCTCTCTCTCTGCTCCTCCTCCACTCATGCTCTCTCTCTCTCCTTCAAAAATAAATAAAAACATTTAAAAAATAATTAAATGATCATCTCCTGTCTCCTTACAAAGTTTGAGACAATGGTAAATAAGTAGGCAAGTAAGTAAATAAAGTTTGAGACAATGTACAACTCCTGGTTTAAGATACAACTTGAAAGTGTTCATTTTTTAGTGTCCAGATTCATTAGTAATCAAAGAAATGTAAGCTCCTTGAGGGCAAGGACAGTGTCTTACCATTGTCATCAGAAGAACATCTGCATACTATAGGTGTTTGGATAACAAATGTTGCATGAATGAATAAGATACAAGCTTTTAATATGAAATACTATTATCACCTATTAAATTACTAAAGATTTAAAATAATGGTAATGTTGGGGCACGTGGCTGGCTCAGTTGGTGGAGTGTGCCACTCTTGATCTTGGGGTGAGTTTGAGCCCCACATTAGGTGTAGAGATTTAAAAGTAAAATCTTAAAGTAAATAAATAAATAAAATAATATAAAGATGATGCTTAATGCTGATAAAGATGCAATAAGGCCAATAGTTTCACAGATGACAGATGGAGCTATAAATTCCAGATGGAAGGGCAATTTGTCAAATTACAACTACAAAAAGAAACTAATATTTGTTGATCACAGGGGCAAGACAAAAAACAAAAACTATTTAGTTTATTTAACAAAAATTTGTGAATGCATTATCTTGATGAGGGTATGCTCTTTCATATATTACTGGTGGGAGTTCATTTGGGATGGCAATTGTGAAGACATTTTGGGAAGGCCTAGCACAATACTACTGACTTAGTACTTTCTCCCCCAGAGATTTGTTGTACAGATATATTTGCACATTTTGATACTCCTACATATAGGGGTACTTGATGCAGGCTTGTTTGTAGTGTCAAAAGACTAGAAAAAGCCTAGATGTCCATCATTGGAAGGAGGCAATTTTTTTGCAATTTTTAAAAATTTTTATTTATTTTTGAGAGAGAGAGAGAGCATGCACACAAGTGGGGGAGGGGCAGAGAGAGAGGGAGACAGGATCTGAAGCAGGCTCTGCAGTGACAGCAGAGAGCCTGAAGCGGGGCTCGAACCCACGAACCGTGAGATCACGACCTGAGCCAAAGTTGGACGTTTAACCAACTGAGCCACCCAGGTGCCCTACCATACAGTTTTTAAAAAAATATATTGTTGGGACTCCTGGCTGGCTTATCCAGTAGAGCATGCGACTCAATCTCAGGGTGGTGAGCTCAAGGCTCAAGCCCCATGTTGCCTGTACAGTTTACTTTTTTAAAAAAAGGTGTCCTCTGACTTCAGAAGTAGTTTAGTACACAGTTAAATAGACCAAATATTAAGAAAAAAATAAGTAAATAAATAAATAATGAAAATCAAAGTACACAAGAGTATTTTCATAATACCATAATTTGGTAGGTTTCTTTAAAAGTGGCAGAGGAAGATACATACATGTATATAAAGAGAGGGAGAGACAGTCTGGGAAAGAAGAAACATGCTTGAAGGTAACTTGTGCATTTTCATACCCTTTTAAATTGTTTAATTCTTTTTATCATGTATCACTTTTACCAAAAAATTTTTAAAAAACTTTACATTAAAAAAATTTTTAAGGGGCGCCTGGGTGGCGCAGTCGGTTAAGCGTCCGACTTCAGCCAGGTCACGATCTCGCGGTCTGTGAGTTCGAGCCCCGCGTCAGGCTCTGGGCTGATGGCTCGGAGCCTGGAGCCTGTTTCCGATTCTGTGTCTCCCTCTCTCTCTGCCCCTCCCCCGTTCATGCTCTGTCTCTCTCTGTCCCAAAAATAAATAAAAAACGTTGAAAAAAAAAATTTAAAAAAAAAATTTAAAAAAAAAAGGGGGGGTCACCCTGGTGGCTTAGTCTGAAGCATCCAAGTTCGGTTCAGGTCATGATGTCGCAGTTCCTGGGTTCCAGCCTCCCATCGGGCTCTGTGCTGACAGCTCAGAGCCTGGAGCCTGTTTCAGATTCTGTGTCTCCTTCTCTCTCTGCCCCTCCCCTGCTTGCACTCTGTCTCTCTCTCAAAAATAAATAAATATTAAAGAAAAAAAATTTTAAAGTAAAAAAAAACCTTAAAAGTCACTATTCATACCCTTTGATTCTGTAATTCTCTTTGTAGCAACATATCCCAAAAAATAATGTGAGATACAAACAAAAATGTATGCCCACAATGCATCAAAAACTTGGAAATAACCTATATGTCTAATATTATGGGACCAATTGTGAAAAGTATAATTACTAAAATTTTCGATGATACTAGAAATTATCTAATGAAAAACCAAAAAGAAAAAAAAAAGACAACAAGTACATATGACACAGCATTATCAGTTGTTGGCACTGAGAAGTAGCACTATGGATGTGTTCTTTTCTGCTTCTTTATACTTTTTTTTAAAAATATATCAGCCAGGGCTCTTTTGATTGTAAGTGACAGAAACCCCAAACTAGTTTAATTTAAAGAATATTTATTGGCTCACTGAACCAGTTATAAGAACTGAGTGGAAACAGGGACTCCTTTCCATCTCTGCTCTCTGCTCCTCTCTGTACATTGGGGCCACAGATCTGCCTTCTCCACAAGCCTTATGACTCTATTGCCAGCAGCTCCTGGATTCACATTTTCTAGTTTTGCCACTAGAGAAATAAAGAATGTTCCCCCAATTCTTTTTATGTGTGTGTGTGCAGTGGTGGGAAGGTGCATCGGGAGAAAACAGATGCAGCAAAAATAATCCCAATGAAAAATTCTCATTGGCCATTTTAGATCACATGTCCAGCAATTTCACAATCACAGTGGCCAGGGCAGTGGTAACCAGAGAATGGAATTGGCTAACGTGGGTCAGTTATCTACTCTTAAGCCAATCACCATGGACAGAAAAGCAGGCTAATGAAAGAAGACAGATCCAAGGGGAGGTGACAGGGTCTGTTCTGCTTGAGTTGGGCAAGTCAGCACAGCCTACATTCCTCATGCTGTAGCAGAAATTTTTTAAAAACTTTTTGATGTTTATTTATTTTTGAGAGAAAGAGACAGAGTGCAAGCAGGGGAGAGGCAGAGAGAGGGAGACAGAATCTGAAGCAGGCTCTAGGCTGTCAGCACAGAGCCCAACATGAACCACCATGAACCACAAGATCATGACCTGAGTGGAAGTCAGACACTTAACTGACTGAGCACTGAGGCGCCCCTGTAGCAGAATTAAAAAACAAACAAACAAAAAAACAAAAAAACAGCAGTACAGGGGTGCCTGGGTGGCTCAGTTGGTTGGGCCTCTGACTCTTGATTTTGGCTTGGGTCATGGTCCCAGGGTCTGGGATTGAGCCCTGCGTTGGGTTCCATGCTAAGGGTGGGGCCTACTTGGGGTCCTCTCTCTCTCTCTCTCTCTCTCTCTCTCTCTCTCTCTCTCTTTGCCCCTCTCCCCAACTTGTGCTCTCTCTCTCTCTCAAAAAATAAAAATAGGGGCATCTGGATGTCTCAGGTGGTTAAGCATCTGACTCTTGATCTTGGCTTAGGTCATGATCTCACAGTTTGTAGGATCGAGCACCATCAGTGCTGCATTATCAGTGCAGAGCCTGCTTGGGATTCTCTCTCTCTCTCTCTCTCTCCCTGCCCCTCCCCTGCTCAAGTACGCATGTGGGCGTACTCTCTCTCTCAAAATAAATAAACTTAAAAAAATAAAAATAATAAATAAATAAAAACAGCAGTGCCCACTAGGGCCAGATGGTTGGTGTGACATACCCAGAAAATAAAAGAGCTGCTGGGCCATCAAAATCACAACTGTCCATTGTGCTATATTTTCTTTTCTTTCAAAACAATTTTTTTGAAGTTTATTTATCCACCTTGAGAGGTGGGGAGGGGAAAAGGAGAGAGAGAGAGAGGGCAAGGCTGCATCCCACAAACTTCGAGATCATGACTTCAACAAAATCAAGAGTCTGACACTCAATGAACCGAGCCACCCAGATGCCCCTGTGAACATGTTTTACTTGGATAATCAGGAAAAAAATTTTTTTTTACTTTTTTTAATGTTTATTTATTTTTGAGAGCAAGAGAGACAGAGCATGAGTAGGGGAGAGACAGAGAGAGAGGGAGACAGAATTCGAAATAGGTTCCAGGCTCTGAGCTGTCAGCACAGAGCCCGATGCAGGGCTCGAATTCACAGACCATGAGATCATGACCTGAGGTAAAGTCGGACACTTAACCGACTGAGCCACCCAGGTGACCCAGGAAAAATTTTTTTTTAATTGAAAGAAAAAAAAAAACCCAGCATTTCCTTTTCTTTTTCCTTCTTGCCCTGAGGTTTACTAGTGCCTCTGGAATACTTCCTTATAGGCTTTCTGATCATTTGAAGAAACAATTATATTCATCCTCTGATTACAACTTGAAATCAAACTTGCTCTCCTTTAAATGGCCTGGTAAAATAATTTTCTGAAACCCAGCACCTGGTTCGTTGGTTTTTTCCCCAAGACACCCTCCAGGCAATAGAAACACACATCTGAGTCCTATTCCATGGTTTGAATATTGGGGTGAGGCTCAGTTCTAAAGGCCCTGGTTTCCACATCTCTCCGCCTCTCCCGAATTGGTCAAGTCTGAATTTATTGACCTTTACAGCACAATACAATATACCCTTGTTTGCTTTGGCCTGTCCTGATGAGTAAGGAGTCCAAAATCCTGTTTCATTTGCTAATTCTGTTGTATATTTTAGTCACTTTCTGTACACATCACTAGACACCTTTCTTAATGACTCATTATTTCAATGTTTAGAAAAAAAGAGATTATATAATATATTCTACTTTCTTATGATTTAAATGACTTCTTTCTGTAAAATTATGAGAGTATGGGCACCAACCCATAATCGGAATACTTGTTACAAATTTACTTCTAAGTGTAGCAGAAGAAGCTACTATTCTATTAGATATAAGATATATATTAGATATATTAGGATATATATTAGATATAGGATAAAAATTATACAAAATTATAAAAGTTGAAGATGAAATTTTTACTTTTAACTGTGGCAAAATACACATAATATGAAGTCTGCTGCTGTAACCATTTAAAAAATTTTTTTTCTGAAGGATAAAGAGGTGGGGGTGCCTTGGTGGCTCAGTTGGTTGATCCCAGGGTTGTAGGATTGAGCCCTGTGTCAGGCTCCTCAGTGACAGGGCAGAGCCTGCTTGGGATTCTCTCTCTCCCTCTCTTTCTGTCCCTCCCCTGCTTTCACTTTGTCTTTCTTTAAGTTTTATTTATTTATTTGGGGTCAGGAGGGGCAAAGGAAGAGGGAGAGAGAGAGAATCTTAAGCAGGCTACACAACCAGCACAGAGTCTGACTCGGGGCTGGATCTGACTACTGTGAGATCATGACCTGAGCTAAAATCAAGAGTCAGATGCTTACCCAACTGAGCCACCAAGGTGCCCCATTGTAACCATTTTAAGTGTACCATTCAATAGTGTTAAGTACATTCACGTTGTTGAGCAACCATTTCCAGTATTGTTTTCATCTTGCAAAACTGAAACTCTATACCCATTAAACAACAACTTGTCATTCCTCCCTTCCCTGAGCTCCTGGAAACCACCCTTTTATTTTCTAACTCCATGAATTTGACTCCTCTGGGTATTTCATATTAGTAGAATCATACACTATTGGCCCTTTTGTGTCTGACTTACTTCACTTACCACAATGTCCTCAAGTTTCATCCAAGTTGTAGTATGTGTCAGAATTTCATTCCTTTTTAAGGCTGAGTAATATTCTACTGTATGTATATACCACATTTTCCTCATCCATTCAAAAATGAACACTTGGGTTACTTCTATCTTTTGGCTATTGTAAACAATGCTGCTAGGAGAATGGGTATACAGATTATCTCTTCAAGACTCTGCTTTTAATTCTTTGGAATATATACCCAGAAGTGGAATGCTGTTTATATGGTAATTCTTTTTTTAACTTTTTGAGGAACTGTTACACTATTTTATATAAAGGCTGCACTGTTTTATATTCCTACCAACAGTACACAAGTGTTCCAATTTCCCCACATCATCACCAATACTTGATTTTTTGTTTTTTGGTAGTGGCCATTCTAATGCATATGGGATGGAAAATAACTCTGTCCTTAGCCTTTCATATTGTGCATGAGGAACTGAGACCCAGCCACTTAAAAAACAATTGTTCAAGGTAATGCGAATCATTTGAGGGAGTAAAATGTAATGTTTAAAACATTGAACTCTGGAGCTAAATTACCACTTTTTTAAAAATCTTTTTTGTTTATTTATTTATTTTTGAGAGAGAGACAGAGAAAGAGAGAGAGAGAATGTGAGCAGGGGAGGGGCTAGGAAAGAGGGAGAACAAGAATCCAAGAAGGCTCTGCTCTGTCAGCATAGAACCTGACACGGGGCTCGAACTCACAAACCATCATCATGATCTGAACCGAAACAAAGAGTTGGACACATAACCAATTGAGCCAGCCAGTCACCCCTACATTACCACTTTTTAATCCTGGCTCTGCCACTAACTGGCTATGCAACCTTGGGCAAGTTACTTAACTTCTCCGTGTCAGTTTCCTTATCTCTAAAGCAAGTATAATTTAAGAGAACTTACCTCATAGAGTTATTGTGGTAAGGACTAAATGAGACACAGTTAAAATGCATCTTAAAGATGGCCACAGATTGTTTGACATTCCTCCCATGGAAAGGTGGGATCTAATTCCCTTCCCCTTAAACCTGCACTGACCAAAGGCACTCACCTGTCACTAATGAAACACAGTTGAAGTGATGCTTCTTGCCTTCCAACTCTGGGTCAGAAGAAGCCTTTCAGCTTCTGCCTTGGTCTGTCTCCAGGACCACTTTCTCCAAGAAAAGCCACTTGCCATGTAAGAAGTATGACTACCCTGTGGAGAGACCCAGAAGCTACATAGAAAGGAAGAGGGGTTGTACTGAGTTCAGCTTTTCTGCCATCCTGACAAGGTGTCAGGCATCTGAGTGAGCCTGTTTGGACCCTCCAGACTAAACCAGCTATCAGGTGAATAGGACCGAGTGACCCCAGTCAATACCACATGGAGCAAAATAATTGATAGCCAACTTTTCCCCAAGTATTATTTTTACATAATTTTGATATTGAATTACACAGCATTGATCACTGGAACAAATGTCTGGTGTATAATAAGTGGCACTAGAATGTAAGCTCTGTAAGGACAGAGATTTTTGCCTTTTTTCTTTATTGCTGTTTCCCTGGGGCTTAGAGCAATACCTGCCATATAATCGATGTTCAATAAATATTTGTTCAGTGAATGAATGAAAGTTAAACCCTTGTTTTTATTAGGGGTAGATGGTACTGAGAACTAGTCTACTGATTGGAGTTCTTTGTATCACTCCATGCTAACCTAAAAAGTGCTGCAGTCCTTTGTGTACTCATAAAAAGTTACTGGTAAATATATCCAAATTTGCAAGGGTTAGAGACCATCAAGAGAGACTGCATGGTGTTTCTTACACTAACGCTACAGTACCAGCTGTACAACTTACAGCTCCATAATCCTAACAGCCATGCAAAATTTATAGTATTGTTTTTTCCCATTCAACACGAGGATACTAAGGATTACAGATGTTAGGTACTTTGCCCAACCAAAGATGAGAAGTGGAAGCTTCAAGATTTGAACCCAGATCTGCCTCCTCCTTGAAGAGCACACTTCAGTCTAGAAAACTATTCATAAGGATCAACGGCACATAACAGTGGGTAGGAAGGGTCTGTTGCTTAAAAGTCAGAAAGAGCCATTCAAGTGCCAGCACTACTTCTGCCCAGCTGTGAGACCTTCTTCAAGTCACATAACACACCTCACTTTTCAGCCAGAAAACGGGAAGACTGATCCCTCTCCTGCCTACTTCACAGTGTGATTTGGGTGATTCTCACAACCCAAACACATCTGCAAACATGCTTCTGCAGAAAGACCTTCCCATGGCAGCAGAGATAGAAAAACATGGGCAGAGGTTTTTGAGGTTCTGAATAGATCCAACACAAATATTTTTGACAAAAGAGTGGGAATTCATGATTCCAAATTTGAAATAATCTTTGGCAAAGCAAATCGAGTTCAAAAGAAATAAATGTTAAGACTTTTAAGATATTTCCAAATAAAGCATATATTCATCTAAAGTGAACATTTTACTCAAAACATAATCATCAATGTAGTCAAAACCTGAATATCTGAAGTGGAATATCAGATTTGGGAAAGTTGGAGTCTGTGTTAAAATATTTCTGCAATTTACACTCCAATAGCTTGGGTTACAAAACTAGTTTCAAAATCACTGGAAGAAGAAAGGATGAACCGTTCCATCCAATGTTGTATTCAGCCCAGAACACTACAGGGTTAGGGTACCGACTGTGTTGTTTTACCCTCACACAAGCTCAGTCATTTGCTATTAAAGCACACCCTCTATGTCAAGGTGTCAATGTCAAGAGAGCCATCCAACCTCACCAACCTGCTGTACCAAGACCACCCACATCCTCTGAGTGTGGTTGCTGAATGAGGCCACTACATCAGACTTTCTTACCTGGGATAACTTACAGCTGGGGGCTCTTGGTGTCCTCTCCTATGGATTTGTCTTGGTCAAGCTTATCTCAGTCCTGGGGTGCCTGGGTGGCTCAGTTGGTTAACTGTCTGACTCTTGATTTCAGCTTAGGTCATGATCCTAGGGTTGTGGGATCAAGCCCTATGTTGGACTCTGTGCTGAGCGTGGGGCCTGCTTGAGATTCTCTCTCTCTTTCTATCTCTCTCTCTCTCTCTGCCCCTCTCCCCTGTGCTCTCTCTAAAATAAAATATAACAAAGGATTATCTCAGTCCTACAGAGATGTTCTAATAATGTTGATCCACAGAAGAGAAAATGTTAGATCTTGGGAATTTCTGAAAATATAGTCACTTCAACTCCACCTTCACTCTTCAGGGTCCAACTCTGCAAACCTCGGGTTTCTTGGTAGGAGTAGCCTTTGTCAAGTAACAAAAGATCCTGTTTTACACTTTCCCCAGGGGCCCAGGGGTCCTACTTGACATACATTTGCATAACTGTGTTTGGCTTTACAAGTGTTACTTGAAAATAAAAAAAGAACAAGGAGAATCTGCACCAAAGGGTCTTAATGTTTTTAAACAGGGACACAGTGGGGTGCCTGGGTGGCTCAGTTCATTAAACATCCCACTTCGACTTCAGCACAGGTCATGATCTCACGACTCATGGATTTGAGCCCTGCATCCGGCTCTATGATAATAGCTCAGACACTTGAGCCTGCTTCAGATTCTGTGTCTCCTTCTCTCTCTGCCCCTTCCCTGTTCATGTTCTGTCTCTGTCTCTCTCTTAAAAATAAACAAGAAAGAAAGAAAGAAAGAAAGAAAGAAAGAAAGAAAGAAAGAAAGAAAGAAAGAAAGAAAGAAAGAAAGAAAGAAAGAAAGAAAGAAACAGGTACTGTTTAAATACAATTTATTTGGTTCCAGTTCCATCTAACTATGCAACCTCACACAGGCTCACATGTGGGTGTTTACACACACACACACACACACACACACACACACACACACTCCCATGGACACACGTGTGCTTGCCATACATACATGCACACACACTGAACTAGGTTTAGCACCCCAACTCAGATCCATAAATGTTTCTATGGCCTCTGACTTTATATACATTCTAATAGTTCTCTAAGAACTTTCAAGATACTAAAGAAGAGTTGAATTTGTTAAAAAAAATTTTTAAGGTGATCTTAGAATCACTCTGAAGTTACAATTTTTTTTAATGTTTATTTATTTTTGAAAGAGAGAGGAGCAAAGGGGAAGAGCAAAGAGAGAGGCAGACAGAGGATCCGAAGCAGGCTCCATGCTGACAGCAGAGAGCCCGATGCAGGCTCGAACTCATGAACTGTGAGATCATGACCTGAGTCAAAGTCAGATGCTTAACCGACTGAGCCACGCAGGCGCCCCATGAATATGTTAACATTTTTTTTGGTGACTTTTACCATTTCAATTGTAGAATCCAATTCAACAAACAAAATTTAGGATTATGAGGGTATCAAATTTAACAAGAGAGTTTCTGAGACTTAAGTTAGTGAAATAAAAGACCAAGTAATGGGAATGCAAGCTGGAGCAGCCACTCTGGAAAACAGTATGGAGGTTCCTCAAAAAACTAAAAATAGAACTACCCTATGACCCAGCAATTGCACTACTAGGTATTTATCCAAGGGATACAGGTATGCTGTTTCGAAGGGACACATGCACTCCAATGTTTATAGCAGCACTATCAACCATAGCCAAAGTATGGCAAGAGCCCAAATGTCCATCAATTGATGAATGGATAAAGAAGATGGAGTATATACACAATGGAATATTACTCGGCAATCAAAAAGAATGAAATCTTGCCATTTGCAACTATGTGGATGGAACTGGAGGGTATTATGCTAAGTGAAATTAGTCAGTCAGAGAAAGACAAAAATCATATGACTTCACTCATATGAGGACTTTAAGAGACAAAACAGATGAACATAAGGGAAGGGAAACAAAAATAATATAAAAACAGGGAGGGAGACAAAACAGAAGAGACTCACAAATATGGAGAACAAACTGAGAGTTATGGGAGGGGTTGTGGGAGGGGGGATGGGCTAAATGGGTAAGAGGCATTAAGGAACCTACTCCTGAAATCATTGTCGCACTATATGCTAACTAATTTGGATGTAAATTTTAAAAAATAAAAAATAAAACAAAACAAAACAAAAACAAACAAAAAGAAGCAAGTAATTGGCCAACTCCAATAGCTTTCTGAATATACCAGTCTTTGGATTATCCATCAAGATAATCCATCAAGACTCCATTTGTTTAGAATATCTAGAATCACAATTGTTGAAACATAGCACACAGGTTAAGGGATCTGGATCTGCAGTCAGCAGACCTGGGCTTCAACCCTATTGCAATACATTTCCAGACCCAAGATGGAGTCACTCCTTCCCAGGATGCCACATCAGGAAACAAACTTAGATAACTTTCGCATCCTTATAAAGGTTTCACTTGATTCAAATGCAGCACATCCAATCAGTCAATCCCCAACACCATGCCAACTCTGGGCCGCATACTTAGCACCCTTGTTCTTTGTTTATTTTTCATTTTCCCCTTTCTTGTCCTTTATACTTTTTCCTAATAAAAGCCCCTCACCTTCACTCCATTTTGCAATTCTCTGGACCCTTGGGAATGGAGACTGCCACTTCATGAAGTGTTAAATAAAGTTCATTTGTGTCATCTAAGTTGTCTTCTTTAATCATTTTTCACAAACCCAGCCTGTGACTTGGTGGAGGCAGATCCTTCCAGACCTTCTTGGTACATGTTCCATAAGGTTGTTGTGAAGACTGAATGAGAACAAAAACAGTGTCAAGCATCCAGTAAGTGCTCAAAAACATTAGCAATTATAATTACTATAATCTTTTGCCAAATTTAATGCTAAGATTTTTAGTTTTGCTACACTTACTCCTTATTCTTCCCACTGAAAGAGGACTTTAGCTGCCTCCATTTTGACCTCAAACTTTTTTTTTTCATTTATTTATTTTTGAGAGACAGAGCAGGAGCAGGAGAGGGGCAGTGAGAGAGGGAGACACAGAATCCGAAACAGGCTCTAGGCTCTGAGCCATCAGCAGCCCCATGTGGGGCTTGAACTTAAGAACCATGAGATCATGACCTGAGCCGAAGTCCAAGTCCAAGGCTTAACTGACTGAGCCACCCAGGCGCCCCTTGACCTCAAACTTTCTATTTGCATTCTTCTTTCTGGAAGAAAGACCTTGAGGGCAAAGAATCCCCTACCTGGGAAGAAACGACTTGCTCAAGCAGTAAGGACTGCCCTGAGCCAGCAAGACCCCATCTATGATTGACTCCCAAGACAAAGATCAATTTGACCTTCACTGCCCACCTTTATGTACCCACCCACCCACCTTCCCCTATATTTTCCTTATACAAACCTGAAAGGAAGTATTTTTGGCACTTTGGAGACAGTTTCTGAGATGCTCGTCTGCGGTCTTCCCAGTGTTGGCCTCATTGAAATAAATTCCTTTCTTGTTTCATTGCCACTGGTCTTTCTGACTTTGGATTTTGTCAGCAGAAAATGGTTGAACCTGCTCTGTTTGGGACCCCTGAAGTCAGGTGCTCTTGCACCCCTGTCCCCTGGCTATACCACCTGTGGCACTACCTTCCTTTTTATGATGGAGGGTTATTTACATTGTCCTTTACAACAGTATTTTTTCATCTCCCCTAGATAGGTGCATTGTTTTCAAATGCAGAAAGAAAAGAATAATTCAGTGGAAGACTCAGTCTCTTGTTAGTGTCGTGATATTTAAACATTTAGCTCATGTATTGATTCTTTTTGCATTCAAATCAATTTTAGATGTTAACAATAGTTCATCTAATTCTAGGATCCTACAATTAACACAAGAACACAAATCATAGCCATCAAATACATATTACAGTCAAATAACAGGTAATTTTTTTCTCTTAATTCTTTGAGGTTATTGATTAAGCCCAGTGTAATTTCTCTTTCCAAATGGAATTCCGGCTCTTATGTAAGAATGAGGAAGTAACAACATCCCCTGGAAAGGGCTATCAGACCTCCCTGGCTGGGTTAGGATGTCAATGGGAAGGAGGAAATGAAAATTAAACATCACAGCTGAAGCACAGATGGGAAACTGGATAAGCTGATCACTCTCTATTTTGATTACTACATTTGTGAGGGCTAAATGCCTGATCTGTGTTTGGGAATGACAGTTATCTTTGCTAAGAAGAAAAGAAATGAACGATCCCATCAACATTGTGATGTGGTTGAGGTTTATATGCATCAAATCTGACCATGTTTGGAATATGCTGAAAATCTTGATCTGTTTAAAAGCTTCCAATTTAGCAGTTCTTCCTTCCCTGTCAGCACTGAGAAAAGTCTTTGAAATGCATAGGAACTGTACAAATGAAGGCGGGAATACAAATGGAGTGAATAAGGCCCCTAACATTTGGTAAGATTCCAAGTATCTTTTCCACAGCCACATTCAACTCCCAGATGACTCTATGCTCAATTAAAGGGAAAGATATTCATGGGTGGCTCAGTCGGTTTAGCGTCAGACTCTTGGTTTTGGCTCAAGTCATGATCTCACGGTTCATGAGTTTGAGACCACATCAGGCTCTGCGCTGACAGTGCAAAGCCTGCTTGGGATTCTCTCTCTCTCCGTCTCTTTCTGCCTCTCCACTGCTTGTTTTCTCTCTCTCTTTCTCTAAAAATAAATAAATAAACTATATTTTTTTTTAAAAAGGGAAACATATTCAGTGAATCAGAAACTGGAAGTTGGTCTCAAATGGAGCCTACAGCATCTTTGCTATGATGTTAATGATTTACAGAGTCTCTTCTTCAGAGAACTTTCCTCTCCACCTCCAACTGGTGTGGGCCATTAAATGGATGGAAATACTTAACCATTCTCTCTAGCTTTTCCCCCTCAATGATCAACACAGTGATCAGCAATGGTGTTGCTTACATTATGTTGACTTACTATATCATGTTTTCCTCATTCCTAATCTCCACAATTCATTCACAGTATTTCACCAAATGTACTCATAAAATGGGGTTAATCACACTTATCTATTATAGTGGACTGTTACTGTTTTTGTCCTAATCTTCAGATAAAGCATTTGGATCTCCTCTGAGGAATACAATTTTCCTACTCAGTCTGTGGTGTTATGGAGTGCTGGTACCCTCATTTCCATCTCCAAAGAGGGGTACGTTCATCAGGACTGATGTAGCCGAAGTGCAGAGTCCTGCTGGCCCTGGTCTCTGAACCCCTTCTCCTATCTTTCTATGCAGCAATGTCTTTTGCCCCCAGGCCAAGTTGGAAATTTCGTCTTTGAATAAATTTAGTGTATGTAAGGTATTCATGCAATAGCAACTCAGAATAGGGGTTGAAGCACCGGAAGGACCCACTTTTCTTTGGCATTTGGGGAGACCCCCAACCTGACCACATATCCCCAGCACTCTAAAGTGAATGATTATTCACATTCCTACCTACAAACACAAAACCTGGCTCTAACTCAGAGGCAGGACACAGGAAACCCATCCCAAGCCACCTATATCAATCAAATTGTCCTTGACTCACAAAAAGTAAAAGATCATGGATGGTTGAAAAATTCTGTAGCTCAAGTGAGAACAACCAAAATAAACATCAAAAGGCCTTACCCAGATGGTAGAAATATAGATGATTCATAAAACATGATCAACTACAAGGAATTCTATTCAGAGTCCCAAAAGGGAAGATATTGTATTCATTCATTCATTCATTTTCACTCAGCTATAATTAATGTATAGTGTTATATTAGTTTCAGGTGTACAATATAACGATTCAACAATTCTATACATTTCTCAGTGCTCATCACAATAAGTGTACTCTTAGTCACCCATCACCTATTTCACCCATTCTCCCACCCATCTCCCCTTTGACAACCACAAGTTTGTTCTCTGCTGCATTCAAGAGTCTGGTTTTTTTGTTTGTCTCTTTTGTTTCTGTGTTCATTTGTTTTGTTTCTTATATTACACACATGAGTGAAATCATATGATATTTGTCTTTCTCTGACTTATTTCACTTAGCATTATACTCTCATGGATACTGTATCCACTTAAACCAGAAGAGACCTCTATAAAAAAGGAGCAGTTGGAAAACAATGAAGAGTTCATGGAGATTAAAAATACAATCACCAGGGGCACCTAGCTGGCTCAGTCAGTAGAGCATGCGACTGTGGATCTTGGTGTTGTGAGTTCAAGTCCCACATGGGGTATAGAGAGTACTTAAAAAAAATAAATACAATTAAAAAAAAAACAACCACCAAAATAAAACATAAATCTAAAGAATGCAAGAAAAAGACAAGAAACATATAGCAAAAAGACCAAACACGGAAAAGACAAGGGAAAAAATTGTCAAGAGAGATAGAGTATCTAAAAGAAACTGTATCTAATAAGAGTTCCAGAAATAGAGAACAGAGGAAAAAAATCATAAAAGTAATAGAAAAATAATAATCCCCTAGAGTTGGTATAAGATGTAAAACTTCAGACTAAAAGGGCTTATTAAGTACACAATAGGGTGAATTTAAAAAAGAAAAAAAAGATTCATACTTGGACACATTCTGGAATTTTACAACACCATGGATAAAGAGAACACGCTAAAAGCTTTTGGGACAGGATTGGGAAAACAGTTTATTACAGAAAAATAAAATACAGGGATCCTACTGTCACATAAGATGCAAGAAAGCAATGGGGTAGAGTGGAGCAGTGATGGGAGATGCCTGACGTTCTGGCTGGAGAAGTGGCTAGTGGTGCGATGGAGCAGGCCAGCGACCACTTTCTTCTGCGATGGACTACACAACCGCACATGTCAGAGGAGAACAGGAAGTAGCATTAAAGACTGCTTTTGTTTTACCATAGTCTTAACCATGTATGAAGACTCACATATTCAGAAGGTGGGAAAATGTACTTTTCTTTTGCTGTTGAAACTAGGAAACTTGTCTTTGATCAAAGTTACAAATCTCTCTCTCTCTCTCCCTCCTTTCCTTTTTTTTAAGTAGGCTTCATTCCCAACACAGGGCTTGAAATCACAACCCTGATTTTAAGACTTGAGCTGAGATCAAGAATCAGATGCTTAACTGACTGAGCTATCCAGGTGCCCCACAAATATCTCTCTTAATGTTTTAAAATGTCTCTGTCCTGAAAAACCAGCCCTTGCTTTACATTTTGTTTATTATTCGTTTCTATTCTTCTCTGTTTTTTTTTCTCCCTTATTAGTTTTTACTCTCATCTGTATTAGTTCTGCCCATTTTCTTTGGACTTATTTTGTTGTTCTTTTTCTGGCTTCTTGAGTTGAAATCTTGGCCACCTGTTATCAGTCTTTCTTGTGTAATAATTATATAATTATTTCCATGGATTTTCCTCTGAAATTTTATCCTATAGGTTTTCTTACATGGAACTCTACTTTTTGTTAATATATAAATTAAAAAACATGGCCACGGAAATAAAAATTCAATCTGCAGATTTAGGGAGTGTACAGTTTGACAAGTGTAAGTCTCTCTGCTCTCTTCCTTCCAGCCCATAACCATTAGTTCTGGGCCTGGGAGTTAGTCACTTTGGACCACTTCTGGTTTGGGTCCTTCCGATGGAACTATCTAGGACTCTAACTAATATACTCTGTCTCTATTATTTGGTTTATCAACCATCAGGAGTACTCTTGACTGCCCTCAATGAAAGATATGGAGTGTAGACCATTTAACACTCCTCAGGTTCCCCCACCCATTCATGCAATTTTGATCATTTTGTAAGCTACTAAAGACCTTATGAAAATATACTTAAAACTCTTTTTTCTTCATCCATAAACTATTTAATAAAACTTGATTCTATATGGGTAAGATGAAGAAATTAGTGCCCCTACTCTAGAGGACTTTAGGCACAAATTCTTTCAAATCTGCAAGGAAATGGAAGGAAAGAAAGGCAAAGAAAAGAAAGAAAGAAAGAAAGAAAGAAAGAAAGAAAGAAAGAAAGAAAGAAAGAAAGAAAGAAAGAAAGAAGAGCTTCCAATTTTAGCTCAATTCTTATACCAGAACATGGCAAAGGAAAAAGAAAATCAGACCATGGTTCTTAAGCTGGAGTCTCTAGACCCTGGAATATTCCTGATGGAGCTTCAAGAAGGTCCAACAGTGTTTGAAACCAAATGGATAATTGTGTGTATATGTCACACAAATGCACACATATATAAAGTTCTGAAGAAAGGGTAAAGGTTTTCATCAGATTTTCAAACATGTCCATGACTTACAAAAGAACCATGAACAATTTCACCAATGAGAATAAGTACATTATAAATAAACTATTAATGAAATGAATCCAGTTATGTATCAAAAACCATTACATCAGGGGAGCCTGGGTGGCTCAGTCGGTTAAGAGTTCAACTTTGGCTCAAGTCATGATCTTGCTGTCCCCGGGTTCAAGCCCCACGTTAGGCTCTGTGCTGACAGCTCAGAGCCTGAAGCCTGTTTCAGATTCTGTGTCTCTGTCTCTCTTTACCTCTCACCCACTCACACTGTCTCTGTCTCTCTCTCTGTCTCTCAAAAATAAACATTTTTTTAATAAAAAAAAAAAAAAAACATTACACCATGGCCTAAGACATTTCACATGGAATTTGAGATGGTCAGCACAGAGAAATCTACTTATTTTAACATTGCTAATCTCTACATAGTGGGAATAAAATTTTATTTTCTTATACTTGCTTTTCTACATTTTCTAATTTTGCTACATGAATATGCACTGTCTCTATGATAATAAAAGCATATAAAGTAAATCTTGTAGCACATTTTAAAAACTATTATAAAGAAAATTTTTAAAAAGCAATCTACACATATAATTTCTATTAATAAAGGAAAAAATCCGTAAGTACATGTTTACGGAGAGCAAAAAGATATTTCATGAATTTTAACAGACACTCCTAAGAGTTATAGAAACCGGAAAAAGAAGAACTCTTGCTTAATGTAATGAAACACAGCCCTAAACATCATATTTTTGGTTAAAAAAGTAAATGTTAAAAGACACTCCCATTAATATTAGGAAGAACACAAAGGTCCTCTATTGCTGATTTTATCCAGTGTTATTACAGAGTTTCAAGCTAAGGTAATAAACATAGGGCAGAAAAGATACAGTAAGTTAAACCATACGAAAGTGTCATTTCTATAGGACAAAATGGCAAAATATTGACAATTTCATATGGTTCAACATAAGACATACTTGTCTTTTTTTTTTAATTTGTTTAATGTTTATTTGTTTTTGAGAGAGAGACAGAGAGACAGAGCATGGACAGCATGGACAGGGAGGGGCAGACAGAGGGAGACAGAATCCGAGGCAGGCTCCAGGCTCTGAGGCACAGAGCCTGATGTGGGGCTGGAACCCACAAGTCATGAGATCGTGACCTGAGCTAAAGTTGAATGCTCAACTGACTGAGCCACCCAGGCGCCCCAACTAAGACATATTTGAAAGGAATTTTAACATTTAACATTGTTTGCAGATGATTTAAGGTTAAACTAGAAAATCCATGGGAATAATAAAAATAGTCACAACAAATATGAGAGGTCAATAAAGAAGCCAGATAAAAGATAATAGCTTTTCTAGATTCCCAGTAGTAATCATATAGAAGATTTTAAAAGTTTTTTTTAACATAGGGGTGCCTGGCTGGCTCAGTTGGTGGAGCATGCAACTCTTCATCTCACAGTTGTGAGTTCAAGCCCCACATTGGGCATAGAGATTATCTAAATAAAAAACAAATGTTTTTAAATATAAAAAATATAGGGACACCTGGGTGTCTCAGTTGGTTAAGCCTCTGACTCTTTTTTTTTTTAATGTTTATTTATTTTTGAGGGAGAGAGAGTGCAAGTGGGGTAGGGGCAGAGAGAGAGAGAGAGAGTGTGTGGGAGACAGAATCCAAAGCAGACTTCCAAGCTCTGAGCTGTCAGCAAAGAGCCCGACACGGGGCTCAAACTCATGAACCTTGAGATCATGACCTGAGCCAAAGTCAGGTCCTTAACCGACTGAGCCATCCAGGTGCCCCAAGCCTCTGACTCTTGATTTCAGCTCAGGTCATGATCTCACAGTTCATGGGACGGAGCCCTGAGTCGGGCTCTGTGCTAACAGCGAGAAGCCTATTGGGATATATTCTCTCTCTCTCTCTCTCTCTCTCTCTCTCTCTCTCTCTCTCTCTCCCTCCCTCCCTCCCTCCCTCCCTCCCTCCCTCCCTCCCTCTCCCCTGTTCACATTCTGTCTCTTTCAAAAATAAACACTAAAAAAAATCTTTAAAACATAAAAGTAAAAGATGTTATAAATAATATATAAAATAAATGTTTAATATAAATATGTATAGAATTTAATAGCCTAGGAATAGATTTAAGAATTTTGCTATATTTATGTTAATTAACTCTAAAACTTTTTTTTAATTTTTAAAAAATGTTGATTTATTTTTGAGAGACAAAGCACAATCAGGGGAGGGGCAGAGAGAGAGGGAGACAAAGAATCTAAAGCAGGCTCCAGGCTCTGAACTGTCAGCACAGAGCCTGATGCAGGGCTCACACTTAGGAGCTGTGAGATCATTACTGAGCCGAAGTCGGACGCTTAACTGACTGAGCCACCTAGGTAGTCCCAAGGACTTAATATTTTAAATTTGCCATTTGGTAAAACATTAAGAAAAAAAATGAAAAAATATATACCATTTGGTAATTTCTTTAAAAAGATACTAAGTAACAAAAATTAAATGGAGACAAAATAAAATAGAGACTTAATTACTATAAAAGAAAACAGGAAGGAAGAGTAAAGATAATGAAATCAATAAAACAAATAGAAGATGGTAGACTTAAACCCAATTATGTCAATAAGCTCATTATAAGTAAGTGGATGTCAGTTTTTCAGAAAAGACTATGTTGTTCATTAGAAATACATTTAAACATAAAGACACAGATAACTTGAAAGTATAAGGGTGAAAAAAAGACATAGCATGAAAACATTAATCAAAAGAAAGCTGGCATGACACATTTTTAAGACAAAATGTACTTTCAGGCAAGAAGTGTTGGTAGAAATAAGAAAGAACATTTCATAATAATCAAAGCACTGGTTCAATAGGAAAACCTAACAATCTTAAGTCTGTATGGACATAATAACCTAGCTTTAGCATATATGAACCAAAAATTAGGGCTCCTGGCTGGCTCAGTCAGTGGAGCATGTGACTCTTGATCTCAGGGTTGTAGGTACAAGCCCCACATTGGGCATAGATATTCCTTACATGTAAAATATTTAAAAATATACATGAGGGGCACCTGAGTGGCTCAGTCGGCTGAGCATCTGACTCTTGATTTTAGCTCAGGTTATGATCTCATGGCTTATGAGATGGAGCATCGTGTTTGTGCTGACAGCCTGCTTGGGATTCTCTATCTCCTCTCTCTCTGCCCCAACCCCCCACTCACACCCACCCGCTCTCTCTTTTAAAATAAATATAAAAAAATATGTATATATGAAACAAAAATTAAGTAAACTAAAAATAAATAGATGAAATCATAATTGGTTTTTTTAATGTTCATTTTTGAGAGTGTGTGTGCACACACACGTGCTAGTGGGGGAGGGGCACAGACAGAGGGAGACAGGATCTAAAGCAGGCTCTGTGCTGATAGCAGAGAATCCCATGTTCAAGCCCCAGGGGCTCGAACTCATGAACCATGAGATCTTGACCTGAGATCTTGACCTGAGGTGAACTTGGGACACTCAATCAACTGAGCCACCCAGGTGTCCCCATAATTAGGAATTTTAACACACATTTCCTAGTAACCAAAATCAAAAGACCAAATTGTCAATGAAAATACATTTAAACAACACTGTTAAGCAACTTGACCTAATTGAAACTCAGAGAACACTGTGCCGGATAATTGCAGAATACACATTCTTTTCAAGAGCACACCAAGTTAGACCATATGCTGGGTTATAAAGCAAAACTCAACAACTTTCAAAGGACTGCAATTATACAGAGTATATTTTCCAACTATTAGAAATCGACACAGAAATATAAGGAGAAAATCCCAAAATGTGTTAAAATTAAGGAACATACTTCTAAATGACCTGTGGTCAAAGAAGACATCACAAAGGAAATTAGAAAATATTTTGAACTGGGGTGCCTGGGTGGTTCAGTCAGTTAAGCATCTTTTTTTTTTTTTAATGCTTACTTATTTTTGAGAAAGACACACACACACAAACACACACACACACACACAGAGTGCAAGCAAGGGAGGAGCAGAGAGAGAGACACACACAGAATCAGAAGCAGGGTGCAGGCTCTGTGCTGACAGCTCAGAGCCCTGACATAGGGCTTAAACTCACAAACCATGAGATCATCACCTAAGCCAAAGTCAGGACGTTTAACCGACTGAGCCACCCAGGAGCCCCAAGCTTCAGACTCTTGATCTCAGCTCAGGTCTTGATCTCAGGATTGTGAGTTCAAACTTTGCATTGGGCTCGATGCTAGGTGTGGAGCCTACTTAAATAAAAAAAAAAAAATTTTTTTTGAACTTAAGAATAATGCAAATAAAACACACCAAAAGCTATGGGATGTAGCTAAAGCAGTGCTTAGAAGGAAATTTATGGCCTCTAATGAATACATTAAAAAAAAAAAAGAGGAATGGTTGAAAATCAGTACTCTAGGGGCACCTGGCTGGCTCAGTCCAAAGAGCATGTGACTCTTGATCTCAGGGTAGTGAGTTCAAGCCCCACATTGGGTGTAGAGCTTACTTGAAGAAAAATAAAAATAAATGAAAATCAATAAGCTTTCATTTTATAAAACTTGAAAAAGCACAAATTAAACTTAAAGTAGAAGGAAAGGAAACAGTAAAGAGAGCACAGTAATCAATGAAATAGAAAGTATACATACTATAGAGAAATTATCATAGCTAAAAATTCATTTTTTAATGGAATAATAAGATCTATAATCTCCTAGCAAACATAAGCAATAAAAGAGGGGCGCCTGGCTGGCTCAGTTAGTGGAGCATGCGACCCTTGATCCCACAGTTGTGAGTTTGAACCCCACATTAGGTGTATAAATTATTTTAAAATAAAATATTTTAAAAAAATCAATAAAAGAGAGAGAAAACACAAAAGACCAGTATTAGAAGTTTCAAAATGTCATGTTACTACACATTCTACAGATACTAAGAGAACACAGTGAACTTTATGGCAATAAATTTGACAATGTACACAAATTCTTCAAAAAATACAATTTACCAAAACTGATACAAAAAGAAGTAAAACGCTAATACTTTGATATATGCTAAAGAAATGGAATTTATAGTTAAAATTCCATAAAAAATAAGCCAGGCCCAGGTGACTTTCAAGATAAATTGTACCACATATTTAAGAAGAAATAATGATAATTTCTCTCAAACCCTTTCAGAGATTAGACAAAAGATAACACCAGCTTACTTATCTTATGAAGCTAACATAAATCTGATGCCAAAACCAAAATCTTTCCTGCATATAAATGCAAAAATTCTAAATAAAACACTAGCAAATTGAATACAGAGATTGTTTAAAAATGCAATAACCAAGTATGTTCATCCCAGGGGAGCAAGGTTGATTTAACATTCTAAAATAATTAGTATAATTCACCACATTAACAGAAAAAGAGAAAAACCATATAATTATCTCATTAGATACAGAAAATTCATTGATAAAAGAAACATGCACTCAGGAAAAACTTCTCAGCAAATTGAGAATATGTGAAATTTATTAATCTGACAAAAGCTATCTACAAAAATACCAAAAAACTACATCTAACATATTTATGGTGAAATATTGAATATTTTCTCTCTGAGGTGCCAATGCAATTCTGCACAAGAAAATGTTTGTTTGGATTTTTTTAACACGTGAGGCCAGAACTACGAGGATTAAAAAAAAACTCACAAAGTTAACTCTTTCCTTAGACCATATACAAAAATTAAAGATGGCTCATAAGTATAAATGTGTCAAAATTAAATATACCAGGGGCACCTAGGTGTCTCCCTTGGTTAAGCATCTAACTCTTGATTTCAGCAGGGGTCATGATCTCACAGGTTCATGAGTTTGAGCCCCACATCGGCCCCACACTGAGAGTGTGAAGCATGCTTGGGGTTCTCTCTCCCTCTCTCTCTGCTCCTCCTCCTCCCCTCTTTCAAAATAAATAAACTTAAAAATTTTTAATTAAAAATGCCGAACCGTCAAATTACAATATTCAAACTTTTAGAAGAAAACATAGGAGAATGCGCCCGCGGTCCTGCGCATCTGTCTCTTGCTTCAACAGTGTTTGGACGGAACAGACCCAGGGACGCCCTTTCTACAGGCCTCCGACCACCTTCCAACCTTTGTTTCCATTTGCAACCTTCGGGGCCATCTTCTTGCCTACCCTCTGCCTCCGGAACCAGCCAACACGCGATTTTGAACTTAGCTCCTCGTTACCGATCAACCCAGTTCCCAGATTCGTCAGAATTATTCCACCGAGGTGGAGGCGGCCGTCAACCTCCGGGTCGACATGCATCTGCAGGCTTCCTACACCTACCTCTCCCTGGCCTTCTAGTTCGACCGTGACCACGAGGTCTGGAAGGCCTGGACCACTTCTCCAGCGAGGTGTCTGAGGAGAAGCCGGAGGGCCCTGAGCATCTCTTGAAGACTCAAAACCAGCTCGGCGGCCGCGCCCTCTTCCGGGAAGTGCAGACACTGTCCCAAGATGAGTGGGGTAAAACCCTGGAAGCCATGGAAGCCGCCCTGCTTCTGGAGAAGAAGCTGAAGCAGGCCCTTTTTCTGCATGCCCTGGGTTCTGCCCGCGCAGACCCCCATCTCTGTGACTTCCTGGAGAATCACTTTCCAGATGAGGAAGCGAAACTCATCAAGAAGATGGGCGACCACCTGACTAATCTCCACAGGCTGTCCGGCCCCCACATTGGGCTGGGCGAGTATCTCTTCGAAAGGCTCACCCTCAAGCACGACTAGAAGTCTCTGGAGCCCAGCAGCTTTTGAGAGGGTCCTTCTGGCATCCCCCAGGTGCCAGGGCTTGTGCCTGAGTCTCTCCTTGCAGCCATTAGACTGTTTTTTAACCACCTGAAGCCCTCGCCCAAGCCGTGGACCAAATGAAAACAATAAAGCTTTTTAGCAGCAAAAAAAAAAAAAAAAAAAAAAAAAAAGGGGGGGGGAGAAAACGTAGAACTTCTGACCTTGGGGTAGACAAAGTTTTTTTTGTTTTTTTGTTGTTGTTTTTAAGTAAACTCTACCCTCCATGTGGGGCTCAAACTCATAACCCTGAGATCAAAAATCACAGACTCTACCAAATGAACCAGCCAGGCACCCCAAAGATTTCCTATATAAGATACAAAAGACAATAACCATAGAAGAATAAAAACATAATTGGACTTAATTGAAATTAAGAACTTTTGTTTATTAGAAATATCAGTGAGTAAAGAGGCAAGTTACAAACTACAATAATTATCTATCTATCCATCTGACAAAGGGATTATAATCAGAACATATAAAGAGTTCAAACAAATAAAAAAAAAGACCAAAAAACCCCACAACAGTTTAAAGAATGGGCAAAGATTTGAACAAGTACCACACAAAAGAGAATATCCAAGTAGCTAATAAGCATATGAAAATATGGTCAGCATCATTATTCATCAGAAGAATGTACATTAGGGGTGCCTGGGTGGCTCAGTTTGTTGAGCTGGTAACTTGGTTTAGGCTCAGGTCATAATCTCAGTGTCATCAGATCAAGCCCCATAGAACCTGCTTGAGATTCTCTCTCTCCTCTCCCTCTGCCTCTCTCTCCCACTTGCATGCTCGCACTCTCTCTCTCTAAAATATAAATAAATAAATACATAAATAAATAAATGCAAATTAAAAACACAAGATACTATTATATATTCATTGGGAAATCTAAGATGTAAAAGCATAAAAACACAATATCGGGAAGGATGGGGAGAAGGTGGAAGTCTCATACAACTGCTGGTGGGAGTGTAACTTTAGAAAACTATTAAGCAGTATCTATTAAAGCTACTCTATGACTCAGCAATTCTTTAGGTTTACGACCAAGAGAAATGAGTATATATACTCAATGAAGGACATGTTCAAGAAAGTTCATAGCAGCTTTATTTATTACAGTAAAAAACTAGAACAATTCAAATGTCCATCAGCAGGAGAATGGATTACTAATGCATAGTGTATTCATGTAGTGGAATATAAAACAATAACAAAAAAGAATGAACTACTGATACATACAACAACAAGGATGAATCCCACAGATATGTTGAGTGAAGGAAGACATCATAAAACTGATTTCATTTATATTCAATTCAAGAACAGACAGGGGAAATGAATTAGTGTTGATAGACGTCAGAAGAAGGATTATTCCTGGGGTTAGTGGGTGAAGTGGCAAGACAGAGTTTTCTGAGGTGATGGAAATGTTTTATTGTATTGTATTGTATTGTATTGTATTGTATTGTATTGTATTGTATTGTATTTTTGACGGAAATGTTTTATATCTTGATCTGGATGGTGGTTACTCAGCTGTATACCTATGTAAAAAGTTATTGAGCTATGCCCTTCAGATTTTTATGCTATGCTATCTAATTATATATATATATATGTATATATATGACATAATTTAAAATATACCAATATACCATACTTTAATAACAGTAAGATGAAAATTTTAAAGTTAGTCACATTTTCCCAATCAGATTGGCAAAGACCAAACAAAACAGACGGACATTTGAGGAAAAATAGTCTATTGTATACGGTCAAGGGGAATGCAAAAAGATACAGATTTTGAAGGACAATTTAGTAATATACATCTAAAAGTTAAAAAAAAATTTAATATTTATTTTTAAGAGGGAGAGACAAAGCACAAGCAGGGGAGGGGCAGAGAGAGAAGGAGACAGAGAATCTGAAGCAGGCTCCAGGTTCTAAGCTGTCAGCACAGAGCCGGACTCCGGCGGGAGGGGGGGCTTGATCTCACAAACAGCGAGATCATGACCTGAGCTGAAGTTGCATGTTCAACTGACTGAGCCACCCAGGCACCCCTATACAACTAAAATTTTAAATGCATACCCTCTGGAGCACCTGGGTGGCTCAATCCATTAAGCGTCCAACTCGATTTCGACTCTGGTCATGATCTCATGGTTCATATGCTGACAGTGTGGGATTCTCTCTCCTTCTATCTCTGCCCCTCCCCCACTTGCTGTCTGTATCATTCTCAAGATAAATAAAAATAAACTTAAAAAAAATAAAATACATACCCTTTAACTCAGCAATTTCACTTTTAGCCATTTGCTGTAAAGACACATTCACACAAGTACTCAAAGATATAGTGTGAAGATAGTCACAGAGTCATTATTTATAAAAGAAAAAGATTGGAGGAAAACAAAAGACATGTCGATTCGTGAGAGTTAGATAAGTTTTTTAAATTCATGAAATGTCTTATACCCATCAAAAAGTTTGAGGAATATCTACATATCTTGACCTACTAGAAAGGAGACTACCAAGTGGGTAAACAAAACAGGAAAACTCCGGCTTCTAGTCTCCATTCTACCACATATCCAGTCACTACTACACTTATTATCTCAGTTTCTTTATTTGTAGAATGGAGTTAATAATATTGTTCTTCCTTGTCTATCTCACAAGTGAGGATCAGATGTAAGAAGCCCTTTGAAAACAGAAAGCATTATAACTGTTCGAAGTGTTTTTCCTGAAAAACACTCTTTTATTAACCCAAACTTTGTGTTTATCTTAATTCACCACCAGTCTAGATTTCTTTTCCCTATCATGCACCTAAACCAGTGTTTCTCAAAATGTGGGCAGCAGACAAATCTCCATCAAAATGGATGTGGAAAAGTTACCAAGAAAACTGAGCCCAGTCCTAAATCTACCAAAATTTTGGAACTACTGAGTTAGGTAGAAGTAAGCATTAAGTAAACCTTTCCCTGTTCATTGAGAAGAGTCTGGGCTAAATCCCATTAATGGTGGCAGGACATCAGGCTTGGCTTAGATCTGTCTTGGCTTCTGGTTGGCTCTCACTGCAGAAATCAAATGGGCTGGGTGGGAACATAGTACAAATGGTGCCCCCGTTTACTCAGTCCCAAGAGGAGCCAAAGAACATTCAATGACAAGAACAATGTGATTGTCACTTTGTGGACAAACATGAACCCAGTTTAGCTTGAAGGACGGTAGCTGTTGGAAAACACCATCTCCTGGGCAACTGCTTTGGTTACTGTCCCCAATTAACTTAGCAGAGTCTCAAAAATAGAAGGCAGCTTCTGTTCTGTTATATAATAAACAGTTCTTTATTTGAAATGACAATATTTACTTTTCCTATAGTGAACTCCAGCAGCCTACTAGGCAGTGGGCAAACAGCAGAAATGCCTCAAATGGAAACTGGAGAAAGCAGTTTAGCTAGCACAGTTTGCTCTAACTTTCCACTTGGCCAACAAGTAATTAGAAGATCCCCTCCATGTTTCTCTGGCATTTTATCTCCTTTGTACAGAACCATGGATTCCATGTGACTTTGTTAACACCATTCATATCTTTCCTGTTTTGGCAAGTAGTGAAACACACAAAACAGATGTTCTCTGACACTCAAGTGTGTAAGCACAGCTGGGGTTGTCCCATCAAAAACATTTTTTTTGAGGGATTCTACTTAGAGTGTCAGACCTCTTGGTCTCTTCAATGGCAAAGAACCTGGAGTCTATGTTTCCATGGTCTCATTTTCAAATGATGTTTAAAGGAGGAAAAATAATTAATTTTGATGGTTAACCTTTCCCAATACTTAATCTCCTTCTTATAAGCAAGACACTGTGATTTATGTGGTTGCGCTACTTATTTACTTATTTAGATTTTTTTTAATGTTTATTTATTTATTTTTGAGAGAGAGAGGATGAGTGGGGGGTGGCGCAGAGAAAGAGAGGGAGAGAGACTCCCAAGCAGACTCTGTGCTGTCAGCACAGAGCCAGACATGGGTCTCCATCTTACAAACTGTGAGATTATGACCTGATCTGAAATCAAGAGTTGGATGCTTAATTGACTGAGCCACACAGGCACCCCAAGATATTTTTTTAAGTAATCTTTACGCCCAACATGGGACTCAAACCTACAACCACAAGATCAAGAGTCACATGCTCTACCGACTGAGATAGCCAGGAGCCCCTGTGGTTGTGTTATTTACTATAAAAACCCTTCTATACTTTTTAAATTTATTTTAAATGTTTATTTTTGAGAAACACAGAGACACAGCTAGAGCAGGGAAGGGGCCGAGAGAAACAGAGATACAGAATCCAAAGCAGGCTCCAGGCTTTGAGCTCTCAGCATAGAGCCCAATGCGGTGCTCCAACTCCCAAACCATGAAATCATTACTTCATCTGAAGTTGGACGCTTAACCTACTGAGCCACCCAGGTGCTCCAAGAATTCCAAGCAGGCTCCACACTGTCAGCACGGAGCCCAATGCTGGGCTCAAACTCATGGACTCCAAGAGTCTGACGCTTAACCGACTGAGCCACCCAGGCTCCCCCATACCTTTTTATTTTTTTATTTTATTTTTTTTATTTTTTTATTTTTTTAAATTTTATTTAACGTTTATTTATTTTTGAGACAGGGAGAGACAGCATGAATGGGGGAGGGTCAGAGAGAGAGGGAGACACAGAATCTGAAACAGGCTCCAGGCTCTGAGCTGTCAGCACAGAGCCTGACGCGGGGCTCGAACTCACGGACCGCGAGATCATGACCTGAGCCGGAGTCAGATGCTTAACTGACTGAGCCACCCAGGCGCCCCTCCCCCATACCTTTTTAAAAAAATGTTCATTTATTTTTGAGAGAGAGAGAGAGAGAGAGAAAGAGAGAGAGAGAGAGAGAGAGGCAGAGACAGTGGAGGGGGACAGAGAGAGTCAGGGGGACAGAGGATCCAAAGCCGGCTCTGTGCTGACAGCAGCAAGCCTGATGCAGGGCTAAAACTCATGAACCTGGATATCATGACTTAAGCGACAGGTCATGACTGATCTACCCAGGCACCGCCCCCCTCTATACCTTTCTAACTAACAAATGACCACTATTTGCAGTGTCAACAGCCACTTTCAATTTCCTCCTAAATTTTATTTTCCATTCCTTTCATCATATTGTGGCAACTCTCCAGAGTGTCTTCATTTCTTGAAGATCTTAAGGGATTGGGGCCCAGTTGGGTTACACTATTCTAAAGGGGCCAGGCACACTGAGAAATGTTTTAAAAACCTTTTGTTATTCCAGGTGGCATTCAGGAGGCAATAGTGGCCCCTTGATCTCTGCCACAGTCCTATTCACTGTTCTTTGGCCGATGAGACTTGCTTTATTTTTATGACTGGTGCTTAGATTTCCTTCAAAGATTTTTCCCTCCTGTCTCATTCTCCTGGGCTGGGTGTCTTTTTCCTGCTAACACATTCAGCAGAAGCATCTCTTAAAGAGGACAATTTCTATCTAATTACTAGCTAGAAACATTTTAATTCCTGCAAAATTCTTCAGAAACCCAAAGATCCTCCCCACCAGTAAAACCTAATCTAAGAGTCCTCTTTTGAAATTATACAGAGAAGAGTAAATTCTACTTAGGTCAGAATTTGGAGTTTAAACTTTATTCCTGCTGATAGAACCTTCCTTTTTTAATGATCCTACCTCAGGCATAGACAATGTTTATCCTCAAAGAATAGTCTATTAATCAGTTGCATTAAAATAACCCAAGGTGCTTATTAAAATGTAGATTCCAGGGTCCCCCTTTAAAGCTAAAGAATCAGGGGTACCCAGGTGGCTCAGTTGGTTAAGTGTCAACTTTTGATTTTTAGCTCAGGTTATGATGTCACGATCAATGGAGCCCCTGCATTGCCCTCACCCCTCCCCTCTCAAAATAAAGAAATAAACTTAAAAATTTTTTAAATTAAAAAAAAACCTCTAAAGAATCAGAAACTCTAGGGGTAGGACCTAGTAAGCTGAATGTTTACAAGTGCCTCAGGTCATTTGCTTGCCCACTAAATTTGTGAAGCACTGGCCTTAAAATTAACTAAATCCTTAATTTTCTGGAATTTCTAATATTCTCCTAAATAAGTCAAAGAAAGAACTGTAAGCATTGAAAGCACAGGCCAGTCTTGTCATCGAATACATACTCCATTGTAACCCTGTTTATGAACACTTAATAGTTTCTCTGTGGGACAGTTAAGCTGTAGTAATTAGCTCATGGTTCTATAATCTGTATGTCTCCTCCCACATGACATTTGTACCAACTAAAACTATTGCTTGCTTCCAGACAGGATGGTAGAACTACCAGACCCACGTGGACTGATGCCACTTCATGTTTCATTGTCTTTTTCATGATAATTTAAAGATATTTATTAAATTTCTCACAAATCTTGAACCTGAATTTTAGAGTCTAGCTTAAGGAGAATAATATTTTACAAGGACTCGCTAAATCCTGATCACTCTAATCATTGATCTCTTTATGGAATATTGCTTTTTAAAACTAAATTGGCAAGGAACTGAGGTTTATCGCTCTTATCTTCACCCTGTCTCTGAATTATAATTCATGGACAAATTATACAATCTCTCTGTCATATTTTTTTAGTAGGGATAATTACCCTTTGCAATAAGAATAATATCTCCCAAAGTTCTGTGAACATGAATGAGATCAGGCTTGTAAAATGTTAAAGTTTCTTGAGTGAGGGATCCTATACAAAGTGTAAATTATTAGTATTCCTTTTTTGGGCCTTGAATGAATTATCGATCTGTCAGTGATGAACCTGCCTCTTGAAATATTTCACTTCTTGTTTTTCCAGGCTTACTGGGTGACACAGTCAGCTCTTAAATTTTCCTGGAGTATTTTTAGAAGTTTTAAAATTCAGTGGAAAAAAAAAAAAAAAGGAAAGAAAGATCCAAACAAACAGAAAAAACAACATTACTTCCCTCCTAAAGACACACGCATTCCCTAAGACTATAGTGTTTTCATCTTCGTCTTGACTTTATATTGACTCAATTGATTGAACTTAATAAACCATTTGGGCCATCAAAGCCTCAAGTGCTTTGGGTTAGCTGAAGTATCACAAAGTCCACTAGCTTAGTAGCAGTAAACCCTAATGTATGAAAGTGATCAGAAATCAATTATTTACTTGATGTCATTCTTCATTGTGAAGTCATTCTATTCATCTATACTTTCAGTTGCTAGTTTGCAGATTGCTCTTTTACATTTTCGCTTCTCCAAAATTAAGGATTTTTGAGAACCTAACTAGACACAAAACAAAACTAACATCTATCTGCATATCACAATCGTTAAATTCTTTACTAATGAGGAAACCTTATTTGGCTCAAGGGGATGTTTGTAGATTGTTCCAATGTTTTTAAATTGCAGAACGGGAGAAGAGATTTCTAAAAATCAAGTCTACTATTTGAAATGATCATCATACATAGTTGTCTTCCATTTTAAAGTTTATTTTATAAGGATGAGGGGTGCCTGGCTGGCTCATTCGGTTACAGTACATGACTCTTGATCTCGGGGATCCTAAGTTCAAGCCCCACCTTGGGTGTAGAGTTAACTTTAAAAAAAAGTTTAGGGGCACCTGAGTGGCTTAGTTAGTTGAGGGTTTGACTTCAGCTAGGGTCTTGATCTCAAGGTTCCTGAGTCTGAGCCCTGCATCAGGTTCTTTGCAGTCAGGGTGGAGCCCACTTCAGATCCTCTGTCTCCCTCTCTCTCTTCCACTCCCCACTCACGCTCTGTCTCTCTCAAAAATAAATAAACATATTTTTTTAAGTTTATTTTGTGGCGCCTTGGTGGCTCAGTCAGTTAAGCATGGGACTCTTGATTTTGGCTCAGGTCATGATCTCACGGTTGGTGAGACTGAGCCCTGCAATGGGCTCTTTGCTGATAGCCCGGAGCCTGCACGGGATTCTCTCTCTTCCTCTTTCTGCCCTTGCCCTGCTCTCTCTCTCTCTCTCTCTCTCGCTTTCAAAAATAAATAAACATATTTAAAAAGTTTATTTCATAAGGAGAAAATACATACATTTTATGTAAAGGAAGAAAAAAATTGAAAAAACAACCAAAATCCGGAATATGTGATAAACAGATTAAATACATTGACAGATATAAAGACAAGTAAGTGAGGAATGCATTTAATGGTGTGGTGAAGCAGCTCCTCTTGGATAGAAAGTCCATATGGAGAAAAAGTTTCAGGAACTGAGTCACTCTTGAGAAGTTCCTTGCAGAGTTACACGAAGGAAAAATATTCGTATCTACCTTGACAGTGGCACAAAGAGATCTGGGTTGAGTTCAGTGGCTTGGGCTTGGTTGACTTCACTTCTTGAACAAATTTGAGGATTAAACATTCACAAATGTTCCTAATATTTTCTGAATGAGGAAGTAAGATATTAGCACTTTTTCTCCCAGTGCTGTATCTACCATTATAACATCTGTCAGTCAGCCTTCGCTTTAAGCCTTATAGAAGAATCAATACATTCTGATTTGAGAGTTTTCCCCCACATGGTAAAAATAAAATGTGAGATTTCAGTAACTGGCATGAAAAATTTTAGTAGTACCCAGGAAGTTTTCAGAAACCAGAGCTTTTACATAATATGGAAGTTTTAATGTTTTGAAGGTTCAGTAAATTATGTAGTATACAAGAGTGAAGTCTAAATTACCCACTCAGAAGAGTAACCCTATAGCTCACATGTCTGGATCCATGTATGCAGATGGACAGATACACTTCATTTCTCCTGGGAAGTTGAGTTCTAAAAGCTATCACTCAGAACAGACGGCTTTATGATTGCATAAAAAGAAAAGGGAAGATGACAGAGTTGCTATAAAAATGAAAGGCCTTTTGGAGTATTAACAGCTGAAAACATTATGACTTAAATGAAGATGTGAAACAAAAATCAGCTCAAAACTACAAATTAAAAAAAAAAAAAAACTTGTGCAGAAGGTTTGAAGCATATGGACACCCACCCAGTTTGTGAGGAGGGCAATGGGAGCCCCAGACTTTAGCTTATTAAAGATGACCTTTCCCCTCTCTAAAATTTCAAAGCTGACGTTTCAAGTGCAGAGCAGACTGTGTGCCATATGTAACATGACCTCAGCTCCACTCTGCCCGAGCACTGATGCCATCACTAATGAGAGGTGAAAGGTCCTTTTCTTGCAGCTTTTTCAGAAACCCACCAACTCCTGCCTGTGAAGTATGACTCCTCCCTCTCCCTCACCATCCCCTTGATTTCAAGAGAACTGCATTTAATACACAGTCGCAAAAACACTTTTATTACCGGTCGATTTGCTTATAGCCACAGCCAAATGGCAGGATGTACAATCATATGCAGAAGAAAATATTTATTTTGACTCAGAAGGCAAAGGGATTAAGAGAACATTGTATTAACCTTGCCTTTCATCTATGTTTTAAAGGGAAATTCTCCAGAGGCATCTATTGAAGTTCTATTTTTTTTATAAAGACTATCAAAGACTTTTAGGAAACCAGGTGTGTGTTTATCTGAGGGGAGGAGAGAAAGGGAAGAAACTATATTAAAGGAAAAGGCAGCTTCACAAAGCTGCTTCAGAGACTGCAGAGATGTTATGTGCAGAAATCTGTTACAGACATTCCTAACAGCCAGCTCCTCCCCCCGCCCCTTTTTCTTCTGCTGCTTGGAAACAATATAGCTTTTTTCCAAGCAGGTTGTTATCATATTCATGGCATGGTCAATTTCCGTTTGCCAAGAAAATATTTAAGCTGATCAAAGAAATTAGAAAATCGGATGAATAGAAACAGACGTTCCCACAAGAGAAGCGTTTCTCAATGTGAAGAGGCAGGCGGATTGCAGCCCACCCAGTTACTCCTAGGAAATTGCTCTGTTGCCGAAGACGGAACTACAGGGTCACCTAAATTCTGCTGGAAGGGCTATGGAATGGAAGAGTCGCTACTCCCCAAGAGATTCACATGGCGGCTGGAGCTTGAGACTCTCTGGTGGCAGACGTGTAAGGAGACGTTCATTTCTGGTTATCTATGTAAAAACCAGGAGGGCCTTTTTACATCTGGTAATACAGAGAGACCTTTCGAGACAGAAGATGAGGCAGTTTGGGATCCTTTTGGTTTGCTTTGCCTAGTTTATTATGAGCACGGAAAGACAAGAACACATTGGCCTTTGTAGATGACAGAGTATGTACTTTTGGAATGGAGGGATAGCAGTTTCTCCCGAATTAACAGAAATCCAGTTTTTAGATTTGTGGGTTTGGGTAGGGAATGGTTGATAGCAATTGTCTTCCGGACCCTCCGGTCTCTGAGCGTGTGTGCCCCGTCTAGTTAGTGACAGTAAAATAAGAGGGTCTTCTCTTCGTTGTTCCTGGTCAAGGCGCGGCCAAACCGCGTGAGACCACTTGCTACGGCGGCTCGTTGAAATGAAGATTGGTGGGTTTTCCGGTTTCCTTCCACGGAACTCACGAAACCGAAAAAGCCAGCCCCGCTCGGAGAAAGGGGGTCCGGATTCGCTCCCCTCCCTGCTCGCGCCGGGGAAACTGGGGGCACTTCGATCGTCATTGAAGCGCGACCTACCCTACCCAACATCTCCAGTTTTCCGAGGAAGGATGGCGCTGAAGGAAGGCAACTGTGGGAAAAGCTAAAAGAACCCAAGAAGGCTCCCTCTCCTGCGTGTCCCGCTGAGGGCTACTAGGCGTTGGCAAGGCCACGGCAGGCCAGGCGGTCCCCGGGTGGTGGGCCGAGAATATGCGCTTTGCCACCCTAACCCCTCCCCGCCGCGCGCCCCTCACTCCGGTGACTCAGCCGGGCAGGTTTTCTTTTCTTTTTTTGTTTCGGTTCCTGCCTGCCAGCCCGGTGATCCTTTGCCAGGAAGACAGCGCCCTCTCTCTCCTGCAGCCAGGCCCGGCGCCGGCCTGCACCCCATCCCTGCTCCGCTGACCTTCCCGCGCTTGCTTCTTGCCCCTGCGCTCCTCAGTCCTGTCCCCTCCTACTTCACGCCCCTACGCCTCTCGGTCCCAACAATCGCCGCGGGGAACAACCCAAGACAGCCGCGGGATCCGAGGCCTGCTCACGTCCGGGCCTGAGGATGGCCCGGCGGGAACACGCGACCTCTGGCTGCAGGACTGGGCGGAGCTGTCCCTGGCGTAGACGCAGCGCCCGAGTGTTCCCGCGTGGCCTCCGGGAGGGGTTCTTGGCGCGGGCGGCTGGACGCGAGGGAGGCCTGGCTCCCCAGGCTAGGCATTGCCCGCCAGCGGGCGGGGCTGCGAGCTCTCCTCCGCGCCCGCGCGCGGCGACTTGGAAGCGCGCGCACCTGGCAGAGTCGCTTAGCCCGGACCCCAAGATGGGCCCGCCAAAGGTGGACGTGGGCCTGCAAGCTGGGTGATGGGAGGTTGGCAAGTGAACTTGGGTAGAGGCAAGGAAAGCTCTTACAGCCTTGTTCAAAGCCCTAAACGCATCCCTCGCGGTCTGCGGGCTGCCTGGAAGCCTCGCCCTGCGGGGTTGCTGAAGGGCTACAGCCCGGATGTTGGAAAAATTGTGGCAGAATTCAGGTCTAGGCGGGTGGGCGAGACGCGCAGAGGGGCATGGGTGAGCGGGCACCTTCTCAGCACACTCCACCCAGTATTTCTTTCTGCACAGCTCAGGGCACTAGTGCTTCAGACAAACGCCGCGCGGCCCATTCCGAAGCAGAGGCAGTCAAGCTTCTGTCCGTAAAAATCCGGATCCTTTAGAACCCAAACAATGTATTCGTGTTGGAATGCAAAAACATTTCCTATTGCATGGATTTACACCGACCGGTACAGGCCTGAAGTACTTTCACCGCCCCCACCCCCCCTCCAAACTCTTCTTGCGCCCGGGAGAGACAGGCGTAGTTGGTCTCTTGCTGACCCGGCTCCAGAGCGCAAGCAGCTCCCAGAAATGCTCTAATTGAGTCACAAACCACCGGCCTCCCCTAACAAAGCGATCCATCTCGGCAGCTCAGCGCCCAATTTGTCCACAGCACTTTCTTCCGCAATTCAGAAGCATTATCTTGTTTTTAGAAGTATCGCGGCAGAAACGTGGCAATTATCCTGGGCTCGGGTTACGGCTAAATGGCTTTAGGCTGAGAAATGGAAGAATACAAATGCCGCGAACGTGCTGATCTCCCAGCTGCGGGGCCTGGACCAGGGTTGGGGAAGCGAGCGAGCTATCGAAAGGGGAGAAGGAGGTTCCCCACTCTCGGTTGTCTCTCCCAATGGCACCAACCAGAACGAAGTATTGGACCTTTGTCTCTAGAGGTTAAAGGTTGTGAGCGATGAACCTTCCTGGCAGGATTGGCCTCGGCTTTGGATCAGGAACGGGTTGAGAGTTTCAGGCACTACTGGAGTGAGGAAGGAAATAGACGTCGAGGGTCAGCGAGAAAGATGGGGAAGACTCCTGTTCTTCTTAGGGATAAGTACACTAAAATTGGGGGGGGGGGATTGTACTGGGAGAAAATAACCAGCAGGAAGGGGAGTTGGCTCTGAAGAATGGGGAGAGGCGTTCTCTTCTGAGCGAGGGTCAGGCCTGGTCTGGGAGCCAGGCAGACACTGCATTTTGGGAACCCTCGAGAACTGTAGAGGCCCAGAGACCATGAAGCATCTCCGCACGAGGAAAAAGAAAAAAGAAAACGTTTTAAGAATCTTCCTCTTTGCCCGCGAGGGTGAGTTTGGACCTGGAAAATGGGGAGAAAAGAAAAAAGGGAGTAGCAAAAGGCGTTCGGGTGAGGGCACCCGTTGCGCAGACGCCTTGCTCACCCCAGAGGCTCAGCCCACAGTGGTAGCCACGCTGTGCGCGTGTCTCTTTCTCCTTCTGCTCAAACCAGCCCCCACATCTTGAAGTAATCAGCAGCCGAGAAGGGACTCGTCCCCCTGGCATCTCAGGTTAAAGGAGGAGGTCCAGGAAAATGTGGTAGAGCCATTACAAGAAACCCGAGCCGCAGTCATCAGGGACTCCAATTGCCATCGCATTAGGATTGATTAGAGACCAGCAGTACCGTAATGACCCGGAAAGAGGGGCAGCCGGGGATTATTAATATCAGAATGTGGCGGGGAGGTGGGAGGGAGGTAGAGGGGAGGGAGAGAAGAGTAAAGTGGGGAGAGGGAAGTTTTAAGTTACTAGGATTTATATATAAGTGCAGGCTTACCTGAAGAAACCGGATAGTCGGTGAATCACGCAAACAATAAATCTAATTGCATCTAAAATTTCAGGAGACCTGATTTGGGGGGGGGCGGGGAGGAGGAAAACCATCGTGAAATCCAGGCCCACATCTTAGTTTTTATAAACATGTAGTTACATAAAATTGTGAGAATTTAAGTGAAGAGATGGGGAGGGGGTGCTAGATGTCCACTTTCCTTACCAAAGGGCCTCCAAAAAAAAAAAAAGACTTAGGGGGTGCAATTTTGGGTCACTTTGGGTCTTCTCTCCAGGGCTAGGTGGTAATGGAGTGGACATTTTCTGCAGAGTCTGCAGAGGAGTAGTAAACCAAATTTTAACTGAAATAGTGATACCTGAGTAGTGGTTTTGGTTTTTGTTTTGTTTGAGACATCAGTGATCAGGATCCCTAAGAGATGTATGGAAGAGAGTGGTTTGTCTCCTTCCTCGGACTATGAGCCAAAACAAATCAGCCCCTGATGGTCTGGGCTGAAACGCAGCTCACTGGATAATTAACTCCATCTTTCCAGTCCACCCTAACTGTTTATTTAGTGTCACCCTGCATTACCGTCACTAGCACTTTCCTCTGAACAGGAGGAGCTGCAGGCTTTCACCTCCCAAAAGGAAATTCTTCTTAGCTTAGACAGATGCGGTATTCAGGATGTACATTAGTTGAGAAAAAAAGTTGATTGGAAATTCCATGGAAGATAAGGGCTCTTGGATGCTATTTTTTTTGGTAAATTTGCCCTAAGTCGATATTAATAAGAGAAAGTGACAAGAATGTCCTAAATTCTTAAGAAGGGATTCTTACAACACTCTCCTTCACTTTCTAGAAAGGTGTTTGGCATCCGAGGTTGAGTGGCATCTTCTGGGTCAGATGTGAACATTGGTGAGCTCCTGAGCCACAGCCTTCTCAGAACTGAGCTAAAGTCGGCCCCTGTCCTCCAGGTGGCCAACCCACTTCTCCCGCCCTACCCACCGGCTCTCCCACCTTTTGACCATGCCACCACTCAGCGTAGCTCGTCTGCAGGCTGAGCTCGACGCCCCTGCCCGGACTTGAGAGTTCACTCGCCCTGCTCCAGCACCCTCTGTCTGTGAAACCTCAGGTCCGCGGCAGTAGGAGACAGGCGCAGGCGCCCCGAGCCTTGCGGAAGGGAGGGGAACCGGAGAGAGAGAAAGAAAGAGATCCAGAAGGGTGTGTGTGTGTGTGTGTGTGTGTGTGTGTGTGTGTGTGTGTGTGTGTCTGTGTGTGAGAGAGAGAGAGACACAGAGAGAGAGACACAGACAGAGAGAAACAAGAGACAAGGAGAATGAGAGTGAGGGAAAGAGGGAGAGAGGATGGGGCAGAGGAAAGAGAATGAAAGAGAAATGACAGACCAGGTTGGCACACAAAATAAACGAGTTTCCTCTTCCAGATCGAAAAGAGACAATAAGTTAGACCGAGAGAGAGCAGACGCGGAGGGGGATGCACACAGAGGGGCCGGTAACCCCCCAGGCACACACCCCAGCTCTGTCCTCCAATCTGACTTCCCTCGCAGAGCTGTCTCTCAGTACTAGCCTTTCTCTCTTTCCTTTCCCCGACCTCGGGACAATGCGGAGCCTGTATTTCCAGGAGCCGCGCGGGGCGGCAGGGTTTTTAGCAGCAAGCCGGGCTCGAAGCCCGCTCTGTTTGTCCAGGTGTGGGCGGGGGGCGGCGGTCTCCCGGCGTCGTGGGCTGGCGCTGGGTTTTCTCACCAAGGAAGCGGGAGGCTCCACTCGCGGCTTCCCGCTTCCAGGAGAAAACTCTCTCCCTCCTTACATATATAAATATATTAGGGGAACAGACAAATCTTCATTGTTCGGGAACAAGCCGAGGAGGCCGACCGGCTCCCCTTGGCCCCGCCGAACGAGCCTGGAAGGGAGGGAGGCAGAGAGGCGGGGGCCGCGCGGATCCGGTGTCACGTTGCAGATTCCCACTAAAGATAACGAAACGTGATCTATTTTTCAGAACAGCAAGTGGATGGGAAAGAACCTTGACAACACAAAACTCATTTACTAATGGACTGGTTTTGAGTTTCTCTTCTCGGGGTCCGCAAATCTCCCTGCCCGAGCCCTCGGCCTATTCAGACCTCGCGGGGAGCAGCGTCCCCCCAGGAGGCAGGTGGGCGGCTTCTCCCGCCGCGGCGCCGCGCTGGCCGTCGGATCCCGGGATCCCAAGGGTCTAGGGCACCCGGAGTTTCCGACCAAGCGGAGGAAAATGATGAATGTTGTCACTTCAGCCAGGATTTGCGGAGTCTCCTCACTGCCCTAGAGCGACGACGCTAATTTATTGAAGAAGCACCTCTCGATGCTCTTTCCTTCCAAGTATCTGTAGGTAGAGTAGGATCCCCGCTGTGGTTCTTGAAGGCAAAGGAAGTCCGAGAAAGCAGGGCCGGGAGACCCAGTGCATCTCTCTCCAAGCCATAAGAGAAACAAGTGGGTTCCACACAGAAATTTTTGAGCTGAGGCCTTATATCGATCCCGCTGAGAAACCCCACCAACAACTAGTGCATTGGCCTTTTCCATAAACCAGTTGTGCGCGCGTGGCGGTTACCTGCACAGAGGAGGCACAGAAGCGCCGAAACCTGGCGTCGGGCTCCCCTCGCCACCCACGTTACCCTCGGGAGCCGCCGAGAAGCAGCAAGGGCAGCGGCTATAGTTGCTCGTTCCCTTTAAATCTCCGACGCATCTCTGTTTTTCGTGTGATTTGCATTGACAGCAAAGGTTTTAAGTTACTAGAACAACTCAAACCTTTCTGTGTGCGATTTAAAATGGATCATTTGGTTTATGTGGTTTGTAAATTCATGTCATTTTACCTCTTTTAGTGGTTTTCACTGAAAGGCTCCATTTTGGGAAACCTTATATATCCGAGCCAACAATTAACATTTATAACAATTGGTTTCCCTAACCATGGGATCGAAATAGCAGGTAGGCTCATTGGTGCAAAGCGAATAGCACTTCTCCTTTCTAGTTACGCGATCTATTGGATTAAACGCAAGGAGAAATGCTGGCTGGCCCGAGCGCGGCCTCTGGGGACTAGCACCACAGCTCATCAACCCCGGTGCCCGCAATCGCGGCACCCACACAGTCGTCTCCCCAGTCGTCGCCAACGTCTATCGCGTCTTTGTTCCTTTTGAAGAAAGATGAAAAGAAGTGGGCAGAGAGGTCTGGAGGAAGCGGAAAAAAAGGTGGTCATATTGGTGTCTAATTGCCGCCTTTCTGCTCCTCATCCTCCCCTGTAAATTTATACCTGCCCTTATTTGTCCAAGCTATGCCTCATTTCCTTATACAAAATTGTTAATTATAAAGTCCGCCCCACACTCAACTTACCGTTTGTCTTTAAAGACAGGCGGCTGTACTTACAGACCCTCCACCCCCTACACACACATTTTAATTCTGCGCACTTGCTCCAGACTTGAGGATATTAACTGATTTTTAGAGCGGAGTTTAAACCTCCGTTCCGGTCTTCACACAGCTGCCATGTCAATAAGGACTATTCCAAGCAGAGACGTTCCTTCTGGCAGGACACTGCAGCTCCTTAAGACTTCATCTGAAACATCATGAGCACTAAAATAAGACGGCGAGGGAAAATTACCAGACACATGGGCTTGGGCTCAGGCGTGCCAGGCTTCCAGTTTAGAAAGTAAGTCATTGGGCACACCATGTGGTAGGGGCTCTTTTGAAATACTATGCACCCATTAAATGCATTTAAAAAATAACCCTAAAGGTAATGAAATATCAGCATCTATTTCCAACGTCTAATTGCACGGGATACTGCAGACTTTTAAGGATGCAAAACGCATTGTGTGTGGGAGTTTGGGGGAGAAGCAACTTCTCTCTACTCCAAATCTCTGGAGAGACAGCCAGGAGGGTGAAACACTTCATGAGTTTAAAATATATATTGCAGGGTGCACTGAACTGGGCACATTATTTTAAAACCATATACATTATATAGGGGGAAACTTCCGCAGTGTTCCTTCTCCCACTTATGTCTCAATATGTAAATGGTTCTGTGGAGCTGGGCTCTGGCTCGTGGACTCAAAACATATTTAAAGAAGACAAGCAAGTTTAAAGAGCCTAGAGTCTGTTCTTCGCATTCACTAAGAGGGTGCATTTAAATCAAAAGCATTTTTGAAGTGTACTTAAAATTCTGTTTTGAACTTATCTAATCAGAGATAAGTATAGTTATAAAGTCACTCTCCTTCTACCATTCTGCTCTCCTTATCTCCCTGCATTGTTCTTATCTCCTGCCAGTCTCAGCTACTGACAATAGATTATCTTTGTTTAGAGACGCTAATTGTTTTCAAAATCTTTTTAATAATTGCTTTGGAACAAGGTGTGCAAATGAGGCTTAAGATAATTACAGCTTCATTTGTTTGTGCAGTTTTACTAAACATTCTCCACATATACACAAAATAACAGATGATGGGGCTGAAATTGCAGGACATCTCTCATTCTATATCAGTAAAATAGGCCAGCATTGCAATCGACACACACACACACACACACACACACACACACACACACACACCTCTTTATTTAATCTTCTTGGAGCCGCTGTCGTCCTGGCTCTGAGGGCAGTGTCCCTCTCAGAGCAGGGCAAGGATTAGGTTACAATCAGACAGCTATTGGAGCCGGACACAGTTTTATTTAATTTACACCCCATCCAGCGCCTTTCGTACGAGGTTCCCAAAGCATTTTTGCTAATAGCAAGTAAAGCTTTTGGGCATTCCTCAGTAGCAGAGGTGGCCTCGGAAAACGCAACGGCGCAGATGGGGAAACTGAGTCCAGAACCCTGCCGGCTCAAACCATAGAACGTTAAGATACCAAATCACAAATGAACCCTCAGAATCTTTATTTGCTCAGCAACAATGCTGTCAACAGCTCTTCCCAAGGTCCCAAATAGTCGTGGCATTTTGAAAACGAGGGAAGCGCTATCCAGCTGGGAATACTTGTGCCCTTTGGAGGGCAGTGGGGGCAAAGGGAGAATGGTAGAGGGAGTTAGGCTCCTAGAGCTGAAGTCAGCCGGGGAGAAGCCGCTCTTCCAGAGGCTGCAGCCCGGAGCCCTGCTCTGATCTTGTATTATTTATCGCGTTCCATAAGCTATTCATCAATCCATTATTTATTCATTCCAACATTAAGGTAATTAAATATGAGCTCACCGGGAAAGGGCAAGTCTGCAAGGGACAGGGACGGGGGTATAGAGGGAGAGGAGGGGAATATTAAGGTCTGGAGTCATTGATTTGTGCAGAGATGTAAGCGGCTGCCCTTAGGTGACACTGAGAGGGGGCTCACGTTGCAGGGTCCTGACGCGCTCACCCACTCACACCCCCCCCCCCCGCCCCTGGGCAGCGCGGCTCCCTCCCCCCACCCGCTTCCCACCTCTCGCGGTCCTTCTCCTCCCACCATTCCCTGTCCCGGGTTCCACAGCCGCGCCCTCCCCGCGCGGGGCGGCGCGGGGCGGCGCGGCCCCGCTGCCCGGCCCGGCGGCGCGCGGGCTGGCCAGCCCCGGATAGGCGCCGCCCGCAGCCAATCAGCGCGCCGGGGACGCTGCGCGCTTTAAGGCCGCTGCGGGGAGAACAGAAACCAAGTTCCCCGGCAACGAGCAGCATCAACCCGGCGGGAGGCCGGAGCCAGAGAGGCCCAAAAAGGCTGCGGAGTGAGCCGGCCTCTCCGTGTCCAGCGCGCCCCCCTCCGCCTTCTTCCTCGGCCGCCCAGCCCTAAATTTCGATTAGCTTTTTCGCCTACGGAAATCCTAGGGAGGGGGTTAGGAGCAGCTGCGCCCCCCTCCCTGCGGCTGCCGCCCCCCTGCTTTTAAGGCGCTGCTCCCTGCCGCGTGCGCCCGGGCAGTGCATCTCGGCAGGCCCCAACCATGTCGATGCTGCCGTCGTTCGGCTTCACGCAGGAGCAAGTGGCGTGCGTGTGCGAAGTTCTGCAGCAAGGCGGGAACCTGGAGCGTCTGGGCAGGTTCCTGTGGTCGCTGCCCGCCTGCGACCACCTGCACAAGAACGAAAGCGTTCTCAAGGCCAAGGCCGTGGTTGCGTTCCACCGCGGGAACTTCCGCGAGCTCTACAAGATCCTGGAGAGCCACCAATTCTCGCCTCACAACCACCCCAAGCTGCAGCAACTGTGGCTGAAGGCGCACTACGTGGAGGCCGAGAAGCTGCGCGGCCGGCCCCTGGGCGCGGTGGGCAAATATCGGGTGCGCCGAAAATTCCCGCTGCCGCGCACCATCTGGGACGGCGAGGAGACCAGCTACTGCTTCAAGGAGAAGTCGCGGGGTGTGCTGCGGGAGTGGTACGCGCACAACCCGTACCCCTCGCCTCGTGAGAAGCGGGAGCTGGCCGAGGCCACGGGGCTCACCACCACCCAGGTCAGCAACTGGTTTAAGAACCGGAGGCAAAGAGACCGGGCCGCCGAGGCCAAGGAAAGGTACGCGGCGTGCTTCCCGCTGCTCGGGCGACCCCGGGAAGCCTTCCTTTCCCCTCCGCCCCTTCTCGCCCCCGCTGGCACTCGCCACCGCGTCCTCTCCGCCGGCTGGAGCCCGTCCGCGGGGCGGCGCCCGGGCCTCCGCGGTACTGCAGCGAAAGTTCATGAACTCTGAGATCGCTTGCTAGGGATGGGGAGTCATTTGATTTGAGCGCCCGCGCGTGGGTTTCTTGGGGTGTGCGTGTCAGGAAATATTGGCGCTAGGTTTGTTTTTCGTGCCTCCCTGGTTGGCTGGGGCGACGAGTGGGGGGTGGGGGGGTGCAGGGAGAACTCTAGATCAACTACGAGGGAAGTGTTGATTGGTGTCTCGAGGAAAGGGGTTCGGTGGGGGCTGAGGGTCGCACACCTCTCTCCTCTTGCTCCCCAGAGGTGTGGAGCCGGCCTGAGACATCTGCTCTGCCCCCACTGCCGCCGCGTCCTTTCCTCGCTCTCTCCTGGTAGGCTTTTAGGCGAGAGGTCGCCGCTTCATTCCGCACTAGAGGTACAAAGGGAGGAGTCTTTCAAAAGAAATCCACAGAAAGGAGAGCTTTGGAAGAGTTGGCGCTGCACTTATTACGCGGCGCCCCAAGCCCGGAAAGGACTGCTCGTCTCCGGGCTCCCTCGCGCGTATCCCGGGCCGCGGCGGGTCCATCTGGCGGTCCGCGCCGCCGCCCCGGCTGAGGAAGGGGGTCTCCAGTGGCAGACTTCTCTCCGGAGCTCAGAAGGCAATGTTATTTTAACCTGCCTCTGCCTCCGCCCTCCTCGCGCGAACACCCCCGGCCACCTGGCCCGGCTCCATCCGTTTGCTGTTGGAGTTTCCGAAAGAGATTCGGAAGAGCCTAAGGAGGCGGCGGCGGCGGCGGCGGCGGCGAGCGCGCTCCGGGAAGCCGAGGAGTTTTGGGGAAACCTGAGCGCCTGGTAGGGCTGGGCTTCCTTTGTTCGCTTGAGAGCCTGGGGGCCGCAGATGTCGCCTCTGCGTTCCCCCTCCGGGTGGAAAAGCACGGAGCCTGGATACTTTGAGCCGCAGCGGCTGTCCTGGGAGAGAGGGCAGGGGAGAGAAAGGGGGAGCGCTGGGGCCGAGGAGGATGGGCCAGCACCCTGAAGGCGGAAGCGGCCGGGGCTCCGAAACCGTGAAGTTTACCAGCACCCAGCATCCGGACCGACGCCCAGGCACGCCGCACCCTGTCTCGGGCTGCGCGGGGCCTCGAAGTTTCCTCTGCTGGGAAACGGTGCGCGGTTGTGGATGTCCGGGAGGGGGTTCAGAGGGAGCTGTGAGGGACCAAGGACTGAGCGACTAACGCGGGGACGGGGACAGTTGGTTCCAGTTAGACCTTAGTTACAAAAGGTCTCTCCTATAAGTCAGGCCCGAGGGCCCACTCCCTGATGAAATCGGAGAGACTGGCTGCGCTCCCTGTGTTTACTCAGGTCACTGGGCCGCTCTGGACACCACTTCCCATGACCTGTCCTGTGCCTCTGAAACCACAACCTCCGGGCAGGGGCAGGGAAACTCGACGTTTAATTGTTTCCTCAGATGGGAACAGGACAATTGACTTGATTCACCCCAAACATCTGTGCGTTGGGCTCTGTTTGTCCTCTGATCATTTTCTTTATCACCAACCACCATTTGTTGGACGATTTTCAAACTTAATTACTCCAAAGCGTGATGCCAGTTGATAGGTATTTGAAAATAACTGCTTGAACACAATTTTGAAAATAATTTTTGTGTTTCAAATAAGTGCTGCTGATCTAGCTTTCTAAAATCTGGAAGAGGAAAGGACGTGGCTCCCCACAAGCTCTGCCAGTAGTTTCCCATTTCTCCAGTCTCCTTTGCCTCCTTACTTACCCCAGGACCCTTGGGGATGGGTGGGAGGGCACAGCTCCTCCATTTGGGTATATGACTGATTGCACAATGGCTCTCTTCTCCTGCCAGGTCCCCTCCCTCCACTCACACTTTTTTTAACCTACTTTTTTTTTTTTTTTTTTTTAACCATATGGTGTTGTCCTCTATTTCTCAGGGAGAACACCGAAAACAATAACTCCTCCTCCAACAAGCAGAATCAACTCTCTCCTCTGGAAGGGGGCAAGCCGCTCATGTCCAGCTCAGAAGAAGAATTCTCACCTCCCCAAAGTCCAGACCAGAACTCGGTACTTCTGCTGCAGGGCAATATGGGCCACGCCAGGAGCTCAAACTATTCTCTCCCTGGCTTAACGGCCTCACAGCCCAGCCACGGCCTGCAAGCCCACCAGCATCAGCTCCAGGACTCCCTGCTGGGCCCCCTCACCTCCAGTCTGGTGGACTTGGGGTCTTAAGTGGGGAGGTACTGGGCCTGGAAGCAGTGACTAGGGACACTTGTAAATAGAAATCAGGAACATTTTTGCAGCTTGTTTCTGGGGTTCTCTGCGCATAAAGGAATGGTGGACTTTCACAAATATCTTTTTAAAACTCAAAACCAACAGCAATCTCAAGCTTAGTTAGTTACCTTCTCTCCAACTCTTGCATTTCCCATCCCAGTGCAGAGATCAGGAAAAAACAAAAACAAAAACAAAAAAACCCAAACAAACAAAAGCACCCACTCACCCAGTCTTGGTTCTGGGCAATCCATGTGCCAGCTTCACTAGTCTTTCTTTCTTTCTTTCTTTCTTTCTTTCTTTCTTTCTTTCTTTCTTTCTTTTTTTTTCAGTGAATGGGAATTACAAATCAACTGAATTTTACTTATTTCCTTTTAATTTATTTATGGCAAAATCATTTGGGAAGAGGAAAAGGAAATGAAGAGAGAGAGAGAGAAGTCAAAATAGTGAAAATAAAAGCCTCCAGCCAGGAGGAAAATGTTTGCATTCTTAAGGTGAATAGGAAAAATATGATCTTATAACTTTTTTTTGATGGGGAAAAATTAAGTTTACATTTTTCATTATTTAGTGTTAAACACTTTTATGTAGATTAAAATGAAAGAACAGTATTAGGGGGAAAAAATAAGTGCCTAAATGTCTTAATGCTCTCTGTGTAAGGCAGTTAGAAATAGCAGTGACCATTAGTGCTACAACTATTTTTGTCAAATTTAGTGGGGTTTTTGGTTGTTGTTTGTTTTCTTGGGTTTTTTTAATGGCAAACTTTAAAAATGTACCAATGTGAAAAAAAAAACAAAACACTTTCCTGAATGCCATTACTTCTCATGCCCTTGAAGCTTTCATATCTGTAGCCTACTCCTGTTAAGGGTTTCTCTTGTTCCTAGTTTCTAGACTGCAAAAATATGCGACAAATCTGGCAACCTGGTATTTGTTACTAAAACAGCATGTGTTTTCAGGTTTCTTTTCTATTGTACCTAAACCAGTCTAAATTAAAACTTAGTAGAACACCAGGAGTACGATTCTGTTTCTGAAAGGTGAGTTGTGTATTGCTGTCATTGGGCCCTATTTTTTTTTTTTTTGAAGTTTTCTTGCTTTCTTACTTAATGATGGTTATGAATTGCAGGGTACTTTGAAGGGCACCACCTGAACCAAGAGTGGTGACTGAGTTGATTATGTGATAGAAAAAGAGTGAAGTTAGCTCTAGGGTATTTATTTATTTTTTTATTATTTAGATATGCAGTTTTGTTTACCACTAGCTCTTCTCCACAGCGTTCATATGTTAACTCAGCTCTTTTGTATTAATGAGTTTATGACAAGACTGTGAAAGTAAAATAATATATCTGCTTGGGAAAAAAAAAGGTGGGGGGGACTCGAACATGGATAACAACATTGTGAATTAACCTGTATAAATAGAAAGCAGACCAACAGGACAGGGGCTCTTTGCACTGCTGTGAGATAGTGTCCAGAAAAATCCCAGTAATCGTGTAGGCTCCATATTATTTTTGCCTGGGGCAAAAATGATGTATCTTTGTATTTAGCTTTTAAAATTAGTGAAACAAATGGCATTATTTATTAAAATTCTACTCAGGATAACAGGATTGGCTTGCTTGTGCTTTGTAAAAATATTGCTCCCCAGAGAGAGTCTATTTATTTTCTGACATGACAGTTTCATAATTTTGATTTTTTCCCCATCCGTGTCACTATGAATATATTCATTTCTTTCTTACTCTTTCCTATCTTTCCTGTCCTGATCTAGGAGACTGAGTTGTGTGTATGAGGGGTGGTGGTGGTAGAATTTTAGGCCTTCTTATTATGAGTTTTTTTTTTTTTTAAATGTCAAATAGCTTTGACTGAGTTCAAAGGAGACAGGATCACTGTACTTAACTGTAGTCACTTTTACTTATAAAGTCATTTTTTTCCCCCTTAGTGATGGACAGATGTGCACACAGCCGCTGGGAGACCATCATTTGGATTGGGAGCTCAGGGTCCCAATCTCCCTTGTTAGTGTTTTGGATCATTAAGTTGGTGTTTATTTAAGTCACTAGGGTGTTTATTCTCCACGTCTTGGGCCACGGAGAAATGCCACCCTCTGCAGGAGGGGCTCTCACAGGGGATCTCCGCACATTCTTCACATTCACTCCCCAAAACAAACACCCTGCACAAAGATAGCTTTCAATGACCCTGACAGGCTTCAAAGGACACCGCGGAAATCTCCCTGGAAAATAAGGAAGGGCCAATTACTTTAATTTCTTACATGCCCTCTCTTCCTACTCCGATGACTACCCCCCACTCTTCCAGCTCTGCTTGGTATAATTTTAGACTCGTGGAAGATCTGTCTCCCTGGGCGCCCGGGCCCACTTCCTCTCCCTTGGTTGGTGAATCTTGGAAATGTCTGCAGATCTGGTGAGGAGCAGAGCGGGCCAGTCCTGTAAAAACCCCTGTGATTACTGCTTGTAAACTCGTTAAAAGGACAATTTTCTGTCACAGTCATAAACTCTTTGTAAAATCCCTGGCACTGGAGCCAGAGTGCGCATATTCCAGATGTGTTTAATAAGAAATTGCACAATATGCCTCCCTCCGCCGTCCTCGGCTCAGTCTGGCGAAACCAGGGACAAGCAGGAGTAGGCGAGAAAACTGGATATTGCTGTGAGTTTTCTTGGCAATCGTTTTGGAGCGATCATTGGGGGAACTAACCACTTTTTTTTTTTCCTTGAGGAAATCTTCGAGGACCAGCTGTTAAGGGACATCCAATTTATCTTCTCGGCGTCGCAGTTTAACTGAATCAAAAGCCACTTTTCGTTTCTCCTCTGCAGGTTTCTTAATGATAGCCAAAAGTAATGAACAACGGCTTATAAATAGTGTTTTTAGGACGAAACCTTACAGCCTTTTGCCAAGTAAAATGAAAAAACAAATACTAGTGCAATTTTTTTTTTTTTTGACGTTTTAAATCTGAACACACAATTGTTCGGGTCCTGGCTGCCTGCTCGTGTTGACCTCTTGGCTGAGAACGAAGCTTCCTAACTATTCGGAGGCAAAGGGACTTGGCTGGCGGTTCCGAGATTTTGGCTTAGCAAGTAGGGGCTCGAGAGCCATCAGAGCCCCACGAGCTGCAGGCAAGGAGACAGGCGCCCCTGGGGCCGGACACTGCGGGTCTTGAACCAATTCTCCAGGCAAAGACAGCTTGGTCTTGACCCCGAGCTGAAGTGGAAGCTTCCAGGAAGTGGCATTGGCATTGGCGCTTATGGGCGTACTCTGTTTGCTGAGCGGTGATCGTCGTTACGCTCCTCTCCCCCGCACCTTGACGGCGGGTCGGGCACCTGGCCCTGAACCCACGCACAGCCGGCCTTCCTCTGCTCCGCCGCCGCCTCTGCGGCTACGGCGGCGGCTGCGGCTGAGGGGGGCTTCGCTCCTACCTCCTCCCCCGCCGGGAGGTCTTTGGTAAAGTCTGCGGGCAGAACTCCAGGTCCCGGGAATCCAGAGGCTTCCATTCCGCGCGTCTCCGGTTGCAGAACGCTGGGGGAGCTCCCCTTGCCACCCGCAGACTCCAGAGGCAGCTCTTGCCACTCTGTCCTGCGGAGGCGCGGGGAGTCGGGGCGCCGCAGCTCCCTCCTCCCCGCCCTGGCCGAGGCTCTTCTCTACCAGTTCACAGAGAATCGTGCGCGTCCCGGGAACCCCATCACAGCTCAGCTCCAGGCGCAGGGCCTGGTGGCCCGGCCGGCCGAGCCTTTGGGAACAGAGGCTGCGAGGCTGCCCTGGAAGGGCCAAAGAGGTGGTAGCCTGAGCCTCGCGGGACAACGAGCTGCCATCGTCCTGTGGACCCCGGAGCCACCTCGCAGGTCCAAGTCCGGGTCTCCTTTTTAACCTGTGGAGCTAAATTCTGGGCGAGGCACTAGGCGGCCGCGGCCGCACTACTGTGGGGTTGGAGCGGGCCCCGTGGCGGCGGGATAAAGCCGTCCAGGCCCCACGCGGATCCTGGCCCGGCCGCAGGGGGAACGCTTCCTGGTGCTCCGACGCCGCGCTTCGGGTCCAGGGCAGCCGCCTCGGGCCTAGAGGCCTACTTAGGACGCGGCCTAGGCCCCGCCGCCTGTTCCCTGCTTCCGATATGTTCTATCTCCTCTGCTTCCTGAGGCCTCGGCCTCGGCTTTTGGACCTGAGCTTTTCACCCGCGCTTTTGGCGGAGAAGTGCCAGCCAGAAAGCGCGTCTCTTCTCTGCCCTGTCGCTAGAAGGTCGACGGCACAGGAAAGCGGCCTTGGTTTCTAGAGTCTCTGGCAGGTCGGGACAACAGCTCCTCTTCTTTGGCAGGGCCCGGTCGGACGTTTCTCCCTTGGCCGGTGGCCCTGGGCCCAGCATCAACCTCTGCCCCGCGCACGGCCCGGGGCCCCAGCAGGGAAAGCACCACCCGAAGCGCACTGCGGGCCAGACTGTCGCCGCTCACATTCTGCCCTTCTCTGGTGGAGTAGGTGGCGTTGAGAGGGACAAAAGGGTCAGGGTTAAGGTGAGGAGAGTCGCAGGTGACTCATGTGCTCTCTCTGAGCTACTTCTCCTTTTTCGGAGCTTTCCCCAGGAGTAGAACACTAAAAACTCTCCCAGATTCCCTCCTCCAGCCGCCGGAAGCCAGCGGAACCAGTGCCTGTGCTCATTTGGCCCCCAAGGGGCAATTCGCACTAAGGCTACCTGAGGGCTCAGTCCCTTAGCCAGCAGGTATGCTCTGCGACCTTAGGTGGGAACGCCCGAGCCCCTCAAGATCATAGTGACCCCTCCCCCAGTCTGATTGACTCCAGTGACTCCACCCGGAAGACTCTCTAAAGAGATGGATGAGCCAGCCAGGAACGAAAAGAGTCAAAATCTGGGGCGAATTGTTGGTTTACTGTCTACCCAGGAAAAGCGCTGCCCTGGGAAGGCCACGTTTTCTCTAGTGTTTTAAGCCGAGTATACACACACAACTTCGTTCCAGCTGATGAAATTGGAAACCTGTTCTCCCACTGAGGATGACAATCAGCGTTTTAGACGCTGTGGTCCTTTCAGACAGCGAGAAACAACACTACAGTAGCATTTAAAAACAAAGAGAAAGAGACTGCTTGAGGCGCGTGGACTCCGGACTCTTACTCAGTAGGAGTTTCAGCTTCTCTCCTTTTAACTTGTTAATGGACAGCTGAGACCCCGTTCTCAGCAGGTAGAGCTGAGAACCATAGTGGCTCCCCTCTTTTTCTTTGCTACCTGGGAGTCTTCCCCCCCCCTTTTTTGGTAAAGTGTTCACTAATTGTTTTCCTTTGCCATAACATTAAAATATTCTTAAAATCAAAAATCCGCCCCCCCCAGGGGATCAAACAGGAAAATGTACAAAGAAAAACAAAACCAAAAAACTGAAAACCAAACCTCAAACAATCCTACCTTGGAGGGGGAAAAAAAAGGTTTACTTCAGATTTAACATACACTTAAGCTTACCTGAAGTGGCTACCCAATTGTAATTAAAATACTATTAAGTGATATTGGCCACTCTCCTTTCTTCACTGCCATTAGCGGTTGTCATTAAAAAGACAGGTAAGTAGAAAGATTCTGGCCCTTTACTTACTATAGTAAGAAGGGATGGAAATGCATACTAGCTTCCTCCAACTGGTCCCCTGTTCTTCCTACTCTAACTTAGAGATAAATCTTTTATAGGACTGATATAGGAGACCTCAATAGGAGCACTCATGAATTAACACAAGTCAAATTTATTTAAATTTGCTATAATAATTTAATTTAGGATTTAAAATTGATTATGGCTTTTAAAATATCATGGTGTATTTATAATAGGTACATGGGTTTTGGGGGGAGTGGTGGTTCAGGACCTGAGCTGGTATAAATGTGGGATCTTAAAGGAAAAAAACAGTCCTAGACTACATATTTTTACTAAACATAGGGCATTAAAGAACATTGTTCTTAAAGAACATTGAAACGTTCTTTAACGTGTTATAGACCTGGTCGGTCAGCTTCCCTCATACAAAGTCTGCAGGTTCTAGTCAGCAAGCCTGTAAAACCAACTGTTTAGGTGTTCTCCAATTTATATTAAGTGGTTTTTACAAACTCAACTATTCTCTCTTTTGCTCCCCTACTTCAGGCATGGCTTTAGCTGCTTTGCAATACTTCAATTCTAATTTGACTTGCCACTTATCCAAATAATCTAAATACAAGGAAAAGGCAATGGGACTGTGAAAAACAATAACCCAACCCAACCCACATAGCTGTGATGTCTTTAGTTAGCCCTCACACAGATATTATATTTAAATTGTAAGCATCAGTATGCAGTAATGCTCCCTTAACTTTTGCAGCTTGTGTGTGTTTGGGGGAGTAGTGGCAGGGACTGATGTAGTTGATGGAGGGGAGCAAAAACTAAAACTTAGGTTGACTGTACCAAAAATGCATTTGGGAAGTGTGGTGGCATAGTCTGCAATACCTTGCAAAAGGCACCTTTATCTCTAAGTCAAGGAGATAGTTACATGGAAGAAGCATTAGCTCTGTATTTATTTAGAATGCCATGAATGAAAGTAGGTAACAAGCTTAAGAAAATTAAGCCAGATAGAAAGTCAAAGTGCCTTAGTATCTAGGAAGTGAAAAGAACATTTAAACAATCGAAGCCTTGTCTGTCTTCAGATATGTGTGGTGAATATTTTCTATGCATTGCTGATGCTATATAAACATAACATGCTTCCTTCTAAAGTCAAGTTCTTGATTTTAATTGAAGAATAATATTGCTCAGGGCTCTACCTCTGAGTACAAATAGCTAATCTAACAAAATCAGTTCTGGGAATCTGGAACCAATGGCTGTTTTCAAAATAAACAGACAAAATCTTCATAAAGAAAGCCAGAGGATTATTTTTACATATGATGTATCTCTTGATTTCTCACACACACACACACACAAAACTTTTATGGAAAAACTACAAGGCTGAATGACAATGCAGTCCCCTAACCATACTTCTGTTTTAAAAAACCAGTCTGTTTTATGGCTCCAAAACTGTCCTTGTTAACTTTTCCAACGTTTATGTATCTTAGAAGCAAATCTGTACGCATTTCCTCTTTCCTTCTAATTAAAACATTTTTTTCCCCAGAGAAGGACAGAGATATAGGACAAAGAAAAGTAGAGCAAAATAGAAAATAAAGGTATAATTTAAATCTTGTATTATAATATTTAATAAGGAGCAGTTAAACAGTATCCACACAACAAAGAACACTAATATGCTAACTTTCTGTTTTTGATCAACTAAGGCAAGAAGTAAGTTTTAAGAAATTACTTCTAAATTAAGTTAGGAATAAAAATGAAAGGGGGAAATTATGAAATAGTTTGGATTTTCTCATACAGAGCCATCATGGATGCTCAATAAGATTGACTAGGGAAGAGTCTGGGGGAGGGAAAACACCCATTTAAGGACGTTTCTTAGAAACTTGTGAGAGGGTAGAGGTTTTCCTTTAACTAGGATCAAGCGCAGCTGGACTGACACTCAGGAAGAAAGGAGGTGAATCTACCTAAGTTCCGGGACCACACCTGGGGCACCTTTCAATAGGCAGAACCAGGTGATAAGAATATGCCCCATTCTTTCCTGGTTGCCTCATGTTCCAAGTCCCACTAGGATGGGAACCCCACAAGCTAAGAAATCGCCAAATGGAGCCAGATGTATAGATGTTCCCTCCAACTCTCATTGGGTCACTTGGTGTAAATGCATGTTGGGTTTTCTGAAAATTTCTTTTTAGTTCCCTTGGGGGACAAGAAAGAGTTAATTTGTTTTCTGACAGGTTTCACACTGTGGGCAGGTCTGCCAAAAAGGAGAGGAAACAGAGAACAGCCCTATGATTAATTCTACCTGTTTTTCCCATGAGCGATCACCTGCTCTAGGGGTCATGAATAGCAGGTAGCACTCCCTCTCCAGGGCTCTGAGAGCTTCGTTTGTTTGGTGACAGCTGAGTGACAAGGCCTGAAACCCGAGCCCATCGCCCGGCCTGATGGGGGGATAAAAACCCTGGATGTTCCCTCAAACATTTCAGGAAATGAAAGTTGTAACGCGATCCCTCCTGCGCCCACATCTCCCCCAGCAAACACAAAAGCTCAAAGGAGCCTTCTCGGATTGAATTCGGCCTAGAGTTGATGGAGGGAAAGCGGAGCCCGGCTTTGGGGGAGGAGAGAGGAGAGGGTTGGGGCTGCGGCTGGCAGGCTTTCTGAGCCAGGGAAGGAGAGCAGAGACGGAGAGAGCTGGGCGCGAGAGGCCCGGGCGCCTCTCGGGGCCGACTTCCACGCCGCGTCCCAAGCGCTCTGCGCCTCCAGACCACGTGGGCCGCCGCTGCCGCCACAGTTACATCTGTCTTCAGGGTCAACCCTGAGTGGGGAGGGAAACTCACGGCTGCAGGCCTAGCACACACCCCTGCCGGGTAGCGCGGCCTCTGCACCAGGGCCTAGAGCCTCCCGAGGGCCGCAGCGCAGGCCCAGGCCCGACCTCTGCGCCCACACTTGCCCGGGCGGAGGTTCTTGGGCGGAGGTGTCCCTTCCGACCCCGCCCGGGGCCCGCGAAGGGTGAGCGGCCGGGATCCTGAGGCCCAGCGGCGACCAGGCGCGGGCCTCACTCAGCGCCCTCGCGCTCGGCCGCCCCCATCAGTCAGCAGCGTCCATCTGCCTCCGGGCCTCGTCCGCACTGGCGGTGGAAGCTCCCGCCCGCGCTTGGGAGATGGGGCGGGGTGGGTGGGGGGCGGTAGTGAGAGAAAAGGGAGCTGAGAAGGTGACGCGCAGACTCCCACGCGGCCAACAATCTTTGGGTAGTACTTTGCCGTCAGTCACCGCGCCCTGTGCTCGCGCAACCTCAGGGGTGGTAGAAGGCAGTAAACCCAAGGTCTCTAAAGGCGCGTTTTTCTCGCTTTCCCCCTCCCCCCCCCCCCGTATTTTTTTTTTTTACCTTTATTTATCGCATTTCTGATACTCTTCATTTCTTTTGCGTTTTTCTCCTTAACCGAGAGAGCTGCGACTACTTGTTGTCTTACAAATTGTCGTTACTCTTTGTCTAGGAGTTCAGAAATCTTTCCCAGACAACATTGTCAGTCTCCATCTTTCTCCCCAACCTTCATGGAGTCTAGGCAGGTGGGCTGCTTTTTTTTTTTTTTTTTTTAAAGCAGAAACACGTGACAGAGAAGTGAGAATCAGAACGATGCATTGTCGCAGACCCATCACTTAGACATACTTGCAAGTGGTTAGACTTTGCACCAGTTACCCAACTTCTCTGATCCTCACCAGGGAAAATAGGAGCTATCATACTCACACTGCAGGGGTACCGTGAGGCTTAAATGAGCGGAAGTATTAAATGTAAAATGCTTGGCACAATAGACATTTAATGAATAGTAGCTATAATTATAATATGCTTGAAGCCTCCTTAGTTGCACAAAGCTGCCTGGGAAAATTCCCATGATGCTAGCGTTTCCAGTGAGGGCAGATCATAGCCATTCCCTCCTTTTGTCTGAAACGCTGAAAGAAGCACAAATTACTGCAATAGAGACTAGAGACATAAGGTCTGATTAGCCTTTGGAGGTAGTCAAAGCTGAAACTTATTTCTTGAAGCTTCGAGCTTAGAACACTGAAGTTGAACTCCAGTAATTTAATTCTGGAATGATATTTAGATATATAATGCTTGGATTTTGTCATCTCTATTCTTCATGATTTGAACACTTATATAGATGCCATCATATATGGTAGAATTCCATTGATGAAAAATAAAACCCACTTATATGTGCTGAAAATGACGAATTACTTAGAAGGGAACTAAAGCATTCAGCTGAGTACAGAATTTAAGGCCCACCTAAATGTGTCAACATAAGTGTAGAGTAAGAAACTACTTTGAAGATTTAATGCTTTGCTGATGTTAACACAGTGCTGGATATAATAGCACCTGATAAATATTTTTTGAGTAAATGAATGGGCTGGTGAAATGACAGAGAGTCTTTAGATAGAGCACAATTCCCAGAGATGGAATTGTGCAGGACCCTCTTGGGTACATTTCTTCTCTTGTGACACTCTAATAATCACCAGGGATGAATAGCTCATTTTGACATATTGCATATCCTTCTCTGATTTCAAGGATTTTCTCATTCAGGTATTATCGAAAGTAATATGCATAGCTGAAATTTGCATGGGTAAATGGATGAGAGAGAAAGAAGAGAGAGAAGGAAGTTTCTGGGATTGTTTTGGGATTTACTGATAGGAGGAATAATCCCAGCAAAAATAAAAATAAAACCCAGAGAGGAGGTGAAGCAAACATGTGGTAGATGTCTTTAAGGATGGATCCTCACAGGGGTGCCTGGGTGGCTTAGTCAGTTACACACTGGACTTCAGCTCAGGTCATGATCTCACGGTTCATGGGTTCGGTTCATGGGTTCGAGCCCCATGTCGGGCTCTGTGCTGACCGCTCTGTGCTCTGAGCCTGGAGCCTGCTTCCGGTTCTGTGTCTCCCTCTCTCTCTGCTCCTCCCCCACTCATGCTCTGTCTCTCTCTCTCTCTCTCTCAAAAATAAATAAACATTAAAAAAATTTTAATAAAAATATAAAAAAAGGATGGATCCCCACATACCTCAATCCCTTCACAGTGCTTTCATTGTCATTACTGGAAGAAGCATTTTGTATTCAATTCTTTAACCTTTTGCTCCAGCATCTTCATGTTTTTTCAACTATCCTAGCCAACTAAAAACTATACATATTTAAGTTTTTAGTTTAGGGAAGTTGATAATTTGTAGTCAATCACTATACACTCACTGAACATTCAGGAAGAGTTCAACACTCTTTGTTTGTTTAATAAACCCTATATCACTCACAATTTCCTTGAGGTAGAGGTACAGGGAATAGATGAATGTTTAGCAATTTACCAAAAAGTTCTGTTATATACATGTACTCAACCTTATGCACGCAGAATTGCACTTGTCCATACAAATGTTTATTTTTGGCAAATATATGTTCTAATATTACTTTTATTTGCGAAGTAAATATTTGAATGTAAGCAGTACACAGACAGGGATGGACAGAAAAATGAGAGTTCAGGGCCATCGGAGAAACATTGGGTAGGAACTATTGCTGCTGAAATGATTTGCATAGTGCCAGGGCCAGGAGTTCTCAGAATCACGCTTTCTATCACTGCTTTTAACATGACTGAAATAAAGAAATATGTAGGGATTTTTCTTTCTAAATTTTTTCAGGATCTACATGTTCAGAAACAAAAATATGTCCATGTGCTCACTCAAAAAAATAAGGAGAAGTAAGAGCATTTTATGCTGAGGAATAAGTTAATTTAAATTAGATTAAACTTTGCAGAGGGTGTTTCAAGGAGGTTTGGGTAGAGTCCAAGCTTTAGCATATCATTCAAGAAATGAAAGTCCTCAGGGCATTCCAAAAGGCATGTCCGCTCTAAATCAGCTTTAGTTCATTTCAAATAAAAAAATATATGACTGAACTTGAAGGCTGGATAAAGAGGGGAGTCTTATTTCTGCTTTACAGATGTATCATAGTGGAATAAAGTAAGTGTGGAAATCCAGGCCCCTTGATTTTAGAATTTCTCTAAAGGATTGATACATATGTGCTGAGGCAGTACTTCCTGTTCAACCACTTAACCTCCATGAAACTGAAAGACTTATTTGTCAATATGCTCAGAAGTATATAACTTTCTTTCCAGTGGAAATTAGTTATAGCTAAAATGAATTAGCCCTCCTGGAGTATTCAGAAGATAACATGCTAGATGTTTTCAGTATATTTTATCATGCATGACATTTTATGATTTTAATTATAGGTCAATTTCAGATACCTGACTGGTCCTTCAATTTTTGAAAGCATGTTTTTTTCCTTTTGATTAAGGCCAAAAACAATGGAAAAAAAAGTAAACTTCTTATAGAATTTGAAGATTTTAGCACTAGTTAGCTGAGCTAAACAAGGAATGAAATGAAATACAAATACTCTATTTTTCAAAGTTCAAGTTTTTAGCATTATATGGTGGCAAATTTACTGTAAAAACACATATATGACAAATACTATAATTTGTGATCACCTCCCATTTTTAAAAACCAAATCATCGTATGACTTTGGACTTACGAAGACTTGAATTTGAAAGATTACCTAAAATAGGTGGGTAAAGTATAGTAAAACAAAAGTACCAAATTTTTGTGAGGATATTTACAAAACTCACAAACAAGACTCAAGGTTGATTCTAATCTTCCATTGCACTTCTTATGAACAACACAAATGATTAAGAAAGACTTATTTTCCTTGCTGGTGCTCTTAGCCATACTTCCCTTGAGAAGTATGCCAACAGAAGTATGGTAATGAGGATTAGGAGAGTCAAATACTGCTAGCCAGTGGGGGTACTGGGGATTGTATTACCTGGAGGACTGGAGGCAAAATACCCATAAAATAGCCTTTCAGATTCAGTTTGTCTCAAGTTATGTTGTGAAATTCAGTGGTTTTTGGTACAGTTGTATACCCATTGGCTCTCAAGAATTAAACAAAGTTGGGGTGGGTCAATACTTGTGCAAAAGGACATGCAGGTGGTACCAGAGGTGTTGGGGTTTATGGTTTCCTGTGGGAAATTCTTGTGGCGATTGCATCCCCTTCTAAAGAGTGGGTAAGAAGGTCTGGAACCTAATCTATAACTCTTTTTTTTTTGTTCACAGGCCAGTCTATATTGTGAAGGCTAATTTGATGCAGATTATTATTTGTAATTCCAGCATTGGCCTTCTTTGACCAAGCATACCAACTAGTTAAATGCTGAAATTATATCTTTTCATCCATCAAGTGAAGAGAGTTCTAACATGCCATATTTCTTAGCTGAGAAAGAAAACCTCAAGTTCTGACCACATAATTCGCCTTAATATTCTTTAGTTCTCTTGGAAATGGTATCAACAATCCTGGTATCCTGGCTGAAATTCAAGTTTAAGACTTCCCCATGCTCGTTTATGTTCCAGCCATAACTGGAAGTGCTATTTATTCTTCACTTCCTGTTCTAGACTTTAGTGTGGTATTTTTTTGTGGATGGCTGTTAAGCTGATGGTTGAGAAGATTTGAAGACTCTGTTTGGACATATTTCAATTGACTTAACCCCTTATGCCTCGACAAAAAATTATAATATCTACAAATTCTATTTATTTATTTAGCTCATGAACTGGGGAGGGGCAGAGAGAGAGAGAGAGAGAGAGAGAGAGAGAGAGAGAGAGAATCCCAAGCAGGCCCCGTGATGTCAGCACAGAGCTGGATGCTGGGGCTCCATTTCACGAATTGTGAGATCATGAACTGAGCTGAAATCAAGACTCAGATGCTTGGGGCTACTGCATGGCTCAGTTGGTTAAGTGTCCGACTTCAGCTCAGGTCATGATATCACAGTCCATGAGTTTGAGCTCCACATCAGGCTCTGTGCTGACAGCTCAGAGCCTGGAGCCTGCTTCAGATTCTGTGTCTCCCTCTCTCTGCTCATGCTCTGTCTCTCTCTGTTTCAAAATAAATAAAAACATTTACAAAAATTTTTAAAAAGACTCAGACTTAACCAACTGAGTCACCCAGGTGCCCCTACAAATTATTTTTATGGAAGAAAAACATACAAACTTCCATATTTTTAGTAAATTATTGAGACTATGATATTAATGGCTGCAAGTACAAATATATATATATATACATATATATATGTATATATGTATATATATATATATATACACGAGTACAAATATATATATATATATATATATATATATATATATATATATAATCTATTTGAAGTACCAGACTGGTAATTTTTTTTAGTAAGGAAAAAATCAATTATTGGATTTTATAGAAATCAATGGATTATTAGGATGAAGTACCATTTCAGGTAAAGTGCATCCATGTCTCAACTCAGTGTCAGAAAAGGTCTTATGTTGGACCTGCTATTTAGAGAAAATAAACAAAACCAGCAATGAATTTCTTTTTTTTTTCTTAATGTTTATTTATTTTTGAGAGAGAGAGACAGAACAGAGTGTGAGCTGGGGAGGGGCAGAGAAAGGGGGAGACACAGAATCCAAACGAGACTCCAGGCTCTGAGCTTTTAGCACAGAGCCTAATGTGGAGCTCCAACTTACCAACCAAAGATCATGACCTGAGCCAGTCAGGCACTTAACCTACTGAGCCATTCAGGTGCCCCCTTCAGTAGTGAATTTCTAATGGCCATAGTTTTTCGTAACATATGGGAAGTCAGAGAACACTGTAACTTATTTATTTTCTCAGCAATTTGACTTCTGTAGTTATCTCTTGAAACCTGTTTTCTTTTTTTCATTATCTCTTCCTTTTGCACTCATTTTCATAACCATTCCAGGTAGATTGGATGCACTTGTCTTTACAAATGGAAATAAACACTATCTTTATTGAACGATGGATTCATTTATCAACAGTGGGTAGTTAATTAAGGCTGGTGGGAGGAGACATTGCAGTTGGGAATGAAGGTGGATTAAAAAGAGAAGAGGAAATATCGTCTTTTCTTTCATGATAAGGTTGTGCTTCTAATTAGCCAAAGATTTAAAAATGGAAAAATGTAATGTAAGAAGGGATTAGATGATTGAGTGAACTTTTCTGGACTTGTGCTGCTTGGTTGAGCCAATCACTTTGCATATAGAAAGCAGACATGTCAGCACAGTGATCTCTGCTAAACGTCTAGCCCCTTTGCTTTCAACAGAAATGAATCCAAATATTTAGATATGCTCTCAGTGTTACAATTAAATGAGAACATTTGCCTAGAATGAAATCTTAGAAAAAGTGAAATTTGTAGCCATGTATATACAAGAAATGATAATAAAAGTAAGGTTTAAAACAATAAGCCTCTCATGAGATTTCAAACTCAGTACTGTCTTTGTTTATGATGTATGCAAGGGAAAGGGTAGAGGGGTGTACATTTAGCTCTTATGGGAACGATTTTCTACCTTGAGAATTTGGCAGTAGTTAGAAAACCACCATTCAGGAAGGTCTCTCTCCTGCTGGCAGTATGATTTAAAGTGGCTATCTCAGGGGCAGCTGGGTGGCTCAGTTCGTTGAGCATCTGACTCTTGATTTTGGTTCGGGTCATGTTCTCACAGTTTCTGGGATCAAGCCCTGAGTTGGGCTCTGCACTGACAGCAGAGCCTGCTTGAGATTCTCTCCCTGTCTCTCTGCCCCTCCCCCATTTACATTCTATCTCTGTCTCTCTTTCAAAATAAATAAATAAACTTAAAAAAAGTGGCTGTCTCAGAAACAACCTGCCCATGGCCACTAGCTAATTCATAGAATTGAGGTCACATTTATTTTAAAGAGTTGACCAGTTATATATAAAGAGAGCTTTTCTTTCTAACAAGGAGTGCAGAATTATGGTTAATCCACAAAATGAGCAATTTGCAAAATGATTCTTGAGCCAAATGTAGCTTTAACAGTAGGATTTGGCCTTGGATTCTAGATGCAGCTGTACGTAGGATAGCCTTATCGCCTTGTGCAATCTCTCCTGATGAGATTGTGCTGGTGGAAACAGAAAACTGTTCACGTAGCTAAATGACTCCCTTTGAGACAGATTGTCCCTGAGAAGTGGAAAGCATAATTACACAGAAAAGCATCATGGTAGCTTCACATCCTTTATAACATAAGTATGGACTGGCGGAGCTCCTGGATAGCTCCACGGGTTAAGCATCCAACTCTTGGTTTCAGCTCAGGTCATGATCTCACAGTTTGTGGGTTCAAGCCCTGAGTGGACTACACACTGACGGTGCATTGCATGCTCCCTCTCTCTTTCTCAAAATAAATAAACTTAAAAAAAAAGTATAGACTGATTTCACCTACATTAGTACTCATGTTTGGAGGATAAATATTTTTATTACAAAAAATTTTAAAAAGATCTTTGTCTTTAGATGCGACTCAGACTTTTTCTAGGAATGGTTTTCATTAACAAACCCCAAACAAAAATGCTGCCAGAGCACCCCAGGAAGGTGTTAACCATAGTAAATATTCATAAGGTAATGAGAGAAAGATTTTTATCTAACTAGATTTGGTGAATTTATGGGTGTTTAACTGTGTATTAAACCAGGAAAAATAAATCTAATGTAAACAGAGTATCTTTTGGGAACAATTGTAGTTGTATTGGTTAGGAAGTATAAGCATGTGTACAAGCTACAGTTACACTTTTAAAACCAGATTCTTTCAAGTGCGTAAGATTGTGTCTATATAAAGCTAGTATCATAATTCTGTAAAAAAAAAAAAAACACAAAACAACAAAACACAATAACTACCCAAACCCAGCCAAACTGGCCATTTGGCAGCACAGAAAGCAAAATACTTAGAAAACCAAATGCTCCAATTTTATAAATAGTTTGTAAATTTAAATTTAAACTAGGCAGGCAGTCTCCTCATCCTCTTTTCCCCACCTATTAGTAAGCCATATGTCTATTAAGGTAAAATAAAGCTTTTAGGCTGCCAGGGTTCCATTTCTATATTTGTATATTTTATTTTCATCTTTAAAATTTTTTAAGTAAACTCTCTCCCCAAGTGGGGTTTGAACTCATGACCCCAAGATCAAGAGTTGCATGCTCTATGGACTGAGTCAGCCAGGCACCCTATATTTTTATACTTTTAAATTTATTTCTATATTTGAAATCAGAGATATGCCAGCAGCCTGAAAGCCTTGCTGTGCCCAGAATGTTAGCAAAGGCAATTTATTGAGAGTGTAACTTGTACACAATACATAATTTTCTTTATTGCACTTGTCTAACATATTGTTTGTCAACTTGTTAAGAGTTCAGGGTAGCTAGGAGGGGCATCTGGGTGGCTCAGTTGGTTAAGCATCTGACTCTTGATTTCAGCCTACGTCATGATCTCATCATGGTTTGTGAGATGAAGCCCGCTTGGAGCCTGTTTGGGATTCTCTCTCTCCCTCTTTCTGCCCCTCCCTGTTCATGCATGAATACTCCCTCCTTCCCTCCCTCCCTCTCTCTTTTTCTCTCTCTCTCTCTTCCTCTCCCTCAAAAACAAACAAACAAACAAACAAACAAACAAACAAACAAACTTAAAGAGAAGAGTTCAGGGTGGCTAGGAAAAAATTTGAGGTTCTAGATAACTCATGAGAACAGGCTGTTACTTACTGAATCATTGTTGCTTTTAAGGCTCTTGGCAGAAGTGTTTAAAGCTTTATTGTAACCTTTGATGCCTACTCGAAACAACTCAGTATTTATCCTTTAGTAAAGAATTTCTGGTATTATTTGGAGAAACAGTAATTATGCTCACAATAAACCCCTTCTAGTCTTATTCAGGAGAGGGTTAGAGAGCCAAGTATATTAGACATCAAAGGGTCTAGGACTGGGGCTAAAATCCCAATAATATCTCATGGATTCTCAGATTTTCTACCTTTCAGATGGGATCAGCATGCAATGATTTGAGGACTTTGTCTTGGACAACTTTAGAAGATGGCATTATAGTTCTTTTTGTTTCTTCCTCCCCTCAACAAGAAAATCTCGACCCCAGTGATTTATAAAACAATCTAGACACATAGTTTTCTCTTCTGAGTATTCAGTACATGTCTCTGGAGTGCTCTCAGGTTGTCAGATGCTGTCCTGATATTAGAGGCTGTCTGTTCTTTGTTTAAGGTTCAGGTAAGTGATTCATAATAAGACCTGATCCACATGCAGGATCTCAGGACAGTCTCATCAGTTTATATTTTTCCAAAGTCTTGTTCTTGAATATTCTCCTGCTTCTATTTTCTACTGAATCTAATTTCTCTTTGTGATCCTCCTTTTCTCCGTAATGCTACGTTTTATAGCATGAATGGCATCCAAGGAAAGATAGGGAAAATGATAAACATCTATCATAAGAGAGGGTATGCTTTATTTATTTTGGTATGACCAGTGCCCAGGTCTGTGCCAAGCACCTAGATGAAGCTTAATAGATGCTTTTTGAGTGAAGGAATAATGTTCAGGAATGTAAGGGACAGAGAATGATAAGATCATTTCTTTTTATTTTTTTATTTTTTTATTTTTATATATATATATTTTTAAAGTTTATTTATTTTTGAGACAGAGAGAGACAGAGCATGAACAGGGGAGGAGCAGAGAGAGAGGGAGACACAGAATCTGAAACAGGCTCCAGGCTCTGAGCTGTCAGCACAGAGCCCCACGCGGGGCTCGAACTCACAGACCGTGAGATCGTGACCTGAGCCGAAGTCGGACACTTAACCGACCGAGCCACCCAGGCGCCCCAAGATCATTTCTTTTTTAAAAAGTGTTTATTTATTTGTTTTTGAGGGGGGGGGAGAGAGAACACATGTGCAGGGGGAGGATGGGCAGTGCAAAGCATGACGAGGGGCTAGAATTCATGAACCATGAGATCATGACCTGAGCTGAATGATGTCAGATGCTTAACTGACTTAACTGAGCCACCCAGGCACCCCTTACCTGCATTTTAAACAAATACAAGAAGTGATTCTTCCACAAACTAAATTTTGAGATTAACAGTTTCAATTAATATTCCCATTATAGAGTCCAGGTTATCATCATCTCTTACCTAGATTCATTCCTACAATAGCCACACATCTCCCCAGGGCTATACTCCCTCTCTAGTATATTCTCCAAACAGCAGCAGCCAGAATGAACTTGGATCTTGTCACTTCTTTGCCTCAAGTCCTTCAATCCTTCAATGGCCTCTCAATACACTTAAAAGTCTCAACTTCTCACCGTGGCCTGGAAGGCCCTGCATGATTTTTTTTTTTTTTTTTCTAATCTTATCTCATTTCACCCTCCCCTTCAGTCACTATACTTCAGTACTATGAGGTTTTAGTGTCTGAAAGAAGCCAAAGTCATTCACTCTTCAAAGACTTTGCAGACATTGTTTCCTCTAACCCTGAGGATCGCCCCTCTTCTGCCTAATCCTTCCTGCCACTTGAGTGTTACCTTCTCAGAGAGGCTTTTTCTCTAAGTGTGGCAGCAGAATTAAGGTACATATGGCTGCAAATATCAGAAAACCCAAACCCAAACTGGCTGAAACAGTAGGGCAGGTTCCAGGCAGGACCCTCCAGGCAGTCTTCTCACAGCAGTCCTCCTGGAGACACCACCTTCTGTGTGTTAATGTCCTCCCTAGGTTAGTTGCAAAGTGGTTGCAACTGTTCCAGCCATCTTATCTAGGCACAGCTGCATCCAGAGGGATCAGAGCAACTTCTTCTTGGAGCACTCTGGAAAGAGGAAGCCTCCCTTTAACAGATTTTTCTTTGTCTGATTGGTCAGAATTGGGTCATATGCTAATTTATAAACAAGCCACTGGTTGGGGGAAGTGGAGTTATTGTGATTAGCCTTGACTAGAGATTCTTACTCTATTTTGTACCAAGTACACCTGGCGCAGTTTTGTGAGGTCTACAGACCCCTTCTGAGAACAATGTTTTTAAATAAATACCACTAAAATCAGCTATAAAGAACTATACTTGACAAAATTACCAAATTTGTGAGCTACTGATATATATTATCTTTTATTAATTACCATTAGACCCTAAGAGTAATTAACAATAATTGGTCTAATAATAATTGACGTAATTAAAAAAAAAGTTTTATGTTTATTTATTTTTGAGAGAGAGAGAGAGACAGAGTGCAAGCAGGGGAGGGACCAAGAGAGAGGGAGACACAGAATCTAAAGCAGGCTCCAGGCTCTGAGCTGTCAGGACAGAGCCCGATGGGGGGGCTTGAACTCACGATGAGATCATGACCTGAGCAGAAGTCAGACACTTAACCAGCTGAGTCACCCAGGCACCCCTAATTAATGTAATTTTTAAGAAGTGCCTAGTATAAGTCATATTTTGAGATATCTGCAAGAGCTATCACGTGACTTGAAAATATCTGTGGTTTCTATTGGTGACAAAGACATAGGTACTATGGATATGCTACTTGGTTTACTGCCTACAGTGATAATTCAAGGAAATGCTACATTTTATTTAGAGGTTAACTTAAAAAATAGAGGTTAATTAAAGTATAGATGTGATTTTTTTCTTCATCTAATATATGGACACCCTGAACTTAATCCTAAATTAAGAACTCCTGGCTTACACTTGAAGATTAAATGATGCAAAAATGTATTTAAAGTGTTAAGCATAATGCCCAATACATGATAGGTATTGAAGAAATGATAGCTTAAAACAGACATACACAGAAATCTTGGGAATCCAAAACCCAAAATAATATAATTTAAATCAATTCATTTTATCCTTATGAACTAGGAAAGGGGTTTCAGTGTAATATATTAAAATATACTACTCCAAAACAATTTTACATATACATTTCAAGGCAGTCAGAAGAATGGCAAATGGATGAAACGAACTTGGTGGGTGGATTAGAATCCTGTCAAGAAATATTCAAAATCACACCCAGCTTATTAAGGTTACTAGTAGGAGAACTTGCCCCTCGATGCCATGGTTTGGCACCACCAACCACTGTGATTGAAATGCCTGGATTATAGCTCACTCTGTCGTGTTGCTGATACTGGATAAGCCGGGACCAAGACTTGGCTATGCATCCTATGGTGTGGTCACCTTGGCTCAAAGCTGAGTAGTTCTGGCTTACACCAGTCATGGTTCTTCATTAAATTTTAGTTCCTTACCCGCCTCCCTTGAGAAGGATGTAATTCTATGACCATTAAGGTATCATATTTTTGTCAGAAAGATAAAAGGTCATCTTAACCTACAGGATGGGTTGGGGAGAAAAGGCACTTGCTTGTTCATGTGTGTGTTTGGGTCTGGAAGGAGAAACTTGGAGAGATGGCTGTTTTCTGATGATGGTTCTTATATTCTCTCCATAAAAGAAAGTAATTTCCTATTTCCAGAAGTGTTATTTTACTCTCAGAATTACCCTGGTTTAGTCATTCAAAAGCATTGCCTCCTCTAGACTGAGCACTCAAGTTCTGGAGTCAGAAAGACCTGAGTTCAAATTCTGACTCTGCCACATACTGTCTGTGTGACTCTGAACAAATACCTACTTCTATAACATAATAAACATTATAATATATATTAATACAATCTATAACAATGCGTCAGAAATAATTATATAGTATGTATAATAATATTATGTAACATTGTATCTTTTTATGACATAATAGTAGTAGTGATCATAGCAGCAGCAGCAGCAGCACTAGTATTAGTAATGACATACTTAGGATTTACTCTTACAAGGCTAAGAGTAAACATGGATTCTTTTATTTAATTTTCACAGCCCTAAAAAATAGCTTATACTTTTTTTTTCTCTCATTTTACAATGAGGAGATGAAGCTAATGTGGGTTACGTAATTTGCTTCTAAACTTTCTTTTCCTTTCCTACAAAGTGGAGATAATTGTGCTACCTGCCTCACAGACTTGCTGTAGAGGTTACATTGCTTTATGTGGCAGGTTTTTGATTGTGTGATACATAGTAAGTGTGTGGTGAGTTGCATTGTTAGGTCGTATTTGTCTACCTGATCTTGTACGGCCAACAAGACTTTACTGCACTTCCCCTTACATTAATAAAGTACTAGAGTAGTTGATTTTGCTTATTGATTTTGCTTATTCAGGAAGAGATGATATGGATTCATAATCATAATTACCACATGTGACCCAAGGGTACATATATCCTAAGCATAGTCTATGATCATGCTGATTCCATCCCTTTTGCAAAACAATTCCTGGGCCTTCATGAACATGATTTGGCAACCATTGGCACTGTTGTTATATGAGAATATTTAGCAAGGAATATCTTTTTGTTTTATGTTTTTCCCTGCTTAATTCATTCTTATTCAAAATGGTTTGGGCTTGTTTTTTAATATTCAAAGTGACATATGGTTCGTTAATTCTATTGCAAATATTGCTAAATTATGCAAGGGATAACAGAAATATCTTAGACCAAATTACCATAGACAGGGTGGCTTAAATAACAAGAGTTATTTCTCACAGTTCTGTAGGTTGGAAGGCTGTGATCAGGATGCCAACATGGTCAAGTTCTTGGTGAGTTCCATATTTCAGTTCTCCAAAGGGCTGTCTTCTTGCTGTGTTCTTACTTGGCAGACAGAGCAGAAAGCTAGCTCTTATGTGTGTTTATAAGAAGCTAGCCTCTTCTTCTTATAAAGGAACTAATCCCATTCATGAGAGCGCTACTCTTTTTTTTTTTTTTTAAGATTTTATTTTGAAGTAATCTCAACACCCAATGTGGGGTGTGAACTCACAACGCTGAAATCAAAAGTTGCCTGCTCCACTGACTAGCCAGCCAGGTGACCTGAGAGCTCTACTTTTGTAACCTAATTACCTCCCAAAGGCCCCACCACTACATACTATCATATTGGGGCATTAGAATTTAACAGATGAATATTGGGGGACACAAACATTCAGTTCATAATGTCCACAAAGCTATATTTTCAGTGTGGAATTTTTCCAGTCTTGGATTACTTTACACACAAAAAGCCACATAAATTGCTTCCTGCTTATATGCAATGTCAAAACTTCATTTAAGAAGACACTAGGAGTGAAATTCATGGTCTTTTATTAAGAAGCCATCTGTCTACTATTTATTTACTGAGCTGTAATGAACAATCTTTTGTGAACAAAGATTTCTCTGCCAGTGGGAAAGCTCCCTGTAGCCTTGGATGTGAGTGCCACCTGCTGGATGCTGCACACAAAAACTTTCCTGTACCTCAACCCAAGAATGGCTGATCATTATCTGGGAAAATGCCCAGGTAACACCCCTTTGATTTTAGGTCACAAGGACAGCTGTAATGCCTAATGAGTAATGTAATCTTTGGGTAAGAGCGCAGATTTTATAAGAAAAACACACTCAGGAAAAAAACCCAATGCAAAAATATTCCACTGAGCTATTGTTTATAAGCTTGCCAGTGCCAAGAATATAGTAAATAGTTCTCTGTTTATATTATGAGCTCACTGAGTTTTATACATTGGTGACATAGGCAGTTGGTGGGTGGCTTTTTACCTTAAGGAGGCCGTACCTATATCTTGCAGAAGGGTAGGAAATTAGGGACCCCTTGGCTATGACCATGAGTTGGCTTCAATACCAAATATGTAATCTCATCAATTTTAGTTTTGGTGCCAAATTCCCTGTTTGGGGCTTAGGGAAAAAGTGTTTCTTTGCATCACTCTAATGGACTCTGTGACTTATGGACTCAGTAGCCTGGGGCTTATATTAGCATTGGGACAATTTGTAATTTCCATTGAGGGCAAGAAGGTAGAAATGGCTCTTTAAGAGAAATAAATACACACCTTGGTCTATCAAGAGCTTTGTGAAGTTTCTTCCAGTTTGGTCCTTGGGAAGGACATGAAAATTGCATAGCATTGTTTTCATGCTAGTTACCTAGGAGAAGGTAGGGGGAAAGAGGCCCTTGGAAAGGGACAATCATCTACCCTCCTTGTTTTTTTTTTTTTTAATTTTTTAACGTTTATTCATTTTTGAGAGACAGAGAGAGACAGAGTGTGAATGGGGGAAGGGCAGTGACACAGAATCCAAAGCAGGCTCCAGGCTCTGAGCCGTCAGCACAGAGCCCGACATGGGGCTTGAACTCACAGACCAGGGGGATCATGACCGGACCTGAAGTCAGATGTTTAACCGACTGAGCTACCTAGGTGCCCCTCCTGGGGTTATTTTGAATCACTTTTGCAGAAATTTAAAATTTTTAATCATTTTTGCAGAAAGTTTAAAGTTGGGCCTTTTCTCAGCTGCTGCTAAGGTGCTTTGTCCTTCCGAGGAAGCTAAGGCTGCTTTGGGGTGAGGCCCTCACTTCATTCAGCGACTAGCACTGTGCCAGCTCAGCACAGTGGCCTCTGTCCATGGCCTCTGTCTAGGAATTCACCTGCATCTGCTCAGCCCTCATCCAGCATGATGATGAGGTGACAGTCATGGAGGATAAGATCAATGCCCTCATTCAAGCAGCAGGTATAAATGTTGAACCTTTCTGACTAAGCTTGTTTGCAAAGGCCCTGGTCAATGTCAACATCGGGTGCCTCATTGCAATGTAAGGGCTGGTGGATCTGCCCCAGCAGTAGGACCTGCTTCTTCCACCACTGCTGCTCCAGCTGAGGAGAAGAAAGTAGAAGCAAAGAAAGAAGAATCTGAGGAGTCTGATGATGACATGGGCTTTGGTCTTTTTAGTTAAACCTCCTCTGTAACCTGTTCAATAAAAAGCTCTTAAAAAAAAAAGTTGGTCCCTAGGTTATAACTGACCCAAGGATTGTCTTTAGTATGTTCTTGACATGATGAGACCAGTTATCTGCTTTTAGAATTTTATAGAAGCTGGTGGCATGTATTTCTCCTGCCCTGGCTCCCTTTTCCTAGCGCTGGAAAAACATCATGCATAATTCACAAGAGTCTTTTGGGCTAAAACAAAAATTCTCTTCCTTTGTTCCAAAGTTGGTTAATGGATTTTTGTGGCTAAAATTTTTAAACCTACAAAATAGGATTCAGATTTGGAAGGGGCTCAAGGCAGAGTGAGCTTTTTATTTTTATTTCTGGTTATGTGCAGCTCAGGACTATAACACCATGGTGCTGGAATTCAGATTTTATGGAAAAATGATGGGTGCTTGACAAGATTCTATATTGAGGGGCACCTGGGTGGCTCAGTCGGTTAAGTGTCTGACTCTTGATTTCAGCTCAGTTCTTGATCTCAGGGGCATGAGTTCAAGTTCTGCATTGGGGTCTGTGTTGGGCATGGAGCCTACTTAAAATTTTTTCTAAAAAATGAAGAATCTATACTGTGGACGTTGACTAGCCTTTTTTTTAAGACGGGATAACATGAGTGGGGTAGAGGGACTGAAGGAGAGAGAATCCTAAGCAGGCTCCACAATTAGCATAGAGCCCAATGTGGGGCTCAATCCCATGACCCTGGGATCATGACCCAAGTCAAAACCAAGAGTCAGACACTTAACCAACTGAGCCACCCACGTGCCTCTAGACTTATTTTTGCAATATATATGAATGCAGAATCATGTTGAACACCTGAAACTAATATGTTATGTGTCAAATATACCTTAATAAAAAAAGAATCTATATTGTATGAGATTACATGATATTTAGCACGCTTGTCTGTACCTACATCAATGCCAAGCCAGAACACAGAATGGAGATGTTACTTCTTACACCTACAATGGTACAATCAGCTCATGAGATTGACATATGTTGACTTTGCTAATGATTGCATGTTCAGATTTTTGGCTTCTCAGGACCCTTCAGGATAATATACCAGTTACATGTTTCTTGTACTCTTATTCTGGGACATATATCAATTTTTGGGCTTCTGTCCTCTAGCAACTCTATCCCATAATATGCAACCCCCAGAAATTTTTTCAAATGTGACTTTCAAATTGAATTGTTGTTATAGTTGGTCTAATAGTACTATCATGTAGATTTGCATCATATCTTAGAAATTTCCTCATTTTACACTAAATGGATTTTAGCATTTTCTGCTTTTTCATAATTGGGTTCTCCAAAAATGTTGCTGGGCAGAAATTTCATTCTGAGCTTCTGTGGAACAGAAGAGAAATTAAAGATTTACACAGTCATATGCTATAGAAGTCATCAGATTTTGCAAAAAGATTTTGAAACAAGACAGGAATGGAAGTGCAAATCTCAGTGGGTCTTAGTGTTTCATCACAAAGTTTTGTGGTAAAACCAAGATGAAACCACAAGTTTCACTGTTAGCCAGACCAGCACTGGAAGAATGATCGATTTCAAGGTTAGCCAAGGTCAGGCGGAAACTTGGCTTGTTTTATTCATATGTTCAAACCCCAGACCTACTGAATTTTGTATGATTTGGGGTTTCCAAAACAGAAAGCATTTTGGGGCCCAGTCCAAAGCTGAGGCCTACAGACTAAGGGTAAAGAAAGTTGTTCTGTCTTGGTTTGCACTTTAGCGCAATTACTAGCTAATTACTACCCAATTACTAGCTGAACCTTATTTACTTAAACTGTTCTTTGGAAGTTTAAAAAACCAAAGTATGTATTTTCTCCCTATCTTCTGTCTAATAAGAATACCAGGATTCTTCTCCCAGAGTCTCCAGATGTTTCTACAGGCCACAAGAAGATTTATTTCTTGAAAGATTTCATGGCTGCACTTACCAGCACTCATAGACTGCATTCTATTCTTCAGCTCAATATTTGGATAATTCTCTAGGGGTAAAAATAGCAAGGTTGCCTACTCTTAAAGAGTCTGGCCCAACCCAATAATTTGAAAAAAATCATGTACTTTCAGAATAAGAATTCAAAGAAAAGAACAGAAAAGAAAAGAAAAGAAAAAAAAAAAGTCAAGCTCAGAGCCTCAGACGTGTCCCCCATTACAGTGGGGAAAATGTGACACATGAAAGACAACCTGTGGCAGCCCAAGTTCTGATTAGGGCATCATCAGTGAGGAATATGAGGCTGGGAGTGACTCCAATTATGCCAGGACCAAATCTACTAGGAGGTGGCAAATCCATCAGGTCAATTGGACATGCTTTTGGCTTCACATTATGGAAAATCCTTCTACAAGGTTTCAGTCTTACAGGGTGTTATTTGTTGAGACTGGTTGGTGGTTCACTGATGCCATCAGGAACCTAGACTTTTTTCTTCTTTCCATTCCACATTCTTATTATGGTAACCTTAGGATCTTAAGATGGCTGCTGTGGTTCCAGACATCATTCATGTTTGTATTCCATTCAGGCAGAAGGAAAAATGGAGCTAAGGCTTAGGGGCAAAGTGGTGAAAAGGCCCATTTTATGCAGAAAACAAGAACTTATCCAGAAGAACATATTTTCACATGTGCTGACTGGGTCATCCAGTCAACAATATCTACCTTAACTAACTGAAGACAGGTGGTCAACAATAAGAGGATACCCTGTAACTGCACAAAAGAGCAGATGTGAAATACTCTGGCTAAGGCAGAGCTCATCTACAAACCACACCCATGGAGTAATTAGCTATAGAGAGCCTTGCAGCTAAACTTTGGACGACTCTGAAAGAGAAGGTTCTTTGTGAAAGTTCATGGAGAAGTCCAGGGAAGGTAGTATCAGATGATCATAAAGGGATTGTGTAAACTACAATAATTGGACATGGGATGGTTAAAATGTAATGTTATGAGCTATTATTGACCATTAAAGTTTCCAGAATGATCAAACCAGCTAAACCCACATCTTTCAGGGTCTTAAGGAAGACTTGCTTCCTTCCTTCCTTCCCCCACCCGCTTCTCTTTCTTTCCATTTTTCTTTTTTTCTATTCATATTTTTAAGTTTTTAATCATGAAAAATCTCAGCATACAGAAAAAGAGAAAGAATAATACCTCACAACTCCCCCATTAAGTTTCAATAAATTATTTACATGTTTTGCCTTATCTTTCATTCTATATACAAAACCATTAAATACATGTTAATAGGTATATACACACATGTATACATATATATAAATTCCTATATACACATATACATATACACATACACATATCTATCTATCTATCTATCTATCTATCTATCTATCTATCTAGATATCTATCTCTGAGCTATTTAAGTAGGTTGTAGACACTTTACCCCTAAATACTTTTTAAAAATTTATTATTATTATTATTTTTTAATGTTTATTTATTTTTGAGAGAGAGACAGAGCATGAGCAGGGGAGGGGCAGAGAGAAAGGGAGACACAGAATCTGAATCAGGCTCCAGGCTCCGAGGTGTCAGCACAGAGCCTGGTGCCAAGCTCGAACTCACGAACCGTGAGATCATGACCTGAGCTGAAATCAAGAGTCAGACACTTAACCAACTGAGCCACCCAGGCACCCCTGTACATCACTTTCTAAACCACCTTGTTTTAAGGATTAGGTTTTTAAGCTGTCTGAAGGACAAGCAAAATTGTTTTGTTTTCATTCTTCTTGAATTTTCCTTTGTTACATGTATTTTTCCCTGGTTACCTCACTGTGTCTGCTTTTGCTACTGTTGATTTTATCACACCTCCACTGTCACAGGCAGCATGTTTTCAGCCTGCTGGGCTAAAAGTGGTGGAAAAGGTTTCCTCACTGGCACTGACTCTCTCTGGTTTCTTTTTAGGGCCAATATACTCTTGTTTTAATTATTCTATTTCTCCTGACATTCAAAATCTCCTCTCTTTTTAATTAGCTTAAACCAACCTCAGACCTTTATTGATGGGAGAGAGTTTTCAAAAGCAATATGCAGAGGGTTTGCTTGCCAGAAAGGTTAGCCAGCAAGCACCTACCTCTTGTACAAGGCCATATGTTCTCTAAGGAATAGGAGTTCATTAACAGACTTTGTTGTCTGAGAGTTTCTTTTTTATTCTTTCCTCTCTTTCAGACTTAGAAGGATGTCTAAAGTGTTTATTATTAGCCTAAACTGAGAGCAAGTGAATGTTCTTATCATTCAAAAACAAATACACCTGTCTGGCAACAGGAACTCTGCCTGGCTTTATGAACCAGGAAAATCAACACTGTATTCTGAGCTCAGCCAGTAAATCTAAGGGGCCTGTAAAGTCATGTTGGAGAAGGGGCTCTTTGTGGAAGGATCTAAACTTCCACAGGCTCAAGAATTCTCACTGGAAGACCAGACTTGCTAGTCATTTGTCTGCACAGACTCTGTATCGTACTTATGTGTCCTATACTACTAAATATAAAATAAAAGAACTCTGAAGGTTGGGAACACACTGAAAAATTGGTAGGGAAGAAATCTAAGGGATAAAGAACCAATATCCTGTGACTGCTGTCAGATTGGCACTTCTTCCTGATATCTCCTAAGGGCCCCCTTCACTACTTTCCTTTTTGCTAAAAATGAAGCTAGTTTAGTTCCAAAAGTTAGCCATTGTCCTGATTTCCCTCTCCTAGAATTAAAAATGAAATTTAAAAGCAACTTTACTTTTCAAAAGGAAAAGGGTGTTTTGACACTGCCCAAATGCACAAAGCTAAAACACCCAATATTCATTTAGTTATTTGACTACTCTTTGAGTAACTGTGGATTTTAAGGACAAATAAAGGTGCAGTATATGAGAACTTGCTCTCCAGAAACTTATGATCTAATGGGGATATAAGATGCATCACACCCACACCAGATCCACACTCTCTAATCCTTAGCATCAAGGATGTTTTCATATTGGAGACAGTTTCAGTGTCCTGCTGGCCCTGACCCTTTCCCTCTGTAATTTTAAGCCTTCTTAGATTGGACTCAATGGAATTAAAACAAAACGAAACAGCTTTAGAGTCACCTGAACAGGTGCAGGTAGTGCTGTCTCCTTTTACCTTAGCTGTTTGGATATAATTAGATGGTTTATCTCTGAGGGGAGAGATTTCTACATCAAATGTAGGAGTTTGAGTGAGTTGTAAAGGATAATATTTTTGACGAAATAAAAATGTTCAGGATCTGTTTCAAGAAATGATCCCAAATTAGGGAGCAATTGAACACATAGCTATTACTACTAATGAATGTGTTCAACCAAATTTAGAAGTCGTATTTGTCATACTTTCAAACCTAAGATAGCCTGTGAGACAATGTATGTTTTGAAATGAGCAGAATGGTGTTCAAATTCTGCTCCACCATTTTCTATCTGTATAGCTTTAGACAAATAACTTAAAAGTCTAAGCCTCTACTTTTACCTCTGCAAAATGGTTATTACCAACATTCACTCTTCACAACGGTGTGAAGATTGAGACAATATGTGCAAAAGCTTTTAACTCGGTGCCTGCCCCCCGTCCCCACCCCGCCAGTGCTAATTCTGTCCTTGTCTTTTCCTACACTTCTCTTTGGAGGATTATGCCTGTATTTTATTTTAGTTCATCCTTTTTTATTTTTTTTCCTGTTCTTGGCTTTTCTCATTGTTTTTGTTCTTATTTTTTCTGGCTGATCTTGTCTTTTTGGTTTCCCTCTCTCTCCTCTCTGTGGATGTTTGTTTTGCCTGTGTTTATTTTTCCATCGTGAACTTTCCTTGAGTTCCTTTCTCATTTGCCTTTTTGCAGGCGTCTTTTGTTTTACCTGGGGCTCTAGCCCTTTGCACATTGATGTCAACACTGACTGCTGATTTTGGACTTTGCTGAGGAAAGGGGGGTGGAAGGTGTGGGAAAACCGCTCTTATGGGGCCTAGAGAAAGGATATTGGGATGTTGAAGCAGTTAGTTACTTGGCTATACATATTTTGCAGACATACACTTCAGTTCCTGGCCAGAAGTCTGACGCTTTTTCCCGCAGATCTTCAGAATTTTTGAATCTGCCCTGATTTCACTCCCTTTCTCTTTCCTCCCTGTTTCTCTACCCGGTTGCAGTAGAGCTCAGCTTTCCCCTCCCCAACTTCCTGCTGTCTTGCTTTCTCTGAAACATGTTTTACCTATTACTGCTCCTCTCCAACATTTCACTTATGTGGAACACCCACTTGGAAGGGGAGTTGTTTTTGGAGAGGAGGAGGTCATTATTGATGATAGCAATAAGAGTAAGAGTTGCATATGAGGTACCAATGCTCATACAAGGCCAAAAACAAGACAGCAGGAACTCATGACCCTGTTCCATTGGGCACAGATTCTAATAGAATCCAGAGAGTCCAAAGGATAGAAACAAGCTAAGGGAGTGGTGGGTGGTGACAGGAAGGAGAAGCCAGAGAATATTTCTTGCATCTTAATTTCCACATTTATTCATCACCTATGCTGGGCCAACCAGTGTGCTAGGCTCTGGGTATCATTTGATGAACAATATACAGAAAAGTTTTGTCTTTAGTAGTGTTTGATAGTTCTAGTTGTGTTCTAAAGAGTTAGACTCTCCCCAAAATTCCTATCTAGTATTTTAAATTTGGACATAATTTTCTACCTTGAGAAACACCATGGAAGGGAGCCTGTGGCTCCAGTGGCAGCAATAGATCTGGCAGTGCTTGGGGGCAATGGTTGGTGGCACACCACGATTACCCATTACATGTCCTTAAATATTTTTATTATGGAGTTTTAAGCAAATGTGGAGAGAATAGCAGAATGAATGTTTATGACCTACCACTCAGCTTTAATAATTATCAACATTTTTTGGATCTTGTTATAATTCTTCCCTCCTCTACTATTTTCCTGAAATAGTTTCATGCAAATTCCAGACATCATGTCATTTCACCTTTATCTTAGTCTGCATCTCAAGCAGGCAAGACTTTTTTTTTTACATAGCCATGATGCCATTATCACATGTAATAAAACCAATAATAATGACATAATTTCCTCTACTATTCATTCCACATGCAAAATTTTCCCCAGTTATCTCAAAGATGCTTTTTTATGGTTGGTTTGTGTGCATGAAGATCAAAGCAAAGCCCACACATTACATTTAGTCATTCTGCCTTTTAAATCTCTTACTCTATAATAGGCTCCCTCCATTTCCCCCCATATCATTGCTTTTTGTAGAAATTTGATGTAATGGATGCTGTGGTGTGCTGCCTAGATCCCTTCCTCATGACCAGAGCACTCATCCCTGTAACTTCCAGACCCACAGCATGTATCTAATGACTACAGTATGGAGGTTCTTCAAACAATTAAAAATAGAACTACCCTATGATCTAGCAACTGCACTACTAAGAATTTATCCAAAGGATACAAAAATACTGATTCCAAGGGGCACATGCACCCCAATGTTTATAGCAGCACTATCAATAATAGCCAAATTATGGAAAGGCCCAAATGTCCACTGACTGATGAATGGATAAAGAACATGTGGTATATATGTATACACACACACACACACACACACACACACACACACACACTGGAATACTATTCAGCAATGAAAAAGAATGAAATCTTGACATTTGCAACAACATGGATGGAACTAGAGTGTATTATGCTAAATGAAATGAGTCAATGAGAGAAAGACAAATACCATATGATTTCACTCATATGTAGAATTTAAGAAACAAAACAGATGAACAGAGGGAAAGGGAAGCAAAAATAAGACAAATACAGAGAGGGAGGCAAACCATAAGAGACTCTTAAATACAGAGAACAAACAGGGTTGCTGGAGGGGAAGTGGGTAGGGGGATAGGTTGAATGGGTGATGGGCATTAAGGAGGTCACTTGTTGGGATGAGCACTGGGTGTCATGAAAGAGATGAATCACTGAGTTCTACTCCTGAAGCCAAGACTACACTGTATGTAAATGAACTTGAATTTAAATAAATGAATAAATAAAAATTGTTTAGAGAGTAGAAAGGCCTGACTCTCTTGCTTCAGTTTAGGGCAACTCTGAAGGACTATCTCAACTCCAGAGCTTCCTGTGGGACTAAGACCTCAGTTGTGACTATATCACAGATCAATTTCTTCCTCTGCCTGAACTTTTTCCCCTCACTCCCTTCAGGTATGTTCCTGAGGCTACTCCCAGTAAAATGCCTTGCACGAATCACCATGTCAGAGTCTATTTCCTAGGAAACCTAACCTAGACAGTTGATACTATGAACACTCTAATCAAGCAGAGTGTAAAATGGGATTTTAGAACTGGATCACCTGCCTATCAGCTGGCAATACAAACACCATTACTGGTGGTAGATGAATACTGATAACATTCATATGGTGTAGAGTCATAATTTGTAAACAAGAATTTCATACTCCACTCTTTAATCATCAACACCCTTTCCCCTTCCTGCCCTCTAACTTCTCAAGGTATAATTATTGGCATGGCCTCACTCTCTCTTTTTATTGAAAAAATTTTTTTTCTTTTAGTAAGCTCTTTATTTTGAGATAAATTTAGATTTATATACAATTATAGGAAATAATTCTGAGAGGTCCCATATACCTTTTACCCAGTTTCTTTCGATGGTAGCATCCTGCAAAACTATAGTACCAGAATGCAATCAAGGTACAGAACATTTCCATTACCAACAGGATTTATCATGCTTTCCTTTAAAAACCACACTCTCTTTCCTTCAGTGCTCCCCTGCCTGGCAACCACCAATCTGTTCTTCATCTCTATAATTTTTCATTTCAAGAATGTTGCATGAACGGAACCATACAGTATGTAAACTTCTGAGATTACTTTTTTTTCACTTAGCAAAATTCTCTGGAGAGTCATTCAGGTTGTTCTATCAATAATTTATTCTTTTTTTAATAGTTTGTTCTTTTTAAAATTGCTAAATAATATTCCATACTATGGATTTACAACCATTTGTTTAACCATTCATCCATTGAAGGATATCTACATTATTTCTGGGTTTTGGCTATTATGAATACAGCTGCTATCAACTTTTGTATATAGGTTTTGTGTTAGCATAAGTTTTTATTTCTCTGCAATAAATGCTCAGGAGTGTAATTGCTGGGTAGTATGATAGTTTTATGTTTAGTTTTTAGAATAAACTGCTGAACTGTTTTCTAGAGTGGCTATACCATTTTACATTCTTACCAGCAATGAATGCATGGATGATCCAGTTTTTCCACATTTTTGCCAGCACTTGTGGTTGTCACCTTTTGTTTCTTTTTTCTTTTACTTTTCCAGCTTTTTTGAGTTATAATTAACAACTTAAAATGTATATATTTAAGGTGTACAACACGATGATTTAATATATATATCCATTGAGAAATAATTATGCCAAGAAAGTTAATTCACGCATCTGTCACCTCACATAGTTATTATTTGTGTGTGTGGTGAGAACACTTAAGATTTACTTTCTTAGCAGATTTCAAGTATACAGTACAGTATTATTTTTTTTAAATACGCTTTTTCACTTTTTAAATGCTTATTTATTTTTGAGAGAGAGAGCGTGCGAGTGAGCATGATTGGGGGAGGGGCAGAGAGAGAGGGAGACACAGAATCCAAAACAGGCTTCAGGCTCTGAGCTGTCAGCACAGACAGAGCCTGATGTGGGGCTCGAGCTCACAAACCATGAGATCATGACCTGAGCTGAAGTTGGAAGCTTACCCAACTGAGACACCCAGTGCCCCTACAGTACAGTGCTATTAGCTATAACCCTCATTCTGTACAGTAGATCTCACTTCATCTTATAACTGAAAGTTTGTACCCTTTGACCAACATCACCTCATTTCTCCCCACCCCCAGCCCCTGGCAACCACCTTCCTACTTTCTGGTTCCAAGAGATAGAGTTTTTTTTTGTATTCCCATATATAAGTGAGAACCTACGGTATTTGTATTTTTGTGTCTGGCTTATTTTACTTAGCTAATTGTCCTACAGTTTCATTCATGTTGATGCAAATGGCAGGATTGTTTTCTTTGTTGTGGCTGAATAATATTCCTGGGTGTGTGTGTGTGTGTGTGTGTGTGTGTGTGTGTGTGTAAAACATTTTCATTATCCATTCATCTGTTGATAGACTGTTAGGTTTTTTCCTATGTCTTGAATATTGTGAATAATGCTATGATAAACATGGGGATACAGATATCTCTTCGAGATACTGATTTCATTTCCTTTGGGTATATACCCAAAAGTAGAATTACTGAATCATTATGAAAATTTTTAATTTTTAAAGAAACCTCCATACTGTTTTCCAGAGTGACTGCACCAATTTACATTCCCACCAACAGTATACAAAGATTCCCTTTTCTCCACATTCTTACCAACACTTTTTATCCTTTTGTAAGAGCCATCCTAACAGGCATAAATATCTCATTGTGGTTTTGATTTGCACTTCCCTGATGATTAGTGATGTTGGACACTAATCTCATGTACCTTTTATTGAAATTTGATGTCAGTTTGCTAAGTTGATAAATTATTCAGGTATGTTAAATGAAAGGAAAGGGGGAAGGTCTACGGTCCTCCTTTTAGTATCCCACTTCCTCTGTATGGTAATGCATATCTGACATCTGAAGATAATGCTTTAATCTTTATTGTTCCATAAAAAGAATGACTGTAGGGATGGGAATTCATAGCGGGAAGGGAAACACCTTGGCAAGCTAGGGTGGCAGCTTTTTGGTAGGGATGGTGTTGAATGTAGTAACTATCAATTAACTCAGTGGGCTGCAGCTTACTAAATTTACACACAGGCCTGGCTGAAAGGCTTACGTTCAAAAGCATTAAAAAAGTGTTCACCTAAAATAAAAGACATTATTTGTCGATGACATCTGATCTTTCTCACACACTGGATCACAGTCAATGTTGTAAGGTTCTTTTGATTGCCAGTAACAGAAAATAACTGGGAGTAGCTTAGCCAAAAAAGGAAAGGGGAAAAAAACACAGAGATAGACTATGAAATCCAAAAAGAAGTTGATCATTAAATAAGGTTATATGGAAAGGAAGTGACCAGAAGTTAGAAATCTGTCAGAACCCACGCCACTATTCTCACTTGCAGTGTCTCTCTGCTTACCATTCTCAAGAGCGATTGTGATTGGCTATGTCCGGTCAGGTGTCCATTCCTCATTCAACCATGTATGGTCAAGGGGACAGGCCATTTACTACAAATTTGTGGGGAGGGCCAGTTCTCACCAAAGGGGACTTGAGTTATGGCCTGGAAAGATAGCCCCCAAATCAAGCAACATCTAATAAGTATGAGAAATAGATAAAAGATGTGTGTATGTGATTTTACACATGTACATGCAAATATACAAATACATATATTTATATGTATGATTTAAACATAAAATTCATATTAAACAGTGAACACTAACATTAAAAAGAATCTGTAGATCAAATATTAAAATGATAAGATATGGAAGCTTCATGAAGGCAGGGACCTTGCTATTATATTTACTTCTTTATGCCCAAGCCTGGAAATATATCTGGCTCATGCTAGGTATTTGGTAAACATCTGTTGAATTTATCAATCTTCATTAATAATGATAAAAATAAAATGATACTTAGTATCATTAAAATTGGGACAATGAGGGGGCTCCTGGGTGGCTCAGTCAGTTAAGCATCCAACTTTGGCTCAGGTCATGATCTCACAGTTTGTGGGTTCGAGCCCTGCATCGGGTTCTGTGCTGATAGCTCAAAGCCTGGAGCCTACTTCAGATTCTGTGTCTCCCTCTCTCTCTGCCCCTCCCCTGCTTGCATTCTGTCTCTCTCAAAAAATAAATAAAACATTAAAGAAAATTAAAAGTGAGACAGTGAGCCCTGTGAGTTTCTTAATAAGATGCAATTTGAAGCACACAGCTCTACCTATAAAACATTCTTGCTAAAAACTTGAACCTTGGTCTAAGCAAGGCTTTAGAACTAATTTACAGTTTATAAGAAGAGGGGAGAGAGGAACAGGTTAAATGGTATCACAGGGAATAAAATAAATCCAGAATATGGGACATTATACAGGACAATTGACCTGGTTTCTGTAATAAGCCAATGACACAGGGGAGAAAAAGGGAGATATTTGAGACATAATAAGTAAATATAATATGTGGACCTTGTTTAGATCATGATTCAAACACAGTAAATGAATGATAAAAAGAGATTTTTGAGACAATTGTGGAAATGTGATCATAGACTGGATATTAAATGATACCAAAAAACTATTGTTAATTTTGTTAATTATAAGAATAGCCTTATGGTTACATAAGAAAGTGTCCATATTTTTTTAGATAACTAAAAAATGGGTAGAATGATATGTCATCTTAGATTTTATTAAAAATGCTTCATCAAAGAAAAGCAAAAAGGAATAGATGATATAATGGCAAATGTTTACAATTCTTGAGTGTGGGGGATATGCATATGGAGGGTTATTGTCTATTTTGTTTTCAATGCATTTGAAATTTTACATTAGAAAAGAAACTGAATAGAGCATACTTTCAGCTTTTTCTAAAAATATTGGGTATGTTTGAGTTTTGTCATTAGAATGTCTAAATTTACATAGAGAAACACTTCTTGTTGGACAAGATGAAATGGCGGAAAGTACACTAGCTTAGAAGTCAGACAAGTCAGTGGTTTGATTATTATCTGCACTGCAAGGTCCTGAGGAAGGAGAAACATGGCTGAGCACAGATGGCAAGAGCATAGATAAGGCTGGTTTATAACATGTATGTGCATGTTTTTTGGGGTGGGGATGGTGCTGGGGTGCTTGAGGCTGGCTGTGTCAAGTTTAGAGCAAGCATATACTTTCTCTGTTTGCCTTTTTGTCTTGTTTTTGCCGTAATTATGTCATCAGTCACAATGACTGCCTTGTCAACAAATTATCTCAAAGAAAATTGTTGGAAAGTTGTCACTCTTGGAGATTATGCCCTGGAAGCAAGTCTACTTCCCTTCCTCTCTCCCTAGTAAGACAGAGTGCAGTCTGAATAGAAGCTGGTGAGGTAGGTAGAGATGAGATCATGCAGAGCATTGTAGATGGCTCTAAGGAGTTTGGTCCTGATCCCAAGAGCAACAGGGAGACATCTGAAGATTTTTAAACAGGATATGCATTGTGACATGATTGGTTTTGTATTCTGAAATGATGACTCTGGCTAAAGTATGAAGAACAGATTGGTAGGGGCCAGAGTAGATGTATAAAAAACAGAGTGGGTGCTTGGAGGCCAGGGCTGTTGTCCATGTGAGAGTGGGTTGGGGGGGTAGTGGTGTTGGAGATGAAGGGGAGCAGATGTTTTGAGGGACACTGAAGAGGTAAAATGGGCAGGACTTGGTGATATATCGAAATAGTAGAGTAAGAAGATGCTGTCACTCTTGATAGGTTTCTGAGTGGTAGAACTGGATGGATGGTGGACTGATTCACTTGGGGATTTCTGGAAGCAGACCAAATTTTGAGGAGTGAAGGAAATAATGATTTTGCTTTTGGGCACATTGAGTTTGAATTTAAGGTGCCTTTGAGACATATAAGAAGTGATGTCAAGAATGTAGTTCAATACGACAGGGATGCCCACTCTCACCGCTGTTGTTTACAATAGTGCTGGAAGTTCTAGCATCAGCAATCAGACAGCAAAAGGAAATCAAAGGCATCAAAATTGGCAAAGATGAAATCAAGCTTTCGCTTTTTGCAGATGACATGATATTATATATGGAAAATCTGATAGACTCCACCAAAAGTCTGCTAGAACTGATACATGAATTCAGCAAAGTTGCAGGATACAAAATCAATGTACAGAAATCAGTTGCATTCTTATACACTAACAATGAAGCAACAGAAAGACAAATAAAGAAACTGATCCCATTCACAATTGCACCAAGAAGCATAAAATACCTAGGAATAAATCTAACCAAAGATGTAAAAGATCTGTATGCTGAAAACTATAGAAAGCTTATGAAGGTAATTGAAGAAGATTTAAAGAAATGGAAAGACATTCCCTGCTCATGGATTGGAAGAATAAATATTGTCAAAATGTCAATACTACCCAAAGCTATCTACACATTCAATGCAATCCCAATCAAAATTGCACCAGCATTCTTCTCGAAACTAGAACAAGCAATCCTAAAATTCATATGGAACCACAAAAGGCCCCGAATAGCCAAAGTAATTTTGAAGAAGAAGACCAAAGCAGGAGGCATCACAATCCCAGACTTTAGCCTCTACTACAAAGCTGTCATCATCAAGACAGCATGGTATTGGCACAAAAACAGACACATAGACCAATGGAATAGAATAGAATCCCCAGAACTAGACCCACAAACGTATGGCCAACTCATCTTTGACAAAGCAGGAAAGAACATCCAATGGAAAAAAGACAGTCTCTTTAACAAATGGTGCTGGGAGAACTGGACAGCAACATGCAGAAGGTTGAAACTAGACCACTTTCTCACACCATTCACAAAAATAAACTCAAGATGGATAAAGGACCTGAATGTGAGACAGGAAACCATCAAAACCTTAGAGGAGAAAGCAGGAAAAGACCTCTCTGACCTCAGCCGTAGCAATCTCTTACTCGACACATCCCCAAAGGCAAGGGAATTAAAAGCAAAAGTGAACTACTGGGACCTTATGAAGATAAAAAGCTTCTGCACAGCAAAGGAAACAACCAACAAAACTAAAAGGCAACCAACGGAATGGGAAAAGATATTTGCAAATGACATATCGGACAAAGGGCTAGTATCCAAAATCTATAAAGAGCTCACCAAACTCCACACCCGAAAAACAAATAACCCAGTGAAGAAATGGGCAGAAAACATGAATAGACACTTCTCTAAAGAAGACATCCGGATGGCCAACAGGCACATGAAAAGATGTTCAACGTCGCTCCTTATCAGGGAAATACAAATCAAAACCACACTCAGGTATCACCTCACGCCAGTCAGAGTGGCCAAAATGAACAAATCGGGAGACTATAGATGCTGGAGAGGATGTGGAGAAATGGGAACCCTCTTGCACTGTTGGTGGGAATGCAAATTGGTGCAGCCGCTCTGGAAAGCAGTGTGGAGGTTCCTCAGAAAATTAAAAATAGACCTACCCTATGACCCAGCAATAGCACTGCTAGGAATTTACCCAAGGGATATAGGAGTACTGATGCATAGGGGCACTTGTACCCCAATGTTTATAGCAGCACTCTCAACAATAGCCAAATTATGGAAAGAGCCTAAATGTCCATCAATTGATGAATGGATAAAGAAATTGTGGTTTATATACACAATGGAATACTATGTGGCAATGAGAAAAAATGAAATATGGCCTTTTGTAGCAACGTGGATGGAACTGGAGAGTGTGATGCTAAGTGAAATAAGCCATACAGAGAAAGACAGATACCATATGGTTTCACTCTTATGTGGATCCTGAGAAACGTAACAGAAACCCATGGGGGAGGGGAAGGAAAAAAAAAAAAGAGGTTAGAGTGGGAGAGAGTCAAAGCATAAGAGACTGTTAAAAACTGAGAACAAACTGAGGGTTGATGGGGGGTGGGAGGGAGGGGAGGGTGGGTGATGGGTATTGAGGAGGGCACCTTTTGGGATGAGCACTGGGTGTTGTATGGAAACCAATTTGACAATAAATTTCATATATTAAAAAAATATATATATAAAAAAATAAGAATGCAATTCAATATTAAAGTCTGGAGCTCTGATGAGACACCAGTGTACATCTATAAGTTTGATAGAGAAAGGAGCTTACCCTTTGGACTTTTCTATATAATTGTGTTACTGCTACAGCATATACAAAGATTTAACATCTATAATATCTGTGAGAAGCAAGGACTCATATAAACCAAAGTTTTGTTTTGTTTCACAAACGAGCAGGTTTATTTTTACAGGAAAGCATTTACCTTTCCCCTGCTTTTAATTTTTTTATTGCATATACTGAGTGATTCTGGCTAAGACTTCTGAGCCAAGCATGCCTTAGTTTTCTCCTCTTATTACCATTTCTCTTTTTCATGATGTGTATTTGCCAATTACTAGTTAGGTCAACTTTCCATTGAAGGATTCCATAGAAATCTGGAATTGCAATGTAGCAATTTCTAAGCAGGGACACACCTCTCCACCTCATTAGAAAAAAAAAAAACTGTTAGAGAACTGTTAATATTATCTGAAGAGTCAGATCCCAAATATATTTTATATGTAGAACAGAATGAGAAAAGCTGGAGGGGAGGGAGTGGTGGTGGTGGAGGGGCTATTTCTAATCCTATTTTAAGCAAAGTTGAAAAATGCTGTTTCTGTAAATAATTTGGTTTTTCAAAGGGCTATAGTCCTTCAGAGCCTTTGGTAAAGTCAGACATATGCTGAGATCAATTGTCCAATTTGGGGTTAGTTTTGCTTAGCTTTCCATAGAATGTTTTGAGTAATCATATATATACATACATATATATATATGTATATATACACATATATATTTAATGCTACATAATATATATGTATATATATGTATATATATATACATATACATATATATTTAATGCTACATAATGCTATTTAATGCTATATGTGTGTGTGTGTGTGTGTGTATATATATATATATATAAATGTTTATTTATTTATTTATTTAGAGAGTAAAAGAGAGAGAGAGAGAGAGAGAGTGCATGCACAAGTACACGAATCAGGGAAGGGCAGAGAGAGAAGGAGAGAGAGAAACCCAAGAAGGCTGGGCATTGTCAGCATGGGGCCTGACTAGGGGCCCCATCCCATGAACCATGAAATCATGACCTGAGCTGAAATAGTCAACGACTGAGCCACTCAGGTGCCCTGAGTAATGCTATATTTTTAACTAGGAAAGGAAAACAAGTTGATGGGGCACTAATGGGTCCTTGGACACCCCTTGGAGAGTTTGTCACCCTTCCCTTGCTGCACCTATTTACTCATTTCTAGGTTTTCCTAATTGTTTCTTAATTTTGTAGACAAGTCTATGGTTTAGTGAGTAGATAAAAATTATCAAAACAATACCTTTGATTTATCTAATTCCTTTCTCTTGATTGATATCCCATGTGTGATTTCACTAGAATTTATGTGATATTTCTGTCAGTGAGTTAGAGAAGGATAGGTGCTATTATTCCCTTTTTTGATAGGGTAATATTTACCCTATTATACCTTATTTTGATAGGGTAAAATATCAGTGACCCACAGAGTTAGCATCTGAACCAGGGCTGGAACACAGGTGTTTTGATTTCTATTCTAACAAGAGAAAAAGAAAAAAAGAAGGAAGATAAAGGAAAAAAGGAGGGGACAGGAGAAAAGGCAGGATGTAAAATGGAAAATAAGTTTATTTATTCCTTCAAGAAAAGTCTTTTCCATATGGAAAGAGCACAAATGTCATGAATGGATACAGAATACGTGGCATATATATACAATGGATGCAAATACGTGGCAAATTTTTGGCAAATACGTGCCAAAAATACGTGGCAAAGAATGAAATCTTGCCATTTGCAATGTGGTGGAGCTAGAGAGTATTATGCTAAGTGAAATAAATCAGTCAGAGAAAGGCAAATACCATATGATTTCATGCATATGTGGAATTTAAGAAAACAAACAGATGAACATAGAGGGAAAAAAAGAAGATAGAAGCAAACCAGGAAACAGACTCTTAACTATAGAGAAGAAACTGAGGGCTCCTGGAGGAGAGGTAAGCAGGGAGATGGGTTAAATGGGTGACGGGTATTAAGGAGGGCACTTGTGACGAGCACTGGGTGTTTACGTAAGTGATGAATCACTACATTCTATACCTGAAACTAATATTATACAGTATGTTAACTAACTGGAATTTAAATAAACATTTGGAGAAAGAAAAAAATAAACATATGTAGAAGCATTAAAAAAAAAAAATAAAGTCTTCCAAATTAGAAAAACACAAAGGAGAGGAGTGATGAAGAGCTGGGACATACCCTGTAGGAATATTATAAATGGTGTTAGGGCGCAAAATCTAAGGTGTATCATGGATGTTAAAGGCAGAACTTGTAGTCCAATTGCTAGCTCTCAAATTATTAACTATATATATTTCCTAACTTTTTATCTGGGCCTCTGAGTCCTCTTCTATACAATACAGATAACAATACACACCTTGAGTGGTTACTACAAAGATCGGTCATAAATTTGTTATACCACATGGCATACAGCAGCAACTAAATAATGAATAGCCATCACCATCACCATTGTCATCATCATATGAGAATGCAAACCAAGGCTCAAAAATGTTGTTAACTAATTTTCCTAAAATCTCACAGAGAATTAATTGGGATTAAAACCTAGAGTTTGTTTGCTTGTTTGTTTGCTTGTTTTGTTTGTTTTGAACTAAACATCCTTATATAAAAAGGTACAGAGAAAAATCTGAAAAAACAGAAAAGTTTTAAAATTTATTATTATTTATTTTTAAGAAAAAACATTTTTTAAAGACTTCAATGTTCCCATTCCCGAGAATACAATGATGTATGATTCATGGTTACAGGAGAGGAGCTAAAACCCAAGGTGGGGGGATGAACTCATAAATGTTATAATACAGAGGAAGAATTAAAGGAGGGCCATGGAAAATGTATTGCAGAAAATGAATTATAACACAAAGTAATTTTTGTCAGTGGTCTCAGTTTCTCAATCCAAATATCTAATATCTTCTCATTTGTTTATTCTGAAGTGGATTTGTTTGTCATGTATTATATATTACTTCTCATTCACACACTTTTGTGTCTTTACACTATTTTGCCCACATTTTGACATAAGATTCCTTGATTTTCTCAAATGTGTATCCTTTCTTAGTCACATTTTGCCCATTGAAGTTGTTGTAAACTCCCATTTTCAATTTTATGCTCCCAGAATTACCAGTTTGGAGCAGGGGAGGACTGCAGGAGATCTTCGAATCTTGATTCCTGGCCTCTCTCCTTGTATCACCTTCACAAACCTTGATGGAGCACCATGTCGTATTCCTGGACTTCCAAACACTGTCCATTTCCCCCATCACAACCCAGGGATAACCAGTGGGCTAGATGCTATACCATATGCTTACTTAGTTTTTAAAATATATCATTTCAGAAGATCTTGTTACAGAATTAAAAAATAGTAACCAGGCAGGGGTAGGGGAGGGAAAAGATGGTCAAATCTACAAATGTTCAGTTACAAGATAAATGAGTATTAGGGATGTAATTACAACATGATGACTATTGCTAACACTGCTGTATGATATACAGGAAAGTTGTTAAGAGAGTAAATCCTAATAGCTCTGATCACAAGGAGACAATTATTTTTCTTTTATCCTTTCTTGTCTTTTTACTGTATCTATATAAGAAGACACATGTTAGCAGAACTTATTATGGTAATCATTTCATGGTATATGTAAACCATACCATCACGTTGTACTCCTTTGACCTACACAGTGGTATACGTTCATTATTTCTCAATAAATATGGAAAAGAAAGTGGAATTGGGTTTGAGTGAAGGAAAGGTATGGTAACTGATGTGACTCATTTAATAAAATGTAATTAACTGTTTTTATCTTAACGCATCATGCTTTGTGTTGGTGCATGTGCACACGTGCGCGCGCGCGCGCGTGTGTATGTGTGTGTGAGAATTATCAAGAAACAAACCACTACTACTTCCTTACATTTCAGATGTGAGGGCTAACCTATTCTTGTGGTCAGTTTTGAAGAGGGAACTTTGCTTACATATGTATTTATTCAAAAAGCATTTATTGAATACCTTCTATAGTCAAGTCACCTTCAGATACCTGGGAGATACAGAGGTGCCTGGCTCCCAGGGTGGTGGCAGGGTTCAAATAAATTAATAAGATAATATGTTCATATGAAACCTGCTTTAAAAACAAACATTTTAGTGTTGTTACAAAGAACAAAACAAAATCAATTCATCTTTTCCTATTGCTTGTTTGGCACAGAGGTGAAATCATTTCAGTGTTGCACCTTTGTAACCCTGGGCTTATGGAACCGCGGTAAATCTGGCTTGGACTTGGTTCACATTCGTAGATCTCAGAAACTGTGGGGACTGTGGTAGTGGCAGCACCATTCATCTTGTCCTTTGTAAGCCCCCAGAGTTATAATCTTCACTCCAATTTGTGTAGAAGAGGAATCTGAGACCAGTTTTGCCTTTTGAGTCATGTAGACCTTGAGTGACTTAGATTTTCATCCTCACTAATTTCTTTTGCAAAATGTCCTTGCACAGCAGGTGTGGGCAGAGAAACTATGGTAGACTCCCTCCTCTTTGCAAAGCAAAGTGGAGTGTTACCGTCACAACAAATGCAGCTTTTCTTTTCCTCTAGTTTTCATAAATGCCCAGGTGCATAAACAAATGTCCTAGGACTATCTGTGGCTTGCTCAAGATTGTAATAATTTTTATATTTTCTATGTTGAGGTCTTTTTTTCTCCTTTCCTAAATTCTGTTATCTGGCCTACCAAGGAAACATGCTTATTCTCAAAATATGGATAAAGAAAAATAAGGCTCTACATAGTGAAATCAGTGACAACTCAAATTGTTTGGCCTTTGTTCACAAGATAAGAATTGTATATCTTGGTTATGGTCTATTAGTTGCTCTGAAATCTTTGGTACAAATTAGTAATGACCTTAGTTGTATTTGGGATTGAAAACAGCAGAGAGTAATACACATTTTATTCTATAGAGTAGTTCCAGCTGGTGCTGACTGGAGCCACCTGACTCTTAAATAGTGTTTATTGCAGAGGTCATTTTACATCATTGCTTTATTGTCCAAGGTTAATTGCCAATTTGCTTTTAAATATTATGCAAAAGCATTGGCTGAGATGTAGAAAACTTAGAGAATTTGACTGTCTTAGGAATGAATAATGTCTTGTGAAGTCACACACGTGAAAGAGAATTCTAAAGTTCACCTTGACCATTCTTCTTCCTTCTTCCTAACTGTATCCTATTTTTAAAAATTCCTGGAAACCACTCTATGTTAAAAAAGAAATAAAAATGTAAAAGCAAACATGCTGAGAAAGTATTCACAAAACATATGATAGACAAAAGATTGCTAATTTTATTATATAAATTTATAAGAAAATCATAGAATAGATTAGGTGAATGAAGAAAGGGTCTGAACAGTCTACAAAAGAGGGTTTACCTAACAAACATGGAAAATTGGTCAGTCTCACAAGTGTCACAGGTATATGATAACAGATGCTTTTTTTCCCCTGGCCAAATTAGCTTTGGGAAGATTATAATACTGGTGAGAGTGTGGTGAAATAGGCACTGTCTTACATAATTTCTGAGTGCACAAATTGATAAGACTGTTTTGCAAAGTGGGAAAACTGTATGAAGATTCTTAAAAATACTGCTACGCTTCGTTTTCAGTGATTACACCCCTAGGAATCTATTCTACAGATATAATGTCACATAAAACATATAATGCATAAATACGCTAACCTAAAGTGAAACATAAGAACCGCAACAGATATATTCAGCAATAGGAAAAGAGTCAATAAATTCTGTTTACTGTTGACCATTGAACACTAGGGGTTTGCACTAGGCTGGTTCACTTATACACAGATTGTTTTTACAGTACAGTGCTGTAAATGTATTTTCTCTTCCTCATGGTTTTCTTGATAACGATATGAATATGGTTTTCTTTTCTCTAATTTACTTTATTGTAAGAATACAGTATAAAATATGCATAACATACAAAATATGTATTAACTGAGTGTTTATGTTATCAATCAACAGGAGGCAGTTCAGTTTTGGGGGAGTGAAAAGTTATACGTGGATTTTTAGCTGCATGGTAGTTGGCACCCTTAACCCTTCAAGGGTCAACTGTATTTAATATTATGTCCTAACTGAATAATACTGTAATGTTAAATTGCAAGGTCAAAAGGACAAATATTGCATGATTCCACGTATATGAGGTACCCAGATAGTCAAATTTATAGAGACAAAGAGCAGAATGGTGGTTGCCGGTGGTGGTGAATGGGGTAGGAAATAGGGAGTTGTTGTTTAATGGGTATGGTGTTTCAGTTTGGGAGGATGAAAAGTTCTGGAGACAGAGTGATGATAGTTGCACAGCCATGTGACTGTACTTACTATCACTGAAATGTATACCTAAAAATGGTTAAAATGGTAAATTTTATGTTATGTATATTTTATCACAATAAAATTGCAAGTTTCTTATAATAGTATGAGGAATGCTTCTTATATGAGTTCAGTTTAAAAAAGCAATATACATGCTCTGCAAAAGACACTGTCAAGAGAATGAGAAGACAAGCCATAGACTAAAAGAAAATATTTGTAAAAGACACGTGTGATAGAGGACTGTTATCCAAAATATATGAAGAGCTCTTAAAACTCATCAATAAGAGGGGTGCCTGGGTAGCTCAGTTGGTTAAGCATCCAACTTTGGCTGAGGTCATGATCTCATGATTCATGAGTTCGAACCGCATTGGGTTCTGTGTTGACAACTCAGAGACTTTGGATTCTTGTCTCCCTCTCTCTCTGCCCCTCCTCCGCTCACGCTCTCTCTCTGTCTCTCTCTCAACAATAAATAAACATTAAAAAAAATTTTTAAAAAAACCCTCAAGAATAAGAAAAAAACCACTTGGTTAAAAAAATGGGCCAAAGATCTGAACAGACACCTCACAAAAGAAGAGATACAGATGGCAAATAAGCATATGAAAAAATGCTGAACGTCATATGTCATTAGAGAATTGCAAAGTAAAACAGCAACAAAGTACAACTGCATACTTATTAACATGGCCCAAATCTAAAACACTGACAACACCAAATGCTGGTGAGGATGAGGAGCAACAGGAGCTCTTATAATTTGCTGGTGGGAGTGCAAAGTGGTATAGCCACTTTGGAAGACAGTTAGCAGTTTCTTACAAAACGAAACAGACTCTTACTATATGATCCAGCAATTGAACTTCTTGGTATTCTCCCAAAGGAAATGAAAACTTATATGTACACAAAAATCTGCACTCGGTTGTTTATAGTAATTTTTTTTATGATTGTCCAAACTTAGTCCAATTTCATTCTTTTGCATATGGATATCTGGTTTTCCTAGCATCATTTGTTGAAGAGACTATCCTTTCCTCATTGGGTTTTCTTGGCTCATTTGTCAAAGTATTAGTTGACTGTATATGTCTGGGTTTATTTTTGGGCTCTTGGTTCTGTTCCATTGGTCAATGTGTCTGTTTTTATGCCAGTACCATATCGGTTTGATTACGACATCTGGGTAGTACAGTTTGAAATCAGGAAGTGTGATGCTTTCAGCTTTGTTCTTTCTCAAGGTTGCTTTGGCTATTTGGGGTCTTTTGTGGTTCCATACAAATTTTAGAATTTTTTTCTATTTAATTTAATTGTTTTTTCCTATTCCACAGGTTGCCTTTTCACACTTTTGATTTTCAAAAGCTGTGAAGAAACTTTTTAGTTTGATGCAGTCCTAGGAAGCCCTCATACTTTTATCAGCTTCACCTCTAGGAATTCTACCAGTTTTTAATTTTTTTAATTTTTAATTTTTTAATTTAAATTCAAGTTAGTTAACATATAGTATAATAATGATTTCAGGAGTAGAATTTAGTGATTTATCACTTACATATAACACCAAGGGCTCATCCCAACAAGTGACCTCCTTAACGCCCATTACCCATTTTGTCCATTCCCCCACCTAACACCCCTCCAGCAACCCTCAGTTTGTTCTCTCTGTATTTAAGAGTGTCTTATGGTTTGCCTCCCTCTCTGTTTTTATCTTATTTTTGCTTCCCTTCCCCTCTGTTCATCTATTTTGTTTATTAAATTCTATATATGAGTGAAATCATATATTTGTCTTTCTCTGACTGACTTATTTCACTTAGCATAATACACAGTAGTTCCAACCACGTTTTTGCAAATAGCAAGATTTCATTATTTTTCACTGCTGAGTACTATTCTGTTGTATATATATAACACATCTTATTTATCCATTTGTCAGTCAACAGACATTTGTGCTCTTTCTGTAATTTGGCTATTGTCAATAGTGCTGCTATAAACATTGGGGTGCATGTGCCCCTTCGAATCACCATTTTTGTATCCTTTGGATAAATACCTAGTAGGGCAATTGCTGGATCACAGGGTAGTTCTATTTTTAGTTTTTTAAGGAACCTCCATATTGTTTTCCAGAGTGGCTGTACAAGTTTGCATTCCCACCAGCAGTGCAAAAGGGTTCCCCTTTCTCTGCAACCTCACTAACATCTGTTGTTTCCTGAGTTGTTAATTTTAGCCATTCTGACAGGTGTGAGGTGATATTCATTGTGGTTTTGATTTGTATTTCCCTGATGATGAGTGATGTTGAGCATTTTTTCACATGTCTGTTAGCCATCTGGATGTCTTCTTTGGAGAAGTGTCTATTCATGTCTTTTGCCCATTTCTTCACTGGATTATTTGTTTTTTGGGTGTTGAGTTTGATAAGTTCTTTATAGATTTTGGATTCTAACCCTTTATCTGATATGTCATTTGCATCATTTGCAAATATCGTCTCCCATTCCATCAGTTGCCTTTCAGTTTTGCTGATTCTACCAGTTTCTTAGAGTGAAGAGGCAAGATAAACCTTCATGTTTCTGCTAGTGGGAGGGGAAAAGCAACCCTTTTGAAATACATCTAGTGTATTCTCCTTAACAAAGGCATACTTTGCAACAGAAAAGATTACCAGAGCTTTATCTGAAGTGGGGGAAGGAAAATTACCCAACTCCAGCCTCTTCTAGCCTTTCTGTCTCACCTACGGGAAAAAACAAGATCTCAGCCCAGAAATACAGGCTCACTGAAAAACTGAGACAATCATGGGATTACAGTATGCTCCCCCTTCATTATAGTTGGAGACTTCAACTCCTTTCTTTCAGTAATTGGTAGATCATGCAGGCAGAAAACCAGTAAGGATATAGTTGAACTGAATAGCACCACCAATTATCTTGATCTAATATTGACACTTATAAAGTACTTCATCCAAAAAAAAAAAAAAGCAGAATACACATTCTTTTCAAGTTCACACGGAACATTCATCAAAATAGACCATATTCTAGACCAGAAAACACACCTGAACAAACTTAGAATACAAATCCTATAAAGTATGTTAGTGTGTTCCTCAGACCACAATAGAATTAAACTAGAAAAAAACAAAACAAAACAAAACAAAACAGAGAGTCACCTGGACGGCTCAGTCAGTTAAACCTTGGATTCTTGATCTCAGCTCAGGTCTTGCTCTCAGGGTCATGAGTTCAAGCCCTGTGTTGGGCTCTGTGCTGGTCATGAAGCCTACTTAAAAAAAAATTAAAAAATAAAATGAAAAAACCAGAAAGCTAGAAAATTCCAATATATTTGGAAAATAAGCCACACACTACTAAATAACCTGTGTATCAGGGAGGCTGGGTGGCTCAGTCAGTTAAGCATCCAACTTCGGAGCAGGTCATGATCTTGCGGTTTGTGGGTTCAAGCCCTGCGTTGGACTGTCTGCTGACAGCCCAAAGCCTGGAGCCTGCTTCAGATTCTGTGTCTGCCTCTCTCTCTGCCCCTCCCCCACTCATGCTCTGTCTCTCTCTCTCTCTCTCTTTCAAAAAATGAATAAACATTAAAAAAAAATAATAACCCATGTTTCAAAGAAGAAGTCTTGAGAAAGTAGAAGCTTTATTGTTTTGTCTTTCACATTTAGGTTTACAATCCACCTAAAATCAACTTTATGTGTGATGTGAGGCAGGGATCAAGTTTTACTCTTTTTAATATGAGTATCTGTCAAGCACACACAAGACAAGGTAAGGCCAATTCCTAACTGATTTAGTCATAAAGATACAATGAGCCACTTCTGGATTGGGGTAGTTTTTTACTGTACAGACAGTGAAAGCATAAAAGCTTCCTATGATCTGTCCCCACACCAAGGACAATACCAAAACAAAAGGGGCTAGATGATGGCAATTAGGTTTGTGGGATACCCCCTTATGGAGGAGCCAACTCTAAACTGCATGGCTAAGTGGTTTTATATTCTGCTGCATTATTCTTAGAGGGATGGAGGAGAATGTCATCAGAACCCAGGAGGCAGTGAGAAATTGTTTCACAACAGCCTTTCAGGAGAAGCAAATGGGACGTGGCTTTGGAGTAGCTCTTCACAGGCCTTCTATCCTCTCATGCCCTGGAAGGATCACAAAGTATTCTACCAAGACTCTAATTAGATGTGGTTCAAGCATTTTCCTGCATGGCCTATGTAAATACATAAAAGTTACCAGGGTGTAGCTATTTCTCTACAATTTCTAACTGATCCGGGATTTCATTTTAGTTTCAGTTTAGCTTAGTTTAGTTTTTAAGTAGTCCCCATGCCCAGCATGGAGCTCATTGCGGGGCTTGAACTCACAATCCGGAGATCAAGACCTGAACTGAGATCAAGAGTCAGACACTTCATTGGGTTGTTTTTCGGGTGTGGAGTTTGGTGAGTTCTTTATAGATTTTGGATACTAGCCCTTTGTCCGATAGGTCATTTGCAAATATCTTGTCCCATTCCGTTGGTTGCCTTTTAGTTTTGTTGGTTGTTTCCTTTGCTGTGCAGAAGCTTTTTATCTTCATAAGGTCCCAGTAGTTCATTTTTGCTTTTAATTCTCTTGCCTTTGGGGATGTGTCGAGTAGGAGATTGCTACGGCTGAGGTCAGAGAGGTCTTTTCCTGCTTTCTCCTCTAGGGTTTTGATGGTTTCCTGTCTCACATTCAGGTCCTTTATCCATTTTGAGTTTATTTTTGTGAATGGTGTGAGAAAGTGGTCTAGTTTCAACCTTCTGCATGTTGCTGTCCAGTTCTCCCAGCACCATTTGTTAAAGAGACTGTCTTTTTTCCATTGGATATTCTTTCCTGCTTTGTCAAAGATTAGTTGGCCATATTTTTGTGGGTCTAGTTCTGGGGATTCTATTCTATTCCATTGGTCTATGTATCTGTTTTTGTGCCATGGGCCACCAGTTTTCTTAAGTGCATGGACAGATTTTTTTTAATGTTTATTTTTGAGAGAGAGGGAGAGAGAGTGTGAGAGAGAGAGAGAGCATGGGGGAAGGGCAGAGAGCAAGGGGAACAGAGGATCTGAAGTGGGCTCTGTGCTCACAGCAGAGATGCGGGGCTCAAAGACCCTAACCATGAGATCATGACCTGAGCCAAAGTCGGATGCTTAACCAACTGAACCACCCAGTGCCCCTGGACAAACCTTTTATTAGCAAAAGAGAACTTCCAGTACTTGTTAAGGAATATAACCTGAAACTCTGCTGCCTAACACTTATCAAATATCTGTTGAATAAAATAGTGTTTATGGGGTATTGCCTGGAGAGTGTGCAAGCCATCTATTCCTCTATGTCTTAGGTCAGGTTGCCTGGGAAACTGACTCAGAGGGATGTTTACTGAGGAATATCCAGGATCAACATGGTGAGGGAGTAGGAAACAGGAATAAGAAGAGAAGCTTAACTGTGAGTAAATTTTTTTCTTCTTGAATTAATGAGATTTTCAGAGAGCTATAAAACAGGAGAGTGTGATTTTGGCCCCACTCATTCATTAGTTTATTCAACAAATATTTTTTGAGTACTTACTATGCATTTTGTGTTAGATTCTGGCAATAGTGAACAAGACAGACTCAGTCCCTGATGTGATGGAGTTTATAATCTCAAAAGAGAGAAAGAGATTTCAATTCAGTGGTTAATACCTAAGATTTTTTTAACTAGATAGGCAAATTCTAAAGTTACTAGTTAAAATATAATATGTAAGTCTAGTTAAAGTATTAAATAAGAGTCATAAGTGATGGCAGGGGGAAACTAGCCCCAATAGATATTTAAAACATATTATAAAATTATACTAATTAACACCATTGGTACTAGTAAAGAGATCAGTGGAGCAAAAGCAAGCATCAGAAATCAATCCAAATAAGGAGGCTGAAAGATGGTTTATTTGATGAATGAAATACTTTAAGGCAATTGGTTGGTTATTTGAAAAAAATAATCTCTGCGATGAATTTCACTCTTTATACCAAAATAATTTCTAAATGGATCTACTATTTAAAAATAGAAATTAAATCATAAAAGCATGAGACAAAAGCATGGAAGATTTTTTTAATGAGTTGGCATGGAGAAGGACTTTTAAAAGCAATATCTGAAATTTAGAATCCATAATGTAAAAACTTGTTAGGTCTGACTATATATTGATTAAAAATAGCTGCACTATAAAAGATAACATGAAGTCAAAAGAAAAATTGATAAATTTTTAAAATATATTTTCAAAGACTAACAATGGCAAATCTTTTCTTAGCATACAGAATCTCTTAAAAATTAATAAATACCACAAACCAATAGGTTATGTTCAGGCACATATAGAAAATAAATGCAAATGAGTTTTCAAGATATGAAAAAATGAATGAAACATGGTAAAAAAAACATCAATTAATTAAATAACCATACCTAATTTGGGAGTAAAAATATCAAATACTAAGGATAGGATGAGAAGATCCAATATCCATCTAGTTGTGGAGTCCCAGAGGGCAGGAATAGAAAGAATGGGAGAGACATTCTTCAAAAGATCCTATCTAATGACTTTCCAGAAATATGAAGACATACGTTTTCAGATTCAGGTACACAATGAATCCCAATTACTCAATAAGTAATTCACAATTGGATACTTCTTGGATCAATTGTGGAGCACTAAAGACAAAAAGTTTACAAAAGCAAGCAGAGAGAAAAAGACAACCTACTTACAAAGAGTATGACAATTACACTTAGAGCAGACTTCTCATCTCTGACATGGAAACCAGAATACAATGGAATGATATCTTCAGAGTGCTGAGAGAAAAAAACTGTCAATTTAGCTAAGCTACCATTAAGTAAATACACCGTCTGACAAAAACTGAGATTTTTTTGCCTTCAACAGATGCTAACGCACATCTAACAGGATTACATCAGGATCAAGGAAAATGTTCTCCAAAGGAAGGTATGAAATACAATAAAGAATTGTGAGCAAAGCAAAAATACTGAATAGAAATACTAGGAGTAACATGTAAGATATGAGGAGGTAATCTTAATTCAAGAGTTCCAGGTTAAATAAAGCATAGTCTTCAAGAGCACAGTTATGGAACCAGACTGCCTGGTTTGAATTCCAGTATCGTGATTTATTATCTGTGTAGCCATAGGCAAATTACTTAACCTCTTAGGTCTTAAATGACTTGTAAGTAAAGTGCTCACAACAGTTCCTAATAAACAGCAGCCACTGAATAAACATTACTCTTATGATTATAAAGGTTCTGAGATTGTTTAGAGAAAAACTGACACACTGATTACCTTTAGATATTAACAAATACGTGAGTTCAAATTTTAAGGATTAGTAAAAGTATAGAAATCAAGGTTATACTTTTCTCATCACCGTGAGAGGGGAAAAACCCTTAGTTAACTCAAAATGAGACAGTAAAAGCAATGAAAAATAAGCTTAGAAAAATAGAACATTTAAGATTCTCCTATTGATAATGCAGATGACAGTTGGTTTTCTCCCACTTGCCAGTGATTCCTCGTAATTAGGATATTGTTAAGGCTAGACATAAAATAAAGAAGGCTTCTTGATGGTTTTATTCCTTAACCATATTTGTCCTAGAAGCTGCCTCTATTGATGAAAATTGCAAATAGAGACTTTAGCCAAGCATACAGTGATCACCCTTACCTAAACCAAACATGCTGTCACCTACAAATTCAAAAGGTGGCCCTTTAAAACCTAATGGCCCTTGATATCCTGACTGCAGCTCAAGGAGGAACATATGCTTTATTAAAACAGAGTGTTATGTATACACTCCAGATTACCACAAAAATGTGACAGGGTTACTAAAAGACATGAATAATCAAACTGGCACTTTAAACAATCCCTCTCTTTCCTTTAGGGATTGGTTAAATTCCTGGACTGGAGGAAGATTTTGGTCAACTATCAAAGGTCTTTTATTCAGACTTCTCTTTCTAATAATAATAAAAAGATTATTATTTTGTTGTCTTTTCAAAAAATTTTTTAATGTTTATTTACTTATTTTGAGAGGGCGCAAGTGGGGGTGGGGCAGAGAGGGAGAGAGAGAGAGAATCCCAAGCAGGCTCCATGCTGCCATGCAGGGCTGACGTGGGGCTGACGTGGGACTCGAGCCCACAGACCATAAGATCATGACCTGAGCTGAAACTGATAGTCGTATGCTTAACTGACTAATCCACCCAGGCACCCCATATTTTGTTGTCTTTTCCTATGTCTTTCTACCTGGTGTTGAGACTCTCACTGACATAACTTCAAGTTGACAGAGGATCCTTTGTACTCAAGGAGATTCATTTATGTTGTCTGCTTTGGATTAGGCTGCCTCTGCCTTTGGTAATTCCTATATGTAAGTTACCCAACAGACTAATGTTGACCCCTAGATAGGGACAGCTCTACGCCCCTATTGAGCAAGAAGAAGTTACAGAAGATAAGACTGTGTACCCTCAGCAACCTTAAAGATTTAAGGGTCAAAATTGTTCAGGGGGGAATGATGGGGAGAGCAAAAGCAAAAGGAAATGTAAAATTAAATTTCCTTACAACTGGCAGCCCATTGACAAATATTTGAGACAGGCAGAGTAAGTCATTCCTCCAGGAACTCCCAACTGTCTTAACGTTAATGCTTTGCTAGAGGAGAAAACAACCTTAGCTTGACAATAGCCAGGCCTCTAGGATCCTGTAAGTCTTCTTTAACATATGAAAATCTTTTGGAAATTTGCTTTGTTTCTACCCCTCCCAACTTAAAAGTACATAATCAATCCCAGTGCAGCTCTTTCTGCCCACAGGTCCTATCCCTGTGCTTTTATAAAACCATCTTTTTTGTACCAAAAACATCTCAAGAATTCTTTCTTGACCATTTGCTCCTGGACCCCACATCAAATTATATCAATAGTACATGCCTCTTGTGTTACTATTTTATTTTTTTTAAGTTGATTTTTATTCTGAGAGAGAGAGAGAGAGAGGCAGAGAGAGAGAGAGGCAGAGAGAAAGGGAGAGGGAGAATCCCAAGCAGGCTCCGCATTGTCAGTGCAGAACCCGATACGGAGCTCAATCTCACCAACTGTGAGATCATGACCTGAGATGAAACCGAATCAGACACTCAACTGACTGAACCACCCAGGCGTCCCTCACATTTAGGCCTTTAGTCCATTGACTAATTGAATTTATTTTCGTGTATGGTGTGAGAAAACTGTCCAGATTCATTCTTTTGCATATGGCTGTCCAGTTTTCCCAACACCCTTTGTTGAAGAGACATTTTCCCATTGGATATTCCTTCCTGCATTATCAAAGATTAATTGACCACATAATTGTAGGTTCATTTCTGGGTTTTCTATTCTGTTCTATTGATCTGATCTATGTGTCTATTTTTGTACCAGTATCACACTGTTTTGATTACTACAGGTTTGTAATACAACTTGAACTCTGGAATTGTGATGACTCCAGCTTTGGTTTTCTTTTTCAGTGTTGCTTTGGCTTTTTGGGGTCTTTTGTGGTTCTATACACATTTTAGGATTATTTGTTCTAGCTCTGTAAAAAATGCTGTGGGGTATTTCAATAGGGAATGCATTAAATATGTAGATTTCTTTGGATGGTATGGAAATTTTAATAATATTTGTTCTTCCAATCCATGAGCATAGAATGTCTTTCCATTTCTTTGTGTTGTCTTCAATTTCTTTAGTGTTTTATAGTTTTCAGACTATAAATCTTTCAACTCTTTAATTAGGTTTATTCTTAGGTATCCTATTGTTTTTGGTGTAATTATAAATAGGAGTATTTCTTTACTTTCTCTTTCTGCTGCTTCATTATTGGCATATAGAAATGCAACATATTTCTGTATCTTGATTTTATATCCTGTGACTTTACTGAATTCCTTTATCAGTTCTAGCAGTTTTTGGTGAAGTATTTTGGGTCTTCTACATATAGTATCATATCATCTGCAAATAGTGAAAGTTTTACTTTTCCTTTCTGAATTGGATGCCTTTTATTTCTTTTTGTTTTCTAATTGTTGCGGCTAGGACTTCCAGTACTATGTTGAATAAAAGTGGTGAGAGTGGACATCCCTGTCTTGTTCCTGACCATAGAGGAAAAGCTGTCAGTTTTTCCCCACTGAAGATATTAGCTGTGGGTTTTTCATATATGATCTTTATTATGTTGAGGTATGTTCCCTCTAAACCTACTTTGTTGAGGGTTTTTGTCATGAACTGATATTGAACATTGTCAAATGCTTTTTCTGCATCCTTTGAAAGGATCATACGGTTCTTATCCTTTCTTTTTTTAATGTGATGTGTCACAATGATTGATTTGCAAATACTGAACCACACTTGCAACCCAGGAATAAACTCCACTTGATTGTGATGAATGATTTTTTAATGTATTGTTGGATTTGGTTTGCTAGTATTTTATTGAGAATTTTTGCATCTATGTTCATCAGGGATATTGGCCTGTAGTTCTCTTTTTTGTGGTATCTTTATCTGGTTTTTGTATCAGGGTGATGCTGGCCTCATAGGATGAATTTGAGAATTTTCCTTCTTTTTCTATTTTTTGGAATAGTTTGAGAAGAATAGGAATTAACTTTTCTTTAAATGTTTGGTACAATTCACCTGTGAAGCCATCTGGTCCTGGACTTTTGTTTTTTAGGAGTGTTTTGATTACTGATTCAATTTTTCTGCTGGTTATCCATCTGTTCAAGTTTTCTATTTCTTCCTGTTTCAGTTTTAGTAATTTATATGTTTCTAGGAATTTATCCATTTCTTCTAGGTTGTTAAAATTTTTGGCATATAGTTTTTCATAATACAGAATGCACATTTCTCAAGCACTGAGAAGCCTCTGAAAAATTGAACATCAAGGAATCTCAATGAACTTTAAAGAATCCATAGTCTACCAATCATATTTTCTGACCATAATGCACTTCAGTTAGAAGTCAAGTACAAAAAATAACCAGCCCTGTTGGTAGGGGTATAGATTGGTCCAACCACTTTGAAAAACTATTTGGCCATATCAGTTAAAGCTGAATATACACATAGCTATGGCCCAACAATTCTTTTCCTCTAATAGAAATACATACATACATTCATTACTAAGTGAAAGAAGGTAACCTAAAAATGCTATAGATTGTAATGATTCCAACTACATGAAATTCTGAAAAAGGCAAAACTATGGAGACAGTAAAGAGATCAGTGGTTGCCAGGAGTTAGGGGGCAGGGAGGGAAGAATAGGTGGAGCACATAGGATTTTCAGAGTAGTGAAACTATTCTGTATATTATAACAGAATATGGAATGTATTGGATACATATGTGGATATCCACAAATGTGGATACATTTGTCCAAATCCATTGAATGTATAATGTCAAGAGTGAATCCTAATGAAAACAATGGACTCTGGGCAATAATGATGTGTCAGCGTACTTTCGTTGATTGTAATGAATATACCACTCTGGTAGGGGAGGTTGATGGTGGAGGGAGTCTGTACTAGTTGGGAGGGTATGGGGTAGCTTTCTCTACCTTCCTTACAATTTCGCTAGACCCTAAAACTGCTCTAAAAATAAAGTCTATTTTTAAAGCATAAAAAAAGAAATACATACATACATTCAAAAAAAAAAACTGTACTAGAATGTTCACAGCAGCACTATTCACAACAGCCCTAAACTAGAAACTACTCAAATGTCCATCAGTTGTAGAATGGATAAAAAAATCATGGTATATTCTTACAATGAGGTATTCTGCAGCAAGGACTATTAACAAACTACAGTTAAATGCAACAATATGGATGATCTCACAAATATAAGGTTGAATGAAAGAAGACAAAACAACCTACATATTGTATGATTTTATTTACATTAAATACAAAAGCAGGCAGATCTATGCTGTTAGAAGTTAGGATAGCGTTTATTCTTGGGGAAGGGGTAGCAATGGGAAGGGAGCATAAGGGTGGCTTCCAGGATACTGACAAAATTCTGTTTCTTGATTTTGGGGTTGGTGACATGGCTGTATTTAGTTTGTAAAAATTTACTGAGCTGTGCATTTATAACATGTACTTTGTGTATGCATATTATTCTTCAATGAAAAGTTAAAATTAAACCCATATGACTTCCTTATATTTAGAAATTAGAAGTATTTACTAAGTAACTTATGAATAAGAGTATAGTCAAAATGGAAATTTATACATGCCTAGAACAACCATAAGGAAAATACTAAACCAAAATTAATTAAATATAGCCAAAGCAGAGGGAAATGTCTATTTTTGAATGTTTATATTATCAAGGAGAGAAGGCTGAAAATTTAATAAGCTAAGCATCCAACTTAAGATAGCAAAAGATCAGCAGAGCAAGCCCAAAGAAAATAGAAGGAAAGAAAAATAAGAGCAGACAATAATGAAATAGAAAAAATAAAGATAAAATAGAGAGGATCAACAAAGCCAGAAGTTGGTTCTTTGGAAAGACTAACACAGTAGAAAAATCTTTGGCAGGACTGATGATGAGGAAAAAGAGAAGATGAATAAATAAACAGTATTAATAATGAAACAGATATCTAGTACACATTCCACAGAAATCAAAAAGATAATAAAAGAAAGCTCAGAATGTCTTTAAGACAATAATTGAAATTTGCTAAGTAGAACTTAAGTGCTCTCACACACACACAGAAAAAGATATATGAGGTGATGGGTATGTTAAATTTTTTTCATTTTATTGAGAAATAATTGACATACATCACTGTGTAAGTTTAAGGTAGATTGCATGATGGTTTTATTGACATATATTCTGAAATGATTACCACACTAGAGTTAGTTAACATCCATTCTCTCATATAGATACAATAAAACAAATGCAAATTTTTTCTATTTGTGATAAGAACTCCTAGGATCTTTGTACCTTTTGAATGCCTTCCTCCAATTCCCTCTCTCTGTTCTCCATCTCTGGTAACCACAAATCTGATCTCTTTTTCTATGAGTTTGATGGGGTTTTTTGGGTTTTGTTTTTAGATTCCACATATAAATGAAATAATACAGTAATTTGTCTTTCTTTGTCTGACTTATTTCACTTAGCATAATGCCTTCAAGATCCATCCATATTGTCACAAATTATAGGATTTCCTCATTTTTCCTGGATGAATAATATTCCAGTGTGTGTGTGTGTGTGTGTGTGTGTGTGTATGTGTATTACAACTTCTTTATCTATTAACCCATTGATGGACACGTAGGTTGTTTCCATGCCATAGCTATTATAAATAATGCTGCTATGAACATAGGGGTGGATATTTTTTTCAAGTTAGTGTTTTTTGTTTCCTTTGGATATATTTCCAGAAGTGGCACTGCTGGGTCATTTGGAAGTTCTATTTTTAATTTTTTGAGGATACTTCATACTGTTTTCCATAGTGGCTGCACTGATTTAAAATCCCACCAACACAAGGTTTCCTTTTCTACACATCCACGCCAGCATTTATCTCTTGTCTTTTTGATGATAGCTGTTCAAATAGGCATGAGGTGATATCTCATTGTGGTTTTAATTTACATTTCCCTTATGATAGTGATGTACAGCAATTTTTCATGTACTTGTTAGCCATTCATATATCTTCTTTGGAAAAATGTCTATTCAGGTTGTTTGCACATTTTCAAGGGAAACAGAAGCAAAAATGAACTATTTGGACCATATCAAAATAAAAACCTTCTGCACAGCAAAGGAAACAATCAATAAAACTAAAAGATGACCTGTTGAATGGGAAAAGATATTTGCTAATGACTTAGCTGATAAAGGGTTAGTATTGAAAATATATAAAGAACTTATAAATCTCAACACCCAAAAACCAAATACAGGCAGATGACATGAACAGACATTTCTCCAAAGAAGACATATGGATGGCCAACAAACACATAAAAAGATTCTCAACATCACTGATCATCAGAGAAATGCAAAACAAAACTACAATGAGATATCACCCCACACCTGTCAGAATGGCTAAAATAAAAAAACATAAGAAACAACAGGTGTTTGCAAGGATGTGGAGAAAAATGGACCATAGCATACTATTGGTGGGAATGCAATTGTTAGTAGTGCAGGTACTATGGAAAACAATAAAGAAGCTCCTCAAAAAGTTAAAAATAGAACTACCCTACGATCTAATAATTGTACTACTGAGTATTTACCCAAAATATACAAAAACAGTAATTCAAAGAGATACATGCACCCAATGTTTATAGCAGCATTATTTACAATAGCCAAATTATGGAAATAGCCCAAGTGTCCATCAACTGATGAATGGACAAAGAATATGTGGTGTATATATATGTACAATGGAATATTACTCAGCCATAAAAAGAATGAAATCTTGCCATTTACAATGATGTGGATGGAGTTAGAGTGTATTATGCTAAGTGAAATAAGTCAGTCAGAGAAAGATAAATACCATATGATTTCATTCATATGCAGAATTTAAGAAACAAAACAAAGAAAAAAAGAGAGACAAACCAAGAAACAGACTCTTAACTATATAGGTTGTTTGCTCATTTTAATTGGATTATCTGTTTTGTTTTGTTTTGCTATTGAGTTGTATGAATTCTTTATATATTTTGAATATTAACTCCTTAGGAGATATATGATTTGCAAATATTTCTAATGGATACGCTAATTAATTTGATGGTGAGAATCCTTTCACAATATATACATATATCAAATGTTGTACACTTCAAATTTACTTTGTCGATTATGCCTCAATAAAGCTGAAAAAGAAAAGAAAAGGGAAAAAAACAAAAGAATACTGACATTTGTTTTTTGTTTAAAATTTTTTTGTAATGTTTATTTATTTTTGAGAGAGAGAGAGAGAGAGAGAGAGTGAGGGTGGGAGGAGCAGTGAGAGAGGGAGACACAGAAACCAAAGAGGCTTCAAGCTCTGAGCTGTCAGCACAGAGCCTGACACGGGGCTCTAACTCACTAAACAGGAGATCATCACCTGAGCCGAAGTCAGAGGTTCATCTGACTGAGCCACTGAGGCACCCCAAGAATACTGCCATTTGAATCACTTGCTATGTCAAAGAAATACAGATATATTGTTTATAAGAGACACATCTAAAATAAAGACACACAAAGCAAAAGGATGGAAAAACATATTGGGCAAAAGCCACAAGAAAACTAGTGTGGCTATATTATTATCAGGTAGAATGGACTTTAAGACAAAAAATATTTTTAGAGATGGAGAGGGTGACAGTCTAGTGAATAATGATTTTATACATATATGTACTGAATAAACTAGGCTCAATATACATGAAACAAATGCACAGGAAGAAATGGATGCACAAATCTATCATTCTTGGGGGGATTTCAAGCAATTGTGCTTAGTGTTGTTAGAACAAACAGACAAAAAGCAGCGAAGATACAGAAAAAGTGGCAGCACAACTAATATGCTTAACATAATGTACAGATGTAGAGGTCTGTATCCAACAATAAGAGAATACCTATTTTATCAATTACTTTGGCAATATTTTCAAAAATTATTATGTACTAGGTCATTAAGAAAGCCTCAATAGGGGCACCTGGGTGGCTCAGTTGGTTGGGACTCTGACTCTTGATTTTGGCTCAGGTCATGATCTCACAGTTGGTGGAATTGAGCCTGGAAGTGGGCTCCCCACTGTCAGCACTTGGAATTCTCTTTTTCCCTCTTTCTGCCCCTCCCCAACTCACACCTGTGTCCCTGCATTCTCTCTCAAAATAAATAAAACATTTAAAAAAATAAAAAAAGAAAGCTTCAATAAGTTTCAAAGACTAATTATCATATATACAATAATCTTTCAACACAATGCAATTAAACTAGAAATTAATTACAAAAACATAAAAAAATTTAAGTTCCTGAATATTTTAAAATCTATAAAATATTTTACTAAATAACTCATTTTTTTAAAGTAGAAATTTAAAGAATACCTGGAAGCAAATAATAACTACTACATAGAAAACCTGTGGGATGCAAGAAAAATTGTGCTTCTAGGCAAGTTAGCAAAGCCTACAAATTAATGAGACAAGTATCAATTTTAAGATATTGGTAAAAGAATAAATATATATACATAAATGAAAATAAAATAGAAATGAAATAGAAATGAAAGATTCAATATAGGCCAACAAAGCCAAAGTTGATTTTTCAAAACAACTAACAACACAAGCAAACTGCTGACAAGATTTATCAAGAGCAAAAGGGAGAAAATACAATTTTATGAGTGAAAGGAGAACATAACTAAGACAAAGTAGAGATTAACAAACAAGAAAACACTACTAACAACTCTATGCCAACAATTTTGTAAATAGAGGTGAGGACAAAACCCCAGGAAAAAAAGTTTAACAGAAGAAATAAAAGGTTTGAATAGTCTTATACTATTACAGTAATTGAAGTAATTGAAACAATAGTTAAAATCTTCCCATAGAGAAAGCACTGATATTTTTATGGAAAAGTTTTGTTAAATTTTTAAAAAACAGATAAAATATGAAAATTATTTGGGACAATAGAAAAATAGAGAATATTACCCAATCTGTTCTAACAAGGCCAGTATAACAAACAAAATAAAACCAGGAAACGTATTATGAGAAAGAAAAACTACAGGCCCATTTCACTAACGAATATCAATACAATAATCTTAAAATAGTCACGAATTGAAAAAATATATTAAAAAGATAATAAACTATAATGAAGTCTGATTTATCCCAGATTTGCAAGGATGCTTTAATAAATGTGGGAAATTTATGCATTTATTTCAAAGGTTGCATAAAAATCATTCATAATAAGAAATAAACACTTCATAATAGAAATGGAAGGGAGGCTCTTTATTCTCATAAAAATATTTACCAAATGCCTAGCACAAACATCATCCTAAATAGGGGGACATTAGAAATAGTCCCTTTAAAAGCAGAAATGAGAGAAATATGCACATCACTAACACTTGTATTCAATATTGTATTGCAGGTCCAAGTCAGTGTAACAAGACAAGAAGAGTATAGGAGGCATAAAGACTGGTAGTATGTGGCAAAAGGGACTTTCTGGGACTTCCAAGTGCAGACCTTAAGAAAACTATTTCCACGGCCTGTCTCTAGCAGTCCAACCCCCATGTTAAATGTCTAGCTCCCCTGCTAAACAGACCCCATGGACAGATGATGTACAGAGGTCATATGGGTAGAGAGAGGTTCTGAAATGAAAGGATTTGAAAAATCTAGCCAACAAGAATCAAAACCCCACAAATATGACCCCAGTTGATGTTCTTGTCAGCCTCCAGCCATTTGAGCTACCCTAGCTGAGGTTCCAGATGTATGAGTAAAGGAGCCATCTTGGACATTCCAGCCCCAGCAAACATCGGGCAGAGATGAGATAAGCTGTCTCTGCTATATCCTGTCCAAATACTAACCCACCATCTCATGAGCAAGATAAAATGGTTATGGTTTTAAGCCACTAAATTTTGAGGTACTTATTTAATGATAGTCATTTTACACACCAGGAGTCTAACTCTATACACTGTTTTCTTAAGCTCCATGACATAAAGGATGTTTATATCCTTTATGAAGTATATATATATGTGGTACATATTTGAGGGAGAAACGCTTGAGGCCTTTTATCTGAACTCTTGCTATAGACATATTTTCACTGGTTGGCAATTTGTATATAATATGGATTATGTGGCAGATAGATGCCAAGGTGATCTCCAGTGATTCCTACCTCCTTGTCTTCATGACTGTGTAATCCCCTTAAGTGTAGGCAGGACACACACACATATAAAGATGACTGGATGTCACTCCCATGATTAGGTTATGTAATATTGTAAAGATGAGGAGATAACACTCCTGTGATTATATTACATTATATAAGCCTCTGTCTTAGTAGACTGGAACTACAGATTTTTGCTGGATGAATAAACAGCCATATTGAAAAAGCCCTTATGTCGAAGGGCTATGGGTAGCCAGCCTCTAGGATCAAAGGAGACCTCCAGTCAAATGCTAGCGAAAAGCTAAGCCCCCAGTCATGCAGTCACAAGGAAATAAAGTCTGCCAACAACCTGAATTCTTGCCCAGTGGATTCAAGTGGATTCTTGCCCAGTCAAGTCTCCAAATGGAAATGCAGCCTGGTCAATGCTTTGATTGCAGCATTGTGAGACTCTGAGCCAAGGATCCAGTTAAGCTGTGTCTGAGCTCCTGATCCATGGAAACTGTGAGATAATAAATGTGTGGTGTTTTAAGGCAGTGAATTTGTGGTCATTTGTCACATTGCAGTAGAACACAAATTCAGGAAAGTTTGTGTTGGGGGAGTATTATGAAGCATCACTTATGTATCCAGAAAAGAAGGGCATTACTAGACAAATAAAAGAGGTTACATAAATTCCACACATTACTTCATTCACAGGGTATAGCTGGTGGTCATCAATATGCCTCGTGATTTTGATTTAGAATTGAAAAAAAGTAAAAATAAGTGATTCATTGCAGGATTTTAAACTTTGGAATATAGTTCTAGTGAGAGTTGGTATAATGGTAATTGTGAGTTTTGTTTGCTTGTGGTTTTGTTTTTTATATTTTGCATGGTGCTTGGTGTATGTGTGGTTGAATAAGGCACTTCCATTTACCTTTCCTAGGGTTTTTGATGGTTTAGTTCTTTCTGATTTTCCCTGTCTCTATGCTCCCCAAACCAAGGATTGTAATATTTTAGTGCATGATGTATTAGATGCAAAAGTCCACACCTTTCTGGTTTCCACAAGAAACCACTAATACTAAGTGTTTTATGACTTTTTTTGGAGTGGTGTGAGGGGTAGTGCCCTTTTACCAAAGGTTTGGAGACAACAAAAGTGGGGAGTCATGATGTGCAATGCTCTTGCTGGATCTTCCCCTCTCTTCTCAGTCTCTCCTAGTCTGCTTTGTGAGCAGTTGAGTATTTCCTCTCCTCAAGCAGGGAAGTTCTGTCCTCCTTCAGGTGCACTCAAGGTTTTAGCCTCTATCTGAATTAATTAATCAAGATATTTATTCCAATTAAATATTTTGTATGTGGCATACTCTGCCACTTGTCTACCCAATACCTATTTACTTGTTTTCCTTACTAACAGAACCCAGATAAAGTATTGATTCTCCCAAGCTTTTCTTAGAGCCAATAAGATGTATATAGGCTGTATGGGGCGTTGGGGAAAACTGTGATTTCCTGATATAAAGGAACAGACTCAGCTGGCAGTGGTGCCCTTTTGTCCTTTCTCCTTCTTCCTGGCTAAACAGACAACACTGATTCATAGGGCTGCAGTCATCTGGTAACCTTGGAGGTGAATAGCAGAGCAGGAAAATAGCAGGGCTACCTTGAGACTTTGTTGAGCTGCTTTACTTGCCCTGTTTATCAATCTCAGGACCTACTGTCATAGAAGAGAACAAAATCTCATATTTAATTAAGTCACTATTTATCGGATATCTATTACATTATCCTGGCTAATACAGTGCTCTTCCCAAAAGGAATTCTGGTGAGTAGTTTATTTTCCTTTCCACTTGTATTTTTATCTTTTATGAAGGGTTATTTTGAACAACTCAAATAAAACTGGATCTTTATGTTCCCTCCTTAAGGTCTCCCTCAGCATGGTGATTTATCTCAAAGTAACATGAATCTGACTTCAGAAAGCAGTATGGTGTTCATTGAAGCCTCTTGAGCACAGGGAAAATTGCCACATATAGCTCACAGCAAAACTTCCCCCAAACCCTTTTTTGTACAGCTTTCTCTCTAAAGGAACACACTAAGCTACACTTCTCCCTACCCCTTTTTGCTAACTCCTCCTCAAAACTGTGTCCACCTCTTTCATCCTCTTTACTAGCCTTTGAGTTGAATGTTTTCTTTAGGAGAAGCTTCATATCCGCACTTTAATAAATCAATCTGTCCCCATCTTTCTTCCTTAATTTTGTAGTTGTACCTATTAGCCCTGGAAACACATTGAAGAATCCATGTGCAGTCACAGACTTGTCCTCAGAAGGCAACCAAGGGAGAGAGCCGTGAATAGGGACACTTGAGTATTTTCCCCGCATGTATTAGCCAGGATTCTCCAGAAAAATAGAACCAACAGGATTGAATAGTTGGTTGGTTGATTGGTTGGTTGATTGGTTGGTTGGTTAGTTGGTTAATTGTTTTTGAGGTATTGGATCCTGTGATTATGGAGGATTTTAAGTCCCAAGATTTACACTTGGCACTTTGGAATCCCTGGATTGCTGATGGTGCAGTTCTAGTCTGAAGGCTGGTGGCTTGAGACCCAAGAAATCCAGTGTTTCAGCTTGAGTCCACAGGCAGAAAAAAAAACAGTGTTCTAGCTCTCAGGCAGTCAGTCAGAAGGAGTTCCTCTTTACTTGAGGGAGGGCCAGCTTTTTTATTTTATCCAAACCCTCAACTGATTTGATGATGCCCACCCATATTGGGAAGAGCAATCTGCTTTAGTTACTCTACTAATTCAAATGTTAATGTCATCCAAGAAACACCCTCACAGACACCTCCAGAATAATGTTTGACCAAATGTCTGGGCACCCTGTGTCCCAGTCACATAAAATTAACCGTCATACCCCATCACACTTGTTATCTCTCACACAGCTCTCCACTGTATGTGCCAACTCTCTAGGCTCATTTCTTTTCACTTCCCTTCTCTCCTCCCTTCCTCTTTTCACCCCAGGCTCTTGGTTCTATGTCCTAGAGTAGACTCTTGCCTCTCCACCTTCCTCCCCTTCAAACCTCTGTTTCTCCTTTAAGAATTGGCTCACATGTCACTTCCTTTGTAGTGTTCTTTGATTCCCCCAATTAAACATAATTGCTCTTTCTTTTCTGCATGCCTAGTATTTTGTGTGACTCTCGGCCATGTACTTATCTCAGATGACTTGTGTTCTATTCATGTCTGTGTCTGACATGTCTGTGTCCTGTAAGTGCTCTCCAAAGAGTTGATTGAAGTGGTAGGAGAGGATCAGTGATGTCATGTTTCCACAGAAATGGTAGCAATAATGAAAATTTGGCATGTGAGTAACTGGTTTCACTCTAATAACAAAGATATTTTAGTTGAAAATAAGTTTTAAAAGTTTTTTTTAAATTTTTAAATATTTATTTATTTTTGAGAGAGAGAGAGAATGAACATGAGCAGGAAAGGGGCAGAGATAGAGGGGGGCAGAGGATCTGAAGTGGGGTCTGCACTGACAGCAGTGAGCCTGATGTGGGGCTCGAACCCATGAACCATGAGATCATGACCTGAGCCGAAGTCAGCCGGTTAACCAACTGAGCTACCCAGTTGCCCCAGTTGAAAATAAGTTTTGAAATGGAAATGTGGATGATAATAATACAAATAGCTAATCATAAAAGCCCTATTGTGTCCTGGGCAATGCATTAAATGCTTTACATATGTCACCTTATTTAATCATCATATCAACACTATGAAGTAAATCCTAATAACTCTATTTTACAAATGAGGAAACTGAGGCAGAGTGGGGTAAAGTAACTTGGTAAGGTCACAAAACTAGTTGCTGTGGAGCTGCAGTTTGAACCCAAGCATAAATATGTAACACCCACATGTGCACTGGGGAAAGGCAGAGGTGTGTAGAGTTCCCAGGAGGAAAGCTGTACACCTATGTACTCTGTTATGTGCATTCTTTGTTCTCCCCACCCCCACTCCTGATAGCATTCCTTGTACTCTTGCCCACCGACAACAATGTGTTTTTTTGCTCCTTTTCTCCTGTTTTCCCTCCTTAAAAAATGTTATTAATTATTATAATGAAAACCTTTCTGGAAAAGCAACACCAGGCACCACATGCATTCCAAGCCTGGTTTTTGTTACCAGATTTGCTCTCCACACATGATTCTCACCATGAGCGTGAAGTTATGGTGCCCTTATTGTGACATGATGTAGTTGGCTCTGCTTTGTGGTTGGTGCTGCCAACCTCTGGATTAAATAATAAAGAGCCAATTGTATATTTCAGGGCTATTATACCATTTAATCAGGATTAAAAAAACTGAATAGAGTAATGGAATCTGTAAATGTATTTATAATTAATGCTATTTTCATTTCACTGAAGTAAAAACACATTATGTGGATTATGAAGGGAGGAATATCCTAATTTTTTCTTTTCTAGAAATGAGCAATTTTACATCTAGAGTCTCCCTCCTCAATACCCCTTAAAAATTATTACAACTTCCTACTGGAAAAAGTGGGATTGGTCAGTTCTAATATATTTTTATAGTAGAAACTTAAAATTAACTAAATATTAGGATACTTCCTACATTATCATGTACAAGCAAATGTAGTGTCTTTAAGTTTCATACATTGCAATCTAAGAAAAGGTACTGAAATGAAGTAAATATTCTTATAATTTAATTCCCTTCTCAAGAATTTTCTTGCAGGTATCTTGTGAAATTTGCTACTGTAGGGACAAATATCTACTTTGGAGGAAATGAATCATCAGCATCTAAGTAGCTACTCCATAAATCACGGCGTTTTCAGAGCAAAGTCTCAGTTCTTTCACAACTTTTTTGATAAGCAAATGAGATTAAAAATGACTTTATATTTCACAAAGTTCTTTTTGATGGGAGAGCACACAAATCAGGCATTTAAATGTCAGAATTTTTCAAGAGGATTCTTTGCTACCAGACATGCCTGTACGCTGCAATCTTTGGGGCCAAGGAGCTGAACTTTCTGAGAGAGTTTTGCTTTGAGGAAAGAGAACGGGCTTTAGCAGCAAGCCACTTCTTATGAAACAGCCTGGGGAAGGCTTCCAGAGAAAATATGAGAAATCTGCTATGTATTTAGAAATGCACTTTCCCAGATATGGAAGAGACATTACTTGCAAACTTAAACTATTTTAGAAGTCATCGTCCTACATGTAATTAGGACATTTCAGGAGTCCTTACCCTGGTTAGCATAGAGAATAACTCTAATTCAGAAAAGTCTGATATTCCAACCAGAAAAAAAAGATATCCCTTTTGTTTTTTAATTCTTTTTGGTAACTTAACTCATCAATTCAGACTATTTTGAGAGAGAAGAATTACAGCTATAGAATTGGAATAAAACTTTCTGGGGCCAAATTCAGACTGACCTTGGGCAAGTCATTTACCACTTTGGGTCTAGAGTTTTCTTCCCCTCTGCTGCATTTTAGTAAGCTGGACTGGATCCCAGATTTGCTGGTCTGGTAGAAAAGGACTATGTGTCCTTGGCTGAAGATGTAAGAGGTGATGTAGTAATTTATGTGTTTTATTTTTAGTTATTAAAGACTTTTTTTCTTTTTTCTTCCTATCTTCCTTCATTTCTTTCTTTCTTCCTTCCTTCCATCCTTCCCTTTTCTTTCTTTCTTTCTCTTTCTTCCTTTCTTTCTTTCTTTCTTTCTTTCTTTCTTTCTTTCTTTCTTTCTCTTTCCTTCTTTCTTTTTTCCTTTCCTTTCCTTTCCTTTCCTTTCCTTTCCTTTCCTTTCCTTTCCTTCTTTCTTTTGAAAGAGAAAGAGAGCACGAGTGGGGGGAAGGGCAGAGGGAGAAGGACAGAGAGGATCTTAAACAGGCTCCATGCACAGCGTGGAGCTCAATTTTACAACAGTGAGATCATGACCTGAGCTAAAATCAAGAGTCAGACATTTAACTGACTGAGCCACCCAGACACCTCAAGACTCGCTTTCTTTTTTCTTTTTTTTTTTTTTAATTTTTTTTAACGTTTTATTTATTTTTGAGACAGAGAGAGACAGAGCATGAACGGGGCAGGAGCAGAGAGAGAGGGAGACACAGAATCGGAAGCAGGCTCCAGGCTCTGAGCCATCAGCCCAGAGCCCGACGCGGGGCTCGAACTCACGGACCGCGAGATCGTGACCTGAGCTGAAGTCGGACGCTTAACCGACTGAGCCACCCAGGCGCCCCAAGACTTGCTTTCTTAACCAGAGAGTTGGATGGTGATATGTGTTTGTCAAGAATTTGGTCAATGAATGAGCAACAATGATAGACATGCAAATTATTGCTTCTATATGGCTTTCTTCTCTCAAAGGATCATAGGGACAAACTTGCCTATAATTATATTTTGCTTAGGTATGGCACTTTTAATTAGATGATATCAAAGTATTTTGCAAATGTTAATTAAAATTTGCATCTTCCCTGTGATGTGAATGTGATTGTTTTCCTGATATATGGAGCAGCAGACTGAGACATAGAATACTTTAAAGGCTGCCCAAGATTACCCTGATGAACAGTACATCAAGAACCAAAGAGACTGTTCATAAGTTACATGCTGTAACTTGCAACACTATATAGTTACTTGGTAGAGGTTAAGTAATTAAGAAACTTTTCCAAGAAGGCCATTTGGCCTTGGTGCCACTGACTAAGTTTTCAGAAGCATCAGAATGCTTTTCTCCTAGGCAGAAATGGAGGCAACCCTGTCTAAGTGAGGGTGGGAATGTTACCAGGAGACTAACTTGTTTTGTCTTCTCCTCAGAAGTTGCAGGCTTCATTTCCACCTGCTATGCTAGGCAGGTTCTATGACATTGGGTGGAGTTTGTAAAAGCAGGGTTTTTGAGGAATGGGGATACTCCCCAAGGTATTACTGTGGATACTACTGGGGATTTCAGGGTTTAAGTAGAGCAAGCTAAGGGTTGGATAAATGGTCTCTCACTTTTCATAAAAACACAAAAATTCTGAATCACCCCAGAGACTTCTATAATAATCTCTGAGTGTGTTATAGGATTATTGAGCCCTATCTTTACAGGTTCTTAACATGGAAAGATTTTGCTCTTATGAGTGTTCACTTGGTGGTCATGTGGAGAAGTGGCTGATAGACAAAAAAAATAGTAGTTATGGTGGAATGTGTTTTTTCCTTCTTCTTCTCTCATTGCCTCACTCCTGGACCACTGCCTCCTCACTTATTTTGTCATATTTACTGGTTTCTTCTTCAGTCTGTCCTGTGAAAACTAACTGCAAGATTAGTTTAAAGCACTGCTTTTTTTCTTTTTTTAAATCTTTAAAATGTTTTTATTTATTTTTGGCAGAGAGAGACAGAGAGAGACAGAGTACGAGCTGAGAAGGGGCAGAGAGAGAGGGAGACACAGAATTCAAAGAAGGTTCCAGGCTCTGAACTGTCAGCACAGAGCCCGACATGGAACTTGAATTTGTGAATGAGCCGAAGTCGGATGCTTAACCGACTGAGCCACTCAGGTGCCCCAAAGCACTGCTTTCATGGCAAATCTCTTCTTAGAAATCTCTCATGGCCTTTCCTTGCACAACAACGTCAACAAAAACAGCAATAAATATAAGCCGTGTCCTTAGTTATGAGTAGACATTGTGCTAAGGTCTTACATACCTTATTTTTATTTCATTACAAATATTTCTGTATAATTTGAAGACCTGTTCAAAATTGGATCCTACCCTCCTTTTTCAATTGCATTTTCTAACATGTACTCTCTGCTCCGGTGGTACTGTGTCTCATTTCTGTGCCCATACCCACCCCCATCCCTGCTTTAAATGCCATTATCATTATCCTTGGCTCATTGTTTCCCTCTCATTCAATGGGTCCACTTTCCTCTGCCCATTCAATTCGTTTTTCAAGGAGCAGCTTGAGTCCCACTTCAGGGCTTCTACCAACAATTCTATTTTCCTTCTACATACTAGTCACTATTGTTGAATCTATTATTATCACTCAATTACTTGCCAATCTATTTTCTGATAGACTATCAGGGCATATTGAGTACCAATGTGCAAGATGTTCCTTGATCCCTCCATTTTCTCTTGGATCATCATCTTCTTCTAGATTTGACTTCTATATCAGGTAGGATAGGTTAAGTTATCCTTCAGTAGTGAAGCCTCAAATCTTAATGGTTTCTAGCAACAAAGATTTATTTGTTACCTATAATATGCATCTGTTGTAGGTTGGCTGGAGGCTCTGCTCCATGCCTCCTTATTCAGGGATGCAGGCTGATTGAGGGGCAACATCTGGAACATTGCCTAATGCAGGGACAGGGCAAAAAAGATGTGGCTAATAATACACTAGCTCTTAAATCCAAACCCATGTCTCTTCTCGCTTTTTTATGGTCAAAACAAGTTAAATGGCTATGACTAACTTCAAGGAGTACAGGGAAGTACAATTCTATCATGTACCTGTCAGAAAGGAAACCAGAATATTTGCCAGAAACTCTGATGACTAATACAACATCCTTTTTTGTATAGACAAGATCAGTGGTTTTCAATTTTTTTACTATATCCCATTATGAAAACTACCTTTTACATCATCACTGAATATACAATACATATATGCATGTACTTAACTGAGACAAAGTACTCTGAGACAGAGTACCATTTTCTCTGGTATTTTTTCTTCCATTCCATTTAGCTTCATTTTTAAAAATGGGTATTACCCACTAAATTGGTTTTATGATCCTCTGATGAATTGTGACCCAGGATTTGAAAAATACTTGTCTAGAAGCCATAGGCCCAGCACTGTTAACCCTTTCTCACTGCCAATCCCACTTTTTTTCTAACTGAAAATCCCATTCCATATATTCACCTTCTCTATAGCAATATGCTTGCTGTTAAGTACTGCTGGTGAAAAATCATATGAAGACTCACTGGAGGTTGGAGACACTGCATTTGTAGAAGTCCGATCACCATAATTGTGTAATTGTCCTGCAGCTTTTTGTGTGTCCTACCCCATCACCGTCTTCTCTCTGCAAATGAGTCAATATGCACACACAATTAAGGTCATTTAGGGACATGCTCCTTCAATGTCTCACCTCATGTTTATAACCTTGTCAATCAATATCTGCTTTCTCTCTCACTTTCTTTCATTTGGTCTCAGAGAGGGTGGTGTTACTTTATGAAGGTACTCTTATTGATTATTTGAGTGTTCATCTGCTTTCTCCAGGAGCAGGTCTATGTCATTAGGCTTGCATTCTAATCATCCTACCTATTTCGCTTATTTCTGGTTGCTGGATTGCCTTAGGTAAGGTGTTTCTTTTTTCTTCTTGGGCTCATTATTTATCTCTTGGGCTTATACACCTGGTTGCCATTCTTAAATGCAGGAAGTACAAGGCAAGTGGATCTTTGGCCCAGCAACCAGTCCCTCCTAGGTACCTGGAGAAGGTCATCTGCTCTCTACCTTTCTAGCTTGGAATTAAGGGAAGATTAGCCTTGCCATTGGCTCTCTCCTGGATTTTGGGAGTCAGGAAGATCAGCATACTTACATGTGGGGTTAAGGTAGGCTATCCCAAGAGCCATAGTTTGCTAAATGACAAGCTCTTCCCAGTATCCACTGCCTCTGGTCTTCACCCCTGAGTCTGGTTCACAGGTAAAGAAGCCCCACATCACGTCACTCCCCTGAAGACTGAATGGCTACCGCTTCACTTATACTCAGTTACTTGTCTGAAGGTCCCAGCACATTGTGACTCAAGAGAGACAGATGCCTTGTGGGAATGGACAGGAAGGAGCTGCCTTAGAGATGCCCTTTCCTGGGATCCCGATTAGTTGTCTCCCTAATTACCTCCTTATTGATATCTTTCATTTGCTACCAACTTTCTCAAAAAATAAACTACACCTGTTTTCTCCCTTTCTTATCTTACATTTTCTTTAGAATCTACTGCAATAAAAGGGAGAATAAAACCTCCCTGAAACTGCTTTGGCAAAGGCAACCATTGACCTATTAATTGCCACATGCTTTGCAATCTTCATGGTTCTGAGGTCTTTTTTTTAACCTCTCAGCTGCACTGACTCTGGCTGACCACTCCCACTCCTTTTTTGATTCTCTTTGGCTTTTGTGACAAAACTCTCTTCCAGTTCTTCTCTTATTTCTCTGATTCTTCTTAGTCTCCCCTTCTGCATTTCCTAACTCTCCTATGTTCTTGTTTTTGGTGTCACCCATAATTGTGTTCTGTCCTTTCTCACCCTACTTGCTCTCCCCTGGGTAAATCGATCCAATCTTTTAACTTCTGTATTTAGCCACCTGTATGTGAGTGATTCACAAATTCAGGTCTCTGGTCCAGATCTCTTCTGGAATCTAGATCTATTTTCACAGCTTCCAATAGTACATTTCTACCCAAACATTCCACAGGCATTCTGAATTCAGCAGTCCAAAATGGAAAGTAATCTTTTTCAGAAGTAGTAGCTCCGGAGTTTTTAAATGAAGACCAAAGGGCCAAATATGGCCTGCTGACTATTTTTATATCGCCCAAGGACAATGAATGGTTTTTACATTTTTAAATGGTTGGAAAATCAAAATAGTAATATTTCAGAAAACATGGAAATTATATAAAATTTATAGTTCAGTGTTTATAAGGAAAGTTTTTTTGTAAAACAGTGTTACCCATTTGTTTATGTCATTGTTTATGTTTGGTTATAGCTTTCCACTACAATGGCAGAGATGAGTAGTTGCAGCAGAGATCATATGGTTCACGATGCCTAAAATAATTTAGTATTTGGCTCTTTGCAGAAAAAGGTCTGCTAACCCCTGGTGCAGCTAAATGGACCTAGCTTCAAATCTCAGCTCTACCACTTATTCTCCATATCACCTGGGCAAATTACTTTACTTCTCTCGATCTTAGTTTTCTTATCTAAAAATGAAAATAATCATATTTACTGCTCAAGGCTTTTTGTAGATTCAATGAGATAAAGCATGTAAGACACTTGGCACAGTGCTTGACATATATCACCTCATATTTGTTAACTATTGTTGTTTCTCACCGAACTCACTCTTCCTCTTGTTTTTTCTCTATATGATAGCTACATGGTCCACCAGTCACCTAAGCCAGAAATTTGAGAGTCATTGTAGGCCATACGTACTATTTGTTGTTGATTTTACCTCCACAAAATCTAAGATGTCCATTCTTTTTTCTTCACAGCTACTGCTACCGCCTTAGTTCACACTCTAATCTTCTCTTGCCTGGATTGTCCTTAACTTGTCTGCCTGACTCGGATCATGTCCTCATTTCTCTGTTTTCTATACTACAATGTATTTTAAAATGAAAATCTTACTGTGTTACTCTTCATCTTAAAGCCATGCAAGGATTCCCCCAATGTCTGCATGATAAAGCCTAAGCTCCTTTCATCCTCCTCCAAGGTTAGTTCTTTGCTCAGGCTTAATTTTTACCATGCCTACTTTGGACATCATACACCAGCTTCACTATGGCTTGAAATTGTCAAAGCCACCTGGAATTCCCTTCTCCATCCTGTCAATCCAGGCAGCTCCTACTTCACTTTCAACATTGAACCCAACCATTACTGCCACTGTGAAGTAAGTTTTCTTTAGTTCTAACCTCTCCCTATTCTTGTGCAGAATTGAGCACTCCCTTCTTTGAGTTCCCATGGACCCTTATGTTCTTCAGTCACAGCATGTAATTGTGATTCTAGATTATAAACTCCTTGATAGCAAGATACCTGTTCAGGTCCCAGAATCTAGCACAGTGTTTGACACATTGTGGAAACTTACAAACATTTATCAAAAGAAAGAATGAACAGAGTCCTACAGAAAAAATACACACGTACGTAATTTCTCAAATGACTATCTACTTGTCTTTTCCCTCTGTGATTTTCACAAGATCAAAGTGATTCTTAAAGTGTGGTATCCCTACACCAGTATCACCTGGAAATTTGTGAGAAATGCAGGTGCTTAGGCCTCATCCCACACTACCTGAATCAGAAACTCTGGAGGTAGGGCCCAGTAAACTGTGCCAATAAGCCCTTGAGGTAATTTGGATGGATGCTATAGTTGGAGAACCACTATCCTAGACTAGTTTTGCTCAGACTGTGACTGTGTACCACCTGTATTGGAATTGTCTAGGCTGATTGTTGAAGCTAAAGATGGCAGGCCCCATCCCAGAGTCTCTGGGCGCATGAAATAGCTATGGTTTCAACACTGGCTGCACATTAGAAGTACCTGGGCAAGACTTAAGAAAAAAATAACCAGTGCTCTGACTTTATTCCCAGAGATTCAGATTCTTTGGGTTTGGTGGAGGATCCAGCAGTTTTTGTGTTTTTTTTTTTCCCCAAAGCTTCCTAAGTGATGGAAGTGTACAGCCAGGGCAGAGCATGGACTATGAGCATGGACTCTGGGGTCTGATGATTCACCTTCTAGTCCTAGCAGTGTGACTTTAGGTAAGTTAACTCTGTTTCACTCTCTTGTCTGTTAACAAGGATTAAGTGAGATAATATGTATAGAGTGCTTATCACAAGGTCTGGCCCACAGTAAGCTGTTAATAGATGTTAATTACATTTTCTTTAGTGAATATAAGCCCTTATAGTTTTTTATGTACACCAACATTTAGGAACCATGGAGCTAGAGGATATCCTTAGTCCCCGAAACTGACTGAGTGCTGGTGGAATTACTTTTCTCTTCAGATGGTTTGATTAGGAACAATGTAAATCCCTCAGTTTTCTGGTGGGCTATTTCATCCAGATAATCAGTTCTGACTAATCCTGATGGTGGTGACAAAGTGTAGGTATACCTGCAGAGACCTGCAATGTTGGAAGTACTTTGAAAGTGTCTATCATGATCTCTTGCTCAGAAGTGTTGCATAGGTGTATCTCTTCTTCCTAACTAGATTCTAATTCTTGTGGGCAGGAACTGAATCTTATATTTTGTTCTCATATCACAGTGCCCAGTAGAGTGTTAGATATACAGGAGACCTTCAACTTGACTGAAACACAGGCTCAAAATATGCCAATTTCAGTCCTGCCTAGTGTGATCCTGATTAGGTTTTCTAAATTCCTTGAGTCTTGATTTCCTCATCTGGGAAAGGGAGAGAGTTAGTTATTTCAATTTACTTTCCAGGGCTGCTATGAAAAAAAAATGTCTATGGAGCACCTCAGAATTTCTAGAGTGACTTCAATTTTCAAGTATTCAAAGAAAATAGACACAAAGTTTCATCACAGCTTGTGTTTCATCACAATACATGTTGGAGCTTCAAGTACTTATTTGAGGTTGCTGTATCACCAGGTATCTTAGTACAACCTTCCTTCATTGTGGTATCTCATTGTGAATGATTTTAACACGAATTGTATAAATGCCCACTTACAAAAAGTATTAAGTTTTAAGATACTACTGCTTTTTAAGCCTACCTTTTTTTAAATTTTCTTCCTTGTAAAATTCCAAAAGTCATCTATTTTTTAAGATTTGATTGGCACCTTTCAAAAGAAAAATGATAATTATAGAAGCACAAAGGGCCACTATATAAATCTCATATACTTTATGGACTAAGAGTATGTTACACAGATGAAGATTATGATTTTCATTCATGATGAAATAAATAAATCTTGTTTCCAGGAAATTGGTGGTGTTGTTTCAGTAATTAGGGCTTTGTAATGATGTCATCTACATGATTTTTATCATTGAATCCCATTAAAAATGATTGTCACCTTTGAAGGTTTTGGATTAGAAATCAGTACACCAGAGAATATTCCCTTTGACCTGATGTTAAAACAGAACTTTTAAGAATCAAAACCAAGGGGCGCCTGGGTGGCGCAGTCGGTTAAGCGTCCGACTTCAGCCAGGTCACGATCTCGCGGTCCGTGAGTTCGAGCCCCGCGTCGGGCTCTGGGCTGATGGCTCGGAGCCTGGAGCCTGTTTCCGATTCTGTGTCTCCCTCTCTCTCTGCCCCTCCCCCGTTCATGCTCTGTCTCTCTCTGTCCCAAAAATAAATAAAAACGTTGAAAAAAAATTAAAAAAAAAAAAAGAATCAAAACCAAACTGGAGGTACTCTCAAACTTACCTCTCTTCACTACAATTATGCTCTGTACCTTTCTTTATCCTTACTTAAATCACAGAGCATTGTTCTTAAGTTTTTATATATAGTTACTATAGCGCTTTGGGCAGCTGGTTTTTATTTTAGTTAGAATTAGTCACACTGTTCTCTGGCCTTGGAATTTGTAAGAGTTTTGGATGGCGAGACTGTTCTTGGAAGCTAAGGCCTGTGTAATTTTGTTAGTTTTTTTGGCTTGCTGAATTCACTGCTGTGGTTCTTGACAGATGAAGGGTGTGTGTGAATTGGCTGTAATTTCTTTGTTGTATCAGGCAAAACTATGCACTGGGTGACTTTTAATAAACCAGTTTTACTTACTTTCTCAGTGTTGGAACATTTATGACTCCTAGAAAGAAATTGGGTAGGCATGAGTGCTCTCAGATTGTTTTATCACTGTAAGATTTCCCCAAATACCTCTAACTGTAATTAGAAATGTAATTGGGTTCATGAGCATTTGTGGGATGATTCTGGTGTATCTGTTTGAGTGTTAGAGCTTAGATTACCTATTTAAGAAATTACCTTTTATATCATAATTTATTCTTCACATAAGTCAATTGGGAATCAATTTTCCACCATTGAAATTTCCAGTCACATCAGTACATCTTTGTATTTCAAAGTTGGTTTCATTTTTTGTATTTGATCAAACTCTAATGGTAAGTTTTGCAATTCAACCTGCAGAGCTAGGTGGTGGAAACATTTAGTAATGATGTTCCAGCTGATTTGTTGTCCCATCTAAAAATTTCAGTAGAATCCTTTCGTTTGTCAGACATTTGTTGAGTCTCTGCCATGTGCTAACGCCTGGATACCGTGGGAATACAGAGGTGGACAACAGTCTTTTCTCTCAGGAGCTCACAGTCAAAAGGGTGTCAGGTGATAAAAAAAAAAATCCAACACAAGGGCTGTGCTGGAGATGATGCCTAAAGCAAATTTCCACTATTTTTTCCTTGTCAGAGAAAGTCAGGGATGGCCTTTCTCCATCTACAGCCTCTCTTGAAAACTAGTGAAGACTCTATGATTCAGAGCACAGACTGGCTGTAGGTTTCTAGTTGGTTCTTTAGGAAACAAAAGAAAACAAGAAGCTTTTGCACACGAGGTGGTGCTGCTGCTCTGTAGCAAGAACAGGGCATCACTCTTAGAGGCAGGTAAGAGTCTCCTATCATTTTTGGCTTGTGCTGAAAAGCTGAGTTTTTAGGCTTTACCCTCTTAGGCCTTCTAGAGCTTTTAATTCCTAGGTACATTTACTTTCTAAATAAAAATATCTATTTCATTTCTGAAGTGCTATTCCTCCCCCATCTTAAAGGGAATGCTTTTTCTTTCACTAAAAGTTATCGAGGCTTTCCTGGAGCATTCTTGAGAAATATGGTATTTACTACCTACATGCTCTGGGTTTTTTGTTTTGATTTGTGATTTTTGGTTGGCCTGACAAACTTTTGTAATGGCTTTGGCTATAGAAGGACTTTTTTTGAAAGGGTGGAATGGAGGCAGGAGAGGGAGGCCCTAAAGTACTGAATTGCATTAGAGTTTTTTACAATTGCTGCAGTATTTCTGGTAAGAAAAGTTATTAGGTGTTTATGGATGTTTCAAAAGACCAAGGGAAAAAAAGCAGATTCCATTTTAAAATATCCACTTGGGGACCCTTAACACTCAGAACAGAACCTAGGTTGGGAATGCTAAGGGGTGTGATCAGCGTAAACCAGCAGTTGTTTCTAACATGGGGGTGTTAGCTGGATGCAGTCCAAGAGGAAAGGGGTTGCCAGAGCATTCCATGGGGAGGATAGGTTGGCTTGGCCAGGTGGATCGGGAATACAGGCTTTCCTCCTACTGAGTCACACCCAACTTCTTAAACAGGGAAAACCCAGCTCAGTTAATGGAGAGCTCTTTACTTGTCTGCCTCCTCCAGGAGGTGTGGAGGGAAGCAAGCTTATGGGAAGAGGTAAAAACTCATAAGGGCCACAAAGAAGAAGTATTTTAGGCTAATAATTTTGGGTTACCGTTTTAGATTAAAATGATTGTCCTTCCTGGGACATTTGGGTGGCTCAGCTGGTTAAGCATCGGACTTCGGCTCAGGTCATGATCTCACAGTTGTGAGTTCGAGCCCTGCAGTTGGGCTCTGTGCTGACAGCTCAGGGTCTGGAGCCTGCTTTGGTTTCTGCATCTCCCTCTCTTTCTGCCCCTCCCCTGCATGTGTGCTTGCTCTCTTTCTCTCAAAAATAAACAAACATTAAGAAAATGATTGTCCTCATTGGAGATGAGGTTGCTTTGAATTAGTTTTTGCAGGGTAGGTGAGGGAGTGGCTTTAACTTGGTCCACTCTCCCATCCGATCCACTTTGGAATCCACAGGCCACATTTGGCCATACATTCCTTTAACATTCAAGTTTTGGAATATTCTGGGGGAAAGTCTGTAAGATATGTTATGAAAATTATGCCAGATATTCTTTCAAAATATTGTTTTGAATAAGTGTTATGAATAATGAGATCCAATGTTCACATCTTTCTAATCTCTTTGGTGTGAAAGTGATAAAAACGGTGTCTTGCCACATAACACCTCATTATACCGTTTGTTCCTAAATTGATTATACACATATATACACATATATATGGCATTATACTGTGTTATGTAAAGTACAGGTAACAATATATGCATATTATATGGGACAATTATATAATATACTATGTATGTGTGATGTATACAACACTAACATGGGTAATGAATACATTAATGTATGTGGGTGCTTTTTATTGTATATTGTGGGATGCAGCAAGCAATAAAAAGACTACTACTTGGTAAACTTCAGGCTGTATAAATCAGTAATTATGTGTTCTAAAGTTCAAATCAAATTAAATGTTAATTTGGAACTCATTCTCTGTAAAACTTTTCTAGTCACTATTTCCAATATCTGTAAGTTCAGGACAAAATTATGAAATATTAAATGAGTCAGCCAATACCCAACTTATAAATGGATTGTGTTCCAAAAGTTTCTTTTAAATATTTATAAATCAGGGGTGCCTGGGTGGCTCAGTTGGTTGGGCAGCCGACTTCGGCTCAGGCCATGATCTCACACCTTGTGGGTTTGAGCCCCACGTTGGACTCTCGCTGACAGCTCAGAGCCTGGGCCCTGCTTCAGATTCTGTGTCTCCCTCTCTCTCTCTGCCCCTTCCCCGCTCATGTTCTGTCTCTCTCTCAAAAATAAACATTTTAATATTTGTAAATCAGAACACATTCCTATTAAAAAGATCATATATGATGGTTAGTTTCTCTACGTGCCCAACAAAAGCTCAATTAAACTATAATGACTTTTATAATAACTCCAACTTGATTTCTGGGGTTTGAAGATAAGGGGCCATGAGAGGAGATAAGAAGGAAGTAGAGATGAGAAGGAAGTAGAGTTTTTCTGCTTTTATGAGACGGAGCCAACTCTAGGCAAACCATTTAAAATAAAAAAAAATGTATTTTTGGCCAGTGCCAACTTCCCTTTCTGCCCCTTTCTTGCAAGAATCCAGGACCTTCATGCTATCATAAATGCTTCCCATCTTGTGGCTCCCCACTGAAGTCTAACATACTATATCAGTGATGTGGAAAATATGGTCTTTGTATCATTACACAGAATCACTTGAGATGCTTGTTAAAAACAGATTTCTGGATCCTACTCTAGATCTACTGTGAATTGGAATATCCAATGATGGGGACTGGGAATCTATCTGGATTTATAACAAACTCCTTGAACCACATTTAGATTGGGCACCTCTGAAATGAAATATCTTATTTCATGAGAAGAGCCAAAAGTATAAAATATAATGTAGTCTTTAAAAAGAAGGAATTCCCATCATTCGCCACAACATGGATGAACCTGGGACAGGGACAGGGACAGGGACAGGGGAAATGGAGAAATGTTGATCAGAGGGTACAAAATTGCAGTTATGTAGGCTGAATGAGTCTAGAGATCTAATGTAAAGTACAATGACTATAGTTAAGAATGTTGTATTGTAACTGGAAATTTGCTAAGAGAGATTTCATGTGCTCTCACCATACACACATAAAATGGTAACTATATGAGAGTGATATGTTAATTAGCTTTACTGTAGTAATCATTTTACTATGTATATGTACATCAAAACATCATGTTGTGTAACTTAAATATATGCAATTTTTTATTAAAAATAAATAAAAATCAGAAGAAGGAAAAGGAGGAGGAGGAGGCGGAGGAAGGGTGGTGAGGAGGAGGAAAGGGGGAGGGAGGAGGAGAAGAGGAGGAGGAAGCAAACAATAACCAATAGTATAAAACAGTGTTTCTCAAACTTAGGCATGCATCAGAATCACTTGGTGGGCTTGTTAAAACACAGATCACTGGGCCCTCACCCCCAGGGTTTCTGATTCAGTAGGTCTGGGATAGACTCTAGAATTTTCATTTCTTTTAAAAATTTTTTACATGCTTATTTATTTATTTAATGTTTATTTATTTTTGAGAGAGAGAGAGTGAGCATGAGCAAGGGAGGGAGGGCAGAGAGAGGAAGACAGAATCCGAACAAGCTCCAGGGTCTAACCTGTCAGCACAGAGCCTGATGTGGGACTCGAACTCACAAACCGTGAAATCATGACATAAGCCAAAGTCGGACGTTTAACCAACTAAGCCGCCCAGGTGCCCTGAGAATTTTCATTTCTAGTAAGTCCCTAGGTGACCTTCATGCTGCTGGTTTGAGAGACACACTTTGAAAACCATTGATTTATTATATAGACTCTATGGAATTCAGAGATATTTGCATTACATTTTTTTTAAGTTTGTTTATTTATTTTGAGAGAGAGAGAAAGAAGGCAAGCAGGGAAGGGGCAGAGAGAGAGAGGGAGAGAGAATCCCAAGCAGGCTCTGAACTGTCAGCAGAGAGCCTGATAATGAGCTCTATCTTATGAACTGTGAAATCATGACCTGAGAGGAGATCAAAAGTCAAGAGTCGGAAGCTTAACTGAATGAACCACCCAGGTGCCCCCAGAAATATTTGCATTAAAAAAAAAGGCTGCTTACAAACCAGACCTATAAATACGGAGAACAAACTGACATTGCCCGAGGGGAGTGGGAGGAGGGTGGGTAAAATAAGAGAAGGGGAGTGGGAGATTCAGGCTTCCAGTGATGGAATGAATAAATCATGGGAATACAAGGCACCGCCGAGGGAATATAGTCAATGATATTGTAATAGCACTGCATGGTGACAGTTGTGGTGAGCATAGTATAATGCATAGAAAAGTTGAATGACTAAGTTGTACAGCTGAAACTAATGTAACATTTTGTGTCAGCTATACACAAATTTAAAAAACAAAGTTGTGATCAATAGTTTTAAGGAAACTGATTAAAAAATAAAAAAATAAAGAGGCTGCTTACTAATCCAAATGGATCTCAGATGGTGGAGCACTGCAAAATGAAAATGAAAAGGATGTAGAGGGTTAGAACTTCTGGATGGAGGCTGTGGTGTGTGTGTGTGTGTGTGTGTGTGTGTGTGTGTGTGTGTGTTGGGGTGAGATGAGTGAGCATCTTGAGATCTAACTAGGAATGTGACTGGATTTTTCCCCCTAAATCAGACCCTGATTTTCACAGCTTGTTCTCTCTAATCAAATCTTAGATCGCTCCTAGTAGTTCCAATAGCAGTGACAAGAGGATAAGCTGGGTGAGGAGAGGTAGGGCACGGAATCTATGCCTCTCCTGGAATTGTTCATTTCTGGAAATCTATTGTTAGCCATTTATTTAAACTTGCCCACATTGGAATTTTACTTTGGCCACCAGAGGGCTCTCCTAACATTGTATAAACTGACACATCCTGCCCTAGCAGAAGAAAAGGAAGTGATCCGTTAACCTGAAGAGACTGGAAATTTTGACAAAATTTCAAATTAGGGAGTTTCTACACTATTTTGATTATTAGGTTTTACCTGAAATTATAACAAGATTTTAAAGTCACTAAGTGTTATACAGAAAAGGGCAATAATATAAAAACAATAAATAAACACAGGCTTGGAAGTTTGAGTCTTCACTATGGATTTGGCTAATAAAATTTGTAGTGTGATAACTGCCAGATGTGTAGGGCAGGGATTTGAAAATTAGTGAGTTTTTTAAAGAGATGCAGTATTCTAGACTTAGGAATTTGTTTTGTTTTGTTTTTCTTTCTGGACTGAGAAGCCTGTATTCAGAATTAATATTTCATAGGTAAAATGTTTTTTCTATTGTGGATGGGGATACAAAGTGCAAGTCCAAATGTCTCTATACATTGGTTTTATAGCTTAGCCTTTATTAGTCTTGACAAAATGAGGGGACTTTCAAGACAAATCAAGTTGTTTAAATAAACAATAATATTGTTTATGGATTTGTTATTTGTGGGATCTTAGAGGCACAGTGAGCACCACACTGAGAAAAGATTATGTATTTCTTGATCCTAAAAAATGAAGTAAAATACAGTAATTTGGTTTAGTAAAGAATGAAATCAAGGCTGGTTTCATGAGTGTGTTACCTGTGCTGTTACACAGGGCCCTGTGCTTAGAAGGATCTCATGTTTGGTTTAACACTCTCTGTCATTATCTTGAAATCTTAATAATATTTGAACAAAGAACTGACATTTTCACTTTGCACTGGACCCTGGAAACTATGTGGCTGGTACTGAATGGAATAGATGATTGTTTTCTCCTGTTTTTTTGTTTGTTTGTTTTCTCCTCCTTCTCCTTCTCCTTCTCCTTCTCCTTCTCCTTCTTCTTCTTCAGAAAAGTAGTCTTCTCTTTGGTTGCATTCTAGAATTACCTGGGAAATTTCTGAAAATCCCAACAGGCTATCCCCAGATTGATTAGATCACAATCTTCATGGATGAGTTTCAGGCATTGGTATTTATTTATTTTTTATTTAAAAAATTGTAATGTATATTATTTATTTTTGAGAGAGAGAGAGAGAGAGAGCAAGTGGGAGAGGGGCAGAGAGAGAGGGAAACACAGAATTTGAAGCAGGCTCCAGGCTCTGAGCTGTCAGCACAGAACCCGACTCAGGGCTTGAACCCATGAACTGTGAGTCCAACTGAGCCACCCAGGTGCCCTTCAGGCATTGGTATTTAAAAACATTCCTCAGTTTCTTCAACAAATGGAGTTGGGAAAACTGGACAGCAGCATGCAAAAGAAAGAAATTGGACCACTTTCTGATATCATACACAAAGTTAAATTCAAAATGGATTAAATGTGAGAACTGAAACCATAAAAATACTGAAGAGAACATAGGCAGTAACTTCTTGACATCGGCCATAGTAACTTTTTTCTACATATGACTACTGAGACAAGGGAAACAAGCAAAAATAAACTACTGGGGCTACATCAAAATAAAAAGCTTCTGCACAGTGACGGAAACAGTCAACAAAACAAAAAGGCAGCCTACAGAATGGGAGAATGATATATCAAATAAGGAGGTAGTATCCAAAATATATAAAGAGCTTATAAAACTCAACACCCAAAAAATAAATAATCCTATTAAAGATGGGCAGAAGACATGAGCAGACATTTCTATAAAGAAGACGTTTAGATGGCCAACAGACACATGAAAAGATGTTCATCATCACTTACCATTTGGGAAATGCAAATCACAATTATAATAAGATATCACCTCACACCTGTCAGAAAGGTTAAAATCAGAAATATAAGACAGAACAGGTATTGGTGAATATGTGGAGAAGGGGAACTCTCTTGCACTATTGGGAATGCAAACTGATGCAGCCACTGTGGAAAACAGTGTAGAGGTTCCTCAAAAAGTTAAAAATAGAAACACCCTATGATTCAGCAATCACACTACTAGGTATTTACCCAAAGAATACAAAAACACAAATTCAAAGGAATACATGCACCACTATGTTTATAGCAGCATTATTTACAATAGTCAAGATATGGAAGTAGCCCAAGTGTCCATTGATAGATGAATGAAGAAGATGTGACACACACACACACACACACACACACACACACACACACACGGAGATCATCCAGCCATAAAAAAGAATGAAATCTTGCCATTTGCAACAACATGGATGGAGGGAGAGAGTATTATGCTAAGCGAAATAAGTCAGAGAAAGACAAATACAATATGATTTCACTTATATGTGGAATTTAAGAAATAAAACAAATGAGCAAAGGAGGAAAGAGAGAGAGAGACAAACCAAGAAACAGACTCTCAGTTATAGAGAACATCAGTTCTCTCAGTTACCAGAAGGGAGGTGGGGGGATGGGTTACATACATGATGGGGATTAAGAAGTATACTTGTGATGAGCACACCGGATGTAACTGTTGAATTACTATATTGTACATCTGAAACTAATATAACACTGTTAACTAACTAGAATTAAAATAAAAACTTATAAGACAATTCCTTGGGTGATTCCATTGTGCAGCCCAGGTTGTGAACACTGTAAGTTTGGAGCCTAATTTTCAGAACCATCCTTCCATACCAATCTTTCCTTCTTGGATTGATCTTGTGGTTTCATGGCTTGTAAGATTTTAGACTTCTCACATAGGCTTTATATGTTAGAAGAACAAATGTGCATGAAATTCAAGTCCTTTATATGATGTGCTTCATTTTTATTACTCTTACTTAAAAGATTGTGGAGCTACAAAGAAAACCATCTTTCTTAAACACAGGTCTAATCAACTTTGTATTCCCTTTAAATAGAAAATTAATGTACTCTGTTAAGAAAAATCTCAGGTATTTAGTGAGATTAAAATTGAAGAGGGAAATACATACTTTCCTCTCCTTTGCTAATGGCTGAATATTCACTAAGCACCTTGCCCTGGCTGGGCCTGCATCAGGTTTCATTAAATGCCTCTTTTCTATCTGAAGTTGGGGGACACTAATTGTTTTTTCAATTTGAGTCACCTGTGGGCTTTTGCAATAATCTAGAAGTGTCTGGTCCCAATCCTGGATTACAGGAATTGAAGGTCCCAATTAGAGACCTGGGGTCCTGCAAGGGCAAATCCTTTTAACCTCAATTCACTGGGGGCCTTCTCTGAACACAGCTGTTTTGCTGCCTTTAACCTTCTTGTTCGTTGCAAAACAGCATACAAGGAATTGTTTTCTCCTTAGCAGATCTTCCTAAAGTTATGTCTATATCTGCATACAGGTAATTTAGGGATCAATTCCAACCCCAGATATTTTACTATAAGAGTTATATTAAATCCTTCCACTTGTTTAGCTTTGAATTGAGCGTTGAATACTTAATGACAAAATATTTAAATGTTTAACGAAAATATTAGTAAGCTGAAACCCAAAGGGAGATGAAAAACAAAATAATCCTTTGTCTCTCAGGGCTCAGAGATTCAGACCCATAGGGAGATAGCATTTTACTGCTATAATTTAATGGCCAAATTAGAAATAAGAAATGATGGTGAAGCTAGAGTTTAGGATAAGGTATTTTGATATTAAACAGTTTCTCTTTAGCAAATGGTCACTGGCAAGAGTAATCTAAATAATTTATGCATATAACTTCAAATTTTGGAAAGTAAATTTATTTTTTACATATGTCATTTTCTGAATTGAGGTGTGCATTTTTCTGAGTTTTTTTTTTTCTGAGAGACAGAGAAAGTGAGCAGGGGAGGTGCATCACCCCTGGGCATCAGGGCACACCCCTGATGTGGGGCTCGAATTCACCAACTGTGAGATCATGACCTGAGCAGAAACCAAGAGTCGGATGCTTAACCAGCTGAGCCACCCAGGTGCCCCGAGGTGTGCATTTCTTTAGGTTCATAAAAATATCACTTAATAAGCACGCACTCAATATCATATATGATGCCAGATGCCTTAGATATTTTATCTCTAAACCTCAGAACAACCATGCAGTGTAGGAATTATTTTTTCATTTTTGAGATGAGGAGACTGAGCATTGGAGAGGCTAAATGACTTTCCCTAGGTCACATAGCCTATTAATGTCAGAACTAGAACTCTCAACTACCTCTTTCCACTATACCACACAATCTCTAGAAATTGTAGGCACAGGATTTTTTTAATTGTAGTAAAATATACTTAACATAAAATTTGCCATTTAAATCACTTCAAGTATAACAGCTGAATGGCATTTAAGTACATTCACATTGTTGTGCAACCATCACCACTGTCCATCTCAAGAATTTTTTATTTATTCCATACTGAAATTCTGTACCCTTTAACAATAACTCCATATTTCTTCCTCCCATTAGCCCCTGGTAACCTATATTATACTTTCTGTCTCCATGAACTTGGCTACTCTACATGCTTCATATAAATTAAATCATACAATATTCTTTTGTGTCTTATTTCACTTCGCATGTTTTCAAGATTCATCCATGCTACAGCATATATCAGAATTTTATCCCTTTCTTAATATTCCATTATAAATGTACACTATATTTTATTAATTTAATTGTTTATCTGTTCATCCATTGATGGACACCTGGATTGTTTCCACTTTTGACTACTATGAATAATGGTGCTATGAACACTGGTGTTCAAATATCTGTTTGAGATCCTGCTTTCAATTCTTTTAGGCACTTTTAGAAGTGGAATTTCTGGATCATATGGTAATTCTATACTTAGCTTTGGGGGGAAACCACCATATTATCTTAAAACCTTAGAATTTTACATTAGGAAATTTGATCTTAAAAATACTCTATGTGGAATGCTGAGGTGCAACTCAACTACTGACTGAATCCACAGGAACAGATGTATCTCCTTGATTTTGGGGCTCTGATTTATGCACAGAGTTAAGGGAGCCTGAGTCATTTGACAAGGAAGAGATTGTTTTCCCCCCACTGTGGTCTCTTTGCCAACATGTGGCCATCCATATCTGTTTGGCTCTTGCACTGGATATTCCAAACAGAAAGGAAGTTCTTTTGAAAGTATGTGCTTGCAGACTTCAAGCAGTATTACAAAGCAATCATCAAGACAGTATGGTACTGGCACAAAAGCAGACACTCAGATCAATGGAACAGAATAGAGAACCCAGAAATGGACCCACAAATGTATGGCCAACTAATCTTTGAGAAAGCAGGAAAGAATATCCAATGGAATAAAGGCAGTTTCTTCAGCAAGTGGTGTTGGGAAAACTAGACAGCGACATGCAGAAAAATGAACCTGGACCACTTTCTTACACCATACACAAAAATAAACTCAAAATGATGAAAGATCTAAATGTAAGACAGGAAGCCACCAGAATCCTCAAAGAGAAAGCAGGCAAAAACCTCTTTGATCTTGGCTGCAGCAACTTCTTACTCAACACATGTCCAGAGGCAAGAGACACAAAAGCAAAAATGAACTATTGGGACCTCATCAAAATAAAAAGCTCTGCACAGCGAAGGAAACATTCAGCAAAACTAAAAGGCAACCAACAGAATGGGAGAAGATATTTGCAAACGACATATCAGATAAAGGGTTAGTATCCAAAATCTATAAAGAACTTATCAAACTCAACACCAAAAAAAAAAAACAAATAATCCAGTGAAGAAATGGGCAAAAGACATGAATAGACACTTCTCCAAAGAAGACATCCAGATGGCCAACAGACACATGACAAGATGCTCAACGTTGCTCCTCATCAGGGAAACACAAATCAAACCACAGTGAGATATCACCTCACACCTGTCAGAATGGCTAACATTAACAACTCAAGCAACAAAAGATGTTGGCGAGGATGCAGAGAAAGAGGATCTCTTTTGCACTGCTGGTGGGAATGCAAACTGGTACAGCCACTCTGGAAAACAGTATGAAGGTTCCTCAAAAAATTAAAAATAAAACTACCCTACGACCCAGCAATTGCACTACTAGGTATTTATCCATGGGATACAGGTATGTTGTTTAGAAAGGCCACATGCACCTCAATGTTTATAGCAGCACTATTGACAATAGCCAAAGTATGAAAAGAGCCCAAATGTCCATCGATGGATGAATGGATAAAGAAGATGTGATGTATGTGTGTATATATATACACGTATACACACACACACACACATATATACATGTATACACACACACACATATATACACACATATATATAAGTGTGTATGTGTGTATATACGTGTATATATATATATACACACATACACAATGGAGTATTACTCGGCAATCAAAAAGAATGAAATCTTGCCTTTGCAACTACGTGGATGGTACTAGACGGTATTATGCTAAGCGAAATTAGTCAGAGAAAGACAAATATCATATGACTTCACTCATATGAAGACTTTAAGACACAGAACAGATGAACACAAGGGAAGGGAAGCAAAAATAATATAAAAAAAGGGAGGGGGACAAAACATAAGAGATTCTTAAATATAAAGAACAAACAGAGGTTTACTGGAGGGGTTGTGGGAGGGGGGTGGGCTAAATGGGTAAAGGGAATTAAGGAATCTACTCCTGAAATCATTGTTGCACTATATGCTAACTAACTTGGATGTAAATTAAAAAAACAAAATAAATAATAATAAAAAATTAAAATAAATAAATAAAGCAATCATTAAAAAAAAGAAAGTATGTGCTTGTAGGGGAGGGTTTTTTTTTCTTAATAAATTAAACCCAAACATCTCTCTTTCTGGACTCTGAATGGAGCAAGGCCTAATCTCTGATCATCTTATTGTTCAAATTATAGACATACAGAGCCACCTTGTGACTGTGGATATTGAATAATCCCATTTATGAACCTGTTGTCATGTTTTCACACCATAATAATGCTAATATATGCAGCTGATGCTAGGCTTCCTTACCTGTGGGGCCAGACCAAGTAAGAACTACAGGGAAAAGAATGAAAACAGTATTCAGTAGGGTGGATGTTGGTAAACTAGTGATTACTTAATAATAGATTTCACTGTGCCTCTAGTGCCTTCTGTATTAATAGATATTAATGACATCTTTGAATTTGCTTTGGCAATAATCATTGTGTGCCCATGTTCAGCAAATATGTATTGCATGTCTGCTCTGTCCTACTATAAGGAGTAAAGGAACAAAGAACTAAAGGCTACATCAATGATTAGCCATATGCTCCATCCCAGACTTTCTTCCCCATTTATACAACTATAGATCTGGAAGAGGATCATAGAATTTATCCAGCCCAATCTCTCCCTTCCTCAACTCCACTTCCTCCATGTTTTATAGATGAGGAAGATGAGGCCCTCAAAGATGGAGCTATTGTGAACACAGTTAGAGATATGGGTTTGAATCCCTATATATGAATGTGTATCTCTGGGTAACTTTCTTAAAGCTTTCTTAATTTCAATTTATCTGTACAGGAGAGTTCAAATACTCCCTTTGTTCTGAAATATTCTACTTGGCTTTTGTGATACCATACTGTTCAGATTTTCTTTTTTCTTTTTTTTCCTGGTTATTCATTGTTTCATTTCATAGTCCCTTTTCCTCTGCTTGTCTCTTAAATACTGGAATTCTTAGAACTCTGCTTTGGGCCCTCCTCTCTTATTACTCTAAAGTCTTTTCTTAAGCAATCTCATCCATCACCATCTATAGGCTGGTTACCCCTAAATATGTATCTTCTGCCCAGAAATTTCTTCTGATCTCCAAACCAATACACTCATTTGTCTGCTTGATATCCCTCCAGGGATCCCATAGGCACTTTAAACTCCACATGACCAAAACTGAGCCAAGGATCTTCCCCCATATCTGCTCCTTCTCCAGTATTTGTTATAATAAGTTTTCTAAGTCAGAAACTGACTTAGAAAATAATTTGTATCCAACTAATTTTCAAGTCCTGTTGCTTTTTCCTCCTGACTATATCTGGTATCCATTGACATCTCTGTCCCTACCACCACTTTATTGCCACCATCCTTATTTAGATTCTCATCATTTCTTACCTAGAACTACCACTGTCTCCTAAATGATCTTCCTGTTTCAAATAGCACTGCCCTCCAATCCATTCTTTATACAGCACTCAAAGTGATCTATCACTCAAACATATCTGGTCTATCATTCAGACACATCTCAGAGGAACGCCTCTATTTAAAGCCCTCCAATGACCTCCAGTTGTCCTCAGACAAAAGGTAAACCTGTAAACCTGTGTAGCAGGGTGGAACATTTATTATCCTAACAACTGGAACTAGAGTTTTTCTTAGTAGGAAAAAAGTGGTCTTTGTTAAGAAAAATACTTGAGCAAACTACTGGGGATGCTCTGAGAGAAGATTTAATGAATGACATGACATGCCAGAAGTCAAGGTAACAAAATAATTGTCAGTCAAAATAAATGAAAGTATGAAGTTGGTGAAAGTCCTAATAGTGAAGTGGCTGAGAACTTTGGGGAATCAGAATTTTAGTATTTACTTTATAAGTTTATTCATTTATTTTGAGAGAGAGAAAGTGTGCCTGTAAGTAGGGGAGGGGCAGAGAGAGAGAGGGAGAGAATTCCAAGCAGGCTCTGCACTGTTAGTGCTGAGCTTGATGCAGAGCTCAAACCCACCAATGTGAAATCATGACCTGAGCCTAAGTCAGCCACTTAACTGACTGAGCCACCCAGGTGCCCCTCTAATATTTACTTTAATTTTTACAAGGCAATGTTACAGCCCTCTTATACATTCTGTAAAATCTTCTGCTTACACAAATTACCTGAGTGAGTCAGTGATTGTGTGTATGTGTATGTCAGCATGCGCGTGCTTGTGTGTGTGTGTGTGTGTGCGTGTGCGTGTGCGTGTGTGTGCAAAGGAAAGGAAAGGGCTGGTCCCATGTCTTGGTCAACATTGTGCAGGAATAGGACCAGTACTTGCTCATGGCAGTGATAATCCTTTAATTGAATTAAGCAGAAATTCATAGTAATATAAACCTACTAGGAATTTGATGAAATCCTAGAGAAGGCTTTGGATTTTCCAAACTCCTGTGGAATGGGGTTTTAGATATGGGCTTATCTAGATCTTTGTTGAGTTGACAGTGAGTTACACTAGATTCTATTATCTTCATTATCTCTCCACTGCCTTTTACCCCCAGGTCTCTCATTCGTCTTACTCCTGCACTTTAGACTGTAGGCTAAAAAACTTTTTTTTTTTTCCTGTTTATGTATCTTAAGAGAAAGAGAGCACAGGGGAGGGGCAGAGAGGGAGGAAGAGAGAGAATCCCAAGCAGGCTCTGTGTTGTCAGCACAGAGGCTGACATGGGGCTTGAACCCACAAACTGTGAGATCATAACCTGAGCCCAAATCAAGAGTTGGATGCTTAACCAACAGAGCCACCCAGGTGCCCCCATGCTTAACTTCTTCCATTTACTCAAACTTGATATAAATAATCTCTAATTTCCTTGTCTTTGCAATGGAACACTGCTCTCCTCATTTTTAACTGGGTTAACTCTATTTTTCCTTCAGATTGCAGAGAATATTGAGGGCAGTGAAACTATTCTGAATCCTTCTGCAATGGTGATACATGTCATAATACATTCATCAAAACTCATAAAATACACAACACTATATGATGTAAAACAAGGACTTTAGTTAATAATAGTATATCAATTTAGGTTCATCAATTGTAACAAATGTACCATACTGATGTAAAATGTTAATGATAGAAGAAACTGAAACTGGGGGTGGCAGTGGGGACAAAGACAGATACATGGGCACTCTTATACTTTCTGTTCAATTTTTCTGTAAACTTAAAATGGCTCTAAGAAATAAAATATATTCATTTTCTTAAATAGCTAACAAAACAAAAACAACCACACACACACACACACACACACACACACACACACACACACGGAGCACATGCAAGATCCAGCACAGGAAAATGGAGAAACCAATATACCTGGAAACTTTTATTTTAAGCTTTTCCCACTGTAAGACTTTGACATTGATCATGATAATCTGGAAGATACTAAAGAGACAGGTGGTACCAAAGGATCTCCATACCCCTTGCCCACTCTGTGAAGACACAAAACACCTTTGTATCCAAAAATCCTGAGGGGAAGTATTTCAGACCTAAAGCTGCCAGTGTCTGGGAGGGTCATTTAGAGGGAAGGGCCAAGTAGGTGGCTGAAGTCAGGTGGTTGAGAATTAAATATGTGGGTTTGAACCTGCATCCACTGAAGTATATGAAGATGTAATGATAAAGGAGTGAGACAGTCCCTGAGATTTTAACCATAGTTGGTGATAAGGAGATGATGAGAAAAGACTGTCAAATCCCTGAAGGCCATTCTGCACTTCCCAGTGAGTGATATTCATGTTTAGAGCCTGAGAATTCTGAAAGGGTTGTGGTAACTAAAATCCACTTTTCTCTTAGAATTTGTTCTCATTCAGAAGTACTTTAAAAATACTTTTGGCTCGGGGCGCCTGGGTGGCTCGGTTAGTTGGGCATCTGACTTCGCATCAGGTCATGATCTCTTGGTTTGTGAATTTGAGTCCCACATCGGGCTCTGTGCTGACAGCTCAGAGCCTGGAGCCTGCTTTGGATTCTGTGTCTCCCTCTCTTTCTGCCCCTCTTGTCCCCCTCTGAAAAATAAATAAACATTAAAAAATTTTTTAAAAGTATTAAGTTAAAAAATACATTTGGTTTTAATAATTGATTTTGTAAGTTTGCACATATATATTATCCCTTATGTAGCGCCTAGAGAAAAATGAGCTATTTTTAATGGTTTATTAATAACTGATTAACTCTTCAACTCTCAAAAAAAAAACCCGCTTACCTGTGAATAAAAGATACACATCAAACATGTTAATATGATTACCTATTGGCAGAGAGGGGAATGGGAATAAAATGTCTAAATAAATAAAACCAGAGATTATCTTGCACAGGCAAATAATAATGGTGTGTCCTGAACAGAAGATGATTCTCTTAACCCTCTGCAATGGTATAAACAAATTTAACAGTAATTCTTGTTTGGGAAGAACAGTGGCATATCACATTCTCTAAATTGTATTAGGGTGGACCAAAGACCGAAGAAGACTGAATTAGATGGTCTTTCCAACTATAAACATGTTGAAAGTGGTCTGATACAGTGAAAATAATGCCAGATTGGAAGTCAGAAGTAAGTTCAGGCTACTTCAACAGCACAGGCAGAGATGGAAGCCTGGATTAGGCAAGTGATAGCAGGTGGGTGCAAGAGAATCATTAAAATAGGAGGTATTTTTGGGGTGTGAATGGTGAAGAAGAGGAAGAAATCAAGAATGACTATACAATTTTTGCTTTGGAAGAGGAAGAAAACAAGAATGACTATACAATTTATGCTTTGACTAGGAAGGTAGGGAACACAGGAAGAGAGGGAGATCTGGGAGCTGCATAAGATGAATTCAGTTGAGTAAACTGAAGCTGAGGTGGGTAGAGGTCAGGGAAATTCAACTAGCAGAAGCTGCTGAATGGGGTTAGTATGACTGATCAAGGGCCCTATGTCTTGGGGCACTCTGACATCCTTTGTATCAATTAGGCCCAGGCTTTGCCTCCCATGGGCTGCTCTAAGGCAGTGACTGAGCATGGTAGGAATACTGAACATGGAGATTTACAATTTTCCTCCTTTAATCAGCAATGTTGCCTTGAGGACTCTCCATCAGTCTTGCTGAAATTTCTTAGAGTTGCACAGCAATGGGCTCTTCCACTCAACTTCCCTTCCTTCCTTTTCCCCTCACAAAGAGGTACATACTCTGCTGCTTTCCCAGTATCACTGGCTTCTTCTCTATTTTCCCTCATTAGTATTTCTCCCAATTCATCTCTTGTTCCTCGAATCCTGTTTTGACATCTGCTTCTCAGACAACCTATACTAACACAAGTGTTATTGGGACATCCACTTGGAGACATCTAGCTGACAGATACAAATATAGGTTGAGAGCTTTAGAATGGTTATATCAATTCAAGTGCAAGTAATAGAAAAACCAGCCCAAACTGGCTTAAATGATAAGAAAAGTCCTTGCTAGAATGGTTTCTGGTTGTGCTGTGGTCAGGGATCTGGCTCCATTCCTTCAAGAACTCTTGCTTCTTCCCAACTACATGTAGACTTGGTCCTCAAGTGACTGTATCAATCAAAAACCTACTCTTTTTCCAGGCTCAGCTCAAATATTTCATACTCTGTGGAGGCTTACTCACTCAACCAAGTTGGAAGGTATTTCTCTTGTTTTCAAATTTGGATGTCTTAGTTCAAGTTGCTATAACAAAAATACTATGGGCTTGGGTGGTTTAAACAACAAACATTTATTTTTCACTCATCAACCCTCTTTTGTCTCTTCTTATAATGGCACCAACCCCATTCATAAGGGCTCTACCCTGATGATCTAATTACCTTGCAAAGGCCCCCAATGCAATCACATCTCCAAATACCATCATATTGGTGAGCAGGACTTCAACATATGAATTTTGGGGGAAACAAATATTTTATTCAACACTTGAATCTATTTGTGGCACTACTTTATTCTGCTTGTCAAGGCTGTTTATATGGCTGCTTCCTCTAGACCAGGAGGAAAAGTAAAGGCCATATTATATTAACCTTTATCCCTATTAGTGCTTTGCATATAGTTGATATTAGTAAGTATTTATCTGATTAAATCCACTGTCATTTCTTTAGACAGAGAAATGGAAATAGAATCTGTGTTTGAATTTATTTAACATTTCAAAATAATTTGGAAAAGTAGTACATAGAAAAATTTGAAGTTCATACATGGCATTTAGTCTCATTAGATTGTACAACACTGCATGTATGTTGATGAACTTCAGGAAGATATAAAGAGGATGTAGTCAGATGGGTTGGGTATAAGACTTGAAATGTGGGAATAATGTATACAGCTAATACATTTGGGAATGATGCATATAGCTAATGAGTTCCAAGTTATGATTTCCAACAGATGGACAGGATTTAAGAGTCCATCTGGATTGTATCCTGAAGATTTTGACCAAATATGTTGCCTCAGCCAAAAAAACCAAACTAAGAAAAGTAAAAATAAATAAAATCATAAATTCAGAGGAGAAAAACAGTAACACATACTCATACTCAAAATTAGAAAGAAAACAGGAAATGCTGTCCTACCCATGTATAGACTCCTATCTGTTTAAATCTTGAATGGTGAATCTCAAAGTAGAAAAACTGTAAAGGCTGTAAGATGATTGAGAGAATAAAAGAACTGCTGAGTGAAGACAGGCTGACAATAAAGATCTTGAGTGTAGAAATATAATCTGAGAAAATATATTCAAGCAAAAGTCACTGTTTAAGATGTATATGGAGAATTCCTATGAAACTCAAAAATTCAAAAATTTAGGGGTATACTTCAGTATTTGACAAAGGAATTTTATTTTTTTTCCGGACAGAATAACATCTTTATTTTTTTTTAATATGAAATTTATTGTCAAATTGGTTTCCATACAACACCCAGGGCTCATCCCAAAACGTGCCCTCCTTAATACCCATCACCCACCCCCATCAACCCTCAGGTTGTTGTCAGTTTTTAAGAGTCTCTTATGCTTTGGCTCTCTCCATCTTTAAACTTTTTTTTTTCCTTCCCCTCCCTCATGGTCTTCTGTTAAGTTTCTCAGGATCCACATAAGAGTGAAAACATATGGTATCTGTCTTTCTCTGTATGACTTATTTCACTTAGCATAACACTCTCCAGTTCCATCCACGTTGCTACAAAAGGCCATATTTCATTCTTTCTCATTGCCACATAGTATTCCATTGTGTATATAAACCACAATTTCTTTATCCATTCATCAGTTGATGGACATTTAGGCTCTTTCCATAATTTGGCTATTGTTGAAAGTGCTGCTATAAACATTGGGGTACAAGTGCCCCTATGCACCAGCACTCCTGTATCCCTTGGGTAAATTCCTAGCAGTGCTATTGCTGGGTCATAGGGTAGATCTATTTTTAATTTTTTGAGGAACCTCCATACTGTTTTCCAGAGCAGCTGCACCAGTTTGCATTCCCACCAACAGTGCAAGAGGGTTCCCATTTCTCCACATCCTCTCCAGCATCTATAGTCTCCTGATTTGTTCATTTTAGCCACTCTGAATGGCATGAGGTGGTATCTCAGTGTGATTTTGATTTGTATTTCCCTGATGACGAGCGATGTTGAGCATCTTTTCATGTGTCTGTTGGCCATCTGGATGTCTTCTTTAGAGAAGTGTCTATTCATGTTTTCTGCCCATTTCTTCACTGGATTATTTGTTTTTCGGGTTATAGATTTTGGATACTAGCCCTTTGTCTGATATGTCATTTGCAAATATCTTTTCCATTTCGTTGGTTGCCTTTTAGTTTTGTTGATTGTTTCCTGACAAAGGAATTTTAAAACAAATAAGAAGTAACAACTTTTTCCAACAGGCAGTTATTAAACTCAATACTCCAAGAGGTGATATGGACTAAGAGTTGAATTCAGGGCTATTTGGGTGCTTGGGTGGCTCAATCTTGATTTCAGCTCAGGTCACAATCTCATAGTTGTGAGATCAAGCCCTTCATCAGGCTCCATGCTGAGTGTGGAAGCTACTTGAGATTTCTCTCTCCCCTTCACTCTCCCCATCTTTTCCCTCCCAAAATAAATAAATAAATATTTTTTTAAAAAAATTCAGGGTTATTCAATTCATACCAAGTTTAAAACTTGGGCTGGTTTAGAAATACAAATAAGTATTTTGAAATTAATTTTAGAGGGAAGCATCATGCCCTTCTGCCAAATACCTTTTATGCCATGAACAATCCCATTGATTAAGATGAGTATTTCTCAGGGATTGGTAGCTACATGCTCCTCTTGGTGAACTATGAATGGATACAAATATATGAGTCCTTTGGCTTTCAGTCTTATGTGTCTAAGGAACTATTTACCTGTAACCTACTGCTATGGACTGAATTGCATCCCCACCCTCAAATTCATGTGTTAAAACCTAACCCCACTGTGACTGTATCTGGAGATAGGGCCATTAGTAAAGTAATTAAGGTTAAAGGAGGTCATAAGGGTAGGACCCTAATCCATTAGGTCTGGTGTCCTTGTAAGAAGAGGAAGAGACACCAGAGTATCATGTGAAGACACATGAAGAAGGCACTGTCTGCAAGCTGAGGAGTGAGACCTCCCCTGTTGGTAGCTTGCTTTTGGACTTCCAGTCTCCAGAACTGTAAGAAAATAACTTTCCAGTTTTTAAGCCACCCAGTCTGTGGTATTTTGTTATAGCAGTCTGAGCAGACTAATACACTCACTAATGAATCACTAAAATTAAGTGAAATTATAAAATTTGGAGTCCATAAACAAAGGATATTATATTACCAGGGATATACACTGGCATTATATATATATATATATATATATATATATATATATATATGTATATGTATGTATGTGTGTGTGTGTGTGTATATATACATAGTGAACACATACTGACTGCTTAGTATGTGGTAGGCACTGTGTACATACAATTACTCCTTTAATCTTTAAAATTATGTAAGTTTGGTGCTATTAACTCTATTTTGCAGATTATGAAAAATCTGCAAATTATGAAAAATTGGGGGAGACCCCCCCTCAATGAGTATTTTGCCTAAAGTCACAGAACACAAAACTGGATTTCAAACTGATATCGGCCTATGCTTCTAATCACTGAATATTGTATAGAAACAGTGCTGTTCAATAGAAATATGATGTGAACCATATATGTAATTTAAATTTCTAGGAGGTGCATTTTATATTTAAAAATTTTTAAGTTTTATTTAAATTCCAGTTAGTTCACATACAGTGTAATATTAGTTTCAGGTGTATAATACTGGTTCAGCACTTCCATACCAATACTTGGTGCTCATCACAAATGCATTCCTTAATCCTCATCACCTATTTAACCCATCCTCTCCCTGCCCCACTTCCCCTCCGGTAACCATTAGTTTGTTCTCTATGGTTAAGAGTCTGTTTCTTGGTTTGCCTCTCTCTTCCCCCTTCCCCACCCTCCGCTTTGCTCATTTGTTTTATTTCTTAAATTATACATATGAGTGAAATACTATGGTATTTGTCTTTCTCAGACTGACTTATTTCACTTAGCATGATACTCTCTATCTCTATCCATGTTGTTGCAAATGGCCAGATTTCATTCTTTTTTATGGCTGAGTAATATTCCTGTGTGTGTGTGTGTGTGTCTGTGTGTGTGTGTGTGTGTGTGTGTCTGCGTGTGTGTGTGTGTGTGTGTGTGTGTGTGTGTGTGTATCACATCCTCTTTATCCATTCAATGGACACTTGGGCTATTCCCATAATTTAGCTATTGTAGATAATGCTGCTATAAACATAAGGGTGCATGTATCCCTTTGCATTAGTATTTTTGTATTCTTTGGGTAAATACTGAGTAGTGTGATTGCTGGATCATAGAGTAGTTCTATTTTTAACTTTTTGAGGAACCTCCATACTGTTTTCCAGAGTGGCTGCACCAATTTGTATTTTCACCAACAGTGTAAGAGGATTCCCCTTTCTCCACATCTTTGCCAATACTTGTTGTATTTTGTGTTGTTGATTTTAGCCATTCTGACAGGTGAAGTAATATCTCATTGTAGTTTTGATTTGAATTTCCCTGATGATCAGTGATGTTGAGCACCTTTTCACGTGTCTGTTTGCCATCTGGATGTCTTCTTTGGAAAAATGTCTATTCATGTCTTCTGCCCATTTTTTAATTGGATTATTCATTTTTGGGATGTGGTTTTCTAAGTGCTGTATAGATTCTGGATACTAATACTTTATCTGACATGTCATTTGTAAATATCTTCTTCAAGAGCCATATCTTAAAAACTAATGAGAAATAGGTAAAAATTAATTTTAATATCTTTCATTTTTATTAAAAATTCCTAAATGTTTATTTATTTTTAAGAGAGAGAGATACAGAGTGTGAGCAGGGGAGGGGCAGAGAGAGAGAGACACAGAATCTGAAGCAGGCTCCAAGCTCTGGGTTGTCAGCACAGAGCCCCACATGGGACTCGAGCTTAGGAACAGTGAGATCATGACCTAAGCCAAAGTCGGACGATTAATTGACTGAGACACCCAGGTGCCCATTAATATCTTTCATTTAACCCAATATATCCAAGATATCATCATTTCAGTATGTATTTAATATAAACAAGTATTAATAAGATATTTTAATTATTTCTTTAGAACTAAGTCTTCAAAAGCCAGTGTGTATTTTATTTAATTTTTTTAATGTTTACTTATTCTAGAGAGACAGAGAGTGTGTGTGTGTGTGAGAGAGGGAGGGACAGAGAGACGGAGACACAGAATCCGAAGCAGGATCCAGGCTCTGACCTGTCAGCACAGAGCCCGACATGGGTCTCAAACTCACAAACTGTGAGATCTTGACCTGAAGTTGAACGCTTAACCAACTGTGCCACCAAGGCCCCCCAGCCAGTGTGTATTTTAAACTTTCAGCACATGTCAAGCAAAATTTCCGTTTCAAGTACTCAATAGTTATATGTGGCCAGTGGCTACTGTATTGGAGGGCACATGTATTGGAGTGCAGCATGTATGTAAGGCAGTATAGCTTAGTAACAAGCCTGGACAAGATACTGCAAAGCTCCTACTTTTTATATGCATACATAGTTGGAATTCTTCCAATTTTCAGAAGGAAGCTTTATAATTATAGTACATCACTAATATTGTCTTAAGTTGTGGTTTTAAAGTACTCCTATTGGTGTGTTAAATGAAAATATTTACAGAATTGCTATTATTTTTTTCTTGTAAATTTACCTGTGGTTGACACTTTGTTATTATCAAGTTCCTTTTTCCTTAGAAAGTGAGAATATGTAGAATAAGAGGACTTCCTGGCCTTTTTTCCACCTAAATAGGTTATATAGTTAGAAAAAAAGAAAAATAAAACCACGGGGTAGATGAATCATTGGCCTCATCGCCACTAACACTGTTTATGGGCTTTTTTTTGTAACAAGTAAGATACAATCGTAAAACATGGTTGAGGTAGCTTCTGTGACCATGAAATAGAGTAATGCTAACCAGTTTACATAAATCAATTATGTTGAATGCAGAACTGTTGGCCCTATTAATGACCTTACTGTATGGGTGTGGTTTGGAAGTGTTTCTGAGGGTTTTCCCTCCTCTCACATTAGACTAACTCCAGTGTTGCAGAGAAGTGGTTATTTTTAAACCAAGTAAAAAAGAGCTTTATCATGTTATCATGGCTACATCTCCTTAAGACAGAAAAAAAAATGATTTTAGATGATCCCCTTCTGTTTCACTATATACACATTTATTGTCTCTAGATTCCAAGGATAAGTGGATAAATGTGATGGTTCACATCTGCCCTGTAACAAGTTAGAATCGGTTCTCTAAGGCAAATGTTTCTATTCCTTTGCTTTAGCTTTACCAAATGATCTGAGCTGAAGCAATCTTTTAAAATGGCTGTGATGCACTCAGTGTTTTCGAAAGCAAAGCATTGTAATCACTTAGATCCTTCATCTTTATTACAATGTGTCCAGTGGCTCTTCTTGTAGAATTAATGCATGGAGCTTCCATTAAGTGTTTTCTGAATCCACTTATAGATGGGCCGATCTATTCTCTCTACTAAGTATTCATATATAAGATTTGAAAAATATTCAGAAACATTGCCAATCAGGGAGGAAAAACCTGCACAAATGTCAGCTTTGATAAGAAAGAGGTGCTCTTTAGAGGGTTCTTAGGAGATTCAGGGGGGTTCCCAAGGGACGGTAGAATAAATATACTATCCGGAAAAACAGTTCAAGTTTGGAGCTCTTATAGTAGCCCTCCAAAATCTACAAATGGTTGTCAGCTTAGAAAATTAATGGGGAAAAATGGTTAAGAAAATAAACTCATTGGACTAATAAAAAAATACACAGCAATCAGCTGTGTATTAGTCAAGAAGCATGGGTCCAAATGAAAGAAGCCCAATACAAACCAGTTTAAATGCAAAAAAGACTCATCTGTTCACATAACTGAGGAACATTTGAAGAACATCTGACTTTGGGCATACCTGGATCCAGGGTCTCAAATGATGCTTTCATGATTCTCCTTCCTTATCTGTCTCTCCTTTCAGCCTCATTGTTCTTTTCTATTTTATAGGGCATTTCTCCCTATGACAGAAATATGGCCTCTGGCAATGCAGATGTCATTGCTGGTGTCATTGCTCTACACTTTCAGCTCTAAAGGGAAAGAGAAAACTATCGGCCTCCAATTTGGAAAATTTCATGAATATTGATTGCTCTGTGTTGGATAACTTGCCAAACTGGCCATTCAGACCAGTCACTATTCCCTGGGGTTAACTTGGCCTGGCTCACAGGCTCACCCTTCCCTGGTGGTGATGGGGAGTGGAGGTAAGATACTGATTAGCAACCCTGTCACATCCACACAGAATGGGGGAGAGGTGGTGCTTCAAATTGGAATAGTGCAAAGATAAAAAATAGTTATGTGTTTTCCAAAGCTATTGAAGAAAACATAAGTAGTTAAGGTTCTAAGAACTCTAGAAAAGTGCTTTTTCAAATTTGGAGATTTTGTTACAGAAGATTCCAATTCAGTCAGTCGGTTTGGGGTGGGAGTCTGAGATTCTGTATTTCTAAGCAAGCTTCAGGGACCACCCTTAAAGTAGTACTGTAGAAGACATTTGTAAATTGGGTATAGTTTTACAGCATCTGGTCAGCAGAAAACTGAAGAAGATTACCTATATGAGGTTGAATTTTGAAGGTTTTGGATTTAATTATTTGAATTATTCTTTATCAGCACCATCATACAAATTTTGATGTTCTTTTGGACCATACTGTTCTTTGGTGTAAGTGCTCTCAACTAGAAGGAGAGCAATGATTAGCACAATTACCTTGAACATAGTTTTGAGAAATACTTATGTAAGATACATCTGGGATATGCTGTTGTCCTTAAGACATAATATGAGAAAGAGAAAGGTATGGGGTTAGGGCTGGGACGGTAGTCTGTGATGGGGTGACACACTCACGGGGAAAAGGTTAGACTGAATAACACACCTTTCTGTGGGCAGTAGGAAGAAGTCCAGGTGGACAGAGTATGGCTTCTTGGTGCTCAGCATTAGAGAGAATTGGCAGCTAGTAATAGGGTTCCACCTCCAGGATTGGGACTTAGGGATAGTATTCAAGTGATGTGGATAGGATAGGAAATGAATACACAGACTAGCATGAGTGAAGTAAAGACTGAGGTAAAGTACAGAGGCTAGGAATGTGGGCAGATTATCAAGATAAGTATTTAAGGCACTAGAACCAGAGAGAAGGCAAGGGCTTGGTTTTGGAAGCACGGTTAAACTCAAGGTATCAAATCTGAGGTATAAGATGGAAAACAGGCTGCCTTGATGTCGATTCCCTTAGTGCTGAACAAGAGCTCTTCAGAGCCCATGCTGGAGGGAGCAGAAGTTGGGGGACTTGAGACAATGGAAGGAGTAAAGCCACAGGTCCCCCACTAAAAGGCCCCAGGTACAAAGGATGAATGTATTGACAGAAAATCAGACAAGTTAATTCAGTTGGAGAAAGTTCCTTGGCTTTTATGTGTAGCTCTTTACTGTGATTTTATAATTATTGATTAATGCATCAGCTGAGAAATGTGTTCTCTCCACTAGAGTAGTAGTGATACTAGGTAAACAGATTTGTAACCCAAGTCTGTATGATTGCCCAGAGATTCTGCAAACAGGAGGAGTAGACAGTCTATTGAATCTGACATACTTAATTTGAACTGTAGTATTTTCTCTTGGCCTGCTAGTTAGCTGCAAAAGACGTTCCGTAAGATACAAATTGAAAGGCTTACTAAATTTTAACTTCTTTGGATTTATTTCTTACAAGAATAAGGCTTTGGATCAAAGGAAGAAATCTGATTGGCAATCTATCTAGAATATAATCCAAAAACCAGAAATGATAGATATTTGTCTTCAAAATTCAGTAATTTCTATACCAAAAATTTATAGAGCAAAGAAATTCTCTAAGAGTATATAGGAAAGTGTGAGGACTTTAAACTTTAAAGGGATACTTGTTTTCTTTTCCAATTCCACCTTCAAAATACCTGCCAATGCTTTCACTCTGCACGTATTCACCCTTTCTCTCCAATTAGTCAATAGTGAGTGTAGCAGTAAGCTCCCTTTGGAAGTCCTTGGAACTTTCTCTGAGATGGGGAAGGTCCCCAGGACTTCTCTCAAATTCCAACATGACATAATGAGGGGGAAAAGGAACCAGAAATAAATGTGTAAAATGCATCTTGGGGTGCCTGGGTGGCTCAGTTAGTTAAGCATCCAACTTCAGCTCAGGTCATGATCTCGTGGTCTGTGAGTTCGAGCCCCACATCAGACTGTGCTGACAGCTCAGAACCTGGAGCCTGCTTTGAATTCTGTGTCACCCTCTCTCTCTGCCCATCCCCTACTCTCACTCTCTCTCTAAAAAAGAAATAAACATTAAAAAATTTTAAAAATTTAAACTATAACAAATAGTCATGCAGCTTTGATATCCTTGGATAACTGCTAAACCCCTTTTATAGAAGGGGGAGAACAAAAGAATCTATGCAGAAGGCAATAGCAGTCACAGAAGTTTAAGAAGTAACTCAGAGACAACATGTATATTTTGTGGCAGAGGTTCAAGAGTAAGAAACTACATTTTAAAGAATTCTGAAAAACATTGATTAGGGAATGCCTTATTAACAAGTAGATATAAATTAAAAACCAGAATGTCCCTGGTGATTCATAGTGACTCAGCTAAGGTAATTTGGTAATCCTAACACAGGATATGTTTTGAAGGCCTCTTCAGGTGTGGGGGGGGCGGTGTGGAGATGAAAGAGGAAATCAATTTAATGTTTTTCATTGAGAGAATTAAAATTATGCAAAATTATTTTTTTTTTGCAGTTTGATTCATCAAATGAATAAGCACATGTCTATTTGACACTCTATCACTCCCACCTGAAAGCACAAACATGCTGAAGCCTTCTTAATTGACTCCAGAAAGCTGATGGTATCCTTTTTACTTTTTATAATAACTTTAGAAAATGTGCAAAAATAGTGCAAAGATTTCATATATATGCTTCACCCAGTTTTCCCTAATGTTAACTATTTACTTAACCATTGTACAATGGAAAAACCAGGCTTAACTTTGGCACACTGTTATTAACTAAATTATGGGCTCTGATAATAGTCACTTCTAGTAGCACTTGAATTTCCTGCTTTACATTTCCTGTTATCCCCTAACTCTTAAGTAAAATTTTATTCAGAAGTTGTGGCTTCACATTAGCTATGCTTCAGGGATTTTAGTGGGGAGTCTGTCCTACATGGATGGAGGTGAAAAAGGGAGAACAGAATCTTCTTCGTTGAAGCCAGAGAAGTTACAGTGAAAGGATCATAGGCAGAGACAGCTGTACCTACTGGCGATGTAGTCTCATATATCAGCAAGAGTGTGGTATCAAGACAAGGTGGTCATAGAAGAAAAACATAAAAACACTTGTAACACAATATGTGGAACTTTCTTCAACCAAGGTAGCTTACTTCAACCAAGCCAACTGAGTCCACTGTAATTTCCACTGTATTTAGTGGAAGTGTGACCTGTGATCCTGTGACCTTATTTTGTAGTTACATGTTCTTAAAGCCTAGAAGTTTGGGAGAGACCTATTAAAGTTTATCTTGCCAGTTTTGACCCATCATTCCAGTTTAGTGGGATCATCTTGAATTTTGTTTCTATCATCCGTCATATTAATTATTATTTTTAGTTATAATTCTGTACCTTTAAAAAACATGACGCTTTTTTTAACCTTCATCTAAGTCCAGAATAAAAATGTTGACTTAAGATGGTGACTTGTAAGGGCACCTGGGTGACTCAGTCGGTTAAGCCTCCAACTCTTGGTTTCAGCTCAGGTCATGATCTCGCAGTTTTGTGAGTTCAAGCCCCACATCAGGCTCTGTGCTGGCAACACGGAGCCTGCTTGGGATTCTCTTTCTCCCTCTCTATCTGCCCCTCCCCTACCCATGCTGTCTTTCTCTCAAAAATAAATAAACCTTAAAAAATTGTTTTAAAATAAATTATAAATAAATAAATAAATAAATAAATAAATAAATAAATAAGGTAACTTGTGGCACTGCACTGTGGTCTTCTCTGAAGCTAGAGAACTAATGGCTCAATTTACGGTTTCTAAAATCTACCCTTTTTCCTCTTTCTGAGCTAAGGAGATTATCTTCCCATTCCAGGATTCTGGCATTTCTCCCATTGTCCATTGATTCTCTAAGATTTCTGGACTCAGACACTACCTCAATACTTTCTTTCCAGGTCCAAGAATATAATTCATTGGGGCACCTTACTGGCTCAGTTGGTACAGCATGCAACTCTTGACCTCTGGATTGAAAGTTCAAGTCTCACATGGGGTGTAGACAGTACTTAAAAAAAAATAGCAAAATCTTAAAAAATATAATGTAATTCATTAAGGTTTAAAAATCTGAAGTTGTTTAATGTGGCTAAGTTTCCCTTTCTGATCTCTACCTATCAGATAGTCATTTACCAATAATTATTTAAACTGTCAAAAGATTAAGAGATTTTTATTGTGAGTGGAAAGAGGCAAATGCCTTGCACATATTATGTACTCAATATATGCTGAATGAATGGACAGATGATTACAGGATGATTGAATGAATGAATGGATTTCTGGCCAGTTTGCTAATCTGTAACAGTGATACCATTGGGGTGTTGAAAGTAAAAATACTTCTTCATGAGAAAAAGTGCTTCTTCATGAGAGAGAATAATAAATTACTAGTTAAGATGCTATAAATCAATCAAAAACCAATGTTAACTAACTAGAATTTAAATAAAAATTTAAAAAGAAAAAAAAACCCAAGCTGCTTCCTTTAGCTAATAGGAATACTATTTTAGCTGATTATAAATTAGTATCTAAGTAGAAAATGTGTCAAAAGACCTGACTTTCAACTTTTAAATTAGTAGAACAAGGTTAAGACTTTTTTTTTTTTTTTTGGTCTGTAAACCTATGTAATTTTATTGCTTTTTTTAACATCACAGTGGTTTATATAACTTCATTTAGGTCACAAAATCTTTCAAGATTTGAGAGTTCATAATTGAAAACAAAATAAAAGTATGCTTGGAAGAAAAGACTGGAGATGACTAGACAAAATCTCTAAGGTCACTTTCTTTCTTTTTTTTTTTTTTTCAATATATGAAGGTTATTGTCACATTGGTTTCCATACAACACCCAGTGCTCATCCCAAAAGGTGCCCTCCTCAATACCCATCACCCACCCACCCTCCCCTCCCTCCCACCCCCCATCAACCCTCAGTTTGTTCTCAGTTTTTAAGAGTCTCTTATGCTTTGGCTCTCTTCCACTCTAACCTCTTTTTTTTTCCCTTCCCCTCCCCCATGGGTTTCTGTTAAGTTTCTCAGGATCCACATAAGAGTGAAACCATATGGTATCTGTCTTTCTCTGTATGACTTATTTCACTTAGCATCACACTCTCCAGTTCCATCCATGTTGCTACAAAGGGCCATATTTCATTCTTTCTCATTGCCACATAGTACTCCATTGTGTATATAAACCATAATTTTTTTATCCATTCATCAGTTGATGGACATTTAGGCTCTTTCCATAATTTGGCTATTGTTGAAAGTACTGCTATAAACATTGGGGTACAAGTGCCCCTATGCATCAGTACTCCTGTATCCCTTGGGTAAATTCCTAGCAGTGCTATTGCTGGGTCATAGGGTAGGTCTATTTTTAATTTTCTGAGGAACCTCCACACTGTTTTCCAGAGTGGCTGTACCAGTTTGCATTCCCACCAACAGTGCAAGAGGGTTCCCATTTCTCCACATCCTCTCCAGCATCTATAGTCTCCTGATTTGTTCATTTTGGCCACTCTGACTGGCGTGAGGTGATATCTGAGTGTGGTTTTGATTTGTATTTCCCTGATGAGGAGTGACGTTGAGCATCTTTTCATGTGCCTGTTGGCCATCCGGATGTCTCCTTTAGAGAAGTGTCTATTCATGTTTTCTGCCCATTTCTTCACTGGGTTATTTGTTTTTCGGGTGTGGAGTTTGGTGACATCTTTATAGATTTTGGATACTAGCCTCTAAGGTCACTTTCAATGAAACATTTTACATCTTTTTAAAATCAGCTTTGGGGCGCCTGGGTGGCTCAGTCGGTTGAGCGTCCGACTTCGGCCCAGGTCATGATCTCACGTCCGTGAGTTCGAGCCCCGCGTCAGGCTCTGTGCTGACAGTGCAGAGCCTGGAGCCTGTTTCAGATTCTGTGTCTCCCTCTCTCTCTCTGACCCTCCCCCATTCATGCTCTGTCTGTCTCTGTCTCAAAAATAAATAAACGTTAAAAAAAATAAAAAAATAAATAAATAAAATAAATAAATAAAATAAAATCAGCTTTATTGAGGTATAATTTACATACAACAAAATTCACTGATCTGAAAGTGTAAATTTCAGTAAGTTCTAAGAGGACCTTTTTCTTTTTAACTGGAAAGAAAATCACTAATTAGTAGATGGAGAATTCTGATTTCTGTTATCCTTTTTTTAAAAAAAATATGAAACAATATTATTTGAATCCTTTGAATTTAGCTTCAACATTAATGTCACTATCATTACCAGGGCTATTTACTCCATTTTTTGAGATCTCTAACAGAATTTTCCAGACCACATCATTTTCATTTCTATACAAATTATTTGAGCTATTTCACTTTTTAAAAAAGACCATCGTGCTATCACTACATGCACATTACATTAGGAAGGTAGGTTTTTGCTTTCCTCTTCTAGGTTGCTAATCTCTACAACAAAACATTTTTATTTAGTTATTATTATTCACTTAGTTTTAACTTAGCTTTTGAATAGGCAATGATTCACATGGTTAAGCAAATTAAAATATACAAAGTATACAGTGAAAAGCCTCTCTTCCACCTCTGTCCCCATCTGCTCAGTTGCTCCTCCAGACTTGAACTTGAAACTACTGTTTATAGTTTCTTGTGTATTATTCCAGGGTTTATGTATTCAGATATAAGTAAATATAAACTTATAGGTCTCATTTCCCACATTTTGAAGAACTTGTACCTTTAACATTCACCATCTTCCCTAGCAATCAGTGGGCCCTTCCTTCTTTTATTTTTCTTTTAGGAAAAAAAGGCCATTTTTATAGAACTTCAGATTATTCACACTAAAGTTTCCTAAAATTAAACATAAAGATTCTAGGTATCCTTTAGTTATTTTCATTCATCCATTTGATTCATTCATTCTGCAAAAATCTATTGATTTGTTTGCTGTGTCAAAGATCCTGCACTCAGTTCTTAGAGGATTACAAAGATTATGGATCTTGCCCTGGAAGAACATGTAGTATAGTAATAGATATAAGACATGAAGCTAAATTAACTATGATAGATGCATAAAATGGCACAGCAGTTCAAAGAAAGGAGAGATTAGTTAAATCCTATGGATCAAGGAAGACCCTCCCATTTTCCTGGGAGGAAAATGACCTTTGAGCTGAGCCATGAAACTTGGATCTAGGTACCTATGGAGATGGGATGATGAAAAAGGAAAACATTCTATGATATATCTCAGCAGTCTTGTTTGGAGAGTGACAGAAACTCAAAGTAGCTTAAAAAAGAAAGAAAAAGTAGGAGGGTACTATATTCACTCCTGTAACCAAAACCAGAATAGACAAGACTGGAGCTACCTTTAGTGTCAATAGCATACAAAGACTTTATCAGCATTAGCCTTTTCTGTCTCTCCTTCCTCCATTCTGCCTCTTCTCCTAACAGGCTCCTTCTTGTAACAGGTGACATGATTGTCAATAACTTTGGCATCATATTCTTAACTGCTTTCAACCAAGAGTAAAGAGAGAGTTACTTCTCTGCTTCCAACTCAGAAATTTTGGAAAGACTGGCCCAGTTTGCTGATTATACTCTGCTGTGAGTTGGGAAGGCAGGTACTATGTTTGCCAGCCCCGCTGGAAACATCAAATTGGGAAGAGCAGTTCCTAAGAGTGCTGCTATCAGAAGGTAGGAAGGGGTGCAGGGGAGGCACAAAGTATGGAGGTCTACTTACGCCTGCAGAATGAACAAAAGCAAGAAGGCAGCAAATTGCAGGCCACGATGTGAATATGGTGAGAAGCTCAGAAGTGAGGCATTTGTTGTGAAAAATTTAGGAGGTACTCTCAGATGCCACCCCTAAACCTGTAGAACTCTGAGGGGGTACGGTGGGGGAGAGGGGGGAGAGGGAGGAAAGGGGAGGGGGAGGGGGAGAAGGAGAGGGAGGGAGGGGGGAGGGGGGGGAAGAGAGAGAGAAGGACCTCCTTAAATGTTACACCTTAGGCAACTTGCTTGCTTCAACATAATTTTGGCCCTGTTTAGAAGGAAGGGGTGCTCAACACTGTTGAAGATCAACAGGCTGAGTAGTTGAGGACCCAGTAGAGTGACCTTTGAGGGGACAGTTATGATGGAATAATGCCAGTAAAAGCCAGATTGCAAGAAGTTAAGAAGTATCTAGTGAAGAAATGGAGGCAAAGAATGTAGACTACTCTTTCCTCTCTTACAAAGTTTGGTGGTAGAACGAATGATAGAGAAGGAATTGCAATTTAAAGGGAAAGCTGGAGGCCCAACAAGTTTATTTTACTTTACTCTATTTTTAATATTGGTTCTATTTGACCCAAGAAGCAGTCATCTACTTCCATGGAATGACTTGAAGGATTCCTGGCTCTCTGCCAACCAAAAATAATTTTGTACTAGCTTACTAGTGATGTCTGAATTGTTACCATTAGTGATTTGGGTTTATTGAATTAAAGGATTATCTCCTAGCAGTTAGTAAGTACCCTCCTAGGCCCCCATCTGTAGGTAATTCATTAAGCTTTTAGCAGCTATTTGTATGTCAATGTGAATTGGCTTATCTGATTTTTTGGTAACCACTGAGAATAGATTTTGATCAAGGGAGGGTAGAGAGCACTGAGGGTTTCTGACGGTTTGGGATGTGACACCTGTAAGGAGGCAAAGTGAAAAATCCTCAAAAGGAAAGGTGGGGTTCTAAGGGATAACCTGTCTATCTCACAGTCCTACCCAAGGCCAGCTCTATATCTGTAATCTGAAACTCACTTTCCCTCTATCAATGAAACACCTTTAAAAACAGCTTTTGAGTAAAACTTTGTAAAAACTTTCTGGGGAAATACATATTGTCCTGGATAAAAGAAAACCTGGAGTCAGAAAGCCTGTTCTGAAAGACATGAAGGAAGGTAGGAAGGTAGGAAGGTAGGAAGGAAGGAAGGAAGGAAGGAAGGAAGGAGAAAAGAAAGAAAAAAGAAACAGAAAAAGAAATACTTGGCCTGTGCAGAGGCAGAATTACCTGGAAGCAAGCGACACTAAGGTTACAAGGTACCTTACTTGCACAGACCCCTTCTCAAACGCCCTGGGAGGGATCCTAGCAATATGCTCACATGATCATGCATTTTTGGAAACGTTGCAAAATAGGTAATTTAACTATAATAGACCACTGTCTCTGTGCACTTCTATTTTCCCTTTGTCATTTCCCCTAGTGCTGGGCACCACTGGAGTAACCATTTTTCTATCTGGTAGCTAAAGTGAACTTGAGTTGGGGATACAGTTTGGGTTTAGTGGTACATATTTTACGGTTTGTTGTCATTTCTGTGTATTGTTAGGCTATTGCTAGCTCCTTTGGTGCAGGGATGTCTTGTAGGAATATTCCTACTTCTGTTGTGCTGATTTATGTGTCACAACAGGAATATGTAAGGCCTTTGATTACAAACTGGTTAATGAGTGTTGTCAATGCAAAGGTTACTTAAGATGGGTCACCGTTCAAGGAAACTGAAAATGTCCTCACATCTTATGTTCACATACGAAAGAAACTTCCTAGAGGCTTTCCCAAATTTGATACCAATCTAAAAAATTACATATGGCATTGCCAATAATGAGCTATGAAACTGAAACTTTTCTAAAATCTGAATAATAAAAATATTAAAAACCAACCCATACTAAAGACTAAATTATCTTTCAAGACTGTACTGTAAAATTATTGTCATATATAGAAGCAATCAAAGAACACATAGGAGAAAAAAGTAGGGAAAAAACTATTCTAGAGGTATATGTGACAATTAATAAAATGATTTTGTTATTTGGATTTTGTAATGTGTGTTGTATTTGCTCAGTTTAAAAATTTTATAGTTGTTGTGATTTCTTACGTCCAATTTTGTACTCATAATTTTATATCCTTTACCTTATAGGGCATCCTCCCCTCCAAATTATTTAAACTTCAAGGCCTACAAACTCTGGATTCTTCCCTGGTCCTGTGGCTGAGCAAGTAATGTGAGCCCCGTTTTCTTATCTGGAAGGTAGAAACCATACCTGCTGACTTCCCTCACAGGATTCTTGTGAGGAAGTGAGATGGTGCAGCTGAAGGGACTTCATTATTAGCTATGAAGAGCCACATAAATATAAGTAAAGCAGGATAAATATAAGTAAAGCAGGGTCACTGCTTCTTCCTCAAAAAAAAAAAAAAAATAGACCTTGCACTTTCCCTAAAAGGTTATCTTTTCAGTGATTATACTTACATTTGAGGTTATCCTGAATTGCAGGATAGGCTAAAATCCCTTTGGAGAACTTCATATATAATGATGAGCAGCGCCAACCAGAGTTAAAAGCCTAAGAAAGAGTGATGTTGTATTAGCACAAGTTTACCCATTATCAAGGTTGGGAAACCAACATACTGGGTCTTCCCTGCTAGGGGTGGTGAGCAGAGCTGCTTCTAAAAACAGCATTTAGCATTCAAATTCAATAATATTCCAAATGTGTAGATGACATCTATTAAAACACAATTTTTAAGGGGAGTTGTACACCTTATTTCCGTGGCCTAGCATTTAACCAGGAAAAATGGGAATAGGAGAGTTCCATTCACTGAATACTTATTATATGTGAGGGTCTGGTCTAGGTGCTTTATCGCAAACATTCACCACGTCCCTGGATATTATCAACCTCATATTGTAGAAGTAAAAGTGAAGGCTCAAAGAGTTGAGTGACTTGCCCAAATCCACAGTGATTAGCAAGGTCTCTTTGATCCCACCATTTTAGGCATCAGTCTATTGCTATATGCTATTTACAGTATAGTTTTCCTTTTCCTATTTGCTTGTCTGTTTTAAATTGATGAATCCAGCTCGTAGCATCACATTTGCCTGCAAAAATTATTTTGGAGATCAGATGTCTAGTGTATATGCATACGCTTTTAGTTTAAATGCATACTTTATCATGAATTTATGGAAAGTCAGTATATCCAATGCAATAGAATCTGCCTTAAATGGTACTTAATTTGAATGGACAAATCTTTAATAGGAATCTTAAATATCTGAAAATGTTTGAAATGCATAATAAACTAGTTACCACCAACCAGACTGTTCATGTATCAAATTAATATGCACAGTCTAAACTTAGATATTTGATTTCATGCTAAAAAACTCAGGGCTATTCTCTTCAGTCTGAAAAACATATAGTAAATCAACATTCTGAGGTTGCAGACTGAGAGTGCCAGGCTAAAATGACTTTCCAAGAGGCAGCTGTATCTATATTTTATCAGAACTCAAGATTACACACAGTTCACTTCCTTCTGTCCATTAAAATTTTAAATTCAGATGAGTTTAGCAACCAGTGGATTTTCACAGGGCTTTTGTGATTTAAGATTGTAATGAAAATTCTGTTTTTCACCCCTTAGCCTAAGCATGGAGGTGGAATACCAATCCAAGATCTTAAAATTGGACACTTTGAATTTGTTATTTTGTGTGTTTATGTTTTAATTTGTAGGTCAAGACTAAAGTGGGGGTGGGGGAAGGAGAGAGACAAAGAAAGGAGTTATTTTGTAAGAAGAAACCTTTTTCATAACAGACAAAAATATTAGGAATTATATTTTATAGGGTTCAGAGGGTGTAATAAATAGAATTTTCTAAACCTAAGGAGATGACTCTTACCTTACTGTTTGGGGAAAATGTGTGTGTGAGAAGTTAATTTTCATGTTATGAACTCCAAGCCACAGGGTTCTAAAAAAAACCACACACTTAGAGGGGGTATCATCCCAGAGAACCTGACAAGTAGGTAAGAGCTTGTAACCTGAAGTATTTAAGTGAACTCTGGGTCCAGGTTCTATTTGCCATTTTCGCTGTTCAAATGAACTCAGAACTAGCAGCGCTCCTCCACTAATTCGGGACAGGTTTTAACGAAGATACATTAATTATTTCAGTTTAAAAATATTTATTGAGCACCTACTTCTAGGCCAGCCCTGGGAATATAAAGATGAATAAAATTCAATCCCTGCCCTTAAAGAGCTTACACTCTAGCGGGAGGTGGGGCGGAGGGGTTCAAACATATAGACAAATGCACAAATACATCACAGCAGTTAAAATAGACGTTAGATAAAGTACTGTGAGACCGCTAAAGAGGAAGTAGAGAAGTCTCTGTGGGGAGCCCGCTGAATCAAGAAAGACTCCTGGGAAGTGGGATCGGCTTCCAGGATCGAACGGTTAGCCGTCGAGGTGTCGGGGGCTGCGTTAGGTCGGCAGAGGAAGTGGAAACCGCGCGAGCAGAGGCACACAGCGTGAAACTGCTTGCTGTGCTCTGGGATGGCCCTCACACCTATTTATCTTCGAACCAGGAGAAAAGGAGGGGTGTGGGGAGGAAATCAGTTCGATCCCTGACGCTGGGGTAGGTCTAAAGAGGTTTGGGAATATAAATCCTAGCAGATAGAGAGCTGCCCGGCATGATTCTGGGGAGATTTGTAGGAGCCGAAATGGGAGCGGCCAAGTTTCTGAAAGACCGGGGCTCCGGTGGCAGCGGAGGCCTGCGGAAGTTTGTGCCGCTGCGGGCATTTGGCTCTCAGGACGCTCTGCTGTGGGTCCCCAACCCCGACGGCTGACCCGCGGATCTTCGGGGCTCGCAAAGCCCTCTCGAGGCCTCAGAGCCTGCAGATCCTACTCCCTGAGTATGGAGCCTCTCTGCGCTCCGGTCACCGCTTGGGCAACTCACGCGACTCCGCCGAGAGCCTGCGGTGACAACTGCCGTTCCCTGGTCCGGGGACACCAGGACGCTTACCGCTGCCGGTCGCGGGCGACCCTGCCCGCGCAGCCTCCTCACACGCAAGGCGAACGCGCGCCGCAGCAACCCGCGCAGGCCCAGACCCGCGGCGCATCGTCTTGCACGAGGCTGGCGAACCGCCGTAGCGCCGTCAGAGGCTCGAGGGCGAGCGCGCGCCTTAGTTGCTCCTGTGGCGCGCATTTGTTTATCGCCTCACCTGGGTTTTTAACCCTTCTCCCCCCCCCCCCCCCCCGCCCCTTGATTTTGAGAGGTTTCTCTCCTGGAGCTGTTTTGGGTCAGGCAGTCTAACAACAGGAGTGGCTCCCGGCCTACACGTCTCAGAGCTCCCAGGGCGCTGGACGGAAAAGGTGGGTGTGTGGAGTTGTCACCTCACGGAGTCGCGATTCGAACCCTGGCGGAGGGAATCACCTTCCCGGTACTGGGGACGCACTATGGAATTCTCCCGGGGAAAAAAGTTCGTGCAGACCTCCTCTCTCAGGCCTGCCTTCCCTAGGGGACCCACGCACCCGCCGCCCCTGCCGCCATTTCCCAGCAGGCCTCCAGGGGGCCTCCCGGCCGCGGCCTTCCTGCCGGCCGCTCCGGGCCCCCGCGCGGGGTGGGACGCGCCTCGGCGCCCGGGCCAGTGTGCGAACAATGACCCCTTCTCCCCTCACCGCCGCCTCTTCCCCGACACCGCCCCCCTCGCACCCCCAGGCAAACCTATTAGCCATTCAGGCCGACAAAACCCCGCGGCCCCGCGCATTGTCCCGCGGAGCTCCCGGCCACCGTCATTAGCCCTGATTACGCTGAGCCGCCTGACAGCCCTGCGGGCCGCTCGGCAGACCCCCCATTCACTGCCGCCCCCGGGCCCCGCCTCACAATAGGAGCGGAAATCGTCCGCGCTCCCGCGTCCCGGCTGAATAGAGCAAAAAAGCTGCTTCTCTTCTCCTCCCGCCCCATTCACGTTCTCTTTGGATACAATATTTTTTTCCTTTTTGTTAAAATTAGGGAGAGAGAACGGGGTCAAGGAAGATTTTGATTGAGCTCTTTGCCTGTCATTTGTTTAATGTAAACAAAGAGCAAGTCCTCCCCCACCCCAGCCTCTCATCCCCTCCCTCCCGGATTTTTATAAACAAACTGGAGGAGGGAAAGGGGCGGGGGGGGGTGGCGAGCGCGGCGGGTGGAAGAGGAGTGGGTCATTAAAGTGGAGGAGAGAGGAACTGCGGCATTTGGGGAGCGGGAGCCATCGCGCTTTTGGTGGAACTGGCGGGTGGTTGAAATATTTATAACCGATAAAGGGGCCTGAGTTGGTTAAATCCTCACATTGGTCAGATCCGTTGAATTGTTAGAATGCAGCTTCTTTCCACTCTGCTGGAGTAATTGCTTTTTGGGAAATTGTTACAGGAAATAAATTTCATGAGAAGACAGAAAGGAAACCCATCAAATGGAGATTTCTCCAAATTCGGAAACTTTCAGCATTGCTACTACCTGGAATTAAACACAAACAAACCAACCAACAAACAAACAAAACCTTTCTAGACTAGGATAAAACTGATATGGGGAGAAAAAATCTTAGAAAAAGAATTTTTAGGATACCTGCCCATGGGAATTTTTGGACCAATTAACATAAATATCTGTGTCATGATTTGGAACAATTTCCAACACATGATCATCAAAGAATTGACTACTCACAAGAGCAGTTAAGTGCCACCAGGTTTCAGATAAACGTTTTAAAAATAAAGTAATGTGTCACCCCTTAAGATTCTAACATGAAATTAGATAAATGAACCTACAGATTGGTGAAACAGAATAGCTACTTTATAATGTAATCCTTAGGCAACATGTTACTTTAAGCAAATTAGGTGTACTTTAAAGGCTTTCACCAAAGCAGGAAAAAAAGCCCTCCATAACTGTTTGGTTTTGTCTTTTTTGTCAAGCCGTAAATGTTATTTAAAAATTATTTGTAAAGAGAAAGCTTAGCTCTTATCAGTGTTACCCTTTTTTTTCTTGAGAATGCGGAATGGACATTTTCTTCTGCTTTTAGGCATCATTTGAACTGGTTGAGTAGGATGGGATTTTTAGAATCTCAAATGCCTCTACATCATTTACTAATTTGTCCTTTCCCTTCCTTCTTGTACCTGGAAACATCAGTTTAAGAGAGAAAATTTGCTATTTTCTCCAAATGCTGGTCTGGGCAGCTCCTTTGTTAGCGTCTGGAGGGTCTGGGAAACAAGAATGGAAGTCTCTTGATATTTCATTGAAGCACAATACTCCTTTGCAGATTCAGGACTACAGTGAAACAAGGCAAGCACCTATAGGGCAAAATTTAAAACAGCTCTCATTCCTAGATGCCTTGCACTTGCTGTACTTGCTTGACCTTGAGAGTGAATGCCTCCTTAAATTTTGTACTCTAGGTGCTTCCATTGCCTCATAGGAGTCCTGGCCTTGCTCCTTGGCATTCAAGGAACTAGGTGGGGAGGGAGGGCATTCTAGAAAACAAGAGTCTTCAGGAAGCTCTACCATGCTAGCCTTTCTGGACCCACAGAAGGGCATTTGCTTGCCTTCCCGAAGAACGCCATCTTGATCACAAAGATATCCCCACTCCTTCCATCTAGAGCTCTTGTGCAAGAGAGTTTTGGTTGTTAACAATTCTCTGGATAAGGGCCCCAGTATACAATGACAACAATTTATAAAACCCAAATGAAGCCAAATTTGGTTAAGTGATTTAGAAACCAAAAATCAACCCTTTTTCATGTCTTTGGTTTCTCTCATATCTCTTGTCATATGACTGCTTTTTGTCTTCCATGGCTTCACTTATTTTATCTTATTTGTTTGTTTGTTTGTTTATTTATTTAGGTTTGGACATTGGCACTTCTACCCAAATAAGTTAGTAGGCTTCTGAACCAGAGGACATCTGCTAAGGACAGAGAGGTAAATTGAAAAGAGTCCTGTGTGTGTGTGTGTGTGTGTGTGTCTGTGTGTGTGTGTGTGTGTGTCAGGAGGAGCTCAAGGAGAGAAGTTCAGCTTAAGTGATTTAAAGATCAATGTCAAATTTTATAATATGCAACCCATTTCACTAGGAAAAAAAGCTTAAGAGACTCTGGATAACATTTACTTTTTTAGTGCAAGGACATTGTTTAGTTTTCTTTTTTTGGTATGTGTGTGTGCCTGCACAAGTTAAATCTAAGAATATTTGATAGTTTTAATCGAGGCCATTGAAGGACAAGGAAGCTCTAGATGACTTATTTCATGTTTGATACAGAGATCAGATTTTTAAAATGCCATCCTCTGCAGCCTCTATTTCACCTCAATATGTGACATAACATCCTTTCCTTCATCTAAGTATCCTTTTTGTGGCAAATAATGTTTGATAAAAACCTTCTCTGCAGCAAGATGTTCATTTAGTTATTAAAACTTCTCCTATCTTTTGTCTTATTTTAATATGAGTTTAATCCTAAATGTAGTATATATCCACTTTAGCATGATCGGGGGGTGCCTATTTTGTATGGGAGAGGGCCTAAAAGGAGATGGAAAACCTTTCTAATTGCAGAGCCTGTGTCAGAATAGTCTTGCATTTTTATAAAATAGGACTCACGACTGAGTCCCAGAGTTTAGCTTCTTAAATTATTCCTGAAAGCCACTAACATTTCATAAAAGTGAGTGTCAGGTGGACAAGCCATAGTAAACCGTGCTTGGGGATGTGTGGAGTTGCCTTATAGGGGATGCTCATGTTGCCAACTTCTGGGTTTAAATATATGCTACATATGCACATGTACATATATACATACAAATATACAATTTGTTGGGCAGGTGGTTATGAATCTACCATGGGCCACTTAAAAAATATACCAGGAGACGTCAGAGAAAGCAAAAGGTATAGAGAAGACTCTCCGGAGACTATTTGTACAAGGGCCCCCTGCTTACCTGGTGAAATGTTTTGTTTTGTTTTGTTTTGTTTTTTTAAGAATCTGAGAGCAGCCCACTTAATTAAGAAAGGTTGATCACCAGGTTTTTATTGTTTGGCTTCTTCACACAGAACCCCTCTGTTCGAAACCCTGCGCCTTTAGAAACAGCAAGTTCCCAAGATACAGAGAAACCTACCACGGTAGTCTCTTAAATAAGTAAATAAACAGCATATATATGTTTTGTTTTGTTTTTTTAAAACTTCAAAGCAAAAGTTATACATATATAACAGCGTCCTTTCGACGTGAAATACCCACGGGAGATTCAGGACAGGCGCTCAGCGGTGCAGTTTGGGTTCCGGAGGCATCTCTGCAGTAAAATTCTTGGGAAAAAGCAAAGCAAGGAGAACGTGGCGCTGGGTTGAGCCTCACCGCGGGCCCCTTTAATACCGGCCGGAGGGCGCCAGTGGAGCCAGGCCGGGCGGAAACGCGCAACCCGAGCCCCGCGGGTCCCTGGCCACCTGGTTTCGGAAGCGCTGGGTTTGCGTGGTCTCTCATCCTCCCTTACTATTTCATTTTGTGTTGTTTTAATAGTGGATTCTGTTTCCGAGTGTGCTGGATGGGCAGCTCAGATGTCGCACTCGCTGTCGCTGGACGTGATGGAGATGGCCGAAGTGGCGGCCTTGCTGGAGAGGCTGGCGGCCGGGCTGGCTGCGGCGCCCAGCACCTCGGGCATGCCCTCTTCCTCAGCCCTTAGAGCCCGCCCGGAGCCCTGCGACATGACCTGCTGCTGGAGTCTATGGGAAGGAAAGAGACACCAGTCACAGCGCGTAACATAGCCTCCCCTTGCGCCCCCTGCGCCCCCCTCCCCCGCTTTGCATCCCTTAAGCCCAGAGGCTAGCGGATCTCCCACAGACCCCGGCAGTTAAAGTAGGAAAAGTGAGGCAACGGAAGCCAGGAAGGATTCCACAGCTGGCCGCCTCTCCAAGTAGCCCAGCAGTTGTCCCATCCTTCTTCTGAATCCTTTCTGGGCTCCCCATCTGAGATGCTGGGCTCACAGGGTCGTTCGCGGTTGTTGGCCGCCTTTGTGAGATTTACAATACTGTCAAGATAAATGAGGTGTGGGTGACAAAGGCATATCGGGCTCCGGGATAGGGAACCCATTTCCCATCGTGCGTCTCCTCCAGGCGCACGCTCCTGTCAGTGCCCTACAGTAAGCCGGTCGGACCAAAGCTAAAGGCAAAAAGGGCTGTCTGAGGATTGCATGGAGCATTTGGTCCTGGGAGATGAGGCTGGGTTCTTGGACAAAATGTTTGGCTAATGTAGAGCCACACGCTGAGGAAGCGACAAACCTCAACTGACTATAGTTTGCTATTTTGAGGAAGAGTCGTCCACGCGGAAAAAGAACTCATCTTTCATCCAGAAGTCTATCGAAAATTATTTTCAAAGCATTAGAGGACGCATCTGGGCTTTTAAAACGACAACACTGACCTGCCACATTGCTAATAAGTCAGGCTTCGCTTAATAGGAGCCTGGGCCCAGGCTGACAAGAATTAGCTTTGGGCCTTGGGGGTCCCTAAATGTTGCTGGAATTTTAATGTTTACACATTTTAATGTTTAATCTTTCCTCTTTTCAATGCAGCCTTGGTTTTATGACTGGAACCAGTGGCTGGGGCGACCCCCTAAGTTCCAAGAATGAGGGAGAGAATGGAGAACCAAGAGCCCGGAAGGAACTCCCCCCGCCCCCCGCCCCCCCTTACCCGCCCAGGATCCCAGAACGCAGTGGGCTCATAACTGAAGACAGGCTGAGCTCTCAACTCCTTAGGATCCAAGTTGCTGGGCCCTGGGAAAGGGCCCCTGGGGCGCCTTCGCCCGACCCACCAGGGTGAGCGCAAGGAGCGTAGGCCTCTAGGTACCGACCTGTTCTTGGCTGCAGCCGCCCGGTCCCTTTGTCGGCGGTTTTTGAACCAGTTGCCCACCTGCGTAGGGGTCAGTCCGGTTGCCTGGGCGAGCTCACGCTTTTTGCTGGGGTTAGGGTATGGGTCCTGCAGATACCATTCCCGTAGCAGATGCCTCGTGCGCTCCTTGAAGCAGTGTGTCTTCTGTTCGCCGTCCCAAATGGTGCGCGGCAGCGGGAACTTCTTCCTCACGCGGTACTTGTCCACCGGCCCCAGGGGCCGTCCACGCAGCTTCTCAGCCTCCTGGTAATGCGCTTCGAGCCACAGCGCCTGCAGCTTGGCGTGCGACTCCTTGGTGAACTTGTGGTTTTCCAGGATATGATAGAGCTCGCGGTAGTTGCCGCCGTGAAAGGCCACGATGGCTCGCGCGCGCAGCACCGATTCATTCTTGTTGAGGGCCTCACAGGCCGCAGGGGCCACGGGCAGCGACCAGAGGAAGCGACCCAGGCGCTCTACGTCGCCGCTCTCCTCCAGAGTCTCGCATACCCCGGCCACTTGCTGGGGACTGAAATTCAAGATGGGCAACTGGAACATCGAGGCAGCGCCGACTGCAGCGGGGGCGCGGAGAGCGGAACCGGACACGCAGCAGATGTCGGCGGGCCTGGCGGGGTGCGCCAGGCTCTCCTCGGTGAAGCGGCTTAGGGCAGCCGGGACGCACGACCCGGGCAGCGCGGCGGCGCAAAGGCTGGGAGCGAGCGAGCAGGAGGGATTGGAGGAGGTGCCGGCCCCGCCGCCCGGGTTCGGCTCGGCTCCGTTAGGGCACGCAGGCCGGCGAACTGGCGCCGCTACTGGAATGGGCGGATTGGCGGTGCGGGCGCCATGGAGACCCCCTGTCAGTCACTGGCTCTCTCTGCCAATCAAGACTGCGACCAGCGCGCCCGGGTCATTTCAGCACCTCCCCGCTCTCGACAGCGCCCGCCGTTTACCCGTGGACTTTTCCTCAGTATTTTGCAGAATCTAGAGGAGGAAAACACTGGAGAGTGGCTGGGAGAAAGGGGAAGGCAAGAACAGCAGCCTTTCAATACCCTCATCCAGCCTTGTTCCTCCACCCCCGCCCCCCACCCTTGCCAAAAGAGGCAGTGGTGCTACAGGAATCCACTTTGGAGTGATGCGCTGCCTGGGTCAAGAGGTCTCCAGAGGACAATGAGGACTGGGCCAAATCGAAATCCTCCAAGAATTCGCCAAGTTTAATTGTAATGAAACAGAAAACTTTGGGGGGGAGCGCACGAATGGGGAGGGAGGGAAGTAGATCACCCCATTTCCCCCCAGCATCCATCCCCGCATGCATTTTCCCCTTTTCCAGCTGCAAAGCAGCCGAGTGGGAAGCGAATCTGAAGCAGAAGGAACGGGACCAGGGATCTGTTAAGAGGTCAGTTTGGGCTATCCCCACCATCTTCAAAAGCTTCCTGAAATCATTTTAAATACGAGCTAGAACAACTGTCACACCTGATAACACAGGTGTTGACCATGAAGTCAAACACTCAAGAAAGGGAGTTGCACCTCCCCAAAAGTTTATACTTTTCAGCACTAACCCCCCTCCCCAGTTTAATGGACTTCAACAAATGTGCAGCCTAGCCACATCTAGAGTGAGAAGTCACGGGTAGGTCAGGACAGCAACTTAAAAGCTTATTTCAAAGATCTTTTTTAAAAATATTGATTTGCTCTTCTTGCAGGCTGATTTTGCCCTACCCTGTGTTAGAACATTTAACTCCAGCTGAGCTGGGAATAGAAACTGTAACCTTGGCCTTTTTGCCCCAAAGGAATTCAGTACAAGTAGAGAAAGGGGAATCACAGAAATGGGGGTGGTGGTGGAGCAGAAAACCCTTTCTAAGCTGCTGAGCACTGACCCCTCCTGCAGAGAGGAAGGGCCTTCTAGGCAGCTCTGCCTTAGGGCCAGCAGATTGAATTGGCAACTTTTATTGATTCCCAATTGACATCCACATCATACCATTTTCTGAGGTCTCTGTCAAAAGAAACCATGGTCTCACCTGGGCCTTTGATAGGGGCTTGTTTAGTGTGAAGAAAATAATTGGGAGAGGGGAGTCCTTCGAAAATGCCTGGAAAACTATCGTTGGGTCCATCCCTAAAGGAATCAGATGGGAATATTCACCTCCGAACTGGACTGGACCCGGCTGTCTTTTCTTTAGTATCAAGTACAATTTGTATGCGGCTTGTACAGCTCTGGTAAATCAGAAGGCAGATAGATAGCACAGATGGTTGGAGGTGTCAGGTCAGATTATGCTACGCCTGAGTGCAGGGCAAAGCTCGTTCTGACGGAAAACCCTGATATTATTTTCACAGATCTTCACAGTTCACTCGAAAAAAATAGCCTAGGTTGGGGGGGGGGGGAGGAAGCCCTGCAACCATTTACATCATTTCTGTGAGATTGCTAGCCGCCTCGATGCAGAGGCTTTCTTTTCTAAGAGTTCATTTTCTTGAAATGCGACAGGGCAGGGGCAAAATGCAGAGGGCGGTGAGTATAATGTCAAAGCACAAATCTTCCCTAGCTTGGGGCGATTTCCAAATTCGCAGAAGAAACAACTTTTAGTGGAAACATCGAACACAAATGCCCAAAATACGCAGTATAGAAAACCCGGGCCTTGGGGATCGGGCAAGGGTGAAGCGGAACCCAGGAAGGCGGTGGTTCCCGGCACCTTCCCGGCCAGGGAAGGAAAGAATCGCCTCGCTCCAGTTTGCGGAAGTTTCTTATTTTTCCCTCTCGGGGTGTCTCCCCTGCCGGCTCCCCTTAGCAGAATGGCTTCACGCTCACCTTCCACGCGGAAGAAGCCGAAAGTCTGCGACACCCTACAGCCCCGAACCCAGAGAGGACCCCAACACATGCACTTAGCCGCTGGAGGTGAGAAGTTGCCGGTACCCCCAGGGGACCTGCCTCCCCCGCCCTTTTGCTGAACAGTTTGAAAACTGCGAATTCGGGGGGGAAACTGGCTTCTTATCCTTAGTTTTCTTGAGCAAGTTGTGTTAATTTTCCAAGTCTACCTTCCCTCTCCAGGAAATGGGAATATCCCGTTTCTTGGACAACGGTTCTGCAAATACTGGGGGAGAGGGCGCGTTGGCTTCCGTGCGTTTGGGGCTCTCAGGCAACCGGGACCAAAATCTTAGGTTGCGCTGGAGCGGAGGGAAAAGGGCGCTGGCCAGAGGTTGCAAAGTCCCAGTTCCTCCAAGACTCCCTGTCTGGACGCTAGGCGTTTGGGGTATGAGAAGTGTCTAGAGGCCGGGGTCTACTGTCAGAAGATCCTATCTTCGCCATCCCAGGGGATTTGGTTTAATTTTATTAATTCAAACGAATAAACTACCTCTGGGAAAGTTGGGATCACGTATTCATTCATCACAAACAGAAGAAATACATACTCCCCCACACACCCCAATCCCTGATAATGAAAAAAGCTCCGCTGGGTTCCTTAAAAATAATCCCGTTGTGGACAAGGCGGTGACCCCCCCCCCCCCCCCCCCGCCCCTTAAAGCGCCAGGTGAAAGTTGTATCTTAGGGTTGACTGCTTAATTTTACGGAAAGATAGATTTTTACCAGTTTTGAAACTTTGCACCAACCATCCGGGCAACCTCCTGCTTGCCACCCTCAACTTTATTTTTCTTTTGCGTTTGACCAGGAAACCTAGAAAGCCCAGCGGCCGCCCCTGGCGTCGGGCCTATCTAGGCAGCTTTGCAACTTTCTGTGGTTGGTTTGCATCTAGTAGATTTGGGAGGCCTTGGGCAGATGCTAGGTTCTCGCTGGGAATCCAAAAATTCTATTCTGCTTTCTGAAGACTCAGTTTTACTTCATAAGGGAAAAATATGGAGAAAAAAGCTTGTAGAAGACAATGCCCCTGGGCAGATTCTGTGTTTAATTATTCAGTGCGGCAGCAGCAGAGCAAAGTACTCATCCTGCACCACCCCCGGAGGTTGTGAGGTTCATACCAGAGATCTTCAGAGTTCGTCTGGGATTTCTTGTGCTCATCGATCTCACCCCTCGTTTTGCTCTTTCTGATTTTCTAGAGTAGAGACACACGTGGAGCCCCCGTTACACCTTGCTGAATGGTTTGCCAGCTGAGAGCGCTGCTTAGAGGTCAATACAGTCTTATCTCTTGTTTTGTTTTGTCTGTTGTCCTGTTTTGTCTTTGACTTTTTCCTAAATCAAACACATGTAAAATAAGTGATATATTTTCGTTTTCTTTCCTACATAATTTCACATAGTCAGGGATTTGAAGAATGTAGTCATTGAGGCATCTGAATTCCTTGATAAAGACATTTGTGCTGCATGTGAGAGTCATAGACTGAAAGACAATGAGGTCCTAGCCTTTTGTGTAAGTTCATTTTGACTTTTGGGGGAGAGATCTTGGTTTCCCTTTCCGTGGCCTCAAAACTGTGTGTTGCTGGTGGGTGAGAATAACATAAAAAAGGATCTGGGAAATTTATCCATGGTTTATTTTTAAGATCTAGAAAGTTTAAAAAACATTTTACTGTCTTTGAATTTACAGTATTAAATTCACTTCCAAACATTTATTCATATATTTAGTATTGTGATTTTCAGATGATACAATATGCATAATATAGAAATGTTTGTTTCTGTATTTGGTTGTCTAAATCTTTAGATTTTAGAATTAATTCAATATCCTACTTTTAAAGTGCTTACTGTCCTAATAAGATCCCAAGGTAGATTGTGCTATTTCATGCATTCTTCCCCTGCCAGTATGCACCTTGTAACAAAGAACAGAGATGCCTCTTTATTGTGTATTCTTGAGAACAAACACCATTTAAGAAATATTTTGTAGATTTCCTGGCACTGTGAGATTGACTGGCAAAATTATTACAATTCAATAATTTAAGAGATTGAAATATATTTGTTGTTATTTGCAAAATTATTCACCAATTATTTTTTAAATGACGTAAAATTGCATATGTTGTCAAGTGGAGGAAATTTGTATAAGTTTAAATGTGGGAAAATGTACCATTTGAAAGTGATTATTAATTAGCAGTGATGTGTTGTTTTTTTTTAAATGTTAGGCTGACTATACAACTCTGTTTCGACTTCTAGTTTGTGGTTAATCCTAGGCATTTGTATTTAAACCAAAGAGTATATTTCAAGGCCTATTTCTTGTTTAAACTATGCTCTTAAATTCACTTTTCTCTTTCTTCTGCTTCTGTGACATAAGTCTAAATCTGCATGGGACTAACTATACCACAGCATAGCTTGCTTAAGACTATATATCAATGGGCTCTTGTATGAAGGATTAATGCTTTAAAATGTAACCCGCATGTCACTAATAAACACTTTATTATCAGTAATGAAAATTAGTTGAATGAGTGAAAGAACGATTAATTCATACTTCTCTACCGGAACTTTATTTTTTTCCACCAGCAAATTATTTTTGGCCATTTTCAAATCCCGGATCTAAAACATACATATAAACTTTAAAATTTAATGAAGTGAAAGAATGCAAGTTTGTTTATGCCCTTTGGGATGAGCCAAACATTATTCATGTAAACTGTATGTGTGGCACATACATGTATTGATTACATGTATTATATGAGTAAATAATAATTTCCTTCTAATACTGTAAAATCAAATACAGGTATTAGCCTCTAATAAAAACCAAATTCTCCTAGTAATCCAGTTGGTTAGCAGAAAATAGTTTTAAAATACATATATACATACATAAAAATATTGTGTTGTAAAAATACATTTACATGGCATCTTACCTTTCAAAACAGCAAATCTCAACAAAGAGCAATATTACTCCCACTTTCAGGGGACATTTAGCAATGCCTGAAGATATTTTTGGTTGTCACAACTGGCATCTAATGCCAGTGGAGGCCAGAGACCCTACTAAACATCTTACGATGAACAGAACATTCCCCCACAACAAAACGTCAATAGTGCCACTGTTGGGAAACCCTGCTTCAAAGGGTCTCAAAATAATCAACAAGGCACAGACATATAAAGCCTGCTAAAATTCTGTTTATTCTGGAGTTGAAGCACTTTAAAAGGAATCAGTGCCCTTTTAATTTCACCTTAGGCCTAGTCCACACCATTGAAATCTGTCCCTAAGAGCCTATTGTAATTTTATTTCTTCTTAAAATTTACTGTAAATAATACTTATGGTGACTGAATACTTATACACTTAGAAATGTCTCTGGGAAAGGTGGAGTTTTCCTTCTATCATGTTGGAATTTATATTTTTTAATTGATGGGACAGGCAACAATTGTTGAAAAGTTACTGCTCAACCCTTCTCTATTTTACAAATGAATAAACTATGAAGATCAAAGAGGTTAAACAGTTGCCCATATTACAGAGCTATTAGTGGCAGAGGTAGGTCTAAAACACAGATTCAAACCTCTGTCCATTATATACCTTGCTTTCCTTACCCATGGAAGATGGTATAATTCCAGTTGAGTTTGAGCACAGAGGATCTGAACTGCTCTCTGTAAAGTCTTATGCTACTTCCTGTTGCTGTGACTTTTCAGAGGTTGGTGCACTGTAGTTCACGGATCTCAGAGAGATTTAAACCATTCTGGGTCTTGTCAAGTGTTATACCCTTGCAGGCCCTAAAAAGGCCCTGAATCTCAAATGTGACTCGAGGACTTCTTTGAGGGGGTGGGAATGTTGGCATCAGGGTTAACTGAAGACCTTTCTCTGAGTCATCACGCTTTATACTACAGGAAAATGGGACTAAATACAGCCTCTTGGGGAGGAGAGATTTGAGTTGAGGTGCTATAAGGCTTGGTTTAAGTAAAAAAAAAAAATCTGAACTCTTTTGTCAGGTTTTTCAAAAGAATAACAGTGATGCTCACTAGCATTTCTATAATTAACAAGCTGTCAACATTTCTATTACAATCACAGAAGTCTATTACAGACCACAGAATTGTGATAAATGTTTCTTTAGGTCTGAAACGTTAGCCTTCATCTTCTTTTCAGCCTAAGGGCAATTTTTGAAACCAATTTTGTTTCAATCATTTTGGATCAGTTGTGTGGTAATTTTGGAAGTGCAGATGCTCTAGGCCCACCTATTGAAATAAAGATTTTTAAATGGAAACACAGAGAGGAGTCTGCTTAAGCCCCAGTGGGGACCAGCTGCAAAGCTCTGGTAGGAAATTACATAGACAGACAGTGGGAATAGATTTAGAAAAAAATCTAGGGATGTGTGCATGTTTCCTCTAACAGCAGGTTTTCTTTTCTTTTTTTTTTTCAGATATTTCACAAACTATGGAATTTTAATTCTCCTCTTTTTCTGTTTTGTATTCTATCTGTTATTACTTTCTCTATTATTCCTGGGTTTTGGTGAAATTAGTGTAAGATAATTTCTCATTACACCTATTAAAATCTAGGCTGAGCTGACTTTTTGGAATATTAATATTTAATTTTTACCCTTCATTTAGTTAAATTTTCTTCTGACCTCCTCTCATCTCCTTTGTGCTTATTACCTACTTTTTATCCTTGTCTGTCCTTTTTGTGGACTCTGAAAGTTCATATTTTCCAATGATTGTAGTTCTTTATCATAATAATTTGTATTTATTTTCTCTTTTTTTCCGACTGTTCTGACTCTATGACTCCTTCCTTCTGCTTCCCGTTCTCCATTGCCAAATACCTCCTCACTAAATTAAGCCTTGTTAAAGTTGTGAGAGACAAAGTGCTCACTCCTGAAAGTAGATGGGGAATGGGAGTGGTTCTCAGAGAAGGGGGGATACTGTGACTACAATGATGTTTCAGGGAAGTGATGCTTCTCAAGCTAAAATTTGTGGAAGCAGGTAAAATAGTAGAAACAGCAAGGACTCTAAATAATTTAAATTTATAGCATTGGACTAACCCCATGATTTTAGGCCCCACTTTCCTTATTGGATTATGCATGACTGACTATTCCTTGCATAGTGCCTGGCTTGTAGTAAATTCACAACAAGTATTAGTTCCCCTCTTGTGGAAAACCATCCACATAATCTTCTAGCTTGACCCTCTATATTTAGTGATGGCTCACTTTCCATCTTGTCCTTGGTCTCATAATCCCTTGGTATTCTGCTTAGGTTTCTTGAAACTTTCCAAGCAATAAATTATTTTGAAGCAGTCCTTCCTGTTCTGTGGATTACTGTTGTCCCAATAAGTTAGTCTAAAGAAGTCAGTAAATAGTTTACATGAAATTCCCAAATGCTTACTGTATTGGTCTTCAGTACTGCTGTAACAAAAAGCCACAAACTTGGTGGCTTTAAACAACAGAAATGTATTCTCTCACATTCTGGAGGCCACAAGTCTGAGTGAAGGTGCAATGCTCCTTCCAGAGGCTCTAGGGAAGAATGAGTTTCTTGTCTCTTCCATCTTCTGATAGCTTGCTGGCACTTCTCTCTTTGTAGCTGTATTTCACCAATCTTTGCCTCCTTCTTCACACCATATCCTCTCTTCTCTCCATTCCTTTTCTTCCCCCGCCAACCTAAAAAAAATCCAGTGTAGGTAACATACAGTTATATTAGTTTCAAGTGTATAATATAGTGATAAAACAATTCTATACATTACTCAGTGCTCATCCTGATAAATGTACTCTTTCTTTTTAATTTTTAAAAAATACTTATTTTTGAAAGAGAGACAGAATGTGAACAGGGGAGGGGCAGAGAGAGAGGGAGACATAGAATCAGAAGTAGGCTCCAGGCTCTCAGTTGTCAGCACAGAGCCTGACGAGGGGCTCAAATTCACCAACTGTAAGATCATGACCTGAGTCAAAGTCGGTCACTTAACTGACTGAGCCACCCAGGTACCCCAATGATAAATACACTCTTATTCCCCTTTACCTATTTCACCCATCATCCCACCTACCTCCCCTCTGGCAACCGTTAGGTTGTTCTCTATAGTTAAGAGTGTGTTTTTTGGTTTGTCTTTTCTTCTTTATTTGTTTCTTAAATTCCACATATGAGTGAAATCATATGGTATTTGTCTTTCTCTGACTGACTTATCTCAGTTATAATACTCTCTAGCTCCATTCATGTTGTTGCAAATGGCAAAATTTCAGTCTTTTTTATGGCTGAATAATATTCCATTGTATACATATACCACATCTTCTTTATCCATTCATCTATCAATGGACACGGGCTGCTTCCATAATTTGGCTGTTGTAAATAACACTACATCTTCCTCTCCTCTCTTGCTCTTGCTCTCAGTCTCTGTGAAAACTCTTTCTACTTGTATTTTATAAATGCATGTGATTGCCTTTAGGGCCTACCTGTTTAATCCAGGATAAACTCCTCAAGATCCCTAACGTCCTCATATCTTTTGCCATATAAGGTGATAGTCACAGATTCTAGGGGTTAGGAAGTGAATATATCTTTGGGTTTTTTTTCCCCTCAGCCTACCACACCCACTTATATGACAAATGTTCTAGTCTTAAATGTTTCTTAAAAGTAAATTAAGAGAATAGAACATTAAAAGTAGTCAATCTGTACAAGTAGGAAAATAACAAATTATATACTTTTCACCTCATCATTATTCAAAGTCAAGATTGGCATGATCCCAAACAAAAGACAATGTTCATTAATTTCTTCATTTTCATATTAAGCTTTCTTTTAAACCTTCCCTTGGGACATTAACTGAATTAAACAATTAAAGTAGTAGATTTATCTTTTGGGGTAAGATAAAAGATAAGGTTCCATCCCTCTCTGCAGGTGTTTAGTGTAAAATGAAAACATGTCATGGTATTATGCTGATGTACAATTCACAGATATGAGAAGAAATTTGCAATTTATTTGTATTTTTCTTTACTTCAATTAGTTGAAATAATGATTTGGAAGTTCTGTGGTCATTTTTAGTTCATCAATGGCTATCTATCTTTTCCCTGCTCTCTTTAATTGTTACATGTGACTCTACTACTGTTTATAAACAAGACACTTAATATTTCCCCCATAAAGATGCTCTGTTTTTCCTACCATGACATTAATTTTCCCATTCTTATTCCCATCCTAATAGGATCAGACTTTTAAAGTATTTCCACTTCCCCACTTTCCTCCTCCTCTATTACCCCAATCCCAAAGTTTTCTGAAATGGTATAGTACCTAGAGTTTTCCTTGAAGTGTGCCCCTCTGTGTTAAGAATATTTACAGGCACACAGTTCTAGACAGTCTATTCTTATTAAGAACACACAGACACTTACCTTTCTCTCCATTCTTCTCTCTGCTTTGTTTATTTATTGACATTTAGATTCTTTTCTCATGTATTTTCCTTATCTGGAGTGCTTGTTGTTTTTTTTTCCCCAGAAATAGCTTTTTTGTTTTTCTTATTATAAAAGCAATACATACTTACTGCAATAAATATCCATATACTAAGATTATATGGAGTCAAAAGCAAAAGTTTTTTTATAATGTTATTATTCCAGAGATAATCACTATTCATGCTAAGTGCATACTTTTATGGACCTTTTTTTCTACATACAGAGATACACATTTTTTTTCTTCTGACAGAAATGTCACATTATCCACACTATTTTATAACCTTCTTTTTTATGATAATATTTTGTGAATATTTTTCCTGATAATAAATACATGTTATCCCTTTGAATGGCTGCACTGAATTCCGCAACATACATACCATAACTTATTGAACCAGTCCCTACTGATGTTTGTTTAAATTGGTTCCAGTTTCTCACAATTATAAACAATGAGGCAATGAGCATCTTTATGCATTGTCCAATTTTTTCCCTTCAAATTCTTTTTTTTTTCCTGCAGCAAAAGCAGTTCTTTTTAAACATTTAAAAAATCATTTTAATTTTTTCATCATGATAAATGTACTCTTTAATCCCCATCCCCCACGCCTCTCTTCTAGTAACTACCAGTTTGTTCTCTATAGTTAAGTGTTTGTTTCTTGATTTGTCTCTGTCTTTTCTTTGCTCATTGGTTTTGTTTCTTAAGTGTCATATGTCAGTGGTATTTGTCTTTCTCTGACTTAATAATAAATTAACGGATTAATTAATGGGTTAATTAATTAATTGATTGATTAAATAAATAATTAAAAATTAGCTCCATCCAAATAATTGAAAAGATTTAATTCTTTTTTATGGCCGAATAATATTCCATTGTATATACATACCACATCTTTATCCATTCATCTATCAATGGACACTTGGGCTGCTTCCATAGTTTGGCTGTTGTAAATAATGCTGCAATAAACATGGTGCATGCACCCCTTTGAATTAGTGTTTTTGTATTTTTGGGTAAATACCCACTAGTGTGATCCTGAATTGTAGGGTAGTTCTATTTTTAATTTTTTGAGGAACCTCCATATAGTTTTCCACAATGGTACACCAATTTGCATTCCCACCACCAGTATAAGAGGGTTCCCCTTTCTCCACATCCTTGCCAACACTGGCTGTTTCTTGTGTTTTTGATTTTAGCCATTCTGACAGGTGTGAGATGATATCTCATTGCAGTTTTGATTTGCATTTCCTTGATGATCAGTGATGTTGAGCATCTTTTCATGTGTCTGTTAGCCATCTGTATGTCTCCTTTGGAGAAATGTCTGTTCATGTCTTCTGCCCATTTTTTAATTGGATTATTTGTCTTTTGAGTATTGAGTTGTATCAGTTGTATATATTTTGATACAAACCCTTTATCTGATATGTAATTTTCAAATATCTTCTCCCATTCAGTAGGTTGTTTTCCTTCAAATTCCAGAAGTGAAATGAACAGGTTAAAGGGTTTACACATTTGGAAAATTGATACGTATTGCCAAATTGTCATCCTAAAGGATTTTTACTTCTACTCATTTACTTCTACTCAGGGCATTCTCCCCCCATGCCCTGGCTATTATTATTCTTTAAAATCTTTGTCAGCTTGATAGGTGAAAAAATAGTTTCTCATTTTTAAACATAGGTATTTCTTTGGTTATTAATAAGATTATATTTGTATTTTTCCTTTGAAAACTTCTCAATTATATTTGTTGATTGGAATATTTTAAACTTTTATTCATTTGTAATATTTCTCCAAATATTAAAGATCTGTTTTTACTTATTGTATGTTGCAAATATTTTTCTTACTTTTTCACTTGTCTTTTAGCTTTATGGTGTTGTTCTCCTTGTAAGTTTATAATTTTTACATAGATATATTAAATCTGGCTCAATTTTGGATGCCATGCTTAGTATAGCCTCCCTTTCAAGTTATAGAAATAATCTGTATATTCTTCTATTCTGCCTACATTAAGACATTTTTAAGGTTTTTAATCTATCTGGGTTTACTTTGGGGTCTTAGATAAATTTGGAATCTAACAAGTGTTCCCCCTTCAAATCATTTTCTAATTCTCCTGCCATTATTTATTGATTGATGTATTATTTTCCTATGGATTGGAAGTGCTACCATTATCACTTACTATATATATATATATATATATATATATATATATATATATATATGTATATATATATATTCTTCTTATTCTTTTATTCTCTTTCATTTATATGTCTCTTTATTCCTATGATTTAACTACTATTAAAATATATTTTAATATTTGAAAGGACAAATTATTCTTCAGCATTTTTTAAAGAAAATTCTTTGGCTGTTCAATGAATATTTTCTTCCAGATGGAAGGTCATTTTCGTCTTTTTCATACCCCTAGAGAGTCCAATGAGAGTTTTTGTGGAATTGTGTTTATTTGCAAACTGGCCCCATGCATAGAAGGCAGGAAGAGACCAATGAAAGAGGCAAACTACTCCAGATTGGTAGGTGGCAGATTTAATAAGCAAAGGAACTTACTTACAAGGGTTGCCTTGGGCAGCCACAAGACCAGTAGATCTCTGTCCCTGTTCACTACAACTTAGAGATCTTGGGGCGCCTGGGTGGCTCAGTCGGTTGAGTGTCCGACTTCAGCTCAGGTCATGATCTTGTGGTTCACAAGTTCGAGCCCTACATTGAGCTCTGTGCTTACAGCTGGGAGTCTGGAGCTTGCTTCGGATTCAGTGTCTCCCTCTCTCTCTGACCCTACCCAACTCTGTCTCTGTCTCTCTCTCTCAAAAATAAATAAAACTTCTTTAAAAATTAAAAAAAAAGAAGTTTATATAGATATCTTAATCAGGTTTAATCATGTATTCAGTCCAGAGGGTCTCAACCATATCTTAACCTCTCAAGACTATGTCCTTGAAAATGGCTCCCACTGTGGAAATGGTAGACAGAACTTACATTCCAAGGACAGGGAATGGGGTGAGGAGGCTCCAGTTGACTGGGTCCAGCTCTCAGGTCAATGAGCAGGCATGTCCTATTAATGGCCTTCTCTAATATTTCATCCCTCTTCCACATTATGCCCTGAGCAGTCAGTAAGGGATTTCACTAGCATAGAGATGGCTCATTTGGTGGCTATCTGGCCATTCTGGTGGGACATCCCATTGTAAGTTCCAGTAGATGATGCCTTTCCAGGTGTGATAGGGCTTTGGTGTTCTTAGTAGCATAGCATGTTGATCCACAGTGAGAGTGGGGCAATGGCTATTTCCCACAACTTCCATTTATGGTATTGAGTGTCTCAGCAGGGGTCCCCAGTCTGGCATATGGGGCAATAGGCCCTACTTGTTGATTATTCAAAAGTATTAAAGCCTGGGACAGTACTTTAGTCCATCTGGCCCAAGTGATTTTACCTGTTAGTAATTTAATCTGCTGCTTTAATATTGTATTTCTCCTTTCTATAAATTCTGCTGCTTGTGGATTGTAGGGGAGATGGAACCTCCATTCAGTGTGATGTTCTTTGCTCAGTTTTGCATTTTATGACTTACCAAATGTGACCCCCAATCACTGTCTATTCAATAAGGATATCTGTACATGGTACTTGGCTTCTCTAATGCCGTAATGCAGCCTGGTTTGTGCAGCAATAGGGGGTAGCTTGGGTTAGGCCAGATGCAGTAACAATATAAACCAAGGCATATTTAGGGGCGCCTGGGTGGCTCAGTCGGTTAAACGTCCGACTTCGGCTCAGGTCATGATCTCGTGGTCCATGAGTTTGAGCCCCGCGTCGGGCTCTGTGCTGACCGCTCAGAGCCTGGAGCCTGTTTCAGATTCTGTGTCTCCCTCTCTCTCTGACCCTCCCCCATTCATGCTCTGTCTCTCTCTGTCTCAAAAATAAATAAACGTTAAAAAAATTTAAACCAAGGCATATTTAGAACTCTCATTCTCAATATAATCAATCTGCCAATTCCTCATAGGTTGAGAGCTCTGGTGGATGGCCCCATACAACTTTGGCAATTGCTTCAGGCATTTAGAACATACAGGACATGTTGTTACAGCATTAATCAAGTCACTGTATTTCAAGGGCAATCCAGCATCCTTGTCAATATGCCCTCCCAGCTGGGTGCTATGGTGGCCACTCTATGCACCAAGTCTGCATAACTACTGAAGGGTCAGTTGCTAGGGCCCATACCCAAGCCTGATTCCTGATTGCCAGCAGGTGTCAGTGCCTTATCAGCTGGGACATGGAAGACAGTGAGGACTGCCTCAGGCTCTTGCAGGTGAACCCAAATGTGTTTCTACATATCTTCATCACACAAAGACTTATTAAGGATCATCTACCCCTCAGCTTGCCATTGTCCAAGCCATAGGGTTAATTTCTAGCTATCATTGCAGAGGGTTAATGGCCAGGGTTCACAAGTCAAGCTTATGACTCTGACTGTAGCCCAGCGAACATCACACATTGAACATCAAACTTCTCTTAGCTCAGCACATTGGCTGGTTTGGTTGGTTCCTTTTTCTAGGCATCTATATACCAGTGGGAATTTCCCTTACTCTCTCTACAGGTTGCAGGTGTCATCACAAAAATAGGAGCAGGAGCATTTGGCAGATCTACATACTTTACACGAGTTGGTAACACCTGCATTTATAGACAGTGTGCTGGAAAACAGGGTACTCTTCTGCAGCAAATAGGCATGCCACTTAGTCACAGTAGGAGTTTGAGGTATGGCAGAGGTGGGTCACTTGACCATATTCTCCATCCACTGCTTGATAGGAAGGGAAGTTCTTACTATGTTATGCTATTCCTTTGTGAGAGACTCTACCAGGAAGAGTACTGTGTATACTGCCAGGAGCTATTGTTCTTTGGGGGGTATATTGGGTTTCTGCCCACTTCCAGAGCTGGGACCAAAATCCTAAAGGTATTCTCTTCTATTTTCTCTGCCACAGTGTCCAACCTATACCTTCTGGAGTCATAGACACATCTCACTCAAATGGTACGTCTGTGTGGGAGTTGCCCAGAACTTTAATCTGCTTCACTAGTATTTTTGCCTTTTTAAAGCTGGTTTGTTGTTCTGATACCCAGTCCTACATGTTCCCTTTTTTCACCAGATGGTATAAGACACAGAGATTCTGTACCAAGTGGGGAATAAAAGTCCTTCAAACCCCAAAATCCCTATAAAAGCTTGCACCTCTTTCATATTCTTAGGGGTTGGATAGGTTTGCACCTCATCAATCACAGCTTCTGGGATAACATGCATCTTACCTGATCAAACAACTCACAGAAACTTTACAGCAGTGTCTGGTCCTGGAATTTTCTGTGGGTTCACTGCCCATCCTCTCCCTCACAGATGTTCCAGCAAAGTCTGAAGAGTATCCTACAGCAGAAGCAAGGCTTTAATACATGTTAACATTGTATTCTCAATATAATGAGCCCACTTTAGTGATATGAGGAAGAAGAAAAAGGCTGGGTCTCAGGCTATCATCTCATAACATAATGTGGGGCTGTGCAGGTAGCTCTGGGAAGGTACTTGAAAGGTCTATTATTACCCTTCCCACATGAAAGTAAATTGATCTTAGTTATCAGAAACCTGTACTTGTCAGAGTCTCCTGTAAATCTCTTTGATGATGAAACACTTTTGCATGGACACTTCTATTAATAATATGTATTTATATGGAATAACTTAAAGTTTAGCATCACTTCTTTTTATTTATTTTTTTAATTTATTTTTTTTGATTTACATCCAAATTAGTTAGCATATAGTGCAACAATGATTTCAAGAGTAGATTCCTTAATGCCTCTTACCCATTTAGCCCATCCCCCCTCCCACAACCCCTCCAGTAACCCTCTGTTTATTCTCCATATTTAAGAGTCCTTATGTTTTGTCCCCCACCCTGTTTTTATATTATTTTTGCTTCCCTTCCCTTGTGTTCATCTTTTCTGTGTCTTAAAGTCCTCATATGAGTGAAGTCATATGATAGTTGTCTTTCTCTGACTAATTTCGCTTAGCATAATACCTTCTAGTTCTATCCACGTAGTTGCAATAGCATCACTTCTTTTTTTTACAATGCTTTCCATGTAATTTAACTTAACAAATAAGCCTGATTAGTCTAATATCTCTTTTTTATAAGGAGAGAGAATACATCTTTTGAGATATTCTAGGGCCCCTTTGCAAAATCCCAAAGTTAGCTCAAGGTCAATAAAACTTTATTTAAAATTTGATTTGGGGGAAGTTTGTCAAAACTATGAAAAAATTTAAAATTCTTTTTCTTTAAGCTTATTTATTTTGAGAGAAACAGAGATAGCACAAGTGGGGGAGGGGCAGAGAGAGAGGGAAAAAGAGAATCCCAAGCAGGCTCCATACTGCTAGTGCAGAGCCCCATGGGGGCTTGAACTCACAAATCTGTGAGATCATGACCTGAGCCAAAACCAAGAGTCAGACACTCAACCAACTGAGCCACCAGGTGCCCCATCAAAAAGTTAAAAATTCTTGATTAAATAGGATCATAGGTCACTGTGATATAATACTTAGTTATCCATTTAACCAAAGTGACAAAGACTTCAAAGGCAAATACTTAGGAATAAACTTAACCAAGGAGGTGAAAGACCTACACTCTGAAAACTATAAAGAAACAAATAAAAGACAACACAAACAAATTGAAATTTATTCCATGCTCGTGAATTAGAAGAATTAATATTGGTAAAATTTCCATGCTACCCAAAACAATCTACAGGTACAATACATTCCCTATCAAAATACCAACAGAATTTTTCACAAAACTAGAAAAAATAGTTCTAAAATTTGTATGGAAGTACAAAAGACCATAGATGGTCAAAGCAATCTTGAGAAAGAAGAACAAAGCTGGAGGTATCACAACCCCAGATTTCAAGATATACTACAAAGCCATAGTAATCAAAACAGTGTGGTACTGGCACAAAAATAGACACATAGATCAATGGAACAGGATAAAGAAATAATCTGTGACAAAGGAGACAAAAGTATACAATGGATAAAAAATCTCTTCAATAAATGGTGTTGGGAAAACTGGACAACTACATGCAAAAGAATGGAATTGGGACACTTTCATACACACACACAAAAATAAACTCAAAATGAATTAAAGATGTAAATGCGAGCCATGAAACCATAAAAGTCATAAAAGAAAACATAGGTAGTAATTTCTTTAACATGTCCATGGCACCATTTTTTTCTAGATATGTCTCATCTGGCAAGGGAAGCAAAAGCAAAAATAAACTGTTGGGACTACATAAAAATAAAAAGCTTATGTACAATGAAGGAAGGCATCAACAAAATGAAAAGGCAACCTACTGAATGGGAAAAGATATTTGTAAATGGCATATCTGGTAAGGGGTTATTATCTAAAATATATGGAGAGCTTATACAACTGAAGATTAAAAAAAGCCCAAAACCCACCTGATTAAAAAATGGGTAGAGCAACTGAATAGACATTTTTCTAAAGAAGACATACAGATGGAGGGGGGCACCTGGGTGGCTCAGACAGTTAAGCATCTGACTCTTGATTTTGGCTCAAGTCACGAGATAAAGCCCCGCATTGGATTCTCTCTCTCCCTCTCCCTCTCCCTCTGCCCCTCCTCCAATTGCTCATGCTCTTTATCTCTGTCTCTCTCTCCCTCTTAATACATACATACATACATACATACATACGAAAGCCATACAGATGGTCAACAGATGTGAAAGGATGCTCAGCATCCCTAATCACCAGGGAAATGCAAACCAGAACCATAATGAGGTATCACCTTATACCTGTCAGAATGGTTAGTATCAAAAAGACAAAACATAACAAATGTTGGTAAGGATGTGGAGAAAAATGAACCCTTGTGCACTCACTGTTGGTGGGAATGTAAATTGGTGTAACAACTGTGGAAAACAATGTAGAGATACCTCAAAAAATTAAAAATAGAAATGCCATATGATTCAGTAATTCCACTACTGGGTATTTACCCAAATTAAATTAAAACACTAATTTAAAAGATATATGCATACTATTTATAACAGCATTATTTACAATAGCCAAGATATGGAAGAAACTCAAGTGTCCATCAATAGATGAATGGATAAAGAAGATATATATATATATATATATATATATATATATATATATATATATGTTTCTAATGTATGGAAGAAGTGGAGATTGCTTTGTCTCTCTCTCTCTCTCTCTCTCTCTCTCTACACACACACACACACACACACACACACACACATACACACACACACTGGAATATTATTCGGCCATAAAAAAGAACATCTTGCTATTTGTAACAACATGGATAGACCTGTAGGGTGCTTATGTAAGTGGAATAACTCAGGCAAAGAAAGGCAAATATCATATGATTTCATTTACATGTAGAATATAAAAAAACAAACAAAAGAAGAAACAGACTGATAAATATAGAAAACAAACTAGTTGCCAGAGGGGAGTAGGGTGGGAGATGGGCAAAATGGGCAAAAGGGAGTGGGAGATACAGGCTTCTAGTTATGGAATGAATAAATCCCAGGGACAGAGCATAGAGAATATCGTGAATGGTATGTTAATAGCATTGTATGATGACAGGTGGTAGAATAATATATAGACTTAAATCACTGTGTTGTAGAGCTGAAGCTAATATTGTGTGTCAGCTATACTTCAACAAATAAAAGAGACTTCAATGACAAATGCAGAAAGTTATATAGGTGGAAAAATAACTTAGCTCTTTTAGTAGAGAAGACTAAGTTTTCTTAGGTAATCAAAGACCTAATAAAGATGACATGAAGTATAGGAAATTATTTTGATAAAACACAGAATCTTTGTTTTCTAAGCAGATTATTTAAAGGATAAAAACATTTCACAATTCCATCAAGAATAGATCAATAGTCCAAGAAAACATTGTCCTTTTAGCATATGAAAGAAGATTAAGTTTCAGTTTTATGTAAGTACACAATTAATGTTAAAGCTTATTTTTCTTTAAGCCAATTAAATACAGCTCTTTTACAGGTTAATTTTGGCAATACCCTCTGGAGGCAGAAAATCATCACATATACATAACATATATCCACAGACATACATAAACATACAGACAAATTCAAACAGAGACCCTATAGCTTTCATTCCAAAACTTTATCCATGAGTTGGTACAACAATATAAAACTCACTAGTTTATAGAACAGTTGAACCCAAATGTGTCTCTGACTGACAGAGTAAGTTAAGGTTACCCACTCACATGGCTAAAGCTTTTTATTAATATTTGTGGAGAAAGTTTGTATCTGCCCTTTACCAGTAATCTTTTGGTGGACTAGATTCAGGGCAAGGGTGCTTCTACAGCACTCTGTATTTTCAAGAACTTCTTTCCCCCCTTTTTCTTCCTCACTCTCAGTCAATTGTGGGCAGCATTTTAGTTATCTGTTGGGCTGTTTATATTTCAAATATGATAAATTTACAATCTCAAGGGACAAAGAAGGAAAGCAAGTTTTCTCCTAGGAGTTTTGGGGCATATTTTTCTATTTTCAAAATTCTAGGGTAATTACTATTAAATTTTTTTATTAGGGGTCAGACAGCATAGGGTGCTCTGTCTGTATCATTGTCAATAACCACAACATCCTCCCCTTTGCTTTCCTCACTTTCCCAGTAATTCTACCTTTTGGCGCCCTAATCAGGCTCTGTCAAGAGCACCTGGATCTTAATCTGTGGCAGTTTGTGCTCTCCTTGCTTTGCAAAATGGCGTGCTAAAGTCTCCAATTTATTATCCTGCTCTCCCACCTGGTCCAGCTCCAAAGCTAGCAGAGTAAAGACAACTGCACGTCCTTCTCTAACTTCAGTTTTTCTTCCAACTTTCTAACTTGAGTTTACAGTCTTTCCGTAGGCATCAGTGGCCAGCTGAACTACCCACAACAGAAACCAGTTCACTGTGGCAGCTGTTTATTTCCCTAGTTTCCTGCAGTTTGCTGTGCAGAATTTCTCAAATGCATGAAATCAGCTTGTGTTTTTGAGGTGTCCATGTACTTATGTGGGGATCTACAAGCATCTGACATATGGGCCACCCCTCCCCACTTAGAAGTCAATGGCCTACTTGGAATTTCCCCTGCAGATGCCTCTTTCCCAAGGCCCATTTCTTTGGTTTTTTGGCTGACTCACCAACTCAACAAGAGGGCAAGGAGAGACCAAACAAAGAGGCAGACCACTTCAGACTGGTAGGTGGCAGGCTTAATAAACAAGGGAACTTACAAGACTCATCTAGGTGGCACAAGATGAGTAGATCTCTGCACCCACATGTCAAACCTTAAAAGTTTATAGAGGTCTTAACTGGTTTCAGTCAGGTTAAGTCCAGGTTGTCTCAAAAACACCTTACTCTCTCAAGGCTATATCCTTGAAAATGACTCCCATTGTGGGAATGGTAGGCATCCCAAGGATGGGGTGGGGTTGAGGAGCCTTTGAGTGCCTGGGTCTAGCTCACAGGTCAACCAATGGTCATGTCCTCTTAATGACCTCCTCCAGCAAATTGCATTATGTAAATAGATTAATTTGGGATAAAGCACATCCTTACGACATTGAATATTCCCATTCAGGTACATGGAATGGCTGTCATTTTTTCAAATATTCTTTTATGTCATTCAATAAGATTTTATAGATTCCTCATATAGGAAAAGCAGATCATGAGAACTGAAAAGGTATCATGGTTTGAGGTTATTATTGCAAAGGTTTTAAGTCCTATACAATCCCATAGGTTTTGAAGGCATCATTGTATTCCAGCACTGTACAATAATTAACGTTTACTATTGTTTAAAATGAATGAGGAAGTTTTTCCACTGAGTCTCACTGAGTTGGTAGATATAGATAACTAGAAGGGGGAAGAGGAGCAGAAAATGAGGTTATGGCTTGAAAAATTATCGAGAGCAAGGCCATGGTATTTGACCCGTCCTGTCGCTTCCTACTCCTGTGAATGAACCCAGACCAAAGCCTAAGAAATAGTCTGTAATGAAATTGATTGATTAGCCTGGGAAGGTATAGGTCTCTCAAAGTAGAGTGTTTGTGCTTACTCTAAGCTTAGAAATTATGCTAGTGCATTTGACAATTAGTAAGGGGCCTGAGGGATTTAATGATATAATGAGGAAGACATATGATGCTTTTCTATATGGGGACAGGGGTATGGAGGTGTGGGGGGAAAGTGCAATTAGAAACTCCAGGGAAAACAAAATATGTATAAGAAATCATCGATCAAATATGAAACAAACTAAAACATGGCGTGATTATAATTAATTGATGGAGACTAAACAAAGAAAATTTGATTAACTTTGATGCTTGGAAATTTGATGCAATCAATTTTCTTTTTTTTTTAAAATTTTTTTAACGTTTTATTTATTTTTGAGACAGGGAGAGACAGAGCATGAACAAGGGAGGGTCAGAGAGAGGGAGACACAGAATCTGAAACAGGCTCCAGGCTCTGAGCTGTCAGCACAGAGCCCGACGCAGGGCTCAAACCCACGGACCGCGAGATCATGACCTGAGCTGAAGTCAGCCGCTTAACCGACTGAGCCATCCAGGTGCCCCAATGCAATCAATTTTCAAATGACATGTTTGGTGACATGAAATTTTATCATCTCCACTTTTCTCCATTTAAAAGAACAAAAAGGGAATATCTTGACTTATACAACTGAAAGTCCAGAAGTAGTTGACGTCTCTCTATCTTGCTTCTGCTTTTGTCTGTGTTGCCTTCATTATAGGGCAGGTTTCTTCCATATGATGAGAAAGATGATTATCAGCAGCTCGAGCCTTAGACAATTTTTCAAGTCCATCAGCTTTGACATACATTTTCCTTCTACCAATCTGCATATATTTAAAGAAAGACTGTCCCCAGAGATGGAGTGCTGTGATTGGCCAGGCCATTCTTGGCCTGGTCACATGTCCATCCCTGAGGTGACTGGGAGCTAGTGGGAGCTAGATACATAGTGTTATTGATTTCTATTAAGAAAGAGGACCTCTGTTGTCTAAGAAGGACTCCTGAATATCCTGAGACTGTTTCTCTAAAACTGATGTAATGTTTTGTGATCTTGTACCCTACTGGAAACCAGAAGTGGGGCGGGGGCGGGGTTGATATGCAGGGGACAACTTTAAACTTCTAAGAAATATCTTAGTTGTGGCTAGTTTAAAAGTTTCTTTTAGATGACTCAGTCTTTTTCTTTAAAAAAATGTTTACTTATTTTTGAGAGAAAGAGAGAGCATGCAGGCAAGCAGGGGAGGGGCAGAGAGAGGGAGATTGTGACTTCTGAAACAGGGTCTCTGCTGACAGCAGACAGCATGATGCAGGCTCCAACTCACGAACAGTGAGATGGTGACTTGAGCCAAAGTCAGATGTTTAACTGATTCAGCCACCCAAGTGTCTGATAACTCAGTCTTTTTCAGATAAATACTAAATCTTTTAGATTTCCTCTGTCTCTCTAAAATGGCATTTTTTATCTGTGGAGGATGGGGCAAATGTGATTTTATGGTGAGATAAATGGGACCTTTGGGATACATTTGGTATTCTTTGGATCTTTTGTGGTCTTTGCTGTGGATTGATCCCCCTATAACCTTTTGGAGTGTTGCACAGGCACGCATTGCTGGAATTTAGGCTTCCAGACATCATTTACCTTCAGGATCAGGAATGAAACACCATACACTTTGTCCTCTGCCCATACCTGTATAAGTAGTGTCTTCATTAAAGTCTTATCACTTAAGTCATCTGAGATGATCTTTTAAAGTTTATTTATTTATTTTGGGGAGGGGAGGAAGGGCAGAGAGAGAGGGAGAGGGAAAATCCCAAGCAAGCTCCACGCTGTCAGTGCAGAATCTGATGGGGACTTGATCCCATGAACCATGAGATCATGACCTGAACTGAAATCAAGATTCAGACACTTAACTGACTGAGTCATGCAGGCGCCCCAATCTGGGGTTATTTTTTAAATGTTTGTTTGTTTAATAATTTATTTTTGAGAGAGAGAGGGTGAGTGCATGTTTATGCCTGTGTGTGGATGTGTGCCAGTGCCAGGGAGGGACAGAGAAAGAGGAAGAGAGAATCCCAAGCAGGTTCCATCTTGTCAGCACAGAGCCCCACGTGGGGCTCAATCTCATGAACCACGAGATTATGACCTGAGCTAAAATCAAGAGTCGGTCACTGACTGAGCCACCCAGGTGCCCCTGGGGTGATTTTATTTCCTATGGGGATTGTGACTGATATAGAGTTGCTGACTGACTGAACTAAAAGTTACTGAGGTCACTACTTTAACAAAGGTTACTGAGGTCACTGTCATACCAATCACATATGTATATCTCTATTATAGTATTCATACCCATTAGTATCGGTCTCCACTGTCAGTTGTGAGGCTTTTAAGAGCAATAACTTTTTCAGCTTTATAATCCCAGTATTTAGCATACTGCATAATTAAGTACTACATAAAATGCCATAGACTTTAGAGAAATAGCCATAGACTTCAGAGAAAAGGATATTTATAATAGTCAGGGCAGGCTTTATGAGGAGGTTGGGACCTGAACTCTGAAGAATGGATAGATCTAGATTGAGTCAAGAAGATATTTTCCAGCTGACAGAACAATGAACACAAATCCATGGAGGCTTAAACAATTATAGTATCTTCATGCATCAGTGAGGGAATTGGGCTGCTAAAAATAGAGAGATTTTGTTGGGAAATAAAGTTGAGGTCAAATTATAGACAGTCCTAAAATAGTGCAGACATTCCAATTTAAAGCAGAGTAAAATTTAATCATTAATTTCTTTCAAATTAGGCAGGTACCATAATGACACAGATGTAAGAAAAGTCAGTATTGTTGTAGGATAGAATAGAAAGAATATAGGATAGATCAAAGGAACAGGTTGTCCCTAGTCTGTTACAGTAATCCAGACGTGAAATATTATAACCATTTTTGACCACTTCCCATTCTTTCATTTATTAATTAAGTATCTGTTCAGTGTCTATCTTTTGTCCGGCACTGGCTAGCTATTGGGCATACAATGGTGAGTCAAAAAAGGAATAAAATTAAAGCGTTATGTGACAAACGATAAAGTAGGGAAAGTAAATTAAAATTTAAGATCCTGCTTAATAGGACTTTAGAAGTAGGTATACTTGAGGGAAACAGGATTGCACCAAAAACAGAATCAAAGATACATGAACAATTAAACAATGAATGGGTCAAATTAACATTAAATGATGTCTATAAGATCTACAAGAACAAAAAAGGCTATTTGTGTGTTTGTTTGCATTTGCCTAATATGGTTTGCACACGCTTAGAAAAAAACCTACTAGCATTAGGATTATTGTCAAGAAAATAGAGCAGAGTTGTCAAATAACTACTCATATTTTTCTGACTTGGTAATTCAAGGAAGTGATGAGAGGTACAAACCTAATGTGGCCAGGGGATCAAATGAGGAAACAAAGGAAAGGGGTTTGTTTTAATTGATATTAATATGTAAATTTAATATTAAAATGTAAATTTAATCATGCATATTTGAAAACCATTTTTTAAACTTGTTGGTTTTTTTCATTAATCTAATTGCCATTCATGTAAATAAATTTGTGTTAGCAGATTCACATTGCTTCACTTCCTCTTCTATGAGTGTTTTCCTTGTAAAGATTGTTCTTAGAATGAGGTGGCATTTATTACTTTATAATTGTGTGTCAATTGAATTGGAATTATTCATTGTGACTGTCAAGGTGTTTGTGTGTGTTGGGGATTGTGGGGCAGATAAAGTTGGGCCTGTTCTCATGAAGCCTGCAGTATAAAGGATGAGATAGATATTTACACAATAATTGTACAAATAATGTAGAATTATAACCATGTTAAAGACTATGAAGGGTAAATACATGAACTCTGAGGGTTTATAAGGAACATTATTGAGGCTATGATACTTGAGTTGAGATTTGAAGGATTAAGAGTTTATTAAATGGAGGATAGAGCATTCCAGGCTGAGCAGCCAGCAAGTACAATGTCTGGAAAGAAACATGTTAAGAACTGAAAGAAGGCCTGTAAGCCTGGTTTGCAGGGAAGAGAATAGGGGTGGTATAATATGAAGCAGAGATAAATAGGGACAAGACCATAAAGGATTTTATAAACCATGATAAGAATTTTGTCCTTAGAACTGTAGATAGTCATTGCCATGGAAGTGTTTTAAGGGGTGTGTGTGTGTGTGTGTGTGAGAGAGAGAGAGAGAGAGAGAGAGAGAGAGAGAGACAGAGAGAGAGAGAGAGAGAGAGAGAGAGAGAGACAGACAGACACAGAGAAAGAGAGAGTAATATATTTGCATTTAAGAATCACTCCATCAAAGGATAGATGAAGAATGGGCTAGAGGGCCAGGGTAGATATGCAGCAAAACTAGTCCAGAAGCTATTATAATAATCCAGATGAGAGATTGATGGTAACCTGGACTAAAATGGTGGCAACTGAGATGCAGAGAAATGTATGGATTTGAAAGATATTTAAGAGGTAAAATTGGTAGGGCTTGTGATAGATTAGATATGGGGGATGATATGAGAGGAAGACTGTCAAGGATGATGCCTAGATTCATGGCATGTACAAATTGATGCTGGTCACATTTATGAAGAGATAATGAAAAAGGCCCAGCGTTTGTGGAGGGAAAAACATGAGTTATGTTTGGATTTATAATGTAGGCAATTAAGATACTTGCATCTGGAACTCAGAGGATAGGTATCACAGAAAGTTTCTGTTTTTTTGGTTTTTTTTTACTGCCCAGAATTTAAATCCACTTTTGTTTGGAGGATTTTTACCTTCAGTCTGAGGGAAACAAGAGATGGAACATGTGGCCTACGCTTCTCCAAGTCAAATGTACCCACCCCAAATTTTGAATTGGGAGTTAAGTGACACAAAGAAGTGTGCCCTAGGAAGAATTCCCTCTGGCAGTGGTGGCAGTTGAAATAAGATCAAGTTTGTAGGGTAGTTGTGGTAGTAGAGGTAATAGAAGCATCTTGTGCTGGTGGTAGTGGTGTGAACTGCTGTCCTTAGTGCTTGTTTGTGGTTGTATTTTCTTTGCCTGCAGTTACTTGGGATGGGTTTGGGCATTGATCCTTGCTAGGTTGCCTCTGAGTCTAAATCCCCTATTCTGGGGATTTTGTGATAGGCACTATAATTTGACCAAATTCTGTTTTTACTTAAATCAGCCAGGATCACCTTCAGTTGTTTGCCACTAAGGATGTGGATTGATACTAGAGGTCTGGGCTAGAGATATACATTTGTGATTCATCTCTATAGTGGTTGTGGTGGAAGCTGTGTACAGGGATGAATTACTAAAATATAGAGTACAGAATGAGAAGGACTAGGATTGAACCCAAGGAATTTATAACATTTAATGATTAAGTAGAAGAGGATGAGTCTGGAAGAAGAGATAAATTATTAGAAATAGTAGAAAAATCAGGTAAATACTGTATCTTAGAAGCCAAGGTGTTGGAGTTCTTAAAAAAAAATAATCTCTACACTCAACATGGGGCTCAAATTTATGACTCCGAGATTAAGAGATGCATGCTGTACTGACTGAGCCAATGATGCACCCCAAGATGTTGAAGTTATTGATTTTCACTCTACATGTGAAGAAACTAATGTTGGGTTAGAAACCTGACAGTAGTATGATTGAACCAGAAGTTGAGTCCATATCTGCCTGCCTACAAAAATCATTTATACAGGATGCTGATGTGTAGGGGGCACTTGTACCCCAATGTTTATAGCAGCACTTTCAACAATAGCCAAATTATGGAAAGAGCCTAAATGCCCATCAACTGATGAATAAAGAAATTGTGGTTTATATACACAATGGAATACTACTTGGCAATGAGAAAGAATGAAATATGGCCATTTGTAGCAATGTGGATGGAACTGGAGAGTGTTATGCTAAGTGAAGTAAGTCATACAGAAAAAGACAGATACCATATGTTTTCATTCTTATGTGCATCATGAGAAACTTAACAGAAGACCATGGGGGAGGGGAAGGAAAAAAAGAAGTTAGAGAGGGAGAGAGCCAAACCATAAGAGACTCTTAAAAACTGAGAATAAACTGAGGGTTGATGGGGGGTAGGAGGGAAGGGAGGGTGGGTGATGGGCATTGAGGAGGGCACCTGTTGGGATGAGCCCTGGGTGTTGTATGGAAACCAATTTGACAATAAATTTCATATTAAAAATAATTTATAGAGTTGATTGGATATATATGAGGGATACATCAAAGACTGTGAATAAAAGAGATGAAGGGAGTAATGAGTTGGTATAACATACCAACTTTCCATGTCTTGATTTTGGGGAGAATTACTGTGCTACTGAGACAGGGATACTAGAGGGAAAGGAAGAGATGACTCTGGATTTGGATCAGATGAACCAAGACTGATGGAAAAGCATGTAAATATAAATATTTATATAACTCTCAGATAATAGGATAGGACTGGAAATATAGGTTTGGGAGATTTAAGCATAGAAATGATAACTAAAGACATTAGCATGAATGATCCAAAGAAAAGAATATAGAGAAGGGTAGAGTTAAAGAAAAGGAGAGGTAGAGAACTATAAGAGAGTAGTGTCTTGGAATTTGGGGTTGCAGAGAATTTTAATAGGACTAAATATAAAACAGTTCAAAAAATAGGTGGAGGGGAAAGACTGAGAAAAGACCATTAGATTTGGAATAAAAACATTTTATTGATTATCTGAGAAGCAGTTAAATGTGATGGGGATAGCTGTTGAGTTTAAAAACTCAATAGGGAAAGGAGTGGAAAGCAATAGTAAATAGGAGACATGCTTTCTATTGGATAGATTTAGCAGTAAAAGGAAGGAAAGGAATACAATACAATTAGAATGGGGACCAAGGTTAAATACAGAATTTCCTCAGATTCTGATTTGCATGTTTGGAGCAAAGGGGAAGACACTAATAATAGGTGGGGAGAGATTTTTACAGGAGTACTTTCCCAGAAAATGATTTGTTAGGATAAATGTTTACCTGAGTCAACTGTCTGTAATTTTTCAAATGGTGCTCAGTATTTCATTGGGGGGATATAGAAGGAAGAATAAAATTTGTTATTTAAAAGTCTCCAGTAACTGGAACTTCTTCATCTTAATTGCTGTCCAGAAGGGATTTTTTGGAATGGGATCTGTGGTAGTGATTTTAGTAGAACTCAGTTGTATTTTTGTGAGAGTAATTAGGATATATATAGATGTGAATTTAAATGCAAATAAATTGATTTTCAGGTGTCAGTAAGGTGGTGTTTCTAGGTTTCCACAAATTTTTATAAGAAACTCTACTGTTAAGTTGAATTCAATCAACTTTTCTGACCTATCAAATTTTCTTGACTATCATAGCAAGCAAGACTAAATAACTGTAGCCTATTTATGCTCTTATGCCTTCCTAAAAAGGTAGCAAATAAACATATCATAAGCAAGTATAAGAATAAAGCTGCTAAATCTCTTACATCATCAGACTTACATTAGTTTTGATGGGTTACTATCATTAATACTAATGAGTAACATTACATCACAGTATAATAAAATCAGTTATGCGCATATAATCTGAGGCACTTAAGCGAAAAAAAGCTCTGAAAATTTCTCTTTCATTTTAATAATCTGTGAATTTAGGCTTTGGTAAATTGAGACAATTATTTAGAACATTGGGTATTAAAAATATCTTTACCAGAAATATACCAATAATTAAAGCAGTTTGGGGGCTTATTAGCTTAAATTAGTTTTACTCCACTCTTTTTTTCACTTTGGATATGTTGACAAAGTCTAAGAGCATAAATTACCTAAAGACAGCATTTGGACAAAAAACGTTAATGTTCATTTTATTTGAAACTAAACAAATGAGTCACTCAAAATGTTTGTTGAATGAAAATGCATTTGAACTCTTATACTTGCTTTTAAAGAAGTTTTGAAAATGCTGAATGCAAAAATATATTTTGATGATAGATTCTAGCGTTTTTTACTTTCACGTTACGATAATATCGATGTTCCTGCTGTTCTGCAAAATACTTTTTTAAACTGCTAGGTTACAAGAGGAATGAATAGTCTTCATGACGTGTTCCCTGTTGTTTCAGGGCTTCTCTGTAACTCCAGCACCACTCCTGGGGGTTTAGGGTGTTGGGTTCTCTCCTCGCCCCAAGGGAAGGGGTGATGGCCGCAGCACTGGTCTCGCGGGGAGTTTAATCTCGCTCTTCAGCGCGATCTGCGGCTCCCGTTCTCGGCTTCGCGGGGTCTCGCGGGGCTGGGTGGGGCTGAGGCGGGACTGCCGTCGGCTTTTCAGTGTCCGGGTACGCGTCGAGTACCCCGCGCTCCGGACCCGGAATAAAGTGTGGGACCCGGAGAAGGAAGGGCGTGGGTGTTCGGCTCCCGGAGGGAACCGTGAGGTGGGCGGGAAAGGGAACTGTCTGTATGTGGCGGTTATTCCCTGGGCGAGCGGCTCTGAGGGATTTGGGGGGCTGGCGGGCCCTGTCCCCAGAGTTCGACCAGAGGTCGCGTGGGGGTTTGATGGCGCGTGGGTTGGGGGGTTGGGGGCGGCCCCGGGTGAGGGGAGGCTCGATGGCTGTGAGGGTGTTGGTCCCGAGCCAACCTGCCGCTTCAAAACGCGCGGGAAGAGTGGCTCCTTGAATCTGCGAGTTAGGAGTGAAGCGACGCCCCGCCTCAGGCGTATTTTGTAATGCGAATTGGCAGTCCTGTGAAAACCTCCGCTTTTTGGAGTCCTGGTGGTAAATTCCTAAGTGTAAAATTGCACTCTTCCTGGGTTTTACCTTGCTGTTGGTAAAGGACTTTGTTTAGGATACTAGTTATTTTCAAGGGCGTATCGTTTTGGGAAGTCTTGGTGTCTGTGGACTCCAGAAGATTCAATGACTTATTGCAATACCACATACAAACAATTATGAAGGCTCTCCCCGCCCCCCAGGTATTTCAGTCGTGCAGCGACATTCAGCAAGTATTAAGTGCCCAGTACTGGACTGAAGGTGTTCCTCCCCTTCCCAGTGCTTGCCCCCCACCCCGTATTTTTCTGTAATAATGTCTGATTAGAAAGTTTGCTACCGAATGAATATATGCTGTTTTGCATATGACTTCAGAAAATCCTTCTTATAAATATTTTTGTGTTTTTTAGTGTAGCATCCAAGATGAATGACAGCCTATTTGTCAGTTTGGACAGGCTTTTGCTAGAATTTGGTAGGTATAAAATGAAAATAAAGAAATGGGTAACTATTTGTATTATTATTTAACATTTTAACAACGAAGTGAAGTCACAAAATTATTTATTTTAGTTTTCCAGTATGAGCAAGATGTAAGTACTAAAGAAGATATGATTCAACGGATTAACAGTAAGTCATTTGGCATGATAAAGGTATTTTAGTTTTTAAATTTTTTATGGCATATAAGATAATAATGCAGTTGCCAACTTACAGTTGGCATTATAACTTTTGTGCCAGCTCTATCTAGTGACTAATGCTATTTGCCTGAACTACAGATTCTCAATAATAAATTTCTGTATTCAGCATTTAAGTATTCTGTGTTGAAGAATTTTGCTTTAAGCAGAAGTAACCCCTTTGGCCCAGGTCATGATCTTGCACTTCATGAGTTTGAGCCCTGCTTGGGCCTCTGTGCTGACAGCTCAGAGCCTGGAGAATTCTGTCTCCCTCTCTCTCTGCCCCTACCCCACTCAACACTCTTTCTCTCTCAAAAATAAAAATTAAGAAATAACCCCTTAATTCAGTGCAGTTAAAAATATGTTATTTTTCTCAGACAACACCAGCTACTTCAAACATTTTATTGAAAAATTTTTGGTTTTATTTTTAAATTTATGTTCTTTTTTGTAGTTTCAAGTTTGTATTTATTTTTAATCTATTTTATTTGAGAGAGAGAGTGTGAGTGCAAGTCGGGGAGAGCAGCAGAGGGAGAGAGAGAATTTTAAGCATGGGGAGCCTGATGCCAGGCTTCCTCCCCACCTTGGGCTCATGAGCTGAGCAGAAGTCCAGAGTTGGACACATAACCTACTGAGCCACTCAGGTACCCCTCAGGTTTTTATTTAAATTCCAGTTAGTTAACATACAGTGTAGTATTAGTTTTAGTGATTCATCACTTAGGTACAACACCCAGTGCTCATCATAAGTGCAGTCCTTAATACCCATCACTCATTTAACCCACCCCACTGCCTCCTCCCCTCCAGCCACCCTCAGTTTATTCTCTATAGTTAAGAATCCGTCTTACGGTTTTTCCCCCCGCTCTATTTTCCCTGTGTTCGTTTTGTGTCTTAAATTCCACATATGAGTGAAATCCCATGGTATTTGTCTTTCTCTAACTCACTTATTTTGTTCAGCATAATACTGTCTAGCTCCATCCATGTCATTGCAAATGGCAAGATTTCATTCTTTTTTGTGGCTGAATATTCCGTTATATATATATATGCCACATATTCTTTATCCATTCATCAGTTGTTGGACATTTGGGGTCTTTCCAGAATTTGACTATTGTTGATAGTGCTACTATAAACATCGATGTGCATGAGCCCCTTTGAATCAATATTTTTGAATCCTTTGGGTAAATACCTAGTAGTGCAATTGCTGGATTGTAGGGTAGTTCCATTTTTAACTTTTTAAGGAACCTCCATACTGTTTTCCAGAGTGGCTGTACCAGTTTGCATTCCCACCAACAGTGCAGAAGGGTTCCCCTTTTTCCACCTCTTTGCCAACATCTGTTGTTTCCTGAGTTGTTAATTTCAGCCATTCTGACAGGTGTGAGGTGATAGCTCATTGTACTTTTGATTTGTATTTCCCTGATGATGAGTGATGTTGAGCATCTTTTCATGTGTCTGTTAGCCATCTGTATGTCTTCTTTGGAAAAATGTCTCTTCATGTCTTCTGTCCATTTTTTAACTGGATTATTTGTTTTTTGGGTATTGAGTGTTCTAAGTTCTTTATATATTTTGGATCCTTTGAGTGAATTTTTAAAAATCTTTTTATACATGACCAGAAGTCAGGGGTCAGGATTGATGCATGCCACATTTTCAGGAATAATTCTGAAAAATGATATTATGAGTGAAATGGCAAAACAAATTACATACATACAGTATTTTAAGATCCAACATAAAAGCTATTATAAAATAGAACCATTAATTTCTTGATTTCTGAAAAGGTAGAATTTGGTTACCTTTCTGTGACAAAAAAGAATACGGAGTATGAGTGCTAATAATTTATTTTAATGTTTAAGAAATTCTATTTTTATCTTGTATTTTTTCACTAGTAACAAAGAAGTGAGTTGAAGGTGTATTTAATAATTAATTGACATGGAATCAGTGAAGGGAAATTTTACATTTGTCAAAACCGAAACAAGTTAGTATCACATATGACTAAATGTTTACATGAACTCATACAATCATAAGATGCCACTGATTCTAGATATCACTTGATCTAGCCTTCTTATGTTAAAGATGAGGAACAGGGTCTTTTTTTTTTAATTTAAAGTTTTTATTTAAATTCCAGTTAGTTAACATACAGTGTCATATTAGTTTCAAGTGTACTTCTCTTCAGTCCAAACACAAATCCTTTGCTTCTGGATCTATGAGCAAGCCTGGTTCTGGTTCTGTGCTTTTTAGTATAGGGCCCTTCCCATCTCAAACCTCTCTGCTCCATTCTCTAACTCCTCTCCTTTTAGCTAAGTTGCCATACCCCTTTTTCCTCTGTGTTTGTTAATTTTGAATTTATGACTTCTACCTTAAGAAAATAAACATTTCTCCTTTTCAGAATGCTTTGAAGATATTAAAGAAAACAAGGCAGCTATTTGTAAGATACATGAAACTATAAATACGACAGATGAGGAAATTGGTCATTACTGTAAACATAGTGAGGAGATCAAAGACAACTGTAGTAAGTGAGTATTTGAAAGAAATGAACTTTCAGTAATTGTCACTGGATTCTTTATTTAAGGTTTCTGTTATTTATAATTTATAGTTTTTATACTTGGAGACACTGTTGCTTTAAAGTAGTATTTTGTATTAGCAAAATAATGAATCAGGTCTTAAATTGCTTTGCTACATGCTTCTGTAAAAAGGGCTCATAGGAGGATCAAAAGAAAAATAGAAGCACTGTAAGATCTAATTCAGATCCAAATAGTTTGCAGAATTTTGAATAATATAGGCTCAGTATATAAAATTCCTATTGGATAAAGTTGAAACAATTTCCGTATTTGAATTTTTAAGATTTATTTTTATGTAGGAGAATCTAGCCTAAAATAAGTTGATTTTCAAAGTGAAAGTACTTACTATGTTAAGAATTCTTTCAACATGGCTTCAGGTTCTGGATCCTAATGGTTAAATTTACTATAAGACATAAACATTTTGAAGCAAAGGCTTACTAATAGAACTTTATTATATATTACAAAAATAAAATGTGTCAGGGTGTCTGGGTGGCTCAGTCGGTTAAGCATCCGACTTCAGCTCAAGTTATGATCTTGCAGTTCATGAATTCAGGCCCCGTGTTGGGCTCTCTGCTGACGGCTCAGAGCCTGGAGCCTGCTTCAGATTCAGTGTTTCCTCCTCTGTCTGTCCCTCCCATGCTTATGCTGTGTCTCTCTCTGTCTCTCAATAATAAATAAACGTTAAATAAATAAATAAATAAAGTGTGTCAATTTTCTGTACTTAATATAGACCATTGTCTTTGTATTAACTACTATATTTCAGAATCCTATTTGTTTAAAAATATATTGTTGGGGCGCCTGGGTGGCTCAGTCGGTTAAGCGCCGACTTCAGCTCAGGTCACGATCTTGCGGTGTGTGAGTTCGAGCCCCGCATCGGGCTCTGGGCTGATGGCTCAGAGCCTGGAGCCTGCTTCCGGTTCTGTGTCTCCCTCTCTCTCTGCCCCTCCCCGTTCATGCTCTGTCTCTCTCTGTCTCAAAAATAAATAAACATTAAAAATATATTGTTATTCAAAAATTTTTTAAATATTTTATTTTATTATTTCTTTTGAGGGCAGGGGAGGGGCAGAGGGAGAAGGACAGAGAGAATTGTAAGCAGGCTCCACACCCAATGCAGAGCCCAATGTGGGGCTTGATTCCATGATCATGAGATCATGACCTGGCTGAAATAAGGAGTCAGGTGCTTAATCAACTGAGCCACCCGTTATTCAGAATTTTAATAAATCTTTTTTATTTTTGCCCTTTATAAAAGTAGCACATACCTAGTATAGAAATTCAAAAAGTATACAAATGTGTGGAATAAAAAGTTATTCTGTCTGCAGTTCCCACCTCAACCCTGTCCTCTTCCTTAAAGGAAATCATTTTTAATCGTTCTGAGAATCTTTTCAGGCATTTTTCAATAAAAATTCAGTATCATTATTACATATATATGTATGTCTACTTTTTCTTTTTATAATACGGGATCATACTGTACTTATGTTTTTAAATTTAACAGTATGTTATGTAAATTGTGCTATACATGTAATGATTATGTATAGATTTAATTCTTTAACAGCTCCATAGGATTTTATAGTATTAATGTGTTTTATATCATTTAACCATTCCCCTATTAATAGACATTTAGGTTTCCAGTTTTTCCCTAATATGAGCAACATGTACTGGTATCCTTCCATATTAATGGACCTGTTGCTATAGAATGAGCTTCTAGACATGCAGTTGTTAGATCAAAGAGTATGCACATTTAACTATTTAATAGATAATGCTGAACTGCTCTCCAAAAAGATTATATGAATTCATACTTCCACCAACAGTGTATGAGAGTTCTTGCTTCCTCATACCCTTGCCAACACCAAAATTATGCTTAAATTTTTGTTTAAATTTTTTGGCAATCTGATCAACAACAAAAAACCATATATTATTGAACTTTTTCTTCTATTTTGATTTAAGTTTTATTGTAGGAAGTTTTACCAGTGATTTCCTTCAACTAGATGCAGTGGGTGCTGGAAAAGTAGTTTCCTGTTAGAATCTGCTGTTCTAAGAACCAGTTGTAGAACCAGTACAAGATGTACTGTACTTCAGACAAGCTTAATCTCTCGCTGGGTTCCAAGGACAGTTAGTAGAGATCTTAATATCAAGATATACCTCTAATTCATGATTTCACCATACTGGTTAAGAGATCGAAATGTGGACTATGAATTTATGAAAGTACTAGAAGAAATGTAAGTGACTGTAGAATCTTTGAGAGTAGAAGACCTTTCTAAGTGTGTCACCAAAAGTAGAAACTACAGAGGAGACAATGGATAAATGTGACTACACACAAATTAAAATGAAAAATGCCCCCAAATGGTATAAAAGGCAAAAGAATAAGGTTGGGAAAGTGTCAAGTAATGGTTATTTTTAAAAATGTAAAGTACTTGTGGAAACTAATAAGCAAAAGCCCTGTTAGAAAAATGGGCAAAGAAAATAAATAGGAATAGGTAAATACCAAAATGAAGAAATGTATGTTTAAGAAACATGTGAATAAATGCCCAATCTTACTAGTAATCTAAGACATCCAAATTCAAGCAATAATAAAATGCTTCTTTTTGCCTTTAAGTTTTACAGAAATTTAAAGAAAGATAATATCCTGTGTTGGCCAGGGAATAAGAAAATCACTTACCTTGTACACTATAGTAATGTATGCTGGTATAAACCTTTTGGATGATATGTCAGTATTTTTTTAAAAAGCTTTAAAAATAAACATGACTTTTGTTGTACCTGGGTGGCTCAGTGGGTTAAGTGTCCAACTTCGGCTCAGGTCATGATCTCTTGATTTGTGAGTTTAAGCCCTGCATCAGGCTCTGCATTGACCGTGCAGAGCCTGATTGGGATTCAGTCTCACCCCCTCTGTCTGTGTCCCTCCTCAACTCTCTCAAAATAAATAAATAAGCTTAAAAAATTAAAAAATAAATAAACACGATTTTTGATTAAAAGTGTCCATTTCTGAGAATTTTTCGTAAGGAAATAATTAGGCATTCTCTCAAAGATGTAATGTATAGCAAGGTGTTTTATTTCAACCTTTTTTAATGATAGGAAAACATTGGAAGCAACTCTAGCGTACAACATTAGGTGATGGGTTAAATGGATTTTGGTATGTGCATATGAACAGTAGGCAGCCAATAAAATTATGAATGTATATTTATTGACATGGAAAGAGGTTAACTTTCTATTGACACGAAAAGATGTATATTGCAAAGTGAATGAAGCAATAAAACAACATTCATAGTATGAACCCAGCTTAGTAATTGTAGATATATATATAATTAGAAGTAAACTGGGAATATGTACATCAATATGTACATGCTTACAGAGAATATCTTTTCAGTGAACATGTATTTCTTACAGAATTTTTAAAACACTCAGAATATGTGTATGTATAACCTTTGACCTTATAATTCCATTTTTGGGAATGTTTTCTAAGGAAATTGTTAGAAATTCAGACAAATATTTAAGTAAAAATTCTATTTACCATGGAAAAACTTAGATTAAGCAAAAATGGCCAACAATATGGGAATGGTTAGATAAAGTTATGGAATATGATGTATTTATTAAAACCTTTACAATGAATTCTAAGTGACAAGGAAAATGTGTATAATTTAAAAGGTGATAAAGGAGGATACACATATATATGAATATAATCTCAAAGATGTTAAATTATGTACTTATAAAATCTGGAAATAGTTTATTAAAACAGTAGTAGTAGATATTATTCTGTATTTGAGAATATGGATGATAGCTATTTCCTTATATACTTCTCTGTGCTTCCAGTGTGAACTTTTTGACTCTGAAAAAATATTAAAAGATTAGAAAAAAGAGCTGGAGGAAATAGTTGAACAACACTTAGAATGGAAGCTGTCATGGTATATGCAAATTTTAGATTTGTCACATTGATAACATTTTTCAAGTCTTAAAACAAAAAATGTGTAAGATAGCTATTCATATTATTCTTACTATCTGATTTTATAATTCATTTTGGCCTAGTTTCTTTCTTTCTAGTTCAGGAGGGTATAACAATCTGAGTTTCTAAGTTTCAAGGGAGAAAAAGCCTCTCTTTAGCCCTTATAATTCTTTGAATCCTTATTCCAAAAGAATTTCTTAGCCAAGATATGAGAAATAGGAGAAGGAAAGCCTGATGTTGGAGTGTTGCAGAGTATATTCTAGAAATGCCATAGCAATACACAGTCCAACCACGTAACATTTGCTTCTACCTTAGTCATGGTTCCACAATGGGTTTTACATAAAAATTGATCAATGTTAATATTTGAGTGTATGTATGATTGTCTGAGTGGTGGTAGTGGTGGTGATGAGAGGTGGGAATATTTTCTTGTTATAAACTTGTTTTCTCCAGGAAGATATTCATTATCTTTAAATGGTTAAATTCATTTTTATTATCTCTTACAATTTGTCATTCTGAGATGCTAATTACAATTTTTTTTTCTATAGCTGGAAGCCAACATGTGATGTTTTTCATAAACATGAAGACTATATGCAGGACCAATTTACTGTTTATCAAGAAACTAGTGAAAAAGACAAGTACATATATTAATTTAAGCTTATCAATTCTATAATTTATTAATAGGATATGTGTAGCAAAGACGTTACTTGAAAAATGCAGAAACTTTGTACGTTGAGAGGTTTTTTGTTTTGTTTTTAAAGTAAATCCAGTGCTTTGTACTCTTTCGGTACCATTGGAGGTCTACCTATTCATTATAAAGCTCTACCGAATCCTTAGGTAGAAACAATTTGTCAGTAGCAATTGTTATAGCAGAGTGCTTCAATTAATGGTCTTTATAACTGAATTGTTATAGGTAAACATCTGGGGGAATAGTTAGCTGTAGAATTAGCTTGTGAAAAATTTGGAGTATTGACTTTTGAAGGGGATTTTATTTATTTTTATTTTTTTAGAAACTGTTTTCCATCAACCTTATTTCCATTTTGTTTGCCTCTGTAAAAGAGCAGCTTAAGACCACTCAGTGGTTGTCCCTATCCATTCAGTGGCCTGAGCAGTGGGAGCTGCAGATCAGTCTTCAGTGGCAGGCTAAGCACTCCAGTCTTCAGTGGGGAACTGCTGAATAGGCACAGAGGGCACCTGCACACCTTGAAGGGGATTTGATATGAGACTTCTCTTTTTCAGAGAGCTAATGTAGTGGGGTATTATATTCTGATGGAGAAACCCCAGTATTTGTATGGGTTTATTTTATTATGTATAAAATAACCTGGTCTTGAGTACTAAATGTAATTAGTGAATATAATAAAACAAGTTGAAAGACTTTGAATATATTATATAGCATTATAATTTCACTTAATTTTTTTTCAAAGGTCAATTTTTTTTAAATATAATTTTTTGTCAAGTTAGCTAACATACAGAATATACAGATTGCTCTTGGCTTTGGGAGTAGATTCCCATGATTCATCATTTATATACAACACCCAGTACTCATCCCAAGTGCCTTCCTCAACGCCGGTCACCTATTTTCCCCTTCCCCCTGCCCTCCATCAATCTAATTCTTCATCAAAGACCAAGTTTAAAATATTCAAATTGATGGAATATTTTGGCCTTCACAATTCCACTTCTTCATGTAACCTTCCTTGATTTTTAATCCAGTGCTAGTTATTTATTTATTTATTTACTTATTTTTATTTTTAAAATATAATTTATTGTCAAATTGGCTAACCTACAGTGTGTCACTTAATTTTTATAATGTTTATTTTTGAGACAGAGCATGAGTGGGGGAGGGGCAAAGAGAGGGAACAGAGTATCCAAAGCAGGCTCTGCCCTGACAGCAGTGACCCTGATGCGGGGCTTGAACTCAGGAATCATGAGATCATGACCTAAGCTGAAGTCAGATACTCTGAGCCATCCAGGCACCCTAATTTCACTTAATTAAAAAAATTGAAATATTTTCATAAATATTTTTTTCATAAATATTGAAATATTTCATAAATATTTTCATCATTTTTTATATTTTATGTCCTCTTTTATACTTTATTTTGTTGTTTTTTTTTACTTTTCTTCTGGATTTATTGATATATAATTGACATATAACATTGTTTAAGTTTGAGGTATACAAACAAGATGGCTTGATACATGTATGTATTTTAAAGTGTCTGCCACAGTAAGGCTAGGTAGGTAGCACATCTGTCACCTCATATAACTACTGGGTTTTTTTGTACTAAGAACATTTAAGATTTACTCTCTTAGCAATTTTTAAGGATATAATACAGTATTGTTATATTTACCATGCTGTGTATTAAATCCCCAGAACTTATTTACCTTACAGTTGGAAGTTTGTATCCTTTGGGCAACATCTCCTGGCCCCTGGCAGCCATCATTCTATTCTGTTTCGATGATCTGGCTTTTTTTAGATTTTTCATATAATTAAGATCATATCATATTTGTTTTTCTCTTAATCACTCGGCATAATACTCTCAAGGTACTTCCATGGTGTCATAAATGGCAGCAGTTATTTATTATGACTGAATAAAAAATTCCATTGCATATATATACCACATTTAAAAAAATTTTTTAAAGGGTTGGGATTTTTAATTTTTATTTTTAAACTCTCTGCTCAACATGGGGCTCCAGGCCTGATTTTTTTCCATTGAATGTATATATAAATATATATATATATATATATATATATATATATATATATACACACACACACACACACACACACACACATACAAGTGCACGCACACACACACACACATACACACACATACATACATACATATATATTACTTCTGTATCCATTCATCTGTAGATGGACACTTGGGTTGCTTGCATATCTGGTTATTGTAAATAATTCAGCTATAAACATAGGGGTTCATATATAATTTTGAATTAGTATTTTTGTTTTTTGTAGTGGAATTACTGGATCATATGGTATTTCTGTTTTCTGTTACCAAGTGTGTGGACTGGTATGACTCCCACTAGGTCCCTGGGAGGCCTCCTGGCTAGTCACTGGATAGATCTGTGGGTAGTCATGACTGGCCCTAAACTTTAGTGGCCAGAAGGGACTGGAACTGAGCCTTAGTGAGGTTTCAGGTTCCACAATCAAGATTGAGGTCTGTAGTCCTGGCTATGAAGGGACAGAAGGGCTTGTCTTCCACCAGGTCCCTGGGTGAGCTGGACCACTCCCTGACTGTAGCAGGAGGGGCTGGAGCCAAGTATAGGGCCCTTTTAGCATTTCTAGGGATACATATAGGAGTACCTATTTGGGGGGGCTCCAGGGCTAGCAGGTCTGCTGGTGGCCTTTGGCTGTGAGAGACCTAGAACTAAGTATATGGCTCTTGAGGATCTCCTTGGGTGCAGACAGGAGTGTCTCCCACTGGGAACTAGACCCTTAGTACTGCTGATAAACTGTACCTGTGAGGGGGTTGGAACCAAGCATAAGGCCCATCGAGTATCAGGATCTTTAGGGGCACAGACAGGAGTGTCTCCTGCTGGATCCCTGTGCCAGCAGAACTCTTTGATGACTGTGGCTGGGATGGGCTCGAGCCCAGTTAATGGGGCCCTTCCAGAATCTATAGTCTGAATGAGTGTGGCAAGCTTGCCTCCAGGGGCTCCCAGACTGCGACCATAGGGACTAGAGCTGGTTCATGGGCCACTGCAGGGTCCACAGCTGGGACCAGGGAATGTATGCTTATTTCCTGACACAGAGGTGGGCATGACTCCTTCTGAGTCCTTTGGTGTATAGTGCTGGTAACAGACCCAAGGCCAAATGGGCTGTAGCTGAGGTCTCAGGAGTACAGAACTATTTCTGGGTCTGTAGTCAGGACCAGAGTGAGTTAACCACCAGGATGTGAGCCTGCCTTCTCAAAATAGCTCTTCTTAGTCTTGGACTACACCAGGGTTTCACAGTCTCCTACCTGGATCACAAAGCTCTCACAAATGCACTTTTGTCCATGGATATATGGTAATTACTATTTTTGAGGGGGCAATACACATGAGGGATGTTTTATTCTGTCCTCTTGCTGGCATCACTCCAATTTTTATATTTTAATTAAAAACATACTAAATATAGACTGAAATACCCTTTATATTCAAAGATGGGTCTTAAGATAACAACTAAAGTAATAGATTTGGACTTTGTTGGCATTTGAAATCATGGAAATAGGTAAGATTGCCCATGGAAATGAATAGAGCAAAAAGGAAAGAAAGCTAGAGTATACAGTCATCCAAGGAATAGGTAAAGGGTGAAATTAGTGAAAGAGACTGTTACTTTGTCATTTTAGACCCTGCTTCAATCTAAAATGGATTTGAGATAATTTGTATAATGCCATAGTGTTAAAAGAAAACTAAATATAAAAATTAAGGCTATAGGAATATAAGGATAATGTAAGAAGATGAAGCATTTGATTAGAATAGAAATTCATATTACATGGCCTTGTACATTTGTTAAATATAGATACAGATTAGGTTCTGGAATTCTTAGTAGTCAGGCATTGTGGAAATGTGATCATTTTGGGATTCAGAGTATTCATTTAAAAACCAGTTCAATTGTTAAGGATAAGCAGAAGTTTTTCCTGGTAATGAGATTTGAGAGAAATTTCTCGCCTGAGTTCTCATTAAAGGATAATTATACAGGGTGGTAGTATCTTCAGTGACCTCCCCAAAATAAACAAAATATATATTACTTCTTAGAACATCTCTCAATGCAAGTCATGGCTATAAAACATTATTAAAAATGCTTCTTTGAGAGGCTAGAACAAAGCAGTTCAAAAGTGTACCTAGCTGATAGTGTTTGTTGTGGATGACTTCTCTTAGGTAGCCAGAGTAGTCACTGTAATAGTGGAAACGAGTATTTCTTTCTTAAACCAACCACATAGGTTGATTGAATTGATGACTCAATACCAGATGCTTATAAAAGGAAATGACTCCATTTGTTGGTATCATGGATGCTGAAGGAAATAGAGGAACCAGCTTCTTGTTTCTCCTAATCTTCCATTCTAGACATTCATTAAGACTAGTATTGTCAGCAGATGAGATAGTCAGGGCTCTTCTTGAATCATGATTTTGCTATGCTGGTCTCTGCTAAAGTCCCTGTATGGAGTATATAAGAACAGTGGGCATGAATATACAACATGAATAGGGTACATGTGGAATGCTAATTTCATCTGAAACTGGCCACTCCAAGTCAGTTTTCTATAGGTATTTCCCTCTTCCCTGGGCCATTTTCCCAAGAAGTGTGGGATTAGGGGTGCCTAGGTGGCTCAGCCTAGGTGACCTTCAGCTCAGGTCATGATCTTGCAGTTTGTGAGTTCGAGCCCCGCATTGGGCTCTGTGCTGACAGCTCAGAGCCTGGAGCCTGCTTCGGATTCTGTGTCTCCCTCTCTCTCTGCCCCTCCTCCACTCGCACTTTATCTCTGTCTCTCAAAAACAAATTTTTTTAAAAAGAAGTGAGGGATTAATTAGCAAATAGGCATTTAGAGGAATAGGAGTTTTGGGGCTCAACTGCTTTATCTTGCTAAAGGGGACAGAGTTTAGTATAGATATAGATATAGATATAGATATAGATATAGATATAGATATAGATTTTTTTAAATTTATTTTGATAGAGAAAAAGTGGGGGAGGGGTAGAAAGAGAGGGGGACAGAGGATCTGAAGTGGGCTCCGTGCTGACAGCAGAGAGCCTGACATGGTGCTCAAACTCACAAACTGTGAGATCATGACCTGAGCCAAAGTCAGATGCTTAACTGACTGAGCTACCCAGGTGCCCCCAGAGTTTATTTAGTATATTAAAAAATTAAAACATGAGGAGATTCAGATCTGCTGATCAGTACAATGCTGTTATCCTTACTTTTTTTTCTCAGTATACAAGCATTTATGAATACTGTTCTTTTCTCATCTGTTAAGATGCGATAATCATAGTATCTTTAAATAAATTTCCCCCATATAGAATGTTTTGATTTAGAAAATTTACAAAATTTTGAGGAACATAAGGACTATATATTTTTAGAAATTTTTCAATGCATGTTCTTTCTTGAAACTTAAGAATTGGGTAGAAAGAATCTAAAGAATATATTTCCTATGATAAACCTCGATTGAACATTTTCATTGTTGTAGATTAGGATTAGCAAACTTTTTTTTTATAAAGAGCCAGATAGTAAATATTTTAGGCTTTGTGGGTTATACTAAGTCTCTGTTGATACTCAACCTTACTGTTGTGATGCAAGAACAACTTTAGACAATACAAAATGAATGACTGTGTTCTAATAAAACTTTATTTATGGACATTACAGCTTGAATTTCATATAATTTTAATGTGTCATGAAATACTATTATTTTGTTTTTCAGTAATTTTAAAATTCAGAAATTATTCTTAGCTCACAGGCCATACAAAAACAAGTGACAGGTTAGATTTGGCCCGTAGGTCATGGTAACTGACCCCTATTGTAGATCAAGCAAAAGTCAAATGAGAAGGAAGAGTTAATATCCTTTTGCAAGAATTAACTGTCCCACTTAAGACTTGTGTCTACATAGATGACCGATCCACCTCTACCTGATTTAGACTGGAGGAGCTCCTCCAAACAGTGCTGAAATTTCCTTCATAAAACAGATATGGAGTATATAAGAATGATTGTGAACCTAGAGTTCTAACACATAAAACATGACTTCCTTTATAATGTTAGCTTAGAGAGTTGAGGATTTAGAACACATAGTTTTAGAGGTAGATGGACTGGGGACAATAAAAACTGAAAACTCAGGGAGGATAGAGATCAGGAAATCATCAGAAGAACCAGGTTCTCATTGTAGTTTCGATTTGCATTTTTCTGATGATAAGTGTTGTTGAGCACTTTTTCCTGTGTCTGTTGGCCATCTGTTTATCTTCTTTGGAAAAGTGTTTATTCATGTCTTCTGCCAATTTTTAATTGGATCATTCATTTTGGGGTGTTGAGTTTTATAAGTTCTTTATATATTTTAGATACTAACCCTTTATCAGATATGTCATTTGTAAATATCTTCTGACATTCCATAAATTGCCTTTTAGTTTTATTGATTGTTTCCTTCACTGAAGAAGGTTTTAATTTTGATGAAGTCTTGGGGCATCTGGGTGGCTCAGTCATGATCTCACAGTTCGTGGGTTTGAGCCCCATGTCAGGCTCTGTGCTGACAGCTCAGAGCCTGGAGCCTGTTCCAGATTCTGTGTTTCCCTCTCTCTCTGCCCCTCCCCTGTTCATGCTCTGTCTCTGTCTCAAGAATAAATAAACGTTAAAAAAATTTTTTAACTTTGATGAAGTCTCAAATATCTTTTGATGAAATCCAAAATACCAACAACACAAGAAACAACAGGTATTGGCAAGGATGTGGAGAAAGGGAAACGCTCCTGCACTGGTTGGTGGAAATGCAAACTGGTGCAGCTACTCTGGAAAATGGTATGGAGGTTCCTCATAAAGTTAAAAATAGAACTGTCTTATGAGCCAGCAGTTGTACTACTAGGTATTTACCAAGAGAATACAAAACACTAATTTGAAGGGATATATGCACCCCAATGTTTATAGCAAACATTACCTATAATAGCCAAATTATGGAAACAGCCCAAGTGTTCACTGACTGATGAATGGATAAAGATGTGGTATACACACACACACACACACACACACAGTGGAACATTAGGCATAAAAATGAATGAAATCTTGCCATTTGCAATGACATGGATGAAACTAGAGAGTATCATGCTAAGCAAAGTAAGTCAGAGAAAAGCAAATGCCATATGATTTCACTCCTATGTGGAATTTAAGAAACAAAACAAATGACCATAGGGAGAAAAAAGAGGCAAATAAGAAACAGACTGTAGAGAACAAACTAGTGTTTACCAGAGGAGAGGTGGGTGGGGGATGGGTTAAATAGGTGATGGAGATTAAGGGGTGCACTTGTGATGAGCACCAGGTGTTGTATGTAAGTATTGAATCACTATATTGTACACCTGAAACTAATATTAGACTGTATGTTAACTAACTAGAATTTAAATAAAAACTAAAAAAAAAAAAAAACAGGTTCTGCACTGTCTTAGGATGAGAAAAAAAGGAGATCACTGAGTTGGACAGTTAGATCATTGGTGACCTTGTGAAGGGTAGTTTCTTTGGAATGGTGAGAGTAAAAGTTAAATGGAAGAGGATTAAGGAATGAATAACTCAGGTAGTGAGAAAGTAAAGAGTTGAAAAGTGTGATGGAGTTAAGGAAAGTTTGAAGGGCAGACAGTATTGAGGGAAACGGATAAGTAGGTATTTGACTTGCCATTTATACTTAGTTTAGTAGACTTTAACAAGTGATACTTAGAAAGTTTTTAGATATACTGTTTTTATATTGACATCATTTTTTTAAAATTTTAACAGAAAAATGTATCATGATTATGTATGTCAGTATAAAGATGTTTTGAAGCAATATCAACTAAAATACTCAGAAACACCTCTTTCACATGTATATTATGAGAAGAAAAAAGAACATGAAGAAATTCAAAATAGAGTGTTGGCATGTACTGAACAACTAAAAATGAATGAAGCTATCTTTATGGAACTTCTAGGTATTAACATTTTTTATATATTGTTTAATAATTGTATCTTTGTAATGAATAATGAATTAGACTAAAATATGATTTTGTTTTTCAGTACCTGCTCCTTTTCCATCACTTACTAAATGGACATTACATATGTATCCACAAAAGTACTTCTACCTAGAATTTTTGTTAGATAAGTGTTTTTTTCTGTATTTTGTCATTGTGATTCCTTGGTAAGTATCACATGGATTTGGAGTTTTTTGCTTGTTTAATTAAAAAAATAGAGAAGTTACTTTACAGGTCAGCTGGGGTTAGTTTTCATATTTATATACATGTGATCAGAAGCAAGCAGTTTTAATGAGAATAAAGTGATGACTGCTTTATGTGGTGTATCTTAGCAACCAAACCAATGAAGAAGTCTTCTTGCTCTGTCTTACCAAAGAAAGAATTCCAATTAAATCAATTGGTTATTACTTGTTAGAATGGAAGGTGGTAATCACAATTATTTACTCATCTATAGAAATTCATTGGGGACTACCTTGTGCCAGGCAATCCTCAACAAGATACAGAGCTTTCTTGCAGGGAGCTCACAGTTTAGTAAGGGAGACAGACATGTAAACAAATAATTCTAATACAGTGGCATTGTATTAGATGATTAAGTAATTCTTAATTGGTCTAAGTCTCATCTGTTTGTCAAGGTGATCTTCCCTGATGATGAACTTAGAACTTTAATCCTCTTCCAACCTCTGCAATCCTTCATATGCTTTCCTATTAGATTATAACTCCACTGTTTGTACTAAGTCTTCTTTATCCCTGCATTCTACCTTGCTTCATTCTGCTTCATCCTAAATCATCTTTTAACTCCTTTGCTGCTTGCTGTCTTCATGTTTAGGTTTTAGCTTATAAACAACTGTAAACAGCATAGTTGTTCATTTGCTGCCTGTGTTGTAACTTCTCAATGGGAAGAGGCAGAGGTTCATTGATGCATGAGGTATAGCGGGGATTAGGGGGTTGGATGTAGGAAGGGATGAGTTACAAGATTATATGAGAAACAAGAACAGGTGATGAAGGTAGGGAGAATTGAAGATTAGGATTTAAATGTCTATATTTAAAATTTAATTAATACTTTTTATAACAATATAGCATAAATAATATTCATGTGAAATTTTATGCTCCAGCATATAAATTATATATTTTAGGGCAGAGTAGGAGATATTCCATCTTAAATAGATTTTCTCTGGAGTTCTTGTTCACTATCACTATTTTATTTTTAAATCACTCTAAATGGATTATAGAGTAATTTAGGAAGTTGTAGTGATTAATAACTATGCAGGATGTCTGTTAACAGCTGAGAAATTCTCTACTTGAAATTGGTGTAACTTCAGTTCAAGCAGAAAGTCCAGATGGAAGATCTTGCTGTTTTCTGAGTCCTGCAGGCTGCACTGATGAACCTTACAGAACAAGAAAAGGGAAATTGGGTAGATTTTTAAATTTTGATTTTGGAACAAATAAATAATGGAAACACAAGAAGTTAAATTTGGACCTGAATTGATTACATATTTTTAGTTATACCAAATAACTTGATGAACTTAGGTAAAAAAACAAAACCAAAAAAACCCCATGTGAAATATTTAAGTGAAAAAAATTCTAACATATTTTAGGTGAAATGTTTTTAAGTTCATTATATAATATAGGTAAGCAACAAGTTATCTTTGTCAGTTTGCCAAATGTTCATGTTAGCATTACCTGTTTTCAGGCACTGTTATTAATATTGCTTATTGTTTATATGGAACATTTTATAAATAATGTGACATAATGTTAACTATTTCTGATATGGTACATATGTTATAAATGTCAATTTTACTTGCATAACATCGTTCCTTAATATAAAAGGGTTAATGTGAGATGTAAAACACAAAATATTCTTAAACATGCCAGAAGTTTTTCCAAAAGTTCATCTGAATTGAAGAAAGAAGTAGATGAAGTGGAAATAGAAGTTAATTATTTAAACCAGGTATATATTTTGTAATATATTTCTAATATATTTAAGGTATATGTATAATGGTATATTTAGTCTTAGAAGAGCTATTTCCAAAAAGCCTAAATATGGAGAATGGCTTATGATAATTTATTTGCCTCAGATTATCTTTGGATCCAAAAATATGTTTTAGGTAGTAAATATATTTAATTTTAAGTTTTAGGGAATGGTTTAATTTTCTTTGGCAGCTGAAAAAAGATGAGTAAAGAGCAAGATGTAGCTTAATAACAGGAATTTAAAGGCACTCACTACAACAGTGTTGTCAGCAAAGAAAACAAGACAATAAATGGTTTTAAAAACTTAGTCTTGAAAATGTATGACTATAATCTTTATAGAGCTAGGCTAGAACTAGTTTAGACTTAAAGATTGATGGTGCATAATTTCTTGAATACATTTTTAATGTCATCTATTGAAATGGCTTTCATCGACTGAGAACCCATCAAAGTTACTTCCAGATTCTGAGAAAAAAATAGAATAGCTAATTTTCTGAATTTTTTGAAAATTATGTTAAAGAAGATACATTTACCATTCATAGGTATTAGGTTCCAAATAACAGTAAAGTCATTTTGGTAGTAAGAACAAAGTAGATGCTACTTCCTTTAAAATGTATGATAACTAGGTCTATTTACGGGGAATTGATGTCTGCTTTGCTTCTGACCATAGTCTTTAAAAAAGAAGATGGAAGTTCATTGAATCTAGGTTGGCTAATGAAATTGTAAGGAAAAATTAAAGGAGTATGATTTATTGTTAATTTTGACCTGGTTTTAGCAACTTTTACTAAAAGATAGCTAATACTACAAAAACATAAATCCTGTAATTATATAGAAAAAATCATATTTATTAGTTAAGATAAAGCATGTGTTCCTTGGTACTTACTTTGTTCTGCTTTGTCATTTTTCTTTTTAGCAGATTGCAAGACTTCATGAAACTAAGAATTTTGCAGAAACTCTGGAAGAAAAAAATAAAAATAAGGAAAAGAGAAAGGAATTGAAAGAAAGGTATAGGTAAACCTTAAAATGGGATTTTATGTGAATGGTTATTCTGCATCTAAACATTTGATTCCATATTCTATCCCAAGCCACTAATATTCACATAGTATCTATATACATTTTTGTGCAGGCTATTTTCTGCTTATTTATTATGAAAAATATTAATTTATACCCTTAAATATTGTAGACTAACATTAAAATATGCTTGTTATTTAGTAAGGCCAAGGATAATGTATAGAGAGAAATAAGGTAGCAGCAGCACATTTGCTGTTTTATAAGCTACCTTTCATCCAGTTTTCCATGATGGGTCACCAGTAGGAGTAAAACAAAGGAATAATAGTGGGAGCAGCATTATATTTAACTTTTAAAAAAATGTTTATTTATTTACAGGGGCGCCTGGGTGGCTCATTCAGTTAAGTGTCTGACTTTAGCTCAGGTTATGATCTCCCAGTTCGTGTGAGTTCGAGCGCCATGTGGGGCTCTGTGCTGACAACGCACAGCCTAGAGCCTGCTTTGGATTCTGGGTCTCTGCCTCTCTCTGCTTTGTGTGCTCTCTCTCTCTCATTCCCTCCCTCTCCCCCCCCCCCCCAATAACAACCATTTAAAACTTTTTATTTATTAACCATAAAAAATGGTTATTTATTATTTTGAGAGAGAACGAGTGAGCATGCGCGAGCCAGTGGGGGAGGGGCGGCGAGAGGACAGAGAGAATCCCAAGCAGGCTGTGTGTTATCAGTGCAGAGCCCAACATGGAACTCTGTCCCTAGAACCATGAGATCATGACCAAGAACTGGATGCCCAACCAACTGAGCCACCCAGGCACCCCAGTATTTACCTTTTTTTCACTCTGTCACCAGCTTGACCGTTCTTTTGCCACAGAGAGTGAAGATGAATCAAAATGCTACTGAATCTGTGGCATCATATGTTTCCTTGCTTTTCATCCTTATGGTGATAAAGCAGACATCAGTGATGGAGGCATTAAAAAAAAAAAAAAAAGTTAGATTTTACCTGTTACTGTGTGACAGAAAAATAGATGTATTACTGTTGCTGTGTCTGATAAAATTTCTACCTTTTCTCTTTTTGCCCGAATGCTTTTTTATTCTTTTTAAATTCATCTCCTTAGTAGGCTCCATTACTCTTGTCCTGATGTTTCAACACATTTCCTCTCCAAAGTTAATTTCTCTGATCCCACTTCCTTGGATCTGTTAATTTTCTTGATTCCCCCCTCCCACTTCTTACAAACATAATAATGTTGTCTTTAATTCTCCAAAGAAATTGAGTAGGAAATAAGTACATGTACAGAATTTCACTTCATTGACTTTTTAGTACTGTAAAAATCCTCTATATTGAGAGGAATTTATGTAACTGTTTAGTCATTTTTACTCAATATCTATTTCATAGTTATTATAAATAACATCATTTAAATTATTTAACTAAAACTAATTAAAATTATTTCTTTAGGAAAAATTCAATGAGTAAAAAACTTAAGTAAAATTTTAAGTAAAAAACTAAAAAGACCCATTTATGATTTGTGTTATTGCTTTAGTGGTTTCTGGATTCATGTAGCTGAATTGTTTCTGAATAATTATTTTTAAAGTTTGAAGTACTCAAATCTGTAGCATGTTATTTGTGGATAAAGTTTTGTTTAGAAATTTTTTAACATGTTTAGAAATTCTCCTAAAATTATTATATTTTATTTTTTTAATATGAAATTTATTGTCAAATTGGTTTCCATACAACACCCAGTGCTCATCCCAAAAGGTGTCCTCCTCAATGCCCTTCACCCACTTTCCCTTCCCTCCCACCCCCCATCAACCTTCAGTTTATTCTCAGTTTTCAAGAGTCTCTTATGGTTTGGCTCTCTCCCTCTAACTTTTTTTTTTCCTTCTCCTCCCCCATGGTCTTCTGTTAAGTTTCTCATGATCCACATAAGAGTGAAAACATATGGTATCTGTCTTTGTCTGTATGACTTATTTCACTTAGCATAACACTCTCCAGTTCCATTCACGTTGCTACAAAAGGCCATATTTCATTCTTTCTCATTGCCAAGTAGTATTCCATTGTGTATATAAACTACAATTTCTTTATCCATTCATCAGTTGATGGACATTTAGGCTCTTTCCATAATTTGGCTATTGTTGAAAGTGCTGCTATAAACATTGGGGTACAAGTGCCCCTATGCATCAGCACTCCTGTATCCCTTGAGTAAATTGATTATGTTTTAAAATGAGAGTGTGGTATACTGAGAAGAGCACTGGACTTAATCTGGAAAAGTGTGTTTTAGCTGTGACACCAGTAAATAATTTTATTGGGCAGATATTTTAAATTTTCTGAAACTCAGTTTTACTATCTGCAAAATGAATTTATATAGTATATAAGTCTCTTCTATATTTAAAATATGTTAATTTTTTACTTACTAAATATTTAATGTAATTTAACCTTCAGAATTTTTGAAAAAGATGAACAACATGTACTTATATTGAATAAAGCCCCTCAAAACAGTCGATTATTTCTTCCATATGAATCTGAGAAAGTCAGACCAATGAAAATGCATTCTTCAGAGGCAAGAGTTGTAGGTACAGTATCTGTTAATTATTTAAAAACTTAGTTTTCTTTGTAAACACATAGAAGAAAAGGCAGAAGCAAATTTTGTTATCATTTGGTGTAAGCAAGAACAAACAATACTAGAGACCAATAGACTCAGAAAGTATCACTTTGATTCTTTCTGAGAGTGAACAATATGCCTTCTATCCCTAACTTTTTTCTCTTTGAGAGAGAAATCATCCGCATAATATTAAAACAAGTGTTCTGGTTGGGTCACACAGCTGCCAGAGGAGGATGAATAATAATTTTTCATTTGAGGAGTTGTGTTATTAGTGTCTGTAATTAAAGTGGGTAGCCGACTTGTATTAATGATATTTGTGACCTAGTCACTGAGATATTTGAATCGTGTTTCATTCAGTGGATCTGCAGATTAGATTAACTACATTGTATTAGATTAACTGTACTAGCTGTTCTTTTTCCCTCAGTCTTATTTGGTCCTCATTATAAAGACGTAGTTTTGTAAGCTGGTTTTAATTTTACACTCATGCTTGTTATGATAGTTTATATAGTGAGGAATTAAAAGGTTTGCAGGAATTCCACACACTTCTATAATTTAAATTAAATCTTCATGTAACTTTATTTTTTTAATTATAAGTTTATGTTGAATTTTGGGCATAATATTTGATTCTATCTCTGAAATTCATTTGAAGTTGTACAATTTAATAACCTAGATAAAAAAGAAGAAAGTTCTGTGAAACAGTCAAAGCTTGCCAATATTGACTTTAGGCAGAAAGGAAACAACATGCAGGTAGGTATTTCCTTTTTAATAGTATAAATTAAATATTTGCTTGCATTAAATGAGATAATGAATGTATTGCATTTAGAACATGGGTGTGTGTGTGTGTGTGTGTGTGTGTGTGTGTGTGTTATAAATATATTAAATCAGCCATTACTACAACCTCAGTGTCTAAAAATCTTAAAAGAATTTCAATATGGCAGCCTGAACATATACTGTAGCCTTCTCACTTACTCTTAAAAAATAGAAAAGATATTTAAAAATGCCAAGCCCTGTACCTAGTCAAACCCAGATATTTCTGAAGGAGGAAAACAGGATTAGATTGAAGGGGGAAATTGTGACCCAGGACTTGAATAGAACACTATTATAGAAGGTATAGGTCTGGGGACAATGAATAGGGTAATTGGTTGGGTTACTTCAGTGGGAGTTAATTAGTTAACACCTGTTCAACTCATATCTACTCTGCCTTTGGCTAGGCATCAGCAATGGATCACTGTCTGTAGGTGGAAGCAGTAAGTATAGGAGCTTTGATTAGAGAGATAAATGGTAACTCTAGGGAGTTCTTCTTTTCTTAAGTTTATTTGTTTATTTTGAGAGAGAGCACATGTAGAGGAGGGATGGAGAGAGAGAGGGAGAGAGAGAATCCCAAGCAGGCTCTGAACCATCAACACGGAGCCCAACACAGATTTGAATTCAGAAACCATGAGATCATGACCTGAGACAAAGTCAAGAGTCAGATACTTAACCAACTTAGTCACCCAGTCGCCCTTCTAGGGGGTTCTTGATGCTTAAGAAAAATAAGGAGCATACCACCCAGAAAGCTAGCTTCTGGTGTGGCACATCTCTGTCTTCCCCCATTCTTCCTGAAAATAGTCCAGGGGGGAATTCTCAATGGAAAATATAATTGCCTTTCATTAATTTGTAATTAATACATACAGATAGAGGGGTAGTGGTAACCAAATTAATTAGTGAAACTTATCGTAAATATGTATTAATTACAAAAATGTTTAAATCTGGTACTAAAATTTCAGATGAGATCAATATGGGATGAAGGTAGGAAGATAAATAAGGGAAACAAAAGTTTACCCAAGTTCTTTTCTTGGGGGGGGGGATGGAAGTAGAGAGAAGATACAAATACTGATTCACTTATATATTGTTGGGAAAATGCGAATTTATGCGTGTATGTTAAACATGTAAGAGTAACCAAAATAAGAGAAATGACGTGCACTAGTTTTAAAACAGTAGAAGAAAAATGATGGAACAACTTAATCAGTCCAACAAAAGGCAGGGATGGAAGAGTAGATAAAATAACTAGAATACATTATAAATAGAAAATAAGATGCCATAAATAGTTCTGAACAAATCAGTATTCAGAAATGTGACAGAGATGCTTCTATGGGATATATAAACAAAATACAGACATATACTTTTATTTTTTTCCAAGTTTTATTTAAATTCCAGATAGTTAACATCGTAATACTAGTTTCAGGTGTAGGATTTAGTGATTCATCACTCCCATACAACACCCAGTGCTTATCAGACAAATGCACTCCTTAATCCCCATCATCCATCTAGCCCATACCCTGCCCACCTCCCTTCCAGCAACCCTCAGTTAGTTCTCTGTAGTTAAGAGTCTGTTTTATGGTTTGTTTGCCTCTCTCCTGCCCCTATGTTCATCTGTTTTCTTAAATTCCACCTAGGAGTGAAATCGTATGGGATTTGTCTTTCTCTGGCTGATTTATTTTGTTTAGAATAATACTCACTAGCTCCATCCACATCATTGCAAATGGCAAGATTTCAATCTTTTTGATGGCTGAGTAATAGTCCATTATATATGTGTATATAATACACACACATATATACACATATATACATATATATATAATACACACACATGTATATAATATACATATACATATATATAACATTTTCTTTATACATTCATCAGTCGATGGACTTTTGGGCTCTTTCCATAATTTGGCTATTGTTGATAATGCTGCTCTAACATTAGGGTGCATGTATCCCTTTGAATTGGTATTTTTATATCCTTTGGGTAAATACCCAGTAGTGCAGTTGTTGGATTGTAGGCTGGTTCTATTTTTAACTTGTTAAGGAAACTCCATACTGTTTTCTAGAGTGGTACAGCCATATACATACTTTTAAAATAGAAGAGCTGAAAAAACTTGACAAATGAAGGGTAAAGGTAGAACAATGGGACAAAAACATTGTTATTACAATGCCATATAAAATAGGGAAACAAACCACAAAAGACTCTTAATGATAGAAAACAAACTAAAGGTTGATGGAGGGAGGTGGGTGAGGGATGGGCTAGATGGGTGATGGATGTTAAAGAGGGCACTTGTGATGAGCACTGGGTGTTGTATGTAAGTGATGAATCACTGAATTCTACTCCTGAAGCCAGTATTGGAGTGTATGTTAACTAAAATTTAAAAATTAAAAAACAGAGTTCAAGACAAAAAGCATTAATAGGGAAAAATATATTTCATGTTTTTAAAAAGAATAACTCACCAAGTCATAAGAACCACGATAAACCAAATTATACATTTTCAAAATAAATAAAATAAAAATTAATGGAATTCCAAGAAAGTATTTAATTCATAATTTTAAAAAGGATAGCTTTCTCAAAAAAAGTAGTATCTTGAGTTTAGGGTTAAGTTTGGTTACACATTTAACAATACAAAACCAATGAAATGAAATAACAGCATCTTAAACAAGATAAACATTTTTCTCTTACCTGCAGTGAAATTCTAAAGTAGGTGACTCAGGTTCACTAATCAGGGATGATAGGACCATTTCTACAGTGTCATTTCTCAGGCTCCCTTTATACTTTCTTTTCCTGATATTTGCAGTATTCACCAAAATTAACTGTTTACTAGAACCAAAAGAATACCTCAATCAATTCTAAAAAGTTGTTCTCTTCACTTACCACTACCTATAAAAAATATAAGTTAAACAAAAATATAGCCCTCCTCTCAAAAAAAAGTACTTAGCAGAGGGAAAGGAAATTTACACTTTCAAATTATTTGGGGGTTATAGAAGAAATAAAAAGAAAACTTAAAAACTATTTAAAAGAATACTATAAACCAAAACCTGTGGAATATAGCCAAATTGCTTCTCAGAGAGAAATTTATATTTGAAAACAAATATAGAAAATAAAGATTAAAAGTAGCTGAACTTTAAGTAGAAAAAGTTTAATTCCAAGCATGAAAAGTTCAACTCAAAATAGGAAAATAATTAATGCAAAGAAAGTAGGAATTAATAAAGAGAAAAACAGAAATTAATGAAATTAAAAGGTTGGGTTAATCAGTATAGCCAAAAATTAATAACTTTTAAATATCAATAAAATAAATTTTATTATACTTAATAAAATAGAGAGGGAACAGTACATATCATTGAATATATGGAAGAAATCTTTTCAAAGTCTTAATAGAATACTATGTAAGACTTTATATCCATAAATTTGAAAATGTAGGTGAGGGGGACAATTTTATAGGACAATATAAGTTATTAAATAGCCTGAAAAAGAAAAACATGAATAGATCAATTAACTAGAAATGGAAATGTAGGTGAAACTGAAATGTAAGCAGTTCTCTGTTTTCCTCTTTTCTTCTTTATGTGCCTCCCTTCTCCCTCTGCCACACACACACACACACACACCTTTCAAAACACGTGGGAATGAGTTTTTCAGGTAAATTTTACCAAACCTTTAGGAATAAATTGAGTTTCTAAACCATGACACTATAGACATTTTGGGCCAGATAATTCTTTGTTGTCGGGTCACCTTGTGATCTAGAGGCCAATAGCACCTCATCCCTAAGAAAAGACAGTGAAGAATATCTTCAGGGGCGCCTCCGTGGCTTGGTTGGTTAAGCTTCTGACTCTTGATCTCTGCTCAGGTCGTGACCTCACGGTTCATGAGATTGAGCCCCACATGGGACTCTGCATGGATGGTGCAGAGCCTGCTTGGGATTCTCTCTCCCTCTCTCTTTCTGCCCCTCCCCTGCTCTCGTTCTCTCAAAATAAATAAATAAACTTAAAATACCTCCAGACATTGTTAGATATTCCCTGAGAGGCAAAATTGCCGGTTGAGGGCAATCTTTTTATTTAAGCAATTCCAGAGCATAGAAGTTGGAAGCTATGCAACAAATTATACATAGTTAATTTATTAGGGAGCAAGGACAGAGATAGTGAATGAAAAAAATTTGTACATTAGTCTCAAGAATGAACATACATGTAGAAACCCAAATAAATGATCAGCAAACCTAATTTGGCAGTGTAACATTAAAAGAATAATATATTATGACTAAAACATGGTTTTCCCAAGGAATGCAATAATAGCATTGGAAAAGTCTATCAATATGATTCACTACATTAACATATTAATAAATGAGTTCAAATAAAGATTTAAAATATAAGATCTTTTTAAACAACATAAGGGAGACTCATACTATTAGATGCTTAAAAGTTTATCATAAAATTCACCATTTTAAAGTGTCCATTTTAGTGGTTTTTAGTGTATTCAAAAGGTAGTGTAACTGTCACCACTGTCTTAATTCCAGAACATTTTCATCATCCCAGAACAGTTTTAAATATTATCAAAATGTGGTAATTACAACAGTGTGGTATAAGAAAAACTAGTCAATGGACTACATTAAAATAAAAAACTTAATGTGTGACAAGACACCAACAAAGTTGAAGATAATGACAGAATGGACAGGAGATTGGTATGCATAACATACAAAGAAATACTAATACAAATTAATTTTTTAAATGCGCAAAAGATAAGCAATTTACAGAAAAAGAAAGACGAAGTGTCACTAGACATAATAAGGTGCTTGAGCTCGGGGGCAAAGGGAAAGGCATATTAAACCAATGATATATATGGTTTCACCTATCAGATTTGCATACACTACAACATTTGATAATATCTACTGAAGTCAATAGTGGAATGTAATTTGGTATAATTCAGAGGACTGGTTCATAGTATTTATTACACATAAAAATGCACATACTCAACAATTTTAATTCTTAGCATCTCCTCTAAACAACTACTTAACTTGTATAAATACTTTTACCAAGAGACCAATAGAAACATGTATATTACTTAAAACATAAAGCAGTAACAACACTTGTTCTTTAAGGGACAAATGCCCTTTAAAGGACAAGGTCTTATCTAAAGCACAGTAAGATGACAGAATTAAGACCAGTGGCTGTTATAACAAAAACAAATGGGATAAACTTTCCTATTAAAGATATTTTTATTTTGGGTCAAATAAAAATCAGAAACTCTTCAGAATGAGTCACTCACAGAGAATGAATGACTTGAAATAGACAATACAAAAATAAATAAAGCAGTGGCTTAGATATTGATATTAAATTTAAAGTTAAAAATGAAATATTACCTTTTCCACACATATATAAAAAATAAAATTTCAGCCTTTAATCCTTTAATCTGCTGTTTTGCTTTTTTATGTTGAATTTAAGAGGTTACAGAGAATAGACAGAAATCAGATGAGAAAATGGTAAGATTGACTTGATTAATCATAAATATGGGATAAAAATTTTAAGTTTACCTTAAATGTCAAAATGCTACCAAGCATAGTTGTCATACTTGTCCAAAATATCAAATTCCTTGAGAGTTTTAACCTTTGTTTCCCAGTATTTGACTTAATATTTTGTATATAGTGGTTTCATTTAATGTTTGTAGTGGTTGTTCATATTGATAATGATGATGAGGAAGAGGATGACAATGTTCTTGGAGAGCCTTCAGTAGCCATGACAAGAAAAAAAATTTTGTTGTTTATGTAGCCAATTCTAATGCTTCATTTCTTTTGTTCAGGTACTTAATGACTCTACTGTGAGTAAACATTCAAAATGCTCAAATGCCGTGGCTATTAAAAATTCACAAAATACGATGCATTTCAGGTAACTTTTAAAAATAGGAAAATGCTGGGCGCCTGGGTGACTCAGTTGGTTAAGCATCTGTCTCTTGATCTTGGCTCAGGTCATTATCCTGGGGTAATGGGATTGAGCCCCGCAGTGGGCTCTGCACTGTTAGTGCAGAGCCTGCTTGGAATTCTCTCTCTTTCTCTCTTTCTGTCCCTTCCTCTCTCTCAAAATAGATAAACTTTAAAAAACAAAATATTTAAAAATAGGAAAATGTTTTAATTTCTAAAATAATTTATCAACTGAGCAAATAATACCTAAATTTTATTTTATTTTAGATTGTTAACCCCACAGAAACAATCAAATTGCAATCAATGGTTTGAAAAAGGAGATACAGGTATTTGCTGCTTATATTTTTCCTAAGAAGTGGGAATAACATTATATCTGGTTTTTATACTATTTAAATACGTTATTTGGATTGTTTGCATCTCTGGTTAACTGACCATGCATGCCTAGTTTTAAAAACACTTTTTCACTAAATATAAAACATATCATTTCATTGTAAAAGAGTTGGAAAACAGAGAAAAATACAAAAGAAACAAAGATACCATCACCCAGATATAACTGACACCATTCATACTGGTATATATCTCTGTCTTATTTTTTTTCCTATGTATGTGTGTGTCTTTTTCTTTTATTTTTTTCCCCAAATTTGAAACATGCTTGTGTATATCATTTTGTATCCTTTTCTTTCCACTTGATATACTGTTGAGGGTATTTTTTAATGCCATTAAATAGATTTTATTTTTATCCATTCTGATACCCTATGTCTTTTGGTTGGCGCATTTAATCCATTTACATTCAGTGTTACTATAGAAAGATATGGGTTTAGAGTCATTGTGATGTCTGTATGTTTTATGCTTGTAGTGATGTCTCTGGTACTTTGTCTCACAGGATCCCCCTTAGGATCTCTTGTAGGGCTGGTTTCGTGGTGACAAATTCCTTCAGTTTCTGTTTGTTTGGGAAGACCTTTATCTCTCCTTCTATTCTAAATGACAGACTTGCTGGATAAAGGATTCTCGGCTGCATATTTTTTCTGTTTAGCACACTGAAGATATCGTGCCAAGCCTTTCTGGCCTGCCAAGTTTCAAAAGAGAGATCAGTCACGAGTCTTATAGGTCTCCCTTTATATGTGAGGGCACGTTTATCCCTTGCTGCTTTCAGAATTTTCTCTTTATCCTTGTATTTTGCCAGTTTCACTATGATATGTCGTGCAGAAGATCGATTCAAGTTACGTCTGAAGGGAGTTCTCTGTGCCTCTTGGATTTCAATGCCTTTTTCCTTCCCCAGTTCAGGGAAGTTCTCAGCTATAATTTCTTCAAGTACCCCTTCAGCACCTTTCCCTCTCTCTTCCTCCTCTGGGATACCAATTATGCGTATATTATTTCTTTTTAGTGTATCACTTAGTTCTCTAATTTTTCCCTCATACTCCTGGATTTTTTTATCTCTCTTTCTTTCAGCTTCCTCTTTCTCCATAACTTTATCTTCTAGTTCACCTATTCTCTCCTCTGCCTCTTCAATCCGACCCGTCGTGGTTTCCATTTTGTTTTGCATTTCGTTTAAAGCGTTTTTCAGCTCCTCCTGACTGTTCCTTAGTCCCTTGATCTCTGTGGCAAGAGATTCTCTGCTGTCCTGTATACTGTTTTCAAGCCCAGCGATTAATTTTATGACTATTATTCTAAATTCACTTTCTGTTATATTATTTAAATCCTTTTTGATCAGTTCATTAGCTGTTGTTATTTCCTGGAGATTCTTCTGAGGGGAATTCTTCCGTTTGGTCATTTTGGATAGTCCCTGGAGCGGTGAGGACCCGCAGGGCACTTCCCCCGTGCTGTGGTGTATAACTGGAGTTGGTGGGCGGGGCCGCAGTCCGACCTGATGTCTGCCCCCAGCCCACCGCTGGGGCCACAGTCAGACTGGTGTGTGCCTTCTCTTCCCCTCTCCTAGGGGCGGGATTCACTGTGGGGTGGCGTGGCCCGTCTGGGCTACTTGCACACTGCCAGGCTTGTGGTGCTGGGGATCTGGCGTATTAGCTGGGGTGGGTAGGCAAGGTGCACGGGGGCAGGAGGGGCAGGCTTAGCTCGCTTCTCCTTAGGTGATCCACTTCAGGAGGGGCCCTGTGGCAGCGGGAGGGAGTCAGATCCGCTGCCGGAGGTTTGGCTCCGCAGAAGCACAGAGTTGGGTGTTTGCGCAGAGCTAGCAAGTTCCCTGGCAGGAACTGGTTCTCTTTGGGATTTTGGCTGGGGGATGGGCGGGGGAGATGGCGCTGGCGAGCGCCTTTGTTCCCCGCCAAGCTGAGCTCTGCCGTCAGGGGGCTCAGCAGCTCTCCCTCCCTTTGTCCTCCAGCCTTCCCGCTTTCTGAGCAGAGCTGTTAACTTATGACCTCCCAGACGCTAAGTCGCGCTTGCTGTCGGAACACAGTCCGTCAGGCCCCTCCGCTTATGCCAGCCAGACTCAGGGGCTCTGCTTGGCCGGCGGGCTGCCCCTCCGCCCGGCTCCCTCCCGCCAGTCCGTGGAGCGCGCGCCGCCTTGCCGCCCTTCCTACCCTCTTCCGTGGGCCTCTCGTCTGTGCTTGGCTCCGGAGACTCCGTTCTGCTAATCCTCTGGCGGTTTTCTGGGTTCTTAAGGCAGGTGTAGGTGGAATCTAAGTGATCAGCAGGACGCGCGGTGAGCCCAGCGTCCTCCTACGCCGCCATCTTCCGGAACTCTCAAATAGATTTTATTTTTAATGACTGTATCATATACCATTGTAAGGATATGCTATTATTTAGTTAGCTTTTCTCTCAAAATATTGAATTATTTTTATATTTAATTGTTTTAATTATTTAGCCATTCTCTCTCAAAATATTAAGTATTTTAGGGGGCATTTGGGTGACTCAGACTCAGTTGGTTAAGTGTCCTACTGTTGGTTTCTGCTCAGATCATGACCTCATGGTTGTGAGATTGAGCCATATATCAGGCTTTGTGCTGGACGTGAAGTCTGCTGAAGATTTTTTCTCCTCCTCTCCCTCTGCCCTTCCCTTGTGTGCACTTGTGTGCATGCACTCTCCCTTCTCTCTCTCTCAAAAATTTTTTTTTGTTTCCAGTTTGGGTTTTCTTGCTATTGTGAATAATGCTACTATATTCTTTTACATAAAACTTTTACTATCTTGGATTATTTTCTTTAAATAAAATCATAGAAAGGTCACAAGAGATATATATATATATATATGTATATATAGGTGTGTGTGTGTGTATAAATATATGTATGTATATGAGTTTATTATCCTAGAATCAACTAGCTGTTGGAAATTTTCAAGGGTATCACATAAATAAATAAATAAATAAAGTATAATATAATGTGTAACATAATTTATCTCGTGTACATATATACATATTTTGGTAATCCCATATGGATAACAATTATTCCATTCATTAGGCTGTATGAAAGTTTTCATTTCTTCTTGTCTGTAGCATGTGGGCTACTGACTTTTATTTTGAAGTTTTAAAAATGGCTCATTCTATTGAATCAGTAAAAAAAAAAATCAACGGACTAAAGTATAGGGCCACATGGCTTCATGGCAGAATTTTACCAAACATTTATTTATTTATTTTTAATGTCTATTTTATTTTTGAGAGAGAGATAGAGTGCAAGTGCACACACAAGAGCGGGGAAGGGGTAAGGGGGGGGGAAGAGAGAGAGAGAGAGAGAGCGCACGCACGTGAGCACATCATCAGCACAGAGCCTGACACGGGGCTTGATCCCACTGTGAGATCATGACCTGAGCTGAAATCAAGAGCTGGATGCTTAACTGACTGAGCCACCCAGTTGCCCTGAATTTTACCAAACATTTAAAGAGTTAATACCTATTCTTCTTTTAACTATTCCCAAATATAGAAATGGAAGGAAAACTTTCAAACTCATTTTATGAGGCCAGCATTACCCTGATTCCAAAACCAAAGACTCCACTAAAAAAGAGATCTGCAGGCCAATATCCCTGATGAAATGGATGCAAAAACTCTCAACAAGATATTAGCAAATCGAATCCAACAGTACATTAAAAGAATCATTCACCACGATCAAGTGGGATTTAATCCTGGGATGTAAGGGTGGTTCAATATTTGCAAATCAATCAATGTGATATGCCACTTTAATAAAAAAGGATAAGAATCATATGATTGTTTCAGTAGATGCAGAAAAGCGTTTGACAAAGTACAACATCCATTCTTGATTTAAAAACTCTCAACAAAGTAGGTTTAGAGGGAATATACCTCAACATAGTGAAGTCCATATACAAAAAACCCACAGCTATTATTATTCTTAATGGGAGAAAACTAAGAGCTTTTCCTCTATGATCAGGAACAAGGCAGGGATGTCCAGTCTCACCACCGTTATTTAGCATATTATTGGAAATCCTAGACACAGCAGTCAGCCAATAAAAAGAAATAAAAGACATCCAAATCAGCAAGGAAGAAGTTAGTCTCATTATATGCAGATGACATGATACTCTATATAGAAAACCCAAAAGACTCCACCAAAAAAAATTCTAGAATTGATACATAAATTCAGTAAAGTTGTAGGATACAAAATCAGTGTGCAGAAATCTGTTGCATGTCTGTACACCAAAAATGAAGCAACAGAAAGAGAAATCAAGGAATCAGTTCCATTTACAATTGCACCAAAAACCGTAAGATACCTAGGAATAAACCTAACCAAAGAGGTAAAAAGATCTATACTCTGAAAACTATAAAACACTGATGAAATAAAATAAAGGTGACACAATGACACAAAGAAATGGAAAAACATTCTATGCTCATGAATTGAAAGAACAAATATTGTTAAAATGTCTGTATTACCCAAAGCAATCTACACATAAAAGTGCAACCCCCATCAAAATACCACCAGCATTTTTTCACAGAGCTAGAACAAACAATCCTAAAATTTGTATGGAACCACAAAAGACCCCGAATAGCCAAAGCAACCTTGAAAAAGAAAAGCCAAGCCAGAGTATCACAATTCCAGATTTTAAGTTATATTACAAAGCTGTGGTGGTCAAGACAGTATGGTATTGGCACAAAAACAGACGCATAGATCAATGAGACAGAATAGAAAGCCCAGAAATGGACCCACAATTATATGGTCACCTAATCTTTGGCAAAGCTGGAAAGAATATCCAATTTGGAAAAAAGTCTCTTCAACAAATGGTGTCGAGAAAACTGCACGCAACATGCAAAAAAATGAAACTAGACCACTTTCTTACACATCATCAGCACAAAAGTAAATTCAAAATGGATGAAAGACCTAAATGTGAGACAGGAAGCCATTAAGATCCGAGAGAAGAACACAGGCAGTAACCTCTTTGACATTAGTCATAGCAACTTCTTTCAAGATAATGTCACTTGAGGCAAGGGAGACAAAAGTAAAAATAAACTGTTAAGACTTCATCAAAATAAAATGCTTCTGCACAGTGAAGGAAACAACAAAACTAAAAGGCAACCTATGGAATGGGAGAAGATATTTACAAATGACATATCTGATAAAGTGTTAGTATCTAAAATCTATAAAGAACTAAGAAACTCAACACCCAAAAAGCAAATAATCCATGGGCAGAAGGCATGAATAGACACTTTTCCAAAGAAGACATCCAGATGTCTAACATGAAAAGATACTCAACATCACTCATCATCAGGGAAATATAAATCAAAACTACAATGAGCTATCACCTCACACCTGTCAGAATGGCTGAAATTAACAACACAGGAAACAACAGATGTTGGCAAAGAGGTGGAAAAAGGGGAACCCTCCTGCACTGTTAGTGGGAATGCAAACTGGTGCAGCCACTGGAAAACAGTATGGAATTTCCTCATAAAATTAAAAATAGAACTACCCTACAATCCAGCAATTGCACTACTAGATATTTACCCAAAGAATATAAAAATACTAACTGAAAGGGATACATGCCCCTTAATGTTTGTAGCAACATTAGCAACAATAAGTAAATTATGGAAAGAGCCCAGCCTGTGTCCATCAACTGATGAATGGATAAAGAAGATGTGGTGTATAGATATACTCAGCCATAAAAAGAATGAAATCTTGCCATTTTCAATAATGTGGATGGAGCTAGAGTGTATCCTACTAAGCAAAATAAGTCAGAGAAAGACAAATACCATATGATTTCACCCCAATATGGAATTTAAGAAACTGACACACAATCATAGAGGGAAAAAGAGGCAAACTGGCAAACTAAGAAACAGACTCTTAACTGTAGATAACAAACTGATAGTTACCAGAAGAGAGGGGGGTGGAAGGATGGGTTAAATAGGTGGGGATTAAAGAATGCACTTGTGATGAGCACCGGGTGTTGTATGTAAGTGATGAATCACTAAATACACTTTAAACTAATATTACACTGCATGTTAACTAACTGGAATTCAAATAAAAGCTTAAAAATACTGGCTCGTTTTTGCAGTAGAAAAATTCTGTAAATATATGCACATTCACAATGGTCTCATAATGTGAATCTGTTTCTCCCACTCTCAAAATAGGGTTCAGCCAACATAATATGCTGATTCCATGCAGATGGATTTTCTTCCTGCTTTCTTCTGGAAGAAAGAATCCTATCTTATCTTCACATATGATTTGTTCCACTGTTTATAATCCTGTATATATACCAAGCTGACAGAACATTAGACAGGGAGGAATAGTTGATCTCTAGGAACAATGCACCCCTAATACAGATATGTGGGGAAATGCACATATCTGTCATATTCCTAGCTACCATTGAGCATATATGGTAAGGCTTCATACCCGAAAAGGCACGTAGTTATCTTAGGGAAAAAAAAGATTCTTTTCAGCAGTCTCCCAGCCTGTCTTTTGAGGAAATTAATCTGTGGTGAAAATCATGGTTGTGACTGTTAAATGCAAAAGGCAAAACTATAAAGCTTTCAGATGGTCAAATAGAAAAACATATTAGAGGTAGGAAAGAATTTCTTAAATAATTAAAAAGTCCAATAATAAAACAAAGATTGATAAATTTGGCTGTATTAAACTTAAGAGTTTCCATTCATCAAAAGATGTTATAAAAAGAAGACAAGAGAATATATTTGCAATACATAAAACTGTCAAAGGACTGGTTTCCAAAAATGTGTAAAGAAGTTCTACAAACCAAGAAGAAAAAGACAGACAACCCAATTAGAAATACGTGCGAAATACGCAAATAGGCACTTCAAATAGAGAAACTTTTGTCTCAAATAAACATATGAAAAGATGCTTAGCAAATTAGGAAACTGAAAAATAAAACCACAGTGAGATACTACACATTCAACAGATTAGCAAATTCAGAAAGTCTGGTAATACTAAGTGTTGATGAGAATATAGGACGATAAGAACTCATAACTATTTGGGAGAAACTCATTTATAAATGAGTATTGAGACCATATCTAAATTATAACTAGAAACTGAATGGGCTCCTAAGGTAACTTGGGATGTCTAGGTGCCACAAAAATATTGATAAATAGTTTGGAAACTAAACTTTGGAAAAATTTAAAATTTGGTAAAATGGAAGATATAAATACCCTATACCTTATAATTCCACTCCTGCATATATACTTAGAGAAATACAAGTACATACATACAAGTATATATATACAAAAGAATGTATGTGTCATCGGTGTTTGTAATAGTCTTGAAGTAGAAACACCCTGAATGCCCATTTGTTAGTAGAATAGGTAGATATATTGTGTCGTGCTTATACAATGAAATCCTTTACATCAATACAAGTAAGCAAGTTATGTCTATAAGAAGCAATACAGATGAATTTCACAAGCATATGCTGGAACAAAAAAAGCAAGACAACACATACCATTTCATCATATAACTTTTTAAAACAGGAAAAATAGACTGTATTACTCAGGTGATAAAACTATATAAAACAAATCCAGGAAATAATTATCACACAAGGCAGGAGAGTGATTATCTGTGAGGAGGAGGATATGAGGAATATGGGGCCTTTTGGAGTATGCATGATCTATTTCTTTACCTGGGTGGTGGTGACGTGAGTATTCTCTATAATTTTCTTTGTTAAACTGTTCATGTGGGTTTTATTCTCCTATTTCTATGTGTTAGGTAGAACTATATGAAATTGCTATTTTTGTGGGTCAAAAACAGTTAAATTTCTTATTGTTTGTATGTTTTATTTGCAATTGTAAAAAAACCCAGTTTTTTCTCCCATAACAAATAGATGCTGAGTGTGAAGATAAAGGGACGGTAAGACCATTGAGAGAATTAAAATGTACTTCACAAGTAAGTCTAATGTTTGGTTTCTAAATTCTAAGCAAAATATTCCAATTTAAAGTATTGTTTCCACTTTAATTTCTGATTATGTTTAATGAAGATTATTTATGTGAGGTCTAGATGTTATTTGGTTAGTAATTGAGTTGCTGTGGTGTTAAAGCTTCTATCCCTTAGAAGAGCTTTAGATTAAAAAAATGAAGCCACAAAAAGTTTACATGACATGAAAATATACAAAAAAGAGTTGTCATTAATACATTGATACATGACTATATATATATACATATGTATATATATATGCTTAGAATTATGTATATATATGTATATATATATGCTTAGAAATATGTGTATATATATATATATATATATATATATATATATATATATATATATACACACTGACACTGCAACTAAATTACAACTGAGGAAGACAATTTTGTTTGGTAGAATTGAATGATTTGCTAATCAAAACCAGTGCTTATCACAAAAATCTCTTCAAAATATATTTTAATAGTGGACAACTTTAATGATAGATGTAGGCAATGTATATTGACTTTACTAAGTACTAAGGGTTAAAACAAGGCAAATGACATAGTAGAATACTGCTCAAGAAACACAGATAAAAAGCACATTTTAATTTTTTTGGTAGAGGGACCCAAATTGTTTCTGAAATGATATTTCGTATAGCAAACATTTGAGAAATCATATTCCTACCTTACAAAAGTCAATTTCTGTTGAATTTCTCAACCTTTGCAGAGAAAATAGTATAATGAATTTATAAGGGCAAAAAAGTATAAAGAACATAACTGATGAGAGTAAGATTGCTTAGAATTAAATTACTTTTTCCTTTTAAAGAGCTATCATATACAATTCTTGAGTCAGAGCATGATGTGGAAATTTTAAAAAGTCATTCCTAACCATTTTTCTTCATCAGTTTCAGTATGTTCTGGTTATCTTTTCCTTTTTCAGGTAGAGGTAGGGGAGGTGGATCAGGGAAGAAAAGAAAAATTAGAAAATTAAAAATAGTTATTTTTCCGTATTTTGCAGTTATATTTTGATACCACTTTCATCAATTAATATTTTAGTTCTTTTGTCTATGAAATGGTAACATAATAGATTAATATGGTGTTTTCTACCTCATACACTTTTATATATATGTGAGTTTGTTAATAGCATTCATTTTTATAGTTTTCTGTTATTTTGAATTTGTAGGTTATATGCGCAGAACGTTTTGGGAAGCCAATAGAAGATAATAGTGATGAAGTAGAAGAAAGGACTGAGAATTTTCCACGAACTCCTGAAATTCCTTTATTTTTAAGAACTCCTGAAGCTGTGAAAACACCTGAACCTTTGGAGAAATCATTGTTTCCTAAAACCCCCTCTTTTGAAATGTAGGATTTTAATCAATAATTATAATTAAAGAATCTATATGCTGGGCCAATATTATGTAAATAATTGATGGGAATAGTAAAGTGTCTAGTACCTATAACTTTAAAAAGGTTTTTATATGGAATATTTCAAATACATAAAGGAGAAACTAGCATAACGAACCTCCATGTACCTATTATCCTGTTCAAATAATTATTAGCATTCTGCCATTCTTGTTCCATAGAACCTCTTCCCCATTTTTCCTACAACACTTAGATGAAGATGGCATAGATTCTGAGTACTTACCCAGTGCAATAGTATATAGATTTTAGATTTTTCCAAAGGATAAAAACTGTATGGAAAAATGTTAAATGTCAAGCTAAAAAGCAACTGTCATGTACGGTATAGCTTGTGGACATCACTGAATAATGTTCCAGCTGTAATTTTCCTTTATGTTGTCTAAAGCAAGAATTGCCATCTGTCAAGTAACCTAGGTAGGCAGAAATATCTCTAACATGATTATTTAACTTTGGAAATAGATTTGTAGCTTGCAGCCAAGAGAATAGTGCGGCATTTAACCTTTTTGTGTAGTTTAATCCCTTTTAAAACTACAAACCTTAAAATTCTTTTTTTTTTTACCTTAAGATTTTTTAAAAACAAATGTCAAACAAATTTCACTTCAAGAATCTCTCACCCGTTTTCTACTTCTGTAGTTTGAATTGTTAATAAACGTTTTATATGTGAAAGTCATGCTGTTGACTCACAGTATGTTCAAACTAGAACTCCTCACCAAATCTGAGAACTGTAAAAAGAATGGCAGCCATATACTAAAACCTCTGTTTATGGATGAGAAAACTAATCTGTAAAGTTAAGTGATTCATTGATGGTCATGGAGACAGTTATGGAAGTATCTTCAGATATCTATTATATTTAACAATAGCATTAACTGTGTCTAAACATTTTATAAACTTTATGAGATGTAAATACACTATTATACTTAGAGGAAGAGGAAACAGAATCACAGGTGGTACAACTCATTAGTGATAGAGTTGTGATTCAAACCCAGGCATTTCTGCCTCCAGAATTCATGCATTTGACCACTGTGTTGTATACTGTCTTCTCTAATTATTTTTCCCAAATCATTTTCTAGTTTAACTTCCTTATGCAACAGTATGTAATGACTGACTTCTCATTAAGACTAAAATCTTGTAATTGGCTTTCAATGTGTTGGGGACAGTATAGCCTCAAAGTTAAAAGCTTGGACTTTGAATCTGGATTGCTGAATTTAAGTTGGCATTTACATTTCTTGGAGAAAGTCATTTAACCTTTCTATGCTTCAAAATTTTCTTCTGTAAAATGGAGGTGGTAATATCTATTTCATAGGGATACTGTGAGGAATACATAAGTTAATGCCAATGGAAATACCTAGAATAGACCCTGAACGCAGTTTAGGGTTTATTCTCAGTTGAACTTCATTGTTATCATCATCCCATACTTGATTGTTCTACTTTATTTAACATTTTTCACTTCAAACTATCTTTTTCTCAAGAGGTTTGTCACCTCAATAACTATTCCTTCCCTTTCCCTACTGTGCTAATTCTTACTTCTATGGTATTTCTTATGGTGTTTACCAGTCTGCATACTTAGTAATATATTTTTTTAACAATTTTATTATTTCTTATTTCTCTGTAACAGAAATAGAAATATAATGCCTGAAGGTCAAACACAAAAGGAATCCCCTGGATTTTCTTTTCTTATGAATTATACTTCTAGATCTCCTGGATTGAATCTATTTGATTCTACATTTGATTCAGAAATCTCATCAGATCAGGTAATAGGTGGAAGCTAAAGTTTTATTTCTAAAAAATTGCACTGGAGGTGGCTCAGTCGGTTAAGCATCCAACTTTTGCTCAGGTTATGATCTCATGGCTCATCAGTTTAAGCCCTGCATCAGGCTCTGCTGTCAGCACAGATCCCACTTCGGATCCTCTGTCCCCCCCTCTCTCTGCCCTTCCCTGCTTGCACTCTCTCTCATAAAAAAAAAATAAAACATTAAAAGATGAAAATAAGAAAAATAAAAAACTGTACACTATAACCTCAAGTAATTTTAATTCTTTACTGTCAAACTGTCTTGGGGCAGAGTAAGAAGCACAGGCAATTTTTTAGAAGATTCTGAGTATTGATAGAATAGCACAGTTTTCCCATTATGTTTTTGTTTTCAATTTCAGGTACCTTCAGTTGATATCTATTTATAAAAAAAAGAATCTCAGTATAGGGTTGATTTACATTGCAGTTAAAGGCACTTTAAAATAAATTTGGCTTTATAGTTCATGTGTCTACTAACCAAACTTCAGATATTCTCAGTATGAAAAATTCTCCAGATTATTAGTTGGTGTTTTTATCTACATATGTGTACATAGTAACATCATCAGTTAATTTTTTAGAAGACGTAATTTTCTTCTAATAGTGATAGTGATTCTACTATTCAGTGATAGGATAGTAAAGTGCTTATTTCTGTATTTGGCAATTGAAACTGAAAATTAAGATGTACTTTATTTGATCAGTAGAGACAGCACAGTGTAGTGGTTAAGACTACACTCTGATACGACACTAGTTGACTATTTTCCACTGTGGGAAACTGTATGAAGTTTCCTCAGAAAGTTAAAAGTAGAACTGCCCTGGGTGCCTGGGTAGTTAAGTCAGTTAAGTGTCTGACTTCGGCTTAGGTCATGATCTCACGGTTCGTGAGTTCGAGCCCCGCATCAGGCTCTCTGCTGTCAGCATGGAGCTTGCTTTGGATCCTCTGTCTCCCTCTGTCTTTCCCTCTCCTGCTTGCTCTCTCTTTTTTAAAAAATAGAACTGCCCTACATCCAGGAATTTTCCTATTTTATTTTGGCTCATCTTCTACTGTTTTAATGCTCAGAGAATCCTTCCTCTTGTTAAGATCTAATGAAAATTTAAAATTCCATGACTTTTAATTCTGATTTGAAGGGATACATGCACCCTGATGTTATAGCAGCATTATCAACAATAGCCAAATTGGGGTGCCTGGGTGGCTCAGTTGGTTAAGCATCTGACTCTTGATTTCAGCTTAGGTTGTGATCTATCAGTTTGTGGGACAAAGCCCCACAATGGGCTCTGCGCTGGCAGTGTAGAATCTGCTTGGGATTCTTTCTCCCTCTTTCTGTGCACCTCCCTTGCTTATGTGTGAGTGCGCGCTCTCTCTCTTAAAATAAGTAAACATTTTTTGAAAACTAAAAAAATAAAACAAAATAGCCAAATTATGGAAGGAACCCCAAATGTCCATCGATTGATGAATGGGTAAAGAGGATGTGGTGTGTACACACACACACACACACACACACAGACACACACACACACACACACACACAGACACACACACACACACACACACACATACACACACACAGGAGTATTACTCAGTCATCAAAAAGAATAAAATCTTGCCATTTGTAATGACTGAATGGAGCTAGGGCATATCATGCTAAGTGAAATAAGTCAGTCAGAGAAACACAAATACCATATGATTTCACTCCTATGTGGAATTTAAGAAACAAAACAAATGAACAGGGGAGCCTGGGTGGCTTAGTCTGTTGGGTGTCCAACTTCGGCTCAGGTCATGATCTCGCAGTCTGGTCCGTGGGTTCGAGCCCTGCGTCGGGCTCTGTGCTGACAGCTCAGAGCCTGGAGGCTGCTTCGGATTCTGTCTTCCTCTCTCTCTCTGGTCCTCCCATGCTCACGCTCTCTCAACAATGAATAAACGTTAAAAAAAAACCACAGATGAACATAGAGGAAAAAAAGAGAGGGAAACCAGAAAATAGACTCTTAATTAGAGATAAATGGGTAATGGAAATATACTTTAAATATAAAGATAAAAACTGGTTGAAAGTAAATGAATGGAAAAAGATATAAAAACTAAGTGAGAGAAGGTCACAATGGCTATACTTACATCATTTTAGATAATCTTCAAGACAGAGAATATTGCTAGAGATCATGAAGGGCATTTCTTTTTTTATTTTTTTTTTTAATTTTTTTAATGTTTATTTATTTTTGAGACAGAGAGAGACAGAGCATGAACGGGGGAGGGTCAGAGAGGGAGACACAGAATCTGAAGCAGGCTCCAGGCTCTGAGCTGTCAGCACAGAGGCTGATGCGGGGCTTGAACCCACGAACCATGAGATCATGACCTGAGCCGAAGTCGGACGCCCAACCGACTGAGCCACCCAGGCGCCCCATGAAGGGCATTTCTTAAGGACAAAAGGGCCAGTTCTCTAGGAAGATACAACAATGACAAATGTGTATGTGCCTAATGACAACTTCAAAATACAGAAACAAAAGCAGAGCGTAAGGAAGTCAGTGTTATTGTAATAGCAATGTAATGGGACAGATGATAGCTGTACATGTGATGAACATAGCATAATGTATAAACTTGTCAATTCACTAAGTTGTACACCCAAAACTAATATAACATTGTATGTTAACTATAAAAAATATTAAGAAACAAAATTGACTTAATTAAATGGAGAAATAGAAAAAAACACAAACTTAGTTGGAGATTTTTAATAAAAAAACCCCTCTAAGCAATTGATTGAATTAGACAACATAATCAATAAAGATCTATAAAATATGAACAACACCATCAACCCTCTTGACCTGACATTTATAGAACAACACATCCAGCAACTGCAGCTTATGCAGGCATACCTTGTTTTATTGTACTTTGCAGATACTGCTTTCTTGTAAAGGTTTGTGGTAACCCTGTGTCAGGCAAGTCTGCTAGCATCATTTTTCCAACAGCATTTGCTCACTTTTTTCTCTGTGTCACATTTTGGTAATTCTGACAATATTTCAAACTTTTTCATTACTATTTGTTATGGTGGTCTATGATCAGTAATTACAACTCACTGAAAGCTCAGATGAAGGTTAGCATTTTTTTAGCAATAAAGTATGGTATTTTAAAATTTATGTGCATTTTTTAGACATAATGTTACTGCACACTTACTAGATTACAGCAGTATAGTGTAAACACAACTTTTATATGCATTGAGAAACCAAAAAATTCTTTCGGCTTGCTTTATTATGATACATTTTTGTGATGGTCTGGAACTAAACTCATAATATTTCTGAGGTGTGCTTCTATATTCTTTTCAAGTGCTAATGGTACATTCACCAAGACGATGTTCTGAACCATAAAATGAGTCTTAATAATTTAAAAGGATTGAAATCATACAGAGTACATTGTCTGCTCACAATGTAATTAAATTAGAAATCAATAATAAGGTAGAAGGAAAAACCTGAATAATTAGGTCGTAGGCCAAAGAAGAAATCATGAGAGAAATTAGAAAAGATTTTGAAATGATTACGAAAAATTCAGTGTATCAAAATTGTAGGATGTTGCCCAAACCAGAACGAAACCATAGCTTTAAATAATTTAGTTTATATTTAAATAATTCAATTAATGGAAAAGAAGAAAGGTCTAAAATCAGTGATGTAAGTTTTCACCTTGAAAATCTAGAAAAGTAAGAACAAAATAAGCCCAAAGTAAATAGAATGGCAAAATAAGGGGGATAAGAGACATTAATGAAATAGAAAACAAGCAATAGAGAAAATTGACAAAGCCAATTGGTCGGTTCCTTGAAAAAAAATTGAGAGTTTATAAAGTCATCATTAGACTGATAAAAAGATAAGACAATTTATACATTTTATGAATGAAATAGTATTATAGATTTATAGACATTAATAATAAGATAATATTGTGTAAAATAAGACTGGTGAGGGGAAACCTAGAGCAAGCAAAGTGTGGTAATGGTACAAGGATTGATAAATTGATCAGTGGTATGTGCTAAAAGTTTTGGAACTTTAAATATTCATCAGATCTTAAGAAGAGGAAGGATTCTCTGAGCATTAAAACAGTGGAAGATGAGCCAAAAGAAAATAGAAGGGTTTGGTTCCATATAAAATTGTTATATTTTAATTTCTTTTTATTTTTAAGAGAGAGGAAGCATGGGGGAGAGGGATGGAGAGAGAGAGAGAGAGAGAGAGAGAGAGAGAGAAGCTTAAGGAGGCTCCACACTCAGCGCTGAGCCCAATGTGGGGCTTGATCCCCCAATCCTGGGATCATGAGCTGAGTTGAAATCAGGAGTTGGACACTCAACCAACTGAGCCACCCATGTGCCCCTGTTAAAAAAATTTTTTAAAGGCAAAATGATAATGTGGTATGCAATATTTGCAATAATAGTAGAAGAGATTAATATCTTTAATATATGAAGAGCTTATAGAGATTAATAAGATATATTCAAGTTCTTTAGGTGAATAAATCACAGAAAAATAATTCAAGTGACATAAAATCTCCAGGAAAAACAGTTTTCCTTATTGTCAAAAAATATAAATCTGTGCATAACAGTATTTATTCAAGTGTAATTTGTATTAGAAAAAAAAAAAACAGAGGTAACCTAAATGTCTAAATTGAAAGAATGATTGCAAACCAAGAAACAGACGCTTAACTATAGAGAACAAACTTAGTTACCACAGGAGAGATGGATGGGGGGATGAGTCAAATAGGTGATGGGGATTATGCAGGGTGATGAGCACCAGGTGTTGTATGAAAGTGTACACCTGAAATTTATATTATACTGTATGTTAACTAACTAGAATTTAAGTAAAAACTTAAAAAAAACTGTATGGTATGTTGATATAGAAGAATATTAAAATGCCATGAAAAGAATCTGGTTTTGGAAGAATAATGACATGGGAAAATGCTCATAATGCAACATTAAGAGAAAAAAATGGGTCAGAAAACTATGTTGTCATATCTATGTCATGATCCCATTTAAAAAAAAAAAAACTTTCACAGAGAAAACAGACTCTTTTGGCAGCAAAACTTGATATTTCCTATTATCCTCATATTTCCTATTATTTCCTATTTCCTCATATTTCCTATTACTTTTATAGGCAAGAAAACAATACCAAGAACCTGATTTGTAAAAGGCCTACAGAATAAAGCAAAAATTAATTAGAATTTTAGGTTATATAAGGGCGCCTGGGTGGCTCAGTTGGTTAAACATCTGACTTCAGCTGAGGTCATGATCTCACAGTTCGTGGGTTTGACCCCCCACATCGGGCTCTGTGCTGACAGCTCAGAGCCTGGAGCCTGCTTCAGATTCTGTGTCTCCCTCTCTCTGTCCCTCCCCCACTCATACTCTGTCTCTCTCTCTCAAAAAAAAAAATAAACATTAAAAAAATTTTAGGTTATATTAATATTCCAAAGTAGGAACTATTTTTAGCACAATATATACACCTTTTAAGATTTTACCCATTGCCAGAATGAAATCAATAAGCCTTAGTTTAGGCTTAATGATAGGTTTTAAAGATAGATTTCTTTTTTAAAGTACAGTAGTATCGGGGCACCTAGGTGGCTCAGTCGGTTAAGCGTCCGACTTCAGCTCAGGTCATGATCTCGCAGTCCGTGAGTTCGAGCCCCGCGTCAGGCTCTGGGCTGATGGCTCAGAGCCTGGAGCCTGCTTCCGATTCTGTGTCTCCCTCTCTATCTGCCCCTCCCCCGTTCATGCTCTGTCTCTGTCTCAAAAATAAATAAAGGTAAAAGAAAGTAAAAAAAAATAAAGTACAGTAGTACGCTATATAGAATGTTGCCATTAAAAAAAAAGAATGTTGCCATTTTTGTCTACTCTAATTATGCTTATTAAAAAAATTAGGGTTTATATTCAAATACAAATGTCATATTTGCTGTTCTACTGACTTCATGAGTAATATTGAATGGAAATTATTTTTCAGTTTAATGAACATTATTCTGCGGGAAATTTAAATCCTCTTTCATCACAACAAGAAATTGGTAAGTGATTTGAAGTTTGCTACATATAAAAACATGTTACTTTCTCCACTTTGTATTTAGTTTGTCTCTGATTTTTCTCAGCTAATTCTTTTAAAATTTTATTACTTCTGCATCACTCACTAATCATTTTTTGTAGTAATTTAGCTTCTTCTGTCACTACTCTACCAAATTCTCTAATATTACTGGTGAGTTAACAATTATCAAACATTATGGGTATTTTGTATTTATTATCATACTCAGTATCTTTGCAGCATGTGATATAGTTGACTCTTCTCATCCTTCTGAAGTTTTTGGGTTTCATCCTCTCTCTCTGGTGCTTACTTTTTATTGGATCTTCTTTCTTCTTTTATCCTATGATTAATGGATTCATTCAACATATAAATATAAACATATATGTGTATACATATAGTATATTTCATATGCAGTACTGCTTTGGCTCTGATGATAGGATAGTGGACAAGAATGCAAAGTTCTCATAGGGTTTTTGTTCTAGTGGGAGAAACTGAAAGTAGACAAATGATTATATGTCAGGTAGTGCACTAAACAACAGTAGATATTGGTAGACTCACACGTTACAACTTTTAATCTTAGATTTACTTAGCTTTATAGAAAGATACAGGATAGGAAATAACAGCATGTACAGTGTCTTTATCTCATTGAGAGACCCACCAGCTACCCAAATAATAAGGTTTCATTTGCCACATCACTCACACAAGACATGTAAAGCTACTATGGACAAAAGGCATGGTGCATAACAGAAAATCTGCAACCTCAGTTTCCCACCAGTCTTTTAATATCATTATAATCATAAGGTCCAAAGACTGCATCCTAACTCACAGCTCACCTAATTCAGGTGCAGTCTCACACTAAACAAGGAAGACACAGCATTTACTTTAATTCCATATTTTTTAAGAAAATAGACCTATGAGAATTCCAACTTCAAGGTCATTCTTCCAGGTGGGCTTGGATCAATGCAGGCTTGATGTTTGCTTTTTACTTACTGTGGATGATCAGTATTATGAAGAAAAGTAAACGGAATAAGGGAAATAGGGAGTATTTGGATTGGGCGGTTGGTTACTCTGTTACAAGGGAGTCAGGGAAGGCATCACTAAAAGGCAGCCATTGAGCAAAAACCTGAAGGAGGTGCCAGGTACAAGCTATGTGGTTAAGTGTTCTAGGCAGAGGGTGCAAACGTCTTGAGATGAGAGCATACTCAGCATGTGTGTTGAATAGTGGGTAAATTGGTATGATTGGAATCAAATAAGGAGTGAGAAACTGGTAGGAAATTAAATCAGAGAGGTTGGAGGGAGAGCAAACCATATGGGGCCCTAAGACAATTAAGGACTTTGGGTTTTTTTCCTAAGTGAGATGAGCAGTTTATTCGAAAGTTTTGAGCAAAGGACTGAAATGATTTAATAGGTTTTAAGAGCATTATTTGGCTACTGTATGGAGAATGGACTATATGGAAACGAGGGTGAAACCAGGGAGATTTATTAGGAAGTAATTAAAATACTACAGGTGAAAATTAATGGTGGCAAGGATAGTGGTAGTGGAAGTGGTGAGAAGAGGTTGGATTTGGTCATTAAGCTTTCTGAAGGTAGAGTTGTAAGGATTTGCTAATGGACAGGACGTAAGGATTAAGAGATAGAAATAAGGATGATGCGAAGAAGATTTTGATGAATAAGAATGGAACTGCCACTTATTGAAATATGGAAGGCCATATGTTAGAGACCAACAGGAGCTGGGACTTTAGTTTTGGAAGTGTTATCAACTGAAAAGCCTCTGTTAGATAGCTAAGTAAAAGTAAAGTAAGAAATTATATATATGAATTTGGAATTCAGCAAGGTGAAGACATAAATTTTGAAATTGTCATAAATGACATTTAATGCTATGAGACCAGAATTAATATACCAATTGTAGACATTCTTTTAATTAAACCTTATTTAATAAAATTAGAATGTTAATATTCTCTCCTTTGACATTCTTATTCATTTGACACTCATTCACTTTAGCACTTTGAAATATTATAATACAGGTGATGACCAAGTTCCTATGTTCCCTCCCTGACTTCTCCTAAACTTTAGGACCTTATGTTTTTAGTCTTTTTTCCCCCCAGTTTGTTAATATAATTGACATACATCACTGTACAAATTTAAGATGTACTGCATAATGGTTTGACTTACAGACGTTTTAAAATTATTACTGTAATAAGTTTAGTGAGTATCCAGCATCCCATATAGATATAATAAAAAGAAAAAGCAAAAAATTTTTTTTCTTTGTGGTGAGAACTCTTAGGATTTACTCTCTTAATATCTTTCCTATATATCATAAGCAGTGTTAACTATAGTCATCATGTTTTAGTTACGTCCATAGTACTTATTTATCTTAGAACTGGAAGTTTGTATCTTTTGACCACCTTCCTCCAAATTCCCCTCCCCCTCCTCCCACCTCTAGTAATCACAAATCTGAATTTTTTTCTATGGGTTTCCCTTCCCTTTCCTTCCGTTCCACATGTAAGTGAAATCATTTGTCTTTCTCTGTCTGACTTACTTCAATTAGTATAATGCCCTTAAGGTCCATCAGTGTTGTTTTAAATGGCAAGATGTCCTTGTATTTTTATGGCTTAATATTCCATTGTGTGTGTGTGTGTGTGTGTGTGTGTGTGTATGTATCTGTCTATCTATCTATACATACATAGATATGTATACATAGATAAGTATAGATATCTATACATAGATAGATAGATATACACCTCACAACTGTTTTATCCATTCATTAGCTGATGGACACTTAAGTTGTTTCTATGTCTTAGCTATTATAAATTATGCTGCTATGAACATGGAGGTACACTAATCTTTTTGAGTCAATGTTTTCATTTCCTTTGGATATATTCCCAGAGTAGAATTGCTGGGTTATATGGTTGTTCTATTTTTAACTTTTAAGAATCCTCCATACTGTTTTCCGTAGTGGCTATACCAGTTTACAATCCTACCAATGGTGTACAAGTGTTCCCTTTTCTGTACATCCTTGCCAGCATTTGTTATCTCTTGTCTTTTTGATGATGAGCATTCTAACAGGTATGAGATGAATTCTCATTGTGGTTTTGATTTGCATTTCACTAATGACTAGTGATGTTGAGCATCCTTTCATATGCCCGTTGGCCACCATAGTACCTGTTGGCCTTTTGGAAAAATGTTTATCCAGGTCATTTGCCTATTTTTAATTGGATTGGATTTTTAATTGGATTTTAATTTAATTGTTTTTTTTAATTTTGTTTGTTTAAAATTGTTTGTTTTAATTTTAATTGTTTTAATTTGGTTTTTTGCTACTGATTTGTATGGGGTCTTTATGTATTTTGGATATTAATCCCCCTTATCACATACATGATTTGCAAATATTTTTCCTATTCCATAGGTTGTCTTTTAACTTTCACTCTGTTGTTTCTTTTGCTGTGCAGAAGCTTTTTAATTTGATGTAGTTACACTTGTCTGTTTTTTATTTTATTGGTTATGCTGTAGGTATCATACCCAAAAAGTCAAGACAGTGGCAAGGAGCTTTGTTCCTATGTTTTCTTTTAGGACATTCATGGTTTTAGGTCTTACATTTAAGTCTTTAATCCATTTCACGTTAATTTTTGTGAGTGGTATAGGGATCTAGTTTCATCCTTTTTACATGTTAGTATCCCAATTTTCTCAGCACTATTTATTGAAGAGACTGTCTTTTCTCTGTCCTTAACTCCCTTGTCAAATATTAGTTGACTGTATATGCAAGCCCTGTTCTGTTGATCTGCTTGTTTTTGTGCCAGTGCCATATTGTTTTGATTAATATTAGCTTTGTAGTTTAATTGAAACCAGGAAGTATAATGCCTCCCATTTTGTTCTTCTTTTGCAGGATTGTTTGGCTTTTGGGAGTTTTTTGTGGTTGTGTATAAATTTGGGGAGGGTTTTTTCTAATTTTATAAAAAATGCCATTGGAATCTTGGTAGGGATTGCATTGAATCTATAGATGGCTTTCAGTGGTATTGATATTTTAACAATATTAATTCTTCCAATCTATGAACACAGGGTACTTTTCCGTATATTTGTATCTTCTATAATTTCTTTCATCAGTGTCTTGTAGTTTTCAGAGTAGAGATCTTTCACCATTCTTGGTTAAGTTTATTCCTAAATATTTTATTCTGTACAATATTTGCAATATTACTCTATTGTAAAGAGGATTATATTTTAAAATTTCTTTTTCAGATTATTGTTAGCGTATAGAAATGTTACTGATTTTTGTGTATTAATTTTGTATCCTGCAACTTTGCTGAATTCATTGATTAGATCTAACAGTTTTTTTGGTAGAATCTCTAGGATTTTCTACATATAAAATCACATTATTTGCCCTAGTTAATATCTTTAGTGGCTCCCCATGGAGTACCAAATTATGCTCCTGTTTTTCTAACCTTGCTCCAACATACCTTTTAAGCCTTTTCTCTTATAAGAATAATGTATGCTTTTGGCCAAACTAAAGAATTCACTGCATCCCAAATATGCCTGTACTTTCTTACCCATTTTTTTCTTCCTGAAATCCTCAACTTCTAATTCTTTATAACTATCTGTTAAAAACCAAGTTCCATAAATCCGTTTGTCTTCAGCCTTTCATTCCAAAAAAAATGTCTCCTTCACTTTTCTGAATGTTTCTTTTTTATTTACTTTTTGAATATTCTACTCTCTGTTATTATTTATGAATATATACAAAATCTCTCCTAATCACAGGTCTTTGAGGACAGGGGTTCTGTTTTACTCACCTTTGAATTGTCCACAGCACCTTGCACAGTAATCTACTATTTTATTTATAATGAACATGGGAGTTTTATGAAGACTTCATATGAACTTCTTTTCTTCTGAAATTAAATGTAAACATCAAATTCATTTATTCAAAGGCAGATTTAAGCTTTTAGTTCTTTCTAAATCTATAGCTATATTAGAGCTACTTTCCTTTATTTTAGTATTATGGATGTACACTGAAGTAAGTGGAAAAATGGAGAGAGGAAGAACTCAAGTATATGGTAATCAGTCAGTCCATCTGTCTATCTAACCATCCCTCCATCTATCTCTTCTACTTCTGGTTGGTTCACCTTTATTTAGAATGAAATAATTGAGATGTTTAAAGATACATGAAACTTCAAAGTGCCACAAAATAAATTATTTTGCTTAATGTACTAATTGAATTGTTTCTCTATGGAAGAAATACAGGTGCTTTAAAAGACTTGCTTCAAATAAGGTTTTAGATTACTGTGCATTTTATGTTGTTTAGTAATAATTAAGAATTCCAATTAAGATATTTAAAATATTTTTATATTTATAGTCTTACATAATATAATGAATGAAAAACAATATTTTTCCTTAGGGGCAATTCTTAGAGTTGTTAAAATTATTTATGTAAAGTTGATTTCAAATATTCCTTTTGAAGTGCTTGCTTCGGCAGCACATATACAAAAATTCCTTTTGAAACTATAGAAGCTTTTTCACTGTTCTGTCCGTTTCACTGTTCTGTCCATTTCCTTCGGCACTACAAACAATACATTGTAGTAACTCATCAATAATAGTTGAGTAAATTTGACTTCTGCAGTTATCTCTCAGACCCAGCATTTCTTTCCCCATTCCCTTTGCTATGACTGTAAGACCAAGCTTTCGTCATCCCTTTCCTGTTATTCTGACTTCTAAATGCTCTACTATTTCAACCTTTCTACACATTCTTTCCTTAGTAATCCTTATAAAGCAGTTCAAATCCTGTCATAGCTCCACTTGAAAACTTTTAATGGCTTCCTCTTACATATCAAATAAAGTCCAGATTCTGTAGTTGGACATTCAGCAGTCTTTCCAAGCTCATCTTCATTAATACCCTTTTAATGACTATTATTTCTTAGTTCTCCTGACGAGCTGAATTGATTTCTGTTATCCTGATACTTCTTATGCATGCCTGTTTCTGTGCCTCTGTGGTATTCTCTCCATTTGAGGTGCTTTACCCTTTTTTCTACCATATATACTGGCCCTTTTTATACTTGTGTTCAAATTACTCGAAAATAGAGTTTAAGTTTGAATCTATTTGTTTTTTCATAGTACAAAGGACAATTCTTTGCCCATAGGAGGAATATAGTTAAGTATCTGCTTAATAAGCAATAAGATGTTACCCTACGCATTGTTTGCAGCATACTGTAACTTAGTAGGTTATGCAAATTATGTAGCATGAATAGCATGATATTATAATATTTACCTTCCTCAGGAAACTTATTTGGGAAACCAGAAGGAGAAGATGCCTTTACATTTTCTTTTTCATCAGACTCTTCAACTCATACATTTGGAACTGGAAAAGATGATTTTAGTTTTCCATTTTCATTTGAACAGGATCAAAACTCAACACCTTCTTCTGTAAAAGGTTTTTCATCTTCCTCACAAAATACAACGCAATTTACCTTTTTTTGAGCTAATTACTAATTTCTTGAATTATTTAACTGCTCTGTAACCATCTAGGGCATAAATTTACATTATTACTTTAAAAATGAAGACTACTTTATTTTGTTGGTTAAAGCAATAATAGGTTAGCATAGTTACATTATTTGATTATATATTTAAATATTGATGGAAATTAAGCCTATGTCATCTAATTTTATTTTATTTGCAGTATTTGCTATCATTATTTTGGTTTTGATTTTGCAAGCCATATTTAGGCAGAATTAATAGAATTTGATACTTTTCCATTAATATATACTATAAGTATTAAACCTGCTTCTACCCAGAACCTAAGTTTCATTCTTGTAGTAATTTAGGTGCTTTGATAAGAATGAAAACTTCAGGCCATCAGAAGATGGCAGTAACTATGCAGAATTAATGCTGAGGTATACTTTGTACCTTAGCTACTAAAAATGCTCTTAAAATTACTGTGCTTCACTATAAAGAGTGGTGGTACTTCAAAAAAAAGTGTGGTACATCAGTGATAATCTCACATAATTTATTTTATTGATAGTGAATTAAATCTGTTATTTTTTTGAATACAACAAATAATAAAATTCTAACTTTATCAGTTATTCTAATATCTTTAATGGGAAGAAATTAATGTGAAGGGCTAGAGTAATTTCTGAGAATTAGATTTTTGTATTAATGATGATACTGTTATATTTTTTGCTTAAACTTTTTTGAAAAACATTTAAAATTTTGTTTTCTGTCTCTAACAAAAAAACTCACCTTTATGTTTTATATGCAGTATTTGCTTGTCAATTATACAGATAAATGAAGATATTTAAAATTTGATGAAATTATATAAGCATAATGTTCAATGTCTTTGTATTTTGTAAATTAGTTATATAGAGTTATTGAGTAATAAAAAGTCTGACTCCATATTTTGGTGTGTGAATGCTCACAAGCTTTAAGCTTCACCGCACTTTCTTCCCCTTCTGCCCCATATCTGATCAATCTGTTAAGAAAGCCCAGGTTCCCATCTTTGCCACTAGTGGGAAGTTCAAACCATGTATAGGAACTCTTGTTTTGGCCCCATGCCACACCACCTTAAAAACCCACAGTCAGTGTCTGATCTCTCTGATGTCTCTGATCTCTCAAGCCATTTTCAGAGAACTAGATAGGCCTGGCCTGCTTTCTCCAGAAAACATCATTATGTGAGTAATAAACCTTTTCATACCCTACTGGGGTGTGTGTGATATCATCAGTCTCAAAATACAAAGCATATTTGGAGTGAGAGTCTTTCTTGTTTCTTCAGGGTGTCCACAACACATGACAACTGTATGAAATTAAGCTTTCCCAAAGACTTTTTAGAAGTCAGAGAAATGATTTAGCTAATGACAGAAAGAATTTAAGAAAACTTTGGACTGTGTGTTTTTAAAATTTATTTATTTATTTATTTATTTATTTATTTATTTATTTATTTATTGAAAGTATGATAATAGGTCAGTGGTACATTTATTTTTTTAAAGGTTTTGATATTTATTTATTTATTTATTTATTTATATTTTTTATTTTTTCAATATATGAAATTTATTGTCAAATTGGTTTCCATACAACACCCAGTGCTCATCCCAAAAGGTGCCCTCAATACCCAATGACCCACCCACCCCTCCCTCCCACCCCCCATCAACCCTCAGTTTGTTCTCAGTTTTTAAGAGTCTCTTATGCTTTGGTTCTCTCCCATTCTAACCTCTTTTTTTTTCCTTCCATTGTGTATAGTACTCCATTGTGTATATAAACCACAATTTCTTTATCCATTCATCAGTTGATGGACATTTAGGCTCTTTCCATAATTTGGCTATTGTTGAAAGTGCTGTATGGAATACTATGTGGCAATGAGAAAGAATGAAATATGTCCATTTGTAGCAACGTGGATGGAACTGGAGAGTGTTATGCTAAGTGAAATAAGTCATACAGAGAAAGACCGATACCATATGTTTTCACTCTTATGTAGATCCTGAGAAACTTAACAGAAGACCATGGGGGAGGGGAAGGAAAAAAAAAGTTAGAGAGGGAGGGAGCCCAATCATAAGAGACTCTTAAAAACTGAGAATAAACAGGGTTGACGGGGGGTGGGAGGGAGGGGAAAGTGATGGGCATTGAGGAGGGCACAAGCTTTAAGTGATGGGCATTGAGGAGGGCACCTGTTGGGATGAGCATTGGGTGTTGTATGGAAACCAATTTGACAATAAATTTAATAATTACAAAAAAAAGAGTGCGAGCGGGTACACACACATGAGGGGCAGAGAGAGAGGGAGACTGAAGATCTGAAGTGGGCTCTGCGCTGACAGTAGAGAGCCCAGTGCAGGGCTGGAACTCATGAACCAAGAGATCATGACCTGAGCTGAAGTCATACCTTGAACCAACTGAGACACCTAGGTGTCCCCAAAATTACAATTTTTTAAATAAAGTTTTTCTGATCTTTTGAAGGAATGAATGAACAAGCAATGTATAAACCTGGCTGGCATGTTGATGCTTTCCCTTTGAATTTCAATTGCTCCATATAACTTGCCTTAGAGGCTGAATGGCTCATTTAGAAACATTCCCATTGCTTGCTTTTATAGTTTGCTCTTGATTTCTCCAAAGCTGACACAAGTCACATACAATCAAATCTACATCCCTGGTGGACAGGCCTGTCCTAATATTCTCTGACTCACACCCAGGTTGTTTGCAGCTCAGCAGTTCTGCTTCTAAATACATCACTTTGTATTCTAATACTAACATCTTGCTGAGAATTTGTCTCTTAAAACATCATTTCTTTAATAGTATACCTTTTTTGATTTGAGGTGAATATGATATTCTTTTTAGAACTTTAAACTACCCTACTTTTTAGAAAGTAATTTTTCCAAAGTATCAGCTCACCTTATAATTTTTTTTTTTAGTGTGTTTTAGGACGTATTTTTTTTCATGAGTATTTGTAGCTCCAGATTGATGAATCACAAGAGTGTAACAGCAGAAGGATGATGGATAGAGTATTGAGTAGTAAAGAGTGTGGGCCCTGGTGTTACTGTCTGGGTTTAAACATTGAAAGATTGATGCTGAAGTTTGTCTCTTGCCAGTTATTTATCCTCTTTGCTTCAGTTTCCTCATTTTAAAATTGGGGTTGATCATCCTACCTATTAAAGAGGATCTTTGGGAGTATTAAAGTGTTTGACCTGGCACTTAGCTCATGGTGAGTGCTTGATGAATGGTGGTCTTACTTGTTTTAGAGACAGATGATAGAGATTTTCATGCAAAGCATAAGGTAATTTAATGTTCAGATTTTTAAAAATTTATTAAGATAAGCTAAATATGTCAAATGATAGGGACAGAAGTTTTTTTAATCTTTATTTATTTTTGAGAGAGAGAGCGTGAGCGGGAGAGGGGCAGAGAGAGAGAGACACACACACAATCTGAAGCAGGCTCCAGGCTCCGAGCTGCCAGTACAGAGCCCGATGCCGGGCTTGTACTCACAAACTGCGAGATCATGACCTGAACCAAAGTCAAATGCTCAACCAACTGAGCCACCCATGTGCCCTGAGACAAAAGATATTTTAAAGTAACTTTTAAAGTCTTTTCAATGGTAAAGCAAGTATTCAGTAGGAAGGCATTTTATATTAATTCAGTTATACCATGGTTCAAATTGGTCTGAAAAATAACTACTTGCAAAAGTTATGCCTGTTTTTTCTAGCCAAGGAAGAAATAATTTTGTCTTCCAATGCGTCTTGAAGGGGAAACATTAAAATATGTTAAAATATTACTCATTAGTCTCATTTTTATTCTTTTGCCCAACTTTATGATTAATTGATGCCTTCTGATCATATAAAAATATTTGAATTATACATTGAGGTTTTTTTATAACTAGTAATATTCCACATCTGTTGAATTAGTCTTTCACTTTCTTACCTTCTGTACTTAATGGGTATAAAAATAAAAAGATCTCAAAAGTAAAGATGTGCCTAACCTAATAATAATTAAGAAATACTTGTTAAGGCCTACCAGGTGGGAATGATAGGCAGTATACAAAACTTGCATAAATATTTAAAATGTTCTCAGGGCACCTGGGTGGCTCTGTCAGTTAAGCCTCTGACTGTTGATTTCGGCTCAGGTCATGATCTCATGGTTTGTGGGATTGAGCCCTCTGTCATGACCCGATCATGACCTGAGCCCAAGTTGGACACTTAATGGACTGAGCCACCTAGGCGCCCCTATTACTTTTTCTTTAGTGAATGAACATGAAAAAATTATCTCAGAAAAATGATTTGCAACCTGAAATTCAAATGGCAACCCAAAATCTAATAATTGTCTTTTCTTTAAAATACCTTGAACAAAAGTTATTTTACATCTTATTTGACATTAAATGGCATATTAGACTCCTCAGATGTAAGCAACGGATACCCAACTCATACAGCTTAAACACAAAAGAAACCACAGGTTTGGCTTCAGATCTGATTAGAACCATAGGCTTTGTTACACCAGTATACTCACTGATTCATGTCATTTTCTCAAACAAGCCTTCCCTTCCTCCCATAGACTGTGAGGATACCTCTCATAACATTCTGCCTACTTCCTTCATATAACATTACAACTTCAATTATAGAAGTGATTATGTATATACTTTAATGTTGTATCTGCCACTAGATTTTAGGTTCCAGAAGGTAAGAGATCAAGTCTCTGATGTTCACTACTGTCTCCAAAACACCTAGTACAGGATTTTTCACATTATAAAACTATATAAATTTTTGTTGAATAAATATGTAAAATTCTTTTTGAAAAATACTGGAATTTATAGTCAGTAAAACCTAAGGAAATAGGCCTCAGAAATTGTCATTAAATTAAAAAAAAATTTTTTTAATGTTTACTTATTTGAGAGAGAGACAGACAGAGTGTGAGGAGGGGAGGAGCAGAGAGGGAGGGAGACACAGAATCTGAAGCAGGTTCCAGGCTCTGAGGTGTCAGCACAGAGCCTGATGTGGGGCTTGAACTCACGAACTGCAAGATCATGACCTTAGTGAAAGTTGGATGCTTAACCAACTGAGCCACCCAGGCACCCCTAAATCTTTTATTGAATACTGAAGCAGCCTCTTCTACCCCATATAAAAAGAAAAACTGTATGCAGTGAGTCTTTTTCTATACTAGGAGAAAAGTTACTCCTTTCTGGAAAGTACAGGTGGCCTAAAACAGAACAAGAATTATATAAAATACACTAATGGGCTAGCTCTCTTGATGTATATACCACTTGTCATTTTACTTATAAGATTTTTCACCTATCCATATACACAGCTGCATATGGATATCTGGTTTAGATAACAAGGAAGAATACAAAAAATGCTGTATAAAAGGAATAATTCTTTTATTTACACACTTTAACATGCCTCATGATCTGTTTCTTCCTGATTGTAAAACCAAGACCAATCTAGAATAACTATTTGAATTTCATGGGACCTTATATGTATTTTACATTAGTTCTTAAAGGAAATGGCATGTCAGAATTAAGATCATCAGAGACTAAGCATGGTGGCTAGATCAATGGTAAGTACTGACATAGTGTAAAATTATTTGTATTCCTGGTTTTTGTCATTTATTGCTCCTTGTTAGTTATGATGATTACTTTGACAAGGGAATGCTGAAGGCTTAGCAGTTTTTTCCAGGACTTCAAATATAGTTACCTTTTATTTGCACTATCAGTATATGAGAGATGACATTTGATGGTCAATGCTTACCACATCTTTATAATCTAAGAAATTAAATTGAATGCAAATGTATGTATTTTTATTATAATGTTAATAAGCATGGATTTATAAACCACTAATAAGAATCCTATCAAATTATAGTATCTCCAAGTTCTACATTGTAAACACATAAGAAAAATAATACAAAATGTGTCCAGATTTACTTTTATAAGTAAGTGGTTCAAATGTGTCATTATTTTTATTTTTTCTATTATAAGTCAACTATGAGGACTGCTATAGGGCAGGTTATTTTAGAAGACGGTGGGTCAGAAATTACCAAGGAATTGGAAGTAAAATTTTTATGTGTATATTCAGATTAACATAGTATCTATTGAAGAAAGTGATACTAAATTTAGTAAATGTTAATCTGGTAGCTTGAGAAATGCCTAATCATTGTTTTCTAAAATGAACTATCAACTCTTGAGGCACCTGGGTGGCTCAGTTGGCTGAGTGTCCTACTCTTGATTTTGGCCAAGGTCATGATCTCATGGTGGTGAGATCAAGCCCCATGTCAGTGTCCATGCTGGGTGTGGAGCCTGCTTGGGATTCTCTCTCTCCCTCTCTGCCTGTATGCTCTCTCTCCTCTGCTTGTATGCTCTCTCTCAAAACAACAAACTAATTAATTAATTAATTAAAATGAACTATCAACTCTAATTTTTGCATGAAAAAATAGTATTGTATCCTTTGCTATATCTCATCTGTTTTATATATATACTTAATGTTTGTTTATTTTTGAGAGAGAGAGAGAGGGAGAGAGAGAGAGAGAGAGAGAGAGAGAGAGCGAGCATGAGTGGGGGAGGGGTAGAGAGAGGGAGACACAGAATCCAAAGCAGGTTCCAGGCTCTGAGCTGTCAGCACAGAGCCTGACACAGGGCTCGAACCATGAACCATGAGATCATGACCTGAGCCAAAGTTGGATGCTTAAATGACTGAGCCACCCATGTGCCCCTCATCTCACTGTTTTATATTAAGATATATATATACTTGTTAAATTTAATATATATATTATAATAATATATATATTATATAAATATATAATTACACTTACATGTGTATATAATATAAATGTATTAATATCTATGATACAATAATATACTTGAAATATGGATATTAAATTAGTTGTAGTATTATGTAGAACATGCGATTAGCTTACCTACGGAAAAAGGGAGAGCTTAAATTTTATGCACTACACTTTCCTCTTTAATTTCCTCTCGTTTTGAGAAGAATATCTAGAGATAGTCTTCCTACTTCCCCTTTATGTATCTATCTTAATTTTTTTTTTTTTAGAGAGAGAGTGCAAATGGAGGAGAGGGGCAAAGAGGGAAAAAGAATCTTAAGCAGGCTCCACACCTACCACGGAGTCCAGTGCAGGGTTTGATTTATTTTAAATTTTTTTGTTTGTAAGCAATAGAAACTGACTCTTACTAAGTTAAGCCAAAACAAAAGGTGGGGTGGGGAATGAGGATTTATTGGAAGGATGGGAATAGCCTAGGAAATAGAAGCAAAAGCTGAACAATTGAGCCTTAGGAAGGCTAGGAACTGGAGAAATTCTGGGGATATAGGTCTCCAAGCTTCTGCCAATGGAGTGAATGAGCTCTAGTCATGTCTCCATCTTATATCACTCTGCTCAAGATTAAAATTTCCAGGAAAACCTAATTGGCATAATCTAGGTTATGTGATCACTTCCTGGTATCTTGATGGATGGTTCCGCCAAGACTGTATGGAGTCAGGGGAAGTAGTTTCTAAAAGGAAAATTAGATTCCTATTCTGAAAGGAGGGAAGATAGATGATAGATAAACAAAAACAGCACATGTCCATGACAATGCAGTACACATACATTCTTGCTAGTAGAAATTTTTCTCAAACGGACAGCAAGCATTTTGTCCTTGTCAGAATTCACTCATTTATTTAATAAGTATTCAACATGTACTGTATGCTAGGTCATGCAACATGTAGGGAATCCCAGAATAAGCAGTTAAAAATTGGTTTCTATATGATATAAGAAGTACAAAAAAAAATTCCTCTGGAAAACTAAGGAAAGAAGAGGTGTAATGAACAGTCCTTCCTCTACATTCTGTCATCTTTCCTTCAGCCCCATATTAACTTGAGTTCCCGGATAGCTGTTGCTGATAAAACATAAGACATAAGCTTCAGTTATGCCTAGCTTGTCCAGAAGTACCAAACTGCAGGTCTAAGGTCTTGTTAATCTTTCACAATGTTATAAATAATGGCTGACATTAAAAATTAGGACACAGGAGTTATGACTAAATGCAACATGGGATCTGGATTGGGTCCTGTTTCAGAAAAAAAATATTAGGGGGACAATTGGTGAAATTTGAAGAAGGTATGCACATGAGTTAATAATATATCAATGCTAATATTCTGGTATTAATAATTGTGCTGTGGCTATATAAGATACTAGCATGGATGTAAGTCTAAAATTATTTTTAATAAAAGGGTATTAATGAAACTTAATTTCTAGCTTCTTTTAAAAACTGGGAAGATCTGTCAAGTTTTTTATTTTATTTTATTTTATTCTTTTAATTTACATCCAAGTTAGTTAGCATATAGTGCAACAATGATTGCAGTGGTAGATTCCTTTTTTTTCTCAATATATGAAATTTATTGTCAAATTGGTTTTCATACAACACCCAGTGCTCATCCCAAAAGGTGCCCTCCTCAATACCCATCACCCACCCTCCCCTCCCTCCCACCCCCATCAACCCTCAGTTTGTTCTCAGTTTTTAAGAGTCTCTTATGTTTTGGCTCTCTCCCACTCTAACCTCTTTTTTTTTTCCTACCCCTCCCCCATGGGTTTCTGTTAAGTTTCTCAGGATCCACATAAGAGTGAAACATATGGTATCTGTCTTTCTCTGTATGGCTTATTTCACTTAGCATAACACTCTCCAGTTCCATCCACGTTGCTACAAAGGGCCATATTTCATTCTTTCTCATTGCCACGTAGTACTCCATTGTGTATATAAACCTCAGTGGTAGATTCCTTAATTCCCCTTACCCATTTAGCCCATCCCCCCTCCCACAATCCCTCCAGTAACCCTCTGTTTGTTCTCCGTGTTTAAGAGTCTCTTATGTTTGTCCCCCTCCCTGTTTTTATATTATTTTTGCTTCCCTTCCCTTATGTTAATCTGTTCTGTGTCTTAAAGGCCTCATATGAGTGAAGTCATATGATATTTGTCTTTCTCTGACTAATTTCGCTTAGCATAATACCTTCTAGTTCCATCCATGTAGTTGCAAATGGCAAGATTTTTTCATTCTTTCTGATTGCCAAGTAACACTCCATTGTGTGTGTGTGTGTGTGTATATATATATATATATATATATATATATATACCACATCTTCTTTATCCATTCATCCATCAATGGACATTTGGGCTCTTTCCATACCTTGGCTATTGTTGATAGTGCTGCTATAAACAATGGGGTACATGTGTTCCTTTGAAACAGCATACCTGTATCCCTTGGATAAATACCTAGTAGTGCAATTGCTGGGTCGTAGGGTAGTTCTATTTTTAATATTTTGAGGAACCTCCATACTGTTTTCCAGAGTGGCTGCACCAGTTTGCATTCCCACCAGCAGTGCAAAAGAGATCCTCTTTCTCCGCATTCTCACCAAACATCTGTTGTTGCCTTAGTTGTTAATGTTAGCCATTTTGACAGGTGTGAGGTGGTATCTCATTTTGGTTTTGATTTATATTTCCCTGATGATGAGTGATGTTGAGCATTTTTTTAATGTGTCGGTTGGTCATCTGGATGTCTTTGGAGAAGTGTCTATTAATGTTTTTTGCCCATTTCTTCACTGGATTATTTGTTTTTTGGGTGTTGAGTTTGATAAGTTCTTTATGGATTTTGGATACTAACCCTTTGTCTGATATGCCCTTTGCAAATATCTTCTCCCATTCTCTTGGTTGCCTTTTAGTCTTGCTGATTGTTTATTTTGATGAGGTCCCAATACTTCATTTTTGCTTTTGTTTCCCTTGCCTCTGGAGACGTGTTGAGTAAGAAGTTGCTGCAGCCAAGATCAAAGAGGTTTTTGCCTGCTTTCTCTTTGAGGATTCTGGTGGCTTCCTGTCTTACATTTAGATCTTTCATCATTTTGAGTTTATTTTTGTGTATGGTGTAAGATAATGGTCCAGGTTCATTTTTCTGCATGTCGCTGTCCAGTTTTCCCAGCACCACTTGCTGAAGAGATTGTCTTTATTCCATTGGATAGTCTTTCCTGCTTTGTCAAAGATTAGTTGGCCATACGTTTATGGATCCATTTCTGGGTTCTCTATTCTGTTCCATTGATCTGAGTGTCTTGTTTTTGTGCCACCGTAAAGATTATTTTGATGGAATGAATGATTTTCTAAAAGAAAAATAATTAAAACTAACTCAAGAAGAAAAACAATCATGTAACAAGTTGAAAAGTTTATTAAAATTAGCCTCTATAAAAAAATGTACCAGCCCTTAAAGGTTTTAATGGTTGTTACTATCAAACTATCAAAAACAGATAACTCATATGCTTTTAAAAGTATTTCTGAGCACAGAAAAAATACGGAACATCTCAGTTCATTTTAATAACTGATGTCAAAATCTGGCAATAATTACACACAAAAGAAAATTATACATGATTTATGAACTAATTTGGAATAACTTCTGAATAAAATACTAACAAATTAAGTCCAGAAATACATTAAACAGTCCCCACAAAAGTTTATTTTGTGAAATGCAATGATGGTTTAATGTTAAACCTATTCAGATGATTTATTATATTAATAAGTAAAAGGAATAAGAAATGTATATTGATAGATGTTGAAAAGACACTACTTAAAGTTCAGCATTGTTTCCTGATAAGATGCACACATACACCATCTCCAAAAAACCCCAAAAAACGATCTCAAACTTGTAATGAACATTGTGCTTAATGTAAACCCTAGAGGTATTAAGCAAAATAAGGATGAGTGAGAAAACTGGCATTCTTTAATATTATTTTGGAAGCTAAAGTTTCAAACTAATCAAGAAAAAATAAAAGAAATAAGCACATGAACTAAAAGGTAGAATCCAAAATTTTATTTTCAACTTATATGATTGTTTACCCAAGAAAATCAATAGAAAACCTATTAGAATTAATAAGGAATTTTAGCATGGGAGCCATATATAAATAAAAATATAAAAATCTATATCTTTTATATGCCATCAGTAATCTGTTAGAAAACATAATGAGAAAAAGTACCACCAGTCAGACATACCATTTTACATAAATGTGTAATTTTTATTACATACTTTTTAATGTAGTCTTTTTTTCTTTTTCCTTTTTTCTTTGCTCTTTTTTTTTCCCCCGTTCTACCATACTGATGTTCCCAAAACCTTTTTCTCCCCAGGTAACCCACATCAACAACCTGAGATGTATCTTTCTGTCTTTTTTCTATGCTCATGTTATCATAAAAAAGTATATAAGCTCACGTGCATACATACATATATTCACAAACACATAGGATTTTTTGTCATTATTTATTAAAAGGTGATTATATTACACATATTTTTCTTCATTTTGTTTTCTAACTCAACTTTGTTAAAATTCAAATCCACTGGTGTAGCACTAATTCATTATTTAACAGATGTGTAATATTATATGTCATTATTCTACCACTACCAAATTCATGGGTAGTCCCTTGTTTCTGGGTTTTGCCACTAAGAACAGATTCAATAAGCGGTTATATGTTTTTTATGCCCTGATGGATTTATTTCTATGGGAAAAATTCTCAGGCCTGAAATTAATGGGACTATTAATCCCACTATGAGAGATATTGGTCTGTAGTTTTTTGTTTCTTTTTTTGTGCTTGGTCTGACTTTGGTTATCAGTGTAATAGCAGCCTTATAAAATAAATTGGTAGGTGTTTCCTCCTCTTCTATTTTCTGGAACATACTGTGTACAATGGGTGTTAATTCTTTAAAAGTTTTATAGAATTTTCCAGTGTGTCTTTCTGGGCCTAATGATTTCTTTGGGGGAAGCTTTTTTTTTCAAACTAAACTTCCTTAATCATCCTAGGACTTATTGAGGTTTTCTACTTCATCTTCATTGAATTCTGGTAGTTTGTGATTTTTGAGGAATTGGTTTTTGAACTTATGAGCATAAAATTGTTCATAGTTGTGATGGTTAATTTTATGTGTCAACGTGGCTGGGCCTCAGTGCCTAGATATTTGGCCAAACATTATTCTGGATGTTTCTGTGAGGGTGTTTTTCGATGAGATTAACATTTAAATTGATGGACTTCTAGTAAAGCAGATTGCTCTCCATAATGTGAGTGTGCTTCATCCAATCAGTTAAAGGCCTGAATAGTACAGAGACTGACCTCCTCTGACCAAGCTACACACTGCACCAGATGGCTTCTGGACTTGGACTACATTGACTATTCCTGGGCCCCTAATCTGACTGCCTTCACACTTGAACTGCAACATTGGCTCTTTTCTGGGTTTCCAACTTGATAGCTTTAGAATTGAGCTGCAGCACTGGGCTTTTCTCTGGGTTGCCATAATCTCATGAGCCAATTCCTTAAAATAAGTCTCTTTCTATACATACACATATTACCAGTTCTGTTTCTCTGGAGAACCTGACTAGTAAGTATTTCCTTTTAATGGCAGCAGAATCTGTGGTAATGGTCTCTGTTTAATTGCTAGTATTGGTGATTTGGGTCTTCTCTTTATCTTTGTTGGTATTGTTGGAGATTTATCAATTTACTAATTTTTTTTAAAAAACAGCTTTTTATTGATTTTTCTCTATTTCAATTACACTAATTTCTCCTCTTCATCATTTTATTCCTTCATCTTGCTTTAGGTTTATTTTGTCTTTTTTTTATAGTTTCTTGAGGTAGGAACTTAGATTATTGATTTAAGATCTTTTTTCCCCTAATATTAGCATTTAATACTCAGCACTGCTCTAGCTGCATTCCACATATTTTCATATGTTTTATTTTCACTTTCATGCAGTTCTGTGTATTTTTAAATTTTTCTTTGAGACTCCTTCTTTGATCTATTTGTTATTTAGAAGTGCATTATTTTTATTTCCAAGCGTTTGAAGACTTTCTTAATTGTTTTTCTATTACTGATTTGTATTTTGGCTCCATTATGGTTACAGAATATACTTTCTAAAATTTCAGTTCTTTTGAGTGTGTTGATATTTTTTCTGTGGCCCAGAATATGGTCTCTCTTGGTGAATGTTTCATGGACACTAGAAAAAAATGTGTATTTTGCTGTTGCTAGGTATATATAGGTTCTGTATATTTCAGATCTTGTTGGTTGATTGTGTTGTTCAGATCTTCTATATCCTTGCTGATTTGCCACCTAGTAGTTGTTTAGTAGTAATGGCTTTGAGTGGGTTATTTAAGTCCCTAGTGTATAGTTGTAAATTTGTCTATTTCTCCTTTTACCCTATCAGTTTTTGTTTCATGGCTTTGAGATTCTGTCATCTGGTGTAACACACATTTAAGAGTAAGTCTTCCTACTGGGTTGATCCTTTCATCATATGTAACGTGCCTCTTTGTCTCTTGTAATTTTTATTGTTTTGAAGTCTATCTATCTGATGTTAATATAGCCACTCCTACTATATTATTATATGCTATTATTAAAAAATAATGTTTTTATGTACATCTCTTTCTATTCTTTTACTTTATTATTATTATTATTATTTTACAAATTAGGATTTTTTTTAATTAAAAATGCTTAAACCATTTATTTTCTTTTTTTTTTTTTAAAGACTTTACTTTTTTTTTTTTTACTTTTTTTTTTTTAATCTTTATTATTTGAGAGAGAAAGGGACAGAGAACAAGCAGGGGAGGGGCAGAGAGAGAGGGAGACACAGAATCAGAAGCAGGCTCCAGGCTCTGAGCTGCCAGCACAGAGCCTGACGCGGGGCTCGAACCCACAGACCATGAGATCATGACCTGAGCTGAAGTCAGCTACTTAACTGACTGAGCCACCCAGGTGCCCCCCATTTATTTTCTTAGTAAAGAATTTTGTGCATGTTCAATTTACTTGACTTGTATATTCAAATACAAATATATTAAGTTCAGAATTTAAAAAAAGAACATAAAATGATAGGTGCTTTGCAGAACACATAATTAGATAGCATTCCTGTAAAAGTTATTTTAATCCAAAATATTAATCACAAGTAAGGACTATTAATACTTTTCTATATTTTTCAGGCTTACATAGAGTTTTTTGTTGTAAAATTTCAACAAATGGAACCTTAAAGGTATTATAGTATTTCAATGCTAAATAAAAAGAAAATTCTTTTAAAAAAACTGAAAAAATCGAGATAAATGTTCAAAACTGCTATGAGCTTGTCATATATAGACTTTGTTGTGTTGAGATAAATTCCTTCTATACCTAGTATGTTGAGAGTTTTTATCATGAAATGGTGTTGAATTTTGTGAAATGTTTTTTCTGCATCTGTTGAGATGATCATGTGATTTTTATTCTTCATTCTATTAATGTTGTATATCATATTAATTCATTTGCAGCACTGAAAGGCTTGGGATGCTGGATGTTCACCTCACCCTCTCTTCTTCCCCTAACCCAGGGAGGAGTCACAATCTTTCTCAGTGATGAGCTGTGTCAGGTTCAGGGGACTAATGCAGACAAAGTGAAATTGCCCTTCTTAACTGTTTTAGTGCAGCTGATCTTGGATTTTTTACCCACGTGGGATATTGCAACTTCTTAACTGAATTCTGGACTTCTCATAAAGGTATTTTGTAATTTATGTTGTTAAATCTATGTTGTTGGGGAGATGGGAATGAGGGCTGGGACTTCCTGTTCTGTCATTTTGATGTCACTTGATCTCTTGCTTTTAACTTACCTGTGTAATTGTACTTGAAGTGAATTTATTATATACAGCATACTTTTGGATGATGTTTTCTCAGCCACTCTGCCAATGTCTGTCTTTAATGGTATATTTAAACTATTTATATTTAAGGTAATAACTGATACATTAAGCGTTAAGTCAGTTATTTTATTGTTTTCTGTTTGTTTTTTCTGTTTGCCTTTTCTTACCTTCCTGTGGGCTGTTTGTACATTTTTAGGAGGAGTGGGATTTTCCATTGGTGTTTGGCTGGAGTAGATTAAGTATTGCTGAGAGCTTTTCTTTTGTTAGGCCATTCAGTCCTTTGGCTAAGCAAAACAGATTTTTCTTGGTAGTTTTTTGTTTTTGTGTTTTGCTTTCTCCTGTTAGTGGTTTCAGTTTGGAGATTTCTGTAGTGCCTTGTCCAGAATATATGGGAGGCAACAAGGAAACTCAGGAACTAATCACTATGTTGATCCTTAAGCCCTTAGGTCTGTAGGCAGTCTGAGGTCTTTCAGAGTCTTCCTATCTTTCTTTGTTGTGTATCCCCAGGATTTTTTTATTTGCAGGGAGGAGGTCTTGGGAGGAATAAAAGTACTCCATCTTGGCAGAACTGGGGTATATGTATTTCAATAGCTGTTTCTAGACTGCTTTAATGTGCACTCAGTAGGATACAATTGCCTCTGGCTTTGATGGCAAATTCCAGTGTTAGAGAAACTTAAGGGGATTTACATATCTTTCCTTAGTACTGACAAATGAGATAATTAGGGTAAATAATATGTTAGGGTTCCTAATATGTTTAAACATTCCTTTTTTTTAAGTACTGTTTTATTAATCTTCACTTTGGAGCACTTTTTTTTTTTTTTTTTTTTTTTGCGAGAGAGAGTTTGAGCAGGAGAGAGGGTCAGAGGGAGAGAGAGAGAGAATCTTAAGCAGGTTCTATGCTTTGCATGGAGCCTGACAAGGGGCTTGATCCCATAACCCTGGGATCATGACCTGAGCTGAAATCAAGAGTCATATGCTCAACTGACTGAGCCACCCAGGCATTCCTGGAGCACATGTAAATAACATACACTAAATCTTTTCTCAGTACTGTATTTCTTGGTTTACTGTGTGTGTACAACATTCAAGAAAATAAATACCCTTCTCTTTGTAATTCCTCAGAATGGAATTTTCCATAAGATAAGAAGAAAACACAAGTAACAAGAAACAATGAAATTAATATAGTTGGTTTTTTTTTTTAACTTTTTAAAAAAATTCTTGAGAGAGAGCAAGTGCAAGTGGGGAAGGGGTAGAGAGAGCAGGGGACAGAGCAGGGGACAAAGTAGGCTGTGCACTGACAGCAGAGAGCCCAACACGGAGCTTGAACTCACAAACCGTGAGATCATGACCTGAGCCGAAGTTGGACTCTCAACTGACTGAGCCACCCAGGTGCCCCAAAATAAATATAGCTGTTTCACTGGATATTTGTACATATTCTCAATATCAACTGTCCTTTAGGTTATGCAGTCCAAGTACTCAATCAGAAGTATGGTCCCTTTGTCCATTTTTAAGTTGGGTTATTTGATTTTTGTTGTTGGTGAGTTGTAGAAGTGCTTTATATATTTCAGATATTAACCCCTTATCCGATATGTGATTTGAAAATATTTTCTACCATTCCGTTGGTTGCCATTTTACTTTGTTGATTATGTCCTTTGATACAAAATGTATTAAGCTCGATGTAATCCCGCTTGTCCAATTTTCCTTTTGTTGTCTGTGCTTTGGGTGTAATATCCAAGAAATACATTGTCATGAAGCTTTTCCTCAAGGTTTTCTTCAAGGAGTTTTATTGTTTTGAGTCTTACATTTAGGTCTTTAATTCTTCTTGAGTTAATTTTTAGGTATGGTATAACAGTCCAGCTTCATTATTTTTCAGGGGATATCCAGTTTTCCCAGCACCATTTTTTGAAGAGACTATTCTTTCTTCATTGAGTAGTCTAGACACTTTGTAAAAGATCATTTAACCATATACACAAGTTCATTTCTGGATTCTCTATTCTATTCCACTGGTGTATTTATATATCTTGATGTCAGTACCACATTCTTTTGAATATGGTAGCTTTGTAATATGTTTTAAAATCAGAAAGTGTGAGTCCTCTAATATTATTTTTCAAAAATTTTTTGGCTATTTAGGGTCCCTTGAGATTCCATATGAATTTTAGGATGAATTTGTCTATTTCTACAAGAAATGCCATTGGGATTTTGTTGGGGATTGAGTTGAATCTGTAGATTGCTTTGGGTAGTATGGGTATTTTAACAATATTGTTTTCTAATCTATGAACACAAAGTATTTTTTCACTTATTTGTGTTTTTTTATTTTTTTCATTAATAACTTGTAATTTTCAGTATACAAGTCTTTCACCTTCTTAGGTCTATTTCTAAATATTTTATTCTTTTTGATGCTGTTGTAAATGGAATTCTTTTTCAAATATTCTTTTTGGATTATCCATTCTCAGTGTAGAAAACAACTGATTTTTGCATATTGATTTTGTATCCTGCCATTTTGCTGAATTCTTTTATTCTGAAACATTTTTTTGTGTGTGAAATCTATAAAGTTTTCTGCAAATAAATTCATGTCATCTACAAACAGAGATAATTCTGCTTCTTCCTTTCCAATTTTGATGCTTTTTATTTCTTTTTTCTTGCCTAATTTCTCTGGCTAGGAATTCCAATGCTATGTTGAATAGAAATGGCAAGAGCAGGCATCCTTACCTTATTGCTGATTTTAGAAGAAAAGCTTTGCGTTTTTCACCATTCAGTTTGATGTTAATTATAGGGTTTTCACATATAAATTTTATTATGTTGAAGTAATTTCTTTCTACATCTAGTTTGGTGAGTGTTTTATCATGAAAGGGACTGAATTTTATCAAATGCTTTTTCTGGATCAGTTGTAATAATCATGTGGTTTTTGTCCTTCATTCTATTAGTTTGGTGTATCACATTTATTGATTTGCATATATTGTAGCATCCTTGCATTCCACAAATAAATCCCATTTGGTCATGGTAATATAATCCTTTTAATGTGCTACTGAATTCAAATTGCTAGTATTTAGTTGAAGATTTTTGCACCAATATTTGTCAGGGGTATTGGCGTTTTTGTCAGGGGTATTGTCAGGTTTTCTTTTCTTGTAGTGGAAAGGTATCAGAGTAATGCTGGCCTTATAAAATGAGTTTGAAAGTGTTCCCTCTGCTTCAGTATTTTGGAAGAGTTTTAGAAGTATAGGTATTAATTCCTTTTTAAATGTTTGGTAGAGGGGCGCCTGGGTGGCGCAGTCGGTTAAGCGTCCGACTTCAGCCAGGTCACGATCTCGCGGTCCGTGAGTTCGAGCCCCGCGTCAGGCTCTGGGCTGATGGCTCGGAGCCTGGAGCCTGTTTCCGATTCTGTGTCTCACTCTCTCTCTGCCCCTCCCCCGTTCATGCTCTGTCTCTCTCTGTCCCAAAAATAAAAAAATAAAAAACGTTGAAAAAAAAAATTTAAAAAAAAAAAAAATAAAAATAAATGTTTGGTAGAAATTCTCCAGTGAAACCATCTGGTCCTGGACTTTGTTGAGAGGTTTTTGATTATGGATACAATCTCCTTGCCAGTTATTGGTCTATTTTGATTTTCTATTTCTTCATGATTCAGTCTTGGTAGATTGTGAGTTTGTAGGAATTTATCCATTTCTTCTGGGTTATCCAATTTGTTGGCATACAGTTATTCATAGTATTCTCTTATGATCTTTTTTTTATTCTGTGGCGTTGGTAATGTCGCCTCTTTTGTTTTTAGTTTTAGTCATTTGAATCTTCTCTCTTTTTTTCTTAGTTACTCTAAGGGCTGGTCAGTTTTGTTTATCTTTTCAAACAACTAATTCTTAGTTTCATTTTTTTCTGTTTTTGTATTCTGTTTCATTGAGCTCTGGTCTAATCTTTACTATTTCCTTCCTTCTCCTAGCTTTGGGTTTAGTTTGTTCTTCTTTTCCTAGTTTCTTGAGTTGTAAAGTTAGGTTGTTGATTTGAAATCTTTCTCCTTTTTTAAAGTAGGCATTTTCAGCTAACTTCTCTCTTAGCCCAGCTATTGCTGAATCCCCTAAGTTTTGTGTTGTTTTTTTGTTTACATTTGTGTCAAGGTATTTTCTAGTTTCCCTGTGACTTCTTCTTTGAACCACTGGTTGTTTAAGAGTTTGTTGTTTAATTTCTATATATTTGTGAATTTCTCAGTTTTCCTTCTGTTATCTATTTGTAATTTTATTACATTGGGATTGAAAAAGATGTGATTTCAGTCTTCTTGCGTTGTTAAAAGCAATTTTTGGCTTAAAATGTGGTCTGTCCTGGAGAATGTCCCATGTGCACTTGAGAAAACTATATATCCTGCTGTTGTTGGGTGGAGTGGTCTTTATATGTCTGTTAGGTTCAGTGGTCTCTATTTCTCTATTTCTCTATGGTCTTTATTTCTCTGTCTGGTTGTTATATTTTTTATTGAAAGTAGTGTATTGAAGTATCCTGTCATTATCATGTTGCTGTTGTATCAAAATTTAGTGGTTAAACTGGTCAGTTGAGAATCATATTAACATAACACAAAACCATATATATGCTATATTAAAGTATTAAAATAGAAGAAGCATCTTAGAAACATTTCTCCAAACTCTTCTTTAGTTTTTTGAAAGAGATTGGCTTGCTTAAGTTAAAAGTCACAGTGATTTGGAAGATGGTGGCAGAGTAGGACCCTAGGCTTGCCTCCTCCCATGAATACAATTAGATAACCATCAAATCATCCTAAATACCCCAGAAATTGACCTGAAGACTAGCAGACAAACCCCACAACTAAAGGTAGAGAAGAATCCACATCAGAGAAGGTAGGAAGTGCAGAGATGTGGTTTGGGAGAGAAACGGATCATACCCACTAAGGTGGGGAGGGAGGTGCAATCATGGAGAAGGGCAAGAGACAGACCACCACACATGGGAACACACAGGGAAAATGAATCCCCATATCAACTGGCTTCAGAAGCAAGAGGTGCTGAATTTTGTGAGTTCTTGCAACCAGAAGGGATTAAAGCCTGGGGTTTTAAAAGTCAGTGGGCTAGGATGAGATAGAGCCCAGAGGGCACTGGTGATGATCTTGGAGAGAAGTCAGGCAAACAACCCATAGACTTACAGAATGGAAACAGCAATCTGAAGAGTACCTGGGGCACACAATGGGGAAATTATTCACTTATCTCAGAGTATGGCATCCCAGAGAGACAGTATTCATGAAAAGACCCCTCTGGGAACAAAGGAACTGGCAGTTTCCATTTCCCTCCCCAGCCTCTCAGCATAAGCACAAGGCTACCTGCAGGAACCAGCACAGTGTGAATACTCCCTGCTTACCTGCTTACACCAAGCCATGCCCCCGCGCTCCAGAAGAACCACTTCTCCCAGTCACATTTGCCCCAGTTCCAGCGCAGTGCCCGCTTCCCCAGAAGACTGGCCCAAACCGCTGCTCACACTGCATCTCCTGATGCAGGAGTTTCACAGAGCCTTGGTTCCAGCAGTGGTGGTGAAACCCTCATTTCACAAACAGATCAGAGCACATCTAGTTAAAATGCAACACATTCAGGTCAGGGACCAAACACTGGCCACAATAGGCAGAGAGCCTCTGAAGGATAAAGTGGCCAAGACAAAACAGCAGAGCACACACAGCACACACTCTCAGACACTCCCGCAAGTGCCAGGCCCTGGAGAACAGGGAACACAACATGGCAGACTCTACAGGACCTCTTCTTCATAAGGCCATTTCCCTCAAGAACAGGAGACTTAACTTTCTTAACACAGAGAAACAGGCACAGAGACAAAATGAGAAGACAGAGAAATTGATCCCAAATGAAAGAACAGGGCAAGGCCATGACCAGAGATCTAAGTGAAACAGATATAAGTAAAATGCCTTATAGAGAATTTAAAGTAATGATCATAAGTATAATCACCAGACTTGAGAAAAGAGTGGAAGACATGAGTGAGACCCTTAACACAGAGATAAGGAATTAACATAGCAGAGATAAAGGGCTCATTAAATGAAATGAGAAACATGCTTGTTGGAATGAACAGCAGGATGGAAGAAGCAGAGGAACAAATTAGTGACCTAGAAGACAGAGTAATGGAAAGTAATCAAGCTGAATAAAAGAGAGAAAAAAGAATTATGCAAAATAGTAATAGACTTAGGGAACTCAGTGGCTCCATGAAATGTAATAACATTCATATTATAGGAGTCCCAGAAGGAGAAGGAGGGAGGAAGGGAGAAGGAGGAAGGAGAGGCAGAAAACTTATTTGAAGGAATAATAGCTGAAAACTTCCCTAATTGGGGGAAGGAAACAGATATTCAGGTCTAAGAGGCACAGAGAACTCCCATAAAAACAAAAGCATATCCACTCCAAGACATATTGTAATTAAATTGGCAAAGTATAGTGCTAAAGGAAAATATTTTAAAGCAGCAAGACAAAAAAAGACAGTAACTTAAAAAGGAAAACCTGTAAGGAGGTTTTTCAACAGAAATTTTGGAAGTCGGAAGGGAGTGGCATGATCCATACAAAGTTCTGAATGGCAAAAATTTGCAGCCAAGAATACTCTATCCAGAAAGGCTATCATTCAGAATAGAAGGAGAGATAAAAAATTTCCCAGACAAACATCGGCTAAAGGAGCTGATGACCACTAAATCAGCCCTGCAAGAAATATTAAAGAGGACTCTTTGAGTGGAAAGGGGAGACCAAAAGTGACAGCAAAAAAAGGTAGGAAACACAAAAGCAGTAAAAATGAATATTTCTCTAAAAAATCAGTCAAGGAACTCACAAAATAAAAGGATGTAAAGTATGACAACACAAACCAAAAATGTGGGGAGGAGAGGAGTAAAGAATGGGTTCAAACTTAAACAACCATCAACTTAATATAAACTGCTGCATGCAAAAGAGGTTATAAATAAGAATTAAATCTTGCCACTTGCAACAACATGGATGGAGCCAGAGAGTATAATGCAAAGCGAAAGAAGTCAGAGAAAACAAATACCGTATGATTTCATTCATATGTGGAATTTAAGAAACAAAACAAATGAGCAAAGGGGGAAAATGAGAGAGACAAATTAAGAAACAGACTGTTTGTTAATTATAGAGAACAAACTGATGGTTACCAGAGGGGAGGGCAGTGGGGGGAGGGGGTTAAATAGGTGATGGAGATTAAGGAGTGCACTTGTGATGAGCACCAGGTGGTGTATGGAATTGTTGAATTGCTGAATTGTACACCTGAAACTAATATAATTAACTGGAATTAATTAAAAAGTTTAAAGAAGTCACTATGATTTTTCAGGGGCTTAAAACAAGCAATGGAAACTAGTCTTCAAGGTAATTTCTAAATTATCTCCTTTATGTCATTTTTCTGTATCGACCTAGTCAATAATGATGGCTTCCATTCAGAGGCAGATTTTTGGAAAACCTACCAAAACTTAAGCAGTTCTTTGACCCCTTCTGATGTTATGCTTTTGGAAAATTTCTAAGACTAAGGTATTTAACTGTAATCAGTTAAGGCCACCGGTGTGAAGTGGTGATGGAGTAGCCAGTGGCATGTTGGGGATTCAGATGAAGGACAAATGAAAGGAGGTACATCTTTTTTGAGTTTAATGGGGTCTATATAGGTAGCTTGCAGTTACTTGCATGTCTATTTAAGGCATTGTTAGATGTCAGAATAGTGTTGGAATGGCTTTCAGTATGCTCTCATGGCCCACTGAGCCTGCTTAGCCAGCAGCGTGACAGGAAGGTATAAGGCCAGAGTCCACAGTACCATATGAAGTTGTCCTATGGTGCTGTGACAGGCAGCTTATAGAATGATGCAACCTGGTATTCACACCCTGTGTAATTACTTTCTCTCGAGTGTGGGTGGGTCCTAGGGATTCCTTCCAACTGAATGGTGAAGGGATGACATTTCTGTGATTAGGTTACAAGAGACTGGCTTCTTGCTAGCTTGTTCTCTCTTGCTGCTGTGCTCTCTCTTGCCCTCTTGCCTGCATGCACTTCCTCTTGCATTGCTAATTGCCATGTTGTGAGATACTCAATGTAGACACATGCATGGAAAGGAACATTTTTTTTATAGTAACCACGTGAAATAGAATTTGTCAGACTCCTGTGTTTGTAACAAGCCTATAAGAAATGTACAAGCAACAAATACATTAAAAAAATTTTTTTTAATGCTTATTTGTGAGAGAGAGTGAGAGAGACAGAGCATGAGCAGGGGAGAGGTGGAGAGAAAAAGAGACACAGAATTCAAAGCAGGCTCCAGTCTCTAAGGTGTCATCACAGAGCTTGAACAAATACATCTTTTATAGCTGGTATTGGAAAGAAATTTGAAAGGAATTTTCAAAAATTTTCCTATAAAAATACTGGGTAAAATGTATTATACAGGCTTCTTAGGCAATTAATTAAAAAATTAACTTTTCTAGATTTTGTGATATTTGCAGTAGATATCTGTATTTTATTGTTAATTCCTCATTCTAAACATTCATTTTCTCACTTAAAAAAAAGTTTAAAAATTTGATACTCTGCCAAGGAATTTCGTTATTACATGTATTGTATCCAAAAATGGAATTACCACTTTTTTGAATGTTTTGGAAGAAGAGACGTGAAAACAATAAATTTATTTCTTAAAGATCCTCAAGAAAAAATATGAAGAGGCTCCTTTCTATTTAGAGAGAAACCTCAGAATTCAACACACCTGGCACAAATATTTGTGAGGGAGGAAGGTAAAAAATGAATGAATTATACTATCTGCACAGGACCACAATCTGTTTTATATCACACTAGATGCTTCATTATCACTACACTTTGTCTAACACAGTTAACACAGCACGTTGAGGAGTAAACAAAAAAGAAAATTTTAAAAGTTACTTTATTTGAATCTATTGATCAACATGCAAGGTTTTCTAAGAATTTTTGAGAAATTAGTAAAGTCTTTTAGGTATGAAATACCATCACACAAACAGAAAGAAAACAGAATTATACCTTTTAAAAATAACTTTCCAAAAGAAGCATTTTTACCAAGAGCAATTGAACTTTTGATTTGATTAGATGCTAGCATTTATGTACTGAAGGCTATAGAACAAGTTGGCATATCATTCTATTTGTAAAAAAGCTACATGAAGTCCCTTAATGCTGCACATATTCTTTTGAGTTGATATACCATTTGGTGAATCTAATTTGTTCAGTGATTTTCAAGTACCTTTAAAATTACATTGATTTACACCAAATCCTAGTGACTAGTGTTCATACTATAAGATGACATTAATCTAATTATAAGATATATTCCTTTTTAAAATGAAGACCTTATAAAACATCTTTCCTATTGACTGAAGTTTTTGTATTTAAACAATCTTTACCTATTAGGCATGGAATCACATTAATATTATAAGGTTAATACAAAACAGACACATAATGTGGGGAAAATAGCAAAATAGAAAGCTTATTCCACACAAATATTCATAAATTTCTGAAAAAACTGCAAAGAATTATTGCAGAAAAATAATAATTAGTGTTAGGTTTTTAACAGATGCAAAAGGAACATTAATATAAACATATTAGTGCATAGCTTTCATTATGCATACTTATGTCATTTAGCAGAACTTATTAACTAAGTTGAGTTTTTAGCACTCTGTGAAAAACAGACTCACTACTGCAAAATCAGAGATAATCACCAAATGTCAAAGTTTATTAATGAACTTTATTTGATGATAATTTTCTTTAACTATATTAGAATGACAAGCTAATTTAATAATGGCTCCTGATACATAAATATAACTATTTATTACATTTCTTAAAAAATTCATTAGACAGGGGGCCCCTGGATGGCTTAGTCAGTGTCTGGCTCTTGGTTTCTGCTCAGGTCATGATCTCGCGGCTTTGTGGCTTCAAGTCCTGCGTTGGTCTCTGTGCTGGCAGCGTGGGGCCTGCTTGGGATTCTCACTCTCTCCTCTCTCTCTGCCCCTCCCCCATGCACACTATCTTTCTCTCAAAATGGATAAATAAACTTAAAAAAATTCACTGGATGGAAAAGGAAAAGATATATAATTCCCATACTTTCAAATTTAAAATTTGAGCTTTTTATCCATTTTAAATTGTCACAACTCCCTAAATATTAGAGAGTAAGACTAAAATTATTTTATTATTTTTTACAATGTTTATTTATTTATGTTGAAAGAGAGAGCACAAGTGGGGTGGGGACGGGCAGAGAGGACAGAGAGAGAGAGAGAGAGAGAGAGAGAGACAGAGACAGAGAGTCCCAAGCAGGCTCCATGCTGCCCAGCACAGAGCTGGACATAGGGCCTGATCCCATGAACCATGAGATATGACCTGAGCTGAAGACAAGAATTGGACACTTAATCAACTGAGCCACCCAGGCGCCCCTAAAATTTTTTATTTTAAACATTTCAAAATTATAGTCACTTCTCAGGAAAAGGCAAAAGACAAAAAGGCTCTAAAATTACCTTTTTAATTTTTTCCATCTTTTTGGGGATATAGAAAAATTAAAATGATACACCATTGCTGAACTCATTTTACTCCATAATTTTAAACCAGTGACTAAGTCTACACACTCCACTGAAAAGCCAAGAATTTATTAAAAGGAGCAGAACAGGAATCAAAATGAGAACATTAAGTCAAGTTTAAAGTTCAAATTCATTTTAAAGGTTAGATTTTAATCGTTTAAAAAAACTGGGGAAACAATGAATTCCAGGCACTGAATGGTGGACACTAGCTTCTCCTTTTAAGTATATTTAAGTAATTCATTTGTTCACCAACTTACTGTTCAACAGATATGATACAAATATCTGCTATGTACTGAGCACTGTGTTAAATGCTGGGGATATAGTGGTGAACCCAGAGGACATGATCCCTGCCCTCATGGAGCTTCAGTTTCCAGGGATGCTTTATCTAGCAAACTAAGAAACTTGCTATGGAGCCTCAAATTGATTGCTGTTTTAAAGATAATTTTGTTGTTTTGGAGGGAAAATCTTATAAAAGTGTCAAAACTTGAAACAATTCTATACGTTCAATTATGATCATCATTTAGCCTTTTTGTAAAACAAGAAGAGGAACAACTTATTATTCTACCTACACCATATTTGAATCAGCAAAGACTAGCAGAGAAGCCACATGGAGCATAGCCTAAAGGAAAATGTATCTATGCTTCATTACATTCCTGCTATAGACTCACTGAATGATCTTGGGCAGCTAAGTCTACACCTGGGCTTATGTTTTCTCATGTATGAAATGGGATCATCTAGGGGGCATCTGGGTGGCTAGTCGATTGAGTGTCCAACTTCGGCTCAGGTCAGTCAGTGGGTTCAAGTCCTGCATCAGGCTTTGTGCTGACAGTGCAGAGCCTGCTTTGGATTCTCTGTCTCCCTTTCTCTCTGCCCCCACCCATTCTCTCTGTCTCAAACATAAATAAACATTTTTTAAAAATGTTTTAAAAATGGGTTTATCTGTGAATATTTTTAAGATAAGTGAGATCATATATGAGTGCTCAGATGAGCCACTACTTGAAACTGTTATTGTACATTACAATACATTATCATTGATGGTCAAAAGGAAAGATGAGGAAGCAATATCCTGAAATAAAGTCAAATTCATTGTGTTGTGTAGGTTCAGGAACCCTTCATAAGAGACTGAAGCTTTTAGCTCACTCTCAAATATCAGAAATAAAAGTTTTCTAGCTGCCCCATTGTGTTTGGTGATGATCGAGAGTGCTGGTCTGGGCCTACTTTCCCCAACAATCTGATCTCATCTCCATCATCACACATGCAGGCAGCCACATTTCATAGACATGTATTAAAGAGAGTCAAAGGCAGAGAATTAACACCTGCATAAAGGATGCAAACTAGGCCATCACATTAAAGAGCATAAATTGATTAAATGAAAATGTAGTAAATGACATCCTAATGGTCCTTATTCTGGCTTCCTAATTCTCTGTGCACAAGATGCTTTTATGCACCACTGAAGTAGAGCCATCACAACTTCCAACTAGCCCCAGTTAGTCTAATTACAGCCTAATGCTCTCCAAATATGTCTGGCATAAAAGCCTCATAACCTGCCTTTTCTTAATTTAGAAGGGTCAGATTGAGCACTTTTTGAATCTGAACTATAGTATAACCCGATAGTACACACAAAATATGCATTGTCTTTTTTTTCCAAAATATACATTCTTAAGGAAAATGTGCATTTAAACTATCTTTGGTAACCTGTCTCTGTACACAGATTGAGAATTTGTGAAACTGGAGGAGTTTGGGAGATCATGTGATTAAATTGCTATGAAAACCCTAGAAGGCACCATGTCTTAATATTTTTATTCACTGTGGACATGCAGTTTTGTCTTAATTAGACATGTAAAATTAAATCATTGTTTTATCATATAATCAATATAATAATAATAGCTAATAAGTACTAATTGCTTTATAAGGGTTAATTCATTTAATCCTATAATAACCCTAATCAAAAGGTACTGTTATTATCACTATTTTAAAGATGAGAAAACCAAAGCATAGAGAGGTTAAGTTATCTCAGGCCACATGATCTGTACATGGTGGACCTGGGATTTGAACCCAGGCAGTCAGTCTGTCTCTAGGTCAGCTCTTTTAACTATTATAACAGAATGCCTATATGGGTGTAGAAATACAAGTCAAAGTCTATTGTATCAGGCAGGGTATCTTAGCTCACAGAATGTCCAGGAGGGTCATAGAGCCAGGTGTGGGGCCATCTGGTTTGGAACAGTACTGAAAATCATGCCATTGACTTGGTTTCTTAAAACCACCTTAGTTCTCCTTCGGCACACAAGATCACACTTGAACCACGAACATCAGTCAAGCTGAATTCTGGGTGCTGCTGCCAGAATCTATTATAGCATCCCCCAGACAGTGGACATAGCCACCACTTCACCAGAATGACTGCCAAGTCCCCACTTCTTTGCATTCCTAGGTCCTGTTTCCAAGTCCAGGCTCTATGGCTGATGATAACTACAGAGAATACATCCTGCAAAGACATTGGAGGCAACACACTGTTTCAGTTGAAACAGTTATGTAAACCTTTGAGAAAGAAAGCAATTTTTAACTGTTGATACGTGTCACCATTGAGAGGAATTTAAAGTCACCAAGAACATTTCCATTAATTAGGCACAGTCATCAGTAGAGATAATGGAAAACAGGAGTGTTTCCTCAAGAATGTATTTTCCATTTAGATTAGTAAAAAGTATCTGTGAAAATCCTTAGAGGAAGTGAGTAATCACACACAGTATCTACTGAGTCTACATCTTTTTTGCCTGTAGAATGTTTCACCTCATATGACGCTAATGGAGAAAAAATAGTTTGTTGTTCGAGTGTAAAGACTAAATAATGATAAATTAGTTGCCTGAAGTGCAGTAAAAAAGAAACAAATGGATGTGTGGTATTAACAGAGTTAATTATAGATGCAGATTAAAAGGTAAGATTAAGTAGTGGAAGAAAAGCAGAGAGTCACCTTCCGCCCAGACCCGCCAAGCAGTAGCGGTCAGTCACCTAGCAACAAGTTTCCTATCCCTGCTGTGCTCTTTAATTCAGCAAATCTGCTCAGGATGGCAGGCTGTTCTCCTGACAAAACGCATTATGTAGGAGACGGAGGGATACAAAAATCCACTGTACACAGCACTCTGCTCCCTATTGACCACTGATCCTTTCTCTCAATCCACAAAAGAGGTTCACATAATGCCCTGAAAGGAGAAGAGTCTCCACAGAGAAAACATTTGCTTGTAATTGAGATTGACTACATAATGAAAATGATGTTCTTTTTAAAATTCTGCTTGTTGAGGCCACACTTTTGTCTCCTGGCACTCAAAACACATCCCTGCTGGGAAAAGGGGCAAACATTGTAAAAACTCAAAACTGTGATTTTTTTTTTCTTTTCTTTGCATTGAAAATACCCATTCTATAACAAAATGGCCAGGTCTCTCTCTTAGAACTTAAACAAGTGATAAGAAGGTAAACAGGAAAACTTCTATTCAGAGTTGCTGTCACAAATGCTTGCTTTGCTGAAGGCACACAGGCAATGCATGCTCATTCATTTGCAAAACAACTGGACAAAAATAGAATTTTGATTTCTTGATCGTGCCCTCTGTGCAGACCCATTAAAATTTTAACCTGGCCCAGAGATAGGAGCAGAGACAAGCAGAGAGCAGAATAGCTCATCTTCTTAATCTAGAGGACACCATTAAAGTGACCTGTGTAGGGCTTAGGTTGATTTCCTATTAAAAGATTACATTGGGATCTTTAAGAGGACTGATCCAGCATAGTCACAGTTGTTTTAAAACCAGATCATTAAATTAATTAATTTTGAAATAATACTGAAATTATTTTAAAATAGATTAGTAAACATTAATATATCTGGCTTCCTATACTTCAAAGATTTTATCATGCAAAATATATAACTTTTACAAAACATAAATGATTTCCCACACATTAAAATGCTTTCACCAAAACATGCATTCAACAGACTTTTATAAAACACCTACCTAATGCCAGGCACTGTTCTAGATGCTGGGGTTTTAGACATGAAAAATACAGAGTACTAGCCTTCAAGAGAAACTGAGGAGTATTGTACAATTACAGCACGGTGTGAAGGATGTTGGGGTAGAGTTTGGCATGTAAGAGAATACCTTGAGTGATATATGGCCCAGAATGTAGGGTAATGTTGTCCATACTGGTTAGATATTCTGGAAGAATGATACCTATCCTAGATATTTATATAAGTGAAATCATACACTATTTGTCCATTTGTATTTGGCTTATTTCATTTAGCATAATGCTTCCAAGTTCCATCCATGTTCTAAGATGTATCAGAATTTCATTCCTTTTTACAGCTATTATCCCAACAATGCACATGCCACAGTTTGTTTACCCATTTGCCCATTGATGCACAGGGGTTTTCCACCTTTTGGCTACTGTGCATAATGCTGCTATGAACATAGGTATATACAAATTTGAGTCCCTGTTTTCAATTCTTTTTTTTTAATTTTTATTTATTTTTTTAATTTACATTTAAGTTAGCATATAGTGCAACAATGATTTCAGTGGTAGATTCCTTAATTCCCCTTACCCATTTAGCCCATTCCCCCTCCCACAATCCCTCTGGCAACTCTCTGTTCTCTGTATTTAAAAGTCTCTTATGTTTTGTCCCCTCCCTGTTTTTATATTGTTTTTGCTTCCCTTCCCTTATATTTATCTGTTTAGTATCTTAAATTCCTCATATAAGTGAAGTCATATGATATTAGTCTTTCTCTGATTGTCTAATTTCACTTAGCATAATACCCTCCAGTTCCATCCACGTAGTTGCAAATGGCAAGATTTCATTCTTTTTGATTGCCAAGTAATACTTCATTATATATGTATATACCCCATCTTCTTTATCTATTCATCCATCAGTGGACATTGGGGCTCTTTCCATACTTTGGCTATTGTTGATAGTGCTGCTAAAAACATCGGGGTGCATGTGCCCCTTTGAAACAGCATACCTGTATCCCTTGGGTAAATACCTAGTAGTGCAATTGCTGGGTCGAGGGTAGTTCTATTTTTAATTTTTTGAGGAACCTCCATACTGTTTTCCAGAGTGGCTGCACCAGTTTGCATTCCCAGGTGTTAATTTTTCTTTAAATGTTTGCCAGAATTCACCAGTGAAGCCATCTGGTCCTGGGCTTTTCTTTTTGGGGAAACTTTTGATTACTAATTCAATTTCCTTACTAGTAATTGCTCTATTCAGATTTTCTGTATCTTCCTGTTCAGTCTTTGTAAGTTGTAGAATTTTGTCATTTCTTCTAGATTGTCCAGAAGTTGGTTGTTGGTGAATAGGTTGTTCATTATAAACTCTATGATACTTTGAATTTCTGTGGTATGGATGTAATGTCTCCTTTTTCATTTATAATTTTGTTGATTTGGGTCCTTTCTCTTTTTTTCCTTGGTTAGTCTAGTTAAGAGTTTGTCAACTTTTATCTTTTAAAAGAACCAACTCTGAGTTTGATTAATCTTTTGTTTTTCTGTTCTCTATTTCATTTATTTCTGCTCTAATCTTTACTATTTCTTTTCTTCTGCAAACTTTGGGCTCAGTTTGTTCTTCTTTTTTCTACTTCCTTAACACATAGAGTTAGGTCATTTATTTGAGTTCTTTCTTGCTTCTGAATGTAGGCATTTATTGCTATGAACTTCCCTCTTGGAATTGCTTTTGCTATATCCCATAAGTTCTGGTACATTACATTTCAGTTTTAATTTGTTTCAAGAAACTTTATTTCCCCTTTAATTTCTTTTTGATCCATTGGTTGTACAGGAGAATATTGTTTAATTTCCATATGTTCATGAATTTTCCAGTTTTCCTTTTGCTGTTGGTTTCTAGTTGTATGCCATTGTGGTCAGAGAAGATATTTGGTATGATTTCAATCATCTTGAATTTTCTAAGGCTCATTTTGTGGACTAACATATGGTCTATCCTAGAAAATGTTTTGTGTGCACTTGAGAAGAATGTATATTCTCCTGTTCTGTATATGTCTGTTAGATCCATTTAATCTATAATGTTATTCAAATCCACTGTTTCCTTATTGATTCTCTGTCTGGGTAACCTGTCCATTGCTGAGAGTAAGGTTATTAAAGTTTCCAATTATTATTGTATTACTGTTTATTTCTTTCTCCTTTTGGCGCTGTTAGTTTTAAATTTATATATTTTAGATGGTCCAGTATTAAGCACATCAGTATTTACAATTATATCTTAATTATTGACCCTTTTGTTATTATATAATGACCTTTGTCTTTTTATCAATTTTAGTTTAAAGTCTATTTTGTCTTAAGTATAGCTACTCTGGCTTTTTGTTTGTTTGTTTTGGTTACCATTTACTTGAAATCTGTTTTTCCCCCTTTACTCCCAGTGTATGTGTGTTTTCAAGGCTACCATGGGTCTCTTGTAGGCAGTGTATTGTTGGATCTTGGTTTTTTATCTATTCAACCATTCTGTGTCTTTTGATTGGAGAATTTAATCCATTTATGTTTAAAGTAATTATTAATAGGTAAGGACTTACTATTACCATTTTGTTAATTATTTTCTTATTTTGTAGGTGTTTTGTTCCTTGTTTCTCGTCCAGCTGTCTTTTCCTGTGCTTTGATGTGTTTTGGTATCAGTATGCTTTGACTTCTTTATCTTGTTCTTTTGTGTGTAATTACTATAAGATTTTCCCTTGTGGTTACCATGAGATTTACATAAAATATTTTAAATTTATAACACCCTATTTTAAACTGATAACAACTTAACTTCAATAGAATTTGTATATTTAATACTTTTACTTCTCACATTTTAGGTCATAGCTGTTACAGTTTATATGATTTTAATTGTGCAATAACCTAATAACAGGTTACCTCATTTATACTTATTTTTGATATATCCTTTTCTTTTAACTTTTAAACTACAATTGTGAGTTCAACACCACTATTACCATATTGTAGAATCTAATTATGAGTATGTATTTACCATTACCAGTGAGATTTACTCCACCTGTTTGTGTTTTTATGATGTTAATTAACATTCTTTTACTTCCACTTAGAGAACTCTCTTTAGCATTTATTGTAAGGCAGGTTTGATGGTAATGAACTGCCTCAGCTTTTGTTTTTTCAGGAAAGTATTTATTCCTCCTTTGTTTCTGAATGACAGCTTTGTCAGGTATAGAATTCTTGGTTGACAGTTATATTCTTTCAATATTCTGAATATGTCATCCCATTCTCTACTGGCATGAAAAGTGTCTGTTGAGAAACCTATTGATAGTATCATGGGGTTTCCCTTAAATGTAACTTCTTTTTTCTCTGGCTGCTCTTAAAATTCTTTCTTTGTCTTTGACTTTTGACAGATTTATTTAAAGTGCCTTGGTATGGCTTTGTTCAGGTTCAGCCCATTTTGAATACTTTGGGCCTCATGGATCTGGATATTCATTTCTTTTCCCAGGTTTCAGAAGTTTTCAACCTTTATTGCTTTAAATATACTCTCTGTCTCGTTCTCTTTCTTTCCCCCTTCTGGAATTCCTATTGGTTCCTCTCATTGTGTCCTGTAATTCCTGTTGATTTTCTTCACTCTTTCTTATTTTGTCTTTTTGGTTCTCTAACTGGGTAATTTCAATGTCCTATCCTCCAGATTACTGATTCTTTCTTCTGCATGGTCAAGTCTACTTTTCAAAATCTCTATTGAATTCTTCAGTTTAGTTATCACATTCTTCAACTCTAGGATTTCTTGGGTTTTTGTTTTTGATGATTGCTATTTCCTTGTCAAACTTCTTGTTTTATTTGTCTGTTTTTTTCTTAATTTCATTTAATTGTCTGTGTTTTCTTGTAGTACACTAAACTTCCTTAAGAGGATTATTCTGAATTCTTTGCCTGACAGTTCACAGATCTCCATTTCTTTAGGGCCAGTTATGATTAGCTTTATTAGTTTCCTTTGATGGTGTCATATTTTACCTGATTGTTTGTGATCTTTGATTCTTTACACTGTTATCTGTACATTTGGATAATGGGGCTCTTCTTAAAGGTTTGCTTTAGCAGAGATAGTTCTTCACTGGCCAGCTCAGTTTGGGTTTCTTGTTATGTCTGCTGATAATCTTTGGGCAGTTAAGACCCAGTATTATAGTCTACTTTTAGGTATGGCAATTGTTTGAACTTTGAGGACAGGGAACAGGGGTGTGCCACTGGCACAGAACAGTAGGAATGAACTGCAGGCTTGTTCCCTACTACTCAAATGAAGCTGTAGGATGGGCTCCACAGTTGTCTGAATTCTCTGGTCAGGCTTACTAGATGATCAGGACTGGGTACTATATTCAATAGTATGTAGGGCTATAAATTAGTTTCCCTGCCTGGCAGGGCAGCAGATGAGAGCCCAGGGCCTATAGAACTCATTGTTTAGGGGCCTGAAGCAGGCCTAACTATGCCCTGAATTCCCTGGTCTGGTGAAGTTTTGCTCTGCAGACAGGGGAATCCACAGACTGTGCTAGCTGTTCAAGTGCTATTATGTGGAGAGCTGTTGAATGAGCTACACAGCTTCCTATGTGCTCTGGCTAGGTCTCCTGGTCAGACAGCTCCAGCTATATTCAGCAATGAGCAGGGCTACAAATTAGACTCCCTGCTCAGATGCAACAGCAGAAGCAGTTCTAAAGCTTTTTGTTACTTTAACTCAAGCTGACCCACATCCCAAATTTTCTGGCCATACAGGACCATTGGCTCTGCCCTGCAAACTATCACTTCTGTCTGTACTTTTCTTAGCTGGAACACCACTAGGCCACATAGGTCCCAAGAGTTGTCACCAACCCTTCTAGTCAGATAAGACTAGAATACACTCCACAGAGAGTGGGGCTATGTTTCAGCCCTCTTTCCTGGGCAGAATGGATGGGGAATGTTGTAGGCCACTCTCGATTTCCTAAATAGGCTCTCCAGTTGGAAGGGACTAGGAGCTATCTTTAGCTTTGGCTAAGAATTGATCCCTCTGCCTGTTTTATAGCATTGGAAGCCTGCATTTTCAATATTGGCTTGGCTCTGGGGGTGATTAGCTATGCCCATCCACCTCTCAGCTCAAGCACCACTGGGCCACACAGCTTCCAGGAGTTGTTACCAACTTTCTGGTTAGATGGGTCTAGAAGAGACTCTTAACAGTAGATGGATCTGTGACTCAACATCTTGCTTGGGTGTGGACAAACTCTAGGGCCAGCAAAACTTCACATCTGAGGATCTCAAGCAGGCATATCTGTATCCCACTGAGTTCCTTGGTCAGAGTGTGCTCATTCCTGACTTGGTTCTGCAGATGAGCAAAGCTTCTGGTTGGGATTAATTCTTGGGCACTGCAGGTATGAATGCAGTCAGCCAAGATCCATGTGCTACTTATTGCAAGCCCCTTCTTGTCTCTGTCTCACAGTCAGATGCCCAGTAGCTTGGCCCCACAGATTTACCTGCCATCCCCATATGTGAGATCAGAGTAGGGGCTCCCACAAAGTGACCCACAAGGCTGGGAGAGGTTAGCTGTACCACTGATTCTCTTTTCCCCTTGGAGGAACTAGTGCCTCAGGGGAGGCCTCTCCATGCGGTGCTGTGCTATTCTGAGGTAGAGGCAATGTGGTGTACATGTAGTCATTTTTCTTACCCTTTTAATGCAGTCTCTCTTGGTCTCTAAGGTGTAGGGGATTCCTTAGCCTCACCTTCATGTTCTAGAATTACATCAGCAGTGTCTTGTTCCTGAATAGGTGTTAGTTCTTGTGAGGGGGAGTGAGGTCAGGAATGACCTATGTTGCTATCTTGGAGATGTCACTCTCAGGACTTTTCTTGAAGGGAGTGAGGAAATACTGATAGACCTTAGTATGACTAGACTTGCAGTGACATAACCGGTGATTTTTATTTCCTCTTCCTGAGGAAAGCTCCCAGGTAATAAAAGAATGTATATCCCTCATTATAAGTTACCATTTAACTTAGATGGTAGAGTTCAGATTTTGCTGAAAACGCTAATGGAAAAAGAGGATTGTTGGTTTTATTGAGTGGTGAAAAATAATATTTCAATTTTCAGGGCATAATGAAGTTGTGAGTTCTTGATATTACTGAGGCTGCACCAAATTGGCACAGAGTGAAACAAAGCAAATTATGGTTGAGGCATTTGTGCATCGTTATTTTGCTGATTAATAAAATTGTGGTAGTGCCTAAATATGAATAATGCAACAAATAGGCTATTTTCTGACTTTCTAGCCTTAAGTGTATATACTATGCATCCGGGCAGGAAAATGGAAGATTATATGAAACACAAAACAGATCCCATCAGACCAGTATATTATCTAAACAGAGACATGATTAAAAACATGTCAATACAAAGTATAGCAATTGTCTAGTAGTTGTCATAGGAAGGTAATACTATACTGTCTATAATCATGAACACCTGCCTGCCCTTTCTACCACATTTTCTCTTTCCACACCCTCAGAGTACAGATTTTTCTAGACAGGGCACAAGAGGGAGGGTCCAGTATTTATATCAGAACCAAATACGAACCAGTTCCAAATGATGACTTCATGTCTCTGCTAGATGGCACATTCCCATATTTTCCAGATTGCTGATGGCACCCAGTTTGAGGCCTTAGCACAAAGCAGTCCAAGCACAGCACTTCTTGGTTGGATGATTACCTAATTTTAAAAAGTCATCTCGGAACTCAAGAGGTAAAGAGATTATGAAAGGTGACAAAACTGAAATAGTGCTATAAGGACAGGAACTACATTAACAATAGACCCGGGGCCCTTCTATTTTGCAGCACTTGTTAAACTGATGGCTGATAGGCTTAGCACACTTTAGTATTCCCTTCATCCTTCTCCCAAAGCATATCTTTGCCAAAGTTTCATAGTGGGTATTTCAAGGGTTACTTCACAGTAGCTTTCTTCTTTACTAAGCGGAATCTGTTGGGAAAATAGTATCACAATAATGCTGATCAGTTCTCTATAAAAGGTGACTTTAAACTCTCAAGTGAAAATGGGCCATATCAAGTCTGCATGATGAGCCACAGAGGATTTATGAGAATGTTGTCAAAGGTTGTGGAAATATAAGAGTTAGGGAGTCTCACTCCAATAGTTTCTTTCAGAGAACATGCTTAATAACTTTGCAAATATTACCTTCTCACATTTATGTCTAATCAGTTAAACCACATTATCTACCTTCTTAGCTTTCTCATAGAAGATTATCTGACATTTAGCATTCACCAGTTTTTCTGAAAAGGTTAATAGTTCACCAGCCAAAGTTAGAACTAAACAGAATTGATCATTCCTAAAACTCTTGGTTGAAATGTGAGGGCTTTGTGTTGACAGCCAAGGGATTGTAATGAGTCTTTCGTACATTCTTAAAGCTTGTTTCATTTGCCTTGTGAATGGAGAGAGTAAAATTATAGTCTCTAGGTGTTTTCCATGGTTCTTTCACATGCAGGCTTCCCGACACCAATTAAAGAGATTATGTCATCAAGTGAAAGGAAAGCTATAACTTGTATGTTAATGCTGTGATTACTTGAGACAGGGTCACAGGACCCAACAGCATAGCAGCTGACCTTCAAAAAATTAACTTTGAGCTCAATTCCTAATTAACCTTTTTCAATGTAAGAAAGTATAATTTCAGGCCATTGGCCCTCTAAAATACTCTTATACATGAATGTGTTACGAAAATCAGTTAGTAATTATCAAGATATTTTTTTTCCTTAATGATGTTATCTTTGAGGATGAATTTTTATTTCCACTCAAAGTATTCTATTTTCTCCATTAATAAAACTGCAAGAAACACACTTAAACCTACAAAAAATTTAGTGTTAAAATAAGTTCATGCTGATGCACAAAATGTCAAATAAGTATTGTATTCTGCCACTGCAGCAACAATGTGAGATTATCATCATTTGGACGTATGGAAAGATAGGTAAACTTAAAAAGTTATGTTGGATTCCAAAAATTTCCTCATTTTGAATTAATGTTCCCTGTAATTCTTAAAACCTTGCTCTACTATATAGTGTGTATTTTATTCCAGAAATTGCTCTCTGATAAAGTACTCCAATTATATTAACTCTTATTTAGTCAGACTGAAGTTAATAGCTGGTGGACTTCACATTTCTTATAATCTCTGGTATCCTCTGGCTGAACAAAAGAGAAAGTTACTTTTAAAGTAGTGCTACATAATGGTTGAAAGGTTTGGTTCTGATATTCATGATTTGCCTCTGGAGATTATAAGGGTTCTCTGAATAAATAATTTTTACATCATTTGGTAATTATTCTCTTGTGATCTCCATATTAAAGTAGGATTTATCAAATTTAAGATCAAAATTAGCATTTTTGTGTTATAGATTTAGACAATGCTTTAAATGTAACTTGAAATGTGGGTTCTACTAGCTCACTCCTTTGACTGCTTTGAATCCAGATTGTATATAATGCAGGCCAAAATATTTGTTTTAGTAATAAATTATCAGAAACTATCCTAACAACATCTGTATTTTTCTATTTTGCATTTCCCCTAGTTTTGCCATAGCAGCATATTTTACTTGTAGAGTAGTGGACAATGCTCTACAAATTTCTGCAATATTATAATCAAAAGAATTAATAATTATTACCTTTCTGGTCAAAAGACCCCAGAGTTTAGATCTGAAGTGGCATTGTGGTAGAAATAGAGCAATAGACTTTTTTAAAGAGCCCCACAAAATGCCCTGAAATACACTGGCAAATATGAATTTCCCACTTACTCTTTGCCTCATGAACAATGTACAAAAGAATATACTGCTGTTTTGTTTATCAGTTGTATTTCTCTTGGAGCATTTATATATACCAGAATTGAAAAGAAGAGCTAGGACCAGTAATGAGATGCAATTAATGTTTTGCATAGGTTTCACTCAAATCAGAAAAATGACACCAAGAACACAGTAGTGAGCACAATAGAAAACAGTTGGAGCACAGCTGGAGAAGTTGCCTTGATATCTAAGTATGCAATTGGCATTGATCCTTAGGCTTTTAAGATGAAACAGGAAAAAAAATCTTCTAGCTCACAACCCAATCTGCAAAATAAAGAAACACATAATGTTGGAAACGCAAACAAAACATGTACATTCTTAAAGCAGATTTTATGTAGGTTTAGCGTTGTTCCAAAATTAAAAAATAACCCTGGAGAGGAGAGTTCAGGGTTCTTGTAAAATGTGTGTGTGTGTGTGTGTGTGTGTGTGTGTGTGTGTGTGTGTGTGTGTTTATCTATGTGCTTGGCATAGAAGGAGTTTAACATGGTTATGAAATAGAATTTTCCATTTCAGGGAAAGGCAAAGTGATTTATGAAGTCACCATCAACACATTTGTTCTACTCCTAATGGATTCTTTTGTTCTGTTTGATTCTCTTGAATTAATTTTAAAATGACAGGATTTGGGGTGTCTTGGTGGCTCACTCGGTTAAGCGTCCCACTTTGGCTGAGGTCATGATCTAGCAGCTCGTGAGTTTAAGCCCCATGTTGGGCTCTGCTGACAGCTCGGAGCCTGGAGCCTGCTTTGGATTCTGTGTCTCCCTCTGTCTCTGCCCCTCTCCCACTTGCGTTCTGTCTCTTTCTCTCTCTCAAAAGTAAATAAACATTAAAATAATTTTTTTAATGATAGGATATGAGGTATACTAAATAAGCCCCATTCTTCAATTGGTGACTAAAGTGACTTAGAGCACAACAAGTACATGGCTAATGCTGACTATTAATATTTACCTTTATTTGGTCAGCTTAAATACATATTAACTCACAGAAGGTATTGTGTAATTATAGAAAGGTCAGTTATTAATAAATTTTAATAGATCTTGGCAGATAAATATATTAAAATATTTGTAACACAAATGAAATAGTTACTGAATTTTTTTCCTCAGCTAGAATTATCTCCTTGATACATAAAGATAAAATGGAAGGATTCCTGTATTCTTTTTCCAGCCCTCATGGAACTCTATTTCATTCTCTAAAATGCTCTGGAATTGGGAGGAAGACCATTGCTCTCAAGTTTCCAAAGAGACTGCTTTCTTTTAAATATCCAGTAACAAGTATCACCATCAACAACTGTGCCTGCCCTCCACCAGCTATAGAGTGCCACAAACATATACATTTCTACCTCTTCTCAAAAGTCTTTCTATTTTCTTGATTCCTGTAACAGCTGCTCACCTATTCACCAACACATCTTTTAAAGTCTCACTGAATTATTCTGCATCTTATTTAATTCACAAATGTTTAATGAACACCTCCTATCCCAGTCCCTTTTCAATATCTGGTTAGCTCTATGCCTTTGAGCAAAGCCCTTAACCATCCTTGGCTTTTCATCCTTAAGACAAAATCTCTAGTCCCTAGTGATTCTCTATGAACTCTCATATAACTCTGTAAGTCCTTTTGAAATCTTTTCTTCTGAAAAAAAAAAAAAGACAAAGCATATGTAAATAGGTATTAACATGTGTATTTTCAATCTGCACTTTCTTGAATCAATTTGTACATATGGCAAATCTCATGTAAAAAAATAAACTGCAGACAAAATATCTTCGAGTTCCCAAGTTATACATGATAGGAAGTAGGTGGTATCAGTCCCTATCACTTATAACCTAGTTCCTTTCATTTAGATAAAACATAGTTGAGGCATCAAAATTCCAATATGGGGAGTTGGGTAATCCAATGAAATTCACTGTGATGAGATCTGATATTTATACAAATATAAGCATATGTCTACATATCTGTGCAATGGTAAATGCATGTATGTGTGGAAATGAGAATGTGTATGGGTACAGTACTTACATATGATTGTGTTTTATTCCTGAAAATGTTTGGATGTAAACCCCTTTTAATCATTATTGGTGCTTGCCAATAGTGTAGGAAAGCAGCTGAGGAAACTTCTTGACAAAGGAGTTTGGGGACTATGTGTGTTTTCAGCGTTTACAAGCCTTAGAATCATAGCACTATGGGGAAGACATTATGAAGGAGAGGAAGGCTCTGGTGGGGAGAGAGGCTTCTTCAATTCACCTGCCTGTGAGCAGCTCAGGATGCAGACAGGAGTGTAATGTAATTCTAGAAGTTCGTGTAGGCTAGCCTCCCATAGTGCCAGGGTAGGGGGAGCTGGGAAATGAGTGGTTAACAGTGAACACTTAATAAAGACATTCTTAAACCTAGACAGAGCTGTACTGTTTGGGAGAATCATGTCACACTTAGATAACCATATATAGATCTCTTAACACAGAAAATAAACTCGTATGAGTAATAAGCCATCATTTCTCTCCAACTCAGTAAGTAGTACAGTGAGAGGGAAGGAAAGAATTGTAATTTTTTAAAATGACTTTGCAATATGTTACAATGCTAAGGGAAAAAAATACCAGTGTCAGCATTTAGCTTGACAGTGGACTTAAGTATTTAGATTAAGTATTTTTATTGCTGTAATTTTAATGGAACCTTGAATGCTACATTTATTTGAGCTGGTATTGAATTTTTAATCCGTTAATTTTCAAATAACTTAAACATTGCTGGAATAGATTTGGGAACAGGGTTTACTCCGCCACCTGCTGGCCATTTAAAAATACTGCTGCTCTCAGGAGTTTGCCACATGAACAAGGAGACTAAACCCTGGTTTGTGAAAATGCTGTGCTATAGGGGAGAAGACTTCCTCTAGCCTGGGTGGTGATAGAAATAGCACTGGGGAGCAGGGGGGCACCGAGGTAGCGGGGGTGGTGCGTCTCATTTTTATCACTTATTCTATGGCCAGCTGCCTAAGGCTCCCTGAATAATAAGAGCTGCTCTCTTTCCCTCTCCATGGAAGGCCCTACCCATCCCTTTAACTTCCTCCTGCCTGGGATAGGTGTCATGAGACCCACCTTACATACCTCAAGTGGAAAAATGCTTTTAAAACTTTAAGGCATTATATAAATAAATGTATTGGTCAGAAGTAGGGGTTGAATTAACAGTATGCAGTAGTCCCTTGGCTTCCTATAATCTGTATGTCATGTGGACATTGTCAGAAAACTTTTAACATCCAACATCTAACTGAAGTCACTTTAAATCATATTTAGAAAAATGGAAAGTATAAATGTGTATGCATATTTCTATGATACCAAACTAGTTTCCAACTTCAACAGATCCCTTACCTGTATCATCCCTCCATCTTCCAAAAATATCTATTCCAATTAAAATGCTAAAAGTTTCCAAAATTTGTGCTTCAAACAGAGATAGTACAATAATCATAAAAACAAAATTGCCTTCACGATCTTTTCTAGTTATGCCAAATAGTATTCAAGGATAGCCTTAATGGCACTCAAGGAAACAAAACCAAGATACACAAAGCATAAAGGCCAAAATTGAATTGATTCAAATTGCCAAAATGAATTTTCTTTTTTTCCCCTAACAATCTCTTGATTTCCTAGCTATGGACAATTCCATTTTTTAAAGCCCCAATAAAATTCCCACAATTTATCTTTGTGAGGAACTCTGTGGTTGAGATTTAATATAAATTTGCAGGTATTCACAAAAGGCAGGTCAGGCAACATCACATCCTCCCCAATTGCTTTATTTCTTCACATAAATATCCCTTAAAATAGGCTTTTTCATGCTCCTGAACAGCATTGCAATCACCCTCACAAAACAAACATAGAATTCTGAACCTAAGCAAGCCACTTAGTCTGCTTGAGGGAGACAATGTCTTTCTTGTCACTTGATTTTGTTCGTTTTTTTTTTTTTTTAAGAAGAGGAAAGTTTTTTCCCCTCCTGTTTTCAGACCACCCATGAATCTTTTTATTTTTCTCTTTTAATCTGAGAAAGGGGAGAAAAGGAGACTTGTTGCTCTTAGCAGTTCTTGGGCTTTTCTGCCAGTGGGGTAAGTTAATTATTTTAACCTACTGATGAGGGGTGGCCAGGGCAGTCAGCATGGGAGGGAGGGGGAAACAGGTGTTTCAAACACCTGCATTTCTAGGCTTAATTGCTCTGAAATCTTGTAGGCTCTCAACTGCATTCTCCTTTCTTTACAGAGGCTCAGGGGGAAGGGTTCGTTTGTGGAGTTAACTAATTGTAGCATAAATATGCAACCACTTTTGGCTGAACAAATTATTTTCTTTAAAATGAACTCCAGGTAAATTTAATTAGGAAAAAGGTGATTGACAGGTATTACTCTGAATGCAAGGATTAAAAGTCCTGTTGTTAAAAGCAAAAGTCAGAGTCAATTACCAGCCATATTCTAGTTGTTTTCTTCTCACCGCAATAAGTTCAGGTAAAGAAAACGCAAATCAGTGATTCTGGAAATCTCCATGTCGTGTGGCATAACCACCACAATTAAGTACCAAGAAGTATTTTTTTTCACTGAGTGCATGGAAAAATCAGCTTTTAAAATATGTTGGGATAACCTATGCACCCAAATGAGTGTTTAATGTGGTATTTTACATTCAGCTTGAATGTTTTCATAAACACGGCTTATCATAATTGAGTGCTTACCACATGGCAAACATTCTTTTTTCTATGTGTTGTCTTATTTAACCCACACACCAACCCTGGGAGAGATTACCTAGTATTTGCCTCATTTTACAGGTGCAGAAGCTGAGGCATTAGGAAATTAATTAACTTATCCAAAACCAGGTATTAAATGGTTGAGTAGGGATTCCAACTCAAGCAGCAAGGTCCAGAGTCTGCAGCTCCCACGCATTCATTAATTCACAAGAAGTCAATAGTTAGTAAGTCTCCCTACACTGAACTGTTCTCTAGGAAATTTTCTTCATGATTCCTGAGGGTGGTAGAGGTAATATAGGGATTGGAACTTTCAATGCTGAGCAAAAAATTCAAGGAGTTCTGTTGCTGAGCCCTAAGTCATCAGAAGAGTCCTGGTCACACATAGTATTATTTAATAAATGGTATGGGAAGATTCTATAAAAGTACAGGACTCCAGGATAGCCTGGGTAGTCTGAAAGCAGGAAGTTTTTGAAAACCAATTATTTTGGAACTAATCCCCCTGCTCAATAAGTAATCTGTGGTCCAGAGAAATTAAGGGAGATTTCATCAAGCTTTCACAGCAGGGCCAGAGTCTGGTGCAAGATTATAATCCAGAAATACTGCCTTACAGCCAGTACCCTTTTATTCCCATTTACGGATTTTTCTTCCTTAGGTGAGGATAATTAGACCAATCAATTAGACCAACAATTTAATGACCTAGCCATGTGACTTCTTGTGTATTGGTGAAAAGGCCACTGAAATGGAAATACAGTCTGTTACTGACTTAATGGTTCTCATCAGGCAGCAGCTAACACAGGCTCACTTGGCACAGGAAATCAGGTGTCAACACTGGCTGATTCTGGCCAGTAAATATGCTAGCCCCAGACAAGGGAGCCTTAGTTCTTTCTTCCACCTTCCCTTCTGCCTGCCCATTTTCACCTATGGGTTTTCAGGATGTGGAGGTGTGGAAATAGGAAAGCAAGAGATTCCTCATTGGGAACTGCCTAAAACTCTCTGCTTCCTGATAAATCCCAGACACAGCCTTCCATTAGCCCTGGGTCTGCCTCTCCTTTCCCAGCCTCAAGTCACCTTTAAATGGAGGTCAGTGAGACATGTTAGCAGGAGACCTTGTTAAAAGTTCTGATGCAGGAGGGTTCAGGTGGGGCTGAGAGTCGACATTTCTGGCCAATTCTTAGGGAACGTTGATGCTGCTGGTCTATTGATCCTACTTTTGAGTAGCAAGGTGATAGAGTAAATTCAGCTCATTTAAGAAGGGCATTCTATTCCATTTTTTATGAATAAATTTACACTTTTAGGGAAGGTAGTTTAAAAAAATAATCACACTTTTGTGGATCAGTGAGTTCTGCTATCACAGTGTGGTCTGACCTGTGTTTTTCAGATATGTGAACAAGTTAAGAGAATTTCAAGTACACAATTGATAAGGGTAACTTACATGCTTAGGAATTTCTTGTTGATTTTGATGCTTAATTTTACATTTTAGATGTTTGAAGTGTTTGAGAGAATCAGATATGCTGAATTTATAATCGTACTTTGAAATAGCTAAGGGAATTTGAATAACTATGTAAATGTTATTACAACTATATAAAAGTTGAGGGAAATTTGATCTTTTAAATTGAAATTAATTGACTGTTCATCAAAGAATAAGATAAAGGAAGAAACATACCTAATTCATGGATCAATAAAGAAATTATAATGAAAATGAGAAAATATTGAGGATGGAATAATAACAAAATACTAACAAAACTTTGGGGAAAAAACTAAATTGATAGTTAAAGAAAAAAATCAGGTTTTTTAAAATTTACTTTGAGAGAGAGAGAGAGAGAGCACAAGCGGAGGAGGAAAGAGAGACAGAGAGAGAGAGAGAATCCCAAGCAGGCTTTGCACTGCCAGCACAGAGCCCCATGCGGGGCTTGAACTCATGAACCATGAGATCATGACCTAAGCCAAAATCCAGAGTTGGATACTTAACCAACTAAGCCACTCAGGCTCCCCCTGCAAAAATTCAGTTTTTAATACTTACATTAGAAAAGAAGAAAGGCTAAACATTAGAAGTTACAAAAAAAAATTGTAGAAAAGATAAATTGAGAAAGAAGAGTAAGAAAATGATTAAGAGCATAAATTCATGAAGTAGAAAATAGAGAATCAACAAAGTCCTAAATTAGCTATTTGAAAAGACATAACTTACAAATTTACATAAAGATTGATCAAGTAAAAAGTAGAGGACATATATAAACCAAATCAGGAATGAAAAGGAAGCACAACTATAGATGCAGCAGAGATTTTTTTAAATTATAAGGATATTATGAACAACAGGTTGCAAATACATTTGAAAATTTAGAAGAAATGGACAGATTCTTTTTTTTAATGTTTATTTATTTTTGAGAGGGAGACAGACAGAGCATGAGCAGGGGAGGGGCAGAGAGAGAAGGAGACAGGATCTGGATCCCAAGCAGGATCCAGGCTCTGAGCTGTCAGCACAGAGCCCGAAGTGGAGCTCGAACCTATCGAACTGTGAGATCATGACCTGAGCCGAAGTTGGACGTTTAACGACTGAGCCACCAAGGCACCCCTGGGCAAATTCTAAAAATATATCTATAAATCTTAAAACTGACTCAAGAAATAATAGGAAACCTGCATGGTTTTATAACCATTAAAGGAATTGAATTTAGTAGTTAAAAAATGTCACAGAGATTAAACACCAAACTCTTTCACTTTTAACAGTTTAACAAACATGGAAAGGAGCATAGGGGGGAAAAAAAGAAAACCCCCAAACACAGATCTAAATGGAAATTCCAGGTGGATTACAGACTTGAATGTGAAAGACAAAACTATCATGCTTTAAGAAGATGAATATATTTGTGGCCCGATAATGGAGAGCTATTTCTTAAGCCACTAAAAGCACAAACTGTGGAGGAAAAGACCAACAATAAAAAATGTCAGAATAACAGAACATTTGAGATAACATTTCATACTCCTCAAATCAGCAAAAATTTTAAAGTATGACCAAATCAAGTGTTGGAAAAAATGTGGAGGAAGAGAAACTCTTCTACACTGCTGGTGGGAGTGTAAATTATTACAATCACTTGGGAAAACAATTTGGCCTTATCTAAGGCCTGCCATATGATGCAACCATTAACTATACGTACCAGGAAACATGTACAAGAATATTCATAGCTGCAAAATTCATAATAGTCAAAAACCTGGAAATAACCCAAATATTATCCATGTGAGAATAGATAAATAAATTGTGATACTAGTCATACAATAGAATATTATACAATATTGAAAATGAATGAACTAAAATGGCACACAACAACATAGATGAATGTCAGGAACACAGTGTCACAGAAGAATATAAAAGCAGCAAGAAGCTTTATATGCATTCCTCTGCCTGGCACTCATAGCATTCTATAATCCATAAAGCCCATTTAATCTATCCAATCTCATAACCTTCCCCAAAGCACATTAAGTCATTGAATCTGCTAGGCACTACTTCTTTCATAGTGCCTCATGTAGACCATGATCCTTCCTCCTCCCTTGTTTTCACTTACATTATCACCACTTCTAGCTCCACCCCTACAGGAAGCCATTTGAGACGGTTCAACCTCTATCTTCCAAATTTCCACTGAATTTACTATCAGGACTGTGACATTTCGTGATAAGTTGTTCTCCTGGTAAAGTTGATTTAACAGGTACATAGTGAGCCCCCATTATGTGATTCAGCCTGTGGGATGTGCTGCAAGAGGCACAGAGATGATAGTCCCCAGTCCCCAGTTCTAAGGAGTGATCTATCAAAACTGGATGGGAAGTTAGGCAAAACTTTACAGCCTCTCAAGAGGCTGCTCTTGGGAAAGTTGTGAAGCAGCAGGTGGTGAAGTGGTTTGAGCATGGAATTCACAGACCTGCCTTTGACTCCTGGCTCCATCGCATGCACTAGTGGTATGACTTGAAGCAAGTCATTTTACTTTTCATGTTTTAGATTCAGGTATTGTGTTATTACTCACTTCCTGGGTTGTGTTGGGGATTACCCCAGATGATGCACTATGGTGTGCTGAGGGCATTATCTGGAACATCATAAGCACAGGGAAAACAGTGCCTAGTAGCAATGAAGATGGCTAGGATTTCAACAGGTAGAGATGATGTAGACAGGAAAAGTTGCTTCTTGTGAGTAGTCCAGTTTGCTGGAGTACAAAGTTCAGGCAAGAGCAGTCCAGGTAAAGGGAATGGTTCGGATATGTTGTACAGAAAGTAGCTGCAGTTGAGAGTTGTGTGCTTAATCCTGTGGGAAAAGGTACTGGGGAAGTTGACCAAGAAGGCCATGCTTGTTTCTAAGAAGGCCGTGTGGAGAGGGTAGAAGCAGGGAAACTGATCAAAACCTTGCAAACTTTTACTGTTTGGGCTGTAGTACAAAAATAATAATGTCATTAATAGTTGAAAATTGTAATAATATTGAGTTTATATTTTGCTTCTGTGGAAACAGAAGAGAGTAAATAAAAAATGATATAGACTTTTACTCTATAGCTTAAATTTAATTCCATTACCACTTTCAAATGTTCCAATAAGGTTGATAATGATTTTTGTTGCTACAACTCTACTCTACAAACATACGAAAGATTTTTATCACCAAGGACACCATGAGTGACTCAGTGCTATCACTGGCAAATCTGGTTAGCGTTTCACGAACTCTCATCTATTCTGGGAGGTAGGCAGGGGGTTGGAAGTGGTTTTAAACAAGGGCTTGAGATGCTGCCTTGAATTGATAATTAGTTTTATTTTTAAATTATCATGGCAAATAGTTATCATGTAACAAATTATGGTTGTCCTCTAACAAAAACATAGGAAATTGATTTAAAAAGTGAGCTAAATCTTTCATAGTCTTTGCAACATCTTTGAAATCTCTGAAACTCACCCAATCCACTTTTGTGCCCACACTAAACTAGAAAACCCCTAAAAGATCCTCTTAGCCTTATCAGTCAAAAAAGTAGAAGGATCTTTTTTCCATCCAATGTACTTTACTCTGGGCCTTTGAGTCGTTTTGTGACCCTGCCAAAAATAAAAATAATTAGAAATAAATATCATGAAATTTGTTTCCTTTGTGATTTTCTAGCAAGTGACATGGAGACCCCAAAGTTTCAATTCATGGCAGATTTGGTGGCAGATTCTTCATGCTGCGAATATAGGCAGTGGAGATGGAGGATTGTCTTTTTCATAACTAAGAAGTAAAAAGTCTATTCTCCCTTTCTCTGAATACCTGACTTTCCCTGCCAGCAATTCCCAAGATTATAGCTAAGTCTCCCTCACTGAATTTACCAGTCAAAAAATTTAGAAAGTGGATTGAATTATTCATTATGACCTAACCCACTTACAAATTAATTTTAAAAGAGTAAATCTCTGTATAAGAAAGCCAGCATTTTTCTTGCATTCTATTTCTGTGGACTACTTTTTAAAAAATATGTTTATTTTACTCCACTATAAGTTTGTTTTGAAAATCTGAAAGACTGAATTTTGGTAAATACGGATCTTGCTTATTTCCATTTCCTAGCTATTACCCAGAGATGTACAAAGGAATATTTGTAGTTCATCAGTAAATGCTAGAAAACATGCCATGCCAGGAAGTCTGCAATAACATAAGGTATATAGCTTCACTGACAAAAAAAAAATCCCTTCTTAAAAATGAGTTTCAAAAAAGAGTTCTTACTTTTACAATGCACCATAACGCTATAAAAAATAATCACCATGGTTTCCTTTCTTTAAAAGAAATAATTTATAGGCATTTCAATTTTCACCATCAACTGCCACAGCTTATGAGGTAGATCAAAATGCTATATGCAATTACCTGACTTCCACAAATGCTCCCTTGAAGTGGAAATAATGGGAGTTGATCATATTTCCTACTGAGGCAGGACTCCCAATGCCATAGATAGCAGCTGTCATGTGTATTTGAGAAGTGGGAGCCTAACAGGACCGTAGACAATGTGGAGACAGACCATGTGAGAAAGGCTCTATTACTAATGGCAGATACACTATTTGTTGCGTTAGCTTTAAAAAGCAGACACATATTACGAGCATATAAATGTATTATGAACCATGTAGTCAGTTAACAAGAATAGCGAGCATTTATTGGGAGTGTGCCTGGCACTGTTCTGAGTACTTTATGTGTTACAACTTTTCTCACTTCATCACAACAACCTGATAAAGGTGGTACTATCATCTCCACTTTACAGATGAAGAAACTGAGTCCTATGCAAGAGCATTGTCCAAGGTCACACAGTGCATAAGAGGCTCACTTAGGGGGGATCGAACCCAGGTTTGCTTCTCTGAGACCCGGACTCCTAAATACTGTGCAGCCTCACATCCTTGAAAGTTCAGGTGCAGTGACCTCTGCTATTGCCTATCATGGGCCTGAGGTGGGCCTTTGCCTACGGTGATGACCCAATGTCCGTGCGGGAGAACAAGACAAGCTCATTCCAGCCTGCTCCTCATTCTAGAGACACGAGGCACAAAACCGTGAAGTGGTGGAGGTAGGGCTCCATCTCCTGCTTTCCTCTCTGCCACACTCTGCTGTGTACCACACTCTTCTCACTTTTCACAAACTTGCTGGTTTTATGTGCAGCTATTCTAGCAGTTTTCCTATTGGCAAAGCTATTGTAAGGGGAGCTTTACTATTTAGTTGCAATAATAGGGCTTCCTAAGTCCAAGTCCCTCTATGTCAAGTATTATGTCTGTTTTCACAGTCAGGATTATCACACCACGATTAAGTAGCTGACAGACCTCCTGTTTTGCAGAACAAGATTGCATCACCAACCAGTTTCTCTGTCACTGATATTACTGTTGGGGACAAAGTGAATTGAATCATTTGGTAAAATGGTTCAGATTGGCCATATCACAGTTTGGTCAGTTTGAATATGACTTAGCCCAAAAGAAAATATCCTGCCCACATAGCTATTTCTCTCCTGTTTACCTTAGACACAGAAGGCTTCTGGAGAGTGGAGCTAAGCCATACTCAACAAATGCCAGTGGTGTCTCTGTTGAAGTTGCTGGCCTCTTCATAGTTATAATCCCCTCCCTCACAGAATTAAGTCTTCCAGGGGAGAGACAATCAAACATGCAACTACAGTAAAGTGTAATAAGGGAAAGTTGGGAGGTTTCTGTGATAACAGTGGAAGGGCACCCAGTTCAGAATTTGGGGGCCTGGGGTCAATGAAGCTTTCATAGAGGAAAGATGTCAGACCCGAAGGAAGACTAGGAATTACTCAGAATAAGTGGCCTGAGAAAGGAGAGAGGAATAGGGAAAAGAGATAAAGGGAATAGCAAAGGCTGGGAATTTGGAGGGAATATGGCACATCCCTCGAACTGGCAGGGGTTCCCAGCACTATTTTTTATTTACTGATTTACATAAGGGCCAAGGAACCCCCTATAAAAAGATTTTATCCTTGTTTGCCTGGGGTTTGGAAATATGCAGCCATAATCAAAACCAAATAGTGGGAAATGCTTGCAGAAAATGAGGTGAGAGTCAGCTCTATTTACATCCCATGTCATAAGATGTAGGGTTCTGTGTGTGCACAGGAGGGGCTGTGACACTGTAGGTCTCAAGTTGACTTGCGGTAGAACATATTCCCCTCTACCCACAAACTGACTACAATCCAGAAAGTGCATTCTTCTTACTGTTCCTGAGTGATAACGTGGATCTGTGGCCTTATGGTATAACCCCACCTTGAAGGTCTATCAGTCTCAAGGAGACCACAGTCCTGTTCTGCTTGCATTGAGCCAATGAGGGTTTTCTGCTCTGTCCACATCCAGGCAGTGGTGACAGCAAAGAATGAGAATAAGTAACACTCGGGCAGCACCTCTGTGGAACCCTAGAGGCTGGAGGCAGCCGAGTCCTGAAACAGGCAGCAAAAGAAAGAAGGTGACACTCTGTACCTAATACTTGGGAGCTCAAGCAATCTTGCTTTGGGACTCCAAGTGGGCAAAAGTAAAAACAGATTCTTCTGGCTTCATGAGAACAGTGATGCCCCCCTGGTATTGGGGCATACCACATTTTCAGCCCTACTGTCACCTGGTGGAGGCAATGGCAACAAGTGCAGGTACCAGCCTATAGATTTGTTGATCCTGAGACTCAGTTGTGATTTGGCCTCCACCAGCAACAAGTGATGACTGGGACTATTTATGGATTCCTGTAAGGACCTTGGGAGTTTCTAGAAATACTTTAGTAAGAGGGGACTACATAAAAGGTGAGAGCGCCTGGCTGGCTCAGTCAGTAGAGGATGTGACTCTTGATCTCGGGGTTGAGCCTCATGTTGGGTGTAGAGATTAATTTACAAAAAAGCAAAGAAAAAATTAAAAACAAAAAGAAGGTGTTTTCTGTGGCCAAGTAGGGAGCATGGGATTTAAGGCCCCTAAAATTTGGGCATGAATGGGTTTACATCCCTCCTCACCAACTGGGGAGGTTGAGAGATGTGGGTCACATCCAGAAGACATCACTAGCATAGCTAAACGTGAAGTTTCATAGAAGTAACGTGTGGTTGAATCCCCTGTAGCACTTACTACATATCTTGCACATAATAAAATTTCATAAATACTTGACAATCTAATGACTGACTGCATGTTTTTCTACTGGATCTTTCTGGAAGGAAAACCTGTAACCATGAAGGCATAAGGATTATGGTGACACAGAATGAGGATGTGTGCCCCTAGGCATGTGCTTGGAGAGAAACGTGGTGAATACTCACTGGCACACTGATTTTTCTAAAGAGTTTTTGGACAAACACTAAATGTTTGAACTGGTAAGTAATTTAAAACATTTTGTATTAAAACAGGCATGGCCATATTCAGGAATAGCATATTAAAAAGCACATTGAATCTATTCTTGCTGTATAAGTGATGTTTGAAATAGAATATCAAACAAAGATAAAATAAGTGATTTCAAACAAACACCAGCCTTGCCTTAGACACTTAGAACCTCCTCCCTCCACCTTCCTCCCTGGAGTCTTCTGCATCTTCATTGCCTTTGGCCAATAGAGATACTTGAATAGAAAAGTCTGCAAAGCACTGCTGGGTGGAAGTGTGGGATGGTGATCAGGAGATACAAGTTTTAACTTTCTGCTTAATAAAAATAATAATCCATTTTTTACTTATTAATAGTAATAACAATAGTAGCAACAGGCTAGTGTTCGGCAAATGCTTACTAAGTGCCAAGTACTTTTAATGCCTTATTTCATTTAAAACACACACACACACACACACACACACACACACACACACATATCTTTTGAGGTCTGTACTATTAATGTGTCAATTTATGAGGCACAGACAGCTGAAGTGACACAGGCTATGGGATGGAGCTGGCTTTCAAACCCAGGAGTGGGTCTTCCAAATCTAATTAAGCAATGGAACCTCAAGATGCCCACTAGCTGTGCTGCCCCTAGCTGGGGACACAGGCTGCTGGTCCTAAGCCAAAGCAGTCAGCTTTGCGTTTCACCCGTGGCCTGTGGGGTAGCCGGACAAGAAAATATGGCCCCAAAGGCATGCCTGAGATTGTGATGTCCAATGATCCCATTTGTATTTTCTTGAGAAAAGTGTGAAGGTAAGACAATCACAAAGAGCACACCAGGGCCAGAAGCAATAAAGGGGAAGCAAAGCAGGAAGAGAGGCAGAGGGTGATGCAGTTAGAAAGAGGCTGTGTCCCAGTGGCCTGAGTCCCTGGGAGAGATGACATGGTGGCCAAATCCCTCGAGCTTCCCTTGAAAAGCTATGTCTGCTCAATCTGTAACAGTGAGAAAACTTTGCTCTGCCTTTCTGTGGGGCCTGGTGAGCAACTTCCTGACATGTTTCCTAGGTTTCCTCACCTCCTGTGTAAACTTTCAGTCATCCTTCAGCATCCGAGGCTGTGTTTCTTCTTCTCAGTCTGGCAGCCCAACACAGTTCCAATTCAGTGTGGGTTCCAGGCAGGTCCCTTCTTCCTCCTGGGTCTCTGGTTTCGCTTCAGTCAGTTAGGCAGTTGTGTGCTTAAGTGAGGACGGTACTGCCCCACTGAGGACACTTGGGATGTGTGTGTATAGAGGGGGCAGTTCTGAAGGTCAAAAAAAGATGGAGGGGCATTTAGCACCCAGGAACCATCAATGCTAAACACTCTGCCAGGCCATTAGTACCCACGCTGAGAAACACTGGGTGATCTGGAATCTTTACAGTGGCTTCTTCCTATAGAAATATAAGTAAAGCCATTTTAAGTTTTGAAGTTCTGTTAAATGGGCTTCTTAGAGTTGAAAGTTAAAATGTTAAAGGGAAGTGAAAAATAGCTCATTATTTAGATGGAGATTTCCAAACAGACTTTTAAATACTGGGTGATTTTCTAAAGGAAACAGCTTTGCTGTGACTGGAGGATTTCTGGCATGTTTCTAATGCCCTTGAGCTCTAAAGATCTAAAGCCATGATCACATGAAACACAGATGTCCTATGAGCCAGAAGGTGTTCTGTTGATAAACTTTCATAGCAGAATTTCCTTAAATTGCAGGAAAAAAAAAACCCACCGTTTTTTTTTTTTAAAGCCATTTGTACCTGATTTTATTTGTCTGCTAGTGAGGAATAATGGAATGTTTGGCAAAGTCAAACTGGAGCATACTTTGTTAAGGGACCTTTCTTTCTTTCTTTTTTTTTTTAATGTTTATTTATTTTGAGAGAGAGTGAGAGAGCCGGGGAGGGGCAGAGAGAGAGGGAGACAGAGAATCCCAACCAGACTCCCTGCTGTCAGTGCAGAGCCTGATGTGGAGCTCGAACTCATGAACTGTGAGATCATGATGTGAGATGAAATTAAGAGCTGGATGCTTAACCGACTGAGCCACCCAGGTGCCCCAAGGGCCCTTTCTTTAGGGCCATGTGCAGTTGCCTTTTTTGGTCCTCCTAGATCATATATAAACCTATGACTTAAATATTTTAGGTGTTCCTTACTGCTTATGTTATTTTTGTTGTATCTGATTACCATGTGTTATAATTAACTGAATATTTTTTATCAGCTCACTTTTTAAAAACTTGTATTCATCCTAAGTAATTTCTGTGAGACAATGCTTTGATAAGCCATTTATATTTTTTTAATATACCCTAAAATGTACACATAACTTAAGAATTGTTTAAGTTCACGGGCACCTTGGTGGCTCAGTCGGCTAAGCGTCTGACTTGGGCTCAGGTCATGATCTCGCGGTCTATGAGTTTGAGCCCTGCCTTAGGCTCTGTGCTGACAGCTCAGAGCTTGGAGCCTGCTTCAGATTCTGTGTTTCCCTCTCTCTCTGCCCCTCCCCCACTCATGCTCTGTCTCTCTCTCTCTCTCTCAAAAATAAATAAACATTAAAAAAAATTTTTTTTTAATTTTTTTTTCAACGTTTTTTATTTATTTTTGGGACAGAGAGAGACAGAGCATGAACGGGGGAGGGGCAGAGAGAGAGGGAGACACAGAATCAGAAACAGGCTCCAGGCTCTGAGCCATCAGCCCAGAGCCTGATGCGGGGCTCGAACTCATGGACCGCGAGATCGTGACCTGGCTGAAGTCGGACGCTTAACCGACTGCGCCACCCAGGCGCCCCTAAAAAATTTTTTTAAATAAAAAAATTGTTTAAGTTCATTCCATATATTACCTTAAATCACCTCCAGTAAGTATAACTATAGCCATAGCCATAACCTACACAATAGTACAGAGGAGCTTTAAAAATCCAGATCCTATATAGAAAACACAGGGATTAACAGAGAATAAATAAACCCATGTTTGTAACATGAGTACATATAAGTTTATGATAGAGCTGACTTAAGCATGAGTTGGAATGTGTGAGTGTGTATGTGAGTGCAATCAGTTATATCTAATATTTTTTGTGGCCTTAAGTTGCACCCTGGTATTACCTTCCAAATACTCCTTAATAGGTAACTGGTAAAATAGTCAGTGTTACCACAATGAATTAAAAATGCTGTAGCCAAAAGCAAAGAAATTTGACATGTATGTTAGTCTGTCCTGGCTTTATGTAGGGTGGACATACAATATCTTTTGAGCTTTGGAAACCATTGAAACAGAACCTATGGCAGACACAAGGGAAAAGATATAATGCATGATCATGGAATTGAAGGTGGGGTAGGAGGGAAATGAAGACAGGAAGAAGGGAGGGAGAGAAAGTTAAAACAGATGAATAGATCATGTCCCCTAAAGTTAGGTATCAACTTCACCAAATTCATAAGAAGGAATTAGACCTCTTTTCTATTCTTTAAAACATTTGGATTCCTCCATCAGCGATGCCTTTTTCTTTGAAATCATTCAATAATCACAGTGATAGCTTCACATGAATGGAGGATGTTCAGTGTGTCAAAATTCTCACTAAGTCAAAAGGAAGGATTCTATTTATGGGAAATTAGTGCCACACCATTGTCAGTTTGATATTGTCCATAGATTTTATCAATTTCTCTAGTGTCTTGCCAGCTCCACACTGACCAAGTTTCTTACCTGTTTTGTTCAGAGTCTGAGCATCTGGGCTCAACACATAGAAGGCACTTGAACAACATTTGTTGAATGAATGAATGAAACTTGGTCTTTCCCAGCTTCCGTGAAAAGCACTGCGGGCGACTGAGAAGAAAATAAGAAAGCCTCGTCCCTGACATTTGTTGATGGAGGAGACAAAAAGTCCATGAGGATTGAGGTGAGGAGGCTTTTCCATGCCACATGGGCCTGAGTGAAAGGCAGGAAATGCACCATGACCTCATTGGTCCTTCCTGAAGCCCATTTCAGACACTTAGAACCTTAGCTAGAAAGCTCAGTAGTTCCTCTGCTCCCTCACTGGGGACAGTTCCCACTTATTTAGAGATAAACTGTCTGATGGATACAATTCGTCTGACTTCAATTTTCAATGGTCTTTGCAGCTTGAAAATTATAGTGGTGCATGGCTATTCAGCCCTCAGAACTCTTAAATCCCTTTCCTTTTGCTCAGCACTCCCCCACCCCAGCGGTAACTCAGAAGCCCAACTCTCCTTCCCTGTGTTTCAGAAATCATCCCCAACTGCTAGTGCTGTCCAATTTTATCGTTTTCAATTAAAATATTTTTAATGTATCTCTAAAAGCAATTTAACTTGCCTAGCTTTGTAAGATTTTCCCCATCTGAATATCCAAGTCATAGAAAAAAGTCATTTGGGGCATCTGGGTGGCTCAGTCTGTTAAGGATTGGACTTTGGCTCGGGTAACGATCTCACGATTCCTGGGTTGGAGCCCCAGGTCAGGCTCTGTGCTGACAGCTCAGAGCCTGGAGCCTGCTTAGGATTCTGTGTCTCCCTCTCTCTCTGCCCCTCGCTTTCTCTCTCAAAAATAAATAAACATTAAAAAAAAAATTTAAGTCATTGACAGATATAAAGGGTAGCATATGGATGATTTGGGGTTTATGGATGATCGACTTGGGTTTGGAAAATAGGCTTACCACCTGTAAACCATGGCTATGACACTTTCACACAAAACTAACTCTCTCTCAGGCGTGGTTCAGTATCATCTTTAGTGTGTGCGTGCCAGCTACTTTACCAGCCACAGCCTGGCTTTTAAGGTTACACGAGGGCGACCATGTCTTTGCTCATCTGCACACACCTCCCAGGCGAGGAGCACCCGCAGGCCTGGATAAATGCTTGTACGCTTCATTAACATCCCCCTGAGAGCTGGAGCTGGGGGTATCCGTATCGGGGCGGGCGAGCCACCTGAGCGCCGCCTGAGGCCGGGCGCCCGCAGGTGCAGAGGGCAGATGAAGCCACGGAGAGGCCTCGCCTGGCCGGCGCAGCCCCCAGCCCAGGAGTTAGACCAAACTTGTAGTGTCTCGGAGTCGGGAGCCACGCTCAGCCCACTCCTGGGGCCTCGCGGACGGCGACCTCCTCCCGGGTGCCCCGCGGGCAGCGCCCTCTGAGCCTGGCGGCAGCTGCACCACGCCCGCCGCCCCCCTCGCGCAGCCGTGAGCGCAGTGGGGCCGTCCCGGGGATTTGTCAGTGCGCCCTAGATAGCCGCAGACAGCTGCCATCTGTTATGTTTAGTAACAACCCCACGCCGCTCCCCCTTCCCGGTGAATAAGCCTGCCTCGGTCATTAAGCCGGGAAGTTATTTTTTAACGGCTCCCACTCCCTCTCGCAAGCAGGTTTTGCCCATTAGGCAGCGGCTGCGGCTGTCTTCAGCGCCGCCGAATCCTCCTTTCTCCCCGCCTCCGGCTCGGGCCGGAGGCCGTTTTCACTGTCAGCCTAGGCCTACGGGCAGGTGCTTCACTGCAAAGGCGGAGAGAGCACCTCCCTCCACGAGTTCACTGAAGAGAAAAATCTGTGATGTGTGCACCATTTTAATGCATCGCATTTCAGGTCTGCAAATGCGAAGTGTAAATTGGACTAGAGTATGATTGTGAATCAGACCAGACGTCATGATTAATTTATCACCGTGCTCCAGATACATCAGCTAAAATAATATGAATTTCAAGTAACGGTTCCTCTTGCCTTTGTGTTGGCTGGTGAACTCTAAAGAATAGATCACTAAAAAGCAAGAAAGGAATTCACTTTCTTCTGGTATTGGCAAGGCATGGATGTAATTAAACATTCCTAACCAGGTTCCTAACACCACTTGAAACTGAATTTGCCCGTTGACATTTTATATCAGCCTATATCCAACTCTCAGTGATACACCCTAAGCGGCTGGAAAACACTGAAGTGGAGATGAGCTCTTTCATATTTCAGGCAATGTTTGAAATGCCTAAGGTTCTGGTTCTCCAACTGGCTGATTATTAGAATGTTTTAGGGCATTGCCACTCAGAGTGTGGTCCATGAAGCAGCAGCACCCCATCCCTTTCAAGATGATTAGAATGCAAAATCTCAGGCCCTACCTCAGACCTGTGGAGGCAGGTCCTGAGAATCTAACTTTTTAACAAGACCTCATATTAAAGTTTGAGAAGAAATGATTTAGTTTTTTTAAAACCACAAATATTTGCCCAAACGTCTAGATGCATTTAGTAAGCAGCCCAGATGATTCTTATAAGTAGAGTGGTTAGGTTTCGGAGGTCACTGTCACGAAAGTCTAAGGTTCAGGTGACTTTTATGCTCATGACATCAGCCGAATATTTGAATCAGTAGAACTGTCTTAAAGTTTGGCGCAAGTGGGTTTATCTCTTTGGGCATCCATGAATTACAAATGCAGTAAAGCTTATGAATTTTTTTTGGTTAAATCACAACACATTTATTGCTCCATTAGGAAAGCTCAAAACTGAGAAGGTGGGTTTTCTCCTTACATAACTGGCTTATTCACTTCCAGACTGAATGTAGGCATCAGAAAATCTTTTGCTTGGCCATTAAAACTGCCCCCTCCCCATCCAAATGGTCTGACTTTAGTTATAACGGTACCTTTCATTCAGAGGGACACAAGAAGTCCTTTATGCTGATGCTCAGTGCTGTTTAGGGTTATACTGGAAGACTGTGTCTCATTCTGGACTTTACAATAAAAGAAGGACGTGGAGACCTTGGCAAAGGGTTCAGAAGAAATTCCTAAAGATTATTTTTAAAATTCAAAGTGAATCTTCAAGTTGCACAGCATTTCTAGAAAGTAGACATCCATCCATTCACTGATATAAACAACATGAAATGAACTGTCACTGCAGCTTGAGAGCTTTTCACTTTTAGAGAAATTAATATTGTAGGAATAAGTAGAGGAAGAGGTAGGAATGTCTCTGGCACACCAGTTCTCCCCCTTGGTCGCACATTGCAATCACCTGGGGAGGTTTTAAAACTCCCAGTGCCAATTAAGTGGATGGTAAGGAGGCTTCAGTAGTGTCTAAAGTTCTCTAGGTGTTTCTGATTTGCAGCTAAAAACGAGAAGAGAGCAGTGCTTCTCCAACAGTAGCACACATCAGCACCACCTGGGGATTTTGTTAAAATGCAGATTCTGATGGAGCAGGTCTGGGGTGGGACTTCTGCGGCTCTAACAAGTGCTCAGGTGATGTCAAAGCTCCGGTCTGTACCCCAGGCTTGAGTGGCAAGGGGCTAGAGGCCTTTGATAGTAGACAAATCTCTCTCCCCGAAAGAGTTCAGGATCTTATTTTAGGACTATACCAAACTCCCTGTGGCTTTATTACATTTGTTAACAAGAAAAAGACATCCCTTCAGGCATCACCTAAACCAATGGAAAGAAAAAAGCAACATCAGGAACACTGCTTTGGATGAAAATATTTAACAATGATCAGTATCTCCTTGAATGGAGAAGTATTTACAGAATTTAAAGGACAGAGATATTCCTGGATTTGGGGGACAATATTGCCATCCCTAATATCATGCTACTCTTTCCTCAGAATGGTTTTATTTAGTAGCAGAGTCATCACAATGGTATCTGGTCAAGTTTAGGGGCAGCTGGGGGCGGGTGCTGCCACATCTATGTTGGGAACATCTGGTCCATCTCAGAACCGAGAGGATCCTCTGAGTTCTTGGCATAGGAGAGCCGGCCACTTTGTCATGAGACTCCATTCAGCTGTCAACATGGTGGGGCAATTAACTAAACACAGTTTTAAAAACTTCAAATTTAAACGTGTCCACAGTGAAAGGAATGGCTAGCCTAGATGACATGGCTTTAAGTGTGTTATCTCATTTAGATTCTCAACAACCTTATGGGGTGATTACTATTATTATCCATATTTTACAAATAACAGAGCTTAGAAACGATGAGAGACTTGTCCAAGACCACACAACTAGAAAGTAGCAGAACCAAGGTTGGACCCCACTTCCATTTGGCCCCAAAATTGCCACACTAAGCTCATCCGTGTGACGATAAATCTAGCTTGCTGTTTAGAGTTTTCTATGGCTATTTCTGCTGCTATAAGCAGTGTGTTCATGTTTTCCCTAGGCTGTGGTCTAAATATTTTTTAAAAAGCAGCCTTTTAATTTTTTAATTAGCCGGGTTCCCCAAAGATAAGGCTCTTTAAAGGTCAGATGTTAACTTAATCCTCTTTGGGTTATCATTGAAAAAGATCAGCTGTATTGACCTTGACAAAACCGCCTCAGAGGCTTGGGGACAGACAGGCCCTTCAGTATCAGTGAACACAGACAACTGCTGTTATGGGAAGGGGCATCTTCTGTGCTTTTGATAGCAGGCAGATTTGTTTTTCTTGACAAGACCCTGAGTAAAAAGACTTAATATCCATCTTCAGTGTGAATTGAATCGTGTCCTGCTGACATTAGATCCTCAGCCCCAAGGAACACCAGGCTGGCCACTGAGGGGCTGCGCTAGGCAGACTCAATGACCGCGAGAAGAAACAGAGCGTGACAGGGGCTGAATTGCATTGCCAAAAAGGGCAGGCTTGTCACATGCTTATCAGGCTGCCTCCACCGCAAAGCCTGACCAATGACACAAGACAACAGTGGCCCACAGCTTGTGGAACACTTTCCTAAGGAGAGTCAGGACTTCTAAGATATCAGCCTAAAATGCAGAGTTTGCCTGAAAAGAGAAAAACTCTATCAGCTTTGAGTCAACATGGTAACAGCTCTTCTACGTGACAGCCGTAACAAAGCATTGCTATCCTGGGTGCGTGCTGGGATAAAGATGGGGGCACGCTGACCCACCCCAAGCCTGCACAAGGCTAGAGGGGGAACCGCTAGGACCAGCATTGGCAGTTGAGACAATTGGAGTCCTTCCCTGGGATTGTTTAAACTGTAAGTAAAAGAAGGAATCTTCACCCTTCCAGGGGCAGCGGCGGAGGGATCAAAGTTTAGGAGTTGGCAGCAGCCTTTCTGGAGGCGCTGGTCTAACCTAGAGGAGGCAACTGGTCTAACCTAGAAGGTAAGAAAGGCTACAGAGAAATCAGGGAGGGCCCTCAGGCTCCTGGGCCCAGTTGTTCCTGAGGCTCAGCTCCTCCTGACCAGCCACAACGTAGTTGTTCAACAGTAGATACTACAAAGTAATAAATTCCCTTTTTGCCTAACCTAGTTAAATTTCTATCAGTTGTTGGCAAGAAAGCCCTGACTCCTACAGAGGAAGTATGAAATGTGATCTTAGAAAATCTGCACTTCATTTTCAGTGTCCTCTCCTCTGAAGTGGACAAGCAGTGCATTCCTGCAGGGGACACTGTTTTCTCCCATTTCATAACCAGCAGGCTGATGGCCCCTTCCCAGAGGATCTGGCCATCAGCTTTCTGCCATGTGGTTTTAAAAAAAAGCTGAGAATTTCAAAATGTCTCCTCTGGGGTTTCTCTAAGAATGGAAGAAGGAATGCACTTTGGTAAGCTGAGGAGTGCAGGTACTTTAGGAGAGCAGGTCTCCCAGCTGGTGTTCACATGACATCATAATGTCAGAAATGGAAAGGGATGTGCATTTATGGAACGTGCCTCGCAACATATAAGGCACATTTTATAAAATAATCATTACATCACAGATAAGAACTGCTAGTCCATTTTGTAATGTAGCCGAGAAATATTATGATTTTAACTACTTTCTAACCCCTTACCCATATCCTCTCTCTTATCATTCAAACATCCTTGGGGACTTTCTATATGGATAGGACTAAAATCCTAGCAGAAGAAAATTCTTGCTGTTTTAGTTCAAAGGTAGATTTTTAAAAAAAATTTATAGCAGATACCAGATTTTCAAATGTAAGAGCCAAGCTCTTGAATAATTTTTGTCTTTTTAATTCTAAAATCTTGTTTCCAAATACTAAGGGCCAAAGATAAAAGGACCTAGAGTCTGGACTTTATTCTATAAACCAGGGGTCAGCAAGCTATGGCCTTCAGGGGTAAAGCTTTTGTAAATAAAGTTTTATGGAAATAGTCACACCCATTTCTTTATGAATTGTCTATAGCTACTTTTGCCCTAGAACAGCAGAGCTGGGTGGTTGCAACAGAGACTGTATGGAATGTAAAGCCTAAAATAGTTACTTACTATCTGGCCCTTTTCAGAAAGCTTGCTGACCTCTGCATAAATCATAGGAAGGAGGAAGTATATAATAAGAGGTGGTGTTTTGTTCCCCCAAAAGGGATAAGGGTTTGACCTGCAAGAGAGAGAAATTTAAGGATGGGTGACTAAAGCTTAGAGACTTCTGAGCTCTGAAGAATAGACATAGAGCCCACCATCCTGAACTAAGTCTAAAAGAGAGAGTGAGAAATAAAAACCACAGATTGACTTGGAAGTAGAGAGTAGAGAAACTTTTGCCTACAGGTGACCCTGTGAAGGGTCTAGGGGCAGCCTCAATACAGAGTGTTCTGTAGGAGTTTCCAGAAGATTCCTATGTCCCCTAAAAAGGACTGGAGGTGACTTAAAGGGCTGAAAGCCTGGATGAAGTCTCTCAGTTATGACGTGGGACTGCCACCAACAAATGAGCTGGACCATACATGTTGGAGACCCCAGAAGGACAAAAGCAGCATTAGAGACTGAGCCAGTATCCAAAATGCTATCGAGGGCAGGGGATGTTACATGTCCTGGATGCCTCATTCCTAATGCCAGGATAAACTCTTGGAGCCCCTGATTCACCCTCAGAACTCCAATTACTCCTTGGACAGAAAGAGATAAAATATGGGATCCTTGTCTAAGTGGTTCCCAAAAAGTGCTGAGCAGGCTTCCTGGAAGATAGTGTGGTCTCACTGTTAGCAGTATCTTTTAGCTTATCCTTCAGAAGTTCCGCCCCAATGAAGTGTCATCAGCATTAGGACAATAATATTGGTGTCTGAAACAGCACTGTCCACAGAACTTTCTGCTGGGGTGGAAATGTTCTATATCTTCACTGTTCAATATGGCATCCACTAACTGCATGTGGCTATTGTGCTTGAAGTATGGCTGTGCAACTGAAGGACTGATTTTTTTCACTTGCATTTAATCTTTATTAACTTATGTTATAATTTAAATAGCTACAGTACAGGTCTAAGAGATTAGATTATTTTCCAGGTAAAAATGAAAAGAAGTAACTGAAAAAATCCAGTTTGAGAGCTAGTGGACCTTGTGACATCTGTTTTCTAGTCTCTTCAGTTTTGTCTCCGGATTAAATTCCTAGAGTGTTCCTGGAATGTTCTCACACATATTACAGATTAGAGAACCCAAATGAAGAAGCAAAACACAGATCGTTTGACATGAGGATGCCTCAAGAACTTTTCTTTTGATCCCCGCAGGCCATCTGGAGCTGATGGACAAAGAGGTCTGAGATGAGGGGAAAAACACAGATCACAAAAGAAACCCAAGGTGAGGGGGCATCTGGGTGGCTCAGTCAGTTAAGCATCCAACTTCAGCTCAGGTCATGATCTCACGGTTCGTGGGTTCCAGTCCTGCGTCGGGCTCTGCGCTGCCAGCTCAGAGCCTGGAACCTGCTTCGGATTTTGTGTCTTCCACTCTCTCTGCCCCTCCCCAACTTGTGTTCTATCTCTGTTTCTCAAAAATAAATAAACGTTAAAATTTTATTTATTTATTTATTTATTTATTTATTTATTTATTTATGAGAGAGAGAGAGAGAGAGAGAGAGAGAGAGAGAGAGAGAGAAAGTGCGCGAGCGCCGAGCATGAGCAGGGGAGGGGCAGAGAGAGAGGGGGCCGGAGGATCCGAAGCAGGCTCCGTGCCGATAGGCTGACAGCAACTGCAAGCCGGATGTGGGGCTTGAACTCACAAACCGCGAGATCACGACCTGAGCCCAAGTCGGACGCTCAACCGACTGAGCCAGCCAGGCGCCCCTGCATTAAAAAATGTTGAAAGAAAGAAAGAAAGAAACCCAAGGTAAGAAGAGAAGGTGGAGGGGCACGGTTGGGGCGGGAGATGATGTAACTTCCTCAGCTGCCTGGTTTCTCATCCCCCAGTACTGTCAAAACCCCTCCTGAACCAGTCTCCACACCCAGCTGTATTTGGTCTGCTCTTATCCCTTCTTTCCTCCGTGTCCAAGCCTGTAATTATTGACACCAGGTGCACTGCTAACATTCATCTCCTGTGACTTTATCATTCACAGAACTGTGAGTGGTAATTTGCCAACTTCCATGGAAGTTTCTTTTTAAAGGCAGAAAACGCTGGGTATAATGTTACATCACTAAAGAACCCTTAGACAATAGAAAAGGAAATGGAATTTATCCAGGGAACAAAGGAGTCTGCAGCTCACTTCTCTTCAGCTCTAGACAACACTGTGGAATTGACTGCAGGGCTCTGGGAGAACAGAGACGGTGCTCAGGACAGGAAGCGGCTTGTGGCAGGAGAAGCTCCTGGGGTTGGTGCTTAGTAACTCCAAGTGGGGCATTTGCCCTAATGTCAAGCTGAGATTGAAGTGAGGAAGCAAAAGACTGGTTTATCCACTCAACAGGTTGCCAGGGAAGACCACAAACTAGTTAGGAGGCTTTGAAGGCAGGCTTCCTGGTTTCAGACCCGGGCTTAACCAGTTAGTAGTGGTGCACCCCTGTACAAGTCAGGCACCCTTTCTAAGCCTCAGTTGTTCATCTGAGTAATAGGACAATTATCATGCCTATGTCAGGGTGGTGTTTGAAGGATTTAAAGAAGATGCTGTGTGGAAAGCACTCAACCAACTACCTGACACAGAATACACACAGTGTCAACCGTGTGGCAGTGCTGGTTTGCTTTGCTTTGCTTTGCCCAGCCATGTGCAAAGTGGTCATAAGACAGAGTAACCGTGTACTTTGGGGCATACACCTGCAAATCTGTCATGTTCGGTATCTTTGGAAGAAAAATGTTCCATCTGCAGCTGGTTTTGTGTATCTCTTGCTTCTGTTGGCCTCTGTGCAAGTCTCTTTCCTTAGAAAGGCAGACTGACAAAGACTCCTTCCTCCCTTCAGGCCTTTACTTGGCTGGAGACCTACGGCTCCAGACTGAGAGGTTCGGAAGTCCCCTCCAGTGAGCTAAGAGATAAGAAGAGAGTAATTAGTAAATAACTTTCACCTTGGATGACAGACGGATGAACAAATTACACATTGTGACTCAAATACAGGGGACTCTAAACTATATGTTCAGCGTGTCTCCCAGCTTTGGGGTTTCTCAGGGGTGGGAAAATGAGGTCCAAATCCCAAGGGTCCGTGGTAGGTTCTTCAGTCTCTTCAAGACCAGTGCAGTTTCTAAGGAGCCAGTTCTGGAGGATTTAAAATCTTATCTTAGTAACCAGATTTCCTTGCCACTCCTCCCCATCAGCTCTTCTGTGGACTACATTGCTGCTGAGGAATTTGTGTGAACGCCAGTTCCCCAGTCATGCTCCTTTCTCCGAGAGAGACTGAGGAAGAATTTAGCAAAGCAAGGAGTTAGGAATAAGGTGGAGTGATGATACGGGACACCTGGGAAGGAGAGGCCATGAGGAAGGATCAGACACCTGCCCACAGATGAGAAGCATGATGATAATTCCCCACAACTCCCTTCCTGAACTTGTCTGTGAGACTTCATCTTAACCCCTGGCAACAGATGAAAACACTGCCTACCCTCCATTTAGAGAACAAATAATCGTGGTTCACAAGTTAGAAATTAGGCCAAATTTAGTCATAGGGATACAACCAATATTCACAGCCCTTGAAAAACTGCCCTGGCCATGGGGGCAGGCACTTTGGATGGCCTCCAGCCCCCCTCCCCTTGCCCGTCAGGGCAGGAGACCACAGTGCTTGCTTCTGTGCTTCCCAAAGGCTGAGAGCCTGCCTGAAGATATCTCAAAGGTGAGTTTTTGAAAGTCATACTCATGGTGATCTTGACTTTTTGTGGTGAAAAGATTAATTGGCCAATTTGAATTTAAGACCCAAATGGACTTGACAGGCAGTGTCTGCAGTGCTGCATAAAATATTTTCTTGTTATTCATTCAGCTCAACTCACCCTAACCTTGAATATGGGGGAAGCATACATCTGAAACCAAGAGCTCACCCTGCTTGCAGAGTGGTGGGTGGGAGCCCCCATGGGAGCCTTCTTCCTGCCAATGGGGAACCACAAGCCTGACTCTGTAGGGGCAGTGGACACCCAGGGAAACAGTCACTTCCTGTTCAGGAGGAACCTCCAGTCTACTACTGTAGCTCATGGCCTTGAGGAAGTTGAAGGGGCCCCCAAAAACCTAGCAAAAATCTATCTGAATACACAAACTCCAAGACAGACTTCAGAGCTGTGCCCACAAAAGATGGTGCCAGCTCACCTGCTGACAAGCCAGGGGTAGGGTGTGGGGACTCAGGAACAGGGTGCACTCAAAATGACATATCAGAGAAAGGGTTAGTATCCAAAATCTATAAAGAGCTTATCAAAATCAACATCCAAAAAACAACCCAGTGAAGAAATGGGCAGAAGACAAGAACAGACATCCAGATGGCTAACAGACAGATGAAAAAAATGCTCAACATCACTCATCATCAGGGAAATACAAATCAAACCACAATGAGATACCACCTCATACCTGTCAGAATGGCTAAAATGAATAACTCCGGCAACAACAGATGTTGGCAAGGATGTGGAGGAGAAACACTTTTGCACTGTTGGGAATGCAAACTGGTTCAGTTGCTCTGGAAAATGGTATGGAGGTTCCTCAAAAAATTAAAAATAGAGCTATCCTATGACCCAGTGATTGCACTACTAGGTATTTATCCAAAGGATACAGAAGTGCAGTTTCAAAGGGGCACATTTCACCCCAATGTTTTTGGTAGCACTATCAACAATAGCCAAAGTATGGAAAGAGCCCAAATGTCCATCAACTCATGAATGGATAAAGAAGATGTGGCATATACATACACAATGGAATATTATTTGGCAATCAAAAAGAATGAAATCTCGCCATTTGCAACAGTGTGGAAGGAACTAGAGTGTATTATGCTCAGCGAGATAAATCAATCAGAGAAAAACAAATATATGACTTCACTCATATGTGAAATTTAAGATACAAAAGAGATGAACATAAGGGAAGGAAAGCAAAAATAATATAAAAAGAAACAGGGAGATAAACCATAAGAGACTCTTAAATACAGAGAACAAACTGAGGATTGCTGGAGGGGTGTTGGGTGTGGGGAGGGGATGAGCTAAATGGGCAAGAGGCATTAAGGATGGCACTTGTTGAGATAAGCACTGGGTGTTATATGTAAGTGATGAATCACTAAATTCTATTCCTGAAATCATCATTACACTATATGTTAACTAACTTGGATTTAAATTAAAAAAGAACACGGTACACTCAGAACTTAAGTCCCAGGTGAGCACCTCCCATTAGCCCCATCCAGGTGCCCCTTCCCCACCTCAGGGCAGCTCTGAAACAACAGGTAGGAGCTTTTCGGAATGACAGTGGCAGCCCGTGTGGTCTCTGCTCCCGTTCTGCTCTCTCCTGTTTGCAAAAGCAGCTGTACCACTACAGACTGGCTGTGCCTGCACCCCAGACTTTCTTGGTCTAGCAGAACTGGCACAAGCACATGCCTGGGAGGCTCCAGGATGGGGCTTTATCTGCTGTCTCCATAGCAACAACTATCACTTACTGAGTTGTTATTAGGGAGCGTCCCTGAGTTAAGCAATTGACCTACATGCTTGACTCAGGGGGCTGACATTCTGCATCAGCTGAATGCTGCCATTCTTCCACTCCCCTGTTCATTCACTGGCTTGTCTCATAAATGTGAACAGCATCTGTCACTGTTTCTCAAAGACCGGAATCCAGTCTTTCCCACATCTTCATCTCCTACAGAGAATTAGCTCAGGGGCTTGCATGTACTGTTGGAAATGTGAAGGAAAATCCTCCATGTATGTACTGGATGTCGTCGACTGAATGCCTGCCATGCTCACAATTGATCTTGCCTTATCCCACGTGACTTTCCTGCCCTACGTCAGAGGTTGGCACCTGAGCTTCAGGCTCCTGTCTCAGGCTGGATGTGGTCTGTGAGATGGCTGGTCCAGAGAGGGAGCACCGTCGAATGAGACTCTTGAGAATGGATGTTGACTAGCCAGGCAATCAGATTCTCTCCCTTGGGGAATTTTGATTAAAGGCCTATGGAAGGAGTTCATCAGTTGGTGGCAGCAAAAGTAGAAGAAATAAGTTGAGTCACACATATGGTGGAATCCTGAAAGTGAACAGCAATGTCTGCCCACATATAAGAGGCTAGAGCCCTTATATCCTTGAATGATGTAACCCTGAGGCTCTATTTGTCTAACTAAAATTAAGTGCTATATTTAGGAACATGTTTCCTCTTCTACAGCCATCATCCAAATGTATAAATGCTGTAAAAGAATTTGGGAACATAAACCAAAATGAAAAACAGCCAAAGGGTTTCTCTTTGCTGAGCCCATTGTTTTCAAATTCAGGACAAGGCCAAGCACTGTCCATTGCCTGCACCTGCTTTCTTCCTCCCCTTCCTCAGCCGATTCCATGGTCTCACATGGCTAACTGGAATGGGGTCTCTGGCCACGTAGGCTGCTATACCTAGACAATGGGTCACTGCCGTGTTCTCCAGATGGTCTGTGGGTTGGGAAATCAGACTCTGCCTGACTGTTGTATTTCTGGTTGGCCAGGGAGGGGCATTCTCTGGACATGGTAGATCTAGCATGTGGTCTACTGTTCCCTGTAGTGCCAAATGGTAGGTGCTTTTTGTCAATTTCTAGGTAATTTAATTTTTTTCAGTGTACATTGTCTTTTTCTATCCTCATTATAGTTTGTCTCCAGATAATGGGGAATTGAGTATTCTCAGTAAATCTGCGTATCTCCATACAGAGCCATATAAGATGCAAACATGTTTACATGATGGGTATTGCCAGCAAATGTGACATAATAACCAAAAATAACTACACTGTAGAAAGTAAGTATTGGGTTCAGCTAATAACATGACCAGCTAATAACATAACAGGATTTTTTTTTGCCATGAAATAAAATATATTGATCAAAATACATGCACATTGCAAATAGGTATTGCCAATTGTCCACAAAAATAATGGCTGTATTAATCTACATTCAAGAGCATATACGTTCATATGTTCTCATGCATTGACCAACACAGGATCGTATCATTTTTTAGTTTTTGCCCATCTGAGAGGTGAAGAATCATACCTACAAAGCAACCACTAGTTCTCCTTTTTCTAATGGGTGGTGGTTTTTATCAGTCACAGTCTAGTCAGGAAAACAGAAAATTTATTCCAGCTTTCTGGTCCATCTCCTATAATTAGCATGAAGTAACTTAAAAAGGAAAAAAAAAAAATCAGCTGGCAAAGGAGAAATGTAGTTGAAGGGATCAGAGCCCCAGCATCACAAGGTGGAGTTGAGAAGAACAGATCTGGAACTGAGATGTTAGCTTCAAGACCAGCGTATTTCCATGGTCACTGGAAGTTAATATTTCTTCTGCAATGCTTTTGAATTGTCTTTTTTTTAATTGAAGTATAGTTGACACACAATGTTACATTAGTTTCAGGTGTAAAACATAGTGATTTGGCCAGTGTATATAACATAAGATGATTTTGTAATACTACAAAATCCCCTTTCCTAACTCATTGTGGATATGAGAACATCCAACCTGAATGCAGTTAGAGGAAATAAAATGTCATAGAGTTTCTCTTTGGATATTTTTATATAAATGTTTCTTAGAAGACAGTGGTTCCTGAAAGTTCTGATCACAGGTCAATGCATCCAAGTTAGAACTTAACAGTGTGAGGTTGTCAAGAAACAAGGGACTTAAGATTCCAGTCAAGAAGGAGTATTGGGGACCAGATTTATCCTTCCACATGAAGCAATTAAGGACATAGACAAAATATATGAAACAAAGATTTTTAGGACATTGGACAACCAGGAAGTAAGGCACAGGGATCCCTGAGAGAAGAGAAACATAAAATATGAACCTGTGAATGCCCCAGCTTATTGCCTGGGGAGAGGCTACATCACAGGGAGGAGGGGGGATTAGGTGGAGAATTGTGACCCCTCCGCATTGGGTAGACAGAGTTTGGAGTCTGGGGAAGCTCAGGCACTAGAGTTCTCAGGAGAGCGTCTCTGAGAAAGCTTAAGAGGGCTCTAGAGAGCAGCAGAGGCTCCTGCCAAGTCTCCAGCTGAGCTCCAGCCAGCACATGCATATGAGGAAACTACCTAAGACCAGGTACAGGATCACCCAGTACTGGATAACGTATAAATATTCCACATATTCAGTAGCAAACTTTATGTGACCTCAATTTAGAGAATTTTGAAAAGTATCACCCCCCCTTATGACTTAATTACCTCTTAAAGGTCCCACCGCCAAACACCATGACATTGGGGTTTAGGGTTTCAACATACTGATTTTTTTAAAGTTTATTTATTTTAAGAGAGAAAGAGAGAGATAGAGAAAGAGAGAGAGAGAAAGCAGGGGAGGAACACAGAGAGAAGGAGAGAAGGAATCCCAAGCAGACTCCATGCTGTCAGTGCAGAGCCTGACATGGGTCTGTATCCCATGAACCATGAGATCTTGAGCTGAAATCAAGAGTTGGAGGCTTAACTGACTGAAGCACCCAAGTGCCCCTTGACATATGGATTTTTATATATGAACATATTAGACATTTGAACATTTAGCTCGTTGCATAGCTTAATCCCTATTCTCTCTCTTAAAGTCATTGGTATATTTTTGAAAACTACCTTTGAGAATAAGGTATAAACAAATAGTCAAATCAGGACTCCTGTTTTGCAAAGAAAAATTCTAGCTTTGACTTTTGGAAAAGCCAATCAGACAAAGATTAGCAATGAAAGTATGTCTAAAACTTTCAGGATTGATGGAATAGTTGAAATCTACCTCCTTAAAAGGAGGTGAAGATTGATGTAATGTTCTCTCTGAGATAAATGCTTTTGCTAGCACATTATCAATGTCCAGTCTACTCTCCAGGGCACATTATCCAGACTCAAGGCCAAAAATAGAGTGGGGTGAGGGAGCCAGGAAAGCTTGGGGATGGATGAAGCTCAGAGATGGAGCAGGAGGCAGGCTGGGATGGCAGTCAGTCAAAGGCAAAGCTCAGGATTGGATCAGGAACCAATAGAGGGTTGAAGCTCAGGGCAGGGAATTCAAGGATGGAGTGAGAATATGCTAGGCACATGTATTAATTCTTAAAAAGTTAAAAGTTGGAAAGGAAAGGGAAAGCCTTTCTTTACAGTAGAATACAGAAAGTATGGAGTTACAAAATCAATTGATGCTAAAACTGGTAGGTGAGAGTTTGATGAGGAATAGACAACACAGTCTCAAAAAATCAAATTCCACATTAATTACAAGGTGAAAAACAGTGACTTCACAGTCAAGAAAACCAGCAGATATCACCTTACTTGAGTGATCAAAGATGACATAAACCAGCAATAATGGGACAAATAGGTAACATGTGCCTCCTGGATGTGATGCACCAAGGAGGACATGGCATCAGTTCTGTGGTGGTCCTGCCACAACTGCATCATCTGAACTAGTAATAAGAAAGCACTGGAGGGGCGCCTGGGTGGCGCAGTCGGTTAAGCGTCCGACTTCAGCCAGGTCACGATCTCGCGGTCTGTGAGTTCGAGCCCCGCGTCGGGCTCTGGGCTGATGGCTCGGAGCCTGGAGCCTGTTTCCGATTCTGTGTCTCCCTCTCTCTCTGCCCCTCCCCGTTCATGCTCTGTCTCTCTCTGTCCCAAAAATAAATAAAAAACGTTGAAATTAAAAAAAAAAAAAAAAAAAAAAAAGCACTGGAAAACCCAAACTGAGGGATAGTCTCAGAATAACTGGCTTCTTTTCCTCAAAAGTGGCACAGTCATTAAAGACAAAGGTGGGCCGAGGGACTGTTCCAGAATGAAGAAACTAGAGAGACACGACAGCTGATTGCAATGCATGATCCTGGGTTGACCTTGGAGTGGCAGAAAGGGCTATGAAAGGCATTTTGGTGTAATTGATGAAATTTGAATATGGACTGTAGATTAGGTGACTGTGTTTTATGAATGTTATCTTTCCTGGTTATGATAATTGGGCTGTGATTATGTAAGAAAACATCCTTGTTCTATGGAAATACACGTTGAAGTATTCAGAGGTGAAGAAGTACAGTGTTTCAACTCATTTTCAAATGGTTCAGAAAACAGTAACTGCTGATACAACCAATAGTGTACTTATCTAAATGTTTTAGATAATTTAGTGTTTGCCCACTCCTCCTATTGCCAGGAGTTGGTTAAATTCACCATCTAGTATGTAAGCTACTGAACGCAAGGACTAAAGAGTAGACATCACAGAGATGTCCTGGACTTGGAACAGTAATTGATGACACTTTGTATTGTCCCCTCTGGGAGGGGCTAATGCAGTTTTGAAAATTGCATTATGTGAGGCCAGGAGCATTTTGGGAAGCATTTGAATGAAAAAGACGTGGATGTAGATATTGGGAGACTTGCGAGATGATTTACAGAAGACAGTTGCCATAAATTGTTGCCCAGTATTCACCCCCTCTTCCTGTGCTCTGATCTCCTTTAGGACATCTCTTGTACAGCCTTATGTCTGGTCTCAGTGCATCACTAAATTTTGGCATCTGTCTTACAATGAAGCTAAGAGGATAGACCATTCCTCTGATTACCTTGGTTTTCACTCATTTCCAAGCCTGGTTTTCCAGCCTTCTTATAAGTCTGTGAGCTTCTAAGAGCCTTGCTATAAATTTCACTTTTTCCTTAAGTATTTCCTAGAGTCAAGATCTGTGGCCTGGAAAGGAAGAACCCTGACTGATCCATTCACTGTGTGGTGGGCACTGTGGTAGGTGTTTTGCATACACTGTCAACAATTCTCAGAGCCCTCCAGTCTCATGGAGAAGACAGGCATATAAAGGCTAATTGCTAGTAGCAAGAACCACAAATCCATTTGTCTCAGCTAATCGAGAGTTTTAAATAGGGATCCTAAGTACAGTTTTTACTGTGGGAATCGGAGTTGATCCTCACCAGCCAGATAAGAGGAAGGGGAAAAAGCGGTTTGCAAGCTCTGTGCCTCCAGCCTGTGCCCACGGCCAGGTGAGGCAGGAAGAGAAATCCATCCTCATAAAAAAAGTTGTTAATCTTTTAAACAAATGGTGCTGGGAAAACTGGATATCCATATGTGAAGAATGAAGCTGGACCCTTACCTTACACCATATACAAAAATTAACTAAAAAATGGATCAAAGACCTAAATTTAAGAACTATATAGCCCTTGGAATAAAACACAGCTGAAAATCTTCATGACTTTGGGTTAGGCAATGATTTCTTAGTTATGACACCAAAAGCACAGGCAATAAAAATAAATAAATCAGGCTTCACCAAAATTAAAAACTTTTGCACATCAAAAGACACTATCAACAGAGTAGAAAGACAACCCACAGAATGGGAGGAAATATTTGCAAATCATCTATCTGATAAGAAATTAATATCCAGAATATATAAAGAATCCCTACAAGTCAACACACCAACAAAACCAAGCAACCTAGTTAAAAATGGGCAAAAGTTAAACTAGATATTTCTCCAAAAAAGATACACAAATAGCCAATACACACATAAAAAGATGCTCAACATCATTAGTCATCAGGGAAATGCAAATCAAAACCAGTGAGAAACCACCATAGGATGGCTATTTTTCAAACAAATAAACAAAGAGAAAAGTATTGGTGAGGATATGGGGAACTGGAACCCACATCATTGCTCCTGGGAATGTAAAATGGTGCAGCTGCTGTGGGTGACAATCTGGCAGCTCCTCAATAAGTTGAACACAGAGTTACAATATGACCCAGCAATTCCACTCCTAGGTATATACCCAAAAGAATTGAAAACATGGACTTCAAGCTGTATTACAAAGATGTAATCATCAAGACAGTATGGTACTGGCACAAGAACACTGAGATCAATGGAACAGAATAGAGAACCCAGAAGTAGACCCACAAACGTATGGCCAACTAATTTTTGACAAAGCAGGAAAGAATATCCAATGGAATAAAGACAGTCTTTTCAGCAAGTTGTGCTGAGAAAACTGGACATAACATGCAGAAAAATGAACCTGGACCACTTTCTTACACCATACACAAAAATTAAAAAATGGATGAAAGACCTAAATGTAAGACAGGAAGCCATCAATATCCTCGAGGAGAAAGCAGACAAAAGCTTTGATCTTGGTTGCAGCAACTTCTTACTCAACACGTCTCCAGAGGCAAGGGAAATAAAAGCAAAAATGAACTATGGGGACCTCATCAAAATAAAAAGCTTCTGCACAGCAAAGGAAACAATCAGCAAAACTAAAAGGCAACCGACAGAATGGGAGAAGATATTTGCAGACGACATATCGGATAAAGGGTTAGTATCCAAAATCTATAAAGAACTTATCAAACTCAACACCCAAAAAACAAATAATCCAGTGAAGAAATGGGCAAAAGACATTAATAGATACTTCTCCAAAGAAGACATCCAGGTGGCCAACCAACACATGAAAAAATGCTCAACATCACTCATCATCAGGGAAAGACAAATCAAAACCACAATCACACCTGTCAGAATGGCTAACATTAACAACTCAGGCAACAACAGATGTTGGTGAGAATGCGGAGAAAGAGGATCTCTTTTGCACTGCTGGTGGGAATGCAAACTGGTGCAGCCACTCTGGAAAACAGTATGGAGGTTCCTCAAAAAATTAAAAATAGAACTACCCTATGACCCAGCAATTGCACTACTAGGTATTTATCCAAGGGATACAGGTATGCCGTTTCCAAGGGGCACATGCACCCCAATGTTTATAGCAGCACTATCAACAATAGCCAAGGTATGGAAAGAGCCCAAATGTACATCGATGAATGAATGGATAAAGATGTGTGTGTGTGTGTGTATGTGTGTGTGTGTGTGTGTGTGTGTGTGTATACACACACACACACACACATACACACATACATACAGTGGAGTATTACTTGGCAATCAAGACAAATGAAATCTTGCTGTTTGCAACTACATGGATGAAGCTAGAGGGTATTATGCTAGGTGAAGTTAGAGAAAGACAAATATCATATGACTTCACTCATACGAGGACTTTAAGACACAGAACAGATGAACACAAGGGAAGGGAAACAAATAATATAAAAACAGGGAGGAGGACAAAACAGAAGAGACTCATAAATATGGAGAACAAACTGAGGGTTACTGGAGGGGTTGTGGGAGGGGGAATGGGCTAAATGGGTAAGGGGCATTAAGGAATCTACTCCTGAAATCACTGTTGCACTAGATGCTAACTTAGATGTAAATTTATTTTTTTTTTGCATTTCTTTTTTTTTCAATATATGAAATTTATTGTCAAATTGGTTTCCATACAACACCCAGTGCTCATCCCAAAAGGTGCCCTCCTCAATACCCATCACCCACCCTCCCCTCCCTCCCACCCCCCATCAACCCTCAGTTTGTTCTCAGTTTTTAAGAGTCTCTTATGCTTTGGCTCTCTCCCACTCTAACCTCTTTTTTTTTTTTCCTTCCCCTCCCCCATGGGTTTCTGTTAAGTTTCTCAGGATCCACATAAGAGTGAAAACATATGGTATCTGACTTTCTCTGTATGGCTTATTTCACTTAGCATCACACTCTCCTAGATGTAAATTTAAAAAATAAAAATAAAAATAAAAAGAATTGAAAACAGGGACTCAAATTTGTATACGTATGTTCATAGCAGCATTATGCACAGTAGCCAAAAGGTGGAAAAACCCCTGTCCATCAATGGGCAAATGGGTAAACAAACTGTGGCATATGCATTGTTGGGATAATAGCTGTAAAAAGGAATGAAATTCTGATACATCTTAGAACATGGATGAAACTTGGAAGCATTATGCTAAGTGAAATAAGCCACATACAAATGGACAAATAGTGTATGATTTCACTTATATAAATATCTAGGATAGGTAAATTTCTCAAGATAGAAAGTAGACTAGAGGTTACCAAGGGCTGAGGGGAGGGGAAAATGGGAAGTGACTGCTTAATGGATACAGTTTCTGTTTTGGGTGATGAAAATGCTCTGGAACTAGACAGCAGTAATGGTTAAACAACATTGTGAATGTACCTAATGCCACTGAATTGTACACTTAAAATGGTAACTTTGTTATGTATCTCTTACAATAACAAAATTATGTGAAGAGATAATAAAGCTGGTGAGATTTTCTCTGAGAAGTTAATTTGGGTGGCTAATGATCAAAGATGTTTGAAAAAAATGTTGGGTTTTTGTTTTTCCCAGCTTGAGGTTATTTTTTTTACAGGTTATCTAAATCATGGATGGAGGTATATCTAGTATATTTTGATTACTAATATTCTTCAGCTTGCACAATAATCCATATACACTAGAATTTCTCTTTGTCTTTTCCCCCAGTCACAAGAAAATGATTGGAAAGACTGTCACCAAATTTGGAGGCTTAAGTTAGTCTAACTTCAAATAATAGGCTCTGTGGCAAACATCACATTCACTTTGATGCTCCCAGAAACACTGAGGGGTAAGATTATCTGCAGAAGACCAGACTGAGGGCCAACTGTCTGCGGGCACACAGGAGCAGTTGCAGGTGAGGATAGCAGTGGAGGGGCCTCTGACAGGGCGGCTTTAGCATATCTGAGGGGTAGTGACAGCAGGGCTTTCTTTAGTTAATATTGGTTAATAATTCTGCCCAGCAATGGGCAGCATGGCTGGGACAGCGGGAGGATGAAGTAGCCAGTAAGTGGGCAGAGCCCACGCTGGTGGGTTTTGCTTTTTTTTTTGTTTTTGCTCACCACTTATATTCAGAAAATTTCTACTCCAAAGAATTGCATTTACTAAGAAGAAAAACATATTATTGTTTTACCTCCTGTCCTGGCCACAACTGGCATAGGTTACTGGCTCAGAATGGAAGGAAGCAGAGCACAGTGTGAGGAGGGAAGCTTTCTGATAACACAGAGCTTCTGGCAGGGTTCACACCCAAACTGTCATATTCACGGTGAATGGACTTGGGTAGCGGCTTTAGAAGCAGCTCAAAAATAGGCGCATGATTATTGTACACCCGAAGAGAGTCACCTCAGAAATAAGTTGCTGATAAATTGTTTTTTGAATTGTGAAGTGTTTTTTGAATTGTGAAGTATGTGGTCCATTGTTGAAACTTGAAAAAAATGATACGCTGTCAAATGCCGAACTGCTCTTAGCTGACTCTACGTTCTGAATGTTAATGTTATTTTGTTTTGGCTGGGAGGGCGGTGGTGGCAGAGGGCAGCGGCAGCAGCGAGCTAGAGCAAACAGGAAACCTCAAACAGCATTTCATGTGGTCCCCGCCTGTCTGCTCCCACGCACTTGCCTCAAAGTACGCAGTTCAAATTAGACCACCGCTCCTGGGTCGTGCTGGCCAAGTAATAGCTAGGCCAGCTAAGTCGGGGCTCAGCTAAGGTCATGAACGTCTCCTTCATGGAGTCACAGTTCTGCCACAGATACTAAGGCTCTCTACAACCCCTATCTCTTCCAGAAGCTTCAGAACACTCCTCAGGTGGAAGAAATAACAGATAAACTTTGTTGACTGGGTAATCAGCCCAAATTACTTAATGACTGTTAGGTTTGGGGCAGCACTGTTCTGGGTGGTGTATGAGAATAACACACAGCTCCTCTATGTGTTGTGGAAATGCCACTGAACTTGACAGTAAAGCTGATTTAACATAAGCAATGCCATATTCCTAACATAGACTTAGTGAAAAGCTCTCTTCAGGAAGCAAGGACATAAAAAGCAGGCTTTCTTAGTGTTGTGCCTTTAAACCTCTCTCACTCCCCTTTGGGGATCTGAGTGTGGGAAGTTCCTGCTAAACCAGGCATTCTCACTGGCCTCAGCTGCCTTACCTTTTCCTTTGCTCGTCTGTTTTCTCTGCTGGGAAAACATCCTGTTTAGCCCTGTCTATGCAAATCCAACCACACCCTTAATGCCAGGTAGTCCGATTCAACACCCAAAGATGCAGAAACACTGACCTCTCATAATTAGGACCACTTGCGATACGAGATAATCCCATGTGGTCCCTGCATCTGCCATCAGCACTTATCTCAAAGTGCACAGTTCGAATAAGACCACATCTCCTGGAGTGTGTGTAACACCAATCTCATTTTTTGCAGGCACACACACATGCACAGGCTTATTTATCCAAACGCATACTATGCCCCCCTGGTAGCTATTAGGGTTATCCACAATTATTGTGGTTTGTTCCTTTCAGGTTTCCTGAAGTTAGATGTGACTTGTTTTGACCAGTGAAACAATCCAGGTGGAGTGAACAGTAAAGCAATTCCCATAAGACCCTAGGATCTGAAGGAGACAGGCATGTTTGGCGACAGCCAGGAGACCAGTGTGGCTGAAGCAAAAGCAAGGGAGGGGAGTCTGAGAGGTCTCAAGAACATCACATAGGGGGCTTTGTAGGCCACTGTTAAGGACTTTGGCTGTTAGTGAAATGGGAGCCACCTCAGGAATTTGAACAAAAGATCCCAGGAGGGGCAAGAGGGAATGTAGGCATCACTGGGATGGTGGTGGGGTAACCTTCCAGCTTAACCTTGATTGATGAAAGAGTTTTTAGTTTTCCAGGTCATTCTATCTTGCAGGCAGGTTCAGAATCACTGCTTCAGAGAAGACAGGGAAACAAATAGAAGGGAAACCTGCAATCCTTACCTTAAACTTCATTTTAATCACTTTCCTAATCGAACCTACAAGTGACAGTGACAAATGATATTGGGTTATCCCCTCCTTCCCTTTATACAAGGCCTTTGGAGGGACATACTGGAGGGAGAACAAGACGACTAATCTACCGACCAGTGATGTATTATATTGACTGCTGTAAAACATAAGGAGGATTTATGGAGCCTAAATTGGTTGTTTTTAATTTCAGAAAAATAGAATTTTCTTAAGTTAAAAAAAAAATGATACCTTGTTTTTCCACTTTAGAACCTCTTCTTGCCCTTTTCTCCTTTTCTTCCCCTCCTCCACATTCTTTTCCTCTTCCTCCTTTACCAAAGAGAAAACTGCCAACTTCATCAAATGACTTCAAATTATTAAAGTCTAAGAAAGTCACAGATTCTAAGATTAAAAAGTACAATTATTTTCACATAAACATTCAAATTTTTATATCTGAACAAATGAGTTTTGAACAAAAGTGTTTGACTTTCAGTCCAAGAAACTAAAATATCAAAACAGTTCCAAGAGACTTAGAGAACCAACTATGTGATCTTCAGAAACTGCTACTGCATTCTTCCTTATTTCAAATCATGGAGACTTGCCCTCCAGGAAGTTTCCTTCTTGGAGCCCTGCTCCTCCTGAGATGAAGCTTTTACTGACACTGTAGTTCTGTCAGATGCCAAATCCATCTGGTAGTGAAGCAGCAAACCTCTCTGAAGGTCAAGTTGAACCAGTAACACTAGTGACAGGCACCTGCAGTTGACCTTGAACAAGGATATTTATATATGCATATGTAACACACTTATAACCATATTGTCAGTAAACAGTCCAGCCTACCTATATTGTAGAAATCAGGACAGAGCACAACGATATCCAAGGATGCAGAATTCAACACCCTGAGACTTCCCTTAAAAAATGTTTACGCAAGTCCTAAAGTGAATGTAGTCTAGGAACTTACATATTAAAAACAAAGCCAAAGGACAAAAACAAGGCAAGCATTCTGATTTCAGACATAAAAGTAAATACTAAGGAAGGACACCCAAGCAAGCTTCCTTTCTGTGATCTTGGCACATTAGCAGTTTTGTTGCCCTTATTAAATGCTAAGACCTCTTTTTATTTTATTAAGGATCATTGCAGCAAAATCTGTCAAAATACGTCAAGAAAAGTGGACAGTTATAAAAGCTGAATTTATATAAGTAACATGAGGACTTTTTTTTTTTTTCATCTATCAACTAATTTATCTACTAGCATGAGGACTTTTATTTGCCTAATGCCAAGTTAAAAACTCACTTCCCATGTGATCCTACTGTATCAAATCACTAGAACATTTTACTTGTTTTGTTAGGAATGTTGTGGAGACTTTTATTTAATAAAAAAACTTTGTTTTGTTATAAGCAGTTAAAAGATCAATGGCTAAAATGACAGAATAACTCTGCTCTTATAATGATATATATAGTGAATCTTCATTTTCTTCATTAAATATGATCAAATACACATTGAAAATTGTTATATTGAAAATTTAAAAGACAATCTTTGGAATGGTTTCAGTATGCTAATGTGAGGTACATATATAAACCCATTTGACCTAGAACAGTCACAAACTCATCTAGCAAATCCTCTGATTTTTAAATATGAAACAATTTTAGTTGATAGCAAAACAAACACAAATAGCAAAATACAATACAAAAAAGATTTTTAGGAAGGACACAGCACGACTACAATCTAAGCCAGATTTGTCACCTAGTTAGAGCCTTCATCCACCTATAACAAAGAGACCACTTAAAAGAGTAATTTTCAGAGACTCGAGTGATGTCTCTGTCAGACTGAGTTGGATCCATAAATCCCTATGACCTTAATGTGTGAAAGTAACTCTGCTCACCTTACTTTTATGTTAATTCAAAATAAAACCGTAAAATCATTTTCCCATCTTATCTTTATGCTTTATTATAATCCAGCATTAATATTTAAACTCTAATTTCCTTTCCAGGTCAACTGCTGGAATAACATTTCTCATAGCAATGTCCAAGCAAGTTGATCTGATACCGGAGCATCTAGAGGGCTGGCTCTACGAGAAGCTGAAATGACAAAGAATAAGTTAGTGACTTAAAAACTGGAGATTTAATTTCAAGGTAGGAATCATAAACTTGGTATTGTCTGTTTTTACCAAACTTCATATATGCAAATTTTACATACGTATGGTTTTTCTTTAAACCTGTCATCCAGTTCTAAGGGTCAATTCCAAGGAGACACAACTAAATTGCAGTAATGAGAGAAGTACTGATTTGCAGTCTGATCATTCAAGAATAACTAACTTCAGGGGTGCCTGGATTACGCAGTCAGTTAAGCATCCCACTCTTGATCCTGGTTCAGGTCATGATCTCATGGTTCATAAGATCGAGTGCCGCGTTGGGCTCTACACTGACATTGTGGAACCTGCTTGGGATTTTCCCTCCCTCTACTGCCCCACTCATTCTCCCTCAAAATAAAAAAATAAACTTAAAAAAAAAAACCTTTAGAAACTACTAAATTGAACGAAAAAAACTGGCATTTTTATAGATCAAAGATGGCCAAATATCAGAAATTTCACTGACTCAAACTGACATCTGAAAAAATGTACCTTATGTACTCTTGCGTACCTGTAAGGAAAGCCACAGAGAAAATGCTTTGGTCTAGGAGACCCAAGCCTCTACCTGAACTATAGCAGAGGACACATACGCAGTATGTTGAGGTAAGCCACTATCTAGGTAACAGTACAACTATTAAACAATCTTATAAAAAGCTTTCTAGATACTCTGAATCACCTTGTACAAGGTATCAGAGAAATTAATATGAATTTCACTAGACAACATGTAGCAGCTGAGTCCAAATCGCTTACCCATGTCTGGCAAGTGGCTGGTTTTGAGACAAGTAAACAAAATGCTGTAGAGGGCATGCAAGCTAAGCTTGTCTGGGGCAGTTCGCCTAAGAATAGATTTTTCAACTTGAATCAAAATTTCTGTGATTTGATGGGAATTTCAATCTAAGCAATTAAGTGATAGCAAGGAAAGAGCACCCTAATATTCGTTGCTCGGTAAATAATAGCTTAAAGGGAAAAAAAAATAATTGAAATAAACAATTTTTACTTAAAAAAAAAAAACCACAACAAACCCTACCTTCAATGTTTAAAAGAATTACAAAAAAACCAAAACCCCAGGACACAAAACTGCACTTTGACACGTGAACATGTACTCATTACATGTGAGCCAAATAAACTTATTTGCCTCAACCCTCATTTCCAAGACTTCCCACCTTTAATTAATTAACGTGTTTTCATTATACATTTCACAATGAAAATAGGTTTTGCAGTTCCTGGAACTTCACTTACATCACTAATTCGGTGTACTTTAAAATCCCTCTAATTATGCAAGCCTATAAAGTAAGTCACACTTTCAGACATGAACACAGGTAATACAAAATACCAGAATTAGCAGAAGCATCAAAGCACACAGACACGCACACACACTGCTGCTATGACGTGAGCACTACATCAGGGATACTCAATGGGTAAGGCCTTTTCCAGACCACTTCCAATTCCTAATCTCAACTCTTCAAGAGAGTAAGAAATATTTATCATCTGTAAGAAGACAAATGTAAATGTTCTTGCCAAAGAACTTCTTTGTTTCTGGAATGTTTTATGAAAACCATCATTTCAAACTTGCTTTCAGTACTCTTCCTAAAATCAAGAAGGCACAAGACTATCAGTTCCATCTTCTTTAGCCAATTAACCAAATTCAGTTGAACAAAAATTCTCTTAATTTGTCCTAATAACTTCGAATTTTCCACATTTCTAGGCAGAACAAAAATGCTGCTTGCAATATCAAACAATCATAAATACACACACATTATGCAATTGCCTGTTTATTTAGTGGCACCAGTTTTGCAAACTAGAAATTATTTCTACTTTTCATCTCACATACAATCTGCAACCATTCACAGGCTGAATGCAATTTCTTCAACAGACTTGAAAACAAAAAGTACATTCTTAAAATTAGGACTGAATTCACATGTCTTCTTTGGACCAAGAAAATGGTACATAATACAAAATATACATTTATGGAATTTCTTTAAAAGTTTGGATCACATAAACAGCAAACAGTGGGTGAGTTAACTGTGGAGAATTTCATTATACACTGTTTAGGAAAAGTATTTCTGCAGTTGTATTAGTTTTACATTTATAGATTTTTAAAAAATGAATCTATGTATAATACAACATGCTTTTAACATGTACATGGACTCTCCACTTGTAACATTTATACAAATTAAGTGAAATAAACCATTTCAAGAGTGAAACCAACTACTATTGGGGCATATTACTACAAACAAGATACTTCCTGCGGATATGCTGATGTCTTCGTGAAGGGCTAACCAAGCAAGACAATGGTTTCTGTTTCAAAATTCCCACACATGGGAATTAAATAAGCTGTAACTGAACATCCAACTTGGGCAACAAATGAGACAAGCTAATCAATTTTTTCATGGTCGTTACATTTTAGTAGAAATCCCATTAATCCTGTACATTGATGGCCATATGTTACATCCTATTTTAACATTCTGTATCAGTAAGTAAATACCTAATACCCTAGAATCTGAAGTGAATTAAACATTTAATGAACTCTAAAACTAGGAAGCTCAAAATTTTAAAACCTGAGTGCGATCAGACAGTTAAATGTCTTGTGAATATACTATATTTGCACTATGCAGGTCAGAAACATTCCAAACTTTCAATCTCCATCTTACCTCTTTTGAATTTCAAAAGTGGCAAACTTAGAGTGATGTTATCCTCCAAAACTGGTCCAAATAAGATTATTTTATTCACCTTTAATTACTCTTTCCCCCAAAATACCACCTTTAAAAAGGGTATTTTAATATCAGATTCTAGCCTAGGCTCCCATCCACCTCCTCTCTCTCTCAAAAAGTTAAACACTTCCTTAAATTACTCAAATTATTTTGACACCTTTGAAATATTTTTTACGGGCTTTTTGCAGGAAAAAAAAGGCTGATGAACCCCTTCAATATTGTAAACTTTGGGGAGTTAGGTACATTATATGAATTTTCCTGGGTAAGGAAGTTCCTAGGATTCATCATTTTCAAAGGGCCTGGGAACCTAAAAAGTTAAGAATTGTTCCTAAAATGGATTTGTAGCACTCACTATACCTAATTGAAATATTACTAATTTTGTCCTGTGTCTACAATCTCCTACACCAATCTTACTTCAGGTAGTACAATACAAACACAAATGTTACTCAATGTCTTCTACTGGACCAGGAGGACTATGGAAAAGAAAGGAAAAACATTAAATTTTTCTGAATATTTAATTCGATGAGAAAGCTAATAGAAACCGAGGTTTGGAGCAATTAAAAGACCGAAAGGATTGGGTTTTGTGGTGAATAAACATTTGCATTTATTTTTTCTGTTTTTAAGTTGAAGCAGCAGTATTTTTGTTTATCATTATCTCCCTTGATGGAAAATCAAATGATCTGAAGAAGCAAAGGTTGGTTCTTGCCGGTTTATGTAACAGTTCTTAATAGACAGCCTGGCTAGAGGAAGATCTCTCTATGGCTTTTACAACAATTAAGAGTAATCCTCTCTGTCCTCCTCACTGGCATCTCCCAAATTTTCTTTTTTTCGGCCCAGTTTTATACAGTAGAAATTGGCCTTGGTGAAGTAATGCCCTAAACTCTTGCTCAAGAAAATGGAATCAGCCTGCTTACGTTTGAAAAAGAGACAGAGAGACAACCACCACAAAGAGGGCAGTAGAGGAAATAAAGCAACATTTCGTGCTGGATAAGGGAGGGAAAAAAGTCACTTCTTTGTTACATCAATCCAAACAACATTTTCCCCCATCTAATAAAATGCAAGTTAGTCAACTATAATTTCAATACATCTGAGTGTTTCTAGTTGGCGCACTCCTACCTGCTGGTAATATAACCAGAAAAATACGAGAGCAGAGGCCACTAGGGCATAAAGCAGGTAAAAGGGAAAGAATGAGTGAAGGTGAACAAATGGAGAAATGTTCATTTGACAATCAAGTGGAACCAAATGCCTCTCATCATTTCTGATGGCATTCTGATTATCAGTAATAACTAACACTTGAGACTTAACTATTCTGACCTACAAAACAATACAGTATTATACTCGCAACATTTAGAAAATGTATCCTTAAATATTTCAAGCATATTCTAAAGTAATATAGAATTTAAAAATACAATCCAAAACTCATGGCACATTATTGAAGAAAATAAAGTAAAATTATGCTTCTAAAGTTTTAAACTATAAAGAACTCCTCCTAATGCCTAAAAGAAAAACTAATGAGAGGACTAGATCACTCAGTTACAAAATGGTCATCTCACCGGCAGTATCTGCAAGCAAAAGTATGAAACTCTTTAAGGTTCCTTCAAAGAAAAACCTCAAAAGAGAAACATTTATGTACTGAAATATTTACATATTTTCTACTACCAAATCCTAATATAATACTGTACAAATAACAAAACATTATAGGCTTATACCTCTAATTCAAATTTTATGAATTAAAAGTATACATGAAATTCAAAATTAAAAAAGAAAACCTATAACCAATTTTGTCACTTCTTTCAGAAATCACAAATTGAATTCACATATGAACTTGTCCAGTAAAGATGGGCAGTGAAATTATTTTTAAAAATTAACACATATAATAATCATTTGGCTAAAACTAGATATTAATGGCAGTGTGTTTCAAAGAAACAGAATTTTTCTTAAATTTAGCTGTCTGTATATAGCAGGAAACTAATTTTATAGCAGGAGTAGTAAAAGGCCATTTGTTAAAGGTAGTCAAGCATACTGAATAGATTTGAGCCTCATCAGTCCTATATTATTACTATGCTGAGCAAAATTTTCTTTTGAATGAGATTTTAACTTTGGGGAGAGGAAAACAAATGGAAGTTTTCAAGTGAATAATGGAAGCATAAATGAGCTCTTTAGGACAGAGACCTGCCTTATTCAGGAAAATTATCTGGCAGACAGTAGGAGGGTGACAGCTATTTTTTTTTTTTTTTGGATGAGTGATTCAGTTATAATATTAACATATGTTAGATTATAAATTCTACTCAAATGTAAACTCCTTGAGGGCAAGGATCTAGTCATTTCTTTATAGTTCCAAGCTACTTCGCCTAGAACAGTGTTTTGCAGATAACACTCAATATGTTTTGTGAGAAAGCTGATTAGTGGAATTAATATGTGGTCAGATGGATGATCACTAAAAATGCTAGTATAACTCAGATTATTTGAATTACATAATTTATTCTTTAATCTAAATTTCTTAATGTAGTAATAAAAAATAAGTGGCTGGAGCAGTATACTAATTGCATAGTACTCTAGAAGCAAGCATTATAATTAAAAATGTTTGAAACAGTTCTAAAGCTAAATAAGAAAAATACCATTTGGATTTTGTAAAGTTAATGCTAATATTGAGAACTGCTTCTGTTATCTATAAAAGTATATTCCTTAACAAAGTGGAAATTAAGAGAGCTTACTGCTACGACAGTAAGAGACCAGTGAAATTTTTTAATGTTAGGGTTAAGAGTCTGCTACACAAAATGAATTTCCTATTACAAGCAGCAAAATGAGTTCATCCTAAGAAAACACTTAAATGAAAGTACATTTTGAATGGTATATTATCATCACAAAAGAACTTTCACCCTCCAAAGAAAATAACATACAACACATTGAAAAATTTTGAGGCATTGCCCTGAGATGCTAATTAGCACACAAAAGGGGGTTGGGAGGGCAAGAACTTAAGTGGTACAAAAATGAAGTGCACCATAGAGGTGCAAAAGTGCCTTTTAAACGTGTGGTCGGTTCCCACCACCACCATTACCCCCAGGAATCAAGAACACACACAGTCTGCTATAATAATGGATACTTCCTTTTTTATAATGAAAGGTTATATCTAGTATGGCAATGCTGACTCATGTGGAAAAGATTTAGTCTTCTCAGAGAACATTTAATAGTTTTCTCTCACTTCCAAGCTTCATTTCAGTACTAATAATTTTAACAGAGGAATAGCTTAACTTCCTCTTTTTTATTTAAAAACTCTCAAAAAAAAAGCTCTAAATATGCTGTTATGGTTTGAAATATAGCTCTCCATCACATATTTTAACTTGTGATTTATGATTTTGCAGATCAAAATCCAATTCAAAGTTTTGCAATTTCTAGAACTAAAAAATTCAGTTTACTTAAAAAATTAAGAACCTGGCTTCTTATAATAGGAATTTAGTTTTCAGTACTAGTATGTCTGGTAATCACTCTATACTAGAAGCATTGTATTCATTAAATGCACACTGAGATGCTTGCAAAGCCATAACTTAGAACATTATCATACTTCGCACTCTACCACAGATTTAGACACTGAGCATTTATTTGTAAGTATGGAATTGGTTCTGTAATTCCAACTTATGAATTTCTAAATATAAATAGTACTTGTTTTTCTTCATTCATGCTGGATTGAGATATAAATTAAATACAATTAAATTACATTTAATCGCCTCACAAATAAGGGGGATAATGAAAAGGTTTTGCTGGTATGTAACTACTTAAATCTGAGACATTTCACATTACTTTTCCCACTACTCCCCTAACTTTACATTAGTTTTAAGGCTATATATACAAATATGTATATTTCCAAGTTAGGGAAAAAACAAATGTAACAAAGTTGATTATACTACCTTTTATACACAGAGTTTTGATTTTGTATTCAATGTTGTATTGTAATCTTACATTTTAATAATTTCTAGTGGGGAATCTGCCTACTGAATGATTAAATTACACGGCAATAAATACAATATTCAACCTAAAGAGACAAAAATACAGAAGGGCACAAAACAGTAGTCTTTTCAACGTGACAGATTTTAAAACTTACTTTCACATGCTTAATCAGAGGAATTTAAGCCTAAATTAAATTAGGTTATTTTTATATCTACAATTCCTTAAGCTTCGAATGTTATTTTTAAAGGCCAACAGCTAAATATTAGCAACATGCTCTATTTCAAATCACAAATACATCTTAACTACTTGGATTCTAAAGACATGAGTCCATTAAAAATCACAGGCAAACACACGCACGTGCACACACGCGCACACCCACCCACCCACCCACACACACGCACACCCCTACCATAGAGTGTTAGATTGTCAAGCTCTGACAATTATTTTAATTAAACAGTAGGCAAATTCAAGCTGATACACATAGAATGAAAAATAAGCAGCCAGAAAGAAACCCATTAAAAAACAGATCAAGAAACAACAGAGATTTAAATCTTTTAGTCTTTCTAATGGAAGGGAAACAGTTCCATCTGTGCCGTGAGTAACATTATTTCCCAATTAAAAGAGACAAACATCTTTCCCCACGAGAAACTTCTCACTTACAATGGCATGGTGTTTTAAAAGGGCGGGGTAAAGGAGGAATTACACATACATGATTAAATTTCTTGTTTGTTAAATCAAGCTTTATTGATAAAATGGAATTCAGAATACCTTACTAGGAACAGCAGCAGGCCCAGCCAATCATGATAGCAAAAATGTGGCAGTCTCCTACTATACGTAGGAAGCTGCTGCTTATCAATTAGTAATTCAATGTAAGGACTTGGAAAAGAGGTGCAAAGAATCAAGGCATTTCAGCCCCAAGATTGATATTCTTATGAATATACTGTATTACCTGCAATACTCCTGGCAACAAGGAGAGAACAACCTAGACGACAGTTAAATGAAGGGACCAGCTTTATCAACAGTGCCAACCCCACTGCCAAAACATGAAGACAGTTTTCAGTTAACTCCCTGGATGTCCGGCTTTGTAAGATTTGGGAATTCTTCTCCATAGTCATGTGCACATTTGAGTGCCTAGCTGACATGGCTGCTGCTCTCCCTGTCCCAACCCCAAGTCCAAACACAACATGACTTGAAAGGGCTATATATCTGTTGCATCACACAACAAGCCAAACATTTGTTTGTAACTCTGATAGTGATTTAAAGCAGTTCATAATTAAATATGAGCATTTTGTACAAGGACAATTACACTTTACAAAAAACAAAATCATACAACAAAAATTGCTGGAGTCTGATTTACAACATGAATTATGGTTTGAAATCACGTTTACATAAGTCTCAAATTTACAAAAAAAAAAAAAAACAATCAGTTCTGGGCTAGCTGTTGTACTGCTGAAGTTCTCTGGTGTGATCCACTCTCACCCATGACACATGTCCTTCTTTAAAGTTGAGGAGGGATGTTTAAAAGGTTCAAGGAAGTTGAGCTGTACTCTCCTTTGGAGGTGAAGGTAAACTCCATGGCTAGATGAGCAGTTTTACCACATATCATCAGTCGATGTAGAATCCTTTATAAAAGGAAACAAAGCAAAAGAAGGAACTACATTAAAGCTGAGAGGTGCCAAAGCACATTACTCTCGGGATAATGCAGCAAGATAAGGTTTTGTAAAGTTGACATTCAGTCTATAAATGCTTTCAAAGTATGTAAGTGTGTGTGTGTCTAATATGAAGTATCAGTATTCAAGTTGTTCAAAAAATCTGTTTTGGAGTAAAATATTTAAAATATGATTTTACCATGAGGTGGACCAAATGTATTTCTAAACCATATAATAAAAATTTCTTATTTTCTTCAATTAAAACCCAATTTATTTTTAGACCACTTTTATAAACTTTTATTACACAAGAAGAGATTAAGACCTCAAGTCATAAGAGATGTAAGGAATACAGATGTGAGCAGTATATATTTTTGAGCTGTGCCCAAATGATTTTTAAGTTACCACTTTTCTGTAAACACCATACTGCAACAGAATCCTAACAGGAAACTGGAGAATAGGGCATTCTTTTCACGTAAGTAGAATTCTCTACTTTAGTATTTAAATGAAGTATATACTTCAGGGTTTTCAGACAAGGTATTTCCAAACATAAAAACTATTCAGTGGAGCTGGGCAATCTGAAGTTCTATTGTAGCTCCGTATAAAACTCAGAATAATTCAAGATTCTGAGCAACTTCAAAAAAAAACATTTAGTGGAGACAAACCTTCTGAAGTTGATTGCTTGCCGAGGCTTAAAAAACCAGCAATAATTCAAAGGGACTTTCTTCTTTTTTGAGAGAGGTGGCCACTCACCATGACTATGTCCTCAATCACGAGAACTTTGGTGCACCCAGAGTTCAGAACAATCAATCAGGGGTGTGTGTAAGGGCAAATGGGTACAGTGAACAGCTCTGCAAAATACAGGTACGAGGGTGTGCACATTTAGAGTGGAGGGGAAGGAGAAGCAGAGGGAGCGAAAATGCTACTTACAGTGTCATCATTTTTGTAAGGATTCAGTCTATTGTAAACGGCTTCAATTACATTCCGCCTAAATTCAAAAAAATGCAGAAAGTTAATTCTTTAGAGCACAGAACTGCTTAATAACTCATAGGTGCTCATTAAAATGTCAGATAATCTTACACTTAGAAATTATTTTAATTCTATTTCTTACTGTCAGTAAGTGATCCACTTTAAGATATTTGAACCCCAATGTTAAACTAGATGTGAATTTATTCTAAAATGTAACATTCCACCAACCCAATTAATAGAAGACTGAAAGTCATGGTTTAAAGAAAAAAATCAGTCAGTAGGGTTAACTTCACTTGAACTCGCTTATGTGGTTATGACTCAGCAGTGATGCTAGTCTTAAGATATAATAGTAACACATTCTGGTTAAGAGTTGAACGTTAGTTTTGAAATAGAAGTAACGTCAACATCTGCTGTGGTAAAATAATTTGGATAAATTTTTACATTTGAATTTCTGCTTTTTGTAATGCCCCCTTTAAAAAGCTCTATAAAACAGAAATGTCAAATATGACATTTTCCCTGCAAAGTCTAGGAATTAATTTTTGAATAATATTTTGTTAAAAAATCTGTAGTGGTATTATAAGTTATAGCCTCCCTACTTCCAAAATTGATTTGAAGCAATTTTATAGACAGTCATTTCACAGAAGGTCCCATTGGAAGAAAAGAAATAAAAGCTTCAAACAGGAATTTTTACAATTTCTATTTAGACAAATGATCATAAGGAACCTGGCTTCATTTCTATAACACAGTAGAAAATCAAGGAAATTGTCAATATATCTTTGTAGGTCAATTATATGGATAGTTAAGGTACAAATGCTTGATTTATAAAATTTCCTACAAAGATGTAAGCTTAATATTTAACACAAATTAGTCCAGTTCTGTGAACTGAGGTGCACATAGAAGAAGGCAAGAAATGCTTCCTCCTATCTTCCCTCACAACAAAATCCACCCAACCAGGAATCAACAACCAAAAACACTGGGAAAATCAGAGATACAGAAAAATGGCCCAGATGGAGGAAGAGAAAAATGCTTATCCCTGGGGTGCTAAATTATCCAGGGATCAACAAAATCAAATTACAATAGCAGCAATAAAAATGAAAATTGTAGTGCTATGTAATTTAGCTTAAAAAATTCTTTCACTATATTATACTTATGCTACATGAGGAAGTCAATGTAACCCACGTCTCCACTAAAGACGGCCTTCAGTGTAATAAGTTACAAACAATGACATCCTGACACCTGTTCTGAACAAGCACCATGTGCCATTAATAATGAAAAACACTGAACTGCGGTTAAACATCCTGAAGATCACTTCAGAAATTAGGTAAATACACATTTGATCAATGAACACCTAATATTTTTATGTACTGAGACAAATTTTAAGAGTGTGCAGAATGTAACTTACTTGCTTGCCAATTCACCCCCCGGTGGGAGGCTGGGGATGTTCTCACTTGCTAATGTGCGCATCACATGGACTAAGTCAGGGACGCCTTCCCCCTGCTTCTTTATGATTTCTGGGAATCAGAAGTACTTTTTTTGTAAGTGTTATTCAAATTTAATCAAAAAAAAAAAAACGAAACAAAGATAACTTAGGTTTTTAAAGATGGCATTTACCACATCTGAGATTTTCTAAGCTGGTATTAGAAAAAAAATTAAGTTGACTTTTGAAAATTTATGACAAAGGGATGCACAAAATGACACACAAAAATGAGATACTTTCCAGATTAACTTGAAAGAATGAAAATGAACAAGATAAACATGTGGAAAAATTTTCATGTTAAAATCAATGCATTACCTAATCAAGGATATAGGTATAAAAATGAAATGCCAACTAGTTTACTTTGGAGGAGGTCAACTCCTCTCTTTACACTAGAAACATGTTTCCTGAATTTTACACAGATTTAAAAAAATAATTTCAAAATTTGAAAGGAAAAAAACCCTTTAAGTATAGGGGAATTTATTGATTATATACTAACCCAAATCATTTTTACATGTTTACATTTGCAAAACGATACTTAAGTAGCATGTGCAGATTAGGTTATATAACTGAATACCACTCACAGCTTAGTTTTTGTCTGAAGTAACTTTAGGCAATAAACAGATATATAATACCATTTCTTTAGTTGATTATTTGAACAAGGCATACAGAATGGAAAAAAGTCTAAATTTCATAACTTTTAATTTGATAAACCATACAACTGCATTTTAAATTGTTAATTTCAAAACATCCAGTTACTAAATGGGTATAGTGATATGATCTGCAGTGTTGCCATGTAGATGCATACTGTTCCTCATACCACAGAATACCAACAGTTACGTACAAAAGTCTTAACTCTCAGACTAAATCTTTACATGGGAGTTTCAGCATATTTACTCTAAACGCAAGATCATACCAAACGTATCTGTAAATTAAAGGTTCAAGTTTTATTCAATTTTCTGTTTAAATGTTTATCCTAAGAGATTCTCTTTGTCATCATTAGGGCAATAAAATTATCATTCTAGTTCTCAATTTGTAAATACCCTTGAAAGTCACAATGCATATAAAGATCTTCTGTCTTCTGATCAGGTTTTAAAATACTATTTCCTCATTAAAGCCGCATATTAAAAGACAGACATTGCTACCCGTATTTCTTTAAATGGCTCAAATTGTCCTTTTGGAATTAAGGCCAGATTTTACCGTGTATTATTTTTTTGCCTTTTTTTTTTTTTTTTTTTTTTAACCAGTCTTAAATCTGAACAAAAAGCAAGGATCTCAGATTTGGTTTGCCAAGTTCCTTTATTGTATAATCTTTAACATCTAGTATATTTATTCTACATAGTTCTAATGCTGGAAATCTGCCGTACAAAAATAAAGGGTTTTGATGTTTACCTAAGCTGCACAATTTCACAATCTAAAGCTGTAATACACTTAACATACAGTCTCTGCTAAGCCAACACAATTATTGGATAGATAACTAAATACAATAGAAATGAACACTGATGATAAATTCAATCAATGATAGTTTCAGGTCTAAAAAACATTACCTTAATTCATCTATATTTGATGTATCTTACATCTCCTCTGTTAAAATATATATTTGGGTATTTTAATTGTGAAGAAAATTACAGGAAGACAAATTCTTTAAAAAAAAATGAATGTAAGTCTTTAAAAACAGTTAATATCTCCTATTCCACATGGGACAGTAATACATTTAAACTGTCTTACCATTAATACTATACTAGCATTGCCTCTTCTGCTTTTAAAAAGGAAAACAAAATGAATCTTAAATATTCCTTTAATTGCTGTTGGACTATACATTTTAATTAGAACTGTAAAAAGACTGAATGTTTACTAAAGAATATATATGTATAGAAGATGTCTCTCACACTCACATATAAACACATTCTACTCTTCCCCACTCCACTTCACACCAAGTTTGAGGGATTCTAGTATTTATCTCCAAATTAGCAACTTTAAAGCTTGGGCAGTCAGCAGCAAAGATTTAAAAAATATATGTGTAGAAGAAGAACAATCTTACATTGGCTTAAAAGGACCACAACCTTAAGTAATGTGGTTTAAATTATGAGCTGAATCTTTTCACAACCCTACAGAGTCAAGTATTTAGAAGGACACAGATAACAGGAGAGCTGAAAAGCCTTTTCTCTTTTCTACGGTGTGGACAGAGAAGCCAAAAGTATTCAAAGCAAATAAAATGAGGTTTGATAGGTCACAGCAATTTTGAAGGCATGTATTTAAAAAAATAAAGAAAAAAGAAGAGAATATTCAGTGCCTGTTCTGGAAGCTGAATGCAGTCTTTTTTTCTTAGAACAACTTTTGCAATTTAAATAGTTACATTCTGTGTTTTAAAATATAGTAGCAATTTTAATGTAATATATTTATTCTCTAGTTGTAGTCTTATCAAATCTATCTCAATAAGGAATATAAAATTTAACTTCTGACACAATAATCTTAAATTGAATGGTACAAGTATAACACTTCAACATATCAAAAATATTGAGTATTGATGTAAACTCTGTTCAGGTGGCAATCCTTGCTGGATAAAAAGCAATATAAAACTTAATATTGTAACATAAAATTATGTATCTAAAGCAATTATTTAGAATTGCACCAAAAACTTAAAGAGTGCATACTAAAGAGAAAAGTTGTATTTCAAAAATGTGACCCTATTTCATAGCAAATAAAACTGAAGTATTTATTCTTTATATCAATAAGAAAACATGTACACCCAAGTTAAAGTGCCAATAAATCAAATACCAATTTATCCCAATACAGATTCTTACGGTTTCATTTTTCCACTAACCAGCAGTTTGAATCAATGTGAAATAACTTGGTAGCATTCTAAATATTTTATTTTACTGTATTATATATATAAATAACATATCAAAATGACTCATTTAAAATATAAAAAATTCCAAGATCCTTGGATAATAGTGAGAAAACAAAGTCATTGAATAAGTAGGTCCAATGAATGAAATAGTAAATAGTACATACATACACTAGATATATCGCTATCAAGTGGGGGGAGAGCAATAAAAACAAAACAGCAGCTCCAGATAGTACTGAAAATCAAAACCAATCATGATTCTAGTATCAGACTGATAATTGATATCAAACAGTAAAAAGGGAGAAAACAAAATTAAAGTGCATATTAATTTTAATAATGCAGGCACAGCAGGATATAATAGTGTGTAGGTCAATGCTTACATGCTCTTAGATCTTTAACGTGCAAATTCATAACATTAGGAGCCCAAAATGTATTTTAACGCTTTTATAGGCATGTTAAGTTTTTCTTCTTAAAGAAACTGCATAATATACATGCTTACTGCATATATGCAGTGAAATGCAATTCTCTGGGGAGACTTAGCATTTATATCAAGTAGTAGCTGAGTAAAAGGTTATATATTTTCAAATGTTTAAAGCCATTACACTTGACAGTTACAGACATCTTTCTAATTGTCTCAAAATAATTTGCAGAATTATGACAAATCCACTGCTGGAACTCCCAATAAAATGCTGATTTTATTCTATTCAGCATTTGCATTTCTGCCAAGTAGAGACCTAGCATATCTTCTATTCAAGTCTATGTTATCTCGATGAGGCAGTTTATGTCTTATGTCTTCAAGTCTTTAAACTTGAAACAGTTTAAAATAAATTTTTAAAAGCTGTGGCACATGAAAGTTGCTAATAACCAGGCTGTGATCTTCAAGTTATTGAAAAAAAAAGTCCTAAAAATCTTAAATTCATATACATAGCTTTACACAAAAAGATGGTATTCAAATTATCACCATCATAAACAATCTGTTCATCATTAAATAAATCACAAATCAGACTTTCCTGGCATAAAATTACTCATGCCAGTGAATTCATCAAGAATTTTAAAGCACACAGTTTTTAGCCTTTTTAAACAAAAGTATCCTGAACAGAACGTACAGCGCCACATTAGTTCTTATTTCTATTATAACTGTGATAGGACAATCAAAAACATCTGAACAGTGACTACAGAAATGCCCTTTCCCACCTTTGTACACTAAACACTAAATGTCAAAGGCATGTAAGGTCTAAAAGCTAAAATATTAAAGTTTGATTGTGTTGAGGTTTTTCTTTAAGAAAGCTACTTATTTTTTGTTAAATGATCCACCTTCTACTCTGCTTTCCAGGTACTTGTCCAATTCTGCCTCCTTCTTCACTGCTTCTGGTGATACTTTCGGTGCATTTGGGAAACAGATCAATATCACACTCATGTTGTCTCGACTTCCCTAGGAAGAAAAAAGTTTGAGAAATATTATGCTTTCTTCTTGCTCTTTAAAGCTTTGAGAATCTTTATAGCCACGACAATTTTAATTATACTTGTTCTAGTAAAAAATATACACCTATGGTTTTTAAGGAGAAAAAAATACGCATATGTGGAGAGGCACCCCCCCGCCATACACATAATAGTACGTATGGTATACAGTATAACTAACACTCCAAAACACAGAAGAAACACTACAGGCTAACCTCCACTGCAACAATCATTTTTTTAAATGCTATAAAAAAAAATATTGCCGAACATTTACTACTGGTGGCCTACTTAACTTGCAGTGATACCTAACCCGAATACATGTACATACTCACTCAACAAAACAGAAAATTCTAGTGGTATTCCTTACAAGAGGATTTGATCTGTAGTTACATGTATGCTTGACAAATTTATATTTAAAATGAATCATAATAAATTATGGGGCTAATTAACTTGCTTCATAATAGAAACATGAAATTAAAAGTAAAAATACATGTATATAGTTTATAAAACAGTTTTTAACTTTCGTAAGTTAAAAACAACTGACTTTTTAGGAAGTACATTAACTTTTAAAGACACCTAGGTATTCAAAATGTTATAATTAAAATACTCGAATCAATGGTAGCCTCCCCATACTCCTCTTCCTATTGGGAACTGGAGTTAACTTTTACATGTTAAGTATTTGATGCCTCTGTATGGGAAAACTGACCTTATAACATTAGTTTAAGCAAACCATACAAAGAATTTAATATTAAAAAGAATCTTGGAGAAAAACAGTATAAAATGTGGCAAATGATAAGGTACTGAATAATTTTTAAAATGGAGTGGAATGCAGAAGAAATAAAGTGGAAGTTGAGTCATAATTTACTAGTTTCTGAATGCGATAATTCTCTCAAGAAAACAGCTTTGAATTTAGCTAACAACTACTTAATTCTCAAGAGCTACAGAATAAGACCAACAAATGGATACTACTTTTATGCATACTAAAAGGGACAAAAAAACACAAGCATCACTGTTCATCATTGTTCGCCTCTCATCAAATTCAGAAATTAACAGTGTGCACTATTAAGTTGTTGCTCTACTGATTTTTTGTAACATGTGTTGGATGTTACATAAACTTGATTTGTATTGGATGTTACATAAACCTGATTACTAAGTATGATCAGATTTTAATTAAGATTTTAGGTAGAGCTGACTGTATGCTTATAAAACTACACAGAACATTAGACGACTTTCATTTTCTGCACGTTGAAAGAAAATCAAATAAGTAGCCTCAGAGAGTTTTATAAAATCAACATTTGCTGGGGGGAAAAACAAAATCAAAGAATTAGTTAATGAACACTACTGACAAAAAATTTAATTCCTCAATAGCCCTGTGAGTTAGATACTATGGTCTCCGTTCAAAAGCTGAGAAAGGTTGAACACTTTGTCCAAGACTGTAGAGTACAAAAGTAACAGAGGTAAGCCTGATTCAAGGCCTGACTCTTAAGTATGCTTCCTCTTGCTTCAGCTTCCTCACCTGTAAAATAAAGGGGCTGACCTGGCTCATCTGTATATATTACCCCTTTGGATCCTCCCCAACAACCCCAGTGACAGTATAATAATCTCTCTTACCTTTTTTACAATGATAGAAACTGATTTTTTCCACACAGCTTAAATAGCTTACCTGAAGTCATAGTCTCAGACCAAGTTCTTCTGACTCCATGTCCAAGGCTATTCTTATTACATCACACCAATGATCACTAAATTCTTTGCTGGTGCTACAGATTCATTACACCATAGTCTCAAAGTACATCCATGAATATACTGAGATATCACATGATAAAAATAAAATATTAAAATTCTAAAATGCTTTTCAATTATAGACAAAGGCCTAACCCTCCCTTTCCTTTTAAAACATGCACTTCTGATGTTATCTTTTTGCCTTTGATAATCTTCCACAATACTGAAAGACTCAAGTAGTAATGGTTAGTAAAAGTCCATAGAAAGATCATAACTCTTGCATATTTGGTAATTTATTTCTAAAAAATGTTCCTAAATTTTCCTAATTGGTAAAGAGTATCCTGCAGTTTTTGTGCCAAAAACTTATTTCGGAGAACTATAGTTTCTAAAATGATTAAATACTAGAGTAATAATTAAGATGACATAAAATCATTTTTATCTTTTAAAAGAAAGTCTAGCTACCTTATACAAACAGGTGTCGACTACTTCATTGCAAACTTTCTCAAGGTCATCAGTGACTTCAAGTCTGGATCTTACAAAATCACAGAGCTCTTCATTTCCCATAACATCCCAAATACCATCACATGCAAGGATAATGAACTGATCATCTTCTTCAGATCTTTCAATATCATGGACTTCGGGCTCTGGTGAGACAAGCTGCTCTGTAGGACCTTTTCCATGGACACATTTGTAATCAAAGTCCCCAAGGGCCCTCGATACAGCCAGAGAGCCATTCACACGCTGAATCATTACAGAACCACCTGCATTCTGAATTCGTTCTTTTTCCAGCGGATTACTTGGTTTGTGATCTTGTGTGAAGAAGTGAACTTTCCTGTTCCTACAAAGTAAACCTCTCGAGTCTCCACAGTTAATGAAATAAGTATGTTGAGGAGAAATTAAGACACCCACAGCTGTTGACCCACTTCTATCTGCACCATGTTTCTTCTCTGACATAACTCTCATGTGTTCATCAATCTCCAGAAAACCTGTTCTGATTCCATTCTTTACATTTTCCACAGAAGGTGCTCCTGCAGACCCTTTAAAATCCTGGTTATTGGTGATGTGATCTAGCAAATGCTCACAGCAGTATTTGGCAACCTGAGAACCAGCATGCCCATCATACACAGCAAAGAATGACCATGTTTCAAGTCCACTTGGCAAACCGATCACAGCCGTATGTGCATCCTCCATTTCAACTCGCCAACCTTGCATGCTGCTTAGCCCATATCGCAACCCATTACCCTGCCCCTGGGCATTATGTTTTTCCATCTTTGGCTTGTCTAAAAATGCTCCCATTATGTCTTGATATTCTAGGTCTGCAAAGGAAGAGAAACAGGAAAGTTAATAACTATCTCACACACAAAATACATATCCAACAACCTTTTTAAGAGTGAAGGAGACAAAAAAACCTTTAAATAAGAAATCAAAATTTTTTAAAATGAGAGAGACAGCATGAGCAGGGGAGGGGCAGAGAGAGAGAGGGAGAGAAAGAATCCCAAGCAGGCTTTGCACTGCCAGCACAGAGGACTCGGGCTCGAACCGCATTGGTGTTCGAACTCACAGACCTCAACATCATGACCTGAGCCAAAACCAAGAATGGGACACTTAACCAAATGAGCCACCCAGGCACCCAGGAAATCACAACTCTTAGATGCCTGGCTGATTGGCTCAGTCACTGGGTCGTGAGTTCAAGCCGTATGTTGGGCGTAGGGTTTACTTAAAAAAAGAGAGAGATTTAGAAATCACAACTCTTATAAGCAGACATTGTGTTGCTGATGTGGAACCTGGAGATTAACAGGAAAGAGTTGGGGGAAAGGCTGATCAGGCACAGCTTAGAACCAGGCAAATAGAACTAAAGCATCAGGATAAAGGTAGCTGACCTGACACTGCCCCCATGAGGCACAACCATATGAGGTAGCAAGGAGATCTGGCAGTAGTCATCAGCTTATTAGAACCAGGCCAAGTGTTTACGAATGCAATGAACAGGTGAATCTCTTAGGAAATCTCAGACCTAAGTTGTATGTGTATATTAATCAAGAAAAAGCCAAATGAATTCACAACATACCAAAAGCCTACTAATTCAAACATCTTGGTTGAAGATTCAGGATTTTCCGGTTTAATTCTGAACTACCTATAGTTTTATTGCTACTACATGAACTCTCTGAAAAAGTAAAAAATGATCTACTCACAATGGTCCAAATTTGCACACTCCTTCAAGCCTTTGCTCATGTTAGTTCCCCTAACTGGAATCTCCTTCCCCTCCTCCCTACTTATTGAGAAAAGTACATCCATCTTTTAAAGTTTAGTGCAAATTCTACCATTTCCATAGGTTTTTCAGTCTTTGACAAAGCCATTAAGTTATTAAATTACTATAAGTAGTACAGCCTCAACCGTCAAAGTGCAAAAGAATTATCATACATATAGCAAAGCTTGTTACACAGAACAAAATCAACCTACTATAATCTACTGATGTATTAATTTAATGGTAATAACATGTATCATTATTATTATACTCTATGACCCTTAGTTATAAATAGTAAAGGAGATTAGAGGGTCTAGAAACAGCCATGTGGACAAGCCTGAAGGCTTAGCTAATCTAATCCTTTCCCAAGAACCAGTAACTACAAACCCTGGTCTGGAATGGGCCCAGACAACACAGGGAGACAGTTGGTTAGAATTTAGGTCGACCTCTACTTGAGTAATAGCCTAGGAATGCAGAGACTTGGGGTGCAAGTCATCAAATAAGTCACAACTCAAATCAAACCAATCTGAACAAAGGATAGAATGAAATTTAATAGAGGTAAAGGGGGGAGGGGAAGTAGGGGGAAGGGAAAAGTACCTAGGTACATCAGGATGCAGTTATGAGACTAAAGGATTGATGATGCCAGTGATGCTAAGCTTTCAGAAGAAGATGGGAGAGAAAGGGAAAGAAAAACTCCTCAGGAAGGTAGTAGTTTCCAGTAACCTTTTTCCCCTTCTTTCCCTATCAGGGCCAAAGTAATACATAAGAGAGAAGTATGACTGATTGGTGTGATAAAACAATCTCCTGCCTACTCCTCTGTCCCTTATTACAATTCCGCTAATGAAGGTAAATAATGAAAACTAGCCATCATTTATTCCTTATGCTCATATTCATCAGATTACCAGATACCAACTTGATACATATCATGACAAGGGTGAGTGTTTTGACTGGACAAAGGATAACATAACGATGACACCTTAATAGCAGACAACGTTTAAGAATCACGCATTCATTCTCAACAACTCTCTAAAGTGAGTAATAATACCTTCCTTTATAGATGAATCTTAATGAGACTAAAGGACTTGGCCAAGGTCACTCAACTGATTAAGTTTAGAGGAATCAGGACTCTAATTCAAGCCTGACTCTGAAGTACCATTTTACTAAGGCAATGGTCTTGATAATAGATGTACAAAAGAATTACCTGTGGACCTTCTGAAAAATAACAATTAACAAATCAGAATTTCCAGGGTAGGGTTGGAACCTAGGCATCTGCGTATCCATAGAAAAGATTAGATGGGACGCCTACATAGGTATGTGATTAGATGATGATTGAGTCATCATAAAGTTAAGTTATCTGCTGAAAGTCAACAGCAATTTGCCTCATTTCTGTACCTCAATTCCTTTAGCTAAGCTAAAGGGGAGGAGGGAGATATAGTTAAGATGTTTGATATTTACTAATCTAGCATTTCTTCTCTATACAATGGACACATTTATACTTACCTCTGAATGTTGCTTTGAGGTTTAAATGAGGCACTCAGCAAACAAGTATTTAATTATTACTACATTCTGACATACACAGTCACATCTAGATTCTGATATTACCTAAAAGGGAACTTACTCTTTTATAGAAAAGTCCAGTAGTTATTTTCCAGATATATATGTATGAAATTACAAAGTAAATAATTTTTTGAAGACAAATAGGGTAAAAGTTCTAAAAACAAAACCCAAACTTTTGAAATATATATGTTAGAATATATATTCTAACATATATATGTTGAAATATATATATGTTTGAAATATACATGTTAGAAATGTAAAAATGTAACAAACTAAGTCAACCATCTGATAAAATTTTAGGTCCTGCTCAATCATAAATATAAAAATATGGGTCAAGGACACATTCAAAGTTTTGTGGTTGGACTTTCACATAGCAAAAACAGGCAATTTAGAAATCTTACCTCCTGGAATTTTGAGTAATTTGTAGAATCCTAGTGAAGCAGCTAACAATAGCTACATAAATACAGCAGATGGTTATGTAAATTAATACCATAAATATATTTTCTTATAAATACTATGTTTACATAATCATCTTCCAGAAGTGGACTACTTACTAATTATGTAGTCAAATTATTAAAATGGCATAAATCTAGAAATAGTAAATTCCAAGGGGATTCAATATGCCAATGAAAGCTTAAGCTAGTTTCTGAGAGAAATTCTACTTCTCACCTCATCTTTTTTTTATGTTTATTTATTTGAGAGAGAGCACTAGTGAGTGTGGGGGAGGGGCAGAGAGACAAGGAGAGAATCCCAAGCAGGTTCAATGCTCAAAGCAGAGTCCAAGGAGGGGCTTGATCTCACTAACTGTGAGATCATGGCCTGAGCCAAAAATCAAGAGTCAGATGCTCACCTGACTGAGCCACCCAGGTGCCCCTCACCTCATCTTAAATCTACTCTGCACACATGCTGAACAGATCTCACCACAACACTAGCTTATCAGTTGATCTGAACTTTTCAAAACAAAGTACTATGACAATCACAAGACTGTATTCATCTTTGATATAATCAGAAAATTCGGTGAATATTTTTTGTCTTTTTAAAAACGAACTCCTAAACTGAAAAATTCTAAGGCCGAGCCAGGAAATAATTCATTAAAGTCCATCCATTGGCTTTTATTAAGAAAAACTGATCTCATAATGACAGCATAAACTCTTAATAAACCTTGTCATTTGGTTTAATCTGCTCATAAATCCTCCCCTCCTCCCCATAAAAGCTCTATATATTCAACTGTTAAGATCCTCAAGCAACATATTAGTCCAGAAACAAGAGTTTTTCAAGTGACCGTTTGGGTAGTCTTTTAATAAAAAAACTGTGGTTTTTTTGTTTACCTATGGACACATAGTGGGCTCCATACACAGAGGTCAAAATACACATATGTAAACAATGTGAAGAAATTATATTTTAAAGATTAGGGGGGATCCAGAGGGATTATATACGACAAAGATTAGAAGCTCCTTGGGGGAAGAGGGAAAAAATGGAACACTAACTGGTAGCAGTGTATAAAACATGGCAAAATTCAAGTCATTTGCAGTGAGATATGGGAAATAAACCCTCTACCACTACCAAATATTTAGCATATTCTACATTGCCCACTAATGCTTATATATAGATTTTGTCAAAGAAGATGACAAATGCTCAGCTGACCCTGGAAATGCACATTTACTAAATAACAGAATATTAAGCAATATATTCCACAGCTGGGGTTCAATAAAGAAACACAGATTCCTTGTGGACGTATATCTGCTGTAAAGGATAATTTAGGGTACACAAACTACTTTTAACTTCCTACACTATGAGACATGGTAATTCATAAATTATATTTTGTAATACAAGGCAGTCACCTCAAAATTATCTATGGTAATGATAAATAAGTGCATGAGGGGTGCCTGAATGGCTCAGTGGGGTAAGTGGCCAACTCTTGATTTTGGCTCAGGTCAGGATCTCACGGTCATGAGATTGAGCCCTGGGTAGAGTTCCATGTTGTTGGGTTCCATGCTGGGCGTGGAGCCCGTAGAAGATTCTCTCTCCTTCTCCCTCTCTCTCTGCCCCTCTCCTGCTCTCTCTCTCTCCCCCTCTCCTGCTCTCTCTCTCTCTCTCAAAAGTAATAAATAAATAAATAAATGCATGAAAAAACTTTTTACCAATTTGAGGGAAAAAAGTTAATCTTTGGATAATTTTTCTCTCATTGGGAGTCTGAAATTTCTCATCTCATTTACTTTAAAAAATGATCACACATATTTATATTTACAAATTTGATTTTGATTAACTTGTATAACTCATCAGAGCCAAAAGGTAGAAATTATCTGTCCAAACCTATTTTACAAATGAGAAGGCACCAAGAAATAGAATGATTTGCTCAAGGTCACAAAGCTAGTTCTGCAGTAAAGGCTGAGAAATAGGACCTAGGTTTTGGACTTTTACTCCAATTCTACACATGCTATCCTGTGTACTTGCAAATGAAGTAATGGAAACCTAAAAACATAGACTTTTTATTTTTATTAATGTTTATTTTTTTTAGAGAGAGAGAAAGAGAGTTTGAGGAGGGAAGGAGCAGAAAGGGAGACACAGAATCTGAAGCAGGCTCCAGGCTCCGAGCTGTCAACACAGAGCCCCACATGGGGCTCGAACTCATGAACCATGAGATCATGACCTGAGCAGAAGTTGGACACTTAACTGACTAAGCCACACAGGCGCCAAAGAAACATAAGCTTTTTAAAGACAAAACACAAAGCACATAGGCAGGGGAGGCTGTCAGAGAATAAAGCTGAAACTTCCTTAAGTGCCATTTCTTCCTCTGCCTATTTTAACTTGTTTTCTAACCTTCTATCCTACCAAAGATAAATGACCAAAACAAACAAACAAACAAAAGGAAAGGTAAAGAGAAAAGGAAAAAAGGCAAGAAATCTAAACTTCGGGGTTTTTTTGTCTGGGACAGAGAGAAAACAACAGAGAACAATTAAATTTCTGGCAAAGCAAATCTCAAATACTCAGGCTAAATAAAATATGAGCAAAGAAAAGTTAGGGGATATATTTTTAAAGATTCACAAGTTACAGGGAGAATGGGAGTACCTCAATATTCATTAGCTCCAAACTGGAAACTACCCATCAACATACAAGGTATGAGAGGTCACTGAATGAATAAAAACTGCAGGCTGTCAATTAAAAAAACAAACAAAAAAACAAAAGGCACTCTGAAAGTAGGTTCATGGAAATGAAAAACTATTATTGAACTAAAAATTTCAATGAATAGCCAATCAGAGACTACAGAAAAAACAAACCTATACATGAGATCACCTCAAGAAATTCTTTTAGAACTCAGGTCTTTCCTCATCTTGTTAATTCCAAACATACAAACCCACCCATATCTATACCCATCCTATCCTCATACCTTTCTGTTACAAAAGAGGACTCTATGCTCTCACTTAACATAAATCCCTCTACTAGAGCTTTAAAGCCCATGCTTCAAAGGAATCTTACACTACTTACATGTCTTCTCTGGAACCTTACACTATTATCCTCTTTATATTCAACCTCTCTCTTTCAATTGGAGTACAACTTTTTTTTTTTTTTAACGTTTATTTATTTTTGAGAGAGAGACAGTGTGTGAGTCGGGGAGAGGCAGAGAGAGACACAGACACACAGCATCTGAAGCAGGCTCCAGGCTCTGAACTGTCAGCACAAAGTCTGACGCGGGGCTCGAACCCACAAACCGCGAGATCATGACCTGAACCAAAGTCAGACGCTTAACTGACTGAGCCACCCAGGTGCGCCCCTGGATTACAACTTTTAAAGATACTCAAATGCCACCCATTACTAATAAGTCTTTACGTGACTCCTGCCCCTCTAGCTACTCGTCTGCCTTTTTCTTCCCTTTGCAGTTCACCTTCTTAAAAACAAGTATTGATGCTCTCTACACTGTTGTCTGACCATTCCACCAAAATAAACTTCTCCAAGTTGCTTATTACAATGGACATTTTTAGTCCTCATTTGATTGATTTCTTACAAAAGCTTTCAACACTCCCTCTTCCAATTTCCCACTAGTTTTTCAAGAGGCTACACACTCCCAGCTTTCCTCCTGCCCCTAGCTTTTCCATCCTTGTTCCCTTTGCAGACCCATCTTCATCTTCCAAGCCATTAAATGTTGACATTCAAGGCTTAAACCTAAGCCCTTTTCTCATTTTATGCTGGCTTCGAAACTATTATTAATGTATACAGGAGGAAAGGGAAACAGAACAGATACACAAGGACTCAAAGTATACACTCATACTTTATTAATGAAAAACCCAGCCACGCAAACATATACTTTCTACGGTTTAAAATTAAGTTCATCTCTATGACTTGTCATTATTTATCTCTTAAGTAATCTCCTTCTTAAAAATAATCTAGGAAAACAAAATCCTGTACATAAAGTAAAAAGAACTTGAGAAATTGCCCACTTATCCAATTTAATAATAAGGAGACACCCGTTTTATGTCTGTAAATTACATGGAAATACCTTTCATAAGATTAACTGAAAAGTTATGGATGTATCCAATATGTGACTTTGGACAAATCCTTTCACTTAATTTCTAACTCTCTTCATTGATAAATACACACTGATAAATTAAGTGAAAGATAAACCATTCTCAGAACAAGGTAATTCTACATTGAGAAATGTAGAAGTGAGAAGCCTAAAGTTTTAGGAATACTTAGGTAAATGGCATTAGTAAATTAATACTTCAATCTAAAACCATGCTGATGAATCCTATTTAAAACTTTTTATTCTCAATACCAAGATGAAGGTTATGAGACAAAGATTATTTTATAACAGAAAAATCAACTTGTAGAGAATGAAAAAAGAAAACACACAAAAACCAAAACCAAATTCAAACAAAAGACAAAAAAAGAAAAAAGAGAAAAACAGTCACCAACAGTTGTAGGACTACAAGCTGGTAGCCTGAATTTGACCTTCACATTTATGGTTAGCCCCTTCCCTGAACATGCATTCTTCAGAGTCCCTACTACTTTTTATTGACTACACGGCATCTGAGCTTGTATCATTTGATAAAGAGGACAATATCTACTATGATGGTAACAGCATATAATTCATGAGGATGAACTCTAATCTGTTATTTCATGAGTGGTCACCTCATCTCAATGTAGCAAAACAAAATGATATCTGTAATAGGCTGAATAATGGCTTCCAACGATACCAGGTCCAAATCCTACAAATATTACGTTATTTGGAAAATCTTTGCAGGTGTGTTAAGAAACTTGCAATGGGGTAATTATTTTGGATTATACTGGGGTCCCTAAATGCAATCACAAGGGTCCTTGTAAGAGAAAGACAGTGGAAGAATTGTCACAGAGAAGTGATGTGAAGATAGAGCAAAGAGAGATTTGAAGATGCTGGCACTGAAGATTACAGTGACATATGGCTACAATCCAAGGAATGCTGCATTCTTCCCTAAAGCCTCCAGAGTGAACACATTCCTGCCAACACCTTGACTCTGGCCCACTGCAAATGATTTTGGACTTGTGCCCTCTAGATCGGTAAGAGAACAAACGTGTATGAAAAATAAGAAACTAGCGGTAAGAGAACAAACATGTATGAAAAATAAGAAACTAGAGTATAAAAAGTATTAATAGAGCTAAGGAAAGAAATTTAAGAGGCAAAAATTATTGTAGTATTTTAAATGGCATGAAAAACAATAATGAGCAGAAAACCTATAGAAAACAACCTGCAGGGGGTAAAATTCAAAACAGGAGAAAAATCATCCTGTATGCAGATAAGAATAAAGAGATGAAAGTGGGTAGATTAAAGATACAAAGAATGTAGATCCAGCAATTGAATTAGTACATTATAAAAAGAAAATCAAATACTGGAGAATAAATTAAACTTCAAAGAAAAGAGAAATTAATCCTAAACTGAGGGAAAATTTGATGATTTAAAATGTTCATCAAATACTAGATAATTTTAGTAGAAATGACCAACACCAAAGTATAATTTGATAATGAATTTCAAGAATATACAAATTCAGAAAAGTGAAACATACCAAAAAACAAAAGCAAATCAGGCTGGCCTCAAACTTGTCACATGATATGCAATAATGAAGTCATGCCTATACATGTTGAGAGTAAAGGGGAATATTCCCAGAATTCTATACCCAGCAAAGCTGGCATTTATATGTGAAGGTAATAGAAAAGGTATCATCAACCATGACAGCACTAAACAAGTGTCATCCATGTACCATTCATGAACAACCTATTTAAAGCCAAAATGATGCCACCAAGAGATTAATCAAAACCAGAAACTCAGTAATGGAGATGTCATAATATAGAGGACTTTGGGGTGGGCAAAATATGCTAAGCAAATATAGGTGACCCTTGAAAAACATGGGTTTGATCTGCACAGGTCCACTTATACACAGATTTCCTTTTTTTAAAATACAGTACAGTACTATAAATGTATTTTCTCTTTCTTATGAGTTTTTTAACATTTTTATTTAGCTTATTTTATTATAAGAATATGGTATACAACGCATAACATGCAAAATATGCACTAATCAACTGTTTATGTTTTCAGTAAGGCTTCTAATCAACAGTAAGCTATCAGTAGTTTTGGGGGAGACAAAAGTTATATGTGAATTTTTGGCCACGTGGAGAGATGGTACCCCTAACCTCCATGTTGTTCAAGGGTCAACTGCGTAACAAAAGTCAAGGGCTGAGATTTTAATTTCAGACAAAGAAAAGCATAAGACTAAGTCAATAAATACGATTGTCTTTTTTTAATTGATGAGAGTGTACTCTAAAATTATAACTTCCAAATTTTATGGGCTAAATATTTTTATGCCAGATAATACAGAACAATCCTTCAAATATACTATATATTGAAATCAAGACTATATGTTCTGTTCAAACATGCTTAAAACATTAGTTAAAAACCAAGCATTTACTTGATTGTATACTGGAAAATGGAAGGGGTAAAGTTTCCTAACATACTCCCACCCATCCTACCCCAGGACCCCTCTCCCCTCCAAAAAAGAAAAAGAAAAACAAATGACACAGACCATACTATCTGACTTTACTACAATAACAGTAGATGCTGGTAGCAGTAAAGAAAGAAGAACACTTCTGAGACCTGGATATTGCTTTAAATAAGGCATGCTTCTAATAAACCTTGCATTGAGTTTGTATATTTTTAGAATTATAGGATATTTAAAAACAATAATGAGATGTCTCATTAAAATTATCAATTTTAATGAGATGTGACCAAACATTACTCAGGAAAACTCACACTTCCTTAGTAAAAAAGTAAAAATCAGCATACTAAACATCAACTCAATAAGTAAAAAGAACAACCACACACACCTACACAAGACCTATGGAGAGAAATATATTAAGGAATATATTAAGAAAAATTAAGGTAAGGGGTGCCTGGGTGGCTCAGGCGGTAAGACTTCAGCTCAGGTCATGATCTCGCGGTTCGTGAGTTTGAGCCCTGCATCAGGCTCTGTGCTGATAGCTCAGAGCCTGGAGTATGCTTCAGATTCTGTGTCTCCCTCTCTCTGTTCCTCCCTCTCTCACACTCTGTCTCTGTCTCTCTCTTTCTCTCTCTCTCAAAAATAAATAAACATTAAAAAAAAAGAAAGAAAAAGTAAGGTAAATATGATGTTATAGGAGGAAAATACAAGTAAAAATAGGTTAAACCACTAGTCTAAGAAAAAATATTATACAAAATTAGAAATCAAACGACTGTACTTGCCTCTCGGATAGGTGTTTTGTTTTTTTTTAATAAAAACACACTGTACAATTCTTTGCCAATAAATTTGAAAATATGGAGGAAACAGACAATGTTCTTAAAAATAAATTATCAAAATTTTTTCAAGCAGTTATGAAATAGAGACCAGTAACTCTGGAACAAAATGAGAAAGTTATCAAAGAACTAAAGAGCTCTAGGGTTCATGAAAAATAAAATAAAAAAAACATAAGAACCATTCCAGGGTAAAGAAGACCAAAGAGATGTAAGTGTAATGTATAATAGTGCACTGGCTTATACATATTTGTGTGTGCAAAAAGAACATGCATGAGTATACACACAAAAGGAAAAAAATAAAATTTGTAAAACAAATGTGGCAAATGTTAATTAGTCATTCAGGTTAATATTAAAGTTCGCTGTACTTTTTTTCTTAAAATTTTGTTAACTTAAATTGTTTTCAAAATAAAGTTATTAAAAACAAAAGTGTATCAGATTTCACAATCAATATCTTACAAGCCTTAAAAGAAATAGTAATAATACCCAATTTACCTAAATTACCTAAAGAACAGAGAAAAAAGCTTCCCATTTCTTTTTACAACCCTACCATAATCCTGATTAAAAACTGAAAAAGACAGCGCCCAAAAATACAACTACAGTCTGAACATATTAATACAGAAGCAAAAAACCCTAAGTAAAATATGAATATATATTACAAATCAACAAGTAGAGCTCATTTTAAGAATTTAACTATGAGCCAACATTTAACAACCTATTAAGATGTCATCTTCTTAAAAAAAGTTCAAAGAAAAGAAAACACATGATCATCTCTTCATATGATAAAAGAGATCTGATAAAATTAATTCCATAATATAACATATATTTGAAGCCAAAGAGGACACACAGTGATTAGGACAATTCCCAGGAAAAAAACGAATACAGGATACCTGCTCTTATCCTTTAGCAATGTCTAGAAACGGTGATCAATACAGTTAACATTTTTTTAAAGGTGTAAAATTATGAGACGAGATAAAATTGCTATTTGCAAATAATAATTATGTCATGACAAACTCAAAATCTAAAACATTATTAGGAAAAAAAGTTCAGTAAGGTTATCTGATTACAGAAAATCATATAAGAAAACTATTAATAACCACTTACAAAATAAAGAAAAAATGCCAACAAAAGTATATCTGAATATATATTCAAAGAAATATTCAGGACCTTTAAGAAGAGAGCCTCAGGGGCGCCTGGGTGGCTCAGTCAGTTAAGCGTCTGACTCTTGATTTTGGCTCATGGCATGATCTCACACATTTCTGAGATCCAGCCCTGCGTGGAGTCTGCTTGGGATTCACTCTCTCCCTCTCTGTCTGTCCTTCCCCCAATCACATGCATGCCCAAGTGCTTTCTATCTATATAAATAAACTTAAACCCTCCTCCCCCCACAAAAAAAGAAAAGAGTCTCAGAATAAAAGACACTTCTATTTCCGAGACAGGAAGATTCAATATTACAAAGACAGTTACCCTCACTTTATTAATCGATAAATTCAGTGTAACCACAACTGGGTCCTTTTGTTCCCAGACCTTGATGAAATGATTCCAAAATTCTTATGAAACAATAAATGTTTGAGAATATCCAAAACATTCTAAAAAACATTAGCACTTGCCATACGTAATATTAAACAATTTCAAATTATGGTAATTAAGAGGGAATACTATTGCAGGAATGAACTGATCAGTGGAATAGAATTGAGACTCCAGAAAGACAACTGTGCAAACAAAAATTCAAAAAATGGTGTTAAAACAGCTGGCCTATTCTAATCCTCCCCTCTCCCATGGCAAGTAACTGAATCCCTATCACATAGCTTAAAATAAATATCAGGTAATTAAAGATTTAAGCTTGAAATACTAATAATAAAACAATACAAGTGCATCTAGGCAAATATTTCTATAATCTTATAGTAGGAAAGGACTTTCTGAGTATGACATTTTTTTGCCATTGTGGCAAAAAGACTCTAAAGGAATAAAAAGCAACTCCAGAGGAATAAAACTCCTACACTATAAAACCAGGCTTATAAAGTTGAAAGGCAAGTATCTTTGAAATAACTATTTGCAGGGGTGCCTGGGTGGCTCAGTCAGTGAGCACCCGACTTTGGCTCAGGTCATGATCTCACGGTTCATGGGTTCAAGCCCCGCATCAGGCTCTGTGCAGACAAGCTCAGAGCTTGGAGCCTGCTCTGGATTCTCTGTTTCCCTCTCTCTCTTTGCCCTCCTCTGCTTGTGCTTTGTCTCGCTCACTCTCAAAAATAAAATAAAATGAAAAATAAATTAAAAAAAAAATTGTCCATACAAATGGACAATACATGGAGTAATAAGCAAGCTCGCTAGCCATTAAACATAAATTCCTTTCTTACACATTATTAAAGATTAAAAATGTATAATGTCCACTATTGGCAAAGGAATACAAAAAATATGCTTCTCCTAGATAAAGAGTAAACAGCCATCTTTCTAAAGGATATATACGACACACATTAATTTTAAATGTTGATCGCCCTATAAATGTTTTTGTATATTCACACTCTGAAGTGCCCTTCTACTCCAGAAGTATTTTTTTTTTTAATTTTTTTTTTCAACGTTTTTTATTTATTTTTGGGACAGAGAGAGACAGAGCATGAACCGGGGAGGGGCAGAGAGAGAGGGAGACACAGAATCGGAAACAGGCTCCAGGCTCTGAGCCATCAGCCCAGAGCCTGACGCGGGGCTCGAACTCACGGACCGCGAGATCGTGACCTGGCTGAAGTCGGACGCTTAACCGACTGCGCCATCCAGGCGCCCCTCCAGAAGTATTTTTAAATAAATGAACTATAAAACAAAATTAAGAAGACCAAGCCACTTGCTAACGATAAATTCTTGAAATACAAAGCTCTTTGTGAAGCTGAAACTATGAGCCTCCTGGGTTCAACTCCCAGAGATGGACAAGAGTCTACATCCTGTAGAGATAGTAACAGAGATTAAAAATGCCCTGTGCAAGGCTGAAACAGAATTCTACCTCACTGAAACTAATGCCTGGGACGGAAGGGCTCTGCTGCCTATAAAAGGAGCTGGAAAAGGCTACTTACTAATCCTTACCTGGGGCTATACTTTGAATGAAGTTAGGTGCCCAGTGAGCAGAAGTATAGAAATCTTTTAGTCTGTCTTTTCTTGGGAGAGATAAGGCTGATTCTGATGCTATTGAGAATCAGGAACCACACCTCCAATATAAGACATGGTTTCAGACTGGACACCCTAGGGCCAAGATGTGGGCACATACAAAAACACTGGATAAGGGCGAAAACAAAAAACTTCTAACATGAGAATGCAAAACCGAATTCCAAAACACATGAGGGAAAAAAAAAACCAACTAACATGGACAAACAAAACAAGAGACATGAAGAGGAAAAAATTTTAAACAGAAACCAAATCAGAATAGGTGGCTATTAGAGACAGAGATCCTGAAAAGGAAAAAATACTCACTGAAAATTAAAACAACTTGAGGCCACGTAAACTCTAGCTGAATAAAGTCAAGAGGGTAATTAGTAAATTGAAAACTGATACTTAGGTAGTATCTGGAACATAACACAGAGATTAAAACGAACACCACAAAAGCAATATTCAAAAATTTAGGGGCGCCTGGCTGACTAAGTCAGTAAAGCATGTGACTCTTGATCTCAGGAATGTAAGTTCAAGTCTCATGTTAGGTGTAGAAATTACTTAAAAATAAATTTTTTAAAAAGACGGGGCGCCTGGGTGGCTCAGTCTGTTAAGCGTCTGACTTCGGCTCAGGTCATGATGTCACAGCTCGTGGGTTCGAGCCCCGCACCGGGCTCTGTGCTGACAGCTCAGAGCCTGGAGCCTGCTTCTGATTCCGTGTCTCCCTCTCTCTCTGCCCCAACCCACTCGCATTCTGTCTCTTTCTCTCTCAAAAATAAACATTAAAAATTTTTTAAAAAGAAAAATATAAAGGTTAAAGAATTTCCTAGAATTGAAAGATACTTGTCTTTAGATCAACAATGCACATCAACCACGTATTTCAAGGAATACTTACAGCACAGCATACACATATCTAGGCATATGAGAATGTGTTTAGAATAGTAATATTTATATCACACTTAAAAACAGGACTCTGTCCTACATACATTTTACATAGATTAATGTAATCACTGCTACAACCCCCCCACAATACAGATAATATCTCATTATCTCTGTTTGCAACTTGCCAAAGGTCACACAGTGGTGACAGATACAGAAAAGGAATCTTTTTAAAACTATCAGAGAGAAGACCCTCCCCTGTTCATGCTCTGTCTCTCCCTGTCTCAAAAATAAATAAAACGTTAAAAAAAAATTAAAAAAAAAAAAAACTATCAGAGAGAAAAATTATATACAAAAGCCTAACAGCTAGGTAGAAACCAGACTTCTCAGGGAGTAAAGTTTCATGATACAATGAAATAATACCTTAAGGGTACTAATAGGAAAGGGGGGTACCTATTAGCGAAAAAGTCTTTATTTGCTAAAAGAGAAAGAAATGTATAAAATATACTTTCAGACAAAAACTACAGATGTCTACAGGCCACACTCTGTTATTAACAATATTACTAAAGGATATACTTTAGCAAGAAAGGTAAATCCAGGAATGAGATATAAGGAACAGTTAAGCATAATAAAATATATTGGCTGATTACATTAGGTGTTAAATATAAAAAAGAAAATGACTTTTTTATGCTACAAAAAGAGGAAATAAAATTATAGACAGTTATACAGAAGATAAAGGAATGTTGTGTTTAATCAAATATGAGCTCACAGAAAAAAAACCTCACCAAATATACAAGGAAACAGGCTGCCATGAGTAGGAGTTAACATGACAAATATAAGATATAAAATAACTACGTAAGGAGTATTTAACAAGATTTTTCTCTCTCACACACACACACAAACACACACACACACACACACGAAAATGAGAAGAAATTATTTAAAAATTACCAGGCAAATTGGGAAAGAATTAAATGCCACTTTTGGAACTTAAGAATTAAAAATTTATTTACTTATTTTTAATGTTTATTTATATTTGAGAGAGAGAGCACGCGCACAAGCGGGGTGGGGGCAGAGAGAGAGAGAGGGAGACACAGAATCAGAAGCAGGCTTCAGGCTCTGAGCTGTCAGCACACAGTCTGACACGGGGCTTTAACTCATGAGTGCCGTGAGATCATGACCAGAGCTGAAGTCAGATGCCCGACTGACTGAGCCACCCAGGTGCCCCAAGAATTAAAAATTTTTTAAAAGAATTAAAAATTTGTTGATGACAAAATTTCAAAGGATGACAACAGACTAAAAACGAACGCAATAAATGTAGTTGACTGATTTGAAGAAATAAATAAATAAAATTATGTTCACTTCAAAAAAACCTACAACCAAGGATGAAGGAAAGGGGAAGGAGAAATAGAAAATCAAATTCTCCATAAACAGAAAGTAGCATAAATAGTCCACATAAGTAGGTTCTTAGAAATTTAAGACTTGGACATTGTAGGACCCCTGAAAGCCCAGGAATTATGAACTAACCTCTCTCTGTTGATGTCAACTCCCTAGAACATGGTAGTAGTAGCAGAGTTCTTTATACTCTATAATCAATATTTATTCCACTATGAAATCAGAAAACACCAGTAAAATAATGGTACCTTACTCTACACATACATACAGCTTAATCTCATTTAACAAACGCTCCTCTAGTACCTCATATTTATTTTTAATTGTGTATGTGAGAGAGAGAGAGCACAGGCAAGCAGGGGAGAGGGGCAGAGGGAGATAGAGAATCTTAAGCAGGCTCCACACTCAGCACGGAGCCTAACATGGGGCTCAATCCCACAACACTGGGATCATCACCTGAGCCAAAAATCAAGAGTCAGATGCTCAACCAAGCCATCCAGGTGACCCATTATCTATTTTCTAAACATACATAAATCATAGTCTCTAACTTTGTACATCTTTATTTATTTTTATTTAATTTTTATTTATTTTTGAGAGAGAGAGTGCAAGCAGAAGAGGGGCAGAGAGAGAGGAGACCCAGAATGCGAAGCAGGCTACAGGCTCTGAGCTGTCAGCCCCCCACCCCCCATGTGGGGCTCAAACTCACAGACCACAGATCATGACCGGAGTTGAAGTCAGACTCTTAACCAACTGAGCCACCCAGGCAGCCCCATCTTGCTTCAGTTAGAAGTTTCTTATAGGGTCCATTAGTTTGCAGCTCATAGGGCTAAGACCTCCGGAATGTTGCTCCAATCTCCCTCAGGCCTAAAATATTTTCACAGGTTTCTTATTAAATATTCTTTTAGGGACGCCTGGGTAACTCAGTCAGTTAAGCGTCCGGCTTCCACTAAGGTCATGATCTCATGGTTCGTGAGTTTGAGCCCCATGTGGGGCTCTGTGATGACAGCTCAGAGCCTGGAGCCTGCTTTAGATTCTGTCTCCCTCTTTAGATTCTGTCTGCCCCTCCCCTGCTCATGCTCTGTCTCTCTCTCTCTCCTTCAAAAATAAACATTAAAAAAATAAAATGTAACTATTCTTTTAATAAAGCTCAATCTGATAGTCAGTTAAATCAACAAATAACTGTACTCTTAAGTTTCTCCTACAATATAACCTATAAAAGAATTATGCAGATTTATAAGAGTTCTTTTGAAAAGAAACACGTCCTTGTTATTAAAAAAATTATTTACACATTTTATAAACTTAGGGTTCCAATACTAAAAACATTTAAATCATGTAACATATTTCATGTTAAATAATGAATCTCAATTGTTCTAAAGAAACTATCTTCATCACCTGCTCCTTTAAAAAGTTATATACAAATACAGTACGCAATATTTTTTTTGAGAGAGAGAGTGGGAACAAGCACGAGTTGGGGAAGGGCAGAGAGAGGAGAGGGAAAGAGAGAATCCTAAGCAGGCTCGACACCCAGCATGGAGCCTGATGCAGGGCTGGATCTCACCACTGTGAGATCATGACCTGAGTGGAAATCAAGAGTTGGATGCTTAACCGACTGAGCCACCCAAGCACCCTGGCAGTATTTCTGATAAGGAACTGAATATAGGGTTTTAAATATGTCATCCAAAATGTAAAATACACGCACAAACAGTTCCCATCAGTTTTGTACTCCCCTCCTCCCAAATTTTGACTTTGCTTATTACAGGAATTTACTCCTTTAACACTTGATGTAGGACTGTGGCTCTTTGGGGGCACTTTTAGCAAATGCTCTTAAAATCCTACTGACAATTCTAATCCAACCAGAAGGCCTCTGATCTATCAAATCAAATCTTCTTTGGCAGAAGCAACCTCTCAATTAGCATGATTCTGCCCCTCCAATTTGAAATTCTAGGGGGGGACAGTGCCATTTAATTTTCTGTGGAATATCTCTGAACAATAATCCCAAGCTAATAAGGGTTTCCCATGCTGCACTGGTTCAAACCTGAAGATCTTCAAACAACCCCCCAAAAACAAAAAACATACAAACAAACAAAAAAAACCATGACTATAGTTAAGCTTCAAAGTTCCTATACAAAGTTCTGGAAAGAAAATATATGAAGGGCATTAAATCTCATCAGAAAATGGAATTATCATTTGTGTCTCACTGACATTATGACTAAAATTCAACATTCAGAACTGAGAACTTAAAAAAATTCTTTTCTTCTACTACATTATAACATCTTTGCCTTTTCTTCCCTCTAGGTGTTATTCTCTCCTACACAGCCTCCAAGTTTTATTCTTGTATCTACAAATTCAGTCTCCTTGCAAACTTTATACCATTTCTGTTCCTGTTCTTACAACCTTGATCACAATCTGTTCTATTTTCCTGTTCTTGCCTTTAATTGTTTCTCATTCTTGGGTTTAGGGGAGTAAGAAGGTAGAGTTCAGGCAAGTCAGCTGCAAGGGGAAACATTTCAGTGAACTCATCAAGACTGAGTTTACAAGGTAGAAGAGAAATGGCTACTACACACACTTCAGGGAAAGCTGACGGGCTACTGAGCAACCCACAGTACTGGAGATGAGGACTAATGGTACATGTTCTTTGAAGTTTTAATACTAGTGAAGAGCCTGATTCTTGGTCTAAATTTGGATACAGTCTTCCAATTACTGAATAATTTTTCCTGGTCAGAGGACAAGGAAACCACCATTATTCAAGCTATAAAAGGAGGCTACATTATTCATCACTGGTTATCTCATAAGATATACAACATGCTTATAAACTGATCAAAAAGTTATCTAAGATTGCATTTATATGAAATATCAAAAAAAATCTATAGAGACAAGAAAGTAGATGAGTGGTTGACAAGGGCTGGAGGAGAGGAGAATGGGGAGTGACTGCTAATGAGTATAAAGTTTCTGTGGGGGAGATATAAATGTGCTAAAATTAAATTGTGGTTAATGGTTGCACAATTCTGCGAATACGCTAAAAACTACTGAGATACAAACTTTAAATGGGTCAATTTTATGCTATGTGAGTTATATCTCAATAAAGCCATTTAAAAAGATGGTCTTACACGGTTTTCTGTATATTTTATTTTGCATAAAAAGATTATTATTTTTATTTTTTTCCAAGTTTATTTATTTATTTTTGAAAGCAGGGGAGAGAACGAGTGGGGGGAGGGACAAAGAAATGGGGAGAGAGAGAATCCCAAGCAGGCTCTGAGCTGTCAGGGCAGAACCGGATGTGGGGCTCATCTCACAAACCCTGAGACCTTGACCTGAGCCAAAATCAAGAGTCCAGCGCTTAACTGACTGAGCAATGCAGGTGTTCCTGCATTAAAAGATTTTTAAAGATGACTATAGATTATATGGGACAACATGGAAAATACTACATTAAATTTTTTCAAAGATTATCTGAAAACTTCCTTGGCTGCCCAATATTTCATCTTACAGCTTCAATTAAATATTGACTTCACTCTTAGATTTAAATATTTCTTCCAAAAAACCAAATTTCATCCAAAGGAATTATAATGCAAAAAGACTGTTACAGAGTTAAATAATACCTAAATTTAAATGTCCTAAATTAAAACCTTAAAAATGAAATTTCAAAAAGCAAACCAAAAGTGACCAAGCAAACCAAGCAAAATAAGTCAAATACAGCTCTTCTATGCTAAATAGCATTTCCATGAAGTCCATGACACAGGTCATTTTTTTCCGACCAAAAATTATTCAAAAATAATCAGTCTTCGCTGAATTAGGGAAAAATATACAACTACCTTGGGGGTGCCTGGGTGGCTGAGTTGGTTAAGTGTCTGACTCTAGATTTTGGCTCAGGTCATGATCTCATGGTCCGAGATCTAGCCCCATGTCAGGCTCTGCACTGAGCAGGGAAACTATTTGGGATTCTCTCTCACCTTCTGCCCCTCCCTTGCTAATGCACACACGTGCTCAATGGCTCTCTCCCTATCAAAATAAATAAATAAACTTAAAGAAAAATGTACAACTACCCAAACCATAGTTACTTTGTGCAGGTTATGAGCAGCAGTCTCAATTTCACATGGTATGTGCAAGTCAGAGCTTGTTGCTTTTGATGTTTCCTCCATGTTTTCTCACAATTTATTTACTTTATTTTTAAATTTTTATTTATTTATGGGGGGGGGGGGTGGAGAGCAAGGTGCAGGGGGAGAAAAAGAATCCCAAGCAGGCTCCATGATCCAACGTGGGGCTCGATCCCAGGACCCTGGGATCGTGACCTGAGCTGTAATCAAGAGTCAGTTGCTCAACCCAGTGAGCCATTCAGGTGCCCCATATTTCATGATTTTTTAATGTGTCAGTATCTTCTAGACATGTGCTGTGATATGAACTACATGCTCCATAAGGTAGTCTTACTAAACTTCTAGGTATGTACTAGCAGTACATACAAAGGTATGTACTGCATAATTTTTAAAAGTAAACTTTAGAAGTACATAATTACCTGAAAAATATCTAAGCTCAATTTAGTTTGAGGTTTCTAGTGACTATAAACATTAGATACTGACCTATTTTCACTAACAGCTATAGTATGAGCAAAACATTGAAAAGATGTGGAAAACATGGAGCTATTTAAAGTTTTCTAAGAATGTTCTATAGTATTCACAATTTCAATTTGCCTCATCTGTCAACTATTTCAAATTTCTCAGTTTTGAATAACTGTCTACAGAAGTGGATTCAATTTCCAGTCTGTTATTTTTTAATCCTTGCATATTTGAGGATTCAGACTCAGACTGACCTAGAAAATAACTGACTCCCTTAGCCAATCCATCCTTTTTCCTTTTGCTTAAAATAAACAAACCCCCGTGTGACTGAGCATTTATATGTTTGCTGATAACCTGAAAGAAGTGGAAATAAAACTTACTAAATATTTAAGACAATGAAAGATTTATTGTCTTAACAATATGTAGCAATTCTAAATATTTTACACAAAATACAGAAAAGAGGACCAAAAAATATTTGCCTCTAAGAGAAAGACTTCGGTCCATACATTTCAAAACAGATTCATTCACTGAGTCCACAAGTTTTGATGAGATGTTTTGTGTATGGAAAAGGGTGTTGGGGAAGAGAAAACATTTGTTTTTTTTTAAGTGAAGATTCTATCTTTCTAAGAGCTTAAAAAAAATATATATCCAACTACCTCCTATACTTGATTAGCCACACCTCAAATGACATGACCTAAAGTGAATTTTTCAATGCCCTGCCACTTCTCCTACTCAGTTCCCTGTCTCAGGAAATAGATCTACCATTAGTCATAAGCTCACAGAATCCTGTATTCTACCCTTATCATAGCACAGAAGACCCTGTGAATTCTCACTCATTTTAGATTGTAAGATCCATGAGGGAAGGGATTATGTCTTTTTTATTCATAGTACGTTGCATACAGTCAGACACTTGTTTAATATGTAGGACAAAGGAGTGACAGCCATTATCATGACTTCTCTCTTGTCAACAGAATTAGGAATTCTTTTCTACCCAGGAAAGGTATTCCCGGACGATGACCTCTGCAAACAAACTATACCCTACCATTTCCATCTTGTTATTCTACAAAATGCATAATCTAATTTTTAAAATCTCTATAGAAATTTAATTGATTTCTAGTAAGAAAATATTGGACCCTAAAACAAATGTGCAGCCTATTAATCAAAAATCTGATTTTCAGATTAGTGTTCATTAATGACTTTTAAAAGTTTCTTGACATCATTAGTTACATACTCTTATTGTTGAAAAATGCCACAGAACATATACCAGAGGAAACAAAAGAGAAAGATGTAGTTTTGACTGTAAGTTAGAGCCTATACAGTCTCTTTCCCTGTGCTATTTATCTGCTCAATCAATAGTCATGAATGGGTAAAATTTTAAAAGTCTTTTCTATATGAGAAGCAAAGTATAAGGTAATTAAAAAAAATTTTTTTAATGTTTATTTTTGAGAAAGAGAGAGAGACAGAGCATGAATGGGGGAGGGTCAGAGAGAGAGGGAGACACAGAATCTGAAGCAGGCTCCAGGCTCTGAGCTGTCAGCACAGAGCCCGATGCGGGGCTCGAACTCGCGGACCGTGATATCATGACCTGAGCCGAAGTAGGATGCTTAACCGACTGAGCCACCCAGGCACCCCAAGTACAAGGTAATTTAGACACAAAGGAATAATTTCTGAGAGCTAAGAAATCCACTTTCAATGTATTTTAGACAAAAGTATCTTTAACTTAGTCTGGGAGTTTTACTGTATAAAATGAATTAATCTCATTTGCACTTAAGGAGCTCCTTATTCTATTGACTATAGCACACCATTACACTAGATCACACTAGACCGCTGACTAGTAGAAGTACTTACTTATACTATCAGGAAGCATTTACATAGATAGAGAAAAATGAAGATGACAGATATGGAGTAATTAATACAGGGTTAAGTTGTGGGTTGACAGCAAAACAAAATCTGCTATTTCTAAGATCAGCCCCTAACATCCCAAACAGGCTTACACACTCTCAGCAAGGATAATAACTACTGTTTTAAATAGTGAAAATTTTATTTACTATCTATTTACATTCTAAAGCATAATGGCATACTGCAAAGATGTTTTTCTAAAGCCTGGTAAGCAATCTGTAAACAGTTGTAAACCTTGTAAACAATCCTGTTTGCAAAACAAGAGAAGAACCAATATATAGCCACTCATTGCTTACCCTTAATATTTTCATTTCTGAAATTTGGTAACAAAGGTAAGTAAGCAAGTTGCATCTCCTATAGATATAATGTCAAATTAGATGCACTTTTCTACCACTCACACTAAAGAAAAGGAGCAATACTTAAAAAACAAAAACAAACAAACAAAAAAAGCCAAGGCCTTTATTCAGTCAGTAATGAATTACATTCTTAGAAACACCAGAATAGTTCTTGAATAACATATTAAGAGAAATAATTAAGCTACATATAGCATGACTCAAAACACACAAAAAAACCCATTTATCTATCTACATCCCTGCCTGAGATAGTCATAACACACATTTGAATAAAAAGAACGAGCCTAAATTTAAAATGGATTGTATGTGACCTATGCTCTCATAATTTGCTATATTTCTGGCTCACAATCAATTTTCTTTGTCATGTGTTCATCAGAAAGTAAGCAAGGAGACTACAAGGATTAATCCAATATTGAACATCTACTTAAAACAAATGAAACCTGGTCCTTGCTTTCAAAGATTTATTTTTAAAAAATCTTAATAATGAAATATTCCATTTATAGTATAACTTTTACTGTAAGCCCAATTAGGTAGCTTGTGCTTAAGACTATATTCTTCTTAAATTCACTAAGAATTTCATTTGAATAAAGGAATGATGAAATCATGTCAGTGGGTTGCAAAGTAGTGAACATAAGTAAGGTAAAATTGCATGTGGCTTGTGGTACCAGTTATATTATGCCTTTATCTTATATTCTTTTTATATAACAAAGTTTAATAGTTCTTGGTAAAAAGCTCCTTTTTTAAAAAAAGATTTTATTTTTAAGTAATCTTCACATCCAACAGTGGGGCTCAAACTCACAATCCAGACATCAAAGGTCACATACTCCATGGACGTGAGCCAGCCAGTGGCCCAAGTACTTGGTAAAAAGCTCTAAAGAGAGCTGACATGATGTGACATATGACACTATACTTTTCAAATTTAGTGTACACGTCTACCTCAGATCCCAGCTCAATCACAAGGTCCACTCACTGAGTATGATGGAAATGTAGTTATAAGCTTCAAAATCAAATACTTTCTTTGTATCTATTTATTTAGAGAGAAAAAGAGAGAGCGCGTGCATGAGCAGGGGAAGAGCAGATAGAGAAGGAAAGAGAGAATCCCAAGCAGGCTCAGCACTGTTAGTGCAGAGCCCGATGTGGGGCTCGATCCCGCGAACTGTGAGATCATGACCTGAGCTGAAATCAAGAGTTGGATGCTTAATGAGGGCACGTAGGTGGCTCAGTTGGTTAAACATCTGACTTCAGCTCAGGTCATGATCTCACAGCTTGTGAGTTCGAGCCCCACGTCGGGCTGTGTGCTGACAGCCTGGAGCCAGGAGCCTGTTTCAGGTTCTGTTTCTCCCTCTCTCTGCCTCTCCTCCCCCACTCCCCCCGCAACGCTGTCTCTCTCTCAAAAATAAATGAACGTCAAAAAAAAATTTTTTTTTTTAAGAACTGGATGCTTAACCGACTGAGCCGCTCAGGCACCCCAGTATAATCAAAGATTTTCTAAACCATCACAACTGCCAACAATTTCTTTTAGCAGAAGCAATAAAACTGCATATATATAACAACTATGAGAAGTCCAAGGACATGTGTTTAGCTTCTGTTACTAGCTGTGAAACTGAACAAGTAACTTAACCTGTCTCAATTTCCTCATCTGTTAAGATACAACTAACAGTAGTATCTACCTCATATACAGAAATATGAAGATTTAATGAGATAGTAATTAAAAATTTTCTATGATAATGCCTGGCATACTGCCCAATATTAGCTATCATTGTTAGTAGCTAATGTTAAAGCTAGAAAAACCTAAAAGGTACACAAAGAATCAAATTTATGATTCTGGTCTCATTAGTATCATACCTCAATAAAGGAGTCTAAGCAGCCACAGACTGTCTATATAAAATTATTCATTTTAAAATTCAATAAAGGAAATTTTACTGTGCATTTTTCAAATACTGGAAATAGTTTAACAGTTTGATATGGTTTAAAGTTCAGCTTTAAGGTTCATATGAACAGACTATTCATAATGTTAGACATTTATTTTGGTTTAAATTAAATCAGTTGAGTTATCTCCCATCTTTAACTAATACATCATCTAATTACTGTGATTCCACCACTCCGGTTAAAAGGTTGCCTAGGTCATAATATCTGCAAATATAACTCTGGAAAGAGATGCAAGATTATGAATGTCCTATTAACCCTTAACTGGAAATTAAAATGAAACCATTAGGTCTAGAATCAATCAACCTAATTTTCTACACCAACGTAAGAACTCTCCCACATTTCTGATTTGTATGATCTTCACACTTAAATATCCAGGTTCAATGAAAATAATACATAGGAAGAAAAGCAGCAATGTCCACTACTTGAAAGCTCTTAACTTTTTCCACCACCTCCAAAGCAATCACTCCCACTCTCAGGTAGATTGTGCCTAATATTTACAAAATATCTGAGTATCTACTATCCACAAGGTCCTGTGGTAGGCCTCAGGGATAATAAAAAGCTATTGTATTTTCCCCGTCAGAATTTGTAATTAAATTGAACAATTATAATTACAACACAGACACCTAGCAGTATACTATTAAAGCCACACAAATAATACAATAGATACTACTATAGAAGTACAGAGAAATGAGAGATGAAACACTGTGATCAGAGAAGGCTTTGTGGGAGAGGAAATACTAGAAAAGAGCTTTGATACAGAGGAAAGCAAAAGCTGGAAAAGGAAGGGCAAGAATTCCAAGCTACCACTTAGCATGAGTGACAGACAATCCACTGAGAGAAAAGTACAGGGTGTGTTCTAGAGATGGAAAGCGTACCAGTTTGGCTGAAATAGATCAGTCCTGAGGTTCAGTCATGGAAAGTGTCAAAAGCGCAACAAAGATTTCTAAACCTTATTCTGGAGGAAAAGGGAATCACTGAGTATGCTGAGCAAAGAAATAATATGGTGCAAATAGTTTATTAGGACGGGGTTTGTAATGGTTTATAGAATGGGGGAGGGAGATGCAGCACAAGATGAAAGTGGGAAAGACCAGCTGGAGTGCTGAAACCATGGTCTGGGTATGAAGTGACAAGACCTGTAGTATCTCAACACAATTTTTCAACCTTAAAGGACACAGGAGCCACCTGAAAACCTTAATATATTTATGTAAAGACTCCCTATTTTTTTTTTTTTACAAGAACTGGTTAATTAGAATAATTTAGTTTTCTCACTCTCTCACATTTTTTTCCTGTAGCAGTATCTTCTTGCTCATTTCTAATCATAGACTGTAACTCCTCTTCAAAATAGCAACCCTTGTCTTTCCTCACTTACTGATCACTCTAGTCTAAACATTCACGGTTGCTTTATTACTCTTATTCTTTATCCTCTGTTTAACTGTCTATTCCCACCTAACCACTAACTCCAAACCCATGACCTCTCCAGCTTCATATAATCAAATAGATCTAATCATACTCTCTTCCGTTACCTCTTAACTTTTTCACTTTTATAGATATATATAAGTTCTATATGCCTACAATCTTTACAACTTCTTCTAAAGTCTCTACTCAATCTCTTATAGTATGGCTTTCAGATTCACTGCTAAAACTGTGCTCAAAGAATCAGTAAGTCTCTATTCCTGTATCTCAAGATTTCACAAACTCAATAGCAGCTACTATTTATCTAGTACTTTCTTCATGGTAGAAGAAGTCAAGTATTTTACACAATCATCTCATTTAATCTTCAAGAATATCTTATGAGAAAGACTTTTCCATATGACAAATAAAGAAAACTAAGACTTAGAGAAATCAAGTGGCTTGCTCCAAATAACCCCACTAGGAAATTCTACCACCTTCTCCCCTCTAAAGCCTTTAATGTGGTTGTATTGACTGTATGTACATAGAAACATTCCCCTTAATCCTTCATTAAGGACACCAACCATTTGAGAATTTAATATTGATTCCATTCCTCAATCTGAACAATGATAGGTGAAGACATAAAACCGTCTAGCTCTGTTGACTTCTGAAACTTGGGGAATGACAAAATGAATTTAACTTCTGAATGTTTTCAGAAGACACTCTTGTAATGGATGACTTAATCTGAATCATAGTGTTAACATTCAGCTTTTCAATTTTTGATTCCTAGGAACAAGAAGGCTCATTTAATTGGGACAAATTCACTTAGGAAGATTTGGAAAATACTTTTATATCTACATAGTTCTGATTCTGGCATGTTACTTAGATTCTGAGTCTATTTCTTCATTTGTAAAACAGAGATAACATCATATATGTTAGAGGGTTGTGGTGAAAATTAAAGCTTGACAAATAATAAACTATGGCTTTTATTATTCACTTTATCTAGAAGTAGTTTGGTCTCATAGGATTTTAATTTAAATCATACCAGTGACAAAAACTCTAATGACTTTCAATCCAGATCCTACATAAACTGAGTCAATGGATTCCAAATAAACATATTAAGAATTATAAAAGCTCAAGCTCCCTTCTTCATCACACATTCAAGGAATGTTTAAAACATCTCTTATTTTATAAACACATGTATCAATAGTCTACTTTATTAATACACATTAACATCTAGTACTTTTCCCTCAGTCTCTTTAAAAAATTCTAAAGTCTATTAGATTTTAGATAAAGGTACACAGAAGCTCACCTCTCTTAAACCTTTACTTTCTCTAGCTCCTCCTACCTGCCTCAGCAAAAGAAAAGCTAGGTAAAGAGATTATCTAGGTAGTATATAGATAGTAGCTAGGACTTGCAAAGGTCAAAATCATCAAGGAATATATTCTGGAGACTCAATCAAATACAAAATCTTTACTCATGTAATATGAAGTACATTAGAAAGAGCAAAAGAAGAATACAATCAACCTTTTGATTTTTATATCATTTAACCCAAGCTCCTTTCATATTAGGGCAGTTCGTCATCCCAGATAGAAATTCACTGAATTTCTTGGTTAATAATGCAATAATAGATGAAGCAACTGAATTTTAAAAATTTTGCCACCAACATTATTTGAAATGTAAGAACACATTCTGGCATAAAATTACTACCCAAGGTACAAGAAGAAACAAACTTTTGCCCAGTTGCCTCACACCTTCCCTTCACCCATCGTCCACATATTTCACAGGGCCACACCTTGTTTTATCTTCTTGCTTAACTCTTATAGGACTCCACTTGAGCCAATTTTCTTACATGGCTGCCTCACTTCTCTGATCTAAGGATGGAAAGTAATCAGTACCACTCAGAGGCAGGTGCTCAGGCAAGAGTTCGATAATCATGGGGGGGGGGGGAGAAGGAGGAGGAGGGGGATCATCAAAATATCACCCTATAATTAATTATTTCTACATGATCATAGACTTACACCTTAAGAAATTAATCCAGCTCTCATGCGTGAGCACTTCAAGGATAATAAGCTCTCTGTGGACATGGCAGTCTTTAAATTATTAAATAAACATTCATAGTTAAACCAGAATCAGCTACACATTCTGTTGGCCATTATACAGTCTAGGCATAATGTGAACAAATTCAAAGACTGTAAGTTTTTGGTAACTGTTTAGCAATGTTTACAATGTGACAACATGATGTTGCTATAGATTCCTTTGAAAAAAAGTTAGGTATTAGGAAACAAATTTTCACACAAAGGTTTATTAACAAGTCAAGATAGCAAGACCCAGCCTGAACCCACAGAAAGATATAATGTGTTCTTATAATGCCCTTCACATCAAACTACCCAGGGTCCTGTGCTTGTTCAAGCCTATAGTCTCAACCACCCTGTCTCCAACCTAAGAGTTCTTCCTTCCTCTTTCTCCTAAGAGTTTTTCTAGACTTCCCAATCCCAACAGAAAAATCAATAAAGCCTACCTACAGGACTATCTTCCCTAAAGAAGAATCACAAATTTAAAATTCTTTTAATTAAGACACTTATTTCTAAGTAACACACATCTTTAGAACACTGAAACATCTAAATGCCTGGTATGGTCAAGGCATACTGAATAGACAATGTTAACAGAATAAAAAAATTTAACAACTGGGCATGCATTTGACAATACGGTATACCACTTTAGCTTTACCAATATGCAAAAGCTGAGACTCAAAAGGTTAAAGGATTTGTCCATGGACACAGGTATTTTGGAGCACAGCCATGACTAAACATTTCTTATCTCCCAGCGCAGTGTTCCCTTCAACAGGTTATATTGTAATTATGATCATCACTTCAGCCCTCCAATCTAAAATATAAAAAAATACAACCTGTGTTTTAAAAAAGAATGTGAAAACAAATTTATGTAAATTTCCACCAAAAAAGAAATTTTGATGACGCCAGCATTTAACACAGTTATTTCTCAAATACAATCTGAGACAGCTAGCTAAACCTTACTGGTCTTAATATACCCCTCCCATAATAAAATTACTTCACTGAGGTGAAAAATGTTTGAGGATATCCAATCAAAAATGTCTTAAGCAACTTCCATGTGAAGTTCTCATTAATGGCTGCAACTTGCAACTTAAAAGTAATCATCCCTACATGACTGAATGTTTATTCAGATATATGTGAGTTATACATAAGAACAGAACTACAACACGAGGCCAGGGATGTGACTTTAGGCTTCAATTTTTTGACAAAAGAAACATTAAATCAAAGGTAACATCTAGGATTAGAAAATAGGCAGTGGGGTGGGTCACCATCCCTCTAATCAGTTTTCTACTCTGTAAAGAGTTACAGAAATGCAGTATTTGTAAAAGGCCCAATATGTTAAAAAGATAAAAGCTGTTAAAGTGAAGTTGTTCCAATTAGAGAGGAATTGGGGAGTAAGCCCCGTTGGACTCCTGTGAGCTCTGGAACTCAGAAGGCTCAGCAGAGCACAGTTTAAATAAATAAATCCTCTGACTCTTCAGAGCTCTTTGCATCTTTAAAAAAAAAAAAAAAAGTGGTTGTGTTTAAAATCCCAACGTGCGAGTTTGAAAAGATTAAGCCTTTTTCCTCAGAACCATTTTTTTAATTTCGAATTTCTAATACCTATATCCCATTGATTTTTACACCTCCCATTACTCTTCCAATCACTTCTTACAGTTCATTCGGCTCATTATTCCAATTAGCAGAAAATTCAGTGGGGAGGGCAGGGGCGGCACAGATTTCTTTGGACAACTTAAGAACGACCTTTGTGGATTTGTAAGTCCCATGCGGTGCTTGAGAAGAGAGAAGGAAAAAGACCTCAGGTGGGTGATGAAATGTTCAAAACGTATCTAAACTGCGGTTGCTAAAAGGCTCTCCACAGTCAGCTGTCTTTCAAGAAAATATTTAAAATCTACAGGCAGAACAGAACCATACCTCAACCATCAAACTCTGACGTTAAGAACTTTTACCAATTTACACAGTTAAAAATACGAGAAGAAATCAGTGTGATTTACTCCAATGCATTTGTTCGATGCCTTAATAATGAATGAACTGGAGGCATCACAGACTGGAGTTCAGAAAGAGCCTCACTCTCAGCTCAGCCCCCCTATAAACCTGAAGCAAACCGTCCAGAATTTGGTGCCTCGAGGCTAAGTCCGGTCCAGAGGAAGCCAACCCCCTTCTTTCTCCCGGCCTCCCTCCCAGGGGTTGGAGCCCTGGGCGGCCCGGCGGGCAGGGGCGGGGGGGGGGGGGGGGGGGAGGGGGCGGGCGCGCCGCGACGCCCCACTCCTCGCCCCGGAAAAAAAGTTCCGCCCGCCGCTCTCGAGCCAGGATGGCCTGCGGCCCTCGCCCGCGTCGCGGCTACGAACACCCGCCCGGCCTCGGCGGCGGGAGGGTCGCGCCCCCTCCCCGCGCCGCCGCCACCAACACTCCGCCCCCGCCTCCCTGCCGCCACCGCCCTCGCGGAGCGTTAACCCCTCGCCGCCCGCCGCCCGGCTTCGGGGAGGAGGCCGGGCCAGGGGGTGGAGTTGTCGTGTCTCCTCCCGGGAGCGCCCGGGCAGACGCCCGGCTTGTTTACAGGCCCCAGGCCCAGGCCTGGCCGCCACCGCCGCCGCGCAGGCCCGCGCCGTCCGCCCGCCCGCCCTCGGCCCAAGCGTCGCGCTTACCCGGAGCAGCCGCGGGCGGGCAGGTCCCTGGTCGGCCAAGGCAGCGGCGGCGACGGCGGCCGGGGAGGGGGCTGGAAGGGGGTCACCGCGGCGGCCGCCGGCCAGGTCAGGCCGGGGAGGGGGCGGAGGAGGGGAGGAGCCGGGCTGCGTCCGGGCCCCCGGCTCTCGGCGCCCTCGCGACTCAGATCATCCGGGCGTTGGAGCGGGAGGCGGAGAGCGGGTCCCGGAGGAGGAGGAGGAAGAGCCAAAGATTCATCGCTTTCGCGCCCCACCTGCCTGGCGCCCCCCCACCCCCCCTCCCCAACCACCCGTTCTGGCGCTGCAGCCGCCCGAGCACCCGAAGCTGCGGGCCGGGCCGGCGCCGAGACCACTGCTCCCTCGCTCCCGCGCGCGCTCCCGTCCCTAGCGCCGCCGCCACCGCCGCCTCGAGCGCGTCCCCGCGCAGGCGCGCTCACGACGGCGCCGTGCGGCCCCTCCCCGACTCCTCTGTCAGCCCCGCCCCGGCGGCTCAGCGGCCGCTACAGCTGCGGCGCGGCGGAGCAGCTGGAGAGACCCGGATGTCGTTGGGCAGGAACTGCGGCGAGGGCCGGCAGGCGGGGGAGGGGCGGCCGCAGATGACATCACTGCCCTACCCTGCTTCTCTCGCCGCAGCCCCCTCGCGGCCAGGGCCCCAGGCGAAGGCCGAACGGAGCATCCGAATGCCGGATCAGAACCGGCACTGGGGTCGTTATGCCCCCGGCGTTGGGGGCTGGACAGAGTGTGTGAGTGTAAGGCGCCCCGGCCGTCGAGAGCTTCTCCAAGCCCGACAGTCTGTCCAGCCGGGACTCGGGAAGCTCCCCCTTAGGGCGTCGGCTCCTCCCGCCCCGGCGCTTCCACTTGTCTTAAATACACACCCCACTCCCTGCAGAGACGCCGTTCTCTGAGCACCGAGGACCACCTCTTTCCGGCGCAGTCGCGGCCTGGTTGCCGCCTCGCTGCTGTGGTTTAAACGCACTGTTGGATACAGGCTGCGGCCAGACCCCCTCCCCCTGGGCTCTAAGCCACCCTCACCAGTGACCCTGGGAGCCCCACGCAGGTGCTTCTGCTACAACACACCTCGAGTCCCGAAGGGCAGCAACACCCTACAACCACCCATTCACACGCGAATGCAACCGATACACGGGGCACATGCTCTGAGTTTCTGGCAGGTTTTGCATCTGTAGGTCATCAGATTCCACATTGTATTTATTTGCACATGTTAGACAGTCACGTGATTCTGTCACAGGGGACCTCCTACGACCTCCAGCGAGGTTTAAGGAACTAAAGATTTTTCAAAATCTGGAGGATAATCAGAAACGTAACAGCTGTTTCTGTTAAGAGTTAGAGATCAACTGAACCTAATTGAAACTGCACATGCAGGCGGCCACAATCCAGTTTAGCTAGCTGGCCTACGGAAAACCGACCCACGCTGTTTGCAGACGCCGGGATAGAATGACAAACCCTAGGCGGCCAATGAATCAGAACTGGGAGCAGTACATCACCAGCACGAGTTCCCATTGGCTGGGGTGCCTTTCCCTTTCTTGTCAGAGGCTTAACCTGTTCAGGGATTTGACCTATACCACATTTGCTGAAAGAGAAGTTTAAAAGCAAGATCCGCGTTTTTAAAAGATGCTCTTGTATATACAAAGAAAAACCAAATAGTTCAGTGTAGGAGGCAGGTACTTTAAAAAGAACACCTGAAAATATTAACCAAATTGTGTTCTGGCCAATAAAAAGGTTAGTAGGTGATGAGTCCTATCCGTTTTTATCTGAGGAACTCACTGTAGCAATTTTTACATTGCTGCTTACTATCTCCTAAAACCACTTTGCCCCACACCTCCTAGATCAAAAAGCAATCTATTTTTTCTTTTTGTCATTCAACGAACACTTAGCTGTTTTTGAAGCTGTGAAAGGCATTTCCAATTTTTTCTACATGACTTTTTTTGAGGAAGTTTCTGTTCCTTTCACGTTTAGGCCTGGAACCTGACAACAGGATAAAACAGTATCACCAAATAGTCCCTGGGAGGCCCATTCTTCAAGGAACCCAAAAGTCACTCTACCCAATATCTATGGTGTTCGAATTTCTTAGAATAAGATGACAATGGATCTTTTCCAGGTATACAACGTGAAAATAAAATTCACTTATGCATTTGGTCCCAGTATCATCTGAGGACACATTTCCTAATTGCTTCTCCATACACTTGCCAAAAAAAAAAAAAAAAAAAAAGGAAATTAGATCAAAGATCTTTGAAACTGTTCTGTATTGAAATCCTTAATACTTCAGACAAGTAACAGCATGATTTGCATGCTAGTGGACTCATTACCATTCTGAAACTGAAAAGCCCATGTGGCAACCACCATTTGAAGTGCCGTTGGAAAACAAATTTTCTTATTCATAAGGCAGAGCCCGGACAGCCAATGGCAGTAGTGGACCACAGTGAACTTGAAGGGCTTTCCTATCTTTCTGCTTCCTTCGTTCAGGCTCCCATATCTTTCTTCTCTCTGTTCTACACTTGGAGGAGAATCTGGGTCAATTATAGCAGAAGAGGCAGAAAAATAGAAAATATGAGCATAAAGAGATTTTGAAGAAGGCTGCACAGTGTACCACAGACTGCTGATAAAGTTGTACCTTCCTACTATTTCTTATTTCTGGATACAGCCTGCAGGGACATTTTGGTATGAACTAGGAAACTCATGGTTTATAAGCTAACATTTTAAAGTTTGGAACAAAGATATCTTAGTATTGTCTGAATAAATATGCTCGATCTTATAATATCCCCCTCCTTATTATTATTATACTAAATATTATGTTTCCTAAATATGCTATGGGCAAAACCCAACTATTTAGAAGGGAGGAAAGGACATTGAAAAAAGAGAGTTAAAAGTTTTCTTTTTGTTTGAACTACAAGGCTTTGCTTGGGCCTCCTACACAAATTTGGGATGTTCATAGTGAGTTTCTGTGAAACATCAGTGAGCATATATTCCCATAATTGTTTTTTAGTAATTTTTATAGGTACAACACAATCCTACTCTGCGTCAGAAATCTGTTTACATTACAATTACCAAAGAGGAAGGTTTTCTGAAAGATTGGCTTTCAAGTCCTGAATTTAACTGTATGTGATTGGCCTAGTAATTGGGAGGCATGCGGTGAGGATGGGGGTGGGGGCCGAGGTGAGGAGTCTGAAGCTCAATCTGGTTAACAATAACACTCTCTCTTCTTTCCCTCCACAATCGTAATTTAAAGTGAAGGTTAAATCACTTGTTCCCAAATTACTATTGTGAATCCACCCAGGAGAGTCACCCATGAGACATCCTGGCTTGGGCCTCTCAAAATAAGGGTCGCCCTTTAAGTGACCCCTCTAGGAAGCACCTGAGAATTCCCCTCGCCTCAGCCATCCATCCTTTCCCACTGAAGTCAGTCACTCACTTCTCAAGAGTCACAAAGTCGAGCAGAATGAGATCCAACTCTTCCTCCTCCACCTTCATTACCTGTTCCGTGTTTCTTTCTCACATATATCCTCTTCATATGTCTTCCTCTTCTCTCTTTTCTCATCACTCTTCTCCCTTTCTTCTGTTCTTTTTTGATCCCCTTTGCCCTTCTTTTCCCCATTCTTCTCTTCTCACTTTTTCTTATCTTAGCCCAAATTACAGCCTCTGCTACGCACTTCCTCCTGAAGCAGTACAAATCGGTGGATAGAGCCCCTAAACTAATTTTGTTGGTGGGGGGTGTACCCCCCACCCTGGTCCTATTTTCTCCATCGTCCCCCTCCCCTTGCACCATGTCAAGTCATGAAACACTTAGGTCTTTAAAGGACTGTCACAGAATGAGAAGGATTAGAGAATCCTGCCCTGTGTGACATCACTGAGGCAGCTCCATTAGGGTGGAGCAGACTGGAGCCAGCAGTCTTGTGTTGCCACTGTGACTCCTCCTAGGCCTTTTGAGGGAAGTGCAGGCCACCATGAACACCACAGGCCAAGCCTTGGAGAGTCTTTAGAGGAGGCTATCACCTCCAGAGAACTGTATATGGCCACAGCTCCACAACATTGGTGTGGATCCTTTCAGACAAATTCATTTGTTCAACAGATAGTTATGGTATGCTAGGCTGGAAGTAGATAAGGATATGAATGGGCAAAGTCCTAGCCCTCAAAGATCTGATATTATAATCAGGGATATAGACACAAAAGCAAACAAATAAGGAAATTAAGATTGTGATCAGTGCTATGAAGAAAACAGATTGGGGAGATGATTTGAAACAGGTCTTCAGAGAAGACCTTTGTAAGAAGGTAGCATTTGAGCTAAAGGATGAGGAGGAGTTAACTTTGCAAAGAATCAAGGGAAAGCTTTCTTGGCAGAGGGGTCAGCATAGGCAAAGGGCCTGATGTGGGAAGACTCTGGCAGAAAAGTTGTCTACAGGCCAAAGAGAAGTTCAGCAAGCGTAAGGTATACATTTTTTAAAAAGGCAATCAAGTTTAGAATTTCAACTTGGGATATTTGGGATACTTAATCAAATTCACGTAGAAACCACCTTCAGCAGAGGGGCATGACCCATACAAAATAACTTAGTGAATTTGTGTGGCCCCAAAAGGAAAGCAGCTTGAAAAATCAAAATTACAAAATCAAAAGATCTTTATTCAATAATTAAAAATAAGAAGCATTCTATACCCCCAGGGAGAGATCCCCTCAGACAATCCAACAACAGCTAGAAATGAGTAAAAAGAATCTCTTTTCTCCCAATATAGATAGCTACTCTCAGTAAGTGAAGACTAGCAAAAATTTGGACTTCTCAGAAACAGTTTTTCTGGGTTTACTGTCTATGGTAGGCATTATAGAGGATCTCAAACCATATCTTTGAAAGCTGCAACACATTTTGCATCCTTTTTTTTTTTTTTTCATGTTTATTTTTGAGAGAACACACATGCGAGCAGAGAGAATCCCGAGCAGGATCTCTACACTGTCAGCACAGAGGCTGATGTGGGGGGTTGAACTCACAAACCATGAGATCATGACCTAAGCCAAAATTAAGAGTCAGATGCATAACCATCTGAGCCACCAAGGTGCCCCCCTCCCTCCATTTTGTATCCTTACTGATGGTGGCCTGGTTGAACACCAGTGATGAAATGACAAGCATAATAAAGACTTTTTTCTGTATCTGGCTCTGCAGTTTTCAAAGCACTCTCACTTAGACCAACCAGTTTAATCCTCACAACATCCCTTGTGCGTAGGCAGGGCAAGGACTGTTGTTCTCATCCTTCTCCATAGGAGAAAACGAAGTGTCCAGTAGCAGCAATACAGGGGCACCGGAAGTAATGGCTGGTACCCAGATTTTCCCCTGCATCCTACAGATCATCTCTAGCTTTTACATGCCAGTAATAAAGGCAGCAAGGAGACTCAGTGGAAAGTGTATGGGCTTAGAGTCAACAGCGGTGTGTGGAGCTGGCTTATACTAGCATTGAGAGCACACTTAGATTTTCAAGGAGTTTGCCAGTAGTTTGTTAAATAAAGCCATTATTAAAAATTAAATTATATAAAACTTCAAAGTAAATAAAATTTAAGCAAAGATAATGTGTATTAAAAACTCACCACTTCCAAATTATTTTAATGTAGCTTATTATTATCTGTGCTCTTGAGGTTACCTGTCTTGTGTCTGTGTGGTGAAAATTCTCTGTAATGTGTTACTGCACATCTCTTCTCACTGCTCTATTCAGTGACTTCACTTTAGTGGCTTGAAATTGGCTATGAAAGGAGTATTTACACCATGGAAATCAGCAAGTGCCACCATTCAGGACTTAACTTATCACTTTGTTGATTGTCTAGACTTAAGTGACAGAGAAACTGTCAATGCAGATTAAACTTTAAAAAGCATGTTGTGGGCACCTGGGCAGCTCACTTGGTTAAGTGTCTGGCTCTTGATTTCAGCTCAGGTCATGATCTCATGGATTGTGAGACTGAGCTCCATGTGGGGCTCTGAGCTGGGAGTAGAACACTCTTAAGGTTCTCTCTTAAGGGTCTCCCTCTGTCCCTCCCCTGATTGTGTGTGGGAGCATTCTCTCTCTCACTCAGTAACTAACTAACTAATAAATAAATAAATAAATAAATAAAGACAAATACAAAGCATATTATGTCTATAGCTGTTACATGGTGACTGGTACACAACATCCAGTTCTGTACTAGAGCTACTCAGATCATTGACAAAGTAAGTCCCCATACACGTTTGCTGTTTCAGTTTTATCTTAAATATTAACCAACAGGCATGTCAGAACTACATTTGGAAAAGCTGATTGTTACACATTTACCAGCATTCCACTGGTTCTCATCCACTGTGCCAACTGGGCCACTTACTGGCTCTGTGACCTTAAGCAAGTCATTTAAATTATTAGCCTCAATTTCATTCTCCATGTTCAAACCCCTTGGACATGGCAGGGATTTAGGGATGCTGACCCCTTGTACAGTTGAGAATCTGCCTATAACTTTTGATTCACCAAAAACTCAACTAATAGCCTACAGTTGATCAGAAGCCTTACCAATAACACAAAACACATATTAACACATATTTTGTATATTATATATATTATATACTGTATCATTACAATAAGCCAGAGAAAAGAAAATGTTAGTAAGAAAATCGTAAGGAAGGGGAAATACATTTATAGTACTGTACTGTAAAAATTCTGCGAAAAAGTGGACACACGCAGTTCAATCCCGTGTTGTTCAAAGGTCAAGTACACTTCTTCTCATTGTATTGTAAGATTTAGAATAGATGAGGCACCCTTGACCACCATGTCCTTTTTCCTTCTCACTGGTAGATCCTTCTCCCACTACAGTTTGTGTATGGATAATGCTCTCTCAGTCTGTCTTGTAGTCTAGAGCACAGTGTCCCAATCTATGTGCCAGCACACACTGGTATGTATTGAATGGGTTAGAGATGTGACACAGTATTGATCCCTTATGCCTTTGGAATATTCCAGTAAGGGTCAACTACTGAAACCTGAGACTGTCTTGTCTGGCCACAAGCAACCTCACTCAGGTACCCCTGTATGTCATAAAAACCATAATCTTCCAGGGCACCTGGGTGGCTCAGTCGGTTAAGTGTCCGACTTCGGCTCAGGTCATGATCTCACGGTTTGTGACCTTGACCCCTGTATTGGGCTCTGCACTGACAGCTCAGAGCCTGGAGCCTGCTTCAGATTCTGTCTGTCTGTCTCTCTCTCTGCCCCTCCCTTACTCACACTCTGTCTCTGTCTCTGTCTCTCTCTCTCAAATAAACATTAAAAAAATAAAAAAAATAAGTAAAACATTAAAACAAACAAACCATTATCTTTCTTATTTGTGTCATGATGTGAAAAAATTGGGAAGCACTGGCTTAAGGCATGGGTATGTGACACAATTCTAACCAACGGAACCCAGGGAAAAGGCTTGGGAGATGGATCTGGGAAAGATTACTCTCCCTAATAATAAGAGTCACCCAAGAGAAAATGCCTTCTTCAACCATAAGCTGTTACGTTTATGTCTGAGCCTGGAACTTCTGAGCCATCTTGCAAAGAACCAGTGTAACAGGGAGGAGGTGAATGATGACAAGGGTTGGGTCCTGCACATTGTTGAGCCATTGAGCCCTCCCTGCAATTGCCTACCTTGGGAATCTATTTGGGGACAGGGGTGGATAATAAATATTTCTCATTGTTTAAGCCACTCTTATTTTTGTATTCAGTTATTTGTAGTTAAGAGCAGCTCAATACTGCAGAAGACCTGGACATCCTTGACACCTAGTAAGTACTTAATAAGGTGCTTGCTACCAAAATACATCCTTTGCCTTTAGAAAAGCTACAAGATGAGATGTATACTTATCTTATTCTTTAATAGTTGAAGGATTTGTTCAGTATGTTGATTCATTTTTCATCTCTTTCTTGTTTCATAAAAGTGTTTCTAATTGGGTAGTAAAAGCAGTAATTGAAAAGTTAAGTCATTTAAAGCTTGAGAGGGATTGATGCAGAGATGTTGCTATGCCTTTTCTTGAAAGCTCTAGACAAACTAGAGCTTTATTTCTTAGAGTTTTGCTTCCAACTGTCACCAATTCCATTCTCCTGCTCTTTCCATTCAAGGAAAACTTCTCTCTTCCCTTCGTGGAAGACTCTCTCCTTTCTTTTTGGCTGATTATTTATAAAACCCACTTAATAAGATAAAAGCCAGCATAACGGCCTTTGACCCCCACTCAGGGGGTCCTTGGAGAACATTCTCAACCTGTTATTGGTACAAACATGGCAGAGGCCTCTTTGTAGAGAAGCAGCCCATAGAAGGAAGAATTCAGATTAGCATCAGAGACTGAAAACTCTAGGGGTGCCTGGGTGGCTCAGTCTTCAACTTTGGCTTAGGTCATGATCTTGCAGTTTGTGAGTTCTAGCCCCACGTCAGGCTCTGTGCATGAAAAAAAAAAAAAAGAGATAGAGATAGAGAGAGACATACAGAGAAAGAGGGAGAGAGAGAGAGAGAGAGAGAGAGAGAGAGAGAACTCTAGAGTCTATGGTAGAGGCCAGACAGATCCATAAGTGTGAGATCAGGCTGGGTATGACCCAACAGACCATGGTGAAAACTGTGGAGGAGGAGAGCATATTTATTCATTTTGAAGATATTCAAAACAATCATTTTTAAATACTTTAAACATATTAGAGCCAAAGAGGATATCCCAAAGTCTATCTCTGCTCTATCTTGTGGACAAGTTATTAACCTCTCTTAGTCTTGGTTTCTTCATCAGGACATGGAATAATCGCCTTGCAGAAACAGATGAGATCTTGCACAGAAAGAACCTACCACATTGCCTGATACCATGGTGTGCAGACACACAAGAAAATGTAACTGTTACTTTAAAGCACATAATGTGATATTTTTAATAATAATACATTGTAAATGATTTGACACCTGCTGTGCAATATTTTATCTCTTCCATAGGCCTAGTTAGGTTCATATAGACTTGTCCCTTGCAGGGCTAAAACTGTTCTCTTGAAGGCTTGTTTTGACTTCTAGCCCTTTGGCTTACTGAGGCCTGCTGGACTGTTCTGCCAATCCCACCACTGCTGACCCTTTTTATGTGAGTTTCACTTCATGTCATCTATACCAGAGGTAACCATTTGGTTCCGAACCTAAACCCTGGATTGTTCTTATATTGCTTTAAAAGACTGACTCCAAACCCTAGATTTTATGTATGTGTGTGTGTGTGTGTGTGTGTATGAAACTATATATGTTATATATATAAAACTATATGCATATATATAGAATATATAACATATGTTATGGTATTTGTAATTTTTATACTATAGACTTGAGTCACCATGCATTTTATTTAATCAATAGATATTGAGTAACTTGAAAATGCCAGCTACTGCTCTAGAGGCTAGGGATCTTTTTTTTTTTTTTTCGACTGAACCCCCAGGCACCCACCTAGAGGGATCTTATGGTGAAGAGGAGGGGCAGTTTTCATAGACCTTACTTGGGATTAATAGAAAACAAACAAGATCATTACAGAGGAATAAATAATGGATGTGGAGCAAAGTATGATGTAGGCAAGTAGTATGGGAGAGGGGGCAAAGGAGAGGTTACTTTATACCAATTGGTGAAAGAAATCCTGTTAGAGGAGGTGGCAGCTGGGCAGGCCTGAATCACAGAGGAAGCCACCATGTAAAAATCTAAGGGAAGACCCAAGCAAGAGCAAAGGCCCTGGGGTGGGGGTGATCTTGACATGTCAAGGAACAGACAGAACTCAGGGATGTCTGGGGCACAGTCAAGGCGGGAAAGAGTGCTATGTAGTCAGGGTACCTATAGGCCACAGTTAAGGATTTTGATTTTATTTTAAGTGTGATGGAAAACCGCTGGAGGTTTTTATGCAGGGGGATGATGTGATCTGATTTGCGTTTTGCTCTGGTTGCAATATGGAGAAGAGATTTTAGAAAAGCAAAAGTGGAAGTAGAAAAATCCTTTCATGTCAGTTTCATAAATCCTTAAAGAGGAAGTGAAATTAGTTTCAGCTTTAAATGGCATAGAATGATTACATTTTGGTGATAGGAATATGGTCTTTTAGAGAGCTCTTGTTACTGGAGCTTATGTTTTCATTTTCTGAGAACTATACTTAGATATTTTTGCCAATGACTCATCATGTAACCTTTCTTGGTAAGTATAGTGAAATGTTGCAAGAAGTACCTTGTAGGAAAGGCCAAATTAAGAGTAGGTAAGACAGACACCCATTTAAGTGGTTCAATTTCAGGTGAATACTTAGTGCCCTCAAAAATATTCTCCAAGAACCTCATTACCCTCTCTCTCTCCCCTTGATACTTTCCCAACACACATCTGAAGGCTGAAGACTAAAATTCGACTAATTATTTATACCTTGTGCTATCCAGTGAGAATGATAGTTTAGGTGTCCTTACCTATGGCGGACATTTACATCTTAATATGAAAGTTTTTAGATCTTTTGAATAGTCAAATTTTAATACTTGGGAAGCAAGTTCCATGGACATGCATTAGTGGGATAGGGGAAAAGAAATTTACAAAGGAATTTGGCAAAGACCTCAATAAAATTAAAGATGAATTCTACTTCTTCCATAGCCATACCTAGTTTCAGTCTTGCTCATGGACCAATGAAAGAAATACAAACACTTCACATGCTTAATCTTATTTACTACAGTTTTCTTCCTTTAATGTAATGGTCATATATAGGTAGTTTTCAAAGTAAACCTAGAATAGGCCCTTGGAAAAGGATCATGACTAATTTTACGCTTAATAATCTTATAACTTGTACATTATAGATACCCAAGAAATATTTCATAATAAAAATTATTAAGGCTATTATATTACAATTGTAGAATCTGTAGTCTCTGCATTGATGACCAAACAACAATTTCTGCCTATAGTGCCAAATTCAGCCTGTGCACTAGATGGTATAAATCATAAGCATCTACTACTGGGAAAATAATCCATCATTCCAAACTAAGTACAGATGAAGATCCTATCTGTCAAATCCATTAAAAATGGAAAAGGATGCAAATAATAGTTGATGTAATGTAGCGCAAACCTCCAATTTACCAGACTCTGATATATGTCATATCCATTCTATTAGAAATACCTGTTAGAAATAATTTGTTATTTAAATTATATTTTATAGAAATCATAAGTTCTTGAAATAAATATTTAATAAAATATGTGAATGAATCTTTAGTTCTAAAGAGCCACATGTACGTGTCCTGGGGAGGGGTCAGTAAAATTACTGACCTTTATCCAAGTAGGCAAGACATACAAAACTCTTTTGTGTTGTCAATCACAACAAAAGCATGGAAAGGTTAAAGGGAACAATGTGAGTACTTGAAACATGGGATGCCAAAAAAAAATCTTGGCCTGATATAAAATACCAGTGATTTATATGGCCTGGTGAGTCATGTGTATCATATCTGGGTTATGTACCCATAAACATTGCCTTAAAGGCAGTTAGACTATTTGGATTGTCATCACTAAAGTCATCATCACATGTCAGTCCTGCATGAATTCAAAAGCAAAAGCTAAAATACAGAAACACATGGAACTGATAACAAATAAAATTTCTGCTTCCTACGCCTAGATTCCCAAAAGCAATGTTACAAAAGGGTGTTTAAAAGTCCATGATATGCTCTTTGTAATTCTATCTAAGTTGGATTAGATACATCCTTTTTGGTTATTAATATTTGTCTGAAGGCTGTTAAGGACAAGAACTTTCACTGACTGGATAAAATGCTCTAGAAGACATAAATCACAACCCCCACACCTATGGAAAGAATTGTTAGTCAAACACCAAGTTCAAAATAAAAAACACAGTATGTGTCAAATCCCATTAAACATAGCAAGAGATAAAAATAATGACTACCATTTATTGGGCACTTCCTTTTTTGCTAGAATCTTTATCTCTGCACTATCTAATTGAATCTCAACAATATTCCTTCAAGGTAGCTGTCATTACTGTATTTCACAGATGAGAAATGGAAGCTCAGAAGGCTTAAGTCACTTGTCCAAATTCACAGAGCAAGTGAGTGGATAGAATGTGAATCCCATGTGACTCCAACTTTTGCTGTTTTTTATAACATGAAACTACAGTTTAAAATATAATCTTGGCATCTATTAAGACATCAGGTTATACAAGGACCCTCTGGCCTGGGGAATCAGAACCCAGGGTTTCAGTCTTGGCTCTGATGCTATGCCACCAAGTGCAACTTAGGCAAGTCATTTCATCTTTTTTGAATTTCAAATTTTCACATATGTAAAAGGAAGGTGTTGAATCAAATAATCTTTACAGTTCCTTCCATCTTTAACATTCCACTACTCTAGCAATGAAATTGGAACTGGACTCTGGAATTGGGCTTCTATCTCTTCCATATTCTGGTAACAGTAATGCACATTTCTTAAGAAGGAACTGCTTCTTCCTCACAGTATAATTCCTTTATTTGACCCCAGAATCTGGTGAAGGGTTGGACACATGACCTACGTGGACAAATTGGAGTAAATCCTAGGAATTGTTTGGGAGTCCTTAGAGGAAAGCCATCCTGTTCCTCTATGATTGTTAGCAGGAAGAATGATGAGAGTTTAGAGCTTCTAGGGGCATGTACAGAGATAGCCCCTTCTCTGGATTGTTTAGTTTCTAGAGGCAATGAATTCTCTGTTTTGTTACACTGATTTAAATGGGAATTTTCTCTGGCTCCTAGAGTCACAATAGGGCTACTCCTTGAAGGATAGGTTGGATTTGCATTTGGAGGGGACTTTTCAGAGGGGAAAGTTTTGAGATGGGCATGACTGTCTTAACTGGATTGGAAGCTAAGTGTGAAGAGGCCATTAGATACCAGGAATGAAAAGTATGAGACTGAATTGTCAAAGACATTGTAAGCCTCCGGGAGGACTTTAGCCTTGGACGGTTAGGTCAGATTTTATTTTTCAAAAAAGACCCTTATCAGGGGCACCTGGGTGGCTCAGTTGGTTAAGCATCCAACTTTGCTCGGGTCATGATCTCGTGGTTCATGGGTTTGAGCTCTGCATCAGACTCTGTGCTGACAGTGGGGAGCCTGCTTGGGATATTTTCTTTCTCTCTCTCTCTCTCTCTCTCTCTCTCTCTCTCTCTCTCCCCCTCTCAAAATAAATACCCCCCTCCAAAAGGACCCTTATCATATTTCTAGGTCTAGGTCTACCTCTCCTTTTCCAAACCTTGCCATTCTTCCATCAAAAGATGGGAGACAATTTATATCTTTTCCCATTGATCTTAGGTAAGTCTTTATTTTTTCTATTTTTATTTATTTTTTATGTTTATTTATTTTTGAGAGAGAGAGAGAGACAGAGCGTGAGCGGGGTGTTGCAGGATTTTTTACCACAATACCCAGGATTCATTGTCTCGCCGCTTCAAAGAATGAAGAGGTGGACACGAAATGAGCAGTAGGCAAAAGTTTATTAAGAGTATAAAATTAAAGGGGCGCCTGGGTGGCGCAGTCGGTTGGGCGTCCGACTTCAGCCAGGTCACGATCTCGCGGTCCGTGAGTTCGAGCCCCGCGTCAGGCTCTGGGCTGATGGCTCGGAGCCTGGAGCCTGTTTCCGATTCTGTGTCTCCCTCTCTCTCTGCCCCTCCCCCGTTCATGCTCTGTCTCTCTCTGTCCCAAAAATAAAAATAAAAAGCGTTGAAAAAAAAAAATTAAAAAAAAAAAAAAAGAGTGTAAGATTAAAAAGGAAGAATAGTAGGAAAGCTCTCTGTATAGAAAGGGCACATTCAAAAGTGAATGCCCAAGACTATAGGCAAGGGTCCTTGCTTTATAAGGTTCTGGTCAGCCCCCCTTGTTCCTTCTCAGGATCCACCCTTATTGCCTTGATAGCTCTAAGTGCTGGGCTGTCCATTCCTGATTGGCTCATTTTCATTGTATGAGGAGTGGTCTATGGCCACACTTAGGTCTTTCTCAAATTCCTGAGGGAAACCTGAGGGGGAGTAGGTGGGATCTGTTACATTCTTAAGAGGAACCTTAAGCCTGAGGGAGTTTGGTGTGGTCCAACACTCCCAGCATTGTTCCAAAATATGTGTTTTTTCCCCACCCAGGGACCTCAGGTTCTAATCCTTCCCTCTCTGCCTATTTTATCCTCTTTTCCTATTACAGGGAGAGGGGCAAACAGAGAAGGAGACATAGAATCTGAAGCAGGCTCCAAGTTCTGAGCTGTCAGCACAGAGCCCAATGCAGGGCCTGAACTCACAAACTGTGAGATCATGACCTGAGCCAAAGTCAGATACTTAACCGACTGAGCCACCCAGGCACCCCTGATCTTAGGTAAGTCTTTAAAACTGCCTCAACCAATAGAATATGATTGACACAACACCGCATCACTCCCACAGCTAGGTCTTAAAAGGCAATATGGTTTCCATATGGTTTTCTCTCTTTCAGAACATTTGCCCTTGAAACCATACTACCATGTTGTGAGTAGAAGCCATGTGTAGGTGTTTTAGTTGACAACCTGTGCAATAAAGAATTTGGCCTTTCTCCCCAGTTCCTGGGAAGCAGCCCTTAAAACCTTGGAATGTCCCAAGTGATAGGAGTATCTTTGTTATTCATCCTGTTCCCTGATAGTTTATGCTGATAGGCTGACTAATGTGGGACCTTAGGTAATTCAAACAAATGTGATGACTCAAGATAGAAGATGCCTATGCCTGAAAGACCAGTCATGTGACTAGAAGTTTGGGGTTTTGAATTGGGTGATATTAACCCAACTTATGAGATGGGGGTGGGGGTGGCGGTGCGCCAGCTGGAGACTGAGTCACATGGTCAGCGATTTAGTCAATTATGTCTATGTAATGGAACCCTAATTAAAACTCTGGACACTGTGGGGCACCTGGGTAGCTCTGTCGGTTAAGCATCCAACTTTGGCTCAGGTCATGAACTTTCAGTTCGTGATTTCGCGTCCCCCATCAGGCTCTGTGCTGACAGCTCAGAGCCTGGAACCTGCTTCCAAATCTGTGTCTCCCTCGCTCTCTGCCCCTCCCCCGCTGGCGCTCTGTCTCTCTGTCTCTCTGTCTCTCTCTCTCTCTCAAAAATAAATAAAAACTTAACAAAAATAAAAACACAACACAAAACAAAAAAACCTCAGGACACTGAAGTTTGGGTAAGCTTCCATGGTGGACAATATTCTGTATATTATCATATATCGATGTGCTAGGAGAGTGACATGCTGTAGCTCCACAGGGAAAGGACAAAGGAAGCTTCATATCCGGAACCTTCCCAGACCTCACCTCATTTGTCTCTCCCTTTGGTTAGTTCTGATTTGTACCCTTTAAATTAGTCATAAGAATAGCACTTTCCTGAGTTCTATAAGTTATACAAATCAATGATTTAACCTGAGGAGTACTGAGAACCTCTGAATTTAGACAGCTGGTCAGAAGTGAAGGTGGCCTAAAGACCCCAAACATGTGGCTGGTGTCTGAGGTGAGGGAAATCTTGTGGATGACTGTGCACTTAACCTGTGCATTTTGGCCCAACTCTGGGTAGTTGGTGTCAGAAGTCATTGCACAGCCCCAGCTAAGGTCCAAGCTAACTGCAAGCATCAGCCATCAGTCATGAATAAGACTTCATCTGACTTCAGTACACAGTCATCAAGTTATCCCTAGACTTTGGGTCTTCCAGTTGATGCCCTAGACAATGTGGGCCAGAGAGAAATCATCCCCACTCCATCTGGCCCAAATTCCTGTCCCACAGATCCATTAACATAATAAATAATTATTTTATACTACTACATATTAAGGAGATTTATTACAGAGTGAATGACAACCGGAATGTATTTTTGTACCTGGGAGTGGGATGGAATTGTAACAATATGTAAAACATGAGGCAGTGGCTTTCTGACCAAGTGGAAGACAGAAGGTGAAAAGTTGAGGAGAGTTAGTGAAGAAAGTTGTTTGTAGTGTGAAGGGGCAGGGACAGAGGATAGATTTCAGGCAGAAATGACATTAAAAAAAAATTTTTTTTTTTCATTTTTAGAGAGAGACAGAGAGCATGTGTGAGTGAGGGAAGGGCAGAGGGAGAGAGAGAAAGAGAGAGATAGGGAAAGAGAATCCTAAGCAGGCTCCTCACTCAGCACAGAGCCCAATGCAGGGCTCAATCCCACAACCCTGGGATCATGACCTGGGCCAAAATTAAGAGTCAGACACTCAAATGACTGAGCCACCCAAGCACGCCAAGCAGAAATAACATTTTGCACACAATATTGGGCAAAAACATATGAAGTTATCAAGCAATTTCAAATAATTTAATAGTGCCTGGTTATTTTGTTTGGAAAGGAGAGTAATGCAGTAAAAAATTATGGGGGAGAGGTGGGCCTCAGCTTAGGAACTGAGGTGCCTATATGCTATATTGAAGTTTTATAGAAGGATACCGGTAAGCCATGCAAGATTCGATAGGGAAATGATAGGATTTGATAAGCCTTTTGGAAGGATGAGCTGGAGGAAGTTTGGAATCTGGGCTGGAAGGCAGTGATCTCAGAGGTTTAACATTATGCACACAGTTGGAAGTCGACATCTAAAAACATATTAGAAACGACAGGGTCATTTTGAAAAGCTAGTTGCATCCATTCCTGTAGTAATCATGACAAACCCAGTGTGACTGGCAGCCAGAATAAGGGAAAAGGGGGTAGGTGGTCATAAAGCAATAGAACAGGAGGATCCATAGCATCTAAAGTAGACAGCCTTCTAAGATGGCCACAATGATCCCCACCTCCTGCTATCCACATCACATTGTAATTCCTTCCCCTTGAGTGTGGGCTGGACCTAGTGAGTCCTTTCTAACAAACAGAATGTGGCAAAAGTAATGATGTTACCTCCAAGATTAAGTTGCAAATGACTGTGGTTTCTGTCTTGCTGGAACTCTCTCTTTCCATTCCAGCTTGTTTGTGCTGATGAAGGAAGCTGGCATGATGTGAGCTGTCTTCTCCACAGAGAGGTCCATTTGGCTGGGACCTAGAGGCTGCCTCCAGCCAAGAGCAAGTGAGGAACTGAGGCCCTTGGTCCAACAGCCTGGGAGAAACTGAATCCTGCCAACAAGAGCATGAATGAGCTCGGAAGGGGATCCATCCCCAGTTGAGCCTTCAGGTCACAGCAGCTCTGGCCAACACTTTGATTGTACACTGTGCCAGAGGACCCTTGAGGAACCTTGAGCCAGAAAACCCAGCTAAGCCACCCCCAGATAACTGACCAGAAATTGTGAGGTATCATGTGTTTGTTGCTTTAAGCCACAAAGGTTTGGGGGTAATTTGAAAGCAACAATAGATAACTAATATAGCATTGAAGCCCATGATTTCTACTCTACCCCTAGCAATATTACAATGATACTTAAAAATTTTTTTGCAACATTGTTCTTTATACATCCCTAAATATATATGGTACATTTGCTTCAAGTTATGGTGAATAAAAACAAGTTTCATCTTGAAACATTTTTGAAAATTTAACATCTTAAAGAAATTTTTTTAAATGTTTACTTATTTTTGAGAGAGAGAGAAACAGAGTACAAGCAGGGGAGGGGCAGAGAGAGAGGCAAACACAGAATCCAAAGCAGGCTCCAGGCTCTGAGCTGTCAGCACAGAGCCCGACATGGGGCTCAAACTCAGGAACTGTGAGATCATGACCTGAGACGTAGTCCTAGCTTAACCGACTGAGCCACCCAAGCGCCCCTAAAATTTAACATCTTTTGGAGTGATTAGAGAAATCCTGTAATGTCCCAAGCCCAGGAAGTCTACAATTTTGGAAACTGGAATGGGTTAGGAAAGATTATATTCTCTTGTTTTCCAAAGACATTCAAATACTAGCAAGTTTATTCCAAATGTGTTACTAATAATTTTCTTAATTGAAAACTAGAGTGTACAGAGGGCAGTCTGCAAGCTGCAATAGGCCTAAAGAGTCCAGAATTGTAAATAGGGAGGGTGTGGACCATTAACATCTTACAATTATAATTCTTTAATTCTGTGTGTGTGTGTGTGTGTGTGTGTGTGTGTGTGTGTGTGTGTGTGTTTTAAAGCAAATACTCTCACAGTGTGGTGAACAGAAAAATGGCTCCACCAAAATGTTCACCTCTAATCCCTGGAACATGCAAATATGTTACGTTACATGGCAAAAGGAACTTTGCAAATGTTATTAAATTAAGAATATTGAGAGGGCGCCTGGGTGGCTCAGTCGGTTGAGCGACCGTCATGACCTCGCGGTCTGTAAGTCTGAGCCCCGAGTGGGGCTCTGTGCTGACAGCTCAGAGCCTGGAGCCTGCTTCTGATTCTGTGTCTCCCTCTCTCTCTCTCTGCCCCTCCCCCACTCATGCTCTGTCTCTCTCTGTCAAAAATAAATAAACATTAAAAAAAAAAAAAAGAATATGGAGGTGGGGGGGGGTGCCTGTGTTGCTCAGTTGGCTGAGCGTCTGACTCTTGATTTTGGCTCAGGCTGTGATCTCACAGTTCGTGGATTCGAGCTCTACATAGGACTCCTCACTGGCAATGCAAGTCTGATCAGGATTCTCTCTCTGCTTCCCACCCCAATTCAACAGATAAACTTTAAAAAAAAAAAAAAAAAAAGGATATTGAGATAGGAAGATTATCATGGATAGCCTGAGGTCTAGTGTAATCATAAGTGTCCTTGTAGGAGTGAATCAGGAGGAGCAGAGTCAGAGAAGGATGTGATGATGGAAGCAGAAGTCAGAATGATATGAAGAAAGGGTCACGCGTATCTCTAGAAGAGGGAAAAGGCAAGCAAACGGATTCCTCCCTAGAGCTTCCAGAAGGAACATGGTGCTGTAGGGAGATCTTACAATTTCTGATCTCCAGAACTGTAAGATAATACATTTACACTGTTTGAAGCCATTGAGTTTCTGATAACTTGCAATAGTAAAGCAAATTTGCAATTTGTAAAGCAGCAACAGGAAGCTAGTGCATATACTTTACTTCTTTCGGATCTAAATTTGCTTCTTATTGTAATCAGGCTATATTTTCAAATCTAATTAAATAATGGCATTTTATTACAGAAAACCAGCTGACTATCAAAATCATTTGGAAAACTTTTAAAAAATACATTTCCCTAAGCGTCATCCCCAGGGATTCTAAGGTGGGAATTATTGCTACAGAATGAGTATGGCTAGAAGGGAGAGCCCCCTCTAATGGGGTGGGTGGTTAAAGTGTAAATGGCAACTTTAAGCCCATTTATGGTTAAGATATATTTTTAATGAGACTTTTACGATCAGACTATTTTTTAAACCTATTTTTTAATCCTAGGTTTCCTTTTCCAGCATTCAAAGATTTCCCTTCTGATGATCTCCGATGAATGAACTTGGCTGCAAGCATTGCAGAGAGAACCTGATTGCAATCCAGTGATGGTAAAACAAAACAAAAACCAAAACCAAAAACCCTTTATGGGACTGAATAGGTACTGACACAGATATACCAGCACCACAGTGGGGAGAAGATTGTATTAGTGCCCTGGGGCTCCCATAATAAAGTACCACAAACTGGCTGGCTTATTGTATTACAGTTTGAGGGCCACAGTCCAAAATCAAGATGTCAGCAGGACCATGCTCCCTCTGAAAGCACGAGGGAGGCATCTGTTCTGGGTCTCTTTCCTAGCTTTGACAGCTTGGTTTGTGGCAGCATAGCTAAAATCTTCACATGGCATTCTCCCTGTGTGTGTCTGTCTCCAAATTCCCCCTCTTTATAAGGACACCAGTCATACTGGAATAGGGGCCCACCCTACTTCAGCATGACCTCAACTTAAGTCCTTACATCTGCAAAGACCCTATTTCCATAGAAGGTCACATTTTACAGTACTGAGGGCTAGGACTTCAACATATGAATTTGGGCAGGACACAATTTGACTCAAAACAGGGATGTAGGTCCTGGGAGACTGAAAACAAGGCTTGTCAAGGAGATGGTGGGGTAGTAACAGCTGCCTTTTTTTTCTCACAGAGACTCTCAGAGTAGGTGCTCTTCTCTCTCGCTCAGAGATGATGAAACAGAAACTGAGGAGGACTAGGCAATTTCCCTGAGTTCGCACAGTTAGGGGCAGAGCTGGGTGCCTGCCCAGGTTTATCTGGCTCCAGAGCCCAAGCTTTCAATCACTCTGCCACCTCCAGGAATAATCACGAGAGCAAAAGCCCTGGTTTGTAGGCCTAGTCCTGCCACAAAATAACATGAGACATGTAATGAATCATTTAACTTCTCTAGGGCTTAATTTTCTCTCCTGTAAAATGAGCCTAATAATAATATATGGGGAAGTACAAGTGCTTCATAAACTGTAAAGCACCCTGCCATTGTAATAAGTGTTATTAAGAGCAGCATCAGCATAAGGCAAAGACAATTAACATGTTCTCAGTGGAGACTGAGGATAGATTTCTCTTCCCTGGGTTTTTAGACTCTGTATTGCTTTTATGACCCTCCACCTTTCCTATGTGGGCCTCTCCCTCAGTCCATATACCTATCGTCTCATCTTTCTCTTAATTCAGACCTCCTGCCTTGAGTGAACAAATGAATTCCAGGCTCCTTTTTGTTTTGTTTTAATGAAGTTTCCTAAATTAAAATCATTGTTTCATTGAGACAGTTCTTTGGGTAGCTGAGAAAAAAATATAGTGTCTCAGTTCAGGCTGTTAAAACAAAAGTACCATGGACCCAGTGGCTAATAAACAACAGAAATTTATTACTCACAGTCCAGGAGGTTGGGAAGTCCAAGATCAAGGTGCCAGCAGATTAGGTATCTGGTGAGGCCTGCTTCCTGGTTCATAGATGGCTGGCTTATTCCTGTTTCCTCACATGGTAGAAAGGATGGGGGAGCTCTCTGGAGTCCCATTTATAGGGGCAATAATCCCATTCATAAAGCTTCCACTTTCATGAGCTAATCTCTTCCTAATACCATTACTTTGGGGCTTAGGATTTCAAAATATGAATTTGAGGGGGATACAAGCATTCAGTCTATAGCCTACAGAAAATGGGGTATTGGATCTCTTCAGAAGCTTGTTAAATTCTCCCCCATTCTTTGCCAGTTGAATATCTACTATCAAACTGCAAAAGGGAAACACAACTAAACAAAAGACCAATTTACCCATTTGATAATTTCAGGTAAATCTATTTTGTTTCCTTATTTAGCTTTTGTTCACTTTTTTGGATATCAGCAAAACAATACATGTTCATTATTAGAAGGATTAGAAGTTACCCAAAATAGGAGTGCCTGGGTAGCTCAGTCAGTTGAGCATACAACTCTTGATTTCAGCTCAGGTCATGATTCCAGAATCATGGGATCTGGCCCCACTGCATCCATGCTGAGCGTGGGACCTGCTTAAGATTCTCTCTCCCCCTCTGCTCTACTGCCCTGCTCTCTCTCTCTCTAAAATAAAAAAAATAATGAAATATAAATTAAAAAAAAAGAAGTTACCCAATACATACAAAGAAAAGAAAACTTAACCAATAATCTTATATCCAAAAGAAAGAAGCCATTAACATTGTGGTTATTTGTGAAAAACTGGACTTTTACTGAACATTTTGCTTTTTAAACTTAGTATTATGAGTATTTATACATCTGTTAATATTCTTTAAGAACATAATTTTTAATCACTATATAATATTCCACACGTATTTTCCCTATTGTAGAGAGATTGTATTCAGATTGTTTCCATGTTTTTGCTCCTCTCAACAGGGCATAGAAGGAAATCCTTTACTTAAATGTGCACATCTAGTTATTTACCTATGTCCTGAAAGTGAAATGATAAGGTTGGAAAGCTTTCTGTATATAACACTGTATCAGTCAAACAACAGACACTACTGTGAGATTTGATTACAAGGTGTTGGGCAGCCCACAGATTTGTCAGGAAAGTTAGAACCTAAGGCTTAGGTAATGGGCAGCAATGGAGGAAGGCTGGGCAGCCAGAGCCCCAGCCAATGGCTCACTATTGACCCAGTGCAGCAAGAATTCCTCTGCTACTGCCACTGAGGCAGAATAGGAGCCTGCACTTGCTGCCACTACTGGCCCTGGGCCTGGACATCAGACACCATGCTGGCATCACTACCTCGGCAGCTCCCGGAAACTGGACGTTGCTGTAGCAGCCAGAAAGAGTTCTGCTCTCTTCCAGTTTCTAGGCATGACAAGCAATAGATGCACAATCTTGGGTCATTACATCTGAGTGCCCAAGCCTAGAGGCTGGGAATGAGAGTAGCTGGTGTGTGTACCTCTCATAGGAAGGGATGAGCCCTGCCTTCCAAGACTCACAAGGTGGGAGAGCCCACTCACTGCCGGTTTGATAGACAAAAATTAGTATCTTCGTCTTAACTTTAATTTGTAGTTATTTGTTTGCTAGAGATGATGGATCTTTTGGATAGAACTATTGGTGGTTTGTATTTTTCTTTTGTTAACTCCTTAATCATACCTTTTGATGCTTTTTCTGTAAGAATATTTCTATTGGGGTATATATATCTTTTTTGTGAGTACTACTTTTAGTGGTAAGACCATGAACACATTGACAGCCAAATCTGTTTTATCTTTTCCCCAATTTGACCTTTCACTTCACTTAGGAATTTATAATTTTAGAAAAAGTTACATCTACCACCTTTTCTCATTAGGGTTTCTTACTTTGCTTTTAAACTTAGGCCTTCCCTAATCAGGAGTTAGGTAAATATTCACCTATATCTTCTGGCTAATGCAAATACATCTAATTTTTAAATCTTCAGGTGAACTGGTCAGACCGCCGTAAAGTTGCAGAAGGGAGATCTACATCCTAGAATAGGGGAGGAATCCCCCAATATTCAGTAGAGGTAACACAGGAGGGGTGTTCTTTTTCCCTTCTGACTCCTGAGGGCATGTGAAAGCCTACTGTACAAACTGTAGTTAGAAGTAGATAGGTTAGTTAATAGTGCATTCTACCATGACCTTACTTTGGTGAGTTTCCATGTTGTTAGAAAGTGAAAAAATGAAGTGGCTTCTTATTCAGAGTAGTGGAGTTTTATTTTTTTTAAGGTATACTATTGTATAACTATCTGACATTTGAGTCTCCATAGCAGAAACTCCTTTTATCCCCAGACTATATGTGTATGCCCTCAGCATGGTGGGATGGATGTAGGAAAATACTGAAGAAGATTTGGAGAACATCAATGCTGCCAGACAAAGACAGTGAAATATTTAATAATTACTTGTTATTGACTGGAAGAAGTGGCTCCTGAATCCTTTCCATGTTGTTGTTGGTATTGCAAGAGCCAGTAACTGGCTCAGTGTGAAGAACTGAGGGTGGGTAAGTCTGGGGAAATGCAGCAGAGAGCCCTCCAGAAGGGCAGCAGAAGAATCCAAAACTCCACAGGGAACAGGTGCAACTTTAGAGTTCTGAGAAACAGGCACAAGAACTAATAGCCAGAGGATTCACTTCAGGAACGGGGTGGGCATAGCTGTTTTAATCGCCTCCACTTCACCCCATCAGTAAGGGGAGGATTCCCGCCCTGGGATTATGGGCATGGCTGTGACACCTGACACTGAACAGACGAGATCAACAGCAGTTTATTGGTCATATATACTTAGCTTGGGGGAGGAGGACACTCCATGCCACACAGAGTCACATGAGGGTTGCACTTGAGGTCAGGGTGAACAAGTGGGGGCTGTGGGAAGCAAACTTTGTAGTATCAAGACAGTGAGGTGCCCCCTGGCTCCCAAGGAAGGATGTGATTGGCTTGTTTGAGTAATTCTGTTGGCTGACAGGGAACTGAATCCTGCACACGATGAATGATAAACAGGTGGTGTGCCTGGTCCCCATGATGAGGAGGGCTGTTTGGCTAAGAGACATCCGCATGAAGAGACAAGGGACGGGAACTTGCAGTTAGGCCACCGGGGAGCCTCTGGACTTTATAACATCTTAAAGCAGCAAATAATATTGAGCCTCCATTTCAAGCCTGACACAATAGCGCTTCAGGAGATTGGTTGGTGTGGGCTCTAGTGGTTAGAAGGAGAGAAAGTCAAATCCTGGGCAAAAGTTACTTTATGCCTTCAGAAATCAGGGATCTCAACACCAAATGGCACAAGCAAGACAGATTATTAGGACAGGTTGGGAGTCAAAGCTTTGAGCTACGAAGGATCCCACCCGTGGTGGCAGTCAGGAGACTGCTTGTTGTCCCAAAGCAGTGCCTGGTGCTGTGAGTAGTGAAGACAACGCCTATGTGTAACCTAATCTGCTCTCCATAAAACATACGTATCCTTCAGCCAACAGTGAGCATGTTGCTCTGTGAGAAAAGGAGAAGGCAAAGTCTCTCTCTGGAGACCCACATGTCACTCAAGTGATGGCAACAACAGAAGGCAACCAAACAAACTTCTGGGGGCTTCCCAGGGATATTTTGTCATAGTCTGACATAAGGTGCTGGGGTGGTACTTTCCACAGAAGCCAGCCGTATCTTGGACCTGGAGTTAGCAGCATAAAGTACAAGGTCCACAATATTCAATGTTCCATGAAGTATTTGATGAGCACTTACCAAACACCCAGAATTCCACATCGGTTGTATAGGATAGAATCCCTTCCCTCAAGGAGCTCCTAATCTGCTCGGCGGCATAATAAAATTTTTATATGAAATGACAACATTAAAAAGCATATAAATATGTTGAAGAGCATGGGGCAAAATGTTATAATAAAAGTCAGAAAATTTTCCTTATAATTGTATTGCTTGTATTCTATACTTTAAATAGCTTACCATACAAAAGACATCATATGGTGAAACACTTTCTTGACCTGTGAGCTGAATCTCTTATGTACCTACAAACTAATAGTGGCTAAAGTTTCTTCATGCCTTAGAATGTGTCCGTTTTACTCCAATTATTTACAGGCACCAGTTAAGTAGGGTTCGGTAGAGAAGTCTCCTCACTCACTTTGCACTTTGTTCCAAGTACACTGTTTGACAGCCCTTAAGCCTGACAGTGTTCAGTCTCTCCAACCTTTCAGCCAACCTTGCTGTGGCCATTTTTCTTGCTCCCACTGAGACACTTCGGAGATACCTAGGGGAGACAATTAGAAGAATACATTGAGATTTGGTCATTTGGATGTTAAGTTGGATAAATCTAGAAGGTATAAGTCACTTGGAGACTTTCCTAATATATTGTTTCTTGTTCCAGACAAATTCCTATCCACAAGGGTAGAGTTTGAGTCAGACTGGGTGGGGTTCTGTCCTTGCCATCCATAGACCTTGATCATATCAATAGCCCCAGAGAATTCTGCCCCAACTCCAGGTCATTCTTGATCCTTAGGTCAGTGGTGAGCAGTCTTGCCTGTCCTGCAGTCACCTGCGGGCCTGTAAATAATATAAGCCCAGCTCCTATCCTCAGAGATTCTGATTTAATTTGGGACTTGTGCTACGAAATCCATGTGTCAGGGTTGAGACGAAGACCAGGCATCTGCTTTAATGTAAAGGGAAAACTTCAAACAGCTATAACTGATCAATAATGTGATCCTTTCTGTGAACTCATTGTTACTGGAAGTTTCCCAGCAGAGGCCAAATTTATGAACAATTACTTCTCTGTCTCCATCATAAAACATAACTATACCCTAAAGCACCTTTTTACATTGTCTCATTAATCTGCACAAATGCACTGTGGGAGAGGTGTCATCATTATTCTCATTTTACAAATGAGAAAAGTGAGATGCAGGGAGTGTAAATTATTTTTAATATCATGAAGGCAGAACTATTGTGAAGATAATTCCTGATCTACTACCCCTCGTGGCCTCAATTCTGAAGACACACCCTGGCTCAGGGAGATGGCTGATAACCCAGACCACCTGTCAGCCCATTCAGGAACCCTTAGGTCTAACTGGAGGTTAGAGTGGGTAGAGGTAGGGTCACCAGAGCCAGAGATTACACAGCTGCAGACTTTCTTTGCTAGACCCTTCTGCTTACCCATCTGGGGCCCTTGATTTCTTCTGCTTGGTAGTCACTGAGGAAATAATTACCACCATTTATTAAGGACTTACCATGTATCCAGGATTTTGTGAGCTGATTTATATGTGCTCATTTAATCATTGCAACAGTCCCAGCAGGAAGGTATTAGATCCATTTTAAGATGTAGAAACTGAGGCTGAATGTCTTGCCCAGGATCACATAGCAAGACCATGAATCAAATTCAGATCTATTTGTTGTGAAAGACTGTGCCCTACAAAGAGGTCCCTCTTTGGGTGGCAAGGTTCCGAAGGGCAGTAGGATCTACAGGAGTTAGCTGCACCTTTAGAGTCTCCCACTATCTCCCTATGGAAGTCAATGGGTTCACATGGCTAGCCCAAGGGAGCATCCTGAAGGCTAGCTTCAAAGATGACATTTCATTGGGATATCTCCAACTGGGACCATTATTAGATTTAAGGAGCTCTAGGATTCCTGGAATTTAACTGCCTTTAGGGTTATAGCTGGTACAAGGCACAATGTACTCAGTTGGAAAGCATAGTGTATGTGTGCACACCCAAGCACGTGCATGCACACACACGATTACATGATATAGAGGATGTCAGGAGCATGGGGTTCTGGCCCTGTCTGCCACTGTACATTTAAGAAAGTCCAGAGAGGAAGTAGATCGGACCTAGGGATTTTTGAGGACATGGTTTTACTTATCAGATAAAGCTTTAAGTCTAAAAATCCTAAAACCAACTCCTCCTTGCCTCACCATCCAACCTCAAGCACTTTTTGGCAGCCATGAATCTCCTCGGGCATATTCACATCACCAAAAACTTTCTCGAAGGGCTCTGGGGCTTCCCAGAGGGGGTCTGGGGTCTGCAGCACTGGCATGGAGGTCCGTGAGATGACACAAGGCTTCTGCTCCTGGGGCATTTAAAGGCCACTGCTACCTTTCAGGGTCAGAGCCACGGGAGCATCAAGACCTCCGAAGGGCACCCTGGTCTTCCTTTCTGAGCTTGGGTGTACAGCCTACTTTAAAGCATTAAATGGAAAATTGTGTCCACTTTTGGCACTCATAATTATACTCTGAGTCCTGAAAGGTGCCTTTTGGTGTCCCACTCCAGTGCTAACACTTAATGTGACATGTGTGTGTCATATCCTCGGGCTGTGCCCTCCCCAGGGCACAGAAGCATTTAGGAACTAGGTGCTCTGGAGAGGCTATGCATGACGGTACAGGCAGCTGTCTCCAGGGCGTTATATTAGCACAAGGCTTTGGACTCAGACAGACTTGAGTTTAAATCCTGACTCTGACCCAAATGACTGTATGTTCTTGGGAAAGTCACATGCTTCTCTGACCTTTGTTTCCTCCTCTGGAAAACAAGGGCATTGATGCCTGTTGTGCAGTTACCTGATAGAGCCTCCGCCTGGAACCTGGCAAGTGCCGAGTGGCACAGAGGTAGTGTGATTTTAGTGGCACTGGGAAGGACCCTCAGGCCAAAACAAATCTTTTCCCAACCAACTTCCTGACTATATCTGGCCTCCACCCCCTCCACCTCCAACAGGGGGAAAGCTCTCACTCTGCTTCTTGAATGGCACCATGCTTTCTCCTAATGCCAGATATTTGTCCCTGTGTTCCCTGTTCCTAGAACCTTGTTCTTCTTGTACTTCCTACCTGTTCATCTGGTTAGTATCTTCCTTCAGATGTCTTCAGTCATTGGCTCAGCCACATCCTCACCTGAGTGATTATATTAGTAAGGTGGGAGAAGACATACATTGTTTAAAGAATATAAGCTTCATAACGGTGCCTGTTTTACTCACTGGTGCCCAGCATACACTGTGCCTCAGTGACTGTTGGCTGAAAGAATGACAGAGGTATTTGTTTAACCTAAAGAAACACGTTTCTCACAAGGCTAGTTCCCTCTAAAATGATGTTATTCAGAGGGCACAAAAAAGACCATGGTCAGATAAGTTGGGACACTGTGGACAAAACAAAGTTAGACAGGTTCCTTCTCTGTGGGACTTCTCAATACTCCAATATGATAATGTGTATTGTGAATTTCTGTTAGGAGAAGGGTCAAAACCAAACAAGGAGCTACATTTGTCATTTACACCCCACTGTGAATGAGTTTAATCAAAACCTGGCCTGGGAGTGAGTGAGTAAGTGATGAAGTAGAAGTTGTGGACTCTGAAGATGAGGAACTCTGCCTCTCTGCCGCCTGCTCCCAAAGTCAGAGCCCATGGGCTCCTGGGAGCAAAATCAAGTCAAGTCTTATACATCAGAGGTAAGGGAACTATTCACAACTCCCCCTTCACATCTGAATCTTGGCCCAGCAATCTCAGCCAGGACCCGAGTTCTCTTTATTTCTGTTCTTACCAAAAGACTTCTTTCTTACATCAGCTATGGAGGGATTTTATCTGTTTGTCATCTTCAATAAAAAGTGACTCCGGCAACGTGGTGTAAGGTTGATGTGTCCCAAGAAACAGACCTGTTCTCTGTCTGGTTTTGTTTTCTTTTATTGCTTTTGAAATCTCGCATTCCTCTTTTCATTGCTGGCTTGGGCTACAGGGCAGTACTGGTTTCACTCAAATGGAATATCTATTTGGAGCTGATTGAAAAAACAAAGCTGGCTAAAAGAAGGGTCAGGCCAGTCCTAAAGACAATTGCAAAAGAAATAAAAGGGCGACATATAAACCAGACGGGTATCCAAAACTTGGTTGGTTTCTATATTCCCAATACTGACTTCTGGGAAACTGTGTTTGAGCACGAGCGTGGGGCCAGGCCTGAAACCTCACAATGGAGGCAGCGTGTGAATGAGGTTGAATAGAACAGAGCTGAAGTGCCTGCTCTGACTCCTAGTGCTCCCAACATGTCCCCACAGTGACAGGGACAGTATTGAGAGGCACAGCAAAACTGCTAGTAGGAAGGGTTTGTCTCCAGCCCTTCTTTTCCACATCTAGCCGGGGGACTCAGCCTGCTTCCTCACTAAAGGTTCCATTGCTGCTTCCTACCCCAGCCAGCTGGAGGATCCCACTTATTTCCATCCCATTCATTCAAGGTCCTGGTCCTGCTTTTAAAACTAATGGTTTAAAAATGTGACTTCCTCCTATGTAAAGTAGTTGGATTTTAACAAGGGTCTTCTGGCTGACACCAGACAGTGGGAAGTCAGGCACTGGGTGGATCCTTCAGGGTAGATTGTCCTTCAGTTCCCTTCGAGGGCTGCACCGAGGCAGCTGTCTGCTCTGGCTTGGTAAACCTGGCACAGTGACAGGTCTCTGCTGTGCGGCAAAGGTGGGTGAAAGGGCGGCAGTGCACCAAGTGGGACCGAGAATAGAAAACAGCGCATGGAGGTGGTATTTTGTCCATGGATTGGGGATTACTATCCTAAGCAGCCAGGATTTTTCCAGTAGGGTTTTACACAATAAAATAAACGTGTTCTGCACTTTTAGTGTTTAAATAAACATGAAGGATTTATTTCTAGCCATAATGTAAATTGGTGATGTGGAAAGTTATGGAAAGAGAATGCATGCTAAAACTTCAGACCTCCTGGTTTCTGTCACTGCTCTGTGTGCTTAAACAACACTGATTTCTACATAAATAACTTACCTCTTATATAATATCTGTAAGATATTTTATTCTAAGAATTTATCCCTTTTTTAAAAAAGATACTGTTAATGTGAACAAAGTTTATGGAAACTAGCATGAGTAAACCAAGGGCAAAGTGCAATATCTATCTATTTATCTATCTATCTATCTATCTATCTATCTAATTTTTTCCTGCCACTGGAGTTTCTGATTTCCTATAATTTGTGTTTAAAATTATAATTGGACACTGTGACCCAAGATATACATTCCTAAAATATACCCTGGAATAGTGGCTTTCTAACCATTTTTTACTTTGACCTGCAATAATAAATCTATTTTAACTTGTAATCCAACACACACACACACACACACACACACACACACACACACTAAAAGTTTAATGAAACAAAGCTTACATTTACTTGTTACATGCAATGTACTCTAGTATTTTATTCTATTCTCTTCTATTTATTTTTCTTTCTTCTTTAAAAAAAAATATTATTACTACCCACCAGCAGATTGGGACCCCCAGTTTGAAAACACTGCCTTAGAGAAACTCTTGCATACATATGTAAAAATGTTCATAGGAGGACAGTTCAAAGTAGCAAAAAATGTAAGAAAAGTAATCCGGCTGATGATGAACATTGTGGATAGAGTAGTGAAAGGGGTAAAACTTGGGTTGTGGCATTAGGAAAAGACTTTCTGAGGAAATGACATTTAAATTTAGACTAGAAGGCAAAGCCTGGAAAAGAGCATTATACACTGAGCAGGCCTTGAATAGCAAAGAACTTGGCACTCTCAAGGAACTCTGTCAAGCAGAGACAGAGGCTAATGTGGTTGGGTCACAGTGAGCCAAGTGGAGAGACATATGATGAGATTGGAATGGTAGGAGGGAGATAAATTAGGTAGTGCTTTATAGGCAACATCAAAGGTAGCAGACTCTTTTACAGAGAACAAACTGATGGTTGCCAAAGTGGGGTAGGGAGTGGGAGGTTGGGCAAAACGGGTGACAGGAAAGGGAGATACAGGCTTCCAGTTATGGAATCACTAAGTCACAGGAATAAAAGGCATACCATAAGGAATACAGTGATATTGTAATAGCGATGTAACTGGACAGATGGTAGCTATACTTGTGGTGAACATAGCATAATGTATAAACTTGCCAAATCACTATGTTGTACACCTGAAACTAATGTCACATTGTGTATCAACTATACTAAAAATAAATACCTTTATGGTGATGAGCACTGAGTAATGTATAAGATTGCTGAATCATTATATTGCACACCTGAGACTAACATAACTCTGTATATTAGTTATACTTGAGTAAAAAATAAAGAAAAAAGAAACAAACATAGCAGAGTTTTATCCAAGTACAATAGGTAGCCATTGAAGGGCTATTTCAAAATGGGAAATGACATGATTAACTTTATCTCTTCAGTCATTGCCTGGCTCTTTTGTGAAGAATGGATTAGAGAAAAGATTAAGGAAAACCAGGTAAGAAGCTATAGTAAAAGTCTTTGGTGGTTTAGATTGTTGCTAAAGTGGAAACAACTAGAAGTGAATTGATACAGGGGCTATTTTAGAGGTAAAATTGATAGGACTTGATGATGGCTTATTTGGGATTGAAATTGGGGTTGAAGGAGAAAGAGGTGAGATAGGATTAGGGCTATGTCAGGGATGATGCACTCAGTATTCTAGCAAGACCATCTGCAGAAATGAAGATGTCATTTATTGATGTTTACATCAATACCAAAGGGGGAAGCACATTTGAGTGAGTAAAGATTAAGAGTCTGATTTTGTAAATCATAAGTCTGAGGTGCCTGCGAGCCGCCCAAATAGAGAGTCAAGTTAGCAATCACTTATGCAAAGGTGGAGCTCAGCAAAAAGATCGGACTGGAGATACACATTTGAACGTCAACTGCCTATACACATGAGATCATTCTGGGCTGACAGAACAGACCACAAGAAGAGGAGAAAGACAGGGAGAGAGCCACAAGGAGGGCCAATATTCAGAAGCAGTTTGAGAAGGAGGAATCAGAACAGGAGTCTGAGATGCCATGGCCACAGGGTGCAGGAAGCCAGGAGGGTGTGGCCTGATAGGAGACAAATGAGAATGGTTTAAGAACTGGTCAGTAATCAACAGTGTCGAATGCTGCTAAGAAGTTAAATATGATAAGACTGAGAAGTATCTGTTGGATTTAGTGACATAATTGTCACAACTGTAAGAGTTGCTTTTATAGATTGGTGGTGTCGAAGAAGAAAAGGAAGCAGAGATGGTGAGTGCAGTAAGTCTTGTGAGGCTTGGCTGGAAAGAAGAGCAATACAAAGAATACAGGCAGGGGAGCTGGTGTCATCAAGGGAGGTAATTTTTTGTTTGTTGTTTGCTTGAGGTGGAACATAGAAGAATGCTGTTTGGAAAGTTTGGGTGCAGAGTAAGAGGCTAAAGATGCAAAACAGAGAGGGTAACTACCAGGGCAAGGTCCTCAGTTGGCAGGCAAACCACATGTGGCTGAATGGCCTTCACTCAGAGGAAAGACATCTCTTCCACTGTGGGAAAAGGAGAGAAAGAGTGTGTGGGGGTCCAGGAAATTCTGTGGGATTGACGGTTGGGAGGCACAGTCTGATGAATGCAATATTCTCTGTGAGAAATGAATTAAGAGGGCGAGTCAGTTTGGGACACTTTGGTTGCAAATGACAGAATACCCAACCAAAAGCCGCCTCAACAAATAAAGGTTTAGTTTTCTCCCTTCACATAAAGTCCAGGGCTGAGCAGTTAGAATTGTTTGAAATGAATACCTTAATCTGAGAGGATGGAGATAGCTTTACATCCTCATTTGCATTTAATGAACTTACTGTCCTAAACTTGTACCTAAATAGAAATTCTACTTTCCACAGTACAGTTAAATCTGTTTTGTGCAAATTTACAGAAAATAAGAGAGAAAGAGGAGCAGAAGTTAATGGGCCCTTGTACATTCAGGCTTACAAAGGATCAGTAATGATTGTTGTCAACAGGACTGCCTAGGAATGGCGCTCTCCGGGATTGTACAACGTTGTAGCAATAGGTGTGAAGTGCATACTAGAATCCACTGCATGTTTCTGTTGGGATAGTCCAAAACATGTGCAACGATGGTAGGTCTAAATAAACTAGTAAGTAAGTGTTTGATGCTGACAGCCAGTTGGAGATGTTCACTTAAGGAAAAAATGAATGCGGATTTACAACACTCAATAATCTTTGGGTAAATAGTAGTGAAGATGTTTTCCTACTAGTCTGGACAGATATATAAAACATTAACTTTGATTCCTGTTTCTTTTACTCTAAGCTGTATTGCTTACCTGTGAGAGGTCAGTATAGAACTTTTCACCTCTTCCTCCTTGAAATCCAACAAAATATACAACTGAGGACCATCTGTAGACACAGATAAAAGGAAAGTATTCATCTGATGCTTTTTCACTACTGTGAATGGTGAAGATTCAGAGACTAGCTTTCCTGCAGATTGGTACTGGCCAGCATGCTTTTTACAATCTTGAATACATGAATCCAAGATAGAGAAATCCTGGAATCTTGCCACAGATAGAACAAGGTACAACACCTTCAACATTTCTTATACGTTATTAAATGAAAATTGTCATCCCTCCAACTGTCACACTCTATATCACAATTCAGAATATTTTGATATGGGTCAAATGCCCCATTTCTAAACTTATGCATCACTTCTAATGGAAATATGTTATAAAGACATGAATTCCTATCATGAGTTTATGATGCCTTAATTAAAGAAAGCTTCTCTGATAACATTTCAGACTTACTGCATCAGAGCTTGCAGCACTGTACAATGTCTCAAAGTAAGACTTTAAAACAGTGAAATGCATGAATTTCTTTATTTCTTTTTATTTCTTTTTTCAAATTTTTTAATGTTTATTTATTTTTGAGAGAGAGAGAGAGACAGACAGAGCACGAACAGAGGAGGAGCAGAGAGAGAGGGAGACACACAATCTGAAATAGGCTCCAGGCTCTGAGCTGTCAGCACAGAGCCCGACGTGGGGCTCAAACTCACAAACTGTGAGATCATGACCTGAGCCGAAGCCAGACGCTCAACCGATTGAGGCACCCAGGCGCCCCTAAAAAAATTTTAACGTTTATTTTTATTTTTGACAGGGAGAGAGAGACAGAGCATGAGCAGGGGAGGGGCAGAGAGAGAGGGAGACACAGGATCTGAAACAGGCTCCAGGCTCCGAGCTGTCAGCACAGAGCCCGACACGGGGCTCGAACTCACGGACGGTGAGATCATGACCTGAGCCAAAGTCGGACGCTCAAACAACTGAGCCACCCAGGCGCCCCATGAGTTTCTTTTATAAAGTCAAAGAAGGAATTGCCAGAAGGAGGTAAGAATAGAGGACCAACAGGACATTTTCAGGTGGATCAGTGCAGAGAAATTTACACAAGGTAATTGAGGATCAAAGCTCATCTTCCCTCGGAAAGGCTTTGTGTTCCCCTGAAGGTTCACATAACAGGCTAAAAACTGCTGGCTTAGCCCAAATGTGATTCCATGTCACTGAAACAAAACCAGGATTTCATAAATAAGGACAAATCAACAATGTTTGCAACAGGTGATCTTCTGAGACTGAGGGAGTCAGAGAAATAGTAGTTGGGAAGAACAGGAGCTCAAACTTTCTAGAGAACAAAAGTAAGATTGCTGGGCCATGTAGACTACCCACTGAAATCTGTAATTGAGATTTTACTGTGATACTAACCTGAATTGGTTTTTTGACTTTTGTGACAATACTCAGTTGCTCAGGCATCGACACAGGGGAGGTGGATGGTGAAGTTCATCCAGGACTGGGGGCCTGTAAGTAGATTCTATGAAAGAAGAGGTTGAGTAAACCTAGCATATTTGCAACAGGGTAATTATAATGATGAGCCCAGGAATCTAAGCCGGTATGGGGGAAGGGAGGCCAAAAGTACAAACAAAAACAAAACACCCAAAAAACCAAGGCGCAAGGATCCATGGATCTAAAAGCTCAATAAGGCCAAGCGAGAAAGCTGGAGGGGTGAGATCATGAATAAGAAATGGGATGTTTGAAACTGTGATTTGTGAGGTGATGAATGTTTGGCGGTAGCAAGTGCAGAGTGTAACCAAGGGTGGCTGTGGAGGAATGGAGATAATCAGGAATCAGGAGGTAAAGGAACTGAGATGTAGGGATGCTGGGTAGGTCATGCCCTTGCATAATGAGATCTTCAAGGGTAATGGTGGGAGCCATGTAGACAGGAAATTCCTTCAGTTGGTGGGAGCAAGAAGCAAAAAGGTGATCAGCAGAGTGTTATTACAAGGTGGGTACACCAAAGAGCAGAGGTGTGTGTTTTTTTCACTTATTCATTTTGAGAAAGAGAGAGAGAGAGAGAGAGGAAGAGGCAGAAAGAGAGAGGGAGAGAGAGAATCCCAAGCAGGCTTCTCACTGTCAGCACATGAGATCATGACCTGAGTCAAAACCAAGAGTTGGATGCTCAACCAACTGAGCCACCAGGCACCCTGAGAGGTTTTTGTAAGAGTGTAGGATGAAGGGGAATAGTGTGAAAGTGTCTCTGGAGAGCGAGAATACTTCCACTTCCTAACTCTGAGGGGTCTGGTGTTCATCAGATCGCATGAGCTCTTTGTATGCTAACCAGGATTTCACTTGCTCTCCTACAGTTGAAGCAACTTTGTGATTGTTTATAGTTCTCCTGAGTGCTCTCATGGGGTTAACCCTGAAACTTTGTATACCCAACATTGAGAAATAAAACCAAAGTGGAAAAGATGCAGTTAATCCTTGAAAAACACAGGATGCTTGAACTGCAGGGTCCACTTATATGCAGATATTTTTCAGTAAATATATGTACAGTACTGTAAATATATTTTCTCTTCCTTATGATTTTTTTTTCATTATTTTCACAGTTTATTTATTTATTTTGAGACAGAGAGAGAGCATGAAAGAGCAGGGGAAGGGCAGAGAGAGAGGAAGAGAGAATCCCAAGCAGGCTCTGCATTGTCAGCGCACAGCCTGATTCTGGGCTCAGTCCCATGAACCATGAGATCATGACCTGAGCTGAGATCAAGAGTCAGACGCTTAACTGATTAAGCCACCCAGGCACCTCCCCGCCTTATGAATTTCTTAATAATATTTTCTTTTCTCTACTTTACTTTTTTGTAACAAAAGAGTATATAACATACAAAATAAGTATTAATTGGTTATTGGTATTGGTATTGGTAAGGCTTCCAATCAACAGTAGGCTGTTAGTAGTTATGTTTTGGGGAGTCAAAAGTTATATGTGGATTTTCTGCTATGCAGGGATCGGTGTCCTTAACCCCTGTGTTCAAGAGTTGACTATATTTAAAAATTCATATTTTCCAAATGCATGGTTGCTTATTTTATAGAGAAAACAATGAGAAGTTCCCAACATTTTTCAATTTTCAGCCACTGTTTTGATACCCCTTTTTCCTGGGTTTAGGTAAGATGTAGGCCTTCTCACTCTGTAGAAAAATATTGAAATATATGTATTTTCTCAAATTCTACCAACAGAATAATTTTGGATTCCATGGCCCATACTTACTTTTCCTGTACTTACATGAACATAGTGCCAGGCACAGAGTCAATGGCTAACAAAATATAGTCCTTCTCCCTCCAAGGAGATTAATATGAAAAGAAAGATAGTGTAAACTGCCATTAGATACCACATTCATTTGTTTATCCATCCATACATTGACTTATCCATCATTTATCTATTCATCCACTCATTAGCAAACATTTATTAAGTATCCAATTTCGGTGTAACCCTGCCTTAGCAACTTTGACCATGGTGTACCTGTGGAGATCCATAAACTATAATTATGGGTCTGATCAGTAATTTCTGGTATTCTTTAAAGTAAAAAGTACATTTTATTAATACTTGACATTTGATAAGAGGCATGCATGTGACCACAAAAATGCTCTAAGAGGCAGTATAATGTGGCTAAGAGCTGAATTTTGAAGTCAGATAGATTTGGATTCAATTAGACTTCAGGCAAGTTTAATCTCTGTGCTCTTCAATTTCCTCATCTGTAGATTGGGAATAACACTTATCTCACAGAGGTGTTGGAACTGAACACGGTAGTATCCATATAGTGCTTAGGAAATGACGTGATGCCACTGAAAAATAATTATTATGCCAAATAGAAACAGACAAGACTGTACGTCAGCACTCCATCACTTCCTCCTTGCCTTCCTTACTGTAAAATTCAATAACAACCATTTTGAAAAGAAAGGGTATGAAAACACAAGTATGCACACAAATCTGTGAACCTACAGGCAGAGTGGAGCGCCCACTCTGAACCAAGGGGTTCTTGTAGCTTCTGTGACAAAAGGCTATCTTCATTTTACCAAGGAATGAGCTGTTGAGAGCACTAGTCATAAAATCCAGGTGTCTAACAGAATTTGAGTTACTTTGGTGAGATTCTTTACCTGGGGCTGAGAAAGCCACTGGTTCAGATCTAGCAGTGTCAGAATTTTGCCATGTGTCAATTAGTAGGTGCTTCAGCAGAAGCCATTGTGGCTTCACCTGATAATGATAGCAATGAGTGGAGGTTGTTAATTCCTCCATAATGTAGATTAACTAATGCATCTGCTTCCTATTGAACAGAGCTTTTTAACTGCCTGCACATTGGAATGGCTGTGGAGGTGTTAAAATGTTCTGATGCCAGGTTCTCACCCCCAGAGATTCTATTAACTGATCTGGGATGCAACCTGGGCATAGGGATTTTTTTAAGGTGCCCAAGTGACTCTAACGAACAGGTGGTGTAGAGAATCCTGGCCCCGGAGCTTAAGCTTCAACTTAGGTCACAGAAGAGTTCCCATCTATATTGTGAGAAGCAGATGGTCCCTGTACACACACACACACACACACACACACACACACACACTCTCAAGCCACCTGCTATCCTTGCAACCTCACCAAGAAACCACAGATTTCATGTTTGGTTAGCAAGGTGGCAGAATGCAAGACTAAGCTTTTCTATCTTGTTGTTTAGCACCCCAGAGCAGAGCTCAATGCATTATATCATTCTTAGGCTTTTCTCCTGGGCTACAATTATGAAAGTGCCATAGGCAACAGTGCCATGGGCTCTCATCATATGAAAATTCATCAGAGTCTGTTCACAGGCTATGGTGAAGACAGGACATCATGTGGATTGCAAGGTCCAGATTAGGCTGGAGAGAGGAGTGTATGCTTGCTAAGGTCATGAATGGGAACCACTTGCTTTGCTCAGAGCTGGTCACAGTTGTTTCTATGGTCTACACTGTGGAAAGCTGCTGATGCTCATGAGGGTAAACAATTGCTACAGTGGAGGCTTCAGATAATTGTGTGTGTAGAAATCTCTTGGGAGACTTGTTAGTGTGCAGATTCTTGAGCCTTGGTTCCTTTCCCATTCTGATTCATTACGTCTGGGACAGGGTCAAGGAATCTGTATTGTAACAGGTGCCACAGGTAGTTTTCATGCAGGTGGTCCAGGATCCACTGATATTTGAGGACCATAAGCAAATTGGTTGTCAGTTATATTTAACAAATCAAAAACACGAAGTTGCATTGAAGGCGCATATAATCTAGTTGCTGTTAGAAGATGTGTGCATATGCACGTAAGAAACAAGGACCTTATAAGAGGAGATAGGATATTTACTGCTATTCAGAGATGCAAACCAAGCATGTGGGAACTGAAATGAAACAGATGTCACATTTGGCTGAGAGGATCAGCAAAAACTTCATGAAGGAGGTAGTACTGAATTGGACTTGGAAGTATAGATAGGCATTCTGTAGGTGGCAATGGGATAGAGCAGAGAAGAATATTATTGTACTGGAGATGTCAAGTATTTCCTGCCTACCCATAGTCCCTTCTAAGGAGACCTGGTGCACCCACAGCCCTAGCTGATTGGACAGTAGATCTCACCCTCTGATCAGAGTTGATTGGACCAAGTATTGCCATCTGATTAGGGTGAGCCCACTTATAGGCTTGCTGGCTATCTGCCTTTGATATGGCCTGCTCACAAAAATGTGCTCTTCTCTTGGGAATAGGGGACTGGGAAACTGAGAGACTGAGTGACTAAAAAGAAAGGTTATGTCAAGGTAAGTTGTTTGGAGTTATTGGGAATTGTTTTGGGGCATAAAAAAACCCAATTTGTGTTTTGGAGGACTTTCAAAATTGCTATTCAGTACATTAAAGTATACAACTTTATTAAACTAGGTTTAGTGAAATATAATGAAGTGGAATGGAGGATGGATTAATGATGGCAGGACAATTAGGAGGTTACTTTGACCATATAAGGAAAAATTAATAACAGCTAGCATTTATCTAGCATTTATTAGATTCTAGGCACAGTACTTGACAGGTATTATTTCATTTAATCCCAACAACAGCCTTATTAGGTAAACACTATTGGTATTCCCATTTGAAATGGGAAATGAGGCTCAGATGAGCTAAGCAACTTGCCCAAGGTTATGGCTTATAAGTAGTGGAGGCAGAACCAGAGTCTGAACTTCATATGCCTAATTACAGAACCTCTGCTTTGAACTAGTACTCTATGCTCCCCACTTGGCAAAGTGAGGGGCTTATGGCAATGGTGACAATGGGCATGGAAAGAAGAGCATGATGACTGGAGGCAGCATCTACTGCAGCATTGGCATCTATACAATCATGGAATGTTGGGGTGGAAACAGATCTTAGAGATCATTTAGTACCATAGCCTTTCTATAGACAATGCTTTGAAAAGGAGAACATTTCTTCTCCTGTGAGTTCATCAGGCTACAGGCAAAGTTTTAACATGGGAATTAATGTCAAGGAGAAGGGAGAAGAAAGAATCAACAATACTTCCAAAGTTTGGCATCCAGATGGCGAGAGAACAGAGGCAGGATCATGTCGTGATGCTGAGTTTGAGGTACTGATGGAACACAAGGATGAGGATGTCCCATAGACCATAGGCTAAGTTTAAAGATTGGCTGAAGTCATAAGAGAGGGTGAGATCATTAGAGAGATCTTAAATAGAGAAATGAAAGTCAAGACAGAATGAGAGACAATGAGGGACATAATCCACAAAAAAGTATAGAGAAGGAATAGTAAGAGAGATAGGAGGAAATTCAGAGAGTATATAGTAACTAAAGACAATATAAAAGAAGTTTCAGGAGGGAGAGGAGCCAGTTTCAAATGCTACAAAGGGCTAAGGGAGGATGCAACTCAGAAGGGGTCTTTGCATGATGAGGACATCTTTATCACTCAGGGTTCGTGGTGGCAAGCAATACAAACCAACTCTGGCTAACTTCAGAAAAGGGTGCGTTGGAAGAATATTGGATAACTCAAAACAGTAAGAATGAAGAACCAGACTAAGAACACTGGCAGGAACCAAAGAAGCTGAGAATTAAGGAACATGATTAGGGTCTTGCCCAAGGAAAGGTCTCGTGAAAAACTGCCACAGGCTCCCCCAGTCTGAGGTATTCACTGCATTTAACCAGAAAGTTCAACCTCACCCTTGCTTCTATGAGTAATTTCTAACTGACCCTGTCATTGCTTCATTCTTTCCGAAATCAAAGTTCCTTTTGCCTTTTTGGCCAATTCTATTGGCCAGACCTAGATTATATACTCACATTCCCATAAGGAGAAGGATAAGTCTGATCCTCTTCAACTTGCATAAAGGGTCAAAGAAGTCTGTATCTACTAAGCTTCATGAATGGGAGAGTTGTCACATATGAAGGTAGTTCTGTGCTGGATATCCGCAAATGGCCATCACATCACTTGGAACATTTGAGACCATGGTTGCAGAAAAGGTTTTAGTGGCAAAGACTGGTTAAAGAGTGAATGAATACTGGGGTGCCTGGGTGGCTCAGTCGATTAAGCATCTGACTCTTGATCTCAGCTCAGGTCTTGACCTTAGGGATGTTAGTTCAAGCCCAGCACTGGGCTCTGTGCTGGGTGTGAAGCTTACTTAAAAAAAAAAAAAAAAAAAAGAGTGAATGGATACTAAAGCAGTTTTAGCTATAGTATAAACTATTCCCCCAAAAAACGAAAACAAAGGAAGAAACCCTTTAGAATGGGAAAGCCAGAGAAAATTTGTCAGTAAGGAAGGAGGCTTTCATAGAGACAGAGAAGTGATATAGGTCTCATTTGCCACTGGCTTTTCAGCACCTATGACAGGAAGAAGGAAGGTAGGAGAGGGAGCAAGAAGAGAGAGAAAGAGATGCAAGAGAACAAAGATGTACACATATACAGAGCCTGCTGGGGAGGAGAGAAGATCCGGTTGGTTCTAGGCACATATTGTTGGGTTCCTATCACTTTCATTTGTAACTTTCTTTTGTAGCCACATCCTAACACTGTCATGGAAATCGCAGCTCTAATCCCTGACCCTGACTCACACATTTTCTGTTTCTTTTCCCACTGATTTTACAACAGGCACCATGGCCTGATTCTCAGCCTAGTCCAGCACAGCCTGCAGTCCGTGAACTAAGGGTAAGGCATTCTAATTTGCTCTGACGTTTTGCTGCCGCTCTTTGAGTGGGTTAATAGATCTGCCTCAGTGCCATTTACATGGTCTTGGTTGGTCATAATCTCCAACTCTCATTTGTTAAGTCCAGCTAGGTTTAAAAGTTCAGTAGGCATTGATGAAGAAAGTACAGCTAAGTGGCCCTGGAAGAGATTATACACAAGACTTTGATCTCTTTATACAGTGTTCAACATAAAGGGAAAAGGTAGTCCATTGTTGTTAGTAGCTCCTTCCCAGATTCTCTCTTGCGATCCAAAATAATCAAGCCTAAAAAAGTACACTTTTTCTACCTAACTCATTTTCACCAAAATGTTCATAAGATTTAATTACATGACAATGAACACCAAGAACATAGAGCCTCACTCCTTTGTTATGGCTGTCTTTTCATGGAAACTTTTCATTTGCCAGTATCTTGAGGTCTGATGATCCTAGAAAGATTTCTTTAAGATCTAAAGAATAAAAGATGCTCCAAATATGAGAATCTGTGAGTTCCCTATTAGCCTAACACACATTTCTCTCAATTGTGAAATGGAATAAGAAACAACAGGGCAGGAGAGGAAGTTAAGATGGCTAAGTAGTAGGGGGACCCCGTTCCTGCCTCATCCCTTGAACACACAGCTGGATTAACATCAAATCATTTTGAACACCTAGGAAATCCATCTGAGGATTAAGAGAACAATCTGCACAATTAGAGGGAGAGAACATGGCCTGTATGAGGTGTGGAGAAGCAGACTGGGGGAGAGAAAAGCTGTGGTACCACAGAGGGGAGGGAGTCCTTTTCACAGAGAGAGGAGAGAGAGAGAAAGAGAGAGGAGGAGAGAGAGCAATGTGTCAGGTTTGTGCAAGAAAAATTCTTCCCCAAAACCATTGACTGGAGGATCAAGAAGAACTGACTATTGCAAGTTTTCACAAGTAAGTAGTGGAGCTCAAATTCTAAGGTTTTAGAAGTCTGCACCATTCTCCAGAGTAGAGCCAAGCATCCGTAGTGGTGCTCCTACAGAGAAGGAGGGCGGAGGCCCGGAAGTGGACAGTGTGGTGTGGGGATCCCCTAGGTCACACTGGGAGAGAATGTTCCCCTTCATGGAGTACATTTGGAAGAGGGTATATTGCCTCTCCAAGGACAAAAGACCTGGTGGGCACCACTGAGCAGCCATTCATCAGCAAGGGACAGAGGTGTGTGCAGAGGGCAGATAAACTGGTCGCTGCTTTTCACTGTGCTTCACTATAAACTCCAAGCACCTGCACGGCCATGTGACTGCTTTTCTGGGACAAAACTGCATGAGACACAGTGTGCCAAGGCTCTCCTCTGGAGGAATGGAGCAGGTCTGTGCTGTGCCAGGTCCTTTAAGATTTGGAGTTTTGAATCCAAGCCACTTGTCAGAGATAAAACACAGAAGAACTGTGGCACCAGCCATGTTGATGGCCTGGGCACAGATAGGGTGAAGGCAGAGATCTGATAGAAGCCTGGGACATAAGAGGTGATACTGTTCGGTTTTTGTTTTTGTTTTTGTTTTTTGTTTTTTGTTTTTTGTTTTTTTTTTTTTTTTGTGAGGGATTCCTGAACAGCAGCTGGCACGAAGTCCCTGCTCCAGGGATGAGACAACTAGGTGATACCATTTCCACCCCCCCCCCCCCACCACCGCCTCCCCCCAGCATGGTCTGACTTCAGTGTAGCAACACAGTGCCCCCAGTGGAGGTTAAAGCTGCTTAAACCAAACTCCACCCCTCTGTGCCCTGCAGGAGCAACTTTACTAGGGCAGGTCTGATGAGAGCCCAGGACCTCTCCCCTAGAAGACCAGTGCAGGCCCCCTGCACGCACCAAGTCTACTGATCACAGAGTGCTCCAAAGCATCAGCTTCAGTTCTGGTGGAAATAGGACCAGGTTTGTTTTTTTTTTTCCTCCCCTTTGGAATCAGGCTTATAGTTTTTTGTTTGTTTTAATTTCCCTTCCTCTTTTTTTTTTGGATCAGGCTTTCTTTCTTTCTTTCTTTCTTTCTTCTTTGGAATCAGGCTTATAGTTTTTTGTCTGTTTGGTCTTTTTGTTTCTTTTCCTTTGTCTTTTTTTTTGGATCAGCCCCCCCCCTTTTTTAAATCAGGCTTATTTTAACAAACAAAGCAAAGCACACCTAGTTAAAGGTCTAAACATTCCCCACTGCAAGCAAGGAGGAACTCTGCAGAGGACTGACCTGTGGGAAAGAGCTGGCAACACACAACAGCAGAGTACACACAGCATACACCGGAAACACTCCTTGAAGTGCCAGGCTCTGGACAGTATAAGACCCCTTCTTAATATAGCATTACTCTTCGGGACAGGAAACATAACAAACTCTCATAACCTGCAAAAGACAGAAACCTAGACAAAGTGACAAGGCAGAGGAATTCCCCCCAAAAGAAAGATCAAGAAGAAATCACAGCCAGGGACTTACTCAAAACAGATATAAGAAATATATCTGAACAAGAATTTATTTATTTTTTAAAGTTTTATTTATTTATTTGAGAGAGAAATAACAGGGGAGGGTCAGAGAGAGAGAGAGAGAGAGAGAGAATCCCAAGCAGGCTCAACACCAGCAAGCAGCACAGAGTCCAACACAGAGCTTGTACTCATAAACTGTGAAATCATGACCTAAGCTGAAACCAACAGTCAGACACTTAACCAACTGAGCCATCCAGGCACCCCATGAACAAAAATTTAGAAAAATAGTCATAAGAATACTAGCTAGACTTGAAAGAAACATAGATGACACCAGAGAAACCCTTGCTATAGAGATAAAAACCTAAAAGCTAGTCAGACCAAAATAAAAAATGCTATAGCTCAGATGTAAAACTGACTGGATGTAATCACAACTAAGATGGAAGAAGCAGAAGAACAAATAGGTGATATAAAAGGTAAAATTATGGGAAATAATGAAGCTGAAAATAAGAGGGAAAGAGGGGCACCTGGGTGGCTCAGTCAGTTAAGCTTCTGACTTTGGCTTAGGTCATGATCTCACGGTTCGTGAGTCTGAGCCCCATGTTGGGCTCTGTGCTGACAGCATGAAGCCTGGAGCCTGCTTCGAATTCTGTGTCTCCCTCTCTCTCTGCCCCACCCTTGCTCACACTCTGTCAAAAATAAATAAACATTAAAAAAAAAGAAAAGAAAACGAGGGAAAGAATGATTAGATCACAAATGTAGATTAGGGAACTCAGCCACTCCATAAAGCACAATAATACTCCTATCATAGGAGTCCCAGAAGAAGAAGAACAGGAAAAGTGGGTAGAAGGTTTATTTGAACAAATTATAGCTGAGAACTTCCCTAATCTGGGGAAGGAAACAGGCATTCAAGTCCAAGAGGCACAGAGAACTCCCCTCAAAATCAACAAAAACAGGTCAACACCAAAACATATCATACTGAAACTTGCAAACTACAAAGATAAAGAGAGAATTCTGAAAGTGAGGAGGGACAAAAGGTCCTTAACCTACAAGGGTAGACACATAAGACACAGAAACTTGGCAGGCCAGAAAGGAGTGGCATGATATAGTCAATCTGCTAAATGGGAAAAATATGCAGCCAAGAATACTTTATCCAGCAAGGCGGTCATTCAGACGAGAAGGAGAGATAAAGAGTTTCCAAGACAAGCAAAAACTAAAGGAGCTCTGCAAGAAATATAAAGGGGACCTTTTGAATGGGAAAAAGAGACCAAAAGCAACAAAGACTAGAAAGGAACAGAGACAATGTACAGGAATAGCAACTTTACATGTAACGCAATGGCATTAAATTTATATCTATCAGTAATTACTTTGAATGTAAATGGATTAAAGACTCCAATCAAAAAACACAGAGTTTCAGAACGGATAAAAAAAACAAGACCTATCGATATGTTGCTTAAAAGACATTCATTTTAGAAACAAAGACACCTCTAGATTTAAAGTGAGGGGATGGTGAACCATTTATGATGCTAATGGACATCAAAAGAAAGTTGAAGTAGCCATACTTATATTAGACAAGCTAGATTTTAAACCAAAGACTGTTATAAGAGATGAAGAAGGGCACTATATCATAATAAAGTGGTCTATCCAACAAGAAGATCCGACAATTATAAATATGCCCCAAATTGGGAGCAGACAAATATATAAATAAATTAATAACAAACTTAAAGAAACTCATTGATAATAATACAATAATAGTAGGGGACTTTAACATCTCACTTATTGCAATGGGCAGATCATCTAAACAGAAGATCAACAAGGAAACAATGGCTTTTGAACCACACTGGACCAGATGGACTTAACAGATATATTCAGAGCATTTCACCCTATAGCAGCAGAATACACATTCTTTTTGAGTGGACATGGAACATTCTCAAGTAGATCACATACTGGGTCACAAATCAGGCCTCAACCAGTACAAAAAGACTGAGATCATACCATGCATATTTTCAGACCACAATGCCATGAAACCTGAAGTCAACACAAGAAAAAATTTGGAAAGACCACAAATACGTGGAAGTTAAAGAACATCCTATTAATGAATGAATGGGTTAACCAGGAAATTAAGGAAATATAAAAATATATGCAAGCAATGAAAATGAAAACATGACAGTCCAAAACCTTTGGGATACAGCAAAGGCAGTCAAAACAGGAAAGTATATGTTAACACATGCATTCCTTAAGAGGGAAGAAAAGTCTCGGGGCGCCTGGGTGGCTTGGTCGGTTAAGCGTCTGACTTCGGCTCAGGTCATGATCTCAAGGTCCGTGAGTTCGAGCCCCGCGTCGGGCTCTGTGCTGACAGCTCAGAGCCTGGAGCCTGTTTCAGATTCTGTGTCTCCCTCTCTCTCTGCCCCTCCCCCGTTCATGCTCTGTCTCTCTCTGTCTCAAAAATAAATAAACGTTAAAAAAAATTAAAAAAAAAAAAAAGAAGGAAGAAAAGTCTCAAGTACACAACCTAACCTTACACCTAAAGGAGCTGGAAAAAGTACAACAAATAAGGCCTAAACCCATCAGGAGAAAAGAAATAATACGGATTAGAAATTAAAAAATTAGAAATAAATGATATAGAAATTAAAAAAAAAACCAGTAGAACAGATCAATGAAACTAGGAGCTGGTTCTTTGAAAGAATTAACACAATTGAGAAACACCTAGCCAGACAGATCAAAAAGAAAAGAGAAAGGACTCAATTAAATGAAATCATGAGTGAAAGAGGAGAGGTCACAACCAACACCTCAGAAATACGAACGATTATAAGAGAATATTATGAGCAATTATATGCCAACAAATTGGGCAATCTAGAAGAAATGGATAAATTCCTAGAAACATATAAACTACCAACACTGAAACAGGAAGAAATAGAAAATTTGAACAGACCCATAACCAGCAAAGAAATTGAATCAGTAATCAAAACTCTCCCAACAAACAAGAGTCCTGGGCCAGATGGCTTCCCAGGGGAATTCTACCAAACATGTGAAGAAGAGTTAATACCTATTCTTCTGAAACTGTTCCAAAAAATAAAAATGGAAGGAAAACTTCCAAACTCACTCTACAAGGCTAGCATTACCTTCATTCCAAAACCAGACAAAGACCCCACTAAAAAGAATTACAGACCAATATCCCTGATGCACATGGATATGCAAAAATTATCAACAAGATACTAGAAAATCAAATCCAACAGTACATTAAAAGAATTATTCACTATGATCAAGTGGGATTTATTCCTGGGCTGCAGGGGTGCTTCAATATCCACAAATCAACCTAATACACCACATTAATAAAAGAAAGGTTAAGGACCATATGATCATTTCAATAGATGCAGAAAAAGCATTTGACAAAACACATCATCCTTTCTTGATAAAAACCCCCAAGAAAGTAGGGATAGAAGGAACGTACCTCAAGATCATAAAGGCCATATGCAAAAGGCCCACAACTAATATCATCCTGAATGGGGAAAAACTGAGAGTCTTTCCCTGAAAGTCAGGAACGGGATAGGGATGACCACTCTCACCACTGTTACTCAACATAGTGGTGGAAGTCCTAGCCTCAGCAATCAGACAACAAAAAGAAATCAAAGGCATCTAAATAGGCAAGGAAAAAGTCAAACTTTCACTCTTCACAAGATGACATGATACTTTATGCAGAAAATCTGAAAGACTCCACCAAAAATTGCTAGAAATGATACATGAATTCAGCAAAGTTGCAGGACATAAAATCAATGTACAGAAATCTGTTGCATTTCTATACACCCATGGTGAAGCAGCAGAAAGAGAAATCAAAGAATCAATCCCATTTACAATTGCACCAAAAACATAAAATACCTAGGAACAAAGCTAACCAAAGAGGTAAAAGATCTGTACTCTGAAAACTATAGAACACATGAAAAAATATTAACACTATTCATTATCAGGGAAATACAAATGAAAACTACAAAGAGAACTACCCCATACCTGTCAGAATGGCTAAAACTATCAACTAAGGAAACAACAGATGTCCATGAGTATGTGGAGAAAGAGGAACCCTCTTCACTGTTGGTGAAAATGCAAACTGGTGCAATCACTCTGGAAAACAGTGTGGAGGTGCCTTAGAAAGCTAAAGATAGAATTACCCTACAAGCCAGCAATTGTGCCACTAGGTATTTACACAAAGGCTACAAAAATACTGATTCGAAGGCACATGCACCCCAATGTTTATAGCAGCATCATCAACAATAGCCAAATTATGAAAAGAGCCTAAATGGCCATCAAATGATGAATGAATACAGAAGTGGTGTGTATATATACATATATATATACACACATATATATGTATATACATATATATACACATATGTATATATGTGTATATATATGTATATACATATATATGTGTGTATATATATATGTGTATATATATATATATTGGAATATTACTCAGCTAACAAAAAGAGTAAAATCTTACCATTTGCAATGATGTGGATGGAACTAGAGTGTATTATGCTAAATGAAATAAGTCCATCAGAAAAAGACAAATACCATATGATTTCACTCATATGTGAAATTTAAGAAACAAAACAAATGAGGGGCGCCTGAGTGGCTCAGTCCAGTGGGCATTCGACATCAGCTCGGGTCATATCTTGCAGTCCATGGGTTCCAGCACTGTGTCAGACTCTGTGCTGACGGCTCGGAGCCAGGAGCCTGCTTCGGATTCTGTGTCTCCCTCTCTCTCTCTGCCCCTCCCCTGTTCATGCTCTGTCTCTTTCTGTCTCAAAAATAAATAAAAACATTTAAAAAAATAAAAAATAAATTTAAAAAAATAAAAAAAAGAAACAAAAGTGAATATAGAGGAAGGGAAGGAAAAATGAAATAAGATAAAAACAGAGAGGGAGGCAAACCATTAAGAGACTCTTAATTATACAGAACAAACTGAGGGTTGCTGGAGGGGAGGTAGGTGGGGGGATGGGCTAAATGGGTGATGGGCATTAAGGAAGGAACTTGTTGGGATGTTATACATACGTGATGAATCACTAAATTCTACTTCTGAACAAAAAAAAAAAAAAAAAAAAAGAGAGGGGGGAGAGAAATTTAGGGACATGTCCAAATTTTACATAAGGACAACCCAGAAAGATATATTAACCAATGTAATCACTTCCAATTATATAAAGAAAGCTAAATTGGTTACAATAAAAGATGTTCTGTGAAAAAATAAAATGTTTTACAAGATAAAAATAAGAAATTTAAGATACTTGAATTTTACATAAAGACAACTCAAAAAGACATATTGACCAATGTAATTGCTTCCATATTATATAAAGAAAGCTAAATTGGTTACAATAAAAGATGTTCTGTGAAAAAAAAAAGAATGCTTTACAAGATACAAAAAAAAAAGAAACAATAGAGCAAGTTTTAAAATGATTTCTGAACAAAGCTGAATACCACGAAAAGACATAGTGAAGGAAAAGACATGGTAAAGCAAGTGGTGAAGGTATTAAAAGGTACAATAAAATATAATATAGCTCATATACATCTATTTGGTGTCATACATAGTGTCACTTAGCTCAGCAATTCTTTTCTTAGGAAATTAATACCTTGGGAGCAATTAGTGTGAGGATAATATATAATGGAAAGAGATTGCAATGATCTCAGTGTCCATCTGTTCTGTTTGTTGAATAAATCATATGTAGCAGAAAATATAGTGGGATACTATGGAGCCAATAATTGGGGTACTACATTTATTGACACAAAGAAGTGTCCACAATAACATGTTAAGTAAAAATCCAAAATGGTATCTCACTAAAGGGAACCCTCTTGTACCATTGGTGGGAATGCAAACTGGTGCAGTCCCTCTGGAAAGCAGTGTAGAGAGAGGTTCCTCAAAAAATTAGACACAGGACTACCCTACAACCCAGCAATAGCACTACTAGGAATTTATCCAAAGGACACAGGAGTGCTGATTCATAGGGGCACAGGTACTCTAATGTTTATAGCAAAGCTTTCAGCAGTAGCCAAATTATGGAAAGAGCCCAAATGTCCATCAACTGATGAATGGATAAAGAAAATGTGGTTTATATATACAATGGAATACTACTTGGTAATGAGAAAGAATGATATCATGCCATTTGCAGCAACGTGGAAAGTATTATGGAAGGTATTATGCTGAGTGAAATAAGTCCGTCAGAGAAAGACAGATATCATGTTTTCACTCATATGTGGATCTTGAGAAACCTAACAGAAGACCATGGGGGAAGAGAAGGGGAAAAAAATAGTTACAGAGAGGGAGGGAGGCAAACCATAAGAGACTCTTAAATACAGAGAACAATTTGAGGGTTGATGGGGTGGTGGGGGAGAGGGGAAAATGGGTGATGGGCATTGAGGAGGACACTTGTTGGGATGAGCACTGGGTGTTGTACGTAAGCGATGACATGGGAATCTACCCCAAAAACCAAGAGCACAATTTACTCACTGTATGTTAGCCAATTTGACTATAAAATATATTTAAAATCAATCAATCAATAATAAAAGAATTAAAGAAATTAAAAAAAAAAACAAAATGGCATCTCACTGTTCTGCCATTGGCAAAGTTTGGAAGGCACACTGCAGTGTAGCAGGGTGAGAGGAGAAGCTCACTCTCTTCTTTCTCTACATCACTGATTTTTTACGATAAGCATCCATTGCTTTTATAATCAGCATACCCATTAAACGATTCCACTCATACCTCCCATAAAACACAAAGCAATGAAAAATATTTGTGTGAGCTAGTAAGAATTTACATAAAAGGAATGCTATTGAAGCCCCCACCTTTTTCCCCTGGTATTGGATTTCAAGGTCAGCATCATTGTGGCAGTGACAAATGGGGGAAGGTTTGGTAGAGGCCATGATGTTGCAAGAACCTTGTTGGAGAAATTCATAGCCGTGAGGATTTGAGGAAAGTCTACAATGCTGTCTCCTTTTATGGTGTTGTATGTGGACGTAGCTTTTCATGCAGCATTTCCAACGAACCTCAGAGCTTCTGAGTGAATGTCAAGGGTGTGGACTCCTTTCACATTCCCTTCCTGACTCCCCGATCCCCAGAGGAAGTCCTCCTTTTAGAATGCTCAGTTGCACCCAGCTGCAGTCCTGGGAAAACTTTGAGGAAAGGAGCCTCTCCCCACCTCCTGCCTCTCCATGGGACCCTCTTCCACCTTCCAATCTCCTCTCTCACTTCTGTCACTTGAGGCTACTGGCCAGCTGCCTCTTTTTTAACTGTGGTCTCCCACCACCCAATCACTACTCTTACAACCTTCCTTCTCTCCAGGCTCCAGAAGAACATTGTCTTCTATTTCCATCTCCCCTTTGGACTGTGACAACTTCTATTATGTCAGGGCTAGTTTTAGGAGCAACTGGAATCACACCACAGTATAGATAATAAATACCCTGACAAGTATTATATCACCAGGGGCTATTCACACCTTAGAGAGTTAACCTGGAGCAATGAATCTGTAATAGTGGAATTTTAGACAGAGTTACAAACTAATAAGGAAGATAATTTTAGTGATGGGTAAGCTAGTTAGCACCAATAGAAGTACTAATAGTTTGCTGCCTCCTGTTTTCTCCTTGGTTGAGGTTCAGAACTCTTAGTTCCATTTTATAATGTAAAGAAAATTTCCTTCATCACTCTAAAGGAAACTATATTTTGCTATAGAATATGCATACGAAGCTGCTTTGAACCAGGTTTTTAATCACTGTGGTATCTCAGGCTTATTACCTCATAGTATTTCCAGGTTAAAGCAAAAAAAAAAAAAAAATCAAGATAATATTCACCCTAGCTATAGTGTTTGACAGAGAGTGAGCTCTGGAGCCAAACTGCCTGGATTTAGTGGGTATGTTATATGCAACAGCTAGTTTAGCCACATACTAGCTATGTGACCTTGGGCAAGTTTACTTAACCTCTCCATGCTTCTACTTCCTCTTCTGTAAAACACAGATACTGAACATACCCACCTTATAGGGTCACTGCTAACATTAAATGAGTTGATGTGTGTAAAAATACTTGGAACAGTGTCTGGCACAAAGCACTCAATAGATGCTATTATAATTTAGCAGTTGGAGAAGTGGAAGAACAGGTCATAATCTACATTTACGTTTAGTTGGATGCTCACATCAGCAAAAAATGTGTCAAATATATTGTTGAAAATAGTCAGGAAATATTAAAAGAACAGTAATAAAATGAGAGCTTGCATTTCCAGGCATTACAATATACAAGTGCAATCAATCAATGCAATCAAGAAAAACAAAGTGAGACTATTCCAACAGTAAACACAACAATGAACAGAATAGAAACCTTTGAAAGCAATATCAAAACACATAAAAGTTTGGTACTTCACAAAAATGGCATTTAAAATTTGAATTTGAAGAAAAGATAAGCCCCCCAATAAATAGTGGTGAGACAAATGGTGAACAATTAACAAAAGGTGTCATATCTGTATCTATCTATCTATCTATCTATCTATATGTATTTTTTAAGAGGGAGAGAGAGCACAAGCAGGGGAAAGGGGCAGAGAGAGAGAGAATCCAAAAGAGGTTCCAGACTCTGCACAGAGCCCGACATGGGGCTTGATCGCACAACCCCGGGATTATGACCTGAGCCAAAATCAAGAGTCAGACGCTCAATTGACTAAGCCACCCAGGTGCGCCATATTTTTTATAATTTACACCAAAATTCAGGCGGATTAAAAAAATTAAATATAAAAACAAAGTGAAAATATAAAAAGATGAAAAATAAATATAGATGATAAACTATTAACTGGCCATCAAGGTGAGAAGGGACTTCATGAACTTGAAATTAAAAGGAAGAAGCTACTAAGAAACATCTTGATTTGAATATAAAAAATGTGAAAGCTCACTTACAGTAAGGAAATACAGTGCCTACTGAAACAGAAAAATGAATAAAGGACATGGGAAGTCAATTCTCAAAAGTAGAATTGTAATGGCTAATATATAAAAAAAAAATTAATTGAACTAACATTTAAAGGAAACAAAGTTTCAAAATGAGATACTATATTTCTCTTAAAAATTTTATAAAAAATTACTGACTTAAAAATATTGTTTTTAATGCTTATTTATTTTTGAGACAGAGAGAGAGAGAGAGAGACAGAGCATGAGTGGGGGAGGGGCAGACAGAAAGACACACACAGAAACCGAAGCAGGCTCCAGCCTCTGAGCTGTCAGCACAGAGCCTGACGTGGGGCTCAAACCCACGAACTGTGAGATCATGACCTGGGACGAAGTCAGACGCTTAATGGACTGAGTCACCCAGGTGCCCCCCAAATTATCAACTTTTAATAAATTATAATTCTTATTATCTGTGAAGATTTGGGAATAAATATTTTACTGTTTATAGGAGTGTATTTTGCTACAACTTTTTTCTGGAGCATTTTATTTTATTTTATTTTACTTATTTTATTTTTTAAAGTTTATTTATTTATTTATTTATTTATTTATTTATTTATTTTGCGAGAGAGAAAGAGAGAGAGAGAGAGCATGAGTGGGAAGGGGCAGAGAGAGGGAGAGAGAGAATCCAAAGCAGGATTCACACTGTCAGTGCAGAGCCCAACACACAGCTCGATCTCATGAAACGTGAGATTTCAACCTGAGCCGAAATCAAGAGTTAGATGCTTAACCAACTGACCCACCAAGACCCCACTTTGGAGCATTTTAGTGATAAGGTCTTAAAAATGCTCATACTCTTTGAGCAGTAATTCTACTTCCTAAAACTTATCTGAGGGAAATAATCAGGGATGTGACCAAAGGGTTATCCTCAAAGATATTCATTGAACATTTCTCATCAGAGAGAAAAATAGAATAAAACCAGAGATTGGGTATATAGACTGTAGTTTTTCTATATGAAGGAATTATATGCAGTCATTAAAAATAATTTCAAAGGAAACTATATAATGATACAGAAAACTTCTCACAGTATATTAAGTGAAAATACTAGCTTATAAAACAAAGTGACACCAATGTTTTTAATATGAGTTCTTAAAAGGCTGGAAGGATTACTTTAAAGTCTTAATAGTTGTTTATTTGCAGGTGATAAAATTGAGGATTCTTTTATTTATCTTCACACTTTTTCTTTATTTTCTGTATATTTCTATACCAAGAGTGTGCATATTATATATAATCATGAAATGTTAATTGAGGTAATTGTATGCCCAAGTGCAATTGTAAGAAATAACACAAGAAGATAAACTGTATAAAGATACCCTTTATACAGTTTCCCCCAAAGGTAACATTTTGTAAAAAATAATATCACAACCAGAATATTGACACTGATGCAATCCACTGATCTTGTACAGATTTCTTATTTCATTGTACTTGTGTGTATGAGTGTGTGTGTTCGGAGGGGGTTCTACACAATTTTATCACATCTGTAGGTCATGTGTCCACCATTATAGTCAAGATACAGAACAGTTCCTTTATAGTAAGAAGCATCCCTCCTGTTCTCTTTTATGCCCACACCTACCTCCCTCTCCTCCCACCCTCCCTCTTGATCCCTAATCCTGAAAACCACTGATCTGTTCTCTACTTCTAAAATTTCATATTAAATAGGGCAAATAAATGTTTCAACTTGTCAAATAATTTAAAATATGGAAAGTTAAATAAATGGAATGTTAAATGTTCAAAATGTTAAAGTATATTAAATATTGAAATATTAGATGTTAACATTTAAATGTTAAGTAAATAGAATAATACAGTACGTAACCTTTTAGGACTGGCTTTTTTTCACTGAGCATAATTCCCTGGAGTGTAATCCAAATTGTTGCATGTACTAGTGTCTCACTCTTGTTCTCTTTTTATTTTCCTGCTGAGTAGTATTTATGGTATGGCTGTGTCACCATTTAACTATTCGTCCGTCGAAGGAACTTTGGGGCTATTATGAAAAACATTTGAAATGAACATTTGTCAACTATGAACATTTGTGTACAGGTTTTCATTTGTACATAAGTTTTCATTTCTCTGGGATAAATATCCAAGGGTGCAATTGCTACATCATCTGGTTTTTGTGGGTTTAGTTTTCTGAGAGACTACCAAACTGTTTTCCAGAATGGCTGTACCATTTCACATTCTCATCATCAATGTAAGAGTGATTTCATTTCTCCACATTCCTTGCCAGCATTTAGTTTTGTCACTAATTTTCACTTTCACAATTCCAATAGGTATGTAGTCATATCTCATTGTGGTTTTAATTTGAATTTTCCTGGGAGCTCCTGATGGTGAACACCTTTTCATGTACTTAGTTATCATCTTCAGTGAAATATCTGTTCAAGACTTTGGCCATCTTCTTGGATTATTTAGGGTGCTTTTTTTTAGTGTTGAGTTTTCATTTTTTTTATATATTCTAGATACCACTCCTTTGTTGGATATGTGGTTTACAAATATTGTCTCTCCGTCTGTAGCTTGTTTATCTTATTCACACTGTCTTTCACAGAGCAAACGTTTCCTTTCCCTTCCCTTCCCTTCCCTTCCCTTCTCTTCTTTCTCTCTCTCTCTCTCTCTCTCTCTCTCTCTCTCTCTGCTGCCCCTCCCTTCCTTCCTTTTTTCCTATGATTGTCCAATTGATTTAAAAGCCTATCTAAAGAGCATTTGAGAAATTAGGTATTTTTGACAATGCTAAGATTGTTGAGTTATATACAAAAGCAGTTAGTGTCCAAAGAGCCACATATAATTTTGGGGGTTACCTGTTCCACAAGACAGAAATTATTTGCATCTCTATTAGACAAGAATCTAGAAGTTCATCTCTACTCCTACAGAGTTGCACATCACCCAGACAATAGTTAAGTCAAGCTCAGCACTACAATGCAAGAGGATCGAGTAATCTCTTTTGCTTCTTCTCAAGTTTCGTAGTGTGCCAGGAACACAAAATTAAACTAGAGCCTGTGAAAACTAGAACCATTTAAAACTCAGGTTTGAGTCTTAAATGATAGATTTCAAATGCACAAGTAATCGATACAAACTTCTGGTTCTTGGTAGCATGTTTGGTTTGAGGCAGACCATCCATGCAATCAATTGATTGGTCAAATTGTCAGGTATTTTGCTTTCCAAGTCAGTTGGAAGAAGTCTTAATAGACTTAACTTACATCTTCTTGGGCAGCAGTTCATAACCAAGGCAGTGATTCAGGTGGCCTCACTGGTCATGGCAAAATGTAGAGACAACTCTTTACTCCTCATTACTCTCCCATTCTAGGTTCCATTTAAAAGTGTTGGAATCCTGCCTCCAGGCTAAGAGTCCCTGAAATGCTTTCCCCTTCATCTCAAAGAGCTTCTATGAGTCACAAGCCCTCTGGGGACTGGCCAGTTAATAAACATGCCCGTGTTCATGACTCTTCATGACAGTGATGGACACCCTAATTACAGATCCAGAAGCTGCAACCTCAGCGTCTCTGTTGGCAGAAGGTCCTGGCCTGAACTAAAAGGGGACTCCTCCCAGTGCACCAGCCTCTAGGACCTGCAGAGAACTCTCATTTCCACACAACATACACAAAGGAAGGAATGTAAAACACAAATGTACCACTATCTAATGCAAAATTATGAAGTGATCATCTGCAAACACCATCCAATCAAGAAAGAACACTTCCAGGCCTGAAGCCACAGTGTGCCTCTTTCTAAGCACAACTACTTCTCCCCTTCCCTTCCCAGAGGCAGTTACTATCTTGACATCTGAGTTAATCATCTCCTTACCTTACTTTATAGTTTTACCAATTTTCTATGCATCCTTAAATAGCACAGTTTAATTTTGTCTGCTTTTAAACTTATGAATGGAGTCATACCATGTATCTTGCCTCTTTTATTCATTGTTATGCTTATGAGCTTTGTTTGTCTGATTGAGTCTAAAAGTAGTTTGTATACAGTCACTATCTAAAAGTAGATACTATTATATACTATTATATAGTATCATGTGATTACACCATATATTTACCCATTTTTAAGAATCTATTCTGCTGTTAATGAACACTTAAATTGTTTTCAGTTTTTGGTGAATAGAAATAGTGCTACCATAAATATTCTTGTATGTATCTACTGGTGCATGTGTGCCAATCATCTTGCCACGGTAAACACCTAGGAGAGGAATTTCTGCGTCACGGTTGGGCACATCATTTCTCCATGTGAACAGGTATGTTTTTAAAGTTCGGGTGGAAAGACCTACGTGGCTGGTGATTTCTTAGAGTGTGCCTTTTATCTTTGGTCCTGTGGATCCACACACACCAAAAGTAGCTAAAGCCCACGTTGAGTCTAATTCTGCCGGAAGACAATAGGTATCAAAGTCATCTTCACCGAGAAGGTGGCTGTGTTGCCATAATATCACTGAAACATTGCCAAAGAAAGGATATTATTTTGACCACAAGACGATTTTGTAAGGCATAAAAATATTTGTTGCATTGAATGACATCAGCAGAAAACAAGAACAAAATATTTATTGACAATTCTGTCACTCAATAAATCACATTGTTTTTCTGTGTTTCCTTCCAAACCTGGCTCAATTTACTAATTCAACTGTAGTCACTACATAGATATACTTGTTTTTTGCTCTATTCCCTAATAAAGATATCATGATCATTTTTTTTTCCTACTGTGCCACATAAGTTCCTAAAAATTATTTTACTTTATTTACTGTGTCATTTTCTGCTAATAGTGGCAGGTCTAGGGGAGATAGCTGGGGAAGATTTTAGTGCCCCCCAATCCCATTAAATATTCCCCACAAGCAACCCCAAATAAATATTCAGTCTAAGGGAAAAGAGCAAGCTCTCTGTCTAAATGCAGCTTCAAGCCCCCTGGCCACCCTCCAACAAAATTATATATCCTAAACCCTTACATGTGGAAATTCTGGCATTCTACTGAGTGCCAAGGGCATGCCATAACTGACTTAAATGTTCCCCATGGGGAACAATTTCCTTTCAAGGTGGCGATCTTCAAATTGTTTCTAATGCCTTGAAATTTTAAATTGTGTCCATTCACACAGCCATTTTCCTTCCTTTAGATTATTTTCTTAGCATAAATTTTTAGAAGAAGGTTAATGAGTCAGAGATGAAGATTTTTTTTCTGGATCTTGATATATATAATACCAAAGCACTTTACAAAAGTGGTGTTTCAGTTCATATTTGCACCAAGGATGTATGAATGTATACAGTATATTAATCAGCATTCTTAGCTGTAAACTAAGGAATTTATTGATTCAGAGGGTAAGTCTGGAGGCTCCACAGTCATGAAGGAGTGGAGTTTACCCACACCACACTGTAGGGCTGTTCCTGAGAAGATTGTGTTGTTATCAGGAGACACCACGCCAGTTTACCTGCTGAGTCTGGACAGCGGCGAGATACCAGAGCCCTCAAATCTGGACACCTCTGCTATCATCTCTCAGGAAATGAATTCTGCGCATCATGTACTTCCTCCTACTTCCCTCTTCTATATCAAGCTCTTAATTGGATGTATTTGTAGGTTACATGTCTATAGCCTTGCTGAAAAGGAACTTGGGAAAATGAGTTCTGTATTATAAGAGACGGGACTTATAATTTGACAACTTTCCCAAATATAAGTTTGTTTTAAAAAAATACAGGTGGCCACAAACATGAGACATGTCTGCCTCCTTTTCCATAGCAGTGAGGATTCAACAGATAATTGAACTGCTTTTGCTAATTAGTTATAAAATGGTATTTTTTGCAGCAGGGGAGGGGGGTACCTGGATGGCTCAGTTGGTTGAGCATATGACTCTTGTTTTTGGCTAAGGTCATGATCTCATGGTTCGTGGGTTCCAGCCCCACTTCAGGCTCCATGCTGACAGTGAGGAGCCTGGCTGGGATTCTCTCCTCCCTCTCTCTCTCTGCCCCTTCCACTCTATTTCTCAAAATAAAGAAATAAACTTAAAAAATAGTTCTTTTTTCATTTATCTGATTATTATTAAAATTTCCTTTCAAGTTTCTACGTACCAATTTTATATCCACTCACAGAAACTATAAGTCCATCTTCTTCATCTATTAGAAATATTAGAAATATTTCTATCAGAAATATCTGTGAATATATTAATATTTATTTATATTTACCATAGCTGTGTAGGAACTATGATATATCATAGAGATTAAACTTAGTTGTCAACATTTTCATCTTTCAGCATCTAAATGTCAAAATCATTTCTATACCAGGTGAAGGTCAGGTAGGCCCAGTTTGTCTGGTCTTTATGCCCTTTCATTGCCATGATATCATTTATTCTAAGAAGCAGCTGGCTGGTCTCTTGACATATGCCCAGAGAATTCCCAGTAACCCAAAAAAGGGAAGACGAAAAAGAAGAAAACAAATATTTATTTTGTGCCTTTCCACATGTCATGACTCCAGTTATTTGTAAAGTATGAGAATATTCTGCCTATAAGTGGCTGAGATAGATACTCAGATAGATACTGAAATAGACTGAACAAAAGAGACAGACATGACCTTGACATTTTTCTCCATCTTCATCATGCTTGATGAAACAGGCAAGGGAAATATTTATTACGTCTAATCTTTCATCCAGAGGATCGTTAGTTTACAAACACTGACCTCAAACTGAACCCAAGCCTTAACTCTACACTCCAGAAATGCCCATTTTACATATGGGGGAGAAACAGGTAAGGTATTTTATTAAGGTTATAAATACTTTACCAAAAGAGTCGTAAGTTGGATATTTCTCATTTTTTGTCCCTTATTGTTACTATCTCATACTCCCTCTATACAGAACTGTACAACTGCCAAGTCACATTTTCAAGAGCCATGACATTAGGCAGCATTCTTTGGTGCACTAGGCCATGCCCTTTTCTCCTCCACCAACAAAAGTACAAAAAGTGTAGGTTACCTCATAGGTCACTGGGCAAATGCCTAAATCCTTCTGGATCAATCTGCCCATGCTTTCTGATGTGTACGGATTTGCCCTTGCTAATGCTGCCTGTGATTATAAATATCTGTGGAAGCACTTTGATGGATGAATGGCACTTTCCACTACTTGGTGAATTGTGTGCTCTCATGGATAATAAAAATAAATACAACCAACATGATTGCATTTCAGAGAAGGGGTGTAGAGCAAGGAACAACCAATCAAAAGTATGTAAAGCACCAAATTATGCCCCTGAGGAGTCATCTTGCATATCCTTGGTTCTGTTTCCATGGTAGTAAGGATTGCTTGGGATATTCAAAGGCAATTTAAATGCATTTAGGCCACAGCTTACAAGGGGATAATCTTAGGAAAATCAGAAGTGAGTAAACATTAACAGCTAGGAAGAGAAGCAGTATTAAGAACAATGTTCCATCTTGCTTGCTTTTTTATTTAGTGAAAAATAAAAAATTTTTGACATCTGGAAATTATCTCTGCTTCTAACTTGGGTTTAGGATGACTCATTTCAAGAAAGTGCCACAATTTCCATATGCTAGCACAGAGACATTTGAGGCTGCTTGTTTTTTTAAATTTAACTTTTAGGTTCAAAGGTATGAATTTGCATTATTCTCCCTGGGCCAGCCTCAGGAGGGTGCAGCCCAGGTACAGAAGGATCCCCCCATCTGAAAATACAACTCCACCTTGACATGTCAGCACTGCAGATTCATTTCTTTACGCTCTGTTGACTTTGCAGCCTTTCAGAGTCTCCAAGGGGAATTCAAAGGCCCCTTGGAAAAGGAAGCTTAGACGGGCAACCTTAAACGTCACCAAATGTGATCTGCTAACACCCTGGTAGGAACTTGAAAAGGAGGCTCAAGTTGAACATAGAAAAAGGAAGAAGAGACAGAAAGAAGGAAGTTCAGGTAGGAAAGACAAGACACCTATTTCTTAATTTTCCCCTAGGGCATGGTTTGTTTGCATTAATGGGACAGAAGCCTCGTGTTTCTCTATTTATTTTATACTTTTGGTTAATAAATATTTGCATAGCACTTGCTAGATCTTAGACACCATTCTATGCACTTTGTTATTTTTTAATGTTTACTTGTTTATTTATTTATTTTGAGGGAGAGAGAGAGTGCATGCACACGCACAGGACAGGGGCAGAGAGGAAATCCCAAGCAGGCTCCACACTGAGTGTGGATCCATTCCACAACTATAGGAGATCATGACCTGAGCTGAAATCAAGGTCATCCAGGACCTACAGAGCCATCCAGGTGTGCCTATGCACTTTATAAATAATAATTCATTTATTCCTCATGAGCACCTTAAAAAGTAGGCACTTTTGACTATTTCCATTGGATAGATGATGAAACAGGCACAAAGCTGAGGTAAGGGTCCCAAGGGTCTCCCAAGAGCCAGTAAGTGGAGAGTTGAGATTCTGGGTCCTGGTCCACATAGGGCTCCAGAGTCCTCACTCTTTTTTTTTTTAATTTACATCCAAATTAGTTAGCATATCGTGTAACAATGATTTCAGGAGTAGATTCCTTAATTCCCCTTACCCATTTAGCCCATCCCCCTCCCACAACCCCTCTGATAACCCTCAGTTTGTTCTCCATATTTATGAGTCTCTTCTGTTTTGTCCCCCTCCCTGTTTTTATATTATTTTTGCTTCCCTTATGTTCATCTGTTTTGTTTCTTAAAGTCCTCATATGAGTGAAGTCATATATATGATTTTTGTCTTTTTCTAATTTCACTTAGCAGAATACCCTCCAGTTCCACCCATGTAGTTGCAAATGGCAAGATTTCATTCTTTTTGATTGCCAAGTAATACTCCATTGTATATATATACCACATCTTCTTTATCCATTCATCCATCAATGGACATTTGTCCAGAGTCCCCACTCTTAACCACTCCACAATACATATACGTACCATAAAGGTTTTCAACTGTCTTTGAAAGCTTTGTTATTAGGGGATGTGAATCAGGAGAGAGGTCAGTTTAACGTAACAGCTAGCCCCCAGAATTCAGTGTTCAAGTGGAGAATGTATAATGCTTACTGAGGACTCAGGACAGAAGAGTCTTGAAATTAGATTCCTCAGCCTGCTTTGTGTAACATTTAGAAAGCTACAGCAACTCCTGCCTCTATATTCATCTTTGAATGGAGATTTTGATGTTGATCAGATAAGAATTCTAATTTTCATATAAAAGAGAGGTTGAACTCCCCCATGGGGCAATTGGGCATTAGTTTGATAGCCTGTGAAGGTAACCACTTTTTGTTCATTTGAAAGCAGAGAATAATGGGATGGGAGAAAAAAAGTAGGGGATTCAAATTATTTTGTGGAATCTGAAACTTCTCTTAGCATCATGGGAATTTTCTTGGTCTGTACTGTGAAGGTAGTATGACCCTCCCCTCTCTAAGAGGGATGTGAGTTACTCACTATTTCCAATGGTACAATTGCTTCATTATGTCCACACCCACAGTTTTCTGTTTACAGTCAAAGAAAAGGCCCATTGTTGATTCCAAATCACCACCTGAAAACAAGCATATCATAATTCACCTAAAAATCTTAGACTGTTCTGGGGAACAGTATATTTTACGACACTGGAAAGGAATTTTTGATCACCCTTTACTTAAGAAAATGGTATTAAATCTTTCTAGGTATTAAAAAGACGGAGATATTTAAATGTCTTAAATCTTTGAAGGATTTCCAAATAATCCTTCATAACCCTCAAGACTTGTGTTTTACTTTTTAAAATGTTATGTGTCTTTGTATATTAGTAGTTTCTCCGTAGAAAGCTGGGTTTCTGGCCTTTGAGAGCTACAGAGGACTGAAGTGGTTGTAAGCCATTGTTCAGAGACCATTGCATTCCAACGTCTCAATGGAGAGTGATTTTGGTCCTCCAAGGGACATTTCTTTGGCTGTAAACAGAAAACTGGTGCTGGGATGTTTTTATAGGCATTTTGTGGGTTGAGGGTAGCATGCTACTAAATATCCTACAATGTGCCAGAGAGTTCCCTACAACAAAGAATTATCTAGATGAGAGAGTTCATAGTGCTGAGATTGAGAAACCCTGCAATGGAGATTTTTCAAACCTTATTTGTAGGGCTTTTTATATAGATCCTTCATTTTATATTACTTGCTTTATAAGCCCCTGTATATGTAGCTAGTCAATCCATCTTGGAACTTACCAGCTTGCGATGGTGGCCAGGACCATCAGGGACTCAATATTCACAGAAGATCAGAGAAGTTCTATTTCAGGGCTTAAGCTTCCAAACCCACGAAAAACAATTTTGTGAGCTTACCCAAGAGCCTAACTTTCGTTTATAGCTTAGAAAAAAAATATTTGCAAAGTTGTAGTCTTGGAATGAGTTTTCTTTTAATTTTTAATTTTTAATGTTTATTTATTTTTGAGAGACAGAGAGAGAGAAAGAGAGAGAGAGAGAGAGAGAGAGAGAGAGAGAGAGAGAGTGGGGGAGGGGCAGAGAGAGAGGAAGACACAGAATCCGAAACAGGCTCCAGGCTCTGAGCTGTCAGCACAGAGCCCAACGCGGGGCTCAAACCCACGAACCGTGAGATTATGATCAGAGCCAAAGTTGGACCCTTAACCAACTGAGCCACCCAGGTGCACCTAGTCTTGGAATGAACTTTTGTACCTGTTTGAAAACCGGGTAGTGCCTTGATCGCATTTCTCAGCTCACATTTGCATTGTTTGCATTGTTCAACTTCATGCTCTTTAGCTCCTGGGAATACTACAGAATAAGTTACTGATACTAGGATGTTCTGTTGGCAGAGTACAAAGTATCATGGAGCGGTGGTACGATAATGGACTTTGGATCCAAGTGTCATCACTTATGTGGTCATCCTGGCTCTAATCCTCAGTATATTCATCTGAAGATAACCAACTTTTACAGCTTTGTTTGAATGACATGAAGTGGTTTATCCAAATCATGTATTCCAGTGTCTGGCACATAGTAGGTATTCAGTTAATGCTAACTCTCTTCTCCCCACCTATTTTTCTTTTTTAAAAATTTTTATTTACTTATTTTGAGAGAGAGTGAGCAGAGGAGGGGCAGAGAGCGAGGGAGAGAGAGAGAGAAAGAGAATCCCAAGCAGGTTCCACATTGTCAGCATGAAGTCCGACATGGGGCTCGATCTCATGAACTGTGAGATCATGACCTGAGCCAAAATCAAGAGTTGGACGCTTAACTGACTGAGCCACTCAGGACCCCCAACCCTCATTTATTTTTCTTAGGGAGAGCTCTTCCTTTCCTAGCTCATCAAAATTAAATGACCAGCCATTTCAAATGGACCTTTGTGTCCCCTCTGGGTAGACACAGCCCTCAGGGGGTGACTACAGGGCTTGTAAGCAGACAGTATCTTTATGCAACACAGACTCAAACCAGCATGCCCCACTTGGCTAATGGAGTGTGAGTTGAATTTCAGGCCTCACCTGCCCCTCAGCCAGCTCCCTGTGCAGGGAACAACTTAAAGTACATACATTCTCCTTTTTAGAACTGCCCTCCCTACAAAGAGCACAGATTTTCCTTTGCCCCTGATTCAGTAAGCACAGCTGGGTCAAGGCCCAAGGGTGGGCTTCTGGGGGCAAGCTTGTCTCACTCTGTGTTTGATAGGTATGAGGCAGGTGCCTGCTCAGCAAATCTTGCCTAACTTCCAGAATCTAGAAATCTAAATTTGAGGGGAAGGACTAGGAAGCCTGATTTTGGCTGGTCGGGCCACATGACATTCTCTATCTGACTCCTAACTCTATTGTTCCATAGAAGAAAGGAGTAAGATGAGCATTTTAGAAACTCCAACAACATATTATTAATTCATGAATCCATTTTAACATTTATTACACAGATGTTTTTCAGCATGTTCCTGTGGCAGGTGCAATGCTGGAACTTGGGGGTAAAACTCTGAATAAGACACAGTCTCTGCTCTAAAAGTACCCATAGCCCAGTGGGGAAGAGAAATGAGTCACCACAATGTGGGGTAACTAGTTCTTTACTAGATGTACATATGGGGAGTTTGGAAACATGGGACAAGATCAAGAACTTAACTCAGCCTGAGAGTTGCAGAGAAATCCAGGCTTTTCTCAGGAGAAGTGACATCTGAACTGAATCTCGCAGGCAGAAAAGGAATTTTTAAAGCACATGTGAAGGAGAAGGGCATTCAGGGTGATGTTCAAGTGTCTGACTTGGATAACGAGGTGAATAATGGTGGCCATACTTAGGAAAGAAAAGAGAGAGGGAGAAGAGTTCTAGACATGTTGCTTGGAAATGATGGCCTGTGTGTCACCTGGAGTTGTCTCGTAACTGGGTGGATATAGGAGTTTGGAAGGAGAAGAATGTCTTTATTGAAAACCTAATGTGTGCCAGATACTGTGTTAAGTGATTTGCATGCTTCACTTCATTCAGTTTTTGTCAGACTCTGTGAGTTACACCTTATTGTCTCGACCTTACAGGTAAGGAGAGCAAGGCCCTGAGTTGGAACGGCAGAGCTCGAACTTGAATCCAGGTTGTCTCTGCCAAAGCCCGTGTTCTTTTCAGGGTCTCTGGGAGAGATGGTGGAGGTTGGGATTGGAGAGTTTGGGTTGGGAATCTTTAACCCAGAAATGATAGCTCATTCTGCACTGGCATATGTTTTATTAAGACTGCATCCAGGTGTTCTTGTCACAGTAATTTATGGCATAGGTATTCCTTTTTTTTCCTTTTTCTTTCTTTCTTTATTTTTTTTTTTTTTGCTTTGTAAGTGCTACTCAAGTAGTAATATATATTTTTTTTAATGTTTATTTATTTCTGAGAGAGAGAGTGTGTGTGTGTGTGTGAGCTGACAGAGGCAGAGAGAGAGGGAGACAGAGAATCCCAAGCAGGCTCACTGCTGTCAGCACAGAATTAAATGCAGGGCTCGAACTTATGAACTGTGAGATCATGACCTGACCCGAAATCAAGACTTGGATGCTTAACCGACTGAGCCACCCAGGTGCCCCTCAAGTAGTAATATCTTTTAATTACCGTTTATTTTTTCTTGCCTTATAAGTCAAAATTTGGGCTGGATTTCAGTCAGTTTTAATGCTATTACTATGACAGGTATAACAAACAGCTTGCTGGCTGACTTCCAACCAACCACAATTTAATCTTCTCTGAAAGGAACCTACATTTTCACAGCGGGAGTACTGATCATTATAGTTGAGTAAACTAACTCAGCTTAAATTTTGTCTGAAGAAGATAAAAAGTTTATCCCCTGAGCTAGAATTAGCATACACATTAGAAGAACTGCAGCTGGTGATGTCACAAAGAAAGCATTTCCTCGAGTTTATTTTGGGGGTTGCCAAAGTAAGAAATTTACCCATTTATTCTGATGAGAATTTATTTTCTGCCTCTCCCTCTCCATCTCCCCTCTATCTTTCTGTCTCTCTGGCTTTTTCTTTCTTTGTTGTTAATGTATTTGAATTCATTTTTGAAACGTATAATTCTCAAAACTAGAGAAAGTTAAGACTTTTTTGGAGGAACTTTTTATCTAACCATTTTAATAGGCATGGAAGAATATCCTAGTTTCCATTCATTTTTTCATCGAAATTCAGAAAAAAATATCAAAAATCCTATTTAAGTCATTTTGTGCACAATTATTGAGTAATGAACACAGATCATCCAGTAGAGGGCAGTGCTGACCTATTCATGGATGCCTTCAATAGAAGATGCAAAATTTACTACATAATAAAAGCCTTAAAATGTTTTATAATTTTTTTTATGTTTTATTTTTGAGAGCGAGAGAGAGAAAGCGCAAGCAGGGGAAGAGAGAGAGGGAGACACAGAAGCCAAAGCAGGCTCCAGGTTCTGAGCTGTCAGCACAGAGCCTGACATGGGACTCGAACCATAAGATCATGACCTGAGCTGAAGTCTGACACTCAACCAACTAAGCCACCCAGGTGCCCCAAGCCTTAAAATGTTTTATTTGACGTATAGTTAACACACAATATTGTATTAGTTTCAGGTGTCCAACACAGTGATTGGACAAATCTATCCCTTATGCTGTGCTCACAAGTGTAGCTATCACCTGTCACTGTAGACTGCTATTACAATATCATTGACTAACCTGTGCCTTTTATCCCTGTGACTTATTCACTCCATAACTGGAAGCCTGAATCTCCCACTCTCCTTCATCCATTTTGCCCATCCCCTCCCCCTCCTCTGGCAACCATCAGTTTGTTCTGTGTTTATGGGTTTGTTTCTGCTTTTTGTTTATTCATTTCTTTATTTTGCTTTTTAATTTTTTAAAAGGAAGCCTCTGACAGACAATAGGTAGTTTTACCTAAGATGCTTTGAATTCAGCAAAAGTGCCTTTGGTACAAACGAGAAGCATGGTCATCAGTTTTGCTGTCTAAACATCCAAGTTTCTGTGCTTCCTCAGCCTGAGTACGGATGATGAGTTACCTTTCTGAGTGCAGAGCCAAGACCAAGGTAGTATAGGCACCATGCCCTACTCTCCCAGGCCCAGTACCCATCACTGTTCCTTTATGGACTCTAGTTTGGAGTTTGTGCTGGGGATGGTTCAGAGTATCAGTGGTGTCTGCTGTCCCTAACTGGTCCTCAGGCTGGTCTGTGGCTCCTATGGAGAGAAGGGTTTGAGGTTGGTAGGACCTGGTGGGGTTACACAAGCCTTTGTAAGTAAGATCACATGCTATTTTTTTTTTCTGTCTCATTTCACTTAGCATATTGCCTGCAAGTTCCATTCATGTTGTCACAAGTGGTAAGATTTTATTCTTCTTATGGCCAAATAATATTCCATTCTATGTGTATATCACATTTTCTTGATCATTTATCCATCAATAGACACTTAGGTTTCTTCAAAGTCTAGGCTATTATAAATTATGCTGAAATGAACATGGGAATGCATATATCTTTACAAGTTAGTGTTTTTGCTTCCTTTGTATAAATACTCAGAAGTGGAATTGCTGGCTCATATGGTAGTTCCATTATTAATTTTTTGAGGAACCTCCATGCTGTTTTCCATATTGGCTACACTGACTTACATACAGCCAACAATGCACAAGGGTTTCCTTTTCTCCACATCCTTGTCAACATTTATTATTTTTTGCCTTTTTGACAATAGCCATTCTAATAGGTGTAAGGTGATACCTCATTGTGGTTTAATTGGTATTTCCCTGATGATTAGTGATGTTGAGCATCTCTTCACCCGTATGTTGAAAGATGTTGAGCATCTTTTCACCTTTCATCTGTACCTGTTGGACACCTGTATGTCTTCTCTGGAATTATCTATTCAGATCCTCTGCCTATTTTTAGTTGGATATTTGTTTTGTTTTGTTTTGTTGTGGTTGAGTTATAGGAGTTCTTTATATGTTTTGGATATTGTCTCCTTTTCAGGTAACATGATTTGCAAACGTTTTCTCCCATTTGGTATGTTACCTTTCATTTGTTCATGGTTTACTTTGCTGTGCAAAAGAATTTTAGTTTGATGTAGTCTCATTTGTTTATTTCTGCTTTTGTTGCCTTTGCTTCTGGTGTCAAATCCAAAAACCCATTGCCAAGGCCTATGTCAAGGAGCTTACTGCCTGTTTTCTTCTTGGAATTTTATGGTTTCAGGTCTTACATTCAAGTCTTCATCCATTTTGAGTTAATTTTTGTGTATGGAGTGAGATAGTGGTTAGTTTTCTTCTTTTGCATGTAGCTGTCCAATTTTCCTGACATTAATTGAAGAGATTGTTCTTTCCCTTTTGCATATTCTTGGCTCTTTTGTCATAAATTAATTGATTATATATGTGTGAGTTTTTTTCTGGGGACTCTAGTCTGTTCTATTTTTATGCCATACCATACTGGTTTGTTTAAAATGGCTTTGTAATATAGTTTGAAATCAGGAAGCATGATGCCTACAGCTTTGCTCTTTTTCTCAAAAGGCCTTCAGCTATTCAGGTTCTTTTGTGGTTTTATACAAATTTTAGGATTGTTTGTTCTATTTCTGTGAAAAATGGCTTTGCAATTTTGATAGGGAAAATTCTACTAAAATTTTAAGGAAGAATTACCACCAATCCTTCTGAAACTCTTCCCAAAAAATGAAAAGAAGGGAATCCTTCCTAACTTATTTTATAAGGCCAACAGTACATTGAACAAAGCCAGAGAAAGAAACCATAAGAAAAGAAACGATAGGCAAATATTTTTTATGAATACTGATGCAAAAATCCTTAACAAAATACTAGGAAACCAAATTCAACAGCATATTATGAAGATTATACCCCATAATCAAGTGAGGTTTATCCCAAGAATGTTTAACATAACAAAGCCAATCAATGTAACACACTGCATTAATAAACTGATAGGGAAAAAAGCCCCCATGATCATCTTAGTTGATGCAGAAAAAGCATTTAACAAATTCAACATCATTTCATGATAAAAGCACTCAGAAAACTTGGATTAAAAGGAAACTTCCTCAGGGCGCCTGGGTGGCTCAGTCAGTTAAGTGTCCGACTTTGACTCAGGTCATGATTTCGCAATTCCATGAGTTTGAATCCCACATCGGGGTCTCTGCTGTCAACGTGGAACCTGCTTTGGACCCTCTGTCTCCCTCTCTCTGCCCTCCCCCCACTCACGTGTGGGCTCTCTCTCCCTCAAAAATAAACACTAAAAACATTTTTTTTTAAAGGAAACTTTCTCAACATGATAAAGGGCATTTATGAAAAATCCACAGCTAACACCATAATCAATGCTGAAATACTGAAAGCTTTCCCTCTAACCTTAGGACCAAGACAAGAAAGCCTGCTTTCACTATAGCTATTCAATTTTGTACTGCAATTGCTAGAGCAGTTAAACAGGAAAAAGAAATAAGAGCCATCCAAATTGAAAAGGAAGAAGTAAAACTTTCTCTATTCACACATGATATGATCCATTTCCCCAAGAATCCACAAGACACTATTAGTGCTAACAAATACAGCAAAATTTAAGGATACAAAATCAACATGCAAAAATCAGTGTGTTTCTACATACCAACAATGAATAATACAAAAAGGAAATTAAGGAAAAAATTCAATTTGCAATAGCATCAAAAAGAATAAAATAACTAGGAATAAATTTACTCAAAGAGGTAAAAGGCAGAAAACTATAAACATTGCTGAAAGAAATTAAAGATGACAAAAATGGAAAGATATTCCATGTTTATTGATGGGAAGACTTAATATTGTTAAGATGACAATACTACCCAGCATGATCTAACATTTAATGCATTCCCTAGTCTCAAAATGGCTTGTTTTACGGAAATGGAAAGCTGATCCTTAAATTTATATAGAATTGTGAATTGCCTGGAGTAGCCAAAACAGGTGAAATGAAAAAAGGTCTTGTGTAGTTTATAACAGATTAAGAACAGAAGGCTAAAAAATGGTAAGGCTGTTGGAGCTTGTCACAAAGACTTGAACTAAACAAATACCACTTATATGCTTGCTATATGACTATAGATACCAGGCATTGGAGAGACAACAGCCCCTATCCCCAAAGAATCTGTGTCAGGGGTTGGCAAACAATAACTTGGGGGACAAATCCAAACTTACCTTTTTTTTCAATGAGGTGAAATTCACAATTTTAAAAAATTAGTAAGTTTTATTTTTTTAAGGATAGTTTTAGGCTGACAACAAGATTGAGCAGAAGGTATTTTCCATCCATGCTTTGTTTCACGCATGCACAACATCCCCCACTATCAACATCCTGCAGCAGTAGGTACATTTGTTACAATCAATGAACCTACTAGCACATCACTATCACCCAAAGTCCATAGTTTGCAGTAGGGTTTACTTTTGCCATTGTACATTCGATGCGCTGTGACAAATGTATAACAGAATATATCTATGATTATGATATCATACAGAGTATTTTTACTGCCCTAAAAATTCTGTGTTCTGCCTGTTTTTACCTAACCCCACACCCTCAAACCCAGGCAACCGATGATATTTTTACTTATAGTTTTGCCTTTTCCGAATGTCATATAGTTGGAATTATACAGTATGTAACCCTTTCAGATTGGCTTCTTTCACTTAATGATATGCATTTAAGTTTGCTCCATGTCTGTCCAGGGCTTGATAGCTCACTTTTTTTAGTACTGAATAATATTCCATACTCTGGATATACCATAGTTCATCCATTCACCTACTGAAGGACCTCTTGATTGCTTCTGAGTTTTGGCAATTATGAATAAAGCTGTGAAAGATTTTGTACAGGCATGCATTTTCAGTTCATTTGAGTAAATACCAAGGAGCATGATAGCTGGACCATATGGTAAGTGTACGTTAGGTTTTGAAAGAAACTGCCAAACTGTCTTCCAAAATGGCTGAACCATTTTGCATTCCCCCTAGTAATGAATGAGTGTTCCTTTTGCTCCACATCCTTGTCTGCACCTGGTATTGCCTGTGCTTTAGATTTTGGTCGTTCTAATAGGTATGTAGTCATATCTCATTGCCGTTTTAATTCACAATTCTCTAATGGCATATGATGTTGAACATCTTTTCTTATGCTTGTCATCTATATATCTTCTTGATATACATCAGTTCAGATCTTTTGCCTATTTTTAAATTGGGTTGTTTTTGTATTGTTGTAATTTTGTTTTGTTTGTTTGTTTGTTTATTTATTTATTTATTTTATAGAGTGAGAGAAAGAGGGAAAGAGAGAGAGGGAGAAGGAGAGAGAGAGAGGGAGAAGGGGAGAGAGAGAGAGAGAGAGAGAGAGAGAGAGGCAGAATCCCAAGCAGGCTCTGAGCTGTCAGCACTGAGCCTGATTCAGGGCTTGAACTCACGACTGTGAGATCATGACCTGAGCCGTAACCAAGAGTCGAACACTTAACCAACTGAGTCACGCAGGTGCCCCTGTACTATTGAATTTTAAGGGTTCATTGTATATTTTGGGTAACAGTCCTTTATCAGATGTGTCTTTTATAACACTTTCTCCTTGTCTGTGGCATGTCTTTTCATTCTCTTGACATGGTCTTCTACAGAGCAGATATTTTAAATTTTAATGAATTCCAGCTTATCAAATATTTCTTTCATGGATCATACCTTGGTGTTGTATCTAAAAATTCATCACCACACTCAAAGTCATCTGTATTTTCTCCTTGGTTATCTTCTAGGAGATTTATAGTTTTGCATTCACATTTAGGTCTATGATCCATTTTGAGTTAATTTTTGTGAAAGGTACAAGGAAGGTCTGCATCTAGATTCATTTTTTTTTGCATATGGATGTCCAGTTGTTCTATACCATTTGTTGAAGAGATTGTTTTTGCTCCATTATCTTGCCTTTGCTCCTTTCCTAAAGATAAGTAGACTATATTTGTGTAGGTCTATTTATAAGCTCTCTATTCAGCTCCATTCATCTGTCTGTTCTTTCACCAATACCACACCATCTTGATTCCTGTGGCTTTCAGTAAGTCTCGAAGTCAAAAAGTGTCAGCCCTCCAGCTTTGTTCTTCTTCAATATTGTGCTGGCTATTCTGGGCTTTTGCCTCTCCATATTAACTTTAGACTCAGTTTGTCAATTTCCACAAAATAGCTTGCTGGAAGTTTTGTTGGAATTACATTGAACCTATAGATCCGTTGGGAAGAACTGACACCTTGTTTAGGTTTCTGGAAGAGATGAGCATTTGAACCAGTAGACTGTGTAAAGATCACCCTCACCATTACAAGTGCGCATCATTTAATTCTTTCAAAAAAGTAGAAGGGCAAATTTGTTCTCTGCTTGAGCTGGGACATCCATCTTTTCTTGCCCTTGGACATCAGTGCTCCTGGTTCTTGGGCATTTGGTCTTTTTTTTATTATTATTTTTATATTATTTAATCTTTTTATTTTTTTATTTTTCACTTTTTTTCATTTTATTTTTTAAATTTACATCCAAATTAGTTAGTATATAGTGCAACAATGATTTCAGGAGTAGATTCCTTAATGCCCCTTACCCATTTAGTCCATCCCCCCTCCCACAACCCTTCTAGTAACCCTCTGTTTGTTCTCCATACATAAGAGTCTCTTATGTATTGTCCCTTTTTTATTATTTAAAAAAAATTTTATTTTAATTAATTTATTTTAATTCACATACAAGTTAGTTAGCATATAGTGCAACAATGATTTCAGGAGTAGATTCCTTAATGCCCCTTACCCATTTAGCCTATCCTGCCTCCCACAACCCCTCCAGTAACCTTGTTTGTTTTCCATATTTAAGAGTCTCTTATGTTTTGTCCCCCTCCCTGTTTTTATATTATTTTTGCTTCCCTTCCCTTATATTCATCTGTTTTGTATCTTAAAGTCCTCATATGAGTGAAGTCATATGATATTTGTCTTTCTCTGACTGACCAATTTTGCTTCGCATAATACCCTCTAGTTCCATCCACGTAGTTGCAAATGGCAAGATTTCACTCTTTTTGATAGCCAAGTAATACTCCATGAGTATATATATATACCTCATCTTCTTTATCCATTCATCCATAGATGGACATTTGGGTTCTTTCCATACTTTGGCTATTGTTGATAGTGCTGCTATAAACATGGGGGTGCATGTGCCCCTTTGAAACAGCATACCTGTATCCTTTGGATAAATACCTAGTAGTGCAATTGCTGGGTCATAGGGTAGTTCTATTTTTAATTTTTTTGAGGAACCTCCATACTGTTTTCCAGAGTGGCTGCACCAGTTTGCATTCCCACCAACAGTGCAAAAGAGATCCTCTTTCTCCACATCCTTGCCAACATCTGTCGTTGCCTGAGTTGTTAACGTTAGCCATTTTGACAGGTGTGAGGTGGTATCTCATTGTGGTTTTGATTTGTATTTCCCTGATGATGAGTGGTGTTGAGCATTTTTTCATGTGTCGGTTGGTCATCTGGATGTCTTCTTTGGAGAAGTGTCTGTTCATGTCTTTTGCCCATTTCTTCACTGGATTATTTGTTTTTTTGGGTGTTGAGTTTGGTAAGTTCTTTATAGTTCTTTATAAAGGGATCCTAACCCTTTATCTGATATGTCATTTGCAAATATTTTCTCCCGTTCTATCAGTTGCCTTTTCATTTTGCTGATCGTTTCCTTTGCTGTGCAGAAGCTATTTATTTTGATGAGGTCCCAATGGTTCATTTTTGCTTTTGTTTCCCTTGCCTCTGGAGACATGTTGAGTAAGTAGTTGCTGTGGCCAAGGTCAAAGAGGTTTTTGCCTGCTTTCTCCTCAAGGATTTTGATGGCTTCCCATCTTACATTGAGGTCTTTTGTCCCTTTTGAGTTTATTTTTGTGTATGGGTAAGAAAGTGGTCCAGGTTCATTTTTCTGCATGTCACTGTCCAGGTTTCTCAGCACCACTTGCTGAAGAGACTGTCTTTATTCCATTGGATATTCTTTCCTGCTTTGTCAAAGATTAGTTGGCCATACGTTTGTGGGTCCATTTCTGGGTTCTCTATTCTGTTCCATTGATCTGAGTGTCTGTTCTTGTGCCAGTAGCTTACTGTCTTGATAATTACAGTTTTGTAATACAGCTTGAAGTCCTTTGGGCATTTGGTCTTGAACGGTGACTTACACCATCCGCTCATTTGGTTCTCAGACCTTCAGACTTGAACTGAATTACACCCATTTTTCTGGTTCTCCAGCTTGCAGATGGCAGATCATGGGATTTCTTGGTCTCCATAATTGCACAAGTAACTCCTATAATAGATCTCTTACACACACACACACACACACACACACACACACACATACACAATCTTACTGGTTCTGTTTCTCTGGAGCTGTAACTAATACACTCTCCTTTCTTAGCATATCAATTATACTCTTTATTTCCTTTTTTAAGTGGTTGCCCTAGAATTTGCAATATACATTTATAATTAATCCAAGCCTACTTTCAAATAACACTATTTTGCTTCACAGGTAGTGCAAGCACCTTATAATAACAAATTATTTCTACTTTAAAGCATTAAAATTTTTTAATGTTTATTTTTTGAAGGAGAGAGAGAGAGAGAGAGAGAGAGACAGAGCATGAGCGGGGAAGGGGCAGAGAGAGAGGGAGACACAGAATCCGAAGCAGACTGCAGGCTCTGAGCTGTTAGTACAGAGCCCAACATGGAGCTCCAACTCAAAGAGCGCCGAATAATGACCTGAGCTGAAGTCGGATGCTCAACCGACTGAGCCACCTAGGTGCCACCTAGGAACAAATTATTCCTACTTTAAAATAATTAGAGATTTACAGGAAGTTGCAAAAATGGTACAGAAAGGTCCTGTGTATTCTTCATTTTATGTTCCCCACTGGTAACATTTCATATAATTTCAGAACAGTAACAGATCCAGAAATTGTGGTTAGCACTATTTATAGACTTTATTAAAATGTCACCAGCTTCATACATATATATGTATAGGTGTATGTGCATTGCATATAGTTCTATGCAATTTTATCACATGTGTAGACTTGAGTAACCACCACCACTGATTAGAACATTTACTTCTAGGGGCACCCGGGTGGCTCAGTCCATTGAGTGTCTGACTCTTGATTTCAGCTCAAGTCATGATCCCAGGATTGTGGGATAGAGCTCCATGTCAGACTGAACATGGAGCCTGCTTAAGATTCCTTCTCTCTTTCTCTCTCTGTCACTTTCTGTCCCCTTCCCCTACTCTTTCTCTCTTAAAAAAGGTAACAGGAAACAAAAAAAATTTACTGCTTATATGTAAGGGGAAACTTAAAATGAAGCATTTAATGAGACAGAAGGGGGCAGGGGCAGGGACTGAGACAGAGAAAGAGAGGGAGTGAGAGAATATAGTGAACTGTTCATGTTTAAGAGAGTCAAGATAATGTGGAAATCTGCTAATCTCAAGAGACAATTCAGTGACATGCAAAACTACATGTGGCCAACAGGGCAGTGAAATTTTCTTATTGAGGAATCCCATAAGATTACTAAAGATAAAGAAATAATTTGTATGAGACAGAAGACTATTCAAGTAAGACCATGTCTGCCTGCAGAATATCAGAATACTAAACAATGACCTGAATGCTTATATATGGAGTATAGGCAAACAGATGCAGAGGGATGCAGGAATGGTTCCATTAAGCAGGGAATAGATCAAGGAGCACTTGTCCACAATGGCTACAAGATTTCTGTACAAGAACACTGTGGGCTTTTGAGGCCAGACAATTCTTGTTGGTTATGCCTTTACATGCTGTCCAGATCTTTAGAACTCCTGGCCTTAAGCCACCTGGCACTATGAAAAAAAAGCATATCTTGGGGTGCCTGGGTGGTTCAGTCAGTTGAGCATCCGACTCTTGATTTCGGCTCAAGTCATGATCCCATGGTTGTGGGATTGAGCCCCGCATTGGGCTCTGTGCTGAGCATGGAGCCTCCTTAAGATTCCCTCTCACGGGGCGCCTGGGTGGCTCAGTCGGTTAAGCGTCCGACTTCAGCTCAGGTCACGATCTTGCGGTCTGTGAGTTTGAGCTCCGCGTCGGGCTCTGGGCTGATGGCTCAGAGCCTGGAGCCTGCTTCCGATTCTGTGTCTCCCTCTCTCTCTGCCCCTCCCCCGTTCATGCTCTGTCTCTGTCTCAAAAATAAATAAAACGTTAAAAAAAATTTTTAAAAAAAAAAAAGATTCCCTCTCTCTCTCCCTCTTCCCCTCTCCCCAGTTCATACTCATACTCTAAAAAAGAGAGAGAAAGAGAAAGAAAAAGAAAACAAAGCACATCCAACAAAATTTCAAAAGTATCTAGAAGGTTGTGATAATATCCCCAATCAAAACCCACAAATCCTTTCTTGTTCTTCATGAAGAATATTCTTTTCCCAGACTTCCTTAGTCCCTGTTTCCACTCATAGAGTCTTTTTTTTTTCCTCCCCCAGAATTACCAATAATGGAGGATCTGGGTTTTTTAAGTTATTTTTATATACCCTTTTATTATGGAAAGTGAGAGTTTCTTGCACACAACTGCTTTCATCCTGGTTGACTTGAGTAGGCCTCAGCCCATACCATCAAAAGTGACCATTACTTAAAAAAATTTTTTTTGTAATGTTTTTATTTGAGACAGAGAAAGACAGAGCATAAGCAGGGGACGGGCAGAGAGAGGGAGACACAGAATCTGAAGCAGGCTCCAGGCTCTGAGCTGTCAGCACAGAGCCCGACATGGGGCTCGAACTCACAGACTGTGAGATCATGACCTGAGCTGAAGTCGGACGCTTAACCGACTGAGCCACAAAGGTGCCCCCCAACAAAAAAATTTTTTTAATGTTTAATTTTGAGAGAGAGAGAGAGACGGAGGGAGGGAGGGACAGAGTGTGAGCAGGGGAGGGTCAGAGAGAGAGAGGGAGGCACAGAATCTGAAGCAGGATCAAGGCTCTGAGCTGTCAGCACAGAGCCTGAATGGGGCTTGAACTCACAAACTGCAAGATCATGACCTGACCTGAAGTCGGACGCTTAACTGACTGAGCCACCCAGGTGCCCCAAAAGTGACCATTATGACCATTACTAAAAGGAGAGAAGGGGGTACCGTTCTATCACAGCTGAAATTTAAAGGGTACCAGTTATACAAAAGGCCTTGGTTGGAGCTTTATTCAAAGCATTTTAGTGACACTCAGGAAGATTATTTGTTAAGTTCTAGCAACTTTTATTCTAATACCAACTTTATTTCAGAACTTCAAGGAAGTTTAACTTTCAAGGAAAAGAGAATTCAATTCAATGTGGGCTTATCATTTGTTGCATTAACACTAAACTAAGTACTGGGACTTTTCAAAAGAAGCATTAGCTTTGCTACTTGATCTCAAGGAGCTTAAAGTTTCATTAGAGTAATAATATATTAGCCCTGAAAATAATTAGAGATATCAGATGTCGTTCCCATCAGAAGTAATTCTAAAAAGAGGTGAGACTAGGTAAGGGATGATTATGTCTCCGGAGAGCCACAAAAATCTTTCTAGAGGGGGATGGGAGTGGGGAGCTGGGGTGGGGGTTTGCAATAAGATTGGAAAGGGAGAAGGAAGGGCTGTTTAAGGAAACTTAATTATTGCAAGTAACATTCTTCAAACATTTCAAGACAAAAGAAAGGGGAAGCATAGTAGGCAAGACTGGAAAATAAAACATTGCAGAGGGGAGCCGCTGTCATTTACTTTCATCACTGTTTTACAGTTATATTTGCCTTATGCCAAGGAACAGCCTTTGACATCAGAGCATACAAGGTATTTCAGAAATTAGAGAGGATGGAGGTTCTACTGCATCAACACCTAGCATGTTCTCCGTTTGACCATCCATTATTCTCAGCCATGACCTAATTTCTATGCACTCTACCTGGGCCCTATGAGGCTTGTGGATTGAAAACCCTCTTGTTTTTAAATTCTTAATTCTAGGGGGTTCCTGAGTAGCTCAGTCGGTTGAGTGGACAACTCTTGATTTCAGCTCAGGTCATGATCTCGTGGTTCATGGGATCCCAAGCTCCTGCTTGGCATTCTCTCTCTCCCTACTGACTGCCCCTCCTCTGCTCACATGATCCTCTCTCTGAAAATAAATAAACATCAAAAAAAGTTCTTAATTCTAACACATGTAGGCATTTAGTAGGAAGCAATTATTTTGAAGCTCATTTCTAGTGGAAATTAACCAAGAATAATATCTTGATATTTTGTGTAATTAGGGGTGTTTTGATTATACTGTTTATTTATTTATATATTTATTTATTCTGTTTTTAATTGTGCTGTTTACTTTGGGATGTAAATCACGGCTTTGGGACAAGGATATTTAGCACCAAACTAAGCTTTGGTTTGCCAAAACAGTTCAGCCAAGAGTAAGTCTGTGTGCTGTCAGAATCACATTGTAAGGTGCTGCTGAAATACAGCATATGGTGTTCATCTTTTTTCTCTGTGAAAGGACCCTGTCCTGAGGGGCCATTGCTTCGGCTCCTGGGGACTTCCTTGATGGTCACTTTACTTCAGCGCTGCCCTGGCTTCATGAAAAAATACCAAGATGTGTGCAGAGGGAGCAGCCAAAGCTCCTTCCAAATGGGAATGAAGGAGGGGCCCAGCTGAGAGTGCTTTTCTCCTTGACTCGGGCAGTTAAGTTTCTCTGGTCATAGAGGAAAGAATGTAGCTTATGTTTGAATCAGTTTTGTTTTTTTTTTTATTACTGGAGTTTTATGCCTGGTTGAAATTCTGTCTGCTCCTGAATGGACTAATCCAGGAGAGGCCAGGGTTCCACTGCTCTGCCTCTTCTGCCTCTTGAGCCTCTGGGGAGTCCCTTTATTTATTCATCTGTCTTTCATTTGCTTTGAGTACTTTGGCTCCAAGTTTTGAGATGCATTCCGTGCAAAATGGGAAGAGGCAATCCTGACAGATGCTACTGTGATAACTAAGAACTTGCTGAGTGTCTTCACCAGAAGCAGCATATTCTGAGGTTGGATTTTTCCCACCGGTGAACAGGATAATTATGCACTGCAAAGATACTAGCTATAACTGTTGCTTTTCTGATCACCGTGACTGATTCTTTCATAAACATCTAATTGAATTCCAAAATGAATGATGCTTCTTTTCAGGTAAGATGAAATATATGATATTGAAATTTTGTATATTAATTTGTTTTCATTTTCCAGTGCAAGAAGCGCTAGTGAGGTGAAAAGACTGTGTGGTTTTATTATAGTTTGTGTATTAGTTACAATTCTCCATGGAAACAGCTCTGTTCCCCTTTCAGCCTCCCCAAAGCTGGAGTGTGTGATGGAGAATCCAGGTATACATACATGGCATGGTCTGGCTTGGGACACCAAATCTAATTCAGTCCTTACATTTTACAGAAGGGGAAACAAGCTCAGAGAAAACTCTTGGAATTTTTTCATGGGAGTGAGACTCAGTGTGGTATTTTTAAGCACCTTATTTAAAAAAAAGTTTTTTTTTTAACGTTTATTTATTTTTGAGACAGAGAGAGACAGAGCATGAACGGGGGAGGGTCAGAGAGAGAGGGAGACACAGAATCCAAAACAGGCTCCAGGCTCTGAGCAGTCAGCACAGAGCCTGATGCGGGGCTCGAACCCACGGACCGCGAGATCATGACCTGAGCCGAAGTCGGATGCTTAACCGACTGAGCCACCCAGGCGCCCCAAAGCACCTTATTTTAAAACTCACTTATCATAAGAAAAATAAAACCCATATTGCAAAGGTAACAAGAGGTCAGCTCTTGAGCAATATTATACCAAGTTATAAGAGAGGTAAACAATCAGCCAAGATCCAAGTTTAGTTAGTGTACATCTTCCTCGGAGAATAAGAACCGTATCATCACAATTTAAACATTCTTACTGCTTTCACATGCAAGGGTAATTCTATAGGTCCAGGATATAGAAGTTTATAAACAAAGCCCTTGTCTTTCAGGCTGGACTCTAAGATGTGATAATTATAATGGAAACAATAAATAATAAATGAGGATGAATTCTCATAATTATAAAAGAATGGATTATTGTGTATGAACTACTGTGCCCTTTACATTTTTTTATTTAAACCTCCCTACTGTTTGTGAGTACATAAAGATAAATAATTTACTTAGGGTTGCTGAGGACGGAACCAGCTTGGCTCAGGTCCCCAATCCTGCTCCTAGATCTGGTGCTCATGGACAATCTTGGCCGAAACTGCACTTTCTCCTCCAGCAAGAAGGCAAGTGTCTTATGCAACATTGTTTTCCGTATTTAAATCAAGGGGCCAACTCCAGAGACCCGGTTAATTGGGGGTGGGGTGGAAAACAGTTTGATAGTTTGTTGGGTTTATTTAGTTAAGGAAGATGAGGACGGAGGAAGTCGCATTCATAGGTTGGACTCTTTGTGCTCTTCCTTTTGACACAACCCGAGCCTTGGAACTATATCCCCTCAAAACAACTGTTAAAGAATCCTTCTTGATATTACAAACCTTGTGGCTACGGTAGTACCGGCAGTACCGCCGAGTCTTTAAGTCACCCACGCCTGGCGTCTCAGCAGCAACCCTTCTTCAGGCGTACACGCAGGCGAAGCATGCTCAGCAGTTGCGCGGCACGGGGCACTGGGCGGGGCGTGCGGGCTTTTCCCGCCCCCTCCACGCGACCCGGGGCGCGGCTCCCAGCCGGGTGGTGCGGCGCGCCCAGACCGCCCCTCCCTCCTGTCCACTCTCTGGGCGGAGCCGGGGCGGTGCGGCTCTCCGGCCCGCGAGGAGGCGGCCGCGCTGATTTCCGTGCACCGCGCCGCGGCTCATACGGGTTCTGTGTTTCCCCAGGCGGGGCCGGGCCTGCGCGGCCGCAATGAGCTGGGAGTTGCTGCTCTGGCTGCTGGCGCTTTGCGCGCTTCTGGCGCTCGTGGTGCAGCTGCTGCGCTTCCTGCGGGCGGATGGCGACCTGACCCTGCTGTGGGCCGAGTGGCAGGGGCGACGCCCAGGTGAGGATCCGCAGCCGCGCCTCCAGAGTGGGAGGTCGGGTTCCGGGCACCCGTCCCCGCTGTCCCCGCCTCCCTCCGGGTGGCGTGGAGCTTCCGTGCTTTTCCCTGGGGCTGCCGGTGGGGGAGGAAAAAGCCGGGGCCCAGAAGGCGGGTCTGCCCCTTTGTCTTTCGTCCGGGTCAGGGAGGACATGCCTGGTTGCCAAAGTCAGAGGGCGCTGGAATGGGCGGGGCGCCCTGAGTGCTGGAAGTTCTTAATCAGGCTCCCAGGGATTCTGCTGCTGCGTGCGCGGACGACGATACCGAGAAACACTGCCAGTCCCCTGAGTTTGTACGGGAGCCTCCTTTCGAGAACTGGAGCTCGGTTTTTCTACATCCTGAAGTTGTTCCCTCATTCTGAGTTGTGAAATAAAATGAAATAACCCGGAGTTACCTACCTACCTACTTATCCCCCTAGAAAGACCTGGATTGGCATTTTGCCCCGAGATAGATCATTACAGGCACATTGAGGGGCATTCTGCCTATCCCACTTTCATCTGTGCCCTGCTTGAAATTTGGTCGTCGTTTACTACTGCATTCTTTGCGCTAAAAGCAATGGGCACCGCCCTTTACACACGCGACCTCCAGCCTTTACAGAGACTCTTACAAAGCAGACGTTATTGATCTTATTTTCCAGGTGGGGAAACCAATATTCAGAGACATTAAATGACCCAGCCAGAGCTAGGCTTTGGATCCATAAGGGCTCAGGGAAGTGGACTTTCCCTGGACCTAGTTTCCTGTGTGAAAATACCCAAAAAGCACGTGAGGAAGTTTACTTGGAAGTGATGGCTAGCAGTTCAGAAGATATACATTGCTTTCAAAACGGGTCTGGGAGGGAAGGGGAGCCATATGGCTTTCAAGGATGTCAAAACAGGTTCTTGAGGACCAACAACAAACCAACCAACCAACCAACAAAAACTTAGATGGTACAGTGTTTTGTGTCCCTTCAAAGCTCAGCTGTACCTGACAAAATCTTATTCCTTAGTATTTCATTTCTGTCGTTGCATTTTCTTGGGTATAACATCTGGAGTGCTGACATTATTGAGTTCATGGAAAATACACTACACCTGTGCAAAGTCAACGTGTGGCAGGCAGATAGATGGCTGGGATTGTCAGACCCTCTCTTGATCAGACCTTCTCTTGCCTGATGGCTGCCTTGTGGCTACTTTGTGGATATTTACATTTGATCCTGAGCGCTTTTATGTTAACTTGGACTTTGAGAATTACATACAAATAATTTCTTTTTAAAACTTAATTCTGTAGAAGTTATTTGATCCGTTAGTCATGTCAAGTGCTGAAAAGGGAAAACGTTGAGACAATGTCTGAATGAATAATAGCTAAATTACAGGTTATCGCATATCAAGCAAAAACTGAAAGTTAAGGTGACCAAAAATAATTTTTAAGAAATTCACTTAATTTTTTCAGTGTTTTACTTTGGCTGGAAAAATAGTTTTGAAGGATTTTAACATGCATTTAATTACATTGCTATTATTATTTACTTGTATAATTGACTAATTTGCATATTAATTTGATACATTGTCATTTATCTAAGTAAATAAATCACATTAAAAGTTATTCAGCAAATAAAGTTGTAATGTTAAATGGTGATGGCTTTTAAATTTTAAATTTTAATTTAACTTTTAACTTCATTTTTAAATTTAGTCATTCTTAAACCTGCATTGACTGAAGAGTAAGCTTTCTAGAACTCCTTTTATGTATAAAGCACAGATATATGTGAGGTACACAGTGTATCTGGAGTTACAATTTCATTGGGGGAGTTTTTTTTTTTTTTTTTTTTTTAATTTTTTTTTTTTCAACGTTTTTTATTTATTTTTGGGACAGAGAGAGACAGAGCATGAACGGGGGAGGGGCAGAGAGAGAGAGGGAGACACAGAATCGGAAACAGGCTCCAGGCTCCGAGCCATCAGCCCAGAGCCTGACGCGGGGCTCGAACTCACAGACCGCGAGATCATGACCTGGCTGAAGTCGGACGCTTAACCGACTGCGCCACCCAGGCGCCCCTCATTGGGGGAGTTTTTAAGAAAAAAATGACTAGAAAGACTACTGGAGGTTGGGGGCTGGTGATAATGAAACAAACTTAAAGGAACATGGAGATACACTCAGGTTCCCATCAGGTTCCCAAAACGGTTTAGATTGGAAAGATAGGCAGACTCTATTAAGGTAAAAAAAAAAAAAAAATTTTTTTTTAATAAATCCTCCTTGTCTTCTCCATAGGTTTATTATTTTTGTCACTTTAAAAAATAGACAATATTCTTATATACTACAGAATTTAAAGATACAAAAGGAGGGGCACCTGGGTAGCTCAGTTGGTTAAGCATCCAACTCTTGGTTTCTGCTTGGGTCGCGATCTCACGGTGTGTGAGTTCAAGCCCCACATTGGGCTCCTGACTGACAGTGTGGAGCCTGCTTGGGATTCTCTCTCTCCCTCTCTCTCTCTGCCCTGCCCCCACTTGCGCTCTCTGTCTTTCAAAAATAAATAAATAAACTTAAAATAAAGATACAAAAGGACTTATGGTGAAAAGTTGCCCCCAGCCACCAAGTATGCCTCTCTGGAGGCAACCAACATTTCTGCTTTCACATATCCTTCTAAAGAAACTCTCCATGTTCCCAAGCATATATCTTACATGGTGAAATCTAAGGGTGACTAATCATAGATACTGACACAGATCCAGAAAAATCCATGGCACAAGTCCAGAGCAGGAAAAGTTTCCAGCAGCAGCACATCTGGGGAAAACTCGGGTTTTTGTTGGCAGTAACCTCAATAGGAGTGAACTGTGAAATGACTGCCAGAAAAGATTAGGCAAGCCTGGGAGGCATGTAGTCGCTGAAGCAACGAATAGCAGTCCACAACAGATGTCTTCTGAATAAAGGCTTGTCTGTGCTGGCCTCTGTGCTGCACACTGGGGACACCGCAGTGGCTCAACCAGCCATTGTCCAGACCCCACGGGAATCCTGGATCCTTCTGCGGCTAGTTCTCTTCAATAGGAACATTGACCAGCTAGAGTTTGTGCAGTGGGGTGTGAGCCAAAGAGTGAGGAAACCTGAGGCCATGTCATCTGAGGGAAGGTCATAGACACTGGAGGTGTTTATTTAGCCTTAGAGAAGCAAGAGATGATGAGAGGATTTAGGGAAGACACGTCAGCTCTCTTCAAATATACAAGGGATTGTCATGTGCGAGGCATGCCTGATTTTATTCTTTCTGTTACCACAAGGCAGAACTGCTGCTGACTGCTGCTGGGTAGCAGAAATTGAAGGTATATCACAGTAGAAGAAAGAATCCTTGGGATGCTTGGGTGGCTCAGTCAGTTGAGCATCCAACTCTTGATTTCAGCTCAGTCATGATCCAAGGGTCATGGGAACGAGCCCTGTGTGGGGCTCTGTGCTGAGCGTGGAGCCTGTTTAAGATTCTATCTCCCTGTGCCCCTCTTCCCTTCTCATGCTCTCTCTTTTCTTTCTCTCTCTCTCTCTCTCTCTCTCTCTCTCTCAAAAAAAAAAAATCCTTGCCCCCCTTGAATGATTAGACTAGTCTAAAAAGGAGGGGGTGCTTTGGAGATAACTAGCTTCCTCATTCTGTGAGGGAATTAAGTAGACATTAGTCCGTGCCTTGAGAGAATTCTCAAACTGGGTTGGGGGTTGAACTGCTAACTTTCCTTCCAGCTCTGAGGATCTGCTTTCAGAGACTCTGTAGGGGAGACCATGATTTCTGCTATCTTCTGTGGAATTGGTAAACAAGAGTTGGTGCTAAATACAAAAGCTTTCCTCTCCATGGTGGGAAGAAAGGGGCCAGAAGTGCAGGTATACTAAGGTACACATGAGCTAAGGGGTTTTCATTGTTGGTTTTAAGTAATATTTGCTTATTGGTGTAAAAATGGAGAAATTTTTATTCTATGCTAGTTAGTAAATAGTTACAAACAACTAGAGTCACCCTGTAGACTGAGTATTGCAGAACTTTGGAACAGTGAGTAGTCAGTGAGTGAGTAGATGATTATTATCTGAATATACACTCTACCATTCCTGATGAAGTTCTCGCTTGTGCATTTCCGTAAAAGTACATCATGTGATGGGAAAGAATTACAGCCTAGACATAGTATTCAGGATGGTTGCAACCTTAGTTCAGATATTTACATGAAACCTTTTAACTGAAGACAAGCTATAGTTTCTTGAATGGCTAAGAAACAGTTGGGTTTTAAAATATTGATCATATTCTCACAGTTTGTAAAATCGAGCCCCATGTCCGGCTCTGTGCTGACGGCACAGAGCCTGCTTGGCATTCTCTCTCCCTCTCTCTCAAAATAAATAAATAAACTAAAAAAAAAATGAAATAAAATATTGATCATTTTAAAATGTGAGCACCATAGGCTAGTGGTCAGGGTGTGGACTTTGGAGCTAAATGTACCTGGGATTTTTTTTAAAGCTTATTTATTTATTTTGAGAGAGACAGTGCGCATGCAAGAGAGTCCACCACTGAGGGAGGGAGAGAGGGAGATAGAGAATGCCATGCAGGTTCCGCTCTGTCAGCAGAGAGCCTGATGAGGTGCTTGAACTCATGAACAGTGAGATAATGACCTGAGCTGGTATCAAGAGTTGGATGCTTAACTGACTGAACCACCCTGGTGGCCCTGTACCTGGGCTTATATCCCAGCTCTCCTAGGGTTGTTGGGTGTTTACTGAATAGTTATTGATGGAGTTCTTTCTATATTCCAGTCTCTGTGCTAGGCACTGAATAGTGAACAAGGCAGATAGGGTCCCAGTTTTAAGGGAATTTACAGTCTAGTGAGGTAAATTAATGTCTGTAATCCTCAGCTTCCTTTTTTATAAAATTGAGATAATTCTTATTTCATGAATTTCTTGTAAGGGTTTTAATAAGGTACTGTGTTTAAGCACATAGGAAATAATAAAAACATATAAAGCCTTTATAGTTAGTAACCCCATTGCCCCTTGCTAGAGAAATTAGAACATACATTATTGGGTGAATATTCTATGTTTTGCTGCTGAAAAGTCTATTTGTTAAACACTTTTAGCAATAGTGAGTTGACATTTTATTAAGCACTGAGTATATGTCAGATACTGCTCGGGGTACTTTACTTACTAACTTACTTTTCTCAACAATGCTTTGAGGGAGGTTTTGTTATTAATCCAGTTTTCCAGTTGTGAACATTAAGGCACCAAGTTCTCACATGGGGGCATTTCACTGCTGTGTGTGATGGAGCCGGGATTTGAACCCTGGCAGTCCAGAGCTCGTACTGTTAACCCGACAATTAGGTTTTAGACTTGTTTGACTAAAACAGTAAACTGATTTCCTGATTTTAATGTTTATGATCTAAAATCAGAGCTTGTACTGTTAACCCGACAGTTAGGTTTTAGACTTGTTTGACTAAAACAGTAAACTGATTTCCTGATTTTAATGTTTATGATCTAAAATCAGAGGCGTGTGGGGCACCTGGGTAACTCAGTTGTTGAGCATCAGGCTCTTGACTTCAGCTCAGGTCATGATCTCACAGCTCGTGGGTTGGTGCCCCAGTTTGGGCTCTGCGCTGACAGCGCTGAGCCTGCTTGGGATTCTGTCTCTCTCCTTCTCTCTTTTCCCCTCCCCTGCTGGTGCGCGCGTGCATGCGCGTGCTCTCTCTCTCTCTCTCTCTCTCTCTCTCTCTGTCTCCCTCAAAATAAATAAATAAACTTAAAAAAAAAAAAAAAAGCCCAGGTACATCTAGCTCCTCCCCTGCAATTCAGATAGACAGTGGCTCTCATGTCCTGCAGTGCAAATAAGCTTTTCATTGGAGGAAAGGAGAATAAACCACTCTTTGGTTTAGAGCTGTAACATTTTTATAGTTTTTCACAAGAACATGATTGGGCAAGCAGAGTACAGCATTTCATTTCTCTATCGTGTGCATTTAATCTTGGGTGAACTGTTATTCTCCAAGAAGAAAGCTCAGGCCTTTGAGGAGCAAGCACTTTTATAAAGTGACTTTTAATTGATAGGCATCAGATATGATTGACAAATGAGGAAAACAAAAATCCAGAATGATACCACCATACCTTAGAGTAGAGCTTGGTATATTCAGATTCATCATCAATACCTCCATTGCAAGAAATTAGAATAATAGAATTCAGAACTGGATGGGACCTTTAGTGATCATCTTATCTGAATCCCTCATTTCATGGATAAGGAAGTGAGAAAGCAATTCAGATAGACTTTTTATTCACTTAGACTAATTTTTCTCAATTGAATACATAAATAAATAGAGCCTGGGAGTCAGATCATCAAGTTATAAGGCTTGTCCTAGAGTAAAGTCAGGAAAACTCACCCAAGAGTCGGGAATATATAATACAATGTGTTGATAACTGTTACTAATATATTTGTATTCATGCTTTTTAAAAAAAAATTAGGTAGGAGGTGCTTTCTGAGGATATTTAATTAAAAAAATTTATATCACTTTATTGAGGTATGAGTAGCATAAAAACTACATATTTAAAATATACAACTCAGTGAATTTGAGGTAGGTATATACCTGTGAGAACATCACCAGAATCAAGCCCATAAATATAGGATAGTGAAAAAAAAGTTTTTTTATTTTAGAGAGAGTGTACAAGCAGGGGAGAGGGGCAGATGGTGGGGGAAAGAGAGGGAGAGAGTGAGAGAGAGAGAGAGAAGATCCCAAGCAGGCTCTATGCTGAGTGTGGAGCCCTATGTGGGGCTGGATCCACAATCCTGGGATCATGACATGAGTCAAAATCAAGAGTCAGATACTCAACTGACTGAGCCACCCAGGCACCCCTAGGCTATTAGAATTTTTAAACTCCGCACATTATGTCTTCATATTTTGTGGTATTGTTTAAGACTGTCTTTTTGGTAATCTTTGATTTATGGGTGTAATCCAGAGCTTAGTTTCTGCCCTCAGGCTGCACTTATTTCTCACTAGAATGGGAGCTGACCGATATGGTGGTATGGGTGACTGGAGCATCGAGCGGGATCGGTGAAGAGCTGGTTTACCAGCTGTCTAAACTAGGAGTCTCCCTTGTGCTGTCAGCCAGAAGAGTGCAGGAGCTGGAGAGGGTGAAGAGAAGGTGCCTTGGTGAGTAAATCTAAAACCACAGCAGCTTCCTGGAAATCAACCAGAATTCACATTCAAATACAATTTTGAGATTTTTAGAAGTTAAGAGTGGGATTTTCCTGGGCATATTATCTGCTCTGGTTCCAGATACTCCAAATGCTTAGATCCAAATTCTCTTTCTTTGGGCATCTCTTCAGTAGCTGCTCTTGCCCCTTCCTTTTCTTTTCTGATGCCTTTCTACTTTTCTTCTTCTTTTTTTTTTTAAGTTTTTATTTTACTTCTAGTTAGTTAACATACAGTGTTATAGTAGTTTCAGGTGTACAATATGGTAATTAACACATACATCATCTGGTGCTCATCACAAGTGCACTCCTTAATCCCCATCCCCTATTCAACCCATCCCTCCACTCCCTCCCCTCTGGTAACCATCAATTTATTCTCTATAAAAGAGTCTATTTCTTTGTTTGCCTCTCTCTCTCTTTTTGCCCTATACTTGTTTTGTTTCTTAAATTTCACATATGAGTGAAATCATGTGGTATTTGTCTTTCTCTAACTGATGTATTTTCCTTAGCATAATACTCTGTAGCTCTACCCACATCATTGCAAATTCTGCCCCTTGTTTAATGGATTTATTTGTTTTGTGGGGGTTGAGTTTTTGTAAGTTCTTTATATATTTTGGATACTAGCCCTTTACTGGATATGTCATTTGCAAATATCTTCTCTCATTCTTTTAGTTGCCTTTTAGTTTTGTTGATTATTTCTTTGGCTGTATGGAAGCTTTTTATTTTGATGTAGTTCCAATAGTTTATTTTTGCCGTTGTTTCCTTTCCCTTGCCTCAGGGGACCTATCTAGAAAACAGTTGCTGCAGCTGATGTCAGAGAAGTTACTGCCTGTATCCCCTTCTAGGATTTTGATTGTTTCATGTCTCCCATTTGGGTCTTTAATCCATTTTGAATTTATTTTTGTGTATGGTGTAAGAAAGTGGTCCAGTTTCATTCTTTTGCATGTTGCTGTCCAGTTTTCCCAACACCATTTGTTGGAGAAACTGTTTTTTTCCCATTGGATATTCTTTCTTGTTTTGTCAAAGATTAATTGACCATGTAATTGTGGATTTACTTCTGAATTTTCTATTTTGTTCCATTGATCTGTGTGTGCCTTCTATTTTTATTTTGTGCTGACTCTTGATATTAGAGACTGATCACGAATTCTTTTAAATGCTAGTGGATTTTCTTTTTTTTTTTTTTAATGTTTATTTATTTTTGAGAGAGAGAGAGAGAGAGAGAGCGAGCAGGGGAGAAGCAGAGAGAGAGGGAGACACAGAATCCGAAACAGGCTCCAGGCTCTGAGCTGTCAGCACAAGGCCCAATGTGGCGCTCAAATTCACGGAACTGTGAGATCATGACCTGAGCTGAAGTTGGGCGCTTAACCAACTAAGCCACCCAGGCACCCCGAATGCTGGCGGATTTTCAGTGACCACGTACTTTATACTTTTGTCTTAGAGAAAGAACAGTTTGGTTCTTATATATGGCATTCATGTGTGTAACCATAGAAATTTAACTAGAAAGGATCCTTCTTCATTTTGCTGAAATAGCAGATATTAAAGTCATATGGGACACTATAAGATTTTTGTTATAAAAATGAAAGAACAAAAAAAATGAAAGAACAGGAATTGAATTAGGTTTTAAAATGCAGCTTGAGGTAATATTCATATAGGGAGCAACAATGTTAATTTTTTTTTAATTTTTATTTATTTTTAATTTTTTTTGGTTTAGGTTTTGGTATAGATGTGTTCACTTGAAAACAAGTTATCAGGGGCGCCTGGGTGGCTCGGTCGGTTAAGCGTCCGACTTCGGCTCAGGTCACGATCTCGCGGTCCGTGAGTTTGAGCCCCGCATCAGGCTCTGTGCTGACAGCTCAGAGCCTGGAGCCTGTTTCAGATTCTGTGTCTCCCTCTCTCTCTGCCCCTCCCCTGCTCATGCTCTGTCTCTCTCTGTCTCAAAAATAAATAAACGTTAAAAAAAAAAAAAAAAGAAAACAAGTTATCATTTGTCATGAAACAGTACCTAAAATGAGATAATTTTGAATTTTCAAGCAGACCATTCTTTGGGTCATTTCTCTACCTGTCATTCTTGAAACAATTTTCTTTCAGTTTGCTGATGGAGTTAACCATGCAGAAAAGAGAGTCAGTAGCAAGGCCACAAGGCCTCTTTCACAATATTGCCTTCAGAGGCCTCTTATGCTTTGCACTGGGACACTTCCTCTGGCTGTTGAGACTTGCAAGTTCTGTACTGGCAGAAATGAACCATGTCAGCATGTGTCTGCTAGACTAAGGCTGACTTTTCCTTTTATCTGTCAGATCACTGGTGCAAGCATTTCCATTTCTTTTTTTAAAACAGTTGATGTTTCACAGCTTAACAGTTTGTCCATAAAACCTTTGTACCTTGTTTATTTTCTCTACCTGCCTTTCTTATTGGCTTTACTGGTTGTATTTCAAAACGTACTCTTTTGATGAGTAGTGACAGAAAGGGCCAACATGTTTCTCGATTGGCAATTTGAGGGTGTCCTGTTCCATGTTTGCATCCCTGAATCCTTGTCTGGAAGGAAGCTTCTGTGTGTCATGTGACTGGGTTAACTCTGAATGTCTTACTAATGTGAAGCATAAATTGTTTTTATGTTTTAATGTGTGTAAAAGAGCAACTATACTTTCTGAGCCTATAATGAAACAAATATATCTCTGTACTTCTAAAGAAAAAGCTCTAATTTTTTTTTTTTAGCTTGTAGTATAATCATGGTTTCTTGTAGAGTCTGTTCCAATGTTACACTGTCCGTATTCAAGTTGAAGAGAGCCATACTACTTCCTGTGTACCCAGCCAGCTTTTTGTCTGATTAGATATTGCCTTATTACTGCCAGTCCTCTTGGTCACTGAGAGAAATTCTTCCACAAGGCCACTCAGAAATGAGTTTTTGCCAAGTCCAGTTATAGGGTGGGTATTAAACTTAACACCAAGTAGCCAGAAGCTTGATTGGACTATCTTACAACTTCTGCACTAATTTTTAAATGTCTTTATTTAGAGAATGGCAATTTAAAAGACAAAGATATACTCGTTTTGCCACTTGACCTGACTGACAGAAGTTCCCATGAGGCGGCTACCAAAATGGTCCTCCAGGAGTTTGGTAAAGTAAGTAGCCATTTTGAATTGGTAAGTCTTGCTTTGAAATAGGTAGCTACAAAAGAGATTCCTTTCTTTGTGTGCTGTCATTTAAAGGATTTTAGGCAAATGGGTCCATGCAGTGAGATCAATGCCCATGAGTCTTTTATACTTTAAGTCTTTGGATTTATGTAATTAGTACTTTCCATACCTTACTAAGTACTAATTCCTTCATATAGAACAAAAGAAGGTAAAAATTCACTGTGACTTTTATTTTTATGATGGGAAATTAATTCCGTAGGTGAATTGTGGTTTTTATTTTATCTCTTTATTGCTGACTGCTAGAAATTCACCATTCCATTCCAATGATTCTTCAAGTTAACAATATAACCAGCCATCCCTAAGAATTGTATCAGTCCATTTACAGGTCATCCCCAAAGTGCCCCTTTTCTGATTTTATTTAACTAGATCGACATTCTGGTCAACAATGCTGGAAGATCTCAGCGTTCTTTGTTTGTGGAGACCAGCCTGGACGTCTACAAGGAGCTAATAGAGCTTAACTACTTAGGGACACTGTCCTTGACAATGTGTGTTCTGCCTCACATGATCGAGAGGAAACAAGGAAAGATTGTTACTGTGAATAGCCTCCTGGGTATCATATCTGCGCCCCTTTCTAGTGGATATTGTGCCAGCAAACATGCTCTCCGGGTAAGACTGCTCAAACTCAGCTCTGATCTAAATATGTATATGGGAGATACGGCCATTACTGCAAGAGGTCATTGGAACGGGTCAGTGATGTAGGGGAACAGCAAGAGAGACCCAAGGAGACCTTGGGTAGAGGACATCCCCAGAAGATGCTAAAAAATACTTGAATCTCACTCGCCTCTTCCTAATTCAGCAAACATGTACTGAGTACCGACACTGTGCCATGCTGTGCATAGCAGTGGATCCTGGGGATATAAAGATAAGAAATGGTCCCCACCCTAAAGAAGTGTATAGTCTGCTCAACATGTCACCCTCATCCTCATTTCTATCACATCTTCATGGAAACTCTACCCCCCATTTCTTCCGCACACACTTGATGTACTTACCCTTCCCATTTCTCTGACTTCTTTCTCCTTCCCTGTTGTAGTTGGCATTTATTTTATCTAGTCTAAGTATATTTGCATGTCAGAAGTAGGAGCTCCCCGCTGCATGATTAGACCTGGGCTTCGTATCCCTACTGGGACTAGTCTTGACCCTATTTACTGTGGCTTCACTGAAAGAAGAAAATCCAGTCAAGGCAGAGGCTGGGAGAAAGCTTGATTTGGGCTACAATAACTTACTAGCTGTGACTATAGAAACAAATGACTTTTTAATATTGGCTTAAGAATGGATATGAAGAAATATTATTAAACTGTAACATAGAACAAATTAGATCCTAAGGCCAGTAGGAGACACATAATTTATAATTAATGCTGTTGAAAGTCAGCATAAGTGGAATGTTTCGCTGTTGGAATAATGAGATGCAACAGCTGAATGGCCTTCACAGAGTCATGAGGATCTGAAGCTTTGGTTCTTTAGGGTATCCTCTTTCTGCTGTGGAGAGAGACGGTTGCAGAGAGTGATGAAACAGATTGCTACACTGATGATTTCCCCATATTTGGTAATGGGGTAGTAGTCACTTCCTGCAGAGCAGATGGGCAAGTCTCAGGCAGGTGGATGAGGGAAGGCAGCCCACTATCTTCCTGACATGCAGAGTGCTTTCACTAAAATGCAACCTGAGCTATCTGGCCTGCCTTCCAGGACTCACTGTTTTATTACTGGATTTGATCCTGTTATACAGTGTGGCAGGTTGAGACTCCAGTTAGTTAAACCAGTAGCTGAACACTAGGACTAGGAAGTACTTTTGGAAGAACACATTTCCTTCCCTGATTCCCAACAAGCTATAGAGTGAATTTATTTATCACTGAAAAGTTCACACACTATACTAGATGTGACTTCAGACAAGGAGAGGTTTAACATGATGTATTGGCTTTCATGGTGTCCTCTCTCCTCTTTTGCTGTAGAGAGGTTAAGGATACGAGAGTTCATTGATTTACAAAGACTTTTTTCATGTCCATCTGAGGCAGGCACTTTGTTGGTCCCTGGCAGCGTGAACCCTTATAGCTGCTATTTGTTAGTGGTTGGCATTAAGAGCTGGTAACTGTTTTAATGTTGGATCACACTCCAGATTAGCTGTTTAGGCGTTTCAATACTTATCTCAGCTGATACCAATGTAATCTTGGAACATTTCCTAATTTAGGAAAAGAGAGGAGGGGAAGTAGATGTTTACTCCCTATTTGTTCAGAAGTAGCCAGTATCTTCAAGTCTAGAGGGTCTAGCTTGTTTTTATGAAAGTCATTGAGGAAGCAATCCTATTACATTTTTAACCAGCCACGGACTCGCTTGCTAACCCTAAAAATAAATGCTGAAACAAATTGTATGTTAAAATAGTCATATAAATAGAAAAAGTTGACTTCTTCCTCTATGATAATTTCTGTCAAGTATTTAATCCCTCTTGCTCCCTCTTGCGCCAGCAGTGGCACTTGAGACTGCTTTGAGGGACAAAAGAAGCAGGGAGATGGGGACTGGTGTGGGGAGGGTGTGTCAGAGTCTCCGGGGATAGTTTTTCCCCTGTCCTGCGCCTACCGTGAGACATAACTCGTGGTGTCAGCCACCACTGCCAGAAGGTGTCAATTATTCCTACCAGAAGATGGTGATGCCTGAGGATGCCTGTTCTAAATTGCCCCCAGTCTTTTTTCTAGTGCTTAGTTATTTTTGAGAGGGAAAGAGAGAGAGGGAGGGAGAGGAGAATGTGAGCAGCGGAGGGGCAGAAAGAGAGGGAGAAAGAGAATCCTAAGCAGGCTCTGCCCTGTTAGCACTGAGCACGACATGGGGCTCGATCCCACGAACCGTGAGATCATGACCTGCACTGAAATCAGGAGTCAGACCCTTAACCGACGGAGCCACCCAGGCGTCCTAGATTGCCCTTAGAGTTAAAAATGTTTAATAAACTTGCCCAGTGAGATTTCCTGTCCTTTACTTGGCATTTAAAAACATATTTTGATAATGTGCTAGTGTCCCATATAAAAAGTTGAAGAAAAGTAATGTCGTGCTAATAGCAAACATGAGATACATGTATTTAATTTTATTTGTTGCCCTCTTTCTTTGTTTTTGTTTTTTTTTTTTTTGTTTTTGGCCTATTAGGGTTTTTTTAATTGCCTCCGTACTGAACTTGCTACATACCCAGGTATAGTAGTTTCTAACATTTGTCCAGGACCTGTGCAGTCAAATATTGTGAAGAATGCCCTGTCTGAAGAAGTCACAAAGGTAAAAAACTTCTAGTTGGAGAATAATTTGAACGCTTTAGTAGTTATGTATTGGTATTGCATCACTGTGCTTAGAATTTTTTCTAACATATTACACTATGTTACTGTGTTATGAATTATTTGCAAAACTTAACTCATGGCAGTAGGACCGCTGTTAAGTTTAGCTGCTAGTGCTTTAGCATTCAGTTTTAATAAAGGCTAAAGAAGTTGATAAGATACTGCTTATAAGTAATCCACTATGATGTGCGCTATCAACATTTTAAAAACTCAGTTTCTATCACTTCACAAATTACAGCAACATTGAAAGGATTTGTGTGGCTGAATTTTAGCACATTAAATCTTACTGGGATTTTAAAGAAGAGCTATGGTGAAGGAGCTTAGAAAAAGCCTGGCTGGATTGCAATAATTTTAGGTTAGCTTCACCTGTGCCTGACCACACGCCTGTGCTTCCCTCAGCTCTTGGACTGCACATGGTGAGTTGGCAAGTGGATGACAAATTTCTTGCGATGAGTCCAGTATCACCTAGTGATACAAAATCCCACTAAAGACCGTGAAATTTTCCTCCTTCTCCACGAAGATCAATTTCTGCTGAGACATAAATCTGTTTATGCTTCTGTGTAAATGTTTACAGATATGATTTATATTTTCACATTTTCTGTGAAGACTGTAAGGTAAACTAGAAGCAGCATGCTGTTTTGGGAATCAAGTGACTTGGAAGATCTGGTTACTGCTAATGATCTGTGTGAACACAGATGAGTTACTACCTTTATGGGCTTCAGTTTATTTATTTGTAGAATGGTAGTGTGTTAACTGGATTAGCAGCACCAGATTTGTTCACTATGGACTCCATGGTTTATAGAATTTCATTTGCTAAATATATGTATTAGTAATTTATTTAAAAATCTTTATTGCTAAATTGATATATAATTTTCATTAAATTAAAGGGGATGTAAATAAAAGCAAAGAACCTTCATCTTTTATTTAGCCTGCATGATCTTATCTGGTCATATATGATTTGTCTAAGGCTTTTTGAAACATTACAGTTTATAGACACCCATCAGTACCAATGACGTCTTCTAAGGGGCATGAGGTCCCAGTAAAAGCGTCAACTACATGACCTCTGAGTCCTTTATAGCTAAAAAATTTTGTGAAATATCTTGGATAAATACTCAGCATTCACTTACTTTTTTTTTAACATTTTCTTAGTCTGTAGGCATTGATGTAGCCCAGTCCCACAAGATGGTGACCAGTCGTTGTGTGCGGCTGATGTTAATCAGCATGGCCAATGATTTGAAAGAAGTTTGGATTGCGGATCACCCTTTTTTATTAATAGCATATTTGTGGCAATATATGCCAACCTGGGCCTGGTGGCTGACCAACATATTAGGGAAGAAACGAATTGAGAACTTTAAGAAGGGTTTGGTAAGACAAATTTATACAATTCTTAATACATATCAGTCTTGTAGAAAGTATGAAATTTTTGAGCGCTTGAAAACTTTTCTTACTCCCCATCAACTTTATGACATAAATACGAAAGATATAAGAAGTGTTGTATTCCCCAGGCATATCTGTTGGTTTACTATAAATTACTACTGGTCTTAGAAATTTCTACAAGGTAAAATCAAATCAGAGATTGTCATTTTATCTTCTAAAAACTTACTGATTGACCAATGTATGTCTTCTTTCTCCACTGTTTTTCATCACAAATTCCTACCTGGTACCATCTCCTTGGAATGATAATGGCCTCCCCTCCAATTTCTCTCCAGGATGAGGCCTCAGCCCATGCTTTACTCTGTCAAAGCACTTACCATGCAGTGAAAAATCATGCACTCTCTCTGTGTAGTGCTGGTTCCTTTGGCCTCATTCTGGAAGCACTGTGCACATGAGATGTACCAAAATGTCCATGTCTGAAAAAATATGGTGATTGTTCATTCTTTTGGCACTCATTCCTACAACTAAGTGAGGAATATTATGATCTATTTCTGAGAAAATTGTGACCATCACAAGAATTTAATGTTTGAAGAGCAAGAAAATGTAATGAGTTAAGCCAAAAATTATGGATAGGATTATGCAAAGAAAGGCTATTTCTGTGGATGTTTTTTATTGTGAAATTATTTTCAATGACTACTACGTTCTTTTAGAAATGTTAGCAGGGATTGATATATAAAGAGCATTATTCAGTGGGAGCATACCATATGTATCATTATATAACCTTCCACTATTTAAGCAGTCCACAAATTGTTAGGCACTTAATTTGTTCCCAATTTTTGAAGGATCCTGAAAATAATTAGTGAAAAAAATAAAACAAAACAAAATGCTTAAAGAGACTTAAAGGTTATAAAACTTCCATGATGCACCAAGTCCAGAGCTTGAAAAATGAAGGGGCTATTTATTTTCTACTAAGTTGTAATATGGACGAGTTTGCTTGGTACCAAGCCATTTATAAGTGTTTTGGTAATGTTGGGATGTGGTAGTGTGGGTTGGTTCTAAAGGTGGGGCTTCTGGGGCACCTGGCTAGCTCAGTATGAAGAGCATGTGACTCTTGATCTTGGAGTTGTGAGTTTGAAACCCATGTGGGGGTGCAAAGATTACTTAAATAAAACTTTTTAAAAAAAGGTAGAGCTTCATCAAAGATTTACATCTGAATTTCAAATTTGGAGGGTAGCTGGTATAGTGGTATTGTGCCCAGTGATGGATAAGAGTTGGGAAAGAAGGTCCTCAGTATTAGGGAGGTGATAGCTCTCTGATTAAGATCATGGAGCCTCTTACCAGGCTACCTGGGTTGAAATCCCAGCTCTGTCCCATGACCTCATCCCTCAGTCTCAGACTTCTTTTCTATGTCAATCTCCCCAGCTACAAAATGGAGACTAATGATGCACTTAGTCATAGGATTGTCACAGAGATTAAGTGAGTACATGGAAAGCCCTTAAAACACATCTTGGAATGTCCTGCTTGTTAAGTACTAGCTGTTAATGTTTCTGTTTTGATGGTAGCAGGATATTTAACTAATAGATAAAGATCAAAGAGTTAAGCAATAGGGTGGAGAAAGAATACATTATAGAAATTACTTTTTTGAGGGATGCGGGAGTTGGGGGGACCGGGGCTAGACTTTTGGTGCTATTATAATAGTTGTACTCTTTGGGACATCCACAGGAATGTGAATTTGTTTCCTTTATAGATTATATAACTGTAAAATATAGACATTACTCAGTAAGTCAAGCATTCGATTACATCTAGACTTTGCTAAAATGATGGCCTTTCTCTTCTTACCACCATCTTTAACATATTGCTCATTACATGGGTCTTGTTGCTAATCACTTTTTTTTTAATGAGAAACTGGGCATCCTTTCATTTCTGAAGACCATTTCTGAGATCAAATTCCTCATTCTTTATGTAAAACCATATAAACTTTAAAAAATTGTTCACTTTTTTTTTTTATGGTTTTCTCCTCCTGCTTCTTTTCTATTATTTTCTATTTGCTTATAAGGCATCTATGTTAAGATAATGCCAGTATAGCTTATCCCAAACTGAATGTACTTGTTGATAATACTTGAGTTTGTTTCTATTGTTTAGGGTGGGAACATTATGTCTGGAACTTTGTTTTTATGAATATATATTATTTTCCAGGATCAAGAACAATAGCTGCACTGAATTGTTACATATTTTTTTGTCTTAGTGCAAATTCTTGGAAGTAGTAAATGCATATCTTCCCAAATGAAATATCACATCTCAAGGATTATTGGGTTGCCTCGTTTTACTCTTTAAGCAATGTACTAGAAATAACTAGAAATAATTTTAGAGTTATCTGTCAGATACTTCAATCCTAAATACCCTGACCTATTCTTTGTATTTATTAAGGCAAGTTAGTGTAGGTATGATATGCTGGTCTAGAAGAGTAATAATAGAGATTTCAGCATTTAAGAAATGGCATGAGCAGATGCTAATCAATGATGTTTATACCTGATAGAGGAGATAATGATACTAAGATATGGAGATATGATACAGAGATATGTTTGTGTAGATCTAGAATTCTCACTATGATTTCTATTCTAATTTAAGCCTTTGCCCAGGTTTTATAAGGATTCTTTTTTTTTTTTACTTTTTTTAATGCTTATTTATTTTTGAGAGGGGTGGGGAGGGACAGAGAGAGAGAGAGGGAGACACAGAATCTGAAGCAGGCTTTAGGGTCTGAGCTGTCAGCACAGAGCCTGACGTGGGGCTTGAACTCACCAACTGCGAGATCATGACCTGAGCTGAAGTCAGACACTTAACTGACTGAGCTGCCTATGCGCCCCTAAGAATTCTTAACAGTGAAAAATGATACAGCTTTTTTTTTTTTTGTAAAAACAAACAAAACAAAAAACAAACAAAACTGGGGTAAATATACAGAGAGAGTGATTCATGTTACTGTCTCTCTGTTACAGGATGCAGATGCCTCTTACTTTAAAACCTGGAAGACAAAACATGACTGAAGGAGGAGTACTCGCATTTTTTTTTTTTAAGCTACTGGAGGGAGAATGAAATCAGCAATCTTTATATACTGAAGACTAACTTCTGATTTTACTTTTTAATAGATACAACTTTCAACATGTAATAAATAATAGAAGATTTCTATGAATCTTGCAATAAAGGTATTAACACATACCACATTCTTGGATTAAAAAAAGCATTTTACTGTAGCATATATACTTAAAATCTAAGTTAGCAGAATGCTAACCAAATAATTATAATAACCCATTAAACGTAAACGTATGGAACATTACACGAAACAGTGTGGGGTAATGAGCAGATATAAAGAAGTATCTGAAATAGTCCTGTCTCTAAGATCCTTACACTCTTAGAAGAGCTGATGGGTCCAAATGCCTATAGTTTGAAACAGTTGGTAGGGCTCATAGCAACCCTTATTCAACATCTGTCATACGCCACTTGCTGTTCTAAGTTGCTTTGTATGAGTTAATTCGCTTATTCTTCATAACAGCCTGCTAAGGTATGTGGTTTTATCCACTTTTATAGAAGAAGAAAGAGATGCTCAAAGCAAGTAGGTATATTGCTTTCCTAAAGTCACACAGCTAGTAAGGGGTAAAGCCAGGATTAAACTCAGCTCAGGAAGACTCCATTGGCAACTCCTTATTTTAGTTATTATTATTAATTTTACTTTAATCTTCACCACTTTACATTAGAAAACATATATAGGCCACAATAGAAAATTAGCAAATATTCCTTGACAAGAAAAACATGTTCCTTTTTTATGAGCAGTTAATAGTTTAGCTATAGTCCAAATAACATAAATAAAATAACTAGAACATTTGTTGGGTAAGTTGGAGGCCACCCTGGTGGCTATCTTTACAAAAGGGGGAAGGTGACAGAGGTACACCATGGAGTACAGCAGCCATGGAATAAATGAACACATAGCAACACTGATCTATCCTAGAAGCATGGTGATGAGTGGAGAAAAGTAAAGAACTACAATAACATAATTCTGTTTACATACACTTAAATTTATGTGCTTAGAAGGTAGTGCTCATTTGGAAGAAAACACAGTGAAAGATAAACATTAGATTACTTGAAATGGTAGCTTAGGATGCGGAGGGCATCGAGGGTGCAGTGTGGGGATAAAATACACGAGAGAACTCTTGCACAACCAGTGATGAAAATGGGAATTATGATTAATTGAATACACTGCACCTGGGGTAAAAACAAAAAGATGAATTGTTGAAACAGTTCTAGAGGACTGCAAAATAACATTGTCATATGGCATGGAATAGATTGTAAGCACAAACAGTTCAGAAAAGGGAGAGAGGTGCATATAGAGTAGTGTGAAATGAATGTGATAACCACTACACCATGGAAACCCCTCCATCACATTTAGAATAGTGTGGAAGTCCTTTGTGGAGAAGGTGGTCTGCACTGAACCTTCAAAGGGTGGGATTTACATGAAGGTTTCAAGAGATTGGAGTCCAGGTCAGTTTTGTTTTATTTGTCATTGAATCTCCAGACCTTGCCACTGTGCTTGCCAGTGTTTAGGGTTTGCTGAGAGTATGCCAGACCTCCACAATGTCATGGATGAAAACTCCTAGACTGAAAATAGCATGGTATCGGGATGAAGGAAAAATGAATTCAGTTTGCTCAATTGTTCCAGCCAATGAAGAGGCTTAAATAAATTAAAATTATCTTTAAAAATTCATCTGTTTGGTGTTTTTCTATGACATGTATAAAGACATGCTTTTCTGTGTATAAACCCTCTCTTCCTTGGTCTTTTTTGTGAGCAGCCCTAAATGGAAAGGCAGCTTTTTGTCAAAGTTCATTTTGTCAAAGGTAGTCACGAGCTGTGAAACCCAAGTGTTCACATACTGACTTTTTAAAAAGTGTTTATTATTTTGCACTGACCCCTCATTTCCTAGCCACTAACTCAAATCACCCTTTGAAATAGGAAGGAAACTGTGTGCTTATTCTATCAATGCTGAAAGTGGGGCAGAGATGGGGTTGTGCAAGGTGATAGTTGGAGATTTGGTTAGAAGAGTTACCAGTAGAAGCTATCGCTTTAGGGTTAGTCTGCCCAACTACTGGGTGCACAGTAATTCACGTGAGACCTCAGTCACAATCAGTTATTCAGAGGCTGAATAAACATATCCTATTAAATAATAAACATTATTTCTAACACCTCTATGTAAGTATAATTGATAAAGTATACATAAAGTATAAGTTTGATATGTTTTGACATATATGGCCACACTTATGAAATCATTAGCTCAAAAAAGAGAGCAAACATCAGCCCCCAAAGTTCTTTTGTGACCCTTTGTGACTATTCCCCCTGCCTATCTCATCCCAGGTAACCAATGATATACTTTGTCACTATAGATTTGTTTGCATTTTCTAGGGTTTTATATGAATGAAATAGTAGTTTATACACATATACTGCTGGTGGGAATGTAGAGTAGCACAATTGATTTTAAAAAGTTTGGCGATTTCTTAAAAGTTAAACGTACACCCCATATGATCCAGCCATTCTAGTCCTTGATATTTTCCCAAAAATGAAAACAGGTCCATATGAAGACTTGTAAATGCATGTTCATGACAACTTTTACATAATAGTCTCCCAAATTGTGAAAAGCCAAAATGTCCATCAACAGATGAAAGGAACACACAAACTGGGAACTATTCCATATAATGGAACAAAAATGAATGACCTACTGATACATGCAACAACATGTATAAAAATATTTATAAAAATAAAGAAGCCAGAGTATCTGAGCCTGGATTATTTCTTTTTCAGGAGATTTTAAATTAAAAATGTAATTTCTTTAATGGCTATAGGATATTGAGATTGTCTATTTCATCTGTTTTAGTTTTGGTCGAGCTTTAGTAGTTTGTGGTTTTCAAGAATTGAGTCATTTTCTTAAGTTGTCAAGTTTATGAATGTAAAGTTTGTAGTATTTCTTTATTATCTTTTTAAAGTCTGATTTGTAATGATACTCTTTTTTATTTTATTTTATTTTAAGTAGGCTCCATGCCCAGCGTGGAGCCCAGTGCAGGGCTTGAACTCATGACCCCGAGATCAAGACCTGAGCTAGGATCAAGAGTTGGATGCTTAACTGACTGAGCTACCAGGTGCCCCTATTTGTAGTGATATTCTTTATTTCATTCTATCAATTTTATTGAAAATTTTCAAAGAACCACTGCTTTCAAAATTTTCTCTATTGTTTTCCTATTTTCAATTTCATTGATTTCTACTCTTTATTATTTTCCTCCTTTTGCTCACTTTGGGTTTATTTTGCCCTTTTCTAGTTTCTTAAGGTAGGAACTTAGATTATTATGTTAAGACCCTTCCTCATTTTTTATATATTTATTTTTTATTTTTTAAAATTTACATCCAAATTAGTTAGCATATAGTGAAACAGTGATTTCAGGAGATTCCTTAGTGCCCCTTACCCATTTAGCCCATCCCCCCTCCCACAACCCCTCCAGTAACCCTCAGTTTGTTCTCCACATTTATGAGTCTCTTCTGTTTTGTCCCCCTCCCTGTTTTTATATTATTTTTGTTTCCCTTCTCTTATGTTCAGCTGTTCTGTGTCTTAAAGTCCTCATGAGTGAAGTCATATGATTTTTGTCTTTCTCTAATTTCACTTAGCATAATACCTTCCAGTTCCATCCACATAGTTGCAAATGGCAAGATTTCATTATTTTTGATTGCTGAATAATACTCCATTGTGTATGTGTGTGTGTATACACACACACACACACACCACATTTTCTTTATCCATTCATCCATCGATGGACATTTGGGCTCTTTCCATACTTTGGCTATTGTTGATAGTGCTGCTATAAACATGGGGGTGCATATGTCTCTTTGAAACAGCACACCTGTATCCCTTGGATAAATACCTAGTAGTGCAATTGCTGGGTCGTGGGGTAGTTCTATTTTTAGTTTTTTCAGGAACCTCCATACTGTTTTCGAGTGGCTGCACCAGCCTGAATTCCCACCAACAATGCAAAAGAGATCCTCTTTCTCCGCATCCTTGCCAACATCTGTTGTTGCCTGAGTTGTTAATGTTAGCCATTCTGACAGGTGTAAGGTGGTATCTCATTGTGGTTTTGATTTGTTTTTCCCTGTCCTCATCTTTTTTAATAGCCATATTCTAGTAAACATTTATGTCTGCCTTAGCATCCTAACCGTTCATTTGTAATATTGTTTGCCATTGCCTCATAGAAGTATAGGAGGTATACTCTTCAGGAAAAAAAACACATAGAAAAATAAAACCTTATAATGATTTTTAATCAACTTCCAAGGTTATTCTCTGAAGAGTCAGTATTGTTTTCTATTAAGATTTGTGAATCTTAAGGCTAAAGATCAAAGAAAATTTCATCATCCCTTATCTTAAATCTTATCTAATTAGACAATAAAGCAAATCCACATGTATGTTTTTCCAAAGGGACGACCTTGGAAGCATGTTTTAATATCTTTATTGGCTACATTGATCATGTTTATTTATTTTTGAGAGACACAGAGCACGAGCAGGGGAGGGGCAGAGAGGGAGACACAGAATCTGAAGCAGGCTCCAGGCTCCGAGCTGTCAGCACAGAGTCCAACAGCGGGCTTGAACTCACAAACTGAGATCATGGCCTGAGCCGAAGTAGGACACTTAACTGACTGAGCCATCCAGGCACCCCAACTTAACTATTTTTTTTAATTGAGCTATCACTGACAGATAACATTAGTTTCAGGTGTACATAATGATTTAACATTTGTATATATTGTGAAATGATCACCACAGTAAGTCTAGTTAACATCTGTCACACTTAACAAAAATTTTTCTTGTGATGAGAACTTTTAAGAGCTACTCTTAACAGCATTCAGATGAGGGATACAGTATTAACTATAGTCACCGTGCTGTACATTATATCCCCATGACTAACTTATTTTATAACTGGAAGTTTATTCTTTTTGATCCCCTTCACCCATTTCATTTCCCACCACCCTCCTCATGCAACCACCAGTCTTTTCTCTGTATCTATAAGCAGCAAAAGAATGAATATCCTGATGTTATGAAAATTTTTCTACCATTTCTTTCAGTCTTTAGTTCAGATACCTACAACACTAGTGCCCATTAGTCCTATTGGGTAAATCATTCTTCAGAAGCAGTATATTCAACTGAAAAGAAATGCCTGGGGTGCCCGGATGGCTCAGTCTGTTGGGCGACCGACTTTGGCTCAGGTCGTGATCTTGCAATTTGTGAGGTCAAGCCCTGCCTCAGGCTCTGTGCAGACAGCTAGGATCCTGGAGCCTCTTCAGATTCTGTGTCTCTCTCTCTCTCTCTCTCTCAAAAATAAATAAACATTAAAAAAAAAAAAAAAAAAAAAGAAATGCTTAAGGAGCCAGATCAACAGAATGCCCTCTAGTAGTGAACTCATTATGTTGTAACCAAACACTATTAATCCTGAAAAGCAAGTTAAACCCAGTTTCTTTCATGTATATCAAAAGGATACGGGGAAAGGAAAAGAAAATATTTTATTGTAAGAGATTTTACTAAAGGCTTTTAAGGTTTCTGAATTGAAGTATATGAAAAGAAAATGAATAGATTATATGAAAATACTTAGACCATGTTAAATGTTAAAACGGCATTAAGTTTGAAAATACTATAAAATTTAGTATTTCAAATAAATATATATACATTTTGCAACTTTCAATAGGATCCATTACCATTACTTAAAAGCACTGATATGTATGTGTGTCTTCTGAGTATGTAAAAATTACATAGCTGCTGACTTGCATAAGGCAAGTCACCTACCACATATTTAAGAAGGCATTAAAAAATTCATTATCTAATCTTACACAAATGTTTTATATTTGCTAAAACCTACCACAATCCACAGGGCACAAATACTGGCCAACTAGCTCTAACTTTCATGTGAGATCAAGTTTGTTTGATTTTTTTTAACCATTGAGATAGCTAAGAGAGTCAACTTTACAGAGCTTAGCTTTTCTCAGGCATCGGACTTGGAGGAAGAGAGAGAAGTCCAGTGAAGTTATGAGGAATCACATTGTTACTTTTCTAGAATGGAAAAAAAAAACCCATCTCATGTGATGACAATACGTTTACAAGTCAAAATGGGCTCTAATACAAATGTATGTGCAGAGGTTTTGAAGAGTAAACTGGATATCCCAGGGGAGGATCAGCTGCTTGTACCGTAAGGTTTCTTAAAAGTAGTGGATGAGCTTGGATACTGTATCGTTCCTCATCATCGTTTGTGGCATAAAGCAATTCCCAGGAAAGATTGGCCCACTGGCCTCTAACAGCTTCAGCATTTAACTTCCCAACTTGGACCAGCAATTCTTGAAGGCTAAGTACTCTCCCAGTGTAAACTCCCTTTGAAGTGTAAAAGGGGGAGAGGAAAGAAGAAGAAGAAGAAAAAAATTATGTTCAGGTCATTACATTTCATTTATAAACTTAGAAAAAAATTCCATTGTGCTTAGGCAAACTTAAACAGAAACTGGTGTATTAAAACGTACACATGAGTTGCTTGTCTTCAGAATCAAGAATCACCTCTCTTTGGTAGCTCTCTGAATAAGCTTGAAATGATAGCCATTCATTCAATGACCCAAATTGCAAAATCTCAGCTACTTCTATTTCGTTTCCTTTTCTATTCCTTCACCCTATCTGGCCTCAACAATGCCTAAGTCATAAATCCTAGTCGTTGGACAATCACACAATAGGCTCTTTTTAAAAATAGCTTTATTGAGATATAATTCACATTTCCATACAATTTACTCATATAAAGTGTGTGATTCAGTAGTTTTTTAGTATATTCAAACATATACAACTATCTCCATGACTTCAGGACATTTTCATGACCTCAAAAAGAAACCTTGTACTCTTTAGCTATCACCCTCCTATCCCTTCATTCTCCCAGTCATAAGCAAACACTAATGTACTTTCTATCTCTATAGTTTTGTCTTCTGTGGAAATTTCATATGAAAGGAATCATATACTATGTGGTCTTTGGGACTGGCTTCTTAGCATTATGTTTTCAAGGTTCGTTAATGTTGCAACATGTGTTAGTACTTCATTCCTTTTTATGGTGGACTAATATTCCATTGTATGGATAAACCACAATTTACTTATTCATTCATCACTTGATGGATAGTTGGGTTGTTTCCACCCTTTGTCAGTCATAAATAATGCTGCCATAAATATCCATGTACAAGTTTCTATGTGGATCTATGCTTTCATTTCTCTTGGGTATATACCTAGGAGTGGAATTACTGAGTCAAATGGTAACTCTAAGTTTAATCATTTAAGAAACTGCTAGAATGTTTTCTGAATGTTGTACCACTTTACATTTCTGCCAGCACCGTATGAGAGTTCTAATTCTCCATATTCTCATCCAACAGGTATTATCTGCCTTTTTGATTTCAGCCATCATAGTATGTCCTTGTATGAAGTGATACCTCATTGTGGTTTTGACTTGCATTTCTCTCAAGACAAATGACGTTGACCATCTTTTCATTGGCTTATTGCCCCATTTGTATATCTCCTTTTGAAGAAATATCTATAGAGATCCTGTGCTCATTTTATAATTTGCTCAGATTTTAAATACAAATTTTTTTTATTACTGAGTTGTAAGAGTTCTTTAAATATTCTAGTAACAAGTCCCTTATCAGATATATGCAAATGTTTTCCCCATTCTCTGAGTTGTTTTTTCACTCTGTTGATGGTGTCTTTTGAAGCACAAAAGTTTTTACTTTTGATGAAGTCCTATTTATCTATTTCTGTTTTGTTTGCATGTTTTCAGTGTTATATAATGTTATAATGTTACTTGCTTAGTTTAGTGAGTGGCTGACTGACCTTAGTGAAGTTAATCCCTACCTCTCCCACAAGTGTGAAGCCTTTGATGTGGTTCCTCAGGGAGTGCAGCCTGTGTGTCCCCAGTTACCATGAGATGGCAATGGGTTTAGCAGGGCTCTCTCCATCTAGCAAGTGCTCACACCCAGCTGCTAATAAGCTCCTATGATTGCCAGGCGGCTGCTTTGTTTTCAACAATGACCTGCAATGTAAATCGCTTCACAGATTGACCCAATTAAGCTTGGCTCCTATTTTTGATCACAGGAAGGCTCTTCTCTATGGTTTCTTTCCCTGGTTCTGCTCATCTACCCAGCCTATAGTTTAGTTTATATCTCTAACAAATTTACCAATAGCCCCTTAATGACTTTTTTTTTAATGCTTTATTTATTTTTGAGAGAGAGCATGAACAGAGGAGGGGCAGAGAGAGAGAGAGGGAGACAGAGAATCCTAAGCAGGCTCCGCTTTGCCAGTGCAGAGCCCGATGTGGGGCTCAAACTCACTCATCAGCCAACTGAGCCACCCAGGTGCCCCAATCCCTTAATTACTTTTTACCACAAGCTCCGTTGTTTTTGAGAGCATCTTAGGTGTCAATGTCTCCACACTGTTGCAGATAAAATAATTTCCTTTGGAAGAGATGTAGAGTTCTCTCTTTTTTAATGATCTGCATCTCCCACTGGGCAAAATCTGAGAGCCAGAGCTCTTTATCTGGGGGTGAGATAATGGCATGCTTCTGAGAGACAGCTCTGCTTTAGGACATAGAAGAAAGGCAGTAACCTCAGGTCTTCCTGGTTTGCCTCTCCCAGTGTGGAACTTCCACCTGCCAAGCAGGTAAGGGTGGTCAGGTCCCCGTTATTCTCAGTGGCACCAAGTCCAGAGTAAAGCCTCCATCCAAAGAGATAGGCTGGCCAGAAAGGAGTTCTCACCTCTTGACCACACCTGCCCAGAACCTAGCCTCACAACAGGTAGCTGGAAGTAAGGTAAGAAATGCTGAAGCCCTGCCTCTCCCAGGAAAACAGTCCTCCAACCAGGAGCTGAAGTGAGAGGGAACCCTTCTTGATTGTACCAATGCGAGCAGAGCTTGTCTTGCTGAGTTGGGAAGGAATGGGTCTTGGTTCAAATACTGCAGTCTCTCACTATTCTTACTGGGTTTTAGTTAGTACTCTTGAATAAATGTTTCTTCATTTGCTATATGCCCTTAGCACCATTTCCAAGTCTTTAAATGGTTTTTCAATGTAACTTTCATCATTTTTGATTGGGAGCACATCTGTGAAGCTCCCTAACCTGCAATGCCAGGTGTGAAGCCTACAATGAGCATGTAACATTGACTCATATTGTGCACACTTGATAACATTTTAAATGTAATGAGAACAGGCACTATTTTCTTAAAAAAAAAAAAAAAAGTCATTATTTGGAGTCTCCCTGAATTTTCACAGGTTAGATTTGCTTCAAATAAAACATGGATGGTGGCAAAAGGAATGTTTTACCACTTATAAATTAGTTTTTCTTCTAGGAGTCCAATCCAAAGTGATACTCAAATTTGGCATAGGAATCTAATCCATTTAGTCAAATATGCTATAGTAAATTAAATGAACTTTACTTGGCTATCCTATAGGTCAGTTACTGCACAATGGCCACACATTTTTAATTAGGTTTGCAAAAGTAAATAACCAGTCATTCTAGGATTGTACTATGTTGGCCATAAAGCCATGACTACAAATACTTTAATAATATGATTAATATATCCATCCCAGAATGTTATATCTCTATCACTCAGTTCAAGTACTTTATAACTGGTTTCCATTCCTTAAGGCTAATATATGAAAATGTTTAAAAACACATTTTTAACCTTACCATATTAGAGTCATACCCCAGAGAAAACAAGTATGGTTTTTCTTGTACAACTGCTTCCTTCCACTTTTCATCAGATACCAAACCAATGTACCAGTCAGTTTCATATTCTTCAAGGCAGTTAGTCAGCTCTTTAAAGTCTTCTATTGGACCTAAACTTGCTTTATCAATCATGAGTTTCAGAGTATACCTTAAAAATGGAGAAACAAAGAATTTTAAAATTTTTAATAAAATTTATAAAATCCACTTTATAGACAAGATAGATTTTATTCAATCAATATTCTTAGGACAGTGAACTAAAATCCTACATATTTCAGGGAGAAATGATGGAGTGAAGTGAAAATGAAGAAATTCAATAAGCCATATGAAAAATAGGTTCTCCACATAAATAAAAGGATGTAGAAATTAAAGTACTCTTGATATAATCACTATACGTATTAAGCATTTGTTTTTCATTTTTAGGAAAGTGATTATTTTTTACAATTAGAAAAGGTTCCTCCTTCTAGGTTATCTGAAAAATCATTTTTCTGCCAGTTACAATTTTTATGTAATCAAAATAAATTACCTGAAAGCTTTCAGTGCTAGTTGGAACAGTTCTGGCTTTTCTGTAAGCCAATCCAAGGCAAGGGACCAAGGCAAAACACCACTATAAACTCTCAATATATGACCAGGACTGGGAACCATAGTATCTACTCCAAATAAACTAAAATAACAAGTCATTACGGCATGAACATAAAAGTCTCTTAAAACTCTGTCCTTTGCGATTTCTTCCAGTACATTTGAGGCATTTTCTTCTGAATGAAAACATTCCAACTGCTTTAAAACAAACTGGTACCACTCTTCTGGAAATAATGAGCTCATCTCCCTCATTTTGGAGTTAGGCAAACAGTTAGACGTCCACTCTTCAGGTAAGCTTAACAAGTGAGAATGAGAACAACTGAACTCCATGAGAGGGATATATGCCACGTCTTCTTGTCTTCCTTTGTCAACAACAGGGTATCCCAATATAACTGCCTTGTAAAGATTATTTTCAGGAACTGTGCCTACTGAATGATCACCGACCCCCTGTGATTCTACTGATCCCGGAATAGGCAAATTTACACCTGGTACAACTTTCAATTGATCTTTTTCTTCTTTTCCTTTTTTGATAGTTGGCTCATCACCAAAAACATTATCATCAGACCAATCATCCAAAATTTCTGAATTTAAACTATCTGTGTCTTCTAGGGATTGGGTTTGTGGTGAAGCATTCAAAGCAGGCAGGATTATTAGAGATTCTTTCCCTTTATTTTCAGTTTTGTGAATAACCTCCTGCATGCTGGGCCTTCTGGAACAGTGTTGAAGAAGTATCCACACAAGTACCTTAATAAGGTCACCTTTAAATTCTTTTAAGTTATCATGAGAATCGATTATGCCAGATAGAACATTCCTGGCATCAGAATAGAGTTTTACTGGCAAAAGAATACAGGGTGTCAAGACATTTCCAAAGTGTTCATTAACAGAACATACTCTTGCATATTCTTGTTCAAAGGCACTTTGAAAAACTTCATCAACTCTTTGAGCTTCAGCAGTATGACAGGATGTCTCCTGCAATTCTAAGCCCTAAAGATGAGATAAAAAGTACTTGAGTTTATGAGTACTTATTACATAGAAAAAAGCAACTACTTTTGTATATGCCCATGGATTGGATTCTCATAATGAAAATATGGAAAATGCAAAAAAAACCTCTTTAACTCAAGAGCTACACCTTCACTCAAACTTATTAGTACTTTAGTAATTTGTTGTTGCATATAGAGATGAAAAATAGTGCTACTATTTTAAAAGAAATCATAGAGATGCCACTAGAAACTGGCAAAACAATTTAATTGACTATAACCACAATTTTTAAAGACTATAGGTATGTACAGTTGAGGTTGAATCACACTTAAAGTTTAAATATAAACATTTTTTAGAGGGCAAAAGGCAAAACTGGAATGATATAGTATATACAGTAGTTTTGTATCCTACTTTATGAGAACATTATTCTATTGTATGGATATGCCATAACTGATTCAACTATTTTCCTGTTCCAGTTTTTTAATTATAATAACATCATCATTATCATACAGATTTATGTATTCAGTTATTGTCTCCTCCAACTATAATGTAAATTCCATACAACAGCTATCTTTTGGTTACTATTATATCTGCAGTGCCTAAACCAGTACTTGGCACACAGTAGGAATGCAACAAATATATGTTGATAGAATGAATATTATGAATGTTTTTATATGAATTTTATTTTATTTTTTTGCATGAATTTTAAACACATTTTTATTACTTTCCTAGAAGGAATCCCTTGAAGAGGATGCTCGAAGTCACTGTTTATATTGTTATTAATATTGTTGTTTATTTACACATTTTTACAAAACTACCAGTGCCTTTAGTAAAAGGCGATGCTGTCAGGGTGTATTAGGATCCAGGGAAAGAACATGGAATGTGACATCAAAACCCATCTTAAAATCATGGCTCTACCACGTGCTAGTACTTAACCTTGAGTAGGTCACTTATCCAGAGATTCCTTTTCCTTCTCTTTCAAAGAAAAATAATCCTAGCACACAGGGGTGTGAAGATTTAAGTAATAAAAGTGCTTTGTAATATTTAAAGCATATAACATATAAATGTTGATAAGATGGCACTAAGCCACGTTGTGTCTGAAAAAATGAAAAAGAAACAAAGATTGCCACTGAAAAGTATATCTTTACACTACATGTATAACAGACCACAAAAGAGCAATAAAGGACCCACATTATTAGGTATTATAAAGCATCCCATTTTAAAAATAAAGCCTAAATGAAGCAATGAAAATGCCTTCAATATTTTGCATGGATTTTTGCCTTCTCCTATTTGTACAGGTTAGACTAGGTTCTCAAACTTTAGGTGAGTCAGAATCACTGTGGGGCAGTTAAAACACAGATTGCTGGGCCCTCCTCTAGAGTTTCTGATTCAGGAGGTCTGAGGTGGTGACCAAGAATGTCCATTTCTAACAAGTTCCAGTAGATGTTAATATTACTAATCTGGGGAACTGAATTTGAGAACCAATGAGCTAAAGAAAAAGTTTTTAGTCACCAGCAATTTTATCCAGTCTGTGCTAAGACAAAAAAATTCATTCATTCATTATTCATTCAACAAATATTTATCACAGGCCTACTATGTGCCAGACAGACACTGTTCCAGGGGCTTAGAATATACCCCTTGAAACAGAGATCCCTGCCCTTGTGACACTTACATTAGAAAGTAAAGGGATACAGTCAACAATGAAAATAATAAGTAAATTACATAGTTTGTTTGAAAGTATAAGTGCTATGAAAATAAAGAAAAAGTAAAGCAAGCCAAGGAGGACTAGGAGTGCTGGATGGTAGTGGGAATACATATGGGAATATATGGGAGAGCCATAGTAGACTTCACTGAGGTGACATTTGAGCAAAGACTTGAAGGTGGTAAGGGAGTTGACTGTGTGAGTACAATTGAGAGGATTCAAGTAGTAGATGAGGCCAAGAGGAAATAGGGAGACTGACCATTCAAGGCCCTGGCTTTTACTCTGAATAAAAAAAAAAAAAAGATTTACTGTAGGGTTTTGAGTAGAGAAGTGACATGATCTGACTTAGACTTTATAAAGATCACTCTAGTTGAGAACAGACAAGAGACAGGCACAGGTAGAAGTGGGGAGACCAATTAGGAGACTATTGCAATTACCCAGGAAAGAGATAAAGATAGCTAATAGCAGGGTGATGAGAAGTGGTAGGATATAGGATATGGCTTAACGACAGAGCCAACAGGATTTCTTGTTGGACTGCATATGGGACATAGAAGTAAACAGGTGTGAAATGTCACCGGACTAAAGTTCAAATGTTTTGGGGCTGAGCAACCAGAAGGATGCAGTTGTCACCAAGGACTGCTGGGCTCTGGGGTACTCTGATGTCAAGGTCATCTGATGTCAAGAGATCAAGGGAAAGAGAAGGAACCATCAAAGGAGGCTGACAAGGAATGACCCATGAAATAAGCAAAAAGAAGACATAGACTGTGTCAAATGCTACAGACAGGTCAAACAAGACCAGGTCTGAGAACTGATCATTGGATTTACCAATGTGATAGCCACTGGAGACACTGACAAGAGCAGTTTTGGTACAGTAATAGGTAATAGGGTCAAAAACCTAGAGTAAGTTGAAGAGAGATAGGAGAAAAGAAATTTGAGATTTGATTATAAGCAATTGTTTAAAAAAATTTTGTTTTAAAAAGAAGAGAAAAACATGCTGTAGCAGTTAGGGTAGTAAGGATAAGAAGAGGTTTTTTATTAAGTTGAGAATGCATATATAATATAGGGAAAAAATATTACTGAGTCACACTTTTGAGATGCTCAACCAAGTAGGGATAAAAAGAATAGGTCCAGACAAAAAGGGGGCTGGCAATATTTTGTTACTATGCTCTATTAAACAATCAGTACTAGTCTACCTATCAATATGTGCTAATTGAAATATACTTTAAAAATCCTTAAGTGTTTTCACAGGTAATTAATTGATACTCTTAAATTCAGCTATTCAGTGTATGATGTGTCTGTAAGAGGTAAAATTTTACACATGTACTATAAAAAAACTAGAGGTTTCAAATGTACATTGACCTTAATGTTAATACAGCAGTAAGTATAGCCACATTCTAGAATCATTATCCATATTAAACGATCCTGAAAACGGCCCAAGTAATGAGACCCAGGTAAGAGGAGACCTAAAACAAATTAGAAAAAAAAAAAGTAAGTAATATTCAAGCTTGCTTTATTTTGCCATGTGAATTTTCAAAATTGGTAACACTCTTGGAACTGATTCATAGCTCCTTTTATGCTGTCTTCATGTCAATAGAAACAATTATTCATTGCATATTAGGAGGCATTAAATTAAGGTCTTTATAGGAACAGGGACAGAAGAGAAAATTTATAGGTGATAATACATAAAAATTCAAGGATATATTTTTCAGAGAAACAACAGATTAGAACCTATGTTATATAAAATCCTAAATACATGTTAAATATAGTAGGATAAATATTAAATGTATAAAAGCCAACTTCACATTATTTAAAGCATTTTGGACATTTTTATAAACACACATATAAAGATGTTTTGTGGTATTAAAATTTACATACAATGCTACCTGCCACACTTGTACAAAACCTTTAGAAATTAGTTTTCTCTCAACATTATGTCTCTGAGATTTGACCATGTTGACTGCAAATAGCTTAAAAGTCATTAATTGTACCTGTGGTTGACAATTCATTGTATGAATATAGCTAAATTTGAATATTCATTTCCATGTTAATAACTATATCCATATTGTTCTAATTTTTCTCTATTATATAATAATACTGCAGAAATTATCTTTGTGCAAGTCTGCTTACACAACGTATTGTGCAGTAAAGAGTTAACACAGGAGAACTGACCGCTACCCTTTGAAAGTCCTGCTTGCAAAGCTGGCTGATGGCTGGCACCTGGGAACTTGTATTTCAGAAGAATCCTCACCATTCTCCCTGATAAAAGTCTCATTGTGTCTAAACAGTTTGTGTAAACAATGCAGTTTATACTGAATACTTGCTTTCCTTCTGTGAGTCTGGAATTTTGGTACATGCTAGGCAGAAGGTGCCTACATGACAAAGCCCCAGTAAAAGCCCAAATAACTGGTAGTCAACATACCACTCACACATGTTGTGACAACATGTGCATGGGGTCTTAAGCATGTTCTGTGTGACTCCATCGGGAGAGGACATCTGGAAGCTTGCACCATGTCTTACCCCATATAACTTTTCTTGATTTTGTTCTGCAGCCTTTTGCTGTAATAAACCTTAGCTGTGAATACAAATATACACTGAGCTCTGTGAGTCCTCTTAGTAAATCATCAAACCTGGATATAGTCTTTGGAACCCCCAGAACACATGTGCAAGAGTTTCTCCACAATTAGAATCTAATTAGAACTATGGAATCTAAAACTGAATCCCTAGGCCATAGGATATGTGTATCTTTACTTTACTATAGACTATTAGTTTACCCTTCAAGGTGGTTGTATGAATTTATATTCCCTTCCAGCAAATTCCAGAAAATTCCTGTTCCTCATACCCCAGCCAGTACTTGGTAATGTCTAACTTTTATATTTCTGCCAATAAGATGTGTGTGAAATGTTACCGCATTCTTTACCACTGCCCCCCCCCCCCCGGAATACTTTATGACACACTCTTGGCTGAATGTAACTGATTTGATAATAAAGTATAATTTCTACCTTACTGCTAAGTTATTTATTACTTCAAATGTGAGTCAAGCCTCAGGTATTTTTTAAAGTGGCATAGTATTATATAATAAACATTAATTCAAATTGGATGAAAAGATTAAAAATGTAGAATACTTCCTATGAAAGAGAAAAAATGATTATTCATTAAAAAATTTGTACTACATGGGGCTCCTGGGTGGCTCAGTCGGTTAAGCATCTGACTTCAGCTCTGGTAATGATCTCACAGTTTATGGGTTTGAGCCCTGCATTGGGCTCTGTGCTGACAGCTCGGAGCCTGCAGCCTGTTTTAGATTCTGTGTCTCTCTCTGCTGTGTCTTTCCTGCTCGTGCTGTCTCTCTCTGTCTCTCAAAAATAAGTAACGTTAACAAATTTTTTTTTTCTTGTTCTTAAATTCTTTTTTACTTTTATTTTTATTTTTATTTTTTTATTTTTTAATGTATGAAATTTACTGTCAAATTGGTTTCCATACAACACCCAGTGCTCATCCCAAAAGGTGCCCTCCTCAATACCCATCACCCACCCTGCCCTCCCTCCCACCCCCCATCAACCCTCAGTTTGTTCTCAGTTTTTAACAGTCTCTTATGCTTTGGCTCTCTCCCACTCTAACCTCTTTTTTTTTTTTCTTTCCTTCCTTCCCCTCCCCCATGGGTTTCTGTTATGTTTCTCAGGATCCACATAAGAGTGAAACCATATGGTATCTGTCTTTCTCTGTATGGCTTATTTCACTTAGCATCACACTCTCCAGTTCCATCCATGTTGCTACAAAAGGCCATATTTCATTTTTTCTCATTGCCACGTAGTATTCCATTGTGTATATAAACCACAATTTCTTTATCCATTCATCAGTTGATGGACATTTAGGCTCTTTCCATAATTTGGCTATTGTTGAGAGTGCCGCTATAAACATTGGGGTACAGGTGCCCCTATGCATCAGTACTCCTGTATCCCTTGGATAAATTCCTAGCAGTGCTATTGCTGGGTCATAGGGTAGGTCTATTTTTAATTTTCTGAGGAACCTCCACACTGCTTTCCAGAGCAGCTGCACCAATTTGCATTCCCACCAACAGTGCAAGAGGGTTCCTGTTTCTCCACATCCTCTCCAGCATCTATAGTCTCCTGATTTCTTCATTTTGGCCACTCTGACTGGCGTGAGGTGGTATCTGAGTGTGGTTTTGATTTGTATTTCCCTGATAAGGAGCGACGTTGAACATCTTTTCATGTGCCTGTTGGCCATCCGGATGTCTTCTTTAGAGAAGTGTCTATTCATGTTTTCTGCCCATTTCTTCACTGGGTTATTTGTTTTTCGGGTGTGGAGTTTGATGAGCTCTTTATAGATTTTGGATACTAGCCCTTTGTCCGATGTGTCATTTGCAAATATCTTTTCCCATTCCGTTGGCTGCCTTTTAGTTTTGTTGGTTGTTTCCTTTGCTGTGCAGAAGCTTTTTATCTTCATAAGGTCCCAGTAATTCACTTTTGCTTTTAATTCCCTTGCCTTTGGGGATGTGCCGAGTAAGAGATTGCTACGGCTGAGGTCAGAGAGGTCTTTTCCTGCTTTCTCCTCTAAGGTTTTGATGGTTTCCTGTCTCACATTCAGGTCCTTTATCCATTTTGAGTTTATTTTTGTGAATGGTGTGAGAAAGTGGTCTAGTTTCAACCTTCTGCATGTTGCTATCCAGTTCTCCCAGCACCATTTGTTAAAGAGACTGTCTTTTTTCCATTGGATGTTCTTTCCTGCTTTGTCAAAGATGAGTTGGCCATACGTTTGTGGGTCTAGTTCTGGGGTTTCTATTCTATTCCATTCGTCTATGTGTCTGTTTTTATGCCAATACCATGCTGTCTTGATGATTACAGCTTTGTAGTAGAGGCTAAAGTCTGGGATTGTGATGCCTCCTGCTTTGGTCTTCTTCTTCAAAATTACTTTGGCTATTCGGGGCCTTTTGTGGTTCCATATGAATTTTAGGATTGCTTGTTCTAGTTTCGAGAAGAATGCTGGTGCAATTTTGATTGGGATTGCATTGAATGTGTAGATAGCTTTGGGTAGTATTGACATTTTGACAATATTTATTCTTCCAATCCATGAGCAGGGAATGTCTTTCCATTTCTTTATATCTTCTTCAATTACCTGCATAAGCTTTCTATAGTTTTCAGCATACAGATCTTTTACATCTTTGGTTACATTTATTCCTAGTTATTTTATGCTTCTTGGTGCAATTGTGAATGGGATCAGTTTCTTTATTTGTCTTTCTGTTGCTTCATTGTTAGTGTATAAGAATGCAACTGATTTCTGTACATTGATTTTGTATCCTGCAACTTTGCTGAATTCATGTATCAGTTCTAGCAGAATTTTGGTGGAGTCTATCGGATTTTCCATGTATAATATCATGTCATCTGCAAAAGGCGAAAGCTTGACTTCATCTTTGCCAATTTTGATGCCTTTGATTTCCTTTTGTTGTCTGATTGCTGATGCTAGAACTTCCAGCACTGTGTTAAACAACAGCGGTGAGAGTGGGCATCCCTGTCGTGTTCCTGATCTCAGGGAAAAAGCTCTCAGTTTTTCCCCGTTGAGGATGATGTTAGCTGTGGGCTTTTCATAAATGGCTTTTATGATCTTTAAGTATGTTCCTTCTATCCCGACTTCTCAAGGGTTTTTATTAAGAAAGGGTGCTGGATTTTGTCAAAGGCCTTTTCTGCATCGATTGACAGGATCATATGGTTCTTCTCTTTTTTTTTATTAATGTGATGCATCACGTTGATCGATTTGCGAATGTTGAACCAGCCCTGCATCCCAGGAATGAATCCCACTTGATCATGGAGAATAATTCTTTTTATATGCTGTTGAATTCGATTTGCTAGTATCTTATTGAGAATTTTTGCATCCATATTCATCAGGGATATTGGCCTGTAATTCTCTTTTTTTACTGGGTCTCTGTCTGGTTTAGGAATCAAAGTAATACTGGCTTCGTAGAATGAGTCTGGAAGTTTTCCTTCCCTTTCTATTTCTTGGAATAGCTTGAGAAGGATAGGTATTATCTCTGCTTTAAACGTCTGGTAGAACTCCCCTGGGAAGCCATCTGGTCCTGGACTCTTATTTGTTGGGAGATTTTTGATAACCGATTCAATTTCTTCGCTGGTTATGGGTCTGTTCAAGCTTTCTATTTCCTCCTGATTGAGTTTTGGAAGAGTGTGGGTGTTTAGGAATTTGTCCATTTCTTCCAGGTTGTCCAATTTGTTGGCATATAATTTTTCATAGTATTCCCTAATTGTTTGTATCTCTGAGGGACTGGTTGTAATAATTCCATTTTCATTCATGATTTTATCTATTTGGGTCATCTCCCTTTTCTTTTTGAGAAGCCTGGCTAGAGGTTTGTCAATTTTGTTTATTTTTTCAAAAAACCAACTCTTGGGGGCGCCTGGGTGGCTCAGTCGGTTAAGTGTCCGACTTCAGCTCAGGTCACGATCTCGCGGTCCGTGAGTTCGAGCCCCGCATCAGGCTCTGGGCTGATGGCTCAGAGCCTGGAGCCTGCTTCCGATTCTGTGTCTCCCTCTCTCTCTGCCCCTCCCCAGTTCATGCTCTGTCTCTCTCTGTCTCAAAAATAAATAAACATTAAAAAACATTAAAAAAAAAAATAAAACCAACTCTTGGTTTCGTTGATCTGCTCTACAGTTTTTTTAGATTCTATATTGTTTATTTCTGCTCTGATCTTTATTATTTCTCTTCTTCTACTGGGTTTAGGCTGCCTTTGCTGTTCTGCTTCTATTTCCTTTAGGTGTGCTGTTAGATTTTGTATTTGGGATTTTTCTTGTTTCTTGAGATAGGCCTGGATTGCAATGTATTTTCCTCTCAGGACTGCCTTCGCTGCGTCCCAAAGCGTTTGGATTGTTGTATTTTCATTTTCGTTTGTTTCCATATATTTTTTAATTTCTTCTCTAATTGCCTGGTTGACCCACTCATTCGTTAGTAGGGTGTTCTTTAACCTCCATGCTTTTGGAGGTTTTCCAGACTTTTTCCTGTGGTTGATTTCAAACTTCATAGCATTGTGGTCTGAAAGTATGCATGGTATAATTTCAATTCTTGTAAACTTATGAAGGGCTGTTTTGTGACCCAGTATATGATCTATCTTGGAGAATGTTCCATGTGCACTCGAGAAGAAAGTATATTCTGTTGCTTTGGGATGCAGAGTTCTAAATATATCTGTTAAGTCCATCTGATCCAATGTATCATTCAGGGCCCTTGTTTTTTTATTGACTGTGTGTCTAGATGATCTATCCATTTCTGTAAGTGGGGTGTTAAAGTCCCCTGCAATGACCACATTCTTATCAATAAGGTTGCTTATGTTTATGAGTAATTGTTTTATGTATCTGGAGGCTCCGGTATTTGGCACATAGACATTTATAATTGTTAGCTCTTCCTGATGGATAGACCCTGTAATTATTATATAATGCCCTTCTTCATCTCTTGTTACAGCCTTCAATTTAAAGTCTAGTTTGTCTGATATAAGTATGGCTACTCCAGCTTTCTTTTGGCTTCCAGTAGCATGATAAATAGTTCTCCATCCCCTCACTCTCAATCTAAAGGTGTCCTCAGATCTAAAATGAGTCTCTTGTAGACAGCAAATAGATGGGTCTTGTTTTTTTATCCATTCTGATACCCTATGTCTTTTGGTTGGCGCATTTAATCCATTTACATTCAGTGTTATTATAGAAAGATACGGGTTTAGAGTCATTGTGATGTCTGTATGTTTTATGCTTGTAGTGATGTCTCTGGTACTTTGTCTCACAGGATGCCCCTTAGGATCTCTTGTAGGGCTGGTTTCGTGGTGACAAATTCCTTCAGTTTCTGTTTGTTTGGGAAGACCTTTATCTCTCCTTCTATTCTAAATGACAGACTTGCTGGATAAAGGATTCTCGGCTGCATATTTTTTCTGTTTAGCACACTGAAGATATCGTGCCAAGCCTTTCTGGCCTGCCAAGTTTCAAAGGAGAGATCAGTCACGAGTCTTATAGGTCTCCCTTTATATGTGAGGGCACGTTTATCCCTTGCTGCTTTCAGAATTTTCTCTTTATCCTTGTATTTTGCCAGTTTCACTATGATATGTTGTGCAGAAGATCGATTCAAGTTACGTCTGAAGGGAGTTCTCTGTGCCTCTCGGATTTCAATGCCTTTTTCCTTCCCCAGTTCAGGGAAGTTCTCAGCTATAATTTCTTCAAGTACCCCTTCAGCACCTTTCCCTCTCTCTTCCTCCTCTGGGATACCAATTATGCGTATATTATTTCTTTTTAGTGTATCACTTAGTTCTCTAATTTTTCCCTCATACTCCTGGATTTTTTTATCCTCTCTCAACTTCCTCTTTTTCCATAACTTTATCTTCTAGTTCACCTATTCTCTCCTCTGCCTCTTCAATCCGAGCTGTCGTCGTTTCCATTTTGTTTTGCATTTCGTTTAAAGCGCTTTTCAGCTCCTCGTGACTGTTCCTTAGTCCCTTGATCTCTGTGGCAAGAGATTCTCTGCTGTCCTGTATACTGTTTTCAAGCCCAGCGATTAATTTTATGACTATTATTCTAAATTCACTTTCTGTTATATTATTTAAATCCTTTTTGATCAGTTCATTAGCTGTTGTTATTTCCTGGAGATTCTTCTGAGGGGAATTCTTCCGTTTGGTCATTTTGCATAGTCCCTGGAGTGGTGAGGACCTGCAGGGCACTTCCCCTGTGCTGTGGTGTATAACTGGAGTTGGTGGGCGGGGCCGCAGTCCGACCTGATGTCTGCCCCCAGCCCACCGCTGGGGCCACAGTCAGACTGGTGTGTGCCTTCTCTTCCCCTCTCCTAGGGGCGGGATTCACTGTGGGGTGGCGTGGCCCGTCTGGGCTACTTGCACACTGCCAGGCTTGTGGTGCTGGGGATCTGGCGTATTAGCTGGGGTGGGTAGGCAAGGTGCACGGGGGCAGGAGGGGCAGGCTTAGTTCGCTTCTCCTTAGGTGATCCACTTCAGGAGGGGCCCTGTGGCAGCGGGAGGGAGTCAGATCCGCTGCCGGAGGTTTGGCTCCGCAGAAGCACAGAGTTGGGTGTTTGCGCGGAGCGAGCAAGTTCCCTGGCAGGAACTGATTCTTTGAGATTTTGCTGGGGGATGGGCGAGGGAGATGGCGAGAGCGCCTTTGTTCCCCGCCAAGCTGAGCTCTGCCGTCCGGGGGCTCAGCAGCTCTCCCTCCCTTTGTCCTCCAGCCTTCCCGCTTTCCGAGCAGAGCTGTTAACTTATGACCTCCCATACGCTAAGTCCCGCTTGCTGTCAGAACGCACTCCGTCCGGCCCCTCCGCTTTTGCCAGCCAGACTCGGGGGCTCTGCTTGGCCGGCGAGCCGCCCCTCCGCCCCAGCTCCCTCCCGCCAGTCCGTGGAGCGCGCGCCGCCTTGCCGCCCTTCCTACCCTCTTCCGTGGGCCTCTCGTCTGCGCTTGGCTCTGGAGACTCCATTCTGCTAATCCTCTGGCGGTTTTCTGGGTTATTTAGGCAGGTGTAGGTGGAATCTAAGTGATCGGCAGGACGCGCGGTGAGCCCAGTGTCCTCCTACGCCGCCATCTTCCCTCCCGACAAATTTTTTTCATAAAAAAATGTATACTACAAAGTTTTTCCTAAATTAGTTCACATATTTTATTTAAAATTTTTTTTAATGTTTATTTTTGAGAGACAGACAGACCGTGAGAGGGGGAGGGGCAGAGAGAGAGGGAGACACAGAACCCCAAGCAGGTTCCAGGCTCTGAGCTGTCAGCACAGAGCCCATCATGGGGCTTGAACCCACGGACTGTGAGATTATGACCTGAGCCAAAGTCGGATGTTTAACTGACTGAGCCACCTAGACGCCACACCTCACATATTTTAGATAACAAATAGATAATTACGAAATTCAATCCAAGTAAGCATTTCATTAAACTTCTAATTTGAGGAGTGCCTGGGTGGCTCAGTTGGTTAAGCGTCTGACTCTTGATTTTGGCTCAGGTAATAATCTCACGGTTTGAATTCAAGCCCAGCATCAGGCTCTGCACTGACAGTGTGGAGCCTGCCTGGGATTCTCTCTCTGCCCCTCCCCAACTCAGGTGCATGCTCTCAAAAATAAACAAATACACTAAAAAAAAAAATCTGATTTGAAATTAACCTTCTGCCTAGAACCAGTTTGCCAAGATGTCACTAGATATTTCTAAAACAAGTTTCAAGGGCTAAGGTAAATAATGGTAGGAGATAACACACCTCTGGCATCAGCTTGTACTTTATCTAAAACCAACCTCAAGAAGTGCAATATAGTTGAATTTTTAGTTAGTGTACAATGAAAGCATTAACTCATAAAATTAGTTTATCCTCATCAAAAATATTTTTTCTTGCTGATATTTGCAAAGTATTTCATTTTGGGAGGCTACTGATCATTGGCCATAGCTTTTGTCATCTTGCCCTGTAACCTCATCAGACTGCTTACATTGTTATACAATAACTAATAAGGTATGAACAAACTCCCTTAAACCCTTCAATCTGATATTACATAAAGCTAGTTTTTAATCTTTATGGATCTAAGCCATTGCATTTGCTTGATGTGAACTCACTATAGATTCATGGAAGTTCTGGTAGATAAGGTTTTTTCATGTTTCAGTGGTAGGACTATAACCTGATTTTATCCAAGAAAATGTTTTTAAAAAACTGTCAAATCACCTTGATGAAATTTTCCTTTATTATTCTTATTTTGTGACTTTATTTACACCTCAAAATAAGAAGCAAGATACATACTTCTATTTCATATTTAGTCCTTCTGCCATATATCATAGTATTAGAATCTATATAATGGTTGGATCAAAAGACTTTTTCTGTATATTCATTTTTTTGTACTTTAAATACATTGGTGAAGATTTTGTGAGCACAGCCCATTTACTTACCTAAACTTCCAGCTGCCATTGCAGACTGCAGCGCAGTGGTCAAATGTGGGACCATCTGGTAGTAGTATACTGTATCTGCACATATGCAGGCTGTGGTGCCCACTGCTCCTGGCCAACTCTGAACAGGTCGGGGAAAGCCCACCAAAAACAGAGGAAGGGTGAAGAGGGGGAGTAATGGAGAGGAGAGTAGTGTAGAAAAAACTATGAAGACCAGCACAAATGGAGAGAAGACAATGTTGAGTATACATAAAGTGGTGGTTGACTTTCGACGTTTTTTCTCAGTCCACGATGCAAAAAGTACAGTCACGGCAAACTGCAGTTTAGAGATGAACTGAATCAGACGATCACGCATGATACCAACCTGCAGAGATGGAAAAATGATTTTTTTATTCTTAAAGACTTCATGAATTTTCAAGGTCATGTAAGAGAAACTGTATGAGCTGCAATATTTTTGAGGAAATAGCTCTTGTATGAGATACTTATTATAATTTTCTCCAACCTCACAAGTAATAAATGAGTCTACATTTATTTATTTTTAATTAATTAATTACTTCTCTTTGAGAGAGAGAGAACATGTGTGAATGGGGGAGGGCAGAGAGAGAGGGAGAGAGAGAATTCCAAGCAGGTTCCACACCATCATCACACATCCTGATGCAGGGCTAGAACCCAGGAACCACGAGATCGTGATCTGAGCCAAAATCAAGAGTCAGTCACTGAAATGACTGAGCTACCCAGTGCCCCATGAGTCTACATTTTTAAAAGTTTGGGCTCTCGGGGTGCCTGGGTGGCTCAGTCAGTTAAGTCTCTGACTCTTGATTTCGGCTCAGGTCATGATCTCATAGTTTGTGGGATCAAGTGAGCCCTTCATTGGGCTCTATGCTGACAGCATGGAGGCTGCCTGGGATTCTCTCTCTCCTTCTCTGTCTGCCACTCCCCTGCTCACACATGTGCGTGCTCTTTCTCACTCAAAATAAATAAATAAACTTAAAAAAAAGAGAGAAAAAATAAAAGTTTGGGCTCTCTATAAAAAACTAATACTAAAGATAACCAATAGAGTGCTAACTAGATCTTTTTTTTTTTTTTTTTTTTTAAACGTTTATTTATTTTTGAGACAGAGAGAGACAGAGCATGAACGGGGGAGGGGCAGAGAGAGAGGGAGACACAGAATCCGAAACAGGCTCCAGGCTCTGAGCTGTCAGCACAGAGTCCGACGACGCAGGGCTCGAACTCACGGACCGCGAGATCATGACCTGAGCCGAAGTCAGCCGCTTAACTGACTGAGCCACCCAGGCGCCCCTTGATCTTAAGGTTGACTAAGTTTTGCATTACATGCTTGTTAAGTCATGAGAACCAGAAGTGGTAAATAATTAAGCAACTATCCTTAATTTATCATTATTTTAGAGAGTATTCTATAGATTAAGAAACAGAAGTCATAACTTAAGACAAACCTTAATAGATTGAAATCATACCAAGTATGTTCATACAAACCATGCAAAGTATGTTCTTTAACTAAAACATAATGAAGTCAACAACAGAAATAAATAAATAATTAAAAAATCTTGAAATTAAAAGACACATCTCTGGGGCACCTGGCTTGCTCAGTTGGTAGAGGATGCAACTCTTTTTCTTTTTTTTATAATTTACATCCAAATTAGTTAGCATATAGTGCAACAATGATTTCAGGAGTAGACTCCTTAGTGCCCGTAGAGCATGCAACTCTTGATCTTGGGGTTGTAAATTCAAGCCCCACAATGGGTGCAGAGATTACTTAAAAATAAACTCTTAAAAAAAATTAGAAGACATATTGCTAAATAGCCAATGGGTCAAAGAAGACATCACACAAAAAAATGAGAAAACATTTTGAGATGAATGAAATAAAAACACAATATGCCAAAACTTGTGATACAGCTAAAACAGTATTCAGAGGGAAATTTATAGCTAGCTTTAAGTGCCTATGTTAGCAGAAGAAACATCTTAAATCAATAACCTACTCTTCTACCTTAGAAACTAGAAAACAAAGAGCAAACTAATCTTCAAGTAAGCAGAAGGAAGTTAATAATAAAGATTATTAGGGGCGCCTGGGTGGCTCAGCTGGTTAAGCATCTGACTTCAGCTCAGGTCATGATCTCACAGCTCATGAGTTCGAGCCCCACATCAGGTTCTGTGCTGACAGCTCTGAGTCTGGAGCCAGCTTTGGATTCTGTGTCTCCATTTCTCTCTCTGCCCCTCCCCTGCTCACGCTCTGTCTCTCAAAAATAAACATTAAAAAAAAAATTTTAATAATAAAGATTAACAAAAATTAATAAAATAGAGACTATTTTAAAAAATCGAGAAAATCAATGAGACCAAAAGCTGGTTTTTTGAGATCAACAAAACTGATGAACCTTTAGCTATACTGACCAAGAATAAAATAGAGAAGACTCAAATTACTAAAATCAGGAATGAAAGAGATAATTTTACCACCAATCTTACAGAAAAAAATTAGAAGGATTATAAGAGAATACTATGAACTGTATGCTGATAAATTTGATCACTTAGATGAAACTGACAAGTTCCTAGAAAAACATAAAGCAACTCAAGAAGAAATAGAAAAACTGAATAGACCTGTAACAAGAAATTGAATTTGTAACTTAAGAGCTACCCACAGAGAAAAACTGTCTCAGATAGCTTCCATATTACAAAATACCACATACAAAATATTTAAGATACATATCAAATATGATCAAACATTTAAGAATAACTAGTATGAAATTCCTAACTCATTCTATGAGGTCAGTGTTATTTTGATATCTAAACCAAAGACATGACAAGAAAAGACAGCTACAGATAACATATAAATATTAACCACACAAAAATACTAGCTAACAAATCCTGCAACATATAAGCAGGATTATACATCACAACAAAACTTATTCCTGGAATGCAAGATTGGTTTAACAACCAGAATTCAACTTATTATACCATGTTAACAGATTAAAGGACAAAAATCACATGACCATTTCAATAGACACAGAAAATGCATCAGACAAAATCCAATACCCTTCATGATAAAAAGATTAACCAGAAATAGAAGGGAGCTGTCAACCTGAAAAAGAGCATCTACAATAGCTGATATCATGTCTAATGGTAAAAGAATGACATCAACTTAATAGAGAAAGATGGAATATGCTTTCCTCATAAGATGTCCACTCTTCTATTCAACATTATACTGGAGGTTCTGGACAGGGCAATTAAGTAAGAAAAAGAGATGAAAGATATTTAGATTGGAAAATAAGTAAAAAATACCTCTACTATGAACACCTGGTTGGCTTAGTCCGTTAAGCATCTGACATCAGCTGAGGTCATGATCTCATGGTTTGTGAGTTGGAGCCCTGTGTCAGGCTCCGCACTGTCAGTGCACAGCCTCCTGGGATTCTCTCTCTCTCCCTCTCTCTCGGCCCCTCTCCCACTCTCTGTCTCTCAAAATAAATAAATAAAAAACCTTAAAAAAAATTCTACCATATCTAATTTGCAGATGACATGATCTTATATACAGAATGTCTTAAGAATCCACTAAAAATCTATCAGAACTAATAGAAGTGAGGTTTTAGGACACAAAATCAGTATTAAAAAAAAATCAAGGGGTGCCTGGGTGGCTCAGTCAGTTAGGCGTCCGACTTTGGCTGAAGTCATGATCTTGTAATTTGTGGATTTGAGCCCCGCCACAGGCTCGGTGAGGACAGCTTAGAGCCTGGAGCCTGCTTTGGATCCTGTGCTCCCTCTCTCTCTGCCCTTCCCCAGCTCACGCTCTGTCTCCGTCTCTCACTCTCTCAAAAATAAACATTAAAAAAAAAAAATCAATTGTATTCTATACTCTAGTAATGAATTAAAAAAAAAACAAAAAATGAAGAAAACAATTCCATTTATAATATCATCAAAAAATATATCCTTAGGAAAATTTTAATAAAACCTGTAAGACTTGCAACACTGAAAACTACAAAACATTTTTGAAATAAAGAAGATCTTGAGGGGCACCTAGGTGGCTCAGTCGGTTAAGAACCTGACTTCCGCTCAGGTCATGATCTCACAGCTTGTGAGTTCTGGCCCTGCTTTGGACTCTGTCCTGACAGGTCAGAGCCTGGAGCTTGCTTCAGATTCTGTGTCTCCCTCTCTCTCTGCCCCTCCCGTACTCATGCTCTGTCTCTTTCTGTCTCTCAAAAATAAATAAATGTTAAATTTTTTTTTTAAAAACTATGAAAACATGCCATGTTGATGGATGGGAAGAATAAATATTTTTAAGGTGGCAATACTCCCCAAATTGATCTACAGATTTGAGGTAAGCTCCATCAAAGTTTCAGATGCCTTCTTGCAAAAACTGAAAAGCTGAAACTAATATTTACATGGTAATACAAGGGAACTGGAAGAATCAAAACAATCTCTAAAAGAACAAAGTAGAGGACTCACACTTCTCAATTTCAAAACCTACTACAAAATATAGTAATAAAGACGGTATAGGACTGGCATAAGGATAGACATACATGAATGGAAAAGAACTGAAGAGTCCAGAAATAACACATTTCATTTGATTTTTGACCAGGATGCCAAGAAAAATCATTGAGGGAAGAATAGCTTTTTCAATAAATGGTGCTGGGATAATTATATACCCATATACAAAAGAATGGATTTGGAACTCACCTCATATCATACACAAAAATAAACTCAAAGTAGATCACAGACTGAACTGTAGCAGCTAAAACTGTAAAACTCTTAGAAGAAAACACAGTAAATATTTATGATTTGGAAAAAGGCAGCAGTGTTTATTAGATGTGACCCGAACAATACAAGTGACAAAAGAAAAAAGAGATAAATTGAACTTCAGCAAAATTTAAAACTTCCTTGCTTCAAAGAATATTATCAAGAAAAAGAAAGCCTACAAGATGGGAAAAAATTTTTATTTATCATATATTGTCAAGGAACTTGTATCCAGAATACATTAAAAAAATACTCTTAAGCTCAACAATAAGGGCAATCCACAGACAGTGGACAAAGAATCTGAATAGACATTTCTCTAAAAAATACACACAAATGGCTGATAAATATATGAAAAGATGTGCCATTAGCATTCAGAGAAATGCAAATGAAAATTACAATGAGATAGCATGTCACACCCATCAGAATGATTATAATGAAAGAGTCAGATAATAACAAGTGTTAGTACGTATGTAGAGAAATTAGAATCTTCATACGTTGTTGGTAGAAATGTAAAATAGTGCAACCACTTTGGAAAAATGTTTGGCAATACCTTGAACTGTTAAACATAGACTTACTATGAACTGAAATTCCAGTCCTAGGCAGATATAGTTAAGAGAAATTAAAACATACGTCCAAAAACACATGTACAAAAATGTGTACACAAATGTTCACAGCAGCATTATTCATAATAGTCAGAAAGTGGAAACAACCTAAAAATCCATGATCTGATAAATAAATCAACCATAGATACAGAAAGTATATTAATGGTTGCTGGCACTGGAGTGGGGTTAGGACAGGGAATGGGGGAATGACATTAATGTGCATGAGGTTTCTTTTTGGGATGTTGAAAATGGTCTAAATTAGACTATGGTGATGGCTGTAAAATTCTGTCTACTACTGAACTGTTTAAGTGGGTGATTTTATGGTATATGAAATAGATCTCAATAAAGCTATTGAAACATATCCTTACCAGTAAGAGTCTGATTCCTGTATCCAGGCTTCTGTTCCACCACACATCTGTACTGGAGATTAATAAGTGCACTGCTGATATGATGGCTGTCTCCAATAAAGCATTTTCTGTATTCTGCCACACCTACAGTACAAAAATTATCCACTTTATTAGGCAGAATTGGATAATTTAAGTAAACTGTTAGAATAAACAAAATCACAAGCTTAGCAATAAGAAAATACTATTAAGTGCTTATTAGGATTACCATTCTAAAAGCTCTTGTGAACCCAATGGAGACAGACACAGAGTGGAGCTCTTGTAAGGAACTGTCCAATGAAAGAAATGCTATCATAGCGAAAGGCGACACTAGGACAAACAAAAAAAGACATTATTTAATTAAGGCAAAGTAACCTCTTCTACCACATTTTATTTTAGCTGATATGTGTTCTTCTATGAGCACATTTAAGCAACTAACTGAAAAAACTAACAAACAAACCAAAACATAAAAAAATGAACGCCTGTATGTTGTATATTACAAAAATATGGGAATACTTTTGTACACTCCCTAGCTAAAACACAAAATTAGATTTTATCTTCTTACCTAGATTTAGCAAAATCCGTCTGATAACACCAATCTTCATAAGCCTTCTTTGCTTCTCTAAGAATAAAGTCACAGTTTGCACATTCTTTGGATAGAAAGGGTTTTGGAAAATTCCAAAGATACAGACACTCTGAATTTCTCTAAGTAGCCACAGTATTATAAGCAATATCATCAAAATATAGCCAACAATAGCCTGAGGACTGTTTTTGGAAATCTGTGGGAAACCAGCAAAATGATGCAGCAAACTAGTTTCTATGAGAGCCAAGACTAATATAATAATATAGAAAAGGCATTCCTTCCAAGTAAACTGTTTTTCTGACCCATTGGGTAAAGCCTTAGATTTGGTTCCAACTCTGTGTCCAGTTGCACTGTGTTTGAAGAAAAAACCCATGTCACATAGGTTAAGACTCAGCAAGAACCCAAGTGCAGTCATGAAAAGAACCACACCAACAGTGCTGGGAATGAAATACGATGTTACCGCTGTTCCAGCAGAGATGATGAACATTATTAATAACCTGCAGAGAAAAAAAGAAAGATTTGATTGAAAAGAAAAATTATACTTTAAGTTACACAGAACCTTAATATTTAAAATAATTACCGTAAATGGGTTGACATAGATGAGCCTCCAAGGCCAAACTCTAAAATCTGCTCCATTGCCCATAAGAAAAGGGCATCAGGTGGGGGCAGAGTCCCGAGTGCCCACAGAAAGGGTAAAAATATAAACAAGATGTGTAAAATCTGATTCGTTTGTTCTAGACCTGGTATGTTTACCGTAAACCTATAAGAAAAGGGAACATTTAAATCATACAAAATAATATAGAGAGAGGATCTTCCCAGGAAAAATAAAACACATGCAACCCACTCCCCCAAAACAAAGGAACACTTACAAAAAGATCCTAGTCCCAAACTGCAAAATATCAACATTTGTAAATAGTGACCATTGTCCTTCTCCCATAGCAGCCACTACCCCTACTCAATTGTGTACAAGATTAGGACTTAGAAAATATGTGGATTCCAATGTGGAAAGAAGTAATTAAAAGCAGTTTACTGAATAATTGAATTCAGGGATTTGTAAAACTGAACTGAGTCTAGAGCAAAAATATTTCTCCTGTAATTGTCTCACCTACATTGGCTAAAATTCTACCAATGATTGTTGAGAGTTTAAAATTTTCTAATTAAAAATTTTTTTTTAACGTTTATTTATTTTTGAGACAGAGAGAGACAGAGTATGAACAGGGGAGGGGCAGAGAGAGGGAGACACAGAATCCGAAACAGGCTCCAGGCTCCGAGCTGTCAGCACAGAGCCCGACGCGGGGCTCGAACTCACGGACCGCGAGATCATGACCTGAGCCAAAGTCAGCCGCTTAACCGACTGAGCCACCCAGGCGCCCCTAAAATTTTCTAATTTAAAATTGTAAGTAACTCTAGGAAAGCCAAAGCCTTACTGATGTTCATAACGTTAGTAGCTAGCAAAGAGAGCTCTTTTCTTTTTCCTACTCTCCCAGTACTGTCTTACCCCCAGGTCCCAGAACTTGAAGTCAGTAGAATCAATATCAGAAGTTGGCAACATTAGGCTATGAACGTGTCTCTGTGGATTGGTGTGGGAACTTAACTAGCATTTATAATATTGTTTTTATTTTATAGAGAATACAAACTTGTAAAATACAATTTCATAAACTAGAGATGATTTCTATAAAGTGGAGAAATTTGTTCTTCGTACAGCATTTACCAGTTAAAAATCAGATGGCTTTGAATGACTTAACAAAAACTCAAAAGCACAGAAGCATAAACACTATCAAAATATTACTATTTTGAAACAAGGCTGACCATACTTTGTCCAGAAACCAATAATGTCCTAGTACTTACAGTGTTCAAAAGATAACTTATAAAAAACTAAATGTCAAAACTTACAGCATAATTGTACTTGAATACCTGAGCTGCTAGGAATCAAAGTCAAGGAGAAAGGCACCTTCTGTAATAATTATCCACTTAAGCATATGTTAACAGCCCAGAAGCAAATGTATAGCAACTATGGATGTAATAATGACATAACGTGTTTGCTCCAAAGCTATCAAGACTATGTCAGCTAATGCACTGTCTCATAATGTATGTCCTTCAAATTTTATAAGCAGAGAATTAATGAATACAAGGTTAACAATATGATGCTAAATTAGAGGACAATACTTTTTGTAGTGTAGTTTTAAAATGTATTTCATTCTGGGAAGAAAATACTCAAGTGACAAAAAGGAAAATCAAACCACACATAATAAACCACAGGAAGGTAAAGGAAAACACGCAGATCTGTAGCTATTTTTCTTGTTAAAGACAACATTTCTCTTCCTAATATATTTAAGTATAGTATAATTTGTGTAAAAATAATGTATATTCAAGAAATATTTTACCCAAGTTTGATTTAACCTCCCTAAATCTTTTTGTTCTTAATAAGCAATGACATAGAAATTTTATTTATATACAAGAATACCATACATAAATATAAGCATTCGTATTTTGAGCAACCACACATCATGATCACTTTCCTGTATGACTCAGACCCAAATAATGATTATTGTGGTCAAGTCTTTCATATGGAAAATATGTTTAAATTCTATTTCTGATAATGTAATAGGAATCTTCTAGGGCAAAATATCTAAGACCTCAAGAAAAAAAAAAAAAAACTTTGATTCTAACAGCTATAAAAATATTTCAAATTTTTTACACTATATCCACGTCCAGAAAAAAGATGTTTATAGTGGCTAAGATGAAATAAATATGCATCATACGTTCAAACAATTCCTGAGAGTCTATGCACTGTAGATTTAATACCAGTCTTTGATGAAAATGTACAGAAAAAGTAAATTATTAATACACAGTGTACTGGGTAGAATAAAGAATGGGGAAAGAGAAAATATTATTATACTGTGAGGCTTGTCTCTTCAACTTTTACATTCTCTGAAATAAAATTAAGAAACAATTTGACATATCTGACAACTGTTCAAATTTGAACAGTGCACACATTTCATACATTTTTATCTGCAGTATCATATCTACTGTATAAAGATCATCTTCTTTATTAGTTTGTTAACCAGAAGCTAAAAATTTCTAAGTCAAGTGAAAGGTAATTTTTCTGCACAAATATGCCATCTTCTTCTATATGAACAGATTTGGGCCTGCTTTTGTCTTTTCCTTTTAGTTGAAAAAAACAAAAACTTTTTTGTAATGATCAAACCGTAAACATTAAAACTGTACATTAAATCCAACTACAATGTACTAAAAACATTTATGTCCTTTCATTCAGAAATGAGTAATGCAGAAATTCAAGGTAATCAAATTATAAATTAACTGAGATTTAAAAAAGAAATTAAAGAACCTGGAGCATCAATTTAAATGCAAAGATGTATTATAGCAGGTATATAATTTCTGATTTCAGAAATAGCACAGTGAGACAGTAACTCAAGAATCTATATTGTGAAAATAATCTTATAAACCTCCATCTTTAAAAAGGGGTCAAATGTATACATACACATGTAAACTTAATTTTATTCCTAACTTTTCAAAACCAAGTATTTAACTGTAACATATTTTACAGCTAATAAATGGTAATGGTACTAACAGAGCAATTATAGATGAATTTCCCATAAACTAATTTTTCCCTTAATATTTGATTGGATGAAGAAAAAGGATATTATAGTGTCCTCTGGTCCACAAATGTAGCACAATGAGAAGAGATTAAGATTTAAGGAATAGCAATTGGATACCTAAGAATAGGTCAGTTTCAGTATACAAAATAGCTAAATATTTTTAAATGTCTTATTTCAGGCTTCCATAACAAATACTGCAGACCAGGTAGCTTAAATAACAGAAATTTATTTCTTTTAGTTCTAGAGACAGGGAAATCAGTGCCATTATGGTTGGGTTATGGTGAGAACACTCTTCCTGCCTTGCAGACAGCCAACTTCTCACTGCATCCTCACATGGTGGAAGGAGAGAGATCAAGCTCTCTGGTCTCTCTTCTTATAAGGGCACCAATCCCATAAGAATAGGACTACCCTGATGACCTGATTACCTCCCAAAGACCCCGTCTCTAAATACCATCACATTGGGAGTTAGGGCAGGGGGCAGAAACATTCAGTCCTTAACATTCTAACCCAGTCTCCCAAATTCATGTTCTTCTTACATGCAAAACACATTCATTCCATCCCAACAGGTCCAAAAGTCTTAAAAAATTCCAGCATCAATTCTACAGGCTAAAGTCCAAAGTTTCATCTAACTACCATCTAAAGCAGATATGGGTGAGACTCAAGTACACTCCATCCTGAGGCAAAATCCCTCTCCAGCTGTGAACCTGTGAAATCAGACAAGCTATGTACTTCCAAAATAAAACAGTGGGACAGCCCCAGAATGGACATTCTTTTTTTTTTTTTTTAAATGTTTATTTTTGAGAGAGAGAGAGAGAGAGAGAGAGAAATAGAGCACGAGCAGGGAAGGGGCAGAGAGAGAGGGAGACACAAAATCTGAAGCAGGCTCAAGGCTCCAAGTGGCTGTCAGCACAGAGCCCAACACGGGTCTGGAACCCACAGACCGCGAGATCATGACCTGAGCTGAAGTCAGCCCCTTAACCGACTGAGCCACCCAGGTGACCTCAGAATGAACATTCTTATTCCAGAAGGGAGAAATAGGAAAGAAGGAAGGGGTGACAGGTTCCAAAGAAGTCCAAAACCTAGCAAGGCAAATTCCATTAGACCTTAAGGCTGAGGAAGAATCTTCTTGGTTCCATATTTTGCCCTCTAGGCCTCCAGGGTTGCCATCATTACCCAAACAGCTCTAGGTGTGGGTCCCACCCCCAACGCTTTGCAGGGCAAGTACTAGACCCAAGGCTTCCAGCTTCTAGTTTGTTGAAACCAAGGAAGTAGCCCTGACAGTCTCTGAATCACCTTTGGGGTCATTTTTCCCCTCTTCTTAAAGACCTGTCAAATCTAAGAAGTCTAACAGCCTTAGTTCATTTCATCTGGTCTCTGACTGCTTTAGTTCAAACTGGCCGTATTTCTGGTCATATAACCCCTTGAACTCTTTAGTGTTAGTCCAGTCACACTCTTGGTGCTCACTTCAGAACATGCTTTCTCATTTTTTTTGCAATATGGCTAGGCTGAAAATTTTCCAAATCTTCTAGTTCTGATTATTTTTTGCTTAGCAATTCCTTCTTCAATTCAAGCTGTTCTTTTAGCCACTTGCTTGGAAATCTCCTTAACTCTCTATCCAATTTCATCACTTTCAAGTTCTACTTTCCATAAAAATTAGAACAGTTTTGTGCCACGTTATACCAACAATCACCTTTCCTCCAGTTTCCAAGAACATGTTCTCATTTCTAAGACCTCACCAGAAATGCCTTTAAGTCCACATTTCTAGCATGAGCCTCAAAACGCTTCTAGCCCCTACCCATTACCCAATTTGAAAGCCACTTCCACACTTTTAGGTATCTGTTACAGGAGCAACCCACCTCTTGGTATCAAAATCTGTCTTAGCTTGGGCTGCCATAATGAAATACCACAGACTGGGTGGCTTACACAACAGAAATTATTCTGGAGGCTGAAAGTCCAAGATCAGTGTGCCATCATGGTCAGGTTCTGCTGAGAACTCTCTTGCTGGTTTGCAGACAGCAGCCTTCTCACTGTATCCTCACATAGTGGAGAGAGAGAGAGATCAAGCTCTCTGGTGTCTCTTCTGATAAGGGCATTAATTCCATCAGACCAAGGCCCCACCCTCATTTTCCTAATCACCTCCCAAAGACCCCATCTCCAATCACCATCACACTGGGGGACAGGCTTTGATATATGAATTTGAAGACATTCAGTCCATTAAATGCCTTTACATTTCTATCTGGACATAAACCTGTGAGAGAGAAAGCTGCAATCTACAGAAACAGAGAAAGAAAAGTCAGATTTAGAAAAGGTGAGCAAAGGGGGTTATCCAACAATTTTGTAAACAGTTTGGTAAACAGTTTTGTTAAAAAAGTCTATTTTTCTTCTATAGCAAATTGATTTGTAAAAAATCAGTATTCATCCTACATAGTTATTATAACAAAATTAGAAATGTTACTCATCTTAAATTCACTCAATCTGTACATAATATTTATGGTATAAATTTTAAATTCTTCATTATACCCTCATAGGACAATTCCATCTCCTTTTCACAGGTCTCAGCCAGGCTATCTTATAGCACACAGCTCCTTATTTACAGTGAAACACAGAATTGAAATTTTGCTGATTTCTCTTACCAAAGAGTTTTCTTTTAACTCCTCAATAAGGTTTAATTACTACGTTAGTATGAATGTTTAACAGAGATTACTCCTAAGAGATTAATCATCAGAACAACTATCACCCAATGGTTTGGTCTTGATGACTTTCATAGATTCAGTTTTTTAATACTAAGGAGAGCTCATACTGTGTATGTATGCTTAAAAACAAAACAAGTGACAAAGTATTTGGTAGCTTATTACCTGTGTGCAAGATCTACAGAAACAAAGAAAAAAATATAGAGAGGTCTCATAAGAGGAGTGATTTCGTAAGTATCCTGGGTTTGGAAAGTCGCAGTCTCTGCAGCTGTGTTTACAATTAATGAATATTCTCCTATACATAATGTAATCCATCCGAAGACAAACTGTAGAACAGCGCCTCCTGCACTGCCATACAGCAGGGACATTCTATTTGGAAGCAGATACCATGTTCCAAGACCACACACTAACCCAGCAAGAAAAGAGTGAAAAACTGTATTGGCTATATATTTCTTGCCAGGAATGAGAAATTTGATAGTCTCAGCACCAGCACAACTTGTAAATTCATGTTCATCTTCCTCTGCTAAGATATCTGTGGTTAGCATTCTTTCTATGGTCACCGATTTATTCCTGGCATATAAACTTGTGAACTGGATGATAAACGCAGTGAAAAGCATCAGTCCACCTGAAAGTGCTGCTGTGTAATAGTCTTCCAAAATCCCTAACTGATACAAAAGTGTCCCTAATCCACCCCAAACCCATGGCATCAGGAAAAGGATAATTTGATTAACATATATATACGGAGGGGCACAATAGCCTAGTTTGAATCGAGGGCCTCCAAGAACGGTCTGTGGAAAGCGCTTCAGAAAGAAGTCCTGTTTGTAATCATTCAGCAGAGGCACATCTGGACTCATCCTTCTCATTCAGGATTATTCTGAAAGTTACATCCTCTTCTGTAACACAGCAGTCTCTAAGAAAAAGAAAAAAGTCACTACTTGAAAATGTCATACTTAAAAGATGGGGGGGAACTCCAGATTTCTATTTTATCTCCTTAATTCCTTCAAGGACAGGATTTATAATTTCACCCGCTAGCTCCTCCCCATTGCCTGACATACATGCAGCACTAAACAAACAGTTGAAAAGTTTTTTTTTTGTTTTTTTTTTTTTAATTTTTTTTTTCAACGTTTTTTTATTTATTTTTGGGACAGAGAGAGACAGAGCATGAACGGCGGAGGGGCAGAGAGAGGGAGACACAGAATCGGAAACAGGCTCCAGTCTCTGAGCCATCAGCCCAGATGCCTGACGCGGGGCTTGAACTCACAGACCGCGAGATCGTGACCTGGCTGAAGTCGGACGCTTAACCGACTGCGCCACCCAGGCGCCCCGAAAAGTTGTTTTTTATTTGGGAAAAAAAGGATATTCATTATAATTTATCTAGAACTTATTATTTGGGATTAGATCTTAAATTAGTGGAAATCAGATCTAATTAAATTAGATCTTAAAATTGACATTTTTAGATTTTGAAGGCAAAGAAACATTCAAAAAGCCAGTGCTTTCAACTCAAATCTGCCAGTGGTTTAATCATTTTCCTAAGAGTTTTCAATATTTGGTTTTAAACTTTTCCTCTATTATAAGGGTCAGCAAACTTTTTCTCTAAGGGCAGAAGAGTAAATATTTTGGGCTTAGTGGACCATATAATTTCCGTTACTATGACTCAATTCTGCTACATGACTCAATTCTGCTGTTGTAGCAGAAAGCAGCCATAGACAATACATACATAAATGGATATGAGTGGTTGTGCTCTGATAAAGTGTTATGGTATTTTTACCCATACCTGTGGGCCAGATTCAGTCTGTGGGCCATAGTTGGCCAAACTCTGCTCTATAAAATGAACATATTCTCTTTGATTCCTTTGAATTGAAATGAAAATAGAATATGGAAACAAATACTGTTAGTCATATCATCTAGCAATTATAATAAATTTAGGATTTCCTGATAATTTAAAGAGTCAAATCCTGCTAAAATAGTAGCATTTGGGGGTGCCTGGGTGGCTCAGTTAAGCACTGGACTTCAGCTCGGGTCATGATCTCACAGTTCTGGGGTTCAAGCCCCACATTGGGCTCTGTGCTGACAGCTCAGAGCCTGCAGCCTGCTTGAGATTCTGTGTCTCCCTCTCTCTCTGCCCCTCCCCTGCTCGCATGCTCTCTCCCCGTCTTAAAAATAAACATTAAAAAATTTTTTTAAATAAATAAAAATAAAATAGTTACATTTCAATAAAATCCATTGACAGCTCAATATGCAGTAGAAAGAACAATAAACTGGAAATTAAAAGACTCTAGGTATCAGAGTAAATGCTTATTATTAGCTATGTTACCATAAGCAAACCACTTTCTGATTCAATTTTTAGTTTCTCTTTCTGTTATCAGTTTCCAAAATCTACCAAAACTAGGAAAACATGAAACAATAATAGGACCTATATGTGTTTTAATCTAGATTATTTCCATTTAAGGGCCAGAAAAATCGAAGTACCAAATAACGTGGATTCTCCACCTTCAACTTTTCCTTTTCCTGGGATATACTCAGTAGCTTATTCTGAAAAACAGTTGCCTGACACAAGATAGCTAGCAAAGTACTACCTCAGAGATCATATGTTGGGTTGGAAAAGAAAAATTATGTTTAAAGCTGTCTTCATAAAGAAAGAGACATAGACCAATGAAATAGAATAGAGAGCCCAGAAATAAATCCTCACATATATGGCCAAATACGTGACAAAGGTAATAGGGAAAGGATGGTCTTTGCAATAAATGGTGTGAGGAAAACTGAGTATTGACATGCAAAAGAATGAAATTAGGCCTTTAACACTATATACAAAAATTAACTCAAAATGGACGTTAAGTGTAAAACCTAAAACAATAGAATGCTGAGAAGAAAACATAGGATAAAAGCTTCCAATACTGGCTTTGGCAATGACTTCTTGGATATGACACCAAAGGTACAGGTTACAAAAGGAAACCAGACAAATTAGATTTCATGAAAATTTAAATATTGTGTACACCAAAGACACTATCAACATAGAAAAGAGGCAACCGACAGAATGGGAGAAAATATTTACATATCATATATCTGTCTGATTAGGTGGATTACAATCCATAATATATAGAGAACTCCTAAAACTCAACAACAGAATAAACCAACTCAAAAATTGGCAAAGGGCTTGAATAGACATTTCTCCAAAGAAGATATACAAATAGCAATAAACACATGAAAAGATACTCAACACCACTAATCATTAGAGAAACGCAAAGCAAAACTGTAACAAGATACCACCTCACACCCATTAGGATGGCTACTATAAGAAAAACAGAAAACAGCAAGTGTTGGTGAGGATGTGGAAAACTGGGACCCTTGTGCACTTGGTGGGAATATCAAATGAGACAACTGTTGGGGAAAACAGTATGGTGGTTCCTCAAAAAATTAAAAATTGGATTACCATTTGATCCAGGAATTCGACTTCTGGATATATACTCCAAAGAATTGAAAGCAGGTTCTCAAAGAGATTTTTGTAACTCATGTTCACAGCAGCATTATTCACAATAACTAAAACACAGAAGTAAACCTAAGTGTCCATCAAAGGATGAAAAGATGAACAAAATATTACTCAACCTTAAAAAGGAAAAAAATCCTGCAGTATGCTACAACATGGATGAACATTAAGGACAGTATGCTAAGTAAAAAAAGCTAGTCACAATAAGACAAATACTGCAGAATTTCACTAAGGCAAGGCACTTAGAGTTGTCAAAATGATAGAAAGTAGAATGGTGGTTGCCATGGGCTGAGGGAAGAGAATGGCAGTCACTGTTGAATGGGTATAAAGTTTTACAAGATAAAAAGAATCAGAGATGAATGATGGTGATGACTGCACAACAATGTGAATGCATTTAATACCACTGAACCATACACTTAAAAATGGTTAAGACAGTAAATGTTGTATGTATTTTACCACATACACACAAGTTTAAAGCCATCTTAAAACAGCCTTTCTTCTTTTTCTCCTTCTTTCTTCTTCTGTTCTTTCTTCAGTTTAACACAGTCTTTCTGAAAGTCAGTCCTACCCAACCAATATCAGCCCTAGAGACAGTTTTCAGGCATCATGAAAGATTTGGAGGTCGCCATTAAGAATGACTACTTTAGAACACCTCTTGTTATGCTGTTAGGAAGTTCTTTACTGTAAACACCATATTTAGTCTTCTAGTCATTGGACTTAGTTCTGCACAGAACAAGTCATAGCTTTTACTTACATGACAGCCGTGCAAATACTCACAAAATAACATAACCGTAGGGCCAAATGGAACCTTAGTCATTGATGGTTCAATCTTAAGGAATGAAAAGACTGCTTCCCTCCCCTCTGAATAAGCTTATCTCCTGTCTTGATGTCAGGCTCAGTGTACTTTATTCTGGTATGTTGTTCTGTACAAGCCTAAGGTAAAGTAAGGGCATATTCTTGTGAGCAGGTGTAAATATTCTGATTTCAATTATCCACAGAAGATGCCATCAGAAAGGAAAATGAACTTGGATGTCTGGCCTGGGATTTTTCAAGAGACTGGAAGTACCTGAAATTTTCCCAGGGAGTTAGGTAAAAGCTGGTCCCTCCTGCTCCACTGAGGCAAATCAGAAACAAGGTGAAATGGCTCGCTGGGCCAGAAAGCCAGAAACTGAAGACACCTTACAATCAGATTATCTGGCTTCATGTTACTATCCATATTCATTTACCTTTTAGTACTTCTGAATCTTTGGTAGAGTTTAGTTTAAATGTTCTTACCTATTCGATGGAATATTCTGTGATTATATTCCGAACAGTGAAATACTCTGAAGATCTGTTGTTGATACGGAAACAGAAAGATGCCATGACATGTTGAAAAGTAAAATAAACACATTGATGATCCCATTTGCATTTTTTTAAAAAAGAGTATATATACCTGTGTGTATACATGATTTATATAGCTTGTATAGGTGTAAAAAGTTCCAGACAGCATACTACGATGTGATTGTGTGTCTGTGTATTTTACATAGAACATTTTGATACCTTTTCAAATAACCTCTGGAACTCTCGGCCCCTTGCCCTGCAAACACATCCCACCCTTTTCTCTGTGGTGTCTCTGCTCATGTTCTCTCCATCCTAGGATGCCCTTTCTTCCCTTCCCTAATTAGTAATTTTTGTCAACTTTAGACATTCAGTCTAATCCTTTCTGCAAATTCCCCAGAACGCCTAGGTCAAACTGTGCCTCTCTTTTCTCTGTATAACAAATATTGCTTGTCCATACTTCTCATCTTGTAACATGTATCAACATAGGGCACTTCTTGTATTATTCACCTCTTTACCTGTTATTTTTTCATTTGTATTTATTTTCTCTACTAACTAGTTATTTGTGGGCTGGGGCCAAATCTTGAGACACTTCTGATTCTCCATAATATTTAGCAAAATATCTTGGCATGGAGAGGCATGTAATACATTAATGGTATAAATAAGATGATTAAAATTAAAAGACAACACTAAATACTGCTGTTTAAAAGGGAAGTTGGGAGTGTTTACTGTTCGGTTTTTTTTTTTTCAAAACCTTCTTCTTGCATATCCTACCCCACTAACAGTAAACTTGCAAACTCTTTATTCTCAGTTTTTAAATGTTTAGAAAATAATTTATTGATAATATGGAATAAATAATGGCACTTATTGATAGTATTATTGGGTCAGAGAAGATTTTGCCTTAAGCAGTATATTCCAAAGCAGTATGTTCCTATAGGAACAGGATGAGCCTGAGGGAGAGCCTGAGTTTCTGGGACAGAGAAGTAAATGGCTGTAGAATTTTAATGTGACAGAAATCCAATTGTAATTTGCTCCCTATCTTATGCAACATTTTAACTTTCTTCTTGTCAGGAAGAAGGAGCTAGTTCATACTAGGAGTGAAAAGCAGAGAGAAAACAGCAGGTAACAGAATCAAAATAAGGCAAGATCAATCACAAAAGAAGTGAGAGCACATTATGAAGCATTAAGAGAATGTTAACACTTGAGTCCCCTCAAGACAGATTTGAATTATTTTCATGTGATATTAAAAGAAAGGCTGAAGGATACAGAATTATTTGCCTTACACAATGTTTCTTAAAAGGGAGTCCATGGTCAAAGAAGCTTGATAAATAACACACTAGGACATCATCTTGAAGAGTCACAGTGGATATCAGCAAACTAAAGACTTAGAGACATCTTTGAAGTTAAAAAAACAAAACAAAACACGACTGCAAACCTGCTTAAAATGTATCATTTGAATTTCCCAAACTTACTCGAACAGGAAACCTAACGTTCCCACCATATCTAGCAACAGATCATGTGTGTAGTGTTCTCTGTAAATTGCTTGAGAAATACTGGCCTCAGCTTCAATTATGATCTTAAAGATTTAGCCAAGCCAAGGAGAATTAAAAAATATATCCATCTTGGGGCAGCTGGGTGGCTCAGTCGGTTGAGCGTCCGACTTCGGCTCAGGTCATGATCTCACACTCAGTTCAAGCCCCGCATGGGGCTCTGTGCTGACAGCTCAGAGCCTGGAGCCTGCTTCAGATTCTGTGTCTCCCCCTCTCTCTGCCCCTCCCCTGCTCATGCTCTCTTTCTCTCTCTCAAAAATAAATAAACATTTAAAAAATATATGTATCAATCAGGGGGCACCTGAGTGGCTCAGTCAGTTAAGCATCGGACTCTTGATCTCTGCTCAGGCTGTGATCTTGTGGGTTTGTGGGTTTGTGACCTGCGCTGGGCTCTGTGCATACAGTGCAGCACGGAGCTCGCTTGCTTGGGATTCTGTCTCTCCCTCTCTCAAAATAAATAAATAAACTTAAAAAAGAAAAGGTATACCAATTGAGGAATGTCATGAATAACGCTACACAAGGAAAAAGATTATGAGGGAAATTTGTCAAGTAGCAAGTATATCAGATTGCTGAAAAGCTTACTTCTAGTATGGATATTTTTTTCTAATATCTTAAAGATAAAAGAGGATTGTACAGGGGTGCCCCGGGTGGCTTAGGTGGTTGAGTGCCCAACTTCGGTTCAGGTCATGATCTCATGGTTCATGAGTTTGAGCTCCATACCGGGCTCGCTGCTGTAAGTGCAGAGCCTGCTTTGGATCCTCTTAAGATTTTCTCTCTCCTTCTCTCTCTTCCTCTCCCACTCCCACTCTCTCTCTCAAAGATAAATAAAACACTAAATATATATAAATGTATATTTATATATATATGAAGGATTGTATGACAGAAACTGGAAATTCATTAAAGCAAAAAAAAAATAAACTGATATTGTGAGATATTTAATTTAATTACAGATCCTGGAAAATTTTTTAAATATTTTCTTTATACCAAGAAATCTCCGATTTTTAGAGAGAAAGAGAGAGAGAACACGCACACGAGCAAGTGGGTGAAGGGCAGAGAGAGAGGAAGAAAGAGAATCTTAAAGCAGTCTCCACGCAAGGCAAGGAGCCCTATATGGGGCTTGATCCCATGACCCTGGGATCATGACCTAAGCCAAAATCGAGTGGCATGCTCAACTGACCAAGCCACCGAGTACCCCCAGAGAGATCTTCTAAATTCTAATCTGGATTACTAAAATGGAAAATAAATTCAGACTAATTAAAACTTACTTCCTGAATGAGAATTTGGCATACATTCTCAGAGACAATTTCTAAACAGACTGATGCATTTGTATGGCTGTAGCCTCCAACATGTTAAAATGAAAAATGGCTCAAGGCTTAGGAGGAAAAATGCTGTGAAAATAAAGATTAAGGGATAAAGATGGCATCACAACATTGATTTTGGCCATATGCTGTTTTCATATGCTACTCTGAAAGTGGGCCAACAAAATAGCCATAGAAACGCTGCTTTATTTGGAATTTGAGCATTATCTAGAAGGGTGAGAAACAGATCAATCTGGCAATGTACTAGGAGGGAATTCTTATTTTTCAACTTTAATGCAGGAATCAGGCAAGATACCAACCTGAAAAAAATCCCTTAAAGAAAATAAAATAATAATAATAATAATAATAATAACAACAATAAACAAAAAGCGGTAGTTTGTGGGGGATTACAATAAATTTAAAGTTTTCTTAGTCAATTGTCTAATTTTTGTTTAGTAAAGGCTACTTGTTTTTAATCTATCATTATTTTTATTGATTGGTTAATTTCATTCATTGAATCCACACTTTTTTTTCTGTTCTATTGGATTCAGATTTTTTTATGGTAAGAACACTTAACATGAGATCTACCCTCTTGACAAATTTTTAAGTGTATAATACAGTATTGTTAAGTAGCAATACAATGTTGTACAGTAGATCTCTATAACTTACTCATCTCGCACAACTAAAACTTTATATAGCAAGTCTTCCTCCTGTTTCTTCCTCCCCCAAGTCTCTGGCAACCTTCATTCTACTGTTTCTAGGAGTCTGACAATTACAGATACCTCATTTATGTAGAATCATGCAGTATTTGTCCTTCTCTGACTAGCTTATTTCACTTACCATAATATCTTCAAGGCTTATCCATGTGATCACATGTGGCAGGATTTCCTTCCCTTTTTAGGGCTAAATAATATTCCATTGTGTGTATATACCACGTTTTATCCATTCATCTGTTGATGGACAATGGGTTGTTTCTGTTTTTTTGGCTATGGTAAACAATGCTACAATGGACATGGGAGGGCAAATATCTCTTTGAGATTCTGATTCCAATATGCTCAGATATATACCCATAAGTGGGACTGCTGGATCATATGGCAGTTCTATTTTTAATTTTTTGAGGATCCTCCACATTGTTCTCCAGAGCAAATGCACCATTTTGCATCCTACCAACAGTGTACAAGGGTTCCAATTTTTCCACATCCTTGCCAACGCTTGTAGTTTTTCTTTCGTTTTATTTTATAATAGCCAGGTATGAGGTGACACTGAATCCACACACATATATTGAGCATGTCTGCCCTGTGTGTCAACTGTATTTTTGTTATACTTTCAGGAAACTTACTATCTCCTAGTATATTTGTCAAATTTTATTAAATCTTTGCTCTCATATGTTTAATTTCTAAGAGTACATCTTTAATGCCTGGATGTTCCTTTTTATAGAATCTTATTATTTCATTAACATGGTCTATCTTTCTGAGAATATTCACTATACATATGTGTGTACACGTAGATAAAAGTCATCTAATTCCTTTGTAAATTGCCTCTTTTTAAGTGTTCACTTCTTGGGGCATCTGGGTGGCTCAGTCAGTTAAGCATTCGACGTTGGCTCAGGTCACGTTCTTATAGTTTGTGAGTTCGAGCCCCACATCAGGCTGTGTGCGCAGGCATGGAGCCTATTTCAGATTCTGTGTCTCCCTCTCTCTCTCTCCCCCTCCCCCACTCAGGCTCTGTCTCTTTTATAAATGAATAAATGTTAAAAAAAAAGTGTTCACTTCTCTTATTAATTTCAAAGAACTTTTTATACATGAAGGATATTAGCTCTGACATACATTATAATCTTTTTTCTCTCCCTATGTTAACTTGTACTTGAAGCACTGTCAGAAGATGCTGGTGAGGATTAAAGAATTCATTTTGATAGTTGTTAATATAGACAAATGTGTTATCCTTCCTTTTATACAGAAATAGTTAAACAAAATTTAGTATTTTGATACACTTCAACTTCTGAATACCTACAATGTACTAGGTAATGGTAATAAGGCTACTGTCTGATCCAAAGAAGATTATACTCCAGTAAGGTAGAGATCATTTCCCTGTCAAATAATTGTTACTGGTAAAAGTAACTCTGCAATTATTTTAATTTTCATTATGAAGAGAATAAGCAATAAACAAAGTTAGTTTACAAATAACATAGAATTATTAAACAAGATAAACTTTTCAAGAAAAAGTAATAGCTGCTTGTTTAAAAAATGCCTACACAAACTTTGTCAGCAATAAATAGAATGCCTCATCCATGTTCCTCAAAAGTATTTTAAAAAATTTGAAAGGAGGGGCACCTTGATGAAAAAATTTGAAAGAAGGGGTGTCTAGGTAGAACAGTCTGTTGAACGTCCAACTCTTGATTTCAGCTGGGGTTGTAGTCTCACAGTTCATGGGATCGAGCCCTGCATCAGGCTCCGTGCTGACAGCATGGAGCCTGCTTGGGATTCTCTCCTTTTCTCTCTGCCCCTACACTGCTCACACACTCTCACTCTCTCTCTCTCTCTCTCTCTCTCTCCCCCTCTCTCTCTCCCCCTCTCTCTCTCAAATAGAGACCTAAAAAAAAATGAAAGGAAATATACTGAAGTTCTACTTTTCTAAGCATCACCACCTTTACTAATATGGGAAATAAAAAACTTCATGCATGTCTAGAAAAGAAACAACATCGCCTACACCTTGAGTACTCAAAAAGCATGCTATGATTAAGTAATTCTCATTTGCTCTGGATCAAATGACCTGTTACTATCAGAGCGTTGTTTTTTTTTTTTTTTGAAAGTTTTATTTATTTATTTTTTATTTGTAATTCTGAAAATACATTACGAATGTTAACTAAATGCATACCATGGCAAACAGCTAAATTCCTGAAGAGACTTTTGAAAGGCATTTGGTGCTAAAACATGAAAAGCACATTTCATGTTATAGTTTATCACTTACTATAGTAAGTAGTTTCTTCTCACCAATAAAAGGAAAATCTACTCAAGCACCTAAAAAGAGTCTTGGGGCGCCCGGGTGACTCAGTCAGTTAAGCCTCATGACTTTTGATTTCAGCTCAGGTCATGATCTCAAGGTTTCTGGGTTTGAGCCCCGCATCAGGCTTTGCGCTGACGGCATGGAGCCTGCTTAGGATTCTGTCTCTCCCTCTCTCTCTGCCCCTCCCCAGCTCATGCACACTCTCTCTCCCTCTCAAAAATAAATAAACATTAAAAAAAAAAACGAGTCTTAAAATGAAAGAACAAGCACAAAAACATCTCTCTGATCAACAAAATGGTATTTATTCAAATTCAAGATTTGGGGAGGATCTTTGAATCTAAGAGTTTTCTGTAAATTCATAGGAATTGGTTTGTAGAGAAAACAATGGATGGAAAGGGTAACTAGACAGATCAAAGGATCATCCTTCCCAAATGTATAACACTAGAATATGAATTGTTAGCATTCCATACTCTTGGAAAACTAAAATGGTAGAAAATAGCCAAGGTCACATCAGTGCATCACAAATGTGCCAGGCCAGCTGGCACTTCTGCTTCTATCCCAATCCACCTCTCCCATACTGCACACATCTTACCAATCACAAATGCAAAGTGATTAACAAGTTTTTCTTTCAAAATCAAGTATCAGGTGAATGAAGTCTACCATTCACAGGGATTACCAGAAATAAATCAACTTATTTTACAGAAAAGAAAACTGAGAACCAGTGATACGAAGTGACTTAATCCACACATAATGTCAGTTGGTGGCTGACCGAGTTTTTCGATCATACCAAGCCATTGTCAAATGAAAGGCAATTTTAGAGGTTAGAGAAATAGAAGGATAATTTGGGAGAAAGAGTTTTCAGGGAAAAGTGGACCTGACAGGAATCTCCAAAATGTCAAAATAGGAAACTTCTGTTAGCCAAGCCAGCCTGAGGATAGTGGCATGTAGGACTCCTTGATAAGAGATAAACACAAGTGGGAAAATGTCTAGAAGAAAAGATTCTCACCATCAAGAAAATGAACAACCCCCAGAATGGGAAAAAATTTTTGCAAATCATATATATGATAAGGGACTTACATCTAGAATATATAAAGAACCCTTACAACTCAATGGTGACCAAAACAAAGAAATCAATTTAAGGAATTTCAATAGACATATATATACTAATATATATATACTAATATATACTAATAGCCAACAAGTACACAAGTTTCCACATCACTACTCATTCATTAGAGAAATGCAAAGCAAAACCACAACGAGGTATCACTTCAAATCCACTTGACTGGTTACCAAAAAGACAGAAAACAAGTATTGGTGAGGTGGTGGGGGAAACAGAATCTCCAAGTAGTTTTGTAAAATGGTGCAGCGGCTTTGAAAAACAGTCTGGCAGTTCCTAAAAAGGCTAAACAGAGAGTTACCATATGACCTAGCAATTCCATTCCTAGGTATTTACCTAAAAGAATGAGAGCATAAGTGTACACAAAAATTTGTACACGAACATTCATAGCAGAAATATGAATTTTCCAAAAAGTAGAGACAACCTTAATGTCCATTAGCAGATTAAATAAAATGTGGCACATCCATACAATGGAATATTTTTAGGCTATAAACAAGAATGAAGTACTGATACAGGCTACAACATGGATGAACCTTGAAAACATAATGCTAAATGTAAGAAGACAATCACCAAAGGCCACATATTGTATGCTTCCATTTATATGAAATGTGCAGAACATGAAAATCTATAAAGACAGAAAATAGGTTAATGTTTGCCTAGGGCTGGTGGGGATAGTGACAAGTGGGGTAGGGAATAAGGGAATAATTCCTGAAGAGTACAGGGCTTTTTTTTTTTTTTTTTTTTTTTTTTTTTTAAGCAGGTTCCATGCCCAGCAGGGAGCCCAACGTGAGGCTTGAACCCATGACCCTAAGATCAACACCTGAGCTCAGAATCAAGCGTCAGATGCTCAACTGACTGAGCCATCCAGGTGTCCCCCTTTTCTTTAGTTTTTCATTTGTTTTTACTTTTTAAGGGCCTTCTTTAGCGGTGATGAAAATGTTCTAAAATTGACCGCAATAATACTTGCATAATTCAATGAATATACTAAAAACCACTGAATTGTACACTCTTTAAAAATCTTCAATATTTTTAAAACTTTTTAAAAATTTAAATTCCAGTTAGTGAACATACAGTGTAGTATTAGTTTTTACAAAAGAAAAAGAAACAGAAAAGTTCCCCGACCAGGTATTGTCCATTAATAACTAGTAGGAAATTTAGGAGTAGCTGACAGGTGCCCCGGTTAAATTCCTAAAATGGCATTGTCTGGTCATAGAGTCAGGCTCTGGATGCTATGATAAAAGTTTGGAGATTTGGCATGGGTGGCAGTGGACACCAAATGATACAAAGGATGGTCTGTGCCCTAATTATATGAATGATTTGGGACACCTGAGTGGCTCAGTCAATTAAGCCTCTGAATCTTGGTTTCAGCTCAGGTTATGATCTCAAGGTTTTATGAGGTGGAGCCCAGCATACACTGGCAGCCAAAAGCCTGCGTGGGATTCTCTCTCTGCTCCTCCCCCACCGGCACTGTCTGTCTGTCTGTCTGTCTGTCTGTCTCTCTCTCTCTCGCTCTCAAAATAAACAAACTTTAAAAAATGGTTTAACAAAACGAACAAACAAAAAGAACGTACCTAATGTCATATAGCTGAATACAAGAGAAATGACTGGTAAAGAGCAAATAATCAATTCATAGGTCTAATAGATAACCTCTGTTGTAGATTTCGTTGAAGTAAACACTGGTCCTTGACAGAGTTTTGAAAAAAGGCAGATTAAGGGTGAAAGAGTTATTCATGTTCAGGGGGACGTAAGTTGACCAGGCCGGGGCAAAAGTGGTCTAGCTGGACATAAGGAAAGAGTACAGGACTATCTAAGGGACGCAGTTTGTAAACTGTATTGGTGAAACAAGGACATCACTCAATCAAGACCCAGAGGACCGTTTTCCATCTGACCAGTGTCTCTTAGAGACAAAACGCTGTAACTCAACAGGCTAAAGCAGTTTTCTGAAAAAACTTAAAGTCACATTGGATTGATTCCTCTAGGCACGGAGTTCATCTTCCGTCTAAAAAGTGCAATAATAGCATTTGAAGGTTTTATAGCGAAGAACAAGAAATGTGCGGCAACTGAAACTGCAAGAACGTGACTCTGCAGAGTCCTGGAAATTAAGATGACCAAGAAATCCCCAGGTGGATGTCGGGGTTCGAACGTACCTCGAGTCACCCGAGGGCAGAGGCGGTGCGAAGGCATCCCGGGGACTGCATTTTTGCAGGTAAACCCGGGTTGGGCGATCCCGCCCAGAGGCTGCCGGCGACCCGAACGCGAAGGCATAGAAGCTGTAGCGGCCAGGCAACCAGCTCCCCGAGGTCACGCCTGAGCCAGCTCCTCGTTTCCATGGCTAACGTCAACTCCAGCGGGTGCCACCGCCACCGCCGCGGAACCGAGATCGCGCTCGGGGGCGGTTCGGGCCCCCAGCTCGCCCCGCCCCCGGCTCGTTGCTCGCTTCGGGGCGCTTACCCCACCGCCGGCCGAGCGAGGCGGAGTTGGGGAAGAGGGGCGCTTTGGTCACTCCAGGCCTGGGCCCACGCTCCCCTCACCCGGGGCCGTGGGAGACTCCGGGACTCTGGCCTCGCCTTGCGCCCACAAGCATCCACAAAGGGACAGGGGCGGGGGTCTCCGGTCCAGCCCTGAACTTTCACCCGGGCCGCGCCCCTACGCAAAAGCGCCGTTTCCCTGGTGATGTGACGTGCCCGAGGGAGGGAGTAATGCTTTCTGGCCGATTGACGTACGGCAGCCATTTCGCGAGCGTTGGTTTACCGGCGGTCTGACCGCCGATTCTGGAGTGTAGGGTGATTCCAGCCGCTCGGTGTTTTGCACTTGCATTAACCACATCCGCACTTTGGCCATCGCCACTCGGCACACGGACGGTAATAAATGTTTTTAGTGATACTTCATACGCCCTCTTCAGCTTGGAAGATTTGGAACTGGCTATACGTCCTAGCTATTGCCCTTTTATTGCATACTTTTTCTCCCCGAGTGGATTTGTGGCTGCATTTTTAAATGCGAGGAACCAAAATGCCCATCATTGAATCATGCTACGAGGAAGGTATCTGTTAATAAAATGAGGCAAAGTCCCCTAAACTAATTGCGGGGGGGGGGGGAGGGTGTGGAAAGCCCTGGCCCACTGTTACTACTTAGTGGCAGTGTAAGATACGGGAATCTTTGGAAGGTAGCCACAAACTCCTAGTTTTGCCGGTTTAAAGTTACATGCCCCGCGCCCACCGCCTCCATTTTCCATGAAGTTTGATTTCTTACTCATCTTCTGGACACCTTCTGGATTGCTTGTTGGAAGTCTACAAGTTGGCCCCTTAGAGCATTGGTCTAATTGGAAATTAGACCAATTGGAAATTGGTCTCAAATGATTTCGAGGCCCTTTAAGGGAACTCCGAAGCCAATTTGTCAGTATTAAGGTACTTCTGTTTCCTGTGTGATTGACACTAGCAATTCTGCATACTCGGGACTTCTAAGTGCTCAAGGACTGTCTTGTTTGGATCTCTTTACCTCGAAACTATAAATGCGGCCCTTTTTTGGTTTGTTTTCTGGTTTCACTGGAAATGGTGGCTTGGTTCTCGAGCATCTAGGTTTTCAAGCTGTAAGGAAATTTGTGTGTGTGTTAATATGAAAAGAAAACCAAGGATTACTCTATTCAGAGGGAAAGTGTAGTTTATTGTGGGAAGAAAACCCTGTGCAGTTTCAATAACGTACATATACTTGACACAGTTAGCAGGTAGAACCTTTCATAGTTCAGTGTGAGGGGGAGAGGTACTCTTGGTCCATCCCTAATGTTTCCCTCACTTTGAGGGAAGACATACTAGCCTTAGTCATCATGGGTCAGGATACCACCTGACATCTGCAGTTGCTAGAAGTCGGCCGTAGTGTGATTAGCGGTACAGGCTCTGGAATTAGGAAGTCCCAAATTGTTGGAATCTTGACATCGCAGCTCCCTACTTGTGTGATCTAGGGGTTACCTAGTCTTCCTGGTGCTCAGTTTTCAAATCGTGTAAAATAAGAGAGAGAAAATTTATCGCACAGGGAGTTGTGTAGGTTGGATTAAATAACCAAATCGCTCAGTTAGGCACAGTTTAAGTGCTTAGTGAGAACGAGCTGTTGTCTTTATGAGGAGAGGCTGTATTTTTGCCACCTTCAATTACATAGAATTCGATCAGAATATTTTTGTTGTTGTGATACCTGCTATAGATATTTGGTTGTTAATTTTTTCTTTTTTCCAATGTGTTGGTTACTTTGCCCTTAGAATAAAATGGGTAAAGCTTATGGTACAAGGCCTTTGGTTACTAGTGTATAAAAAGTAGTCGTTCAACATTTACTGAAGTAGTGGATGTTGTTTGCCAGGAATCACACCTATTGCTGCAGATTCAAAGTCAAATAACACATGGATTCTATCCTCAAGGAATTTACTGAAATATAATGAGAGACTAACAAGGACATCAGTAATACTGAGTGTGTGATAAACAAATAGGCACTGGGGCCATAAAATAAGTACAAGTTAGCTGGATAAAGATCTGGGAAAGGAGGTATTTCAGGCAGGAGAGCACCATTCATTCAGTTAACAAATATTTAGAACATAAGTCAGGTACCTATGGACCCTATTTAATCTTAACCGTATGAGATAGCTTATTATTCTCATTTCAAATATAAGGAATCTGAGCTGCAGAAAAGTAAAATAAATGAGATTTAGAATTGAGCGTTTATCTGTATGTCTTCAAGATCCTTTTTTTGTTTTGTTTTGTTTTGTTTAAACAAAAAATCCGTGTTTTTGTTTTGTTTTTTTCTGTTAACCCTGCTGATTGATATACAAGGAAACATTACCAAAAATCTGGACCTGCTTCTTCAGCCAGAGAAAATGTTTGCCCAGTCATTATCACGGCATACCCGTTTTTGTGTAATGGTAATGCTCATTTTCAAGTTACTCCTCTTGCCATAAAGTAAAACAGACAAACCTAAAATCATAAAAGCCTCACTCTGCTCCATTGCTCACAGGTCATTGACCAGAGGACTCTGAAAATAATGTAGAACTGCAGCAACACAGGGTAAGATGATTTAAAGTGGAGAAGTGGCTGCAGAGAATTTGAAAGTTGCGCTTCCAGGGCAAGGCAATAGAACAGCTAAGATTTGGTAAAGGATTGGATCAGGGTGGGGATGGTTGGGGGAGTTAAGGAGACCAAAGAAAAAAGATGAGCCTAACCTTCAAGCTGTGTGACCACAAAGTTTGAGGAACCCTAAAGTAAGCATAAGAGGAATAGGTTTGAGGGTGAAAGAAAGATAATCCACTTTGAGGCGTTACGTGTTTTAAGGACTTGGGGGATATGTCCGGTTGCAAATATAGGATTGGACCTTGGGAAACAGGTCAAGACATAGAGATTTAGGAGTATTCTACATAAAGAAAGTTATTTGAGGGGTGCCTGGGTGACTCAGTTGGTTGAGCATCTGATTCTTGATCTCAGCTGGGGTCTTGATCTCAGGATCCTGAGTTTAAGCCCTGTGTGAGGCTCTGCAATGGGCGTGAAGCATATTAAAAAAAAAAAGTTATTTGGAAGCATGAGATTTGAAAAAGAATGCCAAGGTTTGGGTATTACTGAACGTGAAGAAAACCATCAGGAGAGAAAAAAAGGATTATAAAATGAGATGATGTATTTCTTACATGGCTCATTTCATCTAATTTCTTTATGTCACAAAACATGATATGCATCTCAATGTGTATGAAGACCATGTGAATGGGCATGTGGCGGGTAGCAATTGTAGTGTGTTTACAGGCATATGGGTTGGGTGACGTTGAGTTATGAGGCTATTAAAGATAAGGAGTAGGGTATTATGGTAAGTGAAATAAGTCAGAAAGAAAAATACCACATTCTTCCACTTATATGTGAAATCTAAAAAAAAAAACAAAAAGCAGAAACAGACTGATAAATACAGAGAACAAATTGATGGTTGCCAGAGTGGAAGGGGATAGTGGCGTGGATAAAATGGGTGAACGAGAGAGATTCAGGCTTCCATTTATGGAATGAATAAGTGGCAGGGATGAAAAGCACAGCATAGGGAATATAGTCAATGGTATTGTAATAGGGTAGTATGGTGACAGATGGTAGCTGCACTTGCAGTTGGCATACTATAACTTTTGAGCTTGTCCAGCCTCTGTGTTGTACACCTGAAACTAATGTAACATTGTTATATCAACTATACTTCAATAAAATTAATTAAAGACAAGGAGTGACTAATTGTTAACTTTAAAGTTTAATATTGAAACTTCCTTTAACACAGAAAAAAATTTCATACTAGGTAAACGTTCATAATTAGGACCATAAAATAATGTATACTGTAATCATAGCTTTGCCATTAATTGGTTTTAAACTTTGTTGTAAATTACAATATATTCTAAATAATTCTGAAAAATGTATATTAATTTCTGATGAGTGTACAGTGGGAAGGATAGAATTTCTCAGATTATGGTTTTAAGAATTTTTAAGGGGTTTTAAGAATTTTAAGGTTTTAAGAATTTTTAAGAACTGAACCTGGGTGGTTCAGTTGGTTAAACGTCTGACTTTTGATTTTGGCTCAGGTCGTGATCTCATAGTCCTGAGATTAAGCCCTGCTTTGGGCTCCATGCTCAGCATGGAGCCTGCTTAAGATTCTCTCCCCACCCCCTCTTGCCCCTCCCCTGCTAGCTTGCTCACTCTCACTCTCTCAAAAAAAAAAAAAAAAAAAAGAATTAAAAATTTTTCATATAGTTCTTAAATTTCATTATTTCATATCACTAATTTCACAGATTAAAATTTTAATTTCAGGAGTGTTTAAATTAATATTACTTGAGAAAGTTGTCACCACTGGAAACTTCTTTTAGGTATTTGTTTGAAAAGAGCACAGTAGAATTTTTGGTAGACTGAAAATCACTAAATTGGAATATTTAAAAGGCTAGAGTTTCATTTTTTAATTACGTTAAATTTCATAAGAGTTTGTGAATATAGCTATCACTGAAAGATCAAACTCTATGTAAATATCCATATGCGCATTCATTTGACTCTTTACTAAAAATTAAGGTACACACATAGATCTCAATTACTTACAATGATTTCCCTTTATATTTTGGTACACATAAATAAGAGCTGACTGTGCAGATTTCATAGTGTTTATTCCCAGTGTCCTACACTAAGATTGGAACATAAATTAACCTCTTCTATTGACACTGTTATCAAGGATATGTCTTAATACTCATTTCGAAAGCTAAAGCTGAAGTTTTTAGATGTCCTTTTCCTGGCATTTGCCTGCTAACTCATTTATTTGTAAATGTACCAACTGTTTAGGATCATGTGAACATTATCTTCACTTTCCTGTAGAATGAACATATAAGGAAGTGCAACGAACAAGTTGCCTTATAAAATTTTGGTTGAAATTGTAACTGAATGTGTGTGGAGTGGGGTGGAAAGGGAGTTAGTATAATTCGTCTGAAGGTAGAGGAAAGTTTATATGCCTTCTCACAATCTTTCCAGACTCATGATGATATTATTGCTATTGAATGGAAAAGTCCACACTGGTTAGAGTTACTTCCTACAGCTTAAATTGTGATGCCCTCTTTAGGTTAATATATTTAAAAATATGAAAACTAGAGGTTACTCACAGATAAATATTTATAGGAAATGAAACCACAGTTTGGAAAAAAAAAAAACACCACCATACATACATAAAAAACACACGAACAAAAAAAAAAATAAAAACCTTGTACATAAACTAAGTATCAACGACAAAAGGTATACATAAAATATAAATAACAACAACAACAATAACCAGTTTTGGTGGGATAGTAGATTGGAGATACACTTTGAAATTTTGCTTGGCTCTGCAGTTGCCTTTAACAGAAATTTCATGTCTAGAAATATATTTAACAGTTATCCCACCTTTACAGATTTCTCACCTAAGTATGCAGCAATATTTGTACAAAGATGTACTTAGAACGTTTGTAATAGCAAAATACAAAACAGTCTTCAATGGGGAACAGGTTAAATAAATTAGGTTAAAAAGGAGGTATATCTACATGTATTGCTATGCAGACATGTCTAACTTAAGTAAAACATTTAAAAATTATAGTTTGTATAATTCAAAAATTATAGTATGATCTTACGTTAAACCTAGATGTATGCATGAGCATGCTTTGTATAAGTGTATTTTTGAAGGCTACCTGAGGAACTATGATAGAAGTTAAGGTTAATTTGGGGTTTGATGGGAAGGGGAACTTTTTATATTACTCTTTTGTGCTGTTAATATATTTTCAACAATACATATTGTTTTTTATAATACTTAAATATAAAATTATGTACAAAATTAAATTGACAGTAAAAAAATATCTCTATACCCCCCCCCCCAGAAGAAAACCCACCAAGCTACCATATAACAAGAAAAGTGGCATAGTGGGTTTTTGTTTTTATACTAGTTCCTTTATCTAGAAACTAATTGGAATATGTAGTTACTAGTTTCTATGAGTAAGTGGTTACAGTATTGATGCTTTCACAGGGAGAGAAATGTTATATTTATTTTTAAATGTTATATTTCAGTTGAAAATTACAATAAGTTATTTGGCATATCGGTAAATTTTGAGCTCTGGTAATCAGAGACTGCTTAGAATCTGGACCACTTCAGTGATATATCTGTAGGAATCCTTTACGTGAGTTCATTTTATAGTAAATTAGAGCCTTTGCTGAATTTATATATACATTATCAAGATTATTAGAATTTCTTTGTATGTTGCATATAAAATTTTAATTTTTAGTATATGTGTAAAGTATACATGTATTTTTACAGATATGTGTATATGTAAAATACTTGCATCTATACAAAGTGTATGTTATATATAATATGTAAAATAAAATATATGGGAATGTTATTTTATTGAACTGGCAATAACTAAATGTTAACAGAAGAAATTTTCATATCTGGCTCATCTTTAACAATATAATTTTAAAGTACAGCAGTTTTTAATAAAACGTATGCCAGTAATTAATTTTTTTTTTTTACCAGAGCTGCTTTTTATGCTTTTAGTCTCAATGAAAACCAATGTACAGAAACAAATGTTAGAATAATTATCAGTCTTCAAAGTTAAAATTCTGTTACATATGAACTTCAAGCCAAATACTGGATTCACATTTTTACATAGAAATTTTCCTCCTAAAATACTTTGTAATTAGTGGAAAATGTAACCAGAAAGAGCAGCATGCAAGAAAGAGATGCATTAACTTGTGGAAGCAACCATGTATTAAGAAAAACAGGAGAGATGGGTTGGGGATGGGTTAAATAGGTGATGGTGATTAAGGAGGGCACTTGTGATGAGTACTGAATGTGTTAAGTGTTGAATCACTAAATTGTACACCTGAAATGAATGTTACCCTGTATGTTAACTGGTATTAATAAAAACTTAAAGAAACTATGGATCATTTTTATTTGTGGTTTTTATATAAAACTAGCCTATGGATTTTTTTCCCTGTAAGTCGTTTCCCATATAACTTTTTCTCTTGGCAAAAATAATGAATAAAATTTTAGAGACAAGCTTTTTTATTAAGGGCACATATGACCTAACACGTGTAATAAAACCAAAAAAAACTCATGTTCTATGTTGAAAAAATCAAATGAAAATATTTTTATTCTGAATTGCTCAATTAGCTTAGAGGCATACACTTTTAATTGCACAATTCAGTCAGTATCCCTGTGCAACTTGTTCTTCTATCATTTGCATGCCTAAATATACTCTGGTCTAGAACACTGGACCGTGAAATCCTAAAAGTTACACTTACTCTATGAAAAGACTTCTTTTTAAATCTGTGTCTCTTTTCCCCAACATTTTCTTTAAAAATATACATCCTAAACATATGTACCTGAATGTGATGTGGAATCCTTCAGGAAGAATTTTTATCCTTTTTCTTCTGGAGCACATAGTGAATATTTGCCTCATGAGAAAGTGAACAAGGAGAGCCCTAAGCTAATTTCCTTTCCTTTTGATTATAGCACAAATATCCCATCCATTACTATCTCCTCTCAAAATGACTCATTCTGTTCAGAAACAAAAGCAATGCTACCTGAGAACATTCTGAAATATTTTGTCCTCTTTTCATAATCCCTATTTACTAGACTCTGCCAATATTTTCTTCACTTCCTTATCAAATTTTAACTCAATAAGTGATATCTTCCTTCTTGGATGAATGGACATGGGAACTTCAGATTACAGTAGTGGAAATTTAAAAAAAACAGTGCTTTTTAGTGTGAAGGAAATTCATGCAAATTTTTAATGTGTATAAGTTTTCTAAGTAACCACACATTAAGTATGAGAATGGACTTTATTATTAAGCAGGACTTAACAAAACATGATTATCATTGGAAAACTAAATTCTGCTGACTTTAGTATTGACCACTTTTCCTGGGACAGTGATTTATGCCAGTGTTAACATTAGGTAATTTGTCACTTTAATCAGAATTCATTAACAATTTACTTTTTGAGGGCTCTGTCTTTAAGGTCAATTAAATAAAAATGTTAAAGCCAGTGTTGTTAAGATTTCTGCTACCTAATAGTCACGTTATTTTATGTTCAGCCTCTTTGATTAAAAGTAATGGTCAAAGATGTTAAAGCCCTGGAAGGTGATTTTGAAGATGGAGAAGTGCTGGAGCTACCCAGGCAGCAATCAGAAACAATTAGGAAAAATGTACCAAATGCTTCATTCTTTCTCTAGGCTGCATGACAAATTACATTTAATATTTCAGGCTTGTTGCATTTTAAAATAAGGCCTCCAACACGAAGCAATTTTCAAGACAACTCCAATCAAAAGATATTGCTTAAAATTTTCCTATTGCCATAGAAATGAAAAGAGTGATTGTCTATGTTGATTAACTTGAAGATTGCTTTGGGAAGAATTTGACAGTTTTGTAACATTCCCATTATAATTTACAACCTGTGAAGAATTGAATACTACACTGAATGTCAGGATACTTTGTCTTCCTTTTTATCTGATAATTTTCTTCTAGTACTTTAACATGAAGAGGATGTCCTTTTAATGTGTATTTTAATGCATATATAATTTACGTTTACCATGTTCTTTAAAATCCTCAATTAGATTAAACAAAATAAATGTATAGCATAATATATATATTTATATACAAAAAATATTTATTGATTCCTACTGTGTAAACTTTTATACAAAGATGGAAAGGAAACATTATTTAATGTCAAAGAACCCATGGTTTAATGGATAGAAATTCACAAGAAAAATGAACAAAATAAGATAAAACTTAGAGTCAATTACATTTTGGTTTGGAGTTGAGGATGGCTGATACTATTTTGTTTGCTGATCCATAAATGCTAAGTAAAGGTTTAATCTACCCAATACTACAAAAGATGGCAAGTTAGGAAAGTGATCCCACAATACTATTTTATGTTTAGAATGAAAGATTATAATTGAGTGAAATTACATTACACTTGGCAATGGATAGGAACATGTTTAAATACCAAGAAAGACCTTTATGCTGGCATGATTCATTTTTTATGAACCTTCCGATTTGCAAGCCAAATTTTTCATTGCTTTAAAATAGTTTAACCCCATCTAAAATGCACTGTCTGTCATAAATTAGCAACCAAATAAGATTGGTTAATGGTGAAGATTCAGTTAAATGCCATTCTTATTTATTCATTCATGAGTTCAATTGGTAAACACGTATTGTGTGTTTACTAGGTGATAGCTTGTTAGAGAATTAGAGATGCATGGAAAGATAACTACCTCCTGTCAAGGGTCATTCTGGTGAGATTGCTAGGGTAATAGAAACCGTTATGACCCCTTTGGAAATAAATGTAGTAATATTTGTCACAACTCTATAAAAACATGTAAACTTTTTAACTGATTAATACCTTCCTACAGAAAGTATTCCTCAGAAGTAAAAGGACTTATGAACATATGTTGTTTATTGCATACTTTTAATGACATAAAATTGGAAGCAACTTAAATGTTCAAATGTCTAATGATTAAGAGAAAAATAGTATTTCCCTTTGGTTGAATATAATACAGGCATTAAAATGATATTTTTGGGCTTTGTAATATGGAAAATGCTCAAGATGTAGAATGCAGAAAAAATAAAAAATTGTATAAAGTATTACAGTTCTGTGAGATATACAAATGAGAAGACTTAGATTTTAGAAAATGATAGCTGTATTAGCATGGTTAGATGATCGTTTCAATGTTTTTGAAACATTTAAAAATAATAAAACATTTCAATGTATAGAAGTAGTTCTCAATTGGAACCCTTGTGCATTATTTGTAGGAATATAAAATGGTGCAGCTGTTGTGAAAAATGGTGTGGCGGTTACTCAAAAAAATTAAACATAGAATTACCATAAAATCCAGAAATTCTACTTCTGGGTATATTCCCCATGATGTGAAAGCAGGGATGGAAGAGATATTTGTACACTGATTTTCATAGCAGCATTATTTACAATAGCAGCATTATTCCATTAAAGGTGGCAGCAAACCAAGTGTCCATTGATGGATGAATGGATAAGCAAAATGTGGTATGTACATACAATGGAATATTACTGAGCCTTGGGAGGAAATTCTGATACATGCTACAACATGGGTGGACTTTGAAGACATAATGCGAAGTGAAATAAACCAGTCACAAAAAGACAAATACTGTATGGTTCTATCTATAGGAGAGTAATCAAATTCATAGAGACAGAAAGTAAAGTGGCTGTTGCCTTAGAAAAGGAGGAATGGGGAAGTTACTGTTTAATGGGTACAGAGTATCAGTTTTGGAAGGTGAAAATCTGGAGATAGATAGTGGTGATAGTTACACAATACTGTGAATATTTTTAATGCCATTGATCTGTACAATTAAAAATGGTTCATATGGTAAATTTTATGTGTATTTCACAATTCAAAAAAATAAAAGATTAAGATGGTAAATTTTATGTTCTGTATATTTTATTACATAATAAAATTTTAAGTGGTTGCAGCTATGGATTGATTACTAGATATACATCAAAAGTTGAAAGAAGAGTTAGTCAATAGATTTAAAAGTACACTACAGTGAAAAAATGAAATACATAAGGCAATTGGAAAAGGAATTTTAAGATGGGTATCCTCAAATTATATGGCATTATGCTCGAATGTATGATTTGAAATTTATTCTTTTCATGCTTTTCTAAGCTCATGTATGTTGGCAGTAGCAAAAAAAATGTAACTGTCAGACTGAAATGAACTCTTAATGTTCAATCACAGTTTTAGAGATGCTGTGTTAGAGGTGAGAAACCAGAGTTTCCAGAGAAGTTAGGATTTTATAGATATATAATGATAAATCTGACAATGGATCCTTTGACTTTTATTATGACATTATTTAAGCTTTATACCACCTGATGCAGGCCAGATTCTAATTTTTAAAATAATTAACCTTATTAAAAGAATTAACCTTATGAAACATTTATTTCCTATTTTTTAAAATTATTAAAAAATGTTTATTCAGTTTTGAGAGACAGAGACAGAGCACAAGTGAGGGTGGTGCAGAGAGAGAGGGAAACACAGAATCCGAAGCAGGCTCCAGGCTCTGAGCTGTCAGCACAGAGCCTGACATGGGGCTCAAACTCACGAACCGTGAGATCATGACCTGAGCCGAAGTCAGACACTTAACCAACTGAGCCACCCAGGCACCCCTCTTACTTCTTTCCTATTAAGAAATTCTCGTATCAAACATGGATTTGATGGTATGACTTTAATCTAGGATTTTTACTCCTGCTTTTGACTTTCTCAAGCAATTAACAGCTTTTCTTTCCCCAGGCCATAGTTCCTTTGATTCTAAGAGGAGTTGCATTTTCTTTACTTTTAAAACTAATCTGTTTTATGAATTGATGACCCAATATCCTTCCTACTCCTGCTGTGGGAAGTGGGGATACTGTATTTCTTCATTACTCTTTGTTAGAACTCAAAACAGAAAGTATACTTCTTCTAGATCTTATGCATTACACTATGTCAGAATACTTTGGGTTGCAAATGACAGAACTTGAACTCCCCAAAAGATGTGTTAGCTCACATAACTGAGAAGTTCAAGAGTAGATCTTAAGACTGCATTAAAAAAAAAAAGCACCCAGAGGCTCAAAGACCACTATTAGGACTTTCTCCACTCTTGGTTTGCATTGCTTTATTCTTCAAAGAGAGTCTTTCCTAGGGGCAGAAGGCAAATGCTTTCAGAGGCTTCATACTCACACATCCTTCCAGTTAAGAAGAACAAACTGAGGGTTTATGGGGGGTGGGAGGGAGGGGTGGGTGGGTGATGGGTATTGAGGGCACCTGTTGGGATGAGCACTGGGTGCTGTATGGAAACTAATTTGACAATAAATTTCATAAAAAAAAAAAAAAAAAAGAATTGCAGTTGAAGAAAGAAATCACTCTGCCAATGTCCATGTCTCAACTTCAGGTCCTGTGTGCCTACCCCTGTCATTGGCAGCCCCCACACTAACATAGAGTTGAGGAAGAGTTTCCCAAAGGAATCTGAAGAAAGAAGGTAGGAAATTACCTACCTTACAAAATAACAAACTCCCATAGTTTACCCACCTTCTAGTAAAGCCACTTTTTAAAAACTTCTAGATAAACATCAATATTTCTGTTCAACTCCATTAAAATAGTTTAGGGGTGCCTGGGTGGCTTGGGTTAAGCATCTGGCTCTTGATTGTGGCTCAAGTCATGATCTCATGGTTGTGAGATCACTGCGTTGGGCTCCCAGCTGAGTGTGGAGCCTGCTTGGGATTCTCTCTCCCTCCCTCTCTCTCTGCCCCTCTCCTACTCATGCTGTCTCTTCCTCAAAATAAATAAAATACAATACAAAAACATAAAATAGTTTAAATCATTTCATGTACTGCATATTTGTCATCTTTCAGCTGCCCACTCTGTTTTATTTTTGAGAAAGCGAGAGAGAGAGTGGAGGAGGGGCAAAGGGAAAGAGAGAGAGAGAAAAAAAGAGAGTGAGAGAGAAAGAATCTTAAACAGTCTCCATAGCCAGCCAAAGCCTAAACACAGGGCTCAGTCTCACGACCAAGTGCCAGAAGCTTAACCAACTGAGCTGCCCAACATTCGAATCCTTTTCTTTTGTTTGCCACTGTGGAAGCATCAGTGGGCAGGCCACAACTCTCACGGAAAGGTGAAAAATACCAATGCTTATTTTAAACTCTCCTAATTAAGGTTTTGGCAGGCAGTGTACGTTTGGCCATCTTCTTGGGGCTTTCAATGTAATCATGGGCAGTGAAGCAGTAGGAAGAGTTAGAATCCATTCTAATGGCAGCAGGAACATCCAAGGCCCAGTAACACCGAGGTAGCAGCAGGGCATTGGTACCCTAATTTATTCCAATGTCATGACAACACCTGTGATTTTAACCACTCAGCTCTCCATGGAGCTCATTCCGTGAGCCTGGATTTCTAGCCTTCCTGTTGATTGTGTGAGCTGTTCACATTGGTGATTACTGTTAACTAATCTACAGACGTTATCAGATTTCACTAGTTTTCCCACTCATGTACTTTTCCTGGTCCAAGATCCAATTCAGAATCCCCATATTACACTTAGTTGTCATGTCTCCTTAGTTTTCTCCAATCTACGGCAATTTCTCGGTTTTCATTATTCAATGCCCTTGACCTTTTTATTTGTATTTTTTTTAAGTTTATTTATTTTGAGAGAGACAGAGAGCATGAGAAGGGGAGGGGGAGAGAGAGAGGGAGAGAGAGAATTCCAGGCAGGTTCTGCATTGTCAGCTTGGAGCCAGAAGTGGGGCTTGAACCCATGAACCGTGAGATCATGACCTGAGCTGAAATTGAGAATTGGATGCTTAACCCACTAAGCCACCCAGGTGCCCCTCAATTCCCTGACCTTTTTAAAAAGTCATTGGCCTGTTACATGTAGAATGTCCCTTAGTTTCAGTTTTTCTGATATTTTCTCATGATCAGATTATGTATTTTTGGTGAGATTATCACAGAACTGATGTGCTCTTATCAGTGCATTACATCAGGGTATTGATATATTTTATTGGTGACATTAAATTTGATCACTTAAAGTGGTGTTTACCAGGTTTTTCTACTGCAAAGTTACAATTGTTCTATTTGTGGTTAAAAAGTATCTTGTGGGGCAATTCTTAGAGGCCATTCTAATATGCTGCTTATATGCTGCTTATACTGACATCTGTTAGTTTTATCTAGAGATGATTTATCTAGTATTCTTTACATGTTCCAGTGTGTTTTTTCCACACCCCCAAGCAATTCTCCCAATTCTCAGTCAATCAACTAGGTGTTTCACAAATTTAACTCAGTTTTGACACTGTCTCTCTGGAGATAGCTTCAGATCCCACAGGTTGAGAGCTCAATCTAACAAGACTGGCCCTATTTCAGACACCAGCCTGAAGTTCAGGTTGGTACCTGTGCTTTTGACTCTTTGGCTATAAATTGGAGGTTCCCACAACCCACTCCTCAGATTTGACTAATTTGCTCAGGTAGCTCACAGAACTCAGAGAAACATTTACTTGCGTTTACCAGCTTCTTATAAAAGATATTATGAAGATAGAGACGAAGAAGAGGTACACAGAGCAAGGTCCAAAAGTGTCCCTAGTGTAGGAGCTTCTGTCCCTGTGGAACTGGGTGTGCCAACCATCCTGCCATGTGGGTTTAACCACCTCAAAGCTCATCAAGCCCTCACTGAAGAGTTGTTCTAGATCTCTACTCTCCAGCTTTCACCCTGCTTCCCCTTCCCAGAGGTTGTAAGTGGGGTTGAAAGTCCCAACCCTCTAATCACTTGGTCTTTCTGATGATCAGTTCCATCCAGATGCTTTCTAGGAGCCCCACCCTGGGTCACCTCATTAGCATAAACTCAGATGTGCTCTAAAGGGGTTCCTTACAAATGACAAAAGATACTCATATCACTCAGGAAATTCCAAGAGTTTTTGGAGCGTTGTGTCAGAAACCAGGGAGAAAGATCGAATATATTTCTTATACCACAGTTTATTGAGTGCAGGAGACAATTATGTACTCTGAGTAGAAACAAAGATTTTGTAAAGGTGAACCTGATTAGAAATTCTTTTCATCAGTAAGTTAAAGATATGGCTGAGATGTTTGCAAAAGTCACAGGAAAAATTGTGTGCAAATGTTAAATTATTTGTGGCATTTTCTACTGCTGCTGAGAAGAGCATAGATGTACAATCCAGTTATCTCTATTTGTGGGGTCAGTATGATTCTTGATGGGAGCAGGGAACTTCTGTGTTGACTCTTACTTCTAATCCCACTTTTCTCTTTGTGCAGAGTAAACCTGGGCCCACAGCAAAGGATGGGGAAAGCTATGTAAACAAGGAGCTACAATTCCTTCAATCCCCAGCCATCTTACACTTGACAGGAAGATAATAAGCAACTACATTTTCTCCATGCAAAAACCCTTCCAGGTTGTGAGTGCCATAAATATAACGGGTAAGTTAGTATGGATACATAGCACTTAATTACCTTAACTGATTAAAAAGAGTACAAACCACTCTCAAACAACATCCCTAGACGTCTTCCCAAGGTAGAGCTAGCCAGACCGTGAGTTACTTTGCCTGTGATTGTCATGTACTTCATGTGCATGAGTTTGGTGTTTTGTTTTTGTTTTCATTATAATACCACTTTCATTGGTGAGGTTCCCATTGCCAGGACAACTAAGAGTAGTCATGAGGTTAATCTTTACCAAAACCATAATCCTTGGCAGGTAGTATCCTTAATTTTCTTACTCCTTGGGTTGAAAAAATGCAAAACACTCTTTACTTCTCTTGGATCTCCTATTTTGTCTAACTTTCCTCAAAAGTTTCTATGTATATACTTCTTGAATTTACTAATCAAACTCATTTTATTGCTACTAGCTCTGATAAAAAACAATATTTAATACACTACGTTCCCTTTAGATTAATAGAACTTTACTCAGTGTTTTGGACAGTAAAGTAGCACATAAATTATTTTTGTGTTTGGGAAAGACATGAAAATCTTCAGGTAGGAACTTCTAGATTAAGATAGGCAAATGAATCACTGTCCCCCAATTTCTAACATAATAATCAACAACTACAACAACAGGAATAATAAAAAAAAAATCACCATCAGCAACTACAGAGAAGGGCCATTAGCTTCAAACACTGGCCGCCAATAAAAGAAAGAGAAAAATTCTGAGCATAGCATAGAGCAATAGTTAGTAAGATTTAATAATAAAGAAAAATAATTCTTTAGGCTTTCAGCCCCAAATAGAAAATTACCTACAATCGAGGGGGAAACTCTATAGTACAGGTGGGGGTGGAATAGAACTGAGAACTTAATGAACCAGATCCACAATACCATAGGTTGTTGTGCTGCACAATATGTTTGGTGCTTAGTCAACCACGGTTTTGTAGAGAGTTTTTTCAACCAGGAAAATTGATTTGTGCAAATCATCCACAAAATTCTTGGCTCAGATCACTAGTGAAGATTGCTTTAAGGACAGCCTTTTGGGCCGATACTACATCTAAATGCTCTGAAAATTTCTCTGGAAAAACATTCCCTAGTAGTTACTCAGACATATTGTTTACTTTACTCAATCCTAGAGAAATTTTATCTTTGCAAGTTTGATAAGAAGTAATCTAACCCCCTTACTTAGGCTAAAATTTATTTCCAGAAAAGCAAGTGGTGGCCAGCATGACACTTCTAACAATGGGGAGTTAAAGACTAGATTGCAATGTTTACATGATTTCAAACTTTATGAACATGAAATAATTGTGCAGTTAGTTTTCCCAATTTTGATAATGAGAATGAATTGTTATAAATGGAATTTAGTGAATTGAAAAGTAAAGTTTCATTGAAATACCAGAATTTTATAGACATTGCAGGAGTAGTATGTAAAAACTGCAAAGATTTTATCCATAATTAGTTCCTATGTTTGTGAACACATTTTTTTTTTTTTTTTTTGGCCACAATACTAATTAAAAAATGTAGTTCCTAGAATTCAAGTCTATATTTCATGCTGCACATCACAACTCCAGCCTTACATTAACATCTTGCTGTAGGGGCGCCTGGGTGATTCAGTCGGTTGAGCCTCCGACTCTTGATTTTGGCTCAGGATCATGTTCCCAGAGTCATGGGATCAAGCCCTGCATTGGGCTCTGTGCTGAGTGTGCTGAATCCCCTCCTTGGGATCCTCTCTCTCTCTCTCTCTCTCTCTCTCTCCCCCTCTCTCCCTGGCTCATACACATGCAATCTCTCTCTCTAAAATAAAAAACAACAACAAAAAACACATCTTTCTGTGGAAGAAAAAGGTGTCAGGTGTCAGTTTCAAACCAGATGAGTAATCATAAAAGACCAGCATTGGTGATACATTACGAATCTGCAACAGCCTCAGGCCTGAAGTGTAAGAGGTGGGAGTTTGTGAGAATCCAGAAAGTTTTAGGAGAGCGCAAGAGGAGCTGGGGCCCTTGTAAAGGAATACAGTTACTACTAAAGCCTAAATTTTATTCATTCTTACTCTCTTTGATATACTGCAGTGTCTTCCATTGGCTAACCCAACTGCCAGATAGAACAAGAACCCTGGTTGATGTTGTCCATGAGTCATTCTCTAGAGTCACAAATCAGGAAAAAGGTGCAAAGTAGATATGGGAGGGCAAACAGAAACTAGCACATTTAATTTCAGTGAAAGTGCAGTTGATTATATTTCTGGCTGTGAATTTTTCTTATATCTGGTCTCCTTCATATTTGGCAGGTCGCTGAAGTCTTCTAAGTTTGTAATTCCTAGAGGAAATAATTTCATAGATCTTGGGATTGGTTCTGATATTGCTTTCTTTGTTATACTGATATGTTCAATTGAAGATTTTATAACTGTCTATAATTGAGGTTTTGGCCTCCCAGATGGTGAGGTATACATCTTTTATAAGTGCAAAAGAACAATAAGGGTATAATGTCATGAAATAGAAGTGATCTATTATGTGGGAGGACAGCTCTTTGATTTATATTACTCTTTTTGTTACTTGTGTATCCTCTATTCTTTGCTATAACATTATTCATGTGTTTACCTCTTTAATATATAGGCCATTTAGCTGTGGTAAGCTTGATCACACATGCAAATGAATAAGTGATAAATATCAAAGGAATAGTATCAGTGTTTAAAAACTTGAAACAGTTCCATGATACTGGGAACTCTTCATTGTTGAAGTCTGTTGTAGCTACCCTTTAAATCTTTGATAATGTCAGTATTGGTCAGTTAATGCTTAAGTCTAAAGAGAATAAATAAGTATTTAAAGTATGTAGTAACAAAAAAGGATGATGATTTTATAACTTAACATTCTCATAATTATTCTTTTTGAGAGTTAATAGTCCAACCTGCTCATGTTTGGACTTTAGTCTTACTTAGTTTCTATTTATAGATGTTTTAGATCTGTTTCCACAGATGTACTCCTACCTTCGTTAAACATAATAATAATATAACATCAGACCTTGGCTATAAGCAACTTTCAAGGTGATATCCTCTGTACAAGATACATGCCACACACTTCCTTCAGCTACGTTTTTCTGAAATTGTAAATCATGCACAACCGTCGCCCAGTCAGCATAAATCATTGAAGATAAAATTTCATTTATTCTAATTACTAAATCAGGAAAGTATATCAACATATTCAGTAAAAGTTTTCCAAAAATGTAAAAATAAAACCTCTTCTGATTGACTGCTAGCTAATAAAAAATAATGTAGCCATTCAATCATTTCACAGCATTCTTGTCTATGAGTTACATGTGTTATTCTAGATTAGTTTTCTTTTTCAAGTTTTTGTACTTGCACACTTGCATCTTTGTTACTAAGTTAGTCTTTTTTGTTCTTGGAGAATGGGAAGTTTGACATACTTAGTGTGCTGTGGGCTGTAAACTATAGTATTAAATTGTTACAATTATGTGAGATCTATATGTTGTATTTTTACTTTCATGTATATGTGTATGAATATGTGGTATGTCCATGTGAAATTTATAGATGTACACTGTGTTGCTTAAAAACTCCAAAGGTGGCAATTTAAAGACTATTTCATTGCAAATAATGGCTTAATGCCTAAAACTGAACAGAGTCCTTCGCAAGGTAAATTAACCAGGGAAATATGCCAATTTTGACTTCATTTCCATCCTATTGAATGACTGCATTCATTCTCTTTAGATTTAAAGCTCTTCAATCTACTGTTCCTCAACACTCTTTATAGAATTCCAGCTTGCTTTTCACCTTTTAACAGTTTAACATAGATGGCTGGATCAAGTCCATTGTTCCAATTGTATGTAGCTTAAAAAGCTCTGCAGTATTTTACTCTTTCCATTGTATCTGGCTTCCCTGAGTGCTCTGCTCACTGCATTTTACTCCTACTCTCCCTGTTTTCTAAACCCATTTATGCCTATTCTTTCTCAAGACACTTGTTCGTCTGGGAGCTCAAATTGACTTCTCTGCATTCTATTTCCTTAACTAAAAATGCACCATTAAGGTTGATTGAACTCTTTTAAAGCACTTCATAAAAAAAAAAAATAAAAAAAAAAGAAAGACCGTAAGAAAGTAGGCTACCAGTGTTTGTAAATACCTGTTCTCAGCCAAATTGATGGGAAGAAATAAGAAATAATTGGAAACTTAAAAATGTTATTGATATATTTTTTTATAGATTAGTCTCTTTTGGTTGTTCTTTGAGAAACATACTGGCAGAACATTTTGAGGAAAGAGGGGGCATTATGTTATAATTAAAGATGGATCAAATAGTACAGCCAAACTGTTAAAGTTATCTAAAACATTTTCTAGAAAAAATGTTTTAAAATAAGCAAGTTGTAAAACATGCAGATCCCTGATTAAAATCTACAGTTTTTAAACCATATAATCTTATTTTTTTTCTATTTAAAATATAGATACTGTTACTTAAAAATAGATGTAACCATAAATGGTTTACAAAAATAGGAAGATCATCACTAACCTTTTTTCTCTTTGTAATGTTTAAAAATGTAACTCTGCTGGTATTAAATATATTTAAGCATTTGTAAGTTAATTAACAGAATTTTATTCAGAGCCTATGGGAACACTCTTATTTTAAATGATACAATATAAGGAAATATCTATTCTAATTTTAAACTTAGCATTTCAGAATCACATGTATTTTATATGGAAAATGATGATATTGATGAGTTGGCCTTTGATTTACTTAAGAGACTATATAGTTAAGGTATGGTCTAATACATAAAACATAAGTGATAAATAATGTGGTTTCAGATAATTACCACTTTCAAAGCTACGTCTGAGTTCCTTAGAATATACTATTCTATTTTGAGGTTACAGCATTTCATGTTTTGGCTATAAAATCATTCATTTTATCTTAATTATAAGGAAAAATCATCACCAAAACAAAATTTAAAGATAAAAAATGCACAGATTTGGTCTGAGAAATGTCTTTTCAGTAGTTTACAAAGTATTTTTATTCACAAATTAAAGACAAAGAATAATAAAGAATATTATAATTCATATTCTTATAAGATAAAAACTTCCAGAAAATAAAATATTACTAATAAAATAACTGTGTGCTTCTTGCTGACCTAGTTCTAATAAAAGGCAGCTGTGAGCTAAAATTGCAATTTTTATACTTTTTTCTTTAAAAATATTTCAACTGAGGTGCCTGGCTGGATCAGTGGGTAGAGTATGTGACTCTTGATCTAGGGGTTGTAAGTTAGAGCACCACGTTGGGTGTAGAGATTACTTTAAAAAAGTCTTTAAAAATATTTTATTTGTGAAGGTAAATGCAGAGAGATGAATAAGAAGAGTAGTTAAGCACTTGGAGGTCATCCAGAAGCTCTAAGTATTATAGTAAGAGGAATAAAAAAAAAACCCAGCCAGTTTCTTTCTCATAAAAAGAACTGATTTGATCAGATTCATTGAATAACCAACAGAACTTGGCCGTAAGTGCTTGCTTCTACTCTTATAGAACTGTAAATAATTTACTTCTTTTTATGTAGGTAACATTTAATTGAAGCTAAGAGCCCATAGCATGACTAACAAACAGTAAGATCTAATGTTTAAAAACATTAAACAGTTTTTATAATGTATGAAATATTATGAATAAAGAGTGAAATGGCATGTTACTTAAATGCAAGAATTATTTTAAAACTGGTCATGAGTGCCTGCAAACATACACACAGTGCATACTAAATATTCTAGGCAAAAATATGTGCATGACCATAGTTAATTTTGTGTCAACAATCAGAGAAGTCTAGAACAATACAAAAAGAAGTAAATAATAAAGTTCTTATTGGATAATTACTTTATTATGGTCAATCTTCATATACAGAAATCAGAAGATCACTTTGACATCATCTATATTCAGTTCAGCGTTACAGGCTCCTAACCTATAAAGTGCCCTAACTTTAGTTTTCAAGGTTGTTTGTGGAAATGTTTTTTAATTTAAAACAAGTCTATATTCATGCATATGACTGCATGCAAAATAAATCTGTCAGGACATTTGCTGGGGGCAAAGAACTAATTTTACTGTGGAAATTATGCATTTTCCTTAAGCTAAATATACTGGAAGAGGATGAATAGTTTATAGCTTTTACATACATTAGGGCTCTACTACTGCTGATTACATATTAGTAATAATTAAATGTCAGTTCACTTGTAGTAATTGAAAAAGTAATGAATTTGGAGTGGAAAAAAACCCTAGGATTTGGTATGATATCTACTCTTTTCCTTGAGCCAGTTTCTTTATAAATGGAGACAATAAATGTCTTATCTACTTCATAGAGTGGTATTAGGATAAACTATGTAAAATATGGGCTAGTAGTTTGTAAATTTAAAGCACTATTTGCCTGTTTTGTTGTAATAAGTTGTGAGGTATGTTACAAATAATTTGTAACTATAACTTAAAATTGCTCAGTTTGTGAATTACTTACTTAAATAATTTAGGGCAGATTTAAAGTCACTCCTAGGAGTGCCTGGGTGGTTCAATCAGTTGGGCATCATCTCAGCTCAGGTCATGATCTTGTGGTCCGTGGGTTCAAGCCCCGCATCAGGCTCTGTGCTGGCAGCTCAGAGCCTGGAGCCTGTATCTGATTCTTTGTCTCCCTCTCTCTCTCTGCCCTTCTCCCACTCCCGCTCTGTCTCTCTCAAAAATAAATAATAAAAAAAAAAATTAAAAAACATTAAAAAAATAAAGTCATTCCTACAAAAACATCTCTCATGTTCAATTACATTTTTTTGTTTTGTTGAACAGGAAAGGGATGCAGTTATAGCTATTATTTTATGAACTGCACATAACCAACAGTTTAACCTATCTAGGCATTTTCAGGGGATTATGTTGTATATCATGTCAGTGTCATCTGCCATCATGGCAGAAAAAAATTCAGAACTGTGCAAATTACCTTAGTAATGATCTTCCTCATTGCTTTTATATGAAATAATTTATCACATTTTCCCATTTTTAAAATGTTTTTATTTATTGAGAGAGAGAGAGAGAGAGAGTGCGCGCGCGTGAGTGGGGGGAGGGAGAGGGAGACAGAGAGAGGGAGACACAGAATCTGAAGCAGGCCCCAGGCTCTGAGCTGTCAGCACAGAGCCCAACATGGGGTTAAACCTATGAACTGTGAGATCATGACCTGAGCTGAAGATGGACACTTAACTGACTGAGCCACCCAGGCGCCCCTATCACGTTTTATGTTAAAATGTTCTAAAGGTTGGATCTGTGTCTATTTTCTGTATGTCGCCTAATAATGCCTAAATACATGTTAATATTTTTTAATGTTATATCAAATTATGTATTATAAATTCATTTACTTCTTTCAGGAAATTCAGATGTAATTAAAAATTTATAATAGAAATGATATCTCAAGATTTAACAATGTGTAGTACATAAAAATCAAATGATCATCTCAAGTATATTCCAAATGGATAGGAAAAATGGTTGGAGAAAATATGCTAAATGTTAAGTGGATGCTGAATAATGAGTTATGTTTTCCTGCTTTATACTTTTCTAATTCTTGTAAATTCTTTTTGTCTAATGAAAGCCAGTTGCACTTATTTTTCCCACCAGATTTATTATTTGAAAAGGCAATTTTCATTATAAAAGTAACACATATTCAGTATTTCATTTATACATTATCATCAAAGAAAAAAAGCTGGCGATGCCAAGTTAGTAACAAAGAATGAAGAGCAGACACTCATCCAAACACTGTAAGGGAAGCAGTTGTTAAAACTAAAGGGCAAGAAAGACATCTTCTGGACATCATAAGAACTGCAGAGTTGTTTTTTAAACAAAGGATCTTATTTTCAGCTAAGAGTAACAGTTGTTTAAAAACCACACATTAAAAAGTATAAAATCAATCTGTATTGGGTTTGAAATTTTAAGCATTACATGATTAAATCATAAGCATATATAGCATTTGAAGAAGAAAAGATACAATATTGTTGCAAACACATTGGAATTAGTTTCCAAAATATCTTTAAGCCTATTTCCAGGTAGATTAAAAAATACAAATATTTTAGTAAAAATTTATTTTCATGTAAGGAACATCTAAAATAGTATGAAAACTACATGCAGTGTTGAACCAATACTTGGAAAATTTTAGTAGAATAATTCATGAATTGTAGAGCCCATTTATATCAAAATATGATTGGCAATTTAGTCATTAATTTAAAGAGCTGTATCTAATAAAACAATCAAATTCAAAACCATATTTGATTTATTTGTGATGTGCCCTAGTACTATGCAGTGTAAAATTTTAGATAAATTATTTCCAGTGAAATAAATTATAAAGGATCTCAAATTTAAAAGTGTCCACTCAGTTTGAACATATGTTCTTTTTAGCCTCAAACTGCTTGTACACTATGGGTACAATTAACACATTTTGTATTTGAAATAGTTCTTTTTTATTCTTAGAGCACGAATGCCTGGTTGCACCTGCAATTAGCCACCTTCAGGAAGTACTACTGATGCCCAAAATTTGCATGTCTAAACAATTCTTAGGACAGATCTGGCTTAAGTGTACTTTTCCCCAATTTTAGTCCTAAAAAACTAGTTTGTAATTCAATGAGCAAAGCTCAACTTGCTTTAGTAATAGCTGTGTTTGGTAAGAAATGTATACTTTAGTTTTTGTTAACTTCAAACGAACAGATATTCAGCAAATAAAATATGCATATTTACTAGAATTACCTTTTCTTAGTATCTTCATATGACAGACCACAATAAGAGTTTGTAACTAAATGCTTCCAATATCAGCACTAAATATTTGATTCTCTGGACTTTGTTTTACGCTACTTCTATCTTTTCAAATTGTAGGATATAATGGTTCATGATTTTTTTAATATAGAAATTCAAATGAAAAATTAAGATAATCATAAAGTTTAAGAGAGGTGATATTAAAGTAAAATTCAACCAGGGTGACAGAAATTATCATCATATGGAACTGAAGTGCTTCAGTAAAATAAGTAACATGATTATCTTATATATTATATTTCCACCAACACTGTCTGCTAATTTTGGTACAACTACTAAACAGAAATAGGTTTCTTGGTGTATATTCATTTCTCTTTAGGCAGTTACATTCGATTTGATCTTGGAAAGTGGCTGCCAGGAATTCTGTCAGAAATAAGATATTTATAAGTCAAATAATATGACTTATTTTCCTAATGGATCAGCTACTTTAAGGTCATTCTGCAGTAAATAATTTCTGTAATTTATATGTGTTCAATTCCAAAAAGACAGTGCAGTAGAGAAAATGATCCTATTTTTGGACATTTAAAAATCAGGTTATCCTGAGGACTGATAATAGGAAGGAAGTCAGTACATCAAGAGCCAGGCCTACACTAGATCTGCTGTTGAGTAGGTCACTAATAGATGAATTGGAGCTTGGCTCCAAAGAAGCTGGGGGACAGGTAATAACTGGAAATCTAGGCAGACAGGTGTTGAACAGAGTGGATTCTTAATGAGAATTAGTAGGTTCTTAGGCACTGAGCTGGCCTCCAGGGAGAGGGTCCAGACTGGAGGAGAGGCAAATCGGAACTACAGGAAGAGGTTTGAAGAATCAACAAAATTCTTGGTGTTTCGTGATTTCAGAGTTGAATTTATCTTGTTGTTCAAAATGTAAGTGAATCATGTTGCACATTTAGTGAGAAGTGACTTCAGAGAGAATATAATTACAAGTGTTTATTTCAGTGTTCCCTCATGTAAGCATCAGGTGAGCACTATTCTACCTTGATAGCCATTTCTAAGTCTTTTTGAATTATGAAGTAAATATACTGGACTTTGGGAAAGGTTTTGTGAATGTGGGAGAAGCCTTATGCTATCTGACAGCTTCTCCCTGCTCTCAGTAAATAAATAATAGTATCCAATAATGTTTTCTATTTTTATACATGACTAGCAAATTTGGGGAGTTTTTTTTTTTAATGATGAGAAATGATGTTAAAACACAGAATAGTTTTACCTTCCTTCATCTGGGTTGCTCTGGTACATTTGTGTAGTTGGAGATGTCATATTCTGATGTGATAAAAGAGGCGGAGAGGGATCTATTCCTCTGAGTTGCCGAAAAGCTATTTCTGCATGGATGCTCCGAGGATTATTTGTCAGAGTCCCTGCATTCTTGTTTTTTTTGTCTGAAATTAGGAATTGTGAAAGAATGAGAAGCAGTAAGTAATGAAATGAATTAAGTAATAAAGCTTGGCTGCCCTTGAGCTGAATGTATCCTGTACATATTTCATAACATGAATTTAAAATTTTAAATAAAATTATGGAATTGGAATATATTTCTAGCACTCAATGCTGCTTAAATGTCTGAGTTAGTGAATCTATTTGATTATTTCTAGGTAATTTTTAAAAATATAAATATCTAGAGCTGTGTGCTGTAATAAATGTACAGACAAAGTGACCATAATTTTTCAAAATAAAAATCGGGGCAACATAGTCAGAAGATAGGAGAGAAATTATAAGACTTTTCAAGAAAAACCTCAAATATAGTCACAGACAAATTTTGAAGACAGATCTGAGGATGTTATGGAGATGAATTCAGGAATGAACTAGTGCCAGGAAAAAAAAAAAAAGATATTGATGCCATTCCCGAAGAGGACATTGTACTGTTAAGGAGGCTAAAAATTTAGTATGTCCTATTTTACTAATAGTTATATCTATCAGACAGAAGCATAAAAATTCTCACCGTGACTAAAATCTTAAAGCCATTTAGTATGTAGAAGTATGAAAAATAAGTTAAAAAAATAACATCTTAACAAAGTAAATGATTTGGGGTTTCTTTTAACTGAGTTTCTTCTTGAAATAATCACACAGAACAATATACTGTTCTTGGTAGGCTCTTAGATCATTTTATAAATTCATGATGTTCAATTTTATTGCCACCAGTGGTCCCAAGCAAAGTGGAATGTTACAGGGAATGGAAGAGGTGAGCCCTGAGAGGAGTGGCTATCCCCACTTTCACCAACAAGATAGCCAGTGAAGATATGGAATTAGGGAATAGGTTTGATCTAAGCCTGAATTAAAATGTGTGTAATAGAAGGATACATTTCCATGCCCTGTCCTTTTAATATACTCCCTCCTTTCGAGCTGTATCTCTTGAAACTTTTCTCTAGTATTAGCTGCATGCTTTACTTGTGGTTTCAAGAATAAAATCCAATCTTCTCTTTGTACCCCAAGAATCTGTTGTCACAGATATTTTTAAACCTCTGATTTCTACTTTTAGCAGGATGTACAAAAGAATTGGTTTTAGCAGTTATACGCTATGAAAACAAAGCCTTTGAAAATACATAATTCAGAAAATAATTGTGCAAGTATCACAAAGTTCCCATTACGAGCAAATGTTTAGTTACAAAATATTAGTAGTTGAACAAAACTCCCCAAAACTATAGACTCTAAAGTCAGAATGGCCACATGAAACTTGAACAAACACGCAATTTTAGGAAATGTAAATTTAAAAATGCAATTTTAAGTAGTATTAGAAGTCAAAGTGAGATTTTTGTTTCAAATGAAGTGTTTGTTTGCTTTTACGTTCATTCTGAAACTTTTTGTCAAAATACCTTCAGCTTCAGGAGTTAAAGTGAAGTCAGATCCCAAGTAATGGCTAAATCCACTAGGCAGAATTACATTTGTTATCTTCATGGGAGGAGCTTTCACTTGGCCAAATGACCCACCATCCATTGGACAGTTGGTAACAGGAATGAGCTACATAATAAAATAAAACCAGTTAAGAATGTCTCATTTCCAAAACTCAGATCAATAGATTTAGTCCTTACTGCAAGCCCCACTTGATAATTTAAAAATTTTTAGGTCAAGAGTTATATGCCTAAACTGAGTTGGTATGAGGCAGAAACTGAAACAGTCTTTTGAACCTTTAACCTCTCTCAGAACCTTATGTTCTGTCTTTTCAGATTGTACTGTACTCATCAGTAGTATGACGGCATCTCCCTCTCTCCATAGGATCTCAATGAGGTAAGTGGAGAATTAAGAAAATGAGAATTAAACTTTTTCTCCTTTGTAACATTTCTTTTTCTCTTTTTCTTCTTTTCTCTTCTCTTTCTTTTCTTTTCTTTTCTTTTCTTTTCTCTTCTCTTTTCTTTTTTACTGAGCAGGAATTTCTAGATAGTAAGCGTTATATCTTCAACATCTTTATAATCCTCATATTACCTCATCAGGTGCCTTGCAGTTAATTAGTTTTTCAAAAACAAGTAAATAAATGGAGACTAAGAAAAGCATCTTATAACAATCACTTAATGAATGTGCTAACTCTCTAAATGGTGTTTACATTTTAAGTTAGTTGAGGATTAAGAGGCTTTTAAAAGAATTTCAGGAATCAGCAAACAGAGGAGACAAGTATTTTAGGCTGGAGACTCTTGGTTTCCCTAGAAATTTATGCTTGCTCTGTCTTAAGACTGACTTTGTTTATACTTTTAAAAATATGAATTCTGAATATATGAGTCAACTTACTTAGAAATATAAGTGTTTGCCATTAGTGTAAAATGGCCAATTACCCTGTTTTAATAAGTGTCAACAAGAATGCAGCTTTGTAATGAGCACTAAAATATCAGGCTTTTTACTAAAGATGCTCAGTCCCAAATTCCCTAACTAATTCCTTTTTAGAGTTTCTTCCCATCACTAATCTAGAATGTTGTCACATTTTCTTCTGAAACCAAAAGGACCAAAATGTTTTGGTTTAAAGGACAACTTTAGAGTTAATTATCTTTACTTGCTCTTAAAAAAGAAAGAACAGCAGTAACTGAAAGAAAAATGAATTAGACTGAAGTGATAAACTTGAAAAAGGATTGTTTTTGTGTCTTCTGAATAGCTAAAAGAAATGATGGCTCAATTTTATTCTAGCCATGAAAATAAACATTGTTATTGAATCTTAAAATAGATTTCTCTGGGGCACTTGGCTGGCTCAGTTGGAAGAGCATGTGACTCTTGATCTTGGGGTCATGAGTTCAGGCCCTACATTGGCTGTAGAGATTAATTAAAAATAAAGAAATATGGGTGCCTGGGTGGCTCGGTCGGTTAAGCATCAACTTTGGCTCAGGTCTCAATCTCACCATTTGTGGGTTCGAGCCCCGTGTCTGACTCTGTGCTGACAGCTCAGAGCCTGGAATCTGCTTTGGATTCTGTCTCCTTCTCTCTCTGCCCCTCCCCCACGTGTGTGTGTGTGTGTGTGTGTGTGTGTGTGTGTGTGTGTGCTGTCTCTCTCTCAAAAATAAACATTATAAAATTTTAAAGATCTAAAAAAGGATTTCTCTAAAATAAAGACTTTGGATATCCCCCTTATTTTATTAACCATGTATAGACAAATCAAAAAATAATTTTTAATAAAATGCTTACATATAGAATAAGTGGAAAAATAATTAAGTTTTTTTATATGGCACTGATTCAAATGGCAAGAATACATGTCTAGATTCACTCAAGGCATATTATCATACCATATATAGTAATGGGAAAAATCTGAATTCACTGTATGAGAAATAGAAAAGAATAACCAAGAAGCAAGTCCTTTAGTAAAATACTTATCGACTAAAATTTGAGTTTGTGTATTTTTTCTGCTACATGAAACTAATAAAAAATATATATGGAAATTAGGATCTTTAAAGTTTCTCTAAGTGATTTCTTTATATGTAATTTGGTGAATTTATATGTAATTTTTCAAATTAGCCAACATTACCTTAAAATACAATTTATAAATTTTAATGTGACAGTCTTTATAGTTCTCTCACCTGGAGCCCTCACATATGTGGTATGGGAGGCAGAATAGTGCCCCCCCAAAAAACAAAGATGTCCACACTGAATTTCCAAAACCTGTGAATATATTACCTTACATGACAAAAGGGACTTTGCAGACATAATTACATTGGATTTTGAGGTGAGGAAATGATCTTTGATTATCTAGGTGGTCTCAGTACAATCACAAGAGTCCTTATAAGAAGGAGGGAGTCAGGAGGGTCAGAGACAGAGAAGATGTACGGATGGAATCAGAAGTGGAAGTGATGCTATTGCTGGAAGAGGACCGTGAGCCAAGGAATGCAGATAACTTCCAGAAGTTTGAAAAGGCAAAGAACAAATTCTCTCCTTGAGCTCCAGAAGAAATATAGGACTAACTGCCTGTGTTTAGCCCTGTAAGACCAGTTTTTGGACTTCTGACCTCTAGAATTATAAGATAATAAATTTGTGTTGTTTCAAGCCACTAAATTTGAGTAATTTATTACAGCAGCAGTGGGAAACTCAAGTTTCCTTTAGTTTTCCACTTCTGGAAGTAAGAAATGACTTGCTCCAGGAATATAAAATAGAGAGGGGAAAGGAGCCTTAGATCACTGACCTAAATTTTATTTGCTTATTTGCTCTCTTTTGAAAGACTAGGACCTGTGACAGTAATTTCAGTAGATCACATTAGATGGTGCTCTTTCTTAGTTAAGTCATACAAATTAGTAGCTAAGATTTTTTTTTTCAGAAAGCATAATTTTTAGAATAATTTTTATAGATATAACCTACAAATGAACCACTTCCTTTGCCTAATGTAGATAATATTTATTAACATTGTACAACTTTAAGTCTTGCAGGTCTCTGTGACTACTTTGACCTATAATAGAAGCTCCTTGGTTAACCAAAAAATGTCAAGGTTGATGAAAAAAATCAGGGAATAACTAAGAATTGTATATATAATTCATGTTTATTTTTTAGATTTATTTAAAAAAATTTTTTTAAGTTAATTTTATTTATTTTGAGAGAGAGAGAGAGAGAGAGATAGAGCAAGCAGGGGAGGGACAGAGAGAGAGGGAGATAGAATCCCAAACAGCCTCTCCACCATCAGCACAAAGCCTGATGCAGGGTTTGAATTCACAAACCATGAGATCATGACCTGAGCTGAAATCAAGAGTCAGATGCTTAACTGACTAAGCCACCCAGGCACCCCTATTTTTTAGTCATAAAACATAAATGTACATGCACTCATGAATCTTGTGATGGCTAAGGCCTTTTCTGTAAGAGTCCCTTGATTGGTATTTTATCTCATTGTTCTTAGATAAAGCTATCCTTAATGTTTTGCCTACAACTTCCAGTTTTGGTTTCTTTAAAGTAGTAAGAATATAAAGACATGTGGAGAAAATTTGAACACAAGAATTTTTAAAATAATTTTCCCACATATTGTGTTTGAATTTCTATAATTTTCTCCCATTTTTTACAAGATTTTCCTCCTAACCTATTTGACACTATTTGTGTGTGTGTGTGTGTGTGTGTGTGATTGATCTTTATCCAGATTTTCCAAAGTACCCTATTTTGGTTATCACAGAAATATACAAATAGTAATTTAGAATTTGCATTTATAGCATATCTGGCTTTTTAAGATAAAAGAACTGACATATACGTTTTTGACAAAACAGCCAGCTCTTGATAAATATGTAAATCTGCTGAAGGCAGAAGTGGGCTGGAGAAGAGCCTTCTAGTATCAAACTTCCAGTGTGCTCTGGGAATCGATTTATTTTACAGAAGGGATGGAGAGTGCTGGGTAATCCATTGATTAAGTAAAAGCATCTATGGTAATCTTTTCTTTTCAATATGAGTTTCAAAAGTGTTATTTGTTAACTGACTGATGTCCTTGCTCTCTGGCTTTCACTTACTTTAGAGGTTCATTTACCTTCTTAACTGCCCCACCTTAGTCTAGGTCTTCATAATCTCTAAAAGCCTCTTAACTGGCTTCCCTGCTTCCAGCCTCTTCTTTCTCAAATCTTGCAAAGGCACAGCTCTAATAAGGTTACTTCTTTGTTCAAAAACTATAGCTTTTCCGGGTTAAGTTTAGTCTTTGGAGGATGGTCATGAAGAATCCTGGTGGCCAAGGACAGAATTTCCTAATGGTATGCTTTGTGGCTTCTCTCTCTAAACTCTTTCATGTCATGGTCAGATACCTTTTTAGCGTTCATGGGTAAAAGGCACAATTATTCTGGCCGACAAGAAAGAAGCACACATCTCCCTTGTTAGATGAACTACATAGTCCAGAGTGTTGAGGTCAGAATTCCTTCCTTCCCTTCCTATCTGCTAAACTGAAAGAGTTTGCTAGTTTCTGTTTATAGAAGTGATATGTTATAGTTTCTTACCTTCTAGCATTATCTCACATATTGAGCAAGAGGTACACAGATTTTATTTTATTTTTAATATTTATTTATTTTTGAGAGAGAAAGCAGGGAGGGGCAGAGAGAGAGGGAGACAGAGGATCTGAAGCAGGCTTCTTGCTGGCAGCACAAAGTCCGACGTGGGCTTAAAGTCACAAACCGTGAGATCATGACCTGAGCCGAAATCAAGAGTTGGGCGCTTAACCAACTGAGCCATCCAGGCACCCCAAGATTTTAAATAATTTTCTTTATATCAAACTACATTATTAGAAAAAGGAGCTTCCCTGGAATTTGCATGTATGTATATGCTCTATTCACCAGATCAAGATGCTTTTGATAGTAATCACTAAAATGGATACTAAAATAGTCTACCAGAACATCATAGCCCAGATTTACCCAGTAAATTGGTTTTAATTTGTTAATAATGATATATTTTAAAAGGAAAAGTATAAATAATAGAAGTATTACCGAAGTTTTCTTTGCTTGTAGTTCAGAGAATTGAAATTCAGCTTTTGCCCTATCATCTGAATTCACAGGAATTCCGTCTAACATCTGTAAGTTAGGCAGCCGAAATATGAGCATGTGGCGATGTAGTGTTTTTCTGCAAATCTGAATAAAGTTAAAAATAACAATGTATTTCTTAAAAAAACTTTTATTTCAAAGATTAACCTTTATAGAGAAAGAAATTTAACCTGGGCACCAAAAATGACAGATAATAGCTAATTTGTAGTGTTAGCTGATACAAATATGAGCTCCCTTTTTGAAAGATTTCTCAATTTCTTGTTATACTAAATGAAGATTAGAACTTTTTTGGTAACCAAGACTACCATTTAGACGTGTAGTCTCTTTTTAGAGCATATAATATTGTTCATTAACTACAGGCAATCTCAACTCATGAATAGGATTATGCTATAAAAATTCATTTATGAGTAATTACTTTGAAACGTATATGGTATTTTCCCATAGGCACTGTCCAATTGAATTCAGTACACATCTGTTGGATTGTATAATCCATCCCTTCATAGTTTGTCAGCCTACTCTGAAAAATATTTGCATGTGTACATAAGAAGGTATATAGGAAGAGTTAACATAGTAGGCCTGAAACTGTTATCTTTAGAAAGGTCTGCTTGCAAGGATAGCTCTTGACTAGTTTTTGGTACTTGGATTTTGGAAGTGTTCCCACCATTCCTTAACTGATTAAAGGTAGTTCACTGTGCCTAGACTGCTTACCCAAATGATATGCTTTATGGTCAACTTGCTTTCCTTCTGGGAGTCTGGAGTTTTGGTATGTGATGGGCATTGGGTACATATGTGACCAACTTCCAACAAAATTCTTGAATGCTAAGTGTAGTGGAATTTCCTGAGTAGAAACATAAACACATGTTGCTGCATTTTTGTTGCTGGGTGAAGAGTATGTACTATGTGACCCTTCTCTCCCTCATGGGAGAGAAAGAGCATAAGGAAGCCTACTTATCAATTCTCCAGACTCCACCTGTGTCTTTTTTCCTCATCACCTGGCTGTGAATCCTCACTATGTCATTTAATAAATTTTAGCCATGAGTACAATGATATGCTAAGTCCCTTGAGTTCTTTTAGCAAATCTCTGAATGTGGGGGTGTTCTTGGGGGACTGACAGCAAAGAAAAAGTATATAGCACATCTTGTGATCATGAAGAAGAGACAAAAAGAGACAAATTTTCATCAAAGGGGAATGAATAAACAATCTATTTTATTATTATTATTATTTTTTTTTTGAGAGAGAGAGAGAGAAAGTGTGTGAGTGGGGGAGGAGGAGAAAGGTAAAGGGAGGAGAGAGAATCTCAAGGAGGCTCCATGCCCAGTGTGGATCCCGAAGTAGGGCTCGCCCTCAAGACCTGAGCTGAAACAAGAGTTGGACACTTAACTGACTGAACCACCCAGGCATGCCAACAATCTATTTTTTTCTAATGTAGTGTATATATATATATATATATATATATATATATATATATATATATATAATAGAGGTTTAAAAAATGAACCACATTATAGGCCAGAAAGAAAGTCTTATAAATACCAAAGAATGTATAGACTGTCTCCTCTGACCAAAACACAGTAACAGAAATAAATGACAAAGAGATAACAAAAAACACTTCATAGGTTTGAAATTCACACACAGACACACACACACACACACACACACACACACCTCTCAATCATTCATGGAATAAAGAAGAAATCCTTTGGAGACTAGATTTTAAGAAATAAAGAACAGGAAAAATACTACATATCAAAACTTTTAATATGCTGCTAAGCAGTGTTTTGAAACCTAAAAATGAACTAGACATCCTACTTAAGAATTTTTTTTAAAGTAAATTCCCTTTTAACAATATTTTTTCTTCTGATCTGTGAGCATGGGATTTTTTTTTCATTTCATTGTGTCATCTTTAATTTCTTTCATCAGTGTTTTATAGTTTTCAGAGTACAGGTCTTTCATCTCTTTGGTTAGGTTTAGTCCTAGGCATCTTATTGTTTTTGGTGCAATTTTAAGTGGGATAGATTCCTTAATTTCTCTTTGTGTTGCTTCAGTATTGGTGTATAGAAATGCAACAGATTTCTGTACATTGATTTTGTACCCTGCAACTTTCCTGAATTCATTTCACAGTTCTAGCAGTTTTTTGGTGGAGTTTTTCAGGTTTTCTATATGGAGTATCATGTCATCAGCAAATAGTGAAAGTTTTACTTCTTCCTTGCTGATCTGGATTCCTCATTTCTTTTTGTTATCTGATTGCTGTGGCTAGGAAATCTAGTACTGTGTTAAATAACAGTGGTGAAAGTGGACATTCCTGTCTTGTTCCTGACCGTAGAGGAAAAGCTCTCAGTATTTCCCCATTGAGGATGATATTGGGTGTGGGTTTCATAGATGGCCTTTATTACATTGAGGTATGTTACCTCTAAACCTACTTTGTGTCGGGTTTTTTATCATGAATGGATGTACTTTGTCAAATACTTTTTCTGTATCTATTGAAATGATCAGATGGTTCTTATCCTTTCTTTTATTAATGTGATGTATTTGCAAGTATTGAACCATCCTTGCAACCCAGGAATGAATCTCACTTGATGGTGAATTATTTTTTTTAATGTATTGTTGGATTTGGTTTGCTAGTACTTTGTTGAGGATATTTGCATCTATGTTTATCTCTGTTTATCAGAGATATTGGAGTGTAGTTCTTTTTTGTGTTTGGCGTCTTTATCTGGTTTTGATATCTGGTCAGGGTAATGCTAACCTCAAAGAATAAATTTAGAAGTTTTCTTTTCTTTTGTATTTTTTGGAATAGTTTGAGAAGAATGGGTACTAACTCTTCTTTAAATGTTTGGTAGAATTCACCTGTGAAGCCATCTGATTCTGGACTTTTGTTGAAGTTTTTTGATTACTGATTCAATGTCTTTGCTGGTTATTGGTCTGTCCAAATTTTCTATTTCTTCCTGTTTCACTTTTGGTAATTAATATGTTTCTAGAAATTTATTCATTTCTTCTAGGTTGTCCAATTTCTTGGCATACGATTTTTCATAATATTGTCTTATAATTATATTTCTGTGGTGTTTGTTGTCATTTCTCCTCTCTCATCTGTGACTTTATTTATTTGGGTCCTTTCTTTTTTCTTTTTGATGAGTCCGACTAGAGGTTTATCAATTTTATTAATTTTTTTCAAAGAACTACCTCCTGGTTTCATCGATATGTTCTATTATTTTTTTAGTTTCTATATCTTTTATTCTAAACTTTATTTTTTCCTTCCTTCTGCTGGCTTTGAGCTTCATTTGTTGTTCTTTTTGTAGCTCCTTCAGTTTAAGGTTAAGTTGTTTATTTGAGATTCTTTTTTCTTGCTTCTTAAGGTAGACCTATGTTGCTATCTACTTCCCTCTTAGAACCACTTTTGCTGCATCCCAAAGATTTTGGACTGATATGTTGTCATTTTCATTTGTTTCCATGTATTTTTTAAATTTATTTTTTTATTTTCTGGTTGATCCACTCATTGTTTAGTAGCATGTTATTTAACTTCTATTTATTTGTGGTCTATCCAGATTTTTTTCTTGTGGTTGACTTCTAGTTTCATAATGTTGTGGTCAGAAAAGGTGCATGGTATAATTTTGATCTTCCTGAATTTGGTGAAGCCTGTTTTGTGGCCTAATATGTGATCTGTTCTGGAGAATGTTCCAGGTGCACTTGAAAAGAATCTGTATTCTGCTGTTTTAAGGTGGAATGTTCTGGATATATCTGTTAAGTTCATCAAGTCCAGTGTGTTATTATTCAAAACCATTGTTTCTTTGTTGATTTTCTGTTTAGATGATCATGTCCATTGATGTAAGTGGGATGTTAAAGTTCCCTACTATTATTGTATTATTATCAGCTAGTCCCTTTATGTTTGTTATTAATTGTTTTATGTAATTGAGTCCTCCCATGTTGGATGCATAAATATTTACAATTGTTATATCTTCTTATTGGATTATCCCCTTTATTATTATATAGTGCCCTTCTTTGTCTCTTGTTAAAATGTCTATAATAACCAAAGCAATATATGTTTTAATGCAAGTCGTATCAAAATACCAACAGCATTTTTTTACAGAGCTAGAACAAACAATCCTAAAATTTGTATGGAACCACAAAAGACATTTAAAAGCTCAAGAAATCTTGAAAAATAAAAGCAAAGCTGGAGGGATCACAATTTTGGACTTCAAGTTATATTACAAAGCTGTATTAATCAAAACAGTATGGTATCAGCATAAAAATAGACACATAGATCAATGGAACAAAACAGAAAACCTAGAAATGAACTCACAATAATATGGTTAATTAATCTACAACAAAGCAGGAAAGAATATCCCATGGAAAAAGACAGTCTTTTTAACAAATGGTTTGGGAAAACTTGACAGCTACATGCAAAAGAATGGAACTGGACCACTTTCTTACACCATACACAAAAATAAATTCAAAATGGATTAAAAACTTAAATGTGAGATCTGAAACAATAAGAATCCTAGAAGAGAACACAGGGCAGTAATTTATTTGACATTGGCCATAGCAACTTCTTTTTAGATATGTCTCTTGAGGCAAAGGAAACAAAAGCAAAAATAGACTAATGGGACTACACCAAAATGAAAAGCTTCTGCACAGCAAAGGAAACAACCAATAAAGCTAAAAGAGAACCTACTGAAGGGAGAAGATATTTGCAAATGACATATCCAATAAAGGGTTAGCATCCAAAATATATAGAGAACGTGTAAAACTCAACACCCCAAAACAAAATAATCTAATCAAAAATGTGCAGAAGACCCAAAAGACATTTTTCCAGAGAAGACATATAGATGGCCAACAGGCACATGAAAAGATGCTGAATATCACTCATCATCAGGGACATGCAAATCAAAACCTGTCATAGTGGCTAAAATCAACAACACAGGAAACAACAGATGTTGGTGAGGATGTGGAGAAAGGGGAACCCTCTTGCACTGTTGCTGGGAATGCAAACTAATGCAGCCACTCTGGAAAACAGTATGGAGGTTCCTCAAAAAGTTAAAAATAGAAGTACCTGATGATCCAGCAATCACACTACTGGATATTTACCTAAAGAATACAGAAACACTAATTCAAAGGGATATATGCATCCTGATGTTTGCAGCAGCATCATGTACAATAGTCAAATTATGGAAACAGCCATCAATTGACTTATCAATTGATGAATGGATAAAGATGTCACACCACACACACACACACACACACACACACAGGAATATTACTCAGCCATAAAAAAGAATGAAATCTTGCCATTTGAAATGACATGGATGGACCTAGAGAGTATACTGTGAAGTGAAATAAGTCAGGCAGAGAAAGACAAATACCATATGATTTCACTCATATGTGGAATTTGAGAAAAAAAATGAACAAAGGGGTAAAAAGAGAGAGAAGTAAAGCAAGAAACAGACTCTTAACTATAGAGAACAATCAGATGGTTACCAGAAGAGAGGTGGGTGGGGGAATGGGTTAAATAGGGGATGGGGATTAAGAAGCGCACTTGTAATGAGCATCAGGTTATGTATTTAAGTGTGGAATCACTACATTGTACAACTGCAACCACTATAACACTGTATGCTAACTGGAAGTAAAATAAAAACTTAAAACAAATAAAAAGCTGAACCACAGAATCAGTATTATGCTAAAAATAGTTTTAATAATAATGTTAAAAATGTTTAAAAAAGTAAATTCCAAGAAACTGAAAGATGGAAACAAGGGTAGGACTTAGTGAAATAAAAAACAAATAAACCACTTGATAAATCCAAAACATGGTTCTTTGGAGATACTAATACGATAAACAAAATAAGTCTTAAGCAAGACTTATCAAGAATAAAAGAGAAAAAGTAAAAATCAACAAATTTAGGTATAAAAAAGGTGACAAAACATAAATATAGAGGACATTTTTAAAATTCAGGAGAATATTATATAGTAATACATTTAAAATTTATAAAAAATTACAAGTTTATAGAAGAATATAACTTCTCAATACTGACTTTTGAAGAAATAGAAAACATTACTAGATTTATAGCCATTAAAGAATTTGAATAAGTAGTTTAAAACCTAACTTCAAAAAATATTGAGCCCAGATTCAAATGAATGAATTTTTCCTATATATGCTAATTCATAGACTAGCAAGAGAGAGAGAGAGTTCCCAGTTAATTTTATGAGGCAAGAACAACCTTGATGAATTTAAAAGAATAGCATAAGAAGATAATTATAGGATAACTTTACTTATTTCCATAAATACAGATATACTACATGAAATCTTGGCAAACTGAATCCAGCAAAGCATAAAACATGACCAAATAAATAGTATTCAGCATTGGATCAATGACAGTTTAACACTGGAGTCTATTAATATAATTTACATATTAACAGATTAAAGAGAAAAAGTGAATTGTCAATTAGTCAAAATCCAATGACCATTCATGATAAAAACAGGTAGTAAACTGCAATTAGAAAGGAGCTTCCTTGGGGCCCCTGGGTGGCTCAGTTGTTTGAACGTCTAACTCTTGGTTTCGACTCAGGTCATCATCTCATGATTCCTGAGTTGGAGCCCTGCGTTGGGCTCCACGCTAATGGTGGGGAGCCTGCTTAGGATTCTCTCTCTCTCCCTCTCTCACTGCCCCTCCCCCACTTGTACTGTCTCTCTCAGGAATAAATAAACTTAAAAAAAGGAGCTTCTTTAAAATGTTGAAGATTATCTACCCATAATGTACAACAAACTCATATTTAATAGTAACAATTTAGAAGCATTTTTGAAGTCAATAACCTACTATCAATGCTTTCATTCAACACTGTACTAGAGGTCCTAGTCAACACACTAAGTAAAGAAAATTAAAAAAATGTAAGGATTGGAAAGAAATAATAGTCATTATCTGTAGAAAATATGATAGTCTACAGAGAAAATCCAACAAAATTTACAATCTATTAGAACTAAAAAGAGAGTTCAACAAGGTTCCTATAGATAAAGAGTAGCATGCAAAAATCAGAACAATGCAAAAATCAGAATTGCTGTACTTCAGCCACAAATAATTAGAAAAATGTAAAAAGATATTGTTCAAAGTAGCTATTAAAACAACAGAATAAATCAAACCATAGATGATTAAAACTTTTAGGAGAAAACTATAAATTTTATTGAAGAACATAAAATAAATGTAGGGACATTCATGCTTATGAATGGGAAGTCTAAATACTACAAATATTAGGGGAGACTCTTATTATTACTTCTTTCTTGGTGGAAATAGCTCTGTGATGTGGCACTAGTGGGCTCTCTCAATCCCTCACTCTTCCACCAAGAGTAGCAGGGTAACTTAATTGATAAACCTGGGAAGATTAGACTGGGCATGTTTAGCTCTTGTCTTTCCTGTCTTGGGAAGGAATTTATTGCTAGGAGAATGCCTGCTGTTCCTCCAGCAGAAGCTCTCCTCCTATGTGGAAAGAATTCACTCAAGCATTTCCTGTTACCAGGTGATGATGATTGCTTATTTCTGGGATCTGTTAGCACCATTTGGCTTTCTCACGAAGGTTAAGCAAAGTATTTTCACCTCTCTATCTGCCACTGTCATATTTGTCAATTTGTTCAGATGTTAGATAAATAAAAGTGCTACCTATTTAATCCTTCCAAAGCCTCCAACAGGAAAATATGGCAAATTTCTCCCCAAATTAATTTATATATTCAATACAATTCCAATTAAAATGTCAATAAGACTCTCACATAGCTTCAAAAGCTGTTTCCTTAAACTCATAGGAAGTGTAAAGGGCCAAGAACAGCCACGACAGTGAAGAAAGAAAAAGAGGAGAAGGAGGAAGAGAAGGAAAATTGGAGGTGCTTATTCTCCTGGACACCAAAACTTAATATAAAACTTTAATAATTAACACAGTATAATACTGGTACAGGGATTGACAATAGTCCAATGAATACAACATAGAATCCGGAAACAGACCTTTTATATGTGACAATGGAAGATTATATTATAACAAGTTGTAAGAGGACAGTATTCAATAAATTGTGCTTGGATAACTGTCTATACATATGGGAACAGATAAAAAAATTCTCACATATAAAAATTAATTATATACAACTATAAATAAATTAACTGATAAATTAGAAAAATAACATACTCACTGGATTGCCATAAACTGTAAGCTCTCTGAGAGAAGAGATACCATCAAGTTTTTCCAGTTCTGTCATATCCTGTTCCAAAGTTAATAAGTTATTATTTGGTTAGATCCAAAATATTCAAATATACACTGATTTGAAGTAATCATATGTAAGTGTTGGACTACAGCTAGCTCATGGCTGAATTCTCCAAAGTGAGCTTGAGTGACAAATCCTGTAATGTTGATTAAGGACAGATCTATGTACAATTAATTCAAAATGCATGATCGGTAAAGACAATATTCTAACATGGGATATAGGCCATATAGCAGCACTTGCAAGAAAAGACCAAATTTCTTCTCAGAAAAGTTATGATCTAAAGCTGAGATTATAGTTGGTTAATTCCCCAGAGGATTGACCCAGAAGTGTGGAAAAGAAGGTGAATCCAGTCTAAATAATTTTAAACACACCTTAGCCATAAAGGCACATGTGATACTGAATGGACTGCATCCTGATATATTTTCTGGGAGTATTTATAGTTGAAAAACTATTTTTCTGGTTGAATGACTTGTCTTCTGTATGGATGGGATTATTTAACATTGTCTATTTATCATTGGTGAAACTTTGTTGAGTATATTTTAAGTTTTGCAAAATTATTTTTTATATGCTATTTCTGTAAAAATTTAGGCAACAAGCTCAGCTTCAGTTTGCTTCTAGTTTATAGTAATAACATAAAGTTATTGATATGCTCCTATTCTTATTTGGATTGACAAGTAGACATAGCCAATTCATCTACTAACTATAAAAACATTTAGACCTATTTTAGACCATTTGGAAGTAGAATTTGACTACAGTGATTGATCTTTTCAATTTTGATCATAGAAGTCTCATAAATTTAGGAGGACTTTGGAAAATCTCTGACAGTCAGTTATCTATAGAGATATTATGTATTTGACCCACAGGTAGTTCCTATTTGTGGAAGCAAAGCATGACTGGAAAGCATAGAAATATGAAAAGTCTTTTTCTCAATCATCTTCTCAAATGAAACAGAGTATAACAGTGTTTAGTAGTAAAGTATTTCTAATCAAAGATGTCAAGATATTAATATGAGAAAGTGTTAAATATGTGGATGATAATGCTGGTGTAAAGATATATCAAGAAAACTAATATGTTCATAATTGGGAAAGAGGGCTAATGGCTTCCCATTTATTTATTTATTTATTTATTTATTTATTTAATGTTTATATTTTTATTTTGAAAGAGGGAGCATGAGTGGGGGAGGTGTAGAAAGAGAGGGGAACAGAGGATCCGAAGCAGGCTCAGAGCTGACAGCAGAGAGCCTGTTGCAGGGCTTGAACTCATGAACCATGAGATCATGACCTGAGCTGAAGTCAGATGCTCAACATTAACCAAAATATAATGGTTGTTATCTTTTGAGTACATTCTCAGAATAAGCACTTATGGCAATCATAGTAATAGCTTAGGTAGCAGCTAGTTAGGCTCAAATTAGGGCCTTTCATTTAGGGCAAGAAATAGCAATGGACTATTTCCTAGAGTCATTTCCAGCTTCAGGTGATTACTGGGATGTTTAAAAGTAGACACAGTTGTCTGATGCCAGATAGGGGAGTCATTTAGACACAGGAATCAACTAGGACTGTAAAGCTGAATTAAATAACTCACCTTTCAGTTGTGTTTCTGGTATTTTACTTGTAAGGGCAGGACTACAGGCAACAATTTTCCAAATCTACATTATGGGTCATGATGGCTAAGTGAAAAGCTTCACACTAGAATCTGTTATCAAGGATATGCAGTTTATGAAAGATTTCAAAGTAGGTTAATGTAGGGCTGCATATACCTTCATTTGAAGTGTTTTCCTAATTTTTCTAAGCCTTTTCCCTTCTATTCTAGAAGTCTTTATCAACCCAAGGGTTGATCTGATTGCCCATTTGTAGAAGTTGATGCTGGTGTCACCTACCCATGTTGGTATGAATACAGAGGAAAAAAATCTCTCCCCCAAAGAAAATTTGAATGGGGAGTTTACAATTTTGAAGAACATAATATTTTCAGTTAAACAGAATTTCTAACTTAACCTTTTTACACATCTTAGTTCATTTTTCCCAGCTGAATGTATGTTCATGTTAAGGTACTATAATATTAATAGAATAAGTTTGATGGTAAAATGATCAATCTAAATTCTAGGAAAAATACTATTTCAAGAATAAAAATAAACAAAAGAGGACTGATCACTAAACAATCAATACCCCTTCACTCGGTGATGTATGTATAATTTCCCATGGTTTATCATATAGTTTGTCCATTAGCTATATTAAATTTTGATAAAAAATAACCTTGACTGGGCGTTATCCTGCTTGAGTTACTAGAGAGGAAGTTGTTACAATAACCATTCTGCCATTCATTCATTCCTGTAGGGATTTAGGAGGGTGGGGAGGCGGGGCACAGATACTCCTGGGAAAAAGCAGGTTCCCTGGTCTAATCTCTCTGTTATGCTGATAAATAGCTGTGCTGTCAAATGGACCAATGATATTTACTAGGAAAAAGGTCCTTATTTATGAGATGCTCTTACCAGTACCTCTCTGGTTAAGGACTGCTTAGAGCAAATAAACCTAAAAGTATAGAATTATCAGGCATGGCTCCCTATAAAATATCATGTAAGCTCAAGTATAAAGTGGAGGTATTTCATAAATGAAACACTCCCTTGTTATAAGAGATCACTCACACAAAATCTGTCACACATAATCTCCCTTGGAGATCTTATATTTCAATGTAAGCTAGACAGTATGTAGAAAGAAAGGATCTGACAAGCCACAGTAATGTCCCAGACCCTGTGTATCCTTGAAATTATTAGTAAAGCTTGAAACTGGGTATGATCTGATTCATGTTAAGTCTGATATGACAATCCTTTGTGTCAGTTCAGTTGCTATTAATGGAAAGATTTCCCATAGGATTGAAATTTTCCCAGTTTAGATTTCCTCTGAATAAAGCTTTGCAAGAATCATTGCCAGTTTGGGAGGCTTTTCTCAGATGAATGTTGTTTGAACCTTGATAAATTAGTTGTATGCCATTTTTCTCTGTATGTATATTTCCTAGTTGCTATGTAGAAAAGGACAGTGCTCATGATTTCCTTCTAGCCTTGAACAGGCTTTTATATCACTATAGAAAAGAGTTTCTAAACTGTAGCAAGTAGAGCCACAAACAAATATTGATTGCATAATTACTATGTACCAGGCACTATGCTATATACTGATCAAATGTGGAGAAGATATACTTGGTCTCTGTTCTTGGCTGACAATCCACATTTTATTTTGTCTTTGAGGTTGTCTTAGAGGTATAGGCAAAAGCAGTAAAATTGGTAAGAGGTGGGCTAACAGATCATCACCAAAGCACTGAGAGAAATGTTAGGGCTGTATAAGGTTATATATACCTTCAACCCTCTTATCTGCATACTGTGTCTGGGCAGAGAGTCTGGTCAGGCTCACTGGGACAGGACATTGGAGATAGGTTGAAATCTGAACAGGTAAAACTAAAGCAGGACCTTACATAAGAAAGTCTTGAGTCAGTAGAGATGGAATATTAAAGTCAGGTCAAGGTCCATTATCAGGAATTGAGTCAAATATCAAGTAGACCAAGGACATATGCCAAGTTTAAAGAACCAGAGGAAGTCTGGGATTGAGATGTGGAAATAAATAGCTTGGAACAAGAGCAGTCAAGAACAAAAGAGATCTCTTAGGACTGCTGGAGGAGCCTTAGAACATTTAAAGCTAACTTGTTTTTAGTAGGTGGATACATGTAAGGTTGGTTGGGTTTAAAATCTAGGAACAGAGTGGACATCTTTGCATCACAGACTATTTATATGTCTCCGCTTCATGGAGTATTTACATGGCATATAAATGATAAGTAACACAGTAGCAAAGCTTTCATTGATGTGTTTGGAAGCTTTATGTTCAGAGGAGCTAAGTCTTGTAATTTCATAACAAAAAAAATATGTTACCTGGATTTTATTATATCCTAGGAAGAGTTTCTCAAGTTTTACCAAAGATTGTAGTTTGCTCAGCTCTCGTAGCCTGTTTTCTTCCAGATGAAGTGCCAACAGAGAGCTTGGTTTGGCAAAGGCACTGTCATTAAATGCTCTGATGCGGTTATGGTCCACTACTAATTCTTGAAGGACTACTAAATTGTCAAGCCCTTCAATTTGACTGATTTCATTCCCTGAAGAAAGAGAAGTTATGATAATGTCAAGTGAGCCCAAACTTTTTGAACAAAGGTCTACCTATCTTCACTTAAATATTTTTTATCAAATGATTTTTTAAAAAGTAAAATGCTAAAAAGAACGTATTTCCAAGGAGAAATAGAAGTGCAGTTTTTGGGAAGGTAGCATTATGATCAAATAACATTTGCTAAAATTTTTCCTTTACGTTTGAGAGATCAAGATGTGAAGTATACGATGTACTGAATTGACCCAATCTGTCTGTTCAGTAATTAAGTGCTAAAATAGTTGGTATTGACAAAAGTAGATGTATGAAAGTACTGCAAAAAAGCACTGCAAAAGATACACTTCTTGAGTATATCTGATTTTTCTAATGGGTATTCAAATAGGTGTATCTAAATATTTTTTAAAATAAATGAATTTGTTGTGTTAAGTTGGAAGAATAAACCTTAATTATGAGGTTATTTATTTCTCAACATATTTTTGCACCACAGCCACATTAAAAAATTAAAAATGAATGAAACATTACATTCTATAAAATCTCAATCCTTTACAACCCATTATTTCTACTGTAGCAATCGATAGCTTTGTAAGTATTAATAATAATGATAATGAGAGGACCCTTGACTTGACAAAATGCTTTTAAATGTGTTTTCTACTAGAGTCTCAAAACGAGACAGGGAAAATATTATTTTTTAATAATCAGAAAACTGGGAGTCAGAGGAATTAAGTGACTTGCACAGGGACATAAAAGTGGCAACACCAGGCCTGACCTAGACCTTTTACATTTTAAGCTCAATGCTGCTTCTATTATGCCACACTATATTTCATTCACTATTCATCTTCCTTGTTTGTTATGGGATGAATTGTGACATCCTCCCCGCCGCCACCAAATTTGTATGTGGAAGTCCTAACCCTAGTACCTCAGAATGTGGCTCTATTTGGGGGTAGGGTCTTTAAAGAGGCAGCTACAGTCATTGGGGTGGGCTCTAATCCAGTATGACTGGTGTCCTTATAAGAAGATATTAGGACACAGATGCACATAGAGGGAAAACCATCTGAAAAGAAGTCATCTAAAAGCCAAAAAGAGAGGCCTTCAGAAGTGACTAACCCTGCTGACATCTTGATCTTGCCCTTCTAATCTCTAGAACTGTGAGGAAATAAGTACGTTGTTTGAGCCACCCAGTCTGTGGTGCTTTGTTATGGCAGCCCTAGCAAACTAACATATGACTGAACGTGTGATTCCATGATGTTGGAATTCTTCTTGAAATGTAACGTATTTCATTGAATTTAAGACAATAACAGTTGTCAAGATAGGTCAGTATTTTATGTATACTAAGAGAAAAAAACTCGGTTAGGTAAACTATGACATGCTATCCATTAATGCATGGTCAGATTTCAGATATGTTAAAAAATAAGAAGCAGGTGTCTCCGAATTGGTGAGCTATGGCAAATTTACCTTATTTTGTTCTATTCTTTGGAGAAATTTATAACATCACAGCCTTCAATAAAATTGTTCACAGAACTAAATCACAGACTTTGAAACTTTACCAGTGTCTTGCTTGTAAATGAAGAAAGTTTATGTAAGTCAGATTGAGAAAAGAGACTCAGTTGTGTTAATATATTACTTTCATGAAATTATGCATTTAGACTATCACCTTTGATATTTTGAGGCCAGTGGTATAAAAATCATTATGGGATAGCTTCAAGTACTGAATAATGTCTGCCATAGCATACTTTTGGCCAGGATTCATTTTAGAAGGCTCATTAAACATATTTAAGAAAGAAAACTCCCAAAATATGCTGAATGTGATTTCAGGGATCTTACATTTCTTTAACTAGGAACATTAACCATTGTTTGAAAAAACTCACACTTATTCAACTAAATAGTTATATTTTAGATAAATTTGACTCCTAATCCTTAAGATTCTAACTTGCTACCGTACAGCCTCACTCTGCCCTTCCCCCAAGATTCACCTTCCTCATCTTCTTGCAAATTTAACATAACAGGTGAAAGTTTGGTTCATAATCTCTCTCTTGTGGACCCTGGCCAGGCTTCATCTTATCATTGCTTTTATTTGTGTACTCCCTTTGATTGATCTCAGAATCATCTCCTCCTGTTCAGTCTTTAACCTAACTCACCTCTTTATAAACCTCCAAATATGCTCATAACTTCACTAGCCACCTTCTGACCTCTTACCTGCTTTTTAGGGACAAGCTCCTCAAGTATGCAACCTCTGTTATCTTCACTGCCCATCCAACCACTTCCCTCTACATTGTTTTCACTTTGATTTTTGCTCTTTGCATGTTTACAAATCTGATCTGACAATTACCAATGTTGTTCTTTTTGTTTAATCCAGTTTCTACATTCAGTATTTTTTTCAAAGACCTTATTCTTCCTATCATTTGACTTTGAGGCTGTTCATCCTTTCTTTTTCTGATATTTAGAGTTTATATTTCTTGGGAAATCTGGCTGGCTCAGCCGGTAGATCATGTGACTCTTGATCACAGGGTCATAAGTTCAAACCCCACGTTGGGTGTGGAGCCTACTTAAAAAAAAATGGCCTAAGGTCTGCATTTCTTGGTTTTCTTTCAACATTTCTTATATGATTGCTTTACTGGGTCTTATTTCTCCAGCCTTCTTAATGCTGGGTCAGGGGATTAGTGGGATGTATATAAGGGGAGGGGGTGTCTCCACATCTCTTTTGGCCTTTTATTCTTTCTCTGTGTTTACTTCCTAAGTAAGCACATACACTTATGACTCCACTTGTCACCTCCTTTGGTATAATTTTTAGTCTTGACTTGTGGTCCATTACTACTGCTTGAAAAAGTTTCCATTTTTACATCTCAAAATTGTCATAACACAACCTGATCATTCCTTCCTACAAAGTAGTAGCCTTTCACAATGACTTTATCTAGCTTTAGTACCTCCTTTTGCCCAGTCTCCTAATGAAATCATGAAAACCTCTTGAACTATTTTTCATCTCCTTATATGTTTAATTAGTCAGTAAGTCCTAATATTTCCTTCTTTTAAAATGTATTTTGGAGTCACCTTTTACTCACCCTTCCCACTGACACGACTCTAGCCCAGACCCTTACTATGTCTTTTGTGTGGATAGAAAATGCATGTGCTTTGGAATCAGACAGAGCTGTGTTTGACACCATTCACTGGTGAAAACCATTAACTAGTGCAAACTTAGGTAAATCATTTAACCCCACTGAGATTCAATTTCTTTTTTTGCAAAATGCATATAAAATTATTTACCATGTTGAATTGCTGTGTAGATTTTGTGAGATAATCTATGCAAACAAATACTTTACCTAATGACCCAATTAATGGTAGCCATTATTGTCAGAGTCAACTGCCTCACCTCCTGCATAAGGCTGCTCCACTCTGAATTTTCATGCTAGACACAGCAAGAGAACACACTCCCTTTTATATTCTTAGATTAAAATAAACTTTCCAGGGCTAGGTTGTTTGCTTTTTTTTGTACATCAGTGTATCTTAAAAAATTTGTTATTGGTGTGCTCAGTTTCTTGTTCTTTTAAGGCTAAGTCTCCATGGTCTTGAAGCAACTCATAAGCACCTTTGATAGGCAAAAAGATGCATTAAATTTTTAAAAATATGATCTAGAAAAGCCTGTCTTTCAGAAAAAAGTTACCTTACTCAGATCAACTCTACAGATATCTTCCCACATGTCTCAGTGATGGATCCTCCAACCTTTCTTCTGTGCCATTAAATAATTATTGTTAGACTAATGTTTCAAACTGTTTTTTTCTTCTCATTCTACTTTTCTAAAGATTTACAACTCTTACTCATTTTCAGTTGCAAAATGAGCATTATACTTCAAATTGATCATGTTTAGAAGCTTCATACCTCTCTCAGAGAACTGCATACTCTGTTTTTATCAGGTTGGTCCCTTTTCAAGTGTTGGTCCGTAGACACCACAGTTGTGCTCTTGAGACTCTTCTCCCCACTACTTGCAAAACTCTTGGTCATGTTCACCTTCCATCTAAGTTCTATCAGTCTTTCAAAGAGTCCCATATATGTTTCAATTTCTCTTTTCTCTAACCTTATTGCGCTTAAATTAGAAATGCATAGTTACTCAGAACTGATTCATCTTTCTTGCAGTATATTGCCACAGGTAGATCTTAAATTGCTTTAGAGCAATGATCTTATATATAATTAAAATAATATAGTGTTTCTGTATATTTCTTAGTGCTTAGCCCAATTCTGGGTTTAATAATTACTTGTGAATTTCTCACTGGTTACTTTCTATTGGTTTTTTAACCGAACTGTGATATAAAATAAATTATGATGTAATACCATATATAGTGCCAGCACATTGCATTTTCTAGGGCTACAGATGCAGTATTCTCTAGCCCTAGAATATTGCATTTACATTATTTATGTAAATAACCCAAGAAAAACCCATTAGCGATTACTAAATATTTTTGTCAATCTGTTTTGCATAAATGTTGATGCTAATATTTGCATATTAAAACAGGATTACCAAATCAATTTTTAATAATAAACACACTGACAGTGTTGCTACTCACCTTGTAGAAAGAGGAATTTTAAATTTCTTAGTCTATTAAGCTGTAGCTGAATTAAATTACAAATTCCATTATAGCCCAAATGAAGAACTTCTAAACTATGCATTATTGGAGGCAAATTTTCACTGTTTGTTGTATCTCTGAAACACACATGTAAGTTTGAGCCCATAAACTTAGTTTCAAACAAGCTATATCATAAAAAGTCTGATATATACTTACTATAAGTTGAAGTTAAAAAAAATTTACTAGTATATCAGAATTAAATAATATTATCTTTGTATTTTATATAATGATCACTTTTTATTCTTAAAATAAAAACTATTTTTATATAGTAAAGACAAAGTACAGAAAGAATTACTTGAAATGAAAAGGAAATGCCTGCACAATCAAGCAAGAAAAAAAGATGCATTCAGATTGGAAAAGAATAAATAAAACCGTCTTTATTCTCAGATGACATGATTTTGTATTTAGGAAATCCTAAGGAATCCACCAAAAAACTATTATTGCAGTAATAAATGAGTTCAGCAAGATCAGAAGATAAAAATTAATATTAAAAATTAACTGAATGTCTACATGTCATCAATAAACTGAGCACGAAATTAAGAATTTTACTCACAATAGAATAAAAAAGAACAAAATACTTCAGAAGAAATTTAACAAAAGCAACATAAAATATATACACAGAAAACTACAAAACATTGCTGAGATAAATTAAAGATCTATATAAGTGGAGAAATATTCAATGTTTATTGATTAGAAGGCTCAATGTTACTAAAATGGCAGTTTTCCTCAAAATGATTAATAGATTCCAGGCAATCTGCATCAAAAATCCAGCAGATTTCTCCCCCCAGAAAAAAAAAAAAAACCATCTTATTTTAAGATGGTTATTTATAAGGAAATGTGAAGAACTCAGAATATCCAAAACAATCTTTAAAAAGAACCAAGTTGGAGGACTTATAATCTATGACACCAAAACTTTTAAGTTGCAGTAATCAAACCAGTCTGGTACTGGCAAAAGGAGAGACAGATCAATGGAATATAATTTAGAGTTCAGGAATAAACTTTTACAGTTATGGTCAATTGATTTTCAACAAAGGTAACAAGACAATTCAGTGGGAGAAAGGGTAGTATTTTATTTATTTTTATTATTTTATTTTATTTTATTTTATTTTATTTTATTTTATTTATTTTTTGAGGGGGGGGAGAGAGAGCACTTGCATGGGCAAGGGATGAGAGTGAGAGAGAATCTTAAGCAGAGTCCATGCCCAGCACAGAGCCCGACTTGGGGCTTGATCTCACAAGTGTGAGATCATGACCTGAGCTGAAATCAAGAGTTACTCGCTTAACCGACTGAGCGACCCACATGCCCCACGGGTAATACCTTAAAGAAATAGATGTCCACATGTAAAATGATGAATTTAGAACTAACATTTTACCTCATAACATGCACAAATGTATGAGAAATGTGTCCTGAATGTAAAAGAAAAAACATAAACCTTTTTGAATAAAACATGACAAAATCTTTGTGACCTTAGATTAGACAAGGAGTTGTTAGATACAACACCAAAATCACTATCTGTAGGAGAAAAAGTTGGTAAGTTGGACTTTATCAAAATTTAAATTCCTTTAAAAGACACCATTTAAGAAAATGAAAAACCAAGTCATTGACAGAAAATGCTTATAAATGAATGGGATACCACTTCAAATCTACTAGAATGGTTATAATAAAAAAGACAATAACAAGTATTGGTGAGGATGTGGAGAAATGAGAATCTTCATAAACTGTTTTCAGTAATGTAAAATGGCGCAACCACTTTGGAAACCAGTTCTGGCATTTTCTTAAAAAGTTAAACATGAAATTACTCTATGACCCAGAATTTCACTCTTGTTTCTACCCAAGAGAAAAATACAAGTGCTTGCAAATACTTCTACACAAATGTTTTAGCAGCATTATTAATACTAGCCTCAAAGTATAAACAATCCAAATGTCCATCAACTATTGAATGGATTAACGTCATGTGGCAGAGCAATACAATGGAATACCTAACATATTCAGCCTTAGAAAGGAATGAACTATGAATACATGCTGAACCTCAGAAACATTATGCTAAGTGTAAGAAGTCAGATACAAAAGACTACATATTATATGATTCTATTTATAGGAAATGTCTAGAAAACACAACTCTATAGAAAATGGATTAATGGTTTCTTAGAGCTAGAGGTGGGAAAGGGAACTGGCTGCAAATGGACAATGATGGATATTTCTGGTGTGTGATGGAAATGTTCTAAAAGTATGTTGCGGTGATAGTTGCACAGTTACAAACTTAGTAAAAATTATACACTTAAAATGAGTGAATATGGTATGTAAACTGTATTTCAGTAAAGTTGTTGAAAAATACGAATAGCCCCCAATATAAATGATGTGTATAAATGAAATGTTCATTGCAGTTTTGATCAAACTAACCACAAACTGGAAACAACCCCATGGCTCATCAATAATAAATGAATAAAAAAATAAGATTATTCTGGGGATTTTTCTATCTATACCCTCCATATTTTTTTGCTCTCACAGATTAACAGATGATTATATTGTCTTCGATCTTAATATATCCTAAAATAGATTAAAGAACACAAAAAATGGATAAACAACTGTCTTATAATCTATATGATGGTATACAACACAGCAGTAAAATGAAATGAATTACTGACACTTGCAACTACATAGATGAATCTCAAAAGAATTATGCTAAGTGAAAGAAGCCAGATAAAAAAGACTCCTTACTATACGATTGTAATCATATGAAATTTTAGAAAAAGGCAAAATTATAGGGATAGAAAGCAGATCAATGTTGTTTCCAGGACCTAGGGTGTGTGTGGGGGTGGGGTGGGGGGGAGGGTATTATAACAAGATACGAGTTTCTGGGATGGGAATAGTTCCATTGAAGGAATGGTTACGTGACTGAATACATTTGTCAAAACCCATGAAACTGTACACTTAACCTGGAGAGTTTTATTATATGTAAATTATACTTCAATAAATATAGATGCAAACACTAGGAATGCTCTTCATTAGGATAACTGGAATGAAAGTATTTTGTCTTGGATATATATCTTCACGTTCTACCAAGAATGTGTAGGAAGGTGGGAGGTATGTCCTCATTTTCTTTATAAAGTATCTTTTCCATTGGTGCTGGGGCATTAAGTGACCAGGTGAATTATTTAGAAACACAAACAAAACAAAAGTTACAAGAAACCTAAGTTCATGCTACTGGGTAAGGAAGGAGTTATTTTGTGGGGTGATGAAAACGCTCTGGAATTAGATGGAGGTTGCATTGTAGTTGTATAACTTTGTGTATATACTAAAATAAACACTGCATTGTACATAGAGTGAGTGTTATGCTATGTGAATTGTATCTCAATTTAAAACACATTAATCATACAACATTTCTTCATTTTCTTTTTTTATATAATGGGTATGAAATGTTGGAAGCAGGGAAAAAGCAATGACAAAGGGCTATTTTGAGTATCTTTTTATTTGTGACATTTATTATTGGCATGTAGCTATAAAATAAGTATCAAGTAAGAAAAATGTACGTTACTGCTATCACTAATGTGACTTACTGCTTTTTAAACTCGCAACAAAAATTGTATATAATTGTGAGAAAAAGAATAGTACCTGTTTATTTTTGAAGTTCCTTGTTGTCCATAGCCACTGGAAGGCACTTTCTGGTAGAGTAGCTGTCTGTTGGTCAAGTGAGTCTGAGGTTTTAGTCTGGGCATGATTGATTCAATATGATTATAGTTGAGGCATAAGACCTACAGGAAGAATACCTTATTAATCAGATGTTCAAATATGAATGCTGTATATATATCTTTAGTTTGAGATTATCAACATCCTAAAAACTATTAAGATGTAATGGATTATACAACATAATATAATAATATATCAGTGTTAAAATGGTACAAATGGTCTGTATTTAGCTTTGAATGTGTTTTTTTGAATAATATGACTTGCTAAGAAACGACAATATTTCAAATAAATAATGGAGACCCCAGAAAGCTGCTCAAGCTTCTCAATCTGCACTCCTGATTTCTCCAAGCCCGATATAGATGAAACAATTGTTTAGTTGGAGAGATCACCACTTCCCTATGTTTAAAAGGCTTTTGTAGATGGCTCAGCCAAAGCTATAAGACAGGAGGCAATAAGGCTGCTTTGAGAACCTCAGTGTCCTCCAATTTCATTCCATACCCACACTGTAGAGGCACCCTTCTATCCCGTCTCCTACTGCAGAGGAAGATTTACTGCTTATAAGACAATCACATAAAACTGAGGTCAACCAAAATAATTTTGGAAGTAGTACTTTCTCTTGCTTGGTGAAAAAAAATTTTAGGAATAATTTCTTTAATAACACAAAAATATATTTGAACCCAAAGTAAATAAGATTACAACTCACACTGAAAACCTTGAAAGAAAAAAGTAAAATCTGTGAGTGACTCACCTTCACATTAGGCAGATAGATTAATCCACTGAATGAGGTGAGATTATTGTTTTGTAGATTCACATTACATACATTTCTAAATTGGTCAACTGGAATCAAATCCACAGTTCTGAATTGAGATAAATACATTCATAATTTTGATAGGAAAATTATATAGGTGAATCATTCATATACAATCCCAAAAACATGAAAAAAATGCCTCTATCTGACAAGTGCTATGAAAAATAATTGCCTTAGTGTAAAATGAATGGGTTAAATAATTGGATAAATACATGTTTTTGTTGGACATTTATGTAAGAAAATGACACAGAATTTGAATGCTTTAAAAACCATGTCTATTACCACATAAACATAGCACTATCACAAAGCAACTTTTAAAGTAAACATCCCTATTTCTTTATAAATTTACATACATATTCATGAAATTGTAGTGAAGTTGATATAGTAAATCGTAAGACTTTCAGGTTATAAACTGCAGAGGATATATGTGAAACACATTATTTCTGAAATTCCAGGAATACATTAGAGATGGGAAAGAAAAGGGGAAAGAAAGCAGGTGAGGTCTTTGAAAAAAGAGTTTTCTGTGCAATCTCCTGAAAACTTTTATGGCATTCCACTTTGCAAGAATGCTTTGGTAGTTAAAAATATGTTTGATTCCTAGTCCATGGCTTTCTTGGTCCTTTGAGCCTTAATAGAGAAGAGCATAAGGGTAAATTATGTTACCCTAACTACTTTTATTTATTTATTTATTTATTTATTTATTTATTTATTTATTATTTTTTTCAATATATGAAATTTATTGTCAAATTGGTTTCCATACAACACCCAGTGCTCATCCCAAAAGGTGCCCTCCTCAATACCCATCACCCACCCTCCCCTCCCTCCCACCCCCCATCAACCCTCAGTTTGTTCTCAGTTTTTAACACTCTCTTATGCTTTGGCTCTCTCCCACTCTAACCTCTTTTTTTTTTTTTTTTCCTTCCCCTCCCCCATGGGTTTCTGTTAAGTTTCTCAGGATCCACATAAGAGTGAAAACGTATCTGTCTTTCTCTGTATGGCTTATTTCACTTAGCATCACACTCTCCAGTTCCATCCACGTTGCTACAAAGGGCCATATTTCGTTCTTTCTCATTGCCATGTAGTACTCCATTGTGTATATAAACCACAATTTCTTTATCCATTCATCAGTTGATGGACATTTAGGCTCTTTCCATAATTTGGCTATTGTTGAGAACCTAACTACTTTTTTAAACAAATCCTAAACCCTGTAGTTACAATTATGGCATACTTTTATCCATTAATAAATCATTCATTCAACATATTTTAATTAGTATTTTCTAAGTGCAGACAATGTATTTGGAAAAGCTGTAACAAATATGAAAAGATACTGTCTCTGTCCTCATGAAATGGGATCCAGAAAAATTAAAATAAAAAAGGAAAAATGATATAATAGAGTTAGATGTAATAGAATATTAGGGAGAAAAAAAAAACCTATCTGGGGAAGTCAGCACACAGTGGAGCCTTCAAATGAGCCTTGGAGAATTTATAAGCATTTGTCAGGCAATTAGAAAAAGAGTTCCAGCTAGCAGAACAAGCATAAGCAAAGACAGAAATGTGAAACAGCATCTTGTGATTGAGATTAAGGAACTAAAATATTTTAGAATTTCTGGAGTATAAAGAGTAATGGGCAGTGAAGGTAAGGGTTATAAGAGATACAAATAGAATGAGTCTTCTATGCCATACAAAGGGATTTTACATTTTACTATAGACAGTGGAAAGCCACTGAACAATGTTGAGAAGGGAAGTGACCTGATGAAACTTGCATCTTAGAAGGTGGTATGGATTTTCAGGAAAGGTTATATAAGACAAAAACCCAAAACTATCATCAAGAGAGTTTCTAAAATAGTTCATTTCCCAACCTAGGCCAAAGGTAGTGACTACAGAAAGAAGAGGGGAATTATGAGACATACTTATAATATGGACTCTGTAGAGCATGGAGATCAATTATAAATGGAGGACAAAGGAGAGAGAAATGACCTTTAGATTTTTGGCTAGGGTGACAACAGATGAATGTTGTCTTCTAGATGCTATCTAAAGAGCAACTGAATTTTCAAGTAAAGAGCTCAGGTTTTGGTTAAATTTAAAGGATCATCATCACAAATTAAAATTATGGCTAAAGATGTCTGTGAAGAGTGCAGAATAAGAAAAAGAGAGGAGAGAAAAGGATTATTTGCCAGGAGGACAGTGAGAAGAAGAACATCAGAAGAATGGTAGCTTTAAAAGTCAGATTTCACTGGGTTAAAGTCATATGTGAGGAGCAAACCTAGTCTATTCTAATTTTAAAAGCTTGGTTATTAGAGAAGAAGACATAGAATGTCTTAGATTGCTGACATTTTAAACCATAGTGTGTGATAATGCACTTTAATGAGTGGTGAAATTAGCATGAGATTTTGAAGTAGGGAAGATGATTTTCTGAATTATTAGTTATATTTGGATAAGGTGAATAAAAACCTTAGATAATTACAATAATTGCATATTTAATTATATCAAAAAGCATATAATAAAATGATTGCACCTGATGGATGATGAAGTCCAACTGAGTTCTTGCATTTGGGTGAAGTTTGAATGTCCTTGTCGTTCTGCAATCATGTCAGAAGTAAGTCTGCCACCAAACAAGTCTTTTGCACACTCAGTCTCTGGTGGTTCCTACATATAAGGACATTTAGAAAGTGATGTCTTCTCTTACAGATGACTAAATGATATTAATTCTTTGGTTTTAGGTCAAAATGGAGTGGACTCACTTCTCCCTATTCCTCCTACTAAATACAGCAAAAACTCCTATACATTATATAGAAAATAAATATAAGGAGACTGAAAGGCGCAGACAAGAAGGCAGACCAGCTAGGGCCCTTGGGACTGAGGAATGATGCTGTGGTGAGTCCGCTGGTCTATTGTTGTGATTTATCATAAGAAATATATATTTGGCCTTTATCCACTGTTCCTGGCCTGGCCATATGGTTAGGCAGAAGAGCAGTGGAAAACTGGCCTATTAAAAGATGCCCATATGGGGCATGGCCCTATGGAAATTTGAGGAGTACATTAAAGTAGGACACATTGATGCCCATCAGAACTCCCTTCCAGGTTTGAAAGGTGATTGGATTTGACAAGCAGATATCCCCATATGCTCACTTAAGGTGGCCACCTGGGTTTGTGAAATAGGTGAATACTGGGGGTCTACAGCAATGCAGAGATGGACTGAATCTAGACATCTTTATCTTGCACCCTCTGAGGCACAGAATACCAATAAGAACTGTTTTGTCTGCCAGCAAAAGGGACAGAGACTGCAGATGGCCATGTGGCAGATTTCCCTGGTGGGAAGACTTTGAACAAACTTGGCAAGTCAGACTCATTCTGGTAGCCCTAATGGGCTACAAGAGAGTCTTGACAGAAATAGATACTGACTCCGGACTGGGTTTTGCTTACCCACTGGTAAATGCAAATGCTCAGAGTGCTGTAAAAGAACAGAGACAGAAGATATCATGCCAATTTAGACAGCTGACTGTTCTTTCTTCAGACCAAGGAGCACACTTGACAGCTCATAATGTCCAACAGTGGGCAGTAAGATATCCTACTCAAGAGTAATAGCTCGATAGAGAATTGGAATGGGCAGTTAAAACGCCAGTTGTCTAAAGCAAGAAGATAAAATATGAAGAGCTGATTTATATGCCTTTACGAGAGTGCTCACACTCAGTGTGAACATAAGTGGGGCTAAAGCTATCCCCAGTGGATAGACTTCTCTGTTTTTCTGGTGGCTCTGGGGAAGGATGCTGGTGTGACTATGCAATCCTTGCTAAGGGAAGGTGATGCTCATATACCACTATCCTTTTTATTTTTCTCCACATCACCTCAACTTTTATTTCCTACCTGATCAGGGACTATGGCTGGAAACAGGGATGATTCCTAAGCAAGAAACTACAACTATGTTTTTAAACTTTATGTTAAAATTCTTAAAGGCCTGATGGGGGTGGGCTTTGTCTTCACCCCATCTGGCAAAATTGGGGTTAACAGTGAATGTTAGTTGTATTGTCTGGGGGGCAAAAATAGCTGATCAGTCCTGCACCTGTATAATCTCACCCCATCTGACTGAGGGGGATGCACTTACTAGACTAGTATTGTTGTCTGCAATCTAGGCCAGCACAGTGGCCCAGCCTATTGTCCCTTCCAAAGGGGGAAAATTTGGGTATAAATGGAGAGAAGGAGAAATAGCAGTTATGGGTAAAGAAATTAATAAGTAAGTTATGTAACGAGGGAAGTCCAATGTTACATTAACACTTCAAAAGAGGCTCAGAGCAAGAGATGATATTCTCTTTGTCTTTTTTAAATCTTTGTTTAGTTATTTTGAGAGGGGGGGGCGGGGAGAGAGGGAGAGAGAGAGAGAGAGAGAGAGAGAGAGAGAGAGAGAGAGAGAGAGAGAGAGAATCCCAAATAGGCTCCATGCAATTAGCAGAGGCCGATCCCACGAACTGCAAGACCATGACCTGAGCTGAAATCACGAGTCTGATGCTCAACCAACTGAGCCACCCAGGTGCCCTGATAATGTCTCTTAAATAATTATATCAGTTGCCTGAAAAGGGGAAGCTGTGTTTTCTGATACCACTCCTGCTTGTGGAATCTGAAAAGGTATCCAATGAAAGCTTGCAAATCTGAGTGGCTTCACCCTGGGAGACATTTTCATATGATTACAAACTGGATAATGACTAAATGAGATTATAGTAATATGACAGTGTTTTTTGAATTTTATGATCATTTTGCTATAAATGATAGGATCAAAAATCAGGGAATGTACTATGATAATGTGATTTATAGTAATAAATATAGGGGCACCTGGGTGACTCAGTCGGTTGAGTGTCCAACTCTTGGTTTCAGCTCAGATCATGATCTCACACTTTGTGGGATCAAGCCCCATGTGGGGCTCTGCACTGAGCATGGAGACTGCTTGGGATTCTCTCTCTCTCTCTGTCTCTCTCTCTCAAAATAAATAAACATTAAAAAATATACAATAACAAATATTTATTTGGTCTTCATCCATTGTTCTAGGCACATAGCTCCTAAAGTCCTTGTGATTTCCTATATAAGAGACATAGGGGCATGTTTTGCTATAATATTTGGTTTTCTGACACCTGACACCTGACACCTGAAATTGCTTCAGAGCCATAAAGGTGAAAGCAGTGTCTTGTTATTCATAACAAGCTCCTTTCAATGACACCTGAGTTCATGTTAAAGGGTATCTTTTAGAAAGTCCCTAAGGATGGGGGCTGTTTTCCAGGGGAGTCAACTACAATTAGAGGGTTGGAACTTTCACTCTTACTCCCTGACCTGTGGAGAAGGGAGAAGGGCTAGAGGTTGAATCAGTCACCAATGTCATTTAATCAGCCATACCTACATAGTAGAGCCTCCATGAATACCCCAAAGAAGGGGCCTCAGAAAACTTCCAGGTTGGTGAACACGTGGAGGTGCTGGGAATGTGGTTTGCTCAGAGAGAGCATGGAAACTCTATGCCCCCTCCTGTATACCTTGCCCTATGCATCTCTTCTATCTGGTTGTTCCTGAGTTATATCCTTTTATAATAAATCCGTCATCTAGTAAGCAAATTTTTTCCTGAGTTCTGGGAGCTGCTCTAGCAAATTAATCAAACCCAAGGAGAGGGTGATGGGAACCTCCTATTGATAGCCGGTTAGTCAGAAGCATAGGTACCAATCTGGACTTGTGAAGTGGGGTGGGGCAGTGCTGGGGGATTGAGCGTGTGGGATCTGATCCTGTCTCCAGATACATAGTGTCAGAATTCAGAGAATTGCTCATATGTGGAAAACCCACACATTTGGTGTCAGAAGTGTTGTGAGTATGGGGAATTGTGAGAGTAAAGGAAACACATAGATGTGGGTTTTCCTTTACAACTGGGTTTTGTTTTTGCCTCCTATATGCGGGACTAGGTGCTGGAGAAACCAGAAACCCAGAAATGCCAACCAGAGAAAACAAAAATTCACACAAATGCCTGTTCTCTATAGTCGAAAGAGTAGGAAAGGGGAAGCCTAAGAAGCCAGAAAATTTTTAGACAAGAGAGGGTCTACTCCAGCCAAACCCATGGCATAAATTGTGGTCCCATCTACACCTGTAAAAGCAGATGGGCGCACAGTCTTCCACTCTTGTCCTAGTGTAATAAGGCACCTCTCTATCATCCCCCTGCTGAGCAAGTGGCTTGGATCTTCATCCTCTCCCAGCAGTAATGCACCCCCTCCCCACACACAAATGTTACTAGAGAATATTTGGGGAGCCTGTTCCATTTCCACACAGTAATAATGGCAGAGCATTTATGAGTCAGTGGAGGCCAATGGGCAATGTGAGCTTAGCAGTTAATAAAGCACATGCCTTCAGGTTGTCAACAGAGGCCAGGTGGGGGAGCTTGGACTTACACCTTCCATCTGACAGCAACATCGCCTTACTTACGGTTTACTAATAACACTGACATACCAGTTTTTTGTTCAAATATATTTTGCTTAAATATTAACAACTGTATTTTTCTAGGAAATAGGGAGCTGTTTTTAGGCCCAAGAGAATGGTAGAGCTCCAGAACAGATTTTTCTGTCCTGTCCCTATACTCTTTATTTTTGTCAGGCATCGAATTCAATGGGTGCAAATGTAAGCAATATCTTCCCTTTTCTGCCATCTCAATTTAGAAGAAAATTGGCTAAAGGAGAACATTTAAAAACCCAGATCAAAAATGTGCTTTAGAGACCTAAGTCTGAGTATCATACTAGTGATAAGGCAATGTTCAAAATGATGATGGCCAATGGATATATAAATATGCAGGCTGGACCAAATGCTGTGAGTCATATAAACAACTTACAATGGAGATTCCATCCAAAGCTTTCAGTTCTGGAAGGTGAAATATTACAAACAACCGGTAGTTTTCTTGATTCCATACAATAATGTTTCCATACATGTTGAGAATGACCAGGTTGCATAAACCCTGGGTAATAAAAACACATAAATTTAAAGATATATCTATGTATCTCTATCTCTATGTATCTATCCATACACATATACATTATGTGTATTACTCCAGCAAGATTTTTCCCCTTAAGAGTTTAACTACCCTGGAATTTTAATATTCAAATTACTCTATCATTTCTTAGTGATTACAGTACTTTAAGTACACGTTTTATTGCAAGAGTTATCCTTTCAGAGCAGTAAGTTTTAATTTTGTACAATATTTCAGTGATATGTGATACATGATCAGAATCTCTTTCTTTTAGCACACTGCTGCTAAATATATTATCTATCAGTGGTAAAGACTTGGAGGGAACTTTGCTAAGTTTAAAATAATATACTTTGTTTATGGAAGAATGGCCTATTAAATAGTATGCATGTGTGCATATAGATATAGTAGGAATGAAAAATACTGCCTTCTGATAAGGGATAAAACCCATGTACTTCTATCTTGAGAGAGTAGCAGAATTCATCTTAAGGGAAAATGTGTTTTTATTAGAACATTTTGATGTGTCTTTGTTGTGCAGGAATGGCCCGGAGTAGATGTGGTTGGGAGAGGTTAAGACAAGTGGGAGTAACACTACTCTGTCTCACAATGTAAAATGGTTTATTTTGTTGCTGCTACCATTGATTTGGTTGTCTCTGCAGCTTTAGAAGAAGTAGTTATATTTGTGGAATAGGATGGGGAGAAGGCTGAAAGTAAGGAAAGACAGGAAACAGACATAAGTTTTTGGTAGGAGATCAAGCCCTAGCAATATGATATCAGCAAAAGGAAAGAGGCCATCGTGAGAATCCCAGTGGTAGGAAATGGCCATTGAACTTTAGAAATAGTTAAGTCACACAATGTATTTGAAGTGAATTCCTATTCTGTGCTGTAGTAAACGTCCATTTTATTCAAACCTTTAGGAAAGCCTTCAAAACTTCAGTTATACAGTAGTTTTAGACGTTTCTTTGGGAGAATTAAAGAGGACAAAGCTGGGCAAAGTTGGCCAGAAAGAGTTGGGAGTCTCCAGTAAGAACCAGTAAGTAAGTGAGAAGTAATCAAGAATTCCTCTGAGAACAGGAAATGTTCAAGACTTACTCCCCAACCGGTTGAGGAGTCCTTGGAAATACTGAGAAAGGCACTAGTTAGAAGGGATGGGGCTTGGGTATTTTATTCGAGTATTAAAAAAAAATTGTCCTAGTAGGTTATCAGTTTGGGGACATGGTTACATATACATATGTTTTTATATACGCATAAATTGAATGCAAATACATTCAGTAAACCTTGTTATTCTTGATTTTTATTTTTTGATTTTGATTTTATTTTTTTATTCTTGATTTTTATTTTCTTTACATTTTTCTGTATTTTCCAAATCCTATACATTGAACATGCATTATGCTCATAATATAAAGAAACCATACATATTTTAAAAAACAAAAACATTACCATCTGAGATAGTCACCTTTAAATTATAGATCTCCTGATTGAGAGCAATATAGTTATTGCTTATGTATAATTCAATCAGAGTAAAAGCTTTTTGTAAACCACTCAATGAAGTAATTCTGTTGTTCTCAAGAGAAAGGGAGTGAAGATGAAGCATGTTATCAAAAGTATGTTTTTCCAGACCATTGAGAAGATTATTATTTATGCTGAGGCGGGTTAATTTAGTCAGCTTGGAAATGCCTAGAAAAATAAGCAAATTCAAGAAATGATTCAGATAGCACTGAAAAGTTAGTTTAAAAAATAACTGGCTGGCCATTTTACTTTTTCTCTTTACATTTTCTCTTTACAGACTCTATAGTACTATCACTGTTTTGACTTTTAAGAAGGATACAATGTGTATAAAGTCCCAGCTAATATATTAAATTCCAATTTTGGATTTCTATGTAGACTCAGTCTTCCTAGGTATTAAGGGACTGTATTATGTAGGAAATATTGAATTTCACTTTCAAATAACCTTCAAATTATATAATTAAGATTTTCACCATCACAATAACACAAAGCTCAAAATCATCACCAGCCCCCCATTTTAAAACATTAAAGGTAAGGGAGTAGATACAGCACTTTGGAAAGTATTCCTCATTGTGGCATTATTTGTATTGAAAAGAACCACTTGGCCTAATTCTACCTTTGCATGCTTAAAACTACTTTAAGACAGAACTTGAGAAAATGCCACCTCTCACCACAATCTAACCCCTAAGTATGCTATATGCTGTAGGTATTTTGCAGATAGTATAGTGCAAGTTGAAAGATGAGAGAGAACTTTGGAGTCAGAGTTGGTTTCAAACGTAGAACCACTAGATTTGGGATCATAAGTATATCATGTAAAACTTTGTAACCTCTGTGCCTCATTTTCCTCATCCATAAAAAGCACATACTGAAATCTACCTCTAAGCGGTTATGGAATTAAGTGGAATTGCATTTGAAATATGTCAGTTATAGCTTTTGGCAAATAATTGGTTCTCAGGACATTTTATCCATGCTGGCCTTTCACACCAGCCTTACTCATGGGACTATGCAAGCTGAGAGTAAATTGATCTAGGGCAAGTTGGGATAACACTATCAGAGAAAAAATCCTTAGATGGACATTAAACTTATCTGTGTCTGGAAAAAAGAAGAGAAATATTTGTTAAAGCTTAGTGAGGTAAAACTATCATCTCTGAAAAGTGGGTAATAGGAAAAATATAGGTTGGAGGATTCTTCCCTTCAGTGGGCTGATGGGTGGAAATAAAAAGGAAACTGGAAACAGTTTTCAGTTACACATACAAAGGAAAACTAACACCCTATTTTGTGAGAATGGAAGAGACTAGTGATGGTTCTAAAGAGAGATGTCTGAGCTACCCCCAGGTTTACGTAATTCAAATCTACAAAGGAGAGGCCTGTGAATCTATATATTCAATAAGCGTCCCAAGTGATTCTTACGATCAAGCAGGTTTTATAAGCAGATTGTTAAGAGCCATCAAAATACAATATAATGAATGTTATACACACTGTTTTTAAAGATATCTAATACTTGCTTTTGCATATGTAATTTTTTGAAATAGAATATTCTACTTTTATGGAAAAGTACACACATGTGCTAAAAATAATCCAGCAATTCAAAAGTGAATAAAGTATAAATTAAGTCTCTTTTCTAGCCGATGGAAATCATCATACAACCAGAAATATTCTATACCCAGATAAATGTGTATATTTGTGTGTGTGCGCATACCCAACATTAATTAGTAAAGCTGCTTCATTGTACTTTATGTGGATCCCTATAAAAGGTGATATAGTACATTTGATAACTTTCAACCTCTAGTGAGTAGTTTTCATTTTTGTTGAAATCTTCAAATTTCCAAAGGTAATCTTAATTCCATACTTGGAAAAATCAACTGGGCTGCTTTATCTTTTTCAAAAGCACACCTCATTCATTCATTCATTCTCATTCAGATACTAATTACTTTCTAGTTTGTAATGTGCTAGGTTTGGTTATAGGTGGGACAGAGGAGAGGAGAGAGAAGTCAGAGCTGAAAGTCAGCTAGCTGGGCTCATTACATATAGTGACTGGTCACAGATCCCACTAGTAAGTGTTCGGAACACTCTGCCCCAAACCTTCTTGGAACTTCTGTAGACATCTTCCTCCTAAAAAATTCTGTCCTCCACATTTTCCTTTTTGGCTCTTGTTAGTTAAGCATTCATATTTTAAGATTTTAAAATTCTCAGATACCTTCTATCTTTGAGATACAGTTTCCATCTAACGTGAGTTCTTCCAAGTTAACACAGGATTCCAAGCCTTCTATTTTAGTGAGATTATTGTTGCTGAATGACGCCCATTTCAAATTTTCCAATTTTTCTAAATTTGTGATTTCAAAGAGATGTTGCCCATCTAAATTTAAAGCAGTTATCTGTAGAATAATTCACATTTTATGTTACTTCTGACTCGGTATCAATAAACTCAATGTTAAAAAAGGCTAACGAAATCATTCAAATAAGTAACAGCAAAGGAATTCCTTCAGGGGCTCAGGGGCAACTAGGTGGTTCAGTCTGCTAAGTGTCTGACTTTGGCTCAGGTCGTGATCTCATGGTTCCTGAGTTTGAGCCCCACATTGGGCTCTGCACTGCTTGAGATTCTCTGTCTCTCTCCCTTTCTGACCCTCCCTTGCTCACTTTTTCTCTCTCAAAATAAATAAATAAACTTAAAAAAAAAAAAAAGAATTCCTTCAGGAACTGAAGACATTGTGAAACTTACAAAAGGGTAAAATTTGACAAGATTATAACCCCAAGAGGGACTTATATGGTCTTATGGACACTGTGCTGTGTCAGATTCCCCTGCAGTGAAAAACTTGTCCCAGCTGCTGAGAGTGCTGTGGGCAGAAAGATTTCTGCTGTCAGCTCCTTCAGGGACAGCCTCAGCTGCAGAGAGCTGCCTTGCGCAAGGTCATGCTCCTTCCCAGTTTGGCCCAAATCCAATGATGGAAGGATATAAAGACCTGGCCATCTCAGCCCAACTTGGGACAAATTTAAAGGGCCATTCTAATTCCAAAACTCGCCGTGGGGTCAGGCAGAGCTGTCACTGGGCATGCATCACAGCTAAATGTCTGTATATATCCTGTCATAAAATAATGCCATTGATTTCTTCCCTTTTCGAGGGTCAGCTTCTCTTAACCCAGTTTCAGTCTTTGGCAAGAGGCATAAGGATGCTCTGTGCAACAAAAAGAAGCTGTTGGTGCTCTATCCTTGGCTGAATTGTGACCAGTTCCCCTAGTGTCATGCCAGAATTCTTTATTTCTTTTACCTTGTCACCCCAAATTTTGGCTTGATCTCTGGTTCTGCGCTCTAAAGTTTGCTTGCTTATTTTGATACATTATCAAAATCTACCCTTTGGTCTTGTAGCATACACTTATCCTAAATCTCCAGCTCTATGGTGACTGCCATTAAGGCCTAGTCCCCATGACATTACCACTCATGACTTGACGTCCCTGTTTAATTTTAATTTGGCTCTTAAGTTTTCTGCTCCTTACCTATCTGTGCCCTCTTTAAGACACATGGACCAAAGCTGATTAAAAATCAAGTGAAATTGGGGCGACTGGGTGGCTCAGTTGGTTAAGCGACTGACTTCGGCTCAGGTCATGATCTTTCAGTTTGTGAGTTTGAGCCCCACGTCGGGCTCTGTGCTGACAGCTCAGAGCCTGGAGCCTACTTCAGATTCTATGTCTCCCCCTCTGTCTACCCCTGCCCTGCTCATGCTCTGTGTCTCTCTGTCTCCCAATAATAAATAAATGTTAAAAAAAATTTAAAAATCAATTGAAATTAAGCTTTTATATTAGTTAAACAGAATTAATTTTTACCTTCAAGTACCAGTTCCCATTCACATGTAAATGTGGTCCCAACTTTGAAATCTGTGTCAGAATTTTGGCAGAAGGCCATATACTAAGTGTCCGTGGTCTCTCCTCTTTAGTACTAGAATGCCGTAAGAGCGATAACTAATAAAATAAAAAACACATGATGAATAAAGGAAATGGAATATAGAGGTTCATTTATATATAGTTAAAAGTACTTTTTCCTTGCTGAGTGGCACAATGAATAATTTTAAAATATGACATTTTCTTTGCCTTAAAATGTTCTCAATATCTAGATATATTTCACTTTTTGTTTTAGCAGACTGTTACAAAATAATAGTTATAAAAGATTGCTATAATACAAACACCCATATAGTCCATTCATTAAACAAGTTTCAGAGCTAGAATATTTCTCCCACTCTGGAAGCTCCCTGTGTGCCCCATCCTAATCCTTTTCCTCTCCTTCCCCTCCAGAGCCATCACTCACCTCATGTGAATCAACCAATGCTCCACAATCTCAAATTTTGTATCTACCATTCATTTGCTTTATTTATAGGCCTATGTTTGTGCCCATAAACAATATATCATTTAATCTTACACATATTAGAACCTTTGAATTGAAGAATTGAATTGAATTGAATTGAATTGAATTGAATTGAATTGAATTGAATAATATAAATGTATTCTTCTATGACTTACTTTTTTGCTCAACATTGTGTTCGTGACATTCATCTAGGCTGCTGCACGTAGCTGTAGTTCATTCACATGTCATTGCTGTACAGTATTTCCTTATCGATTCTCCCATCAGTGAACATTGGGGCTGATTTCAGTTTTGCACACTGCTGTTATGAATATTCTTGACTCTTGCTGCATACATGCAAGAGTTTCTTTGGAATATACACAACTTGCTAGGTAATAGGGTTAACTATATATGCAGCCTTACTAGATAATGCCAAATTGTTTTCCAGAGTGGTTATACCAATTGTAACTTTTAGTTCAAATTTTTGCTAAAACTTGATAGTGTCAGGCTTTAAAACTTTTGCCAATTGGTGGCTGTAAATTGTTATCTCATGCAGTTTTAATGTTCATTTCCTTGAATACTAATGTGATGGAGCATCTTTTCCTATTATTTGGCTGCTCTGATTTCCTCTCCAGCACCTTTTGCCTACTTTTCTGTTTGATTGGCAGTCTTTTTCCTGGTATATTCAGGATATGCAAATAGCATCTTTTGTTAGTTAGACATGTTGCATATTTCTTTTCCCAGTATGTAGCTTGTTTTTCCACTTTCTTTATGGTGTGCCCTTTAAGGAACAGTTGAATTAATTTTAAAGTAGACAAATCCAGTCTTTTATATTTATGCTCTTGGTTTCTTGTGTAATGAATTCTTCCCTCATTCAAGGACATAATGATAATCTCTGCTCTTTGCTTTTTAAAAAAATTTTTTTAATGTTTTTTATTTATTTTTGAGTCAGAGAGAGACAGAGCATGAACAGGGGAGGGGCAGAGAGAGAGGGAGACACAGAATCCGAAGCAGGCTCCAGGCTCTGAGCTGTCAGCACAGAGCCCGATGCGGGGCTCAAACTCACGAACCGTGAGATCATGACCTGAGCCGAAGTCAGATGCTTAACTGACTGAGCCACCCAGGCGCCCCTCTGCTCTTCGCTTTTAAAACATTTTTGATTTTGACTTTTACAGTTAAGTCTTAACACACTTGTCCCAGTGCCTTTTATTGACTAGCTTCCTTGGTTTGTAAAGGCAGTTCTATAATTTATCAAGTTTCCATGTATGTATGGTTCTATATTTGGTCTTTATATTCTGTGCTATTGGTCTGTCCCAACTCTACATTGTCTTAAAGGATTTTAGTAAGTTTTGATTTCTGGTAGGATAAATCCCCAAGTCTTCTTCAGGAGTTAATTATATTTTTTTATCAACAAAAAAGTTTCTTCCCTTCATTTTGAGTGGATCCAAAATTAAACATTACATTAAGGAATTAATATTCAAATGCCTCACAAGAAGTACACAGCTAGAGAACTAGGGTAAAGATGTTTAGGACTGCAGCTATTTTGTCCAGAGTACAGCATTCTTAATCTGGATAATATGGGCATTTCCTGCCCCCTGCCCAAGTTCATTAATTATGTTATGTTTTGTTTTGTTTTGTTTCAGCCAGTAATGTCAATACTAAATAGGTAATTCACTAAATGCTTTATCAAGGCCTCTAAGCTTACTTTGTCCACAGAAAGTTGCTTGTTTTCATGTAGGCTCTAGAAAGGACTCTGGTGAGTTTTCAAGTTGACTAGGAAAAAATACAATTACCCAGGAGGCATTTTGGGGGTAGTGTGCAGGGATGAGAATCCATACAACCAGTTGGTATTTAAATAAGATACATTTAAACAGGAAAAAAAGTTCAAGTGATATGGTTGTTACATATTGATTGTTTTTTTTTATTAGCATGCTAAAAGAAGACACAAAATCTTAAAAACAAGCAAGGTATGGAATATATAACTTGTATATTCTAAACAGCACAAAAAATATTAAACAGTGAAACCCAACCTGAGTAATCTTTGTTCCAGTAATAAATTTCATTGCTGCTATTGTTTCTTCTTCAGAAACGAGGAGTCCATCTAAATGAGTGAGAGCCTTTAATCTGCCAATAACACTCAGCCTTAATGTGGCTGGCTTGGGAGAAATAAGAAAAGGTTAATTTTTACAAAATATTACATATGTTATGGCATGGAAAGGAGTGTGCTTCTTCTTTCCTTCCCTTGTAATTCAAAATCATGCATCTCCCACTGTCTTACATATATCTAAAAATAAGGGCCTAACTTAGTTCTTCAGTAGCTGAAATTAAATTCTGTTTAAAAACTAATCTGTTTTGTTTGAAGCCAGATGACTTCTGGCTATAAGCTGTTGAAAAGTGTGGTGAAAAGTGCTCAGAGCACAATGGCAGTGAACTCCTGTTCTTCTAGATCAGCAGTTAGTCAGCTCCGTGTGCAAGTCTCTATAGATCTTTAGCCCTTGGCATCTAGTTTGGCAACGGGAAGATAGCTGTACACATTCTGTGTCTGCTTTGACAAAAGAAAAATACCCTTCAATTTTCCCGAGCAAAAAAGAAATAGAACAACATAAACATAGTAACTTGGCCAATTTAACAGAACCAATCATTAGCCTCTTTTTAAAATATTGAACCCAGTCTTATATTCATTTTTGAAAAGCAAGGAAAGGAGGATTCTTGAAATTATTGGCTTGGGGCTTATTTTAAATCCTTGGAGATACCCTTAAATATAATCATTGAATACTGAAATTTCTTAGCATGAATCTCTGTATTTTTGTGATGAGAAAAAAATAGTGTTTAATCAAATTTCCTTTTATAGCAGAAAATAAGCCTCTATAATGCAGGTTTATCAGGGGAAGTAACAAATGTATTCCCTCCCTTAATAGTCTGTTTCTCTCACTGTATTCTATTATTCTTGGTCCCATGCTTCATTACAATAGGTTCTAGTACACTGAACTGTATAATCCCTCCCAAAGTTTGCAAATAGCAATGGTATCTAACACTCTTAAAGCCACCATACTCTCAAACTATTAGAGCTTATCAAAAAAAGCTTTCCTTATAGTAACATTTAATTCATTTGATCACTACACTAAATTCAACTTATAAAATACTTAAAGGAATTCTAGTAAAACAAAGATAGTTTTCCCATTTCTGGCTACTGCTGAATAGTACCAAGAAAATGGCTTAGAAATAAAAATGATTCTTTGCTTTTTTATAAATACATCTCCTGCGTACCTTTTGCCATGGATTATGCCTAATATCAAGACTAAGAAGGCTTGCAGTGTGTTTGCATAACATATTTATTTCATCACCAGACTTTTTCAGTTGATTCCAGCTCAAGTCTAGGTGCTTGAGTTTCATCAGACCTCTGAATCCCTCCAGCGTTATCACATGGTTATGGCTTGCATCCAAATATTCAAGGTTATACTGCAACACATACAAATAGAAGTGGTGCACAGTTTCTATTTACAGAGTTCTTGTCTCTATGATTCACTAAGTATTTCCATGCTTTTTGGTAATTCTTACAGAAAACCTACACAGTAGATACATTGCATTATGGTATCAACATATGTATTCTCCCAAAGAGCTACAGGTCTTTTATTTTTATTTTTTTTATAATTTTTTTTCAACGTTTTTTAATTTTATTTTTTTTTTTGGGACAGAGAGAGACAGAGCATGAACGGGGGAGGGGCAGAGAGAGAGGGAGATACAGAATCGGAAACAGGCTCCAGGCTCCGAGCCATCAGCCCAGAGCCTGACGCGGGGCTCGAACTCACGGACCGCGAGATCGTGACCTGGCTGAAGTCGGACGCTTAACCGACTGCGCCACCCAGGCGCCCCCAGGTCTTTTATTTTTAGCCCTCAATTCTCACTTCACCCTTCTAAGGTAGAGAGGCAGGTATTTGTTTTCCTAGGAAAGAAACTGAAGAGTAACTGACAAGATAATTTATCCCCCCAAAACAAGGAATTTCACTTTTACTTTCTGGGCTGCTGGTTTATACCATTGAACCCATGGCCTGGTTAAAAAAGATTCACCTTCAGAGGTAGAAATTTCAGCTCAGGTCATGATCTCACAGTTTGTGAATTTGAGCCTCGCATCAGCTCCACCCTCGGCGTGGAGACTGCTTGGGACTCTCTCTTGCTCCCTCTTTCTCTGCCCCTCCCTTGCTCTTTCTCTCTCTCTCTCTCAAAATAAATAAATAAGCTTAAAAAGAAAAAAAAGAGCCACTGAAAACATTGTTTCAATTATATGCACACATAGTCTTACACAAAACATTGTATTACATAGAAATTTGTATCCCTTTCACAATCATGCATCATTAAATATTCTTTAAAATGGTTTTGGATAATATTCCAATATTGTACTGATTGTATAATATTCCAATAAGTGAATAATTAGGATTATTTTAAACATATTACTACGAACATTTATGTGGCTTCTAATTGTTGACAACACTACCACAGACATCCATGATCATGAGACTTTAACTGAGACTCTCATGTTTTTTCAGAAGAGATTTTTAAAAATGTGATTCTTAGTTTGGATTTCTATATTGTTAAAATTTTTGATAAATACTGCTAAATAATATTCAAGGATGTTTGTACCAATTTTTTCTTCCAACAGTAGAATATGAGAGTGTTCATTTTCTTAAATACCCACCAATTCATCTGCCTTATTTTAATTTACATTGCTTATGACCGGTGAAGCTGAACATCTTTCCATGTGTTTTGTATGAGCCATTTTTAAATTTTGTTTTTGTTTCTTGTGTCTTGTCTTTAGCCATTTATCTATTCAGATATTAATCTAGTTATTTGTAAGAAGTCTTTAAGACTTCAATTTGTTACTTCTATTTGTTGCAAATAAAATTTTCTTTTAAGGTGTCTACTAATTCAGACTTAGAGCAAAGAAGAGATTAAGAACTTTAAGAAGATATTTTGCAACATATTTTTAAAAATAAAAAGTAATATTACTATGGATTAAAAATGAACTTGATTTCCTTAAGGACATAAAGTCCTTAGACTTAGAACAGTCTTTCTGGCTTTATAAAGATTTACTACATGGCCTGTCTTTTCCCAGTTTTCATCATAAAGTGGTAAAAACTTGTCCCAAATTCTGGCACTTACATGCAGACTAGCATTTGGGAACCATGCATCATAAAAAGATAACTGTCTTCTTTCCTTGAAAAGGGGGATAGGATCTTCATTTTTGTAATCCCAAGATATAAAACAGATATTAAGTATTTTCAGTTTTGTAGCAGAGTTTTTGGTCTTAATAGTTCTTGTGCTTCAGTTTAAATCCTTAAATCACAGTATAGCACAGCCAATTTACAAAGATTAAAACCCACAACACCTCCTTTAACTATTCTTAGGGATAATGGTTCATTCTCTAAATATAAATTAGCTCTCTCTAGACATCAAGAACACTTTAACAATAAGTTTTTCATTGGAAGAGATAAGACAGAAGGATTATTTCAATAAAAAATTAGGCACATAATCTAGATTAAGATTGCAAAGAGCCATATATATAGATAATATATATATATATAATCTATATATAATCTATATATATATATAATCTATATATATATAATCTATATATAATCTATATATAATCTATATATATATATATAATCTATCTATATATATATATATAATCTATCTATCTATCTATCTATATATATAATCTATCTATATATATAATCTATCTATCTATCTATATATATATATTTGTCTTTCCCCGGCCTACTCTGACTATGGTGGAGCTATTTTCAGAGAAACAAATCTGTTCTTATTGTTTTCTTTCAGATACTCTTTTCCTGATAGTTCAGGTGAGCGAATGACAAACATGCAGCCTAGGACTTTTTAATTTATTGTATGGATGTCTTGTTTAGACTTTTAAAAATGCTATAAAAACCATAGAGTATATATATGTTTTCATCATTAACGAAGCCAAGTCTTCCATTATATAAACAGTGTTAGGTTGGGTATTTTCATTTACAAGGCAAGTCCAGGATGATGAACACTTAAGAATAATATATTTATTTTCTGCAACCTAGTAGAAGCAACTTGTAGCATGCAAGGCAGGTATGGAAACTCTCTATGTTAGAGACATGCCTAAGGAAAATTAGAGTAAAAATGAGATATCTCCAAGGTAAATTTAAAAAAACCTAGAAGACAGAAGAATGAATGTGAGGGGTGCCTGGGTGGCTCAGTCAGTTGAGCGTCTGACTTCGGCTCAGGTCATGATCTTGCAGTATGTGAGTTCGAGCCCCGCGTTGGGCTCTGTGCTGAGAGCTTAGAGACTGGAGCCTGTTTTGGATTCTGTGTCTCCCTCTCTCTGCCCCTCCCTCACTTATGCTTTGCCTCTCTCAAGAATAAATAAACATTAAAAAAAATTAAAATAATTCAAAGAATGAAGGTGAGTGATTAAACTAGATCATAACCTTTTGTAATGCCAAGATAAACATAATTCATATTAAACACACATACAAAACTCATTACTGGAGAATAAAGAGGTGGAGGCAGCATAAGTTTTCAATCTCTCTGAATCCCCACACAAAAACAGAATAAATAAATAAACCCAAATTCCACGGACAACGTTTATAACAAAGTTACATGACAAGGTAGCCCAATAAGACCCCAAAGAAGCCGTAGGGATAAACCACCAACAACCACAAGTCCTACGGGGTATCCATGCCTATATGAGAGGAAGCAGGAACCATCAGGCAGCATCTGATGGACCTGAGAACAAGACAGACCCCAAAAGGCTGCCAATGTTTACTGGAAAGTATGGGAGCCAACCTGAGTACAACTGGGAGAAGTTCTGCCTTCTTCATTACTGAGTGCATGCATGGGACCCACAGGAGAAAGGTCTGAAGCAGCTGGGGCAGTCCAGCACTTATGGATCTTAAAACTCCCCTAGAAGGCCCCCTTCTAGAACAAAATCCTTCTCAAAGAAGAAACTCAAAAATTAAACAGGATAAAGACAAAAAACACAAATAAACGATAAAGTTCAGAGCAAAGTGGAGGAAGAGAGTAGAGTCGGGAAATGTCAGAAAGTAAGCGCTATAATTTTTTTTTAAAGCAAAAATAAACAACAGAGGAGGGAGATCTGTGAAGGTAGGAAAGCTTTCCCTAACTCCACTTCGTTTTAGAAGTTAAGAAAAAATAATTTCATTAAAAAATGAGCAGCAGAAAAGTATTGAGATAAAATCCCAAAGTTAGGAGAGCAGGAAGGAGAGGGAGAGGGGTGGGGGTGCAGAAAGGAGAGAGAGACATTGCTGTTGGCAATAAAAGAACACCAGAAAGATATGCTCAGAACTTATCATGACTATTAACTTACTATTTTAAAACAAGCAAAAAGATGTTAAGAATGATACAAGATAAAAAATAACAATATAAATATGGATTAGAAAAACTCAGTAGTAAGGTGAAAGAACCCATAAAATAATTTGAAATAAAAGAAAAACATTTCAGAACAAATAGTCAAACACAAAAGCAAGTAAAACAATAGGTAATGCTTTAAGAGAAACAGAAGGTAAAAAAAAATTGTAAAATCAAATCGACTTAAAATTTTAAATTAAGAAATAAAAAGGACACAAGAGAAAGTGACAAATAGTGAAGATAGGTAAAGATTCAACATGTGGATAATGTGCATCCCTGAAGAAGAAGAAAACTGAAGCAAGGAAGCAAAAAAAGAGGCTTAAAACTTTCAATTTAAAAAAAGGAAAGAAAAAATGATTTTAATCTGTATTTTGGAAGAGCATACTGTGAAGCTGAAATACTGGCCCAGCGACCAATACCAAGACATATTCTAGTAAAATTACTAAACTTAAAAAAAAAAAAAAAAAAAAAAAAAAAACTTAAAAAGTTCTTTGGCCATCCAGAAGAAAAAAGCATGTGACTTATGAGGGAAAAATTGTACACTGTCATCAGACTTTTCTACAGTAACAGTTTATGTCAGAAGAAACAAGTAACATTTAAGATGCCCAAGGAAATAAATTGTGAGCCAAGGATTTTATATCTAGCAAAACTGCCTTGCATGTGTAGAGGATATAGAAAAACTATTATCTACATGCAGTAGTGGAAGGGATATTGTCCCCATAAGCCCTTCCTGAGGAATCTATAATAGAATATTTTTCAGACCATCAAAATGTTTAGAGAGATACCAACCTAAGGACTAGTGACAAGAATTACATATACAGTTACCAAACAACTAAAAGGGAGAGTGTACAAAGTGCAAGGCTACATGTTCTGACAAAGTATATACAGAATGATCATTTTGATTCATTTTTAAAATGAATAATGGAAAGAACATATACAAAATAAAAAAATCTTTCCAGTAATCATATTGATGAGAGTATCAGGGCTGTTATTCTGAGACTGTTGTGTGTGTAATAAGGGATAAAACAATGAGCAGTTATTAAATAGTCCACTGCTATCAATTTGTACCCTTGAAACTGAGGATTATTGATTGGTGTGAGAGAAAGAAAGATATTGATGTAAGTAACAGAGAAGAGGTTAAGCTAAAAGATTTTCAGTATTGAATCTGAATTGGAAATACCAATATAAATACATGAGGTTAGTTTTAGTTATACATACATATATAGTCACACACACACACACACACACACACACACACCTTCCCCATAATAAGTTCTGTCCAATGGAAAGACCTAGAAACAATGACCAACCCAGACTGTGGTCCTGAAATACCACTTTTCTCTAAAAGAAACTAGGGCTCCTTGAAGAAATGGCTGATCCCATGTCTACAAAAGAAAATACAGAAAATGGACATGGAACATCTTTTATGCCAGGTGGCAAAGAAGCTATCAGAGACCACTATGGTCATGGTAAAAGAAGCTAACTTTAAGATGATTCCATTGGTTAAGATGATAAAATTTGAGCTTCAATCATGATAATAATTGAATGAATGGACTCTCATCAAATGTGTTTAAGACCCTGCATTCCTAATGATATTAAAACAAAAAAGGAATTGCTTGTCTTTGGGAGATCACAAAACACCATTCGTTATCTTCAAAATTGGTAAATAAAGGCAAATAAACACCTATTCTGCATTTTCTACATGAGTGGTACCACTGGGTAACCAAATCACAGAAAAGGGGAAATGTCTTTACGTAAAAATAGTCTAACTAATAAATGAAAAAGAAATGATAGAAAAATATTGCCATTTTGTAATCGCTGATGAGTTAATGGATATAGACATTAATAATGCTACCAGCATGAGAAAAGTGAGTCAACCACACACGATCTGATTCTTACAGTCTTACCAGAGGAATGGAACCTGAGTCTGATCCAATTTCTGGATTTAGTTGCCAAATTGCAGAAAATACTGAGGGTGGGGGCTGTGTAGGATTATATCATAAGCAAATCAGCAGGGTCCAAATTGTGGGACACTCGGGATTGGAAGGTCAAAGCATTTCTACAGATAAACTATGGGGAGTGAAAGGGGAAAGAAGGAATTATAAGAGAAACCTATAAATTAAAAGAGACTTAAATGATTTTTAGAATGGCAAAACCAAACTATTGTACTAGGTAGGGATGCACATTTGGGTGATGAAACTATGGGGGAAAATGCAGGGAGAGGATTACTGGAGAGGTCAAGATAATGATTTCTTGAAGGGATGGGGCATATATAGAAGGGGCTTATGTTGTAGTTTACAAAGTTCTATTCCTTGACCTGGGCGCTAGTTACAAGCACATTCACCTTATAGTAATTTACTAAGCCATGTGCTTGAAGTACATAGTTTTCTGTATCTGTTTTTTTAAATTATTATTTATTTTGAGAGAGAGAGAGAGCAGGTATGTGGAGGAGAGACAGAGAGAGAGGGAGAAAAACAATCCCAAGCATACTCCACACTGTCAGCATGGAGCCCGATGCAGGGCTCAAACCCATGAACCATGAGATCATGACCTGAGCTGAAATCAAGAGTCGGATGCTTAACCAACCAAGCCACCCACGCACCCCTGTATCTCTTTTATTTTACAATAAAAAGGTGAAAAAAATACACACAGATTATTTCCTCCCTCTGATCACTCCTAACATTCCTGTAGTCATTTTTCAAGACATAGTTATATATCAGATACTTGATGTATCTGATCTATCTAGATCTATCTATCTACCTTTGCTAATCTTAAAATTTGAAAACACCACTTAGGCATATTTGTCCAGTTCTCTTACCTGTAAAATGTCCACAGTAATATTAATCTAATAAGTAGGCTGTGAAGCTATGATGTTGAAAGAAAATTTTCCGTCTAAGGAGAACAACAAAACTGTACTACAAAATACATGCTGAGAAGCTGGCTAAGCTCACTCACTATCTAAGTGCCTTGCATGACTTAAGAGTTTACTCATCAAATTTTGTGCCTAAGCAAAATAATTATGGCTGTCATAACCTCTGGAACCATTGGCAAATCATCAGAAAAAAAGTTAAATAAAACATGCCAACCATTTACATACAGTCTTGGGACTTCTGTTAAACTACTTTCTTTTTTTCTTAATGTTTATTTTTGAGAGAGAGAGACAGAGAGGAAACGTGAGGTGGGGAGGGGCAGAGAGACAGGGAGACAGAATCTGAAGCAGGCTCCAGGCTTGAAGCCGTCAGCACAGAGTCCGATGCGGGGCTCAAACTCAAGAGCCCCGAGACCATGACCTGAGCTTAAGTCGGATGCTTAACCGACTGAGCCACGCAAGCACCCCAAACTGTCTTCTTTACTTAGCTGTATATCGAACCCAAACTATCAGGGATTCTATTAAAAAGGACCTCGGCTTGCCAAAAGAAACAAGGAAGGGGGCTTAATACTAAAACTTAAGGTCAGTTAGCAAAGTAACAGTTCCGACCAGAGTGGGAGAGGCAGCAACGCAAGGGCTTTGATATGGTTGAAAGCAGCAGGTAGGGAATGAAGAGCTGAGGATGATGATATATTCTGAAACGGTATGTCAGTGACCTGGGACCCATGGAAACAGGGGATGCTGGGTTGGAGTTCTGGAGCCACATACGTAATTATTTTTGTTATATGATACATAACAAAGAAAACAAAAGCCAGATAAGATGCTTAGCTATGGGTACATGTGCATTACTGTATTTGTCCTATTATCTGTGAGAGGGCGAACACAAGTTCAACAAAGTCCGTGCGGGTGACATTCAGGTAGAAAGAACAAGGCAGAAGGAAAAGAGAAATAACAACATGAACAATGAACAAATGGGAAGAATTGACAGCCTTCAATATGAAGTAGTAAACTAGAGAATGAAGAAATAAGGACTCAGGAGCAGAAAAATAAGAATGAGAAAACAATGGAAATGACAATTTCCAAAAGACATTTTAAAAACAAATCTGGGGTAGTTTTAATAAATTTATTTTCAAGTAGCTAGAAATCAGATATGACCACAGGCGTATAATTGATTTTCCAAATGGAATCTGAATCCAAGACCTATTTTAGACAAAGTAACATATCATAATGTATGTATGTTTGTTCCCAATTTGAGCTGTATAATCCTGAATATGGTATATTTGAGGTCATAATTACAAAAATAATTTCTCTATTAAATTAATAATTTTATTTTACTTAAATAGTTTCAAAAGGACAGTTCTTACCAAGTGGTATACATCATCTAAACAGGTAAATTCATTAAAGCTGATACTAAGTTTTCGAAGTCCTGTTAACTTGGAGAGATCTCTCAATTTACTCAAGCTGTTTCCATGTAGATTCAGACTCTGAAATAAATTGAAATATAAATAAAAAAATAAGACAGATTACATTCTATATCATAGTTTTTTAACATTGAGAGAGAGCCAATAAGAAATATATCTAATGTATGATTTTAAAAGTATACTTTATAATAGCATCACTGGGCCCTGTTCTTGATTAATTTGATTTTCCACTTGAGTCTAAAAAAATTTTTTTTGAAAGAGAGCAAGAGCGTATGTGTGCACAAGTGGGGGGAGGGGTAGAGGGAGAGGGAGAGAGAGACTCTTAAGTAGGCTCCATGCCCAGCACGGAGCCCAACTCAGGGCTCAATCTCACGACTATGAAATCACGACCTGAGCTGAAATCAAGAAGAGTCAGACACTTAACTGACTTCAAAAGTCTTTTTAGAAAATAGCTAAATACATTGTTAAGACATTTATTAAGGCACATCTATCTCTTATGCTAGCCAGTGAACGATATAGGCCCTAAAGACTTTGGGTATTGGCTAGGATACCTCATAAGAGAGAAGATGCAAGGATACACCTTGATTGGACAAAACTGTATGAAGGCACAGGACTAAGGAAGAAAGGCTGAGGATGCTAAAGTAGGAGGACAGACACTCAAAGAAGGAGGTAGGAAAGTGTTTCCATATCAGAATTTGGCGTAGACTTTTCCTGTCCATTTGATCCCGGGCTAAACAAAAATGAGTGCTATTACAGTTTTTTTTTTTTAATATTTAGAGGATACCCTGATGTCTATATATTTTTCCGTCTTTACACTACACCATCGTGAGAGGTATCAAGTGAAGATTATGTTTATGCATAGTCTACAGAATAAGCAGTGGCACAGGAAAAATGTTTTAATATAATTTAATATAAAAATGTTTTCATATAATTAAAAATGTTTTAATATCCACAACAAATTGGTATTATGATAAAATCAAGCATCTACTTCCCAACTCTCTTCACTCACCACCACCATCTTATGCCCTATTATACTGTGGATATAACCAAATTCTTGGCAGGGAGAAACATCTACATGTCAAATAGTTGTCAAAATTTAGTTAAAATTGTTAAGAAGGGTCAATTTATGCAGAGTAGTTTATTCTACAGGTCACATTTTGGTATCTACAGATACCTTACACTTAACATGTCAAACTGAATTCATCATTTTCCATACATATCTGCCTGGTAGTCTATTTTTTCAATCCTGATTAAGAGTTTGACTATCTATCCAACAGTTATTGTTGACCACCCCATTTTCCTCTTTTCCATATGCATTTGATTCTAGAAATGTTTCTCAAACCAACCATTCCATACCAATACTACTAAAAGTGTTTTAGTTCAGACTATTATTGTCCTTTGGACTACTACAATAGTATCCACTGGCTATTCATACCATCAGTCTGTCTTTAGTTAAATCTAACCACAAATTGCCAAAGTTAGGGTCTTTACAAACACAGGGCCTGTTCCTTAAAGATATACTAAAATATTAAAATTTGCCTTTGCAAATTTGTATTTGTATACATATCTGTCTCCTCTGCTAAAATGATGTCCTTGAGATAGGGAAGATAACTCATTTTGAACCCCCAATGCTTAACTCATTGCCTAAAACATAGCAAATGCTCAGTAAATGCTAGATGAATAAATCGGTGCAAAAGCCAGACATACAAGCCAAACATACAACTAATAACTATATTCTTTTTTATTTAGGTATAATTGGCATACAGTGTTATATTAGTTTCAGGTGTATAAGATAGGGATTCACCAATTTATACATTTCTCAGTGCTCATCGCAATGAGTGTACTCTTAATCCCCTTCACCTATTTCACTCATTCCCTCCCATCTCCCACCTTTATTTCTATATATTTTATTTATTTTTAGGTGTCCTAAAAAACTCAATCTAGAGGGGAAGACTGAAAAGAAAATAAGAGGTGTGTGTGTGTGTACCCTTGGTTTCTTTTATAGTAATGGCACAAAGCAAGGAGAATAAAGGGTGTGATGTCTAAACATTCTTGTTGTAGTAGCCATTATTTTTACTAGAAGCCCTAGAAGGTTTTCCTGGCTTTTAGGCAGTATATGCAAATTTAGGATGAGAGGTTCTTCCATTCTTATGTTATGGGTATTGATCAAATTAAGGCAGTCAGGTGGAGGTCACAAGCAAGCCAGGTATTCTGAAGTCTTATTCTCCTCCTCACTGTTTTTTATCTTACAAACCAAAGATAATTAAAGAAGGCCTACCTTTTTTTTTTAAACTATTGCTGTTTTTTTTTTAAACATTTATTTAATCCCTTTAAATCTATAGAAATGTATGTTGTGGAAGCTCAATCCAATCAAACTCATGCATTTAAGCTTTTCATTACTAAAGCTTTATTATAAAAAAATTATTACTCAAATATGAACTCTTTACCTTATAGGGCAGAAACAATAATTTCTCCACGTCAACTCAAAGAATGTTCTTATAATCGCTATACTGCACATTTATGATGCAGATGGTGGTACTGCCATCATGTCATGAAGCTTTCCTTCCTCCCTAATAATAACTGGTTAAGGTCAAACTTAATCTCCTAGACTTGAAGATTTGGTGGATGGTGACAACATAGTTGGACCAAAGCAACCCCTTGAAAAAAGATGTTTTCTAAATATTTTCAGAAGCAGACTCAAAACTATTGACCACACTTCTTATTTTCAAAAATATTTTGGGGGCCCCTGAGTGGCTCAGTCAATTAAGCATCTGACTCTTGATTTCAGCTCAGGTCATGATCTCATGGTTCATGGGATTGATCCCTGCATCGGGCACTGCACTGACATCACTGAGCCTGCTTGGGATTCTCTCTCCCCTGCAACTCTCTGCCCCTGCACTATTCACTCACTCTCTGTCTCTGTCTCTGTCTCTCTCTCTCTCAGTCAAAAATAAAGTAAATAGGGGTTCCTGGGTGACTCAGTCTGTTAAATGTCTGACTTTGGCTTAGGTCATGATCTCACAGTTTGTAGGTTTGAGCCCCACGGCAGGCTCTGTGCTGACAGCTGGAGCCTAGAGCCTGCTTTGGATTCTGTGTCTCCCTCTCTCTCTCTCTCTCTCTCTGCCCCTCCCCTGCTAGTGTTCTGTCTCTCTCTCTCTCTCAAAAATAAATAAACATTAAGATAAAAAATAAAATAAAGCAACATTAAAAATTTTTTAAACATTTTTTCATTCTCTTTTTGTTTTATATAGTCACTTGAAAAAAATTGTCTTCATAAACAAGTGATCTAGAAATGTCACATTGGAACAATGTAATTGACTTTCAAGATAAAAATAATTTCTGAATATTTATCTGTATCTCAGCTTTCAGGGCACACATAGAAAGATAATGTCATGTGAGAATAACTTGTCTTCTCAAGTATCAATCAGATACTTGTCTTCTCGGTGTATCAGATATTAATTTGTTTGCTACTTCTGCAGTTCAAGCAAACCCACTTTGTAAGAACCATTTGCTGTAAAGATATTGTTTTTATTTTATTTTATTTTATTTTATCTTATTTTATTTTATTTTATTTTATTTTATTTTTTAAAGTTTATTTATTTATTTTGAGATAGAGAGGGAGAACCAGCAGGGAAGGGGCAGAGAGAGTGGGGGACAGAGGATCCGAAGCAGCATCCATCCTTTCCTCAAGACACCACTATTTTCAGCTTTTAGAAAATTATCACAATATTCTTATTTTGTTAGCACAAGAAATTCTATGAACAGTTGTCAGAAAATTGTAGTAAATATACTACTATAGATTTAAAGTGTACCCCTTGGATTTGGCCCTCTTGTGCAATGCACACTGAACCATTTTATATTGCTGCCCTGGTGCTGGGGATATACATATCGAAGAATAGTCACAGCCTCAGCCACTGTGGAATTTACAGTCTCGGAAGGACACAGAGCATATAACAAAGGAATCTGATGCAGACTCAGAGGTAAGAGAAAACTTTGCTTTAGTATAGATCTAAAAGATGTGTGGGAATTAACTAGGAGAAGAGGGTCAGGGGAGAACATTCCATGCAGAGGACTAGAAAGTGCAGAGGATCTGTGTTGGATGCAAGCAGAATGCATTTAAGAAACAGAAAGGAGGCTGAGCATGGAGAACTAAAGAGAGGGTAATATTGAAAGAGTCTGGAAAGGTAGGCCAGGATCCAGGCCATTCAGAATCTTATAGGCCATATTAAGGACTTTGGTTTTACTTTTAAAACAATGGAAAATCATTTGAAGATTTCAAGGAAGAGTGGTAAGGGGTAACAAAGATATGAGCAAATTTGTATCTTGAAAAGATTGCTCTAGCTTCAACATGCAGAATAAATTGGGGGCTCAAAGTGAAAGCAGGACAAAGCCTCTATTGTACAGCTCTAGGTGGTACCCTCTAACCCCCATATTGAGTTATATTCAGTTATGAATGGCACCCAAAGAACACATTAATAGAATATAATGTGAATTGCACTTCCTGGAGTTGTGCAATGTTGAATGACAGAGTATTAGAAGGCTATGGCAATAGTCTAGGTCAGAGATAATGGTAGTTTGCATAGAATGGTAGCAGATTTGAAATGGACAGATCTGAAAGTCAAGGTGTGGAGGTAGACTTCATATCTCAGTAGAGTTGCCTCTGTGTATAGTAAGTTGCTTCAACATAGATCAATGGAACAGAATAGAAAACCCAGAAATGGACGCACAACTATATGGTCAACTAATCTTCGACAAAGCAGGAAAGAATATCTGATGGAAAAAAGATAGTCTCAACAAATGGTGTTGGGAAAACTGGACAGCAACATGCAAAAAACTGAAACTAGACCATTTTCTTACACCATACACAAAAATAAATTCAAAATGGATGAAACACCTAAATGTGAAAATCCTATAGGAGAACACAGGCATCAACCTCTTTGACATTGGCTGTAGCAACTTCTTACTAGGCATGTCTCCAGAGGCAAGAAAACAAAAGCAAAAATGAACATTGGGACTTCATTAAGATAAAAACCTTTTGCATAGCAAAGGAAATAATCAACAGAACGAAAAAAGCAACCTTTAGAATGGGAGAAGATATTTGCAAATGATATATCTGATAAGTATCCAAAATCTATAAAGAATTTATAAAGTTTAACACTCAAAAACAATTCAGTTAAGAAATGGGCAAAAGACATGAATAGACATTTTTCTAAAGAAGACATCCAGATGAGTAACAGACACATGAAAAAATGCTCAACATCACCCATCATCAGGGAAATACAAATCAAAAGTACAATGGGGTATCATCTCACACTTATGAGAACGGCTAAAATTAACAACTCAGGAAACAACAGATGTCGGCAAGGATGTGGACAAAGGGGAACCCTCTTACACTGTTGGTGAGAATGCAAACTGGTGCAGCCACTCTGGAAAACAGTATGGAGGCTCCTCAAAAAGATAAAAATAGAACTACCCTACAAGCCAGCAATTGCACTACTAGGTATTTACCCAAAGGATAAAAAAATATTGATTTGAAGGGACATATACATCTTGATGTTTACAGTAGCATTATTAACAATAGCCAAATTTGGAAAGAGCCCAAATGTCCACTGACTGATGAATGGATAAAGAAGAAGTGGTGTGAGTGTGTGTGTGTGTGTGTGTGTATACATAATTCCATTATATATGGTGGTATATATATATTCCATTATATATCTATATATACATATTAGATATATATAGATAATAGAATATCTATAGATATAGATATTCCATTATCTATCTATATATTCTATTATATATTTCTATATAATGGAATATTACTCAGCCCTCAAAAAGAATGAAATCTTGCCATTTGCAATGATGTGGTTGGAGCTAGAGTGTATTATGCTAAGCAAAATAAATCAGAGAAAGACAAATAACATGATTTCACTCATATGTGGAACTTAACAAAACAGATGAACATACAGGGAAAAAGAGAGAGAGGCAAACCATAAAACAGAGTCTTAACTATTGAGAAAAAACAGGGTTGCTGGAAGGGAGGTGAGTGGGGGGATGGGCTAACGGGATGATGGGTATTAAGGAGGGCATTTGTTATGATGAGAACTCAGTGTTACCTGTAAGTCATGAATCACTGAACTCTACTCCTGAAACTAATATTACACTATATGTTAACTAAAAATAAATTAATTAAATAAAGTATGTCACTTCAATAGTAACTCAAATTGTTAATTAATTTTGTAAAGATAAATCTCTAATATTCTATGTTGACTAATCCTGGGAACTGATTTGAAACTTAACTGTCTTAGTCATTTAAAGAAAGCTTTTTTTTTTCAGTAATAAAATCCCTTGTAAACTGGAAGGGTACCCTCTAGGCTTGTACTGTCCTGTACAGTAGCTACTAGTGACATGTGGCTTTTGAGCACTAATGTGGCTCGTCTGATTTGAGATGGGCTGCAAGTGCTGTCATCTGCAAATATACTCCAGATTTCAAGGACTTAGTATGAAACTGATGAATGACTCTCCATATTGATTGCATATTGAAATGTTAATATTTTAGAAAAATTGGATTTATTAAAATTAATCTTACTTTTAATTAAGAAAACTTTCTTAACATGGCTAATAGAAAATTTTCAATTACATATATGGTTTATATTATATTACTACCAGACAACACTGATCTGATCTAGTCCACAAAGAAGGAGAGGTCAAGGTCCTTTTAATTTTGACAGCATGATGACTGGCATCACCAGATAGGTGCTTTAGTATCTTTAGACTTCTTATGGTAGATTATGATTCCAAATTCAAGGTTTCTGTCCCCAAATTTTATTCCTTATAATACTCACCACAATATGACTGTAAATATTAGTCTTGGCAAGGGAAAGTATTGTTTTATCATCCAAATTAACAAGTTTTGGTCTGGGCTTGATCCTGGGATCCATTTTTATAACTTCATCATCAAATTGCAAATCCTGAGACAGTAATGATCCTTCTGAATTTTTTTTGCTTTCTTCTAGAATAACATTGTTGAATGAAGAAAATAAAGAGTGAGGCTTTACCTAAAAAAATTTATTAAAAATATTGAAAATTTGGTTGCTGTATTTATCACTTTGAATAAGAAATAGTCTATGTAGAAAGACTAATTAAGTTTTTTTCGTTTATATGATAATATCTATCATGATTAGAATCACATTAGAAAACCAGTGAGAGTAGATTAAAATTGTGGGCTAAGAACAAATATGTTCATCCCCTCCCATTGAAAAGTCCTTGAAAACTGGCAAAAGATAATTTTTAAATATTTTTCAACAGTGGAGAGAGCGCCAACAAAAGACTAAGAATTGTGAGACACAAATCAGAGGGGACCAAACTGACAGACAAATGGGAGCAGAAATGTAACCTGTAGCCAAAACATATGTGGGAGATAAACCACTCTGAAGAACAGATCCAGAGAAATTTGATGTTCAGAGTGAACAAGTAAAATAGCAGTAGGATGCTCTAGGTAATTAGCAGGTGATTAAGTAATTATGGTAAACACTGTGGATGAATGAGCGTAAAAAACATAAACAGAAGTGGCTCTAGAAAAAAAATGGTCCATAAGAGAATTATTTTAAAATCTGGGGGAATAAAGCATCCCTAATAGAACAGGCTGCTATCGAAAAGAATTGAGTGGAGCGCCTGGTGGCTCAGTTGGTTAAGTGTCTGACTCTTGATTTCAGCTCGGGTCATGATCTCATGGTTTGTGAGTTCGAGTCCCACATTGGGCTCTGTGCTTGACAGCGTGGAACCTGCTTGGGATTCTCTCTTTCCCTCTCTCTTTCTGCCCCACCTCCACTTGTGCTGTGTCTCTATTTCTCTGTCTCAAAATAAATAAATAAACTTAAAAAAAGAGAAAGGAACATGGTAACACTTTAGAGTCAAAATAAAAATAATTAGTGAAATGAAAGTATTCACTAAATGCTCTGAGAAACCAAATGGATATGGCAGCAGATCAAATTAGCAATGATCAAATTAGCAGAGGTTAATATTGAGGAAATCTTCCAGAATAATAGAATTTTTAAATGGAGATGTAAAATATGAGAGAGAGAAAATTAAAAGAAATGGAGGATCAACTCAGAAAGTCCAGTGTTTAACCAATCAAGGTTCCAGAGGGCTGAACACAGAATGGAAGAGAGAAGATAATGGAGGAATTAAGAGAAGAAAACTTCCCGGAAGTGAAGAAAGAACTGAGTCTTCAGATCAAAAGAGCTAATGAAGTGGCAAGCAGATGGATGATGGAGCTAAGGTCTTTGCTGACATCAGTCACTGAACAGTCTCAACAGCCAGGACTGCCCACCTCTTGACTTCCTGTTATTTGAGTTATGTTAACAGTTTGTTTGGGTTTCTACTATTTGTCTGGGTCTTTGCTAAAAGCATACTTGACTGAAACAGTCTCATTCATAATAGCAACGTAAAAATATAAGTGCCTAAGTGCCCGGAATTACACTTAAAACCTGAGTAAAGAAAACTGTAGGGAGGACTTGAGTAAATGGAATAACTTATCATGTTCCTGGATGAGAAGTCCAATACTGCAGAACAGTTTGTCCCAAATTAAGGTTTAAATTCAATACAATCTCAATCAAATCCTAAATAGGATTTTATTTATTTGTTTATTTATTTATTTATTTATTTATTTATTTATTTATTTATTTATTTTAAATTTACATCCAAGTTAGCATATAGTGCAACAATGATTTCAGGGGTAGATTCCTTAATGCCCCTCACCCATCCCCTCTCCCACAACCCCTCCCGTAACCCTCTGTTTGTTCTCCATATTTAAGAGTCTCTTATGTTTTGTCCCCCTCCCTATTTTTATATTACTAAATAGGATTTTAAAATAAAACTTAACAAGCTGATTCTAACTTCTTTTTGGAAGAGAAAGTGCTCAAGAATAGCCAAGAAAAATTTTTAAAAGATGAGTGAGGGCAGGGAAAGGGAATTTACCCTGTCGCATATCAAAGTATATCATCAAAGTTGTAATAACCGAAACAATGTGGGAGGGGTCCAAGATTAGACAAAGAGATCAATGGAATAGAAAGATCTATAAATAAACCCCTTATATATGAAAATAATTTTAACAATAAAGATGGCACTTCAAAATAGAACAAAAAGATGATGCTTGGTCAAGTAGCTATCCATTTTTAAGGAAAAATTATTTGATCTTCCTCCCTCACATGACATAAAATAATTTCCAGATGTACTTAAAAAAACTTAAAGTTGTAGAACAACCTATATAATTATCGGAAGAAAATAAAGAAGATATTTATATAAGCCTTCTGTAATGAGACATAAAACCCAGAATCCATATCAGGAAATTTGGAGCGATCTGACCTCTTAAAAATTAACCAGGAAATTGCAAATTAATAATGACAAATAAGGTTTTGCTACAAATAGATTTAAAAGACAAGTGACATAAAATATTCGCAACGTATATATAAGATAAAGGATTAATATCCAGGATGCATATAAGGATTTTTCCAATCAATATACAAAAAATAGAGTCCAATAGAAAATAGTCAAAAGATGGGGTGCCTGGGTGGCTCAGTTGGTAAACTGACCGACTTTGCCTCAGGTCATGATCTCGTGGTTCGTGAGTTCAAGCACCGCATTGGGCTGGGTGCTGACAGCTCAGAACCCGGAGCCTGCTTCAGATTCTGTGTCTCCCTCTTTCTCTGCCCTTCCCCTGCACTCACTCTCTCTCTCTCTCTCTCTCTCTCTCTCTCTCAAAAATAAAATAAACATTAAAAACATTTTAAAAGAAGAAAAGTCCAAGGATATAACAAGTGATTTATAAAACTATAAATAATCCATAGCCTATTAAAGAATCAAATATCCTTTTCTTGCCCACAGAGTGGAAAAGTAAAAGATTGATAATATCTTGTTTTGGTAAGCATGCAAAGAAACAAGCTCTGTCACATACTGTTGGAAATTTGTAAAATGGCCAAGGCTTTGTGGAGAATACTGGCAAAATGTATCAGAATTTAAAATGTGTATATCCTTTGACTATCCAATTGTATCAATCTATTCTACAGAGAAACTTCCATATTTGTATAAGGATGAATATATAATGATATTCACTGAAATACTTTTTAAACAGTAATAAAACTGGAAACAACCTATATGTTTCATGAACAAGAGAATAGTCAAATAAATTAGATATTACTGGATAGAATGCAGTCACCAAAAGAATAAAGTATAGACCTATATGTACTGAAGTGGAAATATGTCCAAAACATGATTAAAGGCAAAAAGAAATCACAATATACTTAGATCTTGATTCTACTATGTAAAATGTTACATGCTGTTATATACGTAAATGCATAGAAAAAACAGTGAAAGCAAACCCATGAAGTTGTTAATAGTGGATTTCTTCATGAAAGGGAGTGGTGCTGCAGGTGAGGTGAAATCAGATTTTATGTTTATTATATATCCTTCAATATAGTTTGAAGCTTTTTCGGTGAGACTACGGCCATATATTACTCATGTAACATATTTGCATATAAAAATGTTTAGGTGTCATAATGATTTCTTTTGAAAATGAACCCTTCACAGAATAACCACTGTATGTATGTTTACGTATAAATATATAGTATAAACTTGACACTACATTATTAGACTTCTGTTAATTACTATTTCTGTTCTTTTCTTACTTAAGGAATTCCAGTTTTAAAAATACATCCATACCATTGTAATATACTCAAATTCAACGATGTATTCTGGCAAAACAAGATCATGATCAAAGACAAACCACTTGCACTGCCGAATGCTGCAATCACAGTTTCTCTGTCCCATGATAGAATCTAGAGTAAAATCAATAACAAAACAAGAAAAACACTCTTCAAAATGAAACATAATATACTTTTTTCATTATTACACAGATTAATAAACAATAAATTCAGTAAGTTCCAACTATTACGTTATTGAGACTGGGTTTTTTTTCCTATTTTTCCACCCCTCCTAGACAGTTTAAATTCTTTCCGCAGGTTTTTTTTTACCCTTTAATTTTTAAGTTCTTAAAGTTGAGATATAGTTTACATATAACATTGTATTTGCTTTAGGATTACAACATAATTTGATACATGTGTACATGGAAAAATAATTATCACAATAATTATAGTTAACATCCATCACCAAGGATAGTTACAATTTTTTTCTTGTGCTGAGAACTTTTAAGATTTACTCTCTTGGCAACTTTCAAATATCCAGTACAGTATTGCTAACTACAGTCATGCTGTACATTACAATCCCTAAGACTTTTTTAAATCTCAAAACTGGAAGTTTTTAACTTTTGACCATCCTCACCCATTTTGCCTCTTAGTTTATTTATTTGACTATTTAGTATGGCATAGGAAGGTGTGTATGAGTGCCACATAGACAGGGGGTGGATTGTGATGGTTGATTTTATGTGTTTACTCGTCTAGGCTATGGTGCCTAGTTGGTGAAATAGCAGTCTAGACCTTGCTACTAAAGTAATTTTAGATGTGATTAACATTTAAATTAGTAGACTTTGAGTAAAGCGACAGTTTCTTAATTCTAGAAATTACTAGTCACCTTTTCACTACATAGACTAGTAGGGTTTAATTTTTTTCATCATGTCCTTTTCCTTTTCATACTTTGTCATTTTTCTATTCAAATATACTTTTGACAAATGTATTACTCAAAAACCTTTGTTGTTAAAAGTGGGTGGGTTTGGGGTGCCTGGGTGGCTCAGTTGGTTAAGTCTCTGACTCTTGATTTCGGTTCAGATCATGATCCCAGGGTCATGGGATTGAGCCCCACATTGGGCTCCACACTGTGTGTGGAGCCTGCTTGAGAGTCTTCTCCCCGCCCCCCTCTTCCTCTTCCCTGCTCGGGCTTGCTCTCTCTCTCTCAAAAAAAAAGGATGGGTTTATCTTTTGAAATACATATAATATACATGAAATACATAGACTATACATGAAACATAATATATATGTAATATATATGTATTATATCACATATATGTATATAATATTCATATGATGTATGAAATACATACATAGTATATGTATAAAATACATGAAATTTCATATAACAGTATGCATGGATGTGTAAATATAAAAGTTTACAAGGGTGACTAGGTGGCTCAGTTGGTTAAGCACCCGACTCTTGACTTCAGCTCAGGTCATGATCCCAGGGTCCAGCCCTGTGTCAGGCTCCATGCTAAGCATGGAGTCTGCTTAAGATTCTCTCTGTCCTCCCTCCCTCTGACTCTCTCCTCTGCTCATGGTCTCTCTCTCTCTCAAAAAATAAATGTTCACAAAATTAAAAATCTATACACACACATATATAAATGTCATTGAAGCAGGGAACAGAAAAATAGTTCATTAGTAGCCAGCACTAGATTTTTTTTAGAAAAGTTTACAAACTTTATTAAGTAGAGATTAAGCTCTATACATCTGTATTAAATACAAACATTTTGTATTCAGAAAAATTAAAGCACATTTCTCTTTATGGCAGACATACTTAGTAAATATTTTCGAGGAGCAAACACTGAATTAACCATTGGATAGTTAGCTTGATTGATGGAGTCCTGTTCACGAGCCTGAACACTCTGGCCAAGGAAAACCTTTGTAATGAGGAGGATGCCTAAATATGAATAAAACATCATTTTAACAGTAATTCATTTTAGTAATTTTCCCATATCACCTTCCTTATTAGTCCCAGACTTGACTGTGTTCTGTAAGGGCAGAGATCCTTGCTACCTTGTTTGTCATTGTATAGCAAAACAGAAACTCGGTAAATATTTGTTGAACAAATGAAATAATTGTTAAAGAGGATTCCTGTGATTAAAGCAAAGCTTTACAGAAAAGGAATAAGGAAAGAAAATAAGTTAGCAATATTTTTTATCAAGTGATTTGAAGTAAGAAACTTTTTGTTGTTGTTATTAACTGGGTAAAAATTCATCTTTGAATCATCAGCACCTAGCACATCACTTAGATCATGGGAGGCACTCAATACATGTCTACTAAATGGATAAACATTTCTTTTCCCTTTAGATTTCTAAGAAACCTTTGGATTCTCTCAATCCTAAGGATGTCTAGGAGTCACTGAATCCTATAATGTAACTTGTAATCACTAGACAAAACATTTAGATGACTTTTTTTACACTATACGAGTTATAGAATGCGAGTTGAAAGAACCTAACTGTTTTGGGAAACATTTCAGAAGGATCTAGAAAAACATGATGAGGTGTTTCTTAAGATGGGAATGGAAGAGCATGAGAAAAAAGAAGCAAATGGTTTTTTTTTTTTAATAAGGAGTTCTTTCTATATTCAATTATCTGCTTAATTTTCTGATTATCATTAACTGAATGAAAGGCTGCAAGACACATGTAGTTTGTCATGAATAATCCTAGCAGAGCTCTAGTCTGGAACCTAGAATATCACTCTTATAGACTTAATTTAACCAAATTTCTGACTGCCCAGTCTTCAGTAGGTGTATAGTGGAGACCAAAGAATAGGTGTCCCTTACTTCCTGACCAGGTCAATTCTCCGTATTATATATTCTTTGGTAATATGCACTAACATTTCCTCTTTGTTATGAAATTGTTATGTTATGAAAATTTTAATTTTACATTTGTTTGTGTGCTTATTAATATTTGTCAATACCATAAAAGAGCAACTGTGTCTGGTTTGTAAAGACTATATCCATACTACTACCAAGTGCCTAACACATAGTAAACATTCCATAATACTGGTGGAACTGAAGCATGAACAGTGGAAGGGTGAGGCAAGAGGACCTAATGAGCTGGACTTTTCCCCAGTGTGTGGTTACAAGGGGACCTCTCCCAGAAGTGTCCTGCAAATTGGCTCATATGCTTTTATCTATCTATATATTCAAGATGCAAATAAAGTACAGATCATTGTGAATAAAGTACCAAAATTTTATCTTCTATGAGGCAATTTATAAAGAAATCTGTACACTACAGTTTGTCTTTAGCCAGTTTTAGATTTGCAACCAGGTTTTCTTGTATCTATGAAAATGATTAAGTCCTGCCTTCCCAAGTGCTTGGCATGATGACTACTGCATAATTGTGCCAAGTTCTCTTTTCTCTTTCCTATGAATTTGGGGTGGTGTGTGTGTGTGTGTGTGTGTGTGTGAGAGAGAGAGAGAGAGAGAGAGAGAGAGAGAGAGAGAGGCATGCATATATACTGAGTTTATTTTTAGGACACAAGTTAATGAACAAAAGTAGACAGCAAGGAACTAAGATGGTGGTGCAGTAGGAGGACCCTAGGCTTGGCTTGGCCCTCGAATGAACAAAAGCAGCCTGTTTCATATAAACTGGATTAAATGTGAGTAACAAATGAGTCCCATTCTATTAATGTTGACACAATAATCAGTAAGTATTTGTTCATAAATTGTAAAGTTACAGATCAGAAAGTCATATTTCACTACACTGGTAAATACTAAATAAAATAGTTTCTGGAAAATCTTCCTGATTGATAAAGCCAAGTATTAAAAATGTTATGAAAATAATTAACAAAGGCTTAAAACTAAAAAGTTCAGAAATACCATATATTTGTATTACCATGCCTGAAGAGCTCATGCTCAGGAGAGTTCTTCTCATCTTTGTACTTTTGCTGTAGAAATTCAATTCTGGGACCCTCACACATACTTAGGCTGTTAGCGAGAATAACAGCTTCTTTTCTGAGAGGCAGCTGCAAAGAAAAAACAAAGCTGAGTATTTTTATAAAACTGACAGTACTTCAGCTTCAATACAGATGGCTTATTAGTTTATGTTTATGTGGGCAAAAAAAAAAAAAGGCTAGATTCATTGAAAAGCAGTAGATAACTTTCAGGTGCAACTTCATTCTGTAAGGCCATTTATATAATATGCTTTAAATTTACATGCAAATAGGTTTATGAAAAGTGATACACAGTATTCGTTCCTGTAAAAGCAGCCAGAGTCAGGACTGACAACACTGTGTGGTGCAGGAGCTATAGTCTTACACATTTTCAATGATACTCCACTAGTAATCATGTAAATTCCAAAAAAGAAAACCCTGTAGGTTCTTACTTATATGTGAGATATAGGTAAATATAGATACATGGATAAAGATTTGGTATAAATAGTGTTCTTGGTTTAATAATCTACGTGGCTTTCCAGATACATCTCATTGTGCTAATGCATGGAAATTTTAGTTTGCGTTGGGACTAGATTTATTTCTTAAAAATGTTTTATCAGAAATACAGTAATACAGGGGTGCCTGGGTGGCTCAGTTGGTTAAGTGTCCAACTTCAGCTCAGGTCGTGATCTCATAGTTCCTGAGTTTGAGCCCTGGACCAGGCTTTGCGCTGACAGTGCAGAGCCTGCTTGGGAGTCTCACTCCCTCCTCTCTCTCTGCCCCTCCCCACTCATGCTTTCACTGTCTCTCTCAAAAGAAATAAACAACAACAAAAAAGAAATACAGTAATACTCTAAAATTCATATCACTTGCTATGAAAGCTCTGAAGAACAAATAAAATCTCTATTTTTAGTAGTAGAAAACCTAGAGCTAAGAGAGATCATATAATCTATCCAAGGACAGAAGTAGAAATTAGCAAAGTCATAATTTGAACTCAGGTCTGCTTCTCCTTGTCACTATCTCAGAGTTTTGAAATTATTACAAGTTTAATATTAGTACCCAAATTATCTAAAAAATATGTTTTCTATAAATGCTGAATTGCTTATTTACTTTTTCTTACTAAAAGCTGTTACCCAAAGAGGTTTTAAAATTTTTTTAATGTTTATTTATTTTTGAGAGAGAGAGAGAGAGAGACACACACAGAGTGTGAGCGGGGGAGGGGCAGAGAACAAGAGGGACAGGCTGAGCTGTCAGCACAGAACCCGATGCAGGGCTCAGACTCATGTCTGTGAGATATGACCTGAGCTGAAGTTGAATGCTCAACTGACTGAGCCACCCAGGTGCCCCCCCAAAGAAGTTTTTAAAATATAAAACTAAAATGTTGCTCATGTTACCATAAATTTCACATCCCAGTAAATATAACCTTATCAGATTTCCCATGAACATCACTAACTATTCATTAGATACAAGCTGTGTACGTGTCATTGTGCAGCTATAGCCTGGTCTTGGTCCTCAAGTGAGAGAGGGAAGATGGTGAAGACAGCACAGGCAGCAATCTCTCTGACATTGGCTATAGCAACATTTTTCTAGATATGTCTCCTAAGGCAAGGGAAATAAAAGCAAAAATAAACTGTCAGGACTACATCAAAATAGAAAGTTTCTGCACAGCGAAGGAAACAATCAACAGAACAAAAAGGCGACCTACTAAATGAGAGAAGATATTTGCAAATGCTTTACCCAATAAAGGGTTAGTATCTAGAATATATAAAGTATTTATAAAACTCAATACCCAAAAAACAAATAGCCCAATTAAAAAATGGGCAGAAGGCATGAACAGACATTTCTCCAGAGAAGAGATACAAATGGCCAACAGACACATAAAATGATGTTCAACATCACTCATCATCAGGGAAATGCAAATGAAAACTACAATGAGAGATCACCCCTCACTTGTCAGAAAGGCTAAAATCAACAATACAAGAAACAAGTGTTGGCAAGGGTGTGGAGAAAAAGGAACCCTTTTGTACTGTTGGTGGGAATGCACTCTGATGCAGCCACTGTGGAAAACAATATGGAGGTTCCTCAAAATGTTAAAAAAAGAACTACCCTACAGTCCAGTAATCATACTACTGGATATTTGCACACACAAAATAAAAACACCAATTCAAAATTATTCTTGAACCCCCAAGTTTATGCAGCATTATTTACAATAGCCAAACTATGGAAGCAGCCTAATTGTCCCCCGATAGATGAATGGATAAAGATGTGGTATATATGCACAGTGGAATATAATTCATTTGTAAAAGATAATAAAATTGTGCCACTTGTGATATGGATGGATCTAGAGAGTATAATGCTAAGTGAAATAAGTCAGTCAGAGGAAGACAAATACCATATGATTTCACTCATACGTGGAATTTAAGAAACAAAATAAACAAGCAAAGGAAAAAGAGAAAGAGAGAAACCAAGAAACAGACTCTTAACTATAGAGAACAAACTGATAGTTATCAGAGGGAAGGTAGGTGGGAGGATGGGGGAAATAGTGAATGGGGATTAAAGAGCATACTTACGATTAAAAAATAAAATGATTTAAAAAATAAATAGATAACAACAACAAAAAGAATCAGAAAATGTAAAAAAAAAAAAAGGAAAAAAGAAAAGAAGAAAGAGGGGGGAAGATGGAAACTGTACCCAGTAATTAAAAATACAAACCATCACAGGGTGCCTGCGTGGCTCAATCAATTAAGTGTCCAATTCTTGATTTTGGCTCAGGTCATGATGTCACATGATCCAATGAGATCCAGTTCTGTGTCAGGCTCCACGCTGAGCATGGAGCCTCCTTGGGATTTGCCTCTCCCTCTTCCTCTGCCTCTACCCTGCTCATGCTTGTGTACTCTCTCTCTCAACATAAATAAATAAACATTAAACATTAAAAAAATACAAACCATCACAAGATGTGTCAAATAAGATCTCCTTTTTTAAATGAAATGTTTTTAAGAACCATCTTTGTAGAGGTGAGGGATCAATGCTAGGCTTTAAAGATTAGACATAATTCCAATCAGAAATCTTAAAAGAAAGTCTTTTTAAGAGGAGAAAGCATATGAAGGTATAGAAACAGGTACGATTGTCTATTCAACTATCATCCATCTATTTAACTATCCATCATTCATTAATCAGATTTCCACTAGGAATCTCTAAAGAAAGTCCCTGTCCTCAAGGTCTTGTAGAGAGATGCACACCCTGATTGCCGTGGAGATCCTTCTGCCACTCCATAGATCGATTTCCTGGGTGTTCAAGTGACCTAACCTCAATACAGCTGTGTTTGAGGTTACAGCTTACTTCTGTGTCATCTTAACTCCTCTCAATTGTATTTTAGTATAACAAATGTGCTACAATAAAATTCTCAACTGCCACTGATTGCCACTTAACCAGCTTCCGCTAACCGACTCACAGGATTAAGCAGTAATTTCCATCCTTTCTAAATCCCACAGTATGGTGACAATTCAAGGATAAGAGGGTACTGTAAAAAATACTAGCATAGGGAATATAGTCAGTGATACTGTTAGTAACATTATATGGTGACAGATGGTGACTACACTTATTCTAGTGAGCACTGAGTAATGTATAGAATTGTCGAATCACTATGTTGTACACCAGAAACTACTATAACACTGTATGTCAACTATACTTCAATAATAAAAATTAAAAAAAAACTGATGTACTTCTATTCTCCCCAGCTGTGTTGTATGCTTACAAAAAGTCGGTTAATTTTGTTCCTAAATGTTTTATACCAGTTGTATTTGTTATTGAAATTATACACATGAAATAAAACAATGAAACATGAACAAGGATGAGAGCTGTTTCTGTGAAAAATAAGTGGAAAGTATTGGTAAGATTCTGTAGAGACTAATCATTAAAAGCTTCTGCTACAGCATGTGTAAATGGGGCAAATATAAAAGTTTGGTGGTGGCAAGGGGGAGCATACAAACTAAAACTAGATTGATTCTTGCACTCAAGTTCATGCTCAACTTTAAAGCAACGGAAACTAATATGTAATATGGTTATGGTCTGATGTAAGAAAGATTATCAAGAGTTTCAACCTCATACTCAGAGGCTTTGGCCCTATGTAAAAAGATGAATGAAATGTAAGTTTATTGGGATGAGCACTGGGTGTTGTATGGAAACCAATTTGACAATAAATTTTATATATTGAAAAAAAGAAAAAAGAAAATAGCAGAGGTTGGAGCTGAAAAAAAAAAAGAAATGTAAGTTTATATGTTTTAAGTTTGCTGAAGGGGTGCTCGCTTCAGCAGCATATATGTTAAGTTTGCTAAAGTGTTCCTTAAGTACATAATTTATTTAAAGTTCTCCTTTTTTTAAGTGTTATTTATTTAAGTGAACTCTACACCCCATGTGGGGCTTGAACTCACGACCCTGAGATCAAGAGTCACATGCTCTTCCAACTGAGCCACCTGGGCGCCCCCTAGTTCTCCATTTTAATGGATTTTCTGATAAACCTGTAAACTAGGTAAAAGGGATCCTACTATCTGAGAACTCAGGAAAGCCTTCGCAAAGGAGGAAGTCCTTAAGTCGGGACTTGAAGGGTAAGTTTGCCAAAAGAAAAAAGTAGGGAAGATCATTTCATCAAAAGGAGGCATGGCACTGAGGTATATTTAGGAGAATCACAAAGGAAGTACATACTTCATTTCGGATATTTGTTGTATTTGGTAATAGGGAGTCTGGTTGAAGCTAGATTTTGAGGGGCCTTAAGTGCAAGGCAGAGGGATTTGGATTTCATTATCATGAGTAATGGGAAGAGACTGAAGGATTTTCATCATGAGAACAATGCAGTGTGTGCTATGAAAATAATGTTTTAGGAAAGATTAATTTGTCTGTCCTTTTAAAGGTGGAAGGAATAGAGGGAAGACCAAGGGCAGAGTTGCCTATTAGGAAACTACTGGCAAAGATTAGAGGGAATGTTCTAAGTGGTGGCAGGCAATAGGAACAGGGAGGGAAAGGAAGAATGCAAAGTGATATGGTAAAGGAAGAATCGCTACAAATGGTAAATGATTAGATACAGGGATAATGAAAAAGGGAGTGGTTGGATATAATTTCAAAGCTTTGAACCTGGTCAGTGGAGAGTGACAGCATTGTTGGCAGAAATAAGACAAGGAGAGAGTTGGTTATGGACAAAATATTAAAGGCTGGTTTTAGACATATTGTAGAAGGAGATAAAACCGGTTAATCACATAGGAATGGCAGCTGTGGGTGTCAGAGCAGAGAGCAGGAGGTGGGCTGGCTGAGGACATACACTTTGGAGAAAGCCAAGTGGAATAAATGATACTCCTTAAGTCTATTGACCAAGTCCTTGGGCATCAAAGAGAGTAATGATGTAAGCCAGCCCTCTGCCTTACAAAGTCACTGCCAACCTAAGCCAAATCTGTCTTCTAAACTGCTTACACAGCTCATGCTTTTTAATCTTATCCCACCTCTTAAACGATGCAGTACATAAACATTTATCTTGATTTCCTGTGTGCACATAATAGCATAAAAAATATGGCTTATTAGATCTACATGCTACACAGTGATTTTTCTAGCCAATTATACTCCATTTCTAAGATTTTAACAATGAGAGTAATTGATCATGTGTGGAGAAAAACAAGATTATTAAGCCTTAATCTTGTGGTATTCTCATGTTTAGAGGGAAGAGGAAGAATTAAAAGAAAACAAAGACAGGACAATCAGAAAAATAGGAGAATAACATTAGTGTAATATTATGGATGCCAAAGGGGAGTTTCGAAAAGGAAAGAGCAGTCAATAGTATCAAATACTTCAGAGAATAATGGTAAATCTTATTTTAAAATTTTCTATGAACTAACATGATATTTATCTTTCTCTGACTGACTTATTTCATGCAGCATAATGCTCTCTAGCTCCATCCACCTCATTGCAAGTGGCAAGATTATGTTCTTATTTATGGCTGAATAATAGGAGCTAGAGAGTATTATGCTACATGAAATAAGTCAGTCACAGAAAGACATACCACATGATTTCACTCTAATATGGAATTTATGAAACAAAACAAATTAACATAGAGGGGGGAAAAAAAGAGAGGCAAACCAAGAAACAGATTCTTAACTATAGAGAAGGTACTGATGGTTACCAGATGGGAGGTGGGGAGGGGGACGGGTAAAGTCAGTGATGGAGATTAAGGAGTGCACTTGTGATGAGCACTTGTGATGAGCACTTGTGATGAGCACTTGTGATGTGACCTGTAATGGAAGTGCTGAATCACTCTTTTGTACACCTGAAACTCATACGTATGGCACATGGAATTTAAATAAAATCTTTAGGGGCGCCTGGGTGGCGCAGTCGGTTAAGCGTCTGACTTCAGCCAGGTCACGATCTCGCGGTCCGTGAGTTCGAGCCCCGCGTCAGGCTCTGGGCTGATGGCTCGGAGCCTGGAGCCTGTTTCCGATTCTGTGTCTCCCTCTCTCTCTGCCCCTCCCCCGTTCATGCTCTGTCTCTCTCTCTCTGTCCCAAAAATAAATAAAAAACGTTGAAAAAAAAAATTTAAATAAACTCTTTAAAAAGCCCAAAAAACAAAACAAAAAAACCCCCCAAAACTTTCTATGTGCCAGAACTTACTGGGTAAATTTTAATAATACATTCTATTTAATGTAATCTATCTGAAATATTATCATTTCAACATGTAATCAGTATAAGAAATTATAATCTCTTTTCTATACCAAAACTGAAATTTATTTCAAACTTTTTAGCACATCTCAATTCCGACTAGTCACATTTCAAATGCTCAGCAGTCACATGCGGGTGGTGGCTACCATACTGGATAGCCGGCTGTTTGAAGGATTAGAGATACCACATCTCCTAAAGGAGCGGCAGGAGATAAGGCGCTAGGCACAGTGTCGGGCAAGCAGGAAACACACAGAAATGTTAGCCTCATCTTTCTGCCAACCTTCGTGCCCATGATGGTTCATAGTTCTCGAATCACCCTGAGCACTCCACTCTACTTTTTCAAATCCTTTATTCCTCGCCTCCTTCTTTCTTCTCTTCCAGAAAGTACATAAGGGCACTTTCGCCACACCAGCCTGCTGAAGCCACTGTCCCTCTGGCCTGCTGCTGCAGTATCCCCCCTATGTAACCTCCTGCCATCAGCTCCTACTCCCTCCAATCCATTCTCCACTGAATGGCTGGAAAGCTGTTTTGGTGATTTTTTTTTTTAACTGTAAAAAGTACATGAAGTAAAACTACCATTTTAATCGTTTTTAAGTGTACAATTCATTGGCATGGAGTACATTCACAATGTTGTGCAACCATCACCACTATTCATTTCCAGAACTTTTCATCATCCCCATAGAAGCTCTGCACTCATTAAAGAATGACTCCCTATCCTTCCATCCTCATCCCCTGCTAACCTCTATTCTACTTTCTGTCTGTACCAATTTGCCTATTCTACGTACCTCATATAAGTGGAATCATACAATATTTGTAAATTTGTGTTTGGCTTTTTTCACTTAGCGTAATACTTTCAAGGTTTAACCATGGATCAGAATGTATCAGAATTTAAATACTTTTTATGGCTAGTATGCCATTGGATGGCTATATCATATTTTGTTTATCCATTGTGTCTTGAGGGGCATTTGGGTTGTTTTGACTTTTTGGCTATTATGAATAATGGTGTTATGAACATGGGAGTGGTGTACCAGTATCCAAAAACTTTTGAATGCATACCTCACTAAATCCTAACCACAACTCTGTGAAGTAGATACTATTATTACCTTCATTTTATAGATAGGAAGAAAAAGGCACATAGAGGTGAAGTCACGTAGCTCCTGAGTAGGAAAGCCAGGATTTAAATGCAACAACATTGTCATTTTTGTGTGCGCCATGATGTGAAAAGGGTGAGGGAGCACTGCTGTACAACAGGGTGTTACAGCTGCCTCAGCAAGAGAGCAGAAGACAGAGAAAGGGTGACTGGATATTTTGGAGCTCAGAGTGACCAGGGAGCAAGGTGCAGACAAAGAAGTAGAAAATAAAGAAGTGGTGGCAGTAAGAGAGAAAGAAAAACAGGATGACAACCAGAAAGCATAGCAGTGTTCAGCGAATGGACTTTTTTTTTTTCAAGATGGAGAAGACCCTAGAATGTTTAAAAGAGATTAGAGAAATAGATTTCAAGATCATTAACAAAAGGATCACAGCATGAAAATAGGATACCTAGAAATATTAGATAGGCAGATAAATTAATTGATGGACTTATTCTGGTATAATCCAAAGAAGGAAGATGCTATACTTTGTAGCACCAAGCTTTCTGTGAAATAGCAGAAGTTGGCTATAAATATGAATAAAAGGATTGAGAACCAAGCCCTGTCTAACCAATGGCAGGGCTTTATTCATTAGGAAGAAAGCATTATTCTGAATGACATTTTATGCTACCTTGTTCGTTTCACTGTCTTTGAATCCTTTTTCAAGTATTTGTAGCAGATGCTTTTTCTTCACTGTAACTTCAGGATCAAAAACATAAAAAAGACATTCCAGCATCTTTCGATAGCTCCTTAAGAATAATTAAGATAAAAAAAAGTTTGAGAATTGATTTCAAAAGAGCTTAGGCATAGATAAGACAATCATATATCCTGCCCTGGATATTTCCCATTTACAGTGAATGTCCAGTGTCATTACTAAGCCTCCAATCCCCCTCAGTCTCAAAAAGAGCCCCAGGGGCACCTGGGTGGCTCAGTTGGTTGAGCGTCTGACTTTGGCTCAGGTCATGATCTCAAGGTTTGTGGGTTCGAGCCTTGCATCAGGTTCTGGGCCAACAGCGAGGAGTCTGCTTGGGATTTTCCCTCTCTGCCCCTCACCTGCTTGCTCTCTCTCTGTCTCTTTCAAAATGGACAAATGAAAACTTAAAAAACAAAAAAGGCCCCAGTGTGGGTAAACTATGATGTCATCCTCCTCAAGGGAGATGCATGAAAAGGAAATATTTACTAACAAGGCATATTTTCAATATTGTGAACTTAAAAAAAATGTTCATTTATTTTTGAGAGAGAGAGAGCGAGAGCGAGATTGAGACCGAGCAGGGGAGGGGAAGAGAGGGTGGAGGGAGAGAGAATCCCAAGCAGGCTCCAAGCAAAGTCCAACACGGGGCTCAAGCCCATGATCCGTGAGATCATGACCTGAGCTGAAGTTGGGTGCTTAACTGACTGAGCCACCCAGGCACTCCAATATTGTAAGCTTTTAAAACAGAATGACTCTTTACAAAATAAAATCAGACTTCTGTAAAAATGTTCCTTACGGAATTTAACTTCTTACTCTGAATCATGCATATCTTCATTGTCAAGAAACTTCTGGAGTTTCTCTTCAAATTTTAGTCTCAGAATACGGTTGTTAACTTTGATGATACGTTTTACTTTCACTCCAGTAATACCATATGGCCTGAAGTCCCAGGTACAAAAACGTGAGAGAATTAGTTCATAGCAGGAGTTAAACCTATATGGGAAAACAGAATATATATAAAGAAAAGAACACATTGTCCTTAAAATGTTGAAGAACACAAAGTTACATATAACAAAAGTTATAACCCATATTTTATATTTTTTGCTAAAGATACATTGTCATATCATAGCTCTGCTTTGGTCCAAACTGGGCACACTTAATCAATAAAAGAGATGTTAAACTTTGAAACATAAAAGTAAGAGTTGTTTTTATTAATGATTAGATATGTGTTTTGACTGAAAGACATGTTGCTTGAGTAATCCTTCATTACTGAAACACTTTGTTTTTTGGCTTCAGTGAAACCATATATTTCTGGCTTTCTTCTTACTGGCTGCTCCTTAATGGTTTTCTTTGCTGATTCTTTTTCCTCTGGCAGCTTTCTAAATGTTGGATTGCACCTGGAATAAGTCTTGGGTGCTCCTTTTGTTTCCATGAATACTATTCCTAGGTGATTTCATCTGGTCCCTTGGCAATATACAGAAAAAATATATTTTATATATACGGATATATTCCAACATTTTACTTTCAGACTTTATCTCTACCCAATTTAGGTGGATATACCCCTACTTGAACATCCAACTGCTTAGTTGGTATGTTCACTTGCATATGGAATAGGCCTCTAAAACTTAATTCATCACCTGCTTCTAAGCCTACTCCTTCTGACTGTTTTCCATCTCAGTATATGGTACCAGCATCTAACTGGTAGCTTAAGTTAACATCCCAGGAATGAAACTTGCCTCCTGTCTGTCTCACTAATATCCAATTCTTTGGTCAAATCTCTTTGGCCTTACATCTAAAATATCCTGATTATAACCCTATGTCATCACTATCACTGTTATTACTTTTTTGCAAATCATCATCATCATCTCTCATTTGGACTACTGCCAATAACTTCATAACTAGGGATATAGAAGTGAAAGAGGCAGGGTCCCTCCTCTCATGGAGCCTATATTATAAGGAGTTGGCCAAAAAATAAACAATACATAAATAAAATCATTTCTAAACTGACAAGTGCTTTGAAGAAAGAGAAGTTTGGGGTAAGGACTGGAGTGGGGGCTACTGAGTATAGATCTGGGTAAGATATTTCAGAGAAGATATTTGAGTGAAGAAAAGGAGAAGAAGGGGCCAACTATGTGAAGATCTCAAGAAAATGTATTGGAAGTGCTCATCTGCTCTCTACTGCCCTTACTGGGCCATGCCCTATCTTAAAGTAGCACAGAATTTGGACTAAGATGAGATTTTAAAACGAATCAATTTGGAGGCACCTGGGTGGCTCAGTAGGTTAAGCATCTGACTCCAGCTCAGGTCATGATCTCACGGTTCATGGGTTCGAGCCCTGCGTTGGGCTCAGTGCTGACAGCTCAGAGCCTGGAGCCTGTTTTGGATTCTGTGTCTCCCTCTCTTTCTGCCCCTCCCCTGCTGTGCTCTCTCTCTTTCCCTCTTAAGAATAAATAAACATTAAAAAAATAATAATAATAAAATAAAATGGATCAATTTGAAAAGAAAGCTAAGTGATCCTATATGCGATACATTTACCTGTAATGAGATGTCTGGTCCTCACTGGCATACAATATCAACAAAGGCCTGAGCATGAGTGTGGGCTAAGATCACAGAGGTGAGCTTCCTGGTGGGTGGTCTTTCCCTGGGACAAACTCATTTAGAGTGAGTGTCTGCCTTTCCCACTAGCGAAGACTGAACCAGTGCAGCTAAGAGCTGCCCAATTGCTCTTCCCTTGGAGTTGAAAAGTGAGCTGCCCAAACCAAACCATTCCCGGAGGAGCTCACAGTCTGTTAGGAGACAGATACATATAAGTAGTGTGGCAACCAGCTGATGCTGCTAATTAGTTCGGAGGTCTGGATAAATAATTACATCATCACCAGGAGTGGGAAACCTCCAGGCTCATGTATAGAGGGATCACTGTCTGGGCCTGATCAGTCCAAGTCACTCCTACATAATACATCCTGGAACCACTGAAGCTCCAATTACTACTTGCACTCTATTTTTATTATTATTATACTCTGATAGAAAGTGTTGCAGGCATTTTATTTAGATAAAGTTTTGTCATATAGTAACAAGGATAAACAAGGGTAGAAGCGATAAATGGACAACACCTAGCTTCTAGTTCAGTTCCCAGGAATGCAAGAACTAAGAATGGCACAGGAAACTCCATGAAGTGGAATCCTTTCATAGAGCTTTTCTCTGCCTGGAAATTCAGTAGCTGAGCCCTTCTTCACATAGAATTCCTACAGCCCTGGAGACTGGGAACCCCCGTGCTAATGGGACATGGGCTCTGTGCTATCTGGAATCTGAGAACTAAAGCCATTCAATAAATCACCTGGTCAAGCTGGAGATGAGAAGACATCACTCACAGAGTGCCAAAATACTGCTAGAGGAGGGAGAACCAAACCTATAACTGACTAGGAAGTACTGTGACACTCCGTATTATCAGTTCCTCGTAGAAGAGGACACTTCTCATAGCATTGTTGGTAACGTGCTACATGCACTGGGCAGCATCTCATTACTGACCTGAGATATATGCTTTCTAGTCTGAACCTCAAATAATAACTGTAGGAACTTATATAAAATAATATCTAAATCTCTTATACCTCTCTTTTAAGGGGTCCCAAAGACTTAAGGGCGAAATTCAAACTACCAGCTCACGGTGCGCTTTAATGATCAGGCCTTTGTCATGTGGAAATACTGTAGTTCTCCAAATGTATTATAATAGTTCCATACCTTTTCACCACATGCTGTTTCCTCTGCTTAGCAAGTCCTTCCCCTAATTCTGTGTATAGTTAACTTCTATCTGTCCCTCAAATTTCAGATCAAAGTATCTCCCTCAGATGTCCCCACTTCCAAAAACTTTCTCTACACCCCCATTCTGGTTTGAATGTCATTCTTCTCCAGACCAACAATTATCCCAGAGTTTAGTACTGCTTCATTTCCATAGTCTCCCATACCAGATGGCAGCCTGGATGAGAGCAGGAACTGTAACTTTTACCCCTAGCACCTAGAATAGAATCTGGCCCATGGTAGAAACCCAGTGGATGGATGCTGAGCAAGTGAACACAATAGAAAAGATTCAAAGATGAATAAGAATGCAGTCTCTATCTTCACTGAGTTTATAAACAAATGGAGCAGAAAAGTAATGGGACAAACATAGGCAAAATTATAACTGAGTAGAAGATAGGAGAGATGCAACATAGTGCTGTGAAGATTCAAAGAGAATAATAATAATGACTAATCTGATAAAGATGACAAAGGTATTCCTCACAAAAGATGGCTCTTGATGTTGGCCTTGAAGATAAAGTAAGTTTTGACAGACAATGATAGAGAGTGAGGGCAAGGATGTAAGGTATTCTGGGTGAAGGAAGCAGAACAGAGGAAACCACCGTGGTGCACCAGGTGTGTCCCAAGAGCAGTGAGGCACACACAGTTTGGCTGACTCTGGAGGGGTTGGAAAAGTAGTAGGATGGTTTGAACACCATATGGTGAAGGCCACTGAATATTGGGGTGAAAGGTTTGAATATCACTTGGAAAATAACAGGTTGCTACAAAAGGCTTTTATTTTGTTTTACACAGTGCTCTCTGTGTAGGAGGTGTGCCAGCAGGGACCACATAGGAAATCATTTAGCTATCTTTACTGATTGATTAGCAAATACCAAGTACCTACTATATGCAGACACTGTACTACACCCAACGTGGGGCTTGAACTCACGACCTCCAGATCAAGAGTCGCATACTCTACCGACTGAGCCAACCAGGCGCCTCAGGAGCTATTTCATAGTATCCATAAAAAATCACAGCTAAGGTGGCCAAGTTTGTAAAAAAACAATCCTTCAAATTCTGCCAATGTAGATTTGATTTTCTTCTTAAAATGGAACAAGGCTGTTATTACTAAAGCCAAGTAAACAATTGCTAATGCTTATCAAAATCCATCAACCTAATTTACTATCAGGTTGACATAGTTACCTAATGGCTTTTTAGTCATTTTGCTTTTATGTATTTTTTCCTTATAATCTACTTGTTTTGTAAAGAGACTACTCTGCAATAAGTTAAAAAGAAACGGAAATAATAATAAACAAATCTGTTTAGGTTGAGTGAATATAAATGAAAGACTGAAAAATTTTTCATGCACCCTGCAGACAGACACCATTCAATTTTTGTACTTGAAAAATCAAGGCCTTTATTTGTTTATATGGGAAATGGGATGAATCCCCTTTATATCTTTGCACATAAAAATCAAGTATTGTGGTTAAGTGAATAGTGGTAACTGCTGGGCCATTGATGTACTGATACAAGAGAAAATATTTTAAACGGTCTATTTCTCACTTGGGCAGAACTTCTTATGGCTTAAAGTAATTCATAACAATTACATATTTTTATTTATAAAAAGTTAATACAGGGGCGCCTGGGTGGCTCAGTCGGTTGAGCATCCGACTTCGGCTCAGGTCATGATCTCACAGTTTGTGAGTTTGAGCCCCGCGTCGGGCTCTGTGCTGACAGCTCAGAGCCTGGAGCCTGCTTTGGATTCTGGGTCTCCCTCTCTCTCTGCCCCTAACCCACTCACATTCTGTCTCTGTCTCTCTCAAAAATAAACATATAAAAAGTTAATACGAATTTTGCATTTTACTCCATAAAAGTCAGTGTTTGTTTCAACACTGACTGCAAATACAATCCGCTGGGATGCTGGATCAAGTCCATTCAATCACTTTACGTGTTTCCTGCTTTCTCTCTACACACCCAAATTCGCAGTATGCTCTAGGGTTGTAGGGCAAGCTTTGGCTTGTTCACAGCTCCCCAGTTTTGAGGAAATGATTATAGAAATGTGGAAGTTATAATTAGTGATATTTTCTGCTGCAAACCTTTTCTTTCCTTCCTTCCTTCCTTCCTTCCTTCCTTCCTTCCTTCCTTCCGAATTATTTTCTAAGTTGTACCCTCAAGTTGAGGCAACACAGCCATTTCCTTGTTTGTACCAGGAGGCTTCAATTACGAAGTGTGTATGCCCGTTTCCTGTTTCTGGTGGCTCTCTGCATTTCTGCCTAAATGGACTTTTAACCCAAATTCCTGGTTTTTAAGTGTATGCCTTATTTCAACTCAGAGAGTCCATGTGCCCCCTGACTCTAGCCAGCTCTAGACAACTGGTTTGACCTTGACTATGGACCCCCAGGAAATTTGCTATGGTGCCTCCCCCAGTGTCTGCGACCTGCTGTTGCCAATCCTGCTCCTGTGTTCCTTCTCTATCGTAGGTTCTCACACAACATTCAGAATCCAGGGACACGTCCAGTCAAGAAATGAACAGTATAAACATATATAAAGTTAATACTTAGCCATAAACTTAAAAAAATTTATTCTGGCTCTTGGGCTAAGGGAAATTGGGTAAAGAGCAATGAAATATCATTAGGATGTTCTGAAGATTAGCTCACAGCAATTATGTAAACAGAAAAACATATTGGTGGCAAAATAGGTAACAGCTACTCTTCAGTGGATGAACATTCTATATGAGAAGTGTTTTGAAAATTAGACGTTTTAAGATTTTATAAGTTGATATTTTAGCTGATGGTCCTAAGCACCTAAAATTATTTATTTTTTTAAAGTTTATTTATTTTGAGAGCAACAGAGGCAGCATGAGTGGGGGAGGAGCACAGAGAGAGGGAGAGAGAATCCTAAGCAGGCTCTGCACTGACAGCATGGAGCCCGACGCGGGACTTGAACCCACGAACCATGAAATCATGACCTGAGCTGATACCAAGGGTCAGATGTTCAACTGACTGAGTTACCCAGGCACCCCTAAGCACCTAAAATTATTTTTAAGGCTGTAATTAAATTTCAAACAGATTTACCAGTCATCAGATCGAGTGCCTTCTTCAAAGTGGATATTTCCCACAGTTTCCAACTCAATTAACAAAAATGGGATCCATAAGCCATGGCTTTTCTTCTTTTGTTTTACTTCAACATGATAAATTGCTTCAATCCTATTTAAGAGAAAAATTAAGTTATTAGAAAAACCTAAATATCACAACATTAAAATTATAGTTAAAATAGATTTAAAAAAAAAGGCTGATATGAAAATATAAGGCGTTTGTCAATGGGTACAGAAAGGTTGGTGTTAACAGTTAAACCAAGTTAAAGACATTCTGTTTCTGGCAATAAGGTTAGAAGTCTCTCCTGGCTCTGCCGCTTATGGCTCGCAGATCTTTTGATGCTGCGGTTTCTCAGTAAAATGGCAATATTAACAGTACCTACACCTGAAAAGGTTTTTTTTTTTTTTGACGATTCTATGCAAAATACATACAAAGCTCTTAGCAAAGAATTTGGCAGAGTAAGAAATAAGTGTTAGCTGTTAGGAGAAGCAGTAGGAGCAGTAGGAGTATTTACAGGGCAAACTAACTTTATCCATTTAATGCCCTAGTAAATAAAAAATTATTGGTACTTACTAAATCTTCTGCTTTATATTTCTAGTTGAAACTCAGCCAGAGTTTGTTTCTACGTGACTCCAGACAACTATGTATGTGCTTTGCTCAGTCAGGTCTATGTGGCGAGTTTCTCCATCAGTATTTTTAGTTTGCAGACACTAGAGCAGTGATGTGACAAGAAGCCACTAGGGGGAAGTTTGCTGTGCCTAATTAAGCATTGCCTCTGTAAAAAACTATGTATGTCGGCTTTGAATCAATGATGTCTATCTCTGCTGGGAATGGGACTAGAAACACATTCCGTGTTTTACTTCATAATTCTTTCCACCCCTGAGGAAGAGAACTGAGCTCGACTGCTAGCCTAGAACATTCTATCCTCTCCTGTTTCAAATTTGAACTAGACAATTCATAAAACATACTCATCTAGTTTTTTGTTCCAGAATGTTACCCTTTCATTCAAAGCATTTAGTTTGGTCAGTATCTTCTGTTGAAGATTTGGCTCCTCTGTGACAGTTTCACACTTCTTTGATTTTTCAAGTTCAGCTACTTTATAGTTATTGGATCTATCACCGTGCCCTTTGGCAGATCCCTTGAGTTCCGCAAGTTCCCGTTCCAGCTGTTGAAATCAGTGTGCCATAGAGCAAAACATTTTAGTGGAATTATGAAATATACAGTTAATTTAAATAAATAAAATAGAAATCTAGATAATAAATAGGCCAAACGCATAAAAACATGCCAAATGTGCAATTACAACTTTGGTGCAAGTTTAGTCAGTCAATTTCTTTTGACCAAAGGACATTCTTAAATACTTCAAACATGGCAGTTCTTTTCATCGAAATGAGAAAAGCAAAGAAATTGATTTTTAAATATTAGTGATGAGCTTCCTTCTATTAAAGCCAAAGCAAAATTATAACAAATACTGGTTTGGGTATAAATAAAATATTTAAACTTCAAGGTAATGTGACATTTATCACACCTACTTTTCAATTTTTCAGTATTTTTTTTAAGTACTTTGGTATTCTGGGAAAAAATCAACCACAGAAAATACATAAAACATGTATATTGAGATGCATATTTTTCCTCTTGCCTCAGTCTCCTATATACGGCTCAACACGGCAATGTTTTTGTTTAAATTTTGATTGTTTTTTCTTGTTCATAGTGGACTTTTTTGGCATTCATTTGTATTTTAAAAAAAAATATTGCATTAGATATGATTTATTGTGATTACTGAGGTGTTTAGCACTCCAATTTTGGGCCTGCAGTGAGTACCTCAATTGCCTTGCTTTAACCCCAGCTTTGTAGGATTTCAAGATACATTGGAGAGATTTTTATAAATAGAAATTTACTGATTATCTGTCCCACCTCTATAATGGCTATACCCAGCTATTAAAAGCAAATCAAGCATATTTATAAAAATGCTATAGTTTATCTAATCTACAGGTATTATTTTTCACATTTGCAGATTTTCCTTAATACATGCATTTGTACACAAAAATAGATATAAAATGATTTTCATATACTGGTTCATTTTTTATCCAAAAATAAATGTTGTTAATGTTTCACTTTAAGGATGTCTATTATATTATTAATTCAAGCCTGCTTATTTTAGGAAGAGCATTAAATATATTTAAAAGACTTGGTTTTTAATGGCAGTATACTACTCTACCTTACGAATGAATAATTCTTCCTCTTTAGTTCAACAATTAGGTAAGTTTCCAATTTTTTGTTGTTATTAATAGTGTAGTGATAAATATCTTATGTACGTAAATTTTATCCAAATCCTTAGAACAGAGTGCTACCAGTAGGTTTACTGGGTCAAAGGCTACAAGCATTTTTTAGGCTGTGAATACATATGACCCAAATTACATTTCATTGGTGGTGTAGTAGGGTCACACTCATCTTCACCAGCCTGAGTACTGTCACGTGTTACACTTTGACAATTTTATAGGAGAAAATGGTTTTGTTATCTTAATTCACACTTGGAAATTAATAACCAAGTTAAGCTCTTCTTTCAAATCTTAGTCATTTTTTAATTTCTTCTTTTGTGAAACAGAAGCTTATGTACTTTGCTCAGTTTTTCTATTTGAATATTTGCTTTTTGTTTTGTTTATTTATGAATGCTTATACTAAGGTTGTCCATCATGGTTTTTTAAAAAGATTTATTTTTAAGTAATCTCTACACACAGTGTGGGGCTTGAACTCACAACCCCAAGATCAAGAGTCACATGGTCTACTAACTGAGCCAGCCAGATGCCCCCATCATGTTTGCTGAAAACTGTTTATTTTTATTAATGATCCTTTTTAGTACCAAACCATTTTACTTTTATTTTTTGCAATCAGATCTACATTCTGTTCTTTTGTTATTTCTAGTATTCCTTTTATTTGGCAGGCTGAGATCAGTTAACCATATTCATCTATATATTCTTCAGTTTTTTTCATGTTTTTTCATTTTTAATTTAGTTCTTTTTTTCTCCCCACTGGCATTTTTTTTTTTTTTTGGTAAAGTGTAAACTAAGAATCCAATTCCCCTACCCCCAAATAATTTATTTGTCTAACAGTTGTAGAATAATTATATTTTCTTACTTTAAAAAAATACAGTAAGTTCTTATATATAAAAAGTTCTATTTTGAGGTTAATAATCCTTCATTTTTCAAAGCCTACTGTTGGTAAAGGAAATCCAATTTACTCTAAGTAAAAAAAGCACACATAATATAACTACCAAAGTACAGCTTGCTTTAAAGGTCTCATCTGGTTTTAATACCTTAAAAGTATTATTAAAGGGAAATTTTAGCACTTTAGACCAAAAAATTAATTTTGAGCACAGCCTGAATATGTCTAATAAAAATACAGCTGAAATAAATTCTAATAGATTTCAATAACTTTTGGAATCATACTGAATTACACAGCTTTTTAAAACATTTATAAATTTATAAGCCTCTACCTTTTTACAGTTGTAGATTTCTAAGCACACAACGAAGCTTGGTCAAGCAAATGGAATCAAAGGTTTAGAAGCAAACTTGTAGTAATAAAAAAAGTAGTAATAAAAAAATAAGTAGTAATAAAAAAATTATTTCTATATGTGTATACATATATATATAATTTAAAAGATAATGCTGTCTTATCACCAGTTTTCTGAAGATATGGCCACTAAAATTTTACAATACTGAATCTTACATTTTTTTTCACAAAGCTAAATAATTTTATTCTTTCTTCTGGCAATTTCTGTAATTTGCATTTTCGTTCATTCAATTTTTCAAGGTCTTCATGAAGATGCCTCTGAACAGTTTTTATACGCATATTGTAATACATTATTTTTTTCATTGCTGTGGTCTAAAAGTGAGAAAATAAAAACCAATAAACGATCAGCTGAAGTAAAAAACATTATTAAGTTTGGTAGCATTATGGGAGTGTGATATGTTCTATATAACCACTGGAAAATTTTACATGCCCAATAACTCATAATGATGATAGCTGAAATGATAACGGCTATACAGAGTGCTATATTTAAACAATAAGCAAAATATAAAATTCCAAATATTTCCTTTGTGGATAATATTTTAAGTTAAGGCATATTCATATTTATTTCGAGGATGACAACATAAAGTGCCTCCAGATAGAATTCAATTTATAAAATCTTATCATTTAGCTAATAAAGCATATTGCTAAAAAGCAAATAGGTCACTGCATTATTCCTATTTAATTAACTTAGGGAAAAATACATCAAAAGCATTAAAAGCAAATGTAACATTATTCATTTTTTAAAAGCATGGGTAAGAAATAGAATTTGATTTTCCCCCCAATTCTATAAAAGGATGCTCTAAATAAACTTGTTTTAGATTGAGCAAATGACTAAATTGTCAATCTAATCCCATTACCTAGAATATCTTAATACCAGTGGATTATCTAGTTATAATAAATATATAATAAATAGATTAAATCTACTATTAAGAAATACACCAGCTAAATGGTACCTACAAGTAATATTAGTCAAAAGGAACTAGCTGAGGAGAAAATAAGCAAATCAGATGCACTATTAAATGTGACCTAGTTTTAACTGTTTACCTGAAATAATGAAGACATTTCTCTTTATTAGGTTATCTGTACCTTAAATAATTTGGAAGGCTTGTACACTGTTCTGGACATGTATTTTCATAGATGCAGGCTCTTGTTATGTGATTTATTTGTTAGAAAGTGGATAATCAAGATCCCAACAGAATTATTTGGCATAAAATATAGAATAGACACAGTTGTATGGCGTGATGAACAGGCCAAAAGAATTCCCTTTCCCAACATATTATGAAGTTCTGAGATTGAAATCACTAAATTCCTCTATAAAAAATAAGGCATCAATAACAGAGAACAGTTCAGAAAAAACACGCTTGTAAGATGATGATTAATAGATAAAAAATTCCTGATAAAGAAGAGCTTATTTTGGAAGGGCAACTGAGAAGAAAAACAGTAATTAAAGAAATGGCAAGTGGTGTTAATTTTTTGCCTATTTGGAGAAAATGGAAAATCCAATAAAGAATGCTTTGAGTCAGTGTAAAAATTTTCTATTGAATTCTTAAATCTAAAACAAGAGAACGTGGGTAAAGATAGGATTGCTAAATAAAAGATAAGATTCTAAGTTAAATTTGAACTTTAGGTAAATAATAAATTATGTTTGGCACAAAAACAGACACATAGACCAATGGAATAGAATAGAAACCCCAGAACTAGACCCCCAAACGTATGGCCAATTAATCTTTGACAAAGCAGGAAAGAACATCCAATGGAAAAAAGACAGTCTCTTTAACAAATGGTGCTGGGAGAACTGGACAGCAACATGCAGAAGATTGAAACTAGACCACTTTCTCACACCATTCACAAAAACAAACTGAAAATGGATAAAGGACCTGAATGTGAGACAGGAAAAGACCTCTCTGACCTCAGCCATAGCAATTTCTTACTTGACACATCCCCAAAGGCAAGGGAATTAAAAGCAAAAATGAACTACTGGGACCTTATGAAGATAAAAAGCTTCTGCACAGCAAAGAAAACAACCAACAAAACTAAAAGGCAACCAACGGAATGGGAAAAGATATTTGCAAATGACATATCGGACAAAGGGCTAGTATCCAAAATCTATAAAGAGCTCACCAAACTCCATACCCGAAAAACAAATAATCCAGTGAAGAAATGGGCAGAAAACATGAATAGACACTTCTCTAAAGAAGACATCCGGATGGCCAACAGGCACATGAAAAGATGTTCAACGTCACTCCTTATCAGGGAAATACAAATCAAAACCACACTCAGATACCACCTCACGCCAGTCAGAGTGGCCAAAATGAACAAATCAGGAGACTGTAGATGCTGGCAAGGATGTGGAGAAATGGGAACCCTCTTGCACTGTTGGTGGGAATGCAAATTGGTGCAGCCACTCTGGAAAACAGTGTGGAAGTTCCTCAAAAAATTAAAAATAGACCCACCCTATGACCCAGCAGTAGTATTGCTAAGAATTTACCCAAGGGATACAGGAGTACTGATGCACAGGGGCACTTGTACCCCAATGTTTATAGCAGCACTCTCAACAATAGCCAAATTATGGAAAGAGCCTAAATGTCCATCAACTGATGAATGGATAAAGAAATTGTGGTTTATATACACAATGGAGTAATACGTGGCAATGAGAAAGAATGAAATATGGCCCTTTGTAGCAACATGGATGGAACTGGAGAGTGTGATGCTAAGTGAAATAAGCCATACAGAGAAAGACAGATACCATATGGTTTCACTCTTATGTGATCCTGAGAAACTTAACAGAAACCCATGGGGGAGGGGAAGGGAAAAAAAAAGAGGTTAGAGTGGGAGAGAGCCAAAGCATAAGAGACTGTTAAAAACCGAGAACAAACTGAGGGGTGATGGGGGGTGGGAGGGAGGGGGGGGGAAGGTGATGGGTATTGAGGAGGGCACCTTTTGGGATGAGCACTGGGTGTTATATGGAAACCAATATGACAATAAACTTCATATATTGAAAAAAAAATTAAAAAAATAAATAATAAATCATGTTTGAGTATAAGTGAATAATTATAACTAAGTTTAATAAATATGATATTGAAACATTATGTGTTGCTTGCCCAAGATTCAGATCTAACTTGGGAGTCCCTTGGCAGAGGGGGGACAAAAAATACTGCTTTTATTTTGTTTTTAATTTTTATTTTTGAATAAGTAATATGCTCATGTTTCAAACACCAAAATAGTTGAAAAATACACAATGAAAAAGTACTTCCCACACCTGCTTCCCATCTGCCCAGGTGCCCCACTTTCCACAGATAACTACTAATTTCAGTTTCTAGTGTATCCTTGCACAGTTTCTTCTACTTTATTATTTTTAAATTTTATTTATTTTAATAGAGAAAGCATGAGTTGTGGAGGGGCAGAGAGAGAGGAAGAGAGAATCCCAAGCAGGCTCTGCACAGAGCCCCATGCAGGGCTTGAATCCACAAGCTGTGAGATCATGACCTGAGCTGAAGTCAGATGCTTAACTGACTGAGGCACCCAGGCGCCCCATCTTCTACTTTATTTTTATATTTTATTAAGAATATACCTATATCTACGTTTGGGAACATAAATTGTGATATTTTACTATTTCTGAACTCTTCAATGATCACTTAGTGTGTCATAACAGTAAGAGTTATTAATCAGGGTTTTTTTTTGTCCTTGAGAGTATATACTAAGATTCCATAAAAATGGGGAAGACTATGTTGTAAACTGTACATAAACAGTAAATCAACTTTGTAGGCTTACTATATTCAACTTGCTTTTCTGTGTTTGGATTTTGAGAATGTCAAACTCATTTTCACTATTCCACTTTGGCGGAATTACTTGTCCGTTATAGTTTAAAAAAAAAAGTGTTTTTTTTTTTTTTTTTGTAAAATAGTCTAACTATAATGCTAAATTCAGTTGCATGTTTGTATGAAGTTAAGATAAAACATGTTCCATTTGCTTCTTTGATTACCAAAAAAGAATGAAAAGTCATAGGCTCAACTACAGTTTCATAGTGGTTATTTTTACAGTACTTAACAAATCATATGTACTTTTATGCCCATTAACTCATTGGGTCCCTACAATAACATTTAGGACAGGTACTATTTTTATCATCACTATTTTAATAGTTCCGAGAAAGCTGAAGTTTTGGAAGGGAAATGCCTTGCCTGAGTGGCAGGTTGTGATGGATGCAACTGGAGCTCAAATCCAAGTCTTCTGACTTGAACTCCCATGTTCTTCCCTCTTTCCCATGCTGACTCCCTGCTGGTCCTCCTGACTTTCCTTGTCACTTATAGTTTACACAAATACTCCACAGCCATGGGTGAAAATTTGAAGAATCGACAGTACTCTGCTCAAGAGTTTACCACATTGGAGAAGTGCCACCACCCTCGCACAACCTGTCTTCATATGAATGGTAATGAAGAAAGCACCTTGGCAATCTATATGCAATTCTTACATAAAAACACTTTGAATGTGAAAAATCATCTTGATCTAAATCAAAAGTTGAGCAATATTAGTATATAATATATCCTATTTTTGCCTTAAAACGGTGAAGAAAGGATAAATATTTTATAGTGGGAAAACTGAAATATAATGACATAATTTAAGAGAAGATATCAGGAATAGTGTAACAATCCTTTATTTTGTTCTTTAAATACTACTACTTCTGACATATACAAGACTAAACCGAATATATGACAATCTTAGGCAGAATGTCAAAAGAACCTGCTTTTCTTAGTTCTCTTCTTCCATCTCATCAGCAGGTTCCTCCTCCCTCCCCAGTCTCCAACACCCAACTGACACACTTCTCCATTTACACCATTCCCTTGGTGATTTATCCAGTCCCTGGCTCCACGTACCATCTTTCTGCCTTCAGTTCTCATATTTATATCTCCAACCCAGGCAACCCTCTTAAATAGCAGACTCATGTACCCAATTACTTTTTGAACATATCCTCTTACATGTTCAAAAGATTGCTCAAAATTATATGTCTGAAATTAAACCATGATTCTTCCTTTCAACAGACTTCTTCCATATTCTTCCTCATCTCATCAAACAGTGACTTCTTCCCTCCTTCAGTTGCTCAGGCCAGTAGCTTGGAATTATTGTTTCTTTCTTTCCTCTGCACTTCACATCCACTCTATCAGCAAATCCAGATGGGTTCCCCCTTTTAACTACTACAGAATATGACTACTTTTCACCACCTCTTCTACTATCACCTTATATCAAACCATCAACACCTTTCATCCAAGTGACTGGGATCTAACTGGTTTCTCTGTGCTCATCTTTTCCCTCAAATCCTCTATTCTTAACCCATTAGCCAGAAGGATCCCTTAAAAATTTTTTTAAATGTTTATTATTTGAGAGAGACAGAGAGACAGAGAGAGAGAGAGAGAGAGAGAGAGAGAGCAAGCAGGGAAGGGGCAGGGAGAGAGAGGGAGACACAGAATTGGAAGCAGGCTCCAGGCTCTGAGCTGCCAGCACAGAGCCCAACACGGGGCTCAAACCCACAGACCGTGAGATCATGACCTAAGCTGAATGAAGTTGGCCGCCTAACCAACTGAGCCACCCAGGTGCCCCCAGAAGGATCCCTATAAAACATAAGTAACATAAGTCATTTTGTCTCTCCTCTGCTCAAATTTTTCCAGGGGCTCCGCCTCACTCAAAGTAAAAGCCAAAGTCTTTCTAACATCCTACAGTCTCATCTGATCTCCCCACCCCCCAATTCCGGTCTTCATCTCTTCTCTTCCTCTCACTTACTCAGCTCCACCCACACTAACCTCCTGTTCTTCAAATATGAGAGGCAGGCTCCTGCCTCAAATTCTTTGCATTTGCTGATCCCTGAAAAGCTTGCTCCCTTACTTCCTTCGGTCTCTGCCCAAGTGTTGCCTGAGGAATCCTCTCCCAACAATTCTATATACAATAGCCAACACTTCTCCCTCTGCCCCTACCTATAATTCTGTTTCCTTCACGCTTGTTTTATTTTTCTCCATAGCATTTATCACTATCTGACATACTAGTTCTTTTCTTATTTAGTTTCTGAGTATCTGTCTTCTCTCATAAGAGTGTAAGCTCCAAGCAAGCAGAGATTTTGTCTGTTTTGGTCATTCTATATCTCTAGGACCTGAGGTGTGCCTGGAATGTAATAGGTATTAAATATTTGTTAGATAAGTTAATAAGCCAAGTAATTTCATTTCCAGCTCACCTTTGAAGAAACTGACTAATGTAAAACTCTGCAGATGATAACAGAAATCTTAAAAAAATATGATTGTCACTGTGAAGTTTTCCCGTTATTTTTGACTTAATGGTGTTAGAGGAGACATTCTTCCCTGAATCTCCAAAGACTCTGAACATCTGCTAGTAGACAAGAACTCTAGCCCTTTGCTTGATATTGCAAGACAGTTCACTTTTCAGACTGGGATGGGAGAGAGGATAATCTCAGTTTTGGAAAAAAGAGAGGAGAGAATGGAAGCTAAGAATAAATCCTCAGGCTGGCAAGACAAGAGAAACAAGATAAATGGATAAAGGCATTCTTTATCTATGTTGACATGATGGATGAACCACAAGGAAAGGAGGGGAGGGCCTCATATGGGGACATCCATGTGCATCCACACTCTAGATACTCAAAACCTGTCTACTGGACGATTAACTGCACAAATGAATGTGGCTCACTGGACTGGAAGGAGAAGAAGAACTATAATCTGGAAAGACTATTAATAAATATGGTGAATTCCTATGCACTCCATCCTGAAATTATAGGTCCTTTGGTGGCATGTGAAAGGAGCCAGCCCCTTTACTGGGAGGTTCACCATCAGTGGCTGCCTAGGAATGGCTCTCTTGAGCCATTTGAGATTTGAGAGATCTCCTAGATTCTGGCGGTGTGCGTAGATATACTTCTAGAGAGCCCCAAATCATCTTAATTATATTAAAGTCTACCTAATTCCAGAATACTACCATCAACCATGGATATTTTCTAATTTTGATATGCAGTATTCCAAATGAGAGGAGGTTACTTGTTTCATTACTACTTTACTTTGGCCTTATTAATTTTTATGTATATAGCACTAGTTCACTTCTTCTTAACACTGATGATCATTTCTCAGATTTATTTCTTTTAGTTTTATAAATTCTAATGTTTTTCTATTATTTTGCCTTCTAGTACTGTCAAGAACATTGAGATTCTAGTACTAATATTATTATTTATATATATTCATATGAAATATCCAGCTCATTGGGACAAAAGTAGAGGTGATGACAAGAACTGACAAGATATTACTACCTACCATATGTGGACATAGCCAGAAAGAAGCAGTTAATTAAACTTAAGTCACAGATTTCTGATTGAAGATGCACTTACATCTGCCAGTTCCTTGATCTGTTTTGCTGACACATCAAACGTGTCAAGTCTTTGAAGGCTAGGCAAGTGATATAATACATGTGTGGAATAATTACACAGCAGACAAACTGGATTGGTTGTATATTGAGGATCATTCAGACATAAATCCTTTAAGTGACACAGCCTGGTTAAGTTAGTGAGGTCCTAAAACAACAGCAATGATAATGTTCAATTAATTAATTGCAACTGTCCATTACTTTTTTTATATACATTATAGTTTTAAGTAATCTCTATACCCAACGTGGGGCTTGAACTCATAACCCTGAGATCAACAGTCTCATGATCCACTGACTAAGCCAGCGAGTCATCCCACAACTGACCATTTCTAAAGGAGCCATTTGAACACTTAAGATCACCCATAATTTAATGTAATGCATTTTAATATGTGCTTAAACATTTTAAAGTGATTTAGATGGATAAAATGTTTTTTTTCCTCTAGTGAAAAACATGTTAACTACATGAAGAATAGATAACAATTGTTAAATAGCAGACTCTCTAAACTACGCATTTTAAAATAAAAGACCAAAGAGTATTTACTAAATCATGTATTCCACCTGGAACCTTGGAGTCAGTCACTTGAGCACATATATTTTTTAAGATAACGGTGCCTCCTCCACGCAGCCCCTTTGCTAACTATTGCCCCTACTGTCCGCAGGTCTCCTGCTTCCTTCACCACCATTTCCCACCCTTACCACCCTAGGAAGGGTGCTTACCATTCTCCTGGACCTCCAGATCTGTTTTTCTCATCAAAGGCTAGGGGACATCTGTTCTATTATATGCACCACTGAATTCCTGATTTTTAGGGGTTTTTGTTTGTTTTCTGTAAATGCCCTTTCTACCAGTTAATGGCAACTAAAACCTAGCTTTCTCCTGAGAGCCCCTTTTTCCTCACATTCAGTGGAGGGGAAGGGATTGATAATGCACTTCCAGGCCAATGTCTTTCCTGAACCTATTTTACACTGAAGTTTAGGTCCTTGTTTACACCTTCCTTTATTTGGTATCTGGTCCCTGCTTAACTCTTCAGTCTTTCCTCTTCTACTGCAACTTTGACATTTCATGTTTTAGTTGTGCTGAGCAACTTGAAATTTCAGAATGTGCCAGACCCTACCTTATCTTTATACCTTCATTCGTGCTGCTGCCTTTGAGTGGATTGAACTTCATCCCAGATTTACCTCATCTTTCCTGGAAGTCTTGTTCATCCCCCAAGCTTGGGGCAGAGTCTCCTCCTACGAACTCTCTTAGCCACTGGGTTTACCTTTGTTATAGAATTTATCACAACTCTATTACTAATTTCTTATGCACACACAAGTCTATAAGCTAAGAGTCTATATAGGCTTTGGCCCTCAGTCTACAAGGTTAGAATGGTGATTGCATTTTTAAAGTGTTGAAAAAAACTAAGGAAGAATTCACGACAGAGGCCTGGTGTAGAAGGGTACTATGGTGGGGCTTGCCTTCAACAGATGTAATGCTAATTAGTAGATTCCGAATCAGAGTTAAAGGAAATCCAAAGCAAAAACCAGGAGGTACTAGTCCTAAAAATAAAGTACAAATGGAATGAGGAAGTAAGTAGTGAAGTCAGGCTGCTGGAGTCAAGAGTAAGACAGGGTCAGGTGACCAATGTGACTTGGTTCACTGGCTGGCCCTGAGGCTCTTACTGGGCTCATGGCAGAAGTAGGACTAAGCAGAGCGGCTCTGAAATGGAGATTTCTGGACAGAGTTGTGCAAAGAATTATTTGGTCAAATTCTGCAGGAGCAAGGAAGGTAAACCATTAGACTGTTCCAAGGAGAAAACACTGTCTGATTTCTGGGTGGCTATGTTGCCTTTGACCATCAGTCAGGGCTATGGTGGATAGGAACTTTGAAGTCTTACACAGGAACTTCCCCTAACCCCCACCTACACTCAAAAGTCAGATGACACTGGAGTCTACAAAAGCACAGAATCTCACTAAAAGTTAGGGTTGTGGTAGCTGGTATGGACAGAAAGTGGCGCAGAAGTTATTCCATCACCACCAGGATAGTATCTTTTTAGGGTGGGTGGAAAGGTTAGAGATAAGAATTCAAGGTAATAGTGTTTTGAGAACATTCCTAATGTGAGAATAGTAAAAGTTGCTGTGAATCATGTTTCAATGTTTTTCTGAAAAATAGCCATTATTTTAGAGAACTGTTTAAGTTTTATTCCATATAATAAATTTTTACAATCCAAATTTGTATCCTCATTTTTTGATGAGATTGAAATAGAATAGGTTAATGTAATTAAAATGGTAGTAATAATAAAATAGCATATCTATTGAGTGCTTACTGTGTGCTAGTCATTATTCTAAAAGCTTTACATTATTATTTTGCTTGCACTTTATATTACCACGGTACAATGCTGCCTGTGGCTTGTGGCAGTGCTAGAAGTGACAGATCTTTCTATGTAGCTATGCTCTTTACCACCGCACTTTTCTGGCTTTTCCACTAGCCAGAGTAAGATAAACTTCTACATGGCTTCTTGGTAGGACAATACCTTATCTTCACAGCACTGTGTGCTTATCTTCTTCAGCCTCAACTCATGATTCTCTCCCTCACTCTGTCCCAGCAACAGACTTCTAGTTTCTTGAATTTGCCATGCTCTTTCCACCGTTTAGGTCCTTCACACTTTGCCTGGAATGCTCTTTCCCTAAGCACCTCATGTCTCGTTAGTCAGCTTAAAATGACCTCCCACAGGATTCTGAATTTATCTTTTGTAGCTCCCTCTGCTCTCTTCTGCTGATGTTGTTCAAATATACCCCTTGATTTTCTTACCTCCATGTCTTCGTGCATAATGTTCTCCTCACCTTAGAATGCTTACCTCCCACTGCATGTATTTTTAATTTTTATTTATTTTTAGTAATCTCTATGCCCAGCATGGGGCTCAAACTCATGACTCCGAGATCAAGAGTCCCTCCCACTGTATTTGTAGAAGATCCTCCTCTAATGCTTGCTGAAATTCTGTCAACCCCTTAGTGTTCATATCAATTATTTCCTCTTGACTCTGATGAATAAAATTTTGTTTAAACTTTTTATGTTTTTAAAATTTCTGGTGAAAGTGCTTATAACACTCTGCCTCATTCTTATAGCTTTTTGGCATCTTATATTCTTCTCTGAGTGAAAGAATGTGTATTTTAATAATGATCCATTCAAAATTATTTCTATAGTAAATTTACTCATCTTTCTTCGTTACTGTCTAGAGGAAGTGTTTGAATACGCACTTTCAATTTGACACCGTCGAAATTACAAATGCCATGTTTTCAGCCATATTATATCCCATAAACATTAAGTGTTTTTGCTTTCCTCTCTTCCATTCAAATGCTTTTTGAGATTTTACATGTCAAATACTGTTTTAAGCATTGTGAATACAGTGAACAAAACAGGCAAGCTTCCTGCACTCAGGGAGCTTGTATTCTTTCTAGTCAGGGATGTGGATAAGCACCAAGAAGAAAACACAGGGAAAGTGATAAGAGTGCTTCAGGTTAGGGAGGGAAGTAAGGTTGCTGTTATTTTACCTAAATTGGGCAGGAAAGAGGTCACTAAGAACATAACATCTTAACACAATCCTGAAAGAAATGAGGAGATGAGCCATGAAGATATTTGGGGGAAGAATACCCCAGCAAGTGCAAAGGCCCTAAGGTGACAGTGATAGCTGTATTCAAGGACCAGTAAGGAGACCAGAGCAGCTGAAATGGAATAAACAAAAGGGAAACTGGGAGCAGCATCGTCAGAGACACAGTGTGGGAGAAGCAAGAGTGAGTTTTGAGTGGAAGAATTATTTGATCTCACATATTTTTTCAAGGAGCAAGTAGTGAAAGGGTAAACACAAGGGGACCTGTTAGGAGGCTTTTCCCCCCAACCCCAAATGCAGGTTAGAGCTGATGGTGTCTTGAACCAGGTTAGTAGAGATACAGGTGGTAAAAAATGGTCAGACTGGACATATTCTGAATAGAGCCAATAGAATTTGCTGATGGACTGGATATGGGTTATGAAGAAATAAGAGGAGTAAAAAACAATGACTCTAAGGGTTGTGGCTTAAGTTATTAGGAAAATGGAGATGCCATTTAGAGAGGTAGAGAAAGCTGCAGGAGAAGATGGTTCATTGGAGGGGAAATCAGTTTGAGTTAGGATAGGAGATGTCTGTAGTTCTGGGGAGTTATTAGGGAAAGTAGAAATAGAGATAGCTGTTAGAGAAAGTAGAAATTTAGGAGTAATAAATGAATAAAAGCTATTTAAAGTCATAAGATATGGTGAGATTATTTAGAGAATGAACATAGATAGCAATGAGAAAAGATCCTGGGCCTAACCTGGAAGAGTCCATTTTTTAGATCCAGGAGAAGAAACACCAGTAAACTGAAGAGATGCAGCCAGAAAGATCAGAGGAAAACAAAGGCAAGTAAATAGTGTTAGATTTAAAAGTGTCAGATCAGTATGGCTAACTTAATCAGCTGCCTGTAAAATTTCCAAGAGTATTGGGTAGTCCAAAATAATTAAATTGTTCCTTAAAAGGGAACTATTTAGTACATTTTCTGCAATAAGATGATTCATGATCTAGGTTGGTAAATAAAAGTAGACTGTTCCACTTAAACATACCTTGAAAGAACATATTTGGTTACCAGAAAGGTTTAATCTTTCCAGTTGTTCATTGGGATCAAGACATCGACCTTTAATTTAAAAAACAAGATGAAAGAAAAATCAAATTTCTTATTTTACCTCCTGCTCATATCCTATAATATTTTTTAGTTATATATGATCATCATGGCTTGCATATAAGTAAGACTAACAATAACATTGTATAGTTAGTAATAACTGGTTAGTGGGTAATATTTTCACATCCTGTAATCACAGATTTAGAAATGCCTTGCAAACTATCATACAAGAGTCTAAAAACGAAATCTAAGAATGTACTTTTCATACTGATAAAAAATTATTGTAGCATTAGCTCATATTCCAAATGAAACAGTACATACCAATGCTGCTTATTAGATTTCCAGCAAGGTTGAGGTCATTTAAATTCTTCAAAGTTTGCAAGCCCTAAAAATTTAGACAATATAGAATTTAGAAGAAATTAGTAAAATATATACTTATAAATGATCTGATCTATCTGGTTGGTTCTCCAAGTGTTCTGAGCACTGGGTACTGTGTACCTCACAAACACAGAAGCTAAGTAGGTGTCTCAGTGAACCCATCTTTGTTTCCCTGGAATATGGAGAGAATTATTGGAGGAGGAGAGAAGGGGGACAGGAGTGGAGAGGAAAAGAAGATGATGAGTAAGAAGAAAAACACATCACACAGAGTGTGTTTATAATCCTTGGCAAGTTACATATAATTTCTCTAAATCTCTATTTTTTTTAACCTTTGAAGAAGAAATAATACCTTACCTCCCAGGCTTGGTGGGAGGAACAAAGAAAACGATGTATATGAAGTTTCTACACATTATAAAATACTATATACATGTTAGTTTTTCTTAACAATTATTAAACTAGTCACGAATATTCTGGTCCCTAACCATTATATTATTTAGGACATTGTGGTTAAAACTCCACAGGAACAACTGACTTTACATATAAATGACTGAAATTATCTTACCTCAATATTTTTAATTGTATTGTGGTTCAGCCAAAGAACTTCCAATCTGAATAATTTCTCTAAATTTTCTATCTTGGAAATTTTATTAAAATATAAATACAGTTTTTCTAAATTTCTACATTCTTGAAGACCTCCAATTTTCTGTAAAAAAAAAAAAAAAGAGACTGAATAGTGTTAACTTCTGTTTTAGAATCAATCCTTTTAATAGAGTAGATTATAAGCACATTTTCTTTTAAAAATCACACTTTATTGAAAAACCTGTAGCCAGCAAAATGAACTAAACATTATAAAAGAAAAAAATACAGGGGTGCTTGGGTGGCTCAGTTGATTTTGGCTCAGGTCATGATCCCAGGGTTGTGAGCTAGAGCCCTGCATCAATTGGGCTCCATGCTGAGGATGAAGCCTGCTTAACACTCTCTCCCTCAGCCTGTGAGACCATGACCCGAGCCAAAGTTGGACACTCAACTGACTGGGCCACCAAGGTGCAGCCTCATGAAGTTTATAATAATTTTCTTAAAAATACCTTTACGTGCAGAATATTCGTTTCACATTTTTAAATATTATAAATAGTGCTATAACAAATAACTTCATGCATACCGTTGTTTTCTGCTGTTGAATTACTCCTCTAGGATAAGATCTTAGAACAAGGGATTTCTGACTCAAAAGGTATGCACCTTTCCTTGACTCATGATACATTTTGCAGTATTGCTTTTCAATACAGATGTTACAATTTTCATACAACCAATACTGACCAAGTGGACCAATTTACTACTAAGCAATACTGGGCATTATTTGATCTGATCTGATTACTAAAAAGTAGAATATGTCTATTATTTCTATGTCTTTATTTCTATTTTCTCCTTTGTAGAAATCTATTTCTGTATTTTACCCATTTATCTGTTTAGTTTGTTTTGTTTTACAGGGTGAAGGGTTTTATTGTAATTCATCATGTATGCCCCGCCCCCATTCATCTGTTTTGATTTATGACTCATGCATGTATTTCAAGGAATTTTTTTTCCCAAAGCCAAAGAATTCAGCATAAAATACTTCACATAAGGTTGTGTTTACACTTACCTCTATGCAGCATTCGGCAATCCAAAGTTCTTTAAGCTGTAAACAAGTTTCTAGTCCTGATATTTCCTTTATATCTTGAGCAACAATGGTGAGACTCGTTAGATTAGGAAATAATGATAATCCAACTATACGGGGATACCCTGAGAAAAACATCTCCAGTTCTGAAATATCTGATCCTTCTTGTCCAACCATCTCGTAAGACAAACCATTGCATAAACACTGTTTCAAAAAAGAAATTGGGTTATTACCTATTAAAAGAAAATTTTTTTGCCATTAGAAATTATAAATTGCCAATTGCACCAATGCCATTTTTGACTTTTACAAGAAGGAAAGTCATACCATGTAATGGTTTTTCTCTGTTTCCAAAGGTCATGGGGTAGACCAGAAAGGAGTATAAGCTCCAGAAAGGAGTATAAAAATGTTCACTTAACATTCTTGCAAATGGAGTTGAAAATAAATTTGGCTTTGACTCACCAGTTCCTTAATTATTTCTTCTTGGTTTAGGTTTTCACATTCAATCATCTTCCATTAAAAATAAAGGTCATAATATACCTGTTAAGGAAAGTGAAAAGTTGAAATAAATAAATTCTAGAGTCATGTCATTCCAAGTTGAAAGGGCTCTTTTTAAAAAAAATTTTTTTTAATGTTTTTATTTATTTTTGAGACAGAGAGAGACAGAACATGAGCAGGGGAGGGGCAGAGAGAGAGGGAGACACAGAATCCAAAGCAGGCTCCAGGCTCTGAGCTGTCAGCACAGAGCCCGAGGTGGGGCTCGAACTCACAGACCGTGAGATCATGACCTGAGCCGAAGTCAGATGTTCAACCAACTGAGCACCCAGGCGCCCCTGAAAGGGATCTTAAAGCTACTGAAGTGAAACCACCCACATGTGGCCTGAAATTTTCACACAGTGTAATACCAAGTATCTGTCTGGGCCCCAAGACTGTCCATTCCATCTCTAAAACTTTCTGTTAGAAAGTTCTTTTTTATTTTGAATTTAATTCTGTCTGTCCATAACTCCACTCCACTGTTATTGTACCTCCTGGGTTCAAATAAAACAAGTATTTTTCTTCCATACTTGACGAACACAGTCATCTCTCATCTACAACTTTACCTCACTCCCCAGCTCATGTCTTTTAGTTCTCTCACTAGAGATATCCCTGTTTCTCTCCTTCGAACAGGCTCCAGTTTATCCTTCCTATTACACTGTTGTGTCCCAAACTGAACATAGCTCTCTAAGTGTACTAGGGAAGAAAAGAAACCTCAGGAGTTAGTGACATACCTGGCATGGGAATAAATATTTATTAAAATGAATGAGCCAGTGTTTTCATTTTAGATGATATGAACTGCTTAATATCTAATAGCTACAATAAAATTTAACTCAGTTTTTTTTGTAATTTTTAATATATCCATTATATTATTCTAGACACATACTGTTTTTAAAATATAGGAGTCTAGGTTTTAATATGATGACATGACAAAGCAAAAATGTAGATATGATATATATCATGATCCCACTTTTTACACTAATTCCCCCGCAGTTATGCATGTGTGTATGTCTGTGTGTGTATATGTATGTATATGTGTATATGTCTGTGTATATGTATACGTATGTATATGTATATAAATATACATATATATGTATATGTAGTTATGCATGTGTGTATGATTATGAAAGGATAAAACATATAAACATACAAAGTGGTTAACATGAGTTGTTAACATGCAGGTGAAAGCTGCGTGCAAGGTAACTAATATTAACAACTGAGTATGTCTATCTTTACATATAATAGGCGTGAGAGGTTGGACGGGGATAGATCTAGGCAAAACTGGAAAAGAAAAAAAAAACTTTTCAAAAGCATGTTTCAAAAGTAAGAATACATAAACTTACTTTCAAAAGTAAGACTATAATAAACCATTTATTCATTCTGTTAGTAGACTTTTGGACTGTCTCCAATTTGGAGTTAAATGGTGCTTCTCTGAACATTTTTATCATGAGAGACATTAGTGCACATTTAGTCTGAGTTTATACCTAGAGGTGGAATGAGAAAGAAACTATTGTTGTATACAACATGGATGATTCCCACAAGCACAATATTGAGCAAAGGAAGACACACAAACACAGTGAGGTTCATAATATGTGGCTCTGTTCATATAAAATTTGAAAGCAAACCAATCAATGGTTTTAGCAGCAGTCCCAGATAGTGGTTACCTTTCAGGGGTGGGTGACTAGGAGGAGGCAAAGAAGGGCTCTGGAGTGCTGATGAAGATGTGTTTTGTGATCTGCATGCTGATTAAAGGAACACATTCACTTTGAGAAATTAAATTTAGATACCTAAGATATTGTGTGATATCTATACAGATGTTATACTTAGAACAAAATTTTACTTGAATATGTATTTTTTTTACTTTTTTTTTTATTTTTGGGACAGAGAGAGACAGAGCATGAACGGGGGAGGGGCAGAGAGAGAGGGAGACACAGAATCGGAAGCAGGCTCCAGGCTCCGAGCCATCAGCCCAGAGCCTGACGCGGGGCTAGAACTCACCGACCGCGAGATCGTGACCTGGCTGAAGTCGGACGCTTAACCGACTGCGCCACCCAGGCGCCCCTTAAATATGTATTTTAAAAGTATATGTCTACTTTCATTCATTCAATCATAATTATATACATGTACATAAATTTAAATTTTAAGAAAAATGAGTTGGTGACTTGAGTCCATGTATTTACCAACCTTCCCTCCCTAAATCCCACTAAAATGACTAGGGAAATGTGAAAATAAGAAAGGAATGTGTAACAATGCTAGGAAAGGGGCATTGATTGTCAGAGATGTTCAAAAAGGTATTTTGTTGCTGTTATTGTTTTTATTTAAATTCCAATATTGTTAATGTACAGTGATATATTAGTTTCAGGTGCACAACGTAGTACTTCAACACTCTATACATTACACAGTGTTCATCGTGATAAGTGTATTCTTAATCTCTTTGACCTATTTCACCCATAACCCCACCCACCTCCCATCTGGTAACCATCCATTTGTTCTCTCTAGTTAAGAAACTGTTTTGTGGGGCACCTGGATGTCTCAGTTGGTTAAGCATCCAACTCTTGGTTTTGGCTCAGGTCATGATCTCACGGTTTGTGAATTCAAGTCCCCACATTGGGCTCTGTCCTGATAGTGCAGAGCCTGCTTGGGATTACTTCTCTCCCTCTCTCTCTGCCCCTCCCTTGGTTGCTCGCACTCTGTCTCTCTCAAAATAAATAAATAAACTTAAAAACAAAAAAACGGAGTCTGTTTTCTGGTCTATCTCTCTCTTTTCCTTTGTTCCTTTGTTTCTTAAATTCCACACAAGTGAAATCACATGGCATTTGTCTTTCTCGGACTAGCTATTTCTCTTAGCATTTTATACTCTCTCTATTCATCCATGTTGTTGCAAATGGCAAGATTTTGTTCTTCTTTATGGCGGAAAAATGTGATATATATATATACATACATATATATATATACGTATATATATATATATATATGTATATATATATATCAATCACCTCTTCTTTATCCATCCTTCCCTTCTATCACTGCACACTTGGGCTGCTTCCACAGTTTGGCTATTGTAAATAATGTTGCAATAAACACAAGGGTGCATATATCCCTTAAAATTAGTGTTTTCCAATTCTTTGGGTAAATATCCAGTAGTGCAACTACTGTATCACAGTGTAGTTCTATTTTTAATTTTTTGAAGAACCTCCCTACTGTTTTCCACAGTGGCTGCACTGGTTTACATTCCCACCAACACTGCATGAGGATTCCTTTTTTTCCACATCCTCGCTGACACTTATTATTTCTTGAGTTTCTGATTTTAGCCATTCTGATAGGTGTGAAGTGATCTCATTGTGGTTTTGATTTACATTTCCCTGATGGTGAGTGATATTGAGCATCTTTTCATGTGCCTTTTGGCCACCTTGTATTTCTTCTTTGGAGAAATGTCTGTTCATGTCTTCTGCCCATTTTTTAATTGGGTTATTTGTGGGTTTTTTGTGTGTTAATATTTTAGATATTAACCCCTTATCAGATATGTCACTAGCAAGTATCTTCTCCCATTCAGTAGGTTCTCTTTTAGTTTTGTTGATTGTTTCTTTTGCTGTGCAGAAGCTTTTTATTTTGATGTAGTCCCAATAGTTTATTTTTGCTTTTGTTTCCCTTGCCCCAGAAGACATATCTAGAAAGATGTTACTATGATCAGTGTCAGAGAAATTACTGCCTGTGCTCTCAACTAGGATTTTTATTGTTTCAGGTCTCACATTTAGTTTTTTAATCCATTTTGAGTTTATTTTTATGTATGGTGTAAGAAAGTGGTCCAATTTCATTCTTTTGCATGTAGCTGTCCAGTTTTCCCAAACCATTTGTTGAAGAGACTTTTTCCCATTGCATATTCTTGCCTCCTTTGTTGAAGATTGACCATATAATTGTGGGCTTATTCCTGGAGTTTTTATTCTGTTCCATTGATCTATGTGTCTATTTTTGTATCTGTACCATACTGTTTTGATTGCTACAGCTTTGTAATATAACTTGAAGTCGGAATTGTGATACCTCCAGTTTTGATTTTCTTTTTCAAGGCTGCTTTGGCTATTTGGGGTCTTTTGTAGTTCCATATAAATTTTAGGATTTTTGGTTCTAGTTCTGCAAAAAATGCTGTTGGTATGTTGGTAGAGATTGCATTAAATGTGTAGATTGCTTTGGGTAGTATAAGCATTTTAACAATATTTATGGATTTAACAATCCATAAGCATGGAATATCTTTCCATTTCTTTCTGTCATCTTCAATTTATTTCATCAGTGTTTCATAGTTTTCAGAGTACAGGTCTTTCACCTCTTTGGTTAGTTTATTCTTGAGTATTTTATTAGCAAAGCGTCTTTTGAATGAAAATGAAGTAGATGGCATGAGTCTGAGAGAAAAGCCCATTGGTATAAACCAGCCCAAAATTCAATGTACCAAGGAAAGAAGTTTTATAAAACTATCCGAAAAAATTCCCCAAACTCAGACCAGCAGTGATTGGGAAGATGGTGGCTGTAAGCCATCCAAGGGAACCAAATCAAAAGACTTTGAGATTTATATCAGAGTCTGTATTTGTACTCAGGCTTTGTAAACTGGAGACACAGTCTGACCATGCTGAGTTGAGAAGGGGAGGGGCCCCAGCTAGCATCACAAAGAAAAATAAGAGCCAGAAAATTATTCTAATACACTGGAATCTCTACTAATTCATCACTTATTCATTAACATTTGTGTTGAGGAACTAATATCTACCAGTCAGAAAATGATAGGGGGTGGAGGAAAGAAAAGACTTCTCTAGTAAGGTAGCATCTGGACAAAGAGGTGAAGGAAATGAGGGAGTGTGAGCTATGAGGAAATCTGGGGAAAATGCATCCATGCAGAGGGAAGAACACATGTAAAAAAAAAAGAACAGGATGAAAGAATAGTTGGCATGTTTGCAAAATAGCAAGGAAAATGATATGGCTGGAACACAGCTAGTGAAATAGAGACAGGTAGGATGTGACATCAGAAAGGTATTGCAGGGACAGATCATGTGCTGTCTTGTGATTTGTAGGCCCTTGTGAAGATTTTACATTTTAGTATTATGAGTAAGATGGAAATCTCTATGAGGATTTTGGGGGGGAGAGTAATATGAGCTGTCTTAAGTTTTGGAAAGGATCACCCGATCTACTCTGTTGAAAATAGACTGTAGGTGTCTACGGTAGAAGCAAGGAGACCAGTTAAGAAACACTTGTAATAACATGAGAGAGAGGATGGTGGTTGTGGTGGGGTGGAGGTAGTGGGCATGGTGAGAAGTAGTTAGATGATGGATCCATATTGAAGGTGATACTGATCTTTCCTTGCAACTGTCTCTTTAACCCATTCTTGCCCTCTCCCCCCCCCCCCCCCATATATTACAGCATAGGCTGCAGGAGCAGCCAGGCAATGGAGCACTTAGCAAGGAACAACTTTGAGAGGATTAGGTACTCTATCAGAGGCCAGTCCATAGATGTGGGCCACAGTCTTCCCTCCCTAGGCTTATTCAGATGCCATATTAAGTAACGGAGAGCTTTGTACCACCACCCCTTCTCATCATTAAGAAATCCTTACATTCTGGTTTAATGTCTGTGAACACTAAAGGAAAGCCTGCCTTCCCACCACCACACAAGGAAAAAGCCTGTCCTCAGTACATCCAAAGTCACCAAATGGCAATTCCAGTTATCTAGTCCATGTCCAAGATGTCTATTCCAAAAGAAATTAACTGTTCCCTTTGTTATTTACTAAATCATCACATATATTTGAGCCTAATTTGGGACTTTCCAATCTGTGTTCTCCCTTAGCTCTATCTATTCCTATAGTATTATCCTGTTTTAATTACTGTGATTTATATTAACTTCCATCATATTCTTTTTTAAAAATTTCTTGGCTACTTTTTCATTTATTTTTCCAAACAAAATTTATGTTTATTTTGTATTTAGTGTTTAAAAATTCACTTGGGTTTTTGAGATTCCAGTGTAAAGCTTAATTTAAAGAGAACTTCCATCTTTACAGTATTAGTCTTCTATTTATTTAAGGAGACTACTTTTTCTTGATAGAGAAAATACGTATATTTTGGATATCAGTCTTATCTTCCACTTCATCTTATTTTCTTTCATCAATGCCTTCATTTAGAAAAAAATCTGTTCTAATCCAATATTAATTAGCAAAACAAAATTTAATTACAAAGCTTCCGATTCTATAATTTGAATAACTGCACCTGAATTATGAGGAGCCTGAACCTCTCTGGTACTTATAAGCCTCCTATGCTTCCTCCAGTCATTAGTATGAAGCTTCTGATTTCATCAAGAGTTGTGTCCTGTTGGCCAGCTTGTACCCACTCTCCTCCACTTTGGGGAAGTTCTTTTCAGGGCCTGACCATCTAAGAGACCACAGGTCTCCTCTAGTTCCTTCAGGGAACCGGGAGCCACCAGGAGCTTCTATAACTTTCACCCTTCCGATCTCAGATTGATCCAATCACCTCCCCCTCTCCACTGTGAAGTGCTGCTGAAACATTTCATATAACCAGCACGGAGCTGAAGTCACTACAAATGCATGGCCTCTACTTCAGCTGCCTCCGTCTTCAACAACATTTTATATTTTCCTCTTCAACTTCCTCTCCTAGTGAGAGTAGGGCTAGACATACAGATGGGGGATTCATGACATAGGGACTATTCTAAACTTCTGCCACTCTTCTCAGGTTCTCCCTCCCACCCCTCCTCTGCAGATGATCTTGTCTCCCGTCTTCACAGAGAACAGTGATGACATCAGATTTACATTCCTTAAATTTCTTTTCCTCCTAAAAATGTATTTCTTTCCCTTCCTGACTCCCCTCTTAGTGAAAATATTCTTTCACTTGTCCAAAATGTGTGTACTGATCCCATCCTCGTCAGTCTCTTTCAGAATACTATTCCGTCAAATTTTCCTCCTCCTCATTTATTCCCACCTTTTCTTCTCTGCAGTTTCTTTTCCCTCCATACATGAATGTTAGATCATTCCTGTCTTAAAAAAAAAAAAAAAGTCTTCCTATCTTGTATTCTATGAGTAGCTGGGTTTAGATATTTTCGCTGAAAAACTTCTAGATAGAGTAGTCATTGGCAATGCTTCACTACCTCCATTCAGTTCTTAACTCACTACAGTCTGACTGATGATATGTCAGGCCACAACCATTTCTTTTGCCAAGGTCTACAATAATCTTCTAATTGTCAAAGACACTTGCCATGTTTCAGCTCTCAATTTAACTTGACCTTGACATAGCGTTTGTCAATGTTGATGACTCCTTTCTTTAAGATTTCTTCTTTGGTTTGACATTTTCCCCGTGTCTTCTCTCTACTTGTTATATTTTTTTAAATTTTTATTTATTTATTTTGAAACAGAGAGAGAGAGAGAGAGAGCGAGCGTGCAGGTAGGGGAAGGGCAGGGAGAGACACGGAGAGAGAGAGAAGCCCAAGCAGGGCGCGAACTCACCAACTGTGAGATCATGACCTGAGCCGAAGTCAGATGCTTAACCGACTGAGCCACCCACTTGCCCCTCTACTTGTTATTTCAAATCTACTTTTCTGATCAATTGTTTCCTTCTTGGTGAAAATTACTAATTTTTATCTTCCTTTTTGCTGTTCAACTTCCTTCCTGTGCAAATCCAATTTCCAATATGGAAAGCTACATCTGAATGTGTCACAGGCATCTTAAATTCAGTGCGTTCAAACCTGGAGTCATATTTTCCAGCCAGCTTTCTTCTCCTAGTGTATGCTTTCTCTTGGTAAATTGCACCATCTTTGTAATCATCCATATTAGAACCCTGGGACATATCCTTAACCACTCTTTTAGTCTTTCTTCCATATTCACTTGCTCGTTAAATCCTTCTGAATATACCTCTTAAATGTCTATCCTTTTCCCCCTCCTCTCCATCATATTTGCCTCTGCGTTAGTTCAGGCCTTTATCACTTCACCTTAATTGGATGCTCTCCTTACAGTCCTACATCCATCCCTCCAATCCACCTTCTACACTACTGTAACAGCCAACCTCCCAAAAGGTAAATCTATTTAGGCTACTCTCCTTGGAAGGTATTCATGGTATCCATGATCTGACCCCTGCCTGCTTGTCAAGCTCATCAACCACAAACTCCCAACACCTCAGAGTCTGGCCACAACTATGGTTCTCTGAATGGGCTGGGGCATTTCTGCATTTTGGCATATGCAGTCTTCCTTTTCTAAAATGCCTTTTTCCCTTGACTTTATGGCATACTCCATACATCCTTAAAAATTTAAATCAAGGGTCTTCTGTATGAAGACTTTAATTCTCTCTGGTAGTATTATAATCATTCTCTTCCTTTGTTAAGGCCTGCACACTTTCTATTTATAGCACCTGTCCTACTCTACTGTGATGCTTGCAGGTCCTTCCTCCCTACCAGGTAACATGTTCACCGAAGGCAGGGTCAATGAACCTATCACTGTGCCTGGCACTTGCTTGGTGTTCCATAAAAGTTTGTTAAATGGTTTGAATTAATTGTCATGCTACAGGGTCCTATATGGTATAACTTGGAATATAATATAATAATATGTAAATATTTGCCATACAAGACCAGAGTATAATAATTAGAGTATAAAGCACCATGTTCTGTCTGCCATGAGAGCTGGGTAGGGTATTATTCTGAAAAATCAAGTTTCTTTTCTACAAACTAGAAGCCCTGTATGGTCAAATTGTCTCCTCCCTTGGGTATAAAGAGATCAGAATCCACCTGTTAGCACTGATGGGCCAAACAAACACCTTTCTGACTCTAGGTGAGCAGTATCAAATTTGGCCAATAAGCACTTGATTCTCTCAGTTCTGTACCTTAACGTCTGCAGGAAAGGCTGCACAGGTGACTGTGAGCCACCTTCTCTTTTATTCTTCTCTTAACCTTTGCTCTGGTCACCCTGATGGCCTTCAATAAAGACATGGAACTGTCTCATTATTACCATCTCCATTGCACCATTACGGGGGGGTCCTTTGACCACAGTGTTTCTTCTCTCCCATCTTCCTCTCCGGGGTGGGCAGAGTGGCAGGAGAGAGAAGCAAAGACACCCGAAGGCCACAAGGTGAGGCACACTCACCTTATCCCAGAAAGAGGATGGATTCCAGGGCAATCCGAGACAGAGCAGAGTCCACTCCGATTTCCTAATCCCTTTCTTGCAACAGCAGGCACGACACCCTCTCTAATCCAGGGCCTGGTGTGTATACGCAACCAGCTGAGGTTGCCTAGGAAACCTGCCCTCCGCCTCCAGCGACCTTGGAGTGGGGAGGGGGACATCAAGGGGTAGGAAAAGCAGCGGCCGAATCCGTTTCTGGATCACGTGGCGGCAACCTCCAGCCAATCAGCAGAGGTAGGGGTCCACCCGGAAGACCCCGCTGGTGCTGCTGGGAAATGGCGGGGAGCTTATTGCTCGCGGGTGTCATTGTGCTCGCGCGCATCTTTTCGCCTGCTGTCGCAGGATCGGAGGACCGGACCGGAGGCAACGAGTTGTGGGCATGATGGCAGAGACCTAGTCGTGTGGCTTCCTCCAGTCCCGGCTCTCTCCCATTGAAAGCCTTTAACCTTCGGGGCCTGGAAGGCCGGAGCCTTGCTGAACTGGAACCTTAAAAGTCATGTCGCTGTGATGTCATAAGGCGACCAGACAGCCAGGACACGTTCCGATCCCCCCTCCCGCTCCCGGCCCTGGCGTGGCCTCGGAGCCCCAAGAATGTAGCTGACCACCGCCTAAGCTGCAGAGCGCGGAACGAGCAGAATAGAAGGACGGAGCAGGCAGGCAAATGCCCTGGTGCCTCTAGAGAGGAGATGGACCCTCCAAGGGTCTTCTTACTGTTCTTGGACCGGCTCTGGAGGGTCCTTTAAATACTCCAAAATGTTCAGGAGGCAAAACATATTTATAAAATAAAGTAGAACTTAAAGAGGGACAGGGAGGAACTTTTTTTTTAAATGGGTGAGCAGAAGGGCTGAGAAATGAATGCATTCAGTAAAAGGAAAATCAAAGGAACTGTAGCTGTCATTTCATTTTCTAGATCTGCCTGTCCCAATATGGGAGCCACTAGCCACAGCCACACGTGGCTCTTGAACACTTGAATTGAAGTGTACTATAAAATACACATTGTATTTTGAAGACTCAGTATTATTTTTGATATATCGGGTTAAATAAAAATGCGTTATTAAAATTTCACTTTTTAAAAGAGGCGATTAGAAATTTTTAAATTACACATGCGACTTCTATTATGTTTCTGTTGGACAGCGCTGCTGAATTTTTTGTGGTTCAGTTGGTTTGCATAGAATATTTATGACGTTCAGTTCATGCAAAATAGTGCCTGTAGTGCTCTTTTCCGTCACCAGATGGCCGCCTCATTCAATAGACTAGTTTTAAACTTTCTCAAGAAAAATAGAAGTGCAGATTTTAAAAATGTCTCTTTCCGTTTATAACTATCAACAATTCAACATACTTGTCATGATTCAATTGTTTTTTTCTATATTCACTGTAAACACGAACATGGAAAAAATAGACTAATTTTCCTTGTACATTTCTTATTTCACAGGAATTTGTTTACATTTGTCATTAATTGCTGAATTAAAAATAAATTAATTGAAGTGTTTGTGGCTTAAGGATTTGAAACAAATACCAGGGAAATCTGATTCAGATCTGTATGTTTAATATTATTTGAAGACCTAGTTTAACAATATTAGCTGCCTGAGCAAGTATTCATCTTAGGATATAAAGACTAGATAAGGATAGTTTAGGAATCTAAACTTTTAGATTAAAAATTGGGATCAGAAATCAAGAGGTGAACTTTATACATCAAGCTTCTCATTTTGGGAAATGCAGGTCTTTTGGATAAAGTACAGAGATTATCAAAGTACATTGCTAGAAATCTGTTGTGAATCTCCTGACCAGTAAAAGACTAAGAGAGAGCTAACACACAGTTTTCTTTATGTTATATAAACAAGTAATTTTAAGACTCAAGGATTTGGCCAGTCAGCAACGGAATCAGAGTTCCTGTGTAGCTGTAGGCTAATAATCATTGGTGATTTGCCAAACTAAAGCCTTTGTCCTGAGCAATTCTTAAAGGAAGAATTGCCTGTTGTTAACATATTCTAGATGGTATTGGGATGGTATTGGATTACAGTTAAAAGCCACAGGAAGAATACGAAACCAGTGATGATCTTGTTAATCTCCTTTTCTCAGCTTTAAAGTTTATAATGTGGTATATGTGTCCGTTCAAGAAACAGTAGAAAATGAGACTGCTAAAACTCCAATGTGTTAAATAAACATTCTAGTGAATTAAGACTTCATTCATCTCTCTATTTATATTCCTAGACAAAGACTAATACATACATATTTAAATCTGTTTACTTATGGGTAAAAGTATCTTGAATCTGAAAATACGTTGTAAACTGGTAGCAAACTTACTGTATCACTGCCTGATTTAAACAAGAATCATTTCAACAAAATAGAGGTGACTTCTCAAACCTACATAAGAAAATCTTGAGTTGCATGCTAATTGTTAATTAAAACCTTTTGAATTGGTTGTTAAATTTATTTCCCCAAAAGCCCTATCCTTTTTGCTGGAGAACCGTGGAGACATCTAATTACAGTTTGGCTTTTTAATGCCTTTAATTCCAGAGAACCAAAAACCTGAAGATTTCAAATGCTAGTTTAATTTAATTTTTGTGTTCTTGTTAACATTTGATCCTTCTGCAAATTAGTACTTTTCTGTTAATGATGTTATTAGATTATCTGTGAAAATTCCCTGTCCCATGTTTGAATTTGATATATCATAAAAAAGTGAACGTAGTATAATTTAGGGCTTACTTTGGCAGTGGAGAGATAATTATGTAGTTCTTATAACGTCATCATCAGAGGCTCTCATTGTTAATATCTGGTAATGAACATATATTATTCAATTAAAAGGAGTTTTCTGAAGTGAAATTTTTAATTAGATGAACAGAATGGTATTTCTAAATGGTCTATCTGAAAAAGTTAAATAATCTTTGTCCATGATTTGCTAACATATAATTAATGGACAAGATTTTCTTAAAAGACAGCCCGAATGGAATTGTAAAGGTGTTACTCTGTTGCAGACAACATAACCTTTTCATTTTACTATCCCAGTTATATTTAGCTATAAGGTAGCAACTTGAATGACAGTGAATTTAACCAGGGATGGTAGTCTTACTTAATTCACTAGAGAGCTGAGCAGTTCTTTGTGTGTGAGAACTCTTTCTTTACCTCCTTTCTTTTGAGTCTTTTATTTATACCTCTGGCTCAGAAAGTCAATTACATCCCTCAGGTTATAGCACATTATCATCATTTGTCCATATGAGGCCCTTTCTTTTATCTCCAGTTCCTTCTCCAATCCCACCCCCATCTCAACCACACCCCCCACAATCTAATATTTCTTATAAACCTTGAGTTGTGTATCTCTCTTTGAAAAACAGGCGGTATTGTTTTGTAGGTCTGTATTTTTTATTTATATAAATGGCACTGTGCTATAAATTGTATTGATAAAGAATCAATACTTCAGTTCTATTCAGTACTATTAAGTACTGAATCAATCCATTCAGTACTATTTTATGATCTTTGTTTCTGAATGTTCAGGTAGATTATTGTTTCTATACTCTGAACAGTATCCCGTAATACACATCTACCAAGGTTTACCTTTTGCTTGTTCCCCTATCTTGGGCACCTAGGTTGACTCCGATGAACAACACTGTGTTGAACAGCCTTGTAATTGCTTTCTTACAGACAATTTCTCCAAGACATATGTCAGGAACAGAATTACTGGCCCAAAAGCAAACAGTTTCCTGAATACCTTCTGATAACTTTCCAGAAGAGCTGTCTCAGATTCTCCTCCCTCCAACAGTGCTTGACAATTCTTATTCACCTTGTTGGGGAAATATAATTAAAACTCAGATCTCCTGACAACACAAAACACCTCTCCACAAAAGTAGAAGGAAAAGAAAATCAATTTTATTACTGAAAAAATTACACATTAAAGCAGAATATGATGGACGTCACAGGCAATCCCCTAAAGAGACTGCAGACAAAAAGAAAACTTACCCTTTTGTATAGCAAGCAGATACAACCTATCCCATGCATGTTCTCAAATAATAACTAGTCCTCAAGTAAGAGGATTTGACAGCACCATTTGTCACAACTTTGGGATTGACATTCAGTTCATCCTAAGTTCACCTGGTAACTGGGATGACCCTCTGTGTTAGCTAATTGACTTTATCCAAAGGAAAAATGAACTCTTTTTGACATAACATCTTCATGACAGAAGGTAGTTTGGGAGCAAGGCAAAGTTGGTTTTTACCCTCCCACAGAAACTGGGACACAAGGGTGCAATTGACAAACACTCTTTTTTTTTTTTTTTATTGAAGTATAATTAACATACAATATTGTATTAGTTTCAGGTAGATGTACAACAGTAGTCCAATAGTTCAACAATTGTATACAAGAGTAGTTACCACCTGTCACCAAAGTTATCATAATATTATTCACTATATTCCCTATGCTGCACTTTTCATCCCCATGACTATTTTATTACTGGAAGTTTGTACCTCTTTTTTTTTTTTTTTTTTTTTTTTAAATTTTTTTTTTCCAACGTTTTTTATTTATTTTTGGGACAGAGAGAGACAGAGCATGAACGGGGGAGGGGCAGAGAGAGAGGGAGACACACAGAATTGGAAACAGGCTCCAGGCTCCGAGCCATCAGCCCAGAGCCTGACGCGGGGCTCGAACTCACGGACCGCGAGATCGTGACCTGGCTGAAGTCGGACGCTTAACCGACTGCGCCACCCAGGCGCCCCGTGGAAGTTTGTACCTCTTAATCCTCGTTACCTACTTCATCCAACCCCTCACTTCCCTCCCCTCCAGCAACCATCATTTTGCTTTTTGTACATATGGATCTATTTGTGTTTTGTTTGTTCATTTGTTTTGTGTTGTTTTGTTTTGTTTTTTAGATTCCACATTTAAGTGAAATGGTGTGGTATTTATCTTTCTGTCTGGCTTTTTCACCTAGCATAATACTCTCTAGGTTCATTCATATTGTTGCAAATGGCAAGATTTCATTCTTTTGTATGGATGAATAATGTGTATATACTTGGAAGCAACCCAAGTGTCTATTGACAGATGAATGGGTAAAGAAGAGGTCTTCACAATCTACATATCACAGCGTGTTGTTAAATATTACCTTATATACCCCAAACCAGTGCTACTTTGACTCTGTAGAGATTTATTGAAATTTTTTGTATCTGTAAAATTTTATAATAAAATACTTGAGAAAGTAACAGATCACCTGTGAGACACACACCCCCCCCCCAACTCCTGACCATTGTCTCACGTTTCTTGATTTCGTGAAGCTAATCTATAACAGGATTAAAAACACTGGGGATTTGCTCCTGTTTTCATCTGTCTATACCCCCAGACTAGTGGGATTCACTAAGTGAATCTTCTACATTGAACCAAACTTTCCCTCAGGTGGACTGTTGCAAGATCTAGTGGGAAGACAGAATGTTAGTGGGTCCTTTTCTGTACAGATATGCAGTCATTTTTCCCAATGGAATTTCCAGTATTAAAGTTGATATTTTGAGCTCTATGTATATGTCTCATGTCTGTTTCCCAGTTGGTTTGAAGCTTGAGAGGGAAAGAAAGGGTTTTTGCCTTCAAAAGCCTGATTCTATAGTCTGGTTTAAGTGTATTTTTGTATAATCCAAATGTTTGAAATTTAAAATGCATATTGACCCTGAAAAAGACAGAATATTCTACAAGTCAGAATAAAGAGCTCTTTTTCCATTTTAGGAAAGTGAAAGTGTGCTGTACTGTTACTATAGATCTACCTGCTAGCCACATGCACACAGAAATGATAGTATCTGTAGGATCTAGAGCCAGCCTACACGGAAACACTTGATTTGCTTTATAAAGCATGGCTAATGTGCACATCTATGCACCTGACAAGAGGTCTTGGGAAAAGGATGTAGCACTGTTATTAAACAGGGAACTCTAAGACAATTACTAGTTGTGGCCAGCACCATTTTGCTAGCTCTGCCAGAATGATCATTGCATGAGCCAACCTGCAAATCCAACACCTGAGTAGCAGCAGAATTTTAATTGTGCAAACACAGGATGAATTCCACCAAGCAGAATATTAGACTGTAATTAGTAACTTTAAATGACCCACTTAAATCATATCCAGGACATCAAAAATAAGAAAGACATTCATGCCCTTGAAAACATTAGTAACATATAATAAAAGCTAGCACAAATATAGTGCGAATGTCTCATATGTATTTTCATTTGTATATATGTATTCATAAATAAACAGAAGAATTTTACCTAAGGTACCAGGTTTTGTGTCAGTTACCAAGTTTTTAAATTATTGTGCTTAGAAGACTAAGCATTTAATTCACCTTTTGTTTTAATACATAATCACATTTAAAATCATCCCAGATATTTTTTCTTTGAAAGATATATTAGCAGTCTTTCATTCTTGTTTTAAAAATCTCTGCGGTGCCTGAGTGGCTCAGTTTGTCAAGCAACTGACGCTTGATTTCGCCTCAGGTCATGATCTCACCATTTGTGAGTTCAAACCCTGCATCAGCCTTGGTACTGACAGCACGGAGCCTGCTTGTGATTCTCTCTCTCCCCCTCTCTCTGCCATACTCCTGCTTGCTCTCTCTCTCTCTCTCTCTCTCTCTCTCAAAGTGAATAAAGTTAAAAAATTTAAAAAAAATCTCTATTGGCTGGACATGTACCCCATACCTGATCTAAACCTGAAATGCTACAGACCCTGTTATCTTTGTCTTTTTTGATCTTCAATAAAGATACCTACTTATTCCAATATTTAGAAGTCCATACTGTAGGGGTGTCTGATGGGTCAGTAAGTTGAGAGTCTTACTCTTAGTTTCTGCTTAGGTCATGATATCATGGTTCGGTTTGTGAGATCAAGCCCCAAGTGAGGCTCTGTGCTGCTTGGGATTCTCTCTCTCCCTCACTCCCTGCCCTTCCCTCTCACATGCACTCTCTCATTCTCTTTCTCAAAATAAATAAACATTTTAAAAAGTCCATATTTTAGATCAGTTCTGTTCAATAGAAATAAAATGTGGGCTATATATGTAATTTGAAATGTTCTATTAGGCATATTAAAAAAGTAAAAAGAAACAGGTGAAATTAATTTTTTACGATATTTTAAAAATCACATTATCATCAGAAAAGTCTTTTTTAAAAAAATTGTGGTATAATAGGGAGGTGAATGCAGGACGAGCTAGGTGGGTGATAGGGACTAAGGAGAACACTTGTGATGAGCACTAGGTGTTGTATGCAAGTGATGAATCACTGAATTCTACTCCTGAAACCAATATTGCACTGTATGCCAACTGACTAGAACTTAAATAAAAATTTGAGAAGAAAAAAAAGTAAAAAATAAACTTTCTGGGGCACCTGGGTGGCTCAGTCGTTTGAATGACCGACTCTTGATTTTGGCTGAGGTCTGGATCTTGCAGTTTGGGGGTTCAAGCCCTGCGTGGGGCTCTGCACTGACAGTGGGGAGCTTGCTTGGGATTCTCTCTCCTCCTCTCTCTCTGCCTCTCCTCAGCTCATCCGCTCTCTCTCTCTCTCTCTCTTTCTCAAAATAAATAAACTTTAAGTAAAAAATAAATTATTTCCTGCATTACAAAAAAATTTAAGTATAATTGGCATACAACATTATATTTGTTTCAGGTATGCAAATTTGATATTTGTATATATTGCAAAATGATCACCATAATAAATCTAGTTAATATCAATCATCATGTAAGTTACAGAATTGGTTTTTTTCTTGTGAGGAGAACTTTTAAGATTTACTGTCTTAGCCATTTTCGAATATGCAATACAGTGTTATTAACTATAGTCATGATGCTGTATATTGCATCCTCATTATAACTGGAAATTTGTACCTTTGGTTCTCTTTACCTATTTTGCCCAAGCCCCAACCCCAACCTCTGGCAACCTCCAATCTGTTTTCTATATTCATGAGCTTGTTTGTTTGTTTTGCTTTGTTTCTGCATTCTGTATATAAGTGAGCTCATACAGCATTTGTCTTCCTCTGACTTATTGCACTTAGCATGATGCCCTCAAACTCCATCCGTGTGGTCACAAATGGCAAGATTTCATTTTTTTTAATGGCTGAATGTATATTTTGGCCAACATATTCTTTATCCATTCATCTGTCAATAGGCATTTAGATTGTTTCCATATTTTGGCTGCTGTAAATAATGTTTCGAGTTAGTATTTTCATTTTCTTTGAATAAATACACAGAGGTGGAATTGATGGATCATAGAGTAGTTCTACTTTTAATTTTTTTGATGAACCTCTATACCTTTTCCACAGTGGCTGTACCAATTTACATTTCTACCAACAGCACATGAGGATTCCTTTTTCTCCACATCCTCACCAACACTTGTTATTTCTCATCTTTTTGGTAATTGTCCTTCTGACAGGTGTGAGGTGATATATCTTGTGGTTTGGATTTGCATTTTTGTGATGATTGATTATGTTAAGCAACTTTTCATGTGATTGTTAGCCATCTGTATGTCTCTTTGGGGAAAACATCTATTCAAATCCTCTGCCAGTTTTTAGTTTTTTAATTGGATTGTTTGGGGATTTTTTTCTATTCAGTTGAACGAGTACTTTAAATATTTTGTATATTAACCCCTTATCAGATATATGGTTTACAAATATTTTCTTTCATTCAATAAGTTGACTTATTTTGTTGATGGCTTCCTTTCCCGTGAAGGTGAAATCAAGTTTAATGATTTTTTTTACCCAAAATATAAAAATATTTTCATTTCAACATGTAATATAAAAAGTCATTAATGGCTATTTTTATTCTTTTCATATGAAAATTTCAAAATTCAGAGTATATTTTATCCTTTCTGAACTCAGACCAGCCACATTTTAAGTGCCTGTGAATTGTGGCTACTGTATTCAATTGTATAGTTCTAAATGATTGTTTTTAATGTTTTCATTTAGAATTTGGATGCATACTAAACTTAGGCTTGGCTGCACTGAAAGAAAGCACAAAATAATCATAGCTTTATAAAGAAATTTATTTCTCTCTTATACAAAGTTTGGAGATAATGCTCTAGTGTTAGTAAGGTGTCAGGACCCAGCTTTTTCACCTTGTTTCTCTGTTGTGTATGGCCTTTATTAACAGGGTTGCCTCATGGTCTAAGATGCTTGCCTCATCTCCAGTCTTCACATCTGCTTGCCAGCCAGCAGATAGGAGGAGAGAGAAGGAGAAGTTTTATATAATAATCATATACCGTCAGCTTAGTCACAAGTCTACAGATAGCAGCAAGAGAGACTGGAAAATTTACTGTAAATTCAAGTTAGCCCTATGTCTAGCTTAAAATGGAACGTTCTTTTACTACAGAAGAAAAGGAAATGGGGAAGGAGGGGAAACTAGTAATCTTTGTTTCAAGAGGGTCTTTGAAAACTCAATGGGTTTCTGAAGAGATTGTCTTTTCTTTTTTTTTTTTTAATTTTTTTTAACGTTTTATTTATTTTTGAGACAGGGAGAGACAGAGCATGAACGGGGGAGGGTCAGAGAGAGAGGGAGACACAGAATCTGAAACAGGCTCCAGGTTCTGAGCAGTCAGCACACAGCCCGACGCAGGGCTCGAACTCACGGACAGTGAGATCCTGACCTGAGCCAAAGTCGGACACTTAACCAACTGAGCCACCCAGGTGCCCCGAGATTGTCTTTTTCTTAATGTTTATTTTATTTTTGAGAGAGAAAGACAGAATGTGAGCAGGGGAGGGGCAGAGAGAGAGAGGGAGACACAGAATCTGAAGCCGGCTCCAGGCTTGGAGCGGTCAGCACTGAGCCTACACGGGGCTGGAATTCATGAACCAGGAAATCATGACCTGAGCCAAAGTAGAAGGCTTAACCAACTGAGCCACCCTGGCACCCAGATACAGTAAAAATTCTTCAAATGAGTTCATTTGTTTTTAATTTAGTAAGTGAATGCATTAGTAGACAATTTAGGATTGTTTGAGAAGAGGAAGGACAGAGGAAACAATGAAGGGAAGTAAAATGTCATACAACCAGATAAATGGGAGAGATTCACTATGTCAGTTGGAGCCTCACTGTTATTTTCTTTACTAGACTGGGCCACTCTCAGGCAGCAGGGTCGCTCTCTCTGTCTCTGTCTTCAGGTCTTAGAAGTGCACTTGCCACATCGTGATTACTTGACAAGTGTGTGTTGTGAAGTAAAGGAGCACTCTTCCTCATTATAGAGACCCCAGGAATGTTGCCAATATTCTTTGACTAACCTAAGTTGGTTGAGTTAAAAAGATACTTGAGTAAAAGTGGTGATTTTAAAGAAATCACATCAAACTCTTTTAAGTTTAATCATGATTGCGATTCTCATTTACAACTATTTCAGCAGCCTCTCAACTGGGTTCAAAGAGGGAAAATAAACTGGAAAAGATATAAGCCCCTTCTGAAGTTGTAGATGAGAGAAGGGACACGAGAGAATAACTGAGATGCTTGCAGGTGAGATCTTTGTGTTTCACAGTCCTAGACATTTCTCCTTCCCTCGGGTGCACTTTATATTTTTAATTCTTCACGTAATCACTTTTACTTCTCATTCAGTTGAAGCGATTACTTAATTCATCTGCAATCATTGTTTTGAATGCCTCAATTCTTTAGATTGCCCTTAAGAATTTTCCAACTGGATATTCCATTTGAAGAAAAAAAATGTTCATTTCTTCAAGGATTTTCAAAATGTTCTTAGATTTTTGTCACTAATCTTCTTCCCTTTGGTTTTATTTCTAAGTTCAGTTTAAGTGAGTTGCTAAGCATTAGGAGTGCTATATGAGCCAGAAATACAGGGACTCAAATGAGAGTCACCCTAGACATTGATGAACAGCTGTAATAAGTAACTGACAGGTACTTCAAATTATAAGCTTATCATGTTTCCTTTTTTTTTTTTTATAATAACAACACACTGTCCTAATTTGTAGAATATCTCAATCTTTCCCAGTGTTCTAGACTATCAAAGCATATCTACAAGGGAGGGCTTTAAATTTAGAATTTCATTACAAAAATCTCTTGATTAGAACAACTATTCTCAAGGTTTTGGTCTCCTTTATACTCTTAAAAATTATTGAGGACGCCCAAAAGCTTTTGTTTGTGTGAGTTATACTAACTGAGACTTACCATACTAGGAATTAAAACTCAGAAATTCAAAACATGTTTATTTTAAAAAGAATAAATAATTACATGTTAACATAAAAAGCATGTTTATACAAATAATTGTAGTTTCTGAAAGAAAAACTTTAATGAGAAACAGCATTGTTTTACATGTTTTGAAAGTCCTTTAGTGTCTGACCTAAGAGCATATGTTTTGATTCTTACATCTGCTTTTGTAGTCAGCTGTTGCAAAATCTCAGCTCACGGAGTTTCATACACTTATGAGAGAATGGGAGTATTACAGCGTAATATTATGAAACTGGTTTTGACTTCACAAACCCTGAAAGTCATTGGCCACATATTGTGAACCATTGGTCTTTAACAACATTTGGTGTATGAATAAAAAAGGTTTAATATTCATAATTGAGAGTAAAGAAGTTTATAATTCTAGGCCTAGAAGTTACTCCATTAGTCATTGGGACACAAGTTTTAAATATCTTTTTTTTTTTAATTTTTTTTTAACGTTTATTTATTTTTGAGACAGAGAAAGACAGAGCATGAACGGGGGAGGGTCAGAGAGAGAGGGAGACACAGAATCTGAAGCAGGCTCCAGGCTCTGAGCTGTCAGCACAGAGCCCGACGCGGGGCTCGAACTCATGGACTGTGAGATCATGACCTGAGCCGAAGTCAGACGCTTGACAGACTGAGCCACCCAGGCACCCCTTAAATATCTTTTAAAATAATTTCTTCACTATTTAGCTTGTAGAGGTCAAGATAAGCTTTAAAATTCTGAAAAATTCCACATATGTGTTTGACATTATTCAGTGTTGACATTATTGACATAATATGAGGGTATATATACATATTGACAGAACTTTAAAAAGTCTTTAGAAGGGGTGCCTGGATGGCTCAGTTGGTTAGGCCTCCAACTTTTGATCTCAGCTCAGGTTCTGATCTTGGGGTCATGAGTGCAAGCCCTGTGTTGGTCTCTGAGCTGGGCTTGAAGACCACCTTAAAAACATGTCTTCAGAAGTTGTCACTTGTGATCTTACCTTTTTAAGCAGTTAGCACCGTCATATTGCCTGGCAGAGTCAGCATGGCACAGTAGAAATAGCTCAAGGTTCTGAATTCTAACTTCAGAATTGACTGACTTTATGAATGTAGATGAGTTACTTCACTCCTCTAAGCCTCAGTGTTCCCATTTGTGAAATGGGAATACAGGTACCTGCACTGGAGAACTGAAAGGACAAGGGCCGGCAAGTGTGGGATGCGGTTAAAGAGCTAATGGCTGTGACTATAAAGATTAAGTCTCAATCTCACAATGTAGCATGGATTTTGATGGACAGCCATGCTGAATTCCACCTGGAAACAGGTGGGGGCAGTGGTGAACTGTATGAGTAGGAAGGCTTTGGCACACCTTAGCTGCAGATAGACTGCAAAGACCCTACTGAAAGAACAACAGACCCATCCAAGCAAGATGCAGCTGTGGCATCAGAGGAGCATGCAGATCAGAGTTAGCACGAGGTACAGAAACACGGAAGCCAGAAGCCAGAAACCAGGGTGAACCCAAGCATGAAAACCAAAGAGCAAGCCACCAGGTCACCAGAGAGGAGAATCAGATCAAGGTCAGGAATTAGGAACAATTAAGGACCTGGAGAGGGTGCAAAGAATATTGAGAGAGAAATTTCAGGGCCTGGTTGAGCCTAGTGAGGGATGAAATCCTTTGAGGTGGTAGCCTGGGCCAGTCACACTAGCCCAGCCTGATCCAAAAGACAACCTGCCCCAGTGTGGTCATAGAGAAGGGATGGAGGCTTTTACCATGATTCTACCCAGATACCAAATGGATCCAGCCTGAGTGAAGTGACTATTCCCCCTACTTCAGCCCCTCTTCCTCTTCATCTTGTAACAGAAGTGCTCTTTCCTGTGGGGAAAAAAGTAAGGTGACCAGTTTTCCTGGTTTGCCTGGAACCGAGGGGATTCCCCAGGACATAGATTTTTTTTTTTCAGCTTTAAAACTGGAAGAATTCCAGGCAAACTGGGATGTGTTGGTCACTGTGTCCCACAGTACAACCAACCCCCCCCCCCCCCCCCCGTAACGCACTGCACGTATCACAAGTGAGGCTGATGGAAGTCCTCATGAGGGACATTCTTCTCAAAGCTATCAGTAAAGACAATGCTATTGCTCCTGGCTGGACTAAGTTAGTGGGATGGATGTTAGTGGGATGGATGTCATGATCTGCCAAAGGTCATTTCAACCACTACAGGGAGAATTTCTGTCTGAGAGATAAAGATAAATCCTCATCCCTGATGATCATCTTGATCCAGCTGAGCCTAAAGCAAGACTACTTAGGGACCTTTCAGTGACATGAACTTATAAACTTTTTCTTCTGCATAAGTTTGGATTTGGCTTCTAGCCTGGCTTAATATAGTGGGTACCTTGAATAGAAGGCAGCTTGTAAATCATGGCATACACTTAGCTACTAGAAACCTTTCTCATTTTGTGAGAAATTAGAGCTGACTAGGTTAAAAGCTGTAATACAGGACTCCTAAAATATAAATTGCTCTCCTCTGACCAATGTCATATGACTGCCTGTCTTACATTGGTTTGATGTGTCTGGTAACATGGCCTTTATTAGAATAGCCTGTTTCTTTTTTCTTTTCTTTTGTATTTTCTTTCTTTCTTTCTTTCTTTCTTTCTTTCTTTCTTTCTTTTTTTCGATTAGCTTGTTTTTTGAATTCTTCTGGGTATTTGTCAGGGATATCTTCTTGCCATAACTGTGTTCAGTATCTCCTCGCCCCCTCTGTCTTAGCTCTTCTAGCACTATACCTTACTTTAAATATCCAACCACATTTCTTCCAGCTCCTTGCCAGTATTTAATGCTCTCAGCTCCACCAGTCTTTCTGGGTTCCTGGCTACCAACACTTCTCCTTGACCTACTTGACTACACCTTGGCCATGGTTTGCTCTAGTCCTTGTTTAACCTGGCCTGACCTTGGCACCAGAAGGGACTGAAAACCAGTGAATGGAACTTTGGCTTAATCTTTAGACACTTGAATGTTGATCTTGGTTGAAACAGCCTGTTTTTGTCATTATTGGAAACATGGTCTATTTCCAAATAATTCTTTTGGGCTTTATGCTGCTTTAGTGGTCAAGAACTTCCTCTCCCATATTATGTAACTTTGGGTGGATGGTTAGGGCAGGGGATGGAGAGTGGTAAACTTGCAGAATAGATTTTTGAAAATGATGACTCAGGGCTGAGTTAAGAAGGATGCTGCTACAGCTATAGTTTTCAGATTTTGTGGATATAAGAATAACTTCAGGGGCTTATTTAAATTGCATATTTCTGAGCCTGTTTCCAGTGACTCTGACTCAGTAGGTCTGGGGTAGGGCCTAGGATTAAGCATGTTAAGTAAAAATATCAAGTGATTCTGATGTAGTTAGTCTCTAGAGCATACTTTGGGAAATACTTCTCCACGGTGTGTTCAGAACATTTGCTTGGGGGAGGAAAGACCCTGATAGTCTGGGTATACTAGAATAGATATAGGGTATATCATCTTTGTGATTTTCAAATCCTTTTGGGTCTTTTATGATGCTTGGCTTGTTTTCCTTAAGCAGTCTGGAAAGTTGGAAGTCAGGATGGAGAAATATGGGTGTATATATATATATATATATATATATATATATATATTATAATATATATTATATATATTAATCAGAATATGATACTGTAAATGTCAGTTCTCTAGAATCATCTCCCCTTAAGACATCAATGATGTATGTGCATTAGGCAGGTATCTGTCTCAGAGTCCCTACATCTGTATTCTGGGAGGGATGAACATAGCCCATTAGAACCAGGGCTCCCAGCACCAAGATGGCAGTTTCCATTGTACTACAAGTTCACTGGAAGTGTTGATGCTTCTAGCATATCTCAAGAAGGCTTTGCTTGGCTGCTGGTTTCTGGACAGAGTCCAAGAAAACCATAGACCTCTCTAGGGGAGCAAAGTGCTAAGTCTAAGGTGGACCACAAATTCTGAGACCTATAGGGAAAAGAGGGATATATATTACATTAAGGGTTAGAGTTTTTTAGTAAAATTCAACAGTTACCATGAGTAGCTGGTTTCTCAAGTTGGCCATCAATGGTTTCAATTTCAGTGGGGCAAAAAACACTGCAGCACTATTTGGTTTCTGAAGGTGTCATTCACATAGAATGCAATGGGCATGGAGCTCCATGGACTATTTTTAATATAGTAATACTGGGGACAACATTGTATAAAAATAGATGTGGTCTCTAGTTATCAGGCAAAGTTTATAGTTCCTGAAACTACTTAGGTTTGTAGACCTTTTGAAGCATGTAGATTGACAGATGTAGGTTCTGGGATTGTTCCATGATGATATTCATCCTTTAATAAGGGCCTCATTACTCCAGAGCTGATTGTTTTTCCACTCTCTCTCCACTGGGGGCTTGTAAATGGTATAGTGCCTCACCTGCCCAAGTGCAAAGAGGAAGAGAACGTTGGAGTCAGGTTAGCTTAAGTGCCTCAGTTTAAGATGATCCTTAAGGAAGCCACCAAGTTTGAGAATAGTGAAGATACCTGAGCTGGTATTTAAGGGGGCATTGAATCAGTTTCAGTCAGTAGGCACAGTAATCTGCACAGAGTCACAACTATTTCCACTTCAGTGGCCCAAATGGACTGACTATTGAGAACTTCCTGAAACTCATTTAGAATGGCTTTATTCCAGACCAAACTGAGTAAACTAAATGAAATTAGCGATCTAGGCCAAGACTAAGATATAGCTCTGGTGATTACCATTGAAACTTCCAGACCCAGTCAACCACCTTTAGGCATCCTTCAAAATCCACCACAATTAAGCTGTGGATTATCCAAAATAGTCAAGCAGGAAACTGTAATTATTATCACTAGAGGCTTTTAACGCTAACCCTCTTGGATTGGAGGTTTATGAGGAAGTCTAAACTTTAAGGTAGCTGTGCTTAAGTTTATAGGTTAAAGATTTTAGCTAAAACTAAAGCCATGCCAAGAGGCTGGACAGATTCTTGTTTCTTTCAAAGGTATTTGGAAGGCTAAGGAGAAAGATTTTAGGAGAAATAAGAGAATTAGGTGATGGACTTCAGTTTTCAAAATATTTAGGAATCCAATGGCCTTCAACGTGGCCTTGAGCTGGGGGTGGTATTCCTTCATGCATATTTGGGGGGTAATGGGCAGAGTAAGCACTACTGACAGAACCCATGAGGTTAACTTCAGAGCTTTCAGGTACCCGGAGTTGCATAAAAGCCTCTATCCCATGGGTAAGAGATGTAGAGAGCAGAAAGCCAAGAAGTGAAAACCAATGACTTGGGTTTAACTGGGAAGTGGGTGGAGACTTGCAAAGTAAAAGCAAGATGAAATGAAACTAGGAAAGGGCAAGTCACCAGAATTGAAGCCACATCTAAGGGAGAAACCAGGACAAGCAGGGACTGAAAGCTTAAATCTAAGCCAGTCCATCTCCATAAGGCAAATATTGGTCAAAGCCAGGATCCAGTATATTACAAGATCTCGAGGTGCCTGGTGGAGACATCTCAGAGTTGGGATGAAAGAGCAGTGTCCCTTGAAGGAGGTGACCCTGCTTAGTCCAAAGGATCCCCAATGTGTCTTCTACTGGGACTCCGCACTTCTTCCTTCATTTATACAGACATCATATATTAAGTACCTACTATGTGCTAGTCACTGCTATAAAATGTCCATATAAATCAGTGAGAAAAAAGACATCCAAGAACTCAGTGCTACCCTGTTCAACACAACATATAGGAAGAATTTCATTTTTACACAACCAAAATAACTCTTAGTCAACATGTATCCATCTTCCCAATGCTCTTTCACATTGGCACTCTTGGCAGCGGGCCCAGCTGGTCAGCCAGCAGTGCTGTTTCCTAGCATTTCCTAACCAAGCAGGGGCATCATTGCCTGTGGCTCTGCATTCATTGATTTTTATGGTGTTTCTTCAACTAGAAATTATTTCACGTTTTTGTTCTTGTTAGAGCAGCTACTTCAAGTCTTGAGAGCATTCATGCTTTATATATGTATGCTCAGGTGCAGTGTTAAATGCATCCTTATTTCTAATATAATTTAATTTTCAAAGTCCAACTTCCTACAACTGTGTAAAAACATATTCCACTAGTGGTAGTTGGAATGCTGGCATTGTCAGTTGGGCTTTAGGCAAACCAATGTTTATTATTGATCAGAATCATCTTGAAGAGACACTAAAAACATTCCTTTTAGAATAATTTGAAACCATTTATTGAGTGCTGACTATATGTCAGGCACTGTGCTGACTATATCATAATAATAGTGTTTATAAAGAGCTCACTATATGTCAGACACTATGTTAAGGGCCTTGTATTATCATGTCGCTCAATATTCACAGCAGTCCTGTGAAGAACAGACTATTATTCCCATTTTTGAGTTGAGAAAACGGAGACGCAGAGAGTAGCTCACCTAAAGTCTCACAGCTAGACTGTGGCAGAGCTGGTATCCAAACTCAAACAGCCTGATTGCAGAGCTCATGCTCTTAACCCTAAATATATGACCCACTTCATGTCATGTTCACAATAATCCTATGAGGTCTGTCTACATTGTGACTGCTCTTTTACAGGTTATAACATCAATATTATAGATATTAGAAATGGGGCTTGGGGTGCCTGGGTGGCTCAGTTGGTTAAGCATCCGGCTGCAGCTGAGGTCATGATCTCACCCTTGTAGGTTCAAGCCCCGTGTCAGGCTCTGTGCTGACAGCTCAGAGCCTGGAGCCTGCTTCAGATTCTGTGTGTGTCTCTCTCTCTGCTCCTTCCCTGCCTGCTCTCTCTCTCTCTCTCTCAAAAATAAATAAACATAAAAAAATTTTTAGTAAAAAGAAAAGAAACTGAGGCTTTAAGGGAATCATTTGCCATCATCGAGTAGGAAGTCTGATGCCACCATGCCCTTTTGCTTTCTTGCTATACTATACTGCCAGTATGTAATACAATTGGAATTCGAATCCCACCTGATTTCAGAATCCCTAACCAATCCAGTTCCAGTCAATCTCACACAGTTCTCTTTGTTTGTCTGTTTTGATTAATGATTTATACTAAGGTTTAGAAGCAGTGGGATAACTATTGTGCCATTTAACTCCACTGGAGTTATTGAGGAACTTTTAGAAACAGAATGTCTTAAGATGCTTTTTGTATGAAATCTTATGTTGATTATTCATTTGCCTTCCAGAGAGAGATATTAGAATGCCTTTGGTAAAGAGCAGTTAGAAAAGTCTTTGATAATATTGGAATTCTCCATTTGGAGAATTAGAGTCTAGCAGATCTGAGTAATAATGTGCTGTAATATTATAATAGAAATCAATTGGAAAAAGCGATACAAATTACAAATATTAGGCTTACATGCAACCTTTCCTATCCTTCAGAAACTCTGCTATTTCCACCTTCATGCTTTAAAGATGACTCTGCCTTCTACTTCACTGAAAAGTTACAAGCTCTCTGACATGAAGCCTCCCTCATCTCCAGCTCAAACTTTTTCCTCAATATTCATCTCTCTTGTATTCTCTTTTCTATTTCTGAAAAAGAAGTCAATTTCCTACATTTTAAATTTAATCCTTGCTCTCAAGGGCCTGTACCAGGTTGGGGTCTTATGGAGAGACTAGATTGGGTAGGGTGTTTTCCTACACTAGATGGGAGCTGGCTAAATTCTAGGGGTGCACATGAGCTGTAGACCAAGAAGAAGGCCAATATCAGTATTGGAGGTAAGTATCAAGCACCCACAGCAAGGAGAGACTTCAGGGCTACAGGGAAGCAGTCAAGATCCAAGAGAGGCAGGAAGAGACCAGAAAGTGGAGTTATGGTGGGTCCACCTAAAATGGTTTAAAACATAGGCAAGAACAATGGGAACTTCTTTGGGTGATGAGTATAGTAGGTGAAGAGAACCAGGTGCTCATTCTATCCTTATCCACTGGCTTCTTCAATATCTCCTCTTTTTCTTGAATCTACAATTTTTCTTTCTATATTTTATCTTTCCTCTTAGCCTATACACTTTTTCTCTCCCTTTCCAAAAGGCACATTCCCTTAATCTCTTTATTTTTTAAGCAAGTGTCATCTTTCCCCCCACTTCCTTTCCAGTGGCCAAATTCAATGGTGAAATTCAGTTGCCAATTGAGTTATCATCACCATCAGGCATTAAATATTGTTGAAGATGCCCATACTTGAAACTCCTCCCTCAACTGTGCTCTCCCCCTACCTCCTTGGATGCTGATTTTTCTTCTTTGGGCTCTTAAATATGTATTTCTTTTTTTAATGTTTATTTCTTTATTTTGAGAGAGAGAGTAAGTGAGCAGGTGGGGGGTGGGGGGGGTGGGGGGAAGTGCAGAAAGAGGGAGAGAGAAAGAATCCTAAGCAGGCTCCATGCTGTCAGCTCAGAGTCCACTATAGGGATTGAACTCACAAACTGTGAGATGAGGACCTGAACAGAAACCAAGAGTCAGATGCTTAACCGACTGAGCCACCCAGACACCCCTAAATATGTTTTTCTTAAGGATATATTCTTGGCCTGTTTCTTAGCCCTCTACTATCTCCCCTGGTATACCTATCCAACTGTATGACTTAGATTATCCTCTCTACCCAGGTGACACCTCAATCTGAATCACCAGCTTTGACCTTGATTGACCTTTCACATTTCAGTATCCAGATGGATACCTTCACTTGTGTCTCATCTGCACATTAAATTCTGTGTGGCCAAACATTAACTAATTATTCTTCCACAACCAGCTACTCTTCCTGTGTTTTTTAAAATTCCTGTTAATGATATTTATGAACTCTCCATTCCCCCAAATTCTAGACCTTTTGGTCAATCTTTACTCTTTCCATGTTTAATCAGCTATCAAATTCTGTTGATTGAAATATTTTTAATATATGTCCCCTAATTTCTATTTTTACTTCCTCTTTCTCAGTGCTCTTAATCAAAACAACTTTAATAGCCTGATGGCTGACCTTTCTACCATTAATTTTCTTCCCTTCCAAACCCACTTGAGTTGCTACTATCTTTTCCTGAATAACATCTTTCATACCTCTCATTAAGACTCTTACCTTTAAAAAAATCTAAGCATCTTAATATAGCATTCTAATTCCTTCACAATCTGAGACCAACCAATTTTTCTATTTTTATTTCTGACTTTGTCAAACCTTTGCTCTAGAAAAACAGACTTATTCTTCTCTGTAAGTGTCCTATAATTTCTCTCTCCCAGGCCCTTATTGTTTCTTAGATCAGAATGATCTCTAGTCATCAGCTCCTCATGTACAAATCCTACAACTTTCAAAGCCTACCTCAAATACTTATCCCATGTAGCTTTTTTGACCTCTCCAGATAGCAGTAATCTTTATGTCTTCTGATTTATCATATGACTTTATCTGTACCTTGTTCCTAGTGCTTATCACCTTCTGCTTTGGATTTTGATTATTCACATGCTCATTTTATTATCTCCATGATTTGATTGTACACGTATTGAAAAAAGGATTCATCTTTGTATTCCCAAAGTGCCTGGTATAAACATTTGAACAAATTTGATTGGACTCACCAGATATTCCACATACTTCTTTATATTTTCCAGGATCCTTTGCCATTAGACTTGGGGCATGTAACTAGTTCTGGCAAGTACTCTGTAAGGAGTTATGTGTAACACTTGGAGTTTGACATATTTGGGAACAGATGAGAATTCTCCACTCCTTCTCCCTTCTTATCCTTCTGTGACAGTCTACAAGGCCATGTGTTCCAGCTACAACTTGGTGGAGTTTCTATGTCTGAGTCTCTGATCGTGTAGATCAGGGCTTCCTCTGAACTGTACTAGTTGTGTGTCTAAGCCTCTGAGATTTCAGAATTAATACTTTACTGCAGCATAGCCTGTCTTAGCCTGACAAATAGAGGAAGTATTCAGTACATTTATGAATGAACAAATGAAGAAGGTATCTATTGAATAAATTGTGTCGGTGGAATTGCTCAAGAAGCATGATCCACAGCCCGTAGGAGGTTCTAGTTTCATAGGTGTCTGCACAAAAAAGGCAATATCATCAGATTGTAAGTAGTCAACCGTTTGATTCATTCTGCCTACAAATATCTTATAAACCTTTTGCTTTAAAAAATTCATTTTGTAGTTTACTTTGTATGTAGTTTCATGGTTTGTTTTCTTTTGGGGGGGTGTAGCAAAATTTGAAGTTAGGTATTAGACATGCTTGCTCATTGAAAGCTAACATGAAGTTTTCTTGATGCAGTCAAATGCATAATCCTTATCTTCCTCTGGTTTATCAACAGCCTATAGCACTCCTTTAATGAATTGATTTTTGATGCTTAAAACGACTTTACATGAAAAATTTATAAGCAAAACTTACTAGTATCCAAAGGATGCTGGTTGTTTACCTTTGAGATATTTAATATAACTTTTTTTTCTTAGAGTATTCAGAAAAGATGAAAAAAGTTTAGGAAGAAAATAAATGTTTTCACAATCCCAGAGATAACTTCGGTTACAATATTACAATCTGTAAGGCTTGGTGAGCAGGGTTATAGTTTGCTGAAATGAATTCATCCCTGAAGAAGTTAAGCATATTCCTCTGACTCTCAAGGGCATGCCATTGCAATTCTGTGGGCTGTCTTCCCTGGGCAGGGCAGAATGCTTTGGCTCTTGACTTCTCTCCTTATCAAAATCTAAGCTAAGCTTAATTAGTAAAGCTGTCTGGTAATTGACTATGAGATGTCAGTACTATGAATGCCAAGTTATCATTTCTGGGGATACTGCCATTTACAACAGTGCTGACCTGACAAATTTATAAAGTCAAAATGTTGAATTTCCAATACCAATTACAGGCTAGAGTAAAAGCAACTTTTGGCAGAAAGATCTATCTAAACTCTCCACAGTTAAGCTGCATAAGAAGTTATAATTCTGTTAAAGAATAACATTATTTCATGCATCACCAGTTAGTTAACCTACAATGTGATATTAGTTTCAGGTATAGAATTTACTGATTCTGAGACACAGAGTTTTGTGTGGTCCCATCTGCTCTACGACACCAGTGGTCAAACTTGTGTTACAGTATATATGGAATCTTAAATATGGTCTGGCTCTGGGCACTTTTACATCAGTATTCCCCTCAACTCTTCTTGGAACTCTCATGTAAACTTAAGCCAAGTAATGTTTCAGGACCCCACTTACAGTGGAGTTCCTGCCAGTCCCTAACTTTGATGAAAAAGCAGCTTTAAGGATAAAGAGCTTCAAGCAAGGAGGGAGAGAAAACAATTTCTCCTCAGACTGACTAACTGACTAACCCCACAGAAGCCCCGGGGATCCGGGATTTCTTTCTTTCTTTCTTTCTTTTTTTTTAACGTTTATTTATTTTTGAGACAGAGACAGAGCATGAACAGGGGAGGGGCAGAGAGAGAGGGAGACACAGAATCAGAACCAGGCTCCAAGCCATCAGCCCAGAGCCCGACGCGGGGCTCGAACTCACGGACTCAGAGACCGTGAGATCGTGACCTTAGCTGAAGTCGGACACTTAACCGACTGAGCCACCCAGGCGCCCCCGGGGTTTCTTAACGTATTTGTCAGGCTCAAAGATGAGGCCATGCCAGTTCATAAAGACTACAGACTCTTGGAAGATGGTATGACACTTTCCTCAGGATATATTGGGGCCATATGAATAAGACCAGTGCCCTTTAAACTGGAACTAACCCCATAACTGTGGCCCAACCATGAATCTGGAGTTTCAGTAATTACCGTTTAAAGTTAAAAGAAAACTGGTTTTGCCTAATGCTCCTGCTGAGCTGTCCAGGGTTCTGACTTCCACACAGGCCATCAGTACCTTTCTCATCCTGGTCTTCATGCTGATGATTTTGCTTCAGACTCAGAATACTTTGGATGTAGTCTGTAATTACTAATCTTGAATACCTCTGTGGTCTATATTGAGCTCTATAGTGGCATAAGAGCTCTGCTGGGCTCTTGTCAATGGCATACTATGTGCAAACTGAAAAATTGATTATACTATGTGAGGACTTTACATTTGGAGAGCTTAAGTCATAGAGTCAGAAAGCTTAGACTTCAGTAACAGCTGCTTTAGCCTTGTGACTTTGATAAAATCTCTGAAGTTTGTTCAGAACCTTAGTTTTCTCATTATGCCTGCACAATAAAATGTGATGAATATCTGCAACATAAATGACAAAAATACAAAACAAAGAGCATTTAAAAATATTTAAGGAAAAATACCTGATTGGAAAAGTAAACACTGGACACAAAAGGCAATTCACAAAATAAGAAAAACAAATTACCCACATGGTATTTAAAGTTAACTCAAAGTGGACCAAACACCTAAACATAAGATGTAAAACTATGAAAATCTTAGAAGAAAATTTAGCTGTAAATCTTTTGACCTAGGATTAGGCAATGGTTTCTTAGATATGACACCAGACCATAAGCAACAAAAGGGAAAATAGATGAATTGGACTTCATAAAAAGTAAACATATTTGTGCTGCAAAGGATGCCATCAAGAAAGTAAAAAAGACAATTCACAGACTGGGAGAAAAAAAAAATTGCAAATCATATATCTGATAAAAGACTTATATCCAAAATTATAAAGAACTTTTACAACTAAATAATAAAAAACAAATAACCCAATTCAAAAATAAGCATAGGAATGAGTGGACATTTCTCCAGAGTCTGAAGCTATACCAATGGCCAAGAAGCACATGAAAAGATGCTGAATGAACATCATTAGCTATCAGGGAAATGCAAATCAAAACCACAATGTGATATTACTTCACACCCACTAGGATGGCTGTAATAAAAACAAGAAGATAATGACAAGTGCTGAGAAGGAGGTGAACAAATTGAAACCCTTATACATTGCCAACAGGATTTTTAAATGGTGCAGTTAATTTGGAAAACAAAATTAAAAATTGACAATTCCTCAAACAATGAAACACAGAGACCCTATATGACCCAGCAATTCTAATCCTAGGTACCTATGCAAGATAAAAGAAAACATGCTCGCAAAAAAACTTGTACAAAAACATTTATAGCAGTAGAAACAACCTAAATGTCCATCAACTGATGAGTGGTTAAACAAATTATAGTGTATACATACAGTGTAGGAGAATCCATACAAAAAAAGGAATAAAGTACTGATCTGTGCTATAACGTAAGTGAACCTTGAAAACATTATACTAAGGAAAATAAGCCAGTCACAAAAGGGCACATATGGTATGATTTCATTCAAATGGAGTGTCCAGACTAGGCAAAGTTATGGAGTCAGAAAGTAGATTAGTGATTGCCTAGGACCGGATTTAGATTGTGGGAATGGAGGGTGACTGCTAATGGGCACAAAGTTTCTTTTTGGAGAGATGAAAATGTTTTCTAGTTGATTGTGATAATGGTTGCAGAACTTTGTGGATATACTTAAAATCATTGAATTAGGCACTTTATATTGTATGCAAGTTATATCTCAATAAAGCTATTATTGAAACAAAAAAATACAAATTACCAAAAGCACATTTGAAATCTCCTAATTCATTGGTCATCACATTAGTATAAAACTTACTGTGAAGATACCATATCTCTCATCAGATTTTGGAAATTAAAAGTATGCATGTGTGTGTACTCAATGAGATCTGTTTACAAACTGCAAAGAACTATTCAATTTACTTCCATAATGTATATTTTGGTTTTCTCCTCAAGCTCAGAACGTCTTAAAAGGTGTTTTGTGAGTCCAAAGCATGGAGAATTCATGTTACAGATCTCCTAATTCATAATTTCACCCAAAGAGAAAAAAAAACTTTCCAGTTTTGTTCAAAGGCACAAATTCTATAAGGAAACCAAAACTGGGTTTAGTGAAAAGTGATCAAGTCTCTTCTGTCCATCCCTACTAGAGGACATTAGAAGCATCTATGTTTTATCCCCATGGATGGCAGAGTAACGGCAGCCACTTCCTATGGACAGAAGGAGCCCAGTGCATTCCAAATGCATTGTGAGACATTTGTGAGTGTTGTAGTGGAGAAAACACAGCGGTCTTGTGCACCAGCCTATGGTCTCTATAAATTAGTTTCAATCTAAGTATTCTTTCACTGCAGTAGGAAATGGAGAACTGTTTTCCATATAAAATTCAAGAGCTTCCACTCATTGGGGTAGAGTAAAACCCATGTTGCAAAATGAGCTAGATGCTATAGACAAAATAAGCTTTGAACCAACCCCACACACAATGATTTCAGAAAAATCTGAGGCTGCAGAATGAGTCTCATCTTGAGTGAAACACTTTATCTTACTAAATCAATGGGAGTGATTTCACAGTTGCATTCTTTTCTAAAAAGTTTCAAAAGTAGAGCCTTGGCTTGGGTGCTAATAAACATATATAATCCAGAGAAGGAAAATACTTGGTATGTGTTGCCATATCTCCTTCACTTGCCTGCATGTAGATATTATCTTTCTAGGCACTTTTTCCTACTGAATCTGAACATGGCCTAAGACTCTCAGCACAGTGCCCCAAGCACTCATTACTAATCAATGAATTGTATTTGCCATTCCTGATATAGGCTATTCCAAGTTGAGATGTATTTGTGTGTGTGTGTTACCCAACTACTTGAAAGAATCTTTGAAGGGGACACCTGGGTGACTCAGTTGGCTGAGGATCTGGCTCTTGATTCCAGCTCGGGTCATGATCCCAGGATTGTGGGACCAAGCCGTGCATCAGGCTCCATGCTGAGTGTGGCGTCTCCTTAAGATTCTCTCTCTCTCTCTCTCTCTCTCTCTCTCTCTCTCTCTCTCTCTCTCCCTCTGCCCCTCTCCCTCATGATCTCTCTCTCTCTCTCTCTCTCTCTAAAATAATAAGAACAGAAGCATTGAAATATATTTATTTTTATGTAAGGTTTGCCTTTCAGAATTATAGGACTTACAAGTAGAAACAGACCAATGGTCACTCAATATCAGGGAACATTTCTCATCTAATTTGATTTAAATGCCTTTAAATTTGTTTGAAATGAACTCTTTGATTCTTTGGCTTTGACTCTTTCATCTTTGCAAATATAAATACCCAGGCAAATATAAATACCATTATAAGCCATTCTCTGGAAGTAATTTGGCATGTGCTATTATACCTTAATAATATAACTACTTATGTAGTACCCATTTGGTGCGCCCCCCTCCCAAACCCAGTGCAGAAGATACTATTAAAATATCTAGGTTACAGTTAAGGAAACTGAGGCACAGAACTCTTATGTAACTTTAATATTGAAGCTGGAAAGGGTTTCATATTGGTTAAAGTTTGTTACTTGTAGTGCTCTTTTTGCATACTCCATGCTCCCTTTCCCCATGATATAAGAGTTGGTCTAAGTTAAGAAGCTAGTGTTAAATAAATGCTCTTCACTAGATTCCTTCTTTTGAAATAATGAACAAAACTTCTTTTCCAGAAAACAACAGCAGGAGACAAAACCTGACAGTTCTTTTGTCTCGACTCTTCTTGCCCAGAATTCTTTAAAAGTGCCAACCTTATTTTTTTTTTTGTATCAAAAGCATGTTAGAGCAATTCATAACTTAGAGCAACTATGCAAGCCCTGCAATTCCACAGTCGACTGTATCATGCCCATAAATCTTCAAAGTAGTCAAGCTTTGTCAGTCTGCAAGGGTGCAAATATAACATTGATAAACATTGGTAAATTCACACCAAAGCACAAACCTGAGGGGCACCTGGGTGGCTCAGTCAGTTAAGTGTCCTACTCTTGGTTTGGCTCAGGTCATGATCTCATGGTTTGTGAGTTTGAGCCCCACATCGGGCTCTGTGCTGACAGTGTGGAGCCTGCTTGGGATTCTCTCTCTCCCTCTCTCTCTGCCCCTCCCCTGCTCATTCTCTCTCTCTCTCTCTCTCTCTCTCTCTCGCTCAAAAATAAACTTAAAAAAAACCCTAAAAACACAAACTTGAAGATTTCTTCACCCAAATAGACGATGATTTGTGTATATCCAGAGGAAGAACCTAAAACATAAAGATAGTTGTGAAAATTGCTAAAACAGAAACAGCGAATGAACCTCTTTTCAGCAAGCAAAATAGAATTATTTATTAAAATAAAATTTCCATCAAATTGGAAATGAAAATGGAAATTTTCAGTCACAATGGAAATTTTCAATTTCCTCTAACAAGTAAAATCTAAATATACTTAACTGGCTATTTTCTCCTCACATTCTCAATTAGAGTACTGATCATCATCTGATGAAATATGGAAAATAATTAGAATCATATTCCCAAATTATTTATTTAGGCACAAGGAAGCTAAGAGGCTTGTGTTGCTATTGCAGTTTTTTAATGATGACTTTCATGAGTGTTTCTCAGGGAAAGAAAATAACATATTCTGTGTAATTCTGTATGAAACTGCCCTACCAGAACAATTCTCAAATATTCAGTACCCATTGGTAACCACTTAATGTTATAGAGTTAGAGCTTTCTGTGTTCTTGGCATGTTATAATAAAACTGGGAAATTCCCTTCTGGTATCTCTGATGGCTTTAAGGGTTGTAAACAATAGGTTTGAAAAAAATCTCACAAGTGCCCCCTGATTACACAACAGGATTAAGCTACACAGAAAGACCGCAGTGGAATAGCTTTTTGTCTTAAAGATTTCTTAAACAGGCTTGTTTTACCCATGGAAAGATTTCAAAAACCACGATGATTCATGATAACCAAGAATTTTTTGGTTGTTGTTGTTGGAGGGGGTGATTTTTTATAGCTTTATTGAGGTAAAATAGATATCCATTAAATTGCACATATTTATAGTAAACAATTTGATGAGTTATGACACGTATACACCTATGAAGCTATCACCATAATCAAGATTATGAACATGTCCTTCATAATTTTTGCAGATAACAGTAATGTAAAATTTTTGTGATCATCATATCCCCAGGGACATCTGGCACTAGTAGGCCATATCTATGGTCTACTGAGTGAATACATTTTCTCTAATTTGTTGTCACTGAACATCTTTTGAACAATAGTGTACTAGAAGAACAAAGAGTTGGACAGAATCCAGGCTTTTAATTTTCAGCATTTTTGAAGAGCATCTGAATAGCCTTTGAATATAAAAATCAACAAGTGGAGACCCTTGACAGGCCTATGGTGGCTTAGCAGTCCCACAAAGCCTCAAGTAGTTCTAGCCCTACCATTTTTAGAGAAAAAGCAGTGGATAAGCCTATTCCTCTACCCTGTGTGTTGGCTTGAACCTTATTTTTTTTCCAGCTTCATCATTTTATAGACCATTTATGAACCAATAGCGCACAAGTTTTGTTTGAAAAGATGGGTCAAAATATGGGAATGACACATAATAAGCCAACTCCTCTGAGTTTTGGTTTTTCTCATGTATCGTCCCACCTTGTCAGAGACAGCTGTAAAAGAAAATAAAAAGAAGCAAGGTTCCTGAGATGTCCACGTTCTCAAATGAAATAGACTGCGCAGACAGCTGATAATCAGTATGGCTTTGGCTCAGTGTTTCTGAAAGGAAGCGTAGCTGCTTTTTGTCCTGCCTAGTGACATCCTATTTGCTTTCGTTGCTGGTATGGATGAGGTCTGGTAAGCTTTTTTTCTGGGACTCTCCTCATAGTTCTTTCCTGTACTCCGCTGTGTTCAGCCCCGTTCTGGAAACAACAGTTTTTAAGAACGCAGTATTTAACTTCGGGGTTGCAGTTGCCTCCCTCTGCCAACACCCATCTTCACCCCTCCCCGCGCAGCCCCACATCCCCTCCACCGCTGAGACTGGTCACCCTCAGAACCGTGGCCTTGAGGTCTCTAAGCTTCCCTTCTTTGCCTCAGGTCCCAAGACGCCAGTCCCGGCTTAACTTTAGGAGTTGGGAGGGCAGCTTGCCTAATCAGTCACGCTTCAGCTGGGGACTGCTTCTACCTGCTCATCTTCTCCTTGGATTCAAGGAAGACTCGAGTGGATTTGGCACATTCCCTAATCTGGGCCTGCCACTAGCAGGCCGGGGGCTGGCGTGGGCCGAAGGAGCCCAGGACGAGGCAGGCCATTTCCACCTGCGTAATAACAGGCTTGGGAGTAGCGAGGCGGCGGCGGCGGCGGCGGCTGGAGTAGGAGGAGGAGCGCAAGCAGCGGCCGCGGCGGGGCCGGGAGGAAGAGGAGGGGGAGGAGGAGGAGCTGAAGCGGGGAGAGCGGCAGCCAGCGGCTCCGCCGGAGTTGCAGCAGCAGCGGCGGCGGCGGCGGCGCTGACACCGCAGCCTCCCCGAGCCCGGAGTCCAGGCGGGGGCAGCAGCAGGGAGCGCCCGGCCGCCCCAGGCACCGCACCTCGGCCCCGCCACACCGCCGTCGCCGCGCCGGGGGCACCGCCAGCCATGGCCGCGCCGCCCGATCCCCAAGACGAGCTGCTGCCGCTGGCAGGCTCCGGGTCCCAGTGGTTCGGGGACCGGGGGGAGGGGGAGAACGAAGCCGTGACGCCGACAGGGGCCAGGCCGGCGCCGCAGGCGGGGGAGCCCGGCCGGGGGTTGGGCGCTGGGGCCGGGGACGCGGCGCCGCGGGAACTGGACTCGGGCCCCGCCCGGCCGCCGCCCGTTGCCATGGAAACTGCATCCACAGGTAAGGCGGGCGACGGGCGCCGCTGCCCCGCAAATGGCGTCGGGGACCCGGGTCCCCCAGCCGGTCCCTTGCTCCGCAGCTCGGCTCTGCACCTCGCTCGCGCTCTCTACCTGGAGCACCAACCTCAGCCCTGCTTCGTCGCCACGGGCGACTGAATATTGGCGGACTGTAGAAAACAGGATTTTTTTTTCTTCCAAATGCTCCGAAGAAGTCAAAATACTATTAATTCTTTTTATGTCGTTATCATTGTTATGTGGGCTTTAAAAATTGTCCTCAGGGGCAAACGGCAGCATCCTGGCTGCCGGCGCGCCCGCGTACAAGTTTCTTCCTTCCGCCAAGGGGTTGGGGGCCGGAGGGCCCGCCCGGCCAGTTGCGATGATTTTCTGGGGCGTGTTTGCGCTCCGCGTGCGCGCGGGCTCCCGGGGACGCTGACAACAAAGCGACGGGCAGGCCGGCTGCCGCTACACCGGGCTCGGTCCCGGGCAGGGATGTGGCTTAAGTCTTCCTTACCCCTTCCCTCCACACATCGCCACACCCTACTCCCTCCCAGTCCCCTCTCCCGGCCTCCACCTCCTCCTCCTCGCCACAGAAAACAGAAACCCCAAGGTGTGTGTGTCTCTTTCTGGAGGGGCAGCGTTGCTAGAGGGTTGGGAGTTGTGGCTGCCCCCGCCCACAACCTTTCCTTCCTAACTGCCCAGATGCCCCCATCTTGCAGGAAGCATTATTGAAACTTGGAACCCCTAAGAGCGGCCGGCCTGGCTGCGGTGTGAGAGGGCTTGAGTGGTGGTGGTGAGTGGACGAGGTACAGTTTACAGGCAGTATGGACGGCCCGGGCATTTGGAAATTGACCTGGGCTCGGCCCCCCTCAGCCTGACTCCCCCTTTCGAGAACCGGAGCGCTTGGGTGCCCAGCTGGGACCAGGGCCTTGGAGCATCCCGGCCAAAGGATGCGGGAGGCGAGATTTGAGTAAGGGCTGCCGGCCTGGGCAGCCCTGTGTTTCCAGGCAGGAGGTTCGAGAGGGGCCGTGTTGTGTTGTTTTCTGAAAAAGCTTTGTTGTAGTGGAATGGGAGTTGTGTAGATTTGGACACGTAGCCCTCGAGGATCTGGGGTGATGGGTGCTTCCGGAGGAAGGAAAGGGGGTGGAATTGGCCTGCGTGCTTTTGGCAGCCGATTTAGGGGAACCCCTTTCTGAAACCAGCAGCTCTCTTAAGGGTCATGTGGAGTGCATTAGGTAGTCTTAACTCTGATCTAGTTAGTATAGAGATTTGAGCTGAGGAAAGGAGGTTTGGGGAATGCGTTAACTAAAACATAAACATTCGGATGGAAAGAGAAAAAATGGGGACCATAATCAGAAAAAAAAAAAAAAAAGAAAAGGAAGAAAATAAAACTCCATTTGTCCTATATTGATTGTTAACTCAGGCTGTGGGGGTGGGAAAGATTTAAGACTAGGAAAGACTGCCTTGCCTCTCTCAACTTCTTCATCTGAATGAAAAGAAAACAAAACTCTTTACAATTGCAAAGGAAGGTAGAAAAAGATAATAGACAAAGGGAGGCACCTTTTTTTTTTGTTGGTTTACCATTATCATTCTTTGTAACTCATAGTTCAGAACCTTTATCCACTGTCATCAAAGTTAATTATTTCTTTTTAAATATTGCCCACCTCCCATTAGTGTCACCAAGGTTAGGGAAACCGGGGAAAGGAAGCTAAGTGCCCCGTGTTCAGTAACTTACTATACACTAGAATGAGTTGCTATATATATGCTTAGGAGAACTCCTGTCACAAAGCAGGCAATTGTAATTTTTAACATTATTATTATAGAAATTTAGAGAAATATTTTGCTTTGTTGAATGTGTTGGGGGTTTCCTATCCTAGACTATAAATACACTAATAAAATAGAACATGATGATTCTAAGTTTGGATGGGAGGAGAATGAAGGGAGGGAGGGAAAAGGAGTACATTGCGTATTTACATAGAAAATTTTTAGTTTATTATCACTGCTTGAAGGACTGTCTCATATAGTTGTTGATTGTTTAATGTTTTAAATCTTTATGTTTCATATTTCCTATACTGGAGAGACTACTGTAAGAGACCTAGATGCTAGAAATGATATCTAAATAAACAACTAGGTCTTGAAAAATCCAAACAAAATCTGGGCCAGCTTCCTTGTCTGTTATTATGACAGTTTTAACCTATAAGCAAAGTCAGTAAGTACATCTTTAACTTTATCAGAGACAAAATCTAGAAGAAGCCTATTACACTGATTTACTTTTTTGAAAGAATGGTGCTCTTTGGGACTCAAACTAAGAAGTAACTTAGACTTTGAGCATGAGGCACTGTAAACAGATTTTGTTTCTTTTACAGATAGAATTATAAAGTGTAAGACAGATACTGATATTTTAAAAGCTTTTTTTTTTCTGAAAAACACGACTAATCATGCCATCTGGACAGAAATTCTGTTATTTATTTTTATACATTGATGGTAATTAAAGTTCCTAAAGAAACATTTCCAAAAATATTTCTTAGTAATGTCCTGCAATGAATGTGTTTAAACATCACTAAAACTGCACTGTAGTTTCTAGTATTCTCATTGCTTCCGTCCCTTTTGTGGATTGGACATGTTCTTAAAAAAAGTAACTCTTAAAGCTACAATTTTTCATGTCTAAAATTGATAATGGGCATGCAAAATGATGTCTGTTGCCAAGGGAACATTTAATACACCATGTGTAGGCTACAACATGTTAGAGTTGTTAAATCATGAATCAGTGCCATCATCTAATAACTTTATACAAAGGATGGTAAGAGCAACTGTTTTGTTTTTTCATGATCAGTTATTTTATTCCTGGAAACCATTCAAAGGGAGCATACAATAACACAAGGATAGAAGAATGGCCCTTTGTTTAAAGGAAGAATTTAAAATAGAACACTTGAGCAAAATGCAGTGGTAAGAAGTTAACTCATGGTTGCTTTGGAAATTAACTCATTGACCGCTTCATGCATGCAAGGCAAAATGAAGAACAGAATGGAGAATGGTCCAGATAAATAAATATGATTTCCTTCTGTAATATTGACTTATAGATAATTTGACTTAAATTACTAGATGATTGGAGAGGGAGAGAAGAGAGAAAGATTTTTACTTTACTTGGATCACAGTGCTCATAAATTTACATTTTTCAAATGCTCAATGTGATACTCTATGGGAAAAACTATAAATTGTCTATCATGATTTAAATAACTTCAGAGTTTTTATATATCCTGTGTTCTGTTTAATATAGTAAATTACCATATACATTACTGATCATCTTCTAAAATTCACATGGAGGCTGGATTGACTGTCTTAACCTGTGGGTGTGTTTGATAGATGTGTGTACATTTTTTTATTTGGAGTCATTCCCAGTAATCCCCTTCAGAAGGTGTAAATTTCAGTTTTCTGTTTTCTTTCATCTTTTGAGAAAGCTACAGTTCTGTTGAAATGAGAAGAAACACTGCACATGCTTTTACAATATTTTACAGAACATGTAAGAAGAATAAAAGAATTTATTTTTTAGTTTTTATTAGCATTCTGGTTCAAATAAGAGTTTCTAATGTAATTTATTTCTCTGGACATAGTCTCTGGTTATAATCAATATTTCTGCTAGAAAGTATGTATATGTCCTTTCATATAGGGAATTCAAATCAGGTTACATTAAAATTTAGAAACACTTACATACCCTAAAAATACATTGATTATAAATTTTATCAAGGCAGGGTGCCTGGGTGGCTCAGTGGGTTAAGTGTCAGACTTTGGCTCAGGTCATGATCTCACAGTTCGTGGGTTTGGCCCTGTGTCGGGCTCTGTGCTGACAGCTCAGAGCCTGAAGCCTGTTTTGGATTCTGTGTCTCCCTCACTCTGCCCTCCCCCGCTTGTGCTCTGTTTCTCTCTGTCTCTCAAAAATAAATAAATGTTAAAAAAAAGAATATTATGATAAATTTTATCAAGGCTTCCAGCATAACTTCCTCTTCATGAGCTCACTGTTCTGGAAACCCATCCTGGTCATTGCCCCTCAAATCTTCCATAGGCCTTCTTGCCATCTTTTTTCTAGTGTTCATCTACTTCTTATTCTGATTCTAGTGTTCCATCTACTTCTGATTCTGCAGGCGAGTTGTGTATTATCTTGCTCCTTATACTGTATCCTGAGTAGGATACAGATCACAAAAAGTTTTATTATCTACAAAGTGAGAAACCATTGCGGTTCAATCCAATTTAGTAAACATTCATTGAATGCCTACTTTTCTAAGTATCGTGGTTTCCTAGAATATGTACATCTTTCTGTGTCACATTAATATTTAGTTTAATGAAACAATTCCTTTGGTGTCATTTCTCATTTTCCTTATTCCCAAGTCATTGCTGGAAGCTTGTCTAGAAGAGGTTATGATCATCTACCCACATGGGCACAAGGGCATGAATTAGTTTTCCAAGGTCAACACAGGATCAATAAACATGAGCATGATTTGCTCAGACCACACAGCTGTGGGAAAACAAAACCTATGTATCTTTGTGTCAATCTATGGGATTGAGGTCAAGAGAAGGGAAGGTTTTATTTATTTTCTTACTATGGGAGACTTTAAAGCATATTAGTAAAGTAATACGTGAGACACCTAGGTGGCTCAGTCTATTGAGCCATGATTTTGGCTCAGGTTATGATCCCACAGTTCATGAGTTTGAGCCCTGTGTCGGGCTCTGTGCTGGCAGCATGGAGCCTACTTGGGATTCTCTGTCTCCCTCTCTCTCTGCCCCTCCTTCGCTCTTGCTCTCACTCTCTTTCTCTCAAATATAAATATATAAATAAACATTAAAAAATAAAGTGATACAAATAATTCAGTAGGGATGGAAAGATGGATAAAGTAGGAGAGAGAGTGCATTTCTTGCAACTGAGTAGGTGAGGGGAAATGGATCCAACGCACAGTGGAGGGTTGATGTTAGATGGACTTTAGGACAGTTTGTGGATATAACTGGAGGAAAGACAGAGGAGGGGGGCACAGGTACAGGGATGGGTCTGAGAACAGGTTGGGGTTCTCTTCCAACTGCTTCTATTTTCGATAAAATAGGAAGCAAGGTCAAGAGCACATGAAGGCAGGAGTGGAGCTGGAAGTTTGAGGGGAGGGGAGAAAGTATGAAATGGTGTAAAATAGCAGAGTGAAAGGACTAGCGGAAGCTGGGAATTCTGAGAAGCCCTCAGGCTCACTTGGAATTTGTGGTCATGAGCTTGATGTGAGACTAGTTATCATACATGTTATCTTTTTTTTTTTTTTCAGCCATGTCCAGCTGTCTGGGCATTGGTTTGGATTAGGTGGATGGTTGAACTGGTTTTGATTTTGAGAAAAAGAGAGGGTCCATGGAGGAGGTGAGCTGTGTATAAGGCAGTGAGGATACTGATGGGTTATGGAATCCGGGGAGAAAGGAAGGAAGACAAGAGGGGGATGACGCACAGTGAGAAGATGATATAAATGGGTTGCATGTGCTGGCAGGACAGAAGAACAGATGGGCCAGGGTTTCCCGAGTGAGGTAGCTGAAAGGATAAGAGGTGGTGCTTCCAGAGTGGGGTTGGAGACAGATTAAGGAGGGGGCACAGTTATTGAGGGGAGTAGGAGACTGAGCGGGAGTGGAAGACAAGGTCATTGGAGGAGTGGGGTCCAGAAGAACGGCAAGGGCAGGAGTGAAATAGTCATCTATATGATTACTGAAATCACAAGGAACCATGGCAGAGATTGGAGAAGGACGGTGAACTCAGTGCTGATATCTTTAGGAAAGGTCATAGTGGCCTCAGCTTCAGTGCTAGGGGTTTTTAGAGGAGAAGGAAGAGCAGTGTCCTATAAAATTATAAATGTAAAGTCCTTATTGTAGGTTCTGCAAACTCTACTTAATATGTACAGAACGTAGGAGATGCAACTTAAAATAGTTCATGGTGGGGGATGGGAACTTTGAGGGTTGTAATTAACTAAATATGAGCTAGTGGTATGGTGAAATTACTAAAATCTCTTATGTAATTTTAGATCGTATTAATAGAAAGTCTTGGGTACACATTATATGAGGTACTAATTCCTCTAGATTCTGCTCTAGGCAGATTTGGAGTCCTGTACTAAACAAATGGATACTATGCTTTGAGAGACATTAATGGATTATAGAATAGTGATAGAAGGGTGACCAGATTGTGAGGCTTCTAGAAAAAATGCCACTTGAGAAACAGTTGAAGAAATTAGTAATTTTTAGCCATAATAAAGGAGGAATTAAAGGAGATCTGAATATTAAATTCGAATACTGGAAACACTCTTATGAAGCAGAGATGTGACCCAGGTGGTTTCACAGGGCAGAATTGGAATGGTGGGAAAATTAGAGAAGCAGATTTTTACTTAGTGAAGGAGAAAGTTCTAATAATTAGAACTACTTGGAAAAGAGATAGATTGCCCATCGGTTACTGATATTCAAGCAAAAGTGAGGTTGTTGTTTATTGGGCGAAACTTTGAAAGGAAGGTATTATAGCTATACCAAGAACTTTATACCTTCCTAAAAGAAAACAATGTGCCTAACTTTACATTGTGGTTGTTAACAGGAACATATTTCTCAAAAGCAAACAGCACGCTAATGAAACCAGAAACAGAGTCCATCTCAAAAACCATGGTTAACTCCAAATTAACTACCAAAATGCACTCTCCACAAAATTGTGGCCTTCTTGCAACTCTGTTGTTCTCCATTGTCCAGAAAAACTCCAGGGATGCCTGGGTGGCTCAGTCGGTTAAGTGCCAGACTTCAGCTCAGGTCATGATCTCATGGTTTGTGGGTTCGAGCCCCACATCGGGCTCTGTGTTGACAGCTCAGAGCCTGGAGCCTGCTTCAAATTCTGCATCTCCCTCTCTCTTCTCCCCTCCCCCACTCACGCTGTATCTAGAGTCTCTCTCTCTCTCTCTCTCTCTCTCTCTCAAAAATAAATAAACATTAAAAATTTTTTTAAAAAGGAAAAACTTCATATTATAACATACTTGCTTAAGAACTACACACACACACACACACACACACACACACACACACACACACACACAAAAGAACTACTCAATTTTATCCATTTGGGGTTATTAACCTAAACGTGCAGCATGATATTTGCAACCATCTCTTTTATTTATTCTTTTTCCTGGACTATCTTTTTCATTTTTTGCTACCATATCTAATTCCATAAATATTTAGCATATTCTAAAATATTTTGGGAATTCACTAAATAATTCTGTGGTGCTAAAAGCATCATATAAATCTCTCCTTAGTCCCCTGTATATTTTTGTGAGATTATTCATTGTAAAACCATGTTGGCTGGGTTTCTTAATGAATTACATTTTTAGTTAGAACAGTTCTGCATTCTGACTTCCACGTCCAATCCCCAAATGGATTTTCTAATTCATCTACTGCATGAGATTATTATAAAGCCAGTAATAGACCAAATTATTGCTTCTTGCATGTGAGGAATTTGTTGTATATCATATCTTTCAAAATACCTAGAATTTTGTTTTAGGCATAGCAAATCTTGATGCATTTTCAAATAACCCTTGGATAACCAAAAATTATGCGTGTTCAAGTTATTGTTGATCTGGTTGATGAGCATAAGAATAAAAGCCAATGTCATGTCTATCTTTGGCATGAATTTTGCAACTGATCCTGAAAAATAAGAGGACTTCTCAAAATGTTGTCTGGAGGTTGTCTGTTTCAAGATCACAGGAGGTGATCCATAGACCTCAAACCAGGGAAACAAGTCTGCCAGCTGCATATTAAAACTTCAAGAAGCACAGATTTATTGGAGCCCCTCCTTACGTTCAGCATTTTGTTAGGAGCTGTGAGCTCTCCATTCCCCATTCCTCTGAGCTTACTGTCTAGATGGGAGATAAGACTAACTCACACAAAACAAAGGTGAACAAGTCAGAGTACAGCCTGGTGCTTGGATGGATGGTACGAGCTTTAAGTGCTGTGCAAACTTCATGATTTTATGGGTCTTAGAGTTACTGGTCTTTTGAAAGAGGTGGGATGTGACTTTGACCTAAATTATAGATAGAATAGGAATAAGCAGAAGTGAGCAGAAAGGCAGTTGGGGTGAGGGGAGAAATATGGGCGATGGGCGATGACCTGGGGATGACCAATGACTAGGCTGGTTGAACCTGCCCAGCTGGGTGAGGGGAGACAGATTCTGGGGGGCTTGAAAGCTACTCACAGGACTCTAGACTCCTTGTATATGTATTCTGGGACCTTTGAAAGCTTGTGGATGGGGCATGTGATATTATAAAGCTGTGTTAAACTGTATAAAACTGTTGCACAGTGGCATAGAAGATGAACTTGGTGGGGAAGCCTGATCCACTGTCAGGGTCAGGGCCTTGAATAGCCATGGGAAGGAAAAGGAAGAAAGATGAGCAACTCCCCAGGAACATTCCATAGGACTTTGTGACTGACAGAATACAGGGGGTGAGGAAAGGAATAATTCAACTCTAAAGTTCCATGTCCTATGGCAGGGAGGATGTTGATATAGAGACATAGGAGGAGGAACTGGTTGGAGAGATGAGGGTAATTGATTCATTTTTAGTCATGTGGGGCTTGATATGATGACAGAGCACCTTGAGTGGAAGTCTCCCCTTGGTGCTGAAGATAAAAGAATGGATTTTAGAGATGAAAACAGGATTGTTGATATAGATATAGAAAGTCAGAAGAGAAGCCCTAGAATACGTTCAGTTTGTGAAAGAGAGTACATTGTATGGGAAGAACAAATGGCCAAGAACAGAGCAAGAGCTCTTTGCCTCTTACTAGCTGAGTGGCATTAGGTAAATTTTTGAACCTCCCTGAGCCTCAGATTCCATAGCGATGTATATGGTACTAGGGGTTGTAGAGAGTCTGGCAATCAAATGGTAAGTATTCTTATTATGAGAGTATCACGAAAGCCAAGATGGCATGGTATAGAATGAGCTCTGACTGGGAAAGCAGATTTGTCTCCTCTTGGCTCTGGCACCTAATACCATGTCAATGTGGGCAGCTCTGCTTTACGACTCAGTTTCTTCATATGTAAAATGGGCATGATACTGGCTATCTTACAGAGCTGTGTGAAGGTAAAAGGAAGTAACACAGGGAGGTAAATGCAAATTGGAAAGAACTAATTATCTGTAAGGTGCTATTAATAGGAAGCCCGGTCAGCACTGTCAGATGCAGAAGAGAGGTCTAGGAGAACAAAGACGGAGAAAAAGTCATGTTACCTTAGCCTTAGGCTTTTTAATAGAAAATGCTTGCTGTGCTTACCTGGACCTCAGCCAAGTATCAGCAAGGAATGGCAGGAGAGCAAGGAAGAATGGGGGTGGGGAGAAGTGAGTTCTGGTGGAGCACATTGGAAGACATTTTGGCTACGGGGAGTGCATTTTGGCTCCATTCCTCATGTCCTGATAAGTGATCTGTGACTGACCAGGGCTAAGGTGTGCTCATGGGGGCCTGCTGGAGTGAGTGAGGGCAGCAGACGGAAAGGCAATAAATGTAGGAAGCTGTCTTAGATGTGTGTGGGAGTGGGTCTGGAAGAGGCTGCTTCTCTCACCAAAGAGGGTATTAGAGTGAAAGCCAGCTCCTGCCACTACCTATCGCGCCCACCTCTTGCCCCCAAGGGCAAGACTAAATCAGCTGGTCCTGTGGACTTGTGGGTATCTGCAAGCAAGTCTCATAGCTCTGTAGGTTAAAGTCTTTTATAAATAGACTAATGCTTCTGGAAAGATGGAACAAATATGCTTTTCTTTATCTTTCCTGCTAAGTAGAGCTAAAAACCCTGAACACACACACACACACACACACACACACACACACACACACACACAACATAAAAAGACTCTGAAAGGTGGAGAGAGGAAGGCAATCTTACTAGGGACTCTGGGACTGAGGATGACACAGCAGTGAGTTCTTTGGGTTTTCTTTTTTCCTTACGTACCTCAGACTGGGTATGGGAGAAGGCAGCAAGTGGGCAATGCCAATGGGCACAGAAAAAAGCACCCACAAGAAAGCCTGCTCTCATCAGATGACCAGGAAAGGGACAGCCTAACAAGACAGAAAATGTTTTGACAATAACTTCTCTGCTCCAGCCAAACACCACAAAATAAACAGCTGCCCCCACCCCTATCCCACCAGCAAATGCTGAGTGGGGAGCCTAGACTTCCACCCATGAGAAGCTGTGAGAGGCACCCCAGCAGCCCTGCCCAACAATCCCAGTGCCAGAGGAGACCATGTGGGAGTCCTGGGCTTCTGCCTCCACCCAGGCAGGAGGCTGGGACCTAATAGGCCTGCCAGCTAGTGTGGTGACAGAGGAAGCCTAGAGGAGAGGTATGAGTTTTGTTTTTTTTTTTTTAATTTTTTTTTTAACGTTTATTTATTTTTGAGACAGAGGGAGACAGAGCATGAACGGGGGAGGGGCAGAGAGAGAGGGAGACACAGAATCGGAAGCAGGCTCCAGGCTCTGAGCCATCAGCCCAGAGCCCGACGCGGGGCTCGAACTCATGGACTCACAGACCGTGAGATTGTGACCTGAGCTGAAGTTGGCCGCTTAACTGACTGAGCCACCCAGGCGCCCCTAGGAGAGGTATGAGTTTTTTTTTTTTTTTTTTTTTAATTTTTTTTTTCCAACGTTTTTTATTTATTTTTGGCACAGAGAGAGACAGAGCATGAACGGGGGAGGGGCAGAGAGAGAGGGAGACACAGAATCGGAAACAGGCTCCAGGCTCTGAGCCATCAGCCCAGAGCCTGACGCGGGGCTCGAACTCACGGACCGCGAGATCGTGACCTGGCTGAAGTCGGACGCTTAGCCGACTGCGCCACCCAGGCGTCCCAAGAGAGGTATGAGTTTTAACACTGCTCCCCAGTAATGAGATGGAGTGGAGAGCCTAAGCTCCCACCTTCCTCTGGCAGTGATATGGCAGTATACCCCTTCGCTATTAGTGTGGCATTTAAAAAGATCTTTGTCTCATAACAAAACACCTCAAATGTCCAGATTTTAACTGAAAATCACTTGTCATACCAGAACCCAGGAAGATCTGAATTTCAATGACAGAGGGATGATCAACACCAAGATGACACAGATATCTGAATTATCTGACGAGGATTTTAACTTATTTTTAATGTTTATTTTTGAGGGAGAGAGACAGACAGAGTGTGAGTGCGGGAGGGGGGCAGAGAGAGAGGGAGCCACAGAATCCAAAGCAGGCTCTGGGCTCTGAGTTTCAACACAGAGCCTGATGCAGGCCTCGAACTCATGAGCCATGAGATCATGACCTGAACTGAAGTCTGACGCTTAACCAACTGAACCACCCGGACACCCCTGTCTGGGGAGGATTTTAAAGCAGCCATCACAAAAATACTTCCATAAGCTATGATGGACACACGTGAAACAAGTAATAAAATGGAAAGTCCCAGTAAGGAAATAAAAAGTTTCAAGGGGCGCCTGGGTGGCTCAGTCGGTTAAGCGCCCGACTTTGGCTCAGGTCACGATCTCGCGGTCCGTGAGTTCGAGCCCCGCGTCGGGCTCTGGGCTGATGGCTCAGAGCCTGGAGCCTGTTTCAGATTCTGTGTCTCCCTCTCTCTCTGCCCCTCCCCCGTTCATGCTCTGTCTCTCTCTGTCTCAAAAATAAATAAACGTTAAAAAAAAAATTTAAAAAAAAAAAAAAAAAAAAAAGGAAATAAAAAGTTTCAGTGAAAAAATAGAAGATATCATGAAGAACCAAAGGGAAATTTTAGGAGTGACCAATACAGTAACTGAAAGAATTGAAGAAAAAGAAAAACCACAGAAATTCAGTGGATGTGCTAACAGTAGAACAGAGAGGATAATGGAAAGAATTGGCGAACTTGTAGATGAACAACAGAAATGACCAAGAACAACAGGGAGAATCAACTGACAATAATAAATAAATAATACATAATCATAAATGATAATAAATAATAAAATGCTTCCAACTGTGCAGCACAGGCATACTGACCGGGACTTGTTCCCTTTGTCAGATGTTCCCTCCGTGTTCATGTGAACAGACTATAGTGAAAACAGACTGAGAGGTGTGTGCCTCACATTTGCTAAGTGCGTACAATCTAAGCTGTGTTGGTCTAGATGCGGGTTTTAGGGAGAATAACCGAATAGTACTGTTTTAAGTCCTTGAGCCATCTTTTTACATTTACAGTACTCACTGATTTGTGACCCTCTAGTACTTAGGTATTTGTGACCCTCCAGTATTTAGGTAACTAAATATATGCACATATTAGCTAAAGTATTTATCTAACAGGCACTTATGTAGCACTTACAATGTGTTCTGAGGGCACTAGTTTTACAATTCAGTAAAATCTCACTGAATCATCCATTTATTTATCCAACAAATAGTTATTAAGCACTCTCTCTCTATGTGTGTATACAAGGTATGAACTAGGTATGAGTAGGTGACACTTAACTACCTACCAGGATATAAAAATAAATGCGGTGGGAGAAAGAGTGTGTACTTAGAGGCACCATACTGGATTCTAGCCAAGCTCTTCCAAGGGCCAGTAGCTAGTCTCCACCTCCGTGGGAAGGGCTAAATGGTGGCTCTAGGTGGATCTTCAGTGTCCATGTAAATGAGGTAACATTTGTTCATTTGTTGCTTTTCTGTATGCTGTAACCTTCTGTGTATACTTCAGTCATTGCTAAAGTTTTTGTAACCAGTTTTACTTAAGGCAGCATCCCTTTAGTGTTATTATCAGGAGACGCTTGAAAGTAAGGTAGAAGAAGATGTTACTTCTCCCTCTAATATTTCCACGGGCCATCTAATGCCACAGTAAGGAAATAAATAAGCAAACAAACAAATAAATAACCTCTGATGTGGACAAGTAATGTGTCCTCAATTTTATGTAAAAAGTGCATATAATATTTTAAAAATTCTGTACTACTTTTATTTGTGTCTGGATACATCATCAAAGTAAAAAACAGGGTTATTCTTGCACAAAGGCAGCTTCAGAAGACATCTTACCAGCCTCTGGCTCCTAAGCACTAGAATATAGGAAGTTTGGAGTGGCTCCTACTATGAGTTTTGTTTAACAGACCTTTTACTGTAGATAATACAAGGGTAAATTGTAACCCAGCATGTTTGCATTACCGGAACTGAACTCGTATGAGTTTATTTTATTTACTCAAATCCATGGTGTTAGAGAAGTCTTTATATTTTATTTTACCAGAAATGTGAAAAAGAATGGACACCTAGTACTGTTCCCTAGAAACTGCATAATCTTTTAAAGGCCAAGCAGTTTATAATTTGGATGTTTGCACATCAGCAATCCAGAAGTATCAGCTTCATTTCTATAAATAATGTGGAACAATCAAAATTTTTTGAAGAGAGGTAATATACTTCTTTCTAAAGAAATGAGCCCCAGAAATAACCTGTCTTGAAGGTAAGTAAATATGTATTAGGAGTAGGGAATAGTTTGCAGTGGGCTATCGGGCCCTTTGTGTTTGTTTGTTTGTTTGTTTGTTTGTTTTCCTTTTTAAGTATCATACAGTGCTTTGTGCTCAGTACTTATTTAACCATTATTATAACTTCCAGGAACATTGGTTCCTAAATGAAATCTCAATCAATTTGTTAACAAGAAAGCTCTGCCATTCTGTCAGACAGGAGACATCAAAGTCAACCTTTAACTGTATCACTTAACATGCAGTGATTAGGTTTCCCCTGTGATAGTTTGTGTGAAAATGTCTTTTGGGTATTGAATTGATATTGATATGTTCCATTGTATAATGAATCTTGTGAAGCAGAGTTTTCAGTTCATAAAAGGGAAAATTGGTACATAGGTTGAAAATAAGAGCCCAGAACTTCTTTTCTTCTATGAAGGGCCCTGTCCTGCAGGGAAAGAAGATACCAGCAGATGACTGTGTATGAGTTAACTGGAATATAATTTAATTGATTTTTTAATGCTTATTTATTTATTTTGAGCAAAAGAGGGAGAGAGAGAGAGGGAGGGAGAGAGAGAGAGGGAGAGAGAGAATCCCAAGCAGGCTCTGTACTGACAGTACAGAGCCCGACTCGGAGCTCGATCTCACCCACCATGAGATCATGACCTGAGCTGAAATATAGCTTATGACACTTAACTGGCTGAGCCACCCAGGTGCCCCAATTTAGTTGATTTTCTTTGTCTTGGAAGTATTTAATTCCACAGTCCTGTTTTAAAATTATAAAAACAATAGGGGCCCCCGGGTGGCTTAGTCGGTTTGGCATCTGACTTTGACTCAGGTCTGATCTCACTGTTCGTGAGTTCAAGCCCCACGTCGGGCACTGTGCTCATAGCTTGGAGCCTGGAGCCTGCTTCAGATTCTGTGTCTCTCTCTCTCTGACACTTTCCCTCTCACACTCTGTGTCTCTCTCTCTCTCAAAAATAAATAAACATTAAAAAAATTTAAAATTATAGAAACAATAAATGTTTGCAAGAGAAAAAACTTACCATCTCACCCTCTTTGCACAATCCTTAGTGCCAACTCTGTATAGTGGTTTTAGGGTTCAATGAAATATTTGTAATGCTTGACACTTAGTAAGGACCTTGTAAATGTTTGCCATTCTTATTATTGTTTTAATTCCCTATTAATTTTTTCATTTGCACAATAATCATTAATCTTCCTTAAGTGCTTTGGAATGGATGAAGTGCTGATATCATTTATCTAGTGATCCTCATTTTACAAATGTGGAAGCTGAGAAAGGCCAAAGCTGCATCTCTGCCTGGGGTGATGGTGATAGAGGGAGAAAGCTTGATGCTTGGAATGGACCCAAATAGACTACAGGGATGGGAAGGTGGGGGAATATATTGGATGTGTAAAAAATCCAATATATATGTATATATGGATTTCTAAAAAAAAAAAAAAAAAAAAAAAAAGGTGGGGGGGGTGAAGAGAGATAGGTAACAAAGCTTTCCTAAAGTCTAGAATTAGGGTCTTGGCCTTAATTTCCTCTGCAGTTATAATTTGCATCTTTTTAATTGTTTAGATTAAACCTTGGCAGAGGTTTTCTAAGTGGGGTGACCTCAGTAGGCCCCGGGGCCTAGGGAAAGAAGCTTGGGGTGTTCTGTGCAGGGCCGCCCAGAGCGTTCTCAGCTTCAGGCTGAATGAAATCAAGTAGTGGGCTGAGTCAGGCCTGTGGGCCCAAGTGGTCCTTCTTCCATCTGGGGATTTTCCAAAGGATTCACAATTAGCCTGGTCTAAATGGAGAAAAAATTAGCTCAGAGTTTTCTCTCAGAAATAAAGGATTATTTGTAAACTTTTCTCCTCTGCACAAGTAGCCCTGAGATTCTTTTTTTTTATTTATTTTTTTTAAATTTTTTTTTTTAGCGTTTATTTATTTTTGAGACAGAGAGAGAAAGAGCATGAACAGGGGAGGGTCAGAGAGAGGGAGACACAGAATCTGAAACAGAAGTAGCCCTGAGATTCATAAATGCAGTGGTTTGGATAGCAGTATGAGAGAGTTACCTGGGTTTTCTTTACTGTGCTCAAATGTAAAGATGTACTCTATACCTTGACTGAGAAATGGGAGTAGTTAAGGAAAAGAGAGGAAAGAAAACAAAGTAAAGAAAGTTAACATTTATTTAGCACAGAGTGTTATGCAGGCAGCCCTTGATACCCATTTTATGTATCTTCTTAGGTTAGTTGTAGTATCCAGTGGCCTTTGAATGTGTGGCAGACAACAGCACAGTCATTTGGTTAATCTGAGTAGCGGTGACCACTAATTTTCATAATTCCCTTTATTTACTTCTAGCCAAGGCCGGAAATTAGACACAGAACAGGAGTCTTCCAGTGAAATCCTGCTAGGCTGATTAGGAGGAGGGACGAGATATGGGGGTTTAAGTCCTAGCTGGTAACAGGTGTATATTTTCAGGGATGTTTATTTAAACCACATTCTTGGGGCGCCTGGGGTAGCTCAGTTAGTTAAGCATCTGACTTTGGCTCGGGTGATGATCTCAGGGTTCGTGAGCTCGAGCCCTGTATCAGGCTCTGTGCTGACAGCTCAGAGCTGTGTCTCCCCCTCTCTCTGCCCCTCGCCTGCTCACACCCTGTCTCTCTCTCCCAAAAATAAACAAACATTAAGCCACATTCTTTTTGGGGGGCATACTGAAATAGCCAGCTAAGGATTTGGGATCCTCCCTATCCTTTCATCAATGATGATTTACGTACGAGTACGTGTTCTTATTGCATCAGATATATGCATGTTGTTTTTTCTTTGGATGAAAGTCCCTCGAGGTAAGTGTAAAGTCTCCAATAGTCTATAATCCCTAGCCGAAGGTCAAATATATCTGTGTCAGAATTTCATCATTTGATGATTTATTTCATTCTTTGATTACATAAAAAGATCTTAATATCATATTGGGATCATAGCACGTTTTCATAAGCTTTCAGAGTTCACAGAATCGATAACTATTCAAAGTATTTAGAAGTAGGATTTGGATTTTTTCAAAAACATTTTTTTAAGTTTATTTATTTATTTTGAGAAAGAGAGAGGGAGAGAGGGAGAGGAGAGCAGAGAGAGAGGGAGAGAGAGTCCCAATCAGGCTCCGTGCTGTCAGCACAGAGCCCGATGTGGGACTCAAACTCACGAACTAGGAGATCATGACCTGAGCCAAAATCAAGAGTCAGATTGGCTTAACCGACAGAGCCATCCAGGCACCCCAGGATTTGGATCTTTTATGTATTACTCATGTGACCACTATTAAATCAATTACAGTGTAAATCCTTGCTCCTGTTTATATGAGTTATAAGACTAATCAGCAAAAATATTTCACATGTCATACCACTTTGAATGTCTTTAAAACTCTAAAGTGCTAACTTAAAAAATAAGAATTCTTGTCAGTTATGATTAAAGATGATGATCAATGAATTCTGTTAATATTTTTTAAATTAACTAAGTGGGTGCCCTTGATAAGGTGTTCAATATTCCTGATAATTTACATAATAAAATGCAGTAGTTTGCACTGAGATTAGTTTGGCACAATTGTCATTAAGAGCTCCTCCTCGGCCCCTGGCAGGCTCACCTGGCAGCCTTGTCCTCAAACAGGGGATGTGGCCTTGAGGTACTGACTGGTACAGGTTAGATCCTCATTTTCTATTCATAGGAATAATAATCGTGAATTTCGTAGGTAGCAAGACATTGCAGTCTCTTTCCAATTCAATTCTTGGCCTTTGAAATCTGGGCATTCGCTTGAGATGAAGGAGGCTGCCCTGGAAGGCAGCTTGAGGACAGGTGTGGGTCTGCTCAAAAAAAAAAAAAACAAAAAACAAAAAACAAAAGATTTCAGGTACCCCAGCAAAGATGGCCAGGCTAAAAGTCTTCACGTGGGATTTGTAAATCAGTTCGGGCCCTGGGCCCACTTCCTGACTGCCACGTGGGGTGGCCCGTGCCAGCTTCCTCCATGGCTACTTGGCCTCTGTCTGCTGCTGTCTCTTCATGTGGCAGGAATAGTCTGTGGGTTCAGGAGTTAGACTTGTTCAAAAGCAAATGTAGCATGAAGTAGGGCACTCTCCGTCCCTGGAAGGTTTGAGCAGAGACTGTGTGATCTCTTTTCAGGGATGTTTAAAAGGAGGCTTATTTTCAACAGGGAAGTTGAACTAGATTACTCGCAATATTCTTTATATTCCTTTTGTCTTAGGATTCCATGATTTTACAGCAAAAACTGAGGTTTGTTATGTGCTAAGTCCTGTGAATGACTTTAAATTGACACATACGTTTTTAATATTGGGGCTTTATATCCTTAGCTAAAACTTACATGAACCCACATGAGCAAACCAGAAACCAACAATCTAAGTTATAACAAGTAATTTTAATACTGAGAAACATTTTTCACTTATGTTTATGGCATAGCCAGATAAAAGGTCTTTGATTAATAAAATGGAAACATTGGTTAATGGTTTTGTTCTTTAAAATGCTCATGGTAGGGGCGCCTGGGTGGCTCAGTCAGTTAATCATCTGACTTCAGCTCAGGTCATGATCTCACAGCTCGTGAGTTCAAGCCCCATGTCAGGCTCTGTGCTGACAGCTCAGAGCCTGGAGCCTCCTTCAGATTCTGTGCCTCCCTCTCTCTCTGCCCCCACCTACTTGCATTCTGTCTTTGTCTCTCTCAAAAATAAATAAACATTACAAAAAATTTTTAAAAACACTATTGGTAGACAATATTTTATAAGGTAGTGCCCATGAGGGACAGTGATGAAAAGATGGGCACTGATTATTTGTTATTATACACTTACATGCCAGGTGTTATGCTAAGTGTTGATAGAACATTTTTATTTATTTATGTTTTTAATGTTTATTTATTTTGAGAGAGAGAGAGAGAGAGAGCGAGCATGAGCTGGGGAGGGACAGAAAGAGAGGGAGACACAGAATCCAAAGCAGGCTCCAGGCTCTGAGCTGTCAGCAGAGAGCCCAACATGGGGCTCAAACTCATGAACCATGAGATCACTACCTGAGTTATAGTTGGCTGTTTGACTGAGCCACTCAGGCACCCTAATAGAAGGTTTTTAAAAACCTCTTTTCTCAAGAAACTTATAGTCTAATAAAGGGGATATATAAAGCAACAATTACATTTTATAGTGGAAAAATATGATAGACCTATGTACATAATGCTATGTCAAGCATCTTAACAGAAGGGAAGGTTGGAAAATGCTTTTTCTTTCACTTTGACTGAAAGTGGTTCTGGAACTGAGTTTTAAAGAATGAGAAATTAGCAAGAGAAAGCATGGAGAAGACTATTCAGAACCTGCTTAAAACCATATTTCTTCCTTCTTGTTTTTCAAAAAGGAATCCTTTTTTTTTTTTTTTTTTTAGTCTCTCAGAGTCTAGGTTTCTAGAATGGTAATGAAGAGGTATAGAGCTCTTTATTCCCCTTTGTCTTTAAGCCTCTAGATTATAGCTGGTTCATAAGCAAAATCAGCCTCCTCGAAGTGGCTGCTTCTATGAAACTGCATATGGTTTTCAGAATTGGACAGACTATGCATCACAAACAGATGTGCAGGCACCTGGCTAAGGACCAAGGAAACGCAAATCCAGACTAGACCAAGTCAATTTTCTCCAGTAGTAAGCCTTTTAAATCATTAGGTTTTATTACAAAATAAATGGATGCATTAGGGAGGAAATTCACATGCAGTTTTCAAATGTGAGACTTTAAGCTTCCTGCATCATGCATCTAGGTTACATTCACAGGCCCTTGGGATACAAACTTACTCTTCTTTATGATGCTTACTTAATTGGAAATATTTGAGAAACACTAGGCAGAAAAATGTCTGGGTAGGTGCTCCGGGTGAATACTGAAGACCTTGAGAACAAGGTGGCACAGAAGTGTGTAAGTGTGTGTGTCCTTGAGAATAAGGTGGCACAGAAGTGTGTAAGTGTGTGTGTGTGTGTGTGTGTGTGTGTGTGTGTGTGTGTGTACATGTGTATACCAACTTCTAGGTATGGGTGCTGGGATGAGAAGAATGGTGTGGAAAAGAATGCTGGGTTTGATGAGTGATGTCTGCCATGTATGAAAAATGAGAAGGGAGAGAAGCAAATTTGGGCCAGGATTTATCCCTGAGATCACTCTATTTCTCCTTCCTCGTAAAAGCACCAGTGAACCTGTAGCCAGGAAGGGGTAGGAGACATGTCACTATTCTAGTCCTGATTCTTTCCTTCCATCTTCCTTGTACCGTGATGTCACTGCCATTCTCTTATATCCCAACCTGGTTCATGGCCTTTAATGGCTCACCCCAGACTGATGGCTTACAGACATCAGAAGTATTATTACAGAGAGTTCTCAGCTATTTTGCAGTTCTAAATTCAGAGTTTTATATAGAGAGCCTTGATCAACTCTATGTTTATCATTTCAACTACTGCTGTTCCTAATCTATGATAGTTCTGGCATGTATGATGCTGGAGTTCAGGGAATTTTTTTTTCTCCTCTAACATGTGCTCTATGGAGTTGTCCATGGCACCTGCATGAACTAGCTTCTTTCTCTGAGTCTAGAAGAATTTCACATGCTGGAAAATTGTGCGGGAGGATCTTCTAGGGAGAGGGTTCAGTGAGTGCAAATGAATACACTTGTAAAGCTGACATGAGGGGATACTGACAAGTGGTTCTGTGTGTGCTGAGACCCTCCTGGGAAAAGGGGAAGGACGAGGGAAAGGTGGATAGGGGCTGGGCTGTGAAACACTCAAAGCTGCTGGGTGCCATACTGACAACTTCAGCTTTTATTCTCTGTTGATAATGGAGAATCATTTGAGGATTTCTTCATCAAGACAGGAGCTCTTTCAGATTGGTGTTAAGAAAGCACTCTGGCAAATGTGGAAGGTCAGAGTGGGGAGCAGGGTGATGGGTGGGAGGTAAGTTAGGGGGCTTCCACAGCAGTCCTTTGAGACATGGTGAGGCCAGACCTTTGGCCAGTGGGTAGCAAGAGGGGTTGGGATGCAGAGATTTTACAAAGTACAGTGGGTAGAACTTGGAGATGAAAAAGACTTCAAAATCATTTCTGTTTCTGGCTTGAACACGTGGGTGCATGGTGATGCTGTTAAGTGAAATGCGGATATAGAAAGAGACAGTCAATGTAAAACACTTTCAGAGATAATAGCACTCCATTGCAAATGTAATGTATTAATATTAAAATCATATTTCACTGAACTTTTCTTTAAGGAAATGGTCATACACAGTATTGATTATACAGATGTAGAGAAACCATTAGGAATCACAAAGCTAGTGCTTTTGTAAAAACCATACAAAAAGTGCAAACGATAAGCGCTTTTAATTTTTAATTGATGCAGGGAATCTGCAATGTCAAGTTCATGTATAAGGTGATTAAGTTTTATAGATTTTACTTTATTAGCAATTTATGATAGGGAGAAGCACTAACCAGTTCTGACTGAATATAGGTTGATTGCATAACTGCATCCTTATAATATCATTATTTAGCATCCATAAACGTTAGTGAAGTTTTAAACCTTAGAGAACAAAATAAAAGCTTGACAAGTTCTGATAAGATGTATCAAAAAGATCCTTGATAATATATTAACCTATTTGGTAATTTATTAAAGCAACAGGAGGATTTGCTATTTACTTAACTTTTACTCATGATTGTCTTTTTTAAATATTATTTTAAATTGTGGTAAGAAGCACATAATGTAATATTTACCATCTTAACCATTTTTAAATGTAGTTTAGTGATGTTAAGTGCATTCACCTTGTGCAACCATCACTGCCATCCATCTCAAGAACTCACTCTACCCATTAAACAATAGCTCCCCATTCTCCCTACTCCCAATCCCTGGCCACCACCAATCTCCTTTCTGTCCATGAATCTGAGTACTCTAGGAGGACTCATTATTTCTTCAGCAAGAGAAGATAATATAGTTTCCTATAACCTCTAATTGATGCTCTGTGTTGGCTAACATGTGACTGACTCATTGTCAGAATAACTTTTGAAAGGTTTTAAAGCAGCACAGTGCATTGGGCTTGGTAGAAAAGTAGCATATTCATGATCCTTGGAAAAGTCCTTGAGATGCTGCCCAGTTCAGATCAGGAGCTAACCAGCAGTGGCTGACAGGCAGTAGTCTGAGAGTATAGAATCTGGAGTTGCTTTGTGTTTGAACCATGGGCCACCATTTTCTAATTGTGCAGGGCTGAGCAAGTTGATTGAACTAGGAGAGTCTCAGTTTCTTCATCTGTAAATCAGTAGACCCTTCCTTACAGTGTTGTTATGAGGCTTCAATGAGTTATTATGTATGAAAGCACTTAGAACAGAGGCTAGCTTATACTATAAGCATTTAATCAGTATTAAATACTATTATTTCTCAGGTAAGTTGCTTTCCTGATACCTTGTATTGTCAGTCTGAGCTGACCAGGGAGCACAATTGAACCATGGTTATAGAATATTTTAAGACATCGCTGCAGTCAATGTATTTGAAATCAGCTAGAACTCGTATGTAAAATATGGTCGTGGTTAGTAAAGTTTATGGAGTTCTACTTTGGGCCTATGTGTTTCTATAGTTTTGATAACGGAAATATGAAGTGTGAAAATTACTAAGGCTTTAACATGGTGACTCACAACCCTGACTACACTGTCTACTATTCAAAAAGATTGTGAATCAAAGCATCAAGGGTTGCCCAGGTTCCTCTGTATCACGACAGAATCTGGGCATGAGGTGGACTGTGGCTCCAGGTAGGGATTTTCTTCCTTTCCATTAGTTGGAATCCTCTTCCGCTTCCCCCAGGACATAGTGGAAGAAATTGATTGGTTCACTTGAAAACTCAAGAGGTTCCCCCCATTCAGCCCTATTCTTTAATAGTTTCCTTCCCATTATTCCACATTCACAGGCTAAAACAGGGTTGTTCTTTCTCTAAGGATAGAGGTTTTGTCACTTATTTACAATATTTTCTGATTGATATGGTAAGGCAAGAAGGATTATATCAGCAGCTCTGTATTCAGAAACCTGGTGATAGCAACTCACTTGTGAATACCTGGTTCATTTTTCTTGTTTGAAAACTGTGTTCTCTGAAGTCTGATTCTCACTGTTATGTCTCCATGGCCCATAACAATGCTTGGCACGAAAGAGTGTTCAAGGGGTGCCTGGATGGCTCAGTCGGTTAAACATTCAACTCTTGATTTTGGCTCAGGTCATGATCCCAAGGTTCTCGAGATAGAGTCCAGTGTCTGGCTGTGTGATGACAGCATAGTGCCTGCTTGGGATTCTCTTTCTCTCCCCCTCTCTCTCTCTGCCCCTTCCCCACTCACATGCTTGTGCTCTCTCTCTCTCTCTCTCAAAATGAGTAAACATGGAAAAAAAAACTTTAAAAAGAGTGTTCAAAACATATTTTTTGAATGAAAGAATACATAAATGAATCAGTGAATAGCTAGTTTTCTCTGGTGGAGAAGTGAGGAGATCACAGGGAGACATCTAGAAGCAAAAAAGTCTAAGCCCTGTGTACTTGTGCCTGTGAGAACACGCACAAGTTTTCCTTGTTCTTTTGCCAGACAGGACTCACTCCTCCATTGCTAAACCAGCCTGTATTCTTGCAGAGAGCCTGGGAGTAAGGGCATCCCAAGAGGATGCTGAGATTCCCAAAGCAGCTTTTTTCATGGAGCAAATTAAGGACAAATACAAATCATTGTGGGATTTTGACCTAAATCTTAACCCATTTATTTTCTTAAAATAAATCCCTTTTTTTCTAGTGCCTTTAAAATGTTTGTAAAAAAAAAAAAAGCACCATGCTATCATTGTTGCTTTCTAAATGGAAGACTTTGAAAATAAATGATACGAGTGACAAAACTCCAATGGCTTGTAATTAATGAACATTTTATGAAGTTTATCTAACCATTTGTAAGACAATAGGCTCTACAAGTTTTGCATTTTTTTCCAGTGTCTCACTTTTGTGAAATTGCAACTCACAATTTTATTTTTTTTTAAATTTTTAATGTTTGTTTGTTTTTGAGAGAGAGAGAGAGAATGAGCAGGGGAGGGGCAGAGAGAGAGGGAGACACAAAATCTGAAGCAGGCTCCAGGCTCTGAGCTGTCAGCACAGACTTGATGTGGGGCTTAAACTCATGAACCATGAGATCATGACCTGAGATGAAGTTGGACGCTTAACCCACTGAGCCCCCCAGGGGCCCCTTCACAATTGCACTTCTTAAATCACATGTGCCTTCCTTTTTCAATTTGTTTTAGCTTATCTTTCCAAGTGCATACAGTTACACTTGCTTAGCAGATGTTAGTAGCAGGTATTTAAGTTCGTATAATAGTGATATGCATAATCTATTAAACATCCTCCACATGTCAGGCTGACTTTTAATTTAATTTCATTATACTATTTAATTTTTTTAAAATACTGAGATGTAATTTACATATAGAAAAACAAACAAATCTTATTTGTACTGGCAGGTAGATGCACATCAGGTACCAATTCCCTAAATCAAGAAAGAACATTTCATGCAGGAAGGCTCATTCATACAACTGCTCCCAGTCAGTCCCCCATTTCCAGAGGCAATCGTTATTCTGGCTTCTATCACCACATAATAGTTGTACCTGTATGAAGGGAATATTTTTGTATCTGACTTTTTTTCCTTCTCTCCTTTTAAATTTTACTTTATTTTAATTCCAGTTAACATACAGTGTTATATTAGTTGCAGGTGTAAAATATAGTGATTCAGCACTTCCATACATCACCTGGTGCTCATCACAAGTGCACTCCTTCATCCCCATCACTTATTTCACCCATCCTCCCACCCACCTCCCCTCTGGTAGCCATCAGTTCCCTATAGTTCAAAATCTGTTTCTTGGTTTGTCTCTCTCACTCTTTTTCCTTCTCATTTGTTTTGTTTCTTAAATTCCACATATGAGTGAGATCATACAGTATTTGTCTTTCTCTGACCGACTCATTTTGCTTAGCATTAGACTCTTTAGCTCTAGCCATGCTATAGCAAATGGCGAGCTTTCATTCTTTTTTATGGCTGAGTAATATTCCGTGTGTGTGTGTGTGTGTGTGTGTGTGTGTGTGTGTGTGTGTGTGTATAAACACACACACCCCACATCCTCTTTTTCCATTTATTAATCAGTGGATACTTGGGCTGCTTCCATATCTTGGCTATCATAAATAATGTTGCTATAAACACAGGGGTGCATGTATCCTTTTGAATGAGTATTTCTGTATTTTTTGGGGTAAATACCTAGTGGTGAGGTTAAATTTCTGAGGATCCTCCATACTGTTTTCCATAGTGGCTGCACCAGTTTGCATTCCCATCAAAAATGTGAGAGGGTTTCTTTTTCTCCATATCCTGGCCAAAAATTGTTATTTTTTGGTGATTTGATTTTAGCCATTCTGACGGGTGTGACATGATATCTCACTGTAGTATTGATTTGCATTTCCCCAATGATGGGTGATGATCAGCATCTTTTCATGTGTCTGGCTTTTTTTTCTTAATACATGCTTTTGAGATTCATTCATGTCATTATATATATTAAGAGTTTGTTATTTTTGGGGCGCCTGGGTGGCGCAGTCGGTTAAGCGTCCGACTTCAGCCAGGTCACGATCTCGCGGTCCGTGAGTTCGAGCCCCGCGTCAGGCTCTGGGCTGATGGCTCGGAGCCTGGAGCCTGTTTCCGATTCTGTGTCTCCCTCTCTCTGCCCCTCCCCCGTTCATGCTCTGTCTCTCTCTGTCCCAAATATAAATAAAAAAACGTTGAAAAAAAAATTAAAAAAAAAAAAGAGTTTGTTATTTTTGTATTATTGTGAAATATTCTACAATGTGAATATACCACAATTAACATTTACTTATTGATAAACATTTGGGTTCTACCCTTATTTTTTGGCTGTGATGAGTAAAGCTGCTAGGCACATTATTGAACATACCATTTTGTGGACCTGTAGAAACATTTCTCTTAATTATGTACCTAGAAGTATAATGGAAAGGCATCGGGTAGGCCTCTTTTAGTTTTATTAGAATTCTTTTTTTTTTTTTTTTTTTTTTTTTTTAGTTTTATTAGAATTCTAAACAGTTTTCCAGTGTAGTTCTGTCATTTTGTACTCCTATCAACAACACATGAAAGTTGAAGTTTTCCATATCCTCACCATTACTTGCTATTGTTAGACTCTTTAATTTCAGACATTCTAATGGACTAATGGAATCTCCTAGTGCTTTTTCCCCCACTGAAGTGTATCAAAATATAATTTACATATAATAAAATGCGCTCATTTTAAGTGTACGAGTTGATGAGTGTCCAAAATTGTATAAAACCACGTAACCACCATCCCAATCCATTTTTAGGTATAAGTGTTCTGTAATTGCCAATTAGGTCACATTAATATCTTTTTTTCATATTTTCTATATCTGGGGTTCTGCGATAACTCATAATGCCTAATGCATGCATTTTATGGATGTGGAATGGTGCTAGTTATATATCATATTTGGAAAAATTGGAAAAAATAGTTATTCAAATCATTTTTTAAGTTAAATTTTTTTTTTTACAACTCTAGTTCAGGAAAGCTGTTCTATATCCTTACTGTTTTTCTGTTTTTTGTCTACTTATTTTAACTATTTCTTTTTTTTTTTAAGTTTATTTATTTATTTGAGAGAGACAGAGACAGCATGAATGGAGGAGGGACAGAGAGAGAGAGAGAGAGAGAATCCCAAGCAAGTTCTGTGCTGCCAGCATAAAGCCAGATGTGGGGCTCAAACTCACAAACTGTGAGATCACGACCTGAGCCAAAACCAAGAGTCAGACGCTTAACCGATTGAGCCACCCAGGCACTCCTTAACCATTTCTGAAACAGGGATTAAAAACAATTTTTTTTTAACATTTATTTATTTTTAAGAGACAGAGAGAGATAGAGCATGAGCAGGGGAGGGGCAGAGAGAGAGGGAGACACAGAATTCAAAGCAGGCTCCAGGCTCTGAGCTGTCAGCACAGAGCCTGATGCAGGACTCAAACTCACAAACCGCAAGTTCATGACCTGAGCCAAAGTTGGATGCTTGCTCAACTGGCTGAGCCACCCACGTGCCCCTGAAAGAGGGATTTTTAAGTCTCCAATTATGAAAGTGGATTTTTTCTATTTATCCCTTTAGTTTTTTCAGGCTTTGCTTGATATAACTGAAGCTCTGTTATTTGTTGCATACACATTTATGAGTGTTATATCTTTGTGATAAATTGTCTCTCAAGTAATTATAAAAGTATGCTAATACTCCTTATTTTGAAGTGTACCTCATCTTCCTTTCTTATGTTTGTTGTTTGCATGTATCTTTGTCTACTCCCCAGCTTTTAGTTTATCTAAATCTTTATAAAGCATGTCTTGTATAGACTGCATACCTTTGAGTCTTGCTGTTTTATTCAGTCTAACAATCTCTTCTTTTTTCCTTCAATTTTATTTTTAAAATTAATTATTATTTTTTGTTGCATGTGTGTGTGTGTGTGTGAGAGAGAGAGAGAGAGCACATGCAAGTGAGAGAGGGGCAGAGAGAGAGAGAGAGAGAGAGTGAGAGAGGGAGAGAGAGAATCTTAAGCAGGCTCTATGCCCAGTGCAGGCTCTATGCCCAGTGCAGGCTCTATGCCCAGTGCAAAGCCCAATGAGGGGCTTGATCTCAATACCAGGAGATCATGAAATGGTCTGTTATTTTTAATAGTTGCTATACAGCTAATATCCTTAATTTATCAAATTTTACTTGGAAAATTGAAATTTAGCATCTTTAACCACTTAATCTTTACGTCTGCTCTATGAAGTATGTATTATTATCCAGACTTTGTAGACAGATGAATAAACATGCCCAAAGAGGGTACGTAAGTTGTTTAAAGTAATATATGGGAATATGTGGAACAAAGACATCATCTAAAGAATGGTAGGTACTCAAATGGCCCTGATGATATTTAGTTCAGTGTTTTTTTCCATATAGTCATTGCTTATGCAAATGACCTTTATGAATAGCATCAAAAAATATTTGCACTAAGGACTTGGTGAAATATCATCAATGCTTCTCATGAAAGAAATTGACATTTTGAAACTATAAGATTGGTTGCTTTCTTGTTGAAAAATTCTTTAATTACATGGAAATATTATTGATAAGTTTCCCCAGGAGAGCAAGTTGAGGAATTACAGAGGGAAAATAATGAATGTTTTAAACTTTGGAGGTGGAAGAATATTTTAACTTTGGGTTTATTATGAGAATGAAAGGCTGAAGTGATATAAAATGAAGGTAGCCTACATTTATTGATCATATACTATGTATTAAGTGCTTTTCAAATATTATCACATTTTTTTCTCTTTATTTCTTGGCATATGTTGACCAACCTCTTCCCAAACCCTCTACCTCCTAGCCCCTGGTAACCACTCTTCTACACTTTGTTTCTATGAGGTCAACTTTTTTAGATTTCACATTGAAGTGAGATCATGAAGTATTTATCTTTCTGTATCTGGCTTATTTCACTTAGCATAATGTCCTCCAGATTCATTCATATTGTCGTGATTCACAGGATTTTCTTCCTTTTTTTTTAAAGGCTGAGTAATATTCCTTTACATACATGTATATATGTCATTATATATTATGAGCATGGAAATGCAGATATGTCTTTGAGATATTTTCTTTGGATATGTACCCAGAACTGGGACTGCTGGATCCAAATATTAGCACATGTAATTCTTACAATAATCATATGTGGTGGATATGTTTTCATATCTAATTTGCAGATGAGGAAATTAAAGCACAGAAAGGATGCAACGTGCCCAGGATCACATACCTGGAAAAAGAGAACTAGTCAGGTCAACTTGAAAGTCTTTGTTCTTAACCACTATACAAGCTGAAGATACAGAGGAGAGGGTGGTTTTCAGTTTACAGCTCTTCTGGACTCTATTTTTTGTAAGCCTCACAACAACTTTCTGAAGTCAATAAATGCAGTTATGATTTTAATGATGGAAAGATGGAGGCAGTGGCTAGGCAATACATCTAGTATTGCCATCAGGAAAGGTCTGCTGTGTCCAAGACTCCTCCAAGTCACCAGATGGACCTATCCTGGAATGGAATAGAATCAGAAGAGGCAGAACCAGATCAAATGAAGTACAGAGCATGTAGTGGGTTCCAAAGGCTGAAAGTGGAAGAGTTTGAAAATGATTCTGGATACCTATTTTGAAAAGTTTGAGAGAACAACAACAAAAAAAGCAAAACATGGCAAGAAATTTCCATTCTAGAATACCGAGAAATCAGGTAATCTTAGAGTCTAGGAAAGGCTAAGTTTACAATGCAGAAAAGATCCAATTAAAATTTTTTTTCTCCTGCAAGTTTCACACCAAAAACAGATTTTCACTTATCCTCTATATGAATGAGAATTCTGCAAAGGAAGTTCACTGTCTAAAATTAGTTACATGTATTAGAGACAAAGCTGAGTTTTCCCTGTGGGTGAAGCTGAATTTGTTGAATTTTTAACCTTCATTTATGGAAAAAATTTCCTACTTCAGAATTGGACTTAGTAAAGGTTTTGAATCACTTTTGATATATTTCCATTGGTTTTCTTGTAAGTATATAGATTCATACTTTGCAAAACCACAGCACATCTTGCTAATGGCCTGAACTTTTTCTTTTTAAGCCTATAAAACTGAAGTAAAGTAAGTGCTTTAGAGAGTGCCAAAGGACAACAGCCAAACAGTTAACCTTGGTTCCTCACTAGAATGGATTTATTGAAAGAAGATTACCAGCTCTTTCTTTTGATTGCTCCAATTTGTTTGACAGGTTACAATAAGTAGGCATCACTTTGAAATAGCAATAATTATAGTAATAATGAAAGGAAATCATAGTATATTTTATGAGCTAATACTAAAGACAAGCTAATGTGTGTTTTGAGCTTCTGAGAGGAAGAACAGGGTTGCTTCCTGAAATCAGAAAGTATTTTTGTAGTCATAGATATATTGAACTTTGATTTCTAGTATAAACTGAGTTACATCTACGTGTGTTTGTTAGGGACTTGAACAAAATAGTAGAAAGCAAAAAAAAATCTATTATCCATTCAAATGAATTTACTTGATAATCCAATTTTATTGATCATTTTCAGTCTTTCTCTTTGATTCATAATGAGGAATCAGTGAGAAATCTGAAGGATTTTGTTAGTAAAGTAGTCTGGAGAAAGCTTCTCTTTATTTTTGCCTGATGCTGTTTCCTTTTTAAGCTTTAATGATATATATTTCACTAGGGTCCATGAAAAGGGCTAAGTACACAAGACTGAACCATTCTAGAGAAAAATGGCAATATTTGAGATGAGCAGAGACAGATTTAGAGGAGATTTTATAGGTGAGAAGCACAGCTGTATATCAATGATCTTAATATCCTGAATCACATATGTCTGTAACAGCCAAAATATAACATCAGGTTTTTTTGAGCCCACTCAAGTTTCACATGGAATTAAATCTTATGGTTGCAGTGCCCACCTGGAGAACTTCAGTAGATGACATAAATTAGTATTTTGTTATATACACACAAATGTACATATATGCCAAAAACATTTGGGCTCGTCTTCTACATACTGTATACTGACTTGTTTTTTTTTTCACTTTACTGGATATTTTCGACATCTTCTAATATCACTGTTTTTTATCAACATGAAGTCTGTCTAGTATACCATTTTGTAGATGCCCTATAAGCATCAAGTTTTCCAGCTCTGAAACTTTGTGGGTTTTTTTTTTTCCATTTTTTCACTACTGAAATACTCCTTGATTTTGAACATCTTTGTATTTGAGTCTTTGGTCACTTTTTTTTGTTATTTCCTTTGGATGAATTCTTTGAAGTGAAATTCTGGGTCAAAAGATATGAATGTTCTTAAGACTTTTGATACAAATTCCTTTCAGAAAGGAAATTTCCTTTCAGAAGGATTGACCTAATATGTATTTCCACTGTGTGAGATTGCCTGTTTATCCAAAAAAATTAGGTATTATCCCTAAAATAATTTTTATCAATTTTAGAAACAAAGACATACTTATTTAATTTTTTGAATACTAATGAAGCCAGTGTTTTTTTTTGTTGTTATATTTGTTGCCATTTGCATTTACTTATGAATTCTTAGTTCAGATCTTTTACTTGGTTTTCTACTATAGTATTTCTCTTGGTAAAAAATCTTTATGCAATAAAGATGGTAGCTTTTTCTGTTACGTATATTTTATTAATATTTTTCAGCTTTTTATTTGATGTGTTTACTGGTGTTTTTGACATATAGAAGTGTTATTCTATGTGTGTGATCAAATCTATTACTAATTTCCTTTCTTTACTTTTATGCATAAAAAAGATTCCTTTACCTTGAGATTGAAAAATACTCATTTTTTTTCTATTCCTTGAATGTCATATTTTTTTATATTTCAACATTTAATCAGTTTTGAATTGGATATGGAAGCCCATCTTTATTTCCAACTTAACCAATCACTTTAGCATCATTTACTGATTATTTATTATCATCCTCTGATTTGAATTACTACCTTTACAATCTACTAAATATGTATTTTTACTTATATTGCTTCTGAACTTTCTGTTCTGTTACACTGATCTGCTTATTAGCATACTAGTTCTACTCTATTTTAATTATTGTAGCTTAGTAATATATTTTATTGTCAGGTAGTATGGTTTCCCCTTTATTTTTGTGTTTTTTTTAAACATGTACTTGGCCAGGGGCATCTGGCTGGCTCAGTTGGTAGAACATGTGATGCTTGATCTCAGGGTCATGAGTTCAAGTCCCACGTTGGGTGTAGCGCCTACTTAAAAAAAAAAAAGTAGCATTAAAAAAATGCACTTGGCCATTCTTTTGTCCTTATTCATGAACCTTAGCATTTTTTTCTTGGACTACAAAAATAAAATAAAAGACAGCAAATATTTGGTTGAGATGGATATGCTCTCCATTTATTCAGGTATTCTTTTATGTTTTTTCAGAGGTGTTTGACAGTTTTTCTCACGTACTTTCTGTACACTTTTCCTTCTTCTTTGCTCCCTTTTTTCCCCAGTTAGTCTTCTGGACTAATTTGCCTGAAGCATTCCTAAGGTTGTTGTCATCTCTGCCTCTGTAATGGCGACTTTCCTCCTTGACATATCGAAGTGTTTACCTATATAAGTCCACCTTTACCTGTCTAAGTCCAAATCCCGTTCCCTTTAAAATCCAGCTTCCACCCCCTCCCCTTTCCAATTTTATCTCCTGTTACTCCCCAACACATGCCTTTTGCCCAGAACAATTTGGCTTTTTTGCCTTCCCTCAATGAAGAATTTTAGTTTTCTTGCCTCTGCTCCTTTGTTCACATAATTTTCTCTGTCTGGGTTGTCATCCCTTCTGTTTTTCCTAATGGTAACAAGTATAGCAGGATGTCTACTGATGAGAACAAGAGACTAAAACCTCTGGAAACCATGTGTTATGAAGAGGAGTTGTGAGAACTGACAAAATTAGGCATATGGCCTGGGAAGGCCTTTAATGCCTCTGAGCCTTAATTAATCTCTCTGTAGAATGAGGACAAGAATAGGACCCACCTCATAGGATTGTTGGAGCGATAACATGGGGTGATGCAGGTAAAGCACTTGGCAGCATGCTTGAGGCATAGTGAATGCAGTGAATGCTAAAAAAAATTAACTGACGTGGGAGGCGAAATAAAGTGTTCTTCATCCAAAGATGTCCATGTACCAATCCCAGCAACCTGTGAATGTTACAGGGCAAAAAGGACTTTGCAGATGAGATTAATAAGGACCTTGAGATGGGGAGATTATCCTGGATTATCCAGGTGGGCCCAGTGTAATCACAATGGGCCTCATAAGAGAGGGACTGGAGGGTCAAAGTCAGAGAAGGAGATGTGATTACAGAAGCAGAGGTCAGAGTGATGGGAGGAAGGAATCGAGGCAAGGAAATGATTCTCCCCTCAGAACCTCCAGAACAAATGCAACCCTGACCACAACTTGATTTTAGCCCAGACTTCTCAGCTGCATAAATGTAGGCTGATAAATATGTGTTGTTTGAAGCCCTTAAGCGTGTGGTAATTTGTTATTGCACTAATAGGAAATGAATACAATGTTATAATTAATTTTACCATCATCATTAGAGTAATTATTAAACCTGGAAAAAAGAAGCCTTAGGATATGATCACAGTCTTCATACAATTAAGGAATTTTCATATGGAAGAGTGATTCTAGGTGGTCCAGGTGGCAGAACCAAGGTCAATGGTTGGAAGTTATAAGGAAAGACATTTTGAGTAATTAAAAAAAATCACTTCCCGAAAGTACAATAAAAGTAAATTACTGCTATACTGGAGTAGTTGAAGCAGCCACTGGATGACCTCTTATTGAATAAGTTGTTCATGCACCCTGTAGAGATTGGGACAAAATTTCAGTCTTTGAACCTAGCTTGCATGCCTTTCCTTTTGGTGTGTTTTCATTGTCATGCCAGCAAAAGTGATTGCTTATGCACATTCTCTCTGTGTTTTGTTCCCATTACTCTTGGATGTCCCACCTCCATGGTATTTATCACATATGACCTTATGTTAAATATTTAGATTCCAGGACTCTTGAGAACCTGGTCAGTGTCTTGCACAACTTAGTAACTTTCACATGGCTTGGCATGGTTTCTCGAGCTCACCAAAAATATGTTGAAGGAAAGATTAAATTCATCACAGTTCAAGTGTATAAAATATTCATATTTTCATCCATCTTCCTTTGGGTTGGTTCATGGAATGAGAGACTATTTCTGCAATTATTTTAATGTTGATTCGGATTTTTATTTTGATGAAGTTATGAAACCCAGGACATGTGGGTAATACCTGTTGAAAGGAATGTCTACTTCTCCACCTTAAAATCTCTAAGATAATTAGTGTTGTTTTAAGACCCTAAGTTTGTAGGCTTCCTATTACTAAATGCTTTCCATTTGTCTTTTATACAATTTGCCTACAGGATATTTGAAATCCATGCAGTCTCTTGGAAACTTGAATTCTATTCCTGATCTGTACCAACCTTAAACCCAGGCCAGAGGGAACTCTGTGACCTGGATCTTGTTCTTAAGAGGGCTCTGTGTATCACAAACACTGAGACCCAAAGATTTAAAGACTTAAAAACTCTCCCTTCTTGTAAAACTTATTTTTTTCCAAGTTCAGAAACCAATTGAGCAAATGAGACCAGGCAAGGACTCAGAGGTGAGATTGTGGGAGTCCACAAGGAAGAAAGAGAATATTACAGCTTCTGTCCTGGACTCCAAAGGGTGCTGAGGCTGCCCGGGCTCCCCAGGTAACTGCACTCCTGCTCTCTGCTCTGCTCAGGCAGGCTTGTTTTGGGAGGCCTCTGGAAATCCCAAGTCTGGGAATTGGGAGTTGCAGGAGAAGCTTGGTTCTGTGAGTCCTCTCAGGGTTCCCGGAGGCCCAGCTTCTGTCCTGCCCCCGCATTTTCATGCCCTCGTTCAGGCTTGCCAGGAGTAGGGAGGGCCCTGTAAGAGCGGCTCCTTAGCCTCTAGCTCTTGGGGCCCAGGAGAGAATGTGGGCTGGGAAGAGGCACAGTGTGATTTATTGCTTTTATATATGAAATTTGTGCTGTAAGCCTCTATTTGCACTCTTGCCTCAGGCCCAGCAAATGTTAGGGGAGGACCTTCTTCTGACTCTACCAGCTTTTAACTTTTATCTTGGACTTAAATAATTTTTTAAAATAAAAAAGAAGATAATATTTTTGTTTAGAGGTGACCACAGAATGGCTTTTTGTCTAATTTGTTCACTGTTATATCCTATACCTGTAGGGGTGCCTGGTACAGAGTGGGTGCTCAACACATTTTGGTGAGTAAATGCATAAAATTACTATTTTCTTCTTCAAAAAACAATTTTATTGAGGTATAATTGACATACAACAAACTGCACGTATTTAAAGGGTGTATTGAGTTTGACATGTGTAAATCTGTGTAACCATCATGACAATCAAAATAATGAACATTCCCACACCCGAAAAAGTTTTTTTGGTGCCCCTTTATATTCCATCCCTTCCACCCCTAGCCCCCAGTCTGATTTCTGTTACTATACTAGTTTTCATTTTTTAAGATTTTATATAAATGTAATTATATAATATGTACTCCTTTTTGGTTTAGCTTCTTTTATTCAGTATCATTATTATAAAATTCATCCATATTGTTGGGTGTGTCAATATTTCACTCCTTTTTTATTGCTAAGTCCACTGCATGGAAACACCATAATTTGTTTACCAATTTTATCTGTTGAGAACCACTTGAATTGTTTCTGATTTGGGGCTGCTACAAATGAAGCTGCCGTGAACCCTATGTACAAGTCTTCATATGGACATATGCTTTCATTTCTCTTGGGTAAATACCTGGGAGAGAATGGCTGGATCATAAGGTAGGTATAGTTTTAAGTTTGTAAGAAACCACCAAACTTTTTTTCAAAGTGCTTGTGCCATTTTATATTCCCACCACCTTGTGAGAGTTCCAGTTCCTTTGTATCCTCACTGACATGTCGTATTGTCAGTCTTTTTAAGTGTGGCCATTCTAATAGGTGTGTAGTGATTTTTCATTGCACTGTTAACTTGAACTTCCCTGATGACTCATAATGTTGAACATCTTTTCTGTTCATATTTGCCATCCACATATCTTCTTTGATGAAGTATCTGTTCAAATCTTTTGCCCATGTTATTATTACATTTTTTTCTTACTGAGTTTTGAGTGTACTTTATATATTCTGCACACAAATCCTTTCTCAGATATGATTTACAGATGTTTTCTCTCATTCTGTGGCTTGTCTCTTCATTCTCTTAACAGTCTCTTAGAAGAGAAGAAGACTTATTTTTTATTAAGTCCAATTAATCGATTTTCTCTGTTATGGATTACTGTCTTTTATGGATTTTACTCTTGTATCTAAGATATCTTTGCCTAACACAAGGCTGACGAAGGTTTTCTCCTATTTTTTTTCTGGAACTTTTATAATTTCAAGTTTTGCATATAAGTCTAAGATCCATTTTGAGTTAGATTTGTATATGGTGTGAAATACGGCAAGAACTAACTTCCTTCCCCCTTTCCTCCCTCCCTCCCTCCCTCCCTCCTTTCTTTCCTTCCCTCCTTCCTTCCTTCCTCCCTCCTTAAGTGGATAGCTGTTTTTTCTGGTATTATTTGTGAAAAGACTCTCCCTTCTCTCCTGAATTGCCTTTTTTGAAAACAAGTTGTCCACAAACTCTCTTGCACTGTTAGTGGGAATGCAAACTGGTACAGCCACTCTGGAAAACAGTATGGAGGTTCCTCGGAAAGTTAAAAATAGAAGTACCCTATGAGCCAGCAATTGCACTACTAGGTATTTACCCAAAGAATGTAAAAATACTAATTCAAAGGGATACATGTATCTCTATGTTATAGCAGCATTATATATAATAGCCATATTAGGGAAGTGGCTCAAGTGTCCATTAATTGATGGATAAAGAAGATGTTATATATATATTACTTGTTATATATATATATATATTATATATATATATATACTTATATATTATATATATGTTATATATATATATATTACTTGTTATATATATATATAACATATATATATAACATTATGCTAAGTGAAATAAGCTCAGAGAAAGACAAACACCATATGATTTCACTCATATGTGGAATTTAAGAAATAAACAAAACTAGCAAAGAGAAAAAGAGAGGGAGAGAGGCAAACCAAGAAACAGACTCTTAACTATAGAGAACAAGCTGATGGTTATCAGAGGGGAGGGGATGGGGGATCGGTGAAGTAGGGGATGGGGATTAAGGAGTGCACTTGTCCTGATGAGCACTGGGTATTGTATGGAATTGTTGAATTGCTATATTGTACACCTGAAACTAATATAACACTTTATGTTAGCTAATCAGAATTAAAATACAAACTTAAAAAAAGAGTTGTCCATGTAAGTGTGGGGTCTATTTTTGGACTCTTTATTCTGTTCTATTGATCTGTCTTTAAGCCAGTACTATACTCTCTTGATTATTATAGTTTTACAATAAGTTTGGACATTAGGTAGTGTTTGCCTCCAACTTGAGTCTCCTTAAAGAAATGATTTTTGAATCAAAGGGAAATTCTGAAGTATTATTTAGAAGAATCTTCAGTGTTTCAGAGCTAGAATTTGTTTTGGGGAGCAAAGATGTCTATATGACCTTTGTTATTGTTTGTGCTCTGAAAAAAATGGAGTTACTATATTATTTACTGGAGCATGCACAATCTCTAAAGCTAATGTATAAATCATGTCACTAACTTTTTAACTATTATTTAATGTTTTCCGGCAGTTTAAAATTTTACATTACTAGTTTGAATATTTTCCAATCACAACGAGACAGTCAATATTTACTCTATTCTTTTTCAATCTTTCTCTACCCCTTAGATTTATATCACCCATGTGAATCCATGTGGATATAAATGTCTTGTTTTCAGATAAATCTTTGAGTTATGAGCTCTTTTTCTAGGTTTGTAAGCTCTGCATCTTGGAAAATATTTGTTCAAGCTTCAGTTTGGCAGTTACCCAGATGTGTCTTGTCATTTATTTTTCTCCTGAGGCCCTTTGTCGTACTCTCTTCCAGACGTGCTCTGTGTACCTCATTTATAAAGATGCTTCCTGATGTGTAATCTTTTTAGAGTGCGGTCTTGACTTGCTTTGCATAGTTTTTTTCTTGACTACCCCTGCTGTAAAGGGAATGAGGGGGAAAGTGACAAAGTGGGTTGATTGCCTATTAAAGATAAATGAGAAGAGAAAAGATAAATACATTGTCTATAACTTATTATAATTATAAAAAATTATTGTAAAGTGGAGAACAAATATAATTATAAAATATATCTTTATAAAAGATACTAATCTTTTTATCTTAAATCTAAATATAATTAATTATATTTATAGGTAAATATAATGACCCTGTTCTGATCCTTACAACCCTGATTTCAGGTTATAGTTTTTCCTGTCTCTGCTCTTTAGGTGCTTGGCATGAACTGTGACTCTCAGAAACCCATGGTTTCGAATCTAAGCCAGATTTGCCAGAGTTAAGGGGGATGATCTATGTGATGCCAGGGAAATGCTGCCTCAGAAGGCCTCAACTAGAGGGGCCATCTTCTGTTCTCGAGAGGGTGAGGCATGAACGGTGCAGAATGTTGGCTGTGTAAAGGCAGGTGGCCCTTCTTTAGAGTATAGTGGAAGGCAATTGGTGTTTTCTAATGTCAAGAAGCTAGCACAGTCATAATTTAACATTTTTTCTTTTGATTTATAACCTATAACTTTAACTTTTATCTTTAAACCCATACTTGCTGGGAAACTGATCTAAAACACCCTTGTATCTTCTTATGAACTTGTCCAGGACACAGAGCTGAGAATTCTAAGTGTTGCATCTGTGTCTTCCACCTTGATTAATAATAGTAATAACAATAATAATGGTAGGTAATAGTTATTTAGCCCTTACTACGTGCCAGGCACTGTTCTAAGGGACTTACATATGTTAACTCATTCATTCATGACAACCACCCTGTGGATGAGGTCTATTTCTATCCTTATTTTACAGAAAATTGAGGCACAGAGAAGTTAAGCACTCGCTGAGGTCACACAGTTAGGAACAGAGCTGTTACTTAAACACAAGTGATCTGCTTCTTAGTTGGGAGGGGACTCAATCCTCTGATTTTAAATGAAGAGAGGACTGAAGAGGGTAAATGATCTGCCTCAGAGGCACCCGCTGTCTAGGAGCCAGAGCAGGGATTTGTCCTCAGGTACTTGTCACTCCCTCGTGGGTGCTTTTCCACAGTGCTTTTTCCCTGCTACCCTCTGTTGCCTGACTATAATCCCCTTTCCCCTGGGCTACCCTTTCTTCAAGTCTCACAGAGCTCTCTTTCTGTTATCCCTGCCTGGGCTGGAGAACTCCCTAAGCTTCCTGACTTAATGAGCAGTGCTGGTGTTGCAGGCTCTGTGGGTGAGAGGGTTGGGTCGTCCCTTGTGGCTTGCTGTTTGATCATTTTCTTACAGCATGCACTTGAAGAGTCAGCACAAAGCATCTTTAATGCTGGCACTGAAGAAGTTTGGCTACTTTAATATTCAGACTCATATCCGATGAAGCTGGGATTGCTTTCCAGCAGGCATTACCCACATCGATCCAGATTCCCTATAATGCCTTCAGGAAGGCATTGTAACAGCTGCGTGCTGCTGGTGGGCAGACAGCTGACCATGCAGAGAGGGCTTCAGAGTTGCCCATTCTGTGGCTGACCTATTTGGGTGACTGTGTTCCAGTTAAAATCCTTTTAGAGTTTACTCTGCTGTCACAAGAAAATCATACGTAAGAGTAAACACATGCCAAAAATACTATTTTTGAGAGAAAACTCTTCAAAAACCAGTGCCCGATTGTACAGTTTGTGTATACAAGGTACAGTTGTGTACCTTGGGATACCATAGTCATTAGCGTTATTTGACAAGTATTTTTGGTTTTCCTCTGGGCACACTCCCATTCCCTGGAAATTAGGAATGGCCGTGTGATTTACTTTGGTCGATGGAACATGAATGGCAATGTCATGCACCTCACTGAGGTGAAAGTTTTAAGAGCTGTGTGCTTGGCCACATTCCCCTTGCCCTGCTTCCTATAGGTGGAGAGGTGGGGCCTTTCTCAGGCTGGTCGGCGTGTGAGGACTGTGGAGCCTGCCTGGACAGGCCGCACGAGCAAGAAATGAAACGTTCTGTACCCCTTTGCTTGCCTGTTTGTTTGTACTTTTCATATGACAGTAATTACAGATTTATAAGAAATTGCAAAAATAGTACAGAGAGGTCCCTTGTACCCTTCACTCAGTTTTCTCCAATGGTTCGATCTTACATAACCATAAAACGCTGTGTTAAGTCACTGAGATTTGGAGGTTATCTCAGCATTATCTATTCTATTTTGATTAATAGAGATGCTTTCCTTTTTAAAAGTACGTACCTTAATTGTAGGGACATGAAACTCTTTCAGACTCACATCATATTTTAATTTCCCCTCTTTTATCAAACAGTATATATATATATTTATATAAATATATATATTTATATACACACATATATTTATTCTCTTTCTGTCAGATCACAGGCTCCCTAAGAGAGCACATCTGATTTACCTTTGAATCCCTCCCAACACAGTAGTGTGTGTTGTGCACTCTAAAATGCGTATTAGTGAATGAATGATAGATTGCTGTGTAGTTGCTAGCTTCTTAGGTAGAAAGGATGGGAAATAAGAAGCTCATCTGGGGACCTAAAAGGTGCTAAATACCCTGAAATTCACCATCATCCAGCTGCTTCAATATTCAGCTATGAGATCAAGCAGAGATGTGGTGAAAGCCTAGGAGGTTGCATAATACAATATTTGGCAGAAGTGGGACTGGCAGAGAAGGCACTTACCATACAGCTTTATTCATTAGGCATAGAATTCTGTCTTGCACCATTTTTAGGCCACCTTGGTTCCTTATTGCCTATAACTTTTTAGTGGTTTAGAAACTTTATCTGTGAATGTATGTCTTTAAAAAAGTTTTTTTCATGTTATTTTTGAGAGAGAAAGGGAGAGAGAGGGAGGAGGGGTGGGGGAGGGGAAGAGAGAGAGGGGCAAACATAGAATCTGAAGCAGGCTCCAGGCTCTGAGCTGTCAGCACAGAGCCCGACGTGGGGCTCAAACTCACGAACCATGAGATCATGATCTGAGCCGAAGTCGGATGCTTAGCCGACTGAGCCACCCAGGTGCGCCGAACGTGTATATTTTTAGAGTCATGGTTTTCATACTGAAATCGTGGTACCTCTCTCTTCCCCACTATTAGATTTTTCCACCATCTACCTTTGGCCTATGGGACCCCAAAATCACACTGCCACTTATAGTTAGCAGTGCATTTACCCCTGTGGCATAGCAGGGAGGAGCTGGCCAGGTGTTATCAGAGAACCCTTCTGTAGGTGCATCTTAGCGAGCCATTGTCTGAGAGAAGAGCTGGGACATATTTGGACCACTGGTGTCTGGATTAAGGCAGTTTGCAGTTCCTGTGCTGCTGGTATGCAAAAAGATGCTCTGCAGCCTTCACTGCAGGCCACAAAACACCCACTCATCCTCACCAATCTCTTCTTTCAGGCCTCTGTCATCTTCCCTCTGTGTTCCTATCTAGTGTCTTCCACAATCCTCTTAAGGTGGGTTTTGTCCAGCCCAGAAATGAGCACAGCTCTCCAGGGAGAGTCAGGCTTGTCGGAACATAATCCCTGGCTTCGGTTTAGGTATTACAGCCAGCCTCTCTCTCCCTTTTTTCCTCTTGCCCTCCCTCTTCCCCTGCACCCCCTCCATTATAATGGTTCTACTTAACCCAATACTTCAATACCGAGAAAATGATTCCATCATGGTGTAGACTTGATCACATTTAATTCTTCAGCTCTCCTTTTAGAATAAAAATGAAGGACAAATGTTTGAAGGCCTTCAGGAAATAATTGAAAAGATACACACCAAATGTCCACGTCAGGAGAGATGATTCTGAACTATCGTTAAAGATGTAAGGTTGCATTTGCCAAGCTACATTCCAGTGCGAGACGAACGAAAGTAAACAAGCCTCCTGAACTCATTCCCAGGGAGGTAAGTAGGGTGATAACTTATTTTGGGCCTATATGGCTCATTAAACACCCAAACACCCTGTCCATTGGCTTGTATGGGAGAACTTAGAGCAGATACCAAGATGAGTGGAAACAAATCATACCTAGGCTGCAACTTCTGGAAGTATGTCTTAAAGAACTATTTGAGATCAAAATACTTGTCTCAAGTGAAAATATATCCAGAGGAAATCATAAGGAAGTTTGACACAGAGCAGAGGAGAGAAGGCATCAGACAGGGCTATTATGGGTTACTTGGGGTGGCTGACCTGAGCCTTTTGTTGAAAGCAAGGTAGAAACCGATTTGAGAAGGCTGAGCTTCTTATTTGTGAAGGACAGACAATGACTGAGGCTTTCTCCTGGGATGAGGCTGCCTGACTTATTTTCAGTTCCAGCCGGATAGTCCTTGGAGCGGATGTAAAGAGTTATGGAGTCTATTGTTTTCTCAATAATGTTTCCATGACTAGTTGCTAGGACTGCGTATGCAATGAGTGTGGGCTGGTGAATGACTGGGTGGGCAAAATAAAATGGTCTGCTCAGGTTGCTATGACAGCCAACAGGAGGGCAAGTCCGGTGAGAAAATGAACCCAACCGATGCAAAGGAGAAAAGTGCAGTAAGAATCACACATGTGCATGTCCTTTGTTGGCTGTAGATTCATTTAGTGCCCCCAGATCTTCATCTGGTTGCATGCTTCTTGCCATCCAGATACCAGCTGGAACGCTGCTTCCTCAGAAGGGCCCTCCTTGACCACCTGCTCTAAATACCACACCCCACGTCCCAGCACTCTCTGCCAGTCAAGTCTGTTTCTTTTCTTTGTACTCATCATTAGCTGATGTTGTGTTTTGGGTTATTTGTGTATTGTCACTAGCATGTAATTACCATGAAATCAGGTGCCTGTCCTTCCCCCATGGTATCCTCAGAGCCTTGCGTGGATCCTAGCACCGAGTAGGGGCTCAGTAAACATTTGCTAGACGAAAAACCGCGTACTGCTTGTGGGGAAATCCTGTATGACTCATCTTTGAATTTTAAATTTCTGGCTCCAAAGCATTTATTGAGCAAATGTAGGCTACTGTAAAGCAGGGAGATAATTCCTGTGACCTTTGTCTTCCTTGTCATTTGGTCCCAGGAGCTGTCAGCCAAAACAAAGTGTGGAAGGAACTCAGGGGCTTCCAGTGAGCTGCTCAAAATTATGGTTTTATGGTCAGACTGGGATTGGAAACGTGGCATTCTGAATATGGAGATGAAACAGACACAGCTTGCTAGAACATAGAACAATAATCACTAATAGTTATGAAGCACTTACTATGTGCCAGCTCTTGCACTGAGCACTTTATATACACTGTGTCACTGAATCCTTACAACAGAATAAAGGAGTGAGTTCTATTATTGTACCCATTTTACAGATGAGGAAGCTGAGGCACAGAGCGTTCAAGTGACTTACCACACATCACCTAGGTTTTCAACGGTGGAGCCAGCACTCAAATGTACATCATCGGCTCATGCTGAGAAGTGAGATGGTTACTTGAAAGTGTACTTTCTGCTCATAAATGTGTGTTTTCTTCATCCCTCCTCTTTCTTTCTCTTTCTCTCTTCTTCTTGGTGCTTTTCTAATCCCTTGATATTGTGGTTTAATGCTTTTATATCAGCTTCCCTTTTTTTTCTGTCTGGTGGGGAAATATAAGTATACCGTGACATGTTCAATCGTTCAAAATGTGCAGGTGCCCATAGAAAAGCCAGTGCTGAAGAATGAACTGTGTGAGCCAGGCTACAGAGCCTGGCTACCACAAACTGGCGGGTGCTTAACTCCACCAGGCCTGGAACGAGCGGCACATGATGAGGTTACAGGCTTCTGGCCTGAATTCCGTGGCTAAATGGCTTGGTGACATTGTGTGTGCCATTTAGCCTGTACAGCCTCTGTTTTGTTTTGTCTAAAACTGAGGGTAAGATGGGGCATCAAGGCAGGTTGAACTTAAACTTCTTTGTAAACGCTAAGAACACGTGATAACTTTTCTGCATGACCTGTTGTGCTTTGTGTGGACTCAGTGGTCACGGCAGGCTGCGTAGTGGACAGCTCCCCCTCAGGCTGATAAAACTTTGAAAAATCAGAAAACGCATTTTAATGACTTAAGTATTATTTGACAGCAACTTACTCTGAGTTAAAGCACTTTTCCTGGACCCCCCTGCAGGCTTTCTAGGGGGAAGCTAGAAGGAGAACAAGAACAGTGTGCCTAAAACATTGTAGAGCGGCAGGCAAGGGTCAGAGGTCAGATAGCCCAGAGGTCAAGTTCAGGAGAGTTACATCACTTTCTCAGTAGGGGGAGCAGTTTTTCCCTCAGGGAACGTTTGGCAATGTCTGCAGGTAATTTTGATTGACATGACTCAGGAGTGCCATTGGCATCTAGTGGGTAGACGCCAGGGATGTTGCTAAACGTCGTACAGTGCATACGACAGCTGTCCACACAGAATTATCTGGCTCTAAATGTCAACAGTGCCAAGGTGAAGAAACCCTAAACTAAGGTGGGAGATCACACAAAGAGTCACATCCAGAAAAATCTGAGATCAGAGATCAGAACCCAGGTTAGAAGCAAACTGAATAACAGCAGGCAGGCAATGCAAAGTTGGAGGTTTGGGCCACAGAATGTTAGAAACCCAGCTAAGGATTAGGATTCAGGCCAGACATCTGGAAATAGGCACAGGCCGCCAGCAGCATAAAACATCTAATGTGCCATCTGCTTTCTGAAACAGGAGCCTCTTTATGTTTGTAAGGACCCTCCTGATGCAAGCTTCTTGCTTTGGATCAAGTCTGGTGGGGGCGCCTGGGTGGCTCAGACGGTTAAGCGTCTGATTTAGGCTTAGGTCATGACCTCACGTGAGTTCAAACCCTTCGTCAGGCTCTGTGCTGACAGCTCAGAGCCTGGAGCCTGCTTGGATTCTGTCTCTCTCTCTCTCTCTCTCTCACAAATAAAAATTAAAAAAACAAAAAAAGGAAATAGGCAGGCATACTTGTAGCATCTGATCCTCACTACAGCTATTTGAGATAGGCATGGCCGTTATTATTTCCATTTTACTGCTGGGCCTTCTGAGGCTGTGAGGGGCTATGTGATTGCCACTTATTACACAGTAACTAAGTAACAGAGTCGTCAGCCCCCAAGTCTTAGACTTGTTTGACTGAGAAGGGTGGAGGCCAAAGTCAGGTCACGTGGGCCAGAATAGGCAAGGCCCGGGGTTAGGATAAGGATAGTTCTCCAGAGTCTCCTTCATCAAAGCTGAAAGATGGAAAGGAAGTGGTCAGTGAAGGAGTGTGCGGTTTATGCTCAGATGTTAGCACATGGGAATTTGGGAGAATTTTGTCATCTTTCATTGAACAGACGTCATTAATGAAATCAGGAATTTCACATATTCTGACGATGTTAATTTTAATGATGCTTGAGGTTGAGGATCTAGACTTCTCAGGTGGTGAATAAAAAAATTATAAAGTAAAATAAAAGCATAATGACTTTTTCATCTAGTTGCTGGCCAAAACTTCTTGTTGCTACAGTTCCTTGAACTATATTTTGAAAAAATTAGCTACCTCTTAAAGGGAAGGACTTCAGTATGGGAGCTGTCACCACATTTTCCTTCAGAACAGCATGGGGGCGGTGGGAGGGGGGAAGTATTTCCTAACAACAGATTTAAAGGATCACCACAAATACAAACATTTGCATGGTAAATACTATACAACATCTTATTTTTCTAGAAATCACATTTTGGGCAACTTTCGGAAATGTTTATGAACCAAAGAGTGAACTCTCTACCCTACCCTCACCACCCCCCCCCCATAAATTTAAACCATCAAAATAAGTGTCACAGCATCCAAAATAAAGCTGAAATATTAGCAGAGGTCCATGGGCTCTCCTTCAAAATGTATGTATTTTACGAAGGGTTTGCACGACAAAAACAAGCAACATTGAAATAATAAAGAAAATGTAGAATGGGAGAAAATATTTTCAATCATTCTGCCAGGTTAATGTTTATTGCACAGAATATAATGAGTATGTCCAAATGTAAAAGTACATCGTTAAATTGATAATGGATAAATAGACACAGCCATTATCTATTGAATGTTTGCTACATCCTAGATATTGGGTTTAGCATTTTAAGAACATAATTTCATTTGATTCTAAACAGCACTGCAGGGACAGGTACTATTATTATCCCTATTAGATACATAACGAAGGTTAAGCTTCGAGAAGGTAAGTAATTTGTTCAAATGACATAAAAGAAAGAAACCAGTTAATCAGCTTTTTGAAAGCTGTTGAACCTCACAGCAAAGAAGCAAGAATTAGGCATTGGTTTGTAGCTATGCAGCCAGCAAAAATAGAGAAGACACTGAAACAGGCTGCTGACAAAGCTGTGGGCCGTCAGGTGCACTCCACCATTGAGCGCTGCAGTGTCCTGGGCTGGCTGGGTATTCCAGGAGGCATGGAAGTGCGTATACGATTCACCAGCACTCCCACTCCACAGAATTTTTCTAAAAGAAAAAAAATGAAAGGGAGAATAAATATGTAGGTAGATAGATGTTTTAGTATGTTAGCAATCGCCCATTAATAAGGAAGTGGTGAAGAGCATTGTGGTGGGTTTATAAAGAGGGCCACATGACTGTCTCTATAAACAAGAAATGTGAAGAGTTTCTTCTTCAGGATACCCACTTTGTCAGGATCTTGGAAGGTGGGGTTATTTTTACAGACAGGTGGAGGAGATTATATGGCAACTTGATGGCTTTTTAAGAAACTGATGCAGATAGGCTTTTTTTCCCTGGCCGTTTGTTTTAGAAATGCAGTTTCCCACCTATGAAGCATCATCTTGGTTCTGTATAAAAGCTCATAGCAGCCTTTATTTTTTCTTTATAGCCCTTGACACCATTTGCAATTACATTTTTATTTTCTTTATTACTAGTTCATACGTAACCCTTTTCCCCACTGGCCTATAAGAGGTCCCTTAAGGATATGAACCATCACTCTTGTAACCCTAAGGTTTGGCTTGATGCATGTCACACATAGACCCTTAGTAACAATTTCCTGCATAAGGGAGTGCATATATATTAGAACTTGAGCTCTATGTTTGACTATTGCCTTCAAAACAGAAATATTTCTTAAGATGCTCTCTCCTGTTTTCTTGTAAGTTCACCATATACTGTTCATCGTACTGAGATTTGCCTTTATTTTTAAATTTTTTTTTAACATTTATTTGTTTTTGAGAGACAATGAGAAATAGAGCATGAATGGAGGAGCAGAGTGAGAGGGAGACACAAAATCCAAAGCAGGCCCCAGGCTCTGAGCTGTCAGCACAGATCCTGACGTGGGGCTCAAGCTCACGAACCGAACCGTAAGATCATGACCTGAGCTGAAGTCAGATGATTAGCTGAGCCACCCACATGCCCCTTGCCTTGAAAACGTACCTAAAACAACCTTTATTAGTTCTGGGTATTTTATAATTTGATCCTTCACAATATTATTATTTCACAGTTCCCCACCCCCAACTCCCAGCAGGTCTTAATTTTATCCTGGGTGCTGGTAACAACCTGGTTTGTGTCCTCCGTCTCAAAATTCATTTCTACATGCAATAAATATTCATTAAGCCCCTGTTCTGTCTCAGGCACTGTGTGAGGGCTGGAGATACAGAGCTCAATCTGATTCTGTTCTGGTTTCCTAGGAGGTACTTGGGGATCAGAGAAGGCAGACAGTGCACGCATTACCATGTGGTCGGCTCTGTAGGGGCAGGGAAATGGACAAGGTGCTAGTGGAGATGTGTGAGGGTGTACAGTGACTTCCCAGGGAATGGCTATTTCGTTCTTTGCAGAAAATCTGACTCACTTGTTAATGTTTGTATTTACGTTTATGTATGCGTGTATATTTACATACTTTAGTTTCTGAAATTATGCATGTCGTATTAAAGATAATCTTAAAAGAGGGGCGCCTGGGTGGCTCAGTCGGTTGGACGTCCGACTTCGGCTCAGGTCACGATCTCACAGTCCGTGAGTTCGAGCCCCGCGTCGGGCTCTGTGCTGACAGCTCAGAGCCTGGAGCCTGTTTCGGATTCTGTGTCTCCCTCTCTCTGACCCTCCGCCATTCATGCTCTGTCTCTCTCTGTTTCAAAAATAAATAAACGTTAAAAAAATTAAAAAAAAAAATAAAGATAACCGTAAAAGAAATAGGAGACAAGAATCCTACACTCAAGCATCAGGGACAAAGCATCAGGGATGTTGAGTAAAATAACTGGTGGGAGGATTAATCAGGGAAGGCCACATGGTGGGAGTTAATGTCTCTAAGAACAGGTGGCACAAAGGACTTCTCAGTGGCAAGGAGAAGCAGCACTGCTAATGGAAGTGGTACCCTGAGCAAAGGCATGAGGAGCTGGTAAGCAACACAGGAAATAGCAGATTAACTGGGTTACTGGAAAAGGGTGCAGATACAAAAAGGGCCCAAGTGGGGATGGGGGATGCTTCAAGTCTGGAAATCAGAATTATGGAAATGAGGTAGACAGGAAGACTCTAAGAAGGGAGGTTGGGTATTGAACAGGCTGACCCCAGGATTGGGAAGGATGGGTGAAGGGCTGAAGGATGGGGAACTGGAATGAAGAAGGAAAAACCACCAGGGAATGCCTTTCTGTCTCTGCGAGGCCACAGAGAAGGTAAGGGTCCATAGATACCTTCTGCAGAAGAGCCTGCCTTGCTCAGTAGGCACTAGTTGATGGACCTGGAGCTTTTGATGATTTGAGAAAGCGGGAGTTGAGAGGTTAAGACAGTATAGATGACCCACCATCTGAAATTGAGGTGAAGAGATGAGATAAGGAGCCCATGGCAACTTCAGGGGTTTGTAGGATTCAGGGGGCGGGGGGATTGTTAAAGTCAGGAGGGAGATTTCAGTATGAGAGACAGAGGATGAACAATGGAGTGATATCTTCAAGGAAGCAGCAGAGAGGGCTCCTATGGGCTGGGAGGAGACTTGGACTCTGTACTCAGGGCTCCAAATTCAAGTTCTTCCAGACCTATTGATGTGGTTTTGGAATGGGGGGGGGGCGTCCAGAGCTGATGGCCAAGAGAGAATTCTTGGGACATCTTTGGTGCAGAAAGGTGATTTTGTTAAAGCATGGGGACAGGACCTATGGGCAGAAAGAGTTGCACTGGGTTTATAAGGAGTGACTGGTTATATACAGTGGAGTTGGGGGGAGGTAGAGGCAAAAGGGAGACCTCCAAAAGGACTTTCATATGCTAAAGAGGACTCCTAAAATACGGGAGGCCTAGCTATTGTCAAGCTAAGGTTGTTTTTTTCCACCTAGTAAAGCATTAACTTTAAGACAGTAGGGGGTTCCTGGAGAAAGGTTATACTCTGCCAGTCTCAAGTATTTGTCAATGAGCTGCAGGTTATAAGGAAATTTAATTTTACCTACCATTTCCTTCTTGTCTTTGTTGCCCACATCACTATGGAGGGGAGGGTGATGTTTAGGAAACTGAGTCTGTAGGTTTCTGGAGATTAGGCTACTGGTAAGATTGCCTTTTTCTTATAATTTACTGAGATATTTGTAAACTGATGGAGACTGAAGTCCTGCATAATTGATCTCTATCAGTTTACCATTGGTTTTCTCTTTCCTTCGTTCTTGGGCAGCCAGGAGTGCCTGAGTGCCCTGGATGGGGGGGGAGCAGGGGGGTTTGTGGGGTGTCAGCTTGCCTTACGCTCCTTCATCACTCATCACTATCACCGGCAGAGTGTAAAATCCAAAATTTGATTTCTGTTTCAAGTTCTAGAATGGAGCTTTACACAGTGCAGTATGCAGGAGGATAAATATTATTAGGAGGGTTGTCAGTGCCCATGACAGTGACCTTAAAGAACAAAGCTCTTTGAGAAGAAATCACTTTTCAGAGTAAATATGAGCTATCTTGCTGTAAGTGGTAGCATCTCAGCCGTAGTATATTACACGCCTTGTTGGAAGTAAATGAATAATGCACAAGCCTTTTGGGTCTTGAGCAATGTAAAATAGCCAGGACACACTGAGCAAGAGATGCATAATCTTGACCTTAAATATTACTATTTCTGCTGTTTCAGCAGTCACTGATTCTATTACAGAGCAAAATCTCAAAAATACTGTATATGAGAAAATCAGGCAGAACACAAACCAGGATAACTTTTCCTTATCAGGATGAAATTATCCCAGAGAGAACATGGCTGCCATTCTAAGCTGTGGACATTCCGTATTTATTTCTTTGTTTGGGCTGTCTGTCATAGCCTAAAATCATTGAGGCCGCTTTACAAGGGTGAATGAATGAGACCATTCATAGGTTAATTTTCAGCCACTTCCCATCAGGAAGAATATTTTGAAGTAGGCACCAGTCTGGCTTGTTAAAGCTGTAGATGCTCCAATGCACTATTGTTTGCAAAAATAAGTCAATGGATTAAAAAGTGTGAGAGGGAGTAAGACTGAGAGGCTCATTTGGCTTTTCCTTCTCATAGTCTTCCTCTACTTTGAGCTGATGACTCTTTGCAGAGAAGTGCTGACTTTATGTGTTCAGAGCCTGCCTCTTCAGATGTAGAGCAGGCTCTAGGCTGTTGCTGGTGAGGACCCCATGCCCTGGCCCCACTCTAGGACAGGGCTTTCCTTGGCCCCTCCCTGCGCAGGTACAGGCAGCTAGCAATCGTGCCTTCTGCTCACTTCTCTGCAGTAACTCTTGTTGAACCCAATTTCAGCCTCTGGCTCTGTTGTCTGCCTTGATTTAGATAACAATACTGTAAGAGGCTTAGTTGACCCCCTGGGATTTTTTCCTCTGGTTGCCCAGCCCTGGGTTATCTGTCCAAGCCTTCGGCTAATGTGTGTATTCTGTCTTTTTTTTTTTTTTTTCCTTCACCTTTCCCTCTTCTTCTTGACTGTAATGTGGACATGATTTCTAAGAGTCCAGCAGACATCTTGCGTGCATGAGGGCAAATCCCTATGTTAAATAAGTCTCTGTGGAAAGATAGGAGTCTGGGCCTTTCATGAGTCCCAACCTAGGACTGCCTACACCTGGGCTTCTTTTTATGAGAAAATTAAACCTCTAAAGTAGGATTTCTGATAACATGCGGTCGAGTGCAGTCTAACTATAATATTGCAGTGGTCCCCAAAACTTTTTTGATCATGATGTCTAGCAGTAAAAAAAAAAAGAAAATGTATTTCTATATATTGATGTGTATTCTTAATTTATAAACTACCTGCATGTGCTAGTATATTAGACATAGAGACAAAGAGATAAGTTAAAGGCAAAAAACATTTTAAAATAATTTCATATTCTATTCTGTTTATTAATGATACGAAATCTTTTTTACTCTCAATACTGAGCAAAATAGAGAGCAGTGTGACTATGATTAATATGCTTTCAATTTTGTTTTCAATTTTTTTGAAAATCTTAGCCTAGCACTTTTGTGATGGAATGATCTGGAGGTCTGTCCTCAAGAGTAGCTTAGCTCACTGCCTGCCTTTATTGGCTGTCAAATCTGAGAAAGATGTCTCACAAAGATACATATTTTCAAAAGGCATAAGTAGAGCATTGGTTGAGCTTATTAAATATAGATACTCATTGTTCAATTCCATCTGTCAATAATGCAAAGTTGTTTTTTTAAATTATTAAATTTGGCCAGTAAACCTCACTGTTCCCTGATGACTTTCCATGCAGGCTAATTGTGGGAGCAGTGCTTTTTATACTTTCAACAATTGGTTTCAAAACCCACAGACAGGAATTCCTCATGTGGAAGATTTTTAGATAGATTGGGAAATGCAGTTTCCAATTTAATGTGTGTAGATATGAGAGTTTACTCATATATGACACACATCATTTTCAGCAAAAAAGCATGTGAGCCATACTTGTTCTCATCTGGTGTTACAACCGTCCATCTAATTTCATTACCACTTCACCTTTTTTTTTTTTTTTAATGTTTATTTATTTTTGAGAGACAGAGCATGAGTGGGGGAGGAGCAGAGAGAGAAGGAGACACAGAATCCGAAGCAGGCTCCAGGCTCTGAGCTGTCAGCACACAGCCCGATGCGGGGCTCAAACCCACAAACCGCAAGATCATGACCTGAGCTGAAGTCAGACACTTAACTGACTGAGCCACCCGGGTGCCCCTACCACTTTACCTTCTTTATCACTTCTCATTAACGCACAAACTACAATCCTCCCATCAGCTGTTTCCAGAAACCTTCAGGCCTTTTTCAAACTGCAGTGCCAAATTTTTTCCGTATATTTGTGTATTTCTTAGCCGTTTAACACATGTAAAGCTTCTGTGCTTCCGTTTTTATTAAATTTCTATCCTTTAAAAAAACAAATCTGCCACGGATGAGTTTTTGAGTGTTTGGGGCATTTTCTGAATAAGCCCTGTGGGTTTTATTGCAATTTTGCATGCTATAATGCTGTGATTCTTTATTTTTAAATTTTTTTTTTAACGATTATTTATTTTTTGAGACAGAGAGAGACAGAGCATGAACAGGGGAGGGGCAGAGAGAGAGGGAGACACAGAATCTGAAACAGGCTCCAGGCTCTGAGCTGTCAGCACAGAGCCCGATGCGGGGCTGGAACTCACGGACCGTGAGATCGTGACCTGAGCCGAAGTCGGACGCTTAACCGACCAAGCCACCCAGGCGCCCCTATAGTGCTGTGATTCTTAGGAATGTATATGTCATGTTACAGCAGACGTGACCATACACTGATGACCTCCAGTAGCTGTTTGTACCATCCTGGCTTTAGCAGCTTTGCTTAATGGTTTGCTGGCGAATGATTCAAGTGAGATTCCATCACTGCAACTTCCTTCCTATTCTCCTTCCTAATGCAAGAAGTATTTACAGTGATTCTAATTTAATTGGTCTGGGAAGGGACCTGACTCGAGGCATTTTTAAAACGTACTCAGTTAATTCTAATGTGTAGTTAGGGTTGAGCATCACCGCTTCAGTACTTCATGCAAAGTAACTCTTTGTGTATTTTATCCTCAAAACAGAGTTTAATTACCGTAAGCTGAGACATGTTGAAACCCTAGTACTTGCATCCAACTGTGTAGCCAACCTCCCACATTGTATAATTTGTCCTAATACAACAAGTCTATTCAAATATGCAGAAATATTTTTAATGCACCTTCAAACAATATTTTCTGGGTTGAAGCAAGTATAATATTAAGCAACACTGAAAAAATTGTAATTGTTGACTCCCTGCTTAAGATGCTTGGTTTCTAAATGTCTTGTTAATTGTGATGACCTGACACTCGCATTAGCTAATATATCAAGAATCAACAGGCACTTACAGTGCAGTTAATCTTTATCCATAGCGGGTATAGATCCATATTTCTGTTAACAAGAAAACAAAGTCCTGTGGTCAGATCTGATTAAATTGTCATTGATTACAGCTTGTAATGTGGCTGATGAAGAAATCAGACTAGAAACGGCAGCCCATGTTTAAGTCATTTGTTTGTGCTTGCGTTATTACTGCTATTGCCAGGCTGTGGTTTCTTCTCTGGAATCTCTTTAAGCCACTTGTCCATGTCGTGAAGGTTGGCTTAAAACTATGTAGCATCATCTTCACATATTGTTCACCCGGTATTCACAGACTGCATTGTCACAACGTGCTAAAAGGAGCTTCACACTCTTGGGAATCCCCTGTATATACTGTGTCATCCACAAGGTGAAAAATACAGATCATCAAGTGAGGGAGTCTATGTCAACCCATACATTTAATATTATAGGTGCTGTAGTAGATTGCCTTGTGTGCCTTTCTTTGGAGACCACAGGGCTACAACTAAACTTTAGGCTCCTATGAAGAGATAGGAGGGCTTCTGCATACCACTCCAGCCATAGTCTGGGTCAATCCCGAGTTCACATTTGATGCTCCAGCATCAGTGAATGGTTTGGTCCCCTGCATACACCATGCTATTTTGCTGTCATGTCTTTGTGTATGCTTGCTCTCTTCTTCACTTGGCTGATTCCAACAAATACTAGAAGGTACTGTTTCATGTATGACTGCCTCCCAAAAATCTTTGCTGACTGTCCCTCCTCCTTGATTTCACTTTGTACACATAACACCTGAAGGATAGTTCTATCACAATGTGTACACGTTTTTTTTTTTTTTTTTGGAATTTTTTGTTGTTGTTACTTCCCCAAGAGACCATGAGCTCCTGGATCTGAGGAATTGAATGTCAAGAATATAAATGGTTGGAGACTTTACCATGCTTACAAACCACAGCTTCATGGATGCTGATAGAGATTCTGGGTTAGAGATAGAGAACTCCATTACACCATGGCAGGCAGCATGAACTTCCTGTTTGCATGAGTTTGCCTGTCCCCAAATCCCATGGGGGTGATGCAGAGCACCTCAGGTAGATGCTGCACACACAGTGGGCTCATGTCACAGCCAATACTCTGAGCTTGGGAAAACCTCCAGTCTTCTAAGGGTCCACTAACAAACCTGTGCCACCTTTGCCCCCAGTGGAGATATCATATCCCAGTTGGGAAACAAACCTGCCCTCTGCGTAGGGGGGAGATGCTCTCCCCATCTTCCAAGACCATATTATTTATTATGAGTAAAAACCACTTACTAATGTACTTTAGGCTGTATTGAAGTAATAGGGCTCATGGAGTCCAAACAAAAACAACTGTACTCTTACCCCTCGCCCCCTTTCCTGTCTGATTTGTGAGGTGAGTTCTTCCTTGCTTTTTTGATAAATGCAAGAGTAGTTCCACAATTTAGTCACTGTTGTAAAACAAAACATCCTCAGTTACTTTGAATAGCAAAAAAACTATCACGTTGTACATGCCCTTGTAAATGTGACAAAATGTCATGTCCTTATAAAACTTCATGTCAATTCATTGAAAGTTAAAGCATTCCACTACCACGACCTTCAGGGCTACTCCATGCGGGAGGTTGCTTTGGAAAAGAGGGAGCCAGTCAGCTTTTCTGTGAACTCTGCCATGTCCTAGTACAGCCTGTGACTTTCCAGGGTTAATTAAGGTGGCAGTGGGGAGAGAAAGCATCAGGAATGGTTTCACTTGAAAGGCACTGATGTAAAAGACTATTGACTTCCTCTGAGTGTGGTATGTGTTTAAAGCCTTTATGGGATACTAGGAATTATTTGCAGATTGTCCTCCTCCCTAAATATCTCTCATGTGCAATTACTTTGCGTCTCCAGTGGACTTTCACATCCTGAAGACCAACTCTGGCCTCATTTTGCGAAGGTCCCCTAACAGGTCCAGGCTGACCCCGGGGATGGATCTAAGACAATGCGGGTCAGGTCTCCTTTGGCTGTTAATAGGTAGAATGCATTTACTTCCCAAACTCAGCTCTCCAGTCTGCAACCACCTTTGTCCTCACTGGCCACCAGACCATAGTGCTTCCAGGCACTAGAATATATCCCAAACTTGGGTAGGTTCTCCTGGAAGGCACTTTCATTTGACTTGAAGCCTCACTGACACCTTCCTTCACTGAAATATTCATTTCAGTTGGTAACTCAGCCAGTTCAACTTTAACACCTTAATCACATCAAATGAGTTAGGGGCAAAGAGTTACAAATTTGATTTTCCCATTTCCTTTGGAATACAGGAGTGCTAGCCACCTAGTCTTTTGTTCTCAGCCTTTTGGGGCCTCAGCCAAATCTGAGATAAAGAATCCTATTTAAAAAATTTAGCTTTGAAAGGCAAAATACAAAATACATTGCAGGGGTGCCTAGGTGGCTCAGTCGGTTAAGTGTCCGACTCTTGATACCTGCTCAGGTCGTGATCTCATAATTGTGTGATCGAGCCCCACTTCAAACCCTGCGTCAGGTGTGGTTCTCCCTCCTCCTCTCTCTCTTCCCTTCCCCCATGTGCACACGTGCCCTCTATCTCAAAATAAATAAATAAATAAACTTAAATATATATATATGTGCATATATATATATATATATATATATATACTGCAATCTATGTTTGTCAATTCAATTATTTTTGCTGGATTACAGTCAGACTTGGAAAAAATTCTATCTCCACAGATCAACATTGAAAAGAAAGATCTATAATGGGAAAGAAGTATAATTTTATGGACTGTGGTTCATAAATTTATTAAATCAAACATATATAATTACTTATGTATGAAATTAATATAATCCATAGCAGATATCCTCTGGTCCCAATTTTATGTATGCTTCTCAAGTAGTAATGAGTTCAGTAAACAAAATGAAAGGCATTATACATTCTTTATCTTTGTTTTGTGCTCTTTCTTTTCTGGGTCTTCATAATGTAATTTGGGAAAGTACCAAATAACATAGAATTCATAAATATTCCCTTTAATTGTAAAAATCAGGAGGAATCATCTAGGAAACCTAACTGATGAAGAATAAAGTGTTCTGTAGAAGAAACTTTTTGGTTAATTGAGGTGTAATTGACATGCAACATTATATTAGTTTCAGGTATACAACATAATGATTCATTATTTGTGTATATTGTGACGTGATCACCACAATAAGTTAATGGTCATCACTACACATAGTTACAGAATTTTTTTTCTTAAAGTGATGAGCACTTTAAAGATCTACTCTCTTAGTGACTTTCAGAGATTCAATACGGTATTATTAACTGCAATCACCATGCCATACATTACATCCCCATGACTTATTTTATAATTGGAAGTGTAGGTGCCTTTTGAAAGTTCCTAATTGGAAGTTAATTGTGCCTTTTGACTCCTTTTATCCATTTGGCCTACCCCCCACCCCCCAATCTCTGGCAACCATAAATGTGTTCTCTGTATCTATGAGCTTGGGTTTTTTTTTTTGTTTTTTAGATTCCACATATAAGTATTCCACATACAGTACTGATCTTTCTCTGTCTGACTTATTTCACTTAGCATAATGCCCTCAAGGTCTATCCAGATTGTCCCAAATGGTGACGAGTTTTGTTTTGTTTTGTTTTGTTTTGTTTTGTTTTTTTACAACTGAGTAATAGTCATTGTACATGTATACCACATTTTCCTTATCTAGTCATCCTTCAGTGGGCCTTAGATTGTTTCCATATCTTGGCTTTTTTTTTTTTTGAGATGGGAGAGAGGGGCAGAGGGAGAGGAAGAGAGAATCTTAAGCAGGTTCCACACCCAGCATGGAGCACAATATGGGGCTTTATGTCATGACTGCAAGATCATGGTCTGAGCTGAAATCAAGAGTCAGACACTTAACCAACTGAGCCATCCAGGCACCCCTAGCTTTCTTTAGAGAAATACCCAGAAATGGAATTACTATATCATATAGTAGTTATAGTTTTTGATTTTTTGAAGAACCTCCGTATTGATTTCAATAATAGCTGCACCAATTTACATTCCCTCTAACAGTGCACAAATGTTCTCTTTTCTCCACATTGCCAATATTTGTTATCTCTTGTCTTATCATCTTTTTTGATAGTCATTCTGACAGGTGTGAGATGATATCTCATTGTGATTTTGATTTGTATTTCCCTGATGATTAGTGATGGAAAAACTTTTTTGATAATAATTTTAGGTCAAACTTATTTATTTTGTTATAATCCAGGTTTATGACCCTATGTAGGCCTTCCAGGAAAGGCTCACTTGTGGGTGTAATTAATTTGAGCATTGGTGATTTTGAATCTAAGCTGTTATCTGATCCTAATGTTTCATTCTTTGATAAAAATGAGGCCTTATTGGGAGGCAGGGGGGAGGCCATGTCAGTGGTTCAGTCCCAATCAGGATGTTCAGATTAGAGACTTGGCCAGACATAGCTAGGTTCTTTGGCATTCCAGGCTGGTGACCTCCCTGTCTTCCCCTACCTTGCTTAAGTCTATAAGCCTATGTGACAGAAACTATTTTGGACTTTGGCAGTGAAGCAATGAACAAAGAAAAGTCCCTGCTATTATAGAATTTATATTCTAGTGGAGGTGGGGGGAGTACAATAAATAATGTCACAATGTGTTAAGTATCAAAAAGAAAAATGTCCAGAATAAAGAGACAGAGACTAGGGCTTGGGGGCGCCATTATAGGTAAGATTGTTAGGAAAGACCTCCCTCTGGACGGGACCTTTGAACAGATGACACTGTCCGTGAAGATATATCATACTACTTAAAGATAGATTGTGATGAATTCAAGTCTTCCATAATTAGAGAAAATTCCACTATTAGTGTTCTTCCCATACTATTCCATGTGATATCTCAGTAATTCATGGATAACACATGAAAAAAAGTATCCCATAATCAAATAGGTTTGGAGTCAGACAGTGTTTAGCAAACTTCTGAGACATGTTAACATACTATTCCATCTTATGCAGCATTTGCTAAGTGTATGTGAATATGGAAACATCTCATGACTCACTTATGTCCCAAGACATGCAATTGGGGCAATGGTGCCTAGTATAGCACATCATGGACAATTAAGTTTTTGAAGCAACTGGTAAAGTTACTAATGTTGAATGAAATCTGCAAAAAAAAAAAAAAAAAAAAAAAAAAGAGGGGCTCTTTTTTCTCACTGGCTCCATTTACTGACTAGTAAAAATAAAATCATGGAAAATGTGAGGATTGATTAGTTAAAACCCAGATAAACAGAATTGTGAACTTTTCAGAAGCAGGGGCTAGAACATTTCTAGTCAAAGTGTGGTCCACGGCCTAGCATTACCTGGGAGCTTGTTTGAAATACAGAATTTCAGGCCAAGTCAAAGACCTCCTGGATCCCAATCTGTACCAGGCTAGAAAAATATGTGGCACTAGGCGGAGTGGAATATGACTTCCCATATGTCATTTTACTCCTGGGGATACAATTCAAATCTATCTGAATCTGAGCTGTAGGAGCATCAGAGTTTGCCTTTGCTTCAATGACTGGTAGAAAGAAACCCTTAATCCAAACTCTGGTTGTTCATGCACCTTCTTGACACTTAATGTTTATATGTAATTTCAGATGAAATAAGCATTTGGAATTCAGTCATCCACTTCAAACTTATGTATTTAACATCTGAGATTTTCCTTAGTTTCCATTTTCAATATTTAAGCAGCTACACCAGGAAGGAGGCTTCTGGATTGTCCATGAATTTCACCCCTGGGGAAGCTTCAGAAATTTTGCCCTCCCAATATCTAACCAAAATCTAAACCAAAATCTCACTTGCTAAAATGGCAACTGATTTTAGTTGTATTAACAAATCTTTTTGCCTTTCCCCAGAATGACGTCACAATCTTGCTTAAGCCAGAGGCAGGCCAGGTACCATCTTTTTGCATGTCTCAGTGTAACAATAAAATGGAGATAGCCCTTTATAAAAGATTGCCTTTACAAAGAGGAGAGATAGAGTTGGGAATTTACAGGTGACATTTAATTCTTTCAGCTTTCACCACTTAAAAAAAAACCCACACGAAAAATCCACCACCCCTTTGATGAAACTGATAAAGACAACAACCTGTCATTTACTCTGGGATAAGCACACAGGCCAGGCAGAAAATAGCTGTCTGTCTAGATGAAATCACAAGGAAGGGATGCCTTCCTTCTCATTTGACTAAAAACAGCTGGTGCTAGGACACCTGTAATCAGAGCCCCCTGAAGCTGTGATTCTCGCTGGCTCGCCTGATGGCCTGATGAGGGGAGAGCAGAGTCGATTCTGTACGAGACACTGAGCTGTGTGTGACTCACCTCTTCTCCCAAGGAGTGTACAATTGAGTAAATGCCTGTACACGCTAATAAGTCAAGCCGGATGTGAATCATTTCCAGACCTGTCAGTAGTAAGTTTTCATCCTCCAGGAAGGGAATGAGTATCATAGAGAATGGATGGCCTATTTCCCTCAAAGGCCAGGTCTCCACAGTCAAAGCAAAGAATTAGGGCAACTATCCAGATAATTCAGGCCACCCAAATCTACGTTGGCCTGAATTATTCAAGTTAAAAAGCAACCTTCTTTGCAAGATCTGGTCTCACATATATTGCAGGGGGGTTGAGATCCTCCAGTATTTTCTTAATTTGAGAAATTGGCATCATTTTCTGCCTCAGCCAAGAGAGGTAAGAGTATTAATGTAATCCACTTACATCTGTCCTGTGACTCTCTTTGCCTGGGTACATTACAGTTTGCTTTCCATTCTAAAAAAAATTTTTTTTAATCTTTATTTATTTTTGAGAGAGACAGACAGAGTGTGAGCAGGGGAGGAGCTGAGGGGAGGGAGACACAGAATCAGAAGCAGGCTCCAGGCCCTGAGCTGTCAGCACAGAGCCCGACGCAGGGCTGAACTCACGAACCGTGAGATCATGACCTAAGCCCAAGTTGGACGCTTAACCGACTGAACCACCCAGGCGCCCCAGTTTGCTTTCCATTCTAAACAGCACTTTCCTTTCCTGCGCTGCACTGTGACCTGAGGGAGAAACAGTAGTAAGTAGCAAAGGAGGCAGTAATCAGGTGGGTGGTTTAGGACCCTTGACTTGGAAGTTCAGAAATCGGAGGCCCCAGTATTCTATTATCTGTATGTGATAAAGACTCTGTTTCCACACCGAGGACTTTATTTATTATTTATTTATTTTAACAATTATTTATTTGCACATAATCCAGAATAGTTTTGGGTTTACAGAAAAATTGTGAAGATAGCCCAGAGTTCCCATATGCCCCCCCCATCCAGTTTCCTCTCTCATTAACATCTTACCTTAGGAGGGTACAGTTGTTAAAATTAATGAATTAATATTGATATACTAGAATTAGAGTCCATAATTCATATTTGCTTGGTTTTCCCTTAGTGTCGTTTTTTTAGATCCCATCTAGGATGTCACATTATATTTACTTGTCACATCTCCTTAGGCTCCTCTCGGCTGTCAGACTTCCCTTATTTTTGATGACCTTGACAATTTTGAGGAGTGCTGGTCAGATATTTTGTAGAATGCCCTCAGTTGGAATTTGTCTGATGTGTTGCTCCCGATTTTTCTGGGGTTATGGGTCTCTGGGATGAATACCATTGAGTACCGTGCCATTCTCAGCATATCAATCAGGAATGCAAGATATTGACATGACTTATCATTGGCCATGTTCATGTTGATTACCTGAGGTGGTATTGCTGGGTTTCTCTACTGTAAAGGTACTGATATAAACTGCTAATGCCACACTTATTATAAATCTATATTCATTTATATGTAAATACAAATATATTTTAAAAAATACTGGCCCTTAAAGTAATTTGTTTTAAAAAGAATTACAGAACACTCATCTGTATAGTAAATTCTAGAGTCTGAAGAAGTCACTGAGGGCATAAAAGATTATTCATATCACAGGTTCAAAAAGTGTTTTCATAAATGTCTGGTATGAGCAGAGGTAATCAGAATTATTATGAAAAGCAAGTAAGAACTAGAAAGCCATCCCCTGGCAAAACTGGGTGGGAGGTGAATTTCCTCCTAGAAATTCAACCGTTTTTCAGGTGCCAATTCTCAGCCATTCTCTTTTCAGATATTTTTCTGCCTTATTCTCTCTTTCTTCCCCTTCTGGGATTCTACTTAACTGTATGTTAATTATTTGATGTTGTCCCACAGATCTTGGATCCTCTGTTCTTTTTTCCCCCCTACTCTTTGTATGTTTCCATAAATTCTTTTTTTTTATAGTGCCTGTTTTTATAATTAAAAAAAATTCTATTTGCTTATCTGTAGTTTGCTTTCTTTTCTCAGATGTATTCAGTAACCTGATAAACTTGTTGAAGGAACTTTTTTACATCTTTTAATTTATTTCTAGTATTCACATTAGAATTTTTTTTTTTTATGTTTTCTGTATCTCTTTGTATTTTTTCTATTTCTCTGTTCATTTTTTTAAACCTTTTATACTAGGCTGATATTACACTGTATGCAACTAACTGGAATTTAAAAACTTAAAAAAGAAAAAAACCTTTTCTACTGGACCTTTTATCATGCAAATCAGTTAAAGTCACTGAATGGTATTTTTGACATCTGTAGAGGCTCTGAGTCTGATTCTGTTGATTGCTTTATCTCTTGACAATTAAGAAAATGTATTTTAAATTGTCTTTTTGTGTTTCCTACAAATTTTGAATACATGTCAAACATCATGTGCAGAAGAGCAATAGAGAATTAGGTAAACAGTATTTATGCCTCGAAGTAGGCATGTCCTTCTTCTGTAAGGCTGTTTGTGTCAGGGGGTGAGTTGGTTGAATTAATCTTGGGTTTTGTTGTTTTGTTTTTTTTTTAATTTTTTAAATGTTTATTCATTTTTTAGAGACAGAGAGAGACCAAGGACGAGTGGGGGAGGGGCAGAGACAGAGGGAGACACAGAATCTGAAGCAGGCTCCGGGCTCTGAGCTGTCAGCACAGGGCCCAACACGGGGCTCAAACTCATGAACTGTGAAATCATGACCTGAGCTGAAGTCGATGCTCAACTGACTGAGCCACCCAGGTGCCCCAGGTTTTGTTGTTTCTATAGTTATTTTCACTGCCTCACACAGTCTTCAAATTCCTCTCACAGTGGGTTACTGTTATTTTGTGCTTACTGTGGTCATGTAGTGCCAAAGGGTTTTTCTTATTTTTCCTGCCTCACTCTCAGCTTGTAGTAGGCCCTACGTATCTACTCCACAGAAGGAATCAGTCTCTCTCTCTCTCTCTCTGCTTTTGTTTCTCCCCTACCTGTAGATTTATTTTGCTTATTACTTGGTGCAAGGCTTGTGGAGGTGGGAATTCTCCTGGTCCAGCTTTAGTTTTAGACAAGTCTTCTGTGTTTAGAGCTTGAAGGTAAGGCCTTCTCATTGCTCTTGTCTCTCTCCCCCTTTGGCTGTCAAACTCTGTCCTGTTATCTCTGGAAGCTCTTGAGAAGTATAGATTCCTCACCCCACCCACTCCGTACCCTGCCCAGTGAGACCAGATGTCTGCTCGGGATCCTGGCCCCAACAGGTTTTCCTTATAAGAGGGCTCTTGTATCTACCTTTCTAGAAGCAGTAGATTTCTTCTTGAGTCTTGGCAGTGAGAAGATTTCTTATCCCTTCCTCCAGTGGCTCAAAATACCTGCTTTGTAGGAGAGAAGAGTCTGTTGAAGTGCGGGTTAATTCATGTCTGTCCCGGGTTATTTCATGTCTGTTCCCAACTGGCAGCTGATCATTACCTGAAAGTCTATGCTACTCAAGTGGGGCTTTCCTGCTCTCTTGCCCTTTACAAATCTTTCTTGTGAGCACCAAATAAGGTCCATGGAGAAGAATATGAACTCTCTGTATTTGGGATTCCTAGTTATTCTAAACTTCTGCACTAGCCCACATTTAGCCTCTACAAATTTGTTAGAACTTTAGCTGATGTTTTATGGTGACTATCTATTCCCTCTATGCTCTGGCAAAGGTGAGAGAGTTTGTGTGTCCCATATCTTCTTGGGGAAGATGTCTCTGAAATTTAGTTCACTGGTTGCTTTATAACCTCGTCTCTCTGATGGCCTTGAGAAAATTGATGATTTTGTAGTTTATCCAAATTTTCCTCAGTGTTAGAATGGGAGTGATGTTCTATTGAAGCTGTCTTCTGAAGAAGAAGGAGAATTTCTTCCTTCATGGTTATTATGATGAGTGAAACTTGATGAGTGTGGCTCAGCAGCTTATTCTCATTCCATAGGTATTTTGTTTTCATTCACACTGAGTGTACCATTGCCGGCCTGGTCTCTGAGTGGCAGTTTGAAAGGATTTTAAATACTTTTTTTCTTTTTCTTTTTTAAAGTTTATCTATTTGTTTTTGAGAAAGAGAGAGCACATGAGCAGGAGAAGGGTAGAGAGAGAAAGTGAGAGAGAATCCCAAGCAGGATCCACTGTCAGTGCAGAGCCTCACTCTGACACAGGGCTTAGTCTCGCTAACCATGAAATCATGACCTGAGCTGAAATCAAGAGTCAGATGCTTAACTGACTGAGCCACCCAGGCAACCCTAAATACTTTTTTTTCTCATCCCAAATTGTGAGGTACTACCCTGAGTTGTATAAAGCAAATCATACATTTAGAGTAACTCAACACTTGTTTTTGAAGTCCAGTCATAATTCACCTGACCTCATTGGAAAGAAAGGAATTATTACATTTTTAGAAAAGTCAGACATATCAATTGCTTATGAAGTCTGGGAATTGTTTTTCAATTGACCTTGGCAAATCACTGACTGTTACTGGAGACCTGAAAATCCTTTGCTTATTCTCATTTTAATAGTTGGAGTCACTTTTTAGGTCATCATTATTTGAAATGTTTTATTTATAAATTTATTAATCTCCATATGTTATAAACAAAATAATACACCCCCAAAGATGTCCCTGTCCTAATCCCTGAATATGTTACCTTATATAGCAAACATGTGAGTATGTTACCTTATATCACAAAAGGGACTTTGCAGATGTGTGCAGTTTACATTATGGACATTGAAATGGAGAGGTTATGTAGGTGGGCCCAATGTTATTACAAATCCTGATAAAAGAGGGGCAAGAGGGTCCGAATCAAGAAAGATGTGATGATCGAAGCAAAGGTCATATCAGAGAGAGAGAGATCAGGAAATGCTACAATGTTGGCTACGAAGATGGGGATGGGACACTAGCTGAGGAATATGGGCAGCCACTTTGAGAGGGTAAAAAAGGCAGGGAAACTGATTGTCTCCTAGAGCCTCCAGAAAGAACCCATGCCTACACCTTGATTTTAGGACCTCTGACCTCCATAACGGTAGGGTAATAAATTTGTGTTGCTTAAGCCAATAGATTTGTGACAGTTTGTTACAGCAGTAATAGGAAACTAAACTTTGGAAAGTTCAAATCCTATTTCTTATGCCTTCATGGCATAAGAAAAGGAATTATCCAGCAGATGTGACCATTTTAAAGAATATTCAGGCAAATGAGCATTTAGTTGGTAATCCTAAAATGGGTACTTGATATTGTCACTTGAACTGCTTAATGCATTTTATCCTATGATTTTAGCAGATATAAATTCATGATAAATGATTCACTTTAATGAAGGAGAAGAGTCATGATTTTTAGTGGCCTCTTATTCTGGGAAAGTGGGTATTACACCCTTTATTCCAGAGATTTAATGTGATATCCTGTTGTAACATGGATAATAATAGACAACAACCTGTCTTTATAATGGGGAGCATATTATCTGGGTTTTTTTCTGGCTCAATATATATGCATTTTCTCTTCACTGTAGAATTTGTGGCCATGATGAATTAAAGCTGTGCTATTATTATTTGTAGCAGTAACAACAACAGCAATAATGAATTTCCATTTATTGTGAGCCATAAACTCTGTGAGCCACCTAACATTTATCTCATATAATCCTCATAGTTTTAGAAGTAAGTATTCTTTTCACTACTTTAGTAAAGCTCAGAAAGTTGATGTAACTTGCCCAAGGTCATACAACGAATCAGTGGAGGAGCTAGGTTTGTACTAAGAGACCTATGTCTCTAAATCTTATGATCCTCATTGCTATAATAAAACACTGCTCCTCAGTAGTGCTAACATAGATGGCACTAGGCAGAAGTAACAGAAAGGTAGATTTTTATCATTAATGTGATTTGCATTCATATGTATTAATATGACTAAGCATTCAGACCTTTTGTTATATCTTTAATGTTGTGCCACGTAGGTAGCTGCTGCTAATCCTTGGGTTATGCTTTCTCAATAGTAGGTTCTGATTACTGGTTGCACAAGGGATGTTTTCTTAAGTTTTAATTTAAATTCCTATTAGTTACCACACAGTGCAATAATAGTTTCAGGTGTACAATATAGTGATTCAACACGTCCATACAACACCCAGTACTCATCATGAGAAGTGCAGTCCTTAATCACCATCCCCAATTTCCCCCACCACCCTCTACTTCCCTCCCATGTGGTAACCATCATCTCTATAGTTAAGAGTCTGTTTCTTGGTTTTGTCTTTTCTTCTCCTTTGCTCATTTGTTTTGTTTCTTAAATTCCACGTATGAGTGAAGTCATATGGTATTCGTCTTTCTCTGACTGACTTATTTCACTTAGCATAATACTCTCCAGCTTTATCTATGACGTTGCAAATGGCAATTTTCATACTTTCTGATGGCTGAGTAATATTCCAGTGTGTGTGTGTGTGTGTGTGTGTGTGTGTGTGTGTGTACACACCACATCTTCTTTGTCATTCATTAGTCAATGGACACTTGGGTTGTTTCCATAATTTGGCTATTGTAGGTAATGCTGCTATAAACATCAGGGTACATGTATCCCTTTGAATTCGTATTTTTGTATTGTTTGGGTAAATATGTAGTAGTGCAATTGCTGGATGATAGGGTAGTTCTATTTGTAACTTTTTGAGGAACCTCCATACTGTTTTCCAGAGTGGCTGCACCACTAACACCAAGAGTGTAACAGGGTTCCCCTTTCTCTGCCTCCTCGCCAACATCTGTTGTTTCCTGAGTTGTTAATTGTAGCCATTCTGACAGGTGTGAGATGGTTATCTCATTGTAGTTTTGATTTGTATTTCCCTGATGATGAGTGATGTTGAGCATCTTTTCATGTGTCTATTGGCCATCTGGATGTCTTCTTTGGAAAAATGTCTATTCCTGTCTTCTGCCCATTTCTTAACTGGGTTACTTGGTTTTTGGGTGTTGAGTCTGATAAATTCTTTATAGATTTTGGATACTAGCCCTTTATCTGATACGTTATTTGCAAATATCTTCCCCCATTCCAGAGGTTGCCTTTTTGGTTCCATTGATTGTTTCCTTTGCTGTGCAAAAGCTTTTAGATGAAGTCCCAGTAGTTTATTTTTGCTTTTGTTTTCCTTGCCTCGGGAGACATATCTGGAAAGAAGTTGCTACTGATGTCACAGAGGCTGCTGCCTGTGTTCTTCTCTAGGATTTCGATGATTTCCTATCTCACATTTAGGTCTTCCATCCATTTTGAATTTATTTTTGTGTATGGTGTGAGAAAGCGGTCCATGGGCACCTGGGTGGCTCACTTGGTTAAGCCTCCAACTTTGGCTCAGGTCATGATTGGGCGGTTTGTAAGTTTGAGCCCTGCATTGGGCTGTCTGTTGTCAGTGCAGAGCCTGCTTTGGATTCTCTGTTCCCCTCTCTCTCTTCCTCTCCCCCTTCACGTGCTGTCTCTCTCTCTCAAAAATAAATAAACATTAAAAAAAAAAAAAGAAAGTGGTCCAGTTTCATTCTTTTGCATGTTGCTGTCCAGTTTTCCCAACACATTTGTTGAGGAAACTATCTTTTTCCTATTGGATATTCTTTCCAGTTTTGTCAAAGGTCAACTGGCCATATAATTGTGGGTTCATTTCTGGGTTTTCTATTCTGTTCTAATGATTTATCTATTTTTGTGCCAGTACCATAATGTTTTGATCACTAGAGTTTTGTAATATAACTTGAAGTTTGGAATTGTGATGCCTCCAGCTTTGCTTTTCTTTTTCAAGATCGCTTTGGCTATTCATGATCTTTTATGTTTCCACACAAATTTTAGGATTGTTTTTTCTAGCTTTGTGAAAAATGCTGGTGGTATTTTGATAGAGATTGCATTAAATGTGTAGATTGCTTTGAGTAGTGTAGACATTTTAACATACTTGTTCTTCCAATCTATGAACATGAAATGTCTTTTCATTTCATTGTGTCATTTTCAATTTCTTTCATCAGTGTTTTATAGTTTTCAGATTACAGGCCTTTCACCTCTTTGGTTAGGTTTATTCCTAGGTATCTTATTGTTTTTGATGTAATTGTAAATGAGATTGATTCCTTAATTTCTCTTTCTGATGCTTTATTATTGGTGTATAGAAATGCAACAGATTTCTGTACACTGATTTTGTATCCTGCAAATTTACTGAATTCATGTATCAGTTCTAGCATTTTTTGGATGGAGTCTTTTGGGTTTTCTATATAGAGTATGGTGTCATCTGCAACTAGTGAAAGTTTTACTTTTTCCTTGCTGATTTGGATGCCTTTTACTTCTTTTTTTTCGCCTAATTGCTATGACTAGGACTTCCTGTACTATGTTAAGTAACAGTGTTGAGAGTGGATATCCCTGTCTTATTCCTGACCTTAGAGGAAAAGCTCTCAGGTTTTCCCCACTGAGGATGATATTTGTTGTGTGTTTTTCATAGATGGCCTTTATTATGTTGAGGTATGTTCCCTCTACACCTATTTTGTGAAGGATTTTTTTTTTATCATGGATGTTGTAATTTGCTTTTTCTGCTTTTTCTGTGTCTATTGAAATGATCATATGATACTTATACTTTGTTTTATTAATGTAGTGTATTGTGTTGATTGACTTGCAAATGTTGAACCACCTTTATGTCCCAGAAATAAATCCCGCTTGATTGTGGTCAATGATTTTTTTAATGTATTGTTAGATTCGGTTTGCCAGTATTTAATTGAGAATTTTTGCATCTGTGTTCATCAGGGATATTGGCCTGTAGTTCTCTTTGTTATTGGAGTCTTTACCTTGTTTTGCTATCAGGGTAATGCTGGCCTCATAGAATGAGTTTGGAAGTTTTTCTTCCTTTTCTATTGTTTGGAATAGTTTGAGAATAGGTATTAATTCCTCTTTAAATGTTTAGTAGAATTTGCCTGTGAAGCTGTCTGGCCCTGGGCTTTTGTTTTTTGGGAGTTTTTTTTTTTTATTACCATTAATTTCTTTGTTGGTTATTGGTCTATTCAAGTTTTCTATTTCTTTCTGTTTCAGTTTTGGTAATTTATGTTTCTAGGAATTTATCCATTTCTTCTAGGTTGTCCAATTTCTTGGCATATAGTTTTCCATAAAATTCTCTTATAAGTGTATTTTTGTGCTGGTGTTGGTTGCTATTTTTCTTCTCTGATTTGTGATTTTATTTATTTTGGTCCTTTCTCATTTCTTTTTGATTAGTCTGGCTGGAGGTTTATCAGTTTTATTAATTTTTTCAAAGAACATGCTCCTGGTTTCATTGATCTATTCTATTGTTTTGTTTGTTTGTTTGTTTTTGTTTTTGTTTTGTAGTCTCTATGTCATTCATTTCTGCTCTAATCTTTATTATTTCCTTTCTTCTACTGTCTTTGGTCTCATTTGTTGTTCTTTTTCTAGCTCCATTAAGTGTAGGGTTAGGTTGTTTATTTGAGAATTTTATTGCTTCTTTGGTTAAGCCTGTATTGCTATATACTTTCCTCTTAGGACTGCTTTTGCATCATCCCAAAGATTTTTGGACCATTGTGCTTTTATTTTCATTTGTTTCCATGTATTTAAAAATTTTTTTCTTTGATTTCCTGGCTGACTCACTCACTGTTTAGTAGCATGCTTTTTTAAACTCCATGTTTTTGTGGTCTTTCCAATTTTTTTTTCTTGTGGTTGATTTCTAGTTTCATAACATTGTGGCCAAAAAAGGTGCAAGGTATGATTCCAATCTTTTTGTATTTGTTGAGGGCTGATTTGTGACCTAATATGTGATCTATTCTGGAGAATGTCCCATGTGTACTTGAAAAGAATGTGTATTCTGCTGTTTTAGGATGGGCTGTTTTTAATATATCTTCTAAGTGCATCTGGTCCAATGTGACATTCAAAGCCATTGTTTCCTTGTTGATTTTCTGTTAAGAAGATTTGTCCACTGGTGTAAATAGGGTGTTAAAATCCCCTACTATTATTGTGTTATTATCAGTTAGTTCCTTCATGTTTGTTATTAAATGCTTTATATATTTGGGTGCTTTCATGTTGGGTTCATAATATTTACAATTGGTAGATATTCTTGTTGTATTGTCCCCTTTATTAAGATATAGTGCCCTTCTTTGTCTCTTCCTACAGTCTGTTTTAAAGTCTAGTTTGTTCAATAAAAGTGTTGCTACACTGGTTTTCTTTTGACATCTGTTTGCATGATAAATGTTTCTCCATTTCCTCACTTTCTTTTTTGTTTAAGTTTATTTATTTATTTTGAAAAAGAGAACAAGCAGGGGAGGGGCAGAGAGAGAGAGAGAGAGAGAGAGAGAGAGAGAGAGGGACAGAGAGAAAATCCCAAGCAGGATCCACACTGTCAGTGCAGAGCCCAATGCAGGGCTTGAACCCATAAACAGTGAGATCATAACCTGAACCGAGATCAAGAGTCAGACACTTAACCAACTGAGCTCCCTAGGCTCCTCCCCCCGTCCCCTCACTTGCAATCTTCAGGTGTCTTTAGGTCTAAAATGAATCTCTTGTAGGCAGCATATAGTTTTGTCTTTTTTTTCTTTTAATGCATTTTGGCACCCTACGTTTTTTTTTTTTTTTTTTTTTTGAGAGAGAGAGAGAGAGAGAGAGAGAGAGCAGGAGTGGAGGAGAGGGGCAGAGGGAGAGAGAGAGAATCTTAAGCAGACTCCACACTCACTGCGGAGCTTAACATGGAGCTTGATCCCACAACCCTGGGATCATGGCCTGAGCCAAAATCCAGTCGGATATTCAAACAACTCAGCCACCTAGGCACCTCCTCTCTATGTCCTTTGATTGGAGCGTTTAGTCCATTTACATTAAAAGTAATTATTGAGGGGCACCTGGGTGGCTTGGTCGGTTGAGCGTCCGACTTCGGCTCAGGTCATGATCTCACGGTCCGTGAGTTCGAGCCCCGCATCGGGCTCTGTGCTGACAGCTCAGAGCCTGGAGCCTGTTTCAGATTCTGTGTCTCCCTCTCTCTCTGCCCCTCCCCTGTTCATGCTCTGTCTCTCTCTGTCTCAAAAATAAATAAACGTTTAAAAAAAATAATAATTATTGATACATAAATCTGTAAAACTCACTGAAGTATACACTTAAAATGGGTACATTTTATTGTTTGCAAATTATACCTCGGTAAGTTGACTTTACCAAAAAAAAAAAGCAAACTAATTATTGATAAATATGTATTTATTGCCATTGTTTCTGGAGATTTTCTCTGATCCTTTCTTGTCTTTGTCAGTTTTGGTCTCCCCTTTACACTCAGAGTTCCCTTTAATATTTCTTGAGGGCTGGTTTAGCAGTCATTAACTCCTTTGGTTTTTGTTTGTTTAGGAAACTCTTTATCTCTCCTCTTATTCTGAATGATAGCCTTGCTGGATAGAGTATTCTTGGCTGCAGATTTTCCCCATTCAGTACTTCAGACATATCATGGCACTCCCTTCAGGCTTGACAACTTTCTGTTGAGAAATCTCCAGTTAGCATTATGTGTCTTGCTTTGGAAGTTAAGGACTTCTTTTGTCTTACTGCTTTTAAGATGTTTCCTTTATCACTATATTTTGCCAATATAATTACAGTATGTCTTGATGTTGGCCTGCCTTTGTTGATTTTGATGGGAGTTCTCTGTGTTTCCTGGATCCGGATGTCTGTTTCCTTCCCCACATTAGGGAAATTTTCTGCTATTATTTCCTGAAATAAATTTTCTGCCCCCTTTTCTCTCTCTTCTTCTTCTGGGACTCCTATAATATGAATGTTATTTTGTTTGATGGAGTCAGTGATTTTCCTAAGTCTATTCTCATGTTGCATGATTCTTTTTTCTCTCTTTTGTTCAGCTTCATTATTTTGCATTATTTTGTCTTCTAGGCCACTAATGTTTTCCTCTGCTTCTTCCAATCTGCTGTTCATTGTATCAAGCATGTTTCCAATCTCATTTATTACACCCTTCATCTGTAATTGATTCTAACTTAACTCTTATCTCTGTAGTAAGGGTCTCACTGATGTCTTCCATTCTTTTCTCAGGTCCAGTGTTGCTTTAAATTCTCCACTGGGCATGTTACTTATATCTGTTTCACTTAGATCTCTGGCCATGGCCTCATCTTGTTCTTTCATTTTGGAATAAGTTCCTCCATCTTGGCATTTTTGTCTAAATCTCCACATTCTTCTGTGTGTTAGAAAAGCCACCTTCTTCTGTGTGTTATATCTCCTGCTCCTGAAAGTAAGGGCTTTATGAAGAAGAGGTCATGTAGTGTCCAGGGTCTCACACTTCAGGGAGTCTCTGGTGTGTGTTGTGTGTGCTCTGCTGTTGTGTTTTGCCTGGCTCTTCCTTCAGGCCCAGTCATCTGTAGAGGCTCTCCTTGCACAACGGACTTTTGGGTAGCTAAAAAGAAAGCTCTCTCCATAGCTTCACAGGAAAGAAAACTGCTGGATATTGCATGCCTTTCCAAATCAGAAGCTACTGCTTCCTGCTTTGACTCGTTCGAACTTTGATTTCTTTTTTTTTTAAGTAGGCTCCATACACAGCATGGAGCCCATCACACGGCTTGAAATTGTGACCCTGAGATCAAGACCTGAGCTGACATGAAGAGTCAGACACTTAACTGTCTGAGCCACCCAATCTCCCCAGTTCCAGTTTTGATTTTTAAATGGAACAGTAGGTTGCATTACAAATACAATTACAAACGCCTATTGATGTAGGGAACCCAACGTGCTTGCTGGACAAGGGGATTTTCCCTACAGTGTATCACTGTCTCATATTCTCTGTGCTTGTAGAAATTGCGCGGAAAATGGTGCAGAATGGTGATGATGATGATTTATGTAGTGCTTAGCAGTAGTTTGTTACAAAGAATAAGAAGTTCAAACTGCTTCATGTATAATAAATAATGAACCTTCCAAAAGAACCCTCCCTGAAAGCCGAAAGCTCATGTTATTCCAAACACTGTTGGGGGAAATGTTCAGAGAATTCAAGTAACTCCCTTAGAATTTGAAGAAGTTATCCATAAATTACAGTAATTTGCATTCAGTTCATTTACAAACTTAACACACCATATCTTTTATTCATTAACTCAACAAATATTTATTGAACTCTTATGTTGTACAAGGCACTATTCTAGGCACAGAAGGTATAAAGATGGACACGATAATATCACTGCCCTCCCAGGATCCCACAGTCTAGTGAATGAAAGAGGTCAGCAAATTAACAGTTAGAAATAATGCAGTGTATGCAATCAGAGAGAATGATTTGTTTGGATAGAATTAGAAAGAGTACCTAATACTATTTACAGTGGTTAAGGAAAATTTTCTCCCCAAAGATGATTAAACCTGAGCTGAATGTTAAAGAATGAGTAGCAAACAAGGAGACCAGGCTGAGGTAGGATTTTATATAAAGGCATGGAGGTATGAGACAGGATAGCATGTTCCTGCAGCCATAAATACTGATGTTAGGATAGGATATAGAGTGTTACAGGGAAGTGCTAAGTGAACAAGAGCCAGTACATTATTAAAGTCCTGTATATCTTGCCAAGAAGTAGGGGTGTTTTCCTGCAAGCAGAGGGAACACTGAAGGTTTTATACATCAACAACAAAAATGAGATGAGCAGCGCTTTATTGATAACTTGACATTGACTATATTACCAGACTAAATATATCATGGCGGTGGGGACCTTGTCTCATTCTTTATCTGCCCCTGTACTCACACAGTATTTGGGACATAGTTGGTGATTAGTACATGATTTTTGGATTGATTATTAGTAGATTATTTTAATGATCATATTTATTATAAAGCCCAGTTCTGGTCTTTTCCTCATCCCAAGTTCCTATTACACCCCAAGTTCCTATTAGATTGTTGGGATTCCAAAAAACCCTCATCTTCTGTGACATTAGTCAGCAACAATTACATGTATATACATCTAAATCTGTCAGTCTTCGTGTACCTGTGTGCTGCATAGGTACCAAATATCAGTGTCAAATTTTGGCCTTTATATCTTGGTAAATACCTTAAAGAGATGTTTGTTTAAAACATCTGTAAGTAGTGGGGCATCTGGCTTAGTTGGTTGAGTGTCTGACTTCGGTTCAGGCCATGATCTCACAGTTCATGGGTTTGAGCCCCACATCAGGCTTCGTGCTGACAGCGTGGAGCCTGTTTCAGATTCCATCTCCCTCTCTCTCTGCCCCTCTCCTGCTTACATGCTCTCTCTCTCTCTCTTTCTCTCAAAAATAAATAAATATTTAAAAAAGTAAGTGAGTAGAGGCTCCTGGGTGGCTTAGTTGGTTGAGCTAAGATTGATTAGCTCTTGATTCTGGCTCAGGTCATGATCCCAGGGTGGTGGGACCAAGCCCTGCATCGGGCTCTACACTGAGTGGGGAGCCTGCTTAGGATTCTCTCTCTCCCTCTGGCCCCTCTCCCCTATTCATGCTCTCTATCTTTATATAAAACAAGATGATAAGATAAGATAAGATAAGATAAGATAAGATAAGATAAGATAAAAATAAAAACCTCTGTAAGTGAATGTAGGTTCCTAGGTACTGGGAAGTTATTTATAATAAACAATGTATAATGAACTAGGAACACTAACAGATAATATAAGCAAACATATTTTATGTACTAGAACAAGTTCAGAATTTTGGCTAAAGTTGACATTATCCACAATATTTGACATTAACCTAGTTATTTTGAAATGGTTAAAAAACAAGCCATTCTCTTCCTAACGGACCTTAGAGAGTAAGTGCTGGCACTTGGTATACCACCATTCTTTAAAAATCTTTAATGTCATCAAGTGAAAACAATTTGGGTTAATTCCAGTTTTTCCTATCAAAGATTAAAAATTAGTCACAGATTATTGAAATTAGCCAGAATTTGAACTTTAGTTGGTATGCACACAAACATACACACAATATGGAATTATTTTCATGTAGCACTCAGCAGATGGAGTTGAAATTCTGCTAAATTGGAGTGGATATTAAATAGGTTTAAAAGAACAAATAGAAATGAATTGGGAAATCATAGGGAATAGATTATTGCATCTATATGTGACAATCCGGGTAAAGGTCAGGGTGCAGAATGAGTAGTTTTCATCCAGTATTCATTTTTTTTTTCTCCCATAGTGGAAGACTTTTTGTCTCAACCGATCGCTGACCAGATGATGATCTCAGCCTCCCCTATAGCTAAATGTGCCCATACAACCATCCTCTGGCCAATAGACTATGGCTACAAGCAGTATGTGCTGCTACTGAATTCTGCCCTTAAATGAAAAGAGGATGCATGCTCTTTCTTCTTCTTCTTCCCTTCTCATCTTTGAGCCAGGAACACAGACTTAGTGATGAGCCACCTTCAACCACAGAGATTACAGCATATCCAAGATGTGATGACAATAAGATATTAAGAACTTGGGCCCCAATTCCATAAAGCGCCATATTGGCCTTGGGCTAAGGCGTTGTTATTTTGGATAATAAATATTTTGGACAACCAAAACTTTATTCTAATATGGTTAGGAAGAAGGAGAAAGCTCTTGTGCTACGAATAACAGAAACTCAATCCAGACTGGTTGAAACAATTAGGAAATCTATTGGCTTCTGAATGAAAACTCTAGAGGTAGACAGGCTTCAGGGGTGATTTAATCCAGTGATTTATAATACCTTCAGGGCTCTGATACTTTTTGTCCACAATTCTTTCCATTTGTCTTCTTCTGTAAGTCAAAAAGATACTGCTGGCAGCTCCTAGGGCTACATGCATTTTTGTTAACACTCTGAGGGCAGGTGGTGGCCACTGAATGAAGAAATTGAGTTTCATTTCGAATGAAACAAATTTAGTTCTCGTGTCTACACCTGAATTCATTACTGTGTCCAAGATAACGCCATATACTTACTGGCTTATCTCTGTGGTAAAGGGGATGTATCATCCTGAATAGCTTAAGCCAGTGAGCAGCCCTGGGCCTAGAGGAAAGGCCAGACTCATTCAGGCTTCATGGCTGCTGCTCAGTGGCAGAGGAGCATAATGGATGCTGTGGTGTAGAGGCAATGTGTATAAGATTGGGTGGGGCTGCTGCAGAAGGTATTTGGAAGTCATAATCCACATTTTGCATGTAAGTTGGGCATTTGGGCTGTGGCTAGAGCAGGACTCGATGAAAGTGAATTTTGGTAGTAGCACAACAGTAAGTGTAAATTAATAGAATGACCCCTAAGAGAGTCCAAGGGAATATATGTTTGGATATAGCTTTTTGATCTTATTACTCTGTGTGCGTGGGTCTGAGACACACCTGAGAAGGCAATGGGATTCTTGTGAATTTCCTGTTAAAAGGCTCTGGGCACAGGGAATGAATTCTATACGGTTAAAAGCACACCCACACACCTACATACAGTAATCAGTCTCTTACTAGAATTCTAAGGGTATGAGTCAACTATTTGTTGTTGTCGTTGCTCTTGTTTTGATTTTGCCTAAATTATCCAGATGACTGACACAATCGTCTGCTTTGACCTGGCTGAAAAGACTTGGAATGGAGCCTGGTGCTTCTTATGTTGCACTTATAATTTAGCACCACTTTCCATCCTATGAGTGGCTGAAAGTAAAGGCGCGACTATGGTTTACATATCCTGAATCCTCTGGCTGTGCCCAGCAGAGAGCTCTGCTTCTGTCACGTTGCAGGATGAATGAAACTGGGAAATCAAGTTTCTGTAGAAAAAAAAAATCTTAGTTTTATCTAGAACAAAGTAAAATACTACATGTTGGTTTTAAAATGTGCACTTCAGGGGCACCTGGGTGGCCTGGTCGGTTAAGCGTCTGATTTCAGTCGAGGTCATGATCTCACAGTTTGTGAGTTTGAGCCCTGCGTTGGGCTCTGTGCTGACAGCTCAGAACCTGGAGCCTGGTTCAGGTTCTGTGTCTCCCTTTCTCTCTGCCTCTCCCCCACTCATGCCCTGTCTCTCTCTCTCTCTCTCTCTCTCTCTCAAAAATAAATAAACATTAAAAATTTTTTTAATGTGCATTCTATGTTAATTATTAAAGGCAGCTCTGTTAAAGCCAAGTCTTTGTTTCTCAGAAGAATTATTATGATGTATGTTCTTCAGATTTTGCCAGTTTCAATAATTTCTCCTTAGGCTTGTCATGGCTTGACCTTGGAGCCAGAGTGGACCAATACTGTTTCAAACAGTATTTTTAGAGTTAAAAAAAATCAGGCTAAGATTGTCATATGATTTCAGGTAGGTTTTCATTGTCTTATTACCTTGCTATTGGCTTATGAAGTAATATAGATCATTTCAATTCAGCATGACAGAATGTTAAAAGAAGCTTTTGTGTTCATTCTGGGGGCCACAAAAGAAAATCTCCATTTAACCATTCTCTTAACTGATAGAAAAATAATGACTAGAACTCCCAGGAAATCTGTAAAGTATTATTGACCATTTCTTTCTTCCTACTGGTACATTTTTGAAGGATTCTGCTTTTCAATTCTGTTTAGATATTTATTAAGTATGGTGGGGTTGAAAATGTGTTGACTATGCCTTGGCACTTCTGGTGAAATTGGAATGATAATAAATACAAAGAAAGTATGAAATGGAGGATTTTGACCCCCTTTTTCAGAACTGAGCCATGAAGAGTACTGTTGATCCTGGTTTTAATTCCCCAGTGATACTAAAACAGTTGTTATCATTTTTTATAAACACATTAAGCTTATCCAATTAAGTATGTCCCATTCTTTATTTGGCTTTCACATTTACTTACGGATTCATACATGTGCATGAATGTATTTCAATAGATGTTACCTCAGAACTTTTTTTCTCAGGCTAAATTGATATGTTTTATGTTTTCACTGTTGAAGAGCAAAACTTATTGAGTTACTTTTGGGAGGAGATATATAACCTTAACTCTGCTTCCAGGATGAGGTGGCAGAGTGAAGCCAAATCACAGAATCCCCTCTCCCAAAAAGTACACATGTGGCATGCCCAGAGACCAAATAAATTTAAAAACCAGCAAAAAGTATGCTGGCAGCCATCAAATAAAAGTACAGGCACAGCTTCCTGCAATGTTAATAGCCAGAAAGAAGCACAAGGCTGCAGGAACCTTGGTGGCTCCTAATTCCATTCCTTTACTTCCTGCCCCCCGATGCAATTGAGGGAATAGGATGTGAGTGGAAATGTCCTAAGGAGGCTCTCCATTATTCCTCAATTTAGATAAAAGCAGTCTGTGGAATGTGTGGGCAGGCCTGGGGAGGAATTTGAAAAGCTCTTTCTGTGCCCTCGGTGTCTCACCAAAGGAAGAAAAGCATCACGACTAACCTTTATGAAACTGACCAGGTGGAAAGAAAGCTGAGAGGGAATTGGGAGTGACTATAATTACCCTGAGCAAACGATCTCCAGCACTAATTGGCGATTTAGATGAATGAAGGATGAAGGGTAACGTGAAGGAGAGAGGTAGGAGCCTAGAGAAAGACGTACTCAGACGATCCAGTTGTTAGACCATAGCGGGATGTTTCTTTTCTTTGGTCTCTGTTGGCTGGGAAGAGAGTGAGATCCACTGCTGGTAGAGGAGGGGGATGCAGGGAAAGTAGACACGGCTCGGTCTAAATGACTTTTCCTCGGCTCGGCGTTTTTGGGAAATTGGGGAAATGAGGATAACACCCATCCGCATAGGGAGAATTAGAAGGTGTGTGCCCAGGTACAGCATCTGTACTTATTAGGAGCAGAGATGCGAGCACAGCAGCGGGGTCTGCTGGCCATAGCTGCCCATAGTCCGAGCTGAGCTCCCCTCCAATAGAACTGGAAATTCCCAACTCTCACATGGAAAGTAAAAGAAGATGAAGGTGTCTGATCATATGGAAGAGCGCAATTTTATGGTCAGCTGTTCAGGTTAAACGTGAGCAAGGTGAAAAGAAAACACATAGAAGCTAGGCAAGAGTAAAGGGGCAAAGAGGAAAAACAAGAGAGAGGAGAATAGAATGTCAGTGAGAGAAAAAGAATTTGTTCTGTAAGAATACTAGCTGTGAAAAAGAAACATCTGAATGTTGCATTTTGCTATAAAGAACTTAAAAGGGCATGAGTTCCATGAAAAGGGCACTTGAGACAAGATGATAAAGCTATACAACGAGATAAAAAAAAGGAAATGCCAGAGTCAAGAATATAAATGGGGGGCCCAAACAATATTGTTACCCCAGTGATAAATAAATTAGAAATAGGAGGAAGAGGATAGACACAGACAAAACCTGAAATAATGGCATAGAAGAGAGGTTTGAAAGAATCAGTGGGTGTAAAAGGGAAAGATAGAGATTTAAACATTAGAAGATAATAGTTATGGAGCTCAAAGATGATCACAGCAAAAGGAAAATTGGTATGTCTGAGTTAGAAAATAGAACAAATGGGATAGAAAAAATATTAAAAGAAATGATCCCCCCAACTCTGAAATCGCTGATTCTCTAGATCAAAAGAACATAGTATGTTCCAGGAAAAATTGACATAGAAGTCTCAATACCAAGATACATATTCTCTGGTTAAACTTAGAAGCTAGAGAATTATTAATTCTTCGGGCATCTTCTTCATACATAAAAACAAATCACTTACAAGCAGGAAAAATCAGGCTCACCTTAGAATTCTCTAAAACAATACTCCCAGCCAGAAGGCAAGAGAACAAAGTATACAAAATTCAAAAGAAAAAGAGTCACTCAAGAATTTCATGTAATTATTAGTTTAAAATTTAAATAAAAATAAGGAAAAAAAGAAGAATACAAACCTCTATTCCTTGCTAAACAAAACAATGATGGCTACCACTCAGAAATAATTACTATTAATGTTTTGTCACATTCCTGCCACATTTTCCTAAGTGTGTGAATGTGTGTGTACGTGTGTATCAGACATAATGAATGAGTATATTGTTACCATTTAAAAAGTTACATGATTACAGATAAGTTAAAATGATCCAAGACACAAACCTATTTTTTAATGTTTATTTCTTTTTGAGAGAGAGAGAGAGAGAGAGAGGGAGAGAGAAAGCGTGAGCAGGGGAGGAGCAGAGAGGGAGGGAGACACAGAATCCAAAGCAGGCTCCAGGCTCTGAGCTGTCAGCACAGAGCCCTATGTGGGGCTCGAACTCATGGACCGTGAGACCATGACCTGAGCCGAAGTCTGGTGCTAAACCAACTGAGCCACCCAGGCACCCCCAAGACACATATCTAGACTCTAAATTTAGTATGTTTATCATTCCAGTCTTCATGCTATACTTTTATACATCTGTACCTATCAAAACCATACAATGTTTTTACGTGTTTTCTTTAATGTATATAAATGGTATTATGCTGTATACATCATTTTGCAACTTGGTTTATGTTTTAAAAAAAGTTTTACATCTGTCCTCATTGATACCCATTTAATGTTCCTTATTCCTTTTAACTTACGTACTTTGTTATATTGTATGTGGATATTTAGATTGTTTCTAATTTTGTTAGTTTTACAAATAAAGCTGCAATGGACATCCATAAGTGTTTATGCACAAATTTGAATGTCTAAGGTAAACATTAGAATTTCTAAGTTGCAGGATTTGTGCATTTTTTTTAGTTCATCCCAAGCATGTTATACCCAGCCAAATTGTTTGACATCTAAGAACAGCAGAATATTTTCAAATATGCAGGACCTTCAGGCATATTATTCCTAGAGAAGCATTTATTTCAACTAGACTTTCAAGTTTATTTGCCTAAAAGTTTGCAAAGTGTTATCTCATAATTCATTTGTTTTTCTTTGTCAAAGGATAACAAGCATAGTCATTTTAGTAGATGCCAAATAGGCACTTGATAAAATTCGGTTCTGAAAAGAGAACAAGTACCTTTTAGCAAAATAGGAATGGATGAAAGTTTTCTTACATTAGTTAAAAGAAATCAATCACACAACCTTAAATGTTCTCCCATTAAAATCATGAACAAATGCCATCTATCTTTATTATTTACCATTTTTCGATATGGCAAATGAACTTAGACCAAAGAAAGAAACAGTGCTAGAAAGGAGGCAAAATACAGTATATTAAGAAAAGCTGAGAGAATTTAACTGAAAATACTGCTCAACATGTTAACAGAATATGGCAAGGTGGCTCATTATGTAATTGGTAAGGAAATAAATATTAGGAAATGCAAAGGAAGAAGAGATCCTATTATAATAAGAGCCAAATGATAAAAATATGTGGGAAGAATTTAACAATATTCCTCAATATGTGAAAGGCTAGTGTAAAATTAACATTAAAAAATCCACTGAGGGGGTACCTGGGTGGCTCATTTGGTTAAGCGTCTGACTCTTGATTTTGGCTCAGGTCATGCGTTGGGCTCTAGCTGACAGTGCAGAGCCTGCTTGGGATGCTCTCTCTCTTTCTCTCTCTGCCCCTCCCTTGCTAGTCCTCTCTTTATCTCTCATAGGTAAATAAACATTTTTTAAAAATCCACTGGGACACTTGGGTGGCTCAGTCGGTTAAGCATCCGACTTCCACTCAGGTTCCAAGTGGAGCCTGCTTGGGATTCTATCTCTGCCCCTCCCCTACTCACCCACTTGTGTTCTCTCTCTCTCTCTCTCTCTCTCTCTCTCTCTCTCTTTCTCTATCAAAATAAATAAATAAACTTTAAAACAGCATTAAAACTCTACCAAAGGACACATGAGAAGACTTATGTAAATTTGTACTTTATTCTTGACTAGGAAAATTCTAAAAGATGTTGTTTTCCCCTAAATTAATCTCTAAGTAAATATCAATTAGAAGTCAAAGTATCCTTTTTGGAATTTGACAGAATGACTGTCAAGACCATGTGGAAAAATAAACTTGTAAGAACGGCCAGAAGATTACAGGGAGACGAGAACGGTAATAAACAGTCAAGATTTAAAAATAAATTATGAAGTTCTAATAACCAAAACTGAAAAAAAATTGATCAGCACAAGAGAATAAAGATTCTAGAAGTAAACTAAAATTCATATAAACGTTTGGTATTAAAAAATGAAGCATTCCAAATTAATATAAGAAAAGATGATAAAAGGCCAATCTACTTAGCCGACAAAGAACAAAACCTTTCAAAACAGAAAGCTGGACAAGGAGCATGAACAGGAATTTCATAGGAAAATAAATACAAGTGGCAAACAAACATGAAAAACAAATATGATAATTATATCACTTATAATCACAGAAAAGCCAAATAAAATGACATGTTATTTTTTGTGTACCTGATGGCAGTGTTTTCGGCACTTGCTAACACACTCTGTTGGCCAGGCTGAGCGGAAGCAGGAACTCTCACGCTGTGGGTAGGAGTGCAAATTAATGCATTATCTTTAAAGGAAAATATTTGGCAGTATTTCTCAACAGAAAAAAAAAAAAAAAAGCACACATACCCTCTAATTTAGCGGCTCCGTTACTGGAAATTTACCCTCTAGATAAGTTATGCAAAAATATGTAAAATTTATATGTACAAGGATGTTTACTGAAGTATTGTATTAAATGTAAATGTCCACTGATAGGGGTCAGATTAAAAAGAACTAAAGTACATTCATACAATGAAATACCTCTGAATCATTACTGAGAAAAGCCAGATGAATAATTGCACATGTGGAACGAGCTCTGGGATGTATTATTTAATGAAAAGAGGAAACAGGTGGGAAAGATCACATGTCAATGGCCCCCTTGTGTAAATAAAGAGGAAGAGGTTTTGACACAGGTGCAGGGCTTGAAAAAGTATAGAGATCGATTTAGGTTAATATAGGCATAAAAGATTTCCTGAGGGACACAGAAAAATATGCAACACTAGGTATCAGAAGGTGAAGAAGCACATGTCTTTCAATCTTCTGCCTTTTGTCCTGTTTGCATTTTTGACCATGTGCGCATATAAAGGTTATACATATCATCCAGTCTACGTGGGAACCCAGCCACAGCAGTTCTGCTGCCAGCCTCTTCTTTTTATCCCTATTAGGGGAGTACGCTCCTACCATGCTCAAGGGCTTTCTTTGGTGCTGACTTCACACTGGCAGGTAGAAGGTGCATAGAGGAAGATCATCAAGCCTGTACTTCTGTTACCAATATTAGTTGTCACTGATGTTTACTGAGTGCTGATTGTGTTGAGGGCTTCCCAGGTATGGTCTCAGTTCCTGTTCACAGGGACTCATGAGACTGGTACTATTTTCATGTCCATTTGACCAAAGAATCTTACCATTTAGCACCACATGGATGGACCTAGAAGGCATTATGTTCAGTCAGTCACAGAGGGACAAACACTACACGCTTCCTCTTATAGGAGGTGTCTAAAATACCAAAAGGTATAGAATTACACAATAGAATGATGGTTACAAGGCATGCGGTGGGTTATGGGAGTTGTTCAATGGGTATAAAGTTAAGGTTATACAAGATGAGCAAGTTCCAGATATCTGCTGTTTAACACAGTGCATATAATTAACAATAAGGTATTATGGACTTAAAAATTTGTTAGGAGTGTAGATCTCACATTAAGCATTCTTGCCACAAAAGACAAAACAAAATAAATAGAAAAGGGACAGGAGGAAACTTTTGGAGGTGATGGATATGTTTATTACCTGGATTGTAGTGATGGTCACACAGTGTATACATATTTCCAAACTCATCAAATTGTACACATTAATTATGTGCAGTTTTTTCTACTACAATTCTACATCAGTAAAGCTGGGAGGGCAGTGGGGAAGAGGTAGACTGAGGATTATCCAGATGTAAGTATTTTCCCAGGCCTTTACCTGTCTAATAAGAAGCAGGTCAAAACTTCAAACTGTGGTGCCCCCAACCCCAGCTAGAACTTTCAACACTATCACAGTACCACTGTGACACTCTTCAGCCCTGGGGGAGTCAAACAACGTTCCCTCGGCCGGGCAAACCATACTTATGACTTCTTTCTCTTGATGGGAATATGTGTCTCAGGTCCCAAATCCTGACTCAGATGGACTTGGGGAAATGTAAGTCCTTTATAAGCTGAGAACCATCTCAACTGAATGTTCTTTTCCCTTCAATAATACATATACAGCCAGAGTTCCTTAAGTACTTTTCTGACCCTTGACTGCTTTCCCCAAATAATTTCTGATTCCTCAATTTTATAGTTGTCAGGACTATTTTTGGTGCTTCAAAGGTGTATTTTCGGACTTACTCATTTCACTTCAGTTCACTTACTGCGTTCTGACAGGATGACTCTTACGGCTAAACATTGTTTCAGGCAAGCTGCAATTTTTCTCTCAAAGGCTATATTGCTCTGACAAACCAGGGTAAAAACTTGGCCCAGCACGGTAGAGTTTTAGCCTATAAATTCATGAGACTCTTTGAACAGAAATTAAAGAGGAGTTTTCCTTAGGTTCTAAAAGTTTGCCTTTTCGTGTTCTTTCCTCCTAATCCCCATCCTCCCTCTTAAGCCTATACTCTTACCCTTTCTCATAACTCTTACTGCCCTTCCCTAAAATCCAGAAGCTGAAAGGGACCTTAACAAGGCTGGTTGTTATCTTCCCTACTACTACTAGTAGTAGTAGCAGTAACAGCAGCAGCAGCAGCAGCAGTAATAATCATAATTAATAATAATAATAAAAACTATCACTGGGTGCCCATGATGAGCCAAGAATTTATTGCAGGTACTTTATGTTTAGTATCATTTATTTCTCTGCGTACAAGAAAGACAGAAGGTCAAGCCTACACTTCTGCTACTCATAATACTAATTTTAACTGCCATGTATGGAGTCTTATGAGGTGATTCTATTCACTCCATTTTATGGTTAAATATAGGCTCTAAAAAGTTGTACCCAAAGTCACAGAGTAGTAAATAGTGTCGCTAGAATTTAAACGTAGACCTACCTGACTGTAAATTCTTTGTTTTTTCCTATGAACTTCTGTTTGAAAGAGGGTTTCAAGCAGGCAATGTTAGACACATAGGTAAATTTAGTAATATCTAGCAAGAAAGACACCTGTCCCTTTTTCTACTCTAGGTTGCCTTCAATGGGCCCCTAAATTCTGTGAGTTATTGATGGTATTTTCCACCTTCTAAGTGGTATCCCTAAGCAGAGAACTTTCTATACCCTCATGTTTGCTGATTGGAGGGAAATTTTCTTAGCCTTTGTGGCCAAAAAGAGGAAGCACAGGGAAGACTTTTGGAAGAAAGAGGAAAGGTCTGCCTCTTTGGGTGGCCCAGTGTTATCCATGCCTGCTGGGGTTTCAGCCCTTAAGACCCCTTTCAAATCTACCCTTTCTTAAGAGATACCTTTGAGAGTCCCAATGCTGGAGTGCCAAACAACACCATCGTGACCTTCATGGATGAGGGGAAGCATGGAAGTGTCATATATTGGAAAAGGCAGGGACAAGCTAGACAAGACTAGTTGAAATTCCAGGTAAACCACTTAAGAACTGTATGGCTTTAAACAACTTCCTTTACCTTTTTCATACTGTTTCTTTATATGTATAATGGAGATAATAATAGTTATAACACAAAGTGTGTGATGGGGACTAAATAATAAAGTATGCAGAGTTTCTTCAAATAAAGATATTTGCCATTTGATATGGCAGCCAGATTAATTCTGGGACAAATGTTAATTTGCTTAAATAAGTTTCCAAACAGATGGGAGAGAAACAAATGTACTTAGGTAGAGACAAAGCACCAGATGACAAAATTTATCTTGGCACTCAGATCTTATGTGTTTTACTTTTGTTATAATTTTTCATATGGGTTTTAGCAATGTACTTATATCATTAGGCACTAAGATTAACTCACGTAATGCAAAATGAGACTTTTAAGAAGAAGAAAAATGAAATCAGTATTGCAGGAAGAATTAAGATGAAACAACTTGAGCATTGATGAGTTTTATTAACTTGATTAACACAAGGATTGGAAAAAACATTGTAACTGGAAAAGTATAAGGGCAATTTCTGCTGCATTAATAGGGTTTGTAAAAAGCCATTTAGAACATGAACCATATCTTTAGTATTGTAAGATACAGACACCTCTCTGTTTGAAGCAGTCAGTGCAGGATTTATCCAGCAAGATAAACTCTGGATTAAGTTTTGCATTGTAATAATATCTGTGAAAACAGGTCAAACTGGAAACAAAAAGTGACAATTGGAAAGGTATTTAAATCTATCAGGAGATTCAGGAAGCCTTTCTCTTCTTAAAATGTATCAATTAAAAGATAGAACTATGCCTCCAAAAAGTTTACCAGTTCCCACTCTCATTTTCAATCTTATTTTCCCTGCAGTATATGCCCCAGTAATTACAGGAGCAAAAGTATCATTGCTTTCTCCTCAGCCACTAAGAGTCACTGAGCAATCCCAGCAATATGAATTTGCATGTGGTATACAGTTTTTTTCTACCAAAATATTCAAGTTGAGAAAAACGGAATAACATGTTTCACAAAAGTGAATTGTGGTTATGAAAAAGAAACTTCTGAATTGCCTTTCTTTCCAAAATGCTCTCTCAGAGCATACTTCCAAGTGTACTCCAGCAGTATTTTCTGCACAATAGACACAACCCAAGAGTTGTCATCAGCAAAGATACACAGATTTGACCACAAATAAACTAAAACTTCTGTACAGCCAAAGATACCATTATTAAAGTTGAAAATAGTATGATGTGGATTTTTTTTGAAATATGTAAAGACAAAATCAAGAATCATGAAATGTAGAGTTTCAACAAAGTTACATAAAAAAGAAAAATGACCCAATAGAAAATAGGAAAAGGATATGAAGAGTCAGTGCACAGAAAAAGAAATAATAAATAGCCAATAAGCATTTGTAAAGATTCATACCTTTTCTTGAAACCAGGAAAAGCAAATTTAAACCATGAAACACAATTTTTTTTTGGCCACCAGGTTAGAAAATTGTAAGAGAAGACTTTACTACCTACCTTTTTCATTTATTTGTCTGTATTACACTGTTTTGTTTTTTTTTTAAAGTAGATTGAAATCATACCAACTATATTTTTCCAACCACAGTGGTACAAAACTAAAGATCAATAAAAACAATAAAGCAAAGCTGAAGTATTTACAATGTAAATATTAAATATTTAATATGTAAATATTAAGCAACATACTGCACAAGCAATGGGCCAAATAAGAAATCAAATGGTAAATCAAAATTTATCTCAAGAGAAAAAGAAAACACAATATTCCAATACTTATGGGATAAAGCAAAATCAGATGCTAGAGTGAAATTTATGCTATAAATGCTTATACTGAGAAAAAAAGTTTAAGTAAACAACAACATACCACAAGGAACTAGAAGAAGAAGAAACTTAGCTGACATTAGTAGAGGAAGGAAATAACAAAGAAAAATCATAAATAAATAAAATAGAGACCAGAATAAACAATAACATAACATTGAAAATAATGACCAGTTTTAAAAAAATTGGCAATGCTTTAACAACATTAACTAAGAGAAAGAGAGAAGCCTCAAAAACTAAAATGAGAAACGAAAGAGAAAACAATACAATAGATAACCAGAGAAATACAGTTTGATAACAGATTAAACAAATACTAACAAATCAGATAACTTAAGAAAAAAACCTAGATAATTCCTGAAAACGCACATTACGGTGATTGAAACATGAATCTTGAAACCAAGAAATAGGAAATCATCTAAGACCAATAACAAGAATGAAATTTGAATTAGGAATCAAAAATCTCCCAGCACAGAAAAGCCCAAGACCACATGGTTTCATTGGTGAATTCTACTAAACATTAAAAAAAAATTAATGACAAACTTTATCAAAATGTTACAAATGATGGAATGGAAGGAACACATTCAAAATCATTCCATGAAGCCAGTATTACTCTGATACCAAAGCAGAATAAAAGCAATACAAGAACAAAAAGTCTAGTTTTTCTGCTATAAGTGTTGCTACTCTGACTTTCTGTTGACATCCATTTGCACGATCATTGTTTCTCCATCCCCTCACTTTCAATCTGCAGGTGTCTTTAGGTCTAAAATGAATCTCTTGTAGGGAGCATATAGTGTGATCTTGTCTTTTTTTTTTTTTTTTTTAATCTATTCTGACACCTTATGTCTTTCGATTGGAGCATTAAGTCCATTTACATTCAAAGTAATTATTGATAGATGTGTATTTATTGCCATTTCATTACTTGTTTTGTCATTGTTTCTGGAGATTTTCTCTGATCCTTGCTTGTCTTTGACAGTTTAGGTCTCACCTTTGCCCTCAAAGAGTCCCTTTAATATTTCTTGCAGGGCTGGTTTAGCAGTCATGAACTCCTTTGGTTTTTGTTTGTCTGGGAAACACTTAAGTGTCCTATTCTGAATGATAGCCTTGCTGGATAGAGTATTCTTGGCTGCAGATTTTCCCCATTCAGCATTTCAAATATGCCATGCCATTCTCTTCTGGCCTGCCAAGTTTCTGTTGAGAAATCTCCAGCTAGCCTTATGGGTCTTCCTTTGTAAGTGAAGGACTTCTTTTGTCTTGCTGCTTTTAAGATGTTTCCTTTATCACTATATTTTGCAAATGTAATTACAATATGTCTTGATGTTGGCCTGCTTTTGTTGATTTTGATGGGAGTTTTCTGTGCTTCCTGGATCTGGATGTCTGTTTCCTTCCCCACATTAGGGAAGTTTTCTATTATTTCCTGAAATAAATTTTCTGCCCCCTTTTCTCTCTCTTCTTCTTCTGGGACTCCTATAATATGAATGTTATTTTGTTTGATGGAGTCAATGATTTTCCTAAGTCTGTTCTCGTGTTGCATAATTCTTTTTTCTCTCTTTTGTGCAGCTTCATTATTTTGCATTATTTTGTCTTCTAGGCCACTAATGTTTTCCTCTGCTTCTTCCAATCTGCTGTTCATTGTATCAAGCCTATTTCTAATCTCATTTATTGCATTCTTCATCTCTGACTGACTCTTAACTCTTTTATCTCTGTGGTAAGGGTCTCACTAATGTCTTCTATTCTTTTCTCAAGCCCAGTGAATATCCTTATTATTGTTGCTTTAAATTCTCCATTAGGGATGTTACTTATGTCTGTTTAATTTAGAGCTCTGGCTGTGGCTGTATCTATCTTGTTCTTTCCTTTGGAATGAATTCCCCCATCTTGGCATTTTGTCTAAGTTTCTGCCTTCTTCTCTGTTAGCAAAGCCAGTTATGTCTCCTCCTGAAAGTAATGGCTTTATAAAGAAGATGTCATGTAGTGTCCAGGGCCTCACACTTCCGGGAGTCTCTGGTGTGTGTTGAGTGTGCTCTGCTATTGTGTTTTGGCCACTCTATCCTATAGGCCCAGTCATTTGCACACTGTTTTAATTACTCAAGGTATATAGTGCATGTTGCTAGCTGGTGAGGAAAATGCCCCTTAATTTTTTTTTTCTTTACATTTTCCCAAAGGAAGGAACAATACCCTCAATGTCTTGGTGATGACCTTCAGTGATACCCCCATGTTATTCATGTGTCACTGGCCCCACTCCCTTCCCCCTCTTTGCTATGGGGGAAAGCAGAAGGTTTGGTTTCACTGTTTCCATTACATGTGTGATTTGGAGTCTGGAGGCTGTTCTTCACTGCTCTCAATAAGGAATCCTAACACCTAGAGCATTTTGTGAGTTTAGTCTCTGCTGAAAATCAGGACTGTGGAGGAGGAATCCTATCCCATATCACACAGCTTTGACTACCCCACCTACTATTCCTGTCACCCTCCACCCCTTCTAAAATTCTGGTGAAAGTATTCTCTAGTGCACCAGTCCTCCTGGGAATGTAATCCAGGCTCTACTCCAGTTGCTTCTCCTGTGGGTTATGGCCCCACCAGGGTAATTTTCTTACCTGGTTCCTTCTCTGCACCACACCTCATGTGGAATTTCCATGTGTATATTTTTCTCCATCTTATTGCACATACATTAGAAATTTGGAGATATTTGTGATTGACCCAAAATACAAATACATAGGCATGTAGGGAGGTAACACAGCATAGGGTTCAAGAAATACTCTAGACTAGAAATTTAGCCACTGTGTGTCCTTGGACAACTTTCTTAAACTTTCTGTCTTTCTTCATCTATACAGTCAGATCAACAGAGCTTCCCTTGTGCAGTTGTTGTAGGGCATAAATGAGATGATATGTGCAAAATGCGCCAAGTGCTTAGCACAGAACAGAGGCTCAAGGTAAGCAGGGCCATTGCTGCCATCACCAAACAGTCACTGAATATAGCCCACTGGGTAAACTTGGCTTCCACCGTCTCCACTACTCCTCTTTGGGTGCTGATCAGACCATCATTCTGCTCAAAAAGAAAGAGAAACTCATGACTGAGACAAGAAAAGAAAAATTGCACCGACACATGATTGCTGCGATTTAGCAACATTACATAGCAGACTTGGAAAAGGTATTGGTGAAGTGCATGCTTTTCCTGGTGTTAATAGGGCAGCTATAAACTAGGGCTTCATCCTGAAAAAAAAATTATAAAAAGTAATCATCACATATTATTCTACTTCATCCATTTGGCCACATTTTGCCTCTTTATTGGCTGTTAATAATTAATTTAGGTAAGAGACTTAGGATAAAAGGCTGACTTGACTCCTTTCCATTTCTGCAACCGTGTGCAGTGAAGTTTTATTGGTCCTTCAAGATGGTTCTAGTTCTGTCAACCCAGGGGAAAATTGCACTAGCTAAGTTGACAGAGAGTTATTTAGTCTTTTCAACTTGCATTCTTAGTCCCAGCTACTTTCATTGTAAAAGAAGCCCCAAACTAGAGTAGCCCAAAATGAGAGTATATTTTCCACTTCCTGTGCATAGATTTTGAGGGATAGATTTCTGGGTAGGTAAGTATCTTCCAATAACAGTGCCTGCATGACCCACCTTTCTGTGCTGAGTCTATGTACTCTTTCATCATATCTTTAAGAAATGTCTGTCTTTCAGTCCAGAGATTTTTTTTCCTTAAAAAAATATTTTAATATATATTTATTTTGAGAGAGAGAGTGTGTGTGTGTGTGAACATGCATGCAAGTGGGGGAAGGACAAAGAGGGAATCCTAAGCAGGCTCCATGCTCAGTGCAGAGCCTGATGCAGGGCTCAATCTCACGACCGTGAGATCATGATCTGAGTCGAAATCAAGAGTTAGATGCTTAACTAACTGAGCCATTCAGGTGCCCCCATCCCAGAGATGTTTTAAAAGCTATATGTTATTTTGTTTTTTAAAACTAATTCTTATCTAACCTACTCACTTCATTATATTTGTGATTTTAATCAAGTCATGTGTCCAGGGAACTCAATGCATAAGAAAAGTAAGGTTTAAATGACAGGCACTTTCGAAATTCTTATAATTTGTAAACATCTCAATAGCAATTAATAACAATGGGAATAGGAGGGAATGGATATATGAAATCTGTCTATGGTTATTTGAAAGAAAACAAAATAATGGCCAGAATATAATATTTTATAGCCTTAAAAATGACAAATGGTGTGAACCATATCAGAAGATGGGGCCAGATTTAAATAACATTGAGTAGAAAAAGCAGAGACTCAAAATTCTATCCTGATTACAACTGAGTAGAACATTAGCATATATAGAAACAACAATTGGAATAGAATAGGAACAGGTACATAAACAGTTGATAACTAAAATTTAGAGATTTTTGTTTCTTTAAAGATGGTAAAGTCTACAGTGAAGTCATTAAGAGAAAGAAAGAATCATCCACGAGGTCTGCTCTGATCTTTGTTCTGGTCTGCTCTGAACAAGTAGAAAGGAGATGGCTGAGTGATGGAGAGACTTTCCTGGATTCAGATCCCAGTCCCATCCTGTCCATGTGACCTTGGTCCAAGCACTTCCATTTCCTTATTTGCATAGTGGGGATAAGACACCAGTTCCACAGAATTGCTTGGGGGGACTAAGTGAGGTGAAAGAAGTAAAAGACCATGCTTTGCATGGTCCACTCATTATTATCATGTAATTAGAACATATTATTGTATACTAATAAAATGTAAATATTAGTATATGCAGATGGACGTAGAAGCTTTCATTCTGTTTCTAAGATAAATACCTCCACCTCTTGATATGATATCTTTTGCTGTTACAAGTTGCAAGTAAAGTGAATAAATATTTGTGGCAGTAATTGTTTTGCAGCACCTTCTTGTATTTACCTTGCTTTTTTCTATGATATAATTAGATTCACTGCTACTAAAATAAGCTTATGTTATGGTAATTCAGTCTTTTCAGTCCTTTATTTAAGTAGCAATGAGAAGAAACAAATAGAAATAGAGTTGCCCTTAAATAGTGAGAGTGAGACAGAGAGAGAGAGAGAGGGAGGGAGGGAGGGAGGGAGAGAGAGAGAAAGGCAAAGACAGAAGAGAGAAAGACAAATGAAAAACTGGCAAATTGTATGAGATCTGAGATCTGAGATCTGCACTAGACCTTGGCTCTCTACTTTCAATAGCTTCTTCATTCACTTAAAATGAGGCTGTTCCATATTCTCTCTCCGCTTTGATAACCACCAGCTTTGATCACCTCCTGGATGGTTGGCACTATTAGGTAACATTTGCTTGTTATGGTTTTTCTTCCTCCAAGCTTCCTCTTGGTTTCATGACAGTTGGATATAAATCCAAGATGATGTTAAGTTTTGTTAATATTGGTCATAGATTTTCCTTAATTTATTTGAATTTCTTTGCTTTTATGGTGATATTTACATGCTAAGGAAGTCAGGTTTCAGTACAAGCATTGAATCTCCTCTCCAGACCTTCAGATAGGATTCCACCCTCAATGTTACCTGCAAAGACCTCTTTCACAGCACGAATCATAGTGTTTTCTAAGTGTCAACCAGTCCAGCCTCCTGGAAGCTCCTTGAGGACAAAAATCATGTTTTTCCATCTTTTATTCCTAGTACCTAAGCCGTGCCTGGCACAAGAGCGGTAAATGAAGGACTGAGGCCAGAATCTGCAGGAAATACCAAGTAGTAGGTTATCTATGGACTTTTTTTTTTTTCTAGTCCTGGTAGAACTTAACTGTAGGAGGAAATGATTCTGGGTTTAAATTCCTGCTTTACTATTGACTAGTGATGTAATCCTTGCTAAATCATTTAACATCTTGGTGTTAATGTTCTCCTCTGAGATTACAGAGTGGAGGCAGGGGAAAGCAGAAAAGCAATGAGGTTATGAACAATAATGAAAGAACTGAGTAATATATGGGCATTTTAAATGTGTATGCACACAGCTGGATTAGGTTCTCCAAAAGAGGTCAGGCAGATTCTCAAAATCACTAAGTAACCTGGTCAGAATATGCCAAAACACCATGAAAATGCCCAGAAAAAAAAAAAAAAACATAATGTATTAGAAGGAGAGTATGATTTTCCTTATATGGTGGGAACCATTTTCTGTTCTTTATTGTTTAGAATAAAAATGTTGGGAATAACTGCCTCCGTTACTGGCCCCAGCTCATCAGTCCACACCACAAATGCAGGTTTGCTTCCTTGGGATTCTGGCTTCCCTCCCTGCAGCTTTCTCCATGACCTCATTCATATCCATGGCTTTACCTACCAACATTGAGCTGAGGTTTCCCACCTTCCTTCCTCTAGCGCAGTGAATAGCTCCACTCCCATGTTTCCCAGGCTGTTTAAATTCAGTGGACCTCCAAATAGAATTTGCTTTCTGTCTTCCCAAACCTCTTTCTGTCCTTCATATGTGGGAAACTTAAACTGCCATTCACCTAATTAGTCATGCCCCTAACTCTAGGATCACCCCCAGACCCCTCCCTCCCTCTCTACTTTCATACCCAGTGGGTATCAGATCATGTTGATTTCTCTTTCGTTAGTGTCTCCTATATCTGTTCCCCTCCATGTCTCCTGCTACTGCCATAGTTGTGATCATTATTACTGCTACCCTGGACCACTGCTGGATCCTCTATTCTGATCTTCCAATTCCCAGACTCACCTGCGCCTAATCTGTCTGCCACTCTCCACTTCAGACTGACTTTTCTGAAATCTTGTCAGATATTCCTTGCTTAAGACCCTTCAGTGATTTCCCATAGCTATAGCATAACACCCAAGGTCTTTGTATGGTATATGAAGCCCTCCCTGACCCGACTGCGCCCACTCATCCCAGCCTCATAATCTGTGTTCCTGCACCGCGAGTAGTTGCTCTATCTCAGGGGGCCCCACTGTCATGATATTCCATGCCTTTGCTTCCAGGGCTGCCTTGATCCTAAAGCCCTTACTCCTTGTCTGTTTGGTAAGCACTTGCTTATATTTCAGGATTCACTGCTCTTCTGGGAGACCAGTCTTCCCTCTCCTATGTATGCCTGGCATATGCTAGACAAACATCCTAACCTGCACAATATTTTATTTGACTTACTTGTTTGCAAACCTCTCTCGCTCAGAAAGACTAGGATCTCCTTAAAGAATTGTGGCTTACTTGTTATTTTATTTCACTGTCTGGCACAGAGCAAAGTAAGTAGTGAGCACTGAATAAATATTGGATGAATGCATGAATAAGTATGGTCTCAGGCTCTATCACTTATAGTGACTTGGACAAATCATTTAGCCCAGCAAACAGTGCTTCTTTATCTTAAAAAATTGGATTTAAAATATCTATAGCACAGGACTTTCTAGGAATTTATTAAAGCCACTTATTCATTAGAAGAATTCAAAATTCAAAACATGGCTTAAACTGCCATGATGAAGAAAAACATATATGGTCCCTGCTGTCATGGAGCATACAATCTAGTTAGAGAAAATAAAATAATCACAGAAACAAATGCAAAATCACAACCGTGACTAGTACTTCAAAACAGAACCACATGGGGCCTGGTGAATCTCTTATAGAGGTACTGACCTAGTCAGAAAAGTCTGGGAAGCCTTCCTGGAGGATGCAGTGAGTGAGCAGAGATCTGAAGGATGAGGAGTCAAGTAAAGAGGGAGGAAAGTATTTTCCAGATAGGACACATCAGAGTGCAGCACATCCAAGGAACTGAAAGAAAATCAATGTCCCTGGGACACCGAGGGCAAGGGGTGAATGCGGGGCAAGAAACAGAGGCAGGTGGAGGCTATATTGTGAAGCCCTTGACTTGGCACAAGAAAGACATGTAGCTATCTTTGTCTTGATTCTTTCTCATCTTTGATTTCTAAAGACTTAGAAAAAAAAAACGGGGGAACAACTCATTCTGCTTTGCTGAAAATGTAGTGTCAATCTCATTAGACACCCACTCCTTCCCCAGGAAGGGTAGGATATAATACCTACCTAAGAGTGGTCCTAAAAAGGGGCTAAAGGGCTAGGATTCAGAGTCCAGCGTTAAAACGTCCTTAGCTGAGCCAAAGAAGCCATCGTTGACTTCCATTTTCCTCCACAAAGAGGTTATTTAGAAGAAGTGCCACCACGTTAATGACCAAAGTGAAGAAAGAGCCAGCAGTAGGTACCAGTCATAATAGAAGGGCATTTAGACAACAAAGTCACTGGATTGGCATAAGTTTAAAAGGAGATATTGCTAAGATGGGAAATGTAGCTTCAACAAGTGTAAGTGTTCTACTTCCAGCTGACCAGTAACTATTACTGGGAGAAAAGGAAGCGCTGAGAGGTAAGAAGTCTATAGGCCATGTTGAAAGACAAACAGGAAAAGCAAGCAGACACCCCAGAATTTTAGGATATGTCTCTAAACCAAGAGAAGAGGGATGGTCCATCACACCCACAACAATGATGGGTAGCATTTGCTCTCCTCCAGTAACATAGTGTCAGAGAAAGCAGAGTGCAAGGTGGAGAGCCTGCATGCTCTTCTGCGACGTGGGCAGAATTCCCATGCTGAGGTTCTCCATGCTGAGGGACTACATTTACTCCTGCTGACACATTCAGTCTTCTTAGGTGAGGGGCATGTCGCCCTGTGATGAACACCTGCACATAGTTGCCTGTCAGTAATGGCAGGTGGATTATTTCTAGTTTGGGAGCTATAACTCAATAAATAGTTTAGGATATCCACAGGAATTTCAGTGTGGATTAATTTCACGCCTTCTCCTCTGAGTTCTGAACCAATCCAGTCAGTCAAGCCTACATGATTGCTTTATTTATGGTAAACCTAGGGTGCCTGGGTGGCTCAGTCAGTTAAGCGTCCAACTTCAGCTCAGGTCATGATCTCACAGTTCCTGAGTTCGAGTCCCACGTCAGGCTCTGTGCTGACAGCTCGGAGCCTGGAGTCTGGTTCAGATTCTGTGTCTCCCTCTCTCTGCCCCTCTCCTATTCTCTCTGTCTCTCCCAAAAATAAATAAACGGTGTTTCTGGTAAACCTGGGTTGGAGGGCACAGCTCGGACCTGCAGGGGTAAAATGGGCTTCTTACTCCTCCAGAAATGAGTTTTCCATCCAATCCCCAGCATAGCTTCCTACTGATGACAGAAAAGAGGAGTGTCCAGTAACAAAGGAGAGTCAGAGAGGAGATGAGAGGCCTGGGGAGGCAGATTGAAGCTCCTTAGCTCCACCCAGCAGAGGAAGGCTCGGCCTCTTCTTTCCAACAGGGACGAATGAGGCAGAGAGCAGAACTAAATAGCTTTTCTCCCTAAAACACTCCAAGGCAAAGGAAGCTCCTATTTTATGAATCTTGTCAGAAATCAGGAGAAAGAAGAACAATGGCTGGGCAACTGATTTTTTTCTCACAAGTGTCAGCACAAAGTATTTATTCCCCAAGACATAGAATTTTGACTGCGGGATAAAAAGGACAATGATAGAATGGGGCTAAACTCAATTATAATATGGCATCTTATCAAATCACATTTTATTTAATTTTCTTATTGGACATTATTTATATTGATTGATCTCTGGTACCCTCAATTTAAAACTTTATATTCCTAGTTGTAAGAGTAACGGTTTCAGACTTCAACTGGCTTCTCCTCTTTATTTAAGTTATTAGAAACAACTTGCCATTCCAAGAATGAATAAACGGTCAGTTTAATAAACCAGGCTACCAGTCCACAATTTTTATTGCCTATTTGCAGAGTGTATTAAAATATATATTGAATCAGGGCGCCTGGGCGGCTCAGCTGGTTGAGCGTCCGACTGCAGCTCAGGTCATGATCTTGCGGTTCGTGAGTTGGAGTCCCACCTCGGACTCTGTGCTGACAGCTCAGAGCCTGGAGCCTGCTTTGGATTTTGTCTCTCCCCGTCTCTCTGCTCCTCCCCCACTGGCACTCTGTCTCTCTCTCTCTCTCTCAAAATAAAAAATTAAACAGAATTTTTTAAAAAATACATTAAATCAGAGGATTTTGGTATTTGTCATATAAAATATAGAGTACAAGTTGTCTTATTTTTGGTCTGGAGATGCATCATCTGGTATTTCAGTTCAATTTCTGTTACTGTGTGTTCTTAAACTCACTGTGCCTCAATTTTCTCATCTGTAAAATAGGAATAATGAATAGTACCTACCTCATGAAGCTGTTATAAGGATTGAGTTGATATCTGTAGAGGATTTAGAACATGTGTGATGCCCAGTTAACAATTTATAATTGTTAGATATCAGCATCATTTTCAAGAAGCATCATGTTCAAAATGCTGTGATAGGCTTTGTCTGAGTTACAGTAATGCTAGCTGCCATTTTTTAAACAAATCAAAGATGTTTAATGCTCAAACACAATCGAGGTTTATTTCTCACTCACACGAAGTCTAATATGTGTGTCCCTAAGCAGCGTGCAGCTCTCCCTCAAATGGTGATTCAAGAACCCAGGCTCCCTCCGTATTTTGTTTCTGTCACCTTTAACATAAGGTTTTCAATGTTACACAGACAGGGACATTCAGCCAGTAGACAGAAGAGAGGAGCGAGGGTACTCCCTTTTTACCCACCTCAGGCCGCAGGTGACACACATCACTTCTGCTTACATCCTGTTGGCAAGAACTAGTCACATGGTCCCACCGAAGCAAACATCTTTGCCATACCCTTGAAGGAGGTTTCTGTTTATTATTATTATTTTTATGGAAGTATAGTTGACACACAATGTTGTATTAGTTTCAGGTGTACAACGTAGTGATTTGGTAACTCTTATAGTTTATGCTTTGCTCACCACAGGTGTAGCTGCCATCTGTCACCATATAGTACCATTGACTATATTCCCCATGCTGTATCTGTCATCCCTGTGACTTATTCATTCCATAACTGGACAGCTGTATCTCCCACTCCCCTTCACTCATTTGTATTTTTTGTTTATTCCATTGTTTTGTTTTTTAGATTCCACATATAAGTGAAATCATATGATTTTGTGTTTCTCTGACTTATTTCATGTAGCATAATGCCCTCTAGTTCCCTCCATATTGTCACAAATGACGAGATCTCATCCTTTTTTACGGCTGAGTAATATTCCATTGTATATGTATATACATCATCTTCTTTATCCATTCATCTATTGGCGGACACTTAGGTTGCTGCCGTATCTTGGCTATTGTAAATAATGCTGTATTTTTATAAATAATTACTGCAATATTTTAAATAAATATGGGGGTGCATATATCTTTCCAAATTTGTGTTTTCATTCTCGGAGGGTAAATGCCCAGTAGTGGAATTACTGAATTATATGGTATTTCTATTGTTACTTTTTCGAGGAACCTCCATACCATTTTCCACAATGGCTGCACCAATTTACATTCCCACCAACAGCGCACCAAGGTCCTTTTTTCTCCACATCTTCACCAACATTTGTTATTTATTTTAGCCATTTCTGACAGGTGTAATATGATGTCTCATTTTATTTTGATTTGCGTTTCTCTGATAGTTAGTGATGTTGAACATCTTTTCATGTGTCTATTGGCCATCTGAATGTCTACTTTGGAAAAATGTCTATTTAGGTCCTCTGCCCATTTTTTAACTGGATTACTTGGTTTTTTGGTGTTGAAGTGTGTGAGTTCTTTATGTATTTTGGATATTAATCCCTGTTGGATATATCATTTGCAAATATCTTCTCCCATTCGGTAAGTTGTCTTTTCGTTTTGTTGATACTTTCTTTTGCTGTGCTTTTTATTTTGGTGTAGTCCCAATAGTTTATTTTTGCTTTTGTTTTCCTTGCCTGAGGAGACGTATCTAGAAAAATGTTGCTAAGGCCAATGTCAAAGAGATTACAGCCTGTGTTTGCTTATTATTGCGACAGTTTCCCCCTGAAGTGCTAATTCAGTAAAGCAATATAAAAGTGGTTGCTTGGCCAGCGTTGCCTCTCCGATTAATGAGAAAAAGATGGTACTTTGATTATCAGGAAGATTTTTTTAGAGGGGTGACTTCCAATCATGCCGTCTCCCTGGGGGGATATTTGTGGATGTTTTATGAGTTGCCTATTGGCTGATTTTACTGTACCACTCCTCAGAGCTCAGCTCTTGGTGGGTGGTGAAATACTGTGACCAGATTTATCCACCTAGCTTGTGGTTTGTTCAGAAGGGAATATTAAGAACCTAGGCAAATATTAGATTCTGAGTGAAAATTACTTAAGTTTCATTGACTTCACAAGTTTTTATTTGAGCCTTCTTGAGGAAAAAAAAAGTAAAGAATTGGACTCTCATGAACTGAATTTATCCGTGTAGAGAAAGACTGCCAAGTAGTTTATTTCTCCATCATATTTTTGGCCTGAATTATATTTGCTTAATTACTTCAGCTCTTAATCTTGCCCGTGTCGACACAGCTAAAACAGCAGGTGACACAGCTAAGATTGCAGAGGTGGAAAGAAACCAGCCCCTCAGAGCCAAATTACAATAATCTGTAGAATGTTGTATAGAGTATACATCACTTTGTACACTTTTTATTCAGAGTTGATTCCACATTCCACCAGGTGGGATGCAGAATGCTTTGGGAGGATAATCAGCAATTTTTAAAGTCAACTTAGTAAGAAAGTCCCAGTTTTTGTTATAGAACAGTAAAGAATTATGCTATCATTAACTCAGCAGTCGCATTAAGTTTTAATTCTGCTGCTTAAGGCACTTAAAATTTTCCTTTCACTTAAGTGGTGCTCACAGCTGACTATAGATACTCTGACCAACGTGTGTGTACTAGCCCAAGATTTGTGAACGTGACTTTCTGGTTAGCAAACCTGTGTGCAGGTTTATCCCAATCTTTTCAATGATGGAAAAATAGCAGTAACTGTTACGAACACAGAAGAAAGAAAGGTTTAGGTGGACAAAACTTCAGACGATTTAAAATCCTTATTTCATCATTACATTCCATCATCCTGGTATGATACCCCTTTCTGGATGTGCCAAAAATGAAGTACCAGAGGATGGACTGAATATTCATTTCTTTTCCTGCCTCTTGTCCTTTTCTTTCATCTTCTCTGGGGTGTGATAATTAATGGGATTGTCAAAAAGCAGGGTGGAAAGGAAAAGAAAGACAGTAAGTGAAAAGTCGAGATACATCATCCCCTGCGTACCTGAGAAATGGCACTGCTCCCACCTGCTTGTAATTTCATGTGCTTGTCCTTGCTGAGTCTTAGACATAGAGGGATGAGCTGGTAGCTCAGGTGGGGACACAGCAGTGCCTTCAGGAGACTCTTCATGTGATGGAACAACTATTTTTGATACTCAATGATGGAAAATTTAGTTTTCATGAGATATTTAAAGGTTCAATCCAAAATGAGAGTATTTATGCTCTCTAAATGAATATTGTTACTGGTTTAAAGTGAGTTCTCTTTTCCATGTTCGTTCTCTACCAGAAATTAGCTTTTGGCAGCAGAATATACATAATAGATATAGAATGCTTCCTCATTTATTCCTGGAACCACAACAGTAAATTATATGATATAATACTATCTTTAATTTTTCCTTAAGTAGACTTAATATGGTTTTGTTTACTGTAACAAGAAATAAATGATGAGAATCTTTCTTCCAATATAACCGACCAGGCATAGGAATAGTTCATAGCTAATGAGATAGAACACACTTTGAAATGTGTCTCACAGATTTGCACTTTATTGTCTTGGGGCTTTGACCTGAGAAGCCACTTACAATACTTAAGGAAAGGACAATGTAGTTAAGTCTTAATTTACGAACTATTTTATGGTAAGGAATGATATCCCTTATTAACAAACTTACTATTATACTAATTTATATCAAACCATCTGAAATTCATTGCTCCAAAATTTTACTGTACCGGTGTTCATTAGAGATGGAATCCAGTGTAAATTGGACACAACTTGAACCTCATCCAAAGGAGCCTGATGACTGGCATACCGAAGAGCTTCACTACCTAGAGCTGGACCATTTACCTGGAATTCAGTCACAGGGATCCCACAGACTTAGCTACAGGGTTTTATAAATATTACATCCTTTAATCGTTTTCTAAGCCCTAAATACCCCCATATCTAAAATGGGGAAAAGTCGTTTATTGACCAATGAGGATATTATTAGTAGGTTGCCTACATGTTTGAGAACCTGAGCTATTAAATAATGAAGGACAAGAGCTGTGTCTCAGTCACATTCATCTTAGGGGATGAGTGTTTTTCACAGCTTAGGAGCTTCCTTGAGCGGAAAAGCAGGAACCTAAAAGATGCATAGTCATAGTTGCCCGATTTAGCATCATGTTAGCAAAGGAATCAGCCAGAAGCAAAGATTTCCTCTTATTGGGCCTTCTTCTTCTTCTTCTTCTTCTTTTTTTCTTAAATCATTGGTAAGGAAAGGAAGGAATTAGGCTGTCATGGAACTTAATTTAGAAAGGCATAAGCTGTTATTTCGACCTTCTTTTCCTTCTTTGGTAGCACTCAAATTTCCTAGTAAAATGCAGAGCGCATTGAAGGCAGCTAAATGTAATTGTGGATAAGTTGAACAATGGAATTGACATATACTGAGCACATTTGTAAATGAAAGTAACTAAGCAGTAAAAAAAAAAAAAAAATCCCTGAGGATAGCATAACTCCTTCAAATTTAAAAGTATCTCAGGATCGGTCTAAAAATGTGCAAACAACAGGTTAATACAGTTTAGTTTTTTAAAGCCAATTAGATGATATAAAAACAATCAGATTTTTTTTTAATGTTCTGTAGATGAAACACCAGTTGATCGACTAAAAATCTTATTTTCCTAGCAATTATGTGCGTCCTCAGCCTCCAGATATAAAAAGTAATTTCGGTACTATTGTCTTCAAATGTTCTATTTGTTCAGCTTTTATGGAATTTTTTAGTCTCTGTATTCTCAGAAGTGATTATAAAAGGCAATAGCAATAAATAATGAATAGTATACTCGAGTCTGAAATAAAATATTTCTTTGACAATTTAAATGTAGACATTCCTTCTCACTGTGTTTCTTGTGGTCTCATAATTTTAAAAAGCACAATGCAAAATGACAGGAATCCATACATGAGTAATTCTTCTGAGAATGTCTTGTCATATCCACAAGAAGCATAATTGGAGCTGCATATAAGCCTTTTATTTACTGATAAGGATAATTGAACATGAAGCACTTCAGTGAAGATTTCACCATATGGGAGAAGTTACTCCATTCCACTGTTTATTTGAAATTTATGGTGAGAATATTCACAGTAGAAGAATAATCTTTATGGCCTCCAGCAGCAGTTTGGCATTTTATTATGAAGTATTTTCATGGCTTGAAGATACAGCATTCTTTTGCTAATGTGCCTCGAACACTGCCATGCCTGTGCAGTGTGTGGGCGTTTAATAAATACTATTTGATGATAAGACTTAAATTAGGCATGACATTTTATGAATGCTTATGATTCACACACCTCCATGGTGCTCACAGATGCACTTGGGTTTTAATTTTGTAAAAGTTAAGGAGCCAACTTGGCACCTTAAAAAGCAATGCCTGCACTTCTTGCATAGTTCAGACTGATGAGTTTACCGGCAATTCTTGGTTATTCTTAGCCTGTTTGGTGAGCAGCCCACTGAAGACCCCTGCAGAGGCCCATGATTTTGATAGATTCCATGGCTACAGTCGGCTCCCTCTGCCTACTCTGCCATTTTGTAAGTATGGAATCAAAATATCAGTTGGGGAATGAGAGTATAAAAGGGTCATCACAAATCCATCACAGCTTTTAGAGAAACAATTTAAAATACAGATCCTGTCGGTGATAGGTGACTTTGATATGAGAAGAAGAGCTCGTGTCATTACATAATTCTTTAAATAAAATATTCAAGGCTGCCAAGGCTTCTGGGAAATAGACTTGGTTTGAAAATCTAAGTCTTTATTTTTATTTCTGAATATTTGTAGTTGATGCAATCACTGTTAATTCCCATGAATCTCTAGTTTATAAAAATGAAGATACATACATACATACATACATAGAGCTTAACCACATCATTAAGGTTTTCAATGATAAATTCTTAGACACGAGTAGAGGTCTGAGAATATTGAATTGGCCTTAATGCAAACTAGATACATTTGCATACCCCAAGAATCTAAATAAAAGGAAACCATGCATTAATCCTTGAAATCCCAAGTGTTATATTGTTTTGGCTTTTGCTTTGTTTATTCTATTGTGTTCCACATAGCTAGTGTCAACTACATCAGACAATCTTTTTCTTAAGACTTGGACTTTCCCATGGCTTTACTCATTCTGTGTTCTCTGTTTGGGGAGGGTGAGACTCCTATCTCCTCCTGTTGCCATCTTATCCATCCACCCAAAAACCAGCTCCTGTCGATGCTCCTCCATATCCCACAGGTCAGAAAGGATGGCTTTCTCCTCCCACATTCCCATAGTGCATTGTCCTGTATCTTCCGTTCATTACCTTTCATCCCAGCTGTCGCCAATGTACTGTAAACTCCTGAAGGGCAGCAGACTACCCCTTCCCTTGGTATCATAAGAAGTGCTTGTTGATGCAGTGGGTTTTCTCCCCCCGAACCAGCCAAGAGGTGCATAGGGCTTTGATGTTTACAGGGATTGTGTAGACTATTGTGTGATAAAGGCAAAGAGAAATAACCCTTTTTATCTAACTTCTGTTTAAATTTACTCTTAATGCAAAACAAGACCTGCATGGCTGATCTTACAAGACTGCATTTCAGCGTTCTCAGCTTCTTGCCCCCCTGGGACCGGATCTGTAAGGAATGGGACCTAGGACAGTTCTCATCAGTAATTCTGGAATTCTTGAGGCAAAACAACTCATTGCTGGGGAAAGTGTTCACCAAAAATGTAATTCATTTCTAATGAGGTTTAGTAGTGAGTCTTTTCATATTCATGTTCATATTACACAGACTAAGGGAAATGCTTGCTATGTATCGATACTGAATTTATTCAGGTGGCAAATCAAAAAGCATGTTTCTTAAAGTACATGTGTTAATGGTGTTTTGAAAAACCCTATAATGGAGATTGCAGTGCATAATGTTATGACTTCATGAGAAAGGCTTTCCGGCTATCACTGTTTTCACTTAACATTTGCTAGATACCCCAGAGAGAATTTCCATTCTTTTGAGTAATTGTCTTCATCAGCTCAGACTGCTATAACAAAATACCCTAAAACAGGAGGCTTATAAACAACAAAAATGTATTTCTATTTCTCACAGTTGTGGAGGCTGGAAGTCTGAGGTAGGGTTCCAGTGTAGTCCAGTTCTGGTGAGGGTCATGTTCCGGACCACAGACTTCTCACCCTGTCCTCACACGGTGGGGAGCGGACAGCAGCAAGCACTGTCACCACTAGGGGCGCTAATCCCATTCATGAGCGCTCTGCCCTCATGACCTCATCTAAATCTACCACCGCGAGTTCCACCTCCTAATACCATCACACTGGAGGGGTAGGGTCTCAATATGTGAATTTTGGGGGTTACATTCAGTCTATAACAATAATGAACACACAAAAAGTCAAGCAGGATAACATCAGAGTTAAAAGCAAGTGCTTTACAGGGCACCTGGGTGGCTCAGTTGGTTGAGCATCTGACTTTGACTCACGTCATGATCGCAGTTCGTGAGTTCGAGCCCAGCATCAGGCTCACTGCTGTCAACACAGAGCCTGCTTCGGATCCTCTGTCCCCCACTCTCCCTGCCCCTCCCCACTTACATACTCTCTCAAAAATAAATAATACATTAATAACAACAACAAAAAAAGCAATTGGTTTAGAATCCAACTACCCAGGTTCAGATGCTTCAGCTACTGACAGGATGACTAGTTTGTCTCGGTTTGTCCAAGACACTCCCACTTTTAACACTGACAGGCCTAAGTCCTGGAAAACCCCATGGTCGTGGGCAAACCAAGATGATGCTCACCCTAGCATTATGTGATGCCTTGTTTAAGTCACTTACTTCCCCTCATTCTCAGTTTATTCATCTGTAAAATTGGCACAATAATAACACCTGCCTCACAGGGTTGTCACAGAGTTTAAATGAATTAATACACTGACAGCTGTCAGCACGGTGCTTAACACATAGGGAGGTTAAATAAATTGGTTATTGTCATTCTTTTTATTAGGCAATATAATTTTGTTTAACAGTGAGACACATGGAATTTCATGAAAGGAGGGAAGCAGGACTAGGTTAACATGTTAGTGGCAAAGTATAGTCATTTCATGGCTAAGACTGCCTCCCCCCCATCCTTGAGTCACTGATAGTAGAAACTGGGGCAGAGGAGTGAGTGTGGAGGAGATGTTTAGTTCTCTAAGTACAGTCCAGGGCCCTGTGGCATGTGGGCAAAGATGCCAAAACCAGACCAGATTGAGAGCCATGATACATCCACCGTTCTGAGGTACAGCGACCCCTCAGTTACCTCCAGTGATCCAGTCAAACTGAGGGCAAGATAGATGATATAAATTCTGATTGTAATCACTACACCATTACCAGGCCTTTGGAAAAGCTTGTCTTAGAATATACAGCTGCTTTGAGGTTTTATCTTTTTGCTGCCAAAGAAGAAGGAATTTCTTAAACATTTGGTGAGTCCTACCTTGTAAACGTAATCATTCGATAAAATTTATTGAACTCTTATTAAGTGCTAAGTACTATGCTAGGGGTACAGAGACAATAGGACCATGCTTGCCCTCAAATATCTCCCTGTCTAGTGTGACTATAAGACGAGGTAGACAACCATTCATATGGTTTGTCGCCGACTGGTTAACTGATGCATGTGGCTTTCTACATAAAGGGGATAACAATGGTACATCCAGAGAGATCAGGTACTCCAGGAAGAGACCTATCCCAAGACTTGATATAGGGGTTTAGTAATTGCACCCTGGTATGTGGACAAGAGTAAGAAAAACAGTGCAGTCAAAATACAGGCAAGGAAAAGAACTGAAAGCACAATAGGGAAATTTGAAAGCTACATATTGCCTCTTCTCATCTTTTGGTCTCCCTCCTCAGAGTGGCCTGTGCATCTTCTTGAAAGTAATCCACCCCTCCCCACTGATAGCCTTTTATTTTTTCTCTTGTTTGTTTCCTTCAGACCACTTATTATAACTGTAAGTTGTTTTATTTATCTGCTTTGTTAGAGCACAACTTCAGCTGCTGTAGCAAAGAGATGCAAAAATAGAGTGGCTCAAACAAGCTAGAATTTTATTTCTCTTAACAGCCCAGAAGCAGGTGAGGGTCTGTCCCAGGAGGGCATCCAGGACTTGATTCCTTCTATCTTGAATGAGCATCTTCTTTGAAGACGTGAGCCAGAAGCAACACACATGGCTCTCATTCACATCCCAGTCGTGTGGCCATATTGAGGTTGGGATCCTCCTAGATATGGCCACATGCTTCTGGACAGTTAAATAAGAGAAATGAAATTTGAGTTTGTTTGAATCACTCTGTTTAGTGTTTAGCTGGGTGACCATATGGTAGATTCCTGGGGGTGGGGGGGGGTTATCTATTTCTAAAGGAGAGAAAGACAGAATAGACACAGGGGGACAATTAGCAGTCTCTGTCATGCCTGCATAGTTGTGGCTTTGTTTGTTGTTTGTTTCTGTCTTCTGTGGGGCTAGGGGGTATATATCCATCTCATTCACTGTTATTTCCCCAGAAACCAGGATAAGTGCTCATTAGCACATTATAGGCATTCAGTAAGTATCGAATGAATGAAGTTTTAAAACACTGGGAAATAGGGGCACCTGGGTGGCTCAGCCGGTTAAGTGTGATGGTCTTGATTTCTGCTCAGGTCATGATCTCACAGTTGTGAGACTGAGCCCTGTGTCGGGCTCTGCACTGGGTGTGGAGGCTGCTTAAGATTCTCTCTCTCTGTCTCTGCTCTTTCCCTGCTCACGTGTGTGCTCCCTCTCTCAAAAAGAAAAAAAAAACACTGAAAAATAAACACTGATTTTTAAATACAAATCAAGTTTGTTATATCATTATCAGGTTTGGCTTTTTAGAATATTTATTGATTGGCATGATGGAAACCTTAAGCGTTAACATGCTGACTGGCAGGTACACAGCAAATATTCAACAAGATAAATCACCTTCCATTTCTTTCAGTCAAGAAGAAAAGGTTCATGTATAGACTATAAGGTATGTTAAGAAATAACTTTGAAAGTATTAATTTTGCCATTCACAGAAGAAATCTGAAGCATTAAAGAATTGAATTAAAGAATTCCCTTAAAGGGTATCATTTGCAAAAAATCAGGTCTCTGGGATCATCTGATGAACAATTAGCAGCAGCTAACTGGCAACTGTACAGCTGTTTTAATCCTTGGTTTCTTTCCAGAATGTAAGAGCATCTGCCTTACACACTTCCAAGTAAATAAAAAATACAGCTGACCCTTAAACAACATAGTTTTGAACTGCAAGGGTCCACTTACATGAGAATTTTGTGGATAAATACAGTACAGTACTGTAAATGTATTTTTTCTCTTGATTTTCTTAAAATAACTTACTCTTTTCTTTTCTCTAGCTTACTTAGTTTAAGAATACAGTATATAATCCATATAGCACACAAAATGTGTGCTAACTGGCTGTTTATGTTACTGGCAAGGCTTCCAGTTAACAGTGGGCTATTGGTAGTTGAGTTTTGGGGGAGTCAAAATATGTGGATTTTCACTGTGAAGGATGTTGGTGCCCCTAGCCCCCACTTTGTTGAAGAGTCAACTGCAATATGTTTGAATAATATGCATGAGTTTGGAGCAAAAATAATAAAACAAAGATAGAACAGAAGGTATACATCGACTCTTTCCTGTTTTCTACACACTTAAGGAAAGAGGAAACTTGATTCTCTGTTTTCTTTCCAACTGCTCTTTTCAAGAAATGTCTATTTCAAAAAAAAAACTACTTTGTCTTGAGAGGCAGATTAAAATTCCAGCTGTTAAGCAATTTTTAAAAAACACACCCTTAAATAGAATTGACTTTTGTTTGTGGCCCAATCTGTTAATTCGGTCCTTAACTAGAGCAAAGTACAATTCATAGGAGTCATGATTCGCGAAAGAGCTCTGAACACCAGATGCAGGAGATAATGTCCTGCAGATTATTTTAAAGAATTTTTAAAAACTATGAAAATTTAATGCTTATATTGAATTATTGACATAGTAATTGGTTGTTGGTTCCTCTTCCGGGACACATTTGATTGTGGCTTCTGCTCTCATGTCATGAAATCGTACAGAACAAAGAAATTCAGTATCCTCTGCAGGCTCTTATTTATATTTATGGTTTTACCCAGAATATTTTAACTGTTCACATACTAGCTTGCTTAGGGTTTAGTCAACTTTTTTACCTCAAACATGACAGATTCCTTTCAGACTATTCAAAGAAGATGACTGTGAGACGGTGTCCAAACTTTAGATGGAATATATGGAAATTCAAATAACTTTGTGAATGTATCTGACTGAACATCAAAGCAGCCACACTTCCGTCCTTAGAAATTCTTTACCTATTTTTTAGCCTACTAGGAATCCTGCACATCCTTCAAGCTTGAGCTTCAATGGTTTCAATTCTGTGAAACTTTCCTAATCAGCCATTTCTGTACTAAAAAAGTCTTTCTTTTGAACCCACTTCCTCCAGTCTCTTTGACAGCGATTCTGTCTGAAGTCTGGAGCTCCAGGCTCTACTTAAATGCGAGTCCTGGTGGATGTTTACTCTTGTTTCATAGCATCTGCTGGAAACAGCCCTTTTCTTAGCCTCTGTATTGTTGAATCCTGCTCCTTCTTTGTTTTCTTCTAATTCTTCCAGTTTGACATACAGGTTTGGCACAAAGAAGAATGTTTTACTAGGCCATTTTCAAATAGCTATGTAGTAAAGTTCAAAATAGTTACATTCTTGAACTTCAGTGGTCTCATAAAAAAGTCATGTACTCAAGGGATGTTTACTGCAGCATATTTTTTAAAAATGTTTATTTATTTATTTTGAGAGAGAGACAGAGAGAGACAGAGAACAAGCGGGAAGGGATAGAGAGAGACGAAGACACAGAATCCGAAGCAGGCTCCGGGCTCCGAGCTGTCAGCACGGAACAGGACATGGGCTCGAACCTACAAACCGTGAGATCATGACCTGAGCTGAAGTTGGACGCTTAACCAATTGAGGCGCCCAGGCGCCCCTACAGCATAATTTTTAATAGCAAAAGAATGGTGGCATCATAAATGTCCAACAGAAGGGGAGTGCCTGAATGAGAACATTCATTCTATGGAATACTGACTTCTAAAATATAAAGCAGATCTCTCTCTCTGTCTCTCTCTGTCTCAGAGAGAGACTAGGAAGTAGGGATAGGGAGTGTAACTTTTTAAGTTATGTATGTTTATATTTTTAAAAAATTTTTATACTGATCATGTATTATTACGTTTATAATTTTAAAAATCACACATTTATTTGACATGACCCCAAATGTATATGCTGCCATTGTGGAAGCTATTTTTGGACTAGAACAATCACTGGGTCCTTGTCTCCCACCACTTTTTAAAGTCCTCATGCTGGCTCCATCTTCCCAGCTATCCCTTCTGGCCTGAATTCCCTCTGCTTCCCAAGCAATCCCTCCTGTTGGAGTCGGGATTCTTTCCAACTCATTATTTTGCCTTTGACTTTGCTATTATTTCTGCCCCGGAGATAACCTCTAACTGCTTCCCTCTGCCTCTCTAAAATCATACCTATTTTCAAAGCCCCGGAGCAAGTCTTGCTATCCTTTCAGTAGCGGTCCTTCTCCAAATTCCTAAAAAACAAAGTATTTTTATGATCATCATTTAGGTAGTTTGTACTAGAAAAATGCAATATTCTAGTTACCCCTTAGAATGTTCAGGTGATTGAAATTTTGGATGAATGTCAGAAATTATGCGTGTTTTTTTTTTAATTGATTGCTTATTGTTTATTGTCCTTTTCTTCCTGGGGTTAAAAGGGAAGAAAGTGGGAAGAAAAGAAATGTTGATAGAGTTTCCTGACTTAGCACTGAGAGCCACTTGGATCAATACCCCCAAACTTTGGCACCTCAATGGCTGAGTTATTGTCTTGCTCTAAACACACAGTTTACCTCAGCCCATAGATCAGATAGCTCAGGGGAGCAAAATGAATGCTGTTGTTGATAAAGGACATTAATCTTTCTTGTCACTTCCCTTGGTTAGTACGGCTACCTCTGGGGTCTATTTTCTGTACACCTAGTAGAATACATTTTCTCTATATATTTTGATCTTGACTCTGTGTGTGTTTGTGTACTTGTGTACACATGTGCATGTATGTGTGTGTGTGTGTGTGTGTGTGTGTGTGTGTGTAAAAGGCAAAAGATTTGCCTTTGAGTCTACCAAGTGATGTGCCCCAAATTCCAGTTTGAAGCTAATTTGCCCCAAGATGTCATTCACCTATTTCTGTTTTATAAGATGCATTCCAATATTAGATTATATTTGAAATCAACAATGCTCAAAACACAAAATTACATTTCAAATATTCCATGACTACCAAAATATAGGAGTTAGATTTTGAAAACTCGAGGAAGAAGAAATGCTGTATAAAGGCAAAATGACAAGTAATGATAATATTGAAAAGAAAATATTTCAAAATATTAACATTTCAAAATAGAAGTCTTCCTTCTACCCAGGTACCTCAAAAAGGCAGTCAGTTTAAGAGTTTTTAAAATCCACTTTGATACAGTCTCAGTTAAATCATAAGTTCTCGAACACACACTTTCTTGCCACAACCACTTAACAATTTATGTAAGAAACGAACATTGATCAGCCATTGAAGTCTACTTTGTGCAGGTTGTGCAAGACAGGTTCTTCCCACTTTACTGCATTATTAGCTATGACGTGACTCCAAATCAGATCCATCTAGCTTTGCTTAAGCAGCCAGCCACAAACTGTTTAGTCTACTTTAATCCTTGCAGCAATTCTGAGAATAGTGCTAATAGCATCCGCTTTGCAGTCCGATTGCCCTAAATCCAACTTTTGGTCCTGCCGTTTCTGGTTGTGTTCCTCAGAGCAAGTTCCTTAACCTCTCGAAGTTTCGATATCTTCTTCAATAGCATGAGTGTGATTTAAAAAAATGTGTCATAAACTGTTGAAGCTGGAAATGAGATAATCTGTGTAACTATCTTGTTTGGAGCATAGTAAGCATGTAACTTACATGTTCGTCATTGTTGTGACCTTCCTCTTTTCCTGAGAGTTTAATGACATTAAAGATCAGTAACTCGACGAAAATGGAGCTCCAGGTCCTCTTGACGCCTGTGATTTTTCTGTCACAAAACGCCATACCCTGAAGCCCACCACATCACACGCCATGTCCTGTCTTGTCGTCATGTCACGCCGCCGTGTACCACAGCACAGCACTGCGCACCACACCATACCGTGGCATAACAGACTTCCTACCGCGTCATGACTCATCACATGCCACGTTATCTTTCTAACAGAATTATCCCTCTGTTGTCATCCTCATTTGTCCTTCCTTATGTACCTCTCAAAGCGGTACATGACGTCGTCTTAGATCCCAGTGACCTATGCGACCTATGATCAGTTCTCCACACTGGCACAAAACCCAAGACCTTCAGCAGAGGATGCAAGCCTGCAGCACAGGTCTGTGTCCACCAGAAGAAGGATATCTTTTTTTTTTCCATCAAGACACAGTATGGACTGGTGGCAGGCAGCCCTACAGGGACGGCCCTATGCTTTGTGGCTGTACATTTCCCTTTATGAAACATATTCTAATGTGAAGTCCCTAATGCCAGCATTAGCTTGATTTTGTGGATTATGCCAAACTGAGGTAGATTCCATTCCTAGGATCTTCTTCAGTGTGTTCTAAATGGTAGATGCAGATGAGAAAGAATGAAATCCTGCCATTTGCAGCAACAGGGATAGAACTGGAGGGTATTATGCCAAGTGAAATAAGTCAGAGAAAGACAGATATCCTGTGTTTTCCCTCATATCTAGAACTTTAGAAACTTAACAGAAGACCATGGGGAATGGAAAGGGAAAAAAATAGTTACAAACAGAGAGGGAGGGAGGCAAGCCATAAGAGACTCTTACTACAGAAAACAAACTGAGGGTTGATGGAGGGGCGGGGGGAGAGGGGAAAGTGGGTGATGGGCATTGAGGAGGGCACTTGTTGGAATGAGCACTGGGTGTTGTACGTAAGTGATGAATCATGGGAATCTACCCCAAAACCAAGAGCACACTGTACACACTGTATGTTAGCCAACTTGGCAATAAATTATATTTTTAAAAAATGATAGATGCAGGTCATAGGCAATTATCATGAAAATTCTTTGCATCTGAATTTGATGTCTTTCAAGCTTATGAAAAACACCCAGTGCTATGGGTTAAGTGTGTTTTGAAATTATGCAGTTATTTAGAAACAAAAGAACAACTTCTATGCCCACAGGTTTTGGTTAGCTTGCAGATGCAACATGAGCCAATAGTGCAGGGCAGCAGGTGTAAAAGTTTGTGAATCAAGAAACAGACTCTTATCTGTAGAGAACAAATTAACGGTTACCAGAGGGGTGGAGGGTGGCAGGATGGGTGAAATAGGGGATGGGGATGAAGGAGTGCACTTGTGATGAGCACCGAGTGATGTATGGAATTTCTGAATCACTCTATTGTACACCTGAAACTAATATAACACTGTATGGTAACTATACTGAGATTAAAATTAAATTAAATTAAATGAAAAAGTTTGTGAGTAAAAATAGAAAGTTTAAGTCATGGGAATCAAAACTGGTAGGGGAAATTATCTCACTGTCCCACCCTGTATTCATCAGCTTATGGTCAGGTCCAGCTCAGATTTTAGAGGGAAAAGGACATATTGCAGTGCATTCCCCAACGGAAACCACCGGTGTGATGAACCTGAAAACATATTTATTCACTCCATAAGTATTTACCAAGTAAAATCTATTTGCTGGCTAGCAAGTGTGCACAGCATGAGGGAAGCAATGAGGCACAAGGTGCAGTCTGTAGCTCCTAGGAACTCAGTGTGCAGAGAACAGAACACGTGAAGGAGAGAATGAAGAAAGTTAGCCTGAGCCAGGAGAACCTCAGAGAGGACATATTTGTCTTCACACCTTTGAGCATCTGTCATGTGGAAGAAGGAAGCTGGGGTGGGGCTTCCCATCAGAGCTTGTGCAATCCTGTTGTTTTTCGTTTTCTTTGTTTTAAAATGAAATTAAAACTTTAAATAGTATACATTCATTTTGTGGAAAAAGGAAAATGGTTTTTAAAAAGAAGGACACGATGAAAAGTCTTCCTTCTACTTCTGTTACTCTCTGTCCTGTCCCAACCCCATGGTTAATAAATAATTTCTCATGAATTCTTCCAGTGTTTCTTTATGCAAAATATATGCTTGTAATGCAAATATATATTCTTATTTTCGCCTTTTCTTATAAAAGACTTATCATTCCGTATATCCATAGTTATTTCTAGACCATATTTTCTGCACCTTACTTTTCACTTAGCAATATTTGTCTGGAAATCTTTCCGTATCAGTGCATGCATAGTGTCTTCATTACTTCATACAACCACACAGCATTCTATGTGTAGAAGCATATAATTTGTTTGACCCAGCCCTGCTCATGAATATTTGACTTAATTCCAATTTTTGTTACTTTAAACTATGCTGTGATGAACAGCTTTGTTCATATTTATTTTACACATGTGCAAATATGTCTATAGACTAGCTTCTGTAAGTAAGAGTGCTAGTTCAAAGAGTAAATGAATTTATAATATGGATAGACACTCCAAATTGCCCTCCTTAGAGGTCTATCATATTCTAATCCTACCAGCCTCCACTCAGTATGAGAATGCCTGTTTCTCCCAGCCTCACTAGAGTGTATTGCCAAACTTTTTTGAGTGTTTCCCAATCTGAAAATGGAGAAATGTTATTTTAAGTTTGTTTTAATTTGTATTTTTATGTTCCGGGGTCACTTATATTGATTTTCCCCTGCAAAGTGTTTATTCTTGTCCTTTGTCTATTATTAAGTAAATGGATTGGTGGCTTTTTCTTCTTGATTCCTAGGAACTCATTATATATTAGAGAGATTAGCTCTTTTTATGCCGTATTATTTACTGATTATTTCAGATGTCTGTTTCCACAAACCTGGGACTAGAGGTGGGGGATGGAAGACGTGAGGGCAGAAGCCAGACACTTAGGAACTGGCCACAGTCATTCAAGTGGAAGGTGATTAGAGTCTCACTGAGGAGGTGGCCATGGAGGGGGAAGGAAGGGAGAAAGATCATGTAAGAGGAATTATGGGGATTAGCTAGATGATTCTATGTGGGGGGAGGGAGCAAATGAACCACTAATGTACAAGGTTAGAGTATACCTTTCTTTGTTCTTTTTTAAATGTTTATTTTTTGAGAGAGAAAGAACATGAGCACGGGAGGGTCAGAGAGAGGGGGACAGAGGATCCAAAGCAGGCTCTGCGCTGATAGCAGAGAGCCCGATGTGGGGCTCAAACTCACGAACCGTTACTATCATGACCTGAGCCGAAGTCAGTCGTTCAACTGACTGAGCCACCCAGGTGCCCCTACCTTTTTTTTTCATATTACCTGTGTGTACATAGCATTGGAGTAATGTGACCCAAAACAATTATTTTCCTCCTTGGGAATAAAAGAGCAATATTCTATCAACAAACGATAAATAGGATAGGATAGTTCTTTTTTATGTTCCAAAGAGAATTCTTTACATGGCAGGGGTAACTTAGAGCTTTCTCTGTATTGATAGCATTAAGAGGAGAATGCATCTGAACTGGGCGGGTAGATTAGATAGTGATAATGGTTGTATAACTCAGTGAATATATAAAAACTGCTGATTGTACACTTCAAGAGGGAATTTTATGGTTTGTGAATTATGAATCAATAAAGCTGTTTAAAAAAAAAGGCAAGGGTAAGTCTATGTAGGGTTTTAAGGATCTTTTCTGAAGATCTAAGTAAATTAGAAATATTTACCTCCTCTCTCCCTCCAAAAATGATTGCCCCCCAAGGAAGGTCACAGAATTGCATTTTTACCTTGGATGGCAAGCAAAAATGTATCTCACACCCCAAGCTCTTCAGAATTTCTAGTCCCGTTTTATCTCCATGCTCTGCAGCTTTGTGTTTTCCAAGGCGCTGCTGAGAACTGTCAGAGAAACTTAGACAGTGGTTTGTCTGCCAGGCCAGAATTTTTCCTCTAACAGAATTTTCTGCTAAAGTGAAAACTCACAGGCAGTACATACCCTGGCTCTTCATACAGGAAGATGACAAAAAAAAAAAAAAAAAAAAAAAAAAAAAAGAATGTAACAACCCCCACCCAAACCAAAAACTTGCTGAATCATTTTTTATTAAACATTAATTTTGCAGTCTCAACAGCTAAATCTATTATCCTGACAAGCAAGCTTTCAGTAAGTCAGCAAATTGGGGAAGAAAGAGTAGTTACTCATATTCTTGAACCCCCAAACTTGCCATCAGCTTTGGCTTAGAGTCTTTTGCTAGAGAATGCAGGCTCATTTTTCTTCTTTTTTCACTCTATTAACTAATCACCTAGATAAATTTTTAAAGAATGGTGTACCTGGATTTTTCAGCACCCATTTTTCATGTTAAATCACAGGCCATTTAACTTCAGAGGGAGAATATTTTCTAGGTGACATAGAGGCTCCTACAGCCTCCCTGGTATATTCATCCTTCTTAAATGGCTCTGTTGTCAAATGTGTCACAGCCTCCGTGCTGTGGGCCTGCTGATATCTCCGCACTCAGAAAAGATGAGTGGGAGTTTCAGGGAAAAAACCTTACAGCCTAAACTCGGTGCAGGCTACTGCCATCCATCACACCGGCAGCCTAAGGGCAGACAACTGTGGGCAGAGGGAATGCAGATTTACTTTGGGTCAGTGCTTCTGGCCTTTAAGTCTTGAATTTTAATGTGTATCTCTCTCTCCACCCCCACTGTCATTACAATTTTTTAATTATACCCCCCTTTTAAAAATATACTTCTCAATTAATGGGGCTAATGTCCCCAAACTCTGTTAAGCATTGGCTCTATTCAAACAATAATTGGTGTTTTCTGTTTTGTTTTGTTTTGTTTTGTTTTGTTTTGTTTGTTTTGTTTTGTGTTGTTTTTTATCCAGGGAGAAGGGTAAACCAGATGTTTCTCTAATAGAGCACATCTACCTCTGTGCTCAGAAAACCTTTTTGGTATAATCAGTCTTTTTTCTGGCACTCTCTGTTTCCATTCAAAGCAGTAAGGGGGGAGGGGGCTTTATTGAATATAATAAGTATTATGTTAAACCATAAACACCTTCTCTTCACCCTGAGGAGTCAGAATGAGCTCTAGTCACAAGGGAGAAAGCTCATCCTTGGACACTGAATTCTTCTGTTCCTTTACTGTCTATTGTCTTGGTAAGTTTCAGCTTTTCACCTTCAAGTCGGTCATCACCACATCCATGAAAGGATCTATGTCATTTGCATCACTAGAAGGTACATAAGGAACAACTACCTGCTCCTGATGCTGTGCGGACAGCCTTGGCCTTGCACTCTGGGGACTTCAGCATCTAAGGCAGACCCCAGAGTGCAACACAAGGGTGATTTGGCTATACTTAACTCTCAGCCCGTAAGATCTTGATCACACCTCGTTACAGATAAAGTACCAAACTAATAAATAGATGGGAGTGTGTTGCAAATGGCTAGTATCCTCTTTGGAAAATAGAGGTAGTAATCAAATCTACAGCTCTCATTTATTGAGTGTGTGCTCCGTGCCACGCACAGAGCTAAGTGCATTATGTCCTCTAATCCTCATAACAGCCTGATACAAAAGGAGCTATTAACTGCCTCCATTTTCAAAATGAATGAACTGACACACAGAGAGGCGTCCACAGAGTCTCCCAACAGACAGTAGTAGAGCCACAATACAAAACTAAGCTGTAGGCCACCAGTCCCTTAAGCTCAATTCTGTGAGGAGGAGTCAGAGTTTAGGAGCTGAAGGATTTTAGGATTGAAACTTTCCTCGGGAAATGTAAAAACCACCTTCCACAAGCCATCTTTACTACCTCATTCCTTAGTATCGCCAGAGGATTAAGAATATAAAATAAAACAAAACAAAACACCCACCCTTTATGCAGTTACTGAATTTGTCTAACTCATGATTAGTATTTCTGACCTAGGACATGGACGGATGCAAAAGCCTGATTTGATTCCCACATGTGCTTTAATGACAATAGTTTTAGCTTATTTTTATTCTTCTTCCTCTTAGCTTTTGGCTAGAAATAGTGGCCTGTGAATCCTTTGGTTTTTTTATTGTGAGCCCGTTCCTGAAAAGTTGCTTGTAAATTGAAAATTTTAATGTCAATCCCATTTAAATGCATCCAAGTCGTGAATTTGCTGTGCCTTCCTGTATAGCTGCCTCCCGAGACAGCATCTGCGGGTCCGCACATTGACTCTCGAAGTACATCTGCCTCCACGCAAGCCAGACTTCTAGATGGCCAAGGAAACAGCTGGAGAGAATGAGGAAGTCAGACGTTCCAAGGAGTCTTTGGTTATATAAAGAAAGTAGTAATTTCTAGCCCAGACAAGGAAAGCACTTTTATTTGGTGGATTTGTATTTAACAGTGTTCCTACTGAGGGCAACTGGCTTTTGCTCTCTGCCTCAGTTCTCACATCTGCCAGCTCTACAGGAAGCGCTGACAAGAATTAATTGGCTTTCCTGAGCCTTGAGGCTCAGTTCAACTTCTCAGATCTATAGTCCCACAGGACTCTGCCCTCACATAATTTACTGTCTAGAAGGACTTTTGGTTTTCAAGAGTTCTGTCTGATAGGCACTATATAATGCATATACATTTCAGTAAGTTAGACCTTAGAGAAACTTTCGGGGTATTTAGCTCAGTTTAAGAAAAGGGGACATTATTTGTTGTTTTTACAAGGGTCCTGACCTGTTCGCACCTAAAACGTGTGGTTTATACAAATGCCTTTATTCTTCCTCCTCTTGTTGGTGTGGCAAAGGGGTCCTTCCAATTTGATGTCAGGCTCTTTAAGCAAGACAGAGCTGGTAGGCCAGGAATTTCAGGGGTGGGAGTTCTTCCTAACTGTTGATTCTGTTTATAGACTCGCAGATGATGTAAATGCACTCTAGATCCTATTCCCTTAATTACCAACGTACATCTGGGAAGCCCCTATTCTTTGTGGCATCACCTCAGGGAAAATTATATTGATTCTCTTTTACAGGTAAGGAAGAAGTAGAGAAGGGGCACCTGGGTGGCTCAGTCTGTTGGGTGGCTCAGGTCAGGACCTCACAGTCCGTGAGTTCAAGCCCCGCATCAGGCTCTGTGCTGACAGCTCGGAGCCTGGAGCCTGCTTCAGATTCTGTGTGTACCCCCCTCTCTGCCCCTCCAATGCTCGCACTCTGTCTCTCTTTCTCAAAAATATAAATAAAGAGTAAAAATAAATAAATAAAAAAGAAGTAGAGGAGGTTGTGTCTGATGACAGGGGCAGCCAGTCAGTATAAATAATCATAGAAAGGTGGAAGGGACTTCTGCACTTGTCTCAGCAACTTCCGCCCACATGCTTGCTCCTGCCTAGACAGATGCCGGGCCTCTCTCTATCTGGGTGCCCACAGGGATCCAAACACTCTTGTTCCCAAGATGCAGGACCATACCCTTGTTGAGTAACTGGAATTCTAGACCGTTCTTTCACATGATAGATTAAAAACATCCTCTTTGTAACTTGCATCAGTTCTAATTTGTTCTGAGGAGCTGCATAGAATAAGTCTACTCATTGATCGATTGGTCCGTTTATTCATTTTGTATCAGACACTTACTATGTGCAGTATAGTGTGCAAGACATGAGCCTCAAATTCCAGGAGGTGACAGGTTAGTAGGACATAACATGGACACATGCCATAGGAGCAGAATAAATTAGCTGCAACAGGAAAGAGGAGGGAGGAATATAGGAAGGGGTCAGGTCCTGACAGTATGGTCAGCAAATTCATCATGGAGGATGAAGCATTTAAAAGCTACTTATCTTTAATGGCTTGAGGCTAAAAGGCAGAGATTTGGACGTGAAGATTGGAAGGATGAAGTGTTGGAGAAGTGATAGGTACTTTATATGAACCAGAGCTCAGAGTTTGAATTGGTGCGTGGAAGGTAGGTCTAGAAAAGCCGGTGGAGTAAGTGTGAGACTGTGAGGGGTTTTGTGTGCCTGGAGTGGAGGGTCAGCGAGAGGAGCAGTAGAGATAGGGCTGTGAGCGAGGCCATGTGGCGTTCACCTCATCGCAAATGCCAGCCTGCAGAGTTTAAGGATTATCCAGTGATTCAGGGCAAAGCCCTGGGGCCAGTGGCTGAGCTGTTGACAGCTGTGTGTAGTATGATAACTGATGGCAGGAGACTGTGGGCAACATGCCAGGTATAGACGTTATGGGCCAGGAGCCCTGAGGTGGCCCCTGCAGTGACAGTGTCAAGTGGGAGTTGAATGACAATGACTGTGCCACAGCCCTGGAAACCACCTACTGCATATTCTCCAGGGGAGCATCCTTGTCCCCACGGCCCACACCTCCACACTGTTTATATCCATGGGCAAGCCCCTCCTTACTTTCAGGCAAACAATTACTTAGTAATGCATGGAAGTGCTTCCAGAGAATTGTGGTAGACAATCCCCAGATCCAGATGTCTGTAGTGAAATACCTCAGGTTTGATTTCCTGCCTCTGGTGAGGTCTACATGTAGGCTGAACCCATATAATGAAAGAAGCTTTGAAATACTTCAGGGTAGAGGTTATGTGCACACATATGGATTTAACTTTAACAGCTTTTTCTTTAATGGTGTATGTATGCTTCGGTAATAAAGTCCATCATTACCATTATTCCTTCTGTAATTGAGCTTGTTGTTGTTGTTGTTGTTGTTGTTGTTTAACTTGAAAAGAGGAGCTGCCTTGGGTAAAGGAAGTACAATTAGAAGCTTTGCCAAAATATACAGATTTGAACTGGTCTGTTTTTCACAAAATTCTGCCACTTGCTCAATAGAGGATCATTATCAACTTTGGGGGATCTTCCAGCGTGTCTTCTCACACAATCCTGTTATTTGTGTTTTATTCTAAACTTCAGATTACCTTCTTTTACTTTGCAAGTATTTATTGAGTACTTACTATGTGCCAGGCCCTCTTCTAGGTGTTGGACTGCCTCAATGAATCGAATATTCAAAGATTCCTGCTCTCATAGAGCATATTTCAACAATTGATAAATAGGTAATAAATAGGTTAATTAAGTGGTATTTTAGAAGGAGACAAGTGTTACAGGAGAAAGAAAAGGTAGAGAGAAAGGTAGGAAGGCACAGGATCACCAGGGAGTTGGAACGTGAGGGCTGGTTGCAATTTGAGAGAGAGTGGTTGGAGTCATCTTCCTTACGAAGGTGACCTTTGAGCAGACTTGGTGGTGAAGAGGTCAGGTCGGCAGGTATCTGGGGGAAGAGAGCTCCAAGGAAGGAAAACAGCAAGTGCAGAGGCAGGGGGGTGCTAGAGACGTTGTGTTTTTCCATTCCCCAAGCAGTGGCTTAAGCAACCAAGAAGAGAGCTAGGAGAAGACAGAAGCCAAGTTTATTTGTGATAAAACTGGCTCAAAATTACTTCAAAGAAAATTCTACAAATTGATTTAAGGTGGTAAAAAGGGTGTTAGGGGATGTTCCCTGACTTTGAGACTTACTGGATTTGAATCCTGGTTGGGCCACCTTCTCTTTGTGAGATCTTAGGTGAGTTATTTGGCCACTCTGTTCCTCTGTTTCCTCATCTGTAAAATGTAGTTAATGATAGTACCTATCTTCTAGGATTGCTTTAATGATTAAGTGAATCAATATTAATTAAAAGCTTGGAACTCTCTCTGACGCATAGCAAGCGTTCAGATATTAGCTATTAGTATTATTGTATCACTGCTACTACTTTGTTTACTTTTATGAGTTGGTGCCCTGGAATATTCTTCCAGTGTGTCCTAAGGGCTTAGTGTATATTTGTGCATATGTATGTGTGTGATGTGTTGGGAATGTGGGGCTTAGTTTATAAAAGAGTTGTGAGAATTAAGTAAAATCACACTGCTTAACACATGATAAGCCCTCAATAAATGTTAGGTTTTCCCCCCTCTGGCAGCATTTTACAGCAAAGAAAAATTACAGAGGTTTCCCCTCTTCTCGCTATTAGTGAAGTTTTGGGCTGGTTTATGGGCATGAAATCCAGGTGAAACCATTGCATTGAGTCAAACTTCAGAAATTTGCTTTGTTCTTAGCACCACCAGTGGAACCAATAAATTCCCAGTGGGTCACTTTGAATATCACGGGGAGGTAGAAGATGGGCAGTAGGCGGGTGAGTAAGGAGGGAAACAAAATGAGGGGAAAACCGAAGAAATAGGGAAGTGCTTATTAAGGTGATACTGCTTTGGGATGAGGCTATTGGAAAACCGGGAGTCCCTTTCTCTGAAGACCTTTAAAAAGAGAAGGGACAGCATAAATCCAGGTGGAGCAGGTGGCCCTGACTGAAAGGGCCAGGCCAGAGGGTCTCTTGTGGCCTCTCCCAGCTCGCTGAGTCTCCAAGAACAGCCCCTCTCCCCACTTGGCTATCCCATTGTTGGATTTACAAACTCGAATCAGCGTACATTTCCAGCTCTATTTGGAGTCATTAACACTTGAGATCCTAAGAGGGCCAAGAAGGACCAAGTCACTGTATATTGAGATAGTAGATGTTGAAAATCAGCTTTCTAGTCCTCTGGGATCTGTCCCCAACTTCTCTTGGTGTGGCAGCTTCTGCGAACCTGTGTGATCTGCCACCCGGAAAACAGCAGTGCTGAGGGCTGTGAGCGAGACCAGGAAAATGAACATGAGCGTGCTCCGAGGGGACTCCGAGGGCTTCAGGAGAAAGGATACCATGTCTCCACAGGACGGGGTGGGTGATGGGTTAGGCAGGAGAGAGAAATGAAGCCAGACACCCACTCCTTGTCTGCTGCTGTTTTGATTCATAGGTGCGGCAGATGTCTCCAGTGCCACGGATCATACCTTTTCAACAGCATCAAAAGATGGAGAAGGATCGTGTTACACATCTCTGATTTCCAACATCTGTTACCCACCTCGGGAGGATTCTACATATTTCACTGGAATTCTTCAGAAGGAAAATGGCCATGTCACCACTTCAGAGAGCCCTGAGGAGTTGAGTACCCCTGGGCCCTCCTTACCAGATGTGCCTGGGACAGAGCCTCGTGGCTTATTTAGTTCTGATTCTGGAATAGAGATGACTCCTGCAGAGTCCACTGAAGTGAACAAGATCTTAGCAGACCCCCTAGACCAGATGAAAGCAGAAGCCTATAAGTACATTGACATAACCAGGCCAGAGGAAGTGAAGTATCAGGAGCAGTGTCACCCCAACTTGGAAGAGAAAGGCTTGGACTTTAAGAATAAGGACATTGCAATCGCAACAAAATCTGAAGAGGCCCGTGAACCGGAGAAACCAGCTCCTGTGGAGGGAAAAATCCTCAAGGACCATTTATTTGAAGAACCAACATTTGCACCTTACGTAGATGATCTCTCTGAAGAGCAGCACAGTGCTCCTCTGATCACTGCCCCCGTCAAAATCACACTCACTGAGATCGAACCTTCTGTTGAAACTGCGACCCAAGAGAAGACCCCCGAGAAGCAAGATATCTGTCTGAAACCAAGTCCTGATACAGTCCCCACAGTCACCGTCTCAGAGCCTGAAGATGACAGCCCAGGATCTGTCACTCCCCCATCTTCTGGAACAGGTAAGGGAACTAGTGTTCCTTGCCTTGGGAAAACCCAGGATTTGGAAATCTGAATTTTAAAGGGATGTAAATCTGCATTCAAAATCTTTTACTATAAGGGTCCCTTTAAGTCTCAGTTTAACTAATTTAATTAAACATACAACTTTTTCAATCTTTTTTTAGTGTTTATTTATTTGGAGGGGTGGGGGGCAGAGAGAGAATCCCAAGCAGGCTCCACACTGTCAGTGCAGAGCCCAACACGGGCCTCAATCTCATGAACTGTGAGATCATGACCCAAGCTGAAATCAAGAGTTGGACGCTTAACTGACTGAGCCACCCAGGCCCCCTAACACAACTTTTTCAGTCTTGTGCCCATGGTACAAAGTTTGAGATCTGGGATTTTCCTTAAAGTCCTATCAGATTTGCCTTATAAAGTGTTTCTTTCCTCATTTGAAGACAGAGGTAAAGATCACTGAAACATGACAATCCTCATGTGGCTCCACTATTCAGAGCAGAGAGGGAGGTGCTGCTTTGCAGCTGGACCTCCAGGTCACCTGGAGGCATCCCAGAGAGAGCACCTTAGCTGTCCTCCCCAGACCAGCCAGGCCACCTGGGACAGGGCATTTCACATTCCTCAGCCCAGCTCCATGTCTGTACAATGGAGGAGGGCTGGGGTGGACTTCAGGGTCTTCAGAGGGACATGAACAGTGAGAGGAAACCTAAAAACAGGATACTCTTCCCCTCCCTTCAATCTCAGCAGGATCATTTTGGTCTTTTTACTTTGTTGAAGTGCTGCATACAGTTTTACTTCTTAAACTTAAAGGATTCATTTGATTAGAGTAAAAAAGTTCCAAATTCACTAAACTATGATCTTTTTCATCTTGAACATTCTCCTACTGTGACCTAAGGTTGGGTGTTAAACCATACTCAGTATATCCTCTCAAACACAAAGGGGTCTCCTATACACGGGTGAAAGGCCAGAGTGGTAGCAGGAGTGTCCCCACCCCACCCTGGGAACCTAGTCCCAGGTGGCAAAAGTGGAGCCTTTGTATCTCTACTTCTTTTGAATGTTCACAAGGTATCAGGATAGAGAGAACCATGAGATGTCTTTGGATCTTCTCCTGCCTCCAGTGTCTGGCATTCTTACCTGACTCAAGAGTGATTTACAAACCTTTCTGATTAAAAAAAAAAATGATTTTCAGTATGTCAGGAAGGAGCTTTTAGTGAAGTCTTAAAACAGATCCAAAGCCTATTAGGAGCAATTGCTCTAAATCCTGATAATGCAGTAAGTCCAAGTGTTAGAGAGGACTTAATGTAAGTCTCTCCTGCCCTGTTTCTCTAAAGATTTTATCATCAATTCCTCTCCTTCCCCAACCTGATCTCAGACTCATTCAACTAAAAAGCTCCAAGGGTCTTAAAGATCCACTGTGCCACCTCCCTGATTTTCAAATTCATTCATTCACTCAACAAACACGTTCCACATACTTTCTTTTGGTCAGGCACTCTGCTAGGCACTGGTGAGGTTAGAACTGAAAAAACAAAAACCAGTTTCTACCTTCCAGTGGGATAGATGACCAAGGAAATAGTCACACTAGTGTGATCTGTGTTCTGAGAGAGGGAAACATAGCATGCTGAGGAACATCGGAGTCCAGCAGCTCCCCAGGTGAACAGAGCAGGAGGAAATAAAGGTGAAGGGGAGGGGTGGCCTTCCAGTCCGAGAAGGCTCAAGGACATGGAGGTGTGAGGTCACAGTGAATTTCCATGTGACATAAATTGAGGTTTGGATAGTGATGACAAATAAGAAAACTGAGGCTCCAAGTGAATTAGATATGACTTGTCCCAGATTACAGGATAAGGTAGGGACATGTCCAAGTCTCAAAGCCTCCTTGTGGTCTTTGTGACAATGCATCGTAAAATCCTTCTGTTATCCGATGAGTTGAAGATACTGATGCTTGGAAAATGTAAGCTATAGTATCAGCTGTGCTTTCTCAAGCTCCAGGGTTGTCTGGGGATCAGTTGAGAAGAACTTCAGCCCAGTTTCATGAAGAGTGAAATGCTCCAGCAATACAGGTCCATTTACATGGCACCTGCCTCATGTAAAAACTACAGTTTACAGAGGTGATGAGAAAGACCTGATATGATGTAGGGTTTATGAATTATTAAGGAATTTCCTTTTTTTTTTTTCTTTTAGTGGCCATAGCCCATTGGGGTTTGGAGCAACTTCAAGATAAGACAAAGACAGATCTGGCTGACATGATCTTGGAGTTTTATAACCTTGGGTTGTCCACTTGACAGCACAGGATTAGGACAATGTTTTCTCTTCAGTTGCTCCAAATAAACATTCTAACCAAAGCTTATTGAAGAAAAAGAAAGTCCCCAGACCCAGTACACAGTCCTCTCCCATGTTCAGCTGCTCCTCTCTCCACAGACACCTCACCTCATAACACCGGAGTCCAATGACAACAGATAAGAATAAAACTAACAGGAAAGATAGGAGGAATTAACTTGCCACTGAGGCCTTTCTCCTTGTTCTTTTTATCCTAAGAGGTTACCAAAACTCCCTTCCCTGTCTTGAGAGCCCCTGGCACTCCAGGCATGTGACACTCTGATAATAATAATGATTCTAATAATTATTAGTAGTATTCTAATTATCTGTCCAATTCTAATAATTCTAATTATGTGAATTACGAATCAGGAGAAATTCTCATTTAGAACAATTTTAGCCACACACCCTGAAGCTTAAGCAAGGAGTCTAATATATTTCCTTCACTTCCAATAAATTATTCCATTTTGTAAGTTACTCCAAAGTACTGAGCTATTTTCATCATGTTAAATAATATATTCTGAGGTACAGAGGCAAAAATTCTTACAGCTTACATATTGGAAATGTCTTCTCAGCAAAGACCAGTCATGAACACAAGTAAAGCATTCTAGGAAAACGTACTAAGGGCCCTGACACATGCCAGACCATTGGCCTACTGGCACCACAGTGTTTCTGACACAGTGCCTAAGGGTATGTTATGGAGGTCATGGATGTTCTTCAAGATGTTGGCCTCAGAAAGGACAGCAATCGAGAGGTCATTGTTAAACCATCCCAGCTTCCCTTAGTAAAAAAAATAAGCAATAAAAAGTAAATCAGTTTCATAGCATCTGAAATTTCACGGAGTCTGATTACAATAATGAGTGATAGAGTGTTGGGCGTGAAGGGGTCAAGGATGGCCTCTTTGAGGAGGTGACATGTGATCAGAGATCTGAATGAGGAGAAGGAACTTACAATTCAAAGGAGGGGGTTAAATGGGGACCCCAGGTACAGAGGAAAGCAAGTGCACAGGCCCCAAGGCTGTATTATTTGGGAACTGAAAGATGATGCAAAGAACTGTTAACCTTAAAAATAGCTATTTTGCCAGAAAACGTTGATTTATTCAGGAATGGCAGAGCATTACAATTCAGGACATGCTATCTATGGTAAAACCATAGGCAAGTCCAACAGAGGAGAAGAACATTATTTTATGGGTAAGACCAAGGAAGTTGGGAGGGGTTGTTCTGAATGAAAGTCCATCAGAGAAAAGCAGGCGTTCAGAGTGATGATGGTTTCTCATTGGCCAAATTGCAGGGGTAATCAATTTCTTCTAGAAGAGCCAATGTACATCTTTTTCTGTTGGGGCCTGTAAGTGATCATTCTTTCCTGTTGATGGTTCTTCTGTTGAGGTCTGCAATTGACAGTTCTTCCTGTAATTGACATTGAGTGGAATAGCACCCCCTTCTAGCCTCTCAGTTGTTAGTGAGGTTTCCCTTTATTAGTTTTTACAGGGACAAAGGAAAAGTATGGCATAGATCAGAGTCAGAGGTGGGGGCGGGGGGCAGGGCCCAGATTGTTCAGGGATTCACATGCTAGGATGAAGAATTTGGATTTTGTTCCAAATGCAATGGGAAACTGCTGGAGGGTTTTGATGTGGGAAGTGACATCACTCATTCACTCATCCATTCACTTAACAAATATGTGTTGACCATTTATGGTCATGCATGCCAGGCATTGTCCCATCACCACTGGGGAAGCAGTGCTGAAACCTAACAAGGTTTCTGCCTGCACAGAAACATTCTATTGGGAAGACTTACATACAAATAAATAAATGTGTAACATAATATTAGGTATTTATAATGGTAATGAAGAAAAATAAAGCAAGATATAGAGTGAAAGAGTGATGGGGTGGTTGTGAGGAAAGTCTTCTCCTTGCTGATGCCTCTGAGCAGAGACCTGAAGTGGGGTAGGGAAGGAGCAAATCATGATGACACGTGAGGAGGAGGTACCAGGCCTGGAGCTGGGAATGTTTTGTGTGTTCAAGGAGGAGCTGCAAGGTCAGTGTGGCCAGACTGGGGAGAAGGAAGGGAAGAGGGGCAGAATCAGATGTGTGTTCTCAAACGATTCTCTGGAGGGTGACTGAAGAATGAGCCAGGGGCAAAGGGGAGACCTGAATGGCAACATCATTCACAGTTGGATGGTGGCATCTGTGACTTGGTAAACTGGCCCATGTTCACCTTTCCTTTTATCATTCTAAATTATATTGTCATAATTAGCAGCAGCAGCAAACACATCTCCCCAGGCAGGGCAGTTCTAACCTTCCCAGTTTTTATAATCTGTTCAGTTATTTTTGCTGACTCTTTCTAGATTTGCTGGGTCAGTTGTGACACATACTAACCAGTATCTCAGCTACAGGTCCATAAATTTTAAAAGCAAGAGTACAAAAAACTTCTATTTTGTTTTAGTTTTTTTCCCTGATTCCTCTTAGCACTTTGTTAAACTTTTGGTTCCTATTAAGAACAAAGGATAGCATCTATAATTTCTACTGAGGTTCTTTTAACTCATATTAAGGATGGATTCTTTTCAGGGTAGTACCTTCACCTGCCCAAGATGAAAGGCATTAGGGCCTTTCATCCCACACCCCACAGCTGTCTGATACCATCCTATTCTTGAGTAAATAAAGCAAGATCCTTGAGCCTTTTCTGAGTGCTGTACCTCAGTGGTTTTCAACTGGAGATAGGGTTGCCAAATAAAACACTCATATTTCATAGGATATCCTTACACTTAAAAAATTCAAAGCTTAGCACAGACTCAAATGTGACTGGATGTCCTGTGTTTTTATTTGCTAAATCTGCCAACCCTAACTGGAGGTGACTTTAGAATTGCCCTTGGAGTGGGGCACCTGGCTGACTCAGTCGGTTAAGTGTCCGACTCTTGATTTTGGCTCAGGTCATGATTTCATGGTTGTGAGTTTGAGCCCCAAGTCCAGCTCTGAACTGACAGTGTGGAGCCTGCTTGGGATTCTCTCTCCCTCCCTCTCTCTCTCTCTGCCCCTTCCTCACTTGCGTTTCCTCTCCCTCAAAAATAAATAAAAATTAAAAAAAAAATTACCCTTGGAGATACAAAATGCAGATGGTTAGGCCCCTCCAGACTTATTTCTACTAAAGTCAGAATTTCTGAGAGCTGTTCTGAGCCATACGTGTGATTAAGAACCACCGTTCTAAAGATGTGAGCTAGTCCTCACATCAGCTCTTCTTTATCGAGGACCTCCTGGGCACAAGACATTGCACTAGGTGCTGGAGATATGACAGCAAATGAAAAGATGTTGGTTGCCCTTTGCGGTCCTGGTGCTTTCGGTCTGGGGTCGGAGAAAGCAGGGGAGCGTACGGAGACAGACATGAACGAAGTCATCACATAAACAAATACAAAGCCACCCAGGGCTCTTAGTTGTGGAAAATGAGTGGACACTAGCCAGTCTCCTGAACCATCCAGCACCAGGTCGGCTTGCACACAGAGCAGGCTGCCTTACAGGACACTTGTAGCCTTTGAGCCCCAGGCCCTGCCTGCCTGTTTCGTGGTTTCCTAGGAATGGTGTACAAGCAGTGGTGATGTTGGTCAGACCCCTTGGGCCTCCTTGTGATACCTAGAAATCATTGCAGCTCCTACCTCTGGGCCTTTGTACTATCTGTTCCCTTTGTTTGGCATGCTTTTTCCTCTAATTATCCTCATGAGTCACTCTCTTACCTCCTTGAGTGTTGAATATAGGTTACCTTACAGATGAGGTCTATCTTGACTATCCTATTTAAAATTGCAAATTCACCCCACCCTGTCCCAGCACTCCTGATCCCTAAACCCTACTCTACTTTTTTTTTTCACAGCACTCAACATCTTCTTATATACTATATACTTTACTCATTTATTATATATAGTTGATGTACTGTGTTCTCCCACTAAAATATAAGCAGAAATTTTGTTGCCTGTTTCATTCATTAATATATCCTAAATACCTATGAAAAAATTTTTTAATGTTTATTTTTGAGAGAGAGAGAGAGAGATAGAGAGAGAGCACTGGCGAGTGTGGGGGGAGGGGGAGAGAGAGAAGGAGACAGAATTCCAAACAGGCTCCAGGCTCTGAACTGTGAGCACAGAGCCCTATATGGGGCTTGGACTCAGAAACTGTGAGATCATGACCTGAGCCAAAGTCAGACACTTAACCAACTGAGCCACCCAGGTGCCCCCCAAACACCTATAAGAAAGCCTAACCTGTAATAGATGAGTGAATACTGTCAGGTTAAAGGATAAAATCAATTCTGCTCTATAAAGAATTAGACAAATCTAAAATGTTTGATCCATTGAGGTTCTCCCACAGTCCTAAAGCAACAGATGACCTAGCCATAGTCTGCTCTCCTTACCACCCTCCCAAATCAGTGACCTCAAAGCTTTGGAGAAATGACGAGTATTTCTTGCTTATAAAAGGGCCAGAGACTACTGTCTGAGATATTCTGAAATAAGGACCTGCTGTATGGCAAGGGAAAAACCAAGCTCCTGAAAACTGTTGTCATGGTGTTCCCAGGTAGTCTCGTCTAAGGGAGAGAAATATCAGCAAGATTGCTGGTGAAGTTTTCAGGCCATCTGGATAAACATCAGGCAGAAGGCAGGCATTCACCCAGGGGACTGGGGGTGATTCTCAGGTTTTGTTCTTCTCAAGAGGAGGGGAGGAGAGGAAAAAGAATGATGGTGGGCTCCACCATCCATTAGAAGCCCAGGGGGGATTGTGCATTATGGTAATCTTCACAGCCTGCTTGGTAGAACTGGCAAAACCTTTCTCTTATATTGCCCTACTTTGTTACACGTTTCACTAAAAATGAGTAAAAGTATTGATTCTTTTGGGAAATGTAAAGCTCAGAAGTCATTGTGTCCAGACCAAGGGACTAAGGGACTTAGGGTCCAGACTAAGCTTTCTTTGCTCACTGAAGGAGGCAACATGAAAAGCAATGGACAAGGAGTAATGGATGATGTTCAGATTTGTTGATATTGGTGGGCCACATTAGAGAGTTATATACGTCAGATTACCTGATGAAATCTGTGAACTTGGAACACTTCCCTGAGAGAAGGTATCAGAAATTAAAACCATGACTTCCAGGATGTTTTCCACATTGAAAGAGAAAAACCAACCGAGGTGCTGTTGCTAAGAAATTGCTTTGTCATTTTTTTTTAAGTAGCTAGATTAAGATAGATAGGTATGTAAAGCGCTGATTAATTGGGCCATAACAGTAATTAGCCTTCTCCTTCAGGTGGCCTGCCTTTTCAGCATAGCCCTGCAAACAGACTATTTTTGTGCTAATGAGATAAATGTGTTTCTCCAGCAACAAGAAAACATCTCCCCTAATGGAATTTTGTTTTATTTCTTCTCTCTATGTCCATCTGTCTGTCCGTGTGCGTGCCTCTCTGGCTCTCTTTTGCTTTGTGGGACCACAGAACCATCTGCTGCAGAATCCCAGGGAAAATGCAGCATCTCTGAGGACGAGCTGATCACTGCCATTAAAGAAGCAAAGGGGTTATCCTATGAAACGGCGGAGAGCCCACGGCCGGTAGGCCAGGTGGCCAGCAGGCCCGAGGCCAAGGCCAGGTCCGGGCTGCCGGCCATCCCCAGCCCCCTGGACCACGAGGCCAGCAGCGCCGAGTCGGGGGACTCGGAGATCGAGCTGGTGTCCGAGGACCCGCTGGCCGCCGAGGACGCGCTGCCCTCGGGCTACGTGACCTTCGGACACGTGGGCGGCCCACCGCCGTCGCCTGCGTCGCCGTCCATCCAGTACAGCATCCTGAGGGAGGAGCGCGAGGCCGAGCTGGACAGCGAGCTCATCATCGAGTCATGCGACGCGTCCTCTGCCTCGGAGGAGAGCCCCAAACGGGAGCAGGACTCGCCCCCGATGAAGCCCGGAGCCCTGGACGCCATCCGGGAGGAGCCCGGCGCCCGGGCCGAGGAGGGCGCGCCCGGCCCCTTCCCCAAGTTCCCCTCGGCCGCCCCCCAGACCGGCCCCGAGCTGCCCTCCGGGGACCGGGCTCCGGCGCCCGACGGGCCCGCGGCGCAGCAGCGCAAACCTGCGGAAGCCACGAGCTCCTGTCCAAGCCCGGCGGCCGCCCAGGGCCCTGAGCCGCGGGGTCCCGGCGTCGCGCCTCCTCTGCTGTTCTTCAGTAAGCAACAAGGTAAAGTGACCGCTTTCCTCATTGAAGCGACTTGTCTGCGCAGTAGTGTTCTTCCCCTGGGTGCTCTCAGGTACTCAGCCTGGCCTGGCTGGTCGACCAGTTGCCCAGAGAACAGCCAGGGGAGGAGGGTGAAGAGATGATGGTGAGAGCGGGCTTCGCAGCTGGGACTTGCATGGGAGGCACGTGCTCCAGGGGGCCGCCCTGCGCTGGCTCAGTCCCCGCGCGTTCCCAGTGAGGATCGCTTTTGTGGACGCGCCTGGATCTCCTGAATGGAGGGAATGCGTCCTTGCTTTCATCCCGGGGTTGGATTTCCTCACTTGGGAAGGGTGGGTGTTTTGTGATTGTCAAGGCTCATTTCCAATCTCCCACCCCTCAGTGATGGAGAGTGGCTGCATCGACCCATCATTAGCACATCTATTTCGCACCCAAATTCGCACCCATTTAAATGGCCCCGGTAGCATCTCAGCACCTTCCTCTCTCTTACCCAGGGAACAAGGCATTTGGACCTTGATAAAGGTTTTTGTGTCCCAACTAGTCAGGAAAGACAGGGACCAAAGTTAACGCCAGAATTTCTCTTGTTCTTCAAGCAAGACCTAAGTTGATTTTTAAAGTCACATATAATTGAGGATGATTTTAATTTGGTCGTTATAATCTTCCTGTGAGAAATTTTCCTGTGAGTTGAAGACTTCAAACGGGCGAGAAATGGAAGTCGTTTTGTCTTACAGATATTTGTATGTGAAGAGCGTGTAGCATTCTTCTTCCCAAATCATCGACTACACCTGACTGCAGTTGTGTTACAGAATTCAGAAAGGAATCAAAGAGTCAGTGAATAAATTAAGCCCTGTGCAGTCTAGTTCATGGGCTGCATTGAGGGAAAGGAGGGAACCTCTCTCCAGCTCCTGGGTGGAGAACACCCAGGTAGAACTTTAAAACAAACCCTAAAAGCACAGCTTTATTCAAAGTCCCCTTCCACCCATCTCCTCTGCTTGTCGCTTCTTTAGGAGTATTTTGCCTTTTGCGGGTAAATGATTTCAAGAGTACACCCTCCTTCCTGTGTATCACTGTGCTAACCCAGTGATCTTGGTGGTGATTAAAGTGCTTCATATAAAAATAGAGGGCAAAATCTTTCCCATTATAGATTGAAAGCTAGCTTCTAAATTCTTTCAAATTAACACATTGGAACAGGGGAATCTAGAGGGATGTAATAAAAAGATAACCCTGCTGCATGGTTACTGGTGGCTTAGACACATGGCATTATCATGTAGGGGCAGATATAACTGACTTTCAATTTCCCAAATAACTCTTCCCTGAGAGTTTAAAGTATATTTAGTGTGTGCAATAGTGAGGATATTTGATGACATTTAACAGTGGCAGTGTGTGTTTGTTGGGTGAATATTGAAACCAATTTGGATTCTTTTCCTACCACTCTGACCGTGATGGGGATGGACCCTGAAACTTGCAGGGAGCCCTGGGGAATAGCATAAGCACACACCATGTGCCATCCCTTCCGGTCCTGAAGCAGTTGAGCTTGAGTCTTGCTGAACCTGAGTTCCTATCACTGTACTTCAACAGACCTGCGTTTCCATTTTATCCCCTAAATAGCATCCCTGAAATAGTCACCATGTGTGCAGCGCTGTTCAAGTATATATATTCTCAAAAGCAAATAAATTGGGAAGCTAATAAGGAGAAAATTGAATTGTGCAGGCCCATTTCTCTCCCTAGTAAATCTGAGAGATAAGTGTGACAGCTGGGACTGACTGAGTGACCAGACGTCTCATGAAGAGCTAAGGCGATGGACAACCGCAGCTGTGAATGCAAAGGCTTCCGAGCCAATTCTAGTGTCATTCTAATCTCTGTGCAAGTTGCCCCATATGGCTTGGACCCTCTGCTGCCAAGTTCAGACATTAGAGAGAAGAGAGTGGCAGTCTTTTCAAATGATTCAGGCATGCCAGGGTGAATAACCTCTGCTCTCTGCACCGAGGGGTCCTTTGAAATCCAGTCTCCTGCTGAAACTTACCGCTCAGCTGCATTATGTATAAAGAGAGTCTAAAAGGCCTTTCTGGGGCAGCCAAGCGCCCGAGGTCTTGGGCGGATGACTCAGCGCTGCCAGCATGTTATCTGAGCTCTGAGGTTCCGCCTCATCTCACCTGCTCCATCTCAGCAGGTGAGAGGATCAGTGCTGCCCAGCATCCCCCAGGCCGTTCTTAATCACTGTCAGTGGACAGTAGGATTGTGCTCACGTCAAGCAGGACTCTGTCAGCAGTAAAGTCAGGTCAGCTTCTGTGGTTTCCTGCTCTTGCCCACTGAAGCCTCTGGCCGAATGAGTGCATTCAAGTTCAAGTATTCACAGCATGCTCATCTCCCTGGCTTTGGAGCCATGTTGCTGAGGCTGAACTAAGTTGCAGAAAGGTCCAGAAATATTTATTTAGAATAAGGTTTGGCAAATACCTGATGGCATCGTAATATGTACTGTCAAGGAGTTTCGGGGTTTACTGGTGCACACGCCCTGATAAGGTTTATTTTTGGATCTTTTTGCCCTTCAGAGGCCTCTAGAGCTATTGCACCGGAGACGAAATGCAGTTTGTCATATTCCAGTTCCCTTCCTCTGTGCACCCTTGAACTTCTGCTGCCCTATAATTCTGCTCTCCCACGCCTTCCAGGAAGGTCTGTGAGGAACATCAGAATCTGAGAGCATGGATAAGTTTTCATTGCCGCAAGGTTGACCCTGACTGTTAGGAACATCTGAGTGAAAAGCCAATGAAGAGATTCTCAATAAAACACTGATACCCAATGTGACTCATCAGGATGTATGTGTGGTATTTACCAAACCTGTAGATTTTTTTTTTTTTATCAGTGTTCCTCATGGTTCATCTCCTAGGGAACACATTTTTGGGAAATAGTGTTCTCTTCCTACTCACGAACTCCCTACATTCTGATTTCTTTACCTTGCAACTCAAAAGTAGGGTGCTTGGACCAGCCATGTGAGTCTTATGTGACAGCTGTTAGAAATGTCACTCCATCCCAGACCTACAGAATCAGAATCTGCGTTCTGACAAGATCCCCTAGTAATTCCTAGGCATGGCAGAGCTTGAGAAGCAGTGTTTTAGACTGTGGCAGCCAGCTTTCACATTCCTACCTGTAACCATCCTGATGAAAGTCACCAGTGATACCTTCTTGCCCCTAAAATGGCCTCTTTTGAATCTCATCTTTTTGTCCTCTCTGGTAATTTAATATCATCCTGCTGACCAGTCCTGAAAACACTAGAGAGAAAGTGGTGTATGTTCAAAATAATACATTTAAACTGCACAAAATAGTGCAAAATAAAAGTTACAGTCCCCCTTCTCCACCATCCTGATCTAATTCTCAGAGATAATCATAGGATTTTGGTTTGGTTTTGCCATTCCTGTTCCTTTCAGAAATTTTCTTGAAGTATTTGGGCACATACAATTTGTTATCGCACAAGTGCTATCACATTGAACTGACTGCTTTGTAACTTACTTCCTGTAACAGTCCCCACTCTCGTGAACATTGTTCTCTCCTTCTCGGAACTTTTTCCTCCTTATTTCCCTGATGTTTCCCCTTCCTGCTCCACCCCTTACTCTCTGACCTCTTTTCTGATCTTTTTTGCCACCTTCCTTCCAGTTCCTGTCTTGCCTCTGAGTTCTGTCCCTGTCTTTCTTTGTCCCTCATTTCCTTGCTGTCCCCCACACAGGTTTTTAGCCACTGCCTTTGGTGCCCCACCTCACAGATCTCTGGCTTTGGCGAATTCTCCTTAGCTCCACGCCCATTTCCCCACTGTTGGCTGGACATCCCATAGACCCTCCAAATGTAATATGTTGATGTTATTTGTCAAACTCTGCTCCTTTCCTTCCTCTGTGCCCTTCCTGAGCTGATGACAGGTTATCATTTGGGCTTCACGTTGGCTTGAACATTCAGATCGGGTCTAGATCTAAATAAAGACTCCCTAGCCTGAGACAAGGTTAAAAGTGCAACCTGAATGTAAACACTTCAGTGGAAGTCTTGTGGTAGTGTTTGGTTATAAAATTATCATCCAGATGATCCAGAATGTTCTTAATAGTTGAACGATTATCAAAATAAAAACTACAAAATGTAAAAATCCTCTTTGTGGCACTCTTAAGAAGGCATCCAGTGATACCAGTTTAAGAAATACCAGGTTAAGCCAATGGTCCTCAAAGTGTTGCCTGAGCACCAGGTTTCTCAGAATCTCCTAGAGTACCAATTAAAAAATGCAGGTTCCCACTCTGCCCATACCCCAGAACTACAGAATCAGAATACGCCAGGGCATAAACCTGTACTTTCAATGAGCGTGCTGAAGAGCATTCTGGTTATAAGCAGATGAGCCGGGCAGCCCAGACCCGTAGTAAAAAAACACCTTGGTGAGTGTGCCCCTAGGTATATGTTGCTTTTTAATTAGAGAGACTGAGGGGGCTCTCAGCTGCTTCCATCCCTTCTCATGCCCCGGGAAGCAGGCCTCTGCACCTTTTCTCTCTGTGGACACCAGCTGCAGCAGCTGGAGCTTGCCGGGCTCTGCCCCTCATGGTAGGGAAACGCTTCTCTCTTCCCTGGGGGAGTGATTTGCAGGAAGGCTACCAGATGGAGGTCTTCTAAATAGACCTAACATTTATGATGTTTATTATTGCTTCTCATTATTAGGCCAGATATTGCTTCTGTCCTAAAACATTTGAAGAGAACCAAAATAAGTGTGACCCACTTACTTTTCTTCCCGTAATTCTAAGCAAAAAAAAAAAAAAACAAAAAACCATCTTCTAGTCCCATATTTTATTTGCTTTCATGAGACTGAATTCATAAGTCAGGCTGTCAAGATTCCTGGAGAGTCGCTACCTTTCACAGCGCACATTTCAGAATCATTCTGAGGACTTAGGCCCCTTCCCTTGTAGCGGCTGCCCCCGGCACCAGCTTTCAACAAGACGGACCTGGTAGCTGCTGGATAAAGTTTGGCTTCTGTGAGGATGAATGCAATGTAATACTTAGATGGAGACACTGAGCCTTCCATCTCAGACTATTCACAACAGTTAAGCTACTTTTATGAGACTTTGCCCCGCGATAGAAGGTGCTGTCCTGGCCTAGGCATCCCAAACGAGACTGCCTGTAAGCCGCTCACCTCACTGCCTTTACCTTCTGAAGTAGTCACAAGGCAAGCATTGGCCCAGATTGCATATTGATCTATGATTTTTAAATGGTGACTTCAGAACACTGGGGAGATTTTCTTTTCAGGCTTGGATAGAATTGCTCCACCCCTTGGTGGCCCCAGAGCCTATTCTTTCTAGTGACAGATATTCTTTGATACTTCAGTAGGGTGTGTATAATAAAGATGTGATATGCTGATTACATCTCTGTTATATTTCAGTGTCATTTTTGGGGACGTAGTAAACCCCAACTCCCTAGTAAATTTTGCCTGGGCACAGAGTGGAGCATAGATTCGCTCCTAAGATGGATTCAGGTCAACCTTGAACTTGCCTGTAGAGACAGAGTTCACAGATGGCAAGCATTATGGTGCCTCTAAGAAATAATGACCCTGTTAGATGGTGATTCTGATTCATCATCCAGCTCTTTTACCACTCACGTAAATCATCCTTTCTTGCTGATGTAATCATGCAGCTTGGAGGATATAACTCACATACTTCTAATTCTCAGAGCCAAGACCTGCTCCAGGGTATTCCCCGCCCCTTTTAAATGCTAACCTCACCTTCCACTGAAGTCTGGATGAGATACTCACAGATATAGTCTCTGCATTTCTGGATTCTATCTTTGCAACCCCACAAAACACTCTAATACAGAATGAAATAAATTTTACTGAATGTATGCCAGCCTTGCAAAAGCAAGACGTTACCAATTCATTTATCCTTCTTTTGAGTCAACCAATAAGGTATACTACATGCCTGATGCTGTCCATATAATGGTGACTAAGGCAGACATGAATCCACCTTTGTGGGCTTACACTGGTGGGGAGGAAGGGTTTCGATGAAAAAGGAAATCAATAGAATGATGTGTATGAGAGTGAGAGTTTCCTGGTGGTAGTGACACTTAGATAGGAAGGTCAGAGAAGGAGGAAATTGCGTAGTCCACTATCGTAGGAGATTATTCAAGAGGGGCTTCTGGGTGGCTCAGTTGGTTAAGTGTCTGACTCTTGATTTTGGTTCAGATCATGATCTCATGGTTGTGAGATCCAGCCCCACATCAGGCTCTGAGCTGACAGTGCAGAGCCTGCTTGGGATTCTCTCTCTTAGTCTCTCTCTGCCCCTCCCCTGCTCACGTGTGCTTGCTCACTCTCTTTCAAAATAAATACACATTTAAAAAAAAGAGAGAGAAATAATTAAAATTCCAAATAACAGAAAATACCAAGCCCAGAGGCAAGAAAGTTCTGGGGTCATTCTAGAAACTGAAAAAAAAGGTCTGTGTAGATAGAGTGTGGTAGGCAAAGGGGACTGTGACAAGAAGTGGGATTGGAAGGTTGGCAGTGCCCTTTCATACCCAGACCAAGGTGCAGAGTTTGGTCTTTATATCAAACATTGCAGGAAGCCACCAAAAGATTTTGAAACTTGGAAGTAACATGACCTGCTTTCCATTTTTTTGGGGTCACATTGGCTGTTGTAGGGGGGAAAGATTGGAGGAGGACACGTATGGAAGCAGGAAGGCTGGTTAGGAAGGTATTGCAGTAGTGGGGGCATGGGATGATGGTGACTGGGAGAGAGTGGTAGCAATGCAGGTGGAGAGGAATGGATGGATTTGAGGTGGATTTTGGAGACTGACTTCATAGGACTTACTGATGCATTGGATGGGTGGTTGCAGTGATCTTATTCCCAACACCTCTCGGTTCCATTTCAGTTTTCCGTCACCATAATGATTACAAGTAGATGCAAAAAGATTTACAAAGGGAAAAATACCCTAAACTTTGATGCTGTCATTGAATCTGTGTTTTTGTGTCCGCTGCTAGAAACCATCCATTTGGCTGATGATGGCACTGAAATACTCTCACAGTTTGAGCTGTATATCTAGTATATTTCCATGGCCAAGCAGCTGAGGGTCTAATGGTCATCAGTGTGTTTAGATGACAGGGATGTTTGGGTGGCTGGGGCTGGAACTGAAATGAGGGTCAAATATGGTACCTGTGGAGATTAAATAAGGCATGTAGTTAGGTGGGCAGGGATTGTGGACAAGCAAATCAGTTATTTAAATAGAATTAGATAAGAGGCACCTGGGCAGCTTGGTTGGTTGAGCGTCTGACTCTTGATTTCAGCTCAGGTCATAATCCTAGGGTCGTGGCATCAAGCCTTGCATCAGGCTCGGCACTGAGTGTGGAGCCTGCTTCAGAATCTGTCTCTCTGACTCTCTCTTTCTCCCTCTGCCCCTCTCCCCTCCTCATACTCTTCCCCACCCCCTGACTTCTCTCTAAAATAAAAATAATTTAAAAAAATAGAATTAGATACAAGGTTGGGTAGAGGCTGGAACTCATAAAAGCTTCAGAAATCCTAAAGTACAGTCCTAAATATGAATAAAAATTATACTAACAAGCAAATTTGTTATACTAACTAGCAAAGAAAAGATAGTACCCTGGCAGAGAGCAGAGGTTAAAGTCAGAGGAAAGGTAGCTTTATGGCAAACCCTCAAATTGGGTCTGAAGGAGGGACAAGCATTCCATTGGGTGTAGTTACCTCAGCCCAAGGCTACGGCTGACCGTGGGCTTTGTCTGTGATTACTCAGTGCTTCGGAGTCAGTAGGCTCTGTAATAGTCCTTCTGAGTTTTAAATGACCTACGCTTGAGGCAGTAGTCCTCCTGTGCCTGGTGAAGTATTGATACAGGAACTTTCTCTCTCCTTGTGGAAATTTGGGACACTTGGTAGGGAGAAAGGATTAGGTGCTCAGTGGAACTGTTTGCTTCTTGTCGACAGTGTTTCTCAAAGTGTTGTTGGTAGGCCATTTATGTCAGAAACAAATTTGTTTTTTAAAATACAAATTCCTAGGCTCACCCCACGGTCTCCTAGTGAGGGGGTTGAGGAATCTGCTTCATTAAGTAGCTTCCAGTGAATCCTAGGCACACCAGAATTGGAGAATGATGAGGGAATTTTGAGGAATTATGAGGCTGAACTTTCAGAACACTCAGAGTAATCTTTGGCAATTTTTTTTCCTGTAGTGCCCCAACTTCTTCAGGGCTTGAGCCAGAATCCTCAAAGTTGGCTTTTCTGTTTGGGCTTAGAGATTAATTAAAATGGTTCTTGTATGGAGTTTAGAATGAAGATAATACTGTTAACTCTGAGACTTCCACCTCCTCATGGGAGAAGGGGAGGGGAGGTCATGTGAGTCTTACCAGCTCACTCTGGAGGATGCTTCTAACATCTCCCGACCTCACAAAGCCTCCAGAACAAAGACCCCAGAAGGACATGGTGGGAACACAGACAGCTAACCATTCACATTCCCAGTAGTGTAGGGCCTCCTCAGTCAGAAGAGTCCCTCAGGTGGCCTCTGTTTATAGCTTGGAAAATTCATGGAAGAGAAAAAAGGCCTGAGGGTGGAGTTGGGCTGTATACTACCAGGCACAGTGAGGAGTTACAAGATCTCATACAAGATAAAAGATTTCACTACCACTAATGATTCAGTTCAAAGCTGCATATTCTGGTAAATATAGCATTCTGGCTTAAGTCTTCCCTTCTGGCAGTTATTTTCTTACAACTCTTGGCTGAGCACTGAAAGCATGGGGGATTTTTCTACACACAAACTAGTAGCAAAAGCAGACTATGTGTTCCCAAACTAATTCTTTTACTTCCAAAGTCACTTTTTTTTTTTTTTTACCAGCCCCTAACATCTCAAGGAGATTTGATTCTACACCTTAAAAATGCAGAGGAAATTAAGTAAAGCAGAAGAGTGGTTTTTGTATTCATTATCTCAACTGAGTGTTAATGTCTGTTGCCATCCAGTGGTTGTGATGAAAATATCCAACCTTTACTTTTTAGCCTCATCTCAAACTGCCAGGATTTCAAATTTACAGATCTCTTGGGATATGATGTAAGAAAATATGTCTTTGATTGATTTTACAGTGGCCACTAAATGGCTAAATGGCTGGGCCATTTATGAGGTGATTGATCAGTTAAATTATTATCCATATTGGCGGGGGGTGGGGGGGGGGAACCAGCACAAGGACAGTGTTTCAAAAGATATTCCTAAATGGGTAACCTAGTTTTTATCAGAATTAATTTTAAGCTATACCATTTGGCCTGTAACAAACACAAAATATAACATGATGTAGAATTTATGAACCATAGTTTCCTACTAATTGGAGTTTTTGGATCAATGCCCTCATTTTAAATTGAAGTCAAAAACTTAGGTATAGTCAGTTGTTCCAAATGATATTTCAGGGGGAGAAGAACCAGGATTTGAAATAATATCTGATTGATTCGCATCTAGTGCCCTTTTCCAAATAAATTGATTTCCAAGTAGTTTAGTTGTTTTTAAGAAAATCTAAAAGTTTCTCTATGCCAAGTTACTTTAGAATATAAAGATGTAAGATTTATTATCATAAATGTATATGTACATAAATAGGACTTTTATAATAGTACACGATATGTGCGGCTAGGTCAAGTGTTATCTTTATCAGTCAGCTGGAAATTCAGTCCAGTACCCTGGAAAGGATTTAATTTTTCTTTAATTTTAGGCTAGCCAACTGATAATGAATCAATTTTACATAAAGTCATAGTTTTCTCTAAAGTTGGAAATAAATCATATCATAAGTAATTTGATTCTAGATAATTTTGATATGGGTAAAATGGCCTCATTGTCAATTTGTCCCTTTTATTTTCTTACTCTTCCCCTTTGTTTGAGTCCACAATTTTATGCCCTTTTATATTCCTCTGAACAGAATCTTGAAATTCAGGGTAGATTTTTTTATATTCTGCAAAGATGTGCTCTAATTTCAAAGCCAAAAATCCTGGCTTTGACTTTGATTTCTAAAACTTTTCATGGTTCACATTCTCATTCTTGTGGACACCACACCTTTCCCTCAGATCCCATTAGTGTGTCTAAGAACACAAAAGGACTCCTTGATTGAGAAATCCCCGAGCCAAACCCTAGAAGCTGAGGGCAAAATCCTCTTGAAGAGACACTTTTTGGATTTCAGTGTTACTGTTCATGGGTCACATCTGGACTGTTATGCCTCTAGGATGATACAGATCATTCACTTGAATTGTAAGTTTTATACCTCCAACTGTACATAATATTTGCCCTTATAATTTATATGATGACTATTTTGTGATAGGTAAAGACAGATTTTCTACCACGTTGATACATCCTCTTCCGTAGTACAGTCATTGCTGGGAAGTGGCTTCTCAGTTCGGCATTGCATTTCCCAGCCTTCCTTGCATCTAGGTGAAGCTATGAGCCTCATTCATATCAATAGAGTGTGAGTGGAAGTGAGATGGGTCACATCTGGAGCAATGTTGAAGACACAGTTGTACCTTGTCCTTGAAGGCTCTACAGCTAGGGAATGACAAAGGGAAAAGAAGCGAGGTCCTAGACCAGCTACCTGGAGGAAATCTGCTTGCTAATGCACTCCATGTTGATCGATTACATTAGCTCAAAATAAATTTCTCCCATGGTGAGCCACTGAAATTTTGGGGTTGTTACTATAGCTAGCCTCATCCTGACTGATATGATAACATGGAACATGAGGTTGAGAAAAGCCTACAGTTAGAACATATGTTGGAACACGTGTCCCATAGCTGCACAATTTTATGTCTTGCTTCTCCTTCTCTATACCTATTTTGTACTCTCCTCTACTGATGTTGGTCAGTCCTTCTGCCAGAATTACTGGTAGCATAATTCTGATCCTGTTTGAAAAAGACAATCCTGTCCTCAAGACATTGTGTTGCAACTTAGTGAAATATTGTCAGAAAAATGGAAGAGATCTTTAATAACTGCAGGGTGAGTAGCTGGCGCCCTCTGGAATTGTGCAAAGTAAGAAGTAGCCCTCGTGGTGACCATCAGGTTCACCAGAGCAAAAGCATATAAAGTTTTTGTGAGATAAACTGCTGGGAGAACTAGAAAAGTCCCTCTGCCTAGCGCTAGCCCCAGGCAAAATTGGGACATAAACACAGTATCTTGGGGTCCTCTACCTCCCACCACTCTCGCATCCTTTACCTCAACACTGTCCTTCAGCTACTTGAAGGCTCCCAGTGCTCCTGAGGTCTCCTTGCTTCCCTTTCAAAACATGCATTCCCTATATTCTGTATCCTCAGAGTCCTTCATGCTTCCCATTTCTTAGGGTGTACTATACAGGTTTAATTTGATAAACCAATTCTTTTTCATGTGTTAGTGAGCTAGTGTATGATTCCTCCTATGCAGCAGATCTCCAGAAGGCTCTGAAGGAAGGAGCCACCTTAGGGTAAGTCTAGTCCACTGTTTTAGGGAGTAGTTTCCTCAGTCCAAGACTCCATTCCCAGTAGTATATGTTCTGAAACACAAGCATATTAGACTCTGGAATAAACTAGGATGCCTTTTCTAAATTTGCACTGCATATGTACCAGGAGAACTACATCCTAGTGTGGAGATCAGTTCATTGTTGCCTGAGTGTGTGATCTCCATCCTAGTGTGGAGATCAGTTCATTGTTGTCCTCTAAGAACTGGGATCCTCAATTAGAATTAGAGCAGGATCCCTGAGCCAGGCCTAAGGTCCTTCCCTCTCCAGTGGCCCCTTGTCTAGATTCCCCTTCTCTGGATTCTGTATGATTTTGGTTGTATATCCTTGTCTTCACTGGGACAAGGACTCAGGGGCCAGCTGGGTTTGGATCCTGTTCCGCCACTTACTACTAGCTGTGTAATTTTGGGCAATTTAACCTGTCTGCACTTCAATTTTTTTCATCTGTTCAAAGGGGAGAATAGTACATGCATCACAGGATTCTTGTGAGGGTTAATTGAAATCATAGGTTAAGTAATTACTCTCTCATTTTATTACTATTTAAATATTTATGTTAATAATAATTATACAATGAGATAGGACTTTGGAAGAATCTAGCCCAGTTACTAATTTAATGCAGGAATTCTTTCTACAACATATTCTTTCATAAAATTTCAATTAATAAGTTTATAGGTTTTCTTCATATGTCACAGTTTGATTGGCTGCTTTCCAGTGATTTATAGGAAGTTGACTTGATCTCACTAATAAGCTCCTTCCCAAGCATATTGTGGGACAGGTTGCTTCTGGGAAGGCTTTTTAAATCCAGCTGGCCCAATTTATCTTCTTCTGTTAAGTGTTGATTTTTTTACCCAAAATATATATGCTTAGGTCCCACCCTAAATATCCCAGAGTATAATCTTTGCGTGTAACATCCGTATATCAGAATTTTTTAGAATCCCCCAGGGTGATCTAAAATGCCCATGTAAGGTTTGAAGCCACTGAGTTGACCCCAACTGTGGTATGCAGTTCCCTGAATCTTCAGTCCCATTTGTTTTTTCCCCCCAGGCTTCGGCATTTATAGTTTTCTGACTCTGTCAGGCCATATTGGAGTAACAAACCGCCAAATCTCAATGGCTTAGCTCAACAAATATTTACTTCTAGCTCCTACAGAATCTGCTGCTAGTTGGTGGGGACTCTTCTTTGTCCAACTATAAAGAGATCCAAGCTTCTTCTCTTCTATGCTACCGAATATCAACGTATGGTTTCCCAGGTCACCATGACAGAAGAGAAAGCTGGAGGGGCACGCTCGTTCTTCACAGCTTCCTCCTGGAAATGATACATTTAAGTTTTGCTACCATCCATTGGCCAGAATTAGTGACATGACTCTCTGCTGATGCATGGGACACACTAGAAATTCAATGAGCATGAAGTGCTTATCACAGACCTCTTGAACAAATATCTCTTGTTTTAGAACTTCATAGCACTTACCATTACTTACTATATTATACAGATATTTGTTTGTTTATTTATTGCTTGTTGCTACCATGTAGATTTTAAGTTCTTTAACATCACACACTTTGATTTGCTGCTGTGTCTCCAGTGCCTACAATGGTGCCAATGGTAAATAGTAGGGACACACCAAACATTTGGTGAATAAATGAATAGTGACACCAGACACATAGGTGAAGACACTGGAGTATATTATGGGATTTTGTTGTATGTCAGTGTGTTTTATAGCTGTGCTCTTTCCCAAGAGCTCATTTAAATGTTATTGAGTCCAGTGAAAGGTTAAAGAATAATAGGCCAATTAAGTAGAGAATACTGTGTGTGGATCCCCTACTGTTATTCATGAAGAGCATTTACCTCTTGGCTGTGCACTCCTGGAGTGATCAGCTCAGGAAAGGGCAAACGGAGTCAGCAGAGAAAGATGCTTTTCTGCGGTTCAGCTGACATAGCCAATAACAGATTTGAGTTGACAAAGCAGAAGGTGACGACATCACTGTAGGCCTGTGTGCAGCCTTTCTTTGCTGAGCCTATGGAATTTGTACAAGTCCGGTCTATTGAAACTTTATAACCCCCATAAAATGGGAAAACTTTCTGTGGTGAATGCTTCTTGTTATTTTGAACGCAGCAGAACCCAATTTAAAAGCAGGACTTGTTATTAAGGTTGGTGTGGAGACAGGCAGTATTATGGGGTGACTAAGGCATGAGCTCTGGAATAAGACAGATATGGGTTTGAACCCCAGTCTACCAGTTGCTGACCTAAAATTTCCCAAGCCTCATCTGTAAAATGTGGCCAATAATTCCTACTCTTAGAGTTGGAATGAGATTCAAATTGAATTCATTAAATGATGTTTTAAGGGGCTTAGGTTAGTAGAAGACTGGCACATTGTAAATGGCAGCAGTTATTACCACGTTCCATGGCTGGATCATGTTTTCTATACTAGATAAGGCTGTACACCCCAGCTATAGTCAGTAATGGGAGTTGCCAAGGATACGAGAAAATGTGAGGCAGTGGGGATGGGCTCCCCTCAGTGAATCAGCCTCCTAGTCTTGGAGGCTGGCAGTATGGCAAGCCTCTCTAGCACAGTGGTGGCAGCCCAGCCATGCACCTGAGCTCCATCAGCAGCCCATCCATCTTCCTTCTACACAGTCAACATTACTGTTCCCCAGGATGGGGAGGATCTGAGTGGGCTGCTTCATCACCATCTGATGCTCACCTGTCACAGCCCCTTCTCAGGGACATTACTCCCCTTCATCAACGTTTAGTTCAAGCCACCAGCACAGGCTAGCAGGATGGATTCCTCCCAACACAGAAGAGTGACCAAGGTGGTAGCAGCTTTAGCAGAACCATTAAGGCTACTTTCCTTTAAAAGGGACTGAATTCATAGCAAGCTTAGAATTGCAGATTCTTCTTTCCCAATTCCCCAAGCGTAACTATGCACACAAAGACGATTCATCCCTATGATTTATTTTTATGGAAAGCTACTTTCTGAACAATCAGATTCTTCAGGAATATTTGAAATATTGTTTGGGGAAAAGGTTTAGCTATGTTGTCACGATGATAAACGTGGAATAACCTCTTTAAAATGGATAGGCATATCCTTGAGGGTGTGTTGCTTACATAAAATGCTTCAAATGACTGCCATTTCTCTCAAAAATCTCTTCCACTTCTGTTATATGCTCTCGGCAGTCCTAAGTAGGATGTAAGCTGGGCGTCCAATTCAGGGCAGTCTCTTCTTGTCTGCCTGGTCCCATATAGGCAGGTGGACTGGCACCGGGCAGATGGGATTTACACAGAAGTTCTGTCTCCGTCTCTGGAGTTTTCTTGTAATATCTTCCTTGGTTAATGCATTTTGCTTCATCTTTCTTTTCCACCAATTTCATACTTTCAAAAATAATTATGTATTAACTCCCAAAATCCATACAGGGTATTTCATAGGCACTGACAAAGACTTGTCATCCATGTCATCCATAACCTAGTATGTATTTTAATTATCCTTTAGAGAAGACAGGGTTATGGTCAGCTCTTCAAACACTTAACTCTTATCTATGATTTGGAAATGAGTACTCCTGGTTCTTTTCAAAAAGCTATTTAAAAGAGGTTATTATAGAAAGTTGCATACAGATTGGAGAAAATACTATTATGAACTACCACATAAAGATAAACAAAATTTAACAGTCATTACCATTTTTGCACACTTGTTTCAATTGCTTTTGAGGGGAGCATTTTAAAATGAAGTTACAGCCATCAAGATATTTAACCTCTATATACTTTAGTGTACATCTCTAAAAATAGGAATTTTTACTTAGGTAACCATGGGACCATTGTTACATCTAATAAAACAAATACCTTCCATTATCTAATGCCCAGTTCGTATTCAAATTCTCTCAAGATTCCTCCAATTGTTTTTTCAGTTGGTCACTTTTTTTAAAAGATTTTATTTTTTAAGTCATCTCTACCCCCAATATGAGGCTCAAACCCATGACCCCAAGATCAAGAGTCACATGCTTTACTGACTGAGCCAGCCAGGCACCCCTTCAGTTGGTCACTTTTAATTAGCCAATGAGCAAATATCTCTCAGCTTTTATTTTTCCACTACGTTGCCTGTAATAACATGGAACAATGGAGAGTTCCTTTGGGTTGTATGTTATATGATCAGATGTTATTTCCTTTCTTCCCAATATTTTATTATAAAAATTTTCAAACGTATGGAATAGTTGCAAGAGTTCTTCAGTGCACCTCTGTTTACATGGTACTATTTTTAATTCCTTCTCTGACTTGCTGAGGTGACTGAGACTGGATAGTGTCTATACCTCGGATTCAGTTAGACAGTGAATATTCTACGGCTTCTTTTTAGGTAGAAGCTTTAAATAATATTTGCAAAGCAGATAGATAGTGTACTTATTACTTTGCACGGTTTATAAATCTTGAGAGTATCTTCTCCAACTGGCAGCCTGTAAATATTATTAAGCCTGACTTTCAGTTGACAGTACTTTCCTGGGGTATCCCCGGAGAGCCAGGTGCTGCACTGTGACAGTGGCACCACCATTGTGGGTTAAGTGAGAAAAATGACAAGCCACCCTAATACTGGAGCAATTGGAACAGGCAGTGTGTTTACACCTTATGCAATGTCAGTTGTATTTCAACATTATCCAAAAATATCATGCAAAGGTACTTGGAAAAGAGAAAAACAAATCTGGTTTCTAAAGCGTCTGTCTGAGGGTTGCTACTGTTGCTATGGAGATCAGAGAAGCAGATTTTCATGGCTTTACCACACTGAGCTTGTTTTTGAACAGATTCATGAGACTGTGGGCTTTTTTTCTCTCTCCTATTCTGGGTGGTTTTGTTAGACGTAACCTTGCCTGAATAATATTAACATATCACTTGTGTGAAAGCACATTAGATGCTAATGCTTGGAGTTGTTTTTAGCAGAGTGATTTAACAGTACAGGATTCGTTTTTTCATTTGAATGTTTTAAAATAGACTGACTCTCCTAATCAGCATTAACATAGAGCTCAGCTTGGAGCATAAGGAAATGCTAGTTTAATATTTTAGTGCCATCTGCTGTAAGTTTCATGGCATTCTACCCCATCTGGCTTATTTGCAGCAATCCCCACCACCACCTCCCGCCGCCACTTTCTTTTTTAGTCTTAGTAGAACGCAGCAAATCTCCTTCCAAATGTTTTATACTGATTGGCCCTGTTTCTTCCTACTGGTCACTGGATGAGGCTTCTGTCAGAGAAATATATTCCCTTGGCTCTAGGTGTCCATTTCCTGACGACTTCTGCTTCAGCCTAGTGGCTGCACGCATGCACGCGTGTGATAGTTATCAAGCAGTTAACACATTCCTAGACCTCTCTGCTTTATCTCAAACGAATGCCTGACTCTTCATGAGTGAACATTTGTAAATTCAGCAACATCACTAAATAAATAATTCTGGAGAACCTATCATGTGCTAGGCTCTTTCCTAGGCAGGGTGGGTGGTGGGAGGAGAGGAGAACAAAGCAGACGCCCTGCTTGCATGGACCATGGAGTTCCGTTACAGGGGAGACTAGCAGTATCCAAGTGAACACATATATTACAGTGTCATGCAGTGGTAAGGGCTGTGAATTAAAAAATGAGGGTGGCAAAGCTACTTTAAATAAGATGGTTAAAGATGGATGATAGGATTAAAATATTGCAATGGACATCTCTAATGTATTACGGTTGCTAACAAGGACAACAGATGTGTCCTCCAAGCCTGTGCCTTGAGGCTCTTATTAAAGACAGATACTTATTGTTAGTTAATTATTTTTGAACATTAACCAGCAACATTGCACAGATGAAAAACAAATCTATTCTTTGAAAGCTGTCAGATTCTGCTATTGTGGGAACTAGGTAAACTTTGGACTTGACTCAGGTTGACAGTTCTTTAATTCAGCGTACAGTTATAGCTTCTATATGTTGTCTAGTTCTTTGCTGGGTTCCATGGGGGACCATGGGCGGTTTTAAGCCAGGACCTGCTCTCCAGCAGTTGCTTTTCACTGAATACTTCAGCAACTCTCAACCTATCCAGGGGATAGAATAAATGCATATGGAACATTTAAGTAAAAATTCCAGGCACTGTTAAAATTAACTCTCTCTAGAAATGCTACCAATCTTAAGTGCAATCATGTTGGACTTCAGAGAAGAGAGAAGTGTTAAAATGTCCCATGCATCTCTCTTCACCTACCCTCTTTAAATGTCAATTTGAGCTGAACATTGAGCCCCATGGAAATTTCTAATATTTCTGTAATTAGAAACAAAGGAGATTCTGAGGTAATTAGAACCTTGAGCAACCGATTGGATTCCTCTGTATGTGCGTGTGTGTGTGCGTGCACTCACATGGGCATTCATTCATTCAGGAATCAAGTCTCAGACACCTTATTACATGTGAGTGACTGGGCTGTGGCTGAGGGAGCTAAGATAAATAATGCCTACAGGTATTTGTAGGGACAAGGATACAGATAAATTAGTGCAATAAAGAGTTACAGGAACAACGAAGCTATACTTGTCCTAGCCCTGTCTGTGTTATTGATTTATGCTGCATTGGCTGAGATGCTATATGAGTATTCTGACCTTTCTGTGCCTCTTTTCTCATTTCTTAAAAAATCTGGGGCAGAGAGAAATGTTAGCAGAATGATTCCTATCCCTTTCTTACCTTAAGGAGGAAGGTTGAATTGTTCCAAAGAGGTGAGAGTATTTGTTTTAGTTTACTGAAAAATAAGCCATATAAATAAAATCAGTTTTTAAAAATAGTTTATTTATTTATTTTGAGAGATTGTGGGGGAGGGACGGAGACAGAGAGAGAGAGGGAGAGAGGGAGAGAGAGAGAGAGGGAGAGAGGGAGAGAGAGAGAGAGAGAGAGAGAGAGAGAGAATCCCAAACAGGCTCCGTGCTGTCAGCACAGAGTCCAGCACGGGGCTCGATCTCATGAACTGTGAGATCATGATCATGACCTAAGCCAAAATCAAGAGCTGAATGCTTCACTGATTGAGCCACCCAGGTGCCCTTAGAATTCGTTTTTTATTAGCGGGAGTACCATTATCAGATGCTAAAGTGCTAGCACATCAGTGGGAGAGAAGCGAATGGTGAGAATGTTTTGTCTCCCTGTTTTCCTCTTTGTACAATGTACATGGAGTTACTGGCTAACTTTAGAGACTCATTAGCCCTCTGTACTGTTAAATGTAAATGCCCACCTCAGTAGAGGCTGATGGCAGGGTAGCTGCAAATTGAGAGGCACGGGTGCTGTATGTACTCCCTCCTAAGTATGCAGTCTCTCCTGCCATGTGCCTGGGAGCCAGCGGTAGCCTGTGTGGAAGCAAGAGTAAAACTGAGTTTGGGAATAGGAGGAGGCTGTTAAGTGTCTTATTTATTTCCTACTCTCTGGAGTACTTTTAGTGTGATTTTTCTGGGCATAAAGGAGAGATTTAAGTCTGCCATATTACCCTTACTGTATATAAAATTTCCATCAGTTGAGTACCACTTTTCAAGGCCAGGAATATATTTGCTGGGCTAACTAAAAGCTGTAAATATGGCTTTTTGCTGAGTGTTTATATCGATGATCCAGCCCTCTGGTTATCCACTTCTCCTCCTTTTCCCCAATCCAATATGCTTGGTTGGCATCAAAATGACATCTCTCTGGTCTCTGGCACAGCCTTTGTGAGAGATGGATTTCCCTCCTGATCACAGCGTTGGGGAAAATCAGTGGAGGCAGCAGCAAGTCAAACTCCAGGACCAACAAGGGCTCTCCCCAGACGGTTTTATTGTCATTTCTACATCTTCTCTCCTCTCTTTCAGTAGCTGGCAGCTTGATTATTTCTCCATATTCCTTTACTTCTGTACTGTCTGCACAGGACAATGCTGCATTCAAAACAGAAGAACCCAGCCATCACTTTATTCCATCGCAGGGACACCCTGTCATTGCGAACAAGGACTAGCGTGTAGATTCTAGTGACTCCCTGCCTTTGGAACTCTGAAAGCTGACTCTTTAAGTGCCAGCAGATTTTCAAAGCTCTATTTCTGTTTCTCCTTTTCCTGATGGCAGACCATATTGTACTCACTGCTCTTTCATTCTATCCTCACAAAGACATAAGGAGTAGTTTGCTAAGAGGGAACATTGTTAAATATTGGATGGGATTTCTGAGCAATGCCAAATAATTTTCTAAGTAGATCTTTGAAGCTGACAGAGATTTAACTATTTTAAGGGGATTCCTAAAGGGATTAGAATTCAGAGATTCTTATGCTGGACCCTTCCTGCGGTGTGAAAGTTGTATCCCCCCCCCCCCGCCCCCCGCCAAATTCATATGTTGAAATCTTAATCCCCAAAGATGATGGTATTAAGAGGTGGGGTCTTTGGGAGGTGCTTAAGAAACCATTGCCCAACCCAAGGTCACAAAGATACACTCCTACGTTTTCTTCTGAGTTTTATACGTTAACTCTTATACTTAGGTCTTTGGTAGGTAGGTTTCTTTTGAGTTAATTGTTATATTTAGCATGAGATAGGAATCCAACTTCATTCTTTAGTATGTGGATATATAGTTGTCCTAGAATCATTTGTTAAAAAGATTGTTTATTTCCCATTGAAGCATCTTGTCATCCTGCTCAAACAACAATCGACCAAGTGTTAGGACTTATTTCTATACTCTTAGTTCTATTCCATTGGTCAGTATGTCTAGCCTTATGTTAGTACCACAGTATTTTGATTGTGCAGCTCTGTAGTAAGGGAAATCTGGAAGTATAAGTCCTCCAAGCTTGTTCTTCTTTTTCAATATTATTTTGGCTATTCTGGGTCCCTTGCACTTCCATATGAATTTTAGAATCAACTTGTCAGTTTCTGAAAAACAGAACTTGATAGGGATTGCTTAGACCTTGGTAGAGATCCATTGTTAGGGATTGCACTGAATCTGTAATTTGCAGAATATTGCCATCTTAACAATATTATGTTTTCCAATCCATGATCATGGCAGATCTTTCCATTTATTTAGGTCATATTTCATTTCTTTCAACAATGTTTTGTAGTTATCATTGTACAAGTCTTGTCCTTCTTTTATTAAATTTATTCCTAATTACTTTATTCTCTGTGATAATATTGTACCACCACCTGCTTTTTAAAATACAATTTTATTGGAACACAGCCACACTTATTTGCTTAGACATTGTCTTTGGCTTTTGTATTGCAAGGACATAGTTGAGTAGTTGCAACTGAGACTATATGGCCCACAAAGCATAAAGTATTTACTGTCTGGCCCTTCACAGAAACAGTTTGCTAATCAACATAATGTATTCTCAGACAGTGCTGATTCTCTTCTTTTTCTCCCTCAGAAATTCTGTGGGGTAAGATGGAAGAGGAATCAGAATCATTTATTTGATGGTGAGAAATACAAATAATGTTGGATAGGGTGAGTTTTGGAGTTAGCGAGACCTAGGTTCAAATCCTAGACTATCACTTTTTCCATTGGATCTCTCTGATATTCTGTTCCTGTTCCTTGAAATTTTAGTATCCTTTTCTTATGAGGGAAGAAAGTGACTTGCTAAAGTCATATGTAAGAGCCACTGTCAATAACTGGGCCCAGAACTCAGCCCAGAATTCCAGAGCTTCTACCTTTTTGTCCATTTTCATTTCCACAGCTTAGAAGTTAAGTCTCTGGGAGATATAATTTAAAAGTTGCTCCTTCCCTACTTCCTACACTAAATTCTTTTCTTTTCTTTTCTTTTCTTTTCTTTTTTTTTTTTTTTGAGAGAGAGAGAGGGTACAAGTGAATGAGGGGCAGAGAGAGAGAGAGAGAGAGAGAGAGAGAGAGAGAGAGAGAGAATCCACAAGAGGCAGGGGAGCAGGACAGAGAAAGAGAGAAGCAGGGCTTATCTGAAGTAGGGCTCGTGCTCACCCAATGCGGGGCTCATGCTCACCCGATGTGGGACTCAAACTCATGAACCATGAGATCATGATCTGAGCTGAAGTCATATGCTTAACAACTGAGCACCCATGTACCCCCTGCCACGCTAAATTCTTAACATCAGCTTGCTAGATGTGCCTTTCTTAATTATTTATACCATTTGCTTCTTTTCCACAAAAATTTAAGTGCTAAAAAATATGTTGGTTACTCAATATTAGGTGATATTGGAATAAGTTTTGTTTGGTTTTGCTGTCCCCTTACAGAAAAGATGTTACCTCCGTTTCTTAGTAATGATGTTCTGGTTTGGCTCATGAACATATAGGACATATTTACATTAGATGTGATGAAATGGAACACATAGCAGTTTCAGCCACCAAAAGCATTTCTCTGCAGTATCTATTTTGTTGGTATAGATGACAACAGACTTCCAGCTGGAATATATTCAAATGGGTTTCCTCTTGCTCCTTTTTTGAATCTACTCCAGAAGAATGTTGACTATACCAAAACGGATTAAAATGTTCCTCAACAACTCCAGTTGTACACATAAAAGTCAGACTTCCAGTCACAACTAAAAGTTTCAAAAGCCTTTAGAAGTGTAACCCTATGGTTATCCGAAATCTAGTGCTTACAGAAAGGCCTTTCTCAGTCACCATATTTTTTTTGCCTTGATTCTTAATGCTTTACAAAAAAAAAAAAGCTGTTGTAATCTTTTAATAAAACAGCAGGCTATTATGACTACTCATTCTTTTCAGTGGGGCATAATATTAGAAATGACCAAGTGTTGGGATGCCTGGGTGGCTCACTTGGTTGAGTGTCTGACTTTGGCTCAGGTCATGATCTCGCGGTTTGTGGGTTCGAGCCCTGCATCGGGCTCTGTGCTGACAGCTCAGAGCCTGGAGCCTGCTTCAGATTCTGCGTCTCCCTCTCTGTCTCTCCTCTGCTCACACAGTCTGTCTCTTTCTCAAAATAAATAAATAAATATTTAAAAAGAAAGAAAGAGATGTTAAGATAATATTATCTTTTTCTGGAAATCAGGGAACTTCTTTAAAAAAAAAAACAAAAACAAAAACAAAAAAACAAAAACCTGACTGATCAAAGAGCTCAGAATCAGAGAACTTCTGGGTTGGAAGGAACCTGTACAAAAGACCTTATAAACATTCTCATTGACAGGGAACTCACTGCCTGTTAAACTGACTTTCCATCCTTGGTCACTTCTGAAGTTTATCTCATATGTTGATGCTACATATCCACTAAATCTATTGTATCATATGGGGCCATAAATAAAACGATAACTGTCATAATAACCTTGCATTTTTGCTTTTCTAGACTCTAAATTTCCATTGCTATCAACCAACATTTGTTGGTTGGTTTCAAGTCTTTTGTAGCCTTTTGGTTCCTCCAAACCCCTTTTCTGAGCATCATACCCCAAGAAGAACATCATTCTGAGTAATGTGTGAGCAAGTTAGTACATTCCACAGCAAAACCATGGCTTCTCACTGCGGACACCCAATTTCTACCAATCCAACCTATGGGCACATTACCTGTTTGTCAGCTCTGTTACACTATTGACTTGTGTTGAGTTTACGTCATCTAATACTCTTAAGATTTTATCTGTATGGGCTATCAATAAGTTATATTTCTTCAATCTCACATTATTATAGTTGGCACTTTGGAAGGAAGTACTAGAACTTGCATTTTATCTCTGTTAAACTTAATCTTGTTAGGTTAATTCCATTTTCGTAGTCTGCCAAGATTTGAGAGGATTCTGTTACTCAATACATTTGCTATCTCTGCTAACTTTTACATTATTTATGGGCATGATCACTTGCTTTTTATGTATCATTGATGAAAGGTTTGAGAGCCCAAATCCTGTGATTGGCTATTAGAAACTTCTCTCCAGATTTAAACTTAATTCCGTAAACATTTATTCAGCATGTGCTTGGTAATGAACTATAGTCAGAGTTGGGAATTCAGTGATGAACAAGGTAAGATGTCACAACCAAATCAGTAGTCTATATAAAGAGGAAGACATCCAAACAAATAACTATAGTATAAAATAAGGAGCACAGTAACAAAGATGTGAACAAGGAACGCAGAGGAGAGGTCAATAATTGCCCAGGGAGGTAAATGATGTGTATCAAGACAAAGTGATATTTGAGCCGAGTCATTTTTTTTTTAATATTTTTAATGTTTATTTATTTTGGGGAGAGAGACAGACAAAGTGCCAGCAGGGGAGGAGCAGAGAGAGGAGACACAGAATCCAAAGCAGGCTCCAGGCTCTGAGCTGTTAGCACAGAGCCCAACATGGGGCTTGAACCCACGAACTCTAAGAGTATGACCTGAGGTGAAGTCAGATGCTTAACCAACTGAGCCACCCAGGTGCCCCTAGTCTTTTTTTTTTTTAAGTTTATTTATTTTTGAGAGAGACAGAGACAGTGCGAGTGGGGGAGGGGCAGAGAGAGAAGGAAGGAGAGAATCCCAAGCAGGCCCTTAGCTGTCAGCACAGAGCTTGATGTGGGGCTCAAACCCCAAAATGATGAGATCATGTCCTGAGTTGAAACCAAGAGTCAGACACTTAACCAACTGAGCCACCCAGGTACCTTTGAGCCAAGTCTTGAAAGAGGAGGAAGTATTTGTGAGAGAAAAGGAGAGTCTGATTATCATTTGTTAATCATTATGTATTCATAGGAAAACAAAATGTTAATTTCCTGAGAGTTCTTCTGTTGAGAAGCAAGTAGACCAAAAAGTTGAGACTCTACCACTATAGACGATGATAGACAACCTAACCTATAAACTCCAGAGTATCCAGTGGTTCCTTCACAATGATACTGCAATTACATTCTATCAAAATGGGAAATTCCATTTTGAGATTTTCTAGATCATGTGTTTTCCTGTTTTTTTGTCTCTTGAGGGTGGTTAGGAAGCTCTTACTAATTAATGTTCCTTAGATTTAGGCTCTGTGAGCCAAGAATAGGAAATCCTGAAAAATTGTTTCTTGACAGCTTATCTTTATTGTCCCAAGTCTCTCCTTTGTGACAGACTCATCCATCGTGGAGGAAAAACTCTTATCTAGATTAGATCCTCCGACAGCTAGATTATAGTATCTTCCAACTTCTTCAAAGTATTTGGGACCCCTGAGACTCACAGTGGACTCCATACCATCATTGAAATTCAGAAATTTGTTGCTGACAATAAATGGATTTGTCACTAGGCCTGCGAGCCCAAAAGCCAGGACCGGCTCGTGCAGCTATAGTGAATAACATTTTTTATTTAGTATCTCTACAAGGACAATAAATTTAACAAGAGATTGTCTCCTTTAAAAACTGTAACAAAATTAAAGCTGTCTCTCTTCTTTCACAACAAGACTTGAGAATATAAAAAGTACTTGTCCTTTTATTAAGTTAAGCTGCTGACCTTTTAAGTGATGTCTTGGCCCTGGGAATGATGAGTGACTCAGGCAGAAAGCCAGCTGAAGACCAAGGTAATTCTGCTGCAGGCCAAGTCATTCGTTTAGTCCAAAGTGTCCAAGCCATTTAGCAATGATCCTGCATTTTTTAAAAGCAAAGTCATTCTACCTGCTGCCTCAGCGTAAAGGCACATGACCTCGTCCACTGCCAGGCAGGTAAATGCAGGCATTAAATTGGTGTTGACAGAAGGTAAGTGGAGAAGTTTAAAACTTAGCTGAATTGTTGGAAACTTAGTTGAATAGTTGCTCTGACTTCAACAAAGTTACCTGCTAAATCTGTCTAAATCTCCAGGGAAGCCAAGGATAATATAAGGGCCCTAAAAAAGTAAAACTTTCAAAACTACATTAAATTTCTGGTAGTTTGCTATTCTTTGTAGCTTTATCATGGTTTTTAAACACAGATTTGTCCCTGTATTCATTCATTAATGATTGTGTTCCCACTAGAGTGTACGCTCCAGGAGGGCATGGATTGTGTTTTGTCATTGTTGAAATGCTGACTACCTAGCACAGTCTTCTTTGATGTGAAGCAACTGAGAATTCAGTGGAAGACAAGTGACAGTTACTAGTCCTCCTGCCTCTGCCTCTCAAGCTCTCAGCCTGGCTTCCTTATTGGTTTTGCACGTATCAGCCTAGAGCTGAATGTTTCTAAAGAATAGTACCACTGGGTGAAGGTTCTTAAGGCAAAGTGAGTACCAGAGAAGAATCTTCCTTGGCAATCTCTTTCCTTCTGGTCAAAGGCAAAAGCAGAAGCAGCACTTACAGACATGTGTCTAAGATGAGAAATAGTGAATGTAACTCACACGTGTTTTCTCTCAGCCTCTTTTTTGCCTGTAGTTTAAACCATCAATAGGGGATTCCATCATGTATATATTTCTTCTTTCACTCATCCAGTAAACATTATTAATTGCCTATTATTTGCAAGCCCCATACTAGACCCTACATGAAAATAAAGAATAAAAAATAAATAAAAATATGAAAATCACATCAGCATTTCCCTCTGGTGGTTCCCTACAAGGCTGGGGGAATAATGTACTGGCGAATATCAAACCAGAAGGTTGACCAGGGTGACTCGAAGGATTTGCTTGAAGGAGGTATACATGATGACATATACCTTCAGGTACTTGTTGGTTCTGGTTTACCACTCGTCTGCCGCCTTTGGTTCTTCTGCATAAAGTCTGCTTGAGATTACCATCCCTACACCCCCATCATTATGATGCATGGGCAATATATATAGTGTAAGATTTGGGGCCAAATAAACATATTATTTGAGAATTTTTCTATAGACTCCCATCAGTATGGTGCTAGAATTTTTTTGAGATAGTTTGATGGGTGGATGGGTGGATGGATCAATGGATGAATGGATAGATAGATAGATAGATAGATAGATAATATCAGGATATATGAAAATAGTGCTGAAATAATCAAAGGTGTTTTTAGGGATCAATAATTAAAATCAGATAATATTCCTCAGAGGGAAAAATAAAGAATGATCTTTAATTTGTATGGATAAAACAGATGAGAAATCCTTTTGTCACCCACTAAGTCAGTAAGTTTTCATCTTTTACTGGTTTATAACAAGTAAGCCCCAGATCTCAGTGACTTACAACAAGAAATAGTTTTTCCTCCACACATTGTATCAGCATTTGACTCCACTAAACTCTGTTGGGCTCTGCTGTTGTTGTTGTGTTTTAATTGTGGAAGCCAGGCTAAAGGAGCAGCCTCTATCTAGGACATGTTGTTCTTTCTTCTGGTGCAAGGATGAGCAAGAGGGCCCCCACCAAGCCACATGGCCACATTAAGTTTCTGCTCAGAGATGGCAAATGTCATGTTCCCTCACATCCCATTAGCCAAAGCATGCCACAGAGCCAAGCTCAAAGTCAATGGATGGGTAAGTAAGCTGAAAGAAAGGAGGGAGAAAATAATGTGAACAAATAATTACACAGTGTAGCACATCAACATTAGAATTGTAGTCATATTTGTTGGACTTCCTGGCATCCAGCTACATTGCTATAAAAAGTGATGTCCCGTATTGAAAATGATCTAACTGAAAATAAAAGCCTTTTAGTTCAGTGTACATTGGGGAGATTTGTGAGGCTTTACTTAGGTAGTACTGTACTTGGAACCTTGAAAACATGACATTACTGTAATCAGATCCTTTTAATCCACACAGCAGAGCTTCTGGGGTGTTTAGGTTCCTTCGCAATTACTGGGGTTGATTGTTTTGTAACAAAGCAGAACGCTTCTGATGGGCTTCTAGGGAAATCTAGGATAACCATCCCAAGTTGTAATAGGCAGTTTGAGTAGACACCCAAGCTGGAAAACATCAGCATTGCCCAAAACGAGTACAAATGGAAATGACCCAAAAACCATTTGTGTTTTGAGCATTATTTAAATAATGTCCACATTGCAGTGGCTATTGTTGATATTAGGGTTAAATCCTTTCTTGAGACGTAAAATTCACAAATTTAATAGAAGTCAGCACTGATCGAAGTATCTCTCTGACCATGATGGATATTATCTATGAAATGCAGAAATACCCCATTTTCAAACTATACTTTGATGTTGCGGAGAAATCAGCTATGAGTCATTGGAACAATTGCATCAATAATATAGTCATTGCAAATGAAGGGTAATTCAAACTCTGAGAAAATACATTGCCAATCAGAGTATGTCGTATTATTTAAGACATTTGTAATATGCTGCTGTTATGTCAGAGTGACCAGTTGGAGGAGATTAATCTGACTAGGTCTTGAACATGAGACACTTCCCAATCAACAGTGCTAAATGTTGATTAAGCCTGAGGGTCCACAAAAAGACATAAAAAAGTGGATTTAATTATACCTATGACTGTGAATAAGTGAAATCTTTTAATCTTGAAACTTCAGTTTCTGCTTGGGCACATAGATAAAATGGTTGGCTGTTGTTTTTTATTCACGGTGAGTGGAGGGAAGATATTTCTCAAATGCAGAGATATAAGTTAATCATGCTCTTTACTATAGTGAAATGTATTTCATTGAAGTCCTAGCTCTCATTTTATGTTATTTGCCTTTAGCCCTTCTTTCTGCTTATTCCCACCCCTCTCTCCTTCCCATCACCCACTTTAACGGGATTGATCTACATCCTTGGATTTGTATGTATGAACCAAACGTTTGGTGTATTTTTAATTTTAAAAAGTGGTATTGTGCTACAATTCTAATTTTGTTTCTTATATTTTCTGCTTCAAATATGTTCTATGTGCACCTAGTTCATTGCTTCCAACTACTACATAATATTTCATTGAATGCATCCATCAGATTTCATTTACCCATTCCCTAATCCCCAGTGATGGACTCCTAGCTGGCTTTCCATCCATATACATAACTGTCATAAAAATCCTATATGTGTCATTTTATCAACCTGTGGCAGAATATCTATGGTCTACTCATCATATGATGGGGTTGCTACCTCATTAGGTATTTGAATTTATTTAACTAAATATTACCAGATTTTTTCCCCAGATTTCTTAGTTTACTTTCCTACCAGCCAGAGTAGTTGAGCATCTTTTCAAATACTTGTTAGCTATTGAGGCCTCTTATATGTAAATTGACTAATTATAGTTGATCTTCCATCTTTTTTTGTTGTTTATTCTCCTATTGGTTTAGAACTTCTAGTTTGTCACCCATTTGTTGACTGCTGTGCTGTTGAACAGAAATCCTTATTTCGATGTAGTCAGATACATAAATTTTTACCTTGTGGTTTGTGCTTTTTAGTTCAGGTTTAAAAACAACAAACATTTGGGGTACTTGAGTGGCTCAGCCAGTTAAGCGCCTGACTCTTGGTTTTGGTTCAGGTCATGATCTCGTGGTTCTGGGTTCAAGCCCTGTGTAGGGCTCTGCACTGGTAGTGTGGAGCCTGCTTGGGATTCTCTCTCTCTCTCTCTCTCTCTCTCTCTCTCTCTCTCTCTCTCTCTCTCCCCTACTCTCTCTCTCTCTCTTTGCCCCCACCTCAAAATAAAAATAAATAAATAAAAATAAAAACAACAAACATTTTTGAGGTAAAAAGTTTTATTTTCTTACATTATCTTCTAATATCTAGACTTGCCTCTACAAATACTTAAGCCATTTGTAGTTTACTCTTGAATATACTTGTAAGTTGGGAAGCTAGCATCTTTCCTTCATATAATTATAGAGTTGATTTTCTCAACAGAATTTATTGAATAATTTATCTTTTCCCCACAGAACTGTGGTACCACTTTTATCATATATCAAGTCTCAATCTCTGTGGTTCTATTTCTGAGCTCTGGTTTCTCTTCCATTGCTTTAATTTTCTCTTTTTGTGTCAGAGCCACATTTGTTTTTGTTAACTATTATACTTTAGTTATCTGTCTTAATAGTTGCTAGGGTGAATCTACTCTCTCTTTTCTCCAAAATTGACTTTTTTTTGCCTGTTTTTTTTATTCTTCCATGTAAGTTTTAGAAAAAATTTTTGCATTCTCAAAAATCATATTGGAATTTTTATTAGAATTGCATTGCATTTGTATATTTAACTAGGAGAAAATTACCATTTGTTAACTTTTTCATTCATGCAAGCAGTATATACCTCCACTTACTGGAGTCAGTTATTTATTTGTATGATTATTTAATAAAGTTTAAACTTTTTCCTCATAAAGTTCTTTTACCTTTTCAGGTTAATTCCAATAGTTTCCATTGCTATTGTAAAGGCAACATATTTTTGTTGGTTATTACTAATACAGAGGAATACTGTGTGTGTGTGTGTGTGTGTGTGTGTGTGTGTGTGTGTGTGTGCATACATATGTACATATACATTTTATATCTGAAAAGTTTGCCAAACTTGTATGTTAGTTCCATATCATGTCTGCTGAACCTCTGGAGTTTCTATATAGATGATCATACTTGTCTTATGCCTGATCATAAAGGAATGCATTTAAACTTCCTCGACTAAGTATGATGTCTATAATTTGATTTTGACATATATCCTTTATGAAGGGAGTTTCTTTATATTCCCAGTTCTCTAATATTTTTAGTCATAAAATAGAAATTTAACTTTAAACAATTTATTATGATAATCATGTGATTTTTCTCTCTTGGTCAATCAATGTGGTGAATTAAACTGGTAGACTTTCTAAAGCTAGATAGTCTTACATTCGTAAAATAAACTCTGGTTTGATTAACTGCTATTTTATGTAGCATTTTAATATCTGTTGGTTAGCTAATATTTATTTACAACTTTGATATTCATATCAATATTAATAATTACTAACAATTAGAGAACATTTACTCCATGCCAGACACTGGCCCAGGACTTTACATATATTAACTCATTTAATCCTCCCAACAATCTATGACATGTATACTAATATTTGTCATTCTCATTATACTGATGAGGAGGCTGGGGCACCAAAAAAGTAACATTCCCAAGATCACACAGCTAGTCAATGGTGGAGCTGCACCTTGAACTCAGAGAATTTGGCTCTGGAATCTGTATTTCTACATACTGTGCTTTACTGCCTCTTATAAATGAATGGAGCCTACAATCATTTTTCCTCATACTGCCCTCATCCCATTTTGGAATCAAGATTATACTTGCAACATAAAATTATGTGGATAGTTTTTCCTTTTTGTCTCTTTCTGGAACAACTTGCATAAAATATGCATCATTGAGTCTTTGAAAGTGTGGTAGAAGTGAAATGTAGAATCATCTAGAACCTATGGGTTTCTTTTGTGGAAGAAGTCTTTGATTACTATTTCAGTTTCTTTGAAGATTATTGTTTAGTGTAAGATTTCTATTTTTCTTTATACTAATTTGTACAAAATTTTCCCAAAACATATCCATTTTGTTCCAGTTTTCAAATTATTGATGTAGAGTTGCCCACAATATTATTTTGTAATCTCTGTTGTGTCTATAGCTAATTCTTCTTGGTCATGTTGCATTCCGTTTGCTGCTCCTTTCTCTTTTTCTTGATCAGTCCTGTCCGTCATTAATCTTTTCAAAGAAGCAGACTTTTCTTTTCCTTTGTTCTGTTTCATGTTTAAGTAGGTTCCACACCCAATGTGGGGTTTGAACTCATGACCCTGAGATTGAGAATTGCATGTTGCACTGACTGAGCCAGCCAAGTGCCCCAGCAGGTTTTTTTCTTTTTAACTTCCATTTTCATTGTTTTCTTGTCTCATTCATGGATTTCTTTTCATACGGATATTATTTCCTAATTTCTTGTGTCTTTGGATTTACTCTGTTGCTTTAGTAACACTTGAGACAAAAATATAGCTTGTTTGCTTTTGCCTTCTTATTTTCTGACTGATATATTTAAAACTTACAAATTTGGACATGAATTTTCACTGTCATTCAGATCTAAATTTTTAAAATTTCCTCCATGGCTTATTTTATTTTATTTATTTTTTAACGTTTATTTATTATTGAAACAAAGAGAGAGTCAGAGCGTGAGCAGGGGAGTGGCAGAGGGAGAAGGAGACACAGAATCTGAAGCAGGCTCCAGGCTCTGAGCTGTCAGCACAGAGCCGGATGCAGGGCTTGAATTCACAAACTGCAAGATCATGACCTGAGCCGAAGTCAGACGCTTAACCAACTGAGCCACCCAGGCACCCCTCCATGGCTTTTTTTAAATGTTTATTTATTTTTGAGAGAGAGAGAGTGCATGTGAGCAGGAGTGGGGAAGGGGCAGAGAGAGGGAGAGAGACAGTCCCAAGCAGGCACTGTGCTGTCAGATTAGAGCCCGATGCAGGGCTTGATCTCATGAACTAACTGTGGGATCGTGACCTGAGCTGAAATCAAGAGTCTGATGCTTAACTGGCTGAGCCACCCAGGAGCCCTTCTCGTATGGCTTTTAATTTTATCACATTTTGGTTAGTTTAAATGTCTATAATGTTGATTTTCTAGGATTTACGAAGGTTTTGAACACTCCCTAGCAAGTAGTTGATTTTTGTGAATATTTCTTATATTCATAAGAAAGCAAAATACATCTTTTCTATTGGATGTAAAGTTCTCTATTAATTTGAATTTATTAATTATGATATTTAAATCTTATATATCTTTGACAACATCTGTGTGCTTGATCTCTGAATTTCTGTGCAGGGTTTGTTAAACTTTCAATTTGTGATGAATTTCTTTCGCCTCATAGTTCGATCAGTTATACTTCATATATTTTGAGCCTCTAGCTGAGTCCCACATGGTAAGCCTGGGGAATGGCAGAGGGAATGTTCTTCAGAGTACAAAGCCTCTCCTGTTATGATCTGGGTTTGACTTCCCCCTGCTCCTGCTCTGTCTCCTCACTACCTACCACCCCACGTCACTCAACTTGTAACACCACCAAGAGACCTTGTCTTTCTGGAACCTCTTTGTTATCCTCCCCTGGGAGGAGGAGGGAATGCTCTGCCACTCTGGGAAGCTAGTATTGCTGTTTTTCTGCTTCCAGTGACCAGTGGCCAGAGTAATAAAAGGGGGGAAAAAACCCTAAGAAGCTCCATTCCCTTCTTAATTCTGTGAGTGCCTACTCTCTCCCACTCTGGACTGTGTCTGCTGTCCACACTGGAACCAGCCACTACTGTCCCCTGAGAGTTTCCCCATTTATGCCTGAGTTTCTGAGATGTGTCAGCCTCTATTTCCTTTCTGTGACATCTCCAGGGTTAGACTGGGGATGGGGAGAAGGAGGGAGAAGCAACTGATGTAAATTCCCAGTCTTATCGGGCTACTTTGTGTTGTGTAACCAGTAATTTGCATATCCTAACTACAAATTGATCCATAATGTTGGGAGGTTGCCAATCAATTTTGAATATCATATTAGGTTTAAAGTTACCAGGGAAATTTTCTTTTCAACCTGAATTTTTCAGGTTCTGAGACACCATATGGCATTTTCTCAGTTTTGTAATTGATGTACCTTAATGTTTTTGCACCGTGCAAATTTTCAGAATTATTTTCAGAAACCTGTAATTAACATTTCTTTAAAAAGGTATTTCATTATCCTTGCCCTATGAAATATATTTTGACGAGCTTCTGAAGAAGAGTGCACATACATTCACACATGTTATATCTTCCTTCCATTCTTGTAGTGTTGCCAATCATTTATGCCCATTGGGAGTGATTTTCCACTCACTCCCTCCCTCCCAGTCCTGAACTGTGGCTCTGCTTGTTTCTAGATGGATAATCTGCTGCATTTAACTGTCATGCTGGCATTACTTTTATTGAGAACTATGATCAATACTTCATTGAAATTAAAAAGCCCTGATTTTAAAAAACAAAATAATGACTGCAACGGAGGAGTAAGAGCTGAGTAACAAAACACCTGGCTGAAGACAGTGAACACATTGAAGACCTTATGCTGAAAGATGGTATTTAGAATTAAAGTAAGGTTCCAGAACCTAAATGGACCATTTTCTATGAGATGCATCTCCTTTAAACCAAATCGAGGTATGGACAAAGGTGTAAAGGGAACTGAAAAATGTCATCCTGGTTCTGAGCATGTTGAGTCTGGTAGCAATCATCTTTAGATGTGTTGCCATGGAATAGGCCAATTTCCTTTTTTGGCTGAACTCATGTACCTGTTGTAGTATAGACTAGCCTTTGTTTGGATTCTCTGGCACTCTGACTGCATACATTTTTCTCTACTAGCATTGTCTGAGTGTGTTCTAAGCGAAAGTAAGGCACAAAGAGAAAAACAACTTTGGACAGTGATATCCATGTTGAATTAGACTATAGAGTTAAACTAAACTGCACAAAACAGTCAAAACGAGGAGCCATGTTCAATGAGATGAACATACAGATGTTCGTTAATATTCTAGTAAATGCTGCAAAAGATGAATTGTGCAAAAATTGATCTTCAGGGTTGCTCATTATTTCTTACTGGTCTTTTGCTTCCACTCTGGCCCCATACAGGCTGTTCTCCACATGGCAACCCGAGAAGCTTGATTCAGAGGATGTCAACTACTAGTTAAAAACCATTCATTGTCTTCCCAGTGTGGACTGAGCTCCTTAATGTGACTTAAAAAGCCCTGAAAGATCTCATTCCTGTCTCACTCACTGACCTTACTTCCCACCACTTTCCTTCTCATGCACTTACCTTCTTCACATTTCTGTAACACACCAAGTTTGTTCCTGCCTCAGGGCATTTGCATTAGCCATTCTCTTTGCCCAGCATTCTCTCCTTTTCTGATTTTTCTATGGCTATATCTAGCTTGTTATTCTGTTCTCAACCTGCATGATACCTCCTCAGAAAAACATCCCATGACCACTAAATCTAAAGTACCTACCAGTTAGTTAGTTGTTTGTACATGATCGTATTTTAATTTTCTCTCTGAAGTAGCTAATTAAACTCGGGGATCTACAGGGTTCTAGTTATATAATACATGCAGGACCTACCCTTCACGTTTAAGAGGTATTAGACATTTTGTGCAGACACTCTGCTTTTCAAATATTGGCAGAATCCTGTGATACTAAAGAAAAGTTTAGAATGCTTAAATATTAATGCTGGAAAGAAATTTAGGAAGTCCTTATTAGCCTGCTTCACTTAAAAATGAGGGAAACTCCATAGGATTCTACCCCAAAAACCAAGAGAACACTTTACACACTGTATGTTAGCCAATTTGACAATAAATTATGTTAAAAAAATAAAAATAAAAATGAAGGAAACTGACACAAAGATGTTCAGTGACTTCCCCGATAATTATAATTGATTTATAGCAAAGCCAGGAACAGGTATGTATTAATAAAACAATGATTACATTTTCAGAGCAAAATATGTCAACAGACTTAAGCTTTTACTAGTCTCAAGAAGATGTCTAGAATGGCCTGAGGATCTTTTGGTTCAAGATGACAAAACAAGCAGTTGTGTCCACCTCTCCTCCCTCCCATTTTCCCATTGAAATGACAGAAAATACTTTTTTAAATCGTAAATTTATATATAGGCACTGGAAAATATGATCTAATGAAATTAGTGAACAAGAAGTTTTGAAGATGTTTCTGAAAAACAGAAAGCAGATGGGATTGGACTGGCAGAGGAAAGTGTAGTCCAGACATCAGCTCCTGGTGCAGTTCACCCCAGGAAAACCAGAGACGCACCCAGCTTAACAAATACCATGGCCAAGTGGGCTAGGGGACCCCTCTGCATGAGTTTGTATATATGAAACAGGGTTCACTACCCTCCTTAACTAGGGGCTGGTAATGGGACTTGAGCCCCTCGGCTAAAACTAGAGAACCCTTTCCAAAGAAAGCCATCTTTCCTACTGGGGAGCACACCTCACGAACAAGAAGGGTGAGTGAAAGAAGAATATAGGTTGAGGGCATGGGAATCAGTCAGGTATTATATTTCTGAACGGCACCACACATAAGACAGAGGAGCAACGATTTAAGATTTGTGTGGAGAAATGATTTTGAACCTAGACTTCTATACTCACCCAAACTCTTATTCACATAAAACAGCAAAATCAAGATATTTTCTGACTTGCAGACTCTGAAAGGTTCTCTCTGCACTCAAGTACCCCTTATGAAAATAAAATTCTCAAGGAGATAACCCTAACAAAATACAAGTAAATTCAAGGAAAGGGTGGAGTAAAATGTGAGAAAGACTAGTAACTGAATATGACCTATGAGAGCAAAGACAGGTGGAAAGAAATTGCTAGAAAATGTATTGGATCTCAACGTTTAAGGCTTTTTTTTTTTCTGTTGAGCTGTGGCAGCTTTGGTGGTAGATGATTAATTCCCCCTTTTTGAGTCTAAACTCACTATTTATTTCTGTGGTAATTAATATTTAAATAGCTATACTGTTATAACTATAAATACCATAAGTTTTAGAATCACCTCCTTGGACAAGGCAGAGAAGTCCCAATTAAAACTCTTTAAAGGAATGTACATTTTATAAACATTGGCACTAAAAATAAAGTGAAAAATTAGTAACAGGAAAGGAAATGAATGGTAGTGAAAGTGTACTGAGCTTTTTAAAAATTTTTGTATAGTAGATATTGCCTAAAATTAATAAATCAAGAACTGGTTGCAAAATAGATTCATTTAAATAAATCATAGTAACTAGTATACATAAAAAACAGAAACTAAGAAGAATGGGGTGGAGTTGAGGAAGACTTTTAAAAAAAAAAGCCTGTTCTAATTAAAATTCACAGAATCTTTTGCAGTTATATTATCACACCATTGCAAACTAAATATGCACTCTGTCTGTTTTGCTTGATTCATTACAAAACTTTAAATGCAGTAGCTTTCTGAGCCTGTGAAAGTCAATCACTTAAATTACTTTTAAGAAACTTACTCAAAGCACGGTACTTGATAAGAATGACACAAAGACATCAAAACACTAGGGTACTATTCACAGTGAAAGGAGTTGGCTTTGACAAGAATAGAAAACCAAAGACCAAATCAGATGGGTCATCAGTTTTCTTTCATGGCAGACAAAAGCCAAAAACACTTTTCTGACTAATAAGGTCAACTACCTGAAACCAAAGAGGAAATAAAGAGTAATTCTAAAGCAAGAGAAAGGAGCCCTTCAAGGGACCTGCTATTGAGCTAGAGTATCTAATCTTTCAGGAAATAGAATGAATAAACAGATTTGTAACTTGGCTCACCTGGTTTGAGGAACAAAGAAAGTTTTTAGAAGCTGTGGTAAAATCCATCATTTGTGACATTCAATCCTACAATGAATGGATCTTAGGAAAGTACTGCAAAGTGTTCTAGGACTGGCCAGAGACATACTCTCGCCAAGATTTTTTTAATTTTCTAAAATAAATTTAAAAAAAAATTTTTTTTAACGTTTATTTATTTTTGAGACAGAGAGAGACAGAGCATGAACGGGGGAGGGTCAGAGAGAGGGAGACACAGAATCTGAAACAGGCTCCAGGCTCTGAGCTGTCAGCACAGAGCCCGACGCGGGGCTTGAACTCACGGATCGTGAGATCATGACCTGAGCCGAAGTCGGCCGCTTAACCGACTGAGCCATCCAGGCGCCCCTCTAAAATAAATTTTTAAAAAAAGAAAGAAAAAGAAACCCTAGTCTTTAATGCTTCATAAGATGATAAAGATTTATATTAAATGCATAGCATTTCAAATATGCAAAATACATTTGCCATCTCAACTGTATTGCAAATGTGCAATTTTTTTTTTACTTACCCAATCCTAGAATGATTTGGAAATATTTAGATAAATAAGTTGTGGTATGAATTCATGAAAATTAATACCACTTCTGTACATTTCTATTTATTATTTTATTTTTTTAATGTTATTCACTTTTGAGAGAGAGAGAGAGAGAGAGAGAGAGAGTGCAAGCAGGGGAGGGGCAGAGAGAGAGGGAGACAGAATCCAAAGCAGGCTCCAGGCTCCAAGCTGTCAGCATGGAGGCTGACAGAGGGCTCGAACTCACAAACCATAAGATCATGACCTGAGCTCAAGTCAGTCAGCTCAGTCAGTTAGTGCAATTTTTTGACTGACTGAACCTAACTGACTGAGCCACAGGCACCCCTATATATTTTTAAACTGATTAATTAATGTATTTGTTCAGGGAAAAAAAGCAAAAGGTGGATGCCAATTAGTGATTTCCAATAGAAACAGAACATGAAATTGAGTTTGGAATAAACCTCTCTGCAAAACCAAAAGAATGCATTAGAAAAGAGAGACTGGCATTAACAGATTCATATATCAACCACAGAATAAATATCAAATATTTTGTGTCATTAGACTTTTAAAATGTTAATCAGGAACCAAAATGTCACAACCTACTGAATGAGAGAAGATTTTTGCAAATGACATATTCAATAAAGGATTAGTATCCAAAATATATAAAGAACTCATACAACTCAACACCAAAAAAACTCCCAAAAATCCAATTTAATAATAGGCAGAAGACACAAACAGACATTTCTCCAAAGACATAAAGATGGCCAAAAGACACATGAAAAGATGCTCAACATCACTCATCATCAGTGAAATACAAGTCAAAATTATAATGAGATATCACCTCACACCTGTCAGAATGGCTAAAATCAACAACACAAGAAACAACAGGTGTTGGCAAGGAAGTGGAGAAAAGGGAACACTGATGCACCGTTGGTGGGAATGCAAGCTGGTGCAGCCACTCTGGAAAACTGTATGGAGGTTCCTCAAAAAGTTAAAAATAGAACTACCCTATAATGTATTAATTGCACTACTGGGTATTTACCCAAAAAATACAAAAACATTAATTCAAAGTGATACACGCTCCCCTATGTTTATTGCAGCATTATTTACGATAGCCAAGATATGGAAGCACCCCAAGTGTCCATTGATAGATGAGTGGATAAAGAAGTGGTGTATATATACAATGAAATATTATTCGGCCATAAAAAAGAATTAAACTTTGCCATTTCCAACAACTAGGATAGAGATAAAGAATATAAAGCTAAATGAAATGTCAGTCAGATAAAGGCAAATAGTATATGATTTCACTCACATGTGGAATTTTAGACAAAACAAATGAACAAAGGGGAAGAGAGAGAGAGAGAAACCAAGAAATAGGCTCTTAACTATAGAGAACAAACTTATGGTTACCAGAAGGGAAGTGGGTGGGGGATGGGTGAAGTAGATGATGGGGATTAAGGAGTGCATTTATCATCATGAGACTGAGTAATGTGTAGAATCGTTGAATCACTGTATTGTACACCTGACACTAATATAACACTGTATGTTAACTATACTGGAATTAAATTTTAAAACTTAATATAAATAAATAAACAAACAAATAAATAAATGTATGTATGTAACTCAGTGGAAACCACTCCCCCAGCCCAAAGAAAGAACCAAAATGTCACTTCCCTAGCTACAAATCAGATTTCTACTTCTTTCTCTTGCCTGTAGCCTTAACTGCTTGAATAATCCTACAAGTAAGATTTCTATCAGGCAAATCAGTGCAGTGTGTATTAGAAATCACAATTTCTGGAAGTGGACTACAGTAGATCTAAATATAGTTCTCACTCTCAGTCGATTTTAATCATAAGATTATGAGGGAGCTTAGAAATTATCCACTCATATCCTAAAGCATTTCTAAGGACTCCTGAATCGTGTGCTTTCTAAATGCAGTTCATTTTGCTTCCTGGAAACATAGAATTGTTGTGTTTCTCTCTTATGAAGTATCAAAGACTACTCTTTGAAAATTATGAGTTCCTTTTACAGTTGTAAAATGTCATCATTCTGATGCTATAGTCAAAACAATGCAGTTGCAGTTTGTTCAACACACATTTATTAAGAACCTATTTTTGCTGGAGCACCTGGCTGGCTCAATCGGAAGAGCATGTGATTCTTGATCTTGGGGTCATAAGTTCGAGTCCCATGTTGAGTGCAGATTACTTAAAAAATAAATAGATAAACTTTGTTTAAAAAAAAGAACCTACTTTGGCTATGTTCTGGGTATACAAGAATGATTATGATCTACTCCCAGCCCTCTAGAAGTTAAGGGGAGAAAAGGTATAATTAGGAAGGGCGGTAAAGGCAATGTGAGTCCCTCTGTGGGAGTAGACATGTCTGTACATCCAGTAGCCAGCACAGTGCATGGATAATATTGAATCCATAGTAAATTTTGATTGAATGAATAAAATATCATGAGAACATTTATAAGAAGTAGTAATGCCATAAGGAAAGGGACACAAGAGGATTTGAACCTTGAACTAAATCTTGGAAAAAAAAAGAGATGGGACAGATGGGAGGATTCCAGTTGAAGAGAAGAGTATCTGTCCTCAAAGAAGGAAATAGCTTGTGGGTTCAGGGAACCAGGATGGTTCTGTTTGCTTGAGATGTTGGATGTCAGTGGTGAGGCCATGGCAGATGAAGTAGGGCAGATGGGAAGTAGCCAGATCAGATAGGGCATGCCAAGGAGATCTACATTTTAGAAAGATTTCTCCATGTGAAGGATAGATTGGCAACCAAGAGGATTGTTAGACGATCATAACAAAAATCCAGTGAGGAGTGATGAGAGTATACACTCTAAAGCAGTAGCAGATAAGGGGATGAATTTGACAAAGATTTGGGAAGTAGAAATGAAGGTGTGAAAGTGGGCATGAAGGAGACAGTGGGAAAAAAACAAAGAATCTAAGGTGATCTTTGTGTTCTCATTTGATTGCGCACTGGAGTGTTAGTTCCCAGAACAGTCTAAGGAGAAGGTAGTGCAGGCAGGATGAGTTCATAGATGCCTATGAGACATTCAGGGAGAGCTGTTTAGTAACCTGAGTCTAGAACTCAGAAGCAAGATCCAGGCTAGAGATAAAGACTTGGTGGTACCTATGTCTGGTGGTAACCATGAATGTAACTGAGATAGTCCAGGGGGAGGATATAGAATGAATAGCCCAGGTTCATTATTTCCCAGTGCCTACTGCAATGTATGTTCACCATTTGAGGATGGAATTGATATGGTTCTCATTGTCTATAATCAGCATTGGAGCTAGAAAAAACAGTTGGAGGAAAGTAGGATGGAGAAAATTTTGATATCAAATTACCATTTTTCAGGTGATAGACATACCATTACTATTCAGTAATGTATAGAGGACAAAAAAAATTCTCATCCACAATGTAATCACAGAGGGTAACCATCACCAATTTCAACATTTTCCAGGTTTTTTTTTTACATATTGTACATACTTTATATATATCATGCTATATATATAATCTTGTGTGTTTTTTTACTTATATGGTAATAATTTTCCTAAATTGTTAAGAACTTTCTTTAAACTTGATTTTTAATGACATCGTAAGATACCAGTCATCTTCTAGTTATTTGCTTATACATTCTTTATTGTTCAACATATAGGTTTTTGTTTTTCTATTTTATTTATTCATTTTTAAGTGTATGTATTTTGTGAGAGAGAGAGAGAGAAAGAGAAAGAGAGAGAGAGAATTCCAAGCAGGCTCCCAGCTATCAGTGCCCAGCCTAACGCAGGGCTCCAACTCACAAACTGTGAGATCACGACTGAGCCAAAATCGAGTCAAATGCTTAAGTGACTGAGCCACCCAGGCGCCCCAATGTTTTTTCTATTTTATTTATTTTATTTTTTTAGAGTGAATGAAATTTCAGCAACACTTTATTAATTTAATTAATTAATTTATTTTTCTGTTGATACAGTGCATTTTTTTTTTCAGGAATAGAATTTAATGATCTTTTTTTGTTTTTCTATTTTAAATACCACTCCAATGAGCATCTTTTTTTATAAAGCTTTGTGTCTATTTAAAATAATTTCTATGCATGGGTTCCTCAAAAATGGAAAATATAGAATTACCATATTAAAAGATGCTATGGTCTGAATATTTGTGCCTGGACACCACCCCTCCGCACCCTGCCCTACCCTCCTCCCCCCCCCCCCCCCCCACCGGCGGCAAGTTCATATATTGAAATCCTATTGCTGGATGTGATGATCTTACATGGGGGTGGAGCCCTCATGAATGGGATTAATGTTCTCATAAATTAAGCCCATAGAGATCTTCACCCCTTTCACCATGTGAGAACACAGCAAGAAGGCACAGGCTATGAACCATTATGAGGGCCTTCACCATAATGTGACCATGCTGGTGCCTTGATCTTGGGTTTCCAAACTCCAGAACTATGAGAAGTAAGTTTCTGTTATTTATAAGCTACCGAGGCTGTGATATTTTATAATAGTAGCCCAAAAGGAGTAAGCTAAAAGGTATGAACATTTTCACATTCCTTTTGCCAGGTTGTTTTTGGAAAAGATAGGATTGGTTTACACTTCAGTCAGCTTTATGTGGCAAGTGCCATGAAGCATATTATAAAGCCTGTGTTTGGGATCATTGGGAAATTGGGAATTGGCACTATCCTTGTGCTTTATTGACTTAATGAATACACTGAGCAATTCAAATTAGTGTAAAGGTGGTCTTATTTTAAACAATCACTGCTGCCTCTTTTGTTAGCTAACCTTTATGCAAAACAGTCTTAAAAATGTAGGTCAGGGGCGTGTGGTCATGGGTTCGAGCCCCACATTGGGCTCTGTGCTGACAGCTCAGAGCCTAGAGCCTGCTTCAGATTCTGTCTCCCTCTCTCTCTCTGCCCCTCCTCCACCTGTGCTCTCTCCCTCTCTCAAAAATAAATAAATAAATAAATTTTTTTTTGAAGTGTAGTTCAAAGCACAGTACATTCTGTATGTTTTGTATGGTCAAGAAACTTGGAAATGCTTCTCTAAATGAAAGAGAGAAGAAATGTTTCTTTAACTGGTATCCAGGGGAAGAGGGATTTATTATTTTATTTTTAGTAAAATTAAGCTGTATTTAGCAACAATTTTGGAGGGGTTTTGTGGCTTCTTGAAGACAGACAGACAGTGTCCCATTTATTTATTCAGGAGCAAAGCTTTTAGGAGGCAGTAGCTAAGGGCTATATTACCGATTGTTCCAGGAGTGCTGCTCAGCTACCATGGTGATAGGTACCATGGTAATAGACACACTTTGTCAGATGTATTGTAAATGCTTTTCAGTATGAGGGCAGCAATTGCCGCAAACATTTTGTTATCGCTGTGTTGTAGAGGTTGTACAACATACCAAAGCTTATTTAGATTCTCTTGATAGGTTTGACCTAGATTAAAAAGAAAGTTTCTTTAAAAATAAAAAATAAGAAAAACAAACTTAACCTATGAGACCTAAAATGAAATGAGAGCGATTTGCAAGGCTCACAGCCATCTTTTAAGAGAATAAGCAGGTCTGTGTGGAAGCTCTAGAAAATTATATAGTATTCCAAAGAACTTTGAACTTTGAAGTGTTGCAGTAGGTGATAGGCAGAATGTGAATAATTGAAATCCATAAGTAATCCTCAGACTTTAGTTAAACAGATCAGCTTCTTCTCATTGTTAATTTTTAGTGACTGTGTGAAATTATTAGCAGTGGTTACTGTGTTAATACCGATTTTGTGCCCTGCTTTTTTCACTGGTCAGCCCTCTTTAACAACCCTGAAAGGTGCATATGACTGGTACTATAAGCATGCCTATTCCATAATGGAGGAAATGAAGGTATAAAGAAGAAATAAAGACTTCGCAGTCTCAGCTGAGATGGGTGGAGTTTGAACCGATAAAAGTGAAAGCCCTGAGCACCAGCCTTATTTTACAAACTGATACAATGGCAGAGATGAAACCTAAGTCATGGGATATATGGGGTTATCGTCGTGGCTCTGATTAATAGATAATGCAATTTAGCAGAGAGCACTGTGCTGTTGTTTAATTTGGGAGCACCACCGTGACTCTTAGCACTAAAGAGGGAAACGCAGACTACTTCTCGAATTGATACCCAAGCTACTCTAACAGTTACACTAACACATGATACTGGATAAGTCATCGATTACGCTGGTCTTTTTTAGTAGGTTTCTACCTGTGCCTACTTCTTCCTAAATACCATTATCCCTCACAATCCAGTCTCTCACTTTCTAAATCCCAGGAACAAACAAGACCCAGATACTGTCCCTTGCTTTTGAATTCACTATTGAACTCAAGAGCCAAGCAGATTAGAGACTAAGACTTTGCACCTACGGTTGTGATTCTTTTCTGTCTATATCTATATATCTATATATCTGTATCTATATCTGTATCTGTATCTATCTGTGTCATCTGTATCTATATCTATCTATATTCATTTTGAGAGAGAGAGAGAGCAAGCAGGGGAGGGGCAGAGAGAGAGAGAGATCAGGGAAGAGAGAGAGAATCCCAAGCAGGCTCCACACTGTCAGCACAGAGCCTGACTTGGAGCTCAGTCTCACCAACCATGAGATCATGACCTGAGCCGAAATCAAAAGTCTGATGCCTAACAGACTAAGCCACCCAGGCGCCCCCACTATGGTCTTGACTCTTAAACTGACCTGCGTATAAGAATTACCTGGGAACATGTTAAAAACACAGATTCCCAACTCTCCATCCTGACTCATTAGGCCTGGGGTAGGCCCATGAAGCCGCATTTTAATGCACTCTTCTGATGGTTTTGAGGCAAGTGGTCTGTGGGTCTCACTTTCAAACACCTGAGAGGCAGCTTTTCAGTCTGTTACAGCCTCATCCATGCCTGTGGTCATGGGGACGGTGGGGACAGTGGGGAGTTTGAGGAAGTGGTACCAGGGAGAAGGGAGGCCTGTGCCTTTCTGCCTAGGGGCCCAGCAAGGATCCTTCTGCCCTGAGGTCTCAGCATGTGCTGTGATCAGACTGGATCTGTCTGTGCATGAAAAAACAACAAGCCTTCAGTATTTACAAAGAGGCACAAGGTGAAACAAAAACAGGAATATGGTGATCCGCAATCTGAGTCAGTGAGAGTTATCTGTAGTTACGTAAGTGTTCAAGGCAATTTTTTTCCCCCAGATAGTGGAAACCAGAACATACATTAAACAAAGACTAGGCCCCAGCCTTTTAGAGAAATGAAAAGTTTTGTGACTCATTGGTGGCTTCTTTCTTGCTGATAGGAAGGCCTTGCCGGAGTAGCTAAAGTAATTGAGCTGGGCCACTTTAGTGTTAACATGCAATCCTAAGAAAAAACTTTGGAGAAAGGCCCTTTTCTTATTCCCCACATGCACCCCCCCACACACACACTGCCTAAGCTTTGTCAGACTTCCAAATCTTCTCAGAGCCTGAAGCAGGACTTGTCCCCTTGGCTTGTTTTCCAAGGCTTATGTGACACCTTTGTTCCCTTCTTGGCAATCCAAGTGAAGCTGTCTGTCTCTGGCCACGACAGTGTAGTTATTGTTGTAAATAACTTTGACTAATTTATCTTTCTAAAATGCTTAGAATAGCATTTAGATGCCAAGATACTGGGAGTGGGAAAAGAATGTTATTTTTGTAAGAAATACTATTTTAGGGGATTGTTCTAACATTAAAAGACAGAAATGGGCCAAATGGTTTGTTAGGAAACTTCCTTGCAAATAAAATCCATGTTACTGCCTTATATGAGTGGGGTGGTTAGTCACTTTCTCACATTCTCTTAAATGAGGTCCTGATTCCTGACTTAGGGCCACCTCTCAAAGCTAAAAGGTACGAGTCTGGCCAAAAGCTTTGAATTGACTTAAGAGAAAGCCAACATAGGCTTTATTGATTTCCATCTACCTGTGGAAGCCAGGTCCTTATCTTCCTTTGGCAGAGTAATTATGACCACCTGTATCATCTCCCTCCCCAGGGCCAGATTTTTTTGTTCTATTGTTTTGGTGATTAAAAGTCTCCAGTATTAATATCAGTCTTTTGTTTCATTTCCTATTACATCATATTCTATCCATTTAAGGCAGTATTTGATCCCTTGGGCTACCCATCAAATTATAAATCTCTCTTCGTGCCTCCTAAAAAAGGAGGATTTTTCTTGTGTCTTTATGTATTGCCTTTGTCTTAAGATAATAACCAGTGTTACCCCATTGACCAGAGCAGTGAGGTACCATCATCCTTGCAAAAAGATGTCCTGAATAATCTACAATGAAAATCAAATGGAGAGGGACACCTGGGTGGCTCAATTGAGCGTCCAACTTTGGCTCAGGTCACGATCTTACAGTTTGTGAGTTTAAGCCCCACATGGGGCTTGTTGCTGCCAGTGCAAGGCCTGCTTTGGATCCTCTGTCCCCTTCTCAAGCCCCTTCCCCGCTTGTGCTCTCTCTCTCTTTCTCTCAAAAATGAATTTAAAAAAAACATTAAAAAATCAGATGGAGAGATCCTTTGCCTGTTAGAAGCTCAAAATAGGAGAAAAACCAAACTGTTGTTGTTTTTTAAATTCAGAATGCATGAATACATTGAATCAACCTATCAACACCTATGGGCATGCTCTTTATAGAAGACCCGAAAGACTGGAATTATGGAGGAAGGGGTTCAGAAGGCACGTTGGAAGGAAGAAGGAGCCCCAGAGACAGCCCTGAGGTGACTGCCAGTGCCTCACATTTGGGGAGACCTGAACAGAGAGCAGTAGAGTGGGTGTACAGGTAGAGTTGTGGTGAGAACTGCTTCCTAAGTAGGGTGTGGTGAATATGACAAATCTGTTCTCATCATCTGAATTCATAAGGCCTTTCTCAAAAAAGAAATCCCTTTGGGGTGCTCATCTTGCCTCCTAGAGAATAAGCATATCTGGACCTCATTGCTTTCTGTGCTGTGGTTATTATTTTTTTTAATGTTTATTATTTTTGGGAGAGAGAGAGAGACAGAGACAGAGACAGAGAGCAAGCAGGGGAGGGGCAGAGAGAGAGGGAGACACAGAATCCGAAGCAGCTCCAGGCTTTGAGCTGTCAGCCCAGAGCTGGACGCGGGGCTCAAACTCAGAGACCACGAGATCAGGACCTGAGTTGAAGTCAGCTGCTTAACCGACTGAGCCACCCAGGCTCCCTGTGCTGTGGTTATTTATCGTGCTTCATGGATTTAAGAACTAGTGGGTCATTTTTTTTTTCCAGTTCTTAATAATGACCCCCAAATCCTGTTAAAATGCAAATTCTAGGGCTTCAGCCCCAGTGATTCTGGTTTGCTGACTTGAGGATGGATACAGAAATTTTTTTTTTCATGAATATACCGAGTGATTTTTTAAAACTGATAGAATAGAGGTACACTACCCTACTGTCTTCTTCCCTTTTCCTCCATCTTTCATACTGTCCTGCCTCCTTTTTTGGCATTCTTCCACCACACACCATGTTTGTGTATGTGCCCTTTGCCCTCAGAAGTCCTTTCCAGTCATTAGTCAGCTAGGTACCCATTAAGCTTTAGCTTATCTCTTGGGGGCTTCTCACAGAATTCCATTAATTTTTCTTTGCATCAAACTCTGACTTCTCTCTCAGGCCATAAAACTACCAGTATTAATTGAACCTGTTCCCTGGTTGCCGCCACTGCAGTTACAAATAATGATGATGATATTCTCAAGGTCATGTATATGCTACAGAAAATAAACAGCATTTGCTATATGCACAGAACCTTCTGAGGACCTGGTATACAGGTGTCCCCTGCTATCTGAAAGTAGAGCGTTCTAATGAAACCTTTCGTGAGCTAAAATGGCACAGTGAAGAAGCAATTAACATTTTGTGAAAGTGAAAAGTCTCTTTGGATTTCTTTCAGCTAGCAAAAACAGGTATTAATGTAGGTCTTTCGTAGAAGCAAAATGGCATAAAGCAAACCTTAGATAGAGAAACCTGTGTACAGAAGGCATTGACTCATTAATCTGCACAATTTCTGTGCAAAAACTAGCTAACATTACTTTTCCCACTTGCCAATTGAAGATAATTGGTCATAAATGTATACATTCCAATGTTAATTTTTTCCTATTAATCTTGATTTAGAAAATTCATTTAATGGATGCTTTATTTTTTTAATGTTTATTTATTTATTTTGATGGAATTGGGCACATTCAGGGTGGTATGGCCTTAGACTATTTATTTATTTTGAAAGAGAGATCAAGAGCATGTGGGGGAGGGGCAGAGAGAAGGAGACAGAGAATCCCAAGGCTCAAGTTCCCAAGCTCAAGAATCCCAAGTTCAAGACATGGGCTTGAACTCACAAACTGTGAGATCATTACCTGAGCTGAAACCAAGAGTCAGATGCTTAACTGACTGAGCCACCCAGGTGCCCCCATTTAATGGATATTTATTTTAAAACTAACTGCCATATGTCAGGCACTGTACTAGGTGCTAATGACACAGTGATGAACCTACCCTCATGAAAGCTTATAGTCTATTTGGGGAGCAGACAAGAAGACAAGGGGAATTTTGAGCACATACATGGAAGCATCTAACCCAGTATTAGAGGGGGCAGGGCTCTCAGGGAGGTGCCTTGAAGGACTGAAAGTTAAGTAGGACCAAACTTCTGAATGGAGGCTGAATATGTTGACCCTAGATCATGTCCTTCATGATTGGTTTCATTGAAAACAAAATTCCAGGATTTATTTTCTTATAATTTATATATTAATTATAAAATTGCAGTAGAGGACAGATAATAAAAAATAACGCAGTTAACTGAGGGCCCCTGAGTTTGAATCCAAGCTCTACCAGTTATACATGGTATGACTTTGGACAAGTTACTTAACCCCTCCAAATCTTAGGCTTCTTATCTGTAAAGCAGAATTAATCATCCCTAAATCAGAGGGTTGTTGTGAGAATTAATGTGAAATGACACATGAAAAGCATCTAGTGCAGTGTCTGGAATAGTAAATGCTCAATAAATTTTAATGCTCTTCTCTCCCCAACTGCTGTCATCCTCAAGTAATTAAATTTTGTACTTTAATTAGTCTCTTGACCCCCAAATCAGCACTCTGGCTTCCTGCTGAGCGTTCTGACTTTTGCCTCCAATTCTCCCCGCCCCCCGCCCACCTCAAGAACTTTGCATGTGCACGCCCATATTTTCTTTCCTCTCTGCCCCACCTCTTGCCCGTATGCACACATTCTTTGTGTGACTTAGTTTACTCATCCTTCAAGACTCTGCTTAGACACCGCTTCCTCCTGGAAACCCTTAATGGCCCTCTTCACCATATCTTGGTTAGCCATTCCTCTCACGAGCCCTGTGATTCACTGTCCTGCCCCTTAATGGTGCCTCTCCCACTGTGTAATTGTGTGTGTGCTCATCTGCGTGGCCTGCCAGGCTCCCTGGCCTCATATGTGACTTGCTCACCTTTTTATGTCCAGCACCGAGAAGGAAGCCCAGCCTGTGGTAGGTTCTCAATGAATGAATGAATAACTATATCAATTTCCCCCTAATTTCAGGTGAAGAAAGTATTTACTTTATTTGGCTTCCCATTATAGTTCTTTACAGCTCTCTTGTCTTTTCACTCTTTACCATTTGCAATTTTTAAAGTATTAATTTATCTCTTTCGCTGCTTCTGCCTTTCAGCCCAAGTATGTTCTGTTGTTTGCATGGTTCATTTTAGAGTTATTCATGTTCTGTTGCTTTCTTTTCATAGTATGAAACTGTAAACTTCTTTCCATTTGTAAAGAACTTCTTTCAGTATAAAAGATGAAGATCTTTCAGTATGTTGAATACCACACACACACACACACACACACACACACTCTTTATGTTTGGGTTAGTTTTGGAATGCCATTTGTTAAATAGCTCCTTTAGTAGTAACCCTCCCTCGTTTAAGTAAAACCATTGTTCAAAGCATTTTTACTAATTGGTCATTTTTAGCTATCATTAAAATAGCTCTTTATTTCTCCAACTCTGAATTCCTTAATCTGCACTGGAAACCAAATATTTGAAAGAAATTGTGGTATCGCCTGCATTGCAATTACTCTTTACATTTCCACCTCCCAATTATTGATGAACACATGTATTTTATCCATCTTTGTTTCTCCAGCACCCAGCATATGCCTGAAACACTGGGCAATCAACAACTGCTTGTTAAATTAAAAACTGGAAGAGTGCTTGCCCCAAGTATGTTTCCTCACTGCCAGGAAAGCTGCCATACTGGTAACACATAGAGACATCATCACCTTGCTCTCTGGCCAAGCTAGCCAATGTAGCCAACAAGGCTGTGATGAGATATAACCTTGTTTTCAAAATATTTATTCATTCTTACTTATCTCCTGTGGACTTCTAAGACATGTAAGAAATAGGCCTGTTAAAAACAGAATTAAATGCGGGAGGATTGTGCAAGGGGAGTGTGGTTAAAAAAAGGGCATCGGGAGGGATTTTTTGTGGTATGGGAACTGTTCAGTGTCTCTACTGTGATGATGGATATACATACCTAAACAAGTGATATATTTGTAGAGAACTTAATACACACACACACACACACACACACACACACATACCCCAGTACAAGTAAAACAAGAAATCCGAAGAAAGTCAGGGGATTGAATCAATGTCCACACCCTGATTATGCTGCTGTATTTACCGTATTGTTGTTTTGCAAAATGTTACCATTGGAGGAGACTATACAAAGTGCACAGGGTCTCTTTGTGTTATTTATTGAAACTGAAAGTGAATCTACAAGTGCCTTAATAAAAATTTCAGTTAAAAAAACTGAAAGTTGGGGGCGCTTGGGTAGCTCAGTCAGTTAAGTGTCTGACTTTGGCTGAGGTCATAATCTCATAATTCATGAGTTCGAGTCCGCATTAGGCTCTCTGCTATCGAAGTGGAGCCCACTTTGGATCCTCTGTCCCCGGCTCTCTTTGCCCCTTCCCTGGTTGTGTATTTTCTCTCTCTCTCTTTCTCTCAAAAATAAATAAACATTAAAAAACCCCTGAAAGTTGGGGTGCCTGGCTGGCTCAGTCAACAGAGCATGCAACTCTTGATCTTGGGTTTTAAGTTCAAGTCCTACAAGTTCAAGAACTTACTTAAAAATAAATAAATAAATAAGAAAAAACTTTAAATGAAAGTAAAAAAGAAATAGGAAACTAAATCCATAAAGGAAAATGAATGAAGTAATTGTGCTATGATAAATGTTAGTATAGTTCCTCTGATTTTATATTACATTTGGCTTTGAACTTCCTGGTCGAGCAAAAAAAAGTCAAGGCGAAAAAAGAATGCTTTGTATTCATTCATTCAACACAAAATTATTTGTTAAGTAACTGCCATTATCTAACAAAACATAATTTATTTTATAAAAGTAACACCTCCCTTGATATTAATTTAGAAAATAACTTGCCACACGATACATCCTTTGTGTGGATTATATGAAACTCAAAACACCATGGTAGAAAAATAGTAATTCTCCTTGGAATATAATAGGGTTTTAAAGTAACATCCTTCAAGGGGTGCCTGGGTGGCTCAGTCGGTTAAGCATCCGACTTTGGCTCAGGTCATGATCTCACAGTTCGTGAGTCTGAGCCCCGCGTCGGGCTCTGTGCTGACAACTCATAGTCTGGAGTCTGCTTTGGATTCTGTCTCCCTCTCTCTCTGCCCCTCCCCTGCTTGTGTTCTGTCTCTGTCTCTTAAAAATAAATCAACACTAAAAAAAAATTAAAGTAACATCCTTCAAGGTTCCGAGGTAACTTACTAGTGCTTTACTTACTACTGTGGAATGGCTTTTTACGTTGAGGTGCACTGTCCAATTTTGCCCTCTTCTGAACTGGCACCAGCTGCTATGTACTCAACATGTGGCCTAGTTACCTGTGTGTGGTAAGCATTCTCTTCTTTTTCCTGCTGATAAACCCAAGCACAGGGAAGTCAAACTGTATCTGAGGGAGTGAGACTAGGGAATGGCTGAGTCAGAAATCTTTCTTCTGCCATTGCTGCATCTTAACCAGACTAGACTCACATCCCAAAGTCCAGAGAGAAAGCAAGGCTGACTTTGGAGACTCCCAGCATTTGCATATCCAACTGATCACTTCCTAGGCACTATGGCATCAAGTTGTATGGTGTCCATTTCAAGAAAGAGAAAGGCAAGAACTAGAGGTCAGAAATGTAATATCTGAGCTTTCCTGTCTTCATTTTGTGGGCAGTAGCCAATGACTAGGCAAAACACACAATATCCTCTCCCTTCATTGAATTCGGAGCCCAAGTCCAGCTCCACAGAGGCTTGGAGCTGTCCTCCACCTCGGGATTGGCCTTTTTGGGTTTAGAAGCTTTAGACCCTTTGTTTGCCCAGCCCCTGGCTTCTCTGGTACAGACAGTGGGTGGTTGTTAGGAAATGTCAGTTGGCAGTAAAGTGCCCTGGATCACAGCCGGAGTTCTGAAGCAGGAGAAACCTAGGTCTGAACCTGATTCTGCCTCTAAGGGACTTTGGGGGTGGGATCAAGTTACCTAACCTAATCTGAGCCTCAGATTCCTCTCCCCTCTGCACCTTCCATCCCCATAAATGGAAGTATTAGCAGCCCTTCCTTATAAGTTTGTTGTATTAAATGAGAGCACCCGTGTAAAACATTTAGCCCAGTGTTTGTCACTTGGTATATATGTTAATGAATGTGTGCTATTATTGGTATTACTCTTATACTTCTGGGAGTGGAATGTTTCTCTGCTCTTTGATTTATGTATGAGTTATGCATAATCTTGATTCTGTGTTATCTGACAGTTGCAAAAGGAGGAATAAGAAGGACTTTTTTTCCCACAAACTCCTGATGGTTTGTCTTTAACAATGGTTAAAAATAGGAAGTAAGAATCCTCCACAAATCTGTATACTATATAAAGAAGGATGTGCAAAGAGGGGCAACTTTGACGTTGGGCATTGTCTCCTTTTCTTTTCAAAAATTTGACTCTTTGACATGTGTCTTTGCAGGACAAACATCTCTTTAAAAACTTAAATAACAGGAGTGCCTGGATTGCCCAGTTGGTTAGGCTTCCGACTTCAGCTCAGGTCGTGATCTCACCGGCTTGTGAGTTCAAGCCCCATGTCGAGCTTGGTGCTGACAGCTCAGAGCCTGGAGCCTGCTTCGGATTCTGTCCCCCTCCCTCTCTGCCCCTCCCCTGCTCATGCACTGTCTCTCTCTTAAATATAAATTTACATTTAAAAAACTAAAAATTAAAAAAAAAGTAAAAACTTAAATAGCAGCCTTCTCTCCACCCCATGTACACTTCCACGCATATCAACCCCAGGCTGAGTCAGTATGTAGTGCTGCAGGCATGGTAGGAGGAGGGGTGTGCATTCAGTGTGCCAGCACTGCTGCTGGTTTTGTGGTGGCTTAGGCAGAAAAGTCCACATAAAGGATATTGTGCAAGCATAACTTGCCCAACTGGCCTGTATTTTAATGACAATCACTTAGGAAGACTTGGTTAATAACCATATTGATATTTAGGAGTATTCCAGGGAAACTACTTGATTACAGTCAACACCTTTTAACATGGCTCAAAATACCTTGCAAATGGGGCGCCTGGGTGGCTCGGTCGGTTAAGTGTCTGACTTCGGCTCAGGTCATGATCTCGCGGTCTGTGAGTTCGAGCCCCGCGTCGGGCTCTGTGCTGACAGCTCAGAGCCTGGAGCCTGTTTCGGGTTCTCTGTCTCCCTCTCTCTCTGCCCTTCCCCTGTTCACGCACTGTCTCTCTGTGTCTCAAAAATAAATAAACATTAAAAAAAAAAATTAAAAAAAAAAAAAAACCTTGCAAATAGGGGCACCTGGGTGGCTCCGACAGTTAAGTGTCCAACTTCGGCTCGGGTCATGATCTCACAGTTCGTGGGTTTGAGCCCCGCATCAGGCTCTGTGCTGACAGTGTGGAGCCTGATTGGGATTCTCTCTCTTTCCCTCTCTGTCTGTCCCTCTCCCACTCGTGATTTCTCTCTCTCTCTCTCTCTCTCTCTCTCTCTCTCTCTCTCTCTCTCTCAAAAATAAATAAACTTAAAAAAATAGATTGCAGGGGCGCCTGGGTGGCGCAGTCGGTTAAGCGTCCGACTTCAGCCAGGTCACAATCTCGCGGTCTGTGAGTTCGAGCCCCGCATCAGGCTCTGGGCTGATGGCTCGGAGCCTGGAGCCTGTTTCCGATTCTGTGTCTCCCTCTCTCTCTGCCCCTCCCCAGTTCATGCTCTGTCTCTCTCTGTCCCAAAAATAAAAAAAATTTAAAAAAACGTTGAAAAAAAAAATTAAAAAAAAAATAGATTGCAAAAATACACTAGACATTATTTATGATAATTGGATGTCATTTACTTTCTTTGAGCATAATGACTTAGTATACACGCACTTATTCAGCCTATACCAGCACATATTTTTCATCCTCAAGCACATGAATGGGCTGAAAGACCACTGTCCTCCCAGGGAGCTGCTGAAACATGTGGTTGAAGATTGATCAACACATGCCCGATCTCTTTTAACTTCAAGTTTTACATCAGATGTCAGTTTTGCTGAATTACTTTTAAGTCAGTATCTCTAACCTTCAAGGCTCTTAAAAACCATCATCAGTTAGGTTAAAGGAAAAATAAGAACATAATTGGAGCACGGCTCTATATTTTATACCACAAAAGTAAGTCTATGCTAAGAATACTGAAGTTGATTGAAGAAGTGTCTCCAAGTGTATTTCTGAGATCAGTAGACCTTTGAGAAGTAGATCTGTGTATCTCTTCAGTTAACCAACTTCAGGAGCATTCCTGCAAAGGTCAACAACAACAACAGAGTCACTATTATAAGCATCTTTTAAAATTCACCTCACATGAGTTTTTTGCCCGGGACCTGCCGTGGCTATTCTGAAAGAAAGAATACCTCTTTGGTCCCTAAAACTTCTAGACTTACTATAACACAGATACCACCCAACACGTTAGAGGTTACATGATTGTTAGGTTAGCTAAGGGAGAAGAGATGGTCACATTTTAGGAAGCATATTGTTTCAGTCTTTGTGGTTTTATTCCTTTGAGCTCCTATGGCTGTGTGCTACAGAACTTTGCAGTGGGTTTTTTCTAGTACCTATTCCCCCACAATAATCAATTATTCTTGTGCTTTGTCTATTTTTTCCCTAACACAGAGCCCTCCTCTGAAATTCCAAACCTTAAGCAGTGAGACTCCGGTTTTGTGGATCCAGGTTGCCTCTTGCTGAGAAAAACTTTCAGTGCTGCCCCAGCAGCTTCCTAGGCTAGTATTTTTAAAAATTCCCTTCTAGATATGTTAGGGGTGGTTTGAAAAGCTGTAACTGTTCGCAAAAACTTACTGCTGTGCTGTAAATGTTTAATGGCATCTTTTTTAAATCTAGTTTCTGGTCTTTGTTCATTAATGCATGTTCAGCAGAGGGAAACTTTTTGTGTGTGGTGACTTTATACTAATAAGGTACTTTTGCAAAATCATCAGAATCTCCCTCTATGACATATAGTTAATTGAAAATGTTTATTTTACATTGATGTACAAGGCAAATTTTTTGCAATAGCAACCCATTTATTTAGTTATTCTGTTTTCTGTAGCTTTCTGTCAAACTGGTCCATGATGACCTTCAAAGAGCATAGTTGAAAATGCTAACTCATTCATGGTAAGAGGAAAGTGCAGAAAATGGAGAGACTGGAGAAAGTGCAGAAAATGGAGAAGGTTTTGTTCCTCCTCACTGAAACAAGGAGTCCATATAATAAAGTCTCTATGTAAAGAAAAAAAAAACCCACAACACCGTTAAGTAACCCTTTTATAGAACCTCAGTCAGTGATTTGTCAGTAGGAATGCTTCTGGCTGCAAGTGACAGAAAAATCCGAATTAGTATCAGTGTGAACCATAAGGACACTGGGTGTGCACTTACTAAGAAGCTTAGAAGTAGGAGATTCCAGAGACACTGATGGCACAACACATCCACAATATTAGGGCACTATACTCTTGACAGTTATTATGGCCTTCTCCTCATGATCACAAGATCGCTGCAACAGTTCCAAGCATCACATCCTCAAAGAAAGCTGGGGGAAGCCAGAGTGAGAAAAGAGTTCTCCCTGCTTTTTAATGAGGAAAACAATCTTTCCCAGAAGCCCTCCAGCAGATTTTTCCTTTATATCTCATTGGCTAAAACCTGGCCTTATTGCTACTGCTATGTGCAAGGCATTCTGGAAAAGCTATTTTGTGTGTGTGTGCATGATAACATTATTTTTTTAACTTGTTTTATTATTTTTTTTAAATTTACATCCAAATTAGTTAGCATATAGCGCAACAATGGTTTCAGGAGTAGATTCCTTAGTGCCCCTTCCCCATTTAGCCCATCCCCTCCTGCCACAACCCCTCCAGTAACCCTCAGTTTGTTCTCCATATTTATGAATCTCTTCTGTTTTGTCCCCCTCCCTGTTTTTATATTATGTTTGTTTCCCTTCCCTTATGTTCATCTGTTTTGTCTCTTAAAGTCCTCATATGAGTGAAGTCATATGATTTTTGTCTTTCTATGACTGACTAATTTCACTTAGCATAATACCCTCCAGTTCCATCCACGTAGTTGCAAATGGCAAGATTTCATTCTTTTTGATTGCTGAGTAATACTCTATTGTATATATATACCACACTTTCTTTATCCATTCATCCATCAATGGACATTTGGGCTCTTTCCATACTTTGGCTATTGTTGATAGTGCTGCTATAAACATGGGGGTGCATGTGTCCCTTCAAAACAGCACACCTGTATCCCTTGGATAAATGCCTAGGAATACAATTGCTGGGTTGTAGGGTAGTTCTGTTTTTAGTTTCTTGAGGAACCTCCATACTGCTTTCCAGAGTGGCCGCACCAGCTTGCATTCCCGTGCATGATAACATTATTATATATACAGTTAGCCACTGACCAACAGGTAGCAAGAAAAGAAAAATAAAATCTGGAGCCACCCATAGTTAGAGGGCAGGGATGTACAAAAAGCAAATCTGAACAACCGAATCCCTAGTAAAGAAAAAAAATCTGCAAATACAGTCATGCCCCAGGTCTGGTGGAAATGTGTAGACTGGAGAAACCAATTCAAGTTATGTCCAACAATAGAAATTCTAAGACATGTGATGGGAAGAGAGGACCAGGAAAGGGACAGCAATAAACTCAGGTTGTCAAGGAACTCCAGACAGCGATTTTGGCTGGAGCCAGAGTTGTGTTGTCAGTAGAGGCTGAGACAGAACAAGGCTGGCTTGGAGGGTGGGCCGAGTAGCAATCCAAGCTGCCATGCAAAGTTGCCAGGTTGTGCCCTTTGTAAGAATGCCTGGCCAACATGGCGAATGAGGCTCGATTCCAGCTCACACTCTGTTCACCAGGCCTCATGCCGAGATGCAGCATCGTAGCCATCTGGAGGAGGAATCTTTTTTTTAAAGCATATATAATCTCTTTTTTTTAATTCTAGTATAGTTAACATACAGTATTGTATTAACTTCAAGTGTACAATACAGTGATTAAACAATTCTATACATTACTCAATACTCATCATGACAAATACACTCTTTTTTTAAAGTTTAAATTCAAGTTAACATACAGTGGAGTATTGGTTTCAGGAGTAGAACCCAGTGATTCATGACTTGTATATAACACCCAGTGCTCATCACAAGTGCTCTCTTTAATGCCCATCACCCATTTAGCCCACCCCCCCCATCAGCCTCCCCTCCAGCAACCCTCAGCTCATTCTCTGTATTTAAGATTCTCTTATGGTTTGCCTCCCTCTCTGTTTTTCTTATTTTTCCTTCCCTTCCCCTATGTTCATCTGTTGTGTTTCTTAAATTCCATGTATGAGTGAAATCATATGATATTTGTCTTTCTCTTACTATTTTGCTTAGCGTAATACACTCGAGTTCCATCCATGTTGTTGCAAATGGCAAGATTTCATTCTTTTTGGTTGCCAAGTAATATTCCATTGTGTATATATGGTTGCATGTGCCCCTTCGAATCAGCATTTTGGTATCCTTTGAATAGATATCTATTAGTGTCATTGCTGGATCATAGGGTAACTCTATTATTAAGTTTTTGAGGAATCTCGATACCTTTTTTCAGAGTAGCTGCACCAATTTGCATTCCCACCAACAGTGCAAAAGTGTTCCCCTTTCTCCACATCCTTGCCAACATCTGTTTTTTTCCTGAGTTGTTAATGTTAGCCATTCTGATAAGTGTGAGGTGGTATCTCATTGTGGTTTTGATTTGTATTTCCCTGATGAGGAGTGATGTTGAGTATCTTTTCATGTGTCTGTTAGCCATCTGGATGTCTTCTTTGGAAAAGTGTCTATTCATGTCTTCTGCCCATTTCTGCCCAGTGGTCTTCTGCCCACTGGATTATTTGGTTTTGGGTGTTGAGTTTGACAAATTCTTTATAGATTTTGGATACTAACTCTTTATCCAATATGTCATTTGCAGATATTTTCTCCCATTCTGTTGGCTGCCTTTTAGTTTTGCTGTTTCCTTCACTGTGGAGAAGCTTTTTATCTTGGTGAGGTCCCAATAGTTCATTTTTAAGTGTACTCTTCATCTATTTTAAGTGTACTCATCATCTATTTCACCCATCCTGCCACCTCCCTTCCAGTCACCATCAGTTTGTTCTCTGTAGTTAAGAGTCCTTTTTTTGATTTGTCTCTTTTTTTTTCTTTGCTTGTTAGTTTTGTTTCTTAAATTACATATATAAATGAAATCATGTGGTATTTGTCTTTCTCTGATTAACTTATTTCACTTAGCATTATATTCTCTAGATCCATCCCTGTTGTTGCAAATGACAAAATTTCATTCTTTTTTATGACTGAATAATATTCCATTGTATATGTATACACCGCATCTCCATCCATTCATCTATCAGTGCATACTTGGGCTGCTTCCATATCTTGGCCTTATAAATAATGCTACAATAAACATAGGAGCACATATATCTTTTTGAATTAATGTTTTTGTATTCTTTGGGTAAATACCCAGTTGTGGAATTACTGGATCATATGGTAATTCTATTTTTAGAGGACCATCCATACTGTTTTCCACAGGCTGCACTAGTTTGCATTTCCACCAACAGTGCATAAGGGTTCCTTTTTATCCACATCCTTGCCAACACTTGTTGTTTCTTGTGTGTGTGTTTTTTTTAAGTTTTATTTATTTATTTTAAAGTAATCTCTACACTCAATGTGGGGCTCAAGTCACATGCTCTTCTGACCAAGCCAGCCAAGCATCACTGTTTCTTGTTTTTTTTTTTTTTTTAATTTTAACTATTCTAACAGGTATGAGGTAATACTGTTTTTTCACTCTCTTGACAGTATCCTTTGATGCACAAAAGTGGTTTTTTCCTAAGTCAAAAAAACTTGTTCAAAATTTGAATTTATCTATGTTTTCTTTTGTTCCTTGGGCGTTAAAAACCTCTGCCCAGTCCAAGGTTGTGACAATTTATGCCTGTTTTCTTCTAAGAGATTTCTAGTTTTATCTCTTACATTAAGTCTTGAATCTATTATGAGTTAATTTTTGTATATGATGTAAGTTAGGGATCCAGCTTTGTTCTTTTGTATAGCAAGTTGTCCCAGCGCTATTGTTGAAAATATTGTTCTTATCCCCATTGCATGGTCTTGGCACACTTAATCAATTGACTATATATATAAGGGTTTATTTCTGGACTCTCAATTTTATTTCATTGACCTACATGTCTAGCCTTATGCCAGTACCACAGTGTCATAATCAGTGTAGCTTTGTAGTAGGTTTTGAAATCAGGATGTGTGAGACCCACAACTCTGTTCTGTTTCAAGATTGTGTTGTATGTTATGGGTTCCTTGCATTTCCATATGAATTTTAGGATCAATTTGTTGATTTCTGAAAGAAAAAAAAACTTAGCTTGGATTTTGACAGTTTATATTAAATCTGTAGATTAATTTGGGGAATATTGCCATCTTAACAATATTAAGCCTTTTGATCTATGAGCAAAAATGTCTCTCCGTTTAATTAAGTCTTCTTTAATTTCATTCAACAATGTTTTATAGTTTTCAGGTATAAACTTTACACTTCTTCTGTTCAAATTATTCCTAAGTATTTTTTTATGCTATTGTAAATGTAACTGTTTTCTTAACCTTATCTTTGTTGCTCACTGCTAGTGTGTAGAAATGCAGTTTCTTTTTAAATATTTATTTATTTTTTAAAGAGAGAAAGTCCAACCAGGGGAGGGGCAGAGAAAGGGAGGGAGACAGAGAGTCCAAAGCAGCTCCAAGCTGCCAGCGCAGAGCCCAATGCAGAGCTTGAGCCCATGAACTGAGAGATCATGACCTGAGCTGAAATCAGATGCTTAACTGACTGAGCCACCCGGGCTCTCCTTGTGGAGATAATTTTACTTCATTTCCAATCTGGATAGTTTTACTTCATTTCCAATTTTCTTTCTTTTCCTTGTTATATTCTAGAATCTCCAGTGCAATACTCAATAGAAATTGTCAGAGCAAACTTCCTTGTCTTGTTCCAGATCTTAGGGGGAAAGCTTTCAATCTTTTGCCATTAAGTTTCATGTTAGCTATGAGTTTTTTCGAGATTCCTTTTTAGCAGATTAAGGAAGTTTCCTTCTTTTCCTAGTTTCTTGGGTGTTTTTTATCATGAAAGGTGATCAATTTCTCAAATGTTTTTTCTGCATTGAGATGATCACGTGGGTCTTGTTCTTTATTCTATTAATATGATGTATTACATTGGTTGGTGTATTACACTGGCTTAAATTTCACTGAGTTGTGATGTGTCCTTTCTATATATTGCTGGTTTCAGTTTGGCAGTATTTTATTGAGGAATTTTGCATCTGTATTCCTAAGGAATATTGATCTGTAATTCTCTTTTCTTATAATACTCTTGTTGGGTTTTGGTATCAGGGTGGTAGTGACCTCATAGAGTGTGATGGAAAGTTTTCTCAATTCCTCTTCTTTTTGGAAGAGTTGTGAAGGATTGGTGTTAAGTATTCTTTAAATGTTTGGTAGATCCTCACCAGTGAAACCATCCGGGCCTGGGCGTTTCTTCATGGGAAGCTTTAATACTACTAATTCAATGTCTTTTCATCTCAGTCTATTCATATTTTCTATCTCTTCTTGAGTCAGTTTTGGTAGTTTATGTTTTTCTAAAGATCTGTTCATTTTCATCCAGGTTACCTAATTTGTTTGTCTGTAGTTATTCATAGTATTTCCCTAGAATCTTTTTAATTCTATAAGGTTGGCAGCAGTGTCCCCTCTTTCATTGCTGGTTATAGTAATTTGAGTCTTTGTTTTTTCTCAGTCATTCTAGCTAAAGGTTTGTCAATTTTGTTGATCCTTTTAAAGAACCAACTTTTGGCTTCATTGATTTTCTATAATTTTTCTATTTTATTAATTTCCACTCTCATCTCTATTACTTCTTCCATCTGCTTGCTTTGGGTTTAAGTTGTGTTTCTTTTCTGTTCTCTTAAGGCAGGAGTTTAGGTTACTGATTTCTTTTTTTTCTGTCCTGAGTGTTTACAGCTATACATGTCCCTCTAAGCATGTACATTACTTTGGCTGTACCCTCTGATTGTTTCATTTTCATGTATTTTGAAACATTTTTAAATTTCCCTTGTGATTTATTCTTTGACCCATTGTTTATTTACAAGTCTATTGATTAAATTTCTCAGACTTGTGAATTTACAAATTTCCTTATTGATTGTTAATTTTATTCTAAGTGGTTGAAGAACACATTTTGTATGATTTCTATTCTTTTAAAATGTATTGAGTCTTGTTTTATGGTCTGTCATATAATTGAAGTGATGTGATCAGCCCCTCACCATAGCTGCTAAACAGACGAAGGGGTGAGCCCTTTCTGTGGGAAAATAGCATCAACTGCCTGTCTTTATAGTTCTTGAATACACAATACCTATTATGCTATAAAAAATTACTAGACATGTAAAAGAGGCAAGAACATGTGACTGAGAAACATAAAAAAGAGACAATGGGAATGGATCTAAAGAGTATAATGCTACATGAAATAAGTCAGAGAAAGACAGATACCATGTGACTTCATGCATATGGGGAATTTAAGAAGCAAACAAATGAGCAAAGAGAAAAAGAGATAAACCAAAAAACAGACTCTTAACTATAGAGAATAAACTGATGGTTACCAGAGGGAAGGTGGGTAAGGGGATGGCTGATATAGGTATAGGAGATTAAGAGTACACTTAGTATGATAAGCACTGAGTACTGTATAGAATTGTTGCATCACTATATTGTACACCTGAAATGAATATAACAATATGTATTAGCTATGCTGGAATTTAAAAAGACAGAAGACAATAGAAGCTGACCCATAGATGATCTGGATGCTGACATTAAATAAAATCTTTTAAACAACTATTATAAATATGTGAAAGAAAATGGATAAAAAGATGGAGAATTTCAACAGAGAAAGGGTATTTATAAAAATAAATTCAAGTGAGCTCTCGAGAACTGAAAAATAAAATTTCTGAAGTTAAAACTTAATTAGATACATTTAATAGCTCTTTGGACACAGAAGAAGATAAAATTAGTGAACTCAGAGATAGCTCAATAGGAAATATCCAAAATGGTGAAAAAACTGAATAAAAATATGAAAAGAAGAGAGTATAAGAAACTTGTCAGAAGGGCTAACCTATGAATAATAGGATTTGTAGGAAAGAAGAGAGAAAATGAGGCAGAAGGGATACTTGAAGAAATATGGCTGACATTTTTTTTTCAAAATTGGTAAAAGGCATCAATCAGTATACAGATTTAAGAAGTTCAGTAGACACCATAGGAAATATGAACTTATCATAATCAAACTGCATAAAACCAAAGCTAAAGATACAAATTTTAAGAACAGCCATAAAAATGAGAAACATTATTTTCAAAGAAACAAGGAGATCAACTGCTGACTTTTCAACCAAAACTAGGAGTGATCAATGGTCAATAGGATTAATTCTTTAAATTGTTGAAAGAAAAAGAAAAAAAAAACTGCCAAATTAGAGCTCTTTAACCAGTGAAACTAACATTCAAAAATGAAAGTGAAATAAAGTAAGAAAAACAAAACTGAGAGAATCGGTTGCCATGACCAGAACTGAAAGATAGTAAAGAAAATTCTTTGGACTGAAATAAAATGATCCCAGATGGAAATATAGTAATGCAGGATGAGATGAAGAACACTGAAAAAGGTATATATGTTAGAAGATGTAAAATACTATTGACTTTTTTAGAACAACAAAAATTATTACATTGTTTGGTATTTATAACATGATAACCCGAGCTTAAAAGTGGCAGGCAGTAATTGGAGTTTACACTTGTAAAATTATTTTATTGCATAGGAAATTGTAAAAGTACTATATAAGATAGACTCCAGTAAGTTAAGGATGAACATTATCACTGTAAGCTAATCACCAAAGTATTTAAAAAGTATAACTAGAAAATTATTGTAGCAAATAAATGGATTAATTAATAAAAACTAGGCTTGATTATTTTGAAAGAAGGCAAGAAAGGAGAAATAAAGGAGCAAGGAAAAGATCGTGATAAATAAGAAATAAATAGCAGATTGATGGACTTAAATCCAACAATATCAAAGATTACATTAAATGTAAATTGACTTAACACTGAATTTAAAAAAACAAAGATTACTATCCTGAATTAAAAATAAGACCCAAGGGGTGCCTGGGTGGCTCAGTCGGCTAAGCGTCTGACTTTGCCTCAGGTCATGATCTTGTAGATCATGAGTTCGAGCCCCGCATGGGGCTCTGTGCTAACAGCTCAGAGCCTGGAGCCTGCTTGGGATTCTGTTTTTCCCCCCTCTCTCTGCTCCTCCCCTGCTCAATGTCTGTCTCTTTCTCTCTCAAATAAATAAATAAACATTAAAAAATAAAAAATGCCCAAGAATATACTGTCTTTAAGAAAATAAAAAGATACAGATAGTTTGAAAATGGAGGACAGAAAAAGACATATCATACAAGCACCAACCAAAAGAAAGCTGTTGTGTATATATCTATATCAGCCAAACTACACTTGAAGTCAAGGAGTATTACTAGAGATAAAGAGGAACATTTCATAATATGATAAACAGGTTAACTCAACAGTAAGACGTGATAATTCTAAATTTATAAGTGCTCAATATATATAAAGATTTATATATATTTATTTATAGCATTTATTATGTAAAGTTATGTATATATAGAGAGAGAATTGAAAGGAAAATAGATCAATCAACATGAAAGTTAGATGTTGTTATATACTTACTTCAATATCTGGCAGACATACAGCTAAAAAATTAGTAGGAAGATAGATTATTTGAATAATGCTATTAACCACTATGACCAAACTACATTTATAGAACACTCTTAACATTTCAGAATATACATCCATGTCCACTTAACACATGTATCAAAATAGATCATATTCCAGGCTCTAATGCAAGTTTCAAGAAATTTTCAATGGATTAAAATTGTACAGAGTTTGTTGTCTGACTACAGATGAATTAAACTGAAAATAAACAATAGGATAATTACAACAATCATCCAAAGTTTATAATTCTATATAATTAATGGACAAAAGGAAAAAAGTCACAGACGACTGTTAGAAAGTATTTTGAACTGGACAAATAGCATGAATATAATGTTTCAAAACTTGTAGGATGCAGTTAAAACAGTACTTAGAGGGAATTTTATACTTTTAAGTGAATATGAATATATTAGCAAAGAAGAAAGGCTGAAAATAATCTAAGCCTCTATCTTGTGGAGGTAAGAAAAGAAAAACAAAAGTAAAAGAAGGAAATAATAATTATAAAAATAGGAGTACAATGAAATAGCATATACAAAGATATACAAAAGAAAAAAAAATTATTCTTTGAAATTCATTCATAATATTGATTGACCTCCAATAAGATGATCAAGAAATGAGAGAAAAATAAAACTTAGCAATATCATAAATGAAAAAGTAGACATGGCTATAGCCTCTCAGATTATTACAATCATAACATTATGATATTATGAATAATTTATACCAATAAATTTGACAATATATTTTAAATGAATGAATTGATTTGAGGAAAATAAAAATTACTAAAACTGACACAAGCAGAAGTTAAAAATTAGAATAATCCAGTATCTACTAAGGAAATCTATAATTAAAAAGCATCTCACAGGGGTGCCTGGGTGGCTCAGTCGGTTAAGCAGCCAACTTCAGCTCAGGTCACGATCTCACGGTCTGTGAGTTCGAGCCCTGCGTCGGGCTGTGTGCTGACAGCTCAGAGCCTGGAGCCTGCTTCCGATTCTGTGTCTCCCTCTCTCTCTGCCCCTCCCCCGTTCATGCTCTGTCTCTCTCTGTCTCAAAAATAAATAAAACGTTAAAAAAAAAATTAAAAAAAAAAAGCATCTCACAAAAAAACCCTCCAGGTCTAGATGGGTTCACTGGTGAATTCTTCCAAACATTCCAAAAAGAAATAATACCACCTTACATAAACTCTTTTAGAAAATATGGGAGGGAGTAACACTCTTCAGCTTCTTTTGTGAGGCCAGCATAAGAAGGATATTACAAAAACTCAAGAAGGATATTACAAGAAAAGAAAGGTAGAGGATAGAGCTCATGAATACATATAGGAAAAGTCTACACAAATCATTAGAAAATTGAATCCAAATTGAGCAGCAATATGTAAAAAGAATGTCACATCAGAGCCATATGGGGTATATCCTAGGAATGCAAGGTTGGTTTAACATTCAAAATGCTATCTGTTTTATTTATGTATTAGCTGAATTAAGGACAAAAATCTCTGATCATTTCAGTAACTTCAGTAGAAGCATTTGATAGGATTCAATACCTGTTCAAGACAAAAACTGAAAAAAAACTAGGGATAGAAGGAACTTGCCTTAATCTGATAAAAGACAGCTAAAATATTCACAGCCAACATCATATTTAATGTAAAATTCTGAGCACACTTTTCCCCTAAATTCAAGAGTAAAACAGAGAATATATAACCTTTACCACTTCTACATAACATTGTATGTGAAAGTCCTAGACAGCACAGTAAGTCAAAGTAAAGGGTTAAAAGTATAAAGATAGGAAGGGAAGAAATAACACCATATTTGTTCAGAGAGAATATGATTATGTACATAGAAAATTCAAGAGAATACACAATTAGAATTAATACGCGTTTAGCAAAATCACTATGCAAAAATTTATTAACCTGATGTAGTTCCTTACATTACTGTGTCAGTATGTTTTAGGATTTTCTTTTTATAAACATCCTTAAACTAGATTTTTTTCATCTAATCTGAGAGTTTCCATCTTTTTAGCTGGCATTATTTGGATATATTTAGATACCTTCTAATACTTTATTTTATGCTTTCTATTTACCAGTTCTTTGTTTCTCGTGGTTTCCTTTCCTGACCTCAATGTGATTTAATATATTGATTGCCTTGTTTATACCTTTTACTCATTTAGTAGTTATATGTTTTAGTTATTTCTAGTGGTGACCCTTAAATATTTAACACACAAATTTGACTTTTCATAGTCTAAAATTAAGGTCTCAAAGAAAATTAAAGATCTCTACTGTCCTCCTGAATAGTACTAGAAAGTTAGGATGCTTTCACTTTCATCACTCCTTCCTACCTTATGTTCTATTTTTTGTCTACTACTTTAATTTCACCTTTCTTTTATAAACCCCCAAATTAGCCATTACCAGTTTTTACACGTAGCATTCTTTCATGCATTTCGCTTCTTCTAAGTTCAGTTTTCTTCTTCCAGAAGTATGAACGTTGGTAGCTTTTTCTGCAGGGCTTGCAGTTGGGAAATTCATTTCTTACATAGTTGAAAATGCCTGTGGTAGTCTTACTGGGTACAAAATTCTAGATGACAGTTATTTCCCCCCCCACTCCTTTGAGGACATTATTCTGTTGTCTTCTGGCTTCAGTTAATTAACAGACTGCAGCTGGCCCAACAGTTTCTCTGAGACAAGGTATCTTTTACTTATGCCTGCTTTTAGGATTTTCTCTTGTCTTTGATGCCCTGCAGTTTCACTACGATGTGGGTCAGGGTATCGATTTTTTCTTGTCTTGCTCAGTGCTATAATGTGTGGCTTTTATCAATTCTGGGAAATCTTAGGCCAAATTTGGATAAATTATTCAACTTCTCAAGGTGTTATTCCTCCCCTTGAAACTCTGCAATGTTCCTTCATTTTCTGACAGTATTATTCCTTGAGTCTGTCTCACTGTCCCTTGCACCTGTCCATGATTCAGTTTCCATATCTGTCTGCTCAAACTGGTGATCCTCTTTTTTTCATAACTCAACCTAATTATCATCTATTCTCTGAAGCTTTTCCTGAAACCTCTTCTTCCCCCAGTCACTGTGTATCCACTCTTTCCTGCTCATACATCTATCAGTTGATTGCATTTACCTATTTATGTGTAAATCTCCCCCTACTAAACTCAAGTTTCTAGTGGGTAGCTCTCTTTGTATTTACAATGACAGGCACTTAGTATGGACTGTGTAAATGTTTGGAGATTGGATGAATGAATGAATCAAGAAAATGAATGTAAACACTATCTACCTCTTAGGGGTCCTGTAACAACTAAATATATACCATATGGGAAAGCACCTGGCAAATAACAAGTGCTAATCTGTTGTTTGAACTGAATGCAATTCATGCATTATTTTGGTACCGTGGGTTATGTACCAAATTGGTTGTTACTTTAAATTTCCTTATTCCATATGGCATAAAGCAGAGTTCTTAGTGTTCTTTGATCATAATGAAGTACTTTTTTGGTTTTGTGCCTTTCCTTCCAATTGCTATACTTCTCAAAGCATTAAACACACACACACACACACACACACACACACACACACACTATACAAGGAGTTCTATGAGCTTCATATAGTTTACCAGCTATTACATTCTGTCCTGAAAACTCAGTGCATTTATAAATGCTACTCTCCCATATAGCTTAATGGCTTTCTCCTTCTCTCTCCTTTAGTGTCTGTCCTAATTTTACCTTATGAGGTAGGCCTTTGCTAACTCTCCTCATAAAATAGAAAACTTCTACCCCACTCCCATTCTCGATCCCCTTTACCTGCTTTATTTCCCTCTGTACACTTGTCCACAAGTGAAATATATATTTACCTCTTTTATTATTAGCTGCCCATCCCACACGTAGTAGCATATAAACCTCTTAAAAGTAGCAATTTTGCTTTATGCCTAGAACAGTGTCTGGAATACAATAGGTGCTGAATAATATTTATCGAATAAATGTATCAGCGTAGGTGCCACTGATTCTCATCGGTAAAATCCTAGGGCTACAAAAACAGACACCATGCAGCCATTCTGAGCATTGTAGTCTTCAACACTTCTCTTGATCTGGGATGCGATTTCAAAACTTGACTATTTTGTTTTTCCTTAGAACTGAATGCCTACAGCATGATTTCATCCTGAAAACTAAAGAAATCACTTCCTCTCCTGGCAGGCACCTAAACCAAGTTCTGAGCTGGCTGTGTACAAAGCCCGTCTGTTCTCTCCTGGTTTAAAGACAGTGGCCGTTCCTGCCCGCATTTAGCAAGCTTGATTTTGCTTTCTGTTTTCTTTCACCCCTCAAGGAAAATTTACATATCTTTTCTACCCATTTTATCATTTTGATCTTGGCAAGAGCTTTCAATTCATACTGTGTGGGTACTTGTGCAGAGGAAGTACCCACTTACAGTGTCTACAAGAAATAAATTATTATTTCACAAAAACAAAGATGTAAAGCTGTAATTCATCTGTATGAGAGGAAGGTCGGAAAGTGATAAAGGTGATAACTTGCCGAAGGCCACATAACTAACTTTTGCAACATAAGTGGGTCTAATGCCCACATCCTCCAATTCTCAGTCAAGTTCTTCATACTTTTCTGCCTGACTTTTCTTTAATAAGTTCATTCCTGTTTCACCTACTACCTCTGCCCCTCAATTCTTATTTCATTTGTGTGTATCTCTGTGGCATCAGATGCCTCACCTCAACCTTCAGCTGTCAAACTGCTATCTTGATTTTTTGGGTGTCATCAAGCTTCCGTCTTCACATTCAGCATGACTACACACAGTGTGGCCTTTCAGCTAAGCTGACATTCCAAGGTCAACTCTGTAGCCAATGGAAACCCATGGCCCAAGAAGTCTGACACCCTCCCCTTCACTTGTGGGAGAGCTTGCCTCTGCCTGCTTTCCCTCACCGGGGATGTTGCTGCCCTCAGCTTGCTGAACCGTACTGTCAGATTACCAATGAACAGTGGCTCTGGTAACTCAGTGGACACTTAATACTCGCCACTAAAGGTAACTGGTGGGGGGCACCTTCTGGACTTAGGTCTGAAGACTGGGGCTATCATTGGACTGGCAGTGCCTCCTAGTGGCCAAGCCTCCAAAGGGTTCCAACAGAAAAGTGGCCAGTGTGGCAGCAGCCCACAATGGCAACCCCTTTCTTCTCCTTCCTCTGAGTCTTGTCCCCCAACCTGTTTTTAGTTCGTCCAGCCTTGCCTCATACAGTGAGCATTCACTGCTGGTCAAATCATCCAGTACCTGTCTTTTCAGTATTTTGCTGACTGAATTCCCAAACATGACCGTGATGTTGAAAAAAAAAAAATTGGGAGGGGGCATGGAAATAGAAATATTACAAAGTCACCACTGTCACTGGAGCAGGTCAATTTGAAAAGTGCTTTGTAATAACTTTTTTCCTTCCTGTAAGCTCCGTGGTAGCTCTGACACTCCTCCTCTTGTAGGAGACTTCAGCTGCCCAGGAGTGCCAAATCATCCTCCCGATCTCATTCTTATTAAGCTTCATGAGTAGTTTCAGTTATGTTACAGAGATACGGAGAGAGGCTCGGTTTCTCTGGAAGCTTGCATCCTAAAAAGAATACGCATCATCTCAAAGATCCCATTTTAAAGTGTATAATCTTCATAAAATGAAAGATAAATCATATCTACAGCATAACCTTGAGACTCCTGTCTTTAAGTCCTCGCTGGTACAGGATGTGCAAATGTAGATTTGGGTCTGGCAAGGAATGTCTCTGGGAACTGTGGAAGAATCGTGAAGGCTCCATTTGTCCCCAAGGGACAGAGAGGAATCCTGTGTCATGGATAATGCCATGCCACAACAAATAAAATGGGAACTCTTCCTTCTGTATGCCCCTATGGTTCCCAAGGTGCCCTCTGTCCCCATGTTATGTTTTGTCTCCTCAAGGGTTCCTTCCACCAGGACTGTCTTTCCCCAGATAATGCCCAAATTCAAGGCCTTCCTCTATGCCATCTCTCTTTTCTTCATCAAAATGTACCTATCCCCTGTCCATTCTCTCAAAGCCTTGGTGTTTAATCTGATGAAGTATTTCATGGTAAGGTTTAAATAGTAGGACACCTCCCATTGGCATCTGCATTGTGACTGGGGACTTGAATCTTGATTCACTGGGATTGGAAACCAGCTTTGTATCTCCCAAATGATACACACTGCCCACCTCCATCTCCCCCCAACACTCAGTCCCAAAGATGATGTTGTTGAGGCAGAATGCCCTTTTCTTCCCTGGCTTCTTTCTGGTGCCCCCACAACTGACCTCTCTTGGAATATCAGTGCAGTGACAAATAACTCCATGTGGGGAAGTCCAAAGGCTTTGAACCAGAGCCTACAGGCACCACATTCTGACTGATATGTATTCGTTCAAACCACAAACTGAGCTGGAGAAGAGGGGCAACAGGAGAAATACACAAGACCTACTGAGCAGCAGGATTTCTTTACTGATTGTGGCTTGCCAACAAAGGTTTTGGATAGCCGTGGAATATTCCAGAAAGAGGAAAAGATCTGGCGATTGCTTGGAAGATGCCAGGCAATTAAAATAAACCGTGGCTGGAATGTAAAGAATTGGGGAAGAGAGAGGTGAATGAGCAACGGGGACAATTAGGGGGCATCATGCTGAAAGCCTGCCATCTGTGCTGACATCAACTGCGTCTTACCCAACAGGTTTCTTGGGTGTCTAAGAAATTTCTAGAATATGCACCCCGTGTCAGGAACTCCCAGGAACAGCCCGAGTGCCGCACTCTGATCCCCGCCCTTGGCCCTTTTCCCCTCCTCTTCTCCCACGCCTCCCACACCTGGCCTGCTTTTGTGCCTCCCGGGTCAGAGCCGCCTCAGCCGTCTCCAGGGCAGGCCCCCAGGACGGACGCCGAGCCCGCGCTCTCGCATCGAGCGGCGCCCGCATCCCTGTGCGCGCAGGCAGCCCCGGGGCCGCGCCGCGCTGATTCGCTGCCGCGGAGACTGCGGCGCCCGCGACGCGCCCGCCCCTTGCCGCGCGCCGGCTGGTGCAGCCTCAGTCAGTCTGCAGCCGCGCGGCCACGGTGAGCCCTGCCGCTGCAGCCGGGGCGCAGACCCTGAGTGCCAGCTCCGCGCCCCCGAGGAGAGCAACGGCGAGCCTCCAAAACCCGCACGATGCAGGCCACTGCCGATTCCACCAAGATGGACTGTGTGTGGAGCAACTGGAAAAGTCAGGGTATTCTCTTTATTTCGGTAGTGCATGCCTGCGGTGCACGGGAACCCCGGGACCCGGACTCGGCCATTGTGCATCATTTCACCTGTGGGACCTATGCATGCTTTATACCCAAGAGCTTTGTGTTGGGGGGAGTAAACTTGTCATGTCAAAAATCAAAATGGATGGTGTTTGCATTCTTTTTCTTTTTTTTTTTAACCCCCCCCCGCCCCCACCCCTTTGTTTTCTTGTTGTAATGCTAGAAATTTAAATAATGCATCAGTTGCCTCTTCGGGGAGCTCTTTCGGGATCCATTGATCATTCAGTACTTGTTTAATCTGTTCTCCTCCCCGGAGTTGAAATGCTTTCTTATTGTTCCATGAATCCCGTTGCATTTAATTTCTGCAGAAAGGTTGAAATCTCCTGGTAGAAGCATTAAGTGAGAGGGCTCTAGTGCATCCTTTTAAGAGGGACACACCCATTTCAGGGTGGTTATTTGTGGTCACACAAAGGAGCCTGGAAATGCAGTCTGGCTCTCGAAATCCTGAAAATATGATGGCGTAGCCACATATTAGGATGGCTCACTTTGAAATATTTCAGGGTTTTTTGTCTGTCATTGGAGTAACCTGTAACTACTATTTATTAATAATGGGTATCTGTGGAACAAGTAGAGGGGAAATAAAAGCAGTGCCCAGTACCCTCTGGCATAGCAGATTTATTTTGAAACAGTCCATATTAGCACTGGGTGTGGCCACCCTCCAGCCTCGCTTGGATTGCTTTTCAGCCATTTTTATTCAGCCTCATACTTCACACATCCATCTCCTTTGTTACATTAAGATTCTCTCCTTCACCTTGCTCAGTGTGAGATTATGAGGAGAAAGAGAGAATTTGGAAGAATGAATTATGTGTTGTAAACTCTGGTGTTTGTGAGATGAAGTGTCTTTTAATATTTAACAAATAAGGTTCTGAAGAAGGCGCTTTTGACTTAACCTGAAGGGTTGCAGCGTCCCTCAGGGGACCAAAAATACTCTGGAGCAGAAGCTGGTGTGTTTTGTTTTTTTTTTTAAACCTGGCATCTTCCCCTTGTCATTTTATATCACAGAAGGAATAGGATGGCTTTTCATCTTTAGAGCCCCTGTAGGATTTTTTTCAGTAAATTTTTTAAGCAAAGAAAAAGTAAAGACCAATCTCAGAATTAAGAACACTTTGGCTGTCTCTTATTTGTTGGTTCGGGTGGCGGTGACATAAAACAGAATTGTCGAGTTCAAATTGTGTAGGTCTATTGGAAATAACAACTGTCAAAAGTAAATAAATGGGCCTAATAAATTTAAAAGCTAGGAAGTAAGAAATCTCCAGCAGTTCAGGGGCATAATTTTAGAGAATGATGCCAATGACATGAAATAGCATGTTTTATACAGAAGGCAGTTGTGAAAATTCTTGGTGACCATTCTTACGCGTTAAACTCCTCTGGTTTATTTGATACACACTTAAACAACTATAGATTGGCATAATATCAAGTTTAGTTGAACACGAGGACATAAAAAAGTTGGCTTTTAGACTATTATGGGTTTCTTCTATTCTGACCAAAAGTAGATGCCAAAACATGGCAGATTTTCTTTTTTGTTTGTATACGATACAAGATGCTATTTCATTACAGTTCTGTGGGTTTTCCTCACTTGACCTTCTCACTGCAGGGGTTAAAAAGGTACATGGCTGTTGATAATCAGAAAATAACGCAAATGTCATCATTTGTCTATTGAAAACAATCATTTTCATTTTCAATATAAGGCCACTTGTGAAGATTAATGCAAGATCGTTGAAGGTCTTTTACACTCCGTGACCTTTAGTAGTTTTCAGTACCATTGATTTCCTTTTGTCAGATAGAACAAAGCCATCATCTTGAAAATTGACTGATAACTGGGCGGGTGGGTTTATAGGCATGAGAGAGGAATAGTAAGAAGTGAATTATTCCTTTTTCTTTCCACTAGGAGAACTTTGCATTTAAACTAAATCTACAATAAGATTTTTGTTTAGCATTTTCAATGCATCTTCTTAGTTCCCTCATTATCAAAAACAGTTCTTAACCCTGGCTACACATTAGTATCATCTGGGGAGCTTTTAAAAATACAAAGGATGCCCACCCCTAGGGGTTCTGATTCAATTGGGTCAAGTATCAGTATTTTTTAAAAGATCCTCAAGTGAGTTTAATACATAATCAGGGTTGAAGTCACTGGTGCGTAGTGATTCTTAGTGAGCCCAGTCCATAGACCTGCAGAGCAGGGTCGAGTATACAAATGATGAAATGGGTGTGATCCAGGAGCATCTGTGAATTACCGTTGCAGGAGGCAGTGTAACATTGTTGAGAAGGTCCTCCACAAGTATTATGGGTGAAAGTGTTGCTTATAAAAAGAAATAAAGGAAGTGAGCTTCAGGTTTTTTACATATTCTTAAACATTCCGTGGAGAAATTGCAGCCCATTGAACATTTCATGAAGACTCTACTGAAACTAATACAATTGTCATAAGAACTGCAGTACACATGCAAAAGGAACCTTATATTTACTTTATTAATATGCATGATTTCAGCTAGAGACAAGAACATTTAAGGAGACTAAAAAGTTCACATTATGCTAGTACAAAGATTTTGTAATACATATAAAATGTATAGATGACTATATACATTACAGTACATTAGTACATTAATGTATACCTTACAAAGATTTTGCTTCCAATTAAAAAACATGATACAACTACCCCTATATTGGTTAATAAAACAAAGCCCACCCAACTCAGTGAAAGTAAAAGGAGAATAAAACAATCGCCTAATAAAACACCTCTGTAGATAGTAATCTTACAGATCACAACAATACTAATATTTATCGGGCACTTTTACTGAATGCTTTACTTGGATCATTGCACTTAATCCTCACAAATCCTATGATGTGTAAGTTCTATTATTGTCTCATCTTATAGGTGATGAGCTAAGGCTTCCACCAAGGCACATGGCTGGTAATGCCAGAGGAGACTAGATTCGGGCCTAGGCTATCTGACCACAGATCCCCTCGCTTCTCACTGCTCTGCCATCTGCCTCAATGGTAGATGGCTTTTTCCTCAGTGGTTTTTCTAAGAATATGAATTATGTAGGTGATGGTGATTTTGTGGGCCTAGTAACTCATCACATTTACATAGTTTTCATTTGCCGCATATCTTCTCATTTGAACTTTCAGTTTACTCTTGGACATCATGAGGCTCAAAGAGGATAAGTGATTTATCCAAGGTTTTTTGATAAGTGGTGAATTGAGTGGTGAAAAGGTGACTGCTTCAAATCCAGAACTCTTCCCGTGACAGCACTCCACCTCTTTTTCTCATGCTGAGTTATAGAGTAAACTTTCATGTACTCCTGCTGAGATATTTTCACATAGTTTCTCCCTTTACAGACAGCAAAATTTCAGTGATCTTGACCAATTTATGCTATTATGGTAATCCTCACCATCATCATCAACTCATCATCCACATTTCTCTGTAAATATTAGCTATGTCCCAGTAACTATCCTAAATGCTTGTTACATGTATGACTCCCATTTTACAGAGGAAGAAACTGAGGGTTTTGAGGCAGAGAGGGCTTGGGCTTGCCCTTGGGCTTAACTGGGTCCCAAACACAAGGCAGTCTGATTCTGAAACCTGTGCTTTTAATGACTTTACTATACTGCCTAAATCCAAATGGTACTATGGCAGGGGAATAAAGTTTGAGCAAAATCCTTCATCCATATTATTCCATTCGTGCTCTAAAGATAATTTTTTCCAGATATCATTGTACTCAACAAATTCATCTGGCAGGATGCTTGGTAATACAGTGGGGTTAATACTTGTCACCTGTTTGGGGCTCCTGCTCAACTCCCACTTGACTCTGTGTTGCAGCATTCTGTAATTAAAGCTTTCCCAGCATGTAAAATATTAATGAAGGGTGAAACACTAAAAGTGTTTCTGGTTTTTTATAAAATAAAATATTTTATGCTGGTCTGCAGTGTTCTGGGGAAATGCTATTCATGGTGGTCTATTCTGAAAGATGCTAGTTCAGAACAGCCAAGCATCCCAGAATACACAGAAAAAAATATCTGTTTTAGCTACAGTAATTGAAAGAAATGCTTGTATTTTGAAAAGGGCATTTGGTAAAGATAATACATACGTAAAGGCAGATCATTACCACCTTTTATCAAATACCTTCTATTTGGGCTCAATCTCATTAGAATCCTGTACAAATATTACAACATAAGCATTACACTTGCACACTCCCTCTCTGCAGATTGTAATGAGATCCAGTGGGGAAACTGGCTTAGCTGGGGATCTGGGGATTTTTTTTTTTAATGAAACAAAACTCACTATACAGATAATATACCAAATATGGGTAGTTACTACTCCATTGCAAAATAAAACTCTACTTTGTCACAGTGTATGATTATTTTCAAGAGAGTCTTTATAAGGGAATATTCCAAAGTTTGAGGAGAGAATGATGGCTTTATTTTTCTCTAAAAGTGATACATGCATATTATGAAAATTTCCATTTGTACAAAGAAAGGTTCAAAGCCGCAAATCACCCAAAGTCCTACCACCTACAGTTAATCAGTGTTAATATTTTGCTGAATATTGCCCAGTATCTCCATACCATGTAACGTGAAGCTAGAGGACTGGGTTGGCAACAAAAACAGCTTTTATGAAACAAGATTATATGTGTCTCAAAAAATAACTTGAAGTAATCTAATGGAAGAAACTGACACGAAACTCGGAGAATTGCTGAACTTCAGATACATGTTTCTTTACTGTATGAGCTATTCCTTCCTAAAATTAAGAAAAAGTCTATGAGATACATCAATAGATTAGGATAATTTTTTACTTTTATGTTTGGGTTTTAGACTGTACTGATGGACTCTGTGCAGTGTCTAACTTTGTTTTTAGAGGAAGACCCATCACAAGTGAGAAAAACTTGACAAAAATGGTGATCTAAATCCACATCTCCAAATCTATTATTTTTCTCAGATTTCCCTGAATTAATATTTAGTTCATTAAAAGAACACAGGTGCTGGGTGGCTCAGTCAGTCGATTTGGGCTCAGGTCATGATCCCAAGGTCTTGGGACTGAGCCGCACATCAGGCTCTACACTGAGCACGAAGCCTGTTTAAGAGTCTCTCTCTGTCTCCCTCTGCCCCTCTCTCACGCTTGCATGTGCTCTCTCTTTCTCTAAAATGAAATAAAATAATTAAAAAACAAAAATATTCCTGATACTCTATGAGTAAAGCATTAGGATTATGATTGCAGATTCCTAGTCCATCCTTAATGAGCAGGCCCCTTTCTTAATCATTTTTAAAAGGTTTCTCTCTTCCTCTCTCTCCCTCTCCCTCTCTCTCCCTCTTTCTCTCCCTCTATTTCTCTCCCTCCCTCCCTTTCCCTGCCTCCTTCTCTCCCACTTTCTCCTTATGTTTGAAATGATATTCTTTACTCATTTCTCTTTCATATTTAGACTAGTTAATACGTTTTGGGAACAGAATCTATGAAGTAATTGATACATTTTAAATCACCTTACAATAGAATTAAATCCTAAAATTCACTGAATCCAGCAAACAAAAGCTAACATAGGTGGATAACTCCCAGGACATCGCCTTTCTTTTTGGAAATAAATGTACATCACCACAAAATTTCCCATCCTTCTCAACTTGATTTCCTAAGTTGTGTACGCATTTGGCCATGTATTAACATTTACATATTGTCACCTCTCCATTTCTTATGAAAGTACACACAACCGTCCAAAGAAACAGGATTGCCTTATAATTAAGCTCACAGTTTGAAAGTCAAGAATTAGACATTAATAATCCTTTAAAAGCCATCTTTTGTCGAGATGACAATTAATAATAATTACATTAAAACCTTGGTCATTGTAAATGTATTCCAAATTTATAGCATATATTCCAAATAAGAAATTTGCTAGAGGTTTTAGAACTTAGAAGTAGAGTTCTGTTTAAGCTATTTGTTTAGCTATATGTTTAAGCTCTATTTTTAAGTTAAATCTGAGTGAAGTTGTCTTATAATTCAAGCACTCCTTGCCCAAACTGATGTTATAATTCAAGCTCTTTGCCCAAACTGATGTTAATTTTGAACAGATGAAAAGTACAAATGTAACAAGCTTTAATTTTTAGAATTTATTAACAGTTCCACCCATTTTGCAATGAGTATGTCTCGCTTTCAAGATCAAATATAGTGGTAACAAGTATTAAGGTGGACATAATGTTTTATCGACTGGAACAGAGGTACCATGAGAGAGCATACCTTTGCCTTATCTTTTTAGTTCAAAAAACATTTTGCCATTATGGTTTTGGTCAAAAATTTTAAATATAGTCCGTGTCTATAAAGAAGCAATAGCTGTCTACCTCCGTGGTTCTTTTCTATTCCAATACAATGAAGGATTTTAAGATGTGGCCCAGACAAGGGCCCAGACAATTGTGACTGGTTACCACCAACCAAATGAACAGTTTTGATTTTGATCAAGTCAGAAAGCTTAAAGAAAGGAAAAGCACATGAGGACATCCATTACTTACTACCTTGCAGATCTTTCTGTGTGCTTCCCTCAGCTACCGTGTGCCCAAAGCCTATCTTTCTCTCCATATGGTCATCTCTTCTTTTGATGCCAGTTGCCCTGTTGAGACCCCTCCAAATGAGTCCATTTGCTAAAAGATTTAGCAGGAGGATCTGGCCACACTGTCTTCAATACTGGCCCCTGCTGTTTCATTTCCTGGCCAATTCTACCCCATCCAGGTGACAACGGGCCTGAGCACCACTGCGTTCATTTCCAAGCACAGGGAGAATGTGGTCCTACTGGTTAGAAGTAGCATGGGGATTAAATGCTCTGTTCTTTTACTGTCTACACAGAATGCCAGGTGTAATGTATCTACTCATTCAAAACATCTGCTGAATTATTTAAACATCCAGAAATAATAGTATTGGCATTTTTCTCTTCACAGTCATATTGACTGCATTTAAGCAGTGAGAGGGAAGAGCCTGGAAAATGGAATCACTGCAGGTGTTTTTATCAGCAAAGGTCTCTTCCATCAGTTTCCCTCTGGATTACCATTTAAAGTTTAAATATATGTAGGAGCCTATTTCATAGCAAAGGAAACTCATGGAGTAGTTGACTAGGAGATGTCATCTTTGAAGGTCACCGTGCATGTTTAATGTCTTGTATGACATCAGTTCCCATTATGTTTCTCTGGTTTGATGGCAAACGAGGGAAAGTTAAAGTAGGGAAAGTTACTGCTGTTTCTTTTTTTTTTTTTTTTTTTTTTTTTGCTGTTTCTTTTTGTTAGCTCTTTATGGTGTGATATTTTGTTGGCCTGAAAAAGGCGGTGAAAATCAGAGAAACTGGCTGTCACTGCTTTGGACACTGGGTTGTAAAGAAGTGAGGTTTTTTGAGCCTCTAATCCTTTTCAGAAGGTGGTCAAGTACTGTAGTCAATTATTGGAAGCTTACTAAAATGTAAAGTCAACAGCATGTAATTTTTCAACAGTCCTTTCAATGAAATGCTGATACTATCTATAAACAGGATTTTCTCCCTTGGCCTTTTATAAAGTAGCACTTACTTATCACATAGCAAGTGGTGCAGTGCTGCCCGAAATCTTTACTGGACCAAGATGGACTATAAATAAACACATTTAAGAATATGGTGCAATAATGCAGATAATTGTGCACAATTTATTGCCATTTCATTGTTATCCATTTATACCACATTTTGCCTTATAAATAAAATATGAGTAGCTGCACCACTGCCTTTCATTTCGTACATTTTTAATAAACTTTCTGAATACTGTACCGCTATTGGATCATATAATTGACTACACTTAAAATGGTTTCCTCAACCAAAACATTTTGGGCAGCAGCTAAGGGCTCTCTCTCTAGAAGTTTGACATAGCATTTTATTTCCATTTAGCTATTAACTCAAACCTTGGATCACTTCTATTTTTTCTTTTCTGTTCTTGATTGGATTGTGGAAATTAAGGATAGCTCTGATTTCTGCATTCGAAATCAGGAATCTTCAAATCTGCCAAATTTGCCAGTTCACCCTTGACTGAATTAGTTCTAGGTGAGCCCCAGGCAAGCTGCAGTGGGTTCTCCCACATGTGGTTTGGGGACTAAGATGAGATCACCAAGCCCAGTCCATTTATCAATTGATAGGATGTACTGGTCTCTCATTTCAAAGCCAATGCATTGCTCCTTGGTTTTTAGCAAAGTGACTTTGGTTTTTGCAATTGACAAAGCAATACAGTAATTTACCAAAAACTATGGGGGTTAATTTGTTGCAGTTATAGAGTTACTTATATTTTTTTTACTTTGGTTTTATGGAAAATTTATTCAAATACCCATTTTTTCTGGATCAGCTGCTATAACCTTCCTACACAAGTTTACATCACTCTGAGCAGAATTAAAATGTGAAAAATCATCATTTACACAGCAGATTGGAACACAGAAATTCTCTTCTCTGATCACACTTCACCACTTCCTACCCTTCCTACTGAATCATCACAGGCCATTTGCTGTCACTCTGACCACACACAGCCATTGCCATTCCCCCAGCGCATCAGTTTCCAACGGTCTTGGCTGCTTGTCATTCACTAGAGATCCTTGACTTTAGCCAAACCCTCTTTATTTTCTGGCAGTCCTTTTATTGATTCCTTTCTGAATTTAGACTGTATTTTTCTAGATCAGCACTGTCCGATACAAATATAATGTGAGTCGTTACCTAGAAATTTTAAATTTTCTAGTAGCTTCTTCATTAAAAAGTAAAAAGAGGGGCACCTGGGTGGCTCAGTCGGTTAAGCATTCGATTCTTGATTTCAGCTCAGGTCATGATCTCATGGTTCATGAGTTTGAAACCCATGTCAGTCTCTGTGCTGACAGTGTGGAGCCTGGTTGGGATTTTCTCTCTCCTCTCTCTGCCCCTTCCACTTTCTCTCTCTCTCAAAATAAATAAAATTAATAATAGTAATAATAAAGTAAAAAAGAAACAAAGTTAATTTTGATAATATATTTAATCCAACATATCCAGAGTACTAGTCTTTCAACAATAAAATCAATATAAAAAGTATTATATGTATAATCTACATCCTTGTTTTGGATTAAGTCTGAAATCCGATAGGTAGTTTACAGCACGTCTCATTTGGGACTAGTCACATTTAAGGTGCTCAGTAGCCACATGTGGCTCATCACTACTGTATTAAACAAGGCAGGTTTGGACTTTTCCTAAATTCTTCAAGCCCCATCCTTATCCTCCTCCGTCTCAAGAAGACCTCATAACTCATTTTCCAGGATTTGAGTAAATCTACCTCAAGCCACTTTACGTCACTCTATGTTGTTCCCTTCCCACCTCAACACATATCTGTAGCCACACCCATACATTCCCAAAATGTCTCTCCCTCTTTGCCCATTCTTTTCATTCTTCTCCCTTCTTTGAAAACAAAGAGCTATGGTTAATCCCATCCTTTTGCCCCTTCTCTGAGACTTTGCTCAGCCAAATCTCCCCTCTTTCCAGGATCCTCACTCCTCCCTTTCTATTAATATCCCCAGGCTTTGCTCAACCTAAAGGTTTGCGTTTGCTGCTACTTGCCCAAACTACCATTGTATTTGCCATCTTCTTCATTACTTTGAACTTCCCACCATTTATCCAACCCTTTACAATATGGCTTCCATCCTCACTACTGCTGATACTCCCTGCCAAGTTATGAGTGACCTTCCAGTCTCCAAATCCAGGGTCCTTTCTCGGTTATCATTTCCCTTGTTAGGTCATCAGCACCCCTCACTGTAGTCTACCCTTTTGTCCTGGGAAGTTTCCTTCTTCTTGACTGCCATAACCTACACTGTTGGGGTACCCATTCTGACACTCAGACAGGACTCCTTTGATATGCTCCATTTATTTCTTTGAATCTTAAATTATGGTTGCATTCTCAGTTGCATTTCTTAGTCTCTCCTGTCATGGGGGCTTCCTCCACTCTCATGGCCTCAATCGTGCTTTCTACTCATATTCAGCCCTCCTTACTAAATTTCAGTCTTGCGTTTCCAGTTTCCTACTGTGCATATTCATCTCAATATCATTGGAATATGATATTACTGACCATTTAACTCAGGGCTTCTGTGACAAAGCCTATAGAAAACCCAAATTATTTGGTTTTTAAGCTTTATGAAATTTAGGAAGTATTGTAACTGTCAGCTTCATCTCACCTGTGATCCCTATCCCATCTCTGCCCTAGACTGTGTCAAAATGCCCTTTTTTGATGTCATCGTGTTAGAACCTGGAGGTTTAAAAGCAAGTGTCCACTTTATCCCAAACCAGCTCCCACTCCGATTTCCTGTTTTTGTCAGTGATATTAATCACTCAGTCACCCAGCTTTGAAATGTTGCCTTCACCCTTAATTAGCTCTTCCTCCTTTCTCCCACAGCTAATTAGTCACCCTTCTTGTTGACTAATCCTTCATAATATTTCCCTTTATCCACTCCATCTCCTTAACAAATTGTTCACTACATTCACAAACCATCCCACATCCTCTTTCATCAATTCCAGCACCGTCCCTTCCTTGAGCTCAACTTTTGCCACTTCCAACAGCACAAAATGTATTGGTACTGATTCAGCATTTTGTAAATGAGCATCAGTCTTCCCAGCTAGATCTTAAGTCCCTTAAAAGCAGGAACGGAATTGTATGATCTCTTCGTTCTTGGTTTCACTAGATGAATAGATGGCCAATAACTATTTACTGTTGATAATGACATGTTGTCACCTAAAAGTTTTTTTTCACATTCAATATCTAGCTCTGGAAGCAGATTTAAATAAATCAGGTTGCTCAAATTAATTTTGCATACTTTGGGGAATGTTTAACCTATAACCATATAATGCGAGAGAGGCAACTGTTTTCTTCTGGAAAAAGCATCAAACTTAGGGTTTGAACTCATTAACTAGTCAGTACACAAGTTTCTTAACTTTTAGCTTCTTTATCTGTTATACGTAGACCTATCCAGCAGAGTTGACTGTGAGGTGTAAATGAGATAGTATCAGAGGATGCTTTGAACATTTCAGAATCTACGTAAATAGCTTATGGTATCGGAAAAGCACTCAGAATAAACATCCCATTGATGTTGTAAGATGAATCTTTTGCTAACCTCCTAATTAGAAACCTCTAGCAATCTTTTTGTTTTATTTTTATTTTTTATTTTTTTGAGAGAGAGAGAGAGAGAGAGAGAGAGAGTAGGGGGAGAGGCAGAGAGAGAGGGAGATACAGAATCCAAAGCAGGCTCCAGGCTCTGATGTGTCAGCACAGAGCCTGACACGGGCCTCGAACCCATGAACCATGAGATCATGACCTAAGCCAAAGTCGGAAGCTCAACCGACTGAGCCACCCAGATACCCCAGAAATCTCCAACAATCTTAACACGTTGATGGAAAGACCTGCTGTGTAATGACTACACCAAACTAATTTAGTTGATAGTTCACATTCTCTGCCCATAGTCTCTTCACATAAAGCCCTTACCTGGTGCCTGCCATTCTTGGCTATTTACACAGGTGTCCAGAGACTGAGAAGGCTTTTCTAGAAGGGTACACCGTTTTTAACAAGTGTTAAGTGACTTATCAAGTGGGGGTCCACTTGATAATACCAAACTTTATATTTTCTTTGCCTGAAAGTTTCTCGCAGGGTCTCCCATGCCACTTCACATCATCTCAGAGGTAGGTAAGCCCACCTTCTCTAGTACTAAGGAGTGCCCCCTTTAGCACAAATCATTCTGTCTTATAATGTATTTGTTTCTAAACGTGTCTGCCATGTGAATCTAGGGGTGTCATGAAATAGAAGATTACGACTTATTTGTGGGTGGGTTTTCTTTCTTTCTTTCTTTTTTTTTTTTTTTTAACAATTCATTGATTTTTATATCCCTGGGACTTAGCACAAAGCCTGGCACTTAAAATAAAGTTCTTACTCAATAAATACTGAATAAATGAATAAAATGTAAAAGAGGCAACCCTGCAGATAATGGTGATGTTTTAGTCTTTTTGTTCTCCTTCCCTCCCCCCACCTCCCCAACAGAATAAATGCTAGGAGGCTTCAGTTCCCTAGGGACCTTTAGCCCTGCTGGTCTGGACTTCCCTCAATGTGTTAGTCCAGATCCATTCAGCAACAGGGGGGCGCTAGGCTTCTGGGAACATCCCTTCTCCCACTTCTATCACCTGCCCTCAGAGGCCCAGGGGTTTCTTGTTGTCATGTCTTCCAAAAGATCGGTCCCTCTTCTCTGTCTGAAAAGGAGTATTACTTTGGTGCTCTTGTCTCAACAAACTCGTCTAAAACAAAACACAATTGGTAAACTCATTTGAATTTTGTTGTTAACGGTGAGCTCATCTTCAGTGTATTATCCCCTTCTTTAAAAAAAAAAAAAGATAAAAAGTATTAACCCAAAGCAGTGAATTTCTAATAGTAGAATGTCAGTCCATGTGACTGGTGCTTGGGCCTGGGAGAAGAGAGGGGCTTTAGAGCAGCAGTGCTTTTCCTTTGCCCCTGGAAACCTACTTGTAGAACCAGCCCCACTCAAGAGAAGAAAAATCTTTTGTTTCACACCAAAACACGCTTGTGATTCTCTCCTCTACTTCCTACATCACAAAAGTGTTGTAAGAACAAATTTTTGCCCAACAAAATGGCAGACTAATCTTGTGTGTTAATGTCACTGGTGGACCAGGTCATGGTGGATATGGAGCCGGTGGAGATGGATGACAGATCAGCTCAAAAGGAAGTTCTCTCGGGGCGCCTGGGTGGCTGAGTCGGTTAAGCATCCAACTCTTGATTTTGACTCAGGTCATGATCTCACGGTTTATGAGATCGAGCCCCACATCGAGCTCTGCAATGTGGAGCCTGCCTGAGATTCTCTCTCTCTCCCTCTCTTTCTGTCCCTCCCCCCCCATCAAAATAAATAAACTTTTAAAAAAGTAAATTCTCCTCCAGCTTCACACTGCTGAGGTATCCTCAGCCTGTTATAAAAGAGCCCCCACCCCACCCCTTAAGTCCTTGATTTCCTCTCCAGCCAGCCTGAGGTAAAACTGTTGCGGAGGGTTAAAACTTGGCTCCGCAACACTCCTTATATCCCCTCTAGAACGTCAGAGAGTTGTCACAGGCTATGTGACCTTTTCAGTACTGTTCCTTCAGCTAGCTGCATACCTGTGTATGATGGGAGCAGCTCCTGCTCTCTTCAACCTGGTCACTTCCATTTTCCTCTGAGCAAATGACTGATATCTAATCCTTTAGTAAACCAGCTGCCTTTGGGTATACCGCACATGAAGCTGGCGGTATAAGCAACTGCCATTTTCATTCGGGTGTGAGATGGGGATTTTGTGTCTCATTTTCTCTTTCTGAAAATGTATTCATGTAACATTCGATAAAAACCATTTGTTGCAACAACATGGATGGACCTTGAGGCCATTATGCTAAGTGAAATACGTCAGACAGAGAAAGACAAATATGATTTAATCTCATTTATATGTGGAATCTAAAATAGCCTAACTTGTAGAAACAGTAGAATGGTGGTTACCAGGGTTAGGGGGTCGGGGGACTGGAGAGATGTTGTTGATTGGTGGGTACAAACTCACAACTAGAAGGTAAGTAAATTCTGGAGATCTAATGCACAGCATAGTGATTGTAGCCAACAATACTGTATTATAAACATCAAAATTGCTGAGAGACTAGATCCTAAATGTTCTCACCACAAAAGAAATGATAATTATGTGCCATAATAGAGGTGTTTAATGTTCTGCTTGCAATCTTATTCTAATATTTAAATGTATCCAATCAACATGTTGTACACCTTAAACTTATGCCATGTTATTTGTCAATTATATCTCAATGTATTTATTTAGAAAAAATTTCTTAATGTTTATTTTTGAGAGAGAGAGAGAGAGAGAGAGAGAGAGAGAGAGAGAGCTTGAGCAGAGAAGGGGCAGAGAGAGGAAGACACAGAATCTGAAGCAGGCTCCAGACTCTAAGCTGTCAGCACAGAGCCCGATGTGGGGCTTGAACTCACAAACCTCAAGATCAGGACCTGAGCTGAAGTCGGATGTTCAACTGACCGAGCCACCCGGGCGTCCCAATTGTATCTCAATTCAAAAAAACATTTGTAACTTGCCTAATTGGAGAATAAATTTGCATGCATTCTCCAGCAAGGCTTCTTTGTTTTTTCATAATCTGGTGACCGGAATATGGAAAATATTTACATTTTGTACCATATTTGAAGCACTGTGGCTTTGTTCTTTTGAACTCAGTTTTTTGTTTGTAAGCGAAAGAGGGAAATAACTGAGTGAGAGATGTGATCTAGATTTTTACAGCTGTATTCCGTATTTTTAAATCATATAATAGGAGTGAATAAATTATGTTGTACAAAATGGTTTATTCCAAGTGTCAGCTTCAGGGATTCTTGAGATAGCTACTAACTTTTCAGTTTTGCTGGCTTTGGTGGCAGGCCGTGTCTTTTTTCAGAAAACTTTGCCATTGGCTGGGGTCTCTGGACCTGTCGCCATGCTTCTGAAGGTACCACTTCTCTGAAACCTCCCTTTTCATTGTTCCTGCCCTTTCTGAGCAGCAGGAACAGTCACATGTCTGCTGTGCACATCTCCAGGCCACCATTAAGACATAACCTTGTCAGCAGGGTATCAAGATGCATGCAGTCAGTACCTTCCAGAGAGGCGGAGCAGGTACTTTAGAGTCCTCTGTACTTTGAGGTTTGTTTCAGAGTCACAGATGGTGTGGCCCCGCGAGATGCACTCATAGAGGTATGGTCGCTGGAGACTCACCAGCCTTTTCTTACCTGCAATTTATAAACTGTCCTCAGGGACGGAAAAGAGTCTTCCAAAGCAAAACACAATGGCAGCCAGTGCCCTGGCCAAAGCCCTGTGTCTGCTCGCTGGTGTTTGGGAATCCTGAGTCGAGGTGAGGACCTGCGGCCACCACGGCTCCGCGGAATGAGTCCCGCGGCAGTTCTGCCAGTGCTAAGTGTGTGTGTGGCTTTGGTCTCGTCCCCACAGCTATTGACCTGCTCTACTGGCGGGACATCAAGCAGACTGGGATCGTGTTCGGGAGCTTCCTGCTACTGCTCTTCTCCCTGACCCAGTTCAGCGTTGTGAGTGTCGTGGCCTACCTGGCTCTTGCCGCGCTCTCAGCCACCATCAGTTTCCGCATCTACAAGTCTGTGTTACAAGCGGTGCAGAAAACCGACGAGGGCCACCCTTTCAAGTGAGTACCCCAGCTGGGCCAGTCCTTGCCCAGTCTCTCACGGGGCTCCTTCCCTCTGACTCTGTTTCAGCTCCTGTGCATTTGGGTGATAAGTCTCTGGGACCTGACAGATGTCTCCGAGTCTCTTTAATGCCCTGGCTTCTAATAGCTAATATTTCTGGTGAATTTCTAAGGCAAACTCAGTTATCCCCATTGTAACACTTACTTGCTGTATTGAGCTTTTATATTTAATTATTACTAATGAATTAAGATGCATATTTAATATAAATTTATAGAGCATACACATATTTCATATTTTATATTTAATTATTACTAATAGTGATCATAATCCATTATATGTGCACAATGTTTTATAATTTAAGGAGTAAGAAACAATTAATCCTCCCTACCCTGTGAAGAAAGCAGAGCAGTGTAATTAATCTCTACGTACAGGTGGGAAAACTGAGGTTCTAAGACGTAAAGTGACTTGCCCAAGGTCATATGGCCAGTAAATAGCACAGAGTCAGGGCTAGGGTGTTTGGATTTTTATTTCTACGGTCTCTGGAAGCTTCATACCAAAGGGCCAACTTTCTGAGGGGTACAAGTTCATGAATAGTCTTATAACGTGCCCTCCTCTGCATTTTTATACTAGGGAAATCTGACTAGAATGAACATTAAAGAGAAGGAATTGTTTTTAAGGCCATATACTAAGGATGAATGAAACAGGGCAGAGGGAGGCAATAGTCTTGCCAGCTGCATGCCACCCAACTCCACCCCAGTCTGTCTCCTGACTCTGGCTTGTGAGCCCGGGGAATTTCAGCACTGACTATCAGAGTCACCCCCTCCCCTGCTGTTGGCCCCAGAGTGCAAGCTGTACTATAGGTGTCCTCAGTTCCTGTAATGGAGGGGACAGTTCTGAGTCCTGGATGAGCCTTGTAGATGCTGCTGCAGGTGGCTTCTGGGCCAGACCCAGTAAATCCTCCCTGGCTCACCCACACCAGTAAGCTGAATGAAGACCTTAGGGCACCGGGCCCTTAAAAGGTGAAAAGATGCCTGTGTTTTGGGGACAGAAGGGAAAAGGCTGCACATCCAACCTCCCTTCCCAGCCTCTGGTTCCTGGCCTCGGTGTCAGTTACAGTCTGAGCACTCTTGCCCTTGGGATGTATTGGGCTTTCTTCTAATGCAGTTAATGGGTCTTCTGGGCTATAACTTGTCTCTACAAATCCCTGTTCCAAAGGGGGGAAAGCATAGAAGTGCAGTGTCTTCACATCAGGGTTATACCATGCCTACCAGCCTGTGACCAGAGTTCACATCTTCAGAGTCCTGCTCTGCCTCAGCCTCTGCCCTCAGCCATCCAAGAAAGGCTAGTTTCTTTCACATTCTTGGCCCCCCAAGACTGTCATGTTCAATTAGTTCAACTAATTTTTCTTCCTTTAGGAAACAGATTTAAAAAAAAAAAAAAAAAAAACAAAACAAAACTTCCCTGTGGTTGAGTTGTTTTTATCAGTAAATAGAATACCTGACTAGGAGCACATTTTGGGATCAAAGCTTAACTAGAAAAATCAGTATTTTTCTGTATTTTTTCCTAAAGAGTAGGAAAGCCATAAGATTTCATTGTAAGCTCTCTAAATTCAAACCAAATGCTACTTTATTTTTTCCCTCTCAATTCTCAGAATTAGATAAGCACTGTAAGAACTCTAGAAATATCCTCTGGGTAGATAACGTAGTGCTGTCTTAAAACAGAACGGAAGGAGGGGAGGAGGTAGAGAGGATGGGCCCTCGGTGGGGGAGCATGGCCAAACAGGAGGATGGACTACATGGGGAGCCTGGTTTATCTGCCCATAGTTACACTTCATCGTTTGAACAAATGAAAAATGCAGTCACTAAAAATATTGCTCTTAGTAGAAACAGTGAGCTTTTGAATAGGGGCCAGGTCTCTTGAGCTTTCAGAGCTCTCTAGATAAAACCTGAGAGTATTTTCCAAAATGCAAACATGAAATATTAAAGTTGAGGTGATGAGCAATAATTGGCAGCTAGGATTTTCAGATACCTCTGTTATTTAAAAAAATAAACCATCTCCATGCAGCCAAGAAGAAATGAGGACTTTCACAACTACCTGGCAGACCAGGGATTTATGGAGAATTCAGTGAATGAGCTGATTCTGGACTGACTTCTCCCTGGTCCAAGCCAGTTGCTTTGAACCATCAGCTCACACTGTCACGCTGTCTTGGGGACACAGAAACAGTCATAGCACACCATTAACGGCCATAATTCCCGGGTTCTCCAGTATACTGGAAGTGGGTGTGTATGGTCCCTGCAGCCCACTGGCTGGCGTAAAGCCCCCAGAGATGGCCTGGCTGTCCTCAGAGTGGGAGGAGGAAAACTCAGCTGTTTCATGGTTACCTCTGATGGAGCTCTCTGTGGATGGTTTGTTGACAGGACCTACTTGGAGCTCGAGATCACCCTTTCTCAGGAGCAGATCCAGAAGTACACAGACTGTCTGCAGTTCTATGTGAACAACACACTTAAAGAACTGAGGAGGCTCTTCCTTGTCCAGGACCTGGTGGATTCCTTAAAAGTACGGTTGCTTAAGCCATTCACTTGACAATCTTGAGTTTTGTTTTCCCTAATGGTATAACGTAAACCACCACATAATGGGGAATAAGAGGCAAGTGCTAATTACATTCTAGAGTGAGAAAACCTCCAGCTGTGTGGTACCATGGAGTGCATCCAGTCCAATCCTCTCATTTTACAGATGCCACAACTGTGGTTCAGAGAGGCTAAGTCACTTGCCGGAGGTTGCCCAGCGAGTCACTGGCTGGGATCAAACCGAGGGTCACATGGCTTCCAATACTATACTTTTCACAACACACCAGGTTGTTTCTTCTTATCATTTTCAGTCCCTTGGCCAATTTCCTAAAATTAGTTCTTTAAAAACTCTAGTTTTGGAAATGTGAAAAAAATATATATGCTTTTTTCATTGAAAGAAACTCTGTGGACTCCTAATGGTGAGATGTCCCTGTGTCCTTACCTGGTGTGTGCTGTGAGACTGAGCCTCAGAAGCATGGAGGACCTTGGCACCTGTGTGTTATTCCTGGCACTCTCACTGAACTTACTAGGTTTCTTTGAACAAGCTGCTCAGCCCACCTTGTGGTGTATGTATAAGACTGAAGTCAACGGGGCATGATTCAGCAGGGCCTGAGCGAGGTTGTTGTGAGTTCCCTGTGCTCCCAGAGTGCTTTGTATGCACACTGGGCAGGGGTCTTGTCGCTGGGGCTGCCCAACAACTGTTTGAGGAAGGGCAGAAGGAAAAGTGAGTGATGTGGCCTTGGAAGATGCTCTCCTGGAATAATACTACTTTCCAAGTAATGACTGAAGAGAGATACCAGGGAGATGACAATTACTGACCCAAGGGCTTTTAGGTTGATGTTTCTATTTGTATTTGTAATGTAAAAATACGGGCTAGAGCAGAGGTCATCAAACCTTATCTGTAAAGGGCCAGATAGTAAATCTGTTAGGCTTTGCATGCCACATAATCTCTGTCACAGCTACTCAGCTTTGCCATCATAGTAGGAAAGCGGCCAAACACGATGCATAAATGAATGGCTGTGGCTGTGTGCCAATAAGACTTTATTTATGAATACCGAAAGTTGCATTTCATATCATTTCTACATATCACAAAATGTTGCTCTTGCTTTGGTTTTCTTCAACCATTTAAAAATATGAAATTTAATCTTAACTCATGGGCCCATAAGAAAACAGGCCAAGGGCCATAGTTTGCTGACCCCTCCCTTATTATTTCATGGAGTCCTTCAGATCTTCTGACAAAGATGTCCAAAAGGTTCTAAGAGAAGTAAAGGCTAGGTTCTCTTTCAGTAATTCTGTGATGAACTTTAAATGCTTACATTTCTTATTGAAATGGTGTATTTTCCCTCCATTTTTAATCTAAAAAAAGTCAATGAAATAAGACGCTCATCTGTCACAAATGGTTTTAGAAGCTCTGATAGATTCCATTCTTCAGTTTGCAGTCCTGATGTGGCTCCTGACTTACGTTGGCGCTCTTTTCAACGGGCTGACCCTGCTGCTCATGGGTAAGGACAGATGAGCATGTTATGTCTTCCTTCACACTCTCCACGAGCATAAAGCTTCCTATGCTGTTAGCTGTGAGCTTGCTGTGGTAGAGTCCTAGAAACAACACCATAGTACAGGGCATTTCCCTGACCATCATAGTTCAATTTAAGAGTGTATATTATACATTAATAATGAATCTCTTAGTTTGAAGGATTTTTTCTCTTGAATCACAATTGGTTTTATTTGGTTTCTAATTATATATTTGTTTGCAGTAGGCAATTATGGGTAGAAATTAATTTTCATTGTGGGAAGGCACAATCCATCCCTCATTCCTGGAATGAGTCTGGGAATAATGGCTCAATATCTGTAAAGGGCTCAACATCCCTTTGTTTTCCTTATGGACTGTCCTGCCATCTTTTTAAATTTTTTTTAATGTTTATTTTTTTGAGAGGGAGAGAGAGAGAGAGCCGGGGGTGCTGGGGGAAAGACAGAGAGAGGGAGACACGGAACCTGAAGCAGGATCCAGGCTCTGAGCTGTCAGCACAGAGCCCAACACGGGGTTCAAACACACAAACCATGAGATCATGACCTGAGCCGAAGTCGGACATTTAACCAGCTGAGCCACCCAGGTGCCCCCAGTCCTGCCACCTTTTAGCTAGAATGCTAGCTACCATAAAATAATGCTATAAGATTACATAATTATATAAAGATGTATCTAAAAGCTTATTCTCACTGATAACTCTCAGAATTTTAATACTGTATTTGTTTTTCATCCCAGCTGTGGTTTCAATGTTTACTCTACCTGTAGTGTATGTTAAGCACCAGGTAAGTCCTGTGTGATGTCAGATAGTCACCTTAAATTTTGACCTTGTGACCTTTGGATGTGCTCATGATTTCTTCTTCTTTGTAGGCACAGATTGACCAATATCTGGGACTTGTGAGGACTCACATAAACGCTGTTGTGGCAAAGTAAGTTACACAGTGCAGTTCCTAAAAAAGAGAGACTATCTTTTTTTTTATTTTTTTTTTTACGTTTACTTATTTTTGAGACAGAGAGAGACAGAGCATGAATGGGGGAGGGTCAGAGAGAGGGAGACACAGAATCTGAAACAGGCTCTGAGCTGTCAGCACAGAGCCTGACACAGGGCTTGAACTCACGGAGTGCAAGATCATGACCTGAGCCGAAGTCGGCCACTTAACCGACTGAGCCACCCAGGCGCCCCAAAAGGAGAGACTATCTTAGGCAGGAATTTGTGTGGATTAGATATGGGTAATAAAAGGACAATAAAATAGTAAGTTCATTTATGATCATTCACTTACTGGAGTCAGGCATTTACACCTTTCCCAATCATATGATTTCAGAAAATTAATTATACACTTTAAAATGCTTAATCAAGTAAAACTTCAGTGGCTTAATTCAGGTATGATGATGAATGAGTTCTAATGAATGAATGATATTATGCTTTATCTGGAGACTGGCTCATGTCCAAGAACAAGATGGGTTGGAGGAAAGAAGGAAGCCTGATTCAGAAAACTAAAATTAATTTACAACAGTTTGATTGAAATAAAAACCATCAAATTAACGTACATTTTCAATCTTTCAAACAATAAAGAGCACTGATTTTTTTAAATATAATTTATCGTCAAATCGGCTAACCTACAGTGTGCTCAGTGTGCTCTTGGTTTTGGGGTAGATTCCCATGATTCATTGCTTGCATACAACACTCACTGTAAAGAGCACTGATTTTTAAACCATTGAAATTATTTTTCCAACTTGAAAAAATGTTTAAATCTGTAATATTTGTTATATTTTCTGTTACACCATTTTGACTCAACAAGGGTGTGTGTTTGCTTATTTAATTAACACCATTGCTTTTTATTTTTTCTTCTTTTTAATGTTTATTTTTGAGAGAGGGAGAGAGCTTGAGCAGGGGAGGGGTGGAGAGAGGGAAACAGAGGATCTGAAGTGGGCTCTGCACTGACAGCAGCGAGCCCATTTACGAACCGCAAGTTCATGACCTGAGCAGAAGTCGGACACTCAACAGACCGAGCCACCCAGGAGCCCTTTAAACAGACTCTACGTTATGGTTCCTTTGTATATTAGCAAATAAAGATTCCAGTTATAAGTATCCACAGCTAGTATGGACATTAAACTTAGTTCTTCATAATTTTTAAATAAATTAGTGTTTGTAAATTTATGTCAGTCTAAACCACCTGGAATGATAGTTTTTATATTGTCATTTTGTTACTGATTTTGTTTTAATCAAAAGCTGACCTAGGCTCCAACTGGAAATACATGTCACAAAAGGGCTAGACTATGTTGAGATTGAACTCCCTCTCCTAATCTTAAGATCATGGGGCTAGACCTCAGTGGTGGTCAGAATTAGAGGGAAATATGTTAGACAGCCAATGATGTATCAACAACACCAACAGATAAGAGAAAGCAACCATTTTAAAGTTCCTCTGCTATTTGATTTGTGCATCATCAGTTATGATTCTCTCCTAAACTATAGGAAGCGTTTTGTCTTGTTTTCTTTTGTTTTGTTTTATTGTGTACTGCTCATAATTCTTCCTCCTAAATTCATGGTGAATTTGGATCTAGATCAGATCTGTGGCACATTTCAAAATGTCTGAAATTATCTCCTTGGACCCAAATGCAACTAAAACCTCATGAAAATCAACAAACTGAGGATAAAGTATTCATTATTTCGTATTAAGGAATGGCCCCATGGTATAGTGTAAAAGTCAGTGGTTGCCAAAACCTGGGAAACTGTCAAAGACACCAGTTCCCAGATTCTTAAAACAGACCTAGAGAATTCGAATTTCTAGGATTGGGGACCTGGAATCCGTATTTTAATGAACTCTCCAGGTAACTTTTTGGCAATTAAGAGCTGTGTTTTGGGGAACTGTAGCAACACCGGAATAGGAAGGAGAACACCAGAATAGGAGCTTAGAAATCAGAAGCTAGACATTCTAGTCCTAAGTTATCCAATACTTAGTTGGGGGATCTTGAACAAATCACATCTATTAATTTTTTATTTGGTCAATAGGTTGGTTGGCTCCAAAAAGAGACATGCCTGTTATGCCCCAGGTACTGCGTGGAACAGGCACGGAGGGTAAAAAGATGAATGAGCTGATCCCCACTCTAGTAGAGCTCTCAGCCTCTCTGTGCAGATAAAACTGTAAAGAGATAAATAAGTATAAGACAATATAAGAACTACAATGGAGTTGTATAAAATGTTAAGGTCAGGGAGATAAGGAAATAACTGTTCCTACCTGGAGGGGTAATGGAAATGGCATTAAATCCTTACTAAAATGAAGGCCTTTGTCTTAGTTCAGGCCACTGTACTAAGTACCATAGACTTGGTGGCTTATAAACAACAGAAATTTATGTCTCGCCATTCTGGAGGCTGGATGTCCAAGATCAGAGTGCCAGCACGGTCAGGCTCTAATTAGGGCCTTCTTTCAGGTTACAGACTTCTTGCTCTGTCCTCACACGGTGGAAGTGGAAGGGAGCTCTCTGGGGTTTCTTTTATAGGGCACTAATCCTACTCATGAAAGTTCCACCCTCATGACCTAATCACCTCTGAAAGGCCTCATCCCCTAATACCAACACAATGTGGGTTAATTTCAACATACGAATTTGAGCAAGGGGCAGGGGGGTGGGGTGGGGGACACAAATATTCAGTCTATGGCAACCTTGAAGGATGGGTAAACATTCATCATGTGGGTGATGAGGGGAAAGACATTGCAGGAAGAAGAGATAATGTAAGCAAAGGGAGAAGCATGAAAATGTGGGTCATGTAGGAAATAATGAGTCCACCAGTGTGTCTAAAGCTTAAATGAGTGGAAAGATCAACTGCCAAGACTCTAGAAAGAGAGGCTGAGGTCAAGTATTGAACGCTGTAAGGAATGGTGACTCTGGCCCAACAGGAAATGGACAGCCCCTGATGTTTTTATGCGGGGGTGATATGCACTGTATGTGCACACAGATGTGCATACTGTGACAATCTAGTGAGAGGAGAACTGAACAGGGGAGTGGAAACGTAATCAGGTCAGCTAGGAGACTATGGTAATTCACAAAAGGTGACAAGAGTCTAGGCCTGTTAAAGTGGAAAGGAGAAAAGACAAAGAATGTACGATGTATGAACCTACATGTGCAATGTAATTGTTAATTAACATTGGAAATCAAGGCTGGGAAAAGAAATAGAAAGAGGGGCGCCTGGGTGGCGCAGTCGGTTAAGCGTCCGGCTTCAGCCAGGTTACGATCTCGCGGATCTCGCGGTCTGTGAGTTCGAGTCCCGCGTCAGGCTCTGGGCTGATGGCTCGGAGCCTGGAGCCTGTTTCCGATTCTGTGTCTCCCTCTCTCTCTGCCCCTCCCCCATTCATGCTCTGTCTCTCTCTGTCCCAAAAATAAATAAAAAACGTTGAAAAAAAAAAATTAAAAAAAAAAAAAAAAAAAGAAATAGAAAGAAAACATTACCCGTAAGGACTAATGTGGTTTCTATAATTGAGCTTCATTCAGATTTGGATCTGAGCTTCTCGGTAGCTAGCAAAAAGAGAAACTACGTAAGTTAGATCGGTCTTGCTATCAGAAAGGAAGGAACAGCAGTTTTTGAAGAGAACCTGTTTTGCCTGACACTAAATCTTGAAGGAAATTTCTTGGTGGGGGTCTTACCTCTAAGGCTCCTTCGCCTCTGAAATTCTGATCCCATGTTAGAATAATTCCCAGCAGAAGAACCGACATCATTTTAGTAAAACAGTTAAGAACACGATCTTTGGAATCAGACTACTTTGAGTCCATTTCTGGTATTTTTAGCTACATGAGTTCATCATAAATGTTATTTGACTCTCTGAGCTGGTTTCCTTATCTGCACATTAGTAATGTTAAATACTTAACTCATATGGTTGTTGGGGATTAAATGAGATAATGTCTATAAAGTACTTTTACTTGGATTGGATGTAAGACACAATAAATATTAGACATCAGCACGATCATCGCCATCAGCACCATCATCCTATTACTGCCTAGAGATTGGTTAAGAGGAGTGTGGAGAAAGTCCTAGACCTGGTGCAGTAGACCTCAGTGCCACTCCCTTCTCTATGTGGACTAGATGGATAGAGCCTGTCCCAGTCATTTCTGGGTCTCAGGTAGACGCACAGAAATAGGTCTCTATTGTTGCATAGAAATGTGTTCACAGACACTCACATACTTTAGTATCTTTTGGAATATTAGCCTATTTGGTCAGCTAGCTAATTACGGCAACAGCACATGATGAAGTCACAAAATGATTTTATTAATAACACTTGTGACTTACTGTTTTTTGATATTGTCTTTTTAGGATTCAGGCTAAAATCCCAGGCGCTAAAAGGCATGCTGAGTAAATCGATATCCCACCAGGGACTGGACACAAACCAGAATGTCTGGAGTGGTAACAACTCTGTTCTTACATGTTACTGCAAATTGATTGTTTCTCCCCCCAGTACCATAATCTTAGAGACAAACTTTAAAACAGCTGTTTTTAGGCTGTTCCTGTACTCTTAGGATATTTGAGTCACTTGTGTCAAGCACTAAAGTATAGAGAAAAGTGTATTAGATGTGGTTTTAATTTTGTGTTGCTAAAAAAAAAAAAAAAGTGCATGATGGTGAGAGCCCAGCTTATTTTGTCTTCTTCGGTGTTCTCCTCCTCCTCTCTGCAATGCTTCTGTAGCTTCTGACGTTCCCCGTGGCTAGGCCCTTCCTGCCGAGTGCACTGATGCAGTAGTGGAAATCGCTTATATGTCCTTGGGTTGCTGGTTGGATTAATCTTTAATAACAATATATAGAATTGTAGACTGATGTTTTAGTGTTTTTCCAACACACAACATAAAAATAAAAACAGTCGACCGTACTTATGGTAATCAGTTTTGTATAACTTAAAATAATTAAATAAATGAATAACCCCTCCTCCCTGCCCTCCCCCCCCCAAAAAAAAACATGCAGTACTTTTGTTGTGTGGGACTGACAGGCTGATTTACATGTATGGTAAAAAAAAGTACCAGCATGTTAACTTTATTACGATTTGTATTACTTTCTCTGTAGTTCCTAATGGACCTAATTATGGACTCTGGATATTTGCACTTATGTACTTGATACTGAATGCATAAATAAATGTTACTAAATGTAAAACCTTCTCCCTCTCTTCTTGTGGTCTTACCAGAAAATGCAAAAGTTCTAAGAGCTAGAATCTTCTGAGGACAGGCTGGGAAGCCTGAGACCAAGAGCTCACTTTATTCCTGTCTTCAGGACTGCATGGTCCAACTTCAACTTAGTATATGGCTCCTTTGGGGTCTTTATAGAAGTCACTACAAAGTAGTAAAACTGGAAAATACTCTTCATGTTGTACTCTGTGGGATTGATGTAGATATCTTAAGCAGGTATATATATATATATATATGTCCTTCTATAGACTTCTTATAATAATATGCAATAATTATATTTGCTAGGAAGCCACTCTTTTGTTAACTATTTCTTGAGGACCTACTGGGTGCCAAGCACAGAGAAGAGGGCTGTGAGTAAGAGAGATGACAGTTCCTGCCATCATCAAGACAAATCTTCTAAGGATTGCTTGCTGCTTTTCATAAAAATCCAATTGCATATTTTATTTCACTGTTAAGATCAAAAGTCAAAGATGATGAGGAAGAAGTGGATGAAAATAGTAGCAGTGGGAAAAATAAAAGTAGTAGGAGAAAAAAGGAATAGTAACTTACAAAACGCTGCCTTTGACCAGTTTTATGCTTGGGCTCCATAAGCACTTATGGAGGTACCCTTGTGTACAAAGTGGTGTGACGACCATAAGGGCAACTGGACATTGTGCCAACGGCCAGTATGGCGGGAGATGGGAGTTGGCTATGTGAAAACTAAATAAACTAACTAAATAAAAGGCAGCAGGAAATACGAGCTGGCTTACAAGACTAGAGCAACAGAGAAGGATTCTCAGAGGAGGTGAACTTTGCGGCTGGGTTTTCCAGATGGAGAAGGTGGTTCATCCCAGTACGAAGAGAGAACATCACCTAAGATGCTAAGTCACAGAAATACATGGCATCCACTGAGAATGGTGAGTGACAAGTTGAAATGGGTTGTAAGATGCTTGGGCTGAAGATGTGGTGCCAGGTGAGGCTGAAAGGCTGGGTTGAGACCACTAGGAAGAAACTTGAATGCTAAGGAGTTTGAGCTCCAAGCACCCACTGTGCCCAGAGGAGCCTCTAGGAGATGATGTGGAGGGAGATGGGATCGGAGTTGGTGATGGACTAGATGTGGGGTTTCAACACCAAGGCTGACCTTGGCCCTCCTCAAATTTCACACCCTTGGCAGTTCGCGTGCCTCGCCTTAGCCCAGCTCCGTCTGAGACTGGCTGTTCAGGAGAACGCAATACCATTTTTCAGGGTAGAAATCCCAGAAGACCTGGTATGGGGGAGGAAGATATTAAGCTGGGTTTGGTGCCTGCCATTCTTTATGGTTAGTAGGTACAGAAGAGGATCTTTTTTCTCTATGTGTGCTTTCCAGTCTCCAGCCCTTTGAGATGAAGTTTCCTCCAAAAGCTTTACTGTGTAGAATTAACCTCCCCCCCCACATCTGCATTCGCAGCATCTTCCTCCCTCCTGTTAGCCCAGAATTCCTTTCATAAGCAGCCGCGCATCAGGAGGATCTAAGGAGAAATTTCCATTTGCTGGCAGTGGTGGAGAACGTTTCCCGAGGAAACCCCTGTCTTTACAAAATGATAGGTACGGACATAGAATTTTACCAAAGGGAGCATGGGGCACATAATATCAGTCAACATGATATTCTGGGCGATGGATATAATGTGAGGACTCTATGAACAGGTAAGAAGAGGACCAAGAACAGGATCTCCCAGGGGCCCAGAGTGAGTGAGGTCATCCTGAAAGCTGTGCACAGTACAAAAATTTTACGGCCTATGGATGAGCCAGACAAACACAGGGTAGGGAGACACAGAAGCTGTGGTATGCCTTATGTCTCATTTCAGGAGTAAAGGTGCTCTTTCCCCACCTGTGTTAGTTTTCTGGGGTTGCCCTAACAAAATGCCAAAAACTGGATGACTTAAAGCAATAGAACTTTACTCCCTCACAGTTCTGGGGGCTAGAAGTCTGAAGTGAAGGTGTTGGCAAGGCCATGTTCTCTCTGATAGCTCTAGGGGAGAGTCCTTCCTTACCTCTGCCAGCATTGCATGGTGCTCTTTGGCTTGTAGATACATCACTCCTGGCACATGGCCATCTCCTCCCTGTGTGTCGTCCCACGGTCTTCTCTCTGTATCCAGATTTCCTCTTTTCAGAAGGTTAGCAATCATGGTGGATCAGGGCACACCTTTGTGACCTCACTTGAATTTGATTGTCTCTGTAAAAGACCCTATTTCCAAATAAGGTCGTATTCTGAGGTACTGGGTTAGGGACTTCAAGGTCTCTTTTTGGCAGGACGCAATTCAACCCATCATACCACCCCAGGCCTCACAATGGCCCTTAGGCCATTTTGAAGACTTTGCCTCCTGTGTAGAGCCCAGACCTATTTCTCCCCTTGTTCCCCACTAGGGAAGTACTGCTGAAAAGAAGTGAACTGGCTCCTTTCTTACTCAAAGGTACTTGAGTGTGGCCGAATGCTGGACCTCACTTCACTACTACAGGGTTCTAGTAATCACCACACTGTCCTTGAAGAGAGCTCCCAGCACCCAAACTTTAGCACTCTCATTAGAGTACAGAGAAGAGGTAGGGGACATGAAAGAGCCACCGCTGGTGTTTTGGTGTTAGCCATTGTAGTAGTGGTTTAGTGCTCTGCTGATCCAGGCAAAAGGGCCATTTGCCTTCAGATTCCAACCTGCTTCTCTACTGCTTTATACTGGGCACCATATTTAAGCTCCTCAAAATGATTTTTTTCTTTTTGATACATTCAACATTACAAAATTAGTTCACTTTTTCTTTGATGAATAAATTGAAATGAATTCTTTTGTATCCTAGGCCACAGTTTCCTTCTAAAGGGATTCTACTGGTATGAGCTCCTTCTGGCTTTTAAAGGAGGGGGGGGGGGTTCAAGTAGAAATGAAAGGACACTAAACAGCAACACAAGAGACTCAAGTATGAAACTGGTTGGTAAAGTAGATTTTAGGTCAAAAACTGTATTTAGAGACAAAGAAGGTCATTATATAATGATGAAAGGGTCAGTTTAACAGGGACATATAACAGTTGTAAAAATATATGCATCCAATATCAGAATATCTAAATATGTAAGACAAATATTGACAGATATGAAAGTATACATTGACAATAAACAATAATAGTAGGAGACTTCAACACCCTACATTCAATAATGGGCAGAACACCCAGACAGAAAGATTGAAAGAAACAAGGGACTTGAGCAACACTAGAGACCAAATAGACCCAACAGACATATACAGAACTTTTCACCCAACAGCAGAAGAATACACAATCTTCTCAAGTGCACATGGAACATTCTCTATGATGGGTCACATGTTAGATGACAAAAAAAGTCTTTTTTTTTCCAGTTTCAATGGATACTTTTATTATTTATTGAATAGATCACCGACTTTGTCACCCTACCCACCCACAGTTAGAATTTCATCTTATTTCCATGCTGAGCAGTGAAACAACGCCAAAGCTAATCAGAATAAGCTACTTCAAACAGGGAAGCTAACACAGCTCATTTTCTTTTAACAGGCAAAATATAAATATATGCAATTTAGAATGCACAACGGTTTAGTCACTAAGAAATTCAGATGGTATCTTGGTGCGGTAAAGAAGAGCTGAGATACCGTGCAACTGTTTTAAGGGTTCCTGGCATTACATCTCTTAGCCACTAGCTGAATCTTGACGTGGGGGAAGATTTTAGCTAATGCCAAGTAGAGATGCAACAGGTGCTAAGTTGACTTAGGGGCTGTGCACAGGAACCAAAAGGCAGGAAATTACTAAACACTGCTGAGAGCATCCACCCCAGGAAGGATTTTACCTTCCAGGAGCTCTAAACTGGCACCACCCCCAGGGCTCACATGGCTGACTTTATCCTCTGTGTTCCATTTGGCACGGCAAGTGGCAGTGTCTCCACCACCTATGATGGTGATGCAGCCCCTGGAAGTGGCTTTCACCACCACATCCATGAGGGCTTTGGTTCCTTGGGCAAAAGCTTCCCATTCAAATACGCCCACAGGGCCATTCCACAGAATCTGCTTAGCCCGAGCGACTGCCTCAGCATACTTCTTGCTGCTCTCAGGACCACAATCCAAGCCCATCTAGTCAGCAGTTATGCCAGAGGCCACAGTGGCTTGCCCTGTCTTGGCATTCTCATCAAACTTTTCTGCAGTGACAAAGTCAACAGGCAAGGTAATTTCCACACCATTCTTCTCAGCTTTGGACATCAAATCTTTGACAATCTTGGCTTCCTCTTCATCAGAGAAGTGTCAATCTCCATGTTGTTGAGCACCTTAAGGAAGAAGGTAAAAGCCATTCCACCACCAATAATCATCTCATTGACTTTGTCCAGAATATTATTGATCAGCTGGATCTTGTCTACAACTTTAGCTCCGCCCAGGATGGCCAGGAAGGGTCGCTCTGGGATCTCCAAGGCCTTGGCAAAGTAGTTCAGCTCCTTCTTCATCAAGAAAAGCTCCAGCCTTTTGTGGCAGATTGACTCCCACCATGGAGCTGTGGGCTCGGTGAGCAGTGCCAAAAGCATCATTGACATAGACATCTCCTAGCTTGGAAAGTGAAGCTTGGAAGGCTTCTATTTTGGCTGGCTCAGCTTTAACCTTATTCCCAGAAGCATCTTTTCCCTTCCCCGCTTCCTCCACATGAAAGCAGAGGCTCTCCAACAGGATGACAGACCCAGCAGCTGGGTCAGCACAAGCTTTCTCCACTTCTGGGCCCACACAGTCCTTTAAGAATAAAACATCCTTGCCAAGCAGAGATTTGAGTTCTACAGCAACTGGCTCCAAAGAGTACTTGTCAGGCGTGGGGGCACCATCAGGCCGGCCCAGATGGCTCATAAGAACAACTGACTTAGCTCCATTGTCCAAGCAGAATTTGATGCCTGGGATGGAAGCCTTGATTCTCTGGTTGTTTATTATCTGGTTGTTCTTCATTGGAACGTTGAAGTCCACTCTCATGATGATCCACTTCGCCTTCACGTTCAGCTTGTCCAGAGTCAGCTTATTAGAAAGCGACATCTTGGCAATTCAATGGCAGCAAGGCTGAAGGCTTAAACAGCGGAGAAGAAGGCGGCCAACGTGTGCTCTAATCTCATGCAGAATCACTGACAAAACAAGTCTTAACAAATTTAAGAAGATAAAATTATACCATGTATCATTTCTGACCACAATGGAATGAAACTAGAAATCATTAAAAACAAGAAAATGGGAAAACTCACATAATATGTGGAAATTAAACAATACAATCTTAAACAATCACTGGGTCAAAAAGGAAATCAAAAGGGAATTTAAAGGGCACTGGGTGGCTCAGTCAGTTAAGCATCCGACTTCAGCTCAGGTCATGACCTCACGGTTTGTGGGTTTGAGCCCTGCATCGTGGGAATCTATTCCTCTATAATCTCTTGATGGCAAATTGATACCGTCTTCCTTTTTGCTTAATGGGATGTAGCCCGTGGCTTTTTGTTTCCCCTCAGTGAGAGAGAACACCCAGATGCTGGCTACCACAAAATATATTCCTAACAGAATAGATGGAGCTTTCTTCAGGGACTCTATTATGTTCTGTTAGGTTATCTGCGTGAACCCATGTGGGTGCCCAGTTTATGGCAGAGTCTTTAATCTCCCTACCTACATTGGGAAGAACAGTGCTAAACCAAGAGCCTTTCCTCCTGGGCTTATAGGGTTTCTTATTAGGTAAAGTACATTTAACTTTTTTCATTTTTACAAACATTTACCTTAGTTTTATTTGCATTCTTTAAATTCCAAGTTGGTTATTATATTAAATGTTTTAAGCCAATTGACTAATATATATGTAATTTAGCTATCTGATTTATTAGTTAATAGATCATTTTAAAACAATTATTTTAAGACTATTAAATGACACCTTTTAGCAATGATATAGCATCATTGAGTCAGACACTATGCTGGGCTCTTTACAAACATCGTTTCTAATCCTCAGAATTTCAAAATCCTACATGATTAATATTTTTATATGTATTGTCCAAATGAGTAAATTGTAACTAAAGATGTTTAAATAACTGACACAAGTTTACACAACTACCAAGTGATAAAGCAAGGACTTGGAACCCTGTTTGTCTGGGCTCTTACCATTGAGTGACACTGTCTTTCCTGTGTTTCTCTGCCCCTCTTCCTACAGTCTCTAGCTCAGAAGCAGTGCTGACTCAGCAAGACTATTTGGTTGCTAGTAAAGAAAATCACTAAAGTATATGAACCATAAATGGGCATTTATTGGAAGAACATACAAATTCCAAAGGCTTAACCGCAGAGGATGGAGTATTTTCCTAAACACACAATTTTGCTGCTTTGACCTTTGTGATTAAAGAAGAAGGTACTTATTCAGGCATTACCTAACAACCCTGCCATCAACAGGGGCAAAAAAGAAAGTGCACAAACCTTAAAGAGCTCTATACCATGACTTAATTTTACACACACATTTATCCTAAACCGTAACACGCATCCACATTGCAACAGAAAAAGAAATCGTAATAGCTCAAGCCGCTGTGACAATTCATTTTTCAACTTCAGAAGCTCATTCATCTGGCAAAACTGAGAATTCAGAAATCTCATTAACTGTGAAATCATGGTTAAGTAAGAGTTACCATTTTTTCTTTAAATGTTTATTTATTTTTGAGAGAGAGACAGAGCTCAAGTGGGGAGGGTTAGAGAGACACAGAATCCGAAGCAGGCTCCAGGCTCCGAGCTGTCAGCACAGAGCCTGACGCGGGGCTCGAACTCACGAACCGTGAGATCATGACCTGAGCTGAAGTCAGAAGCTTAACCAACTGAGCCACGCAGGCGCCTCAAGTTACCATTTTTAAATAAAAATTGAATAATAATTCAGGTATAATAAAATTAACTTGGAACCAATCTTAGAACCAATTGACTTAGAATCTGGTGATTCAAAATGTCCTTCAGGGTCTTGTAATAGCAATGATCATTAATGTCTTCATGAATGTCAGTTCTTGCCATACTGGCCTGGTTACAAAAGTGGTATGAGACCCTGAGGAAGTTGCCTTTTTCCTCTAGTATTTTTTTCTAATAAATGCTGAACTGCGGAAGATTTTGAATTATATATATATATATTTTTTTTTTTAATTTTTAACGTTTATTCATTTATGAGAGACAGCACAAGCCGGGTAGGGGCAGAGAGAGAGGGAAACACAGAATTGAAGCAGGCTCCAGGCTCTGAGCTGTCAGCACAGAGCCCAACGCGGGGCTCGAACTCACAAGCTGTGAGATCATGACCTGAGCCGAAGTCGGAAGCCCAACCAACTGAGCCACCCAGGTGCCCCTGAATTATATATTTTTAAAAATTCTGAATACATGGCTCTTTTCCTATTATCCATTTCAGTAACATCTTAAGCATCTGTTATGTGCGAATTGCTATGCTGGGTGCTACAAGAGATTCAAAGAGTTGTAAAACACAGTCCTCTCTTTTAAAGAGTTCTTAGTATAGAGATAATAGCAACAACTAAATTTATGGAGTGGCTCATTTTGTTTCAGGCATTGTTTTAAACACTTTATATTAATTTGCTTAATTCTCGTGAGTACGTTACAATGAAGGCCCCATTTTACAGATGAGAAAATTAAGGCAGAAAGGTTACCAAGCTATTTAGTAATAAATTCTACAGAAAAACTACACAGAAAACTATAAGACCACTCAGTCTAGGATAATTGCCATCCATGAAAAGTTTGAACAAAGTGCTTTGGAGGCTCTGAGATTATTGGGATCAAGGAAGAATTTATGAATGAGACAGCTCTGAGATGGGCTGGCATCTCAGTAGGCAGAGAAACCACCTTCAATGCAGACTTTGATCTTGAACAGGTTGACTTCGACATGCTGCAGCACAGCCGGATGAAGATGTTTAGTCTACAAGACCAGTAGTTTCGGGAGAGGTTGGGCAAGAGATACACCCTGAGAGTTATTTGTGTAGACTCATTTCCGTAGAGGGAGGAGTTTAGAGAGCATGAAGAGAAGACCAAGGATGGAGCCCAGGCAGATCACCCCCTTGTAACAAACAGGAGGAAGAATACGAGAAGCCAGAGAGAGGGGAAGTGAAGGGGGAATAGTCAGAACCAATGAGGAATGAATTTCTAGAGAAGGTCTGGGGAAAGTGGGTAATGATATTGGATCCTTCAGGAAAGAAGATGGGTGGGAATGGGGCTTGAGGAAAGGCTGTTAGAAGATGAGGAGGCAATTCAGAATTCATGGTGAAGGGATGCACAACTGCCCAGATGTAGACCACACTTAAGAAGTTTGGTAATGACGGGAAACAGAGAGGGAGGGTGGCAGAAGGGTTTAGTAAGATGCCTGGGCAAGAGTTCTGACTAACACATGAGGTGAGGGGGAGCTGATTGAGAAAGGTCCTTGAGGGGGTGGGAAGGAATGGGATTGAAAGCTGGAATGACTTACTTATATTTTTATTTTCCAAATGAATCTGGAAAATCTCAACTGCAGCCATATATGGAAAGAACAGTCAGCCAGTGTTATCTGACATTTTCTAAATTTGCTAAAGACAAAAAAGAGAGGACAGATTTTTAAATCAAATGGAGAGCTTACCTACTCCAGTGATCTTTACTGAATCATCTTCAGATGAATCATCATATCTAAAACACTTTTTAAAAATAATTACAGGGGCACCTGGGTGGCTCAGTTGGTTAAGCGTCCGACTTCAGCTCAGGTCACGATCTCACGGTTCGTGAGTTCGAGCCCCGCGTCAGGCTCTGGGCTGATGGCTCAGAGCCTGGAGCCTGCTTCCGATTCTGTGTCTCCCTCTCTCTCTGCCCCTCCCCCATTCATGCTCTGTCTCTCTCTGTCTCAAAAATAAATAAACATTAAAAAAAATTTTTTTTTGAAAAAAAAAAAAATTACATTGGGACATCTGGGTGGCTCAGTCAGTTAAGCGACCGACTTTGGCTCAGGTCATGATTTCACGATCTGTGAGTTCAAGGCCCGTGTCCGGCTCTGTGCTGACAGCTCAGAGCCTGAGTCTGCTTGGGATTCTGTGTCTCCCTCACTCTGCCCCTCCCCAGCTTGTGCTCTCTCTCCCTCAAAAATAAATAAACATTAAAAAATTTTTTTCTAAAAATTAAATAGATTAAAATAAGGAAAAGAAGAATGCTGCTACTTAAAGATCTTGAGTGTTGGAAATACCTAGAAAAAATGCTAAGTGTTACCTTCATTGCTATATTCATACCATCATTGCTGCCTTTCTAAGATTTTTTTAATGTTTACTTATTTTTAAGACAGAGAGAGTGGGGGAGGAGCAGAGACAGAGGGAGAGAGAATCTGAAGCAGGCTTCACACTGTCGACAAAGAGCCTGACATGGGGCTTGAACCCACAAACCGTGAGATCATGACCTGAGCTGAAATCAAGAGTTAGTTGTTTAACGGACTGAGATACCCAGGTGCCCCAATCATTGCTAACTTTCTAAATAAGGATGACACCTGAAACATCAGTGACTTCAGAGAAGAATGGCATTCTTGCTAAATATGGCATTGTTGTTTCAGGCCCAATTTAATTTCTAATTACTCTTCAGATGCTCACTTGAAAATATCACAATGCCTGTAATTAATAATGACATTCTGTATACCATAAAATGTTACCTTAGGCAAAAATAAACAACTACCAAGCAGCTGCCAGCAGGGAGCAGCTTAATCTGTTCTCCATCAACATTCTCACAGCAGCATGGCCGGAAGCATAAAATCCAAACTCCTGAGCTTAGAATTCAAGGCCCTTTACGGTGAAATCACCACCCAAATTTCTGGTGGGCTCCTGCTTCTCTCCATGCACCCCATGCTCATTGGCCACACTCCGTGACTCTGCTGACATCCCCACCCCAGCCCCAGCTCCCTGCCCTGGTTGGGGAGTCACAAAACAGCTCTGGTAGAGCTGAATGTGTCTCAGACTTGGAGTCAGAAGGATTGTTCTGTCATTGTCCCAAGGTTATCCCCAAGATGATTGACTCTCATCTTGGTGTGATTTTCTGAAAAATAAGATAATCATAATAATTGCCCTGGAGAATGATGATAAAGACTACATAACTCATGGCAGCAGTTATAAAATGCACATGTTGTAAAAGCACAAAATGCTCTGGGCGTGTGATACCACCCTATACCATACAGGAATTACACTTGGTTGTGAACTGTACTTCAGAAGCTACCCTTTTCCCCTAACTTCTGGGCCATTTTCTTAAGAACAGAGGACAGATCTTATCCATGTGTTTAGTCAAAGCACTGATTAGAGTGTTAGGATGTGACAAAGCCAGATCCAATTGATCTGGATTCATCAGAGAAAGTAAACCTCTAGGCATAACAAGAAGAAAGGAGGATCTTGTGAGATTGACAAGCTGACATCTCCAGATTCCTACCTCTACTCTCTCACCTTCCTCTTCTTTCACTGTACTCTTTTTGTGTTCTCTCTCTCCGAACCCTGATTTTCCTTCGCTAAGAGAGTAACAAGAGAAATCTGGCTCCTTCTCATGGCTCAGGTGTCCGTTCCTCAGAGAGGCCTTCCCCGATACCACTATAGGCCTCTGTTGTATGTGCTCAGTGCTCGCACAATGTTCAGCACACAGCAAGCACCCAATCAACACGTGAACCAATAAGTCAGATGTTGGCTCATGTGCAGCCATGGCTTTCTCTGGTGCCTGGCAGGCTCTTTCCCTTTGTGCCAATGTTTGCCCTCAAAACTCTCCCTAACTGAGCATGCTAGGCAGTCCCTGCCATCCAATAGACAGGACATGGAAACAAAACCGACTTCCCACCTCTGGGACAGCAACTTTTGATTTAATTGCAACAATTTTCACTAATGTTTGAATGACCGAGAGGTTTAAGGAAGGTGAGGGGGACAGAAAGGACATTAGCATTTGTATTTCAGAAGAAATGTTTTGGTTTTTTTTTTAATTTTTTTTTAATGTTTATCTTATTTATTTTTGAGAGACAGAGAGAGACAGCGTGAGCAGGAGAGGGCAGAGAGAGAGAGGGAGACCCAGAATATGAAGCAGGCTCCAGGCTCCGAGCTGTCAGCACAGAGCCTGACACGGGGCTCGAACTCACAAGCTGTGAGATCGTGACCTGAGCCGAAGTCAGACACTCAACCGACTGAGCCACCCAGGCACCCCCAGAAGAAATGTTTTTTATTTTCCATTTAGTGGAAGGAAAAGATAGGAAATAGCTGGGGTCTGTGGTAAGGATATCATTATTCTGCTTAAGCTTCAGAATCCCAGTGTGTAAAATCCCATTTTTCAAATGAAGAATGGAGATTAAGAGGTTAAACTACCCAAGCCAATCTAAAATCACTAGCAAATGATGCCATCACTATTTGATCCAAATCTGTCTAGCCCTAAGAAATTGCCGATGATGGATGAAAACAAGTAGTCAAGAGACAAAGTCGAAAAGAACTCTTTTTAAAAAAAAAAAAAAAAATATTTGTTAGAGTGAATGCAAATGCAAGTGGGGGAGGAGCAGAGAGAGAGAGGGAGAGAGAGAATCCCAAGCATCTCTGATGTTAGCACACAGCCAAAGGTGAGGCTTGATCCAATGAACCACAAGATCATGACCTGAGCCAAAATCAAGAGTTGGATATTTAACCAACTAAGCCACCCAGGTGCCCCTGAAAAGGAGAACTCTTAATCACGTGCTGCTCCAAACACCAACATAGTCTACCCTTCTTTGGTAATGCCTTGTTTTCCTGGTTTGGCATAACTCCCATCAGGGGGCACTAATCCATCTGTTTGCTTCTCTAACAATCTGGCATTAACTAGGGGACTTGCTCTTCCTACCATTTTGCCACAAATGACTGTGTGGTGGAGTCACGGAAGCTGAGAATTATAGCCTAACTTTGAGATAAGCACTTTAGAAGCTGCGAGAAGTCCAAGGGGTAGGGAATCTTTGTTTAATGTATAACCATCTTGCTTACCTAGGCATAAAATCAATGTGAAGGCTTAAATGGGGGAGATCCTACCAATATAGGGGAGAACCAAGACATGCTTTCTTTTTTTATTTCTTTTTAACGTTTACTTATTTTTGAAAGAAAGAGACAGCACAAGTAGAGGAAGGGCAGAGAGAGAGGGAGACACAGAATCTGAAGCAGGCTCCAGGCTCTGAGCTGTCAGCACAGAGCCTGACGTGGGGCTTGAACTCACGAACCGTGAGATCATGACCTGAGCCAATATCAGACGCTTAACCTACTGAGCCACCCAGGCGCCCCCAAGACATCCTTTCTATTCAATCCTAGAAGCTTCACTGATTCCCTTGCAACCCCTAGGAAAGGCCCACCCAACCAACTGGTTTGGCCCTGATGTTGCAGATGATAAATATTAGTCTGGAGAACACATGTGTGGGTGACATTCCATTGGCAATCCTCTAGCTATTTGGAAGCCTCTTCTCTTGGCAACTCCACAGAAGCTGGAAATCCAGACACTCACTGTTGTAAATGTCCCTTTTGTGGGTGACCTTGTGACCCAGCTCTGGCTATTGAGACATAAGTGTGTTGGAAGGACTCTGGGAAGATTTCCTTCCCTGATGAAAGGGAGGAGGGGCTTCTACATGTGGCCCCTTTCCACTTCTTCCTGATTTGTACAAGGGCATGATGTCTGGGGTTACAATAGCCATCTGTGACCATGAAGCAACAAGCCTGACGATGAAAGACAACATGCTAACAATGGCATGATCATTAGCTGATAAAGAGATAAACTGATAAAGAGATCCTATTGACCAACCACTGATGGGGAGGCAAGGCCATGTGCCAGATATTAGGCCCTGCATTTGGCACTGGTAACATTAAGAGTGAGGACGACAGAGACTCGGTTTGCTAGAAGTCTCACTTCTCAAGGATTTGAGCATGGTCCAGTACTGAACCATCAAGGATCTTGATAGACTAAACATACAACGCTTTCCAGATGTGAGATGTTGCATGCAAGCCCTACAACATGCAACCACTTTCCAAATGTGAGATGCTTGAGACATCTACCAAGAATGGTATGTGGGCCAGGTCTAACCCAGGGTCTAGAAACACAATTAAGAATTTGAGGTATCATCCTCAAAGAGCATGTAAACATCAGATACTGTAGAAACTGCAATGAGCCTAAATACAGGGGGATATATATTCTTATGCAACTGAGGGGTCAAACTCCAGGCAGCAGTTGGGTTCTCTTGGCCCTGTTAGCAGTGAAAGGTAAACAAAAACAACTTGTTAGCCATAAATAAAAAATCCATTTCAGCATAGGACTGGGGAATTCTAATATGTGGTCCTGGCTACCGAGCAAAAGTCTGCCTTAAAAATATTAACTGGATTAGTATTTCCCTGATGGTGAGTGATGGGGAGCATCTTTTCATGTGTCTGTTAGCCACAATGAGATACCACCTGACACCTGTCAGAATGGCTAAAATTAACAACACAGGAAACAACAGATGTTGGTGAGGGTGCAGAGAAAGGGCAACTGTCTTACACTGTTGTTGGGAAGGCAAACTGGTGCAGCCACTCTGGAGAACGGTATGGAGGTTCCTCAAAAAGTTAAAAATAGAACTACCCTACAACCCAGCAACTGCACTACCAGGTATTAATCCAAAGGATACAAAAATACAGATTAAAAGGGGCACATGTACTCCAATGTTTATAGAAGCATTATCAACAACAGCCAAACTATGGAAAGAACCCAAATGTCCATCAACCGATAAATGGATAAAGATGTGGTTTATATATACAATGGAATACTACTCGGTGATAAAAAAGAATGAAATCTTGCCATTTGCAATAGCATGGATGGAAGTAGAATGTATTATGCTAAGTGAAATAAGTCAGTCAGAGAAAGACAAATATGATTTCAGTCATATGTGGAATTTAAGAAACAAAACAAATGAACACGGGGAAGGGAAAAAAGAGGGAAGAAAACCATAAGAGATTCTTAATAATAGAGAACAAACACAAACTGATGGTCGATGGAGGGATGTGAGTGGGGATGAGCTAAATGGGTGATGGGTATGAAGGAGGCCCCTTGTTATGATGAGCACCGGGTATTATATGTAAGTGATGAATCACTAAATTCTGCTTCTGAAACCAGGATTAGACTATATGTTAACTCACTAGAATATAAATAAAAATTTGAAAAAAAAAATAACTGGAACAGGGGCACCTGACTAGCTCAACTGGAAGAACATGCAACTCTTGATCTCTGGGTCATGAGTTTGAGCCCAATACTGGGTATAGAAATTACTAAAAAAATAAACTTAAAAAATATTAAGTGAAACATAAATCTGTATTACTGAAGTAAAAAACATGCATAAGAGAAGTGAGGTGTGGCTTTTGACTCAGTGAACAGCATCTATAGCTACTGAAGGATCAGAAAAATTTTTTAGACAATTATATTAAGCATATGTTTTCTTTATGTTTTATTTTAAAAAGCTTTATTTTTTTTTCTAACTACAAAGGTATACATGCTTATGGAAAAATATTTAAATACAGAAATACTGTGAAGAAAAAAGTTCACATTACCCAATGTATTAGTTTCCTATGGCTGCTGTAACAAATTACCACAAACTTAATGGCTTAATACAACACAGATTTATTATCTTACACTTCTGGACTTTAGAAGTCTCACTAGGCTAAAAATCAAGGAGTCTGCGGGGCTGTTTCTTCTGGAAATTTAAAGGGAGAATCTCTTTCCTTTCCTTTTCCACTTTCTAGAGGCCACCTGCATTCCTTGGCTCGTGGCCCTTCATCCATCTTTAAAGGCAGCAAGGCAGTGTCTTTAAATCTCTAACTCTGATACTGATTCTCCTGTCTCCCTCCTTCCATTTCTAGGGACTCTGTGGTTACACTGGGCCCATCTGGATAATCTAGAATACTTTCCCTATCTCAAGGTCTACTGATTATAACCCCTAATTCCATCTGCAGCTTTAATTACCCCTTACCATGTAACATAACAGAGTCAGAAGTTCCAGGGATAAGGACATTTTGGGGAGTCATTATTTTACCTACCACACACACCCATAATTTTACTAACCAGGAATAACCACAGTGAATGTTTTACTGAATAATTCTTTCCAGACCATGTCCCATGCATATGCATATAGAGATATATACCTGTATACATTGTATTCATTTATATGGATATATAAAAATTGAATATTACACCTCTCTTTTGCTACTTGCTTTTTCCACTTAATCTCGTGGGAACTGTGTGTGTGGGTGTGTGTGTGTGTAAATTTCTACCCGTTATTTTTAATAGCTACCACATTATTATTTTACCATTAGTGTTTTTTGAGTATATACCACGTGTTGAACACAGCATTAAATGCTGACGTAATTTAATCCTTACAACAATGCCGTGGACTAAGAACTATTATAACCACCACCATCCCTTCAGAACCAGGACCCTGGAGGGCATCCATAGAGAGATTAACTTGCTCAAGAGACACTCATCTGGTTAGTGGTAGTTCTCACTTTACCTCATAAACATGCTCTTAACTACAGGGTGGCCTGCCTCTCGCAGGATATGCCACACAGCTGTCCCTTGGATTATTTAAAACCAGTGTCCCAGGGCACCTGGGTGGCTCAGTTCGTTAAGCGTCTGACTTCAGCTCAGATTATGATCTCATGGCTCCTGAGTTCGAGCCCCACATCAGGCTCACTGCTGTCAGCACAGAGCCCACTTTGGATCCTCTGTTCTCTCTCTCTCTGCACCTCCCCTGCTCATGCTCTTTCTCTCTCTCTCAAAAATAAATAAACGTTTGAAAAAAATTATAAATAAAAAATAAAACCAGTGTCCTACCATAAACCATTTTCGCTCTTTGTAATATTTTACTATTTAAAATAGAACTGAAATAAACAAGATCATGCTAGTGTCCGTGGATACACCTGTAATGATTTTTTAAGAAACAGTTCTTAGAAGTATTGCTATATGCTAAGACTTACCTGTATTTCCAAATTGTCTGGAGGACAAGGTATAGTATACTATTCACACTCCTAGTGTCAACATTTTGAATTATTATTCCTTTTAATCTTAACAATATGATGAGGAAAATGGGTGCATTATTTTTTCTTTGACTGCTAATTTCTTTAAATGTTCTTTCAATATGGGATTTTTTTTTCTTTTATGAAGTCCTTGTTCATGTTGTTTGCCTAGATTTCTATTTGGGGATTAATAAAGTTCCTTTTGAAAAGGATGATTTGGATTTTGTAAAGGTCATCCCACATAAAAGGAACTATGAGTCAAAGTAGAAGCTGGAAATACCTCAGAAAGCATGTTCAGGAAAAAGAATAGGAACAAGAAGGAAATAGACATAAAATGTCATAAAATCTAAAAAAAAAAAAAAAAAAATCCAGTAAGGGCAGAAGGGGGCACTGAGTGCCCCCTTAGGGATTGTCCTCATTCATAGACAATGAGAGCAATGTGGTCCAAATGAGGTAGTAGAAAGAACATTCTGGTAACAGCATAAAGGTTGGCTTGGGATGGTCCAGTCTATGTAGCTCAAGGATAGAGGAATTTAGGGTGCTTGGGTGGCTCCGTCATTGGGCATCTGACTTTGGCTCAGGTCATGATCTCACAGTTGGTGAGTTCAAGTCCCACATCAGGCGAGCTTGTCCCCCGCTTAGGGTGAGCACAAGCCCTGCTCTGGGTAAAGTATGACCCCTGGGTGAGTCCCACTTCTCTCTCTCTCTCTGCCCCTTGCTCACTTGCACCCTCTCTCTCTCTCAAAAAAAAAGAAAGAAAGAAAGAAAGAAAGAAAGAAAGAAAGAAAGAGAAAGAAAGAAAGAAAGAAAGAAAGAAAGAAAGAAAGAAAGAAAGAAAGTGCTACAGGTCTGTAGGAACCCAAGGGGACATAAAGAACCCACAGAGCTGCCACAGCCCTGCACCATGCCCACATGCCCACGCTGACTGCTGAGCAGTTGCAGACTGCAGGAGGCAGTGGCTCCCACTCCTGCCATCTCTGCAGCCACCAAAAGGGCTGGGACTTGCACTCAACTATGGTGGTCTGAAACTGCCACTCCTGGAGAATGGATTCCAGCCCGCTAATGTCCCTCTAGTGTCCCCTGTTGGTGGACCGTAGGAAACCATCTGGCAAGAGTATTTGAGAAATGTAGTTTCCAGGTTTTGGCCCCTGCCACACAGAGGGGTGCACATAAAAGCAGGGAGAGATCTGAATGCCAATAGACCAAGTCTAGCAGAAGGGGGGACCCAGGAGAGTGTTCACGGCCAGGATATGGCTCTCCCTGGAAGGAGGTCTGGATTCTGGACTAGTTTTGTTATTGGTGTGCCACATCTTCTCCAAGGCAGTATAGCATAGTGACTCAGGGCATAGGCTCAGTGTCGTCCTTTGAAAGTGGGAAATAATACCTAGCTCAGAAGATATTTTAAACGTTAAATGGGTTACTGTAAAGGACTTAGGAGGTGCCTGAATGTAGTAAGCATTTAACAAATGATGGCTGTTGTCATTGTTACTATCATTTTGATTTTGCCATCTGTAAAGTTATAAGATGAGGATTAAAGCATCTTTGCTGATTTCTCATCAATCAGAGGAAAGGGGAACTAACAGTGGCCCTCAGTCTGAGCCTGGCACTGGGTGGAATTTTCGAGATGCAGAGAAAAAGAAATAATATCCCTGCCTCCAAGAGCTCATCCTTTGACAAGAAGACAGAGGAGAATCACTGATTCAACATAAAAATGTGCTCAGTGATAGACCAGAAGATACAGGGAAGGTTCTAGAAGAGGGTTTTTGCAGCATAGTGGAGAGATTTACATAGACTCCACTTTAAATCCAAAATTATGTTCTGTCACCCTGGGCAGATCATTTAGTCACCCCTGCCTGTTTCCTCGACAGTAAAAAGGGGAGATCGTACTTGAACCTGCCTCACAAAGTCTTTGTGAAAATTAAGCCAGCTGCTGTCCAGAAAGCTCATCCTGTAGTACCTGACACAGAAGTGTGTTCAAAAGTGATCGTTAGTATGATTCCAGTGGCCCAAGAGAAATCCGGGACCCAGGCTAAAGAAATGCAAACTGAAGGAGGAAAGGACGGCTGAAGAGCGGCCCAGCCCTCCAGGATCGCTTAATTATTGTGGTTGAAATTTCTTTTAACTTCAGGTTCTTTTACTTGGGAGGTATCTACCCCAGGGGGCGCCCGGGGCCTTCGCGTCTCTGTTGCCCGTGGCAACCGGCAGCCCCGGCGGCGTCAGGCCTGGTAGGCAACGCGCAGGGGCAGCAAGATGGCCCTGAGCTCCTGGTCCCCAGAGCTGGGGTTCAGCCGGAAGGTGCTGCTGCAGGCAGCAGCCGTCTCCACCGGCCCCTCCCTGGAATTATGCACCTTCCCCTCCTCCCTGGGCTCCTCGGTCGCGACCGCTGCGCTGGAGCAGCTCTTTGTTGTGGGTAAGAAGCCTGCGGGCTCAGGGAGGAAGGGAGAGGCCTCGGAAGTGGCATCTAGCTGGCACTGGGTGGGGTGGGGGGGGGGGGTTGGGGGGTGAGCCTCCCTCAGTGGGGACCTGCCTGCGGGAACCCCAGGAGTCCCTGGCTGAAGCAGAGCCTCCTCAGGTTCCTTGGGGGAGAGAGAGGCGGCTTGGTGGGACCCAGGGTTCAGCTCTCCTGCTCTAGTGCCACTAAAGTGACTTGGCCCAGCTCACACTAATGACTGGTGACAAATCCTGGACAAATCCTTAACTCTCAGGCCACTGCCATTTGCCTGAGACTGGGGTGTCCACCCGCATTTAGATGATGCATTTAATTTCAGGGGTGTCTGGGTGGCTTGGTGAGTTAAGGGTGGACCTTTGATCTCAGATTCCTTAGCTCAAGCCCTACCTTGGGCTCCCTGTTGGGCCAAAGCCTACTTTTAAAAAAACAACAGAAAAAAAGATTATGCATTTAATTTCAGCTTCTCCCTTCTTGCCTTTTCTTTGCAAGTTAACTTCCTCCAACATTTTGCCACGGTAAAGTGGAGAATTTAACAGGCAAACAAGAAAGGGAGTGTTTAAGAAGTTCCTGTTGTGTTAGACAAGAAAAATTAGACATGAATGTTTAGTGGATGCAAACATGATACCTTGGATAGGTCCAGGTTAAAATGCCTCTTCAGTTAGAAAGCTGAACCTGCAATCAAGGCACCTAAGTTTAAGGTAAGATATGGTCCAAGAAAGGGCATTTCTTGTTTAGCTCATAAACCGTTTAGGCCAAACAACAAAGCATCTCCTCTCTTTAACATCAGCTTCTCATGGGTTCAAGGTAATCATCTTGACTTTTATCATAATGTTACTATTAGTTTGGGATAGTTTCTTTTTTTCTTCTTAGATGAACTAATTTAACTTCACAATTCCTATGAGATAAGCTTGGATGAATATTATCATGAAGAATGTTAACCACCAGAGACCTAAATGAGTTACAGGTGCCCAAGGTCATTGCCAAATGATAGAGCTAGGGCCTTGAATTCTCTTTATACTCCATCTCTAGATCGGCATGTGCATTTAATCCCAGCACTTCGATGTGCAAATATTTTTCTGCGAATAATTTCTGGACTTTAAGAAAGTTTTCTGTAGGAAAAAAAAAACTTCATTAAGCCTCAGGTGTGGGTTATCAAATACGCAGCTCTCCAGCCTGTTTGCAAGTGGGAACAGCTTGTGCTCATTCATTCCATTAGAAGAAGGGGAAGGAGATAACAGGCAGTGCCTGTCTCTTCCTAACGCACACTTGTTTGCAAACCCAGTAACTGATTTTCACTTGGTTTGAGAGCTTCGTTCATTAAGAGAATCCATGCTCCCCAGAACTCAGGGCAGAAATTGCTGTCTACTGTCCTGAGAGTAGAGACCATTAAGGGCAAGGACTCGAGTCACACCAACTTGGGTTGAATCTAGACTCTTATCTGTGTTCTGTGACCATGAACATATGACATAAACTCAAAAGTCAGATTTCTCACCTGTGACATGGGAGTCATCCTAAGATTATAGTAATCAACTTACATAATACATGTAAAACATGAATGGTGTTCACATGAATGGTGACAGAGCCAAGGTAAGTAAAGCTTCCTCTGTTCTCCCTCCTGTTTCCTTTCATCCTTTTTCCCTTCCTTCTTTCCACTCATTATGTATCTTGTCTCCATTACCATTGCTAATATTTCACAAGCCTCTCTTCTCATGTGCCTCCTGCTTACGGTGTATGAGGGAAAGGAGACACTTTTCATATGTCAGGGAATGAAAAGGGCTAGAAGTTCTGTGTTCGTCACACCTACCAATTTTCAAACATTTACTCTCATCCCAGGATTAAAATATTGGCACAGAAAAAGAAGTGACATAAGGGACTTTTAAACAGTTAATTAAATGAGTGGGTTTTTTTGCATAATATTATATTTACATGTATACAAATATATATATGAAAACATTCTCACACCTACATTATAGGCATGTTATATTTCTTCCTTTCCTAAGTATTTGTTGAATTTTTGGTCCCATTCTATACAGATTCCTTCTTTCTATCATGAGAGATGCAAAGATAGGGTTTGCCTTCAAGAAGCATAAAATATATACCTAAGTTAGAATACTATGAAATAGGAAACATGTTCAAAAGAGATTCATATTAAGTACTAGAAGAAGTCAGAGATAGAAGATATAATTTTCAGCTGGGCAGGCATTTGAGCTAGATCTAAAAGGTTAAATAGAATTTGGACTAACACGTAAGAGATCTTTCATTTTCTAATTTTTTTCCTTTTTTAGAACAATCACTGCAAAGTGACTATTTTAAATGCAACGAAGAAGCTAGGACCTTTCTTAAGGACATTGCTATCGCTGTTAAGAAATTGGTATTGTATTATCTCTAAGAGCTATTTTTTTCAATCTTCCACTTCTTCATTAACCTTTAATTTAGCACCACCTCTGTTCAAGGTACTTGAATAGATGAATAGGGAAACTATTTCCCCTGAGTGAAGAAAATTTCTACCTCAGTTTACTGAGCATTTGCCCCAGTGTTCATCAGCTGTGGAATGTTGCCTGGTTTTCCATTCAGGACACTGACTTAAGGACCTGTGCTATGTATGGATGGAGGCCGGCCTGCTTAGGAGAGGCAGTACCTGTGCTAAAGGAGCTCAGTGAAGGGGTGGGCCACGTGGGCAAATGCTTGACCCCAATGTATAAACCATGCACGGTGCCAATTTACTCAGTTCGTTATAAGCAATTTCTTATGTAACTGCTGAAAGATTATTTGACCAGACAGTGCCGGTCAGTGAAAACAAAGCAACTCTTTTTTATGGTAACTTGGCCCCATCAAAGAAATATTTAAAGAATTTCCTTTTGAAGTGTCACAAGCTGGGCCCTCCTGGGCCCTGGATGATGTTTCCAGTGCTTTCCCCACAGAGTGAGAATGGCGAGGTCTCTTCATTTGATTTTAAAATAGTGAATAAAAATCTATACATCAAATACCTAAAAATGTAGAAATGTGGCGTAAAGTAAATGAGTTTGAGTCCGCAGACTGCTGAGAAAAGTTCACCTCTTTTATAATTATATTTTTCTGTGATTATATATAGTTGTGTATGTATACTACAGCATTATACTTCAGGATCCCACTTAATTGAATACATATATGGAAATACTAGGCGTCTGTGTGGTGCTGCACTGTGGTCCCATGGAAACCTTTACCTCTGCTTTGTCTTTTTGGTTACGTTTTTCTCCCAAGTTTGAAGGGCTCAAAATATTTATTGTTACTTCTTAAAAGTATCTAGTATGTTTCCATGTAATATCTGAGCTGTGGAATCTCCGTTTTTAAAAGTAACAAATTTTCACTATTCTGAAAGTTTACCCTGGATTTTTTTTTAAATAGACAAGTAAAAGGAAGAAAGTAAAAACCACCATGATCTCAGCATAATCATAAAATAATAAACTAAATTAATATAATCATAATTAACTCTTTGATGAATGTCTTTCCCACTTTCAGGGAATAGATGATGCCTGTTTTGAATTTTATTTGTTTACAGAAAAGCAATCATACTATATGTATAATTATGTTATCTGCTTTTTATTACTCATAAAATATAATGGATTTCTCAGGTCATAAAATAACTATATACATTACAATCATTTATTGAAGAGATGATTTATCTATTTTTTTCCACTAACATTTTTGGATGGTTTTCTTTTTTCAAAAATAAGCCCCACCAAAAAAAGGTCAAGAATCTCCACCAGACTATTTGTTTAGATTTGTAGGTATGTATTTAAAAAAGAAAAAAGAAAGAAAAAAATTGTTCTTTTTATACCTAAGCATATTTCTAGAGGCATTTTCCATTTTTTAATGAAAGAGATTTTTCTCAGCATTACCCTTTTTGTTGGAGTCTTTCCTTTTAAGTTGATTGAAACTGCATGCAAGAAACAAAGAGACATGATTTCTGAGAAGGAAATCTGCAAAGATTAAAAGATAATTTAACAATGACACCTTAAAAACTGATTATGGAATAGTTATTTTTCTATTCCAAATAAAAATAAAAGCAGAAGGTATTGAATGAAAATCAAAGTTTGATCTCTGAAAATGTTTATAATGGGGCATTGCCTGGAAAATCAATTTTATTATTTTAATGCTTTAACTTTTTAAATATGTGATTTAAATTTTCAGGAAGAAATGAGAAAAGCCACAATTGATCTCCTGGAAATTGAAAGCATGGAACTCAGCAGACTATATTTCCTACTAGAAACTCTTCCCAATAGCATTGGCAGAGAATTGGAAGGTACTTGAAGGTTATCAACTGTAGAAACTTAGTTTATCTTAGAAGAAAATTGAGCCTACTGCTTGTAATAAGACAAGTTTAATCATTATTTTCTGTCAAAATGTAGCTAGAAAAAATACACTACACAAACACAGATCCATCATCATTTTCCCCTCATATTGTAAGTGGGAATGATATATATAAAACTTGAACTTATATATTTTAGTTTCTAAATAGACTAAAGATATCTGGATTAGCCCGTTCCAAATTGGTATTTATCGAATTAAATTCGGCAACTTGACTCACCTAAAGCACCATCCTACTTTCTGTCCCTGTAAGTTTAGAGACTATATAGGTACCTCATATAAGTGGAACCATACAGTACTTTCCTTTAGTGACTAATTTCACTTGGCATGTCTTCTAGTTTTATCCACGTTGTAGCATGTGTCACAATTTTCTTTCATTTGAAGGTCGAACAGTATTCCACTGTGTGTGTATACCATGTTTTGTTTACCTGTTCATCCACTGATGGCCCTTGGGTTGTTTCTACCTTTTAGCTATTGTGAACAAAGCCGTTGTAAACATGAGGGTGCTGAGGCCCCTGTGTGGCCCAGTCAGTTGAACTTCAACTCTTGATTTTGGCCCAGGTCATGATCTCACAGTTTCATGAGTTTGAGCCCCTGATGGACTCTGGGCTGACAGCGCGGAGCCTGCTTAAGATTCTCCCTCTTTCTCTGCCCCTCCCCTGCTCACACTCTCTCTGTCTCTCTCAAAATAAATAAATACATAATTATTTAGTTGATGCAAATGTATTTATTTGGTGCAAATATCTATTAGAGTCCCTACTTCCGATTCTTTTGGGCATATATGCAGCAGGGAATTGCTGGATTGTATAGTAAGGGGGTACTTTAAGTTTTGAGAAGCTGCCATACTGTTTTCCACAGTGGCTGCAGTATTTTACATTCCCACCCCAGAAGTGCAAGGATCCCAATTTCTTCACATTCTTGTTAACATTTGTTCCTTTCTGTTCTTTTTTTTTTTTTTTTAGTATAGTCATCCTAGTGGATGTGAAATGCTGTATCATGGTGGTTTTGTTTTGCATTTCCCTAATGATTAATGATGTTGAGCATTTTTTCATGTGCTTATTGGTCATTGGGATATCTTCTTTGGAGAAATATCTATTCGGGTACCTTGCTCATCTTTTAACTAGGTTGTTTGGTTGTTATTGAGTTGTGAGAATTCTTTGTATAGTCTGGGTGTTAATCCTTTATCAAGTATATTGTTTGAAAATATTTCAACCTATTCCATGGTTTTCCTTTTCATACTATTTTTTTTTAATTTTTATTTTGAGAGAGCATGCATGCTGGGGCGGGGGTGGGGGGCAGAGAGAGAGGGAGAGAGTGAATCCCATGCATGCTCCATGCTGTCAGCACAGAGCCCAGTGCAGGGCTTGATCTCACAATTAATAAAATCATGACCTGAGCCAAGATCAAGAGTTATCCACTAACTGACTGAGCCACCCAGGTGTCCCCTTTTCACTGTGTTGATACTGACTTTTGATGCACAAAAGTTTCAAATTTTGATTTAGTCCAATTTGTCAATGTTTTTTTTCTTTTTTTTAACGTTTATTTATTTTTGAGAGAGAGAGACAGATCGCGAGCAGGGGAGGGGCAGAGACGGAGACACAGAATCCGAAACAGGCTCCAGGCCCTGAGCTGTCAGCACAGAGCCTGATGCGGGGTCAAAGCCACCAACCACGAGATCATGACCTGAGCCAAAGTCGGCCGCTTAACCGACTGAGCCACCCAGGTGCCCTTAGGATTTTCTTTGGCTGCCTATGCTTTTGGTGTCATATCCAAGAAATCATTGCTAAATCCAATGTCATGAAGATTTCCTTGTATGTTTTCTTCTAAGAGTTTTATAGGTTTAGCTCTTATATTTAGGTTTTTTTATTCACCTTTTGTTAAATTTTGTATGTGGTATACAGTAAGGCTCCAACCTCATTTCCCCAGCTTCCAGGAATATTGACTAAGGCTTGTGAGCCTCAGAGCTCAGGTCCTCTGCAGGAATTGAAACCATCCCCTGCCCTATCCTGGAGCATTCTCTCTCCACGTGCAGCCCATACTCTGTGATCAGTCAGTGTGAGAATGCAAAAGTCTGCCTCCCTTGCTCAGTGTAGAACAACTCCCAAGTGTCATCACCGCTCCAAAGCTCGTTACCGTGTAACCTCCGCCTCCCCCAACCCAGTGGTTTAAATTCAAAACAAACTGGGGGCACCTGGGTGGCTCAGTCAGTTAAGCGTCTGACCTTGGCTCACGTCGTGATCTGGCAGTCCTGGGTTCAAGCCCCGTGTCGGGCTCTGTGCTGACAGCTCAGAGCCTGGAACCTGCTTTAGATATTCTCTCTCTCTCTCTCTCTCTCTCTCTCTCTCTCTCTCTCTCTCTCTCTCTCTCTCTCTCTCCCCCCCCTCCCTCCCTCCCTCCCTCCCAAAGTAAATAAACATTAAAAACAAAAAACAAACCGCAGCAACAACAACAAAACACTTTTTAAGTAGATGTTCCCATTATCCATTTACTGCCTTGCGTGCAGCTCCAAATCTACCTTCGTTGTCTGCTCAGTATGGAGAGAGATGGGCCCTGTAATTTTCCCCCTGTACCAGCTGCCACAACGTTTCATCAGGAGAGAACCCTGGAGGGACACTGGAAGAAAAAGCAGTGCTCTTTCTGGTCCCAGGGTGCTCCTCTCAGCCAGCTCTTGGAGCACACACAGCCTCTCCATGCCAGGCTCCTGCCATGTGTGGCTGTCCACAGTGCCCGGCTGCTTCCTCCAGTACCCCTGGGGCAGCTTCATGGTAGATTGCTACCAGTGAGGCACCAGCCTGTGAACAGCTTCCCTGGCGCTCTTCGGGTGGTTTGGCAGTGAGCTCTGAAGTATGGCATCTCCCTGCGGACAGGTCCCCTCAATTCCTCCAGAAGGTAGATTTCCATGAGTTCTACCAGCCCAGCATTTCAAGAACTTCTGTGCCCAGTGAGCCACAGCACTTTCCAGTGAGGCCTGGCTCCCAGGGCTGGAGTTGCTGCTTCCTTGAACGAACCCTCTCGGCCCCTGGGGGTAGTAGCTGCTCCTCGTGTCTGCTGTTCCTGAATCCTTTAGAGTTCTCTTTTCTTTCTTACCATTCGATCCCTCATTACTCTAACCTCCTGTTAGAGTCAATAATTCTCTATACTAAAATTTCCCTGTTTTATTTATAAGATTTCTGTCTCCTAATTAGACACTGAGTGACACAGTCAGCTGTAAAACAATATGCATGGTATTACTCTAGTTTGGCAGGAAAAATATGACAAACTCTATATACAGAAAAAAAAGAGTCTGTGCTGAAGGGAGAATTAAGAATGTGTTGGGTTACTTTTATAATCAGGAAAAATATTTAGAAGGAAAGTAAATAGCATATTAGCTAAAGAGATTCTTGATAGACACTGAATACTTAACCAAGTAAAGTTAATTGGTCTTAGGTTATAAAGCTTTGCTACTCAAAGTATGGTTCTTGGATCAGCAGCATCTGAAAGCTTGTTATAAAATCCAGAATCTCTAGGCCCATCCCAGACTTACTCTCTCAGAATCTGTATTTCAATAATATCCCCAGGTGATATATATGCCTATTTGAGACATAAAAGTTCAGGATGCCCTGCCACAATGAGCAAACTTAATAAGTAGCCTTAGAAAAATAACCTATCTCTCTCAGATGGAGCTACCGGCTAGTTTCTAGAGAATTTATGGGGTGGGAATGGCTAGTCCAGGACCTTCTAAGCAGTGTTAAAAATTTTATTTTTTTGTATTTATATCTATCATGCTTCTGAAGTCTTATGTGATTACACTGATTTGTTATTTGTTGATGAATGATCACACAATCACACAAGAATGACACATGAATTAACACACTCAGTTCCCCCCAGAAAGCAGAGCCAGAGGCTTTTACACTGATATTTGGGAGCACAATCCAAAGAGGAGGAGGGCGGGATAAGGAGAGAAAAGCAGGGAGAAGAGAACGCTGATATGGGGTGCAATACCATGCTGACTGCCGCTAAACACAACTAAGTTAGTATAGGAACATGTCCCAAGATACACGGCTACATCTTCTCTGGACTGTCCAGGCACCAGCTCCTGTCTGTCATCAGTCTAGCGTTCACCGGCCTCCCACACTTCAAGTTACACGAGCATGGGTATGCGTGCATAAAGAAGTCTCAAGGGAGCGGTGACAAGAAGGTCCTAGACTGGAGGTGAGAAGCGGATAGAATAGGCAGGAATGAGGTTCTGCCAGACTGCACCAGTCTGAGGTTGTTCAGAGCCCATAGAAAGCTGGTCACCATAGTGCTGCAGGAATTTTTACCTCAACACCCAGGATTCGTTGTCTCACCACTTCGAAGAGTGAAGAGGTGGACGCAAAATGAACAGCATGGAAAAGTTGACTAGAGTATAAGATTAGAAAAGCAGAATAGTATGAAAACTGTCTTTACAAAGAAGGGACATTTGAAAGTGAATGCCTGCGACCACAGGCAAGGGTCCTTGTTTTATAAGGTTCTGGTCAGCCCCCCCTTCCCTTCCCCCTTGTTCCTTCTCAGGTCCCATCTTTGTTGGCTTGACAACTCAAGGTGCTGGGTTGCCCATTCCTGACTGGTTGGATTCCATTGTGTGAAGAGTCAGATGGGTCATACTGTCCCTCATATAACCTAAGTTTTATGGTTTAGCTAAGTATTTTGATTGTCAAATTCCGGAGGGGAACCTGAGGGGGAGTAGGTGGTATCTGTTACATTCTTAAGAGGGACCTTACGCCTAAGGGGGTTTGCTCTAGTTAGAAATTCCCAGCATTGTTCCAAAATATGTGTCTTTCCCCATCCAGGGACCCCAGGTCCTAATCCTTTCCTTCTCTGCCTATTTTATCCTATTTTTCCCTATCAATAGCAGCAGATGAAATAAGGGAAATAATTGATAGGTAAGATTGAGAGGGCCCAAAGGGGTAAGAGGTGTCTGATACAGGAACATAATTAAAAGAGCATTACAGGAGTGCCTGGGTGGCTCAGTTGGCCAAGTGTCCAACTTCAGCTCAGGTCATGATCTCACGGTCCGTGGATTCTCTCTGCCTCTCCCCCATTCACTCCCTGTCTCTGTCTCTCTCAAAAATAAATATTAAAAAAATGGAAAAGTCAGTATGTACAACTGTGCTGTTTCTCAAATAATCTAGTGACATTTCCATTTACTTTTAAGAATGTGTCAGAGACGCCCGCAGATTAAATCTTTTTGAGATAAATCAATTACAAATGGACGTTACAAGGATGAATAATGAAATAGAGTTCCTGAAGAAGAAAATACTTGATCTGCAAAAAATTAATGAAATTCTAGGGTATGTATTTTTTTAATTTGGTACATGAGGGAGTTGGGGTCTGTGACTGGAGTGTGAAAATTATCCTAAGGGGTTTGCCTTCTGTTTCTGAACTGATACAGGGTAAGTAGGAGGGGGGTATCACTTCAAGCAGATGACCCTGACTGCTGAGGGGTGTGTGATGACTGCGCAGAGCTGGGGAGGAGAGCAAAAACTTCTTTCACCACTGCAGTTAGGAGACCTGTAACATTTCAGAGGCCATCCAGCTTCTCAGCAGCAGCTACTGTGTGTAAGTCATACACGTCCTTGCAAGCCCCCTCCAAACAGAGGCAGACAAAATTTTTGTTTTGATGTTTATTTATTTTTGAGAGAGAGAGAGAGAGACAGAATGCAAGTGGGGAGGGGCAGAGAGAGAGGGAAAGACACAGAATCTGAAGCAGGTTCCAGGCTCCAAGATGTCAGCAGAGCCTGACGCGGGCTCGAACTCATGAACCGTGAGATCAATACCCAAGCCGAAGTCAGACACTTAACCGACTGAGCCACCCAGGCACCCCATGGTTTCCATTTTAGTAAAATTAAGTTTACAAACTCCAACAGTAAAAAGAAGTCTTTCTGGGTATTATATATATATATATATATATATATATATATATATATATGTATATATGTATATATGTATATATGTATATATGTATATATATATATAATTATTATATATTATATATTATATAATATTATATATATAAATATAGTATCGACCTTGGTATATTGTGGCTAGGTTAGTTTCTTAAAGATATTCAGCCATAAACTACTGGAGGTCTGAGGATGAGATTGGTTCCCAGCAGAGGGTTCTAAATTTTATCTGTAATTAAAGGAGAGATATATAACTCATATATATATATATATATATATATATATATATATATATATATATATATATATATCTGCCTGTCGCTCAGATTCTGACACTTGTTAGTTTCTTTCCTTTTTTCTTGAGCTGTGTGCCAGAACTTCACCCCTGTGCGCCTCATTTTCTCCATCTGTAAAATGGGGATTACAAGCTTGAATTTATGCAGCTCACGGAGGAAGAGATACCTTCTAAAAGAAAAACCAACAAAACCTTAAGAACAACTCAGCCTTATGAGCAAATTTACAAGACGAATGCATAGATATCAGAATGTCGGTTTGTTAGACGAAGAAATGTTCAAAGAGCCCTCATGAAAGAGAGAAATCTTCTTGGGAAGCTACAATAATCAGAAAGTTGCTCGGTGCAAAGCATCAGGAATTAGGGGGAGAATTCAAGGTCCAGGATGCCTCTCCCATATTAGGCCTTCAGAGCACCTGTTCTGGGGGACGTTCTATGAAAAAGAAAGTACATGAGAACTTTAACACCTATTGGGGATTCACAGTGCAGATTTATGTATGGTGCATGCCAGTCACAATCGCCAGTCTGCTGTATGAATTAAACTACCAATTTCTAAACTAATCACAAGGAAGATAATACCCAAGCTGGAATACTCAAGTCAGTTGGCCAGCACATCACACCTCCATAGACCAATGATTCTCAAACTTGGGTGTGCATCAGAATCACTTGGGAGTGCTTGTTAAAACACAAATTACTAGAAAGCTCCCAAGTTTCTTATTTAGTAGGTCTAGGGGGTGGGAATAAGAACTTGCATTTCTAGCAAGTTCCCAGGTGATGCTTAGGCTGCTGGTCCTGATCACACTGTAAGAATCACCGTTCTAGAGAAATCTTTATAGAAAGGCAAACCATAAGCATAAGGTGGGTTTCTTGATAAGCTAGTGTCCCCAAGGTCCAATCTCGTTGCATCCACTTTTCAAAGAATGATGCGTATCAAGATGCCAACACTCTCTAACAGACCTCTCCTGGACAGTCCTCAAAAACTGAAAGCTCTTTGGGTGGGTTTTTCCTTAGGTCCTGTGTTCAGTTTGGGTGCTGTCTTCTCAACCCATCTCAATACACCTAGGTTTTTTTTTTTTATTTGACTTGTTTTGTTTTGCTTTGCTCCTTAGGTTGATTCATTCTTAGAAGGAATCCTCTGCTAGACCCACAAAGCACCCATTATCTTACCCTCTCTACTCTAGGCTTTTTATTGCATTTCCATGGTAGAATTGACTTCTGGAAAATAAACTTACCAACAACCTGTTTCCATTTTCCTGAGCCTTTGCACACAATCCCCCTGAACTAAAGTCTTTAGCCCTGGGGACTAGAGAGAGGAAAAAGGTCTTTACATTTTAGGAGTTTTAAAAAAGGAAAATGTAGAAATGGTGCCAATGTCCCTCCTTCAAGTCCTGTATTGTTAGTCCTGGGGTAGGTGTTTCTCACAATCATTTTTTTTTAAAGTTTATTTATTTATTTTGAGAGAGACGGAGAGAGTGCAAGCAGGGAGGGGCAGAAAGAGAGGGAGAATCTCAAACAGACTCCTTGCTATCAGCGTAGAGCCTGACGTGGGGCTTGAACTCAAAACTGAGATCATGACCTGAGCTGAAAGCATGATTTGAATGCTCAACTGACTGAGCCACCCAAGGGCTCCTCTCACAATCTTAAGGTCTTTCTCAGATGGATGTGGCCAGAAAAAGATATGTGAGGTTAATGTCTCTTCCTGAACTCAGATTTCGCTGCAGCTCGGAGAGGGTAAGAGCATTCAAATTAGTTTTCAAGCTTCTTCTGAACACTCAAGATAGACTTTCCTCTCTCCTCTCTGACTCCTGTCTGTCAGAGGAAGGCTCGCTTTCTCCTGGGTCCTCCGTGCAGGACAATGGCATAAGAAGGTGGCTGGAGGGGATGGTGAGAGGTTTATCTTCCTTTGACTTAACTGGATGTCTCGGGGTAAGATAGTTATGGCAATGCTACATATCAAGCCATTTGGTCAGATTCCATTCATCTGTTCAAAACTGTTTTTGAATCTCTGTACACTTGAAATGAAAATAACCCATAGTTATTTCCTGGTATGTGGGGGTGGGGGGTGAGGTAGGACCACATGACATTTCTGCAGTGGTAAACAGTTGCAAGATTGACATTTGTCTTGTGGTTCCCTTTGTCCTCCTCTCAACCAAGTTTAGGTAATCACAAATACACCTCTAAAATAAGCCTGCCTTACAATTTCCCTCTCCGTGGTGGTCATCTCAGCAAACAGACTTTAAATTCCTTTCCTCAAAGCCGTACGTTTGGGGCCATGAATAGTTCTTTCCTCCTAGTGAGCAGCAAGAGGAGCTGGTGAGGAGGCACGAAAAGTTGGTGCTGTCACTCAACCACACGATGGAAGAAAAAGCTGCTGTCACTGTTTACATCAATGAGACTTACACCAAAATAAACTCAGAGAAAAAAGAGTTAGAATTCCAAAACCAACGTCTCAAAGAAATACAGGAACAAATGGAAAAAGAAAAAGCGAAATATTTGACAAGAAAAGAAAAATTGAATCAAGAGGTAAGTGACGCCATTTCCTTTTTTAAAAAAATACAGAATTGTACAGAATCGCAGGCAGGAAAGGGGAAATCATTTATGTGTTCTCAAGGCTAGTAAGCGTTCTGTGTGGTATCTGCTGTGAACACTGGGATGGGACTAGAGCAGAGACCCAAGCACAATGGAGCCCCTTGGGGAAGACACTGACGTGTCATAGCATCTCAGCTCATGGGAAAGATTATGAGTGACAGGATTTGTAACACTGGGGTGGCCCCTTGCTCATATGCAGCCCTATAGGGACAAGGAGTTTGTCTCCATGGCATCTCGTTGCCTCTGACCGTTCTGAGGCCATGTCTCTATGGACAGGACTGGGGAGGGAGTTCAGCCCTGACGGAGGCTTCAGCTCCTACTGAATGAATCTGAGCACAGCAGCCTGCAGAGGGGCGAGGCAGAACCCAGGGCTCCAGCAGAAAAGAGTATTTTGAAGGGCACCTGGGTGGTGGCTCTGTCGGTTAAGCACAGACTTCAGCTTAGGTCATGATCTCATGGTTCGCGAGTTTGAGCCCCACGTCAGGCTCTGGGCTGACAGTTCAGAGCGTTGCCTGCTTTGGATTCTGTATTTCCCTCTCTCTGCCTCTCCTGCTCACGCTGTCTTTCTCTTAAAAAATATTAAAAAAAATTTTTTTAAGAGAATTTTGAGATTAGCAGTATTGGGAGGGTGGAGTGAGAATAACTATTGCATTTTGGTGTCTGCTAGACGGTGTTAATTAAAATTCACCATCAGAATGGTTTGTGATCGTTCCTCTCTGTTCTGCTCCAGTTACCCCAGGAGAGGCAGGCCTATCTCTATAGGAAGTGTTCTAGCAGTCTTCCTTATCCCCCAGGTGTGGCCACCTAGCTCCTGATGAGAATTGCTGTTGAGTTCCTGCCTCTTCCCTGTGCCTCATGGGAACAGGCATAACTTAATGCAGAAAATTGTCCAGGGCTCACAGCCCTGCTGGAAGGAAGGCTGGAAGATTTGTTAAATTGCCTTTCTTGAGTCTTAGTTAAAATCTAGTGGAATACTTCTGGCAGCGGCCAACATATGATTCTTACACTGACGATTCTCTGATAAGACTTGGACTATTGGGGCGCCCGGGTGGCTCAGTCGGTTAAGCGTCCAGCTTCCACTCGGGTCATGATCTCACGGTTTGTTAGTTCGAGCCCCATGTCGGGCTCTGTGCTGACAGCTTGGAGACTGGAGCCTGCTTCGGATTCTGTGTCTTCCTCTCTCTGTCCCTCTCCTGCTTGTGCTCTGTCTCTCTCTGTCTCTCAAAAAATGAATAAATGTAAAAAAAAAAAAAGACTTGGACTATTCATAAATTCCAATCAGGTCTTAGCTTCTTTATCCTTCAAAACACCTATATCTTCAGAAATAGTTTTACGCTAAAACCATGGATTTTCTCAACTATAGACAGGTTAGCCCTTGTCATCTTTGGAATGGGCACTTTTTGGAGTAGCTGGCAAGGAGTCTTTCTTGGGGGCTCCTTGGGGGCTCCTTGGGGGCAGGGATTGTGGCTTTAATTCACTGCTGTATCCAAGCACCACACGCATGATAGGCAGTCTATAATATGTATTGAATGAATGAGTTTCTAACTTCCTTTTCAGCCTTAAGGGGAAGTGTTTCCACCTTCCTGTTCTTTTTTTTTTTTAATGTTTATTCGTTTTTGAGAGGGAGAGAGAGAGACACAGACAGACACAGTGGGGGAGGGGCAGAGAGAGAGAGAGGGAGACCCAGAATCTGAAGCAGGCTCCAGGCTCTGAGCCTTCAGCACAGAGCCCAACTCAGGGATCAAACTCACTAACCGTGAGATCATGACCTGAGCTGAAGTCAGATGCTCAATTGACTGAGCTACCCAGGTGCCTCCCTTCCTGTTCTTTAATGTAAATGCTAAAACACAAGAAAGGAATCCCAGGGGGGCTTCAGTTAGGGAATTTGCAAGCACGACACATTGTTCTTCCATATGTGACTAGTCTTTCTCAGAGATCCACACACTTTTTCTGAAAAGGGCCAGATAGGAAATATTTAGGGCTTTGTGGGCCCTCTCTGTCACAACTACTCAACTCTGCTATTTTAGCATGAAAGGAACGGTACTTAAATGACTGAGAGCAGTTTTACAACAGGTTGCTAGATTTGGGGCCCACTACTAGAAGTTTGCCTACCTTTGGTCTATCTCCCTGGAAAAGGGCACCAGTTAAGATACGTTCAGATGCAGGGGCACCTGCGTGGCTCCATTGGTAAAGCATTGACTCTTGATTTCAGCTCAGGTCATGATCTCCAAGTTTGTGAGTTCGAGCTCACATCTGGCTCTGTGCTGACAGCATGGAGCCTGCTTCAGATTTTCTCTCTCCCTCTCTTTTTCTGCCTGCCCCTCTTCCGCTCTCTCTCTTTCTCTCAAAATAAGTAAATAGACATTAAAAAAAGATACTTTCAGATGCAAATAGCAGAAGCCCTAACTCAAATCTGTCTTAAATAGAACATTTATTATCTCACACAGTAGGAATTCCCAAGGTAGAGGGCAGCCTCCAAGACTAGTTAATTTAGTGGCTCATCCCTCCTCTCCTCCATCCCTCATCTTAAGGCTGGCTGTGTTCGTGGTCATAAGATGGCCACCAATAACAACTGGGTTGTATGCTTCCTTATTCAAGTAGAAACAGGAAAATCTTCTCCAACCAAAGACCATAAGTCTTCTTGCTGCGTCTGCTCTGGCCAGGTCATGACAGCACCCACCCCTCGAACAATAATGGATCCTAAGGGAGTGCCGTGTGCCAGTGGGATAGACCAAGTGGGGTGGATATTATGGAGTCAACCACCATTGTTCACTAAAGGCACATGATAGGCTATGGTAACAACCTGTTAACTTCCTTTACTTCCTACAAGAAAGGAAAAACTATTAAAGCTGTCAGAGTCTTCAAAGCGTAAGCTCTCCCCTTACACAAAACAAAATATTTTTTGCCAATACTGTTTCTGAGATTGCAAGACCTTGGGAGAAGGCCTAGGCCAAAGAATAAACACAGAATTCCAATTTTCAACAAAATGTATTAATCACAAGGTTCCATTCATATGCAACTGTGCCCTGGTGCTGAGATAATTGACAATGGTCATGTTCATTCACAAGACATTTCAGGTGCAATGGCTGATAGCTTTGACAGCCACCCAAACATACATTGTCATAACTCTTTAATACAGAGTTGAATATGCCTTCTCAGACCTAACGACTCAGTTAGTTACTTTGTTCTTGATAATTCATTTTGCCAAAAAAATGCATTGATATATATATTTTTTTAATTTTATTTTTTATTTTTTAAAATTTACATCCAAATTAGCATATAGTGCAACGACTTCAGGAGTAGATTCCTTAGTGCCCCTTACCCATTTAGCCCACGCCCCTCCCATACAACCCCTCCAGTAACCCTCAATTTGTTCTCCATATTTATGTTATGTCTCCATATTTATGTTCTCCATATCTGTTTTGTCCCCCTCCCTGTTTTTATATTATTTCTGTTTCCCTTATGTTCATCTGTTTAGTCTCTTAAAGTCCTCATATGAGTGAAGTCATATGGTTTTTGTCTTTCTCTGACTAATTTCATTTAGCATAACACCCTCCAGTTCCATCCACGTAGTTGCAAATGGCAAGATTTCATTCTTTTTGATTGCCGAGTAATACTCCATTGTGTGTGTGTATGTGTATATATATATACACATCTTCTTTATCCATTCATCCATCGATGGACATTTGGGCTCTTTCCATACTTTGGCTACTGTTGATAGTGCTGCTATAAACATGGGGGTGCATGTGTCCCTTCGAAACAGCACACCTGTAATCCCTTGGATAAATGCCTAGTAGTGCAATTTCTGGGTCATAGGGTAGTTCTATTTTTAGTTTCTTGAGGAACCTCCATACTGTTTGCCAGAGTGGCTGCACCAGCTTTCTTTCCCAGCATTGATATATTTGATTTTGATAAGAAGATGACTTACTTCATTGGGTCTGACAAGTAATCAGAATATGTTTCATCTTCGTAAAATGATAAGATGTTGTCCAAGACTGCGTGCTGACCAGTCTCCAGTGATTTTGTTGACTCTATTTTTAGTCTGCTTTCTTTCCCATTAAAAAAAAGTGAATTCAGGTATCCAGGCAGTTCTTCATTTTCTTTCTTTGACTTTCCTGATCTTATTAGCTCACTATAAATCTGGTGACCATTGGTAAGGTGTTTTACTAGCAAATTGCTACAATGGCTGTTGCTTTTATAATTTGCTATTAATGATCACTGTCTTATTACTCTTATAAATTTACTGTTTCGACATTTATGATTACAGTTACTTGTAGTTCAGTATTCTTCCTGTGATGTTGCAAAACAAGCAAACCCTGGGTTGGTTCCTTTTTTTTTTTTTTGGTTTGGTGTGTGTGTGTATGTGCGTGCGTGCATTTTGTTGTTGTTGATAGACTGACTATGGTATACTTAGATTGAGTATGAATTAGGTTGACAAAATAAAAAGATTGTCTAAACTTTGTTGTTCTCATAAGCTTTTTGACTGGCTTATTCTGTATATCACTACAGATTGAGGAATATAAAAAACTCTGTGACTTGAAGAGAAAGGATACTTATCAAAAGAAGAAAGAATTGAATACATTAAAACTTAAAATGTCAAAAATGAGAGAAACAGTTAGTACCAGCACAGTGGTAAGAAAGAATAAACTATGTCTCTCCAGGCCTGTCCAGGCACCTTGATATATATATACACTGTCTTAAATATAACCAGCAGCAGGTGCTTTTTTAAAGGAGCTGATTTTAATCCATCTGCATGCCATTCTGAGAGAATGTTTTCGGCGTGCTAAGGTTTTCTGACACTTTATTTAAAATGTTATAGTGCGATTGTGTTTTTTCTTTGGGAATATGGTCGGAAGAAGGAAGCTTAAATTACCTTAGGTACAAATTGCATTCGACGGACTTGAATACTGTAAAAATGGGTTTTTAAAATGCACACAGAACTGACCAGATGCGTACAGAACCATATATAACATCTCCATGAGATTGTTTTATTTTACATAACAAAATGAATAGCCATGGGCAAATTCCTTAATTCTGAATGTGTGATAATAAAACAGCTTAGGCTTTTGATTTATATTGGCTACAGGAGCATTAATGTGGAAAGGGGACTATTCGTATGAAGTAGAAAATACTTCAGAGCTCTGTGCTTCTATTTTTTAAAATTGATAACATTGATTGAAAACCAGCCCTCATAAATGTTTTGTGAGGATTATCCTTATTTTAAAGATAAGAAAACTGAAGCTTATTCAGATGGTTCTAATGGAAGAGGGTAATGATAATACCCCTTCTGTGTTAATTAAAACAGAAATGCCTGCTAATCTTCTATTGCAATTAGTTGAATTAACGAGTCTTTGGTGTATTTCTCCTATCTGTATTGAGAATTACATGTAAAACTATATGGGGCAACAGTCATCACATTTCTTACCAGAAACATCACACTTCTCATCAGAATACTCAGCTACTTCCCTTATACTTTTTATAGAGTGGTTCTGATCATTCGGATCATCTTAGTTACAGTGTGTCTATTATGATATCCAATTACAGAATATTAGTAGAATCAAAATTTCTCCCCAGTATGTGTATTTAAGATCATTGGGGTGCCTGGGCAGCTCAGTCAGTTAAGCCTCCAAATCTTGATTTTGGCATAGGTCACGATCCCAGGGTCGTGGGATTGGGTCCAGGTCATTAGGCTGTGTGCTGGGCGTGGAGGCTTCTTAGGAGTCTCTCTCCCCCCTTCTGCCTCTCCCCCACTCTTGCATGCAGGTGCAATAAATAAATCAGTAGATAGATAAATAATCATTATCTGTTTTTCAAATATCTGTATAGTAAGCAAGCATGAGTGAGGCTAGATTCAAAGGAGAACAGAAGGGTTATATCAGATAGACTTTATCTGCAGGCCCAAGCTCCTGCCTTTGTTTGGGTCTCATAGGTCATGAGTCAGGTACTCCATCAACCCAGCTTGGGAAGACACAGTATATATTCCTTCACCTGTGCTCCAAAGATCTCTAAGACAAATTATGAAGACTAGAAGATGGCAAGGATAAACTCACCTCCAGCATCATCGCCACCTCCCAGAAGCCAACATGCCCACCCTAACTCCACTTTACTGTAGGAGAATAGTGTTTAAAGCACAAACTTGAGTGTCACAGAGACCTGGGGTTCAAATTTTTAACTCTATCAACCTGAAGTTTCCGCACCTATAAAATGGGGTGATAATACTGCCTACTTCAAAGGGCTAGAAGCTCAAGTGAGGTCATGCCCATAAGACTTTTAGCTGAGTGCTTTGTATTTGGTAGAGGTGGTTATTGGGGTTGTTACTCTCACCATCCACGATTAGAAAACAGGGTTTGGCTGTGGACTGAGACAACAGGAAATTCCAGGTTAATCTTCCAGGGGTGTCTTCATTTTAGATGACTCCGCAGCCCGGTCAAGCTGAGGTGATGTTGCCAGAAAAGAATAATGGTGTGTGATTCTTGAGGTGGCCTACATGCCCAGGGCAGGGGGGACTGAAAGCGAGAGGTGACCGATGAGGGGCCTAAATGGGCCTTCAGCACACAGCCACTAATCCTCATGATCGGTCACAGTCCTTTAGACATTGTGCTCATGTTTGACTTCAGACCCTTGTTAACTCTGAAACTAGTTATTGCCCAGAAGTTGAGTCATATGGGTGCTTCAGAGAAAGAAAGAGTTGAGGGGAGCTTTCGTGCACCTGTCTAGTAGGAATGAGAGCACCTGTGTTCCCCACCGGTGTTTCTCTGACTCCACATTGATGTGCAGGGTTAGATGCCATTAATCTGCCTGTGGTGACTCCATGCCAGGGAGCAGTGGAATTTGATGAACTTTCTCTCCCTTCCATTTCTCCCTCACAGCTGAAGTGCAGACCCAAGGCTCTAATTTGTTTGCCTCCCCCTTTCTTTATTCCAAAACTGCATTGTTAACACATGTGCCACTTGGAGTTTTCTCTATTCATACTTCATTCTTTTAAATGATGTTAATATTTTACCACAGCACCAGCTGTTACATTTCCAAAATACTGATTAATATTAAGAAAACTTCTCTTAACCTGAGCATATTTGTCAGTTAAGGTAATTTGTTTTTACTTTTTTTTTTTTTAAATAATACTCATTCTAATGTCCTGGAATATTTTGAAAATGATTATGAAAATACAGATTTGTTAAGACTTATTTTAAAAGGTAGCCAAAATGAATTCATGTCTTAAAAGTTGTTTTTATAGTTTTCATATTCTTGTTGCTATATTTGGTTGCTCTCTCTCCAAAACTGTAGGGTTTTTTATGATGATTTCAGAATTATTTCTGTCCAAGTTTGTTCTGTGAATAAATAATTTTAATGATTGCTTTTTATCTTAGCTAAAGGTACCCCCAATGTAAAAGTTGAATAAGTGATACATGAATATTTAATGAATTGAACACTTCCATGAATCATTTGGTGACAATTGAATACCATAATTTTATTGAATTATCAATAGGTTCTTAGTGATCACAATTTAGAGATAGCACAACTACAAGAATCAATAAGGCATTGGGAACAAGAGGTTGAAGAAATGAAGAAATCCTGTAAGATCCTGGAGGATAAAATGTAAGTTCAATGCTTTATTTTTACTAAAACATTTCTAGATGTTATATTTTTTCATTAAAAATTTTTTTTAATATTAGATTGAGAACTATATTCTCTTAATTTACTAAAATTTGCAATTGTCAGCTTTATAAAACCACCTCTTCGTTTGGAAATTAACCAGTCTTCCACATGATCAAGAGAAAAAATTGAGGAGGATACAATCCTGTATGAATTGTCCTCACTTTAGTTCCTGATTCCCTACAAACAAATATGCCCCCAGGGGAAGGCATTAGTGGAACCTCCTGTAGGTTCACCTACCCTTGCTATGATAGTTGTGGTTCTTAGTCAAGGGGGACTTACAGAACTTATTGAAAAAAATACAAGGATATTTCAGGGCAAAACCCATGGGACTAGAACCATAAACTTAAGGAAATCTGTCCATCCCAAGGAACAGTCTCTGCTTCCTTTTGGGAACCATGTTTCATTCTCTACATACTATGTTCTCTCCTTGGGGGGCCCATGGCTAAACATGGCCATTCCAAACCCTCAAAGGTTACCTGTCACAGGTCCATCTATCTTTAGAGATTGGCCCACAGACTTCTCCCAGGAGAATTCCCAGATTTTTCCCATCAGAAGGTGTTTGGCTCAGCTCTGACCAGGAAGAGTGGGGTCTTGTAGTACAAATATGGCTTCCAGGCCTTCCCCTAGATTCTGCTGGCAGTTTAAAAGACAAATTTTGGACTTAGTAGGTTCCCCAAAAGGCAAGTAACTTCCCATGTGTAATCTCATTATAATATAGCTTATTTCTATGTAGGATTAAATGTTTTGTGATTTATATGTTTTCTAAAACAGCGGTTGCCAACAGTATAGTGCTATTCTACCATCATCAGGCCATAAAATAGGCAATAATCTTTGCACTCAGTACCAGATTTAAAAATATAAAATCTTGGGATGCCTGGCTGGTTTAGTCAGTGGAGCCTGTGACTCTTGATCTTGGGGTTGTGAGTTTGAGTCCATGTTGGGCAAAGAGTTTACTTAAAAGTAAATAATTTTTTAAAAAGAAGTATAAAAGCTCGAGTCATACTACAACTAAAACTCAGAATAAAAAAATCTTTTTCTTTGAAAGTGATTCAATAGGTTTAGTTCATGCATATTTTGAAGAAAAACTAGGCAAATAATCATAGAGGAAGATACAGATCAGGTCTTCAGTTATTTCTAGGAGTTATGATTTAAAAACTTGCTATACTGATGAAGTTTTATTGATAAGTAGTCTTCATGTTAGCTAATTTGTTTTAAATATACATTCAAGAATGAAATGGGGATTCATTGATCTTCTACTTTTTTTTTTTTTTACTTTTTTTTTTTTTTTTAACGTTTATTTATTTTTGAGACAGAGAGAGACAGAGCATGAACGGGGGAGGGGCAGAGAGAGAGGGAGACACAGAATCGGAAACAGGCTCCAGGCTCTGAGCCATCAGCCCAGAGCCCGACACGGGGCTCGAACTCACGGACCGCGAGATCGTGACCTGAGCTGAAGTCGGCCGCTTAACCGACTGAGCCACCCAGGCGCCCCTGATCTTCTACTTTTAATGGCTTATCATTTTTTTTTTTTATCCCAGCTTTTCAAGAGTTTTCATTCATATGGAATCTCTGTGAGGAAAAGTGCATTTGGTTAATTTGGTGATTGAAGATTTCAGTTACCCCCTTTGTTACTAATAAAACTATACCTTTTTTCTTTACTACCAAGCAAATTAAAAGAAAATTCTTACGTTCTTTCTGTTTTCTCCTTTAGTTCATTTACTCAATTTATGGAAGTGAGAAAAGGCACCTAAATCTTGGTTGGTGGATTTGAAGAGTCAAACAGAGTTGTTTTATAATAGTCCATAAGATTCTTTAAGAATAAATTATACAATAAACTAAAATAATTTGCACAAACTCATCTTCCTATTAATAAACTTTATTTTTCCCCCATAAAGTCTTTAATTTCCAAGCTTGTTACATGTTTTGAGGTCCAAATATTGAGGAAAAACAAATCACTCAAACATGAGTTAAAATTCTGTGTGTGGACAGTTAAGAGAACATAAATGCTCCACAAGTCCACAGGAAGCATTGATTAGTTTAAACCTTATTCATTATTATTATTGATGTCCAGCATGATGTGTTTGCATAATAAAGGCAAATCCTGTGCTTACATTTCTAACCGAGTATGGTCTTTCTTCACCATTCGGCTAGTTTTCAGCACACAGGAAGTTGGAAACTAAATGTTGTATATAAATGGTATCCAATTTGTGACCCTGAGTATACACTTAACATTGCAGTGAAGGCTATGAAAATTATAGATGCTTTTTTAGAAGGGTTGAAATGACTTCAAGATTTTCCTGATTACCAATGACCTGTACTGCCAAACGTTAATGATTGAGCCTATTCCTTAAAGTTCTTGAATTCTTAATGGAATTTGACACATTTCCACCTTCTTGAAATACTTTCTTCCCTTGGCCTCCCAAACATCATATTTTCTTATGTCACGCACTAAACTGCCCCTTTTTAGGGCCCTTTATTTGTTCCAGTTCTTCTCTCTGGCTCTAAATTTTGGAGTTCTCAGCCCTTCTCTATTCATACTCTCCATACATGATTTGATCAGTCTTATGGTGTTATATACCTTCTGTACCCCAATGACTCGCAGATTAAATATCCAGCACAGAGTTCTAAATGCATATTTGACCTCTCCAGCATATTTGACCTCTCCGTTTGAAGGATATCTGTTAGATATCTCAAATATAACACGTCCTAAACGGAACTCTTAATTTCCCACCTCCTTGAAACAGCTCTTCCGTCAGTCTTCCATATCGCCATTTACCTGGTTACTCTAGCCAAAAACCTAGGAATCATGCATCAATCCTGTTTTCCTCACTACCTAACCCTAACCCCACCTCCAGCCAAATCCAAAGGCAGATCCAACTATTTCTCACTACTTCCACCACTTCAACTTTAGTCTGAACCACTCTTTTCTCTTCTTGACCACTGCTGTAGCCTTCTACATAGTCTGTCTTCCTGTATTGTTGTCTTTCTCCACTAAGTAGCCACAGTCATCTTTACAAGATGTAAATCAGTTCATGTCTCTCCTCTGCTTAAATTCTCCCCTGGTTCCCTTCACAATGATATCTGAACTTCTCCTTTGTCCTTGAGACCCTACGTGATCTAGTCTCTGTCTGCCTCTCCAACTTTCTCATAATTGTCTCTTCACCAAATGCCCAAAACTTGTTCTTGCCTCAAGATATTATCACTGACTGTTCCTTCTACACGAAAAGCTCTTTCTTCAGATCTTCACCTATCTGGCTCCTTTTCATCATTCAGGTCTCTCACAGATCATCTCAAGAAGCCTTCCATTACCACCCATCTACAATAATACCCTCACTCTCAGGATTTCTCTGTCCTTCACCCTACTTTGTGTTCTTTAAAGCACTTAACACTATCTGAAATAATAATAATAATTGTTATTATTGTTATTTTGATAACTTGCTTATATTCTACTTCACTAGAGTGTAATTTCCATGAGGGCAGGGACTTCACCTGTGCTGTATCTCTAGTACCTATAATACCTGCAGAAGACAAGTATTTAATAATTACTTCTTAATAAATAAAGGAAGTATTAATTCATCAAACAAGTAAAAAAAATTTTGCTTAGTTTTGTGAATATACCCATAAATATGTTGTATAGGAAGATGGGGACTGGAAGTTTCTGGAGTCATAAATAAATGTGGCTTTACTGGAAAACATGCCCTAATATGAATCTGTTTGGCTTCCTTTGATCATAGGCATTTTTTTATGAATAACAAGGAAAAACTGGAAGATTCATCTAGTGTTGAAAAAGATGAAATTTTGCAGAAGATAAAGCAGGTAGGAAGATGGAAATTACGCCTTTTAGATTATTATTAGTTTTTATTTTTAGTTAATATTTTAAATATATTTGAGAAATGTTAAATTTTCTAAAAGTAGATTTTTCATGATATAATAATGATCATATAATAATATATATTATAATATATATTATGTATTATATATAATATAATATAATATAATATAATAATCATGATCATTTGCAGTAATTGATTTAAAGATTTTTATTCCCTCCCCAAATATTTTAAATATATGAAAGAGCAAATGTTGTCTATGTGAAAGTGAATCATTTGTTTGGTAACTTTTCATGTGGTTATGGTTATAATACATTAGAAATATCCAGATCAATGGGTATTTTTCATATGAATTATTTAGAAAAAAATGGGACCCTCTTGCTGTTGTGTGGTACCTGTAAAGTCTAGCAACCCATACTGTGCTTAGTAAGTAGTGAAATATTTGAGTCAGATTAGCATCCAGGAGAATTCTCTAGACATTTTAAATTTTGGTTAAAAGAAATATCATAAGTACTTAATTACGGGTATAAACCAAAATTTATCCACAAGGTATTCAGTAAAGCATTCCTTATAATAATTGAAAAATTAGGGGGAAGATACAATTAAAGTCCAACAAAAGAGCCTTGATTAAGTAATAGCTCATAATATATTATTGCGTGACAAATAGAATATAAAACAGTACACGGTGGGTCTCTTCCATAAGAATGATTTGAACCGATTACATTCTTTCCATTTGGTTATGAGCTAATGGCATTAGGGACGGCTTCCCTCCAGGTTAGACCTACTCTGATTCTTTAGTTGTGAAGATTCTGAAAGACAGAAACTAGACAAGGTTGGTAGGTTGGCTGGGTGGTCAGTTGGTTGGTTTTTAAAGTTGTCTTTCATTCTCTGGGCAAAGGATTACTTTTTCCTTTCCGTTTATTTCCTGAAGCTGCCAGGCAGGCTTCAGATGATAGCTCCGTAGTTTGCAGGCCCCCAACTGTCTGGAAAATCCAAGACCCCTACACTGGCATGGCTTACTTGCTCAAAGGGCAAATGCAAAGGGGTTTCGCTTTAATCCATAGCCGTCAGCCAAATTCCATGAGTTCAAGTCAGTGACTGCTTCAAAGGGATCAGGGCTCTGACCCATTTACTATTTCCACTGGACTCTCGGTGGCAGCCAATCTTAATTCTCATGAGGTGTAGGAGACAAGTTCAGTGATGAAATTCTATTGTAACTTTATTTTAATTTTTTTTATTATAAGATATTACACACAGAACAGTACACACGCTATAAATGTACAATCCTTATGTACATACATATCTTTTGATGGGTATAATTTATTAGTTGCAATGAAGTACAGTTTATCAATCTTTTCCTTTTTGGTTTTTATGTCCTTTGTCATGAAGATACTATTTCATGATCTTCTAGAAGATTTATTGTTTGCCCTTTCACATTTAGGACTACAAGCCATCTGGAATCTGTGTGTGTGTGTGTGTGTGTGTGTGTGTGTGTGTGTGCGCGCATGCTGTGAGATGGTGGTCAAGGTTCATATTTTTCCATAAGATTATCTAGCACCATTTAATGAAAAGAACATCTTTTCCTGCACTATACTATAATGATAAGTTTGTCATAAATCAACGGCAGATCATAAATACATTGTAAATATGTGTATAGTTCTGTGGACTCTCTATTGTGTTCCTTTGGGCTTGTCTCCCCTCACATTAAAACCAGACTTTCTTAATCAGCAGCTTTTAACATAAGCCTTTATAGTTAGCAGTATAAATCCTTCCACTTTGTTCTTCAAGATTGCTTTCGCTGTTCTTGGCCCTTTGAATTTCTGTCAGTCTGTCAAGTCCTGCCAAAAAAAACCTGTTTGCATTTGGACCGGGGTTGCATTATATCTATAGATCAGTTTGGGGAGAATGTCACATTCTTACAATATCAAGGCTTCCAATCCATGAAAGTGGTGTACCTCATTTACTTTAGGTCTTCTTTGTTCCCTTTGACTTATTCACTTTCACTATCATATGTCCACATTTTCTTTTTATTTCTCCTGCTTTGGGATTTATTGGGCTGCTTAAATCTGTAAATTGCTGTATTTTGCAAGTTCTGCAAAATTCTTAGCCGTTATCTGCTCACATATTTCATTCCCTTTCCTCTTTGTCTGAGACTCCAATTGTATATATATGTATGCACGTGTGTGTATACAATTATTTGTGCTAATAAACACATCCTCTATGTTTTTTTACCCTCTCTTTCGTGTTTTCTATCTTTTGTCTCCTCCTGCTGTATTCTGGGCAGGATGGTCTTATTTCAGCTGTTAATTTTGGTTATTGAATTTTTTAAATTGGTAATTTTCAAATCTGCATTGTCTATTTCAATTCCTTGCCATAATTTTCAAGTATGTCGAACATTTCTTTGATTATAGTAAACACAATATTTGTATAGTTCAGTACCTAATTCCACTCACTATCTGATGTTTTTATAGGTTTGTTTCTGTAGTCTTTTGCTTCTGCCAATTTTTTTTTTCATGCTGTCTTATTTCCTTCTGTTCCTAGTAGAAAACTGTATACCAGACATTGTATTTGGGGGGGGGGGAAGTTTGTAAAAACAATTTGAAGCTTAGGATGATCATATCTTTTCCAGGAACAGACTTTAATTCACTTCCGTCAGATGGCTGGGGTATTACCAGTCCCAAACCACTTTAATGCACCCTTAGGTTCCCTGGTGATCAAAATTAGGCTGGGCCATGGCTTATTAGCTTCCAATTTACCCTTCTCCAGAGCATGAAGCTTTTTGAGACCACAGGTTAAAGTGGTAGAAGATTTATCAAACTCAATACCTGGATGAACTCTGTTGATTTTTGTCCCTCTTGTCAGGTAAGAGAACTAAAATTCCATTTCCAAGTGGTTTCTTTCATATCAATCAATGTCCTTAGGGTAAAAGGAGTTTTCAGTGCTAGATTTACTACTCTGGATTTTTTTTTTTTTTTTTTGAGAGAGAGAGAGAGAGCAGGGGAGAGGAAGAGGAACAAGGAGAGAGAATCCTAAGAAAGCTTTACACCCATCACAGAGCCCAATAATGCAGGACTCGATCCCATGACTGTGGAATCATGACCCGAGCCAAAATCAAGATTCAGATGCTTAACCAACTAAGCCACCCCGGTGCCCTCTACCCTGGATTCTTGATTTCTTGTAGAATTAGTCATTATCTTGTTAGTTCTTCAACACTTCTAAGATATTTTTTCATCCAGCTATTCTAGTAATACTCAGCCAAAAGGTTATTGTGAACTACTCAGCCCATCACTCCTACTAAACATAACTTTCTTACCTCTTTTGAAGCAATTCAATAGAGACATTTTAAACACAAACTTCTTGAATACAAAGTTCCCTAATAAATGTTAGTTTTGTCCTTGAATAGAAATATTTAACAAGAAGCAGACCTAGTATCTCATCAAAGAGGTTTTGAGCAAGAGCTTCTATTGGTGTTACATTTTCTTTTCCCTAGTGTAATTTATCTTCTGGGAAAAGGACTTATGGATCCTGTTGAATGATCTCAGTTTATTAACCTCAATGCTTATTTCAATATGAATGATTTACTCTGTGGTTTTTGCATCAGTGTCTACTACCTTTCTCTACTTTTGTCATAATTTATAGGAGAGGCCCCAAAATATATAACTGCATATTTGATATAGAATTAAATCACTCAACATTTATGGCATAGTTATTGTATGCTAAGTAACATACCCAGTGCTCTAGAGTTGCCACATGACTGACTCCCATCAAAGGAAATGTGTCCTCTAATTGCTTTTTTTTTTTCCTAGATGGCTGAAAAACTACACAAAAATCATTTAGAGAGCAAAGATCTACGGGAGAAATTACATACTCTTACCAGACAATATAAGATTGTCTTAAGTGAGGAGGAGAAAGTTTTTATACAGAAACAGAACACTTATAATGAGTATGTTTCTATCCATGATCTGTACATGAATCAACATGTTATGGTTATGGGGTGCTTTCCTTGGCATCAAAATGGTGACTCTCTAAAGAATGAAATATGGCCCTTTGTAGCAACATGGATGGAACTGGAGAGTGTGATGCTAAGTGAAATAAGCCATACAGAGAAAGACAGATACCATATGTTTTCACTCTTATGTGGATCCTGAGAAACTTAACAGAAACCCATGGAGGAGGGGAAGGAAAAAAAAAAAAAGAGGTTAGAGTGGGAGAGAGCCAAAGCATAAGAGACTCTTAAAAACTGAGAACAAACAGAGGGTTGATGGGGGGTGGGAGGGAGGGGAGGGTAGGTGATGGGCATTGAAGAGGGCATCTTTTGGGATGAGCACTGGGTGTTGTATGGAAACCAATTTGACAATAAATTTCATATATTAAAAAAAACATTGTAAAAAATTTACAGTAAAAAAAATGGTGACTCTCTACTTAAGTTCATCCTAGTTTTAAAATATTTACCTAAAAATAAACACACTCCTCATCTGCCTGTATATGCACTGAGTAATGCTTTCCTCATATGGGTTAGATCAAATCCATAAACACCATGGGCATTATATTTACTTCTACATCAGATTCTTGAAAAAATAATCCTGCTTTTACTCCATGAGACTGTTTAGAGAAACTGTGAGATCTACCTTCATCAGAAACTGGCTCTGCCTTCTCTTCCCTAACTCTGTGAAGGGTTTGGTCATTGACACAATTCCCTAATGCAGAGACTGGGAAATTATTCAAGGAAATTCCTATCTTTTACTACCCGTTGGACTCCATTCAAGTACCAAGGCTTGTCAATTCCACCTCCCGGATATTTCTCAAATATATCCCATTCTTCTCTCCAACTCCATTCTTGTCACCTCTTTCAGCTTCTTTGCACTGGCTTGTCCCTCCAAAGTTCTCCCCACTTTCTGCTTTACCACCCTTAAGTTGTTCGCCTTCCTTCTACCAGAATGATCCTTCTGAAACATCCCTCTGATGCCATTCCTTTTCATCAGTCACTACATTGTCATAAGTAGTCTATAAATCTCTTGTTTCCACTGAACTATGAACAGATCAGGGTATTTACTCAGTGCTACATCCCCAGGACCTTGTACATTGCTTAGCAGATAGTGGGCATTCACCAATATTTTCTTAACAAAGACAGAATAACATCTTGCAAGCATGAATTCTATAAGTAATGATCCATTACTACAGACAAAGTTAGATCACACAGAAGTGTAATTACAGTGTCCAAGCACACTTAGGTGAAACTGAGTTTATGGTCATTGCAGCTTGTGAGCTGCAGAGAGTAGTTACAATGATTGTATCTCATTCAACTGAATAACCTACCAAGAATCTGCTTTCAGTAGTTTTTTTCAGCAAAAAATTTCCCCAGATCAGTACTGAGTTAATCAGTACTCATCTACAGGTAAAGTTTCCTTCAAGGTCACACTGCTAGAAAGAGGTAAAGCCAGTATTTAAAGCTGGTCTAACTGACCCTTTCACCTTTCATAAAATAGCATGGTAGAACTGATAATGTGCTGATGACAAATCATTGTAACACTAAAACATTTACTATTGTTATTGGTTTTTGTCTTCAGCTTGGGCTGCCATGACTAAGCACCATAGACTGGGTGGTTTAAACAACGGAAATTTATTTCTCACAGTTCCAGAGGATGGAGATCCAATATCAGGGTGCCAGCATGGTTGGGTTCTGGTGAGAAGCCCTTTTTCCTGGCTTGCACGAGGCTGCCTTCTTGCTGTGTTTTTACATGGTAGAAATAGGGAGAAAACAAACTTCCTGGTGTCTCTTCTTACAAGGAGCCTCTTCGTCATGACCTCATCTAATCAGGTGACCTCATCACTTCACAAAAGCCTCACCTTCCAATACCATCACACTGGGTGTTAGGGCTTCAACACACAAATTTTAGGGACTGAACACAGTTCAGTCCATAGAAGTTTTGAAGAAGACGAGACGCTTATTTAAAGCACTTTCTGTTACAGGAATGCCCCTATCAATGTCTGGAAAAAACTGAAATTGAACAAAACTGTGTACTTCCTATTATTCTCTCTGCAGATTGGAGACAAAATATAACCACTTTTTACAAAGTGCCTCATGAATCCCACACACTGGATTGAGCACTTTATAGCTCATTTAATCCTTATAGCTGTTGAGATAGGTATTATGATCCCTATTTTATGGATGGAGATACTGAGGCTCATCTCCAGGTGAAGTTTCCTTCAGGGTCACACTCCTAGAAAGAGGCAAAGCCAGTATTTAAAGTTGGTCTAACTGACCCCTTCACCTTTCACAAAAGAACATGGTAGAATTGATAAATATATTAAAAGAGACACCCCCGCTCAGAGGGACAGAGTGCTAGGGACAGAACTGTTCTTGTGGTTTTATGGTGACTACAGCAGTTCATGCTCTCTCCATGGCTTAGGAATTTTCATGAGTTTAGATTTCACCACCACTAGCAAAAAGACTTTGTTTCTATTTTCCTAATTTGTTCAGTAAATAGTTGATGAACCAAACTTGGCAGCCTACATTCTACATTCTTATTTGTGATTGCAATGTCCCCTCATGCTGAGGAGTTAAAAAAGATGATTTCACCTTTCAACATGTGCTAACTCTGGTTTTTTCATGGTAGGAATCAGAAACAAATGGCATTTATTAGTCGGAAAGAAAACTTCCTATCGCAAAGAAAAGTAGACATCAAAAATATGGAGGAAGGACTTGTCACGCTCCAGGAACTTCATCAGTATGTTTGTTGCCCTTGAAACATTTAATCATTCTTTCCTGCATTTGTTTTAATATATGGTAACCATAGATCTATCAGTTTCTGATATCCTATAGAAAAGGAGGTTTATGATTCACTGTCTCTGTTTTACAGTATAGAAGGGTCATTATCATTGAATCTACCATTGAAAGGGTAGACAGGTCCTGAGTTCTGGACAAGCTGCTGGACATGAGAAATGGACCCATCAGGAGTCTAGGAACAAGAATGTGCCTGAACATTATCACAACACTGACCCCCTCTGGTGTTCATTTCTGCCATTCTAAATCACTTTAATTTTTAATTTTAATTTTTCTGATTAAAATAAGTAATGTCTGATGTGATTTTAAAATTCAAATGTAGAAATGTGGCTTAGAAGCATAAAAGTGACCCTAGTCTCTGTCTCCCCACACTGTTAACAGTTTGCTATGCATGCTTTCTATAATAGGAGTGTGTACATACACCCCAAAATAGGATTGTACTTTTCTAGAACTGTAATTTATCCACTTAAAATTGTATCTGGGTAACTTACACAATATTATATTTCAACTATATCTCCATAAAAAGCTGGAAAAATATATCGGGGAAAATGATAAAACAAGTGTGATAAAAGGTAACATTTGGAGAAATTGGTGAAAGGTATATGGGAATTCTTTGTATTAATTTTTACACTTATCTGTTGATTTTAAAACTATTTCAGAAGGAGGCAAAATTCATATATATATGGGACCTCATTCTTCAGTCTTTCTTTAGCTGCTTAATATTCCTTTCACTGAATATGCTATGTTTTATTTAACCAGCACCCTACTGATGCTTTGGCTTTTGTGTTTTCTCTACTATAAGCATTTTTCAAATTAACCTCCTTTAACATATATCCATGTATACAACTATTTCTTTATAATAACGTCCTAAAAGTTGAATTACGAGATTATAGGGGGGGTGCATATTTTTTATTTTTATAATTTGAATATATTTTATGACTTGAGTGTAGGGCAGTGGAGAAACTAACTTACAGAACTAAGACAAGTGGAGATGAAATTTGACTCCTGTCAACAGAAATCTAGAACACAGCAGGATGTGCAGGTTGCTTGTCCTTACACTGTTGAACAACATATTTAAACATCTGTTTCTCATGTTGGTTTCAGAAAGGAAACTATGAGCCCTTCCCTGTGAAAGAGTGGGAAAATAGAATCGGGTTGAGTTAGGGGTTTTGTTTTCCACACGAATAACGCAGATTCTATAATCAAGTATTGTGCCATCGTGGTTCCCATCACCAGGAAGCTCAGAGCCAAATTTGTGACCCAATACTGGTTTTCATTTAGTACTTTTAATGTTGTTGTTATTTCACTCTAGTTCAACTACTTTGTAGATTAAACTAAATACATAAATAAATAATATAAATGAGATCGGGGCACATTGTGAAGAATCTTAGAGTTCCAGGGAAGGGTGAAGTGGAAAAGAAAAAGAAAAAAAGGAAAAAAATAGTTACAAACAGAGAGGGAGGGAGGCAAACCCACAAGAGACTCTTAAATACAGAGAACAAACTAAGGGCGGATGGGGAGGTGGAGAGGGAGGGGAAAATGGGTGATGGGCATTGAGGAGGGCACTTGTTGGGATGAGCACTGGATGTTGTATGTAAGTAAGCCAATTTGACGATAAATCAAATGCGTAAAAAAAAAAAAAAGAAAACCCACACTGTGATTTTAGATGGAGGAAAAAAAAAAACACGAATACATTTGTGTTGCTAGTTTAACAGCATTATGTGTTCTGTTTTAGCTATGAATATTTCTATTTTTCTTTTAATTTTTTTAACGTTTTTATTTTTGAGAGACAGAGACAGAACACAAGTCGGGGAGGGGCAGAGAGAGAGGGAGACACAGAATCTGAAGCAGGCTCCAGGCTCCGAGCTATCAGCACAGAGCCTGACACAGGGTTCGAACTCACAAACCGTGAGATCATGAGCTGAGCCGAAGTCGGACACTTAACCAACTGAGTCACCCAGACACCCCTGAATATTTCTATTTTTCAAAAGATACAAAGTCATATTTCACTTTCATTTCTGCATATGAAGCACTTCATAGAGAAAGAGGGAATAAAAATAATAAAGGCTTCTAATACCTATGCTAGACTCTTCATATTTCCACCCATCCTAGATTCACAAGAAACCCTTCCGTCCTTAATTACTACTTACCCCTAGTACAAAACTCTTTATTGGCTTTCTGAATTATACATTGCATCAAACCAGGACTCAATCAGGAATTCAAAGTTCCTCACCAATTTATTGACCTTCACCCCTCCTGTGTCACTGTGTTGCTTCCCTTCGTGTCCTCTGTCTGTGGCAAGTGTATGTTGGTCAGAACTCTTGACTTGTTGTACCTTTTCCACGTCTTTGCGAATGATGACGTCCTTCCCATGGTGAAATTGCACCTTCATTCTGGCAATCTGTGTTCTTCCCTCTGTCAAACATTAACCTCCGATGTCCCTTCCTCAGCTGCCTCCCCAGAATCTATTCTTCCTTTCCCTTAGGTCTACCACAATTCTCCAAAATCAGTTTGCACTTGAACGAAACCATAATTGTCCTTCTACGAGTCTACACTACCTTTCGTTGTTACACGAGGTTTGGTTTATCTCCCAACTAGATGGTAGTCTTACTGTACATAAGAATTATACATAAAGTCTTTTGTGTAGTCTACTAGCTTCCACAAATGCAAAACCCAGTGTATGTCTTCCTGTTTTTAGAGCAACAAAGGAGGTATATCGGAGACAAATAAAAATCCTGAATGACAACCGGGAAAGAGAAAGTCAGAGACGGTAAAAAAAAAAAATTTTTTTTTTTCTTTTCATTTGTGTTATGAGTAAGTCTATGTTATCTTAATGCGCAGTGCCTCAAAGTAGGGAGGAAATCAGAGTGCTTGCTGCTTGCTAGAGTCCGAGGAAATTATTCTCCTAAATTGTGTGAGTTCTCTCAGTTCGTTAGTTTGATTTGGGGGCTTGAGCAGAACCAGAGTTTTCCATTTCAATCGAGTGAGCTCCCTGAGGAAGGAAATTGTCAAGATTGGTGTAGTGCCTCTTGCACACCAGGCTTCTCTGTATGGACCAGTAGGGGAGGTTATGTGCAGTGACAGAGAAGGGTGGCTAAACATACGGGCTCTGAAGACAGGCCACTTTGGTTGCTCTGTCGCTGACTAGCTCTGTGACTGAGGCTACGTTACTTAATAATCTCTCTTTGCTCCCATCCCTAGTAAGTGGCCAATGATAGTAGCACCTGCCCTGTGAAGTCACCGTGAATGGCCAGTGAGACGATCTATATATTCAGAGGACCTCCTGGCACCTAGGAAGTATTTGCAAAAACTTAGGTGTATTATATTGTTGTTGTCCTGGTTATTAATCTCATTTGTAAGACTCCACATGCACCTCTTTCCCGTTCTCCAGTGCAGCTTTTTAATATTGTGGTGGAGAGAAAAATTTGAGAACCTAGAAGGTTGAAATGAGGTAGTTTTAACTGCTATTTCTGCCTGGGTCACTTCTGCCCGCCCTTGAACCTTCCCCATTGCCATCCTTCACCCAAAGGAGGTGAGCGGCCAAGTGTGGTTTGTCCGCGGTCCTAGTGGACATACCAACACAGGCTGTTGCAGCGAAGCAAGCTTGTGAAGCCGACGGCACTGAAGCAGTTATCGCTTTGTCTAATTTTTTCAGCTAATGTGCGTGGTCCGCATTGCCAGTAGCTCAAACGGTCTTATGTGATCACAGTAGGATTTGTGTTGCTTGGAATTCCTTCATCTTTTCAGTGAACTGTTAGGCCAGTTTCATGAGAATTCTTTCTGCTCTCATTTCCAGCGTCATAACTCAGTGGAAAATTGCTTGTTCACGAAAAAAACATGCATGTTTGAAAAAGAAGCTGGAGTCTGAAGTACAAGAAATTTTAGAGGAAGTACAGACTGCTGAATCTAGATGCATCAAACTATTGCAAGAGGTAAAGGAACTCAAGGAAGTTGAATATTATTGCTCCATATTAGTATGGACCCAGTATTATTATTGCATATCAGTAATTCTCCTTCAGTATTTAATTAAACCTTATCTTATGAAGAGATATTTTCCTTTCTGGTGACTTATGCTTAGAGTGAATTATTTAACTTTCTTGAGAAATTCCTATTTGCTGTGTGTGAACTGTAGGAATTTAGCAAACAAAGTCGCACTTGTCTCTAGAATATGCTTTTGAAATCTGTAACCAGAAACTCGTTTGACGTTCACTTTTTGGGAAGCTCTCTGTTAAAAAAGAAACCAAACATCATTACTCAGCGCTGGTATTGACCCTCCGCCCTTCCTCCATCCCCCATCAGTCCCATCATCCATTTCCTCATGTAGGTTATAGATATTGTTTGGTGAATAAATTAACCTCTGGAGGGAAAAATAAATAAATAAATTCCCTCTCAAGTAGTTGCTGTGAAAATATATAACCTGAAATCAGAGCCAAGTATCATGCAAAGAGATATTAATTCTTGGCTGTTTTGAAAATGTAAGGCTGACTGCTACAGGGCAAATGACAGATCTTCAATTTGTTTGCTTTCTGATTAGACCAATTTTAGACAAAAAGAGATCACTGAGTTTTTGGCAGAGACTGAAAAACTTACATTAGAATTAAAACAAGTGGAGGAAGAATTTATTGTCAAAGAAAAAAAGTTAGTTCAAGAGTTGAGCAAGTATGAGGTAAGTTTTATTTTGCATCTAAAAACAATTTGAAATTGCCATGTGGGGGGAGGGGTATATTTCATGCTACTCTTTTTTTTACAATTTTTGTTAATGTTTTTATTTTTGAGAGACAGAGCACGAGTGGGGGAGGGCAGAGAAAGAGGGAGACACAGAATCCGAAGCAGGCTCCAGGCTCTGAGTTGTCAGCACGGAGCCCGATGCAGGGATCAAACTCATAAGCCGTGAGATCGTGACCTGAGCTGAAGTTGGACGCTTAACCCACTGAGCCACCCAGGTGCCCCTATTTCATGCCACTCTAAGTGGTTAAATGTAAAACCTCCAGTGTGAGCAAGCCTAGTTTCATTATGACTTTTTTTCCTGAAAAAAGAGCAACATAAAATATTTTTTCAGTTAAAAAAAGAAAATTAGACACTCCAAGTTATGCAGAAGTGCCGGCAAAGTCCCCGGGGACAAGGGGAGCGGTGCAGGAAGGCAGGCAGAGCTGGCGCGAGAGTAGCTGGGGAAAGCAGCCAAGGGCAAGGGAGGCCAGTGAGGCCAAGCTTGGAAATCCTCATCAGGGAGGGCATCCTGCTGAGTTGGGAGCTGCCAGGAGCCACCTGGGACGGAATGGAGCAAGGATGCTGGGGGAGGTGGAGCGAAAAGGCACTGAAAGTACCCAAGGGGCCTGGAGGTGGCAGGTCTCTGGAAACACAACAGAAAACACACCTTTTCAAGGTGCTGGTGTTACCTGGAAAGGTAAGGGGGTGCTTCCTGGAGACCTACATTGGTATCGGAATGAGGAGAAAAGGGATGGTGGTAGAAGCCTTCCTGAACTTGATTCGTTTTGAAGAGGAACAGAGGCCCCGGCTGTATCAAAGAGGGGCTTTATTTGTTTTTTTTTGTTTTTTTTTTTTTTTACTATTTATTTTTTTATTTATTTGTTTTTAATATGAAATTTATTGTCAAATTGGTTTCCATAAAACACCCAGGGCTCATTCTAACAGGTGCCCTCCTCAATGCCCAGCACCCACTTTTCCCTCCCTCCCACCCCCCATCAACCCTCCGTTTATTGTTTTTAAGAGTCTTTTATGGTTTACCTCCCTCCCTCTCTAACTTTTTTTTTCCCCTTCCCCTCCCCCATGGTCTTCTGTTAAGTTTCTCAGGATCCGCATAAGAGTGAAAACATACGGTATCTGTCTTTCTCTGTATGACTTACTTCACTTAGCATAACACTCTCCAGTTCCATCCACGTCGCTACAAAAGGCCACATTTCATTCTTTCTCATTGCCAAGTAGTATTCCATTGTGTATATAAACCACAACTTCTTTATCCGTTCATCAATTGATGGGCATTTGGGCTCTTTCCATAATTTTTGAAGACAATAGTCCCTTGCTGTAGCAGGGAAGCAGAGAGTCCTTACATGTCAAAGTTCAGATCTTGCCCTGGGCCAACCCCATGCTTCCCCACACAACCCTCACCACATCCTACAGAAAGCCATCCACAGATTATTGGTCCAAGAAAAACCAGTTCTTTCTAATATGAATAACAAAAAAGGAGCAGCTATGTCCTCCACACAAAAATACCATGAGAAAAACAAGGGGACACCTGGGTGGCTCAGTGGATTGAGTGATTGACTCTTGATTTCAGCTCAGGTCATGATCACCTGGTGGTGGGATCGAGCCCTGAGTCAGGCTCTGTGCTGTTAGCGTGAAGTCTGCCTGGGTTTCTCTCTCTCTCTCCCCCCACCCCCACCAAGCCTCTCCCCCACTCCCTCTATCTCTCTAAAAAAAATAAAGTGAAAAAATGTATTCATTGAAATAATAATAATAATACTTTTTAAAAAATCTATTAAAAAATAAGTGAAAGGGGGAACAGAACTGTCCAACAACTGAAGAACACTCAGGAAGATGGTGTTGGAACAGATGAAAACTGCGATCAAGCATCCCTCTGTAAATTAAAAAATATATAGTTTCGTACAGGTGCCAAGGAAGATCAGCAATATAGAAATCTAGGAACTCAGGGAAGAGGTGTCAGAAGGGGATGGACCAGAAATAGGAAGAAGTGAAATGGAAATTGGCACAGCTCAGGGAACAAACAAGGGAAAGAAAACATTCCCAAATTCAGACAAAATGAGAAGAAACAGAAGGGAGAAGAGTCAGGGTGGGAAACCTTTCTCTGCTGGATGCCATCTGTCTGGGTGCCTAGTATTCTTCTAGATGCTGAAAAACAAAAAAGAAACAGACAAAAAACCCCTCTGCCCTTATGGTGCTTACATCCTAGTGGAGGGAGATTAAAAATAAACAACATAAACAAGTGGAACCTTGAGTATATTCAAAAGTGAGAAATGCTATGGAGAAAAATAGAGCAGGGACTGGGGATAGGGCAAGCATACGTGATGTGGTCTGTGTGCCCTGTTAAAGAGCATTGTTGGACAAGGAAGGATAGAATCCTGAAGGGCAGAAGGTTGCTGCAAACAGGAAGGGAGGAGGCAGGGCTGTCCTATCTGAGGAACAGCAAGGAGGCAGTGTGGCTGGAATGGACAGGAGGGAGAGGGATCCATTTTCTGGAAGGAAATGCTGAGACAGAACGAGGAGTGTAAAGTTTATTAGGGAGTATACCTATGAAAGGACTGGGCAGGGGAAGCCATCAGGCTATTATGTAACCCGCAAACTATCTCTGGGGAGCTCCTGAGCAAGGACTGTCCATTAGCAGATCCCTGCCTTGGGCAGAAATGGCTACACCCTTGTACCACCTCCTTGCTCAGTCAGTTGGTTGGGGGCCCCCGTGAAGAGCATGATCTTCAGTAGATAACTGAGAAGTCTCTAAAGGAGCCGGCCGCTGGAGGCTGGCAGCTGACCATACTCCTTGCCACAAGGCAGTGAGTGAGTCCTGAATCATGAGGAATGATTCAAGAGGGGCCTCCCCAGGTCTGCCTCCTTATAGGCCATTGTGAGTACTTTGTCTTTCCTCTGCCTGAGCTGGGAAGGTAAGTTTCCTGATAAGAGGGTTCTGAGTGAAGGGCTGAATAGTCTGATTTTCATGTAAATAGGATCATTCTAGCTGCTATGTTGAGTAGAATTTAGGAGAGCAATGGTGGGTGCAGGAGGACCAATTAGGAAGCTAGAGCAGTATTGCGAGTGGTTCAAGTAACTTGATCCAGAGTGGTAGCTGAGGGGGTGGTTGGAAGTAGGTAGTCAGCATTTCAGGTATTTCTTGAGAGAGAGCTGACAGAGTTTACTCTCATACATGGTGGTAGACCAATGGAGGCAATCCCCTTAAAATCAGGAATAGGATAAGGATGCTATGTAATATTGCACTTGAGCTTACACAGTGCAATTAGGCAAGGTAAGTTGACGGTCTTCCAGTGTCCACCCCACTTGCCAGGCTGTGCGCCCCCTGCAGGGCTGTGTCCACCTGTCTAATTCACAGAAAGGCACAGAGAGCAGCCTGTGTGCCCTTCCTATAAAGCAACAACCCTTCTTCCCCTTGATAGTCCTCATCAATAACCTGGAGCAAATTAGAATCCCATTTCTGCAATTGGTTCAGTAGCATGAAGAGCCCAAAATGGAGAAGAAGCATTCTCCGATTTTGGTTTACGGAACCATTATTATACCCCTGGTACAATCGTTCTTCTCACCAGTGTTGTACAATGTCTAAATGAACAGAGCCCAAACTCACAGGGAGGGAAAACAAAATCATAAGATTTAATAGTAAGATGTCCACTACCACTTGGGCCCCTGACCCATATATTTTGTCTAAGGAAAACAGTCCTGGATGTTAGTCACTGGTTCAGAATATAAATTTCCAAATCTCCAGAGGCATTTTCTCCCAGGCAGTACTGTGACTAAGTCCTTTGTAGACTTGGCTCCAATACCTGGGGGCCTCGGCTACAATTCTGCTGGAGCTTGCCACAGGCTTCTACATCATTCTGACCTAGTGCTGACACCTTGACCATGAATTGGATCTGCTGGGTCCTACAGCCCTATATCTGGCAGAGTTCAGTCAGAGAAGCAGAGCCACCAGAAATGAGGTTTCTTAAAGGATTTGACCTTCTGGAATCGTGGTGGCTGGTTACACAGTCTAGAGAGTCTGTCTGCTTTCCATCTGGAGCTGGCGCCTGAAGGCTGTAGGACAGGCAGTTGGGAAGGAAAGATGGACAGGAAGTTATAGGATGAGCTGGAACTCATCCTGATGAACAGGGGTGGGACCTGCATCAGTCTCTCTCTTTTCCAAGGCTCCAATTCCAAGGGGTTGCAGCAAAAGCCTGAGCCCATTATCACTGAGCTAAGTGTGCATGTGGCTCCAGAATCAGGGAAGCCTGAAGGAGCTGAAGAAGCAGTGGGCCTGCCTGAGCCGGTAGACAAACACCAACTTGTCTGAGATGCCGCGGCATCTGGTACCCAAACCCTCCCTCAAAGCATGAAACAACAGCATGGTTCCTTGTCAGGGAAATTCTGGCAGCTTAAGTCAATGTAGGCAATGGGAACAAATTAATTCATTCACGTACTTCCTTATACCCTCAAGCTATTCTCTTAGAGAACATGGTATAGATAATACAGAGTTGAGTTTCTTTTTTTTTTTATTTTTTTAATGTTTATTTATTATTGAGAGACAGAGAGACACAGAGCATGAGCAGGGGATGGGTAGAGAGAGGGGGAGAACAGAATCTGAAGTAGGCTCCAGGCTCTGAGCTGTCAGCACAGAGCCTGACGCAGGGCTCGAACTCACAAACTGCGAGATCATGACCTGAGCGAGATCATGACGGTTGCCTAACCAACTGAGCCACCCAGGCACCCCTACACAGTTGAATTTCTTAACATGCAGTGTGGAGAAAATTACTCCTGATGCCTCATTGTAATGTGTTTAAATTATGGTGTTTTTACATGTGTTTTGATCTTTCTATATTTATCCCTAAGGATTCTCATTGCAATTTGGGAGGGAACATACCAGGCTGGTGTATCGCTCTATTAACTAGGGTGCAGACAGGCTGCTTTATCAGAGATGCCAAAATACGGTGAACACAGGCAGGATATGTGTAGAGGGTTACCAACCCTCTCTTCTTTATTGGGAAATTGACCTTGGCTTAACCTTCTGGGTCATTCCCCTAGACCCTGGCAAAGGTAGACAACTAAAGTTGTATCGTCAGGCAACATTGTTTGTAAACAGTGACCCATGACTGGTGTGCCACATCTCGCCCAGGAGAATAACTGGTGGGGAAACTAGAGCATTGGGCTTCCCTGGGTTTGGTGCCTCTTTTAAGTAGGCACGTCTCTTTCAGGGACCTGGAGGGTATACCCAAGAGAAGTTGGTTCCTATTGGGACATGAGGCTTCAAAACCAAGGTGCCTATCACACCCACTCATGTGGGTATCTTCCTCTTACATCTGAGTTACCACTTTGCTGGGATCGAAGGACAGTAGCCTCTGGTCAGCTGTGGTGTGGGGTCCCTCCCACTGAAGACACATGCCTGGCATTGCCTTGCTGGCGCCCGGGTTTTCCTTCAGATTATGTATGTGTGCAACCTGGATTAAAGATAAAAAGCAAAAAAGTTGTTAAGAATAAGTTGGGTCAAGTGTGGCCTATTCGAATCTTAAGAGTCTAACTATCTAGTTGAGAAGACGCCCTGACGTGGTCATTACAGAAGAGAGAGGTTTATTTCTCTCCCTTTACAGGCCAAAGGGAAGGGGCCCAAGGTTGGAGGGGCAGCTCTGCCATCCTCAGCATGAGGCTAACCTCTGTGGATCCAAGTGGCAGTTTCCATTCTCATTCTTTTCCAGCCAGGGGACGGAGGGAAGGACCAAGGGGGCACGTACTGCTTCCTGTTGCAGGTGGAGGACCCAGAAGCGGCCCACACCGCTTCTGCTCACAAAGCCATTAGTCGCACCCACTTGCAAGGAAAGCTGAGAAATCAGTCTGGCTGGCAGCCATATGCTGAGCTAGAACTGAGGAGTCCTGATATCGAGGGACAGGAGAATGGCTAGTAAATATCAGCTGGCTGCCACTGCTTTATCACCATTTTAAACCCATCCTGACTTTCTAAGAGAGGTCCAGCTAACTAAAACCTGGATAATTAAGCAGGCATCTTCATGTTTTGTTTTGGGTGCTTTTTGCCCATTTATTGTAACAATATATCCACTTGTTTCTACCCCCTCCCAATTTCTTATTTAATCCACTTTTCTTAGGACTTATGTATATTTTGTTTTGCTGCTTTTTTTTTTTTTTTTTTTTTTTTTGAGAGAGAGAGAGAGAGAGGAAGAAAGAGAATCCCAAGCAAGTTCCGCACTGTCAGCGCAAAGCCCAGTGTGGGGCTTGAACTCACAAACTGTGAGATCACAACCTGAGCCAAAATGAAGAGTCAGACACTTAACCGTCTGAGCCACCCAGGTGTCCCATTGCTGCCTGTTTTTTGTTTGTTTGTTTGTTTTTCCGTAAAATATGCTCAAGAGAGATTTTTCTCAAGTAGGTGTTTGGGGTACGTACATGGTAGCATTAATGGAATCATAGCAGTAGAGCTAGAAAAATGAAGGGTTCCTTGAAGAGACCATTGAATGTAATCTCCTTCATAGATTTCCAGAGACTCTCTGAATCAGCCAACAAATATGTTTCGAATATCTAGGATATGCCGGATACCTTTCTATGCACCTCACGATGAGAGGACGCTAAGTAAGACAGGGCTCTTCCTCTCAAAGAACTTACATTATACTCTGGAGTGTAAATTGTGTCCGTTCTCTAAAATCATGCCTCACAATTAGCTTTATTTTCTTTAAAGCTAAGATTCGCTAGGGAAACGCAAAGTAACAGAGTAAAGGAAGATGAACTAGTCGAGCATCTTCCGCAACTTCAAGTGGCAGAAGAAGAATATATGAGCAAAGCTGGAAAACTGGAAGAGCTCATTCATTTTATTACAGGTAGGTATGAAGTCTCAGTAATTAACGTTAAGACAGGTAAGGATTTCACTGATATCCCCTACCTCAAGGTGGGTCATCATTCGTGAGCCAGTGATGAAACTCTGCAAACTTTTCCTATCACCTTTAACTCTTTCTTCTCTAGTTTTTGCCCCATCTACCAATTTCTTCTTTACACCGCAGCCCTGATGTTGCCCTTGTCAAATGTTCCCTTTTCTCTTTTAAAGACTTTAAAATTAAGAATTAGTGACAACTATATAATGTGGTTTCTGTCTCTCCTTGGTAAAAGGAGAAATAGCGCCTTTATCTGCTGCCAAGTGGAATTCTTTTTTTCTGTTTCTTAACATGAATTTGAATATTCTATCTTGTTCCAGCTATGACTCTAACCATTTACCAAGTAGGTACTCCTCAGATTTGTTTTCCTCCTAACTCACCCCTAAGGCGAAGATATATAAGAAGTAGTCTTAGAAATGGAGGCTTTATAAAGTATGTATATTTTACATTTTGTTACAGGGCACAATCATGTATATTAAATATAAAAATACTCATTTTCTCCAGAAAAATAGAATGGAGTCATCTAACTCTGCACCCAAAATTTCATAAATCCAGAATCATCTCTAGAGGTGTGAGTTTTGTCTTGCATTTGGGAAGCAGAGTATCATTAACCAACAAGTCCCACAAGGTTGTTAAGCAGAAAAGCTTCCAGAATTTCTGTTTTCTAGATGGAAAAAGTACCCTGAAAATCAGAAGACCAGGATCAAAAGTTACAGAAAGGACTAGAACGGGAGCCCCCAAAAAATGTGCACTGTGATGGGAATAAACAGCTGGCAAAGATGAATATGGGGAGTGACATCAAAATAGTCTGTGTCAAAAAGATATAGTCATATAGAAATCCAATATGTTGAAATGTAAAACAAATATTTAAAAGTGAATAGTGGTGGGGGGCCCTGGATGGCTCAGTTGGTTAAATGTCTGACTCTTGATATTAGCTCAGGTCATGATCTCACGGTCATGAGATCAAGCCCCATGTGGGGCTTGGTGCTGAGTATGGAGCCCACTTGAGATTCTCTGTCTCCCTCTCCCTCTCTCCTGCTTGCGTGCGTGCACACACATGCACACCCTCTCTCAAAAGTAAAAGTGAATAGTGGTCATTGCCAAGGAAAGTGGTTTTTTAAGAATATAAGATTATAAGAATAACTACCTTGAATAATTGGTCTGGTTGCCATTCCTCAGTTGATTTTCCTATTCTTGTCAGATTCTCATTTAGTCAACTCAGGTAGATTTTCTTGGTCTTTTGCTGCTTTAAGAAGGGTCATGAAACCTATGTACTCCACCCCCAATTTTCTGTTCTCCCAACCTTCTTCCCATCCCTTCTTGCACTAAGGTGGAGGATGTAAGAAACATGAGGAGTTTGAAAATAAGCAATATATTTCCATATATTGCAAGTGCTGATTCTCTTGAGGCAAAGAAAGAAAATACTAAAGAAAGGAGAGAAAAGCGGGAAAGGCCAGAGAAAGGGAACATAAGAGCAATGCGCTCCAGAGTAGGAAAATATGCTTCACCTGCCAGCAGTGAGACTTACAGAGGATAGAAGTGGCTCAGAACACACAAAGAGCAATGTTATGACTTACGACTTTCAGTTAAATGTTATGGGTAAAGCATGCATCTATCTGTGCTCCCTAGTGAAATTTCATAAAAATGTGTGTAAAATATTTTTTTAGGGAAAAAAATTATGACTCTCAAGTACAGAGACTGGCAGAGAAGATATCTGCAGAAAATAAACATCAACAAATCTTTAGAAGGTAGAATTGGCTAGAAGAATTAACAGGAAGGGAAATGTGGCTAGCAAGTGCCTGCATAAAAAGCACACCATGAAAGCAAGGACCTGGCAAGTCTTGGGCATTGGAGGACCCTGCTACTGGGAAGCTGAAATGAGTCACAGGGTTGAAGATTGGTTGAAAATCTTGATAACAAGCGGTTAGACTTCCAGGTCAGATGCCATCTTCTGTGCAGCTGAGCGACTGACTACGCCTCCCAGTGCTGGCAGAGAAGTCAGACCAGGGGGTTCTATACTGCAGGATATCAGATATGACAGAGGGCAGAAGACAGATGCTATACAGAGACCCCCTTCCACTGCTGAACTTGATGAAGGCTGCCAGCCCATTGTGTGTGTGACTGTTCTGTAATCCCTTCCCCACTCTTGAAAAGGAGATGGTTGGATTCTTCTCTAAGGAAACTAAACAGTTCCAGAGAAAAGCCCCACATAATCTAACATTTGAGGATCCTCCAACAAAATGGCTGGTCCCTTCCTGATCACTGTACAGTGAAACCCACCCAGGAACTGAGCCTTTTAGTGCCTCATGCTTAAATAGGATTAGATAGTCAAAGATCACCAGACACTTCAGGAAAAACTCCAATGTGAAAGGCAGAAACTAAAGCAGACAGAAAAACAGAAGTTGGTGGAAACAGATGACACAATGAATATAAGAATGCTTTTAAAGATACATCATCTTAGAGAATGTCTATTCTCTATATATCATGCATAATGTATATATAGTTTATATATTAAAGAAAATATACATTCTATATGTTTTAGAGAATATGTCTTAAAGTTACATTCATAGAGAAAAAATATATTGCATGTATGAAAAAGAACAGAGAAACAGGAAAGAGCTCCTAGAAATGAAAAATATAACCAATATTTTATTTTATTAAAAAAAATTTTTTTAATGTTTATTTATTTTTGAGAGAGAGAGAGAGCACAATCAGGGGAGGGGCAGAGAGAGAGGGAGACACAGAATCTGAAACAGGCTTCAGGCTCTGAACTGTCAGCACAGAGTCTGACTGTTGGGGCTCGATCTCGGGAGCAGTGAGATCATGACCTGAGCCGAGGTCGGACGCTTAACCGACTGAGCCATCCAGGCACCCCTGACAACGAAAATCTTAAAATTTAATAGGATTATAAGAAAAGGAAATCCCTCAAAAAAATAGAACAAAATAAGGAGTTGAGGAACAGGATAAAAGAGTAAGAAAATTAGAAGACCATTCTGAGATGTTGAATATTTAATTAATATAAGGCCAGAAAAGAAAATGGAAAGGATAAAGTTATCCAAGAAATAATACAAAAATATTTCTCAGAATTGGAAAATATGAGTTTCCTATTTGAAAAGGCCCATCAAATCCCCAGTGCAATTTCTAAAGGAAAAGACAGTAAGTCACATCATTGTGGGATTTCAGGCTAAAAAAGAATATTCCAAAGGCTTCTAAAGAGAAAAAGCAGATCTCACACAAAAGATTAGCAATCAGAATGGTTTTAGGCTTCTTAACTGTACTATTATACTATTATACTAAAAAAAGACATTGCCTTCAAAATTCTGAGAGAAAATAATATCTAACATTAGATACCCATCCAAACTATTAGTCAAATATAAATATAGAATAGAGACATGTTTAGATATATAAGATATCAAAATATCTCATTTACTCTGTCTCAGGAAGCTAGTACAGAATTTGCTCGGAATAAATTAAAAAGAAAAGGACATGAAATTCAGGAAACAGGAGGTCCAACATAAGGGGAATGCAAAGGAAAGTCCCAAGTGCTCAGAAAAGAGAAGGCGGCGGTGGGCAAGGGGGGTTGGGGGAGACAAGAGATACGAAACTGGTAGATCACCTAAGATGTTTGACCACATGGGAAGTAATATTTGGAAAGATTTTATAATTCTATTATAGATTTAGATATGAATTAATGTGTACATGGAAAACTAAGGAAATAAAAAATGAGGTATTTTTAGCTCCAGGAAAAACAAAAAATTATACAGGAGGGGAGGAATAATCATACTACACCATTTGTCTCATCTGTGAATGTTTACATTGTCATAATGATCTAAATAGTTAAAATTAGGGACACCCGGCTGGCTCAGTTGGTAGAGCATGTGACTCTTGATCGAAGGTTCTTGATCAAGCCGCATGTTGGGTATAAAGATTACTTAAAAACAAAATCTTTTTTTAAAATATAGTTAAAATTCACTTTAAAAAACATGACTTTATGGGGAGATTAGAAGTGCACATGGGGGGTGTAGGGGTGAGAGTGGGCTACTTTCTATATTAGGAAGAAGATAGAAAGTGTCTTAAAGTGACAAATCAAGAAATAGTCATATAAGCATTTTTTAAGAAAATAGAAGAAGAAAAAGTTGAGTTTAACAGTTGTTGATTCTGAGGAGTCAGATACTGCACTGCATTGGAAACATCTAACTTCTATTTTTTGTTTTAAGCCTTATAATAGTATTTAACTTTTTTTTAAGTGTATTTATTTATTTTGAGAGAGAGAACCAGCAGAGAAGGGGCGGGGCAGGGGGAGCAGCACAGAGGGTGCAAAGTGGTTTCTATGCTGACGGCAGAGAGCCTGATGAGGGGCTCGAACCCACCAACTGTGAGAACATGACCTGAATCAAAGTCAAACACTTAACCGACTGAACCGGCCAGGTGCCCCATAGTATTTGACTTTTAAAACTAGACACATACCTTATTTTGATTAATTTTTTAAACTAAACATTGTGGGCAGTTATTTTTTCTTTTTCTTTTATATAGCACAAAAGCAGGAGCAGAATTTACTGAACGATTACATTTCTCAAATGGCAAGAGACTTTTCAAGATTTTTCAGCAACTCGGTAAAGAGTCAGTGTATTCATTCTTCTTGCTTTTATTGGAATACTGATATATACAAACCGTAATACGGTGTGTGTGTGCGTGTGTATACAGAGGAGACTCTAGATGCAACTAACATGTAATCATGAGCATATCCTTGGGGGGGAGGGCCTCAGTTTTCTTATTTATGAGGTAGAGATGGGATGATGCTTCCTAAGGTTCTTTTTAGATCTCTTATTCTGTTAAATTCCTATGAATATTAGGATAAATGCACAAAGGTTGCAGAGATGGGGTGGGAGTAGATGAAATGAGAGCATGTAAAGAGAAGTTTACTACCTTTATAAAATTTATAATCAGTAATTAATGATAAACATGTGTATGTAGAATTGGTTAATTAAAACTAGAAACATTCTATTTTTGAGAAGCATTGATATCAGAAGTAACTTTTAACATGTGGGTATAGAGAAATATGAAGGGGAAAAGAACTAGTAAGTATATATGCAATTCTATTTCCTTGGTAAGATGCTGCGAGTGATGGTTATACAATGACTAAAGATTATGTGACTTGTAACAGTATAATAACTAAGAATCAAACAGAGAATTCAGTAGAATATTATGAAAAATCCATTAAGTTATATTCCTTTCTCTTCAAAAAAAATTAAATCCTCACTGAAAAAGCCTCAATAAATTTCACTTCCCTCTTCCCCATTTTTGGCATACAGTTGTTCAAATATCAGATTTATAAAGTTGTCTCAACAACTTATTTGTCTTAATTGTCTAACTTAAGTCTATGGACTTGCTTCCCAGAGCTTTGGAGTTTTATTTATTTTTTATTCAAATATAATTAACATACAGTGTTATATTAGTTTCAGATGTACAATTTAATCATTCAACAATGCTATATATTACTCAATTCTCATCCCAATAAGTATACTCTTAATCCCCTTCATTTACTTCACCCATCCCTGCACCCACCCGCCCTCTGATAACTACCAGTTTGTTCTCCGTATTTAAGAGTCTGGGGGAGGGGGAGGTGTCTCTTTTTTTTTCTGTTTTTGTTTTTGTTTTCTTAAATGTCATTTAAGAGTGAATCATATGGTATTTGTCTTTCTCTGACTTATTTCACTTAGCATTATACAATCCAGGTCCATCCATGTTGTCACAAATGGCAAGATCTCATTCGTTTTAATGACTGAGTAACATTCCATTGTACATATGTACCTCATCTTCTAAATCCATTCATCTATCCATGGACAATTTGGTTGCTTCCATATCTTGTCTATTGTTAATAATGCTTCAATAAACATAGGAGATAGATGTAGGCATAAATATAGATATAGAGATACAGAGATAGATATAGAGATATGGATATGGATATGGATACATCACTTTGAATTAGCATTTTCATATTCTTTGGGCAAATATCCAGTAGTACAATTGCTGGATTGTAGGGTAGTTCTGTTTTTAATTTTTTGAGGAATCTCCATACTGTCTTCCACAGTGGCTGTCCCAGTTTGCATTCCTACCAACAGTGCCCAAGTATTCCTTTTCCTCCACATCCTTGCCAACACTTGTTGTTTCTTGAGTTTTTTATTTTAGCCATTCTGACAGGTGTGAAGTGATATCTCATGGTTTGGGTTTTTTTTTTTTTTAATGTTTGTTTATTTTGAGAGGGAGTGAGCACAAGTGGGGGAGAGGCAGAGAGAGAGAGAGAGAGAGAGAGGGAGAGAGGGAATCCCAAGCAGGCTCTGTGCTGTCAGTGCAGAGCCTAATGAGGGGCTTGATCCCACAAACTGCGAGATCATGACCTGAGCCAAAATCAAGAAGGAGATGCTCAACCAACTGAGTCACCCAGGCATCCCACTCATGTTTTTGGTTTGCATTTCCCTGATGATGGATGATGTTGAGCATCGTTTCATGTGTCTGTTGGCCATCTGTATGTCTTGGGAGAAATGTCTATTCATGTCTTTTGCCCATTTTTAAATTGGATTACTTGTTTTTTTTAGTGTTGAGTGTAGAAGTTCTTTCTATTTTTGGATGCTAAACCTCCATTGGTATGTCATTTGCAAATATCTCCTCCTCTTCATTAGGCTCTCGTTCAGTTTTGTTGATTGTTTCATTTGCTGTGTGGAAGCTTTTTATTTTGATGTAGTCCCAATAGTTTATTTTTGCTTTTGTTTCCCTTGCCTCAGGAGCTGATGTCAGAAAAATTACTGCCTGTACTCTCTTCTAGGATTTTTCTGGTTTCAGGTTTTACATTTGGGTCTTGAATGCATTTTGAGTTTATTTTTGTCTATGGTTTAAGAGTGATCTAGTTCATTCTTTTGCGTGTAGATGTTCAGTTTTCCCATCACCATTTGTTGAAGACCATCTTTTGCATATTCTTGCCTCCCTTGTCAAAGATTAATTGACCATACAATTGTGTTCTAATTTCTCGGCTCTCTATTCTGTTCTGATGGTCTCTATGTCTATCTGTGCCAGTACCATAGTGTTTTGATTACTACAGAACAGTAGTAATCAGTAGTATATCTTATAGTATATGAAATCTGTGATTTCAAGATCTAGTAGAATATCTTTGTAGTATATCTTGAAATCTGTAATTGTGATACCCCCAGTCCTTTTTATGATTGCTTTGGCTATTCAGGATCTTTTGCAGTTCCATACAAATTTTAGGATGATCTAATTCTAGCTCTGTGAAAGATGCTGTTGGTATTTTGATAGGAATTGTATTAAATCTGTAGATTGCTTTGGGTAGTATGGACATTTTAACAATATTTGTTCTCCCAATCCATGAGCATGGAATATCTTTCCATTTGTTTCTGTCATCTTCAATTTCTTTCATTGGTGTTTTATAGTCCTGGTCTTTTACCTCCATGGTTAAGTTTATTCCTAGGTATTTTATTATTTTTGGTACAATTGTAAATGGGATTATCTTCTTAATTTCTCTCTCTGCTACTTCATTATTGGTGTATAGAAATGCAATGGGTTGTATACTGATTTTGCATCCTGCAAACATACTGAATCCATGTATCCATTCTAGTAGTTTTTTGGTGAATTCTTCAGGGCTTTTATGTAGAGTGTCATGTCATCTGCAAATAGTGACATTTTTACTTTTTCCTTACCAAGTTGGGTGCCTTTTATATCTTTTTCTTGTCTGATTGCTGTGGTTCAGACTTCCAGTACTATGTTAAAAAAAACGTTGTGAGAGTGGATGTCCTTGTGTTGTTCCTTATCTTAGGGAGAAAGCTATCAGTTTTTTACCATTGAGTCTGATGTTAGCTGTGGGGTTTTCATATAAGGCCTTTATTATGTTTGAAGTATGTTCTCTTCACATCTTTGTTGAGGATTTTGATCATGAATGGATATTGCACTTGGTCAAATGTTTTTTCTGTATCTATTGAAATGATTATATGATCATATGATTTTTCTCCATTTCTTTGTTGATGTGATGTATCATGTTAATTGATTTGCAAATATTGAAACACACTTGCATCCCAGGAATAAATCCCACTTGATCCTGGTGAATAATTTTTTAATGTACTGTTGGATCCAGTTTGCTGATGTTTTGTTGAAGATTTTTGCATCTGTGTTCATCAGAGATAATGGTCTGTAGCTTCCTTTTTTTATACTGCCTTTATCCAGTTTTGTTATTAGGGTGGTACTTGGCCTCATAGAATGAATTGGGAAGCTTTCCTTCTTTTTCTATTTTTTTTTTTTTGGAATAGATTGAGAAGAACAGGTATTAACTTTTTTTTTGAATGTTTGATTTAGTTTTGGGAAGTTATATAGTTTGGGAGGTTATCTGCTTCCATTTCTTCTAGGTTGTCTAATTTGTTGGCATATGGGTTTTCATGATATTCTCCTACAATCCTTTGTATTTCTGTGGTTATTTCTCCTCTTTCATTTCTGATTTTGTTTGAGTCCTTTCTCTCTCTCTGTTTTTATTTTATTTTTTTATTTTTGATGAGTCTGGCCAAAGGTTTATCAATTTTGTTGATCTTTTCAAAGAACCAGCTCCTGATTTTATTCATCTGTTCTATTGGTTTTTTGTTTTTTTTTTTAGTTTCTATTTCATTTATTTCTGCTCTAATCTTTATTATTTCCTTCCTTCTACTCATTTTTGGCTTTGTTCTTCTTTTTCTAGCTCCTTTATGTGTAAGATTAGGTTTTTTATTTGAGATTTTTCTATCTTCTTGAATAAAGCTTGTATTGCTATAAACTTCCCTCTTAGAACAGCTTTTGCTGCATATCAAAAATTTTGGACTGTTATGTTTCCATTTTTCATTTTTCATTTCTCTCCACTTTTTTTTTTTAATTTCCTCTTTGATTTCTTGGTTGATCCAGTCACTGTTTAGTAGCATGTTACTTAAGCTCCATGTATTTGTATTCCTTCCAAATGTTTCTTGTGGTTGATTTCTAGTTTCATAGCATTGTGGTCAGAAAGGATGCATGGTAATAACTTCAGTCTTTTTGAATTTGTTGAGACTTGTTTTGTGGCTTAACATGTGATCTATTCTGATAAATGTCCCATGTGCACTTGAAAAGGATTTGTATTCCATTGTGTTAGAATGGAATATTCTGAATATATCTGTTAAATCCATCTGGTCCAATGTGTCATTCAAAGCCACTGTTTCCATATTGATTTTCTGTTTGGATGATGTATCCATTGATGCAAGTGGGGTATTTAAGTCTCCTATTATTCTATTACTATTGATTACTTTCTTATATTTGTTATTAACGGCTATGTATTTGTGTCTTCCATGTTGGGTGCAAAAATATTTACAAATATCCCCATTGTTGATTGTTCCCTTTATGATTACATGATGTCTTTCTTTGCCTCTTGTTAGAGTCTTTGCTTTAAAGTCTATTTTGTCCAGTATAAGTATTACTACCCTGGCTTTCTTTTCACTTCCATTTGTATGACAAATGCTTTTCCATCACTTTTAATCTGCATGTATCTTTAGGTCCGAAATGAGTCTCTTGTAGGCAGCATACAGATGGGTCTTGCTTTTTTATCCATTCCATCACCCTATGTCTTTTGATTAGAGTGTTTAGTCCATTTACATTCAAAGTAATTATTGATAGGTATGTACTTATTGCTATTTTGTTACTTGTATGGTTGTTTTGTAATTCTTCTCTGTTCTTGTTTTCTTTTCTCTTTATTCTCACAGTATGCTGGCTTTTTTAAGTGATATACTTGGATTTTTTCTGTTTATTTTTTGCATATCTATTACCAGTTCTTGATTTGTGGTTACCATTAGGTTTATGTATAACATCTTATACATATAGAAGTCTATATTAAGTTGATGGTCACTTAAGTTTGAACCTATTCTAAAAGCAGTCAAGTTTTACTCCTTCCCCCTGCCCCAATGTTTTAGGTATATGGTATTATACTTTATATTCTTTTATTTTGTGAATCCCTTAAATGATTTATATAGATATGCTTAATTTTACTACTTTTGTGCTTCCTATTTTTCTTACTCCTGCTTATGGTTTTTCCTTTCCACTCAAAGAATTCCCCTCAACATTTCTTATAAGGCTGGTTTAGTGGTCATAAACTCCTTTAACTTTAGATTGTCTGGGAAACTATCCAAACTCCTTTCTGAATGATAGCATTCCTGAGTAGATTATTCTTGGATGCAGGCTTTTTCCTTTTAGCACTTTGAGTATATCAGCCCCTCCCTTCTGGTATGCAATGTTTCTGCTGAAAAATCAGCTGATGGCCTTATGGGGTTTTCCTTGTATGCAGCTGTTTCCTTTTTCTTGCTGCTTTAAATATTCTCTATCACTGCTTTCTACCACTTTAATTATTGGGTGTCTTCTTTTAACTTTTTTTTTCAAGTTTATTTACTTATTTTTGAAAGAGAGAGAAAGAGAGAGAGCACACAAGTGGGGTAGAGGCAGAGAGAGAGAGAGAGATTGAATCCCAAGCAGGCTCCTCACTGTCAGCACAGAGCCGGATGCAGGACTTGAACTCACAAACTGAGAGATTATGACCTGAGCCAAAGTTGGATACTTAACCCATAGTAGGTACCCCTACTATGTATCCTGATGTGGATATCTATGGATTGATTTTGGGGAGGGGGGGGTGGCTCTCTGTGCATCCTGGATCTGGATGTATATTTCCTTCCCCAGATTAGTGATGTTTTCAACTCTCATATCTTCAAATAAATTTTTCTGCCCTCTTTTCTCTCTCTTCTCCTGGGATTCCTATATCACAAATGTTTTAATGCTTGATGGTGTCATTGAATTTCCTTAATCTATTTTCATTTTTGTTAGTCTTTTCTCTCTCTCTCTCCTGTTCAGCTTGATTGCTTTCATTACTCTATCTTCCAGGTCACTGATCCATTCTTCTGCTTCCTCTAGTCTACCAAGTATTCTCACTAGCATATTTTTTATTTTAGTTATTGTGTTGTTCATCTCTGATTTTCTTTTATGTTTTCTCTTTGTTGAGGGTCTCACTGGGGCCCTCCACTCTTCTCCAGTCCAGTGAGTATCTTTATGACCATTGATTTAAATTCTCTATTAGTCATATTACTTATTTCCATTTGATTTCGGTCTCTTGCTGTGATATTGTCCTGTTCTTTCATTTGGGACATATTCCTGTGTCTCCTCACTTTGCTGAACTCTGGGTATCTGTTCCTCTGTATTAAGAAAGTCAGCTGCATATCCTGATCTTGAAAGCAGTGGCCTTATGAAGAAGAGTCCTGTAGTGCCCTGTAGTGCAGTGTCCCTTGTTCACAAGAACCTGGCACTTTACGGGTATCTGCTACATGTGTTGCATGTACCCTACTTCTGTGTTGGAGCTGCATTTGCCTTTAGTCCAGGTGTCTTCAGTGGCTATCTCTGCTTGTTGTTGGCAGGACTTGGTCCCTGTGTTGTTCATGGGCCAGTTTAGGGCTGCTGTGGACTTGAGCTGAGCCAGACCAGGCATTTTCCAGAGGTGTGGTAGCACTGAACGCCAAGGTGCTCTCCCTGTATTGTCCTCTGAGAAGCTTTCATTGGTGGATGAGACCTGAAGGTAAACCATATGTCTGCCCCCAGCCCACTGCTGGGGTTTCAGACTAATGTATGCAGTTATCTTCCCCACTTCCAGGAACAGGAGTCACTTTGGAGTGGTGCTGGCCCCATTGGGGCTGCTTGCACACTGTCAGCTTGTGGCACCACTTTGGACGGACTCCTGCCAAGGACAAGTCCATAAGAGCATGTGGGGGTGGGTGCACATTGTTAGAAAGTTGTGCACTGGTCTGCTGCAGGAGAGAACTCGTGGCCTTGACAATTGCCAAGGGCTGCTCTGCAGAAAATGCAGGGGCGGGGCATGTGGTGCCAGCAAGGTCACTGCCAGTCCGCTGTGGGAGGGGACCTGGAGCCACTTTAGAAAATTGCCTCACCAAGGTGGAGGGGAGAGGTTTGAGGAAGAGCAAACTAGGTGGAAAGCATTTGCGCTGTGCTGGTTCCTGAGGGTGTTTGTGTATCTAGTCTGGGGTGGGAGGGAGTGGGAAGGGAAACGGTGCTTGCCAGCTCTATTTTTCTTGGAGAAATCTCTCAACCATCCCTGTCCTTACAGCACAGTTCTGAGATTAATAAATAAATATCCTTCCTGTATGCCCCAGGCATTTTTCAAACTGCTGCTTCCATGCTGTATGTCAGCTGGGCTGTTTGTTGGGCTTTGTCTTTAAGGGCAGGAACTCAGTTTTCTATTGTTCTCTAGCCATCCCAGAGCCCAACCCACTGATTCGTAAAGGCACTAACTGTAAGAACTCACAAAGTTAGACCCTACTGGTTTTCAAAGCCATATGTTATGGGAATATGTCTTCCTAATGCTGGTCCCCTTTGCCTGGGGTGCCTGGTGAGGAGTCTTTTCCTCTCCCCTCTGTATGCTTGTGGTGTCCCTTCCTCCCACGGATCAGTTTGGCTCCTGATCATGTCTCTGCCCTTCCTCTCTTCTTCATTGTGGCCTCTTCTCTACATTTAGCTGTGGAGTCTGTTCTGACAGTTTTGGGGTTGTTCAGTGAGGTATTTGCACCGATGTGGGTGTTATCTAGGTGTATCTGTGGGATGAAGTGTGCTTAGGATTCTCCTATTCCACCATTTCTCATTGTAGTTTTGATTTGCATTTCCCTGATAATTAGAGATGTTGAGCATCTTTTCGTGTGTGTGTTGGCCATCTGTGTGTCTTCTTTGGAAGAATGTCTATTCAGGTCCTCTGTGCATTTTTTAACCAGATTGTTAGTTTGCTTGTTTGGTGTTGGGCTTTGTAAGTTCTTTATATAGGGGCACCTGTGTGGCTCAGTCAGTTAAGCGTCCAACTTTAGCTCAGGTCATGATCTTGCAGTTCATGAGTTCAAGCCCCATGTCGGACTCTGTGCTGACAGTTCAGAGCCTGGAGACTGCTGCAGATAGATTATCTCTCCCGCTCTCTCTGCCCCTCCTCCACTAGTGTTCTGTCTCTCTGCCTTTCAAAACTAAACATTTAAAAAAAAAGTTCTTTATATATATTTTGGATATTAACCCCTTATCAGATATATCATTTACAAATATCTTCTTCCATTCAGTAGGTTGCCTTTTGTTTTGATGATTTCCTTCACTGTGTAAAGATGTTTTATTTTGATGTAGTCCCAATAGTTTATTGTTGTTTTTGTTTCCCTGGCTTGAGGAGAACTATCTAGGAAAATGTTTCTATGGCTGATGTCAAAGAAATGACTGCCTATGTTTTTGTTTAGTAATTTTATGGTTTTCAGTCTGACATTTAGGTCTTTAATACATTTTGTGTTTATTTCTGTGTTTAGGGTAAGAAAGTGATCCAGTTTCATTCTTTTGCATGTAAGGTGTTCAGTTTTCTCAGTACCATTTATTGAGGAGACTGTCTTTTCCCCATTGTATACTCATGCCTTCTTTGTCATAGATTAATTGGCCATATAAGCATGGGTTTATTTCTGGGTTCTCTATTTTTCCATTGATCTGTGTCTCTTTTTGTGCCAGTACCATACTCTTTTGATTACTGCAGGCTTGTAGTGTCTCTTAAAATCTGGAATTGTGATACTTCCAGCTTCGTTTGCTTTCTCATGATTACTTCGTCAATTTGGAGTCTTTTGTGGTTCTATTCAAGTTTTAGAATTATTTATTCCAGTTCTATGGAAAGTGTTTTTGTTTTGATAGAGACTGTATTAAATTTATGATTTTTTGGGGATAGTATGGGCATTTTAACAATATTTGTTCTCCCAACCCATGACCATGGCATATTGTTTCATTAGTTTGTGTCATCCTCCATTTCTTCCATCGGTGTTTTTATAGCTCTCAGAGTACAGGTCTTTCACCCCCTTGGTTAAGTTTATTCCTATGGATCTTATTGTTTTTGATGTAACTGTAAATGGGATTGTTTTTTTAATTTTACTTTCTGCTACTTCATTATTAATGTTTAGAAATACAACAGATTTATGTAAAAAAATTTTGTATCCTGTGACTTTACTGAGTTCATTTATCAATTCCAGTAGTCTTTAGGGTTTTCTGTATATAGTATTATGTCATCTGTAAATCATGAGATTTTTACTTCTTCCTTACAGATTTGGATACCTTTTATTTCTTTTTTCTTGTCTGATTGCTGTGGCTAGGGCTTCTAGCACTATGTTGAATAAAAGTGGCGAAAGTGAACATCCTTGTCTTGTTCCTGATCTTAGAGGAAAATTTCTCAGTTTTTCACCACTTAGTAAGATGTTAGCTGTGGGATTTTCACATATGGCACTTACTATATTGAGGTATGTTCCTTCTTGACCTACTTTGTTGAGAGGTTTTATCACAAATGGATGTTGTGTTTTGTCAAGTGCTTTTTCTGCATTCATTGAGATGATCCTATGGTTTTTCTCTGTTCTTTTGTTGATGTGATGTATCACATTGATTGATTTATGAATATTGAACCATGCTTGCATCCCTGGAATAAAAGTACTGTTGGATCCAGTTTGCTAATAATTTGTTGAGGATTTTTATATCTGTGTTCATCAGAGATATTAGTCTGTAGATTCCTTTTCTTATAATGTCTTTATTCGGTTTTGCTATCAAAATGAATGAATTTGGAAACTTCCCTTCTTTTTCTATTTTTTGGAATAGTTTGAGAAGAATGGGTATTAACTCTTCTTTAAATGTTTGGTAGAGGGACACCTGGGTGGCTTAGTCGGTTAGGCATCTAACTCTTAATTTCGGCTCAGGTCATTATCTCACAGTTCATGGGTTCAAGCCTTCTGTCAGGCTCTGCCCTGACAGTATGGAGCCTGCTTGGGATTCTCTCTTTCTATCCCTCTCTCTCTTCCCCTCCCCTGCTCACAGTTTCTCTTTCTCTCTATAAAATAAATAAATAAATAAATAAACTAAAAAAAAATTTGGTCGAATTCAGCCTTGATGCCATCTGGTCCTGGACTTAGTTTATTGGGAGTGTTTTGATTATTGATTTCATTTCATTGATAGTAATTGATCTGTTCAGGTTTTCTATTTTTTCTGATTTAGTTTTGGGAGGTTATATGTTTCTATGAATATATCCATTTTTTTGTAGGTTGTCCAATTTTTTGGCGTGTAATTTTTCACAATGTTCTCTTATAATCCCTTGTATTTCTGTGGTGTCCGTTGTTATTTCTACTCATTCATTTCTAGGTTTTTTGGGGGGGTCCTCCTTTTTTTTTTTTTTTGGATGAGTCTAGCTAGCAGTTTATCAATTCCATTGATCTTTTCAAAGGCCCAGGTCGTGATTTCATTGATCTGTTCTATTGTTTTTTTAGTTTCTATTTCATTGATTTCTGCTCTAATCTTTATTATTTCCTTCCTTCTACTAGCTTTGGGCTTTGTTCTTTTTCTAGCTCCTTTAGGTGTAAGGTAAAGTTGTTTATTTGACATTTTTCTTGCTTCTTGAGGTAGTCCTCTATTACTGTAATCTTTCCTTTGAGAAGAGCTTTTCCTGCATCCCAAGGATTTTAGATCACTGTGTTTTCATTTGTCTCATGTATTTTTTTATTTCTTCTTTGATACCTTGGTTGACCCATTCATTGTTCAGTAGTTTGTTATTTAAGTCCATGTATTTATGTTCTTTCCAGACTTTTTTCTTGTGATTGATTTCTAGTATCATATTGCTGTGGTAAGAAAAGATGTGTGATTTGATTTCAGGCTTTTTTGATTTATTGACACTTGTTTTATGGCCTAAGATATAATCTATTCTGGGGAAGTTTCCATGTGTAATCCACTGTTTTTGTATGAAATGTTTTCAATGTACCTGTCAGGTCTGTCTGGCCTAATGTGTCATTCAAAGCTGTTTCCTTGTTGATTTTCTGTCTGGATGGTGTATCCATTGATGCAAGTGGAGTATTAAAGTCCCCTGCTATTATTATGCAACAATAATAGAAAGAAACAGTTTCTTCCTCTGTTTGTTAATAGTTGCCTTATGTAGGTATTCCCATGTTGGGTACACGGATATTTACAATTGCTATATCCTCCTGTTTGATACAAATGTTATAACCTCTTATTGGATTACTCCCTTTATCATTATGTAGTGTCCTTTTTTGTTTCTTGGTTTAGTCTTTGTCTTAAAGTCTATTTTGCTCAATATAAATATTGCTACTTCAGCTTTCTTTTTGCTTCTATTCCATCTGCATGGTAAATGTTTTTCTATCCCTTTACTTTCAATCTGTATGTGTCTTTAGGTCTGAAGTGAATCTGTTATAGGCAGCATATGGATGGGTCTTTGTTTTTTATCCATTCATTCACTCTATGTTTTTAAATTGGAGCATATAGTCCATTTACACACAAAGTAATTATCGATAGGTATGTACTTATTGCCATTTTTGTTACCTGTTTCATGGTTGTTCCTTTCTTCTTCTCTTGTTCACTTCCCTTAGAGTTTGAAAGCTTTAGTGTTATGCTTTGATTCATTTCTCTTTTATTTTTTGTGTATCTGTTACAGGTTTTTGATTTGTGGTTACCATTGGGTTTATGTATAATTTCTTATGTGTATAGTATTCCATATTAAGTTGATGGTCACTTAAATTTGAACCCACTCTAAAAGCACTGAATTTCTACTAACCCCCATGTTTATGTATATGATGTCATACTTTATATTTTTAAAATTTTGTGTATCCCTTGACTGATTTTTATAAATATAATTGATTTTACTGCTTTTGTGTTTTACCTCCTTACTGGTTTTATAAGTGATTAATGTACTTTTATTATATGTTTGCATTTCCCTGTGAAATTTTTTCCTTTCATAGTTTTCATACTCCTGATATGCTGGGGTTTTTTTTTTCCACTCAAAGAGTTCCCTTTAACATTTCTTGTAAGGCCTCTTTAGTGCTCATGAACTCCTTTAACTTTGTTTGTCTGGGAAACTCTTTATCTCTCCTTCAATTATGAATAACATACTTGCTGAGAAGACTGTTCTTGGTTGCATTTTTTTCCTTTCAGCACTTTGATTTCACTTTTATTTTTTTAAGTAGGCTCTAAGCCCAACATGAGGTTTGAACTCATGACCCAGAGATCAAGAGTCACATGCTCTACTGACTGAGCCAGCCAGATGCCCCTCTTTCAGCACTTTGAATATATCATGCCACTCCCTTCGGTTCCGCAAAGTTTCTGCTGAAAAAACACCTGATAGGTTTATGGAGTTTCCCTCGTATTTAACTGTTTTATTTTACTTCATTAATTAAAAGAAAATTTTTTTACTGCTTTTAAAAATCTATATATATCACTACTTTCTGCCATTTTAATTACTATGTGTGGATCTCTTTGGGTTTAATTTTGTTGAAGGTTCTCTATACCTCCTGGATCTGGATGTCTGTTGCCTTCCCCAGATTAGGGAAGTTTTCACCTATTATGTCTTCAAATAAATTTTCTGCTCCCTTCTCTCTCTCTTCTTCTGGGATCCCTATAATGTGAGTATTATTATACTTGATGATATCACTGAGTTCCCTTAGCCTGTTCTCATTTTTTATTATATTGTTTTTCTGTTTACTGTTCAGCTTGGCTGTTTTCCATAACATGCATCCATCCATATCACTGATTTGTTCTTCTGCCTCCTCTAGTCTGCTATTGATTCCCTCTAGTATATTTTTTATTTCAGTTATTGAGTTCTTCACTCTGACCGGTTCTGTTTATATTTTGTATTTCTATTGAAGGTCTCTCTGAGCTCTTCCACTCTTTTCTCAAGTCCAGTAAAATATCTTTATGACCATTTTGGAGTTGTTTATCATGCATGTTACTTATTTCTGTTTCATTTGGCTCTTTTGCTGTGGTTTTATCCTGTTCTTTCATTTGGGACATAGTCCTCTGTCGTCTCATTCTGTCTAACTCTGTTTCTTATTATGTATTAGAAAACTCAGCTACAAGTAGTGGCCTTATGAAGAAGAGGTCCTATGGTGTCCTGTGATGCAGTGCTCCCTGTTCAGCAGAACCAGGCATTTCAGTGGCATCTCCATTGTGGCTGAGCCATGTTTGCCTTCAGTCAGGTCAGTTGTAATGGCCCTTTTTGCCTGCTGTCGGTGCACCAGGAAGGGTTTGGTCTCTGTGCCGTTAAAGAGACAGTCTGGGGCTGTTGATGGCTTCCAGTTAGGTGGTGTCAGCATTCAGACCAGATGCCTGCTCTCAGTCCGTCTGCTGAAGCTGTAGTTGCATAGAACTGTAGGGTGCTCCCCATCATCCTCTGAGAGGCTTTATGGTGCGTGTGGCCTGCACTCCGATCCAGATGCCTGCCCCCAGTCTGTCTGCTGGGGCTGCAGTCTCACTGATCAGTGGCATACTCTCATTGTGCTGCTGCCATAAGGTTCAGCTACTGGGACTGTGGGTACACTGGTATGCGTGGATATCTTCCTCTCTCCCCAGGGAAGGAGTCACTTTGGAGTGGTGCCGGTCTCTGCTGGGATTGTTTTGCAGGGTGTCATGGTTGGCGTCATGGTTGGAGCCATTTTGGAGGGATGCCTTTGGAGTACGGCAGATTGAGTGGGCTGATCTGCAGAGGAATGTAGGGGCAGGGCACTAGTTGCCAGCAAGACAGGTGGAGAACATTCCTGCTGTTTCCTGCAAGTGTCTGGCCAACTAGCATGGGGTGGTGGGGGGAGGAAGAGAAATGGCGTCCGCTAGCAGTTTTGTTCTATAATGGTCTCCTAAAGATCCCTTTTTCTCTGACTGGGGGCATTCTGCATACATTCTGAGATTAGTAAATACATCTGCATAGATTTACTTTCGAAACAGTTGTTTCTATGTTGTGTCATTTGTTATGCTGACTCTTTAAGGGTGGGGACTCAGTTTCCTATTGTCCTCCAGCTCTCCCAAAGCTAAGCCTACTGTTTTTTAAAGTACTGGAAGTAAACCATGATGATCGTAAAGACTCAAGAAGTTAAACCCCACTGTTTTTCAAAGTGAAATATTATGGAGACTTGTCTTCCCACTGTGAGTCCCTCATGCCTGGGGTGCCTGGTATGGGGTCTGTTCCTCTGGCTTGTTGTGGTGTCTCTCCTGTTTGTGGTCATTTTTGCCATGGTTTGGGTTCCTAACCAGTCTCTACCACCCCTACCCTTTTCCGTGTGGCCCCTCTCTGTGAAAGTCTGTTCTGCCAGTTTTCAGGCCACGTTCACAGATAGTTACACAGATGTGGCTCAGTGTGTCCATGGGTTGAGATAAGCTCAGGATCCTCTTTCTGCACCATCTTCCCAGAAGTGAATCAACTGTGGAGTTTTAAACATCAAGTTTTCCCACATAGCCTCTGCTGATAATTCAGAAATTAATTAGACCCCCATCTCTGAATGTGGTTCAGGGCAATCTAATACACTGGTGTCCTGATTATTTAACTCTGAGATAATTGTGGGTTTTATGTTTGAGCAGGAAAAAGTGAAGAAAGAACTCAAATACTTACGAGACCAAGAAAGCCATAAGATCAAAAGTCATTTTGAAACTCTCAAGAACTTAGAAAATGAAATCTATGTACATGACTTAAAAGTAGATGCTTTGCTCCTGGAAAATGAAAAATTAAGAAAAGTAAGTTCACGAGCACTTCACTTTGCATGGTGGTTTGACTGGTTGCCTAGACCTGTAATAGTTATGAGAGAAAAGGAGAGTATAGCTCTTAACACTTTTTAAATAAAGCTTAAAGTACACATAGAAAAGTGCACAAATCATAAGTGAAACGCATAATGAGCACACATGGGTAACCAGCGTGCAGATCAAGAAACAAAGCGCTAACAGTATCCAGATATTTTCTGTGTCCCTTCCTGTCACTGGCCTCCCCACATGGGTAACACTATACTGGCTTCTAACACCAAAGATTAGTTTTGTCTGTTTCTGAACATTATATGTATAGAATGATACAGTATGCACTCTTGCTCAATACTATTTGTAAGGTTCATCTTTATTATTGAGTGTAGTATGGTTTGTTCATCCCTAATGATGTATAGTATTCAAGTGTATGACTGTACCACAGTTATATACTTTGTGGATGGGGGCGGTGAGAGAGTTTCTAATTGGGCCTATTAGAAATAGTGTTGCCATGAATATTCTTGTACATGTATTTCGGGGGAACATACGTACATATTCCTGTGGGGTATACCCCTCAAGTGGAATCTCAAGGCCATAGGGATGTGGACTGTCCATTCTGGTGCACAGTGCCATCTCTCAAGAAGTCGCAGTAATTGCAACTCCCAGTGGGGCCTGTGAGAACACCACTGGTTCTACATTCTCACCAAACCTTGGTTTTTTTTCCATTTAACTATTCTGGGAGGGTGTAGTGGTGTCCCGTTGTGGTTTTAATTTGCATTTTCCTGATGGTTAATGAAGCATCTATTTATATGTCGTTGGCCACGCGTATTCCTCTTTGTGAAGTGCCTGTTCAAGTTTTTTACCCATTTAAAACAGTAGGTTGTCTGTCTGTCTTGTATCGATTGTATCATTTTTTTCCCAGTAAACTACATTGACCTCAGGTGAGGATCTGTATCAGTGGATCCCAAGTGTTTTGGACAGTGCCACAGAGGGGGATTCAGTCCCATTTGATGCTCACAGTAACCTTTAAGGTGGATAAGATATTATGTTGCTTTTATACATGAGGAAACTGAGGTTCTATATTTTTTTTAATAACTCTTAATAGCTAGAGAAATCAAAACCGTCCCACAGCAATAAGACACTAAGGGAAACATTCCTTTACCTCTCTGGGTAATTTTTTTCCATCATTTAAATCACAGCAGTTATCTACCAGTATGAGGACCAGTGTTTTTTGGCAGAATTAAAGTGGCATAAGAGGTACTAATGCACTTTGGAAAGGTAAATGTGCTCCAGAGCCCTGGCACCATCATCAGTAACCTGCACGCATGCAATACATGTTCATTCTTCTAGCCCTCGAAACAATCTCATAAGGCATTTCGTCTACCCATGGAAATATTCCACAAGACTGTCTTCCTATCAAGATGACATAGATTATTTACTAAAATACCTGGAATTGTTATTGCTACGTTAGTAATGGGTAAGCAAATGGATGACTATGTGAAAACACTGATTCTAAAAATTCTCTTTAATCTATTGACCGTCTACGAGGCCCCGAATGACCCTGTGCTGTTCTCTTATTCACTCACCACTCTCCGTCTTGCTGATTACATCCCTACTCCCAGCAAATGTTTTAAGCCCCCACTGAATCCCTGGCCTTGGGGAAGGCACAATGAATACAGAGATGAAAAAGACACTGCCCCAAGTCCTTAGGAAGCTCATAGTCTAGCTGAGGAAGTCGCAAATAAATAGATAGTTACAATTCAGTGTGTTAAAATATTTGAGAGTTACGGGAAACCAGCTGAACTAGGCAAGTCTACAAACAGTGATTCACGTTCAACGAGGGGCAGGAATGATGACTTGGACTTGACTTACAGAGTTTTCACTTTGATTTACTACAAAAGCTTCCAACAAACCACACAGACTGGGACAAGATCAAGGCTGCATGATTAGACCCTACGACAGGCTTATAAACAGTTCTGCATCTACACCTTCTATAGTACTGGATGCCATTTTCTAGATTCTTCTTATCAGTAGTTTCTAGTATTTGACTGTTTCTTTCTTAAAACTGGGTGAGTGCCAAATTTATATCCAAAGCCCATGCTTTCAGAGTTCCCAGAGACTTTAGAGTTTAGCATTCCTGAGCATTGGGTGGCCAGAACAGAAAGTGATGATTTTAATACCCAAGCCACTACTGCCTCCATTACCCAACCCAGTGAAACCTCTGAATGGAGTGAACAAATCTGTGGGGTCTCCAGTCTCAATAAGTCCTTTCTCTGAGGTCCTACACCAAACTCCTCCGGTCTGGCAGCATGGCTGCCTTGGCACATTTACTGCACGCACATTTTGCATACAGAGCAATATTTTGTTTGTGGACATGATGCATTTGGGCAGAATATCTTTTAATTTCTTCTTGTGGCAAATTATATTCTGAATGCAGTGTGTTTTAAATGTTTACTGGGAAGCCAGACCCCTTATCTCCTTCACCGGAATGTAAGCTTAACAAGAGTTCTGCTCTGTTACCCTTGTACTGAGAATAGTGGCACAGAGGAGGATCAATAAATGTTTGCCGAATGACTCATGGGTAATTAATCTACAGTATCTAAACTGCTTAAAACAGTCACATGCTTTTAATTTCCAGTATATTGCATATATGAAGAACAACATAGAGCTATACAAAAAAAGAGAAGAAGACCTCAAGTGCGCGTCAGGTGACCTGTGTTGGCAACTGACAGCTCATCAGAGTAAGTAATGTGTCATGGGTGATCTTTATATATAAAGAATAACTGTTTTGTTTTATTAAACATTTTTTTTGGTGTTTATTTATTCTTGAGAGAGAGAGTATGAACTGGGGAGGGGCAGAGAGAGAGGGAGACACAGAATCTGAAGCAGGCTCCAGGCTCTAAGCTGTCACTATAGAGCCTGACATGGGGCTCGAACTCACAGACCACGGGATCATGACCTGAGCCAAAGTCGGACGCTTAACCGACTGAGCCACCCAGGTGGTGCCCCAATGTTTTGTTTTATTTAAATAAATTTTACTGATTTTCATCCAATAAAATGCACCCATGTTAAGTTCAATGAGTTTTGACAAATGTACATGCCACTCTAACCACTGCCACCCCAAGTAAGATAGAGAACATTTTTGTTTCCCTGGTGACCCTAGGTGGCTACTTTCCCGCCTATCTCCAGCACCTGGAACCCACTGATCTGCATTCTGTCACTAAGGATTAGATACAAATGGAATGATGGAGTATGCACACTTTTGTACCGCATGTCTTTGACTCAGCTAGCTTTTTTTTTCTTTTTTTTTTTTTTAGATCATTCATGTTGTTGCATGTCTCATTGCTTTGTTCCGTTTTATAGCTGTATAATTAAGTATTCCATTATGAAGATCTACCATGTTTTGTTTGTCCATTCACCAGGTGAAGGACATTTGGATTTTTTCCAGGTTTTGGTTACTCTTTGTTTACACTTGTTTTTGTGAATATTTGTTTTCATTTCTCTTGGGTAAATACCGAGGGGTGGAATTGCTGGGTTGTATAGTTAGTGTATGTTTAACTTGGCAGTAAGAAACTGCCAAAATAGTTTGCCAAAGTGGTTGTACAAATTTATCATTCTGCTAGCAATGGGATACTCCCCATCCTCACCAACATTCAGAATTGTCAAAACACTTACAATTGTTGGGGTGCTTGGGTGGCTCAGTCGGTTAAGCATCCAAGTTCGGCGTAGGTCATGATCTTGCGGTTTGTGGGTTTGAGCCCCAGGTTGGGCTCTGTGCTGACAGCTCAGAGCCTGGAGCCTGCTTCGGATTCTGTGCCTCCCTCTCTCTCTCTCTCTCTGCCCCTCCCCTGCTCACGCTCTGTCTCTCTCTCTCTCTCTCAAAAGTGAACCAACTTAAAAAAAAATTAAAAGGAACACTTAAAATTGTTAACATTTAAGCCATTTTTAATAGGTATATAATGGTATTTCACCGTGATTTTTATTTGTATTTCTCCGATGACTGATGTTGTTATTTTTTCATGTGCTTTTTGGCCACTTGTACATCAACCTTTGTGAAGTGCCTTGAACCAATTATCCATTGCAGCATAACAAATATTACAGATCATTTACTTTGCTCCCAAATTGGCAATTTGGCCAGAGCCTGGTAGAGACCACTCATGTCTGCTCTGCATGACATTAGCTGGAGCAACTTGACGTCTGGGGTTAATTTGGCAGCTGGGGACTGGAAGCATCTGAAGAGCCACCCACTCACTCAGTGTGTCTTATGTTGATGCTGGCTCTCTGCTGGACTCTCCATGTAGTTGCTTGGCCTGCTATGTTCCAAAAGCTAGCATCCCAAGTACAAGGGGAGGGGACACAGACGCCACCACTAATGGGAGGCGTTGTCAGCATCACATTTTGGGAAGCACATGTGGGATGGAATATATTGTGGGGCCATCTCTGGAAAATGCAGTCTGCCATTTGTCCAAATCTTTTGCTCATGGCTTTGTGTTGTTTGTGTTGTTACATTAAAATCTTTGTGTATTCTGGAAATGAGTCCTTTTCCGGTATGAGGCTTGAGTTTTCATTTTCTTAATGTTGTCTTGAAAAGAGCAAAAGTCGGGGTGCCTGGGTGGCTCAGTCAGTTAAGTGTCTGACTTCAGCTCAGTTCATGATCTCTCAGTCCGTGAGTTCGAGCCCCGCATCGGGCTCTTTGCTGACAGCTCAGAGCCTGGAGCCTGCTTCGGATTCTGTGACTCCTTCTCTCTCTGCCCCTCCGCCTCTCACGCTCTGTCTCTCTCTCAAAAATAAACATTAAAAAAAACACAAAAGTCTTTCCTTTGGATAAAGTCTGCTTTATTTATTTCATCTTTTAAGGTTAGTACTTTCTGTGTACTAAGACATTTTTGCCTAAGCCAAGTTCTCAAAGATTTTCTCCAGTATTTTCTTTATAAGCTTTCAGTTTTCACTGTTATGTCTACATCTCCAGTTCAAGTTCATGTTTACACGTGGGGTAAGAGTTGAATTTCATTGTTTTCTCTTATGTATATCCAGTTGTTCTAGCACCATTGTTGGAAAGACTGTCTTTTTAGCATTGTACTACTCCAACTTTTTCAGATATCCATTTGGTGCATCTGTTCCTTCTCAATATCTAACTTCACACCAATACCACACTGTCCTGATTACTTTAGTTTCATATTCAGCCTGGAAATTGGGTACTGTAAGTTCTCCACACTTGTGATTCACTCTTAGAACTATTTTGGCTATTTTAGGTCTTTTGATTTCCATATAAGTTTTAGAATCAGCTTATTAATCTATAATTACGCATACCTGTCGGGATCTTAATTGGGTTTGCACTGACTCTGTAAACCAATTTGGGAAGAATTGACATATTAACAAAATTAAGTCTTTCAATCCAAGAACACTGTATATATCTTCATTTGTTTAGAACTTATTTTTCTCAGCAGGATTTTGCAGCCTTCAGGTGTTGTAATAGGGGTCCTCAAGACCATCCTTAGGCTCAGTGATTAGCTAGGATCCACCGGGCTCAAGTTGTTATGGTTATTGCCCATTACAGTGAAGGATACAGAGTAAGATCAGCAAAGGGAAAAGGCACATGGGGCAAAGTGTAGAGGAAATCAGGTGCAAAATGGCAGGTGTTCTCACCCAGTGTAGTCACACAGGTGCACTTAACTTCCCCAGTAATGATGTGTGCAGCACTTGCAGGGCGGCGCCAAGTGGGGGCGCTCTGACCTGGGCATTCAAGGTATGGATTGGAGGTGGTTGGTCACGAAGGTGTGCAGTGCCTGTGAGACCTCAGCTACTCCAGCGTCTACAGAGATGCTCACATGGGATTTCTCCTTCGTGGTGTTAGGAGGGTAAATTGCACTGATTTTTTTTTTTTTTTTTAATATTTTTGAGAGAGAGAAAGGGAGGGAGGGAGAATATGAGCTGCGGTGGGGCAGAGAGAGGGAGACACAGAATCCAATGCAGGCTCCAGGCTCTGAGCTGTCAGCACAGAGCCTGCCGTGGGGCTCGAACCCATGAACTGTGAGATCATGACCTGAGCTGAAGTCAGACACTTAACCGACCGAGCCACCCAGGTGCACCTCCATTGACTCATTTTTGAATGTTAAACCAAGTTCCTGGGATGAAACACACTTGTTCAAAAGCTGCTATTGTTTTTATATATTGCTAGATTCAGCTTGCTAATCTTTGTCCAGATTTTTGTGTCCGTGTGCACGCCTGCCTCATTCTGCCTGCACTCAGGTCTGAGAAGGTGTCCCCAAGCGGTAAGCCGCGTGAGCACAGGGCTTGCCTCATTTGTACTCTCCTTTCAGGTACCACAGTTCTGTGCTGCCCATTCCCCAGTATCTGAAAACTGGATAGGAAAACAAATATATTTCATATATTTTCTCCTTGCTGATAGTAGGAGGGCAAGTCTGGTCCAGTTTTTCTGTCATTTTGGAAGTAGAAATTTTTAGATAAACATAATTTTTGGAAAACAAATAGCATTACTTTTATAAAAATCTTCACATTTCCATAACCTTTGAATTTTGAAAATTTTTATTTTAGGGAAGTATTTGGATTTGTGGGCTGAATTTCAGACTACAGTTAAGGTGAGCTTTTTTGTGTTGTCTCCATAAATATTATATTTCTAAAAATATTCACTTACCTAATAAGTGTGTGTGTGTGTGTGTGTGTGTGTGTGTGTGTGTGTATAGGAGGTCAGGATTGAAAGGGAGTGACAATGACCATCATCTTAAAATGTTGTTAAAAAAACAAAATTCATGTGAGTAAATTTTAAATATCATATTAACTTTATTCAATGATTCATGAATCGAGCAGCATCCAAGCTAGCAGATAAAAAGGTGCTCTGAGGAGCTATACAAAACAGAGGACTTTTATAGGCAGAAGGGAGCAGGAACAGGGAAGTTACACTAAGCAAAAAAAGCAGACTGGTTATTGCAGGATCACTTGCCTTTAGTTGATGGCAGGCATCTATCAGGCAGATGACCTAACTAGTGCTGATCAGGTGATTAGATGATTCCTGAATGACCAGTGTAAGATTCCATTTCCCAGAGAGCCAAAACTGTAATTATATTAATTTTCACGTTGGTGATCTGAGGCACAGCATAAGTGAATCCATTTGGGACCGTTGTCTTATTTTTAGCAGGGCCAAATATCACTATGAAATCCTAATCCTTTGGGAAATTGTCTTCCTACTCTACCAGGAGTAGGTTAAAGGGAATGACTCCCCCACCCCTAGCCAGAAACACAAATTGAACACACGCTATTTGAGGCCACAGTTGTCACATCTGAAGTTCATCTGCCCTCCATGTGTTACCAAGCCCTGCTGTTTCTCCACGCACCCCCTCCCGCCCCCAGCACTATAAAGGCAGGCAGGATGGAGTTTAAATCCTGCTTTGCCACTTTCTAAGTATTTCAGGTTTACATATGATCCTGGCTTAGCTTTTAAACCTTTTTCAGATGAAGCTACTGAGGCTCAGAGAGTTGAAGTGACTTGCTCAACACAAAACAGTTCATGAACTTACGGGGCTTTAAAACTCAGACCCAGCCTGATTCTAAAGCTCTAAAGCTGTAAGCCATGCAGAAGATGGTCTGCAATTCTGTGCTGCTTTGAAGGTGAGCTGGCTTTTTATGCCGGCGCCACCACCATCACCACCGCCATCCTACCCAGTTAAAAGTTGGACTTCAGGGAGCATGTCATTCGTCTCCTTTGCTAATCCATTTTCCCCCCCAAGATCTTTGACAGGACTTTGTGAATGTGCTGTGTACACTTATTTTGCAAGAGTAATACCAACTTTGCATATATATTTTTGTCTTGGACACGATTCACTCAATGTTTTTATTTCTTTTGTTGGAATTTATATTTACACACCGCAAAATATTATTTTTTAAAGGAACTGGTAAACAGTGGTGGTGAGACTCTGCAAGGAATAAAAAAGCTAACAGAGAGGCTGCAGGAAAGGGATGAAAACATTGAGCGTATCAGCATTTGGCTACAAGGGTATCTTGAAGAGCTGCGTTTTCTTATGGAACAGGAATTGAAAACGGACCTCCATAGTAAGTAACATCTCAAAAGCTCTGCGTAACAAAGAACCTCTTGTTATTTTACTGTGGCTGGTAACATAAAAAAAAAAGCATTTAAAACAAAAAGCTAACCAAAGAACATAGTTATCTCTCATAGTCCATCCTCAATTAATATCACATTCACCTAAACATGGATTCTCATTTGTGGGGTTGAATGTGGTCCATCAGCAGTGAGACAAATCCCTTCCACCTATGTGAATTTTCTAAATAACTGAATATTTCTTTCTGGTTTTTTAAAACTCTTATTTTCAAGGTCTTTTTAAAAAACCTTTTACACACTTTATCTTCTTAAGCAGAGGATATGAAACATCACTTTACCTTTTCTTCCTGAGTTTAGTATTAAAAACAGCAACTATTGCCTTCTCTGAAAATCAGTGATAGTGATGCCTTCTGGGGCTCCTGAGATGTAACACATTCTACATAACATGATTGTGTCACGAGCAAGCAGTCCAGTCTCTCCAGAGGATTATCAACTTCATTCTCAATTTTTACTCTAATGTCACGTTGGACGTGAGGCCCAAAGAACTCTGTGCAGATTCTGGCTGCTGTAGGAAATGGAGGTCAGTCCTTGCACAGGGACAGCCTTGAGATCCTTGGGGTGGAATCCCTTGGGAAGACGGGATGATGGAGGTACAAAGGGCTGGGAGAAGGAAGGAGAATAGAGTGTAGAGGAGAAATGGAGTGGTGAAATGAGAATGTCATCTAGCAAATGCATGGATTAGAGGTGTCATTTTATTTAAAAAAATTTAATGTTTGTTTTTGAGAGAAAGAGAGAGCGAGTGCACAAGCAGGGGAGGGGCAGACAGAAAGGGAGACACAGAATCCTTAGCAGGCTCCAGGCTCTGAGCTGTCAGCACAGAGCCCCATGCAGGGCTCGAACTCATGAACTGTGAGATCATGACCTGAGCTGAAGCCAGACGCTTAACTGACTGAGCCCCCCAGGTGTCCCTAGAGGTGTCATTTTAAAGAAGGTCATTAGCTAAGCAATTTTAAAGGTGGGTTGTAGAAAATGAAATAAGATAGAAAGTGATGGGACTAAAGACATTCCAGTATTTGGTAAAAACCAATGTTCTCAGGGCACTGCTTGACCAGAGAAATAATGTTTTAGTGACCATTGAACACTTTTGTGGGTAAACTTTATCAGCCAAAAAGCTGTTTTTGCGGTCCTGCTTCAGCCTGGTGATACTTATTATGTATCCGTGCATATTGGGTTGCCGATGAGCCCTGGTCACTTTGTAAAATTTTCTTTGGGAAGTTAGGACATCCCCAGCAACTGTATATCAAGCAGAATTTTAAAAGTGAAATCACCTCAAAGCATCAATTGCACTATTTTCACATGAATGAGTCTCCCATCTTTGTCTGAAACCTGATGGGATCTTTCATGTTGGAGCAAATGTAAATAGATTAGATTGAAAAGCTAAGCCCACTGAGTAATACCATATTCTCTTTTTCACATATTTTGTGGACTGTCTCATTGATAACTATATGGAAAGTAGAATATTACAGTGTGAAAATAAAGGAAGACCAGCTAAATGGAAATAAGCTGAGGCATAAAACTTGGTATAGCAAGAGAATGAGTCACCATCCTTTGCTTTTTGCAGAGATCCAAAGGCAGGGGAATGGGAAAGGTGTAATGTGAAAAAACAGGGAAGGTGTCTGGTGTACTCCGATTGGAGCTTGTTAGCATGGGGAAGCTGGGAGCAGCTTAGGAGGACATGGTATGTCATTAATTAGTAAGCGTATCTGGCTTTCTCTGGTTGTTCCAAGGTTAAAAGGGTCAAAAGTAGGGAAGTTAGTGGTCAGTGCTAATGTTATGACATTCTGGGCCAGTTGCAGAGTGTGTGGGCCAGAGAACTCCTCAGGCTCTAGTCTTCTCACTTCTGCTATTGTGGGAGAATCAGTTATCCTACAAATGTATGTAAAATCCGTTGTCATAGGGGTTTCCCAGGTGTAGCATAAGAACTGTGAGAGAACCTAACAGGGAATGAGACTTTGACCCAGTTAAGGAATCGGGGGAGGAGTGGGGGGGAGGAGAGGTCTCTGAAATGGAGCTGACCTTGAATGTTTCTGGTTTCCCTAACTCCACTTATCTCTGCTCCTAGAAGAGCATCAGCACGATGTGGGCTTTGAAGGTAGGCGGACCTGGGCTCAGATCTCAGCCCTGCTTCCTACGTGTTATTTAACCTCTACTCCCTAGGTTCCCTGATCATAAAATATGGATAGTTAACAGGAAGTTAGAAAGCATCGGACCCAAATTAGGCACTCATCAGATCTCTTGAAATCTATGGCCCTCCTAAGGAAGTCAGCTTTGACCCCTTGGATTACTTAATCATGAGCCACCTGTAATCTGGCTTTTGGATTTTCCCTTTTGAATGGCTTCTCTCAAGTGATGGGGCTTGTAGAGAAGCCCTTGATCTCTTCCAGCTCAACAGTGCTCTCCTGTTCTCTTCTGGACATAATCTGTCACTGTAGCCCTGCAGGGCCTGGCCCTCTCCTTCAGGAACACTGCACTAGCTTCAGTAACAGATGGGGGCACCTCTGAGCCTGGCACCAGAGCAAATGCTGCAGTTACTGAGTTGAATAAGACCCAGTTCTTGAACCTCAAAGTACGTATATCGTGAGAGCAAACAAGCAAAGAGCTGATTAGAGTACAAGGGATTCCTTCTAGTGAGTGGCTATGAGAGGGTAAAGGAGACACCTCTAAGCCTTTTTTTAGGTGTTGGGAATACAGAAGGATGTCTTCCTGAAAGGGCAGTAGACGTGCCCTGGGCCAAGGACCGCGGTAGCCTGGCTGAGTAGACATCTACCGGGGGACCGGTTGGCACAGGTGGAGGACCAGCTTGTCAGAACTTAAAATGCCAGAATTCATCTTGAAAACTAAGATTACCTTTTATTTGGAAGGACTGTTAAGGCAAAAATTAAACAAGTTCTCAGTGTGTATTCCTAAATCAAATAGTAACCGAGTACAGATTTTTTAAAAAGTATTAAAGTTACAGATATTTATATTAACTAAATATCTTCATTTGGTATGTGTAGTACAGAAGACTTTTAGACTGAGGGATATTTTAAAAGAAAGAGCAAATTTGTATATGCTGTCAGCCAAGTCTTGCAACCCAATAGTTTCAGACAAATATATAACATGTAATTGTTAAATTTATCAATTGACCCAAATTAGTAAAAATATTTTGACCTTTAAATTACCTATCCAGCACTGGTTGGCAAAATAATTACCATGCACTATAGCAGTGAGGGTTATGATTGCCTATGAGTACCTAAGTAAAAACTGAACAAACCTGAACTAGGACAAGGGCAATTTGTTTTTTATTTTTTGTTGTTGTGTTTTTAAATGTTTGAGAAAGAATCCCAAGCAGACTCCGCACTGTCAGTGCAGAGCCTGACGTGGGGCTTGAACTCACAAACCATGAGATCATGACCTGAACCAAAATCAAGAGTATGATGTGTAACTGATGGAGTAACCTAGGTGCCCATTTTTTTATATTTTTAATGACCATGTTTCAACAGATTATTTACTAACATTAACAACCACAGTTGCTATGAATTGTTCTGATCTTGTTCTTAAATATATATCTGCATTTTTAATTTGCTTTAAGTATTCCTGAAATTCTTTGCATTTGAGGAATGTAATAATTACATGATTTTTCCTTTTGCATACACATGTTTCTGCTAGACTAGGAAATCAAAGGAGATAATTGTTAAAATGGTTCCAAATGTAACGGGACAGATATGGTACTGGTAAGCAGATAATGACTCCCCAGGCTCTACGCCACCCCCAAGTCCCAGATTATACAGTCATCTAATTGAGGATTCTTTGGGAAATTTAGAATTTTAATGGATACTAATAACCACCCAAACTTGTATGAGATACATAAAATTCTTATTTTTATTCCTACAGAAAAGAAGAAACACGTTCATATCAAAAAAGTCCACCCCCCCGTGGTTGAATGTACCATGAAAAACGCATTAACAGAGAAAAAATAACATAATAACTTCAAAGATACAACTGCTGTGAATTCAGAAGGCACAAAGTGAGTGCACTTTCTTTCAGATTTTGCAATGGTCAGTGAAAGTTTTAAGTTTGAGATTAACAAGCCTGCATAATCCCCACTGAATAGCAGAATTGGTGAATAATCTGACCATGTTTATCCATTTGTGGTGTTTAGAAGGTTATCAGGTTAAGTGCTAAACCTTATTTTGGTTCCACATGAATCTCTTAAAGGCTTCAAAGCATAAAATTCACAGCACACCTATCAACAACCACAGGAAAACTATTTATGTATTGTATATATTCCGTATTTTGTTAAATCTAAGAAGGCATCAATTCTGAGATGCATCCTAATTCAGAGATGTCACATGTGAAAAAGTTTCAGGATCAATAAAATATGGCCCTGGTATACAGCCTTTAAAAAGGAGACCTAAGAAGGAGGGACTATGTGAATACATGTATTTATTCATTTGGGAAAGGAATATTCCTCTTACTAAATAGTTCGAATTATTTCCACAATTCGTGTGGCAAAATACAATTAAATGTCAGAACATCTGAGATTTTTTTTGTAAACATTTTATTGTTTTTCTTAACAGAAACAACCAGAAGATGTTTTCAACCAAACCACCTATAAACAAAAAAACCTGTTATATAAATTATGGTCGAGTTTTATAATCAAAATACTGTATTGGTAAAAATAAATAGATAACAACAAACAACGTACTTCATTTCTATGATTGCTAGCAGACCACCAAGGTATGTTTGTCCTTATAATTACACTTGAAAAACAAATACATGCAAAATTAGGTCAATGCTAAAGATTTCAGCTTATTCCAGAAACATGATTTTGCTCTAAAGAATAACAATATTGTTACAGGAGGCAAGCGCTTCCTAACAAGCCTGTAGTGTCCCAGTGTGCTACAGCATATCTACTATATTTTTCCAAGTCTAACCATAAAGGCTGTTAACAAACAAACCCCATCTTATTTCCATGTACAACAGAAGAGCATTAATACGTTTTATATTTTTTACAAGGAACACTTTTTAGGTTTTTTGGCTCTTACATTCAGTGTCCATTGGCTCCTTCGGACAGTATCCGTGAAGGTTCAGTAAATTTTGCAGTGAACAAGTAAAAAAGAGCTGGGGTGGGTACCAAAGCCAAAAGGGGTAAATCTTGCTCGAGTTTATCCACTCTGGAAATGGATATTATTCCATAGGCATGAAGTAACCAGTGGCTGAAGAGAACAATAAGTCTTTTCTTTCTCACCAGAAGATCATAGCAATTCTATGTAATTTTATAAAAGAGAGAAAACAAATACAGATTATCAGGCTAAATAAACTAGATAATTTATTATAATTTAACATGTATTATTTGTTGGGAAGATGGCGGAACAGGAGGATCCTGAGCTTACCTCATCCCATGGATACACTGAGGTAACAGACACAACAGTGCAACTAACTCTGAAAATGACCCAAAGACTGGCAGAAGATTTTCCACAGTTAACTGTAGAGAGGAGGCCGCATCAACAAGGGTAAGAAGGGAGAGACTAACCATAAAGAGGAGGGACACCACAAGTCAAAGTGTCAGACCTCACACCAGGAACCCTAGGCACTGGGAGGACGAGTCCCCATAACGTTAGGCTTTGAAAAATAGTGGGCCTTCACTTTGCGAGTTTTTATAATTGGTGGCACTTAGCTCCAAGAGCCCCAGAAGACAACAGAGAAACTGAGTAGTCCCAGCCATTAAAGAGCTGGCATAACCTGGCAGAGATACAGCATGGAAGCAACAGTTTGAAAAGCACCAGAGGTATCTGTGAAGGAGATTTAGAGATTTACTAATCTCAGAATGTACAATAGAAATGCAGGGATCTTTAGGAAACTTCTCCAAGAACAAAAGAGCTGGCAAATGCCATTTCTCCCCACTCCTACACCCAGACACTTGCAGGAACCAGCAGAAGACTCTCCACCTGTCTTGCTAGCACCATGTCCCAACATACCCTGTGAGCAACCCCAGAGTGGCTCCTGCCCTGGGGAGAGGGGAAGGTAATCACACACATGAGTGTGCCCGCAGTCCAAATAGCCGAACCTTATAACCAAATGTGCAGAGGAAGGACCCTGCTGATCCATGCTAATGTAGCCTCAACAGACAGATTGGGAACAAGCCTCTGGTGGGACTGCCAGCCCCACCAACCAGTGAAAACCTCTCAGGAGACAAGGCAGGGAGAACGCCCCGGAGACAGGTGCAACTGCAGCCCCAAAAGACAGAATGGGGTCAGGCATCTGGTCTGACCACTAGGACTGCCACACTACAGGCTCTCAGCAGCCCCGGACTGGCACTTTAAAAGCACACCCACCAAACCCTGCCTGGTGTGCCCCAAGCAGATGAAGTGGGGCCACTGCTGCTGACTGAAGGCAAACGCAGCTCGGCCACAACGGTAGGACACATGTACCCACACAGGAGACACCCCTGAAGTGCCTGGTTATGGTGACCAGGGTGCCATAGGGCACTACAGGACCTCTCCTTCAGAAGACCACAGCTTTCAAGATCAGGAGATATAGTGGACTAGAATCTAATACATGGAGGAAAAAAAATACACAAATGAGGAGACAGAGGAATATGTCCCAAATGAAACAGAGATATTATGCATGATGAACAACTCAAAGTAATATTCAGTGGACTTGAGAAAAGAGTGGAAGATCTCAGAGTCAGAGATGAAGAACTCAACCGGGATGAACAATACACAAGAGGGAATCAATAATTTAGAGGAGGCAGAAGAAGGATCCATGATTTGGAAGATGTATATAATGGAAAGCAGCCAAGCTGAACAGCAACCAGGAAAAGATACACTAAAAAAGAATAGGTTAAGGGAACTCAATGATACCATCAAGCATAACAGTCACATTATAGGGATCCCAGAAGGAGAAGAGAGAGAAAAGGGGCAGAAAATTTGAAGACACATTAGCTGAAAACTTCCCTAATCTGGGGAAGGAAACAGACAACCTAAGGAGGTCCACACCAAGACACATAGTAATTAAAATGGCAAAAGTAGTGACAGAGATTTTTACAAGCAGCAAGAGAAAGGAAAGCAGGTACATATTTAAAAAACAACCCCATAAGCCTATGAGCTGATTTTTCAGCAAAAACTCTGAAGGACTGAAGGGAATGGCATAATATATTCAAAGTGCTGAAAGGAAAACAAAACAAAACAAGAATACTTAGCAAAGTCACCATTCAGAATAGCAGGAGAGATAAAGAAGTGCATCACTGCTAAACCAGCCTCACAAGAAATATTCAGCAGAATTCTTTGAGTGGAAAGAAAAGGTCATAATCAGAAGAAAATTAGGAAAGGAAAAAAATGTCACAGATAAATGCAAAAATATAATAAAAGATTAGTCACATATAAAACCAGTATGGAAATTAAAGCACAAAAGCAGTAAAATCAATTGTATCTATAAGAATCAGTCAAGGGAAAAAAAAATCAGTCAAGGGATTCATAAAAGGATGTAAAGTATGATTATATACATAAAATGGGGGGGGGGGGAGGGGAGTAAAAATTTAGTGCTTTTAGAATGGGTTCAAACTAAAGTCACTCACAACTTAATATAGACTGCTATACACATAAGGAGTTATATATGGACATAAAGTAACCACAAATCAAAAACCTATAATAGATACATAAATAGAAAGGACTCTAAGCATAACAGTAAAGCCATCAAACCACAAGGGCAGAGAAAGAAAAGGAGCAGAAAACTAGAAAGCAGTGAAAGTAAGAAAATGGCAATAATTACTTTGAGTATAAATGGGACTAAATACTACAGTCAAAAGACACAGGGTCCTGAGTGGATAAAAAACAAAAACCTAAGTGCTGCCTTTAACAGACTTACTTCAGACTTAAAAATAGACACAGACTGAAAGTGAAGGGATGGAAAAAAAAGTATGCAAACGGAAAAGAAAGCTGGAATAGCAATACTTATACCGGACAAAACAGACTTTAAAACAAAGTCTGTACCAAGAGACAAAAAAGGACACTACATAATAATAGAACAATCCAACAAGAGGATATAACAATTATAAATATCTATGCAGCCAACATGGAAGCACCTAAACACATAAAGCAACTATTAACAGACACAAAGAAAGGTGACAGTAATCCACTAATAGTTAATTTCAACACTATACTTACATCAATGGATACATCATCATTCAGACAGAAATCAGTAAGACCAGTGGCTTTTCATGACACATAAAACCAGATGGACCTACAGATATATTCAGAATATTCCTTCCAAAAACAATGGATTCCAAATTCTTTTCAAGTGCACATGGGACCTTCTCCAGAATGGATCACATGTCAGACTATAAAACAAGTCTCAGTAAACTTAAAAAGATTAAAATCCTATCATGCATCTTTTCTAACCACAAAGGTATGAAACTAGAAATCAATCACAAGAAAAAAAATGTAGAAACACAAACACATGGAGGCTAAATAACATGCTACTAACAATGAATGGGTCAACCAAGACATCAAAGAGGAAATTAAAAAAATACATGAGACAAATGAAAACCACAATCGTTCAATATGTTTCATTCATATGTGGATCCTGAGAAATTTAACAGAAGACCACGGAGGAGGGGAAGGGGGAAAAAAAGTTACAGAGAGGGAGGGAGGCAAACCATAAGAGACTCTTAAATACTGAGAACAAACTGAGGGTTGATGGGGGAAGGAGGGAGAGGGGAAAGTGGGTGATGGGGGAAGGAGGGAGAGGGGAAAGTGGGATTGAGGAGGGCACCTGTTGGGATGGGCATTGGGTGTTTTATGGAAAACAATTTGACAATAAATTGTATTTAATAATGTAAATAAGTAAAAAAAAAACCCACAGTGGTTCAAATCTTTGGGAAATGGCAAAAGTTGTTCTAAGAGTGAACATTATAGCAACAGAGGGCTACCTCAAGAAGCAGGAAAAGTTTCAAATAATCTTACTCCTAAACAAGCTACAAAAAGCCCATAGCCAGTAGAAGGAAGAAAATAATAAAGACTAGAGCAGAAGTAAATAAAAGTTTAAAAAAAAAAAACAACAGATCAGTGAAACCATGAGCTGGTTCTTTGAAGATCAACAAAATCGGTAAGCCAGATTCATCAAGAAAAGAGAGGTCTGAAATAAAACTAGAAACGGAGGAGAAATGACTGATGCCACAGAAATACAAAGGATTAAAAAAGATTATGAAAAATTATACACCAATAAATTGGACACCCTTGAAGAAATGGATACATTCCTAGAAACATACCAGGTAACTGAATCAGGAAACTACTATCAATGAAATGGAATCAGTAATTGAAACACTCTCAACAAACTAAAGTCCAGGACCACATGGCATTACAGGTGAATTCTAAAAGAAAAGTTAAGGGGTTGCCTGGGTGGCTCAGTTGATTAAGTGTCTGATTCAACTTCAGGTCAGGTCATATCTCAGGGCTGAGATCGAGCCCCACATCAGGCTCCGCGCTAAACATAGAACCTGCTGGGGATTCTCTGTCCCCCTTTCTCTCCCTGCCCCCACACTTGCGCTCTCTCTCTCTCAAAATAAATAAATAAATAAATAAATAAATAAATAAAAGAGTTAATACCCGTTCTTCTCAAACTATTCCAAAAAATAGGAAGGGAAGCTTCTCAATTCTGTGAGGCCAGCACTCTGATACCACAACCAGAGAAAGATACCACAAAAAGAGAAAACTACAGATATGTTACACATCTACATATTATAATTACTCAACAATTATCTCTGATGAACACAGACGCAAACATCCTCAACAAAATACTGGTAAACCAAATGGGACAATATACTAAAACAATTATTCTCTACAACCAAGTGGGTTTTACAAGTTCAATATTTGCAAATCAATCAACATGCAACATCACATTAATGAGAGAAGACATAAAAACCATAGGATCAGCTCAACAGATGCAAAACAGCATTATTTGTCAAAGCACAACATCCATTTGTGACAAAACCTCTCCACAAAATAGGTCTAGAGAGAACATACCTCAACATAGTGAAGGCCAAATATGAAAACCCCACAGCTTAAATCTTACTAAATGGTAAAAAACAGAGCTTTTCCTCTAAGATCCAGAACAAGACAAGGATGTTCACTCTCATCACTTTTATTCAACATACTACCAGAAGTCCAAGCTATAGCAATCACATAAGAAAAAATAAAAGGCATCCAAATTGGTAAGAAGTAAAACTTACACTATTTGCAGATGACATACAGTATAACCTTGGATTGTAACTTGTTCTGCAAGTGTTCCACAAGATGAGCAAACAGTTGCAATAAATTTGGACTTGATAAACAATCGATGTCTTGCAATATGAGTAGTAAGTGACAGTGAATGTCACATGATCACAACTGAGCCAATGGTTCTGGAAATTCACTTTGATATACAAGTAGTTTGGATTACAAGCATGTTTCTGGAAGGAATTATGCTCACAAACCAAGGTTTTACTGTATTATGTAGAAAACCATAAAGACCCACTGAAAACCTCCTAGAACTAATAAATGCATTCAGTGAAGTCGCAGGATACAAAATTAATAAACAGAAATCTGTTGCATTTCTATACACTAATAATGAAGTAGGAGAATGAGAAATTAAAAGAACAAACCAAGGAAGTGAAAGACCTGTAGTCTGAAAATTATAAAACACTGATGAAAGAAACTGAGGGTGACACAAACAAATGGAAAAGAAATTCCATGCTAATGGATTAGAAGACCCAATATTGTTAAAATGTTTACAATGCCCAAAGAAATCTACAGATTTAATACAATCCCTATCAAAATAGCAACATTTTTATAGAACTAGAATAATTGTAAAATTTATATGGAACCAAAAAAACCCTTAAATAGCCAAAGCAACCTTGAGACAGAAAAACAAAGCTGGAGGTATGACAAGCCCAGATTTCAAGATATACTACAAAGCTACAGTATTCAAAACAGTATTGTACTGACACAGAAGGAGACACAGATCAGTGGAACAGAATCCCCTGAAATAAACCCCTGCACATATGGTAAAGTAATTTAGGACCATGAAGGCAAAAGTACACAATGGGGAAAAGACGGTCTAGTCAATAGTGTTGTGAAAATTGTACACGTACATTCACAAAAATGAAGCGGGACCACCTTCTTACCCCATACACAAAAATACACTCAAAATGGATTAAAGACCTAAATGTGAGCCTTGAAACCATAAAGTTCCTAGAACAAAATAGGCAGTAATCTGACATTGGCTAAAGAAACATTTTCCTATATATGTCTCCTCAGGCAAGAGAAACAAAGTAAAAACAAAGTATTAGGACTACACCAGAATAAAAAGCTTTTACAAAGTGAAGGAAATCATCAACAAAACTGAAAGGAAACCTAATGAAGGGGAGAAGAGATTTGCAAGTGATATATCTGTAAGAAACAATCCGATTAAAAAATGGGCAGAGGACCTGAAGAGTTTTCGGAAAAAAATTTACAGATGGACAACAGACACATGCAAAGATGATCAACATCACTGATCATCTGGGAAATGCAAATTAAAACCACCAGGAGAAATCACCTTATGCCTGCCACAGTGGCTAACATCCAAGACATAAGAAATGACAAATATTGGCAAGGAGGTGGAGAAAAAGGACCCTTGTGTACCACTGGTAGGAATGCCAACTGGTACAGCCACTGTGGAAAATATGCAGGTTCTTCAAAAAATTAAAAATAGAATAACCAAATTCCACTACTGGGTATTTACCCAGAAAACAAAAACACTAATCTGAAAAGATATATATGCACCTCCACTTTTTTTTTTTTTAATTTTTTTCTTAATGTTTATTTTTGACAGAGAGAGCACGAGTAGGGGAGGGGCAGAGAGCGACGGAGACACAGAATCTGAAGCAGGCTCCAGGCTCCGAGTTGTCAGCACAGAGCCTGACGCAGGGGCTTGAACTCACGGACTGTGAGATTATGACCTGAGCCGAAGTCGGACGCTCAACTGACTGGAACCACCCAGGCGCCGCATATGCACCTCCACATTTATTGCAGAATTACAAAGCCAAGATACGGAAACAACCCAAATGTCCATGGATAAATGAATGGATAAAGATGTGGTATAGATGAACAATGGAACATTACTTAGTCATAAAAAAGAATGAGATCTTGCCATTTGCAACGACATGGATGGACCTAGGGTATAATGCTAAGTGAAGTAAACCACTGAGAGAAAGACAAATACCATACAATTTCACTCATATGTTAAGAAACAAAGGATAAAAAGGGACTGGAAGGAAAAAAATAGACTCAAATACAGAGAACAAACTGGTGGTTACCAGAAGGGAGGTGGGAGAAATAAAGGGGATTAAGAATACACTTATCTTGATGAGCACTGAGTAATGTATAGACTTGTTGAGTAATTATATTGTACACCTGAAACTAATAGAACACTGTATGTTAATACTTCAATAAAAATAAAATATATTGTTTCCACACAAAATCTCAGAATTATGCAATGTTTGACCTAAAAAGGACCTAAGAAATCACTCATTCTAGCTACTAGTTTACAGATGAGGAAACTGGAAACTGAGGCTTCCTATAGCCATATAAGCACTCCCGGGACAGCACCAAGACAGGAGCCCATGTCTCTTAAGTTCTAGTCCACACCAGCATTCAACCCTGGAAACACTCCAGTTTCTTCTGATAGATAGGAACTAGAAGGGAATCCCATACTATGTGCCTGCTTCCTGCCCTGATCCACTGTAGCTGAGGGTTACAGGTGGGAAGTAGGAGGTACATACACCCAACTTCCTCAGTCTCTAGTATTCCTCGAGTCTGCTGCCTGCATAACAGAAATGACCTATGAACACTGTGATTTCCTTTCATCTTTAAAACAGTTCTATAATATGTAGAAATTGGAGGGACCAAGTTATTATAAAAGTAGTATCTGAAGGTGCTATTAAACATACTGAAATGTAATTTGCAGTAGGTTAGTTACCAACTTTCTCTTATTAAACAACTCATCAACTCATCTAGAATTAGATTTTCTTTTCCTGATTCACGTCCCTATTTCTGATTCATTATAGAGTCTAACTGAAGTACACAAACATTTTATACATGAGAGATTCCTGGGGCAGAGAAATAAGTTTCAAGCTGATTTAACTACCCACAGTAGTTGTAGATAATAAACAAAAATTTAAAGGCTTTATTTTATTGAAATAGCCAATCATTTCCTCCTTCAAGTCTTTCCCTAGAGTTGATAAAAGTGACAAAATGAATTTGTTTATCTTCTTTAAACACCTTGTAATGTTGATTAAAGATTACAAAGGAGAAATGGGGACAGAATACAAATGAAAACATTTGAATCACCATAAAAATATTCTGTGTATTTCCTCTATTATTCTACCTGAAAGCCATTCCCTCTCATTCTTTCGGTAACATAATAGAAAAAAGAGCAACAACAAGGACTCCAAAATAGGCTCTGAACTCTAGAACTTTTTTAAAGAAAGAATTAAGAGAAAGCACACATCTTATCGACTGCAGTACGCGGTTGAAGACAGTGCCCGGGCACTAGACTAGCAAGCAGGATGGACGAGAACTAAGACACTTTACACTTTTATTCCTTTCAAGTTAAAGGAGTAACTCAAAGAGTTCTTTCAAACAGTGGCCTTCCACCGAAACACTAAAAAGAGGCACAAAATGGAGATCTCAAAACAGGAACAGTATCAAAACTAATGTGACTATTAATGTTCTTTCAAATCACCAAAATATTAGAGTGCGAAAGTAAACATCCATAATCAAGAAAATAAAACTGGGAACAAAATATAGAAGGGTATGGAATGTATATAATTATTGATGACTTAGTCATCATCATTATAAAATAAAATATAAAATTAATTCTACATACAATAAAGTATTTTATGTTTCCTTCAAAATAGTGTTAACAACTTTCAACATTTCAATAATTAAACATTTTCTATGTGGGTCAATTTTGTGAAATGACAGTTTTTTTTCTCCAAGATGCTGAATAGTTGAGCCTACTACTTCACTGACTTCCCAAGCATATACAGTGTAACATACAACCTTTTATAAACTGAACTAACCAGCTAATAGCTATTGAGTGCCATTCACCAAGGATTACAGGATTACAACAACAATCAGGAGTACTATTTATGTACTATTTTCCTATTCAGTTGTCAAATCTATTTAAAAAACAAACAACCTGTTAACAAAGGAAAAAAGGTTTCCTACCTCTATTTCAGAAGCCGACATGTACACAGCCAGAGTAACCAAAGATAATACTAATATAATGTATGGAAAGGCATAATCTGAAAAACAAACATGGGTATTATATTGAAAATTAAATATTTTGAATAAAACATCAAAAAAATTCACACAGTATAATTCTCCCCATAGTTGAAAACTTTCTCAACCAGTCCCATGAGAGACTTAAGCCCTAATGCCCTAAAAGGGGTCAGCAAACTTTCTGAAAACAGCCAGAGAGTAAATATGTTTGGCTTTGCGGGCCATACAGTATCTGTCTCAATCACCCAAGTCCCTGTTACAGTGGGAAGCAGCCAGACAATACATAAATGCATGGGTGTGGCTATGTTCCAATAAAACTTTATAAACAACAAAACCCAAACTTCATATAATTTTAACATGTTAAGAATTAACTACTTTTTTTCCCGTACCATTTAAAAATGCAAAACTTGGGCATCTGGGTGGCTCAGTCAGTTAGGCGTCCAACTCTCTGATTTCAGCTCAGGTCATGATCTCACAAAGTGAATGGTGAGATGGAGCCCCATGTCTGCACTGACAGCACAGAGCCTGCTTGGGAATTCTCTCTCTCCCTTTCTCTGCCCCTCTCCCCACCCCTCAAAATAAATAAAACATTAAAAAAATGTAAAACAATCCTTGGCCTAGCTTTGAAGACCCCTGCCTTAAGGCATCCACTGAATGTAAAGAATTAACTTCCATCCATGTATCTAGAAGGATACTAGTATGTACCAAACTTGACTTGGGAGGATTGAGAAAATACTCAAATAATTTTGTTTCATGATCCCGGTAGAGGACTCTGGTTGAGAAATGCTAAATATAACAGTTATTCAGTTTTAATTACTCTTTAGAAAAGTTCATGTATCAACAAACCTCAAAGGATAAATGGATCATCCAATATTCTTTTTCTTTTTTTTTAATGTTTGTTTATTTTTGAGAGAGAGAGAGACAGAGCATGAGCAGTGGAGGGGCAGAGAGAGAGAGAGAGAGAGAGAGAGAGAGAGAGAGAGGGAGGGAGGGAGGGAGCCACAGAATCAGAAGCTAGCTCCAGGCTCCAAGCTGTCAGTACAGAGCACGACACGGGGCTTGAACTCACAAATTGTGAGATCATGACCTGAGCTGAAGTCAGACACTTAACCAACTGAGCCACCCAGGTGCCCCTCCAATATTCTTTATGTCAAAATTCTAGCTATTTCTACTTGAATCAAATTTTTTTTCCTACAAAATACTATCTTTCTCTTAAAGTGTTTTCAATTTACAGCACACTAAAATGAGCAAATTGAGAAAAAGAAATCTTGAATTATTTTTCATATAATTATTTTAAAACAACTTCAATTTATGAAACCACTTATCATTTTACATTGCAATGGAACCCGTCTAGAAGAATTTCAAACGTTAATTCAGAATGCAGAAGGCAGAAACTTGGAATAATCTATACAGGCCTGATTCCAACTTACTAAATAAGTACCTTTTTGACATTTAGAATATTTTAGTTTATAGACAGTGATAAGCATCCTCAACAAACAATTCATTTATAAATATTTATAAATAGCTAAACAATGTTGATAGTGATACAAATTTAGGACAGAGTAGTAAAAAGCCATCTAAGGTAAGAGGAAATTTCTAACAAGGCCTAAATTTGTGGGGAGTGGAGGGTGGTCTTGGGCTCAGGCATGGTTCTTACTCTAGGATATAAAATAATTTAAGATTTTGAGCAACTAGGCCAGGGGATGCGGGTGCCGAGAATCTACATTTTAGTTCCCCTGGTAGTTCAGATACAGATCACGCTTAAAAACGGGCTTCAATAATATTTCTAAGCAGGTAAAAGTGTGTCACAGGCCTCTAATGATTCCAGCGCCTCTCTCCCTAGACCCAAGTATTATCTCTTAAGCTACCTACCAGAGGATGCTTGCTGCTCTACTTTGCTCAGACTTCTGTTTCTCCTTGTTATGAACAGAAAGTTTGTGTCCCCCCCCCCCCAATTCTCCTGTTGAAATCCTAACTCGCAACGTGAGGGTAGAGGTGGGGCCTTTGGGAGGTGATGGGGACATGAGGGCAGAGCCCTCGTGAATGGAATTAGTGCCCTCAAAACAGAGACCCCAGAGAGCTCCCTCCCCTCCTGCCACGGAGGACACAGTGGGCTCTTACCCAGACACCAAATCTGCTGGTGCCTTGCTCTTGGACTTCCCATTCTCCAGAACGAGGAGAAAAAGTTTCTGTCGTTTGCAAGCCACCTATAGTATTGTAACAGCCGTCTGAAACGACTAAGACACCCCCACAAAAAATTATCTATTTTTTTCATTATCATAAAATTATGACTTGGTATATAATGTCCTCTGTGACTAATCTCAGGAGCCTTCATGAATTTATATTTAGTGCAAGTGAACACTGACTCTTCTATCCTCACAATGAATGTGTTTTGAGCAGGGGCTTGTTAACAAAATGATCAGACACTCACTGTGAGAAAAAGCATTTTTCTTTAAAAAAAAAAAATAATGTTTATCTTTGAGAGAGAAAGAGACAGACTGCGAGTGGCAGAAGGGCAGAGATAGAGAGACACACAGAATCTGAAGGAGGCTCCAGGCTGTCAGCACAGAGCCCCACATGGGGCTCAAACCCATGAACAGTGAGATCATGAGCTGAGCTGAAATCCAATGCTCGACCAACTGAGCCACCCAGGTGCCCCAGAAAAGGCATTTTTCAATGTAGGCAGGTACAGTATATGAAGCAATGGTGTCTGGCAGTCTCCTGGGCTAACTTCCCAAACCCTGACTGACTTTCCACAGCTTTTTCCCCTTTTCTCCTCGTGTAACCAAGAGGTCCTACACAATAGCACCATCCATAGGTTAGGACACAGGGATTTGAAGGCTGACAATTCTTAAATCTTTCTAGCCTAGACAGCTCTCCCAAGTACCAGACTAGTATAATTACCTGTACTCTTGTGAATATTCCATGAACACCTACAACTGAATTCACTTCTCATCAACATATCTAATTTGCTTTTTCTAATATTCACCGTTGCTCTATTCACCAGTTACTAAGTCAGAAAGCTACTCTATGGGGGCACCTGGGTGGCTCAGTCAGTTGAGTGTCTGACTCTTGATTTCAGCTCAGGTCATGATCCCAGGGTCGTGGGATCAAGCCCTGCGTTGGGCTCTGCTGAACATGAGCCTGCTTAAGATTCTCTCTCTCAATCTCTCTCCCTCTGCCCCTCTCCCCAACTTGTGCACTCAAAAAAAAAAAAAAAAAAAAAAAAAAAAAGCTATCTATCATATTCTCCTCGCGCTCTGTCACCCCTATGTTTAATCAGTTATGTAGTCTAGTTAAATCTATCTTTAAAGCAGCTCTCCATTCCCAGTGTTTCTCTGTGTTAGGTCAGACAGACTTGGCTAGCTGCAATAACCTCTTCACTGATCCCCCAGGTTCTCTTTCCCGACGAATCCATCCTCCACACTGTTACCAAGTTCTCTTTCCAAAATGCAAACCTAGGCATGTCACTCTTCTGCCTAAAATCCTTAAAGAGTAGGACCCTATTCTCTAGAGCAAGAATAGTGACCTCAAACCCCTATAGAGGCCAGCCAGGCAAGTAAACAACTGAAGTGGGCCAAAACTAAAACAGGGAATGGTAAGAGCTAGAAGGAAATATACATTTTCAAATACTATGCAGGCCCAACGGAAACAATAGATCTGTAACTAGAATATGAGGGATAATAGACCCCTGACTAATCTCCAATTTCCTCTTCCCTTGGCCACACCTTCACAGTGCCTTCCTCATCTTGAACCAAATTCATCACCAAGCTACATAGTGATGCCCAGTCTTGCCTAGTTCTTTTAGGCCAGAAGCCTTGCCCTCTGTACCCTGGTGGGCTCCACAGAGAAGGTGGTATCTAACATCCCTGCAACATTCAATGTCACATATTCAGGTTAAGTGCTATACTGTGTTCTCTCAGCTACTTCTAGCTTTCCTAGTAGTATGTCAGTTCTTTAACACCAACTTCTTATTCTTCTTTTGAGTCACAGTTCAGTCTAAATAGTTGCTGAATAAATGAATAGCTATACTAAAGAGTATACTGAGGATTCTTTTATCGTACCCAAAAGGATTTCATAAAGGAACTCAGAAACCAAAGACGTAACTTTATGATAAGTAGTACATACTAGTGTGCGTGTGTGTGTGTGTGTACATATATATAAAATCAACAGTAATTTCCATGTATTATATACAAAAACCAGTTCTTTTTAATTTATACTCAGGTTTTTAAAGTATTCCTACTGAGGTTATAAGCCTCAGATACAAAGTATTCTCTAAATAGAAATCAGCTTTGATTAGCTTGATAATACCTATTCTAAGAAACCCATTTTTATTTTTTTATAAGACTTATTACATGTTTTAGCAAAAATACATTTATTTTCAGGGATTATAAAAGCTATTTTAAAGAAAAAGATACAAAATTATACTTAGAGAAAACACTGTTTATCACATATAAAAATTAATATATTTCACTGACTTGACCCATCAAACTTACATAAAAGGCCTCCACCAACTGCCTGAAGCACAGTTAAAATCGGGAAGAAGTAAAGTGCAGCATAAATACTTTTAAATCGATCAGACTTTCCTAAGCCACAGGCGATCTTCTTTACCAGAAGGGGTCGGAGCAGCATCATCAATACCAAGCAGAATGCATAATAGATGAATACGATGGTGTATCTGTGAAATAAAACATGGAATTGTGACACCAAAAATGTATCTATTACTGATCAATTTAAAATCGAAGATGCTAAAAAAGGTTTAAAAAGTGCGTTAAGTCAACCTATTGAATATTCAGACTAGGGGAGGGTTGGCCAAAAAGACTCACACACTGCTGGAAAGTGTGTGCTGCTTCCTTTCCAACGGGCAGCTTAGAAACATGGATCAAAAATTCCAAAAATGTTTACATTCTGTGATTCAGCACTTTTACTTGCAGAAACTCATCCAAGGAAAACAATCAGGGACTGTTCACAAACTTTACAAACAAGGATTTTTATTGAATCATGTAATAAGGAAAATTCAGGAAGAAAATACATATTCAACATTAGGAAATTAAATTTTAAAGTATATTCATGTTGGAATAGCACGTAGCCATTAAAAATCAGGTTATGGAAGAAATACTAAGGACAAAAGCAACTGTGCCTAAAACATGAAGTGACAAGAAAAGGTTACAAAAACCATGTGTATAGTTTCACCTTAATATCCTTTAAAAAACATACACACATAAAAAAACAAAAAAAAATAAAAATAAAAAAAATAAATAAAATAAATAAAAAACATATACACACATTCATAATGAAACTGGAAAGACAACTTTTTTAACAGTGGTCATCTGAAGAAACGGAACTACATATTATTTTATTTTTGTATGCTTTTTCTGTTTTTCAAATGTATTACCATGTAGTTTTATATCAAGAAAAATGTAAAAATATCTATCTATATCACCAGGCCATAGTTTGTAGCTCTTTATTTTGAATAATGGGATTTCTATGCACATAGTTCTAACCTCCTGTTCGTGAAGACTTTCAGATCATTTTTTACTATCTGAATACCCAAACCCCTCCCTACGCAGGGGCGAGTCACAGGAAGCACAGGAGCCTTCAGAACACAGACCACAAGCCTCCTCTCCACACAGCATAATCATACTGCATCCCTGTGCTCCCATGACAGTTTTAGGTTCAGCCCAGCTGCCCTAATTGCAACACATTATTATATGACCTCCTTGGATGAGGAGTTTTGTCTTGTTAGGCTACACCCTACCAACACATCAAAACAAAATAAAATCTGTCTCTTCTTGCAACTTGTAGTTCCTTAAAAGTGCCAAAAAGACGATTATTTTAATCAGAAGAAAACTACCATGAGTCACTCTCCTAATGAATCAGGAAACCAGTCTCTGGAAGCAGACACCTGTATCCCACCCTGTATCCCACTCCCTACCTTCCACCTGCCCCCACCCCACCTTCAGCCATGTCTCCTATATATGGGGATAGGATGAATCTGACAAGCTAATTTCTGTTACAACAGTATTTATTGCTCATTTTCAGTAACTCATAAATAAGGTTTTAGCAATGTAAACATTTTTTACAGTAAGTTTCTAATAATAGAAATTTGCATGCTTTTCCATGTCTCATCTAATCAAGTTCCTCTCAAAACTGTAACTATCAGTAAAGTATCTGGGCATTTTTCAGTTTGTATGGAACTAGCTTATATATACCACCAATGGAGAAAACAGCCTCCATTAGTCAATGTAACAGTGTTCCAAAAGGTTTCTGATAATTTTGTACCGTTTTGTTGACTCACAAAAGAAAAAAATTACTATAACTTTTGGTAGTCCTGCAGCTTTTTGTTTTTATTTTTCAGTAATCTCCACACCCAATGTGGGGCTTGAACTCACAACCCTGAGATCAAGAGTCGCACGCTCTTCTGACTGAGCCAGCCAGGAGCCCCGGGTAGTCCTGCTGCTTTTTGAAATGTTCAGCCCCGGTCTGGTCATCTAGCTACATTTAAATGCCTATGTGAAGTAAAAAATATGTATAAACCCAACGTTAATATTATAAAATCTTCTTGTAATTTCAAAAACCACTGTTTTGTATGATTGCTACAATAACACAGGCCACTGCACAGTGACTATTGGTAAAGCTACTGAGAAAAAGAATCTACTTAATTCAAAGATGGTGAACAGATGGAAAATGTCATCATCAGTGAAGTTGTGTGAGGATGTGGCTGTTAAGGCTGCAGAATGAGGGCCGAGAGCACCTACTTGCCATTTCTATTTTTTGACTCTCCTACTATGTGCTTTACAGATATAAAAAACACTATATATGTGACCAGCAGTAAATGAGTCTGATTTTGTTTTAAATAAGATGGTTACATGTATATCTGATGCACTTATTAAGCTTTGTAAAGAGCAGGTTAAGTTCTGCAGTCCCCAGAAGAGTATATGAGAAGAGATGAATCAAAGCTGAGAGTTACAGCTCTATGAAAGCAACAAAGAACACATTATCAGTGTTTTATATGCAGTCTTATATATAAATTACATGTACATAAAGAGACAGAGACAGTATATATACAGGAAATAAATAATTTATAGGACCTAATGGTAGGCAGGTGGAAAGATTTTCTTATCCCTGTATCTAGAACTTATGTTTTTTTTAATGACCTTTTCCACACATGTGCATGGCTATTTTCCACACTTAGTACTCTTAAGAACCTACACAAAAAGGACTATTTTCTTGAGCATATTATGTAATGGTAACTTGCTACAACTATGAGAATATGAACACCAGACTGTTATATTAGAGCTTTACCACGAAAAACACATCAAAATGAACACAAAGAGAAATTCTAAAAGCAAAGTAGTCTGGGCTAATATAGTCTTCTGAATTTGGTATTTTTAAAACAAAATATTCTCATGGAAATTACAAACATCTGTTTCAGAAAAAAAAAATAAAACATTAACTCCAGCACTCTCCTAATGCCGGCTACTATTTTATTAAGTGCTTCCTGTACGTAAGGCACTGCACGTGGTATCTGATACGTGTAGATTTATTTAATCCTCCCAATCACCTTATAACATTATTCCCATTTCTACCAATGGGAAAACTGAGGTTACAAGAGGCTCTTAACATGGTCACGTTACCACAGCAGCTCGGGATTCACACTCAAGCCTGTTTTTAGCTCTGGAACCCATACTCTCTCCTCTATGTCAGATATTGCTTCTCTGCTGCATATCCTAAAGGTCTTCCTAAGAATTCTTTTTAAAGAAACATCTATGGCTTATTTTAGAAATGGTTTACACACTTCAACACCAACTACAAAAATACTTTGACTTGTATTATACTAAGATGTATTTCTGTTTCCTTCTAACAGACTATGTATCCCTAAGAGAAGAAAATCATTTCTGTATATCTCCTCCAGTGCCTAGAAGCCATTTTTCGATGCTCAATCTGTTGAACTGAATACAATCTATAATTATCATTTTTAAAACGATCTTAAGTCTATATAAATACTCACAGCGGGTAGACAGCTTCATGAGTACAGTGCACTGTGGTAACGTAATCAGGACTTGGGTTGTAAAGCATTGTGTACCAATCAGAAAGCATCAGTACTCGACACGAACGGATATAAAGAACACCAACCGGATCGCTCACAAGTAAGGTGATAATAGCTGCCATACTGCATTCAAATAATGCAGTGATGTGCTGGAAAAGGGCACTGGAACTAATAAAACGAAAGAAGCACAATTACCAGAAAATTTTCAGTATTTAAATGGCTTTTAAGAACACCCGTATGTTTCAAAATACAGATTCTAAAAGGAAATTTTAACTGATAAATCCTGAAACGAAAATATCTTCTAAACAGGTAAGAAAAGTCGAACATGAGAACCACTTGAGAAGAATTTAACCTTCTTTACTGAAAAGAAATCATCATCTCAGATAACACTGTGCCAGGATTATCTAAATGTATATAGAAAAGCAGAAATTAGATCTTCCTTTATATTCAGTATATTGCCAAACTATTATTAAAAATGTCTTAGTTATCTATGCATCATTTTAAATTATCTTAAATATAAAAAGCACACAAAAGATTATACATAATATATATTAGTTATAAAGTATAATAAACATTATAAGCTCATAATTTAACCCAGTAATTAGAACATTAACAGCTTCTATTTACCTCTGTTCCTTCCCCAATTCCCACTCCTGGCTCTCCCCCAAGAGGTAACCATCATACTAAATTCTCTTTATCACTTTTTTTGAAGTTTTTATTCCAACTAGATTATGCTTCAAACCCACTCTGTCTAATTTTGCTTATTTTTAAATACTACAAAGTGATATGTCTTTTGAGGTGTTTTTTTTTTCCCATTCAAAATAACATTTCCAAGATTCATCCATGGCATTGCTTATAGATGTTCAGTCATTTTACTTTTTTTAATGTTTATTTTTTAGAGAGAGAGAGAGAGAGTGTGAGTGGGGGAGGAGCTGAGAGACAGAGGGAGACACAGAATTTGAAACAGGCTCCAGGCTCTGAGCTGTGAGCACAGAGCCCAACGTGGGGGCTCAAACTTGGGAACAGTGAGATCATGACCAAGGCTGAACTCGGACACTCAACCGACTGAGCCATCCAGGTGCCCCTGAAGTTCAGTCATTTTCACTGCTTTATGCATTTTCACTACTGTGCACATTCCACTGTTCATCCATTTGTTTTAGTCAAATATGTTGCAAATGTCTTCCTCTCAGTTTAGGAGCTGAATTTTCACTTTACTGTGGTATCTTTACGAACAGATGTTCTAAATTTTGATATAATTGGCTTTAATAATTTTTAACATTCTGGTTAGCATTTTCATGTTCTGAGAAATCCTCACTCTGAGACAAATTATCCTATACTTTCTTCTAAAAGTTTGAAGGTTTTGCTTTCACATTTAAATCTGTGACTCACCTAGATTTCTGTATATAATATATATATATAAATATATATATAAATATATGTAAATATATATAAATATATATAAATATATATAAATATATATAAATATATGTAAATATATATATAAATATATAAATATATAAATATACATATAAATATATATAAATATATATATAAATATATAAATATATATGGTAATTTATGGTAATTATATATGGTAATATATATTAAATTTTATATGGTAACATATATTAAAAATATATGGTAATATATATATGGTAAATTAGATTTTCCCACTTGGATATCCAATGGTCCCAGGAGTAGCCTTTTATTGAGTAGTTTACCCTACACCCCACCCCGCCCTAACTGCCATGCCATTTCTGCCATACAAGTTTCATATATATCTGGACTGTTTTTAGGTTCGCTATTTTGTTCCTATGGTCCATTTATCCCCGAGGCAAGAGAATATGACAATAATTCTTGATATTACATATGTTCTTCTACTTCTTCAGTGGTCTTGGCCATTCTTGGGCTTTTGCACTTCCATATAGATTTTAGAATTAGCTTGTCAGGGACCACCATAGGAGTCCAATGTAGCTTAGCTACCTTGATCTTAGCGGTCTCACAATACTATGGTACTATACGTGAACTATAGGGAGATCATTGATCCTGTATATTTCTCTTACAGCCGGCTTTTTTACTAAGTAAACTCTCTTATTTCTATTAACTATTCTACAGATGCTTTTGAGTTTTCTATCTGAACAATATTTCAGTTATCTATCACTACACAGCAATCTATCCCAACACTTCTTTGCTTAAAACCAACACCATTGGTTATCTCTCGCCAGTTTGTGGTCTGGGCACACCTGAGCAGTCCTTTCTGTTCCATGTGATACCAATTGGGATGTACTCATCTAGAGCCTTGACCGGGTTGCATAGTTCAAAATGACGAACTCAAATGGCCGGAGTAGATGCTAGCTGCCAGCTGTGAGCGCAAAGCTGGCTGCTGACCAGAGCACCAGTGTCCTCTTATCTTTGGTGTTCTGCGGTTTAATTATAATGTGGATAGGTATGAATTTCTTACTTATTCTGCTTGGAATGTGTTTTGCTTCCCCAGAAGCAATTCTGCAAATCTGTTTTTCACTATTTCTATAAAACCTAAAGCTAATAGATATTTAAATACTGGCTTTCCTTCATTTTCTCTATTTTTTCTGAAGACTCTGATTAGAAACTATGCAGAGTTAATAAAACCTTTTCCCCCCTGTACACAAGACTGACCTTCACTTAACTCTACCTCCGTTCCTCTGGAAGCCTGATAAAGGTAGAATGTCAACTTTACTGCTAGGTTACATTACTTAGGATACACACAACCTCTTCACTGGCAAACTACATCTGAACTGGAGAGAACTATAAATGAGCAATAAATACATGATGGGGACACCACAGTCTGGCTCTCTTGAGTTTAGCAATTCCCATAATTGGGATGTCCCTTACAGGACTCTGGAAACCATACTTATGGTCATGTTACAGAAAGACTTGCTCCTTTAAGGCATAATACTTTAAGCTTGGACTCCTACAACCACTCGATGTGGATTTTAACTTCCTACAGCTGAGCTCAATTGCTTCAAAAGCTGACACTGCCCTGGGGGCAAGCTGTTCCTTCTGGGTCCACTGGTGCTTGCTTGGTATGACCTCAAAACATTAAGTCTGAATGTTTAATTGAGCCTAGGTGGATTCCCAGCAGGTATTACAGACATATGTTATAGCTTCTCATTCTGTGCTCCATTTTCTCTTAATATGTTTCATATTTTCTATATCCTTTTCTTTCAGCACTATATTGTTATTCCTTTAGACATATCAATTTCCTAATTCACTAATTCTATCTTCAACTGATCGACCTATCATTTTTCAAATTTCATTTCTAGAAGTTCCTTTTGTTTTTAAAACAAATCTGTTTATTCATTCCCAACAATCTCTTGTTGACTCTTGGAGATCTTTGGCACTGCATCCTTTATTTCTTTAACACTGTAAAGATAGCAGTTTTATACTGTATAGTCCTAAGTCCATTATCTGCAGTCCTTTGGAAGCATAACTAAATTGTTTGTTATGTCTACCAACTCTCAGGCATAAAGCTTATTTGTTTACCATGCAATACGAGGTCATTAATAGATATTAATGAACAAGAATCTTATGGACCTAAACTGAGAATGGGGAAGATTCCTAGCAAAAAGGATTTGCTGTTTTTGCCAGAAGCATGCCCGTCACTACTGGGCTTCAGCCTCTTGAGAGTCTAGGCTTAGCACTGGCTACCTCAGATTCAGTATCTGCAGCTATCAGCAGTTAATCTCAGGCAGCTCTCCCATCCTTTCAGTCAGCTTTGTTACTCTGGCCCCCGCTTAGAATGGGTTGGTTTGTTTTCTAAAAGAATTCTTGGAGATCTCCCCTGCTTCCAGTGAGACCAGCAATGTCTTGAATAGTACACCTTTTTCAAATTTTAGTTATTTCCTGCAGAAGGGTCACTTGGAGCCCCTTATTACTCCATATTGTTGGAAGCTGAACTCTTACGTGATTTTACACATAGGGAAACAATGAATACGTAAACATCTACAATTTCATTTTATATAATCCCATATTTTGCTTCCTTATAGAATTCGTATTTTTAGAGGCAACATCCCAATCTCATCATTTCTTGCTATTACTTTATTTTTTAATGTTTATTTATTTTGAGAGGAAGAGAGAAAGTGTGCACAAGTTAGGGAGAGGCAGAGACAAAAGGAGAGAATACCAAGCAAGCTCCATGCGGATAGCAAGCCTGATGCAGGGCTCGATCTCACACACTGTGAGACCATGACCTGAGCCGAAATCAAGGGTTGGATGCATAACCAACTGAGCCCCCCAACTTGCTATCATTTAGTAACTTCTTCCCATCATGCTCCCTTTTCAATCTTTCTGCAGCCAACCACATGATCTTTACAAAATGAAATCTGATTCTAAAACTCCCCTTATTAGACTATTCAAGGAGTCCCATCTGTCTTTCAGGAAAAATACTCTTTACCAGCATTATCTTCCACACCTCCTGGCCATGCTACATGCCTTTTTCCTCAAGCCTCCACACATCTGGGCAGGCTTCACTCACCTGTCTGGCAAGCTGTGTATCCTTCAAGATCAGCTCTGGCATTATTCCCAGGTCTTATATTTCCTAGGACTCCTGAAGCCCCACATCTCTTTATGTCCTGGTCTCATTTAGTCCCTACTTTTTCACAGGATCCTCACCTCTCATTTCTTGATTATACTGTGCTCTTTCTTGCCTCTATCCTTTTGCATATGTTTTTCCTGCTGTGTGATAGACTCTTTCTTCAATTTCTCTATCAAAAACTACTCACTTTTCAAAGTCCAGCTTGAAGTCAGTTTTTTCTTGTGTGATACCACCCTATTCTCAGAATCAAAATTAACTTCTTTCTTCTTCACGCCAACCTTAAAACTGTGCACATACCTCCATTACACAAACTCACAAAAAGTGTCCCGGCTTGTCTATCTCATCCACTGGACTATGAGCATCTACATTTTAATCATCTCAGAATCTCACAACCCAGCATATCATTGGGCACATTGAAAACATCCCTAGAGATGCTGAATGAATACATTCTAAAAGTTACAAATTCTATAAAAAATTACATAAGGAGCACAACTTCTGACTGTACTACATAAAAATATGCAATTCTGCTGACCTTTGCTCTGGCCTTAAAGAAAAATAAATTTAATACTAAACTCTGGGGAAAACAAGGTTACCACAAAGGAAAGCTGCTAGGAGAGTCTGGCCCATGCATTCTCAATGGGTGACTTCACACCTAAGAGGTCAAGAGTCAGGTCTTGGGGATAAAATAATCTTACATTTGTCATATATATAAAGCACATATATGCATACATGACATAAATAAACAGTTTATCTATGATATTAAAGTTTCATGGGGGTAGGTGGAATTAAGAAAAAGAATATCCAAATAGGCTCTTTACTTAAAGAAATGACAATGAATAAAAGGTCTAGCCTCACACAGCTGGGCCTCTGCTTCCTTTCCTGAGGGCAACATCTCAGGACAATGCAAGACATGGCTCTTGTGTTCTTTGCAGCCTATTTCCTTTCCGGCAAAGCACACCCAAGTTATGCGAATTCCTTTTTAAACCCACCTCCTTTCTTCCCCAAGCACTAATCACTCCTCCGCTCTACCCTCAAACCAAACCCCACCCTCTGCTCAATGACTCTCCCTCTAAACATACGTGCTGTTTCAATTCAAATACATTTGGTGAGGTGCATCTCTACACCCTCTCTTCCACCCTCTCTACACCCTCTCTTCCGTGTTTGTGGCTAATAAGTTCCAGCCAACTAGCTGAGCAATCATTCCATTTCAGCTTTCAGTTGATCCCATCTCCTTTCTCACCCTCATCTCTCAACGTTCTATAACAGAAATTAAAAGCAAGATGAGAGCTATGTTTTCAAAAACCTTTTTACACAGCCATCGGAAAAAGAATGAATGCTTTTCCAAATATATAAATAATCACCCTGGATTTATTAGGAGAGATCCAGAAAACTATTAATTCTATTTCCACTGGACCATTCATTCCATTCCCACTCAACAGTACTGGAGTCTGGCTATCCCTACTTTTTGGAAACAGCCTCACCTCTAATCTACCCTCTATAGAAGTTACCTTCCTAAAATAAATATACAGCCAGTGATGTTACTTCTCTAAACCAAAACTTTTACCCATAAATCATCCACGCAGCAAATACTAAATGAGCACCTGTCATGAGACAGCTGCTGAGCTGATCTCTGGAAATGCCATGGCGAACAAGAGATTGCCACTGCCCTCTGGACTTCTAGTCGGAGACCGGAGGAGACAAACACAACCATAAATTGTACTGAGTGCTAAATACAAAACAAAAACAACAAAATGAAGAGTGCTATTAAAAAAGAAAAATAAGGGAGGGGGCAGATTGAGGAAGGGAGGGCTTCTATGACTAGGTGTAACTTAAACTGAAATCTGAAGGGAAAAAGGCAGCTAGGTAAAAAGGTGCAGTCATAGGGAAGAGAGTATTTGAGGCAGAGAAAAGCTGATGGGGAAGGAAAGATGCCAAGAATTTAGAGCAACTAAAAGTCAGTAGGGCTGAAATGTACTAATTGGGCTCCTCATTCCCAGTAAGACCGAGTCCACATCCTCATCAAGAATCTTCACATTCTAGGGGCGCCTGGGTGGCTCAGTTGGTTAAGCGGCCGACTTCAGCTCAGGTCACGATCTCGCGGTCCGTGAGTTCGAGCCCCGCGTCGGGCTCTGGGCTGATGGCTTGGAGCCTGGAGCCTGCTTCCGATTCTGTGTCTCCCTCTCTCTCTGCCCCTCCCCCGTTCATGCTCTGTCTCTCTCTGTCTCAAAAATAGATAAACGTTAAAAAAAAAAAATTAAAAAAAAAAAAAAAAAGAATCTTCACATTCTAGCCTCAACCTACTTTCCCACTGTTTATGACCTTTCTTTCATGTGCAATCCGCACTCAGACCACCCCAAACCACTTCCAGTCCCACCCACAACACAGCACGTATTTCACCCCTCCGTGCCACTGCTCATGCTACTTCCCCTACCCAAAATGTTTTCCTAAAGTCTTTCAGACCTCACCAGGCACAATTTCTCTCTTCTACTCTTTGTGATTCCAGAGCATCTTGTTCTAACGCTTTTATACACTTTTTGTTTATACACTTTTAAGACGGAATCACATTATAACTAGTTGTATACACATTTATCTTCTCTAAAGATTATGACTATAAACCACATCAATTATTTCTGTACCTCTTCCCTTGATCTAAACGTAAAACACAGTGCTCCATAAATGTCTGTTGATTTAATGTTTTAGTAGGAGTTTTCATAATTAGGTGGCAGTTAGATCATTTTAACTACATTTTAGATTACTAGGATTAAATTAAATCACAAAGTATTCTACAATACACAGTTTGTAATCATGACCAATTCTTTGTAGAAAATCCATAAAGATTGTAATTGAGAAATGAAAAAAGTATTACTTCAATATCATTTAAACATTAAAACAAAGGATACCTCCCTAGATAATTACTGAGTCATGCCCTATCATTAAGTTTTCTTGCCAGAGTCAACAGTAATCAGAATACAGAGAACAAACTGAGGGTTGACGGGAGGGGCAGGGAAGAGGGGAAAATGGGTGATGGGCATTGAGGAGGCCACTTGTTGGGATGAGCAATGGGTGTTGTATATAAGTGATGAATCATGGGAACCTACCCCCCAAACCAAGAGCACACTGTATGCACTGTATGTTAGCCAACTTGACAATAAATTATATTAAATAAATCATTTTTTAAAAAGTAATCAGAATATAAAAATAAATAATTTTAAAATGCAATCAGAATATAAAGTTTTTCCACTTTCAAAACAACACAAGCATAATTATTTAATAAGGTCTTCTAAATGATTATTCCAACATCAGTCCATCCAGATACATTCATAGAAAGTACTAACCTCTTTTTCCCCGAGTACCATTCAATGAAGAACCAATGTAAAACAAGAGGAAGCATAGCCATAAATCCAAGATAAAGCCAATCATAAAGTTCTGGAGACTCTGTGCAAGGCTGACAATATTTCTGTGCATTTGTTCTCTGTCCTCTTGGACACACCTACAAAATATAAAAGCAATATTTTATGTACATATATTACTTTAGAACACTGATATCCCAAAGTCATTCTATAAAGACATCCCATTTCAGTTTAAACATGTTTACATGTACATCTTTTAGAAATAAGAAAGTTCATAAGTAAAATTAAATCTATATTGTATTTGGTTTCAGCTGTATAACACTCTTAAAAAATTCCTTTTATTAAGTTACTAAAACTTTAAATGATTAGTTAATAACACTATATAAAAATAATTGCAAAGAAAAGTTCTGGAGTTTTAATGTTAACTGTATTATATCGTTAATAACTAAGTCACTGTACTATATCATTAATAACAAGTAAAAGTTACTATAAAATTAAAAGATACTAAAAAAAATACTAACTGCAACTGTCAAAAATGACAATATGTTGACAATATGACAACACAAATGAGAATTTTATTAATGCCTCATATTTTTATAAATTTATGAGTATACTGATGAAGAAAAGATTCTATGTATGCAACTATTTCAAAAGCAAAAAGATTTTAGCAATGAAATAACACATTAAATGTTAAGACTTACCCCACATTCTCCATATATTTCAGTTGAGCCATTTTTAAATAATAGGGTCTTCCCACAGTAAAGTCCAAGGCATGCTGGTTGAATATCGACAGCTTTTTAAAAACAAATGCCAGTATAGTAACATCTTTTATGATTATAAAAAAAAGAGTAATAACAGCTGAAGCACGTAGCAGAAATACCTCAACACAGTTGAATTAAAAAATGATACGTATTAGACAAAAGTCTTGATACACTTATTTTTAAACTTAACTTTCTCCTTTTACACTGTAACAATGCAGAAAGTTACACTGAAACTTTGATGTTAAGGCTATTCCTTATGATTAAGACCCCTCAGCCAGCCGAGTGGGATCTATCCCCAGAATTCAAAGCTTAACCCAAGGCGGGGGCGGGGGGGGGGGGGTACCAGGGTGGCTCAGTCAGTTAAGTGTCAGACTCCAGCTCAGGTCATGATCTTGCGGTTCGTGAGCTCAAGCCCCACGTCTGGCTCTGGGTTGACAGCTTGGAGCCTGGAGTGTGCTTCACATTCTGTGTCTCCCTCTGTCTGCCCCTCCCCTGCTGTCTCTTTCTCAAAAATAAAGTAAAAAATAAACATTAAAAAATTTTTTTAAAAAAGCTTAACCCAGTATGTCCCAATGGCTCCAAGAGCTACTCCCCCTTGATGAGATGGTCTAGACTTTTGCATTTCCATTTTTTAATTAGGAAACTAATAGACGATCACCACCCCACATTTGGCCCAGCCATAACAGTAAGTGTGCACATATGCACACACACGTCACCTTTCGTTCACACAAAATATCACCTTCATTCATAATAGAACACATTTTAATACCAGAAAAGCAGAAAATACATAACTTTGAAATAAAGGGCAGGCCTTTAAAATAAATAAATTTACCTTTAGGGAAAACCTTACAACATTGTCCTAACTTTTGTCATTTTTTTCGAGGACAGGTGAAAATCTCATCAAGGTTGTCACTGGGCCTGTCCCCAATATTTGGGAACAACTACCTTAGAATCTCTGATCTCAAGGCTTAGGGAAAATAAAAGCAGGTCTTCTTTATAAAAACAAAACAAAACAACAAAAACTCTGGGTCTACAGATTGTCTGTGACCTCATCAACAGGAATTAAAGTTATTAAAGGAGTTTTTTTTCATCAGAGACATCTGATTTCCTTTGTTCATTGACTTATTCATTCAATAAACATGCATTAAGTATCAGATTCCCTGGCTAGGGACTTCTAAAGATCCACAGAGCAACATAACAAGAGTCCCTGCCCTCAAAGAACCTAGAGCCTTGAGTAGAGTAAATCCAGAAGCGAAATCAGTCAGTCAGAAAAAGACAAATACCATATGATTTCACTCATATGTGGACATTAAGAAACACAACCAATGAACATAGGGGAAGGGAAGCAAAAATAAGATAAAACTAGAGAGGGAGACAAGCCATAAGAGACTCAATTATAGAGAACAGAGAGCTTCTGGAGGGGAGGTGGGTGATGGGCATTAAGGAGGGCACTTGTTATGATGAGTACCAGGTGTTATATGTAAGTGATAAATGACTGAATTCTACTCCTGAAACCAATACTGCACTATATATTAAGGAGTAAATCCTAAACACCTGTGGTCAAGTATGAATCAACTTGGAAAATAAGCATTTTATGACCATTGTAGGGGCCAAGGGCAGGTTCCCAAAATGTGCTACTTTGGCATACCAATTATTTTAAACAAATGTTACTTAAGAAACAACGGGGGCAAGGACACTCCAACCCTCTCTCCTGAAAGCAAGGAACAAACCTCCCATACGAAAAATATCCTCCTTATACTAAGCAAAAAGACATCCTTTATTATCAGTGATAATAAAGCTGCAGAAGTAAACCTTGTTATTTTACTAACCTACTACCTTGGCGCCAAATTCTGTTTTCCTTTACCCGTAAATTCCTTCCAAGTTTATTGTCTCTTTGTCTAAAACGTATAAGAACTCCCTGCCTTGGTCATTTCTTAGGTTTCAATTTCATAATTGTTTCTCCATACACTTGTTATAAAACTCTGAGGTTGTTTTTTTTCCTGTTAATCTGTCTCATGTGAGTTTAATCATTAGCCCAGCTGGAAAACCCTAAGGGTAGAGAAGAATTTTTTCCTTCCTTTCACTATTCTTGAATAACCATTTCCCAAATTCTTCATGAATTCACACTCTAGAGACTGCTTGGTCCACTATGTCCTTTCCCCTTTCAAATTCAAGTAGATTTGACTTTTTTCTCCTTGTGCTGAGAAACAACAGCAATAGCACAGACTAAAAGTCTGCCAACTTTAATGTTGTCACTTTTATCACACTTACTTTTTTTAATCCATGGTCTTCTTTACCTTATTTGGCACTTTTTAACCAATTGTAATCACTATGTCCTAAATTACTAACAGACAAAAATGAATTGTTTCAGATTTTTTGAGAAGACATAATTAAAGAATGGAGGCTTCTTCCACGTGGATTTTGCACCTAGATGTTTTATAAATACATATGTATGTATTTCAAATCCAAGGCCTGAAAACCACTATGATTGACTGAAACCAACAACAGCTCATCACCCATCAAACAAAACCGCGGCTCCCCGTGTCCGTTCAATTTCCCCTCCCATCTCCTTTCCTGGAGGACGGCTAAGATTTTAAGACTTTTTTTTTTTTTTTTGCAACGGTCTTGCCGCTTTGTGAAGGGCCCTGTAAACTTAACGTCTGACGCTGAAGCGGGCGACAACAGTTAGGCAGCAATTAGCTTCAGCTTCCTTTAATGTTTTCTGGGCACTAACGCCCGCGCTTTAAATTCTTAAGTCAGCCATGAACGCTACACAAAGGAACTAAAACAAGGGCAGCGAAGTGACCTCCCGAACAACAAAGACCTGGCCTTTGCCCTGGCACACGGCCGGCATCCCCCAAGAGGCACGTCTCCTCTGCAGCCCGAGAGGGGCCGAGACCGTCCCGACCCCTGGAGGAGTCCCGGGCCCGCTCGAGGGCGGTGCGAGCAAGGGGCAAGGATGCGCCGCTACCCGGAGGCCACCCGCAGGAGCAGAGCCCAGAGGCGCCAGCGAGGGGAAGAAGCAGGGACTAAGGCAAACGCTTTACGGGACTTCGATGACCACTCACCCATTGGCCGCTTGCAGGTTTCCTTGAAGAAGCTCCGAAATCAGCCACCCGGCTCGCGGCGCCCGGACATCCGGGCCACAGCAGCCAAAGCGGCCCCACCTCCTGGTAACCCGGGCGACCAACCCGAAGCTGCGCCCCGCCCCATCACGCCGAAGCTCCGCCCCGCCCCACCACGCCGAAGCCCCGCCCCGCCCCACCATGCCGAAGCCCCGCCCCGCCCCACCATGCCGAAGCCCCGCCCCGCCCCACCACGCCGAAGCCCCGCCCCGCCCCACAACGCCGAAGCCCCGCCCCGCCCCACCACGCCGAAGCCCCGCCCCGCCCCACCACGCCGAAGCCCCGCCCCGCCCCAACACGCCGAAGCCCCGCCCCCTCGCGCTTCCTACTCTCCTCTCTGAGGCCCCGCCCCCGAGGCGGCCGTACGTCCACCCTCTCTCGCGCGCGCGGGGTGCGCGGGTGGGCTCGAGGCTGGAAGCGCGTCCGGCGGTGACGTGGTGGAGCTCCTGGACGCTAGCGATGGAGAGCGCGCTGGCGGTGCCGCGGCTGCCGCCGCACGACCCGGGGACACCGGCGCTGTCGGTGGTGGACATGCACACGGGCGGCGAGCCCTTGCGCATCGTGCTGGCGGGGTGTCCGGAAGTGGTCGGCCCCACACTACTGGCCAAGCGGCGCTACATGCGCCAGCACCTTGACCACCTGCGACGACGGCTCATGTTCGAGCCACGCGGGCACCGGGACATGTACGGGGCTGTGTTGGTGCCTAGCGAGTTGCCGGACGCGCACCTGGGCGTCCTGTTCCTGCATAACGAGGGCTACAGCTCCATGTGCGGCCACGCAGTGCTGGCGCTGGGCCGCTTCGCCGTCGACTTCGGGCTGGTCCCCGCGCCCCCGGCCGCTGCCCGCGAGGCCCGCGTCAACATCCACTGCCCGTGCGGGCTGGTGGCCGCCTTCGTGGAATGCGAGGGCGGCCGCAGTCGCGGCCCTGTGCGCTTCCACAGCGTCCCGGCCTTCGCGCTGGCCACAGGTAAACGGCGACACCCTCCCAGCTCCGGGACGCAACTAACACCACTAACCGCCTCTCTGGCCTGGAACCCACGCATAGCAATTAAAACACTCTCATGCCTTTGCAGTTAATAAAAAGGTAATTCCAAATCAAATGCGCGTCAGCCTTGCGGATTTGTGCGGTGTGTGCAATTCGATTATCCCGCAGATTTATTCATCTTGGTCTTGGGAGAGCCTTGAGTACAGAATTCCATATCTCCCTTACTCAGCGCCTCACTCCTCACTGTCAGGCATTCCTAGAGACTTCACAGTTGGGTAAGTCTCATAGGGTTAGAAAGAGCAAAGAACAGCCAATGTACCAGGGTTCATTGGCTCGTTAAGAATACACATATGAGACACATTATTACTCCCTGACAAGTTACTAAACCCTGTCTCCTTTTCCTCACCTGTACAAAGTGCCTTCCCCACTTCTTTGGAAAAGAAGTAACAACGAATGAATTAGGCAATTTACAAATCGGGAAGTTACAGATGTTGCTGCTCTTACTCTTTAAGAACAGGAACAGATGTTGCCTGGGGCCAAATCCTGACAACTCCTTAAAGCTATCTATGCAACCTTAATCAAATTACTAACCTCTCTGTGCCCATATTTTTTCATTTGTTATCTCATTGAGTTTTGGGTGAAGATTAAGAGTATGCAAGGTACTTAGCATTTAACAAAACATTTCTAGAGACAGAAGGCTGCAGAATATATAGGTTTGCTAGAGTTCTACAAGTGCTGAGCCTCTAAAAGGTTTTGGTGGGTTCCTTAGCACAGAGCCTAGTCATGTAAAACAGAGTGTATGTAACTATAACCCTTACAAAGAGGGAGATCTCTCCAAAATAGGCATGACTGGAAGTGAGCTGAGAGCTAATTTAGTCCATTCAGGAATAGGGTTATGGCTTCCTTTCCTTAAGTCTTCAGTGCATGCAAATCATTCTGTTAGATCTTAATCTTTCTTGAGGATTTGGATTCTAGATTAGCCTGATTATGGATGATACAGTAATAGCCCAGGCATGAGCAGGCATTTGCCAGTCTGAGCAGCCGCAGGCAGTTGAAACACACAGGTTGATGAAGAATTCCCCTGGGGGAAATTTATGCCATTTTGCCCTCTACAAGAGAATGGCATCACGTCCTAATTGGGAGGGCACTTGAGACAGACAGGTGGATGTTTAAGATTGTATCTCAAAAATCTCAGCAGTTTAAGTAGGTTGGCTATCCAGTTTCTCCCCAGGCAACCCCGGCACCAGATTAGAAGCACTCTAGAATTGTGGGAAATGACAGCTGGCAGCAAGATCACCATCATTCGGGGCTGGTTGGGGCAGGACAGCCAATCCATAAGCACAATAGCTCCCAAGAGCATCACTGTGTGACTATACAATTATCAGTGGGCACTAATGGTCACTTTGAGTCATTAAAAAAATATGCTAAATTCTCTACTTTGAAAAATACAAAAAGGGTAGACAGGGTTCAAGATCACTGCTCAGCCCCTCCCCATCTTGATGACCTTGTGAAAGGGATTCAATGCCTCAAAGTCATGATCTGCAAAATGAAGATGACCACAGTACCCACCTTAGAGGACCATTGAGTTCTTTTTCACTCCCTTCAGCTAAAATGAAAACTGGTTTTTTAAGTGCTAGAACAGTAGGTAGTCAATTAATATTTGTAGAATAAGTAAATAAATGAAACTGAGAGAACATGGTGATTAGCAAATGTAAACATCCCCTAATAGCCCTCTTCCCACTAGAAATTAACCTTTTGACCTTACTATCAACATTTATTACGTTCCTGATTTGTGCCAGGCACTCCCCACACATTATTACATGGAATTCACAAAACAATCCTCTCAGGGTGGAATAGCAATTCCATTTTACACACGAGGACACCAAAGCCACGCTTAGCTTTCCAGCCGTCCTTCATTTCCATCTACTTCCTCATTCTCTTTTCATTAAGTTTGACTTTTGTGTTGCACCAGCATCAAGATAAAAACAAAAAATTTTTCATTCGTGTTTGCTTTTAAGTTCCACAGGCATGTTTGATTATCAACTTGCTCTGTTTTGACACATTATGTGTTAAAAGGGGGTCTGTGGGCAGCCTGGAACTGAAGGCATACCAGTATCTTTGTATGACTCAGTGTGCAAACTAAGGAATATAATAAACATTGTATTTTTCACAATGTCTGATTTTGAGACCCTACTCTGCCTTGTTGGATTTGCCTAGCCTCATCCCTCCACGTGGTGTCCCCTTTCCTGCTGTATGTGTAGCAAAGTTTTCTTAGAAGAGCCAAGGCCTTGGAGAGGAGGGCCTTTTGGTCATCAGCCTGCACAACTAACCAGCGAAGCATAATCTACCCCTGTCCGTGTGGCTCCTGCCCCTGCTTCCCCTCCTTTTTGCTATCTCTATCACAACCTGTAGCCTCCCTGTATGCTGTGGGGAAGTCAACATAGGTCCTCTTGCACTGAGGACCTGCTGCCTCTTTTCTCACTCCAGAGGACACCGGGAGAAATATTTCCCCTTCAGAACACTGCTTTGCCAACAAACCTCTCTCCCCTGAGATCTTAGGTTTCCATAAAACCTGCTTTCTCCCCTGACATACGCCTCCCCCAAAGGCAGTGATCACCAAGCCGAATGAACTGGGGAGGAGGAAGAGAGGAAAATGCAAGAAGGGGTAAAACAGTTTGAGTATCTCCAAATATCATCCAGCTCCATTCCTTTGGAAATACCAGTTTAGGATTTCAAACAACTGACCTTCAGGTGAAATTTTGGGTATGCCAGGGGCTTAGAATACTCAAAAACTCTGACACAAAAAGATACTGTAAACATCAGCAGTGATTCTAAAATGGATTTATTCTGAGTATTTGCAGGATGCTTTCATGAGATGAAAATACATAGATTTTCATCATGAGATGAAAATACATAGATTTTCATCATGAGATGAAAATACATAGATTTTCATCATGAGATGAAAATACATAGATTTTCATCATGAGATGAAAATACATAGATTTTCATCATGAGATGAAAATATACAGAATAAGCATATATAACTTAAATAGAAAAATCTCTTTTTTTCATTTTGTTTTGACATTACAGTTGAATAAAGCCAGTTTGTGAATAGGATCCAAAATCCTATTTTAAACAATTTCTCATAGTATGAAAAGGGACCTACATTTTCCTTCATAGTTTTCACATGTTGATGTCCCAGAATTTCTGCTCTCTCTGCCTCTTTAAGGTTTCCTAGCAAAGATCCTCAGAGCAGTTATAAAGTAAGTGTACATGATTTAAGAAAAACATGGCACTAGATGTTCTAAAACTTATGCAAGCATTATCAAGTTAAAAATAGATGCACTTAATGATGCATAGGGGCACTTGTACCCCAATGTTTATAGCAGCACTTTCAACAACAGCCAAATTGTGGAAAGAGCCTAAATGTCCATCAACTGACGAATGGATAAAGAAGATGTGATTTATATATATAATAAAATACTACTTGGCAATGAAAAATAATGAAATCTGGCCATTTGTAGCAACATGGATGGAACTGGAGAGTATTATGCTAAGTGAAATAAGTCAGGCAGAGAAAGACAGATACCATATGTTTTCACTCATATGTGGATCCTGAGAAACTTAACAGAAGACCAGGGGGAGGAAGGGGGGGGGAAATGTTACAGAGAGGGAAGGAGGCAAACCATAAGAAGACTCTTAAAAACTGATGGGGGGCGGTGGAGAGGGGAAAGTGCATGATGGGCATTGAGGAGGGCACCTGTTGGGATGAGCACTGGGTGTTGTTTGGAAACCAATTTAACAATAAATTCTATATAAAAATAATAAATTAATTAATTAATTAATAAAAGACATAGAAAAAATAGATGCACTTAGCTAAAGGTCTAATATTTATCTGATGCTTATTTTGAAAATAAATTTTTGTTTCATTCCTTTTTATGATAGGAAAAAGCACCCCTCCACCAAAACACACATATTAAAAATGCTGTGAACTGTTCCTGCCAAAATACTAAAAAACAAACTTCTTTTCAAACACATTTTTTTTAGATCTCTTAGTGGATGTTCCTGGTCGTGGAAAGATGGTGGTAGACATTGCATATGGTGGGGCGTTTTATGCATTTGTTAGTGCTGAAAAGGTAGGACTTGATGTTTGTTCTGCAAAGACAAGGGACCTTGTGGATGCAGCAAGTGCAGTGACGGAAGCAGTCAAAGCTCAGGTCAGTACAAACACTGCTTACATAACAAATGCCTTCCTCTGTGGCACGGAGGGAGTATAAATTACGTCCCTATACAGAAAATTAAATATTTATATATTTAGGTTATTAGAAGTACTAAGAATAAGGTACTGGTTACAATCTTAGGCTCTCTAGCAAGACTATCTAGGAGTCCTAGTTTTGCCACTTGTGACTTTTGTAACCTTGAAAGAGTAACATAACCTTCCTGTCGTAAAAGGGGAATTATGAAATACCTGCTTCGTCGGGTGTTATAAGAATGAAGTAAGTTCGATACATGTAAAGGACTTAGAATAGTACCTACCTATAATATATGTTCAATAAATAACTTTATATACATACTAGTAAATTTGTGATTATTTACACATATAGAAAATGTATCAAATAGTATTTCACTAACTTGAAATGCATATGCTTTGCTATATGTGGTCATTCTGCAAAACTTGAAAATAATGTCAGTTATAGCTTACAAAATAGATTTCATTAAATCTGATCAGACATTCTTTTATTTCACAGAGAACAGTAATTCCTAATTAGTGAATTTCTCCCATATTGCTAAGAAGTTACCTAAATAACTACTCAAGTCAGTCTAGTTTTGGCTTGGGAAAACTATTCTGATAAAATCAGCTTAGATGATAAATAAGTCTAGGATATTCTTTCATTTCTAGCATAAGCCTGCCATTTTACATTTAAAATTGGGACCTGTAAAAAAATAAAATAAAATAAAATTGGGACCTATAAAACTCATATACAGTATTTGAATGTTTTAGCATATGAGAATTACTATTCTAAGGAAAAAAATAATTTGTGAAAAAGTGTCTAATATACGAATAATATTATGGGCCTATTTAACATACCTGAGACTTTAATAACATAATTTATAACTTAAGATGAAAATATATACTGTATTCCTGTTCTAAATTGTCATTTTTCCATGGCTGTCAATACTAGTATCTAGAATTATTTTCTCATAGCACCTTCTGAAGCTCTGAATTTATATCAATTTTCTTTTCACTAAGCAGATAGCTAATAGTTTGAGCTACAATTTGGCATAAAATAACTTCACCTTATTTTATTTATTTATTTTTTTTTTAAATTTTTTTTTCAACGTTTTTTATTTATTTTTGGGACAGAGAGAGACAGAGCATGAACGGGGGAGGGGCAGAGAGAGAGGGAGACACAGAATCGGAAACAGGCTCCAGGCTCCGAGCCATCAGCCCAGAGCCTGACGCGGGGCTCGAACTCACGGACCGCGTGATCGGGACCTGGCTGAAGTCCGACGCTTAACCGACTGCGCCATCCAGGCGCCCCGACTTCACCTTATTTTTTAATGAAATTAAGAGGAAAAGGCATCGTTTCCTCTTTTTTTTTTTTTTTTTTTTTTTGAGAGCTTGCACAGGAGAGGGGACGAGGTGGGGAGGTCGAGGGAGAGAGAGAATCCTAAGCAAGTTCCAGGCCCAGCGCAGAACTGGATGCGGGGCTCGATCTCACAACTATGAGATCATGACCTGAGACAAAATCATGAGTCAGGCACTTAACTGACTGAGCTACCCAGGCACCACCTATTTTTCTTAATAAAAGGAGTAATTTTGAACTTCTCATTAAAGCTTTAACTTCTCACCAAGGTGGCAAGGGGTGGCGTTTGAGGGACGAGGGATTCTAAGAAAAATAGGAGAGAATCACATATGAGATGACCAACCATAGCATCATCTGTTAGTGTTAAATCAGGCATCGGAGCTACTTTCTGAATTGTTGACCATTCACGCTGCTAATGCAGATTTAGGGAAAGGCCATTTTGGTGGGGGCTAAAGTTAATACAAATTCATCTTCATTTATTTTTTTTAAGTTTTTACTTAAATTCCTGTTAGTTAAAGCACAGTATAATATTCACTGTATTATAAAGCTGTATAAAGGTGTATTCATTCTTTTAACAAACATTTACCAAGAACTTACTGAGTCGGGACTATGCTATGCTAGATGCTAGAGATTCGAAGAAAGAACAAACCCACTTTTAAGGAGCGGGGGTCTAGTGGGGGGAGCATACCCGTGAATAGTGTGATGTAATGGTGCTACAGGTTTGAAATCTAATAGGCATTAGAGAAACCAAGGAAAAGTTCAACTAGACCTCCTAAGAACAGAAAGCATTGCATGTTCGGGCCTGACCATCCTTTACCACTCAGGCGCCTGCTTCTCTGTGTATCTGCTGCTTCTTATAATACCAACTGACTTCATCCTTTACAGTAGATCTGTTTTCTCATCCAACCATTTCTCTTACCTAATAGCTTCTGCATTGTTACGTTTGCTTGCTCGTGACCTCTCTTCCAGGTCCTTGTCTCTGCCCATGGTAATAACTTCAGCTCTAGCTGTTTATTGTCTGATATTTCTACATTATCCCCTTCAAACTCCTGAGAGTGAGCCTATGACTGACTGCCTTAGCTCCTCCTGTTTGAGCAAACACGGCCAGTCTATGGATTAACCATCCTGGGGTCAGTATTTCAAAGAGAGTAGCATTTGGAGTGTGTGTGTATAAATAGAACTGTTCCTTTAGTAGAGGCTATCTGCAGCACAAATTCCTTAGAAAGGACTCAAAGAATGATAAGAACCGTAACTTCCAATAAAACTATTTGTATTCATCTAGACAAAGATATCATTTACTGCCCTGACCCAAAAAGTATTTTAAAAATGACAGATTGAAAAGTTATGCCTAAGAGTGCCCCATCTACATTACTTATTAAGATAAATTTGAATCAAAATATTTATTTTACATGTAATTTTACATGACAATTTTACATGATAATTTTTTGTTGTTGTTATTTTCAGTTTAAAATTAATCATCCTGAGAGTGAAGACCTTTCCTTTCTGTATGGAACTATATTAACAGATGGAAAAGACACTTACAGTGAGGAACCAACCACCAACATCTGTGTGTTTGCAGATGAACAGGTATTAAAACTGTAATGTTTGGCACAAAAGCCAGATTGTGTGGAACTGGAACACCGTGAACGCTCTTATCTTCATTTACTCTGAAACAGGTTGACAGAAGTCCTACTGGATCAGGAGTGACAGCTCGAATTGCCTTACAGTATCACAAAGGGCTTCTAGAACTGAACCAGACCAGAGCCTTTAAAAGTAGTGCAACTGGCTCAGTATTCACAGGGAAGGCTGTCAGGGTAAGTAACACCCTTGGCTTCTTATTTGTAAGTGTGTGACCTTTGAAACTGAAGAGGCCTGAGTTCCCTGTTAGGGAAGTTTCTTCACTCAGCTCTCAGAAAAAAATTTTAGGGGCACCTGGGTGGCTCAGTCGGTTAAGTGTCCACCTTCGGCTCAGGTCATGGTCTCGCAGTTCATGACTTCAGGCCCCATATTGGGGTCTCTGCTGTCAGCGTGGAGAACCTGTTTAGATCCTCTGTCTCCCTCTCTCTGCCCCTCCCCTGCTCGTGCTCTGTCTCAAAAATAAACACACATTAAAAAAAATTTTTTTTTTTAAATCAGGCCTATAAAAACTTCTGTTCAGGGGCGCCTGGGTGGCTCAGTCAGTTAAGCGTCCGACTTCAGCTCAGGTCACGATCTCACGGTCCGTGAGTTCGAGCCCCGCGTCGGGCTCTGGGCCGATGGCTCAGAGCCTGGAGTCTGCTTCTGATTCTGTGTCTCCCTCTCTCTCTCTGCCTCTCCCCTGTTCATGCTCTGTCTCTCTCTGTCTCAAAAATAAATAAACGTTAAAAAAAATAAAATAAAAAAAAAAAACAAACAACTTCTGTTCAGCTAGGATATTGGTTCTCAAAGTGTGGTTTGGAATCCCTAGGGGCCCCCAAGTTCCTTCCTAAGGGTCCACAAGGTCAAAACTTAGCATGCATTAATACAAAGACATTATTTGCTTTTCACTTTCATTGCCCCACGGGTGTATAGTGGAGCTCTCCAGAGGCCATATGATGGGTGACATCCCAGCTGACTGAATGCAAAAGCAGACATGCACATTGTCTTCAAGTCTATAGCTAATTTCACTATATGTTAATTTCCACGCTAAGCAGTTTATACGTACCATCTCATTTAATCCTCATGAGAATCTTGGCAAGTCAGTACTGTTATTATCCTTTTTAAACAGATGATAAAACAGAGGATTCGAGAGGTTAGGTAATTTGCCAGAGGTCAAACAGTTAACGGATATCAGAGCCAGACTCTGTGGACCTCTCTGTGTAGACTGTGCACTGTTAAGCACTACTGTATTGCTATTGGACAAAGCAAATTTTTAATGAGGCTTTTATTATAGCAGCTTTATAAAAAGATAATGAAACTACTGTGTCCTAATCTAATGATTGACATCTTATCATAAGAGTTAGTTATTCTCATGTTTAAAAATTAAGAAATAATAAAGATACTCGGTAGTTAACATTTGGAGTTCTTTCTTTATAGTTAGTAATCATACTTGGCAGGATATCTTCACTCACACCACATGCCTTCCCTCTCTGTCTGGGCTCTTCCAAGCTCTTAGGATGGTGCCTTCTCAGTCTCTTTCCCTGCCTCAGCTTCCTCTGCTCCCCAGCATGTCATCCTTAGTTTCCTTTTCATCTCATCTGCATTTTGATGCCACTGGGTAATTTTACCCACTTTGGAGGCCTCAACTCCCAACCACCCCACTGATGACCATTCCTGAACCTTCATCCCTCCCATGCCCACCGTGTGCCTGCCTCTCTCCTGAGTCTAACACTCATATTCCCAACTGTCCACCAAACTCATATGGAAATGACAGTCCCAGAGATATGTCATCTTGTCAAAAAGTTCTTCCTTCCTTCCTAAATGTGCTCTTCCTGTCTCATTCCGTCTTGGTTAATGGGGGTATCTGCTTCACTTCCAAGTAGGAACTACACTCGTGTTTAACTCATGCATACTCCTCACCTCCCATTTGTGAGTCCTCATGCCCGCCAGTTACACCTGCAAAGTATCTGTTATGTTCTTCTCCAGCCTCCCTAAAAACTACCCTAGTGACTCTAGAGTCCATCAATGAATGAAGGTTACTCTGAAGAGGTTTCTAGGTTTCTAATTGCTTTCCTCTCTGATTTGTTTCCATTTTACAGGTTAATTTCTCTAAAACACAAATCTGATCATGTCTCTCTCCTTAAAAACCTTCTATGACCTACAAGATGAACCTTAGGTTTTCTTTAAAATGATAAAAGTCAAGAATGTGACTTTTAGGCCAGACACAACATAAGTGCAGTATTTTGATATTATACTCCTTTCATCTTTTCTCAGGAAGCAAAATGTGGGGATTTTAAAGCTGTTATAGTGGAAGTATCTGGGCAAGCCCATTATACAGGTACAGCAAGTTTTATAGTGGAAAATGATGACCCACTGAGGGATGGATTCCTTCTCAAGTGACTTCTGTGACTTTTCAGCACTCTTTCTGAATTATATGGAAAATGATATCCACATTGTACATGTAAGCCAAGTCCCACTCATTCTAAAATAGTATTTCTGTGACTAAATGTAATCATTATACCTCATATTTGCACATGTCATTGGTATAAATGTCACCTTTGTCAGCTTACAAAATCCTGAAAATTCAGAATGTTTTTCTAGTCATTAACCTACCAGGTAAAATTAATACCTTAGTCCTTATTAGTCTTAAAATGTTATTCTCTGCTAGTTACTACAGTATGTTTTAGATGCTCGTTGGATAACAATAGCTTGAATTGTAGCCCTCATAACAATGCCTCTTACAAGTTCATTGTTTTAGTCTTCCAGTTTTTGAGTAAAATAACATCCTGTCTCCGAGCAGGATGTAAGGGAGGTGGATTATTATTAGGTACTCAACACTTAGCACACATAGCCTGGGGAGGATTGGGATGGGTCAGCTTCTTCGAGCAGATGTTATAGTTGCTGCCAGGATGTTTTCTCTGCTGCAAAGGCCTGCTCCTACCGCGAGGTGGCTGAAGTGCCATAAGCTGATGTGAGAAGACCAATAATCAGACTTGTGCTGTATCGTTAAGGTTCTTATAAAAGGGGTTGTTTACTGCATTATAAACACAGTGGAAATCAATGAATCATTTCATACTCTACCAATTAAATGCCAGGTAGATTTAAAACCTGAAAGAAATGTTAACTATTAATTCTTGCTAGTTACTTGTCTGTGAGCCTGTTAAAAATAAAATTTGATCATTTTCAGTCACTATAAAATGAAGTATGAAAGACTTATTCAATACGTGATGCTCTCAACATTCAGTAGAGTCCTGTGAGATAAGCAATAGTATATATATTTTTTTTTTCTGAGCATACAGAAACTGAAGTGATTACTTTTAAGTGGTTTGTCATCAGGTTAAGTCTGTGATTGAATTACTTGACCAAAATGAAGGCTTCATAGCTTTATAACTTTATAGTTAATTTTCTTAGCTTCCCTATTATACAAAAACTAATGTTTTCTACTCATCTCCTATAAAATTCTGTGGTAAAAGAATCACTTACCTTCAAAACATGACATCATCTGGGGTGCCTGGGTGGCTCAGTTGGTTAAGCGGCCGACTTCGGCTCAGGTCATGATCTTACGGTCCGTGAGTTCAAGCCCTGCATCGGGCTCTGTGCTGACAGCCCGGAGCCTGGAGCCTGTTTCAGATTCTGTGTCTCCCTCTCTCTGACCCTCCCCCGTTTATGCTCTGTCTCTCTCTGTCTCAAAAATAAATAAACGTTAAAAAAAAAAAAATTAAAGAACATGACACCATCACTAGCTTACTATGACCAAGAAATTTTCTACACATTAAAGAGATTAGCTGTACTTTCTTTTTAAAATGAAAATATAACTACTATTCTCTCTCCAAATTTCACAAGTCACATTAACTTGAAAAAGATACATACATTGTTTAAAAGTTATACCTTACAGCATTTCGTAATGTGCCACACCCGTATCCTCTAATGAAGTACAGCATGAAATGCGTATTGTCCTATAGCTACCAAGAGTGGGGAGTATTTTATCAATGACATTGTTTAAATTGTCAGCACTTGGTGATGACAAAAAGCAGACTGACTTTAGTGGATTTTATTATTGTTTAAAAATTATCAGGGCACCTGGGTGGCTCAGTTAAGCATCTGACTCATGATTTTGACTCAGATCATGATCTCATGGTCATGAGACTGAGCCCTGCATCGGGCTCCATGCTGAGTGTGAAGCCTAAGATTCTCTCTCCCCCTCTCTCTCTACTCCTCACCCTCGCGCTCTCTGTTTAAAATTTTTTAATGTTTATTTTTGAGAAAGAGAGACAGAGCACGAGTGGGGGAGGGGCAGAGGAGGGAGACACAGAATCCAAAGCAGGCTCCAGGCTCTGAGCTGTCAACACAGAGCCTGATGCACACAAACCGTGAGATCATGACCTGAGCTGAAGTCGGGCACGTAGCCTACCGAACCACCTACGTGCCCCACTCCCTCTCTTTCTAAAAAAAATAAAAAATAAAATTCTCTACAGACAAAGCACACTCCCTTATCAAGTGCATCATGATGGACCACTCCCTCTGCCCCACCCATGGAATACCACTGTTTCTATCACATGAATATACCTATGGTCCTCAAGGATAGTTCAACTTGCAATTTTTCGTTTACGATGGTGGGAAAATGATACACATTCAGAAGAAACCGGACTTTGAATTTGCATCTTTTCCTGGGCCCCATATATGTGGCACCACACTCTCGTGTGACGCTGAGTGGCCGAAGTGAGCCACAGCCACAGTGAGTCAGCCGTGCAGTCATGAGGGTCAACAGTGGAACACTGACAAACATTCTGTACCCACACTGCCATTCTGGTTTTCACTTTCAGTACATCATTCAATACACTACATGATATAGTCAACACTTGATTATAGAATAAGTTTTGTGATTTGGCACACAGTAGGCTAGTGTAAGTGTTCTGGGCATGTGAAAGTTAGGCAAGGCTAAGCTCTGATTTTCGGTGGGTTAGGTGTATTAAATGCATTTTGACTTATGGTATTGCCACTCATGATGGGTTTATTGGGATGTAACCCTATTGTAAGTAGAAGATCTGTATATGAGGGAAATACAAGCCAGACATGTTAAATAACTCCTGTAAGGCCACACTAAAGGCTGGGAATCTAGGACTTCTGACTCCAAGCCGAGTATTTCCCTCCTATACTTCCTCCATTTCTAAGATAATACAGCCAGAATTTGCTCTGGAATAGAGGACGTTAATAAAATGTTATATTTCTTGAACATTAAAAAATAGTGCCTATATCTTCCTAAATTCGATTCCAAGCCACAGTCTAAACCTTGAAGTAATATTTATCCCTTCTGCACTTCACTGTCTCTCTTCGAGTCAACACTAGGGAAATTAACTGCCCCCTCCCACACCTCCATGTATCTAACCAGTCACAAGCCCCACTGAGTCTAACTTCTATATATGCCTACAATTATCCTTTCCCACCGTTGGTAAGGGTCTTGGAACCTCCCTCAAGCAACCACCTTTCCCTCACTGATCTCATAGCTCTAAGTACTTAAATATGCTCATCATAAACAAAATGAAACAAACATCCTTTGTCTGCCTTACCTCTCTAGCTTGCCATGACCCCTGTTTCCTTATCTTTGTAGTCAAATTCCTAAATTCCTGATTCTGTGCACATTGGTTACATTGTCTCGTCATCCATTTGTTATTTGACTGTTGCCATCTGGTTTTCACTTCATTATTCACTGGAAATTATCCTTGATCTAACTGTTAAGTCTAACAGTCACCCGAGGGTTTATGCAACCCGTGGCAGATACCCATCCTTGCTCCTGGCAGGCAAGTGTGGTACATTGTAGAGCGAGAACCTCCATTCCCCTGGTGCTGAGTCAGCCACAGAGCCACTCACTGAAGTTCTCAAGGTCACTAAGTTAGTACCCAGTCCTCATTAGTACCCACCCTAACCCTAACCCTAACCCCTAACCCTAACCATAGCCCCACCAGGTGTTGCAATTGCGTGGGCCCAGGTCCATCTTCTCTTCACCATGAAATTGCACTGAGTTTTGCTCCAAGTCCTCTAGACTCCATAAGAATTGGGACATCCTTCTCTTTAACTCTTAAAATCCCCAAATTCCATAACATCCCTCCTTAGAACCATGTTTCTCATACTTCAAGGTGGGTATGAATTACCTGGGGATCTTAAGTTGCAGATTCTCATTAGGCAGGCGTGGGGCAGTTCTAGCAAGCTCCCAGGTGAGGCTGATGCTACGGTAGTTGAGTAACAAAACTGTTTCACCGACCTATTTAATTACCCATTTGGGTCCAGGCTTTACAAGTTTGAGCCTCCCCTACCTGCCAACTTCTCCTTTTAGCTCTAAAATACAAAAGAGGTCTGTTAGCTCCCCACCTAGCGGTAACCTCATGGTCACAGCAGCTTTCCTGAGAAGAAGCTGAGAAGATTACCTTGTTTTGAAAAGCAAATCAAAATGAAAACCACAAGCCCGAGACTTCTGACTTCTCAACTGGCCAGTATGCCTCATTTAGATATTTCGCTCACCTGCCTGGCCTTTCGCCCTTTCCCTGCTTCTTAATTTTTTCTACTCCCTAGCATTCCACCCATGGCTCCTTTCTCTCTTCACTCAACACCCTGTCCATAGTCATCACATTCATGCCTGTGGTTTTGTCTCTTGTAGAGAGAGGCTGACAACTTCCAAATCTCTAAATCCTCAGGTCCAGAGCCATACCACTACCTGATGGACAAGTCAGATTCCTCTGCCCCCTATAATGTGCCCCTCCTCCTGTGTTCTCCACCTTAATTAATGGTACCACCATCCATCGAGCCACAAACTTGCAATTTATCCTTGGCTCCTGTCACGCCATTCTGTCCTGTCTGGTGATGCTCTGGGGGTGGATGTGGGTGGATTCGGCTGGCATCATTCCCTCCCCTTTGCTTTATCAGCAACACTCACCTTTTCCTGTGGAAAACTATCCATCCCCTGCATTGTAGCCTTGCTTGGACTTCCAGGCAGAGGGTACACCGTCAGACTTTCTCTCCCTGGACCTGAGATCTTGAGAGAAATGACATAAAGTCTGAAACATGGCTGAAGTGGACTTATTCCAGTAGTGATTACCCTCAATTAGTTTCTGCACCTCTACCTGCTATCTCTGCCCTGACTTCCCTTAGATTATCCTTTTATAATTTGAACTCCCCCTATCCTTTCAATAAACCCCTTTTTTGCTTAGGGGAGACAATGCTCTGTTTGTATTGTTTACATCCAAAGACCCTACCTCCTTAAAATCTCTTCACCCTCTCCACTATGCCTTTATTCAGACCCTATTCATTTCTCCCCTGGGAGAATGCCTTTTCTTACAATGCCTCTTCTTAACTGGTCTCCTGGTTGCCAAATTCTCCTACGGTCACTCAAAAATAGGTTTTGTGTATCTAACAATTTTCCAAAGTGCTAAGTGTTAGGGATCTAATAACACGCCAAACAAGGTTCGAGTCTTCACAAAGCCGGCAGCCTACAGCGAGAGGCAGGTAGTGATTAATCACAACAATATAATTATAGACAGTGCTGATATGCTTCAAGCCAAGGAAGGCTTCCCCCGGAGAGATGAGGTTAACATGCGCATGGAGACGGGGATGTGAGGGCATTGGGGGAAGGCGAGGGAACGGGCTTTCTAGACAGAGGGGATAGCAAGTGCAGATGACCTAAGAAGAGAGGTTCAAGAAGGTCGCAAAAGGCCAGTGTGACTAGACTGGAGCGACAAAAAGGAAAGTGGCCCCAAATGAGACCAGAAAGGGAGCAGATGTCAACTCATGCAGGGCCTTGTAGGAAACATTAAGGATTGGGGTCCTTATCCTAAATTAAAAGGAGAAAGCCGTAGAGGGGTTTACATCAGTGAATGGCATGATCAAATTTATTTTGTTTAAAAAGGCATCCGGTCTGCAGTGTAGTGTAGGGGCTGGACGTGCGGAGACCAGAGCGGTGGGTGGCCGAGGTAGCTCAAAGAAGAGAGAACGAAAGCTGAGATTCAGGTGGAGGAGGAAGTGATGGAGGAAGTGAATGGAAACAAAGACACTTAACAAGTAAAATCCCTAGGTCTTGGGGGTCAATTGTACATGGGCTGGTGGTGAGGAAGAGGGATTAGCCTAGAATCCTAAATTTCCAGTTTGTAAGCTACATGGGAGGTAGTGCCATTTTCTGAGACACAGAATAGAGAGGACCAAGGGATTTTAGGAAAAGTAGGAGGAAGACCATGAAGTCCACTTGGGTCACGCGGAGTTTGAGGTGCTTTGGCACATCAAGGGGAGATGCCAAATAACTAGATACGGGGCTGGAGGCTAGAGATTCAGCGTGGATTATGAACATTGGGCTTTCAAAGCTCTGGGTGTGGTGAGAGGAGGAAGTGCAGAGCTGCTGAGGACTGGGCCCCGATGGACTCTAGCATTTAGACCAGATGATGGGGGTGAACGGGAGAGGCCACTGAGGCAACCGAGGGAGGAGGAAAACCAGGAGCGTGTGAGGTCATTCTTGTCTTTCTGAACATACCTGACCCTGGCCTACCCTTCAATGGCGAGTGCCGTTACCCCATCTCCCCCTGATGAAGTTCAATCTCTGTAACATGGCATGCGATGCCTTCATAAGAGGGTTCCAGTCAACTTTTATCATTTATCATTTTATCATTTATTTCTCTCTCCACTCCCTACCCTCAGTCACCAGTACCCAAGAGTCAAGTAACATATGCACTTATCTCCAGACTTTACACATGAATTTCAAAGGTCCTTCCCTGTCTTCTCATTTTGGAGAGTCCGATGTCACTGCTCGTGTGAAGTCTTCATCAGCTACCCTAGGAATAATCACCTCCATAGAATTTCATTATATTTTTTAACAACACGTACAATACTGTAATATATTTGGGTTTGCCTAAAACTGTAAGGTTCTTTGGGCTGAGATCCTGATTTGTTGTTTCTGAAAACCTAGCACAGAGAAGATTTGCTAAATAAACTACTATATAGCTTTGTCTTAATTCAGTGGTTCTCAGTTGTGGTCATCCCCCCCCCAACCCCCCCAGGGACATTTTTAATTGTCACTACTGGCATGTTGTGGGCAGAGGCTAGAGTTACTGTTAAACATCCTATAATGAGTTCCTATAATGCATTTGTTTACCACCTTAAATAAACTTCTATTTATACTGTAAATTTCCAGTAAGATATTTTTCCTCATTGAAATAAGCATCCGAAGCACTAATATCATTGATTCCAAGATCTGCAAGTGCACTGGTCATTCTTTAGAGCAGTGTTTCTCAACTGTGCGTCAGAATCACTCGCAGGGCATATGGCCGGGCCCCACCTCCAGAGTTCAGATTCAGTATACTGGGGGCAGAGCCTGGGAATCTGCATTTCTGACAAGGTCCCAGGTGGGGCTAATGCAGCGGGTCTAGGGTCCACACTTTGCAAACCATGGTTTTAGAGAACCTAAGGGTTTATCACATTTTCCCCCATTAGAGGCCATGCCCAGAAACTTGAGATGCAGCTTCCCTGGGCAGGCAGGACCTTTCAGTTCTCCATCTCCCAGCCACAAACCTGGAGCTGCGACAGCGGTGACTCCCTGGCTGGTAGCACTTTCTACACACCACATTCCAGAGAACTGAGGAAGGCTGCCAAGAGGGCAAGGAACTCATTGCTCTCTACTCTCCACCCAACGCTGCCACACACGTGTGAACCACTTATGGTCCTGAGGTCTGCGCCCTTGAAAACAAGATGGCCTGCTGTCTCCGAGATCCATATTCTAGCTCCTCACAGCACCTATATCAGAATTACCTGTGGCTGTAGATTCACAGGCCCATCCTCAATAATTCTGGGAGTCATCCATAAACATGCGTTTTAATAAGCTCACTACCTCAGTGGTTCTCAAAGTGTGTTCCCCAAACCAGCAACATCATCACTACCTATTAACTTGTTGGAAATGCAAATTCTGGGACCGGACCCCACACCTACGGAATCTGAAACCGGGGTTGGGTCCGGTCACTTGCGTTTTAATGAGCCCTCTAGGTGATTCTGTTGCATGTTCAAGTTTGAGAACACCCTGGTTCACATTATTCGGCCCCTGAGGCTTAAGATCTCCGGATCTGGACCGTTTTTCACCTTAGGTTCTAGGTCCCTTACTTGCATGTGCCAAAAACATCAACAGGAAGCAGAGTGTCCCCGGCAAAGGCCTTCCTGTAGGACACTTGTATCCGACAAGAGAGTTCAAGAGTGAACCCTTGTTGAATTTGGCCATTTATATGAGGGCCCGTCCCGCTTCACCTGGCCCTCGTATAAATGAAGTCCCTTGGGGGTGGGGGTCAACCTGGCCCCCGCTGAAGCCCAGACTCCCTGGCCGGTTAACCTCGTGGAGGAGTGATGTTGTGGGCCGGCTCTTCGGAGGGTGCTTGGTCGGCGTCCCGCCCCGCGCTCCTGCGTAAACACCGTTCCCTCGGCAACGCCTAGAACCCACGTCAAAGGATCGGCCGGGTACGGGGCGACGGGTACGGGGCGACCGCCACCCCTCCCGCCGACCCGACTCCCGGCAGAGGCCTCTGGCCCCAGCCCGAGCCACCCCCCCCCCCGGGCTTGCGGCCGCCTCCCCCCGTAAGGGATGAACACAGCCGCGGCCGCCTCGGGGCCCCATGGAGGAGCAGCCGCCGCCGCCGCCGCCGGTCCGCCCGCCAGCGAGAATGACCTTGTTGGGCAGCCCACACCCCGGAGCCCCCTCCGCGGCCGGCGCACCTGGAGGGACTTCCTCCGCGGCCACCGCGGCGGCCGTGCTCTCCTTCAGCACCGTGGCGACCGCGGCGGCCGCGGCGCTGGGGAACCAGAGCGACGGGAACGGGGGCGACAGCACTGGCGCCTCGGCTGGCGGCGGCCTCGGCGGGCCCCGGGCGGCGGGGGCGGCGGGGAGGCCGCCGCCGGGCCCCGAGGCGGCGCCGCTGCTGTCGCACGGCGCGGCGGTGGCAGCCCAGGCGCTCGTGCTCCTGCTCATCTTCCTGCTGTCTAGCCTGGGCAACTGCGCGGTGATGGGGGTGATCGTGAAACACCGGCAGCTCCGCACCGTCACCAACGCCTTCATCCTGTCTCTGTCCCTGTCGGACCTGCTCACGGCGCTGCTCTGTCTGCCTGCCGCCTTCCTGGACCTGTTCACGCCGCCAGGGGGCTCGGTCCCCGCCGCCGCCCCCGTCGCCCCCGCCGCGGGGCCCTGGCGCGGCTTCTGCGCCGCCAGCCGCTTCTTCAGCTCGTGCTTCGGCATCGTGTCGACGCTCAGCGTGGCCCTCATCTCGCTGGACCGCTACTGCGCCATCGTGCGGCCGCCGCGGGAGAAGATCGGTCGCCGCCGCGCGCTGCAGCTGCTGGCGGGCGCCTGGCTGGCGGCCCTGGGCTTCTCCTTGCCCTGGGAGCTGCTCCGCTCGCCCCGGGAGCCCCCGGCGGCCCAGAGCTTCCACGGCTGCCTGTACCGGACGTCCCCGGACCCCGCGCAGCTGGGCGCGGCTTACAGCGTGGGGCTGGTGGTGGCCTGCTACCTGCTGCCCTTCCTGCTCATGTGCTTCTGCCACTACCACATCTGCAAGACGGTGCGCCTGTCCGACGTGCGCGTGCGGCCCCTGACCACGTACGCGCGCGTGCTGCGCTTTTTCAGCGAGGTGCGCACGGCCACCACCGTGCTTATCATGATCGTCTTCGTCATCTGCTGCTGGGGGCCCTACTGCTTCCTGGTGCTGCTGGCTGCGGCCCGGCAGGCCCAGGCCGCGCAAGCCCCCTCGCTCCTCAATGTGGTGGCTGTCTGGCTGACCTGGGCCAATGGGGCCATCAACCCTGTCATCTACGCCATTCGCAACCCCAACATTTCGATGCTCCTGGGGCGCAACCGGGAAGAGGGCTACCGGACTAGGAACGTGGACGCTTTCCTGCCCAACCAGGGCCCCGGTCTGCAGGCCAGAAGCCGCAATCGCCTTCGAAACCGCTACGCCAACCGGCTGGGAGCCTTCAGCAGGATGTCCTCTTCCAACCCGTCCAGCGGGATGGGAGGGGACGTGGCCATGTGGGCTCGAAAAAACCCAGTTGTGCTTTTCTGCAGGGAGGGGCCCCTAGAACCAGTGACAGCAGCGGTCAAACAGCCTAAGTCTGAAGCTGGGGACACCAGCCTCTAAGAAAGGTTGGGATTCACAGCTTGTAAAGGCAAATTTTCAGCTGTACCGTTTGATGATACGGGATTCTGGGGGAGAATCGTGTATTTCATAAAGCCAAACATTTAAAAAAGAGAACGAGGGGGAGGCTTACCCCTTCCCCCAAACAACATACAAGACAATGTGCCCTTCTTCAAAAGTGCCAAGTGTAAAATGCAAAAATTAAAATATTAAACCACACAACCAAGCATTGTGAACTGTAAGTGCCAAAAATGAGAAAAATAACATTCACAATTACTGAAAAGCTCATATTATAGGAATCACACTGTGAAACAAACAAAATCACTGAATGCAACCAGGATTTGTTCAAATACAGAGAGTTTCAGGAAAGGATGGAGACTTTCAGAATCACTTGAAGGCTCCCCTAAATCACCAGAATTCACCAAAGTTGAGATTTTTAGACCTTGCACCTCTGACACGCGCTTTGGGTGCTTAGGTTGGGAACGAAAAATTCTTGTCCTTACACGTTTTGGCGCGCTTCCTCGCGCCCCGTGTCCCTATAATCTTTGTGGGAAATTTTATATTCATAGACCATTTTAAACCATTTTCGGATTTTGGAAGGTAGCTTATTACCATAAAATCAACCATCTGAAGGGCAGATAGAAGTATGAAAATAAAGAAATGTGGCTGTTTATAAATGTATTCCAAAATTATACTTAAAAAAATTAATATCCCTCATTGTGTCCCCCAAATTATCTGCCCTGGGAAGTTTTGAGGCTTTACCCTTACTCTAACCTGATACTTTTGTTTCTAATCACATGGGGGATGCTGTTCGCAGAGTGCTTTTACATTTTTAAAAAATAACTTTCATAGTAGAAGATCGTTGCCTTTTGAGGTAAATTTGATTTTCAGATGCAGCCAAAAATGTAACTTGAAGTCAAGTTGATTGAATCAGGTAAGTAATGACACTTTTTCATATATATAAAAAAATGAGAGCTCTATAAAGTAACAAGACTGGCTTTCCTATGTGGCTAACTGAGGATGAGTACAGTGAAGAATTCTAAAAATATTTTGAGAAGTGGCTGTATTCTTAGAATAAGCATAGAGCTTTCCAAGGGCATCATACCCTTCTACATTTGGAAGTTTGGTTATATTTATGAAAAAAAATGAATCATTGCTTTTATAGACATGATTTGTCTAAACTAACTATTAGAAAGGGAGAATAGATGTGGTGTTATTGCATATAATAGAATATTAATAATTTGGGCATAAGGTCAGAAAGTAACTTCAATCAAGCTGGAAATATTTTCAGAAATGTGAAAACCAAAGATGCTTCTTCTTTAAAAGTTATTTATTTATTTATTTTTAGAGAGAGCACAAGTGGGGAGGAACAGAGAGAGAGGGAGAGAGAGAATCCCAAGCAGGCTCCACACTGTCAGTGCAGAGCCTGATGCAGGGGCTTGAACCCATGAACCGTGAGATCATGACCTGAGCTGAAATCAAGAGTCAGTCGCTTAACCGACTGAGCCACCCAGGAGCCCCTAAGACAAAGACGCTTCTTAAAATTCAAAAGCACAATTCCAGGTTTGTGTGTCTGAAATTTTGCACATTAAATGCCACTATTCACAGAATCGTTTACTCGGAATTTTGAAAGATACTGTTTTCTCCCTCTTTCTTTCCTTCCCTCCACTTGCTCCTCTTGCCTTCAACATTTCACAGCCTTCATTGAATGAGTACTTTAAGCTAGATATGAAATGACATCAGCTATAATGTTAAAATTTCAATGTGAAATAGCCACCTTTTTTTCTTGCATTTAAAGAGGTTAATTATTTTTTACACTTCTGTGTGATAGGTGGGTGTATTTTGTAATCAAAGATGGAAAAATATGATTCTGTCAGAGCTAAAGGTATTTAATTTCTCCCCCATGCTCAAGGCATCATCACAATCATAAGTTCATAAGTTTATACATTATCTGTATATATCTTGCTATACTCAATGTGGTGCAAAGTAGATGAGATAATCTCTACTCTTTAGCACTTATTATATATATGTGTGTGTGTGTGTGTATGTCTACATACATATGTGTGTATATATATACACACACACACAGACTTAATGCAGCTGAACAAATATTTAACGTATATCTACAGTATCTGCCTGTTAAAGTCAAAACAATTGTGTATTTTTTGGCATTCTGAGAAAATGGAAGTCATGTCTGGCACTTGGGAGGACATGATAAAGTCTTCCAGTTAGGAAAGTTATCAGAGGATAGGAATTCAGCAACTGTGAATGACGGCAAAGAGTTAGGGATCTTAGGGGAAGGAGGCAAATGTACAAAGTGGGGTATTCCCTGAAAAGAAAACTCAAAGGAAGATATTTAAAAATAAACATGGCATGGAATAACCTTTCTGGTGAGTGAAGGGAAAATCTGAGAGACTGGAAGTGACAAGGTGGTGGCACGAGGGACTTTAAGGCAGGAAAGGAGTCCCATCCTAACTCTTGGTGTAGGTAGTGGTAGGAAGTTTTAAGAAAAGGATAGCTTGGGGAAGAGACCGTTCCGTCAGGACCTGTAAGAGTCATGGTTGGCAAAAATGGGAGGGAAAAGAAAAAGCAATGCTAATAAGTTACTAAAAAAATTATAGTGTTATTTGCTTGTTTGTTTATTTGAGGCTATACAACTAGTCAGTGATAGAACTAGGATTTGAACCACCAGTCTGTCTGGCTTTGGAGCCCTGTGTTCTCTTCCTTTAGCCTCCGTTGTTCCCTCAACGGTCGGAGGATAGAGAAACTAAAGATGAGAAGTTAGCATCACCACCACCACCACTATTATCATCATCTATAGTTTTTATTTCCCACTTCACATTGGGCAATTTCCTGGGTGCTAAGTCTACTGAAAGGTGAAAATCACCGTACCTGCTTTAAGAGGGCTTACAGTCTAATGGAGGACCTCGAGCTTTATAAAAATTGGCCCTAATCCGGACTCTACCTGTGGGGAAGAAAAGGTGTCACATTTTCAGAAACCGTTATCAAAAGAGATGGATTTGGAAGCAAAAGATATGTAGATAAAGGCCAGCAACAAATCTGGTCCAGTTGTAAATACTTAGAGACAGAAATCGATGCCTTGAATAAAAGACGGAGAAAGATTGACTCTCAAATATAAGACAGACTTTTCCTCACATGGAGTGCACGATTATAGTGATTTTGTTTAAAAAGGAGAAAGAGGGGCGCCTAGGTGGCTCAGTCGGTTAAGTGTCCGACTTCGGCTCAGGTCACGATCGCGCAGTCCGTGAGTTCGAGCCCCGCGTCGGGCTCTGTGCTGACCGCTCAGAGCCTGGAGCCTGCTTCTGATTCTGTGTCTCCCTCTCTCTCTGGCCCTCCCCCATTCATACTCTGTCTCTCTCTGTCTCAAAAATAAATAAACATTAAAAAAATTAAAAAATAATAAAATAAAAAGGAGAAAGAGAAGCTATGAAATATTGAGATATGTTAAATATTGGTCAGCACGTAATCCTTCATGTGTCATTCTGCTCCCAGTTTGAGGGTTTCCTTTGAATGACAATAAGAGCAACGAGTCACGCTCACCATAGTACGTACATTACCCCATCTGCTCCTCAAAGCAACTCTCTAGGAAGATACTATATTATCACTGCCCCCATTTTACAGATGAGAAGACTGAGGCACAGAGGTGCTATGTGATTTGACCGCGGTGACACAGGAAGTTTGCACTATACATAAGATTTGTACCTAGCAGATGGGCGCCAAAAGTCCCATCTTAACCACCGCACTGTGCTGCCTCTCTTAATGTGTAAAAGAAAATGGGAAACCCGGAGAAGAGCCAGAGAAGATAAAGACAACACTAAAGGGATGGGGAAATAAATATCATAAAATGTAAAAGAAAAGATTTGTTTGAGTTGGAGAACAGCTATATAAGATATGTGATTTTCAAATATATGAAGAGATGCTGGGCAGCTATTTTCTAGTATAATCTCAGCCCTGGCAGACCCCAGTCGTCCGTCTTCTCCATTCCTGCTCCAGAACAGCTGAGCACAACTGGAGGAAAATCGTAGATCAGATCGAGTACCCTCTGCACCCAGCGTCCATGGCTTCTCTCAGCCCCTCTGCCCAACAATTTAAACCTTTTTGCTTGCCAGCTCACTCTTTCTGCTCACTTTAGTGATCCTTCGTACTTTCTCTGCTCAAACTTATAACTGACCTTCCCCTCTTGAAAGATGAACATTACAAGCTAACCTGGATTTATACCAGTCCTCAGCTCTGTCTTTCCACTAGTAAAGAAAGTGGGGCCCTTTCTAGCCCCAGGAACCTCACACCATCGATACTTTCCTGGTATCCTTAGTCTTTCTCACTGAACCAAATCCCTCTTGTGAACCCATAAGCTCTCACTTAAAAGGAAAAAAACCGCAAAGCCTCTCCTATTCCTCCTTCCCTTTTATCTCTCTCAATTCCCTGCCTACAGCTGAACTTGTAAAAAAAAAAAAAAAAAAAAAAAGCCTATACTTTTACAGCTGATCTAAATCCTAGTCTACAATTTTGATGGTGCAAGAAATTGTCATTCTTATGCAATTAAATTTTTCCCCAGTCCTCTGTTCTGCCACATAGAAACTTAACATGGCAGTATCTAGGTTCTAGGGGCTTATTTAGTACCAAGCATTGGTAAACATCAGTCTTCAGTGGTGATTCATCCGTCCTGGCATCCACCAGTCAGTCTCCAGTCACATCCAAAATTTATGCGTGATTATTCCCTCACTCAGTCCGGGAGGACCCAGCTCTAACTATGGACCACTTTTAGAGCTCCTCTTTGGACACAAAAAGATAATTACCCTGTCTCAGCATCATGGAGGGCTATGCCACACCCATAATACTGTCTCAGGCTGCTTTTTAAAAATTAGGCTAAGAGTTCATGTATTTATTTTTTGAGAGAGAGAGAGAGAGAGCAAGCCAGTGGGGCAGGGGCAGAGAGAGAGGGAAAGAGAAAATCCCAAGCAGGCTCCATACCTTCAACGCAGAGCTGGACGCGAGGCTCGAACTCACGAACCATGAGATCATAACCTGAGCCAAAATCAAGAGTCAGACGCTTAACCACCTGAGTTACCGATGCGCCCCTGAAAAATTATCCTTAAATATTTTTGATTGCTTGGTACTTTTGGATATTGTTGGGTCAATAAATCAAAATGATATGTAAGTATGGATTGGGAGTTCCGTTTGTGGAATGGCAGTGAGGGTCTCTGGGGATCTGCTAGCCAGTGAAACTGGTATAGGTGGTAAAAATTATTCACAAAGCAGCCATTTGAAGTCTCTGGAAGTTGTCGTAACGGCATACGGCAAATGAAGAAACATTTATTGGAGAAAGTCTACTATAATTCAGTAAGAAGAGCGAGAGTCAGTGGCGTTTGAACTATAACCTACTCCCTCTCCCTGCACCCAGGTCAGTGTGACAGAAACTCCACTTCAGGTGAGTACAACCACGTACACAAGGCTCCCTCTTCCCCAGCTTCCAATGGGAGGGTATGGTATCTCCCTGGGAGGAGCAGGCCATGAGAACTTCTCAAATTTTCAGCTGCATGTTGCAGAGGCTAAATTCCAGGTGAGTGTACCCAAGGGGCTGGGAGTTCTCTTCTTCGGCCTAGCCTCCATCCATAGGACAGGTGCTCAACCTCAGGGATGGCGTGCTGGGAATACCAGGGTCGTGAGTGCGCTCAACCCAGCGCATTTGTAGGATGGAGACTCTGCTGTAGGAGACATAAGCTGAGAAGACTGTGGGCCACTGCCCACACCCGGTGCCCTGCTCCTACAGCAAGGTGCCACTCCAAAAGAAGTAGGACACTGTCTCTGCCGCCCCCCGGCCCCCAGCTTTAGAGCTCTGGCTCAGCTATTTTGGCCAGGGGTATAGACAGGACTCGAAGCAGGCAGTGCTACAGCTCTCCCCAAAGCAACTAACTTTATTTGAAACAGAGCATGGGAAGTTTAAGTCTAAGGGCATTGTCAAAACAATGGAGTTTCGGTGGTAAAAAAAAAAAAAAATTAAGAGAAGGCTAATAGCTTCATGAGAGAGATACATGCTAAAACGTTTGCCAGCTAGTTTGCCAGAGAGAATCAGGGAAAGAAATAACTAACAAAACCCTTTTATTATAGCTGAGTTTTAAAAGTTTGTGTGTGTGTGTGTGTATGTGTGTGTGGGAGAGGCACCCGGGTGGCTCAGTCAGTTAAGCGTCAGACCTCCCTTCAGGTCATGATCTTACAGCTCATGAGTTCGTGCCCCATGTCAGCTGTGCTGACAGCTCGGAGCCTGGAGCTTGCTTCTGATTCTGTGTCTCCCTCTCTCCCTCTCTCTCTGCCCCACCCCTGCTTGTGTGTGTGTGTGCACACACACACACTCAAAATAAATAAATAAACATTTAAAAATTAATAAAAGTTCTTTGTATGTTTTGGATAACAGTCCTTTATCTTTTGCAAAAACTTCTTCCCAGGCTATGGCTTGTCTTCTCATTATCTTGCCCTTTTCAACATAAACAGAACAAAACATGGATCTGACAATTATGACCATGATGAAAAGACAGGGTCATTCTTATCAATAGGAGCATTACTCCTCCCTAAGGGGCACTTTGGAAATCTGTGGGAGCATTTTCAGTATCCCAATGTCACTGGCGCTTAGCGAGCGGTGTCTAGGAATGCCAGGTGTCCTGCGAAGCATAATGGAATACTGTCCAAGAAAGAATCTTCCCTCATTCCAGACAGTGTTCAAATGTCCCACCAGACCCTGAAACAGCTGAGAACCTATGGACACTTGTGTAATTGTGTACCTTTAGTCCATTCTGCGGAGAAACATAGTATTTTAAAATGGTTTCGGGGCACCTGGGTGGCTCAGTTGGTTAAGCGTCCAACTTCAGCTCAGGTCATGATCTCGCGGTCCGTGAGTTCGAGCCCCACGTGGGGCTCTGTGCAGAGGGCTCAGAGCCTGGAGCCTGCTTCCGATTCTGTGTCTCCCTCTCTCTCTGCCCCTCTCCCATTCATGCTCTGTCTCTCTCTGTCTCAAAAATAAATAAACTTACAAAAAAAAAAAGCTGCTGAGGATTCAACTCAGTTTAAAAAAAAATGGTTTCAATATACAATATACTGAATATACTGAATATATACTGAATATACTTCAATATACTGAAAAGTTTCTTAAAATGCAAGTGTTTTATAAATAGAAAATTTATTATATTTGTTCTGTTTGGGTTTTTATGAAGCAATATTCACCACTTTAGAGGGCTGCATCACACTTTGCCCCTGCTCTGGAGGTCATGGAATGGGAAGAAAACGTTTGCCTCAGTCTGCATTTGCAGCCACTGTGATCCCTGTGATCCTACACTGAGGTATAAGCATCCACCTACCTCGTTTTGTGGGTTCTGCAATACAAAAGAACTACTAGTGACACAAGAACATAAATGGATGCTAGACCTTTGGCCAAGAGAGAAATCTGCCTAGTACGTTCTCAAGAGTCCCACTACATGGGCCAGTTTTTGAAAGGAAACAATTTGCCCACGTGTTCTCTCTCAAAGACCCTAACAATGAGTGTAACTGAAAACATTCTTAACCCTGCTTTACCTGTAGCTGCAGGGGGCTAGAGACAAACTAAAGGAGAGACAGCAGAGTTCACCCCTCCTTGGTGGTCGTTGAGCTCCTGTGGATTTCCGGATGCCAGGGGCCCAAGGCAAGTACATAATTTCTTGAGAGCAGGACTCCACGCTCCCATTGTGAAGCTGGGAGGGGGTGTTAAACAGCATTTCACCTGTGATTGGGAAGCCTGAAATACTACTAATTCCCCACAAGGAGGCTCCATTATCAAGTACAACAGTTTTCAAAGAGGGAAAGCATCCACCAATTCAAAAGCAGCAGCCCATCATGGTGCATTTTTCGTCTTTACATGCTTTAACATTCCCATTGATTACAGTTTGGTTCTCATTCTCATATAAAAAGGTAGTGTATCATCTTAGTGCTAGGCAAAGCTAGGGTAAACGTATCACATGTTAAGTCCACAATTCAAGCTGAGTATACAGAACAAGACAGAGAGAGAAAAGATGGAGATTGGTAATTGTAATAAAAAGGAATTTAAAAGAAATTTCTTATGCTTGTTATTACTTTGATCCAAGAATTAGAGATTCAACGTGGGCTTTCCAAGTCAAATAAGAAAATCTTTGGCTAAAATTATTTCTCTTTATAAAGCAAACTAATCATTATCACCAGCTTCGTAGCTCTTTGCCCCATCAATAACACATATGGCCATGGCATTGTTTTAATATCACTTGTTTTTAAGTTTATTTATTTCTTTTGAGTGAGAGAGAACGGGGCGAGCATGAGAGGGGGGAGAGACAATCCGAGGCAGGCTCTATACTGAGCCTGACACAGGGCTCGATTCCACAACCATGAGACCATGAACAGAGCCAAAATCAAGAGGCGGACGCTCAATAGACTGAGCCACCCAGGCACCCCAAATATCACTCCTTAAAATTAAAGTAGTGCCTACTTCTTGTTGGATGATGTATTATCTTAAAATATTGGTAGTAACATTTATAAATGGCTATAAATTTGACTAGTTACATAACAAATAATTTATACAATTAAGATTTTTTTTCCACGTACGACGTTAAAACTAGATATATAACACTGTATGATGTTAAAACTTTTTCTTTTGCCTCCTTAATTCTCCGAAAAAAAATTTAGAACATGATTAGTGCTGTAGATGTTCAGTTAACCTTGTGTTTTAATCATTCATTTTATAACATATAATGTATGAATAAAATACGTCAGGGAAACTGAGAAATGAGGCAAATTTCTTTACGTGGAAAGTGGAAGTAGGTTTGTGATTTAGGAGTTTTAGTCTTCTAAGATTTTAGGCTTCTTTAGAGAGTGGGATTTTGGATGTAGCTAGCATTTGAGTGCCTCATTAGATCATTGGCTTATATTATTTCATTTATTTCTAGCAGAATCACAGCTGGTATTGGAATTACTGGTATTGGAACCCAGAAGGGAAGAGAGGTGGGTGGGAGAGAGGTGAATAGGGGTGAAGGTTTTTGAGTCTGGAAGTAAAGAGGAAATGAGAGGAAACACAACAAGGGCAATCTTAACTGGGAGCTTACAAAAAAGAGTGATTTATCCACATTAGCAGCCTCCCTCGTCTTCATCAGCCTGTTTGCTGCCAGATGGGTCTCTGTTTTTCTAGTCAGTTGAATTTAAGCATCAATGTTATGCTTCCTGTGATAACTTTTTAATGATTACTGGGTACCTATGCAACCGGCTTCTGAAAGTCTGGTCACGCTTCCTAAAGGTCACGACCATACCCAGCCAGCCCTACTAAGAGAGTAGACCTAGTGGCCTTTCTCAGGTCAGCCTCAGCCAGCTGGTGAGGTACTCACTGAGACTCACAGATGCCCTCTGTGCACGTGGAGGAACCCGGTTTCCTTGGGGATGTTCAGGCTGCCTTAACAACTCCACTCCCTTCCCTCTGCCATTACACCACCCACGATGCAGGTAGTGGTGAAAACTGGCAAGGCTAGGAGCCTCTCCTATCCTCCCCATAGAAAGGACAGGAGACGGCATGAAAGCTGGCTTTGACTGCTCTTAACATATACAGACCCACCTCTTTAGAGGAAAGAGAAGATTCTCCCAGTTTTGTCTTTGGAAACGGCAAGTTAGTCTTATGGTCTTACGCTAAGGCTAATGCAGACAGACTGTCCCACAAAGGTTGTCTCTGGGAAATTGAAATGGTCAGATTCTTTTAGAAATCATGTACAACAAGGCAAGGTCTGGACAGGAATGCTGTTCGGTTGTGGGTTCCTTGTCTTAATTATGTGAGGCACCCACACAACAGAACGACATCCCCTTTAAACATTAAATAAAATTATGTAAATTCAGGTTTCTCTGAATTTGATAAAAATGAAAAAAAGGTAGAGGAGGAATAGAAAATGTGATCCTGTGTAAACTTTCTGTTCTCTCATTGCTATTGAACATTCTCTAATGACTGTCTCCTAGGTTTCTTCCTGTGACCTACTTTGAAAGGAGAAGGGAGGGGAGGGGAAGAAATCCCTTCCTAGAGAGAGGAAAGGCAGGAAAAGGGACTGATAAGGAGGTGGAGGGGATAAAGAACATCTTTAGGGGCACCTGGGCAGCTCAGCTGATTGGGCGTCCGGCTCTTGATTTCGGCTCAGGTCACGATCTCACAGTTCATGGGATGGAGCCCCAAGTTGGGCTCCACACGGACAGTTTGAAGCCTAGTTGGGATTCTCTCTCTCCTTCTCTCTCTGCCCCTCCCCTGCTTGCGTGCACACACACACACACTTTCTCTCTCAAAATAAACATTTTTTTTTGTTAAAAATGAATATCTTTAAAAGATAAAAAGAGGGAAGGAGAGAAGTTGGCTGCAATTATGGAGTGTCCGACGAACAATAAAAACTTTGTGCATTTATTAGCTTGACGTATATTTTTTGAGCGTCTGCCATGTGCTAGGCTCTCAGACCCTAATGGAAAGCAGGGAAACAGCTGTTTTGTCTTGTGGAGCATGCAGGTTGAGGGAAGCACAAAATGTATTAAATAAAGTAAATTAGGTTGCTGCTAAATCCTTAGTTCATTCCCTTTTTACACTATTCCTCTCATCCTCTGTAAGTTTATCCATAAACCCAAGTAAATAGAAATGAGCTACTCTGGACTATTAAAATGTAACATTGCTTCATAAAAATATTCTCCAATTTAACTTTATTTTTCCCTTTGCTTTCTTAATTGGGGTAATGTTTTTATATTAGTACACGTCTGCATATTTTAAAGGCGCAGATAAAAATATATTTGTTCCTTCCCATGTAGTCTACTTTATCAGCCTATTTGCAAAATTTTCCTGAGAAATGTATGGAGGAGAAAAGTCAGAGTAAAGAGTGGATTTTAAAAATATCAATAATCGGGATAGGGGCAGGATATATATAATTTGAAATTAAACGTAGAATGTTGGATTTAACACGAAGTGGATAACCTGACAGGCTATCAAAAAAATAAAAACTAAAAATCAAATACTCTTGTGTACCAAAGCATTTAAGTCGATAACAGAGGTGAACTTGAGGTCAATGCTGTCAAATAAGTTCTAAATAGATTCCAGACTGGCTCTTTGCCTTTGCTGCCAAAAAGACTAATCAACTTTATGTATCTACATTTTACCTTTGAACGATCAAACTGCAGGTGTGTTAGGCAAAATATTTAAAAACCAGAATAGCATGGACCCGGATGCTGTCTGTATACCTGTACTTTTTTGATGCATCTTGTCTGAATAAATATCCACCTTAATTATGGGGAAACTAGTAGGTAGTTAGCATGCAATGAGGTGCCCCCTGCCCCCAGCCCATTAGAAATTAGGTTACTCCTTCGGAAGAGTTAATATGACCAACGTCATCCTCAAATAACATAGCTAACATGGGAAAGAGGAGGGTACATTCCTCCTGAACAGATTCTCCACTTTCGGAGACCTTCCGGACATTTCTAAACTGACGTGCTGGCATGCTGGTTGTCGACACCATGTTGAAAAAATATAGACGATGCAATTGGAAGATAGATGTTTGCTTAGCATACATTGAAATATCAATAATCTTACCGTGAGACGCATAGAGAAAGAGGTCAAAGGGTGGAGACTCCAAGCACCCCAGATGGGAGAACGCAGCCATGCTTTGGACTGCGGTGCAAACAGCCACAGGTGCTGCAGGAGGCACAACAGGGAAAAAGAAAGGATAGGTTGGTCCTACGCGATCTACTGGGCATTTTTTAGTACTCTCCTGCCTAATGTGACAGTTCGAGAACAAGTGCAGAACTTGGTAAGGGCATGGTGAGCAGGGGTTTGGATCGCACAGTAATGAGGGCCTGGGTCACCCGAGCAGGTAAGCCAACTAGACTAGCGGAGGTTCTAGCCAAGGATGAGGAGAATTTAGGCTGGGTAACAGCGAAGGAAGGAATGCTGAGGAAGGAAGCTGCAGGCCCGAGATCAACTGCAGTAGCAAGGATCATACTGCATGCATCCTGCTAACTTTTCTAAGTTTCCCGAGGGAAAGAAACCAAGCAGAACGCTGAAGAAGCTGTACTCAGGTGGAATGAATGGTTTATATAAAACAAGAGAATCCAAGCAATGCAAGGGGTGAACTGTGGTATTTTGTCTGGATACTCCCTTCTGGAGTAAGGCTCTCATCTCCCCAGCTTGCACAAGTATTACCTGTTGATGGCTCATCGCTAATCCCTCCCCCAAGGCCTGCCCTCGGAGGAAAGGAACTGCTTCACCTAAGGTTATACCTACCCCCCGGAGGCAGCCCAGACCCAGTGACTGGTTGATGTGGGTGTGCAAACATCCAGTCCTCTTACCTTAACTTGGGACAACTCTGAGGACCATCCCAGCTCCCGAACTTCTGTGGGATCTACTGAAGCCTTTCCTGCAATTTCATCACAGTTCAACTTCTCCTGTCCAATTCTGCTTCCTTAACTCCTTACAATTTTTATGTACCAGACCACGCTGCAATAAACTTCCTGTGTGCAACTTCCTGTTACTGTATCTTTTTCCTGGGAAATACAATGCAAGAGAACTTCCTATTAACTATTTTAAATATAGGTAGAAAAGTATATGTTTGTGGGACTGAGCCTGGGTGGCTCAGTGGGTTAAGCGTCCAACTTCAGCTCAGGTCATGACCTCAGGACCAGTGAGTTCAAGCCCCACATCAGGCTCTGTGCTGACAGCTCAGAGCCTGGAGCCTGCTTCCAATTCTGTGTCTCCCTCTCTTTCTGCTCCTCTCCGCTCAAGCTCTCTCAAAAATAAACAAACATTAAAAAAGAGAAAAGAAAAGAACGTGTTTGTGACATATTTCATCAAAAGTATGCTAGAACAGCACTTGGGTGGCTTAGTCAGTTAAGTGGCTCTTGACTTCGGCTCTGGTCATGATCTCACAATTCATAAGATCAAGCCCCGCCTTGGGCTCTGTGCTGGCAGTGCACAGCCTGTTTAGGATTCTCTCTCTCTTCTCTCTCTGCTCCTCCCCCATATGTGCATGCATGCTCTCTCTCCGACCCCCCCCAAATAAATAAATTAACTTAAAAAAAAAAAAGTATGCTAGAAATATGGTACGTTTGAGTTTATGTTAACTAATTTAGCAGACTTCAGTAAAACAAATATAAAGATTGAGCAACAGAATATTATTTGGTAATTCTAAATCACTGGACAGGCATTCTAAACATGCTTATTTTACAGACTATGCTATATTTTTAAGTAATTAATATATGTTCAGCCAAATCAAACAGCTTTAGTTCTTTTCATAACATCGGAGGTTCATTAAATAAACACCAATGATGATATGCTTTTACTTTGTCATGTTTTTAATTTATCAAAAAAAATTTCAATTAAGCTTTGCAGTCATGATACACACTTTTAAGCCTACAGTTTATTACTTTTGAACTTCATGCTGTCAGTAGTTTGGTTTCATTTGTCTAACATGACAAACTTCACAGGATTTACTAAAAATTACTGTGTTGAAATTTTATTTTTCTAAGTGGGAGATTCTACGTTAGACATCTTGAGAAGTTCGCTTCAAAGCTCTATGGATGTCAGTGAGGCCTCAGAGATAGTGAATGATCAGGTAGAACTGAAAACACTATTCAGAATCTTTGTTTTTCGTAACAGCTTAGTTGAGATATCATTCACATTCATATGACTCACCCTTTAAAGTATGCAATTCAGCCTGATCTCGTGTATTCACAGACTTGCACAACCATTATCACATATGACTTTAGAACTGGTTCATCACCTGGAAAAGAATCCCCATATTCGTCAGGTTTCCCAGTCCCCTCTCCTCCCGTCCCCCGGCAACCTCTAACCTACTCTCTGTCTCTATGGATTGGCCTACTGTGGACATTGTGTATAAATGGAATCATACAATATATGTTTTTTTTGTGACTGACTCCTTTCCCTTAGCATATTAATGAACCTTGTTTTCAAAGTTCATCCATATGGTAAGAGGGGTCTGTATTTCATTCTTTTTATTGTTTTAGTCTTTGTATTGCTGAATAGTATTCCATCGTAGAGATATACTATATTTTGTTTATTCATCAGTTAATGAATATTGTGGGTTTTTTTTTTTTTTTTTAGCTATAATGATTGCTGCTATGGACGTTATGTATAAGTTTTGTGTGGATGTATGTTTTCATTTCTCATGGGTATATATCTTGTAGTGAAATGTCAGGTTCCATGTAAGTCTATGTTTACCAGTTGGAAGAACTGCCAAACTTTTCCAGGGTGGGCTGCACCATTTTATGTTTCTACCAGCAATATATGAGGGCTCTTCACATTCTCATTAACGCTTGTTATGGATTATTGGTTTGTTTTTAATATTAGCCTCTCTAATAGGCATAAAGTTGTATCTTATGGTAGTTTTGATTTGCATCTCCCTAGTAACTCGCCTGTGAAGAATAGTGAATAAAAAAAAATGGATATTTGTGGAAAATGAAGATTTAGGCAGGAGGGCCTGATAGCTATCTTGAAGTCTTAGAATAGAGAGACAGAGTTTTCTTTGTTATTTACAGATGAGCAAAGAGTTGATTTTAAATAGAGGCAAATTTAGCTCTATGTAAACGAAATGTCTGATGAATAGGTTGAAGAGGGAGGGAGTAGGGTCCCATTCTCTAGGAGTATTTAAGTAGATGCTATAGAAGGATTCTTTAAGGCTACTCTTGGTACGCTGTGGTTTATAAACCAGTGTGGCAGATTCATAGAGTATTTTGTGATTAATTTTCAAGCCACACATATAGAAGCTTGGCAAGAACGTTATTTCTAATCAGGTCATTCACGTATCAATAGGTACTCTGGAAAACAAGAGTCTCATACCAGGTTGAGCCTATGGAATATAGAGTATATTGGGACATCAGCACTTTTCAGAAGCTCCTATATTACATGAATGCCTACTCTGTCTGGATTAGTCATGCCTGGAACCACCAGAAAAATATTTTGCTGACTCCTGAGGATTATAGTCTTTTCTAAATGCTCTCAAACCACTGTACAGTAATGTCCTAAAAGATCTCTCTAGGGCATGATATCACGTTCTGAGATTCACTTTTTTGAAAAACAGAATCTTCACTATCCTAAAATATCTACTAAAAAGGGAATAATTCCATGTATATATGGAATACATATATACTTGTATATATGTGTTTGCTTATATATATATGTCAGTGTGTGTGCATGTGTATATATATGTATATATGTGTGTGTGTATATATATACACATGAACATACACACATATATACATCTATATACATTCATATACACACAATGACATATATGTCAGTAATTAGCCCATTGAAAGAATAAATGAGTGGTGATGATTTAATCACAATGGGAGTGATGCTAGAGAACGTAAAGCTGCCTCCAAAATATGGAAAAGGGGAAGAATAGAGAATTTCATGGACAGTTCTAAATAATTTTACTGTGACTTACTTGACTCCTGGTTTTCCAAAATGGAAATACAAAAAAAAAAAGAAAAAGAAAAAGAAAAAAAAAGGGAGAATATTGAGTTCAACTCTTACTGAGGTCAAGACAAATGATAGAAATGCTGAATAAAATTCTTAAAATAATTAAAGAATTCCTACCGTGGGCTTGTTCACTAGCAGAGTTCAAAAAAGTTTATTATTAGAGATGGTCCAACTACTTGCTATGGGAGTTGACTGAGGTCCTGTTTTAAGTTTTCAAATATACGGCCTATATGCAATTTACAAAAAGTAAATCTTGCCTACAAATATTTCAATAAAATGAAATAGAGAATAAGTTCTTGCTTTATCTTATTTCTCTTTGTTTTCTCCTCTTTTTTTTTTTTTTAACATTTTAATTTTTTTTTTTTAAATTTTTTTTCAACGTTTTTTATTTATTTTTGGGACAGAGAGAGACAGAGCATGAATGGGGGAGGGGCAGAGAGAGAGGGAGACACAGAATCGGAAACAGGCTTCAGGCTCGGAGCCATCAGCCCAGAGCCTGACGCGGGGCTCGAACTCACGGACCGCGAGATCGTGACCTGGCTGAAGTCAGACGCTTAACCGACTGCGCCACCCAGGCGCCCCTTTAACATTTTAATTTTTAAGTGATCTCTACACCCAACATGGGGCTCAAACTCACAACTCTGAGATCAAGAGTTGCATACTTCACTGAATGAGCCAGCCAGGCGCCCCTATTTTCTCCTCTCTTAATTTAATGGATTTATGGTATATGTACTAAATTCCTGTTCCTGTTGTAACAAATTACCACAAATTTGGTGCCTTAATACAACACATTTATTCTTTTCTCATCGTTTGGAGGTCAGAAGTCTAAAATGAGTCTTAGAAGGCTAAAATCAAGGTTTCAGCAAGATGATTCCTTATGGAGGCTCCAGAAAAGAATCTATCTTTTGCCTCTTCTAGCTTTTTTTTTTATGGGCTTCTAGCATTCTTTGGTTCAGGGCCACATCATTCCAGTCTCTGCCTCCATCATCACATTGCCTTCTCTCTGACCTCTTTCCTCCCTTTTGTAAAGACTCTTGTGATTACATTGGGCCTACCTGGATAATCCAGGATTGCCTCCTCACCTCAAAAGCCTTATGTTAATCATATCTGCAAAGTCCCTTTGCCATGTAAGATAACATACTCATAGGTTCTGGAGAGGAGGACAGGAACCTATCAGGGGGACCATAATTCAGCCTACCACACTATATAATACGTGTTTTGGAGTTAGCTAGGTACCTGCCACCAACCAACCAACCATCTCTTGTTGATAGTATTTATCTCATTTACTTTCACTGCCTTTACACCTAAATATTTATGCAGTTAAGAGAAGATACGGACTTTAAGCACAAATGGTTCATTTTTAACACTGAATCCTGTGTTGATTCATGATACCTACTCAAGTAAGTGTTTTTGACTCAGTTGGAAAGGAGGAAAATTGAACTTAACCTGGAGCCTGACATTTGCCTGAGAGGGCGTCATGACCCCCCTCTAGAGTGATATCTGCATCAGTTCTGAACAGGGTAAACCACAGCAAGGGACATCCATGTCATCGCTGTATGGGGTTATTTAGAATCATAGACACAATACTCAGAGAGATCAACCTTTTCGGTAGTTTAAAAAAATTACTCTTAAACGTTTTATTCTAAGGAAACTGTAGATTCCCATGCAGTTGTAAGAAATAATAGATCCCATGTGCCTTTAACCCAGTTTTTTCCAATAGCAACATCTTGTAAAATGATAGTACGATATTACAACCAGGATATTGATGCTGCTACAGACAAGATACAGGACATTTCCATCACCATCAGATTCCTTCATGTTGCCCTTCTATAGCTACATCCGTTCCCCCCCCCCCCCCCCACATTCTTAACCTCTGGAAACTGCTAACCTGTTCTCCATTTCTATAATTCTGTCATTTGAAGAATGTTATATAAATCGAATCATAGAGTGTATGACATTTTGGGATCGGCTTTCTCCACATGGCATAATTTTCTGGAGATTGATCCAGGTTGTTGCATATATTAATAATTGGTCCCTTTTTACTGATGAGTCGTATTCTGTAGCATGGATGTACCACAGTTGGGTTAACCGTTCATCTGTTGAAAGGCGTCTAGGTTGTTTCTATTTGGGCGCTATTACAAATAGAGCTCACATGGACATCTGTGCGCAGGCTTTTGTGTGAACATAAGTTGCCATTTCTCTGGGATGAATGCCCAGGAGTGCAATTTTTGGGTTGTATAGTAGTCGTGTGTTTAGTTTTTTTAAGAAAACTGCCAAGTTACTTCCCAGAGTAGCTGTACCCTTTTATATTCCCAGCAGGAATGCATGAGTGATCTGGTTTTGTTTTATCTTTGCCAGTATTTGGTATTGTCATTCTTTTTTTTATTTTAGTGATTCTGATAGGTGTGCACCAACTCTTCATTGTGCTTTTAATTTGCATTTCCCTAACGGCTTAATGATGGTGAGCATCTTCCCATGTGCTCCTTTTGTTTATTTCAACTACTCTCTCCTGAGGAGTCACCCTGAGGTGGACAGGACAGCCAAGAGAGCTAGGCTCAGCAGCTCTAACCTCTGCTTCTGCCAAAGCCGTTCCATTGTTTTTAAACCTATTTTACGTATCAGGCTTTTAAGCAAGATTCGATTTTAAAAAGGTTTTCTTTGCTTAAAAGAAATGTGAAATCAACCTGATCCGTTTTACAGGTTATTTGACAGGAAATGACTTCCCCAAGTCCTAGACAAACACTAAATTCAGAATTAGAAACAAATACCTATATTTATATACAAATACATTCAAAAGCCAGCATGTGTTCTTTTTTAACTGTATTGTTTCTTTACAGTGAACGACTGCAAGCTCTCCCTTTTAAAAGTGAAAACTGTATCTCTTACTAATTTAGAAATGGTTAAAACATTTCTCACCTACAGTCTGGAACACAGTTTCCTTTCACGTAGGACCAGTGCGTCAGCTGTCCTTCTACGTGTCAGGCAGGAGGGCTGTAGTGTGGAAGAAGGAGTAAAACGAAGTAAAGGCTCTTATAATGTGGCTGCAATATCTTAGATGTAAATGTAATATACTTGTAATGTCTAACAGTGATGACGAATACACGCAAAATGCTTACATACAGTCTGATTTTGTGCTTGTAGATTAATTATTAGAGAATAAACCATTCCCAGGGAGCATGAGTCACACTGTAATCTTGTATTCCTCTGGAAGAAAATTGAAAATTCCCCTGGAGACACTAGTATTTTAGCTTTTTCTTCCCATACTCGGGCTCTCTTGCCTTTTCATTAAGGACTTTTTGAGCAAGGATAAAAAAGTTATCATGTTAAAAAGAAAAAGAAAGAAAGAAAGAAGAAAGGAAGGAAGGAAGGAAGGAATCTCTATTACACTTTTCCTAGTAATTTTCATAGCCTAGTGGTGACAGTGTTAGAGTCAACAGAGTCCCCTCCCTGGAGGGGAGACAGGAGGGGGCATTATGCAGCCAGGCTATGCAAACTAGCCAGTAACTCAAGTTTGCCTCAGTGAGGCCATATGAGGTGACAGCCTGCGGCAGGACATGAGCCAGCGTGAGCCGCGTCCTCCCAGGGGATTGAAAGACAGAGGTCACTCAATCCCAGCTCCCAGGGAGCAGCATGACCTCCCCACCCACTGTGTGAGCCAACTGGGGCTCACTGCTGCCTATCCACGTGTATGCAAACAGCTCTTCGGCAGAACACAAACTGGCCACAGGGGAACCTTTTTCTCCCATGTTATCATCCATCCCGATTCTTCTGCTGGGAAATCTGTGAAAAGTCAAGGATAGGTCTGGTGAAAAGAGAATCAAAACAAAACATATTCATGTGTCTTCACTCTGCACATGTTCCTCCCCAAATACTGTGATCCCCACGGCTATATTTGAGGGCTTCAAACATGGTGGTCAGAGGCTCTCTGGAGAAGTTCCATGCTATTGGCTTGCGTGTGGTTTTCTTTCTCTCTGTGTGTGGTAGAAAGAATGAGTTGGGGGGGGGGTAATCTCTTTTGGAATGATATATTTTATGTTCCCATTGGAACTTGGGTTTGAAAGCACAAGTAAATGTTTAGGAGGAGTGTTTGCATCAAGGTAGAACAGAGGCCTGCTGGCTGACTGGGCCCCGGGGAAGCACTCATGCTGCCTTAACTCATGCTTCATTGGATTCCCCTTCCCAGGCCCAGTAAGGACCCCAGCAAAACTGGAAGGCAGAAAGAGGGTGCCGGCCAATTCCATCATTCCCATGAAAAAGTTAATGTCATTCCCACCAAAACTCACTTTAACACCAGCCAGAGGATCCAGGGCTGGCAAAGCATTCACTCTTTTTCTTAGAGGAAGTAGAAGGCCCCAGTGCCTGAGAAAATGTGAGATTTGAGCCCATCCCCAAATAATTATGGAATCAAGGCAATTATAGTATCCATCTGGTCCTGGCTGTTCCAAAATAAATGTGGCTATGAGTTTTAGCAGAAGAGCAGTGTTGTTCTAAAGCAGCACACTCTCAATTTGTGTCCAGGTTTCAAAATAATCTACATCTACCAACGACCAGAGAAGTGAGAGAGACACCTTGAAAAGAATGATTAAAAACTTGGGTTGGGCATTTACAAATATCATCTCACTTAATCTTCATAACCGCCTGTCAGGAAGGTACTCTTATAAGCCCCAGTTTACATACTTGGGAACCGAAGGGTGGGAAGGTTAAATAATTTTCCCAAAGTCACACAGGTAGCAAGATGCAATGCTGGGAATTGAACATTGGCTCCAGAGCCGTCATGCTAAACCATTCAGCAATACCACCAAGAAGAAACCCAAATGGGTTATGGGGGCTCACAGGAGAGACACTAACAGATGGGCTAGGTGTGGGGGCTGAGATGGAGAGAAATCTCCTAGGAGTCAAAGCTTGTGTTCAGTCATGGAGGATGGGAAGGAGTTGGAATGGCAAAGAGTCAGAAGTAGGAAATAGAAAGATTAGCCCAGAATGGGAAATGGGATGTGCGAGCATGCAGAGGCAAGGGAGAATGGTGCAAGGTGGAACAAAAGTAAGAGGGGCAGTGTACTTGAATTTTGGTTGCACTGAGCAAGAGGGGTGGGGAGTTGAAGCAGAAATAGGAATTAGGACTGAAGAGCTTTCGGGGTACGGGTGGCTCGGTCCATTAAGCGTCTGACTCTGGATCTCAGCTTAAGTCATGATCTCATTGTTGGTGTGGTTGTGCCCTGCGCTGGGCTCTATGCTGACAGTGCAGAGTCAGCTTGGGATTTTCTTTCCCTCTCTCTGCCCCTCCCCTGCTCATATGCATTCTTTCAAAAAAAAAAAAAAAAGACTGGAGAGCTTTCTAAGTCAAGCCGAAAAAAGAATTTAATTTTGATAGTGAGACTAGTTAGGAGACAATGCCTTAATCCAGTAAGAAATGACGAGGGTGTAGACTATAAGTGGCAATGGGGAGGAGGGAATAGACCTGAGAGACCGTAAGGGAAGTGGAAGGACTCTGAGGACTGATTCAGTGTGGATGGTAAAGGACAGGGGTGTCAACGGTGAAGTAACCCTTGTATATTCCACACATACACTATGGTGGTATTTATTCAGCTGGGGAAGGCAGGGTGGAAGAGGGGACAGGCTCAGGAAGGAGAAGGAGGATGAGAGCAATTTAGAATATGTTGAGTTTGAAGTAATTATGGGGCATCCATGTAAATACTCCAACAGGGGGTTCGCTGAATGAGTCTGGGGCACAAGAGAGAGGCTTGGGCAAGGGAAATAGGTTTTTGAATACTCTTATAGTTTTTGAGGCTATGGAGTTGTGCCAATTTCTTCCTTCCTCCCTCCCTCTCTCCTTACCTGCCTCCCTCCCTTCCTTTAATAATTTCAGAGAGAGAGAGAACGAGCACATGAACGAAGGAGGGGCAGAGAGAGAGGAAGAAAGAGAATCTTAAGCAGGCTCCATGCTCAGTGCAGAGCCCAATGCAGGGCCCCATCTTTCAACTGTGAGACCATGACCTGAGCCGAAATTAAGAGTTGGATGCTTAGCAGACAGAGCCACCCAGGCGCCCTGATGGGTTGTGCCAATTTCTATCTCTCAATCCAAATTCACTCTCTGTACTCATGTTCAGATACTGGAGCTGGGACTTGGAAAATCACATTTCTGCCTTGCCAGTTGCCTCCTTCTTAATCTCTGCCAACAGAGGGAGCCTCAGAACTGGAGAAGGGAGGGGTACGAGCACCCTTGACCTCACTTCTTCACTCCAGCAACTGTTCATTTCAGGATCCAGTGTGTTGTTTGTCTAACACTTGCAGAACCTTCTTCTCCTTCTCCCCACTTAGAGACACTTCAACACGCGGCTACACCCCCTCCCTGAGGTCTGGGTCCCACCCCACAGGAACTTTCTCTAAGTTCTGGTTTTAATAAACTCAGCCTTTTCCTTTGTTCCTTCAGCCCTAGAGGTGGAGTTGCTTCCTGCTGGTGCCATATCTCTGCCATATCTTAAGAGTTCTCTTTTCACCCTTTCAGTTACTTCATTAACAACTTTATGCCTAGTTAACAATTCTTTATATTAATTTCTCTTGGTTAAAAATAACTGGTGTGGTTCCGTTTCCTTACTGGACCCTGGATGGTGTAGGGTGAATATAGGTCCCCAAGGAAAGAATAAAGAGTCACGAAGAGGAGAGCCTTGGAAAGAATCTGAAACTACCTACATTTAAAGGGCTGTCAGCCCAAAGAGTGGACCAGAGAGGTGCTGGGGATAGACCCTTTTGGACAGAAGAGCCTGTGTCTGCTAAGGAAAAGACTCGGCCAAGAAAGAGAGAGACAATATTCAGCCCAGAGTGATAGTAACGGAGCAAGTTTCCTGAGAAAGAAGTTGTTCCTTGAAATGAAAGGAATGATGAACGTTTGAGTCAGGAGGTACTGAGAACACAGGATGTGGGAGGTGATGGGGTCTGAGGGAGGAAGAGGAGGTTTGCAAAAGCTTCTGAAGAGAATGGTAGAGAAGGTTGCCTTGTGGGGACAGAAGGCATCTTGTGGGACAGAGCTGAGGCCCAAGCAAGGGGGGCACGCAGGCAACTGGAATTTGAGGTGGCTCTAATCCACATGACTGGGTGTGTTCTTTGTTTGTTTTATACTATTAGGGCATAGCAGCCCTTTGTGAGGCATTGCAAAGTCAGACAATGGAATTAATCCAAGGAAGAAGTTTGCCAGGAGCTCAAGGGAGATGTGGATATCAGCAAGAGGGGGTTTAACATGGAGGACCTTGGGCCTAGGCTGGCAAGACAATGAAGTGGAACTCAGGCAGGGGTGATGTACAGAAACGCACAACTCTACGTGAGCGCACAATCTAAATAAAACATGGAGGCTCATCCTTAGGCCCAAGTTAATTTACAAATTACCCTTGTCAAATGGCTTGTAAATCTGTATATTTTAATTTCTTATTTATTTTAGGCAAGAAACTGTTTTCTGAGATGTGTGATAAAGAACGTAGAAAACTTTAGAAGGACTATTGTTTTAATGAGATGGGTCTGCTTTGAATGCCACTTTTTTTTTTTTTTTTTTACTACTTTAACTTTTCTTAGGGTTGAGATCAAGTCTGATAAGCACTTTAACTTAGGCAAATAATGATGGCAATAAAATATTATGCCACTGCAAAATATACTAAGTGTCCAGGCTTCTGAATCTTTCCAGTTTTTTTTTTTTTTTTCTTGTAAATGCATTTGTATGGGGGTAGTTTTCCCCTAGGACATACCATAAGTTTAAAAACTTGTATTTACTACAGACCTATAAATTACTGTTTCCCCTTAATGTTGGCAAGTAGTGATTTATTTTAGTAAAATTGCAGACCTCACTAGGCATGCTTTACTGTGTATGTACTTCCCTAGGGCAAGTGAGTTTTTTTTAGCATATTGTTTGGGGGAAGGATAAAAGCTATTAAATTCCTAAGTTAATTTACACATGAATTCTTAGCTTACTCTGAGATGCCATTTATTTTGTATAAAATGGCTGTTATATTTGCATTATCCTTGAGACACTAAAATACACAACTATTAGCAATTCTCACATGTTTAGGATAGAGTTTTGTCGTTGCTAAATATTTTCAAATTTATCTTTTCACTTCTGCAATCCTGGTTATGAAATGGCGTTTATATAATAAATGATATCTGAGACTCACTTTTTCATTGGTGAGGTTTATTTTAACCCTCCTCTCATTACAGATTTGTCTAAGAAGGGCAAAGGAAATAAAATTAAGCTGAAATAGGTGTAGTTTTCTTTAATTCAATTATAGAGGCATTTGAAAATAAAAGGTATCCAGAAAATCTATGGGATGGTGAATATGGCATAAAATGGTAAAATGCTAAATGACTTAAGAGGGAAAAAATCCAATGTCATGAGTTGCAGCCACTCCGTCACCTGAAGAGTCTGAGAATAGTTGCATCAGAGACCGTGAACACTGTAGGCAGAAGTTCAACATGCCAGGCAGAAGTTATTTAGTGGGAAAAACACTTGAGTTAGACAAACATAGGTTAAACTTCTAGGTTGGCCCCTTACTAGATTTTGACCTTGGTCAACTTGAACTTTGCTTAGTCACCGTTTCCTTGCCTGAAAATTTGAGATAGAGTAATTACCTCTCAAGGTCCTTGTGAGAAACCATTGTGATTACAGGTGTTGAGTGTTTGACCTCCTGTCATTATGGTCCCTTGACTTCCTCCAGCCTTGGGGTCTGACCTGCCAAATGAACATCTGGGGAGACATCAAGATTTCACTAGAACTTAAAAGGCAGATGTCATCAACAAGCCATCATCCCTTGACTGATTACTAACTTTAAACTGTGGAGCTGTTTATACTTTGAAGACCTGATGCAAAACGTGTGACAGAGAAAATAAGTTTATTCTGGAAATTGTCTCCACCAAAGACAGGGACAGTGGGGGAACTACTGAATCCTATACCAATGCCTTGTCATAAAAGCCACCAAGCATCATTACCTAATTTGGAAACATGGCTGAAAGTGCAGATTCCAAAAAGCAGTTAGAATTACCAGCACACTTATCTGAAGCATACGGGAGCAATTCTTTTGTTAAAAAAAAAAAAAAAAAAGCTTGGTTTAAGGAATCCTTTGCTATTATATCCTATCCAAGGACTAGCAGTGTGATTATTTCATTTGACTGTTTATCAGAACTATCAAAAAAATCACCGTTGTACCATTGGTTCAGGAAGGGACTCCCTGGGACCTTCTCCATGGCAGCTGGTTCATTCCTCTGCTTCTCATCTGAGTCTTTGCGGTGCTTGACAGCTTGGGAAGGATTTTCCTGTTGGTAACTTCTTGAGGTATGCAGGACTGGTTTCATCCCACTCTTCTCGGCTCTGATTTCTTCTTTATGGCAATCTTCACTCTCCTGTGAAGATCTGGGTCACCTTCCCCCTCACTTCCATCAGCAGTTCTTGGCAGGTAGCTCCAGAAACTCTCGAATGGACTTCTCTTCCCATGCTGTGGCCCCCATTCCACCGGTCTGTCAGACAGCTTCACACTGGTCTCTCACAGATACCTCCAACTCCTCGGAGCCAAAGTGGAACTCATTGGCTTTCCTCTGAACTCATTCATCTTGGTTAATGACATTGCTGTCTACTCAGAGACACAGGCTCAAAAACATTGGCTTCTCTTTTGCCTCCAAAATGTAAGCAGTTGCTGTATTCTATATAGTCTGCCTTTATAAAGCCTTTCTAATGAACTCATTTAAATTTCTTAATTTTTAATTTTTTATTTAAGTTTGTTGTTGTTGTTTTTCTTTTTCTTTTTTGGAGAGAGACAGAGACAGTGATAGCGTGAGTGGGGAGGAGCAGAGAGAGAGAGGGAGAGAGAGAATCCCAAGCGGGCTCCGTGCTGCCATCACAGAGCCCAATGCAGGGCTCGAACCCACAAAACCGTGAGATCATGACCTGAGCTGAAACTAAGAGTCGGATACTTAACCGACTGGGCCACCTAGGCGCCTTTCATTTAAATTTCTATACCTCCCGCCTCATCTCTGGTCCTCATTACCTTTTCTTAGGACTATGGCAACAGCCTTCTAACGAGTAGCCAGTTGTATCCCATCTTACATGTTCCTGCCCAAGGCCAAGTCCAATGATGGTGCTTGCCTGCTCCAAAATCTTTACAATTTCTTTTTGCTTAGGGATTTAAGTTCTAAGTTCTCATCCCACATCAAGGCTCACTGCATTATGGATCCAATCTACTTTCTGCTCCTTTGTCCCTACCTATATTCCAACCAAGACACCCAAAGCCAACATTTTAATGAACACCTTTTTTAGACACTGTGATGGACATTTAAAACATATTATGCCATTTAATCCTTAACCCATATAATGGCATTATTTTGCCCATTTGCATAGGAAGAAACTGCGTCTTCAGAAATTTAGGTAAATTGTCCCAAGTATTATGGTTAGTAGGGAGCACTGAGAAAATTTAAATCTAAACTCCACAAATACACCCTATACTGTATATGCCTCTATTCATGTAGTTTCCTTCATGTGAATTTCTGCAGTATCTTCTACACATAACATTTGCATATCAAAATCTTATCCTCCAAGACAGGTGTCAAATGCCACCTCTTGAGGTCTCTCCTGATGTCCCAACTGGTGGAAGTTTGTCCATCATTTGAACAGTCATGCAGTAATATGTACCTGGCATTAGTGATTGGCAAGCTCATCATTGGTGGGCTTTGTGAGGGCAGTGGCCACGTATTAAGTCATATTTTACCCCCCTGCACTGGACACAAGTCTCGGCACATTCTACGTGCTCAGTGCTGAAATGCGTTGTCCCACAGATAAACAGAAAAGATGCGACACTAGTGTTGGAAAAATAAAGGCAAAACGTCCCTACATTACAGTCCCTGTGTCTTTTCTGGAAATCACAGTGTTTTACCTAGCAACTAAGCAGTTGAATATGACACAAAGGAGGAATACGTCTTATTGAAAGCTTCACTTTTGACATTAGTCATCTGGTTTGTGTGGTTTGTACATCTGAATAACATATATGCTTTCTTAGATAATCAGTAGACATGGTTATTGACCAGCTGATTTGTCTTCAGTCAGAGTGGAGTAATTACCCAGTTCTTGTTTTGGTCAGAGATTTATGTAGCGACGTTGGCAACAAAATGGACTTTTTTCTATGCCCATGAGAGCAACATTAACAAATACCTTCCCCTATGTTCATTAGTTATGAAATCTAAAGGTGTCCTCCTTTAACACTGACAAGCAAATTGATATGATCCCACAGTTCCACTTCATGTGAAATATATGAAAACACATGTCCACACAAAAACTTTTGCATTATTCATAACAGTCAAAAAGTGGCAACAACGCAATGTTCATCAGCTTATGAGCGGGTAAACAAAAGTGGTATGTCCATGTAATTGAATATTCGGCAATAAACTTAGCAATAAAAAGGAATTAAACACTGACACATTCTACAACGTGGATGAACCATGAAAAAATGCTAAGAAGCCAGACACAAAAGACCATCTATTGTATAAGTCCATGCATATGAATAGGCAATAAATATCCAGAATAGGCAAATCTATAGACATAGAAAATAGTGGTTGCCTAGGGTTGGAGGGGAAGGAAGTGGGGAGAAATGAGAAGTAACTGCCAATGGGTATGAAGTTTCTCTTTGGAGTGATGAAAATGTTTTAAAATTCATTGTGGTACTGATTGCACAATTTCGCGAATATACTCAAAGCCATTGAATGGTACACTTCAATCATGTGAATTGTATGGTATGTGAATTGTATCTCAATAAAGCTGTTATTGGGGCATCTGGGTGGCTCAGTTGATTAAGCGTGCAACTCTTGATCTTGGCTCAGGTCATGATCTCATGTTTCGTGGGTTTGCGCCCCATGTCAGGCTCTGTGCTGACAGTGGAATCTGCTTGGGATTCTCTCTCTCTCTCCCTCTCTCTTTCTCCCTCTCTCAAAATAAACATTGAAGGGGAAAAAAAGACTTTAAAAAGCTGTTATTTTAGGAAGCACTCAAAATGATATCTAGGATTATTATGGGATGAGGAGATGCTAGTTAATCATTACATAAGCTGCTAAAAATTCTGTTTGAAAGGGGAAATTCAACATTTGAATAGACATCTACCAAACTTTCTCTTTCTCAAAAATGGATTATAAGGAGAAAGACGAGATACGAAAGAAAAAGATATCTGGTTCTTTGCGCAGTCCCCTGGTACATTTACTTTAATAAAAGATTTTGCTTTGGCTTAGCTCAGTCAGGAAATACTTTTTCAAGAAGTTTTTTTTACTGTTCTGTATCTTGCAAAGGTAAAAATGAATAGTTTATCATTTGGATAAAGGGGAACTTTTATTTTTGGCTTTGATATTAATTGTGAAAGGCACTTAACATAAATAAGCATTTTTACCCAGCTGGATATATGTGTCTTAACACAAGCAGGTTTAAACTTATCTAGGAACATTTAACAACAGGCTGTCCACGGAGACCATAAAATGAGCAGCTGTAGTGTTAATGACTGTTACACGCTCCCAGCCAGCTGGGACTGGACAGAATGCTGGACCACAGAAACCCTGTAAGTGAATAACATGGGAAATAGTCTATAAATAGGAAGAATATCAGTTATTTGCCAAAACACACAGATTCTGGTGTGACCACACAGAAAGGAGTAGGGACGCCATTAGGATTTCTGACAAGCTGACTGATCCTTGGACCCAAGGACAGCAAAAAAGACAGTATGTTCTCCTGAGCAGATGTTAGGCGCTAGCTTAAGCTTTCTCTCTGATTTTGGTTACTTTCCAGCTCTCTTGAAGGGGAGACTGGGGTCTGAGAACAGATTGCTTGAAAGTGAGACGTAGGACTTTGCCTTTCTGCTGGGCTCCCTGTGTCTGTAAAGCCAAATGCACAGGAGTGGCGTTGGCTGCTTCTGGTTGGCAATTGTCCACTTGCTCCACAGATGCTGAAATAGTCTGAGGAGACTGGAGAACCCTCCTGACCAACATGTGCTAAGCAGAGTGTTTTTTTTTTCCTGTCCCACCATCCTGAGGACGGTGTGTGTTACCACTTGACTTTCTCCAAACCAGCCCTACCCTTGAGCCCCACTGCAGTTCTCAACATTCCCAAACATATTTTGTTTGATACTCTTGTGTTTGGGTACCTATCGTTCCTTTTAGTCAGAATTTCCCTCTTCCTTCTCTGGAAACCTTCTACTCATCCTTTCAATCTTACCTTTTCGGCGAAGCCTCCCCAGCTGCCTCAGGCATAGTCAGTCATTTCCAGGTCTATCCTCCTAAAGTCATCTCCATCACAGCCTGGAAACTGTGCATGGTTCTCCCTCCCCAGACAGCGAGTATCTCAGATACAAGGATTACATCTTCTATTTTACAGTCACTATCACTTAGCATGTCTAGAATATAGTAAGGACTTAATAAATGTTTGTTGAATTCCATTACATTGAGGTCCTGATATGTTGCCTAAGACAACAGAGATGAGTAAGCCAGCTGCTGCCTGGTCCGGAAGGAACAACAAATACTGTGTGTGAGTGTGTGTGTATGATTAATATCAAGTAAGAAACTAAGGGCGCCTGGGTGGCTTAGTTGGTTAAGTGACTCTTGATTTCAGCTCAAGTAATGATCTCACGGTTCATGGGAATGAGCCCTTCATCCTGCAGTGCAGAGCCTAGTTGGGATTCTCTCTCTCCCTTTCTCTGCCCCTCACCCACTCTCTCTCACCTTCTCTCCCTCTCTCAAAATAAATAAATAAACATTTAAAACGAAGTAAGAAATGATTAAACGGACCAGCCAAAGCCAAAGGACCACCGGTTTTTAATGGAAGTATTCCAGGGACCAACGGGAGAAAGATTTATTGAAATCATACTATAGTGTATTAGTTTGCTCTGCTGTCATAACAAAGTGCTTACTGAGTGGCTTAAACAGAATTTTCTCATGATTCTGGAGGCTAGATGTCCACGATCCAGATGTCAGCAGGGTTGTTTCTTCTGAGGCTCCTCTTCTTGGCTCCTTGTAGATGGCTGCCTTCTCCCACCATCTTCCCATGGTCTTTCCCGTGTGCCTCTGTGTCCTGATCTCTTATAAGGACACCGATCCTGTTGGATTAGGACCCACCCTAGTGACCTCATTTAACCTTAATTTAAGGTCTTTAAAGCCCTTATCTCCAAATACAGTCACTTCCTGAGGTACTGGGGGTCAGGTCTTTAACATAGGAATTTTGATGAGATGCAGTTCAGCCCATCACAGTGGGTAACTACCTACATTGCCTGGGGTTAAGGCTTGTTTCATAAGTCAGTGCTGCAAACTCTGTTTATCTTCTTTGAACTCATCTTCAGATCTGAGCAATGTTGACAGAGCCCCTTTAAGCATGCATTTAGATGGTAATTGAAGCTGGCAGTGTGGAGCCTGGATGCTAATGCAGATTCTCTTCTCCCTCTTCGCAGTCTTGCATGGGCTGGACCAGGCCTGGGGACCCTTTCCGCAGGATGTCAAAAGGTCCTTGGTCCCTGGCTCTACATGCTGCAGCCTACTTTCACAGACTGCTTTTCTACCACAAATGAGTGTGCCCTTGGAAGTCTATGCCAGCATTTGTTGTAACTGCTCTCTAGTTAGCGCCAACCTAGCACCAAACAAGGTTAGGGCTTGTGCATGAGGCTGGAGAAAGAAGACCAGTGAAGGCTTACAAACTAGAACTGCATACAGCTGAAGAAATCCAGCCCCAGTAACAGACTGCAAGGTAGGCCAGTTGAAGAATATCATTCAAGGAGCTCTGCCTTCGAGGACAGATGTCCTTTTCAAAAATATACAGCAGAATCATTAGACTACTGTGGAGCTGTTCAGAGTAGATTCCTCTTGGAAAGAGCAATACTGGAGTCGTTTCTGGAGATAAAATAAACTTGGGTTTACAGGGTTGACACGCCAAAGATGTTCTTCCTTTCCTTCAGTTTAATATGTCTTCAAGTGAGGTCCCCAGCCACCTATATTGAACCCACGCAGGGTTCTTAATAAAAATATAAGTTCCTATGTACTACCTCATGCTAACCGAGTCAGGATCCTTGGGCAGACCTAGGAATCTGAGTTTTAATCTTGCCTTGTGTAATTTTTATCCAAATTGATATGTCCAAATCACTGTTTAGTAACCACCTGGAAATGTAGGAGAGGCACCTCCAGGTGCGTGGTTCTGCCTGGACTGTGGCTTCATGATCCACTCAGCCTCCCCATGGGTGTGGTTCACCGAGACTCAGACAGACTGACAGTCACCAAGTCCCTGTACCATACAGCCAGCTCCTGATTCACCCCCTCCAGGGCTCTGCCCACAACTCTCATTTATCTCTCTTCCCTGTCCCTTTGTTCTTTGAAGTCACAGCTTGGATCACCCCAAATTAAAAAAAAAAAAAAGCGCCTAAAAGTTTTCTAATCCTGAGATGACTCAATGTTGATGATGGTGTGGTTAGTAGAAGGGGATATTCACACTCAGATGCTGGGAGTGTAAACAGGTACAATCCTTTCCGGAGGGCATTTTGGCAATCTGTAGTGAGAAACTATGAATTCTATTTCCAGAAATGAACGCCAAGGGAAAATGAGAGACTCTGGCAAAGACTTATATTGAAGAATATTCATCAGAGCCTTGCTTTATAATAGTGATAAACGGTTAACAGATAGGGAACTTGTCAAATTCATAAGATTAAAATATTAGGTAGTCATTAAAAATTCTGCTGTCATAAAATACCTAAAGATTAAAAAGTACTTTTATGGATTTTTTTAAAAGATGAAAATCTCTATATATAATAATTCCAAATCCCCCTCCCCCAAATTTCTCTATCTGAAGAGAAATATACCTAGTAGTTAAATATGATTATCTTTTGATCAGGAGCTTCCATAAAGAGAGAAAAGAACATTGTCCCTGAGGACAACGTAAGCTAAATCTTCAGCAAACTCACATTAATTTATTGCCTTCATTTTCACTCCAGCTGAGATCAGCCAGCCTGAGTGAAGAGAAATTTGGCTTTGTGGCAGAGATGGAAGTAGGAAATTAGAAACCAAACACTTTATGGTGGTGACTCTCAAACCTCAGTGTGTAAAAGGATCAGTGTGTAAAAAAGCTAGCTAAAATGCAGATTCGTTGGCCCTACTTCTAGAAATTTCTATGTAAGAGATGAGACTTGATATCTTCATCTTTTAATGATCCCCTGATGTAGTTTTGCTGCAGGGAAGCTGAGGGTATTAGCGTCTGTGGGGAGTAGCTGGAGAGAGATCCCTAGGGGAGACCTGGGGAAGCAAAGGGTACCGGGAAGCTAGAGGAAGGGCAAAGGAGGTGTCAAACTTTAACACCGTTCTTTTATTTTCCATATAAACTAGGACTGTTTACTACAATAGTAGGACTACTGAATAGTCTGACAGCACTTTGTAAGCTAAACTTGAGAACATGGCTATCATTTTAAACATGATATCTAGTGGAAAATATGTTTCAAGTTTTAAACATTTTTTTTTAAATTTTGAGAGAGAGAGAGAGCACAAGAGAGAGAAGGAAAGAGAGAATCTGAAGCAGGCTCCATGCCCAGTGCAGAGCCCAACCAACGCTTGATCTCACAACCATGAGATCATGACCTGAGTCGAAATTAGGAGTCAGATGCTTAACCAACTGAGCCACCCAAGTGCCCCATGTTTCAAGTTTTGAACAACTTGATTTCATGTTTCAAGTTTGAACAACTAATTCCCATGTGAACATTTGGGATTCAATTTGTTCCCATATAGGCAACTATCTGTTATAAATTCCATACCACAAGGTTCCCAACCAGAACTTGGAAAACCACCCCAACTTTGATGTAATAATTTAGAGGCCCTTCAATTTTTCACATTGACTTTGGCCCATTTATCAAAATAGAAAAAAGATAAATGTATTTTTGAGAAAAAAGGACAGATAGCCACTATTAAATATAAGATTGAGGGAGGCCTGGGTGGCTCAGTCAGTTGAGTGTCCGACTTTGGCTCAGGTCATGATCTCGTGGTTCCTGGGTTCAAGCCCCGCACCAGGTTCTGTGCTGACAGCTCAGATCCTGGAGCCTTCTTCAGATTCTGTGTCTCCTTTCTCTGACCCCACCCCACCATGCTGTTACTCTCTCTCCCTTTCTAAAAAAAAAAAAAGATTGATTACATCCAATCTCAAATTAAAAACAAAAAAACTACAAATCAGATTTGAGCCTCTATGTTCTTTTTACAAAGAATTTTGGATTCTTGCCTTTTTTTGGAGAAGGATAATATGAGGAATAAGGATATAGCTTAGAAGTTCCATTCAGCTTTCTTAGTTTTGAATTTGGAATGGTCCCTTAAAATTCTACAAATTCCAAATTCACTAACTCTAAAGAATAAATTATTGAACAAATCTCTTTTGACAGGCATGGAGTAGGAAATAATGAAAACTGCCAATGCTGGATATGTACACAGGCAAAAGTGCTGTTGCACATTTACAATTTGATGGTAATAATAAGCCGTTTAAAAGAAAGTTCAGCTGTGAGTTGGAACCGTGTTTGAGAAAGTTGTCAACAAGAGGTGAGTTGGGATGGTAGTTGTTTCCATGTCTGTCTGGATCGAGTGCAAACAGTGGTGAGATTAAAAAAGCTCCAATAAATAAATAAACTCCTAAAATACCACCCTGTCCTCATATTTAATTCATGTGCAAAATAAATATAAAAGCCCCAATTAAAGGCCCCGAGAGCTGAGCTAGATGGTCAGTTTGAGCTACTGAGGACTGAGGGTGTTTGGACTAGATTTGTGATGTTTCCGATTTTAATAATAAAACCCTTGGTTCAAACAGTCCTTTGCTGTTGCAGAAGTGGAAGCCTGGTGCATCAGATTGGCGACCCTTGATGACATCAGATTGGGACACTTACATCAGTTAGGATTCTTTAATTCCAAGCAACAGAACCTGATTTGGGCCAGTTTTTAGATAGCTGGGGAAGCTAAAGAAACAAACTTCAGAAAGGACTGGAATCAGGGATGCTCTGGAGTTCTGGGTAGCAAGAACTAAAGGACAGTTTCTTCAGGGATTGTCACTGGAACCACACTTGGTGTTCCTTAGTTCTGATTGCCTTGTTTGGGTACCATGTCCATCCCTTGATGCAGAAGGATGGGAACATTTTCAGGTGCGAGAGGATGGCTAGCAGAAGGGAGTTGATTGTAGGAAACTAAAATATGTCCACTACTGTCCTTTGAGGTTTCCTCCAACCCCTGTATTCTATGACTACTGTTCCATTGCTGTTCTTACTTGCTCTCATCACAAGAAAAAAAGTTCTGTAACTATGTATAGTGAAGGATGTTGACTTGTGATCATTTTGCAATACATAAACACATTGGATCATTTATGCTATATACCTGAAACTAATATAATACTGTATGCCAAATATATCTCAATAAATAACAAAAAAAGAGAAAGTGTTTTGTAAAATTAAAAATCTGTACTAAGACACTGATTAAGATGGAAAAATATTTGACCAATCTTTCCCCTGCCAAGAGAAAGAAAGAAACAAAGAAAGAAAGAAAGAAAGAAAGAAAGAAAGAAAAGGAAGAAAGGAAAAGAAAATAAAATTAAATTTTCACTTGCAACAGCAAATCAAGGTGGCCCCAGAGAGCTAGCTGAGCCTCTAATTTCAAATTTTAATCTCAGAAAATAGCAGCACCAACAAAGAAGTAAAAATAAAATTATGGGGATAATAGCAATGTCTTTTGCAATTGCTTTTTTATTGAATATGTATTAAGGGCTCAGATTTTTGGTCAGATCATGATTGAATTTGTGTGACACTGGGTAAATTTCTTAATCTTCCCAGGCCTCAGTTTCCTCATCTGTAAAATGTGAGTCATTGGGTTTTTATTGGGCTGTTTTATGGGAAATGCTTTTTACCATGCCTTGCCTTAATAAACGATAGTTATTGTCATTATCCCGAAAGGGAATTTTATCTCAAATGTTAATCATGAATATTTATAGTCACATTTTAATGAGTTCATTTTCATAAATTCATTAGAGCTTGGAGACAGGACGAACAGATAGATATTCTCGGATTCTCAGCAACCGAGCCCAGGAGACTAACAAAGTGAACGCTGGTAATTCACTGAAGATGCAGATTTGTATTCCAGGAACACAGGGACCTGTCACAGAGACTGTGTCCAGGGACACAGCTAGCGTTTCAACTGGGTCAACACTGTAGAATGAATATTACAAATGCTCATGCCAAAGAGTTACCCTGACTTGTCCTGAAACAGTTTCCTGCCTGGTAACTTCCTCATAATGGCATGGATTCCCTATTTCTGTAGGAGTTTGATGCAATCAAAATCTGTACGGCCTCCGTCACTTGGCAAACTGGAGCAGTTGCTAGGACTCTTTGGCACATCACCGTGGTGACTAAAGTACAACTGAGTTTCAGGCCAGCAGTGTGTACTGGGAGTTATGACCACATGCTTCCAGAAGCAACTCCCTAAAGGATTTTTAAAACAGAGGGACTGAAGTCTGGGGAGAGAATGCCACTCACTTAGTTCATCGTAAGCACCTTATTAGGGATGGGAAATGAGGAAAGGAACTGTTTCTAATGCAGATTTACAAATCATCCACGTGTGACCAGATCTGGGTTGGAGAGGGAAAGATTCCTGTCCCTCCACTGACAGAGCACCCTTCCTTCCTTTGGAGGTTGAGAGCTGCGAATGCCAGTGTTCAAAATTTCAATGCCAGTTCTCCAGAATTCCCCCATCTTATTATTTCTAAAAGCGATGAGCCAAAAGCACTTGTTTACCAACTACCTACCTTTTTATTCATCACCATGTTGCCCACTGGTGCTCTCAGAAGAGAAGGGTGATTTGGTACTTCTAGACTCTACCTGGGGAGATATGTAAACACATGAAATACTAGGACCAAGTAGAGAGCAGTGTGCAATGTAGGCTCATTTTTGTGGCTCACAGTCCTGGTGGGTCCGGGCAGCTCTGTGAACTCTCCTGTACACTTGGCAAAACCCCTTGCTCAGCTGGAGATTTCAATCAGCAAGCTTATCTCTGCTTAATGAAACAGTGTCCAAATTTGTCACCAGGTCATGTTTGAAGGAACAGGCAATTTGTTGAAGTCAGTTCGGATACAGGAAATCCTGTGTTTACTACCTAGGAAATACTACATAAAGATTTGGATTCCCCCTCCCCCTCCCCCCTTGTCATGCTCTTTCCAATTGAAATTTAGCAACAGAGAAACGGCTGATAAGAAGAACGTTGCTCAGGAAATGACAATATGGTGATACCCGATTGAACACAATGGGGCTTACTTCTTTGTTTCCATCCTGGTTCTCAAAGTTGTCTGATAGAATCACTTCCTTCGGGGAGTCCAGTCACTCACAGGTTCATGTCTCTTGAGTGCTGATGCCTTTAGGGAGGCATTACCATCTCCCTGTAAATGTCTAAAAGGATATATGAGGGAAATGCCTGGAAAATACTTGACTCCTCCGTAAAGATGGCGAGGGATCATGTATAAACGTGACAATAAGATTCTCTAGGTCTCAGTTAATCTAACTTAATCGACTAAGTAGGCATGAAGTAGGCCTTTTCCTGAAGCCACGAGCTTAAGTAATAATATCTGTACTTGTGACTACAGGGCTTCCTCTAGGGGGCTGTAAACAAAATCTGATGGACATTACACAAGATGATGGAGATATGAAGTAGTATATTTAAAGGATATCAACAGAAGATATTGATAAAGCACCTAGAAGAAGGATGAGCAGATGTAAAGCATCATTGGAATGTACCCAGCACTGTCAAGAGTCACCAGTCTTGGAGTGTTATTGTCACATTGGCAAGGCAGGAATGGGCAAGATTCCTCCTTCACATTGACTGAGCTGTGAGATATTCCTGTAATTAACTGAGCTGTGATATTCCCGTACTCATTTTTTTTCCTGTTTTATTTTGGTTGTTTTCTCATTTTTAAGTTAAACTTTTAGTTCCGTTTTAGTCATTTCTTTTTAAGAAATGAAGGCATCCGCAAACATGCCTTTGCCTTGAGTACAGTTTTTGCTGTATTCTGTATGTAGTGGCTGTATTTTTGTATGTAATGATGCTATATTCATTATTTTATAAATAAGACTTGTCAGATTTAGCACATAAAAATACAAGATCCCCAGCTAAATTTTAATTTCAGACAAACATCAAACTTTTCATGTATGTTCTAAATACTGTACAGAACATGCTTACACTAAAAAAAAAAGATTTATTATCTGAAATTATAAGGTAACTGCGTGTCTTGTATTTTATCTGGAAAACCCTGTTATAAATAGATCTTAGATGGTAGCTTTGGTTAACTTTGACCTAATCTTTTCTGCTTAAACTTTTATTGTTAAATTCTATTCTTTTTGTGTACGTGTGTTTCATTTTCGGGAATGTAACCATAGGTGACTGGGTCCCAAATGGGGACAATTTTACTCCCCAGGGTTATGATTGACAAGGTCTGGAGACATTGTTGGTTGCCACAAGTTGGGGAGGTGTGTAAATGGGTAGAGGACTGGGATGCACACGACAGCCCTCACGATAAAGAATTTTATTTAGCACAAAATATAACACTGTTGAGAAACGCTACCATTAGCATTTGAAAAGGCAGGTTTATCTTTTAAACTGTATCTTTGTTTAAAATGTATCAATTGATCAACCTTGTCGATTGCATTAATATCATGTGTTTGTTGGTATATTTGATTTAACAAAGAAAGAGAGTGATATATTAAAGCGATTTATTCAATTTAACAAGTATTTATTGAGATCCTCTCTAGTATGTTAGATCTTGTTCCTGGAGCTGCAAATCTTCAGAGAATACAATAAACATCTCTGACTTTATGGAGCTTTTATTCTAAGGGATAGGGTAGGATCAGGTGACATAATCAATGATACACAAAACATGTAAGTATTATGAAGAAAAATAGAGCAGAGAATAGGGATAGGTGCTGGGATGGGTGTGGGTGATGATCGTAAAATGAGTGGCAAGAAAGTCCTTACTGAGAAAGTTAAGTTGGAAGGAAGGCGGGGAGGAGATGACAGAGAAAGTGATGTGATATCTAAGGGAAGAGTCGTTCAGGCAACACAAAAGCTCAGATGTAGCTCGCTGCTTGGTACAATCAAGGAAGAGGAAGCCAGTGCAGCTGTAGCAAAGGGAGGAAGAGGGAAAGTAGTGAGGATGAGGTCAGAGGGGTAACGGTGCTGGCAAGTGTCCAGATCATTCCGGGTGTAGGAGGCCACTGTGAGAACTATCACATTGACTTCTAAGTGAGATAGAATGCCTCTGGAGAGCTTAAGTAGAGTGATATGATGTTACATACGGTTTGAAAGCATCACTTTGGCTGTTGTGTTGGGAATAGACTGGGGTTGGGGGGGGGCAGGTGGTGGTGATGAGAGTTGGGGGAAGGATGAAGCCAAGAGACCACTTAGGAGACCATTGCCATAATTCAGAAGAGAGAGGATGGTGCTGTGTCCGGGATGTTAACAGTGGAGATTGTGAGAGCTGATTGAATTTATCAGGCACACGTACACATTGCTGGTGGGAATACAAAATGGTGCAATTCCTATAAGGGGAATTTAGCAATCTTGAGCAAAATGACCTATGTGTCTACTCTTTGACCCAGCAATCCTACTTCTAAGATTTTAGATTGGAAATATACCTTCAACAGTAGCAAATAAAGATGCAAACGGTTATGCACTACAATGTCATATGTAATTGGAAAATATTGGAGGTTGGTTGAATAAACGATGTTACCTGTACACGATGGAGTAGCATGCAGCTGTAAAAAAGAGTGAGGTTGAAGATCTATATGAATTGACACGGGGTGATTTCCAGCAGGTATTAAGCGTAAAGGACTCACTGCAGAAGAGCACATGTAGCATGCTACCTTTTGTGCAAAAAAGGGAAAAATAAGTAAACACACATATATCTGTTTATCATTACAAAAGGAACAAAGGAGGGGCGCCTGGGTGGCTTGGTCTGTTGGGCGTCCGACTTTGGCTCGGGTCATGGTCTCACGGTCCATGAGTTCGAGCCCCGCGTCGGGCTCTGTGCTGACAGCTCAGAGCCTGGAGCCTGTTTTGGATTCTGTGTCTCCCTCTCTCTCTGCCCCTCCCCTGTTCATGCTCTGTCTCTCTCTGTCTCAAAAATAAATAAATGTTAAAAAAAAAAAACAAAAAACAAAAAAAACAAAACAAAAGGAACAAAGGAAAGATAAACCAGAAAACACTAAAGTTGGATACTTACAAGGAAGGGTGGGGGTGGGAAGGGAGGAAAAGGGATACAGGAGAGAGTGACGCTTCTCTGACTACACCTTTTCATATAGTTTTGGCTTCAAAATTATGTTAGCAGCCTACATGTTCAAAAATAAAAATTAAATCATTGAGAAGGAGGAAAAACCTAAGTAACACCAAAATAAAATGGAAACAAATGGATCAAAATGTATTTCAAATGATTACTATACCCATCCTGAAGGGAGAGAAAGAAAAAACCAACCCATGTAATTTATGAACAGTTTTTGGTAATACATCCTCAACATGGAATAGAGTAGGATGTGGGAAGGGGAAGCAGAAGAAGAAGGAAGTACTAATTCTGCACTCTCTCGTAGGTTAGTTTTTTACATTGTTGTGCAAGAAGTGATTTTGAAACAAAGATTGTATGCTCGGGATGTGATTCCCTGGTGCCACCTATGCTGCATTCCAGCCAAAAATGTATAACCTTAAAATAACAAAAAGAAACATCATGTGAGACAGGAAACCATCAAAATCCTACAGAAGAAAACAGCAACTTCTTACTAGACATGTCTCTGGAGGCAAGGGAAATAAAAGCAAAAATGAACCCTTGGGACCTCATCAAGATAAAAAGCTTCTGCACAGCAAAGAAAGCAATCGACAAAACTAAAAGGCAACTGACAGAATAGAAGAAGATATTTGCAAATGACATATGAGATAAAGGGTTAGTATCCACAATCTATAAAGAACTTACCAAACTCAATACCCAAAACCCCAATAATCCAGTGAAGAAATGGGCAGAAAACATGAACAGGGACTTTTCCAAAGAAGACATCCAGATGACTAACAGACACATGAAAAGAGGTTCAACGTGACTCATCACCAGGGAAATACAAATCAAAACTACAATGAGATAGATACCACCTGACACCTGTCAGAATGGCTCACATTAACAACTCAGGAAACAACAGATGTTGGCAAGGACGTGGAGAAAGGGGAACCCTCTTTACATTGTTGGTGGGAATGCAAACTGGTGCAGCCACTCTGAGCATGGAGTTTCTTTAAAAAATTAAGAATAGAACTATCTTACATACAACCCAGCAACTGCACTACCAGGAATTTGTCCAAAGGATACAAAAATGCTGATTCAAAGGGGCACATGCACCCCAATGTTTATAGCAGCACTATCAATATGATCAAAGTATGGAAAGAGCCCAAATGTCCATTGTCTGATGAATGGATAAAGAAAATGTGATATACATATATAATGGAATACTACTTGGCAATGAAAAAATGAAATCTTGCCATTTGCAACAATGTGTATTATGCTAAGTGAAATAAGTCAGTCAGAGAAAGATACCATATAATTTCACTCATGTGAAATTTGAGAAACTCAACAGATGAACATAGGGGAAGGGAAGGAAAAATAAGATAAAAACACAGAAGGAGGGAAACCATAAGAGACTTAAATACAGAGAACAAACTGAGGGTTACTAAAGGGGAGGTGGTGGGGGGATTGGTTAAATGGATGATAGGTATTAAAAAGGGGACTTTTTGGGATGATCACTGGGATCTACTCCTGAAGCCAAGACTACACTGTTAGGTTACTAATTTGAATTAAAAAAAAAAAAAAGGAAAGGAAAAATCAGACTAACATGAGGAAAATTATAGTTAAAAAAGCGGGGGGGGGGGGAGGGGGGGGGGGTGGCGGGGGACTTGTTTACTTGTCTTGTGGTGCCCTTCGATCTCCAAAGCCAGCAATCACATTTCTCCAACCTCTGCTTCTGTCCTCACATCTCCTTCTCTGGCTCTGGCTCTCCTGCCTCCCTCTTATAAGGATACTGGTGATTACATTGGACCCACCTGGATGATCCAGGATAACCTATCTCAAAATCCTTATCTTATTTACACCTGCAAAGTCCTCTTTGCCAGGTAAGGTAACATACTCACAGGTTCTGGGGATTAGGACATGGACACCTTTGGGGGGTGTATTATTCTGCCTCCCATAGGACTAATGCTCAAAAACGTCAACATCATAACCAACAAATACTAAAAAGTCTAAGAGGCTGGAAAGAGGGGACAACTAAAGCACTGTCTGGCCTTGGACTAGACCCTTTTCTGGAGGGGAGAAATACTATAAAGGACATTATTATATCAACTGACAAAATTGGAACTTGGGTGGTTACTTAGATAAAAGTATCAATATATTTATGAGGTTGATCAATGTACTGAGGTTATTGAAGAGTATATCCCTATTCTTTTTTTTTTTTAATTTTTTTTTTTTCAACATTTACTTATTTTTGGGACAGAGAGAGACAGAGCATGAACGGGGGAGGGGCAGAGAGAGAGGGAGACACAGAATCGGAAACAGGCTCCAGGCTCTGAGCCATCAGCCCAGAGCCTGACGCGGGGCTCGAACTCACGGAGTGCGAGATCGTGACCTGGCTGAAGTCGGACGCCCAACCGACTGCGCCACCCAGGCGCCCCTATATCCCTATTCTTAAGAAAGGCACACTGGACTATTCAGGAATTAAGGGCCATGGTGTAAGCAAATGGTTCAGAAAAAACATGATGTGTGCATAAACACACAAAGACAGAACAAGAGAAATGATGAAGCAAATGGGGCAAAAGTTAACAATAGGTGAATCTGAGAAAAGGCAATAAGGTGTTCCTTGCACTATATCTACTTTTGCAACCTTTTTCTAAGTTTGAAATTATTTCCAAGTAAAAAAAACTTAAAAAAAAATCATCTATCCAATCTGTCCCTTAGTCCCAAACTTCTGAGTTTATAGGTCTGAATGCCTCTAAGGATGAGTGAACTCAGTATCTTAGGAGGTAGCCTGTCCGATGGCTGGTCAGCTAACGGAGTCTGAAAGTTCTCTACAAGCTAAGAAAAATGAACTCAGTCTGGGTGACTTTCACCCCATTGGTTACAGCCCTTTTGTCTGGTAAAATACAGAATAAGTCTTCTACTTCTTCAAAGATGAGGCCAGCTGTCATATCTCCTTAGTAATTTGTTCTGCAGGCTTAAAGCTTCTTGTCAGTGGATGATTCTGAGTCAGTTTTTAAACCTCCTCACCAGGATGCATCTTCTTTTGTCAGAGTTGCTCTTAACACGCAGTGTCTGTGAGAACACAGCGTTCAGCTGGGCCCCTTCACTTCGTTTGATTTGTTCTTTCCTCCTCTTCCAACCACACTCATCCTAGGTTACCACAACCTCTACAGGGGAAAGCCATGTTAATGACCAACACTGATTTTGTCACTAAATCAACACATTAAGTGGTTTTGGTGCAGCCCCAGTGGGGCTCTGAGATCAGCGTTACTGCAGTTACCTGGTAAAACAAAAGGAAGCCCTCAAGTGAGTTTCTTTGCTGCTGAAATAGAATCTGCTCTAAGCAGTTGCCTTTCCACCTCCCCTTCCCAAACAGCCAGGGCAGAGGTCATTAAACAGTGCAACTGGGAGAATTTGTTTAATTTTAGTGACTCGGCTGCAGTGAATCCCTAGCATCCAGGGACTTGGAGCCTCAGAGGCAGGACTACAACCCCCTATGGTGGGACATTTTGGAACTTCCCAAAAAGGTTTAGGGCACTCGCCTAGGGTTACAGCTCCCATCTGATGGCAATAGACAAACTCTGGAACTCAGTTCCTAGATTCTAGTGTTGCTTAGAAATCTGTGCAAGGGAAGTTGGGGGTAATCGTGTGTGAGAAAGACTTTAATGACTACAGATAATTTCAGGACTGATCAGGCTGATGGATCAGGCTCACCTTTGCCACATTCTTGTGAGGGAAAGTCAGTGATGAGGGTCACCTTTGCTATTTTCTTTTGAGACAAAGTCAATGCTAATTGTCCTCGGAGCATCATTTCCCCAGATCACGTAAGAGAATCTCCTTTCTTAATTGCATTAATCCTTTCCAGAGACCCCATTTCTAGCAGCGCCTCTAACAGCCGTTAGAAGACCGAGCTTTTAGTGTGAACTCACCAGCCATAAAAATGTCAGGTCACTAAACAGCTGTTGCTTTTCAGGGTCAAATAGCTCACATTCAAGGCAGTAGGAGAGGACTGTTTTCTGCAAAAGGCATTTTACGAGAATTCTTAATAATGAAGCCTTTATTATGGTGGAGGTTCGAGGGAAGAAAGACAGGGAGGGAAAAAGGACAGGCTCTTCTTGTGAGCCTTCTAATGACAGTCAGCTTGTAGTAACCATCTTAAACTGGAAATCCTAAAGGCTTATAATCTGAACTGCCTAAGCTTGATTAGCTCACTAGTGATCAGCCCTTCCTTTTATTTTCTGACTCTCCCCTCCACCCCTCTGCTTCTCAAGTAGAGTTAAGGAATGGACACAAAGATCCTATTGGTCTAAGAGTTAATCAGGAGGTTTTAGAGACAGGGCTGAAGTCTCAAAGGGTAGTGGTCTGAATGGAAGTCCAAGAAAGTATGAGAAACTACTCTGCTGGGCTTTTTGTGGTGATACACACAGATGTGAATGAACTGGGGGAAGTCAACGGGCACGATAAGTCATCAAAGGGAGTTTAGCAAAAGGGGGCATGTAAAAGGGAGTAGGGCAACTTGACCTGACTTGGTAGGGAAGTGTCTTGGCCATCCATACACGGGCTTTTCTCTTTTTATGCAGCTGGTAGAGACACCTCCCTCTCCCCTGTGTCTGTCTTCCTGAGTCGTCATTGCTCAGCACTACAATCACCTCCTTTCTGGGCACCCCTTCTCATCCCAGGACAGTCAGGGTGCTTCCCAAATCTGATTAGACTCAGGAAAGTTTCTCCACACTGGAGGTGGGGGTAGGGGAATGGGGGCAAGGACACTAACAAGAGATGCTCACCATCCCATGGTCGGGCGAGGTGGGGGGGGGGGTGCTGCGAGTCCTTCGCCACAGCAGTGTAATGGGTGTAAATGAAATGGGAGATGGCATCGAAGATCAGTACAGAATGGTTTCTTCCACCTTCCAGTAAATGAAACTGTAGGCATAGAAGCATAAAAAACACTTTATGTAAATGAGAAATTTATACTTGGGAACCTCTCCTTTTCCCATGGTGGCGTGGGGGGGGGGCGCATATCAAGGTTTGATTAAAAATAAGGATCTCCTTTGTCAAAAACTCTTAGTGTGCAATCCTATGTCCGTGTTGTTTGTTTGACACCATGGAAACATAGTTGAGCGGAGTAGACAAAAGCGTGTCAGGGAAAAGACCAAAGGTTAGATCTGAGGTTTCCCCACCGCCCCCAAGACTAGTGAAAAATAATTGTGACTGGTCTTTGCTATGGAAAACATGAAAATCCTTATAAACAGGAAACTCCTTCCTCCGGGGGTTCCAAACTCTTTCCAAGGTAAAGAATTAGAGATTTTAAGCCATCTCTTAATTATAGACTCACCAGGCTTTTAAACTTCAGTAGAGTTCATATTAATAGGGGCACAGGGCTATAGAAACAAACCAATGTATACAACACTTTGAGAAAATGGGCACCTAGACCAACATAGTGATGATCTATAAATGACTCCAGTGTAAAAAGCCCCAGAACCCTGACTTAGACCTACACATAGTCCAAAGGTTCTTGAAGATAGCTAGTGTTTTTGGAACTGAATGTTATCAAGTAGCTGTTAAGCCTTAGTAGTTCTTATTTTAGGTTTCCTACTTGGTAAGCAACAGTTGATGTTATTAAAAAAAAAATCATAGAAAATTCTTTCAGAACTCTGAATAATTGTCTAAACTGGTTTAATAAAGATTATCATTTTGCCTCACATAAACCTATGGTAGGTTACAGAAAATGGGCAAAATCTTGGAGGAGTCAGATAGCTTCATCCTTTTAACAGAAACATATTGTACCCCAGAAGTTATTTTTTTAGGGTAAATTGAAGACATAAAAGGAAACACAATGATCTAAAAGTTTCCTATTTTTTTCCATATGCAATACTCCATAAGCAACTGAGGTTTAGATGGTTTTGTATGTAACTCCACCCTCAAATGTATAAATTGGTAATTGTACATTAGTTTGTAGTTTGCAATAAAATATCTAACATGCAGAAGGCTCTCTCCCACCTGAAGGCCAGCATAAGAGAAAAGCAGTAGTCTTTGGATACCATGCAGTATCCATTGACTAGAAGAAACGCAAGGTGGATGGCAATGTTTAGACCATCATGAGTCCATTCCAAAGATCAGAAGGGCTTAGGTCCTCTATCAACCACCAGGCCAATTTGTTTTCAGCTTGACTTCAAATTGGGCTGAGGATGGCCAGGCAGCCCAAGTGATGTGGCCAAGAAAAAGCCCAATTTTCAGAAGATACGATGCACATCCCTTGTTCTATACAGGTGACACTTCTGATACTGACGTGTATCCTATATATATTTTAATGTTTTATTTATTTTTTGAGAGAGAGCGTGAGCAGTGGAGGGGCAGAGAGAGAGGGGGACAGGATGTGAAGCAGGCTCTGTGCTGACAGCAGCACGCCCCACACGGGGCTTGAACTCAAGAACTGTGAGATCATGACGGGAGCCACCCAGGTGCCCCTAATAAATTAATTTTAAAAAAGGAAATGCTTCAAAATAAAAAAGCCTTTGATTCTAGAGACTAGACATTCTTTTTTATACCCCAAGTTGAATTATTCACTAGTAGCCCTATTGGGCAACCGTATAACTCTATGGAGTCATACAGAGAGGTTATAGAAAAGTGACAGAAAGAGGTAGCATATGTCTGTGGACATATCAGATGCTACCATAGCAGAAAACTATACCCTTCTAGGTCCAGCCCGGATGTACAAATTTAAAAATATGTATTTTTGACTTACTAAACAATTTGCAGTATTTAATAGTGCAAAGTAAAAAGACGTTTGGCAATGTTCTAATGACTCATCGAAAGCATATACATACACCCAATGAATTCATCTCTTTATTGCATATTGCTTTTTTAAAAAAAAATGTACAATCTCATGACACAACATTTTTTTTCTTGGTACTGTAACAACAGTCTTGCACCTAAAGACTAAGTGGTTCCAACTACTAAGCTAATAAGATACAAGACATATAATTAAGTTTACAAATTATAATGCTTTCTTTTTGGCATTAATTTAAAAAAACAAACAAAAACCTTTAAAATACACACCCAAGAGAGAAAAGTGGCTACTTACACCAGCACCAATCTAAAAAGTAGATTTTTTTTTTTTTTCCAACAATGGCACATGGAATTACCTGCACAAAGCTTTTGGGAAAAGAAACCAAGAATGGAAATGGCAAAGGAGGCCTACCAGGATGGCCGTATCAAAATGAGGATGATTACCAAGGGCAAGAGGGACAGGCTACGCGAACTTGCTCCTTTAGGTGACACTTCATCCACTTGTCCATTCCTTAAACTGTAAAACAAAGCCATTTTCAAAATACAGTTCCAAAATTGAGCCAGACCAAATTTCTCCTGCTATGAATAGAAAAGAAGATAGAGGCACTTTAGTTAAGGAAGAGACACATCCCTCATCATATCCCACTCCTCATCTCCAAGCCTTTTGGAGCAGAGTCTCTGTCTGCACCTCTAACTGGGTGTATCTGCAGACCTTGGTAACTAGGGGCTGGGGAACACAACCTCTGCTGTGTTTTTATGACTGTTTCATGTGCTAGAGTCATTTACTTGCCTAAAACATGTAGAAAGTCTCTAAGTTCGCAATGAAGGGGGACAAAACGTAAAACCACTGCTCTTGACAACTCGTTGAGCACTACTTCACAGCTTTCACGCAGTGCAGGGCCTCGCCGTCTGCACTAAGCATTAAAGTTCATACAAAGTATTTTTAAATAGCATGATTCCTGTACAGCGCCTATTGGTATTCTATTCACCCCTTTATCCCCATTAGAACATGAGCTCCTTGGGGGCAGGGACTTTGTCTTGCTTATCACTGTAGCCCTACTAAGCCTGGCACATAGTAGGTGTTTAATAAATATTTGTTAACTGACTGAAAAACTCAATTTCGTGAGTCAATAATGTTCTAGTGCAACAGGACAGACTACTCTCTCCACAGGAAACCCAACCACAACAGGATTGATAGAAAGAAAAGAGAGAATCTTAGCCCCTCCCTCCCCCACTACAAATAAATAAAGCAAAGCCAAAAAAAAAAAAAAAAAAAAACCCAAAAAAACCAAAAAAAAGTAACAGTCCTCTTTATATATAATTTAAGGATATTAAGAGTTGGTAGGTTAATGGTAAGCATCTATATTTTATTTTCTAATGTTCATTGTTTTTATTCATTTCTCCCTGAGAGCTTTATCTTTTGGACTGAAATTTTACAGGTAGCTTTACTGACACACAATTTAAAATGACAACATATAAACAACAAACCATTTCAAACATACTTAGAGATAAATAGATCTTGGCATCTCTGTTGGTGTTGTTGGCATTTTGTGCATTCGTTAAGTGTCCTTTAGTCCAGACTCATATTGACAGAAGATGCACCCTTGTCCTACAAAATAGAAGATACAAAAAAAAAAAAAAAAAAAAAAAGGCACCCCATAAAAAAATTTAAATACTTTTTTATCCCTTCAGAGAATTCCTCCTTTTAGGTCTTGGGTGGGAAATTTTATTTTTAAAGTTTATATATCTACATTGTTAGAACAACAAGCACATTCTGGCGATCTTGTTTTTTAACAAGAGCGTGAATTGCATGTAGATAAATAGTGTTCTTTTCAAAAGCCATGTAAAGAAATCTTCAAGAGCGCTTGGCAGAGAACGCGATGAAATTAGGAAACAAAATTGATGCCCGAGTTGTAAATTCCTAAAAAAGAGTCTGATTGATATTCTACATAATTCAGATTGTGTGCGAGATATTCTCAATAAACATTTACAGCCTGCACCCCCACACCAATGTCAGAAATTCTAAGCTGGTTCCTCTTAATTACTGATGCTTTACACCAGCATCACATCGTCAACTATCAAAAACCATTTTAAATCTATATTTTTCCAACACCAGTTTCCCCAGTGAAAATAATTTCTAAGTATACCAAGCTTAGAAACCATAAAATATTTCTCAAGCCTTTTTTTTACTTTTTTTCTTTTTTTTTTCGCTTTTGTTTTTCTTTTTTACTCTAGGGAATGTCTCTGTCATCTCTTTCAGGAGACAGCATTGTGCTTCTGAACAGCCATGGTGTTCAAGGGAAGAAAATGAGCCATACTCAATATGAATGCATACACAAAGGGTTTCTGAGCACATACATTAACACAGAGTTTTGTTTTTAACCATACATATAGGTCTCCAGACAACACTCAGACTTCTATATACATTTTTTAATATATATGTACACATACATTTACATACACACACATTCACGCATTCACTCACAGATGAAGGAAGAAATTGCCACTGTTTGGATTGCAAGGCAGTGTAATGAAAAGTTCTAGTCACTTCAAAGGGCTGCTAATGGGCTTCCTAAAAAAGTATCCAAGGAAAATTAGAAATTAAGTTTTGTGACGGGTCTCTCTCGGCTGCTGTCCGTCATCTGGTTGGTAATACGCTTGCGGTTCCGTTTCAGTTTAGAAAGGTCTTTGTCAAACACTTCTCCTGAGCGTAAAGCTGAAACCAGGTCATCGAACTCTCCACCTTCTTCACTATTCTCTTTTGCTTTCCTCATTTTACGTTCCCTTTCACGCTGTTCTTTGAGCTGCAAATAGAAAGCAACCTCTTAGAGAAGCGTCAAAATGTTGTGCTTTGTTTTCGGTGGAGAGGAAGTCTGAAATATAGCGTTGCTTCAGCCACATCAACCCATGTGCATCTATGGCTGCTAAGCCCCCTGGACGTCACAAGACAGGGGTAATTGGGACATGAGGTCTCATTTGAGAAGCAAGGAATAATGATGAAAAATGACCACTACTCTGTGATTAGACACTCATCGTCTAGAATCTAGGTAAACCTCATGATATTCTAGTTAGAACAAGAGCAGTCGAGGCAATTCATATTTCTATAATGGAACCAGAAAGTTATCGCTATTAAACAGACCCCAGATATTGTTTTCTATGAGACACTAAAGCAAATGCTCATTAGGCCACTCTCCTTACATCAAAGGCTTAGCTTGAATTTCCTGTGGGTGCCTGGAGCCTGCTTCATACAATTTACTACTATTAAAAGCCAAATTATACATGTGCATTTTAGAAAACTTAGATAATTCATATAAACAAATGAGGGAAAATCATTCTTAATCCTACTGTTAAGAGATGAAGCATTGTGAACCTTTTGGGGGTATAGCCCACCACTATCATTTATCCTTATTAAAACTTACCTTATTAAAAAAGAAAAAGATTTCATATAGAAATACATTTATAAGCTTTTTTGTATCATTAAATATTCTTTTTTTTTTTTTAAGTTTATTTATTTATTTTAAGAAAGACAGAGACAGCATGAGCCGGGTAAGGACAGAGAGGCAGGGAGGCAGAGAATCCCAAGCAGGCTCTGCACTGGCAGCACAGAGCCCGATGCAGGACTCGAATGCACGAACTGTGAGTTCATGACCTGAGCAGAAACCAAGAGTTGGCCGCTTAATCAACTGAGCCACCCAGGCGCCCCTATTAAATATTTTTTAAAAATATGATTTTTAAGGACTGCATAAATATTCCACTATGTAGCTATTATTGCATTTAAAACTACTGCCTGGTTGGTAAACATTTAGGTTGTTTCCAGGTCGAACTACTGTAAAGACTACTATTCTCTTTGTGCAAATTTATGATTATTTCTTTAGAATAATTTGTAAGAAATGGAACTCCAGCATGCCCTCCCTCCTGCTGGCACATCGCAGCACGGTCTACAAACCAAGGAGCCGCAGCATTGAACTTCCAGGAGTTGGAAACGGCCAGTTTCAACATTTTCTTACCTGAGCCTCCATGCGAGCACGGCGTTCCTCTTCCTCCTTCTTCTTTCTCATGTTTTCATTCTCTTGTTTGGCTTCCGACACAGCTTGGAGAAACTGATCAAAAATGCCAAAGAACTCATCCGGCTGGATTTTGCCAGCCTCTTCTCCGAAGTGTTTCACTGCTTTAGTAAACTGGAAGAAAGGAGGTTTTAAGAAGTTCAGTGTTGTGAGAGAATTCTGTGATCAAATAGAAATCTATCTCTCTAGAAGGAGTGAAGCGCAGGAAGAGTCAAATATAACTTGCTGGATTTTAGTGAGCCTGTATTTATCTTTGGCTGCTGAACAAGCCTATCACTCATGTCTAAAGTAAAAAAAATTGAATACTCCTCAACTTTTGAAACCATTTATTCGTTTCCACCTCATTTCAGCCTAACGCCAATGATTACCTACTATGACTTTTTATTAACTAAACAGTAGTAAAAACAAGAAAGCAAAATATCGTAGGGCAGAGCACTCAAGACATAAAACTAATAGCAAACTCAGCAGGGGTAGGGAAACTTGTACTTTTAACTTTTCTTTGAAGTAGTTTAATATCATTTATTGGTGCCATATGGTTAATATCAAAAACAAATGGGATCCAGTCCTTCTTAGCTGCTTTCCCTGATCATGTTGTGTAGCTGCTCGTGTTGTGATATTTCCTGGGTCTCAATTAGAAAACAACTGACCATGGGATCATTAATCAAACCCCTACTTTAGGACCGAGAATACAATTTTATTCCAAATCCTTTGTTTTGCAACCCCTTTCAATACAAATCCTCTTAAAACACCGTAAGAGCAAAATATTAAGGGAGAATTTTAAAAAGTTAATACAAACATATGGATATAGTAACAAAATAGTATCACCAGTCTCTTCAGTTCTTTCTTTTATTTTTTTTTTTGCATGTTTATTTATTGATTTTGAGAGACAGTGAATACCAACTAGGCTCTGCACTGATAGTTGGTCTCGAACTCAAACCGTGAGATCATGGCCTGAGCTGAAACCAAGAGTTGGATGCCTAACCGACTGAGCCATCCAAGCACCTCAACACCTCAAGTTTTCTTTTCTTTGATTTTCTTTCTTTCTTTTTTTTTGGACTGGTGAATGTGTCAGTTTATTTCATATTTTAGTTCTTTAAAGTGAAGTACACTTAACATACAGTGTTATATTAGTTTCAGGTATACAATGTAACGATTCAACAATTGCATATGGTAGTCAGTGCTCATGAGGAAAAGTGCAGTCCCCATCTGTCACCAAACGTTATTGTTCCCTGTGCTGTACTCTTCTGGTTTTACTTCTTCTGGCAGTTATCTTCAGAACTCAAGATCGCATGCTTTCAGGAGTCTTAGCAGTATCATGACTATCTAAATAATGTTCAATGCCAGTGATACTGTTTGCTGGAATTTCTCTTCCCCCTGTAAGGATCCGATGCTGTTACTCCTGAGCTACGAAGGGTGGTGTTTACAGCTTCAGAGTCAAATGAATTCCTAATCCCTATGCCTCATCAACTACTTAACATTTTCCAGATCTTTAATTTTCTTCATTTAGCATATGAAGTGTTTATGCACTGCCTCCAACCCATGAATTTCTAATTGCTTTTATTTTTCTTGCATTACTTGCCTTTATTATTTTTTTTTTCTGATATTTTGGTAGTACTATCTCCCTAAAGGAAACCTTTTCAGTATTTTCTTTTCCCCTAGTTTTTATGAAATATAATTGACATGCAGCACTGTATAAAATTAAGGTGTATGGCATGACGACATGACTTACATATATCGTGAGATGATTACCACAATAAGTTAACATCCATCACCTCATACACACACACGGAAGTGTCTACTCTCTTAACAACTTTCACGAAGAGCATGCAGTACTGTTCCCTAGAGTCATCACCTTGTACATTACAACCCCTATATTCATCGATCTTATCACTGGAAGCTTGTACTTTTTGATCACCTTCCTCCAATTCCCCCTCAACATTGATTCTGAGATAAAACTATGAAGTAATAGATGTGTGTGCACATGACATTTTATAATTGTTATTTCACATCTTTAAACGTATAATAAAAATGTGCTTTTACCATTTTTCTCTTCACTGAGTTGTTCTCAATGCTTTACTTATTTGGAAATAATCTACTAGACATCAGAGTTCTTTAGGGAAAAATACACTGTTCACATAAGCACAGAGCTCTAGCCTGCCTTCATGGCTTTATAAGCTAATTTCTAAAAGTTCTGGTATGAGCAAAATGGCATTAGACAGCCTACAACTGAGTTTCTAAAACACTCAAGTTCATGCACTTCAAGCCATCCTGAATGATCTTTTTATCTAGGAATTCTAGTGATGATGAAGTCATGTGTATTTTAGTCTTAAAAATCTGAAGAAAACTAGTCCCAGACTAATGTTCCCAGACTAAAGTTCCCACACTAAAATTTTTTTAAAAGTAGGTTGTGCACAAGCATGTGTTTTTACCTCAAAAATTAACTGTAGAGTTGATTCTTATAAAAATTCTTGAGTCCTTAATGAAGTAGACTCTGTACTGCCTGGTTTGGAGTGGGGGACGGGGAAGGGTCCCTTCCCTCCTGTACAGGAGGCACACATAAGACATGGGTGGGGACTATCACAGTGGAGGTTGCTGGCATCAGTCATGGGACTTTTAACAGCAGTCATCTGAACATATATTCTCTTTCCATTTATCTAATAATGTTGGAGGTCAGGTTTACTGTTGAGACTAGCTAATGTATCCTAATATGATCTTCTTCCGAACTTTAAGCAGTTGTGTGTGCACTTTACATAAACAATCATCTATATCTATTACTAAACAGGTGGCTACAGGGAATGACATCCATTACTCAAGTTTCAAAGGTAAGATCAAGTTAAAGCAAAAGAGTATTACGGCAACTGAGAGATGAGCACTGAGGAAGAACTCAACAGGGTGGCATAGGGGCCTGATATGATTTATTTAACTATGAGAAAGGGGGGGGGGTGAGAGAAAAATGAGACAATGTGCACATGTATATAAATGGGTATGTATTTTGGAAGAGGAAATAACGAGGAGTTGAGGTCTTGGTTATTAGCCAACGAAAACTTTTCTTTTAGAGGCAAACAGCATTTTAAATAGCAAAACTCATAAAAAGCACCGTATTATTAAAACATATGCCTCTTGTAATGAGGCTGTGAATTAAAGTGTATCTCCTTTAATAAGGTCTGCTGGAGAGTTCAAGAGGGAATATCCTGCCTGAAGTCTCTATCTCAGGAGAGCATATAACTTACAGCTACTAAGACACTTGGCCTTGGTCACACCTGATCTCACACTTTACCTGGCCTCTGGTTTTCATAATCGACTCTTTTCTGGTTTCCAGAGACAGGTACTTCACCCGAATATCAACCAAGAGAAAACTGCAGAATATTTTGTGGTTTTATACCATCCAGATACTTTGAGGTCTTGCTAACCTAAGGGCAACATAGGTTAGACAAAAAGGGGTGTGTTCCAAATGATCACAGTCCGAGATATGAAAATACAGAATACCTGGAAGTGTCAGCCCTGTCAAACAACACTCGGTATGCAACGGGAAACTTACCAGGTCTTTAGCTTCTGCTAGAAGGTCTTCGACATCAGAGAAGCTGAAGCTGGCTACTGTGATGAACTGGCTGACAACAGACACAAACTTATCTCCGGGTTGTGGGGGCTGAGACTTTTGATATTCCAGCTCCTTCAACACAGGAAATGGATAATGTCAAGGTGGGCTTCAAACGCAGATGCACACACACCTTGTCTAATTTTCCATATGCCTCAAATGTAGTAAGTCTGAATGGTGAACACATCGGAACCTACTCCAAACCATTTTGTGATGCCCTAGCTCCCTCTGCCCCTCTGCCCACAATGCCTGAGCCATGCCCAAGCCGTGCCCCTGTGCGCGCATATATTTGCAAACTGCAATGTACCAATCGTTGGAGCCCTTTATTGGTGTGATTTTTTTTTTTTAATTTTAGAGAGAGAGCACAAGCGGAGGGGGTGCAGGGCGGGGGAGGGAGGGAGAATCTTAAGCAGGCTCCACACTTAGTGTGAAGCCCGACGCAACACTCAATCCCATGACCCTGGGATCATGACCTGAGCTGAGATACCAAGAGTTAGATGCTCAATTGACTGAGCCACCCAGGTGCCCCTGAGATTTCTTACCCCAGCTTTAGGATATAAGCAGATTAGCACTGGGATACAATTAACAGAAATTAAATAAACAGCAAATTAGATTCAAAGGGTGTGTGACTGAAAGCAAGAGAATTTAATCTGTTGATACTCTGTGCTCAGAATTCTGGCTGCTTGGTTTTTCCTTCTTTCCCTCTGGCTATATTGAGGCTACGTGATGATATCTGGGTCAGTGGGATTTCAACTGTCATGTTTGGCACCATAATTGTCTCCCATTTTTATTCTTGTCTACACCATTCCGTTTTTGTGAACAGGCAGGCAGGAGTATTAGTGCCTTGTTAGTTATCCATATTCTCCATTACCAGGGTGATGAACATACAGATTATTCAAATCTAATTTTCGTAATTAATTTCAACCATTGCCAGATGCACTTTCTTTATCTCACCCTCTATGAGCGAGGGATTATTATTCTAATTGTACAGACACATAAATTCAGGTGTAGAGGGATTAAATTCTTGGCTCAGAGTCTAGTAGCTGAAACACGACAGAGCCAGAATTTGAGGTCAGATCTGTCTGACTCTGCACAGTCTCAGTAACAACCATCTTGCCTACCAATGACTTAATCTGGTTCTATTTCTATACGTGCTTTGGTGGAGGAACTACCAAGCAGGAGTGGAGAAGTCACAGGCTATGGTTCTGATTCAGCTCCACCACGGATTTGGTTCTTGTCCATGACAAGTGGCCTCGGCCTCAGTTCCTTCTTTGACAAAAGGCAAGCAATATCCATATCACCGTGAGAATCAAGGAAATAACAAGTAGAAATTTAGAAAGTATGGAACTTGCTTTGATTGGAATAAACTGCCACGATTCTAGGACTTTGGCCTTGCAAGTGAACATGTATGTATGTGAGGTACAGAGATAGGAGAGTAATTTGAAAGTATTTCATAAACGTACTATTCTCTTTCATTCAAAGGCAGATGATGAATTCCAACTTTGCTATCTTCAAGCAGTATAACTGAATTGTGTAAATCACAACTGGGATACATGAATATTTAGATAGGCCAAGGTCTGCCTCCCAATATTTCCTTCCAGGGCTACATCTTGACATGCATGCTGCCAGGGGGAGGGGAAGGCTCCTGTAGTCCCTTTCCTACGAGAAGTGTGTTAGTGTACATGACCCAGGTGCTGGACAGATTCAAGCAAAACCACCTTTAATAAACCCCAAACACAAAACCTCCTTGGACCCCCCTCCCCCCTTCATGTCTTGCTCTGAGCTAGTTTAGATGCAAAGGTCAGAGGATCCATTATCAGGCTTTAGGGCTGTGTCATCACTGCCACACTAGTCTCAAGAAAGACTTCCACCAGGAGGAAATGAGAACGAAGAGAAGGCTGTAAAAAAAAAAAAAAAAAAAAAAAAAGCCTCATCCCAAACTGCCCTGAGCCTGTTGGGCCTCTGAAATCTGAGGAGGACCATCCTACTCACTCACTCAGTGTCTTGACCCATTGGGGTTGGCAGAAATATTTCATTCAGTTCATCTCCCTTTCCTTTTGAAAGAGCATCCTCCCCATGCCCCGCCACAAAGGGGGCGGGGGGAGCCTTACAAGCTTCTGATTTATAAAAAACAGGAAAAGATTAGATATTGTGACTTTAACTTTTATTAGAGCTATGTCTTCCATGAAGTCAACTGCTGTCTATGGCAGGAGAAAGGAAGGAGGTTCTTCATGGCATTACTGATACACGACTTGAAAGATACTTAAGAGAGGGGCCACCTTGCTAAGCTGCCTGAAGAACAGTCTCCTTTGTCAAGTACCAGACCGGAGTGAGGATCACTCTCCTAAGCAGGTTTCTTGTCCTGACCGGCCCCTCCTCACTGGTGGCAGTGCTGTGTGGTATCCATGTGGCATTCTGCCCACACAGTCATGTTTAAGTGCACCCACTCCTCTGCCTCCAGCAGGGTGGCCTGCTTTCCTTCCACGGAGGCTCGGCCCAGGTAGTTTTGCACACCAGGGACAACCTCACTCCTATGTAACTAAGTTTACCCCACCCTCCTTTTTTTAGAATTAAAAAAATTTTTTAAAATTTATTTTGAGGGAGAAATAGAGAGAGAGAGAGAGAGAGAGAGAGAGAGAGAGAGAGAGAGAGAGAGAGAGAATCCCAAGCAATCTCTGTGCCGTCAGCACAAAGCCCAGTGCGGGGCTTGAACTCATGAGCTGTGATATCATGACCTGAGCAGAAATCAAGAGCTGGCAGCATAACCGAATGAACCACTCAGGCGCTCCTACGCCACCCTCCTTCTAAGCCACAGCTCGAAGTTCATCTCTTCCAGAAGAGAACCTTCCTCTAATCAATGCCAGTCATTCCACAAGTTTTGGACTAGCCAAGTCCACCCTTCTTCCTCAAGGCATTTTTGTAACCACTGTGCTTATCTGGACGTGGCCAGGCTGAGTAACTGTGAACGTTAGCTGGACTCACTGCTCTTGGCCATTTCAACACCTGGAGGGAAGGAGTCGGAATCATCGTGACCCCTTGCCTAGAAAACGGACCGTACGCCCAAGTGTCTACTCAATAAATACTCCCCAAAAGACCAACTTCAACACAAGAGAGGTGTTCCACTGCTCTACTGAGAGTGAACATCACTCACTTGTTTTTGTTTTGTTTTCCTTTGGCATGTCTTTAATCACATGCTCAGAACAATCCTTACAAATACGATCACTGGTTTTATAGTGACACACATTTTCAAGGCTTTTGTTATAGTGTGGTAGTCTGCAAAAATGACCATTAACTTCTTCCCTCCCTTTGATGCCTCCTTTCCTTTTTTTTTTTTTTTTTTTTTAAATACAATTTATTGTCAAGTTGGCTAACATATAGTGTATACAGTGTGCTCTTGGTTTTGGGGGTAGATTCCCATGATTCATTGCTTACATACAAACACCCAGTGCTCATCCCAACAAGAGCCCTCCTCAATGCCCATCACCCATTTTCTGAACATCACTTGTTAACAGAACATGGACACTGAGGGTATCCTTATCTGGCCAAACCCACTTTAATGAGTCCTGCCTTACAGGTGGGAAATCAGTGTGACCCTAGCTTCCCAGTTCCTGCTCCGGTGACACCCCAGGACATCCTGCAGCTGAGTCGCCAGGGTAACACAGCCAGCCTTTGCTTCCTTGTTGCTGCTGTTTTCCTTTTTCTTTTTTTAATCAGTAAATGTTTATCCTGGGCAGACCACCATGCTGGATATCATCAGCACTCGCAGCAGCGGCGAGACTGGGAATCAGAAGAAGAAACACGTACTTACCATCTCTACGGCTTTCAAGCCACTTCTCAAGGTACTTATTTCTTTGTCCAGCTCAGTCATGCTGTTGTAAATAGCAACATTTTAGTAACCAACATGCGACTTGTATGTATTAAATACATAATGGGTTCACATATCTCACGCTTGGAAGTCCACCCTAGTGTATTTTCAATGTTCAAAATTCCCTTCCATGCTCAGATCTCACAGAAAGATAAAATTTTAAACTTAAGCCATTTAAACGTGGACCTATGGTTTTTGTTTTCCTCAGCCAGTAGGTACATTTTATAGATTAAAAAGAGCAGAAATGCCTGTCATCTCTACAAAAATAATTCATGTTTCAATTTCACAAAAATCTCACTTAAGCCAATTATCACATGTAGAAATAAATATTTTGCCATACGTAGCTCCTTTCGAACAAGTAAAAGAAACCGCCTTATCCACAATCATGCTCACATTGTATTCTTCATAATTAGGGCACTGCTTTTCACTGAAGCTCTGGTGATGTGAGTATTACAAGGTGATGGCTTAAATTTCAATCAACAATGGTATTTCTTCAAGTTGTACTAACTAGATCTCATTGTCTCTTTTTATAGAGAAAGTTTCCTGGATTTCTCCCATATAACTTTCTATCTGAAGGCTTTTAGATCTCAGAGATTATAACATAAATCTTGTGGATAATTCAGATGTTAGCAAATTCACCAAAATGTCATTTACTTTAACATTTTAATTTCATGTCTCACATTTCTACCAAAGTCTACAAAAAGAGGGAAAAAAATTAACCTACTCTTCATCATACTTTTCAAATTCACTGCAAAAGATAGTTTTAAATACACACACACATTTATTTTTAAATTCTTTTTATTTATTAAAATTTTTTATGTTTATTTTTGAGAGAGAGAGAGAGAGAGAGCGAGCATAAGCATGAGGGGACAGAGAGAGGGAGGCACAAAATCCAAAGCAGCTCCAGGCTCTGAGTTGTCAGCACAGAGCACCATGCAGGGATCAAACCCATAAACCGCGAGATCATGACCTGAGCTGAAGTCGCACACTTAACTGACTGAGCCACCAGGCACGCCTATTTTTTTTAATTCTTTTAAGTACATTTATTTTGAGAGAGAGAGAGAGAGAGAGAGAGACAGAGAGAGAGAGAGCACAAGCAGGGGAGGGGCAGAGAGAGAGAGGGAGAGAAAGAATCCGAAGCAGGCTCTGTGCTCTCAGCATAGAGCCTGACGTGGGGCTCAAACCCATGAACTGCGAGATCATGACCTGAGCCGGAGTCAAGAGTTGGATGCTTAACCGCCTGAGCCACCCAGGCGCCCCTGTGCATTTATTTTTTTTTAAAGGGCCAAAAGCAGGAGGGAAGAACAACAAGGAAAACTGCCTGCTCTTCAGTCTCTGAAAAGTGGTGTGAAGTCTGTGGTGAAAGTTTGGCAACTTTCCATTTTATTTTTAGTTTCTTCATTTGCATAAAGACTGCTTTCCATTAAAAGGCTGCCTTGGTTTCTGAGAGTGTGTGCACATGTGAAAATTACTAGCAACGCCCTGACATTTACGTTCTATTTGCTTAGCCATGTTTCCTCATTAACTAAGAGTGCTCCTACCTGTATGTAACAGAACTACCTTTTAAAAGTACTAGTGAAACTGTATTCCTTTCTTATACTCTTAATAACCCAGAAAATTGGGTTTCCTGGTGGTTAAAAATTGCATGCAGGAATAATCCAAAGGAAATACAAAACATGTATGCGTGTGTGTGTGTGTGTGTATTCATATATATACATATATATTCAAAAGTATGTAACGTATTTCAGTGACTTGGGTAGGATTCAAACTTTACTTCGTATGCTACTCAGGGGAAAGCAAACAGAAGGACCCTCTTCACGCGATGCCAGCTGACCACCTCAATGGCTGAAGCACAGTCCAAGTGATTTAAAAGACTAAAACAATTCACGGGTAAGTACTTACTTTACTTTTGCTGCTTGAGGAATGTCCCGCAGTTCTTCATTTAGATTGAGGACCTTGGGGTATTTATTTTCCACAATGGTTATGAGATAGTGCAGAAGTGTAATATTCCTACAATAGAGGAAGAAAAAGTATTAAACATGGTTAATATCTGCATATGATTTGCATATCCAAGTGGCTGAACCTGCAAGAATGCTATACTCCTGCATTCATTTTAAAATTTGGAGATTCCTTTAAGGCAGGGATTCTCAAGAGAAGGGGATAAGGGGAGGGCCTACACGGGATTTACATAACTTATGATGAAAGGAAGCATATCTCTTCTAAAAGGGAAGGGGATAAGAATTACTACTTTGGCTCATAACAAACATCCTTCAAAATCTGGATGACAGAAATGAATTGGAACCACTGCCAGTGGGGACATAGCTTCACAGCGAATCCTCCCAAAGACAAGGTGTGCCTGAGGTTCATGACAACGGGATGGGGCCAGCCGGGGTGGGGATGGAGGGATGTTTATTTCACTGAAAAGGATAGCTATTTTTCAAATCTCAAAGTACAGAGCAGCAACTCACTGATAAGAATTTATTGATAATTCTCATTTAAGCTTTTTCAACTCTTCAATAACTCCCTCCCTCTGCCCCCCCACCCCCCAATCCTCTGACTCACTTTGTTAGCTTTTTTCCCTTCTGACTCGATTGTTTTGCTGTTGCAGCAAAGGACATTCAGGAAGTTAGAAGGCCTCCTGCTTTAGGGCTGGTCCTGGAAGTGGACCAGGACTGTGCCATCATGGCTATGACATCTTTGCAGCCAAAAATCCATTTCCTAATTTTAGCAACACTTGAGCTCCTAACTATACAACCCAGCTCCCTCTTTGGTGGTGACAGCACTGAACCCTGACTGACCTGGGTTGAAAAAGTGGATGTCTGATAACACTGTCTGTCAGGCAAAGCTGTAGCAGTCTGGTCCTGTTGTCCCTGACTCCAATGCACATTACAGTCACCTGGGCCCTGGATGCCTGGGCCAACCTGAGATTCATTTCACTGGAATGAGGTGGGGCCAGGCATGGGTATTTTTAAAAACTCCCTGGTAATTCTAAGAGCCAGGATCAAGAACCACTAGTCTACTGAAGGTTACCATAATCAGGAGGACACAAATGTAATTCTTTAAAAACATGTCCGTAATTTGTAGGCAATTTGTTAACTCACGATGCTACATCCCAACAGTCCCATCCACCCCCAACTACCATGAAGCAGAGTTGTCAAACCATTTCCTTTCCAACAACAACGAAATGCTTTCCACTTCTGGTTACCCTTGCATCTTCATAGATGCCAAGGCAATCCCATTCCTCGGAGTCAACTGACCCACACGTGCAAAAATTTTTTTTTCTATTTTTCTTGCTCTCAAGAAATAATTAGAAAACAATAGCTCAGCAAAGTAAATCGGTGGCTAATATTCCGGCCATTTCCTTTGCAGACACTGAGCTGTTATCCTTCCACTTCAATTCTGCTGCTCCCAGAAGCTGAGCATCAGCCCATGTGCCTGCTGCGTGAGGAAGTAAAATCCCAGCGACTGTCACGAGACAGAGCGGAGCCATTTCTCTTCACTGTTTCACAGAGATGCTTTGTGATTCGGAGGGAACTTAATTAACCATATACACTTTTCTTCATGTAGAAAGACTTCAACCTAGATCAGAGCACTCACATTTATGTGCTATCCAAGTAACACCTAATTCGACTGAATGTAAGTTCTTAAAGAATGAAAACAACAGCCACACATTTGATTTTTCGCTGGTATAACTGGAAACAAGCCTTTAATGCAGAGTAAATGTGTCCCTCATGTGCACTGTCCCACCCTTGTGCAGTTTGATAAGATTCAACTGACATTTAATGAGTGACTGCTTATAAATTTTTTTTTTTTAACATTTATTTATTTTTGAGACAGAGAGAGACAGAGCATGAACGGGGGAGGGGCAGAGAGAGAGGGAGACACAGAATCGGAAACAGGCTCCAGGCTCTGAGCCATCAGCCCAGAGCCTGACGCGGGGCTCGAACTCACGGACCGCGAGATCGTGACCTGAGCTGAAGTCGGACGCTTAACCGACTGAGCCACCCAGGCTCCCCAATGAGTGACTGCTTATAAACAAGGCACTGTGCTTAGGCACTATGGGTTTAGAAGACACTGGTACTATTTCCAGGGACCAAATATTCACAGGAAGAAGAGGGAAGAAAAAAACAGAAATATTTTTAATTTATTGTTTTGAAAAGGCTTGTGTATTAGATAAATTCTGTAGTAACTTCGATAAGCAGATAATCACATAGTAAGTGCCAGGTTATCAGTAATGGCTGATAGGTAATGGCAGAAGGTATTAGGGGAGGGTGGGGGGGAGAGAGAGAGAAGACCTAAATGGTAGTAAAGGTCTCTTTCCTCTCCAACTTATAAGCCCAGTTGAAGAGAACACCCTTCCTCAAAAAAGGTGACTGCTCTTGGGTGCCTGGGTGGCTCAGTCAGTGAAGCATCCGATTCTACAGTTTGGTTCAGGTCACGATCCCAAGGGTTGTGGGATCGAGCCCCATGTTGGGCTTTGCACTGAGCCTGCTTACGATTTGCTCCCTCCCTTCCTCCCTCTCCCTCTCTTCCCCTCACCACCCCACTGCTTGCATGGACTCTCTAAAATAAAAAAAAATAAAAATAATTAAAAAAATAAAAAAAAGAAAAAAGGAAAAAGGTGACTGCTGCTTATGTGCAGGTGAGATGTTGCAGTTACCTACTACAACCTACAAATAAGATCCATCTGTTGTTAGAGTAGAGGTGGGGACAATAGGACAGGTGTCAAATACCTGTGAGACCAAATACCTTGCTTGTGATCTTAGGCAGACTAAATGAGCCACTTGACATTGCCTCAGTTTCTTTATCTGACAGTAGGCAATGTAGCACTTGGCCCGTGCACTTCACACAATCAAATATGAAAGTGCTCTGGAAGGATCAAGTGCTCACATTAAAAATAAGGTGGTGATAGAACAGCTGGCCTTTGTTAATCTATCTCTACATGATGCAAAAAATAAGGTTTAGCCCTACAACTTAACACACTCACTGCTTATTTCTTTTTTTAAAGTTTATTTATTTGAAAGAGAGCAAGTGTGAGTGGAGGGGGTGAGGGGGCGGTGCGCAGAGAGAGGAAGAAAAAGAATCCCCAAAGCAGGCTTCATGCTGCCATCACAGAGCCTGAAGCAGGGCCAAACTCAAGAACCATGAGATCATGACCTGAGCCAAAACCCAGAGACAGATGTTTAACCGACTGAGCCACCCAGGCTCCCCCACCCTGCTTATTTCTTTATAGGATGGATTCAGGGTTGCCATAATGCTATGCATCACTAACCTTATAGAAAATATAGAGTAAAAAGCCCTTGCTAGTTAGGAATAATTAGGATGAACAGCCTATTTTTAAAAAGAATTTGGATGCAGAGAAGTTTGCCTTAGAGACAATTGGGCAAGTTGCTTTGAAGTCAGTAAGAACCTTAGAGAAACAGGGCTCTCAGGGAAACTGGTGTTACTATGCCTAATGATTCTGTTAATGACACCAGAGCATTTCCACCTCTCAGTGTTTCTAACAAGAATCTGTTCACTTTTACACTTTCTAGGAAGCATTCTGAGGAGTCTTGGGAGCAGCGGCTTAATACCAACAGCCAAAATGCACTTAGACCCCATCAGTTTTTATAGCCACTAGCGTCAATGTATAAAGGAAGACATACCCTAAAAGCCCAACAAGCTTCCCATCATCGGCTGTCAGTTTTCTCTTTTCCCCTAGAACACAGTTCTCTGTGGAGGGGTTGTGACTGGGAGAGGTCATGAGGAGACCAGCAGCATGTGGGTCACATTCTGTTTCTTGTTCTGGGGACTAGTTATACAGAGGTGTCCAGTTTGTGAAATTTAAGACCGGTGGACTTGTTCTTAGTGTATTATACTATAACAAAAAGTTTACCCAAGAAAACCCTAAAACTTAGACTAGCTGATATCCCTGGGGACTGAAAATGGATGAAGGATAATTGACCCAATGGGAATTTAGGGATATTTATAACTGTGAGAGAAGAGAGGTCACTTCTCTCTTGGAGAGAAGGAAAGAGCATGAGCAGGAGACCAGCAAACCAGAGGCTGCAGGATCAGGGAGGCCCAGGAGGCCCAGAGGGGTCCTGACCTAAGCTCCTGGATCCTCCAAGTGTTGGAAGATACCATACTTACTTGTCAATACTAGATTTTGTGTCAGCAATCTTGTTTAGGCTGGATATCTTGAATCCATACGCATTGCCTCTTTGGCCTTTGTTCATGTAATTTCCAAATGCCAAAACCACTTCTAGCAACTGCTTCAGGGCGTTGCTCCTAAACACCTCTTCTGAGCCAGAACGAATTGCTTCAAAACAAAGCACACATGAACACAACTACTACCACCAGGACTTTCCAGGGACACCCAGCCTAAATCCACACACCTGGGAGCAGACACGGACGATGTAAGCCTGGGTCACTAGACTACCAGGGAGCACTTACAAAACACCTAACCTAGAAGCAAAGAGCAAGGGGACAGGGAGAGCCAGCTCACGTTGCTCAAGAGACCCACAGCCGCACCAGCCTATCCTTTCTTAGTCCTTTTCTTGACTGGCTCATCAACTGTAAGCAGGGATATATGAAACAGTGATTGCATTTCCCACATTCCTCTGCAAACACTTTCTTGCCTGGTATGAGTAAGACTGAGAGGATAACTGATCAATTCTATTGACAGAAAAACTGGCCAAATGTGTTTCATGTTATAGCTTGCAGGTGTCCTCAGGGACTGGGGCTTGAGCAGGGTCCTGAGTCCAGCCTGCATTCTGTGGCTGTGTTCTTCAGATGCCCATTTTTTCAAACACTTAAAAATTTAATAGCCTCAAATCTTCCCTTAGAAATACCTAGTAAGGCACCATTGCAATAAAGCTGGCTACAGGTTTAATGCTAGTAGCAGTCAGATACGTTCTGACCAACATCCAGGATGTTAAAAGCCTGATTCTACAGAGGAGCTCGGGAGATGTGCTGTGGGCTCCAGAACCCAGGCTGGGCCACAGGGCCAAGTGCAGACATTAAGTAATTACTCATCACAATTTCAAAAGATTTTAAGCAAAAAAAAAAAAAAAAAAAAAAAAAAAAAAAAAAAAAAAAAAAAAAAAAATCACCCAAGGGATCCTGTTTACTACCTGCACTTGGGTTGCAGTTGCAAATGGGCACTTAAGATGAACATCACTTTCAATCTGGAGGCCTGACTTTACCTTCTACTTTAGGTTTCACTTCTGCCACACGCTCTGCAAACTTCTTTTTGAAGTACAGCGATTGCAGTCTTTGCTGGTAATGATTGATGCTGTAAGAGCAAGAATGGACTAATGAACATCTACTTAATATATTATCTATGTTCACTTAATGGATATGGAAGTGGAGGTGCCTTAGAGCACCACCCCCCCAACACTCTCACACACACACACACACACACACACACACATAAGCCTGCACAATTCCCCTGCTGGACAGGAAATGAGGTCACTTCACCTGGAGAGCCCATTTCCCTCTGACCAACAGGAGGTATTTGGGCAATGGCAGCAGGGTCCTTAGCTCTAACCAGGTCAGGCAACTGCTAAAAGAAAAGGAGAGTTGCCACCTCCCTTTCCTCAGAGTCCCAGCAGCTCTTGTGAAGACAGAAGAGATAAAAAGGAATGAGAATGCAAAACCTCCCCATTCTGCTGCACGTAAGGGGCTGTGTCCTATGTCTCTCCTATACTTAACTTTCCACAAAATTTGCCTTTGGCAAAGCTGTGGAGTAAAACTTGTCTCCGGCATTCTCTCCTCGTCTTCTCCCCACTCATGTCCCCAAACCTTCCTCTTTCTTTACAGTTAGCTCCCTATCTGCTCCCCTCAGGGCTGGCAGGCTGTGCCTTCAAGATGGCAACTGGTGACCAAAGATAAGAGGGTGCAAAGTGGTCTGGTCATCAGTAAGATAGGTTGCTGCTGCTGAGGGGCGAGGGCAGAGCATTCTTGCCAAGGTCTTCTGAAACCAAACCACTGCCTTACCTGCTCTCTAGTGGAAACTTCAGTCCAGTAGCCCCTCCTCCAAAATGATACCATATAATCAGGCAGACCTGGGTTTGCAGTCCAGGTTCTCCTCTTATTAGGTGACCTTTGGCAGGTAACTTAACTCCTCCATTAGATGGAAGAGAATACCTCCCTACTTACCAGCCCTCTTGGCAGGGCAGATGAGAGGATCAAGTGGGACGATGCATGCACAGAGCTAGACAATGACAAAATGGCAGCTACGCAAGTGACCATCTACCTATTGATACACAGGGTTGCTGGGCCCACTTGTCAAAAATCCAAAACCATCCTTTGTCCTACAGTACTATATACAAAATGACAAGTTGGGATGGACAAACAACAAAATAATTCTGGATATGGTAGAAACGTACAGCGAGAGATATGTTCACCTGAGCTACACTCGTAGGCCTTTGATATTCAGGGGAAGAGTGCTGCCCTGGGGGTGACTGAGAGTCTCAGGACCACTGGTCCTTGTCTAATGCAGAATCAAATTTCCAGGCCGAGGATGGCAAAGAGACTCAGCTCACATGCCAAACAAAATTATGAAGCAGTGGCTGCCTCTGGGCTTTCTGGAGAGGGGTTGAAAATGCTTGCCAAGGCTTCACGGGAAGTATGCCATGATTGATTAGAGATGTCTGCATGGGTCAGGATTTGACATGCAGACCCTAGCAGTTCAGTAATGTGGGCTCTAGGTCGACATTGCTGAGTCTATTTTTTGAGATGCTGAGGTACAGAGAGGAGTGAGATACGATTCCAAGAAGTCAAAGTGGTAAGGAGAATGACCCCGACTGGAACCAGGAAAAGTTATGACCTGTTTAGGTCCAGAAATAGAGGTAATTGTGAAGAAGCCCTCACCCTGGTTCACCCATGGGCAAGAACTCACATGAACAAAACAAATTCCACACAACTCAGGCTTCAGAAGATTTTGCAATTTAAAAAGGCTTCAAGTTAAGCCAGGTTATTGGCCCAAATAATTCAACCAGGATTGAAAGTTTAACTTCCTGAGAAAGGTAGAGGGCATGTTCACATTTTATGCATTTCCAAACTCACCGGCTCATCTCAAAAAGGAACCTGTCAGCCTTGGCCATGCGATCCAGTTCATGTTTATGTTCCTCCAACAGGTCAATGTCACTTTTTTCGGGAACAAATTTCAAGAGCTAAAAAGTACACACAAGTATTAGAACTGAAATTTATAACGGAATTATTGCAGTAATTTTTCACTCTTTCTGTTAATTGGCCCTAGGACAAGACTGTAACTTTGGTTTCATTTAGAAGTGCTACTTCCGGGTCATTGTTAAAATATGCTACGAGATTAAATCTTTCCAGGTAGGTGGTCCAAAGGTACCAACTTCCAGTTACCAGATACATTAAGTTCTAGGGATAGAATGTACAGCATGATGATAGCTAACACTGCTGTATAACATATAGGGAAGTTGTTAGGAAGGTCAATTCTAAGCATTCTCATTACAAGGAAGAAATGTTTTTCTTTTTTTCCTTTTTTATTGTATCTATAGGACATGACAGATGCTAAACGTATTATGATAATCATTTCACATTTGTAAGTGTCAAACTATTATGCTATACACTTTAAATTTATACAGTGATGTATGTCAATAATATTTCGATGAAATATTATTCAAATATTCAAAAAACTTTCCTTTTTTTACTTATTGGTATAAGATTCGTTTATGGCACCTTTCTGTTCTATACGGTCTCTCAAATCAGATCGTGTAAGCCCTGTAGCAGTATCTGCTTCGCATAGACCATTAGAGGGACTGCGGAGATGCAATGCTCTCATCAAGTAGGTGATAAAACTGAGGTCCAGAGAGATTAAACCACTTACCCAGGATTATAAAGAAAATTCATGTATTCGTCAGAAATAGAACTTAGGTCTCTTGACTGCCAGCTCAATGCTTTTTTCTATTACATCATGCTAGAATGAGTAATTCTATGTGTATTTTCCATTCAATTTTGTTTATTTCTCTGGCTTATCTAATTCCATCTCATTTTTTGTTCCATGTAAAAAAGATGGATGAGAAAAACATCAGGATTTGAAGTTGTTGATTCCATTATTTTATTTTGGAGGAACAAATGAGCATGGAATGTGGAAGAAATAACAATAATATTTAAAGTTGAAAAAGTACTCTGTGTCTGATTTCCTTTAAAGTTACAAATAGATGTATATACACCCACAGCCCTGACCATGTGTGCTATTTTCTGGATCAAATACCCTTGGATATATACATTTTTTTAATGACATTGACCCTCTGAACCCCAAGATCCTCCCCATAACTTGAAGCTGGCATTTGGATGGTTCATTTAGTAGGTTTCCAAAGTTTGTTGGATTTAAATAAGGGACCTCAGAAAAGGCAGTCAGTCTGGATGCCACCAGCAGAGAAAGAACTAGAACTCCAGGTGAATGGTATGCGGTTGTAAATATATTCCAGGCAGAGTGCATATCAAGTGGCAGGGTCTGGAATGGGTGGCACAGCATTTATGCAAGTAGAAGGACAGCTGCAATGGCATCAGAGGTCAAGGCCAGGTAGCAGCAAGGACCTTGTAAGAAGTTCAGTCTTTATGTGGGCACTGGGGTGTAGCTTAAAATCTTAGGTAGGAGACTGAATTTGCATTGTAAAAAGACCACCATGCTCATAGAATGGAGAAAGAACTAGAAAGGATCAAAAGTATTAGGGGGTTGGCATTAGACTGTTGCTGTAGTAGTCCAGGTGAGAGAGGGCAGAGGCCTGGATTGGATAGTGAGTAGATTCTAGAGCTATTTAGGTGGGGGTTGAATACAACTGGCCTGACTTGCTGATGGATGGTTTAGGGTAGAGGGTCAAAAGGATGAGGTCCAGACTTTTGGCTTAGGCAACAAAGTACACAGAGTGTAACAGGAAACCGAGGAAGAGATAGCTGGAGGAGAGCGGGTGGGTTTTGAGAAAGTGAGTTTAGTGTTTGAAATACTAGCAAGAGAACCAAGAGTGATTCCTAGGCAGGTGGACAAATGGGTGTGATATCCTAAAGAGATCTATTTGAAAGACAAAGCATTGATATTGGTTGTAACATGCATGGATGGGAGTGAGGTAACCAGGGGAACCACCAAGAGAAACAAAGCAGGGCTGGAGACAAGCCAGCTTTTGAGGAATGAGGACAAGAGGAGGAACCTTCAGAGGAGACAATGAAATGCCAAAGAAAAGCATTTCATCATGGAGCAAGTGGCCATTGGTGTTGCATACCACCAACAAGTCAAGGAAGATAAGGACTGCAAAGTGCCTCCTGGCTTTGGCAATAAGGAGGTGGTGAGTCCTTAGTGAAAACAGCTTTAGGGAGGTGAGGAAGAGTGAACAGGAGGCGAGTGTGGACAAGCTTTCAAGAACTTTGCTTATATTGAGAAAGAGAGAGGATGGTGGCTACGTGGAATGTGGTATTAAAAGCTGTTTTGTGGAAGGCTGAGACACGAACAAGTTAAGAGTCAAGAGGGAAAGGCGTATGATCTAGGAGAAGGGCAGTCCTCTGATCTGGCTGGGTCCCTGAGCAGAAGAAAGGGCTGGGCCGGAGCAGAGCCCAGGGATACCCCCTCTTTCCTAGGAGGATGTAGTGGATGCAGATGCCAGTGCGTTCATGGGTCTAGTGGCCTGATAGCTTCTAGGCATTTGTGTTCCTGTGTTCAAATGGTGCCAGTGGACAGGACAAGTATCTTCTAGCTTTTCCTCAGTGTAGAAGGAAGGTAGTAAGACAAGGAGAAGGGAGAAGGGAGAAGGGAGAAGGGAGAAGGGAGAAGGGAGAAGGGAGAAGGGAGAAGGGAGAAGGGAGAAGGGAGAAGGGAGAAGGGAGAAGGGAGAAGGGAGAAGGGAGAAGGGAGAAGGGAGAAGGGAGAAGGGAGAAGGGAGAAGGGAGAAGGGAGAAGGGAGAAGGGAGAAGGGAGAAGGGAGAAGGGAGAGACAAAAACTTGTTTTTTCCCTTCAGTTTGGATTTTTATCTACTGGGCAAAGAAACTCAGGTCTAGTGTCAGGGATTCCCCCTCCTCCCGTGACACATGCATTGGTTGTGCAAAGTCCACAGCCCTGTTCACGATACCACAACCACTAGCTCTCTTTTGTACAGAACACTGTTAAGAGGCACCTGCTAAAGGTTCAGTCCTTCCCAAAGAAGAGTCGAGTGACAGACTGTGTGTGGATAGTTTTAAGAGAGGATGAAGAGTTAGACGAACACCCGGGAATAAGGAGAAAGGTACGTATTCCAAGAAAGACTGTATTAATCTCGTCTGAGTTCTGAGCTCAGCAGTTAAAAAAGGAAAGGAAGGAATGAATGTGGTTCTCATAATTAAGAGTAAAGCGATGTTAGCTTCAGAGCTTGTCTGGGAGAAGTGCTGTGTGAAGGATGAGGGAGCAGAGGAAGAACAGTAGAATGAGAAGGAGAAGAAAGAGCGTGGTAGAAGACCAGAGAGTAAGACACACACAGAATTATCGGGGGAGACCAGGTCAAAAGTATCCCACTTGGCCAGATTCTGCATCAGTCCATTGATTTTCTTACTTGTATTTATTTGAAGTACATTCTATTTGCACTGCAAGCCCTTTTGGCAAGATTTTGAAATCCCTTCCCTCAAGGAGGAATTTCGCTGGATGCAATTTCACAGTAAACAGATCTTGTGGAATTTTAAACATACGACCTTGTCAATAGGGGCTAAAGGCCTAAGGACCAAAGCAGTTTTCTGCACAGTTCTTCCCTCTGTGTGAGCAGCTTCTGATGCAGGCAACTAGCATGCAGGGTCACCTGGGGGCCAGAGAGGGGCAGAGGGGAGCTGGGCTGCACCTCTGGCTGGAGACTCTTGCTAGGTGGAGAAAGAGAAGAAGAGAAAGTATGTGCAGAGAAGCTGTTAAATGCTCTAAAAATTAATTTTTGGTTTAGGAATCACCTTTAAACTATTTGTACACAAAGTATCCCAATAGGCTTGGTATATAGTTATTAAGTATTGATAACTAAGTCAAACCTCAAAAAAGACAGCATGGGAGCACCTGGGTGGCTCAGTCAGTTAAGCGTCCAAATTTAGCTCAGGTCATGATCTCATGGTCCGTGGGTTCAAGCTCTGCTTGAAGCTCTGTGCTGACAGCCTAGAGCCTACTTCGGATTCTGTGTCTCCCTCTCTCTCTGCCCCTCCCCCGCTCATGCTCTGTCTCTCAAAAAGAAATAAATGTAAAAAAAAAAAAAAAAATTACAAAGGACAGCATGAAAAGTTATTCCACTGCCAAGTGTGAGGCCTTCCCCAGGACAATTCCAGTTGCAGGTTTCAGGTGGGGCTGGTGCACAGAGGTGTGGTGACCCTTCAGCCATCACTCCCTGCTCTGCGTCTGAGGCCTTTTGGGACACCAGTGAGAACACGACAGAAAATGCACAAGCAGACAGGCACTCCACCCGGAGCGGCCATGCCACCCAGGATCACTGTTAGTTAACGCCAAACAGACTTTTCCTCTGCTTCTGGGAGCCGAGTCTGCCTACGATGAGACACCCAGTCCAGCCTGGCATCACCATCACCGGCATCCACAGTTAACCTTTGGAGGACCTGGCACTAAGGGACGTGGACCTCTTGACGGAAATCACTCAAAATAGGATTATGCCCTATGGACAATGAGACAAGCAGACAGAACATTCTCAGAGCATGGAGGCTATCTCCACAAAGCACAGAAAAATTTAGGTCCAGACCAAGAAGCAGGTAATAACCCCGGAAGCATGTGCTAGTTCCACAACATTGTCATTTGGGTAACAACTGAAGAAAGCTGCAGAGAAACACGTAACCGAGTTGGAGTGGCTGCAGAGCATGTTATAGAAAGGCTGCACGGAAAGCGTGAAGTCACCACATTCAGCTTGCCCGGCCACGGCTAACACTACTGATTTCGATGCAGGTGACAGAGCTGGGGGTGTAACGGTAGCTCCTGTGGTGTAGGAATGGCGAGTCAAGGCCAAGACACAAACTGTATTAAGGATTCCATAATGAATCAGTTTACGTAGCAGTCTGTGACCTCATAATGCAAGTGAGATTCTCCATACTCCTGTCAAACACTTCCCAAAAGCTAGATTTGCATGACCTCTGAAGGCATAATAACCTTACTTGCAGCATGAGGGACAGACAGAATCTGGCACTGTGGGTCTCAGGCATTTGACAAACTCGTGACCTTCCTTCTCACCCATCATTTTGAGGGGCAATGGGAGAATACAATCTCCTAAGAGAGCCACATTCAACGTTGGTTCAGAGATGAGGAAACTGTCCACCAGCAGCAACCAGATTTTCTCAGTATCCCACTCCCTGCTGAAAGCCAGTCGTCGCTTACGCTCTGAAATATGTCTGGCAGCTCACCTGTTCCAACATGTCCTTGGGCAGATCTTCCTGCTCGTCCATTGTTAGAATTGCCCGTTTGATTTCATCATTGGACAATTTCAACCTGGAGAAAGAGTATTTTATTTTGTTGTTAACAATATTGGCACGGGTATTAAAATTTAATGCAAGATCATTCATTTTGCTACTCCAGCTGCTGACTTTCAAGAACCGTTCTTCTCAAAATCTCTTAGTGAAAGCTTATTTCCTGACAATATTGCACCTAAAAATAGTATTTTGAAACTGCTTTAACATTCTTTCAGGACTTTGTAATGCTCTGCTGACAAAGAGAACAGAGCTGTTATGTTCTATTGTTTAGTTTCCTTATGTAAGGGATCGGAGGATGAGAAATAGGGAAAACACCTAGATCCAAATTATCTCTTTAATATACAGCATCCATGAATTCTAGACAGAAGAGGAAAACTGAATTCTTGACTATTCATCAGGAATGTTCAAAGTCTGCTTTCAGATTAAAAATGGATTTAAAAAAGGTTGGAATCTGTTACTGTCAAAAAGTTGAATAGTTAATACATGGAATAGAATGTGTAAGGCACTTCATGGTTGAGGAGTTTTCACATATAATATTTCATTGGAGGTTTAAAATAACTATGATTTTTTTTTTTTTTTTTAATGGAGGGACAAACTGAGGCTCGGAATGGCTGATTTGCCCAAGGTCAAACATATGGAAAGTGGCAGTACCTAACACAAACTTGAAACTCCTGATTCCCAATCCCAAATTCCTTTTAAAATCTATTTATCTAGTTAATATCTAATAGGGAAGAATTTAAGCAAAACCACAAATATGTTTTCTGTTCACCATAAATTTATATGATTAACTAATTTTAGGACTTATGGCTTGATTATGTCAGGACAACAAGCGTTGACTATGAAGAAAGTCATGAAGTTAAAATGTACTTGTAAAAATGTGTTTTTATTAGACACAACCAATAGTCTAAACTCGGGGGGGGGGGAATCTTAATCAGATTATTAGCTAGAAAAATAGAGTCATTCTTTTGTTCTATTTGTAAGCATTAGACCCAGACTTACTTAAAAATATCTTACTTCTTTAAGCTACTATTAAAGTGGCATATTAACGTTATTTGTCTGTTCCTCTAGTCTATGATCTTCAAGAAAAATCACATTTTGGCCTGGAGATGAAGACATAAACACACAAATACAGAGCAAGACATGAAGCCTTCACACGGAATATTTGAAGGCGGGAGCTTTGGCATCAGACTGGGCCTCAGTCCTGTGTGACGCTACCTGGCCAGTGTGACCTCGGGTCGAGTTCTCCTTAAGCCTTAGTTTTCTCAGGGTGCCTGGGTGGCTCAGTTGGTTAAGTGTCCTACTCTTGGTTTTGGCTCAGGTCATGATCTCACTGTTCGTGGGTTCGAGCCCTGCATCGGGCTCTGCACTGACAGTGCAGAGCCTGCTTGGGATTCTCTCTCTTTGCCCCTCCACTACTCATGCCCTTTCTCTCTCTCTCTCTCTCTCTCTCTCTCTCTCTCTCTCAAAATAAATAAATAATTAAATAACTCAGAAAAAAAAAAAAAAAGCCTTAAGTTTTCTCATCTATGGAGTGAAATAATGCATGTAAAGCACTACGCACTGCCTGTCCATAGATACAGCTCATAAATTAGGTGTCTCACTTTCCAACAGACTTTTCTACACTGGGGACAAAAAAGCAGCAGTACTTCTGTAACCTAAACATTCTCACACAGCGCTTAGTAGGGTTATTACGAACACTTCCCCAAGCACTCCCACGGCCATTATTTCACTGGCGTTTCCTCTCTGTACACAACATCCATTAGGCCCAGAAATGTTAAACAAGAATTAGAAGATAGGGTTCTTATTTTAAAGGTGGCTGTAACATTTGGGAGAATCAAATGGTAAGTGAAACACTCAAGACACATGGGTATGAAAGCACACATGGCTACTGCCGCTCTCACAGATAAACGAGGGGGCAGCATGAGTGTGGGGAAGGGGGCGGGACACAAAGGCCACAGAAGGAGGAAAGAACCCTGGGGGTAGAGCTGGACAACACACACCCCACTTTGGACAACTCGGCTTGTCCTTTTCTCTAGATTTTTATTTATTTATTTATTTTTAACATTTATTTATTTTTGAGACAGAGAGAGACAGAGCATGAACGGGGGAGGGGCAGAGAGAGAGGGAGACACAGAATCGGAAGCAGGCTCCAGGCTGTGGGCCATCAGCCCAGAGCCTGACGCGGGGCTCGAACTCACGGACCGCAAGATCATGACCTGAGCTGAAGTCGGACGCTCAACCGACTGAGCCACCCAGGCGCCCCTAGATTTTGACATGATCTCATTAAAACCATCTATCCTGCTATTTATGCTGAATATTGTTTCGTGTGCCGATAAGTAGGAAAGGGAAGGAACAAATTTGTCAATCCTATTGTACTAGTACTGTGTTTTTTTGTTTTGTTTTGTTTTGAGGGGGGGAGGGGCAGAGAAAGAGGGATAGAAGATCGAAGAAGGCTCTCTGCTGGTAGCACCCAATGTGGGGCTGAAACTCACAAACTATGAGATAATGACCTGAGCTGAAGTCAGAAGCTTAAACGACTGAGCCACTCAGGTGCCCCAGTAGTACCATTCTCTTTCATCTCATGTTTTCAAATCCAAATATACCATGTAGGCAACAGGAGAAAATTGCCCATGTTCTAAAATGAGATCCATTCTATCGCCTAGTCTGAGGTAGGGTGCCATCATAATTCCCTAGACCTGGGCAGACTTCTTTAGATTGTTTTAGTCATTCTTGGGACAATCATTGCCCCACAAACATTTTCACCAGGATATCGTGATGGAAAACCCTCAAACTTTAACTGGAACAATCTAGCTAAGTTGGCATGGGTAAAACACATGATAGGGTAAAAACCATAATGCTGGCATCACTGTACAGGCTCTGGGTAGCCCTCAGTTCCAGAACACTAAAGGCTCATGAGTCAGTTAAGAGCGAACACCACAGTCCAGCCATGCAAGGCCAAGGAAGAGGAATGCTAAGGAAGGTTGAAACTGCCACTAATGAAAACCAACCGGCCGTGGAAACATCTATAGGCATCATGAGAAAAGCTCCACTTATAAGAAAAAAATAAATTAGTTCTGTGCCCTTTTCACACTGAGCTGAAGAAACTACTTTATGGTGTGGTTCTGCTGAGTCCTTCTGTTTTACATTTAAAAGAAAAGGAGTTGAAAATCAGAGTGAGAACAATACTTGAAGTATCAGATTTGCATTTCATTAGCTCCCCATATGGAGTGCAGAGCTCCTTGCTTTTGAAATTGTATATATTTATGCTTCTCAACCCCCAGAGGCTGTCTGGACTAAACACTAGCTCTAATTCATAACAATTTTGGTTTCTCTTTATGTGTCCCACAAAGAGACTCGAGACTTTAATGGATAGTACTTAAGAAAATCTACCTGTCAACATACTGCCTTGCACGTGGCCTGTTGGAGCAGACAAAGAAACTGTACCCTTGGGGAAAGGGGAGAAGGGTACTCCGCCCTCTGGGATGGTTCTGTAGGTTGCCCGAGTTCTTAGTATCATCTGTCATCCACAGAATGAGTCGCTAATCTCTGTAATTTAAGGACCCTACCAATCCTAACGTTTTAATTGCTTTTAAAGCTTGGCAGTGTTCTGGTGTGCTGGAGGGTGGCAACGTTTGAGACATCCACTTCAACTTTCTTTACAAGGCAGGAAACAAATCGGCCATTTTAAAACAGTATTTAAGTCTACCTTGCTACACTCAAGTATTTCAAAAATTTGCCAAGAGAATTGGAACATCCAGGCGTAATTAAAATAAGTTAGGGATGGATGGCGAGATCAGCCTTAGCTCTGCTTCAGTGGATTTAAGCCAAATCCCCCTACTTTAAAGTAGCTTTTTGTGCTTTACTGCACCCCGGGCTGCCATGTTAAGTGAGCATCTGGAAAAAAAAGAACGGCAGAACACTCCATAAAAGTGTATTTTAGGTGGGTTCATTTGGCAATATAAACCAGCTTCCAAGTTTCTTTCTTTATTTCGGAAGGGAGAAGTCTGTTTCAGGGAATAAAGCAGGGCGAATTTTAAATCGCCACATGTCACCTATAGATACCCAGTAGGTTGTTGCTCACCCTGCCCAGGCCTGAAGTGAGCGTTCTTAGTTTAAGGAATGTCCTGTCCATTCCGCCACTCTCTTCTCCAGTCTGGGAAGGCAGGGTCCCTCGTGGCCGGGAGCTTCTGCTTCAAACTCACACTTTCCAGGCAGCCTCCCCTCTGGGAGCTGCAAGTGACCCTGGCCACTGAGGCTGCAAGCCCGGTGTGAAGGGCCCTTACTTCCCTTCCCTGTTCAGCCTGTGGGGCAGGGAGGGCCTTCCTCCCGACTGACTTCTCCACTCCAGGCAGGGCTGTGGCAGGTGCCTGACCAAAGGGTCCACTAACTTCTGCGGTGTGGGAGTAAGGAAGAGCGTTTAAGGATAACCAAGCGCTGCGGACATATGTGCTTATGAAACATCCCCCACGGAATACGTCACAGGCTTATCTAAGGATGGAATCTGGTGTGATGACTGTGTTGCTGGGGATTAAACTTCTTGTCAGCAAGGTAAGAAATGGAGAGGGTCACCAGTCTTGGGGAACGAAATCAGCAGAAAAGGAGAAAGTAAGTGTGGAAAGGCAGGAAATCTTGACATCAACTTGGAAACATTCCTGTTCATCGTCCACGTGCACAAAACCGTCTCCAAGTACTGCTGAGGGCGGTCTCTCTCAGTTCTCTCGCGGGGTCGCACCTGGCCATAAGGGAGAACCTATCTAGTGGCGACTGTGGCCTCCAGGTCACCACCCTTTCCAACCTGTCCTGCAAACTGCAGAGGGCAAACTTCAAACCTTCTTAAAACAAAGTGTCGTCCTGAACAATCTGCACCAATTCCCGATCCCACAGGCACGTTAACGGGCCACTAAACGAGCAACTACTCCATGCAGGTTCTCTGCTGCTACTGCACATGCGCTGGGTCTAACTCTCACACGTCGAGAGGGCCTACTGCAAGGCCACTATTTCACGATCTCCATTTTATAGATGAGGAGGGTGCGGCTGGAGCTTGGGCTGACTGGTACCCTTAACGAAGGCACGCGGCATGGATCACAGGCTCTCTTGCCCAGTCCCATTTGTTACGACTGATGACTGCTACAATTGCAGGGCTCTCTGTATTAGTTGTGCATCGACCCCCTGCACCTCCCCCACCCCTCCACCCCCGGTGCCTTGGCTTCCGCTGTACACCTCCTTGGAACTGCCTCTCGACCCCATGCCATGTAATTGCTATCACCCTTTGGGACCCACTTTCTCTTCTGAGCCCCGTCGGTGTCCTCACTCGGCTCAGCTCCTGGCTCCTTCCGGCTGGATCAGTCCGGGCCTGAGCTGTTCACAAGTCATCTTGCTGGTGTTGTTTTTCTTCTCCAAATAGCCACGAGCTTTCAAAGGCAGCAGTGCTACCTAAAGTCGTGGTGCGTTCTATGGCACCCCACGTAGTGCCAGGCAAGTCAGTGCTCCAAAGTGGTAACTCTAAGATCTCTTCCTTCCTTTCCGCCCCTAGCTCCTTTCACGTGTGGTAAGGCGTTGCCAGAGAAAACGGGAGAATGAAAACAAGGTGAACTACTGACTGGTTAAACAGCTAGGGGGGCGCCTGGGTGGCTCAGTCGGTTAAGCGGCCGACTTCGGCTCAGGTCATGATCTCACGGTCCGTGAGTTCGAGCCCCGCATCGGGCTCTGTGCTGATAGCTCAGAGCCTGGAGCCTGTTTCGGATTCTGTGTCTCCCTCTCTCTGACCCTCCCCCATTCATGCTCTCTCTGTCTCAAAAATAAATGTTAAAAAAAAAAAAAAATTAAAAAAAAAACAAAAACACACAAAAAAACCCCCAGCTAGATACAACCCAAATTAGAACTCAATCTGCTTTATTTCTGTTACCTTTGCCACACAGCACATTACAAGTTGGTCCTCTGCTTTCCTGGCAAGAGTAAAACTATTGATCACGGAAAAGAAAAGCATGTGGGGCTGAATCCTCTGTGGGAAAGGACGTTTTAGAACCTGATCCATAACGTCTAATTACCATAAGGTCAACTGGGACTCAAAATTACCTTGTTACGTATAATATGCTTTTTAATTATGCTCGTTATAATGACACTTATTCATTAAATTGGATTTTAATAGATAATTTAACAGATACAAGGCAATTTCTTAAAATTATCTTCCAGAGAGAGTTTAGATACGCTCAAGTTCTAAGTCACCTTAGGCTCTGACACTTTTAAGGTAACAAGGGAATTATATACCACAAATACGAAATAATTCCTTCAATAATGGGATGGGAAGTTTGCCAGAAAGAACTGGAACCTTATCTATAGCTAGTGTTAGTGTTATGACCCTCGCTGACATCTCCTACTGAGAATAATCTGTCTGTGAGGAACTAGGTCATAGATTTTGCTCCTACGAGCACTTAAATACTATAGGAATTCAGTGATAGCTCCCTTTGTCAAGCTGTTTAAAAAGTGTTCCTCCAGACTGCAAAAGCACAAGATACAGGCAGAAATTCCAGGCTTTAGGAAAAAAAAAAACAAAAAACAAAAAAACCTTTCCCCAAATTTTCATTTAACTTCACTATTAAGAATGTTATTTGTAAAAAGAAGTTGTAACAAAACAGATTATAGACACTGTAGAAGAAAAATAAGTAGACCTTCAGATTATTTCGTTGGTATCTTCATCAGCATGTGTTCAGGGAGAAAAAGGGGGGCTAAGTACAGGGCCTGGACATTTACATAGCTTCCAGCCAGAGGCAGAAATGAAATGCTAACAGGAGGGTTCATGTTACCTTACTAGTTGTATTAAAATTCAGGGATCTCACTAAGCTTCAGTTTCTCTTTTACCAAAAGAAACATTTGCTCCCTAAAGTAATATATATCTGGCTAATAATCAAGCTCCGTGCTGTAAACCAAGCAGCAGCACTTTGTGTTAAAAGAAATTCACTGTAAGATCATCTGAAAACTAAAGACTGCTACTCTCCTCCCTCCCTGCGCTCCCTGAAAGAGCAGCCACCTCACGCCAGCTTTAACACATACACGACATTCTTTCCAGAACGTGACCAATGGGACTTATACTTAATGCCCCCCAACCCAGGATTCTTTAGATCTTCGTTCACCTCAAAAGCATTAGGTATCTTTGCGTGACATAAAAGTTCCTTTTAGAGAAAAGAAGAAATTAGATACAGAAAAGCTACTTGAAATGCCCGGGATGACAGACACAGTGCCTGAAGCTATAAGCAGATTTCAGCCTCCCAAATTTCCTTTCTTCTTTTCAAGTTCCAAGGCCGTGATGGTTCACTAATTATGAGAAAGATTTCTGAACAGGGCTGAAATGGGTAAATTAGCATTTCACTGGGGCTTGAGATTTACATATCTGTTTAGTCATAAAAATGTCTCAAAAAGAGCATGAAATCACATAAACTCTAAGTATAAAAAGGTGACTTCGAAAAGCAAAATAAGACAAAGAGCTTTCATGGTTGCTGCTGATTCTGTGGCAATGTTACTTAATCAAAATACCTCTTAAAAACTGAAAACAAACTGAGGGTTGCTGGGGTGTGGGAGGGAGGGGAGGGTAGGTGATGGGCATTGAAGAGGGCATCTTTTGGGGTGAGCACTGGGTGTTGTATGGAAACTAATTTGACAATAAAATTCATATAATAAAAATAAATAAATAAATAAATAAATAACAAAAAAAACCCCACAAAATACCTCTAAAGCCAGGAAATATACATAAAGGTAAAATCCATTTTACAGGCTCTCTGGGAAAACAAAACAAAAGAAAACATTGACTTGGGACGTTCCACTCTTTAACTTTAGAAGTCTGTGGAAATTCTGTAGGCATCCAGCTCTGATACATTCTGCTCAGGGAAAGTAAGCGCCACGAATTCTCCTCACCTCAGACGGAAGAGAATCCAAAGAACTGAATCTCGGCAGAGTCCGATTATAAGAATAGGCACAAACACATGGTTTGGAGCCACCAGAGAGAAAAGTTGGTCCTACCAAAAATGTTTATTCAACTTCAACAATACCTCGACAGAAGGATGTTGCAATTCTGAGCTCTCCGACCATCAATCACCGAAAGTTCTTTGACTTTAAGTTTGGAACTCAGAGTGTCATCAATGGCATCTGCTTCTTTCTATAAAGAGCATGAAAGAAATCCATCAAAGTCAAACAGGGACATTCTGACTTCAGACACACACTTTTCCTTTATATTTTCTGTTTACACACACACACACACACACACACACACACACACACACACACACACACGCAAAGCTGAGATGGTGAGGGAGGGAGTGTAAGGAGGTGGCGGAATTGAAACAAAGGGCTAAAATCTAGTTGACAAAGGGAAATAATAAGAAACGCTGACCACCCACATTTGAAAAAGCATTTTTGGAAGAACAAAGTGCATCTAAGTTGAAGATGCTAAGCGTGCATAAATTATCAGTGAGTGGTGCCCTCCTTTTGTCCCCCAAATCCCTATGGATAGCAGACAGAAGAACTGTCACTATGAATCAAGCTCGGCTGAGGCTTGCCATTGCTAGTCTAGCCATTTGCAGGGCCCATTCACTCCGGAGCCATTTGCATCGTGAGCACTCAAAAAGCCAAACAATAAATCCTCCCAAACATCCTCATGTGCAACAGAAAGGTCCCAAGCCCAGATGGTACCTTTCATTACCCTGGAGCCTGATGGATAACAGAGAGGGGGCAATTCAAGGCATTAGTTCAATTACTTGAATTAACAACAAAACACTACTTCCATACTCTGCCGCTGTACAAAAAGCTGTAAGCAATGATGGCCAGTCATAATTTATGGTGGAAGAGGCACAAAAAAATTCTATATAAAATACGGTTTGAGTAAACTGGGCACCAAGGTGAAAACACAGACTAACTTCATAAACAGCAAGTTTGATTTTATTCGAGGTCAGGATCAATTTTAAACACGGATCATGGCATTTTAAATATGTAAGGAAAGCAAAAAGCTCTGGAACTTAACAGTTTGGGAAAAAACAAAGACAATATGGAGTTTATAGTAAGAGGCACTGGGTGATCAAACTTCAACGGTCTCCTGTCATACTGAGATTTCAAGCACACCGCTAATTATCAGTTAAGAGTTGAAACCCAGTGTGGAATTACCTAAGCATTGCATTACACTATCTGGGGGAAAAAAAAAAAAAAAAAAAAAAAAGGATGGCCAAGACATTCTGAGCTTACAGTGAGCCAAGAAGTTATACTAAGCAAGGTTTGGGTAGTTGCTCACTTACCTGCTTGGAGTTACTGTTCACAAAGAAATCCTACAGCCATGGCAGAGGCATGGAAAAGGCAAATCAGATACATGCAGTTCAGAAATCACAGCAACAAACGGGAGAAAGTCAAAGCAGTCAAGGAACTCAGTGACACAGGGTAAGAGAGGATTTATGCCCCAAGGATGAGCAATGAGAGTTGATGAAGACGGGAGAGCCTGGCTGAAGATACAATGAGTGCACGGTACAAAGCATTCTGGGTAGAGGACATGTGTTGTGCACCATTTCCAATGGCGGCAAATCAAACTTGGAGAAGAAAGGACTGAGAACACCCCAGAAAGACCCAAGTTGGGAAAGGAACACACTCTCTTTGAAAGAGGAATGGGCTCCATTTATTCAACATGACAATTTTCACTTGAAGCAGAAAAATATCCATCAATTCCATCAACTTGAGGAAACTACTCCTATGGTTATGTCCTACCAGCAAAATATGCTTTTTTGGGGGGATGGGAGCAGGAATAATCTGTCTTCTTATGTCATAAGGAAGGATTAAGAAAAGACAAAAGACAAGTTCAGCAACATAGGTCAGTAATATTAACCCTCAGTATCCCTCAAGAGTCCAAACAATGCCTGGCAGTGCTATGGATAGGTATGAGAAAAAAGACCGAACATGCAATTAAGAGACAATAAGTGATTCATGTTTGTGTGCCGCCATTGGTGGCCCTGTCCCAGCTGCCTCAGGGAAGTTCAAGGATACAAGGCCTGTGGCCTCCTCCTGAAATACTCCAGACAAGATCTGGAGTGAAGAAGAGAAAGAGGAAGAAGTAACTGACATGCTAAGAGAAAGTTACAGCCTTCTTTACATGGTTTTGCCATGCTGGAATGAAGAAAGCTTCAGGGTGCAAAACACACCCCAGCTCTCAGGCCAACCGCTTCATGACCAGCAGTTGCTCAGCAGATTCCTTAAGGCCTCATTGGCCCTGGCAGCACTGCCAAGGCCAATTTTACACAGATGAGCTGTTTCACATCATTCTTCCAGTGGGAAACAAAATGTGTCCTCCTTTTGCTCCTCCCACACAAGGAGGGATTGCTTTTCTAGAACGGCATTTAAAAATAAGTTGACAACCACAAGAAACCTTTCTTCTACTCTGACGTCACAGTTTTCTTTTGTCCCAGTTGCAACAGCCAGGTTTTCTACTCTCAAACTCCTTAGGACACTTTCCCTGTAAAAGTAGCCTCTCCTTGCAAGGGCAGAAAGAACTATGGCAGAGTGAACTCCGTGAGGTCATCTTATCCTACTTTTCTCTCTTACTGAGGCAAGTTGCTAGTTGAATTTAGATCCAGCTATTACTGTCTGGCCTTCAAAGAAGAAACTTCTACAAAGCTCTCTGGCAACTTATTCTCCGTAAGTTTGCACTGTCAGAAAATTAAGACTTCTGACCTTGACTATAGTGGGCTATGGAATCAGGCAACTATCATTAATTAGGTGTGAGGCTTGTAGCTCAGCCTTACTATCTGCAAAATGGAATTAACAACTGGATTATTACTGTGACGACTAAACATGGTAATTCATGTAAAAAAGCAATGTGCACGGTACCTCGTACATATTTATGAGCTCAATACTTGGAAGGTATCATACAACTATCTTTCAAGCTGATGATCAAGTCCATTTTTTTTCTCCTATTGCTCTCTTTTTAATTGAGTTGAAGAACAGCTGGTCAAGATCTCCCGTTTGTTGCCAGCAGCAGAAGTGAGCGACCGTTAATAGCCAAGTAATGCATCTTATCTGTGCAGAGGTGATGATGAGGAATGCCATGGGAGAGTGTGGTTTACTGTTAGCCTTAAGGTTTCCCTTCTTTAACAGTCCTTTAACCACATTTAAAATAAAATCACAAAGCTTATTAGATGGGCATGTTAAAAATAATGATGCTTCCAGGCCTCTTTCAAATAAGTTAATATTCTTTTTGAAACTTTAAATGATTCACTAATTGGCTTGGGCCAAACACCATAGGATCACCTAACAGGAGGTCTGATTTTTCCAGATGATTTTTGGTGTAGGGCTTTGGAAAATAAAAGTTGGGACTTGAATTTTCAGGAACCAATGCTGATAGCTTCCTAGGGATAAGGTTCCTCAATGACATAATGATTCAACAGTTTATAGGTAATAATAATCCTTACCTGGATATTTCTTAATTTTTTCGAGGTTACAATCCCTTTGCAAATCTGACAAAAGGTAGGGATCCCTCTCCAGAAAAATGCATACTATTCATATAAATGCATAATATTAAAATATATTTTTAAAATTTTATTTATTTTTGAGACAGAGAGAGAGCATGAACAGGGGGAGAAGCAGAGAGTGGGGGGGAGACACAGAATCTGAAGCAGGCTCCAGGCTCTGAGCTGTCAGCACAGAGCCCGATGCAGGGCTCAAACCCACAAACAGTGAGATCATGACCTGAGCCACCTGGGCGACTGAGCCACCCAGGCACCCCTAAATGCATAATATTTATATAAAACCCTGCCTTTAATTAACTCTTACCATGGAGTCAATTAATAGAACCTCTACCTTATACTTTGGTCTAAGAAAAACCATCATTCATAATTTTCTCTTCGGCCTTCACATGCCATGGTGAAGGGCCAAGATTATTGAAATAAATACCCTAAATTATAATTTTTCAATGTAAAAACTAGATCTCCAGAATACTGAAAATGTGAAAAGAATAACAAAAAATTCTTTGACCATTTATTTAAGAAAAAAAAAAAATCAGAAGATAACACAGAATGTTCCAAATGGGAACCCAAGAATGACTTCTATATTACGTTATTAACAGGAAGAGGTCAGATTCTGGAGTTTGGCGTTGAGTTAGCCTTTGTTCCCTACATCAGAGCAGAGAGGCTTTCAAATGTTCTACCATATGCTGATAAAAGGACCTGTAAAGAAGGGGTGCCCTCAGGCAAAGAACTGGGAGAAGGGATGGAGATACGAGCTGTAAATTTACTGCTACAAAGATATGACTCCCTTTAGGTAAATGTAAAATTCATCTTCCTATATCCAACTGCATGGACGGGGAGAGTGAATTTATAACATCTCAAGGTGAAAATTTCCCACAAAACCAAAATGAATATTAAGTGTATCTCAAGTAATACTACTATGCAATGCATGTGATGTATTAGAACAAGTCCTTTGTGGTTGGCCTGAAAATCATGCATAATGTAGTTTCAATGAGGAAAAGAGGTTCTGAGATTCAAGAAATTGACTTTCAAATGAACTTTTGGAATGTAAGCAGGGGAGTAACTGCACGCTATTAAATTCCACTTCATGTGGCACATAAGCTTACATAATCAGGTCCGCACACCTTTGATAGCCACACTGGAAAAGAAAAATCCTGAATAGAAATGGTCTTGTTCTTAAAACTGGAGTTACAGAAAATCCTTTACAAAGCCTGACCTTCATAGTGAATGAAACTGTGGTGTAAGAACAAAGTGAAACTGAGAATGTATGCCACTTGTGACCTGGCTGTGCCACCTGTTCAGACACTGAATATATGCTAAGCCATGTTTCTATTACCTATGAGATAGGAATAATACCTCATAGAGCTGGTGTGAGGATGAAATAAAAATAAGTGTAAGAGTGCCTTGAGAACTAAATTTTACAACTGATGAGATTGAGACTGGGTATACTGTTCTCAGCACCAAAAAGGTAATGGATACTTAATATTGATTATCATTTTTTAGTCTATACAGATTGTCTTCGTCTTTGCTTTTACACTGTAAGTTGCATCAAAAGCCTGTGCAACCATTCAATACATTTGCATCCTTTGAAGCACTTCACATACAAAAACAGATGGTATAAATATCTGTTTTGATTTTTATGATAAAAATATTTCTCAAATCAAGTGGGCATACCTTTCATATGTGTGCATATTTATATAAAATCTCTCCTAAATATCATTAATCAGTGTTCACCTAAAGGTACTAATCTTATACCTGAGGTTGTGTTCAAAATCCTACTCTGTATAGTGTTCTTGTTACATGCACACAGGTAATGGTATTCATGTGTTCCTTTGCCTCTCTGAGAAACTGACTTGTTCAAACAACTGGCTGAAGTTCAGAGAGTTTGACCAGGGTTTTATAATTGGAGGGATAGGGGAGATACTATAGGAAAAAAAAAAAAAAATAGGTTCCCACTATTCACTGGGGAGTGGAAAGGAGGGCAGTTCAAGTGTGATGATAATTATACAGCGTATTGCCAAGACTAAAATGAAAATACACAGGTCTTTGACATTGTCATTAGATAAGGAGATAGGGAACATTCAATGACAGGCACCCCATTTCCTATACTCTGTCCTACAAATTCCTACTAGAATGTCTGTATCTTTAGATTTTTTTTTTTTTTTTTGTCTCTCAACATTCAATAAACTCAATAAAATGGATAAAATTACCTTCATTTGGGAAATATAGCTATGGTTTAAAAATCTCATCTCAAATTTGTGCACCAAGAGGGGAAACCTACTTCAATCAAGCTGAGCCAAGTGTGTTGAAATCTTTTTCCAGAAAGTGCCATTGAAAATGTCACAAATGAATCTACCAGTCTCCTTAGCGTTAAGTACAACTGATATGTTCTGGTCTACACTGACTGGAATGACTACTGATTACTTAAACAGGGATCGGTTGCTAGGAGACAATTACCCAATTGCAAGGCTTTCTGCAACCCTGTCTCCCAGAGCTCTTGAGAACTGTCCACATATTTGTCCCAGAGCATTTTGGCAGCATCCTTCTGCACCTTCTGCTGAAAGCCAGTTAATTATGAGTCTTGTAAAGTCGGGTCTTTTAACCACCTGCCTTCATGATCAACGCAACCCACATGCTCAGACTTGAATAACATCATTTGGAATTGACTGCTGTTTTCCCTTTCTTTAATTTACTTTTTTTTAAAAAAAATTTTGTTATGTTTTTATTTTATTTTTGACAGAGACAGAGTGCAGGCAGGGGAGGGGCATAGAGAGAGAGTGGGAGACACAGAATCTAAAGCAGGCTCCAGGCTCTGAGCTGTCAGCACGAAGCCCGACACGGGGCTTGAACTCACGGACTGTGAGATCATGACCTGAGCTGAAGTCGGATGCTTAACCAACTGAGCCACCCAGGCACCCCTTTAATTTACTTTTCTACGCTCCCAAACCTTCACCTTAGGCAACCAGAATGGACCAGAATTAGTGACTGAAACTGAAGTGGGAAATCAATTGGATGTGTGATGAGGTCAGAAGATTACTGAATCTACCAGGAAATTTGCTAAAATGTCCTACGACTTCATGTCAAGGCCCAGAGAACACCTTCCTAGGTCAGCAGCAAAGAGACCGAGAGAGGAGGTCCATTGCAGCCAATCAGGAATGAGTCTGGTCCAAGCACCCGCCATATGAGGGCCCTAAACATACCCTTTGTTTGTCCCTTGAAAGATAAAGTGTCTTGCTTTCTACTGGACATTATCTTTTTTCCCCTTCATTTTCCTTTATTTTGTGGGTACAACACTGCACAAGTTTTCCTTCGTACTTATGGAGGGGCCCCAGCTGAGGGCTCCTGTTTTAGGTTCATGCTACCGTGGCAGACAACGACCAGCGTTTTTGTACTACTAAAATAGCACAGAATACAATGCAGAGAAGCTTTCCCTCTGAGTGAAAATATTCTGGCTAAAAGACATACTACTTTTTCAGTTTCAGATGTATCAAAGGTTTTAAAATAAAAACCTGTCACAGTTTCGGTTTCTTCCCCAGCCTCAGTCCATCTTCTCCCTCGATAGTTGGTAGTTCTGTTCTGAGACACCCTTTCTTGGGAACCAGTCTGCAGCTGCTCTGAGGATGCTCCAGCCGGCACATGATTCACGTAGGAGATAAAGGGCTCCCAGTAAAGCCCAAGAAAAGCCCCCATGCAGATGCCTGGCATGCTTGTGTTCCTAGTAAGATGCACTCTGCTCTCTCCATCATCTCTCTCAGTCATCCTGAAGAATCTTTCTTCTCTCACTCCAGGACACCACGTTTCCCTTCCTACGTCTCTGATTGTCTGCTTGGGATCTTTGTTGTGATCTCTTCTGGTCCACCCTTAGGAGGATCTCCTAAGATGTCCTCTCAAGAAGTGAGAGGTACCATCAGATGTGACTGGAGTGTACGGCATAAAGTTGATTCGCTGGCTATATCAACATGGATAGCCAACGAGCACCAAATCACACGTTTCCCGCTAGCGTCACAAAAGTTTGGCTCCTGTTTCAGAAGCTTCTCTGGTCCTTTTTCTGTCAGTGCCATCCTCCAAATTGCTCAGCCTTCCCAGCCCCACTTCTGAGTTGACCGTGTTCGTGACATATAGTAAAAACTTCTAAGGTTCTGGTTAACTGTCAAATCATAGTTATTTACAAACCCTTGTATGTCTAAAGGTTCCATCTATTTCAAAAAGCAGTTCATTTCTGATAATAACCAACGGATATATAGATTTTTAAAAGTCAGATAAACTAAAATGGCTTAAGAAACGAACCCTGCGACAATTACAAGTTAGGCAGCTCTCCTACTAATATTTGTTCCTGATGACCCATTTGGACCAAGCACAAGAGATATATTAATATACAAAACTCCTTCCACCAATGCAGATAAGGTCTTGGACACACACCAGGGTATGAAGTTAACAAGCAGCTTCAACACGTTCACACACATACACGGACAGGCACTTAGACACACATGTGAACACACGCACACCATGCTGCTTTGCAGGAACAGAGCAGGGTAGACCAGACAGCCTCAAACCAAGACGCCCATCACCTCATGGCATGGCAGATAACACAGGGACCATGCGTGAGGACAGGACTTCTTATTTTTGTCTCATCTGGAGAGCACACAGTGTTACCTGCTGTCTTTGGTAGGCAGAGAATGTTCTCTCCAGGTCTTCGAGGTCTAGAATTTTGAAGACTTTTGTATCATCGATTTCGGTCCACACTGTTCCTTCCAGTTTATTCTGCAAACATCAAGTTAATAAGTAATAAATACTAGAGTTTATGGTTATATACAAAAAGAACAGACGTGGTTATTTTTTTAAAAAGTGCTGCCACCCCCAATTTTTCGTTCTACCAGATGCTCAAAGTGGTCTGGCTTCAAACAACATGTCATTTATTTCAGCTTTAACACTTAAAGTATCAGAGCTAGTGAGAACCCGAGTCCATACTAAGAAAATGAAATCACTTAACAGTCAGGGCTGTTTCCCTTTTCAGTGACAGCACAGTGAGCTGCTAATGTTATCCATTAGAAGGAAAATCAGAACAAATGGCTTACCTCAGGCAGCTTAGACCAGTTGAAGGATTTCAGGGCATTTGTGGGCTGAGGAATGTTTTTCTTCTTGAGTGCCAGACCCAGTGGAGCACCAGGAGGTGGCATGATCCCCCCTAAGGGAGGAGGCCCTGGGGGAGGAGGAGGGCCGCCTGGAGGAAGGGGCGGGGGTGGAGGAGGAAGCATTCCACCTGGCAGGGGTGGAGGTGGTGGTGGGGGGAGGAGGGACCCTGGGACAGAGGAAGGAAAGGGCCCCCCTGGGGCTCCAGGGGAGGGTCCACCTGGGATCGAAGCACAGACAGCTCTCTGAAAAGGTAAAAATAGGAAAAGAGAAGGTCAGTGGAAGAAGTAAATTCACTGGATGATTCGGAGTCTGAAACTTTGCCTAAAATGTATGTTACAGAGAAATTCACATTTCTGAGAAGATGGGTTTAAAAGGAGCAATAAATCAAATGGGCTTTAGGGTCTTCATGGACTACTGAGTCAGCCCTTTATATGTGGCACATTAGTGCTTGTCTGTATAGCACTCACGTATCCCTCACTTCTTATAGCATCCGAGTTTGGTTTTCATGAAATCAGTTTTCATTTTAAGAAGTTAACGTGGGGGTGCCTGGGTGGCTCAGTTGGTCAAGCGTCTGACTTTTGATTTCGGCTCCGGTCATGATCTCACAGTTGGTGAGTTCGAGTCCTACATCGGGATCTATGCTGACAGCATGGAGCCTGCTTGGGATTCTCTCTCTCTCAAAGTAAATAAATAAAACTTAAAAAAAAAAGTTAATGTAATCTCCTTTGATCTTATTAGAGAATCTGCATTTATTTAAATACACACACCCCCAACCCCCCTCTGCTGCCTGACTTACACGATGGCAGAGGGGGGGAAGTCTTAAAACCATTGGGATAGATCACCTTGGGATACCCAGGCAGAAGCTGTCTGCCTAAGGTAGAGGGGCTCCAGGATAAGCGAGGCCCAGCAGCTGCTCAGAAACGAAGACCCGGCCCGTGGCCCCGGCCCTCACCCTGTTCAGCTCGTGGAGCTGTGCTGTGAGATCCGCCACCTGCTGCTTGACTTGCTTATGCTCGCTAGTCTCCTTTTCGAGCTTCTCTTTCATTTTATTTAAGGTCTGCATCATCTCCTCCTTCTCTTGGGTCTTGGCATCACATTCGCGCTCTTTCTTTTCCAATTTCTGTTGCAACTCATTGTGCTCTACACAAGAAAACAACGGGACGTGAAAACAGGGGACTCTTCAAAGCTGAAGTGTTTTTCTCTAAACAGAAAACTGGCTGAGGATGATGTGAGGCTCTTCATTAGGTAAATATTATTCCTCTCCTCTGTCAAAGGGAGCGACTTGTGGACTCAGTGGTGTTCGTGCTTGGAGGGGTCTTTAGGTGAAGAACGTTATGGTTAACTACATCTTGTAAAATACTGAAGAAGAGACCCTGAAGTCACAGTCCTGAAGATGGAACACAAGGGTGAGCACCTATTTGTGGAGGATAATGGTGCCCGTTTGGTATTTAATTCAGGATCCTGTCATAAAAATGGCCCTTTAGCCACACTAGGGAAAATGAATATTAAAAAGGCTTCTTTCGACAAATTAGAAATGAGAACCAGAGAAGCCATTGTTTGTTAGCCAGGTTGCTGGCTTGTGTCCAACCAGCAGAGGGCTGAGAGGGAGGATCTTGCTCCCTGGGGATATGCTGATGCCAGACCGCGTCTGTCCCGACACCGAGTCCTCTCTCCCATTCTCCTCTCGGAAGGCTACCTGGACTTGAAGTATTTTATGCTTCTGGCAAATAGTCCTTAAAACTTGTGAAAGCAAATGCTATCAGATTCTCAGCATTAAAGACTTTAAGGGCAGAGCATGACAATCGCCACAATATGGGGAGAAAAACATTAGCTCTCAGCTGTAGTTTTACTGACTTCCCAATCCTGCTATAATGGAACGAGGCATCCAATGGAGCCCAATGTTTACTTACATTGCCAATATGCCTGCTGACTCCAGCCCTTGCGGGAGTGAGGAGCTTTGGGAAAGAGGACTAATGAAGTTGAGGCTGCAGGTTTTTATTTCAAATACTTGGCCCCAATTCCTACTCTTTTCATAAAGTAAACCCACGAGAGATATAACCCACTGGGGCTGAGCTACACAGAATTGGTCTCTATTTCTGAATCTGATAACACATTTAAATTCTCGCTTTCTCCATCTCTTACTTTTTCTTTCCTGAGTTTGCAGAGAAGAGTTCACGCCATTGAAAGCCTTGAATTCTACCAGTCTTGAAGTTAAGGTGACCACTATTCATTCTGTGAATGAACGCATCCCTGACTTCTTCGGCGACGCGTCTGAAACCCACCTCACTGTATCCCATTTTCCTTCTTCTGTCTCCACGTCATTCTTCTTTCACAATTCTAAGACTTGAGACTCTTACGACCCGTCATTAAGCTTTGACAAATCCTGCTGTGCCTCAGAACCACCTCAGAGATTTTAACATTTCAGGAGCCCCGGACCCTATTTCTGGGAGTGTCTTCTACAGGTCAGGGACAGGGCTTAGGGATTTGTTTTCAAACGCTCCTTAGATGATTCTGATGTAATGCCAGGTTTGGGAAGCTGCAGCCTAAAGGATTCTCCCTACAAAGGCGTTCATTTACCATCCATTTGCTAAGATCTTCTTGAACACTTACTACTGACTATGCCATAGTAAAGAGAATTCTCCACCTTTCAGGGCCAGAGAACTCCCATCTCCTCACAGCCTCCACCCTCCGATTCATCATCCTGTGCCCTTTTTGATACAGCCTTGCTACTTGAAGACTTCAGAAAAGAATTAATTTTATCTACAGTATCTCCTCTTTTACACTCCACCTGTGACCTCACGTTAAACCATCCTGTTCTGCCCACTGACCTTGGCCATTATTTCTCATGCCACCTCAGCCGCCTAAATCTACCATAGTCCCTATCATTTATAGTGCAATCAATATGGCACTATGTTAAAGTCCTTATATTTGTTTTGTCCTTTAATCTTTGCAACAGCCCTGCAAGTTAGATATAATCTTCAGCTTATAGAGGGGGAGGGTGGAGAAGAGGAGTCTGCATGCCTATGCATGCAGTCAGTGAGGAATGGAGTTGAGACTCAGACCCAGAGCCCAGTGCAGGGCCTGACACATAGAGGAGTTCAACAAGCCTGCACTGAGTGACCGCCTGAATGACTCCAAAGCTTCTGTTCTGGGTGCACTCCTTAGCTTGCACACCCACATCCCTGTGGCTCTACGTTTGCCCCTAAAGTATCACCTGACCATTTTCTCTTCGGTATCACCTCTCTTCACCCCAACTTTTGGTCAGTGTTTCTATTCTTTCTACAGCAGCTTCTGGAATCTATTTATAAAACAGTATACAGCAACCTCACCTGTGTGAGAGCAATCTGAATTCATATATGGAACTTCTAATATAGGTGCACTGCGTGTCTGGTATTTTCTGCTACCAGTGGTGGCCCTGCTTTTCTGCTCCACGGAAAAGGACAAATGTGATGAGGGAAAAGGAAATGCTTTGGCATCTCTTAGACCCTCTTTTCAACGCACTAAATATCGGGGGTGAGTGCTATTGTGTGTCACTGGCTGTGACTAAGTAAGTTGGACAAGGAAAAGGAAGTCAGTTGGCCAGCAGAGCCAAAGAGCAGAGGCCGGGAACAGGACTGTTTTCATAAGACGGCCGACTTCAAGTTGCAAGCATTTGGAAGGGAGAGGGGGACTTCTATCCATTCTGTGAGTGGCTGGCACAGTGATGGGTACAAATGACTCTCCCATCATTTGATGCTGAGTGTTAAGACCAAAGACATGCTCAAGTACTCACCAAGAGCTGCCCTAGTTACGTCTCATAATGCCTGTATCTACAATGATTGGTGATTTTCTATATGATTTCTCTTTTTATAACGGGTGCCAAATAAAGGTCATGTGGAGAATTGGGCTGCTGAAACCAGGTGGCCTGGGTTTCTGTTAAAATTCTGGGTAGTCCCCCTTAAAACCTAGTGTGCTTTAAAGAGCAGTTACAGAGTGGGGGGAGGGCTGGCAGGAGTGGTAGTTAAGAAAATTTGAGTTAATGAATGCCAAACAGCAAATGCTACAAGCTTTTCAAAAAAAATTTACATAATTATAATAAAAGGATAAAATATTTGGCAATCATCATGACAATTAAAATAGCTGAATTCGAGAGAAAACAGGGCAAAATGCCCTTAAGACACAGAAAAAGAAAGGCTGTTGGATGCATTCAAGTCAGTAAGAAATATCAGTGCAAGTTTCTAAAATATACAGAAAGCAGAGTTGCCCAATAACCAAATACGCGGCCGTTTCTCTCATTGGGTCCTCACTATTTACCTTTTCTCATTTTTTCCGCTTGTTCTTTCCACTGCTTAACTTCATTTTCATTGACCAACCTGTATGATAGTCAAAAGAGCATTCATTACAAAAACATAAAAGGCCCGTTGCCAAAATGCATGCTCTTCTAGGTACAAAAATAGTCCTCTGCAGAAAAATCCTCAGCATGCTTGAAACCCATTTAAACCCAGATGTTACTCAGATACATTACATATGTATATATAGGCGCTCATATTTGACCTCTAGAACATTTCGGTTCTCCCAGCTGCTATTTTAAAGTAGGATAAAGTAAACGCCTTACATTGTGACTATCATCTCACAGACAGCAAAATCAGAAACTTACATTCGTACGACATTCTTAATGTTAAAGTTTTCCAAAGGCGTGGTGTCAGGGTCCTGTCCTTTGTCATTCTGAATAACTATCTGCTGTATAATCCTATCTAGTAGCAGCCAGTACTGAACGGTGTTGCCGCTTCTCTTGTCTAAAAAAGAAAAGAAGGGTGGAAAAATACTTCATGTTGTTTCTAAACTAGGATGAATATGTTTCAACAGCGGTCACCCGCCAGAGCCACAGAACCAGAGATGTTTATAACATCTGCACCAGCACTTCCCAAAGTTTCTGGAATTCTGACATGCGATGATCATTTATATGATTGAGAGGCACTTTCTACCCCTTTCTAAATGTGTTGCAAGGCATATATTTATTTTTTAAATCAAAGTAAGTTTTAATTCATTTCATTTTTAGAATGTCATAATACCCCTTAAGCTGCGTGGAGACACGTTGGACTGTCACAAAAGCAAGGTTTGGAATCCCTGGTGTGCACCCAAGCTAATCAGCGCTGCTCAGAAGACAGAGCTCTTTGGATGATATCCAAACATTCAAAAACACACATGTAAGTCACAAACACACTCACAAGGCATTTGGAGGCAGTGGTGCAGGATGGACATGAAGTGAGGGTAAGCTTCACTATGGGTCAGCCTCTTCCTGGTCAGCTCAAACATCTGAGTCGCACTTTTTGTGTCTATGTGAACCTATTCCGTATGAAAAAGAGATCTAAGTCAACACCCGGTATCCTCAATAGCTGCAACGCAAGGTAAGCAAATCCAAGGCACGCACGGCTAATCCTGCCACTTAGGTAGCAAAACAAAACCCGGATTTTGCTTTTCGGTTGTACCGGTCCATGTCAACTCAACACACGTTACGGCAAGGGAAGCCCATGAGTTCATGAGTTAAATCTGAATAATTGTGACCATACGTACCAGTTCAAATCTTTTGGCAAATTCTAGTTCATCTTCATTTCTGAGCATTTCGAAAAAATCTAAATGCCTGAAATCCAATAAAAGAGAAGCTATTAAAAGTAGAATGTCCTACAAACACAAGCACATAGGAATCAGGACATTAATACTAAGGCTTTTCCTAAATTGTCAGAGATAGCTCTAAAAGAAGTAAGACAAAATTGTGAATGCCTTTGCTTAACTATGTTCTATGGAAAAAAGATACTGAGTGAGATCACAGTAAGACAAGCTTCAAAGCCTAGGATGCCTAGTACACATTAGATAATTAATAAATGTTTATCAAATTCCAACAAAACCAAGTCCAGCTTCTGCTCACAGACTTCTTTTATGGAAAAAGCAAATCCACTTGCCTGACTGATGAATTAAGATCACAGAAGAAATATTCATGCCATTCACCTATTCATTCAAATATTTATGGAGTCCCTACTATGTATTTTAGCAACTGGGGATAATAAGTTTTATGAAGACAAATGTATCAGAGTAAAGGGAATAAAGAATAATGGGAGGGAAGGTGAGTGGTGGACACACACTGGCTGGAACAGGTCTCTTGGAAGGGAGCAATAAGCAATTTGGACATCTGTAGGAAGATCTTTTAATGCTGAGCAAATACCAAGTACAAAGGCCCTGAGGCAAGAGTATTTTGACATGTTCACAGAATATCAAAGAGTGCATGAACGAGGTAGGAGAGCAGTAGGAGAGATCTGAGAGCTGGTGGGAGATCTTAGAAATGGTAAAATGATTGCCAACAAGAGCAAATGAATAAGAAAGTGAAAATTAACTAATGCCTATCAAGGTGCCTCCAAGTTTTATAGTCAATTTTCATAATAGCCCATAAAACATAGTTGTCATCATCATCATCATATATCTTAGGAAAAAAAAAAAAACAAAAACCACACAACAGGAAGATTCAGAAAGATTGAGTAACTTGACCAGAATATATAGCAAGTGAAAGAGGTAAGACAAGAATGTGGGTTCAGCCTGATGCCAGAACCCACATGAGGTTCTCCACACAATGTGCTGCTTCCTTCACGGAGAAAGTCTTAATAGAAAAGCATCATAGTTGAACTAACAGTCTGGGGCCAGCTCCTTATGCTACACAAAGCTCACATGTAGTTCACAGGCTAGTGCTACACATACGGAAAAAGCTTGAGAATGATCTCAGATGAGAACAGTCTGACTTACCTATCTAATGTTGAATTTTCATGTTCCCTTAATTTATCTATTACAGGTTGAATTCCTAACATCAGAAATTCATAGCGAAGATGAAGTCTAAAGTCCAAACTTTCCTGAAAGTGAAAGGGTGATAAAATACATATTTATGCTTTTTGGACTACATAGTAATCTTTTTTTTTTTTAACATTATTCTTCAATAATACATGTTTTCAATAGCAGTATGGAAGGTTCTTACCACCCCAGCGCCTTGGCTCAGCACTGCGTTGATGAAGGACATGATGGCAGTCTTGAGACTCACTTCATCTCGATACCGCCCTGTGCTTTTATCCAAGTCATTGATTAATGTCTACCAAGGACACAAATATAGAAACAAAGGACTGAATCACTAATTGTACATTCATTTTATTAATTCTTATACTCAGAAGTAAATTTTTAAAAATCTCGTGTTTAGTCAGAATTACATGGATCTATAGAAAGCCATCTTTTATTTTTCTTAAAATTAGTTCAAAAAACTCTTTCAAAATTCCTACATCACATACATCCATATATGTATGTATGTGTGTGTGTGTGTGTGTGTGTATATACACACACACACACACACACACACACACACAAAATACATATTTTGTCTGCTTTGTCAACTCAGCTCTTTATATTTGAGCATAAATATGGTGACATAATCCCACTGTATATATTAATACTAAATCAAGAATGGTAACCTATAAAAATTTCAGGGAACACTGCATTTCATGGAATCAAAAGATATATGCTACATGATGTGTAGAAAGCAGGGCCACATTTTCAAGTTCAGTAAATCTAAAATCCCAGATTGATTAACTATAGAAAGCATCTTCTACTCTGGTACTAAAACCCAAAAGGACAGAAAGACTGGAAGACATAGTGTGAGTAATCATCACAGGGGGAAATAAGTCATGTTCCCCTTCAGGGCCAGGAAGGCAGCTGTCAAAAGGGGTGAGTGACCAAGTGGCAAGGGAGCATGCCCACCTGAAAGCGGGTTCTTTCACTGGCATACTTCTGGTAGTGCAGCATGGCCTGCAGAACCTTCTTGTGACCCCCGGGAACCAGGCACACGGCGCCCAAGATTTCCAGCACAGCCACCTTTGTTTTAATGTTCTCTGTGCTCAGACTCTGAGCAATCACGTTTATACTCTCAGAGTGAGCCAGGACATGAGCCCGGCCTTGAGAGTTGTTCATTAGCGCCTTTATACAACCAATGAGAGAGGTATGTATTCGAGACTCTGAGGTCTCGTAGTCCATGGTCTTTAGAAAGTTGAGAATACATGACAGGCCATCCAAGTCAATGAATCTGGTTACAAACCTGTCAGGAGAAGAAGGTTAAAATGTATCAGACTTCAGTTTATTTGGAATTTTCTAATAGCCCTTAATGGAAAAGTTTTGCAGGGACAGGAGGAAGGAAGACATAAGTCCTGAGCACCAAAGATCTACACTGATGAAGTCTTCTTAATTCCTGGCCTCTTCCTTTGCACAAACCCAATGGTCAGGTCTCTCATAAAGGTAAAATAATCTCTATTTGAGATACAAAGATCTCAGCTGATACAAAGAACCAATTAACAGATCATACAACCATAGAAACTCAGGAACAGGAAGACACTCAGAATATGTGTCTTAAGTTAAAGTCATCTGCTGATCCCGTGTTGTTATAGCATTCAGCCCCTAGATACCTTTACGTTAACCCCTGACCCATATCAATGAATGTCAAAGAGCATCCTTAAATTCTAGAATTTTTGCTTGTCAAAAGATGAAAATCTATATTATTAACATTCTGCAGCAAATCTCTTCTTTTGTAGGACATGCTGCTGGAATCCCAATATATAAAATAATAGCAATTCTTTGTCACTGCTAATTAATTTAATTGACGTCTATAGTGCTTATTTACTGTAAAGTCAGTGAGAATAATTCACAATATGCATATGCATTTGAAGTCTCTGAAAATTTCAGAAGTAACACAACTTGCTTATACGACTGCACCAGAAATTTCCAAATTTATTTTGCCTTGGATACCCATTAACATCTGAGAATGCAAAACACACACAAATAGGGAAACATTGATGTAGTTAGGATTGGCTAGAAAACCTGTGTCACACAACTACACAGAATTTTTGATAAGTCAATAGGTTTTTCTTAGTATTTTATAGTTAAATAAAGAAAATGTAATCTTTATTTTTCCAGCCATTTCATGCAATCACACAACCCAGATGGAGCCCAATTGGTTGAATCAATTGGCTTCTTTCATAGCACCTATGTCAATGAAATGTAACTAGAAACACCCCAACATCTCACCAAACCTAATTAATGGAAAATGAAGGCATGGGAGACACACAGAAAAGGCTGACTACCTATCATGGTTTTTTTTTTTTTTAATTTTTATTTATTTTTCAGAGGGAGAGAGAGACAGAGCGAGAATAGGGGAGGGGCAGAGAGAGAGGGAGACACAGAATCTGAAGCAGGCTCCAGGCTCTGAGTTGTCAGCACAGAGCCTGACACAGGGCTGGAACTTACAAACCTGTGAGATCATGACCTGAGCGGAAGTCAGACGCTTAACTGACTGAGCCACCCAGGTGCCCCCATCATTTTTTAGTAACAGTTTTATTGAGATATAACTCACAAGCCATAAAATTCATACTTTCAAATGTACAATTCAGTGATATGCAGAGATGTACAACCATTGACATCATCTGATTAAAAAATTAAAAAAAAATTTTTTAATCTTTATTTATTTTTGAGAGAGAGAGAGACAGAGTGCAAGTAGAGGAGGAACAGAGAGAGAGGGAGACACAGAATTCGAAGCAGGCTCTAGGCTCTGAGCTGTCAGCACAGAGCCCGATGCGGGGCTTGAATTCATGAACCATGAGATCATGACCTGAGTTGAAGTCAGATGCTTAACCAATTGAGCCACCCAGGCATCCCCCCCAATTTTTTTTAATGTTTATTTATTTAAAATTTTTGTTTAAGTTTACTTATTTTTGAGAGAGAGAAAGAGAGCACGAGAGGGGAGGGGCAGAGAGTAAGAGGGAGACCCAGAATCTGAGAAGCAGGCTCCAGGCTCTGAGCTGTCAGCACAGAGCCTGATGCGGGGCTGGAACCCACAAACTGTGAGATCATGACCTGAGCTGAAGTCAGACACTTAACCAACTAAGCCACCCAGGCACCACAATGTTTGTTTATTTTTGAGAGTGTGAGAGAGAGAGACAGAGCATGAGCAAGGGAGGGGCAGATAGAGAAGGAAACACAGAATCTGAAGCAAGCTCCAGGCTCTGAGCTGTCAGCACAGAGCCCAATATAGGGCTCAAACTCACAGACTGCGAGGTCATGACCTGAGCTGAAGTCGGACACTTAACCGACTGAGCCACCCAGGCGCCCTGACATCATCTGATTTTAGAACACTCTAATCATCTCCAAAAGACCATTTCCCCCTCACCCCAATCCTAAGCAACCACTAATCTTTCTGTCTGTATGGATTGGCCTTTTCTGGATCTTCCGTATAAATGGAATCATATACTATGTTGCCTTCTGTATATCTGGCTTCTTTCGCTTTGCATAAATATTTTCAAGGCTCATCCATGTTGCAGCATGTATCAATATTCTATTCTATTTCAATATTCTATTGTATTCAGGGCCAAATAATATTCCATTGTATGGATATATCACATGCTATTTATCCATTTATGAGCTGATAGAATTTGGGTTGTTTCTACTTTTTGGCCATGAGGAATACTGCTAACATGAACACTCCTGCATGGGTGTTTGTGAGACAGGTTTTCATTTCCCTTAGCTATATACTGAGGAATAGAATTGTCAGATGATACGGCGATACTACGTTTAACAGTATGAGCGACTGCCCCACTGTTTTCCAAAGTGGCTGAACCATTTTACATTCCCACCAGCAGTGTGCCTGCAACGAATACTTGCTAGTCTCTTTTTTTATTTTAGCCATCTTAACAGCTGTCTGCATATCTTCTAATTGAAGAAAATCAATTCATTCAATGTTCAACGATTAAAGTATTTCACTTATGTTCAATTGCATGCATTTAAGACATCCTTGAAAGTTTGGCTATTTCAGGAAAAAAGAAGAAAGAAGGGTACAAAAGAAGGGAGAAAAGAAGAAAAAAAGAAGAGTGATAAGTAGCACATGCTACCCAGAAAAGAATTACCTCATTGGTTTTGTCCTCAGTGCTGTTTTCAAACTCTCTATAGTTTTACTTCTCTCTTCTTCCTCTTCCTTCTCTAAAGCCAGGAGGGATTTTCTCTATGCAAAGAAAATCGAAGTTACCTCTTCAAATTCTATGATTTAGTTAGGGTACAAGCAAGACAAGCCTACAGATTCATGCTATTATCACTTTTAAGACAAATAAATAAGTAATAAATCTATAATCAAGATAATTACAAAACCAAAATATAGAGTAAAAGTACTAAGAATTTCAGATTTATTATCTCTGCTAGAAGTTCTTTCAAATTATAAAGCTTTAAGAAACATTTAGAAATCTTTGGTACAGATTGCAGTTTGTCTGACTATAGTTGTAAATGACTCTGTAACTACACTCTAATGAGGATATAACTATTTATATTTTATAGAAAGAGGATTGGGCCTGCAGTTAAATACAGTATTCTGGCAACTAAAGTTAGTAACATTATCACACTATCAAACCAAGGCAATATGTGTAATCCTCAAGCCAAAAAGTGTAATCTTTTACACTCTGTCACATTAAATTATTTAAGAAGGGCAATGAACTCCGATATGATACTAAGTTGGACAATTCCTTCAGACTAAGATTTAAGCTTTAGAAATGATTCAACACCATTTGGAAATTTGGCTACAGAGTGTGTGTGGGTGGGTAGGTGGGGGGTGGGGGGGTGGTGGTGGTGGTGGTGGTGGTGGTGGTGGTGGTGGTGGTGGAGGAGGAGGAGGAGGAGGAGGAGGAGGAGGAGGAGGAGGAGGAGGAGGAGTGTGTTTACGCTTTCCCTACACAGGGATCTTTTGAGCAGTGCTTCCCAAACTTTAACGTGGACACGAATTATCCGGGGACCTTGTTAAAATGTGGGTTCTGACATGCTATGTCTGGAGTGAAGCCCGTGGTGCTCCATTGCTGACTAGTTTCCATGTGGTGCTGATGCTGCAGGTATATATGGACCTCACTTTGAAGAATGAGGCACAAGGAAGCAGACCTCGGCTGACATCACGGCCATGGATGCCAGTCAAGTTTATACTTGTTAAACAGTCTTTTCTAGTCCTTTGAGTCCATGATCACTCAGTTGTACTAAAAGTATCCCCAAATCTTAATGGCCTCAGGTATACTCCACCCACAGAACTACTGGTTCCTTGTCTTCATCCTATTCTGAACATGTGCTTTTCTAATTCAGTCTCCCTACCTGTTTCTAATTCTGATTAAGTGCATGGCTGGGAAACAGTCTGGAGTACTGCTTGGGGGGGGGGGGGGCGGGGTGGAGGGGGGTTGGCTCTTATCCATGTGTCTCAATGATCCAGTCTCTCCCTTTCTTTCAGGATCACAAATCATCAAAGAGTGGCTTTACTTACTTCTTTTAAGTTAATAGTATCAGCACTGAGTAACTAAATGTTAACTGAAGCCTAAATTTGACTTCATGACTAGGAGGGGGTAAACCTCCAAACAAACAAATGTAACAGTATCATTTAAGGCAACTGAAATAAAAATCCGTAAAATCTTGTTTTTCAAACTGGTTATTGTTTCTGCTGACACCGTCCTCTTGCTTGGTGATGCGCCTAGACAGCTGTGACCAATGGATGGTAGGGGAAGAGGCGATGTGCAGAAATAGCCAATAAATTTCTTCAGAGCTCTAGGAGATGTATTCCCTGGAAAATTCAACATGAATCCAGCCAAGTATGTTTAATCCCCTAAGGCAAAGCTGAACTTGTTTAGACTCTTAAGCAATCACTTTTTGAATCTGCAGCTCAGAATAAAGCCGTTCATGAACATCACTGCTCGTTCCTAAACTTAATCACACAGAGACATACATTTCTTATTATGGTTCACTAATTCTAAAGAAAGATGTATGTATTTACTCTTTTAACAATCTTGGAGAGGGTGAAACATCTGAATAAAGACAGACTACATTAAGTCTCTCCCTAGTAGAGCTGGGAGATTTATGAAAAGTCAAGAAAATTAAATTGGAATTTCCTTTCCCAGTATAAGGACCATTACCTTCCTCTCAAAACAGAGGTGACATACTCTTTTCTGCATGTGATGCAATTAGATTTGATTCTAAGACTGTGTTTGTTGTACTGAGAAAACTGAGGATATGTAGATGGACGTGTCGCTGTAATGTGACTTTTCAACATAATTTATATAAAGTCGAAAGTTTTCAAGCTTCACGTGTAGGAAGAAGGCTTGGTTTGCAGCTTTTTGTAGAAAAAGAAGCTACGCCCACCTTTCTAAATAAAGATGGCTGCCAGGCTAAACATCTAGCGTGCACCTTGGTCTACACAGCCCAGGCTTGTGGTAGCCTCCTGGGGTGCTCTATGCACTTACCAAATCCCTGCTCACTTGAGAAGTGGGCAAAAGACAAAGTGTGTGCTGGCAGAGGATGTTCTGATGAAGGCTACTAAGCTGTACATTGGAACATGCAAGTCTGAGAAAGATGGACAAACCAAGCACAGAAATCATTCTTGGCTGGGAGTCTGGAACCAAGCTCCTGTTTGAGACATTGCACTTGTGTGAAGTCAATAAGCCAGTCGGCTAAGCACGCTGCACTTCACCTCACATCTTCCTCCTTGAGAGCGCAGAGGAGAAGCCACATACAAAGGAGGGCCAGGTCCTTCTCGAACCTGTTGGGCTGCACTTTTATTACACTGTTTTTCACTCTTTAAAAGCCAACCAATCACTCAGGGGTCCTTTCAAGAACAAAGCATTCTTGTGAAGAGGCTTACGTAAAGTAACTGAACTTGTTCCACAAACGGCTTCGCAGACCAGTAAGTGCTGCAGTTCTCGACCTGGACAGTTCATCAGACTCTGGAGGCATTAACGGAAACAGATGCCTGCCCCACCTCAGAAAAGTTGGAGGTGGGGTGGGGGTGGGGGAGGGTGGGATCACCAGGCCTCTGGTACTTGCCAAAGGGTTTTAAAACTGAATTAGTGAGAGGCAAATTAGAAAGGAATCTGTGAGCTCAGACTGATAGGTTTAAATTCCAGCTCTACTGTTTCCTAATTAGATGACCTTGGGCAAGGTAACCTTTCTCCAAGTCCTGACTCCTTATCTATCAACAGCACTTATAGCACTGGGTGCTTATAAGGATTTAAAACAACATATAAAGTGCCTGTTATACTGCCTGTCACATGCTTCACACTCAATGGCAGTAGCTGCTGTTGACGCCGAAGACAATGGATGATAACAAGGTGGATAATGCCCCTCCAACAAATCTCTAAAGCTAGAGAGCTGCCAGGCCAGCTGCCAGGCCATGAAAGGATATGGAAGGATATGGAAGAGCTGTATGTGTTTCCAGTCCCCAGGGACAATGTCTCGGGCTTTCTGCTGTGTGTGATTGGGACTTCTCCAATACAGTTATCAGAGAGATCAGCCAGAACTATAGGAGGAGGTGGTGGCAACACATTTGGCGAGAAAGACAGAAAATTCAGCATAGGGTTTTTGGTCTCATCAGAACTCCTTGTTCTTTACATATGCAGGAGTTCTAAGGTCTCATTGACTCATGAGCTGTTACTGCTTTTTGCCTTTAACCCTAGACAGATGCCAGCTCTGTTCTTAAAGGAGCATTAGAAAGCTTTGTTAGTTGTTAAACAGAAAGAATAGCCAAGTGACTGACGATTTAATTGCCTTGAGACACTCTCGGAGAGGACTTCGGATTAGGAAACAAATATAATTAAAATGTAGATGACTCATGAATGTAGCAAAAGGTTGTCCAAGGAGCTGGCCAAGGGAGAAAGGAGGCTCTTAAAGAAGTGCCTCATATTGGCACATCACAGACCTTCTAGTGCAGGAAATGAGCCAGGCTGACTCCATACAAGGCATGGGTTAAGTCACTAAAGGACAAATTAACCTAACTGCCCCCAAAATTTGAAGGAAAGAAAATGCCATGGTATTTAGTACTTCTCCATTGATAGAAGTGAATTCATTAACGAAGAAGCAACTTCTTCCCTTGTTACATCAAACAATGCTGACTTAATTAGAAAGAAAGACAGCCTGCCCACAGCTCTTTTTTTTCCCCCACTCTAACAGCCAGGAGCAAGAATTGAGAATACAATCTTCACACGCAGGAAATGTAAATGGCTCCTAAATTATTACTGCTTAGGTGATACACAGAAAATCCCTGATGGTCACCACAAGCCTCACATTCTGCTAACATATTCATACAAATGCTGAGATCACCCTTTTCTCATTTCTGCCACTGTGCAGGATGCCTTATCCTGGATGGCTGTGGAGGTTATTTTCTGCTTTTAGACTAGAACTCCTCAGGGCAAAAGCTTAGCAGTTTCTTCTATAATTTATACAGCCCCGTTCACATTTACCAGGCTGTTTATTATTCATTGTGCAACAGCAGAAGTATCTTCAAAGGAAAAACTAGAAAAGAGGAAGTTACTAAAAGTGAAGCCCTCTGAAAGTTTAGTAAAAGTGGGAGTGATTCATATATTCTAGCCAGTTTTTAACGTTTGCAGCAGAAGCAGCAGCAAAATATTAGACAATGTTTTTAAAAATGTCTGCCCTAAGTCTTAAGAAGCTAACTCTCCAAAAAGGCTCAGCGGGAGGAGGAAAGGAAGAGGTAGAGGAAAGTATTTGTCATGGAAGCTATCATTTTGCTTGGATATTATAAACTCAAAGTTGAATTTAACAGAGTGACTCTTAAAATCACGAGACTGTTCCGCTGTGGGCAATCTCTGGTTTTTATCAACATGAGCAGGATTTGAGCTGCTAACACTCAGAGGTTGACGACTTGTTTTCTGCTGCGTATCTTAGCTGGGATCGATAGGTGCCCTTCAAGCTGCTCAGAACGCGGATATTACAGAGACGTCCATGTGATAAAGATGCGTATTTCAGATACTGAGAATGGATTTCAAGCAATTATTTAACCAAAGATTTCCCACGGACATCTCGGCATAATTATTGTGCCTCTTCATTCAACCACTTATTCCATAGACTCCTTTTGTTAATTTAACAGAGTAAAAGAGTACCTGGCTGCCCTGTGAAATCAAGAATCCAGGAACTTAGTTAGGCAAGTCCTCAGTGAAAAGAGAATGGGAGGGTAAGAGAGAAGGAATAGTTTCATTGCATTACCTTTAAATGGCATTAACTTGTAGAATAGTGCTGCTATAACAAAGCTCCAAATGATCGGTAAGAGCAATTGCAAGTTAAAGTTGAACATAAGCCAGAGTTAAGATTACGTTTCCTCTTATAACATTAAACTCACTTGTATTTTAGTGTGTGCTGATTTTATGTAAAACATATTGGAAAAAAATCATTTTGCCAAGTACCACTTCTGCCCTCCTTTCCCCCGCCCCCTGCAGCCACCACCAACACTGAGTGTTTGGAATGGAGTTTGGAAAGATGATGACATTTGGTAGTTCTTACTCAAGAGAATTTCCGGCGCAATTGTGTGACAAATTTGCATTTTACATTGTGCTACTGAACAGAAAGTATACCTACAGCAGCCATGGAATTGAGCTGATCAATGTAGAATTCAGGCCAACTTGTTGCTCCCTTGTTTTCTTCCTGGTCCTAGATAGAAAGAAAAAAAAGTAACACACAGCCAGATATGTACACACAGTGGCCATAAGCACATCTGACTTTCACAGCATCTAGGCAGTGGCCTACATGGAAGACATTAGAAGACAATGAGATCGAAGATATCTGTCTTCAAATGTTGGCTTTAATCAGCTGACTGTCCACTTGGCTAGACACAAGACAGTGCGAAAGTCAGTTAGGGGTGACAAGGGGACATTTTCTGAACCATGCATCAAGAGAAATTTACTATTTTATCACTTTTGTAGCGTATATTTTTTAAAAACTGTAGAACACAGGGCATAAAACACTGTATTAGTTCCAGGTGTACAACGTAGTGATGCGACATTTCTAAACAATACGGAATGGCAACCACAGTAAGTCTAGTTAGCATCTGTCACCACAAAAGTTGTTACGGTGTTATTGACTGTAGGAGGATTTAAGTGGGAACTCAGCCACACCATGTTATGATACTGCTTTCCTTCGGGGACACAATAGTACTGGGAAGGGCACAGTGTGTTTTGTGAGGAGAAAGGATCTCACAAAGGATCTCTGTGTCACACTGGGGACAGTATTGCTCAATTATATGTCTGGATGAAATCCACAAAAGAAGGAAAGTTGTCTTAAAAAATGACCACAGGATTCGGCCAGTTGTTAATTAAACTTTTTTAGTTAGTTTATTCAGACTCCAGAAGACAGTAAAAATTTCGAAGGGTTTCATTTGATGTAACCAAAACTAGGTACTGCTTCAGATGAGAAGGTAGAACAAAGCCGGACAGTGGATGGGAAGTAGTAAAATGAACACACATTACTCATCTTACAGAACAGGGTGACATGAAGCCAGCACCAGGGCCCTCAGGGCTTCTGTGGATGGCAGCTCCCTGCCAGCCTGAACCCTCACCTCCCCCCAAAATTAGGGGGCTGTGGCTTCGGCTCCACGGCAACACTGAGCTCATCAGAAGACGGCATTGGAGTTGGGGCTTTCCAGGCATGTTTGCAAACCTATGTGGCTGTAAGTCATTTGTGTGATCAAACAGACTCAGAGGGCAACTTCAGTCTTTAGCTTCACATTCAGAGAGCACCTCGGTACAACTGCTATTCCCTGTCCCCTTGGGGAAGGTGCTGGGCCAGGTACATTGCTACAAGACAATGAAGTAGTCACTACCCATTAACTGATGTCAAGAATCTCAGTCCTTGAGACAGCAGTTTCAAGGTGGGACTTTTCATTTCAGTCCTATACTTTATCTCAAAAACACTTTTTCTAAGCAAATCTTTTGAGGCAGGTCTATGGGGTGAGATAAAAGAAATGTCATTTCAAAACTATTCTTTTTTTTTAAGTGTATTTATTTGAGAGAGAGAGAGAGAGAGAGAGAGAGAGAGAGAGACAGAGAATCTCAAGCAGGCTCTGTGAGGTTAGTGCAAGAGCCCCATGTGGGGCTCAAACGGGCAAAACCGTGAGATTATGACCTGAGCTGAAATCAAGAGTTGGATACTTACCCAAATGAGCCACCCAGGTGCCGCCCCGCCCCACCCCCCGCTTTTAAAAAATGTTTATTTGTTTTTGAGAAGGGGGAGGGACAGAGAGAGAGAGGGGGACAGAAGATCCGAAGCAGGCTCTGGGCTGACAGAAGAGGCCCCAATGTGGGGCTTGAACTCGAGAACTGTGAGATCATGAGCTGAGCGTAAGTCAGAGGCTTAACCAACTGAGTCACCCAGGTGCCTCTCAAAACTATTCTTTAAGTAGTCACAAAAAGAAGGCAAAGTAATCAGTGCTTACGGTGCCTTAAAGGCTGGCAGTAAAGAATATCGGAACTCATCTGGAGACTGAACAAGCCAGATGATGGGGACAAAGGCTATAGCAGCAGCTTTGAAGTTAGACTGTATTACACTTGCACGGTTTTAAAAAGCTTAAGAAATCTGATGAGTTTTTAGAACAGTCCTTGACTATTATTTAACATGTTAACAAAATAGTTACAATGGCAGTGTAAATGCTGAACCCTTCTCTCCTCCTAAAATGGAGAATTAAAGTTAGCAAAACCCCAGTTACCAATGCATTCAGCAAGCCAAAACCCACAGTGATAGCCAACGGTATTTGAACCTATAAAATGAAATAGAAGGTGCCAGGTCTTTCTAGTCCCTCAAACTAGGGCAAATGTCCAAAACTACAACAAAATTCTGTCCCCTGTCTGGGGTCCCATGAGAGCCCATCTGTTGTAAGCTTAATAGTCGCAGTTAACAGAGCAGGAGACCATTTTAGAAGCTGAAGATTAGCAAAGGGAGAGAAATCTTTACACTTTGGAAATGCTTTAATAAGGTAAACATATTAAGAGTAGACCTAGATACTGTAGTCAAAATAGGGGGAAGACAGCTTCATTTTTATTTCACATGCCTCAGTGCTGAGAAAATCAAATGAGCTAACGTATATAAAAGCTTCTCGTAAAAGTACTGTTATCACTATATTCCTGGGGGTGATCCTCAGAGTTCTTCATTTTGGCAACGTGTCTCCAGTTTCCTCTGTGCGATCCTGGTTCTTCTACACAGATGTGTGCTCCAGGAGCCAAGTGAAACACATCTGCGAATCAACTCTCTGTTCCTATGTCGTGCGGCTGCTGTTATGCAGAGACACAGGCCGGGAAGAGATGAATGCAATTGTTCTCGGGGGTCCCCCCCAAAAGAGCACGGGACACTGAGACACGCCGAGGGGAAGACTCTCTCCTAAGAAGTCCATGAAGGAAACTGCTGATGAAAGTACATGTCTGATGTTCCTGGGAAGCAACTGGGTCCTAGGTGTTACCAGCCTCTGACATGTGTTCTTCTTTGAACCATCTGCCTCCCTTCTTTTTTATTTGTTATGGAGAAACAAGTGGAAAAATAAACAAGATTGCGTAAATTGTCTCAGCTCTAAGAGAAGCAGCAGCAGTAATGACACATGCACAGCCTACTGTGTCAAAAACCGTTCTACACACTGCTCTTCATGTGATCTACTGGGTGGGGCAGGAAGTCACCTCACTCATTTTAGTGAGAAGGAAACAGGGGCAAAGAGAAGACGGGTGAGTTGCCAAAGGTCCCCCCACTAGAAATTCAGGGCCAGTGAGAAAGAATCAGGGCGACCTCTTTCCTAAGAATAGACCTCAGATTAATCACAAGCAATACATATTGAGTGAGAAACTGGCCTTTCACTCTTAACCACCTTATTGTATAAGAAACTCAAACGTGGTTAGTGGCCAGAAATGACTGCTTTTCCCCAAATCTTTATTGCTATTTTTGCTATATTCAGCATTTCTGAATATCACCCTCATTCTGAACATTATTCTAAGGTCTGATGTCCTGCTTGGATTCCCTCTGATCTCTCTCTCTAGACTTTTTCTGTGGGAACTCTTCGACCCCTTTATCAATGCCTTATCTATTTAGATGCATGCATACAGACAGCACTTGTGAAGCTTTTCCCTAACTTGTTCTCCTGTTCCATTATCCACCAGTCTAACAGCCGCCTTCATGGGGATTTCTCAAGACTGCGTTGAAGATGAGCTGTGATAGCACAGAGCAGTTCTGGACACTGGAATTGCAAGCAAATCCCTCCTTAAACCATATACATCTAACCCTACTTTTGATTACTGCCTTGACTGATCCCATTAGAAATTTTCTCTAATAAGCGAGATTATTGGTTTCATTCTATATTCTTTTAAAAAGTTCTATTTTCCCCTTTTAAAACATATTGTGGGTATGATGCGCCTGGGTGACTCATTTGTTTAAGTGTCAGACTTCAGGTCATGATCTCATGGTTCGTGGGTTCAAGCTCTGTGTCAGGCTCTGTGCTGACAGCTTACAGCCTGGGGCCTGCTTCAGATTCTCTGTCTCCCTCTCTCTTTGTCCCTCCCCCCCCCCCCCCTCTCTCTCTCTCTCTCAAGAAATGAATAAACATTAAAAAATTTTTTTAATTAAAAAAATTAAAATATTGTGGGTAGCACTTAAGGACACCTAGAGAAGGTTTGCCCCATGAGAATACAAATTCTAGCAATCACATTAAATCCTTTTTTATTCTACCCATAGAATGGATAATTTATATTAAAATCTAGTTTTGACTCCTTATCAAAGTGTTACAAACATTTATGCTTATATGTCTATCTTTAGGTCTATTAAATAATTAGCACTAAATTGATATCAACATTTTATGTTAGTAATCATCAGAAAATTTAACATTTAGATAATACTTGCAAACATCACTTATTTTCAGAGCAATGGTATGGTGGGAAAATGCCCAGATTGGCCATCTGAAGATGAGATCCCAAAACCTACTTTTTGGTGTACTTAATCAGTATTTCTTGGCAAGTTTAATTATCTCTGGGCCTCGTTTTTCTCTCTCCAAATCAAGAGGGTAAGACAAGACTGTTTCTAAAGTCCCCATAAGCTATAAGATTCTATGGAATTCTAACAGTGGTCACAGAAAACCAGCGTGTACTGTACTTAGGTTGAGGGCCCAATTTCTTAAAACAAATCATTTTTTAAAATTTATGTTGTTCAGTGACCCAATTATAAAACATTTAACTTTCAACAGCTACTTCTTGTATAAGGTAATTGGCCGGGGGTGGGGGGTGGGGTGCCCAACACTAGTTTTACTATTTCTTTAATCCAACTCACTCTGTTTCCTTGGTAGGTTGACACCATGAATTAGAGAACATTGACAGACAAGACCTGCCGGAGGGACACCCCGAGCTTTGCTTTCTGCCTGACTAGCATTAAACTCTTTTCTTGTTATCTACTTTTCTTCCATTGTCAAAACAAAACAAAAACCCTTTTGCTAGAAAAGGAAACTGGTATGGCACAAGGGACAGTCAAGAAATTGACGTCTTTAAAAAACCAGGCTTTAATTAACCAACTCATTTAGAAGATAAAAAAAAAAACACACACACACACACACATCGGTTTTCTAACTTAGCCTCATTTTCAACTGGTACAATTTTTTATTCCAAATCTCTGGTCAGTGGCTAGTGAAAAAAATTCTAAGAGGGCCTCCCCGATTCTCTTAAAAGGCCTAAGAGTACGTTTATTTTTCTCCACATCACTTTGCCCACAAGAATAAATTTTGCATTATTTCTTTGTACTCTTCCCGAGGTAAACATTCACAGCTATGTCCCAGACTTCTGCCTCTCATTTTGTGATCATCTCTACCAATCCAAGCTGGCTGTGTTCGTCTTCTATCACCAACAGAAATATATTCGAATCTTCAGCCACTCACTACTTACGGTGATGTATAGGCAGGCAAGTTAAGTAACCTTCCTATATGACTCCGTTTTAGTTAAGTAACCTTCCTGTATGACTCAGTTTTAGTTTCCTTATCTGTAAAATGGGTGCCTACTCCGCAGGGTCATTGTGAAGATTCGATAGGTTATTACAAGTAAAGGAAGCACCGAGAACAGTACACACAGAACATGCTTAATAAATGTTAGCTAGGATGATAAGGATACTGTTCCAAAATCTCCAGCTATGACCATTTTTTTTTTTTAATGTTTTATTCATTCGGAGAAAGAAAGTACATACAAGCACATGTGTGAGCAAGGGGGAGGAGCAGAGGAACACGAGAGGGGGAGGAGCAGAGAGAGGGAGAGAGAATCCCAGGCAGGCTCCATGCTGTGAATGTGCTGCAGTTATGGCCATTCTAAGTCCTTGTTATGCTAGGACTGTAAAAATCGGACCAACCAGTTCGGAGGGACATTTGGCAGTAATTGTTCAAACTGAAAACCACACACACAGCCTTTGACCCTCCTTTAAGTCTACTTTCAGGAAGTCAGCCCACAATTGTATATTTACACTGCGTAGATGTATACTACAAAGATCTTTTTCACCGCAGTGCTGTTTGAATCAGCCAAATAACAAAGCGAACAAATACATGGAAAGGGAGATGGGTGAATAAATTACTTTGTGGCAGTAACACAGAATGAAGTAGAATTATGTAATGACATTCAAAATGGCCAAATATAGTATGGGGAGGGGGAGGATGCCTCAGAATATGATTTCTCATCTGTAGAAAAAACATGTACACTTAACATACAAACATTTCCGGAAGTATATACAGGAAAATTGAGCAATGGCTACCTCTGGGTAGCAATAAGAAAGGTCTTTCACTTACAAACTGTTGTATAATTTAAACTTCTATTTTGCCAAGTACATGCACTATCTTTCACAGTTAAAACAGAAGTGCTAAAGCTCTGTATGTTCTGTTAAGACAAGTGCTTTTTAAGATGTTCTATGTAACATGAAATGCATCATCAAGTCAACAAGATCCCGTGACATTTGGGATGTCTCTGTTGTCTACACCTGGGGCACCACCCTGCTCCCCACAGCAAATAAATCATTGTTGCACTCTACGCGAACTAATTTGGATGTAAATGAGTAAAATTAAAAAAAAAAAAGAAATCAAAGAGCAAAATAAAAAATAAAAAATAAAATAAATAAAATTTCCTTTATCAGACAAAGAAATAAAATAAAAAAATAAAAACATTTTGCTACTGTCTTCTCACGGGATTTTCTACTTCTAAAACACACTACAACCCTAATATCAAATGTTTATGCAAAGAAATTTTATGATTTGGACTAAGACTTATGTACTCAAAGGATATTAAAATTTTTGAAATTTCCACACTTTCATTTTTGGGTGGCAAACAATTTCTTAGTAGCGCCTAAAGTCTTTCAGTGAGACTCAAAGCACAGTTTGAAAATTAAGTCTTTAAGAATGACTTCTTTTGAAATTACCACAGGGCAAATTTTTAATAGGATCATTTTCCAAGTAATAATATGTAAGAACTGGTAGAGTTTTTCTTCAGTTTTGGATGCTGTTAGTAAGACCCAAAATAGGCTGTACAAAGGGCAATTAATTGCAAAGGACGTGTTTTGTGGTTGTTCACGAGACCACAAATCACAGGCTGAAGAATATGCACTTGGCCAACTAAAGCCATAAATCTCCACGTTCACTGTTACAAACCCCTGAGATTCTTAGAGAATACTTGTGAAAGACACATTCTTTCACTGCCTATATTGGCTAAAAATCCTCTAACAACGTATACGAGTACCATCGACTCAACGATAGGAGAGACGTATTAAGATTTAACTAAATGAACTTCAACAGCAGAAAGGCATTGTTTCGGTATGATACAGAGTAGAGTTCATTCTGATCATTTTTATCATAGGTAAAGGTAACTAAATACTAATCAAAGCTTGTTCCACTTATAAAGAAGACACTACTAGAAAACATGTTAACTGTGATTATATATAGGATCAAGAAATCCTACCCCTTGTTAATGATCAAAATAGTTACCTGTTGCATTAAATTGTCATTACTATTTTGGATGTGGTGGACCCAGCCCCATATACTGATGAATGAAACAGGTGTTAAATAAATTTACTCTACACCTAGAATTTTTACAGAATACTAACGAGAAAGGGGCAGACAGGCCAAGATATTTTATCCTATTAGGTATGACTCCCCAATGTGTATGTCCTCTAATAAACTCAAGTGAACGACAGGAAACAGGTCCGAGGAACGGGGAAGGAAGAGCAGGTGGGATGGAAGGTGGAAAGTACTGTGTGGAAGACCTTGCTAATAACTTCTGCCAACTTTCCCTCCTGACTCAGTAACAGTGTAATCAGCATCCTCTCCTAAGATGGTCACGGTGGAATAACCTGACAGACCAGGCGCTGGCCAACTTCTTCCGTAAAGGCCCCCATAACAAAGATTTCAGGCTTTGGGGACCACGGAGTCTGTTGCGACCACTCGGTTCTGCCACTGTACTGTGTGAGAGCAGCTCCAACTACGCTCGGGTGAAGGAGCACTGCCCTGTGTCAGTAACGCTTTATTTACCAAAACAGTTAAGTGGCTAGATTTGGCCCATGGGCCATAGTTTGTCACCCCCTGTGCTAGAATAAGCCTGGCTCTCAAGAGGGCAGGGGTGCATCACCGTTCCAAGTTGGTCATCAATTATTTTCCAGGTTTTCTCCTCTCCTTCAAGGCACTCCATCTGCAGTGAACCCCGGCTCTAAGTTAGGATCAGCTCCTCAAGTATGGGGAATTCACCCAGGAACTGGCACTGTTGTCTAGCAAAGAGGCAGGACCTGCCCTGTCTGAAAAGTCCACCTTCTTACCAAGCTCACTATACCTTGAAAGTGGTTTAATCCTCATTTTTAAAACTGCATGGCATCATTCGGTCTTTTAAATCCTGATTTTTTGCCTCCAAATCTTTCTGTCTTACTGTTCTTTCACTGGGAAGAGAAGAACCAGCAGGTCCACAAACCTGGGTTCCCGAGACTATTGCTTTCCTCAGTCCCTCCAACAGCCCTTCCCTGTAACCCCTATCAGTGGGGCTACAACTACACCCCACATTTGAAACTTGCCAAAGGGAGGCAGTTGGTTTCAAAAAATAATTCTTATGTTGTCACATTTCAAGATAGTCATGTGGCCCCTGGGGCTGCCAATCCTGGTTACATTTTTGGCCACTGCCACAATTACACATCAAGTGCATCTGCTGCCCAAATCCGGTTGGGCCCACACGAAGAATGATTACAGAACAGCGGCTTCTGCGTCTGGCAGGAAACCCAACACCTCCTCCTAAGCCTCAGAATGTCAGTCATTTTCTGGAAAGACTGGAGGGTGACTTGCAATAACAATGGCTTTCATATTTAGCACTTACAGCCATGTCTGAGCAGCAAATCCTCTTCCCCATTTTTTCCTGGTGCCGCAGAACATCTGTATGTTTTCTAAGGAAAGCCATCATAATTATACAGTGAGGCCTTTGACCCTAGAGACACCCCAGTCCAAGTTTCCCCTCACAGGGGTCCCTCGTATAAGGCCGCCAGCAGGTGACCGTATGTTCTCTGAGAGAAGGCTTCAAGGAGTCCAAGAACCATAACCTTCATTGACTGTTAGAAAATCCACCTTAGACTGAATTGACAGGTGTCTCCTCATAACTTCAAGCACTTGTTGGCCTTAGTTTTGCCCTCAGGAACTGCTTGGAAGAGTCTAATTTCTCCTCTGAGCAATAACTCTGCAAATATTCAAAACAAGTTGAATAAAACTATTATGTCCACCCAAAGTCTTCTCTATACCAAGCAAAAAATTCTCCACTGGCTGAATAGCATAGGTTTATCTTCAATTCATAAATAAATCTCAAATTTTCCATAAGTTTATCACACCCTCATGTCCACTTTTTGCAAAAATAACTCCAACAAATATATCTAGATCCCTATGAAAGGGATCTTCTCACATGCCAGTGATGCATAACTTAAGACAGTTTCTACTAGGAGGGCATCTGGAAGATTTCTGACCAAAATATCTCCCCAAGATGAAACAGAACAAGTTCTTGCTTTCTTGAATGTTCACAACAAATGACATTTATGATTTAGAATAAAAGATCCATGTCTCATGAAGCATAAACGTGCATAGCTCCTGTTTTTTAAGTACACATATTGTAACAACATTGGCCATAAACTCAATAATAGGTCTTATTATTATAAGACTGAGGATGCTTTCTCTCTTAAACATCAATACAAGTTAACAGAATTAAAACTGGGTGAATAGAACCTAGGCTCATTAGCCAAGAAACTTTGTGGGAAGTTTAAGACCCATTTAGAGCACTGTTTTTCAAGTCTCTGGATTACACTTACATTGCCCCTGCTTCTCTCCTGTACATCACCCTTTCAAACATCACAGGAATTTCTTCCTTGAATGTGTGTGAAGTTTAACACCTCTTTTGACCCCAAGCTCTGCTCTTTCCCCTTCTCTGCTTTATGCAGATATCTATATATATATATATAATCTGCAGATATATATAGAGAGAGATAGATAGATATATCAAGCTTACTAGAATCGATAAACAACACACATTTTCCCAGAGAGCTTCCTGCTATCATATCCTGTACTCCAGTGTAAAATATTATTAAAGATCTCAGCTCGTTTGGAATAAGCTACCCCTTCTCAAACAATTCTTGGTGATGGACATTAAAGAGAAACTTATTGGGATAAGCACTGGGTGTCACATGTAAGTGTGAATCACTAAATTCTATTCTTGAAATCATTATTACACTATATGTCAACTAACTTGGAGTTAAATAAAAAATAAGAGAAAATTTTATATTGATAGAGGATGATTTTAAAATCATGGCATGTACTCATGTCAAAGATTTTGCTGAACTCATTAATAAATGCAGGAACTAATAGGATGTGACAACAGGTTCAAAAGAGAATCCAAAGAGCAAAGGCATATATAATTATATATGTGTAAATAGATACAAAAATGATCAACAGGGCATAATCGATTGCATTGCTACTAGTTTTTAGCAAAGACAATTTTCAGATTTCTTAAACAGCTCAAAGGTAGTAAAAAGTGAAGATCACTCTGAAGAGTGCTATAGACAGAACAGTCAGTACATTCCCCCCACCCCCCACCTTAATATAATAACTACAATTTACCAGAATAACAGATACATGACTAGCACTTCCTGGTTGAAGAGGACATGTCTACAGAGGTGTAATGTAGAAGCCAAGCTGTATGACTAACACTGCTCTAGGCTCCTCACACCTAAATTACCCAGATGCTTGGGCATGCCCAAAGCTCTTGCTCAAGAACACCTACCCTATCCTGACCACTCGCCTCATCTCAATTCTGCCAGTTTCCCTTGCCTTGGCTGTGTGGCATGGATTCTATTTGTGTGTCACTGAGTTTCTGACTTGAAACCACTGAGACCACTCTACCCTGTCCCCCTTAGACCCAGAGTTACGCCTAGTCTTCTATCCTCCCCAGAAATCTGTTGGATGAAAGAAAGCCTTACTCAACCGCTGGACCCCAACGCCATTTCAGAGTAACACATAACCTAACTTGAGAGCAGTGCAGACACTATACTGTAGAACACAGGACTTCTCAAGGGCAGGACAGGAGCAGAATCCCTCTGCTCATCATGCCCCAAAATTCACAGTGCTGAACTCCATCACTGGCTTCTCTTCTCATTCATTTACTCACCCAGTAAATATCTGTTGAGTTTTATAATGGCTGAGGCACTATTCTAGGTGTTTGAACACGTGAAGAACAAAGCTACTGCTTTCCTTTTAGGGATCCATAAATACAGGATATAGGAGACTGGTGACAATATGCTTTCAAACCTTGGCACTGAGAGTTTCTTACAGCATCACAAACTTCTGACTATGGGTTCTCAGTTATGACAAGGATAGCTACAAAGAACTGTACCCATTTGTATACTTCACTCCCTTTTCTCATCATGACAGAAACAGTCCAGTGCTATGAACTCTCTTGTATTTTCACTAATCTCCAGTCTTCATCAATGTCTTCTAACTTTAAAATATAAATCAAATGTAAGCATTCCTAAGCTCAACTGGGAAAAATGCTTTGAAACCTTTCTTCATTGCACAAAATGTTGCATTAATATTTTTTAAATGTTTTGCAAATTTATTTTTGAGAGAGCGAGCACACGAGCACGAGCGGGGGAGGGGCAGAGAGAGAGGAAGACACAGAATCTGAAACAGGCTCCAGGCTCTGAGCTGGCAGCATAGATCCCGACGCGGGGCTCAAACTCACGATCTGTGAGATCATGACCCGAGCCAAAGTCGGGCGCTAAACTGACTGAGCCACCCAGGTGCCCCACATTAATATTTTTATGTCACAAACTTTACTTATACTGGTAAAAATGATCAAATATTTCTGAATGAGCTAAAATGAAACACTGCCCATTAAAAACTGGGCTTGTGCTACTTCTCAGCCATCTACCATTTCGTTCTCCCCCAAATCACAAACCCCAGAAAAGCAAGAGCAGCATGCCACTTTAAAGAGATCTAGTCCCTGTCCAAGGACGGCAGCACTAGGACAGACAGAAGACGAACAACATGACTCCAAGAATAAAGAGACCAACGGCATTTCTGAAAGAGCTAAGGGGCTCAGTCTGTTCTAACACCCTGTTCTTTCCTGAAAAAGCCTTGGCTGACTTTACAGAACCCAAATCTTAAAAGTTATATATATGCTACAGGATCCTGGGGGGAAACACATTTAATGTGCTGATATAGCTAAGAAAATAGCCACAATCCTTACCTAGAACTAAAAGCAGAGACTTTACAGCCCACTTCCTATACTACAAGACATTTATTTTATTTATTTTAACAAGTCATTGCTCTGGCAAATCACTTCACAGCATGGAACATGACTGGAGCCTAAAAATCTCAATCAGTATAACTTCAACATCTGAAGCCAATTTTAGATGACAATTCCCCCTCATTTTCATGGCAAAGAGAAAGAAACATTCTCCAATTGTGATTTTCAGAAATGATACAAGCCCACGTTTCCCTGTTGCTTAGGACACAAAGGTATACAATGACATAAAACAAATTACTTCTATGTAGTGTGTTAAGAGTCAAGTCTTTGACCCACATGCCACCATGGAGTGCTACAGATCCAGGTACAATTCAGTCCAGCTGGTTGGTAAATTAACATGTTCAGACACACATCACTAAACCCGTATGCAGTGTGGAAATCCAATCAGCGGTGTCAATGGCCTTTGTTGCCTCACATCTTGCTACCAGATTTGCTGCTACCAGACCAGCCTTTCAGAATGTCGTAAAGCAGGTTTTGATGTTCTGTAACCTGCTCTTGGGAAAACAATCAAAGTGTGTTTATGATTTGCAATATAATGCTTAACACGAGGCTATAAAGCGGGGGCTTTGGAAAACAGTAATTAAACTAAGAAGAGAATCAGGGGAAACAGTAAGCCCATAAAGGCATATTCCATTCAGAGAAGCATTCTCAGGACGACTGTGAAAAATGCTAGGACAGGATTAATTGTCCCCTAGAAGGGGAGTCATAACCGTATTTCTCATTTTAAGTGATCATTTACTTTAAGGCATACTATTGAATTAACGACAGAATTGTTGGCAGAAGAAATATAAAAAGAAAAGCATCAGTTGGAAGATGTCACCATCTAAGAAATGCCCAAATGTGAGGACATGGGGAAGTACATCTTAGAAATTGAGGAAGCATCACATGTTTTTCCTTACATAGGAAGACAGATATGCTTAAGGCAAGTGTTGTTCCCATACCGCGTTGAAGAACAAGAGGATTTAAGACACTGTAATTTAAAGTTGGTATTCTTTAGTACACTTTCTACTGTAACCCATTTCTAGTTCCACAAATTGCTAGGTTCCTGGAGTATAAGGAATTTGGAGAACCCCAAATTAGAAGTATTAGCAGTATGTTCTAAGTTACGCTGGAAGCTCAAAGTTTCTTCTTACTTCACGAGGGGGTGAAGCTCTGAGATGCACCAAGCATAATATGGATTCAAGGCATTAGATGCACCAGCGCTATTAGTGAGACGAAAAAAATAAATACACATACAGGAGAAACTCAGGAAAAGTGGTTCTTGTTCTTCGCTCCCTCTTCTAAAGTGGATACTTCCTTCTACTGATGTCTTTCATAGACCTATCTCCAGGGGATGGTGACATCAGGCAGGGTTGGGGTATTCGTTCTATGAAAGTAGGTGCCACGGCACTTAGAGAGTCTGCAGAAGACCAGGGAGAGACCCGGGGAGAAAAAAGCATGGAATATGATACTTAACGTCCAACTCCAATTTAGGAGCAAGAGAAGCCCTCAAGGGCAAGGATGGGAAAATTTGCTACATATGCCACCTTTTCCCATCATGTCTCATGGCAGACATTGCTAATTAATTACCACACTATTCTTACTGAATCCATTCATAACCTCTGAATGGTTCTTTAAGTGCTCCAGGCTTCAACCCCCAACTGTTCCGAGTTGGTAATCAAGATGAACCTTTTTGCCATCTCTGCTTGAGGTTACTCACAGTGCACACTCTGTCAACCAGGGAAGGGGGCCACAGTCCTAAGGAATCCTGAATCAAAGGATGTGCATCAGTCTGGAGTGTCTCTTGTGCCGTTTGTCCCTAAGGGACCCAATGAGCTGGCAATAATCAGAAAGGGCAGCTAGCTCTGGACTCTCAGATCTGAAATGTAGTGATGTCCTTTCCATCAGAGATACAGCTATCACTGAGACACTCAATGTGTAATTCTACACCTGCAGATTGCAGAATTTTGGAAGTGAAATGGGCCTGTGCTTGTGTGTTTCAACACACACAGGCACGGGGTTCAAAGGGCCGCACACAGACACATTTGGCACCTTGGTTCCACAACAGCACTGTTGACAAGTACTCTATGGCAACGACTGAGAGCTCCAAGAGAGTCATGTACTCCTAACTCTGCAATCAACACATGACGGAATCTGTTATGTACGAGAGCTGTCAAAGGGAGCTGTCAAAAGGAATCTGCTTAACAATTAAGATTTGGAGGCCAAAGATAGCTGCTGTATGGCAGTTGAGAACCACTGCCCTCCCAGGGATTCCATGCAAACCCCAAGCTACACATCTTTTCCAGTGACCAGAGATGAAGTTGGAGTGTTCTCTCCATAGTGCAGCACCGACACAGGCATGAGTGACAAGCACAGAATGAAAGAGGGGAGAGTTGCTTCTCTAGCCCCCATTCCAGAGGGAAAGATAGAGCTCCACAGGACAAGCGACACCCACTCTCTCCCTGACTCCACATTCATTGATCTGTCCAACCAAGATGGCCTACTTTCCCCCAGCTCTATATGGCTTATTTTTATTGTTTGAATGATTTTAAGTGAATGCAAATGCAGGGTCATTCTCTCCCCCCTCTTCCAACTTGGTATTTCTTATTTACAGTGAAAGCAAGGCCTTGGATAACAGAGTTACTCACTGGAGCAATGCAAGTATGAGGAAGCACAAAGGGAAGATGGTGTCCACAAAGTAGATACACAAGCACTTTTTTTTACAAGGCTGTCAGGAAGAACCAAGCAGAGTAAAGTATTTACAGACTTAAGAATCAACAATCCCCTGGCACCTGGGGGGCTCAGCTGATTAAGCACAGGACTTCAGCTCAGGTAACGACCTCACAGCTCATGGGTCCAAGCCCTGCATTGGGCTCTGTGCTGACAGCTCAGAGCCTGGAGCCTGCTTCAGAGTCTATGTCTCCCTCTTTCTCTGCACCTCCCCCGCTCACATTCTGTCTCTAAGATAAATAAACATTAAAAAAAAAAAAAATCAACAATCCCCAAATCCAGGAATTGACTTGTACGCAGAAACTGGTTCAGAATTCAGGCATGGGGGGTAGACACACAGCAAGTACACGTCTCAATTTCTTAACATTCAAAGGAATCAAAGAGTCTAAGAAAGGAAAGGAGAGAGGCTTTCACAATTGTTACCGATGCTCGAGATAAAGGTACTTTGGTGAGAGGAAGAAAGAAACCAATTATGGCATTTCCAGCCACATCCTGCCTGCCTGCTTGTGCAGATGTGCTGGTCCTGCACCTGTACCCGGGCTGTCGTCCATCAGGGAAGTGGCCGATGCCTCAGAGGGACTTCCTGTGTTGGGTGATTGCATACATATATCAGTCAAGAGCCTGCTAAAGATGGAAACACAATTTGCCTGTGTCTGGGACTAAGGGTGTAAAGAGGTCTGGAGGAGAGTAAGGGTGAACCACACACAGAGCAGTTTCCTTTGTAGTCAAATCAAATAAACATAATGCTGAGTGAACTGTCCATTTTTATATACTTCTAACACTTTGTACTTTTCTATGGCTTTATGGGTATTTGAATGGAATGCTTTTCATTTTCCAAACCTTGGATTCTTCTTCTTCTTTTTTTTTTTTTTAATTTTTTTTTTTTTTAACGTTTATTTATTTTGGGGACAGAGAGAGACAGAGCATGAACGGGGGAGGGGCAGAGAGAGAGGGAGACACAGAATCAGAAACAGGCTCCAGGCTCTGGCCCATCAGCCCAGAGCCCGACGCGGGGCTCGAACTCGGACCGCGAGATCGTGACCTGAGCTGAAGTCAGACGCTTAACCGACTGAGCCACCCAGGCGCCCCGGATTCTTCTTCTTTAAATGAGCACTTTCTACTTCAGTAATTTTTACTTCAGTTTGATTTGCTACTTAAGTTTGATTTGATTTGAAAACTGAATGACAGCTTCTTGTATCTGAAACATTCAAACTTAAGTAAAGCGATTCACCAGGGCAACAAAGTATCAGTTCTCTCCCCTCGGAGGGTACTGATCCCTCAGATGGCTGGCAATTAATATGCTGCAGGTATAAATTATTACGACAACTTCAGAGAGCAATTAAAGGTGGAAATGTTCACAGCCAACAACCCAGGAATTACATGTTTTGGTGTTTATCCCAGAAAAATTCTTGAACACATGCACAAGGCTGTTCGTTGCCATACTTTTTAAAAAATAATGAAAAACTGCAAGTAAGCATTATCCAAAGGGGTGTGAAATAATTAAACTGTGGTGTGTTCATGTAATGGAACATCATATTGCAGTCGAAATGAACTACCATATATTGTCTATGAATATATACATGCAGAATAAAGTCATAAATACTTGGGCAAGGAAAAGAAAACATGTACCACCTCCAGAATAGGTCACCTTTGGGCTTCAGCTATATTTATATTTATGTTTCCTTTCTTTTTAAAAAATCCATGGTGGGCACTGAGGAGGGCACTTGTTGTTGTATGTAAGTGATGAATCACAGGAATCTACCCCAAAAACCAAGAGCGCACTGTATCCACTGTATGTTAGCCAACTTGACAATAAATTATATTAAAAAAATAAATAAAATAAAAAATCCATGGTGAGGGGCACCTGGGTGGCTCAGTCGGTTAAGTGTCCGACTTCAGCTCAGGTCATGATCTCGTGGTCTGTGAGTTCGAGCCCCGCGTGGGGCTCTGTGCTGACAGCTCAGAGCCTGGAGCCTGTTTCAGATTCTGTGTCTCCCTCTCTCTCTGACCCTCCCCCGTTCATGCTCTGTCTCACTCTGTCTCAAAAATAAATAAATGTTTAAAAAAAAAATCCATGGTGATTATAAAATGTCAGCAGTTGTTAAACACGGGTGTTCATTATATTCTGTACTTTTTTGTATATTTAAAATTTCACAAGAAAAATCATATCACCAACCGGGATATAGTAGTTTATCCCACGAGTGGAGGGGGAAGTTATCAGAAATTTGTTTTCTTTTCAGAAATTTTAGAGAATGCCAATTTATCGGTACCCAGAATGTCTGCTCTGGTAATTAGGTTTAAGATTTCTACAAATAATGGTATCTGTGCTAAAACATTCTTTTTTATTTTTAGCATCTTTATTTTTTTTTTTAATGTTTGTTCATTTTTGAGAAAGAGAGAGAGAGACAGAGCACAAGGTGGGGGGGTGGGGGGTGGGCAGAGAGAGAGGGAGACACAGAATCCGAAGCAGGCTCTAGGCTCTGAGCTGTCAGCACACAGACTGATGAGGGGCTCGAAGTCAAGAACCGTAAGATTGTGACCTGAGCCAAAGTCGGATGCTTAACCAACTGAGCCACCCAAGTGTCCCTAAAACATTCTTTTATGATCTCCTCAACGCCGAAGTTTTGTTTTGTTAGATGGATTTTGGAAATCACACAGCTAGAATGCACTATTGAATTATAATGCTGCAACTCTGAACAAATTTTATTGTTGAACAGAGGGTAATTCTAGCTCACTTCAACCCAATAAATCACTTATTTGTAAAGCTGACTTGTTTCGTGGAACCTCTTGGTGTTGTGTCCTATCACGGGATTTTTCCCCACTGCAAAAAAAATAGCAGTAGTAATGTTTTCGTCTAAAACTATTTTTAGTGCTCTTATTTCAAAAACTGAAGATCTTTCAACCACTTGCCTTTCCAAGGCAGCGAAAGAGGAATTTTAGTTAAAAACTGGCTTGATCCACACACATACCCATTTCCCAGAGATCAGCTGGTGTTCACAACTGCTTGCCAAGCAAGCCCAATGATGGGAGCATCTCCAAGGGCTGCAGCTGGTCAGCAGGGACTGAAGCACTGCAGTGGGCAGGTGGGTGAGAAGAAGTGGGATAGACTGACGTTTTCAGGGTCCCAACCTTCCCAAGTACCAATTAAGGGCACTCCTGATACCAGATTCAGAGCTCCGCCCAGGAGCTTAGGAACTACACATTGATCGCCAATGCCCTAGAACTTCTGATACAAAAGGGGCCTCCTGCCCATTTCTGGTGCTAACAGTGAAGACTGTCTTGGTTTCTTCCCTGATCTATAATTTATCCTCCTAACTCACTATTTCTGCCTCCAAAAGTTTCTGTGGTCCAACTGAGAGAGAGGGCTTTTAAAATCTTCACTACTGTTCTGTGAAAACCAGGTATCATTGTTTAAGAATATGGACGTGAATCCCAGACTAGCATGAGTGTGGACAAACAGAAAGTGAGTCCATACTACTATTTTGATCAAAGTCACCATCACTGACATTGACAATGTCAACAGCTGTCATCACCATGCCCCAAGCTCTCCGTTAACTCTGACATTATATTATCTTAATATCCACAACCACCCTGTGAAGTTGATCTCATTATACAGAGGAGAGAGAAATCAGAAGGGTTCAGAAATATCTCCTAGTGAATGGTATCCTCCCTTCTCTGGTCACCCTTCAGATGGCCTGTAACTATGCAAAATATTTTCTCATAGCTGTTACTTACCTTCTGCTTATCTTAGAAAAAATAGTGGCAATCACATTACAATACAGTTTAGAACAATTATGAGGGGCAAACATAATGTAGGAAGCTTGTAGACAGATCTCTTGACTGAAAGGCTCTTGGAGATAATCTACCCCAAGGGAAGTCCTTTTACTGGTGAAGCCTGAAAAACAGAGGCCTGTACTGACCCAGAATATAGAACCCCATTGAAAGACTACAGAACTTGCCCACCATATTTTAGATTTGTTCACTTCTCCAAGCACCAGGGAAGATAGATATGTTTTGGTTCACCCTGTGGGCAAGTTTGCTTACTGCTTTCTTCATTCATGAAACTGGCCACCTACCAAGTGGCAATACAGAACTATGAGCTCAGGACCATTCTTCAGACTTCAAGACATGGGTGGTAGTAGGCACAGCTAGAATGGCAGAATTGGTTAATACAAGGAGGGAAAAAAATGCCCCAAACTGACATTATTGAACCGAGGGATTACGGGAGTAGGAGTCACATAAATACTCATGAACCAACCACCCTTTATTTCAACACTGGTTCAAGGGCTGCCAGAGGCAGAGAGTCCTTGAATTTTCTACTCCAAATCTACAATTCGGTGTTCATTTTGACAGCACTGGCTTTTGCAATTAAAAGAAAATAAAGAAAGGGGCGCCTGGGTGGCTCAGTCTGAGTCAGTCGAGAGCGTCTGACTCTTGATTTTGGCTCAAGTCATGATCTCACAGTTCGTGAGTTTGAGCCCTGCGTGGGGCTCTGCCCTGCCAGTGCGGAGCCTACTTGAGATTCTTTCTCTCTTTCTCTCTCTGTCCCTCCTCTGCTCTCTCTCTCTCTCAAAAATAAACAAACATTTAAAAAAAATAAATGAAACTAAAGAAAGGAAATGGGTCATTAGCTTTGAGATTACACTCCTTAGGGGAGAAAGGGCAATGAGAAACATGGCTTCAGTGCGTTTCTGGGCAGAAAACTCAGGAAATCTCACTAGAGCCAAGATCACCATGTTTTCACAGTCACTGCCTAAATAGATAAATGGTACTGAAAACCTTTGGGTGGTTTATAGATTCCCCTTTGTTTTAATGTCACAAAGGAAGAGTTAAAAAAAAAAAAAAAAAAAAAAAAGAGGAGATGGAGGGGAGAAAAACAAAACAAAAAACAAAACAGGTCCCTGAGCTAGACAAAGGAAGGAAGGAAAAAAAAAAAAAAAAAAAAAAAAGCCAGGGTTGCCTTGACAACACAAGCACTGGCTGCATTTTAAATAATATTTATTTTTCCTCCTCATTTCAATACAAGTATGTGGTGGCTTTATAATGCTCGACTTGGCTAGGCTGAACAATATCCTTTCTTGGAGGCTTCTGGGTACGGGGAGCCACAGAGAGAGGCTCTCACAGGAGGTATAGAGGCCAGAGGCAAAGCAGCAGCCATTTTGTTCTTCATACTTGTCTTTTATCGGCTGGCTCACCTTGTTGCTGTGAAATAGCAGGCGGGTCTGCAACTGCCCCACCTTCCCCTGGATCCTCCCTCAGCTTCTCCTGGCCCAGGTGTGTGTGTGCTGAGGTCCATGACTAATGGTTCAGGCTTCTGCATGACACCCACACAAGAGCCAGAGGTCGAGAGAATGGACACTGGCTTGTGTGTCCTTGTGGGCTCCAGCCTATCCTTGCTCCCTCCCAGTTACACCCACCTTTCTTCGGAACTGCCTGCTCCAGAATGTGAAGCTTCGGCAACAGAAATAAAGACAGCAGCCTGACAAAGAGTGCTTAGCCGGCCTCACGGTGAATCTCTTAGCTCTGTGTCTCCCCCAGTAGTCCTGCTTCTCTGACTGAAACCCGACTGATACAAAATATATTGAATGCACATTTTAAAAAGAGCAATTTTATTTTTATAATCAGGGGGAGAAAAATACTCCTAGGTAAGAGGGAGAATAACGCACTGTAGAAAATCTGGGAAATATCTTTATAAACAAAAAAGCGGGGTGCCTGGGTGGCTCAGTCAGTTAAGCATCCGACTTTGGCTCAGGTCATGATCTCACAGTTCGTGGGTTCAAGCCCCGTGTCGGGCTCTGTGCTGACAGCTCAGAGCCTGGAGCCTGGGTCTCCCTCTCTCTCTCTGCTCCTCCCCTACTCTCACTCTGTATCTCTCTCTGTCAAAAATCAACATTAAAAAAAAAAAAAAAAGTAAATCACCAACAGTCCCAACAAACAGCTGTTTCTGTCTGCTTACCTCTATCTATATACTTTTGTGCAAACTTTTGATCGTACCAATTATAGCTTTACACCTTTTTTTTTTTTTTAACACTGTATCATTAGTTTCCTAGGTCACTGAGATTTCTTTGATAACATGACATTTTTTTTTTTCTTTTGATAACATGACTTTTCAATGGCTACAAGATACTGTCAGGATTGTGTGCTATAATATAACCATCCTCTTTAAGTTGGTTACAATCCTGGGCTTTCAAGAACACTGCAAAGAACTGCCTCACGTATAGGTCTTCGCTTTCATTTCTCATCACTTTTGTGGAGTCAATTCCCAGAAGAGGAACGTTTCAGGCTCCAAGTACATATTATCAAAAGGTTTTGGTCACCATCTTCAGGTCAATCAGCATCTCATACTCAGGCCAATGGGCAAAATATTTATCAACCTGTATAGCATGGGAGTCAGTGAAGGGTGTCAGTGCATCAGAACCAATGATGCAATGTGGGAACAGGGTCCTGGAGTCCCCTGTTTTGCCATGCCAGGACTTAACCCTTCAGTCCTTGAATCATGGGAGAAAACTGTTGGACCCTTGGGAGAAGAGTCAGACTGTCAGGGGTGCCTGGGTGGCTCAGTTGGTTAAGCGTCTGACTTCGGCTCACGTCATGATCTCGCAGCTCGTGAGTTTGAGCCCCGCATCAGGCTCTGTGCTGACAGCTCAGAGCCTGGAGCCTGCTTTGGATTCTGTGTCTCCCTCTTTCTCTGTCCCTCCCCTGCTCGCATGCACTCTCTCTCTCTCGAAAATAAACATTAAAAAAAATTTAAAAAAAAGAAAAAAAAGAAGTCAGCTTGGCATGGAGATTTTTACTGGGAGGGCTTGAGGCAGCCGCTCTTTACCAACTCTAAGTTGGCAATATTTTGACAAGATACCATAGTTTCACTGGGGTATACCCAGTGGACATCAGCTCATGTTAGAATTTCTACCTGACTTTCTCTTCTCCACGCTGAACAAACCTCAGTTATTTCAGTCTTCTTCCCCCCCCCCCGCCACCAGTGTCTTTTTTTCAAAAGTTTAAGCCTCTTTACAGATTTCCTAACAAGACCTACAAACTGTGTTTAGCGAAGATCAATTGGATTAGGCCAACAGTCTAAAGCTGACCTTTTCAGTATTGGAAAAGGGACAGAGAACAAAGTACTAATCAAGAGAGAAAATAGACAGTGGATGTGAACATCGCTCAACTACTGAAAAAGGGGGCCAGTTTCTAGAAGACGGGACAAAAGCATGACAGTGTCAGGTCTCTCACCGGTGCAAGTGCTAGAGGGGTCAGAGTGGTAAAGGAGCTGTTGTCTGAGCCACACACATCCACCCCCAAAGCCTGGTGGCTCCTTCCCCTGTGCCCCAGAGCCTGTTTGCTTACCCCATTACGGAGCTTATGACAAGACTTGGTAACTATTTGATTTTATCTACTTCTCCTACCAGGATCACCCACTGCAGGAAATTTGACTTATTTGTTTAATCATCCTCAGAGTTTAGCCAAGAGTTTAGTCAGTACTTTCTGACCTACAGAAAGTACTCCATACACATCAGGTGAGTCACAAACCAGCTTGCCCTCCGCCAACTGTATTGCTGCATGGAGTGAAGAAACTCAAAGCTCGTTGTTCCTTAGTGGTTCAGTCTGGCATTATATGCAATTATATTCCCTTTCAGAGCCATGGAATATGTAGACAAGGCAGAGAGTTTCAGAGCCTACAGAGCCTGAAGATGCCCACTGTCCTCCAGCTAATGTGCTTCCCTCATTTTCTTTAGAGAAGCAGAGGGGGAAAGACAGCCCGATCTTATTTCTGTTCACTTCTACTTCTGCTATTTTCCTCAACCCCTGAGCACTTAGGACTACAAATCCCAACTGGAATCCATTATCAGGTGAAAACTCAATGGCAGGAAACCAACCCAAGTACTTCTTTAAAAGTCTAGAAACATACTTACTGAAATCTGGTCTTCTCCCTTTTCCGGACTCCCTCTCCCCAATCTTGACAGCTAACATAGTGAGTGCCTGAAAACCCAAAGCTCACTCTACTGTACATTTAAACCACCATCAAGGAGGGATACCTAGCTTCTCTTCCTTCTCACGCCTTCAGGTCCAGTGCCCGACCACTGCTTCTCGTCCCAGCCTCCCCACAGGAGCCTCTCAGTAGGATACTGGAAACAACTACAGGGTGAACTATCATCTCGCCCCCTCGTTTTATACCTGGCTTGTTTGACAGCTGTGTGGAAAACTGGTGGTTCCTTTGGTCTTAATTCCAGCGCTTCAGCCTAAGTTCCTTTGAACGCAAGAGGGCCTCCGCTCTCAAGGAACTGAAACTGCACCCTGGCGACTGTACACAACACAACTTCAATCTTTTTTTGGTGTGTGGCAAAAGGAGAATTGCTTTTTGCGGGGAGGAGTGGGGAAGTGATCCAATTAGGATATGCGAACCAAAAGACGGGAGTGAATGAAAAGTACCAGCTGAATTTTCTGCCACTTTTCCTAGAGGTCTCCAAAATGTACCTGGCACCAGATCAGCACTTTGCACAAATCACAACAACTCCGCTGCAGCCGGGTCGGGCAAGATTCTTAAAGGATTTAATTGAACTACAGTCAAACACACGCTCAGCGGCGCAGTAAAAATCCACCTCCTCCACAGAAGACCCGAAAAGATGCAGAAATGCAATATGGAGAATCCAAAGCCATTTACTTAAGCCGTGGCTTTAGAGATTGGAGACAGAAGGAGGGAAGTTCGTACACTCCTCAAATCTTGATCTTTGCCTCAAATACCTGATGACACTACCGCTAACAGTGTCCAGCGCCATTCGTCTACTTTGCAAACTCTGAAGCTTCAGGAGGGGAAGCAGGTATTTTTTGGAGACTTACAAGGACTGGCTAAGCGAGGCAACTGGCGCAGTTGCTCCCGTGGAAAACTGCAATTAAAGATTCCTGCCGGTGCCGATAAGATCGCTGCCACCGTGACACGGGGCACACGCCCTTTTATTCTCTCCTCTCCGCAGCCCTCTCCTTGCTTTTCCCAGGGTTTAAAAATCATGTTAACAATAAGCAAATACAGCATGGCCAGATGCCTTTCGTGGTCAGATGGTTCATTGTTTAAAAAGTTTCAGTTTAAAATCCAAAAGATTGTTAACAGATGCAGTTTCTGGCTAGAGACTGGGAAAAACCTCACTTAAACAAAAGAGTATGTTGTGATTGGAACTAAAAAGGGAATTACCTTTAAAGATAAGAACCACAAACATTTCCTATTCGAAAATACCTCCAGCCCCACCAACAGGACCTTTTTTTGGCCCTTTCACAGAAGTGAAAATAATTTGACAGTGGACTGCTGCATATGACAAACCACGGCTGCCCAACCAGCCCCGTCATTTTTACAGATTTGTTTGGACTTTCAACAAGGCCACAACATCCATCTCTTACTCTCCCCCGGATTACTCAATTAGGCAAGGCTCCAATTAATTTCTCTCCAATTCTTTCAGCCCCAGAAATACTTTTGCTGCTTTCACTTTGGCTCTGGAAATGGGTGTTCAACCGGAGACCTAGATAGAGACGAGTGTGAGAAATGAACATGGAGGCTGATAAGCAGACAGCCGCTGTTGGGACACAAGTCACTATTGGGTGGAAAAGAGCCACTTGGCTGAGTGAGGCCTGGCCCCATCCTCAGTTCCCAGTCTCGTTTGCCTCCACAACTGCTGTGCACTTTTACACAGAAAGCCTGCTTTTCACCAACTCATGTGTCTGTTTCTGTTGGCTTTCGTGGGCCCTTACTCTATGGTTTCACTATGTGTGAGAATGTCTGTAATGTGCTGGGTTCTAATCTTGGGAGATGGAAAATCTAAAAAGCCGTGAGTATGTAGCTTTCCCTTGGCCCGAGAAATAGATGTGGTTTGACTTGCTGGTGACAAGCCTGATTTGAAAAGGCGACCAAAGATACGGTCCAAGGGAAACAATCTGTTCGTAGTAATACGGACGGCCACCATGGGCTCCACTTTGAGAGTGAGCAAACTGTCCGTTAGGGGATCGCATTATATGAAGAGAGGTAAACGTTATGCCCTTTTCACACTTAAATTTTTGTGTTCTCTTACTCATTGTATTATTTCCCTATTTATTACAGTGCCCCAAGAAAGGTCAGTTTCAGATCCATCACATAGCACGCTTAACAGTTTGAGAAGCTCTAATCAAGAAAAACCTACATTTAGCAACACTCCCATCCATTTTTTTAAAACCATTTTTAAAAGTTTATTTATTTATTTATTTTGAGAGAGAGAAAGACAGAGACAGAGAGCACGTGTGAATGCACGAGTTGGGGAGGGGCAGGGTCGGGGGGGAGGGAGGGAGGGAGGGAGAGAATCCCAAGCAGGCTCCTCACTGTCAGCATGGAGCCTGATGTGGGGCTCAAACTTACAAACCAGGAGATCACGACCTGATGCGAAGTCAGACGCTTAACCCATTGAGCCACCCAGGCTCCTATCATACATTTTAAAGTGAGGCAGATCTATAACCCCACGGGAATCCCCAAAGACTTCAAATGGCTTTCCCACTCAGCCACAACTTGGCTGTCATGTAAGGAATCCAGGCTGCAGGGATGAAGCCTGCAGGAGAACTGCATTTCCAAAGGTCTGTGCAGTCTGGCCAGGTACTAGTAGGAAGGGCCCATCCATCAAGAAATGGGACTCAGAGGCCAGGGGCCACATCCCTATCTATCCTCCTAAAAAAAGGCAAACCTCACCATGTGCACATGAGGCAGGGTTTGCAAGGGGATTTGATAGGCCTGGAAATTGAAAAATGAGCAACAGCTGCCAAGTCCAAGGTCATTACTATCCTCCAGGATTTGCCTTTTCTAGTCTAAGGGGCAGCAGTTTCCATGATTAACTTACAATTGCTGTCAAGGGTGTAATAAAATCTGGGAAAGAAGAAAACTTTCCCCTCAGTAAGCTGCTCCCATTTTCCTGCCCTTTCCTTCCCTCCAGTGTATATTCTCAGTCCCCACTTCATATTGTTTCCTAATTTTGAGAAAAAAACTCTGCACTCGGATGAGCCAAAATAGACAGACATGTCCTCTGTGCACATAAGGAACTTGAAGATTTTTCCTTCTTGGTTCCAGGGGCCAGGCCCTAAGATAGCTGTGTGAAAGTTCCCTTGCTTTCAAAGACCATACAATACCATCACTTTCAGAACTGAACATATTTTAATTTCAAAATGCTTTCCCAGTGTATTATACCTGTTCCCTGAGCTACGACAATCAGTTCAGTAAGAGAGAGACAGTACAAAGAGAAAAAAGAAGAAGACACAATCATTCACAAACACATCTTCTTGGTTACTACTAGTTTCGGAATCCTTAGGTCTACAACTTAGTCTGATCTGGTAGCAGCTCAGAAAACCATACAGAGAGGTTAGAGCTGGACACGTCTCTCAGCAAAGGCCCCTGGAACCAAACCCCACACATAGTTTTAGCAATTGTAACTGCTCAGGTGGAAAACTAATTGTGCTTTAAATTTTTTTTTTGACAGTTCAGCATAACACTCATGACAACTTAGTGGTTCACTCGTCATGCACTCATTTCAACGTGTCCGATGCTGGGGTTACAAAGATGAGCTAAGACATGGTGCCTCGCCCCCAGAGGCACAAAGTCTGGCTGGAGAGGGGCACACGCAGGCTCACTACTGCAGACATGTTCCTGGAAGGACAGCACAGCAATCAGACAAGGCAGCAAAGGGGCAGTGGTGCTCAGAGACACTCACATGGGTAAATGGAGGTCTCACAATGCACGCTAGTCACATAGGAAAAGTTTCTCGGACTGATATTGTGTCTTGAAAAGAAATTGGATTGCTATAGTTTGTTCTTATTTCCTTGTGGCAAGAGTGAGGAACTCCAGTGTCCACTGCCTGTTAGAGAAAGAGGTACCATTTCTCCTAGGTGCTAGCCTGCCCTTCCTGCTTACCCCATCGCGATTCAAGTTTCTACTGAACACAAGAAAAAAGTGGCAAAAGATGGTCATGAACTTGATTGGTTCCAAAAATGGGGTGGGCATGGTCTCAGAATTTGCCACAGGGTAAAAGATAGCAGAGTGAACGTTATTGCAGGAGATACAGTCCATGCGGTGATGCTTAGCACCACGAGACAGGATATCCATTCTCCCCTTCTCCAAAGGTAACAGAACCCAGAATAAAGATCGATTTCCTTGCAGCTGGGGCCATATAACAGTGGGCTGTGAGGGAATTCAGGTGGATGACTCCTAGGACATGTCCCTAAGAGGGGAGGTGGGGAAGTCTGTGCCTTCTTTCCCTTTCCCACATCCTCAGTTTGGAATATGAAATGGTCAGACAGCCACTTTGGACCATGAGGATGAGGCCACACCTTAGAGATGCTGAAACGGAAAGCTGCTAGAAGGTAAGAACAGAGGAGTGAGACCCCAGAATACTAGTCCTAACCTACCAAGATACCAACTTTTATGTAAAAAACAGAGAAAATTTGATCTTGGTGTAAGCCAGTATTATTTTGGGTCTCAGTCGTAACAAGACTATGAATAGCAGGTACAGGTATAGGAGATATGGGAAGGTGTCCAATGAAGTGTTGATAAAAATTACATCTGAGGCATCACCACATTGCCCCATGTAGCCACAAGGCCACGATCTGGTCTGTACATTATAAAGAACTGTCTGAATTCTGGTGGTGAAACGAGAGAGCAAAGGGAATCAACAGTGATAATTTTCCAGTTAACCATAAACACAATGAATTTCTTACCTTTTTCTTGCTACAGTATATCTGCCATTTCTTCTCAGCTGGAAGTGCAAACATGGCTTCCCTGTGTTTGTCTGTCAGGTCAAGTTCATCCTGAGAAGAAAAATAGTAATTAGTATTTCACAGATTAAATGTTATTCCTATAGGAGAGTTTATCAAGGGTCATTACGGGGGGGGGGGGGGGGGGGGAAGAAACCAACACAGAATTCAATGAACTTGGAAAAGACTGAGACTGTAAGGTGTATGTTGTCACCATTAAGAAGCCACGTCCCTGGCATGGGGCTGATTATCAAGCATGGCAAGAAGGACAAGGCTCAGCCTACACTTACTGCAGGGTGTGGGAAAGTGAGCTGAGCACAGAGAGAATCATCCTGAGCCAGTGTGTACAGCTGGGGGGGGGAGGGGGGTTCTGTTGAGCAGTAAAGGCCATCAAAGCTCCAGAGTTTGGAAGGATTACTCATATTGTAGATGAGGATTTGCTGGGGGTGGCTCCACCAACACTGAGTATCAGGCTGGACCTGAAGAACTTGCACATGACAAGGAGAGGAGAGCAACAGCACCAAAGGCAGGGTGCGAGACCAGACTAGGTGTGTTTGGGGGACAGAGATCAGCTTAGCCGAAACACCAGAATTATGCAAAGAATCATCACATAAAAGGTTTGGGAGATTGGGAGTGATCAGTTTGTGAAAAGTCTTTTTTTTTTTTTTTTGTAATGTCTATTTATTTATTTTGAGAGAGAGAGAGAGACCAGAGGATGGAAAGAGACAGAGAGAGAGACGGAGAGACAGAGACAGAGAGAGAGAGAGAGAGAGAGAGAGAGAGAGAGAGAGAGAGAGAGAATCCGAAGCAGGCTCCACACTGTCAGCACAGAGCCCAATGTGGGGTTCAAACTCATGAAACGTGAGATCATGACCTGAGCAGAAACCAAGAGTCAGATGCTTAACCAACTGAGCCGCTGAGGCACCCTGTGAAAAAAGTCTTAGGAAAAAGAATAAGGAGTTTACTCTCTTGACCAAGGAGAGCCAATGACGGCTGTGAACGAGGGCGTGGCATCTTCACTGCCACAGGCCCCACTAACGTTTATTCAGTGCTTCTGGAGCCAAGCACTGTGCAGGCATTTTCTCAGTTCCCACAACAACTCGGAGTTCCATTATTACCTCCTCGTAATAACAATGCCTGTTGTAATACAACTGGGGGAAATTTGGGTGGGAGACTGGGCAAGTAGCGTGCTCCAGACCACGCACCTGGTAAATGACGGGGCTGGTTTTCAGCCTATAGCTGTCAGACTCCAGGACCCAGACTCAGCCTCTCAGATCAGTGTCTGGAAACATGAATGTTACAGTGGAGCGAAGCTTAGACTGGGCACTAAGGGAGAGCAATTTACAAACATCCGTAACTACTGAATAACAACAGTAGGATAACAAATATAAAGTGCTTAGACATAAGTTCTTGGCATTTAATAACTCAATCATCCCCGGTCCTTATTACTGGCATTGAGCGTCTGGTACATTTTTATTACATAGGGAAAGTTATCTCATTGAGAGGCTGGTGGGTGTAGGCCACATAAAAAGATGCTGTAAGTTAAGGCACGATAAGGTTTAGATCCCTGAGGAGTATGAACTCATCCCCTGCCTGAATGCCTTTGGTATTTATCTGCAATTCTGCCACTTGTAGACTCTAGCTTCATATCTCATACTTGTACCTCCATTTATCATCAAGCCCTGTTATTTCTTTCTTGAGAAGTGTCAGGATCTTTTTAAAGTTTATTATTTATTTTGAGAGAGAAACAGAGAATGTGCACGCACAAGTGGGGGAGGGGCAGAGAGAGAGAGGAAAAAGGAGAACCCAGAGAGAGAATTGACAATACGGGGCTCGATCTCACGAACTGAGAGATCACAGCCTGAGATGAAACCAAGAGTTGGATGCTTAACAGACTGAGCCCCCCAGGTGCCCTTTTTTTCTTTCTAAAATTTCCAATGAAACCACCCAAACTTGCACTCTAATAGCTGCTCCCTCGACTCCTGGCAATAGCCTGCCCACTTCTCCTCCTTGCCTTTCCAATCCTTCCAATGGCACATCCAGAATTCATTAAAGCAGTGGTACTTAAACCTGAGAGAACATCAGAATCACCTGGAGGACTCCTGAAATCATTGATCACCCCGTGTTAAGGATCGAGTCCGTAGGAGGATGTGTGAAAATGTGAGTATCTAAAAAGTTTCCAAGTGGTGCTGATGCTGCTGGTCCGGGGACCACATTTTAAAACGACTGCCTTAAAAATAGGGCTCCTGTGCTGTCCTGAGCTCCCAGTTCAAACAACTTCATTAGTTCCACATGCCTACAAAAGTAATTACATATTCCTCAGCTCGCCTTTGAGGTCTTCCATTTATAAGCCCCAAGTCACTTTGCCAGGCTTGCTTCTGGTTATCCCTTCTGCCCTGTTCTGTTAACCCCGCACCTCCAGGGCCTAGCCACTCTGGGCTGCATACCCAGATATGTGCTACTAGCTTCCTGGGGAAGTTCTTAATCTCGTTAAGACCTACTGCCTCGCCTCCAGGATGGGCCTATCATTTCTCTTGCAGGGCTGTTGTGAAATTAGCAACATCAGCTAGGTATGGAATAAAGCTCGGCACAGGGCGGGTAGCTGAGGAGCTGCATTACTGTTATTTCCTTCGTCATTTAAACATAAATCAGGTGCTATTTTCTTTTAAGAGCAAGGTAAACAGTTCAGTCACTTAAATACACACCCACACATATTACACCCTAACCACAAGAAACGAGTTACGAATTTTGGCAATGAACAACCAGGGAAGGGACAAAAGATATTTACCGAAAATTGCATTATGAGGAAACATGCTAAAATGTTAAAATTTTGGCATGCGACTATTATATATGTGAAGTGAGAATTTTTCTTACTTCCTTCCTTTTTTAACTTCCTAGAAGCCACCTATTGATGAATGGGGAAAATAATGGTGACATAAATTACTTGGGGTGGGGGGGCAGATGCAGGGGATGGCCAGGTTGGTTATCCAAACAGCTCGATAATATGGTGCCTAGTTTGGGGAGAAGGTTTGTGATTTGTAGGAGAGAAAAGCACTCCTTGTGTTGCAGCCTTTACTATACTACAGCACTGTTTTTGCTAACTGGGCGGAGGTGTGAACAAACATGTGAGTCCTAAAACCTACAGATTCACAGCAAAGAGTATTAATATTACTATATTTTGCTGCTAGAGGTAGAAAAATGCTCCCTCAGTTTTGAGAGAACATCTGAACACCAGTTTTGAGAGAACATCTGAACACCAATTTTGAATCGAGAGAACACAGTCGAATAGGACTTAGAAGCAGATGGTTTTATGCAAGAAGACACTTTGCATAAAATAAAAAATAAACTGCTATAGGGTCTCTGGATATAACTTTGGATTACAGTAAAAAAAATGGGGAAGAAATAAATGAATACTGGTAATAGTAATAGCTAACAATTACTGAGCACGTTCTGTATGCGTGCTGTTTTATAGGAATTCATTTAGTTTATTTTCACAACAATGCTATAAAGTGGGCACTGTTACCGCATTTTTAAGGAAACTGAATCGTAGAAAGATTAAATAGCTTGCTCAAGGTAACAACGTTAGCAAATGGTGGAGAAGGAACTGAAGTCTAGACTGTCTGTTTACAGAGTCCACGTTCCTAACCACTAGACCGTTCATTCTGTTGATCATTCGACAAGTAGGTAAAATCATGGCACTGACGCAAATGTGAAAATGTATCCATCTGCTGCACTCACGGCCTACTAAACTTCCGTTACCAGAGAGAGGAAGATGTTGTCATCAGACACCCCTGAGTTCCAGGCCTGGCTCTCATGGGTCATGCAAACTTGGACAAGTGACTTAACCTCCAAACTTCAGTTTCTTCACCTGGAAAATGAGAATGACAGCATCTATCTGAGAGAGTCCTCTCAAGGATTCATTCATGCAGCCAACAACTTGTTTTCAGGCTTCATTCAATGCTAGGCATTACGCTACATCCAAGAGACAAAAAAGTATCACAGGGCTCAAATTGTTGAGTAAGAAGGGAAATGAAATAACCACATGAACTGAGGTATGATCACACAAGATGCTGAGATCTGACAGCCCACTTGTGCAGAAAGGCAGAGCAGTGAAGGGCTGTCCCAAGGAAGTGAGGTCAAAGTTCAGATGACTAAGAACCAAATAGGTAACAAGCAGAGCAGACACTGAACAGTAGCCTTGAAGGACAATGTGAACTCTGGTCTTTCTCTTAGGAGCAACCAGAGGTCACTGGCAGATTCTGAGTAGGAATGACATAGATTAAATTAGATAATGACTGGGAGTGCCTAAGCACAATGTCCAGAGTGTAATAAGACCCCCATCCCTCCATTCCAAAAGTATCTCTCCTCTGACTCATTCCATTTTCATAACATGGCTGAATCAAGCATGTGAAACTCTTACAAGACTATTACAGCCTTAGAGATCAATCAACACTCGCTGTCCTACCCATTCCAGGACCAGGGCCAGACATTATAAAGAATACAAAGATGAATAACAGACCCCGATTTCATGGAATTTAAGAATCTAGTTAGGAAGACAAAGATGATAGAAAGCTTCAATGTTCCCTTTCTTTTCAGGATCAAGTCCAAAATTCCTCAGCAGGTAGGTAGAGGCCCTTTGTGATAGGCTGACTTGTCTCCTCTCCTTCCCCTCCCCCTCCACCACTACCAGCAGCCACCTTTTAGCAGGTCTGATCACAAGTTGCCCACTTCTGAAAGTTTTCCACATGCTGTTCCCTTTTTTCAGAGAGCCCTTCCCACCATTTCTAAGGATCAGTCCTATTCATCTAACCTTTTACAAGGTGTCAACTTTTCCCCTCCAGATAGCCTATCCTCACTTTCCTCGAGAGGGCAGCTCATCTATTTTCACCTATCCTGACAGCATTCATCACATTGCTACTGTTATATTATTGGCACGTCTGACTCCCATTCTGGACTCATTCCCAGAGGGCAGGAACTGAATTTGTTCTATTTGTTGTTGCTATTAAGTAATTATGGTGCCTGAAACAATACCTGACATAGCTGGATTCCCCACCCCCTGCCCCCCAAAAAAGTAAGGTGAGGGAAGTTGAGGAAGCTAGGAGGAAGAGAAGGGACTATTGTAAGAACAGTATAGTACAGTATGTATAGTAATATATAGTATGCATATATTATATAATATATAATATGTAGTATAAGTTTATATATAATACACTATAGTATGTATAGTAATGCTCAATGTATTTCAAAGATTAATGCCCCCTTCACCTTTTCTGGTGGGTAAAATGTACATATGGTGAAATGTACAGATCTTAAGAATACAATTTTCAGTCTGGCAACAGAAGAGAAACTATTTCTCCTAGCCTGTAGCTTGCCTTTTTACTTTGTTAACAATCTATTTTGATCACTAGGTGTTTTTAATTTTAATGATGTCTAAGTGATTAATATTCTTTTCTTTCAGAGTTAGTGCTTTTTGTCTTCTCTGAGAAATCTTTGCAAGTTTCAGGTCAAAAAGTATTCTGTGGTTCCGCATGGAAATTGCCCAGTTGTAGTTTAAGCTTCTATGTTTGAATCTTACTCCACATCTCCTAGACCAGACTCCTGGGGTCCTTCTTTAGATACAAAAAAGCTGGATGGCTTTTGCCTTCTCTTTTTTCCAGCTACTTGTACTCATTTAGATATACTGCTGGACAAGGAAGGGAATTAAGCCACAGTTGATGGAAGAAGGAAAAAGAATGGAATGCAAACTAATTGGAAAATCATCTTGACATATTAGGCCCTTCAAGCTCTGCCATTACTTCAAAGCAATATTACAGATTACAGAGATTTTTCATTTTTATACTTAATTCAAAGACTGAAAGAGGCAATCATGGAAAACAAAACAGTTAGGATCACTTTATCTCAGACAGTATCTCTTTACAGGAGATTTTTAGAAAATGTACATTTATGGGGCAGAGGGCAGATTGGTGGCTGTGCGGGGCTAGAGGGAGGAGCAGGGGCTGACTGCACATGGGCAGGGTGCTAGAAATGTTCTGAAGCAGGAGTGTGGTCATAGCGGCACAGCTGTATACATTTGCTAAAACTCACTGGACTGTTCGCTTACAAAAGGTGAATTCCATAGCATGTAAACTACATCTAAACTGCTAAACAACAACAACAACAAAGTCAAGCTTGCTTGTTGGAGCCCCGAGGAAAACAAAAAGTTCAGAGTAGAGAAAATATAGTCTGTGTACACTGGAAGGAAAGAAATTTCTGACTGAATATTAGATAAACTAAGGAGTTGGTTTAGAAGAGAAACGGATTGCAAAGAAATGTGAAGAAGAAGGAGACACAGAATCCAAAGCAGGCTCCAGGCTCTGAGCTGTCGGCACAGAGCCCAACGCAGGGCTTGAACTCACAGACCGCGAGATCATGACCTGAGCCCAAGTTGGACGCTCAACCAACTGAGCCACCCAGGCACCCTTAAAGTCCCTTAATATTAAATTAAATGATGTGTTAAATGTAACGATAAAGTTTCAAGAACTTTTTCAGTTTTGGGTTGTTTTTCCCCCAATTTTCCCTACTGGTGGTGCTATAGAGTACTTGCTCCTCTGGGCCTCTGTGAATTAATAAGCAAGTTTTCCACTAAGATTAATAAATGTAATTAGCCCAGTTCCAGGGAACATCCCAGATGCTCCTAGATCACCTTACTGCTTTTGTTTTGTTTTGTTGCAATCATGCTAAGTCACATACTGTTTTCCCCAAAACAACTGCTTTGCGATTCATGCCAAGACAAATAGAACGAACTTCTTTCCTACTCCGGATGGCCCAGCTCCTTTCACTGGCCACAGAATATTCTTTCGCATTTTTCTTTGTTGGACAGAGTTTTCAGTTAACTGAAGGAAAATAATTTGGCCAGTGCTAAAAGAAGAAACATTTCCACCAAGCATCAGCCCTCTCCCCACAGTGCTCAAGCTTCTTGAAAACTAAAACCAGCAAACAAAACCCTCCAGGCTTTTCTTCTTAGAGAACATTTTAATTATGTTTTTAATATCTTTATATGTATTTCATATAGTATCTTGGGAAAAAGGTATAAGTTATATATTTTTATATATATGAAAAATATTATATATATTTTAAGAGGAAAAGACCTCTGAGGGAAGCCCAGCTGTGGGAACTAAAGTTCCCTAACAAAGCATGTAATTAAGACCCACTTCTAAAAGGTTCTGTACAAAGAAATCTCACCAGTCTTACACTCTGCATAAGCGGGCAACACTATAGAGAAATCTACATAAATCACAAAACAATTGGCACAGTATAAATAAATCTAAGGAAATGGATTGATTTGCTAGATAAAGCAAAGGAAGGAATTTTGAAATAATATACAATAAGGGTCTTGAATGGGTTGAAACAGCTTTTCCAGATATTTAGCTAAACTGAAATATAGAGTTATTTATAAAACCTCCAAAACAGTATTGAAAGCATTTATTCTTTGAAAATCCACCAAATCAATAGATTTCAGTGAGCCAACAAGTAAGTTTCCAGCTAACCAGAGAAATCTCTAATAAAGGAATTCTGGGTTTCTATTTCTAATGAGTTAAGCTAACTCTTTACATACATACTAATACATATTCCTGCAGAGGTGGAAGGACATGCAATTAACGCGGTGGAGAAGGGAGAATTAAAAAAGTGAGGAGACGAGAAGATAGGTCCCTGGGGTCACCCTGCCAATCAACTCACTCTTTTGTGTGTGTGTTTCGTTTTGCTCTTTCATAGTCCTTGACAAGGTGACCCACCCTCTGACTCAATGTACAGACCGCACAGAATTTCTAAGCATAACTCAGACAAAGCTAAGTTTTCTCCTTCAGATTACACACTTCAGGTATTTGCCCACAGCATGTAGACCCAATTCACCCACCCTAGCCCCACCCACAAAAGGTTTCCCCACATGCCCTGTAGGCAGCAATCCTCAAGTTCACCTCACATACACGCTATGTTAGCGGTGTCTTTTCTGGATTTTTAACCTTCGCCTTCCATCCCATAACTCAATATAACCAGAAATAAGTCAAACACTCGGAGGGACAAGTGACTAGGCCTTAAGTCATATGACATGGTGATAAGTGCACCTTGGGGAAAAGGCCAAATTACAATTTTACACATGTATAGAAAAAAATGTTCTATTAGGCTGAGCTATTTCATCAAATTTATGAATGTCCTTTACCAGCACAGAAAGTGACCGTCACATCCATAGGTCACAGATTGCCAATTCAACTCTTAAAATTTAACCATAATGACCATGAGAAACAATATTGTACTTTCACTGTGGTGGTTTGAAATCTGAAAGTTAGATACCGTATTTGTCAGTTTAAATATAAGTACTGTTGGTGGGAATGCAAACTGGTGCAGCCGTTCTGGAAAACAGTGTGGAGGTTCCTCAAAAAATTAAAAATAGAACTACCCTATGACCCAGCAATAGCACTACTAGGAATTTATCCAAAGGATACAGGAGTGCTAATTCATAGGGGCACATGCACCTCAATGTTTATAGCAGCGCTTTCAACAATAGCCAAATTATGGAAAAAGCCCAAATGTCCATCAACTGATGAATGGATACAGAAGATGTGGTTTGTATATACAATGGAATACTACTTGGCAACGAGAAAGAATGAACTCCTGCCATTTGCAGCAATGTGGATGGAACTGGAAGGTATTATGCTGAGTGAAATAAGTCAGTCAGAGAAAGACAGATACAGGTTTTCATTCATATGTGGAACTTGAGAAACTTAATAGAAGACCATGGGGGGAGGGAAAGGGACAAAAATAGTTACAAACAGAGAGGGAGGGAGGCAAACATAAGAGACTCTTCAATACAGAGAACAAACTAAGGGTTGATGTGGGGTGGGGAAGAGGGGAAAATGGGTGATGGACAGTGAGGAGGGCACTTGTTGGGGTGAGCACTAGGTGTTGTATGGCAGCGATGAACCACGGGAATCTGCCCCAAAAACCAAGAGCACACTGCATACACTGTCTGTTAGCCAACTAGACAATAAATTATATTTAAAAAAATTTTAAAAAGGATTTTGTAGATTTCTCCTCAAAAATAGATAGATAGATAGATAGATAGATAGATAGATAGATAGATAGAAAGAAAGAAAGAAAGAAAGAAAGAAAGAAAGAAAGAAAGTAAGTATATTCGGTGACTTATTACCTGCTCCTAATTGGTCAGGAAAAAAAATAAATGGAAACAACTGCGTGCTTTAAATCCCAAAATGGATGTGTACACACAGAGAATGAACCTTGAAGGTTTTCGGCCAGTAAGGTTTCTGCAAACCCTATTAGTCATTACATGAAATACCACAATATGACTCACCACCACCTACACAGTAATGTTCTCTGTGTCTGACAGACATGTTTTCACTCGATATATAAAAATAAGAAGTGAGATCCTACAAGCAAAGGCTGACTAATAGAAATAATTTTTAGTTTCTTACTACCAATGGTTAAGTGTTTTACACTATTTCCTTTTCTTTAAGAGTAGACAATGAAAACTATATCCAGTTTGCTAGAAAAAATCTGCCGCTAAACCTGGGGCTTATTTAGCTTCTTTGTGTTATTTCAACCAGAAACTCGGAGCAATGTTAACTTTTATTAGTATACATCACCAGCAGTTTTCCAGGAATCTACAATAGATAAATCTGTTCTAAATATATGTCATAATCATCTCCCAGTATCCACCCAGCCACCCAAATATCCACTTTTTAAAAAAAAATATTTTTAATGTTTATTTATTTTTGAGAGAGAGAGAGAGACAGAGTGTGAGTGAGGGAGGGGCAGAGAGAGGGGTAGACAGAATCTGAAGCAGGCTCCAGGCTCTGAGCTGTCAGCCCAAGGCCTGACGCAGGGCTTGAAACCACCAACTGTGAGATCATGACCTGAGCTGAAGTCAGACCGAGCCATCCAGGCACCCCAGCCAAATATCCAGTTTTTATACCTATAACCTGGTACAACTTCTGTTGACAAGGCTTAATTGGGAGAATTTCTTAGCAGTATCTCCCTCACCAAATGGAGGGGCTTTGTCTCCTAGAAAGGCACCCTAAGGCCCTGTGGGCAACCGTGAAACCAAGTTCCACACGTGCCCCCTCCCTCAATGACTCTTGCCAGCCCAGGCCCCTCTCACACCTGCTCAGCATGCCCTTCAGAGACTTTTAGGCAGCTCAGATGACACTTTTAAGTTTTATTTGGGTCAAAAGATATTTAGCACAATAGGTCACTTCTCCCATATTGCAGCTATGTATTTTACCATGTCATATATGATAGAGACTGTTAAGGACAAAAAATAATTCTTAAACCCTATCAACTTATCCTTTCAATCTGCTGTTGATGCCAGTCACTTTCATGCTCCCAGAGTAACTGACATCCAAATGAAGAAGATGAGTAAAGAGAATGACAAAGAGGTGGATGGGGGACAGGAAGGGTGCAGGGATCAGCCCGAATCCATACTACTACTTTGAGAATAATTCAGAATACATACCCAATTGCTGGAGGATTCAGCAGTCATTAATTCATGCATATATGCATGCATGCATGCATGCAAATAGTTACTGAGCATCTCAAGCATTAACCTTCAGTAATTACTCATCTGGACCACAAGCATTTACTGAGCACCCACTCTGGGCCACACCCTGCTCTAGGCTCTGGGAGTCCTGAGGATAAAAAAAGCCAGATACAACGCCTGTATGTCATTCTGCTCTCTGAAAGTGCAAAGGTGTCTATCCATAGAGGATTTAACATAACGAGTGTCCATATGGGAATGAACTCAAAGCATCTGATTATTTCAAAGATGGCAAGAGACTTGATGACTTTTTCTTCCACATGCAAAAAATGCCCATCTTTCCCAAAAACAACCTGTGTATACATTCTAAGTGAGCTTTCATTTGGTTTAGTTTAGTTTTTAAATATCCCATTGTGTAATCAAATAAATAGCAGCTGTAGGATGTTTCCAGTGGATTCATTTAAAATTGGGCAGGAGAGAAAAAAAAAAAAAAAACGCTGCATTTTCAGGGATCTTATTTAAAAAAAAAAATACATATAGATATGGTTCTTCATCCATAAGCCAAAAAAACCATAACTAAAAGATGTAACTGGTCCTGAGCTCCTATAACACGCATCAAGAAACAGCCTGAAATTCCTGAGTAATTTTGGGAATTGAAGGCGGGGGAAGGGAGGATTCCAAGTACAACGGATAAAATTACCGAGGACCATTAGAACTGAAATACGCCATCCACCTCTTGTGCATTTACCTCTCAGAGGCCATGTGACATATGTTCTATGTGAACAAATGATGTTTAGATGATTCCCAATGCAACAATATATATTCTCATGTGCAGTTATTTATACAAACTACCAAAATGTTCTAGCCATTACTGAAACACATTTTCAAAATTACACTTGAAAGCTTACCTAAACCACATGACTTATGGAGATGAAATTATTTCCCCCAGTCCTTTAAAACCCATATTGATTTATTTGGGGACATACAGAGAGTTGGCAAGTCAGTACAGTGTGTTGACTTTGTGTAATTCGCACATGGTAGCCTGAGGATTAAGTTAAATAATCATATTTTAAATTGTAGTCAAAAGCTAAGTAGGTATATACTGCTCAGAGTCTCTTTACAATTCATAGTAATGAAAATCATCAAGGCCAAGGGGACTCATAACCATTTTTTCACTAACATCATTAGTTCAGACATGGTTTTGCATTATTTGTATTAAAAAAAAAAAAAAAAAGTTTTCATGTTTCTTTCCTCCACCTCTCCGCACTCTCCCATTTCAATCCCTGGAATCTAAATTTAGAAGCACCCAGAAGGGCGCCTGGGTGGCTCAGTCAGTTAAGCATCCGACTCTTGATTTCCACTGAAGTCATGATCTCACGGTTCATGGGATCAAGCCCTATGTTGGGCTCTGCGTTGAAAGCACGGAGCCTGCTTGGGATCATCCCTCTCCCTCTCTCTGCCCCTCCCCTGCTCTCTCTCAAATAAATAAACGTTAAAAATAAATGAATAAATTTAGAAGCACCCATAAATAAGTGTATTGATTTATAACAGAGCATCTAACATGGAGTCAAAAAACGAAACCTAACAGCCTACAGGAAAGGACGTTTGGAATGAATCTGGCGAGACAAAACATAAATTTAGCACCAGAAGGAGCAAAATGGTTTTGTAGTTTTACCTTAAGCTTCACTGGGTTTGTTTAGTAAATTAGAAGACAAGAAGGAAATTTAAGAAGCCATGTTGACCACCTTACTATCTCTAAGCAGACAGGGCCTCCAAGCAGCACAAAGAAATGTAGACTGTCAACTGGGATAAAGATCTACTACCAATCCTTCTTTGGTTCTTAGAATACAATGTTCTGTTCAGAAGTACAACACATGTAAGCAAGCAAAACCACCTATATTAACATCACCTACGTCACAAACCGTCAGCTGTTCTCAAGGCCAAAATAATTTGTTTATAAAGTTCTGGGACAGAGACAGAGAGAGAGAGCCAGGGAGGGGCAGAGACAGAGGGAGACAGAATCTGAAGCACGCTCCAGGCTCTGAGCTGTCAGCACGGAGCCTGATGTGGGGCTCGCACCCACGAACCATGAGATCATGACCTGAACCGAAGTCAGACACTTAACCAACTGAGCCACCCAGGTTCCCTCTGTAAGAAACTTTCTATTCTTAGTCATGGCCTTTAGTGTAAATGGTGAGTTTAAAAAACAAAGAGATAAAAAGTGTTGAAACTTTTCATCAATTGTAGTGATAGTGGAAGAATTTTTATTAAAAAGAGCTTAAGACAGTCTAGTAATAAAAGAAATTATGTTGGCAGCCTGTGGGAGATGAGTAACAATTCACGTAGCTAGGGGAAGAACAGAATGTGTATACTGCTAAGTCTGTAAGACAACTTTGGATTCCTGTAGCTCCTTTCATACCAAAATGACTTCAGAATATATTGAAAAATGAAGAGATTACTGATGTAAATTCCCAGGTGAATTCACTTGGCACAGCTTCACTTGACCGTGAATTCATCTGACTCTGATACACCAACTAAATTCTCCCATTCCTGCTATCTTTATTTCTCATATCCTACGTTGGCTACTAATGTCCTCAGTAATTAGCAGTAATAAAACTGAGCTATAGTAAGTAATTGACATTATAATTACATTTATGAGGATACAAATCCCATCAACCTACGGTATCCATGATCACCACATTCCCCATTGAGATTTAATTTTCACTGGTAATCCTCAATGGTATAAATGGTTGTTCTATGACCAATAATGATTTTCTTAATAAGTTTCTTTAAAATATGCTACATTTCCTGGAAGGCACAGCACTCTATAGTTTATTATCCTAAAATATTAGACCCATTGGCCAAATAAATTGGACACTAAGCAATGGATTCAAAAGAAAACAGATTAACCAGAAAACAGTGTAAAATGTAATTGGTCATATTTCAGATTTAGGAAAACCTGGGTCCATACTGCATATTATTTCCAACCAGCCATAAATTCATAGTGATACACTGTGTTAGAAATGAAAGTTTTCCTCTAATCAATCTATGAAACTGATTCCAAATACACAAAACAGTGTGTGTACTAGAAGAGTGGAGATTTAGTGCAAAACACTTCAAAAATAATAGCCAGCCTTGTCTTAAACCTGGTTTCTCACCTAAAATCTCACCCAGGGCTATTTTGCACATTTCACAAGGCAAGAGGGCTGAGGGAACTCGTTAGGAGATACCAATTCCAGTATCACTGCTGCTGTGGAATATTCTGCAGGGAACACTTAGCCCATCAATTCCAGGTGGATGCAGGAGTCTATGCACTGGGTAGAAGGGCCGAAAGGGGGAAGGGGGGGCTCCTAGTAATTCTCTATTTCCTTTTTATTTCAAAATTAAAGTGCCCTGAGGAGGTATGTGTTACAGCAAGATAGCATCTCATCTCAACAAGTGGACTCAAATGAAAACGTACTCAGCATCTATTCAAGAAGGCATGAAACCTTTTGCTTAACTTACCAACACTTCACAGAGACTGCAAAGAACAACGGTCATTTTTGTAAATGTAATCAAGTAGCAATATATTTTGCCGTACTTTCATACACAGTAAAACCCTGGATTGCAAGTAACTTGCTCTACAAGTGTTCCGCAAGACAAGCAAATGTTTCTAATAAATTTTAACTTGATAAACGAGCGATGTCTTGCAACAGGAGTAGTAGGTGACACTGAATATCACATGATCACAACTGAGCCAATGGTTATTCTTTCTCTTTCTCTCTCTCTCTCTCTCTCTCTCTCTGCAGGATTGTGGGTGATTGTCTCCCTTTCTCAGATGCTTGGTCTCAGGTTGAGGTGTTTGGCAGAAATCAATGATTTTTCAGAACATTGGAAGGTGCCCACAACTGGCACTATTTTTTGATACTTCAAAGCACCTAGGGACAGTCCCCTGCTTTTCCATCCAAGAGTAAGCTTAGGAATGCTTTGCTTCATTCTAGGTCAAGCTGCCTGCAGATATAGACCGTTTTCCTCTGCTGCCTTATTGCCAGTTACATTAAATACAGTATATGACAGAGTTTATTAATACTGTAGTCAACATCCGTACGAGCATATACAATGGCCCCCATGCAGAAAGACTCCATGGAGCCAAAAGATAGCAGTGATTCCATCAGTGATAGTGAAAGTCGTCCTACACAGTACCCTCCTCTCTCTGGTCTCCCTCACACAACCATGAAGGTTTTCAAAGGAAAGTGCAGGTTAATTTGTTTATTTTTCTTTATATTTTGTATTTTATTATTTCGTTACTATATTATAGCATTGAGTTTCCATTATTCCTTATGGGGAAATTCGCTTTGATATACAACTGCTGTGGATTGCAAGCATGCTTCTGGAACGAATTATGCTGGCAAACCAAGGTTTTATTATATTTGGTTTGCTGAGAAAACCTGTAAAAAGGCAGAGGCACCTTCCTCTCATTCAAATAAGAATCTGAGATATAGAATTAAATCAATAACACAACCATCCCCATCCCCTTTTCCAGAACCACTTCTCAGAAGCCCCAGTCCTCCCAGCTTCCTATTTCATGTTCCATCTACACTGAGCTTTCTGTTCTTTGAGCCTTCCACACTTTCTCTCACCTCCCGGCCCCCTACTGTGCTGTTCTCAAGGTCTGTAACAATCTCTCCTCTTTGCCCTGATATTCCTACTAGATTTTCGTATCTTAACATTAAATGAAACCTCTCCCACAAAGCCTTCCAAGACCCTTCCACACTAAGTTAGGAAACTGTGGGGTTTAGAATCTAGCAAGTTTGTTATTAACTTGACAGCTAAGCTAAGGAGTCAAGCAAATGGAAATCAAAATATGTACCTTCTTTCTCACTCATGTAAGCTGAGTTGGAGAACTCAATTTTCATCTGAGGACAAGTGGCCTTGCTGAGATTTCAAGCCTGAATTAGACACTCACCTACCAGTGGTAGGGTCAGCTGGACAACTGTAGAACTCCCCAAGGGGAGCTCACTGCTAGGAAACTTATAGTACCACGGGCCACAAAACGTGTTTCCTGAAAGCTGGTTGATTGGCAGAGAAATCGACAGAGAAAGGAACTGAGGGATGCATATTCCCATGAGGACTTGGAAGAGAAGCTAGGAATTACTGGGCAAGAGAGCTAGGTTTATAGATATGGAACCTGTGAGTGCAACCCCCTCCTTGTGAAAAAAGGCAAATGAACATTCTTCCCCAACAATATATACTGCTGGAAGAGCCCCTCATAATCCTGGGGCACACTGGATAAGATTGTGTGTGTATTTGCCTATTTCCCCACTAGACCTTTGGTCCCATAAATTCATTAACAACCATGGCTGCTTTGCTCACCAGCTATCTCAGGACACACAGCAGCCACTCATCACACGCACACACCCTGAAAGAACTGACCGGTCAATTAGTGACACATCCTTCTAGTCATCCCAAAGGAAATCTTCTATTTGCTAACATTGAGATGAAAAAGTTATTTGAATAAGGACAACTTACAGATTCGTGATGCCTAGGGGTCTTCAAATAGGTCAGCAAAAACAATCTAAGACCTTTAGAAGCCTGTAGAAAAGGCAAGACTATAGCTGAATCTTATTTTATGGGAACAGTGTTGACTCTTGGGTTGGTTATGCTCATGATGTGTGGCTGAAGCAAAGGACAAAGCAGAAAAAGTGGGGAGAGTAGGTGGGGGAGGTAATACAGGAAAAAAAGGATTGATGCTCGAAAGGCATAAAATACAGAGTTGGCAGAGATTACACAAACTCTCAACTGAATGTTTTTTAAAATATACCAAATCAGTTAAAATTGTTAGCATAGAGACTATTTCTGTGTGACAACTCACAAAAATAAATTAATTAGATAGTTAAAAAATTCCCAAGTTACATGTTCTCAGTTCTCCAGGAGCCGTCGAACAGCTTTAGAAGCAGCAGGTCAATCGGTAGGAAGTAATAACAAGTGTCGGCAGAGATAGGGTCAAACTGGAACCCTCATACACTGCAGGCGGGAATGTAAAATGGTGCAGACACTTTGGAAAACAGTCCGGCAATTCCTAAAAATTGAAGCATTGTGTTAGCATGTGGCCCAGAAATTCCACTCCTAGGTCTGCACCCGTGCGAACTGAAAATATATTTCCATGCAAAAACTTGGGTATGAATAAAGTTTACAGTGGCATTATTCATAACAGCTGAAGACTGGCAACAATCCAAATGTCTGTCAACAGATGAATGGATAAACAAAATGTGGTATGTCCATATAGTGGAGTATTATTCAACCATAGAAGGAAAAGAAGTATCGATACATGCTACAACATGGATACACTGAAAAGATTACGGTAAGTGAAAGAAGCCGGCCACAAAGGACCACATATTACACGATTCCATTTTTATGAAATACCCAGAATAGACAAATTCACAGAAACAGGAGTAGATTAGAGGTAGCCAGGGGATGGTGAGCTGGGGAGAAAAGAGAAGTGACAGTTAATGGGTAAGGGAGTTACTTTTGGAGGTCATGAAAACATGCTAAAATTTATTGTGGTGATGCTTGCACAACTAAAAGCCATTGAGCTGTACACTGTAAATAGGTGGATTACAGTTGTGAGTTGTATCTCAATAAAGCTGTTAGGGAAAAAAAAAATTGGCAGGGTTTTGGACTGGGACCCCCAGGAACCACTACATCCTGAAATTGGAATGAGTCTGGTTCCACTGCCTATGGCAGGCACCTCCTCACGGCCCACCCTCCTTACAGATTCCCGTGGCTGACCTCCCGCTCAGGCTTGCTTTATTTATGAGATGATAAGGTTGCAGCAAGCAATCTGAAGGTAACCTATTTGGTACCACTCATTTAAAAACATTAAATGGGTGTGTCACCAGAAGAGGCCAAGGAAACTAGCTGACACCAACCGGCTGTGATGAGATGCTTTCCAACAGATACAGAGGTAAAATGCCCTGCAAGTTAGGACCCACACTGGCTCACTCACAGCGGGCAGATTAGCTTTCAAGAAAAGGAAAAACCTGGGATATGTGCTTAGGGTGTTGTGCCCAGGAAATACTTATCTCCCATCCTTCTCATTGCACTAGGATGTGGGTTATAAAGCACCTAAGAGGTGCCCCCCTTTTTAAAGAAGTTACCTTCTTTATACCAATCCTATCAGAGAGACGGTATTGTCCCCATTGTATAGGCAAGGCAATAAACTTAAATTCCAATAGAAACCATCTTAAAGGCAGTCACCCCGGGTTGCAGAGCAGTCTGACTCCACAGGCCAAGCACGCTCCCGTTCCCCACCTGGCCTCCCTATCCTGTGCACGGGCAGAGGCAGAAGTGCTTCTGCGAACACTCAAGAGAACCCACAGAGGTTTCCCATGGCTCTGAGCCCACCCCTCTTGCCCCAGCACACCGCTGGCCATTGGATGGGTTTGTGGTCTAAGTCCCTGAAGTAAGGAGTGGACAGAAATCCATCCGTCACTCACCGGGACAGATACAAACCTCAATATAATTTGTTTTCCAATGGTTTCGGCTTAAAGTTCTGGTTTGGCATTGGCTTTTTAACAACTAACAGCTGTAGGCAATTTTCACACAGAATAAAGACATCAATAAGGCAGAGAGTGGAATTTTCTCCCTTGTGAATACAGAACAATGAGCTGCCTTCAAGATGTACATGGAGCTGCCACCACACAGGCTCTGGCTTAGGTCTCATCTGGGGAGTCTGATAGAGCACAATTGAAAAGACAGTGGATGTAGAGGCTTTGAGGGTACTAACTCTGCCCATCAGCTCCAACTACCACCAAGTGGGCCCTCATCTATCAGCAACATCTATCTCCTTAGGTGGGCTTTGGGTTTTCAAATACTTTAAATGGGATACACTGGACCAGATGGACTTGACAGATACATTCAGAACTTTTCATCCAAAAGCAGCAAAATACACATTCTTCTCGAGTGCACGTGGAACATTCCCCAAGATAGATCACATACTGGGTCATAAAATACTTTAAGTGGGAAATAAAACCAAGCCCGTGAATACATTATTGCCCTTCCTGATAGCCATCATGGTAGATGATTCACTGCCTCTCCCTGGAAGAGGATTATATGTCCTCCACTGCCCCAGTGACCTCAGGATTGTCCATGCGACTTGTGGTGCCAGTCTCTACAGAAGGATGATTCATCCTTACCTTGTGATCTCAGGAGTGGCCACGTGATTTTCACCTGCCAAAGAAATGTGGGCAGAAGTGCCACATGCCATTTCCAAGCATAAGCTTAGAGCCTACTAGCAGTTTGCCATGTCTCTCCTTACTCTTCCACCAGGCCTGGGTCTTGGATGAAAGATGGTGAGGAACAAAACCACACCTGACTCACAATGGACATGCAGCATCAGCAAGGGATAAGCTGTTGTAGTTTGTAACCGTCACAGGATGAACTAGCTGAGATGACTGAGACAGCCATTGACACCGATCCCCACCACTTCCCTTCTTACCTTCAATCACTCACAGCTCACATCCTCCAGAACGTCTTCCTTGACCACCCTCCTCATCACTGTGTCCTATACCCCACAACACATCTACACACCATGCAGAGGTGGGGTGTGCTTCTTCCTCTAGTGGCATTATACTTTTTTATCAATCCCCTTTTGCTACTGAAACTGTCAGCTGTTTCAGAGAAGGTTCTAGTTTCCCACTTTGAACCTCCCCATTAACACCTAGAACATAATCTCTGCATGCAGAGGTGGGAGAGGGGAGAGATTCCTTAAACATCAAAAATATTCATCAACATCGTAAAATACAAACATGCTGCCAAGAGCCATCTCTTCTTTTTCCCAACCAATTCTGGTTGGTAATAGGCTTGGTAATACTCTCATATTGGCTTATCTTATAGGGTAAGCCTATAGGTAAATTCTGGTCTGGAAGAGCTGCAGTGGCCTGATCGGTTCAGACATTACCCCTGGAGGGCAGTAACACAGCCTACATTACTTTCTGACCTAAGAGTCATGCAAAATGATAGCACTCTCGAGTATCTGTTGAATGATACAAATGGTCTGATTCGTCTGATTAGAACTAACTCCATTACAAAATGCCGGCAATGATCGAGGGAGGATAGAGTACTCATGTAACATTTATTGAGCACCCAATGAGGGCCAGGCACTGGGCCATTCCCACTATGTATTACTCTCGCTTCGACACTACATCACACTAGAAAGAGGACTTATTTTTTTTTTCTCACTTTCCAGAAAACAGGCTCATATGCTTCTTCCATACTTACACAGATAATAAAGTCCGAATAGTAACTTGAACCAATGTCTTCCTAATCCACATGCCAGGACTCTGAACTATACCATAATATACCTCTATAACATGGAATGGAAAGAAACACTACTTCAGAGGTAGCTAAAAAGCTAAGCTGAAGAGATCACTTACATCTTTTGAGAAGAGGTCCTACACCAGATATCTCACTTCAGTACAGTGGATTCTAAAATATGACAGGATTCATGAAAAGCTTCCCACAACACTTATTACTACAGTCTGATCATTAGGCTAAATAATTAACTGCCTTAAGTAATAATGGCTTTCATCAAAGGATCTGGGACAGGAAGAGGAGTAGGACTAACTGTTTAGAAGACATTCATACAGCACACTGAGAGTAGGGGTGGAGAAAGCATTAGAGAATTGGAGGGCTGTGAGGCAGAGGACACAGGTATAGACTCACGCTGGGATGGAGGGCAACAGGAGAAGCAACTTGGGATGTGATTCGGCCACATATTCGAAGATCTAAGGGTCTAAATCCCTTCACTTAAAGCAAAGCCCTCTGATGTAGTAAAGCAACCTTCTTCTTTCTCTTCCTCCAGAGGCTCAGTGCCCACAGCTGGGGTGCCAATATAAAGGGGTCATTGCACTGAAGAAGGGCGAGCCCATGGCTAACCAAACGAAACCAGGCACACCCTCTCCTCTTCCTCCTGGCTCCCAACCACCGGCAGGAAGCAAGTTGGGGACTCACCACAAGTTCAGTGAACATGACATCCAGCTCCTCCACAGGGGGCATGGGTAATGCTGGCTCCATGGTCTGTAGCGCAAAGTTGCTATCGTTTCGCAGCCGATAGGTGATTTCCGGGTGATCATTATTTCGGAAACAGCAAAAGATGAATGAAATCCCCCGTCCACCTCTCTTCCTTGGGGCCATGGCGGATTTCTGTTCTATTTCTTGAAGTGACTAAACTCTGCAAAAACAAGACAAGACATGGTTAAAGGTGCAAAAATGGATAAAAGATTTTTTTTTTTTTTTTAAAGCCAGACCAATTCAAGAAAGACCCTCTGCCCTGGAGGCAGTTGATAGCCTGCAGGGCATAAAGAGGACAACCCCGAGATGGTTTGGAGTTCAGTTACACAAAGAGCACATCCTTCTATTCACTTGTTGAATGTTTCCTGTGACCAACTGCTGAGCAAACAGTACAATTCTCCCCCTCCACACCACGGCACATGCCCCAGTCGCACTGGGCTACTGGCCATTCTTTGCCTATCACATGCTTTCTTGCCAACCCATCTTGTTCTTTAACATCCCCTGAAAGAATGACCTTCTCTTCCTCACCCCTTAGGAATCCAGGATCTCTTATCCTTTAAAGTTTGATACCAACGTCCTCTTTTTCACCTTCCCAAAGGAGAATTAATATGTATGCTAAGGCATATCTACCCATTCCAGCTCATATCATATTCTAAGTTCGTTAAGAGAGTATTGTTAGACACTGTTAGACAGCCAATAACTTCAAGTCAGGGGAAGGGACTGACCATCAAACACCTTGTTGGCCCTAGTGCCCTGCACAGTGCCAGGAAGGTAGGAGGCACTCAGTTCATGTTTATCATGTTGAATAATTTAAATTCATAACAAACGAAGAGTGATTTCACATGAGCTTTCCAAACAGAAAAGATCAAAGGAGTCCACCAATACAGAGAGAGTCATAGTATATTCACATAACAGAATATTATGCACTCATTTAAAAACAACACGGCATCTGTATATGTAGATATGAAAACATGTTCAAGATACTTTATGATATACTGTGCGTATTACAGAATTACATGTTTTAAAGAATGCATATATGTTTTTATGAATATATGTAAGAAAGGGCAAATAGCACTAACCTCTAAAATAAAAACAGGGGATTGGAGAACTATCCTTTTTCATTTTGTACCCTTTTGAATTTGAATTTTTTTTTAATGTTTATTTATTTTTGAGACAGTGCAAGCAGGAGGGGGCAGAGAGAGAGGGAGACAGAATCCAAAGCAGGCTTCAGGCTCTGAACTGTCAGCACAGAGCCTGACATGGGGCTTGAACCCATGAACTGTGAGATCATGACCTGAGCCGAAGTCAGACGCTTAATCGACTGAGCCACCCAGGTGCCCCTTGAATTTGAATTTTTACCATAAAAATACATTTTTAGGGGCCCCTGGGTGGCTCAGTCAGTTAAGTGTCCAACTGTGGCTCAGGTCATAATCTCACGTTGCAATTCCTGAGTTTGAGCCCCACGTCAGGCTCCATGTTGACAGCACACAGCCTGGAGCCTGCTTTGGATTCTGCATCTCCCTCTCTCTCTGCCCGTCCCCTGCCCGTGCTCTCTTTCTCTCTCAAAATAAATGAACATTAAAAGAAATTTTTAAAAGACACATTTTTAATTATTATATAGTTTTTTGTAATTATATGTATTGCCTTGGGAAAATTCCAAAGTTATACTGTCAATTGAAAAAAGCAAATCAAAGAATGATATGTACAACACGATGCCATACTGGCTTTTAAAAAACCAATCTCATACAACATTACAAGCTCCGGTAGAAGTTTTCATAAATAACTGATTTACAAACACTTCTGGAGTCAAGATCTCGCTCACTTAAGGGATGGTGGTCTCCAAAAGCCAGTGACTAGAACTCTTTAGAATGGGAAGGGAAGGTAAATGTTAAGAGCAGGTTGTCCCTCACGTAGCCCTATGTGCTACTCCAACTGGCTCTGGAATAACAACTTGGCCAAGACATCCAATATCCCAAACTGTTGAAGCATATATCTCCTGGCCTAAAGTGTACTTGTTCAATGTCATAGGAGACATGTGCAGTGCCTGGGATTCCTTTGGCAGATGTGTGTTAATACCTATTATATACCAGGCACTATAAGCACTGAAGGATACATAAAGGAAATGGGTCACTAGGAGATTATAATCTGGTGGGAGAGAGTAGTACACCAAACAGTTATAAAAAGGCAATATGGTGTATTATACCAGTGGGTGCTACGTAATCGAGCAGGAAGTACATAGGGGAGAATGTGGGTATGGTCCCTGATGGATGAGTGGAGCTTCGATAGATTATGGAAAGCAGGACATTTTGGCAGAAGGAACAGCGCAAGCAAAGGCATGGGGTGGGAAGGGTCATGGAGTACATAGGGAATGAGTAGTGGTGTGGTACAGCTTGTGTTATATAACACAGCCTTCCCACAGCAAAACCCTGGGGCTCTCATCTTCCTGATCAAAACCCACTGAAGTCTCTCCGATACCAATCTAAACTGGCTTCCAGTGCTCCATCAACTCAGACCCAACTCAACTTCTCTGTCTTTCCTATTTCTTTGAAAGTATCTTTCACTTTAGCCAACAGACCATTTTCCACGCCCCATACACATCCCACGCTCCTCTCTTCTTCCATCCCAGTGGTCTGCTCATTCCTTCTGCCTTTATCTTTGTCAACATGCTCCCATCCTGCCAGCACCAATCCTGACAGTACTCAGTATGGTAAGCCCATCCACGGCTGGTGAAAACTGAAATTTGTTTCAAAGTTCCTGAAGGGCAGTTTACCGACGCCTTTCACTCATACTTTTGACTGGAAGTATTTCTACTCCTAGAAATATATCCCAATGGAATATTCCGAGATACTATCGAAAATGTGGTCACAACAATTTTCAAAGCGTTACCTAATAACCAATAAACAAAGGCATAAAATAAGTTCTAGTTATAGGAGACTATATGAAAAGGTTAATCATGGTATAACTAGATGACAGATGACCAAGCAGTCCTCTCTAAAAGAATATTTAATGACATGCGCATTTTATATGTAAAATAAAGAATAGGTATCCAGTGTCCCATTCATGTACGAACATAAGCTGTCAGGATGGGAGTGTGTTGACAAAGATAAAAGGAAAAAAGGATAAGAGAAACAGCACAATGTGAGCCAACAGTAAGCTTGTGTCAAAACCACCAAAAAACTTCTTTGTACTTTCCCAAGTTGTTGTCACAATGAAGACATACTACTTTCACAATCAAATGAAGATGAGATTTAAAAAAAACAAAAACAAAAAAAAACTGTATGATCATTTGTTTCTATGACAGATGGAAGGAGGGGAATGTGTATGCAAAAATGTTCTTATCAAAAATATCCAAGTTATGGTGATCTATACACCAGTGTCCCAAACTATCTGAGGCGAAGGATGAGTTGCTTCCCTCCAATCTGTTAGCAATGTATTTTTGTAAAATAGAGTACAACTATTTCAGCAATGGCAAAATGCTAGAAGAATTTCTCTAAGAGTGCAATTCTTGTATTCTTTGTTAACCAGCATGGGGAAGGAGCAATACCACTGACGTACACGAGGAGATGGGAGTTCAGACTTAGTTCACTAAAATACAACTGTGAATGTCTGTCTCCGACGTATGTCCTCAGGACCCAGCCATGTCCCCCTCGGCAGCCAGGCCAGAGTCCTGCACACCCTGTCACTCAACTGTCAGTAAGTATCCTGAAGAGACCGTTCAGGGATTAGTGTCAAGGTCTGCATGACTAAGCACCTCTGTATGGGGGTAAAGAGGCAGTATTCACGCTACTGGAAGACGGGAGAAAACAAAAACAAAAAAAAAAACAAAAAAAAAACAAAAAAACGGGCAAGACCCAGCTCATGGAAGGTCATATGGTCAATGCTTAGCTTTCAAGTTTATTGCCAGGCAGTCTTGCTAACCTATCCCATTGAATGTGGTCTGGGCCCTCTTAGCATTTTGTGACCCCTATGAGGCAGAGCCAACACTTACGGTAATTTGCGGTCTGGGTCTTACTTCCCCTATTGAAGAGTCAACTCCATGAGAAAAAGTGCCCACAGCTTGTGTCACTTAGTGCCTCACACACATAGGAGCACGACCCAAGTATTTGGGAAATGAATTGAGAGCAACTTTACTTTTGTACTTTATAGGTTGTTTCACTTAAACCCAAGTTTTATTACATTCTGGCTGTATTGAGGGGGGGAGGGTGTGCACAAGAAACACAGAGATCTAAAAATCAGCCCAAAGCATTTAAGTCTTTTTTTCTTTAAGCCAGCAGTTCTATAAACAAACACAAAATGAGGGTCTTGGCTAGATTCTAAGATGGGTGATAAGATACAGAGTCCATTACGTTTAAGAACCTAATTGAAATCATTTTAATAAGGACCAAAATATTGCCTTTGACAGGTGATTTGTGTTTAAAAGCCTCACGAACACCCAAAAGCCAAGTTTTTATGCTGGCTCCTGTGTGTGACACCAAATACAAGGTCTTCCATTAAACCCATCCTTAAACTATAGATGATGGCAAAGCTTTGAGACTTCCAACAGGCTGCCATTTTTTTCTATGTTTATTTTTGAGAGAGAGAGAAAAGACAGAGTGTGAGCAGGAGAGGGGCAGAGAGAGAGGGAGACACAGAATCCGAAGCAGGCTCCAGGCCCTGAGCTGTCAGCACAGCAGGGCTCAAACTCTGAAACCATGAGATCATGACCTAAGCCGAAGTCAGTGGCTTAATCAACTGAGCCACCAGGCGCCCCCAGGCTGCCATTTTTAATACACATACTTGGAACTCACTGTTAAGAGACTAGATTCCTAGATATAGACCAAAGTGGAAGCATAAGTAATCATCCTATGACCCCTCAGTGGCAGTAGACACTTCTGGTCAGCCCTCCTTAACCGCCCTGGCACTTCGCTAATGAGCAATCCCAACAGCTGTGTATGTAATTTTACGAAGCACATCCACACCCATTTTATCATCCTCATTTCACATATCAGACTGAAAGGGAGACTTGGGAGGGAGTGGGGAAGTTAGGAAGAGAGAAGTTGGGGAGGGACTTGCTTTGCTGCAGAACGTAAAGGGATGTTGACTGGAAGAAGCCTAACTGGTTCGGAGTGGGGCAGGGAAGCTTGGCAGAGGTCAGGGAACCTGAGTGCTTAATCCAATGGGAATCCAATCCCCACCCTCTCCAACCCCAAGGCCATGACCTTAGTTCAGCCTCCCCTTATGTCATCTGTATAATTACAACAGTTCCGTAACTCTTCTCCTTAACCTGTGGTTCTCCAGTTTAGGGGCTGACAAACCTTTTCTGTAAAGGACCAGATAGTAAATATTTTTAGCTTTGTGGGCTCTTAAGTCTCTATCACAACTCATCAACCCTGCCATTTTATTCTGAAAGCAGCCACAGACATCTGTAAAAAATGGGCATGCCTATATGCCAATACAACTTCACCGTGGACACTAAAATCTGAACTTCACAGAACTTTCTCATGTCACAGAATATTCTCTTTCAAAATTTGTTTTATTATTTAAAAATGTGAAAACTATTCTGAGCTCATGGGCCATACAAAAATAGGTGGTGTGTGCATGGAGGCCCAGGGGTTGAAGGTCACCAACAGCTGCCCTAGTTCATCGTATTAATCATTTAATTCATTAAGTCAAAATTCTGTTGAGTACTGAGGTGTCTGGCTGGCTCATTTGGAAGAGCACATGACTCTTGATCTCGCGGTCATAAATTCGAGCCCCACGCTGGGTGTGGAGATTACTTAAAAAAAGAAAAAAAACCTGTGTGGGGGGAGCAATTTATTGCATGCTAATTACGTGCCAAGCACTGCTCTAGGCACTGAGGAAACAGGGATGAAAATGAGATGATGTGTCCTTCAGGGAGTTTTAGAAAAGATGTTTTGGAAAAGGCATGAAAAAAAAATCAAGTAAACTGTATTAATTTTGGTTAGGGTTACAGGGGATGCAAGAAGCAAGTGAAAGAAAATGGTGGTAATGGTGGTGATGGTGGTGGTGGAGACAGCGACTTTCAATAGTGTGATCGGGGACAACCTCTCCAGAGAGAGGGGATTTAAGCTGAGACCTAATGGATGAATGGGACCAGTCCTGCAAAGTGTTGGAGGCAGATGATTCCAGGTGGGAGGAGTGTGTGCAGAAGCCCAGAGCAGGTGGGCAACTTGGCACATCTGGATCAGGGAAGACAACAAGTATGGCTGGGGCATAGTGAGTAATGACAGTGTTAAGGGAGAAGAAGCTGGAGAGGGGAGAGGCCCAGACTCCAGGGACTCGTACACCAGAGTGAGGAGTCTGGGGTTTATCCTGGGAACATCATAAATGTGATTGTGTCACTCAATCACGACTTCTGTCGTGTCTCCTGGATACAGTACAGCTTCCGGCCGGGACCATAAGACCCTCCGTGGTCTAGTCCTTGGCTACTTATCGTCTATCCTTATCTCCCAGTACCATGAGCACTGTCCATCCATGTGCCCACCGCCCTCCCGCCAACGTGCAAGAAGTAATCAGACATTCACAGGAGTCACTTCTGAGCCCACACATCCACAGTTCCCTCAGCCTAAGGTGCTCTTTTCCTTATGAACCTGTCTTCCACTGACCATTCAAAACCCACTCAATGTTTTAATGGGCCTTAAGTTTTCCAGAGATGGTTGCACGTTCCTTTCCACATCCCAAGCACTATATATATATATATATATATATATATATATATATATATACATTTGAGTGTTTTTTGGTTGTCTGGATTTTTTTTTTTAATTCATGTCTGTTTCCCCCACCAGGCTATGAGATCCTGAAGACAGGGACTATGCTTCATTCAGTCTCTGGCACATGGTATATTCTCAATATATGTTTGTTGAATGCAAAAGCATAAATGCCTAAGTGAACAGATGGCTTGTTTCTGAACTTCAGGATTGTGTGACTGGGTGTTCTTCCCACAGTTGCCTGCAGATCTCTTTTTCACAAATGCCAAGACATTTAAAGTCAACCAGATCACCAAGTGCTCCTTAGCCACTTGTCAAGCTTTCTGATGCTGACAGTAGCCTCACAAACAGACTTCATCCTCTGGGTATTTGCAGCTTCCCTCAAGCAAGGAGCTTCTTTCTGGCTGAATTAGCTCATGCTTGTTTTTTCCACCCAGCCTCAAAAGTAAGATCCATGGGAAATAGACCCACTGAGAATCTTTTAGACTTTTCCCCATTCCTTACATTCAATGAACACCTTGCCCGAGAAAGTATTCACTTCTTCACCTATCATAGCTGAGCCTCAAGAAGCCAGACACAGCATTAGGTGCTATAGACACAGATGAAGAAAGTCCACAGACTCAGGGAGATCACAGACTAGTGGGGACATTTAGGGAGCGACGAAGCTGCTAACTCTGTCTAGTGAAGAGGGAACACAGTTACTGAAACCTGGGACCTGTGTTTCCACATCTTGGCCCCTTTTTAATCAGATCAGCCCGAGGGAAAGGACTAATTCCACCATGACAGCTGGGCCCTCAACCAGCACACATCTTCTAATCTCAGCTTCTGGCATCGTTGCAGAGGGGAAGAAGTCACTTCTGCGACATCCAAAATGCAATCCATCTATAACATTACAGATGACTATTGCTATGCCACGCACAAGGAAGCAATTAAAAAGCTACTTAAGATTCTGGAGCAGGTGCATTCTGCTTAGCAAAGAATAAGAAATTTAATCCATCTGTGGCCTAGCTCGAAGTCAGAGTCATTTGTACTGCTCTTTAACAAAACAAACAAGACTCTCAACATGGTAACAGTCAACAAATGAGGGCCAAATTTTTGGTAATATAGACGATGATGATCAGGATGATCTAAAACATTGGAGAACTTACAGTCCACAAGAAGACCCTCCCTAACACTCTCCTTTGATAATGCCAGGTCACAACACATATGTGATACGTAAGCATTGTTTTCCACAAAGCAGGTCAATATCTGTAGCGAATAAATAGGGGAAACTTGAAAGCAGTGTTGACAAAACAGATTTGCACCCATGCATACATCTTTCTGATTGCTTCATCAGGGACTTTTGCCACACGTTGGTAAGATGGCTGTCCAGACCGAAGGATACGCTCACTGGCTAAGTAACCACGGTTTTCCTCTAACCAAAGGTCACGGGGGAAGCAACTTAGATGCTGGAGGAAGAGAGACAAGGAGAGACCATGAGTTCCTGCCAGCCACCAACGTGATTAGACAGTTGAGAGCTCCTGCATGTACTCACAATGATATCGTAACCCACGTCTATTTTTTTAATCAAGACAGTATTTCACGTTTAATTCTCCAATTATAATTTCAGTACTAAAATACTGGCATTGTTCCTTCATTGTAAATGGTCTCCGGAATTTCTGAAACAATGTCACAGACTTAAAAAGAGGGACAAGCAAAAAAAAAAAAAAAAAATTATACCGTAAGAGCAACTTTAAAGAGAATGGCCGGGGAACCCTCCATTTTGGTGCCATACCTCTTATTTTCAGAGATGCAGTTTACCCCACATTTTGCAATTTTCCAATGGGCCCTGACATGCAGTTTTGGTTTCAACAGCACGATAATGTTAACCCAAATTCTCTTATCAAGAAGAATGTGAAAAGAAAAAACTGCTTTGCTTCTTTCCTTGGCCATCTCTCTCCGCTCTCGCATTCCTCATGTCTGGTTTCATTTCCCAAGCACACCAGATGCCAAGTACTATTTGGAGCTTTAAAAAAATCATGGGATACGGTCTAAAGGTTGCAGGAGAAACGTTTGAAAGGCGATGTGTTTCCCCCGCAAGTTTCAACATCCTCTCCACCAGGAAACGGAAAGGGCGTTTCTCAGTGTGTCCAGCGGAGGGCCAGCCCTTCCCACACACTCAAGTCCCAAAAGGATGTTCGAACGGGGCACTTCTGGAAGTGGGTCTTGGAAATTCACCCTGTAGTCAGTCCCTTCAGCTCACTGACTTTCCTGATGCAAGAGGAAAACAATATAGGCACCAGGCACCCTAAAACAGGGCAGTATACACAAAACACACTCCTTCCTGTGTGCCCTCTCTGCATCAGTGGGGGGAAGGGGTGCAAAGTGGAAGCCAGAACCTGTCCCATTCCTTCCCCTCTTCCTCCCTAGATAATAAGGAAGGAACCCAAGCGAAGTTCATGCACACCCTCAAGCCAGACCAAGCCTCAACCAGCACATAATTCTTTCTTCCACGCCCAAGTCATAGACTCCTGCCAGAAAACACCTGCTCTTCATGTAAAGAGCAAAGGAGGGGGACCTCCAGGTCTCACCCTAAAAAGCTGGCAATGACTCTTCTGCCATGACTCAGTACTTTAACCACAGGTTTGGGACATAAATCCCTAAAGCCAATACAACACGGTTCTCGAGTTAGGAGTTTGTGTTGTTCACATGACAGAAACCAGTCTGGAAGCCAGGACATCTCGTCTCGATCATCTGGGAGAAGAGCCAAACCAAAAGTGTCATTGGAGTCCCCACCAAAGAAAGCACAGCCTTGCCAGACAGCCTGTGCCCTTGGGCCTGCCGACCTGTTGTGAGTTAAGTCAATAAACAGATTTAAGCTGAAGCCAAAAGAAATGCAAATCGTTTTCTCCCTTTAGGTTTCCATCTTCACTGCCTCTAAGGGATCCACCTAGATGTGCAAGGACAAATTTCAATGAGAGGTTACACAAACATAGGAAGTTACAACTCAATGGCCAGTTCTGTCACATCAAAGCTCTCACTCTTCCAAGAGGCCAAGTTTTGTTCTTTAACAAACATGTAAAACAAGCAACTTTCCTGAATCACCTAGCAGCTCTTTCAGGAAGAATAGGAGAATACGACATCACAGTCACCAGAGGAGAACGCGAGTACCCTACGGGGCACCAACAGCTGCCTGTACCCTGTGGCTCCAGTCCTCTGCTGACCCTACTTGAGTAACCCCTGAAGTCAGAGTCTTCACCCCTGCAGGCAGATGTGGTGCCTCTTTTTTTTTTTTTTTTTAACATTTATTTATTTTTGAGACAGAGAGAGACAGAGCATGAACGGGGGAGGGGCAGAGAGAGAGGGAGACACAGAATCGGAAGCAGGCTCCAGGCTCTGAGCCATCAGCCCAGAGCCCGACGCGGGGCTCGAACTCGCGGACCGCGGGATCGTGACCTGAGCTGAAGTCGGATGCTTAACCGACTGAGCCACCCAGGCGCCCCGATGTGGTGCCTCTTGAAATGCCTCCCCACCACGATGATCACACTTCAGGGGTGTTAGGTTTCAGACCTTTCCAAACAAGTAGCCAACACGTTGGGGCGATTCACACAGAATATTTAAGTGACATTAAAAGACACTGCCTAAAAATAAGTAGATTACTACTCATTTTTTGGAACCTTCTCACAACTGAAATAATTCTGGCAAATCCTGAGAGAGAAGAGGTTGAATAGATATGCACTTAGTTTGAAAAACTGTGCTTTCCAGATCTAGGAGTAAAGTCTAATACGGCTTAGAGAAGATAAACCAGAGGTACTCTGGGCCGAGGACGCGCAATGCCATCCTCAAAGGAGTATCTAGTCCCTCTTCCCAGTGAGGCCATAAGACATGGTCCCTTGAAAAGTGAGTACTGCTACTAACCCTCCCAGCCCCCAAACCAGATGCTGCTCGACCTTACTCCTCCCCAAATACTACAACGACATTTTATCATCAAGGCGTTTTATTGCCAAGTAGGTACAACTTCCACTTGTGTGCAGGCCTTTATGGAGAATAATGTCCACTGGCATCCTAGGGAAACTACAGTTCCCTGGACTGAAAATAAAGAAATAAAACCCTGCCTGGAAGGCTTTATATGTTCATGTTTACTGAAAGAAAATTTAAACCTCACTAATTACCTTCTTCTGTTCATGTTCTTCTGACTACTTTCATGCCAAGTTTCATACAATTGCAGCAAGAGAAAATGAAACACCATGTAGAACAAACTTTCTTGGTTAAGCTTAGCCTCATTCTCTGGGAACTATTAAGAAACCCCATCCTTCTCATGGAAAATGTCTGTGCTTTTCAGTGAGGGAAAAACTAATGAACAGACACAACATGACATAGGCAGCCGTGGAGACTTGACCCAGGTTCAAAGAGCAGCTCACCCATTTCTTTCCTGGAGGAACCGGAGGAAAGGCTTTAAGACCCTAACGTCCTCTCTAAAAGTGTGATGGCTTTTAAGTGGACATTACAAAGGGAACGGAGAACTACCTTAGAGAGTTGGAAGGAGGATTTGTATTTGTTAACTACTGTTTGGTAGAAATGTGTTAACCAGATTCCTTTCTCTGACATTCCTGTGTGTATCAGCAGAACAAATTCCTGGAACGAGGCTGGTTTAATCTCTACAGGGCAGTTGTCATCACTAAATCAAGGGCTCTGCAGGTTAGTCAGCTTATCTGCAAATTGTGGGAAATTCTCTGAGAGTTTTAGGGGCCGCGTGGGAAAGGCACTTTTAAAAAGTCTTAGCTTTCTTGTATATTTTGAAGCATTCAACAGATTTGGTATTTCAACCCAACCACTTATACAAGAACTACCACACAGCACACCCAACTGAGTCACTGCAAGGATGCTGACATGGGCAATACTGACCTGATTCCCCTTCACATTTTACTCAGGCACTGACCTCACCTACTTATTATTCTACTTTGTACCTCTGAAGGCATCTCGTCTATCCAGGAAAATCACTGAATTGGTCACCAAACTGGACAACGTGACTGTCAGCAGCCACGGCCACAGGCTTCCACACTTTTGCCTCAGAGAGGTCATTCTGAACATGTGTGGACACAGCCACCATTTGCCATTACAAATGTAAAAAATGTTTATAGAAAGCTAAGTCCATGGTGATTCCTGGTTTAAAATTACAGTGTGGTGAGTTGTTGACTAGATCCTGAGCCTCTCTACAACACCTGCTGCTCAGAGGGGTTCATTTTGGGCAAGGCCAGCACCACACCTATGCTCAGGCTGTTACTAATGAGTCCTGCGCATGACAAGGCAGGGAGAAGCCACCCAGAAACTATAAGGACAGATGATGGAGTCACATTATGAAAACTGGAACTCCCTTGGAAAGAAGGACCCTGCCCTTCATAAAATTCTAACTACAAATTTTGCATAATAAACCTTCAAGAGAGGCTTATGAAAAGATGCCGGTAAAAGCTTCAATTGAATGCGAGTTCGGGTGTAGAAATAAGGCAGTAAAGAGGCCTTCTGGCCCCCACCAGTATGGGATGTTGTGTGGCTCTGGTAGGTGTTGCTCTTCAATCAGAAATTCCCCGGCCCTTCATGAGAGACACACATACCCTCTAATGAATGAGAAGTGAAGGCATTACCTTGTCACGTCAGCCTCTAAAACTGATTTCCAAAAGAAAAAGCGCTAAAAGGACCAAGAGAAATAAAACTTTGACGTGGGATTTCCCCAGTCTCCCTTCGTGTTAGGAAACTCCATAAGCACTTAGATATACAACCATCCAAAATCAGAACAAATTTTTTTCTTAATGGGGGGTGAGGTTGGGGAGAACTTCAGCCCCACAGTGGGCAATCTAATAATCTATGGATGGGAAAGTCAATTGTATTGCCTCAGTGGAGTGCAAAATGGCAATATCTATTGTTGTTTTTAATGTACTGGCCCTTTGATCCACATCTAAGGATTCCTAGATTCCATATATGGGGATTAACCTATAGATATACTTACACATGAGCACAGAGATATATTAACGAGGATGTTCGCTACAGCACTGTAATAGAAAACCCATTCATTATTGGTAATAGAGAATCAGTCTAAGTGACCTTCAATAGGTGAATGTTTTAATAAATGTTTGTGCCCCTGCGGCGTAAGACACTGGTTTTCATACTCTGATGCCCAAGCTTTATTTACTCCATACCAATTATATCAGAATCTCTGGTATTGGGGGCCCAGGCATGAGTATTTTTCCAAACTCCAAGGGTAATTCCAATCTGCAGGTCAGTTTGAGAACCAGTGCTGCAGAATCCTATGCCCAGGTTCAAACAATGTCCTAGGTCCATGAATATTGACATGAAAAAGATCTAACATATTCAGAGGAGGAAAAGAAGAAAAAAGAAATCAAGTTGCATAGCAAAACATATGTATCACCATTTATGTTAAAACTAAAAACAACCCTGTGTTTGTAACAATACACACACACCTATATATGTGAATGCATAGAAATCCTTCCAGAATTGGTGGTATAAACTGTAAAGTTGGTCAAAAGTTAGCCAAATGCTTGGCACATGGAAGACGCTCGACAAATAGAGGCTATTACTTCCACGTGCATCTAAGTTTTTGGAACCTATGGTTTCATACTTGGATAATGAACTCTTCTTATAAGTGCACCAGACAGTATTCTGCTGAAACTAGGAAGTGTGCAAGCTTCTCAATAACCCCATTAAAACTCTAAGTGTACACCTGAATAACTCATTAGCCTTTAAAATTACAGCTTGCTCTGTGTATATACGAAACCCATGCCCAAAAATGCAGGCAGATTCATTGTCAATATCATATTGATTTGTAGGTCCACCAAAATGGCCCATTTATAAGTTGTTCTATGTCAGCCAACAAATCTAAAAACTACAACGTAATGCTAGATACCACCTTGATGAACAAAGAGGAAGAATATTCCCAGGGCTACGTGTTAAAGCCACAGGGATGACAATGTGACAAACTTTAGAAAAATGTTTTGTTTGGTCTTAAATTCTTCATATCCCAAGAGGCAATTAGTGGAGAATTTCTGCTTCCCTGAAGCCTTCAAATAGTCACAGGGCCAGTTAGAAGAAAAGTTGGGAGATTCTATTATTTTTTTCTTTTTATTTGGCTCTGTTTCAATTATACTTCTATTGTGGATCAGAAAACAAAGGGCATCACAAATACAGCCCAGGATAAGAGGCTTAAGGATGCTCATACATGGAATAAAACTTAGTATGTGGTACAGTCTTTTTAAAACATTTTTAATGATTATTTTTAATTTTTATATATTTTTTAATGTTTATTTATTTTTGAGAGACAGAGTGTGAGCCGGGGGAGGGGCAGAGAGAGAGGGAGACACAGAATCCAAAGCAGGCAGTCAGCACAGAGCCTGACACAGGGCTCGAACCCACAAACCATGAGATCATGACCTGAGTCAAAGTTGGACACCCTAACATTTGCTTATTTTTGAGACAGAGAGAGACACAGAATCTGAAGCAGACTCTAGGCTCTGTACTGACAGCACAGAGACCAATGCAAGGCTCGAACTCATGAACGGCAAGACCACGACCTGAGCCTAAGTTGGTCACTTAACCGACTGAGCCACCCAAGCGCCCCAGCTTGTGGTACAGTCTTAAGATGCAATCAAACATATTTAAAAACTATATTTTTATAAAAATGAATTTAGTACAATTTTCAAAATTCTTCTCTATCTTAGGTAATTTTAAAAAGGTATGCATCATCCACATTTACTTGGGCACTGAATGTTTGACTACAACAACTTTAAAGCTGGATTCCAGCAATTTTCTCCCAAGTACATGCTCCTAAGTTTCTATCTTTAAAGGTGGGGTCCTCTCTAAAATGAACAAATCAGGAGACTATATATGTTGGCGAGGATGTGAAGAAAGGGAACCCTCTTGCACTGTTGGTGGAAATGCAAACTGGTGCAGCCGCTCTGGAAAACAGTGTGGAGGTTCCTCAAAAAATTAAAAATAGATCTACCCTATGACCCAGCAATGGCACTGCTAGGAATTTACCCAAGGAATACAGGAGTGCTGATGCACAGGGGCACATGTACCCCAATGTTTATAGCAGCACTTTCAACAACAGCCAAATTATGGAAAGAGCCTAAATGTCCATCAACTGACGAATGGATAAAGAAGATGTGGTTTATATATACAATGGAATACTACCTGGCAATGAGAAAGAATGAAATCTGGCCATTTGCAGCAATGTGGATGGAACTGGAGGGTATTATGCTAAGTGAAATAAGTCAGTCAGAGACAGACAGACACCATATGTTTTCACTCATATGTGGATCTTGAAAAACTTAACAGAAGACTATGGGGGAGGGGAAGGGGAAAAAAAAGTTACAGAGAGGGAGGGAGGCAAACCATTAGACTCTTGGACACTGAGAACAAACTGAGGGTTGATGGGGGGTGGGGGAGAAGGGAAAGTGGGTGATGGGCATTGAGAAGGGCACTTGTTGGGATGAGCACTGGGTGTTGTATGGAAACCAATTTAACAATAAATTATATTCAAAAATAAATAAGTAAATAAAAACAAAGGTGGGGTCCTCTTTATCAATCATTAAGTCACCACACTGCTTACAGAAGCAAATGAAAACATGGTGATCATATGAACTCATAAGAGGCAAGAGATGGTCTTTCCTGGACCAAGATTTTATCAAGGAATTTTATGAACTTGAGGTCTGAATGCTGACAATATTCCTATGAGATTAAGACTAATTATTTCCTGGCTACATCTTCCAAAGTTTATGTAGTTGAAACCCAATTCCTTCAAATATCACTAAATATTCATTGCAAACAGCTGGAAAGGAAATCTATGATTCTCAGAACTGCAAAATCATTTCCAGTATACTAGTATCGGTCCCAGTGAAACACAGTTACCATTACTTTGGAAGCAATGCACTGGAAGCATACACTGGAAAGCATACATTGTCAAAGAGGAAGTAAAATGTATTTTTTTGGGCTCTTCACAAGTTAATAAAAAATGAGTACACAGCACCCATAGGACAATGATGACCAAGTCTGAACAAATGGTCCACCATCAGTCAATGTGGTATGCCTATCGAGCTTTGGGAAAATATCAAAGATTAAAGGAACTCCATCTGATACCTATTGAGTTAATAGGCTCTTTGGCAAGTGAGTTCCAAGTCACTTCCAGAAATCCCAGATGACCTTGGAAGAACCGGATAATGATGCCATTCTTGAAAGTTAAGAAGTCATACAAAGGTAGAGTCTTAAGGAAGCACAAAGTCGAGGCATGTGCTCTCAGAAAAAGTGTTTTCCTTTTTTTAATATGGGCTTCAAAACTGCCTAACCTATGCATAATAAAAGCAATTGAGGATACAGATAGGATAAGGGAAAGTTGTGAGAGCTAGCAGGCTTTGCCAAGGACAGGAGAACACGTGCGTTGAATAAGTGAACTGGTGAATGTATATCATCTCTTTTCATAAAGCTAACAATCAACCAAAATAGAAACTACCAGCAGCTACAATAAAAAGTGTTTTCTCATTGGTGATTTCTCTCCATGTGACAAACATCCTTAGGAAGTTATTCACATAGCTTAACAAATGATTCTGAAACTGGATGAGCCAAACAAATAGTGAAGAAAGATCTTTACTGAATTTTAATTACTATACATGATTACCACACTCGTGACTTAAACTCAGGCCAAAAAACAGGGCCATTCCACAGTCATCAAGGGGGAAGTGTGAAGGAAGCTGATACTAGCCAGTGCCCACTCCACCCAACTCTGTAATTTTCTATATAATTAGGTGAGAACAGTAATTGCTTAATTGCATAACTCAAGAAGACTAGACATTTGCTTCTCTTGCAAAATTTATTCTAAATGCAGTAACAAGAAAAGTTCTGTTGTAAATTACTACTTTGACTCATTTACGAAGCCTACAGTAGCTGGACTGAGGTTAATATTTGGATTTCATGTTCTGCAAATATTGTTAAACAGTCAAAAGTCATCAAGTGGCTAAATATGGGAAGCTATCAATATATGACTGGTTAAATGATTTAGGGTACCTCTGTATGGTGAAATACCACACAGCCATTAAAAAGAAAGGGACACCTTTTCTTTTCTTTTTTTTTTTTTAAGGGATACCTTTTCTATTGTTAAGAGGTCTAAAGTATATTAAGTTTCCAAGTTACAGTATAAACATGATATATCATAAATGTAAAAGGAATATACTTAAGCATGGAAACAAAGTATCTAGCCTGTGATAAAATAATAGCTACAAAAACCCATCAAGTAGCTCCTATTCTAGAGGATAAAATGGACATTGGAAAAGGAGGGAAGCTTGTTTGCATCTCGGTTCCTTCTCATTTTTTTTTTTTAAACATAGGCTTGGACTACTTTTTTTTCCCCTTGATTATCAAGCTGTTTCCAAATGTTTAGAAAGTAATTAGATCTTATAAAAATTAAGTGGCTTTTTGGGGCTCCTGGCTGGCTCAGTCAGTAGAGCATGCACTTTTGATTTCGGTGTCATGAGTTCAAGCCTCATGTTAGGGATAGAGTTTACTTAAAATAAATAAATAAATAAAATAAAATAACATAAATGACTTTCATTTATCAACACTCTTCAACATGCCAGCCACTTTTATTGTGCTTTACATCCATTTGTTACCTCAATGAATAAAAGAGATAAGCTGTGAATCCTTAAGTGTCTCCTCCTGAGAACACAGTCCACTGTCAACAAATCTCTATGCTCTGACCTTAGTTGCTTTAATTTCTGCACTTTTCCACTTTACCACACCCACCTCTGCGATTGTTAGTTCTCAAAATGAAAACGATCTGTTCAACTGTAAAACACCAATACGAACAGTGACTTTTTTTTTTTCCTTTAAACTTATAATGAATTTAGAATAGGGGGGAATAAAAGGAGAGGCAGCTACCATTTACTGAAGACAATACTGTATATATCAATACAGTTCCATCTCATCACCATAGCAACAGAACGCATAACTGCTTCCACCAATATAGCACAATTCAGAATCCACTGAAATCCACAGTACTCTTTGCTATAGAAGTAACTATTGCTACCTTTATCTTCAGAAAATCCACTCTCCAGGTGGCAGCCCCAGGAACACCACATACGGAATTTTTTGTTAGGTGTTTATTAGAAAGCTTGACCCAGAAGGAATGAATTTGCTTAGTAATTTTAAAGTCCTGCTTTCTAAAGCCCAGTTCTAAAGCTACTGAAGTAGCAGCACAGTGTATCCTCTTACATTCATGGCTCCTGACCCAATCTTAAATAAGCAAGCAAATACCATAATGGGAAGTCTGAATTACAAAAGGGCACAGATGGAAGCCTAACAGCTGATCACAAAAGAGGAAGGCAAACACTGGTAACTATTTTTTAAAGAAGGACAAGAAACTTAACGTCAAAATAAGAGACGGGACTAACACTAAAAGAGACCTCAAAATAAAGACAAAAACGATAGGCTATGCATTTCAAGGGAACATGCAATCTACATGAAGACATGATTAAAAAGCTGCTTAATTATTATTTATTCATGATTTCTAAATATATACCACCCACCACCTTTCCCTTCTGTCCCACATTTCTTCCCCCCCAACCCCTGCCTAAAATCATCATTTACCTTACAAGCACCACTTTCCATTCCATGAAAATAATCAACCAGGACAATGTCTCCCTCCTATTCATCAGCAGAAAACAGAGCTATGACAGATGTTCTAGCTAACCTGGCAACTGGCCTCTTCGTAGTTACTCCTCTTATAAACACCACCCACCTCACTGGGTAGTAGCACGTAAAAGGTAAAAGCCAGCCTCTTTGTGGGAAAACACGCTGGTTAACAACTGTACTTGCTCAGACTGGAAAGGCAACCAGGACAGAGATGCCCACAGGTAATCAACCTCAGACACACACACACACACACATACACACCCGCACACACACAGGTGTCAAACTGGTTTTTCCTCATAGGGACAATTCACAGACAGTCAGGAATCACCCCCCACCCCACATATCTACACACAAATCTCAAGTTCACAATTCTGTGTGATCATCTATACATTTTTATTCATTCATTCAGGGACCCAGTGTGTGCCCACTCTGTTTGGTTTTGGGATACAAAGATGACCGAAATAGATGTAGACCTTGCCCTTGCACAGCTAGTTCACAGGCACATGAGCCCTTGGCTCCTTAAGCCAACTCAAGGTTCTAGACTCTGGCTCTGTGAGCAGACAGACAGGAAGTAAGTAGGAGTGGTCAATTCTTCACCTCATCTTCAACAGGCAAGAGCAGATTCTACTTGCTTCAAATAACGCAGGCTCCCAGTAACTTCCATGTTCCCTTGACTATAGCTCGGGAGAGGAAGTAAAAGGAAGCAGAGGGTGATATCTGTTCTTAACAAATAGGGGGCACAGAGTACCCTGCTAAGGTTTGGGACCTCAAACAAGACACCGGCATCCACTTCCGTCCTCGAAGGATTAGCTGCTACAGGAACTGCCCTCCCACTACAAATAACTAGAAAAATGGACAAAACACATGAAACAACTGTACTAGTTACTGGACAAAGACAATGCAGGGCCATGATCTTTGAGACAAGGAAATTCCAAGTGAGATAAGCCCTACTATCACCCCAACTTACTCTAGGCAGTAGGGCAGGAAGGGGAAACCCAAGCCAAGCTCAGGGGTCGTGCTAAGCTGAGGAGCCAGAGATAAAAGTTCGGGGAGAATGAGGCAGTGAGCAACTCTGGAAATCTGCAAAGGGGGTCCCCTCCAATCCTCGGTTGAGTACTACTCTGCACGAGGACCTAGGGTTCACATGGGGCTGGGAATAAGCGGCATTCCCACCAGCCTGAGTAGAAAGAGCTGGTTTACATAAAATATCAGGAAGAGCCTCCAAAAGGGTCCTAGACACAGCCTGCTCTGGAAAGGGCTTAAAAGCAGCCTCAAAAGGGTCTCGCTGATCCCAAGTAATTTAACCATGTGCCAGAACAAAGGCCAACACTCTTTAAAGGGAGTCCTTCAGGCAGAAAGAAATTGATACCAGATAGAAATTTGGATCTACACAAAGCAAAGAAGAATGCTGAAAATGGCCAACCTCTGGGTAAATATAAAACCAGACACTGCCTCAGAGTTTCCCAGCCACTGACCTTTAGGATGCGCTTTTGCAGAAATCCACAGATGACGCTAACGGGGTCAGAAGATCAGGATCAAAGTAAGTCCTAGCTCTACTACTAACTGTCCCCCTAACCTCAGTCTCTTAGAGCCCTCTGGGCCATTATTTCCTCAGAAAAATGCCCTCCCTTGAAATGCCATCACACTATATAATGACTATGAATGTGCTTTGGAAATTCTGAGTACTGAGCAAAGATTTGCCAAGTGCCTTCCATGCACATTTCTAGGCTTTATATGTCTGGACCTCAGTTTATTCATCTGTAAAATGAAAATAATAATAGTACCCACTTCAAGGGGTTGTTGGCCCCATTCAGTAGGTAAATATATGTAAAGTATAAAGAATAATGTCTGGCCAGAGTAAGTTCTTACAGATGAGATTATTATGACTATTTCTACTACTGCTGCTGTTGCTAATTAATGCTACCACTGGGCATATGATCATTAAAAAGACCAATTTGGTTCTTGCCCTCAGATTCCGTATTTGAGCTATGTGATAATGAAAACAATGCTTTGGGGGTAATTTTTTAAAATTTTGCCAGAGAAAAATGTGTGTGAAGGGATCCCTAGACCTCACTTCCAGCTCTTCTCCTCAAGTAGCCCTGGGACCCTGGTTACATCATTGCGCTTGTCGGAGACTCAGTTTATCCTTACAGAGGTAGGTGAGAATCTTCAAGGATCCCTTCCAGTCCCAACATCTGATGATATGAACCAGAGGATCCATTTTAGAAGCATGTTGCTCCTGCCTTTATTTGAGCAATTTAATTCTCAAAGCATCAAATCCCCATATAGGAAACAATTAATTTTGAGGAAGGGAAGTTTGTGGTTTAAGAAAGCTGTAAGAAATAAACTCGAAATCTAGGATTAATATAAAAGCCTGCACATAAGTCCCAAACCTAGAACCAAGGCCACCTGATTCATCTCCCTAAAAATGGGAAGGAATACAATAGCCTGTCACTCCCACCTACTGCTGGGTAAACCACTATTTTGATTTTGAGAAGCTAATATAATTAGAGGAAGCAGGGAAGCTCTTCCTTTTGGTTCCAGAGTTTGAATTGGCTCCAAACAAGCAGAATTCTCTCTCCTGTCTACAATTCTAGAATTGAGAAGAAAAATGGTAGTACACTGTGGAAGTTCCTTATGCCAGAGAAAAAAGAAGAAATATGTCAACAGCTAGTTTCTTCTACTGGTTGTTTATACCAGCATGTACCACAATTGGTAAGCTATCGATTACAAACACAAAAGCTCCCATAAAATTAACTGGTTCAGATCTTACAAAATATAGCTAATTTTAGCCAAGTCTCAAAAACCAATATTTTCCTTTTTGATAAGCATCATTCAAGGTAAAGTTTCCACTGGAAGAAATAGTAAGTGGTGGAACCCTAAGAGAATGAATCTCTGTCTGATCTTCCAAAAACAGTTGTGAAAGGAACTTTCCTAAAGTTTTCCTAACATGTTGCAGAGGATGAGCCAAAGATTTTGCAGAATTTTATAAAGAGCTTCTATTAACTTCATTGGAGAGGACATGTTGCATAACATTAACTCCAGGGAAAAAATATTTTTCTGTACATATATATAATATGCTATGTATCATTTCGGGCAATTCCCAGACCCCCTGCAGTTTACCATCGGCCTTAGCCCAAAAACTTTAAACACACAACTAAAACGCACCAAAGGAGTCCTTAAAGCACTCTCGCATCGTGTGCACATACACACACACACACAGTAAAATTTGAGAGCATGCTATATCTGTCTTGGGATCTGCCATTGCTACCTCAGATGGACACGTTTCTAACCTATATGTCTACTTGAACACCTACGGGAACTACCTCATCTCCTTCTCCCTGTGATTCTAAAGGGGTAATCAACCAAGTGATCATACGTCTTCATCAACAGAGGTGGGCACATGGCATTGGCTTAGCCAATCAAGGCACTCTACCCCTGGACAGAGTAACTGATCTAGAGATGGGCACCCAACACAAAGAAAACCGGACATCTTTATGTGTGTCAATGCTGTAGACACATCCTAGAATCATGAGATAGGACCATAAACACCTGCAATTTACAGTAATTGACTTTTCCACCATGTGTTGGAAACAACCCAAGAATGAAGCCAGCAAAGACAAAAGCAGAACTGAGAGATGGGACAAGGGGGATGGGGAGATGAGGAGGTTTTAAATGACATCATTTAACTAGTGGATCCAGCTAAGCCTCAAGTCAAATATCCCCGGAACTCCCCACTGCATGTTTCAATGAACTACTGCCCCCACCAGCCAATTTAAGTGGGTTCTGTCCCTTGATGCAAAAAAAACCAAAACCAAAACCAAAAACAAAAACCTGATTCATGCTCCACTTGACTAACTGGGGTGAAAACTATCACTTATTGAGTGCCTCCCAAGTGTCAGAGACCATGTGGAACATCAATATGCATCGTTTTGGCAGGGCACCTGGGTGGTTCAGTTGGTTAAGCATCCAACTTCGGCTCCTGTCACAATTTCACGGTTCATGTGTTTGAGCCCCTCGTTGGACTCTGTGCTGACCGCTCAGAGCCTGGAACCTGCTTCAGATTCTGTGTCTCCCTCTCTCTCTCTGCCCCTCCCCCACTCATGTTCTGTCTCTTCCAAAAAAAAATAAAATTATGTATCATTTTAGCTAATTTTTATCATCATTCTGGGAAGCAAATGTCACAATTTTATAATAAAGAAAGCTACCAAGGATATTCAGAGAACTAGGAAGTGTCCCCAGGGATTTAAACCCTGCCTGTCTCATTCCAAAGCCCATTCTCTTCTTACCAACTACACCTCAAACCACAAACCTGTGTCTTTCAAGATACTTCATTATTTTCTAAGACTCAACCTAATAATCAAGCTGACAATCAAGCCATAAATCCAAACACAAGTGTCTCATTTTAGGGAAGGCTCTGAAGACTTTGCTGCTCACAAGTCAATATGAATAATGTAACACCTCTTTTCTCAAATGAATCCTATTTTTGGAAACAAATTTTGCCAGGCTGACTTTCCAGGAATCTTAAACAAGCCTGGAGGGACTTACTCTTTGAAGCTTGGAAGTAACACAAGTTTTGGGGTGTATGGTGTTGAAAAAGACATAGTTAGAACATAGAAGTCATCGTCACAGCTAAGCAGGAAGCATTCAGAAATAACCACCACCACCCCCCTTTCTCAAAGACAGGCCACAATCCAAAATTTTAGTCATTCATCTCTAACTTTGCCCCGAGCAGTAGAGTTTGCGAGAGACAGACTGTAGCAAGAAAGGAATTTAACAAGGGGGGTAGCACACAACTAGGCAAATTTAAGAAAAGTATCAAGGGTCTGAAAATCCCACCAGTAGGCCTGCAAAAGAACATATCACAGGTGAAGGTGTCAAACCAATTGAAGGAGGTGAGAAAGAAGGGGGTGGAGAAACTCGAACAGGCAAAGGTGTGGTCAATAGAATTCAGTGTTCTGCTGTAGGCATAAAATTCATTAGCTACATCTCTTTTTCCACTTAGGAAAAGAACTAGCATGGCAATAAGGAAACTATGCTTACCTAACTAGTCATTACTATCCTTTTTTGTAGGACTTGGGTTTAACAGGTGGAGTTGAGGCCCCTATTTGGGTAATGGCCAACTACCCTTATTATAGGTTGGGTTATTTATTTTACATAACCACAAGAAAAAGGTAAATGTTAAAACCATAGGGTGTCACCCTATTTCATAACATGTAATAGTATATTCCCTTCATAACGTAATTTAGTTTTCTAAGTACTTGTGTATACACTGTGCCATTTGATTTTCCCAACAACCCTGAGAGGAAGAGAGTCACAGGCAATCAGATACTGTTTTCACTTCCACTTTACAGATGAGAAACTATCTTTGAGCACTAAAATGACCTCCACAAGGCCAAACCACTCCTAAGTAGCAGAGCAGGGGCTTGAATTCAGGCCACCCTTCTTCCAATATTCTGAATTGCCAGCCTGACCATCCTAGAATTATCCAACAAAGAATAGTCTCAGGCTCTTTTGTTGAAAGGCTCTGATGGAAGAAACAGCATTTAAGTTATGTTTCAAATAGTTATTATTATCTGTCATCAGCATATGTGATGTTTTAGAGGGCAGTCCATTATACTTCTAGGAGGTGTTTATAGTGGCAAAAATCATACAAATGAAGATACTCCAGTGTTTTATTGGGTCAGCCACAGCTTTACTCACTCGTCTCATCTCTACATTAATTAACCAGCTATTTGTCAGGGATTATATACAAAGGATTAAGGAATACAAAATTGGGGGCACCTGGGTGGCTCAGTCGGTTAAGTATCTGACTCTTGGTTTCAGGTCAGGTTACAATCTCACGGTTTGTGAGTTCAAGCCCCAAATCGGGCTCTGCACTGACAGCTTAGGGAATGCTTAGGATTCTCTATCTCCCTCTCTCTCTGTCCCTCCCCCCTCTCAAAAATAAACAAACATAAAAAAAAAAAAAAGGAATACAAAACTGAACACGCCATAGTCTGTCCCTGTCAGAAATCAAATAGATAAGAGGGAGAGGCTGACTTGTAGGCTATAAGAACACAGAGGAAAGAGACCTATATCCAAGATGATATCTCCAGAGTGGGAAACCAGAAACATCACACTTGGTTCCAGTCATTATGGAGCTAACAATCTAACGGAGAAGAGACTCATGAACACAGCAAAATACAGAGTAATAGATATAAATGCCACAAAAGAGGTATTAAGTAATGTAAGTGTTCAGAGGACATAAAGGGCACTTCTAATTAGGATGACCTCAGAAATTTTTTGAAAAGATTAAATATGAATAGGCCTTTAGACAACTGTTATATCTTAGTGGATCATAAGGCAAAGACTACAAAAGCCAGCTGCCTGCTCCCTGTAGAGACATCCTGAGAAGCTCCAGATTCCATATTGGTCTATGACAACCACTGAGCTGAGGACAATGATGCTGCTGAACTCCCGTGAACTTTCTCTCATTCACAAGGTCATAAAGATATACAAACAAACAAACAAACAAACAAACTTGATGAAAGACATCCACGACACTCATCTTTCTAGGATCTGAGCCATTACGTTAAAAACGTGAATCATTTGGGCCTCCAATATTTCTCTCTAAATTGCCTTCATACCCAATAATGGGAAGATTGCCACGTAAAGAATATCTTACTCTTCAAGACTGTCAATTACATTCTCACAAATCATTCTAACCCATCCATTTAGTTTTGAAGGAGAAACAAGTTATGAATGCATCACCCTAAAAGCATGCTAATACCATCAGAAGGATATATGGGTTTCACTAATTTTCCCATTTCCAGCAAAACTGGAACTGGCATACGTGCTCAACTAAAAATCATTAAAAATTAGAAAAGAGACCTGAGAGACCATTTTACAGATACCAAGACTATGAGAGATTAAATGACTTCTTCAAGGGGCTCCTGGGCGCTTCAGTCAGTTAAGCATCTGACTCTTGATTCTGGCTCAGGTCATGATCTCACAGTTTTAGGAGTCCAAGCCCTGCATTGGGCTCTGTGCTAACTGCATGGAGTCTGCTTGGAATTGCCCCTCTCTCTGCCCCTACCCTACTGGCGTTCTCGCAAAATAAATAAACTTTAAATAAATAAATAAATAAACAAACAAATAAATAAATAAATAACTGACTTCCTCAAGCTCACACACTAATTTAAAGACAAAGCAGTTAAATAAGACTCAAGGAGTGATTCTAAATAGATTCTTAATAACCGGGAAGTCTGACCTAGCAAATTAATCTCAAAATACCACACAAATGTGGGGTTTTTTTTTGCCACAATTTAAAACAATTGGTAGGTAAATAAACAAAAACCTATACAAATGTTTTTGGTTTATTAATGATGCTATTTTAAACACTGAGCTTTTAACAAGATTTTTACAATCTAATTCTCCTACTCAGTAGAATGAGTCAACTTTGATTGCATTTTCTTTAATTCTTTCAGTCACAAAAGTAGAAACCCAATTCCAGAAGCAAACTATGCTGCTATTCTCTAAGAATCTGTAATCCTTCAAATAACAGAAAGAGCTACAGAGACTTCCCACTGACCAGCTGGTTCCTGCTCTGGGGAGTAGTGTGGAAAGAAGGGAGAAGGTCCAGGATTAACAGTTTTCTTGACTATTAGGAAAGTTCAGACATGTGTCTCACTAGACAATGGGGCCTATGTCAATCCTGTTACAAAACATTTTATAAATTCCAGTTTTCAAAAGTATGCCCAGTGGCCTATAGGTATCCTGGAGTGTATTCTTCCTTCAGAAGAAAAGTACATAAAGTACTTCATAATTTCAGATCATTCTATTTCCTAAATAGGATGCTGCATTAGATTAAACTAAACCCTATCTATATTAGCCTACGTTGGCCTGGGGTGGTCAAAATAAACTTTTTCAACTTTCAGTTCTCCTAAATATTTCTCCTGGTATTTTCACCGACATGTTGATCAGTACTCATTTTTTCTGTTACGATAGTGTTGAATATGTATTCCATTGTATTCCATCCCCTGTGAGAGGTCTCTTTTGGAATGTTGCTATCATGCTACAAATAAGTTTCACTATATGTTCTCTTCTAGAGAAACAAGAACAGATGTTCCTCATATTCTCCTAGTTGTAAACCAAATGAACTGAACCTCCAATTAAGGCAGCTACTCTTCAAATCCCACTTTTTCATATATATTCCAAAATATGTGGGTTAAAACTGATGGACTCTACACAAAACATGGGCAAACTATAGCCTATAGGCCAAATACAGCACCCCACTCCTCACCGATAGTTGTTGTTCTTTTTAAAGTTTATTTATTTTGAGAGAGAGAGAGAATGGGGGAGGAGCAGAGAAAGAGAATCCCAAGCAAGCTCCACACTGTCAGCACAGAGCCAGACACAGGGCTTGAACTCATGAACCACAAGATGACAATCTGAGCTGAAACCAGTAGTCGGATGTCTAACTGACTGAGCCACCCAAGCACCACTCACCAACAGTTTTTGTAAATAAAGTTTCATTGGATCACAGCCACACCTAGGTTTATAGACTATCTGTAGCTGCTTTCTGAGTAGTTGTCACAGATATTTTGGTCCCCAAACCTAAAACATTTACTATGTAGTACCTTGTAGAAAAAGTCTGCTGACCCCTGGTCTATATTAAGTACACCAAACAAAAGAAGTTTGGGGATGTTTTCCAAAACACTTATATAAAAAATAAATTCATTCATGGGGCTTCTGGGTGACTCAGCCAGGTAAGCATCTTACTCTTGATTTCAGATCAGGTCATGATCTCATGGTTCATGAGTTCAAGCCCCGCAGAGGGCTCTGTGCTGACAATGCAGAGCCTGCTTGAGATCTCTCTCTCTCTGCCCGTCCCCTGCACGCACGGACACACTCTCACTCTCTCTCAAAATAAATAAATATATAAGCATTTTAAAGAAAGGATGAAAGAAAAAGAATTTATTCATTCCTTTAGCAAGTATATATTAACCATCTTTGGAAACTGTTCTAGGGGCTGGAAACCCATTAATCAACTGAAAAGATGAGGCCCCTGTGTTTTTGGAGGTCATATTCTAGTGAGAGGAGACAGACAAACATAACTACTTTAATTCCAGGTAGATAAAACAGGATATATAGAGACAGCAGTCAAGGATTCTGAAGGGTGGTGATTCTTTAGGAGATGCAAAATCATGAGGATGACAGCTCAGATGATGCCACTGGAACTGACATTTCAATGGTGAGAGGCCAAACATGCAAAAATCTGAAGACTGACCCAGGCAGAGGGAATAACAAAGGCTCCAGGGCAAGAAATGCTAGGCCTGCTCAAAAAACAAAAAGGTGACTAATGCACCTGAAGCACAGCGGACAAGAGAAAGAGGCACAAGGTAAAATCAAGGGGTCAGCAAGGACCATGTATGATGAGTAATGAGCAAAATCATGATACTAGTAAATTTCCATCTTCAGCTGCTTAGGTATTAATAAACACTACTAGATTTAAAAAAAAAAAAACTAATCAGAGTATAAGGATTGCTTTGGCTACTTCATTTTGCCACAACTTCTTCCTTTTGATCTGCTGAAAATTACCTGAAGCTCAAATGTCTAGCAGCCTAAGAAAGAACACTTTGTTAGAGACAGTTTCTGCTAAGGAAGTAATTACTCCCTCTCCCTGCATATACCGCAACCCCCCCCCCCCCAAAAAAAAGACTGACTGTTCTCATTGCAAAGACATAAAGTGACCATTTCAAATGGGATTTTTTTTTTAAAGAAAGAGAATTTCCCGTTATTAAGCATAATTAAGCCTATTTTCCCAAGTCTACTAGGCTATTCATTCAATGAAGTGAGGTCTGTCTCCTCACCATCTCTGAGTAGCAGCTGTGTGCATGTTCCACCAGAAATCTTTCAAAGCAGTTGGCTGGTTTGGACAAAATGTAGTATTCCTTGAAAGTCTGGAAAGATATACCATATGGCTTGGTTTGCCATCGTCAAAGTAAATGGAGGACTGTTTCACTGTAGAGAATTTCAATGTATTGCTGAATAGCCACAAAAATCAATCTTTTTTTAAAAAAATATTTGTTTATTTACTTTGAGAGACAGAAAGAGAACAACACTCGAGAGCAGGGGAGAGGCAGAGAGAGAGAGGGAGGAGAGAGAATCCCAAGCAGGCTCCACACTGCCAGTGCAGAGCCTGACTCAGGGCTCAAACCCACAAACCATGAGATCATAACCTGAGCCAAAATCAAGAGTCGGATGCTTAACCAACTGAGCCACCCAAGGGTCCCTCAATCTCCTCTCTTAATGCCCTTTCCCTTTCAAATTTTTTAAGGGATTTATGAATCTGAAAAAACAACGTTCCATTTTTAGATCCCAAAATATAAGAAGTCAAGAGCATTCGGAAGAAAGGCCAAGACAGAGGTGCTCTGATAAAACCATGACTCTCAGCGAACAGCCAAATTTATGAAGCACGAGTAGTTATGGGATATTCTGGAGGGATGACAACCAACTGGCCTTTGCTAAGATGTGATGAGGCACAGATCTGCAGAACAAGGTCCCCTCATTGGTGAACACTGTGTGATGACGGGTATGGCATGGACGTTCATAAGCAGACTTGAACAGGCCATAGAAGAGCAGTGTTGAAAAGTATGCTGAAGCGTGAACCTTCAAAAGCAGCAGCAAAGCCAGAGAAGAACCAGCAGACAACTTCCCCAGAGAATTAACTTGCAATCAGTTTCCTCACCATAAAGCAGTCATAAAATAGTAGTAACCTTCAGGGTGGTGGACACTTTACTAGGTGCTCAATAAGCAGTACGCTCGTCAAATGCACCAATCATTTCACATGTTTTACCTCACTGAATCCTCACTAAACCCCAAAATAGGTCCCATTGTGCCACGCTTACAACTGATCAGAAACAAATGCTCAGAGGGGTTATGTAATTGCCCCAAAATACTCGGCTGGCAAATGGCAGCACCTAGATCCAAAGCCAGATGGCTCCAAAGTCTACATGCAACAGAAGTTGCTTGTTGGTGGTCCACAGACACACTTTCTTAGACCTACTCAGTGTTGACTAATCCTATGGTAGCAGCTAATGTTTGTTAAGCATTTACTATATGCCAGACACTGAGTTCTTTTCATCAAGTCCTAACTGCAAGTTTATGATGTGGCTTTTATTATTGGCACTGTTTTACAGTGAGGCTCTGAGAATTAAAGATTAGGTCTAATGCCCAAAGTCGCATAGCTGATAAATGGTGGAACTGAGATTTGAACTCTGGCTGTCTGGTTCCAGAGCCAAACTCTTAACCACTAGACCAAACAGTCTCCTTAAAAAGTAATAACGCTTTAAAATACAGTTTTATTAATTGCCAAATAGTTGGATATCCTATTAACACAGAACTTTCGTTCCCAAGCAACGACAATTTGACACAGTTTGCCATGGTCCCAGGACTCCCTACTCTTTCTCCAACACCAAGACGAGGGGCCAGCTGCCATTTTTCATCACTACTGCTTGCATTTTGTTTTCTCATAAAAGAATTAGGAGGAAGGTAAAATAATTCTCAGGCTTGCATTTCTATCAAAAGTGGTAAATAGAAGACAGTAAGCCACATGTCCAAAGAAAAATGGGAGACAAGTGGACATGAAGATTCTTCTGTGTTTAATATGCAAAATGAATGACTGCTTTCCTTCCCATGCTCAGTTGCATTACCTACCTGCTAGAAACATTTGAATTTGATCTGTCTTAACCTCTACATCATTATAAGCAGCAAAAGACATGTTGACAGCAAGTATACAGCTGTGCAAGAGAGAAAACTTTTAATTCTGTCAACAGGATGATGGAAGGAGTCCCACCTGCCACAGAACAATGCTTCTTAAATATGACTTAGAAGTCTCTGGTCAATTGAATATCTGTTTTGTTTTTTTAAGTGTATATTGCCTGGATAGAAAGCAGCTCAGCCCCAGGAAGAGGCTCCGTGTTACCCCATGGAACACTACTACCTCCTCGGGCAAGGGGACCCTTCTTTGAAAATAAGTACTCTCAACCCCCCTGTCACCACCACCACCACCCTGCTGGCTTAGCTGCAATGTTAGCTTCCAGCTACGCTAGTCAATATACTACCCCAGACTCCCAAGTTGACTACTACCTAAGTCTAATTCCACTGTGGCCCCGTTAGGGACTTATTTGTAAGGAAATGGTAGGAGGCCCACCCTGATACCTGCTGTTTCACAGAGAAATAATGGATTTGTCATGTGGGTTGCCCTATCTACATCTCAGCTGAAATTCCATTTGCAAGGGAAAGACAGTTAATGGGCCTTAAATGTCAAAATCCACTACAGTTTATACCAATAAGCTGACAGCACTAAATTTACTCCAATGCTGTTCCATTGTCTCACATATTCTGCTATTAAAATGGGTGGTGGGGGAGAAACTTGTTTGGTATTCATTTCAACCTAGTGAACTATTTATAGGCAGGAAAATCACCATGGCTACCTATGCCCCAACGCATAGGCCCATGTTGGGCTCTGTGCTGCCTCAGCCTGGAGCCTGCTTCAGATTTTGTATCTCCCTCTCTCTCTCTCTCTCTCTGCCCTTCCCCGGCTCACACACTCTCTCAAAAAATAAAACGTTAAAAAAAAAAAAAAAGGAAAGGAAAGGAAAGGAAAGGAAAGGAAAGGAAAGGAAAGGAAATACCCTGTGAGGAATCTTTTAAACCAGTCCACTAAATGTTTCTTAGTTTCAATACTTGTTGGCTCATCACAGCTACAATCCTCATAATATAATCCTCATAGAAAAAATCTTATCAGATGAATTCTCTAACATTTTCTAAATGTAATATAACATAAAAAAATCGATAAAAAAATTAAGGTGTTTTAAAATTCAGAGGAGAAAAGTGGAGGGTATTCATTCTACCAATGGACTGCTACTTGCAACTAGGAAAAAATAAGTTACTTAAAACTAGAGGTAAGTCTAAAACAAAGTAACCGTTTGATCTACAACACTTAGGGGAAGGACAGAGGGAAAAGGTAGGCAAGGAAGACAGGATTTATTCAGATTACAAAACAACATGTGTACTGAGTGTGCTGGCTTCCAGGTGGTTCTTGAGTAAAGACAAAAATAAGGAAAAGCCATCAAGCACAGCCTACATAAATATGACCCTGGCCCTGGGGAAAAAAAATCTGAGTAATGAAGCCCAAATATAGGAGCACGATCTAAAAATAACCCTTCTGCTTCTACAGAGGTATTTTCCTGTTAGCATTTATTTGAAATGTGTGGGAAGACAAAACCGTTTGAGTTAAGTGAATTTCCAGATATTATCAAGTAAAGTGATGCTCTAAACCATATTTGACCAATAGTAAAAATGCAATTTCTCCTTCCCTTAGTTTTCTCTTGCGGGGGGGGGGAGGGGGGGGGGAGGCGGCAAGGGGGGCAAGGGGGACACAAAGGCCAGTAATGGGCAAGAATGTTATTTCTAAATTCCATGATAAGCTGATATTGTCAGATAAAACATCTTAATATCTAACTTATGTCACAGGAAACATTAGATCCTTGGAATTGTGTGAGAACCGCTATAATTATTTTTTTCCATAAAGAAAGATGAATAGAAGATGACAGAATGTTGACACTGTGATTACATTTTCCTATCACACCACAAATTTAAAAGATTTCAGTATCACTGCCTAGGGTGGGATTTTCCCCCTTAAAACTAAAAAAAAAAAAAAAAAAAAAAAAAAAAAGGTGCTAAAAAATACAAAACAACTTGTGGGTTGACATATGTAATTCTAGCACTTCTTCAAAAAAATATTTAAGGGGTAACTACTAGTAATCCCATCCTATGCTCTGTGCTGCCCGTTTGAAATCAATCTTTTCCCCAATGGCAGTTAGAAAAAGACAGCCGTACTTTTGTTCCCCCACACTTTAAAATTAGATAACTACAATGGTAGTGCAAAAAAGAAAGAAATGGAGTACCAAAGGATCCTATTTCACTATATAAAGAGCATAATATAGAAGGCATAGGAGTCTGTCCTTTGGTCACACAGGAATAACGGTCCTACTCTGACTATTTCAGTACAAAGTAAAGATAGAGCTTGGCGGTAATGACTGGGCATAAGAAGTCACGAAGTCCCACTGTGAAAGCCTGCCTCAGGAGCAACAAGTACCATCCGATAGTCCTGGGTGTGCACATGGGTGCCCAGCAGTGGCGGCATCACCGAAAATAAGACCCCATCCCTGCCCTTAAGGACAGTCAAATTTTAGTGGAAGAACTTTAGTGCAAACAATTTCTCCTAATTGTGCTCAGGAGCACCAAATTTGGTCTGGGACACTGGGGAAATCTGCACAAGTATGTGGTTATAGATAACCTCCCAAGAATCCAGGCCCATGTGCAAACCTTCCTGTATGTGTGTGTGTGTGTGTATGTAAAATATCATATCATATATCATATCATATATATCATATATCATATCATATATCATATATATATGATAAGCTGATGCTGTCTCTAGGTAAAACATCTTAATACCTAACTTACGTCAGGGGAAACATTAGATCCTTGGAAGGATACACACACACACACACACACACACACACACACACACACACACATCCGTATATACAGATATACATACATACATACGTATCCGTATATACGGAATACATACATAATTTTTTTGCATACTTTATGCAGCATAGGATGGACACTTACAGGGATGTTCAGAGTTGGAACACATTAAACTTGCAAATCACACCTCTGATACCTAGCCATCCCAAACAAGTCCATCAAGACCTTCACACAAACCTCGATCTCAATCTCATGGCCAGTTGTTTCGGTTAAACAATTTAAAAAACAAGAAAGTGACCTACATAGGTAGTCTATAATGGAAAAGGAGAGACTTCCCTCTCTTTCACTAAAAGCACATTTTCAGGAGTGAGGGACAGAAGGAAGGAAATGAAAGGCACACCACACCTTTCCTGCTCATATATAAACCCATTTCCGTATGGTGGTTCATAAAGTACCCACTGTATTTATAATGGAGTCCATATAAAGAATTAGAAGCTAAAATTAGAACATATGTTAAAAGTATTTCATATATTAATTAGACTATGGGGAAATAAATATTTTGACTCAAGTACTTAGTTGTTTCACTGAAAATTCTACAGACCTATGCTGAACATTTTTTTTTATTAAAATATAGAAGTGAAAAAAGCATCTGATAGAAACAAGACCAGAGACCACGGCTTTGTAGAACTCCAGGGGCACCATTCACACTACCTTCTGTTGGTGGAGTTGGCCAAGACCACCCTAAGTAGACACATGGCGGCCCTGAAAATGATACAGGAATGCTAATGCTATTGAGTGCCATGGCCCATCCCTAGATTCTAGGGCAAGGGCCCTTGTATTGTATTTGCAGGACAAGTGCCTCCCTTTCTAATGAAGATACCTTCCTCCTTTGCTGTTTCTCAACTTCAATTTCTCTTATTAGTAAAAGGGGGGTTTAACCCATGCTGGCAGATAATGGACAAAGGATGTTAAGTTCCCCCCCCCCCCCCCCAATTTCAGAGAACTGAGAATCTTGCTGAAAGCTAGTGTCATTTTTGCCTATCTAGCACACAGATTTTATAGGGAATCACCTATCCCTATTCCTTGCACTCTTGGGATCACAGCCCCTACCCCTCCAACCCCATGAAAAATGTGCCAATGCTGAGCAAAGACCTAGGATAGGCAAAGCAGGCTTTCTCTCTGGAATTTTATTTTATTTCTTTTTTTGTTTGTTTAATGTTTAGAGAGAGAAGGAGAGAGAGCACAGGCTCCGTGCTGTCAGCACAGAGCCCCATATGGGGCTCTATCCTACAAACCGTGAGATCATGAGTTGAAATGAAGAATTGGACGCTTAACCAACTGAGCACCCAGGAGCCCCTTTATATATTTTTTAATGTTTATTTTTGAGGGGGGGGGCGGGGAGAGAGAGAACGAGCGGGGGAGGGACAGAGAGAGAGGGAGAAACAGAATCTGAAGCAGGCTCTGGGGTCTCAGTTGTCGGCACAGAGACTAACATAGGGCTTGAACCCATGATCCATGAGATCATGACCTGAGCCGAAGTCAGACACTTAAACAACAGGTGCCCCTCTCCCCAGAATTCTAAATCTCCACAGGTACCTGTGCTTTCCAGCTTTCCTGTAGGTATAAGGGCTACCTCATATTCTTCAGGAAAATTTTTTTCTTTTTTCTTTTTGCCTAAGTTTAGTTTCTCTTGCTTACATTCAAAATAATTCCAATGCAACAACTAAAAGAAAAAGAATAAAGTAGAGACTTTGATGCTACTTGGTGGCTTCTCTATGATCTTCCAGAGGTACAAACCAAGTCAGCCCAGAGAACAGCAAACCAAGAAAGTAGGCATTAGTTCAATACTGTTCCACTAAGATGAATGTCCCAGGGGACAGTCTACCAAATGGACTCCAGTGAAAAATGTTCCAAGCTCCATTCTCAAACTACTGGAAAAAAATAACAAGTACCACATTGATAATTCAAATGCAAAAATATCATCACCAGGCAACTAAAATACATTTTGAGCATATATTCCATTGGATTCCTTGCAGTTGTTTTTAGCTGCCCCAACGCCCAGGCTTGTGTTTCTTAACACATGAAGAAGAGGGTTCAGTGAGTATAAATATCAATACACAGGCAGTTTACTATTTTTTAAAATAAATGTTCATTCATTTTTGAGAGACAGAGCGTGAGTGGGGAAGGAGCGGACAGACAGGGGGATAGAGGATCCGAAGCAGGCACCGTGCTGACAGCAGTAAGCCCGACGCGGAGCTCGAATTCACGAGTTGTGAGATCATGACCTGAGTTGAAGTCACACAGGCAACGGACTAAGCCACCCAGGGACCCTAACTACCCTTTTTAATAGTGAGATCGTACGTTTTATAGTGCTGTGCAAATGACATGTACTGTTTCTCCTTTGATCTTCACAAGCTCTCTCTAAGCAGGCAGGGAAGCCAGGTATCATTAATACACATTCTCCAAAAGAGGTAATTAGATCAAACCTTGCCCAGAATCATAGAGCTAGAGGTGGCAAAGCTGGCCCAAGGAGGCTCAAATCAAGATCTCTGCCCACCAAACCCAGTACTCAACTGGGCACCCTGACAAATCCAGAATTTAGAACCACACTGTATTTACTCCCAGGGGTCCTCACTTGGGTTCTTCCAACGGAAGAAATGGAGCTAATAAATCTGTGGAGTAAGCTAGAGAAGGGAAGCACCGGGAAAGAAAGAGCCCACGTCCTACCTTGTGTTAGTGGGGGGAAAAAAAACAGTTTCAGCAGTGTTGCTTCACTAACCACATTCATTTTTTGGCTTCATCATGAAAGCTATTAATTATCATTAATGTACTCACTGCAAGTATCGTTGGAAACAATAATGAGTGTGGTTAATAAAGAAACCATGTAATAAGCCAGATCATCGTTCAAAACTAGGCAAACATCTCTGATACACAATATTCAATTTTAGCACTTAAATATTAACAAAAACAAAACACAGGGGCTCAGTCGGTTAGGCCTGGGTGGCTCAGTCGGTTAAGTGACCGACTCTCGGTTTCGGTTCAGGTCAAGATCTCACAGTTCGTGAGATGGAGCGCCACATGGGGCTCTGCACTGACAGCGCGGAGCCTGCTTGGGATTTTCTCTCTCCTCTCTCTCTGTCCTTCCCCCTCCTCTCTCAAAATAAATAAACTTTAAAAATGAAAAAAAAAAAAACAAAACACACTGAGCATGTTTGCTCTAGAGTTAATCGATCAGTCAATTATAGGCTAAGTGCTATAGATTAAATACTTACAGGTTAATATAGGTAATAAACATATTGCCCTTCCCTTTCAGAAGCTTAAAATTAGTCCAGTTCCATGACTTCCAGAGAATAGAACCATCGATTCTCTGACTTCCATGAATCTCTTCTCCAAATCATTCTATCTCCTGCCAAAACCTTCTGGTAAAACAAAATCACAGAAGGAGAGGCTTGAAATGTGGATCAAATGCTTGAAATCCAGAACTAAATGCAAGACAATACTTTTCAACGTGGCTCAGTAAGGGGCAATATAGATGACATTCTGTGTTTTTAAAAGTTACATCCATAGCAGGAATCACTCTTGGGTCCAAACATAATCTATGGCTAACACCCATCCAAGGAAAATGTATGCATTTGGAGCAAGATGTTGGCCCACAGTTAAGAATGAATAACAGCATGGCTAGATGCAGTGCTAAAGTCCCTGAGGCAAAGGAGTGGGCACCAAAGGAATACTAGAAAAGCAAGGCCCTGAGAACAAGAAGCTAGAGGAAGCACTCAATGAATCACAACACATGACAGCCAAGTTCATGTTCAAACCAAACGTTATGTGTTTACATGTTCGTGAATATATGAAAGACATTGACACTAATTTATTATTATATTGTTTTATTTTTTATTTCATTTCATTTTATTTATTTTTAACCAGATCTAAGATCCAGTTCTAAAGAGTAGCAATTCCAGTTTTCTACATGTTAGCCCAGGTTCTATTCTTGGAAGAAAAAGTATTCTATTATGATATATGTATAGATGATATATACAAATTTACCATGGGCTTATGAAAAAGAAAGTACTTCCAATGATAGATAAGCAGGCATGAAACAAAAGAATAAAGAAAATAAGTGATTCTTCATGCAAGAGAGAATATAAAAGCTACATCTTGAAGTGCTGAACATGAATAAAAAGTGCTCTTGCTTGTCCCAGAAGATAGCAGAGAACAAGAACCAGGATCCTCACACCATGGCACAGCAATGGTTTCCCCAAGGGGTTATGCCAAGAGCTAGCTACTTGCTATGGAGTTTTTCCAGCCCTTGGGAAAATATTATTTATAAAAAAATAAAATAAAAATTCACATAACCTCACCTACAATGTTTCTGAAAATAGGCTGGTGATGGGGGTGGGGGAGCTGGTGGTAGAACGTGTTAAATTCCTCTTCAGTATCACACCCTTGCCCTAAGAGGAATTTAGATATAATTTTGGTGTATACACCATCACCACCAAATGCACACATTAGAAAGAACACAGGTATATATTCTCAAGCAATTGGGAATTATTCAAGATAATGAAAATTAAAGAAAGAATGGTTCACATTAGCTAGGAAAGGTCTTTCAGTTAATTGCCACTTCTCTGTCCATTTACCAGAACCTTCCTGGAGAGCTAACATGTTGTATGTCCATGTTGTATGGCTTGTATGCAGTCTCAACCCTTGGATATCAGTTACACAAAAGCAGCAAGAACTTAATAGTCATATGTGGAAGGGTAAAGGAGGGAAGGACTTACACCCAATTCTTCTGTTCATAAATTTATAGCTTGTGAATTCAAATTTCAAGGTGGATAAATACAGTTAACAAATATCCAGTCTTAAAAATATCTCCTAACAACTAAAAGCCAATAGACGTAAATTTAAACCAAAATGAAACCTAACCACTCTCCCCCGCCCAAGACAAAGCCTGTATACCTGTGCCATTTAGGAAACAGGCCAATAGTGACAACCCTATCTTGGTAAAATTTTAATTTACCCACAACTCACTCCTGGAAATGGAGTTAGAGATCTCATTTCTAACGGAAGGGATGGTAGGCAGTAATGTATTTATATATTGTTTCAGAACATCTAACTTGCACTGGAATATGAGCAAGTCTGATTACTGGACATACACTGCCCTTTGGAAACCAAACCATAGTAAGGAAACACTGCCCAGAAACAAGTAAAGCATGAATGACACATCCTGTTACTTCTCTCATTTTAGGCTAGGAATAAGCAGCAACAGTTTACCAGCACCTGAATTTACCTCTTTGCTGTGATTAATGTCTTGCCTGGATTTTATAGGATAGAGAAAAGTCTACAGTCAGCCAACTTTCCGTGGTGATGGACGTGTTCTATCTCTGCACTTTCCAAAAGAGTAGCCACTAGCCATGTGTGGCTAGTGGAGGTCTGAAATGTGACTAGTGTGACGGACAAATGCAATTTGTAATTAATTGTAACTAATTAGAATTTAAATAGTCACATATGGCTACTCGCTGCCATATTGGACAGCATAGAACATATTTTATTTAGAAGAATCAAACCTCAGACCTCTCATAACAAGGACGTAATCAGAAGACCTCAAAGGTGAAAATGTCCCAAAGAGACAAAAGGATGATTTTCATTTATCGAATAACACTGGATTTACACTGGATAAAATGTAACACAGATAAACCCACTTACAGTACTCAGGTTGAAGGTAGCTGTATGAAATGCTGTGGTGACTGATGCCTTCAAAATCAGTCACAGACACTCACAGAGAGCTAATCCTGAGACCTGGCAGATCACACAGTCTGCCTCTGAGTTCACTGGGGCCAGTAACAAAAAAGGCACATATACAGATTAGGAAGAACCAGTTTTCTGCCCCCCACCACATGAGAACCAGCCTTTTTCAGACAGTTTTCTTTCTCCCAAGACCAGGTCAAACACAATGCGAGATGAACAAATATCTGCTTAGAACATTTTTAAACTGCAGGAAACTCCTATTTGGGGGAATATGGGAAGGCATTATGAACTCTCAACCCAGTCATGGCTGGACCACAGTAAGTCAAAAGAAATACATTATGTATAGATTTAGAATTCAATTCTTTAAGTTCTAATTGAAGTAATTAAGCCAAATACATTAATTACTGTAGAAATTACACAATAGGGTAGCCAACAGACAACACATCAACTGTTACTCTAATCTTAAAGTATATCAATACTTCACGGTGATATGAAATTGACCCTTGAAATGGCTAAACCTAAAATCTTTTGTTGGGGGGGGGGGTGCAAATCTATGAAATAGAGGCATAATAAAATGCATAGGCAATTTGCAATGGGTGTAATAAATAGGCAGCTATCCAAAAAATCACACCCTCCCACACGCACACGCACATATACATATATATAAACACGCCCAACATCATTTTATTTTTTAACTTTTTTCTTTAACGTTTACTTATTTAGAGGGGGGTAGGGGCAGAGAGAGGGAGAGAGACAATCCCAAGCAGGCTCCACATTATCAACACAGAGCCCGACACAGGACTCAATCCCACAAACTGAGATCATGACCTGAGCCACTATCAAGAGTCAGAGGCTTAACCAACTGAGCCACCCAGGTGCCATCCCCCAACCTCATTTTAATGAAAGATATTGACTCAACAGAGATAATACAGGACACTGAATGCATGTGTCTGAGATGGACAGTTTTTAAGGGAAAAGAGATAGGATCATGAAGTCTTGTCCTGATTTAAGTCATTTCAGGGAGGGACTCTGGCAAGTCAGAGGAGGTATGACTATACAGCTCTCAGAAGAGCAGACCAGCTGAAACAGGGCTAGAGAGGCCCCAGGGAACAACACTCACCTTCTAAACCTGCCCTGTGTCACAGAGACTCACACTGGTGTGTGAATGAAAATCTGGAGGCAATCCACCAGATTGCAAACATTCACAAAGTTCTTTTCCACAAGCATAGAAATAGGGAACGTAAGAAAAGCAATCATAAGAGGCAGGCCTTCTCTGCCACAGTGTGGTTTCTGCAGCAAAATAATCCGATTGCTTACTGCCAGTGTATAACCAAAAGTAACCAACAGTGGCCAGAAGACAGCGGGAGTTAGATCTATATACCAGAACTAAGAAACAACATAGCTTGTTATTCCCTTCCCTGCCTGCTCCGTAGGTCCCACACAGAGCAAAGGATCTGGGATCTTGTCTCTGGATGGTGCACTGGCCATTTCCAGGATCTCTGAACCTGCCTGTTCACTGCCATGGGGGATTATGAAAGGTCCTGTCATCCTGACCTCAGACATGGCAAACACAACCACCGCCTGCTACAGGCCTTTAACAAGCCTGAGAGGTTGCGGCCTGCAGAAAGCATGGTCTAGGCCAGTCTTGCCAGCAGCCCCGAGCCAGCTGACCAGCATCCAGTCACCGTTTCTTTTCCAAACATCGACTGAACAAACCTTGATTCAGCTCTTAGGTTACGCTCCGGCGGAGAACAGCACAGAGGAAGCACCGAGAGAATGACTGGAGAGAAACTATTCTGGGCATAAACCAAGTACATGTTCCTGTGGAATTGTTAATAGCTCAGGGGTCTTTTATGTGTGTTTGAACCCTCCACGTCTAGCTGAGGAAAAGACATATTTCTTTTTTCCCCTCAGGGAGAATGAAAGCAGGAAAGTAAAATTCCTGGTAATGTCATATCCAGTCAAACAGGAAGGTTTGTACGCTCAGGGCTGAAAGCACTACACTGAGCCAGTCTGAAAATAATTTACTTGATTTTCATTTGTTTCATTTCCTCCAAAATCATCATTCAGGTCCCGGTTCCCATACCCACCAAGACAACAGGAGGCCTTCCATAAACACAACTAAAATAGACAAATATAGTATCTAAGAAACACCTGGGATGTAAAGGCATTGGAATCCTCATTCACTGCTGGTGGAAATATAAAATGGTATGGCCACTCTGGAATACAATTTGACAGTTCCTCAAAACGTTAAACATAGAGTCTCCATATAACCCAGCAATTCTATACTTAGGTATTTACCCAAGAACACTGAAAACATGTGTTCGTGCAAAAACTTGTACACAAATATTGACAGCAGCAGAGCAACCTAAATGTCCACGAATAAACAAAATGTGGTATATCCATAAAATGAAATATTATCTGGCAACAAAAAAGAATTAAATGCTGGTACATGTGGTGAATGGATGAACTTTTGAAAACACTATACTAAATCAAAGAAACCAGTCAAAAAAGGCCACATGTCGTATGACTCCATTTATATGAAATGTCCAGAACAAGCCAATCTATCTATTTGGGCAGAAAGAGGATTAATGGTTGCCTGGGATGGATTTGGGGATGGGGGGAGGAGAAGGATGTCCACAGTCACAGATGACTGCTTATGCCTATGATGTTCCTTTCGGGAAAGTTGAAAATGTGCTAGGATCAAGGGAGCCTGGCTGGCTCAGTCCAAAGAGCGTGCTACTCTTGATCTCAGGGTCATGAGTTCCGGCCCCATGTTGGGTATAGAGATTACTTAAATAAAAAAAACCTTTTAAAAAATTTTTAAAAGAAAGAACATGTTTGGGGCACCTGAGTGGCTCAGTCGGTTAAGCGTCTGACTTCGGCTCAGGTCATGATCTCACGGTCCGTGGGTTCAAGCCCCACGTTGGGCTCTGTGCTGACGGCTCAGAGCCTGGAGCCTGTTTCAGATTCTGTGTCTCCCTCTCTCTCTGACCCTCCCCCGTTCATGCTCTGTCTCTCTCTGTCTCAAAAATAAATAAACATTAAAAAAAAAATTAAAAAAAAAAAAAAGAACATGTTTAAGAATTAGATAGTGGTGATGGTTGTAACAACTCTGAATAAGCCAATGAACTGGGACAATAACCATTAAATTTACTCTAAAATACATGATTTTTGTATGTGAAATATCTCTGAATAAAGCATTAAAAGAAAGAAGGAAGGGAGGTAGCAGGGACAGGAAGCAAAAAGCAAACAAAGTCAGACCTGAAATGTCTCACCCGGAGTGATAATTATTCTTCTCAGGGTATTTTTAACTTTTTATCTTGCCATAACCACAGACTCACAAGAAGTTACAAAAAAAAAAAAAAAAAAAAAAAAAGGTGCAGAAAAGTTCCCTGCTTCCCCCATTGGAAATAGCTTACATAACCATAACCATGATACATTATCAAAACCGGGAACATCACAGTTAACTAAACTATAGATCTTACTCAGATTTCTAGGGATGTCTCTCCCCACCCCCACCCCCCCCAGGGATGCCTTTTAAAAACAGCTTCTGGGTAATAATCCTTGAGGTTATACTCCTACTCTTTTTACCAGTCATTCTGGTCAGATTATAGCCAACTAATCAGTAATTCCAGTGACAAAGAGATGAGTGGTGGACATTTTAACACGCCCTGGTTAAGAAGACTAAATTACCACTAGTAAAAAATATTTCCACCAAAGCACATTAAGTCCATATATACTTGACGGGCCCTTCAGAGTCCTGTTGCTCACCAAACTTTTGCCCCGGAAGGCTGCTCGGTGAGTCTCTCTCTAGAGTGATGCTGGTGAAGTGCTCAGGTAACTAAAGCTCTCAGAGAGCCTGTCCTTAGCGGACCAAGAACTTGAAATTCGCCATCCTAATTCTTCCTGAGAGAAAACAGTCTGTTGGAGAGCTGACAGTGGAAAGAATAAGACAGCAGATAGCTATTTTAATTTCCGGGTGGAAAATGGCACGAAGAGACTCCTTCTCGAATGAGGTCTTCCACTAGGCTCCCCAAACTTCCTTGAAAGTTCAGCTTCACGACTCAGGCACAAAAATTACCACTCAATTATCTGAGAATCAGTATTCTGATGTAACATCCTCCTATGTGCTTTTCTTCTTTCTCCTTTTACCTCCTAACTTTTCCCTCTACTGTTTTGGTAAAAAGTGACCTGGGCCAGAGAAAAGTGCTTTCCCTTTCTCATCATATCTGTTAAAACATATGGGAAAGGAAGAGGTTGAGACTACTGGCCAAAGCAAACCATTTTGGCTTTGCTGCAGTTTAAAGAAAAGCGTCTCCACAAGAGAGGTAAGAACCTTCCCCAGAGGGCAAGAAAGCAAGTGGCCTGTCAGGGGGTCTGTGGGAGCAGTCAGCACTTCCTGCCAACCAGGAAGAGGAGGAACCAGAAGCACTTAACATCCCACAGCCAGGTATGGGGCCCACCCTCTGCAATCAGTCACCAGACATTCACTCCAGTTACCCTGGATCACCTACAGCCCTAAACGGCCAAGGTCAATGAGAAAAGCAAGTCCTAGAAATCACAGCAGGCTTCAGAGGGACATTTGGCTTTGTGCTAATGCCACAGGCAGAAAAGGGTAGCCCAGGCCAGGTATGGTAAGTATCCTATTTGGCTGGGATCTTAATGGCATGTTGATTTTAATAATGGCAATAGATGAGCACTGCAGAGAAATGAGTCCTGAAATGAGACCGTCCTTTATCAAAGGCAAAATCCAGGAAAGACACCAAAAACTCTGCTTGGACAGTGCTTAAACCCAGGACACGGGAAAGCACGCCACAGCATGGGAAAGAAAACACCACTGGGAGAAAAGAGAAGGGAAGCATTCTTCTGCCGGTGGCATCGCTCTCTACTGGTTTAACATAAAGGTTAAAAAAAAAAAAAGCTTCACCATCCTGCCACCCAGCCCAAATAAGTAAGAGAAGCCCACACCCAAACAAGACAAACATTTACAAATATGTACACAACATAACCTTTTATTCAAGGGTGGAATAAAAATAGATGTGAGTCCCTCCCCTGGTATTATAACATAAACAATTTTTCTTTCCATATGAACATTTTCTCCTTCCACATAAGTGTGCGCTGCACTCAGCTGGCAGTGGTGTTAGTTTACATCCTACACTGGTCCTCTGAGCAGCAGCTCAGGTAGGGGGTTGAAGAGTGACCTGCAAATTGGACCATCGGGGTCCTCAGCCTCCAGTGTTAATAGGGTAACTCCAAACCACTCTGTGTAAAATGGGAAGGTGGGATTATCAGTGTTTTTCAATTTTTTTAAAGCTGTGAAACCCTTTATCCAAATGAAATCTCATGGAGAACCTCAATATATAGAAGAGTTTGAATGAAAACAGGCTGGTTAGAGCCGGAAGGGGTGTGGGGAAAGGGGGACTCTCCCCACCTCCTAGAATTGGGACTCTACAGCACATAGTATGAAAACCACTGATATGACAGATCCCTTAAAATGAAAACTCAATCCTACTTTAAAAATGTAAACTGAAGGCTGACTGGGTGGCTCAGTCGGTTAAACGTCCGACTTCAGCTCAGGTCATGGTCTCGCGGGCCGTGAGTTCGAGCCCCGCGTCGGGGTCTGTGCTGACAGCTCGGAGTCTGGAGCCTGTTTCGGATTCTGTGTCTCCCTCTCTCTCTGACCCTCCCCCGTTTGTGCTCTGTCTCTGTCTCAGAAATAAATAAACGTTAAAAAAATATTTAAAAAAATAAATAAATAAAATAAAAATTTAAACTGAAACCAAGAAAAAAAGACAAAGTGGTATAAAGTAATGGGAACAAAGGTAATAATTCATAAACACGAAAATGTCCCACACAGATATGTATGCCATCTTCCAAATGCATCTGTATGTTGGGATTCATAACAAATTCATTTAAAATGTTACTGAATTCAAGGTCATGCGGGAATCTAGAATTTCCTTTAATGAAAAAGGAATCATCACGCTGGGAACCGCCACTAAAGAGAAGGCCACAATATTCCACTTGAATTAAACAAGTAAATCTCCGTAAAAAACCATCTGTGACTTTTTTTTTATTTGAAAGATTCTACTACTTATAACGTCGAACCAGTTAGATCCCCTTGTCTATTAGCTGTGGCTGTTAGAATACTGCTTCGAGAAGGGTTGAGGCCATGTCCAGGCTGAGTAGGAAAGAAATGTCACATTAGATAAGCATTAGATAAACACTGTCTGCCACGGCTGTGTGGGGAAGAGAAAGTGGGGGAAAGGACATGTGCATGTGACATCCAGACTGTGTCAGACAGGTATCTAAGAGGTTATTGGAGACCTGAGCTCTAATTCTATCATTATACTAAATTTATTAGTAGGCAAATCACTTACTCCAGGTTTCAATTTGCTAGGTCTAAAAAGGGGTCATCTTGACTTCTGATGCAGAACGCTCGGCCAACTCAGACAGTGACTGCTATACTCCTTTAAAAGCCACTGGAGACAACAAAACTGTCACAGAACTGGTGAGCTAATTCAAACCTCACCATTTCACATCTGAGGAAATTGAAGCCCAAGACACTTGGCCAAAGTCACATAAGCAGATAGCAGTCTAAAGAATTTGCAGTCCCCCACAGGAGAGTTTTTTACTACATTAGCCATCATAACGTGGTTTGAAATTTTGACGTAATTGCTTATATTAGTTATCCTACTATAATAATCAGGGCTTTCTGTTTGATACTATAAAAAAAAAATTCTCGGGGCACCTGGGTGGCTCAGTCGGTTGAGTGTCCGACTTCGGCTCAGGTCATGATCTCACGGTTCATGAGTTCGAGCCCTGCCTCGGGCTCTGTGCTGACAGCTCGGGGCCTGGAGCCTGCTTCAGATTCTGTGTCTCCCTCTCTCTCTGCCCCTCCCCTGCTCACATTGTCTCTCAAAAATGAATAAACATTAAAAAAAATTTTGTTTTTGAATTCTCACTTCAAAAAAGTTCATCCCTCCCAACTAGATGATTATACTAAATAAACCATAGTGTTGTTGCCATAATATGGACCTAGGTATTAAAAATGTTTCTTTACAGGGCACCTGGCTAGCTCAGTCAGTAGAGCACGCAACTTTTGATCTCAGGGTTGTTAAATTCGAGCCCCTTGTTGGATACAGAGATTACTTTAAAAACTAAAATCTTTTGCACTGCTGGTAGGAATGCAAACTGGTGCAGCCACTCTGGAAAACAGCATGGAGGTTCCTCAAAAAATTAAAAATAGAACTACCCTACGATCCAGCAATTCACTACTAGGTATTTATCCAAAGGATACAGGTGTGCTGTTTCAAAAGGGCACATGCACCCCAGTGTTTACAGCAGCACTATCAACAATAGCCAAAGTATGGAAAGAGCCCAAATGTCCATCGACAGATGAATGGATAAAGAAGATGTGGTGTATATATATACAATGGAGTATTACTCAGCAATCAAAAAGAATGAAACCTTGCCATCTGCAACAACGTGAATGGAACGAGAGGGTATTATGCTAAGCGAAATTAGTCAGAGAAAGACAAAAATCATATGACTTCACTCATATGTGGAATTTAAGAGACCAAACACATGAACATAAGGGAAGGGAAGCAAAAAGAATATAAAAACAGGGAGGGCGACAAAATATAAGAGACTTAAATACAGAGAACAAACAGGGTTGCTGGAGGGATTGTGGGTGGGGGATGGGCTAAATGGGCAAGGGGCACTAAGGAAGACACTTGTTGGGATGAGCACTAGGTATAGGGTGCTATACCTAGGGGATGAATCACTGGAATCTACTCCTGAAATCATTATTGCACTATATGCTACCTATCTTGGACGTTAAATAAATAAATAGATAGATAAATAAATAAAATCTTTTTAAAAAATAACAATAAAGTAAAATAAATGTTTCTTCAATAGAAGATAAATTACACATTTGAGAATCTCAGTAAACACAAACCAAGTAATAGTTGCCAATCTTGGTAGAAATTAATGATGGCCTATCTTACAAACTGTCAAAGCTTGGCACGCTTAGCACGAGTCCCTTTAAATAATGAAACCTACATAAAGCTACAAACTGTGACTCCATCAGTCATATATTCCACTTAAAACTTTTATGATAAGAGTTACCTGGGATTGGCTAAATCAGAAAATGACAGGGCCTCAGTGTTTTACATTTTTTTAATCTCTTTTTTGTAAATTCATAAAACAATATGGAACTCCTTGCCATTAACAAGAAAAGCACGTTTCAATTCTTTTAATACAGATCTTTATCAGCCACGAAATAAAAGACTTTATAATCTCTATTCTATTTCCTACAGGATTTTGCCATTGCAAATCAAGAAAGCGTTGTGGAAAATTAAGATAAAATATTTCACGGTCCATTTGGCATTGGAGATGTCATTTGTCCACAGAATGTGTGAATAAAGTGTCTCATTTCCCACTTACAACTGCATTTGGTACTCTTGGAAATTCTGTTCCATCAGCCAATTTTACAGTGAGTCAAGCCACTTGTGATCTGAATGGTGCCTAGGAACTAACGAATCAGCTGGGGAGAAATATCCACTCTTCCAGGCTAGGAAGACATGAATTGACGTTTCAGAAAGGAGAGTGCCAAAGGAGACTCCTCCTCAGGATCTTGGCCCTTACTCTGGAGAATCCTCTCAAAAGCCTCTACACCACGGGGTCAGACCATGTCTCCCAAACAAATACACAGGGAGAATCTGTCAACACTGGCCTTACCAGAAAGCTCCGTGGGTTATGTTCTGCATTTTGTTTGTTACTTCGCGAAGGAGGACAGACAGCCACTGTGCCTCAGAACAGAGTCCCAGAAAAAAAGGATGTGAGCAGAGCCATGATAACACTAAGTTGTCTTCTCTAAAGTATACTGGTAAACACTGCATTCTATTCTATTACTGAATTACCGTAACCATCTAAAATTAGTTTTAGAACATGAACCTCCCTCCTTGCTTGGAAGAGAACTATTTTCTGTTTAAATGAGAACAAACCTAGAGCACTTGAGGTAGGAGAAAATCAATTTCCCCCACAATATGGACTTACGACACGCTGACATGAAGACAACTGGACTGTGATAAATACAGCATTTTTGGTAATATTAGGTGTTGTATAGGCAAAATGCTTTAAATATTTTAGCTAAGCATGTGAATATCTGTTTTACAATACGATTTATAAACAAAAAGCACTGGGTATAACATTTCTTTTATCACATAAACCAGTCTAATATAAACTTCTGCCTCCCTCCTCATAATATTTGGATTATTTCATTGTTCTACCTCCTATTCTTCCAAACATGTGCAGTCCAACGGAAAAACTACATATCATCTCCCTGTCCCCTCTGCCTTCAGAAATGCCTTCTATGTAGCACAGCCTCACAGTCAGCAGAAAAAGCGCATATAGTAAGAAACAACTGGGGCCAACTCCAGGAAATGCAAATGGGCCATAAAATGACAGGAGCTGACCTAAGGTTTTCCTTCACATAATGAGGAAAGGGCTTGTTGAGATAACTAATTATGTAAATCTGCACCCTGAGATCCTTAATCACAGAGAAATATTTTCGGTCATTTTAAATGTGCCTGAAGCTCTCATAAGTTTCCTTCTAACGGGTTCCATGATGGTTTACTGCATTTATGAGAAGTTCCGGGAGCTTCATATTTGCATTGCTAATTAATCTCTTATCTGTTTAAAACATTGAGATTTAAATAGATACATGCGCAAGCAGGCCATCTGAGAAAGAAATAATACAAATGGCCTTGGGAAAAAAAAGTTCTATTGAACAAATTTCTAAAACGCAAGTTAAAATACAATGTGATAGCATTTGCCAGTTGTTCAGTCACAGATAATTGTAAGATAACAATACTCAGCATAACATGTGTGAAATGAAAGATCCTTTAATACCCTCATTCAGTGCCGTCTGGCAAAACCTTTCTTGAGGACAATTTGGCAGCACTTATAAAAAACTTTAAAATTATATATCTTTTGACTCATTTATTTCATATCTAAGAATGCATCCTTAAAAAAAATCTGAAACATAAAAAAGATGTTCAAGTGGTTTTTAATGGAAAAACATTAGGAAAATGATTACCCTACACAGCACATAAAATAGAAATACATGCAGCCAGCTAAGTTTATTAAGAATTTTAATAAGTTCATACTCATTAGGATAACTACCATAAAAAAAAAAAAAAACAAATTTTGTTGGTGGGAATGTAAAATGGTACAGGTGCTATTAAAAACAGTATGGCAGGATCTCAAAATATTAAAAAGAAAACTACCAGATGAACCAGGCTCTGGATATATCACAAAAAATTGAAAGCATGGTCTCAAAGAGGTATTTGCATACTCGAGTTCATAGGAGCATTATCCACAATAGCCAAGAGGTGGAAGCAACCTGAATGTCCAAAATGGATATAGTTGTAATGGATAAACAAAATTTGATGTAATGAAATACTATGCAGCTTAAAAAAAAAAAAAAAAAAAAAAAAAAAAGGAAGTCCTATCACATACTACAAAATGGATGAATCTTGAAGACTTTTGCTAAGCGAAAGAAGCCAGCCACAAAATAACAAATACTGCATGCTTCCACTTACATAACATATCTACGGTGTCACATTAATAAAGAGAGTAGAATGGTGGTTATCAGGGGCTGAGGCAGTGGGGGTGGGGGAGGAGAAAAGGAGTTGTTGAAGTGATACAGTGTTTCAGTTCTGCAAGGCTAAAGGTTCTAGAGATGTTTCACAACAATGCAAATATACTTAACACTATGGAACTATATACTTAAAAAAGGGTTAAGATGTAAATTCCATCATGTGTTTTTTACCACAATAAAAAAGAGTTTTAGTGTCAACTATACTTGATTTTTTTCAAAAAGTTTTAATAACATGAAATATGCTTATGTCAATATCTAGTTGGGGGAAGGAAACAAAAAAAGCATAAATAATAATCAAAAAATTTTTGTAAAACTTCATAAAGATGTATGCCCATAATGTTAACATTATTTGACTCCTTGGTAAGATGCTTCTCTATTCCTTTATACTTCCTATTTTTTTTCTTTCATGTGGGTTTATATAGTAACCTGTATTACTTTTATAATCAAAAAATAAAATACATTTCCGACGTAATAGTTTCAAAATAGCCTTGATAATGGCCCATGCTGGGCAGGATAACATTTGTCAAAGGAGGGACTACTGTTAAGAAAAAACCTAAAATTTAGAAAGGGGTAAAACAGATGACTGGGTATCTTTTCAGTAGAATGCTATTTGTGGTCTAGCAGGTCCTACAGGGATTATCTTTGACCTTTTTTTTTTTTTTTTTCTTTCCCTTTTAACTAGGCCAGTGGTTCTCTCAAGTGTGGTTTGGGAAGGCCTGGAGAGCCTCAGGCCTTGTCAGGGTGTTTATGAGTTCAAAACTGTTTTCATAATAATATCAAGATGTTATTTGCCATTTCTCTCTCATTCTCTCAACAAGTACACAGGGGAATTTTCCAAAACTTTCAATACTCATGATGAAGTCATCAATCCAGATGATAACATAAAATAGGTTTCATTATTATCTTTTTTTAATGAAAGAACAGTTTTAAAGTTTCTCAATTCTGATTCTAATCTAATTAATACATTACACAAATTTCTCTGGGTTCTTCAATACTTCATAAGATCAAAAATCCTGAAAATAAAACATAAGACACTCTTAAATATAGAGAACAAACAGAGGGTTGCTGGAGGGGTTGTGGGAGGGGGGATGGGCTTAATGGGTAAGGGGCTTAAGGAATCTACTCCTGAAATCATTGTTGCACCATGTGCTAACTAACTTGGATGTAAATTATAAAAAAATAAATTAATTATAAGAGTCAAAAAAAAAAAAAGATCAAAAACCCTAAAACAAACAAGTTTGAGAACCCACTGGGCCAGACTATTTCACAGCTTTGTGGGAGTAGGAATTAACTCCTAAAAAAACATACAACAATGTAATGGCCCTTATCTATAACACAGCAAAGAGGTTTTGCCTGGCAGAGATACAACTGATTTACATACATGCAGAAAAGAAAACATGAATTTTTATAGTCCTTTAGGATATTAACTAGTTTTGTATCTACTACAAATTTATTTCAGCATTTCTGATTATGGACAGGTGGATGGATCAATGGATAGACAGAGATATATCTGTATTTTAAATTATCTTTTGAGGGGCGCCTTTTGAGGTGGCTCAGTCAGTTGAGCGTCCAACTTCAGCTCAGGTCATGATCTCGCAGCTCTTGAGTTCCAGCCCTGCGTTGGGCTCTGTGCTGACAGCTCAGAGCCTGGAGCCTGCTTCGGATTCTGTGCCTCCCTCTCTCTCTGCCCCAACCCACTCGCATTCTGTCTCTGTCTCTCTCAAAAATAAATAAACATTAATTTTTTTTTAAATTATCTTCTGAACTGGTCCTAACATCCTTCTGGTTCCTTCTAATAAACAAAGTTGTTGATGTGTTTATTTTATAATTTTGAGAATCTTATTTTTTTAACTCTTTGAAAATTATTCTTTAGCATAGACTATCAGATCAGTTTCTGCATACAGGCCTTGATAAAAACAGAGAACTCGATAATTAATAACCTTATAAAACAGAAAGCACCAGGCCCAGATAGGTTCACTGGTGAATTCTACCAAACATTAAAGAAAAAGTATAACAATTCACTACAATCTCTTTCAGAGAATATAAGCAGAGGAAATATTTCCTACCTCATCCTATGAAGCCAGCATTATGCTCATAACCAGAAAAATATATTACAAGAAAAAATAGGGCAGTACCTCTCATGAACACAGATGCAAGAATCCTCAAAAAAATTAGCAAATTGAATCCAACAACGTACAAGGTGAATTATATACTACAGTCAAGTGGGATTTGTCCCAGGTAAGCAAATCACATGATCATATTCATAGATGCAGGAAAAGTATTTGACAAAATCCAACACCCATTCATGATAAAAACTCTCCATAAACTAGGAATACAAAGGAACCTTTTTAACTTGATAAAGACTATCTACAAAAAAAAAAAAACAGGTTGCAGGATATAAGGTTACTAAGTCAATTGCTTTCCAACATGCCAACAATGAAAGAGTAAAAAATGACATTAAAAACAATACCATTGACAGTAGGCACCCCTCAAAATGAGATACTTATGTATAAGTCTAACAAAATGTGTACAAGATCTATATGAAGAAAATACAAAACTCTGATGAATGAATCAAGGAAGAATGAAATAAATGGAGAGATATTCCATGTTCATGGAAAAGATGATTCAATATTGTCAAGACATCAGTTCTCCCCAACTTGCCACACCCATTGTTTACATATTGTCTATGGTTATTTTTCCTACAATAATGGCAGAATTTAATAGTTGACAGGAACAACATGGCCTACAAAGCCAAAAAGATTTCCTATCTGTCCCTGTATAGAAAAAGTTCTGTATCCCCTCTTCTAAGTAATTATGCTCTAAGTAAACTGTTACTTACCTCAACCCAAAGCTATTTTTTCCTCCAAAACAAAATTTAAATTAGATAACCTCTTTTTTCTTTCAGTGACAGTCAAATGAAATTGTTCTCCTAAAATAATATTAAGCGTTGCATTTTTTAAAATAGAATATTTCAAGGTTAAGAATTTTAAATATATATCATGTTCTCTGAGGATAAAGGACATGTCTTTGGAGAGCCTACAGATAAGAAATAATTATCAATGCCCTATGATTAAAAAGCAGTTGTTTCATGATCTTCACAATTTTTAAAATCTGGTTATTTTCCAGAACTCATAAATGAAATACCTTTCTCCTTAAGAATTTTTCTCCTTTTATGGAAGCTAAAACTCAATTTAACAAAAACACTTAGGCCAAAATTTAAACAAATCTAGGTATCACTTAATGAATCTATATGCTGTATATTTCCTATAAGAATTTAAATGGCACTAATTCATGCGCTAGAAGTATATAACACTTAGCCTGCTCTCAGTAATAGGAGTCTGAAAAATCTAACATACTTGCTCTACTCCCAAATATTTTTCTATTTATACAAACATGAATCGAGTAACTTACTATACATTCCTTTTACCAAGTAAGCTTTTCTACCGCTAATGATCAGATAGGTCCATCGCTTTTCATCTTAACTAATTTACAGGAAATGGAGGAAACAGAGAGATGTTGTACGGTGAGGTCTACACTGTGGGAAATTCTATAGGACAAACAACAGTTTTTTTCACATGTTGCCAAGAAAAATGCTGCACAGGATGCATAGAGGCTTAATGAATATATTTTAAAAACTGCAATGTATGAAATTTATTCGAATCTCGAGTTAACAAACTTTTAAAAAGTGTAAATTTTAAAACTGATGTTTGATAACTTCAAAGAAATAACATAAGTTATTTTAGGTATGATAATAGTATTTTAGTTACATTTTTAAAGAGAGTCCTGGTATTTTTGGACAGAAGTACTAAAAATATTTACAAATGAAATTATAAGATGTCTGGAATTTGCTTTAAAATAAACCCAGAGTTAGGGCGCCTGGGTGGCTCAGTCGGTTAAGCGGCCGACTTCGGCTCAGGTCATGATCTCTCGTGGTCCGTGAGTTCGAGCCCCGCGTCGGACTCTGTGCTGACAGCTCAGAGCCTGGAGCCTGTTTCGGATTCTGTGTCTCCCTCTCTCTGACCCTCCCCCGTTCGTGCTCTGTCTCTCTCTGTCTCAAAAATAAATAAACGTTAAAAAAAAAAAAAAATTTAAAATAAACCCAGAGTTGACATAAAGTAGTTCAGGGTCAAAATGAAAAACTCACCATGAATTGATAATTGATGAAGCTGTGAGTATATGTAAAATTATCCTAATAGCAATATTAGTCATTCTACACGGGTATGTGTGTGTAGGAAACTTTCAATAATAAAACTTTTTTTTTAAATCTTCATTTTCCAGGGGCACCTGGGTGGCTCAGTCGGTTGAGCGTCCGACTTCAGCTCAGGTCACGATCTCACGGTCTGTGAGTTCGAGCCCCGCGTCGGGCTCTGTGCTGACAGCTCAGAGCCTGGAGCCTGCTTCAGATTCTGTGTCTCCCTCTCTCTCTGCCCCTCCCCCATTCATGCTCTGTCTCTCTCTGTCTCAAAAATAAATAAACGTTAAAAAAAAAAAAAAATTAAATCTTCATTTTCCACTCAATTTGAAACAAGAAAAGTAGGAAAGGGAAGCAATACATCTGAGGAGGAGATATTTTAGGCAGACAAAGGGGAAAGGGAGTCCAGAAGCACATTTGTGACGTGTCTTTATTTTCTGGGTTTTTGGATTTTCACCTTAATCATCAACAGTATATTGGCATAATTTCTGTTATCTGTTATGATAGGCAGAACTTTAACTTTTTTTGGTTATTTATTTTGAGAGAGAGCAAGAGACAGAGCACGAGCAGGGGAGAGGCAGAGAGAGAATCCCAAGCAGGCTCCAGCACTGTCAGTGTAGAGCCCTAAGAGGAGCTCGTACTCAGTGAGATCGTGACCTGAGCTGAAATCAAGAATTGGCCGCTTAACTGACTGAGCCACCCAGGAACCACAATAGGCAGAACTTTAAATGACACTCCCCATTACCTTTTGAGTGAAACCTATGAATTATGGTGAGACGTTACTCTCATGGTTATGTTACATTATATGGTTAAAGGGAGATCACCCTGGGTGGGTCTGACCTAATCAGGTGAGACCTTAAGCTTAGCCTTTTCTCTGACAGAGGGCAGAAAAGGAAGTCAGAGAGATGTGCTCCAGCTAGCCTGGAAGAAAGGAAACATCCATGTGTGAGCTGCCAATGTGGGCACATGACATGGAATGTGGGTGGCCTCTAGGAGCTAAAAGCAGTCCCTGGCCAACAACTAGCAGTCCTCCGTCCCATAGTCACAAGGAAATAAATTCTGCCAACAACTACAGAGCATGGAAGAATCCCTGAGCCCCAAATGAGAACTGCAGCCTTAGCTGACACGTGACTTTTAGCCTGCTGAGACCCTAAGCAGAGAACCTAGCCACAGCATGCCCAGACTTTTGACCTGGTGGGGTCTTAAACCGCTAAATTTGTGGTAATTTGTTACCTAGCAATAAAACTAATATGCCTGGATAAGCATCTTATACCCAAAGAGTACATCACAGGACCTCAGAGCACACCTTCTGCACATGAGTTTATGATCCCATGGCACCAAGTGAGTACCTAAACATTCAGCAATTTAACTTTTAATGCAGTGTTTCTCAAAGGATCATGAATCCAAATTTGAGAAACGCTGAGCTACATAATCCCTTATAAATGAAATATTCCTTTTCCAACACACACAGTTAGCTTTACAGGCAAGATTACATACTTGACTGCTTTTTACAGTGTGAAGACTTCTATAGCAGAAAAATCCTGCAAAATAATCATATGGAACAAGTTTAAAGTAAATTGTGACTAAGCCAAATGTATGACCAAAACCTTTAGCCTATCATCACAGTAAGTATAAAACAGTACAAAGCTTTCTACCCTTTAATGCCCTAGCTCATGATTAGGAGGTGTGAAAAGAATATGAGCCAGAATCCATACAACAATTTCTTTATAACAAAGTTTCCAATGTCTTGGATGGTCCATAAATATTAAGGAATTATCACAAATATCCTTTGTCAGTGTTTATATCCACTTATTTAGAGGAAAAAATTTGAGATGTTCATGAATACAAGAAATGGGAAAATACATCATAGATATTATCCCTAAGGACTAAAATTCTGTTTCTAAGGTCGCACTTAGGATTTTTTTTTTGCCTTTTTAAAAAATTAACAGCTTTATTGAGATATAAAAATCATATGCCATAAAATTCATCCATTTAAAATGTATAATATAGTGGTTTTTAGTATGTTTACAAACTGTGTAACCATTTCCACAATTTTTAGAAACAAACCGTATTCTTTGTTTTTATTAGTCATTCTCCCTTTAAAACCATGTAATGCTAACAAATTCTTCTCTAGCACAGGAAACATTGGTCACCTAGAACACCAAAATCAGCACTTGGGGAAGAAAAGAACTGGGGGGTAGAAGACTTGATCTACAGGCATAACAAATACTGGAAAAACTGTGGATTTGGGATTGTAGAGTACTGCTTCCTATAACTGATGCTATGAACATTCCTTTGAAAACCCAGACATGATCCGAATACACAAAACATGAAACTACTTGCCAGTGAAAGCAAAAAAATCTTTCATTGGAGACACTCTTCACCTATTGCACAATGTAATTTGTTTATTTCAGGAGCAGAAGACAGAGGATGATCTGAGCTTTATTTAAGTAAAACAAGAGTTCTTGTATTCCAAGGGAAAAAACCTGGAATTTAAAATAGCATTCTTAAGGGTTCACACCCAACATTAAAACATATTTTACAAGCCAAATGAATGAATGAAAGAATGAATGAATGATATTTTAAGGTGTTGCTTCCATAGTTTATGACATAGTCCATAAAATGGCCAGTATAATATCTCCCCCCTGAAACTTAGTTACTCCCTTGCCTCTGCTATGCTTGAAAGAAATCTGGATCTGAAATTCTAAGTAGAATCCAAGTAAAAGGAGGCATTTTATTCTATTTCTCACCTTTGGTAGTTATAACACTGGAACTTTGTAGTCTGGGCTCTGTGGTGGCACATGACATAGGTTAAGGAAGGAAACTTGCAACAAACAAATCTACCCTATGTTTATGAAGCCAAAAGAGTCTGATGAGAAACTCACTGAGTGAAATCTAGCTGTGAAATATCTAGATCCTCTCTAGGATCTGGATTTTCTAGAATAGAAGCTAGAAAGAGCACCGACTACGACTTTCACCCACTTTAGGGCAAAGGCACCCTGGTGTTGGCCATTTGTAATAGGGTGGTTTCTGCTTCCTTTTCTTTGAAACAACCGGTTAATGTGCAAATTCAATCTCCTAGGGAATCATCTTGAAAAGAAGATAAGGTCTCAAGTTTTTCAGATCTTTTGCTCTTCCCACTCATTTTCAGTCCTGGCTAAATATCAGAATCACCTGGGGAGTTTCAAGAATCCTGGAGATTGGGTCCAAACCCGGACATTTACTAAATCAGAATCCTGAGGCATCTTTTTATATCCACCAGAGGATATTCTGACTCACATCCAGGGTGGAGAACCAACAGACAGCCTTCGGAAGTCCTACGCAACCCTCTGAGAAAGGACTTTGGCTTCTCTTTTAACTGAAACTGTGTGCTTCCCTAAGCGTTATCTTCTCATTAGTTGCTCAAGAACTGAATTTGGGTTGGTTAATTAAAACTTCACAACATTCCCCCCATGTACACTGAAATTCTTACCGATGCTTTTCTGAGAGTCAAGTTTGAGTGTTGCCAAAGCTCAAGTTTTAGACTCAAGTTTTAAAGACATTCTTGGTTGAGGGAGAGGCGGGGAAAAAAACAAAAACAAAAACAAAAAAAACAAAAAAAAACCCCCATCACTATGTTAATCTTTTTCAGAGTTCTTCCCACACTGCTAATGTGAGATAAGCTGTCATTTTTAAAGGTTGAAGCCCCCCCTCCCTTTTTCTAAGCATTTTGGCCTTTGACAATAATGACAGAGCAAACCTTTTCTTTCCCCAAAGCCTCATCTTCCTTATCCACAGATAACATTACTGACCTACCAACACAGGCCTTGGGCTTCAAAGTTGTTTACCCACTAGCTCTGGTAGGCTTGCCCTGACCCAGCATCAGTGTCTCACAGAGTCCCCTGTTGTGACCAAGAATATGTCCTTAAAATGTGGCTGGCCTCCCAGGCAGTGGTCACGGAAGAATGAAGAAATGACCCCACAGGGTCTAATCCACTGACCTTTACTTTGCTCTCACCAACTGCCCAAATAAATAAAAACAGCAGGGTAGCTTAGTTTCCCAGATGAATTCCAATTTATCCCTAAATATCTACGCCTGGTCCAATGTTTAAAAGTTCTCAGGCCATCCAAAATCTGTCAACTGGCTCCCAACCAAGGCCAATTTTGCCCTCCCAGGGACCTTTGGCAATGTCTGGAGACATTTTTGGTTGTTACAACTGGAGGAAAGGTTGTTACTGGCATCTAGTGGATAGAGGCCAAGGATGCTGCTAAACATCCTACAGTACACAGTATTGCCCCCACAACAAAGAATTATCCTGTCCAAAATGCCAATAGCACTGAGGTTCAGATACCCTGGATTGAGTCGTTTACCAGACCACTGGTTTGAAGAGACTCTTGTTACCAGTAGCTTACAATATGAACTGGGGGCTCAGGTCATGAACTCATGGTTCACAAGTTCGGGTCCCACATCAGGTTTGCTGACAGCGCAAAGCCCACTTAGGGGGCTCTCAAAAATAATAAATAAATTAAATTAAATAGGGATCACAAACTCAAATGCCTTCAAGGTCCAAGGAGATAAAGAAATATCACATTAAACAAAGTGGCTGTGTATGAGGCACTAGGGTGTGGTGAGGCCTGTGCCAAATGAGAACGTAAACACTTGCTAAAATCATTCAATTTTTTAAAATAACACTGGGTTAGTCAAACAAAACATGACAGCTGGCTACATCCATCCTGTATACCACTGGTAGTCAAACTCTGGTTTAAAGAGTTTATCAATTTAAACAGAACTGGATGATCACCCAAAGACATTGTCTAGCCTTGTCCCTTATACCCTATGGAACTTCCTGAGCCCCCAAGCTGGGGAACAGAACAAGAAGCTGTTCAATTAAGAACAGACTAGGGATCAGGGGCTCCTGGGTGGCTCAGTTGGTTGAGCATCTGACTTGGGCTCAGGTCATGATCTCGCTGTTCTTAAATTCCAGCCCTGCGTCGGGCTCTGTGCTGACAGCTCAGAGCCTGGAGCCTGCTTCAGATTCTGTGTCTCCCTTTCTCTCTGCCCCTCCCATGTTCTTGCTCAGTCTCTCTCTCTCTCTCTCTCTCTCTCTCTCTCTCTCAAAAATGAATAAACATAAGAAAAAAAAAAGAAAAAAGAACAGAAGAGGGATCAGATTTTAAGGGTTTAGTTTCAGAGTCTCTTAGTGCTAAGAGCAGGGGCCAATATTGGAAACTCTGAAGGTGAGAAAATGGAGGTACGCCCCCCCCTCACTGATCTCCATTCTAGGGAAATCCACTGGCTATTATAATCATCAATATTACACAATGCCATACAAGTAAGGTCATTATTTAACAATAACACCATTCACACAAAATTTTAGAATTTTCACAACAGTTCATGATGAGGAAACTGAGGCCCGGGAATTTCAAATGAATTGCAAAGATTACCCACATCTGAACCTAAAATTAATTGGTGTGTCTTTTTTCTCTGTGTAATTGCAACACAGCAACCAAATGGTGACGAGATTTCATTTCAAGGTGTCAAACACTCATGACTAAACTCTCTGCCAACATAAGTAAGTTCTACATAAATGTTAGATTTAAGCCTACTCATCACCATCCTCTTTTCTCATCAAAAACACATTAACATGTTTGCCCCAAGTCACCGTTTTAAGATCTCGTTTCCACATAACAGAAGAATTGAAAACAGGTTAAATATCTCCAGCCCTCCTTTCAGATCAGGCTGTAGAGAGGAAAGCCAAGTCAGCAAATGGAACACAAGAAGAAGGAAGCTCGGATCAGATCTGAATATCCCCACGTGTATGCATGCTTTCTGCTGGAGGAATTCCTGGCCCGAGGAGACAGTATAAACAAACGCGATCCAGAGGGAAACAAATGATAAGATAAGTGAGACCCAATAACTCCCTCTGTCCTCCCCTCCACCTACTTCCCCCAACATATTCCATCAGAAAAACAATGTGAGCTCGGGAGGATTCAAATGTAAGCAGCCCCCACCCTCTGCTACCACACAGCTCCCTTTTCTCAAATAGGGGGTAAGGGGTAAGACGCGCTCCTTGGTGAGGTCAGTGATTGTGGCTCCCCTCACATGAAACCTGGCCCATGGAAGACAACCTTGTCCTTTTCCCACAAGGAGGCTATGAGCACAGGACTGACAAGGAGGCAATTCACTGCTCTTCCAGACTCAAATTACAATCCAAGGAGTGTAGTAGGCAAAGGTGGAGTGAGGAAGAAAGGTGGCTTCAGTCACAGCCTGAAAAGAAACTGGGTCAAACTAAAAATAGTATTTTATTTTTTTAAATTTCAAACCAGTCCCTTAGCAGAAAATGTCATAGGCACGGCAGTTTCTTGCCACAGTTCTTGGAACTTCTATAGTTGGAAATGTCACCTACACACAGACTGTTAAGCCCTAAATGGGTCATAGAGGTTTTCTAGTCCAATCCAATCCCTATTCTTAATGTTCAAAATATGAAAATATAATAACAGGCCTTTCATTTAACGTTCTGAGAACATGATGCAGTCTCGGCCATCGCCTTCAATTCCAGCCCAATTCATTCCACACTGTCTCAGACTTTTTCAAATTACCACTGAGTGCAAGTAGCAGGGTTGAGGACTGCTAATGCAAACAAGATTGCCACATACAAACAGAATGGGAAAGAAGCCAAATGTCATTGTTGTTTCTTCTGCCGTCATCATCCTAAGTCAAAAAGCCACTAATATGGGGTAACTGTAGCTGCATTAAAAAAAAGAAATGCTAAGGGCGAAACTGTATGACATTTTCTGTATCCACAATTTCACCAACTTTCGAGAGGAGAGAATGCAAAAGGGACCTTCAAATGGTTTAAACTGTCTACATCATTTCCTTGAACTTTTTACAATATTTTTTTGTATTAAATTCTCAATATTTAGGAGAGCCCTTGGTGTAATCCTCTTGTTGCAGAACTACAGGCTCTAATTAACTAACTCATGTCTAATCATTTCACTGCTTGGTTTTGCAGATCTCTATGAAACAAATACATTTAGATACATACGAACAATCTAACCTGGTGAATGATGCTGACCACTATCCCTCACTCTTCTCCTAGGATGCAAATCTGCAGGGGTTTTAGGGAAGAAGAGTGAAGCCAAGAAATGGCACAAAAACATCTACTAATGACTTGGGTCACATCCCCCAAGAAACAGAAAAGACCAAGGCTACGGGGCTTTGGCAAAGTTTTATTTAGGAAGCTGCTCTTAGTTCTGACCCACTCTTCATAGAAGGACACCTGTCAGAAGCATACAATTCCTTGGCAAATTGTTGGCAAAGCTTTACCTCTAACTTATGGGGTCTAAAAAAACTAAGACCCCCATCTTTTGCCCCTTGAAGTGATGGCTATGCATTAATATATCCACAGTGTACTATCTAGTCTCCTCTGTTGCCAAGAAGTAGCATGATGAATTAAAACCGGGCAGGAGGGAGGGGCCCTGGCTGGCTCAGTTGGTAAAGCATGTGACTCAATCTCAGGTTTGTGAGTTCAAGCCCCACATTGGGCATAGAGCCTACTTAAAAAAAAAAAACAAAAAAAAAACAAAAAAAAAAACCAGTAAATATAAAAAAAAATTTTTTTTAAAGCTGACTAAGATTATAGGTACAGTTTGTGGCTCCAAAACAAGACAAAACTAACCCATGGCCTTGACCTGGTTTGTAGGTCACTAACAAGCTGAGCATAGCCAAAAAGCCAGAATATAGAACCCATTTCAAAAAACAAAAAATGGGCATCTCTTATTGCCCAGACAATGCCCAAAGCTCAGATCTGGGCTATCTACTCTTGGAAGACTAAATTCAGAAAGCCCATCAGATGGGCAATATTTGCCAATTGCACAGATTTTTTTTTTTTCTTTCAGAAATGAAAAGGACAAAGACCAGTTTATTAGTTGACCCTAATTATGTACCTGGCAGAATAAAAGGTACCTTCAATTCCAATCCGGGTGCAATTTATAGAACAGAATGAACTCAGGTTATTACTAACGGTGACTGACATACTTAGGAAGTGTAAGAAGATGAATGAAAAAAAAAAAAAAGCTTCTGAAATCAATGTCTGTTGAATGAATGAATATTATGTTTGAACAACTTATCAGCTAATAAGCCTCTTGTTTTCATTTCCTTTTCCTGGCAATATACTGTTAGGGCATAACTTTTCTATTATTTCCCTAAATGACACAGTTTTGAGTTTTACTCAATTGTCTTCATTAAATATGTCAAAGGGGCAAAATATCCAGTTTTAAGCCAAAAGGAAAAGATCTATTGTAAGTTAGGAAATCGTACCAACTGCATTAAAAATTGAACCTGCTTCCCTGGGTTTCCACATTTAATTCACAATAGGGGCTAAGGTTTAAAAGAACTGCAATCATATATTTGGCACCAAATTTGCTCCACTGTAAAAATAAATAAAAGTCTCTCTTCTGAGGTGAGAAATAAAAAAGCTTATTTTAATATCTAAGGATAAACCAATATTAGATTACATGTCTGACTACTACTCAAGTTTTCATTATTTTCTTTTCAAAAGAGGTTTTACAATTTATGTTAAAAGACAACAAGGAGGAAGAATGCTAAGAAGTTATGGGAGTCAGCTTCTGGAGCTCTGTTCTGGGTGAGAAGGTTTTTTTTTTAGATAAGAGATTCAACCTATTGGAAAGTTATCTCAGTTAATAAATACAATCTAATGCTGGACAGGCTCCAAATAGATTTAGAGATGGCATATAAGAGCATTTCTTTTTTCAAATAATTTGCCTATCACCCACACAGCAAAAAGGAGGGAGTTCAAAAGTTTTATCATTCAAATACACAGATGCAACATTTTTAATCCTCTGCAACATTTTCTGCTCCAGAAAAGTCAGACTTTAAGAAACTATTAAATGAAGGGGCACCTGGGTGGCTCTGGTGGTTAAGCATCCAACTCTTGATCTCAGCTCTGGTCATGTTCTCACAGTTATGAGTTCAAGCCCCATATTGGGCTCTGCATTGATGGTGCAGAGCCTGCTTGGGATTCTGTCTCTCCTTCTCTCTGACCACCACCCCCCTGCCCTGTCCCACCTTGTGCTCACTCTCTCTCAAAATAAATAAATAAACTTTAAAAAAATTTTAAAAAAGAAACCATTAAATGAAGAAGCCTTTTTACTCTCAATGAACCCAGCACTTACTGACCCAGCACTGTTTCAGAAGTAAGAGATACAAAGGAAGTTATGATTCCCCCTAACTCGATGGAGAGAAAAGAACACACAGGAAAACCAGAGGCAAGGCAACAGTGTAGGGGTGCAGAGAACTAGGCTGCCTAGGTCCCTAACCTAGTCTGCCCCTTACCAGTTGCAGGACCTGAGCCAGGCAAGTTCCTTAATTTCTTCATGCCTCAGTTTCTTCCTTTGTAAAATGGTGATGATGGTACCTTCTCATACAATTGGTGAGAGGAGTCAATGGTTAAGCCCATGTAAAGTATTAGGAAGGTCCTGGTTCAAGGTAAGCACCTCACATACCTTGACTATCAGCATCGTGTCAGCTATGTTACGTTCCGTGGTCAGGCTAAGGGCTCTGAGGAGGAAGGACAGAGGGGGGTGGTAAAAGCTGAGGCAGGGAAGGCTTCCTGGAATCTGTGGCACTCAAGATGGATCTGAGAGCACAAGCAGAATTTAGAAACTCAGAGGAGCACACATTCCAAATGAGTGGAGCCATTACTGGACAAAGTCAGAGATGGTGTAAAAACCAGGAGTGCTGAAACATCAACAAGGAAAAGAATGCTCACCAAAGCTGCATATGTATTTGGCAACCTCAGATGAACCGCGGGGAAGGGGGGAGGCCTCCGTATACTTGCTGCAGTGCTCCTGGATTCAGCGTTTTAACTAATTTTTGGATGTGTGTATTATGAACGCAAACGCATTCTGAAATGCTCAGTTCTCCCCTCCCGGAACAGTGGAAAGGATGCCAGACAATAAAAAGGTAAACTCCTTTTTTTTTTTTTTCCTGCAAAAATAGTCTGCTAGAGTAGAATGTAGGTCACCAAAATCAACTTGCATCTCATTTGCATCCGTCCCGCTCTCAGTGGTGGTACTTACTAAGTGGTGGCTTGGAGGAATCAGAGGGACGGGGAGGCAATTCAGATCCATCCTTCACTTCCAATCTCTATCAGCCACTCTAAACACAACCTACTGAAGAAGCCAGTGAATGTGACCTCACAGGAAGTATCCTCCACCCGAGCCTGCCCCATCCACCAGATGTTACTCTCAAGCCACATACAGAAACTCCTCTCCTTACAGATTTCTTCTTTTTTAGGTCTATTTACTTAATTTTCTTTTTTTTTCCTTAGGGTTGGGGCACCTGGGTGGCTCAGTCGGTTAAGCAGCTGACTTTGACTCAGGTCATGATCTCAAGGTTTGTGAGTTCAAGCCCCACGTCGGGCTCTGTGACGACAGCTCGGAGCCTGGAGCCTGCTTCAGATTCTGTGTCTCCCTCTCTCTCTGCCCCTCCCCTACTCATGCACACGTTCTCTTTCTCTCAAAAATAAATATTAAAAATTTTTTTTTAATTTTTAGTGTGTATTTACTTATTTAGGCACACAGAGAGAGTGAGCAAGCACAAGCTGGGGCGGAGGCAGTATGAGAGGGAGACAGAGAATCTCAAACAGGCTCCACACTGTCAGTGCAGAGCCCGATGTAGGGCTTGAACTCACAAACTGTGAGATCATGACCTGCATCTGTTAAGAGTCGGACACTTAGACTGAGCCACCCAGGTGCCCCTAATATTTGTTTATTTTTGAGAGAGAGAGCACGCACACACATGCAGGGGAGGGGCAGAGAGAGAGACAGAGGGACAAAGGATCCAAAGCAAGCTCTGTGCTGAGAGCAGAGAGTCCGATGTAGGGCTCGAACTCAAGAACTGAGATCATCACCCGACCTTACTGATTTCTTAAATAGTACCTGTGGTATCAGTTGCCTCTAAACTGAGCTCTCAGGGAAACCATTAAGAACAGATGCTGTGAGTGTTAGAATACATTTCACTTGGAAGATTTCCTCCATTACCACGTTAGAACTCGAAATGCCAATGTAAGTGACAGTAGTCCACGTTCCTTATGCAAAGAAGAAAAATCACAAAATGAAATATAAGAATTTTCATTTTGACCGTGCCCCCTCTGGAGTTTAAACAAGTTTGCTAACCTAAAGTGGCAAAGGTGCCTGCAATTATTTCCTGCAATAATATAAGGATAGGCTTAAAGCTTGGAAATACCAGGAGTATGACATGAAGCCAGGGAGGGCCCCACAGAAGTTACAACTCTGTGATTATTTCCTGAACCAAACACCTAAGGCTCTCAGTGGTACCAGGCTTTGTTGGAAAAGCCGGGTCTCCCTGATCCAACAGCTGTAACTTTTTAAGTGATTTCACAGAAGACCTCAAGATTCTCAAGCCAAAGCCACTCTTTATGACATCCCCAAAATATTTACACGATGAAACACTTTCAATCTTAACCATGTTTTGTTTGTAAACAGCTTATTTGTTCTGATGACCATAATACCAACACTAAAAGCAGGCTTTTAAACAAAGTCGTTCAAATAAAACCACACACAGACACACAGGCATTCATGACACCCAGAGCCTATCCACAGAGCGAGAAAGCCAGGATTCAAATTCCTTGGCACCTACTAAGCTCCTGTAAGCACCACCCAAGGACACAACCCACTGCTGGTATCATGCCTCCTCGCTAATTTATACTTCTGAAAACCCACAGAATCTGACTAGTGGATGATAACACAACGTTACAAATATTGGACAAATCTCTCCTACTCCGTTCTTCTCTCACATGAGCCAGCCTGGGACAACCAATCCTGTTTATGAGAAAACTCCTCCACAGATAAGAAAGCCACTGTCCAGCTCCTCTACCCCAATGGTGCCTCCGGTGCCATGGGTGGCCTGGCAAAACCCTCTAGTTATCTCTGCCTTAGTCTCTCTCTCTCTCTCTCCTGTCCTACACCTCCTGGGAAAGTTATCTGGGCCAGGGAGAGAACAAGAGACATCTAGAAATGCCGGCTGTGGGGTAATAAGAATTGCATTAAGACCTGTAACAAGAATTTTAGAGAAAAAAAAAAAAAAAAAAGAAAGTCTATGTGAGTGAATGTATTCCAACAGCAAATAATTACAAAACACATCGATTTCAGACACATGGAAGGCCTTCTATACTTCAGGTCACGTGCTACATAGGCGTTTTCATTTATGCTGAGATGAAACTACTTCACAGAAAGCTAAAGGAGTATTACCATTGATGCCAGAACTACCAGTGGAAAGAATGCAATCTTGAATCTCCAATCATGGCTCTACTATTGACTCAACAAATATTTATTAAATACCTACCAATGGTCAAACACTAATTGCTAGAGAGACGGGGAAGGACAAGACAAAGACCCTGCCCTCAAAGACCTTGGGGGTTGGGGGGGGGGGTGGAACACATTAGAATTGCTGTCAGAATTACAGGGACACATGAAAAATCAGACAATCGAAGGAGATGTTCAGTCAATGATAAGTTCTAGGACAAAAACAGTGACAATTTCTGATTCTGCTTCCTCATGAGGATGTAACCGCCTACTTGAAACAAGACGATGAAATGTCAACCACTTGGCAGTCAATGTCCCCAAGCATCTACCTGCACAAGAATGCACATGCATACACATTCACAGATACAGCCTTGTTCCCCCTTAACTGCAATGTCTGTGATAATCCACTTTGGCATGTAACAAAAGCAGAAGGTAAACAAAATATTTGTGTAATTCAATTACACTGAATGCAATTAGATTACACATAACTGCATTCATCAAGAATCTATAAAATGACAAACCCTGAACAATTCTACAATAAAAGGATAAATAGAAGTCCAGATACAGGGATAACACTAGTAATATTAGAAATATCATCACAACTAGTCAAATGGCTGCCTTGCCTACCTTGAAGGATTGCCATGAAGAGCCAGGCTGGTTTGTCAAGTGAGTCATACAAATAAGGCTCAGAGATATTAACCCAATGCCACAGTGTCAGAAGTGGAATTTAACTCATCTTCAGATTATTTTGAGAAAAGACAATGACCAAGTCCTTTGTAGAGTCACAAGATTTTATACCTAGAATCAACTTTGGGAAACCCTCTATAGCCCCTCTCCCACGTTACTAAGGACCCAGGTCCCCTGAAGTAAAGAATTACCCCAGAGTGGGGTAGCCAGCAATGACAGAGCTAGAGAATGACCCAGGCCTCCTAGATTCCTGCCCAGCCTGCTTCATTCTCAAGGACCTGCATCCTTTAAGCAGGCGGCAGGCTTCTAGATTTTATGGGAACCACAAGGCATGACATGGACTTCCAGAATTCAATTTCAGTAATTAACTGTTCCTATAAACTTCCAGAGAGATGCACCTAGGGCAAATCGAGGCCCTTTACTGGTGGCCAGAGAGCTCTCTCTTCATGCAAAACAGAGGACACGCCCTCCTTGAGAAATATGCCTCCAACTCGGGTCAGGTACATTATTAGGGAAATTATGCATCTAGCCTGAAAGGGAAAGAGCATGCCTCAGGAAAAAGGCTCCAGCATTACTTCTGGAGAGAGGAGAGTCCAAGGTATTGGGCACACGAGAGGGAAAGGGGTCTAGAACTGTGCCCAAGTTATTTCCAAGAGAATGGAGGCCTGGGCTGTGGAAACGGTGAAGAAGAGAGAGCAGCTGGGCCCGGAACGAGCATTTGACCACACCCACTGGCCACGCCCTCCCAGCTGCCCGCAGAGCCACAACGAATTGAAACAGCAGTGGGAGCAGTTAAGATTCCGACGGCAGGAGTCGCCATGGCAACGGGATTCGTCTCGCAGACAAACTCCGCTTCAATTCACTAGGTCCTTCTCCAGTCTCAAGCAACTACCAACTCATTGAGCGCAAAACGGTCACGGGTAGCATATGCTCTTGATGCTCTCCTGCGGGTGGAGATGGGGTAGGGGACCAAGCTAGAGGAAATAAAGCGCAAGTATCAATTCCTAGGCCCACCAAAATATTTTATGGGGGCAAAAAAACAAAAAAACAGAACATCCCATCACCAGGCTGTGAGCGACTTGAGAACAGATCCATTAGCTGGGTTTGATGAATGAGTGAGTATGCGAAAGAATGAGGGTGCTAGGAAAGGAAATCCAGAGGACTTTTATAGAGTTCTCGGGCCCCAAGCACGTCTCAAGTCGGAGGGCAAGCCCATTTGCAAGCAGTTGGATTTTCGACACCAGATGGTTCCTATTGCCCAGCCCTCCTGCCCCACAGCGAGCCTCATCATTAGATTGTTCGACACCCCGCACCGCCTAACCAACTCCCAGCCCAAGGCTCCGGGCAGACGCTTCGCCCCAGCTCAGGTGCTCTTTGTGGAGGGAGCAATCCGGACAGGGGAAACAAGATGCACCTTTCCCAGGGGGACGAGAGGCGCGAGCACCCTGCGGCGCCCCGAACCCGCTCCACAGGCGGCGCAGGCTCCGCTCCCCGCTGTCCGCCAACACCCCTTGGTCTTTCCACAGCGCGGGGTTTCCCTCCTCTCCTGCGAGACCTTTAGCTTCCAACTTTCGCGGAATTACAGTCACCTCGTCCCTTTTTCAAATAAAGCTCGAAGCGAGGGCTGCAGGGATGGTTGGGGTTCTGCTCGAACGCGGGCGGGCACACGAGTCCCTCCTTCCCTGTTGCCACCTCCGAGTCCACCACGCCTGCATCGGAGCCTCCCGGGCCAGCAGCTCCCGACCGCGGGCAGGGCCCCCAGCCGAGGCCACGACCCCCGGCGCCCCGAAGCCCCAGCCTCGAAAGCCTACAGCAAGGCGGCGAATGGTACCCTGCCTGCTCTTTTGGCATCCCAGCGCCTCAGAAAGAAAGGAGGGAGGGACCCCCGTCCTCGGGGGCGCCTTCCTCCGGGCTTGCCTTGCTTTTCGCCGCGCTTGCAGCCATTTTCCCAAACCCAGCTTGGCAGCCGGGAGCTGTCTAGGTCCCGTTCCCACCCAGACCCAACCTGAAGGACGGGTTTAATATTTACCTACTGGCCCTGGGGCTCCGGGGAGGCAGCGGGAGGGCGCGCCGCGAACCCAGCGCCCGGCCCGAAGTAGCGCGCCCACCCCCACGCCACCGCGCGGTGCTACTTAATGAATGAGTGCGGCGGGCGAGGCGGCACGTCCCCCTTACCTGAGCAGCCCCTGCATGCTGGAAAGGCGGCTCTGCGCTCCGGGTACAATGGGATCCGGTTAAACAGTTTCCTTCACAGCCGCTCGTAGGTTACCAACTCGCAGGTGACATCACCCTCTCCTCGCCTGATAGGATACAATGTGGCGCCCACTGCGCATGGACTCCCCTGCCGGGCCCGCACGCCCCTGGGAGTTGTAGTCTCGATCTCACAGGAACAGCCCGAGTAACTACGCTAACCAGGGTTCACGGAACTACACTTCCCGTCGCCTTCCTCGGCCGCTGCGTCCCCGCCCCCTGATCCCGCCCCCCGCCGGACCCGCCCCCTCCCCGCCCTCCAGCCTTGCAGTGTTAGTGGTGGTCGTTCAAGAAGCTGAGTTGCGGACACCGCGGCGAGGGGGGTGGGGGGAGGGCACCCTGCGGTCGTGACCTTTGACTTGACCTCCATTCTGCCCGGTGAGGGCTCTGAGGGCCGCCAGGGGTCGGGCGCTGGTGCGCACGGGCCAGGCAGCTCTGACCATCCCGGCTCTTGGCCCCAGCTGGAGGGAGAAGATTAAGCTTTTCGCTGCCTTCCTTGCGCTTAGAAACTAATTAATAGGACGCACTGGTTTCTGGCTTAAAAGCGGTCCTGGAATTCCCCCCACGTCCCCGAGGAAGAGGCGATGCCGGCCGCGAAGAAGAGAAATCCCCGTGTGCCCCCACTTAGTACAATTCACCTTTCTGTCCTCTTTCCTTTTCCCATTTAACGGAGTCCGGGTGACCAACCAGAACGCAGGGAACAGCTTAGTTGGCTGAGCTGACAGGATAACGGAGGCTGTCACTAATAAAAATGCGGTGTAATAATAGACAGTCGCTGCAACCCTCCTTCGGGGAGCCTGCTGCTGCTGCAGAGATAGTACTATCGCGCAGCCATGCTTTTGTTCTTCCCTGCAGCGGACTTCCCGCTCTGAGGGCTCTCAACTCCCAGGAAGACGACGTCCTTGTCTAAAGTTTTGATAAATGACACATATGCATACATGCACTTTTAAATCCACAACACTCTCCCCTCCTTTTCCATGCCTTTCTCTTAAAATATTTTTTAAACGACCTAAACCAAACAGCATCGTGCTGTTCAAGAATGCCGTGATCTTAATACAGCTGAATGTTTAATTTTAACTAAAGCAAAAAGTGTGTGGCCGAATTCTGACCCTTTAGGAGGATTTTATTTTCAATATGTAAAATTTTTCTGTGACATTTTTCATTATTCAGTGGATCTCAAGTATTACGAAAAATTCACACTGAGAGCAGTTCTTCAGGTGTCTTTTTAACTGAAAAAAGAATCAATGTATCTAGTTATTCCAGTTGTAAAGGTAAATTATAATGGCACTGGATGTGTCTCAATCACGCATAAGGATCAGTTCACACCCTTATTTCTGCTAGCAAAATCTCTAGAAGACTGTACATCTTGGGGGAGGGGAGAAGTTCACAATTAAGATTTCAAACAACTGCACCTAATTACTGGAAATCTTATCACTCTTATTTTCTCATCTCATTATGCAGCACTAACTTGGGTTCAAGAAAAAATATTCATGGAACTGGTTGAGGATATCAGCAGAGACAAATGCTTTGTTTTACAGAGAGAAGTTTTAGTTCTGAATTCTGATTTTCTTTTAACAAACCAGACACATTTTTCTCCACTGAAGGAAGATGGCTTGAATGTTGCTCTCCTGTTCTAAGCTATTCTATCCATTTCAAATATTGTGTTAAGTGGAACCCAGACAATGCAAATGGTCCCTTGGCCATCAGATCAAGAGTATAATCGGTGATATTCTAGTTAACGGGTAGGCTTAATGTATTGCAGCTCATTGTGGAAAAATATTCAGAAAGAAACTTGACCTGAAATGATACTAAAGGCTCTCCAGTTTTATAACGGTGTAAAGCTTTTAGATGGAAATACAATCAGTGAGCCTGAAATTTATTGAGTCAATAAATTGGGTGTAGGGCTCTCTCTAAGGCAGGGCTTATCCTTATAGATAAAAGTATATTATTGAGGTACATTCTGAGCAGTAACTTTATAGGACAAATCACTTTACAGCAATTTCTCTTGGGTCTTCAAGCAGTGAAGGAGAGGATGGAGGCTGCCTGTGGAAAAAAATCCCATTCTCTATAGCAATTAATATTATAGAGATGTGCCGTGTTACATAGCTCATTTCCATATATATAGGACATCATGTACCTACACTGTAAGCACAGAAATGTGTGCATGTGCACATGTGAGCTGTCCTTCCTTTTAAATAGATATAGATAACAGATACAGAGAGTAAGATTTGTATTTGGAAGCATTTTTCTGTACATGGTGATGGATTTGAACTGATCCCTGCACAGTTTCATTGGTAACCAGGGGAAACAAAGATGGCTTTTCAGCATCAGAAATGCAGCCCGTAGACCTGGGACTAGAGGAAGATTAACAATTTCTATGATACAGAAGGGAACTCTCTCTCTTCCTCTCCGTGAGACACAGGCACATACATTCACATACACTCATTGTGTGTGTTTGTATTTAATTCTAAGTGACTAAGTAGTCTTAGGAGCCATCAAAAACACGCACTATGTGTAGCTTAATTTATATTCTCAGCCAAAGGGTTCTTTGCTTTTTTCCTTTTCTTTTTAAAATGATTGCTGTTGTTCTAGAATGAGCTTATGAAAGACCCTGCCTTGCCCCATAATCATTGCCTATTAATTAGGAAACTGTGGGACCACTGAGAATAGATTTAATTGACCATCCACAGGTGGTGGAGGAGGGAAGGTGCTTTGGGGGTATTTTGCTGATCTTTCAGAATAACCTCTCCCAGTTCTGGTTACACAGTTTTACTCTACACATTGGGTTTTTTGATAAGAGAGGACATGAGATATCAATAGAGAAAGAATTTTAAGTTTGTAGCTTTGCATGTGGTTTCGCACAATAGCTTGGTGTTTTGCAACAATTGAGGTTATGTGCTGAGCACAGGTTTGGGATCAAGCCATTTTACCACTTTTGAGCAATGTGACTTTGCTTATTCTGTGTTGCTTTCTCCTTCTGAGCCTTGATTTCCTTATTCTTAAAATTGAGCTAACAGTAAAACCTACTTCACGAGGTTTTTGAGCATTAAATCTGATGAGACGTATAAAAACACCTCTGGCGCTGAAAATTCACATGCTAGTTCTTACCGTTTGCAATATTCCCCTGAAGATGGTCTCAAACGTCAATCCTAATTATGAAACAATAAAAAGCTATAAAACATTTGTTCTTAACAAGCAACTATTAGAAATTATATGTGAGCACATATTATGTCACTATTTTGCAAGGAGGCAAAGTGTGCTTTGAAGAAAAAAACACACAAAATCCAAATAGAACAGTGTTGGTCCTTGGCTTGTTTTCAGATCTGTATCCCACCAGTGCCCCAAGCTGTCCTATCACAGGCCATGTTCTCCAGATTTCTGAGCAGACAGAGGCACTGATGAGAGGTTGGAGGCAAGAGGAAGAATGAAGCCAGGGAATTTTTTTATTTCCACTTCTGCAGAGTGGCATTGGGTAATGTTTCTGGCAAGGGCAGCAGCATTTCCCATGTCGGGTTGGTCCATTGTGGTCTTGGCTTCTTCTAGATCACCCCAGCCTCTGTTAATGCTACCTTCTCCCCTTGTCCCTCCAGCCTAGGGGTGGAGGTAGCTTCCTGATGTTATTAATCTCTCATTTCATATTTGGCTTCTCGGGCCTTCTGTCACCCCACGACCAATTCCCTGTGCTGTATTATATCTGTTTTAAATACTTAGAACGGTTTCTGTTTCTGTGGTGGAACATGTAACTGATACGCTCATGTCTTAGTTCAAGTTCTTTTAGGGGCAGGCAACAGAAACTTGTCTATGGCCAGTTTATGGAAAATACAGAAATAGGATTAAGTGAAAGGATTAAACAACCCAGGCTCCACTCACAAGCAGGAACCGACCAGCTCAGGGAATCACAACAGGGGTAGTTTTTGTAACTTGTCTCCAGAGGGCTCAGTCTCCACATCTCTTTGTTCCAAGTCACAAATTCCTGAGAGAAGCTGATATCCCTATCGCAGGGATATCCCTGAGATATCTACCCCTAAGTTGATTATCTATAGCAGTGGTTCCTAAAATGTGGGCCCCAGATCTGCAGCATCAGTATCACCTGAGAAATTGTTATAAATGCAAATGCTTGGGCCCAACTCACAGACCTAACTGAAAAGAAACTGCAGGAATGGGCCCCCAGTCTGTTTTTACAAGTCCTGCAGCTGATTCAGATCTACAGGAGAGTTTTCGAACCACTCCTCTGTAAAGAAGATTACAAGACCTTCTTAGATCTGGTCACTCAGGACCTCTCACTATGTGTCTGGGAGTCTTCCTCTCGAGGAGAAAGTGTTATGAACTTGGTAGCCGCCTCGAGAGGTGTCGAGTAAAGCTGGTAAATCTGTAAGGGTCTTAACGGTAAAATTTGGTTCTTCCCTAGGGAGAGGACGTTATAATATTCGGAGCCAACTAATCAATTTAGTCACAGCAAAGTCACTTGGAAAAGATTCATTTCATCGTGTTTAACTGAGAACTCAGAAAAGCTGAAAAACCAGCATTGGGGCAGTATAAGGGAGATGCAATCTTACCAAAATCTAAGAACAGTTATAGTAAGATCAGGCCACAGTTAAGAGGGGACATGAAAACAGCTCCAGCCACTCAACTTTTCAGAACAGCTCCTGAGAATTCAGAAACAGATACTTTCCTTTGTAGACACCTGGCTGGCCCAGTCAGAAGACCGTGTGACTCTTGATCTCAGGGTCGTGAGTTCAAGCCCCATGTTGGGTGTAAAGATTACTTAAAAAAATGAAAACTTTAGGGGCTCCTGGGTGGCTCAGTTGGCTAATCATCCGACTTCGGCTCAGGTCATGATCTCATGGTTAGTAAGTTTGAGCCCCGCGTTGGGCTCTGTGCTGACAGCTCAGAGCCTGGAGCCTGCTTCAGATCCTGTGTCTCCCTCTCTCTTTCTGCCCTTCCCCTGCTCGCACTCTGTCTCTCTCTCTCTCAAAAATAAATAAACATTAAAAAAAATTTTTTTAACTAAAAACTTTAATAAGAAAGAAAAGAAAGGACAGAAAAGAAGAAAAGAACCTCTTTGACTATCTTAACTAGGATCCCTATACTAGCTTATTCATAACTAGCTTATGCTTGGCTAATCCATGAGAATTGTATTGTTCAATTCTGTAGCCGCTGGCCCCATGTGTCTATTTAAACTTAAATAAATTAAAATGAAATAACATGCAAAGTTCACTTCCTCAGTAACAATTGCCATATTTCAAACAATGAGGCCACATGAGGCTAGCGGCTACCATATTGAGTATCTCAGATACAGAGATTTGAGAAAGTCATTTCAGAAAGTTCTGTTGGGCAGTGCTGCTCTGTCACCTTGTGAATTTTCAAATCCTGTCCTGCTGAAACCCATCTTTTTTTTTTTTTTTTAACATCTTTTCCAGGTCAAATTCCAGAGAGAGAGAGAAAATGAAAGAGAAAAAAGAGGCACACACAAAAAAATCTGTTCCAGTTCACCGTTTTAAGCCAGATCATGCCAGAAATCATTAGTTGCCATGAGAAAGACAGCTAGCCCAACAATCAAAAAAAAAAAAAAAAAAAAAAAGACCAAAAATTTTAAATAGGCAGTACACATACACACATACAAATCCCGTAACCAAATGGTCAATAAGCGTGTGAAAAGGGCTCACACTGGTCATCAGAGAAATGCAAATAAAGACCAGAGTGGGATACCACTCCACACCCATCAGCCTGGTTAAAATTAAAAGGACTAACTATATTAACGATTGCCAACTAAATCATACACTGCCAGTGAGACTATCAATTTGTATAACTACTTTGGAAAAGTCTTTATTCGTATCTGTTAAATGTGAACATACACATACCTCACAGCTTAGCAATTCACTCCCAGGAACATACCCAACAGAACTGAGTGTATGTGTTCACCAAAAGACACATATTCGAATGTGAATAGCTATGCTATTCCTATAGGCCAGGGTGGCCATGCCATATTTGGGCTATACTAAAAATATTGTTGGTTTGTCTCAAATTCAAATTTAACTGAGAATTCTGTATTTTTACTTACTGTATCCGGCAGCCCCATCATAGCCCCAGACTAGAAACAACACAGGTGTTTATGCAAAGTAGAATGGATAGATTGTGGCATCGGCACATAATTAATGTTATATAGCAGGAGTTGGCAAACTTTTTCTGTAATGGGCTACGTCGTAAGGCCATGTGGGCCTTATATCTGTTATAACTACTCAACTCTGCCATTGTAGCATGAAAGCAGCCAAGAGGTAAAGAAGTGGGCACGGCTGTGTTCCAATAAAACTTTATTTACAAAATCAGCAGCTGGCCTGTGAGCCATAGTTTGGCAACCCCTGTTATCCAACAATGAGAATGAATGAGTCATGTCTACTTGTAAAAATATGGATCAGTCTCCACAAAAATAACTTTGAGTAAAAGAATATATAGTGTGGTTTCATTTACATAAAACTAAAAACCAGGGAAAACTAATAATGGTGTTAGAAGAGTAGTTACCTTTAGGGGATGAAGGAGGTCTCTAGGGTGCTACTGTTGCTCAAATTTTTTATCTGGGCACTAGTTACATGGGTATTTCACTTCAATAATTCGTCATGCTGTTCATTTATGATTTGCATGCTTTTATGTATGTACATTATGTGAAAATAAAATAGTTATATAAATTTAAAAGTAGGCCAAATCATCTCAAGATCATGCCCATAAGAATTATCTTATAAATTCTTATACCCAAACTTTTGTTGTTGTTGTTTTGTTTCTTTTGCGTAATTATAACAGGAATTCCTGTTCTTTGTAGAGAATTTGGAAAATACTGCTACTTAAGGCAATAAAATCACCCATAAGTCTGCAAACCAGAGAAAAGCATTAACATTTCTTCCCCTGCCCTCCTTCTCTTTCAAACCTGGGATCACTTTATTTTATAACTGACTAACTAGTTAAAAATATATCTTGGGAATTTTCTTTGTAAGTAAGTTGTGTTCCATCTACATTTTAATGGCTACCAGTATTTTATTATGTCAAGATAACTATTTTTTGATTGTACAATAAGTCACTTTTAATTTTTTGGTATTAAAAATAAGGCGCCTGGGTGACTCAGTTGCTTAAGCGTCTAACTTCAGATCAGGTCATGATCTCATGGTTCGTGGGTTCAAGCCCCACATCCTGCTCTCCACTGTCACCAGAGCCCTCTTTAGATCCTCTGTCTCCCTCTCTCTGCCCCTCCCCTGCTCTCTCTCTCTCTGTCTCAAAAATAAACATTAAAAGAAAAAAACCCTTTCACCTGTTTCATTATGAAGTTCAGAATTTAAAACAATTAAAAAAAAAAACTCCTTGGTACTTCCTAGTTCAATTTTGGTGCCCATACATGAGTATGTATTTAGAAGCAGAAATACAGCACAGGAGGACATAAAGGCTTTTAATGCTTTTGATACCTATTGCCAAATGTCCCACATACTTGTTTTTATTGTTTGTAGATGTTACAGTTGATGTTTCTTATGAGCCCACATAGGTCTGGTATTCCCTAAGAGAATTGAAGCATATCCTGAGAGGAATTTAAACTGGTAGAAACGAACTCTAATAATGCCAATGGGATGGTTGAAGGAACTATCAGATAAGAAAGAATGTCCAAGGGAAAAGGAAGCACCTTCTGTTTTCCGTAGTTATCTGGCCCTCTAGGATATGCTAGGTGTATTCATTTGCTAGGGAAGCATAACAAAGTACCACAGACCGGGTGGCTGAAAGAACAAAAATTTATAGTGTCACGGTTCTGGAAGCTAGAAATCCAAAATCAAAGTGTGGGTAGGGTTGGTTTCTTCTAAGGGCTATGAGGAAAGATCTGCTCCAGACCTTTCTCTTTGGCTTGCAGATGGCCTTTCATTCCTTATGTGTCTTCCCACAGTCTTCCCTCCATGCATGGCTGTCTCTGTGTCCAAATTGCCCCTTTTTATAAAGACACCAGTCACACTGGATTAGGGCCCACACTAATGACCTCTCTTTAGTTTGATTGTCCATTTAAAAACCCTATTTCCAATCGCACGCTAAGGTACTGGAGGTTAGGATTTCAGCATAAGAATTTGGGGGTGAGGTGGGGGTAAGGTGGGAGTAGGGGGTGGGACAAAATTCAACCCAGAACACAAGGTGAACCCAAACAAGAGAAAACTGACTTTGTTGATCTCAACACCAGCATGTTATAGTCACATAAATTTAAAGCAGTTGAACATCTGATTAGGAATTAAAGTTAGGAACTAACAACTGAAGATAGCAACCTGAAACTTATGAAGAATAACAAACAGAAAAAGCTAAGTACTTCTGGCATAACATGGCAGTCTTAAGGCTGACTGTTTCTGGTTTCAAAGGCTGAAGTCTTGCCTCCAGGTACACAGTCCTGTCACTCTTGATCAGGAATTCTCATGTGAAGACTCTACCGACCTTCCATTGGTAAAAATTCCCTGGCCCTGCATTTTAGATAAACCATCCCAAGTTAGCTTTCAAAATATCCCCTACCGAGTATGTCACGTAATTTTCATTTTCTTTTTCTCTTTAAACATCAAATCTCCGCGTGGGCCCTTTAACCCAAAACCGGTCAGTCTACATGTGGCAAAACCTTATCTACATGTAAAAGATGGGCTGGGTGTTCCATGGAGAGAGAGAATTTTATTTACTTTTTCTGTAACTTTCCTCATTGGGAATTATCCTGGCAGATACAATCTCCTTTGTAGCTGAAATATTACAGCATGGAGAATTTATGTAAGAGCCTTGTTTCACAGCAGGTTATGCTAGCACTTAGGCACTGGATTTGGAGATTAGGGGCGACTTTAGTCCTGTATTACATGAGAACCTTGTGATGTGGAATTTCTCATGAAAAGCCACACTTCAATACAATATGTCATGGCATATTATCTTTGTGAGAGTGTTTTCTCTTCACCAAACTGTGATTGTAACCTTTTCTCTCGGGTTGTCTGTGCCCTCTCCCTGTGTCTCAAACTCCTAAAATAATATTTTGGGTTGTCAGAAGACTAGCCACCCAGCTAAAGTAGAAAAGGAGATATTGAAATGCTTTATTCTGGCTTTGCTTTCCTGCGAGTGACAGGTTTTCTTCTCTGGGATTTATGTTATTGTTTTAGGAAATTATACTCATTTAAATCTAAACATAGTTAAAGCAAGTAAAATATAACCCCATTACTTTTCACTCACGTGTAACAGTGATTCTGAATAACAGGGTCGTCCCCCTCTTGACTTACACATGGAAGTTAACGATGCGGGAAGCTGTACCACCTCTGGCTATGAGCCTGCTAGAATTTGCAAGTTGAGTAGCTTTGAGTAAGGTCAACGCTAGGATGGGAACCTACAAAGAAAACCCAGATGTCTCTGAGAGGAATATATGATTTTAAATATGTTTGACTGTATTCCTAAAGTTTTAGGGGCAGATCCCTACAGCCATCATCTCAGGAAGCCTTTTCACTGATACATATCCCCTACTTAAAAAAGGGACTTAAAGAGTCCCCTGCTCAAGGCAGATCCACATCAGTGGGATGCCAAAGCCCTATGGAACTGCCTCATAAAAACCCATTGTTAGATTTCAGGGATTTTGTGAGTCAGTTGTTAAACACAGTTAATATTAAAAACTTAATCATACAAACTTACACTTAAATAAATTATATTAAAAACAAAAGTGATAAACCCTCAAAACTCATTGCATGTTAATTGTTACTACATTTTACAGTTATCTATGATCTTGAGATTCCACCTGAATCTGAGCGGTGGAAACACTAAGTCATGATATACTGCTGCACATCCCTTCCCAGTCAATCCAGTCAGCGACAGCACATTGGTAGCTAGAAATCAGTCATGGTGGGAATAGTTCCATCATGGACATCTGCAAATGCTACCAATTAGAGCTTCCCCCACAGATCCAGTTGTCAGCCATTTACCTGCACGCTCCACCCCCTGCATTTGTAATAAAAGAGAACAATGGTCCTCAAAATGCTGTGCAATGCTCTGTATATTTCTCCTGTGGCTTCATTCTGCTACTGAGCTCCAGAAATGAAGTGCATACGTCATTTTACTCAGCTTGGGCAGAAGTGTGGCGTCAGATCCTGAGCCCAGAAGAGACCAATTCTGCACTGGCTGCAGGAAGCTGAGCACTTTTCCCTCAAGCAGGAAAGAGAAACATGGTGATAGGTTTAGCAGCGGGGAATGGTTTTGAACCAGGAAGAGAGGAAGTCAGCGTGGGGTTGTAGGTATCATTTTCCAGAGAGAATTCTGGAAAAACTGCACTAGTGCATGATGACACAGCAGCTTAGAACAGGGCCCCACATGCTGTTCTTAAAACTATCTTCACAAGTCCGCAGAATAATGGTAAAATAACCTTAAAAAGATGATGTAGTGAGGTTTTTACGGAATGAATTTTTTTCATTAAAGACCATTTTTTATTAAGGGATCGTAGATCAGTCATCTCAAGAGTATAAAGACAACTTCATTAGAAGTATGAGGCTATTATCCAAACTATATACAGTAAAATCTTGGATTGTGAGTAACTTGTTCTGTGACTGTTCTGCAAGACAAGCAAACATTTCTAATAAATTTTAACTTGATAAATAAGCAATATGTTGTAATATGAGTAGTACCTGACACTGAATGTTACCTGCTCACAACTGAGCCAATGTTCCTCTCTCTCTCTCTCTCTCTCTCTCTCTCTTTCTCTCCCTTGCTGTGGGATTGTGGGTGATCATCTCCCATGCTTGAATGCTCTGTCTCAGGCCATGGTGTTTGGCAGAAATCAGTGGTTTTCAGAACGTTGGAAGGAGCCCACGACTGGCACTAGTGTATTTTTTGTCACTTCAAACACCTATGGACAGTCCTTTGCTTTTTCCACCCAAGAGTAAGCTTAGGAATGCTTTGCTTCATTCTAGGTCAGCCTGCCTGCAGATATAGACCCTTTCCTCTGCTGCCTTATTGTTAGTTACGTTAAATACAGTATGACAAGAGTTTATTAATATTGGACTGTGGTCAACATCTGTGCCCCCATGCAGAAAAAGATTCCATTGAGCCAATAGATAGTCCAGTAGTGACAGTGAAAGTCATTCTACACAATAACCCCCCTCTCTCTGGTCTCCCTCGCACCAGCCACAAAGGTTTTCAAGGGTAAGTGCAGGTTAATTTGTTTATTTTTCTTTACATTTTGCACTTTCTTTATTATTTTGTATTATATTACAGTATTGTAATCATTTTTAATGAATATTGTTTTGGGTTGGGAAATGAATCATCTAAGTTTCCATTATTTCTTATGGGGAAATTCGTTTTGATATATACGTGCTTTGGGTTGCAAGCATGTTTCTGGGACAAATTACACTCACAAACTAAGGTTTTACTGTATATGGATAGCTTATATTTTAAAAATTATTTTGTTCCAAAAGTCCATTTTGTGCTCATTTCACAGGCTTGCAATAGAGAACACATATTTTTTCTTTATTATTATTAAAAAGTTTTGATGTTTCTTTTTGAGAGTCACAGAGAGAACGGGGTGGGGGGGCAGGGGCAGAGACAGAGGGAGACAGAGAATCTGAAGCAGGCTCTGTGCTGTCAGCATAAAGCCCGACACAGGGCTTGAACCCACACACTGTGAGCTCATGCCTTGAGCTGAAGTCAGACAATCAACTGAGCCACCCAGGTGCCCCACGTGTTTTTCTTAAAAAAAAAAATAATAATGTTTTAAATGGTGCTTAGGTTCCCAAGCTAGACCAAAAAAGCAAACACATTACAGAATAGAGTTAGTCATAGCATTAATCTTATAGGCTTGAAGTCTGAATGGTGAGGAAAGGGGACAGCCTTTGCAGCAGTAAAGAGGGTAGAAGAGAAGAAAGACCATTCCTTTTCCTTACCCTGAGCCAATGGATGATGCCCTAGGAAAATCTGAACCGGGTGAAATGTGTCCTCATCCACTTCTTCACCTCACCTAGCGCCTTGCTCTCTCAGTAGCTTGTGTCCCTTCCCTCCAGGCTTCCACTGTCTCGTGGCACTCTGTTCTCCACCATGGTACCTTCGAAGTTCTATCCGAATTCCAAAAGTGCTCCAAGTTCAACCAATTACTTGCCCTCTTCTCCCCTCCATCAGAGCCCCTCCATCTATTTTTCCAACACAGCTGGTCTGAGGTGTCATTGAACAGGTTTACACAATGTAAGAATGGCTGATAGCCCTTGATTTTCGAGAGTCATTTCTTAATTTCTAGAAATGAATCTTGCCAACACGGGTTATCTCTAACTGACACTATGTTGTGACATTTAAAAACAAACAAACTATGAAAACCAAGATAGAGCAAGAGTTGGGGAGAGAGTATTAGAATAGGAGGGAATGGGGCAGGTCCCACAAAAACACTGCAAGCGAGTTGCTTAATCCTTTAAAATGTGTTTGTGATTTTCACAAACCCCACCCTTTGACCCATAGATTTTCCTGAACTGGCCAGAGTCGGATTTTAGCTAATCCTTGTTTTGGTAATGGCACACTGGTACAAGCAGCCCCAGAATAACAACTGTCTTAAGATTAAACATTACAATCCTCTAAATTTTTCAGATTCATACTTGAAAAGCTCCACAGTTCCCATGAGGGGGTTTTGTGGGAACTGTGGAGCTTTTAGCCACAGAAGGGGGATGGCGGGAGACCAAGTGTGTGAGCACATGTGTGTGCATGTGCACACACGTATACTGGAGTAGATGTATGCACACTTGCACAAGCTATTTATCACTTTGTAAGAAGAGGTCAATGTGTAATTAAACACACAAAGAGCTGCAACAGATTCTAGCTTTGCCCAGTTTAGGGGACATGTCTCAATCAGCTCTAGAATCTAAACTCAAGTCTAAAAGTCCTTCTACCCAGCTCTTCCCTTCTCAGACCATGGTCTTCCTGCTGTGGTTACTGAGTGTGTATTCTGTGTATGATTCTAATCTCACTGCCTCTTTTTTTTTTTTCCTATTTAAACCTATACTTACTCACCTACGCCTTGCACAAAGCAGGTGTCTTCTGGTGCTTGAATTGCCTTTTGAGCTATTCAGAGTTAACTAGAACTCAGTCATCTCTCAATCAGCCTTTACTCATTAGCAATAAAGGCTCATCAATTAGCTATGGTTGTTCATCTATAAACCTGAACACTAATGAACAACCACAAACGTTGATGAACATCCATCAGGTGTAAATAATAGAAGGGAGCCCGCACAGATGGTGATCATTGTGGGTCAAATCTTTATCTTGCATTCATAGTGGGTGCAGAGCCATGCAAAACACAGAAGGCAACGTGGCCCCTGACCTTGAGGAACTGAGAGATTAAAAAAAGTGAAAGTAAGAGTACATCTCTCATTTCACCACAAGGAACTTCACCAAAGGAAAGGAGAGAAATCTCGGCAATTTGAGAGAAGATCAGAGAGAGACATTTTTGCAATGGAAGCCGTGCTTCTGTTCGGGCTAGGCTGAAAGGCAAGAGAGTACCCACTTGCCACTTATATTTTTTTGCTAGGCAGCAACTGCTTACTTTTTTGTCCTAGAGCACTGCTGTCTGACAGAAATACGAGACACACAGATACTTGAAAATGTTCTAGTAGCCACATTAAAAAAAGTACAAAGAGGGGCGCCTGGGTGGCTCAGTCGGTTAAGCGTCCGACTTCGGCTCAGGTCATGATCTCGCGGTTCGTGAGTTCAAGCCCCGCTGAGCCATCAGCACAGAGCCTGGAGCCTGTTTCGGATTCTGTGTCTCCCTCTCTCTCTGACCCTCCCCCGTTCATGCTCTGTCTCTCTCTGTCTCAAAAATAAATAAACGTTAAAAAAAAATTTTAAAAAGTACAAAGAAACAGGTGAAATCAATTGTAATAATATATTTTATTTAACCAAATATATCCTAAGTATCTTAAGTGATTTACATTCTTTCTTTACACTGTCTTCAAAATCTGCATTTTACACTTACACCACATCTCATTTCATACAAGCCATACTGCAAGTGCTCAGTAGTCACACGTGGCCAGCGGTTACCTAGGGAACAGTGTCGGTCTAGAACATTCCACTCCAGAGGGTGCTCCATGGGTGCTAAAATTCATATTTACGCAGAAGGAGACATCTTACTCTCTTGTTCTAGCTCTATATCCTATAGCCAGAAATTGGTTGGAGGCAGGAAAGGGATAGGGCAGATCATTTTTCAAGTTTTCTCAGGAATATTTAGCAAAACTCGTTACCATTCTGAGGTACTTAGGGACTGAAGAGGGCCCTTTGTCAAAAGCAGACTTTCTTTGTGATGCATCAGAAGAATTCTCTACATTCTAGGAAGTTTGATATATGTCCATGCACACCATCGCCTATGAGATAGGCCTGGCCCCAGCTTCCTGCATGGTTCCTCTGTGCTTTGTATCGAGAGGAATCCCTGACGCATACTATCTTTCCTATCTGGGACTACCTAAAGATAATTCATTCTGGAGGTATCTCCTGTCTCTGGTCGTCCCTAAAATGCCAAGGCTCCGCCTCCACGGGAGTGGAAACTGATAACAATAGCTTCTACCTCTCCGGTATTTGGACTCTTCAAAGCAAAAGCTCAAAGACACTACTGTGTGTTATCCTCATCGCAACTGTTAGGACCGGCACTTTGATGACGAATCCAGGTTTCTGAAAAATCCCAGTGATTCGGTGATTAGTCTCTGGCAAAGTTTTGTGAATTTTGGAGTGCACAGGACATCTTCCATGGGGTTTGCTTCTGCTGGCGACAGAGCCTTTTGCCCCAAGCATCAGGCCTTGTACAGAGCTTCCTTTCAATAAGCTCTCCAGGTAATTCTGAGTCAGGTGGCTTGGCTCTCTACAGTGTAGAAATGATGGAAGGTACTAGAACACAGGTTCCTATACACGGAACGCATTGCTGTGTCCTCAGCTGTCCCACATTAGGGGGTACCGCAATAAATCACTTGCACTGTCATTTGAAATTATGTTTTGAACCCTTTTTGCCCATCAGAAAGTTTCCCTTGGCAGCATGAAATTCTCAGTGTCTTTTTGGGAAAAGGAGCTGCTAAGTTGTGTTTTTTAAAAAAATAACAAAAGAAAGGGGCGCCTGGGTGGCTCAGTCGGTTGGGCGTCCGACTTCGGCTCAGGTCATGATCTCGCAGTCCGTGAGTTCGAGCCCAGCATCGGGCTCTGTGCTCAGAGCCTGGAGCCTGTTTCGGATTCTGTGTCTCCCTCTCTCTCTGACCCTCCCCCATTCATGCTCTGTCTCTCTCTGTCTCAAAAATAAATAAACGTAAAAAAAAAAATTAAAAAAAAAATAACAAAAGATGTATAGAAGCCAATAAAAATCAAGTATCACCTAGGGCAAGACTAGGTGTGCCACTGACTTATCTGTCTTCTCTATCCTTGCTAGATTCTTTTTCTTTTGTCAACTTTATTTTTTAACTAATAAGGCTCTCTTCAGATTAAGTGAGAAAATACAAATAAGCTAAAAGAAACTTATTCATAGATCCACCCTTCAGAAACATTCACTTTGTTTTCACAAAATGGGTTTGTAACATAAATTCTGTTGCACTTGCCTTTTAAATATTTTATTATATACAATTATTATGTTTTAGAGAGAGAGCACAAGCCTGGGAGAGGGGCAGAGGGAGAGAGAATCTTAAGAATTTACACTCAGCATGGAGCCTGACATGGGGCTCGATCCCACGACACTGGGATCATGACCCGAGCCAAAATCAAGAGTCAACACTCAATCAACTGAGCCACCCAGGCACCTGTGCACCTGTTTTGTTGTTGTTTTTTTTTTTAACTTTAACCTTATAATTTTGTAAGCTTAAAAATGTCTTCATATTATTATTGTTTTTAATGATAGTGTCTTCTACAGTATACCATAATTTTATCAACCTTCTATATTGGAACTTTTAAGCTGGGTTTTTGTTTTTAATAGACTTTATTTTTTTTAGGGCAGTTTTAGGTTCACAGTAAAACTGAGAGGAAGGTACAGACATATCCCATATACCCCTCTGCCCCACACATGCAGAACCTCCCTCACCATCCACATCCCTCACCAGAGCTGTACATTTGTAGCAATTGATGAACCTACACTGACACATCATTATCACCCAAAGCCCCAAATTTACACTAGGACTCACACTTGGTGTTGTCCATGCTATGGGTTTGAACACATATATAATGATATGTATTCACTATGGTAATATCATGCAGAGTAGTTTCACCGCCCTAAAAATCCTCTGTGTTCCTCCTATTCATCCCTCCTCCCTCAACTAGCAGCCAGACTCACATACTATGTAGCTTTTCCATTTTTCTTTTCTTTCCTTTTTCCTCTCCTTCCTTCCTCCCTTCCTTCCTTCCTTCCTTCCTTCTTCTTTCCTCTCATCCTCCTTCTCCTCCTTCCTCTTCTTCAACAAAGTGTAAAGATTTCTTATATACATCTCTTTTGGGGAAGAGCTTGAATTTTTAATAAAGAAAAACACAGAGAGCAGAAACTAATACCCATTTCCCACTATCCAAAATGAATTACTATTAATGTTTCAACACATTATCTTTCAGCCTTTCCATGTATATAAATATTTTTAAAGTATACAAATATTCTTTAAAAAAAAAAAAAAAGAGAGATGCGACTGTTCCAAGTAAAATAAAAGCTCCCCTTGGCTACTGTCTTCTAATTTTGTCCTCTCCTTTCTCTGCAGAGGAAATAACTATGATGAGTTTGATGCCTATTGTAATCCATTTTTATACATAACATATATTTATCAAAAACATTTAGTAAAGTCGTATGTTTTTTTACACAAACAGTATTGTTCTGCGTATATCATTCTGAATTTTTTTTTTCATTCAGAGATGTTTTTGATAATCTCTTCCTATGTAGTTCTATAGAAATCCAGGGACACCTGGGTGGCTCAGTCCATTAAGTGTCTGACTTCAGCTCAGGTCATGATCTCACAGTCTGTGAGTTGGAGCCTCATGTCAGGCTCTGTGTTGACAGCTCGGAGCTTGGAGCCTGCTTTGTATTCTTTGTCTCTCTCTCCCTCTGCCTCTCCCCCACTTGCACTCTGTCTCTCTGTCTCAAAAATAAATAAGCATTAAAAAAAAGGAAAAAAAAGGAATCCAATCCAAAAAGAAATCCTTCATATTATAACTTTACTATCTCTTATTTATCTGTTCCTTATGCATGGAAATTTAGGCTATTCCTCCTCTGGGTTTTTTGTTTTTGTTTTTGTTTTGTTTTTTGTTTTGGTCTATTACAAATAATATAGGGACATGCATGTACTTCTGTATCTCTCTTTGTGGATGTGTATCTTTTTCTCTAGGTTAGACACCAAAGGAGTAGAGTCATTGGGTCAGGGTAAGCATAGGGTTTTTTTAAAGAGTGTCAGATTTGTCGTCCAAAAAGGATATACCTAGATAGCTTCCTACCAACAATACATATCTGTATTTTCAGAACCTTGGCAATTGCTTGCCACTGGAAAAAATGTTTAGCTTTGACAGTGTCATGGATGAAATATAGCTTATTGTTTTCCATCGAGTTTCTCAGATGAGTAGTGAGGGTAAGCATCCTTTCAATGTTTATTAACTAAACACATACTTATGGATGATTATCTGATTATATTCTCCGTGATGGTGCTTGTTAAAATATGGATTGCTGGATCTCCCTCCTGTAATTTAGTGAGGGGACCCAAGAATTTGCATTTCTGACAAGTTCCCACGTGATGTGGATGCTGCTGGACTGGGGACCACACTTTGAGAACCGGTTTTAAGTGCTCCCTGTCCAAACTATCACATCGCAGTCACTTCCCTACTTAAATCCTTTTTATAGTTTCCTCCTGTCTGCAGGACAAAGTCCAGACTGCTTGGCAAGGCACACAAATCTTTTATGATCTGGCCCTGAGCTGCTTCCTCTCCAGACTCACTCTTCACACTTGGCCCAGCTCTCCACCCCAGGAGGCAGCCCTGTAGGGACTGTATCAACAGGTTCTGTGCTTTGCCTTCCGGGTCAGGTGTCGGGAGACTGGAAGGTGGGAAAGACAGCAATCACTGTATCCCATCCCTTGCCCCACCTTTGGGCTTCTTTCCTCCAAGGTTTGGCAGTGGCTACCTTCCTCTACCTAACATCCAAATTGACTTGGTTCTTTCCTATAGCTATAGCTCTAAATTCTGGTCATTTTCCCCACCATTGGACCCTTAGGCTTAGGGACTATGACAACTCCCTACTGTTGTTGGTCTGAGAAAGCTTCATGATCCTTTTCGGGTTCTTTTAACTCTGTCCATACCTCCGTCATCCATGTCTTTTTCACATTCTCTTTACTCCTTTTTGATCACTCCCTCTCTTTCCTGCTGAAATTGGCTGATCCAGGCCCTCCTTTCCATTCTTATTTCCCACTAACCTTTTCCTAGGCAAGACTTGGTCACATAGTTCCCAAATACAGTTGACCTTTGACCAATGCAGGTGGGGGTAGGGGTGCTGATCCTGAGCGGTCAAAAATCCATGTGTAGAGGTGCCTGGGTGGCCCAGTTGGTTAAGCATCTGACTTCAGCTCAGGTCATGTTTTTGCAGTTCATGGGTTCGAGCCCCGCATTGGTCTCTGTGCTGACAGCTTGGAGCCTGGAGCCTGCTTCAGATTCTGTGTCTCCCTCTCTCTCTGCCTCTCCCCTGCTCACGCTCTGTCTCTGTGTCTCAAATAAACAAAAAAATCCACGTATAACTTTTGACCCCCTGAAAACTTAACTGCTAATAACTTACTGAAACCTTTCTGACAACAGTCGATTAATTATATGTATTCTATACTGCATTCTTACAATGAAGCAAGGTAGACAGAAGAAAATATTATTAAGAAAATCATAAGGAAAAGAAATTACATTTATGATTCTTTACTGTCCTTCATGGAAAATCTGGGCATAAGTGGACCCACGCACTTCAAACCAGTGTTGTTCAAGGGTCAGCTGTAGTTCACCATCCCTTGCTTTTCCCTTTGGCTGAAAAGACCTTTAATTTTATGCAGAAAACTACTCCTCAGCCTTTCATCCATAGGTCAAATGTCATTTTCTTCATAAAGCCTTCTCCTTCTCTTCAAACTTCAGGTTTCTGAGACTTTTTTTCATACACACATCTATTGAGACATATTTCACAAACTAGAAAATTCCCTCTTTTAAAGCATACAGTTCTAAATATTTTAGAATATTTTGAGTTTTGCAACCATCACCACAATCTGATTTCCACACATTTCAGCACCCCTCAAAGGAACCTTGTATCCATTAGCGGTCATTCCCTCACTCTTCTTGGCCCCTCAGCAGCCACTCATCTACTTTTTTTCTGTATGGTTTTGCCCACTTTGGATATTTCACATTAACGGAATCATACACTATCCTTTTGTGACTGAGTTCTTCCACTTAGTGCAATCTTTTTTTTTTTTTTTTAACATTTATTTATTTTTGAGACAGAGAGAGATCATGAACAGGGGAAGGTCAGAGAGAGAGGGAGACACAGAATCTGAAACAGGCTCCAGGCTCTGAGCTGTCAGCACAGAGCCCGACGTGGGGCTCAAACTCACAGACCGTGAGATCATGACCTGAGCTGAAGTCGGCGGCTTAACCGACTGAGCCACCCAGGCACCCCTAGTGCAATCTTTTTAACGTTTATTCACGTTGCAGCATGTAACAGTATGTCATTCCTTCTTAGGGCCAAACAATATTCCACCACAGGGATATGCTCCGTTTTGTTTGTCCACTTATCAGTTGATAGACATGTGGGTTGTTTCCACTTTTTGGCTGTTATGAACGATGCTGGCAGGAACATTCATGTACAGGTTTTCATGTGGACATGTTTTCAGTTCTCTTGGGTATATACGTGGGAGTGGAATGTCTGGGTAACACTATGTTTAACAGATTGAGGAGCTACCAAGGTGTTTTTTCAAAGCGCCTGTACCATTTTGCATTCCCACCAGCAGTGTACAAAGGTTCCAATTTTTCTACATCTTTCTCAACAGTTGCTATAGTCTGTCCTTTTAATGATACCGTCCTAACTTATGTGATGAGATACCTCCTTGCGATTTTGATTTGCATTTCTCTAATGATTAAGGAAGTTGAAATCTTGGGGCGCCTGGGCAGCTCAATCAGTTAAGCATCCTACTGTTGATTTCAGCTCAGGTCACAATCTCATGGTTTGTGAGATCAAACCCCGTGTCAGGTTCTGTGCTGGCAGAATTCTCTCTCTCTCTCCCTCTCTCTCTGCCCCTCCACTCATGCTCTCTTGCATGTGCTCTCTCTCTCTCTCTCTCTCTCTCTCAAAATAAATAAATAAACATTCTTAAAAAGCAAGCTGAAATCTTTCTATATGCCTATTCATCATTGTTATGTCTTCTTAGGAAAAATATCTATTCAGGAGTCCTTTATACAGTCTGGGTACAAGTCTCTTGTCATATATTTGATTTGCAAATATTTGCTACCATTCTGTGTGCTGTCTTTTCACTTTCTTGATAGTGTTCTTTGAAGCACAGAAGTTTTTAATAATTTTGATGAAATTCGACTTACTTATTTTTTCTTTGGTTGCTTTTGCTGGGGGAATCTAGGAAACCATCACTTAACCCAGGTAATGAAGGCTTATTCTGATGTTTTTTTTTTTTTTCTGAGTTTTATACTTTCCTCTTACATTTAGATCTTTGATGCATTTTCAGTTAATTTCTGCATATGGTGTGTGAGAGAGAGAGACCCAACTTTTTTTTTTTTAACATGTGAATATTCAGTGGTCCCAGTACCATTTGTTGAAAAGACTATTCTTTCTCCCATTCAATAATCTTGGCACCCTTCTTAAAAATCATTTGAATATTGGGGCGCCTGGTTGGCTCAGTCGGTTAAGGGTCTGACTTCGGCTCAGGTCATGATCTTCAGGTTCGTGAGTTCAGGCCCTGCATCGGGCTCTGTGCTGACAGCTCAGAGCCTGGAGCCTGCTTCGGATTCTGCGTCTCCCTCTCTCTATGCTCCTCCCCGACTCATGCTCTCTCTCCCTCCCTCTCCCTCTCAAAAGTAAATAAAATAAATATTTAAAAAATTTACTTGAACATAAAGGTGAGGGCTTCTGGGACTTTTTATATACAACTTTACTGTAACACGTACCACATTGACTTAATTTCATAGAATATAAGCTTCTCAAGTCTAGGAATTGACCATGTCTGTTGATGTAGGTAGAGCATAATGCCCAACATACAACAGTACTCAATATGTCCTCCACTATTTAAATATATCTTAATGTTTTCTTCTGCTGTGCAAATGATAACTCCTTACCATGGAATATAGTTCGTCAGATGAAGCGATAACAGGAATTATAGGGATGGAAACACGGCACGTGGGTTTTGATGGAGGAGTTGGGGAAGGGAAAACCTTCACCATTGGTTTTGCCTGACAAAAGGAATACCTTGGGCTACCGGAAGTGTACTTCCTGGTGTTGGGTCCTTGAAAGGAACTGTGTGGAACCAGAGAAAAAAAATAGAAATTAGAATGTAATAAGAAGGAGCTGAAGAAGAATTCACCGAACTAACAATTTTGTCATGGGTCAGCCCACGTTCTGAGAAGACAAAAATCCAAAAAGTTATCAGAGAAGATTTGGATATTCAGTGAAGATGTATGTGGTACCTGTTTAATCAAAGTGGCAATAAAACAGTTTAAAATAAACACAGAGGGGCGCCTGGGGGGCTCATTTGGTTGAGTGTCCGGCTCTTGATTTTGGCTCAGTTCATAATCTGACGGTTTGTGGGATCGAGCCCCACGTCGAGTTCTGCACTGACAAAGTAGAGCCTGCTTAGGATTCTCTCTCTCTCCATCCCTCTCTGCTCCTCCCCACCTATTTCTCTCTCTCTCAAAATAAATAAATAACTTTAAAAAAAGAACCATAGCTCTATCATAGGTGAGGATTCTTTGGGGGTACACTTAAATAATAAAGGATATAATAAAATGAACATGGAACACCGAAAATTTTCCTAAGGCACGGGATTTTTACTACCTAGGCAGATTACACTTAAAGAATAACCTTTCATGTTGTAGGCAAATCATTAATCGGTAAACAAACAAAAAAGCTAATAAAAAAGGCTCAGAACTGAGCAAATATTACTGAGATTTTTAATACACTTCGTAGCTTCTTTTCAGACTCAGGTATTAAAAACTAAGGCAAATAAAATTCATTTTCAAGTTTCTTCCTTCAAATTTATCTCTGCTTTCCTTTTATCACTACAAATGTGTATTACTTTGAGTTTTCTTCTCAACCCATTCTAATATCTTGCTGGTTCCCTCATTATTAGTGAGAAAAAAACCTTTCACATGTGTTTATTTTATATTTATATGAGAGCATTATTTTATCGTTGTGTAAAAATTATTCTTTTTAAAAAATCTTTTAAATGTTTTTATTTATTTCTGAGACAGAGAGAGACAGAGCACGATCAGGGGAGGGACGGAGAGAGAGGAAGACAGAGAATGTAAAGCAGAATCCAGGCTCTGAGCTGTCAGCACAGAGCCTGACACGGGGCTGGAACTCATGGAGTGTGAGATCATGAGCTGAGCTGAAGTTGGACGCTTAACCGACTGAGCCACCCAGGCGCTCCTGTAAAAATTATTCTTTAACAGATGAGGCACAAAGTCTCACCGCCTTTTACCACATGGTTTCGTGACCAAGAACTCACAGGATGGGAGACATCAATTTCCCTCTCTAGACTGAGAAATAGAAGTTAAATATTTTACTTCTCAGCAGCCCCTTATCCTTGGGGTATCTTCTACTCTCTCACAGTCAGCTCCTTGGGGTATTCGAAATAATTCTAGTGTGTAGCCTTTTATGAAGGAAAAAAAATCTATAATGTGGTAACAGCCTTCATCTTTGTCCACCTTAAAAGTCAGATTCTTTCATTTCCTTAGTTTTTATTCTACATCTCATCTACCTTGATCTTGCTTTGAAGAATTTTATTTGAGAGTTTTTTTTATTTGTTTGTTCTTTAATTGTTTACAGAATTCTGTTGTTTCATGGGTAGGATATTTTCCCTAATTTCAACGAAGTTATTAATAACGATTTCTTTGGAAGAGTTCTTCTTACGTTATTTCTTCTCCCTCAAAGTAGTGGGGGGTTTTGTTGTTGTTGTTGTTTTGTTTTTGTTTTTTTTACTTTTTTAGTTTTAGTTGTTTTATGTGAGGAGGTTTCCTCGGAGGGTGGCAATCTCCGGCTGCTCATGTTTGAGAGCAAGAGACTAAAAAGTGCCTTGGAAGCTCTACGTGTGTTGTGTTTACACGGTACTTCTTCCCTCTCCACTCCCCGCGTTCTAACCCACACTCCCCACTCTCCCCTACAAGATTCAACTCAAGCACTACCTCTAAAAAAGAGGCAGTGCTTGAGTCGAGGTGTCCCATCCTGCCTCAACACTGTCCCATCCCCCTATTCCACCCCACAGAGGCTGGGGACAAGTCTGGCTCCATTCTTGGCACAGTCACATACAGCAAGTATGTGTAGAAAGAATGAATATAGGAAAGCCCACCTCCCACACGTACTTTATTTGCATTACTTCTTTTTATCCTCATAAAGAAGATATGCCATTCTGCTTTTTCTCATGGTTCCTTCTCAATTGTGGAAAAATCTGAAGACCGACAACTGACAAAATGCTGAGCAAATGAATGTATCTATAAGCAAAAGAATAGCCTTCGAATAGCCCTGCGGGTCTAAAGCAGAGAAAGAAATGGCAGGGGAGTGAAGTTGAAGAGGGATAGGGAAAGTCTCACACGTTTCTGGCACTGTGCTAAGTAAGCACTTTGTGTACTTTGAGTTATTACTTGTCCGTAAATCAACGAGAAGTTGAGATTCAGAGAGATTGAGTGATTTGCCCTCGATCACACATGTATGATTTGGAATCAAGTCTCTCTGGCACCTCTAAGCCTACGGTCTGGGGTGTCTCTGGGGGATCAAGACAGGTGGGGTATTGGCTTTGATGGGACTTTCAGTACCCTGATGGAATGAACCCTTCCCCAGCCCACTTGATTCTCTCAAACCTGACCTTGATGCATTTATATGCTCTTTTTCAAAACAGTTTTCATTTAAATTCCAGTTAGTTAACACAATGTTCTATTAGTTTCAGGTGTAGGATTGAGTGATTCACCACTTTCATACCACACCAGTGCTCATCACAACAAGTGCACTCCTTAATCCCCACCACCTATTTAACCCATTCCACCACCCATCTCCCCTCTGATAACCATCAGTTTGTTCGTTCTCTACGGTTAACAGTCTGTGTCTTGGCTTGCCTCTCCCTTTTTTCCTCTTTGCTCATTTGTTTCGGTTCTTAAATTCCACGTATGAGTGAAATTATATGGTATTTGTCTTTCTCTGACTGACTTATTTTGCTTAGCTCCATCCACATTGTTGCAAACGACACGCTTTCATTCTTTTTTATGGTTGAGTAATAATCCATCGTGTATATATGTGTGTGTATATATATATATATATATGCCACATCTTCTTCATCCATTCATCAGTCAATGGACACTTGGGCTGTTTCCATAATTTGGCTATTGTGGATATGCTGCTATAAACATCAGGATATATGCATCCTTTCAAATTAGTATTTTTGTATTCTTTCAGTAAATATCTAGTAGTGCAATTGCTGGATTGTAAGGTAGTTCTAATTGTAACTTTTTAAAATGTTTATTTATTATTTTTGAGGGAGAGAGAGAGAGACAGAATCTGAAGCAGTCTCCAGACTCTGGCTGTCAGCACAGAGCCCGACACAGGGCTCAAGCCCACAAACCATGAGATCATGACCTGAGCTGAAGTCAGATGCTTAACTGACTGAGCCACCCAGGTGCCCCTAATTTTAACTTTTTTGAGGAAACTCTTTTCCAGAGTGGCTGCACCAGTTTGCATTCCCACCAACAGTGCAAGAGGGTTCCCCTCTCTCCTCGTCCTTGCCAACACCTGTTGTTTCTTGTGTTGTTGACTTTAGCCATTCTGAAAGGTGTGAGATGATATCTCATTGTGGTTTTGATTTGTATTTCCCTGATGATCAGTGATGTTGAGCTTTTTTTCATGTGTCTATTGGCCATCTGGATGTCCTCTTTGAAAAAATGTCTATTCATGTCTTCTGCTGGTTTTTAATTATATTATTTGTTTTTGAGTTTTATAGGTTCTTTACGTATTTTGAATACTAACCCTTTATCAGATATATCATTTACAAATATCTTCTCCCATTCCATAGGTTGTTGTTTAGTTTTGATGACTGTTTCCTTTGCTGTGCAGAAGCTTTTTATTTTGATGGAGTCCCAATAGTTTATTTTTGCTTTTGTTTCCCTTGCCTCAGGAGACATATCTAGAAAGACGTTGCTATGACTGATGTCAAAGAGGTTACTACCTATGTTCTCCTCTAGGATTTTTATGGTTTCATGTCTTACATTTAGGTCTTCAACCCATTTTAAATTTATTTTTTTGTTTGGGTGTAGTAACCTGAAAGTTTTAGCCACAGCAACAAAAAGACAACAGAAAGAAATAAAGGCATTCAAATTGGCGAGGAAGAAGTCAAACTTTCACTATTTGCAGATGATGTGATACTTTATATTGAAAACCCGAAAGGCTCTACCAAAAATTTGTAAGGACTGATACATAAATTCAGTAAAGTTGTAGGATTCAAAATAAATGCACAAAAATTTATTGCATTTCTATCCACCAATAATAAAGCGGCAGGAAGAGAAATGAGGAAAGCAATCCCATTTACAATTGTACCAAACCCAACAAGATACCTAGGAATAAACCGAACCAAATAGGTGAAAGACCTGTACTCTGAAAACTATAAAACACTGATAAAAGAAATTGAAGATGACACAAAGAAATGGAATGATATTCCATGCTCATGGATTGGAAGAATAAATATTGTTAAAATGTCTATACCACCCAAAGCAATCCACTCATTTAATGCAACCCCTATTAAAGTACCACCAACATTTTTCACAGAACTAGAACAAACAATCCTAAAATTTGTAAGGAACCACAAAAGACCCTGAATAGACAAAACAACCTTGCAAAAGAAAAGCAAAGCTGGAAGTATCACAATTCCGGATGCCCAATTATATTACAAAGCTGTAGTGATCAAAACAGTATGGTACCAGCACAAAAATATAGACACATAGATCAAAAGAACAGAAGAGAAAACCCAGAAATGAACCTACAACTATATGATCAATTAATCTTCGACAAAGCAGGAAAGAATATCCAATGGGAAAAAGACAGTCTCTTCAAGAAATGGTGTTGGGAAAACTGGACAGCAACATGCAAAAGAATGATACTGGACTACTTTCTTCACTATACTTTTATTTAGAAGGTTGCTGTGTTTTTGGACTGAGGTTTTCAAAAGAGCCGGGTAAGCAGCCTTACTAAGTCACTTGTAACTGAAACCCAGATTTAGTTGCCTGTGTCTCCTGTAGTGAATATCTGGTCTGCTCAGGGCATAATGCCATGTTAATGCTGATTTTGTATTTATCAGCATGGCTCTTAGCTATGGCAATCAATAAGACATACCCTTCTTTTGGTAATGGCTGCATTAAATGGCATCTGTCCCTTTGCATTAAGAAATCACATTGTACTTGTCTTTCAATTGACCGAAATAAAAAAGCATTTCCAACAGCTGTACCTCTTTCACTAATGCTGCTTTTTCTTTTAGGCTTAGCCCTGAAAAGGCAGATAAGATAATGGGAATGGGACTCCTAGTTCCCTCCCCTTGCCCACCCTTTACATGGGCACTGACCATGGAACTAAATGAATAAATGAGCTTTTCAGACATAAATGTCATATGTGGCACTTCAGGCATACAGGAAAGTTCTAGAAGTCTTTTCCCCAAGTCATCTCTCCACTTAGCAGTGTCAGAGAACTCACCCAACAGATGTGATTGAGTCTAGGGGCCTGAGGAAATGGAACATTTGTGTTATAGGTTTCTATTTTTTATCCCCGGGCCTTGGATTTAGGTCCAACCTGATTTGGGTAGGTCCAAGGCTGGATTACAGTTATAATCTTCATTAACAAAGTAATATTATGTATCTTCCCATATCTGATTAATGGATTATTACCTTATATATATTGCAATTTTATCTATGTTTCTTAAGCCATTAATCATTTAGCCTTTCCCTCAGGCATGAGACAGGGCTTTACTTTTGTGCTTTTTGAGAGCATTCTTTTGACAGAGTAAGTCATAAAAGCTCAAGTGTATTCATTCTCTTTTCAATTTGTGAATCCGATCCACCATAAAGCATGCTGACTACATAAAGAAAGGAACTGTGTAAAAAGCAAGTATTATTAATGTAATACTTCCCCAGGCACATTTGCCAACCAAAATATTAAGCTCCCTTTAAGGAAATGCTTGGGAATTACTAGTTTATCATTCAGTTAAGGGTTTATGTGTGTAAAACTATTCCAACCGAGGCTAATGTCCCCGTAATGTAATGTCATATATAGTCTTCCAAGAGGGGTATTTTGAGGTCTGCAATTCCCCCTGTTTGGGAAGTGCCCTAATTTTTCTTAATTACAGGAATACCAGGAAAGTGTGTTTTTAGCATAGTAGGCCAGTCTTGGATACAATTTGTCAGCGATGCCTTTATGCTGAAAATATAAACACCTGAATGGAAGGGTGACTATTCACCACTTTTCTGTTTAAACACGTTGCCCGTATCTGCTACAAAAATAGATGAAATAAACCAAAATGTTCATTTAAATCCCACTAAAAACCACTGGCCCAATTTGTTTTTCAGAAAAGCTTAGATTATTACTTATAGCTTAACTTCCCTCTCCCACTCTGCTCTTTCTTTGCTTTGAATTCAACCCTTGGAAAATCATCTGTCCTTTTTCGGGCTAAAATTGGAAGCCCCGCCCCTACCCCACCTTCCAGCCCCTGCCCCCAAGCAAGGTCTTACCACGCAAGGTAAGTTTGTGGCTGGACAAGGCAGGGCTGACCCCATCCACGCTCCTGGAGGGGGCTGGACCAGCACTGCTCCCAACAATGCAACAGCTGTCACAGACCAGCCTCTTTCTTTCCCAGCAGAACACCGAGGGGGCTGAGTCTCTCTAACCGCCCTGGGCATCTATATTTTTTTTTTTTCTCTGAAAGGGCAGGTGGCCCTAATGCCTCCTGACTCCCGTCTATCCTTTCCCCCTTCGCCTGCCCATCCCAAAGCAGTAAGTTAGTCACTTGAGGATTTGGACATGAAATATGATGCAAGAGCAGGCAGGGAAATCTTAGACGTGGAACAAAGCCATTTGAGAATTATTGCATCAGCCTAGGACTTTGATTTTGTGTGTTTGCGTCTTAAATGCTAGTTACTATAGCTACCATGAACAGCAGATGTAAAGGTGATAGTGGAACCATGCGGTGGTTTTTTAGGGGGTGTGTGTGTCACGTTTTCTTTTTGAGCTTTTCTTGCACTGAATGTTAAGTCAAGGACACCTACTTTAATTAATGGTTAGATTGGAATTAAAAATGAATCATGGTCAGCCACCTGACATTGATCATCTGTGACCTTAGAATTCCAATATTCCAGTTTTCTGCCAAAGGTAGAAGTGTGCATGTTACAGAGCTATTCAGGAAGACAATCTTAACCTATTTTAAGACTTACCAACATTGGGGGCACCTGGGTGGCTCAGTCAGTTGGGCGTTCGACTTCAGCTCAGGTCACGATCTCGCGGTCCGTGAGTTCGAGCCCCGCGTCGGGCTCTGGGGTGATGGCTCAGAGCCTGGAGCCTGCTTCCGATTCTGTGTCTCCCTCTCTCTCTGACCCTCCCCCGTTCATGCTCTGTCTCTCAAGTAAATAAACGTTAAAAAAAAAAAAAAGACTTACCAACGTTGTTATTTATTCTGATTTAAATGCCCAAGGTCAGATTTATCTTATTAAGTTTAATATTTAAATATTTTTTTAATTTTAGAGAGTGGGGGAGAGGGGCAGAGGGAAAGACAGAGAGAGAGAGAGAGAGAGAGAGAGAGAGAGAGAGAATCCCAAGCAGACTCCATGCTCAGCACAGAGCCCGACTCAAAGCTTGATCCCATGACCCTGGGATCACGAGTCAAAATCAAAATCAAGTGTCAGCCACTCAACCGACGAGCCACCCAGTCGGTTTCAACATGCCCCTAAGTTTAATTTGAAGGAACAATTGGTAGCAATCCCCCTGCTCTCTCTTTTTAAATAATTAGATTAACATTTTTTCATATCATTAGACATTGCAAAAACTCAAGCCTCTGAACCATAGGGTCTCACACAGACATTATAAAGACTTCATAAAAGCTGGAGACCAACTTGTATACCTGGATGGTATTTCTGTGTTTTGTGATCTATTTTCTCTTTAGTGGCCTGCATATTGTCTAAACTCCTTGTCTAAATTCCTTTCCCTTGAATTACCCAGTTCTATTGTCAGAGGCCATGCTGTTGGTGAAATTTCACTTTAGTAAAGCCTGCCCTGCAAAACCAAACAGTACAGAGACTTATAAAAGAGCACCTCGAACTTAACAGAGAAGCAAAAGCCAAAGATTCACTGCTCCTGATGGAAATGATTACCAATTCAAGATTCCCCACAGAGAAGCCTCTCTCCATGATGCATGGAAAAGTTTCCAGAACATAATCTAATAATAGCAAAAATAAATAGAAATACTAAATAAATACTCCAACAAACTCATTGCTCACATCACGAATGGAAATCCAGGGTGCTGACAGTGTGCGGGGTTTTCCTGCGACCCAGTGCAAGCATGAGGTACGCACCCAATCTTGTGATATCGCATCAAGGTGTGGAATAGCATTGTGCTTTTTTCCATGTGGAAAAAGTGATGTACAGAGAACGGATGTGGCTTGCCCAAGGTTGTCTCGTGCAGAGGCGAGTCTGTGATGGACACAAGCACCCTAGTGCTCAGCTGAGGCTGGCTCTTTAGTTACACTGCCCTTTAGTTACACGTAAACTCTTTTTTCACTGTGAAACCTTATTACGCTTGCCTTACACCTCGCAGAGCCCGGTCTGGTGATCAGAAAATAATTATTTTAACAATAGCTTTAAGAAGGTATGCCAGCTGTGGGGCTCCTGGCTGGCCCAGTTGGTGGGCCGTGACTCTTGATGTCAGGTTGTAGGTTTGAGCCCCATGTTGGGTGTAGAGATTCGTTCAAAAGTAAAATCTTAAGAAAAAAAAACGTATGTCAGTGATGTGTGTTCGCTATAGAAAGATTGAAACTATATTCCAGAAAAAAGAATATGAAATTCAGCTATCATTCTGTCATTTGCATTTTAGTGCATGTCCTTTTAGACAGTTTCCTTGTAGTATTCGTCTACAGATAATGTAGTTTTTAATTCGGTTTTTAATTTTTAATATGCAATTTTATTTTTTACCAAAATGGGGATTGTATAGTACATAATTTTATTATTTTGCACATGTAGATTGCTAATGTACAAATATGTTAATAAATATACTTGTACAACTTCACTTTTAATGGCTAATACAGAATTCTATAACTATTAACTACTTTTTAATGAATTATTAGTTTATGAGGTAGAAACGCTGAGAAATACCAGGGTGACTATTTTTGCAATTAATGTTTGCACACATCCTTAATTACAAAGACTTAATTATTCATTGATTAGTATCAGTCTAATGATGTTTTTAAGCCTAGCAACTTACAGACCCTGTGTGCCATAAAAGCACATTCCTTCTGAAGGATCCATATCCCCCCTCCCTAGGGCACCACATAAATAGTTATCTGTTGAAAGTGACCTCGAACTTTGCAGTCATTTCTGTTTTGGCAATAAAGGCAGGCAGGATTTTCACATCGGGGAGATAGGAGAGATGAAGAGTTGAAAGTCCCGGCTAAATAAAAAGATTCTTCATTACTGGAAGAGTTCAGTTCCATCCCATACATGGATTCTGAACAGGAATGTTCTCTAAATGTCAACGTTATCAAAAACACTACCCGTACAAAGGTACAAATTGTGGGGAATAAACTGTGAAGGTCAGATGATCTGCTGAGAAGCCACATGGAGAAAGAAAACTCCTGACGACAGAATCCCGTCCACCAGCAGATCAACCCTGAAATACAAACCTTCATGCAACCTTCTAGGAACTGCAAATCTCCTTGATCTTTCTGCCTGCAGTGTTTTGGAGATGTTTACAATAAAACTGTAACCTAAGACTTGCCTTTCAGGAAAAGAATAACTGGTAACCCAATCCTAGAAAGCTGTCCGCACTGGGCTTTTTAAATAGTAAGCGAATGGAAGGATTTCCCTCTCACCATGCCCCATGAAGCAAAGGGGAGAGGGAGTCACATACATCCAGTGTCTTCTTACAAGCTGGGTGCTGTGGTAAATACGTGCATCATCTCGCTGTTTCTTCCCAACCACCTCATAAGTGACTCATTGTTATTCCATTGTATGTAGGGGAGAAACTGAGATTCAGGGAGATTAAAACATTTATCCCCAGTCATATAGTTGGCTAGTTGCAAAGACTACATTTGAACACATTTCTACCAAACTGCAGATCCCATGTTTTTTTTCTACCACCCTTATGTGTTTAAAACACATTTTCTACGTCGTCCAATTTTGGTAATTCTGCTTTGAGCACAGGCCTCAACCATTCAGGGGGCTGTGAGTTGGGATTCTCCTTCCATATGGTGGCTGCCCTCAGAATAGAGACATGAGGTCACCTCTAGTTTGACTAGAACTCTACCTCCTTCAGGTGACTCCAAATTCTGAAAGGCACAGAAGCCTGTGTACTTTATAAGTGGCATTCGTGTGGGAGCCTTTCAACTGGGTGCTATTGATGGTGGTCATCTGAGAGAAGGGCTGGTGATGTACTCGGTTTTCTTCACGAACTTGATGAGGATCCAAGTCCCTCATTTCAACTTTCTATTCAGAGAAAGAGGCTTGGAGACAGCCACATGTTGAGGAAAACACTCATGAAACTCTGATGAGGACTGCAGAATAATAGTTAAGTATCATTTCAACATCGCTAGGATTCCAGTAACTCAGTCGAGTAGGGACAATCTTAACGACAATAATTGAAAGCAATAAAAGTACTTAGCCTTTATTAAGCTCTAACATGTTCCAGGTACGGTCTAAGCATTTTATACCCATTCTGACCCCAACTGGTGTACTGGAATTCAATTCTGGCACTAACCACCCAAAGTTAGCCCAGACCCTGCAAGTTAAGGGCTCAGTTCTCCACAAGACTGCCCTCACTTCAGAGGTCAGCCACACCTTGGGGGGTGTCTAGGCCTGTGCTTCTGACTGACTCGCTACAAATTTGGGCGTTCCCACAATGCCCGCAGGTTTGATAATTCACTAGAACAATGCACAGAACTCAGGAAAACACTATACTTAATTATTAAAGTTTTACTGCAAAGGACACAAATCAGGACCAGTCAAGTGAAGAGACATGGGTGAGGAATGAGAGGATCCCAAATGCAGAGTCTCCTTGTGGAGTCTCCAAAAAAGCCAGGAGATTTGGCTGATATCCCATGCTCTAAAGCCCCAACCCTCTAATCACACGTTTGGTCTTTTTGGTAACAGCCCCTATCCTGAACCATCTCTATCTTGATAGAACGAATTCGGGGGCGACCCAAAAGGCTCATGAATAACAAAGACATTTGGGAAATTCCAAGGGTTTTAGAAACTCCCAGCCAGAAATCCAGGACAAAGAACAGAAAAATTCGTTATTATCCGACAATACACATTATTTAATTTGCCCCTTATAACCTTTCTATGAGGTAAGAATTATCTCTGTTTTACAGGTAAGAAAATTAATGTTTAGAAGAGCTATACATCTAGTCAATGATAGAGCCAACATTCAAGCTCAGGTCTTCCTGGCCTTAAAATCTACCATGGATCTATTTTAATCATTAGGTAATCCTGCCTTCTATGTAAGCCCCTATTTATTCTTACAAATGCTTGTGTATGAGAGTGTGTATACACACACACACACACACACACACACACACACACATTCAGAAGCTCGTCATTTAACTACTATGGGAAAGTTTGAATTGAACGCCAATATCCATTCCCCTTTGAGCAAGAAGAGCCACTGAGTTTTAGATTTTCCCACACACCTTTGTATCTAGTGGTGGGGATACATGATGTATGTAATTTCTGGGGCATGTCTTTGAAAAAGAGGTTGGTTGCCCTCCACTTTGTCATTTCTTGCTTTTCATAGTTGGCATATGGTCTGGTACTAGTGAGCCGCTGTCAATCATGAAGATGAGAGCAACATCTTAACAGGAAGCAGGGCAGCAAAATCAAAGCAACCTGGCTCCCTGTGTGACCTTGAAACAGAGCCCCCCACTTGCCCTGGAATGGCCAACTATGTCTGGCCGATAACATGTGAGAGAAATAAACCAATCTTACTTAAGCCACTGTAGTGTTGGGTTATAGTATCTTGATCTATATTCTAACCATCACAACTACCTGTATAAAGGTTCTTCGGCAGGGGCACCTGGGTTGCTCTGTCAGTTAAGCATCCAACTTTGGCTCAGGTTATGATGTCACAGTTTGTGAGTTGGATCCCTGCGTCAGGCTCTGTGCGGACAGCTCAGAGCCTGGAACCTGCTTCGGATTCTGTGTCTCCCTCTCTCTCTGCCCTCTGCTGCTTGGGCTCCATCTGTCTCTCTCTCTCAAAAATAAATAAACATTGAAAAAATTTTTTAAAAACTAAGAAATAAATAAAGGTTTTTCTGCAGACTTCTAGTATTGCATAATAACAGGAAGAGTGTCACTAGTTAGCATGCCTTCAAATGTTACTTGTATGCGGTATTACATCAGGCTCTCTCCCCTCCTGAGTGCTTTAGTTGTGGATTCCCCTTGATCTACCTTTTTATCAGCTTGAAATGCTTATATGCTGAACTGGTTGTTTGCATGATGAAACCCACAATTCCTTCTGTAAACATGCATTCTGCTATTCAATGACAGTCATATTTTTCCTTCTGTTGTGAAGCACGGTTGCTAAATCTCAAAATGGAGGGGGAAAATGCCATAAACTTTCCTTCCTGCCGTACTTTAGACTTGCACTCAAAATGCTGCTTGGCGCAACGTGATTGGTGCAGTTGCTGCCCTGTGTTATGGCACTGTCCCTAAGCTGAGTTTGTTCTAATGCTAAACTCAGCCAGCTTGGGTGGATTTTGGTCTTGGAGGTTAAAGTTTGACTGGAACCAGTACCCTGGTCTTTGTTTAAGACTTTTTTTTTTTAACGTTTATTTTTGAGAGAGCGTGTGCATGCATGCGTGTGCATGCGGGGTTGGGGCAGAGAGAGAAGGGGACAGAGAAGCTGACGCAGGTCGCAGGCCTCGAACTCACAAACCGCAAGATCATGGCCTGAGCCAAAGTCGGACGCTTGATGGACTGAGCCACCCAGGTGCCCCATCCTAGGCCCTTGTTTAAATTTCTTCTCAATAGGCTCAGATACATTTAAAAATAGAACTTAACCCAAAGTGCCTCATTAGAAAAGAAATAAGGAGTGTAAAGGACACTAGTTCACAATTTTTAAACTTATAAAATCTGCAACTGCTAAAAGGCCCCCCAACCTTGGCCTTTTAAAGCTCAACCTAATGTTTGTCCCAGTGAATTCTTTTATAGCTGCTCCTTAAAAATGAGTACTAACAACATGCTACAGAGCTGTTTCTGAATTGAGTTCAATGAAAAACTGACACACGTTTCCAAGCTGGCCACTGCTTTCCAAAAAGTCTTTTAAGGAAGTAGTTTAATTTATGTATAACTGAAACTTAGAGAAGAGAGTGTTTATTTACATAGTTTGAAATTCCCAAATTGCCTAACAGTACTTAAAACCAGAAAAAATGATTCTGTGTCAAGAGAAGACGAAATGAAGGACAACCAAAGTTTTCTTCGTACCTTCTTTCTGGGTTTCGGAAGGAACGCTTTATGGTAGTGGGTGAAAAAGTAACTCTCTCTGAGTTTTCCATATAAGATCATCAAAGCATAGTCATATTTATATGTGAAAGGCTGAGCCTAACCAGGGAAGAGTGAATTGGAATGGATGCACTATTACAGGAAGATGAGGAGGGATCCTTTCAAAGATGGGCTGCCCAATTGTTCCCCCTGTTTCTCTGTCATGGAGAAGGAAGGCCATGAAGAAGCCAGCCATGCTGAGGGCTCCTGAGAATTCCATTTCATTGTCTTTCTTTCCACATTCAATCTAACATATTCCTGTTTTATAATATAACATTAATATGAGCCACTTTATTTTTAAAATTTTTTGAAAGTTTCTTTATTTTGAGAGAGAGAGAGAGAGAGAGAGAACATGTGCATGTGGGAGGAGCAGAGAGAGGGAGGGAGAGAATCCCAAGCAGGCTCCACACTATCAGTGCAGAGCCTGATGTGGGGCTCGAACTCATGAACCACTCAGGTCATGACCTGAACCGAAACCAAGAGTCAGATGCTTAACAGACTGAGCCACCCAGGTGACCCAATATGAGCCACTTTAATTAATCAGCTAAGTTTTCTTAATTCCTAACTAAGGAAAATACTTTGAAATAGAATGGGGAAAATGAGAATGTAATATTTTAAAGTTTTTATTTATTTGTTTTAGAGAGAGAGAAAGAGCATGAGAGAGCAGGATAGGGGCAGAGAGGAGAGAGAAAATCGCAAGTAGAGCTTGAACTCACAAACTGTGAGATCATGACCTGAGCCAAAATCAAGAGTCGGACACTTAACCAACTGAGCTACCCAGGTGCCCTGGCATTTTATATTTTTCATTTTACAGGGTACTTGGGGAGAGTGATGGAGAGTAAAACCTACATGATATTTTAAAAGAGGCTGTGTACAACAGAAGACAACTTGGGGAGACTCAGAAGAGAGTGCTGTGAAGACAGCAGGTCCCAGGTCAAAAAGGAGACAAGAACGCAGCAAAGACAAGCTCCCTCTTACTCCAGTAAAATTTGCCAGGTCTCTGGTGGAGTCAGAGGTTCAACAATCTCTGGTTTGCCTGTTACTATAAAACTCCTTCACCCTAGCATCAACTATTTAAAGAACATACATGTAAAAACACAGAAAAAAAAATCGGGAGTTCACCTTTTGAATTATGAAAGCAGGGTTAAAAACAGATTAGTAAGACATATCAGATGTTGGTTACATACACGCTGGTTGTTGATATTAGAAATGCAAGTTTGTTGAATTAAAAAAAATAAATGGAAACATCCTTTCCTTTAAAGTTAGTGTAATTGTGGTGGGTTCATCTTTATAAAATGAGCAAATGAAGTGAATAACATCCCAACTTGGCTGAAATATCCAGGAAGTATCGCTGAAGTTCAAGTCAGTTTATTTAGACTCGACCTATTTAAAGAACTACTTTAGTTCTTCCTTTACTTTAAAGGTGAGATCAGTCATCCTGTCGACCCACGCATCTTTTTGGAGTTTCTCAACTCTATTCTATAGACAGAGATAACTGGTAGGCATCTGGGCTTAGAAAATCCCACCATCATTACAACACAAAAATGTCATTAATAAGTAAAAGTCTGATACGAGTTTTATGTACAAAGAAGACCAAACTGCTTGAGGGATGATCATCTATCCCTCTGTTGGTGACAGTCTCTTAGCCTTGGGCAAGAATAGGGTCAGCATCATCAAATATTTACTCAGTACCCGCAGGATTGCTGTTTCTGCACTGGGCCCCATGCCTGCTCTCTTCTGGTGCTTAAACAGAGTTGAACCTTTATCCCTCAAGGAAAATTGTAAGAAATCATTTCTGAACCAAACTCTAAAAATTAGTATTTTTTACATACTGACATCTATCCTATAACTCCCTTATATTGCAGCCAAATTCCAGAAGCCTAAAATTTAAAAAACAGCAAGAATAAGGCAGACTTGCTCTTTGAAACTAAATATCAGGTGATAGAAAACTTTCAGGCTATGACATGGTTTTTTTTTTGTTGTTTTTTTTTTGTTTTTTTTGAGTAGGGTGGGGAATGAGTGGGCTTGAGAGAAGCAGTCAGGGCTCTGGATTATCTATCTCTGCTATCAGTTTTATACATATACAGAAAATATATATGTGTATACATTTTATACATATAAATACATATACCTCGTTTAACGTTTTGTCTGTTTATGCATTTTTGAGAGAGAGAGAGAGAAAATGTGCAAGCCAGGGAGAGCCAGAGGATCCAAAGCAGGCTCCGTGCTGACAGCAATAAGCCCAATGCAGGGCTCAAAGTCACAACTGTGAGATCATGACCTGAGCCAAAGGTGGACGCTCAACCGAGCCACCCAGGTGCCCCTATACCATGTTTAATCTTTAGGTGATTCTATTGGGGATACTATTTCAGGTTTTTAATTTCGGGGGATATTCTTAAAGAGTCCTTCAATAAATAGTTTTATTCTCATTTTCATGAGTTGTATGGAATTCTACATCTTTATCAAAAGGCCCAGTGAAATCCCAATACTTGGGTCTTTTCTTCCTGAGGGATGGTTTATTTCAGTACTGTTCTTTCCTCTCTGTGTGAGACTTAAACTGGAGGCTCAGAAGGGTTGATTTAACCATGACAGTGTGGGCCTGACTGGAAAGAACATCTGCTTTCAGATATAGTGCCATCTCTGAGAGGCAGAGCCTACAGGAGTAGTGACCCTGAAACTTGAGTGTTCATAAAAACCACAAGGATAGCTAGTTAGAAACATGGAGCCGTGGACCCCACACCTAGAGGTTCTGATTCAATGGGGTTGGGTGGGTCAAAATAAATGACATTTTTAAAAATTTTTTTTAACGTTTATTTACTTTTGAGACAGAGAGAGACACAGCATGAACGGGGGAGGGGCAGAGAGAGAGGGAGACACAGAATCGGAAGCAAGCTCCAGGCTCTGAGCCATCAGCCCAGAGCCCGACGCGGGGCTCGAATTCGCAGACCGCGAGATCGTGACCTGAGCTGAAGTCGGACGCTCAACCGACTGAGCCACCCAGGCGCCCCAATAAATGACATTTTTAACAGTACTCCTGAGTGATTCTGCTGCAGGTAGTCTGTGGACCACACTCTGAGAAACACTAATCTAGTGGATTGCAAAATAAGTAACAGATGATAGTCAGGGATGGCAATTGGCAACAGGAATGTTGCCTCCTGGGAATGGGATGTTGTGGAAGATGGACAGAGCCTCAGCTGAAGAATTCAGATACAGAGAATATTCTGAGAGCTGAACTGGCAAGCAGTAGCAGGAGGAAAGTCCCAAAGACCCCGCTTCCCTGGCTGAGACAAGTCTCTGGCCTTTGGAATGAGGACTATTAAGAACAAGCCACTGCCGTTCTGGAGGACAGTGGACAAAGCCCGGGGAACCAGGCACCTGTCTGACCCTGGGCATCAGGTGGAGCATGGGACTTAGAGTAAAAAAAGAATCCCTGTTATGGGTTAAACTCTATCCCTTAGAAAAGATGTGTTGAAGTCTTAATTCCCACTACTTCGGAGTGTGACCTTTTTTGGAAATAAAGTCTTTATAGATGTAGTCAAGTTAAATGAGGTCATTAGGGTGGGCTTTAATCCAATGCAACTAGTGTTTTTATAAAGGGGAAATTTGGACACAGAGGCAGACGCATACGGAGGGAAGATGATATGGAGACAGGGGAAGCATAGCTATGTTACTGGGGCAGTTGATCTACGGGCTAGGAATTGTTGGCAAATGCCAGAAGCTGTAAGAGTCAAGGAAGGTTCTCTGCTTGAGGCGTCAGGGCAAGCATGGCCCTGCCAACACCTTGGTTTCAAACTTCTAGCCCCCATAACTGTGAGGTAATACATTTCTGTTGTTTTAAGCCAACCAGTGTATGGTACTCTGTGATAGCCCCTGGAAAACTAACACAAGCCTCATACTTCTTCTCATCTCTGTTGCCACTGCCCTGGCTCCAGCCACATGATCATCTGCAGCCTGGGCGAAACCCTCCTCTACAGCTTTGTTTTTTTCTCCTTCATTCTCCACCCTGTGGCTAGAGGACTCTTTCTAAACACAAACCAATCAGTTCGTTTGCTTGCTTAAAACACATTGGCTTCCCGGGGTCCCTGGGTGGCTCCGTTGGTTTAGCGTCCGACTACTGATTTCGGCTCAGGCCGTAATCTTACAGGTTGTGAGTCTGAGCCCCTTGTCAGGCTCTGCGATGACAGTGAAGAGCCTGCTTGGGATTCTCTCTCTCTCTCTCTCTCTCTCTCTGCCTCTCCTTCATGCGTGCTCTAGCTCTCAAAATAAATAAATAAATGAACATTTTAAAAAAAACCCAAAAAACAGGATGGCTTCCCATTTCTTTTAGGATAGAATCCAAACCCCACAACCCATAGCCCTGTTCCATCTAGCCCTGCCCATTTCCCCAACCTCATATCTTGTGATTTACCTTCTTTCTCTTACCCTTCACCTACTCACGTTCTACCTTCCCAAACTCAGTGTTCTCAGACGAAATCCTATTTCCTTCTAGCCTTTGTAGATACCGAATCCTCTGATGAGGACTCCTTCCCTTACCTCTCTTGCTACTGAAGTCATATCACGCTTTAGGTCTTATCTTGAATGTCATTTCCATGAACCTTGGTTCAGTGTCCTTTCTGAGTATCCACAGCATAGCTAGTGCCCCCATCAGAGCACCTGTTGTACTGGGTTGTCACTGACGGCTTGTTGGTGTTTGACCCACAAAATGTTAAGTTCTTTGACAAAGAACTTTGTCAAATAGGGATCAGGGATCAGACAAATAGTAGCTCCAGAATTTCCATAAGAGTGGATTTGAGTAGAAAATCTGGTTATAAGAAGGGCTAGAAATTTATTTGGGGTGGGGATTTATTTGGGGTGAGGAAGGCTAATGGAGACTGTGGGGTATCGAAAGCTCCCCAAAACTATTCCTTATATTGTCTTTGGCAGGAATCATGCCTATCTTGCTCACTGTGTGCCTGGAACATCATAGATACTCAAAAATGTTGAAGAACTGAATGACTGATTGAATGTATGGGAAGTCCCATGATCAATTCTTGCACCCAGGTCAGAGCCAGATGTGCGGAATCTCAAAAGGGACTAGGACATCTTAACAGCCTTCCTGCCTAAGGTCAGGATTGGTTGTGGGTGGCCCAAGCTGTTGGAAGAGGGGAGATGCAGAAACTGGGGACCAGGCTAAGCTCCTTTCTGAGAAAGGCTGACTAGTCATTCAGCATCAATTCCTCCGGCTTGGTCCTGCTTCTCATCGAACGTGCAGCTCATGTTATTGACTCTTCACGAGCTGCTTCTTTCTTCTGCAGCAAAATGAAAGGGCACCACTTCTCCAAGATGGCTGGTCTACATAAAAATGATTTTATTGATCTCTAAAGATGCCACACAGCAGTCATCCTCTTCTGGGCTTATCCTCTTCTGGGACATGGCTAATCAGGATCCCATGAAATGGTGTCTCTTTAGTAGGGAATGGTAACAGTTGCATTAAAAAGGGACATTAGGGGCACCTGGGTGGCTCAGTGGGTACAGCGCCTGACTCTTGGTTTCAACTCAGGTCAGGTTCTCGCAGTTTGTGGGTCCGAGGCCTGTGTTGGGGTCCATGCTGGCCGTGTGGAGCCTGCTTGGGATTCTCTCTCCCTCTCTCTCTGCCCCTTCCCCACTTGTGCGCACTCTCCCTCTCAAAATAAATAAATACGCTTTAAAAAGCAAATAAAAATGGACATTAAAATGAAAGGAATAGTAAGGGAGAATAAACATAACTGGATGTTGGACAGTGAAAGCAAACTTTGGAGGAGGAATTTATACTGAGCAGGAAGAAATCTAGCAAGAATCCTGACAATCATATCGTCAGACAGCCAACAGGTATTTATCGAGCATCTTCATAGAGTACTGTTCGAGAAACTAAGGACACAGAAAGGGGCAAGAACTCCCACAGGTGCAGTGTGTACATTAATGGAGTATATACAACAGGAACAGTCGTGTGTAGCTGACATATTTGGAAGGAGACTGGGACAGAGGGAGAGGCTGCAGCCAGGTAACATTGTAGGTTTCCTGCCTTTATGTTTTCCCACAGGACTGAAGGCTAAACTCTAGGTCAGACTGGTTTCATTTCAAGTACCAGCTAAGAGGGATAATAGCTCAGAATGACAGTAGCTGGTGTTGAGGAGACTGCTGAGAGTATCTCTATGCTCTTTGAGAAAATGGTGCCAGATCGTTTAGTGACGTCTGCCAGTTAAGGCGGAGGGACAGGAGGGAGAACAAGGGCACCATATATTTGCACAATTTTTCCTGTTCTAGATCGCTGGCAGATATCTGAGTATCCTCTGGGGATTTCAGCCTTTAAGACCTTCTTAACTGTAAGCTACAAGTTTGCTCTGCCAGCCATTCTGGTGATGAGACGGTAGATTGTGTCTTCTAATTTGAAAAATAAGGGATTCAGTTAAAAATGCACAGATATTTATCCTACTTCAATAAGACTGCTCATTAATAATCAAAGAAAGTGAAACAAGCAAAATACTCTTTTTAAAAGCTATTAAATATTAAAGCAAAAAGAAAATTCGGGGAAATGTATACTCCCATACAATACTGAAGTAAGCACAATTTGGTATAACCTTCCTGGAAAGCCATTAGGAAATATATATATATATATATATATATATATATATATATATCAAGAGCCCAGAATGTTAATATCCTCTTAGTCAGTGATTTCAATACCCTAAATTTATCTTAATCATATAATCAACTTGGCTACATGGATTCACGTTTAAAGATATTTAACACAGCATGTTTTTTGATGACAAAAAGTTGAAAATAACCTAAATATCTCAAAATACGGGATTGACTAAATAAATAATGTTAGGTGCATTTAATAGAATAAAATGGGACCCATGAAAAATCTTTAAAAATTATTTTTTAAAATGTGGATATTACCTATTCAGTGAACATTACAGGCTACAAAGCATTATATGTAGTATGATTGTCATTTACTAAAAACATCTTTAATGGTGTGTGTCTTAAGAGTGTGTGATAAGCACACACACACACACACACACAACTGAAATATACCCAATGTCAACAGTGATGATTTCTGGATTCATGTGAATTTCAATTCTTTTTGTTTTTCTGAACTTACCAATATTTTTCAAATTGAAATGTAAATGAAGGAAAGAAAATAATGGCTTCTTAGGAATTCACCCATGCTCTAAGTCAGCTCTGGGTGGTTTAGCAGTCTCCAGCCAGGACTGAGCAGAATTTTTTTTATCATAGTTTGTTACTTCAGTGTGTCATACAAAACATGCTACAAATGATCCCCCTCCCCTGTTTTTATAGACAAAGAGACTAAACACTGGAGGGAAAGAAGGGGCATAAATAATTAAGGTAAAGTCAGGCTGCAAGTCATTGGCAAGATCTTAAAGAAAGTTCGAGGCTCCAGTTCCCTAGTCCCAAACTTAAAACACACTCTGTTTCATTATTCAAGCTTGTTCGGCTGTCACATGCCCTCTAATCAGTCAGGACTCAGTCTTTGCAGAATTAGATCCTGAATGAAAAGTTTTTGTCGTTGTTTTTCCTTTTGTCTCAGCTGCTGTTGTTGAAGTGTTCTCCTCTGCGTCAGACTAAATGACTTTCCAACTTCAAAGGGCCCCCTCCCATTTTCTGTGACGATGGGATACTTACAGCTCCAAGAACTTCATGGAGCCATTCTTTCCCAGGCGACATCAACGTTAACTTTGTTAACATGTTAGTGTTGACCTGTTACATATTAATCATTGGCATTTTTTTTATATCAAGGTAACAGATACTGCTAGTTCTAGATACTGTAAGATTGTTATCTTACCTGTTACACACATGAAAATGACAAGTTGTTTTCTTTTTTTTTAAATCCAAATAATGCAATTAATTCCATCACATTGGTAGAGCGGGTTCTGGGTCTAAAGGCAGCCTACTTACGGTGTAACAAAGAAGGAAAGAACAGGCCGGGAAGCACAGAAATCTGTCCATTCTTTGTTTGATTTAATCGTTGACTTGCCCATAATTCAAGTTTTTTTGTTTTTTTTTTTTTTCACTTTCTCAGAGACCCAGTGTCTCAACCGTAAAACAGAATAATTTATGTCCTTCACATAAAACACTGGGTTGGGGTAGGCAGCCCATTCCAAGTGGAGATTAGTTCAAAGTGACACAAACACCTTACAAGTCCTCTCAGCTTCTTAAAGAAGTGTATCAGATAGTAAGATGTTATTAAATTACTTTAATACTTGAATGAAAATAATACGAGTATAACTTGCATAGAACTTGCTTACAAAGTAATATGGTAAAGTAAAAATGTATTCTCCAATGAATTTGTCAAATGTTAAGTTCTAAAAAGCCCATCCAGGTATTTAATATATAAGGTAACATTTAATATAGACAGGGTGGTTACTTTGAATTCTCTAAATTCAAATAGTACAATATAAAAATTAAAAGGTTTTCCTTAAGGTACAGAAATTGAGATGAGAGTCCACAAATTAAAAATGTATCACAAATAGCATTGATTTCAAAACTGGTGGGCTCAGTGGATCATTGACGTTGTTGCTGGGCTCATGATAGTTTCGTTTTAGCCATTTAGGCAAATGAAAATACGTGCTCTGTCTATTCAGGTCTAGTCTTGAATAATACTAGTCTTGAAATAAATGTGAGTACTGAATTCAGTAAAGTCTGTGGGCATCTATCCTTTATACAACATGCTCCTGTTCCTTACATAAAAGTCACTATGGGATGTTAAGCATTCACTATCTTGAAACACTCTTATTATGACTTGGAATTTAAATAGAAAATTAGGTCAAGTGATGCTGGTGTTCTGAATCTAGTTAAACACATACTTTCGAATTTATAGGAATACCAAATGTCTGGCTTATACTTTTTTAAAGCGAGTAAGACTCCCCAAACCTTCTTCTATCAGGAAAGTAGTTTATTCCTAATTCCACACAGGCTTTGATGACATTGACTTCCACTGCTCGATTTGTGTGGTGCTAAATAGCTTTTTAAGGGCTAAATCCAAAGGTTTCTTTATTTATTTAAAAATTTTTTATTTTATTATTTTTTGAAGTAGGCTCCATGCCCAGGGCAGAGCACCATGTGGGGTTTGGACTCGCCATCCTGCGATCGAGACCTGAGCTGAGATCAAGAGTCGGACGCTCAACCAACTGAGCCATCCAAGCACCCATAAAGGTTTTATTTTTAAATAATCTCTATGCCCAACATGGGGCTCAAACTCACAACCTCAAGATAAGAGTCTCAGACTCTGCTGACTGAGCCAGCCAGGTGCCCCATAAGTCCAAAGATTTATATTTGGAACTCTTCTGCTTGGCTTCCTTGCATCATTTCCTTCTTGGAACCCTTTCCACAGTTCTCCTACCGCTCAGTGCTCTGCTTCTGATGTCCTCTGCTGGTTCCTCTTTTTTTGCCCATACTGTAAATACTGGTGTTTCATGGGTTCCAGTTTGTGAACTTTTTCTCCTCTCTCTACACTGTCTCTGGGTGGTTTCACCCGTTCCCTTGACTTCGACCTCTATGCATATGGTCGTGACTCCTACCTATGACGGTCTTCAGCTCTGCTTACCTAGTTGAATAACCTCAGGTGCCCAAACTGGATTCATTATCCTGCTGTCTCCTCATCAACTTGTTCTTGGCCTTTTTGTCTCCCTATTTCCCCACTTCCATTAATGTCATCACTCAAGCTCCAAGCTAGAGGACAGAGTCATCCTCGATAACTCCTTCTCCCTCAACTCTCATTATCCTGCTTTGCGTACACTGTTACTAATTCTATCATAAAACCAAAATTTAAGTTTGATTCCTTGTCTCCACCTCCGTTGCTACTATGTAAGCGGAGGTCTTCTCCTGTCTTGCTTGGACCACTGCAATAGCACATTAAACTGTTTCCCCGCCACCAGTCTCTTCCCCACAGAGGTCATCTCCCACTCCACTACAAGGGTGAGCTTTCTAAAAAACAAAGCTGATTATATTCTAAAACTTCCATTGATTCTCTGATCAATAGAAGCATTTGACTGAATGGGATTCTTTAGTAAAACATTAATATTGCATAATGGGTAAGAGTCTAGATTCACGAGTCTGGCATAGTTTGACTCAGGAGTTTTTTATTATCTAAGTGACCCCGGGCAATATCTCTAGGCTTTGGCATCTCTGGGCATCTGTACTTTGCTTTGGTTTAGGCACTACCTAACTAAATGAGTTCCAGAAACAGAAGATAATTTCCAAACGAATGAAATTAATTGAAATCTGCAATAATTCTGGTTGCATTCAATATGTTTTCACTTCCAGAAGGTTGATCAAGATTAGAAATGCTCATATATTTGGTTATAACCTTTAAAAGGACTGAGCTATTTCTCAGAGCGTTACACTTGAGATACTAGCTCATCATTCTTTACTCCACTTCCAGATAAATTTCTTATACACAGCTCTGTAGTCATAAATCATTCTGGCATCCCAGGCCTGGACTCTCCAGAGCCATAGATCATCACCTGAACATAATTCTCAGATCTCTGGGTGCCACTCTGCATATTGCAGCCATGCATTACTTTGGCCTCTTCTTTACTGTCTAGAAATTGGTGTCTCCACGTGTATATCTTCAGTGATTCCTTTTTTCCATTTTTGGAGAGAGATTTCTCAGTGAAGACCAGTGACACCTCTTTTCTAATTTTTATTTATAAGATATTGTGAGGCATCCACAGTTCTGGCATCACCTTTCAATGAACTTAAATTAGAATCATAAAATAGCAGAACTAGAAGGGGTCTTCAGAGATCATCTGATCCAGCCCTCTGCCCTCCAGCAGTATTTCTACCACTCCAGTGAATTTGGACCCAATCCTGGGAACACAAAAAACAAAACCCCAAACTCTGAGGCGCCACTAAATTTTAGTATAGCAACTTGTCCTTGAAAGAATGGCACAAGAAGGAACCACCCCTTTAGTGTTGGAGAATCCAATAAGGGAAGTCAAGCAAAGTCAAAGCAGGACCTGGCCAGTAGGCCAATTTTCAGAGGGTGTTCTCTGCTCTTCATGGACTTTGCTCAGCCATGCAGGCTGGTACAGAGCTCTGTTCTCTCCCTACTGGAGCTGAGTTAGACATTGGACCTACCCCACAATCCCTCATTGGCAGAGTTGGGCTGAAGGATTGTGAAGGGATAAGAACGTCAGTGATCATCGCCAATATTCTTGAATTAGAACCAGACAACTTTAAAGATTCACTGATCTTAAAGAGATGATCTGTCCAAGTAATTTACTGACCACAGATAAAAATTCTCCTAAATTCATTTCTTAGGGCCCTGGATATTCAAATCTTTCTGCCTCCATCCTTAAATCATGTTCTTTTTAATAATCATTTTATTTACTCTAAAAGGATTATGCAAGTGAATTTATAGGGAAATAGTGAAGGACAAATTGTATAAGAAAGTCACATAGTTTCCTCTCCCTTAGTGTTACTTTTTCACGGTTTGGACAACAAGACACTGTGGCTTATGTGGGATGATTGAAGGGCCACACAGCTCCAGTTGTCAGTGTGGGGACGGCCCTTTTCATCATGGGTTTCCTTTTTCAGTGCTTATGGTGTGTTTGTCTCTTTGTCTTTCATCCACCATGGGAAGATGTGTGTGACTAGTAGGGGAAATGCTTGTAGCCCCTGCGGGCAGCATCATATGACAAAACTGGTCTTTGGAAACTTCAGTGTTTAATTAGTATCAAAGAAATGACAAGCATTCCTGGGATTTTATAAGAAAATACAGCTTTATGGGAAATTGCAGGTTATTTTTTTCTCCTTGATTAAAATTTATTCTGAGAATGAAAACAAACTCTAAATCTGCTTAATCTAAAACTTGCTATCACAACTCTCTCTCTATGGGACACGGTATTTGACTTTATGAAGACTTCCTATCTTCATAGATCTCTATTCCATCTTTAATGATCTATTATCCCTCTCTGTGAGACTCTTTGTCTCTACTTCTCTTCCCAACCTAGTTTAGATTTTACTGCGCATCATTCTAATCCTCCCTGTGAACTCCCTTGCCAGTCTGTCTTTGTTTGCACCCAGATGGATGAGTGGTTCTTAACCGGAAGTTGCATATCCCTGGAGAACTTCCTCTCAACAGAAATGTCCAGACTAACCATCAGGCTTATGGAGCCCAGGAGGTAGTCTACTCACGTGTGTGAGGGCGTCCAAAAACTTGTAATGACACAAACCCTGGTTAAGAACGACTGCTCCTACCAAAGCCCAATGCTGGCACATCTAGCTCTGTCTCTCCTCTGTGATTGCACCAGGCAGTTAAGAAGAGCTAGGAAATTATCACATAATACACTGAGTGTTATCACTACGGTTTCATGATCACCAGCCTCAAGTGGGCACCCAACGCAGCTCATGCACCCTACCACGTTTTTTTACTTGAGTGACTCACCAACTCTCCATAATTGCTGGTTCAAATCGCCCACAACCGTGGTCTTCTCTTTTCCACTTCCCTTTGCAGTTTCAGTAGATGATTGATTGTGCCTCTGATATGCGAAGTGCACAATCTATTCACAAAGAAATTTACAAACTTTGTTGTATAGGGGCGCCTGGGTGGCTCAGTCGGTTAAGTGTCCATCTGACTTGATTTCAGCTCAGGTCATGATCTCACAGTTTGTGAGTTTGAGCCCCGAGTCAGGTTCTGCACTGACAGCATGGAGCCTGCTTGGGATTCTGTCTCCCTCTCTCTTTGCCCCTCCCCCACTCATGCTCACGCGTGCTCCCACACGTTCTCTCTCTCTCTCTCTCTCTCTCTCTCTCTCTCAAAATAAATAAATAAACTAAAAAAAAAAAAAAACTTACTTGTACCTGCACCCTTCTCTTCCCCCCTTTTGAGTGAAGGAGGAACTTCTATCCAGGGCTAATCCTTTCCCTTGTTCCCTGGATCTCATCCTTTTCCACCTGCCCTCAGAGTCAGGAGTTGGAATTCAACCAATATACTTTTTACTAAATATCTTGACTTCTCAGAGTGTTTTACACATTTGGCCATTCCGTCCTGGAGCCATTCTTTTCCCTTGGCCTTGATGAGGCTGTACACTCTCTTTGTTCCTTTTGTACTCTCTCTCCCAAGTCTTCCTTACTGGTTTCCCACCTAACCTTTAAATGCTGACAGTTCTCAGAACTACACTTCACCATTTGAAGTTCCGCTCCCCATTTTCTTCTAATCTCCATGTCTGTATTATAGTGGGCGTGTGTTTAGTTATAGGAACTTGGGTGTGCAAAAATATAACAACATTTCTTATATTTTTATTTCTGCAGATGGTGGTAACTCAATCACTTTGACTTGGGGTTTCTCAGCCTCAACACTATTCGCATTTTGAGCAGGATAACTCTTTGTTGGGAAGCCTGTCCCGTGCCTTGGACCATGTTTAGCAGCATCCCTGGCCTCTGCTGACTAGACAGATGCCAGCAGTCACTTCTCCACCCCCATTGTACCAACCAGAAAATTTCTCCAGACATTTTCAAGTGTCCCTGGAGGGGCAGAATTGCCCCGGTTGGGAATCGCCATATCCAGTTTAAAGTCAGTCTCTTTAGAGGTACATACACATTTCCTCACTTCGCCTCTTCCCAGTTCTCCTTCCCATCTCCCCAGGAGGGGTCAGAGGCTGTGGGGGATTTGTGTTTACTCTTGGCATTGAAAGAGAAACCTTTGGGCTACAATCGCTTCTCTGCTGGCATCCAGTGTTGACAGTAACTCAAAGCCTATTCACACAACAGGCTCGCCTCAGGGCAATTGCTCTGCTGGGTTCAGCTTTCTCCCCTATTGACTCTTTCTGATTCAACTCTGGCTGCTGGCTGCTGAGCTTGTGAAACTCAGCTTTTCCCATCACTTCTCTGGCGCTGGCTGCCCAGCCTGCAGCCTGTACCGGGGGAGGCCTTCTCCCTCCTCTGTAACCCGGCACTGTGGTCAAGGCCTTGATCACACAGGGCTTCCTTCAGGTGCTGCAGGTGTAGGAGACTCACGGTAGCATCTGTGCGCAGTGGATCCATCTCACTTCCTTTCTCTCTGCACGTGCTCCATCTTTCCCGTCTTACTGTGGCTACTCGGTGTTGGCCTGGGGCTCGCTGGAAGGCCATTTCCTCCCAGCATCTCAGACAGCATGCTGGGCACCAGTCCCCTCCAGCCTTGTCTTCCCACATCTTTCTGGGGCTTGCCGTCAACACCCTCTGGGGATTTGGACACAGAGGTGGCAGCTCGAGGGCCCTTCTACAGAGACACACGTCCTTCACTCCCTTTCAGTCTTTCCACCCTCCCGTCTCTGCAGCTCTGTCCCTGAAGTGTTCCCTCTTTCCCTCTGTGCTTGAGGAAAACTACTCTTGTAATCAGATACTGTGCTTTATCATCTAAATACTATGCCCTGAGCACCTCATGTTCTTTCCTTTCCAGAGCTCAAGAAATCTTTTCTTTTTTCCCTCCCAAACATGCCTCCGCCAGAGGTTTAAAAACCTGTTTTGGAATTCAATAGAGGGTTTTGAGACTACTATCTGATTCTTTCATTCTTCTTGGCATTTTTGGTGTCCTTTCTTTCCTGGGGGCAATATGCCTCAGCTTTAAGATTCAGCATAAATGAGGGGCGCCTGGGTGGCTCAGTCAGTTGAGTGTCCGACTTCGGCTCAGGTCATGATCTCACCGTGTGTGGGTTCGAGCCCCACTTCGGGCTCTGTGCTGACAAGCTCAGAGCCTGGAGCCTGCTTCCGATCCTGTGTCTCCCTCTCTCTCTGCCCCTCCCCCGCTCTCACTTTGTCTCACTCTGTCTCTCAAAAAAAAAAAAAAAGATTCAGCATAAATGATAGAAGGAGAATAAACATAAGTTATCAAGAAGGAAAGATATAAAATACTATTCTCACTACATGCATCTGATTGCTTAACTGTTGCACTTTACTTTGCAAAAGCCGTTTACAGGGCTCACTAAACATTTCATTTCCATCAGAGCTTCATCTCCTTGGAGGTGGAAGATAAAGTTACCTGTTGCTGCCCTTGAACGGGAATTAGAGAAATGGGGTCACCAGGAGCTAACTACTATTATCTTCTTCCAAACTTTGCAGTGGATCGTGCCATAAAGCAGCTTGAGTCATCAGACATCAGCTCTGAGAGGTGCCACTGGTATAGACCCTTCAGTCTCTGTGGATATGGCCAATAAAAGATTTGAAGGGAGTGTGAAGTGTGTATATATGCGCTTAAGAAGTCATTGGCAACGCCTGGTTCTTTCACTGCCAGTAATAGTCATTCACTTTTTCCCTATAATTCTATTCAGCTTCATTCTGGACTGATTCAAATAGGAAGCCGACATGATGTCTACCAAAAATCATTTTAATCTTCAAGTCCCATAAAACAATATAAGACGCTCCTATAACTCACTTTCCTGGAATGAAGGTTATAGCAACTAAAGTACTTCCAATTTTATTTTTAGAAACCGGTTCGTGCATTTTACATTGAATTAAGCCGAGTTCCTTTCTGTGACAGTTGGAGAGTTGTTTTAAATCTCAGCCAGTAGGTAAAGAATCATTTCTGATGTACGTTTTTGCTTTGAAGAGACCATGGACTCTATTAATAAAACAAATGCTGAAACACATTTGGTTTCCTTGAGAAGCTACAACCTGCATAGTCTCTGCTTGACAAATGGAGACAAAATTAATTGTGAGAAATTTTATATTACAAGTTAACATGGGAGCCCAGGGACTGGTCCTGAAGAGTGACAATGACATAATGTCACGAGAGTGACATTACATTCCAGAGCCACAAATCCTTCGTGACCCTGCCCGCAAGGGCTTTTGGATGGAATTTCTAAGCCCTTGCAGATCCATATGCAACCTTTCAAGATAATCTATACCTCAGCTGGTTCCTAAACCTCAAAATTACTGCCCACAGACAAAAGCATAATTTAGAAAAGAAACTCCCATAAAAATACACAGATGAAATATAGGTTGAAAATGGTGTATAATTACTGGTACATTACTGATCATTACTGGCGTGTTGAGTTTGCTCTGATTAAAGAGATAATAAATCTTCAAGGAATTAAATAATTCTTAAAAGGCAAAGTGACAGTTAACGATGATTTCTATGTCCCGCCAGAAAAAACTAGAAACTACATTTACGTGGGAGGTAATTTTTTTAGTTTCTCGAAAGGCAGCATAAACACTATCCTTTTTGCATTGAATGTGGAGATCGAATAACAAGTAAATCTTTGGTAAACCCCTGGCAGTCTGGAATTAGCTCAGCAAAAACAGAAAGGAGAATTCAGAAAAGCCACAAGGATGAGAGCCATGGGCTGATAGATGAAGTATAACTGCTGAAGAGGTTTATGCGTAAACCTCAAGCCACTTGTGTTAACTGGTTGACCCTCAGCGTGGACTACCGATCGATCATTTATATCCTGCCTGGTGACTTCTTAAGTTATTATGGTTTTTAGGTTTGTATTTTTCATTTTCTCCAACTTTCTGCTTTGAAAACTCTTAAATCTATAGAAGTGTTTAGGGGCACCTGGGTGGCTCACTCTGTTGAGCGTCTGGCTTGGGTTCAGGTCATGATCTCACAGTTTGTGAGTTCGAGCCCCGCGTCAGGCTCTGTTCTGACGGCTCAGAGCCTGGAGCCTGCTTCGGATTCTGTGTCTCCCTTGTTGTCTGCCCTTCCCCCACTCACATTCTGTCTCTGTCTCTCTCTCAACAATAAACATTAAAAAAAAAGTGTTTAAAGAATAGTAGGATAAACCCTCTTATATTCCTCACCTAGATTTACTAATTGTTAACATTTGTCACATGTGTGATACATTTGTTTGCTCTGTGTATACATCTCTCCCATCCATTTGCAAGTTGCAGTATCTCCTAAGATCAAGGACATTCTTCCACATAACCCCAGTACCACCATCACACTGGATATTAACATGGTTATAAAAACACTGTCCAGTTATACACTGAATTTACTCATATTTCCCAAATTGTTTCCAAAATGTCCTTTATAGTATTTTTTTTTTTTTTTTTTCCTGATCTATGTCCAGTCAGGAATCATGTATTTGGTTGTCTCATATTCTTGGTCTCCTTAAATCTGCTGACCCTCTTCAGCAAACACTGTCCGGACCAGATATAAATACAAATATTTATATGTAATATAAATAATATACTACAATATAGAAATAATATAAATATAAGTATTTTGGGTTTTGCAGCTCATACTTTTCTTTTGCAACTATCTAACCTCTGTTGTTACAGCATAAAAGGAACCATAAATAATCTGCGATAGGAAGGGATGTGGCTGTTTCAATAAAACTTTACTTATGAGCTTATGAGATTCCTATAATTTTCACATGCCACACGATGTTTTCTTGTTGTTCTTTTTCAACCATTTAAAACTATATAAACCATTCGTATCCCACAGTCATAAAAATAAGTAGGTGGCAGAATTTGACCCACAGACCATAATTTGCTGGCCCCATATCTAGAACAATCCTCTGCCTTAAAAAAAAAAAAAAAGTAAACTTTTTCTTGAAGTATAGGGAAGCATACACAACTTTCAGTGGAGAGCTCGATAATTTTTCACAAAGTGAACACGTTCATGGAACACAACTCAGAATGAGAAATAATTGCGATTTTCTTTTTTCTTTCTTTTTTTTTTTAATTTTTTTAACGTTTATTTATTTTTGAGACAGAGAGAGACAGAGCATGAATGGGGGAGGGTCAGAGAGAGAGGGAGACACAGAATCTGAAACAGGCTCCAGGCTCTGAGCAATCAGCACAGAGCCTGACGCGGGGCTTGAACTCACAGACTGCGAGATCATGACCTGAGCCAAAGTCGGACGCTCAACCGACTGAGCCACCCAGGCGCCCCCCGATTTTATTTTTAAAAACACTTCTTGGTGTCACATGTGTTGACCCACAGATGGTTAGCACCAAGTCTAGGTGTGAATCTATAGAATACTTCTAGAAATGGAAATGGAAATCCTTCTAGGAATCGAAGTCTTTACCCTCTGTTTACACAGCAAGGAGATCTGCTTGATCCAAACGTCTTCTGTGTTGATAATCAGCCTGCCTGTTGGGCCAGCCCAGCTAATGCTCACATTTGGAGCCATCTCTGAGAGCCTGACAGTGCGTGTAGTTTCCATTAACTTGCTTTGCCCCCTCTTATCTTGCTCTCTTCTGGCAATACGCATCACCTCAGGTGGTGCCCAGGCAGGAAGGTGCTATTTTAGAAATGAGCTCAACAAAAGGTAGACATCAGCAAGGCCCGCAGTCTGTCAGGTTTGGGCTAAGTGAAGTTCACCTTTATCAGCAGATCTGCTCTTAAGATTTGGAATCATGACAGTCTGGTTAGAGGAAAGCCATCATGCCTGCCAGGTAACGGGCTGGTAGGACTCCTTAGTGCAGTTATTATACCTTGTTTGCTGTATTCTATTTCCCCTGGGGGGCAAAATCTCCTGGCTTTGTAAAAACAGAAGTTGGAAAGGCTCTTGTAGACATGGGAATGGTCACGAGTGACTCACGGGATCACCTCCTGAAACACAAGTCAGCTGCCTCACAAGTTCCCTCTGGTGGGTTCCAGCTTTCCTGTTTACTCCAGGCACCTTAAGTCTGTTTATGGTATTTCTAGGGATTATTCTGAGTATGAAGTGGGCATTAATGCATTTTCTCAAGACTTGGAGCCAGCATCAAGTCTCAGTTTCTCCAAAGGTGGCAGAATAGCTTGGATGGCTGTTTGGGACATATATCTTCATTTGGGGGATGTGCAAATAAATAAACAACGGTCCAGCCTTGAGCCTCAGCACGTGGGCTCGGTTACTCATTTTTACAGGGGAGAATTTGTTTGCTGAAGCTCAGTCCCAGGGCAATGTCCACTGCAGACCTTTAATATTCTCCCAGGGAATCTCACACTCACATTCCAAACTAAAGACCACATTCAAAGAGAGGTCAACATCAACACTGAAGAACCGAACAAACGAGGGGGCCAGTTTCACTCCTGGGGTTCTCAAGCCCCTTCCTTTTTATCTACTCTCAGATCTGATTTTATGTTAAACTCCAGCACTACCCTCCCTCCCCCCCGCCCCGAGCTATTTTCACTTGGCTGAAGGCATTAAATTATTAGCGCTTCAATTGTATTAAAAAATGTTTTCCCTGATATTCACATGCCAAATAATAAAAGTGGCACAGTGAACTAAATCGCATGGTGGAGAGACCCTAGTAGAGAAAAGAAACCAATCAGGCATTATGGAATAGGGACTTCCAGGTTAGGAAGGAGAAAAGATGTGATGGACTCTGACGGCTTTTCTTTTTAAGTTTATTTATGAAGATGCGCTTGAAGAGATGATGGGCTTTCTCTTTTTTATTTACAGTAGGACAAGGTTGCCGACTGTTAAGCAAATCCCATTCTCTGGCTTTCCCATTTAGCTTGTGCTTGTGGCTCACAGCATCATAAATAACCAATGAAGAAAAATACTGCCTAAACATTAAGAGAGATTTCCATAAATGTTCACATTAAAAATGCATGATTGATATGAAGACTTAATTTTAGCCATCGTGCAGTTGCCGTGTTTGACCGCAGTCATATTTTTCTTTGCATTGTCTGTCTTTGCTATTTAACTTTGAAGCCCGCTAAAGATGAAAAATGGGCATTTATGGAGCAGGCGCTTATGACTTTAGTGGTTTGGTTGCTGACCTGGCATTTCCGGCTCTGTAGCACCAGCCATTGTGCAATGAGCTTTAACTAGTCAAACCATCTCAAATCAGAGCTGGTGGAGAGAAATCGGAGCACTAGATGTCAGTGAGGGCATGTCAATTGGCTACATTATTTCTATGGTCTGTAAATGTGGTGAAATAACATACACAGAATCGCTCCCTCTACTCTAGCTATGTGACTTCTAGAGTTCTGCAAAGTTGTGCTAGATCTACTCACTGAGATTAATAAGCTTCCTGAGTGAGAGCTGAGTAACGTAGACGTAATGTTTTTACAGTGACTTTCTTTTCATCACAACCAAACTCGAGCCTTAGCATGAGAGAGAGAAAGACCCAGAACAGGCTCTTAATGGCTATTATTGTTGTTGTTCTTCACGCAAGCTGGGGAGCTTCTGATCAATTATTATTCTTTGTCAGAACATGTTAGTAAATATTCTGAAATGCACTTTGTAAAATGGTTGATGTTGGGAACATAAGCAATAGTAGCCTTTTTTTTCTTTTTCTTTTTAAGTTCTCGGCTACTAAACTTTTGATGAGGCGGTCAGGCTGCTGCGGTTTTTGCGGGAAATATCATGCTGGCTTTGGGAGGATTGTGAGGCTCAAGTCAGGAATCATCCAGAATCTTGGGGTTCAGAGCTCTTTGGCTGTCTGGGAAGACAGGCTGCAAAAATGTCCTTTATTTCCACTGGAGTGGGGCTGCTCCAAGACTTCTTTTCTCTGCCTTCCAGTCCCAAACATAAAGAGTGCGGAGATATTTCAAGCCAAACAGATGAAAGTGGTAAAGCAAATACGGCCATGATAGGCTAAGGATGGAGAAAGACCCTACGGATTAGACAGGAAGCAACCAGTGTCGTGTCTCAGAGGAGGAAAGATCTAGGAGCATCTAGATCGTGACCAGAATTCTAAGAGAAATTCTGATGATTTTATGAATATAGCTCTGCTTCCCAAGTATATTCCAAAGTTGTTAAGAATTAAGGCCCTTGGCTTCTCTATGTCCTCCACATAGAACTCCCAGCAAGGAAACTTCCACATAGGTTCAATACATGTCTACTGAGACTCATATTGTGCTTTAAAAAATTCTTATTATATTCTACTTCTGTGTATATTTTGAGGATTACTACGATGGTGAACTTTAAAGTACAGCTAATTCACATTCCTTTCTGTAAAGTATACACATGAACTAAGTGCGGAAAGTCCAGAAATAGCCTAACCTTGTTTCTAGCCTTAGATTCAAGAGCCTGTCTAATCTGTGAGGTATTTGGAGAAGCAACACTGCCACCTTCTGGTAGATACATGTTACCTTTCTTCCAGCCCTTCAATGGCACTCCTGCCCATCCATACCTAGTGTGTTGATCAATACAGATCTGATTTGAAGTTTTGCAGCCTTTAAATCAAATCTAAATAATATCTTAGTTAAGATGGCTAAAGATAAAGGCCTCTAATTCCCTTTACTTGTTCTTTTTTTGGAGAGGGCTATGATTTGATATTAAAGAAAATCTTACCCCAAGACCACTATGATATTAGCTTTAAGAACTACTACTTTACTGGAGATATTCTAATAGACATTTATTATGACCAAGAATGCTCTGGAATTAGGGTTGGGGATGAAAGAGTGGATGCAGGAAGAGTATGGTAAAAATTCACAGACAAGTTGTATCAGTCGTGAAAAAAAATGGATGAGCAAGCTGGCCAGACAGCCTGCCTAAGAGGTGAACAGGTAAACAGGATTTTCCACAGTGTGTTTTCAGACTTGTAGCTCACCTTACTTGCAGTTAAATGTTTCCATTTACAGTTACTGAGTAGTTTTCTGGAAACTCATGTGGACTCGTGGTTTTCCTAGAGCTGGGGCATATAGTATGTGTCAATAAGAATTGATTGCATGAATGAATGCATGTGAAAATGTCTTTGCTTTTATAACCCATTTCTGAAATACTCTGAGGGACTGGTGCTGAAGAGTAGATTGTGAATTTTCCTGATTTTTCTTACCTATTCCCCAGGCCAAACAGTGCTCATGGACCAATCCGATTCCTTTTTCTTCCACTTGATCCATGTAAGGAAACACTGAAGACACTGAAATAGCAAACAAGATCAGTATCTTTTCAAGGGAATGCTATAATGACTGGGGAATTATCCGCCTACAGTAATATGCACCTTTGTCTTTGACTAGGCTATCTTGTAATTCTGGAGGGAGAAAGGCAGCTTGTAGATAACAGAGAGCAATGCAAATATGTCAAGAGACATACAGTTAAATTCTGTCCAGTGGAGGGTTGACTTTCTTCCCACTTCCCTCCCCAGAAGCACCAGTTTTGTTTCCATTTGCAAATTCATTTCAGTGTTCCTGATTTATAAACATCTCTGCTTTTTGGCTTCTCCTCTGAACTACTTGTTAATAAAGCCTTATTCTCTTGACCACCAAGCAATGTGTTATGTCCATTTAACTGGGTTTCCTGTTGAGTTATTTGAGGTCCTCATTTTACTAATTTCCTCATTTAGTTAATGAGTTAAATGGAAAGTTTGTTACCTGTTTGTTTTATATTTATATTAGAGTTATGACTGTACTTTGTTTTTTAAGTTTCTTTAATATTCGACATTAAAACAGAAGTCTGGGACCTCTTTCCATTTTGTTTCTATGGGAACTGCATCACGGGTATTCTGAAATTCAGTTCCCTTGCCCTCTTGGGAGCAGAGGGTGCTGCTGAGACTAACCGGGATCATCTGGTGACAAAATGCAGGAGACTGTCCATCTCCCAGGGTGATGCTCCCTACCCCCGGCTGGGTGACTCTATAATCATCCTAGTGATCCTGCCTCCGTGTAAAATTATTTGTGGAATTCCTTTGCTGGAAGTTTCTTCAGAGCCTGCTGCATATTCTTTGGACTCTCATGGGTTTGCAACACTGGTGAATTTCACCTGACACCTGGTTTTGGTATTGGTCAGATCTGCTTCAAATTCTAGCTTTCCCATGCACTAGCTGTGGGCTCTCATGCAAGTTACTAGCTGTTTCTGGTTTACTCAACTGTAAAGTAAGGCTGTGGTAAAGAGTGGTTGAAATAATGCATATGTGTCTGACACAGAAGCGCTTCCTAAATCTTACCTATTACTGCTATGCAGAGAGAAAAACATAGCTGGGAACTGGAGGCTCTCCTTTCTTCTTTGGCGTTGCTGAATTGCAGCTATGCAGGGACACTATGGGAGTGAAGTTTGAAGGTCATGGTGAATTCAGACAGCACTGTATCCATATAACCTTCACAGGGCCAGAAGGATCTAAGGGGCTGGGTGGACTGGGTCAGGCAATTTCGTGAAGCAAGTAGACCAGCCCGTAACCTTTTAATTGCTTGATTGTGGGGAAGTCCAGGGAGTCCGGAGGAGGTCCCAGAGGTCAAAATGTGGTGAGAGGCATGCAGTAGAGAAGGGAAGTGGGTGCAGACCGACCACTATAAAAACGTTTCAATATTTAATAACTGGTGTGGCTCTGCTGAGTTAACATCAGCCCTGGGAAAGGGTGGACGAGCTGAATTGGGGTGGGAAGGAAACCTTTCCAGACACACCCCAGGCATACTCTGTAGGAATGGTCAAAGGCAGCCAGATGACCGAGTAAAGTACTCCTTTACCTTCCTCCTGATAGATTTTATGTGTGCGACGAACAGCTGGTAGGGAGAAGTTCTTTAGTAATAGGCTGGCTTTGCCACGCTGCCCTTCTAATACAAGTTTCATGGGCTGGGAGATATTACTACTAAACCAGGATGTAATTAAATAGAGCCTTCTTAAATATCACGGCAGCACAGTACCCTTTAGAGACTCCTCAAAGGTGGCAGTGATACAAACCACATCTACTCACTTCCTTCCCCAATAATTTCCACACAATAGGAAGGGCTGACTCTGAAATTTACATCTCAGGCACAGAAAAAGGAATTCTTACACCAGTGAACCATCAGAGCTGAATTTTAAATTCAAAAGCTGTAGAGTGCCTGGGGGCCATAGCTGACTCTTGATCTCAGCTGAGGTCATGATCTCAAGGTTTGTGGGTTTAAGCCCTGCATCAGGCATCCGTGCTGATGGGGCAGAGCCTGCTTGGGATTCCATCTCTCCTTTGCTCTGCCCCTCCCCTGCTTGTGCTTGCTCGCTCTCTCTCTCTCTCCCAAAAAAATGAACTTAAAAAATTAAAATAAATAAATTCAAAAGCCATAAAAGAAGGTTTTGAAGATCATGTGTATTATTATTTTGGTTACTCGGCTGTGTTATTGACATTTAACTTCAAATATCCAGTAGAGGGCATGAAAGGAATCGTTCAGCTCACTGTATTGAAGACTGGATTTGAGCAGCAAAAATGAAAAAGCAAATGCAAATAGACTATACATTGCAACTTTCAGACACAGAACAACAAGTAATCTTTAAATACCAACCTAAAATACATTGCAACCTTTACTTTTTCTTATTATCTATACCCTTCATTTAAAATATAATACATGTCTCATTTCTCTAGAATTAGATCTATTATATTTATAAAATACACAAAATCATTAAATATCACTGATTTTATTCAGCTGTATTAGAGACAAACTCGAAAACTATATGAAACTTTAGTAGAGACATTATGCTAGGCATTGGAAAAATAATTTTACTCTTTATAATAACTCTAAGAAGCTGATTTACTTTTTCCATTTTGCTGAGTCTCAGAGAGGCTGCAAATTTCACCATATTTCTGTTTGGCAATCTTCACTATTTCTCATAAAACCTTTGGGAAGTGAGAAATAAATTTTCCTTATGAACAGACTCAGGATCTATAATCCATTTTTTTAAAAAAGTTTATTTGTTTATTTATTTTGAGGGAGGAGAGAGAAAGAGAGAGAGAGAGAGAGAATCCCAAGCAGGCTCTGCACTGTCAGCACAGAGCCTGATGTGAGGCTTGGACCCACAAACTGTGAGATCATGACCTGAGCCGAAACCAAGAGTTGGACACTTTACCAACTGAGCCTCCCAGGTGCCCCAGGATCTAGAATCCTTAATTTAGATCATGAAATAACTAGCCTGATCACTTCTGTATTTACATATTTTGCACATTATCTTTACCTGTATTTTTTTTATAGACAAATCCTGTATCTAGTCGATAATAATGTGTTTCTAATTAATTGATTGATTTGTGTTTTCCTTTCTGATTAGCTTCTTAGTGACTCTCCAAACTCGTCAGCACTCTCATATTCATAAAAGAAATCTGTCATCTGTTCTAGAGTGGCAACCTTGTCTTATATCATTCTGTTTATAGCTTGGGGTCACAGTGTTTCTAAGATGAAGTTCAAGGGCCACCTGCATTAAAACATTTTGAGGAGTTTGTTTAAAACAGAGATTATTGGTGGGGGGGGGAGCTGGGTGGCTCAGGTTAAGCATCCAACTCTTGATTTTGGCTCAGGTTATGACCTCATAGTTCGGTGAGATTGAGTCACACATTGGGCTCTGCTTTGATGGTGCAGAGCCTGCTTGCGATTCTCTCTCTCTCTCTCTCTCTCTCTCTGCTCCTCCCCTGCTCATGTTTTCTCTCTGAAAATAAATAAACATTTAAAAAAAGACGCTGTTAAAATAGAGATTATTGGATCACAAAAAAGATCAGTTGAATCAGAGAATCTTGGGTTGAAGCCTAAGAGACTGCCATTTCACATGTTCCCCCAGATATTTCTCGTACACACTAAGAACTGAAGAACTGGCTTAGTGAGAAGGACTGATGCTCAGGCAGCACTTACTGAAACTTTTATTGTCAGTGACAGTGCTTCAGGCATTGGACCACGTCAACTTCCATGTGGTAATGGTTGGCTACCAAGCCACCACAAGTTTGTGGAAAAACATGGCTTGAGGAAGAAGAAGTACCTAGATTTTGATTACTTACTTAGCCTCAGTTTCTAAATATTAAAGTAATACCTATCTTACAGTATTTTTTGAAGATAAAATGAGATAATACAGGTCAAGCACCTACCTAGCACAGTGTCTGGTCCATATTAGAGCCTCAGGTAATGGTAGATGCTAATATCTCAACATGAAATCCCATTAAATAGATATAATACTAATATTTGGTGTTTGAGAGAATAGGGCTCCTAGAAAGGGAAACTTTACTATATGCTTATAGAAAAGGCATGCTATCATTTGCATTAAATTTGAATTCCAGTGAAAGATCATAACTAAGTATGTCTTCTGGAAATAGTTTTCCCAATAAAACGATAGATAAGCATAATTCTTCCTTTATGCAAATGTTGCCAAATTCTAGAGGACAATTCTGCATGGGTTTCTTCCATTTCTGCATGTCTTAGGAGGAAGGCATTGATTGCTTTTTGTTCTGTACTATATTTACAAGGATATTTATATAGCAAACAGCTTTAGGAAATAGAGTGTCTATTCTGGAGCAAAGTCAGGCATGTTTATTGCTCATTATAAAAGATTCATGTACCCTATATTCAGAGTTCCTGTCCTGAAATGCAACCAACTGTGTGCAGGCTTCCTTTTGGGTCCATCTGTGTCTTACCCATGCAACTTGGGGGCAAGAACAAGTGATAGAAATATGCTGATGCTCAAGCTGCTTGCTAGGTCATAATAATAAAGTCCTTTGTGTCTGATCCAGAAGTCTCGTGTGTGTGTATGTGTGTGTGTGTGTGTGCGTTTGTGTCTGTCTTTTTGCCAGTATTCATGAAATTGTGGCAGGCTAACTCATTGGATTTCAAGTATGGTAATGTCTTTCAACACTTCACAATTCTTTTAAAAAATATATTTTTAAAGTTTATTTATTTATTTTGAGAGGGGGATAGGGGCAAAAAGAGAGGGAGAGAGAGAATACCAAGCAGGCCCTGCACTGCCAGCATGGAGCCTGATGCAAGGCTCAATTTCATGAAACATGAAATCATGATCTGAGCCAAAATCAAGAGTCGGATGCTTAACCGTTGAGCCAGCCAGGTGCCTTGACCCTTCACAGCTCTTGAAACTAAAAGCACCTTTACTACAAGTTTTGTACATTTTACTTTTTTTTTTTAATAGCCCAAGTGCTTGTCTGGTGAAATCAACAATGACAACAGAGGGGCATCTGGGTGGCTCAGTTAGTTGAGTGTCCAAATTCGTCTCAGGTCATGATCTCATGGTTTGTGGGTTCGAGCCCTGCATCAGGCTCTGTGCTGACAGCTCAGAGCCAGGAGTCTGCTTCGGATTCTGTGTCTCCCTCTCTCTCTGCCTCTACCCCGCTTGTACTCTGCCTCTCAAAAATGAATAAATGTTAAAAAAAATTAAAAAACAAAAACAAAAACAAAACAATGACAACAGAAAGAAGTAGGTGACTTGACCAAGATCACAGAGCTAGTTCCAAGCTGGGTCTGGAAACTTAGACTCATGACTTCTAGTCCTCTGCTTTTTTTCTATAGGCAGGGATATCTGGCTAAACATCTCGGGCAAAGAATACAGAAAAAGAACACGATTTTATCAGGATAGCTAGAAATATTATCATGGAAAAGAAATGCTTTCTATTGGGCAATTGAGATATGAACAGAGTTATTCTTAGGCCATTTCTTCAAGAAGCTTTTCCATATAAAAATGTATGGACTGCAAAAGGTTCTAAAAGGGAAGTTTACAGCAATAGTTTCAGAAGCAAGAAAAACCTCAAATAAACAACCTAACCTTACACTTAAAGGAGCTAGAAAAAGAACAAACAACACCCAACACCAGCTGAAGGAAGGAAATAATGAAGATTAGAGCATAAATAAACAGAATAGAAACTAAAAAACTATAGTGCAGATCAATGAACCAGGAGCTGGTTCTTTGAAAAGATCAACAAAATTGATATATCTCTAGCTAAACTCATGAGAGAGACAGAGAATGAGGTGGGGGGGAGAGAGGACTCAAACAAAATCACAAATGAAAGAGGAGAAATAACACCTGACACAAAGAAATTGTAAGAGAATATTATGAAAAACTATATGCCAACAAATTGGACAAGGTAGAAGAAATGGATGAATTCCTAGGAACATATAACCTACCAAAACTGAAGCAGGAAGAAATAGAAAATTTGAACAGACCAATTACTAGGAATGAAATTGAATATGTAATTTCAAAAACTCCCAACAAACAAAACTCCAGGACCAGACAGCTTTACAGGCAAATTCTACCAAACATTTAAAGAAAAGCTAATACCTACTGTTTTCAAACTACTCCAAAAAATAGAAGAAGAAGGAAAACTTCTAAATTCATTCTATGAGGCTAGCATTACCCTGATACCAAAACCAAAGACAACACACACAAAAAGAACCACAGGCCTTTATCTCTGATGAACATAGATGCAAAAATTCTCAAAAAATACTAGCAAACCAAATCCAGCAACACATTAAAAAATTATTCACTATGATCAAATAGGGTTTATTCCTGGGATACAGGGGTAGTTCAATATTTGTAAATCAATCAGTGTGATATGTCACATCAATAAGAGAAAGGATAAAAACCATCTGATCATTTCAATAGATGCAGAAAAAACAGTTGACAAAGAACGACATCCATTCATGATAAAAACCTTCCCCAAAGTAGGTTTAGAGGGAACATACCTCAACATAACAAAGGCCACATATAAAAAACCCACAGCTAACATTATAGTCAATGTGGAAAAACTGACAGCATTTCCTATAAGCTCAGGAAGAAGACTAGGATCTTCACTCTCACCACTTTTATTCAACATAGTACTGCAAGTACTAGCCATAGCAATCAGACAAGAAAAAGAAATAAAAGGGACCCAAATTGGTCAGGAAGGAGTAAATCTTTCACTTTTTGCAGATGACATGATATAATCTGTAGAAAACTCTAAAGACTCCACCAAAAAACTACTAGACCTGATAAATGACTTCAGTAAAGTCATAGGATACAAAATCAACATACAGAAATCTGTTAAATTTCTATATACCAATAATGAAGCAGTAGAAAGACAAATTAAGAAAAGAATACCATTTATAATTGCATCAAAAATAATAAAAATATCCAGAAATAAACTTAACCAAGGAGGTAAAGACTTATACTATAAAAATATAAAACATTGTCAAAAGAAATTGAGGATGACACAAGAAATGGAAAGACATCTATGCTAATAGTGATAATGGATTAGAAGAACAAATATTGTTAAAATGTTGATACCACCCAAAGAAATCTACACATTTAATGAAATCCCTATCAAAATACCAACAGCATTTTTCACAGAACTAGAACAAACAATCCTAAAATTTATATGGAGCCACGAAAGACCCCAAATAGCCAAACCATCTTGAAAAAGAAAAACAAAACTAGAGGTATCACAATTCCAGGCTTCAATTTATATTACAAAGCTGTAGTAATAAAAAAAATTTCAGTGTGGTACTGACATAAAAATAGAGACATAGATCAATGGAACAGAATAGAGAGCCCGTACATAAACCCACAATTAATATGGTTAATTAATCTTTGACAAAGGAGGCAAGAATATGGAATGGGAAAAAAGACAGTCTCTTCAACAAATGGTGTTGGAAAAATTGGACAGCTTTGTTACATCACACACACAAGCATGAAACTGGACCACTTTCTTATGCTATGCACAAAAACAAACTCAAAATGGATTAAAGACCTAACTTTAAGACCTGAAACCATAAAAATGTTAGAAAAGAGAACAGGCAGTAATTCCTCTGACGTTGGCCATAGCAACACCTTTCTAGATATGTCTCCTGAGATAAGGGAGACACAAGCAAAAATAAACTATTGGGACTACATCAAAATAAAAAGCTTCTGCACAGCAAAGGAAACAAGCTACAAAACAAAAAGACAACCTACAATGGGAAGATGCTCAACACCACTCATCATCAGGAAAATGCAAATCAGAACCATAGTAAGGTTATCACCTCATACCTATCAGAATGGCTAAAAATAAAAAAAAAACACAAGAAACAATAAGTGTTGGTGAGGATGTAGAGAAAAAGGAACTCTCATGCACTGTTAATGAGAATATAAACAGATAAAGCCACTGTGGAATACAGTATGGAGGCTCCTTAAAAAGTTAAAAATACAGCTCCCTATGATCCAATCACACTTCTGGGTATTTACCAAACAAATACAAAATCACTACACTTGATCTTAGCCAACAGGCTGAGAAATGATACAAATACAAAATCACTAATTCAAAGGGATACATAAACTCTTATGTTTATAGCAGCATTATTTACAATACTCAGATTATGGAAATAGTCCAAGTGTCCATCGACAGATAAATGGATAAAGAAGAATTGGTACACACACACACACACACAGAGGAATATTATTCAGCCATAAAGAGAATGAAATGTTTCCATTTGCAACAACTGGAATGGATCTACAGAGTATTATGCTAAGTGAAATAAGCCAGTCAGAGAAAGACAAATACTATATGATTTCACTCAAATGTGGAATTTAAGAAACAAATGGACAAAAGAAAAAACAGAGAGATAGAGGGAGACAACCCAAAAAACAGACTCTTTTTTTTTTTTTAACGTTTATTTATTTTTGAGACAGAGAGAGACAGAGCGTGAACGGGGGAGGGTCAGAGAGAGAGGGAGACACAGAATCGGAAGCAGGCTCCAGGCTCTGAGCCATTAGCCCAGAGCCCCACGCGGGGCTCGAACTCACAGACCGCGAGATCGTGACCTGAGCTGAAGTCGGACGCTTAACCGACTGAGCCACCCAGGCGCCCCAACAGACTCTTAACTATAGAGAACAAACTGATGATTACCAGAGGGAAGGTGGGGGGAGGGGGAATGGGTCAAATAGGTGAAGGGGATTAAGAGTGAACTTGTCATGATGAACAGTGAGTAACAAAATTGTTGAACCATGGAGCACCTGGGTGGCTCAGTTGGTTAAGCACCTGACTCTTGATTTCAGATCAGGTCATGATCTCACAGTTCGTGGATTCAAGCCTCTGTGTCAGGCTCTGTGCTGACAGCTCGGAGCCTGCTTGGGGTTCTTTCTCTCCCTCTCTTTCTGTCCCTTCCCTGCTCATGCACTCTCTCTCTCTCTCAAAAATAAACAAATAAACGTTAGAATTGTTGAATCACTATGTTGTAGACCTGAAATGAATATAATACTGAATATTAACTATACTTGAATTAAAATAAAAAATGGAGGGACTGCACCTTTTGGTGTCATTTTCATAGACCATTCAAGTTCATAGATTGAGCAGTGATGTTAGCATGTATAAAAGGAAAGCAGAGTAGAAACTACATCCGAGCCTTGGGATGGATGGATGTGCCAAGCTGTTATATAAGAGGAATTCTGGATTACACTGGAATTTAAGGTGATAGAATATACACATAGCTATAAATGGAGAGAGGCCAGATTTTGTTTGGGGTGGATCGTGATGGGGTACAAAATTGGGAGGTAATATAAGAAATAATTCTATTCAAAATACTATTTCTTGGGGTGCCTGGGTGGTTTAGTCGGTTGAGTGTCTGACTCTTGGTTTCAGAGCAGATCATGATCTCATGGTTTGTGAGTTTAAGCCCCACATCAGGCTCTGTGCTCGCGGCATGGAGCCTGTTTGGGATTCTCTCTCTGCCCTTCCCCCACTCATGCCATCTATCTCCCTCAAAATAAATAAACGAACTTTAAAAAAATAGAAAAAATACTATTTCTTTATAAATTTCTCAGTGCCTTTTGGTCAGTGAAAGAAAAACTTAAAATCTTGGAAGTAAAAACAGCTGGAAAGCATTAAGCAATCACCAAGAGTTAGACAAAGGAAGCAAGAGGTTCAGATAGAGTCTCAAAGCAAAGAACATTTGATTTAAACTTCTGTCAGGAAACTTGGCATTGTTTTGGAAATTGCTTTTACCTAGGTATCAGAGTTCTAGTCAGTATAATACATGCATATTCTTTACTTTTGCTTACAGTGTTCCTGTGCCAGGAAAAATTTCTGGGAGGACACAGAGTCTTTCTCTAGTTATGTATAATTAGCTCATCAGGCAGCTATAGGGTCAAGCCTGAGCGGACACTGAGAGTACAAATGCATGCAAAGTGTCTCTGTCTTTAAATTGCTTCCAATCCAGTAGGGGAGACGATATATGAATGAATAATAGGGTGATATATGTACAATAATATAAGAATTTATGAGATGCAGAAGAGGGTCACAGGAGGCTTAATTCTATCTTGAAGTAGAAGGTAGTGAAAAGGTTCACAGAAGAGGTGACATCTATGTCACTGGTAGATCCTTGGCCTCATTCTTTAATGTGATCTACAATGGTTTGATTTCGCCTGTTAACAGCATGTCCTTTAAAAAAAATGGATGGTCTCTGTGATATTGTGATTTATAATAAGAAATATATATTTGACCTTTGTCCTCTTGCTAGCACAGAGCTCCCCAAACCCTTGGAATTTCCTAAGTGAAGAGAACCATAAAGTCATTTTTGTTATGTTAATTAAATGACTTTTGGGAAGCTTGTAAGGATGGAGGCTGGCTGTCCGGGTAACCAACCAAGTAATTAGGAGGTTGGAACTTCCAGTCCCACCTACAGACACTAGGGAAGGGAGAGAGGCTAAAGTCTGAATCAATCACCAATGGCCAATGATTTACTCAGTCATGGCTATATAATGAAGCTTCCATAAAAACCGAAAAGGACAGTGTTTGGAGAGCTCCCAGGTTGGTGAACACATGGAAGCACTGGGAGAGCATTGCCCTGGGAGACTATGGAACATTCGCACCCTTCCCTCACACCTCACCCTATGCATCTCTTCTATTTAGCCATTCCTGAGTTGTATCCTTTTATAATAAAGCATTAATTTAGTAAGTAAAATATTTCCTGAGTTCTGTGAGCCACTCTAGCAAATTAATCGAACCCAGGGAAGAAGGGGACGGTGGGAATCTCATTATAGCTGGTTGGCCAGAAGGACAGCCCATAACCTGACTTGTGACTGGCCTCTGATGTGGAGGGGTGGGGGCAGTCCTGTAAGCTGAGCCTTTAATCTGTGGAACCCGATGCTATCCCCAGGTAAATAGTGTCAGAATTGAGTTGAATTGCAGAACACCCAGCTGGTGTCCAGAGCATTGCTTGGTGGTGGTGTGGGGATGCTCCCCGCCCCCACCCCATCCCACAACACATTGCAGTTGGTCTAGGAACAGTCTCTTCCTTCCGTCTCATGGAGAAAATGATTTACAGTCCACAGTAAGTTGTTTGCCTCTTTGAAATGTTTTCCAACTATATAGATATCATAAATCATATCCTTTGCACAGATGATTTCAGAATTATTGAGTGATTGTGCTGTAAAAGATTAGGCATCAAGACAACGTGCTTTTTGATTTTTGTCATAACGATGCTGAGAACTAGTTCATTTATTGACTTCAGATTTGAGTTGAGCTTAGCAGGTTAGCTACTGAGACTTGGTGATGGTGAGGGGCTGTAACACCTTTCAGACCTAAGGACCTAAGGGCTCCTGTCATGGGTACCTCTGATCCCTATGACAAATGTTAATGTGGGCTCCACAGGAACTTAGTCATTGCCAGCTTTTCTTGCTATTCTAGTCATTCTAATTTCATCTGCTAGTTTTTTGGGGGGATAGTACTTAGTATTTTCACAGTTCTTCCCTCTTGCTTTTAGGAGTCTCCTATGGGCGGAATGCACAGGCACTTGGGCTTCACGTATTCAAAAAATTTGAAACTTTTTCCTAAAGACTTCAGGCACAATAGGAACCTTATTCCCACCCCACCCCCATTTCAACTCCCTTCATCATTCTTTCTAAGAGAGTGCCCATTTAGTGTTTGAAGTTTGCCTTGTTCTCCTGGGAATTTCAGGTTAAAAGGGGATGGTGGGAAGGGCATTCCAAGTAGAGGAAACAGAATGAACATAAATATAAGGACGTTTAAGAGTAGGCATTCAATATTACTGGAGAACAATGTACCAGGGGAGGAGAGGAGAGTAGGAAATGGAGCAAGATGGGTGGGCAGGGATCAGTCATAAGGCTGGGGAGGAGAGAATGGATTTGAAACCTATTTAAAAAGGGAAAATAAGGGGCACCTGGGTGGCTCAGTTGGTTGAGCATCCAACTCTTGGTTTTGGCTCAAGTCATGATCTCATGGTTCATGGGTTTGTGTATCAGGCTCTGTGCTGGCAGTGTGGAGCCTGCAGTGTGGAGAGAGATTCTCTCTCTCTTTCTTTCTCTGCCCCCCCTCTGCTCTCTCTCTCTCTCTCTCTCAAAATAAATAAGTGAACTTTAAAAAATACATGAAAAGGGAAAATCAAAAGAATTTTATAAGAGAATTGATTTAAGGGTGAATAAAGGCAACTAGCAAAGATAAATATCAGTTTTCTGATTTTGGTGAGTCATTAAAGGGGAAGTCATAAGAAAGAAGGAATATGGGAGGAGGTAAAATTTTGAGAGATAAGTGTCAGCCTGACATCATTGTGGGAGTTCAGTTGAAGACATTTAGAGGAAGCTGGAAATGGGAACAAAATGTTGACTGATAATATATAGGGGTGAAAAACACCAGCAGTAGGAAACAAAGGAAGAGATATGCTCAGGCAATAAACTGGACATCAGTAATTATATCTTCCCAACTACAGCCTCTGCTGTCGAGGTAAGCCTTAGTACTTTCTACTCTGTTTCTACCATTCATTCAACATTCACTTGACAAGTACTTTTTGAGTCCCCATTGTCCTAGGCACTGTGGCAGGCATGAGTGATCATTTGGAGAACAAGACAGACAAGGTCCCTGTTTCATGAATTCACATTCGAGGTAATCACACAGGCAGTGGGAACACCACATGCAGTAGCCTTTAGGCAGAAAAAATCCTGCTGTAGTCTCAGAATTTCATCACAAGGGGTGCCTGCGTGGCTCAGTGAGTTAAGCTTCCAACTTTGGCTCAGGTCATCGTCTTGCAGTTCACGGGTTCAAGCCCTGCATAGGGCTCAACGCTGACAGCAAGGAGCCTGCTTAGGATTCTCTCCCTCTCCTCTCTCTGTCTGCCCCTCCTGAATAACTTGTATCTGTCTCTCCCAGTCTCTTTGCTCCAGTCTTGTTGAACATCTTTCAGCTCATTAATCCATTAATTAAACCGTTAATCCATGCTGCTTCCCAGCTCAAGACAACACTTGGGTGAATGCATACATTCTCTCTGCCTGAAACAATGCCAAGATCCTAGCTATTTACCTAACTTTTGCTTCCTCATCTGTTAGGTTTTAACTTAAGCAATGCTTCCTCAGGAAAGCCTTCACTGTCCCAAATGACAAGGTGAGGTCTCCCCGTTTCACATTCAGAAGGAACTGGACATTTTTCTATTGTAGCGTATTTCACAACTTCGATGAATCAGTTTGATGTCATAGTGGCTCATACACAGTACACTCGGCAAATATTTGTTCAATGAGTCACTGAATCAACGAATGAAGAGAGTCTGAAGTCACAGGGGAGAAAGGGAATTCACTTTTTTTTTTAACATTAATACAATCCATCAACTTTATTCAGATTTCACTAGTTTTACATGCATGGATTTGTATATATATTTAGTTCTATGCAATTGCATCACATGTATAGATTTGTGCGGCTACCAGCACCGTCAAGAAATGGAATAATAACATCACAAAGATTCTCCTGCCAGCCTTTCATAGCCAGTTTTACCTTTCTTCCTGTACTTCTTTCTGACCATGGGTAATGAGTAACCTGTTCTCTGCCTCCAGTTTTTGACATTTTGAGAATGCTAATTAATGGAATCATACCATATGCAAAATTTTTGAGACTGACTTTTTTTCACACAATATAATTCTCTGAGATCCATCCGAGTTTTTTTTTTTTTAATTGCTAAGTAGTATTCCATGGTAGAAATATGCCACAGCTTGTTGAACTATTCACCTGTTGGAGACATTTGGTTTGTTTCTGGGTTTTGTGTATTATGAATAAAACTGCCATGAACCTTTGGGTACAGGTTTAGTGTGAACCTAACTTTTAATTTCTCTGGGATAACTGCCTAAAAGTGAAATTGCTGATCATATGGTACACACATATTTAAGTTTTTAAGAAACTGCTTAATCACAGATATGTGTACGTTCAATATTTTGTTTAACCTTGTTAGTATTCGTTCTATAAAAATAAAATTGTACCGTAGGTAGTCTTCTGGGATTGACTTTTTCTCTCATGGGATTTCTAAGATTTTTCCATGTGGTTTCATGTAGCTGTAGTTCACTCATTTTCATTGCTGTATAAATATTTCACTTTGTGACCATATCACATTATCCAATCAGTGATGGAATAAGTTGTGCCATTTTGTGAGTAAAGTGCATCATTTTATGAATAGGGTGTTCACGTGCAAAAACTTCCTATTTGGACATTTTCTGAGGACTGGGGTTGCTGTGTGTTCAGGGATTTGAAGGTTCAGCTTTCAGATGAAAGGCTGTATTCATTTTCTAGGGATGCTGTGATAAGCAACCACAAATCCAGTGGCTTGAACCAACTGAATTTGTTCTTTCACGGTTTCGGAGGCCAGAAGCCTGAAATCATGGCGTCCGCAGTGCTGGTTTCTCCTAAGGAGACTCCCCTAAGGAGAATCTTAGGATTCCAGAAGGATTTCCAGGAGGAAAGCTCTGAAATAAAATCCGTTCCATGTCTCTCTCCCAGCTTCTGGTGGTAGCCAGCAATCCTTGGCTCATGGACACATCACTCCCATCTCTGCCTCCATCCTCACATGGTTCTCTTCTCCGTGTGTGTCAGGAATTCTTCACAGAACAAAAACCTAGAGGTGGTGGAAAGGATATCATCCAGAAACAGGTAAATGGAGATAGAAGAGGATACTTGGCACTGTGCTCCATGGTTTACGAAATGTTCACATTATCTCAAATGATCTTCAAATCAACCCTGTGCGGTATGCATTATCTTTATGGCTATGTTGGAAGCTAGAAAATTTCCAGCGGCGGGGGGGGGGGGGGGGGGGGGGGGGAGGATCTCAGGTTGTCAGAGCCTAAATCTGAGTTTTTTCCAAGACTTGACTTGGATAATTTCCATGTATGTGAATCTTAGACCTGTTCTGCTGGATTGCCATCTGAATATTTTGATGTGTGAAATATCTGGTAATGTTAATTGTTTAAAATAGACTTTGCCCATTTCCACCATTAGGTGAGAAATCTAATACTCTTTGGGGTGCCTGGGTGGTTCAGTTGGTTGGGGGTCCAGCTTTGGCTTAGGTCATGATTTCACAGTTTGTGGGTTTGAGCCCCGCATCAGGCTCTGTGCTAACAGCTCAGAGCCTGGAGCCGGCTTCAGGTTCTTTCTCCCTCTCTCTCTGCCCCTGCCCTGCTCAAGCTCTTGTCTCTCTTACAAAAATAAATAAACATTAAAAAATTTTAAAAAAGAAAGAAATCTAATACTCTTTGGCTCTGTTTGTTGACAATTCTGAATGCAACTGCACCCTGCTCACTTTAAATGGAGAAAGGCAGAGACTTGAAACTGAGACCATCCCAGGAAAACATAGAGCTTTAGGGCATGGAACTTTCCTTCTGGAAGGCCTTGCTTTTCTCAGGTTTTCCACGGATGGTACTTCTAAATTTCCTCACCAAGGACTTGATAATTCTCATAGCTATTGCCAAATGTGTGGTTCACCTCACTTCCTAAATTTTGTTGCCAAGTGGGTGAGGGGCAAACTCAATTCCCTGCTTGAAGAATTTCTCATGTTTCCTCCAAAACCACACTAGTCTTTAAGTGATGATTCCACTAGTTCAGTAAATTTCTACCACTATTACTTAAAATTATATTATTTTTAAATATACTTTTTTTACAGCACACTGTAGACTACAGCATATAATTTCAGATATTCAAATTTCAAATGAAGCTAATAAAATATTTAAATGCTTCTCAAGTCTTAAAGGAAACATCTCAGGTTTTTTCTGCTTCAGAGACCAGTGACACACTATCATGATGGTGCAACACCAACTATTAGAAGGAGCACACGGGGAGGTCTTTCTTGTCTGGCTTTGGGTCTAGGCATTTACTGTTTAAAAACAAGGAATAATTGAGGCACCTGGGTGGCTCAGTCGGTTAAGCATCTGACTCTTGGTTTCAGCTCAGGGTCATGATCTCACAGTTGGTGAGTTTGAGCCCTGCATGGGGCTCTGTGCTGACAGTGTGGAGCCTGCTTGGGATTCTCTCTCTCTCTCTCTCTCTCTCTCTCTCTCTCTCTCCCTTTCTCTCTCTCTCTCCCCCTCCCCTACTCACACATTCTCTCTTGCAAAATAAATAAATACAGCTTTAAAAAAAGCCTTAAAATTTAATAAAAAAATTGAAAAAGGAATAATTGAAAAGAAAAGAATGCTCTGTTCATTACTTTTATGTGACAGAAAGCAGAAAACCTTCTGGGTTTTTTTCCTTTGTTTGTTTGTTTCTTTGTTTTTTAAAAAGTTTATTTATTTGCTTTGAGAGAGAGAGAAAAAGAGAGAAACCCAAACAGGCTTCACACTGTCAGTGTAGAGCCTGATGTGGGGCTCCAACTCACAAACTTTGAGATCATGAACTGAGCCACAATCTAGAGTCAGATGCTTAACTGACTGAGCCACCCATGTGCCCAGAGAAACTTCTGTTAGTAGAGCTTATAAGACATTCTGTTAGGAACAACTAAAAATTTTTTCTATATTGTTAACCATGGTGTCAAGTAGCCTGAAGTGCTGGGACAAGGCCTTTCTCTCCCTCTTTTGTTCCCTGCTATCATGTGGTTCCTTTCAGCTTAGCACTTCTGTGTTTTTCCTTCACTGGAACTTGGAAGGGACAGCAAGCCAAAGCCTGTGCCTAGTCTCTTAAAACTCAAGTTTTCCTTTAAAGATTAAAAAAAAAGTTTTTTTAATGTTTATTTATTTTTGAGACAGAGAGACAGAGAGTGAGCAGGGGAGGGGCAGAGAGAGAGGGAGACACAGGATCCGAAGCAGGCTCCAGGCTCTGAGCTGTCAGCACAGGGCCCGACGGGGGGCTCGAACTCGAGATCATGACCTGGCTGAAGTCGGACACTCAACCGACTGAGTCACCCAGGTGCCCCGCTCCCTTAAAGATATTTAAATAACATATTTATACTTTTATTTCTAGTCCCATCAATGTAGGAAGTATTTCTAGCCTTCTCCTCATGGACATCAGCTACCTTTACTGTCCTGCACCTTCCCTCCATGCTTCTCCCTTTCACCTGCTGGAGGCGATGCCTTTACTCTGACAATATCTAGGTTTAAAAGTTTTACATTACATTACAAATCTCCACAGATGTTTGAGATGTTCACATCGTTTGGAAAGGAAAAATGGAGCGGCACATGATGAGACCGGCTAGTTTGTCAGTAACCTTGGGCTGTTTCTTCTGCTTCTTTGTACTTGCTGTTTCTTTCTCCCATTGCCTGCCTTTTTTCTATTCATCTTTCAGGTCTGAGCTGAACTGCATTTCTTCAGGATGGCCATTTCTAACACCAAACCTTAACTGTGACCCCTGCTGTCACAGTAGCCTGTTCTCAGAGCACCCAACATACATTGTCATTACGTGTTTGTTCCATGTGTTCTTCTTCTGTTATTTCTGTCTCTCCCACTAACCTATAAACTTCATAGAGCAGAGAGCTTGTCTATTCTACTTACTGTTTTATTTATTTATTTTTTCTGGTTTGAGATAGTCTTTATTCTGCAAACATCTGTGTTTAAAATACATGAACCCTGCTCGCAATTCATATATTGGATCTGAGACACAGTACACAAAGTTCAGGCATCACAGGGAGATGGTGGGGGCTCGGGAGCAGGTGGAAATGCCTGGGGCTGGGCTGAATCTCAAGACAGCAGGTGCAGAGGTGGTAAGTAACAAGGCAGAAGTGCCTGCGCAAAGGTCTGGGCCTAATGCCAGATCCCAGACTACCTCTTGGACTGAAGAAGTGTAGCGGTGAGATGCCGACTCCAATACCTCATGAGCAAGCTGCACCCTAAAAGTTCAACCCTCTGGCTCCCATACCGCTCCCCAGCTGTGGCCCTTGGGGAGCTGCCTACTGTTTTAAACCTAGTACTAGCTTACTGTCTGGCATCCAAAAAATGTTTACTGAATGAATTCATTGGGTTATTTTAAACATAGACTTGAAATATTAACGGGACTTAGCATGGCAAGGGGTGATGTTGAGAACATTATGGGACCAACAAATGCACCCTTTATTCCACCCATTGGCCATGTGTCACCACAGTACAGTTTGGGGAGTTGGCCTCTGCTTCCAGGATAGATACTATTTGGTCTAAGCCACATTAGTTATCCCATATCCCCTGTCACATATGACATACCTCTGGTGACAATTATTTGTTTAGCAGTAGAAAGCCCATGACTAAATTGACCCAGTTAGATTGAGGGGCAGAAATGTTGTTCCATTGTTGGGGAAAAACATTTACTCTCTTGGGCGCATGGGTGGCTCAGTTGGTTGAGCATCTGATTCTTGATTTCGGCTCAGGTCACGATCTCACAGTTTGTGGGTTTGAGCCCCAGGTCGGGGTCTGCGCTCACAGTGCAGAGCTTGCTTGGGATTTACTCTCTCCCCCTATCTCTGTCCTCCTGTGTGCTCTCTTTCTCAAAACAAATAAAATAAACTTCAAAACTAAAAACAAAACAAAATGAAAAGCATTTACTCTCCTTTCAGCCAGATGTGCAAGAGGAAGGATGTTGCCATATGTCACTGGCAGCCATCTTATAACTATGAGAGTTTATGAGAGTTTTTAAAAATGTATAATATACATTTATCTGTGACATTTCCTCATTGAAGATATTTTAAAATACATCAGTGTTTCATGAAAAATAACTACCTAGTAGAAGATTTTAGATAATACCTATAATATACATGATTTGACTCCAAATATCCTTTTTCATTTCAAATATAATTTTTTTAAAAACTAACACAAAAATGATAAGAATTGCTGCATTCTTCATACATCCTGCATATTCTAAATTTTAATTCAACTACCTGTTCCTTTCTCAACCATGTATGCTAATGGTATATGCTTCTGTTTTTTGGATGGGAAGTGTATCCATTTTCTGTTCCTTAACACTGATATTTAGGTCTTCTTTCTCTGATTCTTCAACAAAATGCTTCATGCTGAGTTTGAATGGTCATTGAGGGTCTGATCCAGCACGTCATAGGAAATCACAGATATCTCTAATTTTGAGAGCCTGAGGTATGTGTCTATCGAGTCTTTGGGTCAATTTCCATTAAGAAGGGTGTGTTGTTAACAATTCTATCTGCAAATTCCAGCTGCTGCTGCCAAAAACATTGAACTGGCTGCCATGTATACACAAGCCTTTGTCAGCTTCAGCCTCCAGTGTTCCACTGTTTGGAACATACACTCTTGCAATTCAGACTGTATTCATTGGCCGCAAAGTGCCAAAATGTCTCAAGGACAAATGGCCCAAATCACTGTAAGGAAAATCAGACCTAGGAAATCCAATAAGTCAACCAAGCTGGCCTTTCCCACAGCGTGGCCAAGTGCTGCATGTGCTGTTTCATGGCCCAGATGGATGAAATAGAGGCTGTGGACTATACCGCAAAGGGCATAAAAACCTGAGTTTTTGATGATATCTTTGAGATATTGCATCAGCAAGTCCTGATATCTGACCTGTCTCAGAGAAGCAGGGAGAAACAGAATGCTTCAGACAGAAGGAACTGGTAAGGAAGGGTCACATATTTGAGGAACAGGAAGAAGACTGGTATGGCTGGATTATATGCCTTGGAAAGAGTTTCCTGAGATGGAGCTAGAAAGGTAAGGAGGGATCAAATCATAGATAGGACTTGTAGTCACATGATCTGTCAATTGAGAACTCAGTATCTGGAACTGAGCAAACCTGGGCTAAAACCCTAACTTTCCTTTTTTTTTTTTAAAACGTTTATTTATTTTTGAGACAGAGAGAGACAGAGCATGAACGGGGGAGGGGCAGAGAGAGGGAGACACAGAATCGGAAGCAGGCTCCAGGCTCTGAGCCATCAGCCCAGAGCCCGACACGAGGCTCGAACTCACGGACTGTGAGATCGTGACCTGAGCTGAAGTCGGACGCCCAACCGACTGAGCCACCCAGGCGCCCCAAAACCCTAACTTTCCTATTTCCAACTGGGTAACCTAGGGAGAGCTACTTGGTCTCCCCTCTATACCTCAGTTTCCCCTCTTGCAAATGAATGACAATGTAGTAGCTTCTTTGTGGTGTTATTGGGAAGAGTAAATGAAATATTGCAAAGAACTTAGGAGTTAGAGAAACGAACAAAATAGATGAAATAGAAAGCTATTGTTATTATTTGAGGGGGCAGAATTAACGTGAGTGATGATATTCACTATAATGATTTTGGACTCTCTAAAAGCATATGCAGTGAACATCATGATCAAATTTCCATTTTTCAAAGCTCCTTCAGGTTGCAAAGTGGGTAATGTGTAGAGGCAGGGAGATCACTTAGAAGAGATTATTGCATATTTCAGGCGAAGATGTTGGAGGTTTGGATTAAGGTAGGGGCAGTAAACATAGAGGGGAATTGATGGATTAGAGTCACTTAGAAGGAAGAATTGGCAGGAAGTGATCATTGATTGAGTAGGAGGAGTCAGGTAGAGATAACTCTGAAGTGTCAGGCTTTGAGCACTTATTAAGCTAGGGAACCCTGTAGGAGACACAGGCTATATATGAGTGCCTGCAGGGGTCGGGTGGGGGAGTTGTGGGGTCAGAGATCAGTTTAGTTTTGGACTTGATGAGTTTAAGTTACCTATGAGCTACCCAGGGGGAGATATTTAGTCAGCAGTTGAGTATATCTGTCTAGACTTTAGAAGAGAGGTCTGGTCTAGAGATATAATTTTGATTGTCAACATATAAATGGTTACTAGAGTCATGGGGATGGATGAAAATGGGGAAGAGAAAAACAATCACACCCTAGAGGAAATTCACAAATTAAAGGCCATCGAGTCAGAAACAGTGAGTTTGGTTGTAAATAATTAGGCCAATCCAGACTGTCTTGAACAATAATCGGTTATGAAATGACAAAGCCCAGTGGTAATGTGGGCCTCAGAGGTGGTTAGATTCAGCAGTTTAATCATGCCATTAACTCCTCAATTTCTTCTCATGTCTGGGCACTACCTTATGTACTGTTGGCTTCCTTCTAAAGCCTGACTCCTTTATATAGCTGTAGGATAGCTGCCTAAAATTTGCAGGGTTACGTGCTTCTTTTCCACACTGAGAAAGGAGAGTGGTTCTATTATTTTTCTCAGAGAAGGAGGAGGCTTTTCCCTCTGAAGTCCCTATTAAAACTTTCCCTTTGTTAGCTAGAATTGGGTCATATGCCCATATCCAAACCAAAGTTTATAAGCCTCAGGGAGGCCATCTCTCTAGATAGAGGCCAGAGAGGAAGAAAGAAGCCACACGTGGGCAGTTGTTGTTGACATTTGACCCCTGTGTGATAGAGGGCAGGTGTGCTCATTAGTTTGGGTTACTATTCCTCCCTAGGGAGAATGAATGATGGAAAGGAGGGAGAAAAGTTCTTTTCCAACACTCCCAATACAGTGGAAGTGTCTCTTTAATCATCTGAGACACGAACTTCAGGAACAGAAGAGAATGTGTCCTCTGTTATGATACAGGGACAAACACCCTAAAATACATAATTTTATGTTATTACCTACAAAGTTGCACCTATGTAGGGGAATCATGCAGAATTCACATGGAAAAACTTTCCTGAATAATGATAGAGTTTCAAGACATTTTTTCCATAGTTTCCCAAATGTTCCATTTTAACTTGGATTTAGGTCAGAATTATGAGGTTTCTAAGAAACATAGCCAGAGACAGTAAACAGGGCTTGACTTATTTTAAAATACATTAAAATAAACAGATCCTTGTCACCCTAGGTCTACCCAGGTCAGCTGAGGTGTGTGTCTCATTTCTGTGACCCACTTTGGTGATGTTAACATATTGCAATAAGCATGGTAAAAATCGGGCTATTAGCCAGTGAGAACAACACAATGTGAGCATTCAGTCACAACTTTCTGGCCACCACGTCTCTTACACGGTATTCTGGCTTTGAGGCTTCAGTAGAAAGTAATGAGCCAAATGCACCATAAATCCTAGTATGGCAGCAGCTACCTCTGAATACTGGGGGATACTGCACAGGCCCTGGCTTGCTTGTAGAAACAGGAAGGCACTATCATGGTGACAACAGAGGATGTCAGAAGAGTTAGTTCTATTTTCCCTTCACACTTCTTCTGTAATGAGATTTCTCGAAGTCCACCATCAGATGATTATATAAGGGGAGTTGAAGGGAAGTTAAAACACCATCTGAGGACTTCTAGTTTAATTTTGAATTTGTTACATGGGAGAAGTTACATATTAAGTTGTTAACAATCTCTAGAACCTTAGTATGAGTCTTAGCAAATCTTATCCCACAGGATAACTAGCTGAGAGCAAGCTCCTCTAAGACAACAGGCATTTTGAATGGCTGGGGCATGGGAGTGGCTGAGGGGAATGGGGAAGCAAGGTTTAGGAATGACAGCCCTGAGGGAGAAGCATCATAGGGAAACCAGGAGATGGGATACCAACCAGATAAGGGAAATGGTTCTGCTTTAGCAGACAGGAGGACATCAGTGATCTCATCTTTGTATAAGATTAGTTTTGCTCCCTCCAAACACCCCCAAAAGCACCATGCCCACCCATGTCAGAGATGGATGATTGGAAACTCTCTTCTACCTTCTAGCAGCAGCCTCCACCCCTGCTCCACTGCTGACCTCAGTACTGGTCAGAGGCTCAGACTGGACACACACACAGACACAAAGACATGCATACACACATATAAACATAGACATACACACAGAGCAACAACCATGAGAACAAGTTAAATTGAAGTTCCCTAGAATACCAAGTGGCAAATATGTCAACAGATGGTGATTGATTGGCTTCAGAGCCAAAGTATGAATAATTCTTTGGTAAAATCAATGCATGCTCCTCTCCTGGTCCTCCCTTCTGACCACAGTTTAGGGAGGCTGCCATTTTATCTTGTTCTACAAAGTGCTGCCATAGATGTCAGTGAGCTCCTTTGCTCAACTACAGACCCCAGTAGTTAAAACCAGAAATAGGCAAGACCACTTGACTCATGCTCTAGCTGAAACCCATTGTTCTTATTTCTTACAGCACCCTCTTGAGGCATGGACGAAGATATTTTGAAATGACTGGAACATTCCAATTACTAGGCCAGGAAAGCTCTGGAATGCCTGGAAGACCACATCCTGTATGTCCTCTTTTCTGTCCATAATCACCACTGAACACATACTTACCCCAACCTGTGATAACACGTTCTCTGCCTGCTCTCCTGCATATGCCCCCCAAAGGCTCTCTCTCCCTATAAATCTCTAGGTGTCCATCTTGCCAGTGGAGAAGAAGTTGTTAAGGCTTAAGGTTGCCGCCTGCTCTGGCTGCTGGCACCTAAAATAAATCTCTCCCTTTCTCCTTTTCCAACACTTGTCTCGTGAGTCATTGGTCTCTCTTACAACAAGTTTATCCAAGTTTGTTGGATGACGTTGTTGGCAAACCCAGCCAGGAGCTGTACTCCCAATTTGTCTAGCCCCCTTAGGACTCCCCAGGACAGAGAAGTTGGCCACAGCAGTGCCAGGGTTTACCCTTTCATTTCCTGAGTTAGCAGCTGAGATGGATTGACCAGTAACATATGGAGAGAACAGAATCCTGGAAAACTGGAAAACCCCAGTTAACTGAAGCTCAAGTGATTGGAACTCTCACTTAAATGGATAATCTTTCTGTAGTTTTCAAAAAACTACAAAAGATTCTGATTTGAAGGGGCACATGCACCCCAATGTTTATAGCAGCACTATCAACAAGAGCCAAATTATGGAAAGAGCCCAAATGTGCATCAACAGATGAATGGATTAAAAAGATATACAATGGAATACTATTCAGCGATGCAAAAGAACAAAATCTTGCCATTTGCAAGAGTGGATGGAACTGGAGGGTATTATGCTAAGCAAAATAAGCCAGTCAGAGAAAGACAGATATCACATAATTTCACTCATATGTGGAATTTAAGAAACACAACAGATGAACATAGGGGAAGGGAAGGAAAAATAAGATAAAAACAGAGAGGGAGGCAAACCTTCAGAGACTCTTAAATACAGAGAACAAACTGAGGATCAATGAGGGTGGGATAAATGGGTGATGGGCATTAAGGAAGTCACTTGTTGGGATGACCATTGGGTATTATATGTAAGTGATGAGTCACTGGGTTCTACTCCTGAAGCCAAGACTACACTGTATATTGACTAACTTTAGAATAAAAAGAATAAAAAATAAAAGAATAAAAAATAACCACTGATACATGGATTTGAGCATTAAAAAAACATTTCCAGGGTGAGTAAAAAAAAACTGCTTGGTGTGAATTGGTAGATGACCATGCAACATAATTTCTGTGTACTGGAACTGGAGGCATGAATCCCCTTTCTCATCAACACTCCTCTTCAGAGAACATTCTGAGCTCTGCTTGGATACAGTGGAAAGTCCAGACTAGTCCCCTTAGGAGTGCATTTAAACATGACCTGGAGGCAGTGTAAGTTTTAGAATTATTGTTTTAAAAGGAATTTAATATAATTAAATATTATATATAGAAATGACATATGTAAATTTATATATTTCTATATAAAGTTCCATATATAATTACACACAAGAATTTAATTATATTCACTGTGTTTTGCTTACTGAGGCAGGAAAGTGGGCTTACTGAGTCGAATGATTTCATAATGCATTTTCTAGCTTTTTATGTAAAATTATATATATATACATATACATATGTATACACATGTATATATATACATATACATATGTATATACATGTATATATATATGTATATGTATATATATATGTATATATATATATCTGGCTTCTTGAGCTAACATTGAGGTAACCATTATATTCTATTCTTCAAGCATTTCAGCTAATTGTCATTTTATTGTACAATTCAAACATGATATTTCTCTTAATCAGCTTAGCACTGTTGCAGCACATGCCTGATTTATTCATTTCTAGGACAATGGAGAGTCTCAGGAGACTAAAAAGCAGGCTACAGAGAGAAAATCAGTGGTATTACGTTTCCATGTGTCACTTAATCTGAGTTATTTAGTGTCATCTCTCAAATAGGCAAATGTCTTTGCTTTTACTTAGAAAAATTTAATAATCTTGACTTCTGGGAAAGATGGTGGAATAGGAGGACCATAAGCTCATCTCATCCCACGGATGCAACTAGATAACACTTACATGAATGTAAATAACCCAGAAAATGACCTGAGAGACCAGCACAACAGTCTATCCATAGGTTAACGTAGAGAAGAGGGTAGGAAGGATGGAGACTGAGGGACTGTCCTGAGGGAGGAAGGGACACTGCAGGTACAGAGCAGGGAGAGAAACAGACTCTCACACTAGGAACCTACATGGAAAATGCACATGGGGAAGATAAATCCCATAACACTTGGCTTTGGAAACAGAGGGCTGAATTTTGCAAGTTCTTACAATTAGCAAAGCTTAACACCTGAAACCTTAAAAATCAGTGGGCTTGGTTCTGGGAGAGCTGGGAGGGTAAGAGGAAACTAGGTCTGCACCCTTAAAGAGACAGCACAATAAGCATCCCTGCAGAGATATAGTGTAGAAGCAGTAGTTTGAAAAACATCTGGGGTATAAGGGAGGGAGATTTTTTTACTAATCTCAGAGTTCTAGAGGGGCAGGAATCATTGGGAGAGTTCTCTACTAACAAAGGAGCAGGCAGGTATGCCTGCCTTCTGTCCTCTGGCCTAGATACATGGACACCTACAGGAACCAGCCTAGCACCAGTGCTCTCCACCTAGCTTGCTAACAGCATACCCAGCCTTGCATTCTCCTGTGGACATACTCCCTCCAGGCAGGCCTTGGTTCCAGGTCTCCTTCCACAGCAGACCCTGAAAATCTTGATAACACCATGTGTTCACCCCCTTGTTCTCCTGAAGCCCTCCCCCTCACCAATGTGCCTTTGGCTATTGCCCATCTAAAGCAGTGCCACAAGTGTGCAGGGTGCAAGCAGCCCCAATTGGGGCTAACATCACCGCAAAGTGACTCCTATCCTGGGGAGAAGGGAAGATAACTACACACACCAACTGCAGCCCCAACAGTGGGCTGGGGCAGGCATCTAATCTGACCACAGGCCCTGCCCACCAATGAAAGCTTCTCAGCGGACAATACAGGGAAAGTGCCCTGAAGTCTGGTGCTACTGCATCTCTGGAAAACACCTGGTCTGACTCAACTCAAGCCCAAGGCAGTCCCAGAGTGGCCCACAAACAACACAGGGAACAAACTCTACCCCCAACAGGCAAAGAAAATCATTGCAGGCAACTAAATTGAAAGCAAAAGTGGTTCACTCCCAACAGTAGGCACATGTAACACACTAGGAGACACCCATGAAGTGCAAGGTTCTGGTGCACAGTGGACATTGCACTGCAGGGCACTATAGGACCTCTTCTTCATAAGGCCACTGGTTTGAAGGGTGGGAGACATAGCGGACTGTCCTAATACCTAGAAACAGATGCAGAGAATTAGACAAAATAGGAGACAGAGGAATATGTCCCAAATGAAAGAACAGAACATCAGAGCAAGAGACCTAAACTAAATAGAGATGGGTAACATGCCTGATAGAGAATTTAAAGTAATGGTTATAAAGATACTCATTGGACTAGAGAAGAGTGGAAGACCTCAGTGAGACCTTTAACAAAGTGATAGAAAACATAAAAAGGAACCAATCAGAGATGAAAGACCCAATAACTGAAATAAAAAATACACTAGCTGGAGTAAATAGTAGATAAGAAGAAGCAGGGGAGGGGCCAAGATGGCGGGGCAGCATGGAAGTTCTCTGCTTCTCTCATCCCTGAAATGCAACTAGATCAGCACCAAACCATTTTGCACACCTAGAAAACTGATCTGAGGATTAACACAACAATCTGCATAACTTGAGCCACAGAATTTGGCAGGTACATAGTGTGGACAGGGGAACTATGGGTGAGAGAAGCCACGGAGGGTAGGGAGCTGTTTTTGTGGAGAGAGGACAGAGAAAGGGGGGAGAGTATAGGAAAAGCAGTCCCCCTAAAAGTAACTGGAGAGAAAGAGAAAAAGTGGAAATGCCCACAAGTGATTGAACAAGAAAGGGAGAAGGAGAAAGAAGAGGGTTTCAATACCATTAGGACTCTATAAACAGGGGACAGTAAAGTCAGAAATTCCACAGCTCAATATCTGGCAGTGCTCTGGTGGGAAGGGTGAATCCCCAGGAACAGGCAGCAAGGCCCAAGGGGTATGTGGGCCACATGGAAAGAAGTGGTTCCCCTGCTAGGAGGGCATTTGGTAGAGACCATAGGGCCTCCCCCTAGGCAAAGGTCCTAGCTGACCCCGGAGAAGAGCCACACTTGCTGGCATTGGAACAAAGACACCAGGGTGTGGTGAAACCTGGCTCCAGTTGTGTGTTGTAATTTACCATAGTCCCTGAACCTCTGCTGCCATGCAATTGCACAAACTTTCTGGAGCAAGCTGGCACCTGGCCACAATCTCTGAGCCTCTGCAGCAGCAGGATACCATGAATGTTCCCGAGGAAAGCTGGCACCCAGCCATTGCTCAGCAAGACCCAACTCTAGAGATTTGGAGAGGGTCTAAGCACAAGGCCCTCAGAAGTGAGGGGTTTGGAAACACACACCCATCTGAGATAAAATGCAGGAGGGAGATGCCACTTGGCAGGCTGATGGCTTGGACATGGACAGTGTAGAAGCAGGGAATGGATGGAAGCTGGAGACAAAGGAGGGGTGCTTGATTGCCAGTTGGTGAGAGTGCAGTGTTCCTGTGCCAGAGACTGGGAAGTTGGGTCACCTCTCCTGCACATGTGCATACCCGTGCACATGCATGCGCACCACACCTATCCACCCCAGTAAGCTAAGCAGCACCACCTAGTGGATAACAGAGTCATTACACCAAACCCACTTCAACTGTGTCAACCAAGGCCCTATAGGGCCACCACAAGTCTCTCTACTTGCTTAGTGTATGGACTATAGAGTGTTTCATAGTTGGACTTCTAGGGGGAAGTGGATGCAAATTAAAACATTTTTTTAATGTTTATATAATTTTGAGAGAGAGAGAGACAGAGCATGAACGAGGGAGGGGCAGAGAGAGAGGGAGACACAGAATCTGAAGCAGGCTTCAGGCTCCGAGCTTTTAACACAGAGCCCAACACAGGGCTCAAACCATGAGATCATGACCCAAGCTGAAGTCGGTCGTTTAACTGACTGAGCCACCCAGGTGCCCCAGAACTGGATGCAATTTCATTTGATTTCATTCTGTTTGCTGGTCCATCTATTCATTTTTTTTTCTTTTTCTTTTATTATTCTTGGATATGGAAAGAGAAAAAATTTATTTTTATTTTCTGTTTTTGTAAAAAAAAATTATTTATTTTACTATATTTTTTAATTTTTTCTAAATTTTAAATTCTATTTTACTTTCTTCATTTCATTTTATCCTATTTTATTGTATATATTTGTTTTAATTTTAAAGATTGTCTTACTTTCTTTTATTTTATTTTCTTTCCCTTTTTTCTCTATTCTATCAAGCTTCTTTCAACAACCAAACCAAAACATGTCTAGGATCTAGCTTCTTTTATTTGATTTTTGTGTGTGTGTGTGTGTGTGTGTGTGTGTGTGTGTGTGTGTGTTTATACTTATTTATTTTTGAGAGACAGAGAGAGACAGAGCACAAGTGGAGGAGGGGCAGAGAGAGAAAGAGACTCAGAATCCGAAGCAGGCTCCAGGCTCTGAGCTGTCAGCACAGAGCCCAACGCAGGGCTCAAACCCACGAAGCATGAGATCATCACCTGAGCCAAAGTTGGGTGCTTAACAAGCTGAGCCACCCAGGCGCCCCAATGTTTTGTGTTGTTTTTAATTTTTTAATTAAAAATTTTAATTTAATTTTATTCAACTCTTTTTCTTCCTCCAAAGTGATAAAATGAAGCAATTCACCCCAAAAGAAAGAACAGGAAGAAATTACAGCCAGGGCCTTAACCAACACAGATATAAGCAAGATGTCTGAACTAGAATTTAGAATCATGATAATAAGAATACTAGCTGGGGTTGAAAAAAGCATAGAATACCTTTTCTGCGGAGATAAGAGAAGTAGAATTTAGACATGACATAATTAAAAATGCTATAACTGAGATCCAATCTCAAATGGATGCCACTGTGGCAAGGATAGATGAAACAGAGCATTGAATCAATGATACAGAAGACAAAATTAGGGGGAATAATGAAGCAGAAACAAAGAGGGAAACTAAGGCAAAAGAGCACGATATAAGAATTAGAGAACTCAGTGACTCATTATAAAGGAACAACCTCTGAATAATAGGACTCCCAGAAGATGAAGAGAGAGAAAAAGGGGTAGAAGGTTTATGTGAGGAAATCATAGCAGAAAACTTTCCTAACTTGAGGAAAGACACAGACATCAAAATCCAAGAAGCTCTGAGAACTCCCATTAGATTCAAAAACTCCCATTAGATTAGATTAGATCAATAAGGCATATCAGAGTCAAATTCACAAAGTACACAGAAAAGGAAAGAATTATGAAAGCATCAAGGAAAAAAAAGTCCTTAACCTATAAGGGAAGACAGAACAGGTTTGCAGCAGAACAATCCACAGAAAGTTGGCAGGCCAGAAAGGAGTGGCAGGATATATTCAACATGTTGAATTGGAAAAATATGCAGCCAAGAATTATTTATCCACCAAGGCTGTCATTAAAAATAGAAGGGGAGTTAAAAAGTTTCCCAAACAAAAACTAAAGGAGTTTGTGACTACTAAACCAGCCCTGCAAGAAATTTTAAGGGGGACTCTTGTAGGGGAGAAAAGATGAAACAAAACAAAAAGACCAAAAGCAACAAGACTAGAAAGTACCAGAGAACACCACCAGAAACTCCAACTCTACAGGCAACATAATGACAATAAATTCATATCTTTCAGTACTCGCTCTAAATGTCAATGGACAAAATGCTCCAATCAAAAGACATATGGTAACAGAATGGATAGGAAAACAAGATCCATCTATATGCTGTTTACAAGAGACCCATTTTAGAGCTAAAAACACCTTCAGATTGAAAGTAAGGGGATGGAGAACCATCTATCATGCTAATGGTCGCCAAAAGAAAGCTGGAGCACCCATACTTGTATCAGACAATCTAGATTTTAATATAAAGACTGTAACAAGAGATGAAGAAGGGCATTATATCATAATTAACAGGTCTATCCACCAAGAAGATCTAACAATTGCAAACATTTATGCCCTCAACATGAAAAACCCAAATATATAAATCAATTAATCACAAACAAAGAAACTCATTGACAATAACACCATGATAGTAGGGGACTTCAACACCCCACTTACAACAATGGACAAATCAAATAAAATAAGCAGAAAATCAACAAGGAAACAATGGCTTTGAATAACACACTGGACTGGATGGACTTAACAGATGTCTTCAGAACATTTTACCCTTAAAGCAGCAGAATATACATTCTTATCGAGTGCACATGGAACATTCTCTAAAATAGATTACATATTGGGACACAAATCAGCCCTCAACAAGTGCAAAAAGATCGAGATCATACTGTGCATATTTTCAGACCACAATGCTATGAAACTCAAAATCAACCACAAGAAAATATTTGGAAAGATAACAAATACTTGGAGACTAAAGAACATCCTACTAAAGAATGAATGGGCTAACCAAGAAGTTAAAAAGGAAATTAAAAAGTACGTGGAAGCCAATGAACATTATAGTACCACGGCCTAAAGCCTCTGGGACACAGCAAAGACAGTCATAAGAGGGAGGAATATATCAATCCAGACCTTCCTAAAGAAGGAAGAAAGGTCTCAAATACACAACTTAACCTTACACCTTAAAGAGCTGGAAAAAGAACAACGAATAAAACCCCAAACCAGCAGAAGACAGGAAATAATAAAGATAGAGCAGAAATCAATGCTATCAAAACAAAACAAAAAGAACAAAAAAACTCAAAACAAAACAAAAACAGTAGAACAGATAAATGAAACCAGGACCTGGTTCTTTGAAAGAATTAACAAAATTGATAAACCCAGAGCCAGTTTGATCAAAAAGAAAAGAGAGAGGACCCAAGTAAGTAAAATCAAGAATGAATGAGGAGAGATTACAACCAACACAGCAGAAAAACAAACAATAATAAGAGAATATTATGAGCAATTATATGTAAACAAAATGGGCAATCTGGAAGAAATGGACAAATTCCTAGAAACCTATAGTCTATCAAAACTGAAACAGGAAGAAATAGAAAATCTGAACAGACCCATAACCAGTAAATAAATTGAATTAGTAATCAAAAATCTCCCAAAAAACAAGAGTCCATGGCCATATGGCTTTCCAGGAGAATTCTTCTAAAAATTTAAAGAAGAGTTAACACCTATTCTTTTGAAGCTGTTCCAAAAAATAGAAATGGAAGGAAAACTTCCAAACTCATTGTATGAGGCCAGTATTACCTTGATTCCAAAACCAGACAAAGACCCCACTGAAAAGGAGAACTACAGACCAATTTCCCTGATGAACATGGATTCAAGTTCTCAACAAGATACTAGCCAATTGGATCCAATAATACATTAAAAGAATTATTCACCATGATCAGGTGGGATTTATATCTGGGATGTAGGGCTGGTTCAGTATCTGCAAATCAATCAGTGTGATACATCACATTAATAAAAGAAAGGACAAGAGACACATGATCATCTCACTAGATGCAGAGAAAGCATTTGACAAAGTACAGCATCCTTTCTTGATAAAAACCCTCAAGAAAGTAGGGATAGAAGGATCATACCTCGAGATCATAAAAGCCACATATGAAAGATCCAATGCTAATATCATCCTCAGTGGGGAAGAACTGAATGCTTTCCCCCTAAGGCCAGGAACAAGGCAGGGATGTCCACTCTCACCACTGTTATTCAACATAGTACTGGAAGTTCTAGCTTCAGCAATCAGACAAAGAAATAAAAGGCTCCAAATTAGCAAGGAGGAAGTCAAAATTTCACTCTTCACAGATGACATGATACGGTATATGGAAAACCCAGAATATTCCACCAAAAAACTGCTAGAACTGATCCAGGAATTCAGCAAAGTCGCAGGATATAAAATCAAAGCACAGAAATCAGTTGTTGCATTTCTATACACCAATAAGGAAGCAACAGAAGGAGGAATCAAGAAATCAATCCCATTTATAATTGCACCAAGAAGCATCAAATACCTAAGAATAAACCTAACCAAAGAAGTAAAAGATCTGTATGCTGAAACAATAGAAAGCTTATGAAAGAAATTGAAGAAGACACACACAAAAAAATGGGAAAATATTCCATACTCCTGGATTGGAAGAACAAATATTGTTAAAATGTTGATATTACCCAAAGCAATCTACATATTTAATACAATCCCCATCAAAATAACACCAGTATTCTTCACAGAGCTAGAATAAACAATCCCAAAATTTGTATGGAACCAGAAAAGACAGTGAATAGCCAAAGCAATCCTGAAAAAGAAAACCAAAGCTGAAAGCATCACAATCCTGGATTTCAAGATGTATTACAAAGCTCTAATTATCAAGACAGTATGGTACTGGCATAAAAACAAACACTCAGATCAATGTAACAGAATAGAGAGCCCAGAAATGGACCCATAAACATATCGCCAACTAATCTTTGACAAAGCAGGAAACAATATCCAATGGAATAAAGACCGTCTCGTCAGTAAATGGTATTGGGAAAACTGGGCAGGGACATGCAGAAGAATGAACCTGGACCACTTTCTTACACCATACACAAAAATAAATTCAAAACGGATGAAAGACCTAAATGCAAGACAGGAAGCCATCAAAATCCTTGAGGAGAAAGCAGGCAAAAACTTCTTTGACCTCAGCCGCAGCAACTTCTTACTCAACACATCTCAGGAGGCAAGGGAAACAAAAGCAGAAATGAACTATTGGGACCTCATCAAGATAAAAACCTTCTGCACAGTGAAAGAAACAATTAGCAAAACTAAAAGGCAACCGACAGAATGGGGGAAGATATTTGCAAATGACATATTAGGTAAAGGGTTAGTATCCAAAATCTATAAAGAACTTATCAAACTCAACACCCAAAAAACAAATAATCCAGTGAATAAGTGGGCAAAAGACATGAATAGACATGTCTCCAAAGAAGACATCCAGATGACTAACAGACATATGAAAAAATGCTCAACATCATTCATCATCAGGGAAATACAAATCAAAACCACAATGAGATATCACCTCACACCTGTCAGAATGGCTAACATTAACAACTCAGGCAACAACAGATGTTGGTGAGGATGCAGAGAAAGAGGAACCCTTTTGCACTGCTGATAGGGATGCAAACTGGTGCAGCCCCTCTAGAAAACAGTATGGAGGTTCCTTAAAAAACTAAAAATAGATCTACCCTACAACCCAGCAATTGCACTACTAGGTATTTATCCAAAGGATACCGATGTGCTTTTCTGAAGAGGCACATGCCCCCTAGTGTTTACAGCAGTACTATTTACAATAGCTAAAGTATGGAAAAAGCCCAAGTGCCCATCGACAGATGAATGGATAAAGAAGATGTGGTATATATATACAGTGGAGCACTACTCAGTAATCAAAAAGAATGAAATCTTGCCATTAACAACAACGTGGACGGAACTAGAGTGTATTATGCTAACTGAAATTAGTAAGAGAAAAACAAATATATGACTTCACTTATATGTGGAATTTAAGATACAAAACAGGTGAACATAAAGGGAGGGAAGCAAAAATAATATAAAAACAGGGAGGGGGATAAAACATAAGAGACTCTTAAATATAGAGAAAAAACTGAGGGTTGCCAGAGGGATTGTGGGTGGGACAGGGGCTAAATGGGCAAGAGGCATTAAGGAGGACACTTGTTGGGACGAACACTGGGTGTTATATACAGGGGATGGATCACCGGATTCTACTCTTGAAATCATTGTTGCACTGTATGCTAAGTGACTTGGATGCAAATTAAAAAATAAATGATAAAAATAAATAAATAAATTAATTAATTAATAAAAAAAGAAGCAGAAAAGTGGGTCAGTGACCTGGAGGACAGAGGGGTGGAAAACAATCAAGCTGAATAAGAGAAAGAAAAAATAATAAATAAAAACAGATTTAGAGAACTTAGCGACACCATCAAGTATAATAACATTCACGTTATAGGAATCAAAGAATCAGAAACAGAAGGGAACAGAAAATTTACTTGAGGAAATAATAGCTGAAAACTTCCCGAATCCAGGAAAGGAAACAGAAATCCATATCCAGGAGGCACGGAGAGCCCCAACAAAATCAATCTAAGGAGGTCCACACCAAGACACATAGTAATTAAAATGGCAAAAGTAGTGGTAAAGAGATAATTTTAAAAGTAACAAGAGAAAAGAAAAACAGTTACTTACAAAGGGAAACCCCATAAGGCTATCAGCTGAGTTTTCAGCAGAAGCTTTGAAAAAGCCAGAGGGGAGTGGCATGATTTACTCAAAGTGCTGAAAGGAAAAAAAAAAACAAAAACCAAACCTGAAGCCAAGAATATTGTATTCAGCAAGGCTATTATTCAGCATAGAAGGAGAGAATTTCCCAGATAATCAAAAGTTAAAGTAATGCATGACCACTAAACCAGTCCTACAACAAATGTTAGAGAAGACTCTTTGAGTGGAAAGAAAAGACCATAAGTAGGAGCAAGAAAAATAGGAAGCAGAAAAGCAGTAAAATTAAGTATGTCTATAAAAATCAGTCAAGGGATTTATAAAATAAAAGGATGTAAAGTATGACACCATATACCTAAAATGTGGGGCGGGGGAGAGGAGTAAAGAATAGATTCAAACTTAAGTGACCATAGCTGGAGGATGGTCCTCCTCCATCTTTCAGCTATATGCAGGAGATGTTATATACAAGCCTAATGGTAACCACAAATCAAAAACCAGTAATAGGTATGCAACACTAAAGAGAAAGGAATCTAAGTGTATCACTAAAGAAAGCCAGCAACCCATGACAGAAGAGAGCAATAGTAAAAAGGAACAGAGGAGAACTACAAAAACAACCGTAAAATAAGTAACAAAATGGCAACTGATAGGTACCTATCAATAATTACTTCGAATGTAAATGGACAAAATGCTCCAATCAAAAGACATAGGGTGATGGTATGGATTAAGAAGCAAGACCTATCTATAAGCTGCCTCCAAGAAACTCACTTCAAACCTAAAGATTCATGCAGATGGAAAGTGAAGGGACGGAAAAGCATTTATCGTGAAAATGGAAGTGACAAAAAGCCAGTACGTTTTTGGACAAAATAAACATTAAAACAAAGATTGTAACAAGAGACAAAGAAAGACACTATATAATCATAAAGGGAACAATCCAACAAGAAGAGGTAACAATGGTAAATATTTATACACTCAACATGGAAGCACTCAAATTCATAAAGCAGCTAATAACAAACAAAAATGAAGTAATTGACAGTTAAACAATAATGATAGGGGACTTTAACACTCTATTTACATCAATGGACAGATCATCCAAACAGAAAATCAACAAGGAAACAGTGTGTTTTTCTTTTTAATGGTTATTTATTTTTGAGGTGAGAGAGAAAGTGTGAATAGGAAGGAGTAGAGAGGGAGGGAGACAGAGAATCCCAAGCAGGATTCACACTGTCAACATAGAGCCTGATGTGGGCCTAAAGCTCACAAACTGTGAGATCACGACCTGAGACGAAATCAAAATCAGACATTTAACCAGCTGAGCCACCCAGGTGCCCCAAGGAAACAATGGTTTTGAATAACACATTGGACCAGATGGATCAAACAGATATAGTCAAAATATTCCATCCTAAAAATCCAATTCTTTTTTAACGTTTGTTTATTTTTTTAGAGAGAGAGAGAGAGAGAGACTGAGCGTGAGTGGATGAGGGGCAGAAAGAGAGGGAGATACAGAATCTGAAGCAGGCTCTAGGTTCTGAGCTGTCAGTACAGAGCCCGACGTGAGATCATGACCTGAGCTGAAGTTGGCCACTTAACTGATTTAGCCACCCAAGCACGCCAGAATATTCCATACTAAAACAGCAGAATGCACATTCTTTCCAAGTGTATATGGAACATTCTCCATAATAGTTCACATATTAGACACAAAACAAATCTCAAGAAATTCAAAAGGATCGAAGTGATATCATGCATCTGTTTTGATCACAGTACTATGAAAATGGAAATCAATCACAAGAAAAACTCTGGAAAGCACACAAATACACGGAGGTTAAATAACATGTGACTAAACAACAAATGGGTAAACCAGGAAATCAAAAAGGAAACAAAAAAATACATGGAGAAAAACGAAAATGAGAACACAATGGTCCAAAATTTTTGGGATGCAGGAAAACCTTTCCTAGAGGAAAGTTGATAGCAATCCAGGCCTATCTCAAAAACAAGAAAAATCTCAAACAACTTAACTTTATACATAAAGGAGCTGGAAAAGAACAACAAAACCCAAAACCAATAGAAGTAAGGAAATAATAAATATGAGAGCAGAAATAAATGGTATAGAAACTAACAACAACAACAACAACAAAAAACAATAGAACAGATCAATGAAGCCAGGAACTGGTTCTTTGAAAAGATCCATGAAATTGATAAACCTTTAACCAGACTCACAAAAGAGAGAGAGAAAGAACATGAATAAGCAAAATCATATATGAAAGTGGAGACATAACAACTGACACCATTGAAATACAAAAGATTATAAGAGAATATTATGAAAAATTATATGCTAACAAATTGGACTAGAAGAAATGGATAAATTCCTAGAAACATATAACCTACCAAAACTGAAGCAAGAAGAAATAGACAATTTGAACAAATTGATTAATAGCAGTGAAATTCAATCAGTAATCAAAAACCTCCCAACAAACAAAAGTCTAGGACCAGATGGCTTCACAGGGAAATTCTATAAAATATATAAAGAACAGTTAATACTTATTCTTCTCAAACTATTCCAAAAAATAGAAGAGGAAGGAAAACGTCCAAATTCATTCTATTAAGTCAGCATTACCCTGATACCAACACTAGATAAAGACATTACAAAAAAAGACAGCTACAGGCCTATACCTCTTATGAACATAGATTCAGAAATCCTCAACAAAATATTAGCAAACTGAATCCAACAATACATTAAAAAAAATCATTCACCGTGATCAAGTGGGATTTATTCCTGGGATGCAAGGGTGATTCAATATTTGCAAATCAATCAACATGACACACCACATCAATAAGAGAAAGGATAAAAACCATATGATCATTTCAATAGATGCAGAAAAAGCATTTGACAAGTACAACATTCATTCATGATGAATGTTCCTCAACAAATTAGGTTTAGAAGGAACATAACCTTCACATAATAAAGGCAATATATGAAAAACCCACAACTAACATTATAATCAATAGAAAAAAACTGAGAACTTTCCCCCTAAGATCAGGAACAAGACAACGATGTCCACTCTCACCACTTTTATTCAACATAGTACTGCAAGTCCTAGCCACAGCAATCAGACAAGAGAAAGAGGTAAAAGGCATCCAAATTGGTAAGGACGAAGTAAAACTTTCACTATTTGCAGATGACATGATACTATATATAGAAAACCCTAAAGATGTCATCAAAAAACTACTAGAGGGGCGCCTGGGTGGCGCAGTCGGTTGAGCGTCCGACTTCAGCCAGGTCACGATCTCGCGGTCAGTGAGTTCGAGCCCCGCGTCGGGCTCTGGGCTGATGGCTCGGAGCCTGGAGCCTGTTTCCGATTCTGTGTCTCCCTCTCTCTCTGCCCCTCCCCTGTTCATGCTCTGTCTCTCTCTGTCCCAAAAATAAATAAAAAACGTTGAAAAAAAAAATTAAAAAAAAAAAAACTACTAGAACTGATAAATGCATTCACTAAGGTCACAGGATAAAAAAATCAATATATAAAAATCTGTTGCATTTCCATACACTAATAATGAAGCAGCAGAAAGAGAAATTAAGAAGAGAATCCCATTTACAATTGCATCAAAAATAATAAAATGCCTGGGAATAACTTAACCAAGAAGGTGAAAGACCTGTACTCTGAAAACTATAAAACACATGAAAGAAATTGAAGATAACACAAATGGAAAGATAATCCATGCTTATTGACTGGAAGAACAAATATTGTTAAAATCTCTATATTACCTAAAACAATTTACAGATTCAGTGCAATCCCTATCAAAATGTTTTTAAAAATTTTTCACAGAGCTAGAAAAAATGATCCTAAAACCTGTATAGAACCAAAAAAAAAAAAAAAAAAAAAAAGACTCCAAATAGCCAAAGTAATCTTGAAAAGGAAGAACAAACTGGAGGTGTCACAATCCCAGATTTCAAGGTATACTATAAAGCTATAGTAATCAAAACAGTATGATACTAGCACAAAAAGAGACACATAGATCAATGGAAGAGAATCAAGAGCCCAGAAATACACCTACAATTACATGGTCAATTAATCTTTGTCAAAGGAGGCAAGAATATGCAATGGGAAAAAGACAATCTTTTCAATAAATGGTGCTGGGAAGACTGGATAGCTACAAGCAAAAGAATGAAACTGGACCACTTTCATACACCAAACACAGAAATAAAGTCGAAATGGATTAAAGACCAAAACGTGAGACCTGAAGCCATAAAAAGCCTAGAAGAGAGCACAGACAGTAAGTTCTCTGACATTGGCTGTAACAACATTTTTCTAGATAGATCTCCTGAAGCAAGAGAAACAAAAGCAAAAATAAACTATCGGGACTACATCAAAATAAAAAGCTTCTGCATGGCAAAGGAAATAATCAACAAAACAAAAAGACAACCTACTGAATGGGAGAAGATATTTACAAATGACATATCTGATAAAGGGTTAGTATCCAAAATATATAAAGAACTTATAAAACTCAACACTAAATTAGTATCCAAAATATGTAAAACTTCTACAACTCAACACCTCCAAAACAAATAATCCAATTAAAAATGGGCATAAGACATGAACAAACATTTCCCCAAATAAGACATTCTGAAGGCCAACAGACACATGAAAAGATGCTCAACGACACTCATCATCAGGGAAAAGCAAATCAAAACCACAATGAGATATCACCTTACACGTGTCAAAATGGCTAAAATCAAAAACATAAGAAACCACAAATGTGGTGAGGATTTGGAGAAAAAGAAACTCTCGTGCATTGTTGGTGGGACTGCAAACTGGTGCACCCACTATGGAAAACAGTATAGAGGTTTCCCAAAACATTAAAAATAGAATTACTATATGATCTAGTAATTCCACTACTGGGAATTTACCCAAAGGTTACAAAAACATGAAGTCAAAAAGATGCATGAACCTCTATGTTTATTGCAGCATTGTTTACAGTAGCCAAATTATAGAAGCAGCCCACATGTCAATTGATAGATGAATGGATAAAGAAGAAATGGTGTACATATACAATGGAATATTACTGGGCTATTAAAAAGAATGAAATCTTGCCATTTGCAACAACATGAATAAATCTAGAGAGTATAATGCTGAGTGAAAGAAGCCAGTCAGACAAAGATAAATACCATATGATCTCAATCATATATGGAATTTAAGAAACAAAAGCAAAGAAACAGACAAGCTAAAAAAACAGACTGTTAACCTGATGGTTACCAGAGGGGAGGTGGGTGGGGGGATGGGTGAAATAGGTGAAGGGGATTAAGAGTGCCCTTAGCATGATAAACACTGAGTAATGTATAGAATTGCAGAATTACTATATTGCCCATCTGAAACTAATATAACTCTGTATATTAACTGTACTGGAATTAAAATAAAAAATGAAACAGTAAAAAAATTAATAAAATAAAAATTTAATAATCTTAACATTTATTGAGCATTTAATATGTACCACACTTTGTTCTAAGTTTCATATATATATTTCCTTATCTGTGAAATTTGGGTCATAATTGGTCCTACTGGCTATTTAGAAGATTATGAGATTTAGAAGATTATAGCCAACAGGACCAATTATGACCCAAATTTCACAGATAAGGAAATTGAGGCACAGTGAAGTTAAATAAGCTGCCCAAGCTCACATAAACAGGAAGTGGTTGGTAAGTCAGGGATCTATATGGAGGCACTCTGATCCAGAGGCTAGGTATGCCTTTAACTAGTGGCTACAGTGTAAGGAGCTGATCTAATCCTTTCATTCAATGGGTGTGGAAGTTACAGGTGACTCAGATTAGGTGTTATCTTATTAGTGAGGACCCAAGGTAAAATTAAAAAATTCAGAGCTCAACTTTCAAGATACTTCCTGACTCTAGGTTTAGTTTGGAGGAAGAGGGGACAAGAAGGGAGGGAGGGTGGATGGGAGGAAGAAAGGAAGGAAGGAAGATTCAGAGATAAGTTTGTTGAGTGGTTGATAAATCAAATGACTGGTCAATAGATGGATAGAAAGATTAATGATAAACAGAAAGAACTGACCATTCTCAGGTATCTCCAGCACAAAGCAATTCTGGCCTATAGTAGTTAATCAGTTATTCTTTCTTAAGCCACGAAAGAATATGAAGACATGCTATTAACACCACCCCTGGGTGTCCTATAATTTAATGCAATTACACATGATGCTGTTATGTGCCTGCCAGGAGGCCCACAGCTGAAGGAGAGGCAAGAGGCTTCGAGAGGGTAAACTGCTTTCCCAGCAAACCCCCAGAGATTCCTTTGATAAAGAAGAATTGACTCCATTTTCTCAGTCTAAATTAGCTCACCTATTTTTGTTTTTGTTCCATTCATTGATTAAAGAAAACTTTAAAATTTGAAAATTTGTAAATCCTCACTCTCTTTGGATGACTCATCCAGGAAATTAAATCTCTTTGCTTCAGTTCAGTTTGTATTTTCCTTAGTTTAATTATCTTAGTCACATGCAGTCCTGCTCTCACACCAGCCACTGTTGTAGTACTTAATTAACAAGGTCACAGACAAGAAAGGTCCTGGTTGTGCTGTATCGTTTTCTGTTAGATTCTAAGTGCCCTAGAGGACACAGATCAGGTTTGAACTCAGCATTTTGGGTTGCTTTCCAACTCTTTTTGACAAATTTTACATTTATTTAGTTATATCTAAAGTGCTTTAGGAAAGCAGAAAGAGGTCTATAGCCACTGGCAGAAATTGTAGAAGCATAATTTACTGAAATATTTACATATTTTTTTCTCCCTGCATTTTCTTCTCTCCCCAGTTTGCTAAGATTACCTGGACATACTGGAAGCCCACCTCAGGAATCTTTGTATTAAGGAAAGCATAAGCACTAGAAGCTTTTAGCTTTCATAAAAGCTCAACCCCATTGGTGATAAGATGATGCTGGCTTTCCAGAGAGAGGGAAGAGAGAGAGAAGTTTCTGGAGAGAGCAAGAGGAAGACATACAGGAGACATTACTGGGGATTGGAAAGGGATGGAGGGCTGGGGGTCCTGCACATTCCTCTCTGCTCACCTATAGGATGGAGTTGTGAGAGGATTGGTAACTGACTTTCAAGAAGTGGTACAAAAAAGTGGCCATAAATGAGGGTGGCTGCATTGGATGCTGAGGGATGCAGACCCCAGATGGTGAACCAAAGTTTAAACACCCTCCACAGTCACAACAGGCTTTGGAGAAGGTAAAGAGAAAGGGATCTCCCTGCAGATCTCCTTTTAATGCTAGTGCTGGCTCTTATGCCTGACCTCAGTCCCATCCTATGGAGAGCCTTCCACTTACTGGAATCTTGTTCTGCCTTCATGGCCAGTTCAAGCCCTGCCATCTCTGCTAAGTTTGTTCCAACAACTCTGGTCCACTTATTCTGCTCATCCTCAGAACCCCTCCCGTGCTTACAGATTGCTCCAGACAGAGAGGCTTTTGATAATTTATTGTCCTAAAGTTTTCTCTCATCCATTCATTCAACAGATATTTATTGAATTCCTGCTGAGTGGGCCAGTCTCTGTTCTTGGCACTGGGGAGGCTATTGTGTACACGGGGACAAGAATCCTGCCCTCAGGGCACTCATGTTCTAGTAGGGAAGAGACAGAATGATAGCTCCTGTCTTGTCCCAGTCTAATTACATGTCATGAGAAGGGAAATGTCATATAACACTTAGGCTCTTGGACCACTGTCTAAGAAGAAATGGTGTATTGCAAACTCCCCAGCATATACTGGAATATCTGAGCATACTAGCTAATTAAGGAAAGATGGTCCACAGAGGTCAGGTAGGATTCTATAAACCTTCAGTCTCAGGCACAGTGAGATCTCAGATTTTTTCCATCATAGAATTTGTATTTTGTCATTATTATTGCTAAAGACATAACATGGAAATATTGACTTTGGTGTATTTCCTTTGACCTTAGAGCTGAAGAATTCTAGAGTTATAGACTCCTCCTCTCGCTTAGTAAAAAGGCCATTGGTGATTTCTGAGATGTTTATGGAGCAGATAACCCTCATGTACAAGGAATGTCTTTCCTGTCCCAGCTTGAATGTGTCCGGTTGGTTAAAGGAACTTTTTTATACTCAGGGGTCATGGGTTGGCAGATCCGTTATGGCTAAATATCTTCCCAGGCCTAAATGAGGTGTTGGTTTGAAAATCTGGCTTCCCTGCCAATAGAAAGATAAAACATGGAAGGAAGGCAGATTAAGATTGGGTGGTCTTCTTCTAAATTACCGGCACTGTTAAAAAAAATTTTCCCCACAGCATTGGAGGCCAAGATGTGTCCATGGAGAGAAGGATTTTGGATCCACAGGGAGTAGTGAAGATAGAACAATAGATTGATGGTTTCTAAGAAAAGCAATTATCTTATATTTGGTGTTAGAGTCACTTGGTTCAGACCACTACTTATGGAACCATTCTTCCTGTTGAAGATTATCATTTTGTGAGGCAGAGACCTCAGCCATGGAATTAGGAATTGTCTTATTTATTTTTCTTACAATGGTGTGTCAACAGTAAAGAAAAGAAAAGTCTGGAAGAAGCAGGGTAGTGAGAAAGAGGTATTTGTCATCATTAACATGGTAAAGAAATAATTATGGATCTCAAAGAGACCCTAGGGTGATACCAGATGTTTCTAGCAATTGGGAGGAAACCTGGCTGGCTATGTGTGTGAAAGAGGATCTATCCTTGCCAATGCCACCCTTTGCGGCTTCAAAGAGGAAAATTAGAGCTTTCAGAACTTCACTTGCAAGTTGGCATGCAGTATTTTGTTTAAAAAAAAAAAAGGGAGAGGGAAGTACTGTATAAAAAGACTTTCTTTTCCTTTGTGCCTGCATTTTATATTATAGGAAGTTTCCTACTCAGGAAATGAAGCTAGGATTGACTTCTCATGAAAAAAAAGTCAATTGAGGATATGTGCAAAAAAAAATGAGATTTTTATCTTCTCTTGGAAAGCTGACCCAGGACAGACTACATCCTTCAGTATGGTCACACACCAGATGAAAGGGGCCTAGAAGAATGACAAGGACAACTATCTTGTATCAATTCCATTCCCACTTTATTTAATATATGATGTTTTATGGCCACATTTGGGGGTCCTTGAGCTTCCTTTGGCCAAATGTAGATTAAGGGACACAAATGAAGGGAGGGTGCTTCGGGTTTCCCTTTCAAAGTTTATTTACTTATTTATTTTATTTATTTTGAAAGAGAGATAGAGAGCGAGCGGGGGAGGGGCAGAGAGGGAGACAGAATCCCAAGCAGGCTCCACGCTCTCAGCACAGAGCCTGGTGCAGGGCTCGAACTCACAAACCGTGAGATCATGACCTGAGCGGAAGTTGAGAGTTTGCCACTTAATCGACTGAGCCCCCCAGGTACCTCCCAGTTGCCCTTTAAGTAGGATGAATGACAGGGCCAACCCTGGATGCAGCAGAGCTCAGCAAATGCTAGCCGTCTGGAATGTGCCATTCCTGTCCTGGCATAATAATGCCAGATTTCTCTAGGAAATCTTGTCACTCTACCTGCTGGGTGCATGATGATTTCCTAGTCTTTATAAATTTCCCACAGATGCTGTTCTGTTTCAGCCACAAGCCATTATTTAAGTTTACTATGTTAGTGACTGAAAATTAATTTCTAAAAATTGAACTAGACGATAACAAAAATTAGAACAAGAACAGATGATATTAATTAAAAACAATATGAGTCACAGGAACAAATCCAGTTTTGTGAGTAGTATTTGGAGACCCAAAATGCAAAACAAACAGACTTCAATTGCTTGGGGAAAAAGAGGAGTAAAGAGGGAAATTTTTGCATCACTATAATTATCTGTTAATATGAAACAGATTTCAATCATCTTGGGATTACTAACATCCCACAAATAGGCGAGTTCCAAAAAGTCTGGTTAAGAACATAGCTTTCCGTCTCTAAAACACACTACACACTACTTATTTCTATATGCTGCCCAATGCATGTTTGCAGCAGCAAAGGACATAGCTAATAAAATAACCAAATGGGTGACCAATCAAATACTTATGTGTAACATAGTGTTCTAGAAGCCCATTTGTCATTTGAGGCTTGTCCCTACCTGCTACCACTCTCTAACTAAAGTCTTTCAACCTCTTATTGTACATGTGTGTACCAGGTTTGATTCTTACCTGGTTATTAATGCTGAGTCTTACCATAGTGCATACTCAATTAAGGAATTATATTTCGTTTTCCACTTGTATTTCAAATTAGTATTTGTGACCAATCAGAGAAAATGTGTAATTTTTTTTTTTTAATTTCAAACTGGGTCTTTAAGCAGCTGGCCAACCATCAACCATTTATAAACCATCAGATTCTTCTTCCTCCTTCTACCGTTTATATGCAGCCTCTTTTTTATGAAGTTTGCTTTTATGAACAGACTCCAAAACAAGCACAGAGTAGACTATGTAAACTTGGTTCTGTTCATTATGTAGCGCATTCAGGGCTAAAAGACTTGCTAAAATTAAATAAGTAAAATGACGATCACGCCAACCAGTTGGCCAAGATTAACTTAGGGAACATATCCTACGAGAAGTTTCAGTATCTTCAAAACAAGTCAGAGTGAGATCACTTGTCTCCTTCTTCACTTCCTGTTTACATTTTTTAGCTTTTATCTTACAAGCCATTTTATTCTGTCTGTATGATCATCCTATATAGGACCATATATCTCCAGTGGGCCGGAACTCTCGGCCTGGGGTTGTTTGGTATGTTACTTGCACCTGGGGAACAGGTGTAGTATTCAGAGCAGTTGGCAGCAGTAGGAAAGTATGGCAGGAGCAGAGGCAACCAGAGAGGTGCAAAGTCATCTTTGAGAAATACAAGGGCAACTGCTCATGCCTGGTGGAATCTTTGCCCAGTGCTGGTGACAGTCTGTGGTAATCTGGGAAGCTGTACCTTTATTGGAGAGCACGCTGCATTGTCTCCTGCTTTGTGTAGCCACATCCATGCATTTTTATGCACTGCCATTAAAAACACTTTTGTGCGCTTTAACTGGGTCCGTTGGAATTTTTCTGTTAATCCCCTCTTTATCCAGTTATGGTAACTCTATGGCTGAAGAGGGCATAGATTTGAACTGCATGGACTCAAGGGTTTCTATGTTTTTCAGTTCTTATATAGATGTTAAGGATTTCTAAGAATTAGGAGATGATGACTTCAAAATCCTCTGATGCAATAAAAAGAACATGCAAACTACAAAGTGCCTCTTTCTATGCTAGTACCCAAGGAAAATCCCAGAGCATTACAGATGGTGTGAGATAATCTATTTAGTTGTATATTAGGCTGTGCTGCTATATCTTGTGGTTTGCTCTCAGTTCTGAAGCATAACTGAGTTGGCTTATACCTGTATATTCCATGTTAATAATTACTAGCAACATGCTTTGTTAATAAATGTTAATAAAAAGAAGACCATAATGTACCACAATATGACACCTAAACGTCTGCATGATTAAGATAATATTAATGAATAGGAACTAACAATTCTAGGCCTAGAAGGCCTTGCTACATTATCATTTCTTTCCAGAAGTATGGAAGAAGTCATGTGACCCCGTAAATTACTGGGCCCTGGATAAACATTGTGTTGCCTTTCAGATTTATTGCTGTCTAAATCCTAGACTACCACAAGTGTAAAACAAAGATGTTTACTTTAGTATTCCTTTGTGCTTCAAATAAAGCTACTATAGTCTGACTTGCTCATGCCAGAGGGACGGGACGGAATAATTATCTAACACTTACAACATGTAAGATTGGTTAATTAGCCCTTAGAATTGCTTAGCAAAATGAAGTCTGTGCTGAACTGGATGCAATCACCTGCAAAGTAAATATGCTGTTGGCTTCCTTTTTGACTTCAGTTGCATACATGGAACAATGGAAGTTTTAAGATCTTTTTTTTTAAAAGAAATTCAATTGCTTGGGAGTGCTTCGGGTATGCATTTGGATACCTTGATGACTGCCCTTTCTTCCTTTTTCAGTGAACCAAATTTGTGTTTGGGATAAGCCCTTGGTTGGTTGGTTTTTTTGCCTCTGCTTTTTAAACTTACAGATTCTCTGAAACGATTTGGGGGGCCATTTGCCTTGAGACTAGGGATGAGTAAAGTTTTGGGGGAGAAACCCTGCCTGGTTTCAATCAGAGCAGCTTTGGTTTTTCTCATATGCTGGACTTTCATGCAAGGTTTTCTGGGGTATGGGGGATTTTTACTGCTTAAAAATATACCTGAAATCAGTTTGTAGAGAGCATTGTGCTAAAGAACCTATGTAGTTAAAGCATTATGAAATGTAGTCTCGAAAAGGGAGTTAATACTTCTTAAGGTACACAGAGATGAGCCAAAGTTAGCAATGTGCATAACCAAAGGGCACAAGCTGGGTGGGCCTGAATGACAAAGTCAGCAGTGGTGGTTGGGAAAGCAGTTCCCAGGTGGGGAACCCGTCCCCTGCCATGCCCTGAAAATCAACATGGAAGTCGTCATTAAACTCCCAGATCACATCCAAACTGTACATTGCCAGTGATGATCATGCTTGAATGTCATCTCTAAGGAGGTTACTGCAGTGTTCCTCTCAAAATCAGCTATAATGTGATACAGAACCTGAAGCAGTCTTTATGGCTAAGTTCACTGTTAGGTTTATGCCAGAATCTAATTTATTTGATCTGTAGATTACAATTCATTGATTATTGCTCTTTGAAAGAAGTAATCATATGTTATATGTACTATACACACACACACACAATGGAATAATTATTATACAGCCAAAAAAAAATAAGATTGTTCCATTTGAGAAAACATGGATAGATCTTCAGAAAACATGGATAGATCCACTAATGCTAAGTGAAATTAAGTCAGACCGAAGAAAACAAATACCATATGATTTCACTCCTATGTGGAATCTAAAAATAAACAAACGAATAAACAAAGAAACAGCAGAATCAGATATATCAATGCAGAGAACAAACTGGTGGTTGTCAGAGGGGAGAGAGGTGGGAGAATGAGCAAAATGGATGAAGGGCTGTGAGAAATACAGATTTCCAGTTATGGAATGAATAAGGCATGGAATCAAAGGCACAGCATAGGGAATACTGATATTGTATGGTGACAGATGGTAGCTACATTCGTGATGAGCATAGCATAATATATAAAGTTGTTGAATCACTATGTTGTACCCCTGAAACTAATGTAACATTGTATGTCAACCATACTCACAAAAATTTTAATAATAAAAAGGGAAGTATCAATTTGTATGCTTTGTTCTCATCTTTGAAGGGAATAAGCCTGGGGTGGAAAAGGACACTTTACAAACTAGAGTCCTATCTACTCATGGATTATTCCAGGGCAAACTTCTAGATCACAAATTAAAAGTAAGAAGTCAAAGGAAAAGCAGCATTATTGCTCATTGATGATAAAAGTTTCATTCCCCTTTGATCTGTCCTACAAAGGAGAATGTTAAATGTTTTACAGATAGACTTGTCCAGTAAAGTCCTTTACAGGAATACATTCTAAAAAATATTTAGAGATGAAAAAAGATTTATGTACAAGAATGTTTTAGCTTTATTTGTAATAAAGAATAGAAAACCACAATAGAAATCTAGCAAAGGGAATTGAGTTAAATAAATTATGGTACATTCATGTATTGCAATGTTCTGTAGCCCTTTAAAATTACACTTTTGAAGACAAGTAATTTTAGAAAATTCAGATATAAATGTTAAGGGAGTATATAGTAAATATTATTATAAAACTAATTTAGTGCAAATGTTAAGATACTTAGAATTTTATCACTATATATTAAACACTTAGAATTTATTACTATATATAGAATTTTATCATTATATATATAGTGATATATATAGTATATCATTATATATATAGTATACCCTTATATATACCATATATATAATATTTATATAGTATATCTGTATATATAGTATTTCCTTATTATCTAGAAGATAATAAAGAAATTCATCTAGAATGGATAAAGATGTGGTGTATATGTATATATGTATATACACACACACACACAATGGAATATTAGTGATCAAAAAGAATGAAATCTTGCCATATGGAATAACATGGATGGAATTAGAGTGTATTATGCTAAGCAAAATAAGTCAGTCAGAGAAAGATAAATATCATATGATTTCACTCACATGTGGAATTTAAGAAATAAAACAAATGAACACAAGGGAAGGGAAGGAAAAATAAGATAAAAACAGAGAGGGTGGCAAGCCATAAGAGACTCTTAAATACAGAGAACAAACAGAGGGTTGCTGGAGGGGAGATAGGTGGAGGGGATGGGCTGAATGGGTGATGGGCATTAAGGAGGGCACTTGTTGAGATGAGCACTAGGTGTTATATGTAAGTAATGAATCACTAAATTCTACTCCTGAAACCATTATTATAACATATATTAACTAACTTGCATTTAAATAAAAATTTTTAAAAATAAAAAAATAAGGAAATTCATCTAAATATTAATAATGTTTTCTCCATGTGTTGGAAATAATGTAAGTGCTTTTTACTTCTGCATATTCCTTTATTACACACATTCTTTATTAAGACAAAGCATGATTTTTAGACTCAGAAAAAACTAATTATGTAACAAGGCACTTGTCCAGGCAGAAGCTGACATGCTTTTCTCTATGAAAAAATATATGGGTGAAATGAACTTGAGGTCTCTAGGGAGGAGATAAGTAATTTACCTGAGAATTCCCAGAGCATCGGGAAAAGGAGGAAACCCAGATCTCATTCCCTTTTTCCTGATATTCAAAGTAATTGAAACTTTTGGGTGGGCTGGATAGCTCATAAGTCATGTCACCATGACCCAGTGACAAAAAAGGGGGGAATATAACTCCACACACAATCATCTCAAGGACATAGAGAGGATCCCACAGTGGTTGTCAAAGAGGACTGATGTGTTGGTCATGGTAGGATGAAGACAGAAACCTGCCTTGACCCAGGATATCTTCTAGCTCTGGCCTAATGCTATAAACTAAAAAGAGTATTCCATGGACATATGGTATTGTCATTGAAGCTGTCTCCCTGCTAAGAAGAGACAATTTTTCTAAGGGAAGATGTAGAATCAAACCATTGCGTTAGAACCTTAAAAGGAGATGTGGACTTATTTTGGACCTCCGAGCTGATAAAATGGGACCTAACAGTTGTTATTTTTTTTTCAAATAAAGGGATAAAATTCGCTATAAAATTTTCTATAAAATGAGATGAAATGGTATAATAAAAGCCAGAATGATTAAGATTAGAAAAAATCTTTGCTAATTGTAAAATAAAACGAGATTAAAAATACAATGATTATATGAATAGCAATAAAAATAATTACCTTAAGGAATATCCTAGATAAATATTGTTAGTATTTTGTCATATGTCCTTTGAAAGTCTCCATAAAAATGTTATAATACCATACATAGTTGTTTGCAGTTTAACTTAAACATTTGCCAGATGTGTTTGTTGTACATCAGCAAATATGGATCTACACCATCTCTTTCAATGTCTGTGAAGGATTCTATTTTATGGTGTAGTGACAATTTGTAATATTCTGATTGTGATGATCTAACTTAAGGTTTGGGATTATGATGGTGAAGAGGATTCTGTCTGCAAGTGGGAACTTTCTTCTACAGATGGTTTTCTTCTTGTATAAATACCGCAACCAGGGCCATACTCATATTCAGAGCTAAGAGAGAATAGAAATTCTCATGAATTAAAAGATAACTTGGTGAAGGTCAACTGGACCCAGGCAGAAGAATATTCTAATTTATTAGACTTATCTCCTTATGTCAGATAAAACAGTTGAGCCAATGTTAGTTTGACCTGCTCTTGTCTTTCTGAGTCTTAAAGTGAAATATAGACCAAAGAGAGAAATTACCTCTGCCTCTCCCAACGTAACAGCCCTCAGCTGTGATAACAAGCTATTCTGGTGGACAGAAATCTGGAGAGACACTATAAATGCTCTACGCTCTGGACACACTGAAGCTGTTGCAGTCAGTATTACTTTTATTTTGCCTGAATGAAATCCTGCCCAACGTTTTCTTTCTAGATCATTCTATGTTGGAAATCTTGTGGATTTATGTAGATGGTCCATGAGCAAGAGGAGTAAAACACATCTATTCTGAAGGAAGTATATCTGGACCAATGAAAGTCTTTTACTAGTACAAGGGTGAGAGAGTTTGGGGGTGGAGTGGACATGTCACTTATTTTGCTCTTATATCCAAGAATTAGAATTATTTTTATTTTTAAATATCTGGTGGTAAAAGCTTAAAATAGTTGAACCATTCAGGGGGACTAAAGAAAATTAAAACAGGCTGGATGCATCATGATTCATTTAGCCAATTCTTTATAGATAGATATTTAGGGGGGGGGTTGGGGCTCTTTTTTGTTTGTTTGTTTCTTGGCCTGCAAGCATTCCTGCACATAAATCTTGTCATATTTATTTGATTATACTCTTAAGATAATTGCCTTAAAATGCAATTGCTGAGTAAGAATTTGAAAAACTTTAAAGTTTTTGATCTATATTGTTAAGTTGCCCTCCAAAAAATAATAATTTATATCCCACAGAAAGTGTATGAGAATAGTTGCTTTCCGAAAAGTGTCACCAACATCATGTGTTACCATTATGTTAAATACAATTTTTTCAAAACTGTCTAATCCAAAACATGAGAAATGGTACACCATCACTTTGTTCAGTGTCAATGGTATACCTCAGAATAATCATCATGCTAATCATTATCACAACATTTATTTAGGACTTAGTATGTGGCCAACTGCTATGATAATCACACATCTTATCTTCTCAAAATAGTGCAGTGACAGGGGTGCCTGGGTGGCTCAGTTTGCTAAGTGTCTGACTTCGGCTCAGGTCATGATATCACAGTTCATGAGTTCAAGCCCCACTGCTGTCAGCACAGAGCTCACTTCGGATCCTCTGTCTCTCTCTCTCTGTCTGTACCTCCTCTGCTACTGCTCTTTCTCTCTCTCTCTCTCAAAAATAAACAAACATTAAAAAAAGGATAGTGCAGTGACATAGGTTCCATTAGTTCATTGGCCATTTATAATGTTTTGGGCAAATTTCTGTTTATGTCTTTTGCCTATTTCTCTTTGTGTACAAGTACACTGTAAACATTAAGGCAGTCAACGTTTTCCTTTTAATGTTCTTTTCTGCGGCTATGTCTTTATTGATATTTCTATTAGTCAAAAGTAGTAGATAAATCACAAAGTAGGAGAAACAGACTCTGACTGAGATAAAAGATGGTACAAAATTAAAATGGGGCAAGGAGATGAAGAGATAATTGGAATTGGAAGTATTAATATGAACTTATAATTTCATATGTGTTAGTCTCTCTAAGCAACCTCTGGATTTGTAAACATGCCCAAGCATTAGCAGATTGCACAAACAAGTTCTGCAGTCCCCAGGAAACGTTTACTCTTCAATGCCTTCAAATGTGGCCACAGGGCTGATGGGCAAGGAATCGCCTTCCACAGCCAAGAGTCACAGACAGTAGGGAGTGCCTCTCAGAGCTAAATCAGGAACTTGCTCCCTCACCAGGACAGGGGGTCTTCACTATCTCTGACTAGAAGGATTTGGAAACAGTGACTGTGGTATATTTCCTCTTTTTCCCTTTTTTGTTCTGAATCTATCACTGCTGGTGGGAAAAGATCTTTCTCTTCAACTGTAGGTGATCACACCAAAAAAGCCACATAATGGAGAGCAGTGCCATTCACCAACAGATCACAGACTTGGAGCTTGAGGATATAACTGGACAGGACTTTGGGAACATCTCCTATAGGAAGAGGGATGGTAAGTCATGTGCAGTTGGATATTTGGGTGGCAAAAGAGGTCTGTGAAAGAAACTGCTTGTTAGTGATCCCCAGTCCCCATTCTCTTCTTCCTCTATAGTAGACATCTTCAATTTTCACCAAGTCCCTACCTCCTTTGCACCTACATGAGACCCTGGGTCTCTGGGTCCCTGAGGGACTTTATGGAGCAGATCTCTTAAACCAGCATGGCACCATTTACTTCCAGTCTGGTGAGTCAGAGAAAAATAAACTTCTAACTAACTTAGTCAATACACTACTGTTTTGGACCCCTGGAATATACAGCTGAACCTATATTCCAATTTATGTATGTAAAGATTACGTCTTAGTGTATTTTGCCATGCTACAGTTCTGAAATGCATAGGAATTAATTTTCTTGCATAAATTTTTGTTGAGAAACCAAAGTATAAGTTAAAATACAATTTAATTTATAATAACATCCTAGATGTACTGATTAGGGATTTATCTTGAAACTGAGAAATGTCATATGTATTTTTTCATTTTTCATGAAAAAACAGTTGCACGTATTTTTTCAAACACAAGTTTGAAAAACAAAACTGCTTTTAATCCTTTTATAAATGGAAGCTTTATATTTCAAATATTTTAATTGGTTGCTTGGAAGTTATCTTTTCCAAACAGAAACATTTTTTTAAGCATAGAGACTTTTGAAGAGCATTTGAAAACCCAAATGGTTTACATTAAACCTACAAATTCAGAGCTCTAAGTTTAGAGTTCTTTTAGAAAGCTCAAGAACTTATTTTTAAAAGCAAACAAACAATAATAACATGCACATGTTAAATATAAATCATTTTTTAAAAATAGTGTACTAGAACTAATGAAGGCATGTAACTTTTCTCCTTTCATTTTGAAACATAAAAATCAACCTTGTCTGTCATATCTTGCACAAACTGACATTCTTTTAATTGTACATTTAAAGCAGTTGTTTGGCATCAGGTTGGGTCAGCTTCACTTCTTTTTTGCCTAAGAACTTTGGCCAATCTCTTAGATTCAACTGAGATTCCCTACAACTACTCAGTTAAGATTTTTTTCCCCAAGGGCTTCATTCTTTTTCTCATACAGTGAGAGTAAGAAATTCATTGAATTCCAATTAATTTGCTCCCTTCAATCTCAGTTCACCCCTAAAAACGAATAACTGAAATTATCATTGACACACCACTTTTTATTTTTGAGGATTCAAACTATGCAGGCACAACAGGTAAGCTGAAGTATGGATGGGTACCTGTTATTCTCAAGAGAGTAGAAAAATAGATGATTTAAATGAAACTTGAGGCTTTCCTGGCCGGGGGGGGGGGGGTGGGAGGTGCAAGGAAGGTGTGTGTGTCACCAGTTCAAACACAGAAGACAATCATAGACCAAGTCCTTACCTAAGGTACTGTTTCCAGTCTCTTGGTCCACTTGAGAAGGTGAGCCAGGGCTGGCAGACAGGTGCACTGGTCTCGAGAATTCAGAAATTCTTGCATTACTTAATTGTGCAAATGTGATCCGAATTCCTAGCCCTATTTCACAGAGCAGAACTGGCTATATCTCATTTCACATGGTAAGAAACACTCAACATTTTGCATTTACATTTAATTTTAAGCATCATATTTATCTTTTCTAAGACTGTGTCTAGCAGATGTGATTATGTTAACATGGGTAGTATGATCCTCACCAGTTAGACAGATGACAGGCGGCTTGTTACAGAAAGCTTGCACTAAAGGTTTTAAAGGACTCTTACTTTAAAGATTGGCACCAGGGGACATAGCCATGAGAATTCTGTCTTGCTGTCACTTTGTTAGAAAGAGTTGCTTTGAGCCAACACCAAAACATACTGATGCATTTACATACAGAAGTCAATATAAAACCAGCAAAACTTTTATACCCTTTCTTTTCTATTTTACATGTCTCTGACTCTTCCTGTGTCTTAAATAGATTGACTATAGTCTTAAAAGTCTGCAGAAGATTCCATTTACTAACTAACACTTTACTGATTAGGCTGCTTCAATTTCTCATTATTATTAACAGTGCTCCTGGTGAGACCACCCCTTCCCAAGCCTTAATTCTTATCAGAGTTTGATAGATGGCTATAGAAAGGGACTGTATACGGATGTAGATGTGGCCCAAAGCAATTCCAGGGTTGCTGTTCATGCTGGATTCATGCACAACTTTCCAGGCTGTAGGTGATGGCCCCGTCTACAGAATTTGAAACAATCCCAGGAAGATACGCTGCCTGTCACCTCCTTAGAGAAGATCTCTACTCCTGCTTCTTCAACATTATTCATGTGATTCTTCCAAGGTTCCTAACAGACCAGTCGCAAAAAGGACACTACAATTAAATTGATTGCCCACCTCCCCTAAAATTAAGAAATACTACGAAGATTATAAAACTAAGAAACCATTAGGATGAATTCCATCATTCTTTGACTTCCTAAATCTTCACACTCCTCCAACTCTGACTCTACAAGTTACTCAACCCTCTGAGTTCATTCTCCATCACTCTGACCCTTACTTGGTAAAATGCCTTATTAAGACCTGATTATAACACCAGCTAAAGGCAATACCTGGGGGGTTATAGTTGCTGCCCAAATGTTGGGGGCAATGCTGTGAAGTTGAGAGCAAGTAACTTATTCAGGAGATGAACCCAGAAAATGCTGGTAAGGGGTGAGGAAAAGAGATTGAAAAATGAAAGAAAACCATAAAGGATGCGTTTTTGAGCATATTAATATTGTAGGCAATTGAAGCTCAATCCCACCGAGGATCTTGAGAGACAGTATTGGACGTGTGTCACAGTCATCCTCTCTGAGGGGCAAGGAAGCTGGAGAAGTTTTTCACCAGCTCCCCAGGTATCTTTGTTTTGTGGCTGCTTTCAGGGCAGGGATTAACCCTTTGGCACTTTTGCCTTGCCCTTTGCAAGGGCTGGGATTGCTCCCAGAGTCAGATACAAACCCTCAGACTTTGACTATAGAGAGGTAGGTCCTCGGGCAAGTACCAATAATGCCTGCTCCAGGGGTCATCCATGATGTCATTTTTCAGATGTGCGAACTGATAAATTGCTTATTTTCGTTTAAGAAAATTTGAGTTGGGTTTATGTTACTTTTAACCAAGTGAATCCTGACTAATCCGTATAGCAAACATACATTGCATACCTACATATACTGTAAAATTGTGAGAAATACTAAGAAGAATGTGATACAGGACCCATATCAAACATAATAATTACTATGATGAATAACACTTGGCACTTCTTAATAGTTATAGTTTGAATTTAGTGGCCATCTGCTACACATTGGTCCTTATGCTAGCCATTTACATGGTACTAAAAATAGTTATATTTTTATAGTCCTTAACTTGAGCCAAGATTTTTAATTGTATTCTTTTGTTTAATACATATGTTGTTTTATTTGGCAAGGGAGGAATTAAGGTTGCCAATAACCTGACCTTGAGATGAGGGGATTGCTCTGGATTATCAGGGTGAGCACGATATAGTCACAAGGGTTCTTTTAAGTAAAAGACGGAGGCAGAAGTGTCAGAGTCAGGGAAACTTGAAGATGCTGATGTTGAAGATGAAGGAAAAGGCGCAAGCCAAGGAATGCAGACAGCCTCTATAAATTGGAGAAGACAAGGAAATGGATATCTCCCTTTTGCCTCCAGAAAGAATATAGCCCCTTGACACGTTGACTGTAGCTCAGTGAGACCCCTTTTGAATTTATGATCTCCAGAACTATAATCATAAATTTGTGTTCTAAGCCCCTAAGGTTGTGGTAATTTGTTACAGCAGCCATGGGAAACTAATCCACTGCAACGAAGGGTGGGGGAAGAGACCATCTGTAGAACTAGCTATTCCCAAGGTTCCAGAAATAATTGTGGTGTTGATGTGAGATCACTTAGAAGGGTTACATTACCATTCAGATCCTGAAGAAGTATTGCCTCAGCACACCATGGAAAATTATAAGGAAAAACTTACATTTAAAGGTAGGACTGCTTAAAGATATTCTAGTTGAGTGGAAGCTTCGCCTATTGAGTTAGGGACTGATCCTGGGTGAAGACTTCCCTGGGGGTTGTTTTCTCCTAATAGTATAATAAATGTTTCTTGACAAATCACTGGATGCATTTTCCTTTTTTATACTCTTACAGTGAATCTTAGAATGTTTTTTTTTCCTTATTCATAGAGTATAATAAAAATAAAATAGGATCTGATAAATCCTACTTTACTTGGGTCTCTTTTCTTTTTGAAGTCTAATACCATTTTTTAAACACACGCTAGCAAACAATCTATTCATACCACAAATCTGGAAAAAAAGTTACAATTTTTATTGTTTCAACGTAAGTCGAAATATCTGTATATAGATAGAGATTAGATTTATGGTCCTTTGAAGAATATCTATCATTTCTATATTGATGCATTTGTTATTTCAAAGTATGTACTCCAATTGGTATATTGACTTTAATATGTACCTATTTGAGGAAGTGTTTCTAATTGTCCTGTGACACTTCCAGAATATATTTTTAGTTTGTAAATCAGATAATAACAAAAGTTATTCCACAGTGCCAAGGGCTTGTGATTCACAAGATCTGGTTCACTGGTGGAAGAGAATGGTAGGTTGTGAGGTAGGTTTGATCTGATAGGAACAGCTATATAAACACCAAGGCTATCTCCAAAGAATTTCTCTGAGAAATAGGACAATCATTTGGCTGCATTGTCAGGTCTCATATTAGAGTCAGGTTGCATCAACATAATGGTTATTTTCCTCCCCAATAGGTAGTATTTATTCCTTCATGCTGAGCAGCAAGGAAAAGAATAGGAAATGAGGACTAGAAAAAGACCTCAGGGTAGATAATCTATCGAAATTCATCTTGATTGGGCAAACTAACTAATAGTACATATTTTTGAGCCTACAGAAACATTTCCCAAGAATAAACCATATTGGACTCATCTGCCTTTAAATGCCAGCATATAAGTGATTAAACGGTGATATTTGAACAAAGTCCCCTCTCTATTCTTAAGTTGACTAACATTCCTCAGAAACAGATTTTTTTCCCCCCTAAATTTTCACAGACCAGAATAGTTTATGTCAAGATACAACTGGAGTTCAAATTTCATTTCGCCTTGTGTGAATATTTTGGGATGGTTTACTTCTGTATATTGTTTAAATATGAGATCACATTTTTCTGGGAAAGAGATGGGAAAGAGATCTTTCTTGTGTGTGTTTTGTGTTTTGGGGGAGGAGCCATCTTATGTTAAAGCAATCTGGCCTCCTGTGCCTCTCATTCTGCTGGTCTGTACTAATTAATAAAGATGGTTGCTTCCCAGTCTATAGGTACATACTGTTGATTGCTTTTGTGGGCTGCTACTTGATGGGGGTGAAGATATTTCAAGCTTTGGAGACAGACATTCAGGAGGAATTGAAAAATTCCTTTTTGGAGGCCAGAGAAGCTTTAATGAGTAACTATGCCAACATCACTCCAGAAGAGCTTGAAATCTTTTTGCAGGTAAGAGATAAAGGGGTTTTGTTTTGAAAGTTATAAATTTGCTAATTATGTGTCTAGCTGTAGATAGGTTTTATAGAATGCCTTCTTGTTTGTTTTACCTAAACTTGCATAAGTAATAGCACTAGTTTTCTGTCATCTGGAGAGGGAAAAAAGTATAAGCCCTTCTAGTGGTAGGAGACATAAGGAAAACAGTAAGAGAATGCAAAGGAGTAAGATAGATACAGGTAAGAGCAAGAATGACAGAGCAGATACAGCAAGGGCACAGGAACTCTAAAAGATATCCTGAGGGTCAGGAAAGAATAACTAGTATTGGACTAACTCTTCCATTGACACTAATTGTAAAGCAAAACAAAAGAAATATTACAAAAATAACTGTCTGAAAACACAGGAGTATAAGCAAAGCAGGTGGGTCCCCAAAAGGGAATGACCATTTAAAGCAAGCACGTGAGCTGAAGTCCACATTTACTTGTCTTTTCCTCTGTGAATTACTTCCCAGTTACCTTGGTGATAGGTAATAAGTCCTAGCAGAAAGCAGCAGCCTTACTAGGCTGAACTGACAAGAAGTCAGAATGTGGGGTTCTAACAGGGGCTGAGATTTGAGAAGAAAATCCCAGAAAGGAGGATTCCTCAAAGTGAGAAAGCCCACAAGTTCCAAGTCTGCTATGAATTCCTCTCAAGCTGTTGGCCAACTCCTTAGTTATGCATTTGCAGAGTAAGACCTTAGAGAAACAAATGAAAGCAGCATCTGTGATTCTAAAGAGCTGTGTAGAGACTTTAGCAGCCATCTATTGCTGGGGAGACAGAAATTGGAGTTCAAGGCTCACCAAGTTAGAGGGATTTGGTAACCACCCTGAGTTGTCTGTTGAGATCCCAGAAACACCACACCCTAGAAGTAAAACTGAAAATACAGCAAGCTCTAACAAATTATATCATTTACTCTCAACAGGAGTAAGGAAATCTGCTGGTATTCCATCTGCCTGCCAAATAAAACTCCAAACCCTCTTTTTTAAGGAAGATAACATCATCCAGAGTCTCTACATATTTTCATATACAATGGCCAGCATCCAATGAAAAATTAGGAAGTATGATTAAAAATGGAAACAACTGACGGGAAACTAACGGAACCACAGGCATTAGAAAGAGACCAATAATTTGATGAAGAGTCATCATCTAAAGACATTAAAATAAGTATGGTTAATAGTTTAAGAAAATCTAGGAAAGGACAGAAAATTTTTCTACTGTAAGTATCTGGAATGCTTAAAAAACTGTCTAACCTATTATAGAGATGGAAAACAGATTAGTGGTTAACAGAGGCTAGGGATAGGGGTTGTTTTGGTAGATGTGACTATAAAGGGGTAGCATGAGGGATATTTTTGTGTTTTGTTGATACAATAGTTCTGAATCTTGATTTTAGTGGTAATTACAGAAGTCATTACACGCTCTTTAAAAAAAAAGCTTTATAGGGGCACCTGGGTGACTCAGTCGTTTAGGTGTCCGACTTCTGCTCAGGTGATGATCTCACGGCTTGTGGGTTCAAGCCCTGCATCAGGCTCTATGCTGACAGCTCAGGGCCTGGAGCATGCTTCAGATTCTCTGTCTCCCTCTGTCTGCACCTCCCCCACTTGCACTCTGTCTCTCTCTCACTCTAAAATAAATAAACATTAAAAAAATAAAAGATTGAGATACTGTTCACATATGGTACAATTTACTTATTTAAAGTTCACAATTCAATGGTTTTTAGGATATTCAGAGTTGTGCAATCATTTTATGTTGCTGTTGTCTAGTTTTGCCATCAGTCATGCAAGTCTTACAGAGAGCGTTGGGAACAAAACCTCCTTACCTTTCTCCCTTCCTACCTTCCTTCCTTTAATAACTATCGTGTATATCTGCCTGCCCCATGTCTAATGAATAATGCTGAACTTGAAGTACCTCTGGGAAATTTATGTGAAAAGCAGTGTTCATACTCATGGCAGATTGTGTCTATTTTTCTCTTGAATTTGAGCTTTTTGTCTGTTTCTTTAGTAATCAATTTCATTTCTTTTTTTTTTTTAATTTTTTTTTTTCAACGTTTTTTAATTTATTTTTGGGACAGAGAGAGACAGAGCATGAACGGGGGAGGGGCAGAGAGAGAGGGAGACACAGAATCGGAAACAGGCTCCGAGCCATCAGCCCAGAGCCCGACGCGGGGCTCGAACTCACGGACCGCGAGATCGTGACCTGGCTGAAGTCGGACGCTTAACCGACTGCGCCACCCAGGCGCCCCTCAATTTCATTTCTTTAATGGCTTTTAGCAGTACTTCACAATTCAGATTTAACTATAATTCTTGCTTTTCAATGCCATGTTTTACTATTTTGTTTTGTGTGGTTTTGGCATCATCTTAAGGGAATTTTAGGTAAGTAGACAAGAAAAAAGAGCCCATCTCACTACTTAAAATTACAGGTAGCCCTAATGTCATCTTTATGCCATTCTTTGTATACTATTTACAAATGATTTTGGTGTCCACCATTTCAACCAGCAATCCACACACAGCCCTCCTAGAGAGTCACTCAGAGACATGGCCGTAATTAAAATTTGTTCACAGTCTGTCCTTATCTTACATAGCCTATCGGCATCATTTGCCAACAGTGACTCTCTCCTTCTTGACAGAATTTCTTCACGTGGCTTCTGGGAAACCACACTCCTAATTCTGATTTTCCTCCTGTTTTACAGGTGGTTTTTTCTCGGTTGCCTTTGCTGGTTCTATTCTTCTCAATAATGTTGAAGAGCTCTTGGGTGCAGTCCTCAGACCTTTTCTCTTTTCTCTTTATACTTATTTCCTTTGTGGTTCATCTTTCTCATGGCTGTAAATATCACGTATGTGCCAAGAACGCCCCAATTTTTATCTCCAGCTGAAGCCTTTCTCACAAATTCCAGACTGTAAATCCACTTGTCTATTTGAAATTTCCACTTGGATGTCCAACAAAGCACTCAGGCTCATCATTTACAACAATGAGCACCTACTCTTTTCCTTTCAAAAGGGAAATCTGCCACCCACCCCAACCACCACCTTCCTCATTTCAGTTGGTGTCAACTTCATTCTTTTGGTTGCTCATGTGAAGAGTTGCATCATCCTTGACTGTGCTCTTTCTCTTAGTTTTAATCTCTCAGGAAAACCTACTGGCTGGGCCTTGGAAACATATTAGATTCCCACTGCTTTTCCTCCCTCCCCTCCCCCAACATTGCTGCCACCTGGTCTCACTGGGCCACCATTTGGTCTCTTCTGGAACTTCTCGAGTTCTGCAGTATTCTCCCAACAGATCTCCTGGTTCTGACTTTGCTCTCTATATTCTTTTCTAAATACAGTGGCCAAAGTGATCTTTCTGGTATCCCTTTGGTAGGTAAGTCACCTGTGCTCAAAACTTTCAGTGACTCCCCCCATTTCCTTCAGGTAAAATTCTTGAATCTTACATGAACTGGTCTTCCTCCTCTATTTCCTTTTCCATTACTCTGCCCTCAACTTTGCTCTAGTCACTGTGCTTGATGTCCCTAGAATAGTCCAGGCTCTTCCCTTTGATCTAGTTGTTTCCTCTGCTTGGAATGTTCTTTTCTCAAATATTTGGCTAACTTTTTCACTGCCTCTAAGTCCAGCCCAAGTCTTACCTTCTCAGTGAGGCTTTCTCTGACTATCTCCCTTGTCCCACCTTATTGTGCTCTACTTATCTCTTATCACTTCCTAACATTATACAATATTTATATTTATTTCCCTAAGCTAGAATCTAAATTCCACAGTGGCATATTTCTTTCCATATTGCTTTAAGGGGAAGTTCATACATTTCACCAAGGTAATGCTTACTTGTTTTGGTTTTACCTTGTGGACACTGACCTTTTCTGTAAAAAAATGGAATAATCCCCTTAAGAAATGAAATTCTTTATTTTAGTCAGAATTTTAAGAATTCTTTTTCATTTGTGGCATCTATATTAAGCACAATAGGTGAGTAAGATGCTTTTTTTTTAGTTTAATTTAGTTTTTTTTTAATTTAGAATACCAGTGCATGGAACTTTGTCTGCATGAGTCATAACCCCTTCAAACCTACAAATTCAGAACCTGCTTTTATTGTTAAGATGACATTTCATCAATACATGCAACCTCCCCTTTATTTGTATTTTTAGATCATTTGCCACTTCCATAACAAATTTGATGTGTCTTTTCTCTTTAGTGGGTGGTCCTGGCAATGGCATTTCCATCTTGTCTTCCAACATACTAGTGAGATAAGTAGCAAAGCAAGAACCAGTCACATTTTCCAGGACTGCTGATAGATCTAAGATGTCTACAAGTTTCTCTGGAATTCAGCTCAAACTTGGCTAGACAATTTTGTAATTTTTAAAACAAAAAGTTACCATAGGTTTCTACTAAACTTTAGACAATTATAGGGTATTTTAATTTCAACTAAGAGTTATTAGGGTTTACAAAAAGAATAAGCATAACTTAAGATAGCCATTGCCAAAGACTGTAAGGAGACTCCTAGGAAATACCAGTTTAGACTGCCAGAGACCTCTGGCACTGCTGTGGAATTTTCCTCCTCATGGGACTAGGACTAGAGAAGGTTAATAATGACTGTTATTTTCAGTATGGCATGCTCAGATATATTTCCTTCACTAAAAATAGGGTGCATATTTACAGTTATGGAGAATGTGATGCCTGCAAATTCCCAGCAAAATAATCACATTTGTTAGAAACTGTTCTTACTTGCTTGTTATATTTCAATAAAAGAACTGGGAGAATCTCGGACTTTTAGGGGTCCACATAAGATCAGACTGTTGGGAATGGATGTCACCGTGACCCATGGTTTCTGCCCTGAGGATAATAACAACAAGGTCTGAATGACCACTTCCTTTGGTATATGGCCTGGTGGTGTGCACAGAAGTCCAACTGATTGGTGGATATAGAGAGCAAGATGGAGTCACTCATGTCAAGCAGGGACATAGGCAGCCAAGGGCATTGGTGCTAAGATGAGATATTGCTGAAACCAGCACAGGCTGATGACACAGCAGAACCAGAAGAGGCCCATAAAGGCCTAAGACCGGTTAAGCATCTTCAAAAAGAGAGGACTTTTGCAGCAAATGGTCAGACCTCCAGAAGCTGACCCTTCCATATCTGACTGCATCAGAAAGGCAGTTGCTGATGAAAGGTCTGCCTGACTGATCTCTGAACATAACAGAGATCTTCCACTGCTTGAATATAATAAGCAGCGTGTTCGGAGAGCTGACCCAGGCTGAAACGAGCCCTCATCTCACTTGTGCACTCATGCACAGACTCCACATTTGCTTCACTAAGTTCTTACCCCTTGTTGTATCTTCCTTGTTGTGACTTTGTTTTATGCTCTGCTTTGTGTGATACATAAGAAGCTAAGTTAAATGTGTAGTGAAATGTCATTGGGTTTGGAATACTGAACCTGCTTTACAATTATGTTAGCCTGGCGGGGCGCCTGGGTGGCTCAGTCGGTTGAGCGTCCGACTTCGGCTCAGGTTATGGTCTCACAGTTTGTGAGTTTGAACTCCGTGTCGGGCTCTGTGCTGTCGGCTCGGAGCCTGGAGCCTGCTTCAATTCTGTGTCTCCCTCTCTCTCTGCCCCTTCCCCACTCATGATCTGTCTCTCTCTGTCTCTCAAAAATGAATAAACGTTAAAAAAAAATAAAAAAAACCCAATTATGTTAGCCTTGCTTTATGATTAAATAAAGCTGACACTGTGGAAAGACACAACTCATGTATGCACCTTTATAGCCTGCTTGCAACAGTGGGCATGAATTTTGTCATCTGATCCCTAAGCCATTCCAGTCTGGGCCACAGTAGGTGAATAATTCTAACTTCAGGCAGTTCAACCGTATTCACTGATTCTGTTTAACAGGGAGTTAAGGGAGGTGAAACCATTTGACCATTCTCTATCATATGAAGTTCTCATATTTTCTTCTTGATGAGACAGAATCAAAGTACCAGCTTGCCTGAAGAATGGACGTAGTCCTTATTTTGTAGTCCTGGAACCAGTCAATAAGCCTACTTTGCCTTTATTCTTAAGACACATTCTTTTAAACAAATGTGAGTTAAGGCGAACTATGAATTTGTAGGAGTTCAGGCATGACTTTAAATGGGCATGAACTCCTCATGTTGTAATGACTTTAACATTGCCAGGCTGTTTAAAATATCACCACAGGCAATGAAGGGAGCTTTTGTGTGAAGTCCATGAAAAATTGTGAAACTTTGGTATGGCATTCTTCTCCAACGTGTGTGTGTGTGTGTGTGTGTGTGTGTGTGTGTGTGTGTGTAGTGTATTCCTATTCTTTTGTAGCATTGAAAATAAAAATTGAGGGTGCCTGGGTGGGTCAGTCGGTTGTGTCTGACTTCGACTCATGTCATGATCTCATGGTTCTTGGGTTCGAGCCTCGTGTTGGGCTCTGTGCTGACAGCTAATACCTGGAGCCTGCTTCAGATTCTGGTTCTCCCTTTCTCTGTGCCCCTCCCTGCTCATGCTCTGTCTCTGTCAAAAATGAATAAACGTTAAAAGTAAATAAAATAAAATAAAATAAAATAAAATAAAATAAAATAAAATAAAACTTGAACTTAAGAGCCACAGGCATAGAAGGGATAAAATTGTTTAGTTCATCAACTGCTTTCACAAAAGCAACCAAAATCCACAACTTACAGAAATGAAATTATGTTAAATTTTGTGCTATCTATAGGCACCAAATACCACATGTATAGATTAAAATTAGATTCAGTAGCAAGATTGACATATTCAAGTTTAACTATATGCAAAGTAGCAAAATTCTCCATTTTTGTTATCCCATAAATAGGTTTTAAAAGTGGTTATAACAGAATACACAAAAAAGTCTTTTTTGTGTGTAGCAATATATGATTAATTTCACATATCATTGAATATACTTCCACAATGTAATTCTTAAAGACTGGAAAGTATTTTATTGGGCCATTTTACTCAGCATATGCCTTCTAATGTTAGATACTTATGTTAGTTTCCATTATTTAGTCAAATAATGCTTTAGTGATATTCTTATACACTTTTCTGATCATTTCCTTAGGAGAAATTCCCAGATATAAAATGGCTGGATAATACTTTTAAAAGTTATAAGTCACAACAAAGCATTGACAACAAAACATCAAAAGTGTATGTTCCAAGGAGTAGTAGTATTGAGCAGATAATAAATTTGTTTTTTATCATCCATCAGGTTATGGGTCAATTGCTCCTAGAACTCCTAGGGGTCAGACATTCTGTGTCTTCTATGCTTTATTGGGGATTCCTCTAACTATTACATTACTGAAATTTGTGAGTAATCACAACCATTTTCTGGACTTAGTAAACACCTTAGACTATGGGAATGAGAGAAGTAATGTTTACTAAATGATTTTTTTTGTTCTCTTATATATGCTTGGATTCATAGCCTTCCATAGAGTAAGTACACACACTAAATAAATTCTTGTTAAATGCATGCTAAAATATCTGTGCGTGTGTGTGTGCGTGTGTGTGTGTGTGTGTGTATGCGTGTGTGTATGCAGGTATATATGTGTTTGTATGTGTATTTGTTATGCTTGCCCTGGCTGTATTTTTTATGGAACTCCTAGATCAAGAAAAGGGTATTCAGACCAAAATAACAGCAGCGCTTTATTTTTCTTCTTCAGAAAACATAAGTATTATTTGAAAGAACACTTGTAGAATGTTATATAATGCATCTACATAGATTTACATACATATATTTATAACCATGATTTTCTTTGATTCCCTGGACCACCTTATGAGCTAAGTATGGTAAAACCTAACATGTAGATTTTCTACAGGAGTTTATCCTCTTAAATTCAGTTCTTCTGATTCTAGGTTCTGAGCTCCCTTGCCTCCTAATCCATTTCTTGATACTGTTAAGGGCAAGAAATTCTTTAAGGTTATAGGTTACAAAAGTATATCATTGGAAGAGCTATTGGGAAAAGTGCTAGGCAATTTGTCTTAAGTTGGAGAAAGTGAGAAAGAGAGAGATGATGTGAGAGGATGGCCCATTCCTGATGCTGAAGATATCCCAGAAAGAGGTATGCAGAGAAGATAAAGACAAGCAAATATTTGTTCTTATTGCCAGCAGGATTTGGATCAGGTGTTCCTGTGACCCAGGCTGCACCTTAGCAATGACCCCTTAAGCCTAACTAATCCATTTAAAATACACAACTGAGGCAGGATGCTCCCTTCCTTTCCTCTCTGGACTCATATGCATTGGCTTAAGAGTGATACTTGAAAGGCCAGCTTGATGTCTAAACAGGCCTGCTCTAAGCCAGTTGTCCCAGGCCTTCTTAGGACAGAGCAGTGCTGAGTAAGAGTGCTAGCTGGTGGTTACTTTTCCAGTCTCAAGGAAGTGGAGTCCAGAGAAAGAAACTCCTTGGAGATTATTTGGCCACTTACTGTACAGTAGTGGTCAATGAATGCTCTTGTACTTTACCCATTCCTACCAGCAATTCTTTCTTGGGGGTGAATAGAGAGGCAAGAGCTTTGAGCATATCTTAGGGACCAAAAATTCTCTGTGAAATAGCTCAGCCAGAGAAGTTTCTTGCCCCTTCAAGGAAGGAGATCATATAGCATCTGAAAAGATTCTACCTGTTCCACCCACCTGGGACCATGTTATCAACAATTGTAATTATGTCTGATATCAAAGATTTGGCCATTTCAGAAACTCAGGATCTCTTGGATGTTGCCTTCCAAAGCCTATCGGAGGCCAAGGCTGTACCTTATTTACATGGTATTAGATATATCTAAAGAAACTCATCAGAGAGAGTCACTGAGGTGCACCAGATAACAGAATGACCCAAATACAATTATATCAGTGACCTAGCATACCCTGAGTTTGCCACCATCATACAAAGTTAAACAAAAGGAGCTATTAACAGAAGTAACCTTAGAAAATGAAATCCTGAATATTAATCTCTTGTTCCTAAAGTTCCTTAACAGTCCCAAAATATATACTAAAAGTTAGCTATCTAGTTCTTCTACTCTCCTCTAATTCTGCCCTAATCTTCTATGGGTGAGTTATATAGGCTTGAGCATCTTTAAAGTTGAAAATGAATCTCTGTTTTCAAATTTCGAGGAAAAAAATGACATATAAGAATTTTATTACATCAGTTCCATAGTCCCACAAATTTAAAAAATACTGCAAATCTCCCAATGCAATATAATTATTGCAATAAACATATTATATAAACACTAAAATTTAAGGAAATATTGACAAGATGTCCCTTTACAATAATAAATCAAAAGGCATGTAGAGCTGTCAGTAATGTCTGTCCTGTATGAGGTACTTTATAAGTGAAAGTTTAAAACATGTTATTTCTAATATCAGTTTACTTATCTGTCTCTTCTCTCCTTCCACAAAACTGTAATTTCTGTGTGGAAAAACTGTCTTAGTTTTACTCTGTATCTTGAGTATTGCTCATGGTACTAATAGAAAAAAAAACTCAATAAATGATTATTGAATGAATTTGAATTATATTATAAAAACATTTTATTTTATTGAATTAATTTATTTTTTTTAATGTTTATTCATTTTTGAGAGACAAAGAGACAGAGTGTGAGCGGGGGAGGGGCAGAGAGAGGGAGACACAGAATCTGAAACAGGCTCCAGGCTCTGAGCTGTCAGCACAGAGCCCAATGTGGGGCTGGAACTCACGAACTGTGAGATCCTGACCTGAGCTGAAGACAGACGCTCAACCAACTGAACCACCCACGTGCCCCATATTATAAAAACATTTTAATTAATATGACATAGGCTGTAAATGGAATATCCAATTTTAAGATGGGAAAATTCATTTACTTTCTCTTATAATTTATGCATAAATTATAATCATCTTTCTCTTTTTTCCTCCTTCACCCTCCCTCCCTCTTTATCCCTCCCCTCATTCCTTCCCTTTGTCCCCTTTTTCCTTACTTCTTTCTTTTTTTATTTTTAGAGAAAAATTAAAATTCACGCACTCCTCTTTTTTTTGGTGACTGGACTTGTCATTTTCATCTACCACCATTACTTTTCATGCATACAGAGGGCTGGACTTACAAGGAAGGACTATATTTTGCATTTATCTCCTTAAGTACCATTGGGTTTGGTGACTATGTACTAGGTAAGTCGATTGAATCTTGGAATTGTATTAGCATTCATAGCCACAGAATTAACAAGATTTGAAGTAAAAGTATCGCCAGAAACATAGCATTTAACTATAGGGGTTAGGGTAGAAGCCAAAACTATTTTACAAACTCCAGTCATCTGACAATCTATGAAAGAATCTAAAATAATTCCTTTCCATCCAACTTCCTTCTTTGTTGAGGCCACAGAGTACACTAATTGTTGGAAAATGGAACAGAGGAATTCCTTTTAAAGCATGTCACCATTTGCTGATACAGGTATCCAAAATTCATGTGTAATGAAAATACCAGTACAAAAGAAATCCCATGCAACATGCACTTAGTGTCTTTCCCAATAGATAAATCCACTTTCACCTTAGATTAAATATACTGTCTAATAAGGAAATAAAGACCCCAGACACTAAGTATTTACATACATACCTAAAATTCAACAGTAATATCAAAAAAGTATTTTGTGAGATTATTTTTATAAAGGCTTTTTGTGTTTATAAATCCTTTAAAGGAACAAAGTAAGTCTCTAGGCTATGTATTTTGGGAAACTACCATTGTTCTTGGCTCATCTCTGCCTCAAATTAAGAGTCATATCAAACATTATTCTTACTATGAACATATTTTTTAAAAGTTAGCCCAAAGAACATAGGTATACCACCCCATTTTGCATACATGCATATGCCTCACACTTATATAGAAGAATTAGTATTCTACATAATAAGGACAAAGGCAAGAAGCAGAACATTGATGTATGTTCTACCACAATCTCTCTGGGTCAATTTGGACAAGCTACTTGGCCAACAGGATTCAATTTGATCTAATATAAAATAGCTGGGGTGAGGAAAACTTTGAACTAGTTGATTTTTTTGCATGTGAAAATATTAATTGTTGTATGCTGAGGAATTAGCCATGACTAAAACTTGGCTCCTGTCTACAAGGAGCACACACTGGAGTAGGGAAGATTTAGATATGTAAATAGACAGTTACAATTCAAGTTCCAGTACGCCATAAATGAGTTCAATGTATAGTGCAATGATGTCATCAAGGAAGAAGAAAAAGGCTTACCACATGCTTCAGCTATGGCTACAGGTGAATCTTCAAGGAGAAGCATAATCTAAGCAGTCTGAGAGTGAGAAATAACTGACAGTCCAGGAAGAATACTTATAAAACCCCTTTAGTTCTAATGTTAACCAATTTCTTTCTTTTCTTAATGTTTATTTATTTTTGAGAGAGAGAGAGAGAGAGAGAGAGAGAGAGAGAGAGAGAGACAGAGCATGAGTGGGGGAGGGACAGACAGAAGGGAAGACACAAAATCTGAAGGAGGCTCCAGGCTCTAATTTCCCAGAAGGAACATGTATTGATATCTGGAATTTTGTTTATTGATTACTAGGTCACAGAAGTGGGACGATCTGTTAGTCCCTTATTTAGAAAAGTAACACTGAAAAGACAACATGGTATAAATAGTCATATGGAATATAATATTCATTTCAGAAGTATTCTTATTTCTAGTTGATCTTTAATAATCAGCAATTAGACTCTAAATGTGGACAGTTTTATGGGTTTAGAATAATGTAGTATCGTTTATGAGGGAGAAGAAAAGATCAGAAGTAAAAGTCATGTTCCAATGACTTACTCTTTGTGATTTACTTTTTGCCTTTAGGTATAAATCCTTCCCAGAATTACTCAAAAATTTACCCAGGAATAATAATACTTTGGTGTACTTTTGGTCTTGCTTGGTTTACTCTTCTGTTTGATTTATTTTCAAAAATATTGGACAAATCTTAAAAAAAAAAGCTTGTTTGCGATATGCTATGTCAAACAGAAGAATGTCGTCTATGAAAAAAGTTCATATTTCTGGCCTTCTCTGGATTCACAATCAAAGAGAACATCTCAACTTTCTTTTTGAAATAGTGGGACAAGATGATCCAAAAGAGGATACATGTGCTTTAAAAATTTACCTGCCATATGGGTCACACCCACAGTGAAGTTTTGTAATTCATATTTTATTTTGAGTTATAAAAAATAATTAAAAATACAAAATCTCAACCATCCTCACCAAATCTTCCATTTTCAAAATCTCTCATTATGTAATATTTGATATATTTAAAACAATTTATGTAATCACATAAGTTAAAAAAATATAAATATCCATGAACCCATCATACAACTTGTGATGTAAAACTAATGACAATATAATTGAAGCTACCTGTGTGCACCTTCCCAATCCTAGCCTCCTTGTTCCCCAGAGGAAAGAGCTATATCCATCCATGTTGTTATTGCATAGGTACAAAGTTATTTTTTTAAAGTAGCTACTCAATTTCTGCTTATACTAGAAGTGCATTTGAATTTCCATTATTCCATATTTTCACTTTGGTATTGGCAGATTAAAAAATTTTCTTGCCCATATAATGGGTATAAAATACTATTTAATTGTAGTTTTGCTTTGTTTATTTCTAATTACCATAGAGTTGAGCACCTTGTGTTTCTGGTCATTCTTGTTTTTTTGTTTTTTGTTTTTTTGTGAATTGCCACTTCATGAATTTTGCCCATTTTTTTTCTACTGGGTTACTTGTCTTCTACTTAGTAATTTGTAGGAGTATTTTCTTTATGGTACATTCTGAATGCTAACCCATTTTCAGTTATATTTACTGAGGATATATCCAGTTTGTGGCTTATCTTTTCAGTCTGTAGAATACCTTTTGATAAACACAAGCTCTTAATGTAGTTCATCTTTTTCTCTTAAAATCACCACTTTTCCAATCTTGTTTTAGAACTTCTTCCATACCTCAAAGTGACAAAGATATTTTCTGATTAATGTATTTAAACCAAATTAATTAAAGACCTAACTTATGTAAGTGACTACCCTAAGCATTGTGAGGAATATGAAAATATAGTCACTGTCTTAAATGGTAATTAAACATTGACTAATATTGGAAGCAGACGAATGAATGCCGATTGTGTGCCAGTCACTCTGGTAAATGTTTTGAATAACGAAGATGTATTGAGCACTCATATGCTAAATATTTTGCATTCACCATTTTATCTAACATTCATAATAACCTCAGAAGTAGGTAAATAATGCCTTTTTACAGATGAAGCAATAGATCTATGATAATTTGCCCAAGTCACTCAGTAGGTTAGGTGCTGAACATAGTTCACTCAGACACAGTAATGTTTCCAAGTCATCTTTTATATACTGTAAGAAAAACATGAAATAATCCAAATAAATTAGCATTTACATTTAAAGAACTGCTAGGTAAAGAGCACTGATTTATGTCTTTTGGTGTCTACATACCATTTTATATAAGTAAGTGAGTACCATAATTAGGATCAAAGTACTTTGGGATCAAAGAGGGAGATGCCTAGGATATAGTGGAAGAAAATCAGAGTTAGCATCAATAAGAAGGTGGAAATGACCTCTGTTTGGATGGCTGAAAATGACTCTAGTAGGTCTAGCAGGTTGGGAGGTTGAGGGGCAAAGGCACAAGGTTAACAGTGCCTAGAAAATGGAGACTTGAAAAGAGACCAGTAGGGCAGGAGGTGAGGTTGAGAATACAAGATCTGATGACTACAGAAGAGAACTGCATCATGGATGGAAGTAGGACCCATCTGTGACTAAAGAGTGATGATGAGATAAGATTTAACTGAAAGAGTTTAGGAGAGAATAGAAACTCTGAAGGTTTATGACGCTCAGAGTCTGTTAATCACAAAGACAAAGTTTCTTGGTGTTGGCCACTGTATAGACATGGTAATAATTGGGAGCAGGAACTAGCCAAGGCTTCAAATGGAACTATGAAGTGGAGGGATAAATCATTTAGGCAGGCTCAAAGTGTCCACTCAGGTGTAAAAGTCTTAAAAGATGAATGAATCATTGCCCAGTTTTGTGCAGGAGAAGAAGCCAAGGACTTCATCTTTTGGTATAAATGCTTGAGTGAGGGATCTAGCCAAACAAGATCTACCATTGTTTTAGGCTTTTTACCCTTGGGTAGGAAGCAGAAGCAGCTTTGGCATGGTGTCACGAATACTTTAGAATATCTTCCTACAGTCTCTGAAGACTGGGAACAGTGGCTGTTTTGTCTAATGCATAGAAACCAACACAAAAAATCAAGGAAAATAAAGAAATAAGGAAATATATCCCAAACAAAATGACCAGATAATCTCCCAAAACGGATTCTAATAAAATGGAGATATAAGATTTACCTGATAGAAAATTTTAAATAACTATTATAAGGATCATCTACAAGATCAGGACAATGCATGGATAAAGTGACAACTTCAACAGACAGGTAATTTTTAAAATTACCAAACAGAAATTATGAAGCTGAAGAATACAGTAAGTAAAATGAAGAATTCCCTAGTGAAGTTCAACAACAGACTAAAACAGAAGAAAGTGTGAGAAAACTTGAAGACCAGTCACTGGAAATTATCCTGTTAGAGGAACAAATAGGAAAAATAATGAAAAATACTGAAGAAAGCTTAAGGAACACATGGGACACCATAAAACGTATCAATATATGCATTATAGGAGTTCCAGAAGGAACTAACAAAATGGCAATAGCAAGTTCTTCCCTATCAGTAATTACTTTAAAGGCAAATGAATTATACCCCCGAATCAAAAGACACAGAGAGCTGAATGGATTTAAAAACAAAACAAAACAAAAACAACATCATAAAAAGATTTCACTCTATACCATCTATAAGAGACTCATTTTGGATTTAAGGACATAAATGAGCTTAAAGTGAAAGGATGGGAAAAGATATTATATGTAAATGATAACTAAAAGAGAATAAGGGTGGTTATACTTAGACAAAGTAGATGTTAAAACTGTTACAAGAGATAAAGAAGGTCATTATATGAAGATAAAAGGGCCAATTCATCCAGGAAAACATAACAATTATAGAGGACCTATATATAAAGCAAACATTGACAGAACTGAAAGGAGAAATACATAGCAATACAATAGCAGGAGACTTGATATACCACTTTCAATAATGGATACAACATCCAGACCGAAAATCAATAAGCATACAGTGGGCTTGAACAACACTAACGACCAAATGGACCTAACTGACATAAACAGAACATTCCACTCAATAGCAGCAGACTGTACATTCTTCTCAGGTGGACACGGAACATTCTCCAGGATAGATCACATGTTGGGTCGCAAAACAAGTCTTAACAAATTCAGAAAGACTGAAATCATATCATGTATCTTTTCTACAAGGGAATGAAATTAAAAATCAATAGCAGAGAGAAAGCTGGGAAATTTATAAATATATGGAAATTAAAGAACACACTCCTGAACAACCAATGCATCTAAGAAGAAATCAAAAAGAACTTAGAAAATAGCCTAAGACAAACGAAAATGAAAACACAACATACCAAAACTTAGGAGATGCTGCACCGCAGTACTAAGAGGGAAGTTTATAGCAATAAATGCCTACATTAAAAAAAAATGATTTCAAATAAACAACCCAACTTTACACTTCAAGGAACTAGAAAATATTGAACTAAGCCCACAGTTAGCATAAGGAAATACATAATAAAAATTAGAGCAAAAATAAATGAAATAGAGAATACAAAAACAAATTAAGGGTTGATAAAAAAAATTAAATTGACAAAACTTTAGCTAAACACACTTGGATAAAAGAGAGGGACCAAATAATTACAGGGATGCTTGGGTGCCTCAGTTGGTTGAGTGTCCAACTCTTGATTTTAGCTCAGGTCATGATCCCATTTCATTTGGCTCATTTCATTCCTCTTACATTGAGCTCTGTGTCAGGATCCACACTGTGTGTGGAGCCTGCTTAAGATTCTCTCTCTCTCCCCCCTCCTCTGTCCCTCTCCCCTGCTCTCTCTCTCTCTCCAAATACATACATGCATACATACATACAGTCAGTCAGAAATGAAAGCAGAGACATTACAACTGATGCCACAGAAATAAGTCATAGGTGACTACTATGAACAAATATATACCAACAAATAGGATAACTTAGAAGAAAAAATTTCCTACAAATATAAAACGTACCAACTCCGAATCATGAATAAATAGAAAATATGAACGAATCTATAGGAGTAAGGAGATTGACTCAGTAATCAAAAGGAGAATGAATGAAAGCCAGAAAAGTTGCAGGAGATAAGAGGAATATATAAAAATCAGTTCTATTTCTATGCACCAGCAAATAAAAATCTCAAAATAAAATTAGGAAATTCCCATTCACAATAGCACCAACAAGAATGAAATACTTGGAAATAAATTTAATGAAGAAAGTTCAAGACTTGTACCCTAAAAACTACAAAATATTCTTGAAATTTTTAAAGAAAACCTAAATAAGTGGAAAGACTTATGTTTATATATTGGAAGACAATATTGTAGGAAGAAGATACTCTTTTTTTAAAGTTTATTTATTTTGAGACAGAGAGCGTGCGCGCAAGTGGGGAGGGGCAGAGAGAGAGACAGAGAATCTCAAGCAGGCTCAGCACTGTCAGTGTAGAGCCGGACGCGGGGCTCAAACTCATGAACTGTGAGATCATGACCTAAGTCGAAATCAAGAGTCAGATGTTAACTAACTGAGTGACTCAGGCGCCCCATGAAGATATTCTTTTTTAATGTTTTTATTATTTATTTTTTCAGAGACAGACAGACAGACAAAGTGTGAGCAGGGGAGGGGCAGAGAGAGGGGGAGACAAAGAATCTGAAGAAGGCTCCAGGCTCTGAGCTGTCAGCACAGAGCCAGACACAGGACTCTGAACCCAGGAACCCTGAGATCATGACCTGAGCCACAGTCAGACCTTCAACCGACTGAGCCACCCAGGTGCTACACCCCTTCTTGAAGATACTCTTAAAGTTGATGTACATATTCAGTGTATGAGTTTTTCTATGAAAATTCCAACGGCTTTTTTCTTTTTGCAGAAATTAACAAGCTAATCCTAAAATTCATACGGAAATTCAAAAGAGCAAAAACATCCTTGATAAAGGACAGTTTGAGGACTCTTACTTCCTGGATTAAAAAAATTACAACATTACAGCAATAAAAAAAATGTGTTACTCACATAAGGATAGATATACAGATCAAAGGAATAGGAGTGGAGAAATAAACACATACATCTATGGTCAATTGATTTTTAAATAATTAATAAACTTAATTTTTTAAGAGCAGTTTTAGGTTTACAGGAAAATTGAAGAGAGTACAGTTTCCAGATACCCCTTACTTCACTCCATAGTTTTCCTTATTATCAATGTTTTGCATTAGTGTGGTACAATTGTTACAACTGATGAATCAATATTGACATTTATTATTCAGTAAAAGTCCATGTTTTACATTAGGTTTTACTCTTTGTGTTGTATATCCTGTCATGGTCAACTGATGTTTGACAAGGACGCTAAGATGATTCAATGGAAAAAGGATAGCCTTTTCAACAAATAGTATTAGGTAAAAGAATGAATTTGGACCCCTATCTAAGCTAACATCCCATAGAAAAATTAACTCAAACTGGATCAAAGATCTAAGTATAAGAGCTAAAATTTTAAAACTCTTAGAAGAAAAGTTTGAGTGAGTCTTTGTGACCTTTGATCAGACAATAGTTCCTTAGACATGATACCTAAAGCACAAGCAACCAAAGAAAGGTAAATTGAACTTCATTAAAAATTAAAACCTTTTATGAGTCAAAATATACTATCAAGAAAGTGAAAAGATAATCTGCAGAATAGGAGAAAGTATTATTAAATAATATATCTGATAAAGATCTAGTATCCAAAATATGTAAAAAATTCTTACAACAATAAAAATACAAATAACCTAATTTAAAAATGTGCAAAAGAGTTGAATAGACATTTCTCCAAAAAGGATACATAAGTGAATAATAAGCATATAAAAAAGATGCTCAACATCATTAATCACTAGAGAAATACAAATCAAAACCACAATAAAATACCACATTACACATACTAGGACAGCTATAGTAATAATAACATGATAAGGGTTAGCAAGGACGTGGAGAAATTGGAACCCTCTTATCTTGCTGGTGGGACAAGTAAAGTGGTACAGCCACTATGAAAACCAGTTTGGTAATTCTTCAAAATGCTAAAAAGAGTTACCATATGACCCAGAAGCTGTACTCTTAGGTATATACCCAAAATAAATAAAAACATTTGCTTTCACAGAAAACTGTATATGAATGTTCATAGCAGGGTTACTCATAATAGCCAAAAAGTGGAAACAACTCAAATACCCATTAACTAATGAATGAATATGTAGCATATCCATAAAATGGACATTAATTCCTTATCAAATAGATAAATTCTGTATTTTTATTGTATGATATTTCTGTGCAAGCTATACTAAATATATACCTGTATAAATTATGGTTCATGGTAAAATAGTTCGTATGTGTTACTAGCTGCAGGATATTAATCTCACTAAATTAAAGTTATAGAAAACTTCTCACCTCCTGCAACGTTCTTGAATTTTTTCTGATTAATCACAATTATATAGAACTTTAAATTCCATTATGAATACAAATATATACTTAACACATTCATTTTTATTGATTCACTGGAGAAGTCCTAAATCAGATGTGTGTGTGTGTATGTGTGTGTGTGTATACACACACACACACACACATACACACACACACATATACATACAGTGGAATATTATTTGGCAATCAAAAAGAATGAAATCTTGCCATTTGCAACTATGGGGATAGACTAGAGGGTATTATGCTAAGCAAAATTAGTCAGAGAAAGACAAAAATCATATGACTTCACTCATATGTGGAATTTAAGAGACAAAACAGATGAACATAAGGGAAGGGAAGCAAAAGTAATATAAAAACAAGGAGGCGGACAAAACATAAGAGACTCTTAAAAACAGAAAACAAACTGAGGGTTGCTGAAGGGGCTGTGAATGGGTGATGGACAAAATGGGTAGGGTAAGGGGCATTATGGAAGACACTTGGGATGAGCCCTGGGTGCTATACATAGGGGATGAATCACTGGAATCTACTCCTGAAATAATTATTGCACTATATGCTAACGTGGATGTAAATTAAAAAAATAATAAAAGAAATTAATTAATTAAGTTAAATAAATCTAGCTTTATGTCATCATTCGGACCCATAGCTATGAAATTTCACCAGCAATTTAAATGTAAAGATATTCATTCATTGAAACTGAAATAACAATGAAGTCCATTAAAAAAAAAGTTTGAAGCACTTGCAAAAAAATTCTCAACAATAAGCAAGTATGAAAGCTAACAGAATAGATACTTGCTAACCAGAACATACTGAAATGGCACAATATTTAGGAAGTTTTAAATGGCATCCTGAAAGAAATGGTATACTGAATTATTTTCAAGACGCTTACTTAATTTCAGTAATATTCACAGATAAGCAGAGACTTTGAGGGAATGAAAATGCAAACCAGCAGTGTCACTGCCTCAATATATACCATCAACAGAAGTAACAGTGACAGAGCAAGGTGTCCTGATACAAACTCTTCCAAAACACAGCCAGAAGTGCAATGTTTAATCCTGTTGTTTATAAGTGAATATAATAACATTCCTGGGAGAATATCTAAAGCCAGCTATCTAAATGAGCGATGCTTTTGGTAAATGAAACAATATATTTTGAAAACAAAGCTTAGTAATAAAAAAAATAGACGTATTTTACATAGAGGTGGATTTCTAAGAGATCTAGTACACCAGAGTTGTTGAATAGTATTGGAAATTTCAATAAGGTTATCTCAGCACATGGTGTTCAATTTTAAGGGATTTGACTTATATATTCCAAACATTTTACTTTGTTCTTTTTGTAGTCTAACACCAAAGACCATTTTCAAGTACTTATGATTCAGGACATCAAAATAACAAATTCCAAAGTGGTGACTTTGAAAAATTATGACTACCAAATTGAGTAAATTTGCAGACAAAAGTGTTTGGCACTTTCCAGTGAATATCACCCTAATACCCTGGCAGCTTCCTTAATTAGTATACAAAAACAGACCGTTTCAATTGGCTTCATAATTTCTTTGCCTCTTTTAATAAATAGGCAAAAACTAACATTCTACATGTTTTTGGATAAGATCTAACAAATTACAATGCTTAGAAACATTAATTCATTCGGAATTGCTCACTAACTTAGTAACATTTCAGATATGTTACACAAATTAGTGTAGAATCTCGCTTGGTTTCTATGTCAGGATTCTCCAGAAAAAGAAAACAAGCCATACCATTCATATATATATATGTATATATACACACATATATATATATATATATATGTATATATACATATATATATACATATATATATGTATTATATATATATATAGGTATATATATAGGTACTAATATTCAACTAATATATATACATATATATATATGGAAAGAGAGAGAGAGAGAGAGAGAGAGAGAGAGACTATATCTAGAACCTGTATATATAAAGAGATTTATTATAAGGAATTGGCTCACTTGATAATGGAGGCTGAGAAGTCCCATGGTCTGCTGTTGCAAGCCAGACATCCAGGAGAGCCACTGGTAGAGTTGCAATCTGAGTCCAAAGGTCTGAGGATCTGGAAAGCCAATGTTCTGGTTCAAAAACAGTCAGGGAGAGCAAATGCTTCTTACCCTGCCTTTTCTTCTTTTCAGGTCTCCAGCAGATTGGATGAGATCCATCCACACTGGGGCGAGCAATCTGCTTTACTCAGTCTACCGATTCAAATGTTAATCTCATGCAGAAACATCCTCATAGACATCCCTAGAATATTTAACTAGGTAACTGGGTACCCTGTATTCTAATAAAGTTGATACATACAATTAATCATCAGAGTTTCTATCACAAAATTGCCTTTTAAAAAGTCAATTTATGAATATAAACCCTTAACATTTCAATGAACTTCTACAGAAGCCTCTGTTAGTCATATGAGAGTGTACTCATATACTTTATGAACTAAATATAATTATTATCCTCATTTTATTGAAGTGGAAATTGAGGGTAAGAAGCCTGCCCAAGGTTACCTAACTAGTAAATGACAGGGTTGTGGTTCAAACTCATCTATTTAACCACCCTTCACCAGATCACTCTAGCATGGAAGGAACATTTGAAGGGTTGTATGCTGGAGGCAGGAAGACTATTACAACCTTGTGACAGTGTGGATGGAGATCTTGGAACGATTTTAGTGTTTTTATGAAGAAGAATCAAAAACACTATATATCAGAGATGGAGTGGGTATGTATGAAGGAATGCAAGGAGCCAAGGGTGACTGAAGTTCCATCTTGAATATCTTCTATTCCAACTACTCAAATTATTACATTTGATTCTCATGTAAGTAATAATAATAGCAGATTGCATTTTTCCAGAATAGGAGACATGAAGAGTTTTGAAATGAGTCTTTAATTGGTTTACAGAAACCATATATAGTGCAATAATGAGAAACAGTCTTAATCCTAACAGATCTTCCTTTCTCTCTGAAACTGGTAGACAGACACTGGCTCTTGCCAGACTGCTATCGTCAACATATTGAGTTGATGAGTTTGTAACAGAGGGAAACATGGAGGGATGAAATGTAAGAAGTAATCCCCTCATTTATGATCTCTGGGCATATGGCTAGGAATAAGAAGAGAGAAAACATTGTGACTACTGACATTTGCCAGTCCTACCATGAATTTTGATAGAAAACTTCATTAACTTTCTTTCTTTTGAGATGTTTATTACTTGTTACCTCCTTAATATAACAGAAAACTCCTTTTTCTTAAAAAAAACCACACACACACACACTCATTATTGGGAGTATAAAATCAGTAAGAGACATCGAAATCAACTAAGTCCCTTTAGCCAAGTAGAAGAATCACACTGGCCAAAATGCTCTGAGTCAATTTCATTAATCAGCCATCTTCCAAAAGCACAGTATTTCTTCTAATTTCTTAGACATTATCTTTGACCATGTCTTAGCTTTTGAGGTGGTTTTTTTTTGGGGGGGGGGGGACAGAGAGAGACAGAGCATGAACGGGGGAGGGGCAGAGAGAGAGGGAGACACAGAATCCGAAGCAGGCTCCAGGCTCCGAGCCATCAGCCCAGAGCCCGACGCGGGGCTCGAACCCACGGACCGCGAGATCGTGACCTGGCTGAAGTCGGACGCTTAACCGACTGCGCCACCCAGGCGCCCCTAAGGTGTTTTGACTCATCAGTCAAGTCCTGCCAATACCTTAGAGACAGTACTAGAAAAGAAGGCTGAGTTTTAGAAAAGGGGCCTTAAAGCAAAGATTAGCACTTTCCTAGCTAACGGCTCCAAGTGCAGTTGTGGGATTATGGAGCTGCTCAGCAAGGGCATTTAAAAGCTCAAGAGTGATGTGGCCCCCTTTCATCTTTGGAGGCTCTTAGTTTATTAAAAACGTTCTTTGAATGCTAAAGAGTTCTAACACTTGAAGTGTAACATGTCTACACTTAATACTTTTAATGCAGAAATACAGTACAACAGAATTATGCCGTTTTAGAAGATAATTACAACATTGGCAAAAGTTACATATTCATAACACATGATGGGGCTGGGCCATCATTTAATCAGACCCAAGCATGAAATTGTATGATGGAAGTCATCGTCTTGCAATGGGTTCAGTACATCCCATTTGGAGATCCACATTTGAGGCCCTTCACAAATGTGGGCCTTAAATAAATGGCATCTCAGGTGCCCATTAGGGTAGGGCTGGGCCCAATTCATTTGACCCAAGAGAGTAGTTTACAAATAGACCTCAGACTTAGTTGGCAAATGATAATGTTTCTGAGACATTCCTGCCCCTTTCTGTCAACTCTTTTCCTAAGAAAGATTTTTTTTTTTGGCAGGGCTGGGGGCAGGGGGGATATTTTGAATGCTTATGACTTGGGAAGTTCTACAAGTTGGCTCCTTGTGGGAATGGCCCAGAGTGATTTATTCTTCACAGGAATTTCTTTTAACCCCACAACACAGTCCTCTCTGCAACAGTGCCAACTGGACTAGATTCTGCCGTCGCATAGATTGGGGTTCCACTTCTGCTCTGCCATGACTAGTTAAGTGACCTTGAGGAATTACCAACCACTCTGAGCCTACATCTCAACTGGAAAATAAGGATAATAATAGTCTTTATTTCATAGGGTGGTCTGAAGATGAAATGAGTTGCTGCAAGCAAAGCATTAGTGTGCTGCCTGACATCTAGCTGGTACTCAAGCAAAGTTAATCATGGTTGCCGTTATTCTTTCCCGGAGTTATACCCAAATTCTCCAAGCAACATAGATATTGTAGAATATACAAAATACAAACTTTTTCTCACTACTTTTTGACATTTTTAGTGTTTCAGATGTTTTACTTATTTTGAAAGAGGTTGAAGGCACGAAGAACTCTGAAGTGAAATAGCCCTCATGTAGTACCAAACTTGACCTCCAGATGTCAGTATGAACTCAACTGATTGAGGCAATTACTAACAAATAGTAGGAGGGTTGAGGTTCCTCTACTGCCTTCAATAGAATTACAAATGTACAATAACCATTCTTTGATTTTAGGAAGGTAATAAATAGGTCAGCTTCTCTGACTTCCTAAAATATTGTACCATAAAAATAGTACTGAAAAGTTGGACACCTTTAACCACAAATAAAAATATGGATGGAGGGTTATATTTAACACTTGCTCTTGGAAAAAAAAATTATATGATTGTGATAGATAGCCTATGGGTCTTCAAAAATATTCAAGAGTATCAGAGACCGTATCTAATATTTTTTACATTCTATGGCTGTGCAGTACACAGAGCTATTTCTACTAGAGAGGTAAATCAGATAATTGTTTCATGTCTATGAAAACCATGTCAATCCCTCTATAAAGTGGCTCAGATTTATTGCAGGTGTTGCTACAGAAATCTCAAGAAGAAGTTTGCTCTCAGAGGGCACTGTTATCCATTTTACTCATTTAATAAATATTTACCAAGCACCTACTATGTTTCAAGCAAGTTTTAAGTGTTGAGAATACAGCTGTGAAGAAAGCAAACACAATCCCTGCCCTAAAGGGGTTTGAAGCTTAGAAATGAAAGACAATAAGTACAATAAATAAACAACAATAGTGTATTAGAAACTAAAAATTTCTACAAATCAAAGAAGAGACGGAAACATTTAAAGTGTAGCAGTTAATGTGGGTCACACTGAAAGGTGGCATGTAAGCAAAAATTTGAAGGGACTGAGGGAGCAAGCCAACAAGCCCCGGGGGAAGGGCACTCCAGCCAGAGGCATCTACAAAGGTGAAGGCTCAAGGGACAGCAAGAAGGCTAGTGGGGCTGGACCAGAGTGGGATACCAGAGTGGGATGAAACTCCTTATGATTTTCGGTAGTTGTGACACGATTTGACTTAGAACATCTTTGGTTCTTCTGCTAATAGACTGTAAGCCTGGAAAGGGCAGAAATCAATTACGAAGCCTCTGTATTACTCTAAGTTAGAGACTCTGGTGGTTTGGAGGAAGAGGTTTGAATGGAGCATCTAAATATTAGTGTTTCAGTGAGGATCTATGCATGCTTCTGGTAACTGGAAAGGCCTTCTAGGTTAAGGATGAAGCTGTTTTAAATTAAAGTCCACTCTAAAAATCAGCCAATTAACCAACCAACCAACCAACCAATGAGACTTCATAGTCCTTTTATGCTTATGGATTGCTTTTGGGGAGCAGATTATATTGAAGTGACAAGACAATAAAATTTTTATTTCATAACAGTACAAAAAGAAAAAAACAGAAAAAATGTCAGCATTAAATATACATAGAGCAGAGTGATTTTTATGGGAGACAAAAAGTGCAAGGTTTCTTCTGACTCTGGCAAAAATATTGGGATGTGATTTCATTCATAAAGAATTTTCTATTTTCTCTGGAATCCTAGTTTTTCTTAAATATCGCACTTACAACAAAAATGCCAATTCAGTGGTTTTTTTCCTTAATTAGTAGACTTTTCAAAAAAAGCAGTTTAGGTTTATAGAAAAAATGGAACATAAAATAGAGAATTCCCGTATACCTCTTCTTCCTCTCTTCTCCAAAGCAGCTTCCTCTGTTACTAACATCTTGCATTAGCATCATGATACATTTGTTATCATTGATGAACCAATATTGGTACATTATTAACTACAGTCCTTAGTTTACATTCAAGTTCACTGTGTTGTGCAGTTTTATGGATTTTGACAATGCATAATCTAACGTATCCATTACACTATCATACAGATTAGTTTCATTGTTCAAAAAATCCTCTGTGCTCTACCTACTCTTCCCTCCTTGCTTTACCCTGAACCTCATCCCACCACTGATTTTTACTGTCTATAGTTTTGCCTTTTCCAGAATATTGTATAGAATCATACTATATATATGTGATCTTTTCAGACTGGCTTCTTTCACTTAACATTATGTACCTAAGGTTCCTCTACATTTTTTCATGACTTGATAGCTTACTTAATTTTATTGCTGAATAATATTCCACGTGTGGATACACTAGTTTCTTTATCCATTCACTTATTTGGCAATTATTAAAAAACTACTATAAACATTCATGCACAGGTTCCTGTGTGGAGATTTTCAACTCATTTGGGTAAATATGAAGGAGCACAAATGCTGGATTGTATGGTAAGACTAAGTTTGCCTTTTAAGAAAGTACCAGGCTGTCTTTCAAAGTGATGGTACCATTTTGCATCCCCACCATCAAGAAATGAGTTCCTGTTGCTCCATATCCTCACCAGCATTTGATGTTGTCAGTGTTTTGGGTCATAGCCATCCTAATAGGTATGTAGGTTTATCTAATTATTGTTTTAACTTGCAATTCCCTAATGACATTTAATGTTGAGCATCTTTTCCTAACTTTCTTTGCCATCTGAATATCTTCTCTGATGAGGTGTGTGTTCAGATATTTTGCTCATTTTTTTTTAATGTTGAGTTTTAAGAGTTCTTTCTATATTTTGGATACAAGTCCTTTGTTGGATCTATGTTTTGCAAATATTGTCTTCCAATCTGTGGATTGTCTTTTCATTTTGTTAACATTGCCTGCACCAAGGCAGAAGTTCTTAATTTTAATTAAGTCCAATTTAGCAAATATTTTCTTTAATCGATTGTGCATGCAAAAACTCACCATCAAACCCAAGGTTACATAGATTTTCTCCTATAATTTAGAAATTTTCTTCCAGAAATTTGTTGAAACCTCTCATCTGCTGGTGGCCTTCCTTCCCTCTTCTTCGTCAATCTGGCTTACCTGAGTAGACTATTGAGAAAGATGGGAGATGGATATTTTTAACAGCTGCCATTATATTTAAAGCCAGTTTTGGTATTAAAATTCATTAAAGTTTATATATTTATTTTTATACCAACATGGCACTATTATGGTTGATTCCTACTTGATTTAATACTTTAGTTGTTCTTGGTTAATGTAGTTTATTCATTGTTTCCTTATATTGTCTAGGGAACCAATATTTGACATCCTTCTTAGAATTTATTACTTCTTTATCCTTATTACATTAAATACCTCCAGAATAATGTTTAAGTGGTAATTAAAGGCAACTTAATTTTTTCCTACTTAGATAGGACTATCTCTGTTATATACTGGTTATTTCTGAAAGATGCCCTCCATCAAGCAATGGGATTTTCCATGTCTTTCTCAGAAAGACACTGAATTTTAGTAGATAGCATTTGGTAGAAGATTATCTTCAAGACGATGAATTTAGAAATTCTTGATGAATTTTTCTTGATATTCCTCTAATTTGCATTTTTAAGCAGTGTTTATTCTGATATTTATTCTCTTTAGTGTGTACTTAATACTGTTAGTTTTTTTATTTTTAATACCCTGAATAACTTTTATTTTTGCCTGATATTTTATATTTTCAAATTCAAGGATAAATTTAAACTATTAAACCACTTTTCTGTTTCTTCAATCAATTCTATTTCAGTGGTGGCCATTTGTATGTCAGCTTTGCTATTTCTTTTGAGTGCTTAGAATTTTTAATGAAAATTTTTTACCGTTTACCACGCATAAAATATATATAATTAAGAAAAAAAAAGATATACCAAAGGTTTTGATACAAGTGTCCAGTTCTTTCCATAGAACTGGCTATAACTGAACTATTGTGCTTACAAGCAGTTTTTGAACTATAGATTTTGATCATAGGTTTCATAATTTTTCATTTTCTGCCTTATATATACATGAGTCTAGTTTATGCACTATTGGTAGTGGTATCGACATTGCAAGTATTTATTCATTCATTGATTTAGCATTTTAGTTCCTGTAATGTCCAGATACTGTGCTTCTGCATTTCTGACCTTTCCTATCCCCAGACTGGACCAGAAGTAGATTAACTAAGTGGGAAGAGACAAGTAGGTAAATTTCTGCCTTTGTATAGTGAGCTATCCTCAACCTTGTGAATGAAGGAAATATTTTAGGAAATGGCAGAGTGACAATTTCTTGATTGGTCATAAAAAACTTCTTATACTTTGCAAACACTTACTTATGTGCCAGGTCTTCCTCCCTTTCCTCCTTCCTTCCTTCCTTCCTTCCTTCCTTCCTCCTTCCTTCCCTCCCTTCCTTCCTTTTCCTGTTTATTTATTTTGAGAGAGAGAGAGAGAGAATGAACACATGGGAGAAGGGCAGAGAGAGAGGGGGAAGAATCCCAAGCAGGTTCTGCACTGTCAGTGTGAAGCCACACAAGGGGATCAAAATTATAAACCATGAGATCATGACCTGATCTGAAATCAAGAGTCGGGGGCTTAACTGACTGAGCCACCCAGATCCCCCTGTGCCAGCTCCTTCAATCTTACTGGCTTGCACAAAATTTAAGGAGCTCCAAAAATCTCATTAATCAAGATCCATCATATGTGAGTATAATATTTTTTAAATAAAAAATTATACAAAAAATCTATGATAAACACAATACTAAAATTTTAAATAAAGAGGATCAGTATTACCGATTTTTCCTATTGCTTCAGACTTCAATATGGCTTACAATGGCACTGTTACTAACCCTGTCTTTATTTAAAATCTTGATACTTCTGGGTGCCTGGGTGGCTCAGTCAGTTAAGCATCTAACTCTTGGTTTCAGCTCTGGTCATGATCTCACAGTTCGTGAGATCAAGCCCTATGTCGGGCTCCACTAACACCATAGAGCTTGCTTGGGATTCTTTCTCTCTGTCTCTCTCTATCCCTCTCCATGTATGCTCTCTCTCTCTCAAAATAAATAAACTTATAAATTTTGATACTTCTAATAATTTTGACTCAATTGGTGCATGTCCCCTTAAATTTTGTACCCAAGGCAATGAATAAGTGCCTCACTCATATCATCCTAGTCCCAGCCCTCCAGTATGTACAACACACTGATTTGCAGAATCGTGTACTCTAACTTGACCCAGATTCATAGATCAGATTTTCCCAGGCATTCAACTTACCAAGTTCACCTTTCTTTAAGGCAATACTCTATTCAGGTAAACCAGACTGATGAAGAAAAGGGGAGGAAGGCCATCAGTAGACAAGAGAGTTCAACAAATTTTAATGTTCTTTTTTTTTTCAATGTTATTTTTGAAAGAGAGCACATGAGTGGGGAGGAGGCAGAGAGAGAGGGAGAGAGAGGATCCCAAGCAGCCCAATGTGGGGCTCTATCTCATGAACCACGAGATCATGACCTGAGCTGAAATCAAGAGTCAGACGCTGAACTGACTGAGCCACCCAGGCACCCGATCTTCTGTCAATGTTCTGATCAAACTGCTGGAGTCCCTGTCTTGATAGTGGTTAAAATGGCTTTTGTTCCTCCCAGGGTTCCTCCTTCTGTAGGTAATCCCCAGAAGTCTTTGTGAAGCATTTCCTGTCCAAAGGACTAACATTGGTTCCTCCTGCTTTGCCCCAGGATCTAGAACTCAGATACATCTCCTTAAGGCTATAGAACATCACACCCACTGTGGGAAATCAAATAGCTATATCCTGGGTTGGGAGATTACAGGGAATGCACTGAAAAGCAGAACACTGCTTTCTGGACTTGCTGAAAACAGCGGGCCATACTTCACTTATCTAGTTAACATATATCTAGAGGTTGGGTCCTGCCTATGCTTACAAATTCCTTAGACCATGTTGTCACATAGAATATTTTATCCTGTCTTAATTTGCTTTTCTGCACATTTTCAATACATTCTTACTGGCACGTAGCCCACCAATTTATTGCACATTGTTTCCCTGAATGTATGTTTAGTAAGTACGGGAGCTTGAGAGCAGCTTGGGGAGACTTCCCATAGCCTCTCCCTCACCTCTCTTGACTTGCACGGAGTCTTGACTAGTCCTTTGCCGTCCTCAGCTCTGCTGGACAAAGCCGAAAGCTGAACCCACAACCCACTACTCGAAGCTGGTTCTTTGAAATTATATCAAAGCTACACTCAGAGAGGCTGAGCAGGCAGCCTCTCTGGCCACAGCCGAAGCACTCGTCCCCCGTTGTGTCCAAAGTGACACCTCCATTGAGCTCCTGCTCTGTTCACTGCCATCGTCCCCTGTGTGAATTCCTGAGTTGCAGTGGCCCTTCAAAGCTTAATGGTGAATGAACCGCATGCCCTCTACCTCCATACACCCAGGACTATGAGGTAGTCCAGGGTGAATCTGGCCTGGGCTCTACTCTCCCTCTACTCTCTTCATGTTCACTTATCCAGATTATTTTCTCAGGAAGATGGCATCAGGACAAGATCCTCTGTCTATTGCACGTAGTAGAAAAAGACAAAAGAGGGAATAGTCTGGGTAGTATTTGGCCACACCCACCGTGAAGAACTTTGCAAATATGTAATAAAGAGCCCCGAACTTGAGGTAAAATTAGAATAGCCTCATTTACTTTCCATGATAAAGAGGAAATTGTTCAACGAGAAAAAAAATCTGACTAAAAAAACAAAAAAACAAAAAACCCCAAACATTGGTTAGGACAGAAATAGCCATATACATTTTTGTTTTACAAAATCAGAGAGATCCATTTTAGGTCAACCACACTGACTAACCCTGGACAGAGCGTCTTGATATTACCAATCACGGAAGGGATTAAAGCAAAGTAGAAAGTCCTTGAGGTCAAACAGAAGCATGTTTTGGGTTAGCCGTAGGCTCAAAAACTTTGGGTATGAAGACTGAACACACAGCTTGACAGGGACTAAGAAATAGAAAGGATCACACAACAATTACTTAAAAGATGCTAGTTGATTCTTTTCTCTCCTTTTCCAATATGGTTCCCTTGATTCTGTTGATTCTAATAATGTCCAGTACTGTTCATAGGTGATAGTATAATTTTACTTTCTTCAAGACCATTTCCTCTTAAGGAACAAGGCAACTTCTAGCTACCTAGGATCACCAGGACAAGTTTTTGCCTTCCATGGAAGATACTAACTACAGACTTAAATTATTAACAACACTCAGATCACGTACTCAGTCTTTGAGTAAAGTCTGGGCCGTATGGGGTTATATTCAGCAATGTAAAGGATCAAATTATTACATATACACGGCAGTGGGGGAAGTAATATTTGTTATGTACAATCCCTAAACTAGCTTCTAGGTGAAGTACATGTATCCACTGTCTAAAAGATTCCTAGAGAATCTTTATCAGTAGGAGTATAAATAGACTTTTCCATTAAGGAGGCAAATAGCTTAGTGAGGATTCATAGGTAATTGAGTGAAGGAGACCTCAAAGAAATTCTTTTTATCCTCTCTGAAGTCTAGGGCAATACACTTGCATGATACATTTGTACGGTTTAGGGAGGTTGGCTTGGCACCTTAAACCTTTTGTGAGAAGTACGACGAAGCAGAAAGAGATCACCCAAACACTCAGCCTAAAGCTTAATAATGTATTAATGACACAGATCTTTCTTTAAGGGTTCAGCCATTAAAAGTTTGGGGAGCTCTGATAACCCTTGTTTGTTCTCAGCTGAGTTGTCTTCATTTCTTTCCACACTTCTTACTGGTTAGGCATGAGGCTGACTTTACTAGAAACAAACACGAGTGTTTAGGTGCCAGGCATTCTGGCTTTAGATGCAGCCCTTTAGGGAGTTGCCTGGGAAACACGGCTACCCAGCACCTGGAGATGTTGGGACCTGTGGGAAGTTGTAGCCCCTTCTGGGGATGGTGTCAGGGGTAGGGGAGGGAAGCTCTGGCACAAGGGTAGATACCCCTAGTTCCTGCCACCTTAATCTCCATGCTACCTGGAATGAATTCCCAGGGTCATTACTGGACAGATTTGCTTGTTGCAACATAGTTGCCTTCTTGTCATGATGAGGCAGCCAGGGGAATAACAGGGCTTCATTAAACATTCTTGAAACCAGAAGATAGAAGTTACTTGTTGCATCTGATCCCTCTATATCATACCTGTAAATACATCCCGAAGTGGAAAGAAAAAAGAAGGCTGCAGTGTTCTTCCTTGTCGCCTCTCTCCCCTTGATCCTGGGGTCTGCTGGGGCGAACAGGCCATTCAGGTCAGATTTGACCCATGTGTCTCAGTCTGTTCAAGCAGCTGTAACAAAATACTATAGATTAGGTGGCTTATAAGCAACAGAATTTATTTCTTATAGTTCTGGAGCCTGGAAGATCTGAGATCAGAGTGCCAGCTTGGCAGAGTGAGGGCTCTCTTCCTGATTTGTAGCCTTCTCACATGGTGGAAGGGGGCTGGGGATCTCTGTGGGATCTCTCCAACAAGACAGCTAATCCCAAACTAACCAGCTCCCAGTCAGCCACGCAATCACAAGGACATACACCCAATACGCTGACAACCATTCTGTGCTCATACAACCATTCTGTTTTTCATTTTCAGCACGGTACTCAATACATTACATGAGATACTCATCCTTCCATTATAAATAGGCTTTGTGTTAGATGACTTTGGCCAAGGTAGGCTAATGCAAGTGTTCGGAGCATATTTAAGGTAGGCTAGGCTAAGCCATGATGTTTGTTAGGTATACTTAACGTATTTTCATCTTACGGTATTTTCAGCATATGATGGGTTTATCCAGACACAACCTCACTGTAAGTCAAGGAAGGTCTATACTGTTAAAAGATAAACTGAGACATATTAAATATTTTAGGAGTTTATGTGAGCAAAAATAAATGTGAGCAAAAATAAATGTGAGTTTATGTGAGCAAAAATAAATGTGAGCAAAAATAAATGTCAGTGCCAAAACAGAAGTGCTTAGGAGCACTCTGCCAACAGGAGCTGGGTACAAGAGCTATAGGATAAAGAGCTCACCAAACTCCACACCCGAAAAACAAATAACCCAGTGAAGAAATGGGCAGAAAGCATGAATAGACGCTTCTCTAAAGAAGACATCTGGATGGCCAACAGGCACATGAAAAGATGCTCAACGTCGCTCCTCATCAGGGAAATACAAATCAAAACCACACTCAGATATCACCTCATGCCAGTCAGAGTGGCCAAAATGAACAAATCAGGAGACTAGAGATGCTGGAGACGATGTGGAGAAACGGGAACCCTCTTGCACTGTTGGTGGGAATGCAAATTGGTGCAGCCGCTCTGGAAAACAGTGTGGAGGTTCCTCAAAAAATTAAAAATAGACCTACCCTATGACCCAGCAGTAGCACTGCTAGGAATTTACCCAAGGGATACAGGAGTACTGATGCACAGGGGTACTTGTACCCCAATGTTTATAGCAGCACTCTCAACAATGGCCAAATTATGGAAAGAACCTAAATGTCCATCAACTGATGAATGGCTAAAGAAATTGTGGTTTATATACACAATGGAGTACTACGTGGCAATGAGAAAGAATGAAATATGGCCCTTTGTAGCAACGTGGATGGAACTGGAGAGTGTGATGCTAAGTGAAATAAGCCATACAGAGAAAGACAGATACCATATGTTTTCACTCTTATGTGGATCCTGAGAAACTTAACAGAAACCCATGGGGGAGGGGAAGGAAAAAAAAAAAAGGAGGTTAGAGTGGGAGAGAGCCAAAGCATAAGAGACTCTTAAAAACTAAGAACAAACTGAGGGTGGATGGGGGGGGGGGGGGAGGGAGGGGAGGGTGGGTGATGGGTAGTGAGGAGGGCACCTTTTGGGATGAGCACTGGGTGTTGTATGGAAATCAATTTGACAATAAATTTCATATATTGAAAAATAAATAAATTTTCAGTGATATCTCAAAAAAATAAAATAAAATGCATAGAAGTAAAAAAAAAAAAAAAAAAAAAAAAAAAAAAGAGCTATAGGAAAGACCCAGAAGCAAAGCAAGGAAATTAATTGATTGGCTATAGCTCAGGCAAGTTGCCTTACTTGGGAAAATCTAGTTGGCTGTTTGTAATTGGTTGTCCTCAGGTTTTTTGATTTCTTAACCTTGAGGCACTGGCAGGCTTAGATTGGGTTTGCTTCCTTAGGCTGCCAAGGCATTAGAAATCACCCCAGTCTAATGGCCTCCCTGTTTACTTTAACAATATATATGTGTATATACGTATATATACATACATACGTATATGCATATATATAAACAAAAGATTGGTTTTGCTTCTCTGGAAAACCCAGACGAATACAGGGTCAAATGCTGTCAAGAGCCTATGATTCTTGAATGACCAGTTTTACATTCTGTACACCTTGGTCACATACACTCCACATCCAGTCCCAAGTACAGGCCAATGATTCTTGAAATTCTTTGGTTTTACAATATCTATTCTTCCTTAACAGACCACCATGTCCCCTGGAAGTTTATGCAGGGATTTAACTCTAGTTGTTGGCCTGGCAGACAGGAAAGGGAGTGGAGGTTACTTCTGAGGGGAACATTTAGTAGCTTGTCTGAGAGAGACCCCCTGAGGCATTTTCTAGCAGAACAGCTTCTCTTAACAGGGAAAAATGTGAATCAGTTCTGCAGGCACAGGGGGTCCAGGCCTGAAGGATGTAGAGTCAAGATCCTCAGGAGTATCCATCCCAATTTCCCTGTCCCAAGTTTCAGGATGCACACTAGGGCCCTAGCTTTTGCATAATATACCTGCTTTGACTGAGCATTCAAAGGTTTCCAGAGTGCTGTGACTCTAAGAACAAGGTTTTCAGGCTGTTGTTCAGCTATGACCTTCCACTGTAGGAGATAAAGGTCTTTTTGTAAGCTACAGAAAGGCTCTTAACTGTAGACACAAACACACCTTTGTCTATGTCCATACCCATACCTATGTCTACATAGAAATCACACTTTGGTCTTTTAAAAGGAACACGGTGTGGGGCACCTGGGTGTCTCAGTCAGTTAAGCGTCTGACTTCAGCTCAGGTCATGATCTCCCAGTTCCTGCGTTCGAGCCCCATGTCGGGCTCTGTGCTGATAGCTCAGAGCCTGGAGTCTTCTTCAGATTCTGTGTCTCTGCCTCTCTGCCCCTCTCCTGCTTGTGTGCTCTCTCTCTCTCTCTCTCTCCCTCTCTCAAAGAATAAACATTAAAAAAAATTTTTTTTTTTTTAAAAAGGAACACGGTGAGCAATATTTTATAGCGTTAAAGACTAAGTTTCCTCACTTTCCCAAAAAGGGTAATGCTATAATTTATGGATCATACCTTCTGAAATAAATCTCTCATGCCATAACTTTAGGGTTAACATACTTTTTGTTTAATGCACAAAATTTTAAGAGGCAATGGATTGATAATTAGAAATAATATGTGAAGAAACAGATCTCAATGAAAAGAGCCCTATACAGTTTTGTACGTGTGTATTTCTACCTTTACTGAAATACATGAGGGGACAAAAACAATGCAAACCCGGCTTTCAGAATGAGCTTCTATTGTATACAAATGCCAATGTGAGTCCAAGTGTGGGGTAAGGCAGATATGGGGAAAGTTGACAAGAAGAGCTGAGATTTGCATTATATTTTTAAGGTATTTTTCTTAATGACAACACAAAATTAAAATAAATAAATGTTTTTGTGCAAATATAATGTGCACAAGAGGTTTATGGAGAAACACTTGGTTGTTTTACTATTCCTTCTTCCTGTTCTGACACTTTTGGATGTGTTCCATATAAACCCTTTGCAGTTTGGGTAGAGGAAACCTCCTAAATATTGATATATAGCACCTGACTTCTTTTTCCTTCTCTACCTTCTATCTCAGATGTGTCTTTATGTAGCTTTGATTCCATTTCTTGAAAAAAATTGGTTATTAAGTTAAACAGAAGAGCAATCAAGGCAAGACCTTGGAGATTCCAAATTAATAATAAGATTGAATAAATGATGTTCCTATTCTCTTTCACAGGATTTGAAACTAAAGACAGAATGGAAATAACATGCAAATACTCAGATGGTGACTTTTCTCCATATTTTCTTTCTATTCATTAGTACCTAGAAAAATGCCTCCTTTTAGAATCTGATTCTGAGGACAAATTAGTTAAAATAAGGCATATCTAGGGGCATATGGGGCATAGGGGTATATCTGGGTGCCTCAGTCGGTTAAGCATCTGACTTCAGCTCAGGTCATGATCTCATGGTTCATAGGTTCGAGCCCCGCATCTGGCTCTGTGTTGACAGCTCAGAGCCTGCTTTGGATTCTGTGTCTCCCTCTCTCTTTGCCTCTCCTCTGTTTGTGTGCATGCACCCTCTCTCAAAAATAAATAAACATCAGGGGAGCCTGGGTGGCTCAGTCGGTTAAGCGGCCGACTTCGGCTCAGGTCATGATCTCGCGGTCCGTGAGTTCGAGCCCCGCGTCGGGTTCTGTGCTGACAGCTCAGAGCCTGGAGCCTGTTTCAGATTCTGTGTCTCCCTCTCTCTGACCCTCCCCCATTCATGCTTTGTCTCTCTCTGTCTCAAAAATAAATAAATGTTAAAAAAAATAAACATTAAAAAATAAAATAAAATAAGGTATATCTAAAATTATCATTGCTTTCAAGGAAAGACTATAAATTACACATATTCAGACTCTTGCTTTTTAGAGCACATCTAGAGGGTAAAAATTTTCTTTCCCTTTGAAAATTATCCTATTGAATACCATAATAAGTATAATATTTTGCAGTAAGTAATGTATTTACCATTGTTACTGCTAGGAAACCTTTGAAATGAGGGAAGGAAAAGATAAGTATGTAACAAAATCATTTAAAATGGGATTCAGATTTTATTAACAAAATTACGGTTCATTTCACTGTGCCACTTATCTGTACTTCTGAGTTTAAAATTCTAGAAATTCATTGCCTTTGTCATTAGAAATCCTGAGGAACTCTCTGAAGAAGGAAAAGAAAATCACTCATAATTCAATTATCCTAATACTTCAATACTGTAACTTTTACCTTCCCTTTGGGTCTTGTCATTTGTTTTTCATGACTGCAATCTCCATGTTTGAAGAGACGCAGTGAAAAGAGTGTGAACTTTGAAGGCAAAGAGAAGTAACCAAAAACAACACAATAAACACATTGTGATTTATCACAAGAATGCAATTTAACTGTGCTTATGAGAGCATAAAATAACAGAAAATATTTTAAATTATCAGACATTAAATTATTCAGTATTTAGCTATAATTTCATAAATTAATCAGCTAAGATCGGTGAAGTATAATCATCAGAGAGTAAACTGAATAAGTACAACTGGAAGGCTACACTCACTTTTGATTTAAAAGGATATTTGGTTAACTGTCCCTGATGTAGCTTCTCCAAAATACCGCCTACCAAAACATGTGTGCGTGTGTATGTGTGTGCATGCACAGACACATCCACTAATAAAAGCAAAATATATCTAAGACTGAGAGTCCAATCTATTGACATAATCTGAGTGCATTGTTTACTAGCTAAAAAAGCAAATGTAAGGAATTTCTGCATTAGCATGTGGAAAATCACAAGAGATGATCATCACCACACTAACAGAGAAAGAAACCAGATAAGCTGCAAGATCAGATTTTATTTTAAAAAAAATCAGAGAGCTGAGGAGATGGAAAAAAAATCCTAAATGAACCAAACGTTAGAAAGTGACAGCCTTTCCTAGGAGAGAAGCTATGCATGCCTACTTGTTTTCCTGTGGAGTGATACCCCCTGTGGGTGTATTCCAAGTACAAGAGAGGTTGTCCGCTGAAGCCTGGAAGCGGGGCAGGAGAACAGAGGGAACCTGCCTGAAGCACACCAGGTTTCACTGAGTGAAGGCAGCAGCTGGGACAGGAGAGAAGCTGGAGAACAACAAGAACAACCCAAGAACGCAAATGGCTGTAACCAGGCTGTAAACTAGAAAAAAAATGCAATCCTATGATTGTCTCACTGGCATTCAGTAACCAAACCTTGCCAAAGGGTATGTTTTCATTTTTGCCTCAAAATATTACAAGCCAGTGGTGGACTAAATCTAGCCAATGCTTCATGCAACAAAGCCCAGATCCAGACTATCTAAAAATGCAATAGTTTTACCCCTCCACCGCCTGCCCATACTAGTAGCCTGGAAAAAGAAAGGGTATGGGTATGCCTTTTTCTGAAGGTAAACATTATTCTCTGCAGTCTCTACTACCAGAGGCTGGCATACAATAAAAATTTAAAGAAGAAATAAAATGTGACACACGCTCCAGAGAAAATGCAGTCAACAGTCTTAGAGATGGACAAAGTATTAGAATGATCAGATAGACATCTAAAATAATTCCCACAAATATGATAAACGATATAGTAGAAACAATGGATAACCTATAGGGGATAACAGTTAGGGAAATATCAGCAGAGAGAAAGAAACTAATGAGAAGTAAATGGAAATGCTAGAAATAATTGAAATGTAAAAGTAATAGAAATGCTAGAATGGGAAGTGAAGAAATCATGTGATGGGCTTATCGTGGATACAGCAAAGGAAATCATCAGTGAAACTGAAGACAGTTCAATAGATATTATTCAACATTAAGGACAAAGAGAAAAAAAAAAAAGAACTTAACAAAAAAGAACAGAATCTCCAGGATCTCCGTTTGAAATCTTTGGAACCTGGGACTAGGCAAGATGTTCTTATGATATAAAAAGCATGGTCCATCAGGCAGAAATGGTAAGTGATATTTGATTAAGATTAAAAGCTTTTTTTTTTCCTTTTGGTATTTATTTATTTATTTATTTATTTATTTATTTATTTATTTCAATATATGAAGTTTGTTGTCAAATTGGTTTCCATACAACACCCAGTGCTCATCCCAAAAGGTGCCCTCCTCAATCCCCATCACCCACCCTCCCCTCCCTCCCACCCCCCATCCACCCTCAGTTTGTTCTCACTTAAGATTAAAAGCTTTTGATCTGCAAAAGAGATTGATAAAAGAACTAAAAGACAAATTATAGACTGGAAGTAAATATTGGGTGCTGTATGGAAGCCAACCTGACAATAAATTATATTAAAAAATATTTTCAAATACTATGTCTAGCCAAGGACTTGTATCCAGAATATACAAAGAATTCTTAAAACTCAGTAAGGAAACAAAAGGTTTGAACAAATTTCAAAAGAGAAGAATGCAGATTTCAAATAAGCACATGAAAAGACAGTCAATATCATTAGGTACTAAGGACATGCAAACTGAAACTACAAAGAGATCCCCTACTAATCCATTAAAATGGCTAAAGTTAAAAGAGAGAGAGAGCGAGAGCGAGAGCGAGAGCGAGAGCGAGAGCGAGAGAGAGAGAGAGAGAGAGAGAGAGAAAAGGCATAATCCAAAGGTTGAACAATAACAAATTCTCCTATATTGCTATTGGGAATTAAAGTTGTTCAGATACTTAGAAAATAATCTGGTAATTTTTTTATACAGATACATTTATCATATGACCCAGAAGTTTCACTCCTGGCTATTTATTCAACATAAATGGAAACCTAAGTTTGTAACAAAAAACTATATGTAAATATCTATAGCAGTGCTATTCATAATTGCACCAAACTGGAAACAACACAACTGTCCCTCATCTAGGGACTGAATAGACAAACGGTATATCCCATACCAGGGAAACTACTCAGCATTGAAAAAAGAAAAAAAAAATTATTGATATATGCAACAATAAGGATGAATCTCCTATACATTATGCTAAGAAACCAGTCTAACAATTCAACATTCTGTATCATTCCATTTAAATAACATTCTGAGAATAAATAAGTTGTTGCTAAGGGCTAATGAGAAGGAGGGGATTCGATTATAAAAGGTTAGCACAAGAGAAATTTGTATGTGTGCGTGCACATACGTGTTAGGGGTGGGGTAATGGAACCATCTGTATCCTCTTTGTAGTGCTTACATGCACTTCATGCATTTTTCAAAATTCATTGAATTACATATAAAAATGTGAATTTTACTATCTGTAAATTTAAAAGAAGAAATACCTAATATCAATAAAATAGTTGGAAAAAATTCACACTGCAAGATGTGTGAATGACCAATAAGCACATAAAAATGTGCTCAGCCATATCTGTCACCAGGGAAATGCAAACTAACCCACAATGACATATAATTTCATACCCATTGCAATGGTCAAATTCAAAAAAAACAAACGATACCAAATATTGGTAAGTTTGTAGGACAGTTAGAACTCTAATATATTGCTGATGAAAGCGTAACATGATATAACCCCTTTGAAGAACAATTTTAGCTTTATTTTATAAAGTTAATATACATCAACTTATGATCCGATAAAATTCCACCCTTACCTAATTACTCAGACAAAATTAAAACATAGATTCACAAAAACTTGTATGAAATGTTCGTAGCAACCTTATTTATAATAGCCAAAAATTGGAGACAACCCAAATGCCCATCAACCAGAGACTAGATCTTTTACATTGTGGTATATTCATGCAATGTAATACTATACAGCAATACAAAAACAATGAACTAACAATGCAAAAGCGTGAAGGAATCTCAAAAACACATCAAGCAAAAGTAGACAAGCACAAAAGCATACTCTATACTACTATTCATTTGAAATTTGAAACATGCAAAATAACTCCGCTGACAGAAATCAGAAAGTGGTTGCTTCTTTGAATGAGAGGGAAGTGTTATAGAAATGAGCCAAAGGAAATTTTTGTGTATTAGCCCTATGTTATTTACTTCTTCACAGAAGGCTGGGCCACTGGCTCAAAAGCCCACAAGCACTAACTCGAACTATTCTACACCTGACTGTTTTAAAAATAGCCTAACTAAGCCAATTTTTAGTCATTTAGCATCTGCATGCTTTGCACATCCTGTGAAACTGTACCCAGCACCTGGTAACCATAAGATAAACATAGTAGCTATAAAAGCCTCCAAACCACTGCTGCTCTTAGAGCTCTCCGACACAGAGACCCTACCTCCAGGCTGCTGAGCAACACTGCCTAGGTCCACAAGACCCCCTGATTCTCCTCTGCTCAGAAGTTCCCTTTCTCTCCTCTCCTGGGCAATGGCCTCCATGTTGTAGCCTCTAGATGCTTTCATGTGGTGAGGGATTTACCCTACCTGCAAACCTGTCAGAGTGCAGCTCAAGTAAAGCTCATGCATGTTACTGCCACCTTAGGGTCATATTCAACCCCTCGATCAGCTCGGGAATCTGAATTCATTGCAGGAATTGATAGTAAAGGATCATAATGATACTGTTGAGGTGATGGAATGTGACAAAGTCTGGCTTCATTTTTGGTATTTGCTGACAGTTTCCAAGCCTCATCCCTCCTTCTTTCTGTCTTGGTTCACATCTGGGCAGACTTACAAGAAAGCCCTCATGCTCCCTCCCTTGTTGATGGTGGGAAGTTCAACCACACCGACACTGGCCCACTCGGGGGGGGGTTTCATCCCTTCCCCACGCCCTCATCACGGTAAAAGCCAAAGCCAGCCACTCTTTCTTGCTCTCTCGGGCAATGTGTAGACCTGCTTGAGAGTTGTCCTGCTCTACCCAAAAAGCTTCATCATGTGTGATGACTTTATACCACTACAGCTAACCCTTGAACAACATGGGTTTGAGCTGCATGGGTCCACTTATACCCAGCTTCTTAAAAAATAAACACAGTCCAGTACTGTAAATGTGTTTCTCTTCCTTACGATTTTAATAAATGTTCTGTTCTCTAGCTTACTTTATTGTAAGAATACGGTATATAATAGATAGGACATACAAAATATGTGTTAATCAACCATTGATGTTGTTGGTAAGGCCATCAGTCAACAGGCTATTAGTAGTTAAGTTTTGGGGGAGTCCAAAATTGTACATGCATTTTTTGATTGTGCAGGGGTCAGTGCCCCTAGCCCCCGTGTTGTTCGAGGGTCAACTGTATTACACATTACTCTATATACAACAGTCTACCACTACTCCCCATATACTCTTGGGGTATGTGCGTGGCATCGTCTCAACATCTAAACCAACGTTTGTTACAAGGTCTATTCTGCCTCTCTAGAGCGATCACAACACTGAGATATTCTATATACTGTTTTCTGAGCGGTTACACCGAGGCATATGCTAACCAAATGTCACTGAACTGAATACTTATATCTGTATTTTGCCATAGTTAAGTTACATCTCAATTTCAAAAGAAAGCATATTTAAAGAAACTTCCATTTATGGTATTGGCAACCAAGGATATTTAGACCAACTTTCTACACTAAAGACAAATGAAAACATTTGATTACATATTTTAAAATGTTAAAGTCATCAGAAAACATAAAAGTTTAGGGAAATACTGGGCCACATTATGAATACCAAAGTACCTAAGCCATTTTTTCTTTGAAGGTATTTTCCGATTCTAGAACACTAGAGGATTGGTTTTGGCAGCTCCCAGTGGTGTGGTCAATATTTGAATCAGAAATAATCTCACCAGCCATGCAAAGAAGTAGGAAAATATCCTTATCCAGGAGGAAAAAAAAATCAATCAATAGAAATAAACTCAGAAATGATAGAAAATGTTGAAATAGCTGACAGGAACTTTAAAATCAGCTGTAAGTGAAATATTAAATTTTATTTAAAATAGCAGGTATTTCCATTTATGAAGAGTTTTTAATGACTTAGGGAAATCCTGATCTACATAAAAGGATACAGAATTATATATACTAATTATGTCAAGTGGGTGAAGTTTTTTTTAGATGTAGAGAATTCAGGAAACATATTGATAGGAGCTGATAGAATTATTATTATTCTTTAAAAAAATTTTTTTTAATGTTTATTTATTTTTGAGACAGAGAGAGACAGAGCATGAGCGGGGAAGGGGCAGAGAGAGAGGGAGACAGAATCTGTGGCAAACTCCAGGCTCTGAGCCATCAGCACAGAATCATCAGCACAGAGCCCGACACGGGGCTTGAACTCATCAACCGCAAGATCATGACCTGAGCCGACGTTGGACGCTCAACTGACTAAGCCACCCAGGCGCCCTGAATTATTATTCTTTTTATGATAAGAGAATATGATTAGAAAAATGGGTAGTAAGCTACATAATATAAGACGAAAAATTCTAGAATAAAATTAGTAGAAAATTTCTATGGGAATGCCTAGAAAGTACCAACTATCTCTGCTCTGGGAAAAATGTAACAGACTTTTCTGCGTGATATTTAAAAATAGTTCTTAGAGGGGTGCCAGGGTGGCTCAGTCAGTTGAGCATCTGAATCTTGATATCGGCTCAGGTCATGATCTCATGGTCATGGGATCAAGCCCCATTTTGGGCTCTGCACCGAGCATGGAATCTGCTTGGGATTCCCTCTCTCTCTCTCTCTCTCTCTCTCTCTCTCTCTCTCTCTCTCTCTCTCTCGCTCTGCCTCTCCCCTGCTTGTGCATGCTCTCTCTTTCTCAAAATAAATAAATAAACATTTAAAAAATAGTTCTTACAGTTTTAGGTGTAGCCTCAAAATATGTTTATTTTTATAAAGTTATCAACCTAGATGTTATTCATGATTTAATTTTTAGTCCTATCTAGATTAAAAATAAATATTATGGGGACTCTTTCATTTCTGGGTAGAATGGAGTAGCTAGTGATAGAACAATGCTCCAGATGAGAACTAGAGAAATCAGATAAATTTTAAAAGATTGTATGTTTAAAGGCACTAGAGAGTTGCTAAAGTAATAAAGACTAAAAAGATTAAGATACCAGGTAAGGAAAATAAGGCAGAAAATCTGCAACTGTTTTTTTCCCTTGGCATTTTTGCTAATTCTGGGCACAGGCAAGAGGTTATGGATCTGGGCTTTATCTAAGAAGAAAGATACGACTGAGGAACAGGGACATCAGCAGAGCTTTTGGTAGTCCTGCATGGCTAGATTGACAAAGTTGCAGATTTAAAGGTTTGAAATCTACAGTTCATTTTCCCCTCCAATATACTGCCATATTCTGAAGCTGCATGAGGTTGAAGGCTAAAAAGTTAAGCCAAAGACCTTAAAAAGCAAAACAGAATTTCCAGTAGATCCAAGCATCAGGAAACAAAAGAATTAGCTTCAAGATCAACCTAAGGGAATGACCCTGTGAACACAACGGGCTTTCATTTGAAGGTCATGAAGAACTATGATTTGGGAATAAGAAGAAACCAAAAGGAGACTAAGCCTTACCAAATTTTCAATCTAGTCTCAAATCAGATCATTCCTTGACTGAATTAAAGTGTTCAGTTATCCTCCCACACTCCTATATCTCTATATGTTTGACAGAGGAAACAGTAAAACCTCTCCACAGGAAGATAACATTACCTGAAGCATCTATAATTTTTAAAATATGCAATGTACAGCCTCCCACCAGAAATTATCAGGCATGCCAAGGGACAGGGCAGCATGGCCAAAAATCAGAAGAAAAAAGACTATTAAATAGGCCTACAGGTGTTCCAGATATTGAAATTAGTAGATAAGAACTTGACAATAACCATGATTATATATTCTTAAATATAAGATAATATGGAAAAATAGATGGAAAGATGAAGAATTTCACCGGAGAATTCAAATACACCAAAAGGGTGGGAGAACAAAAGCACACTTTAGAACTAAAAAAAAAAAAAATATGATACTAAGAACTCAATAAATGGATTTAAAAGCACATTACATATAGAAATTAGAATTAGTAAACTAGAAGGTTAACAAAAAATATCTTAAGAGAAGACAAAAGAAAAAAAAAAAAGGAAAACACAGAAAGTACATCAGAACATGTGAAACCCAGTGAGGAGGTCTTACATTCATGTAATTAGTGTCCCAGACAACAAGGAATACTCAATATTTGAACAGATAGTAGCTGAGAATTTTCAAAACAGATGAAAAATATCAATTCCTCAATTCAATAATCTGTGTGATCCCCAAGCAAAATAAATACAAAGTAAACCACATTGAAGTAGGTAATAAATTGCTGAAAATCAAAGACAAAGATAAAAGCTTAAAAGCAGGTATGGTGCTGGGGAAGTATGAGGTGCAAGGGGATGGCTTTGGACCTCAAAGGACCAACAATAAAACTAACAGTTGACTTATGAGAAATCGATGGAAACCAGAGAATGAAATGGAGTTATTAAAGTACTAGCTTACAAATCTATATCCAAAAGGACTTATGCGCTATTTAATCTTGACTCAGATATTTATGAAAACATTTAGGGTCTGTATGGATCTATCCATTTCCTTTCCCCCCTTTATTTTAGGAAGGAATCTGAAATGCTTTCTGAAAAATTTATATAAGGTACAGGATATAGGGTTAATCACTTAAGCCTGGTGTTTTGATTATATATGTCTTTTGCTTATGTGTGATCAAGCAGAGATACTTAGTTTACAGGAATTACTCTGTATCTTATTCCCATAGTCAGTGATCACTGTGGTGTGCGGAGAGAGGGAGCTGGACAGGGTGAGTTTATTTATACAATGAAGATCATTTATGTAAAAGGGGTTGACCTCTATCTTCTCTCTTAAAGAAATCTGTTAAAATTTCCCTTGGATCACTTATTTTACATCCTGTTTCAATCTGTTTCTATGATAGCTAACCTTATTTCAAAATTATTAAGCCTCACCTACTGTATAGTCTCCAAAACCAATTGCAGTTATGGTGGTGAATGAATAATAAACTCCTTCAGGTTAAGTCCAATTCTCTAATTACATGAAAACAAATGGTGGTAATACCAGAAAGAAAAGGAATCCAATCATGATGAAAAATACCCAAGGTAAACACTTTTCTAAACTATATTAGAAAAAGAGATAAAATGTTAGCATTTACATCATAGACCAGAAGCATTAAAAAACTGTTTGTTCTACTAACTTAGAGTTCTTATTTACTCCTTCACTGCTGAAAGGCTTGGGGCCCTTACTATAAAGGGATCATGCCTTTGAATAATCCTGCCCCTAGGAGTTTGTCCAGGCTCTACCAGTCTACCTCCTATCATCCTGTGTTCTGTCATCTCTTGTCTTCTCTCCTAGTCTCTCCTTGTTTCCTAGTCTCTGCGTCTACACCATGATTTAAGATTAATTTCCATGTAACACTTTAACTTGACCCTCTTCCTTCTAAGATTGCCCTTGCCTAGGTATCAGGCTACAGTTCTCCATTGTTCTAGGTGCGGCCCACATACCCCCAGCCTACTCCAGTACACCTCATCCAGACTAAGCTCTACACCTTTCTGTGTGCTTGCATTATAAGGTAAATTAAACAAAGTGTCAGCTTCGTAGAAGATCAGGTCACTGACTGGCATCAGTGAATGGATCATTTACTGTTTAGAGAACCCCACAGAAAAAAACCATATTTACATTTTCAAGCAGAATCAAGACATTCATCTTGTAATTTAATTTCTTCCTTCTCACTTTCTTTTTTTATCATGACTCAAGTCTCTACCCATTTATTATAAAGTCATCACTCATCCAGCATCTTTTGCCCATATTGCCAGCCAGCATTATAAGAGATGCAAAGCAAAAAAAGGGGGAAAAAAAGACATATTTTAGGCCTTCACCAAGCTTTGATAAATCAACATTTGGAAAACTTGTTTTTCATTTACATAAAAAATATCATTTACTTATATTTACATATAATTTACTTCATAACACCAGGGACTGTGAATTCTAAGTACCACAATGACAGGGCTGAGTTTTAAAAACACTATTGCCTAAGGAGATTTAGGTTTTTATAGTAATTAGTTGTAGTGGTCACATTAGATCCTGATGTGTACTGTATTTTCTTTTGTGGGGGTACAATTTAATATTTGTAGATTATTCTGAACGCTAGAAAGGGGGACACATGGGGAAGGGCTTTGGAATCAGCCAACATTGGAAGGGCCCCCAACTGGGAAGTACCCCCTCCCCCAAGCCCTCCTGGATGATACAGAGAAAATTTAGGGAAAAAAGGCAGCAGACAGACATTTGGTATAGATTTTGTGGATTTTATTTTTCTGTGGAATCAAGACGTGTTGAAGCATTCATTTCTCTGTGAGCATAATGAGAATGTTCTCATTTTATTACATTAAATCACATTCAGACAGAAGTTGAGCATTTCAAATGTTGGAAATGTCTTATTTGAATTCTGATAATATCTAGTGTAGTTTTTATAAGCTTTCCTGAGTGTGGATGGGCAAGATTGTGGAGCTTTGAGAGGGGAAATCGAGTGAGTTGGATTTGGCCCTGTTGTGATATAGCACTGACAGTGATTATGGACTATCTTAACCTGATTTCAAGGCTTCTGAAGACCACACCAGGGAGGGTTTGACCTAAGGATCTGATCGTTTCTGTTTCTAGGTGGATTTACAGGAGAGGAGAGAAAGGTCGTTGAAGAGGTCCTTGAAAGCATATACAGATTTCCCTGAGAGGCACAGCAGCAAGCCTGGCTGATCACACCCTATGTCTTTATGTCCACTGGGTTAACAGAAGAAACAAAAAGGCTGAGAAAGCTAGCTTGTAGTGAGGGCTAAGGGATCCCCAATCCACTTCTTCCCTACCATCGTGTCCAGGTAGGGAACACTCCAGGACCAAGGGCTCGCTGTGTGTACTCACTGTGTCTACCTCCTGGAAGTTTTTCTATCTTCGGATTCAGTTATAGGATCAACTCTATCGTCTCAAATTCATGCGGAAGCCCTAACCCCTACTATTTCAGAATGTGACCATATTTGAAGATAGGGCCTTAAAAAAGGTAATTAAGTTAAAATGGGGTCAGTGGAGTGGGCCCTAGTCTAATCTGAGTGATTTCCTCATAAAAACAGATTAGGAAAGACAGCAGGGGCTGACACCAGGGGCTTCCCAGGACAGCCTTGTGAAGAGGCAATGCGAGGGCAGCCATTTGGAAGCCAAGGAAAGATGCTTTAGGAGAAATCAAATCTGTCTGCACCTTGATCTTGGACTTCTAGTCTCTAGAATGGGAGTAAATAGGTTTCTGTTGTGGAAGCCACCAAATCTGTAGTATTTTATTATGGTGGTCCTAGCTGACTAATACTCTTTTGTCCCACAGGCCGAAAGATCTGCATCAACTTGGAGGCTACATTGCCTTGAGAAGTCTTAGTCTCCACTCAGTATTGAGGCAAACACTCTTTTTTTGGTGCTTGCACTTTCCTAACAGGCATTTGTCTAAACCTGCCATTCTTTCCCTCTTATCAATTACACATGAATGTGGGCCCAGGGGAAAGGACAGCAAAGAAGCCATTTAAGTTTGACCAAAGTTATCTTTATGATCCATCCTGAGTAGCCACAGGACCACATCCATTTGGTCCAAACACTTCAAAGTTGTATAAAGCATCATGGAGTGCTGGTTTTAGCAAAAATGGACAAGATCTTGTAAGCCTGCTTATCTAAGTTTATTATTGAGTATCTTGCCCTAATCTCAACACAATTCACATAGCACTCTTTCATTCTATAGGCCTGAGAAATATTGTTGTATGTGAATGTATTAAACAGTCTATTGTACAGAGTAGTGATATGGAGAGAAGCAGAAGAGTTAGATTTTGGCTCTGATGTTAGAAATCTCGACCCTATCAGTTTGTTTCTATTGTTTTAGATAGTAATAGCTTCCCCACCTTCCCCCACCACAAATGGAGTTGTCTTGAGGACCAGATGATAATATTGTAAAACTAAACTACATATTGCAAATCTCTAAACAAATACTTATTCATACATGTGACTTAAAAAAAAAAACTATTCAGATATTACAATATTTCCCCCACCCTCAAAGTTCTGTAACTGTCGGCTAAAGACTAATCACTTGATCCCAAATGTCTAAAATATTTTAGACTTAGTTTTTTGTTCTTACTGCCTCCCTGTCTCCCCATTTATGAAACAAGATTACATAAATCAGTTTTTACATATTTAACTTTTACAGCGAATAAAGTTGTGTTCTGTAAGCCAGAGAATTATTACAACTGGGGATAAGATAGCAAACAAACTGCATACAACAGTTTCTGGCCCCTCACTCAAAAATAAAACTTCTTTACACAATAATATGTAACTAGCAATAAAAACAAACTAACTGTTAAATGCTAAAGATGAAAATTCACATGTACCCATAATAATATGAAAGTTTTGCTAGATGCTTAAAAAATATAAAACGATTAGAAGTTATACAGAATATATACAGTTTTTTTTTTAGCATGTTTCATTATCATGACAAATCCATTTTAACCACTATTAAAGTTCTGTTTACAAGTTTGTGAATGGGCAGGAGAGATTTAAAAAGTTCGTGGTTTGTTTAAATTATTAATATAAATATAATTTAACATGATATAATTGTAGGTACATTATAATAATAATTTAAACATAAGTAAATTATGAAAAAAATGGAATACAATTAAGTCATTAGACTTCATTAAGTAGCTTTTTAAAATACCATCACAGAGAGGTGTCTATAATTTTGAAGCTAAAGAGATAATAAAATTTTAAAAAATACTGTGTAGGGAGTGATATCAGCATCATGGTAGCATAAGATATCCCTTGTTTTTGGCCCTATTCCCCCAACAACAAAACTTTGGCATCCATCCATGGACAAGAGTGCTTTTGAGGGAGCTGTGGGATCCAGCCCCATATACCAAGGGACCCAAGAGGCATCTAGCCCACCTGTATGCCAGGTAATAGGCAGAGAAGCCTTGGTCCCAGCTGTGGACCCCCCAGTGGTCTATGAACCACCTCTAATTCCCCTTGGCTGCTGTGCTTTCTAGAGAACACTGACTAAGACAATCACTCCTAGGTGAGAGAACCTTTGTGGACCTCTAGGTTTCCAGAGGAAAAGTTCCAGCACTCCACTGGAGAAAAAAAAAAAAAAATCAGACAAACAAAACAAGTTTGGCCACATTTGAATTGATAAGAGGAACAATTTGACTTTGCCTGTATCACCTCTACCCTAAAGTGGCCCAGCTGAGGGCCAGAAAAGATCTTTCTCTGCCTATGTTTTACCCTGTGGGGGAAAGAGAAAGAATGAGAGTGAGCACTCGAGTTTCTCTGTGTGGGATGCTGCCGAAGGGGCTCATTTCTCTCTCACCACATTCAGAGGACTGAATTGTGAGCTATGTGACTGGGGCAGGGGTGTGGGGAGAGGCTGAAGAGTACTCTTGGGGCATTAAAGGAACACAGATCCTAACTGCGTCTCAGATTCCATCAAGAAGCCCAGCTCTGACCACTGGGAATGCCTCACTGGCCCACAGGCCCCCCAGGGCTCTGTGTCTCACCCTCACACTCTCCTTACCCTATGGCCAGCCCCCTGTGTACATTTCTGACATGTATCAAGTCATGTGTCAAGGCTACTGAACAAGTGCAGAAAGTCAGCCAAATATGTGGGCCAGACAGAGACCACAAATTTGAGCTTTAGTGTCAGCTTTGGAAGAACAAGAGAGGCTGTCAGCACTCAGCTGGATGTGTTGAGGCTCCAGAGAAGGCACACTGGCTTAAGCATTCTGCCAAAAGAGCGAGAAAGAACGGGTACACACTTACAAGGTCTGAGATCGCCTCGGAATCTCCAGCAGGGTTGACAGAAAGTATTTCTATCTTGAAGCTAGTAAAACTGGAGGGGGTGTCTGCTATTTCAAATGAGAAGACAGCAACGCAAAACTTCAAAGCATATGAAAAATCAAAGCAATGTGACACCGCTAAAGGATCACAATAATTTCCTGGTACCCAAACCCAAAGACAGTGTTCTGCAATTTACCAGATAAAGAACTTAAAAAGTAAAAAAGACCAGAGACAACAAATGTTGGCAAGGTTACGGAGAATAAAAAGTCCTTGTGCCTTGCTGGTGGGAATGTAAACCGGTACGGCCACTCTGGAAAATAGTATGGAGGTTCCTCAAAAAATTAAAAATAGAACTACCATACTATCTAGCAATCCCGCTTCTGGGTATATGTCCAAAGGAAAGGGTAACGATCTCAAAGAGGTAGCTACACTCTCATGTTCACTGCAGCATTACTCACAATTGCCAAGGCATGGAAAAAACCTAAGTGTCTTTTGACAGATAAATGGATAAAGATACACACACATATAATTGTAGATACATTATAATACAATGAATTATTATTGTATTGTATTATTGTATTGTATATAATTCATATACAATGAATTATTATTCAACTATGAGAAGGAAGTAAATACTGCCATTTGCAACAACATGGATGGACTTTGAGGGCATTATGCTGAGTGACATAAGTAGGAGAGAAAGATAAATAGTTGACCCTTGAACAGCACTAGTTTGAACTGCACAGGGTCCACTTAAATGTGGATTTTTTTTACAGTGCAGTACCATAGATTGGTGCACACCTTAAACTTATATAAGGTTCTATGTCAGTTATATCTCAATAAAGCTGGAAAAATCCTGTATACATATGTTTGTGTATACATTGAGAAAATTCTGGAAAGATATATAATGAACTGCGTCAGCTTAGTGATTAACTATAAGGTGTTAATACAAGTCGGAATGCCGTTCATGTGCCCCATCCTTCCATCCTCCCGAAAATAACCCCTGTACTGACTTATACAGGAATCACTTCCTTGCATTTCTTAACGGCAGTGGTTCTTAAAGCGTGGACTGTAACTCCCAGGAGCCCCAAAACCTTTCTGCACATCTGCAAGATCAAAACTGTTTTCATGATAATACTAAGACATACTTTGCCTTTTTTACTGTATTGACGTTTGTACTGATGGAGAGAGATGGCGTTAAAACTGCTGACACCACAAATATCAAGGCGACAGCAGCTGACTGTACTAGCAGTCATTATATTCTTGAGCATGAGGCATGCGTGGTTAAAAAAAAAAAAAAAAAAGCCAGCCTCACTTAAGAATGTCTTAATCCAGTAATTTAAGAACTATTAAGTTATGAGTCTTGAGTACATGAATTTTTAATATTCTGCAAAATTAACTTATTTTTTCTGATATTAATATTCTGGAGAAAATGAGAAAGTATGCTTACTGCACTTCTGCTGATTACTGAGGTATTGTGCTTTTCCTAAAGAATAGTTTATCAACAAAAGCCTTTGAGCTGTTTGCACTCGATAATTTTTAGGAGTGGAAAGGCATCTTGAGACAAAAAAAGTCTGAGAACTACTGCTTTATGGTTTTATCACCCTATGTGGATCCCTATACACTTAAATTTAGCTTGTCCAGTTTTTAACTTGATAGGAGTTTTACAGCTTCCCCTCCGTTTTTTTTTTTTTTAGATGTTTGTTTATTCTGGAGACAGAGAGCATGAGTTTGGGAGGGGCAGAGAGAGAAGGAGACAGAGAATCCCAAGCAGGCTCCATGCTGTCAGCACAGAGCCTAGAACTCATGAATTGTGAGATCGTGACCTGAGCTGAAATCAAGAGTCAGACGCTTAACCGAGTGAGCCACCCAGGCACCTCCCCTCCTCCTTTTTTTTAAATGGTTATTTATTTATTTTGAGAGACAGAGAGGGTATGTACACTCACATGTGTGCGTGCAGGGGAGGGGCATAGAGAGAGAGGGAGAGAGAGAGAGAATCCCAAGCAGTCTCCATGCTAGCACAGAGCCTGATGTGAGGCTTGATTTCACAACCATGAGATCATGATCTCAGCTGAAGTCAAGAGTCAAATGCTTAACCAACTGAGCCACCCAGACGCCCCTCCCCTCCTTCTTTTAAAAACAGGTTTAACTGATGAAAATAAACTTTGGACAACTTCATAAGTTTTGACATATGTATCCACCTGTGAAACCACAATCACAATTATGATAATGAATTTGTCTACCAACTCTAAAAGTTTCCTCATTTCCTTTGATGGTCTGACTTACCCAGCTCGCCACACCCTATCCTGACCTCTGACCTTAGACCCTAACAGGTCTGCTTTCTGTCACTCTACAATAGCTTGCATTTCCTAGAATTTTCTGTAAATCATATGGTATGTAGTCTTTTTTTTTTTTTTTTTTTTTTGGTGTGGCTTCTTTCAGTAAGAATGATTACTTTGAGGTTTATCCATGTTGTGTAGTGTTATAAATAGTTCATTACTTTTACTGATAAGTATTCATATATATATATATATATATATACATACTATTCATATATCAATCACAGTTGTATATTCATTCACTTGTTCATGGACATTTCAGTTGTTTCCAGTTTTGAGCTACTACAAATAAGGTTGCAATGAAGATTTATGTACTAATCTTTGAAAGGGCATAAGCATTCATTTCTTTTAAGCAAATACCTAGTAATGAAATGGCTAGATCATAAAGTAAATGTACACTTAATTTTTTTAAGGAATTGCCAAAAACTGTTTTTAAAGGTGATTGTACCATCTCATGTTCCCATTTCATGTATGAGAGTTCCAGTTCCTCCATATCCTTGCCAACACTTGGTGTGGTCAATTTTTTTCTTTTGAACTGTTATGTTAGATGTGTGTTGGTATCTCATTGCTGTTATTGTCCTGCATTGTCCTAATGACTAATACTTAGGATTTTCTTCTTAGCATTTTTTAATGTGCTTGTTTGCCTTGTGTATATTTTTTTACTGGTAAAGGTGTGTTTAAGTCTTTTTCCCATTTAAAAATACTGAAATATTACTGAATTTTAAGAATTCTTAAATATTCTAGATGCACACCCTTTTACTGGGTATATAATTTGCAAACATTTTCTCCCAGTCTGTAGTTAGTCTCTCCATTGTTTTAACAGTTTCTTTTGAAAGGCAGAAGTTTTTCACATTTTAATCTTAAGTGTCAATCAGGCTTTAGGTCAGTGTCTCTTAAACTTTTGTGTGCATCTTTATTCACCTGCAGGGCTTGTTAAAACAGACTCATGGACCTATCCCAGAGTTCCTGATTCAGAACTCATGGATGGGACCTGAGTATCTGCATTCCTAAAAATTCCCAGATAACATTGATGCTGCTATTCCTGGGACCATGCTTTGAGAGCCAGTCATCTAGATCAGAGTTTCTCAGCCTTGATACTAATGACATTTTGGACCCAATAATTCTTTGTGGTGAGGGCCTGACTTATGCATTGTAGAATATTTAAGAGCATCCCCAGCCTCGACCACCTAGATGCTAGTAGCACTTCCTCCTGAGTTGTGACAATTGAATATGCGTCTAGACATTGCCTAATGTCCTCTTGGAAGGCAAAAATCACTCCAGTTAAGAACCATTGGTCTGGATCCATGGTTCTCAACCTTGTTGCACACTGAAATGACTTGGAGTGGTTTAAAAACCATTGAGGGGGCGCCTGGGTGGCTCAGTCAGTTGAACGTCTGACTTTAGCTCAGGTCATGATCTCATGGTTCATGGGTTCGAGCTCCACATCGGGCTCTGTGCTAAAAGCTCAGAGCCTGGACGCTGCTTCAGATTCTCTGTCTCCCTCTCTCTCTCTCTGCCTCTCCCCTGCTCACACTCTGTCTCTGTCTTTCAAAAATGAATAAACAGATGAAAGGAGAAGATGGTGGTGTAGGAGGACGCTGGGCTTACTGCATCCTGCAGATCACTTAGATTCCACCCACACTTGCCTAAATAACCCAGAAAACCACCAGAAGACTAGCAGAACGGATTCTCCGGAGCCAAGCATAGACAAGAGGCCCATGGAAGAGGGTAGGAAGGGTGGAGAGGCGGTGCGTGCTACACGGACTGGAGGGAGGGAGCCAGGGCAGAGGGGCAGCCCGCCGACAAAGCAAAGCAGAGACCCCGAGTCTGGCTTGCAAAAGCGGAGGGGCCGGAAGGAGTGTGTTCTGACAGCAAGCGGGACTTAACATCTGGAAGGTAATAAGTTAACACCTCTGCTCAGAGAATGGGAGGGCTAGAGGACAATGGGAGGGAGAGTTGTTGACCGCCCCCGCCCCCCCACCCCCCACGACAGAGCTCAGCTTGGCGGGGAACAAAAGCACTCAACAGCACCATCTCCCTTCCTCATCCACCAGCCAAAATCCCAAAGGGAACCAGTTCCCGTCAGGGAACTTGTTTGCACCCCGCAAACACCCAACGCTGTGCTTCTGCGGATCCATCCCTCCAGTGGCAGGTCTGACTCCCTCCCGGTGCTGCAGGGCCCCTCCTGAAGTGGATCACTGAAGGAAAAGCCAGCTGAGCCTGCCCCTCCCGCCCCGTGCACCTTGCCGATCCACCCCAGCTAATATGCCAGATCCCCAGCACCACAAGCCTGGCAGTGTGCAAGTAGCCCAGACGGCCACACCACCCCACAGTGAATACCGCCCCTAGGAGAGGGGAAGAGAAAGTACACACCAGTCTGACTGTGGCCCCAGCAGTGGGCTGGGGGCAGACATCAGGTCTGACTGCGGCCCCGCCCACCAACGCAAGTTATTCAAGGCAGCACAGGGGAAGTGCCCCGAAGTTCTGCACCACTCCAGGGACTACCCAAAATGATGAAACGGAAGGATTCCCCTCAAAAAAACCTCCAGGAAATAATGACTGTTGACGAACTGGTCAAAAACGATTTAAACAATATAACAGAAAGTGAATTTAGAATAATAGTCATAAAATTAATCGCTGGGCTTGAAAACAGTATACAGGAGAGCAGAGAATCTATTGCTACAGAGATCAAGGGACAAAGGAACAGCCAGGAGGAGCTAAAAAAAATGCTATTAATGAGCTGCAAAATAAAATGGAGACGACCACAGCTCGGATTGAAGAGGCAGAGAAGAGAATAGGTGAACTAGAAGATAAAATTATGGAGAAAGAAGAAGCTGAGAAAAAGAGAGATAAAAAAATCCAGGAGTATGAGGGGAAAATTAGAGAATTAAGTGATGCACTAAAGAGAAATAATCTACGTATAACTGGTATTCCAGAGGAGGAAGAGAGAGGGAAAGGTGCTGAAAGTGTATTTAAAGAAATAATAGCTGAGAACTTCCTGGATCTGGGGAAGGAAAAAGGCATGGAAATCCAAGAGGCACAGAGAACTCCCTTCAGACGTAACTTGAATCGATCTTCTACACAACATATCATAGTCAAACTGGCAAAATACAAGGATAAAGAGAAAATATTGAAAGCAGCTAGAGATAAACGTGCTCTAACATATAAAGGGAGACTGATAAGACTCGTGACGGATCTCTCTACTGAAACTTGGCAGGCCAGAAAGGAATGGCAGGAAATCTTCAATGTGATGAACAGAAAAAAATATGCAGCTGAGAATCCTCTATCCAGCAAATCCGTCATTTAGAATAGAAGGAGAGATAAGGGTCTTCCCAAACAAACAAAAACTGAAGGAATTCATCACCACTAAACCAGCCCTACAAGAGATCCTAAGGGGGATCAAAAAGTACCAGAGATATCGCTTCAAGCATGAAACCTACAGTCATCACAAGACTCTAAACCCATATCTTTCTATAATAACACTGAATGTAAATGGACTAAATGTGCCAACCAAAAGACATAGGGTATCAGAATGGATAAAAAAACAAGACTCATCTATTTGCTATCTACAAGAGACTCATTTTAGACCTGAGGACACTTTCAGATTGAAAGTGAGGGGATGGAGAACTATTTATCATTCCACTGGAAGTCAAAAGAAAGCTGGAGTAGCCATACATATATCATACAAACTAGACTTTAAATTAAAGGCTGTAACAAGAGATGAAGAAGGGCATTATATAATAATTACAGGGTCTATCCATCAAGAAGAACTAACAATTATAAATGTCTATGCGCCGAATACGGGACCCCCCAAATTTATAAAACAATTACTCACAAACATAAGCAACCTTATTGACAAGAATGTGGTAATTGCAGGGGACTTTAATACCCCACTTACAACAATGGATAGATCACCTAGACACATGGTCAATAAAGAAACAAGGGCCCTGAATGATACATTGGATCAGATGGACTTGACAGATATATTTAGAACTCTGCATCCCAAAGCAACAGAATATACTTTCTTCTAGAGTGCACATGGAACATTCTCCAAGATAGATCATATACTGGGTCACAAACAGCCCTTCATAAGTATACAAGAATTGAGATCATACCATGCATACTTTGGGACCACAATGCTATGAAGCTTGAAATCAACCACAGGAAAAAGTCTGGAAAACCTCCAAAAGCATGGAAGTTAAAGAACACCCTACTAAAGAATGAATGGGTCAACCAGGCAATTAGAGAAGAAATTTAAAAATATATGGAAACAAACAAAAATGAAAATACAACAATCCAAACGCTTTGGGATGCAGCGAAGGCAGTCCTGAGAGGAAAATACATTGCAGTCCAGGCCTATCTCAAGAAACAAGAAAAATCCCAACTACAAAATCTAACAGCACACCTAAAGGAAATAGAAGCAGAACAGCAAAGACAGCCTAAACCCAGCAGCAGAAGAGAAATAATAAAGATCAGAGCAGAAATAAACAATACAGAATCTAAAAAAACTGTAGAGCAGATCAATGAAACCAAGAGTTGATTTTTTGAAAAAATAAACAAAATTGATAAACCTCTAGCCAGGCTTCTCAAAAAGAAAAGGGAGATGACCCAAATAGATAAAATCATGAATGAAAATGGAATTATTACAACCAATCCCCCAGAGATACAAACAATTATCAGGGAATACTATGAAAAATTATATGCCAACAAATTGGACAACCTGGAAGAAATGGACAAATTCCTAAACACCCACACGCTTCCAAAACTCAAACTGGAGGAAATAGAAAGCTTGAACAGACCCATAACCAGCAAAGAAATTGAATCAGTTATCAAAAATCTCCCAACAAATAAGAGTCCAGGACCAGATGGCTTCCCAAGAGAGTTCTACCAGACATTTAAAGCAGAGATAATACCTATCCTTCTCAAGCTATTCCAAGAAATAGAAAGGGAAGGAAAACTTCCAGACTCATTCTATGAAGCCAGTATTACTTTGATTCCTAAACCAGACAGAGACCCAGTAAAAAAAGAGAACTACAGGCCAATATCCCTGATGAATATGGATGCAAAAATTCTCAATAAGATACTGGCAAATCGAATTCAAAAGCATATAAAAAGAATTATTCACCATGATCAAGTGGGATTCATTCCTGGGATGCAGGGCTGGTTCAACATTCGCAAATCAATCAACGTGATACATCACATTAATAAAAGAAAAGATAAGAACCATATGATCCTGTCAATCGATGCAGAAAAAGCATTTGACAAAATTCAGCATCCTTTAATAAAAACGCTCAAGAAAGTCGGGATAGAAGGAACATACTTAAACATCATAAAAGCCATTTATGAAAAGCCCACAGCTAACATCATCCTCAATGGGGAAAACTGAGAGCTTTTTCCCTGAGATCAGGAACACGACAGGGATGCCCACTCTCACCGCTGTTGTTTAACATAGTGTTGGAAGTGCTAGCATCAGCAATCAGACAACAAAAGGAAACCAAAGGCATCAAAATTGGCAAAGATGAAGTCAAGCTTTCACTTTTTGCAGATGACATGTTATTATACATGGAAAATCCGATAGACTCCACCAGAAGTCTGCTATGAATTCAGCAAAGTCGCAGGAAACAAAATCAATTTACAGAAATCAGTTGCATTCTTATACACTAATAATGAAGCAACAGAAAGACAAATAAAGAAACTGATCCCATTCCCAATTGCACCAAGAAGCATAAAATACCTAGGGATAAATCTAACCAAAGATGTAAAAGATCTGTATGCTGAAAACTATAGAAAGCTTATGAAGGAAATTAAAGAAGATATAAAGAAATGGAAAAACATTCCGTGCTCATGGGTTGGAAGGATAAATATTGTTAAAATGTCAATACTACCCAAAGTTATCGACACATTCAATGCAATCCCAATCAAAATAGCACCAGCATTCTTCTCGAAACTAGAACAAGCGATCCTAAAATTCATATGGAACCACAAAAGGCTTCAAATAGCCAAAGTAATTTTGAAGAAGACCAAAGCAGGAGGCATCACAATCCCAGACTTTAGCCTCTACTACAAAGCTGTAATCATCATGGTACTGGCACAAAAACAGACACATAACCCAATGGAATAGAATAGAAACCCCAGAAATAGACCCACAAACGTATGGCCAACTTATCTTTGACAAAGCAGGAAAGAACATCCAATGGAAAAAAGACAGTCTCTTTAACAAATGGTGCTGGGAGAACTGGACAGCAACATGCAGAAGGTTGAAACTAGACCACTTTCTCACACCATTCACAAAAATAAACTCAAAATGGATAAAGGACCTGAATGTGAGACAGGAAACCATCAAAACACTAGAGGAGACAGCAGGAAAAGACCTGTCTGACCTCAGCCACAGCAATTTCTTACTTGACACATCCCCAAAGGCAAGGGAATTCAAAGCAAAAATGAACTATTGGGACCTCATGAAGATAAAAAGCTTCTGCATAGCAAAGGAAACAATCAACAAAACTGAAAGGCAACCAATGGAATGGGAAAAGATATTTGCAAATGACATATCGGACAAAGGGCTAGTATCCAAAATCTATAAAGAGCTCACCAAACTCCACACCCGAAAAACAAATAACCCAGTGAAGAAATGGGCAGAAAACATGAATAGACACTTCTCTAAAGAAGACATCCGGATAGCCAACAGGCACATGAAAAGATGCTCAACGTCGCTCCTCATCAGGGAAATACAAATCAAAACCACACTCAGATACCACCTCACACCAGTCAGAGTGGCCAAAATGAACAAATCAGGAGACTAGAGATGCTGGAGACGATGTGGAGAAACGGGAACCCTCTTGCACTGTTGGTGGGAATGCAAATTGGTGCAGCCACTCTGGAAAACAGTGTGGAGGTTCCTCAGAAAATTAAAAATAGACCTACCCTATGACCCAGCAGTAGCACTGCTAGGAATTTACCCAAGGGATACAGGAGTACTGATGCATAGGGGCACTTGTACTCCAATGTTTATAGAAGCACTCTCAACAATAGCCAAATTATGGAAAGAGCCTAAATGTCCATCAACAGATGAATGGATAAAGAAATTGTGGTTTATATACACAATGGAGTACTACGTGGCAATGAGAAAGAATGAAATATGGCCCTTTGTAGCAACGTGGATGGAACTGGAGAGTGTGATGCTAAGTGAAATAAGCCATACAGAGAAAGACAGATACTATATGTTTTCACTCTTATGTGGATCCTGAGAAACTTAACAGAAACCCATGGGGGAGGGGAAGGAAAAAAAAAAAAAAAAAAAAGGAGGTTAGAGTGGGAGAGAGCCAAAGCATAAGAGACTCTTAAAAACTGAGAACAAACTGAGGGTGGATGGGGGGGTGGGAGGGAGGGGAGGGTAGGTGATGGGTATTGAAAGAGGGCATCTTTTGGGATGAGCACTGGGTGTTGTATGGAAACCAATTTGATAAGAAATTTCATATATTAAAAAATAATAATAATAATAATAACATGAAAGGATAATGCAGTCAAATCTAATTCTAATAAATGCTACATTAACAAAAAAATGAATAAACATTAAAGAATAATTAATTAAATAAATAAAATAAAATAAAGTAAAATAAAATAAAATAAAAACCATTGAGTTTCCACCTTCAAAGATTCAGATCAAATTGGCCCGGAGTGGAGCCTAGGCATCAGGATTTCTTAAAGCTCAAAGGTGATTATATTGTACAACCAAGCTTGGGACCACTGGTCTAAACTCTAATTACCTGTGCAGATTTTATAGTAACAATAGACTTCCAAAAATAACACAAGAAAAAACAAAGAAAGTGACACCCCACATTCTGAAGCCTCTCTGCCCCCAGAGTAAGGACTCTGATTATATCAATTAATGGGATTCTCATCTTGCCTATCTACTCCCTGTGGGCATTCTGAACAGGATCCCATCTTTATGTTCCTTTATAGAAAATAAAATACAGTTGACCCTTGAACAAGGTGGGGGCTAGAGGTATTGACCACATATAGTGGGAAACCCATATAACTTTGGACTCCCCCCAAACTTAACCACTAATAGCCTACTGTTGACCAGAGGCCTTACGGATAACAGTCAACTAACACATATTTTGTATGTTATATGCCTTGTAAACTGTATTCTTACAATAAAGTATTTAGAGAAAAGAATATGTTATTTAAAAAAAGCATAGGGAAGAGAAAATATATTTACAGCATGATACTGAAAACAATCTGCCTATAGGCAGTGCACCCAGCGGTCCCTCAGATCTGTCTCTTGCTTCAACAGTATTTGGGCAGAACAGGCCCAGGGATGCCCCTCTTCCAGCCTCCCACCACCCTCCAACCTCTTTTCCAGTCACAATATTTAGAATTGTCTTCTCAGCTACCCTCTGTCTGTGGGACCAGCCAACACTGTTTTCTGGGCTTAGCTTCTTATTGCTGATCAACCATGAGCCCCCAGATCCATCAGAATTATTCCCCTCAGGTGGAGGCCACCATCAGCTACCTGGTCAACACGCATCTGCCGGCCTCCTACACCTCTCTCTGGGCTGCGGTTTCAAATTCCACCATGTGGCTCTGGAGGGTGTGGGCCACTTCTTCTGTGAGCTGGCTGAGGAGAAACACTAGGTCACCAAGCCTCTCTTCATGCAAAACCAGCACGGCAGCCATGTCCTGTCCCAGGAGGCAGAAGCCAGCCCAGGATAAGGGGGTAAAACCCCCAATGCCACGGAAACTGCCAAGGTCCTGGAGACGCGCCCGAGGCAGGCCCTTCTGGATATTTATGCCCTGGGCTCTGCGCTGGCAGGCTCCCATCCCTGTGACTCTGTGGAAAACCACTTCCTGGATGAGGAGGTGAGCTGCATCAAGAAGACAGGGACCATCTGGCTAAGGTCCGCAGGCTGGCCAGTCCTCAGGGGTGGAAGAGGATCTCTCAGAAAGGCTCACTCTTTCATGTGACTGGGAGCCTCCAGGACCCAGCAGCCCTTCAGGGGCCCCTCTGGCATCCTCCTGGCATCATGGTTTCTGTCTGATTATCTCAGCCATGATAGGGCTCTTTAAGTACCCTAGAGCCCTCTCCTAAGCTGTGGACCAAATGGAAACAATAAAGCTTTCATAGTAAGGGAAAAAAAAAAAAAAAAACCCTAGCAAATAAAAAAAAAGTATTTAAGTGGACCCATGCAGTTCAAACACATGTTGTTCAAGGGTTAACTGTAGCTTCTTGAAGAATGTGTACAACTTAGCAATGTGGTAATAAATTATTGAATTTTTAAATAAAGAACTGTGTTTCTAATTTTTTAAAAAGAGTAAAACCTGTGCTAATTACTAAGGTGACCACACATGTTTCTTTTTTTTTAAATTTTTTTAACGTTTATTTATTTTTGAGACAGAGAGAGACAGAGTATGAACAGGGGAGGGGCAGAGAGAGAGGGAGACACAGAATCTGAAACAGGTTCCAGGCTCTGAAAGGTCAGCACAGAGACCGACGCGGGGCTCGAACTCACGGACCGTGAGATCATGACCTGAGCCGAAGCTGGACGCTTAACGGACCGAGCCACCCAGGCGCCCCATGACCACACATGTTTCAACCTGATACGTAGACAAAGCTTTGCACCTCTCAGGTCTGCACGACCTCTAATTCTTTAGGTAATCTTGGGTAAGTCATTCAGCCTTTATAAAATGTTTTCCTCTTCTGTAAAATAAAGGAGCTGGCTAAATGACTTTCAGAACATTTAGGTCATACCAATTCACCACTGCTCATCTTATAAGTTAAATGATTGGAGGCAAATCACCTAAGAGGAAACAGATGGTCTCTTGAATGCTGGATTTTCTCTTCTGTTTCATAACACAGGGTCCTTTGCTTTTTCGACTCACAAATTTCATTCAACATGAATCCAGTAAATATAAAATGTCATGTGCCTGGTCAATCTAAGGTTGTGAATCCATAAACAAAATTTCTCTCCCAGATATGTGTGTGTGTGTGTGTGATTGTGTGAAGAGAGAGAGAAAACTTACCTCATTTATTCCCTTATATTTAAGGTAGTTTCCAAGGTTTTCAAATGGCAGAGAAATTAATTTACCAAGATGTTTAAAGAATATGATAGTTAGAGGGATTCCAATTGCAGCAAAGACAGCACGGAACATCTGTCCACCAGCAGTTCTAGGAAATATTGTTCCATAACCTGATAAAAGAAAAAAGGATAAATGCGATCCCCCTCAAAATATGGTAACTTGCTATAATTTGCACATTTGACACTGGGCTTTGAGAACAAATCTTTAGTCGTTGGTACTCTAAGAGGCCTAGCACACACAGCACATATTAAAAAACAAAACAAAACAAAACAAATAAAAAAAACCATGAGAATTCAGATTTCACTCTAAGAAAATAATCAAGAAATGTGAACGAAAACGAAAAAGATTTTTCACAGTGTCAGTGTTACAAATTAAAAAAAAAAATTGGAATCAGCATACCTGTTCAGCAATAAAGGAACCTGATCATGTACAATATGGTATATCAATGCAATGAAATATTGTGAGATCTTTAAGGATCATAATGAAATATTTATGACTAGAAAGATACTGATGACATATTGCTCTGAGAAAGCCATCTAAAACTGACTATTGTCATTTATACATGAAGAACTTTCTGAGACAAAAGGTTGACAGTTCAGGTACGGGGAGCTGTGAGATTATGCTTAATTGCTTAAAAATTGTGGTTTTCTATGTATCCAAGTTTTGCATGTAGCACATTCTACTTTTGCAAGCAAACCAGAAAGTGAAGAGCATTTGCTTTATTTATCAACTAATTTTTAAAATGCATGCCACAGTTTATGAGCTCAGGCCTTCACCCAGATTCCTTTGAACCTTTTGGTATACTCTCATTCCCAGGTGCCATAAGTATCAACCGCGAAGGCAGCGTGTCCTTCTCTTGAGAAGTAAGTGTCCCTAGCCCCTTGGAGATGCTGCACCTGGGAGGTCTGCCCACACCTCACCTTGGGAGGCACGAGTACCAACAGCTGACTGACAGAGGGTTATAAAAACACATCTTGTGGGGGCTCCCGGGTGGCTCAGTTGGTTAAGCATCAGGCTTCAGTTCAGATCATGATCTCATGGTTCATGAGTTCGAGCCCTGCATCAGGCTCTCTGCTGTCAGTGCAGATTCTGCTTCAGATCCTCTGTCCCCCTATCTCTGCCCCTCCCCTGCTTGCACGCGTGCTCTCTCTCTGTCTCAAAAATAAATAAACATTAAAAAAAAATTTGTGGTGTAATTTAGTAATAAATTATCTGTGGTGCAATCCCTGCTTCAGAGCTACTCTGTTGGATTAGACTAATGTTTGTGGTCATACCTCCCTTTGTTGATTTATCAATTTTAGGTATTTTGTAACTGAAAGGGATTCAACCCCTATAACCATCTTCTTCCATCTCTCCAAGTTTGATATTTATATTACCACTTCTCATTCTTCTATGTTTGCCTTTGTACTTAAAAAAATACCCCTGTTTAGGGGTGTCTGGGTGGCTCAGTCACTTAAGCGTCCAACTGTTGGTTTCAGCTCAAGTCATGATCTCATGGTTTGTGAGTTGGAGCCCCAGGTCCAGCTCTGTGCTGCAGCCCAGAGCCTGCTTGGGATGCTCTCTCTCTCTCTCTCTCTCTCTCTGTCCCTCCCTAACTCATGCTCTCTTTCTCAAAGTAAATAAACTTTAAAAAAAAAACACTGTTTAAATATTCTTTATAAATTCTTGATTCCTGATATTGGAATAAGGAGTTTATCTTCCCTATTATCTTTTTTCCCTCTTTCCTTCCCCTCGTAATCATTCCATATTCTAGTTTTTTTTTTTTAATGTTTATTTATTTTGAGGTGGGGAGGGGTGGAGAGAGAAAGAGAGAGAGAATCCCAAGCAGGCTCGGAGCTATCAGTTCAGATCCTGACTTGAGGCTCGAACTCTCACACAGTGAGATCGTGACCTGAGCCAAAATCAAGAGTCAGACCCTCAACCAACTCACCCAGGTGCCCCCTCTGGTTTCTTTTTTTATCATCCTCTGTAATAGCATTTGCACCCTGTTCTGCAGCTACAACCTACCCCTTTGGGGAGCTCCTTACTAAGAAAAAAAATTTTTGAACCTTATTCATGGGTCCTTTTTTGCCCACGAGTTGATGATGCACCTTTTGGGGGAGTGCGAGAAGAGAATGAAGTCCCAATTGACTTATTTGGGCACATTTTTCTAGCTTTGAAACATTTTTTTGTTGAGATGGGGTGGGGGTGGGGGACAACTTTTTTACTCCCCACACTTTCTGGTTCAGAGACCATACTTTTAGGCCAAGATTTTAAGAGACCCAAGTGTAGGAAAGAAGAAAAAATGTCCTTTTCACAGACAGCCATGAATATTGCCAGCTTCCCTTTTTTATCTTAGTAGACCTAGTTCTGGAAGGGTACCTGCCCCTTAAACTGACTACTTTATTTCATTAAATCTAAGATACCAAACATATAAAGATATGGACAGTATGCAGGCAGTTCCTTATGCAAAACATTTATCAAATATTTACATCCTCCGAAAAAAAAGCACAATATCTACCAATTGTAGATACGATGATTAAAGAAGTCATTAAAGAGTTTCTAAACGTCCAAAAGGAGGCACTAGTCTTATTTCCTAAGGGAGGTATTCCTGACAAGATGAGAGAAGTCATCATCTGAAAATTAAGAGAAAAAACAAAAACCAAAGTTTGGGGTTGTGTAATTTATATTTCTTCAAGAAGAACACTAAAGAAAATTAGTTTCATTTAGTTGGGTTAAAAACAAACCCATATTTAACTGGGTCAAGTTAGAAATTTTCCTTAGGCTCAGGTGAAATAGAAATGCTTAGGATGATCATTTGTGATGAAGAACCCTATTTGTTTTCGGGGTGTCATAACTTTAAGAAGTTGTATATGGATTAGATAGGACTATAACAATATTTTTGGAGGAAACTGGTGAGAGTGTGTATATAAATTTAGCATAAGGATTAAAATGTTAATAAAGTTCAATTATTTTAAAGTAATCAGCAAATCTGGGTCATAGATAGCTACAGAGAGACTTCCAGTTGAAGCAAACTGCGATCATGAGACATAAAAGAAAAATAATATAAGAGCACAGTGATTTTATCACATCATTGGAGAAAAGAAAGGAGTTCATGACAGAGCCAGCAATTTCTGGAAAGTTTAAAATACATAGAATTTTGTTGGTGAAAGAACTTTGGCCAAATCTAAATCTAAAACAGTAACAGTAACAATGGGGTGTCCCGGTTGGTTAAGCGTCCAACTCTTGATTGCTGCTCAGGTCATGACCTCATAGTTTGTGATTTTCGGCCCTGTATTGAGCTTGGTGCTGACCATGTGCAGCCTGCTTCAGATTCTCTCTCTCCCTCTTCTCTGCCCCTCCCTCCCTCTCTCTCTCTTAAAATAAATAAACTTTAAAAAAAAATTTTTTTAACATTTATTTATTTTTGAGACAGAGAGAGACAGAGCATGAACAGGGGAGGGGCAGAGAGAAAGGGAGACACAGAATCGGAAGCAGGCTCCAGGCTCTGAGCCATCAGCCCAGAGCCCAACGCGGGGCTCGAACTCACGGACCACGAGATCATGACCTGAGTTGAAGTCGGACGCTTAACCGGCTGAGCCACCCAGGCGCCCCAAGATAAATAAACTTTAAAACAAAACAACAATAAAAAAAGAATGTACGTTTTTAGGCTACCCAGATATTTCTTTTCAAGAAAGTTAAGTTATATGGTTATTTTTCTTCCATTAGAAAATCAATACAAGTTAGTCTTGTAAGTAATCAGACTTTTTTCCTTTTCCTGTAACAATTAAGATTGCACAGTTGGAATCTTTTTTTTTTTTTTTTGGTTGCAATCTTTTAATGTATTGTTGCCTGTTTTACATAAGGATAATACCGATGTTACCACAGAATTTAAAGACTAAAACAATTCTGGCCAGAGTAGACTCACGTCTAGATGACTATAGCTTAATTTTTGATTTTTGATCTAGCCGAGTTTCAGTAACACCTTTCAGGACAGATATATGTGCTAGTATGGGGTGCCTGGGTGGCTCAGTTGATTAAGCATCCGACTTTGGCTCAGGTCATGATCTCATGGTGCGTGAGATAGAGATAGCCCTGCATCAGACTCTGCGCCTGGCATGGAGCCTGCTGGAGTTTCTCTCTGTCCCTCTCCTCTTGCCCCTTCCCTGCTCATGTGTCCTTGTGCATGTACACACTCTCTCCCTCAAATAAATAAATAAATAAATAAATAAATAAAACAAACAAATAAATAAATAAAGAGTAATAGTAGTGACCTGTTCAAGAGGTCAGTGCCTTAATTCTCTAAACGCTCCTGAGAAACTGCAAATACAGAGTCAGGGACAAAGTGGAAAGTGATACAATGAGGAGAATAATTCAAAGATTTTTTTTTCTGTGCTTCCTGATTCCTTATGAAATGTCAGAATAAATCTGGTACTAATATATCAAAACTAGACATGGATAGCAGAGGTATAAAGGAAGGAGGGAGAAAGGAATAAAGGAAGGACATTATAAACTGCCTATAAACATAGAAGCCCAAATCTAAATAAAATATTATTAAATAAAATCTAGCAGAGTTATAAAAGAATACATTATAACTAAAAGCATGTACTAACGTTGAATAGGAAATCACAAAAAACATAATAAATTTAATATAAATATATATAATAATATAATAATAAAGATGAAAGCATATATTAATTATTTTAATTAGTACAAAAATAGGTGAAATAATTTTAGGGTAATATTTTGTAAGTTAGAAATAGGAACAGTATGTTTAAATTTGATAAAACAAGTAACTATAACAAACCCCAGCAGCTTCATGTTTAATAGTGAAATATCGGAGGTATTCTATTTCAAATACCTCTAAAAGCAAGGTAAGAATGCCATTATGGGAGTCACAGATAAATCTAATAGCAAAATTAAAATCCTAAAATTTCAAATATTGTAGTGGTTGGATACAAAGTACAAAATATGTTTAATTTGTTTAATGAGACAAAAAAAATAGAGACAGGTAGGAATACAAGATTATCAAGAAACACCAAACAAATTTAAAGAGGATAAATTAGAACTTTCAGAAAGGGAAAATATAATTCTCAAAATTAAAAATTCAAAACATTAGAAAAGAATATGGAGTCAAAAAGAAAATAAGGAAAGGTATGTCTTATTGTATTACTCAAAATACAGCAAAAAAGACAAAATAGCAGAGAATGTAAAATAGGAGTTAAGAGAAGACAGAGGAGTGAAATAATAGGTCAATAATATTGGTCATTTAGAAAAAATTAATGAATTTCCCAGAATTGGTAAGAGAAACAGCTGTGAAGATTCAGGAGGCAAACCCCAAGCAAAATAAAAACAAAAGTTACATCTAGACTGTTAAATTAAAACTGAAAAAGAGCAGAGATCAAAAGAAGCTCATAGAATCAGAGAAAGTAGTTTCTGATGCCAGAGAGAAAAGATAAATTACCTACAATAGTATAGGCAATTAGATTGACAGAAAATGCCTTAAAAGCAGCTGAAGGAAGCTACAAAATAGTGAAATAATTTAGTCTCCCATGTTCTGAGAGAAAACAATTGTCAACCTAGTATTGCATACTCTGCTAAAATACATTTCAAGAAAGAAGATGAGATGAATACACACTTAAGCCAAAACAAAACGAATAAAAAAAGAGTGCTTTCACTAGCAGACTCTCACCAGAGAAATGTATTAAAGATGTATTTCATAGAAGAATTAAACTGGACCACTTTCTTATACCATACACAAAAATAAATTCAAAATGGATGAAAGACCTAAATGTGAGATAGGAAACCATCAAAATCCAGGAGACAACAAGCAGCAACCTCTTTGAACTTGGCCACAGCAACTTCTAACTAGACATGTCTCCAGAGGTGAGGGAAATAAAAGCAAAAATGAACTACTGAGACCTCATCAAGATAAGCTTCTGCACAACAAGGGAAACAATCAAGGAAACCAAAAGGCAAATGGCAGAATCGGAGAAGATATGAGCAAGAAAAAAAAGGGGGGGTTAATATCCAAAATCTATAAAGAACTTATCAAACTCAACACCCAAAAAACAAAGAATCCGGTAAAGAAATGGGCAGAAGACATGAATAAAGCACTTTCCAACGAAGACATCCAGGTGGCTAACAGACACATGACAAGATGGTCAACATCACTCATCATCAGGGGAATACAAGTCAAAACTACAATGAGATACAACATCACGCCTGTCAGAATGGCTAAAATTAACAACTCAGGAAACAACAGATGCTGTCAAGGATATGGAGAAAGAGGAAACCTGTCGTATTGTAGGTGGGAATGAAAACTGGTGCAGCTACTCTGGAAAACAGTGTGGAGGTTCCTCAAAAAATTAAAAATACAACTACCCTACAACCCAGCAATTGGGTGACCTACTAGGTATTTATCTAAAGGATACAAAAATGCTGATTTGAAGGGCACATGTGCACCAATGTTTATAGCAGTGCTATCAACAATAGCCAAATTATGGAAAGAACTCAAATGTCCATCAAATGATGAATGAATAAAGAAGATGTGGCATATGTATATATATATGTATATATATATGTATATACATATATGTATATACATATATATATATATATATGCCATGGTATACTACTCAGGAATCAAAAAGAATGAAATCTTACCACTTGCAACAATATGGATGGAACTAGAGTGTATTATGCTAAGCAAAATAAATCAGGCAGAGAAAGACAAAACATGATATGATTTCATTCATGTGTGGAATTTAAGAAACACGACAGATGACCATAGGGGAAGGGAAGGAAAAATAAGAAAAAAACAGAGAGGGAGGCAAACCTTAAGAGACTCTTTTTTTAAAAAATTTTTTTTTTTACATTTTATTTATTTTTGAGAAACAGAGTGAGATAAAGCGTGAGCGGGGGAGGGGCAGAGAGAGAAGGAGACACAGAATCTGAAGCAGGCTCCAGGCTGTGAGCAAGCAGCACAGAGCCCAATGCGGGGCTTGAACCCACAAACTGTGAGAGCATGACCTGAGCCGAAGTCGGACGCTCAACCGACTGAGCCACCCAGGCGCCCCCTTAAGAGACTCTTAAATACAGACAACAAACTGAGGGTTGATGGAGGGGTTGGGGTTGTCTGTGGGGTGGGGGCGGATGGACAAAATGGGTGATGGACATTAAGGAGGGCACTTGTTGGAATGAACACTGGGTGTCATATGTAAGGGATGAATCACTGGGCTCTACTCCTGAAACCAATACTACACTGTATGTTAACTAACTTGAATTTTAGGTAAATAAATTTAAAAAATAAATACAATGACATTTAATATTCATACAACAACAAAAAGATATATTTCACTAGGAAAATTATCCCTGAAAGAACCCCTGAGATGAAGAAAGAATTAATAAAGAAACCAATAAAATGTGAGCAAGTCAAAACAGAAACTACATGTATAATAATACATATGGGAGTTTTAAAAATGAGACTGAACAAGAACACTCTGCGATGACATGTTAGATGAGAACAGGGTGATGGTAACCAGAGGTACAATATCCCAAGAGACAGACTGTAACCATTAAGAGAAGGGAAGCAAATGAAATGAGCACAACTGTCCAGATGGTTTGGAAGTAATTTCTAGAATGGGACATAGAGAGGGGGATCCCCAAAGAGCATGACGATGTTGCTGAGTTGGGGAGACAGAGATTGGATTTCCGTAAAGCTGAGGTGGCTACAGTTTGTGGGCAGAGTTTCACAGTGGAGGAAGCTACACAGAGAATGAGTTCTAGATATCTACACTGAATCTTTGGCTGGCTGAAAAACATTCTGCACATGAAACAGATGCAACTTTGTAAGGCTGGTCAAAAACAATTTGCTGAGCATGGCAGACAGACTCTCAAAGTGGCCCCCATGGTCTAGTGTTCATGCCCTGAGTGATCCCTTCCCTTTGACAGTGGGTAGGACCTGTGATTTATTTCTAGTGGCACATAATATATCAAAAGTGGTAGGACATCCATGATCCCAATTATGTGATTAAGATCAAATGAGATTGTGTGTTGCTTCTGCTAGTCTCCCTCTACCTTGCTGGCCTTGAAGAAGGAAGCTGCCATGTTGTGAATTGCCATGGGCAGGGACCTGGAGATAGCTCTGGCAGACAGCCACTGTGAAACTGGGATCCTTGGTCTGACAGCTGAAGGAACTAAATGTAGCTAAAAGCTACATGAGTTTGCAAACAGGTTTGTCCTCAGTTGAGCATTGGATGAGACCACACCCCTGTCTGATACCTTGCTTGTAGTCTTGCAAAGGACTCCTCTAAGCTGTGCTGAGACTCCCGACTTACAGAAACAGATAATAAATATGTTTTAAGTTTGTGTTAATGTTGTTCTGAAGCAACAGTTAACTAATGTATTGGGAAAAACCAATTACTGTGGCCTGTAAACTGGAATATTCCTGGAGTTCACACCAGGTTAGGAACTGTTTGAGTTTTCTCACCTGGGGTGAACAAGGCTTCGTTGTGTGTTCAGGGCATTCAGTAGAGAACCCAAAAAGGCAGGGACTAAGGAGTGCAGCACAATTTGCTCCTGAGAAAGGGCTACTTTAAGCCTAAAAGGACCTTAAGACAAATCTTGAAAGGATTAAAGTAATGTGTAAGTAACTTATTTAATTGCCTGTCACAGAACATTAAGGAATTTAAAGGAATATAATAAAACAAAGCATCTCAAAACAATTTGCAATATCTATCATCTGATTTCTAAAAATCAATGGACATACAAAGAAGCAGGAAAATGCAACCCATTACCAAAAGAAAAACTACTTTAAGAGAAACCAACCCATAAGTAGTAATTCCATTAAACTGATGGAATTTGTAGACAAGGACCTTAAACAGGCTAATATAAATATGCCCAAAGATGTAAGGAATCATAAACATAATGAGGAGAGAAATGGAACATGTAAGAAGAAACCAAATGAAAATTCTAGAAATGAAAAATACAATATCCAAAAAAAGAATATTTCAGTAGATGAGATTTTCAGAAGAAAAGATTAATAAACTTAAAGATACAGAAGTAGATTTTATCCAAACTATCATAAGCAATGCAAACCAGAAGACTATGGAACACTTTTAAGGTGCTGGACTAGAATTATATATCCAATGAAAATGTCTTTTTAAAAAAGGCAAAACAAAAACTTTTTAAGACAAACAGAACCTGAGAGGATATATCACCAGATTTTTGTGTTTCTTCATATGCTGAGTACTTCTGGATTGTATCATCTACATTTTCAATATTATGTTATGAGACTCTGAGGCTAATTTAAATTGTATGTTGGATGCTGATATTTTCATGTTAGCAGGCAATCCACCTGTTTAGATTCAGGCTGCGAGTTCCAACTCACATTCTATGGAATGTGTTCACCTCCCATGGCCTCTGCAGTATCATTTGGACCTGTCCCACATGTCCATCCCTCAGGGGTCAGTCTGAGACCCAGACTCAGGCCTACCCACTAGTTCAGGGCTCAAAGTCTTTGATGTGCAAATTAGGATCAGATCCAGGCATGTGCATGTCCGGGTGAGTCCAGATCTTCAGCAATTTGATAGGTTCACTTTCCCAAACAGCTTCCTCTCTGTGATCTCCCTTTCCTATTCCTGGGGGCTCCCCTTGTTGGTCTTCTAGCCAGAAACCAGCTACTACTTTCATGATTGCACCGTATCTGGGGCCAGACGGTGGGGGAGAGAGAAAGAAGGAAGAAAAGGTGAAGGATTTGGCTCTGGCCTTGAAACTACAACTTCAGGGAACAGAATTTCCCTCAGGACTTTGCCTCTTGTGGCTTCCTATTGCTTCCACTGTTGCTTTTGTCACCACCCTAGGATGGCCTGACAGCTTGGGCGCAAGACAATGAAGAAAAGGAATAAATGGGAGAATTTCCACACGTTCTCTGAGCCATAAGAGCTCCCTTTCCTGCTCCTGAGCCAGAACTAGACGGTGTCTCCAAGAGCTCTCTGACTATTCACTTCTGACTTTTGAGTGCATTAAGATTAGTCGGGGGGGGGGGGGGGCGGGATACCAGAGCGGGGAAAACGGTTAATTCGCTGCCAGTACAGTGCTTCAAATTCTGGTGTTCTTCCTCAATATCTTGCTGCTACTATTTACTTTTCAGATTCTTCAAATACCTGATCCATATATTCTCTCTAGATTTTATAGTTACATTCGGGGGCGGGCAGAAAGCGTGCAGTGTGCTTACTCTACCTTACCCATTACGGGAGCCCGGTCAATCGACTTTGGACAAAGTTGCCATGGCAATCTATGAAAAAACAGATAGTCTTTTCAACAAGTGATTTTGATACAACAGGTTGTACGCATTAAAGACACCACCACCAAATCTTGATGCTTACCTCACACAATTCACCAAAAATACCTTGAAATGTATTGCATAGATACATATAAAAAGCAAACTATAAAACTTCTGGAAATCTTTGTGACTTTAGTGTAGCTGAAAACTTCTTAAATAGAACACAAAAAGCACAACCCTTAAGAGGAAAAAATTATAGACTAGAATTTATAAAAAAAAATACAATTCTCTTCAAAAGAAACCACAAATAAAATGAAAATCAATCCACAGTCTAGGAGCAAATATTGGCAATTCATATGCCTGACAAAGTGCTTTTCCCCAAAATGTATACCAAACACTTATAACTCTGCATTAACAAGACAAATGAAAACGAGGGCAAAAGATTTGAACAGACACTCACAAGAGATGATATAAAAATGGCCAATAATCTCATAAAAATGCTCAAGATAAATAGTCATTAGGGAAGTGCAAATTAAAATCACATTGAGATATCATTAGATGGGCTAAAAGACTTTACAACATCATTTTTTTGGTGGGGTGTAGAGCAATTGAATTTTCACTTTTGCTGAATGGAGTGTAAAATGGCATAACCACTCTGGAGAACCACTCTGTTTGGCAGTTTCCTATAGAGTCATACATACTCACCCGCATAGTTCATTTCACATAGTAATTTCCATAGTAATTCCTTCCCCTAGGCATTTACAAAGACAAAATAAAAACACGTTGCTTCACAAATACTTACATAAAAAATATTTGTAGCAGCTTCATTTATGATAGACAAACCTAAAAACAACTCAAGGCTCATCACTGTGAATGGATTAACAAATTTTGGTATAGATATATAATAGAATACTACTCAGCAATAAAAAGAAAAGACATACTGATAAATGCAGTAATGTAGCCTAATGTCAACAGTATGGAGGTTCCTCAAAAAATTAAAATTAGAAATACCATATGATCCAATAATTCCACTATTGTTTACCCAGAGAAAATAAAAACACTAATTGGAAAAGATATACACATCCCTATATTTATTGCAACATTGTTAATAATAGCCAAGATATGGAAGCAACCTGTGTCCACCAATAAACAAATGGATAAGGAAGATGTGGTTGGTATGTATGTACATATGTATGTACATATGTATGTATGTATCTATCCATCCATCTATCAGCTACATTATAGAATACTACACAGCCATAAAAAGGATGTCTTGTGTTATTTGAGACAACATGGACAGATCTAGAGGGTATTATGCCAAGTGAAATAAATTAGATTAAGAAAGACAAATACCGCATGATTTTACTCATAAACGAAATATATAATAAAACAAAAAAAAATGAACAAATAAAGAATAGAATCAGACTATGAACGCAGAGAATAAACTTATGGTTGCCAAAGGGGAGGGGGTGGGAGTTTGGGAAAATAGGTGAAGAGGAGTGGAAGATACAGGATTACAGTTACAGAATAAATAAGTCACAGGAGTGAAATGCACAGCATAAGAAATATAGTCAATAATATTGTAATAGTGATGCATCCAGACTGTAGCTACTTGTGAACATAATGTATAAACTTCTCAAGTCACTGTTATACACCTGAAATTATGTAACATTGTATGCCAACTATACTAAAAAAACAAACTCAACCCCCCAACAAAATAAAACGAAACAAAAGCACGCCAAATGGAAGAAGACAGCCATAAAAGACTGCATTACATGATTCCTTTATACTAAGTGATTCCAGTTTGTCCTTAAGAATAGTCAATATCATCACATAATAGTTCTCCCCAAGTTCAAAGAAATTTCAGTCAAAACCCCAGCAGAATCCATCATAAATTTGACAATCTGACCTTGAAATTTAAACCCAAGAATAGGAAAGTTTATTCCAGGACTTTTTGCAAGGCTATTGTAATTTAAACAGGAGGGAATAGAATCAAAAGCCAGAAACAAATTTATGTCCAAATGAGAACCCAGAATACGCTAGAGGTAACACTAAAAGTAATGAGAAATAATGAATTAATCAATAAATTGTTCTGGAACAATGGACTCTTTATAGAGAAAAAATATGTTCAGCTAGATCCTACTTTACACATACACATACACACATGCATATACAATCCAGGTTAATAATTTAATTAGAAATTAATTATTTAAATGTAAAAAAAAAAACCCAAAATTTTAAGACTTTTAGAAGAACGTTTAAGAAGATGTTTTTGTGACATTAAAGTCGGGAAAGACATAAACTGTACAAATGGTAAAGAAAAAGAGTGATAAGAATGCCTACATTAAAATTATATTTACTCTACCACAAAAGATAGCATAAGGAAAGATTTAAGGGAAATGTGCCCAGAATTTAGACCATAACAATCTCTGGAAAAAGTGGAAGGGAACTAAGCCGTATTTCCTGCCAAAGTCTGATCTCCTTTTCGGAACATCTGTCTGCACTTTATATGGAATACTGAAAAGGATCGTTTCAATCAGAATATTTTTAGTTTTTATACTCATGTGGTGATTGCGTTGTAATTTATTCCTTCTCTGACTTCCACCTTCTTCCACCTTCCTATTATCTGCTGCTTTCTTTCCTCTTTCCAGCCTGCATGATTTCTTATTCCTACTCTTCCCTGTCTGGCCCACAGCTAAGATGTAGTTTCCTGTTTGGGTAAACTATATGTAGTCTCAACGAAGGAAGTTATTGCACAGAATCTCACATCCAATGGCTTCTCTGCATAGGTAGCAGTCATATGACTCTGAAAATAACCGTATCTTCATCTGTTACCTGCATGAAGAGTTTCACATCTTCTTGAGTCATACTAGAACACTTTTCCAGAAACGCAATTTTTGTTTTAACTGCCAGCTGGTGCTGCTGTACTTCCAAGTCTTTCTCCAAGGCTTAAAATATCATCACCCCAAGCACGAGGTACAGTATATAGGTGAGCAACAGTGTGCCCTTCTGCAATCTGGTGTTTATGTCCTCTTTCTATACTGGAATGAGGGTCAGAGAATTCAAATCACTTTCATGTAAAGTGTAATGTCCTCTCAAAAGAAATCCAATATAACAAAGCAAAACAAAATTCTCAGGTACAGAATGTGAACTCCCTTTTATTAACCTACCTTTAAACAACTATACAAAAGAGACCAATCCTAAATAGTCATGGTAACAGAAAAATAACTCCACTTTGTTCCTGACTAGAAATCTGCCTACTTAAAAAAAAAAAAACTGAATTGTGTTATTTGGGGAGATAGGGAAATATGGCAGGGTCGAAGTTCGCCAAATGACTCAGTTATTCAGTCAATTTCCTTAGAGGACATTTTACTATGGAGTATGTCCAATGAACGTTTTTAAAAGAGTACAACGTTGATGCTTTAATTGATAACATGGATTACGTTAGATCATTCACACTGTACCAGTTACTAGCAGTAACTTACGTATCCTTGCTGTGTTACCTTCCTCTGTAAAATGGAGATAATAATAGCTACTTGATAGGGTTGTTACAATGGTTAAACGAGGTAAGACATGTAAACCCTTAGAATGAAGCCTAGCAAATAGGAAATCGTAGCTAGTGGTTGAAGCCGGGGTGATGTTTGTAGTAGCAGCAGCAGTGTGGCAGGAGTATCTAGTCTGTATCCGGATTCCTTTACCCCTAGCTCTGCAAGCATGAAGCAGAAAGGAACGGTATCATCGCCGGCAAGATCAAGGAGACTCTTAGCTGAATGAGGCCAGATTCTGATAGTAAGAAAGGTGAAGCCCCTGTGTGTTTCACGTGCCTCTGGAACATTGCTTTGAGACAGGCATTCGTAGCTTTGAAGAAGCAGTGTTCTCCACTCAAATCTGCCTCTTCCACTTTAGAGAATGGGGCAAACCTCAGTAGCACTGACCCTCATCACTCGGCTGGGCTTTCTTTGCCAATGGGGTTTTAAAAATAAAGCTCCTGGGGCGCCTGGGTGGCTCAGTCGGTTAAGCGACCAGCTTTGGCTCAGGGCATGATCTCGCGGTTTGTGAGTTCGAGGCCTGTGTTGGGCTCTGTGCTGACAGCTCAGAGCCTGGAGCCTGCTTCAGATTCTGTGCCTCCCTCTCTCTCTCTGCCCCTCCCCTGCTCATGCTCTGTCTCTCTCTGTTTCTCAATAATAAATAAATGTCAAAAAAAAATTTTTTTTAATGAAAGCATGTGACTATATATTTTGTATGTGATATCCAGAACTCTTAAGAAAACATGACAATCACAAGCACATTTAAACCCCATATGCTTAAAACATCTGATATGTACCCTAATAGCAACATTACACAAGTAAACATATCAGAGTCAGTTATTAATATACATTTCCAATGTCAAATAATACATTTAAGCATACTGCATGTAAATAATTCAGAACGACAATATATCAGTACGATATCGTGTAAGAAGTCCTTTCACTTTTCCATTTCCACTAGAATAATAATATGCTTTTATGATCTTCTATTTCCATGTTTAAACTAACAATAAATACTGTGACTAAAAAAAAAAAAGAAAAATATCTGAGTTAAATCTACTCTGAGTTTTCCTTAGGTCTGCCTGGCTTCAGTAAAATATTAAGAAGAAGGAGAAATCAAATAATTATGACCTAAAACTACAACAATGTTAATGTCAGTTGTATTGCAATAAAAAAAAAAAAGAATACTTTCAGGAGCCATTACTTAGAAGAGCATTAAAAACGAATGCATCTGCTTTAGCCATGTTTTGCACCAGGGCTTTCATTGATCTCTTGGGATAACACACTGGCCTGGAAGATTTTAAACCTTTCATTAGTACCACTTGGAGATGTATTCTTCGGTCATACTACCAAGCCAAAGCTGCTCCCCACCATCCCTGTCACCCAAGACCAGTCCCCCACTCTAGTGAGGCAATTTCAAAGTAATCCTACCGCTAGATCGAAAGTTTTGCGATTCAGACTTGTAGGCTGGATTGCTGAAAAGGGACATTTTGAGCCCGTCTAAATGAGCCTTTCACTCCACAGTTCCACCTAGAGCCTTGGGGACAGCTAGTTCTAACACAGTCGCCTCCATATTATTACCACATCCTTCCCGTTGGCCATGCCCAGGAATGTGATTCACAGACATTCTACACCCACACTGTCCTCACCTGCTACATCTTTGCTGTGGCCACATTCGGCTCACGCTTCCTGTTCTATCAGGCCAGAATAGATCCCTTTCTTGGCAATGATGTGGCTCCCATTGGGAACCTCTTTACATTCACTCCTTCAGACCACTTCAACTCTTGTCCCTGCAGACTCATGCTCAATACTGTCAGGCCTCTGCTTTACCTGTGTTCTTTCTACCTTTGTCTGCATGCTGAAATGTTCCTCAGTCTTCCAGACTTGGATACCTGACATCTCTGATCCTAAGTAGAGAGAAGTTTCTCTGCTGTTAACTCAATTATAGCATATATTCAAGCTCCGTCCCCTACAAAAGGTGTAGATAGACTTTACCTTATTCAAGTTATACCCCCTTTGAATACCTAATAGGGTTTTACACACCCAGAAATGCTTCTTGGATGCAACTGAATAATTTCCATATAGCTTGTATTATTGACAAACTTCGTATTTTCCTCTCTAGATTATAATATCCAGAGACAATATAAAACTATTGCAAAAATCATAGGCTTTGGAGTTTGGCAGCATTGGGTTTGATTCCTGGCTCAGTCATTATGTAGTTTGTGACCTTGGATAGCTAATGCCTCTGAATCTATTTTCTCATCTGTAATGTAGATTTCATCATGCCCTTGCCTTATCATTTTGTATTTGAGTTTCTGTGCAGGCTGCCTGACACAAGATAACGTCTCAATAAATAGCTTTTATGACTTTATAACTAGGTGTAATAATTGTCTTTGCAGAAAGAATTTGCATGGCACATTTCATGGTGACTTCCCTCTAGTGTTACTTTTAAAAAAAATGTGGGGCGCCTGGGTGGCTTGGTTGGTTGGGCGTCCAACTTCGGCTCAGGTCATGATCTCACGGTCCGTGAGTTCGGGCCCCGCGTCGGGCTCTGTGCTGACAGCTCAGAGCCTGGAGCCTGTTTCCAATTCTGTGTCTCCCTCTCTCTCTGACCCTCCCCCGTTCATGGTCTGTCTCTCTCTGTCTCAGAAATAAATAAATAAACGTTAAAAAAAAATGTTCGTTGAGAGAATGGAAATGTGGTAATGAACAAACTTGGAGATGGGGTCTTGACCCGAAGTTTCTGGGAATTAGTCTGTGAGAAACGTGAATGCGTCATTTCTCCTTCTCTTGAATCCCAAAGAACCAAGTGGGATTCTTCTTCCACTAACTTATTCCTGGCTGTTGTGAACTAGGAATGAGACAGCTGTTTGAGTGTGTGAACCAAGAATGTGTCTCCCAAACTCTGAGGGAAACATTGGAACTGTTCCAGGTTTTTGTGGACATGAGTGACTTTAAACTTGAATCAACCATTATGGCTGTCCCAAACTGTGTAGAAGGAGGTCACGGTGTCCCTGTATTCAAATGTCCTAGTGGCAGATCACTATTGAACTGGCAGTGTCACCTGCATTGCAATGCTGGGACACACTGAAGGGTAAGATGGGTCAGCTTACTACAGAGGGAAGCTCCCAGACGCTAAATAACAAGTTGGAACTCTAGGGAAGAAAATTATCAATGTTACGCTTTTTACTTCAAAATAGTAACCTAAAGAAGAGGAGGAAAGGGAGGAGGAGGGGGAGGAAGAAATGCAGAGGAAGAAGGAGGAAGAGGATGAAAAAAGGAAGCTCTGCTGTTCTAGACACTTATCATGATTGAATCTTTCTGATCCATTTTAACACCATATAAAGTAATTTTAATTCTGCTGTTTTTATAGATGAAGAAACTGAAGCTTAGACAAATTAAGAAATTTGTCCAAGATCACACAGCCATTGTGACCTCAATAAGGTGAGATTCAAAATAATGTCTGAATAGCCCCAAACTTATGTGTGCCCTTCAATACTATTCATTCATGTATTAAATAAATATCAGTTGAGTACCTATTTATTATCTCTTCTGGGACTGAGGGTATAACAGTGGACAAAATAGACAATAATTCCTGTCTTCCTGGAACTTGCATCCTAGTGGGAGGGTTCAAATAACAAATCAATCAATCAATCAATCAATCGGTAAGATACACAGAAAGTGAGATGATGAAGAATGCCCTAGAGGAGAGTAGAATCACGAAGGGAGTGGTGGAAGTGAGGGGCCAGGGGGCTGCCACTTTTTTAGAAAATTGCTTGTTTTTTAAAATTTCAGTATAATGTGCATTGTTATATTAATTTCAGGTATACAATATAGTGATTCAACAATTCTATACATTACCCATCCTCCCACCCGCTTCCCTTCTGGTAGCCACCCATTTGTTCTCTATTATGTAAGAGTCTGGGTTTTTGTTGTTGTTGTTTATTTCTTTTTCTCTTTGATTGTTTCGTTTCTTAAATTCCATGTTGGAGTGAAATTACATAGTATTTGTCTTTCTTTGACTTGTTTCACTTAGTATTATACTCTCTAGATCCATCCATGTTGTTGTAATAGAGATTTCATTCTTTTTAAGGCTGAGTATTATTCCATTGTGTGTGTGTGTGTGTGTGTGTGTGTGTGTGTGCATATTCATATATATACTCACATCTTCTTTATCCATTCACCTACAGGTGAACACGGGCTGCTTCCATAATTTGGCTGTTATAAATAATGCTGTAATACACAATAAACATGGGGGTGCATATATGTTTTTGAATTAGTATTTTCATATTCTTTAGGTAAATACCCAGTAGTGGAATTACTGGATCATATGGTAGTTCTATTTTTAATTTTTTGACTAATCGCCATACCTTCTTCCGCAGGGGCTGCACCAGTTTACATTCCCACCACCAGTGCAAGAGGATTCGCTTTTCTCCACATCCTTGCCAATACTTGTTGTTTCTTGTGTCTTTTATTTTAACCATTCTGACAGGTGTGAGGTGGTATCTCATTGCGGTTTTGATTTGTGTTTCCCTGATGATGAGTTATGTTGAGAATCTTTTCACGTGTCCGTGAGCCATCTGGATGTCTTCTTTGGAGAAATGTCTAGGTCTTCTCCCCATTTGTTTTTTGGGTGTTGAGTTATGGAAGTTCTTTATATATTTTGGATACCAATCTTTTAACAGATATGCCATTGGCAAATACCTTCTCCCATCCAGAATGTTGGCTTTTTGTTCTGTTGATTGCTTTCTTTTCTGTGCAGAAGCTTTTTATTTTGATGTAGTCCCAAGAGACATCAGGAGATCTATCTAGAAAGATGTTGCCATGGTGGGCACTGCCATTTTAAATGGCACAACTAGGGAATACCTCACTGACAAGACAAACGTTGGGCAAAGACCTAAAGGATTAGGGAGGAGAGTTGTGAGGATCTAGGAGTAGGCTTTCCAGGCAGTGGCAGTGACAAATGCAAAAGCCCTGAAACTAGAATATTAGTTCATTTTTATGTGTGTGAAGAACATTGGGGAAGCCAGGGTAGCTGGAGCAGATTTACTGGGGGAAGAGTGGGCACTCCACAAAATCAGAGTGCTGTTGCAAACAAGAGAGAATGGATGCTATGTGATTGAAAACAGCATTAGCGCATACAGGATATGTGGAGGAAATTCATAAAAGAAATAAATGCATAGATAATGTCTGTGATTTAACCCCAGGAGTTGAACTCCTTAACTCCAAGGAGTTGAACAGGAGATGGGATAGAGCTTAGACTTTCCATTTAATATGCTTCTCTACTTTTTTTTATACCAAGTCTATATTTCATTTTTAAAGTTTATTTAAACAAGCGAATGAGTACTCATAGAAATGTACCTAGGTATGGGCACAAGAATACTTATTTCTTCACTTTTCATAATAATAATAAGTAGGGAACTTTTAGAAAATGGACCATGCATAGAAGACAATATGAAGATAATGATAAAATAGGTCTACATACTGGTGTGGAAAGAGGCCTGCAGTCTAGAACTCAAAACACTGGAGTAAGAAATTTATCTTATAGATGTAATTGAGTAAACGTGTCTGTTTATTTATGTGCCAATGTACAAAATTCCTCCAAAAAGTTGTTCCTGCAATAATAGCAAAACACAATGGAAACTATCTGTTCAAATTATGGAACTGGATAAAAAAAGCTAGCACTATAATGCTAACCTATTAAACAGTCATTTAAAATTACTGCATAGATCGGTATTTAGCATGAATGATGTGAAGTATATTTTAAATTGACAAAAAGCAAGTTTTAAAATTGCAGATGTGGAAGAATACACTTTTTCTTTTTAAAGAGAGAGAGAGAACAAGCAGGGGAGAGGGGCAGAGGGAGAGAAAGAAAATCTTAAGCAGGCCCCATGCTCAGCACGGAGACTGACATGAGGCTCAATCCCACAACCCTGGGATCAGGACCTGGGCTGAAATCAAGAGTGTGACGTTCAACTGACTGAGTCACCCAGGTGCCCCAGGAGGATTCACTTTTTATAAAATATCCTAAAATATAAGTTCCATGAAAGGAAGGACTTTATTTTTAGCACTGTATTTTCTATACCTGGTTCCTACAGCACGGCTTACACACAACCAATCCCTGTTAAATGTTTAAAGAATAAATAAAAATGTGCACCCACACACAAAAACACAAAACCACAGGACCTGTCACAACATGTTAACAGAATTTATCTTAAACTAATAGCATTTACGTGGTTTTTACTTTTCTTCATTCAGACTTATCTACTTTTCCTAACTTTAAAAATTAACATATATCACGTAACCAAAATACCACTTTCACTTAATGTTTATTTAGAGGATTAAAAGCCTCAATACATTTCAAGGCTAAGAGTTTAGAAAACACCTAATGGTGAGAATAACTACGATTCATCGTTTTCTGCTCGGGACTCAAACAGGGTCGGTTCACTCAGCAGGACCATTGACTTCTACTGGGTAGAATGGTAGACTTCTACCATTTCAAGGCGCTGAGAAGGGGAGACTGAACAAATAAAAAGTAAAACCCAAGCAGAGTTTCTAAGCCAAAATAATTCCATGGTGCTGCTGGATCCTAGAAGGCATGCAAAGTATAGATAGTCCCAATCATTTGGGAACTTGATGGGTATGGTTATTCTTGTTTTACTTTTTGAGTCTGTGCTTGCAAATTAGGCAACTGCCTCTTGTGGACTATCCAGTTAGGGTTCCACGGGCGTGGGTGTGACGTGCACACGTACAATCAATTACGCTTTTGCTCTTGAAAAATGATGCCTTCGTGAAAAAAGCAAGAACAAAATATGGACTTGCCAGTCTGCCTGAGCAGGAAGAAGGCAGAGGCTTTGCATTTCCACTGGGACCGGGGAAAGAGCAGTTGGAGCTGGACCAAAGTTAGTTGGCTGTTTCTTTAATAGAAGGTTTAAAAAAAAAAAAAAATCTAGACAGACCTACCTTCATCACGAGGCTATAGGGATGCCTCTGTTGCTGTTGTTGTTTTGTTTTGTTTTTGTTTTATTTTGTTTTTTACCTCACAGAATTCTATAAGAAATTTAAGAAGACTTTTCCTGGACTTGTATAATTTCTACAGCCTGAAGATCTGTGAACTAAAATCATATGAACCCCAGGCTTTCTGGAGCTGTTTCTTCCTTTTTTTTAAAATCTTATTTTAGCTATGTGCCTTTAATTGAATTTGTTGTACACTGTGTTTGATCTTTTTGTTCTTCTATTATTTCCTTTTATTCTTTTTTTTTTAATGTGTATTTATTTTTGAGACAGAGAGAGAGAGAATACAAGCAGGAGAGGGGCAGAGAGACAGGGAGACAGAGAATCTGAAGAAGTAGACTCTGTGCTGTCAGCACAGATGTGGGGCTCAAACTCACGAGCCATGAGATCATGACCTGAGCCGGAGTTGGACGCTTAACCAACTGAGCCACCCAGGTGCCCTTCCAACTCCACTTTTTCAGTCTGTGGTCATGGACAAGTTGTTTAACCTCTTGGAGCCTTAGTTTCCTCATACGTAAAATGGATATAATAGTAACACCTCTCTCCTAGGCTTGTTGTGAAAAACAAATCATGCAAAGGCTTGAAATAGGATTTTTGTGTTATTTTCACGTTCTCAAATGTAAGTGAAACACTCATCTCTGAAGACATCATTAAATGTAAGTCACTTTTTGCATCTCTGATCATTTCTGGGAATCCTTTCCTAGGATGGGAATTCCTGGTTAATGTCTATTTGTGTTTGATACCTTAGCAGAGTTTTATAAAAATAAAAAAAGCAGGGAATTCAGGCCTCAAGAGACAAGAGTGAGAGGAATATATTCTATCAAAAAAAAATTAGTATTTTTCATTGTAGTTGGTCTTTTGGTCACTCTCCCAACATTATAGAGTAGATTCATCCACTTCCTCTAAAGTTGAAGTCTTCCTAAAGAAGAAGTCTTCCTGTCCTTAAATTGAAGTAATCCGGTCCATTCACAGGTCAAAATTAGCTAGTAACATATCAACATGTCTATTCTGGGGACCACTCAGATGACCTACTAGAATCATATTTTCTTTTTCAGTTAAGGATTCTCATTTTCCTTTTTGAAGAGAAATGTGATTTAAACAAAAATCTAGGCTTTTTCCTCCATACAACTTTTGAAAAACTCATAGGAGCACAAGGAGTAGGTAAGAGAGTCCTTTCTGGAAGGAGCCTTATTGCAGCCCCGGGCATAATTTTATTAAGCAGTTTAACTAACTACTTAATTAGGCAATTAAGTAGTTTCATCAACCAATTGTCAATTTCCTCAGGTACACTTTCATTCATCCTATGTTTTGATTGAAAATGTTAGTATATCTTTAGCTGCCTGCTTTCCACAACATCGAAGAAAGGCCATAGGCTTTGTCCTGAATTCTTAATTACTAATCCTAGAATTCTCTACCCATCATAGCAGACAAAGAGAAAATAAGGAAAGGAAGAAAGCATCTTCTGGTTTTTCCCTACTTGGAAAATCCTTTCACAAGACCTACTTCTACATAAGTCTTTGAATCTTTAAACTACATATAAAAGTTATTTTGGATTAAATTGCATTAAACTCATGAAAAAATATTTCATTGACTCCCAGCAGTTTTAAATGTAGATTCTGTGGTGGATTTATATCTTGAAAAAAACGCTTCATTCAAGGACACTCAAGAACTTCCATCTATGCTGCGTTTGCTGCCCTCCTGTGGCTGTCCTGGATCCTAACAACCTGCAAAGCCTTTTTTGTCCCTCTGCCCGTCTCCCCCTTTGTCAATGGCTTTCTCTGCCAGTGAGCCTCCTCCTGACTGACTCTCCTCTACGGTATCTGAAGGAATTCAGTCCTTCAATGACTCATCCAGATTCATGGCTCCATTTTGACCCAAGACTGTAATGTTATCCTCTGCTAGACTCCTATCTCCTTTCCGGCCCCGATTCTCCCACGTGTGACTAAATGCTTGCTTCCTCTTTGATGGAGAGTATACACTGTTAGTAATGGTGCATTCGGTGAGGTGATCATTGGTTTCAAAATGATATTTTCAGTCCTTGCTTATCATCTGGCCCTTCATTGGCCAGCTTATCAGGCTGGACACATTTTTTTTAGCAAAGCTTGGCTTGTTCACTGAGCATTTAATAGGCATTTCTGGGGCTACTTATTCTAGGGGGGTCTTTTCCCAGAAGCCCTTTTCCTATGTTTTTGTCTTTCCCACCATCCAGTTAAATATGCCTTTTCCTGGTTCAGAGAAGCTCGCAAAGATTTTTATTTCCAATCTAAGGAAGGTTTCTAATTCAGAGTCACTTGCCAAAATGAAATGCCTGATGCAGTTTATGGGAAATTAATCATTTAGCTTTTCCTGGCACTTTCTCAAGTTTTTGGAAATGATTTCCTCTTCTCTCCCAATGGAAACAGCTTTTTAAAATTAAAATTGAAAAATATTTACGAGGGAAGATGCCAATTTCATTAAAAGCTAAAGACAACATAAAAAATGGGCTAATAAATGGGGTGACACAGAGATCTCAGGATAAGGACAGTTGCCTACTCATTGTCTCTTAACTAAACACACCAGTACTAAAAACGCAGGTAAACAGTAGTAGGTACTGGATACATGACACAATACTAGTGAGTTAGCAATTCAAATGGATACTCAATTCTAGTATTCTCTACCTCTGTGAGCAGGTCACTTAAGCTATCAGTGCCTCAGTTCACATCCTTAAAGTGGAGATAATAAGGGGCGCCTGGGTGGCACAGTCGTGTGGGCATCTGACTTCGGCTCAGGTCATGATCACAAGGTTTGTGGGTTTGAGCCCCACGTCAGGCTCTGTGCTGACAGCTCAGAGCCTGGAGCCTGCTTCGGATTCTGTGTCTCCCCCGCTCTCTGCCCCTACCCTGCTCACTCTCTGTCTTTCTCTCTAAAAAGTAAGTAAACATTAAAAAAAAATTAAAATGGAGGTAATAATACATACTTTTAAGGGCTGTTATAACAAATATGTGGTATTTCTGCAAACTATAAATTGGGATACAAATATAAAATAGTATTGTTTACACCCCATCATTTTGGAGATAAAATTAAAAGAAAAGCTACATCAAAACAGCCAACCAACAAAGATCCTCCTCTAATAGGTTCTTTATAAAACTTAAGCAACAAGGAACTGATAATTCATACAAATACATTTTATTCCAGTTTCCTGTACTTTTCTGTCATAAATGCAAGAATATTTGTAGTGTGCACAACTGATGGTCTCTTACATGGAAGGAAAACTTCTAAGTACGAGTAGACTTTAGGTTGAAATTCACAAAGCAATGAAATTGGATTTTAGGGAGAAAATAGGGTAATGCCTAGTTAGATACTGTCACAAGAGTCTCTGGCCAGTCTGAGTCTAGTTGATTTTAAGGCAAAAGATTGACTTGATCATTGTACTGGAGAAGTGATCGTCTTACTAGAGGAAATATGATCTAAAATGCGAGAGCATCATCTCAGAATTAATAAACTTCTCTACATGACCTGGGGAACACAATCGGGAATTGCCTTCCCAATTCCTATGCTATTCGCTTCCACGTGCAACCACCTTGTGTTGTCAGACTTCATTCTGCACAACTGCTAACTTCTGCTCACTCACTTGGGTCTTACGAAGCCTAAACTGTCATTGTAAGAGTTCGATTCTATAATGGCTCGATTTAAACACTGTAGTTATTTTTGGCACAGTAGCCTTGCCAGATAATATTTTAAAAGAAGCAGAACCCCTTTTACAACCAATCCCACATGGAATTCCAATTTATAAAAGAGTTCAAAGGAAGCTGCTCCAGTCGAAATAGGAGTTGAGGAATAGTCTAGATCTCTCTGAGATTCTCCCTCAGCTCTCTCTCCCATCTTCCAACAGTGGCTCCCATGCAAACTTCAAGGATCTTTAAGACTCTAGGAAACGCAGGTTGGAAACATTGTCTATGCTACAGTCGGGTGGTTTTCTAAATAAGAAATTAGGATAAACTCTAAAATAAAGGAAGGCATCATGAGAGAAACCAAATCAGCCTCTAGAAAGGAGAATGCTTGAGAAGGGGAACAAGGGAACTTTCTAAAGTAATAGTAGTGCTCTGTACCTTGACCGGGTGTAAGTGTAAGCATTTCTCAAAATTGAACTGCACACTTAGGATCTCACAATATGCCTCAATAAAAGAACAAGGCTAGAGCCAGGCTGCAGCTATTAAGTCCCAGATAAATGCTGATTCGTGTTCACTTAACTAAAAAGATGCTCTGTCATTTCAATGGGTTTCATCTATAAAGGTCAAGTTCATGTTTATGGAGCACCACAAATTTTTGGCTAGTTAATACTATAATTCCAAATCAAGTAACACAGTCCAGTGCATCAGCTCAGGGTTTGCAGTATGTACCAGTATTTAATCTGGAGTCTTTATTTATATTTGATCAAGATAAAGAAGGATGTTACAAGCCCTTATTAAATTTATTAATGCTTTGCATCACATAATTATGGTGAGAGCTAATACTGGAGCACCCTAGAGAGCATTCCTAGAAAAATGATTCCATAAAAACAGCCTAGTTTCAGGTTAAAGTGAAGCATTAATTCTCAAGTGGTATTAGGAGTTAGGAGTTTCATTCCAAAACAGTGGTCCGTATTCATGTTGGTTCTTATACACATTTGTGAATCTGATGAGATGGAAACCTTTCTCCCTCAGATACGTGCACGCATGTGTACACACACACGCACACACACACACACACACACACACACACTAAATGTTGGATACATTTCAGAAACTTACATTCCCTGAAGCCTATTCATGAATTCAAAGAATTCCTTCACTGAATATTTTCTCAGCTTCAGAAAGTCTCATTTGAGAATAATCACTATAGTTTGGTAGAATAACAAAAAAGTTGTCCAGGGGGCGATGATTTGATGCTCTGTTCCTGAGTGGGTTTATTGTTGTTGTTATTATTGCTGAGAAATTTATTTTCTACAAATTGGCTCATGTCTATTAAAGGAATATCTAAGATCTGTGCAGCATTGTTTGATTTTCAGACACTGGCATAAATGCTGTATGATTTACCTTGGGGATTTTACATAATAGACATCTATTGAATCAAATCTTAAACCTGTACGATTTTCCCAACAATTCTAGAAGATTTCAGTCTCATTCATTGATAGGAAACCTTAGGTACAGAGATATCCAAGCTGATATCCAAGCTGAATTAGTGAGTCAATGCAAGATTTAAAAAAAAAAAAAAAAAAGACTGAATCCTTGCTCTGGTACTGGCCCCTTTTCTTTTGGCTATGTTGCCAACCAAATGTTTTAAATAAATAAATAGCAACAACAATAATAGAATAGTTACCATTTGTTGAGCAGTTTCAAGCATTAAGCTACGAAATGCTCAAAAAATCCACTCGGAGCAATAATTTTGAAATCAGAATTTTAAATGTGGATTCACACTGAATGATGATCTTTAAAAAATAATGTGAACATATTCTTCATCATCTGGTGATTGTCTTAACACTGAGTGTCGCTGCTTCATCTTAGTGTTTGAGCTCACGCTTATCCCCGCCACTGTGCTCATGCCGTGTGGAAACTAAATAATTTCATGGCATCCTACACAAAGAAAGGTTTCTGGCAGTCCAACTGGAGAAATGTAATGACAGATCTGTGTTCATGGAGCACAGAGTAGCTTGAGAAATGTGCTCAAAAAAAATCCTTGTTGTTGATTGAATAGTTTTGAAAATAATATTTAACTTTTCTTCCTGAATGCCAATTTAGCAGCAAATGTTATAGTAAGTGTAAAGAAATTCTGTTCCCACTTCCAGAACTAAATGGATTAAATTCCTATTTAATGTGGATTTCAATTCCCTAAAAATATTAACCTTGATGCTAATCTTTAGCAATTAATAAAAATTGGCATGTAAGAATTTCTTGCTTACAGAATTTTGACAAATTACAACATTTGACTAACTCGCACTATCAAACAAATCCTTGGAGTTTTAAATTTCAGTTTGTACAGCATATTTATGCAAGTAAGCCTTTTCTGCACTGGAAACCAGTGAAGCCAGAATGTTGCAAGTTATAGAACCTGACATGAAGCCTCATCATTTTAAAATTAAATTCAACATTAGTGTCAGTGAACCTTATCTGTCATGTTAAATGAATACTGTTAACTTATATTGTGTTTTTATTTGCTTTATGTGTTTGTTATGATTTTAATATTTATTGTTGAATAGGCCTGTAAGCGTAAATTACTTATTTCTAGTTTTAGGTTTTTATGCTTGAGTAATATCACAATTAAAATTCTAAATCAATATTTGAAAGGTCTAAGACTAGATTTCCTTTACAAGGGCTCTACATATTACTCAAGTCTGAGAAACATAGGTCCAGATTAGCACTGGTTAATTTATCAGTATTGTTGAGATATATTTTTGCCACTTAGGTATCTAATTTCTCAAGTTTATGTACAAGGGTACCATGAGAAAGTTTGTCAGGTATCTTGATGACACCAATACATTTTGGTGCCCTTTTAAGCATTTTGGATACATTTCTGGCACTCAGGTGATCTTTTCATTTAGTGATGCTATAAAAAATAATAAATTTTGGAATAAAGCTTGGGGGATAACTCGGTCTCTCTAGAGACTCAGGGAAAGCCATATTTGTTTCATGTGATTCACTCTGAAACCCATTCTTCACCACAGAGAAGACAGAAGACAAAATGGAACATAAGGAGCTTTGAGTGCTTCGCTGTGTTTTGGGTAGGAAAGGGCCACGGAGAGAGATGATCTCAACACTGGGTTAGGGGGTCCACTCTCTCTTTCTCTCCATCTCTTCCTCTGGTAGGAAACATGATGCGGCCATGTCAGAATGGCTAAAATTAACAACTCAGGAAGCAACAGATGCTGGCAAGGATGTGGAGAAAGGGCAACACTTTTGCACTGCTGGTGGGACTGCAAACTGGCGCAGCCACTCTGGAAACCAGTATGGAGGTTCTTCAAAAAGTTAAAAATATACCTACCCTATGACCCAGCAACTGCACTACTAGGTATTTATTGAAAGGATACAAAAATGTTGATTCGAAGGGGCACATGCACTGTTTACAGCAGTGCTACCAACAGTAGCCAAATTATGGAGAGAGCCCAAATGTCCATCGACTGATGAATGGATAAAGAAGATGTGGTATATATATACAATGGAGTATGACTCGGCAATCAAAAAGAAGGAAACCCTGCCATTTGCAACAAACTGGAACAAATGGAACTAGCGTGTATTATGCTAAGCGAAATTAGTCAGTCAGAGAAAGACAGATATCACATGATTTCATTCATATGTGGAATTTAAGAAACAAAACAGATGAACATAGGGGAAGGGAAGGAAAAATAAAATAAGGTAAAAACAGAGAGGGAAGCAGGGTGCCTAGGAGGCTCAGTCAGTTAGGCATCTGACTTCAGCTCAGGTCATGATCCCACCATTCATGATTTTGAGCCCCACATCAGTTTCTGTGCTGACAGCTCAGAGCCTGGAGCTTGCTTCAGATTCTGTGTCCCTTTATCCCTCTGCCCCTTGCCCACTCATACTCTGTCTGTCTCTCTCAAAATATAAACATTAAATTAAACAGAGATGGAGGCGAACCATAAGAGACTCTCTTAATTATAGAGAACAAACTGAGGGTTTCTGGAGGGGTGTGGGGTGGGGGCATGGGCTAAATGAGTGATGGGCATTAAGGAGGGCACTTGTTGGGATGAGCACTGGGTGTTACATGTAAGTGATGAATCACTAAATTCTACTCCTGAAACCAATACTACATTATATGTTAACTAACTTGAATCCGAATTTAAAAAAAAAATAGAATAAAATAAAATAACCTGGAATCTTAATAGCCAGTTAAACTTACTGCTAACATTTTGTTGTGTATCCCTCATAGGTATAATTTAAACAACAAAAAAGACCCCTCGTAGTCTTTAGTAACCATTATTTTAGGATTGTGTAATATTGTTCAGTAACAAGTATCACATTTATTTACCTCATAGGGGTGCTCAATATCTTCCCATTTTTTCCTTTTCTTCCTTCTCCTTCAACTCTTCTTCCTCTTCTTCTTCCTCCTTTTTCCTACTTATAAAGAGATCTGTATTAAGCACCCTTGTAAATAAATCTTTGCACTCACCTATGATTATTTCCTCAGAGTCCATTTCTAGGAATAAATAATTGTGGCTCAAAAAAAAAAAAAAAAAAGAGTATGTTGCCTCTGCTGTAGGCCAATATCTGCCTGTATCTTAATCACCAACTACAAGTAGCTGTAGTGTTCTGCCTCCTTCTGGAAAGCGGTCACATCTACCCATTCTAGGTCCTGAAATGGGGATTCTATTACAGGTTCAGATTCTAGTCTCTGCCAGTCTCTGGACACAGGCCCCATGGACATGAAACTTCACCTCTGTTTTCTGGTCTCCTTTGAGGCTATGAGTCCCCAGGGAAACTATCATGCATGGTGGCATAGTATAACTGACCCATTGACTTTAATTCTTCCCAGCTCCTATCCCAGCCTGTGCTATACTGGGCTACTCTAAACCTCAGAACTAACAGAATTCCCATATTTGGTCTCTCCTAGCCTTAAGACCTGCGAGGGCAAGAACCTTGTTCCTTTTGCTTATCTTATTATTTTGAGCATCCAGCTTGGTACCCAGCATATAGTTGGCTCTCAATAAATACTTATTAAATGAATGAGTAAATGAATGCACGTCTTGAAACATGTCCTAACTTACCAATTAAACAGAGACCTGAAGCATTTTTTTCCCACTTCAGAAACACAGATGATTTTTTTTGATGCCCAGGTTATTTCATTTGTGTGGTCTCTGAATCCAACAACTGTTTGCTTGTGGTCATTCTAGCTTCTAAAGGACTAAAACAAAGGCTTTCCTCACACCTTTCTCAGTCGCGGAGAAGGAGGAAATGCAATACTCCCAGGGCCTGGAAGCCGGCACCCCGTCTGTTCCAGGAGGTTAAAGAGAGGGGGTTCCAGCTGTCCAAATAGTGGAGGCAGAGACCTCTCCTTTACCTCAACACTGGAGGGAATTTTACTGTATTCTGCTCAGAAGTCCAGAAGTCCAATGTGAACGCAAAAAAGGATTTAAAAATCTGTTCCCAGGAAAACTTGTGTAGTTACAGTAACCACTTGTTCTCACTCTCTGCTTCCATAGAGCTACCCCCCAACCCCCTGCCCATTGTCACACTTGAGCAAAATGCGCCCGTGTACTGAAGTAATCTTATTTTTGCCTTTGCTTGAAAATGCATCCATAATTTTGCTCATTTTCATTCTCATTTCAAATAAATTTTCCAGAATGAAAGGGCGTGATTATGATCTAACTCTCAAATCTCTACTGGAAATTCAGATTACTCACCAGGAATCCAGGACCTTCTCACACCAGAAAAATCTAATTTCTTGCTATAAAAAGCCACACTGTCGGGTGGCTGAGTCAGTTAAGCATCCAACTTTGGCTCAGGTGATGATCTTGTGGTTCGTGAGTTCAAGCCCTGCATGGGGCTCTGTGCTGAGCCTGCTTCAGATTCTGTATGTCTCCCTCCCCTGCTGGCTCTCTCTCTCTCAAAAATAAATAAACGTTATGGGGCGCCTGGGTGGCTCAGTCGGTTAAGCGGCCGACTTCGGCTCATGTCATGATCTCGCGGTCCGTGAGTTCGAGCCCCGCGTCGGGCTCTGTGCTGACAGCTCAGAGCCTGGAGCCTGTTTCAGATTCTGTGTCTCCCTCTCTCTGACCCTCCCCCGTTCATGCTCTGTCTCTCTCTGTCTCAAAAATAAATAAACGTTAAAAAAAAATTAAAAAAAAATAAATAAACATTAAAATAAATAAATAAAAGGCTACACCATCATTAAAAAGTGACATATTTGAGGAAAGTTAGCCTAACCAGAAATAGAATGATTAATCACACCTAGCCAACATCTCATCTTAACATAAATATTATGTTAAATTTTCAGTACCCCATTGTGTGTCAGGATGTTAAGAGTATTTTCAAATAAAAGGCCACAGCCTTTTTCCTGGTCCATATTCCTGGTCCTGCACACCACTTTTCGTCAAGCAGTAGAGTCTACTTTCCTTCTTCTTGAAGTTGAGGTGACCACTGTGAATGTCGCCTAAACAAAGACAACGCGGCAGAGGTAACACTGCAAACTTCCAAGGCAAGATCACAGGAGTTCTCTCTGGCTCTCAGTCTTGGGACATTCACTCTTCCAACCCAAGGATGACATTGTGAGGAAGCTCAGGCCACAAGGGGAGGTCACATGTAATTGTTCTCGCTTGACGGCCCCCCAATCAGACTCAACTGATGGCAGCATCACCACCAGAGCTATGAGTGAGCAAGCCTTGAGCCTGCAGGTGATTACAGGCCTTGTTTTCAAACCGCCCCACCTGAAGCCCGAATGAAGCAGGAGCAAGCTATTTCCACTGCGCCTGGCCTAAACGACAGGGCAAAATAATAATTGTGGTTATTTCCGGCCACAACACCTTGGGTTGTTTGTTACACAATAGACAACCAGACCAGTCAAATACTATATTATCTCAATCCTGTGTTCATTTAATCCTCCTAACAACTGAAAGGTAGGTATGATTAACTCCATACTGCCAGCGAATAAACAGGCATTGTGCTAAGCTCTGGAAATACATTAGTGAAGATGGCTGACATGTTTCCTGCCTTCACAAGCTTGCAGGGCACACTGACTATGTTCCTTTCCTTTAGAACCATAAGCCATTGGGGGCGCTCCTGACCCTTCACCCCTTCACTATACATACGAGAACGGAAATCATGTGTTTCCCAAAACATTGTCTTAATCATAATACTCTCCCACAGGAATAAATTAGATCATGTGTTTCTCTTGGCTTCAGATGCAGTGTGTGTGTGTGTGTGTGTGTGTGTGTCCTTGCATTAGAATTTTACAGACTGAGTCTTAAACGATAATGGTTGGCTTTCTATTTTTCATTTGATCCTCTTAAATATGTTTTAAACTTTCTTATTATTCAATAAGAATAAATATACAAATAAAAATATATTTATAAAATCTAAAATATAAAACCTAAGTACATGTTTACTGAAGGAAAGTTAGAAAATACAATTAATACAAAACTAAAATTATACAAAAGTGACAATATGGACATAGGCATCCAGAAATTTGTTATGCCTACCTACGTATATCTCTGTCAAATGGTGGAATATTGCTGAGGGACACAAGACTTGTAATTTCTTGCATTTTAACCTCATTCACATTAGTACTAGAAATGAAATGATGGACGCTTAAAATCAATGCAAGTAAGGGGCGCCTGGGTGGCTCAGTCGGTTGAGCGTCCGACTTCGGCTCAGGTCACGATCTCATGGTCTGTGAGTTCCAGCCCCGCGTCGGGCTCTGTGCTGATGGCTCAGAGCCCGGAGCCTGTTTCAGATTCTGTGTCTCCCTCTCTCTCTGACCCTCCCCCGTTCATGCTCTGTCTCTCTCTGTCTCAAAAATAAATAAACGTTAAAAAAAAATTTTTTTTTTTAAATCAATGCAAGTAAAATCAACTTGACTTTGAAAAGTGTGATGAGTCTAAAGAGGACTCCCTTCAATTATTTTTTATTTTCTTTCACTTCAGGAAACTAAGATAATTCAAATAGAGTATCCCTAATGTTATAGGACTCCTCAACCTCTTGGCTTATGTGTATTCCTGTATACTTACAATTATCTCAGACCTCCAAGTTCATTAACACATCGGCTGTGACTTTGAAGCCTTGGCTATGGAAGTTGTACTTCACCCATTAGCAACATCCCACATTCTCAGATGGCAACCTCTGGATTCCGTTTTAGCTGATTGTGGCAATCTGGGTTTCATTATTTAAGAGAGATAAGATGACAGATTGGGCTGGTTCCCACTATCTCAGAATAGCAGCCTTAAGTATTTGGAAAATGTGAACACAAAAATATTTAGGGATTTGAAGAGTGAATGCTATTTGCTGTCTGAAAGAGAAAAAGCAGAAGATTATCACCCACACAGTGTTGATATTGGGTTTTATCTTCCTGAAACAAGCAGACTATGGGTGAAAGAGTCTGGTGCCATTTACGGTGAGACTGGGACTTAACTCATATCTCCAGCATCTCTCATTTGTTTCCAGCTTCATGTTTAGTTAATAACAGTAGAATCTGTAGATTCTGTAAAATCTGTAAAAGAGTAGAACATGTTTTTAGTAAATACTGTCCAGATCTGCCAGCGATTTCAGCTGCTTATGGCCATGTAGAAATAGAAAGCAGGAAAAGCAATGAAGAGGAAAAGAGCTTTCAATGAGGGAATGTTCAGAAAAGTTTCATAGGTTACAGTTCAACTGTGAATTTCAACTTACTGCACCTGTTCTCTTACAGTATTCACACATTAATGAAGAAATGATCCTGGAAAAGAAATCATTTTGGATTATCTTTTTTTTTTTTTAATCACATGGAGGGTTATTTTTATTTTTATTTTTTTAATGTTTATTTATTTATTTAGAGACAAAGAGAGAGAAAGCGGGAGCAGAGGAGGGGCAGAGAGAGAGAGAGAGAGAGAGAGAAGGAGAGGGAATCCCAAGCAGGCTCCACACTGTCAGCACAGAGCCTGACACGGGCCTCAATGTCGCCAACTGTGAGATCATGACCTAAGCTAAAATCAAGAGTCAGACACTCACCCGACTGAGCCACCCAGGCAAACCTGAGTGATATTTTTAATATCCAATGGCTCATCTCTTACAATCTTTATTTCTTTTTTTTTTTTAATTTTTTTTCAACGTTTTTTATTTATTTTTGGGACAGAGAGAGACAGAGCATGAACGGGGAAGGGGCAGAGAGAGAGAGGGAGACACAGAATCGGAAACAGGCTCCGGGCTCCGAGCCATCAGCCCAGAGCCTGACGCGGGGCTCGAACTCACGGACCGCGAGATCGTGACCTGGCTGAAGTCGGACGCTTAACCGACTGCGCCACCCAGGCGCCCCTACAATCTTTATTTCTAAAAAGAATTCTATTCTCAACTACTAAACGTGGCTCTACACTTAAGGGACTGTCTTCCTTCAGCAGTGAATGGAAGCCATGCACATTAGGTCTTAGCTCTAGCAAAGATCAGTCCTCAGGAAGCCTGCATTCTTGCCATCCCTCATATGATACTCTGCATTTAAATTAGACCACCCAAATGGAATAGAAATGTGACCAGCGGTCATAAGCGTAGTAGAAAATATAAAGCCAAAATTGAATGACCCAAGAGATAGTTGCTGTTTATACTCTCTGCTTCCTCATGGTGTTACATGTGCATAAATAAAAGTACCAAAGATAGGAACAGAAGGCCAGATTGAACAGCTGGGAAATGTATGACAAATCTATAGTCAACTCACCTTCTGATTTCATTTCAGTTCTTTGCACTGAACAGTCCCAGTTCTATAGCAATTCATAAGCTTATGGGAGAGTCATTATCTTGCTCTGCAACACTAACTCATTTTGGGGCGAAATAGGCAGTGAGATTGCAGGAGGTTACAACAGTTGAACAAAGGAAAGCCAATTCAATATTATTTTTATCTGACCGGGCATTTTAATGTCACTGGGAACAAAAGAGTTCTCCTCTTTCCTTTTCTTAACTGTGACCATCAAGGAAGACTTAGAAATGCTATTATAATTATGGCTTACGTTTCATAATTTCTTGATTCCCTGGAGTATATAGAAAATGAAAAGATAATGTTTTACCTTGAAAGGCTGAAATGGAAAAACCTCCTGTTCGTGAAATCTCTCTGGAATGTAGTGATTTGTGTGATTGCAATCACAGAGCCAGCTAAAATAGCATACGAATTCTCCAATGTCTTCCTTCTGTCAAAAAGAACATTTCATTGAAACTACCTTTATAGCCTGGAATGGCTGTCTGCTTTCCAAAAAAGAGTTCTAAATGGCTATTAAGCAACCAGTAACTCTGCCTAAATGTGGAGCAATTAGAACCATTTTCAAAGTTTTGAAAGATTGTTCTAACCTCACCCCTTCCTTTGCCAAGACTTAGATGGAATCAAGAAAATAAGAGGCTTGGAGATGAATAAGACTGAAGACGTAAACGAGTCAGCGCGATGTTTGAAAGGGAAGTATGTCCGCACCTTTGGAGCAATTTTTGAATTTTTAATTATTATGATTAACTCTGGAAAATGGGATGTCATACATCACAGAACATTTCCTCCATTAAAAAAACAAAAAGCCTCATCGCATCAACCTCAACCCACATCATTATGCGTCTATGTAAGGCCCATCCTTTTTAAATCATTTTTCTCCACTTTCATTCTCTGTAGTGTGGTCATCTTCTCCAATGTGCTTGATATGTGTTCATATGTATGAATAGACACTTATAAATATACTTTGTGTGTGTTAATTTACATAATGGTATTGTGGTATAGATACTCCGCAACAAAAACAACATTTTGCTTTTAAGATCTACCTCTTTGGCTCTATGCATATCAGATGCTTTGTCTCTATCACTGCATAGTAGTCCGTGGTGTGCAGTCACTGCTTTCTTTATCATTTTATCTTTTATCTTTATCATTTTCTCTTTATCATTCCCCACTACGGACACTTCGGTGGCCTCAATCTCCACCACAATAAGCAACACTTGATGAATATCTTTGTACAGTCTTTCATGGATCTGTAATGAGTTTTTCTTTTTCTTTTTTTAGCTATTGCTATTTTTTAAGTATATTTATTTATTTTGAGAGAGAGCGTGCAAGTAGGAGCAGAGAGAGAGGGAGAGAGAGAGAGAATCCCTGGCACGCTCTGCCCTGTCAGCGCAGAATCCAATGCAGGCTCAAACTCACCAATTGCAAGATCATGACCTGAGCTGAAGGCGGACACTTAACTGAGCCACCCAGGTACCCCAAGAATTTTGCGAAAGTATGGATCCAGTGGGGCAACTGGGTGGCTCAGCTGGTTAAGCATTTGACGTCAGCTCAGGTCATGGTCTCGCAGTTCGTGAGTTCAAGCCCCACATCGGACTCTGTGCTGACAGTTCAGAGCCTGGAGCCTGCTTCAGATTCTGTGTCTCCCTCTCTCTCTGTTCCTCCACCTCTCACTCTCTCTCTCCCTCTCTCTCAAAAGTCAGTAAACATAAGAAAATTAAAAAATTTAAAACTTAAAGTATGGATCCAGGAGTAGGATTCCATAATTATATATGCCAAGCTAATTTTACTAAGTAACCTCAGCCCTACCCCTCTTGCTTCTCCAGGACAGCCAGGCCAGTTTCCTCTTCCACCGACGGTACACAGTTTGCCTCCTCACATTCTCATTAATATTTGATGTCCTTCTAATTTTTGATAATTTAATGGGAATAAGGTAGCACCTTGCTGTTTTAACAACGCTGAGATTTTCCAGGGAGGTTGAGTTCATCTTGCTTGTGTGAGAATAGTTACATTAAGTACGGGCTTGCTATTGCTTCAAAGTTTGAGAATGGGAAAGAGAGTCTGTATGAGTGTTGAGCCGAAGGAGGTGCTCCAGACAGATGTGGATGCCCAGCTTAGACTGTTCCATCAGTCCTCCCAATGATTCTGTAAACTGCACATACCATTTAATAAACCCCTTTCTGCTTAAAATAGTTAGAAGGCATTTTCTTGTTGGCAACTAAGAAGACTGGTTTATATGGTAATCGGTACCATAAGTGGTTGCAAACCCTCAAGGAATAAAATGGGAATCAAGGATAGGTTATTCAGATAGGTTAAGCGTGAAAGCAGTGAGGATCTGCTTCCCATTATAATATAGGTCACTACAGCATTTTATCTGTGGACTTCCATTTTTCCATATACATTTTGGAATAGATTTGATGATAGTATCAAAAATACTCTTGGATTTTTAGTAAAATCATATTGAATTTATAGAACAATTTGGGGATAATTGACATTATTACAATATTTTGTCCATCAGTGAACATCGTATGGTTCTCTATTTGGGTTTTATTTTATGACCCATAATAATATTTTTAAAAGTTCTCCATAAAAGCTTTGTGGATTTTTGTTGGATTATTTTCATTTCTGGGTGATGTCCATTTCTCCTCTAGTCCAATAATAATCCTGTTTGATATACAGGAAATTATGAACCCTATTTTGTTAACCATTATAACCACATTATATGACAACTGTAAAATAGAAAGGGAATGACAAAGAAAAAAATTAAAAAACTTATTATGTATAAATATCTACTTACAGGTTTTTTAATGCTCTTCTGGATGATGCCTGGATTTATAATGCATTTTCTAGTTGGTTGTTGCCTGTATAAAGAAATAGTATGAGCTAAGGATACTATCTACACTCTCTTATTCAATCAGCTTCCCAGTTGATTCAACTTTTTAAAATGTAGATTGATCTTTTCATTTTCAAAAAATGACTTTCCTTTCTTCCCTTCTAACCCTTAAACTCATTTATTTCATTGCCCTATTTTGCTAAAACTCTAATGCTGTGTTGAACGGGGTCAAGGATAGAGAAAGTCTAGTCTTGTCTCCAGTCTTAAAGGGAATGCATAATAAAAGAAAGATGAATAACTTTGCAATCTGGCCTCTCCATTTGCCACCCCTTTTCCAAGATTTGTCTCCCTCAATTGTAACCAGCTGTCCTTGGAGTGTGCAGTGCTAGAGAAGGAGGGAAGGTGGGGAAGCCCAGGCCCTGTTTAGTTGTTTGCACTCATTTTATTCCTCCCCATCTCTCCTCAGCTCAAAGATCACCCTTGCATTAATCTCATTGATCTTGGCTTCTAATTTGCTGCCTCAAGTTTAGACGGAGAAGGCAAGAGCCAATCAATGCTCTCTTTCTATACCCATGCTATCTTCCATCACCTTTCCCTTCCGAGGCTCTCACTTCAGCTAGGGCTCAGAACGGAGCCAACTTCTGTCTCTCCAGGGACTTTTCGGTTTTTCCAATATTTTCTTAGATCCACCATTTTCTTTCTCCCTTCTGTGACATCTTCAGGATTGGGTTTAGAGTAGGGCTCCAGAAATTCCTTCAGGTAACATCTTAAATTTTTGCTATCCTGGAATGTTGTCTAAAAATGAAAAGATAAGAGATAAAACTTGGTTGACAATGTAATAAGGAGGTAGCCACAACCTGCATGCCTACTGCATTATCTGTGAAATGCTATGAAAGTTGGCCTCAGGTGCCTGGGTAGCTTAGTCAAGTGTCCAACTCTTGATTTCAGCTCAGGTCATGATCTCACAGTTCGTGGGTTCAAGCCCTGCATCGGGCTCTGCACTGACAGCTCAGAGCCTGCTTGGGATTCTCTCTCTCCCTCTATCTGTCTCTGCTCCTCTCCATACCCCCCGCCCCATCAAAATAAATTAATTAATTAAAAAAAAATAAAGTTGACCTAAGACTAGAAAGGAGACGACCCAGACCTCTGTATACCTCAAACTAAAAATAGATTTCCCTAAAATCTTGAGGGTTTTCATAAAATCTAGTGTCACAGTGCTGAAAGACACATCTTGATCCTTTGCACAGAGTGAGAATAACAGAGAAAGTGGCTGCAGCTGAAGAAGATGTACTCATATTGTATTTCCATGTGTCTAAAATCTAATTTTCAGTCTAGGGGGCTAGATGTTGTGAAATTGGGTAAGAGAAAGAGGGAAGGTGACAATGGGCAGATCATACACAAAAAACTTTGGCCAGAGGTCTTTGCCCTTGAACACCAAAAACTGAGAGAGACATTTCCCAGGGCAAAAGAAACAAACAAACAGATAAGATGGCATTTGTGATAACCCTAAAACAGCTTTGGACTGCCCATCTTGGGCCTCCTCCTTCTTCCCCAGAATATTCTCTAGTAGGAAATTTGCACTCCTCCAAGATGAGCAATCATCAGACAAGCACTGATACTGGACCTGTGCACAGATATTAGATCTAAGTGGAAAAGAGGAAAGGAACATAAACAAAAGACAAATTAAAAACTTACATCACAAAGAAGATTTATTTTTTAAAAATATTTACTTATTTTGAGAGAGAGAGAGAGAGAGAGAGAGAGAGAAAGAGAGGGAGAGAGAGCCGGTGAGGGGTAGACAGAGAGGGAGAGAGAGAATCCCAAGCAGGCTCCTCACGGTCAGCACAGAACCCGACAGGGGGCTCAGACTCATGAGCCATGACCTGAGCCAACGTCAAGAGTCGGGCACTTAACTGACTGAGCCACCCAGGCGCCCCATAAAGCAGCTTTTAAAATGAAAATCTAAATGAGGCAAGAGTTCATTATCTCAAAGCAATTACAAATCATGTTCACTCCACACAGGAACTGCTGCTGTTGGAGTGCCTCATTTTATGTGACTCCAGGTCTTTTCTCATACCTACTCCAGGGGAAATACCTTCCTCGTCTAGCTCTCGGTGAGAGTCTCATCACCTCCCAATCTCGGCCTTTCTACTCTTCCCAGGCTGGTTTGTTTTTCCCATGTATGAGCCAGTCACCACACACTTGAAAGGTCCCAATGATGCTCACCTCCCACAGCCTCCATCAAATCTCTTTTGGAAGCAGAAAAATTACCAAGTACATATACTGTATGAAAGAAAAACATAAATGTTGTAAAATTTGATTTTATGTAAGCAAAAGATAACATTAATTGCATGGATTCAAAAACCAGAAGGATGTTTATATAACTATAGGCAAAAAATTATTATTTTCAGTAGCATTTATTCTTATTGTTTATTGTTTATTTATTTTTGAGAGAGAGAAAGACAGAGACAGAGCATGAGAGAGGGAAGGGCAGAGAGAGAGGGAAACACAGAATCTAAAGCAGACTCCAGGCTCTGAGCTGTTAGCACAAAGCCCAACATGGGGCTCGAACTCACACACTGTGAGATCATCCCCTGAGCCAAGGTCGGGGCTTAACCAACCGAGCCACCCAGGCGCCCCTCATTTAGTTTTCTTTTTAAAAACTTGTGTTAAAAATTTACATAAAATTTTACCATTTTAACCATTTTAAGGGTACAGTTCATTGGCATTAAGCACAATCCCATTTATGTGCAGTCATTACCACTATCCATCTCCAGAACTTTTTCTTCTTTCCAAACAGAAACTCTACCCATTAAATAATTACACCTAATTTCCTCTTCCCCTCAACAATTTTTGTCTCAATGAATTTGACTACTTTAGGCCCCTCATATAAGTAGAAGCATTTAGCATTGTTAAAATTAAATAAATCACATTTTAGGGGCACCTGGGGGGCTCAGTTGGTTGAGTGTGTGACTCCTGATTTTGGCTCAGGTCATGATCCCAGGGTCATGGGATTAAGCCCTGGGTCGTGGGATCAAGCCCTGGGTCAGGCTCTATTCAGAGTGTGGAGCCTGCTTAAGATTCTCTCTCTCTCTCTCTCTCTCTCTCTCTCTCTCTCTCTCTTTCTCTGCCCCTCTCCCCTGCTTGTGCTCTCTCTCTCTAAAAAAACTAAAAGAAAATGTAATTTAATTTAATTTAAAAATCACGTTTTATTTTTCTATTAACCTCTACTTTGCACACTCACCATTCTTGTTGTTCTCCAGACTGATTAGAAAGAGGTTTGTTTTAAGCCCCAATTGTAACCATGTTACAGGGGGCTTTTCTTGGTACCAATAAGCAAGTCTCTCTGAGCTTTAAATATACTAATACTAGAGAAAATTTATTCTGGATGGAGAAATAAAACTGAAAGAGAAAGTTGAGAGAGTTCTACAGAGAGGAAAGAATCACAGAAAAGACCCAGCTAACAGAAGTCAGTGTCTCTCAGTGGATTGTGTAGGTTTAATTTAGTCATTAAGTGTACCGGCTGCCTTGAAACCACAGGGCTGGACATATCCGTCCTGGACTGGAATAGAAGGCAAGGTATCTGGCTTTGGTTCATCACAGGGGCTCATTCATAATTCAGAAAAAGAAAACACAGTCAGGCATTTGTTCTTATTCTTGGTTAGGAAACTTTCAAATGCTGCAATTGTGAAGAAGTAGTAAGATGATGGACGCCTGGGTGCCTCAGTCAGTTAAGCGTCCAACTCCTGATTTTGGCTCAGGTCATGATCTCAGTTCAGGTCATGATCTCACAGTTTGTAAGATTGAGCCCCAAGTCCAGTTCTGCGCTGACAGCACAGAGTCTGCTTGTGATTCTCTCTCTGCCCCTCCCCCACCCCTGTGTGAGCGTGTGCACACGCTCTCTCTCAAAATAGATCAACGTTAAAAAAAAAAAAGAAATAGTAAGATGATATTTCTGACTTTTAAAATTGATTCACTGGCTTTTCATAATAGATAAAGACTTCACATTTCAATTTTTTTATGTCTATTTATTTTTTGAGAGAGAGACAAAGTGTGAGTGGGGAAGGGGCAGAGAGAAAGAGGGAAACACAGAATCCGAAGCAGCCTCCAGGCTCTCGGCTGTCAGCACAGAGCCTGACACGGGGCTCAAACTCACAAACCACAAGATCGTGACCTAAGCCAAAGTCAGATGCTTAACCGACTGAGCCACCCAGGTGCCCCAAGACTTCACATTTAAATGGTATTCCAAGATGGCCTTTTATGACTGAGCTTTGTTTAGGTAAAATTCTGAAAGGCATCACTCACTAATCATCAATTATTTCATGATTCTCTGTGATGTTTTAGACACTGTGCTGGGCACTGGGGTAAAAAATACTACACTCAAATGCTTCATGAGAAAACAGTTGATAAGTGGGTAGGTAGGTTAAGTAGTTAGCTACATAGATGAAGATCAGGGTGAAGAAAAGAAGAGAGAGAGAGAAACAGAATAAAAAAACAATGTGGCAAACTAAGAAATCTGGGTAAATGGCAAATAAAATTTCTTTGTACTATTTTTACAACTTTAAGTTCTAAATTACTTTTTAAAGGTTTTACGTTTTGTAAAACGTAGGAAAATAAAACATATAAGTGGTTATAACTAGTTCATTTTAAAAGTCATGTTATAAAAGGGACTTCCAATGTCATTTTTAAAAGGAATGATTCCTCATCACACTAATAGATATTTAGAGGAAAATGGAGCTCCACAGTTATAAGTTTGCAAAATATATACCACGCACCTCTCCCAGTCGAATGTACATTTTAGCATACTCAAAGATCAGAGAAGTCCCGTAGGAAATAAAGCCAACTACTGTATAATGTTTAATACAAAATATCCCAACGCATTTGACCATTGACTCCCCACCTCTTTTTTTTAGTAACATCTACTAAAATAGAGATTTCAGAAATGCCATTGTGAGATAAGGAACATTATCTCGATGTGTGCAAACTCACTTAGAAGAAGGAGTCTACTTGCAATGCATTATATGTTCCTGAGTTTACACAGATGCAATTCCACTTGGTTCTCAGAGATCATTGTGTGAAGGTATAGACATGTGGCTCCTCTTTTAATTGGAAACTCTTATGCTTAATGTGGTATTTATTGAATTTCATGCTGAGATAAATAGCTTTTTGTTTATGCAATTTCCCAGGACTAATTGCTGAGTTTTTAGAACAGTCTTTCACTAAGCGTTAATGATTACAATTAAATGAACCACTAAGATAAAACAAATTATCAATTCAGCCACCTATTGTGAATCTGTTGATCTTGAACTACCTGATGTAAATATGTAAGATGGCTGGCTTTTTCCCATGATTGCTAGAGGCAAGATGATCCAGGTAATTTCTGCTTGTTCCCTGGAATCTTTTTCCTCAAAATTCCCTAAGAGTAGAAGGTGACTTCAGAAATATAACATCAGGTTTTTCTCTATATCAATAAAGAAATCTCTGTTATACGAATTCTCACTGTATGCTTTGTTTAGTGGAAAAGGCTACAAGTGAATACTTTGAGAAATTTTAAGAAGTAGTTGAGAACAATTTTTCTTTCATAAAAAAATTCTAATAAAAATCTTGAATAAGATGTCTTATTTCTTAAGTGATAAAAACACATCCTCCTGGAAGTGAATTCAGAGAGTGCTAATTTTTAAAGTTCACAAACCATTGTGTATTCAGATGTTACTGATTAATTCTAGTATTCTATTCTCATATATCTATAGATATATCTATATAGATATAGATATCTGTAGATATATACATATATCTATATCTATAGATATCTATAGATATAGTATAGATATCTATAGATATCTATATCTATATCTGTAACTATATATATCTATATATATACACACACATATACATACACATTTAGGGCAAATGCCCCAATACCTGATCAAAAAATGGAAATACAAATCCAGTTTTATAAGGCATATAATGAATTGTACCCACAATAATAATGTATATTGCTAGTAATAATGTAATATTATTGCTAGTAATAATAATGTAATTGCTAATAATTTTTAAATATTTCCTAATTAAAGTAGGTTTTCTTCATAATTATACATGTAAGTCATAAAACAGAACACAGTGATTCTTTTTGTTGTTGTTGTTTTTAAGTTTATTTAATTCATTGTGAGAGAGAGAGAGTGCACCTGTGCATGGGAGAGGCAGAAAGAGAGGGAGAGAGAATCCCAAGCAGGCTCCACACTGCCAGTGCAGAGCCTGACTCAACATACAAACCCACAAACTGTGAGATCATAACCTGAGCTGAGACCAAGAGTCAGATGCTTAACTGACTGAGCCACCCAGGTGCCACCAGAACACAGTGATTCTTAAAGAGCAAGTAAAATCTATTAATGGACCAATTCTTATTTAATTAATTGACTACAGTGCTAATAAAAAGTAAGTGTATAATGTAAAGCATGGTATTATTAAGTAGATAAAGGGAAGCAAGGTATAATGCCAAACAGACGAAACTTCAAAACATCAAATTGTCATCTGTCAATGATATTCCTAATTTGCATTTTTTTGAGAGAGAGAGAAAGAGAGAGAGAGAGACAGAGAACACACAAGATGGGGAGGGGATGAGGGAGAAGGAGACAGAATCTTAAGCAGGCTCCACATCCAGCAAAAAGCCTGACACAGGGCTCCATCCGAAATCGAGAGTCAGTCCCTCAACCGACTCAGCCAACCAGGTACCCCCTTTATTTTTTTTAATTTGAGAGAGAGAGAGAGAGAGAGAGAGAGAGAGAGAGACAACATTCAAACAGGCTGCACACTCAGCATGGAGTCTGATGCAGGGCTTGATCCCACAACTCTGGGATCACAATCTGAGCCAAAATCAGATGCTCAACCAGCTGAGACACCCAGGTGCCCCTACGTATTTCTTCACTGTTCTCTACAGTTATGCTCAGTACACTATGTAAATTGTCATTTAACCATGTTAATTACCATCTTGATTTCTTTGCTTAACTTTATGCCTTGGATTACGTGAAATAAGAAGAAATAAGAAAATAAAGATTAAGGGAAGAGAGACAAAGAAGAAACCAACACTCCCTGAGACAGTTCTGTATTAAAATATAAAACGACATAAATTTTGTTCCTGAGGGGGAATTGTTATGTGTGAAATGCTAATTCCTTATTTTTCTTGGTTAGACCAAAGGTAGAGAAAACGGTGGGCTTTAATTATTTGCAAAAGAACTACAAGTTAGAGTTTAGTTAATTCATTGACTCACTTCATAACCACCTATCACTCATTCACTTAATTCAGAGATTTGTAAAGCACAACCCATGGGACAGCCACCAGGTTCTATAAAGTTGAACTGGAACCAATCCATGCCCATTTGTTATATTTTCCATGGCTGCTAAGAAATCAGAGTGAGCGGTCACAAAAGAGACTTTCTGGTCCATGAAGCCTAAAATATTTACTATCAGGCCCTTTACAGAAAAAGGTTGCTGACTCCTGATTTAAGCAGGCCTTTAGTCATTTGTTTTCATTTAACAAGTATTTTGCAGTCGAAGTGGCATTGGCCTCAGTGCTAGGACCACAGCCATGAACACACAGCCCTAGTCTCTGCCCCTGTGGACTTTACATTCTAGTGGAAGAGACAATTAAACAGCAATGACATCAACAGTGTGATCAGGTCCAGAATAGGGAAAGATGTAACAGGTGATGGGAACCCAGATCAAAGGCACCAAGCTGGAATTGAGAGGAGCGAATGTAGTAAGGGTGATCCTGGAAGGAAATGATACCTAAACTGAAATCTGAAGAGTGAACAAGAGTCAGGAAAGTAAAACCCGGGGCTGGGAGGGGTGAGGCAGAGAAGGAAGGAGTCTGAGGTAGGTTGTGAGTATTGCAGGGAGAAAGACGTATGTTGAGTCCCATGGGTAGATGAAAGTGTGGCATGAGCAATGCCTAGTCCAATGAGAACAAAGGCTTATTGGGAGAAGTAGTAAAAGGAAAGCTAGAAAAGCAAGCAGAACCCAGATTATGAGTCTTATAAGGAGCTTAATCCAAGGAAAATGGAAAGCCATGAAAGGATTTAAATTATGAGAGAGATACAATCATATTTATATGTTAGCATGATCACATACTCTTCAGTGTGGAGTTGGAGGGGAGAAAGGCTAGAGTCAGAAATAAGAACTAAGAAGCTATTGTAGATATTTGGGCTCTTTCTATAACTTGACTATTGTTGATAATGCTGCTATAAACACCAGGCTGCATGTGCCCCTTCAAATTTGTAGAATTACTAATTTGTAAAAATACTGATTCAAAGGGATACATGCACCTCAATGTTTATAGCAGCGCTATATACAGTAGTCAAATTATGGAGAGAGCCCAAATGTCCACCGACTGATGAATGGATAACGAAGATATGGTATATATATACAATGGATTATTATTCAGCCATAAAAAAGAATTAAATATTGCCATTTGCAACAACATGGATGGGGCTAAAGAGTATCATGCTAAGTGAAATAAGTCAGAGAAAGGCAAATACCATATGATTTCATTCATATGTGGAATTTAAGAAACAAAACAAGCATGGGGGAAAGAGAGAGAGAGAGGCAAGCCAAGAAACCAACTCTTACCTGCAGAGAACAAACGGATGGTTACCAGAGGAGAGAAGGGGTGGAGGGATGGGTTAAATAGGTGGTGGGGATTAAGGAGTGCACTTGTGATGAGCACGGGGTGTCGTATGGAAATGATGAGTCACTAAATCCTACCCTTGAAACTAGTATTACATTGTATGTTAACTAACTGGAATTTAAATAAAAACTTTAAAAAAAAAAGCTGCAGGGGTGCCTGGGTGGCTCAGTCAGTTGAGCATCTGACTTCAGCTCAGGTCATGATCTTGCAGTTTGTGAGATCGAGCCCTTCATCCGGCTCTCTGTTGTCCATGCAGAGCCGGCATCATCAGATCCTCTGTCCTCTCTCTCTCTCTCTCTCTCTCTGTACCTCACCCACTCACACTCTCTCTCTCTCAAAAAAAAAAGTATATACATGTATAAAGAAGCTGTTTTAGAGATGAAATTCCCAGTTATAGCCAAGTGAGGAGACTGGCAAATCTTCTACCTGAAAAGCAACTATAAAGCTGGAAAAAAACAGCAAACAAAAAAAACACCTTTTAACAGTCTGAAAATGAACAAAAGCACGCAACAATCCGAGAAGCATTTATATTTGAAAATCTGCTGAACTTCCCAAGTAGGAACATGGGAATCTGTGGTGCTCTCTGGACTTGGCCGCCCCCATCCCTCCTCCAGCTCAGTGGACAAGGAGGCTTTCCAGGGCAGGGCAGGTCCTAAGGACCAGCAGCTTCTCCCCGACTGGGGGAAGGGGCTTCCTCAATGCGGTGTGGTGGGAAAAGCCTGCACCCAGCAGTGTTATTGGTAAGAGTGACAACACAGCCCTAGTTGAGTAGGAAAGGCTCACAGCTCTGCCAGCCTGAGTTTGTAGTCATTGTGGGAGAAGGCATATTTCTTGTGTGGTTGTGTGTGTGTGTGTGTGTGTGTGTGTGCGTGCGTGCCGCTTCTAATGGAGAAAACCCAAACCAGTTACAATGCCTCGCTCACACTGAAGCTGAACATAAAAGGGCCCAGCAAAGGGCAGAAGCCTGGGCATACTTGAACATGGCATGAGCTTTGAATGTCGCCCCCTGTACTCTCATATATATTTATCGGCAGAGAACAGAAGCCTTATGGGCTTGAAGTGGTTGAGTACAACCTCGATCCAACCTCTGTCTAACCAAGACAATGCAGACACAGGGGTGACTTCACAGAAGCAAGGTTAAAAATAAAAACCAGAAGATTTTTAAAAACAAAACAAACAAACAAAAAACCCGTGAAGCAGAGACATCAGCATTCACAGACCAGAGAGGAGACCGATGTCACAGATCTTGCCAGGGAAAGCACGAAACAAAGAAATAAGCAAAACCGTAACAACAACAATCTTCATGAGCGGAAAAATGAGAATCCAGAGCTGCGCTAATATATTATATGAAATGTCCAGATTTCAACAAAAACTGCTGGACACACAAGGAGACAGGGAGGTGTGGTGCATGCTCGGGAAATAAAGGCGCCAGTAAAACGTGTCACATGTAGCTGAGTTGTGCGCTTCGGCAGTTCACGTCCTCTAAGAAGCAGTCCGAAGTGAGATTAGACACACAAGAGATTTGGTGGTGGAAATGCTTGTGAACGTGGAGAAAGCAGCAGAAATGGGTAGGGAGAGAGGCACCTGGGTGGCTCAGTTGGTTAAGAGTCTGACTCTTGATTCTGGTTCAGGTCATGATCTCACGGTTCATGAGTTCCAGCCCCAGCCCCGAGTCAGGCTCTGTGCTGACAGCCTGGAGTCCCCTTCCTATTCTCTCTCTCTCTCTCTCTCTCTCTCTCTCTCTGCCCCTCCCCTGTGCTCACTCTCACTGTTCCTCAAAATAAAAAAATAAAATAAAATAAAATAAAGAAATGGTAGGGAGAGACTTCAGTCCACAGTGCAGGTCTGGGATCTATGAAATGAGAGCAGAAAAGGAAGGATTGGCTAGGGGACCCTAAATCGCAGTGCAGTTCTGAGAAAGTCTGAGGTCTGTGTGGTAGAGGAGCCTCATGCTGGGCGGGTTCAGCTCAGGTACCCACACTGAGTTCCAGCCCGGGAGTGACCCGGAGAAGTGTGGTCTTGGTGCAAGTAGATAGATGTGAAGATGCCGCGCTCAAACTCGAACCTTTTGGCCTTCCACGACACATCCACGCCGGCACGCTCCCTTCCAGCAGCTTCATCCTCCTGTTTTGCTCCCCTTTTCTGCTGGCCAGAATAACTCTGGCCTCTCCACTTGACCCGGCATCAGCCATCTCTAGTCTTCTAAGAGCCACCCTAACCGTGAGTTTACCTGATCCTCTGGGGCCCCACCAGAGCCCCCCAAATCAATGAATTCTCACTTAACCATTCTTTTGTTCCAACCCTCTTGATCAAGCACCCTCTCAATCTAATTCCAGGGGTAATCCACTCATTCTTAATGGTACATGCTGGTGAATTCTTATAATTCTTTTAGGGTGTAATTTCCTCCTTTCTCTTATCAGGCCCCGTACATCCCTGTCCAGGTCACGTGAAGATTTATTTAGCCCTGCTCATCACTCTGGTAGCCAGGAGAGGAGGCAGGAGTAGCTCCTGAGCGGGAGCACCTGTTGCCTCGCAGGGGAAATGTCTCTGCCCTAGCAACTGCAGGCAGGAGGGGGGATAGCTCCCTACTAGGGAAGGGTAGCCGCCTCTGAAAGCCCTGAGTGTTCAGGGTCCCAGGGGTTCCCAGCCAAGGCCCTGACCTTAGCACGAAAGACCTGTCTGGTCTGAGCATTTAAACATCGCTGGAGCTCTGTGACTCTGTCATAGCTTCTTTCTGCTCCTGGGCTGTTTTTACTCTTCCATTTTAGAAGATAAAGATCTTTTCTTAAGCTGTCAGGGCCCTCTGGCTCACACACTTAGCCTTTAATGGTTTGTTAACTGCCCTCAATTTCTCATTATCCCATCAAAGGACATCAATATGGCTTGTTAAAAATAAGGCAATTCCACTCCTTGTAGGCATTACTCCCTGATATCTTTCACATGTCAGAATCACTGCATTTCTCTCTAATGGGACATTTTCTAAGGTCACCATTGGGGAAACCTTCAGCAACTGGGCTCTCACCTCATGCCAGAGACTCTATCACGGCCCCCACGTTCTATTCAGGATAGAGCCCTTTGTGACAGCTAGCCAGTGAGGGTGCCAGTCCCAAGCCCCGTCTTTTTTTTTTTTTAATGTTTTATTTATGTTTGAGACAGAGACAGATCATGAGTGGGGGAGGGGCAGAGAGCGAGGGAGACACAGAATCTGAAGAAGGCTCCAGGCTCTGAGATGTCAGCACTGAGCCCAACGCAGGGCTCGAGCCCATGAACTGTGAGATCATGACCTGAGTCAAAGTTGGACGCTTAACCAACTGAGCCACCCAGGCACCCCCCCAAGCCCTGTCTTAATGTTCGTTTTCCCAGACCCAACACTTGGTACCACCTATGTTAGTCTAAGTCCTTCAAGAAGTACACACTAAGTTGTGTTAGCCATGCAAGAGGTTTCCTGGGGGAGGAGGAAGGGAAGGGAGCAGGGGTAGGTATGGAGAACCTTCAGATTGCAGTGCAGGAAACTCCTGCAGAAGGAGAGAGGTAGGGAAGGATTGGGTGGGAAGAGGCTCAGATGACAGTGTAGTTCAGAGAAAGCCTCAGAGGGGCTGGTGGAGGGCCCCAGGGAAGACTGCCTCTAAGGAGTCCCGCAGGAGGGAGGCATGGCCCAGCTCAAGTCATTGGCTTAGTTAGGATACCTTGCTTGGTCACTGGCTTAGTCATTGGACAGGAGCAGCCTGGGAAGCATGGCTTGGGTGTGAGTGCCATGTGGCTCTAGGTGAGGCAGCTGGAAACTGTCAGTCAACTGTGACCCTCAGCAGTCCTACTGAATGATGATATGACAAATATAATTCCATCCTATACATATGTCCTCTGCTGGTGTTTCTGAGGATCCCCAGACCAGACTGTTTGCACAAATGTCTCCTTTTGTTTTGAATTCCTACTCCTGCTTAAGTGATCTGTTTCCTTTAGTGATCTTACCACTTCTGGCAACCTTAATTCTCTCTTGGCATCTATGGCCCAAATCTGAAGATCTCACTTCATTCCCCAAAGTGGCACTATCACAGTGTTATAAGTATCTGACATATGAAAGATTTGGTGGTGATGGGGAAAATTCCAAGAGAGGGAAATGAAACACTTGATTTTTAATTTTAGATGCTCTCGTGCCTAAAGTTCACTGACCCTTGTCTGTTACGAGGAACCTCCATCAAGGCTTTCCCACCCCCTCCTCCACTTTGCTCTTTCAGAGAACTTTTCCCCATCCATTTCTTATTTCAGCCTCCATTTGCAAAATTCTCCTTCCCCTGGGTTGTTTGGAAGGGGGAAAATATAATCAAGATTCCTCTGTTTTGCATTCCTTCATGTCGTTTGTGGACAATTTTTTTTCTTTTATCTCAACTGTTACCTAAGATGAGGATCTGGGATCTAATTGGGCCTAGCCAGAAAATAAGGTGTTTTTATTAAGTATTATAGTCAATACCAGATTTCTGGTACATTCTCATATCTTGGTTTTGGCCACTTCTCATCATAGTTTTATTTGCTAATAAATTATTAAAGACTCAATCTCAGATTAAACAGAAGGTTATGATAGACCTAATGCAAAGATACAAGACAACAAATAGCCATAAGCCACAGACTTTTCTATGCTATTTCTCATCTTAAGTTGACTTTCCAATCTGTTGGTATTTTCATCTTTGAAGGAGGTAACATTCAGTAATGGCAAATGTACACAAAAAAAGATTGCATATCAATTTATGAACAGATGTAGGCATGTAGCCAACATGTATAAAAGGAAAATGTTTTAGGGAGCTGATTCTTTGATGTGCATGTTCTTTTATAAGAATTTTTCTTTATCTCTCCCATAAAAAAAAGGAGCCTAGTTCAAAGCACAATCAGTCTTTCATGGTAAGGACAATGGATGGAAGCAATTTGAAGCAAATGCCCTTTGATTAAATAGATGACTGTTTGACTTCTTAATAAATAATCAACATCAAAATAAAAGTCTAGATCTTTTCAAGTTCACATGGCTATGGTTTATTTTAGCAGAATTAAATTGTATATGCACTTTGAACTCTGTAGCTTAAATATTTTTAAAAGACTCCTTGGAAATGATTTTAAATAACCCAACATCATTCATGCACCAAAGCATGGAAAATTGAAAGCAAATCAAGATCCCCAGAATATATATTTGCTTTTCAGCATCACCTTGTACTTATAGCTTTGATTGCAAAACGCCCCCTGCAGGTGTTGGTTTTGAAGCCACGTTTTGATAGGGGGAGGTACGTGCTGCAATATACAGATAAGCAGGAAATGAACCATGGAGGAAAAATCTATTAGTTCCAAAACTCAAAGAGAGCAGTGGCCTCAGCACTGCATGTGTGTCCCTTTGCCAGTTTAAAAGTTTCTCTGTTCCAAATGATGCTGCACGATCGTCCCAATTTTGAATGAGCCTATCCTGCATTTCTACTAGCTTACTGGTACGGTGAGTTGATTTTTATACCTACAAATTCCTAAGAAAGGTGATCATTTTCACAGGTCATGATCTCGTGGTTTGTAAGTTCACGCCCCGCATCGTGCTCTGTGCTGACAGCTCAGAGCCTTCATGATCCTGCTTCAGATTCTGTGTCTCCCTCTCTCTCTGCCCCTCCCCTGCTCATGCTCTGTCTCTCTTAAAAATGAGTGAATTAATTTTTAAAAATTAAAAAAAAAAGTCAGAGTTTTATTTTCTTCCCCACGGTTGGGACAATGTGCCCTCCCCAGTGAGTCGGAGATTCTTTCCCTTCTACACACACAAATAAAAATACAAAACAATGGCTCTTCACCAAAGCGTAATTCTAATTACATAGTTCTCTGAGTAGGCATTAGCCGAGAAAAAAAGACCTCGGTATGTCTGCTTACAAGCTGCTTGGCCCTTGCTTATGGCAGAGAGATTTCCTAAATGGTTATAGTTATTAAACTAGAATAAACGGGGGCACCTGGGTGGCTCAGTCGGTTAAGTATCTGACTTCGGCTCAGGTCATGAAGCACAGTTTGTGAATTTAGAATTATTTGAGGCAAGGACCTTATGTTGTTATTCAAGTGAACACAAACCATCATTTTAATATACATAATGCTTTCGGAATTTTCAAAAAATACAATTACTATAAAGGGAGAGAACTTTGCATTTCTTTTGTTTGGAATCATATCTATGCGACTTGTCTGCATTTGTAGCTATTGCCTCAAAGCATCAGATAGCACTCTTTTTTACCTGGTAATTTCATTGTGCCTGAACATTTACATAATTAAATAAGATATTGCATTCATCAGGGTTCTCCTGATTAATGTAAAGAGATTTATTGTTAGGAATTGATTCACGTGGTTATAGAGGCTGACAAGTCCCAAGAGTGACTTGGCAACCCAAAAAAGCCAATGGCGTCGTTCTTGTCTGAAGGCCAGCAGGGTTGGGACCCAGGAAGAGCTGACATTTCAATTCAAGTCCAAAGGTGGGAAAAACAACAAGAGCAACAAGAATAACAACAACAACATGTCCCAGTTTGAAGGCAGTGAGGCAGGAGGAATTGCTTCTTACCTAGTGAGAATCAGCCTATTTGTTCTATTCAGGCCTCCAACTGATGGAGTGAAGCTCACCCACCACAGGAAGGACAATTTGCTCTATTTAGTCTACTGATTTAAATATTAGTCCTCTCCAGGGGCGCCAGGGTGGCTCAGCAGGTTAAACATCCAGTCTTGACTTGGCTCTTGACTTTGGCTCAGTTCACGATCTCACAGTTCGTGGATCTGAGCCCCACATCAGGCTCTGTGCTGGCAGTGTGGAGCCTTCTTGGGATTCTCTCTCTCTCCCTCTCTCTGCCCCTCCCTTGCTCATGTGCTCAAAATAAACAAATAGACTTAACAAAAATTTAAACAATGTTAATCTCATCCGAAAATACCCTCACGGACACACACAGAATAGTGACTGACCAAATAAATATCTGGGCACTCTGTGCCCCAATCAAGTGGACACATAGAATAAATACATCTCAGACATAATTGCTTTTCTTTCATTTCTACCTCATATTTTAGTTAAATGCAATATTGGTTTCTAAAAAACTAATTACCTAAGGTTATATTATCTGTGCATTTTGTTTTGCAATAGTAAAGGGGGAATTACAAAATATCCATTACAAAGAGGAGTCACTGGCTGATAGAAGATCGAGAAGCACTCATCTGGATATGCTGCATTCTACTGTAATGGTTTAATCGCCCACCATATATGAACATACAATAATATATTTAATTAATTAACACTTCTGTTGTTTTTTTTTTATTTTTTTGCTGCTACAGAAATATCAGGGAGAACACCCTCATACGTGTATCTTTGTACATTTTACAATATTTCTGTATAATGGCTTCCTCAAAATAGAATTCCTCAAGAGTATGCACATTTAAAATGTTAATAGACACTGCAGCAGTGGGGTTCAAGACTAGAACTCCCCTTTCAATGGAAATTATATACCAAAGGGTATAAAACAGATATAAGTAAAGTTGCTTTTTAAACGAGGATGGAAATCTAGAAGTTGCCTCCATTCCTTTGTTGACCAAGGCAGTCCTGGGGGCATCTCCACAGAGCTCTTCGGGCATCCTCACAGAGCTCTGCAGGGGTTGGAGCCTAGCCTGAAAACCACAGGCCTGAGATTTACTCCTTTCTTGGTGGCTTTGGCTTTGTGAGGCTATGAGGTTGCTCAATACCTTCTCCTCATATCAGGTGTATAGGTTAACCAGCTAGATTCCCCATGCTGCCTTTATTATTATTATTTGATATGCAAACTAAAAAGTACATAAAATGTAAACATTTTGTAAACAGATGTAAAAGCCTAATAAGATAGCATGATGCACATACCTCTATAGGCACTACCCAGATGAAGAAATAGAACCCTACTAACATCCCATGCCAAACACAACCCCCTCATCCCACCCCAAAGGTAATCACTGTACTAACATATATAGTAATCACTCCCTTGTTTTTCATTATACTTGTACTCTAGAAAGTATTATATATAAGTCAGTACACTATAGTTTCTTTTTTCCTTTTGGAGGGACTTCATATCAAAGGGATAGTACTGCAGCCATTTGGTCCAATACTGTTTTTGTGAAATTTTTAATTTTTATGTGCTATTGCATATGGTTATAGTTTGTAATTCTTTATTGCTATAGGACATTCAATTTTTAAAAATTTGTTTTAATATTCACTTGTTTTTGAGAGACAGAGAGACAGAGCATGAGCAGGGGAGGGGCAGAGAGAGGGAGACACAGAATCTGAAGCAAGCTCCAGGCTCTGAGCTGTCAGCACAAAGCCCAATGCAGGGCTTGAACTCACGAACTGTGAGGTCTTGACCTGAGCTGAGGTCAGATGCTTAACCCACTGAGCTACCCAGGTGCCCTGATAAGGCATTCAATTTTATGAATACACCATAATTAATTTATCCACTCTATTGTCGATGGGCATTTGGCTGTTTTTAGTTTAAGGCTGTTATAAATAATGCTGCTATGAACTTTCTCATACCTATCTTCTAGTTCACATAGTCTTATATTTCTATTTGACAAAAAGCTAGAGATAGGATTGTTGGGACATAGGACATGAACGTGAACTTTCTATTCTAGGTTGTTTTGCTAAGTAAACAAACAGCTCTACAAAGTATTAAAAAAAAGTTTGTTTTAAAAAAGTATTTGTTCTGTAGATTACCTGATATCCACGTGTAATTGCAATAATCAGTTCTCAGATATTTTTCATAATATCTATAAAATATGGGATTGTACAGGGTTTCTTTTGTGGTAATGAAAATATTCTAAAATTAGTGGTTATGATTACACAACACTAAATATACTAAAAAACCTCTGAATTATACACTTTAAAAGAATGGACTTTATGGCATGTGAATTATTCTCAATTGTTGGTATAAATGAACAAACAAACTCCCAAATGACAATAAGAATTCAGGATTGTTGGGGCACCTGGCTGGCTCAGTTGGTCAAGTGCCCGAATCAGTTGGTTAAGTGCCCAGCTCAGGTCATGATTTCACAGTTTGTAAGATTGAGCCTGATTCAGACTCCTTGCTGACAGGGCAAGCCTGCTTGGGATTCTCTCTCTCCCTCTCTCTCTGCACCTCCCCTGCTCACTCTCTCTCTCTCTCTCTCTCTCTCAAAATAAACATTTAAATATAGATTTAAAGAAAAAAAGAGTTCAGGACTGTTGAAGACAGAAGCCATGTAATACGAGACTGTTTCAACCTCCAGCCAACCTACCAGGAAGTATGCGTTGGGGGTGGGGTGGGGAAAGGAGTGGAGAATTGGGGCCAAGCTGGGGTGGGGGGTGGGGGATAGGTAAAGGAGAGAGGACAGCAGAAAGTGATAGGTTTAAATGGTAGCTTAGAAAAATGTTTTGGTAGCTTGTATTATTTGATTATGGAAATAAGGAAAAGAAAATGGAATAAGGTTGGTGGTGTACTTTAAGCAATGATCACGACTTTCTGATCTGCAAATATCAGCTCTCCACATCCCAAGAAGTGTTGTTATGTTCACAGAATATATGAAGAAAATTGAGTTTTAGGAATAGAACTGGGGGGTCACAAGGTTAATATATATATATATAATTAATATATAATAATATATAATATTAACAATATAATTATATATAATCATATAATATATAATATATAATTAATAATGATGTTCACAATCACAGTTAACACTTATTATTTCATATTTATTTTGTATTTATTATAAGATTTCAAATTCTGTTACAGCACTTACTAACTGTATGACCGTGAGGAAGCTTCATTCAATAAGCTGCTATTGTGCATTTCAGTTCTGGAAAGTATGTCATGGGAATTGCATTGTCCCTCCTCTGCTTTACTTAGTAGTAGATACACCAGTGAGAAGGAGCGTACACTTATCCAACTCTTCCCCTTGCACACCCCCAACATAATCCCCTTAATGAGGTAAGGCTGCTGACAAGAGACAGGGACATCTCCTGGGTCAAGAGAACACAGAAAACTGCCTCGCTGCTCGAAACTAGAGAAAAGAGGAACATCGGAAAAATAATGTCTCAACAAATCATCTTGTCACATAAGCATCGTGCTAGCTGAAGAATTCTAAGCAGTGGAACTACTACAAAAGCCCTTGTTTGAATTGTATGGTATTCTGCGCCTCTTCGGCTCTGGTATGGGAAATAATCTTTTTAAATCCATAAATGATTCTTTGAAATACATCTTTTTACCTTTTTTAAAGTACATTTGGGGATAAGCTCATTTTTGTTAAGTATAGGTAAGTAACACAACTCATGTCAGTTTTGTTCATTTAGAAGGTTTAGAGACCTGTAAAGCTCCCAGAAAATTCCAACAGGCTGTTGCTATCAAATGAATCAAGATGGCTTCTTCAGCAGTTGAATATCACTCTATATAACACTTTCCTTCTATAAATGAAAGCCTTGTTTTATAACTGGCCTGGATGCTTCTGATTTTATTGGAACTATACTAAGAAGCTGGTTTGCTGTGAATTCCTGCCTTGTGGCTAAAGGTGCACAAAGTCAATACAGTGCCTGAGCTGCCCCTGGGTCTCGCGCCACCCACGTCCCAGGTGGAATTAAATGTCCTCAAGTAGGCTACTTTGAAATTCTAGTTTTTAAAGCATGCTTTTCAGAGCAGCAAAAACACAAATGACTGTGTGTATATTTACCGCACTTTATGCATCTCATATATAAAAGCTGTATTGAACATTTATGAGGGTTCTCCTCTGAAAAACTGCAGATCATAATAGAAAGTATGTTTTTGCATTTTTACTCAAACCTCAGACTCCAATAGAATGAGGGCCTAATGGAGCCAAGAAAAAAGAGGGAGTTGCTTACCACAACATACAGTTTTCCTGGCACAAATAAATCTGTCTCACTCACTCAGCCCTTGAGGCAAAGGAACAAAAGAACCCAAGAAGTTCCAGAGAATGCTTTGCTCACATGTACCCATGCCCCTGCTCTTTTTCTGCACAGGGAGCCAAAGGGGAAGAAGTAATACAGGCAGTGAACATGAGCTCTGCAAGATGGGGTGAAAGGGAATACTGGGAGCCCTTTCATCTTTCTCTGTTGCATATCTAATACATTTTCCTTGACTTTCAGATTTCAAAACTATTTTACACTGTTGAGACGGTAAAGGTCTAATTATGAGTGGCTTCCAAATGTTTGTGTTAAGCAAGTCAGCTTGTTTCCAAAGTAATGTAGTGACAAATGTTCCCTGTATTTATTGGTTGAAAAGTATTTAAATATACTTGCTTTCTTCCCACCCATCTACTTGTAATAGTCAGGGTCCAACAAGGAAACCACTATCTTTTTTTAAAGAGAAATCCATGCTGGGAGATAGTTACAGGGGTGATAGAAGAGCTGGAAGCCAAACAAGAGATAGTGAAGCCAAGCAGAGATAAACAACAGCAGAGAGACAAAGGGTTGTAAATGGAGGTCCCAGAACCCAGAGCCAAGGCCACCAGACAGTAGCTGGTACCACAGCAGACCTGTCCAGTGGGAACTGAGCCAAAGGAAAGAAGCAGTCACTGCTGGAGAAGCCATCCAAAGCAGAGAGCTGTCCTGTGTGTACCCTTCCTCCTGCACCCCTACTCCTAACCCCACACTATAGCCTCTGGCCAGTATCTTGCGATGCTCAAAAGCCAGAAGCCAACTAACATGAGACTCTAAGAATCAGCCTGCAGGCAGGTTCAGCCTCACCACCTTGGAGAGCAGAGAAGAGGATGGGAAATGAATCTGAGAGCACACTGAGTTCGCATTTTTCTTGATCATTCTCTGAATTCTCAAAGCTAAAAAAAAAAAATATTCCTGACAGAAAATCTCTAGCTTACTGGGGAATGGGGAAGATTGAGTTCTGAATGGCTGCAGCCACCAAATAAACTCTGCCCTGCGCCTACCTGCTAACTCGGTACCACTCACCTGTGGTATTACCAGTCTCTACAGTTCATCCGGCAAAAAGTTGTCCAGTGGGACCCAATGAAGACGGATCCAGGGGACCAGTTGCCTTTTGCTTGATTCTCTTGACGTTGTTTCAGTATTTTCTCATACTCACACAGGAACTCTTATGCAGCATTTTATGAGCTGTCACAAGGGGAAATGGCTGTGGGATGTGTCCGTGGTTGACAGGGTGCTTTTATCATGTATATCTTCCAGAGCTTTGAGGTATAGGGAGAGAAAAAGAGGAAAGAACTGATGTAAATGAGTGGTGAGTTACCTCTCCCGTCCTCTTTACTAGAGTGAAAACACCTTTTCCTTTTCTATTTTTTTCCTCCTTTTTAAGAAGAAAGGATATACCTAAGAGAAATATTTGGATTATCTAAGGGTGGGGAACAAGGGCAGTTCAGCCGAAAACAGCTGGAATGTATCTGCAATAGGAGTGGACAAAAAACACTCTTTTTGTGCCATCAGTGAATCCTTGCTGTGAGTAAGCCAAAATAGCAACTTCTTTATCTCCAAAACAATTCTCCCTGAGGCCAGTTCCCAGCTTTAGATGCAAACCCAGGACACTTCCCAGCTGTGTGGCAGTGCTGAGCTCTTCTCCACTGACCAGAGCCTTAGATCACAAAGGAAGCTGCTACGTCCAAGGACACCACACGCTTGTGGTAGAGGGGGACATCACATGCAATAGAGGGGGACAGCAGGTCTGGGCCAGTCATGTGGAGATCAGACACTACACTGGTCAATCTGAATACAGAAGGAAACTATTGTCTTTAATATAAGTGACATAACTGGCATCTATTGAGCACTTGCTATGTGCCAGGCTCTCTGTTGTCTTATTGAAACTTCACAACAGCACTTTTTGGTCACCATTCTTATTTTCCCCATTTCACAGATGAAGATGTTGAGGTTTTGAGGTTGGGTTGTTTGTCTAGCATCTCACAGCTAAGAAGTGGCAGATTTGAGACTCAGACCTATGTCTGTCTCTCCCCCAGATCCAAAGTTCTTCCCCTTTACACTATCCTGCATATCAACTCTAAGGGAAACTCAATGGACAGTTTGTATGTTCAGTGCTAGCCAGCATCGCAAACAATCACTGATCTCATTACCCATGGTTTATGGAAGAGATAGTAAACAGAATCATTGCTTGTTGGTTCTCTCCATGAATATCTGAGTGCAAATGATCAGTGAACTCTTGTTACCTCTCCAGTCCTAATGACTGAGTCATAGCATATCTGCTGATGTTCTAGAAGCTTCTATGTTCTGAATCTCTCCAGCTACCCAAACCCTAGAGAATAAATGCTCCATTTCTGCAACTTTTCTTCCCAGAACTTCTCAGCTGGAATCCCAGAGATTGGAATCTGTAGGCTGAGATCCTGGCCAGTTCTGGAGTGACTCCTAATCTCATCTTCAGGGAAGGTCATTTATCTTAACAGCTTTTTGCCCAAGATCTTTGTATCTGTGATGGATACTATGGATTTCTATTCTACTCCAACTGGTATAGCTAGACTTTGCCATCATCTCTGCTGCATCACTAGAGCCCAGATGGCTCATGACTAGTGTATAGACTCTTCTCCCGAGAAGTTGACCCTGTCCCTTGAATTCTTTTATTTATAGAAGTAAAAGAGTTAGCACAGGATGACAAATACATTGCACATACACTGCTACTTCTCTTTCCTACACCCATAGTTAGGATGATCATTTGATTTATTGTCTGAACCAGGATGCTTGGAGAGTGAAAAGAAGGGCTAAATTACATGAAGACAAACAGGTTTGTAAACCAGGGCAGTCCCACAGTAGACAATGCTCATTGATCCTACCCTTCTCAACAGGGATCCAGGCAGCCCTTCAGAGATGAAAACTATGAGTAATCATATAATTGGTACCTTAGGACACTTACTGTTTACATGTGTATGCATCTCATTTCATTTTTTCAGCATAGGTTTGAGTGTTTACTCTGCAAATTTATAGATGAGGAGCTACTCACTTTATAAAGAAAAGGAAGATATAATCCTGTTCACAGATTAGAATCTAGTTATGAAGAAAAGACAACATAAAACAAATAAATAACGTTATGAGTGCAAATATTCTCTTCCATGAATGAATTTCCCTGGGTAAGAAGACCAGGTAGCAATTTACAAGGCGAGTTAGGCTTGAACTTGAACATTCCATTGGGTTTCACTTAGATTTTTTTTTCAACGTTTTTAATTTATTTTTGGGACAGAGAGAGACAGAGCATGAACGGGGGAGGGGCAGAGAGAGAGGGAGACACAGAATCGGAAACAGGCTCCAGGCTCCGAGCCATCAACCCAGAGCCTGACACGGGGCTCGAACTCACGGACCGCGAGATCGTGACCTGGCTGAAGTCGGACGCTTAACCGACTGCGCCACCCAGGCGCCCCGCATTGGGTTTCACTTAGAATTGATATGAAATATATTCAAGATTTTAGAGTCAGAAAGTCCTAAATTCAAGTCATGAACCTGAATTTACTAGTTGTGTGGGAAAAAAAAAATGGAATATAGGAAGTAAGTCCCAAAGGAGAGGTAATTATGCTTTGAACGTGGAGAAAAGGAGGAGAATAATTCTGTTTAGAGATGTCTGTCTTACTGTGCTCCTTTATATAATTTCTTCCTAAAAATATTTATTGGGTTAAAAAAATAGCACAGAGGTACAAACAAGAAATAAAAAAAAAGATCCACAATCCTATCCTAGATCACCATTGCTGATATTTAAAAACAACAAAAGAAATATAGATACATGATCACAAAGTTCAAATAGTATATAGAAAGACACAAGAAAGTCTCTTTCTCCACCCCCGGAATCACTCCCTGAAGTGCCCACCTCTAGTATTTTTTTGCATAGTTTTCATAGGAAAAAAAAGGCATTTGTCTGCATTACATACTCTATACCTTGTTTTTTCCCACTTAATAGTATATCTTGGAGGACTTTCCATCTCCACACATACAAATCTTTATTCTTTTACCAAGAGGAAGAGTCCATCGCAGAGATTATAATTTATTTAACCAGCCATTTTTTATTTATTTGTTTTTGTCATGATAAGCAATGCTGTGGTGCATATGTGAGCCTCTTTCAAAGAATATAGCTTAACCTTATAGGCTTATTAACAGTGAACCTAACTAAGAATATGCACTTTGGGGGGGTTCCGGAAGATGGCGGCGTAGGAGGACGCGGGGCTCACAGCGCGTCCTGCCGATCACTTAGATTCCACCTACACCTGCCTAAAGAACCCAGAAAACCGCCAGAGGATTAGCAGAAGGGAGTCTCCGGAGTCAAGCGCAGACCAGAGGCCCACGGAAGAGGGTAGGAAGGGCGGCGAGGCGGTGCGCGCTCCACGGATTGGCGGGAGGGAGCCGGGGCGGAGGGGCGGCTCGCCAGCCAAGCAGAGCCCCCGAGTCGGGCTGGCAAAAGCGGAGGGGCCGGACAGACTGTGTTCCGACAGCAAGCGCGACTTAGCGTCTGGGAGGTCATAAGTTAACAGCTCTGCGCGGAAAGCGGGAAGGCTGGAGGACAAAGGGAGGGAGAGCTGCTGAGCCCCCGGACGGCAGAGCTCAGCTTGGCGGGGAACAAAGGCGCCAGCGCCATCTCCCCGCCCATCCCCCAGCCAAAATCCCAAAGGGAACCAGTTCCTGCCAGGGAACTTGCTCGCTCCGCGCAAACACCCAACTCTGTGCTTCTGCGGAGCCAAACCTCCGGCAGCGGATCTGACTCCCTCCCGCTGCCACAGGGCCCCTCCTGAAGTGGATCACCTAAGGAGAAGCGAGCTAAGCCTGCCCCTCCAGCCCCCGTGCACCTTGCCTACCCACCCCAGCTAATACGCCAGATCCCCAGCACCACAAGCCTGGCAGTGTGCAAGTAGCCCAGACGGGCCACGCCACCCCACAGTGAATCCCGCCCCTAGGAGAGGGGAAGAGAAGGCACACACCAGTCTGACTGTGGCCCCAGCAGTGGGCTGGGGGCAGACATCGGGTCGGACTGCGGCCCCGCCCACTAACTCCAGTTATACACCACAGCACAGGGGAAGTGCACTGCAGGTCCTCACCACGCCAGGGACTCTCCAAAATGACCAAACGGAAGAATTCCCCTCAGAAGAATCTCCAGGAAATAACAACAGCTAATGAACTGATCAAAAAGGATTTAAATAATATAACAGAAAGTGAATTTAGAATAATAGTCATAAAATTAATCGCTGGGCTTGAAAACAGTATACAGGACAGCAGAGAATCTCTTGCCACAAAGATCGAGGGACTAAGGAACAGTCACGAGGAGTTGAAAAACGCTTTAAACGAATTGCAAAACAAAATGGAATCCACGATGGCTCGGCTTGAAGAGGCAGAGGAGAGAATAGGTGAACTAGAAGATAAAGTTATGGAGAAAGAGGAAGCTGAAAGAAAGAGAGATAAAAAAATCCAGGAGTATGAGGGGAAAATTAGAGAACTAAGTGATACACTAAAAAAAAATAATATACGCATAATTGGTATCCCAGAGGAGGAAGAGAGAGGGAAGGGTGCTGAAGGGGTACTTGAACAAATTATAGCTGAGAACTTCCCTGAACTGGGGAAGGAAAAAGGCATTGAAATCCAAGAGGCACAGAGAACTCCCTTCAGACGTAACTTGAATCGATCTTCTGCACGACATATCATAGTGAAACTGGCAAAATACAAGGATAAAGAGAAAATTCTGAAAGCAGCAAGGGATAAACGTGCCCTCACATATAAAGGGAGACCTATAAGACTCGTGACTGATCTCTCCTTTGAAACTTGGCAGGCCAGAAAGGCTTGGCACGATATCTACAGTGTGCTAAACAGAAAAAATATGCAGCCGAGAATCCTTTATCCAGCAAGTCTGTCATTTAGAATAGAAGGAGAGATAAAGGTCTTCCCAAACAAACAAAAACTGAAGGAATTTGTAACCACGAAACCAGCCCTACAAGAGATCCTAAGGGGGATCCTGTGAGACAAAGTACCAGAGACATCACTACAAGCATAAAACATACAGACATCACAATGACTCTAAACCCATATCTTTCTATAATAACACTGAATGTAAATGGATTAAATGCGCCAACTAAAAGACATAGGGTATCAGAATGGATAAAAAAACAAGACCCATCTATTTGCTGTCTACAAGAGACTCATTTTAGATCTGAGGACACCTTTAGATTGAGAGTGAGGGGATGGAGAACTATTTATCATGCTCCTGGAAGCCAAAAGAAAGCTGGAGTAGCCATACTTATATCAGACAAACTAGACTTTAAATTAAAGGCTGTAACAAGAGATGAAGAAGGGCATTATATAATAATCACAGGGTCTATCCACCAGGAAGAGCTAACTATTATAAATGTCTATGCGCCAAATACCCGAGCCCCCAGATATATAAAACAATTACTCATAAACATAAGCAACCTTATTGATAAGAATGTGGTCATTGCAGGGGACTTTAACACCCCACTTACAGAAATGGATAGATCATCTAGACACACAGTCAATAAAGAAACAAGGGCCCTGAATGATACATTGGATCAGATGGACTTGACAGATATATTTAGAACTCTGCATCCCAAAGCAACAGAATATACTTTCTTCTCGAGTGCACATGGAACATTCTCCAAGATAGATCATATACTGGGTCACAAAACAGCCCTTCATAAGTTTACAAGAATTGAAATTATACCATGCATACTTTCAGACCACAATGCTATGAAGCTTGAAATCAACCACAGGAAAAAGTCTGGAAAACCTCCAAAAGCATGGAGGTTAAAGAACACCCTACTAACGAATGAGTGGGTCAACCAGGCAATTAGAGAAGAAATTAAAACATATATGGAAACAAACGAAAATGAAAATACAACAATCCAAACGCTTTGGGATGCAGCGAAGGCAGTCCTGAGAGGAAAATACATTGCAATCCAGGCCTATCTCAAGAAACAAGAAAAATCCCAAATACAAAATCTAACAGCACACCTAAAGGAAATAGAAGCAGAACAGCAAAGGCAGCCTAAACCCAGCAGAAGAAGAGAAATAATAAAGATCAGAGCAGAAATAAACAATATAGAATCTAAAAAAACTGTAGAGCAGATCAACGAAACCAAGAGTTGGTTTTTTGAAAAAATAAACAAAATTGACAAACCTCTAGCCAGGCTTCTCAAAAAGAAAAGGGAGATGACCCAAAGAGATAAAATCATGAATGAAAATGGAATGATTACAACCAATCCCTCAGAGATACAAACAATTATCAGGGAATACTATGAAAAATTATATGCCAGCAAATTGGACAACCTGGAAGAAATGGACAAATTTCTAAACACCCACACTCTTCCAAAACTCAATCAGGAGGAAATAGAAAGCTTGAACAGACCCATAACCAGCGAAGAAATTGAATCGGTTATCAAAAATCTCCCAACAAATAAGAGTCCAGGACCAGATGGCTTCCCAGGGGAGTTCTACCAGACATTTAAAGCAGAGATAATACCTATCCTTCTCAAGCTATTCCAAGAAATAGAAAGGGAAGGAAAACTTCCAGACTCATTCTATGAAGCCAGTATTACTTTGATTCCTAAACCAGACAGAGACCCAGTAAAAAAAGAGAACTACAGGCCAATATCCCTGATGAATATGGATGCAAAAATTCTTAATAAGATACTAGCAAATCGAATTCAACAGCATATAAAAAGAATTATTCACCATGATCAAGTGGGATTCATTCCTGGGATGCAGGGCTGGTTCAACATTCGCAAATCGATCAACGTGATACATCACATTAACAAAAAAAAAGAGAAGAACCATATGATCCTGTCAATCGATGCAGAAAAGGCCTTTGACAAAATCCAGCACCCTTTCTTAATAAAAACCCTTGAGAAAGTCGGGATAGAAGGAACATACTTAAAGATCATAAAGGCCATTTATGAAAAGCCCACAGCTAACATCATCCTCAACGGGGAAAAACTGAGAGCTTTTTCCCTGAGATCAGGAACACGACAGGGATGCCCACTCTCACCGCTGCTGTTTAATATAGTGCTGGAAGTTCTAGCATCAGCAATCAGACAACAAAAGGAAATCAAAGGCATCAAAATTGGCAAAGATGAAGTCAAACTTTCGCTTTTTGCAGATGACATGATATTATACATGGAAAATCCGATAGACTCCACCAAAAGTCTGCTAGAACTGATACATGAATTCAGCAAAGTTGCAGGATACAAAATCAATGTGCAGAAATCAGTTGCATTCTTATACACTAACAATGAAGCAACAGAAAGACAAATGAAGAAACTGATCCCATTCACAATTGCACCAAGAAGCATAAAATACCTAGGAATAAATCTAACCAAAGATGTAAAAGATCTGTATGCTGAAAACTATAGAAAGCTTATGCAGCTAATTGAAGAAGATATAAAGAAATGGAAAGACATTCCCTGCTCATGGATTGGAAGAATAAATATTGTCAAAATGTCAATACTGCCCAAAGCTATCTACACATTCAATGCAATCCCAATCAAAATTGCACCAGCATTCTTCTCGAAACTAGAACAAGCCATCCTAAAATTCATATGGAACCACAAAAGGCCCCGAATAGCCAAAGTAATTTTGAAGAAGAAGACCAAAGCAGGAGGCATCACAATCCCAGACTTTAGCCTCTACTACAAAGCTGTCATCATCAAGACAGCATGGTATTGGCATAAAAACAGACACATAGACCAATGGAATAGAATAGAAACCCCAGAACTAGACCCACAAACGTATGGCCAACTCATCTTTGACAAAGCAGGAAAGAACATCCAATGGAAAAAAGACAGTCTCTTTAACAAATGGTGCTGGGAGAACTGGACAGCAACATGCAGAAGGTTGAAACTAGACCACTCTCTCACACCATTCACAAAAATAAACTCAAAATGGATAAAGGACCTGAATGTGAGACAGGAAACCATCAAAACCTTAGAGGAGAAAGCAGGAAAAGACCTCTCTGACCTCAGCCGTAGCAATCTCTTACTCGGCACATCCCCAAAGGCAAGGGAATTAAAAGCAAAAGTGAATTACTGGGACCTTATGAAGATAAAAAGCTTCTGCACAGCAAAGGAAACAACCAACAAAACTAAAAGGCAACCAACGGAATGGGAAAAGATATTTGCAAATGACACATCGGACAAAGGGCTAGTATCCAAAATCTATAAAGAGCTCATCAAACTCCACACCAGAAAAACAAATAACCCAGTGAAGAAATGGGCAGAAAACATGAATAGACACTTCTCTAAAGAAGACATCCGGATGGCCAACAGGCACATGAAAAGATGCTCAACGTCGCTCCTTATCAGGGAAATACAAATCAAAACCACACTCAGATACCACCTCACGCCAGTCAGAGTGGGCAAAATGAAGAAATCAGGAGACTATAGATGCTGGAGAGGATGTGGAGAAACAGGAACCCTCTTGCACTGTTGGTGGGAATGCAAATTGGTGCAGCCGCTCTGGAAAACAGTATGGAGGTTCCTCAGAAAATTAAAAATAGACCTACCCTATGACCCAGCAATAGCACTGCTAGGAATTTATCCAAGGGATACAGGAGTACTGATGCATAGGGGCACCTGTACCCCAATGTTCATAGCGGCACTCTCAACAATAGCCAAATTATGGAAAGAGCCTAAATGTCCATCAACTGATGAATGGATAAAGAAATTGTGGTTTATATACACAATGGAATACTACGTGGCAATGAGAAAAAATGAAATATGGCCTTTTGTAGCAACATGGATGGAACTGGAGAGTGTGATGCTAAGTGAAATAAGCCATACAGAGAAAGACAGATACCATATGGTTTCACTCTTATGTGGATCCTGAGAAACATAACAGAAACCCATGGGGGAGGGGAAGGAAAAAAAAAAAAAAAAAAAAAAGGTTAGAGTGGGAGAGAGCCAAAGCATTAGAGACTGTTAAAAACTGAGAACAAACTGAGGGTTGATGGGGGGTGGGAGGGAGGGCAGGGTGGGAGGGAGGGCAGGGTGGGTGATGGGTATTGAGGAGGGCACCTTTTGGGATGAGCACTGGGTGTTGTATGGAAACCAATTTGACAGTAAATTTCATATATTAAAAAAAAATATATAGATCGAAATAAAAAAAAAATAAAATAAAATAAAATAAAATGTTTCAGGAACACAACCATGAATACTCAGTAAATATTGGTCAAGAAATAAAACGCTGCCACTATATTAGAAAAAAAAAAAAAAAAAAAAAAAAAAAAAAAAAAAGAATATGCACTTTGTCTCCAGAGTCCATTCATCATCTCTCATTGTCCATTCCTGCCAGCTTCTCCTCATTTCTAGTTTCCTGTGTCCTTAATCCCCTGATTTTTCACAGGCCATCTTATCGTCCATGGTTTGCTTAACCCCCTTGATGACTGAACTTCCTTTGGACTTGCTCTCCTGGCCTTGCCCTCAGCATCTTCCCAGGACCCAACTGTAATATCACCTTTTGGCTCCATAACCATCAAATGTGATTGAGAAGCACTCCCTTTGGACACTTGTGATATTGTGATTTATAAATTAGAAATATATATATTTGATTTTCATCCCAGTTCTTGCATAGAGCTACTAAAATCCTTGAAATTTCCTAAGTGACAAGAGCTTTGAAGGTGCCTTTTGTTATGTTAATGAGTAACTTTGGGAATCTTCCTAGATCCCCTAAGGAGAGGTCTGGTCACCAAAGGCACAAACTGTGTGATCAGAGGGTTGGAATTTTCAGTCTCATACCCTCTTCCCCAACTCCAGGGAGAGGAGAAAGGGGCTAGAGATTGAGTTCAGTCACCGATGGCTAATGATCTAATCAGTTGTGCCTGTGTGATGAGGCTTCCATAAAAACTCAAAAGGATGGGGGTTCAGAGCGATCTGGAATGATAAACACAAGTAAATTTGGGGAGAGTGGTGTACTTGGAGAGGGCATGGAGCTCTGTACTCTTTCCCCATGATTTTCCCTATGCTTCTTTTCCATCTGGCTGTTTCTAAGTTATTTCTTTTTATAATAAATTGGTGATCTAGTAAGTAAAATGTTTCTCTGAGTCCTGTGAGCTGCCCTAGGAATTAATTGAACCCAAGAAGGGGGTTATGGAAACCTTCTATCTATAGCCAGTAAGTCAGAAGCACAGGTGATAACTTGCACTGGCATGAAGTCAGGGGAGGGGGTCAGTCTTCTAGGATGGAGCCCTTAACCTGAGGGATCTGGCACTTTCCAGGTAGACAGTGGCAGAATTGAGTTGAATATAGGACACCTAGCTGCTGTCTGAAAATTGCTTGGTGGTATGGGGAAACCACACACACACACACACACACACACACACACACTAGAATTTGGGAGACCAGAATCATTAGAACTTGAACCTTGCCAAGTACTCCTATTAAGTGAATGTGTATTTGACAGAAACGTTTCCAAGAGTGAGACTCTAGTTGTCCTTTAAAGGACTGATGGATTTTTAAAAGCAGGACAAAGTCCTCTGGGGAGGACTAAACAATTTCTCCAGATACTCTGCAATGCATGACTCTGTATAAGGCAGGTATTCTGTGAAAAGTCAACTCGTTTAGCAAGATTCCTCTAAGCACCATATTAGTACCTGGAGGCCAGTTTAATGTAAATTAAATTGCAATGTATATTCTCAAGCCAGACAAACTGTCTGCAAGATTATTGAGGGCCCACAGAGTGCCATAATGACCTAGAAACAGAGGCCCAGCGGCACTGACCAGGAGCTTGTGTAGAGTTGATCTCTTGGGAAGATTCAGATGGAGGGTTAAGGATTTTATGAAGAATTATGATTCTCAGTGATGAATGAAGAAAGCTAGAGCAAAACCACCCTGCCAAAAATGAAAGTGTCTTAAAGACTTGACAACAGTGGCAGTTCTGCCTGCCAATGCTGTAGGATAATTTATGAACCACACAGTTCAGAGCGGTTTAACAACCATTACTGAATGATGAATACATACTTGGAAATGTTATTATTTCTGCAATAGCATAATGATATCAAATTCACAAATTCGAGTTTAGTCTTCTATCTGAGGGTATGAGGAGGCAAATCAATCAGTTAAATATGTATAGGCAGAACCCTACTTGTCGAAGATTCCAATGTTCTATAAAGAGTGAGAACCTCCTACATTTGGAAAAATGTGGAATCTACATGACCAAAGATGGTTTGGTCTAGTTTTTATATTTACCTCATGTGGTAGGAAGACTAACGGCCCCCCAAAGATATCCAGGTTCAAATCCCCAGGACATGTAAATATGTTACCTCATATGGCAAAAGGGCTTTGCAAATGTAATTAAGTTGAAAACCTTGAGATGGAGAGATTATCTTGGTGAGTCCAATGTAATCACAAGTGTCCTTATAAATGAAAGAATGATGGAATAAGAGAATTAGAGTCAGAGAAGGAGATGTGTGTGATGACCAGAGAAGCGGAGGTTGGAGTGATTTGAATAAGGGGCCATAAGCCAAGGAATGCAGATGGTTTCTAGAAGCTGGAAAAAGGCAAAGAAATGGATTCTCCCTTAGAGCCTCAAGAAGGAATATGATCCTGGAAACATCTTGACTTTAGCCCACTGAAACCCATTTTGGACTTCTGACCTCCAGAACTGTAAGAAAATAAATATTTTCAGGCACTTAAATTTGTTACACCAGCAATATAAAATTAAGACACTTAATATCTTTCATTATTGTTTTCTTCATTTCTTTGTCTCATAAATTCACAGAGAGGCTAACAGCCAAGTTCAATACTGAAGGAAAATTCAACAAAGAGTGAGAAAGATATCACATAGATCCAAATGAAAGTAAGAGAAATATAGAATAATACTATAATTTTTACGCCATATTAGCCTAGAACCATCCTTGGTTACTTGTTAATTCAATTTATTTAAATATTTTCAGGTTCCGGAAGATGGCGGCGTAGGAGGACGCGGGGCTCACAGCGCGTCCGGCCGATCACTTAGATTCCACCTACACGTGCCTAAAGAACCCAGAAAACCCCAGAGGATTAGCAGAAGGGAGTCTCAGGAGTCAAGCGCAGACTAGAGGCCCACGGAAGAGGGTAGGAAGGGCGGCGAGGCGGTGCGCGCTCCACGGACTGGCGGGAGGGAGCCGGGGCGGAGGGGCGGCTCGCCGGCCAAGCAGAGCCCCCGAGTCTGGCTGGCAAAAGCGGAGGGGCCGGACAGACTGTGTTCCGACAGCAAGCGCGACTTAGCGTCTGGGAGGTCATAAGTTAACAGCTCTGCTCGGAAAGCGGGAAGGCTGGAGGACAAAGGGAGGGAGAGCTGCTGAGCCCCCAGACGGCAGAGCTCAGCTTGGTGGGGAACAAAGGCGCCAGCGCCATCTCCCCCGCCCATCCCCCAGCCAAAATCCCAAAGGGAACCAGTTCCTGCCAGGGAACTTGCTCGCTCCGCGCAAACACCCAACTCTGTGCTTCTGCGGAGCCAAACCTCCGGCAGCGGATCTGACTCCCTCCCGCTGCCACAGGGCTCCTCCTGAAGTGGATCACCTAAGGAGAAGCGAGCTAAGCCTGCCCCTCCTGCCCCCGTGCACCTTGCCTACCCACCCCAGCTAATACGCCAGATCCCCAGCAACACAAGCCTGGCAGTGTGCAAGTAGCCCAGACGGGACACGCCACCCCACAGTGAATCCCGCCCCTAGGAGAGGGGAAGAGAAGGCACACACCAGGCTGACTGTGGCCCCAGCAGTGGGCTGGGGGCAGACATCGGGTCCGACTGCGGCCCCGCCCACTAACTCCAGTTATACACCACAGCACAGGGGAAGTGCACTGCAGGTCCTCACCACGCCAGGGACTCTCCAAAATGACCAAACGGAAGAATTCCCCTCAGAAAAATCTCCAGGAAATAACAACAGCTAATGAACTGATCAAAAAGGATTTAAATAATATAACAGAAAGTGAATTTAGAATAATAGTCATAAAATTAATCGCTGGGCTTGAAAACAGTATACAGGACAGCAGAGAATCTCTTGCCATAAAGATCGAGGGACTAAGGAACAGTCACGAGGAGTTGAAAAACGCTTTAAACGAAATGCAAAACAAAATGGAAACCACAATGGCTCGGCTTGAAGAGGCAGAGGAGAGAATAGGTGAACTAGAAGATAAAGTTATGGAGAAAGAGGAAGCTGAAAGAAAGAGAGATAAAAAAATCCAGGAGTATGAGGGGAAAATTAGAGAACTAAGTGATACACTAAAAAAAAAAAATATACGCATAATTGGTATCCCAGAGGAGGAAGAGAGAGGGAAAGGTGCTGAAGGGGTACTTGAACAAATTATAGCTGAGAACTTCCCTGAACTGGGGAAGGAAAAAGGCATTGAAATCCAAGAGACACAGAGAACTCCCTTCAGACGTAACTTGAATCGATCTTCTGCACGACATATCATAGTGAAACTGGCAAAATACAAGGATAAAGAGAAAATTCTAAAAGCAGCAAGGGATAAACGTGCCCTCACATATAAAGGGAGACCTATAAGACTCGTGACTGATCTCTCCTTTGAAACTTGGCAGGCCAGAAAGGCTTGGCACGATATCTACAGTGTGCTAAACAGAAAAAATATGCAGCCGAGAATCCTTTATCCAGCAAGTCTGTCATTTAGAATAGAAGGAGAGATAAAGGTCTTCCCAAACAAACAAAAACTGAAGGAATTTGTCACCACGAAACCAGCCCTACAAGAGATCCTAAGGGGGATCCTGTGAGACAAAGTACCAGAGACATCACTACAAACATAAAACATACAGACATCACAATGACTCTAAACCCATATCTTTCTATAATAACACTGAATGTAAATGGATTAAATGCGCCAACTAAAAGACATAGGGTATCAGAATGGATAAAAAAACAAGACCCATCTATTTGCTGTCTACAAGAGACTCATTTTAGATCTGAGGACACCTTTAGATTGAGAGTGAGGGGATGGAGAACTATTTATCATGCTCCTGGAAGCCAAAAGAAAGCTGGAGTAGCCATACTTATATCAGACAAACTAGACTTTAAATTAAAGGCTGTAACAAGAGATGAAGAAGGGCATTATATAATAATCACAGGGTCTATCCATCAGGAAGAGCTAACTATTATAAATGTCTATGCGCCAAATACCGGAGCCCCCAGATATATAAAACAATTACTCATAAACATAAGCAACCTTATTGATAAGAATGTGGTCATTGCAGGGGACTTTAACACCCCACTTACAGAAATGGATAGATCATCTAGACACACAGTCAATAAAGAAACCAGGGCCCTGAATGATACATTGGATCAGATGGACTTGACAGATATATTTAGAACTCTGCATCCCAAAGCAACAGAATATACTTTCTTCTCGAGTGCACATGGAACATTCTCCAAGATAGATCATATACTGGGTCACAAAACAGCCCTTCATAAGTTTACAAGAATTGAAATTATACCATGCATACTTTCAGACCACAATGCTATGAAGCTTGAAATCAACCACAGGAAAAAGTCTGGAAAACCTCCAAAAGCATGGAGGTTAAAGAACACCCTACTAACGAATGAGTGGGTCAACCAGGCAATTAGAGAAGAAATTAAAATATATATGGAAACAAACGAAAATGAAAATACAACAATCCAAACGCTTTGGGATGCAGCGAAGGCAGTCCTGAGAGGAAAATACATTGCAATCCAGGCCTATCTCAAGAAACAAGAAAAATCCCAAATACAAAACCTAACAGCACACCTAAAGGAAATAGAAGCAGAACAGCAAAGGCAGCCTAAACCCAGCAGAAGAAGAGAAATAATAAAGATCAGAGCAGAAATAAACAATATAGAATCTAAAAAAACTGTAGAGCAGATCAACGAAACCAAGAGTTGGTTTTTTGAAAAAATAAACAAAATTGACAAACCTCTAGCCAGGCTTCTCAAAAAGAAAAGGGAGATGACCCAAATAGATAAAATCATGAATGAAAATGGAATGATTACAACCAATCCCTCAGAGATACAAACAATTATCAGGGAATACTATGAAAAATTATATGCCAGCAAATTGGACAACCTGGAAGAAATGGACAAATTTCTAAACACCCACACTCTTCCAAAACTCAATCAGGAGGAAACAGAAAGCTTGAACAGACCCATAACCAGCGAAGAAATTGAATCGGTTATCAAAAATCTCCCAACAAATAAGAGTCCAGGACCAGATGGCTTCCCAGGGGAGTTCTACCAGACATTTAAAGCAGAGATAATACCTATCCTTCTCAAGCTATTCCAAGAAATAGAAAGGGAAGGAAAACTTCCAGACTCATTCTATGAAGCCAGTATTACTTTGATTCCTAAACCAGACAGAGACCCAGTAAAAAAAGAGAACTACAGGCCAATATCCCTGATGAATATGGATGCAAAAATTCTTAATAAGATACTAGCAAATCGAATTCAACAGCATATAAAAAGAATTATTCACCATGATCAAGTGGGATTCATTCCTGGGATGCAGGGCTGGTTCAACATTCGCAAATTGATCAACGTGATACATCACATTAACAAAAAAAAAGAGAAGAACCATATGATCCTGTCAATCGATGCAGAAAAGGCCTTTGACAAAATCCAGCACCCTTTCTTAATAAAAACCCTTGAGAAAGTCGGGATAGAAGGAACATACTTAAAGATCATAAAGGCCATTTATGAAAAGCCCACAGCTAACATCATCCTCAACGGGGAAAAACTGAGAGCTTTTTCCCTGAGATCAGGAACACGACAGGGATGCCCACTGTCACCGCTGTTGTTCAATATAGTGCTGGAAGTTCTAGCATCAGCAATCAGACAACAAAAGGAAATCAAAGGCATCAAAATTGGCAAAGATGAAGTCAAGCTTTCGCTTTTTGCAGATGACATGATATTATACATGGAAAATCCGATAGACTCCACCAAAAGTCTGCTAGAACTGATACATGAATTCAGCAAAGTTGCAGGATACAAAATCAATGTGCAGAAATCAGTTGCATTCTTATACACTAACAATGAAGCAACAGAAAGACAAATGAAGAAACTGATCCCATTCACAATTGCACCAAGAAGCATAAAATACCTAGGAATAAATCTAACCAAAGATGTAAAAGATCTGTATGCTGAAAACTATAGAAAGCTTATGCAGGTAATTGAAGAAGATATAAAGAAATGGAAAGACATTCCATGCTCATGGATTGGAAGAATAAATATTGTCAAAATGTCAATACTACCCAAAGCTATCTACACATTCAATGCAATCCCAATCAAAATTGCACCAGCATTCTTTTCGAAACTAGAACAAGCAATCCTAAAATTCATATGGAACCACAAAAGGCCCCGAATAGCCAAAGTAATTTTGAAGAAGAAGACCAAAGCAGGAGGCATCACAATCCCAGAATTTAGCCTCTACTACAAAGCTGTCATCATCAAGACAGCATGGTATTGGCATAAAAACAGACACATAGACCAATGGAATAGAATAGAAACCCCAGAACTAGACCCACAAACGTATGGCCAACTCATATTTGACAAAGCAGGAAAGAACATCCAATGGAAAAAAGACAGTCTCTTTAACAAATGGTGCTGGGAGAACTGGACAGCAACATGCAGAAGGCTGAAACTAGACCACTTTCTCACACCATTCACAAAAATAAACTCAAAATGGATAAAGGACCTGAATGTGAGACAGGAAACCATCAAAACCTTAGAGGAGAAAGCAGGAAAAGACCTCTCTGACCTCAGCCGTAGCAATCTCTTACTCGGCACATCCCCAAAGGCAAGGGAATTAAAAGCAAAAGTGAATTACTGGGACCTTATGAAGATAAAAAGCTTCTGCACAGCAAAGGAAACAACCAACAAAACTAAAAGGCAGCCAACGGAATGGGAAAAGATATTTGCAAATGACACATCGGACAAAGGGCTAGTATCCAAAATCTATAAAGAGCTCATCAAACTCCACACCCGAAAAACAAATAACCCAGTGAAGAAATGGGCAGAAAACATGAATAGACACTTCTCTAAAGAAGACATCCGGATGGCCAACAGGCACATGAAAAGATGCTCAACGTCGCTCCTTATCAGGGAAATACAAATCAAAACCACACTCAGATACCACCTCACGCCAGTCAGAGTGGGCAAAATGAAGAAATCAGGAGACTATAGATGCTGGAGAGGATGTGGAGAAACAGGAACCCTCTTGCACTGTTGGTGGGAATGCAAATTGGTGCAGCCGCTCTGGAAAGCAGTGTGGAGGTTCCTCAGAAAATTAAAAATAGACCTACCCTATGACCCAGCAATAGCACTGCTAGGAATTTATCCAAGGGATACAGGAGTACTGATGCATAGGGGCACCTGTACCCCAATGTTTATAGCGGCACTCTCAACAATAGCCAAATTATGGAAAGAGCCTAAATGTCCATCAACTGATGAATGGATAAAGAAATTGTGGTTTATATACACAATGGAATACTACGTGGCAATGAGAAAAAATGAAATATGGCCTTTTGTAGCAACATGGATGGAACTGGAGAGTGTGATGCTAAGTGAAATAAGCCATACAGAGAAAGACAGATACCATATGGTTTCACTTTTATGTGGATCCTGAGAAACATAACAGAAACCCATGGGGGAGGGGAAGGAAGGAAAGAAAAAAAAAAAGAGGTTAGAGTGGGAGAGAGCCAAAGCATAAGAGACTGTTAAAAACTGAGAACAAACTGAGGGTTGATGGGGGGTGGGAGGGAGGGCAGGGTGGGAGGGAGGGCAGGGTGGGTGATGGGTATTGAGGAGGGCACCTTTTGGGATGAGCACTGGGTGTTGTATGGAAACCAATTTGACAGTAAATTTCATATATTAAAAAATAAAAAAAAAATATTTTCAGTGCCTCTTACAGATTCATATGTGCTACAGTTCCCGAAGAGAAATCTCTTCCATGTATTTCTTGGATATCTGAATATTTTAAAGGCAATAACTTTAAAATTTTAGGATTTCAAAACTTGAATTTAGATGTTGTGATACATCTTTTTTGGATTCTCCTTTAATTTCCCTGATAATTTCCACCTCTTTGGGAATTGCCCCTTGATCTACAGGGTCTAAATTTAATCCTTCCTTCTAGTCAGTCTGAATTGGGACAAGGAAGGGCCAAGAGGAACTCCTGATCCAAGTTAGGCCAATTATTTCTCCTGGGAATCTAAAATCTGAACTGCAAGATTCAGAGTCTGGGAATTGGAAACAGAGTTACTTTAATGTCAGAATGTAGAGAGAGGTTCCATAAGTTCCATAGGTGAATGTTAAGTCTTCCTAGGTCTGGTTGTTAAAGTCTTCCTTGGATTCCACAAGACACTCTATGTGGCAGAATGATTTGTGTAAATAGCAGCAATTCTCACCCCTCCCCCTGTCCGGTACTCTTGCCACACTCTTGGGATTTCAGCTCCTCTCAGTGGTGGAATAAGTTAACCTGTCCTGAGTCTGGGATGGCCTTCTGACTTGCATTAAACAGTGGAATGTGGTAAAAATTATATAGAAGTCTCCACACTTCCTCAGTCTGTTTGTCTGTCTGTCTCTCTTTCTTCTCCCCTGCTTCCTATGAGAACAAGCTCAGTGGAGCCTTCATGGTAAATAGACATGTTACCCCCTCACAGCCTTTGTCCCAGCCAAGAGCCACTCAACCACTGGACATGTGAATGAGGCATTGATGATATCCTAGACCTGCCAGTCCTCATTTGACCCACTAGGCTAATCACAAATTTATGAGCAAACCCAGCCAAGATTAGCCAAATCTTGCCCAGATCAGTAGATCCATCCATCTGACTCATAGATGTACAAGTAATTTTTTTTTTATCATTGTAAGTCAGGGTTTGGGGTGATCTATCATGAAGCAATGTGTCTAATTGATATACCCTAATTTGTTTGTGTGTTTCTTCTCTTATTTTAAGAAATATTTGTTGAGCATCTAGTAAATACAAGATAAGTTCTTATGTTAAAAATATGAGACTACTATGACCTTACTATAAAACAAAGTTCCCACCCTCATAAAGCTGACATTCTGGTGGGCATCGTGGGAGAGGTGAGAAGACTGACAATGAACAAATATAACAAATGGAGAATTAATAAAACAGGATTAGGAAAATAGGGAGTGTCCTGTCAAGGGAAGAAATTGGTATCTTATAAAGAATGCAGATGAGGGGTGCCTGGGAGGCTCAGTTGGTTAAGTGTCCGACTCTTGATCTCAGCTCAGGACTTAACCTCAGGATCAAGAGTTCAAGTTCTGCATTTGTGTGTGGAGCCTACTTTAAAAAAAAAAAAGAATTCAGATGAAAGGTATATTTATAAGATGACATTTGAGTAGATACCCAAGGGGAGTGAGTGAGTAAGTCATAGAAATGTCTGAAGAAACAGCGTACCAGGTAGAAGAAATAGCAAGTGCAAAAGGCCTGAGGCAGGAGTGAGCTTGTTGTGTTTGTGAAATAGGAGGTGAATTTCCTGGAGCAGAAAGGGGCCAGGGATAAGTCAGAGCAGTGACCAGGGCTCAGGTCATGGGGAGCTTGAAATAATGATGACAATTTTGGATTTTACTCTGAGCAAGATGGGAGGCAATTAAAGAGCTTCAATCACAGTAATTAACTGAAAGGAATCACATTTTAGAATGTTCACCCTGATGACTGTAAATAAACTCTAGATGGACAAGGGAGACCAATTGGAAGGCAGTTGCAATACTTTGGTGGATATGATGATGATGTGGACCAACATATTAACAGAGGAGCTAGCAGATTCTGGATGTGTTCCTACAGGAGTGACCACAGAATTTGCAAATGTTTGGTAATGGTTGTGAATTAATGAGGGGGAAGGGAATGCTGTAAGGTTTTGGTCTGATAACTGAAGGGACAGTCATTAATGGGCATGGAGAAAGAAGAGGATTAAGGAAAACCAGGACTTTGGTTTTGGACATGCCACATTTGAGAGTGGTTTTAGTTGGCCACAAGGATAACATCCAGTAGATAGTTGGCTGTATGGATATGGAGCTGAAATCAGAGCACTGAATTACAGACATGAATTTGGGAGTCATATGTGTATAGTTGGACTTGAGATGTCTGAATCTGAGAGAAATCCTCCAGGGAGCACAGACAGAGAATGGAAAAAGCTCTGGGGCTCCCTAATGATTATATCCAGGGAGACAGGAAGAACGAGCAAGAGTTGACAAGGTACAAGAACCAAAGGGGATTTCTGCCAATAAATTCCTTTCTTTTCTCTTTAACCTAGCTTAAGCTGGTTTCTGTTATATATGTAATTAGATAATACACAGAGATTTTAAGGAGAGGTTTTCTTTTCTGAAAATTATCCCTGTTGCCCTGTGGCTCTCCATGTGCTGGGTCCAGAGCATCTATGGCTGCATGGATGGAGGGCAAACACAGACAAAGACTTCCACTGACTCAGTGATTTTTTTTTTTTTTAAGTCATGGAGGCTTAATAGTCTAAAACCCAAGCATTTTTGATTTGTGAGAGCTAAGAGTACGAGAAGGAAGTGGTTTTGTTTGGATTTCTAAAAGGGTTTGATGGAAGAGTAAGCCAGAGCCTAGGGTAGAACATAAAGTCCTGTAGGAAATAATGTAGGACAGGGATTGACAGCAGTTTCTTGTGTCCCCACCTCCAGCCCCACCCCTACCCCAGGAGGGGGACAAGATCACTTCCTGGGCAGGAAAAAGGCTGGAGAGAGGAATCAGCTCTGAGATGCTGGTGAGGAGACTTCCCAGCCTGCTCTTCAACCTCTTCTCTACCTTCCACTCCCCCAACCTTGAAAGCCCTGCTGGGGTGGGGCAGACCAAGACTCTCAGGCAAGTTTGAAAACCTCCCAGCTAAAGGGTTTTGTTCCCCACTTCCCATCTGTGGTGCTAAAGGGACTAACTCAAAGTCCATCTCACACCAATTCAGGAGAGTGACAGCAAAGTGGACAAGATGGCTCCGTGTATTTAAGCAGAGAGAGCCTAGGCCAGTGAATGGATACCTCCCACGGTCCCCTCTGATTTCTTCAAGCCAGCATGCAGCACAGATAAGATTCAAAGATTTCCACATCTCCCAAGATGTTGGATGTTGAAGGTGGCTGCAAGTTGAGTGCCTCCAGGCCTGCCAAAGAGCCACCAAGGCCAGGGGCAAAGTCCCAAACCAAAAGTCTCAGGGTGGAGAGCTCAAAAGCCCGAGCCACATGGAAGCGTGAGCTGAGGCTCAGAGGAGCAGTGGTGACAGTGGGACCCACAGGGGTCGACTGCCCACTGCCTGTGTGGGAGACCAGCCTGAGTTAGGTGAATTCAGTTAAAGGGAGATTTGGTTATACCTTAGCTTAGGGATACACATTTAAAGCACTTTTCCATTACACTTGCAATGGAAAGATCCCTGCTTGATTTAGATTTCAAAATTCTAGTTGTACATCCTATATCTCTTGCTCAACAACTAACCAGATATTCTGTAAATTCTACTAAAAATATTTTGGTGATGTTTTTGCCACTAATAATAACGAGCACTCCTCAACTGGTGGTTTAAAATTTATTTTTCCATATAAATGATATAAATAGTGGTTAGTATCCCATATTCATTCACCAAGTCTATGTAATTCATAATATAATTGAATTCTAACTAGTCTAGTTGGTGCCAGAGTTGTATAGAGAAAGGGTGTTTCAAATCCCAAGCACCATTACTCACAGCAGATCCTCAGCTATATACTTAGCTTTCCTGGGCCTCAGTTTCCTTGTATGTAAAATGGGGATAAGAACATCTTTTCTTGGGTTTGTTGTAAGAATTAGTAACAATTTTCCTAAGTCATCCAAATCTTCAGATGTGAGGATTAGTATCATTTTTATAAGGCACCCAAACAATTTCTATAAAATGCTTCAAATCTTAGCAATTGATCTTAGCTCAGCATTGGAAAAAATAATCTGATTGAACAAATCTATTGTAAGCTATGGACTGTTATGCTCCCTTAATCCTCATAGAAGTATTTCTGATCTAACTAAATTCTAAATAAAGAGATTTTTTAGTAATTCTTTTAATAACAAAGGCAACTAAAATTTAAAGTACCATGATGATGGGCACCTGGGTCGCTCAGTTGGGTTAAGCATCTGACTTTGGCTCAGGTCATGATCTCAGAGTTTGTGAGTTTGAGCCTTGCATCAGGCTCTGTACTGACAGCTCAGAGCCTGGCACTTGCTTCGGATTCTGCGTTTCCCTCTCTCTCTGTCCCTCCCTTGCTCGTGCTCTCTCTCTCTCAAAAATAAACATTCAAACAAATTAAAGTACCATGAGGGTAATTTCAAACTTTAGTTTGAAAAGGGATGACCATCTTTTAAGCAAGATAGATCTACCTGTCCAAGCTAGCCTAGAGTCATCTGCCTTAGGATTAGTTTGGGCTGCATATATGAGAAAAGCTGTAACAGTTTAAACAAGATAGAAGTTAATCTCTCTCATATACATAAAAGGAATCTGGAAGTTAGCAATCCAGGATGAGCATGGTTACTTTGCAAAGTCCACAGCTCCTCTGCCATCCTTGAGAGTAGTTCTTGTTTGTTTTGTTAAATGTTTATTTATTTTGAGAGAGGGGTAACAAGAGAGAGTACATGCACGCACACAGAGGGAGAGGCAAAGAGAATCCCAAGCAAACTCTGCACTGTCAGCATGGAGCCTGATGCAAGGCTAGATCTCAGAATCTGGAAGATCATGACTTGAGCTGAAATCAAGAGATGCTTAATTGACTGAGCCTACCAGGTGCCCCCTTGAGAGTGCTTCTTGTCCTCATGTCCAATATGGCTGATAGAGCACCAGCCATCATATCTACATTCTGAGCAGATGGAAGAAGGAGCAGAAAAATAAAAAATAAATAGAAATAAAACACTTCTTGGAAGCCCCCACATAAAATTTTCACTTTCATATATTAGTTAAAATATAGTCGCATGACTATGACCATATCTAGCTGCAAGGAAGGCTGAGAAACATCCTTTAGCTGAGTTTTGCCTTCCTAATAATTGAGGGTTCTATTATTAGAAATGAAAGGAAGAAGAGAGGTTAAAAATAAGCAACAAGCAATCTCTGTCACAGTTCTATTGAACTTCTCATTTAGCTCTTGCCTCTCAGTGGCAATTTCTCCTTTTATACTCTGCTTTGTGCTGATGGAGATGGGGGCTTTGCACACCCCGTTCTGCTTTGCCAGGGGATTCTGGAGGGAGACTAGAAGACTTGAGGAGGAAGGATGCCATCCCTTTCTGTGTTACACAGCTCTGCTTCTTCCACCTTGGCATTGGCAGTTCTCTCCGGGAGCAGTTTGCTGGTTTTCAGCACTCATAGACCAGCCTCCTCACTCCTCACTTCACATACACGAGTGCCAGGCCAGCTGGCACCCCTACTATGGGCTGAACTGTGTCCACTCAAAGCACATATGTTGATGCCCTGACCCCCATTGTGACTGCATTCAGAGACAAGGCTTTTAGGAGATAATTAAGGTTAAACAAGGTCATAAGGTCGGGGTCTGAATCCTAATCTCTCTCTCTCCACTAGCATGCTCTCAGGAATGGCCACGTGAGCACACAGCAAGAAGGTGGCCATCAGCCAGCCAGGAAGACAACCCTCATTAGAAAATGACTCTGCTGGCACCTCGATCCTGGATGTCCAGTGTCCAGAACTGAGAAAATAAATGCCTGTTGTTTAGGCCACCCAGTCTGTGCTATTTTTTCATGGCAGCCCAAGCAAACTAACATGGCACCCTCCTCAGTGGTCGGTTTTCAGTCCGTGGGACCCATTCTCCAATCCTTCCGTTTGTGCCTCCAGACCCAGGGGGTAGTAGCTGTTCCTGTCAGTTGCCACCTTTCTGATAATTGATGTTCATTTTTTGCCTTTTAGGTTCTTCAATATCTAGTCAATTCTTCATCTTAATTCTTTTCTCCTGAAATAGGTGGTTGTGGTTTCTGACCCTTGACTGGACCTTGACTGATATAATATGAACAATTCCAAGTTACCCCCAGCTGTGGCTACAGATACTTTATAGAAGTGCCAGTAGCACAGTTCCCAGCCTTCATCTGCCCCAAACGCATCTCTACCAACTCCCATCTGTCACTTTGCATTTCTGCTCATGGCTGGTCTCCACTTTTGCCCTGCAGCGGTCCTCTATCTGGATTCTTTCTCCCTTTACCCAGCTGGATGATGTTGCTGGCTTTTGGTTCTCTTTGTGTATAAAACACAAATTCTTGTATTCTTGCCTCAGAACTGGTTGCACTGCTTCCCTAAGTCCCACGTTTTCCCAGATGGGATAAGAGTCATAATCTAAAATTATATACTCAAACCAACTCCCTTTATCAAGCTGTTGTTTTTTTCAAAGTTGTAGAGCTTTCTACTCTTGTAGCTTGCAAGTTCATAAAATAGTTCCAATTTGTTCTCCTGATGGCAGCAGGGGGAATTCTTTGGAGTAGGTGGGACATTTAATATAAGAAAACTAATTAATTAGTAAGGCAGGAATTTTATGCCTGAAATAACTGTGCACTTAGCTGTGTAGTCAAAGATTAATTTCCAGGCAATACATCATCTTCACACATTTCCAGGTTGCTTTCACAGACTCAAGATTTCTTTTCTGCCTCATCTATTCCATGCCATATTTAAATTGTTTGTGTGTTCATGAATGAGAAGCCATGGAAAATAAAAATTTTTTTGGAGACATTATCTTTCCTTTCATAATACTCTTCCATTATCTCTGCTTCTCTTCTTAGGCTGTCTGGTTTAGTTTAACCGACTTTCCTTTACCTGTCACTATAAATCCCACAATCACTAAAAAATGCTAGCGAATAAATATACTCTCTCAAAGTGCTCTCTTATCAGGTTATCCTGTATAAGATAATAACATTTTAGGTCCTATTCATGTCAAGAATCTTGTTCGTGTGAAGAATACTTCTGGTAAACGTGTTTTTACAGCCTTAGGCATCGGCAAAGAGGGAGGCTGGGGAACTAGCCACTGATGTAAATTCTCTTGCTTTCTCTGTGGCCGAAAAAAATGAAAATTCTCATATACGTTCCAACATGAGGAGCTAAATTGCAGGATGCGGATATTTAAAAAATACCTAGAAGGCCTCAGGACTGATGATGGTCATATTGATTCAACACAGTGATAACTGTAGCCTCTGTCTGTTCTTCTGTGTTCCTAGAGAACCCTGGCATCCATACCCGTGGGGGATATATTTGTTAAACCAAAGAACAAAATACACTATCAAATCAGTATAAATTCCCTCATGTGTACATTATGAGGGCAACAGAGAAATGACACTGGCCAGGACTGTCCCAGGAAATTGTATTATGGCTTCTGTATCCTTACCAGCTAGGTAAAACACACCAGGCAAGCCCACAGAGACTTTGCAGAAGCTTCGCTCTACTTTAAACACACGAGTTGGCACGCTTCTTCTATAAGGGGCCAGAGAACCAATATCTTAGGCTTTGTGGACCACATGGACTCTGTTTTAACTACTAACTTTCGCTGTTGTAGCATAAAAGCAGTCATAGATAGTATGTAAATGAAGCAGCCTGTGTTCAATTAACACCAAAACACAAAGAGGGCCATTTTGGCCCATGGATCATGGTTTGCCAACCCCTGTTCTAGGATATCCAAGAATGCACTTTTATATAAAAAGAAACATGCCACCAAAAAATCTGTGCTCTGTTTTCCCAGCCTTCTACATAATAACCTACACATGTTATACCTATAAAAACACAAAATGTTGTCCTTTTCCTTTCAGCTTCCTGAATTGAGACAACGAATTTTTATGCCCATACAGAAAGGAATTTAGTGCCATTTTGTCACTTCCTATTTGCTAGGGTTGTATGTCAAGGCAAGACGTTGTAACTAACGGGATCATTTATGGGCAAGGCCTGAGTTCTAACTCAACCTCTTCCAAAAGGGTAAGTGTAAGAGCATTCCAGGCCATTACAAACCAAATAACCCAACAAAGACAGGTGAAGGCTAATGCCTCTAATGGTACTCAGGAAAATCAATCAGCCAAGACAAACAGAGAAGACTGTCAATGTTATGTTGACGAACTGGTGGGTGGTTAAAGGGAAAAAAAGGGAGTGGGTGAAAGGAATATTTAGAAGAGCAACAAAGGATGAAATTCTTTCTAGACCCTTGAGGCAAAGGTTCAAGTTCAGGGTTGAAGTTAATGGGGTTCACAGAGAAGAGGCTTCATCTACTAGATCATAATGATCCAGTTCTTCTGGGATTTTCTTTTTGGTAAATCACGAAGTTTTAAAAGCCTAACTTTAAAGTAATCGCGCTTGAAGTCCTCAGAGTGGGAAAAATAATAATAGCTAATACTTGAGTGTTTGCTTTAGTTTTACATATTATCATATTTAGAATTTATTATTATGCCCAATTTTTAGTTGAGGAAACAGGCTCAAAATGGTTAAGTAATTTGTTCAAGGACGCATGGATATGAAGAGGCAGGATCAGAATTTGTAAATGGGTCTGGCTGACTTAGAAGCCCATATTCTCAATCTTTACATTATACTATCTTCCCTCCTCACTCTTGCTGATAGCTAAACCTTCAGGTCACAAAAGATTCTGGAGTAATTTTTAAATACACATTGTAAACTAACACTCATGTTTCAAAGACACATGATCAAAGATCAAATTCTCCACCTACCGAGTTTTGCTTGAAGTTCCGTTACTGAGAGGATGATATCTTAAACTTGGAAATATTTACCCTGGGCCAGGAAAAAAAAAAAGGAAAGGAAAAGAAAGAGATGGCAAGAGGAAGAGTTTAGTGAGTTTAATATTTAATTAATTTCATCAAATATTTAATTTAATCATTTGTTTCCGTATAGGATTGGACAAAATATTTTAAGGCCAGCACATTGATAAAATTAAAATAGAAAATGCCAGGTTACATAAAGTGCATGATGGTAGTGAGGGAACGTCAGGCAGACACAAATAATGAACAATCTGAAAAATGAATATATATGTGTGTGTGTGTGTGTATAATATATATATATTATATATACAGATTTTATAAAAGTATTCCCATTATTATACCCAGCTAGTCTCTTGAAGGAGCATTCATTCTTTTTTTTAATTTTTTTTTTTCAATATATGAAATTTATTGTCAAATTGGTTTCCATACAACACCCAGTGCTCATCCCAAAAGGGAAGGAGCATTCATTTTAATCCGGTGTTATTTCTTCCTTTCTGCCACCTAACACATGTCTTACAAATCCTAGCCTTACAAATTTAAAAATTAATGTGGGGTTGTATCACCTCATTCTTTGAGATGGTTTTCACCTCTGACAGATATATTCTGCTTCTTCTTTTTTAGCATAGAATTTGACATGTTTATGTAACACTGATCCTGAAGTCCAGGGTTGTTTTCCTAATTTGTCTTCATTACTTAATCCTGTAGGTTTGGTAGGTGGAAGCCTTCACTCCCTTTCACTACAGCACATTACAAAGCTCGAGAGCTTGGTTGCTTACATACTAGTTAAAACGAGTGGGCATTTATTTGTTTGTTTGCTTATTTGTGTGTTCATGTGTTTATTTATTTAATTTTTTGGTTAAAGAAAGGCAGATAAAGGAAGTCCAAGGTAAGGAAGCTAAGTTCCCCTTGGGGAACTGCTTCTCTTTGTTTTAATAAAATCACTTCTGATTCTAAATGTTTTGTCTCCAGAAAACCATCCAGAACTGAGTTGATTTAAAAATATTAGTCATATTCCAGGACCCAAGACCCCAAGGAGTTAAACTGGCTACAGATCATTTAGACCACCCACCTGTAATAGATGCACGGTCTGTCTAAACTCCACAGAAATGCAAAAGCCTGCCTCTTGCTATCTCTCCAAATAGTGCCCAGGAGGCTTTGCTCCCCTTTAGAACTGCTGAGCTGGACAAGAATTTTACTCCTCTGGCCCAGTGTCACTTGCAGGTGGGAGGGGAAGGGAAATTAAGACACAAATTCCATTGCTAGTGAATACATGTGGGACCCAGGAGACCAGTTTATCTAAAACTGAGAAGGGAATTTTGGGCTTCACATACTTATGCACTGTGCTTCCATTCAAATATTTCTTTCTTTTTTTTTTCTTCCAACACATCAGTTCCCATAAAAAGCATTCCCTTTTCAGTAGCCTAATCAAACATGAAATAAGAAAACTTCCACGTTGAAATTACTTTTAGATCTTGTTTATGGGTCATGCAAACAAAATGCACCTATTTCTTTGTATTCAAATCACAAAATGACTTTTGTGCACGTCCAAAGAGTTGATTCACTCCTGGTGGCCTATAAAAAGAACATTGGCTGTGAAATTGTGGTAGGCAGAATTCTAAGAATGACCCCTAAAGACTCTCACTTTTGTATAAGACCCTTCTCTGTGGATATGATGGGACATCAAAAGTCACATTGCATGGCAAAAGGGATTTTGAAGATATAATTAAGGTTTGACCTTAAAAGAGAGGTCACTTAGGTGAGCTAGGTCTAATTACATGATCCCTTAAAAGCAGAGCATTTTCTCTGGTTGGTGACAGAAGAAGTCAGAGAAATTCCCACCTAAGAATGACTGGACACACTACTGCTCATGAAGATGGAGGGACCATGTGATGAGAAATGAGCACGGCCTCTAGAATTTGAGAATGGTCCCCAGCTGGCAGCCAGCACTGAACTCGACTCTTTTTTTTTTTTTTTTGGAGAGAGAGAAAGTGGGGAAGGGGCAGAGAGAGGGAGACACAGAATCTGAAGCAGGCTCTAAGGCTCTGAGCTGTCAGCACAGAGCCTGACACAGGGCTGGAACCCACGAACCGTGGCATCATGACCACAGCCCAAGTTGGAGGCTCAACCCACTGAGCCACCTCACCACCCTAAACAGGATTCTTAAACAGCCTGAATGAGTTTGGGAGTTGATGCTTTCCCTAAGCCTCCAGATAAGAACACAGCCAAACCTCACAAGGACTTCTGACCTACAAAATAGTGAGCTAATCAATGGGTGTTGCCTTTAAGCCAGTAAGTTCATGGCGTTATGTTTTGCAGCAAAAGAAAATTAATATAGAAGGAGATAAAGGGGACCTTTAAAGGAGATGAAGAGCCCCAAAGGCATTCAGAGTAATAAGTGCATCTCTGGAACGAGCATCCCCCTTATAAGGGGAGGAGATGACTAGAGCTGGGAATAATGTTCAGGCAGATGTATAAATTCTGAGGCAATTCTTTTCTTTTCTTTTCTTTCTTTTTTTTTTTTTTAAGTAGGCCCCACACCCAGCATGGAGCCCAATGTGAGGCTTGAATTCACAACCATGAGACCAAGACCTGAGCTGAGATCAAGAGTCAGACACTTAACCAACTGAGCCACCCAGATGCCCCTGAAGCAATTTTTAATATGTTATTTGGTAGCCATATTCCATCTGCTGTTTTTGGATCTGCTGCTCAGAATTTACTCCTCCACTCCGAACCCACTCTAGGAAGAGGACAAGGAGATCAGTGAGTGTCCCTGACCAGGCCAACAACATATGGTAGTGGCACATTGGGCACATTTCTCCCTTCTTATCCCACATGTGTCCTTCTGCCTTTCAGGATGAAGGATGTGACCCTGTATTCTCTTGGAAACCTGCTCTTGCCACACCGTTAGTCCCCACAGGCTCCTCTAGCCCCACTGAACATGCTGCCCAACCCCTCTGCCAGTTGACGAACCCATTTTCTCCCTGTCCAAGGAGGTGGAAACCAGAACGGTCCAGAAAGGTCCTTCCTAGACTACATGGAAGGGGTGTTACTGGTATTCCCGGGGCGAGCTGGGATCCGTGACCAGGGATCCCAACAGAAAAACAGCAGGCTCTAGCCAAATAGATAGTCACAGGAGATGGTGGGTGAAAAGTAAATAAACAGACTGGCCCAATTTCAGTTTGTTGGAAGAGAATCATACTGCGTTGAGTCATTTTAAAAGATTAGACACATACCTATTGGACCTGCACTGTGTTCCCACTTATCACTTTGAAATCTCATGCATTTGAATTTCAGTGTTTTCAGCCCTACTATGTTGACATATTTGTAGCACTGACACTGTCACTCTCTCTATATGCCAAAACTTCTCTCATAGCTTTCCTGATACCAGCCTCTCTTGCTTTCCCTACATCTCCGGTTTCTCCTTCTCTTTCTGAGACTGCCTGCCTCTACTCAACTTTAAAATTGGTATTCCACCATGAACCACCCTTGACCAGCTTCTCACTGTCTCCATTCATCCTACGTTGTTATTTCATTCACTCCTATGGCTTGGTTTCATCACCCACATGTCTGATGATTCCTAAATGTCTATCCCTAATCCATTCACATCTTGAGCTCTAGGAATGTGCATACAACCATCTTCTGAACAGTGCAAGTTGGATGTTCTGTTGGTACCTCTAACTCAACATGTCAGCTCCCCAAACCATGTTCTTCCTCCTTGGTCCCTTATCTGGGATCTATCACCATGCACCAATTGTTAATTACAAATCTATCTATTCTGGATGTCGAATTCTCATTCTCACAGCCTGAGACCCAAATTACTTAGGTTAATAATGAAGAGTTAACATTTAATGAAGAAGAGTCAGCCAATTAATCTTTAGCTTTAAGCAAAGAGATCGAGACAGCAAGAGAAGAAATGCCAGTTGTAGGACGTCATTAGCTGGTAGGATGTAGGTGAGAAGTGTCTCCTTGATCAAATCTATATGCCAATAGGAACAGACCTCTCATGGGGAACGCTACTTTAGACAAGGCACAGTCTGACACAGACAGGATAATCTCCTTCTAAAAATTCTCTCAACCTAGTCATAGGAGCTCATGCTTCTCCCTAAACTGTGAAAGTTTGGTCCTTTGATGATTCAAAGCCAGGATCCCGGCAGTTGTCTTACTTGAGGCCAACTCCCTAATAGCTTTAGCTTCCTAGCAAGGTGCTAGGATTTCCTGCAACAAATGGTCCATAGACAGAGCTTTCCCCACTGCTCTAGGTCCACTTGTGCTTCTTTCTATCTTTTCACACAAGCCAGGAAGATAATTTACACACACCTCTTGTTACTATTCCATTTAATTATAATATAATCCTACATATGCAAACATGAAAACAGCAATCATGTTTTATTCCAAGTTCTAATTGCGTGTCGCAATCATGTGCTTTCGCTAAATTATTTCCATCAAGCGTACAGAGCGCCATTATTTCCAGCATGCCAAAAGGCCCACCTGCAGCCTCCCACCCCCATTAGAAAAGCCAATCGGAGTTTCGTATTCTTGCTCTGATGTTTCAGGTAGTGGTCCGTCCCCCCACCCCCAATTTCTATGTGCTCAATCTGTGTGACTTCAGCTCCCCTGTCAATTTTCTTTCTCACCAGCATCAGAGACCCTAAAGTGTTGAGTGTCTGCTCACCACTCCTCTCTTGCTTTTGTGCATAGAGGTGCCCTTAGTTGGGCTTCCTCCTTAACCATTTCCTATTCTTCTGATGCTAACATGTTCGTCTCTGTTCCTCACAGGCAGACCCCTCAATAATCCCTTTTCTTCTTAAATAATACCTTAAGCTAATCTTACTAGCATCAACCGACAATCTTTCTTCTTCTTTGAGCCTCTCCCCCACCCAAAATACAGAATAAAAAAGGGAAAGAGAAGAATGTCCTTTCCCTAAGTTCATTGTGAAACTCATTTCTCACTGTAGGAATTGTGCATTCTTTGCTTTATTCTCTTCTCACTCCTTTTCTACATTACGTCATTGGAAACGAGCCTAGAAATTAGTCAAGTCACGTATATAAAAAATGAACACTAGAGAAAGAAAACAGGACAGTGAGGTGGCAAATTACTAAGTACTGGGGTCAGAAAATGTTTGAATTTTTGCTTCTGCCCTTCAAAGTTTTCGCTGCTGGGTACGTTCCAAGCTAGGTCTCAAGCCATTACCAGAACAGGTCATCCCAGTAGGTTTTTCTTTTACTTTTTTCCAAGGATGTTATCCATCAAGTTTTCCCAAAGGCTCATGGGCTATTAGCAAAGCAAAAGGGAGCCTCAGTGTCTCAGACGCAGGATTACCATCTGCTACAGGAAGCAGGGCTAAAACCGGAGGACTTGGCCTTGCACCGTGTGTCTGTGTTTGAGAAAAAGCCTGAGAGAGCTCCGAGGACCTGAAAACAACCAGCATGACGTGACCATTTAAAAAAGAAATCCTGGAGCATTCCAGAGACATGAAGACAAGCTCAGTACTGTGCAGCCAAAGGAGATCACTCCTCTGGGACTGGTTTGTGGAATTGAGCGAAATGACTTTTAAGAAGTGGCTGTCTGAGTGAGAACAATCAGGGACTTTCTTTTTCTTTTAGGGCTGAGCTGCATGCTCCCTAGCCTGAAATGCAAAGACTGAATATAAAAGGAAACAGAAAAAAAATAAATAAATATGTTTTCCAACTGTCTCCATGTGGCCGGCTGCCAATCTGGCTGGCCTGGGTGGGGATTCTCGCCCTCAAGTTAGCAGAGAGATGGGTTGCATGTTCTTGTTGTTTTTCGTTTGTGTTACATTTTAGCCGCTTTAGTTGGGAAAGGCTTTGAAATTTCACAGGAAAGAAGACAAATTGTGGTCAGAGTTCGGGATTATAAATTTACTTCGAGTATTCAACTGAGGCAAAAACGCACACAGTCTCTCAGCCTTGGTTTCCTGATTCATAAAGTGAAGAAATAATGATGCTGCTTCAAGGCTGGCTTCTTACTGTTATTCAGGTCCTGGTTTAAACGCCACCTCCTCAGAGAGATATCCTATCCGAAGTATCTTCTTCCAACCACCTGGCCACTTCCTGTCACATCATCCAGTCCCAATTCCGTTCCTCAAACTCTGCTTTCAAATGTATTTGTTGCCTGTCTCCCCCGAGGAGATAACATTTTAAGAGAGGCCTGAAGAAAGGGAAGGGCGAGATGTGCAGAAACTTGGAGCTTGTGTATTCCAGGAAGTAGGAGCATGAAGGGCAAGGGCCTCGTGTGGTTTTTCCAGAAACAGCAAGGGCAGGGCGGCTGGAGAAGAGTGAGTGAGGGGCCTGAGGGGAGGAGATGGAAAAGGAGCCCAGCTCCTGGAGGTGCACGTGATTTATGGTCATGGTTTGTGACTCTATACTGAGTGGGATAGGAAGATGGGCTAGTTTGGGGTGAAGGAGTAACTTCTGTTTTGTTTGGCTCACTGTGATGGCTGTGTGGAGAAGAGATTTAAGAAGGGCTTAGTGGAAGCAATGTGACTGTGGAAGTTATTTATAGCAATGATCCAGATAAGAAATAAAGGTGTTTGTTGTTGTTGTTTGAAAGAGAGAGAGAGAGAGAGAGAGAGAGAGAGAGAGAGCAGGGGAGGGGCAGAGGGAGAGAGAATCCCAAGCAGGCTCCACACTCAGCGCAGAACCTGATATGGGGCTCAATCCCACGACCCTGGGATCACCACCTGAGCTGAAATCAAGAGTCCAACACTCAACCAACTGAGCCACCCAGGTGCCCCAGAAATAAACGTGTTTTGAATGGTGGCAGCAATGGCAGTCGTGGGATGGGCTTCAATTCCAGACACACTTTAGAGGTAGAGGCTACAGAATTTCCTGACAGACTCAATGCATAGGGGCAAGCAGGGAGTAGGGAGAGAGCAGAATCAAGAGTGTTTCCAAGGTTTTGACTTGAACAACTGGCACAGAGATAGAGAGCTTAGGGGAGGAGAGGATTTATATGAGAAGGGTGGAGGCAAGGGTGAGTTTGGGTTTGACATATTAGTTAAATTTAAGATACATATTAGAAATCCAGGTAGGGGCTCCTGGGTGGCTCAGTAGGTTGAGCGGCCGACTTTGGCTCAGGTCACGATCTCGCAGTCCGTGAGTTCGAGCCCCGCGTCGGGCTCTGTGCTGACCTCTCAGAGCCTGGAGCCTGTTTCAGAGTCTGTGTCTCCCTCTCTCTCTGACCCTCCCCCATTCATGCTCTGTCTCTCTCTGTCTCAAAAATAAATAAATGTTAAAAAAAAAAATTAAAAAAAAAAAAAAAAAGAAATCCAGGTAGAAATGTTGAATCAGTTAGCTTAAAGGAAGCTATAAAGACTGGAGATAGAAATTTGGGCAACATGAGCAAATAGACAAAATTTAAAACCATCTCTTTCATCACTGTTGGTGCCCAACACAGTAAGGACACTCAATAAATATTTGTCAAGTGAATAAATTAATGAGGACCAAATGAGATTATGGGTATGAAAGTGTTTGTCAAACTGTAAGTGTCTCTGAAAATAAAAGGAAACAGAAAAACGTTGAATGAGCAATAAAGATTTAGCAAAAGCACAACTAGAAATTTTGCTTCTAACAGAAACAAACTCCAGATGGCTCCTTTCCTCCTCCCCTTTTCGATATTTAAAGTTGAAAGTGTCTAATACTGTAATTAAGGGCAGTAAAGCACCATAAAAAACTGAATGCGAGTGAAATATAGCAATGCTTTTTTTTTTCTCCGAATGATGGCTCTTCAAATTGTCAAAACGATTTTCACAGCAATTTTTCAAACTGTTTCAGGAGTACTTTTTCAAAAAGTAATTCTAAAACTAGATGGTTTTTGTATGGACTTTCCCATCTCAGATCATGCCATAACTCTAAATTCAACTGGCATTATTTTGCATTAAATTAAAAAATAGCCCTGGCTTCGTTCTATTTGCCTTTTAAGTCACAGCCTGATGTTGTCATTTAAAAAAAAAAAAAATGTTGCTTGATGAATTTTATGGGGGAAACTATTGGTTTGGGACTTAAGATACCACCTGATAAAATTCTCTGGACTTTTCAAAACACGTGATAGAAATTAGAAGTTGCAAGTTACATTCCCCCTACTGGTTACAGAAATATAACAAAGTCAAGGGTTTTCTACCTATGAGAGTTGAGCATTGTGATATAAAGACTTAAAGTTCTTCTAACCAAGAGAGGAGACAGTCAGGAAGATGGATGGATGAGGGGATGGATGGATGGAGAGAAATGAGGGTTGAGAGAAAGAGAAGGAGGGAGACATGAAAGAGTGAAAGGGAAAATGAGACATTCTGACTTTTACCCAGGGGTCAAAATAATTCAATAGGGTAAGGACAGTCTTCTTCAGAACTGACTGGTATAATTAATATCCCTACTGGAAAAATAAACCTGAGGCTTACTCCACATGATTTGCAAAAATTAACTTGAAATACGGGTGCCTGGATGGCTCAGTCAGTTAAGCATCCGACTTCAGCTCAGGTCATGATCTCATGGTTCATGAGTTCGAGCCTCACTTCAGGCCCTGGGCTGACAGCTCAGAGCCTGGAGCCTGCTTCAGATTCTCTGTCTCCCTCTCTCTCTGCCATTCCCCCCGCCCCCTCTCTCTCAAATATAAATAAACATTAAAATCCAAAGAAATGCAAGTTAAAATCACAGTGAAATACTACTCCATACCCACAAGAATGGCTCAAATTTAAAACAAAACAAAACTGACAGAGATATCTATACTCTAACCTGAGGAAATAATAGGGACCAAACTAGAAACTAAATATCCATCAACTGGTGAAGAGAAAAACTGGCAGGTTCATACACATATTACTCAGTTATAACCACTGACACATGCCAGAACATAGATGAATACCAAAAGCATATACTGAGTTAAAGATGTCAAACACAAAAGACTATTTTCTGCTTAGTTCCATTTACATGTTTTTTTTTTTTTCTTTTAAGGCAAAATTATAGTAACATAAACAGGTCAGCAGTTACCAGGAGCTAGGAGTGGTAGGAGGAAATTGACTGCAAAGGGGTAAGAGAGAACATGTTGGAGTGGTAGAAATATTCCATATCCTCATTACATGTCTAAATATATTTGTCACCACCCATAGAATTGGTAAATTCTAAAATTGGTAAAGTTTATTGTATGTTAACTACATCTCTCTAAAGCCGACTAAAATAATCATTTGATGGGATTAAAACATATTGGACCATCAACAAGAAAGGATCAATAAACTAGGAGGCAAATCAATAGAATTTATCCAAACTAAAAACACGAAGATAATAAAGTTTTAAGAAATGAATAGGGGCTCAATGACTTCAGGGCCAGTATCCAGCTATCTAAGCAACAAATGTACTTAGAGCTTCAGAAGGAGAGGAAAGAGTGAATAGGGTGATAAAAATGTTTGAATAAGTACTGGTCAAAAATATTCCATATTTAATTAAAAACATCAATCAACAGACATAATCAACTTAGTGATCCTCAAACAGGTAAATGCAAAGAAAATCAAAACAAGGCACATCATAATCAAGTTGCTGAAGCCCGAAGATAAAAGCAGTCAGAGGGGAAAAAAGATAAATTACATACATTTTAAGAATGACTACTGACTTACTCAAAGCAATGTAAATCCAAAGAATAAAACTTTCAAGGGCTTAAAGAAAAATTGGTCAGGATATAATTCTATGTGTAATAGAAATATTCTTCAGAAATGAAGGCAAAATAAAGACATATCCAGATGAATGAAAGCTGAGAGAATAAAGTCCTTGGAAACTCACAACCAGAAGAACCAAAGAAATTATCCAAGGTGAACAGAAATGACACCAGATTTATAGGAAGGAATATAACCCACCAAAGATACTAAATATGTGGTTAAATATAAAGACTACTTTTAATTAAATTCTTTAAAAGATACTTGACTATGTAAAGCAAAATAATAACCATGTAACTTTGTAACAATGTAACAAATATAGACACTAAAATGTACAACACCAATATCACAAAGATGAGATGGTAGGTAATGGAATAAAGGTGAATATGGTAATCCCTAGAGCAACCACTAAAACAAATAAGAATACAAAAAGTTCTAGTTCAAAATCTAGTAGAGATAGAATACCATAATAAGTAATATTTTACTAATTCATAATAAGGCAGGAAAGAAGGAATAAAGGGAAAAAGGAAGAGGGGACAAACAGAAAACAGATTTACACTCAACCATATCATGGGGCGCCAGAGCGGCTTAGTTAGTTAAGTGTCTGACTCTTGGTTTCAGTTCAGGTCATGATCTTGCAGGTCTGAGTTTGAGTCCCTCATAGGGTTCCATGCTGATGGTATGAAGCCTACTTCAGATTCTCCCTCTCTCTGCCCCTCCCCTGCTCGTGCTCGCTCTCTCTCTCTCTCTCTCTCTCTCTCTCTCTCAAAATAAATAAATAAATAATAAACTTAAAAAAATTATATTAAGTGTAAGTAGACTAAACATTTCAATCCAAGACATCTTATCTTATGGGATTAGAAAAACCCAAATACATGCTGTTTGCAAATGATGCACTTTAAATATAAAGACACAGATAAATCCTTGGTAAGAAAAAATTGAGGAAATATACATTTTCAATATCAAGAATGAAAGAAGAGATATCTTCACTGTTCCTGCTGCTATTAAAAGGACCATGCCAGTTATGTTCATACTGAAGACTTACAACCTAATATTATATCCCAACTGGCTAAATACTCATTAAGATGATGACCGATAGTTACCAGAAGCCAAAAATTGTGCTAAACAATTCAGGTACACCCTTTTATTTAGTCCTCTCACAATCCTGCAATGTAGGCATATTTCTCTTCATATATTATAGATGAGAAAAATCAAGGCTTACAAAGGGTAATTGACTTGCCCAAGGTCACAAAGCTTGTTAATATCGGAACTACTTGCTTCCTGAACTCACATCTTCTGTGTATTCCCAGCTTCATAAGTATCTCATTCAATGAGTTTAAATGCATGTATTATATTTTAAAGGAAGAAAAGGGTTTGTTTGTTGTTTGTTTTTTTCCCTGAAACAATCTTACAGCCTGAAGGTCTTGAAGGAAGAATGGAAAAGCTACTCACTGAATTGCTACCACTGTTGCCATGGAAACCTGAAGAGATTACATACACATCAATTTAACAACTCCATCTTTTAATAAGTGCAGAACATAACCACAGGCTGCTGACTCCTCATGGAAAACTCCCTGAAAAATCCATCTAATCAAAAATCTCCACAGCTTTTCTAATACAAAAATCCCAATTCACACAGTAAACTGAACTTTGCCAGATGGGGTGGATAATGATTCTCTTTTCCTAAACTGCTGTCCACCCTTTGCCTGTTGAGAAGTGAAGCAAGACAAAAAAACAAAACCAAAAACAAAATTAAAGTAATACTGAAAAGCAAGAAGGGGCTACGATGCCTTGGATGCTTTTGTCCTAAAAGCCAGATCAGGAGGTGCTGGGGCGAGACTACGGGCACTGACTGAAAGCAGTGGTAAATATCACTGAGATAAAGAGGCAAATGTAAATTAGTCTCTCACAATGAAGGCAGCATTTTTCACCAAAATCAAAATAAAACATTCCTTGGCAGTACAGATTTAACTCTGTTGAGGATTTCTGGTACTGCTGAGACACAGACTCTGTCAACTCGAAGTCAGCTGTCATAGTAAGATGAAATTCTGAAATTCAATAAAGGATATGTCTATATACAAAAAAAAGGGTGATGTCCTTGCTTATCTACATTTAGGCTCTTTAATATGCCTTCACAAAAGCTGATTTGAAAGGTCACAAAAGAGGTTCCTGGGTGGCTCAGTTGGTTAAGTGTCTGACACTTGAATTTGGCTCAAGTCATGATCCCAGGGTTGTGGGATCGAGCCCCACATTGGACTCTGCACTGAGCTTAAGAGTCTCTCTCTCCCTCTCTCTGTGCTCCTACCCCCCTGCTCATGCAAGCTTGCTCTCTCTCTTTAATACTAAAAATTAAAAAAAAAGAAAAGTCACAAAAGAAAAGTGAAACAAGAACAGTAGGTACAGCGAAGGACGATGTGATGTGCCAATTCTTTTCATGACATATGACTCTGGCTCAGCCAGCAGAAATGATTTAGGAAAAATGTTAATTACAATTTAGTTCGGTTGCGAATGGCAGAAAGCCTAAAGTAACAAGGGCTTGAACAACGCAGAATTTGATTTCTCCCTTATTTAAAAGTCTGCATAGATCATCTACGGCTGATATAACAGCTTTGCAACCATCAGAGACCCAGGCTCCCCCCCCCCCCCGCCCCGGTTTGTCCTTCCACCATTCTTACCATGCGACTTCCAACCTGTGCACCAAGATGGTTATTGGGATGGCAGACCACACAGTCACAAAAGAGCCCACAGAAGGGAGAGAGGAATGAAGACGGATGCTCCCGTTCCCTTTAAGGACATGGTTCTCCAGTGTCATACACTTCCACTTATACCCCGTTGGCCATGTCAGATGTGACTTGGTCTGCCCTATGTGCCAAGGACAAGCAGGACCTCGCGTGTTGTATAAAAATAGCCAGAGGAAGAGGAAACTATTCCTGCAACTGCAACTCCAGGGGACCACCAGACTCAGGTTTGATTGATTCATTCATTTTGTCGTAAGTTCACTCAAGACACAACGATCAGTCATCCTGCATGTGCCAGGCTCTGTGTTAGATTCTGGAGATAAGAAAGATGATAGCGACCCAGAAATAAACAAATCACTTTGGCACAATGTGTAGGGAATTTCAGAGAGGTGAAAAACATAAAAGGAGCTAACTGTTGCATTGCAAGGAGAGCTTTCAATGAAAATTGCACAGAGGAAATGCCATATAAGGTAAGTCTTTCAAAAATGTGACTTCGTCAAGTATACTGGTGGAGAAAAGCTGGGGTGGGGGTGGGGAGACAAGAGTCGGAGAGTGTGGGAAAGTAGAGAAGGCATTCCAGGCAGAAGGAGGAACAAATGCAAATGTGACAAAATGGCTTGCTAGGGAGCTCTAAGCAGTTCCATGGGGCTTGGAATGGGGATGAGGGTGTGGGAAGGGAGCCAGGGAGGAGTGGTGGTTGAGACGGAAATGGAGACAGGTTAGAGAGCTTGTGCTCTGTAGGAAGCACTGGAGAGGTCTAGGAAGCAGAGGATCACAATGAATTTGTGTTTCGAATAATAACTCCGGAGGGTGTGTGGATACTGGAAGGATAATGGAAGATGGGCATTACGGAAAGCAGAAAACACGTTCGTTTACGAAGCAGTTACTGAATGTCAAGTCTGCACCACCCGCTACGGGAAGTGCTAAGGATACCAAATGGAGTGCAACAGACACAGGGGCCCTCAAGGACCCACAGCAGAGGAAGGGACGTGAACCAGTGTTAACAGTATTCTGCAACACGTGTGACCACAGGAAGGTCCAGGGTCATCTGGGAGGGCAGAAAAGAAAGTGTCTAACCCTCCTGGGATGGGACCAGAAAATTTCAGAGAAAAGTGAACTTTAGTTTGTAACGACTGAATAGAATTTTGACAGGGAGTCAAGAACTGCAAAGGGCATACTCACCAGAGAATAAAGTACCTACAGACATAAAGAGGCATGAAGAAAAACCACACGTAGTTCAGTCTAGGGGTTCAGGATGCAAGTGTGTGCGGAGGGGTGGAAAATTAGGCCCAGATCAGGACAGAGACAGCTGGAGAGTCACATGATCAAACCTGATAAGAGGTTACAATAAATGCCTAGTTAGGAGGAGATGAGAGCCTGACATAAAGTGGGTGGAAAGAGAGGTCACTGAGCTGTAGCTCCCCCTTTGCTCCCCCCTGATCCTGATCCACACCGCGACCTTCTCTGCTCCATTGCCCAGAAGTCCGAATTGCATGGACGGCATCGATCAGCTCTCTTGTCCTCTGACTTCCAGCTGGGTTTGCCCAATGGAGAACGACAGAAGGAGATTAGTGGGGAGGAGAACTTCAGAGAGTGAGGTCAGGTTCCCTGCCCATGGAGTTAGTTACCCAGGGCTGGCTTCATGCTTTCCTTCAGTGTTCCCATCTCCGCAGGAGCTCTCGCACGTTTCCTCTCTGCCCCAAAGCCCTGGCTTTCTTTGTTCTCTTTGTCCCCAGAACCATTCCCTGCCCTTCCCCACTTGAGCATGGGAGTGGTAACAACAACCCACTACCTATAGGGTGTCTCACTATCCCCGTGGTTTCCCTACACTGCGCCCTTTGTGAATAGTCCCTTTAGTAAGTTCCCAAATTACGCATTAAGTGTGCCAACTGAGTCCTGCCGGGATCCTGACTACGTAATCAGTAAACACCACCCTCGCTTAAACCATTTCTTCACAATTCTCGTGACTTTTCTGTGAAATCGGGAGCACTCCGTTTTCCAGGGGGGATGATCAAACCCCCAAGATGGCTCATGGCTCTCACAGTAAATTCAGTTAGTTCGGTTATGTCAGAGATTACAGTCCAGTGGGTTCAGATGAATTCAGGGGAATGAAACTAAATTCTTGCTACCAACTAGTTCATGAGTTGAGGGCAGGGGTAGATAAACTTGTGGATAATTAACAGTAAAACCCATCAGACTAATCTCTGGCATACCTCAGCATGGCACAGTTTAAGCAAATAGTCCAGAATGAATAAAAATCATTTCAATGGGGATATATTGGTCAAAGGGTACAAACTTCCAGTTATATGATGAATAATTTCTGGGGATCTAATGTACAGCATGGTGATTACAGCTAGCAATATCTTATCATGTACTTGAATGGTTGTTAAAGAGTAGATCTTAAATGGTCTCACCACAAAAAAGAAATGGCGATTATATGATGGGATGGAGGTGTTAGCTAATGGTAGGGTGGTAATGCTTTTGCAATATATAAAAGTATCCAATCAACCTGTTGTATACCTTAAACTTACACAATGTTACATATGTCAGTTATATTTCAATAAAACTGGGCTGGTGGGGGGGAAGACTGACCAAAAAAAAAAAAAAAACAAAAAACCCTAGTTTAAAGGAAACAAAGTCTCAGGGATGCACTTCAGCTTGTGCAAGACCACACAGCTGGCCCATGTGGGAGGCAAGACTTGAACTCCAAGCAATTCAAAAACAATAGCAAACTCATGTCTGTTCCACCTCATCTCTCTCCCGTGCTAGAACTGCATGGTTCAGAATCTGTTCATTAACATCTGGTAAATGATTTTTAAAAAATCATCACTTCCAATTCCCAGTGCCAGATGGACAAAGAATCTGATCGTCCATCTAAATCAGGTATTCAGTTCTAATCCAGTCCAGGTATCTTGCCGTCCAAACAAGCTGCCTGTAAATTCAACACTCTATGGGGAAAGGAAGTTTCCAGGGAAAGGGTACTGGTGTAAGATGAGCAGACATCCCTAAAAGTATTTATTACAGTGGATCATAGGCCCTGGTTAGTCTTTCTTTAAAGGAATAATTTCATAAGGCAGATTTTGAGGTGCCAAGAAAGACTGATTTAAAGTCCATCTTGTCATAAGGTATTTTAGTGCTTTTTTATTTTGAAGAGAAGGAACAATAGTATATTTACAACTCAATTATATTTCTATTATTCTACGTCTAGTCCAATTAGACATTCCTTAGTTCCACAGTGATTTTTCAGGGGGGGAGGGGTGTTGTCACACCTGCCACACAGCTGGGTCCAAGGACTGCCTGCCTGCTCCCAGCATGCTCTGGGGTTAGTTGCCATGCCAACCAATCTAGGAGTGTTTCCACCCTATCTACCCGCTCCAGGACAGGCATTAATAGAATAGGCATATATGAGAAAGAGTAAGAGACAGGTCGAATAAGTGTATGCAATTATTTTTATAGCACTGTGGTCCTAAATTATTCCTTATGCTAGTTCCCTTTATAATACAAGATAATTGGAGACAGATTACCATGCCTTTCCAGCTAAGTGCTCAGAACTCTTTCAAATATGCTATCACATTATCCTCACAGCGTCCCTAAGAGATAAGAAAGGTCTTATTTTGCAGGTTGGGAAACTAAGGCACAGAATGGTAAAATGTCCACTCTATACACACAGGATAAGGTAACACTAGCATTGGGATGGAATTCAAGAACCCTACCTGTAAAATCTGCATTTTCACTACTCATTTCTGCTCCCCTGTCTCCATCAGCTTTAGGCTCCAGAGAAAATCAATTCAATACAATTTTTGATTAAATCTCATCCTCATTATAGTTCGTGTAAACTGTAAAAATAACAAAACCAGTAGAGGTGGCTAACTGGGAAGGACAACTGGGTAAACTATTAAAGAAAAAGGCAGGTGAATACAAAGATTGAGAAACAGGAAAGCAAATGTGTATGTTTCACTCAGGTTAAAATATTTCACCAAATTTTCTTTCAAAGGAAAGAAATCACCGCTCAGCATTGGAATAGAAGATTAATCTACTGGCATGAGGCCTCTTTGTGACTCAAGGAAACAATAATATGGCATCAAATACGGCCAACACTAACAAGAGACACCTCAGAGAGTGAAAGGGAAACTCAGAAAGATGCGCCTCCCTCCCCACAAAATGAGCTAAAAGGAGCCCACTTTTCGCCCACTTTAGCCACATTGCTGCCTTTGCCCTCCGCTGCCTCAGGGAAAGGAGGCCAGGAGTATACCACTGGACGGGATAAGAATTGCCTTTGTGAGATGGAGGCTGAGGACACATCAAACCCCATCAAAGTGCTGACTCCATTGTTTGAAAGATCCTGAGATTCATTTCACCTCGTTACTCCACGTAAAAAACTACAACAAAAAAGGACAGCACTCCAGCCAGTGAATTCAGAAACACCAGAATGTAATTTCACACCCCTGAAGTTTCTCCAAAGCAGTAACCAGTCACTCCAAAAGTCAACTGCCAGTGACATTCTAGTGTCAGGTGCTTTATGAACCCAGTACCCAGAGCTTTGGCACCCAGTATACTTATTCTGAATTCATATCTATGTAACTATGTACACACACATTTATATTTGTTTCTTTCCTCTCTTATTCCTTTATCATGCAACATAAGATGTATTCACTTTTTATCATAGTATTTGGGTACTGTCAATTTTAAATCATTGTATTTCAGTTACGATATCAAAGGAGAAAGTACATATTGCTCAAGGGCATTCACTATGAAAGGGCCTCTTCTATGAAAGGAATTTGCATGTTTTTGGCTGCATACAAGATAGTTGTATCATGGTAGGTGGAATTATGACCTTGTTAATGTCTTTATTTGGAGATTAAGTATGGTTTAAGGAGTCGTGTACGAGTATCAAGTCGATAAGGGGTGGATTCGTGATGATTAATTGTATGTGTCAACTTGACTGGGCCTTGGGATGCCTAGATATCTGCTGGGTATGTTTCCAGAAGAGACTAACATCGGAACTGGTGGACTGAGTAAAGAAAATTGCCGTCTCTTCTGTACGTGGTATCATGTACCTTTGAAGGCCCTCACCAGACCCTTGAAGGCCATATGAGGAAGTGTTGATCTCCCCTGACTTCTTAGATCAAGGATGTGTTAACTCACATCATCTCACACTATGTCCAGAATCTTCACTGCGGAGTAGAATACTAGCCTAAGACTGTCTTCTTTGACCTACTATAACAGAGTACCATCTCTGTGCTATCCATTGCCTATTTGCCTTAGGGCAACAAGCTCTAGCTGGGCTCCCCATCCCATTCTGTCCCCAGGAAAAGGAGCAGGGCTCTGGAGTCAAGCTTAAGAGGTTCAAATCCTGGCTAATGGTGAACACTTTGTTAACCAATAACACTTATAGTAAGTGAACAGAGGCAGTGTTACTTCTCCTCTTTGACATGTAGTGTTTCTGTCTATAAACCGTGATTACTGACAACAACCTCATAAGGATATTGTGAGGATTAAATGAGATAATTCACATAAGTCTAAGTCTAGTTTAGTTTAGTTTAGTTTAGTCGGCACGCAATAACTGTTAGCTATTTATTAGAACGACTCTCTAGAAATCTGTCTCAATGAGGAGCTGTGCCTTTGCTCATCGACAGGACTTTATGTCACACTCAAAGAGGGTAAACACAAAGGAAGGCAAGGAAAACTAAGAACTGGAAAATGGGGAGGCTGTGGAAGTGGCCAATCAGGAAGAGCCAATTAAATAGTGGCCTGAAGCATGCATAAAGGGTCTCCCTGGACAGAATGGAGCATAGTGTATATAAAACAATTAAATGGGCACAGTTTAAACCTCTTAGGGCAAATCTAAGAAGGGGCATATTAAATGTATTCATAAAAATAGACAGACTTTGGAAAATATACTTAATTAAATGAAAGATTTGCATTGAAAACTAGTCTTTTTCCCAAGCTCATTAGAATGGCAAGTCAATGATCCCTTAATAAATTTAGAATGTTGCTTTTATTATGGTGGGAAGATGAGAAGACTGAAAAACTCAGTGCCCTAGCAGTAAATCTATGCCACATCTAGACCTCAAGCAGAACTCATGCATTCTAGGAGGTGAAAAAGTAGACTCTATAGGAGAATTCAAGAGACACAAGTGATATGCTTAACATATTCTAAATGTATTTGCAAAGAAAAATTTATTCTTTGCTGCTTTCAGTATATTGCCTGAAGCAAGAATAATCTCTTCCTCACTCTCTGGTTCACACTGGCTTTCTTTTTTTACATGCTGCCCTTCATTTGCCACAAAGATCTTTCGAATCTGTCATAAACACAGACACTCCCCATGCAGTATAATGATAAACTAGCTGTTACAAAGAGCTTAGAAACCAGACAGAGTGTTCCTACATATCTAACCCAAGTGATTTTCTGTGGCTTAACATATTTTCAATGGCAGTTCAACACATGCTTAACTCTAACATAGAATTCCTTTCACCAGCTTTGGAAAAAAATAATCAAAGAGACTATTGCTTCTGTGGAAGTTCTTGTACATGACTCCAGGGGAGTTATCCTTTCCCTCACTCCAACATGCTTTATGAGGTTGCCCCAAACTGGCTGCACTAAACCCCTAAAACGTATGACTCTGTGTTCACCACAGCCATGGAGGTTGGAAGAGTCCCAGGAGTCTTGGAAAGACAAGAAAGAATGCTTTACAGCCCTGAGACCATTAATTATCCTGCAGAGCACCTCAACAGGCAAAGCATTTCCCCTCCATGGTCTGCATTATTCCAGTCCCTTTCAAAGTGCAGCAGTACCCCCCTCATCCATGGGGGATACATCCCAAGACCCCCCATGGATGCCTGAAACTGCAGATACTATCACACCCTATATAGACTATGTTTTTTTCTATACGTACGTACTCATGATAAAGTTTAATTTATAAACTAGGCATCGTAAAAGATTAACACAAAAACTAATAATAAAATAGAACAATTATAACAATATACTGTAATAAAAGTTATGTGAATGTTGCTCTCTCTTTCTCCCAAAATATCTTACTGTACTATACTCACCCTTCTTCTTGTGATGATGTGAGATGATAAAATGCCCACGTGACAAGACGAAGGGAGGTGACTGATGAGGGCATTGTGACATAGCTTTAGGTTAGTACTGATCTTCCGACAATTTATCGAAATTGATCATCTGCTTCTGGACTGCAGTCGAACACAGGTAACTGAGACCATGGAAAGCGAAACTATAGATGGGGTGGGGGGTGGGGTGGCAGTTACTGTAGCATTTCCAGCAACTGTGACAGCCTCCATCCTTCAGAACTTCCGGATGTCCTCTGCCCTTCCACCTGGATCAAGCTTCTGACCAAGGAGACAATAGGGCCTCGACACAGGAACTGGCTGGCATTCAACTCTAGCTCAGCCTACTGCCACCTTACTATATGATTAAGATTTTGGGTTAAAAAAAAAAAGTTAGGTTTATGGTAGAACAAACCGGGATTGAATTCTGGCTCTACCTCTCACTAGCTCTAAGACCTTGGACAAGTTATTCAATTTCTCTGAGCCTCAGTTCCTCATCTATCACTTGAACTGAATAATATACCTACCTCTCTGAGTTTGTGGGAAAATTAAATGAGATAATTTATGTAAAGAATTCAATAAGCACAATAAGCAGTCAATACATAATAGCTATTGTTATAGACTTCTACTTTAGAGATGCAGAGTCTGACCTTCCCTCTCGCAAACATTCCTTCATTCATTAAATGACGATTGATACATTTCAGAAATTAACAAACCATCCACAGAGCTCCATCAGCTAGATGTGAGAGCTCTGGGTGCAAACTACATACAAACATTCAAATTTGAGAGTATTATATGCAAATATGCAAATTGGAGGACACTAGTGCAGTTAAACCCATCTGCTTCTAGTACCAAATTATCTTTTCCTGACCCCTAAGAATTATTTTACCAGACTGTTGGGTCTGGTCACATGAAAACCCAGCAAGAAAGTCAATCAGTAACTTATATAAGAAGATAAACAGATTACCCAAAAATACATCAAAAATTTTAACCTTACTAACGATTAAATAAATCGAAAATAATCCAATAACACCAGTATACCTATCCAAAATGTGAACATTTATTTTTTTTAAGTTTATTTATTTTTGAGAAAGAGAGAGAGAGAAAACACACAAGTGGGGGGAGGGGCAGAGAGAGAGAGGGAGACACAGAATCCGAAGCAGGCTCCAGGCTCTGAGCTGTTAGCACAGAGCCCAACACAGGGCTCGAACTCACAGACGGCAATATCATGATCTAAGCCAAAGTCCAATGCTTAACCAGCTGAGCCACCCAGGTGCCCCAACAATGATTTACTTCTATACAATCAGTAGGCTATAGCTATGCAACTGATCCCCATTGCTATGAAGGTGGAGGCTGAGAATAGTTTCAAACCAGACTTTGTCAGAAATGGCCTGATCTCAGAAGAGTAAGTATGGCAGAACAAGCATGGCCCTTTGAAGTCATCCTTTGAGTCACTGTCCAGCACGGGCTCAGGATGTGAAGGACAAAAGGAGATACATATTGTGCTGAACCTCCTAGTTTCTGAAGGCACATCCTACCAACTTGGCGAAACTGCAGTATTGTTCATTGCTATTATTTAGCACCCATAGAGTATTCTATTATTCTGGGGCATCCTGCCAACAATAATTAGTAACTTTCCTCATCATTCTGAACAGCATTGTTAGCATGATTAGCCTCTGAAATATACAAGAATATTATGAAAGCCAATGCCACAGCAGTCACAGGCAAAGCCAAAATTAAACTTATTTTCTGGCTTCTTGATTAATAGTTAGAAGTTTTATATAATATAGAATTTTCCTACTAGAAGTAAAAGATGCATTATTTATATATAAGATAAATAAGTTGGTTGTGATTTTCTCTCCTCTCAAATAAAAATTGTTGTGTATTCTTCTAATCAAATAATATGATTATACTGTCTGAGTTGCAATTAGTGTCTTCCTTCTCTTGCTTTCCTAGGATGGCTTGGTCTCTATTTAATTTCTTCTGATTATTTGTGTCCATGGCTCTTGCTGGCTTTTGTGTTAGTCATCTATTGCTGCATAACAAATTACCCCTCTAATTTAGAAGCTTAAGACAACAAATATTTATTATCTCACATAGTTTCTGAGTGTCAGGAATTTGAGTCATTCAGCTGGGTGGTTCTGGCTCAAGATCGCTTTATGAGACTGCACCCAGGCTGTCACAGAGTCTGTGGTCATCAGTAACCTGATAGCTTGACTACGGCTGTGGCTGTTGGCCTCAGTTCCTTGCTGGCTGTTGGCAAAAGGTCTCAACCCTCATCCTGTGGGGTCTCTTCATTGGACTACTCACAACATGGTACCAGGCTCCCCCCACAGTGAATGACCCAAGAAAGAACAAGGTTGTAAGACAGCAACCAAAATAAAAGTCACACAGTCTTTAATAGTCTCTTTTTTGACATAACATTGCTTCTATCATATTCTCTTGGTTACACAGAGGAACTCCAGTAAAACGTGGAAGGGAACCATACAAAGGCATGAACATTAAAACAGCATGGATTGCTGGGGCCATTTTGGATGCTGCCTACCACGGCCTTTAAAGAAAGTGTGATTTGTTTGTTTATCCAATGGTTTCTCCTTGTCTCAGTGGCGGTAAAGTCTTTCACATTCTTCCACAACCTAACCAGCAGCTGGATGATAGCCGAGGAAATGTATTTAAAGTACAATCTTCCAAAATAACTCTGTCTCAACTTAAAAACATGTTTTTAACTAAATGCATTTTGATCCTTTTTTAATTAGCTTCACTGGCCATAAGACTGTGGATCTGTTGACATCGTTAGAATTTTTGGTACAATTGGATTTCCAAGAGAAAATAGTAACACCATGCTAATAGGAAAAACCATTTAAAAGACTGGAAGGCAATGATACATAGCAATTAAGACTCAGATCCTAAGTCATGCTGGCCTGTGTGCAAATCCTAGGGCTGCCCTGTTCTTGCTATTTGACTTTGGACAAACTGAGCCTCAGAGTGTCAATTTCCTTATCTATAAAATGGGCACATTCTGAGCTCTGTTGCCTGAAAACCAGGCAAGTGCATAGCCAAGTGTGATCACTGTTAATAACAAGGCTTTTGTGTTTTGGTATAGAACCCACGCTGGCAAAAGGGTCTTTAGGAAGTTTTTTCCAACTTCATTGACCCCTCCCTCTCCTTTCATCTTAAGGAAGTTATTTAGTCCTTTTTGCTTTCTATAGAAGGGGGATGTTTCTTAAGAGATTCTTTATTTTCAACGTTCGAAGGCTATGACCAGCAAAGGAAAGCAGTGAATAGGTGTTTTATTTAATTTTTAAAATTAATTTCAAGAATCTGTCCGAGGCAGGCATTTCGAAGCTAGTCTGCTGTGGGCTGTGAAGGTTGTTCCCTCACCTTTCCCCTACTCTGTGCCCTGTCCCCCAGAGTGGAGCAAGTACGTGACCTGAATTGCGGTGGCAGCTTTCACGTGTAGAGCTGGCCTGTGGAGGTCCCAGGAGAGGTGAGTGGCTGCAGTGTACCAGGAGGCATCTATTCGTTACCAAGTACACCGATTCTCGCTGCTTAAGTCTTGAGCAAGGTCATTATCCTCAGTCTGCGATGCAGGGGTGCACGGCAGGCCCAGCTGATTGTGCACAATCCATTAGTATTCTGCACATTCCATCGGCTAAATTTGCCATTTCGTTTAGAATGCTTCTGATTGCACACTTTTAATACTCCTGGCCCCCTCAGAGAAACGCATGCCGCTGTTGGTGATCTGACAGGCAGCAGGGCACACAGTGACGCGTCTGTGATCAAACTAAAGGGGAAAGTTATTAAAACACTTGGCCGTCAACCACGAATTTGGTCAGAATCATTTAAGTCATAAAAGTGCTTTTACAGGCAAGAGCCAAAAATAAATAAGTAAATCAAGGAAGAAATAGGGGGGGGGGAATTTTCATCTCATAAGTTAGAATTTACTGAAAAGACTGCCTTTCTTCTATAATTATGTCCAAATAAAAGTAAATGAATGCAGACTTTTTTTTTTCCAGGCTACAAAATCATTATTGGGCCATTGATCTCGATATCTGCTCAAGGCACATTTGGCATCACATACTTTGCAAATGCCAGAAACGACATGTTTTAAAGTATGCACCTTTAAAAGATAATTAATATTTATATTTAATTATGCTCTTCTCAATATTTCTTCGATGTGATAGGCCAGAAGACATCTGAATTGCTACTTCACAAAAGAAATAAATGAGGGGCATTGTTTTATGGGCTGTGAAGGGAATGTAAAATTTGTACTCCTATCAGCAGACCTACTAAAAAATGGAAATTTATGATTTTTGCCCCCCAGAAAAACCTCATTAAGCTCCTTGAAGAAATGGAAACCTCATGAGCAGTAATCAAAGCATATGAAGCCTCCTGAGTGGTTAACAGAACCCACTTCATCAGACAATTCCACTGAGGACGGAGTTGCCCAAGGACATGCTTCTTGCGGAATGTATTATGAATTAAAATTCAGCTGCAGAGAGTGATTGAGCTAAAAAGCTTGAACAGTAGGATCCTTCCTGAGAACATATTGGCCTTCCATCATCGCCAAATCCCTAGGAACCATAAACAAGCAAGAGGCAGACTGATGATGCCATTCAGGGCAAATCCATGGACAGAACATTCCAGACAGATAGGCAGTGGAAAGCCCCACTGCTGAAGGTAAAGGCAGCTAGATAATACCACTCCTCAACAAGTCAGTGTGATTTTGAACCACAGTCTGTGTATGTATCAGCTTGGACTAAGCACGCCCTCTCTGTTTCCACCAAGAAGACCACTCATACATGAGCCTAGATACTACTAGCCTGAGGAAGGAACATCCAATAGAAAACATTAACAATACTTTGATTTTAAGGACATCCTGTAGGATGGTCCAGCTTGAGGCTGCTGTAACAAAGTACCACAAACCAGGTAGCTTAAAACAACAAAACATTGTGTCATAGTTCTAGGGGCTAGAAGTCTGAAATCAAGGTGTTGGCAGGATGGTGCTCCCACCGAAATCTCTAGGATGGAGTCCTTCCTTGCCTCTGCTAGCTTGGTATTTGTCAGTAATCCTTGGTGTTCCTTGGCTTAAAGATGCATCACTCCAACCTTTGCTTCTGTGGTTGCCTGGATTTCTTCTCTCCATGTGTCTCTGTCTTCACATGGTGTTTGCTTTTCTTATAAGGATACCAGTCATTTTGGATTAGGGCCCACCCTAATGACCTCATCTTAACTTGATTACATCTGCTAACACCCATTTTTCAAATGAAGTCACATCACAGGTACCAATGGTTAAGACCTGATATACCTTTTAGGAGACACTATTCAACCCACAACGGACCACTTTGGTTGAAGGAGGCTGGAACAATTCAGTTAGATGGATAGGATGCAGACTATGAGAGAATTCACTGCAGAACACAGAGGAAGAGACTTTTAGAAGAGTGTGGCCAATAGCAGTGGGTTGATTAAATTAAAACATCAAGTAAAATAAAAACCAGGTATCCATTGGATTGAACAGCAGGGAAGTTTGTGACTATGGAATGATCAGGGCTAGGACCATATTGCAATGGGTAACAGAGTGAGCAGCACATAAGGGCATGAAGACCATGAGTGTAGGTCAGTCTCAGGACATTTAGCTGTGCAGAGATCCGAGACAAGAAAGCTATGGGAGAGAACACCGATTCTATGCAGGGCGTTAGTGTCAAGAAGCTGGAAGCACATAGCATGTTTTGGCGCTTCTCCATACTGAATGGCCCTTGATTCATTCATACACCTGCCGTGGATGAAAACACTAGCACCTCCCTTTTGGTGGCAACGATTCTATTTGAGAGCATATTGCTCCCTGCTTATAATGTGGTAGGCAAGGTGTTTGAAAAGGTGGTTCCAACTGGGAGGGGCTTGTTAAGCATGCTTCAATGAAGACCACGCTTTCCTCTACAAACTGTCCCAAAAACTGACTCTGAGCAGCTAAGTTTGGCTAACTCTGTGACACTTGCTTGCATCAAGGGCCCAATAAACTCTCCTGTGATTTGCAGGTCACCTGTCTCTATCTGTCTTTCACTACCTGTATCAGTCAGGGTTCCCCAGAGAGAACCAACAGGATATATATGTACGTAAAAAATATTCATTTTAAGAAATTGGCTTAAAGGATTGTGGGGCCCTGGCAAGTCTAAAATTTGCAGGGAAGGTCAGCAGGCTAGGAACTCAGGTAAAGAAGCTGACGTTGCAGTAATAACAGAAAAGCAGCATTAGGATTTAGAAATGCAGAAATAGCATTTCTTCTCTGAGAAACCTCAGTTTTTCCTCTTAAAGCCTTCAACTGTTGGGATGAGTGAGTCTCCACCCTCATTATCGAGGGTCCTCTCCTCTACTTAAAGTCAACCGATTATAGATGTTAACCACATTTACAAATACCTTCACAGTGACATCTACATTCATGTTTGATTGAATAACTAGACATTATAGTCTAGCTACGTTGACACATGAAATGAACCATCACCTCCTCCTACAGACCTCTGAGAGGCCACAGCTTCTGAAAAAGCACACCCATTCTGTCCACAGCAATCAGGCTACTTTATTGCTACAGGCTTGGATTTAGGTATTTATAGAACAGTATTTTCAGAGAAAAATCTATGTGGTAAATGGAGTTAGTAGCCACAAATAAAACTATTTAAGACAACTGGTTCACAGAATTATAGACACTTGCGTTCTTTCTAAAACAGAAGTTGAACTATGATGTGCTTTGCTCATTCATGGTATAAAAACACCAGACCCTGCCTGTGGCAATTAGCTCATTTTCTTATAGTAACACTACCTATTACTATCTGGAGGTGTCATTAACCTCCTTTCTCCTCAGAGGAGAATTTAATACAAGGCAGCTCTGTCTCTCTTACCATTCAGTGGAGCATTTAATTATCAAAGGATCAAAAGCATCTTGTTAGTATGTGGCTGTGCAGTGTGGACTCCGAGGGAATTATGAAGGACAATTTAAGTGTAATTTCCTAAAAGAAAAGGCTGTCAACAAAAAAATTAGAACACAGAAGACGATAACTTCAGAATCATAAGCCGCTTATTTCCATATTTCTATCACAGGAAACTCTATTAGTGTAACTTACAACAGGAAAAGCATCCAAAGAAAGCCCGATTGTTTCTCATATGCATGCACTGAACATATGAAAGTGTCACCAATGGTGCTTACTCGAGAATGCCATATATTGTTATCAGCCTTTAACATTTCAGTTTAGGTCACGTATCAAAAGACTGTGGTAAATGGTGAAACACACACGCACACGCACACACGCACACACGCCTGAGCTTCCCCAAACTCCCGCAATTAAATGAGGTTTAAGATCCTTCACTCCCTAATCATATTCCTTCCACTCGGAAATGATTTTATTATAGCTTCTCTTGAGATTTTTTTGAAATTGAAATGACATAATATGCCAGCAGAAAGATAGAAACTCACAGTTGAATATACAAAGGTGTCATTTCTAACTCATCCTTCCAAGACAAAACGAGCTCGCCTTTGTTTAAAAGCTTGACGGGTTTGTGCAGGGGCTAAAACAATGCAGACAGCCATTTAACGTGAGCATTGGAGAGAAATCCGAGCGCCGCCTTTTCCTGTTTATATTTCTCATCTCCAACCCGAATATATGATTAAAAGATGTCACTCAATTACATTTCAGTTTTTCTGCCAGCTTCATTCATTACAAAATTTCAGAAATGTTCTGGGAAGGGTAATTTATTGAACGGATGTTGACTCTGCTGTTAGAAATTGACAAGTACCAGGAGCACATTTTGTTCTCTCTCAGAGTTCATTTATTTCAAAATATTGTAGTTTTGATAAGTGGACTGTGTTTGGGACTTTAGTGTGTCATCCAGAGTATAGTAATTCCTTCTTACAGTGATTTAAATGCTTTTATTACTAGGTCTTATCAAGGAAAAAAATGTGGGTTATATTAGTGAAGGGGATTATTTTTTATTACATAAATATTTTATGATATCTATTTTCCATTTCTTGCCCTGACACTTTATTGCTACCCACTCTTATTAATTCCGTGCTTGATATAAATTAAATGTGAGATTTTGATGTGTGTGGTTGCAAGGCCTTGAGGGCATAAAATCTCTTCTCTAAAATTACAATTACCTAACTTCTCCTAGGATTAATATGCCTAACCACAGTCCCTAAGCTATCCAAGAAAGGGATAATTTGGAAACATAGCAGTAGGCTTCAGATGTGATAACTCATAACCTCCTCTTTATGCAGTTTGTGGGAACTCCAAGAGAGAGTTCACCAAGAAACCTTTTATAAAAAGCTTGGGAAATTGAATTGCACTCAAACTCTCCACTGTTCAGAGGCCGGTGCTCTTGTCTGGGGACCTCATTACTTGCTGGCACCTCCGCGCGAGGCTAGATTGGGCTTGGGGACCCACACCATGGTTACCACTTGTTAGCAACTCGCAAGAAATGTGGGTATGGCGGCGGAACCAAGCTCTGCCTTCCTTGGGGACTTACTCAGGCCCTCCTCACCTTGGTTATCATCACAAAATTGATTCGACTGCTGCGGTTTTTCTAAGTTTCTCCCCAAAGAGAAAGGATAAACACAAGTAGAAATGCTTAAACCAACAGGATATGGTTAAGAACAATGAGGATGACAGAGTCATAGGGTAAAGGGAAAGAACACTGGAAAGGCAGGCTAGATCGGATGTCAGAAAGACACGAAGCTGAAAAGTGTGCATGTTTTCTGCAGGCTGTAGTTCCTTAAGTACCTTACAAATGCCATTTTATGTTATTTATTTATTTATTTATTTATTTATTTTGTCAGTATTTATTTATTTTGAGAGGGAGCACACACGTGCATTTGGGTGAGCGGGGGAGAGGGAGAGAAAGAATCCCAAGCAGGCTCTACACTCAGCAGGGAACCTGACTGGGGGGGGGGGTGGGGGGCTCAATCTCATGACCTCCAGATCATGACCTGAGCCGAAATCAAGAGTTGGTGGCTTTGGGGCACCTGAATGGCTCAGTGGGTTAAGCGTCCAACTCTTGGTTTCAGCTCAGGTCATGATCTCATGGTTTGTGAGATTGAGCCCTGCATTGGGTTCTGTGCTGACATCCGAGACCCTGCTTGGAATTCTCTCTCTCTCCCTCTCTCTGCCCCTCCGCTGCTCTCTCTCTCTCTTTCTCAAAATAAATAAATAAACTTAAAAAAAAAAGAGTTGGTTACTTAACGAACTGAGCCACCCAGGCACCCCATTAATGCCTTTTTAAAGGAAACAATTATCCCAGTGTTAACTTTATGAGATATAGATACATGTACATATATATATGTGTGTGTGTATATATATATGCACACACACATATATACATGTAATACACGCATATGTAAAACATATGCGTGTATTACATGTATATATGAAAATTCCCCGCTCGTGTTCTGCATGGTTGGCTGAAGCTCATGGTTAACCTTGCATTATCTTCATTATGGGGTCAGGGCTGAAGAAGAAATCCTTTTCTACAATATTGCTGGGCTCATGCCAGAAAGAAGGAAAGAAAGAAAGAAAGAAAGAAAGAAAGAAAGAAAGAAAGAAAGAAAGAAAGAAAGAAAAAGAAAGGAAGGAAGGAAGGAAGGAAGGAAGGAAGGAAGGAAGGAAGGAGAGGGTGAGATACGTAGTGGCTCTGAAAGCTTCCTCTTGAAAATGGCACATTCACGTTCATTCACATTCTATTTGGCTAATCAAGTGGTACAGCCAAATCTAAAGTCAGGAGGGTGGGACGTAGTTTTCCCACAAGGTCTGTGATGTGACCAGATAGTGGCTACATTCTCCCCACACTTTTCTCTACTGGAGCCATTGTACTGAAAACCTGCCTACAAACAGTTTACTGTCACAGCGTTTGGACTTCACATGGACCAAACTCATGACAAATTTCGTTCACTTCTGTTCATTTTTCATTAATGCATGACATTTAAAATCGTATAACTTGGTGCCAATTAGACCATAAAGAGATCTGCAACACAGACAGTGAAATTTTATGACAGTGATAAGACAGTCATTTAGATGTTCCGGGATATACTCATACTATTTTTTAAAATGATTTTTTTCGTTGTTATTAAAACACAAAATTCAGAAAGATCCCAGGCAACCTAAACCTCCCTCTTCCCACAAGAATGTCACCCCAGGGGTCTGGGAACACCACTATAATGTGGAAGGGAGCCATTGAAGAATTTCATGCCATCAACTCTTAAAAATCAAATTTATTTTTGAGAAAGATCACGCTTAGGAAACCAATGGGCACCAGTCTGGAGGCATGACAACAGGCTGGGTAAAGATGGGTGAAGGCCTGAACTTAAAGGTGGTATGAATAAGATGGAATGAAGGAAACTAAGTGTTTAAATGGCCAGCTATGAAATCTGGAGAAGAAAACTTTGAAGAAGCAGGGAGAGATGAATGGGGGATAAAAGGCTCACCTGAATTCAGGTACATAAAATCTCCATGCCAGTCTCCCAGAGCAAGAGGAACTCATCACAAATAAGTCTGTGGGTGGATGGTAAGTCACAAAAATCGGAAAGAACACTGAACAGAGTTAAAAAAAACAAAAAATCAGAGTTCCAGTTTCAGCTCTGCCACTCTCCAGCTTTGTCACCTTGGGGAAACAACAATCTGAGTCTATAAAGAGAAGATTCATGAGCAGTCCTGCCTATGTCACAAGTGTTTCCGACAGCAATACACGAGGAAGCACATGTAAGCAGTTTTACACTCAGTTCAACAAATACTTCTTAGGTATCTACTACACTGAGGGAGGAACTTGGAAATTTGTCAAGTGCTATACAAGCAGGTTACAAGTAAATTTTTTTCCCTGTTCCTTCTGTTCCTGGAGCCCGGAAAACCCAATAATAAAGTAATAGAATGGAAAGTTTTGTATGGAACTCATCTGAGCGGGAGCCAGGCACTCTTTCAGCATAAGGTAAGAATGTAAGCTGGAAAAAAAACTCATACATAGAAGTGTTCTGATTTCCTTTGGAGAGTCTGCTCTTCCCTGTTCCATTACACGCTTCGCGCCTGGGCTTCCACTTGTCCCTGTCAAGCTCATAACAGAAAACGGCCACCCGTGCCAGACGCTGTGGCACAGGAGGATAAAGAAACTTCAGAGGAAGAGAACTGACCACAAGGCCAAGGGATTGAGCGGAGGAAGCAGAAAAGGAAAGAAGAAATGCGTCAAAGGGGGCGCTTTCTGCTTCTGAATGGGGAGCAGTCAGGTAAGGCACCTGGAGAGTCCAGGAACAGAGGCCCCAGACAACACGTAGGTAAGTCAGTATGAGAAGGGACTCCGTACTGGTCAGATTGTTGCTGGAGGCAAAAAACGGCTTGAACATCCTTTGGGGGTCTGTGTGTGTGTTTGCTCAGCTGAGGAAAGGCTTAGCCCGCTGCCTTCACACTTCCTCATCCCAATCACCAGAAGATACCTGGAATCTGACAGGAGAAAAGACCAGGAAGCAAACAAGTCATGTGGGATTTATCACTAGCTGACCAGTGAGACATTCTTCTGAACTTCTCCTTCCCTCCCACCAAGACAAGAAACACAATGTTACTTACGCTATTCTTTTAAATCCACCCCTCTGCTGTAGCCCGATGGACTCTCCTTAAAGTTCAGAAACCACTAAACGTTGACCTGAGCAAAGAACAAAGAGCTTCTTGTGGGAAAGCAGGTCTTAGAACAGCATTATGATTTGTCACTGTTTGATGAGTTTTATCTTCTATATTTTGATTCCTGACTTTCCTGCCATTTTCTGAGGCTTTCAAACTGAAAGTAAATGTGGGTTATTGGCTTCTAAGCCTTGTTAAAGGAAGTATTAAAAGGAACTGTGGTTAAGCTACTGGCCTTCCATCTTACAGAGGGCAATTCAGCTACATACAAGGACACATTGTGGACTTAAAGTAAATCAGATTCAGCAACTTTTTAAAGGTGGATTTGAAATCTGCAATGGTAGCCAGGGAATTAAAACATTGGAGAATACTGAGGCAGACACAGAAATCATAATATTTATCAAATCTTACGTCACCTTACCCTTCCAGTACAAAAGGTCGCATAATATTATCCTTGAGCAAGAAAGAATGTTGTTCAACATCTGAAATGAAACACCAATATGGCTATACTACTTTGCAGGAGTTTTACAAACATTATTGTAACAACAGTGTTCTCTCAAGAACGTTAAGACCACTTTTCCTTTTCTTAGATGGGCAACCTAAAGGACTATCTTCTTCCTCAACACCTTCCAAAGCCTCAAGCCCCAAATTGTGTAGGTCCTAGTTTATCAGTCCAGAAACCTACAAGAACAAAGCTTCTGTTGACTATCTGTAATAGCCCATTAGCACCTGTGGTTTCAGGAATGCTTGACATCCCTATGAGGCAAGTAACTCACAAACAGTTATTAGAAGATTGGATTAAGAGAAGTTGAGTGTGTTAACGAATGAGTGGTGAGCAGATCTAGTTGTTATGGTTCCCAGATTGGTATTTTATCTCCTGGGATAAATCACACTGCCAGCATAGAACTCTATTTTAGAAGATCAGATGCCACCACAGTGAATGGAGGTTAATTCTAAGAGGTATCAATTTTAAAGTTGGGTCCTGAAAAAGACATGAAAATATCTAAGTAATCCAATAAATTTAACTAGTGTGAGGCTATTGACTGAATAATATGGCTCTCACTGTAACATGTGTGTATGTTTAACCTCATATATGTGTCCTTTGAAAATCTGTGTAGATATAATTTTTTTTAAGTTTATAATTCAAGTTTTATTTTAAATATCCAAGGGGAACTCACCATTGAAAGAAGGAAGCCTCTTTTGCACAGGTCTATCCTTTTTAGAACTTGAATCCTCACTCTCTCGTTTGGAGGCTTTAGAGTCTCAGATTTAGAACATTTGTGTTTCCTGATAGCAGGGCTTGCCCAAAGTTTGATTTAATAGGAAAATAATATTTCGTAACAGTTCATGTTTGGCAGATGGATGAGAGTTGAATATATTCATGAAAGGCTTTTACTTGTATTGTAGGCAATGGTATGAGAGCAGTAACTGATACCAAGGCAACATTCTTTTTTCTACTAGATAAAATCTCATAAACATATTTTTAGACCGTGCCCATCTGCTCCCATGGCCTTAAATTGTTAGGCGTGTCTTATATGCATGGGTTGGCTCTCAGAGAGTTATCTCTTTCACAGATATCTGTCTAATTGGTAGCAGCTGTTAATCAAGCACATTGTCACAAATCCTGTAGTGTAGCATTTATCCTAAAGGTTTGTGGATTTTTACATTTTGAAGAGAAGCCATATGCCTTAGGCAGCATGGAATGGAGTAGATTTCAAGTAATTACATTGAGTCAATGTAATTTGGCCTGAAATATCTGATTTGAATGTTTATGTTGATCAAACTCCCTGGGAAACTGTCAGGGCTTATCAACACTTTGTGCTGTTCACACATAACCTAAGAGGAAACGTCCCTTTAACACTCTGGTTATAGGCCTTGGGAACAGAGAATTGAAACATAGCAGCATGCTGTCAGCGGAAGCTTGGCTTCAGCAGTCTGGGGCTTGAATCCACATCCTATCATTAATTCGTTAAATTACTCAGCCACCTTTCAGTGTCTGGATACACGTAGCGCTGTGCTAGATGCTGGGATACCAAGGTAAGTGAGCCGTAATTTAGCCTCAAAGGCTCCCGTCTACTGGGGGACACTTCAATCACCGGGGCACAACAAGACCAGGCTGATGCTCCAAGACACCCAAACCCATAGGCCCCTATATCCTCCAAGCCTTCTACCCTAAAATCTGTCAGACCAGGTTGAAACTACCTCAAGTTCAAGGAACCAAAATATCCACCCTTGGGTCCAGCGCCTACCTTCCAATAGGAGACGGTCAGTACTAAACCCATTCAATCTTCTCATCCCAGTTCTTTTCCGTCAATGCCCAAGTCTAAGCTTCCTGCTCCTTTAATCTATTCTGCAGACATTACAGTCGCTATAATACTCTGTCCTTCCTTATCCTCAACTTGATAACCTGACCTGTCCCTCCCCTGAGCTCTCTGAGTCCCCTCTCTGTTATCAGACTGCTCCTACCACCTCAACCTACCCTGCAGGGACTTCCTCCACTTCCTTTCATGAACGGAAAGCTGACACTCCTCAAATATATCCACTTCTATATAGTTCTGTCAAATGAGGCTCTTTACTCTCTCTCATACACCAAGCACCCAGGGTTGGTGGTATGCTTTATGCTCCCCCATGCCTTAACCCTTCAACCTCTTAAACATGCCTTAACCTCTTAAACATCTTCAACCTCTGTGGCAGACTGCATTTCCCAAAGGTGGCTGTAGCAATATCCCCCATTTCAACTGTCACCTTGCCATGGGGACGGGAACTCCCTCATCCTCAGCAAATGTACATGCATCTGCCTCATCTGCCTTCCCTCTCCTTCTACTTTGGAGTCCATTCTTGTATCCATTCTCTTCTCATTCCTGCATTTTAGGCTTGCCCCATCTAGTGAATCCTTCCCAATGCCAATAGCGTTTACACATTTTCATGTTTGGGGGCACCTGGGTGGCTCAATCAGTTGAGCATCCAACTTTGGCTCAGGTCATGATCTCACTGTTCGTGGGTTTGAGCCCCACATCAGGCTCTGCGTTGACAATGCAGTCTGCCTTGGATTCTCTATTTCCCTCTCTTTCTGACCCTCCCTGACTTGCTCTCTCTCTCTTTCTCTGTCTCTCTGTCTCTTTCTCTCTCAAAATAAATAAAGTTTTTAAAAAGTCCATGTTTTTGCAAACTTAACAAAAAAAAAAAGGTACTTGATTGTCCAACCTCAAAGATAGCCTCCCTTATAGCCATGCTTGTCAAGAGATGTTTATCCTTGTTTTTTCTGTTTCCTCACTTCCTTCCCACTCTGAAGCCAGCCCCATTTGATTTCCATCTTACTGACTCACCAAAAGAGCATTCACTAAGGAAAACACAGACCTCTGTAGTGCTCATTTTTGTAGATATTTTTCAGTCTTTGTTATAAATGGTGCCAGATCTAGGGATATAGTTTTAGGGGTGAAAATAGGGACAGAGATCCTTCAAGGAGAAATCCTGAATACCAAGAGAGACAGGGGGAGGGAGAGGAAGAGAGAAGACCCAGAAAAAAGAACTTCAGAGAAGGCTAACACACGGAAGGGATGAGAAAAAAAAAATCTGAAGAAGACTGAGAAGGCATGGTTACAATATAAGTAGAGATCAATATTATGGAAGCCAAGTGAACAATAATACATGTGTTATTGCTTATATGTATTCATGTAGTGCTCATGTATGACTGAGACTGAGAGGGTCCACTGGATTTAGGAAGTAGGAAGTGGATGGCGACCCAAGCACAACAGAATAATGAAGCAAAAGACTGATTAAAGACAACAGGAGGGGTGGCTGGGTGGCTCAGTGGGTTAAGCATCTGGCTCTTGATTTCAGTTCAGATCACGATCTCACAGTTCATGAGGTTCAGCCCCACATTGGGCTCTGTGCTGACAGTGCAGAGACTGCTTGGGATTTTCTCTCTACTCTCTGTCTCTCTCTCCCCCTCCCTCACTCTTGCCCTCATAAGCTCTCTCTCTCAAATAAATAAAAATTAAAGAGGAAAAAAAGAAAAAAGAACAGGAATGGAGACACTCTTTTAAGAAGCTTACCTATAAAAGAAAAAGAGAGCAGGGTGCCTGGGTGGCTCAGTCATTTAAGCATTGACTCTTGGTTCCTGTGCAGGTCATGGTCTCATGCTTCATGGGTTCGAGCTCTGCATCAGGCTCTGCACTGAGAGTGTATAGCCTGCTTGGGATTCTCTCTCCCCCCTCCCCCGCCTCTCCCCTGCTCTCTTTCGAAATAAATAAATAAACTTAAAAAAAAAAGAAAAGAGAGAGATGAAGCAGCAACTAGCACTCTCTCTGCACCTGTTTTCAATTCTGTGAAGTAGTGAGAGTAATCACTTACTTGGCGGACTTATTGTGAAGGCTAAATTAGATGAGGAAGAGAAGATGTATGGCATGTAGCATATGCTCCATAAATGATAGCTATTGTTATTAAAGGATGAACATGAGAAATAGGGTACCTTTGCAGTTGGCAAGAAGAAACTAATGGGGAGGGGTTGAAGATAACGGGTGCAGGAGAAAAACGGTAAAGAGAGGTCCTGTGACCCTACTAAATGAGATCGAGCAGGTAGGTGGAGAAGCTGCCTTGACCAGAAAGAAGGGAATATCATGGCCCCAGACTGAAGAGAAGGGGAGAGGGACAAGTGTTGCTACAGAAGGCTGCCTCTGGAGGGAGAAGAGCCGTGAAACTGAAGTGTGTGACTGAAAACCTGGATCTATTAGGCAAGTACATGGGGAGGTGATCTGCTGATAGTAAACGGGTGGGGGAAGATAAGGGGTGTGAGTAGGATAGAGTAGTTGCCAAAAGGAACAGGACACAGTGCTGACCAAAGACAATTTAAGTAGGTGGGCATTGCTGAGGGGGTCACTGAAACTGGAAACCAGAGATGTGCAATGGCCCCAAACCGCACCGCAGTGATCCTTGCTCTCATTGCCCTGGGTTGATCCATGCATTGCCCATCTTCCACCAGGAAACACAGACTCCCTGAGGGTAGGATCTGTGTGGATCTTGGTCACCACTACATCCAGTGACTGTGCAGAGTAGGTGCTCAATAAATACCTATTAAAAGAACAAACAAATGAATGGATATAGAAATGCAAAAGGAAAATCATAAAGTTGTGTGGGTTTTGGATGTGTCAGATGGAAGAATTAGGATGGCAAAGAAGCGAGGGAACACATAGGAAAATTATGAGAATCTGTGGTGCCTGGGTGGCTCGATCAGTTGAGAGTCTGACTCTTGATTTCAGCTTAGGCCATGATCTCACCGTTTGTGGGTTCGAGCCCTGCAATGGACTCTGCACTGGTAACAGAGAGCCTACTTGGGATTCCCTCTCTTCCTTTCTCTCTGCCCTTCCCCTGCTCACATGCACGCATGCTCTCTCTCTCTCTCTCTCTCAAAATAAATAAATAATCTTTAAAAAGAAAATTATGAGAATCACATAAGTGAATCAAACTATTACTGGAGATATTAAATCTAGGACATGTCCAAAGGACTGAAAAATTAAAAAGAAATGGAGACCAAAGTCAAAGGACCTGACGGTCAAGGAACTATGAGAACAGAGTAAAGTTTTCGTCATTTTTCTAGCTTTAGTACCATAAAACAGACTGAAAACAAACCATACTAGATATCTCTCCTCCCAGGGTTATTTGTACTCATCTTATCTTCCTGGAGGGTAGGGACTGCACCATACTAATTTTAGGTCAATGGTTTGCACATAGATGGAACTCTGTTGAAGCGAATAAAAGATAAGGGAGAATTGCCTATTCCCCTTCACTCAGACGCGCCACGAAGCCAGAATTGTCAATCAAAGGTAATTATATGAAAATCTGTCCCATTCATGTTCCAAGGGAGGCTAGCCAAATGTTAAAAAAATAAGAGATTAGCAATTAATTTAGCAGCAGAGATGATGTCAATGACAGATTGCCTCAAATATCAGTTCTATGATTCCTCCCTTTAAATGACTCTTTGTTAAAGGTAAGATACAAAAAAGACTTCAAAGTTTAAAGTTTTACAAATATTGAATCAAAAAGATACACCTGGGATGAATTATCTCAATTATCAAAGTACCTGGCCAATTGGTCAGCGTATCCTATCCTCTCTCATCCTCAGTTTTCTCATATCTAAAGTAGGGGGATTAACAGTACTATCCCTCCAGGATGTTTGTAAAGACCTTAGCATAGGGCCTGGCACATAGTAAACATTTAAGAAATGAAAGGTATAGCTATAATTATCCATGAGAATGATGCAAATCCCAGGCCTCCTAACCTACCTCCCTATACCCAGTCATCCACAGGGACAGCAACTGAAAAGTTAACTCTGGCCTTCCAGTTCAATATGAGAGATAGAAAATAGGCATTGACTTCTCCTCCCCCAAACCCAATGAATCACAGTAAAGAGGCGTAAGAAGAAATTCACATGGGGTGCCTGGGTGGCTCAGTGAGTTAGGCATCTGACTCTTGATTTTGGCTCAGGTCATGATCTCATGGTTTCTGGAAACGAGCCCCATGTTGGGCTCTGCACTGACCATATGGAGACTTCTTGGGATTCTCTGTCTCCTCTTCTCTCTCTGCTCCTCCCCCACTTGTGCTCTCTCTCCCTCTCTCAAAATAAATAAATAAATAATTTTTTTAAAAGAAATTCCTGTGTGAAAGCCCTAAAAAAATGGGAAGGGTGTTAGTTTGCTGGGGTTGCCATAACAACATATCACAAACTGGATGGCATAAACAACAGAAATTTATTTCCTCACAGTTCTAGAAGCTATAAGTCCAAGACTGAAGTGGCAATAAGATTGGTCTTTTCTGAGGGCCTCTATTCTTGGCTTGTAGATAAGCATCTTCTCCCTGTGTCTTCACGTGGTCTGACTTCTGTGTCTGGCATGCCCAAATTTCCTCCACTTACAAAGGCACTGGTCAGATTAGGGCCACTCTAACGACCTCATTTAACCTAAAGAGCTTATTCCCAAATACAGTCACATTCTGAGGTACTGAAGGTTAGGGCTGCAACACATGAATTTAGTGTGGGGACACAATTCAGTCCATTAAAGGAATACAGGTAAGAAGGAAAAAAAGATATACATAAATTTTTGGAAAACAAAACACAGTTGGAAACCAGATGATGGATAATCCAGAGTGGAGACAGACATGGGTCAGAGAGGGGGATTCCAGAGGATTCAGAGATCATTGACGGGGGAGAAAATAATACAAAATAGAATTTAAAAAAAAAGATATACAGAAATCAAGGAAAAATATTTTTAAAAAATTGAATGAAAGAAAAAGGAAGGAAACAAACCAGGACAGTCAATAGCATTCTAACAGGAGTTCCTGAAGATGAGGACAATAAAAGTAAAGGCATGGGGATTATCAGAGAAACAACAGAAGAGAAATCTTCCAAAAGACCAGTCTTCGGACTGAGAAAGTCAGACAGCACTGAACTGAATGGAAGAAAAAGACTCGCAAAACTCCAGGACATCAATAATGATGAAAAAGTTGCCCAAATTTTGAGAAATAAAAATCAAGTTACTCACGAAGGAAAGAGAATCAGGTTAACGTGCTACTGCCTATCAGCGACCTTGAAGTTTAGTAAAAGAGGGACCAAGGCCTCTAAAGTTTGAAAGAATGGTCTTGACCCTAATATTTGGTATAAATAAATAGAATTCTCTATGCAGAAAAATTCTAATGGAGTGCAAAAGTGAAATACAGACTTTCAGACATATACATACTCAAAGTCTCCCTCCACGAATCGTTTCTTTACAAAATAATTTTAACAGACTCTTAACTATAGAGAACAAACTGATGGTTACCAGAGGGGAGGTCTCAGGCAGGGGGGTGATGGGTGAAATATGTGATGGGGAGTAAGGAGGACATTTGTGATGAGCACCAGGTGTTGTTTATGAGTGTTGAGTCACTAAATTGTACACCTGAAATTAATATTACACTGTATGTTAACTAACTGGTATTTAAATAAAAACTTGGAAAATATTGTTTAAAGGTGGGGATGTATTTGTGCAAAACAAAGAATGAAAAGAATAGGCAAAGAGGGGTAGAGGCAGAGAGAACTGTAGGAACATGAATTGCCTGTGTTAGCTATTTTTAAACCCTTAAGTAAATGTAATAAATTAAGATATAGACACTTAACTATATGATTTGAAAGTATGAGCACTACCAGTAGATTATCTGAAAAAAGAAACACATGGAAAAACTAAATTGGGGGCAGAGCAGGATTACTGTTGGTTAGCTAAATTCCTCAATCCCAAACAGGAAGATAATAAAGATAAATGTGGCATCATGCAGTTAATTACTAAAAGAAAAAGACACACAAATAATCAGAAGAGGTTATCTTTGAACTTGGAAGGATAAATAGAAAATGCAAGAAGGGCCGTGGGTAGGTCAGTAGGGGAAGACTTATTTCTATCATCTGCACTATCTGAATTTTATCTCCATGTAAGTGTATTATTTTCATAATAATTAAAAAGGAAACTCTTCTCAAAGATTCCTAAATCTCAAAACCACCCCCCTGAATCACAGTTATATCCACCTGCACTGGGCTTAGGGACATTCTTCAAATAGCTACATGCTCTCCACCTGGAAGAAATGTCATCAACAGTGAAAAACTGGACACTTGTATGTTCAGCAGCTTATCTAATACAGCCTTTTCCTAGCTAAGCAATATTTCATAAAATGTTGATTATGGTTCTATTCTCTACCCTATCCCCACTCCTTTTTTATTCCCATCTTTTCTTTTTTTCTGGTCACATTGCTATGAACTCACACATTCTGTGTAATCTAATTATGAAATATCTTCTCACAAAAACTCATTAGCACCTTTAGTCTGCAAAATACATCAAATCTACATCTTTCTAATAATCAAGTTAACAAATGTGATAGTATTTTTTAAGTGCTGTATTTCACACATATGTGTATGTAAGTCTATGATATAACATAGCTACAATTTCCATCGTAAATGAGTATCAGAGGACTGACTGGAATAACGCTTTTATTCAGGACCTCAAATTGAATCACCACGGCATCACTGTAATTCACTCCCCTCTGCTGAAAGTGGAGGGCAAAGGTTAAGCTTTCAGAGGTCCCTTTGCTCATGTTTGTGCTGGTTCCTCTTGGCCATCTTGCCCAAGAATCTCACTGATAAGGGTCATTTTTCCACTTGCCTATTGTAACACCGTCAATAAACTTCAACCTCACAGTAAATAAACTGAGGTCTCTCTGTTTCCAATACCCTGTACAATGAACAATTGAACTTTAGACATAACTGTTCTACTGCTTTTCTGACTGAGAAAGTCCATAAGCAGTAATATAAGACTTTTGCAGTTTTGCCTTATTGTACTAGTTTCCTATCGCTGTTATAACAAATTACTGCAAACTTAGAGGCTTAAACAGGGCACATTTATCTTACTGTTCTGTAGATCAGAAGCCAGATATAGGCTCACTAGACTAAAATCAAGATGTCAGCAAGGTTGCATTCCTTTCTGGAAGCTCTGAGGGAGAATCCTTTCCCTTGCCTTTTTTGGCTTCTAGAAGTTGCCCACATTTGTTGATTTATGACTCCCTTCTTCCATCTTCAAAGTCAGCAATGAATGAGTCCTTCTCACATTGTCATCTCTCTGATTCTTCATAGCTGAGAAATGTTTTCCACTTTTAAGAATGCATGTCATTAGGTTGGGCCACCTGGTTAATCCAGGATAATCTCTCCTTTTCAAGGTTCTTAACCTTCATCACCCCTTTTGCCTTCTACATAACATATGCACATGCTCTGGGGATTTGGGTATGTATATCTTTGGGGGACCATTATTCTGCCTGCCATTCTTATCAATTGTTATTCTTTGATGCCCTGGACAGATTATTCCTGTAAATGAGAATGAAAGCATGATCTTGATTTAGGGACCAACATTTTAAGTACTTCAAACACTTATCAGAATTACATATTGATAACCAGGACTCTCAGTGAAGGAATCTACAATTCTAAATGGCATAAAAGAAATTCACATACCACACCTGATAACTTACACAAATATAACTTAATAGAGTGTGACTTTGAGTCTACGGATGTCCGTTATAGCAGAGAAGAAATAAACTAGGCTCATGGCAGGGACTCGGTACATTAAAGGGGTTGTGGGAGGTGGGAGATTTTATATTCTTTATTTTATTTTTAACACAATTTTTTACTGGGTATAAAATGAATATATGTTCATTTTGAAAAACTTGGGAAATATATAAAGATGTACTAAAAAAAAAAAAAAAAACAAGAAAACTGTAAATCGTCTCATCTCTTCCAAAATTCTTATTTAGGTTCACATTCAATAGATGACCATTGATAGCACTTGTAACACCACCACCATAATAACGTCCCCAGATATCACATTTTCTACATTAACACTGAAGATTATTTAGACTCAAATGAAACAACTTTTAAAAGACTGAAGATCAGGGCGCCTGGGTGGCTCAGTCGGTTAAGCAGCCGACTTTGGCTCAGGTCACGATCTCGCGGTCCGTGAGTTGGAGCCCCGCGTCGGGGTCTGTGCTGACTGCTCAGAGCCTGGAGCCTGTTTCAGATTCTGTGTCTCCCTCTCTCTCTGACCCTCCCCCATTCATGCTTTGTCTCTCTCTGTCTCAAAAATAAATAAACGTTAAAAAAAAATTAAAAAAAAAAAAAAAAAGACTGAAGATCACCTTCAGTTGATTCTCTCCGCTTGACAATCTAGCTTAGTCTAATATCTCAACGCCTCCAGAATTGACTTGCCCAAAAAAACAAGCAGTTGGTAAGAATCTTGAAATGTGACCACATCGAGGCTCTTACAACAACAATAATAAAGATTTATGGGGTATTTCTAACGTGCCAGGTGCTGGTCTACATTTATTAACTCATTAAATCTTCACAGCCACCTATGGGGTCGGTGCTATTGCCACTCCCTTTTTACAAATGAGCACAGGCAGACACCCAGAGATTAAGTGCCTACTCAGGTCACTCAGTTAGTATACAGCAGTCCCGGGGCTTCAGACCCCTGCTCGCAACTTCGATTTATTTTTCCAGCATCCCTGAAGCTCCAGGATGTCTTGCTCTTTGCTTCCCATCAATGCATCAGAGACCAGAAAAGACAGATATTAGAAAAACCGCATCTACCTCAAATTACAGAAGGAAAGGTCTTTAATGGTGTCAAAATCCTAATAGCGGCTAACATTAGGAGTCACTGTGGGCCACGTGCTGCCAGATGCTTTATCTCATTTAATTCAAACAACTGTTTCATAAGGGAGGAGCTATTATTGACACCATTTCACAGATGAGGAAGTTGAAACTTAAAGAAGTTCAATAACTTGTCCATGGCCACACAGGAGGCAGAACCATGATTCCACCCCAAACCTCAAACTCCCGGGCCTGCCCTGTTAGCCAATGCCTTTTATGTGATTCTGTGCCTGTCCCAGTCCTGTTCCGTAATTTTATGGATAAAGACACAAAAGGCACAGTGATGGACCACTTCAAAATTCAAAATAAAAACCAAAATTAAACCTGACGGCCTGGAGTGATGTACAAAGAGAAGAGAATGGAGATGTCAAGCCATGCCCCAAGGGCCTCAAAGTAGTTCACCATGCTACTGGAACCTATGAGAAGCTGGAATCTAGGAGGGCTACTGAAATATAAAGTCTATCTAAGACAAGATAATTTGACAAAGATAATTTGTAGTTGCAGAGGGAAGGTGTGGGGAAGGGCACAGTCCTAAGCTGGGGAACAAAACCAGAGATCTGATGGCCCAGTCAGTAGAGCCCTCCCCCAAAATCTGAGCACAAAGAGGCTAGACTGTGTGATATCATAGGTATATCTATGAAAGGAGTCTGAGGAAATGGAGAAGGGGAAATCAAGTAAGTAAACAAAAACAGAAAGGCTACAAGAGCTGATTTCAAATATTTGGAAGACTAGCTATTGTGTATAAGTGGAATTAACTCCAGGGAGGTAGCTTAGGGTCAACAAATATATTTTAGAGAGATTTTGATGAGCAGGTAAATTTGGTTGGGCAGAAGGAAGACCTGCAAACAAAGTTGTTCAAAATGGAAATTGTAGTATGTTCCCTCCTCACCTGGAATATTCAGCCGCAGGCTTCATGACCACCTGCTGGGAATGACATAGAGGGCCCAGTGAATGTGTGGATTGGGTAGGGGATCAAAGGGGAACCATTTGCTTTAAGTTTATTTTCATCTCCACAGCTCTGTGATTTCATGAAATGGGCACCGGCAACTATAGCTAGGAGGTAAGAAAAAGGAGGCAGGACATCAGTAATGGGAAAACATGAGGGGGACGAGTTTCATAAAGATGGGAAGCTTGATTTCTATCAGTCGTAGGGCTCCTACCCACTATAAGATTTGCAAAGAGTTTTTTGTTGTGGCTTTCATCTGAGAAAAGGAAGGGCTCAGTGTTGTTTCCTAGTTCTCAGGAATTACATTTCTGCCTAACTAATTGTCAACCTGATTATTAGGTTGTAAATATGTTTCTACCTGTATTGTGAAATAAAAGTACATTTTGATGGATGTCAGTAATGAATGGAATATATTGGCCCCAAAACAACTCCAGGCTGTTGGGAGGAATGGAATCTCAGAAAAGGTGGGTGGCCACTGGAGATTTGGAAAGAAACAAAACACCTTCAGAATCCCTGGGATCTGGCCTTTGGAAAGTTGTCAAAATTATACCTTTGAAATGCAAAGATTCTATCAGGGGTTTAGTTTTTGTTCACTTTCAGTGACTACAACAAAAAATTAAGGCAATGCATTCTTTTATTGAAAGGCTATAATTTGCACTTTATTGTCTGGCATTCTTGATAGTGTATTGACAGTGAAGCCAATCTCACGTGTAAATGTGGCTGTATGCACACCCGGAACACCTTCCACATTGGGAACACATGTAATTTTGCTCTGCTAAGTGACCGCATGTTTCTAGGATTTGTCTTGTTGGCAGCTCAGTCTCTATGCTTTGCTAGGTATATATTTCTTTTGTTCAATGTGTGCCACACATTTCTGATTATAACATGGAGCTTAGGCTGCAAAACAAAAATTCGTGCAAATGTTTTGCCATATGGCCTGAGGCCATGCTGAAACATACTTTTATTACAATTTTTTCTACCTTCTTCTTTCGTGGTTTTGGAATCATAGCTTGCTACTAAGTAATTAGCTCAGAAGTCTTATTGTAATTTGTCTTCCTTCTTTGTCTAGATAAGGGGAAATGAATTATACGGAGTATCATTCTGATTCCAGCCAACTTGTGGGTCAGAGAGTCATTGCTGTGATCTTACTTCATGACAAATGACAAATAAAAGGATGCCAGTAAAAAAATGGCACTCATATTTGATGGGATATCACTGCCCCCATTAGATTTTTGGCCATAAAATAGATGAGTACCTCGAGCTATGGTGAAGCTTAAATATAATATACATAAAGTACTTCAAAGCTTGGCACATAATAAACACTCAGTAAAAAAGGCTTATTGCTAAAACCAGCAACTGAGCAAGGTGTCCTTGTTTTACATATTCATAGACTTAATCTCTATCACAGAGCTTATCACACTAATGTGTTGTGCTCTCTTTATTTATCTGTCTCCCCATGCAACCAGACTTCATGTCTGTATCCCAAGCATATAAATCAATGTAATTTGTTGAATTGCAAATTGTAGAAGACTTGCCTTTGGACTCTTAAATCAATCAACAGTTATGCTGACATCTAACTCCATTGGCTCTCGAAAGATTAGCAATATTTCTTGTTCACATTTTATAAGTATTCTTTTTATTGATTCAATCAAAACATAAATCAAAGTTTTTAAAATATTTGGATATAATTATACTCTCACATACATTAATGAAGTAAACTTCACAGTTACAGACTGGTTATTCTGGAACTCACAGTACAGTTCTGCAACATATAGAGTATATGGTAGTTGACCATGTCCATGCAACTATTATGTCAAACCACTGAACTGGACAACAAAAAATCTGAATAACAGACTTCCTTCCTGGTCAGGTCTGGGGAGACCATGGAGACAAAATTCAAAAAAGTCACAGAACCTGGAAAACAACGTACAGGGAAACTAAGAACAAAACCAGTGATTCCTTAACCTTAACCTAGGTATTATAGATAACCCAGCCACTAAAAAAATAAATAAATTTCTCTACCAAAGTATTAGAATGCTCAAGAAGAATAAAGAATAAGATCTTACAAAATGTGGCAGATTCAGTATGCAGTGGTGTTAAAGCAGGTGGGTAGAGGGGGAATGATTGGGACAAAAAAAAAAAAAACACATCCTGGTTATGCCAATAAAACCCCAATTCCACTTTCACCATTAGCTCACATGCCATTAAAGATTCTAAGAAATAAATACATATTTTCTCCAAGTGGATGAGCTTTGACCCAGATTTTTGGGCCACAACTTTTCTCATTGAGTTCAGATGAAGACCATTGCCTATTTTGGATAATAATACCATGGTTTCTATCCTGCCACTCTCAACCCTGCCTTAGCAGAAAGACAGAGACCAAATCCTACTTGCCCAGTACCATTACCCAAGTCCTGGTTCATGAAAAGATGTAGGCAAGAAGAATTTTAGCCCAAGTGGACTAACATAAATGTATAATGAGCATCAAAAATATTTTTAAATCAAAAGTTCTCCTAACATTTTTAAAATCAAAATACCTGTATAATTTATATACGGTTAGTCACATGTTATTTAATTGCCTGTCACAAAGAGGAGATTGTGTTCTCAAAATGTAATTTCCAGAGGATTACAAAGTATGGCAAGATGCCAGTCACTGAGTTGGTTTCCCTGTAATAACCAGTAGCAGGCTTGCGATTTTACAAGGACAATTATGCTTCCCAAGGCCAGTCACCTACCCCACAGAAAAGCCTGCCGTTCCCAAGCAGCATCCATAGTTATGCTCTGCTTTGTCAACATATATCCGTTATGCACGCACTGTGCCCTTGATTCTGCCCTGGGCAATGGGGCACACAATTGTGACCAAGACTCAAAAAATCCTACAACCCAAGTAATGAAATAAACTAAACATAGTTGCAATGCAGAGCAATGAGGACTCTGGTATGAGATAAAAGCACTAAAATAATGTGAAAATTAGTAACTACAGAGCAGCAGAGGATAAACTGAGTCAGCTAGTGAACTGTAGCAGTTATTCAGAAATTAATGCGATTGTCTAAAGGTGTTGAAATTTGCCTGCATATAAAGATCTTAATATTCTTTCACATTCTTCTCACAGGATTGAGGGGATCCTTGAAGCACCTATGTTTCTCTGGCCAAGTGTGGTTAACCACATAACTCAAACCATTAGGTGAGCCTGATGGAGAGGACAGGAAGGAATAGAAATACATTTTTGGAGCAACCTTTAGTTCTTTATTCCTAAAGCAATAAATTGACATCACAGTATAATGATGGGTCACAATTCCCAGCAGGTACTTTCTACACTTTTTCTCCTCTTTAAAACGATAGGACACTCTCTGATAAACTCATTTTTCAGTGGCATATTTAGAAAACAAAGATAGTAAGAGGGATATGTGACCAAAAGCAATCATAAGAGGATGTCACAGACCTGGAAGAACGGTGTCAAAATATAGGATGCTTTAAGAATTAACTGCATTGAAACTTGAGGAAAACACCAAAGATGATGCATAGAAACTTTGTTATACTCAAGCACAAAGGATGGAGTAGTAAATTTGCTCTTGAAAGATCAGCTGTAGAACAGTTACAGGGGAGTGTTAAAATAGAGACACTGATGAATATCTATGTTGCTTCTCTTTTATGAGGATGATGATCTTCAGATGGAAAAGAACAGCACTGGTATCAGCTAAGAAAAGATCACAAGCAGTTGGGGATATTATAAGGGAGTCCCTAACTCCAATGAATATTTCTCAGGGTTTCTAGATGATTAGGAATGATCACCACAGCCCCAGCACATGATTTTTCAAGTACAGAGTATTCTAGGCCAATTTCCCAGGAAGGTGATGTAAAGGTCAGGATTTTGATACAAGTGGTTTATTTTGGAGGTGATGTCAAAAAGCATAGGTAAGGAAGTGAGAAAGAGAGACAGAAATGAGAAAAAAGACAATATAAGATGGGTTAGTAAACAGGTGATCTCCACAGGCAACTAGGACTTCATTGTGCTAGGGAACACTGTGTGACAGTATGAAAATGTCTCAGAGTAGTCCTACCCAAGGCACAAGGAAGTGGGAAGTTTTCTCTAACTCTAGAAGTTTCTCCTCCTGGGTCATTCACTCTTCGCCATTCCAACCTGTCACACTGCCTAAAAGAAAACCTTAATGTAGGGTCATAGGTGTTTGTGGTAAGACTCTACAGGCATACCAGGAATGGGTGAGAGCTGAGGGAATATGAGTGGGACCCCCAACAATGCCTACTACAAGTGGCAAGGAGAAAATGGGCAAAAAACTAGTAACAAACCAATGTAGACCCAGTTTTCAAAAAGGGTAAGTGGAGTTCTACAACCAATCTTGGAGATCTTGCCATTATTGTGGGGGCAAAAACATACTGTTACAGGGTCAGTTTGGGGTACCTAAAAGAGGAAGCAGAAGTGATGGGAATCTAACAAGAGACTCATCAGATTAATGTCATATCTCTTTTTTTAACAAGGCCACTAAACTGAGAAGTGAGGGAAATAGGATGAACCAATCTAACTGATGTATGCAGCTCTAGGTTCTTTGAATAACATGAAATTGACCAAGCTGAATCAGAAACTCCCATAAGCAAATGGTTTACTCAGGATCAGGTGGTACAACTTCAAAGAATGCAATCTACATAGTATTCTGGGCGAATGGTGCCCCCTGGAACAGAACATAGAATATAATGTGACTAGAGCTATGCAATACCACTGACCCTGTGGCACACAGGTGTAGTGAGAGGACATAAAAGGACATTCAACATGCAGAGAAAGGCTTCGACCCTTCCCCTGAGAGGCTTGCAAATCTGGAGGAAGAGCCAAACAATCTGACCAGGGTTCTCAAGTTTATGCAGCTCCTCTTGCAAGCCCTTTAAGTATGCAAGGCAAGTAGGATGTTCTTCAACATAACAAGACAGAGCTTAACAAATTCAACATTTTCATGCCCATGGGCCTCCATGGATATTAATCTATAGAAAAATCTTTGTGGCATGCCAAAACGTTCCTACCAAGATTTTTATTAATGACTTAGGGTCTCTGTTTATTCTCTCCCTCCCCTCCTCTCTCTCTCTCTCTCTCTCTCTCTCTCTCTCTCATGCACACACACACACACACACACACACACACACACAACCATCTTACGTGCACAAAATGCTCACTCACCTGAAGCCAGGTGATACTAAATTTGCGGATCACATACATTTGGGAATGGTGATAGAGACTGAAGGTTAAGCTTCTCAACCTGCATTTCACTTTCCTTCTGTTAAAGATGAAGAACAGTCAAAACAAACAAACAAAACACCTCTTATAAGTAGGATTCTGGGTGTAAACTGCATTCCACCAATCAGGGATGCTCACGTCGTATTTGGAAGATGGAAGTGAAGCACATCCCATTTTCCTACCCCTTTCCATTGTTTCAGTACCCTGTGAGGTCATGGAGCAGGAGTGTTCCTGCAGCTGTGTTCCAGTGTCTCTTTTACATCCTTCTAGATGTAAGGAGTTGCCCATCAGTGGTGGTAGCATCTTTATCCCTGGATCACAGCTAGGGCTCCGTGTTCTTGAATTCATAATTTCAGAGGTGGCCTTAGAGACAACTGTGTAATATTCCTGGAGCTATCTCTAAAGACTCAGCTTAGGATCCATTCTTTCCCTCCTTCCAGTAAATTTTCCAAGCACCTAACTGTATGTGTTAAACTTCTTCCTGTTGAAAGTGCCTGGGGAAGTTTCTCTCTCCTCCTGCATTGGATACCGACTGACATAGCAGTGTTGATAAATAGTATGTTGAATGGCAGAATTAGGGTAAAAGGCAAATATAAAATATAGTTGAATAGGGAGAAGTGGAGAAGTTCAGTGCTTAGGTCCAAAAAGTCACTGCACATCTACAGGCTAAAGGAAATATAACTTAGCAGCTTCATGTAAGAAAAGTCAAGAAAGGGGCCACCAAAGATGCTAACACGGTATCAGAAAACAAACAAACGAAGATTAGACATGCTCCACTAGTCTATTCTGGTTAAGACAACACTTAGAGAATAGTGATTAATCCTAGGCATTGTGCTTTAAGAGGGATACAGCCAAAATAGAGATCCTTCAAGGGAGACTAAATAGATTAATTAACCTAAATAACAGATTAAATTAAATCAAGGAAGACCTGAATCTATATCACAGAAAAAAATGCTTGAAGACCATGGGAGAAGTATACCCTGAAGACTAGAAGAGATTTAAGGTGGACCATGACAGACATCTTTAAATATTTACCTGGTTTTCCGGTGAAAGATTCATTAGACTTGCTCTGTACATTTCAAAGGTTTGGAACCAGGACCAACAGAGGGGAGATACGGGAGGCAAGATAAAAGTTCTTCAGTGAGAGATGTCAGAATATGAGAGGACTATTCTGGGAGGCAATGAATTTTCCAACATTTGGAGTATTCAAAAATAACCTGGAGATTCACTTGATGGGGTGACTGTCGGACACACTCAAGCATCAGATGAATTGCTGGTCCAAGAAAGTAACCTTTGAGGCTTATTCCAAAGCAAGTAATTTTTTATAGCAAAAATTGTATAAGACTCATCGGATATTCTTATAAAACTCATATATAACCCATATTCTCGGAGATACAAATAACACACACACACATAAACACACACACACACACACACACACACACACACATACACACACACTGAATGGAAGATGTATGGAAGTAGCTGAAAGAGCCCAGGATTTGGAATTAAGTAGGTGCAGGCTCACAGCTAAGCACTGCTGGGCTTCATTGCTTGTTAGTTGGATGACCTTGAACAATTTAAATAATCTCTAATTCTTTGTTTCTTTCTTGGTGGGAAATGATACCTACCTTAGGATTTTATTATGAGACTTTAAAAAAATATGCCCTATGCCAGATAAATACAATTGTTACCGAAAAAAGTTGTCTTCTTCTAAGACTTTTTAACTTTTTTTCCTTAATTTTTAACTCTTTCAAACTGCTAGATAGGAATGGATGAGTGAGGGTTTTATAACTATCTAAGTTGAGGTAGTTTCCCCTCAGATTTATAACTTTGCCATAAAGTAGGCAGTATAGCACAATGGTTAATAGTAAAGGCTCATAGTCTAGCTGATCTGGGTCTAGCTTAGCCTCTTCTTACCATGCAACTACATAGTTTGTAAACAACTAAGAATTCTAGTTCTCTTATCTGTAACATGGTACCAGTACCTAGCTTATAAAATCTGGTAAGGATAAAGTCAAATAATTTAAGTAGAGCATTGTGCTCAGTGGGTGCTCCAGAGCCATTCACCAATAAAAACATTATGGTATGGGGTACCTGGGTGGCTCAGTCAGTTGAACTTCTGACTTTGGCTCAGGTCATGATCTCATGGTTTGTGAGTTCGAGCCCCACATTGGGCTCTGTGCTGACAGCTCAGAGCCTGAAACCTGCTGGGTTCTGTGTGTGTCTCTCTCTCTGCCCCTCCCCTGCTCGTGCTCTCTCTCTCTCTCTCTCTCTCAAAAATAAATACATATTAAAAAATTTTTTAAATTATAAAACCATTATGGTGAATAATAGTGATGGTAATGATGAAGGCACAAACTATATGGAGCATCAATCTAAAACATTAATGCTGTTGACTTTCTTATCCTTCAACATGTTTATCCTGGATCTATTATAGCATTCCTCATGTGGTAAGATTATTTATATATTTATACTTTTTTTTGTAGCTACACCACATTTCACATTGACTTCTAATTGCCTTCATGTTTCATGAAGGTGACAAAGACATACAGCCATAACTTAACTTAGCACATACACTGGCTATAGACCTATTTGGGAGGCCAGTATACCAGGAAGGCTAGGAAAACACTATTTTTTACTAGCAGCATTAACTCAATAAACCTCCCAGGGGTGCAATAAAAATGCAGTAGCCAGCGGTCTTAATGAGGACATGCTCAGAGCATAGTGAAATCTTATAATGTGCTCAGTGCCCTGAGGAATCCATAGGAATTTGATTTAGCAACATTAGATTCCAGTTTCTCAAGATATTAGCAAATATGATTTGTAATAACTGTTTCTTATTTTAGTGGATGACATTGCAAATTACAAGTGTTAATATGGCATCGTTTATAATTCAGAGATGTTGCCACAAGAATCTGCCTTTCAGCTGTTGGCATATGTGAGTGGAGTTTGCCTTTGTTAACACAGCACACGCCAAATTTTTCCTTAAGGCCTCTAATCGGTGTGGTGCATCTATCAGGGCATATGAGAAATCCATTTCGGCAAAACAATTTAAAAGGCAACCTCTAGGGGCTCCTGGGTGGCTCAGTTGGTTAAATGTCCGACTTCGGTTCAGGTCATGATCTCGCAGTCTGTGAGTTCGAGCCCCACGTCGGGCTCTGTGCTGACAGCTCAGAGCTTGGAGCCTGTTTCAGATTCTGTGTCTCCCTCTCTCTCTGACCCTCCCCCATTCATGCTCTGTCTCTCTCTGTCTCAAAAATAAATAAACGTTAAAAAAAAATTTTTAAGGCAACCTCTATTCTATCATTATGACATTTCAAATGAATCTTTGTCTTTTTCACTCCCCAAATATTTTCAATTGGGCCCCTATTTTGCTCTCCACTAATCCCCTAAAACCCCGAGTATTGGAATGGTCCTACTGCCTTATAAATTGAAACGGCCAAGAAAAAGAAGTATGAGAAATGCCTTAGCACTTCAAGAACTCCCAGGTTCCACTTCTCAGGAACTTATTATCTTTGAAGTTAGAGGTAATAATAGAAATGATAATCACACTTAAGTGCTAATTCATAGGCAATGCCTAGGGATAGCTGGGAGGGAGTACAGAGAAAAAGGAAGGTTTAGGGTGAATATTAGTAACTTCCCCCAGATGAAAGAACATTTATCAGCTATTTCAAAGGCACCAAGATCAATCTAAAAAGAAATCATGATAGAAATGAGCTGAATATGTCCTAATTGGGAACTAACTTAGGGGGAATTTTCAAAGTAATTATCTGGCAAGTATAAAAAAATCTCCTACAGAGTCACTTGAACATAAAAACTAATCACTCAGCATGTGGGCCTATCAACTGAGTTAATAGGCAAAAAAACAAAACAAAACAAAACAAAAAACTGCGCTGAAATACACCATCTAATTGAGAGTCCTACCCAGTAGTGGCACTTATTCAGAATATAACTGAGGGACTCAAGCCTAGAAAGTCAGCCCCTCTGAGCAGCCACAACAGATGTGTGACCCACAGCATCTGTACCTCAGGCAGGTTGTATCACGTCTCTGTGCTTCAGTTTCCTCATCTGTTGAAGGAGGTACAAATATAAAGCACACGGTAAAAATACTCAAGGCTTTGGTTGTTAATTTTATTGTTATCATTTTTATTACTGTTGTTACTACTGCAACAACTACTATTTCTACAAATGTAGCCATAGGGAAGCCTCTTGGGCTCTACTGACCTTTTTCACTCACTTCTAACAAGCGCACAGATAGCCATGTGGCAAAAACTTCTGGTTGTCCACGAGTGTCCATCCTCACCTCTTGGTTCCCCTCACTAGTCACCCCTTCCTAGTCTTTGGCAGGTTCTTTCACTTCCTCCTTGCTTCTTAATATAGGGGCATCGCAGAGCTCAGATCTTGGTTTTCCTCACTTCATCTACACTCATCCGTTGGAGATCCCACATCTAGTCTCACGGCTTTAAACACTATATGCTGACAGCTCCCAGCATTTCTATCTCTGATGCTGAACTCTTTGTCGCTGATGTACCCCCAAGCACCTAAAAGAGTATCTGGCGTGTAGTAGGTCCTAACTAAAAAAGTTTTGAGTGAATAAAGGCTTTTGAGTGATCAAAAAGGCCCCCAGTATTTATTGGAACACATGGATATCAGAACAAAGGCTACATTTCTCAGCCTCTCTTGCAATTAGATACAGCACACTGGAAGGATGAAAGATTGCAAGAGAAGGCGTGTGTATTATAGCACAAATTAACAAGGCATCTTCTGAACTCAGCAACTTTAGTTTTCACCCTTCCCTATGAAAACCAGACAGAAGAACTCAAATGTAGCAAAGGAGCAATTTCACATACCTCTATAGCCTTTAAGAGAAATCACTGATGTTGATAATAGTGATCCTGAGTTATCACTATATCAGGACAAATTCTCTTTGCCAAGGACACATATACATTTAGTAAAGATTACATGTATATGTAATCTATACATAAAATATTTAGGAATACAGCTAAAATAAGTCTTAGCGTTTAAAAGATAGTAAGGTCTCCCAATAAGAAGTCAGAGACAAAAATATTTAGCAGCAACCCAGTCGGGATCAATCACTCTTGACAGCTTTGTACTTTCGTTCAAAAAACTCTGTATCACTTTGCTAAAAAAAAAAAAAAAATAGTAATCTTTATCAAGAAATCTAGCATTTTCCATTAACGTCAGATAAAGTGGGTAATATTAAACTTTTTTTTTCTAGATACAAAATTAAGTAAGCCACTTATTTTGAAGTCTTTTACAAGGTGTTGGAATACCTAGTAAAGAAATGCAATCACCAGAAGGTCTGAGAGGTGTATTGACCTCAGTTGGTATTTTATTCATTCCTTCAATAAATAATGACCAATGTGTAAGGCCCCGTGTTAGGTGCAAAGTTTGTACAAGGTGGAAGTCTGTGTTCTCATGGAAGTTATGATTTGGGAAGAAGATGAGATGTCCACTCAGAAGCCACTTTGAGACAGGATACAGTAGATAATGTTGAAGGAGGAAACAGCAAAGACCTATAGAAGACAGAGAGCCACTGCAGCAGGGAAAAAAGGAAGCATGGATCTTGGGTTTAATTAATTAATGATCCAAGAGCCCCTCAAGGTGAGCCAAAGTTGCCCAACATTCCACTGAGAGCCTAGAGATGATTCATCCTAAAATGTCTTCCAGCAGCAAAATTCTGCCTCTCGAAATTCCCTTTCCTTATCACTAATAGTTGTTTTCAATCTATTACCCCACCTCTGCTTCCTTTATCCTAATTATCTTGCCAATTTATCCCCAAGTGATGGTTCATGAAATTATTTATAATAGCTAAGATTTACAGATTGCCCTCGATGTGCCAAGTACTGTTCTAAGTACTCTATATAATATTAACTCACTTAAGTTTTACAATAACACTGTGCATGCAACAGGTACTATTATTATTCTCCTTTTATTATTTTTTTAATGTTTACTTATTTTTGAGAGAGAGAAAGAGACAGTGCTTGTGGGGGAGGGGCAGAGAGGGAGACACAGAATCTGAAGCAGGCTCCAGGTTCCGAGCTCTCAGCACAGAGTCCAACGTGGGGCTTGAACTCACGAACCACGAGATCGTGACTTGAGCCAAAGTTGAACACTTAACTGACTGAGCCACCCAGGCACCCCATTCCCATTTTGTAGAAGAGGAAACCAAGTCACAAAATGGCTAAATAACTGTCCCAAGGTTATACAGCTAGTAAATGGTAGCGAATGGACAAAATATTCCCTATTATATGTCAAACTGAAAAAAAATAAGGTAGTGATTTCTGATAAATATGTCTGATTTTCAAAAATATAATTGTACATGAAAACATATACAATTAAAATTTTTTTAACGTTTATTTATTTTTGAGGAAGAGAGACAGAGCATGAGCAGGGGAGGGGCAGAGAGAGAGGGGGAGACACAGAATCTGAAGCAGCCTCAGGCTCTGAGCTATCAGCACAGAGCCCAACGCAGGGTTCGAACCCACAAACCGTGACATCATGACCTGAGCCTAAGTCAGACGCTTAACCAACTGAGCCACGCAGGCGCCCCAAAAACACATACAATTTAAAGAACTGTCCTGTATTCTGAGATTATGCTCAAATGTCTAAGCTTTCATGAAATGATAGTCTAAGGAAGTTACACAATCACCATTTTTTTAAACAGACCCATAAAAATCTAAATCCACTGAACCCTCCTTCCTGCTTGAGGAGCAAACCCTGCCCCCTGGTTGCCCCCATTCAGCTCTGCTCCAAGTCCTTTCCCTCCTTGCCCTTTCCTTCACTAGCCTTTCATGTTCCCCTGCGAGATGCCAGTTAAAGCATGATCATAATCCGTATTTCCTTCCAGTCCTCCGGGTAATTGAAACCTGACTCCCATCAGTGGAGCCACTTCCTTGGTTGAGCATACTCCGTACTTTTCAGATTGAGCTTCTGCTATCATTGGACAGGCTCTCCTCCTCACCTTTACCACCCATTCTTCCTCAATCATTATGCCTTCACCTGCTTACTTCTGGTACCCTTTCTCCATTTCCTCCATGACTTTACCACTGATAGTTATGTCCTTCTCCAACCCAAACCCCTGCTACGTGCTACCTATCATCAGTGTCCAGAAAGATGGCCTTTATAACATCTAACCATTAAATAGCCTCCCCAGTTCCGAGAGTATTTATTGTCCCTCTACTTTGCTTAACCTTGCCATGTGTGTCCCATGCTGAAAACATGGGGAAAGAAGAAGGTGAGTCTGTGGGATTTGACAGTTAGCATATCAGTGGTGATATGCTTCCAGAAAGCAGCTATGGTAAAGATGTGGAAACAGATCCCTGGCTGCAGGAGGCTAAGAGGTGAGTGGGGGGCAAGAAAGTGGAGGCCACCATCACTCAAGAAACGTCCCTTATTGGAATCCATTTGATCCCATGGCCAAGCACCTTCTCTTTTTAAACCCTATTCCCTTAGCTACACTGACACTAACCTGATTTTCCTCTTATATCTCTGACAGGTCATTCTCTGCTTTCATTTAATATACAAAACATTTCTTGAACCCCGATTGCATACCAGGCAAGTTGCCAAGCACTGAGGACACCAAAGGCATAGTTCCTTCCCTCGAGTTTTTCAGTCCTAGAAAGGGGATTATTATAGATTCGGTACATTATACCCACCTTTAATGAATAAAATGGGAATAGAGAAGAGGAAAATATTATCTCTAGCAAAGGGCAGGAATGAGGGTCAAAAAAAGCTGCCTAAAGGAGGTGACACTGTCCTGAGTGTTGAAGATGAGGACATGTCAGCAGCAGTAAATTGTTAGGGAGCTGGCATTACAGCAGATCACACAGTACCAGCAAATGCATAAAAGTGTGGTCTATGTGGGTATCGAAAATAGCTTGGTGTGGTGACAGATACTAGCAGGAGAGTGGTTTTAAAAAAAAAAAAAAAAAAAAAAAATATATATATATATATATATATATATATATATATATATATACACCATTGAGAAGGGTATAATACCACTGGGACCAAATTGTGTAGGATCTAAAAGAGGATGCTTATAATTTGAATTTTACCTTGTAGGCCACGAACAATTACTGAAAGATATTGAGACAGTGACACCGTAACAGCTATGTTTTAGAAAGACAGTTCTAGAAATGGCATGGAAGATGAAAAGAAAAAAAGAATGCAGAAATACAACTCAGCTGGTGCAATGTCCTAGGACACACAAGCCCTACCCTGTGTTTCTTCTCCCTTTTTTTTTTAAATGTTTATTCATTTTTGAGAGAGAGAGAGAGAGAGAGAGAGAGAGCGAGCATGAGTGGGGGAGGGGCAGAGAGAGAGGGGGATGGAGGTACCAAAGTGGGGTCTGTGCTGACCACAGGGAGCCCTATACGGGGCTCACAAATTCATGAACCGTGAGATCATGACCCGAGTTGAGGTCAGACACCCAACTGACTGAGCCACCCAGGTGCCCCACCCTGTGTTTCTTCTTGATTTGCTTCATAGCCTGTCTCAGTGAGAGCTGCGGGAATAGCTCTGATAATAGAGAAGGAAAAATAATATGAGTCCCCTCAAGGTGATTTAATCACTTCAATCAATGGGACCTGATGACCAATTAAATATAGAAATTTGGAGATCAGGAAGAATCAAGATTGATTGAAAGTTTTAAACTTAGTTGACTAGTGAAATAATTATATTAGCACCCAAGACGTAGAGGTTCTTTGCCAACTCTCCTCCCATGTCCTACTCCAAAAGTGTTCTCTTTTATCTTCTTCTCATTTTCTAAACTCTTTGCATGACATTTTCACATCCTTCGATTGTTCAACTGTCATGTGGATGATGCCCGAGTATTTCCTTATAGCCAGTATCTCGATGGGTTCCAAGCACACTTTCTCAATTTGCGTTCTAGAGACCTCTGGCCTCTTCTCTCACTATGATCACAAGTTAGCTTTCAGATGTGAAACTATCCTCTCCTTAACTTCCAATCAAACCAGCTCCTCCAGGCTTCCCTCTTCTGTGCTTAATACCCTCCCACCCAGCCCTAAACCTCTCAGTAATCCAGTCCCACAACAAGAGTTCACTGCTGGAACATGTTGAGTAAACCTCGATTCACCCTCCTGTCATCTCTCACCCCCACCCCTCCTTTCCATCCCTCCAGCCAGCTCTTTCCTAAATTAATCCCTCACTTCATCTCACCTCCAGAACTCCCAGCAACACGGGCTTACTAACACATGCTTAAAGCTCCATTTTATTCTGTCTCTGCCCAGGGCAACAGTGTTCAGTGGGGTCCTGACAGTGTCCCCAACCCAGTGATAGACATTTTCACGTTTCATCATTTTAAGGTGCTCCCAAAGCAGTAAGAAAGTAGCATTTCACCAAAGCATCAGTTGTAGCTCTCTTGGGCAAGAGCTGCTTTTCACTTAATTTGTTACTGTGTGTAACACATAAGGCAGGCCCATGTTCCTAGGATAATGCATTTTCTAATCATAGAAGAAAAACGGTTTCATACACCACCCTCCGAAATGTCTACCCCTGAAACAAAATTTTCTATTCGAATAGATTTTTTTTCTTAATCTTTAAACTAGTTCCACAGCAAGATTCCACTCGCGTCTACACATCAAATTCCTTTCCTGAGATTCCGTTTTCTCAATATGAGCTATTAGACACACCGCAGTAATTGGCAATCATGGGAAAACACTTGCAAACCAGAGCCCATGGGTCCGTTTATTTTCTCTAACACAGTCCTACTAATCGCTCTGTCTCATTAGCAGACTTCTGAGTCCACAACTGACTCCAGGCTGACTCCCCTTCACAAAGGCAGCACAGATGTTCTGTCCCTGCCGCAGGCTGCAGTTTCGCACTGCTCCACATGAGTGAGATATAGGTCACCAGTAGAAAGTAATTGGATTTCAACCCAGGGAGCCCAAAGTGCCACTTTGGAAAGGCAACCTCTTGCTCGGTCCAAGCGCGCCTCTGAGTCCAACGGCACGGCTTGCCTCTAAGGGAACTTTCCAGTCTCTACCACCCAGACCCGGGAATAAAAGAAAGGAGACTCCTTTCCAGCTGCCTTCGCAGCTCCACTCCACCTGGCTGCAGACTCACAGGCGAGAGTTCCCTGGGCTCAGAGCTCTGGTGAGCAGTCGGGAGGGGCTGTGACTCCACTGCTATGGTTCAGAGATCAGCACAAATGGATGGGGTGCCCTGTCCAAAGAGGACACTTTCGAGAAAGACGTCAAGATGACAAAGTGATACCTGTGACTCAGTCTTCCTGAGCCCCGAGCCCGTGAGCAGAAGCAGCTGACTTCACCATTTTCTGAACACAAGACAAACTCTAAGCAAGCATCACACTAGCATGCAAGCCTTACAGGAGCTTCTGGTACTGCTCCCCAGCTACAGGTGTGCTTTAATAAGAGAAAAGATATGGGGCACCTGGGTGGCTCAGTTGGTTAAGCAACCGACTTCAGCTCGGGTCATGATCTCGCAGTTCGTGAGTTCAAGCCCCGTGTTGGGCTCTGTGCTGGCAGCTCAGAGCCTGAAACCTGCTTCACATTCTGTGTCTCCCTCTCTCTCTGCCCTTCCCCCACTCATGCTCTGTCTCTCCTTCCTTCAAAAATAAATCAACATTTAAACATTTTTTTTAAAAAAAAATAAGAGAAAAGACAGGAAGATTCTGATTAACTCACACTTTAGGGTCATTTTTAAAGTGACCATTTTTTTTACTGCAAAAATAGTATGTGTTCATTGGAGAAAATACAATAAAGAAAAGATAAAAATAAAAAATAAAATAAAATCATTATGATCCCAAGACCTAGAGATATCTACTACTAATAATAGACGACATTTTCAAGAATATGCCTTCAATCAGTGTATGTGCATGTATGTGCATATATTGCATGCATATGTATGTATTTTTTTATTCCCATATATTCTTTTCTCCTCCACCATCCTAAAATGGGATAGTGCTGTACTTAGCATCTTGTAACCAACTTTTCTCACTTAACAGTATATCATAGACATTTTCCCATATCACTAAAAATTCTCCCATATTGTTTTTAGTGGATGCTTAGTATTCAAAAACAAATTTTACTTTAAAAACATATTTGCATCAACCTAAGGTTACTATTGTTTGCGAGCCATTCATAGGGCAGAACAAAGGGGCTGGTCAGGCATTGCTTCAGTCTGATGGATTCTAATATTTGGAATAGATATTGCTAAACTTCTTCATAATTCTGTACCTCAGACATATTTTTATCCAGAGCTCAAGGTCATCAGAGATATTTTATGTCAAGAAAATAGAAATATATAAAGAACTTATAGAACTCAACACCAAAAAATAATCTTATTAAAATTGGTTAGAGGACTTGAATTGACATTTTTCCAAAGAAGACATACAGTTGGCCAACAGACACATGAAAAGATGCTCAACACCACTAATCATCAAAGAAACACAAATCAAAACCACAATGAGATATCACATCACATTTGTCACCATGTCTAAAATAAAAAAACACAAGAAACAACAAGTGCGGGTGAGGATGTGGAGAAAAAGGAACTCTCCTGCACTGTTGGTGGGAATGCAAACTGGTGCAGCCATTGGGGAAAACTGTATGGAGGTTCCTCAAACATTAAAAAGAGAGTTACAATAGGACCCAGTAATTCCACTACTGGGTATATACCCAAAGAAAACAAAGATGTTATTTCAAAAAGATACAAGCACCTCTATGTTTATTGCAGCATTATTTACAATAGCCAAGATAAAGAAGCAACCCAAGTGTCCATCCATAGATGAATGGGTAAAGATGTGGTATATATATATACAATAAAAAAGAATGAAAGCTTGCCATTTGCAACAACATAGACGGACCCAGAGGATATCATGTTCAGTCAAATAAGTCAGAGAAAGACAACTACTCTCTGATTTCACTCATATGTCAAATTTAAGAGCCAAAACAAATGAGCAAACAAAGAAAAAATGAGACAGACAAACAAGCCAGACTCTCAAATGCAGAAAACAAACTAGCCGTTGCCAGAGGGGAGGTGAGAGTGGGGGCTGAAATAGAAAGAGGGAATTAAGAGTACACTTATATTGATGAGTACTGACAAATGTATAGATTTGTTGAATCAGTATAATATACACCTAAGACTAATATAACAGTATGTTAATTACACTTCAGTTAAAAAATAGAAATAATAACGTCTAACTTTTTTGCATTCAAATATGCCAGGCACTGTGCCAAGCAAGTCCCATGCATTATCTCATTCAATTTCATCAACACTCTTTAATATAAGGAGGACTGTTGTTTTCCATATTTTTCCCATAAAGAAACTGAGACTTAATGAGTTATATGACAGACCTAGTGCTCAGCCCAGTTAATCCAGAGAACTGGGCTCACGTATAACTCATCCCATGCTTTTCCAATAAGAATTTCTACTCTCAGGGCACCTGGGTGGCTCAGTTGGTTGAGCATCCAACTCTTGGTTTCAGCTCAGGTCATGATCTCACAGTTGTTGGGGTGGAGCCCCACGTCGAGCTTTGTGCTGCTGGTGCAGAGCCAGCTTAGGATTCTCTCTCTCCCTCTCTCTCTGCCCCTCCCCTGCTCATATGCACTCTCTCTCAAAACAAATAAATAAACTTAAAAAAAAAAAAAGAATTTCGACTCTCTAAGAAATGAAAGGATAGCCCACGTTAAAATGAACAGCTTATCCCTTCACACAATTTACTCAAAAGGTCATAAAGTGGGAGAAACCATATAATCCTTTACTTGTGTCTGTGAATGGAGTCTTTAACTTTGTGTTTTGAAGCAAATGATAAGAAAAACTGAAATCTTTTGTTCCAAGTGACTTCTAACATTTAAAAATACAGTCTCATGTGTAGATGTTTTTAAGAATGATCTCCTTCACCACCTCACACTGCCTTTTAACGAGAGAGCCACCTCTCACATCCTGCGCCCCCAAACTCAGTACAGGCGACCTACCGAAGCCAGGCTCTGCAAGACAGGTAATTTGCAGACAATGGCTGGCTTTCAACACTAGATGATTTCTGCTCACAGAATGACTTTCTAGGTACTACAGAAAAATCTTACTTCTCTGGAGTAAAAGTCACAGACCTTAAATTTCTTTCTTTTTTTTTTTTTTTTTAATTTATTTATTTTGACAGAGAGAGAGAGCATGTGCGAATGCGGGCAGAGACAGAGGGAGAGAATCCTAAGCAGGTTCTGCACCATCAGCAAAGAGCCCAACTCGGGGTTCAAACTCACAAACTGTGAGATCATGACCTGAGCTGAAATCAAGGGTCGGATGCTTAACTGACTGAGCCACCCAGGTGCCCCCAGACCTTACATTTCTTAAACACAACCTTTAACATTTGCTTAAAATTTTTTTTTCTTCTCCTGATGATACAGCATAAATTTAAGGACATAGATGATCGGATCAAGTAGCAGCCCTTAATCTGTAAATAATCTCTCTGGCTTTGTGGCAATCAGGAAAACAGTGGGAAACAGCTGGTTTAAAATGAAAGTGACAACCTATTAGCATTCAGAGAGAAATTATTTCTCTCATCACCTTTACTGGAAGATGCTGTTGCTATGGCAGCTGGTCCCTGCATTCATCCCATATCCAATTGCTGAGATGACAAGGAAGCTGGTCAGGCCAGCTTTTAGGTGACAGCCAGTAAGACCTGTGAGGGAGATTCCTCATACAAACCCAGCCCTTTTCACTGTGGTGAAATGCTGCTTGACTAAGCTTCCCTAACTTGGGTCTTTGGCTAAAACTTAAGTTCTTTAATTTAATTCAACTGGTTAACACTTAACTCATGAACTAGGATATGCCTCAGGGACATTTGAAATGTTTTTCCTTCTATGCTTTGCTCCACAAACTAGGTGTGTCTGGGGTATGATATGTTCCTATGGGATACAAAACACGCTGGACAGAGATAATCTGCAATTGGGCTTACGGCAGGAGTAGGGCCACAGCTGTCCCCTCAACACCTTGGCAGTCAGATATCAGGCTGAGGCTGAAATGCGGAGCACGGGGCTGTTTTCTTACATTTTGCCCTACTCTCAGAAGCCCAGTGGGATTCTCTAGAAGCTCTAAACTCACACTAAAATCACAAATGGGGGTACGTGTGCACTCTGTGGTAGCTACCTTGCCGTAGAACCCATGGAGTACGTTTCCTTATAAGTCTGAACACACAAACACATCTCAGGTGGAAACAAAGTACAGCAGCCAAATCATTTAATTCTATTTCTTGAAGGAAACCCAAAGGACTGGCTTATCTTGGGTGACCACCTCAGATGGTTCCTGGAGCACCTCAAGATCGTGATGTTTTTAAACCTGTTGCAAGAACAGAGAACCTACATTCATCATCCTGCTGAAATAATGAATGCATAGCTTTTAAAAGTTTCATGTGAGCTGGAAACCAAATGTCCTTCAGGGAACGTTCTCATTCATCAGCAAGCAATTTCCATTCATGACTCGTGCTGTGGTAGGCTTAAGAAGAATGAAAAGGAAGTCCATTTTCAAAATTATACGGTCCTCAAGTGCCCACTGATAGCCCTTTGTCTTCCGTTTCCAGGGGGCCGTGTCTATTCCCTCCCGACTCCAACATGACATAATAGACCCAAGTAATTTCTCTGGGATTTTGCAACTAATATCCCTTGTTAGTTCTGTGCCCAAAATAAAAACATGCTCGTGCTTTGGCCCAATTGCAAGGGAAACTCTCGGCTACTTTGAAAACTTGATGGGCAGAAGAGAGAGTAAGCAGCAACAGAAATAATTGCTTTGGGGTTAATAGTTATCAGCTAGGGAGCCTCTTACGTGTGATTTATCGCTTGTGATTTGATACGCACAGGTTGGAACAAACTTTTTGATTCCAGATTGAGAAAGCTTTTTGCTTTTTAAAGACATGCTGCTATTGGCCTTTGGCCATTCCAGGAGTCTCTGGAGCGCCACTGTCTTACATCTTTCTTTCGCTTGAGAGCTTGTCTCTTTTCCTGACTTGCCACGCACTGTGTTTATTCTCCTCTACTGGACTCACAATGCAGATTTTAGAATGCCTTTTGTAACCGATGATACTGAAGGACCAAAGAATGCATCTTGTCGGATTTTTTTAAGCCAATACGGGCCAGCCCTGGGCAGTTTTAGAAGAATAAGGATTTTTTTTTTCCCCAACATTAAATAAAAGTATGGCACTCGAAAAAGAAAACTGCCTCAGGCAGTAGCGTGTGGCAAAGTTCCAACCCACTAAAGCAAGGTTTTGAATAATCTCTACAGTCTTGCCACGCCTCATTTCATATCCTAGAGAGCAGAACAAGTGTCTGTTCGTGGTCCCATGAAGGCCTTCCAGCCCCAGGTTGCAGGGCTTCTCTCCCTGCTAATGACAGACACTCGCACAAACCCACACAAGAGCAGAATAAGCAGTGTCAAAGCAATTGATCATGGGGTGCATACGACAGAGCCTAGTGACGTCTACTTTGGGTTTTTTGAGGGGGGTATTTCTTTTTTTTAGTTTTGAAATTTAAGATAACAAAAATTACATTGTAGAGGGGCGCCTGGGTGGCTCAGTCGGTTGGGTGTCCGACTTCAGCTCAGGTCACGATCTCGCGGTCCGTGAGTTCGAGCCCCGCGTCGGGCTCTGGGCTGATGGCTCAGAGCCTGGAGCCTGCTTCCGATTCTGTGTCTCCCTCTCTCTCTGCCCCTCCCCCGTTCATGCTCTGTGTCTGTCTCAAAAATAAATAAACGTTAAAAAAAATTAAAAAAAAATTACATTGTAGAAAATTGGAAAAGACGAATAAACTAAAAGAAAATTTAAAACACTTATAATCCCATTCCACAGAGATAGCATTTAGTGCGTATGCTTCCAGAACTTTTCTATTTTTCCTTTTCTCAAGAAAAATGGATTATGATACACCTATTGTTTTTATAAATCTCCTATATGGTGAACACCTTTACACAGCAATAATATTCATCTGTGCTGTTATTTCAATAGTTGTATGGTTCGTCTTATAGGATTAAATCACAATTTCTTCAGCCAAATCCTCTGTTGTTGAACCTTGAGTTGCTTGCACAAATACTTTATGGACCATCCTTGAATATAAATCGTCACATCCTTGTGATTTGGCTGAGATTGATTCCTGGAGGTGATCTTGCCAGATCCAGGGATATGTAAGTTTTTAAGGCTTTTGATACATAGCTTCAAAATGTTTTCCAGAAAATGTCAATTTACCCTCTACCGACAGTGATTCAGAGTATCCTTTTTTCTTTTCTTAATCAAAATCTTACATATCCTAGAGTCAGATAGAAATACTTTTCGGGAGCCCGCACCGTTGCTTTGCTCCACTGACATTGGTGACCACAATTACAGAGGGCCACAATGAGCTCTCACACCTTACCACACTGCTGTAGCATTCTGCTCTTTTTCAGAGGGAGTAGGTGTGGGCCCCTGCAGACACTGCCCTAGGGCACTCTTCCCACAGGGGCTGCCCAGCACCCCCCTAAGTCACGGAAAGGAACCCCAAGTAGGAACTGGCTTGTCTGTGATCACTCATCTCAGGACAGTGGGCTTGTTGGGTCAAGGTGAATTCCAGTCAAAGGTACAGATCCGATTTCAAAGGTCTCGTGAGCCAAGTTTATATCAGGGGCCGCCCAGGTTCATGGATTCCTGGAGAGGCTATTCCAGACTATTGGGAAAACATGCCTTCCTTAGCCCCTCAGGGGAACTCAGAGGTTCCCCTGAACCAGTGTCAATTAGCTCAGGCTGGTACCCCCAGAGCCCTACAGCTCACCCCCATTTTCCTGTCAAAGCCTTTCTTTGTTGGCAGGATGGGGGGGGGGGGTTCCCCCGCCAGTGTACAAATGAGAAGAGTCCATATGCAAGGGTACCTTCTTTAATAATTAAACGTCAAACTCTGTTCTGGGATGGAAAACAGTTATCTAGTATTTCTAGAGTGGGTTACAAATTATACACTTGATTCTCGTTCTTTCATTCACTCATCAAATAATTATCGCATGCAGTAGAGACATTAAGAGTATGACCCCTGGAGTCAGACTACCTGGGTTCTAATCCCAGCTGCAGCTCTTATTATGTGACCTTACACAAGCTACTTTTCCTTCTGTGCCTTGGTCTTCTCACGTATAAAATGGAAGTGATACAGGAGAGCATTTCTGTGAAGATTACATTATATTTTTCCTTACTTTGCTTAACTTAGAACTTACATAAAGCAATGTCTGGAACCTAAGGGCTCAATAAATCCCAGGTATTATTGCTCCTACGTACCCAGGGGCTGGCTAGAAACTAGAGACACGGAAGACAAAAATGCCCTGGATTCCCAAGGCTTCCTTTTCAATAGAGAAGGTGATTATGTAAACAAATCATTAGGGCTGCGTGCTAAGTGTGATACGTAGATGTGAAGAAGGCGCAACAGGACAGGATCGCAGAGAAGGAGTATTTAAGTCTGCCTAAGGATGCTGGGGAAAGTTTCTTCTCTCCCCTGAGAGTCTGAGTCTTTAGGGTAGGTTGGAATTTGTCATGCAGAAAAGGGGAGGAAGGGCATTCAGGCAGCACAACTCACGTGAATTCATGGAGAGGAGCTATGCAGGGAGAATTCAGCTGAGTCAGGTGGACTGCATGTGACTTGTTGGTGTGGGGAGAAGGGGAGATGAGCAGGGAAACGTTGGCAGAGATCTATTCGTGAAGTCCCTCCTATTTCATGCTTAAGCTGGTTCTCGCTTTATCCTGTAAAGTCTCCCTTTCTCTCACCCTGGGGTCTTGGGAGCATGTGCCACGATCTTCCAGGCATCAGAAGCATAGTTCACTCAACAATAGGTATGATAACTTGCATCGTTATTTCCCTATTACAAAAAAACCTCAGATATTGTGGAGTGGACTATAATATTTGCATAACTGTTCAAGGAGCTGCATGAAATGTACAACTTGTAGTAGAATGGTTAGGGCTGGCTATATACCTCCAGCCCCCAAGAGCAGGAAGTTTTTCTCCTCTGCCAGTCAGGTCCACCAGAGGAAAAACAGGAAAGATGGCTTGTCTGAGAAAAGCAGAATACAATTCTGTGATGGATCTTGTTCAAAGACATCTTTGCAAAAGTGTTAGGGAACCATAGAAGGATTTGGAGGCAGGGGAGGTGTTACTAGGTAGATTTACCTTGAGAAGGATCACCCTGGCTTCAGGGTAGCTCCAAAATAATAATAATAATAATAATAATAATAATAATAATAATAATAATAAACAGAGGCAGAAAGGCCAGTGAGATTATTTTCATAACCAGAACCCAAGATAACTCCCCCTTTCGTTATTCTCAAATACCCTGCACTTTTCTTACATAGCTGGAACTTTAGTCAGTGTACGTGCTCCTCACTGAACTAGAAACCCCATGAAAGAATAAGCTAGACATTTATTGCTACATCCCCAGTGCCCAGCACTATCTCTGGTATATATTAGCTGCTAAATAAATGGTTGTCAAATCAATGTACGAATAAACAGCACTACATGGAATTGTTGTGAAATTAGTCTCAGAGGTCTAAAACTTTTCTTTGGAAGAGTCTAAAAAGATAAATGCCTAATTTCATTCATGATTTGATGTTCCTTTTTATTGTTGGAATTTAAACTCGTGAAACGATACTTGTTCAGTTCATCTCAGTTTTTTTAAATTTTTTTTTAACGTTTATTTATTATTGAGAAACAGAGAGAGACAGAGCATGAGCATGGGAGGGGCAGAGAGAGAGGCAGACACAGAATCTGAAGCAGGCTCCAGGCTCCGAGCTGTCAGCACAGAGCCAGACGCGGGGCTCGAACTCACAAACCACGAGATCATGACCTGAGCCAAAGCTGGCGCTTCACCAACTGAGTCACATAGGCGCCCCTCATCTCAGTTTTATTAATACTATTTGTTGGTTCTAAATATATTATCTTTTTTACAGATGATGGACTGAGAAGCTCAGATTGAGATTAAATACCTTGCCAGGGTCACCCGCTCAGTAGGGAAGAAAGAACTTGACCCTGTGCCTGGCAGCTGGAGCCTGTACTCTTACTCACTGTACTAGGCTTTAGACTAAATGGGCCAACTCGAGAAAGCTTAGTGGAAGCCATGACATTTAATCCGGTTCCCAAACGGAAGGTAAACTTCCACGTTTGAGATGGGGATGGGACATTCCCATTCCAGGGAGCAAACATGAGCAGAATCCGGTGTCTAGAGAATTCCTAGTACCCTGGGAGAAGAGTGAGTAAACCAATGTGGCTTAGATACGTAGAAGATGGAGAGAAAGAAAGTCAAAGTGGGAAATCCAGTTCGTGAAATGGGTTAGATCCAGATGTTGTTAGGCCAACGCAGTCCAGGAGAGAAGTGAGCCACTGCAGGTTTCTAAGCGTGAGAGGGCACTGCCTAAGCTGAATGACATGTGCATTGTTTGAGGCTTGAGCTTTTAAGTTTTTTAAATATTTACTTATTGTTATTACTTTTGTACAGTTTTTTTTAAGTAATCTTTCCCCCAACATGGGGCTCAAATTCACAGCCCTGAGATCAAGAGTCACATGCTCTTATCGACGGAGCCAGCCAGGCACCCCAAGGCTTGAGCTTTTAAAGGTAACTTTGGGGAAGCCAACTCCTTTTGCTTATCAGTTTCCATACCTGTAAAAGAGCAACATATTAACTCAGTCTTGAGTCCTCATTCCTCAGCTTGCTAGGAATGTAGCCTAGTTAATTACCACAACTTTACTGAAAGTAATTATGATGACAGGTTTTCCTTTCAACTTCGAATTCATCAGTGGATGTAAAAACTAAAACTGCTTTTCTCTGCTGCTTTCTCTGCTTCTGGCTTTTGTGAACCTCTTATTTACTTAAGCCAAGTATTCCTCTAGTTCATGAAATCATACTATGGACGGATGTATCATTTGTCTCTTCATTACAAGACCAGAAAAAGATGCATCTGGCCTTCTTGGTTTCTAGCCATCATTAGAATCATCTTGGCTCAGGGTCCACAATTTGTTGTGGATCTTAGTGGGAAGGTTTGAAGCTTGCTTCTCATTCTCCAGGTCTTACAGAGTTAAATGAAACAACGTGGGAGTAGGAGCTATCTGGCTCCTTCCATTTGTCCCTCCCTCCCTTTTCCTTAATGTTAGATGTTCATCAGCCTTGCCTTAAAGGAGGTTACAAGCCAAAACTAGCACATAGTTGGGTGAGGTCTGGAACACAGAACCCTAGTCAGGCAAACAGCAACCACCCCCACCCCAGCCCAGAGGATTTTGACATTCACATTCCCACGTCTAAGCATATATGATATGGTTATATCCTAAACATCAAATGTAAGCTATGGAAACAATATGGAAAACACTCCTTGTGTATTCTAAAACATGGTAATTGAAACCAGACTTTGGATCCTTATTTCTTCTAAATCCAGGTGAAAGTTCCTTATCCTCAGAAAGAAATTAATGTGATCAAAGTGTTTTTCTTGGACTTGGAGAATATTGCTCAGACTCCACTCCATCTTGTCTGTTTGAACCCCTCTGCCCCCACACCCACCTATTTTCTTCCCCTCTTTCACGGTTTGTTGTCCCTCACTGTGCTGCCTGCCCTACCCTATTCCCACTCACGGCTCCAGGACCTACAGGAACACACAAGGGTTATTTCCTCAGTAGGCTGGGCTTTCAGTAATGTTAAACTGTTTAGTTTGGAGCTGTGGACTGACTTTGTCAAAAGCCATCTGGTGCTGAGACAAAACTGGGGAGAGGAGAACACAGCTAAGATCCGCAAGATGTGTGGCGAACCAAAGCTGTGAGTTTAATGAGGAAAGAAGAGATTAAGGGAGTTCTGGCTTTTTTGGCAAAAGCCCCAGTTGAACACAGGAATGCCCAGAGGCAAAAGCAACTCAACCTACAATAAATTAATAAAACAGCCTATTGATTCCAGCTTTGTTGTCCACACAGTAGACTGAAGCTGCTTCTCAATTTTCAGGAAATATGTGCTCTCGGGCCTCCCAATTTTACACGTAGGCATGTGCCCCGTCTCCAGGGACCACAGAGGATGAAGTGCTCTTTGCAGGCCTTTCTCAGCTATGTAGGAAACTAGCAACGTGTCGCATTTATAGCAAAGTTCCCTTTCTTTTGTGAAAGAATTTTGTACACCCGTCCCACATGAGTTACCAGTGTGTCAGTGGGTTAGTCCGTATAAAATCACACTATGAAGAAAAGCCTCTTCATATTGGTTTCACTGGAAATAAACGGGAGAGAAAAATATTCTCTTTTTAAAGATGTTCCCATGAACGAGAAAATAATTATCTTCTACAAGTTAACATCCACAAAAGTCATTCACCCCCCCCTTAACCCATCATATAAAATCAAAATATGTTTATTCAAGTGGAATTTCTATTCAAATATTTTTGACACGGAGTTCATCTTGTCATCTCCAAGTCTTTCATTTCTAACTTAAAAAAAAAAAAAGACTTTAATGACTCCAAAACACAGAGAAAGTGAAAAAACTAGCTGTACTTGATAATAAATAAGTTGATTGCATTCATCTCAAGGCAAAGCAAAGAGAGCCCTAATAGCCTGACAGCCCTAAATAGGCCACTGCACTGGAAAGAATTAGAAATGGACAGGTGCATACTGGGTAAACTCACCGTATGGATGGTTACGTATGTAAGAAAGTCAGGCCATGAACTGGACTCCTAATTTGGTAAGGGTAGAAAGTTGGACAATTTACAGAAGATATGCTAATATAAGACTCAGAGCAGCACTCAATACCAGCTAACACAGAGGAAGAGAGTGATACCCGAAGCAAGCTCTGAACAAAGAGGTGAACACCTGTGTGGGAAAGGAAGAACTTCAGGCACAACAGTAGAAAGGACTATGAATATTTAAATTTTTTTTTAAAAAATTTTAATGTTTTTTTTTTTTTGAGATAGAGATAGAGAGAGAGAGACAGAGTGTGAGTGGGGGAGGGGCAGAGAGAGGGAGACACAGAATCTGAAGCAGGGTCCAGGCTCGGAGCTGTCTGCACAGAACCTGACGTGGGGCTCAAACCCACAAACTGTGAGATCGTGATCTGAACCGAAGTCTGATGCTTAACCGACTGAACCACCCAGGTGCCCCAAAGATTTGGAGGAATATTTAAAATTTTGTTTAATGTTTATTTGTTTTTTAGAGAGAGAGAGACAGGGAAACAGAGCGTGAGGGCAGGAGGGGTAGAGAGAGAGAGAGGCAAAGAATCCGAAGCAGGGTCCAGGCTCTGAGCTGTCAGCACATAGCCCGATGCAGGGCTCAAGGTCACGAACTGTGAGATCATGATCTGAGCCAAAGTTGGACATCATGACCTGAGCCAAAGTCGGACGCTTAACAGACTGAGCTGCCCAGGCGCCCCAGGACTATGAATGTTTAGTTGGGCTAAATATTCCTGCTTCCCCATTCCCACAGGGATCTGGAAAGCATCGGGTCAGCAGCAGATGGGAACTCCAAAGGAGAGAAACTGAATAAAGCTGACAACTGAGGTAGGAGGAAGAAGGAGAGATACCAAGAAGGGCAAGGCAGCCCAGGAAGAGAAGCCAGACAGAACAGCCAAGACTGTTCATTTTGCCTTCCATTAAGGCTTCAGCAGAAGATAAGGAAATCTAAGCCACTTCAGTGAAGGGAGGACAGCAGGAAGGCCTGCGGGTGGGGGCTGGGGGGTGGGTCATGATGTGGATTCACTCAGCATTGATGAGAGCAGCTCCCCAGAGAGAGATAGTGAGGTAGGAACTCTGGTTATTAATGGAATCGGGATGAACTCAGAGAGTGTCATTTGTAATCGTTTAAATTCCAGGAAACAGAAGAGCTTCAAATCATCAATATAACTAGATTATGTAAAGCCTATTTCAAAGAAAAAGACTAGGTCTAGAAAAATAAATTTGTGGCAATTCTGTTTAGCAGTCCAAGGTCAATGTTTCAGTTCTTCAAAAATGACAATGAAAGTAAGCCATCTGTGCTCAGGTGAAAGGACATTGTGATGTTTTAACAGTTGTGGGAAAGTAAAAACACATTTGGAATTTATGCATGGAGATATGCATGAGAAAAAAATATAGCAAGAGAAGTGGAATTAAATGCCCATGATGTACTTTTCAATTAGAGGTGGAAAAGGTACAACAAGATAGCCAAAGGCAAGACAGAGGGATAAACAGACATGGATGGGTGGATGGATGGATGGATGGATGGATAAATAAGTCAAAAGACTAATGGATACAAATAAAAGATAGGGCAATGTGCAGAAAAATCTATTTAGGTATTTTAAGAGATTCAGTTTCCAGTTTTGCATCCTTTTAAAAATAGAATTTTATACAACCTTGGTGATGGCAAAACTAAAACATACTTAGGCAAACGGTCCAATTCACATCAAAACAAGAAGAGGCCTACACAGCTGGGCCAGTTAACATGAATGAATGAACAACTGAGCCAGTAACATTTGCCAAGATGAATTTAGACAAGACTCCAGAGGTTGTAAGAGGAGAAGGCAGACAGGAGGCTTCCGGAAGAAAATGAGAAAAATAAAGGTGGTGAATTTAGGATTTAGGAGTGAGAGTGGAAGGGTCAGAGAGTACAACATTTTAATAAATGCAAGTATAATATTCTAATAACTAAACTAGCAGGAATTACAGAACTTAGGAAACAAAACAGAGATGCATGGATTCATATTACAGAAGTGAGGTGTGTGTGTGTGTGTGTGTGTGTGTGTGTGTGTGTGTGTGTATGTGTGTGTGTTAAGACATGCCAGCCCATGGGCCAGAGAGGTTGCTGGCTACCAGCCTCTTGAAGACTTTGCATGTGCTGATGTGCTCGCCCAGCTCCAGGGTCTGGCCTTCAGCCTTGCAAAAAGCTGGATTTTGTCAACACTGGGACTGGATCCAAAGCCCAGGCTCACAGAGATATATGAACCCAAACGTCCGTGTATACACGCACAAGGACAGTCTTCCCCACAGACAGTCTCCAGGGGAAAGCAAACAACTGGAGTATCGCCTGGTGTAGATGGTGTTATGCCCAGAATTCGTGATCCCCGAAGACCACTAGGGAGCCGAGTCCGATGCAAAAGCGAAAGAGCCTTTATTCGAGCTAGCATGAGCTCAATCCCCTACCTGCAACGACGACCTTTATTCGAGCTAGCACGAGCTCAATCCCCTACCTGCAACGACGAAGTGGTGAGATACCAGGGAGAGAGAGCGAGTTTCAAAAGGACAAAGGTTTTATTGGGGCCTAGGGGCAGTTGGTGAGGTAATGGCTATGGCCTCAGCCGATTGGCTGGGGAAGGGTCCTGGGGAAGGGTCCGAGTCCTGTTAGGCAGGTGAGGGGGGTGGTTACTCAAGGGGAGGAGGTGTGGTCAAGGTGAAGGACACAGAACAAGATGGAGTCGGCCGGCGTAGGCCCACCCTTTCAATGGCACTGGCACAAAAGAAGTCCTGAGGCACAGAACTAAAACCCCACACTGCGTAGCACATGGATTTGTCACTTGCTCGCTATGTGGCCCTGAGCATTTGATTTAATCTCTGTGTCTCAATTTTCTCCTCTGTAAAATGGGACATTCCGGTTATCTAGTCCTACGTAACAAATCACTAAAATTCAATGACTTTACTCAATAATCTTTTTTTTTTCTTTCGAATCTGCCATTTGGCAGGACTTGACAGGGACAACTCATATATATAACCCATGGCATTAGTTGGGGTGGCCCAGTGTGGGGCTGTGGGATCCATTTACAAGATGGCAAGTTGGTCCTGACTGTTATTTGGGAGCGCAGTTGGGACTATGGTCCCAGGATTCAGTTCCTCAACATGGGCCTTCCCGTAGGCTTCTTTCTGGGGCTTCCTTAAACTGTGGTGGCTGAATTCCAAGAGCAAGTGCCCCTAGTGACAGAAAGTAAAAGCTGTTCCTCTCCTAAGGCTCTTGACCAGAAACTGGCACCTGCCATATTCTATTAGCCCAGCAGCCACAGCACACAGATGCAAAAGGGGCGGGTGTAGGGCCACGCATGCCTCTCAATGGGGAACGTGTCAAAGAACTGGAAGGTAATGCTTTAAAACTGCAAGAGTCTGCCCTCTGGACACAAATAATTTATATTCTTCTCATGTGCAGAATACATGCACCCTTCCAAGACCCCCATCACAGCATCACGCTTCTTTTTGTTTTGTTCTATCTCTTTAGGCCAAGCTGGTATTCCACTACAACAATTTTCTGACATTTTGGGTTTTGTATAAATCACATTGGGGTCATTCTGTTTGACATAAGCCCTAACCGCAAATCTCTTCAAAATAAGTCCTTCTTTACTTGGGCTCCCTGTGAGGCTGCTATGGAACAAACATCCTTACGATACTTAGAAGCCTTTTGTTTTTAATGAGGAGCATCTAAGAGGCATCCCTTCAAATCCTTACTGGACCTTTGGTCTGTCTGAAAAATTCTACGAGGCACTGCCTCAGATCTTTCTGAAGTCTTAACAAAGGATTTGATAGTCCCACCCTGGATTTGATCTTTGGCCTGAGGCCCTCGCTTAATTTGAGAATTGTATGCCATCTGGAGAAGCTAGGAGAGAAATGGCTTCGTTTTCAAATCCAGCAAGTCCTGGCTTATTTATATTTAATAGTTCATTCTTTATCTCCCTATCTCTTCTCATTTTTTAACCATAGACAATGAGAGGAAACCAGGCAGCACTTCTAATATTCTTCCTGAAAGTCTCCTTAGCTAGAGCACTCAATAGGTACATTTCTTATTTTCCACACTACTTCAGGCAACAGTGTTTCCAAACCTTCTACTGCTGCATAACAAGGATCCCTTTATTCTCGCTTCCAATAACATTTTCCTTAATTTCCTTTCTGCCCTCAACCAGCAGCTTCCTCCAGGCTCTACAGGCTTCTGCCAACACCCTCCTAGAGGCCCAACCACCTTGTACCCTCCACCCGGTCTCAAACCAATTCCACATGTTTTAAGTTTTTGATATACAGAGCCCTCCCTCCAGGTAGCAAAATCATCTTGGTTTCTTATGAATCAATTCATACTTTATTAAAAACTATGTCATTAGAGAGGAATTGTGATGATCAACTTAACACCTATAATGTGTTGAGGGCATATAATAAGGACTCGGTAAAGGTTTTCTGTTATTTAAATGCTTTTGATAGATGCTTGATGTATTGCTTGAGAATATTCAATATTGCTATAGAAGACAAGAAAACAAATGGGATGCATGAGACTCAAGATGTTTCAAGTATATGTGTGTGTGCGCATGCAATTTAGTAACTTGGATGACATATTTAGAAATAGGAAACATAAGTAGAGCATAATGAGTGTTCAATATGCTTCACTTACATTTTCTCGATAAAAAGAAAACAATAGGATGGAAGATAAAAGAGATAAAAAGTATGGAAGGACCAAATAACACTTGGTCATGAATATCATAAATATTAGTGTATATTCATGATACATTAAAACAGGAGATGTGAGGGGCGCCTGGGTGGCTCAGTTGGTTAAGCGTCCAACTTCGGCTCAGGTCATGATCTCACAGTTCGTGGGTTCAGGTCCTGCGTCAGGCTCTGTGCTGACAGCTCAGAGCCTGGAGCCTGTTTCGGATTCTGTGTCTCCCTCTCTCTCTGCCCCTCCCCCACTCACGCTCTGTCTCTCTCAAATATAAGTAAACATTAAAAAAACAAAACAAAACCAAACATTAGATATGAGACTCCATTCCCGAAGGCTAATTTGATCATCCACTGGTGACATCCATCCTGGTCCCTTGTGTTTTCTGCCCATAGCTGCTCAGTAGACTAATTGATAAGCTACAGTTGTATCTCTCTAATAAAACAAGTGCTTGTCATTGAGCCCAGATACTTTCTTTTTAAAAAATATCTTTTCAACATTTATTTATTTTTGAGAGAGAGAGAGAGAGAGAGAGAGACAGGGTGAGCAGGGGAGAGGCTGAGAGAGGGAGACACAGAACTGGAAACAGTCTCCAGGCTCTGTGCTGTCAGCACAGAGCCCTATATGGGGTTCCAACTCAGGAACCGTGAGATCATGACCTGAGCCAAAGTCGGACGCTTAACTGACTGAACCACCCAGGGGCCCGGAGCCCAGATACGTTCTTATTGGATCCTCTTACTCAAACCTCAACACTGGTCCTTGTAACCACATCAATAGCGGAGAAGGCTAATGTGGCAGAGAGATGGAAAGTCATGTGATCATTGTATAACTCGGGAATTTTGTGGTGTGAGCTTTCCACCATTTCTTTCCCCTGTGTTGTGAGTTGAGTTGTGCACCACCACCCATAAAAGATGTGTTGACGTCCTAGCCCTACGTACCCATGAAGGTGAATCTTTTTTGAAAGTAGGGTCTTTGCAGATGTAATCAAGTAAAGGTGAAGACATACTAGAGTAAGGTGGGCCCTAAATCTAATCACTAGCGTTCTCACGGCAAAGACACACAGAGACACACGCACAGATAAATAATGTCATGTGTAGCTGGAGGCAGAGATTGAAGTGAGGCATTTACAAGAGAAGGGGCATCAAAGGATTGGCAGGAACCAATCGAAGCTAGGAACGGGCGAGGAAGGTCCTCCCCTGGAGCCTTCAGAGGGAGTACGCACCTACCAACATCTTGATTTCAGACTTTCATTTTCCAGAACTATGAGAGGATAAATAAATGTCTGTTGTTTTAAAGCTATCCGGTGTGTAGTATTTTGGTATGGCAGCTCTAAGAGACTAAGGTACCTTGCTTCTGGCTGTGAGTTTTAAATTGATCTGTGGAAATAAATCGGGTTATTAGAGTTATTAATGTGGCCTGTGGGCCTTTCTGTTTTGTGACTCCTCAGGTAGCCGTGTCACCATGTGGTAGTATTCTTGGCAGTTGCCATTGCATCAGGACATTTCCCTCACCCCAAGTCATATACAGTCACGTCTGCCTTGGACAGTACTTCAGTAGGGGAACTGCCAACTTCTGGCCCCTGCAGTGTTCATGTTTTGTCCTCTAGGGAACTGATTTCCAGCATTTAATATCACCTGGGGCTCTTCTTTATTTGATTTTTTATGATAAAATTGAGATAAAACATTGTGTATTTTAAGGGGTACAGTATGTTGATTTGATGTACTTATATTTTGCAAAATGATTACCATGATAAAGTTGGTTAATAACTCCATCACTTCACATAATTATGATTTCTTTGTTTTGGTGAAAACATTGAAGATCTACTCTCCTAGCAGTTTCCAAGTATATGAAAAGATTATTACTAATTATAATCACCATGCTGTACTTAGATTCCCTAGAACTTTTTCATTTTATAACTAGAAGTTTGTGCCTTTTGACCAACGTCTTCTCACTTTCCCTACTCCCCACCCCCTGGTGAACACCATTCTACTTTCTGTTTTTATGAGTTTGGCTTTTTTAGATTCCACTTATACGTGAGATCATACAGTATTTATTTTTCTATCTGACTTATTTCGCTCAGCGTAATACCCTCAAGTTTCACCCCGTACTGTCACAAATAGCAGGATTTACTTTTTTCTCATGGCTGAAAAATAACCTACTGTGTGTGTGTGTGTGTGTGTGTGTGTGTGTGTGTGTGTGTGTCTCACATCTTTATCCATTCATCCATTGACAGATGCTTAGGTTGTTTCCATATCTTGGCTATTGTGAATAATGCTGCAATGAATATGGAAGTGCCAGTATCTCTTCAAAATATTGATTTCATTTCATTTGGACATGTGCCCAGAGTGGAATTACTGGATCATAGGGTACTTCTATTTTTAATTTTTTGAGGAAACTCCATACTGTTTTCCATAGTGACTGCAACAATTTATATTTCCACCAACAGTGCATAAGAGCTCCCTGTGTGGGGGGAACTTGTTTAAACATGGATTTCCTCCCCCCAAACTCACACCCACATTAAGTGTCAATTCAGTAGGGGTTGAAGACATGACTGGTGCTCACCCATGTGTCTAATTCTCCCCTCCTTCCTGGCATAAGCGGCATTATACTTACTAACTCCCCTGGAGTTGGGCAGGGCTACGTGACTGGTTCCAGACAATAAAACGTGATCAGAAGTGACATGTGCCACCCATTTAGGCAGAGGCAGTGAGAAACCCTAGTGTATTTCTCCATTCATTCCTCTTGCCCTGCTGCCACAACTGCAAAGTCCTCATGTGAGATGGAGGGGCCCCAAGAACAAAGCAACTTAGGTGAGTGAGTCCCTGAATGGAAGTAGGCTGTTGTAGAGAGTTGCCAGATATATGGATCTGAGTTTGGGTTACCAAGATATAAACTCCTGTTGTATTAAGTCATGAAAATTTCGGCAAAACCTATTTAGTGCTGACTAGTAGATATGAAGTGGGGTCCAGACGTAGGTACCTCAAGGTTTACTTTTTCTGTCATATAGGTCCATGGACCACATTTTGAGAAACATCCTGTCAGGCTGATCATTTACCATCTTCTACTCATGGTCTTTTTCTAAACTGGGAGCTACGCAGTTTAAATGTTCTTTTGTAATTCTCTTACAATCATATTACCAACTAGCTTCCCTTCTTTTACTTTCAGATCATTTCCATGCACGTTTTGGTTGCTTTCCAAAGCACGTATTCATGGTCTCTTTGTTCTCTCAATTGTTGGAGATTTTGGTAAATTTCTTTTAATCTGATTATTATAAGTACATTACCACTACTCCAATATAGTGAAAAGAAAATGCCTGCAGAAAAGGAAATGGAGAAGGAAATAAAGGAAGCATCCAGAAAAGGTAGTAGAAGGACAAGTGCGGAAAAAATTACATGATCATAGTGGATGGAAAGAAGTGAAATATAAAAATTTATCAAGGGTAGATCTTATTTAAGTGTTCTTATCACAAAATAACAACAATAATCAAAATAAAGAGGGCACGAGGAAACTTTTAGAGGTGATGCATATGTTTGCGGCATAGATTGTGATGGTGGTTTCATGTGTGCACTTATCTCCAAATTCAGCAAGTTGTATTTATTAAATAGGTACAACATTTTGTAAGTCAATGATACAATACAGTGGCTTAAAAAAAAAACACAAACCTGACAGGTAAAAGATAAGGTGCAAAGAATAAACGAGGGAATAAAAAAAAAGGACAGAGAAAGTGCAAAGAACAACCTAATGGAACAAAAATCACAAAGTCCAACTAATCAAATCCAAGTTACCGAATGTAAACGCTACAGGCCATCGGGACCAAGTAATCATGACAACACTCATCATAGCAGCTGCCAGTTATACAACATTTGCTATATCCAGGCATATATTCTTTTCCTTTCATCCCTACAACATCACAGAGTAAATTTTCTTACCACTAAGATGAAAAATCAGGCTGGAGGACATTCAGTAGTTTATTTAGGGTCACATAAGAGAGTAAATGGCAGAACCAGATTCAAAACCAGTTCTGTCTTGCTCCAAAGCTTTGGGCTTTTCCAGGATATCACCAGGGCCTTCCCATAACATAAAGGTTAGAATGGGAAAGCAGGGCTAAATATAAATAAGAAAATGTACCGTAAACGAAAGGCCTAGAACAAGGGCTCCAGAATTCTAGTCAATACAGAAGGGAAATGAGACTGGAGGGCAGATTTATTTCTTTTTTCCCCTTTTTAAACATACAATCTGGAAGCTTAAAAGGCCAAGATTTTTGTGGGAATATGCATGGTCACAGGGATGAATTGGAAAGGGGGAAGGAGAAGGAGGCCCTAGCTCTCATTTCCTACATATAATACTAAAAGCCGCAGTGGCAAGAAGTTTCAAGTAAGATTTTGGAAAAGGTGATGGGACTGGAAATAAATCAAAGTGGCCCCCAAATCGAAACATTTAGAATCCCTCGATAAGAACAGATAACTTAAAGATTGCTTACTTAGCACACATGCTAACCGTCCCCCAGAAAGGCCTTGAGCCCAGGAAGTTTAAGAGGCATAAAAGGAATAAAATCACTTTATTAATGATAAGGAAATAACTGAAAATAATTTATCAAAATGAGGGATATTTTACAGAGGTATATGGCAGGTAATCAAATTATCTTCAAACAAGAAGAAATACATTTGTAAGAAGAATGATTGAGTTGATGAGAGCCCTCCTGGCTTTGGAAAGGATAAAAGAATGGCAGGACACGTTTAAAAAATGATACAAAGAAACTCAAAGGAAGGAAGAAAGCCAAAGTCTTTTTTAAAAACAAATAAATGCTCCCAGCTGTGGTAATGGCTAATAAAATGCATAGAGAAAGGGGAAAGTATGGAAACTGAAGCCAAAAAACAAATAAACGAATGAATAGGAAATGTTGGAGGCAAAGTCGAGGTAATGAGAAATGAAAAAGATCAAGAAAGAGTGAACTATCCTCTTGTGAAGATTTTCGTGTTCAGAGAGAGAGCAGAGAAAATGGTGATGGGTTAAAAGAGAGGCAATAAAATTGGGAGAGAAGTTAAGAGACTGGGTTTAAAAGTCAGACACATGGGGTTCCCTCCCAGCCCCAGGTCTTAGGCAATTTTCTTCTTCTTTTTCTTTTCTTTTTTCTTCTTTTTATTCTTCTTCTCCTTCTCCTCCTCCTTCTTCTTCTTCTTCTTCTTCTTCTTCTTCTTCTTCTTCTTCTTCTTCTTTTCTTTTTTTTTTTTTTGAAGGAATTTTCTTAACTCTCCATGCCTTAGTTTCTCTTTATGTATAAAATTGGAGACAAGGGAGATTTTTATACTTATATATTACATTTACTAGCCTGGGCTAGAGATGATAAAAAATGAGGAATAAAATGAGATGATACATATGAGCCTTTTAACATGGGGACTGGCTCATCAGGAAGAGTCAATAAATGTTCATGATTGATGATTAATTATTTATGATAACCTTGGAAGATAAAAACCAGCAAAGAGCACTGAAAGAGAAACTGCAGACAGAGGAACTGTTTCAAGGGGGGGAAACGCATAGAGATGCAGACTCATGTTTGAGAATCAATAAAAAAGAACAACTCTCAAATAATTTATTTAGCAAATGCAACTCAACAAGTGAGACTCACTGTTGAATTGTTTATTGATGGGAAAGGATTCCTGGGTCTAGCTGACTTACTACTGGGTTCTTAAGAAGACAACTGACAATGTCCAGCATCCTGCCTTCAATGAAGTATGAGAGAAGATTGAAACAAGATCCACGTGAAATAATGAGGGTTAACAAGAGCTGCTTGAGGAAAGAGGAAACATATTGACAATTTGCGGTCACATCCTAAATGCCCATCAATAAAGGATAGTTAGTTAACTAAGTTATGGTTTGTCTGTATCCTCAGAGATTGCTACAAAGAATATAATGGTTCTGCATGCACTTTCATGGGATAACTCCTCTATAAGGTGTTTAGTAATAAAGTGCAGAACATTGTGTATATTAAAATGCCCTATTTTAGGAGAATATTTTATATGATTATATGTACATAAATGAATCAGATACACAACAGACTAGGAAATGGGGCTGGGGTATGGGAGGGACTTTTCCTTTTTATTATTTACCCAGAGGAAGGTGAAATGGTACAGTGGTTAAAAACCCAGGATCTGGGGGCACCTGGGCGGCTCAGTCAGTTGAGGATCCAACTTCAGATCAGGTCATGATCTCTAGGCTTGTGAGTTCGAGCCCCGCATGGGGCTCTCCGCTGTCAGTGCGGAGCCTGCTTCAGATCTTCTGTCTCCCCCTTTCTCTGCCCCTTCCTCGCTTGCGCTTTGTCTTTCAAAAATAAATAAATCTTTAAAAAAAATGATCTGCACCACTTACTTAATCCTGGGTAAGTTACTTAACCTCTCTGTGCCTAGTTTACCCATCTGTAAAATGAGGATACTAGCTTGATAAGGCTGTCATAAGGATAAAATAAGATCATGAACATTTCATCCAAATAACACTTGGAACAGGGATTAGCACCTAGAACTCTCCATCATTGTCCGCTGTTGGTGTGACGGCTGCACCTCGGTCATGTTTGCCGTCATGTAACCACAAGCCTAAGTTGCTTCTGTAAATCTTTAAAAAGCCCAAGTGAGGAGACTGGAGAAGATTTATAAAGTTATAAAAATAAAGAGAAGTTTTCTCCATTCTTGAATGTTTGTTCCTCTAGGAAAGTGTCAGCGCCACTTTGCTAAGTTTTCCACAAAATCTTGTATTTTACTTGGCACTGTATTAAATTTTTGGATTTGTTGAGGGAGAACAGACACTCTCACACTGTTGAGCCTTCATATCCAAGATCAGGGCATGCCTTCAACTTTTTCTTACATCCTCAGTATACTTAATTTTTTTTCTTTATTTGGGTCTGCAGATTTCTTAGGTTTGTTGCAAAATTCTTTTTTATGTTAACATTGTAAATGGGATCTTTTCTTCCATTATTTCATCTTACTTGATGTTGTTTGTATATAGGAAAGCTATGAGGGGGATGAGCCCTGTCAGATAAAATGTATTAAAAGGACTATAATAATTAAAAACAGTTTGGTTCTGAAGAGGAAATGAGAAGAGCAAAGGATAGAATAGGGAATCCAGAAATAGACTCTAATTCATATGGGAATTTAGCATATTCAAATCAAAATGAGAAAAATGAGTTAACCTGTAAATCACAATGCAAAACTAGCTAACACTTAGGAATACATAAATGCCTTCCTCATTCTTTTACCAAGTAAATTCAAATTAATATGAGGTTTTTTTTAAACTAAAACTATAAAATTAATCTTTGATTTAAGAAAATCAACTTAGTATAGGAATAGAAGAAAGCATAGATGAATTTATAATCTTAGAATAAGGAATGATTTCTAGGTAATACATATAAAGCCTAGACACCGTAAAGGAAATTAAAATATTTATGTGGTCAACTTCATCCAAATATCTGTTTAGAAAAAAATACACATCATAAATAAAGTCAAATGACAACAAACCAAAAATATATTTTTGGTGGATATTAAAAGGGCCAATTACTACAATTCCTTAATTCATGCAAATCAATTAGGAAAAAAATCTGACAACCAAACTGAAAAATAAAATGAATGAAGACCATCAGCTCATGAACACAGTTGGTAGAGATGAAGTAGAACTCCATAACCACCAGGAGCAAATCCAAGCGTACAAACAAGTCCCAACAATCAGGCAGGACCTCAGGGAGGACAGAGGGGATCGAGGACCAGACATCTCACTTGGCAGGACACAGAGCATGGATTGTTCATGGGCCCAACAAGTCCATAAGCTGTAGGCCATACCTTTTCTGTGCTTTTTTTACTGGGATGATCATTTGGAATGGCTTTCATGTCAGCATAGTATGGTAAGTCAAATTCACGTGGATGAGCTAGGTGTGAACAATAATGAATTACTTTACTGTCAGGAATGACTTTTTAGTTTGGTGTTCTCAAGTCGCAACTTTTTTTTTTTTTTTTTTTTTTTTAACATTTATTTATTGTTGAGACAGAGAGAGACAGAGCATGAACGGGGAGGGTCAGAGAGAGGGAGACACAGAATCTGAAACCAGCTCCAGGCTCTGAGCTGTCAGCACAGAGCCTGACGTGGGGCTCGAACTCACCGACGGCGTGATCATGACCTGAGCCGAAGTCGGCCGCGTAACCGACTGAGCCACCCAGGCGCCCCTCAAGTCGCAACTTTAAAAAGAACTGTATCTTGGTGTCCTGGTCACCTAAACCTGATTGAGTTTCGTCCTTCCTGTAGCCTTCTGTCCTCAAGTGTTCCATCTCATGCGTGGAAATGTTACACTAACAGTTTTGTAATGTAATATGTTCTGAGTAGGGTCTCTGCTGAAGTGCAGTTATTCTTTCTGAAACCTCTTAAGGTTTTTTGAATGTCCCGATTCACTTGTCTGACACTTTTTCTTTTCAGTATAGGTTGCCCCTGGTGTTTCTATGTACAAGATTTTCCATTTCTTTTCCAGATCTTCACCTTCAGATAGGACTGTGGCACATCTGTCACAATAGCCTTTAATTTTTTTTTTTTAAATGTTGATTTATTTTTGCAACAGAGAGAGAGCAAGAGGGAGAGGGGTGGGGAGAGAAGGGGACAGAGGATTCCAAGCAGGCTCTGGGCTGGCAGAGTCTCAAACCCACGAACCGTTAGATCATGACCTGAGCCGAAGTCGGAAGCTTAATGGACTGAACCACCCAGGCACCCCTGTCACAATAACCTTTTCATGTGTGATCTGTGTTATTTGAAAATCTTTCTCTTAGGGGACCACCACCTTCCTTCTCCCAGTCTTTGGGCATGGAAGCCTGTTCTCCAATAACCGATTATATTCCATCTTCTTAAAATTGAGACTTGAAAGCACAAAACTGTAAAACAATTCCAAAGGAAAATAATTCTGCCAGCATTCTCTGTTCCCTGTGAGAACCTACTGCCTGATGTTCTGGCTCCTCTCTTAAAGGCTAATGGGCTGAGTGTCTCTGTCATTAGCAACTCAGGAATCTAACACAAAGGAGCAGGTCAGTTGTCCTCCTGTTTAGTTACATTTAGCATTTAAAAGAAAACAACTAAGTAACAGAACTCTTCCTGCAGGGATCTGTCTATTTCGCACAGTAAGGAAAGAGATTCACCATGCAAATACTAAGATACCCAAATAACCTAAGGATTGTTAATATCCACAATGGCCATCTTTTTGGTAATTATATAAATATAATTAAACATGTAATTTATACATATCTATAGCCTCTGTACATGTCAGATAGTCACAAAATATATTTTATAAGTTTTATAATTATATATGTATGTATGCATATATATATACATATGTATATACATGTATATATATACGTATATATAACATATTTGTATGTAGTAATAGTATATAGAGAGAGACATGTTATAACATCTAACACTTAATGGAACATTTAGTCTGTGATGGATGCTGTCGAGTACTTTATATATACTGTCTTAATCCTCTCCATTACTTTCTTAGATTAGAATTATTGTAATCACCACCTGTGGTTGATTTAAAAGGCCCACAAATTCTTTGACCCTCCTCCCATTGAGAGGGGAGGTCTAAAACCCCTCCCTTGAATCTAGGCAGGCTCCGAGACTGCTTTGGCCAGTAGTTTGTGGAAGAAGTGATGCAGTGCCAGTTTCCAGGCCCAAACCTCAAGAGTCGCCCTTTCCCACCTCACGTAGGCTCCCTCTCAGAGCCCTGGGCTGCCACTGTAAAAGCCCAACTACCCTGCAGAAGATACCACCCGGAGAGGCTCTGAGCCCATCTGGAGAGAGAAAGGGGCACAGCTGAGCCCAGCCTCCCTTCTGGTCCCCCCCCCCCCCCCGAGGTGCCAGACCCTAAGGGAATTCTTCTTGGAGCCTCTAGACCAAAGCAGCTGCCAACTGAATACCACCAAATGACCCAGTCAATGCCACATGTAGTGGAAGAATTGTCAGTAGAGCTCTCCCTAAAATTAACTGGCTCACAAGATCATGAGCTTTAATAAAATGGCCATTGCTTTAGGCCACTAAGTGTTGGGGTAATTTGTAATACAGCAAGAGACGACTGGGATTCCATATCCCAGATGCAGAAGCAAAACCACAGTGAGTGAGGTAGGGGGTTCTGAATCACATGCCTCGTTAACAGTGCAGCTGAAATTCCAACTCGGGCAGCCTGCCTCAAAAGCCTATAATCTCAGCCACTCAACTGAATTCTTTTAAAATTATAATTAACTCTTGGAGATAGGGCATATATAACATCTTGATTTTCTTAGCATCTAGTCTAATTCCAATCTAATGAAGAATTTGTGCCAAAGGCATATATCCTCTCTGCATTCACAGTTACCTATTTATGCTTATTTTCACACCCTTCTGAATTTTAAAATGTGATGATTTTCTCCAACAGATTTGCCTGTGTTTATTTTAAGAGGGTAGGATAGAGATCCTCATTTCTCTTTCGCCCTCGGCATAGATCATATCAGCACTGCCGCTTAATACCAAAGGGCAGGCTAATTCTGGGACTCAGGAAGTTGATTTCTATAGTATTAAATGCGGCTTAGTAATTTTCCAAGGAGACAGAGACTCTGAGGTCTTGGTAGTTTCCCCGATAAGCTATCATCCCATCTATTTTATATTAGAATGTATTGTTTACTGAAAAGGGTTAGGAATGGGGCAAAAAGGAGCCTCGGTAGCAACTCCTTGACAGGCAAATAGATCTGTACCTGCAGCCTTTCTGGAGCCGAAAAGGTCAGGGGTCGAGGACCCAGAGGTACTGATGAAATCAAGGCCCTTAAGCTAATTAAACACTTCAGCAATATGCACTGTAGTGTAGATACTGTTGTTTCCACCACAGGATAAATAACATGATACACGACATCAAGGACAGCAGATTCTCTGTGCAGGTGTCATCCTCTGATCACAACAAATAGGAATAATCAACAAAGCCTAGATGTACGTTTTTTGGCATCACTCCCAAAACATTTTGATTTCAGCTTCCCAAGGACTAATCCCATTGTGAAAAAGAGCCCAACAGTGATAGGCACACGATTATCAACATTTCCTAGAGCTTAAAACATAAAGTTAGGAAGCAAGCACAAAACGCTTCTAGGCACTCCAATGATTCTTGTTAGATTTGACTTTCTGAGGTTACACTTTAGAAAAATCTAGAAAAAAAACAACAACATAGAATTCTGAAATTTTAGAGATCAATTGGCCAAATGGCTCATTAATAAAATTAAAATCACAATGTAATTTTATTTTCTTCCCTTGGCTTCCAATAAAAGTAAAACCACAATGAAAAACAATGGTCCTATGTCCCAGTACTGTTCTAAGCATTTTATATTGACTAGGACATTTATCTTCACAACCACTCTATGAGGTGATTATAATTATCCTTTTTATAGATGAGGAAACCAAGACTTAGGTTAAGTGACTTGCTAAGATCATACAGACAGGAAGTCAGGGAGTCTGGACTTAAACCTAAGTTAACAGTTTACAGTTTACAGCATACAGTCAAATATTTTCTTCCGTTATATCCAGCTGTTCATGACTGACCATAAATTAGGTTGAATATTTTTACTCTATTTTTCTTTCCAGCACTATCCCAACTTCTTAATTTAGAAATCAGAACAGTTCCTTTTATTTAATTTTTTTTTTAACATTTATTTATTTTTGAGAGACAGAGAGACAGAGCATAAGTAGGGGAGGGGCAGAGAGAAAGAGGGAAACACAGAATCTGAAGCAGCCTCCAGGCTCCGAGCTGCCAGCACAGAGCCTGACACAGGGCTTGAACTCACAAACTGTGAGATCATGACCTGAGCCAAAATTGGACCCTTAACCGACTGAGCCACCCAGGCGCCCCCGAACAGCTCCACTTTTATTCGCTTTTATACATAAGATTGAGAAGTATATTTATTTTTCAATTAGAGCTCAATAAAGCTGGGGAAAAAACCCAGACAAATCCCAATTGAGAAACATTCTACAAAATACATGACCAATATTCCTCAAAATTATCAAGGTTATTAAAAACAAGGAAACCTGAGAAACTGTCACAGTCAAGAGTTGCCTAAGACATGGAGATTAAATGTAATGAGATGTCCTGGGACAGAAAAAGGACATTAGAGAAAAACAAACACATTATGGACTTTGGTTAATAATAATAATGATATTAGTTCATTAATTTTGGCAATATCCTAACATATTATTAATAGGGAGAAGTAGTTGTGGGGTATTCTCTCTCTACTATCTTCATAATTTTTCTGTAAACCTAAAACTATTTTAAAATGAAGCTTATTTTTTCAGAAAAGAAATATACACTTGATTTTTTAAAAAACTCCTTGAAAATCACTTTTTTAAATGTTTACTTATTTATATGGTAGGGGAGGGGTAAAGAGAAAGAGGGAGAGGGAGAACCCCAAGCAGGCTCTGTGCTGTCAGTGGGCTGGAACTCATGAGCTATGAGATCATGACCTGAGCCAAAATCAAGAGTCAGACCCGTAACCGACTGAGCCACCCAGGTGCCCCTGAAAATCACTGCTTTAATCTAACCATTGCTTAGTTCTGTGAAGCAGCAGAAGTGCCCAGTGGTTTCTAGACCTGCCCACACAGAACTGGGGCGTGCACTGAGTCCAGAACCAGAGTTCCTCCCTGGTGTACAATCAAATGTTTCTTCTGCTCTAGCCAGGAGGTATTCTTGACTAACCATAAATCAGATGGAATATTTTTACATTTTTCCTTCCATGTTATCTTTCTCTCTATATAAAAACACACCACTGGTGGGGGAAAGAAGCATTATTTTAACCCGCTTCCACTTCTAAAAAGGAAGACCCCATGAGAATGTTAATGCCTTGAATTTAAGCACATGACATTCCCACAACTAGTCTGGGGCCAGGAGGAATTGAGCATCCACGAATCTTGGGCTACCCATAGGACACCAGCAATGGTAAAAAAAAAAAAAAAAAAAAAAAAAAAAAATACTATTTGCAATAAATATAAGCAAACTAAAGAAATAAAATCAATGAAAGTACATTAATGCTATTAAATTCTCACTGAAAACAGTTGCCTGCTGACGACAGAGCCTGAGGTCTGCTCTCTCTTTTCATAAGAAAAGGAGATTGTAGGGGGTGCCTGTGTGGCTCCATCGGTTGACCATCCAACTCTTGATTTCAGCTTGGGTCATGATCCTGAGGTTGTGGGACCAAGCCTGGCATTGGGTTCCATGTTGAGCATGGAACCTGCCTGGGATTCTCAGTCTCTCTCTCTCTCACTCTCTCTCCCTCTCATCCTCTGCCCCTCTCCCTTACTCACATGTTCTCGCTCTCTAAAAAAAAAAAAAAGTCAGAAAGGAAAGGAAAGAAAAGGAGATTATAGAAAGATGTTAAAGACGTTCCTTTCTTAATAACTGAATAATGGTAATAAACTTCCTTTCTTAATAACTGAATAATAGTAATAAACTTTTTTTTCTTTCAGTAAACAAAGCCAATCATGGTCCTTTAATTGTTGCTTCCTCACAGAGGAATTTTACTGTTGTAACAGGTTCGGCAGTCTTCCAGAGATAAATTATGATGGGGAAAAAAATTACCTCTTAGTCTTCTTGAAAATGACAGAGCAAACCAGTGAGTAGGAAGAGAAGAGGAAAAATACAAACACATTTTATGTCCTAAGAACAGAAAACTGCACTGAACATCACATGGTAACGGTGCACCCAGCCCATCCTAGGCTGCTCAAGCCTAGAACTGTGAAGCAAACGCCGTTCTGCATGTCTCCATGACTGTGCCAAAATCTGGCATGTGTAGTGGATACCTCCATAACCGGCCTAAATCTCTACCCAGAACCCTGGGCAGCTGGCAAGAGCCGACCTAGATCTCAAGTTCAAACAGTTCCTTTTTTCTATGACAACGCAGAGCTACAAGAGTTAGATCGGAGGAAGGTGGCTACCAGCCTTAATTCCAAGGGGCACCAATGGTGATCAAAGACTAGCACTGCAGCACACAGAGGAGATTCGCATGCCTGTGTACACATGAGGCAAAATAACGACGAGAGGGCTTTCCACTTAGGGTCCACAAACTATTCAAGGTCTGCTGTGAAGTTTATATGCCCGGTTATAAACGAGAAAAATTCCACACGTTCGTTTTTCAAACTTTGGTCTTGGTAGAACATATATTTCAGAGTATAGTACGAAGTGTGCACATCGGTGAAAAAGAAAAATAACATAGTCAACAAAAAAATGAGTGTGGAATCCACTTTATCAGCACTTTAAACGCAGTTCTTAAAATAATATCTAAATAGAGGCTTTCCATGCCAAAGTGGAGACAGATGTGCTTTAATATAATATCCCGATGTTTGTCTATTTCCCGATGACCCTTAGACTTCTAGGGTGGGCTCCTATTTTCTCTTTTGAAACAGATGTTGGTGAATGTCTACTCCTAAAACCAAAAATCCTGATCTACAGGGAGTCCAAGCAGTTTTTTTCTTCTTTCTCTCAAATTTGCCTCAGCCAGATCACATTCTTTGTCTGCAGCTATGACTAATAGACTGTAATCGGAAAATAAAGTAGGAATACCTTGATAATTCAGGACGAGAGCTTTCGTTTCAAACATTCAAAATGTGCTAACCTAAACACAGTTCCAGAGACAACTCAGGAAAAGTGTAATTTTCCCCTTTACCTCCTAAAACTGGATATTCAGTAAATGTAATTTTATACAGTCAAACATATAATTACTGTGCTAACCAAATGTTGCCTAGCAAAAAGCCTATTAAAGCATTAATCAATAAGAATGGCTTAAAGCTAACATATTACAGCTTCAGCATAAGCATTGTTCGCCTCGACAGGACACTAACATGGCAGTTTGTCTCTGAATTACTATTTCTTAAATGCTTGAAAACACTTTGGTTCTCTTCAATAGACAATCATTTCCTTTGAACTTTGTTCATAGTCTTGTTAACAGGCTTTTATTTTCCTCCAAACAACATTTGCAAAAAAAAAAAAAAAAAAAAAAAAAGCCAACTTCATGACCCCAGTAAAAATATCACAAATTCTAATTACTCAACTACAAATCAAGGCAATTTTACTATAATGTCTTTATGGTGTTTTCTTAGAAAATTATTAATAAATCAAATTCTTTTAAAAAAAAAATCCACCAGGATCTCATTAAAAGAAACCTTTGATCAATCCAAGAATTTTTGACAACACCGATAATTATCTTCTGATGGACTTGTTTTGTGAGTTCAGACATTTAGCAATGGATTATTTTAAAAAGGTCACACCTGTAATTTTGGCTCATCAAGATACCATACATTACTCTCTTTCCTTTTAAAGTAAGCCTTATTTATTTTATTTTTTGAGTTTATTTATTTATTTTGAGAGAGTTGACAGAGAGCGCAAGCAGGGGAGGGGCAGAGAGAGAGGGGGAGAGAGAATCCTGAGAAGGCTCCACACTGTCAGCCCAGAGCCTGACATGGGGCTCAATCCCATGAACCTTGAGTTAATGACTGGAACTGAAATCAAGAGTTGGATGCTTAGCCGACTGAGCCACATAGGCGCTCCCTAAAAGTAAGCTTTATGAATAGCAAAAAGGACTTTGAAAACTTCAAATATTAGAACAATACAAAAAGACAACAATGAGTAAAATTCAGTCTTTAAAAGTATAATTTTGACAAAAATAAAGAAAATTGTTTGCTTTAGTCTGTTAACCCGTTTTCTACAGAAAGAAATTATACCTTGTTATTTCTAAAGGTTAATTTTATGTCTTTCAGGAAAATCACTAAACCAGAAGTGCCACAAACACTCTTTATTTAACCAGGTGTTTTGCACATTAACAAAAGAACTAATGCAGAAGTCCAAAGAGAGTAAAATTTTGCTAAACAGGGAATATGATAAGAAGAATTACCGTATCATCCAGCAATTTCACTTCTGTATATACTCAAAAGAACTGAAAGCAGGGACTCAAAAAGATATTTGTCCACCAGTGTTCACAGGAGCATAATTCAAAATAGTCAAGAGGTGGAAACAACCCAGATGTCCATTGACAGAGGAATGGATAAACAAAATATGGTAAATTCATGGATGGACTATTATTCAGCCTTTGAAAGGAAAGAAATTATGACACATGCTACAACATGGATGAACTTTAAAGACATTATTCTGGGGGCATCTGGGTGGCTTAGTTGGTTAAGCATCTGACTTCAGCTCAGGTCATGATCTCACGGTTTGTGGGTTTGAGCCCCGTCTCGGGCTCCGAGATAACAGCAAAGAGCCTGCTTCAGATTCTGTGTCTCCCTCTCTCTCTCTCTGTCCCTCCCCTCTTGGGGGGTGCTCTCTCTCTCTCTCTCTCTCTCTCTCAAAAATAAATAAATAAACATTTAAAATATAAAGACATTATGCTAAGTGAAATAAATTAGACACAAAACAACAAATATTGTATGATCCCACTTATATGAGGTACCCAGAGTAGTCAAATTCATAGAGACAGAAGGCAGAATGGTGGTTGCCAGGCACTGGGGGGAAGGGGAACTGAAGGGTTACTGTTTAACAGGCCGAAATTTCACTGTTACAAGAGGGCAAGTGGCCGGGAGATAAACAGTGGTGGGGGCTGCCCAACAACATAAATGTATTTAGAGCCACTGAAGTATACACCTAAAAATGGTTAAAAAGGTAAATTTTATGTTATGTATATTTTACTACAATTTTTAAAAATGTGGCATTTTCAGCTGTGATAATAATCAGTGATGTTTAAATTGGAACTGGGTATCAGGGAAACTCGGATTCCCCAAAACCATGCTGAGGGCTCAGCCCAGTCTCACAGCAAAGGGTCAGCTACCAACAGACCTCTCCTGACATCCAAGATAAGAGCACTGCCTTGTGAAGCTGAACTAAGCAACAAAGGGAGTAGAGTCATTTTCTATTTCATTCTGGTCTCTTCCATTTCCAAAAGGCCATTTCCATAAATGGTTCCTTCTTGGTAGAATTTGAATAAATTTCATGTATTTGCTGGTTTTTTACTAGAACAAAGAGAAAAAAAGGTAAGAGAAATCCCTTTGGGGGAGAACAAGAAACGAGAAGTTAAAAAAAAAATCAGTGAACATTTTTGATGGAAGTGAAAGTTGACTCAGAAGAGAGTTTGATTTTATTCTTTTTAATGTTTATTTATTTATTTTGAGAGAGAGCTGGAGCGCAGGGGAGGGGCAGAGAGAGATAGAGAGAGAATCCGAAGCAGGCTCTATGCTGTCAGCATAGAGCCCGACACAGGGCTCGATCTCACAACTGTGAGATCATGACCTGAGCCAATATCAAGAGTCGGCACTCAACCAACTGAGCCAATCAGGCACCGCAGAGAGTTTGATTTTTAATAAAATGCTAGACATAATTACCAGGTGAGAGAAGGGAACTTATGATACAAGTAAGTAAAGGACAAGAGATATGATCATCTACACATTTATTTCCCAAAATGCAATGAATCCTGCATAAGAATGTTAGATTAATCAAAAACGTTGAGTTCTGTGAAAAAGAAAAATTCCAGGTCATTATACATTCTCATCTGCTAAAGATGTGAGATACTTACTAAGCTGAATGTGGAGATAAAGTTAAAAATGTGGCCTAATCACTACATTTTACATTACACTAAAGTAATCAACAAAAAATAAGCAAAAGAGCATAGCACCACAGAAAGATTTTTAATATCAGTACTATGTGCTTAGACATATAAGGACTGTGCTTTTGCAAAGTGTCTAGAGGCTATTTGGATGCATGCTGAAATAAAAAATCTCTTGTCCAATAACATAGTATGTATGTTATTGAAAACAGGGAAAAGAAATTGCAGTAGATGCTGATTTTAAACCCCCAGCCATGGAGAGCAATGAAACTGACTATATAGAAGGTATAGGTCTCAGATGTTATATGAATGGACATATTAAACCATTCACAGCCCATCACTTGGCATCAAAAAGTCCCACATTACATGAAGAGCAATTTTGAGCCAGTGAGCACAAAAATAAACCCAAAGAAAATCTGCACTTGATGATTACATTAAATCTTGCATTGATGAGAGCCACCTAAGAAATCCTAGCTTTTAATAAGTATATCAGAAAATAGGAATTGCAGAGAATATCCACAATATAAATAAGTAAGTACCTGTATGAAATGAGTGACAACGTTTTTTAAAAAGCTTATATACTAGGTTTGATCAATGTAAAATCTGTCTTTTAAAATTGAAGAGTAATTTGAAGTATATTACAGAGTTAGAAAAATTGCAGCAATAACAAAAAATCCATGGTTCCTAAAGTCCAAAAAGGACATCACAAGAAAGAATAATCACTGTCTCCATGTACACATCAATTTATAAGGAATTATCTATTTTTTATTGGTATGGAAATATATGAATTTTTATAACTTGCAAATCTGTGATTAAAGGGAACAGTGTGGCTCACATATTTTTCAAAAGCATAAGAAAAATGGAAACTATACCCTTCAAAATTTTATCCCAAATGTAAATGTTAATTTAAAACAATTACTTGGAGGAAAAGTAATTTTAAAATCCCAAGCGATAGCAAGCATTTATTAAAACAAATCGTTTCAGGTAAAATCACATAATTGCTCTTGGCAAAATTATGAAGTTTGTTTAGGAAATAATACACAATTATACAGGGGAGAGCATTAATAAAGCATCCAATATAGCACTTAATAAAATGTTTTCTGAAGAAAATTTAAATTAGCTTGGAAATAAACATTGTCAAATAAACTAAAAGTTGGCTATATTATTTTAAACAAAAGAAATTGATAAATGGCTCCATATCCAACTGAGACAAGATATTTGGCAGAAGGTCTATTCTCTCTGGTCTCAATAAAAATTTTATAAGTGACTTGGAATAAAGAATGAGCATTAGATTATTGATATTAGAAGTTCTGTTTTGAATCGGCAAAGATTGTGCTCAAAATACACAAAGATCAGAAGGGACTGGATCTAAAGCCAAAAAAATGATAAGCTAGAGTCAGCTTAGAAAATTCAAGCTACCATAGCATGCGAAAAGAATTAGAAACTAATTCAATTCCATGAGAAAACATAAGGAATAGGAGACAGAATATTAAGTACCCACTTAGAGAACGGTAGGAAATAGAAGCGGGCCAGTGCTGATTTTCCAAACTGTCCATGTCCATTTTCCCGTGGTGGCCATTAGCCACAAGTAGATGTCAGTGATTAGGTAAGGTTAGATTGGCAGGCCTTTCCTACCTACATAGTCTGACCACTTCCAACACAGACAGTGGGAAGGAAAATGGTAAAATTTTCAGCAGAACCCCATGGTTGCTGAACCCTGCCTCATACCAATGTCCGATTTGTTTGCTTTAGCTGAGGTTGGATAGAAACTGAAATGAATCCTATAGCCATTGATAGCAATTCAGTGAAATGGGGCTGAGCACTTGACTGGAGCTAGACTGAGAGCACTAGCCTGGGAGTCAGCGAATCTTCCACTGACCAGCCTTCATTTCCTCCTTTAGACGGCAAAGAGGTTGAACCTTTACATTCCTAAGATCCTTCCAGCTCCAAATCTACATGGTGGTTACTCGGGTCTTTTGAAAATAAACTGTATTTAGAACAAAGAGCCTGTGATAAACTTATAGAATATATTACTCTGATAGAAGAGGCTGAATATATAGGTGGATTCAAGAAAAAAAATCTGAAACTCTTTGGGTTCTGATTAATAATTCATGTGTATTGAGTATTTCCTATTGCTAGGCACCATGCTGGGCCCTTGACATGGATTGTCTCATTTAATGCTTAGAAGACTTTTTCAGAGTAGGTGGGATTTTTATCTCTCCTTTAGGGACAGTCTCACTGAGTCTGATAGAGGTTAAGTAACTTATACAGGGTTGCACAACTAGTAAGGGGTAACATTCTTGGACAAAGTCTTCATCAGTCCTTAGTGAACTGAGAAAAATAAGGACAACGGTGCTCTATAAATATTTGTTAAATAAGTAAAATAACAACTGGGAGACACCTCCCCGCACACTGTCTTTTGGGAGATAGCACAGTGAGGGAACTGGCATAATATCTGTTAAATGCTGCCAGGCACAGTACTAGGCACTTTACGAATATCCCATTTCACCCTCACAATCAGACTCTGTCTAGATGAGATAGATGTTGTTATCCTCATTTTACAAGTAAACAAACAGAAGCCAGCCTCTCACTGATGTGACCCCACCTGGACAGCTACCCCCAGAAATGTGGCATTTGGAAGTAGGTCTGGAGCAGAGGGGAGCAGAGAACCACCCCCCCCCGCCCCCCCCCCCCCCCCCCCCAGCAGCATCCCAGTCCCTTCTGGCTAAGTTAGGAGGCATGTGGTAGACTTGAATCACTTTTTAGCTTGACAGCCTCCAGCTTCCCACTGCCTTGCTTTTCTATCCAAATGTCCTTTTTGGAGAGTCCCCATTTTGTATGGCTCCGGTGAGAAGGGCAACTGCTACGTACTGCACCTTAGATGCCGAGGAGGCCAGGCCCTTCTCTTCCCCGGCCCGCGCAACCTTCTCATGGAGGGTTGGGAGGCCTTGAGTTTAGATTGAGCCAGATGAAGGTTTTTCTCCCAGAACTTTGAATCTCGAGCATGTGAGAAAAGGGCGGATGGTCGGGGGTCACACTTCTCACAGCTGTGCAGGTGGTGCATGGGGCAGCCTGTCCCTGCAGGGGACCTGAGAAGCTATAGTTCTTTCTGCGGCCTGTCTTGAGGAGACTTTGGTTACTTCCCATTCTTCAAGACTATTCTTCAGCTTCCCAGTGATTTTGTGAACCCCAAATATCCTTCTAACAAATTCTTTTTGGTTTAAAATAAACACAGCTGGGGGGTGGGGGAGGGGTGCCTGGGTGGCTCAGTCAATTGAACGTCCAACTCTTGATTTAGGCTCAGGTCATGATCTCATGGCTCCTGGGATGGAGCCCTGCATCCAGCTCTGTGCTGACAGCATGGAGCCTGCTTGGGATTCTCTCTCCCCCTCTCTCTTTCTCCCTCCCCTGTTCGTGCATACCCTTTCTCTCAAAATAAACAAAGAAGCATTTTTAAAAACTACTTTCAGATAAACAGAACTGGTTTCTGTTGCTTGCAACCTAGAAGCCTAAGGGGTACAGACTGTGGGTAAAAAAGCAAAGGCAGGGATTTGCAGAGCACTTAAAATGCATTCTTGTTACAGCACTCTCTCAAGTGATAACTTCTGTCCTCCCGCTTCCCAAGTACCGAAGGATCATTCCCTGATCTGTGGCTGAATATTGGTACCAATTCATATCCTCACCCCCAAATTCCTCAAATTCCTCCTCTCAGCTCCACCAGCTTTAAACAAAAAGTGTACAAAGGCACAGTATAACAATCGAGTTTTGCGATTTGTGCTGTTTATGTCATTTTGATATTTGACCCCCTTAAGATGAAATCCTTTAGGTAATGAGAAAAGAATGCTTCAGGTTCTGTTGTAGGTACTGCATGTATTGACAGAAAAGACAACGCTTCTTACGTTAGCTCAAGTGTCCTGCATGAAAAATGACTGCTCACTACTGAGTTAAGCCACGAAAGTTTCCCCTCTCCTTTTCTATTATCCTTCTACACAGACACATACGTGCTCACTTGCAAATGCATTCACTCACAGCTACACACCTTGCTTTATTTTTCCCTCACAGCAAAAGAGAAAGGTATAGCTACCGCTCTAAGCTAACAGTACTTTTCTGAACAGAATGGAAGAACATCCATTCAAAGAGTTTCACACTCAGATTCTGTTATCTCTGTGTTGGAAGAAAACCCTCCTCAGGCTATTCTGAGCTGTTCTCCACACAGGTCTCTAGGTAGGTGGAGAAGCTGGGCGAGAAGCTCTGAAGTCAAGAGTGATTGAAGTCCTCTGGGAGAAGGTGAGGCAGGGCCTCTGGGGCAGATCACGAAGAGGGTGGAAGGAGGTGTGAGGGTGGCCCTGGGCAGCCTCTGGAGGACTGGACCGGGAGGGAAATGGGGCAGCCCTCCACTGTGGCTGTCCACAGGAAAACTGTTGCCTCCGTATTTGCACCAGATAGGAGAAAACCTGGGAACGAGGGTTCCAGGGAGAAACCCAGGAAAGAAGCAATGTGTAGGAGAATGGTCCCTCAAAGTATGTGGAATAAGAAATATAACAGTTTCTTTCCTAAAGTCTTATTCCTAAGAATGTTGTTAGACCATGAGCCCGTGAAGAGTTATAACTGGATTTTCTCAGACTGATTTTCCACGGATTCTAATATATGCCAATAGAAAAATGCTTATATAAACAGAGTGCAGTAGTATTTTATGCTATAATGAACCAGTCCACTGGAATAAAAAAAAATCTCTTTATTGCTTATATGCTCTAAGCACATTTTTGCCCCAATTTTGTCTGGCTGCAAGCCAAGATCTTTGCAAACTACCTCACTACTATTCATTTTCATAATGCTTATTACAAAGCACTATACTGTAGGTCCCTTGAAAGTCTAGTGTAACCCAAAGTCAATAGAAGGGTCTTCTGCCCTTTGGAGACCTAGGAAAAATTGACTCAAGTCTCCAGATTCTGTACACTGGAGAAGTCCAGATTTCACCGCAAGATTTCCACAAAGCCCCTTAAGGGCCTAACCCTTGTGATGGCTTCCTGGCCTCCTGTGGCTCCAGGATGGCTCTGTGCTGTTCCACCTCTCCCGGGGCCCTCCTGCTCACTCACAGCAGGAACAAATCAACATCACCTTCTTTACTCAAGGTGTTGGGAGGGAAATGGAGGGGTATTTCCATGTTAGAAATTCAAATGGAAACATTGTCGTTACAGTTCTTCTGTATGCTTCAGCCCCTCCATGTCCAGGGGCCCTCCATCCCACACTCCCAGTTGGCAGGCCTCCCTGCTTTGTGCTCTCCTTTCCCACCCCATCAGGCACCATTTCTCTCGTCTTCCTTGACGAGGTGTGGGCACCAGTCCACCCCCCAACCTCACACCTCAACTTCTGCCCTTAACTATTATTATCATTATCGTGGCCCCTTTTCCCAACAAAGAAATTTACTTTGTGTTGGGGCCCTGGGTGGCTCAATCAGTTAAGCATCTGACTCTGATTTTGGCTCAGGTCATGATCTCACAGTTCATGGATTCAAGCCCCGCATGGGGCTCTGGGCTGACAGCTCAGAGCCTGGAGCCTGCTTGGGATTCTGTGTCTCCCTCTCTCTCTGCCCCTCCCCCACTCACAGTCTTCTCTCTCTCTCTCTCAAAAAATAAATGAACATTAAAATTTTTTTTTAAAAAAAGAAGAGGGATGGGAGCTGATGATGTAAAGAGTTCAGGAGTTTCTGCTCGCCATCCCTGAGGTAGGTCTGAGTGTGGGACACCCTCAAAGGGCTCAAGCAACCAGGGCTTGAATTGACTTTCGATGAGACTCAGACCCTCAAGTTTCTCCCTGACTCAGTGACCAACCCAAAGCCATAACCTTGCACCCAATGGCCTGTGCTGTGAATGCTTAAAAAAAAAAAAAAAAAAAGTTAAGAGACAAGTGTCCCAGATCTTTTTCTCTGCCTATTTTAATCTCAGATCTTCTATGCAGTCTGACGCAAGCTGTTACTCTCCTAATACTACAAACCCACTACTAAATGTCATCATGAAGAATAATTTTGAACAGTGCCAGGAATTATGGAAAGCATTTATCAGGAACTGGAAAGGTGGTAACTATCTGCGGAGAAAGAGGGAGAGAGAGAGAGAAACAGGAGAGACAGAGGGAGAGATGGAGAGACAAAGGTGGACAGAAAGAGAGAAACAAGGGGAAAAAACACCTCAACAGAAGATAATGCCCTCAAACAATAGCATCCAAGCTTCAAATAGCAGTGACTGCCTTCTAATTTCAATTTGACGTGTGCAGAATTCTTTCTTTTCCAATGCCAAATCCTGAATGAAACATGCAATAAAAATTACTGCCTGAAACATGGTGATAGCATTTAATCCTCTGGCAACACATTAGAAAGGCTTTCAGCTTTAAACCGAGGACTGCCACACTGCAGTCTTGCTCGTGAAATTATTTATTCATGCCTTGGTTTATAAAGTCCTTTTTATATGCTTTCTATCGGCTAATAATGGGCTGGAGCACTTATGTTCTCAGCCTGACAGATTCCACATTATGAGGCTGGAAGACCAACGCCTGGCAAAGAGTTGAGGCCTGGAGGGAGCCATCCCATCTGCTTGAATGGGTTTTAGCATCAGGAAGCCGCAGGGACCATGGCAGGTTGGGGCACCTCGGTGACCAGAGGGTTGACATGTGGGGAGACACAGAGTGCAAGGCAATGAGGGAGGAAGGTGCTGTTTGAATACGCAGTAGCTGCTGACAACTATGTCCTAAATGTCTAGGACCGTACGTGCAGAAAGGGAGGAGAAAACTCCAAGGACACAGAATAAATCTCTCCATAAGCCAAATATCAGTGATCATTAATTAGTGGCAATATGTAAGGGCTGACTTCCCTTTTGTGACTAGGAAAAAAGTGGAAAGAGGGTATTGACTTGCTGAGCGAATGAAAAGCAGAAGCATCTTACAAAGAAAATATTATATATTTAGGAGATCAAATTAATTGGAAGCGCTTTAGTATGTATTTATTTACGTGCAATTTATCTCTAAGGAAAGGTAAGGCTATGGTGGGGATGGATAAAAGCTTACTGAGATCATTCCAATCCACTCGTTAAAGTAGGACTGCTAGGGGCACCTGGGTGGCTCAGTTGGTTAAGCGTCCCACTTCAGCTCAGGTCACAATCTCGCGGTCCGTGGGTTCGAGCCCCACGTCAGGCTCTGGGCTGATGGCTCAGAGCCTGGAGCCTGCTTCCGATTCTGTGTCTCCCTCTCTCTCTGCCCCTCCCCCGTTCATGCTCTGTCTCTCTCTGTCTCAAAAATAAATAAACGTTAAAAAAAAATTTTTTTTAAAAATAAATAAAAATAAAGTAGGACTGCTAGAATATAATACTTATGTGGGTTAACTCTTTCCTGACATTTTGATTTGGTCAACTCCTGCTATTAAGTATTTTCGTAATACCATACAACCTCTTTTCCTCAGCACCTATCACAGTTAACAGTTTGATTTAATTTTCCTTGTATGTGTGCTTGCGTGTTCCAAGAGGATTCTCTGAGGGACTGTGGTTTTTTCCCTTCAGCTAGTACCTATGAGTGCAATAAAATTACTTTAACTCAGACTTTCCATTACATATTGGTTATAGTGAAATGATAGTAAAGGGTACAGCAAATCACCCAAATAATAACATACATTGAAAGGAAAAATATTATTCTGGTAAAATATTGGCAATCATGGACAATGATAAGATCTCTTGGTTTTAATGTTAAAATAATTATTAAAATTAGTAAAGTTCAAAAATCCTTAATGGTATGGTTTTGTAACTATAAATATACTAAAGTACGGTTCAATGAGCTAAGTTTTCACCAGAATTAAACAAGTCTTCAATGCTTTGCTCTCGATTATCAGAGAAAATACACTGATTTCCTCTTTCTTGATCATTCTGTGCAAATAGATCATCTTTCCACCATCCAACACCTCAATTGTTTTGCTTCAGCCCATTGGCCTTCTTTCCACTCTATTCCCACCTCAGAGTGTTTGCACCTGCTGTCCCCACACCTTTGTAGGACTTCTTTCTTCTCTTCCTTCTGGTCACTCCAGAGAGGCCTTTCCCGACCATGCTAATTATACTCATCCCCACTTCCTCTGAAGCACATTTCCCTCTTTCATTTTCTTACTGGCACTTGTCCTTATCTAATATTATCTTGCCTGTGGACTCATTGGTTTGGAGGTCCATGTATTTTAGGTCTCCCTACAAGAATGCAAGGTTCTGGAGAGGAGGGTACTATGTCTGTCTTTTCATGTTTGAAACCCTAATGCCTAGCATGGTGTCTGGTAAGTAGTAGGTACGTCATGAATATTTGCCAAATGAATGAATGAACAGAAAGCAGCTGGGGGAGTAAGTGAACCTTCTTTGCTACATAGTTGCAAAAGAGTTTGATACCATATTCTTAGATGAGGTGAGACAACAATGTGTAAATCTTGCTATTAAAGTGTCTCATGTTAGCTGAGTTGGCTGGCTGTCTATGCATCTAATAGCTTAGAGCTTAGGTCAGCATTTACAGTGTACTTGAGCATGTGCCTACATTTATTTATGTGTTTCCCACAACTATCTCGTAAGTAGGCAGGGCAAGGACAGAGGCAGGATCATTGTTTTTACACATGAAGAAGCTGAGTTCAGAGAGGTTAAATTACTTTCCCAAGTCATGCACATAATAGGCAATAGGACCCGGTCTCCAGTTCAGTTTGGGGTTTTTTTTTGTTTTTTGTTTTTTGTTTTTGTAGCTTTCCTGCTATACTAGCCAGAATCTGACTCTTTTGTTTCCAAACAAATTAATCATTTATTTAGTTATTCTTTCCAGAATCCTAAATCAGTCAATCCTAAACCTACTATTGACTGTGAAGGACTCTCTTAGGCACTATGCAGGAATAAAGACGTGCAGACAACAATTTCTCTCTCTGGAAGAGTAAAATGCACAAATGGCTAACCCACCTAAAGATATATGAGTTAAGTGTCTAATTAGTAGGAAAACCTCAGTGTTATCAAGGTAGAAAAACCTGGCTTGTGTAATAGTGGGATGGGCCTCCAGGAAAAACAATTTTGTAACTCTCCTTGGAAAGGTGGATGGATTTTAACACAAGAAAAGTAGAGAGAGGACATTCTAAGGAAAGGGAACAAAATGAAACAAGAAAATGTGATATGCTTTCAGTAACCAGTGTGGTACTAATGGAAGGAAGTGTTTGAAGCAGGGAAAAAATTGGAGGAAAGACTGGAATTCATCTTAAATGACAATTGCTGTTTGATGCCTTTAACACATCAGGGTGGAGTCTTGTGAGTCTTGTAAAATGCTAAGCCAGCTGCCATAGAAATACATTAGTCACATGCCATAGAGGAAGGTAGGCGCCCAGCTGGTGGCAGGAGCAAGAAAATGGTATCCCAAAGCCGAAAAGTTCAAATTGCGACAGGTCTGGGGCCAAATGTACTCATATTTAAAGTTTGAAATGCTTGGTATGGAATATCTACTTATAGTAAAATATATACATTTTTTGCACCCAGAGAATATCAATTTAAGTTCCATGAAGGCAAAAAGCCAGAGAAATATATAAATTAGCTTGGGGGGGTGTGGAGAATTCTTTCTATGGTTATGATTTAGTTAGTAAGACTCTATGGCTGTATATTTAAGTACATCTATAGAAATACAGAGATACAGCACAGAAGCATATCTCACACACACACACACACACACACACACACACACACACACACAAACACACACACACAAACACACCATACCACCACTTTCATTGGTACGTGGATGGACAGTTCCATCTCGACAATACTTTCCTTACATGTTGGGATACGTTCAAGTTCACTTTTTACAGCAGAATCTAATCATTTTAATAACCAAACCCGAGTTAAACTTGTGATTCACTTACGTTGGTGGAACATTGGCAAGGTGATCTAAGAGATCGATGGTGAGAGCTTCTTACTTTAGAGATGTGGTGTTCACAGAGTAGGTACGTCTCGTGCATCCTCATAGGCAACACCATATTTGCATATACACATTCCTTGGTACTCTCAGCGAATGGGCTATTTTATTCGAAACCAAATTTTCTTGTTACTGTGGTTACGAAGAGTGTGCACTATGTCATCAAAAGGAAATGGAGTCAAATCCCAGCTCTTTCCTCTGGTCACTGTGTGATCTGAGGAAATAATAATCACCTACCTCCCTGGGGTGTTGTCAGGATGAAATTAAATTTGATTTGTGCACAATGTTTTGAACAATATCGCATGCCTATTAGCCACTTAGTAATCATACACATTAATAATCATCATCATAATTACCTTTAAAAATCAATGACGATCATTTCTTGAGCACCGAATATGTTCTGGCTACCTCAAACACATTAATTCTAATCTTCACAGAAACTCTGTGGGTTACATTATACTATCCCATTTTACAAATGGGAAAAAAATGAAGTTTTTAGGGACTCATAAACTAACAAAATTGCCCAATGATAAACAGGGGACCTGAGCTCCGACCTGTATTTGACCCACCTTATTCTTCTTTGTTAATTTTGCTGTCGCTCTAGTACCTTGAAGTACCTCCTGTGCCTCAATAGGCAGAATTCCTTTTGTCTGGAATAATGCCTCATAAATATTATGACATACAAAAAAGCTCAAATAATACACCATTTACTGAATGGGACTTCAGAGATCTAACAAAGGAATTAAATAAAAGAATAGTGTGCAAGGCAAAACTTGTGCAAGTAAGCAAACAGACAAAAATAAATTCTAGTTGATGGGTCATCTAATAGTCATTGGTACGTGACACTGGTGAGGCGGCTGGGTGGCTCAGTCGGTTAAGTGTCTGACTTTGGCTCAGGTCATGATCTCGCTGGGTTTGTGAGTTCAAGCCTTGCGTCAGGCTCTGTGCTAACAGGAGGCCTGGAGCCTTTTTCAGATTCTGTGTCTCCCTCTCTCTCTGCCCCTCCCCCACTCACACCCTGTCTCTCTCTGTCTCTCAAAAATAAATAAACATTAAAAAAATAATAAAAATAAAGACATTATCAAAAGCCAAAATAACAAGCCTGAAAAAAGTATAATAAGGCACATAACTGTTTCTTTTTGATTCTTTATAATAGAAAATTGAAGGTATGTAATCTTCATTTCATTGCAATTAACTTTAGATCACCTTTAAAACCTAAAATGAATATTTTGTGGGCGGTATAATTTATTCCAATAAAGCCAACTTCGTTCCCTATTTTATTTGGAGGCTGACTGGGCAGGGACCCCCTGGGAGGCAGTGCGGTATGATGGTTAAGAAAGCAGAGTTAGGTTCCCATTGCATTTTTCCCATTTATTCGCTGTGTTAGATTGCACACATTAGGTAACTTTCTAAGCCTCAGTGTTTTCATCTGGGTGGACATGATAATAAAAGAATCTGTCTCGCGGAGTTGTTGTAAGGATTAGGGAAGAATACACGTGAAGCTCTTATTTCAGTGCCTTGCCAGAATAAGTCTTCAATAAATATTCGTGGTTACTCTTTTTACTATGGAAAAGTAGAATGGTTTAGCAGAAAGCATATGAGATTTGGATAGGATATACAAGGCCTCATTCAATTACTTCCTATTTATGGAACTAAGCACATACAAAACTGTCTTCCAAGAAGGAAATCTTGGAGAGGTTGTATTCTTTATTGGAGGGGTTCTAAGGGTAAAGCCAGGATAGATCTTGAGGGATGAAAGCAGTTTTTTTCTAGGAAAGCCGTGATAATGTGTAAGTTGTCATACTAAATCTTCAACCCCAGCAAAGATATTGAACTTTTAAGCGGAAATAAAAAGTTCTCCAAAAAGTGACATAGACCAGAAAGCTGGCAGGAAGAAAAGGGGTTTTTGATTCAAGCAGCTAGTGTGTGCCACTGAGAATCACATCCAGTGGTACGAACCGCTCAGATGCTATGACTTGCTCCACGATCTCAACAAGCCTCGAAGGAATGCGTGTCAAAAATTATAAAGGAACTGGTATTTTACCCAACTTGCAAGCTAGCAAGTTAGCGTACCACAGTTTCATGGACGCTGATAGAAGAGGCAACACTCCTGGGTCAGAGATGAAGGACAGTTAATTACTCACAGCAGTAGCAGTAGCCGGAGTATTGGCATTTGGTTGTGCAAGTTTCTCAAACTCCAATGCCTAATTTTAAGGCTGTGCAAAGAAAAGGGGGATGATAACATCTGCACATTGTAAGAGGGAAGTCCGAGCTGAGGAAATCCAAATCTTTAATAATAGGTAGTAGATGTTTGCCTGCCCTTTTCTCCAGAGGTGGACGCGATCTTTATTATAAGGGACAATAAGCATGCCTGCCCTTCGCCCAAGAGGGAGATCCTATCTTCCAGGCTGATCACTATGCACACATTCTTGTTCAGGACGAAGGTCAGCCAGTGTCACTGCTCACAAGATATGCAGCCATGTGAGTGACCCACGGAGAATTATTGCCTAACAATGCGGCAAGATGCATATAAAAGCTTCTCAAGTCACCCATGTTGGGAAGGAAAGTGCCACTCACAAAAATCTCTTTAGGATTGTGAAACCCATCTATCAAGGCCTCATGTTCCCTACTCTAAGTTCCCCTTGCCTAAAGCTGGGCTGATCACTGCAGGAGCCAGCTCTAACAATGTACTAACCACCAGCTTTGCAGAGCCAGAAAACACCCCTTCTGATGTGCCAGCTGGTTTGGGGCCTGATGCTTTGCATCCTCACAGCTGCCCGGGGCGTGTTCTTTGCAGTGGGTGAGTGATTCCCTGGATAATGAAGAATGATAGGTGATTTTTTTCACCTGAACCCCGTTCTCTATTGACACACTGTTGAAAAAGCAAAAGATGGCTTATTTCAAACCCACTCTGTAACCGTCCCATTGTTGTGAGAGGAGCACAGTGTCACAGTTCTGACTGGGGGGTCTCCCTGGGGAACCCTGGCTTGCCAGGCTCCCGGGACAGGGCAGCAAGAACCAGAAGAAGAGGCAAATCTCTCAATCTGCCCTGAAGCTCCTTCCATGAAAGTGAAAGTTTGCTACCCAGGGATGGTCTGGGATTCTTTTCTGGGGACCTTCTTTCAACATCAGATTTCCCAGTCCTTCCCATCAGGATCCATTCTGAGAAAGGCATCAGACATCACACAAATTTTACCTTAGTGTGGTTTAAGGTAGTCTCGGTTGCGGTGGGGGCAGGGGAGACTTGATTTTTAAGCCTGTTCTTCTAATGAAGAAATAAATCACTGTCTCTAATTCAGAATAATCATAGCATTTGCCAGGTGCCAGGCACTCATACAAGTGCTTGGCATATGTTTACCCATTCTGTTAAGGTTACCTTTATGTTATAAATGAGGAGCTTCAGGTACAGAGATGTTATATAACTCCAAGGTCACACAAATAAGTGGCAGAGCCAGGATTTGAACCTAGGCAGTCCAAGGCTAAGTCTGGGCTCTTAGCCACTAACCAAGACAGCCTGTGGGATAAGAGAGTGTTACCCCCATAGTTGGCAGACTCCACCCTACAGGCTGAACTTGAGTAGTGCATATTGATATATTAATGGCTTTTAATGTGTGTATGGGAAATAAAGTTGAGTTTAGAATAGACGAAAGCTAATTCTCACTAAAAAACAAAGAAACTTCTCTTCCACTCCAGATATGAGGCAACAAAACTCACCCACCCAAAGTGATTAGCAGAAAGATCTCCTAAAAATAAACCATTAATATGGTGGGGCTGGGTTTTACTTTCTCAGATCTTTGGAACTACATTCCCTAAAACAATGACAAATTACATCTCCATCAAGCACATGGTAACTGAAGCCCAAAGCTCATAAATCATCATCAAGAGGCCAGGACGCCTTATTGCACCTGCCACACTCTCTCCTGATGGGACAGCTGCAGCACACCTGTTCTTCCCTGCTTCAAAGTCAGGAGTTATTTGAAAAGAGTTGTCCCAGATTCAGGTTTCAGGGACAATCAGTCGGTGCTGATATTACCTCCTTCTGGAGCATCCTATTTACCAATTTCCAATTGTTTTTCCTTCTTGTCCTGAATGGCAATTTAAAAACCCTTCTTTGACACATTGACACTTATGCTCATCAACACCTGAAGTTAAGAAGTGACTCCAGGAAGGGGCGCCTGGGTGATGGCTCAGTCAGTTAAGTGTCCGACTTCAGCTCAGGTCATGATCTCACAGTTTGTGAGTTCGAGCCCCGTGTCGGGGCTCTGTGCTAACATCTCAGAGCCTGGACCCTGCTTCGGATTCTGTGTTTCCCTCTGTCTCTGCCCCTCCCCCACTTGTGCTCTATCTCTGTCTCTCAAAAATAAATAAATGTTAAAAAAAAAAAAAAAAAAGAAGTGACTCCAGGTAAATAATTGAAAGCTGTGTTTCTATGTAACCATGTCATATATGCAGTTGACAACCCCCTCAAAGTGTTTACTGTCTAAAACTTGCTGGTTTGGGTTCCATTTATCATTTGTGGCCCATTTAACATTTTTATCTGGCAACAGATGGAAAACCTCATGATTGCCTAAACCCTTATCACCTCCCACAACCACACATGCACACAGATAAGCACACACACAAACATTTAAAATTACAGAAATCGGGGCTCCTGGGTGGCTCAGTCAGTTGAGCGTCCGACTTCAGCTCAGGTCACGATCACACGGTTCGTGAGTTCGAGCCCCGCGTCAGGCTCTGGGCTGATGGCTCGGAGCCTGGAGCCTGCTTCCGATTCTGTGTCTCCCTCTCTCTCTGCCCCTCCCCCATTCATGCTCTGTCTCTCTCTGTCTCAAAAATAAATAAACATTAAAAAAAATTTATGAAATTACAGAAATCAAAGGAGTCGCATAGATAATTCAGTTTACACTGCTTGTTTTATGGATAAAAAAAAAAAAACTGAGGTCCTGAGATACATATATGTCTACTTGGTCACTGTATTAGTTAGGCCCTTTAGCTGCAAGCAACAGAATGTTACCTCAGACTAGTTTAAGCAAAAAAAGGAGAATAATTACCACATGGATACAGAAATGCCTCCAGGATCTTGAGGGCAGAAATATAAGCAGACTCAGGAACCTGACGGAATCCAAGCCCTGTCTGCAGCCTTGATTTCCCTTTCCTCTACACCTGCTGCTTCAATGTGTTTTTTCTCTCTTTCTCTCTCAACCTGCTTCCTTGACTTCCCCACCTGAAGCCCAAATTCAGGGAATAAACTCACTGACCCAGCTAAGTCAGCTGCCAACTTCTCAATCAAGAACTCAAAACCCAGGAACACGGTCACATGGTAACATGACTGCTTCCACCACAACAATGTGGTTGGGAGGAAAATTCCCAGAAAATGAGCAGAGTACAAAACGTTCCATGTGAATCTAGAATTTAGAACTCCTCACTCTTGGTTGTGTTGCATTTTCTGCTTCATCTCTTAGCCTGCTTTTTGGGTGTTTTTTTTTTTTTCAATTCTTTTTCACTGTTTGTTTGTTTGTTTGTTTGAGAGACTGAGTGCAAGCAGGGGAGGGGCAGAGAGAGAGGGAGACACAGAATCCAAAGCAGGCTCCAGGCTCTGAGCCATCAGCACAGAGCCTGATGCAAGGCTTGAACCAAGAAACACAAAATCATGACCTGAGCTAAAGTCGGAAGCTCAATTCACTGAGCCACCCAGGTGCCCCTCTTATCCTGTTATTTGTAAATTAATAATTCAAATATATGCAAAATCTATACTGTACTCATTCATAACTATTATTTATTGAAGACCTCCTAGATATCTTCTGTGTACTTAATGACTACATAGTTGCATTTTATTTTCATGATTGCTTGGCAAAAGAAGTAATATCAACTCTATTTTCTAGATCCACACTGAATCTCAGATAGAAAGAATGAATAAATAACAGCCAAGACCCAGAAACTAATGATAATCAACAGATGAACAGATAAAGTAGATGTGGTACAGATACACAATGGAAATTAGCCACAAGAAAAGAGGATATCCTTTCATTTGCAACAACAGTGGATGGCCCATGAGCACATTATGCTAAGCAAGGTAAGTCAGAGAAAAACAAGTACCATAAGACATCATTTATATGTGGAATATAAAAAAAAAGTCAAACCTTACTGTAAAAAAAGAAAGAAAACAGAGAGTAAAATGGTGGTTACTGGGAGGTGGGGTGGAGGTGGGGATAAGATGGACGGTGTTTAAGAGAACAAACTTTCAACAAGTAGTGCATAGAGATCTAATACATAATATAAAGAATATAAATAATATTGTACTATAATTGCATCATGTGGTAACTATCACTACAGTGGCAACCATATTATAATATATAAATGTCTCAAGGTAAATTTAAATTGTTTAAACCTTCAATTTACACAATGTTACATGCCAAATTTATTCAATTTAAAAAAAAAAGGTGAAAAGGAGGAAGATGGGAATGAGCGCAGGGGAGAGTACATGGTAGAGGGAAATAAATGAAATCAACTCTGAGCTTGAAGAGAAATGCACCAGGAGGCAAACTCTAAGTTCAAAACACCAAAATCACTCATCCTATAAAAGAGAAAGATTGTGAGTTTCTTTTTAAGAACCCACAGGCAAGCCAGCCTCACTAAATTTAAAGGATATCAGTTAAGGTTTCCAGGCCCCAAAATATCAATGCCATGACCAGTTATTCCACCATTTTTCATCATGATTTCATGGCAAGGAGGTCTAAAATATCCAAGGAGACTATTATAGAGGGAGTACGTGATTATTACAATCAAAATTAAAAGTTAGAAGTTGACTGGTTATGTTGATTTTTGTATACATTTGGATTGTAGAGTAATTAAGCAGGTTAGCCCAAAAAGATGTATAAGCAACACATTGAGCTGCATCCTATGGAGGGTGAACTGGAGAACCAGTGCTTTGCAGGCTACTGTGCTGGAGACAGATGAAGTCCTTAAGTTCCATCTCCACTAGATGTGGGGGAACTAGAACTAGGCCTGTGAGGGACGAATGGCCACTCCAGTCCCAGAGAATCATGTGCCCCTCAGTGATTGTCCCTGGGCATTCTCACACAGCAGTAACTCCCAATACCCATGAGGCAGTTTTCTGAAAGAGGCTGAGAGGAGATTAAGAATTAAATTCAGGCACATGGCACAGTATCTCATTTCCAGCAGCAACTTGGGGAGGTAAATACTCTCATCTTGTTTTACAGATGAAAAGCCTGAGGCTCAGAGGACTCAGCTATTTGCCTGAGGTCACAGAGGGAGGAATAACACATCTGTCAGACCCTACAGGCTCTATATGGTATCTCTTACCACCGGCAGGACAGTCCCCACACACCCTGTCCTAAGCTGGGAAGAGATAAAGAAGGGTCTCCTCATAGCCCCCTGATCCTTGTTCTCAGTTTTAGAGACAGAGAGAGAGAGAGAAGAAAGCAGACACAGAACACTCTAGAAAACTACTTCCTCACCCTCTGAGACCAATCCTCTGTTCCCGGTCTTGTATTAATCACTTCTATTCTTAATGTTCTTAAACAGAGGCCAGCCCCTCCTTTCATACCCTACCTTTCATCCTTGTGTACTTTACATACCCCTCACTTCCTCTTCTGTCAAGTCTCTCCCTTCTCTTTGGGTGTTCTCTCTCATCTCTTTGCTCCTTTGTATTTTCTTTAATTTAGCTCTTCTCAGCCCTTCCTCATTTTCTTGCCACAATAGCTCCCCTGCTGTGCTTACCTTGGGGCTCCTCCTACCCTCCATTCCCCCTCTCCCAACCAACCCCAGCCCCCCAAAGGCCTCCAGTATCAGGTGGGTTGTGCACCCTGGACCCTCACCATTTACACTCCCCCCACCCAGGGCATGGGCCCCACCCTTGCCTCAGTCTGGCCTGCATGAAAGTTGATGCCTGCAAATGCTCTGTAGGGGATAAACAATAGCAACAAAAGAAAAATGGAAGAGGAAGGCATAAACATTTATCGAGTCAAATATATTCCAGAAACACAAATGTGTATGTTTAAAAATGAACTTTAAAAATTAAGTAAAGTGCTGAGTATCGTGACACTTTTGTATCCAAATGTGTATGCCTTCGATAAAGAAATACAAGATATTAAAATTAGATTGCCACTAGGGACCTATCTTTACCCCTGTGAATTGTAGGAATTTTTATGGTTTCCATCCAAAAACAAACAAACAAACAACTAGTAATTCTAATTCTCCAACACTTTTCTTTGAACTACATTCCTTATAGATCAAATCCATATTTCCACTGCTTTACTTTCTTTAATCAATATCTGAGTAAAAAAGAATTATATTCAGGAGAAGCAGCAGTATGGGAAATCTGATGCCCTAATTGACTTTCCAGATAAAAGTTCTGGTGCAGAGTAGACCACACCATATATATATTTTAAAGGTTTATTTTTGAGAGAGAGAGCATAAGTGGGGAAGGGGCAGAAAGAAGGGGAACAGAGGATCCAAAACAGGCTCTTTGCTGACAGCAGTGAGCCTGATGTGGGGCTCAAACTCACAAACCATGAGATCATGATGTGAGCCAAAGTTGGACGCTCAACCAACTAAGCCACACAGATGCCCCCAGAACAGACCACACTATAAAAGATCATCCCATTTAAAGTGGATCTGGTACATGAAAAACCTGGGTTCCCCCGAGTAAATGAATTATTTGGTCATTCTTCACCATACAAAGGTCTCACACACACACACACACACACACACACACACAACCCACACACACACACACAAATTCCTTGTTTTGACCTTAAAGAGTTAAAGCAGTATTCAATTCACCATATATGCATTTGCATACAACTTCTCCAGACTGGAATAGTTCCTCTGAAAGAAGTACACTTGTAAGCAAAGCTCAAGTCAAGAAACCCCAACCACTGATTCACAGGAAAGACAAAGAGGGGCACCTGGGTGGCCCAGTCGGTTAAGCAACCAACTTTGGCTCAGGTCATGATCTCACAGTTTGTGGTTGGAGCCCTGCATCATGTTCTATGTTGACAGCTCAAAGCCTGAGGCCCACTTCAGATTCTGTGTCTCCTCTTCCCCTCCCCTGCTCATGTTCTGTCTTTCTCTCTCTTAAAAAAATAAATAAACATTTAAAAAAATTAAAAAAGAAAGACAAAGAGAAAATTGTTAGCTTCTTGGAACAGCCCACAAGAAAGCCAACCTTAAAAATAGTAGAATTGAGGGGCACCTGGGTGGCACAGTCGATGAAGCATCTGACTCTTGGTTTTGGCTCAGGTCATGATCTCACGGTTCGTAAGTTCGAGCACTGTGCTGGGCTCTGAGCTGGCAGTGTGGAGCCTGCTTGGGATTCTCTCTCCTTCTCTCTCTCTGCCCCTCCCCCACTTGCTCTGTCTCTGTCACTCTCAAAATAAATAAATAAACTTTAAAAAAAATAGTAGAATTTAAAGGATATTGTTTGATGTCCCCAGGCCCCCAAGCACCCATCACATTACCATTCATTTCATCACTAGATTGAGACTCAAGTTCTCAAGAAACATCAATGCTAAGTACAATTCCTCAAGTCCTTTGTTTTTAAGATTTTTGTTACAAAACTCTTTCAGATTATGATTTTTTTTTTTAATTTGAGAGAGAGAGAGCACATGAGCCAGAGAGAGGGGCAGAGGGAGAAAGAGAAAGAATCTTAAGTAGGTTGCATGCTCAGTATAGAGCCTGACATGGGGCTTGATCTCACATACCAAGAGATCATGAGCTGAGCCAAAATCAAGAGTCTGATGCTCAACAGACTGAGCCACGCAGGCACCCCTAAAATTCTGATTTAAAATTTCCCCTAAAATATGCTCATCCACCAGAGAGACACCAAATTTGGCCTCTTTTTTTTTTTTTTTTTTTTTTTGAAGGGTCGGTCAGTCCCCCTGCCTGAAGCTAAGGCCTTAATTATCACTTAGCAACTTAGCAAGAAACTAACAGTCAGCTGAGCACAAAAACAGAGCAGAAGGCAAGCCCTAAATTCATGGCAGCAAATGAGTGGGAAGTATCCCATGAACCAACAAATTCTTTACGATATTACAGATCACCAGACCAAGCTGGAAGAACACATCCTTGAGAGCTCTGAAATTTTTGCACTGGGGGAATGAAGGTAGCAGAGGTTGAGAATTGTTTTAGAAGAGTTTACATAACTTTCAAGTGAGTGGCAATCCATTCCCTGAGAATTCTTTAGATCAGAATTCTACCATATCTTTACGATTTCTTAAATTATACATTCTCAGACAATGAATATCCAAGATGTGGCCAGAGCTGTTATGAAACACTTCAGAGCATGTGAGCATAATTTCATACTGCATTATAAGGGATTTCTATGAAATTACACGATGCATCTTTCTGAACCTCAAGTCTACCCAAAAACACAAGTGCTCTGAAACTTATCAGTACATTCCGACTACTTGGCTTTCTTATAACAAAGCTTTCAGAAATGAAGAATATTCTTTAAGACTACTTAAATCGGCCAAAATAGACAGTCCCCAATTTAAACAAGAGAAGTTTTGTCATTAAATGGCTGACTTGGCTAAGCATAACATTCTTTTCATCACTTACTTTTTTACCCAGTGTTTTTCTGTCTTAAAGGTATTACATCTCCTAAACTTTTCTCCAGTTTTTCTTTCCAGTGAATCCACTTAAGTCACAAAAGCTACTCATTGGAAACAAACTTCTTCATTAGCCAATAGGCAATTAGAAAGCTGGTCAAATTTTAGACTTCAGCTCTATTTTAAGGCAAAAACGATTCTTATTCTTGCTTTGATCTAAGATCACTTGGGAAATCCAGAAGCGCTTCTGAAGGAACTTAGCTCACCGTTTTTGGCAAAGAACTCAGAAAACATGGAATAAGGATCTGACCACCCAAGATGGACCACCTAATACATGTGTAAGAGAAGGGCAAAGGTGTATTGTCCATTTGTTCAGGCATATTCTAACGGAACTCAGGGTCCCCCAAGGATCACCATCCCATTTGGACAAATATGGTCTAAATCATTAGTATTCATCTCTCCGTTTTTCTGACACCGGTCCAATGTGCTAATAAGAAATTTCCAGCTGCCTGAGGAGTGCTCCCCGTTCATGTATTTCTCGGAGTCTCCAGAGTCTGTCTTCCATGTGTGGTTCCCACAGCACCCACAGTGCATGGCTGGCGGAGGCTGCTCTGGGAAGCATGGCACACTTCTGCTGGGGGCCACCTGGCAGACGGGGCAATTGCTGCCTGCAATTGTTCCCAGCACTGCAATCCTCCCATGGAGAAGAGGCTCCCTGCCTTTGTGGCACACTCTATAGATGGGTCCCTACGCAGTAGGTCACTGAGCCCCCATGTGTCACAGATTGGCATGGCATGGCTTTTATTTACAGTTGCCCCTCTCTTCCAAGCCCAGAAGGGCTCCAGGAGCTGGGCTGTGATTCGAGTCTCATATCAACTCCATGGCTGGACTCCATCTTCCTCCTTCTCTCTGATGAGTAAGACGTTCAGATAAAATCCCCCTCCACCCCAAGGGCTGTTTCTCACAAGATCTCCTTAGCCCCCTACAAACAGTCATCAGGTCAACTTACCTGTTGTGGATACAGCTGAGGCCCAGATGAGGTCCTTGCTGCTCAAAGCCTACCTCGACAAGGCTCCAAACGTTCCCTTGGAGGTGATCAGACACGATCTATGATGTAAAATTGTCTTGATTAGAGGAACTAAGATGTCCCACATCATAAAGAACAAAGAGGATTTGATTCAGGAAACAAAAGACCACCAGGGCAGGCAAATAAGGAAAGGCAAGGAGAACAAAAAAGGGAAAAATATAAGAAGGAAATAGAAAGCAGTGGGTTTGTGCCAGCAAAGGGCTTCCTGGTAATGTGGCTGACAAGGTTTAAAAGCAGCTTTTCATTCCGGCAATGATAAGATGGTCATTCCCAGTTGGACCAGGCCCCAGGCTCCACTCCAAAGCACTTTGCATAAAGGGTGGGTAAATGCAACGTGACCTACTTGTGTCTGTAATCCAGGAAAGCCAGAAGAGGAATAATGACAGGGTAAAGAAAATTCATTATGCTATTTACCCCCCTCGGACTGAATGCCCCAGCTGTTTGATTTTGCTGATCCTAACAAGCTGTAGTATGGTGTTGGGGATGGCAAGAGCCTGCCAACAGTTGGACGTTTCCATGGGTTTAATTATTCTCTGATAATAACTTCTCCCTATTTCTATAAAGAACAGATGATCAACAATACCAGCCCAGGGTCCTGCATACTATGCAGGGGAAGATACAGCTTTTCCCAAACACAGTTTATGAATGTCATATCCACATTTGTGATGTACTCACTGCAAAGTTTTAATATCAATAATAACGGTCTTTCCATTACACATATTTAAATAAATGCTTTCCACGTGAAGCAAGAGTAATTATTATCAATATTTGGGTGAGCCAGAATACCGGTGACAGCTCCAGCAGCTGCATTCAGCTTTGGCTCAGTAACAAAATGCAGAAAGCTCCCCAGTGAGAAACAAGGCAGGGTTTGATGAGTTCCACTCAGCTCTTCAGTTACAGATTATTAAAAGATGAATTATAAAATTGGCACAATAATGGCCATGCACATTCTTTCTGGCCAGCATCATTCCCAAGACTCTGATAGTCACAGAAGAATCTTTAAATCAGAGGACACTTCGGGTCTAACTCAAACAGACAGTGTTTGTAAAACTGCCACGCATCATTAGCGCGTTCACTTCCCTGAGCGATTGTTCAATTACTCACCACAGACAGCCACATGCGGTTGCTAATGGGACAAAGACAATACGGGATGACATAAGGGTGTGGACATTGCCATTTTCTAGTTCCTGGATAAGAATGAAGGACATGGAGGCAAGTAGACAATGCTTTCAAAGATATTTAACCAGAAGCCCTGGACCGAGAGCAGAGTTCTGTGTGGTTTCCCAAGCAGACAAAGGTTTTTAGCCGCATGTTCATAGGAAGTCTAGGTAGAAGTCAGCAAAATATGCTGAATCTATTAGGATGTTGACTAATTCCAGTACCACACACTAAATATTTATTCCCTTTCAGATTTCCTGTTTTAGTAAGATTTCTCCAGATAAACAGAACCAGTAGGACAGATGGATCTAGATCTAGATGTCTGTAGCCACGTAAATAGATAAATAAGGATACAGATACGATATAGATAGATATATTTATGTTATATAATATAATAGATACAATGTAGATATATTATATGTTATATTTATTATACATAATTATATATTATATAGATACTAAGAGAGATAGAAAGATAGATATAATATATCTAGAGGGAGAGAGAGAGAGAAAGAGAAAGAGATTGAGTTTTAGGAATTAGTTCATGTAAGTCTGGGCACTGGCAATCTGGAATCTGTAGGGCAGGCCAGCCTGCTATATACAGCAGGCTATATTCAGGTAAGAGTTGATGTTTCAGACTGAAATCTGCACAGCAGGCTGGTGGGCAAGAGATTCAGGCAAGGTTTCTATGTTGTGGTCTCAGAGCAAAACCCAACTGATTAGATGAGGCCCACCTGCATTACAGAGAGTAAACTGCTTTATTCAAAGTCTACTGATTATAAATGTTTATTACATCTAAAAATTATCTTCATAGCAACATATCGACTGGTGTTTGACCAAACAACCTGACACCATAGCCTAGCTAACTTGACATTAAAATTAACCATCACAGGGCACCTGGGTAGCTCAGTTGGTTCACCATCCAACTCTTGATTTGGACTCAGGTCATAATCCCAGGGTCATGGGATCGAGTCTCATGTCGGGCTCTATGCTGAGTGTGGAGTCTGCTTAGGATTCTCTCTCTCTCTCTCTCTCTCTCTCTGCCCCTCTCCCCCGCTCACGTGCTCTCTTTATAAAATAAAATTAAAATTAAATAAGATAAAATAAAATAAATAAAATAAAATAAAATAAAACCATCACATTACTTTTTCCTAAAATATAATGGCTGAAGATAGAATATGTATATTAATGAGGGTTCTCAGCATTCCACATATGTGGCTGAGCATGGCTGCCACTGTGTGTCTCACACTCACACACATCCCCCAGGATATGAAGACAGCAGGCATCTTTCAGAGTGGACCCAGGAAGGATACATGTACACAGGACTTCAGTGAGCTGAAGTGAGGGCTGGTGTCTCCCTCCCTGACCCTCCACCCTTTCTAGGTTGACCTTTATCTAGCACACTTGAGGGGAAGGGAGCTTTGACGGGTCCCTGTGTACCTATCACTTGACCCTCTCACTGGTCTCAAGACAACATTGGACCCCACTTGTGATGCTTCTGGGAATCCCCTGAAGAAGGCTAAGAACATGGTTTGTCCTTAAGAGGCTGGCCTAGGCAGATGGGGCCAGGAGAAGAACTCTTCAGTGCCCCTTCCTTTAGTTCCTCATCTAACACACCAAGTGGTATGGGTGCAATAGACTTTACTGAAGGTTTGGAGATAGCTAGAAGATACTACAGCATAGAAATAAATTAATACTGAACACTGAGCATGATTGTTCAATGTCTGTAGAAATTTACCAAGATAAACTCTTCTTAGGGACTCCCCCTAGGATACAGCCCAATTCCAAATCTCAATTCCCTGTCTTATAGTCCATCTTTCCCTTACCCTTTGAAGACAGAGCTATTTCTTCTGTCCTTCCCGGGGTGGCTCTCCATCCCCTCTCTAGGACTGATCTGCAACCGTACCAAGGCAATCTGTGGTCCTCCACAGTCTCCAACAATATCTTTCCAATCCTGAGATTATTCGTCCAGAATGTGTTCTGGTCAATAATCCAAGTTAGGTTATGGTATTTCAAATATAGTCGCCCGTGGAGATTTCTCCACAGTGTGATGTGACACATGATCTACTATACCCCAGGTTCTTCCTTTAGTCTTCTAGGGTACTACAGATAACTTCTGGACAAAACACACACGTATGATGCAGACATACACATAACAAGAACAAAAATAATTCTCTGAAGCAGTGCAGTCTAAATTTAGAAGAACAAAGAAAAATATTTTCTTCAAACAAGAAATCTGTCAAGCTTTGTCTACCCACAACAGGAAGAATAATTTATGTTTTCGTGCATAGTGATACTAGTTCCCCTTTTCATCAGCTCCCTATTCCTGATGACTCTTGGAAGCCCAGCTAGGCCTGGGCATTGGAACATCAGAGGACCTTTCCTAACAGCAGAATTCCTCTCCGCCTGAGTAATACCCTAAGACAGTCCTTCCCAATCTTGATCATGGCACATAATAAACTCATAGTATGATAAACTCATATAGTGCAACAGAACAAATGGACTAGTACGTTTATGGCAAGAGGCTGCCCCAGGCCCCATCTGGCCTACCAGAGTAAGAAAGGAACAGTACCTTGGCACGTACCTACTCTATACGTAACACCCCCAAGGAACCCCAGCATACCTGTAGGGAAGCTCTGCCCGTGCTACGCGCATCTCCCTTGAACCGGATCAAAATTTTAGACAAAACTTCGTATCCCAATGTCATTGACAAGTGGCAGGAGAACCATATAAAGATAGATTGTCCCACCATGAGCAGTAAAGCCCCCAAAACTAGACTGAGAACCTGGGCTGTGGTTTATTAGATGCATCTATAATAACTGGCCTTCAAAACATTGAAAGAGAATCTCTCTCCGAACTCAGCTATAACAATTCGTGAGTTGACAAAATGTGGTTTGAAAAAGCTGATTGGAGGGGTTGACTACTCTTTTTATAGGGGAGAAAACAAAGTTCTTATACTCTAGAAAAATCTCCCTCTTTTTCACCTGAAAAGGTGAAGAACAACAAGAACAGAACTGTAGTCCCAACCTTCTTGATAAACATGAAAAATTCTATTACTTAAGAGTATTTGTACCCAAATCCTGGTTTTTGACTGTCATTAAAAAATAAGGACAGTGTATTTCTTATTTTCCATTGTATCCCAGTTGCTAGGAAAATGTTTGGCACCCAGTAAATGTTCAATAAATATTTATGGAAACAATGTGCCCCACACTTTGAAGGATTGGACAACTTTTAGCATACTCATCCAAAATTTAGGGAATTGAAATTCATTCCACTTGTCAATTATAGTTTAAGGAGATTATCTAGCAGGGGGGGCAGCTTTCTTGAAATAAGATTTCAGACAGAACTCCATCTGTTGACTAATGATACAGATATTAAGAAATAAGAAGTCTCTAACAAAATTGTGAAGTCTGGCCTCCTGCCTGTGTAGAGAAGCAGTTCAAGTGCCATTATCTGCTTACACGGCAGGACATGAATCCTTCAACTCCTATTCTTCACCTTCAGAATTTGTTGAGAAAGCAGATACCCCCACCATGGAGCAAACAGGCGCTCATGCCGGTTGGACTATGAGACATCCTGCTGGCCAGATTCTTCTCTGAGCATTCAAAATGTTTCTAAACATATTCACTAGTTTCTTGATGAGAGTCAGTAGCTAATGCAATGCATATGGCTCAGTTAAAATAAACACAAGCACAGTTAAAAATTTATTCAAATCGTCATTCTTTTTGCTGTTGTTGTTCATAATAACTGGACCAGAAAGGAGCCAAAGTTTCTATCTTTCACATCTATGACAAAAGAAATTGTTTAAGCAAATACATAGTATATACAAGCAAATATATTAATAAAATTATAGGAGACCTCACTAATCCTACTGTGAAACCTAAAATTTCAAATATCTTTATAATATTTATACATAAAAGGGTTTAGGCTTAAAAATCTTTTTTAATGTTTATTTATTTTTCATAGAGAGACAGAGTGTGAATGGAGGAGGGGCAGAGAGAGGGAGACACAGAATCTGAAGCAGGCTCCAGGCTCTGAGCTATCAGCACAGAGCCTGACGCGGGGCTTGAACTTATGAACTGCGAGATCGTGACCTGAGCCAGTGTCAGATGCTTAACCGACTGAGCTACCCAGGTGCCCCAAAAGGTTTAGGCTTTATAAAAAAAAAACAGTCATATATTTATTAAAGCATGCTAACCGGATTTCTCCATCAATGCTTTGTTGTAGTCTGTTACCTTTAATGATGCACTAAAAAGTGCGAAGTACGTAATCCACAGTATTTCGCTTTATAGTATCTTAATTTAGTCTAAATTGGTGAGGTTTTGTTCTATGAAAACACTGAGCTTATGAACACAAATAATACTGCTTAACCAAATATATGGGATTAAAAAAATAGAATGCTTCCACACCAAAACATACAACTCTTTTGCAAATACCAATTCTTGTCCTTTCTCCTTGACTATGACCAACATGTCACCCTAGAAATAGTGACTGAGTAACACAATGGAAAGAAGGCAAAATAAAGGAAATGTTTTTTTCTTATCATCTGTATTCTTATATTTGTCTAGTTTATCAGTAAACTATTCACTTTCTAAAATTTAGATCCTAGGTCACAGAATCACAGAAAAGAGAGTGAGAGCCAGACCATGCCTCTGTCGGCAAAGACAAATGGGTTTTTATCTTGGTCTTAGATTCCCCAGAAGGTATTTTTTGTAATGTTATTTAAGATTCATTTCACACATACTTAATAAGCATCTTCCCTGTGCAAACTCACACTTTATTATGCTTCTAGAAATATTTCCCTTATTTGGTGACTTAAGTTGGAGGACACCCAATTAGCCACTTCTGGAACTACTCGTTTCTAAGTTTACACTTTCAAGAAGCATTTCATGACCTTCTCTGGGCCCAGCACTGGGCCTACAGGGAAAATAAGGCAGTCCTTTGCCTAAGAAACAAACTCACAATCTAGAGAAAAAAATAGACCTGTAACAAATCAAGTTAATGCCACTTTATCTGGAATACAACAGAAGTAGTTACAAAGGAGGGCCAGCCAACTCTGTCTGGGTGCTGAAGAAGGACATATGGAGAAAACAATAGTTCATCTGGTTCTCTGAAAGATAAGGAGATATTCTCTGAAGGAAATATGAGCACAAGGCATTCCAGACAGCAGGAATAGCTGTGCATGGTGAGGGAAAAACAGTGGGCAAATGATGCATAGGTCATTATCATCAGAAAATAATAGCATAGGGGATGGGTAAATGCTAGAAAGCCAAATTCAAAAAACAAATCATGAAGGATCTTATATGCCCAGGATAATTCTGCTCACTTTTATAAAAGCCAGTGTCTTTTAACCTATTTTTAAGTGACAGAAAGCTTCAATTAATTGTTGGAAACTATGACTCTTCTCCCTAGAAAACACACAACATGTATACACAATGTGTTCCCTGACCACATGGTACCTCTCCACTATCCAGACACACCATCCTTTGTCTTTTTATTGTCCTTGCATCTCCAGACTTCTTAATCCAAAGATCAGGGTCTCCCTTCAGACCTTGACACAGGAACTTGAATATGAGTGAGAAAGTCCCAAGAGATTGTCTTCACAACTCAGACTGTTTTTCCCTCCTATCTCCAGTCCTAAACTTGCCAATAAAATCTGCCTTTCCCACATCTTCTTATTCTCTCCTGCAGCTATGCCATCGAGAAGCCTTCAAATTTTGAAACATCTCTTTCTTTTGGAAGATCTCTTTCTGCTCTGGCTCCTTCATTTTCAACTTTGGGTTGTAACAACCATGCCACCAATATCTGTGATCACTCTCATCCAGCACAGCCCAGCCTATAACTCTGAAGATATTTAGAGTTCTTCTTGTTTCATCCCATCTACAATTAGCTTCTAGATGTAAAGATGGGCAAGTTAAAAATAGCTATAACTTTAACATTTCTTCTTTGATCTTATTTTTCTATTTTAATAATTTCTGTTACCTTATTATGGATCTTTTACAGGTTCTCAAGAACCTTTTTAATAAAGAGATATAAGATTAAGGCTAAAGGCAACGAGTAATTAGCAGTTCCCACAATTTGATGTACTATGCATGCATCCTACATCACACTGTCCTTCCTAACCCCAGAGTCTGATTGCTACTTTATTATTTTTTTAAGTTTATCTATTTCTTTTGAGAGAGAGAGAGAGAGCATGTGCATGAGCAGGGGAGGGGCAGAGAGAAAGAAGAGATAGAATCCCAAGCAAGCTGAGCTGTCAGTGCAGAGACTGATACAGGACTCCATCTCCTGAACCATGAGATCACGAGCCAAGCTGAAATCAAGAGTCAGAGGCTCAGTTGACTGAGCCACCCAGATGCCCCTGGTTGCTACTTTAAATATAACTTAGGGCTCATGACATGTTTTTTCTAAACATCTCAACCCACAATAAAAATATCAAACAGATCATTGTGTCTCCATGGGTAAACAACAAATCCTGGAGGCCTATGAACAAGTCAAGAAGGAGACATTCTCCATGTTTCCTACCCCTGCTTGCCCATGTGCGCTTCAAATATCTACAAAAAAGTCTCAAGAAAATGTGCGAGCTCAAGTCCCAAAGACAGAGGAGTCAAACTCATGCCTGAAATAAGTATAGATATCTGTCAAAATAAATCACTGCCCCTTTAGGGTGAAAAGGGTCCAATGTGGTTAACTTATGACCAAGAGGCTGGATGGTTTCCTCAAATGATAGTCTGTGCTTCTGGCCATTGAGCATGTGCTGAATCAGTAGCTAGATCGCTGTGGTAACTGGGAGCCTTTATTGTTGAGCTCACACATAGTCCCCATCTCAACCACCATGACTGCTGGTATTCACAGGCTTATTCAGGCATTTTCCCTAATAATCACTGCCATCGAAGGCCAACGCTTGAATGGACTATCATGCAGCTGTATTATTTCCTCACATTCTATTTCTGAGTCAACCCATCTGCAAACCAAGCTCAGGATTTTCCTTCTCTCAGTTGGTCAGAAGAGATTACTCCTACGTCCCTTAGGTGTAAACTGAGGGAGAGGTGCCGAATGCCTTCACAGGGAAATCTGAAGCTGGGATGACAATTCAGAGTTACTTCAAATTGAGGTGAGGGGTACAGATCTGTATATCCCCACATAGACCAGTCTACAGAGAAGAGCTGACCTAGGAAGGAGGTGTGACCATGGATTAGGAGACTCTCCATCCAAGACAATTCTATCTGGTAACTGGGAACTATCTTCTAGCCACAAACACTCCCAGAGGCAGACCTGAAGGAGGATCTAGGGAGAATATCACAGAATCCATTACACAGCCTGAGTTCAAATCCAGAATTTGCCAGTTTTTAGGTCTATAATTTTGTGTATTAGTCTGGGTTCTCAGTGAAGCAGATACCAAGACAGGATTAACATACAAGAGATTTGTCAGGAGGGTAACACTAGTGTACTGAGTTTCATAGTGTTCCCACCAAATTCAAAGCCTTCCCAGTACCTCAGAATGTGACCTTCTTTGGAAATGGGTTTGTTGCAGATGTAATTAGTTAAAATGAGGTCATAGTGGAGTAGGGTGGTCCCTCAATCCAATATAACTGGTGTCCTTTTAAGAAAAGGAGCAGAGACTTGCACAGAGAGAACATGTATAAAGGCACAAACACTGTGAGAAGATGGTCACAGGACAAGAGAGGCAGACACTGAAGCTATACAGCTGCAAGCCAAGGAGTACCAAAGACTGCTGGCAATGCCAGAGGCTTAAAGAAAGGCATGGGACAAGTTCTCCCCCAGAGCCTCCAGAAAGACTGGCCCTACTCACGCCTTGATTGGAGACTTCTAAACTCCAAAACCAGGGACAATAGATTTCTGTTGTGCTAAGCCACCCAGTTTGGGCACAGTAGCCATGGTAAACTAATATAGCCTGAGAGGAAAAATGGGGGAAGGAGTTGGAAAATGTTGGGAGTGATGTGAGCCTGTGGTGCCTGACTGACACTTGTGAAGAAAAGCAGACAAGAAGGAAGAGGGATGGAAGAAAGATGTTTCTGCTTGTCACAGTGAAGGGGGTGCTCAGTGTCCTGCAATGTCCAGGAAAGCCCCCGCAACAAAGAAGTATCCAGTCCAAAATGTTCTTAGTGCTGAGGTTGAGAAACTGAGCTAGAACAATACAATTAACCTTTAAGTTTCCATGGCTGTAAAATGAGGTCATTTATTGTACAGCTAGTACGTGTGACTGAAACAAAGTCCTCATGGAGGTTATACTCTAGTGAGGATAATAATATCACCTACTTCATGAGGTGATATTATTTAGGCTTTGAAGCTTAAAGGATTAATAAATGTAAAACACTTAGAACAGTACTGGGCACATACTAAGAGCTTTTTTAAAGCAATGATTACATTACCTATTACAAAGTATGTGCTCATTAAAAGGCAACTGGTAGTACTGTAAAACACAGATGAGTCAATATTTCCCAGCAGAAAGTTGGCTTCCTGAGTACCTCGTGTCTCCTGTGCCTGTCATTCATCCTCAACTTCCCATGGGGACCTACAGGCATTCCAAAGCTTCAGAGGGGTAATAAGCCCATGTTAAAGAAAACAATTAGTAGGTCGAGGTGGTGCTTTTTTTTTTTTTTCTGAACAAGTGTAGTAGTTTCCTAATGTTCTCAAAGAGGAACAAACAAAGAAGGATACAAATATACAAGGGGGAAAATTCCTTGGCAAAGGCAGCCTAACTCTATCTCATACTTGAATTCTGAATTAATGATGCCCCTCCAGAAAGCTCGGTAACCCATCTAATGGAAAAAGGTGGTAACAAGAAAAAAATCATGGTGGTCCTTTGCACAAATTTCCACCAAAGTTACAGATACAGGCATCATTTTGTACTAGGCTTAGTCAGCTGATCCTTGTTTACACATTTTTTTTGGTGATTTGTTTTGCTTCACAGGCTTAGCCACCCCTGGCTCAGGAACAAGAAAGCCCTAAACATTTCATTCTGTGAACTCTTGACTGATTCAAGGGAGAGGCTGACCTAGAAAGGCAAATCACACAGCCCAAAGGACAGAAGCTTTGATTCCACGCAGAAAAAGCTCTGACTTCAACTCTCTCCTACATTGCTTGCTAGAGAATTTGGGGAGGATGAATTGCCTGTATGTGCTCCTTGCATTCCTGCCGGCATAAGAGGTTGTGTCCAAAATTTGATGAGGGATTGATAAACAAGAAAACCTCACTGGAGGAAGGGGAATGCAGAACTCATTTTTCTCTAATAGAGCAGAGCTAATTAGCATCAGATTTTTTAGGTAATTATGAAATCACAGAGAATCACCATTGAAATGATTTTCTGCTGCTTATATTTCTCATGGAATTGTTTCTAGACATGAAAAATGGATCCCCCTCCTATACTTGCCCAAGAGAAAAGAATGACTATTAACAAGATTTGTGTGTTTAATAAGGATTTGATTAGGATTGGTGTTCTTTCCAACTGTGACCCTGACTTGGGTCCAGAATGTAGATTTGCATTCATTGGCAAAGATGAAAATGAACAATGGGCACAATGGAAAATAAGGAGAGAAGTTCCATGGATGTTTAGGGACATGGTCTGTTTCATCATGACTAATGAGTTGTAACTTCTATCCTCTCTTCTATGGCATTTAAAAAAAAAGCGGGCGGGGGGGGAGGATTCTAACAGATTTCAGTAAGACTTTCCATACATTCTTCCTTTCCTCTCCAGGGGACAGGTATACTTTATTACCTATGGTCCCTTCCCATACTTGACTGCCCCACGATAGAATTTTAATTATTTGTTTTAAGATCCAAGAATGAAATTGTGTGCCAATGTATTGAAAGAAAGAAAGAAACAAAGAAACAAAGAAAGAAAGAAAGAAAGAAAGAGAAAGAGAAAGAAAAAAAAAAGAAAGAACGAACCTGTCTCTATTTTCCGCTCTTAATTTTAGAAAATTTTCATCACACTTGAAATAACAGCATTCATCCTCCTTAGCTTTATGGTACACCTTTAATTTATAAATGTCAGGGATTTGTAAATCTGTTGTGTGAAACATTATATGAGAGAAATGAGTCTTTACATTGTTTTTCTTAAACAGCACAGGTTTTGCAATTAACTCCACCCTGCCTTAGAGGCATATAAGTTAACATAGCTCAAGGCCACCTCCCTGACAATATCTCCTCAAGGGAGTTGGCTAGATCTATTTATATACTTTAAAATGCTTTAGAGTGTTTTCTGAAATTGCAAATTTCAGTGATAAACTTCTTCTACCCTAGAACTAACAGAGCAATTTTAAGTTATGACTATGTGAATAGAGTTTAAATGGGCCCTCAGCAAAAACTTTTTGAAGATCCTTTTCTTTGACAAAACATACAAATGACAGACATCCTTTTGATTCTGGCACCAAATTTCTAGTCTCCCGGTGTTTATGAATAGCACAATCGGGGATGTATCAAAAAAACAACACATAGAACTTTTGATATTCTACCTTTCTTTTCATGAGAAGTCGGACAAAACTGACGTACTCTACCAAGAACATTATGAGCAACACATTGCATGTGTTAGCAAGTTTCAACCTCTTTTCCTGTCTAATATCACACAGAACTAAACTTTTTTTTGCTAGAGAATCTAGAAGAATGGCTGCAATATAAATGGTCAAGAAAATTCCATCACAGTTTTTTTTAAAGACGGTTTATTTTAGTTATATTCTGTTATATATGCTACACATGGCACAAAAGTGAGGCAAACATATAACACGGAAAGAGAATATTACCTCGACCTCCTCAGTCTCATGTCGCTTTCCACACACCTCTGTTACGACGCACATGGTGTGCTATCTGTCTGTCCTATATTCCCACTAAGCTCAGCTCTGGGAGAATAGAGAGCAAGCCTTGGTCTTCTTTGTTTTCTTAGGACCTAGTTCTTAGTAAGTATTCAAACATTTATTAAGTAAATTAGAATCAGGTAGTTCACTTCTACTGTTACTTAGTAGCCAAACAAGGACTAAAACTGGAAAAACTGATAAATAAATTAATTACACATTTCTTGTCTAGTAATCAAAACAATCTCAGCCCTTCAAAACCAGGATTCCTCAAGAGAAATCAGCCCTGCAAAAAATGATTTGCATGCTCATTTTTTCAGTTCTCTCAAGGATGGTACATTCTTGATGCATAGAAGAGAAATTAATTAGTTCATTATATACAATAGTTCCTTAGGGCATTAGGGCTTAAGTCTCTCAAACTCTTGTTGAGAAGGGTTGGTATTGATCGCTATTGCACAAATTTAAAATATGAATATGAAAAATATTTTAATCAGTTTTCTGTCTGACCTTAGGGAAAATAATGTCATGTATTGATTAAGCCAATCTGCTAATGAGCTGGTTAAAGGTTTAGTGATTAGTGTGGTATCCAAAGCCCAGATACCCTAGAAAGCAGAGCCTGAGACAAGGATTTAAGGTATTAACACTTTATTTGTGAGATGTAAGCCCAGGGCAGGAAGGAAAAGAATGAGTCAAGAAACAACATGATGCAGGTTGCTATCTCCCTTCCCCGCACCACCCCGACACATGAGCTGGCAAGGGACACAGCAGGTCACTTGGCAGGCATGTTCACATAGCACCTGAGATTTGTCCAGAAGGACAGGGAGGAACTATACCCCAACATGGTCCGCGGAAGCTGGGATAGAGGGAGAATTTATCTATCTGGCCCCCCTCTCATTTCTCATTGGTCAAGGCTCACCCACAGGAAGCCAATACCCACCCACTTCTTGGTTGTATCATCCAGCCCCTCTGCAGTCCCTCAAGATTCCAGATCTCACACCTGCAGAGCAGTATTTTAGTCAAGTCCAAAAATGCAGGGGCTACCAGTTGAGGGTGGGGTCCACTGACACGAAAAAAAGAAGCAGCCATGGAAATCTAAGACTTACTACCTAAGACACAAGGCTTATGCCTCAGCGCAGCTAGATTAAACCAGGGTGAAGGGCTTAGAAAACACTTTCTCCCTGGAGACCAGTTGTTACGGCATACATGAAGGGGCGTTCCATTATAATAAGAAAGGATCCTCCAAAGACTCTCTGCCTTAGATTTCATGTTCTGAGGAAGTGGCTCTGGTCCAAAACACACACTCTCCTTTTACCTTATCTTGGAGAACGCTGGGCGTTAGTCCAAGCTACTAGTTTACCATGTCTCCCAAAAGCTAAATTGCTATGTCTGGGTAGAGTTTGAGGAGACCACTCCAAGGAATTGTTTAGCTTGGGTTGTTTTCAAAAGCTTACTATTTGTACAATTCTTCAGGCAATTTGTGTTAAGACCTGGTGTCATCAGTCTTTCACCTTTATTTAGTCTTTTGGCTAATTCACCTAGACTCATGAATTAAGTATTTCAACTAGCCCTATCTAACTCCAGATAAACTAAGCCAGGTAAGAGTTAGTATGATCGGTCTCTTAAAATGGGTAGGTGACCACAATTCTTAAATTCTCTGCTAGAATTTATTCTCCTACAATAAAACTGAACACTGATGAACTAGAGGTTACACAAATGTCTAGGGGCACAACACAGCTTTTCTAACAGCAGAAAACTACACTCACCGAACCTTTCTAGGCTTTGGTCCACTTCGACACTATGATTTGGAATGATATATATCATTCCTTAGGTACCCTGTGGAACAAATCTACCTGTAAATCCTGCCACTCATTTGAACAGTTAAATGTTGAAACACATCTACCCAAGTCCAATCTATCCAGATCCAACGATACATGATAAGATATTGGTAGAGCCACCAGAATTTTGTCAAGGGTTACAAGCATTTGGGGTTTACCATCCAGTTTCCTTAATCTTTTGTTATAATGTTAACAGTCCCTAGAGCAATTACTCACCTTGGAAAATTCAGATTAAGAAAATACCTAAGTGTATCAAAAGCCATGAGGCAAAAAAAAGTCTAAGAACATTTAGTGTTTTCAAGTTAAAGCTAAATAAACTGGAGCAGTGCATTGAACTAAGGCCTTGAGGAAGAGAAAGGCTGCTAGATCCCTTGTGTAAAGGAGCAACTCCACTCCTGAGTTCTCCCTCTGTGAAGCCATTTTTTTTGGCATCAGGCTTGCGTTTGATCCATTAGCCTTCATCCATTTGAAAGGCTCATGACATCATCTGTGCATGCTCGCAGTACTGAAGGTTCCTTTTTGTGGAACACTCTACCATGTCGCATCATTTATCAAAAGCAGCTGGCCTCCATCTATACCCTGATTTAGTCTGAACTGTGCCTAAGAGCTCTGCGATCACTATGGAGACTGACTTATTACATTTCTGCTGAAATCTCTGCTGGAATGAGTGATTGATGGCCAAAGCTCTCCCCCTTGGCCCATTTTTCCCAGTAGCCCCTTCTTCTATAATTCTATTTGGCTCCACTGTAACCAAAAGTTTGTGCTCATCTTAATAGAACGAAATGTATCGTGGTGAGACAAACACAAAATGTGGCCCCTGCAGTGCCAATCCTGGCTCTAAGGCCAACTGCAACTGTGGTCTTAGGCAACGTGCTAGATACAGTTTCATAGACCACAGAACACGTAGGACTGAAATCTAGCACATATAAACTAGTACAGTCACAGTGATAGTCAAAATGTTGAAATATTTTTATATTTCTTGCTAAGGAGCTGCTGCCCCAAGCTCCCTCCTCCAGCTTCAACACCCAGCTACCCTGTCTCCTCTCCCTGAATCTTTGATTCAGTAACTACCATGCAGTAACTAAAGGGGTAAACCTAGTCCGTTCTCTGCTCCAGCATTAGAGCTGGCATCCACTCTGATCCATCTTGACCCATCTGTGCCTGAGCTATACCAGTTGTTCAGTCATCTGAACAGCACCCCTGAGAAAATGTACTTAGAAGCAATAGCCATAAAACTGCGGGGCCCTGAAGAATATTGAGAACAATTGAAATGACCACTCTAGAATAGATTTACTCCCCTTCTAAACATCTGTTGCTAATTTCTCTTGTCACTTAACTGAACACCAGGGACTCTTTCCCCTGCTGTCATTTTGGCCCAGTCCTTATTTTCACAGTGCCTATTGTGATTTCAATTAGTTTCTCAAGGCAATACACGTGTTAACCATCCTTTGAATATAGTTATATAAGAACAAAGTCCTCTCTGAAATGATGTATTAACTCAAAAAACTGCCAATCAAAATTTCTAGGAAAATTCAGTATTGGCAAAATAGAGCAGAGAGAAACTGAAAAGAGTAAGAATTTGAGCCTGAGAAAAGAGAAAAGTAATGTGAAAAAGAATCCAAAAACTCCCCCCTTAAACTTAAGCTACCGAAAGAAGAAATGGAGAGAGCCAAGATGTGCCAGGCTTTTCAGTAATCCAGGAGCAGCAAAGTCCTCTAAATTCCTCTGGAATGTGGATGGCTAAGCTCAATTGACCCAACATATGGAGGTTATGCCGCTGAGAGGCCCAGCTTCTGAACAGACATGAATATCACAGTCATTGTCACCAAAGCCACTCAACAGCAATATTTTAATAGATGACATTTTGAATTAAACTAAAAATAGTCTGAGAATCTAAAGACTCTTGCACCTCACAGATACAGGAGAGAAGGACATGAAGAAAAAAATTACTGAAATACACAGGCTTTTGGGGGTTCTGTAGCTCTTTGGGATAGAAATCAAAGAAATAACCGCAGCCTGTTTAGTCATAAGTGACCACCAGTTCACTTATACCTATTCAGTGAACAGGTTGTAAGAACTGAATGAGAAATGCCTTACTGAGCCCTCACTGTATGCTGGGCACTGTACTAAAAAAGCATGTGTATCCACTATCACACTTAACTCCATAACTACAATAACCCCACCTTAAAGATGAGGAAACTCTCGCACAGAGAGGTAGAGTAATTTATCCATATTCAGAGGGCTATTAAGAGGCAGAAGCAGGATTAACCCCAATCAGTTTGTTTCCAGAGACCTTGCTTCTAAGATATTATATAATTTCAGAAGTATTAATATCCTAAAACATTCTTAAAGTAGAGTTGGTATTTTCCTAGTGAGCACATTGTTATTCTCTCTTGCCCTTTTCCAGAGTTTAATCCTACAACTGTCCAGTCAAATAAAGAACTATTCTGTTATCCTATAATTGCAGTAATCTTTTAATCTGAGTTCTTAAAACAGCCATCTATTCTCTTAGCAGCTAAAATCCACACTCACCTCAGTTTGCATTCTCCATACCCTCTCCAAATTCAGTATTAACAAACGCGGTCTTTATTATATCATGTTTCCTCCTCAGAAGGACAACACTCAGTCGATGACTTAAATGCCACATTTAACTGCAACGCCAGCCAAACAGAAGTGGTTGGATTTTTTTTTTTTTTTTTTTTTTTTTTTTTTTGACGTCTCTTAAGCAGCTGAGCAGCTCACAATTTGTCTAAAGCCAGTTCAGTGCTAACTGAATCCTGGGAAGGTCTCTTTTCATTATCTGTACCCCAAGACAATGACTGGTAAGGGCTGCATTTCAGAGATCAAATCACCAGGACTCTAAAGGAAGGTCCAGATGAGCCCAAACCTAATGAAGAATTCCTCCTTCCCTGGAGGAAGATGAAAAAGCATGATATTGGGTTCTCCTCATAGAGCCCAACTGAGACGATTAATCCATACCTCCAAACTGAAATTAAGCAGGCAAAACCAAACTGGCCTCAAACAGAGCACATCTCTGGAAAACCACTGAATTCTCTATCCTCAGCTCTTTGCAGTAGTTAAGGAGTGTTCCCATGACTGAGGACTAATTCCTTTCCAATGAGCAGGGAATAATGTCTTCTGCTTTGTTATATTACTTTTCTCCAGTGAAGACTTAATCACAATCAGCAATGTATCTCCAGGTTGTACCATGACATATGAGAGATTTCTATCTCATCTGCTCTTACAAGGTCATAAGAATTTTCAAATCCTTGGCCGTGTAGAGTTTTGAGAACCCTACATGCAGTAGAGTTTGGCACCGAAATTCACTTTTTTTCCAGTGTAGTAATCTCAGGGTATATTTAACAAGAATTATAAAGCCTGAGGCTTCTATGATTTTGAGATATGTCATCTATTTTTTTTTTCCTAGCAATAAAAATTACCAGTTGGCAATCATTTCCATAAAACTAAAGGATTCGCAATTCTATTCCCCTGAAATACTCATCTATCAAATAATTTTCACTCACAAAAGGCATGAAATAATCAACATTTTCTAAACTTATTTTATTCCTTCTCTTTGGTATGGAATCTCAGTTTTCAATCCCAAGATTTAATTTCATTTAGTTGTGGTATTTATATTTCACTAAATGATTCTAGAACCCCATGGGTAAAAGGTATGTTTAAACATATAACAACAACATAAATTATTTCCACAACCGTTTGATTCTTCCTAGACCCTTCTCTTCTCAGCCATTTACTCCCACATAATTCCTTCACAAATCCCTCCATTTAATACAGGAAAGTTGATGATTCCTAATACTGAAGTATCCTTGAATGTGGAAAAGCAGTTAACTATTTCAAAAGAAAATGCTACAAAGAAAGTAATACATTGTGTAAGTAATTATAGAATCAAAATGAACACTCGTATTCTCACATTCACTAATCTGCCTCAAAAAAAACACATGATCTGAGTCTCTAAGATAATCTAACTGGTGCAAGAAGAATATTCCCATGTGAATGTCTTGTTTATCAATCATTTCAGCCTCAATTCAATCATTATTCCAAAATGATTCGTATGCCTACTCTTTATGCACTATTGAGGCTTCATTCTTAAAATGGAGATCGTAAGCAAACATGATTATCTTATGATAATAAGGTATGAAAGGAATGTGCTGTGGTTGACATGGAAAAAGTGCCAAATATAAGCTAACAATGGATGACAATGTTGACAACAATGGTGGGCAATGGAAATTAAAAAAAGATAAATATTTTTTTATTGACCTCAGTTTGGTCAAAATCTAGCAGGGAAGATATGTGGCTGTAATAAGAGTATAAATGGCACCATAAATGCAGAAACATTATATTCTGGATATTCCAGGATAACTAGATTTCAAATATTTTGCCCCATTGACAGACCCTTGAGTTCAATACATGTCTCATTATGTTATTCATGAAATATGATTTCTATATCCATAACAAAAACACAATTGAAATAAGAGAATAGGGAAAAGGAATTAGAAACTCTTGCTTTTAATAAGTATATAGTTTTGTTAAAAGCTTTATGCATATAAAACCATTTAAAAAGCAAGGTAAAATAGCCTGTAGCCTGGGGCATCTGGATGTCTCACTCGGTTAATTATCTGACTCTTGATTTCAGCTCAGATCCTGATCTCACAGTTCCTGAGATGGAGCCCTGCATTGGACTCTGTGCTCACAGCAGGGCCTGCTTGGGATTCTCTCTCTCTCTCTCTCTCTCTCTCTCTCTCTCTCTGTCTCTCTCTCTCTCTCTCCCCCACCTTACCCCCTCACTCATGCACACTCTTTCTCAAAATAAATAAATAATCTTTAAAAAAAAAAAAAAAAAAGCCTGGGGGTGCCTGGGTGGCTCAGCCAGTTAAGCCTCCGACTTCAGCTTGGTTGGTGGGTTCGAGCCCCATGTCAGGCTCTGTGCTGACAGTTCAGAGCCTGAAGCCTGCTTTGGATTCTGTCTCCCTCTCTCTCTGCCCCTCCCCTGCTTGTGCTCTTTCTCTCTCAAAAATAAATAAACATTTTAAAAAATTAAAAAAAAAAAAAGCCTGTAACTAGGCTCAACTACATAGACCAGACAATAAGTACTAAAAGGAATACAATAATTCAGAGGAACTTTTAAGGATAAATTGGACTTTCTGGAGAAACTTGGATTTTAGCTTAAACTCAAAATGGATAGGAATTTCATAGCAAGAAACAAGATTACAGGGAAGAGGCTGAGCATCATTACATTGAAGAGGATAATAAAGGTACAGATAGATCTAATTTCAGATTCCAAAATTGTTCCCTCAAAGAGGTAAAAGCAAATGTGTTTAGTATACTATGGGTACAATAATCAGGAACAATGTCCTCAGACAATGTGTTTCCTAAAGCAGCTTGAGAAAGGGAATTCGCTGGTTCCTGGACCAGTGGAAACTGAAGGTATAAAAAACATTTGATTTAGCTGCAAATCCCCTTGCATTTATTTAGTACTTTTACCTTGGCAAAGTCCTTGCTGTATGGGCTCAATGAGTCTGCCATGTAACTGTAGCTAGTGGCTGCATATAAGGCAGCTCCCTTCCAGCCCTGAAGCGGTGTCTGCAGTTCAGTGTTCAGAGTCCTAAAACACTGGCTAAGGAACCCATGCCTGTCCCTCACTGAGTCAGAAAGCACTGCTAATGGAATTGGGCCCCTAGGAAATGTAAACTCTGCCTTGATTTAGAAAGACCTTTAGTGTTATATAATCACTGACTAATTGATTGGTTTCCTTCTTACATTTAGATATGATTTGAGACCCTTTGGAAGCGAAATAAGCACTCCCACATCATCAATTCCCTCATGTAATGAGTGGTAGGTATTTAGCTGTGTTCCATAAGGATCCAGACGCAAAGAACGGCAGAGCATTAGGGGTTTTTTATTGACCAATAATACAAAACAGTAAAGGTTGTCTTTTTTGATTATGGAAATAGATGTACCATAATATATGCAGCTCTCCAAAAAATGTCCTCCCATAACCAACTTGTTAGAGAAGTAGAATGTTCCCCTTCTACCAGAGCTAGGAAATGTTTGGAAATGATGCATGTCAAGCAATTTTATAGTACCCCAATTGCTCCTTAGCATTTTAGTCTGTAGTAGCTAGCTACTCTTGGCAAACTAAGAAGTCTGGCTTTAAGTGGAGTTAAAAGCACCACGTAGACCCAACAGATCCCTTCATGACCATAAGACTGTGCCTTTCCCCATCTGGAAGAGAATTGTGCCTTGAATTTAAAGAACATCTTGACTCTGTTCTCTCCAAGTACATTTACGTTTAGGGCATTGACTTTTCCTATAAATCTTTCCAACTTTCTCATCACTGCTTTTCAAAAAGGTAACTTCAATATTTACAGGCTAAGTGATTTGTCCCAAATCATCTGGGGAGCCCAGATTTCACTAAAATAGTCATTTTGGGGAGCCACAGTAAGGAGCTCCTAGAAAAATAAAATTGGGAAAAGTTCTCCTTGGAGAATGAAGCCAGTAGGAACCACTATAAATGGAGTTTAAACAATTATAGAAGCAGACACCCCTATGAGATAGTTTATGATAATATTGTTCCTAAAACTGGGCAAATCAGTGAGTATCCTCAGGAAAACAGCTGAAATGTAATTGATACAAAAGAAAACTCAGTGAAACTTATGTATTATAGGGCAAGGATAGCTTTGGTGAAAAGTTTTTAAAGGCAATATGATGTTGAAAATCTCTTCATGATTATCGAGCTCTCTTGAAGGCAAAACAACCCTAACTTGAAGAATCCATCCCTCAGAAATATCTGCTCTGATCACTATCATTCTGTCTTGACCAAGAGGCATTTAGGCCTCTAACTTAGGTACCTGCATAGAGGTACATTACTCACCAGGAGAAAGACTCCCAAAACTATGTATGACTACAAAAAATTATTCTGACAGATATCATTTATACCATAATTTAATGCATAGGAATCTGATTTTCAAACCAATGCCTTGTGAATTTTATTAATGAGACACCAACTAGTCATCTCTGAGTAATTGAACAAATCATTTCTGGACCTGTGAAGTTGAGGATCTGTTCATCAAATGTGATGCCCTCTCCAAGGTACTGATTCCCATGGGGTTCTGCCCATATCTGCCACACAGCCTCTGTATCCGTTCCTACCCGTGGCATCTTAGATCCAGTGCTCTAGATCAGTCTTTCTCAAACTTCAATGTTCTTTCAAATCACCTGAAATTCCTTTTAAATTGTAAACCTCTATGGATGCTTCACAAGCCAAACAGGTGCATTATTTTTTGCTGCATAGAATCTAAAATATTTCTATTTCCTTATCTATAAAATAAAGGGGGGTGATGATTCTTGACGGTGAGTAGGTTTGTTCTCTTGAACCGTTTATGAGCTGTTGGTCACGACTGTGGTTGTGCTATCTTGGGAAGGAGTCTGAAGCTGTCTCAGGAAAGGGTGACTGATTAATAATGTCTGCCACATATTTAGGTTAGAAAAAACATGGCAGCCATGTGACATATTTAAAATTCCATATATATATACACATATGTGTGTGTGTGTGTGTGTGTGTGTGTGTATATATATATATATACTTAAAAATCCTACACAGATATCCTGTAAACTTCCTAACTTTCCATGATTCTTGGAATTCATAATATTCTAGACATCTTGGGAAAGATAAATGTTTCTTTGAATAATGAAAACAAGCTATCTACAATCCCAATATTCAGCATTTGTGAGTGTGCTTGTATATGTGTGTAACAGAAACAGCTGCTAAGCCCAGACTTTTGAAAGTTCAGATTTTCTCTAGGGAAGTTCCAAAAATAACACATACCTCTGGCTCACTGCCTCTACCAGAGTGGTACTACAGCTTTGTGTGTGTGATCAGGAGTGAACGAGATGTGTCTATCACACTGTCACAGCTTCCAAGAGCTGCTGTAAAACAAATCCGTTAAATTTTAATGAGACATGGGCAAGATCCAGGTAAAATGTGAGGACGTTGTGAAAAGATGAAGAAAAGTTCCTCAGTCCTTCTTGAACTCCTCTTAATATATATATTAAGATCCAGTAGAAACAAGTCACCTTAATGCTTAAGGTTAACATATATCCATTTAAGGGGATGTTATAAGGCCATTAAAATTGTTTATGAAAAATATGTAGTAGCTATATGGACTACTCATGTTCCAAGTAAGGCAAGAGAAAAATGAGATGAAAATTTTCACAGCTATTAAAATATATGCTCGTGGAGGGAAGGAAATAGAGTGAAAATAACCTTCAAAGAAATAAGCTTCTTTTTGAAGAGTCAGTCTAAAGGCACAATGTTTCTTAAATTTCCATATTTGCTACAATGAAGATGTATCTATATTGCTTCTATAAAAGGAGATAAATTACAAAGAAAAGCTTACCATGTTTGATTTAAAGGAATTTTTGCCTTGTTAGTTATAGAAGTAATTTAACAATATTAAGGCAAACTGGAAATGTGGAGTCACATATAATCTAATCACTTGGTGACATGACTTTTTTACTTTTTGAGTATTACCATAACTATATCTTAAAGTTTTAAAGCAATTGCACCTTCTAAGGGAAAAGTGTCTGTGACTGGGGTGTTAAGCTGTAAAACTCAAAGGAAGTTAGCTGTTTGTAATTAAGAAAAGAGTTATGTTAATTCAAAACCCATCTTTATATAAGCTTAGGACTTCAAAAACCAGAGCAAGAAATACAGTAATAGCCAGAAGACTATGCCCCCTTCTGACTAGAAAATAACTGACGTAAGGGATTCAAATCTGGAGTGATTCCACAAATGATTATAATATCTTCTTTCCAGTTTGGGGCTAGCTACATGGAACCAAAAATCAGTATTTCCTATGTGCAAAAAAGACATCATGACAATAATGGTAATATAAGTAAAAAATACCAGCATTTTCCCATTTATGGAACACTTCAGTTGATTTTAGCTTATTCTTCTCAACAACCCTGGAAGGGAGGTACGGTTATTCCCATTTCACATACTCACATCCTGAGGCTCAGGGATGTTGACTGGTCCACACAATTAGAATAAAACTGAATGCTTACAAGAGAAACTAAGCTGCCTATCAGAATGCGGAAGGTCATGTCCTCAAGAGACTCCTGACTAAAGCACAGTGATTCTCAGAGGAGCATAGAGGCCTACCAGAATCATTTGGAGGGGGTTTTTCAAATGGTACACCAACACCCCACAGAGTTCTCCATACCTTTCTAGAGGCACAGAGCAGTAGACCTCCATTGCATACTAGCATCACCAACGTGTGATGTGTACTGACACTGTGTTCTCCCATTCCTGTCTTTTGAAACAGAAAAAAAGGTTTGAAAACTACTACTGTTTTGGCAGAAGAAAAACTCTAAGGAACACAAAGCCTAATGTGGCTGAGAGTTACGAAGGTCTTAGAGCCTTAGTCAGAGACTGTGCACATCAAGAAAGGTTCCAAAATTGAGTGGCTTCTTAGAGAAAGGTCAAAATTCACTAGAGTGAGATGCAAGATGCTGATTCTTCTCCATTTGTTCACCAGCCCAGGCCCTTCCTCTGTGTTTCTCTGGCTGTCTGTGTCCCCACAAGACTGATGCTCATGGGCAGCACTATCTAGGTTCAGCTCTAGTGTCCTGTAGGGTTCTGTTAATGGAAAAAAGTAGCAGGAGGTCAGAGGCTGGGAAAGAGAGATGCTTGTTCCTGCTCAGCCCCATGGTTCTGGCAATGATTAGGTCCCGCTTTGACTACAGCTCCTGTCAGGCAGCTACTCTTCCATAGCATGAGCTCTCAAAGGGCCCCAGAAACACTGTTTCTTCTCTGCCCCCTCAGTCCCAGGAAACACTTTCTCATGCTGCTGGTCCCTGGGTGCGTCAACATTCCTTCTTGGTCCCTTTAACTCTGCCACAGCTCGGTAAATTGTCCTTTTACTGAATTCTCTTCAAGATATCTATTGACTAGGGGCACCTGGGTGGCTCAGTTGGTTAAGCATCTGACTTCAGCTCAGGTCATGATTTCACAGTTCGTGAGTTCAAGCCCCACATCGGGCTCTTCACTGACAGTGCAGAGCCTGCTTGGGATTATCTCTCCCCCTCTCTCTGCCCTGTCCTGCTCATGCAATAAATTAATTAATTAATTAATTAAAAAATCTATTGAGTATGCTGAAAAAATGATAACAGGCAGAGATTGATGTAAAAACTCCTGCTTGTGCCTAGTTATGCATATTTCTTTCAATCCTGCTCAAAACAATCTTTAAATGCCATGGTACCATGATTAATTGACATTAATGTATTGATATTTTACTAAAGAATATATTTGTATTTTGTAATATGTAATTTAAATAATCTCCAAGGCCCCATGTGACTCATCTTGGAATTACATTCAAAAGAAACACAAATCTAACTTCATAAACTTTGGATTATATTGTAAATATTTGTTATTTTTTTTAATGGATCATCCAGGAGTTTCATAAAGAGTACCAACCAGGAAGTTTTCCAGAAATTAACTTTAGACCTCAGTCCTTATCTCCCAAATTTCACACCCAGTATAGCTGCTTCAAAACCTTTTCCTGTCCTCTCATTTTTGAGACTGTCTCACCATGATTCTGCCCTCTGTTCACTTCCTCCATTTGTCTCTGAGCCCTTTCCCAGGCTAACTAGCCAGGTGTGACCATCCCGATTGACCCACACCTGGCCACCTGGCTGGAGAACTGACTGTATAACCCCATGTCACCAGATCCTTCCTCAATTCCCTGAGAAGAAAGCGTGCAACCTTCTGGGAATTCTTCTGACTTCTTTTTGTTAATAAATTTAATGGAAAATTTCTGATTAATAAAGTTTTTCCTTCCATTTCAGTGAAAAATATGTTATATCCTCAGTTACCCTCACCCAAGGAGAAAGCTTTGCCCTTTGAACCTTGGGTCTGTAACCTAAACAATATGGAGTCACCTAAATACAAACATACTATACCCAGAAGGAAGTGAATTATCTCCTTTAGGGAAAGACCCCATCACTGAAGACAGATGAAAAGTCCCACCAATGGAAAAACCACATTGACTGATGGCATCATACCCAATGTTTATTTATATTTTAAAGAATAATTTGTCCACTAAGGAAAAAAATTAAGATGTTTTCTTTTACATTCTAGAAAGAAAGAAGCAGATGAAAATATTTTTTGAAGGGGCATAAAGCAACTCACTAAATCAAGAAAATATGGTAAATCTGTGGCCAAATCTATGCTGAAAAAGCCAAAAAGAGTGTCCAAATCATTCAGGTCTCTTTCTATAAGAAATCCAGACTGCAAGTCATTAAATCTATACACTTATCTCAATGATTCAGTTCTGTCGCACAGAATCTAGAATAATCATATGAAATTACAGGATAGATTCTGGCCAAGAATAATCTCATCATTTTCAATGTCACTGCCATCACACAAAGGGAACAAAAAACTAAAGGCAAACTTATGAGTTGCACATACTTCAAGTTTTAAGCCCCCTTTCTAACTTAAATAAGATGCGTTAACATTACTTGCCAGAAGCAAGCCCAACAGCCAAGGGAGTTGGTTGAAAAGCACAGATGAAAACAGCAGACCACAGGTGCCAAGCATTTGGAAGCCAGCCTGCCCCTGGGACCATTCACCCAGGACTGACTGATAAGGAAAATTGCTCCTTTTTGTTTCTGAGTCAGCATCAAGTTCTGGCACATCTTCCTTTGTATATTCAGTGACAGTTAAAGAAGGTGTCTGAGAAAAGGTGGGCAATCAAGTTAGATATCTCTACTACTCTATTGGTCCATTCAGACCACCCTACAAAATACCAGAATGGATAGCTTATAAACAGCAAAAATTTATCAAATACTTATCATTATATCCTCACATGGCAGAATGGGCTAGGGATCCTTAGCCTCTGTGGGATCTCCCAAAGGCCTCACCTTCTAACACCATCACACTGGGCATTAGGATTCCAACATGGGAATTTAAGGGGGACACAAACATTCAGACCATAGTAACTATTATAATCCTGAATGATTCACAAAGAATTCACCTCATGAGCAAGTAGCTGGACCAAGAGGTCACCCCCAATGATTCAGTGTGCTAAGAATCTCTAGTAAATATAACAATACACAGAGGAAGCCATCCATGGCCCACATCTTCAGCATCTACAAATACTTATGTAAGAGAACGCGATAAATGGGAACACCTTGCCCCTTACAATTCCCCAGGGCTTGGACAAAGGTGTACAGGTATACATAAATATTAAACGTGATAGAGTGGGACATAATAAGAGCTCTTATCAGACTAAAGGAGAGGTCTCCATCACAGGTGACACATTCCCACTGGGAAATCCAAGAAAGCACTGAGGTAGAGCAAGGCTGAGCGCCCTTCTGGATGGGTCTTTGAATGGTTTCCCAGATAGAACTTCACATAGGCAGAAATCCCAGTAGGAAGGGAAATACGATGAGGGCTTAACAGCCTGGAAATCTCACACTTGAATCCCAGCTCCCTCATTGACATTACTCCTTTCCCTCCCCAGCCTCAGCTGTCTCACGGGGTTTCAAAATGGGGTTGGTGTAAGGATTAAATGAAATTACTTGCATAAAGTGCTTAGCATAGTGCCTGGTGTATAATAAAGTGCCTGGTGTATAATAAGCACTCAATAGGATCGTGGCTCTGGCATCATTACCTATATATTCCCTTATACTTTTCTCTTTACCTTTTTATATTTGAAAGTTACTTTCCAGAAACCTTTCCTAGGCTCTGAAGGAGGTACACTAGAAGAATCCTGTCTTTTTCTCTCCGGAGCTTGGCTACAGAAACAATGATTTGACATCCTCTCCCACTTTCTCCTCCAAACCACCTTCCCTTATGCCTCACATGATAAGCCAGAGTCAGACCCAGATGGAAAACTAGGTAAAATGTAAAAATCCATGAAGTCAGCTGTTTTCAATTATAAACATAATACACTAATCATACCCACAACCTTCTTTGTAGGAAGCAATGAACTGACGGAGAAAATTGCATGTAAAAATATTACAACATGCAACAGTAAGAATGAACTGTTATGTTCCACTTTTACAAAAAAAATTGCAGGGGGTGGGGGTGCAGATACGGGAATTGTGGCACAACTGAACTAACCTTAACTGGAATGGAATTCTGAGATGCCAGTGCATGGCTTGTTTGGAAAACTGAGCACCGTCCTGCAAATCAGAACCAGCTGGAAGATTCTATCTAAAACAGATTTGGCCGTGGAAAGGGAAAAAATCTTAAACTGCCTTAAACTGGCTTTGTCAGCCTGCCCTTGGACTAGCAGAAAACACAGGGTGGACCCTTCGGTTTCAGCCTTTTTAAAATTTTTATTTTCCTAATGGGGTTAACTTTTTAGGGCCATAGATACCAGATCCCAGCACAAAGTATAAAGCCCGTTGTCCTAGTTCCCCCACCTTTACAGTCAGTTTGGCACTAACAAAAAGTCGTATCACTAGGGTAGGGACTCAGCTTTGGCATCAGGCTCCGCTTATTTCATTTTTCTGTTTCCAGGCTTCCTCATCTCTAAATACAATGATCTTTTGAGGATCAAATGAGTTCATGTACATAAAATGGTGCTTAGCATCTAGCAAGCCCTCAAGAAATGTTAGCTATTATTATTTCAATTCCCCACTCTTATTGGCCTTATTATTCCAAAGCAGTTTTTTTTTAATTATTAATAAAGAACAATTAAAAAATACAATGTCTGAGAGCAAGACTCCTCTAAAACTTCAGATCCTTGAAGGATCTGAAGGAGCACCAGCTTCTAAGTAATGACCCTCCAAATGCTTCTGCAAATACAGTATTTGCACTACAAAGGCCAAAAGAGGGCGGGAATAAAAACTTTCCTCCCTGTGTTCTCAAGAGCTCTGGCCAAGCTTGTTTTAGAGAATTCTCCTCTCCCTAAAACTCGGGGTGTTTTAGACACTGTTGTGTTCTAACACATCAGGATATGTGTTTCTCCATACCATAATACTAACAGTAAAAATTTATTCACAGCCAAACTACAATCCAAAGCAACTAGTAGAAATGCAAGGATGTTTTCACAGCCAAATTGCTTCATTTTCGCTTCTTCTTTTTTTTTTTTTAAATAAAATTATCAGTGCTCTTGGGATTTATAGAAAGCAGTCGGCAAAATGTGTTATAAACACCTTCTTCAAAGAGACCCCAGAGAGCCTGACTACAAAATTTCTCACTCTTATAATCCTCCCTATGCCAGTTCCGAATAATCTTAGAGGCACTCTGACATAGAAATTATGGAAGCTCAGATGGTGGGCTACTATAAAGATGTGCTTAGAATGTTTCATAAAGAGTCTGTCAATTATGTTAAGGCTCTGTATAAATGCAACAGCTATTTGATAATCCTGTACAAGACACTGGGGATGGTGGGGAGGATACAAAATGACCCATACATGACCCTTGCCTTCAAGAAACCTATATCCCAATGTGAAAGAAATAATCATCTCTTCTTATATAACATTAAAAATAAAATCACTACATATGAAAGGTTTTCTTCACCCTTGTTCTCCCACAAGCATCCTTGAATCTTTTTCTCTTATCTGCATACGAACTCATCTTCCCTTGGCCACCATCATGTGGTCTTTGGTCTCAGTACTCTCTACCCTGTATTGAAGACATTACTTCTGACTCCTTTATTGTTCAGGCTTTGCCAAGATTCCAGAACTGTCTGGGTGCTATGAGTGTGCTGGAGGTAAGGGATGGATAGTTGTAGATGTGAGGGGAGATGGGAGGCAATGTTTATACATGTTGGGGGTGGGGTGTTTGTTAAGAGATGGGTATACCAGTAAACTCTCTTCCAGACTGTTCTTCATCCCACCCACACCCACACCCACACCCACCCCCGAGGCCAGAGTTATCATTAGTCTCAGACTTGAGACATACCAGGAAATAAAAAGAATAAACAGGTCAGCTCAGTCTCCTCAAACAACCCACATATCTACCCCAAGGCTCTAAGTTTCCAAGGTTATTCTAAGAGAAAAGTTGATGAGGATGTTACCAGGTGCCTCTCAACTCTGTTAGGAGCCTCTTCTGGAGGCTAGGAGTCTTGGTCTTGTCTACCTATGTGCCTTGGGAAAAACACAAGTAGGCTAAGATAAGGACAGGAAGGAAGCAGGAAAGGTTACGCTGTTGGCATCAGGACCCTCTGCATCTCTGAGCTGACTCCAGCCAAGAGAAGATTCACAGACATGGTGGGAAGGAGAGAGAAGCAGCACCCACAGCCATTCCAGGGTTGTGATCTCTCTTTGCCAAGCAGAGGCGTGCTCTGATCACCAAGTCCTGCCTACCTCTTCCTGCCTACACTGATATTTGAGCATAAATATTATGCTCAACCAAACCAAACCCAACCATCCATGTTGCATGCTGCCATAACTGGTGGGTCTTACCTAACAAGGTATACCTTTTTCCTCTCATAGGAATTCATGAACCAATGAGAATCCACAAAGATCCAGAAACTATAGTGAAAACCAGGAACCTTTAGGTAAGAAGGTTACTGCAACGGTGTCTTCAAGTAGGATGGTGGTGAAACAGATAGACAATCTACAGATACATTTTGGAGGTTGAACAACAGGGCTTGCAATTGGGTTAGATGTGAGGAATAACATCCAGAAGGCATCAAGAATGTCTCTCAGTTTTCTGTAGTTTGGCAAGTGGGTGGATGACATAGCCATTGACTAAGGCAGAAGAGGATGAGAAAGGACCAGTTAAGATAACAGATTTGAGAAATCTATTAGGTATTCAAGTGGTCATGTCAAGACAGTGGTTGGGTATATGTTCTCAAAGGAGAGGACTCTTCCCTAAATCTGTCTTCCAAATTACTGCTCAAACTAGATAGTAGTGAGGCCCACCAGGAGCTGAGGATCGTTGAGTACCCTGGGAAGAGGAACCATAATGAAATAGCAGGACACACACAGTGAGGCAACTATACTCATTTCACTTTTTATTCATTATTTTAATAAATATTTACTATATGCCAGGACCATGCTAGGTCCCAGGGGAAAGATGATGAATAAAACCTACATAGCTCCTGCTGTCACAGAAATTAGATCTAATGGAAGAAAAAAGATTAAACGTTTATTTTTGGGGTGCCTGGGTGGCTCAGTCGGTTAAGCATCTGACTTCGGCTCAGGTCATGACCTCACGATTTGTGGGTTCAAGCTCTGTGTTGGGCTCTGTGCTGACAGCTCAGAGCCTGGAGCCTACTTTGGATTCTGTTTCTCTCTCTCTCTCTCTCTCTCTCTCTCTCTCTCTCTCTGCCTCTCCCCCACTAGTGCTCTCTCAAAAATAAATAAATGTAAAAAAAATGTTTTAAGTTTATTTTTAAATAAATAAAATAAAACAAAACAGAGCACACATTCTGAAGCCAAACAGACCTAGAATCAAATCCTAATTCAGCTGCTCATTAGCTATGATAACCTTGACAGATTTCTTGACTTCTCTGTGCATTTGCTTCATCCTCAGCAAACTGAGGATAAGAATTCCTACTTCACAGCTGTGAGAACGAAATGAAATAATCAGTCATATACAATACTTAGCACAGTGTCTGGTGTGCCCTAAGCACTTAAAAGATGTTAACCAATATGACAGGCGCCATGGAAATCATAGGAGGTTTATGTTTCTAAAGATTTATTTCTTTTTTAAGCTTTTATTTATTTTTGAGAGAAAGAGAGAGCATGAGTGGAACAGAGAGAGAGGGAGACACAGAATCCAAAGCAGGCTCCAGGCTCTGAGCTGTCAGCACAGAGCCCAACACAGGGCTCAAACCCACAAACCGTGAGATCGTGACCTGAGCCAAAGTCAGTAGTTTAACCGACTGAGCCACCCAGGTGCCCCAGGAGGTTTATGTTTCTAGAAAGAGCATTTGTGAGGGCCTGAGCAGGAGGGAGCTGGGCAGGTCTAGGAATGAGTTATGGTGGAAAGGTTAGATGGCACATTAAGCACAACGGAAAGCCCTTGAAGAGACTTGGGTAGGAGCTAGGACTGTCCCTCATGTGCCCCTCCAGCCCCCATTCACCACCCCCACCTGTATTTACATACTAAGTCTACGTCCTCCCATGCCCAACACATGCAGGGACAAGCCTTTCTTCCAGACAATTCCTTTCCAATCTGTGAAAACTCTGCACTTTAAGGAGTGATGACAGGATGTGAAGGAGGTTAAAACAGAAGCTGAAAGCATCTGCTTTGTTAAATGGACCATTGTCTTTTCATCATTCCTTCTGAAGGTGGACCATTTGGGCCAGGGGAGTAGATTTGTCATGAATAATACTAGCACGGGCTGCGAGAACTCACAAGCATCCTTGCTCTGCATAAGACTTTTTCTCTGGCCTCCACAGACATGGCTTTCCTAGTTCTTTCTACACTTGGGGGAGAGCAGAGCTGCCCTGTTGTCACAGGCCCAGGCTCCTGGTGCTAATGGCAACGCTTCTGGGAGTCTCCTTTCAGCACTGCCTCACAGACTCAGAGCGGCGAGATCATCCATCACCCTTCTCTTCCTTTCCCCTCTGCTCCTCTGACTTCAGGGACGGCTCAGATAGGGAGCCTCTATCCCAAGCCCTTGACAAAAATCGAACCACAGAAGTCACAGGCATTTGAATGAGATCTGGCCGTGAAGGATTAGCAGTGGGTGATTGAACACCCAGGTCTGGCTTAAGTGAGTCAAACTGCAGTAATGGATGGAGCAGTGCCGGTCTCTGCTCTGCAGCCAGCTTGGTCCCATTTCTTTTTCTTTTTTCCCCTCAGCTTTACTGAGGTATAATTGACAAATAAAATTATATTTAAAGTATACAATTTGATGATATACATATATATATCATCAAATATATATGTCAACAAATATATATATATACACACACATACACACACATATACATGGTGAAAGGTTTCCCACCACTGACTTAATCCACACATCTATCACTTCACACTTACTTTTTTGGGGGGTGGGGGGGTGAGAACACTTAACATTTTCTCTTAGCAAATTTCAACTACACGATGCAGTGTTATCAACTATACTCACCACGTTATACATTAGATCTTTAGACCTTACTCACCTTATAACTGAAAGTTTGTAGCCCTTTACCAACCTCTCCCTATTTCCCCCACCCTCCAGTCACTGGGCACCATTTTCGATGAGTTGGGAAAATGATAGGATTGTCATTTTTAAGGCTGAATGATATTCTATTGTACGTGTGTGTGCGCGCGTGTCTGTGTGTATATATATATATACACACACACGCGCGCGCACACACACATATGTACACACCACAGTTTTCTTATTCATCCATCCATAGATGGACACTTAGGTTGTTTCCATATGTTTGCTGTTGTGAACAATGCGGCAATGAACCTCGGAGCGCAGGTATCTCTTCAAGATAATGATTTTGTTTCCTTTGGATATAAACCTAGAAGTGGGATTGCTGGATCATACGGTAGTTCTATTTTTAATTCCTTGAGAAACCACCATACTGTTTTCCTTAGTAGTTATATATCAATCCCATTTCCAACTCTTGAACGGTGCACAGTTCGGAAGAGGGCTGGGTCTCAGGAGAGATGAACAGCACAGATACAAGAAGCATCTGATTGGTAAGAAAATGTATAACTCCAAGCCACGCAAGGAAACATGCACAAGAGTTTAGCTGGCTTGAGCACATAGTAAGAAAAAAAAAATGTAAGGACAATGGGCAGAATCAGTGCAATAATACCTTTTGATTTTGGACTTTTAACCCCAGGACAATAACAGAAGGCTATTTCTGTGATTCCAATTTTACATTACTGACTGTTGGACACTGTGTCAAGATACTGTAAATGTGAAAGAACATTTTTATGAGATCATCACTGTTTAATAGAAACTTTCAGCTAATTGGGGAAAAAATATGTGCTAAGTGTCAAAATGATGGAAGACTCGTTTCCAAATGATGTATCCCTGACTCTCAGTTAATAGGGATATCATCGTTGATTTAAATATAAAATCTTATTTGTAACAAACATTTTCAAAGGGCTTTCAAAATAAAGGAAGGATTTCTTGTCATTCCTAAGTCTATCACTAAATAAATACAAGAGTGAATCTCTATTGCAACAATATAAATAAATATCCACTTTATTTATCCTTCAAGTTTCCTGGGAACTATAGGATCCACACACAAGGAAAACAAATTAGTGGGGTAATTTGATGACAGAGGTCCCGGCATTCAGACTCCTTCTGTGTGTATGCAGCCACAGAATGTTCAGGCACAACTAAAGGGCTCCTGCTACTTGAGGAACCAAAGCCTGGCTGAGCTGAGAAAGGAAATGACTGGATTCTGGAGTGGAGTGTGGAGACGGTGGTAAAACAGCCCCTGTACTAGGCCCCCTCAGTCCCTGGGGAACAAGAACTGTCCTCTAATGACATTTTCTCCGAGCTTATATCACCTGTGTCCTGATGAAAGAGAATGTTGGGGCACATGACTGTGGCAGCATACAGTGTCACATGGGTGGGCCTTTTGGATGAAATGACATATTTTTTCCCCCATTCACTTTGGTCAAGTTTCACAGACTTCAAGGGGGGGGGGGCGGGGCGGGTGGTGAGCTCTGTTGCTTAATGTACACAAACAATTACCAGTTGTTAATTTTTCATTTGGAGTCCATGACCGATTGGTCACTGTCTCCTTCAGCTATCACCTGACCAAAACTCCAACGTTTTGCCTACTCCACATACCTACCCAGGTAACTGAGCATAGTCAGAAAAAAGTATGCAACCACACTGACAGATCTTTCCTCAAATTCTCAAATAAGACCTTGGCTCTGCATCAGATTTACCATTTTATCAGTTTCCTCTGCCTCTCTTCTAGAGAGGCTATTTCACTTCCTCTCATCTCTCTTCAAATCTCTGGCACAGCACTCTGCATCCACTTGATTAGCCCCTGGCCTTGCCTCTCATTTCACCAGGGGAAAAAAAGCAATCAAAAGAGGGCTTGCAGACTCTCCCACAACTTAGTCAACCATCCTACCTGCATCTGCGCCCATAGGCTGCCTTCCGTCTTGTTGATGAGTGAGTTATCTGTGCCCTAGCAAAGGCCAAACCTTCTTCTCTTGTACAGAATCCCACTCCCTCCCATCTGCTCAAGAACAGAGCTCCTACAGTTAGGTCATCTCCCTCCTGCTTCATCAATTTTTTTCTATTGCACTGGATCACCCCACTATTATACACTGTGTTGTACCCTCACCTTTTTGTAAAAAAGATTCCCTAGATCCCACCTTTCCTCCTCTAGCTATATCTCTCTGTTCCCTTTTATAGCAAAGCTGCCACAAAGACTTGTATATACTTGTTATTTCTACTTCTCCAATTCTCTCTTGAATTCATCCCCATTTGCTTTCAATCCTACACGCCATCAAGATAGCTTAAATTCTCCAATAACCTTCTGTGGCCAAAAGCAATGCTCATTTCTAAATCCTCATCTTACCTAATGTATCAGAGGTATTTGACGTAATTGATCCTTTCTTCCTGAAATACTTTCTTCACCTTATTTCCAAAAAACCTGAGTTGGTCACTCTTTCTCAGTCTCCTCTGGCCTCTAAATATTGGAGGGCCCCAGACCTCATATCGTCTCTATCTACACTCACTTTGATTTTATTTAGTACCCTGACTTGAAATATTCTCTATCTGCTGTGGCCCTCAAATGTACATCTCCAATCCCAGTATCTTCCCTTTAGGCCAAGCTCATATTTCCAATCACCTACTCAACATCTATGTCAAGCCCTATCCTCTCCCAGTTGTCCCCATCTCAGTAAATGACTTTTCCATTCTAACCAATTGCTAACGTCAAAATCCTTAAAGTCATCTTCTCTTTCTCTCATACTCACATTCAATCCATCACCAAATTCTGTTAACCCTTCCTTGTAAATATATTCAGAATTTGACCACTTCTCAGCACACCCACCATTACCTCTATATTATAGGACATTACCATCCCTCTCCTTGACAACTGCAGTGATCTCCTAACTGGTCTCCCTTCTTCTACCCTTCTCCTCGCCCCCTACAGTGTATTCTCCACACAGCGGTCAGAGAGACTTTGTTAAATTAGAAATCAGATCATGTCACTCATCTTCTTGGAACCCTTCAATGCTTCCTGTCCCACTCGAAGTAAGACTTAATATTGTTCATGGGGCACCTGGGTGGCTCAGTCAGTTAAGTGTCCAACTTCGGCTCAGGTCATGATCTCACAGTTCGTGGGTTCGAGCCCTGCGTCGGGTTCTGTGCTGACAGCTCAGAGCCTGGAGCCTGTTTCAGATTCTATGTCTCCCTCTCTCTCTGCCTCCCCCTGTTCATGCTCTGTCTCTCTCAAAAATAAATAAATATTTTTTAAAAATTTAAAAAAAGACTTAACACTGTTCCATGGCCTATAAAATCCCATGGGACCTGCCTCTACTGCCTCCTACTCTCCTCTCCCTCCACTATTCCATTGCATCTACATTGGCCTTCTTCCTGTTCCTTAAATATATCAAGCCTGCTTGTACTGCTTTGAACTCGCTATCTCTTTGCCTCAAATACTCTTTCTTCAGGTAACCAGATAGTTCCCTCTGTCACTTCCTCCAAATCTCTGCCCCAAAATCACCTCATCTGTATTAAAGAACACCCACACCCACCATTGCTCTATCCCCTTTTCTTGCTTTACTCTCCTTTGTATCACATACTACCACCTGACTTGTACCGATCCATTCCTGGAGCATCTCTTTCCCCTCTTTAGATTGTAAGCATCATGGAAGGAGGGACTGGATCTATTTTATTTATAGACATACCCGTACTACCTAGAACAACGCTTAGCACATAATAGGCACTCAATTTAAGTGTTTGTTGAATAAATTAATTAATGGGGCCATTGGTATGAAATACTGAGAATTCCCTCCAACAGGATGAAAAAGACAAATAAGAGCATTATGCTGCGGTGGGTAGATGCTCTACATTTGTCATTTTCCATGGAAAATCAGGTAACTGTGTAGAATGTGGAGAAAGATGGCAATTTCCAAGATGCCACAGAGTCCCTCTCCCCTATCCCAATCCTCCTGCCCTGAACCCAAAGGGAGAACTTAAAGGGGGCTGAAGTTTCTGCAGTTCATTGAGAAGATAGCTGAGCCTGAAAAAATAGCATTCTGTTACTATTTTGGAGACCGTAATGTACCTCCAGCTGGCACCCTAGGAAGCACCTGTTACCTTTATAGTGATAAATGGTATATGTGTTTATACAGGTCAATAAACAATTCCATAATAATGCTCTAAATGACCACAATTTGAGATACTCCACAAAGGGGATGGAGTCCATTAACAGGCTCAGTCATTCTGAGTCTCTCCAGAGGCGGTTCAGATTCCACAGGATGGCTTGAGATCAAAGGTTCTGTGGCTTCCTGGGCCAGGGTCTTAACCCAAAGGGCTACTTCTGCCTCCTTCTGGGAGACAGGAACCAGGATGATAATTCTGGCTGATGAGGATATCATAAGGGGACTGTAAACCACCCAAACCACATCCTAGGATTAGGTCAACAAAACTACAGGAATTGGGGCAGGGGGGATGCTGCTGACTCATAAACTCTATGGAATAAAACTAAACCTAACGCTCAAAGTACATTGGGACCTCAAGGCACCAATTCCATTTGAGAAAGGAAATCAATAAGAAAAGCTGGAATAGATCCTTTTTTCCCTAAGTGACCTTAGTAAGAAAAGAAAATAGATGCACTAAAGTCACATTTATGACCTCAGAATCTAGTAATGATTAATAAACATGCCTATGATATACTTATCAGCACGCTTAGCAGATTATAAAGCCAAATAAAAGCCTTTTTTTATTTTACAGACATATACCCTCCCTCCTCTAGAAATGCCAAATATATTGCTAAGCAATGTTCAGTATATGAGGAACTTTCCTATCCTGGTAAAAATCAAACAAACATCTATTTTCTTAATGTATATTTAATCCATTAATGCTCTACTAATCCATTTCCAAGTTCTCTAAAATTTTCTTCTTTTTTTGTAAAGACTTCCACATGCAGCAGAAGCTCCACAGTATAGCTAATCTAGTTGTTTAAGAGAGATTCCCTTCATGTGCTTGTTCTTTCTGCATGTGTTGCTTTCTGCATGTGTAGTGCATATATGCGACGGTCAGCTCCTAAGGGATTCATCTCCTGAGCTGCTCAAAGTATTTTGGGTGCTGTGGGCTCATAGCTAAATTCTCTCCCAGAAGTGCTCTAAGCACCATCTAAAGTTATGCTCCTTCCTGGGGCAGCTCACAGCTTATGACTGGTAGGCACTGGGGGATGAAGGCCTAACCTCCTGTCTCAACAAAGAACAAATCCAAAGAACAGTCACATGTGCAGAGCTCCTCTTGGACCAGCTGAGGCTTCTGAATTAATTGTACTTAGCTCAACTATCTTCTGTCCAGCTCTGCTCCCCTCTCCCTCCCAGTGTTCTCAGCATTTATTTCCCAGGGAACCCCACCTAGGAGATCCTAGGTGAACTTCTAGGAGTACCAGGTAAGTAAAACATGGTCCTGTCCCTGTCTCAAGTTACTCAGAGGCTGAAACACCAAAACAACACAAAAATACACATGCTGTATACAGGCAGAAGGTGGAGCGAGCACCAGCACTTACTTTAGAAGACTCCACAGGGGCAGCGATGCTGGGACTCACCCTTGTCGGATGAGTTCAACTGATGGAAAAGGTGACAAGGTGAACAAGTATTATAGGTGGGTGCGATAGCATTGGCCAAGTCAGAAAGGTGTGACGGAGCCTGGCTGGCTTCAAGTAACGGTATACCTGTCAGTGTGGCTGAAGCATACCATGAGGCAAGAGGGGAGATAGAAAGTGTCAGAAACGAAGCTCAGAAAGCAGGATAAGTGCTATTACTAAGGGATAATCTAGAACTTCACCAAAAGCTTGGATTCTGGGGGCGCCTGGGTGGCTCAGTTGGCTAAGCAGCCGACTTCAGCTCAGGTCGTGATCTCACGGTTCATGGGTTTGAGCCCCGTGTCGGGCTCTGTGCTGACAGCTCAGAGCGTGGACCCTGCTTCAGATTCTGTGTTTCCCTCTCTCTCTGCCCAACCCTCACTCGTGCTTTCTCTCAATCTCTCTCTCTCTCTCTCTCTCTCTCTCTCTCTTTCAAAAATAAAACATTTTAAAAATAAAAAACACACACACACACACACCTTGGATTCTGGTGTCAGACTGCCTGGGTTTGAATGTCGAATCCACAACTCACCAGCTACGTCACCACAGGTGAACCGCTGAATCTCCCCAAGCCTCAGTTTCCTCATCTAAGAATGAACATAAAACTATGACCTACCTCATAGATATTTCTAGGGAATTAAATAAGATAATGCACATAAAGTGCTTTGTAGAGAACTGGGCTCAGAGTGGGCTTTCCAAAAAAAAAGAAAAATTATTTGTTGTTACAGGCTTTCTCTTACAGGGGATGGGAAATTATTAACAAATCGTAAACAGATTTATACTTTTAGAAAATAGCTCTGATGAAGTGTCTCCTTTCTGGAGAAAGGTTAACACTGGAGAGGGAAATTTACAAGAGACTTAAAGGCAAGAGCCCAGGACTTGAAGCATGGGCAACGCATACAGAGTGAGAAAGGGGCCTGTTTAAGGGCAGCCCAAGCAGCAGCAGCAAGAGAGACAGGACAGAAATCAGCACAGGCTGCTGGGAAAGCCAAAGATGCCTGCAGGGAGGACTGGAGTCCCATTCTGAATATTGCAGACCATAAATTATAGGAAAAGCTCTGAGAGCTAAGTAAATAACATTCCAAGTGTTGCTGCAAAACATGCAATGCAAACATCCCTGAAAACTAACATGCTTGCTGTCTTCGTTCATTCAAAGACTACATCCTCAGGATTCTGTTTATCAAAGCCTATTCCTAAAAGCACATCCCTTATTCGCTTCCTAAGATACACCTCCCACCCAAAGAAGTGTTACAATGGATATTCTCGTACAAGTGAGTATTAATGAACAGCAATCAGGATGATTCGTAAAAAATATATTTAACTAAGCCTCAGGATAATTTAAGAAAAGTGCCTATATGCTCCAATCTACTTCTGGAAAATGAAAATTAAAGTTAAAAGTCCAGCCAGGGATACTGATCAATCAAATGTCAATATTTAGAACAATTATATACCTAAGTTAAACTCAAAACTATATAAGTCAAACCTTTAATTATGTAGTTAAACAAGTATGGAAGTTAAATCTTTAATATATATAAAAATTCATGTATATTAAAGTTAAACTTTTATTAAAATCATAATGAGATATCACCATATATGCAGCAGAATGGCTAAAATCAAGAGGAACAACAACACCAAATGTTCACAAACACGTGCAGCAACCAGAACCCTCACATATTGTTGGTAGAGTGTGAAATGTGAGAATCGCTCCGGAAAAAATATCCGCCAGTTTCTTATAAAATTAAGTCTACGCATACTCTGTAAGCTAGTCATTCCATTTCTAGGTATTTATCCAGGAGAAATGAAAACATATGTCCACAACATGACTTGAACAAGAATATTCATTGCAACTTTTTTTTATGTACTGACAACTGGAAACAGCCCTGCCCCAAAACTGGAAGACTGGAAGAACAGAATGGAATATTCATGCAATGGAATTCTATCCAACAATAAGAAGGAACAAACTACTGAAACAGACAACAAAAGAATCTCAAAAACATGCTGGATGAAAGAGACTTTACACAAAGGAAGCAAAGTGCATGAGTCTATTTCTATGAAGTGCTAAAACAGGTAAACATAATCTATGGGAGGAAATAGAGCACTAGCTGCTGCTGAGGGAATAGAGGTAGGTATTGACTGAGCAGGGAACTTTCTAGGTGATGCCAATGTTTTATATCTTGATAGGGGTTTGGGTTACCCAGATGTATGCATTTGTCAACTCACAAACATACACTAATGATACGTGCGTTTCATTGTATGCAAGTTTTATGTTACGAGAAAAAAAAAATGCTTTATGCCCCCAAGAGAGAAGCAACTATACATAAAGCAAATATTAAAAAAGAAAAATAAAATAAAAACTAAACAAATATTGAAGTCTAGTTACTGATATACATAACGAAGTAATTAGGGGTTAGGGTACAGACGTCTGCAATTTACTTTGAAATGTGTCAAAAATGAGACGAATAGATGGATAGATATATGATAAAGCAAGTATCATAATATGTTAATAGAACCTAGGTAGGGATTTACAGGTGTTCACTGTAAAAACCTTTCTACTTTCATGTAGGCTTTTAATTTTTCATTAAAAATGTTGCAAAGGTGCTTTTATTTTAGAAGACATCGATTCAAGGGGCACCTGGGTGGCTTAGTCAGTTAAGCGTCTGACTTCGGCTCAGGTCATGATCTCACAGTCTGTGAGTTCAAGCCCCATGTGGGGCTCTGTGCTGACAGCTCAGAGCCTGGAGCCTGCTTCGGATTCTGTGTCTCCTTTTCTCTCTGCCCCTTCCTCACTCACTCTCTGTCTCTCTCTGTCTCTCAAAAAATGAATAAACGTTAAAAAAAAATTAAAACACGACATGGATTCAAGTCAAAGGATGGAAGCTTAATCTCGCAACTGCCACAGCCGGTTTCTCTGGGTGCGTCAGAGGCCAGCTGGAAAGTGAAGACCCCAATGAAAGTATCAGGGGTGGGGGAATGTAGGGTGCATGGTGGGAAGAGCAGGGGTGCCGAATATATCAGGACAAGGCTTCCCTTTCTTGCTCAATCCGGTATTCGGCAGACCAAATGAAATCCAACAGCTGAATATTCCATAGACTGAGCACTTCCCCATTAGCTTTGAAACTTAGACCTAGCAGACAGTCTGTGGGCAACTCAAACAAATCAATTAGCTAGCAGGTCTTTGCAGGGGTGAGCAGTAAGTGGTCTACATGTGCAGAGCAGAGTGGAGCAGGGGGGGTCTTCTTCCTCCTTCCTGTGGCACAGACAGGCAAAGCTGCTGTGAAAATAAACAAATGGATCTGTGGGGTTGAGGGGCTGTTTGGCTATGCTTGGGCTAAGCCCCCTGCCCTCTGATCCCACAATGTTTGTGGAGCCTATGTTACTGTCTAGCAACAGGGTCTATTTTTCTATCCCATGGCACTGGTGGATGCAGCTGTCTGTGGCTGATTTATCAGAGGAAGTCACCAGTAGGAGCCCCAGGAGGCTCTCACAGCCCCCATCTTCATTTTCACTTCCCAGTTCACAAGCAGCCATGGGAACTCAGGGGTGGGGTACTCAGTGAACTGAGGGGTGTTGGGGGCTTTATCCTTCAGGGAGGCACCCCTCACTCCCAAAGAAGCCCCAGAAGGCTGTCAGACTAGTCATTTTCTCTGCAACTGATTGGATTTAGATACTGTTTGCCATGCACATTTTTCATTGTTCTTCGTCTCTAGCTCTAGAGATGCTATTTCCCCCTTCAGGGGAGGGTTTAGAGGTGGGGCTTGGGATAAAAATGGACATCTTTTTTCTTCAGTTTATTAAAGTAGCACTCTTCTACGTTTGTGTACCTTAATGGAAGCAGTCCTGCCTTTCAAATACGTACGTAAGTATACAAAGAATCCAGAGTCTTTCCAAGAGGGGCAACCACAGAGAAAACACTTTCCATCCATTGTTCTGTGCAATGCTTGCCATAGCCTATAGAATGGGTAGTATCATCTCCAGTTTACTGCTGGGGAAACTAATGCCCAGACAGGTTGAGCGATCTTCATGAGATGCACAGTTAGAAAGCTTTAGAGCTTTCTGTCTGACTCCAAGTTCCACAGTGTGAAAAGCGATTACCCACCATTCAGACTGGGAGACACTTTCACCCATATTGTTTATTTTATATCCATGGTAGAAGCCAATCAAGTAAATCCTCATTATCATAAACTCCCTGAGATTTCTCTCTCAGGCTGAACTTCAAGAGCCAGTAACCCTAACAGCATTGATGTGGCAGGCTTTATATACGATGTGGCCCAGTCAGATGAGCCTCTGACCTTTGATATCAGCTCAGGTTGTGATCTTGTGGTTGTGAGATCAAGCCCCACATTGGGCTCTGTGCTGACAGCACAGAGCTTGCTTGGGATTCTTTCTCTCCCTCTCTCTCTGTCCCTTCCCTGCTTGTGCCCTCTCTCTCTCTTTCTCAAAATAAATAAATAAATTTTAAGAAAATAAATATAATGGGGTACCTAGGTGGCTCAGTCATTTAAGCATCCAACTTTGGCTCAGATCATGATCTCATGGCTGATGAGTTCAAGCCCTGCATCAGGTTCTGTGCTGACAGCTCAGAGCCTGGAACCTGCTTCAGATTCTGTGTCTCCTTCCCTCCCTTCCCCTTCCCCACTCACTCACTCTTTCAAAAATAAGTAAACATTTAAAAAATAATAATAAAACTAAAAATACTGATTATACTCAAAGCCATCACTAGGTATGAATCTGGCCTAAACTGTGAGTTGCAGTTTATGCCCCAATTTTGCTCCCCAAACCCGATCAAAATCCCTGAAACATTAGCACCCTACCAAACCCCAGGAAAAATCCAAGCCTAGCCCTAAGTCGTGACTCTTGAGAAGCTAAGTAGCTCTCCAGAGCTTCCTTGAACACCAAATAAGGAGATTATACATGTTTTAATCTTGAATCTTTGTATATATAATTTATAACTTAATATTAATAACATAGTAATTTTAGTTATAGTAATAACTTTAAGTAATTTATAACTTAAATAATTTAATATATTATTTAATTCTTATCACCACCCTACAAGGCAGATACCATGATCATTTTACAGATAAAGTAATTGAGGCCCAGAGACGTGAAGAAATGTCCAGCAGCCAGGGGTGCCAAGATTCACATCCAGGTCTGTCTCTCTCCTAAAGGAATCTAATAACCATGGTGTAGCAATTCCATTCTCAGACCTGTCATTGCCATGCTATACTTCTTCCTACAGGTTTCCCTTCCCCCTCTGCTATATATGAGTATCCACTGGAGAATGTGGGAGGAGCTAAAAGTGGAGGCAGGTGATAAGCATGTCTCAGCAATAGACTGGAGCCTGGAGGTAACTGCTGGGCTCGAGGGGATGGAGAGGAGGAATCTGTGAGTGAGCACAGATTTCCAGTTTGATGGCCTCCCATAGGGCATCCCATCTCTTCACAAACACTGCAAAGCAGTAAATCCCTAACCACAAGAACACTCAGCCTGTGGTCTTCTTCAGCTGGCCCACCGATGAATTTTCTTGGGTCTTTTAACTGAATAAAACTTCAACAATTAAAAATGAGATTTCACATTAAAAGCCCAATTTCTAGCTTCTCTCAAGAAATCAGAAGATTCAGCAAGACAAGGCTCATGTTCCCAAATGGCCAGGTCCAGCGGAACCGACAGTAATGGCTGCGTGCCAGGATCTACATTCTCCAGTTTGCCCAGTATCACCACCATGTGCTCGTCTTTCCCTAGGGTCACCACCATGTCCCAGTCTTTCCCAGATATTCAGACATTTACTTGGCTCCAGGAGCTTTTGAGTTGGCAACCTCTACATATGTACCAAGAAGCAAATATTCATTCAACAAGCATCTTAGGCCCTTGGCTGGCAAGGCATAAGCTGCTACCAGGGATACGAGAAATATGATATGGCTTCTGCTTCCCAGAGAGTACGGTCTAGTGGGAGATATGAGTGAACATGCCCCCTAGAACATGAGCTCCCCAGGAAAGGAACTATATCTATTCTGTTCACAGTTGTCTCTAGCACCTAGAAAGTACCAAGCATACAGATGCCCATTACTTATTGTTGAATGGAAGGAAGGATAGAACAAAGGAAAGAGAGAGTGAGAAGAGGGAGGGAGAGAGTCAGGCAGGCTGCTTCAGTCCCTTCTAGAACATTAAGCAAGAGATGACAGGGAGTTTGGCATGCAGGGCAGCCGGTGATTAAAGCCACAGAGAAGTGATACTAAGTGCTCTAGGAATACAGAGGAAGAATTTTTCTATGTGGCATGACCAAGGAAGGCTTTTCAGAAGAAAAGAGGCTTACTGGATGTTTAGAAACACTCCTGATATTTAAATATTTGCCCTCTCTTTAGTAACCTGGATTGACTTGTCGAGATTGCTTCATCTCAAAAGAGAAGGTCCAGGTCTAAAGCCCACAGACTGCTCAAATATGCTCCCTCCATCAGAACAGACTCTGGCCAGGAGGAGCATTGGATGGGACCCCAGGCTGCTGTTCCCATAAGTCACAGGGGCAGCCAGACCACAAGCTACTACAATGGTAGTCTGTGCAAAGAAACCTATCTGGTCCCAAGGCTCAGGAGGTGGGAGTGGGAGCAGCCTTTATTTCAAAGTGGACCGTGCAGAAGCTCCCAGTTTAGTACAGTGAAGTGCACTGACCTCAGATTTCTGATTGTTCTGTGGACAATTCTCTTGTTTCACCCTGAGCCATTCAGTGACGCACACGGGCCTCTAGCCACCTCTGCCTCTCGCCTGGTCTTCTGGAGCTTCTGTCACACAGGGCCTCACTCTCTCTCCCCAAGGTAGGAGAATATGCGTCTGTTCAATATCTGAGGTCTTGATTCAAGTCCAACAACACACTGGGCTTTCCTGAGGACTCCTGGTAAGAAGACACTACTTATCTCCATTAACCTCTGACCCAGCTAAGATGAAACAGCTTCCATCTGCAGGCCTGAGTGCCCTTGTCCCTGAACTGAAGCTAAATAAAGTATGAGGGAGGGGGCAGGAACCTGGAGTGGCCCCAGACTCGCTGCCTTCATCCCCAGGGAACGGCTGCCCCCTCCCTCTCGGGTATATACAGCCCAGAGCCTGTTAATAGATGATGCCTTGGGAATCCCTCCAGGTGGCCTCGGGGTTAAGAACTACATCTGGAGGAAGCAGTGCCTCCTAGGAAGATGGAAGGGCCATAAACCCTCAAAGACCGTCCATTTGATTTATGTAATAATCATGGGAATGTTCATCTCCAACGGCAAAGCCATTCATCCAAAACTCCAGCCTCCTCTGTCTCCACACCTGACTTTCATTGGCTGTTCCCATGAGCTGTGAGCCAGGCTTTTTACGTGCAGCATCCCATTTAATTCCCTTCACAAGCCAGAGAGCCATATATTCTCAGGATGCTCTGTTTACAGATGAGGAAACAGAAGCTCAGAGAGATCAAGTGACTTGCTCAAAATTACAACTACTGGTTGCTGAGTTGTTCACAAGAGTGAGTGGCCCAGCTTAGAGCATACCATGTCTGCCTGACTCCAAAGTCTATGCTTTTCACCCCTGTTCCACACTTCCCCAGCAATCACACTGCGAAGTGCCTATTTGGTTAAAAAGAAAAAAGTCCAGTTCATCCAGAGGCTACGATGATCCTGCTCTTCAGTTCTTTTATTGAAATCTTAATTTACAGGACAGCAGAATAGGAAATGTTGTATTATCTGCCCTCTGAGAACTGTACTTCACTGCAGTTAATACTACATGCCTGCTCGGAGGCATCACAATCCCAGACTTCAAGCTATACTACAAAGCTGTAATCATCAAGACAGTATGGTACTGGCACAAGAACAGACACTCAGATCACTGGAATAGAATAGAGGACCCAGAAATGGACCCACAAACATATGGCCAACTAATCTTTGACAAAGCAGGAAAGAATATCCAATGGAATAAAGACAGTCTCTTTAGCAAGTGGTGCTGGGAAAACTGGACAGCAACATGCAGAAAAATGAACCTGGACCACTTTCTTACACCATACACAAAGATAAACTCAAAGTGGATGAAAGACCTCAGTGTAAGACAGGAAGCCATCAAAATCCTCAAGGAGAAAGCAGGCAAAACCCTCTTTGATCTTGATCGCAGCAACTTCTTACTCAACACATCTCCGGAAGCAAGGGAAACAAAAGTGAAAATGAACTACTGGGACCTCAACAAAATAAAAAGCTTCTGCACACTGAAGGAAACAATCAGCAAAACTAAAAGACAACCAACAGAATGGGAGAAGATATTTGCAAATGACATATCAGATAAAGGGTTAGTATCCAAAATCTACAACGAACTTATCAAACTCAACACCCAAAAAACAAATAATCCAGTGAAGAAATGGGCAAAAGACATGATTAGACACTTCTCCAAAGAACACATCCAGATGGCCAACCGACACATGAAAAAATGCTCCACATCACTCATCATCAGGGAAATACAAATCAAGACCACAATGAGATACCACCTTACACCTGTCAGAATGGCTAACTCACGCAACAACAGATGTTGGCGAGGATGCGGAGAAAGAGGATCTCTTTTGCGTTGTCGGTGGGGATGCAAGCTGGTGCAGCCACTCTGGAAAACAGTATGGAGGTTCCTCAAAGAACTAAAAATAGAACTACCCTACGACCCAGCAATTGCACTAGTAGGCATTTATCCAAGGCATACAGGTGTGCTGTTTTGAAGGGACACATACACCCCCATGTTTATAGCAGCACTATCAACAATAGCCAAAGTATGGAAAGAGCCCAAATGTCCATCGAAGGATGAATGGATAAAGAAGATGTGGTGTATATATATACAATGGAGTATTACTCAGCAATCAAAAAGAATGAAATCTTGCCATTTGCAACTATGTGGATGGAACTGGAGGGTATTATGCTAAGTGAAATTAGTCAGAGAAAGACAAAATTATATGACTTCACTCCTATGAGGACTTTAAGAGACAAAACAGATGAACATAAGGGAAAGGAAACAAAAATAATATAAAAACAGGGAGGGGGACAAAACAGAAGAGACTCATAAATATGGAGAACAAAATGAGGGTTGCTGGAGAGGTTGTGGGAGGGGAGATGGGCTAAATGGGTAAGGGGCATTAAGGAATCTACTCCAGAAATCATTGCTTCATTATATGCTAACTAATCTGGATGTAAATTTTAAAAAATAAAAAATAAAGTTTAAAAGTATATATATTAGATGCCTGCTATCTGCCAGGCCATATTATTCCATGCAATACTCACTGTAAATACTACAGGAGGCATCACTAAGTATTAGACAGACCAAGAGTCTGTTTGTATCATTCTCTGAAATTTGTGGATTTTAATTCCCATAAGTAATAATTCTCTTTGAAGATGATACACAGTGATAATCAGAATGAATTAAAATTAATTTAAATAAAGAGAAATCAACAGTAAATTTTTTTAATGGTCTGCTGCTCGGTGGAGTTGACCAATCAATGGACTCGAAATGAAAGCAAGGCCACAACTCTGAGACCATAAAAGAAGTCTCTTTAAAAGGATAATTTAGGTAAATTTGGATGGGTCCATAAAGAGCCCCTTGGGGGTAAACTATGTCTTATTTGTTTTTATATTCCTAATGCCCAAGATGTAACATGTGCTGAGTGAAGAAGCAAATGAATGAATGATTTGCAGGCTTTTCCAAGCCGAGGCATTTCCTGGGCTATGCCACGAGCATGCTATGCCAACTGCATAGCATATAAGCAAACTTAAATGAATTCATCACGGGGAAAAAATAACCTCTGAGGACTTTCTTCATACTGCCTAGGTACATGGAGGTGTGTTCTCTCATTTAATACAATAAGACTATGAAAGCTCTATTGTGTACCTTGTACAATGAGCAAACTAAGGTTTATAGAGTTTAAGTGACTTACCAAAAAGCCCAGAGCAAGAAAGCAGCGAAGCCCCAATCCAGACTCGGGTGAAGGCTCTTGAGCGCACTCCCTCTCCCTCACCACACCTTCAAGGAGTTCATGTTTCTCTGCTGAGGAGGATGCTGCAGTGGACCTCCAATTCTGCGAAGAAAGGTAAATGGCAAATCACTTTGCAAAGAAGAGAACTATAACCACTTAAAATGGAAGTGAGGCCACATTGTGACTAAACTGGAAGTTCTTAATCTTTTTGTTTTGAACATCACCAGCCAGAGGAGAGAGGGCTGGGCACATCCCTGTCGTGCAGTCTGCCCTGTTAGTGCACGATTGGTGGAAAAGCAGACACTAGGAGCCCAGCAGTTAACCTCCTTACTCTCAGATTCTTGCTCTAAAACCAGCAAATAAAGCCCCTCGCTAGCACCTCCACCAGAGACTTTAGAGAAGAAATAAATGAACAAATAGATTCAAAGGGGGCATTATTGCTGTTTGTAACCAATTATAGGTTTGTTTTATCTTTCAGGAGATGAGGAGTATTAGGAGGATACAGATGGGGAAGAAAGTTGAAAGGACATTGTTTTTAAAAATGTGTGTAATTTTCTTTAAATTTAAATTTAAACTCCTTTAAACTCCTTCTTCTAGCTAACCCCAATTGGCTAAAACCAGGTTTTGGTAAAACCAGGCAAGTTTGAACTGTTAGTCCTGTACACGAATTAACAAAAATATTTTATTGTGTGTACCTTATTGCCCAATGCCCATTTTGCTGCCTGCACAATTTCTTTGCAAAAATTTCCAAGGTCCAAAGAGGTTAGAGTGGGAGAGAGCCAAAGCATAAGAGACTGTTAAAAACTGAGAACAAACTGAGGGTTGATGGGGGGGGTGGGAGGGAGGGGAGGGTGGGTGATGGGTATTGAGGAGGATACCTTTTGGGATGAGCACTGGGTGTTGTATGGAAACCAATTTGACAATAAATTTCATATATTGAAAAAAAAAAATTTCCAAGGTCCAATGCAACTGGTTTAATTTGGCCTGTAATTGAGCTTTGCAGACAGCTAAACTCTTTTGAAGTAGGATGGATAAAGAGGGAACCAGGGAAGCAGAGTTCCCTAAAAATCTTTCCATGTGCACAAATTTTTTTCCAGCCTAGTGTGCTCTCTGAACCATTTCCTGCATTTAGCAGGTGGGGCAAGGGCTCATGTGAAGAAGGAAGCACACACATCATGACTCCTCACTGAGAGTCAGCTCCTTTACCCTCTGTTCCTGCTTCCCCCGTTGTGAACATATTTGCTGGATCAAAAATTGAGACACATGGTCTGGCCATGTAAAATGAAATTAAGAAAATTAAGAATGCTCCAGAAAATCTAGGACATATGTCCTCCAGAGCTATAGCAACCTGGCACTGTGTACACAGTAGGTGCCTAATAAATGCCTGCATTGAAAATCACAGCAGCATTCCAAACGGCACTTTGAATTTTCTTCAAAAATCTTATCTGCAGCTAGAATTTTTTCTAAACCCTAAATTCCTTCAGAACCCAGAAGTATGCTGATTTGCTATAGGCCTCTGCTGGGTCCATTCAACTTAAGTACCACTGTTTTCATTTTGAGATTTAAACTAAATCTAAAACTGAAACCTGGGGTAACCGGGTGCCTCAGTCCATTAAGCATCCGACTCTTGATTTCAGCTCAGGTCATGATCTCAGGGTCTTGACTGAGATGGAGCTCTGTGCTGGGCATGGAGCCTGCCTGAGATTCATTCTGTGTGTGTGTGTGTGTGTGTGTGTGTGTCTCAAAAAAAACCAAAAACCCAAAACGAAACAAAATAAAACCTGAGGGCTCTCACTTAAATCCTGGGAACTTTAAAATATGGCTAAAGATGCAATATATTCTTTTCCACTTGAAAAATAAATAACTGGTTTGATAAGTAAAGTGCTACTCCAAACATACAACAGTAAAATGCCCCCAATGAAGTATTAACTGTTGGTGTGTTTAGATAAGAAATACATCGAGTCAAAATCAAGCTGCAATTACAGGACTTCAAAGCAAAATAATTTGGCTCGGCAATGTTCGCTCTAATCTCACATCAAAAGCAGCTGTATCATACTCAGCTTATGAAAAGAAAACAATTCTTTTGAACCGATGTGAAGCATGGGAAAACAAGGATAATATTTCCTGAAAACTTCAGGGAAATAGAGTCACACGTGGAACACACAGAGAATTTCAGAACTTTCTAAAAATATAAGATGCCTAGAAACACTACATTTCATGAAACAAGAACAAGCGTAAAAACCCCAAAGGGAACATCCAATTTTCATTTTTAAGACTTCTAGAAGAGCATTCATATGAAAGAAATCACCGTAGCTAAGATCCGTCCTGGACACCTGGGGATGGAGAGATGAGACACAGAGGTGAAGAAGGGTGAAATCCGAAAATTCATCCAACGAATCCCATTCTCTGGACTACAAAGTAGACCAGTACTTCTCACGCTTTAATGGGAAGGAAACATTTTAAATGCAGAGTATGGTTCAGTAGGTCAGGGGCAGGGCCTGGGAGTCAGCATTTCTAACAACCTTCCAGATAATGCCACTACGGCTGGTTCACGGACCACACTTTGAGCAGCAAGGATGTAAAACTTCTGACCTCTGAATCCCATACATCAATCACTCCTTGCAAAAAGCCAGCAGCCTAACTAGATAAAATGTGGCACAGTGTGCAACCCGGAGGAGGTAAGGGGTATTTTCATGTGTTAAATGACCTCCCTTAGAGCCAACACAACAATATAAAGCAAAACAAAAGCAGAATTTCAATGGCAAAGACCAGCTCATTAAAAGCATATCATTAGAGAGATTTAGATAAAAGGCAACTGAAGCCGGCTGAAGAGGGTGCTGGAGCTTTTACCTGAAGCTTTTGATTTCTCTGTAAAGTTTGGTGAAGAGGGGCGCCTGGGTGGCTCAGTCGGTTAAGCGACCGACTTTGGCTCGGGTCATGATCTCGCCGTCCGTGAGTTCGAGCCCCGCGTTGGGCTCTGTGCTGACAGCTCAGAACCTGCAGCCTGTTTCGGATTCTGTGTCTCCCTCTCTCTGACCCTCCCTTGTTCACGCTCTGTCTCTCCCTGTCTCAAAAATAAATAAATGTTAAAAAAAAAATTAAAAAAAAAAAAAAAGTTTGGTGAAGAGTCCCAGAGGGAGGGCAGTCGAACAAGTTGGTAGCCAAAAGTCATTATCCGTCCCAACTTTGACAGATTGAAAAATATCCATGTGAATTTGCACCAGAAACAGCTGACTTGGAGAAGATTTCATCATACTTAATGAAGATTTGTAAGTTCGTTATTTATATTATTAGGCTTATATTACATTGATTTGGGATATCCAAGAATCTAGTTCCAACACAAAAGGATCATAAGCTATGAGAATGTATGGGGCCTCACTAGGAAAGTCATCCACTGAAAACAGTCTATTAATCTAAAACTGGTGACAATCACTCAACTAGATACTACTTGTTGGAGACAGACATTTATGGGAGGAGGGGGGAACCTGTTAGTACTTCATTCTCGCTTAACACAGAAATAATAAAATGGGGGAAAAAGTCATTTGAAAAGCAGATATTAGGCCTACATGAGTTCAAGGAGAAATATAATTTTTCAACCTCCAGTGCTGAGGTTATTCTTAGTTTAAGAACAGTAAACAAAACAGCCACTAAAAAAATCTATATTTTGTTGCTGATGCAATAAAATAAAAAACAGCAATAAAAAAAAGCAATATTTTCTCAACAGTCCCCAGCCAAAGCCCACATTAGTCAATGCTATGAGTTGAAAAAAGAGCATGTCTTTGCCAGCAGGTGGTAATGTTCAATTTTTCAAGAGAACAACTGTATGTTAGTGAAGGAAAATGTCAGCATATAATTTTATTACAGAAGGTTCTCCCACACATTTGCCTTGGTCCTTATAACTCTAGCATCAAATTTCAGAAGGGTCATTGGTCAAAACACTGCCTTCTTTGGGGGCACCTGGGTGGTTCAGTCAGTTAAGCCTCCAACTCTTGGTTTTGGCTCAGGCCATGATCTCATAGCGCCTGAGGTCAAGTCCCACATCAGGCTCTGTGCTGATGGCGTGGAGCCTGCTTGGGATTCTCTATCTCCCTCTCTCTCTCTCTCTGCCCCTCCCCTGCTCTCTCTCTCTGTCTCTCTCAAAAACAAATAAACATTTTTTCTTGCCTCATGAAGAACTCATTTCCAGCGAGAAGTGAGATCTGGAAAGTGAGTATGGTATAAAGAACTGAGCGGAGACTGGGAGATGCTGGAAACCCACTAGAGAGTGCCTCAGTGAGGGCAGGAGTTCTGTCTGGTTGGATCACCAAAGTGGCCACATCACAGAGAACGGTGCATGAATGTGTAAACCCAGCTTCGTAAATCTGACCACCGGGCTTTACTTCTCTCATTGGCCAAGTAGGGAGTTAGAACCCAACATGGTCCCTCTCCATTAAGATTCAGTAACATCCTTCCACCGTTAACATTCCAGGATTTTATGACTATTGCTGTGTATGGCAGAAACTTCACAGGATACGTATTCCCAATGTTAGAATATCCTAAAGATTGGCTTCCTGCTGAAACAGGCAAGATAAACTGGACTAGTCTCCATTTTAACCACTCTTCAACAGACAAGAGATATTCAAGTCCATTTTTAGGCTGGACAAGCGGGAGCCTCCTGCTCTCTAGACATTCTATGCTAACTTGTGTTTGAGCGCATGAAATGCTTGGCTGAGTCTCTGAATAAGCCTGGACTTCGCAAAGCCTTGGACACCCTTTTTTCCAGGCCAATGAGGCTAGGATCCAAGGAATTTCCCAAAGGGAGCTCCTCTGCTGAAGCTATACCAAAGACTATACCCCCAAATAGTCATGCAGTTGCCCATGTATACATTGCTCCTGCATCAAGTCCCAGAAAGCCTTCCCCAACCTCTCTGGCTAGTCACATCTCCATATCAGGAGCGCTTATGCCCCGTACCCCTCCCTTGTATGGCACTTAGCCCAAGGGAAATTGCACAGTTGTGTGCTTATTTGAGTATACTAGACTCCAGCTTCATGGGCTCATCATCCATGACTACTGTTGCTTACCATTGTCTGCCCAGCATTTAGCATTTGGCACATGTTAGACACCTAACAAACACTGAATGAGTAAGTGAATGATTTAAGTGATCTGCTTAACTAGGGGAAAAAGGGGAAATGCCTAGAACACCTAAATATTCCTTCTAATTTTAATACCAGGAACAAAGCCCTGTGGGCTTTCTATAGAAAGGCAATTTCAAAATCAACCGGGCATCCTTTGTGCCACCAAACTGAAATATAATCCCATGTGCTGTGGTCGGCATCCAGATGCGTAGCCCACACCATGGCAGGGTAATAGTGAAAACATGTGCTTCAGATCCTTTCAGAGCTGGGTTCAAGCCTTGGCTTTTCCACATGACGGCTCTGTGACCTTGCAGAAATTGCTGAATCTCTCTAAGCCTCAGTCTTTCTTATCTATAAGACTCATTCATAGGACTGTTGGAAAGATGAAATGAGAATATATCCAAAGTGTTTAGCAAAGTGTGGGAAATATGGAGAGTGTTAGGAAAATGTTAACTCTTCCATGGGGAGCCTGGGTGGCTCAGTCGGTTAAGCGGCCGACTTCAGCTCAGGTCATGATCTCACGGTCTGTGAGTTTGAGCCCCACGTCGGGCTCTGTGCTGACAGCTCAGAGCCTGGAGCCTGCTTCGGATTCTGTGTCTCCCTCTCTCTCTGACCCTCCCCTGCTCATGCTTTGTCTCTCTCTGTCTCAAAAATAAATAAAACATTAAATCAAATTGTTTTAAAAAAAAAAGAAAAGAAAATGTTAACTCTTCCCAAACATCATTCATCGTGTCCTGAAATCAAGTGTAGCATCCATACAGCCAGCAGAAAATACTCAAAAATAATGATTCTCAAACATTTTCAATCCTATGATCATTTTCTATCATACCTGGATCTTGCTGTTTTGGTTTGATAATCCTGCAATTCAGTGAGGAACATCTTGGATGAGATCTCATAAATAAATCATTGGCTTATCCCAGAAAGAGAAACTGAGAAATTGTTAAGAGGTGGCATAAGACCCTAGCCAGGGGCCACATAAACATCCCCGTGCTTAAACACCAGGCTGGAAGAACAGAGTGAGATGTTGTGATTGGAAGGTCAGGAGGGCACTTACTTTACTTTGACTTTCTCAGCAGCCCCCGGGGCCCCCACAAATATTGCCCTCTTGATAACAAACTTCCCAACATTCATTTGCCCCCTGTCCTGGGCCAATGTGACAGTTCAAACCAGATCCAGTCTCTATCAACTACAACAGAGCATTTGAGGATGGCAAGATTAGTAAACTTCAAAAGGTTAGAAGGACTTGATAAGCCAAGGGCAGGGGTGGGATATTTATTTAAAAGCTTACAGTGCCTGAAATATTCCATTTGAGGCCCCTCATCACCCCCTACCACCCCCCCCCGCCCCACCTTCTTTCCCCTTGACCTTTCTGCGACCCTCTCTCAGCTCTGGAGGCTTCTTGCCTTGGGTCAGCTGCATTTCCAGACATAATGCCTTTTTTTTTTTTTTTTTTTTTTTTTTTGCCTAGTTAAGGTTCCAGAGACATCCCTCTCCTCAGGGTCCCTTGAGGGTTTAAAAAAGGAGATCAACATTTACATTGGTAAAATACACTCAGCTGTGGGGAGGGTTTAATCTTTTTTACAACCTTCCCCTGCAGCTGTGCTGTCCGCTTACCCCCCACTGGCCCTCTGCCTTCCTGGAAATAGCTCTCCCCACACAGCACTGATCCCAGCCTCACTAAATATAGTTAAACCGAGATCTCTCAGAAGTCTCCTAACCAGATGGGATAACTTCAGTGGGGTCAATGCATCCAGGAAAAGAGCACAAGGACGGACAGAAGGGGACCTCCTCGTGAAAATAAAGCCCTACTAAATGATCCTGTCTGCTCAGGGAGGGGCATACAGAGAGAAGCACCAGGGTTAGGGAGAGGTGGAAGATTCTTTGGTGGGAGCCATCAGGAGGGGAAATAGTCTTTCCTGACATTCCTCCCTGAAGCAACCAAACTAAATTCCTACAGCCTTTCCCTCCCTCTTTTGTATTAATTTTTTCAAAAATATGTAGGAAATAGAGAATGAATCAGCCCAAAAAAGTTCCTGGGCAACAATTCAGATCCAACTGGGCCTCTTTCACAAGTCGAAAGAAGAAACAAGAACAAAGGAGAGAAATGGTTTGTTTAAGGGGGAAAAAAAATGTTCCTTAAAAATACAACCTTAAAGTCACTCAGAGGTCTACTTTAAGTATGCTTTAGGAAATAAGGAAACCTGGCATCACAAAAATAATTTTTTTGCCCACAAAGCTTAGAGGGGGCCCTTACCACATCCAGAATAGAATTCCACATTATCACCATTCAAAACCCTACATGCTCACCTTTGGATTCTGGGTCATGACCTGAATTTTCCTGTTACAATGGCAAGCTGTGGTTTACCATTCAACTTTTAAGGAGTCACAGAATGAAATAATGATTTAGAAAAGATTAAAGTACAGCATGAAGACAGCGAGCTAGGTGAGCAACACAAAGATGGATAAAAAAGTAGCGGCATATTCACACAATGTAAATTACAGCAGTTAAAATATTATGGACTACGTGTTTCAACACGGATAAATCCCCAGAACAGAATGTTGAACAAAATAAGCAAAGTATGGGAATCATACAGTCTGATGCTATTTATGTCAAGTTTAAAAACATGCAAAATTTGACTGTACACTATTTACAGATAAGTACATATATTTATAGATACATATGTAAAGTATAAAATGTGTGGAAACAAATGATGAATGCCAAAGTCGGAGTAGTGTTTTCCTCTGGGGAAGAAGGAGGGGGAAGGAATCCTCAGGGCACTTCACTGTACCTGTTTCATTTCTCTTAAAGGTGATGTGAAACAGATATGGCAAAAAAAATAAAAAATAAAAAAAATAACAAGGATTTGAGGAGCTTCGGTGAGTAAGTGTTCGTTAGTGTGTGTTTAGTGTTTTACTGCATGCTTGAGACATTTCATCATAAATATGTTAAGAATCTCAGGCAAGAGTCTTCATATGAAAGTCAGTGCACAACTTCAGACACCCACTGAGTTCAATTATAGGACTTCCTGTACTTCCCCAAATATCTTCAAGGACCTCAGATAGGGCCTCTGTGGTGCGAGGGCTGCAATCTTCATCCTAGCACAACCCTAACCAGCCTTGGGTGCGGGAATGCCTTTTTAAGGCACTTGTGAAATCATTTCATCTGAAGGAGTCACGAAAAAGCAAGCATTAGGTATCTAAAAGCTTCCATTAGGAATTCTTAGGAGGAAATGGAATTTAACAAGCCTCCTTCAGACTAAAACATGGATACTTGCAAACCTGGTCTTTTGTCAATTCCACTACTGGGAGAGGCTGTCTCTCTCCCCAGCTTGGATGCCTAGTGAGTGACATAATCTTGGGTAAAACCATTCACGTCCCTGGGCCTCAGCTACTTCATCTGGGCCTAGAAGACCTTTCATGGCTAAGTTTGAGAATCTATGGTTCAAACTGGAGAATTAAGAAAACAAGGCAGATGTGGGCAGGTAACAAACGCTACCTCCCAACTATAATTTATTCTAAGGGTGCTGGCATCTCTTCATACGTGGCCCTAACCTCCAAACACACACCTATCTCCCCCACAAGGCTTCCATAGCTCAATCGTCACTGACGGACACTCCTTCAGATTAAATGCCACGTTAAAATACAAACGATACCTGGGACCACAATCACACCTTAGCCTCAGCAACATGGATTATCTCTTCATTCACACACAACCACTTTTAACATAGGTGAGAAAACTTCAGTGATTTGCCCAAGAAAACACGGTTCTTGAAGGGGAAACCCAGGTTTCAAGGCCAAATCGTCAAGATTTCAAGCTTAGGTCCTTTTCAGGACAAAGCACTTGCCTCAGATTAGCATTAAGAGGTGACAGAATCCCAGAAGAAAGCAAGAGTTAGGGGGCAGGGAAGGATGGACAAGGAGATGCGAAGATGCATCTGTAGGAGAGTGAAAGGCACTGAAAATCCCTTTGTCCCCCTTTGTCATTTTGTGTAAGGCCAGTTCCCTTCACAACCTTAGGGGTTTCAACATGGCACAAATCATCATGGGTCTGGAAACAAGCTACTGAGGTGTGCAAGACTGTTATTTCTATTCCGAGTCTTCTGACTACAGGCAAGCAACTGTGCAACCCAGGAGAGAGGATTTGTGTCAATCACTATGTGCAGCCCTTGGCATTGTAAGTGATCAGTGAACGATAGCAATGATTAAAGTGTGGATGACAACGACGGTGCGGACCAAATCAAGAAATGACCCAAGGTCACTCCAAAACATTGTATAGAAAATGCTACCCAACTTCATCAATAAAAAAAAAAAAAAGAAGAAGAAGAAAAGAAAATGTCATACAATCTGACAGGTGCACCACAGGCCTTTCATTTATTCATGATCTTTTCAACAGTTAAAACTGTTTTAACACGATTCAGTCTCTTTCCCTGTCCAAAGTGCTAGGTTCAAACAGGTTTGCTCGGCAAACATAATCCTCCCTGTCTCTTTTCTAAAGGATTTTTAATCCCTAAGAGAAACAACAGCAAATAAGCAGAGGGGCCTTCTCCAAGTTTCATCCCATTGGTCAATCAACCTTATTTGTAAGAAGAAAATAAAAGAAAGGGATAGACTAACAGGTACTTCCACATATTAAGCAAATTAAATGGACACTTTAAATAGGAAAATAAAGTGTTTGTATTCCTTTCATTAGGGAAACTCACAATATTATATTGTGAATGCCTATTATAAAGCAAAGATTTTCTTTCACCTCCCTGGGATGTCCCTTATAACAGGAGTTGTACATTAGGTTCCTTACAAAATCTCACAATACTAAGGTGTTTTCTCATTTATTTTATTTTGAATTTCAAAGTGCTTTGAGAGTAAGGCACAAAAGCCCTAAAACAACCCCAGTCCATGATTGTTTGGGGGTACTTACAGATGTCAGTGTGGAATTGGTTAAAAAAAGGAAACAAAAGAAATGTAACCCAAATTTAGTCATTTGTTCTCGTAGGTAAAGACTTACATTTGCAACTACTGAATGTAGTTAACAATAAGCCAACAAGCCTTTAAAAGTAACTTAAAAGTAGGACCTTAGGTAGTTACATTTTAGAGATCACAAGTACATACCTACATGACCATAAAAATTCAACTACCTAATGTTAGCCAAATAAATACTTGTTGCTTGGCACAGTGGTTCTTATGACCACATTAAACAGGTACTCAAAAGTGCTATTTTTCAAATAACTTAGAAGTAAGAATTATGAGCTCTGAAAGCTGTATCAGGTCACCGAAGCAGAAATCACTCACTCTCACACACACACACACACACACACAAATACATGTAAAGAGAAAATAAATAAAATTATTTTTGGAAACTGGGAATGGAAAAAGTAATATTTCTGTTTTATTATTTTAGACATATCATCTTAAATATAGATGAGTACTTGTATTAAGTAAATATCAGTTAATATTTAACTAGCTCAACTAACATTCGTGAAAGTATATAAGGAATTTTCAAACTGACCAGATCCCTTTTTTTTGGCTCTTAATTGTCTTTTATTCCTATATTCAGGTATATATAGTATGTAGTAGTTAAGCAAATGGGACTGCACTTAAAAAAACAAACACAAATAAATCATTCATAGCCTTTTTGGGGGGAAAAAAAGAAAACAGAAGCCACTTGCTGGAGCACCCGTGTGAGATGAGCACAGTATCGGAGACCTCAAGCCTTCCTGATTCCAGCATCTCCCCACAGGACTGTCCTTTGAAACACATTATACAATGAGATTTTCTTCCACCAATCTTAAAGGTGGCTGGCTCTGAATTAAACCACCCTTCTCCCGTATCAGGCTAGCAGTAACCTGTAGAGAACAATGAGGCCTGTAGAGAACATTTTGTTGTGTTGTGTTTTATTTCTAACATCCCTAAAAGTCTGAAGAGGGGCACCCAATAACCATGATAAACTGGAGAAGCCAGAATGAATTAAAAATAGCTTATGAAGATTCTGACTCTATGTCATAAAACTCGACTCTATACCGAATCATAGAACTGGAAGAAGAAGAAATCCTAGAGATTTTCCAGGAAACACTTCTGATTCAAGGTAGAAAAATTAAAAAAAAAAAAAAAATCCCTTCACACATTTTTCTTGTGTTCGAAATAAGGTATTTCCTTTAGTTCCTGAGAAAAGCTTACCAGACATTTTTCCCCAGGCTAAGTAGAACCAAAGCCCCTCTTTCTACTGAGATTAAAATAAAATTAAGTTTAAAGCTCTTAATACTTGCCGATCTTTTTGAGTGAACTGTTAGCTTTGATTTACAGGAAAGGTAGACACATTTTCACACTTCATTGGCATCACTACATCTACAAGACACCTGCAGCTCCTCCCTGACTTCATGTCATATGGTCACCATTTGAGGTCACCCCAACTGAAAATTCAATTCATACTAAATCATCTAGGAGACTATAGCTACAGGCCTGAGAGCTTCACATGAAAGAATCCTTACAATAAAGTGGGTAGTGTGTTATCCTCAAGCTTTTAGTTCTGTTATTGTTTTTAAAGCCAAAAATATATTTATAGATACAAATAGAATTCTACGTGAGATTCTAAAACTTAAAACATTTCCAATTTTGCTATTTTAAGTCAATAGTGTGTGTGTGCGTGCGTGTGTGTGTGTGTGTGTGTGTGAGTGATAGTTGCAGCTGTAGATTTTCCATGTGATCAGAACTTTTCCAGTCCAACTTTCAACCAATAACAGGGTAGAAGAAAGTGAAATCAGGCTGGTGAATGAACCACTAATTCAAAATTCTTGAAGATAGTAAAGGCAAGGACACAAAAGACGAATGATCGAATACATAGCCCACATCCCATCCCTTTGGGTGATATTCAAACTTGGGTAAATATTGTAGATAAAACTCTAACTTTAGGCACCTTGGGCAACATTCAGGGAAACAGATTCATGTATGAACCTGAAAGTACTGATTTTTAATGAAACAGAAGCTGGTTAAGATGAGATGCAATAAAGGTGAGGAACACAATATATTGAGACTTCTCAAAGAGTATAAGAGTACGAAAGGCGAGTCATAAGGGGTGCCTAGAAAAGAACAGGTTGAGGAAAGAAGTATGGGGAAGATTACTCTAATCGGTGAAAAAGAGACTAAAATTTGAAGCATAGTGTACCTAAGGAATGATTCCAAATGGTTTGGAATCTAAGATCCCAGGAATTAAGTACTTAATGTACCCATGGAAATCAGTTTTCACTGGAACTCATGAGTTGTTTCTGAAATGTATCCAAGAAATGTATTTTCCTTCAGGATGAGGGAATCCATACCCGTAAATGAAGGGGGAGGGGGAAAAATGTGTTATGCTAGGTCACAAAGCTCTACCATGAGCCGTCTTCATGTGTCTTTGTGGGTCTTTGGCTCTTACCTTGGGAATCCTCACACTATGGAAAAGTGGAATTTTCGATGTAAACATCTGGCGGGTGAATGATATGTGGATGTGGCACCAGTTTTGTTCTTATTCATTGGGAAAAGGAAGAACAAAGAACAGAAAATTGACCAATGAGATTCTGATTTCGGCTTTAAGAAAAGTGTGATCCAAAATCTACTGTGGCAAGGGCATTCTCATCCTTCCCTTTGGGGTTGGTCAAATCACAAAAGCTGCAGTGTTGCCTTGATTTAGATGAAGGGAATGTATCTGCTTCTTCCACCAAGCTTTATGCACCATGAGGTCAGTTCCAGCCCATCTGTGAGAACTTAATACTGATTCGTACTGAGCATTAAAAAGTTTTGTTTCATTTTTTTGTTTCATGTTTTCCACTTTAGAGTCAAATTTTTTTATTGCTTGACAAAGGGGGAAATGGTGCCCCTAAGACCAAAAAAATATTTTAAGTCACATTTTCTTTCTTATTACTTCATGTATTACTTAATCATCATTTCTTAATATTTTACATTTTCTTCATAGTTTAACCTGTACCTCAAATCATCATCTCAGTTCACATCTTGAACAAGAAGGAAAAACTAAATACATGGGCTTGGAAGTCAGGTAAATCTCTGCTCAAATCTATATCCTGCCACTTATCAGCTATATGATGTTTTCAAGTTAATTAGCCTCTCCGAAGGTAATAGTATCTACTTTACATAGTTATTGTTAAGATTAAAATGAGGAGGAAATGCATTTAGCAGAATGCTCGGCACACAGTAAATATCCAATAAAGTTGTTTAAAAACATTCTTCCTAGGGATGCCTGGGTGGCTCAGTCAGTTAAGCGTCTGACTCTTGATTTCAGCTCAGGTTTGTGAGTTCAAGCCCCACCTCAGGCTCTGCGCTCACAGCACAGAGCTTGCTTGGGATTCTCTCTCTACCCCCCCTCTCTCTGCCCCTCCCCTGCTTATATTTGCCCTCTCTCAAAATATATAAACATTAAAAAAATTCCTCCTATCTTTTTATAGTCACCAGATTGGCAAAAAGTTTAAAGGTTGTCAATACTAAGCATTAACAAGGATATGCACAACACGGACTCCCTTATTTGACTGCAGGAAATATATAGCAGATTTAAGATAGTGGCCAGAAATTATTGCCCTCTCTTATATTTACCACCAAAAGATTTGGGGGGTCTATGTCCCCTCCCTTTGATTCTGGGCAGGCTCTATGATTACTTTGACCAATGGGATGTGGCAGAACGGATGCCACGTAAGTTTCTAGGTCCAGACCTGCCACTTCCAAACTCTTAGAACATTTGTTCTTGGGACCCTGAACTACCATATGAGAAGTCAGGCTACCCTGTGGCCACCATTCTGTGACAAGCCCAAGCTATGTGGAAAGGCCCCACAGTACGAGATGCCATGTGAAGACAGTTACCGAAGAGCACCAAGACATAGATACATGAATGAAGAAGCCATTCTAGAAGTGGATGCTCCAGCATCAGCAGCCTCAGCTTACACCATATGAATTAGAGACAAACTGCTCTTCCTAAATTCTTGACCTACAAAATCATCAGCAAAATAATATTGTTGTTTTAAGCCACTCAAGCTGGGGTAGTTTGTTATACAGCATTAGATAACCACGAAAGGATGAAATCAATGCAATCACTTCAGAAAACTATTTGGCATCATTTTATAAAGTTAAACATACATATACTGATGATCCAATGATTCCACTTCTACAGAAACTCTAGCACATAAACGCCACGAAGTAGGAATAAGAATGCTGATAACAAGCATTCGAAACAGAAAAAAGACACAGGAAACAACACAAATGTCCATCAAGGGAGAAACAAATAAAGAAACATGGTATATGCACACACAAAAATGCAACAGCTATCTTTAATGAACTAGGGGAACCCGGGTGGCTCAGTCAGTTAAGCATCTGACTCTTGATTTTGGCTCAGGTCATGATCTCACAGTTTCATGAGTTCAAGGCCCTTGTTGGGCTCTGCACTGACGGCACAGAGATTGCTTAGAATTCTCCCTCTCTCTCTCTGACTCTCTCAAAATAAATAAATAAACTTAAAAAAAAGAAAGAAAAAGAAGATTAATAAACACTAGCTACATATAGGTACCTGGATGGTTCTCAAATCTTAATACTGAGAAAAAAAGATAATATTGAGAGAATAAGGCATGTGATAGAAGAAAATATAGAGTATTATTTCAATTATTCAGAGATCAAGAAAAAGACTAAACATCTTATATATTTACATATACATATGATAAAAATTTTTCAAGCAAAGGAATGAATACATAAAATTCAAAACCATAGTTAGCTCTGGGAGAAGGCATTGGATGTGCTCAGGGAGGGGCACTCACAAACTTCAAAGATATTGGTGATATACTGTTTTATAAAGTAGGTAGAGGTGAAAGAAGGGCTAATTTATTATTCTTTTTTTAAATTTTTTTTTTACGTTTATTTATTTTTGAGAGAGACAGAGACAGAATGTGAGTGGATTAGGGGCAGAGAGAGAGGGAGACACAGAATCCGAAGCAGGCTCCAGGCTCCGAGCTGTCAGAGCAGAGCCCCATGCAGGGCTCGAACTCACAGACCATGAGATCATGACCTGAGCCGAAGTTGGATGCTCAACTGACTGAGCCACCCAGGTGCCCCTATTATTCTTTAAACCAGGGGTTAACAAACTTTTTTTGTAAAGAGCAAGATAGTAAATATTTTAGGGCCACGTATGATCTCTCTTATATCTTCTTTTTTCTTTTTTTTCACGATCCTTTAAAAATGTAAAAACCTTGTCAGCTCCAGGGCCCCCCAAAAAGAGGTCATCGGCAAAATTTGGTCCACAGCCTATAGTTTGCAAACCCCTGCTTTAAACTATTTGTACATGTTATATTATCTTTTGTGTGCATGACATATTTCTCTCTCACAAAAAAGGAAAACAGTGAAACAGGAAGATGGCAGCCACAAATTTTTTTTAAATTTTTTTTAACTTTTATTTTTGAGAGACTGAGAGAGACAGAGCACAAGCAGGGGAGGGGCAGAGAAAGAGGGAGACACAGAATCCGAAGCAGGCTCTAGGCTCTGAGCTGTAGGACAAAGCCTAATGCCGGGCTTGAACCCACGAACCGTGAGATCATGACCTGTGCCAAAGTCAGACACAACCGACTGACCCACCCAGGCACACCTAGTATTTACTATTTACTATTATTTACTATCTACTATCTTTTTACAGAGAAAGCATACATATTCCTTCTAACTCAGATCAAAAATCCATCAATTAATCCTCCAGTCTGTTGACAACTCGTCTGTACCATTTCACCTTAAAGAAAGACACTCTACCTTTTCTGTTTGTAAAGGGGGAAAAGTCACGTAATCCTCCATTATTCTTGTCCACTGTAGACTTTAAGCAGATTCTAAATGCCAAAGTCAGAATGGTAGTAGTAGTTCTCTATTGCTTGAGTAGGAGGGTGGAAAAAGTCATAGATAAAATGCCAATTTGGCCAAGTAATAGTAATCATTGAATGCTATCATCCAATGAGTGTCTGCTCTCAATTCAGAGCTAACATATCCTGGGCCTCACCATAGGCTGGGCATTGGTCTCACACTGTACATGTAATTTCTTTTTGTTTCTCACAACAATCCTACAAAGTGGGTATTATCATGAACCTGATTTTAGTGTGGTGGCAACTGAGGCACTGAGAGATTAAGTCACTTGCTCAAGGTTACAAGGCTAGGAAGTGACAAAGCCCATATCCACACCCAGGCAGTTGGATCCTGAGCCCACCATCAGCCATGACACTATTCGAGTTGTTAAATACATTTGTCTGCTCACCACAAATGAAGTGGTATTTTTATTCTCATTCTACAGATAAAGAATATGTACTTGGGCCTGACGTTGGTCCAAGAAGCTTGGCTGGAGGCTAGGACTAGAGCTAAGGCTGTTTGTGCTGGTGACATCCCACTTTGGCTTATTTAAGGAGCATTTTACAAGTCTCAGCTTGTCAGTGGTGGGCGAGGAGCTGCTAAGAAAAAAATAGGTAAAATAAGTCAGACTTGTATCCACACGTCTTCATAGTGACAGGGGGCAATCCTTCACCAAGGCCAGATGAAAATAATTATACTCCATCTCCAGGCTCATACTTGGTCTTTGAGGGGAGCGGGCAGAGCATGAAGGTTATTCCTGAAGTAAGGAGGAAATCTAGGTAGCTATGAAATGGAAAAATAATCAGCATTCATCTGATTATAACTAGAATGTGGAAACGTCATTATCATTTATTCAACAAACATTTTTAATCACCCACTATGTGCCAAGACCCATGGTGGATGCTGGGATACAATGGCAAACATGCCACAGTCCCCCTCCAAGGGTTTGGAATATCTCCCCTGGGCCTTCAGTGGAACGTGTTTTTAAAAGAGCAAAAATGGAAGGACATTAGTTCTTTAGTCAAAGGCAGGAGAATGGCAGAGGTATGACTTCGCTGGGGGCCACTCTGCTGGCCATACCAACACTTCCCACCCTGTACCTGGGCAGAAGGCAGAACCACACCCTGCTCTGATGAACTTTCCCTGCAGAATTCTCTCTTGGCAAGAGTTTACAATTGCCTTTTGTCCTGAGGGATAGGGTGGAGATGGGGTAGGCAGAAGAAGGAAGGTGGTTGTCAAGAAAACGGATCCTCAGAAGTGCAGTTTCAGGACCTAAGTGATTCAAAAGTCTCCCTTTTGTATCTCAAGCTCAGGTTACATAAGACTAGCACATCTGCTCTGAATCATTTCTTTCCTCTGTCTACACCCAGCCTGGGCAAACTCTCCAAATTATAATGATCCAGAAGGAGGGCTGAGTTTGTATTTTTCCTATATGGATATTTTGGGGGAAGTGAGAGGAGAAAGGCCATGTAAAAGGCCATCCCCAGGGAGATTACCAAATAACTTTGCTCAACACTCCCTTCCCCCACCAAGTATTTCTATGCTGGGGACATTTATTTCCATGCTAGAGAAACATGGTGATCACAAGCCTGAAAGAAGGCCTTGATGAAAGGACTGATGTGCAAACAGCAGGCACAACCCGGTCACTGGGTAGAAATGTCCCCGAGAGGAGGTGTCACCAAAGGCGCCAAAGCTGCTGGCTTGTAAGTACTGATATACTTACATACTGATGCTAATTTCAGGGCCAGCTGCCAGCTGCTAGCTCCTCCTCTCCCCAGCTGCTCTGCACAGCCCAGAGCCTAAATATCATTCAATTTGGCACACCCAAAGGAGGCCTCTGAAGTGGTAAGGAATCTCCCTCTTTTTCTAATGGCAGCAGAAATTATCTCCCAAATGACTAGCCCAAGCTAGCTAGAAACCCTCTTATAAAGACTGCTCCCATTTGAACACCAAGCCCCATTTAAAAACAAGCCCCCTATTGCAGAATCCCACTAGGCCTGTCCACACATTCGGGCTTAGGTCCCATTTTCAAATAGTCAACATAATGATTCTCTGCCACAGGGAAGCACTATGCTATAGTTAGTGACTACAACACTTCAATTAAGTATCAGAATCACTTGGGGTGTTTATAAAGCAAATGCCTAGACCTGTCAAACCAGAATTTCCAAGAGTGAGGCCCAAGAATTTGTGTTTTTTTTTTAAGAGCTCCCTAGGTTGAGAGCAACAGCTGATCAAAAAACCTTTGTGGCCCCTCCTCATACTCTTTGGAGCCTGTTTTCTCCAGAGTCCAACAGCTCAAAGGATCTGAAACTAATTCACATTTGGGATTGAACAAGCAAGAAGGCTTAACCATGTAGGTTCCTACATTTTGACTGAACTCTGCCCTAAAGGAAAGAAATGACTCTCTAAAGAGTGAAAACTCAGATCCAGCTATAGGGTTCATGGAGATTATTCTGATGAGAACATAGATATAGCACATCCACATTCAAGATACAGCTCAACCATCCCAATTTCAAATGTTTTATTCCATAGTCCCCATAGCATTCACATATTAAAAGCCATGGGACCCAATCTGAGAATATAGAAAGTATGTGTTCTATGCCCAGAAGTGACCTCTATTTACTTAAAATCCCCTGTCAACATTTTTTTCAGGTTTTTTATTATTATTATTGAAGTATAATTGACATATAATGTTATTTTGGTTTCAGGTGTACAAGATACTGATTCGACTATTTTATATACATTACTCCAATGTTCACCACAGTAAATGTAGCCATCATCTTTTACCATACAATATTATTACAGCATTTTTCCTATATTCCATATGCTTTACTTTTCATCTCCATGACTTATTTATTTTACAAGTGGAAGTTTGTACCTCTTACTTCTCTTTATCTATTTCAGTCACCCCCGTACCTACCTTCCCTCTGGCAACTACGAGTTTGTTCTCTTCATTTAAGTGTCTGTTTGTTTGCTTTGATTCCACATATAAGTGAAATCATATTTTACTGTGATAAAGACCACAACTGAAAAACAAATAAAAACAAAACAGTGGAATAAAAAAATGATTGACTTTTTCAACTGAGAAATCAATTGTGTACTGAGTACTGTAATTTGAAAACTATTAGTATGAGATGACCCTGTGAAATAGTTTAGGAAACCTCAAATTAGTAGAGTCCATTGGCTGGGGGAAGCTGGAAGCAGTAAGAAATATTTGAGGGCACTGATAAGGTGAACTGGAGGCATCTGAGCCAGAAAGACTGAAAGAGGTAGAAGGATAGGAGCAGAGAGGAGAATGGTGGTGCCTAGGGAAGATCTTTCTTCCTAGAACTCCTATGCATTCTGCACTGCCAGTGTCATGGCCAGAATCAAAAGACAGGGGTACTCATCCCTCTTATTTCTACTCTGAGCTTTGTTCAACTGAAACCTGCCATGTGGGCAAAGCCACAGAGCTCTGGGCTGCTGGGGACCTGCAGGGGGCAGGGGATCCCTGCTGTGAGTGAACAGTTTGCAAAGATATTAAGAGCACTCTCTCCTAGGTCCAGATCCACAGTAGGGAGAATAGGAGGCTCATGACAGAAAGGAAGGGCCAGAAAATGGAGAGGCGATGTATTGCAGTCTCTTAGCAAGACTTCCAAAAAACAACTGGATATCATTAAGAATAGCCAAGATTCTTCCATTCCCTTGCGTGAGTAGATAGAGAAAGTCTTTCATAGGCTGGGAAAAGGAGGAAGTGACTGGAAGGCTTGAGAGGCCTGGGAAGAAGAGAACAGAAGAAGATGAATTCAAATAAACCAGAGGGAAAGAAAGATAGGGACCAAAATATAATACAAAAAAAAGACATTCATTCAATAAATATTTGTTAAACACCTTCTCCCATTCTTAAATTCCAAAGTCTTCATTAAAAACAGTCCAGATGCTGAAGCATCCCAAGTATGGTTTTCTACTATGGTTCAGTACAAGTCTTTAATTTCACCAGAGCTTTCCTATTAACATACCCGGTTTCCTATCCATGATTATTTCCATTTTCATGTTTTTGCTCATTTTGCCTGAAATGCTTTCCCATTTTCCCTTCACCCTTCAAATGCTAGCCATTCTCCAAAGCACCTCCCACACAAGCCCTGGCCTAATGTCTTCACATCACTCCTTGAAACATCTCATTGAGCTTATTATTGCATTCCACACAAACACAAGATATTTTTCATTTTAAATTGTTCTATTACTTTTGATTGGAACAACAAAAAGCCCAGAGGAGTTGGTTAATTAGATGGAGATTTGATTTAAAATTGGAATGAGAAACTGATTTTCCTATAGAAATAATTATATATTATTAATGGGATAAATTGTACTGCATTGATAGTTGATTGAGATTCTAACTGCTACCTGTAATATTCTACTGGTATGTATTTTTAGTTCCCAGCTATCAGTTTACAAAGAATATTTTAGAATAAAGTATGTTTGTAAATTAAATATTGCTTCTGTGAAGGACAAGTGAAGACAGAGATTAAAGAGGTGTAGGATATAAGAAGTATTAGGAACTGAATAACAATTGTCTTCAAAAAAAATCGCAAGGTTGAGATTTTTTTAATTTGTAATTAAAATATAGAGCTTATGGCCTCCTCACTTTTATAGGTGGTCGCATTTTATTGTAAGAATTTCTATCTTCTGTTTCTTTCACCTTAATAATTTAAGATCCCATTACATTTACTTTTATTGGTTAAATAAGCACCAGGAAGGTTAATCTGTTAAGCAGTAACATTTAAGAGTCTCATGCTCTACTGACTGAGCTAGCTGGGTGCTCAAAACAGTAACATTTACTAGAAAAATAGGAACTAGTAACATGGGTATGGACCTCTTTCATAAAACATGTGATGATCTATCCTCAGAAGTCACATAGTAGACTAATGGGGGGAGGGGCCTTCTTTCAGTTTTCTTAGCTTCCAAGACTCTTGGGGCAACCTGGAACCCATTCAGCAAAGTTTCTGAAAGTTCCCTGCCGCTGCCTGCCAAATCTATCAGCAACACTTTTTTGCTCTTGCATTTTGCTTGGGACCATGTTTCCTACCGTTGCCTATAACTGTAACTTAGCCTAGACCTTGCCAGGAATACTCCTTGATTCACAGCACTTGACTGGAAGTATTAATAAAACCCCAATGAGTATGGGCCATACTCTGAGCCTGGAATAAACACTGGATTCACAATAATTGTGTGTTTACTGAAGTTTTCATTAAAATATCACATCATTTCATAGATTTAACTTAGAAGAGGCCAATTTTTTTTCCCCTCAAAATACAGTATGTGTTTTGCATGAAAGAGACATAGAACAACTATGCTCATAATTTAAATGACTTGTTTTATGGAGCAAAACAAACTATTCCCAATTTGAATTAAGAAACACACTGAAGCAGGTCATTGTGGCTTGAGTTAGTCTTGAGATCAGCGTGGGCCTTAGCACCCAGTGACAAAAGCTGTAGCTCATGTGTCCGACCTTTAGTAGCTCAAAGGTAACCATGACATGTCCTTCTTCATCAGCTAGTTCCAGGCTCCTATTCTTTCAAACAGCAGCAAGCTGCTCAGAGGACATTTGCCAAGTCAGGCGTTCAGTTAAAGTTAGCCCCTCATCTCTCTAAATATATAACTTTGGGCCAGGTACTTAACTTTTCTAGGTCTTAGTTTCCTTATCTGAAAAATGGCCACAATAATTATATTTTCCTTTTAAGACTTCTGTAATGGTTTAATTGGACCGTGCCTGTAAGATGATGCGACTGGAATGAAGAAAGGGAGGTTGGCACTGTGGTGGCTATTTGTTGAGTGATACTATTGCCCTAAAGCACAGAGAAAATTAGTCGTCTACCTTATTCCGTTTACTAAGTCACACACACAGCTTTTAATCTCACCCCCACCCTAAATGCTCACAATGGGTAGAAGCTCCATCATTTATTACAGTGTTGAGGCTCACTATTCTATTTCCTTTGTGATCTGAGTTGGCTCACATGTACTGCAGAATAAGTTCCAAATAAATGTGAACAGAATACTGTCCAAATTGATGACTTCTTAGCTGTTTTCTTCTGGCTTCTGCAAAGCTACTAGAAGAAATGAAGGCAAGGATGCAGGATAAGAAGAAGAGACAGAGGAGGGAGGTTAACAGAGCAGATCATGCAGAGACTCTTATAGCTGGAAAAATCAGCAGTCGCATTTTAGTTCCTTTGTCTCCAAGTAGGACTATATTTAACCCTAACCCTCAAAACGAATGAGTGATCTGTCTCAGATCTTAAGGATCCTTGGGAAGAGTCAAAGCCAGCAGCTCCAGGTCTCAACAGAAATCCAATGACATGTCTTTATTTCAAATTTCCATGAGCCACTGAAAGATGTCTATTGTATAAGAATAAACATAGTGAAAAGTAAGAAATCTGTTTCTTTGGTTTGAAAGAAAATATACAGACCATTGGGCAGTGGGCCACAGAAATTTGAAAAAAAGATGAAAAGTGCCCAACAGATTGGTGTTTCCATAAGGAGCCCCAGGAGATGAAAAGATAACTATCAAGGAAAGGGAAATAGCCCCACCTATTAAAAAGGAGGTTGTGATAGAATGATATATTTTCCTTCCTAACTCAAACACTTTCAATCATTCCACAAACACAAAAGAAGACAAATCTGGAATTTTCTCCCGTGTTATTCTGTCCATGGCATGTTATTCTGTGAAAACAGCTGCATGGAGGGTCTCTAGAGTTTTGGTGAGATCAAATAATAAATTTGTGAGTGGCCCTATGAGTTGGAAGTAGAAAGTTTAACTATGTGGTAAGAGGAGCCAGTTGTGATCAAGTTTGCAGATGTCCTTGCTGCTGACTCCACCCCTATCACAATTCCAACCCTCGTTTTGTTGGCACTGCTGTGGCAGATACTCTACTGATCCCTCTCCATCTAAATCACTCCTCACCAGCTCCAGAAGACATGGGCTTTGGTCCAAAGGTAAACAACTCTCTGACTCATTTAAGCTCTGAAAACATCTGTCTGACAAGACCTCTTTGAACACGTTGCCAACTTTTCCATATTGCTGTGTTTGCCCACCACCTTAACCCACTGAGCACTCACCCTCAAGATTATTCACAATTCTCATGAGATCTCAGAAAGAACAGATCTGCTTCATGCCCTGCGAAGAATTAAACTAGACTTGTTCTTAAAAATACAACTCCTAGAAGACCAATGGGCATTATCTTTTAAAGCTGACGGTTTTTATGCCCTGCATTCCATTCCTAGATATATACTCAAGGGAAACACTTGCTGTTAGTAGTGAAGTATTACTCTTAGCCTTGAACAGTGTAATATTAAAAAACCGGAAATAACCAAATACCGTCAACAGTAGGAGAAATAAATGGTAATGTGTTGATGTAATGAAATATTATATAGCAGAGAAAATTAACTATAACAACATAGAAAATTTTTAGTATATAATGTGTGAAGAAAGCAAGTTCCAAAAGACTTCATGTAATATGATATTCTTTGCATAAAGTTTTAAAGTAAGTAAAACTAAATAGTACATTGCCATAAACCAAAAGAAAAATCAAGTAAGAAATGCCTCTGGGAATGGGGGAAGAAGACAGAATAAGAAGAAATAGTTGGTTGGTACAAGTGGTTGATCATGTTCTCGTTCTGCCATGGGTGAAGGTTTCACAGGAGTTCATGGTATCAGTTAATTTTTAAAAGGGTCATGCATACACAAATGATGGCAATATATAAAATAAATAAGCAAGTGATAACCCCACAAATATCCACTGAGCCTTTGTGCTGAATATAAATCTAACAAGAACATCCTCGTAGCAGTAGGAGAGAAGGTTAAAAACCACTGTAGGTGGCTTCCCCACTGCTCCTCTCCCTGGCATGCTCAGAATTCATTCTTCATAATAAAATCAAGCTACCATTCAGGATAATATTTCACACAGAGGGGGAGGAAGTCCCCAGAGTCATGATCTCTTATTCAGCTGCAATTTTGTAAATGACAATTTTGTCAGCCTCCAACACGGCAAAGTGGAAAATTGGTCACTCTCCATCGTTACTATGTTTATTTTGCTGGTCTTGGGCAATGCTGAAGCAAGTTTAATAGAACTCAATTATTGCTCAATAAACCCCAGTCTTCTTGCTTGTTGCAGCAAATAAAATTAGCTTCTGTATGTCCCTTCTGAGCCACTGTGGCTACCCAAGACCCAGGGAGGTCTGTTTATGGTTGGCCTGGTTGGCAAAACCTAGCAGAGTAAGAGCAGGGTGAGCTAAGCCAGAAGGGAGCGATGTGGTGGCTGTGATGTTCCTCCTCCGAGAAAGGTTTGCCCACTGCCCAAGTCATCCAGAACTGCTCATCAGGGCCTCCCCTCTGCTCACCTGCATTCCAGAGGTCAGTAAATTCATGAACACCCCTACAGGTGAATGAAGGAAATCGGTTATGAAGAAATAGTTCTGTTTTATTAACTATTTTCAAATCACTCAAGGAAAACCTAAGTTACCATTACTAAAATAATTGCCTGATTCAGAAGTGTTTAGTCTGTTGTCTGCTGTGTGAAAAATGACCAATTGAATTGACTCTATTTCTTGTACCAGTTTACTGCCAAAAATAGAAATTCTTGCACTCTTTCCCCTTCTATGCTGAATATAATTAGTCTCTGCCATTTAGGAGCCAACTTTCTGTTCAGAAACCTGAGATCTTCTCAGTTAATCCCCATGTGAATAACACAAGCACCATTAGCAATCCATATTACCACTGGCAATACTTGCTGTTTTGGAGCAAAGAAGCCCTGTCGGAAAAGTGAGCTTTCCAGAATCTGTGATTAATAAGAAATGGGCACAAACCCACGTTGCCTAGTCCTAAAAGCATCTTCCTCTGCTTTCAGTTCATCTGCAAAACAAGGACATTCTTATGTGCTACCTGCTCATCAACATGCTCTCAGCATAATGAGCTGCTGGGGCTATGAAATTCTTGGACAAAAGCCATTATAATGCAGCGTAACTACCTCCTAGAATTCTATTTGCAAACTCAGATGACACAGTAACCTCAGTGTGAACTACATTAAGTCCTTGTCATTTATTATGCAAGCCGCTTCTCTGAGGAAGTCAAATGCAGCAAATCAGACTACATTCTTACCAATCTTCCTGAGAGCTCTTCTAAGGAATCCATTTATAGATACAGTGGTCCTTTATCTTGGATTGGTATCTTGTTATAAATACCCAGGTAAGTCTGAGACACCTCCGATATTTCCCACTATTCCTCTTCCAGGAGAGGAGATGAGTAACTATACAAGTTACTCCTCTGGATTGTGTGACTTAACTCAAAAGAAGAAAAGAGAGACAAAGACAGAGACAGAGACAAAGAGAGAGATCCAACAAGATCCCTGACAAATTCAAAACAAGGGATTTTACCAGGACAGAAGCAGTCTCAGAAACTACTAGATTCAACACTGCCAGGGTGAGTTGTCTTAACTTTGCTTCAGTCTTGCATAAACCCAATGGTGAGGCCACACCAAGGTAGTAGTGCCCTGGGCACAAGGGGTAAAGCAATGGCACAATTATGCCACTGTGGTAAGTCTTAACATGGACTCTGGTGCCTTTGGATAAGGCGTGTGATCATCCCGGGGTCTGTTCACCCTCTCTGGGGATGGGATGAGAAGGGCAGACCTTCCCATCAGCTCTGTCCTCTCCATCTTAGCATTCCTTCCCCTTCTCCAGGGTTCCCTACAGTCTCTCCTTATCCCACAGAACCCTCCCTCCTCACCAAAGGACACCCAGCTTATCCACCAAACAAGAACCTCATCTTTGCTTGACCAAAACCATTGCCCCTGCTCGAAAGAGAAAAGGGCAGGGAGGCATTCTGGTTGGTGTTAGCAGGGGGATATTAGATTTTGCACTGAGGGCCATTTTTATTTGTTCTGCCATGACATAAACCATTATTTCTTGCCAAGAAGAGAACCACACCAGCTTCCCTTTTGGACATGAGAGATTGCTAAGCTACAGACTCATCAATGGAATTGTGTTTCTATGGCCTCTTCCTGAGAAACAAGTTCTACTCAGGTGTGCTATGTCATATTCCCCACCCCCCCAACTCCTTGAGGGTGCCAAAATCAGCCCCAGACAATACCAGTAAGAGCTGTCCTCAGGTTTATCTGCCTTAAAATCTACAAGTTGAAGAGAAGATTATCTGAGGGTATCTTCTGCCTTCTGCAAGGAAAAGATTGATGGTTTGGAGTTTTGATTATTCGCCACCCACCAAGCAGGCTTTCCAAAAGCTTTATAAGCAAGCAACAGTGGAATGTGGCTGGAAAAGAACAAATTAATCAAGGCTAGCAGGAACCTGCTTGAGTAATGGATCGACGAGCTTTCCAGAAATACATCAGCCTGGTACCATCAATATAATAGCCAAAATAAAAAATAAAAAAAAAAAAAACTACTGTAGTACTAATTCTATTTTGTGAGACAAGATGTCTGAGAGCTAACTTCTTTTTTTTTTTTTTTTATCCTTGCTGAATTGACTCATGATTACCAACAGTTTGTATGGCTCCATTTACACATAAATCAATCACACTGGATGCTAGTCATAACTCAGTCTGTGTTCTCAAGCATGCTGAGTGCCTGATACTTTGGTACAAATAAAACAAAACCCTGACATCCACTGCCTTTGCCCTACTCTGAGTGTGGAGACTATCAGGGTATCATTCTTTTGTTTCATGTCTCCCAGAAACAATTCCATATACTTCCTTAAGTCCTAAATGTCACATTAGGATATTAAATGGAATTTGCTTCTGAAATTTAAATGTCTATTTCTCAACTTTCTGTTAGAATCAAGCTTTCGATGATGGGTAAGATAACCCCAAGTTGGGTCTGCTGGTCTTCAAAACATATGAGATTATTCTCTGATACATTAACACCCCAGAGTCAGTAGGGCCTTTACTCACCTCAGAGGGGTATTTTGTCTGTGTACATGAAGACATTAAGAAATATATAGTGAAAGAATCATTTTACAAATATATAGTCTCCCTGTCTGGCATGATACAGACAAGGGGAAATATGGCTTACTTATTTCTGCCCCTTGCAAATCCTTTATTTCCTTTCCTGAAAATACTCAATGGCATACCAGCTATGACCCTGCATGTGGGGTGTGTGTGTGTGTGTGTGTGTGTGTGTATGTGTGTGTGTATTTCAATTGTGTGTTGATGGTAATAAGAAGCATCCCTAAACCCACTGTACAGGAAGCCAGTCCATAGCTGCTAATATGAGATTACATTCTAATTATGTATTCTATATCCCTTTTCACACCATTATTCCATGTCCAACAGATCGGGGTTTTCCACTGAATACTAATGCTGCCATTCATCAGTTTCCTAGAGCTGTATTTCTGTGTCTCTCTGGACAGAGAGACCAATCAGAGGACAAAATGGGAATCCACATTCTGCTCAATATCACATTAGCATGTCTCTTCCTATTTCAGTCACAAAAAGTCATTTCTCAGTTGTCCTGCATGAATAGCCCCTTTACCACTTATCAATATGGATGAAGCCCAAACTACCCACTTTATGCAAAATAGTAAAAGTGAATTGTCCTTTCTTTAAAAAAAATAAATAAATAAAAGCAGGCAAGTAGATCACCTCTGCCCTTTTTCTTTGTCAAAGCAGCTGCTTCTGCAGCTTTACTCTCTCTCCTAGAATTGCCAGCCTACCCACATCAGGCCCAAACAGGAAACTCCCCATGGAAACTAGAAACTGAAGTTTAAATGCAAGGGGATTGTCTATCTAGAAAGGCAATGAAACAATAAATGACCCAGGAAAAGAGCATCCCTCTCCCCTTGTTCTCCCTGGAAAAGTGTTGCAGCTCAAGTCCAGTTGATGAACCTGATGCAAAAGAAGCCACCCAAGCTAGCATGGGAGCCAAAAGGAAGAAGGCAAGCACGACTACCTAGATGAACTACTGGAAAAGAAGGGTGGCTGAGGCACCATAGGATGTGTTTTTGAGTATTTAAAAAATTACCTATAGTCAGAGGTTTATCCTCAATTTTTATTTTTTTATTTTGTTTGAAATTTTTTAGTGTTTGTTTTTCAGAGAGAGAGCACAAATGGGGAGGGGCAGAGAGAGATGGAGACACAGAATTTGAAGCAGGTTCCAGGCTCCAAACTGTTAGCACAGAGCCCAGTGCAGAGCTTGAAGTCACGAACCATGAGATCGTGACCTGAGCTGAAGTCAGACGCTTAACCAACCGAATCACTCAGGCGTCCCTCACCCTCAATTTTCAGATGGAGCTGGATGAGAGGCTACTAGTTACTGGTTTTGCTAGCTGTAATGTAAACAGATCACTAAAGACAGATCTGTGACAGATCAGTAAAGACAATTGGCAAATATTTTATATATTATATATACTGTGAGGGCTGAACTCCATCCTACTTCTTGCAGTTAGGTACTCAATGAGCACTTGTTTTTGGTTGTTGTTTTTTTTTTAACATTTATTTATTTTTGAGACAGACAGAGACAGAGCATGAACGGGGGAGGGTCAGAGAGAGGGAGACACAGAATCTGAAACAGGCCCCAGGCACTGAGCTGTCAGCATGGAGCCCGATGCGGGGCTCGAACTCACGGACCGCGGCGAGATCATGACCTGAGCCGAAGTCGGGCGCTTAACCGACCGAGCCACCCAGGCGCCTCGATGAGCACTTGTTGATAGTGATAGCTGACATTTATTGAGCTCCTACTATATTCCAGATCATCTTCTAAGCACTTTAAATATTATTTCTAATAATTACCAAAGAGCCCCGTAAGATAGGTAAGTAGAACCTATTTGTTATGGGTAATTTGGTGTGTTAACTAGCCTAGCCACAGGGCGCCTAGATTAAACACTATTTCTGGGTGGGCCTGTGAGGGATGAGATTAGCATTTGAATTTACTCAGTAAAGTAGATGGCCTTCTGTAATGTGGGTGGGCATCGTCTAATCTGCCGGGGACCAGGAAAGAATAAAAGGGGGGCAAGAAGGAATTTACCCTTTTTTTCCTCCCTCACTGATTAAACGGGGACATCTCATCTTCTTCTGCCCTCAGCCTGAGATTCACACCATCAGTTATCCCTGGTTCTCAGGCCTCCGTAGTCAGACTGAATTACACCACTGACTCTCCTGGGTCTCCAGCTTGCAGACAGCAAGTTGTAGGGCTTGTCAGCTGCCATGGCCTTGCGGGCCAATTCCTTATAATAAGTCTCCATATACAGAGAGAGATCCGGTAGGATCTGTTTCTCTGGAGAATACACTGTTTTAAAGAAAACTGTGACTCAGAACAATTAAACAACTTGCCCAGAGTTACAGTGCAAGTAAGTGGCAGGGGCAGGATTTGAGCCATTTGGAGTTCTGTGCGACTCTAAAGCTTATCCATATTCTTCCCACGACACCAATCAATATCCACTACAGTAAAGTGTGCTGACTTTACTGAAAGTTCCAGGCTAATAAAAATGAGGAAAGACAAAAGTTAAAAGGCACGGTAAATGTAAAGGTTTTCTCTTCCAGCCAAATGGAAAGTCAGGCTCAGAATTACCAGCTGTTAAAACACCACTAAGCATCCTTTCCTTAGTTCTGAAGGTCAAAAAAGTCACCGATCCAGAAATTCAAAGCGCAAGTTACTTTATCTCAAGAGTTTAACACAGAAGACAGTAGAATAAGCTTCCCAATGTTTTAAGCCCCAGCTTGGGACTCAGGAGACCTTGCTCTACTCCCAGATCAGTTATGAAGTAACTATGTCCCTAAAGCAAGTTGCTTGACTGCCCCAGCCTCAGTTCTTGTCTGCAAAAGGAAGGGATTTGACTCTACAAGCTTTCTAAGTTCCCAACTTGGTTTAAGGCTAAAATCTCTCAGAACTGATATTAATTCACCTCATGACATCCTGGAGAGCTATGACATATTTTGCAGACAAAAGGGAGAGATTCAGAAAAGTTAGGTACCTTACTCAGCACTTTAGCACAGGGTCAAGGACTAATGGACCTCTGTTTCATGTATTGTCAGAGCCTCCTCCTTCCCCATCCTGCCTTGGGATACTTCATTGACATTGGCTGAGGGGAGGCCGAAAAGAACCAGAATGCCTCTCTCCACCCTGCTCTAATGCTGACCGCCATCCCTCACTCTCTACTGTCACGAGGTTTCCTGAAGAAGTAGCTATGTCCCTAACTCACCCCGTGCTGGCAACTATCCCATTGGCATGACGTATATAGGCGGGGGGGAGGACTGTGATTTAGTTACCATCCATTTGTGTGGATATGATTAACAGTAGACTCACGCAGTCACCAGGGCCCCAAAAAGGATCTGTTGTTGAGAGGCAGCACTTCCCCTGTGTGTTTACTGACACCTCAACACAACCCCACAGTCTCCTTTTTGGCCACCTGCCTCCCACTCATTCCAGTCACCTGGGCACAAAACCAAGCCATGCTGTTCTTCCGTACAAAGATGTCCTTGAGTGAAAATTCAAAACACAAACTTACCATGTTACACGAAGGCTATTAAACTTTTTGAGCCAGCCTGCTGCTAAATCACTTGGGTTTGGCTGTCTCTCTCTATACATCACACACGCACACCTCCCCGCCCACCTGGAGAAATCTAGTTTTTTCCCCTTGTCCAAATTTTCACCAGTGTGCCTTTTAAGAGCCCTTTACCCCTGTTTACTTCTTCTTTCACCACCTCAAGTTATTTCATTCCTAAGTGCCTTCTTTTTCCATTCCATATTTTCTCACTCTTGCATGCCACTTATTCCTTCATTCCTTCCTCTGCCTTTATTATTTTCCTTTCCCAGACAAACAGACAAAAAAAAAAAAAATCCTCCTTTGTTAGTACGCTAAAGTGTGCTACATCGCTTTTTCTTTCTCTTTGTCTACCTTACGCGCTACTGACCCTGGAGACAGAGGCCTCCTTCTGCCCTCTCGGGATTTACCAAGAATATTTATTAAGCACCCACTTACACACCTGCATGTATTAGATACTCTGTGCCTGCTTTCTCATGAAATCCTTACAACCACCTTATAAAACAGCTCTTTCCCTAAACCATTACCTCTTAGACTTTAACGTGCACATAAATCCCTCAGTGATCTTAACATACAGATTCTGATTTAAAGATTTTGGATGAGGCCCGAGAATCTGCATTTATTTCAAGCTCCCAGGTGATGCTCAAGGTACGTCTGTGGGCTACATTTGCAGGTTTGGCCTGTATTGGAACAGTGGCAGTATTTTTATGTGACAGAGAGGCTGATGTGAAAATTCTGCTTCTCGTGAGCATTTTTGATGCCAGGTGTCAAGCATTCCACGCTTCCCACCATCTTCTCCTAAAATGAAAACATTCTTCAGGGGTGCCTGGGTGGCTCAGTTGGTTAAGCGTCCGACTTAGGCTCAGGTCATGATCTCGCGGTCCGTGAGTTCGAGCCCCGCGTCAGGCTCTGTGCTGACAGCTCAGAGCCTGGAGCCTGTTTCAGATTCTATGTCTCCCTCTCTCTCTGACCCTCCCCCATTCATGCTCTGTCTCTCTCTGTCTCAAAAATAAATAAACGTTAAAAAATTAAAAAAAATAAAAATAAAAAAAATAAAATGAAAACATTCTTCAGAAGGTCAACAAGTTCATCGTGAACAGTGAACTGGTGACAATTTCAGAATGTGCAACATGAGAGCAATAAGAGCACAAGGAAAGAGAGTGACACCCAAAGGGAAGGGAAACAGGAGAAGCAACAGTTGTTGGAGGTGAAAGGGATCCAGCAAGAGACAATAGGATCAATCTTCAAGAGGGACATCGTCAAAGAAGATGTTTTTCCCACAGGGGTGAGAAACAGACATACCACCTCGGAATTCACTGAATCTCCTCTCAAAGAGCCTTTGTAGAATGCCTACTGACATGAATGTATGTGCCAGGTACTCCGTCCATCCATCTTCCCGTTAAATGCTCATGACTACTTTTGGAGGTAGCCACCACCCTCAGTTTTACAGATGAGCAGAACTGAGGCACAGAGAAATGGGCTAACTTTTCGCAATTTACATAAATTGAATTCGATCCATCACTTCCCCCTGCAAGCTCAGGTCTCTGTTATCACACAAACTATCACAACACTGGAAAAAAATAGAAAAGCCCACTAAAGTGCCAGAGACAGACAGGAGCTTCTGCCTCATCTATGACTCAGAAGAGTATAAATCTATTTATAAAGCTACTCGTGGCTTTGGATGCAAAGACAGAAAAAGAATCTTCAGGAATATAGGGCAGAAGAGGGTCTGTATAACATGTAGTGAAGCCCTTCTGTGCCTTATTTGGGGCACTTCTAATCCCTCTTACTAGGCTGGAATCCCTGAGAGCAGGGAGACTTTCTTTGAGACCAGCTTGTCTCTGAAGGAGAAACCACATTCAGCCTGTGTTTCATCGCATCCTTTCCCACTTCCTCTCAGCCTCCTGATACCTATGTGCTATAAATTACCTAAAGCATGATTATATCAGTTTCTTCCCCACTATTGGGTCCAGACTTCTAATAAACTCTAGTTATTTCATTTAAGAAACTGTATCAAGGGGCAGCTGGTGATTCTCTTGGTTAAGCATCTGAGTTTTGCTTTGGGCTCAGGTTATGATCTCATGGTCTGTGACATCAAGCCCCATCTCTGGCTCTGCACTGGCACTATGGAGTCTGATTAGGATTCTCTCTCTGCCTCTCTCCCACTTGCTCACACATGTGTGCTCTCTCTGTCTCTGTCTCTGTCTCTCTCTCAAAGTAAGTAAATAAACTCAAAAAAACTATCAATTCTGTAGTCCTACTACCTTCTCCTTTTTTCTATTTCCCCTTTCCCTCACCACAAGCTCCTTAAGAAAAGTATATCTGCTCTTTGCTTTCACAACTGAAAGACCCACTCATTGTTTTAAGTCTTTGTGATCTGACTTCAGTCCCCACTGCTCTCCTAAAACTGCTTCCCTCCATGGTCACCCACAGCCACTTAACCACCTTTTCTTTCTGGCCATCTTATCTCATGGCTGATCCTTCTTAATTTGGTGGTACTATTTAATACTGTTGCCCACCTGCTTCATCTTGAAAAGCTCCCTCTGACTTTCAAAATGCAGCAGTCCCTCATCCTGTTCCAACCTTTATGGTTTACCTCTGATCTCCTCTAAGATTTTTTCTCTTCCTCTCATCCCTAAGTGTGGATGACCCCTGATTTTCATCACTGCTCCACTGGCACTCCCTCCTTTGATGAGTTTCTCCCCTGCAGTGGCTTCCGTTATCATATTGTAGGTAGATAATTTTTTGGCTCTCGACTTACATTTCCATCTGGCAACCAAACATTTCCAACCATCATCTTCTAAGGAGCAATACTAGTTAAACTAACAAAATCTTTGCTCAGATTTTCCACTTTCTATTAATGGCATCACTATTTTTCCATTCATCTAGAGTTAACGTGTCATCTCACAATACTTAGCCCTCAAGATCGAAGAGAGTGTCAAATCCTATAGATCTTCCCCAACATTTCTCACATTCTCTCCCCTTCTTTTTATTCTACTACTGCCACCACATCTCAAATCCTTGGTGGGCCTTTAATCTGCTTCCTCTTTTCCATTCTCACTGCCATTGCTTTAATAATCTCTCAGTGCCTTCCTTCCTCCATTTCCTCTTTTTTATCAGATAGATCTTCCAAAGACAGAGGTCTGGTCATATCACTCTCCAAAACTTCTAGTTCTCAAATGCCCAAATAGTGGAGTCCAAGCTTCTCATCCTACTGTTTAATACTCACCAAACAATGACCTTAACTTATTTTCTAAGCTTTAGACACCACATCGGCTTCATTTATACCCTATTATGCAACCACCAAACTAGACTGCTCTTTATCCCATGGACATCCACTATACTTTTCCACCTCTGAGTCTCTACTCATGCTTCCTCTGTCTGAAATGTCCTCCCCAACTTCAAGCTCAGTTCCCCAATTTTCTGTATTAATCAGGAAGGATCTCTCTTCCCCATGCTTTGAGACTCCAGAAGTTGTACTTCAGTATCTTTAATAGTTTATTCCTCAAGTTATTTATAATAGCTTGCAAAATAACTCATAATAGAGTGTAGTGCCTACTTTATAATCTAGAAGCAAAGATACACATGTATCCAAATAGCTGTGATCAAAGCAGTCTCCTGATGACCAAAGCATCCCAAATTTTTTTCTCCATTAGACACCACAGAATTAGAAATCCATAAAAGTATGTATAGAGGGACAGGAAGGAGTCACATGAGTTTTTACTGATAACACCAGTAAAATATTACTTGTTAAGTATTCAAAAATATATAATCTTAGCAGTAATATAGAAGCAGCTCCTAAAGCAGTTCCATCAATTTTACCTACATAAAATCACACAGGGGTCTGGTGTTAATTGTTAATGAATTTTAATCAAATTGATGAGAATCCCCTTTAAGAGACTAACTAGAAATTCTCAAATCAGACCATTGAACAGAATTTCCTGCAGATTTATAAAGTCTTCCACTCTAATTCAGTAATGGGGTAGGGCATAAAAATTTAGTTTTAATCATCATCCTAGGTGTCTGATAAAAACAACAACAAATGTGTGTGTACACACACACACATACACACACACACACACACACACACACACACACACACTCCAAAATTTCTCAAACATTAAATGCATTGGAATTATTGGTGATATTATTAAAGTGCAGATCCCAAATCAGTAGTCTGTGGGAAAGGAGGACACGCTGAGATTCTACATTTCTAACAAGTTTCTAGGTTATACCTATGATGCTTGGTCCATGGACCACACTTTGAGTAGCAAGGGGTCTTAAACCATGCTTGAAAATCACTCACTATTTTCAGTCTGGGCCCAACTCAACTCCTATGTCGTGTTTCCAGTGTTATTGGTGTAATGCAGATTTAATTTCATTACTTCTAATTTGCATCACAAAGCTAGATTGATGCAAACATTTCCCAGAGTTTGGCTTTATTTATAGGTCATTTGAAATTCACATAATGATCCCCAAAATTCCAGAGATATTTTTCATTTTGGTAGACAGACTTGAAATTTGACTCAAGCATTGCCTTTTTAAATTAAGGTATCCTGAATGGGGATGCTTGATAATTGGGATACACTCTGAGGTTTATACTCCAACAGATAGTTGTTGAAATTTAAAGTAGGATTCTAATGGATCAAATTTTGTGGTATCAGTCAGCAAATGGGGCTTTATCTCTATTAAATAGCCATGTCCTTCTTTAAATTTTGTGATTCTGTGGAGTTCAGAGCAATTCAGCAATGAAAAATGAGTATAGTACCTATTCATGGTGCCTGAACACGAATACCTACACTTCTTTAACCATATCAGCAAGCCTTGACTTTTTTCCCTCACAGTTTTAAGGTGAATGTATTCAGATTTCTTCTCTCATCAGGAAGAAAGTATAATCTTATGAATCCCTGGGACCCAATAAATTGGGTCTCTCAAAGCCCCTTAATCCCCAAAAGCCCTTGATCTAAGAAAGCCACTCAATAAATCCCATCTTTTCAAAAAGTTTCCATGACCTAGCCATCTGCATGCAGAGAAATAAACTAAGTTTCCATACCCTGCATCAACCAATTTCTTCCCAACCTCTCATAACCTGGCAAGTGTTAAGGGCACAAATGAGAAGAACATTCATAATGCTGGTCATTTCCTCAATCACATCACACACAAAAAACCAAGAGAGTTCTCAGTACAGACTTTCCCCAACAAATGATGCAATGGAAAGGCACCCCCACCTTCTCATATGATCTAAGCAAAATGTTGATGTCTTCTTTCGCCTCAGATTGCAGGTGCCCCATATGTGACCACTGGACTCAGCTTTTCCATGATAGGACTATGTAAATTTCTTACTGGTGGTAGGTTAGGTTCTTTTGGTTTATGTTGGCTAATTTTATAAGTGCATTTTTACTAAATATTTCCAACACACTGTATCCTGCTGTTAAGAAGACCACGTTTTAGAAGACTCAAATCATGGTTTTTATTATGTCATTATATACACCCTTCTACATCATATGCTGGAAGTTTCTTCCAAGGAAGAAATAGTATTCTCCTCTTGTGGAGCATCTTTTCCTAAAAGTTCCACCATAAATCAAAACCATTATACAACTGAAGGAGCTAGTAGATTCTAACCCAGTTACTCAATCTTTTGACAAAAACAACCATTCCCTCATTCTGGGAACAGCACTGCATTCTGCTTCAGATTACCTGTCTCGAACTCTTAGTTTTTGTGGTCCTGGTGGGCTCATAATATGAGCTAATCCAGACCAGTGAAAGTAATAACCAACACTGTGGAAAACTAGGAAGGTAGGACTCCCTTTCCACTGGGTTGCTAAGATGGAAGCCATCTTGGCACCCACAGGGGGAGCCCATCTGAGAGTAGAGCTAACACAGAAGAAAGTTTCAGATTGAGACACCATCATTATGAGCACCTGTTAAAATAACATACTCTTTTTGTTTAACTTGAACTAGGTTTCTGTTAGTTATAACTACAAGTGCCCTGGCTGATAGAGGACTTAGGAGATGATCATGATAATAACAGCTAACCCTTATACAGTGCTTATACGGTGTGCTAGGCACTTTTCATGTATTAACTCATTTATCTTCACCACAGTCCTATGCAGTAGATGTCGTCGTCGTCATCATCATCGTCGTCATCATCATCTCCATTTTACAAATAAGAAAATGAATACAAAAACCTTCCTTAAGGCCACCCAGCTAATGAGTGATGGAGTCCGTGTTCACACTTAACAATCTGGCTCCAAGTCAGTCCTGTGAATCAGGGCTGGTCAAAGAGTGGCCTGCAGACTGGTCGCAGTCTATAAGCTCTTAACCATGTGGGAGGAGAAACTGAAAATACGTGTATAGAAACCTTCATAGCAAGGTGACCTTGCTACAACACTTTTTATTTATAGAAGCATTGGTCCATGTTGGATTGGAAATTTTTTAAATCTTCTTTTTCACCAGAGTTTGAGGAACATTTTTTAGCTTATGCTTACAGCATAAGCAAGTGATTTAGATATAAATCACAACTTCTCTCCAAATGCTCTTAAGTTTCTATGAATGAGGTTGGTGTCACATTGCAATACCAAAATATATTACTCCTTGACTCAATTCCAATGTTTCAAAATAGAGTTATTTGAGGTATTTTTAGTTCTCATGGCACTGGATTAGAATAGGATCCTGAGTTCTTAGTGGGCATTTTGAGAGACAAATGTATTATGAGTTAATGCTACATAGCATTAAGGAGCTTGGCAATGGCTTCTTCCCAGTGAAACTTGTACTAAGTAGACAGAGCACAAGCAAAGGGAATCACAATCCTAGACAAAGTAGAAGTCACAGAAGGCAAGTACTAGGGAATGAGTGCTTCCAGAGAATTGAAAGAGGGATACAAATGGAGGAAAAAATCTATAACAAGGCCCAGAAGCAAAGTGTGATCCTACAGAGCTTTCCTATACATCCTACTTGGAGAAATATACTTCTAGCCTAAACCCTGGCACAAAGAAATAGTGCCTAGGACATGAGCTTATTCCAGTAGATCTGAACTAAGGGTTCTGATTGGAACTAAGGTTTAGAAATCTTTGCTGAACAGTCTGACACCTCACAAATGGGCAATAAACCCATAAAAAAATGCTTGATAGGGGCGCCTGGGTGGCTCAGTCAGTTAAGTGTCTGACTTCGGCTCAGGTCATGATCTCGCTGTCTGTGGGTTCGAGCCCCACGTTGGGCTCTGGGCTGACAGCTCAGAGCCTGGAGCCTGCTTCTGATTCTGTGTCTCCCTCTCTCTCTGCCCTTTCCCTGCTTGCTCTCTGTCTCTCTCTCTCCCTCTCTCTCTGAAATAAATAAACATTAAAAAAATTTTTTTAAATGCTTGATACTGTTTACCATCAGGGAAATTCAAAATAAGACCACAAGATACTACAATACACCCACCACCATGGCCAAAATTAAAAGGACTGACAATAGCAAATGTTGGCAAGGATGTAGAACAACCAGAACCATCATGCAGGACTGGAAAGAATGGGAAAATGATTGGCTGTTTCTTATCAAGTCAAAGTACACCTACTTTTAAAATATACTACCTTTTAAATTCCAATCTGACGTATTTACCCAAGAGAATGGAAAACATGTTCACACTAAGATATATACAAGAATGCTCATAGCTCCAAACCGGAAAGAATCCAAATGTCAGTTAGTAGAAGCATAAATAAATTGTAGTCTATTTCTACAACAGACTATTATTCAGCAACAAAAATGAACAAACTACTGACACGCAACCTCAGGGATGAAGCTCACAGACGTACTACTAAGTGAAAGAAACTGCACACAAACAGAATGTACCACATGATTTCATTTACATGAAATTCTAAAAGAGGCAAAGCAAGTCTAATGTGAAGATCATCAGAATGGTGGTTGCCCAGGGCAGCTGGGTGGCTCAGTCAGTGAAGCAGCTGACTTCGGCTCAGGTCATGATTTCATGGCTCTTGAGTTCGAGGCCCACGTCAAGTTCTGTGCTGACAGCTCAGAGCCTGGAGCCTGCTCCACATTCTGTCTCCCTGTCTTTCTGCCCCTCCCCCATTCATGATGTGTGTGTGTGTGTTTGTGTGTGTGTGTGTGTGTGTCAAAAATAAATAAACATTAATTTAAAAAAAGAAGAAGAAGAAGAATGATGGTTCCTCCTTGGAAAGGGAGGTGGGCAGGAGAATTTCATGGGAAGGGACATGAGGGAATTTTCGGGGGAGCTAAAAATGTTCTAGATCACTATAGGTATATGAGTAATAGAAGTGTACTAAGTAGGAGGTCTGGGGAGAGGATAAGAGTATAGGTGAAGCGGGGCACTTGCGTGGCTCAGTCAGTTAAGCATCTGACTTGATTTCAGCTAGGGTCATGATCTCTCAGTTTGTGACATGGAGCCCAGTCTGGAGTCCTGGGTCGAGCCCTGCATTGGACTCTGCACTGAGCAGGGAGCCCGCTTGAGATTCTATCTGCCTGTCACCCCTCTCTCTTCCCCTCCACTGCTTGCATCCGTGCATGCTCTTTCTCTCGAAAGACGTACACATTAAAAAAAAAAGCATAGGTGAAGCAAGGATGGCACACTACTGATAGCTGTTGAAGTTGGATGATGGGTACATGACTATCATTATACTATTGTTCACTTTGTATCTATTTGGAATTTTATATGATATAAAATTAGAAAGTAAATAAAGTCTCTTGCCATTTAGTCAATGTCATCAGCAGTTTTTCCGAGGAAAAAGTACGTCTAGGAATCAAAGGCCATTGCAAGAATAAGTACCACCAGCTAGATATCTCCTGGATATGAGGCAGAACACGTCACAATTTGGAATGCAGAGGGTATGCTTTTCTCTTGCCATATACCGTCCACCATCATTGTATCCCATAACCCAAAAAGCCTAGCACCAGAAAAAAAGTTCTCATTGATTTGCACACAATTGTTGGTTGCTTTATTTAAGACACAGCACAACTCAGCTTCAGTGGTAAGTCCTGGATACAAGGTAAAGGGTTATGAAATTAAAATACTCTTTCTTTTATCTTCACCTTACAGCTTATTATTTTACTGTAAATGCCAATACTGATTTGGAACCAAGCTATTTAAGATTTCAATGGAGTAAATTAAAATTGTTCTCCATATCACTTAAAAAATATTTTTAAAAATTCTAACAGGTCCAACAAGGGAAAGAATGACTACATTGTCATACAGCACATTCTGGAAAAGTATAGTTTATAAAGAATGATTTAAAACATATTTATGCTATCTATGTCAAGTATAAAAGAACACAAATTTATTCATCATGCCAACTCTTTTAAATATATTCACACTTGTGGACAAAAAAAAAAAAACAACTCGAGGAAATAATGACTCCAACTCAAGAGCCATATATTTACATCACTGGAAAGTGAGATAATGAGTATATTTTTTCTTTATACTTTTCTGAATTCTCCAGTTTTATATAAACTCACTATTAAAGCAAAAGCAAAATTTTACCTATAAATGGGGTTCACTTCTTGTTAGAAGTCATACTCACTCAGCAGCAATACAAAAACCAAATGTATCCTTTTGTTTTATCTAGGTTTTCTAAGGAAGAACAATCGTGTCTGGTGAATTAGTGCTGTAACAGCTTGCCCACTAAGATTCCTCTTTTCCTAACTGCTTTTAAAATAAGTTCAAAATACCCACTTTGCTTATTTTGGTATGGGGGAAAACAGGGATAGCGAGCCAACAGTCATTTTTCTTTCTATTTTAAACCTCCTTTATTCCAAATCCCCTCACTATTTCTAGCCCTCAAGTGATTCCAACAATGTGCCATCCTTCAGCCAAGGCACTGTGGCACACAGACCTTGGTTGACAGACCAAACCATATGGGTTAAATCTCAGTGCAGAAAAGAAAATAAATTTGACTTAGCTCTTCTCCCAATGGTCTGTCCCAGTGTGAAAGACCTATGTGGCTGCCTGAGTATCAAAAACACTAGCCAATCCTCCCTCGTTCACTTACAAGAACCTCTAACTGACAATAAATTAATACATTGCTATTGTCACCCAGGAGCACACCATATAGAGTTGAACCGGTGGGGTGATTTAATCACAAAATCTTCACCAAAGCTTCGTGGAGAATTGACTGTCTCACCAAGTCCCGCCTCTGGACCCCATTATAACAAATTCAAATTTGGTGAGAATCCAGCTGACTGTTCTTAATACTCTTTTATTTTATTTGGTTGGTTGGGGGAGTAATTTTTTGGTTATTGCTGTTCAGTAATGCAGGTTTAAAAAATAAAACACTTTGTTCATAAAGAAGACCACCTAGCATATTAAGCCTAAAGTGACACCATTCAATACAGAAGCCGTGAGCCACACATGGCCATGGAGTATGTGAAATGCAGCTAGAACAAACTGACATGTGCTGTAATTGTAAATTTTACATCAAATCTTGAATACCTAGACCAAAAAGAAATGTAAAAGACTTCATTAATAATTTTAAATTTTTTTTAAGATTTATTTTTTTTACAGAGTGTGCATGTACAAGTGGGGGAGAGGGAGGCAGAGGGAGGAAGGGAGGGAGGGAGAGAGAGGGAGGGAGGGAGGGAGAGAGAGAGAAAGAAAGAAAGAGAGAGAGAGAGAGAGAGAGAGTGAGAAAGAATCTTAAGCAGGCTCCATGGTCAGCACAGATCCTGACTCTGGGCTCAATCCCACGACCCTGGGATCATGACCTGAGCTGAAATCAAGTTGAACACTCAACCAACTGAGTCACCAAGGCTCCTTTCATTAATAATTTTTATACTGATTGCACGCTAAAATGATATTTTAGATACATTAGGTTAAATAAAGTACATTATTAAAGTTGATTTCATTCATTTCTTTTTACTTTTTTAGTGTGACTACTAATTTTAAATAACATGTGCCATGCATATTTTATTTCTATTAAAAGGTGTCACTTTAAAAAATTATTAATGTTCATTAAATAAGTAAGTACTTGTGACTACTCATCCTGGAGCACCCTAGATAGAAATGTCCATATGAGAGACAGCTTTATCCTAAATGAATCAGCTCATTTATCCTAAATGAGCTATTGTATCTCAGCATGTCTGCTCTTACGTCTTTCAATTTGGGGTTCCTATGTAACCCCACTCTTCATTTTCTCTGTTCTTGGGAGATTCAATACATATGGCATGTCTCCCCTTCCAGATGTCCCACATGCTGCCCATTGTTATCCTTGTTCACTGTTCTTGCAGAAATGACTATGTAGCTATTTGGGGATCCATAGACATCTCCGTTGGAGCAGTTAAACCAGGAAACCAAGTACTGCTTAAGAGGAACTATAGGAAAACATCACTGAGTACCCTAATGAAAAAGGCAAGTACACTTATCCCTCCAAAATCAGGTATGCTTCTCCCAGCTGGGACTCTAATGACTTTCCAAAAGATTTTTGAGAGAAGAAAAAATTCTTAGCCAAAAGACACAAACAGCAAACTCTGGTTCTGAGACAAAGAGGCTAATATAGGCCCCCTAGAGAATAGAGCTCCTGACCCCACCTGGATGGGTAAAGTCCAGAGTTAGGTCACTAAGCCTTCTCCTCTAGCTAAATGGCTAATTATTTCTGATAGCGGTGATCTCTACTAACCCCTCACCTGCCCTATAGCAGAGCAGATCTATCAAGTGAGGAGGGTAGTAATTACTGATACTTGAAAACACTCATTATGGAAGCTCCAGGGTCCTTAGGAGACAGATACAAGATATAAAAGGGATCAACAAGTAATAATGCCAAAAGGAAGCTGAAGTCATTTGAAAAGCAAATTCAAAGAATGTTATAAGTAAGACTCTAATATTTTACTGTTATATATGTCTTCTGACATCTAAGAATTGTTTCTGGCCTTCCTTTCCCTATTAGCTATTGCAACTGCTGCTAAGACCTCTGCTTCTACAACATGCTAAACCTCTTTTGCTTCGGGATCTCTTTCCAGACTCCAATTTTTCATAGACAGGGGTTGTGCCATCTGCTGAATTCCCCATAGCTCCTTGAACATTGGCAGGTCCAGAGAATGTACATGATACATACAGATAGATTGGTTACACTTTGTCTTCAGCTATACCGGTTGCCCACTCTTTATAGCTAAAATCCTCAAACATTTCACTATTCTAAAGTTTGATGAACCAAAGTGATCATCAGTTATAGTTAATAATATGAAACTTCAAGGCCACATGTAAACACTCTATGAATATCATATTGTGTTATAACGGACAGTGGAGACTTCTTGTTCTCAAAGATTTCTGATGCTACTGAGGTATCAATACAGAATTTATTTTAGGCTAAGGAATTACTGTAGGGGAGAATGCAGAGAATGTGAATTCAACTGTGAAATCACTTTGCTGGCTATTCTAAGATTCTCAAAAACACTCTCCTTTTCCTTCATGAAAGAAAGTTTATAGAGAATCATGATGGACAGAACAGCGGAGCCTTTCCCTTTTAAGACACAACCGGGGTTTAATTTTGGAGAGAGGAAACGAGATTTCAAAAGACAGACTCTGCTGGAAAGTCACCAATTGGCTACAGACAAAAATGTGAGGGTTTGATATTTCTCACTCCAGCTGGGAGTTTTGTTGTTTTCTTTTTATATTTTCTGAATGTACTTCTCCTAAGATAAAAATCCCAAATTCCCAAATTCTACTCCTGGATAATCTGAGAAAGAGATTTCTTTAATCTTCAGATCAGTCTTGACTTTTACGGAGAAGAAAAGTGAAGGGATGCCTGGGTGACTCAGTCAGTTGAGCATCTGACTTGATTTTGGATCAGGTCATGTTCTCACGCTTGGTTGAGTTCAAGCCCTGCATCGTGCTCTGTGCTGACAGTGTGGAGCCTGCTTGAGATTTTCTCCCTCCCCTTCTCTCTGCCCCTACCAACCAGATAAATAAATAAATAACTAGAAAAAAAGAGGAAAAGTGAAGAAAGGTTCAAAATATTTAAATCATATATATTTGAATTTGAATATTTTTACTATTTATATTTTATATTTTAATATAAACATATAAACTTAATATATTTATTTTATAATAAGTTAATATAAAGTTTTATAATTTACTATATATATATACATAGTCAACCCTTTTTTTAAAGGTTATTCCAAGAAATAGGAGCTAAAAACAAAAACAAAAATATAAAAGAGAAAATGTATTAGGAATAAAATGAAAAATATAGATGTACAAAACTGGATATATCATATGGAAAATGTTTTTCATAGGAGCATCTCAAGAAGGCTTTACTCTCAGTATGAGTCTGAATCCACTCAATCACTGGGCACATGAGTGATTTCATGCCATCGGGGTTTTGGGGGTTTGGGGCAGGTTTTGCCTTAACTTGCAAACACTTAAAAAAAAACACTTCATTTGCCAAAGCTTTAAAAATATATTTATCTTTTGAAATGAAAGCCCACACAGACATGCACACACACAAAGTTCTGCATATTATCAAAAGAACAGTGGCATTTTTATTGCCATGGTCTTCATGTTTAACAACTTATGTCCCATCTGCATCTTCAAATCCACATACATGCATTACAAAAATTCTAAGAAACCTCTTCATGAAGACTCTATTACTACATGGTTCCCACTAAAACAGAGCAGCACTTTGTAATATTATAGCGCTTTTCATGCAAAAATAGGAAAACTTTTATGATTTCTTTGTTTTCCTCCAGATGCCCATAGAGGAAGGTTAATGGTATATGCATTTTCTTGAAACTCTCGTCCAGGAAAACATAAAGCCAAGAGAAGAGAGTAATACTGTGAACTCCTTGAGGTTAAGCACTACTTTCTTAAGTTATTGAAATGTTTTTTTTAAATGTTGATTGATTGAAAATGTAAAGTTCCGATTTCACCTTAACATTATTCCCAGTGAAGTATTTCTTATCCCCTCTACCACTATCCTGTCTCCAGGCAAAAAACACTCTTCACCCATCTGTTATGCTTGACCCCTGATAGTCACTGAAAATATAAAATATAGAAATCCAAATGCTTCTCATGTAGGTAGGACTGGGATAAACTCAGCTTACTCAAAACATGAGTGTTTCAGTACAACGTGAAAGGCATCAGGCAGTCTAACTACCTGAGCCACGAATAGGTCTCCAAATGAGAGTGAGGACAAGATGTTGTTTCAATCAAGTATCCTGATAAGTATCCTTAGTATATGAAGTGTTTTTCAGAAGAAAATAAGAGGAGAGGAGAAAGGAGAGGGAAGGAGGGGAGGGAAGGAGAGGGGAGGATATAGAAGAGGAGGAAGGAGAGGGGAGGAAGGAGGGGAGGGAGGAAGGGAGGGAGGAGGGGAGGGAAGGGAAGAGGACAGGAGGGAAGAAGGGAAGGGAGAAGAAGGGAGAAGAGAGGAAGAAAGGGAGGGGAAGAGACGAGAAGAGGGTATAAAGAAACCTCCCAATATTAATACATTTTTAGCAACTATTAAACCAATGGGACACATTTTGGTCATTGATAATGCTTACAAAATATCAGACTCAACTGCACTGTGACTTAGAGCAAAGTTTGTATGCCTAGGAATTAATCATTTTCTACTTTGAGTTCTTTTGTGAACTTGCTAAGCAACTATTCCATAATTTGCCAAGCAAAATAATTCTACTGCCCACTAAGAAGAGACTAAAAAGGAAACAAATAATGTGTGTTTAAAGAAAAATACATAAAATACACATATTCTCCTTTTTTTAATTTCCTGGGTAAAATTTACAAACAGCTGACATATCTGAGGATAAGCCATTTTGTATTTGCAATATATTCATTTATCCAGATGGGTGTTTGTAGTGATCATATTAATAAAATTCAAATATTTAAAAAATCCTTGGATTACATTATTTTTCAGAAAACAAAGTTATGTATCTCCACATCATTCTCACTGCCCTTTCTTCCATCCACTATAAAGTGGACCAGGTGAGGGCACTCAGCCCAATTTCAAACAGTATGTTTAAAATCAGGGTGGGAAGGTAGTAAGAACGGAATAAGGCCTGGTGGGCGGGGGGGATGGGTTAAATGCATGATGGGTATTTAGGAGGGCCCTTGTGCTGATGAGCACTAGGTGTTATATGTAAGTGATAAATCACTAAATTCTACCCCTGAAACTAATATTATACTATAGGTTGATTAACTGGAATTTAAATGAAAACTTGAAATTAAAAAAAATACAAAAAACAGAGTAAGGCCTGAAGGTCTGAGTCTAAGGATTCATTGGGCATTAAGACATTAACCACATTTCCATGGCCTCAATTTCTTCCTCAAAAAATAATAACTAAAGAGTCTACATGATTTCCTTGATTTGAAGCAAAAATAAACTTAATAAATTGTAAAAGGATTTTGGGGGGTAGGGGACACAGAATGAGAGAGGAAAAAACCACTATGTGGACCACAAACATGTTTTTAGGAGAATCTGGTGGTCTGCAGGTCACATCTTGAGAAACACTGTCAACAGTGACTATTTTTTCAGCTTATTCAACCTCTTTACTTTTAATTGCTTCCTTAAAAACAAAGTTTTGTCAATAGATGTTCCACACATGAGAAAAGTAAGAAGATTTGCTCAAATCCATTCTGAAATTTTCAAATAAACATCCCTGATGTTCCCTATCATGTGGTTATATTACCCTTGCATTCAATAGATACAAGCACCAATCATGCACCAGCCATTGTGCTGGGCAATGGGGTCTTAAAGATGAAAAGGCAGACTTCCAGGGGCCTACAGTCTAATGGGAAGAGATAAATAAGTAAACAAATCATTAAAACTCAATGGGACAAATATAATGAATGTAAGTAGAATCCCATTTAACTTCCACATACCAACTGCTTAGCAAAACCAAAAATCTAGTAGAGCAAGGGCTCCATCTGTTTTGAAATGGTAGAAAATCAAGAAAATATTGCTATCCCTGTCAAGACCATGACTCTCTTTCCTAGTGGAAGCCAAGAAAATATAAGCCAGCCAAAACCTGATTTCTCAGTTCAGGCATTTTAATCCAAAAGCCATGAAACAGAGCAAGTAAAAGTCTAAAAGAATATCTCAGTTTCTCCTGACCTAGATCTCAGGGGTATGGTAATCCTCCTCTCTGAACAGTTACTTTTCTCATGTAACAAATCTTTACCCATGCCTGCTTTTGGACCCTGGTACCTACCAAGAATAAAGTGTTGTTGTAAGGTAATCCAAGGCTAAGTAGGAGAAAGAAACTCGTTTAATATAACAACAGGAAGTGCTAGCAGAAAACTAATATTTGCAACTCGATTATTTAAATTCTCCACCCTAAGGTAATCTTCTTATCCTCCTCTGCATTTAGAACCCAAAACCCCCACCTCACTCCTGCTCCCTCCCCCCAGGAAAGCAAAAAATAACAGACAACTCTCCCCTGAAACTAGACACAAAGTTAGACAGGAAGGAGGTCAGAAGAACAGAAAAATAAAGCTGCCAAGCAAGGCAAGGAAAGAGGCAGAGAGACTACAAGGGAAAGGGGACAAAACAGAGTCTTACTTATCCATGTGGTTGACTACATAATGTGTCCCAAGCATTTAAGACTAAAGTCCCAGAGGCAAAGTTCAAGGACAAGTTGAATTTTCCAACTTCCATCACCCTAACGACTTGGAAGGAAATATAGCACTTGGCTTTGAAATAATTAAAAGTGTTTCTAGAGTCCATGTGCAGGGTTAACCAGCTAACTAGGGACTCTGCTATTAACTATAGTACCTCTTCCTTCCAGAATAAGGAACACTAGTTTAGCAGTGACATCTAACAGTGGTTGGTCTCTTCTTTAATCCAAGGGAATTTTGAAATAACTTACTTCCTCTGCATGTGCTATTCTAGCATCCACCAAATAATCTGTTGAGGATATATCTAAACTCATAATTCCCCAATAAAAGAATCCATCTTAATCCAAGACATAGTAAGACTACTAAACAGAGCTCCTAGGGGCATCTGGAGAAAATCCACTGTTGGAAGAGGGCCAACAGGGCCCTGTTGAGCATCATCATGATCATTAGGCTGTCATTCTTAATCTGACCTATTAAATTAACATGTAGTCTCCATGTTGCCACTTAGGAAACTATATTGCCTTGATTTACCTAAATACTAAAAAAGTCAAAGACTCTCCTTGTGAAAGTTGTGAAAATGCCTATGCTCATGAATAATTTCCATGGGAACTATGACTGAGGCAGGTCAAGTCTAGGCTCATCAGACTCCCACCTCCATATTCTTTCTTCCTTAGTCCTCCCTATTGTGAGTGGTTGGGGTAGAAACCTCCATGTTCCTTCCCTTCCCAGCTCAATTCATCCTTTACTTTGTATTTGAATAGAAACAAAGACTCATACATAATTCCATCTTCTCTCATTTAGTATGGAAACTATCTCTCGCCTTGCCCTACTTTCTTCTATTTTTGCCTTCTCCAGTTTTTAGCTGTTCTTCTTCAAGTGCGGCAAGGGCAAAATATAAGGATATAAAAGGTGTTACGGAGGAGAGAGTAATAACTGAGATATTAGATGGGGTTGAGTTATGTATGACAGAAAAACCAATCCCAACTGGCTTAAGGAAAAGAAGAGAAAAGGGATATTTTATGGGCTCACAAAAGGGTCCATGTTGGATCTTGCCTACTGGAGAAGCTTGGTTCAGTCACAATGTCTCTGGGCCCCTATTTCCTGTTCTTCTTACTGTGGATAGGCTCTAAAACTTGACTCCACAGGATGGTTCCTAAACTACTTGCTCATATCATCACAACCCTAATTCAATAAAAAGAAAATCCCCTTCCTCCCAGTAGCTCAAGCAGCAGTGTCAAAGTGAATTTCATTTGACTTTGATTGGCCCACTTTTGATCATATGCTCAAACCTAAACAATGGCTGTGACCAAGGGAATGGACTACACAGATTGGCTCTGCCGAAGTCACATGTTCTACCAGCTCAGGCCCAGGGATAAAGTCAGCCTCACACAAAGCACATAGACTGAAATTAGAAAGGGGTACCATTAAAGTAAATTTGTGTTCCCAAGACGGGTGTGCAGGTGCTGAATGATAAAGTTAATATGCATTCATTATGCTTCCCCAACTCTTCAGGGATGAGCAAGAAATGCTTCATAGAGGAAACTGGAAGAAACTCTAAGTTGTATCAGTAGGAGTTTGACAGGCCAAAGAATGCTAGGATGAGAGTAGTAGTAGGCCATCCAAAGCTAGGAGAACACCATGCACAAATGCAGTGGACAGGCAAAGTGTCATGATCTTTTCCGGGAAATTCAAGTAAGTTCTGTATAAATGTACCTGTGGAAGTTTGTGATATTTGAGGCTATAAAGTAGGCTAATCCTGTTGGGATTTTTATGCCATACCCAGGATAATTTAGATTTTTATCCTTCATGGGGCGCCTGGGTGGCTCAGTCGGTTGAGCGTCCGACTTCGGCTCAGGTCAGGGTCATGGTCTCGCGGTCCGTGGGTTCGAGCCCCGCGTCAAGCTCTGTGCTGACTGCTCAGAGCCTGGAGCCTGCTTCCGATTCTGTGTCTCCCTCTCTCTCTGCCCCTCCCCCGTTCATGCTGTGTCTCTCTCTGTCTCAAAAATAAATAAACATTAAAAAAAAAATTTTAGATTTTTATCCTTCATGAATAAATTAGAGCACTGAAATAGACACATTAACCCAGCATGTGAGCTCTTGAGCAGGATGTTTGGTGTGTTGGTTGGATGGGACAAGGGTTATGAGAATGTAATGGAATCACAGTCAAAAATATCTCATACAATGTGAACCAAAGTCATTTTCATGGAGATTAAGAGGTGAAGCTAACAAAAAAAAAAAAAAGAAAGAAAGAAAAGAAATTTTTGCCATGTTTAACAACAAAGATGGACTCTGAGGGCATTATTATTAAGGATAATAAGTCAGACAAAGATAAATACTGTGTAATCTCACTCATATGTAGAATATAGAAAAAACTGAACTCCTAGAAATAGAACAGATTAGTGGTTTCTAGAGGTGGGGGGTGGAGAGTGAAGGAAATGGGTGAAGGTACTCAAAAGGTACAGACTTGCAGATATAAGATAAATACATTTTGGAGATCTAATGCACAGCATGGTGACTATAGTTAACAATCATGCATTGTATACTTGAAAGTTGCTCAGAGAGTAGATTTTAAAATTTCTCATCATAAGCGAAAAAGAGTATATTTGTGTGAGTGATGAAAGTTAACTTACTGCGATGATCATTTCACAACAGACACATATATCAAACTATTACATTGTACATCTTAAACTAATACAGTATTATATGTCAATTATATCTCAATAAAACTGAAAAAGAAAAAGTGGGGATGGACTTAATACATATCTAAGTCTGATGGGTTTGGTGACTGATTGGATGTTGGAGATGCAGAAGAAAGTAGTTTTCTGCTTAAGTTTCTGGCTTGAGGAGTACATAAAATGCAATGCAGTTTCACTAAAATACCGAATCCATGAGGACCAGCCACGACATCATTGTTAAGCTATGGCTCTAACATTCCCATTCAGGTCTTCAATAAAAATACATGTCAGTGATTTTAGCTACTTTCAATATTTAGAGAGGGTTTTATGTGACTAACCATTTCATTCACAAATTTGTCCCGCAGCACCTCCAACCCACCCACATACCCACCCACAGTGCATCTGTTCTGTGTGGGTTATTTATGATGCAGCTGTTTTAGCAGTTGGGATCCTCATGCTATTCTATCACAACACAAAACAAACAACTCCTCTCCACCATCTTGACTCCACTGGATTTCCAGCTCCATAAAGTAGCATATTGAGGAAAAGTCCTTATCATCCTTCCTAGTCCATAAATAACATAGCTAAGATCATTCTTGAAGCAGTGAAATTCTCATGGTGACATTTTATCTCCGAAAAGTGAATTTTTAGTAATGACAAAGTCCATCTGAAACAACCCTGATATTTATTTACATATGTTTGTGTTTGTGAAAGATATCCCTGCAGGATATCCTCTTTAAGCTTTGCAGCTGTTGATAATGGGTGCCTGCCCAAGTGTGGATTTATTTTACAAACACATTTATCATCTATCAAACATATTGGTTCGCAAAGGTTTTGTATATTCCATGACTTGTAACATTCTTGTTCCAGGCTATTCTGAAACACACTCATATTGTTCTTGCTCAGCCTTTAAGAAAGAACTGAAAGACTGACTTTGTCTGAGAGGTGATAGGATTAAACTGCACTTAATGCTGAATCCACAGTGTGTATGGAGCATGAAGCTGTTTTCTAGATGAATCAGCTGATTCTTTGTGCTTTATAAGCCAGTGAAGGCATTAGTTAATGAAAATATAAGAAAATAGCTCATGTAACCAACACTAGGAAAATAAAGGAGGAAAATGACGCTACAAGACAGATATATCATCTTCCAGAGATACTGCTTATTTCACTCACTCCAGGACCTAAACTAGGAGCTGTATTTCCAGAGAGATGGGCAGATGCATGCCCCAATTTTTAAGTCAAGGAGGAAGCTTACAGGGTATTACATGAGTTCCTGGGTTCAAGTCATTGCCATCAAGAGGGGCTAGGGAATGGCATTCAGGATATCTGACTGTTCTGGACAGCATCTTTTTGAACCAAAGAAACCAGGTGCAATTGGACCCATCCCAAATTGGGCAGAACTTATTTTGGCTCAGAATATCCTTCCCAAAGCCAAGTCAAGACCAACCTGGATGGCAAGTGAGTGGGAAATACTACTAAGTATTACTGCTGGCATTCATTTCTTAGCTCAAACTCACTCCAGCTGGACAGGAAACCGTGGGTTGGAACTTTGCTGTTACTTTTGATTTTTTTCTCTTCTGGAAGCATGAGAAACTCTCCATTTCTTCCAAAATAGATGAAGAGGATTCAAACTCCCTATTTAGTTTCTTTTTGGTTTCACTGATCATTCTACCCTATTTCCTGTTTCATGATGTTTGCCCTATGACTCCTTAACTCATTTTCCCACCTCCTTTGTTGTATTCCTTCTCTGTCTTTTTCAAGTTCTACATTTTCCCTCTTCTCTACCCAATTCACCACTTCCAAGGCTTTCTTTCATTTGAGGTATTAATATTTTTGCTCCAGAAAGTTAGGTCAACCTGAAAAGTTACAACATTTAGATAGAGAAAAGATAAGCAAGTTTGAGAAAGCCATCAGATACAACAGCTAGAATTCCTTAAAGTCTGATCCAGATATTATAAAGATATTGTATTGGTATAAACATTACAGTTTAGAAAAACTGCCCACAGTTTAGAAAAACTACAATCAGACTCTTTCAGGTTCATGTTTCCTTAATACTTTGGTCAGCAAAGTATGCCAAGTCAACGGCCCTGTTATTCCAAGAGCAGCAGGAGTTAATGCAATGGCAGAGCCCTATTAAGCTACCTCTGTGTGATTTGAGGCATATTGCCAGGACTCTTCACCCTCTGCCAAGCCCCCAAATTCCACCTTACTATCAATAATTGATAAGATAACAAAACAGGGAAGTTTCTCCAGAGCCTAGTGGGAAGGGAACTCACCTATGCTTCCTCTAAACCATGAGTAACTGATTCTTTAATCAAATTAGATAGTTGCTGGAGGGAGGGGCTTGGGGTTGTTAGGACTCTTTTGGTTGCAAGTGACAGAAATCCAATGTGAACTAGCAGAATTGAAGGCAGGAATGTGTTAGTTGACAAAGTTCAAGGAAGAGTTGAAGTACCAAAGTGAGAGAGAGGCAAGGATCCAGCTTTGCTTAGGAGCACTTGGTTGGAACCAGAAACACAAATCTTGGTCCCTTCTCATTTCTGCTTCTCTCTACATAGCAGTACCATTTCTGCTAGGAAACAAAGACCCCAAGAGCTCTCCTGAACTTTACAACCCACCTCTGGGACCTCCATAGAGGAACTGACACTACTCTTCATCTAATTTGAAAAGTTCCCAGGGAAGGACTCTGATTGGCCCAGACTCAGTCAATGCCAACTCTGGACTAATTAGCTATGGCCATTGGGCCATACTTCAAATGCACAAAACATCATGGCAGCTACACTGGAGCCGCATGATGAGAGGAAGAGGAAGAGAAGTTCTCAAAAAAATTTAGTAGGGGAAGGGGATGCTATGTTCAGACAATAAGGATGTATTGAACAAACAGAACACTGAGTGCCTATTACACACAGACCCTGAATGATAGGAATAACAACAAACAGTACCAAAGATACCAGACCTGAAGGGCCTGGAGGCACTGATAATCTATGCCCGAGGTGGAGGGGTTGGGAGCAAGCTGTGCCTTTATCAAAATTCTATAAAACCCTATTCTTCTCCTTGGCTTCTCAGACACAGAGGTTACTAGACCCAAAACAGCAGACATATAGAACCCTGGAGCTTCCAAGCTACAAAGTCTAAGTAGTTTGAGTAACATCATCTCTTCTATATGAAATAACAGAAAATATATATTGGTCTCCACCCCCAGTTCCTGACACGGACCTTCCAAAACCCTTGTAATTTCCTACATGATAAGAGCACTAGGAGCATCTTTTGTTCTAATATTTGGTCTTTGACCCTGATTCCTGACACAGAGCTCCTAAATCCTTTGGAATTTCCTGGGTGATAGGAATGTCTTTTGTTCTAATGAGGTGACTCTTGGTGGGCTCCTGGATGGGGGTTGGTAACCAGAAAGACCAAACTATGATTAGAATGTTAGAATGTTCAGCCTCACCTTCTCTTCTCCAAAGAGGGGAGAAGGGCTGGAAATTAAGTTAATGATCAATTATGCTTATGTGATGAAGTTTCCATAAAAATCTCAGAAGTACGGGATTCAGAGAGCTTCCAGTCTGGTGAACACACCCATGGACCTGAAGGTGGCTCACCCCAACTCCATGGGGACAGAAGCTCCTGTGCTCAGGACCCCTCCAGACTTCCCCCACGTATCTTTCATCTGGCTGTTCATCTGTATCCTTTATGATATCCTTTATTATATAATAAACTGGGAAACATAAGCAAATATTTTCCTGAATTTTGTGAGCTGTTATAGGAAATGAATGAATCCACAGAGTGGGTCATGGGAACCTTTGATCTATAGCCAAGTTGGACAGAAGCTGTGGTAATCTGGAGAACTACTACTTGTCCATGATATCTTAAGTGGGGGGCAGTCTTGTGCGACTGAGTGAGTTCTTAACCTGTGGGGTCTGCATTAACCCTAGTTAGTGTCAGAACTGAATTGTAGGACACCCAGCTGGTACCACAGAGAATTGCCTGGTGTGGGGAAAAACCCCACATCTGATATCAGAAGTGTCATAAGTGTGGTAGTGGTGTGAGAGTAAAGGAGAAACACATCGAAGTGTTTTTCCATCACACCTAAGTATCTTAGGTACCCTTAATGAAGCAAGATGACAAATACTATACCAGTGTAGAATCAAATGCATGTAGTGGCCCCTTAAGAAGCAACGTCTCCAGGGCTCTGGGGGGCTCAGTCAGTTGAGCGTCCAACTCTTAATTTCAGCTCGGGTCATGATCTCCAGCTTTGTGGGATCGAGCCCCACATCAGGCTCTATGCGGACAGCGTGGACTCTGCTTAGGATTCTCTCTCCCTCTCTCTCTACCCCCCCTCCCCCCGGGCTTGCTCTTTCTCTCTCTCTCTCTCTCTCTCTCTCTCTCTCTCTCTCTCAATAAGTAAATAAAGTTTAATAAAAGAAAGCAGCAGCACCTCCATCTCCAAGATGATACCAAAATGGGGAACTTTTATTTTTTTTTATTTTATTTTTTTTTAATTTTTTTTTTAACGTTTATTTATTTTTGAGACAGAGAGAGACAGAGCATGAACGGGGGAGGGGCAGAGAGAGAGGAAGACACAGAATCGGAAGCAGGCTCCAGGCTCTGAGCCATCAGCCCAGAGCCCGATGCAGGGCTCGAACCCACGGACCGCGAGATAGTGACCTGAGCTGAAGTCGGATGCTTAACCGACAGAGCCACCCAGGCGCCCCAAAATGGGGAACTTTTAAACAAATGTCTTCTTCAAAGTGAAGGTAAACTGCAGACATGTCAGAAACTTTTAAAACCCTACCCACCTACTAACCACCTTGCTTTTAGGGGAATTAAAACTGAAGTGTTTTCCATAATCTAGAAAATTTTAGAAGTGTAATATCATGAAAGACTTGTAACTATTGAAAGGATAAAATTAAGAATGTATGTAAAAGAACTATGTGCAAACATGAGAATTTTTACATTATTACTACTTTATTAAGAATGTGTGTTCATGGGGTGCCTGGGTGGCTCAGCCAGTTTAGCGTCCGACTTCGGCTCAGGTCATGATCTCACTGTTCCTGAGTTCGAGCCCTGTGTCAGGCTCTGAGCTGATAGCTTGGAGCCTGGAGTCTGCTTCAGATTCTGTGTCTCCCTTTCTCTCTGCCCTTCCCCTATTCATGCTCTGTCTCTCTCTGTCTCTCAAAACTGAATAAAAGTTTAAAAAAAATTTTTTAAAAAGTGTGTCCACTCTCCTAGGCTCTTGTTTTTTAGAGTACTGTCTACCTGCCTTTCAGGAGTTAACGCTGAAGCTGGCATTAAATTCCCTTCTGTAGTGGGGGGAGGGGGAGTGTGGGGGGGTGTAAGATGTTTGTCAGGTTTGTATCTATGAGGAATTATGCTTGAGGTTATCATGCAGTCAAATAAACTTTTTTTCTTATGGAATACATGAAGAAAGGTCCAGAGGACTGGAGGGGCCCTGTTTTTTATTGAACAAAGTGATTTTGTTCTGAGGTTAAATCTGTATGACCCAAAGTACAGGCTGGTATGCAAAGAGTCATGCATTGATTTAAACAATAATAAATTGTGGTTCAGAATGCAGGGGAAAGTCTGTTCCCTCATGGACACTGAAGACCATACAATTTCACTGCTGTGATTTCAAAATAAACCTTGAACTTGTTAAGTTTTGGATTTGCAGCAAATGCTAGGAACTTTTAAAACGGATACTTAATCCAGACTTATCATGCTTATGAAACAACTTTTAATAAGTAGAACATAAATCATTATAAATAGCCAATAAAATTCAGAACTCAACAGTCAAACAATAAATTTTTAAATCATAAAATCTGGCAAACACCGTATAGTGACTTTAGTCCATGTAATCCAGGACTCAGGGGCCTTTTAAGCAAGATGATTTAGGAATGGGCTCATCCATGCAAAATCTATGGGACCTGTGGAGGCAGGTGTAGTTTTTAAGAGGCAAAACAAATCATAACTGTGCCTGGTATGTGGAAGTTATTCAATAATTATTTATTGAATTAATTAGTTAATTGCTATGGAGTGGTTATGCTGGCACAATAGGTAAGATCATCACTAACTTCTACCAGTAAAAAGGGGAAATACAGTACCATTCATTCCTAGGTGGCAGGTTACCAACATGGGCTCTGGGTATGCCAAGCTAGGTACACCATGGTCTTTGCTTTCCAGAAGCCACCATGACACATAGTAGGGCACCATCAGTCCACTGTCTTATTATTATTCTTACACTGGTGGAGCAGCCTTGGATGTTATGAGCCAGTAGGCTCCTTTCATTAAGCCCCACAAAGCCCCTGTGCCCCAAGATATTTTTCTCTGGGCATCTGTTGATATCTGACAGTTCTATTGGTGGACTCACCCTCACCCTCAAATGAGGACCTAAATATGCTAGGAACGACACCCCCCAGAGAAGGTTATCTATGACAGACTCTTCATCCCACAAGATCCCTTTATGCCCTTGACTAAATGATAATAGCAACAACAACCCACTAACAATAAAAATAATTCCTTACATTTCCCTTGAGCTTTCCATTCAGACAGTGTGGTACTATTGTCTTGTAATAAGAGATAAGCTACCCTTAACAGATACCATCCCATATTCCCCTTGAACAATAAACAGAGAATACTATAATAAGAATGTTTCAAATGTAAATGGAGGCCCATTAATGAAACAACAAAGAAAAAATGAGCCATGGGAAGAAAGATAAAAAAGAAATCTGGAGGCCCCAGAGCTAGTCCCTTGTGCCACCACAAAGATATTAGCATTATCTCTTAGCTTCTCAGTGCAGTAATCTCCTCTTCTAAGAAATGATAAGTTTGGACTTCATTGTCTGCCTGGATTTTCAAGCCAGGCTGACCCTCCTGTATCCTAGGTACCTGCAAAATATAAGGCATCCATGTACCCACTCTTTTAAGCAAGGACCCTCCTTGTTTTCTTCTAGCTCAGTTCCCCTCTCTTGACTCCTCCTGTGTCCCTGCTGCTCCATTGATTTGGTGGTTGGTTGTGCTCTTGACTCTCCTAAAAGGATAATGACTTTGGCTCACCCTTGAACCACTCTCTAGTTTGGGCCCTAGTTTGCTACATTAACATCCCAGTTGTGCCCACCTCATTCAGTTTCAAGTCGGGGGAAAGAGGAGAATTCAGACAATCATTTCTGAGTCCTCTTTCACTTCCAGACTCCTATGAATCCATCAGCATAACAAAGTCTGAACAAATAAAGTTTTCTTTGGCCAAAATAAATCTTAGCTGTGTTTGAGCAGCATGAAGAATGGCAGGTTCATTTTCAGCAAAGAAGGCAAGGATCTTTTGGCCTTAGGTGCAGAAAGAAGTCTATCTCATTTTAGAAGGACATCTCTTTCCTTAGTTAAAATTAGTCAGTGTTGCTATCTATGAACTTCATAGGCACTCAGCTTCAATTACTTATGTACTGGGGAGAAATTGTTGCAGAATGGAAAAATAACCTTGAAAAAGTATAATAACCTTGAAAGATCTTAACACCCGACACAAAGCTGCCATTGCCCCTCATTGCTTGGAATTAAGTCACATTTATCGAGCTTCATGTCTTGTAAATGTTTATTGACATGGAGCCTTTGACAGGTATCAATCTGGCTGACAGCTTTTTCCTGTTAAATCCAAGTTGCTTTTTGTTGCCAAGAGTTTTTAATGACAAAAATTAGGAAGTTGTGTCTACAGCAAGAGACAGACTCCTTGAGCTTGATTTCACCTTGTCCCACTTGGCCTTCTCTTATTTTTTTTTAAAGTTTGTTTATTTATTTTGAAAGAGAGAGAGAACAGGGGAGGGGCAAAGAGAGAGGGAAAGAGAGAGATTCCCAAGCAGGCTCCATGCTATCAGCATGGAGCCCAACGTGGAGCTCAAACTCACAAACCATGAGATCATGACCTGATTAGCCTTTCCTCAATAAAGAAGGGCAGCCATGCCAATGTCTTTTGATGAGGAATAATTCACAAACTGGGAAGAAATTGGCATTTAAGAGTTTCATGAGAAGACTCTAAAAGATCAGAGAACTAATATTTATTGAACATCTACTAAGTACGAGGCACGATTTCAATGACCTGAAAATTATCTCTTTAAAATTATCTTTCATTCCCATGAAAATCTTGTGAGACTGGTAATATTTCACAGATAAAAGAAGACATCTCAGAGAAATACATAAGTAGTTCAAATTCAAATAAGGGGTGGGGAGCTAGGATATTATCCCAAGTCTATAAACCAGATCTTACTTATTTCTGATGTGTGCTACAGACTTTTGACTCCAATTAAACAAAAGACATAAATACGCATGTGGGGGAAAAAATCATAGAATCATATAATTTTAGACCTTAAAGAAACATTAGAGGTCACTTAGTGACTCTAATCTTTCATGTTATAGATAAAGAAACAGACCTACAGAGTTAAAGTGATTTGCCTAAATAACATGGTTCTACCTGTGCAAATTGTGGAGATCTCTTTTTATTGAAATATTAGTGATTAAGAGGCAGGCCTCTTGTAGTTAATTAAAGAAGAAATGTCCTAAGTCAGCACAAACTGTTTCATGTGTTTTCAAATAACGGAGATATTTGAAAAATAACAAAAGTTCCAGGTGGGAATTTCTAAGATAACCCAAAGACATAAAGTACTATGGGCTTTAAGAAAGCTTTCCTATCCAGGCAACAACCTCTTTGACCTTGGCCGCAGCAACTTCTTACTCAGCATATCTCTGGAGGTAAGGGAAACAAAAGCAAAAATGAACTATTGGGACCTCATGAAAAAGCTTCTGCACAGTGAAGGAAACAATCAGCAAACCTAAAAGGCAACTGACAGAATGGGAGAAGATATTTGCAAATGACATATCAGAGAAAGGGTTAGTATCCAAAATCTATAAAGAACTTATCAAACTCAACATCCAAAGAACAATCCAGTGAAGAAATGGGCAAAAGACATGAATGGACACTTATCCAAAGAAGACATCCAGATGGCTAACAGACACTTGAAAAAATGCCCAACATCATTCATCATCAGGGAAATACAAAATAAAACCACAATGAGATACCACCTCACACCTGTCAGAATGGCTAAAATTAACAACTCCGGCAAAAAGAAGAACCCTTTTGCACTGCTTGTGGGGATGCAAACTGGTGCAGCCACTCTGGAAAACAGTATGGAGTTTCCTCAAAAAATTGAAAATAGACTACCATATGACTCAGCAATTACACTACTATGTATTTATCCAAGGGATACGGGTGTGCTATTTCAAAGAGGCACATGCACCCCAATGTTTATAGCAGCACTATCGACAATAGCCAAAGTATGGGAAAAGCCCAAATATCCACTGACAGATGAATAAAGAAAATGTGGTGTGTGTATATACATATATATATATATATATGTATATATATATATATATATACATATATATATATATATATGTATATACACACACACACAATGGCATATTCCTCAGCAATCAAAAAGAATGAAATCTTGCCATTTGCAGGTAGATGGATGGAAATAGAAGGTATTATGCTAAGCGAAATTAGTCAGAGAAAGACAAATATCATATGACTTCACTCACATGTGGAATTTAAGATACAAAACAGATGAACATAAGGGAAGAGAAGCAAAAATAATATAAAAACAGGGAGGGGGACAAAACAGAAGAGACTCTTAAATAGAACAAACTGAGGGTTGCTGGAGGGGTTGTGGGTGGGGGAATGGCTAAATAGGCAAGGGGCATTAAAAAGGACACTTGCTGGGATGAGCACTGGGTGTTATATGTAGGGGATGAATCACTGGATTCTACTCCTGAAATCATTAATTCACTCCTGAAATCATTAATTCATATGCTAACTAACATGGATGGAAAGAAAATAAAGAAAGAAAAGAAAGAGAAGGAATGAAGGAAGGAAGGAAGCAAGGAAGGAAGGAAGGGTTCCTATCAAACCAAAGGCCTCCAAAGCCTAACTGTTTTCATCTCAGCATCCAAATTGGCTGAGCAAGTCCCCCTTCAAAACGAGGAATTCACTCCACATTGGGTCAATAGGTTAAAAGAAATGGTAGGAAACAAAACAGGAAGGAAAAAAGGGGGAGAAGAAATAGAAAAGATGCATCCAATGAAACACTAGAAAACAAAATCAAGTCCACATATTTCTCCATTGGTAAAGGAACAGTTTTCCACACAAGCCCACATATATTTGCATTTCTTGACCATGGGTCAGAGATTTGAACAGACTTGTCTGCCCAGAGAGAATTCAGTCTTAATCATCAAGCAGTTAGCCAATCTCAGTTATATTTTACTGGAAAAAGCAGACATTTAATAGACCTCTCTTCCCATAATGCTAATGCTCTAGTGTAGGCAAAAATCACCCACAATTTTAAAAAGCTTAAGAAGGACATTTACGTTTTGGCTTTTATAACCTTAAACTCCAAGGTCCAGAGAGTTATGTAAATAACAATACTCAGGAAAGGGAACTTATCTTTTGAATTTGGGCTTGCGCAAAGCTCAGATACAAATAGTGCCTGTGAGAGGGATAAACATGATTCATAAGGGTTGTTTCATGTGGTTAATCCTTCCAGACAGAAAGGGACTAGATTCTCCATAGATGTTTTTACCAACTTTTTCTCTTAGATCACCCAAATGGGTATAACTATTATTAAGCATCTTATTGAGTTGTCTGTCTGTCTACTAATCCTGGAGGACTATGGGCAAAAGTAGGAGTAGAAAGATGATGAAACAAAAGTTGAAAACTGTCAAGGAACATTATTTGATGCTCTTAATTTCTACGCAATTTATCGTAATACAACTTTTATTGTAAATTAACTGAAGCTTAAAAGATGAAGCCATCTCACACTTGTTTGTAATGTTGCAAACAGTAATGCTATCTGTTAATCTACTTAACGGATCCTCACTTGGACATAAACTGAAGAGACCAGCAAATGGAAAGGAAAAATCACACAATATAGACTAACAGCATCAGTCCATTGATTTACACAAGTTTTCTCAAAACTGGTTACATTGTGCAACAGCCTTCACCCCTTTGACCAATACGTGCTGATGCATTCACAATGATTAGCAACTACCTGGCTCAAAATCCTTTATTCCATTTGTACTCAATAGGAAGCAAATCACCCCCTCCTGAAGGTTAGGAGATGGTCTGGGACTTATCAGAAGATCCTTACAGGCTGGTCTCTACAGGCTGGAAGTGCTGTCAGAATGACTAATGCAGAAAGTCATGGCAACTTCAAATGTTCTCCATTTAAAATTTTCACAAAAGTTAAACAAGATAACACTGTGAAAATATTTTTGGAAATTTTTGTTGTCATACCTAGAAATAGAATCTTTCTCATAATAATAATAATAATAACCAATAATGATAATTCCAGGGGTTCCTGTGTGGCTCAGTTGGTTAAGCATCTGACTCTTGATCTCAACTCAGGTCATGGTCTCAAACCTTGGTTCCTGAGTTCAAGCCCCACATTGAGCTCTGCACTGACAGCACGGAGCCTGGTTGGGATTCTTTCTCTCCCTCTCTCTGCCCCTCCCCCTCTCACTCACACACTGTCTGTCCTTCTCTCTTAAAATAAATAAATAAACTTTAAAATAATAATAATAATTCCATCCATAGCTAGCAACCAACCTGGGTCTCACTTGCATCTGGTTTTCATGAAGAAGTGAAAGGACATTAGGAAAAGGTTGCTTTTGTTTTAACTTAAGGTTTTTAATTTTTACCCTGAAAAGTTATTGGGTTTTTTGTTGTTGTTGTTGTTTTTAATTTTTTTAACGTTTATTTATTTTTGAGACAGAGAGAGACAGAGCATGAATGGGGGAGGGTCAAAGAGAGAGGGAGACACAGAATCGGAAGCAGGCTCCAGGCTCTGAGCCATCAGCCCAGAGCCTGACACAGGGCTCGAACTCAGGGACCGTGAGATCGTGACCTGAGCTGAAGTCGGACGCTTAACCGACAGAGCCACCCAGGCGCCCCTGAAAAGTTATTGTTTATGTATGCCAGGGTTTCTCCAATTCAGTCCTACTGACATCTAGGGTTGGATAATTCTTTGTCATAGGGGCTGTTCTGTGCATTGTAAGATGTGCAGCAGCATCCCTGATTTCTATCTTCTAGATTTCAGTAGCACCCCCCTCCAAATCCCTCCCCAACAGTTATGACAACTAAAAATGTCTTCAGACATTGCCAAATATCTCCCCATTGAGAACCAACAAATGTAAGAGTTTGGCCCAGGGAATTCTGTTTCATATAAGTATGTTCTGCCACAAAGTAATATGGCTGTCAAACCAGGAAATGGAGGCAGAGAGGAGCCGTCAGTAGCCATTGCCTATCTCAGGGCACTGATCGGGCAGCTTTGCTTACAGTCCAGCGATGATGGGTCCAGAGCTTACACCACCACTGCAATGGCCCTTTTGGGAACCTGACTGTTTATTTACCAAAGGCTGGCAAGAAAAGTCAAACTTTCATTCGAAAAATCACAAGCTCCTTAGCCACATTCAGTCTTTCTAAACCTCTGCAGCTGAGGAAAAAAGACTACCTTACTGCTTTCAATCACATCAGCCCTACTAGGTGAATGCTGTGCCAACTGCATTACCTTCTAATTGAAAAAATATATATTAATAATAATTAGAAAAATCGTGGCATTGAGAAATACACTGCCAAAAGGAGATACCTTCATTAAAAATTCTAGATATCCAAGTTTGCAAAAACTTGTGGGCCAGAGGCAAGAAATTTGCCATTTTTTTTTTTTTGGTCAAAAGGAAATTCCTTTTAAGGACAAAATAAGGTAAACAGGTCCCAGAAGTTCCTTTATCTTAGGTTGATGTCATTAAGATATAAAGTATTCATCACCAAGGATAGGTCAAGAAGGAATCTCTGCCCCTCATGTAGAGTTCTCAAGCAACTCAGACTAACCAGTCTCAGCCAGTCCAGGTTCTAAAGAAGAACCACTTTGCTGGGACACTGGCGTTTGTTGGGCATACTTGCCTTGGCAGAGTTTTCTGGTTGCCTATCCAGTATCCATCCTCCCTTTTACTAATCCAGTTTTGTATGATATGACAAGATACCTAACATTAAAAAAGAAATAGGGAGGAGATTTTTCCCAGCCTCTCTTGCAGACGAAGTGGCTGTTTGACACAGGTTAGGCGAATGAGAGATACTAGAAAATTATTAGGTGAGGCTTCCAGGAAATCTCCTTAACATAGAGGCAGACTAAATTATCCATGCCTTTCCCTTTGCTCTTGCTTCTTGGAACACACACACCATACAGAGATAGAATAGCCATCTCATGGCCATGAAGCAACAAGCTCATGCTAAGAATGGCTGAGGAGAAAGACAGAAGGAAATTTGGTTCCTAGTGGAACCTCTCTCTACCAATGCTGGTGTATTAGTTTCCTAGGGCTGCTGTAATAAATTATAAACTCAGCAGCTTAAAACAACACAGATGTATTCTTTCACAGTTCTGGAGACTAGAAGTTGGAAATCAGGTAGGGCTGTACACACTTTGGGGGCTGTAGGAAATAATCCGTTCTTTGCTTCTTTCAGTTTCTGGTGGCTGTCCCTGGGCTTGTGGCCACATCCTTCCCATCTCCACCTCTGTAGTCACACTGCTGCCTCCTCTTCTGTCTGATTTATCTCCCTGTGTTTCATTCTTACAAGGACACCTGTCATTGGATTTAGGTCCACCTGAGTAATGCAGGATGATCTCAAGATACTTACTGATACCTGCAAAGATCCTTTTTCCAAATAAGGTAACATTCAGTTTCCAGGAGTTTGGATGCTTCACACATCTACTGTTGGGCCACCACTGGGAAGCCACCACTGGGGGGCCAGCCACTACACCTGGAATGCCTATCTCAAGACTTCTCATTTATCCTCCCCTCTCAAAAAAAAAAAAAAAAAAAAAAAAAAAGTCCTTATTAGCTTAAGCCACTGTTTTCCAGGAATTCTATAACCTACAGCCAAATTCTCCCTAACTAATAGATTGCTTAACTCAGTGAGGACGTTAGGAGGATTTCAGAGATGGATCCTGATTATAGTTTAAATGCTGAGATTCTGAATCTTTGCATTGGCACTTTTGCATAGAAGAGCAAGATCCCCTTTAGAGCACTAGTCCACTTCTCAATGTGTGACCCCAGAATATCAGAATCCCCTAGGGTGCTTGTTTTAAACTCTGGTTCCTTGCCTTTGAAATGGTTTGATGAATCAGAATCTTTGGGAATCTACCTCTTTAACAAGTCTTCATGAAGGCTTTTATGTCCACTGAAGTTTGAGAACCACTGCAGTCATTCCTGCCTTTTACAATGCTTCTCTGTATATTGACTTTAGTTTGAACGATTAGCCTTTATCACTTAGGATGGATTGTCTATCTCAAGTTCTATTGATTTTGTACTTAAACCTCCTTGTGCCCCCTTAACTAACTAAATCCGTGTTTCCTTAACAATGAAAAAAATTATCTTTTTATATTGAGTCTTTACAGATTTCAAAAGCTACCTGAATAACCCAGCCCAGACTTCTATTGTGGATGCTATGTAAAAATGTGTTCACCTTTCTTAGCTACAAATTGCACAGCCAAAACATGGTATCACAAAAGAGCACCACCAATATGGCAGCACCAATATGACAGGATTTTTGTTTCAACAGAAGGGCACCATGCGTCCTGAAGTACATGAAAAACAGAACTTCCCTCAGTCAGATTCATGACTCCGTTGGGATTAGTCAAATCCCTGGTTTGTGAGGGAGTTTAATGTACATTCCTTTGTCCCTAACTTCTTAAATTCTTGCTTTTCGACTTCCCTCCGGGGAGCATGTGTGTCATCTGGGATCAGGCGACAATTCCAAAGTGTGGCTCCAGACCATCCAATCACTGGTTCTAAGTCCTTCCTTAAGCCCCTGCAGTTTTGTCATTCACAAGGAAGCCTGTTCCCCCTCATCATTTATAGAAAAGGAAGGAGAAACAATTATCTGAGGATTCAGGCTTTGAGCTGGGTTTTGAACTTCTCAAGCATCACCAATACAAGAGTCAGAGGTTGAGCTCTGAATCGCTAGGTTTCCCACTCAAAATTCAGGCTGCTGGTGACAGAAGAAGCATAAAACTGGAAGTCAAGTGGCTGCACTTACAGCAAACTGACTGCACAGAAAAGGCTTTGTGCCAAGGAGACGTTGATCTGAATCACATTAAAGGTCAAAGAAAAGGATTGTTTTATTTCCTAGGAACTGAACCACCAGAACCACACCCCCCTCACTCAAATCCTTTCCAAATCTCTTAAACTCAGCTAGAAGCCAGCCCCAGATGGGGGGAAGGGGCGGTGAGATTCTTCTGGCTTTAAAAGTGTGCTGTGTCACATTAACTGCTTCCCTGCTAAGAACCTTTGCAGTCTCCAGAGCTGAAACCCATGTGTGCTGTTCAAGGCGCCCAAATGAACATTTGTACATTTGTTTCCCAATGTGTGCTGGGATTGTTCCTCTGCCAGGCCTCCCCACCCATCAGGGGACCTGCAAACCTACAGCAGAGAAACCACCACACCTACTGATGTTTCAAATATTGGCACCAGTTGAGAGGACATGAGGCCGCCTTCCATGGGGCTCCACACAGGCTCCTCCTCTGGTTGTCTGGTTTCTGTTTAGAGGGCACAGAGGGGGTTAACTCACTTTGGTCTCCCCACGCTGCTTCAGTATGCTTACAAAGTGCTGCCAGAGAAACAAAGCTCCATTCCCTTCCCGGTTGCGCTGGGCTCTGTGTTGAGACTGTGTTTAGCTCTAAACTTGGGCACATTTATCTATCAGAATCCTTTTCAGAAGACAACAAATGCCACCCCATCCTGAGTAATTTCTTCCATCTCTTAATCCCGGTGGCATTTCACATCTGTATCCTCCATATGGCCTTTAGTGTAGGCCTGTATCCTCTATATGGCTTTTCGTATCAAGATATACGTCTATTCTCCTCTCTGCTGTAAGTTCCTAGAAGGCATGTGGTATAATCTTAAACGTTGTTAGTGAGAAATTATCTTTAACTGAATTAATGAAATCTTAAAGCATCATGTGTTTTCCATTTGGAGGCTATCAGAAGAAGTTGTTACTGTGTGGGAAAGGAATGGATCAATTTTACACTTTAGGCCAAAGCAGACTTGACCCCAAACTTCCCCTGAGTGAGTCAGACAGAGACACAATGGTGGCCCCTTCCCCTACCTACATTCAAAAATAAACTTTGAGGACTAGATCTCTTATGAAAAGATGGGCTGTCCCTGTAACTAACACCAAACTTCTAATGGTATGAATTAGAAAGGATATGCAATGGCATTGGAGTAACTTTATTATGTTTAACAACAGCATATGTGATGGGAGATTTAGCTTTAGTGCAGCTGCCTCCCTATTCAGAGGCAGAAAATGAGGATAAATAGGAAAATATTGGTTAGATAACTAAGGATAATAGAATCTTGGAATAAAATATCCAGTTGTCAGTAGGATATAATTACGCCCATAAGTGAATTTCTTTGAGGTTACTTGCTCCTCTGAGATTAGATTGTAGCTATGCCAAAGTCTCATTTTTCATGGCTCAGTCCCTGGGCCCTCCCCATCAGTAAAGGAAATTAAGGTCAAATGGCTTTTTTAAAAAACCATTTATCCCTAGTTTCTAGGTTGCTCATTTAATAAGAACTTATTGAATGCTAAGTATGGATGTAATGCAATCAATGTGAGGCACCTGTGGTAGCTTGTCTCCAAAGATGCCCTTCCAACCATGCCTCCTGGTATTTACTCCCCTGGGTAGTCCCCTCCTCTGTAAACAGGGCTCTCATTTTTGAGAACTCTGTGACTCCCTTCTGATCAATAGAATGTGGCTACAGTGATACTACATGATTTCTAAGACTATGCCATAAGAAGCCTTGCAGCTTCTAAGTTGATCTCTTTGGAGTACTTGCTCTGGGAGAAGCTAGCCCCACATAAGAAGTTCAAATTCCATAAGACTGCCATGCTTTGAGAAAGCCCAAGGTTGCCATGTGAAAAAGCCACAAAAGAGAGGGAGAGAAAGAAAGGTAGAGGATAGAGAGCCCAGACAGCCCCTGCCTGCTCCAGCTATCTCATACGAGGAGTCAGACATGTGAGACAAAAAGCCATCTTGGGTGCCCAATCCAGTCGAGCTTTCAGATGACTCTAGTCTCTAACACCATGTGACTACAACTTCAAGAGAGACCTCAAGCAACAATAGCCTAGCTAACACACACACACACACACACACACACACACACACACACACACACGAAACGTGAGAGATAGTAATAAATTAGTATTGTAAACCTCTGAGTTTCAAGAAGATCTGTTACATAGTAATAGATAATCAAACCAGTTCCAAAGAAATATTTTCTTTTTAATGAAAGCCAAAGAACTGGCCTTTGAAGAACTTGGATTATAAGGGAAACAACAACACACCCACAGAAAGCAACATAAATACCCTACAACATAACTCATCTGCAAATATGAAAACAATCTTTTCCAACTAAGGAACTGCTTCAGGAGGCCTGCAAGTGGGTTTGTGAAGAAAGTGGCACCAGCCTTGCCAAGGAGAGTAGCCAAACTAATCCTGGCAGTCAGTGAGGGGGACAGCTGTCACATCCTCAAAAAAAGTAAAGACAGAGCCTAGAAACATGATGAATTGTAAAGCAGAAAAGTGAGCAGAGAAAAACTGGCAAAACACATTGTAAAATATTCAAATGCTCACATTAAAAATACAAGCAAAAGAAATACAAATTAAAGCAAGACATTATTTTTCAACCATCAGATTGGCAAAGATCTTTTTAAAACGATAATACTCGGGCTTGCAGGGTTCAGTGACACCCTAGTGCCCTTTTGGCCAGAGTATATTGGAAACGAATCTAATCTTTCTGCAGAGCTATTGCATCAAAGCCTTTAAAATAATCATACCTTTGGCCTGTTACTGAGTTTCTAGAAATTTAACCAGAGGAAATTATTAGCCATTTATACAAAAATTATTGTGTGTTTCTTTTATAGATTTACTTATAATAGCATGAATTAAATACAACCCAAATGTCCAATAATAAGGAAAAGGTTAACACTGTAATGATATAACTACTGGTGATATTCAAAATATTTAACGACTGGTATGACACAGGCACCAACCAATTATAACTACAACCAACACACCAACCAATCAAAACCAATAGACTAACCAATCATAACAGATGCACCAACCAATTAGTAACCAACCATGTTACCTAACGGCTGGATATCAGCCTAGGGTTCTTCCATTTAATTGAAAATCATACAACTTTTAAAAACCATGTTTAATGATATCACAGTGTAAAGTTAAGTGAGAAAAAAAGAGAATAGACCTCATTATATACACACGTACAAATGTACGCATAGAAAAAGGAAGGAAAATACGAAATATAGTGGTTGTCTTGAATGGTGAGAGAATCAGTCTTGACTGGTGGCATTTTGGGTGAGTCATTTGTTTTCTGTCCTTGTGCTTTTCAGTGCTTCTCAAATCATCCATGATAAGCAGGGACTATTTTCCTAAGTTATCAGAAAAAAGTCACATTGATAAAGGAAGAGATTAAGTAATCAGAGAGCTGTGGTTGGTTGAAGTGTATGAAGCTGGAGTTAGAGTGATTAGCAGAAATGGAGGGAGGTTCTATTTGGGAATGGAGTGTGGGAAACAATAGTAACTTCAGGATGAGAATGGAGAAATCATGAACAGAAGGAATTCTAAGTGCTTGAACAAGGCAATCACAAGAGGAAACCGGTGCTAGATGCAGGTAATTCTAACTGCGAGGAGGAAGTCTGGTGGAGAGAGGAGAGAAAATGAGAAGCACTAACGGGCTTCTGCAATATCCCTGGCAGCTAAGTCAACATGTACGTGAGTTCACCTCCATGGTTTAGGTTTCTTCCACCTTGTCAGGATTTTGACTTTTGCCAAACACTTCTGCTCTGGTCATGCATCTTGAACAACTCAACATCTATCTGGTCAACAAATGAGGCTTTGGTATCTTCTCCCAGTTAAGTATCTTTGTAGAAAGGGGAACACAGAAAAAAAGTAGAACACTAATACCAAAAAATAAATCCAAAAAAACAAAAAACCAAAGTCGGAATTTTCACTTACCCCATGGCAAAAGAGTTTTGGGTGAGGCAAGATTTGGCTCAGATATCTAAAGGCATCCCTCCCTCTTAACTTTTTATTTGGAAACAATTTCAAACTTACAGAAAAATTGTAAAACTAAGAATAGAAAAAAGAGTACCCTTCACCCAAAATCACCTATTAACATTTTACCCATTTGTTTTATCATTTGTTCTCTTTCTCTTTCCCTTTCTCCCTTCTCTCTCATATACATATGTAAAAATATATATGCAAAACATATATGTAATTTGTAATTACTTAAAAATAAGTTGTGTATATCATGTGTATTTTTCAAAATTAAGATATTCTATGTAGCCATACTACAGTTGTCTATCAACTTCAGCAATTTTTTTTATTCAAAAAAATTTTAGTGTTAATTTATTTATGTTCAGACACAGAGAGAGCATGTGAGCAGGGGAGGGGCAGAGACAGGGAGAAAGAGAATCCCAAGCAGGTTCTGTGCTGTCAGCACAGAGCCCTATGCGGGACTCAGTCTCACAAACCGTGAGATCATGACCTGATGATGCTATAATTTTATATGATCTATTGCCCATATTCCGAATTTTCCAGTTGATTGCATCGTGTCTTTTGTAACACTGCTCTCCTCTTAGACCAGCCTAGAATCAGGTATTGCATTTAGTTGCTATGTCTCTTTAGTCTCCTTTTATATGCAGCTAATTTGTAGGATTAATTTATGCTACACACACACACACACACACACACACAGAGGCATACCTTCTCCATTTAGACATCAGTTTCATTTGAATTACACACTTTCCAAATTAGTTTTGCCAGGAGATTGCCCTCAATGGCACTCATCCTGTCTGACCTCTCTTACACGGTACTGCCAGGCAACACAGAGTCTGTTTGAGTGGTAGGTATAGTTATGTCCTCCCCAAACATTTTTCCCCCTTAGCCTTAAAAGGACTCATGGCTAGAAACTTTGTTGCAAATCAATATGAAGTGGTGACCATTTACTTTAAGAGAACATATTCTTCAATGCCTGACTGGGGAACAGTGGTACAGATTCTTTTGTGGTGGTGAATTACCAAATCACTTCACTGCCTGAAAATATTTTCCAATCCCCTCCTCCACCTGTCTCCTTCTGAAGTACCATGACCTTTGGACAGCCAGCCTGACAGAGAGAGCCCATTCCTCTTCAATTACTTTGATAAATGTAAGAGCAGAGATGGCTGCAGTTGATAGGCACAACCTAAACAAAGGCTCCGGTTGAGAACTTCTGATGGCTACAGTTTACATCTGAGCCTAGCAGACAGGTATTAATCCCTATAAATGCTGTAGCCAAACCATATGGGTGGGGGAAACTTGACCACTACAGTGAAATCACAGACACACTGCAAACTGAAAGACTACACCTCTCCCAATGTCACGGTTTATTTGCATGCAATCCCAGCCAAATCAATATCGCCATCTTCATCACGAGGGAATTACAGGCTTCGGCAGAGAGGTAACATTGTTAGTAATTACATTCAAGCCGTTTTTAGACCTAAGCACTGCACTCTGAGCTGAAATGTTTAAACAGATATAAGGGAGAAAAAAAAAAAACAAAACACATGGCGAGAGCTTGAGGGCTGTTTGTGCCCAGAGTGGTGATTCAGAAGTCATTGTGTTCATGTTCAAACTTTAGAATGGAAGTGCCAGACCAGGAATCTAAGGATCAAGGAGAGAAAACAGCAGTGGCATTGTGGATGTGAATAACATGAGTAGAGCGTGTTGTAATCTTCATTGTAACCAGCCAGACTTTTTTTCTTTTAATCAAAATACACCATCTCTGTGCATCTTTTAAGGGGAAAATTCCTGGCATGGTTCCCATGTAAGACATAGTGGGTTTACAGCTTGCCAGAGATACAATGTGGGAAGAGGACCCCTCTGGCTGGCTGTGACATGTTCTTGTGAGCCCAGGGCACCGCACCCTGCCCAGGCCTTCCAAGTAGCAAGTAGAAATTAAGGGAGGTGGGGGTGGTGGGGCAGCAGATCCAACAACATTCATTTGTACTTAAAGTTTTGTATTGTAAATTCTTTTCATCCATTTTCCACCCGACCCCACCCCCAATTTGTATTCCAGTTCTTGAGAAAGAGGACTTGCTTAAATTGAGAAAGTCTGAAATGGTGTTTGTGGATAAGGAAATGTGCTTTTTCAAGTTCAAATGCGGTTGGCATCAAAGCAGGAGAGGTGCAGTGGAAGAGACATGCTTTAAAGAAGAAAAAGGACTTATAATTAACTCTAAAATAGCATCTTGAGCCAGGCTGGCCTCAGCTGGAAAGGGCTTTGTTTATATGCAAAGGACTTCTTCTAAAGGCACTAGAAAATCTTATCCTGGAGGAGGTAAACTTCTTGATATCTTACCTTTTCTACTCACTTGGTTATCCTCCCTCCCACTTTTTTCCTGATACATGTCAAGAAAAGGTCAACTTTAACTCCTATCAGGAATGATCACATATTTCAAATTAATCTATTTTCACTGATTAAATACTGCCCCACACACATGGTTTTACCATCATAATTATTGTATATGGTGCTTTATTAATAGGCTCCCATGGGAACAAAGTCAGCCAGGTCATCGAGAGGATGATGATGTAGGGACCCTCAGGACCGGCTTGGTGGCAACAGCAGTAAGACACAGAATGTTCCCTGTGTGCCCCTGATTCTGGACATGTCTGTGGGGCCAGAGCTCAGCCCAGCTCGACACAGAGCTACTTTTGCAGGCTGGTGCATCCCGGGTGTGGTGTGGGTGTGCTCAGAGTCCCCTTGGCACAGGGCTATCTGAAAAAGGAAAGAATGTCCTTTGCGAGTCACCCTCTCCTCTGCAAAACAGAGCCTTAGTCCACCTTGCCTAGAAGGAAGAGGGTGAAGTAAGAGGCTCTGAGCTCTGGGGCACAGCCATATGCATCTCACGTTACTTCACACCATTATAAATTTCCACCAGTGAAAGGTGTTATTAAATGTGGCCAACCCCCCCCCCCTCCATAGGATTCCATTACCCTGCATCTGGCATTCATTGGCCTTTCCCTCTGAGGAACGCCCACCCCGTATATCCCATCACCAAACACTGCCAACTTTACACCTCAGAATTGGACACCTGCTTTGTCTCTTTCTCCCATTCCCAATATACTGCTCATCACCTGCCCATTCATCTGACCACTGAAAGACTGCTTAGCTATATTCTTGCCTCTGATCACTAACTTCTAGTACGACCTTCACACTGTCACTAGAGAGACAGACAGATGGGTGAGTGGCTAGAGAGAGAGAGAGAGATTGAGAGAGTCACGTCACCCTATGACCCAAAACCTTTCCGTGGTATATTAGTCCACTCGGGCTCCTAAAATAAAATACCACAGATTGAGTAGCTTAAACAACTGAAATGTATACTCTCACAGTTCTGAGGGCTAAAAGTCTAAGATCAAGGTGTCAGCAGGTTTGATTTCTTCTGAGGCCTCCCTCCTTGGCTTGCAGATGGCCACATTCTTGCTATGTCCTCACATGGTCACCCCTCAGTCTGTAGGTACCACATGTCTGGCATCCTCACAAGGGCATCTGTCACGCTAGGTTAAGGTTGACCCTAATAATCCCATTTTAAGTACCTCTTTAAAGACTGTATCTCCCAATACACTCCTATTCATACGAACAGGTAAGGGGACAATTCAGCTCATACACGATAGAACATGACCGATAGAATATGGTGGATGTGATGTTCTATTTCTAGGCCCAAACTTTAAAAAGCTGGGAGCTGCCTCTTCCTGTCTCTGCAAACTTGTTGTTGGAACCCAAGGGTCATGCTCTGAAGAAGCTCAGGCCATGTGGAGGTACCATGTGTAGGTGTTCTGGCTAACGGCCCCTGCTAAAGTCCTAGCAACCACAAGGTAAGTGGGTGAGATGTTTTCAATTTCCATTTCAACTCCAATGCCAGCCACCTGCTGACTGCAACCACATGAAAAACCCTGGATGAGAATCTCTAGCTGAGCCCGGTTGTTCCTAGAACCGTGAGAGTTACTAAAGTAATGGCTCAATTTCAAATCACTAAGTTTTGTGATGATGTCTTATGAAACAGCTACTTTTGTGTGAAGTCTTCCAATTACAGCATTGACAAATACAGATTTAGAACACAAAACACTGCTTCAGCCAAATTCTACACTTCCGTGGGCTGCCAGATGTTCTGCGTTTTTTTTTTTAATTTTTTAAAGTTTATTTATTTATTTTGAGAGAGAGAAAGAGAATGAGTGAGGGAGGGGCAGAGACAGAGGGAGAGAGAGGATTCCAAGTGGACTCCTCCACGCTGAGCACAGAGCCTGACTCAGGGCACATTCTCACAATCGTGAGGTCATGACCTGAGCCAACACCAAGAGTCATCTGCCCAACCAACTGAGCCACCCAGGTGCCCCCAGAAGTTCTGTTTGTAACTTCTGTATGTTCTAGCAATACCCAAACACTTGGAGTGTCTACCAGCACCTTGCTTGTTCATACCTCTGTGCCTTTGCAAATGCTATTCCCTCAATCCAAGCATTCCAGCTGCTTAGTTTCCCTCAGAGAAGACCTTGTTAACTTTGGGGGAATAAATGAACAGGTGACCATATAATCAAGGACTGACTGTACCGGGATCACTTCCTGTCTTCCTTGATTCTCCCTTGAATCCTTGTCTTACGCCCTTTCACTAAGGTAGGCAGACTTGGCTCTGTCCTTGCCACTTGCAACACAATGGCCTTGACATGTTATATACTTTTTATTTTCCAGCTTCCCTCACCCGGGGGATGTTTAGTGGCCTCTTTCCTGTGGACGGCTTCCTTATTCTCTTCCTTCATCTTTCCTCGGGCAATTCTGTTGTTTATCCACTTTTCTCTTTAATGGCTTTCAGTTATTCAAGGAAGATTGTCAAGTGCCACAAGGTCACCAGGAAACGCACTCTGCAGTCCAGAGGGCACAGAGATGGGCACAGCACACGCAGTCACTGAAGAGCCCACCATGCTCTCACTGCACCTTCCAGCAACGGGAACACCCCTAACTTAATGCTAAAAGCCCACCTGCAATCAGAGATGACCTGTGGATACACAGGTCTATGGCAGTCCAGATCGAATCCTTTCTTTTTCACAAGTAGTAAATCGTAAGGAAAACCTCTTTTCACAGTGGTAAATGCTTGTCTGCCTCTCTTTTTGCTTCATCCCAGCAGCTTAGTGACACTCAACTTATTTCTTTGTCCTTAGAGTGAAAAAAAAAATTTTTTTTTTGATCTTGCAACTCAAGTGGTAGCTAGATGTCTCTTAAATATTTGCCCTGCATCTAGTGTCTCTGCCACCCCAGCTCCTTCCACATAACATGGTAGATTTCATCTTTTTTAAATGCCACCTAAAAACTATCATCAGAGGCTATCCATATACCCAGAAGCAGCTCCAAGTGCCATGGCTAGAAGTCAAAGGCGTCTAAGGCCTGGCCCCAACCGATTTCTGCCCCCTCCTCTCCTGTAACTCCCTGCATGAACCCCGGCTCCAGTCAGACACAATCCCTCATTGTTCCTCAGGACACTGGGATGCCTCCCCCAGCTCAATAGTTCTTCTCCTACTTTCCTTCCTCCACCTACAAACCCCACACTTGCTACAGAGGCCCTTCAACCTTTCATGATTCTTTCTCCAAAATCTTGGAGAAACCCAAACGTCTCTGCACCCAGATGATACAGGCTCTACAAACTGAGATACATCCCTCACCTTGTCCTCTCTCTGCATGCACGTTCCACATATCCAGAGAGACCTAGCCTTTCAAAGGCAGAAGTCGTGTTTTGTAAAACTTTATATCCCGAGGACCTAGCATGACTCCCCATGGTAGATGCTCTGTACATGTCCGACATTCAGACCTGTGTATGCATAAATTGTTTGCTTTTGTTATTGATTAGACACAACCCAACTGACAGTTATACATCTTTGGATGGTGACCTTGACTTTCCTTCTGACCCTGTAATAATGTGTAAAACTTAGCAGGATTTACTGGGTACTCACTAATTAAATAATTGATTAGGGGCTCTACACTGTAAACACCACCTACAGAAATGTGAAATCCTGTCTCTAAAACAAACTTGCTTACCTCCAAACCATGACACTCGATACTCCTGGGAAGTCACCAAAACAGTATCTGAGAACAAGGCTATAGGCACCAAAAAGGGAATCAATATGATTATTGATTTTATTATTATTTTTTATCTCGCAGGACCCTGGGATTAGTATCCATGCTGAGACATGCAAGTAGCAGGCCAATAAGTGTCTGACTTTAAATATGTAAAAACTAACCTAGGAAACAAGTCAATAGGCTTAACTCAGAAAGCATTCAGCTAAGGGGAGTTCAGCTCACTTCTCACTTCTTTAGAATGACTAGATTCTAAAGACACTGCTGAATGCCAATGAAAAGAAAAGGGGTATAAGCTTCAAGTAAATAGGGCCATGTTGGCAAATCTATATGCAATTAATATAAGGATTAAAAGTTAATAAGCATCCTGGATTCTGGTTAGATTTTAAATGGAGCTTAATAAGACTATTAGGACAGAAAAATCTGACCAAGAATTGGCAAGTTGAGGTAGAACTTTCTAAATCATTTTTTTTAACGTTAAATAGGGTGCTTTACAGCTATTCATGCCCCAACAAATACAAACAACATATTACGACTTTTACTTAAATGACAATGACCAGACACACTTAAGTATTTCCACTGAAGACTCCCCATTTTGTGGATGATTAAAAGCAAGGTCAGGAAGCATTAAGTAACTGATTCAATCACAGAGGCATCCTAACCCAAAGGTCAGCAGCCTTCCCCTGCACCCACTGCTCCTAATTCAAAAAGAATGGGACCTCTGGAGAGAAAGCGTTCAAAGATAAAGTGTCTGCAGTGCGTGACTCTTAAATGGACAATACTAAATTATTTAGCATACATTTGTACTTATGAAAAATTGGAGTTCTTTTTTTTTTAATGTTTTTATTTAGTTTTGAGAGAATGCAAGCAGGGGAAGGGCAGAGGGGGGGGACAGAGGATCCAAAGCAGGCTCTGCGCTGACAGCAGCCAGCCAAAGAGGGGCTGGAATTCACAAACTGTGAGATCCTGACCTGAGCTCAAGTCTGACACTCAACTGACTGAGCCACCCAGGTGCCCCTGAAAAATTGGAGTTCTTAAATTGACTTCCTGGACCAATGAGGGCAAACTGGATTCTCCCCAGGAGCTAATCTGATCAATTGTCTTAAGCCCAATGTTGACAGTTTCCAAGAATACCTCTGGGTTTGATGGGAAAAGTAAATCAACAGATAGTGATGTCTGTCACAGGCGAGGAGAGTTGTGTGTTAGTAGTATCCATACCACATATTTACTATTCCTGATTTAGACACTTAGATGTTGATTTTGTTGTGGATTTCCTCTGTTTCTGACTGGGACTCAGATCCAGTCCTCCCAGCATAAAAATAGCTGTTTGGACAGGTCAGCTGTAATAGGGGAGCTGTGAAACACCTTGTTTCAGGTAGAACCATCCCATTGGAAGGCTGAATCAGTGTCTCTGAATTATTTGCTTTGTAATATATCTCAGGGGAAAATGCACAGACTATGAAGATTCTAACCTCCCTCAAAGAAAAGCACATGGTTCATCTTATTAACAACTGGTACCTCACAGTGAGAAGAGTGTTGTTTGCAAACTGCCATGCGTGAGATAATATCACGTTTTAAAATATTAACTGATTTTTTCCTCCCATTATTTATCCCTTTTCTTTTCTCGGTCGGTCACCCCCTACTCCCACTTCAACCTGTGAGAATCTGTTTTCAATGGAAGGATTGGACAAGACAATGAAACTAAAATAGCCAGTCACACCCTCGGACACAATTTTGTTTATCCATTCTGCAGTCCTTGGACATGTATGTAATCTCTACTTTGTGTCCATGATGCATACCGTTACTGTGAACATTCAGGAACAAATTTTTGTATGAAGATATGTTTTCATTTCTCTTAATGAAGCAATTCCTCTCTTGTATCTGTTTCTTTTATCAGAGAAGTCAAAGGCTTGCCAATATGCTTCCTCTTTTTTCACTGGCCAGAGTTCACTTGAATGATCACCTTTGTCTATGAGACTGGAAGAGACTGATAAATGGTCCTGGTTTATTTTACTATGGGAGTTGAGAAAGGGAAGAAAGGAATTGGGGATGACCACTGGATCATCCAACTAACAATGTGCTTCCAATGGAGATGTGCCCGCTGAATATCTCCACTTGTGTGCCAGGCACCTCAAAATCACCATACCCAACTCTCAACTCATCATCTCCACCCTCCTAGCAAGCCTGGTCCTTCTCCACACCAGGCTTGTCTTCCTTGATTCCTTTCTTTCCCTCACCCCTGGACCTAATCGATCTCCAAGTCCTATTTTACCCCCATGCATGTCTCAAATCAGTTCTCTTCCTTCCATCTTCTCCACACTATTTAAGAAACCTTCATCTCCTCCCTGCACTGACACGATAGCCTCCACCCTCTCCTCCTTCCAACCCACTCTCCTCACTGTGCCCAGAACCATAGTTTCAAAATGCAAATTGACTCATGATGCTGTGATACTTTAAAACTCTCAAAGGCTTCTCATTGTAAAAGCAACGAAAGCTTAAACTCCATCAAGTCCCTTTATGATGTTGCCTTCCCCAGGCCTTTGCACATGCTATTCTTTCTGGCTTAAATATTTTCCCCCTATTCTTTTGTCTAATTAATTCCTACTTGTCCTTCAAAGCTCAGCGCAAGCATCCTTCACTCTAAAAATCTTCCCTGATTCACCAAACAAGGGCAAGTCCTCTTTATATGTTCTAACAACAGGTATTTTGCCTTCACCCATTTGACATACACAATTAACTCAGTACGGAATTGTGTGTTTAGCATCTGTCTTTCTTGCATGAAAGTAAGTTCCATGGGTCAGGGAAGCATTGTCTTGCTCTCTACCCCTTCTCCCACACCTAGCACAATACCTCATATATGGAAGGCTCTTGTGTAGCTATTGAATATACAACAAGATTAAATGAGTTCATGAATAAATGGAAAGTGTTCAGGGCCAATCACTAATACAAAGAAAGCCAGTAAAGGAACTCTGCATCTGAGGAGCAGAAGAGGAAGAGAAGATTAAAGAGATTTGTTTTCCTTCAGAAAGTACAATAATGTTCTTGTGGACAAAATTGTTAAGCAATAATAGTCTTTGGGTGCCTGATTACTAAAGCATTCAACGATATTTGTTCAGATATTATTTTCTGATGCTTTCTTTTCTCAAGTTCAAGTCTCTTGAAGGCTAGGACAATTTTCTTTTTTTTTTTTAATGTTTGTTTACTTTGAGAGAGATAGAGAAAATGAGTGGGGGAGGAGGAGAAAGAGAGGGAGAGAGAGAATCCCAAGCAGGCTCCACACCGTCAGCACAGAGCCCACTGTGGGGCTCCATCTCACGAACTGTGAGATCTTGACCTGAGCCAAAATCAAGAGTCCAACACTTAACTGACCAAGTCACCCACATGCCCCAAAGGCTAGGATACTTTCTGCCAAATATCTGAAGAGTACTAGTGTGGAGCCAGGTGTAGCTCCTGGACAGACACCTAATAAATACTTTGAGTTTAATGGAATCTGGTTATCACTAAACTGTAGCACTACTGACTTCTGGTCTCCAAAAATGCTGTAAGGAGAAAGCAAAAAGTTGTGTCCTGAGGGCAAGGATAATATCTTACAATCTTCACGGTGCCTGACACAGATGATCTATAAATGCCCACTGAATTGGGACCAGGCATGGGTCAGGCATTCCACAGGGTACTGACACTGACCAGCCTGTCTCACCAGCCCTACTTTTTTTTACGAGATCTCCACTTTACGGAAGAGAAAGTATACAATGCCCATGTCTGGGGAAATGACCTACTTTAGAAGAGCTCCTGTTTGGGGTGACTGGATGGTGCAGCTGGTCAAGTGTCCGACTCTTGATTTCAGCACATGTCATGATCTCACGGTTCGTGGGTTCAAGCCCCACATTGGCCTCTAAGCTGACAGTGAAGAGCCTGCTTGGGATTTTTTTCTCTCTCCCTCTCTCTCTGCCCCTCCTCCACTCATGCTTGCTTGCTCTCTCTTTCTCTCTCTTCCTCAAATAAATAAACTTAAAAAAAAAAAAAAAAGGAAGAAGACCTCTTGTTTCAAGTCCAGAGATAGAGCCTCTGGGTCACCTCAAAAGAGCTTACAACTTGGGGCGCCTGGGTGGCTCAGTCGGTTAAGCGGCCGACTTCAGCTCAGGTCATGATCTCACGGTCCGTGAGTTCGAGCCCCGCCTCGGGCTCTGTGCTGACAGCTCAGAGCCTGGAGCCTGTTTCAGATTCTGTGTCTCCCTCTCTCTGACCCTCCCCTGTTCATGCTCTGTCTCTCCCTGTCTCAAAAATAAATAAAACGTTAAAAAAAAAAAAGAGAGAGATTACAACTTGCCCTCTCATCTTAAGGAAACAAAAGAAGATACTGTGGTGCTTAAGCTCACTCTCTTCTAAGTCATGGAAAAAGCAACTTTCTCTCAGTTGATCAGAACATACCTATTGATTTCTTTTTCCCTAGAACAGTGTGCAATTGTGTGATTCAGCCCAGTCCCACTGTCCCTAAATCTTAATACTCTAGCCTTCTCTTTGATTTAATGATTTCATGGAAAAAAACATTAGTGCCCAGTTGGACTCTCCTTGAGTCCAATTCTGATTCTGCTTTGCTGCTCAGCCCCAAATCATAAAGCATAGCATTATTTCAGTCTGGGTATCCCCACCAAACCCACTTAATGTTGACCACTTAAGCCACTCGGTCAAGTGGAAATATGCTCTTTGTGATGTCTACATCACGAACTGTGCCAAGAGACACCGACCAGCTCCCCACAGATGCTGGCTGGAAAATGTCAAGGCCGGTAAAAACCTTTTTAAGAGAAGTCTAGAAGTTTTTCAACCAAATGTCAAATGAGCATCTGCAAAGACAGTGATATTATAAAGGCTTTTGTTCCTGCGCCTATGTCCTATTAAAATGTGTTTTAAAAAATGTATTAAAACTAACTCACCTAATGTTTTGCACCAGGGATTCAAGTCATTTGACACAGGATGAGATGTGTGACTATGCTTTATATTTTCACAAACGATTTTTACAAATAGTGCATCTTTTATGGGAGTGGGGATTATATGCTCTATAAACAAGGACCAATCTGTACAGTTTGGGGTACAAATAACACACACCATTAATTCCTAAAGAGTGAGGCTGAAACACCATATGGTGACGATAGCAGGAATTCTGATCTATCCAAGGCCCTGACACCCTTTCTACTCTGTGCCCTCAAACTGCTCAGGCCCTTAAGGTGTCTAAAGAGCAAGTTCAGGGGTGCCTGGGTGGCTCAGTCAGTTGAGTGTCCAGCTTCAGCTCACCTCATGACCTCATGATTTGTGAGTTCAAGCCTCACATCGGGCTCTGTGCTGACAGCTCAGAGCCTGGAGCCTGCTTCAAATTCTGTCTCTGTCTCTCTCTGCCCCTCCCTCGCTCATGCTCTGTCTCTCTTTCTCTCAAAAATAAACACACACACACACACACACAAATTTTAATAAATAAATAAAGAGCAAGTTCAACCCAGCAGAGCCCCATCACAAGGCACAGACTGAAGCTGAGGGTTGCTGGTAGCCTACAGTTGATGAATCATTTCCCAAGTGCAGAGAAGATGGGCTATATCTCCAGTTCCCACAGGAACCACAGGGGCTAAGTTGGTAACAATTCTTCAGGGGTGGGCTGTCCACTCTTCACGTTTAAATTCAATAAATAAAGAAGCTGTCTGCCAGGGCGTCTGGGTGGCCCAGTCGGTTAAGCATCTGACTTCAGCTCAGGTCATGATCTCGTTGTTTGTGAATTTGAACTCCTCACTGGGCTCTGTGCTGACAGCTCAGAGCCTGGAGCCTGCCTCAGATTCTGCTTCTCCCTCCTCTCTGCCCCTCTCCCACTCACGCTCTGGCTCTGTCTCTCAAAAAAAAAATGAACGTTGAAAAAATTTTTAAATAAATAAATAAATAAACATTACAAAAAAATTTGTTTTTAAAGAGAAGCTTTCTGCCAAAACAGCCACTACCCTTTGGATTCAGACTTTTTCATTTTCTTACCCTGTTCCATCCATCAGGAGCCAACTCTTCCCAAGTGAGTCAGGTGGGGAGGTCTTATAGGTCAGTTCTTACAGGTGTGAGGAAATGGGAATGCAGGCTCTGGTCAGCCAAGAAGATATGAGTGGAGGAGGGGAAGCGCTTGCTACCTGCACCAGGAAAGCTATCCAAAATGTTGGGTAGAAATCAAGGTGTCACAGCTAAGGCCACCATGAATGCCAAAGAGAACTCCATCATGAGAATTCTTCAAGGCATGATGACCCTTCCCTCCGCCCCCACCAGAATCCCTCCTCAAAAGGCCTGGGCCCCAGGCAATTCCCTCTTAGTGATCAGTTGTTTCACTTCACATAAATAGCTATATCTGAGTGAGCAAGCTGACCCTAGGAGGGCTGAATGAAGACCAGCTCCCACATCTCACCCATCCCTCTCTTCAGGTCATGACACCCACTCATTCACACACTCAACTAAGAAGAGCTTGATTCTGTTAAAGAGCATGGAAAGTATGCTTCAAAACTCTGTCCTGGACTGGTCTACATGTGAAGCGGCTGGTAGCTTCCTCTTCCTGGAGAAAGGGGAAGGTGGGGGGCCACAGAAACGTAATCTCTGGCCAGAAGCTTCTCTGGCAGAGCACCCCACCACACTCCAGAGCCTCTGCTCCCCTCACCAGACCTTGCCAGCAGGGTGTCACCCACTGAACACCCCAGTTCTCAAGACCATCATTGTTGATGAGTTTCACCGAACAATGCTACTTAGACTCAAAATGGGCTTTGCAGCCCACGATGCTGAAACACTTCCCCACCTTCTTTGGCAATTTAATGTACCTCACACCTCAAAAACAGTAAAATGAATCACACTTCAGTACTCTGCTTTGTGTTTCTCCAATCGAGAGGAAAGATCTTCAAGTACAGCACCTTAGCTATTCTTTTCTCACGTAGGGAGTTCCTTTATTTAAAGAGAACTATCTGTCCTGCGTCCCAGGGGTTTTGAGTCCCAGGTGGAGCTTCTGGGCAAATGCTGACAGGATGCACAATTAAAGCTGGAGAATGTTGTAGTTGCCTTTCTTGCATCACTCTGCTTTTGAAACTTCAGAATAAATTGCAACCCGTACAGTCTTATTGGAATTAGAATTCTTATTCCTGTTGGCAATTTCTCAACTCCCAAAGTTTAAAAAAGAAAATCAAAGGCATACATATCTTTCTAAAACAGCACTCTGCCTTCTCCTCCTAACGCTATTTTCTTTGCCCTGCCTTAAAAACTGTGCTTTCCCTCCCTGATGAAGTCTCTGATGTGAGATCTGCCTGCAGGCACTTTATCGAGATGGAACTCACCCTCCATTCCTGCCTCAATTACTTTTCATAGAGAACCCAAAATTCCTTATGCCAGGTTTCCTACTCCCAAACCATCACACAGTGCCCTAGAATTTTCCCATTATGTAACACAGAGAACTAAATAAAAAACAACAACATAAAAATATTTTATCCTAGTGATGGGTGATTCTTCAAGTAATGGAGTCAAGAAAATTTGATTCTGCCTTCAGCTCAATTTATGTGATCTCCCCTGAAATTGGAAACTAAAAGGAAGCAATTTATATATAATTGGAGGGAAATCAGATTTTTGTTCAACCTAAAAAGCAAAAATCAATATACAATTAATGATGGAGAAGATGAGTCCAACAGCTTCAAATCCCTCCCAGATCAAGCTAGCAACATATAAAAAAATAAATGATGAAATCAACACGGTGCTGTTGGTTCTTTTGCCTTCAGAACAAACATCAGCATCATGTGCACCTGTCCAGTGATTTATTGAACCACACGCTACCTCTTACATGAGTTACATACACATCTCAGTTATATTCTAGTCACTGTGTGCAGTTGTGCCCCCTGAATCTACAAGGCACTATATGGCACAGTGGCCAGAAATTGGGACTCTGGAGTTAGACTGCCTGGATTCAAATCCTAGCTCTGCTACCTACTATGGGGTGTGTGCCAGATGGACCCGGCTCTCTGCCCTGATGCTGGACTGTACAATTGACATCGATAGGCTTCAAAAAACTTCTGATTAAGTTCTGCCCAAGTCCACCTCTGAAGTTTCCTGGCAGGAGTCCACAGGAGGAAGGAGAGGGAGATTAGGGTGTTTATTCCCTGGGCTCTTTCTCTGCAAGGTTGCCATGGGCTAACAGTGCCCCTGCCCAGAGTTCACTGCTCTGTACAAAGTGCAATTGGCTTCACACACATCTCCCTCCTCCTGAGTTAGCCCATTTTGTAAACAAACCCTCCCAAGTTAACTATTTTCATGTGTCATCTGTACTCCGTTTGGACCCTGAGTGATAAACTGTGTGACTCCAGATAAATTATATAACCGCTCCATGCCTCTAGCTATATAAAATGGAGATAATAATACTAACTTACCTCCTAGACTTCTGAGGATTGAATGAGTCATTAATATGTGTGAGATACTTAGAACAATGCCTGGTATGTGGTATGCATAATTATTGTATTTTTATTTCTACACCATCGTCATCATCATTGTCAACATCAGGCAGCACTAGTAAACAAAGGTGACAACGCCAATGTCCTGTAGGAGCTAACCATCTGATTTCTAGCATGCTGAGTTGTTTGTGGAGAGCTGTTTTTTAAAGAAAGGATCCAGAGAAAGCTGGCAATTACTACAGAAGGTAGCTTAAGGGAAATCCAGGGGTGATTGAACAACAGTCAGCAGTTAAGATCAATGGTCATTACTAGGGTTCCCATTACTAGTGGTTCAGCTGCTTGCTCTGTTTTTTCTCAAAGTCCTTTTGATATACCTTATCCTAGATTCATGGACATTTAGAGCTAAAAAGGACTCTAACTAGAAACATAACCTTTCATTTAGCACTTTATTTAGAAAAGAAAACTGATTTAACCAAAATACATTTTTAGGCCATTTAGATGTGGACTGTGCATAAGAAAAATAAATGGGAAAAAAATATTGAAGCCTTTTAGTCTTGCTCAAGGGACTCTCACCTAACCATTTGGAGAGATTTATTTCTAACCAAGGTTTCCTAAATCCAAGAAAGAATATTATTGTATTCTCTCTCTAGAGAAGGGAAATGGATCTTAATTTTTTTTAAAAAAAAGAAAGAAAACAAAGAGAAAACGGAAGTCCCCCATCCATTCTGCAGACTGATTTATAATACCCATTAGGTTCAGAGGAATATGAATTGCTATGTGTCCAAAGCATTTGACCAGGACTTATATTCTATTCCAAGAGTGATAACAAATGGGGGTGGGTGTCCTTATACCTCAAAAGAAGGGAGAAACTTATAAGAGATTATGTGTGCCCAAGCTAACTTGTGAGAGTCCCATTCCCCTGGTAGAATGAAGGTCTAAATCCATGCATTTAAAAATTGGAATCTTCGGGGGAAAAGAAACTAGATCTCAACCCTGAATATTTTATTTCATCTCCCTGAGCTTCTATTTCCTGTAAAATGAGAGGGTTGAACCAGATGGTCCCTGTGATTCCTTCTAGTACTTTATTTCTAGAATTCAGTGAATTTTAAATTGGATATTACAGATATCAAAGAGCCCCCTTCCCAGCCTCAGATTCTATTACAAAGAAACAGATGAAGGCCACATCTTACTTGTGAAAGGATCAAAGCTACTGCTTTCTTTCTTTCTTTCTTTCTTTCTTTCTTTCTTTCTTTCTTTCTTTCTTTCTTTCTTTCTTTTAAACATTCCTGAGTGGGTTTCTGATCCTTGAGTCCAAAAATTCATTTTAAACTCATCCAGTTGTTTCAAAATCCTGGTGAACAAATTTAGTTAAAAGAAATGATTTATGAGTAGCATGCCAGAGGTCACTTCATTAACATGTTCAATTAGGAAACCCACTTGGAAGATGGAATTGAAAGTAGAAGGGTGAAAAGACACTTTGAGCAATGAGAAAACAAATCATCCACTGAGAGAAGTACTTGGGTCACAGACAACGAGTAAAGTGCTAGTAGCTGAGACATGTTTTTAAAAGCAGCAAATCAGGGGCGCCTGGGTGGCTCAGTTGGTTGGGCGGCCGACTTCGGCTCAGGTCATGATCTTGCGGTCCGTGAGTTTGAGCCCCGCGTCAGGCTCTGTGCTGACAGCTCAGAGCCTGGAGCCTGTTTCAGATTCTGTGTCTCCCTCTCTCTGACCCTCCCCCGTTCATGCTTTGTCTCTCTCTGTCTCAAAAATAAAAAAACGTTAAAAAAAATTAAAAAAAAAAAAAAAAGCAGCAAATCAGTAAGGGGACCACAATCCAAAAGAAAAATGGGCACAAGATTACACTTTATAAGAGAGAAATGACCGATGAGCATGAAAAGATGCTCAGCATCAGGGTGCCTGCATGGCTGGGTCGGTTAAGCTTCTGACTCTTGATTTAGGCTCAGGCCTTGGTCTCACGGTCTTGGGATCAAGCCCCGAGTCAGGCTCTGCACTGGGCATGGAGCCTGCTTAAGATTCTTTCCCTTTCCTTCGCTCCTCCCTTACATGCATGTGCACATGCTCTCTTTCTCTCAAAAAAAAACACACTAAAATTAAAAAATATTTTCAGAGAAATACTCAGCCTCACTAATAATCAGGGAAATGCAGCTAAAAACAACAAAGACTATTTCACTGCTATCACTTCGGCAACAATTTAAATGACTGACAATACCAAGGGTTGGTGAAGATGTGTAGACATAGGGATACACATGGCTGGTCACAGTATAAACAAAAACAAACATTTTAGGGGCACCTGGGTGGCTCAGTCAGTTAAGTGTCCGACTTCAGCTCAGGTCATGATCTCACACTCTGTGAGTTCGAGCCCCATGTCGGGCTCTGTGCGGACAGCTCAGAGCCTGGAGCCTGCTTCAGATTCTGTCTCCCTCTTTCTCTGCCCCTCCCCTGCTCATGCTCTGTCTCTCTCTGTCTCAAAAATAAATAAAAACATTAAAGAAATTTAAAAAAAAAAAACATTTTGGAGACAAAATCTAATGAAGTGGAAGACATACATACACTAAAGCCTAGTAATTATATTCCTAAGTATATAATTCAGGGACACTCTAACATAATAGCTCAAGCTGATAGCTTACAAGAATATATTTATAATTGCAAAAAATGGGTTACAATCAACATGTCTATCAAATAATGAAAAGGTAAATAAATTTGGTATAATCCTATAATGGGATATTACGCAGAAGTTAAAATAAATGAGCTTTTCAGAAACAGATCAACAAACACAAAGAACAAATTTATGGTTGCCAGAGGGAAGGGGGTAGGGTAAGAGGCAAAATGGGTGAAGGGGACTGGGGAGCACAGAGTTCTAGTCACGGGATGAATAAGTCGTGAGAATAAAAAACACAGCATAGGGAATATAGTCAATGATGGTGTAATAGTGTTGTATGGTGACAGACGGTAGCCACACGTGTGTAGGGCATAGCATAACATGTAGAGATATAGATGGGGACACCTGGGTGGCTCACACTGTTAACTGTCTGACTTCGGCTCATGTCATGATCTCACAGTGAGTCTGAGCCCCATATCAGACTCTCCTCTGTCAGCACAGAGCCCACTTGGGATCCTCTGTCCTTCTCTGTCTCTGCCCCTTTTAATGTTTTTTTTACTAAAAAATAAAAGAGCCCCTCCCCCCAAAAAAGAATAAAAAATAAAATAAACATTAAAAAACACATAGAGATATAGAGATGTTGAGTCACTATGTTATACCTCAAATATAACATTGTGTGTCAACTATACTCAGATAAAAAATTTTAAGTAATAAGTAAAAACAAAATGAATGAGCTTTTTCAGCCACATGTACCAACAATAATTTATAAATGTCTAGTTATATGTATTTATAATATTATTTCATTTATCTAGTGCTATAAAATGTGCAAAGAACTATATTATTTATGGATACATATACATGTAGCTAATATATAAAGTCATGGACCAGAATGTATTTAGGGTTGATGTGTCTGATACCAGGAGAGTGGAAACATCTGATGAAGGAAGCTAGGAAATCTGAATAAGAAAGTGTTCACTGGGCATAGGGGATTTCCATGATGTTTTGTTTATTTTAAAAAAGAGGATGAGCCTGGAACACCTTGTGATAACAGAAAGTAAGGAAGTACTCAAAACAGATGGGGCATCTAGAAAGGATGTAGAAGTCATCTGGAAGGAGCTACCGATGGCCAAATCTAGGATACTTTGAGTGGCAAAATAATGACAGTAGTGGGACATAGCTTATAGAATAAAGCAAATTCCATGAGTCCATATTGATGTAACTAACTAACTAAATGGGAGAGAAAGCATGATGGAAATAGAAAAATCACCATTTGACAAACACCAAAGTAATAATTGTTGCATGCAGGAATCACCAATGGATGCCTAAATTGGGGTTTACATTTGTAGGTAAAAGATATGATGAAAAAGAGGACATGTTTGGAGTCTCGATGTATTCTGCACAAGATATTTATTAATATTACTAATTACAAAGAGGAAAAAAGTAACTTCACAGGGGAGAAACCCGGAAAAATCTCCTTAGCCAAGTGATCCAAGTGAACATAACCACTAGTGGAACATATCAACATTGAAAACCTGATACGACGCACTGAAAAGGACACAAAGTCACTTCTGGGTAGTCTTGCTAAAATGTATAACATGAATTTAAACATAAGAAAACAGCAGACAAATCGAAATTGAGTCAGTCCACAAAACAAATGACCAGTACTTTTCAAATCATAGGATCATAAAAGAAAAAAGAAGACTGAGGAGCAACCCTAGATGCAACGTAGGATCTTGAACCAGAAAAAGGACTTCAGTGGGGAAAAACTGGTGACATCTGACTGAGGTCTGTGCACTAGTTAAGGGTATGGTATCAATGTTAATTTCCTGCCTTTGATCTTTGTACTATGGTTATGTAAAGTGTTAACACATTTGAGGAATCTAAGTGAAGGGTTTATATAGTCTCTGTCTTGTTTTTTGCAATATTTTAAGCCTATAATTATTTCAAAATAAAATGTTTTACAAAAAGCTGAAGCAAATATGACAAAAGTTTTAATGGTAAGGAAGTATCTATTATCTATACTCTGTGTATTTAAAATATTTTATGGTAAGAAAAAAATGAAGGATGGGTAAACTTAAAATCTGACTGTAGAGAATTAGAGAGTCTAAAGAGATGTTGTAATCACAGAGCAAGTTTTAAACAATGAGTCACTGTGGTGAGGGGTTTGTATCTGCCAGGAGCCTTGATAGAAAATTAGAAATTCAAACACTAATGTATTTGGTAGCCCTGGTCTTCTAACTCTCTTGTAAGCAAAATGCGTGATGTTGATTTCCTGTCCCCCTGCTGGTTTTCTCTCCTGGCTCATGTTAATTTCACTGGGCCTGCTACTACTCTAATATTTTTCCTGATTTGCTTTCCATCTAATTCCTCGCCAGCCTAGAGGTCTATGGGTTAGCTTATTTTGCAGCTTTAGAAGTAATTGTCAAGTTGTAGGAAAAAAAAACATCTGAACAAAAATAGGAAAATCAAGCGTACAGACTATTTGTGAGGAGATGATGAGCTGAACTTTGAAACACTGAACTTAAATGGCTTCATCATGACCTTCAAGTGGAGAAGTTTTGCCAGCAGCTGGAAATGCAGGACTGGAATGTGGGACTGCTATTAGCAAATGACCTGGGTATTTGGGGATTATCTATAATAAGACGTGTGACCTGATAAGGTTTGTGGACTTAGAACCTTGGAGAATATCTACATTTAAAGAGCGGGGAAAAGAGCCTTTATTGGGAAGGTGGAAATGGAAACAGAATTATGCTTTATTACCAGTACTGTTAAATGATGTAAGGAGTTCAAGAAAGATGAGAACTAAGTAAAAACCAGCAAACGTGGTTATTAGGTGTGTGGCCTTCAAGGCATCGGATTCAGCAGGACAGTTAGGGAGGGATAGGACTGCAAAAAGCTAAGGCCAAAGTGAGTGGGAATGAAGAAAAGGAATGGATATGTGGAGGTGAGGAGGAGGAAGGTGGGGTGAGCGTCAGCCTTGATGGAAAGCTGCACTAAGGGAAAGACTGTAGGGGTGCCTGGGTGGCTCAGTCAGTTAAGCAGTTAAGCGTCAGACTTCAGCTCAGGTCATGATCTCACAGCTTTTGAGTTCCAGCCCCACGTCAGGCTCTGTGCTGACAGCTCAGAGCCTGGAGCCAGCTTCTGATTCTGTCTCCCTGTCTCTCTGCTCCTCCCCTGTTCACTCTCTCTCTCTCTCTCTCTCTCTCTCAAAAAATTAATAAACATTAAAAAAAAATTTTTTTTAAGGGAAGGACTGTAGAAAAAGAAACATGGGCACACTTGTAGGAGAGAAGGAGCCAATGGAGAAGGAGGGAAAAGTACACTCTAGCAGGATGGAGGAAAGCCAGGGAGGAGCTGAGAGACAATGCAGGCCATAGATGGAGAGGTGCACTAGGAGGAAGAACTGAACCTACCATCTTCAAGGGTAGCAGTGAGAGAAAGATGGAAAGTGAGGATCTGGGAGACAGAGAAGAGAGACACAGAGGAAGCCTTCACCTAGAGTCTCTGGGAGGTCAGAATCAAAGTCATTTGCTGAAGAAAGAGTACAGGGCACAAGTTGAAAAAAAGAGAGGTGGAGGGGGAAATTGCGATTTTAAATAGAAGTGAAATCGACTGCTACTCCATTTTCTCAATTGATTCTCAAGCAGCCCTGGAGTAAAAAGGATCGATTTACATAGCATTTAATAAGGTTGCTTGTGCATTTGTTTGGTAACTTCATTCCAATAACTGTGTGACATGACTGGGATGGATCTCACTAATTACGTTTCATAAATGAAGAAATCAAGGTGCTGCAGTTAAAGGCCTTCCAAGGTTGTACATCAACTCAAGGTAGAACTCTGTTCTTTTCACCTCGTTTTGTTCACACTACACGCTTTGGAAGATTGTGCTACTTTACACAAATTACATGCAGCCAAGCAATTTTTTTAAAGCTCTCGAGAAACGCTGCCAACGTGCGCGCTGTCAACAGAATCGTGCCTAATAATCTTCTTAGTTGAACAAGATTCTTCACTAAATTTGTTTCATGGTTAGATGGGGGTCGGTAGCAGATGGTAGGTATCGAAAGCAGCTCCTTACAGCTAAAAGCTGTTGGCAAGAGCGTTAGAATGTACAATGATGGACGACATAATATTCAATTTGGGGAAGGTAGTTGAGCCTAACAAGGTGACCCCGGGGTCAAACTCAGGCTTAGTCCTATTCATCATTTCTTGTGATTCTTTCAGCATGCATAACCAAATGTTAATAGAATCTGAAGACAATCTTAACTGATTGGTGAGAGAAATATACTAACAAGGCAGGGGAAAGAAAGTAAAAGGAGGTTGATGTGGTTTAAGGTTTAAAGAAAAGAAGCGAGGGTAAGGAATTGCATCAGGTTTAAAGTGAAAACATTTTTTAGGAAGCACCTGGCTCGGTCGGTAGAGTGTGCGACTCTTGATCTCAGGGTTGTTGTTCAAGCCCCGTGATGGGTATAGAGATTACTTTAAAATGTTAACTGAAGAAATGCATAAAACGTGAAAACATTTTTCACCCAAAAAAGAAATACAATTGTATAATGTACAGAATTGTTGAATCCCTATGCTGTGCACTTGAAACTAATATGACATGGTATGTCAATTAAACTTCAGTTAAAAAGAAAAAAAAATTGGCCAACTTTTCCCCAGAAAAGAAAGTAGTAGGAAAGAATCCCTACACTCTTTTTTTTTTAATTTTTTTTTAACGTTTATTTATTTTTGAGACAGAGAGAGACAGAGCATGAACAGGGGAGGGTCAGAGAGAGAGGGAGACACAGAATCTGAAACAGGCTCCAGGCTCTGAGCAGTCAGCACAGAGCCCGACGCGGGGCTTGAACTCACGGACCACAAAATCATGACCTGAGCCGAAGTGGGACGCCCAACCGACTGAGCCACCCAGGCGCCCCAGAACCCCTAAACTCTTGGAAGAGGACCAAAAAGAACATAGAAGATGATCAGAAGAGAGGTAACAAGTGTTCATGCAAACAAGACAACAAACTGTCATCTAAAAGGTTCAACTGAGTCTGGAGTTAAAATTGCAACTGACATGCTATCATTTGCTTTACAAAAAAGTGGGAGAAAGCATGGATTTATGTGTTTTTGCATGTATACAATATGGACATACACACAGACTATCACTGAAAGGATAGAGAAGAAAATAATAACCCTGATTACCTGCTGTGAAAGAAACGGATGGCCCACAAGCTAAATGCAGCCTACAGATTGTTGTATGTGGCCACATATTATTGAAGCTTTGAATATCTTTAGGCGAAGTATAAGTGCTCCGGTTCGGCATAATGCTTGTCAGTCTCTAATTAGCCTTATATCCAGCTGATTTCACACATTTATCTGCCTGGCCCTTGGGGGGAATTTAGTTGGCAGCCTCACACATGCCCACACTCACAGACACAGCCATATATGGAAACAGATAAACATAGAAACGGCCTTTACAGATATATATGGATATATTTCGAAGGGTTAGCAAGAATGATCTCTGAGTAGCTAGATTATGGGTGACTTCTATTTCTCACATTTCTAAATGTCCTGCTCTAAACAGATAGCATATTTATACAATAAATAATAAAAGATGGTTGATCTTAAGTTCATGTTTAAATTAACATGAGTTAGCAGTCTCTAACCAATTACAATCATGGCCCTTCCAGGGAGGTATGGGACAATGAACCTGATAGATTTGGCTTTCTGTTAGCCCTTTGCTACCCCTGTGCCTATGCCTTTGTACCTGTCTTCAACACCAGCCAGGGCAGGTGAGTGTATACTATGGATAGATCATGCACATTAATAGACAAAGCACGCCAGCGGGCCTGGTGTTCACCTCACAATAAAGGAAATATTTTAAGAGAAATTTTTTAATTTTCATTTTCTTTAATTCTTTTAATGTTCATTTATTTATTTTGAGAGGAAGAGAGAGCATGAGTAGAGAAGAAACAGAGAGAGAGGGAGAGAGAGAGAATCCCAAGCAGGCTCTGTGCTCTCAGGGCAGAGCCTGACACAGGGTTCGAACCCACAAACCACGAGATCATGACCTGAACCAAAATCAAGAGTCAGATACTTAACTGACTGAGCCACCTAGGAGCCCCTTAATTTTCATTTTCATAGGTAATATTCTAATAGGTAATTTTTAAATTATTTAATAATAGCCCATTCCCACAATCATCCAGTTCCCTGACACAGAGGCAACCAAACTTATCAGGTTTTATACATATTATTTCAGAGGTAGCCTATACATTAATTATAAATATATAATCTTTGAGAAAATGTTGCCCATGACAAGTCCATTGTTTTTATCTGAGTATTATAAAAATATATTCAAAATGTATTTTTTTACATAATGTGAACAGAAGTCACTTTCAATTTATTGTGGAAAAACATGATGCTTGCCACAACAGGTATGTGTCTATTTCATTATCATGGTGGCCGCAGGCACCAGCGGTTTTCTCACTCTTCCTGGTGCAAGAGAAGCAACGAGACAAGCAGCTTAACCAAATATTTCAACCAAGCAAACCAACTGCCTTAGTGCTTTTAATGAGATTCCTCTAATCTGATCATTATTACCCCATTCCTTTTCCATTGCTGACAAAAAGCCTATAAAGAATAGCTAGTTTCAAAAGTGAAATGGGCTTGATTGTGAAAATATGCAACCTTATGGTTTTAGTGACAATTTATCTTTGTCAGAGCTAAGCAAATTCGAATCCAATCCATCATATTTCTACCTCCACATCTCCTACTAAACAATCCTGAGAAGACATGGTTGTGCCTGCTTCTCCTAAGTCATTTATCATTTTTAAAAGGGGAGAGAGAGAGAGAGAGAGAGAGAGAGAGAGAGAGAGAGAGAGAGGCTTTCCGCATAATTAAGAATCAAGAGCTCCCCCTGAGGATGCCAGGATTCTAACTGTGGCAGGTGTCTCTGCCGAGGGAGTTGGAAAAGGGGCTGGGATGTGTGTGGACGATGGCCCAAGTGAGATAAACATCCTTTCTTTAATAATCCATGCAAAGACCACGTTCAGAGGATTAGGGGAAAGGCATTCCACTTTATCATCAGGATGTTACCGCATGACTGGTGACCTCTGTGACCTGGTCCCGACTCTGGGGGATGAAAGTGTCTAGGAAGCAGGGGCCAGCTCTCTTCTCTCTCCTGCCTCTTCCCTGCTGCAGTCTGTGGTGTGATGGAGGCCCGCTGAAAGGTGAGCCTGTCACACAAGTCTCTCCAACAGCCTGCCAGAATGTCGAGATGTGACAGGAAAGGTCATGACGCCCAAACAGAAGTCTCCCTTGGGATTTTCAGCTGTCACTATGCAGGGTAGCAAGGCTGTCTTCTACTTATTCCAGAACTTGGAATGTTGACTTTCCTGACTCCTCTTCTGACCAACCATCCCTCCCTAGCTCCAAATTGGGAGGGCATGCTATCAGTGACTTAGAACGTTTGAGTTCAACTGTGCTAAGAACCAGACCTGAGAGGTCAGGCAGTAGGGGGTCAGTCCAACTGCTGAGGATTCCCACAGTCCTCCCTATTTCATTTTGCTTTGTCTCTGGGCTGGCTGGCTTACTCCTCACAAGCCCATAGGTGGCCCGAAAGTACACCAGCCCTACCTCTAGGAACAACTCCTTTGCTCTCCTGAAGCCATCTGACCTCATCACCCCAACACCTCTTTAACAAGATGCTCTCTCTCCTGCATTGTTCTCCCTCTCAAAGCTTCTTTCTTTAGCGAATCTAAAAACACACGTCAGGAAGAGATTAAAGTTAAGCATATCTACTTCAGGATTCTGCCAATCACTTCCACTCACCCACCCCCACTCCTATTTCACTCTGTGTCCTCAGTGCTTAGAGCCAACAGACCCTAACAGCACAGCACAGTTTAATGGTAGGACGTGAACACTGCCTCCCCTTACCAGGGGACTCGGGAAAAGCACTATTGCTTCAATGGCTACATGACATCTGCCCCCTTTTCCCTGCTGAGAGAAACACACGCACAAAAATGTGCATTTCTATTTGTTGTAAAAATGTTTACAAAGTAATCACCTTAGTTTTACTTTTTTAACCAATTAAGGGAATGTATGCCATCTAAAGTATAATGTATCGAGACAGCCTCACATTCATAGTGCCATGGACTTACTTTACATAGGACAGGAGTTGCTTTCAAAGGACCCTTAGTTTTAGATCTGGGGTGCCTAACTGAAAGCAAAGCCTAAGCATGATAAGGGAGAGGGAGAGTATCTAAGTAACTCCCAGGATGGCCTTGCACCCAAGGAATATAGGGCTGGATAAATACTGGAGACCTGACACTCAGTTTTTGCCTTGGGCCACTTGCAAAATCTTGTCATACAAATCTTCCTCATCTGATGATGGGGTTACATCCCAAAAAACCTATCGTAAGTTGAAAACATAAGTTGAAAATTCATTTAATATATGTAATCAACTGATCATCATAGCTTAGCTTAGCCTACCTTAAACATGCTCAGAATCAACAGTTCTGAACCAACAGCTAACGCAAAGCCCATTCTACAATCAAGGTAATGTATTGAATGTTGTCCTGAAAGTGAAAAACAGTACAGCTGTATGGGTACAAAATGCTTGTTAGTGTATGGGTCGTTGACCCTTGTGACCCCGTGCTGACTGGGAGCTACAGCTGGCTGTGACCACCCGGCATCATAAGAGAGTATGGTGCCACATATCTCTAGACCAGGAAAAGATCCAAATTCAAAATTTGAAGTATGGTTTCTAGTGAGTGCGCATCACTTTTGCACCATCATAAAGTCAAAAAATCTTAAGTCAGATTGTAAGCTGGAAACCATTGGTACTGGGATAAAGAACATTATCATAAGAAAAACAAGAGAAGCTTAACGGTTTTAAGACTAGTCCTTGGAGATAATCTGAAATTAGTATGAAACGCCCTGTCTAATGAGAGTACCAACATTTCTAAAAAGATTTCTGGGTGAAGGCCTGTAAGGGCAGACATTGCCTGAGTAGCAGCCAGATCTCCGATGCCAACATCAGTTATTCATCCAAAAAAAAAAAAAAATGACTGTGGGGTGCCGGGGTGGCTCAGTCAGTTAAGCATCCGACTTCTGCTCGGGTCGTGATCTGGCAGTTCGTGAGTTCGAGCCCCACATGGGGCTCTGTGCTGACAGCTCAGAGCCTGGAGCCTGCTTCGGATTCTCTGCCTCTTCCCAGCACGCTCTCTTGCTCTCTCTCTCTCTCTCAAAAATAAATAAACATTAAAAACAAAACAAAACAAAACAAAACAAAACAAAACAAAACAAAAAAGAATGGCTGAATTCCACTTCTGGCAGCCTCACTGGGCCCTTGACTTTTTCTCTGGCCTCTCACTGCCTGCCCACCCCAAAGGGAAGACACTTCCCTAGCCTCTTAGATCTGGGTCCACTATACACTCCTGGACCACACAAGCCATTTGCAGCAGCCCAGGCTGCCTTGACGCCTCTGCTGTCCCCTGTCATCCGACCCTTTTGGCAGCTGGTGGGTTCAAGCAGCACCCTGTCTTCAAAGATACGTCTCCCCTGAGTAATGGGTGCTGTGCAACACTAGCACACCTCTGTACACAATTCTTTGGAATCTCACCCAAACCTAATACAGAGAAATAAAACAAAACAGGAGTAAATATACTATTGGGTCCATAACAACTTGTGATAGATATGAAGTTTCTATCATTAAGGACTAAAATGGTGAGGAAGTCAGTAGAATGGAAGAGAAGGCATTATATAGCATGATTTAAATTGACGTCCATCTGGAAGCAAAGCAGTCTATCGGTGTCAAAATGGGTGGTGCATACAAATTTTGTGGGTAATTATCAGAAACAGACGTTGTTTATTATTATTCTGAGGCCTTATTTTTTGTGACAGCTTCGTTCTTCTAGAAAAGAATCCTGCTCACCATTAAACTACTTTCAGCTGGTCAGAGACACCAGCAACCTAGAGAAGGACTTGCAGTTGAGAGATGAATGGGCCCGGGAGAGGAATCAAAATGTGAGGTTGAGTTTTACTCTAATGACTTTCTAGGCGCTAAACAACCCATTACAACATTCCTCTTTCATTGTAATTTTTTTTTTGCCATGGTGTCTTTGGCTGGGAAACATCTGAAGACATTTTTCTTGATAAGTACTAGATGAAAGTTTCAAGTTTCAATGGACTTTTCGCTATCATCTGAAGGTTTCCATTGAATGCATAAGACAGCCAACATTCAAAGCTAGTTTTGAGGATTTCATCGCCAAATGTTACTCCCCCCCCCACCACCTTCACTTTATGAGCCGAGCGGTAGACTTAAATCACATGTACCTGAATAAGGTAAATGTTGAGTTTAAAGAATTAAGAGGAGGAGATATAAATCATTTTTCTTTTGCAATTGGAAGGTATATATTAATTAATTTTATTTTAAAAATTAAATCATATGATTGAAGACAAAACAAATAAGCATTTCAGTCTCATATCTGTGAAATAGTTGCTGGATGCTCTGAAGGCAGGAAGCAGCTTGGACGTCATATTATTTAATCATTTTCTAAGTAAACAGCAACATATGTCCCAAACCTAAAAGTCTAACATAAATGTACTTTGTCAGCTAGACACTGAAACTTGAGACTAATGAACAGAAGGTAGAAAATTATTTAATGGCACAATATGGTTGTAACCCTGAGAAAATACCAAAGAGCTTAAGAAGTCCCTTCAGACACTGGCCAGACAAAACAAGAGCTTCTCTGACCCAACAAACAATCTGTCCCCAAACTAAGAAGGGCTGACAGGCCCTTCCAGGTCACCACCCTGCCTGAAGACAGAGCAAACATCATTCCAGAGAGACAAGAATCACCCATTTGTCCAAAGAGCTCCTCCACTTTCTCCCAAAAGCCATCAAGATGCCTGCAGCCTCCACCGCCACTACCTCCTACTTTTCATCCAGCCTGAATCCGTCTTTGCTGTGATTCAAGTCTGTTCCCTCTTGGTTTATCCTTAGTGAAGACAAAGAACAGTCAGTCTGTCGCCATCTTCTCACACTGATAATCTATCATATACTTAAGACGATTTTGCTGTCGAATTGTGGACTTTTTCTCAATGAATTATTCCCAGTCCTTTAGCCTCTCCTCTCGGACCTGTTTTTAGCTCTTCAATCGTACCTATGGCTCCCCTTCGAACAGACTTCATGCTGTCCCCTCCCAACTCGGAGTGCAGGCCTGGACACTGTATTCCACTGGTGTGCTGACAGTGCTGATTAGAATAAGGTTGTTTCCCAACACACCAAGCAGAGACACAGAGGGGAACAAACACTAGAGACAGAAAGGCCCAACAGGCTTCCAGTCTTTGCTTCTAGGCTAATCCCAAGATCCCAAGGCACCTTGTCTCCTAATAATAGCTACTTTTGCTTAGGTTGACTTCACTATTTTCTGACACTTGCAAACTTTTTCTCACAAGTACAACATCTGTGTTTAACAGCTGCTTCCAAATACGGCTGCTTTAAGACTGACAAGGCCCAGGTACAGAGCAAGGCAGAAAGAAGTTCTTAATAGCAAAATGCTAAAGCATTTGACCCTTTGACCCTTTCTGGAGACTCTATCCCAGATATTGCCTCTTCCGTCTTTGACCCACCACCACTTAAGCTTCACGACTCCTGAGGATTTGATACTTCTAGCTAGCTCTACCTAGATGACTGGTCCATTATCTTGGACGATAACACCCAACTCAACATTCCCAACTGCACAGCCATGGCCCCTTTCCCAGCCTTTGCTAGGGTTACAACCACCTGTTCGATGCCAACATTTCACAGAAGCTGAGAAAAATATAAAGTACGTTTCACTGTCTGGGCCTAAAACATCCTACCTACTTGCCTTCTGCTGATTGATCCACAACTTATTCCAAAGTCACTGGATTCCTAAGCAATGTCTAAATCATCAAGGAATTTGCTATGCCAATAGTTAGCAGTGTAACCTTCAACAAAGTGCTTTATGATTCTCTAGTTCTGTTTCCTCATCTGTTTTCAGACTTTTTTGGTTTCTCTCAGCACTGGCACCTATGGACACATAGCCCAGTGGCCAATAGCCTTGACTGTCAAATCACAAGACTCCCCTTAGTCCCTGATCTCAATTCCCCTTTAAAAAGCTGCTTAAACTCCATGACTATTAATAGACAGAATAGCTTCCAGGCAACACACCTCCAAAAGACTGTCCCCTGGAAACATGTGGCATCTTTCTCAGTCTCTGAATTTTCCCTTACCAAAAAAATTAAAAGGATCCTTCTGAATATGCAGAATTCTACTTAACATGTGAAACCTACTCCAACTCTGGCTCTTTTACCTAAAAAACCATTTTTAGCATTTTGAAATATTTTTATTTCCATACTATGTAAAAGTTATATCTGCAATTATTTCCCTTCCTCCCTTCCTTTCTTTCTTTCATTTCCCTCAGGTTTATATCTCTGCATTAATCCCCCCTGAATTCTTCTGTTTTTATCTTCAGTTACTTCCCCAGCTTATCTAGCCTAAGGCTACCCTTACCTTTCCAAATTCCCATTCTGGGATCCTCTAAGAACTTAACCAGGTTTTATTTTCATTTAATTTCCCATCAATGATTAGCACTGCTCCTGAGCAGTGAACTTCTATTTAAATAATCAGCCATATCAGGGGAGAGGTAACACGGCTTACTTGGACAATTTTGTTGTACACATTTTGTATCCTATTTCTAGACTCCCCTCTGTAGTCTACCCACAGTTGCTGGGACACTACACCCAATCCATTATCCAGAAAATGGAAATAGTTAATTCTAAGTGATTTATTGCAGCCCCATCTCTTTCATAATGTCATAAAAATTTATAACACTTAAAAGCCAATGATCCCTGAGGTCATTTATCCTCTAGAAAGAACAAGTTTGGTCTTGTGGAGCAGAATCTATTTCAGGTGCAGTTCTCATATTATAAGACGTGTCCCTCAGTGCACAACATCAGGGCAGCCTGCAAGCGCCCAGCATCCATTTGGTGCCCTGATGGTACAAAGCCCATTAGATGGAGGCAGGTGGGCTCTTACCATTCAGAGGTAAGGACCAGCATTTCAGCAACTCACTTCAGCCTCAATGTCAGATGTGGTTTCACAGAGAGATAATGATCCCCTTCAAACAATAGGAAATCACTGAGAAAAGTTATTATGTCACTGTTAAAAAATGTACTTGATTATCCCACCCTAGCTGCTACCTAATCTGAGTTTTATTTCTAGAGGCTCCTGAGTGGGAAGACTTAAGCGCTGGCACATTCCTAGCTCATGAAGTAATTGCATTCAATGTACACCAGATATTGGTAGCAGAATGTGAGCAACTGGTGAATAAGGGGGTGAGGTAACTGAGGAATGAGGTAGCAGTCAAAGAAAGCACAAATCTACACCCAGTGCGACAGAGCTCTGACCCCCTAACGCCAGTTGGAGAAAAAGGAAGGATCCAACAAATGAGGGCTGCTTACAGAACACCAGCTGGCCTGACGTGACTTCTCCAGCACCATCTGCCTCCAAACAGGCTCTCACCTGGGCTCCAGGCTGCTTCCTGGGGGAGCCCCAGGCTATGAGCAATCCTGATCCCCACTGATAGCCACCTCTCCAGAGGGCCTCCTTTGGGAGCGACCAGTTGTCCAGGTATCAGATTCAGTCTCTCACCCTCAGGCAAGCGTGAAACTAACCTTCTCTGATGACCTTCTTTCAAGCCTTCTGCTCCCTGTCTGCTCCTGTAAGTAAGCAGTTCTCCTAAATTCCTGATAAAAAGGAACACAGACATATTTCATATCACTGAAAGTCAGGCTTTCCACATTGCCCCACAAAATATTATGTAGCCTTTTGAAATGATGATGCAATTATACTTACTGACCAAAAAAGAGTTCACGCTAGATCATTAAATTGAAAGTGTAGTGAACGTTGACCTGACAGTATTTTTTTTTTAAATAAATGTTTATGTGAATATTTTTTGAGGCATAAAAAATATTAACCGTGGTCATCTCTGGAGAGTGGAATTACAGGTTATTTTTTTCATTTTGCCCACCCATGTTTTCTAATTCTTTGATGAATGTGTACTGTATGTATAATTTTTTTTAAATAAGTTAAGAGAAAGAAATCCAGTCTCCAAATATGTGGAACAATTTTTTTCCCCTTTTTTTTACATTAGGGACTTTTGAGACAGCAGTTGTTGAACAGGGACACTACAGTTCCCTAACTCTGGGAGAAATCTCCATTGGCCACAAGAGTTCCCTAAGAGTACTGTGCCCCACAAAGGAACAGTGGAGCCTTATAAAGAAAATTGAGGCCTTGGAGAACCACTGATTAAACACAGTAGAATTGCAGGAGGCTTGAAGGGAGAAGTCCAAGTAACATGACTTTAAAAATTTGTTTAAAGGAAATAAAAGTACCCTTTAAATAAAATATATTGATTTTGAAACCTTGACTATGACCTTTTCTTGATGATCAAAAGCAGAATTTTATTCATAACCACCATAATTTTCATTTTTTATTTTTACCACCACTACATAATATAAAACATCTGCTGCCCTTGGACTATCCTCCAATTTGCCCACTACCCTCCATGTATCCAGGCCCACGCCTCAACCACGATGCTGTTTTTAACTGTATTCTTTCTGTGCTTCCTATCATCTATACAACTTGTTCGGTTTCAATAATATAAAACCTTTATGTGATTATTTAAAATGTAATGTGTATATGGCTTCATCTCCTAAGAAGATTTAAGTTTACTACCAAGAGATCTTGCGAGCTGTCCCCAAATACATTTTTTCCTTCTTCCAGAGTAATGGACTTCCAATTTTACCTGGGGCACATAGCCAGCCATAACAAAGTCCACATTTTCTAGCCTCCTTGCTGTTAGAAGTCACAATGTGATTGAGTTCTGGCCAGTGTGAGAGAAATAAAAGAGCTGTGTGCAACTTACAGGAAGTGCCTTTCAAGAAAGGAAGCGTGCTCTTCTTTTCTCCTTTTTCTTGGAAATGTTGATGTGATGGCTGGAGCTCAAGCAGTCAGCTGGGACCCTGAAGTGAAAGTCAGATGCCAGAGAATACAGAGCGGTAAGACATGGATACACTGGGCCCTGATGATATTATGAGCCTTCCCTAACTGCCTGGGTTGTTTTCCTCTAGATTAATTTCATGTAAGAAATAGATTTCCGTTCAGCTTAAGTCTTTGTTACTAAAAAAAAAAATTTTTTAAGCTTATTTATTTATCCTGAGAGAGACAGAGACAGCACGAGTGGGAGAGGGGCAGAGAGAAAGGGAGACAGAGAATCCCAAGTAGGCTCTGCACTGCCAGCACAGAGCCCAACATGAGGCTCGAACCCACGAAACAGTGAGATCATGTCCAGAGCTGAAACCAAGAGTTGGACACTTAACTGACTGAGCCACCCAGGTGCCCCTAGTCTTTGTTATTTTGAAGTTTCTGTCACTCACTGATGAACCAAATCCTAACTGGTAAAAACAATGAACACATTTTCATTCACTCCACAAATATTTCTTGAGCACCTACTGTGTGCCAAGCACTGTCCTGGTGCTGTAATATAGCACTGAACAAAGTAGACAGAATCCCTCTCCTCTTTTCCACTCATGGAGCCCACATTCTAGCTCAGCATCCACATAGCTCCTAACACAGTGCTATGCACATGGGAGGTACTGAAATAGCTGATGAATAATTCAACAATGAGCCCTCCTGTTTATCTTTTGGCTTAAAACTGATTTTGTGTTCATAAATCTGACAACCTTTGTACAAATAATGCTCAAAGGGAAAATTCACAACTACTTTTTAAAAAGAAACATCATTGGGGTGGCTGGGTGGCTCAGTCAGTTAAGTGTCTGGCATTGGCTCAGGTCATGATCTCACCATTCATAAGTTCAAGCCCCGCGTCAGGCTCTGTGCTGACACCTCGGAGCCTGGAGCCTGCTTTGGGTTCTGTGTCTCCCTCTCTCTCTGTCCCTCCCCGACTTGCATTCTCTTTCTCTCAAAAATAAATAAACATTTTTTACAATTTTTTTAAAAAAGAAACAAAATTATTTAACCAACCTTTCCTGTTACCATACCCCCCCCACCAAAAATAGGCAAACACATTAACAAAGCCTATTGTTGCCTTTTGAGTTATAATAAACAATGACAAAGCCATTTTGATAGCTCACAATAATGCACTGCAGTGTTAAACATACTCTCTATGCATCCATTTCTTTATCCATAATGAGGATATGTATATGACTGTTGTGAGAAGTAAATGAGATAATGTCTCAGAAGCAGTTAATAAATGTTAGCTATATTCAGTTGATAATTAATATTAACAGCTTTAAAAATAGTCATAATCCCTAATTTAGTAATTCCATTTCTGGGATTCTATCCTAAAAAAATAATCCTAAGTATGAGGGGAAATTTTATGAAAAAAAATTGCTCATCCCAGAGTCATTTTTAATAGGCACAAACCAGAGATTTAGTGGCCTTTCCCTGCCACCCTGACTTTTATCCAGTGGAGAGCTGAGGCCTTGTGCTCTGGCCCAAGCCAAGATCTATAAACCTAGGACTAGCTGGGAAAATATAGACAGGGTTAGAAGCAAAATGAACAGAGAATTTAAGTTCAGCTTCCTGGCAAGTTAGCCTTACCAGAAGGAACAGTTCAAAATGTCAAGTACATCAGGGTAGAGCAGAGCAAGAGAGCCAAAATGAAGCTTGACCTCTGAGATCAAGCTCCTTGAGGGAACAGTCTAGAATGTGGATTCTGGAGACATGCCCTGAGAACGGGTGGGGAAAGGAAGGAAGAACATCTCAGGCACAGTTGGTGGGTGGGCCAGAGTTGCTGGGTCCTGAATAGAAATAAAATAAATTTCCATCATGGGAGGAATGGCTAAATAAACTATTGAATACAACAATAAAATATTATATATCATTTAAGTACGTATATAATATATATATTTAACATATAATATAAATATATATAAATATATATACACACATATATACAGTATATACTTATATATAAGTTTATATATAAGCATATATATGTATGTGTATATACATATACATATTTTTATGTATAGGATAGCAACTATGGCATATGCATAGAAAAAATACTTAGAGGAACCACATCAAAATATTAAGAATTGTTTGATTAGTAGAGTAATGTTGATTTGCCTTATTTTTGAGACAGAGACAGAGTGTAAGCAGGGGAGAGGCAGAGAGAGAGGGAGACACAGAATCTGAAGCAGGCTCTAGGCTCTGAGTGAGGCTCAAACTCATGAGCCATGAGATCATGACCTGAGCGGAAGTCAGATACTTAACTGACTGAGCCAGCCAGGCACCCTGATTTTGCCTTTTTTTAAATTTTATTTAATGTGTAGGTTTTAAATAACTTTTAACTTAAAAACTTGGGTGTGAGGACAAACAGAAAATTAGGCACATTTATCTAAATGTTACAATGCTATCTTCCACAAATTTGTTTTTTAAGAATAAAATATGTGTGTCTTAGGCAATCAGCCATATTTTCAGCCTCTTAAATCCTTTCCTCTAAATATCAACTAATGAGATTCTGGAGAAAGAATGTTTCTCCCTTGGCCTAGTTTTGGCTTTGGGGGAATAACTGTAACTCTTTCCTAACATGGGATATCATTTAGGAGACAAAGCTCAAAAAAGTCATTTATGGGATAAATGCTAGTGGCCAGCAAATCAGTGGGTCCGTTCCAAAGATTTTAACTTCGTAAACCTTATTCACACATTACATAAAGAAATACAAAAGAAAGCAAAGGTTACAAATATAAGGACTGTTACATTCATCACGTTGTATGTTCTTTTCATTCCTATTAGGAACTTCTTGACAGAATGGGTGTCATTTCAGTTTCTGAATTCACCAGAGCACAAGTTCATCTTTGATTTTGGCAATTCTGTAGCCATGATCAGAATCAATCAATCCATATAACAGATTCACCACATGATTATCAATTTCAACCATTAGGCCTACTAAACACTTCCCATGAATGCTCTGAATCAACTGAATTTAGGCAAATATTTAGAATAGCATCCTTTTATCAAGGATTGATTTTGAATTTAATTTTTTAATTTTATTTATTTATTTATTTGAATTTTTAAATTTTTTTAAAAGTTCCTCTAAACACTTGAGGAAATGTAAATGTGTCCTAGATATTACATATAAATGCATTTACATGGGAAGGCAGAGACCTTTCACTTTAAAAATCAAGTGGCAAAATAGCAAGTAAGGTATGATTTCATTCTAAGAACCAAAATACATATATATGCATAATTGGCTAGGGATCTGGAAGGATATACAACAAAAGGTACATAGGAATCCTCTCTGAATAATAAAAATAGTGTTTCATATTCTTATTTTTTGCTTATTTGTATTTTTAAATTTTCTATAATACACATATACTGTATTTGTAATCATAAAAGATTATTTTCAATAAAAAAAAACTCCTCTTACAGTTGAAAATAGATTTATTTCCTGCTTCTAGCTAAGTACAACATTCAGAATAAAATGTTAGAACCCACTAGAAAGCCAGAAATGTGGGAATAGCCTCCACTTAAGGAATATAAGTTTAAAAAGAAAATCTCATGGGGAAAAAGATGCTTCTGCAAGATTTCCCTGCCCAAGTTTGCCAGTTCAAAGACTTAACACATTTTGCATAAGAATTTAATAAATACATAGACTTTAGGATTGTTTACGAAAACCAAATTCTACTCTGATCATTTTGTTTCATGAAACTCTCTAGGCTGCAACTCTATATCCTCATGTCTGCTTAGAGCATTCCCTTTAAAATATAACAGCTAGAGGAACTAGTGATATATAGGACATTTTTTATATTTTGGTAAGCCTGAAATATTCATCTGTTATACTTAAATATAAAAGTAAATTATTCATTGACCACTTCAGCTATAATGATTCTAAAGCAGCTGTTATTTACCTAGGCAACAGTCCTCATATTAAAATAATTCTCTGAATCAGCTCTTGGCTCCGTGCTGCTACTCCTTATGTTTAACAGATAGATTGTATCAGCTCCAAAAAAGCACTATGAGCCAAGGAGTAAATAACCATTTTCAAAAGCATAATAATATACCATAGTTATATTATAGTTAGAGATACGATGATCAGGTAAATAATTAAAAGCGACAAGTCTAAAATCAAACAAAATGATCCCAAGGAAACAAAAGGCACTTTTATGTCACCTTTCCAGCATTATATGTACGTATAAAGAATATATATATATATATATATATATATATATATATATATATATGAGCCCCAAAAGAAAAAGTAGTATAGAAATAAATTATATAGCTGCCCTCTACCTTCCAAATTAAAGGTTTTTAAAGGTTTCCACCTAGAAATAAGTAAAACAAAATTGACTGTGCCAATCCTAAACACACTCCCCTCCTCAACATTGATAAAAGATTTTCTTGCTTTTAATGACTCATACAATTATATGACATTTGAAAACCAGAACACTGAAAGCCTATATGTGTTTATGTGTTTTCAGAGTAGGTGGGAAATTTGGTGGGGGGGGGGGGGGGAGCGCACATTGATGGGCTCTCTGGTAGAACTCTTCTGGGTCCTTGAATTCCATCCATATAAAGATAAACGGGTCAGTGGATTCTGGTTCCGCCATGGCACTGTGAGTCCACTATAGCCTAGCCCTCCTAATGTTTACAATTAAAAACTCTGATAAAAATATGAGAGCTGGAAGGAACTACCTGAATGCTGTGAAAGTAACAAAAGCAAGTGGCTCTGGGGGTATGGGTGAGTTTTCCATTTGCTTTCTTTTCTCATGCCGCTTTATCCTGAGGACAGGACCCAGTTTCAGAGCAGTGTGTGCTATAGGGAGCTAAACGTCCAATAGAAACGTGTCTTTTCTATCCCGAGGAACCAGGAAATGTTAAGCCTACGGGGTGGAGTGAGTGGGAAAAATTCCCAAAGAGGAATGAAGTATAGAAAGAGGTTCCCTAATTCTGTATATTGGCTCCATCTACCATCTGAGCCAAGCATGCAAGGTACAGATGTAGCAAAAGTTTTGAGAATTTTTTGTCTTAAGTAGGCTTCATGCCCAGCATGGAGCCCAATGAGGGGTAGAGCCCAACACTGGGCTTGAACTCACCACCCTGAGAGCATGACCTGGGCTGAGATCAAGAGTCAGAGGCTTAACAGAATGAGCCACCCAGGTGCCCCAAGGCTTTGAGAATTTAAATGAGATATGAACCACCTGCACAAGTTGCAATCTAATCCCTGAACTATATATGTGCAGGACAAAGTGGTACAGCAAAAGCTTGTATGAATTAACTGAGACTTAAACCACTGTCCACAAAGGTATGAAGAACTTAGGTCAGAGCCTAAATGGGTTGATTACCTGCTAAAGCAAAACCATCAATATTCTCCTAAGGATTATAAAAAGCTCAGACAGAACCCATATAATATTACATTGACAATGTTCAGAATACAATCTGAAATTACTTGACAACCAAAAAAAAAAAAAAAAAAAGGAAGATGTAATCAATTCTTAAGGGAAAAACAACTGATAGATGCCAACCTGAAGATCACCTAAATGGTGAAACTACCAAAGACTTTAAAGGAGCTACTATAGGGCACCCAGGTGGCTCAGTCGGTTAAGTGTCCAACTCTTGATTTCAGTTCAGGTCATGATCTCACAGTTCATGGGATTGAGACCCACCCATGTCGGGCTCTGCACTGACAGCACAGAGCCTGCTTGGCATTCTCTCTCTCTCCTTCACACTCCCTATCACCCACTCACGTGCACACTCTCTCTCTCAAAATAAACAAATTTTAAAAAAGAAAATAAAAAATAAAGGAGCTATTGTAACCATGCTCCATGAGGTAAAGGAAAACACATTTGAAATGAATGAAAAGACAGAAATCTCAGTAGAGCAATAGAAATTAACAACAACAAAACACTCCCATTTGGAAACTTTAGAACAGAAAAATACATTATCCAAAATTATTTAAAAATTTTTCATTGGATGGGTCCGATAGAATGTAGATAACAAAGCAAAGTGAAGATAGATCAAAAGCAATTACCCAAACTAAAGAACAAAGAAAAGATTGAAAAAAAATGAACAGTTTCCAGATCTTTAGGATAATATCAAAGAGCCAAGGATTAGAATTCTACAAACCCATCACTAAACAAATAAATGAAGTTAACAAGGTACACAGATCAAGGTTAATATACAGTATCAATTGTATTCTTTTATACCACTGGCAATTGGAAAATAAAATTTACAAAACTTCCATTTATATTATCACCATGGGGCACGTGCATGGCTCAGTTGGGTACACATCTGGCTTCAGCTCAGGTCATGATCTCACAGTTTGTGAGTTTGAGTCCTGTGTCAGGCTCTGTGCTGACAGCTCAGAGCCTAGAGCTTGCTTCAGATTCTGTGTCTCCCTCTCTCTCTGCCCCACCCATGCTTATGCTCTGTGTCTCTCAAAAATGAATACACATTAAAAATAAATTTATATTATCACCAAAAATCATAAAATACATAGGAATAAATCTAGCAAAAGATGACCAGGATCTGTACACTAAAAACTACAAAACCTTGCTGAAGAAAATTGAAGACTTAAATAAATGGAAAGATACAGCATACTCATGGATTAAAAACTCATTATTTTTAATTTTTTTAATGTTTATTTATTTTGAGAAAGTGAGAGTGAGAGAGAATCCCAAGCAGGCTCTGGAATGTTGGTGCAGAGCCCATCCTGGGGCTTGATCTCATGAACCATGAGATCATGACCTGAGCCAAAGTCAAGAGTCAGATGCTTAAATGACTGAGCCACCCAGGCACCCAAAAACTCATTATTTTTAAAATGGCAGTATACTTGTGCAAACTATATTCCATTTGATACCAATAACAATTTAAGCAGGGTTTTTATTTCATTTTTGTTTTGTAGAAATTGACAAACTGATTCTAAAATGTATATGACAATGCAAAGAATCTAGACCAATCAAAGGAATTAAGAAGGAGAATGAGAAAAGCAAAGTTGGAAGTCTTGCCTTACCTGATTTCAATACTATAAAGCTACAAAAACCAAGACAGTTTGGTATTAAAAAAGGCATACAGATAAATGCAACAACAGAATCCAGAAATAGATACATACATGTATCAATTGTTTGGTTGAGTGTGTGTTTACAAAAGTGTCAATTCATAGGGGAAAGTTATTTCAACAAATAATTACAAATTTTTATGTTTTATTTTATATTTGGGAGACAGAGAGAAACAGAGCATGAGCAGGGGAGGGTCAGAGAGAGAGAGACACACACACAGAATCTGAAACAGTCTCCAGGCTCTGAGCTGTCAGCACATAGTGCAATGGGGGGCTTAAACTCATGAACCACAAGATCATGACCTGAGCCAAAGTCAGACACCTAACCGACTGAGCCACCAGGCACTCCTCAACAATAGTTATAGATCAACTGGATATCTGTTTGGAAAAATTGAACATCTATTCTTACTTCACATCATACCCAAAAATTAACTCAAAAGAAGGTCAATGGCCTATGTGTAAACCTAAAATCATAAAACTTCTAGAAGAAAAACTTTGCAACTGTGGATTAAAAAAAATTTCCACCTGGAGCCTGTTTCCGATTCTTTTTCTCCCTCGCTCTCTGCCCCTCCCCCGTTCATGCTCTGTCTCTCTCTGTCCCAAAAATAAATTAAAAACGTTGAAAAAAAAAATTAAAAAAAAAAAAATTCCTAGATGAGACACCAAAACCACAAACCATAAAAGAAAAGATAGAAAATTGGACTTGATAAAAGTGTAAAACTTTTGTTTTTATAAGGCGCCATTAAGAAAGTGAAAAGGCAAGCCACAGACTGGGAGAAAACATTCACAACATTTATCAAAGGACTTGTACATGGTACTTATAAACAACTCTTACAATTCCATATGAAGACCAATCACCCAGTTTTTTAAATGGACTATTTGAGCAGACAACTAACCGAAGATATATAGAGATGGCCAATAAGCACGTGAAAAGATACTCACCATCATTAGTTATTAGGGAAATTCAAATTAAAACCACAATGAGTTACCATTATACATCCACTGGAGTGGCTGAAATGAAAAAGACTGAGCATGTCAAACAATAGCAAGGATGTGGAGTAAACAAAACTCTCCTACCTTCCTGGTAGGAATGTAAAATGGTACAATCAGTTTGGAATATATTTTTGTAATTTCTTAAAAAGTTAAAAATATACCTGCCACAAGACTAAGACATTCTACTCCTGCACATTTAACCAAAAGGAACAAAGATGTCTTTTCCCACAAAGACCAGTACGTGAATGTTCTTGACAGCTTTTTTTTTATAATAGCCCCAAACTGGAAATAACCCAAATGTCCATCAACAAGTAAATGGGATAAACAAACTGTCATGTATCTACACAAAGGAATACAACCCAGCAATAAAAAAGGAATGATCTATTGAGGCATAAAATAGCATGGAAGAATCCAAAAATCGTTATGTGAAATGAAAAATTCAGGCAAAAAAAGAGTACACTACATACAAAGTAATCATTAGTGACAGAAAGCAAATCAGTGGTTGCCTGGGGAAAGGTGTGGAGGGAGAGACGGGTTAGAAAACGTACAGAGGCAACTTCTGAGAATGATGGAAATGTTTGTTGCATTGATTGTAGTGGTTACATGGGTGTATACATATGTCAAAACTGTTCAAATTGTGCAGTTCAGATATGTGCGTTGTACTGGACTTCAATTGCATCTCAATAAACTTGTACCAAAAATAAGAGGGGGGAGGGAAAATCCAACTTATTGACAAAGGCAACAAGTAGTTAGTTCATTGCTTCCAGCCATATGGTGAACTGGATAACCTAATCATCTCACTGCAAAACAGTTAGAAATGATTGATAAATTATTAACAAATATCCTGTGTATTAACTTCACTAAAAAGAAAGACACCCAAGTTTAGTCTACTCTGAAAGAGTTGGGAGAGAGGTTGCTGGTGCCTTAAGCAAGGGGCTTTGGTTTAGACAGGCGCTCAGGGACAGGAAGTTGGCTTGGATTTCGGACTGAGACTTCCCCATAATCCTGAAAGCAATGAAGGGCTACACCCTCAGTAAAAGGTTGGTCCAGGAAAACATTCTACTTGCTAGCCCAGGATGAAAATAAGGAAGCTCTTCTGCCTTGGAAAAGGTCTTCTCTGAGAACATGCCTATCCTCATGTGGGCTCAGGGTTTGAATACATACTACCTCCACAGTCAGGTAAACCAAAGTAAAGAAATTAATCTAAAAGGTAGCCCAGGGGGTGCCTGGCCAGCTCAGTGGAAAAAGCATGTGACTCTTGATCTCAGGGTTGTGAATTCAAGCCCCACACTGAGTGTAGAGATTACTAAAAATAAATAAATAAATAAATAAATAAATAAACAAACAAACAAACTTAAAAAAATTTTTGAAATTAAAAAAATAAAATGTGGCCCAGGCTGAAAATGTCCCTGAAGCACCTGACGGGAAAGAAACACAAAACTTCCGTGTATGGTAAAATCTTGAATCAAGCCTCACAGGATGCACCCAATAATACCCCACTGGAAGTGAGCTCACAATACAAAACAACAAAATACACTAGAAACATAGAAAGGCAGTGTGTGTGCAAAGGTATAGCACTTGGGTTAACACTTTTGTTGCTAAAGAGTAGAATTTTTCTACGCAGAGCAAACAAGTAGGCCATAAAATCTCGTGCCTTTTTTCTCAGTGAGGACACACTTAGAACCCCATTAAAAAACCCCAAGTTACAGAATAATATATAATACATATAGCTTGAGACTTCGTTTTGAAGAAAAAATATAAAGATTATATATTTCTACGTGCATATAATATAGAAATATATACACCAAACTTGCTGGAGTAGGATTTGAGGAGGATTAACAGAGAATTTAAACACCTGTGCTTTGTTCAGATATTATTTTTTCTCTTTTGAAAATGAGCATTTGTAATTTATTTCAATAAAGGAAAATAAAGAGATTTTTGTGTGTGTGACAACAATGGCAACTATTTTTGTCACTGAAACAGACAAAACCCAATTTTCCAAGCGCAGTGCAACTGCTGGGTACAGAGAAGTCAAGCAGTAGATAGAGGAGGACAAACCCAGGGTTCTTTGAAAATCCTGTTTTTCACGCTTCTCTTCGTTTGGCGTTCTGTCACCTAAAACGTAATTATTCAGAGGCTGGTTTTCAGAAAGCGTCTCCTTCCGAGAATAATGCTCATTGAGAACAACTTGGAAATGATTCAAGAACTGACTGCAGGTCACAGTTGCCTTACGCGATAAACTTTATAGCCTCCCCCCAAAGAGATGGGATCACAGCATTAGAAAAGATGGTGAGATCATCTCCTTGCTTGTGCTTGGCTTAAATTTAATCAGGTAGTCAAAGAAATTCTAGTCTAAGCAGAATGATCGGCTGCATATAAAAACATATGAATACTAAAAGACTAACAACATTTTGAAGAATTGAGTTGTCTGAGATGTCTTGCTAAAAAAAAAAAAAAAAAAAAAGTCTTGTTTAAAAAGAAGATATCTTACCTTTATAAGCCATGGAGAATCACTTGCTATGTTCCAAAGTTAAAAACCTTCTTAGAGATAAAAGGCATATAAAATATTTCCAAGGCAAAATTTAAAAATCGAATAGTTAAGGAATTTTGGTCACATTGAAATTTAGTATCTGACATAATTCTAAACATAAGAATTATGAGATCAAGCTGATTCTAGTTTCCTGTTCACAAAATCATCCTCGGATTGGCCAAATTTGGGACATGTTGAGCATCAAAAATAAACAGGAACTATGATTGTAAGATACCAAGTGAATAAAAATCTAGGAGTCCATTGTAATATTCAAAAAAGAAAAAGGGAATGTTATAGCATGCTAGCTAATAAAGCTAGAGGGAAAGCTCTCTAGAAAACCATCATTTGGAATCCCTAAGTCTACAACTGGTTCAGGCAAGGATCATCAGTGTCAGCTAAATCCATCAAGTGGAAGGTTGGGAAGAATATCCATATAATATGGAAGAATCACCCACAAATACTAACCACTTGCAAAGAGGAAAAACACCTTTATAATGGAGAAATCTCTGCTCACCAACTTAATCAAGGGAATCACTCTTAAATTCAGTAATAGTACAGCAACCTGATATTGTTTCCCACTATGAAGCAATGAAAACACACAAGATTACTAGTGAGATCCTCTTGCCAAGAATGTTTAACCTGAATCCAATCAAGCCTTACTGGGTTCATGGGAAATAGAGGGACTAGATGTTAAAAGACAGCATCAGGAAACACCCAAATCCAGAATGTGGGCCCTTCTGCAAGACAACTGTCCTGACTTTAATAGCCCAATGTCATTTTTAAGAAAGGAGGGGAGACTATTCTAGGCTAAAAAGACTAGAGATCTAAAACCAAATGCAATATACTGACTGAATCCTGGCTGGGACAAAAGGGAGGAAGCTGCTGTTAAAAAATTCTGAAACAAATTGGAAAATTTGAATAGAGATTAAATATTCGATGATATTAAGAATTATTATCAGTTTTCCTTGTGTGATCATGATGTTGTAGTTATATACAAAAAAGTCTCCTTATTCTTAGGAAATACATGCTTAAGTTTCTGGATGAAATATCACAATGCCTGAAATTTACTTTAAAATAATGCAGTAGCATGGTGGAAGGAGGAGTGCCAAAATCTTTCTTTGATCTTTAAAATCAGCAATATGGTTTAACCTAATATATACAGAGTTAAAGCAGTATAGCAAAACGTTAGCAACTGCTGAATTGCTACACAGGTGTTCACTGTGCTATCATTTCCACTTCTCCATGTTGGAAAATTTTTTATACTAAAAAGTCGGGGGATGGGTGGAATTCTCAAAAATTATCTTCCTTAGAAAACATCTACCAAGGGGCGCCTGGGTGGCTCAGTCGGTTAAGCATCCGACTTCGGCTCAGGTCATGATCTCACGGTCCATGGGTTTGAGCCCCGCGTCGGGCTCTGTGCTGACAGCTCAGAGCCTGGAGCCTGTTTCAGATTCTGTGTCTCCTTCTCTCTGTGACCCTCCCCTGTTCATGCTCTGTCTCTCTCTGTCTCAAAAATAAATAAAAAACGTTAAAAAAAAAATTTTTAAAAAAAAGAAAACATCTACCAAATTTACTTCAAATTTTGAAGAAGTATCTTAACTAGTTTTTTTTTTAATGGGTATTTATTTTTATGGAGAGAGTGAGAACAGGGGAAAGGGACAGAGGGAGAGGAGGGAGAGAAGAGGGAGAGGAGAGAAGAGAGAGAGAGGGAGAGAGGGAGAGAGGGAGAGAGGGAGAGAGGGGGAGAGGGGGAGAGGGGGAGAGGGGGAGAGGGAGAGGGAGAGGGAGAGGGAGAGGGAGAGGGAGAGGGAGAGGGAGAGGGAGAGGGAGAGGGAGAGAGGGAGAGGGAGAGAGGGAGAGAGGGAGAGAGAGGGAGAGGGGGAGAGGGAGAGGGAGAGGGAGAGAGAGAGAGAATGAATCCCAAGCACGCTCCACAATCAGCTCAGAGCCCAATGCACTTGATCTTGGGACCAGGAAATAACCACCTGAGCCAGTCAGTTAAGCCACCCTGGCGCCCCTACCTTAACTATTCTAAAGAAGTGGTTTGCTTTCCCTCATTTATTTACTCACCATTCATTCGAAGACTACACCTAAAACCTGCTTTAATTATTGCAAATATTCTAATGCTAGAATAGAAACAGAAATACCAAAATCATCAGCACAAGATTTAGATGCGTAACTGGTTTTATACCCAAATAACAAACTTAACAGCAGTAAAACAAATTGTTTATTACAGCATAAAATGCGTTATATTAAATTTACACAATGATATATAAAAACACATACTGTTTATATCAAACAGTAATTTAACATCAATAGAAATATAAAAAACACTACTCATGCACAAAACATGCATATATTGGTATTAAAAAAACAGCTTTACACAATACTGTTTACCAAAAAAAAATTTTTTTTAAAAAAAGCCCTTCCAGACAGGGTCAGTGGTCCAATCTGGACTGGATTGCACTAATATGTTCGGGCCAATGTTCAGGTGGCACAGTGTTCAGTGAGCAATTCTGGGCTTGGAGTCGCACTCAAAGGTTATGTCATTAGAAGTGAATTTTTCTGTACCCAAGGACCAAAATGTTATCCCAAAGGCAAGACCTTCCAGCAAGAAATGGCTGGATCTGCTGCAACTCAGAGAGGAGGAGAAAGGCATCAAAATGTTGGCTAATCGGCCCTAAAAGGGTAACTGTAACCAGGGCCTAGGCACCAAGTGCGGCAAAAGTTTTAGTGAATCCTTTTAAGGTTATTACCAGCCTCCCTTATCCAGGTCACCAGCTCTGGATCTAGGGTCTGGTCTTCGAGTTCTGAGTCCAGTTAACCAAACAGTTCTGGGAAGAAAACAGAATGGGGATACAGCTAAGAAAGGGAGACGATATAAAAAATTCCGGAAAACAATGACTGTCCGTCGTACCTACTTCACACACTTGTATGTGATGCCTCTCAACCGGAAAACTCTCGTGGAGACACTGCCCTAAAGACCCAAGAAGCAAATGTATGTCCTAAATTCCATCCACCTGACCTTCAGGTCAAAAGTAATCTGAATCTCATCCCAGTAAGACTTGAGCATCGAAACCTGCGCCTTCACCGATGCTCAGAGTATTTCAAATAAAAATCACCTGCTACCACAAAACTCGTTCACTACCACCACCAGCAAAACTTAGTATTTACTCCTAACCAGCAAAACATTCTTTACCTTCCATTAAAGGCACTAGTGTCCCTACATGATGAAGACGAGACATAATTTACCTCAACAAAAGGAAAAGCATTCCAGGGAACTGTCACACAGAAAAAGAAGCCGCCACCTTGCTCCTGGGTAACTAGACAACAGCCCATCCTCCCCCCACCCCGCCCCCCCCCACCCCCACAATGATGTCCCTCAAACGGTCGTCATCAGTTTCAGGGAGCCGGACCGAAAGCGGAGGATCTTCTTCTTGAGGTTATGGGAAGCCTTGATTTTGACAAAGGTTTTCGTGGGGTTGCCGTGGAGGTCTGGGCCTGCGACCGCCTGGATGGGGAGAGTCTGCACGAACTGGGACCAGATGAGGCCCCCGCTCTCCTCGGAGTCACTGGAGCTCGTGCTGTCGCCCGCGAACTCCCCCTCGCTCACGCTGGACTCGCTGTCCCCGAAGCAGTTGGTGGTGTAGTTGCTGCGCTCGTCCTCGCTGGTGTCCAGCACGGTGGAGTGGAAGAGCGACTCGCACTCGGCCGAGTACTCCGAGTCGCTGGCCACGTAAGCGTAGGGGCTGGCGTAGGGCAGCGGCACGGCGGCGGGGTACAGCCCCACGTGCTCGCGCCGGCCGCGCCGCGACCGCCGCAGGGCCTCTTCCAGGGACACCTCCGCGGCCGAGCGCCAGCGCCGCGAGTCGGTTCGCTTGTGCTTGGGCTTGGCCACCAGCGCCTCCCGGCCGTGGCCGTGCGCCCTGGCCGCCCCCGCCCTGTGGCCCCCAGCCAGCGGCCGGCTGGGGAGGCCCGCCTCGGGCTGGCCGCCCCCGCCCTTCCTGCCCCGCGACGAGGCCTTCCTGAGCTTCTTATTTGTATCCACGTCGTCGGGGAACCGGCACTTCTTGCCGGCCGCGCGGCTCTTCTCCCTCACGGCGGGCAGCGCGCCGTCCGGCCCGTGGAGGGCCTGGGCCCGGTGCTTCGGGCCGCAGCCCCGCGGCCCGGCCGCCGTCCGGGCGCCGCGATGGGGCCGGCCGCCGGGCTGCGGGCCCGGGCCCGACTGCGCCTTCACGGGGGGCGCTTCCTCCAGGCTCTGCGAAGAGGAGCCCTCGCTCTTGAAATCCAGCGCGGGCCGCTCCTCCACCGCGAAAGCCGCGGCCAGCAGCGCCGCGGGGGCGACAGGGGGCGCTGCCGGAGGGGCGGGCGGCAGGCCGCCTTTCTGGGACACCTTTTTCAGTGGCTGCCCAGCTTTGTTCTCCTGCGGCGGGGCCGGGCCCCTCCCAGGGCTCTCCTTCGGAGAGGCAGAGAGGACCTGAATGCTGTCTCTGGGGGAGTCCCCCGTCACAGCGGCGGGCCCCCGAGCGTGTTCCTGCGAAGCTGGCTTGGCATTCTTGGGCAGATGCTTACTTGGAAGTTCAGTGGCAGCGCCCTCCGGCGGGGACAACCTCTTGCTTTCCAGTGGTTCTGCCTTTGAGTCTTTGGACCACTGCTTCGGCGGGGAGAACGTCCCACTGTCCAAAGAAGGGCCTCCGCCAGGGGGCAAAAGCACCTGTTTGGGATTCTTAAGGTTCCCGCTGTTGCCCTGTAAGACGCCCCCGGTCACTCTGACACAAACGCTCCCGTTCCTCAGAAGCCCCTTCGTGGGGTCAGCGTTCACACTGGTTCTTGGTTTGTTGGTCCTTACGGGGTGTGTTTTTTTCTGGACCAGGCTCAGAATGTAGCCGTCCATTTTCTTACTGGACGAAGGATGGGGAGCAGACCACAAACTGCTTGGAGATGGTAAGGAAGTGGCTGTCTTGATGGCGTCCGGCTCAGATCCATCACAGATGTCACCGGCATGGTTACCAAGCCTCTCCTCTTCCCTCAGAGGGTTGCCCGTCAGGCAAAGGAGAAACATGGGGCTCTGCACGGCCACGGCGTGAAGCGGACTGGGATAGCGATACACATCGTTCCCGTTTTTAGACACCAGATCACACTGGTACTTGGGATGCACATCTGCAATGACACCAAGGGAATTAAATTGTGATGTAGAGGGGGAACGGCAAACCGCCCCTGAGGCCTGGTCTTCGCAGCGGCCTTCTTTGTATTCCAACCGTCCTATGAGATCTGAAAAACATTTAAAGGATACACTCTGAAGAACTGAATCGGTCAGCACCAGCTTGACTCAGGCCAATTTCTATGAAAACACACTCACTGGGGGAGAGACAGAATGCTAAAGAATCAACAACTATTCCTACAAGCTGTTCTAGGTTTTTTTTGTCTTGTTTTGTTTTTTAATGTTTATTTTTGAGAGAGAGAGAGCGGGGGAGGGGCAAAGAGAAAGGGAGACAGAATCCGAAACCGGTTCCAGGCTCCAGGCTGTCAGCACAGAGCCCAACGCGGGGTTCCAAGTCACGAACCATGACGTCATGACCTGAGCCAAAGTCAGAGGCTTAACTGACTGAGCCACCCAGGCGCCCCTTTTTTAAAAAGAATTTTTTTAATGTTTATTTATTTTTGAGAGACAGAGAGAGAGAGAGCAATCTGCTCTACAGCCCATACTATTGGATGAGGGAAACAAATATTTAACAAAGATATTTGTAGCAAGATATGATACATCCTCCATCCTCCGAGGGAAAAATATTCAGCCATTAAAAATCCTTTCAAACTATTGAATAATACGGGGATATGCTTTAAAGGTTAGTGAAAAGCATGATATAATACCAGACTATGATTACAATTTTAGCCAGACTATATATGTGAAGAAAGAAAGTCTGAGATGAAGCACCCCAAGATGCCAGTACCAATGCAGTGTAGTGAGAAAGCAAGTGAGATTTACTTTCTTCTTCGTTTTCTATTTTCTAAATTTTCAGTAAGTATGCACTGCATTTATAACTAGGAAAAAAAACCCTTATTTTTTGAGTCATTCTTTCTCTGGGCCCTCTGTGTTCTATTCTTGGTTTCCTTTTGAAATACTGCAGATAAACTGTACTTTCTCTGAGCTTTCTCCTCATATTCTTTTTTTTTTTTTTTTTTTTTAGGCTCAATTCTTAATGACATATGTTCGAGTATAACAGTCAGTTGAAAGGTCAAAGAAACTGATCAAATTTCACTGGAGAGTAACCAAACGTAAATAATAATCACTTTATATTTTTAAGAATGACACTAAAAAATAAGGCAATATTTTTTAATTTTTTTTTTACATTTATTTATTTTTGAGACACAGAGAGACAGAGCACAAGTGGGAAGGCGCAGAGAGAAAAGGAGACAGAATCTGAAGCAGGCTCCAGGCTCTGAGCTGTCAGAACAGAGCCCGACGTGGGGCTCGAACTCACAAACTATGAGATCATGACCTGAGCCGAAGTTGGACGCTCAATCAACCGAGCCATCCAGGCGCCCCAATAAGGCAATATTTTTAACTGGGAAGGAATTCTTGATACGGTTTTAAGAGATTGAGCTGTTGTATTAATGAATAAATTTTCACATCTCAAAAATGTAAATGCCAAAATACAATGAAATCAAGCTTTCTTGCTGAATTAAATGATTTTGATGTCTTTCCTTGGTGACTGTTGTAAATATCAAATCCCTTTAATGAACTTAGAGAAAATCAAAGTTTTTATCACTACTTAAGATATCCTGTATTATATTTATTCACTCAAATATTGAAAACTTACTATGTGCCGGATTCTATGTAAATTATTTAAGGGAAAGCTCCATGACCTTCAATGATAATTAGAAGTCCTGGGGAAAAATACAGTCTGGACCCAGTAATGATACGATTCATTTGTAAAGCAAAGATTATTATAATATAAAATGTGCTGTGTCCCTACCCCCCACCTCCACTCCCAATAGCTTACAGCAACAAGGAGAAGAAACCTTTCTAGCTAATATCGTCGCTCATCTTTCCTCCTATACTACCATATACTCGCCCTACTTAAAGCATTGCCCTACATTTACCCACACTTTACTATTCTGTCCCTTTTCCCAACTTACAGTTAAGGAACAAGACAGACATCTCAGTCTCCAAGGCCCAGTACAACTGTCTCAATTATGTGAAGATGTGGCATTTGGGAGATCAGGAGTCTGTCTTCAAAGAAAACCTATACCAAACGCCTTTAATGGGTTTTAAAGTTTCCCTCTGAAACCAGATCTGCAGAGTGAAGGGGAGCAATTACCAATGAACTTGAGGCCTAGACACTCTAGATAACACAGATGTGTGCTTCCCCAAATGATTGCTGCTGACAGCACAGTGTACAAACTCAAAGACACCAGCCACTTAGCAGCCTCAGTTGTTTGGCGTTATGTTTGCATTGCTTGGATCTCAAAAGTTCAGCCTTAGGCCCAAGTGGAGAACACAGACAAACCAAGGGTGCGGTGACTTGCGCTATAGCACCTACAGCTCTCCATATCCTCTCTGCTCTTCTGAGGAATCACAGTAAAGCAAAACTAAGAAAGGAGTCCCAAGTTTCAGCAACAATTCTGCCATTCAGAAAATGAGGAGCCCCTGGAGAACTGTTTTATAAAACCAAATTCCTCCTCTGTTCAATGAGAAGGTTGAACACAGAAATTTCTGAATTCCTAGTGTGGTGGGAAAACATGGACCTGACAACTGGTCCTGAGCTTGAATCCTGCCTCTGCCACTCGCTAGTATATTAACCTTAAACAATGAACCTGTTAATTAACCTAACTAGACCTCATTTTTCTGACATACAAACGGGAGCTAACAAGACTTGCACACCCTGCAGAACTACTGGGAGGATTCAAAGGAGATAAATATATGCAGAGCATCCAGTACGTGTTTGACACATAGTGGAAATGCAGAAACTTCCAATACCGACAAGAGCATGACTCTCTCCTGAGGTCACTCCAAGGATAGCCCAAAGTGGAAACAACAGCACATGGCCTACGGGAATCTCATCCCACCCACCTCCTAAAAGAAAAGACAAGCTGCCATCACGCAAGACATTCTGGAGAATGTGGAGGGACCACTGCTCCCTGAAGTGCCAAGCAGCCTGACAGACATATTTAACTTACTGTAAGCTTTAGCTTTAAATGATTATAAAAAAAGAGATCCAAAGTGGCTTTCCAAAGAAATACAAACAAGTCAAACTCACAGCAAAGGCTCACAAACAGAGCTCAAGACCTATAATATTGGGACAGGATTTCTAAAGAGAAGCTGTCTTGCTACCATCACAATATAAAGCTATGTCATGAAACGTAGCAAGTTGATGAACTTCTCTGACCTTTTGTTTTTCTGTCAGTAGAAGGGGTTAAAGCTAGATAACCGTTAAGGGCCTTTCACCTTTTCCAGCTAAAAATGTCTATCAATTCTAAAAAGTCTTACCTGCAGATTTGGGGCAACCATCTGAGATAGTCAAGGTTGCCTCCAAGGGGCTGCAAAAGCAGGTGCTGGAATGACAACTGGATAAACACTCACTGAAGACCGAGTTAGAGGAATTGGAAAGGGATCCTGAAGCCCCATCACTCAGCTCATAAAACCCTACAAATAAAAACACCATTTGGAATTAAGATCATGTCAAGCAATAGCATACATTTGTGTTTAAAAGGAAAAGGGTTAATCATCTAGAAAAGGTAGGAAGGGGACACTGGTGGGGTGGGGAGCGATTCTGGTTCACTGGATTTAGTGTGAATTTCAAGTTTTATTTCAAGTAATCCTTAGGAAAAGGCAAAGAGCCCATATCTATGGATACATTTCAAAGCTACTCTCACCCTCAAACTGACCTGCCTTTTTGACCCCACCTTTAAAGATGTGCAAGGAAAGAGACTTAGATCTGTCAAAGCCCCAACTTTATCATGACCGTTTCAGAAAGAATAATTTGAAGAAAAAAATCTATTTAAGGAGCCAAATGGCTTAAAAGAAGAAGAAGAAGAAAAAAAAAACTTTTGAAGTGGTCTCAGGAAGTTGAAGTGTGACTAATTTTCTAGCCCAGTTCTGACTTTCTCAAGTTTCAAAGGAGGACTGCTCTTCCAGAAATTTGAATAGAAGCTTTTATTTTTAAACTCAGGAGACTCCAGTCAGATCAATCTCATTATTAGAAATTTGGTCATCTGGTTTTATTTCCCTCTCATACAACTGAATGGCAGACTGCTTTTTTTTATTCTCTCTGCACTAGAAACAAACTCCATTGCCTTTTGCAGGTGTGGGAAAGTTAAACAGTGGAATGAAGTAGAACTCAAGTGCAGAATTCTGTCCTAGTGTCACACACTCACCTGAGCTGGGCCGACTGTCTGTCTCCAGGTGCTCTTCAGATGTCTTTTCTACATCCAGTCTCAGGTCACTTATCTGCTTGTCAAGTTCTTGCAACTGATTCAACAAACCAGCATCTCTTCTCCTCAAACAATTCTGATTGGGGGGGGGGGGGCAGAAATGAACACATTTTGGTGACAAAGAATCAGAAAGTCTGCTCTAAGTACTCAAATTGCCATTTGGAAAGTTCACTAAATCTTCCAAAACCAAAACTTTTACTGGATGACCTGAAATTAAAAAAACAAACAAACAAACAAACAAAAACACACAAAAAACAAAACAAAACAAAAAAACCTTCAAGAATATGTCCTATGTTTCATTTCACTTTCTCACATTTTGCGGTGCTATAAAATTTCTTCATAAAAACAGGACTTGCTTTTTGTTTCAACTTATACAAACTCACTTTGTATAGGTTAAGGATAAGAAAACACAACGAGGTTCTTTTAAATCCTCTATGTACACCCAATTTCTTGCAAAACAGTGCTTCACAGCAGACCCTTTAATTTGAAGTCAGAGTGTAACAGATTCCCTACAATACACTATACCCTTACTTAGGTGAGATTTTCTGGCCAAATGTCCTGCAGAGTTTTGTCTTCTCTTAGTTGCTTTGTGGGGTTTAATCAGTCTTAGGGCCTTTGAAAGCGAGAAACGAATACTAATAGCCAGTGCCAAGTATAATGTGAGCTAGCAAAATCCAAAACCCTCAAGGGAAGGTCCATCAAGATTTGAACTCAACTCAGGTTTCCAAAGATGACAGATCTGTAGTGCTAACTCACACTGCCACCTAGTGCTTCCTATTGCTGGAAAAGCAAAAGGACTAAAAAGGCATCTGGTTCAAATCGCGAATGCCAAGTCTACAAATGAAAATAGTACCACAAACACTGACTGGACTGAAATTCTCCTGACATGCTGCCTTGCTCCCCTCCAGGGGACAACAGGAATGTGCCACTCACAATCTTGAGATTCGTGAAGACAAAAAGGCGCTATTGTAAAAGACAATGCACAAAAATGTCAATGACAAGGCATCACCAGCAAGAATGGAGTCAAACCAATGTTACATGCACATCTGGTCGGCGACCAAAGAAAAGGTAAAATGCCAAATAGGTATTGTACAAAGCAGGATACATCCTTGAAAAACAGATGTAACAGGAGTATCTATTCCTCCTGTCTGTCCTTTGATTTAAAAAGCTTGTAGACAAAAACCTTATATGCCTTTTGACTACAATGAGTTTCTTCAGGAGAAATGAACCACAGTAAAAGTACTGTGATGCTGAGAGACAGAGAGGGAGAGACTGGAGAGAGAAATTATCTGAAAAGAGATAATACAAGAAACCCTTTGACAACCACACGGCATCACTATGTTCGCTGTTGTAGGAGGAGGGACGTTATCTAGCATGCGTCTAGTTTCAGACAGTATCACATGGCCAAAAAAAGATTTTTTTTCTCTCTTTTCAAAACTACATTTTTGAGGTCACCGTAACAAAGCTGCCGCCATTATTCTGAGGCGGGGTCAAAAGCTGTTCATCAATACATTAAGCGCCAAAGTTCTTTTCCTTCCCCATTAACGAAGATGGCACAGGATGGCTGGCTGAGACGCTGACGGAAATCCAGTAAGATAAACGCTGTCTTAAGAGCAGGATCTCTCTTCTTCCCCCTCCACCACCAGTCACATAAAATATGAGGGGACGGGGCACTTTCCCCAGCCAAATTTCTATCATTTGCATCTGTGTTAGCTGCTTCATACAAAGGGCTTCTATATGAAATTAAGCAGCAGCCCGGGCAAAAGCTGGCATGCGGGGGAGAGCCCTGGGAGTGGCAGGGCGCCCTACGTGAGCTTCCGCGTAATCGTAAAATTCTGCATTGGACAGTTAACCTCGCCACAAGCCCCCTCCTCGGCTTTTGTCCCTTCTCGGCGGGAGGACACGAAGCTAAGACCTCCAAAAGATAGGGTATTTTAAAGGAGGGTTTGCAAACATTCGGGGAGAGGGGCGTTGCATTCGTCGAAGTGGAGAGATTTGAAGGTTACAACCAGGCGACTCCAAGAATCCCGAAGGCAGAGCGGGAGGGGAGGGCTGCCACCCCTCCCGGCAATCCGCGCGGGGTCGCCAGCCCCTCACCTGACACAAAGCGGGGACACGCCAGGAACGCGTGGGCGACGGCGGCCCACGCGCCGCGCGCGCCCACGCAGGAATGGGGGTCCCGGAACGTGGAGCGTCTCCCCGGCCAGAGGCGCCCTCGCGCCCACCCCCAGGCCACCTGCCCGAACCCCAGTCCCCGTGCAGGGACAGCCGTGCCCCTTCCTCCAGGCACCGCTTACCAACTGCTTCCGCAGCAGCAAGATATTCTCTTCCAAGAACTTCTCCTCCAGGCGGCTGCGCTGCGCCGCCTCCCCCGGCAGCTCCCCAGCGCGGGGCGCAGCGCTCCCCGCGCCCCCGGCGCCACGCAGGGCACCCCGGACCAGCAGCTCCTGGCGCTGGCGCAGGTACTCCAGCTCCGCCAGCCCGGCCAGCGTGGCCTCCTGCCGCTCCCGGGTGCGCTGCCGCTCCGTGTCCGCCTCGCCCTTCTCCCGCCAGCGCCCCTCGGGCTCCGCCGCGCGCGGCTCGCCCCGGGCCGGCGCCTGCGGCTCCAGCTCCCTCGCCGTCCCGGCCGCACTCGGCTTCATGGCCCCCACCCCTGCAGGAGCGCCCGTCACCGCAGCCGGGCCGCCCGGGCGGAGGAGCGGGCGCTAGGGCTGCGGCCGGGGGCTCATGCCGCCCCCGAGTCGGGGCGCAGCGACGGGGCGACAGCCAGAAGCGCCCGGGACCCGCTCGCGGCCGCGGGCTGCAGCCGTCCGGGCCCGGGCGGCGCCGTCCGCTGTCGCCGCGCGTCCCTCGCCGCGGCCCCGCAGCTGATAACGCCCTGCTCGGCGCTACGTCACGCGCGGCGGCCCGGCAAACCCCCGCCTGGCGCCCGCCTCCCCGCGCCGGCCCCTCCGCTCCGAGGCCCGCTCCCCCAGGCTTCCCCCTCTCCTGTCAGGGGCGCCGCTGGCGCTCAGCGCCGGCCTCCTCCTCGCTGGGCCCTCCCCGCTCCTCCCTCTCTCCTCCCCCGCTCTTCCCGCGGGCCTCCTCGCCCCCTTTTCGGGTTTACTGCACCCAATTTTTTGCCTCGCTCCTTATTGGTTCTTTTCCCCTCGCACAAAGCAAGGGGCGAGCGCCTCGAGCCCCAGCATCCTGTTACAGTCGGCCTCGCAGGCAGGGTCGCGAAGGGACGCGGCAGTTGGGCTCCCCAGAGAACTTTCTGAAACTCGACCGAGTTGCAGCACACAATCTTAACCCTTTCCCCCCACGTCCACTGTTCACATCCACTCACACCGATTTCGCTTTCTTTCACCTTGCCGAGCAAGGTACTGAGAGTGCATTCAAAGACCATTTCTTTGGCTCCGCTCTGTAAAGACAGGCAATACCCAAAGCACAGTGCGATGTCGTTCTAAAACTGTCTCAGTCTTAGTTTTGTTGCTGTTTTATCTTTTCACGAAAGGCATATAAAATTAGGCAGGAGGATGTCGCTGTAAAGCCAGGGGTTGCATCCATTCTTTCACAAGCCTGGGGTTTCATGTGTGTGCGCGCGCGCGCCTGCGCGCTTTGGTTTTTGTTTGGGCTTTTTATTGTTGTTATTTGCTATCTTGGGCAAACACAAGAGCTCAGACTCCGAAATCAGGCTGTCTGAATGTGAATCCTGTTCCAGCCTTGACTAGCTGTGCAAACAAGTTACTTCGCCTCTCTATGCCTCTCTTTCCCCAACCGTAAAATGGAGCTACTAACAGAACCTGCCTGTTCTAAGAATTACATTATATAAGTATAAGCAATATACTGTTATAAGTATAAGTAATGTACATTACTGTTATAAGTAATATACATTATATAATATGTATTTGTGGGGCGGGGTGAGCGTGTGCGTTTACAACGTGGCAAGCTCGTAGATAGTAAGGATTATATGAGTTGTGGCTTCTCTCCCCCCCCTCCCCCCCCCCACTCCAGAGAGACCTATAAACTTTCCCCCTGAAGTAGCATTTGTGGTATGGTCACCTCTGTCCCTCTTAGACACAGGGAATTTCAGTGGGATAGAGAGGTCTGGAAATGCCACTAGCTGGCTTGTCTATGGAAAAGCAACGTATCTGTTTTAAAAAGCAATACATCAAAAAGCCTCATAAATTAAATCCAACAAGTTACAATCTGCTGAAGTTCAGGCAAAGTGCTGTGTGAAGGAATGCATCCTATATCATTATGTCAGACTTGACCACCGCTGCCCAGCTGCCCCTTCTACCCTGTGTGGTCTAACCCTCCCTCCAAGATCAGTTCACTTCCCTCTTCTGCACTCTGGTTAATTGCATGAATATCTGATTCTTACCAAATGCTATTTGTTTGGTTATTTATCTGGGTGTGTACATACATATCTATGTATGTAGGGTTTTATATGTATTTCTTCTCTCCAATTATGTTATAAAAATTGCCTGAAGGCAGAGACTGTTTTAATACCCTCTTAGTATTACCATACTCAAAACAGTGCCTTGCAAGGATCCAACTGATGTTCTCTACAGACTCAAAAAAATGGAGGTTGATTGTAAATTGTTTCTACCTTAACATACTACCTAAATTAATAGCACCCATTTAATCTCTGCGACAAGTAGAATCAACTCAATACTTACTAAAAACAAAACAAAACAAAACAAAAATACAAAAGTTCCCTTGCCACCCTCCACTGACCTCTCCATTGCTGTCCCTCACAGACATAAAAGAAACTATAACTACAACCATGATTCATAATTAACAAGGTTGTTTATCAGGTCTAAAAACAGAATTCTGTTCAAGTGTTCATCAGCATACAAAATCACTTCTATTCAGGTCACCTCTTCTTTATGCCAACTGTGTGCCAAACACTTTTCTCGGTAACACAGGAACTAATTTTCTTCCATAACTTCAGTGAGGCGCTGAGGAATAATGACAGATCCTGCATGCCAAAGGCCACTCACCCACGTCCTCATCATTGTCTCATTCTATTAATTTCTAAGCAAGCTTCCTGCTTTCTAGCTCTGAATTAGATTCCTTTTGGCTGGGTGGAGTCTATTATTGTGGCCTGGGTTATGTCACACATCGACAACTATATTTATATAGTTGAGGGGGGGAGAAAAGCTGAAACATGTTTTACACCCTACTAATAAATCTTGCTGGAGCAGACAGACAAGTCGCTGTGTCTCGGAACCTCCCCCCCATCCCACCCTCTCCCCACCAAATGCCACTTGGAGCTGGCTCATTAGTCCCAAGCAAACCATTTGCCATAACAGCTTGTACATCTCCATGAAAAAGTGTTCCCAGCTAGTTTAAGTATTAAAACTAACCTATTCAAATGGTTCCACCAGTAAAATGGTCACAAATAGGAAAAAGAGGTTATGCTTTCCAAAGTATCCATTACACATTAATAAATAATGCTGTTCATTCACATGCCAATTAAAACAAACTTGGGCCATCAAGTGAAATTAGAAGCAAGGAGCTCAATGCTGGAGCTCTTTGTTTGTGTAGGTTGTTTTGTTTTGTTTTTTTCTGAAAACTCCCAATGTCATCAGATTAAGTGTGACTAGCTGGGTTGCCCCTATTCTCTTCTTAACGGCCAAATTTTCTCCTCTCCAGTCTAGGCCTGGCTTTTCCTTCCTCTTTGATTCTTTGTTTTGGTGGCAGGTATTCCGGAGGCAGTTGAAGGTAATCACCCACAGCTCACAGGTCCCTTCTGCTGCCAGAAGGATCTCACTTCCTCCTACTGTTTTGATTTTTCTTTCTCTACTTTTTAAAGCAGGTGCTGGGTGCTTCTTCCTCCACGGATGCTACTTTGTTATCTCCTTTCTAGTATTGGTCAGCCCTAGTTAGTTCTTTTGCTTCCACGCCCCACCCAAGCCTCCGTTTCTCAGAAAAGCTGTTAGTCCCCAGTCTGAGAGTGTGGCACTCAAGATGGAGTGGATCTGCCACCTGGGGCACCTGGGGGGTAAGATTAAAGTTGCTAACATGGAAAAGTCTTGACTCAATATGTCGTAGTTGGGTAGTTTATGCTTCAACATATTTCCTGGGCACAGCCAGGAAGAGTCCCTCAGATCACACAGTCTGACCCTTTGCCCTTGGGCAGAACCCTCCCACCAGCACCCCCACCAAAGTCTCAGAATCCTACAAATGCCTTCTCCACCAGTGAACATTCTACTGCAGCCGGGAAAAATAAGGAGCATCAATTGCACGTTTTGCTCTCCGGCAAAGCAACAAAATGATGCCTTGCAGCTTTTATGGCCAAACAAACACAAATGATGTAATTGGGAAAAGCTGTCTCCAAATAGGAGGGAGAAAAATAAAGGGCAATCCTTTGAGTTGGGGTGATGACCACCATTCGAGGGTCTGGGATCAAAGCTCCAGCCAGACATCAAAGCCCATTTGAGTCTAATGCCAAAAGAGCCACAGTGAATTAAACTTCATATATAAACTAATTATAGCTTGACCCCACAATCAGTCTTCAGTGAGCACATAGGGGAAAGAAAGCAGACATTGAAACAAAGGATCAAGAAAAAGGAAAAGTTGGTAGCAAAACTGGGCAACATCATGGCCCGGACCACTTTAAAACTCTTTTGAGGGCAGGGGGGAATCAGGGAATGGTGGTGGAAAGAGCAAACTTGTGACAATGCGGGTCTTGTTTGCAAGCCCATGAAACAGCTCTTTCCACCCTCACTGACTCGTGCACAACCACACACTTCATTACTCCTGGAAGAAAAGGTTATCTGTTAACTGTTTTAGCGTCGTTATAAAGGTTCCCTGTCGCCGGGTTTCTGTCGAAGAAGCACTGGATGATTCCATGAAGTTTGAGGGTGAGTTCTTCAGGAAGCTCAGCTTCCTGATACAGCACACCCTAAGTTGCAGACTCTCACTGTGGGGGTAACGTGCATCCCCCCACGGTCTGCATCACTGATGTCTCCACCAACCTCAGACTTCAGTCCCTTAGCTCTGACATTTACAGATGGAAGTTGGTGTGTACCAAGAGTGCAAACACCCTAGAACATGGCCTTTACTAACACCGTGAAACTACTTCATTCCCAGGCAAAATTTAAAGGTGTTTCAGAGACAAGTAGTCACTTGAAACAATTCTGGTCAGTGGGTTTTGCCCTTACTCTGCTGTAGTGGGACTGGTCCCTAATTCAGTGAAATTCTCCATCTCATGAACTCAAACTATTACACGTGTAATTTGATAACCCACAGAACATCTTCAATCGTATTTATTTGTAGATGAGCATTAGTGATTTCTTAATTAAAGTAACAAAATCTAATTATAGCCTGAGTCGCTTTCATGAGAGAAAGACATTTTAAAGCAGGCGCTCCTATAAGATAAAAACAAATACATGCCATTATCCTTGCCTTGCACCTCTTGGAGTAATCATTCATTTATTCAACAGATATGTATTTCTAATACATGACAGGCACTGGCGATACAGTTGTGAACAGATCAGACATAATTCCTGCCTTCATGAAGTTTATGGTCTAGGATTTTAACTGGCACCAATTAAATAATTACATACATATATGTATGATATATATTCAAATATATACATATTTCTACATATATTTTCAAATACATGTATTTCTAAATATATTTCCAAATTTATATACAATTCCAAATTGTGAAACTACCACTGAATCAGCAAAATAATGTTTTCAAAGCAGATATATGCTGTAATGATATCTAAAAAGTCATACTCAAGTAAAATCACAAAAAAATTATGGCATTTATAAAAAATGTTTTTTACAGGGAAAGGGATCTTATATTTTACTTTTTATTGTCTTAAAAAAAATGTACTCCCCTAAAAGCTATACTTAAAATGTCTATAGGGAGGGCACCTGGGTAGCTTAGTTGAACATCCGACTCTTGATTTTGGTTCAGGTCATGATCCCAAGGTCTTGGGATCAAGCCTCATATTGGGCTCATGGAGCCTGCTCAAGATTCTCTCTGGAGTGCCTGGGTGGCTCAGTCAGTTAAGCTTCCGACATCGGCTCAGGTCATGATCTCATTGTTCGTGAACTCGAGCCCCACGTCGGGCTCTGTGCAGATGGCTCAGAGCCTGGAACCTGTTCAGACTCTGTGTCTCCCTCTCTCTCTGCCCCTCCCCTGCTTGCATTCTGTCTCTTTCTCAAAAATAAAATAAAAACATTTTTAAAAAAAAGATTCTCTCTCTCTTTCCCCCTACCCTTCTCATGCTCACTCTCTCTCTAAAAAAAAAAAAAAGTCTATAAGGAGATACTTGCTGTATAGCAAAATAATTCAATATTTCCATCTAAATATCATTCATTGAAAGGTAGTAACTAGTATGTACAAATAAACTTCAAGATAATGAATTACAAATCGACTACCTTTTCCTCAGAACAATCTCAGAAAGGCGAAAGAGAAAGCATGACTCCAACCCATAGTATTATGAGCAATTTCCAGTGTGGTTTCCGGATCATTTCCACACCAGCAAAGAGAAATGACTGAGGAGCAGCAGAGCTCTAGGTTACTAACATGAAAGCAGAGGCTTTTGCTTTAGGAAAGAGACAACTGGTCCAGTTCCTTCGTTCCCTTGGCTCCTATGAACCTAGCCTCTCTGAGGCCAGGCAGGAACCGAACCAGAACTCAAAACGAGCTTCCACACTGAGTTCTGGGCCCATGTTTCCCCCCAACACCCACAAAGCGGCTTTAATTAAGATCCCTCAGGGCCGAGGGATCCCTGTGGAAAAGCCCAGAATGCCATTATCACCCTGTGAGAGGCTGAAAGCTCTCACTGCGGGCTGAGGCTTAGGTGGCCCCACGGGGAGCCTGCTTCCTCTAATCCCATTGCACCTTTGCAGCCGCAGCGTGTGAAGAGTCGCACATCTACTTCAAACAGAAGTTGGGCCTTGGGTATGTTTGGGCTGAGGGGAAGGCTGGGGGTTGAGAAGAGCGTCAGATTCAAAGAGAAGTCAGCTGGGATGACAGGCAGTGGCTGTATGCGGCTCCAGCCCCCAGAGACTGAAGCGGCTGATAGGAGGGCTGGGGGCTCCATTTCCATCTCTCTCTGCACCTCAGGGGTCTCTCCCTCCAGAGCCAGGATCCTTTGAAGTCTGGGAGGATGGTTTTGACAACAGATGGGACAATTCACTTCTGTTCGCTTTGGTTCCTGCAGACTGAATTCAGAGTCTTGAGGGAGTTTTGCCTGATGATGAAGAAACTGACATTTTGTTAGGGCCAACTCTTCCACCTCCCAGGCCCAAGGGAGGAATTTGGTTGACCCTCTCTTGCCTTTCATAGAAGCTGTTTCCACAGGACCAAGAAGCTGATTCAAACCCGGCACTTACTGGTGTGGTGAGAGGCTAAACAGTCGGGGTCAGGCCAGCCTGAATTTGAATCCAGCTGTACCCGGCTCGGCTCCTGGGTAGTGTTAGCCAGGAACGCTCGTACTGCCAACTTTGATCCTTCTCAGCCTCGTTGTTCTCATTTGTAAAATAGGGCTCATAGCTAACCGTGGAGAGAGGTTGTGAAACGTCTGGGAATAAATGTTGGTTACCCCAAAGTCCCAAATGTTATACACGCCCACACAGGATGGGCATTGAAAGACACCCCATCAGATAGAAATCATAATTAACCAGTGCTTTGGCAGTTTTCATACACTGTTTGGAAATTTTTCTTAAAGCCTATGTTTCCTATTGTTTGAGAACACTCCATTTTGTTTTGAACTGGAAGTAGGTCCGAGAGATTTCTGAGGAGTAGCACTTTGGCCTGCCCACGTAGGACCCGAGGATCTGCCCTTAGAAACCATATGGACCACTAGAGCAACGTGGCATATCGGAAAGAGCATAAGCTCTGACCAGGGTTCAACCCCTTAACAAAGTCCTGTGATATCTCTGAGCCTCATCTGTAAAATGGGCTCACAGTTCATTCTCGAAGAGTAAATGTGAAGGACCTGGCACATTAGTAAACACTAGAGCAAATGTTGACTTCCTTCTTTCTTCTCCTTCATCTTTTATCTGAGGCATTATTTAGGTTACTGAAGTTTATTTAGCTCCTTCCTTTTTTGGCATTGCCTCTCATTATGGAAAATTTCAAAACACAAAAGTAGAGAGGACAGTATAATGAGTTTGCATGAAACCGCGACCTAGATTAACAATTATGGACAGATTATAAACAGGCCCCATTTGGAAATGCATATTTTCATAATTTGGGGACTAGCAGATATAAAACAGCGTACAGGTCAAAGCTGTATCCCCATCGCTAATTTAGTGCCAAGCATATAATAGGCACTCAATAAATGCTAGATATTATTATAATCATCATTATCATTTTTTTTTAACTTATCCAGAAATTTTTTTACAGACCTTATATAATACACCTTTCATCCAGAGGACACAAAGCATTTCCCACAATCTTTACAGTATATCATGATGTGGGAAGATGAAGTCACCCTGAAGCAATAGCAGTGAAGTGGTTCTCCCAGCCTCCCAGGATAAGACCCCAGTGACGGGCCCCATGGTTCTGACTGCTGCTGTGCACCAACGACGTCCTCCCCGCTCATGTCCTAACTCCCGTGCACCAGTGATGTTCTCCCTCCTGTCTCCTGTCCTGTCTCACCCACTAAGCTTGGAAGTGAGCTCCTTGAGAGCTGAATTCATGCCTGATGCGATTTTACCCTCCAGAACAAGTAGCAGGACGACCGGGGGAGTGCTTACTGTTTGTTTAAAGTCGTAGAGTCTGGAACAAAGTACTACTAGGAAAAGAACTAGGTAAACCAAAATAACTTGAAAATTAGTTAAAGCATCCCCAGTGTCTAAATTGCACTCCCTTTGTTTGGGTCAGAGACATGTTTTTTCATGAACAACTAAATCTACTGGTACACAGACTAAAACTAACAGATCCTTTCGGCCGTTATGCATAGAAACACTGAAGCCAAGAATGCGACCTCAAAAACTCAGAAGTAAATCTTGGCTTAATTAGTGTTGCCTCTCTTGTTCAATTAGATTTTAAACTCCTCAAGGGCAGGGCCAAATCCTACTGCATCTCTAACTCCCTTAGAACAAAGCTGGATACAAAGCAGATACTCATTCACCAAATGCTTGCTTAATTTTAATCACCTTTCAGGGTAGATTGAGACGGAATCCCCTGCCTATGACACACCAAAAACTTTGGAAATTCTATGTATAGATATTTAGAAACAAAACAAAATTGGGTGCTCTTCTTGTCTTTTTTAAGTTTGTGCCTCTGGGGGAAAAAATGAGGAAACAGGAAGAAGAGAAACGGTTCCATTTCTGAAAAGATAAGAATAAAGTCTGATAAAGACAAAAGGCATTTGAGGTCAGTAGAGTTAAAACAAACTCAGATTGCCCAGCCTGTTTGAAGTTGACAAGAAACAGGGAATGACCCATCGGTCCATTATGGAGCACAAAGCAACTTAATCAGCATTTCATCAATGAGGCAACACCAGGTAGCCCAGCCAAGCCAATTGGCCCTGTGCAAAGAGCCCCGGGGGTTTTCATCCAGAGGGCACTTCTACCTGAGGGCTTCTCTGTGTCATGTGTGCATGTGAGGACGAGGACTGGAAGGGGTTATCACTAATTTGGGGTTCATATTTTCTCATTACTTCTGGTAGTGGAATTCCGATGAAGATTCTTGAAAAATGGTTTCATTTTTGTTTTGTCATTCATTCAGATTTGCTCCTTCGTGATAATCCAGAGCACCTCCCAGAGTCCTAAGCACCTACTAGGAGTTTAACAAATGTAATTGAATTAAATAGGGGCAAGAGGTAGAAATCACTAACAAAATATTAAATGCCATTTCCACCAAGGATATACTCCGGCGAGGCCCCTTCTAACTGAAAGTGGTTTCCTTCCGAATATGGGTACATGGGAGCCCACTTCTCTGAGCACAGAAAGGTTTACACTAAAAGCTGTCCAACCTCGGGGTGCCTGGGTGACTCAGTCAGTTGAGCATCCGCTCAGGTCACAATCTCACAGCTGGTGAGTTCGAGCCCCGCTTTGGGCTCTGTGCTGACAGCTCGGAGCCTGGCGCCTGCTTCGGATGCTGTGTGTCCCTCTCTCTCTGCCCCTAACCCGCTCACATTCTGTCTCTGTCTCTCTCAAAAATAAATAAACATTAAAAAAAACCTTTTTTTTTTTTAAATAAACAAAAAAACCTGTCCAACCTTGGGGCATCTGGGTGGCTCAGTCAGTTGAGCGTCTGACTTCAGCTCAGGTCATGAGCCCATGGTTCGTGGGTTCCAACCCTGCATCGGGCTCCCCTGTGTCAGCACAGAGCCCGCTTGGGATCCTCTGTCCCTGTCTCTCTCTGCCCCTCCCCCACTTATGCTCACTCTTTCAAAAATAAATGTTAAAAAGATTTTTTTTTAAACTCTTCAACCTGGAACTAATCTAACACTGTAAATTAACTGGAATTAAAATAAATACTTTAAAAAAAACCCAAAACATTCAAACCCCAAGTCCTTCTGTTCTACTGAACATGTACCTGGCAGACCCATATATACTCTGACTGACTGACGCTGGGCTCTTCCCAAGATTTTTCCAGGAAGCCAAGAGCTTACCTTGCCAACTGCCGGCTGCTGTGGCTGCAGCTGCTTGAGTCAGCACAAAGGGAGGGAAACCTGGTTCTGGTGCACAACGGGTGTCCCTTTATGCATCAGGCTGCCCCACGCACCTGCACCTGGGGGATTCACAGGCTTAAAAAAACAACACGGATTTAAAAAAGCCCAGAGTTGACATGCACTCCTTTTCCTTTCCCTTTTAGCTCATTTCCACATCAAAGAATTAAGTTTCCCTGTTTTCAATAGAGCTGAGCCAGTTTTCAAATTATAACACATACCACTCTGGTCATCTACACCAGTGTGCCATCTGACATTGTCCAAATCATGTTCGTCCCACCCTTACCCCCTCCTTCCTCTTTAAGTATCTCCCCTCCGCTGCGGATCCTAAATAAGCAGCAGCTTGGCAATGGAAGGCCATGGAAACTAAAGTGGATCTTTGGCACAACAGAGCCTGTTGAAGAAACCCAGAAAACAGAGATCATGTGACCCCAATGCAGGCTTTGATCATTAATAACCCAAGAGGGGAAGAGTGCAGGTAACACAGAGTCTGTATTCCCAGGCATCACTAGGGACTTGCTCCAATCCTTAGTCTTTACAAAAAAATTTGTCATCCCATAAAATCTGTCTTCCAAGAAAGAATAAAATTAGCTTTTTACCTTTCCCCCATGTTATCAAAAAGAACAAAAACTCCAAGCCAGGTGATTATGTTCCAGTCTTCTGTGTACCCCTTCTCCCCATGTGCCCGAACTGGGAGCCTATCAGAAGAATGTGAATAATGACGCTACCTTTCCTATTGACCTAGCTGTTTATAAACAAAGCTTTTCCTTCTAGGAAAGGCAACGACATTTAAATTGCTGGAAATTATCAGCCTCAACTCATCTGAATTTCATTGTAGTGCTACTCATTCAGGAAATGGAACCCATGAGAAGTTTCCCTTTTTTCCAAATTGCCTCCAGATGTGACACGCAGAAGAATCTTTATTAAAATATCACACGGTAGCCAGTGCCTTATAATTTCTTCCTGTGTCACCGTAGTTAGAATATGAATAACAAACCAGTGGTCATAGAAAAAAGCTCTAGGTGTTGTCTGGGATCAGCTTTAAAATTGCAACAGCCCTCACCCTGCCCTCCCTTGTTCTGTTTCCACAGTGTTTAATACCTTATTACACTATATAATTTATTTACTTATTATGTTCATTGTTTATTGCCTGTCTCCCTTGCCAGAATGCATGCCCCCAAAGCAGGGATCTGTGTTTTGTTGCCTGATGTACCCCAAGAACCTAGAACTGTACCTGGCATACTATGCTTGCCCAAATAAGTATTGTTGAGTGAATGAATCAGTTTGTCAGCCCTTTATTATATCAAAATCTCTAGTCCTGACCCCCAAATTAACACTAATGTCACATGTCCTTTTCCATATAGACCACTAAATTGTCACAAGGATTATCTCAATCTTATTTCCAGATGCTCTTCACTTTCTCTCATCCCCTCTACCCTGTCTCTCTCCCCAGAGTATCAATTGTGGTCAATGACAACACGATCAACTACTCCTAAGACTGAAGTTCTTGTTCTATTACCCTTACCTCTCCTTCATCCCTTAGATCACTAATTTATCAAATCCTTAAAGATGCTTTCTTCAAATATCTCTCCAGGTTGTCCCTTCCTCTCTATTCTCATATCCTCTGTCTACACAATTATCACCTCAAATAGATTCCTAATTGGCCTCCTAGCCTCTAGTCTCTCCCCCCTACAGGTTCTTTTGCATATCATAAGCATCGTTTTGAACATGTCAATCCTCTTCCAGAGCTGGCTGTGATCTGGCCCACCCAGCAAACCTGACCTCCCTGAGTGGTCAAATGGTCAGGAGTTAAATCTTGAAAAAGCAGAAAGTGTTGCATGGCAAATGAATTATGGTAAGTAGGGGTAGAGAAAGGAGCAGAGGAGAGATCATAACGGCCAGGCTAATGAATTTGAACCCCATCCCAGAAGCCAAGAAGGGCAAGCCGCCAGAAGTCACGTACATCAGGAGAACAACGAGACGGAAATGGTGTTTTCAGAAACATAGTATGGCGAGGGGGTGGAGGTGCCATTGGAAGGGAGACTGGCTATAGCCAGAATTCATGGACTAACTAATTGCAAGATATTTCTAACTATTAATTCAAAAAGATATTTCTAACTATTAATTCAGTAATAATCTATCATGTGCACACCTTATCTCTGGGGATACAGTGGAGAGTAGTTATTTGGTGGGGTTCTGGGAACAGTTAAGGAGAAAGCACCAAAGACCAGTAACGATAACCAGTAACAAGCCACCCACAGCCTCTGTCCTGGAGTCCACCTGGCCACTTCTAGCCCCAAACAACCTCAGATTTAATGAAAATAAGCACAGCTAGCCGGGCTAGGCATCACTACACCAACTGTCTTGCTCAGAGCTGCTGCTCCTGAAGACCTGGTCACATGTTAATTAGAAAAAGAAAGGAAATGTTTTCTGTAAGTCGGGAGTCAACAAGTTTTTTTTGCAGATGGCCAGACGGCAAATATTTTAGGTTTGTGGACCTTATACTATCTGTCACAAGCACTCAGCTTTGTAGTTGCAGCACGAAAGCTGCCACAAATAGCACATAAACAAGTGAGCGTGCCTGTGTTCCAATAAAACTTTATTTATAAAAACAGGTGGTAGGCAGATTCGGCCCACAGTTCACTGACCTCTGCTCTAAGATGTTAGGATATTGTAAATGCAACACTCAGTTTTAATTAGAGGAGTAGCGTAGAAGAATATAAAGACAACGAGTTTAAGGAGCTCAGAAAGCTGGTATAGAACCCTAAATTTACAACAAATCTTGGGGCATTAGGAAAATAAATTACAGTTTCCTAATGCATAAAATGAGACGCATGATGGCATGGTGGCCCATAAAGTCAGACTGCATGGGTTCAAATTTCAGCCTTGCCACACTCTACTTTTGTGATTTGGGGCAAGTTCCTTAATCTCTCTGAGCTTCAGTCTCAGCTGTTTTCATGGGAATAAAAAATATAACCTTCTTCATTGAAAGGATTAAGCAAGGGGTGCCTGGGTGGCTCAGTTGGTTAAGTGGCCGACTTCGGCTCAGGTCATGATCTCACGGTCCGTGGGTTCGAGCCCCGCGTCAGGCTCTGTGCTGAAAGCTCAGAGCCTGGAGCCTGTTTCAGATTCTGTGTCTCCCTCTCTCTGACCCTCCCCCGTTCATGCTTTGTCTCTCTCTGTCTCAAAAATAAATAAACGCTAAAAAAAAAAAAAGAAAGGATTAAGCGAGACCATGCATGTTAAATACCTGGGACAAAGCAAGCACTCGAAAAACGATGAACTATTATTATTATTATTTATTATTATTATTATTATCATCATTGTATTACCGTGAAATTTCCCAAAGAGCAGCTATTGATACAATATGTGAGAGTATTTGTTTTCTTACTTCTAGAGATTAAAAACAGAGAGGAGTTGTTCTGTTTTTATACTTTTGTACTTCCTAAACATTTTTCACACATTACTGGAAGCTGAACTCACCTTGTAAACCAGTCTCGCTTTTTCAGATGATTGCCTTTAAGTGGCTTTCAAATTCTGAAGATTATCATGCATAATGTATTATGCTTATGTCAAGATTAAATTTTTTTTCCATTGATTTTTCTCCCGCCTCCATCAGGGTTTTGTCAGACAGGACTTTGTGTCAAGAGGAGGCTGCTCTTGCTTTCTCCGAATTGTGAGCACAAAGAGTTTCTTTCAGACTTGGTGCCTTGAAGCCAACGAATGTGATTTTTGTCTCCAGTTACAACCAAGTTAAAATGTTCCAGTACGCACTAGACTTCCCTTCCCAAGCTAGGCACGAGAGTGTCCCCATCTATCCAATGCCCTCAGGAGAAAACAGAACTGAATTGCGGGCGGCTCCTCCCAGAGCACCCTGTCCTCCTGGCTGCTGGTGCAGGCGCTGAGGAAACAAAGGCCATTCGTGACCTTCAGGAAATCTTCCGTTGCAGGGCACTGTGACCACAGTTTAATTGTAAGGCACAAGTAACCTTTCAAAGCATACAAAACAATGTATACTATCTTTCACATTGCATAGCACATATCAAGAATAACATTGCTCCAAAACACGTTAAAGTCGGCCCCCCCCCCCCCGCCCCCCGCCCGGGTGGCTCAGTCGGTTGAGCCTCCGACTTGGGCTCAGGTCATGATCTCACAGTAAGTGACTGAGCCCCACACTGAGCTCTCTGCCTAGTGCAGAGCCTGCTTTGGATCCTCTGTCTCCCTCCCTGTCTGCCCCTCCCTCGCTTGTGCTCTCTCTCGCGCGCGCGCTCTCTCTCTCTCTCTCTCTCTCTCTCAAAACTAAATAAACATTTAAAAAAAGCAACATGTTAAAGCAAAGATGGTCTTATTTAAGACTCTCTAGGACCGTCTTTTTCGGTTGGTCTTTATTCAAATGCACCTCAGAACTCTTTGTGGCTACTTACAGAAAGATCTCTTGAGCCAGAGGCATGGACTGTTTCCTTCTAGTCATTTCACCACTAGCAAGTAAGCACCGTGGCCTTCTCCTTGCCTGCTCAGAGGGTGACAAGCTGCATTTCAGGTTGTCTCAGACAATCCAAGCCACTGTAAACACCATGCACTTTGTTAGAAGTAATCAGCCACGGGGGCAAAGGCAGTAAACAGTAATTAATATGCAAATTTGCAAATAACTTGCCCCTTGGTGCTGAGGCTTCTTTGTTTGTTTGCACAGTCATCGTGGACAAACTGGGGTTTGTCTCCGCTGTAATTAGCAGGATAAATATAAAATTATGACATTAATGGTTAGCTGGCTTTTTAAAAATGGTAGTATACCCCTGCTGTGCCTGAGATGCTGTAGCTCAGTAGGGGATTCCTTCGAAAATGAATTTTAGAATGCTGAAATACCCGTTTTAATTAAAAGGCAAACACTGAAATGAGTTTGTCACTTCAAATATCATAGTCACCTGGCAACAAATCATCAATGCATATATTAACAATTAGTATTTGTTAATTACATCGGTTGACCTTCCCCCAATGCAAGGAAAAGAGGATCATTCTCTTATAGTAACAATAATAATAATTAATATTTATTGAGGCATTGTGCTAAGCGTTTTTCCTGCATTATTTCACTGAATCCTTGCAGCAGCCAGACCAGGTAGTGCTTTTAATATCCACATACGGATGCGGAAGCCGAAGCTTCAGGCAGCTTTTGTTAAAGACAAATTTTTCTGGGGGCATCTGGGTGGCTCAATCGGTTAAGCATCGGACTTCGGCTCAGGTCATGATCTCACACTTTGTGAGTTCGAGCCCCGCATCAGGCTCTGTGCTGACCGCCTGGAGCCTGCTTTGGATTATTCTGTGTCTTCCTCTCTCAATGTCCCTCTCCCTGCCTCTCTCAAAAATAAATAAACATTAAAAAAAAAGATAAATTTTTCTGGGTCGGTCTGTTCTCTAACTGTGGTGCCCTCAAGATTCTAGCTGTAGCCCTCACTTTTTTTCTGGTTCTCTCTTCCCTGAGAAGGTCTCCATTTCACTGTTTTCAACTCATGGCCCAGCAGCATGTTGATGATGCTTCTACCTTATCGCTAGCTCTGACCGGTCTCCTAAATCCTAGTCCGCAGCAGACTTTAACTCTGCCAACCAACTAAGCCCAGTTTCCACAGCCTGCATTGAAGGCTCTCTACAGTCTGACCCAGCCACTTTCCAACTTTTATTTCCCATTTTAGTCTTTCATTATCAATTCATTATTCAGTTTCATTATTCAACTCCCATTATTTAGTGCTAATTGGTAAAGGCACTGTATTTATCCCTCGGGTGAGGTGGATAGGCAAGGGGGGGAAAGTGACATTTTAGAAAGCATCTGTTCTCAAGGAGGTTTGGGTGAGAATTCGAAGCAACGATCAAATTCTAAACTAAAGACTTCTGATTGCCCCTGTTGTAGACAGGAAGGAATTGGAAATCACTGCCTCTCTTTCCGTAGCACAGTCCAGAGCCTTCAATATAGCGTAATGCCACACAGCCTTTGGTAATGGTTTTCTTCCGACATGATCCATACACCCCTGGAAGCTTCTTCTTTTCTTCCAAGTTTCAGCTCTAGGTTGCCCCCCACCTCCATCCCAGAAAGCCTTCCCTCCTTCTCCCAAGCAGATTAGACCTCCTCCAGCTCCTCTCCTTCTCCACCTTTCCTTTGACAATTACAGTATATCACACCATGGTATATTTACGTATTCGCCTGGCCATTTCCCCACTAGACTGTGGGCAACTTGAATTTAGCACAAGGATTCTTTCCCGGTCTGTGTCTCCCATGCCCAGAACACTGCTGTCACCTAACTGGTGCGAGTTGCTCTCTTCAAGCAAGCAGCCAGACAGTGTCAGACCTGCTGACAAAGTTAGGATGTGCCTTCAGGGAAGAAATGAACAACTCAAAGGGGAACAGCTGCCCCCAGGCAAGACATCTCCAAACTCCCAGCTGAAGACTGAGGGCTGGGAACAGGGGAGGAAGGTCCAGTGAGATGACGTCATCAACTGTTCACTCCAGGACCTTCCAGAACAAAACACCACACACACTGTCCCGGAGGCCTGCTCTTTGAATCTGGCAACGTTGGGCAGGCTTCCTTGGGAAGAAGAGAGGTAGGATTTATTCTACATTTTTAGAAGACAATGATGAAATGATGGCACCTACTACTGCCATAGTAGCCTTTTGAAGTCCATGAGACCTTGACCTCAATGGATGTTCAGATAGATATATACGCCATCAGCCTGAGCGCTGTGAGGCCTCTTTCTGGCATTGTCTGTGGCTTTAGAGTGCAGTGCCAGAGACTGATGAGGTGGGAAGGAATTATGAGAGTGGGGGGAGAAAGCATCCCCGTGTTTTTAATATGCGTTCAACCTCTCCCTCTTTCCCCCATAAGACTCTCTCCCATCAGTCACAGAAGACCACCACAGCATCAATTATTCTCAAAGGGTAAGAGAGTGCCCCCAAACACACGCTCTCGGGGTGTAGACACAAAGTCCTGGGTTATTCTGCTAAAATTAATACTACAATGCCTTTAAGTTCCTAGGACTGACATACACAGGTTTGTTCTCTAGTTTTCCATACTTCTTCTCTGGGTTTTTGTAAAGCCTTTGAGCGGGGTGCAGGGTATAATGGGGTGGGGACTGAGAAGCCAGAGAAGTCTGGCGGTAGGCACCACACGTAAAGCATGGAGAACAGCACTGGGGCATAGTAAGTGCTTGTATTTCTTTTTACTGTCACTAGAATGTGGCCTCCAGGAGGGCAAGGATTTTGCTGTATTGTTCGTTTCTGTATCCCAAGCACCTAAAACAGTCCTGGCACATAGAAAGTACTCGATAAATCATTGTTGAATGAACTGAATGAATACATTTTGCTACCATCATTCCTTATAGGTCTGGAGGCCACCAAATAATATCACTTCCAACTGTCTTACTCACCTCACTCCTAATAATCAGGTTCTGGTCCTCCAGTGTTCTGCAGCCTGTAAAGGTGGGGCCTCAATAAAGAGCATGGCTTAGGAGAAATGGCACTATAGTGAGAAGGAAGAGACAAATTCTGGGATTAGCTCTGACCGACTATATCTATGGCCTCAGTTTCTCTAAACTCTCAAATGCAAGGGTTGGAACTCAAAAATCCAAGCATATGAGTCAGCCAGGGCACTAACTGTTAAAGCTACCTGACCACACGCTAGATGTGAAGCTTGGTAGCTTATTTGGTAAAACCAGGTTGGCTTACAAAGTCATGCTCCCAGGAAATAATTGTTCACCCAGAATAATGTCCCTAAGAGCCACCAAAAATAATTCTAAATGTCTGTAATTCTGCTCTTGAATTACAGTATCCTGCTTCTCCATTACCACCAATTAGATGTTTTATTACAATTTTCACTCAACATTCATGAAGAAAAGAGGTACTGACCTGAATGCATGTGCTCCTTCAAAAAAGTACTCCCTGCCCCTTTGAAAACCTTGAAAACCCACACATGCCATGTGGTCATAGAATGGGATGTTCATTATTGCTGCCCCACACCTAGGAAAGAGGCAAGTTGGTGAAACAGCACATTCGAGATTCATTACTGTCAGTTCAGTTGAAATTACATGTATCAGCACTCAGATTAGGTTGTTTGCATAACAATTACTGTAAGAGGGGAAGGCAGGCATTCTTCAGGTGCCTGTACAGTTGATGCATGAGTAATAGAGAAGCCCACACCACATATGGTGCACAAGATGAGCTTTTTATCTGGGCATCCTTGAGGACACCAAGGTGAGGCACAAATTATTATTGGTGGTAGGGGAAGCACTAGTGAACACAGGGCTAATGGGACTCTTTGTGGGACAATCTCATGTTAGTTAAGCCCAGCAAAGAATCCAATCTCCATTCTTCCCTCGTCATAAACTCAACGTGACCTGTAGGATTAAGGTAATGATTTGCTCCAAGAAACTCTGAAACGTTCACAGCTCTGTTCTGAGGGACTTGGAATTTTCCTTCTTTAGACTGGGATCTTGGTCTTTCCTGTAAGTTATGGCACCTATGTCTAATGAGGCTTCAGATTAGTTAGCTTTTAATAATACAAAGCTACCTTCTTACCTGACATAATCTTGGTTTACCAACATGGAAGTAGGTGTATTAGCAGCCCAAGGTTTATTCTCTGAACATAGTGAGATTTTTTTTTTAATTTTTATTTACTTTTGAGAGAGAGACAGAGCGCAAGTGGTAGAGGAACAGAGAGAGAGGCAGACACAAAATCTGAAGCAGGCTCCAGGCTCTGAGCTGTCAGCACAGAGCCCGTTGGGCTCGAACCCACGAACTGCAAGCTCATGACCTAAACCGAAGTCAGGTGTGCAACTGACTGAGCCACCCAGGCACCCCTGAATTTAACGAGATTTTATTGGGCATTTAAGCCTGTAGACAGTTCTGACCTAGGTTTCATCCACATTTGGAGATTATCAGTCCTTTCTTGACAGATTCCGGTTATGTGCCCGGGTTTAAGAGGAAGCCATCTTATTGCTAGCTGTTGGCTCTCTAGCCTCTCTCTGAATGTCTTTCCATCTGCTCTGCATTCTGTCTAGTCCCTCTTGAACATTCATTCTTTCATTCAGTAAACAATCACCGGGCACCTACTAGGGGTCATGCATTCTGCATGGCACGGAAAAATTTCTGGTGGCCACGACTTCTGCTGCTGCTTCGTCCCTCACCTCAAACTTGACAGTTAGCAGTTCAACCTTTACCTCCTTTGGTATTTTTATTATATTAATAATACATTCTCACTGCAAAGTAGGAAATACAGATGGGAAGAAAAAATAAAGACAATTGGTGTTTGAAATCATTTGATCATGACTTGTTCTCTCCAGATAAACAGATATCATAATACCACATACAATATAAAAGGGCCAATACACTTTTGTGTGTTTAACGTTGTATTTGAAAATAATTATAAACTCACAGAAAGTTGCAGAAATTTACCTTTCACACAATTTCCTCCTATCAGCATCTTACGTAACTATGGTGTGCTATCAATACCAGGAAATTGCACTCATTTGTGCATGTGCGTGTGTGTGCGTGTGTGTGTGAGTGTGTGTGTGTGTGTAGTTCTATGCAGTTTTATCACATGCAGATTCATATAACCATAAGGGAACCACCTCATGCTGCTTTACACTGGCATCACCCTTGTCTCTAATCCCTGGCTACCATGAATATTTTCTACATAGCCATAATTTTGCCCTTTTGAGACTATTACAGAAATGGAATCATGCAGTATATGACCTATTGAGACTGGCTTTTTAAACTTGGCATAATGCCCTTGAGAGCCTTCCTATTTGTTGCATGTATCAAAAGTTCATCCCTTTCCATTGTTGAGTACTACTCTATGTTATGGATATACCACAGTTTGTTTAACAATTTAAGGACAGTGGGGTTGTTTCTGATTTAAGCTATTACAAATAAAGCTTCTATGAACATTTGTATACATGTTTTTGTTTGGTCATAAGTTTTTATTCCTCTGGAATAAATGCCTGAGAGCAATTGCTAGTTTGTACAATAGATGCATTTCTAGTTTGATAAGAAATTGCCAAACTATTTTCCAGAATGGCTGTATTAGAAATCCAGTTTCTCCACATCCTCACCAGCATTTGGTATTGGCACTATTTTTATTTTAGCTCATCCAAGCAAAGGCATTTCTAATAGCAATAGTATCTCAGAAAGCTTGGAGATGAACACAATGAAATTTAACTTTCTTACCCCTTTTTTTTTTGAAAAAAAGACTAATAATCTTCACTGCTAATATGCAAAGTTTTATCTAGTAATGTTTACCAGATTCTATATCATTAAATATTTCTTTAGCTTTTCTTACTTGAAAAAAAATAATAGAAGAGCTCAGTCTGGCATTGGCAATTAATTCACTCGTGTGTCACATTGTAAAAACATTAATTGAAGATATTTTGACAAGTGTCCAGGGTTTATGGGTGAATACTAGAATATCAGGGAGCAGGATTGGGTTCTTCATCAGTAGGATATCCCTATGTCTCATTTTGCTTACGGCAGTCCTGATTTATGCTCGTTGTGCAATATATCATGTGGTTTAGCTTTTTTCCCTAGATTTTTCATTCCTTAAAGAGATATAGTTAGCTGCATTCAAATAAGGTGGGGTAGATCCAAGAGGCCCCCGCACTTCGTATTTCCAGCTTCTGTCAGGCCATATCTCACAGTATGTGAGATGCATGTTCAGTGAACAGAGTTCTCACTGGAACCCCTGGTTATATCTCAAAGACCACTAGTGACACTGTCTCTCTTCTCCTGATCTTTTCCATGTGAAACGTAACTAACATCTCCCTTGAAGGATGTACACAGGGCACTGACTGATATAACAAAGGGAAGTGAGACAAAAGTAACCAAGGACTTCTAACTCTTTCAGATCCTAGGGATGGCAGGAGAAGTTTTTTGAAGTCGTTGCCCTGCTTGCCACTTGGTATGCCAGCCAGTGGTGCTACGGCCAATGTCAGAGCCAGAGAGATGGTGGGGTCAACAATGAGTAACATGAAACACAGGGACACACGACTGTAACTGTGTGTGAGAGAGTCTAGAAATTAAAGTTTTAACATGATGGTTTTGTCATTTATTGTAAATCTGCAACTATTTATTTTGATAACATGTATTTATACTGCAATAAATCCTTTTGGCAGCAATGAACTCAATAGGAGTAAATTTAATAAAAAAAATAAGTACTAAAAGTCTGTGAAAGTTGTTCATGAACATGTTTTTCAGACAAAACGTTTGCTGACATTTATCATTCTTCATGGAGATCATAGTGATATCGCTGATGAGATGCCAGCCAAAACACTAAATCTGCTAAGGAAACAGTACCAATGCTTAATTGTTATATTTTTTAAGTTTATTTATTTTGAGAGAGAGAGAGAGAGAAAGTGTGAGCAGGGGAGGGGCAGAGAGAGAGGGAGAGAGAGACAATCTCAAGCAGACTGCACCGTCAGCGTGTCAGGCTTGAACTCACAAACCGTGAGATCATGACCTGAGCCAAAACAAAGAGTCAGACTCTTAACCAACTGAGCCACCCAGGCACCCTGGGTAATCGTTATTTTAAGAAGAATGTGCTGGAAGAAAAGTTTACTACTAAAGCTTCAGGAGATGCTTTTACACATCACTCTGTGAAGCATGACTTTTTGTTTAAATCAAATGACTGTTCTTCTAAACGTGTTTCGATATCTTTTGTATTCCAAGTCTTCTTGCGTACATAAAGTAAAACAAGAGATGTTATGTGTTGTCCCCATGAATAGAATCATAATTAAATGTCACCAGTTTTATATTAGTGTCCTCACTTACATCAAATAAGACATCTTTTTTTTTTAACGTTCAATTTCATTATTTTGAGAGAGAGTGAGAGAGAGCACACAAGCAGGGGAAGGGGCAGAGAGAGAGAAGAGAAAGAATTCCAAGCAGGCTCAGTGCTGTCAGCACAGAGCCCAACACGAGGCTTTATCCCCTGAACCGTGAGATCATGACCTGAGCCAAAATCAAGAGTCGGATACTTACACCACTGAGCTACCCAGATGCCCCCAAAAATCTTTTAATTGTAATATTGGTTCAATATTTTTCATCCAATTCATGGAATCAGAGTAAAGCTTTTAAATTTTAATTCTTCCACACCTGATATTACTGTGAATGCTATTGAAAATTCCATTTAAAAGTTTGAAACTAACTGAGAACAAACTGAGGGTTGATGGGGGGTGGGAGGGAGGGGAGGGTAGGTGATGGGCATTGAAGAGGGCATCTTTTGGGATGAGCACTGGGTGTTGCATGGAAACCAACTTGACAATAAATTTCATATATTTAAAAAAATGATTACGGAAAAAAAAAGTTTGAAACTAAAACTAAAATTATTTTTATGATGGTAATAACACAATGGACACTTGAACAACACAGGTATGGGGCACTGACACTCTCTACAGAGTGTTACTTAACTACTAATGGCCTACTGTTGAACAGAAGCTTTATTGATAACATAAATTCAATTAACATATATTGTATATGTTATATGTATTATATACTGTGTTCTTTCAATAAAGTAAGCTAGAGAAAAGAAAGTGTTATTAAAAATATCATAAGGAAGAGAAAATACATTCATAGTACTGTACTTTAAAAAAAATCTGTGTATAAATGGACCTTCACAGTTCAAGCCAATGTTCTCCAAGGGCCAACTGTACAAGTTTTGGTGGGGCAGAACATCATGGTAAAAAACAGTGTTCTCCAGTAATCGAGCAGAAATGTACTATGAATTATGATAGTGTTTATATATCTTATAGCCATATTGAAACAAACTGATTCTATCAATTCTAACAAATTAGATTCTACCAATTGAAAAAGAAGCTACAATTAACAAAATGGACAAATATGATTACATATACATAACTTTGCTGAACTACCACAAAAAGCTGATGTTGAACACTCTAAATTATGTCAGCATGGTACTACATGCATTCTTTCTTTTCTGTCTGATATTTACAAGATTTCAGAAATGCTGAAGCCTCTGAAGAAATATTTTCTGTATCAACCTATACGCCCATCACTGACATTGAACATTTTTATAAGCAATTTTCTAAATTTGGGTTGCATTTTATTAAAAATTAGTTGGAAATATTTAATCAGAGTATTTATTGAATGGAATGCCAAATATTTCAGCTTCTGAAGTGTAATGAAATCATATCTATTGAAAACCAAAGCTTATCAATGCAAAGATTTTGAAATGTATTGTTATATAAGCAAGAGAGGAAATGAACAATTTAGGAGAGTTTAAATGATTCTCTGATATGATTTCAAATTCTATCATTGTGGTTGGGAATATTTCATTTTGTACGAAGCATCTTTTCATAAAATTCCTGTTTTTATCAGGATAAATTTATATACCGTACCAGGATGGAAAGAAATTTGAGAACATCTATAGTTTGGGAACACCTAAACTTGGCAACACATTCAAAAGAGTCATAAATAGAGAAAACTTTATTCAGTGGGCTTTGGTTTGTAAAATTATTTGTTGAAATAGTTACTTTAGAGACAAAAAGATGGTCCATATGAAAATATTTGAGTTGAAATATTCAACTGGATATTTCAGTTGAGAACAAGTAAAAAATTAATTTGAAAAATATTTCATTTAGCAAAATTTACTCTGAGCTTAACAAGTGCCTCAGCATTGGTACAGTGAGTATTTTCTCAGACAAAAGTCAATTAAAGGTGTTAACAGTTTTAAAGTTTATTAATTTTAAGATGCAATCTTTAAGATGATTGTAATTATATGTAAAACTTTAACTTAAGACCATGTTGAACAAAATATATTCATCAGAAAAATACCAATGGCAGAATATTAGAATATTATGAAACTGATTAAAGCACATTAACATCTACCAAGAATATGTCATTTTTAGAGTTCAGATAATAGATATAATAATTAAATTTTTTATGTATGATGATATCTTTCTTCTTTCATTCTGTAGAAATAATTTCATTTTTATTTTTTTATTTTTTATTTATTTTTTTTTAATTTTTTTTTAACATTTATTTATCATTGAGAGACAGAGAGCGTGAGCAGGGGAGAGGCAGAGAGACAGGGAGACACCGAATCTGAAGCAGGCTCCAGGCTCTGAGCTGTCAGAGCAGAGCCTGATGTGGGGCTCGAACTCACAAACCATGAGATCATGACCTGAGCCAAAGTCGGCCGCCTAACCAACTGAGCCACCCAGGTGCCCCATAATTTCATTTTTAAAAATCATTTGTGAACAGACTTTATAGATCTGCCATTCTAATAAAATTAACATGTAGGTCAATACATACACACTTTTAAAAATACGTAATGATTTTTAGTACCCCTGTCATTCTTAAGTGTCTAGATTTGAAAAAACAAGACAAAAGTGTCAAGATTTAAATGATGAATTATGTGATCACTCTTTCCATAAAGAGGCATTTTCGGACTGATAGTTATTGCAAAAAGTGGACTACAGATCTTTTGGTGGCTCAGTTAGATCAGAGTTAGGTGATCCTAAGATGAGGTAACGGATGGACTACAAAACACTGACTACACCAACAATGGACAAAATGCCTCCAACGATGTCCACCAAGTAAGTGTTCAAGGGTTCCTCCGGCCTTGTGGAGAAAGAATGAAACTCAGTTTAAAAAGTGGCTCTGGCAGCCCCCAGAGAATGCTATATTTCTCACTGTACACAGAGCATAAGGGGATCAGAGATGATCTTCAGTTCTATGAAGAGTTGAAGAAAGGGATCTCAAATAGTCCTTAAACCCATGAAGCCCAGGAGGGAAGGAGAGGCACAGCCGAAACTTCTTCCATGATACCCCTCATGCTTTACATGATAATCTCACTTCAATAGCCCAAACTGTTGCATTCTAGTGGAGCCACTGAATGATTTATACCAGACTGCACCCCACTGAGATAGTCTTGGCACATTGTGGGGCTAATTTGTAACTTCACATAAACTTTCCAGGTTTAAAGAGCAGCAAGCATAGTAGAAAGAATATAAATGTTGAAGTTAGATACCATTTCACCAGCTGTGTTGTCTTGAGCATCGGAAGTCCTTATCTGTACAATGAGAATGATAATAATAATACCTTATATGTAAGAGAATAATTTGCAGCAGAGGGGAGGATTTGCTATTTAAAACACAACTATTCCTACTTCCATCCCAGGGAAGGAAACAATTTTCTCTTAGGAGCAGTTCAAGTTTTTGCCCAGCAAAATATTTTGATGGGAGCCTCAAACTCTGTCCCTGAGCATGGGCCATGGTTTGGAAAGATATCAGAGAAAAAAGGGGAATTATAGAGAGGCTAAATTTCAGATGCAAACAGCAATTTATGGGAACTATTTAAATTTTTTTTTTTAACGTTTATTTATTTTTGAGACAGAGAGAGACAGAGCATGAACAGGGGAGGGGCAGAGAGAGAGGGAGACACAGAATCGGAAGCAGGCTCCAGGCTCTGAGCCATCAGCCCAGAGCCCGACGCAGGGCTCAAACTCACGGACCGTGAGATCGTGACCTGAGCTGAAGTCGGACGCTTAACCTACTGAGCCACCCAGGCACCCCTATGGGAACTATTTAATCTTAATTTCTCTTCTATGAGCTGCCGTGGTCCCCAGCCCCACCCCTCTCCTGCTATTACTCTAGGCACTTTAGCAAATGTGTGGTCCATGTGAATGCCTTGTAGGAGTTGTGTTTTGGGAAATTCTAGAACAGGACCACCTTTGTGGGTATGTGACCTGTACAGTTGCATCGCACTCCAAGCTTAGAAAGGCCCTAGGCTTGCTTTAATGCTCTCTTGTTGCCATCTTGAAATTTTAACTAGTTTTGGCCAAGGGGCTCCAAATTATGTAGGTAGCCTGTTCTGTTCCAGAAAGAGGATCTATGTCTTTGTTGGGGTCTATGGGTCTGTGGGGCAGATAAAGGAAGAGCTCCAAAAGGCCAGAATGAGAATTCAGTAGGCACGCTGAATCAGAGCTAACAATGACCACAAGAATATATCCCAATCTTGGTAACAGCATTGGATTTCCATGGACTATTAGGACATTCAACCCAATTTTATAAATTCCAAAAGTAGGCAAGTCCAATGTTTTCTATATTACATTAGCAACTATATATATATATATATATATATATATATATATATATATAGAGAGAGAGAGAGAGAGAGAGAGAGAGAAAATTATATTAATATATGTTATGTTATATTAATATATTTTTATTATATATAATTATATAAATTAGCAGTATATACTATATATATTAGCAATATTGTATCCAACATGGCTGTTCTCTGGTTATGCTCAATAAATGGCTGGTATTATTGTCATTTTAGGGTCACACTTATAGCAGTAATGAGAAAGTGTGAAAGTATGAATATAATGCCTGCATGTGTGCACACATGTGTTTGGGTGCCCCTCTAATACCAGGATTTCCAGGGCCAGACCTACAATGAAAAGAAAGTGTTATAGGAAAGTAGAAGGGTACAGGCAGTGAAAGTAATACTACTCTAAGTGTTTACAGAGAAATGTTTAAAAAAATTTTTTAATGTTTATTTTATTTCTGAGAGAGAAAGAGAGACAGAGAAAGAGACGCACACAGAGAGAGAGAGAGAGAGAGAGAGAGAGAGAGAGAGAGAGAGAGAGAGCGTGAGCAGGGAAGGGGCAGAGAGAAAGGGAGATACAGAATCCAAAGCAGACTCCAGGCTCTGAGCTGTCAGCACAGAGCCCAATGTGGGGCTCGAACCCACAAACTATGAGATCATGACCTGAGCTGAAGTCGGATGCTTAACTGACTGAGCCACCCAGGCACCACTGGAGAAATGTTTTTTAACACAAATAGTAGAGCTATGGCCCAGCCTTACTGCAAACATCATGATTGGGGCATTTTTCCTCTGAGGACACTAGGGAACAGAAAGAACTCAGTTTATTCCAAACATAGGAGAGGCTGAGTCCTTCCCTTGGATCTTTGGCTCTTATCAATATTCTTATCCTGAAACACCTTTGCTTTTCCATTTGAGGTTGAAGAAATTCCTGCTAATAGACTCGGCTTTCTTTACTCCCTAATATCCTCTGGAAAGGAACAATTCAACGTCCAGGATGACTACATGGAAAGACATTAATGTCAAAGTTGTCCAATAAGGGAAAACCTTAAACTCTTGAAACAAGGACCTTCAACTTTGGAATATGATTCAATGATGTACACAGACAACATAGGGCATTTGCTTGAGCATTAATCTATGTTATGCAGTCCTGAATGCATGCCAGTGGATGCTCACTAGCCTCGTTCCAGTTCTTATCCAGAAGGAGAATGTAGAATATAAGATGACCTTCAGTGCCCCACATGCTTGAGTGTCGGTGGGACCTGTAACTTGCTTCTAACCAACACAATGTGTCAGAGGTGATGGGACATCACTCCCATGATGATATTACACAGTAAAGATGAGGAGCTTTTTTTTTTTTTCAGATGTAGTTAAAGTCTACAATCAGTTGGCTTTAAATTAATCAAAAGGCAGTGATCCTGGGTGGACCTGATTTAAGTTGGTGAGCCCTTTAAAAGAGGCTATAGTTCAGAGGTGTTGACTTTGAAGAAGCAAGCTGCTGTAGATTCTATGGTTGCAAGAAAATGAATCCTGCCCGCAATGACAGAAGTTGGACGAGGACCCCAAGCCTCAGGTGAGATCATACCCCCAGATGGCACCTTAATTTCAGCTTTGTGGGACTGTGAGCAAAGAAGCCAGCTAAGCAGGACCCAGATTCCTGACTCATGGAACTGTGAGATCATAAATGTATGCCATTTTAAGTCACTATGTTTCTGGTAATCTGCAACACAACAATAGAAACTTAATAGAGAAGAGTAGAAAATTAGGAGTGAGGGTCAAATAGGAAACCCAACCTAACAAGGAAATCATGAGTTAGATGATAAAGCTAACTAGAAATGCTCAGCCACTAAGAAGCCCAGCATGGGACTGCCTGCTTGACAGGGAAACAGAAGTGAGAAAGGCAGGAATAGATTTCTTTTCAGATCTGAAATAAATACCACCACTCATCTGATTATCATCTGAAGTGCATCCATAATCATAGTTAGTTTGCTATTTAAGTCCGATTTCTTTTTGCAGAGTGAAGGGAAAACGGAAACATAATCTCAAGGTTATTGATTATGTTCAAAAGTGTTTATGTGCAGCAGTCAGCAACTCTGGCTCCTTTGCAATGTCTTTGAAAGACAATAGTATTTAGACCCTACTGCACTCCCATCCAACTCTCTAATCAGCTAGAAAATCTGAAGATACTCTTTCAGAGAGTTAAAGAGAGCAGTGTGGGAGTCCTGGGATCACTGAAAAGCACTACGTGGTCACTGATTTGCTAACATTCTGATGCTCAGCGGGAACTAGAATGAAGAGAAGGGGAGAGAATCGGGCTCCACTCATGTGTGGAAACCTGGAGAAACCTTTAGTCATGTTTAACTTTGGAGCTCCCAGGCTAAAGGAAATATATGAATATATATTAAAGAGTTTACTTAAAGCAGGTTGCCTTCTTTATGCCTTAGTTCTTGAAAAGCTGTGAATCAATTTTGTCATCAGTTGAATCTCATTTTAAATGCATCAGGGAGCTCAGTATTTGGAGGAACTCTACAGTAAATCAAAGTAAAGTAAATTAGCTTTTTGTAGAGTATATACTTAGGCAACACCAAGGCTTCTGTTGTATTGATATGAATTTTTATATATCAAGCCTTTTTACAGTGGAGAACTGGGTCACCAAACGCTACGCACAAACGTTTCGTTTTTGCGAAGCGCGGTGCCCACAGAGGCCTCTGCTAATGTGGAACGGTCCCAGATGGGCCTTGTTGGAAGACAGCAATATGAACGCGGTTTGATCTAGAAAAGAGAAGGCTGGAAAAGAGAAGGCTGATGGGCCATTTAAAAGCCATGTGCACCAGGAGGGCCATGGATGCCAGAGGCCTCTAGGTGGGATACGAACAAACCTCTAAATGAGGATGTTAACGAAAGAAAGCTCAGGTCTTAGGAGACAGTGTCTTACATTTTGCTGTCTGATTCCAAGGGTTCAAGTCCTGGAACCTCGGGGCACTTGCTGTGTCCCCCGGGGGTAGTAGCACTTCTGCCATCTCTTGCCTGTAAAATGGAAATTTTAAAAAATCCCAACTTCATAAGGCCACTGCTAGGATTAAATGCAAGAACGCAATAAAGTACAGGGTGCTTTTTAAGTTGTTAATCAGTGTTAGCTGCTTCTGTTTGGAGTGATAGAGGTTCCAGTTATTAAAAACATTGAGTAAACCTGAAAAAAAAAAAAAAAAAAAAAAGATAGTGCTGAAGGAAATAAACACGCCATAGGAAAAAATGCTAGTTTCTCCAGCAGGAGAATGCCTCGGGCATTTTCAGTTCAATGACGATGTACTATTTCCAATCATTATCTCATTTAGAATTACAATGAAGAATGTTGGGAATAATTAACCCCATTCTATAGTCCCAGGAGCCTGTCTTTGCAGGTAGGAAGGATTAGGTACCAGCTCTGTCAGTCTTGGCACATGAGCGTCTTTCCCCCAGTGATACGGATGTCATCCAGCCTCTTTTCTGGCAGGTTCAGTAAACTCCCCACCCGCTGCATAGCGGCAAGGATGATGTCTTGCATTTGCCTCATGCTTGATAACACTTTACAGTTACAGAATAGCAGCCGCTCTCGAAAACACCCAGCCCTTTGAAAAGCTTAGAGATGACAACAGCAATGAGTGAGGGTCCCTTTAGAGCCCAGTGTGGTAAACCGTCTCTCGGAAGGAGCTGCCAGCCTAGAAGCCCTCTCTCTCCTTTGTTAGGAATTCCAGTCACAAAAACCTACAATAAAATGCTGCAGGCGCATCAATAAAGGATATAATGAAATCAAATGAGTCTTGTTCCTTACATTTACATGCAAAGTATATCAAAGGAGCATCCAGTTCGTCCCTGAGACCAACACAATGGATTCTTTGTGTGGGAGGAGAGAAGATATATGAAGCTGAATTAGGAAGCAATTCCAATTAAAAGGGCTGTGTTTAAAGCTCCAAAGACAATGCAGCCTTTGCTAGACAGTTAGCTATTAGGAGTGTCTGGCTGCTGAGGTGGTTTTATGGTAATTGGACGAGGGCTGGGTGGAAGGGAGCACAGTAATACCACCACGGGGTCCCAGCTCCCGGTCACACTGCCTCCCTCCCAACCCACTCCTGTGGGACCCCAAGGATGATAATACCTGCCTACCCGGGGCCGTTAGGAGGATTAAGAGAAATAAGGCATATGAACCACTTTGGGCAGTGCCAGGCACTTGCTAAGCACTCCGCCAATGTTTGCTACTTTTGTGAGGATTTCCTCGGCAAGGCCCCGCAGGGAGCTGGCCCAGGCCAGAATCACCCAGAGGACTAGTGAATGGGACGCTGGACAGGCTGGCCCTCGGAGGCCACGTGCTACGTGGTGAAGGGAAAGTTGTCCCTTGGAACAAAGCCCTCTTGAAGTCAGTACTTTCTTTCCTAGAGATATGGAGTGCTTTGTGCCAGTATTGGATACGTGGGACGCGTACCGTTTGAATTGGCGTCCCTGTTTCCGACACCTTTTGCATATTTTATAGCTTCAGAATCAGAGATTGGGTAGACGGCACCTCAAATTATTCCCCGCGGCAGGTTGTGTGCAATTTTTTTTCCAGATTCTTCATTAATCTTAAATGGGATCCACCTTTCTGAAAGTGAGCACACGGGCTGCCTTATGCCACCTGTTTGTAGCTGAAACACAAGAGCATATTGGTCTGTGTGGAAAATTACATTTTTTCTTGCAATTCTTTAGATTTTATTTTTGAAATAAAAAAACCAACATGTATCTTATTTTTTAAAACTATGTAAAACCCCCAGAAATCCAGGGCCCCTGTCCTGGGCAGTGTCAATATCCCGTAGAATGGGGGCGGGACTCCAAGATTAAGGTAAGGGTGGATGTGGGGAAAAGGACACACAGTTTCTCTCGGGCTGGGCTGGAGGGAGACAGGAAACAATGTCTTCCTTAAATCCAAAGGAAAAGTATACATTGTCAGACACTCTTTCCTGGGCTCACGGCTGCCCTCTCTCTCATATGGTCACAGCCTGATACAGCCTGAAAGGTCTAGGAGGTAGGCCTGAGCCCAGAGCCTGGTAAGCATAGCATTCCTGTCCCTGAGATGACCGGATGATGGCCAGCTGGCAAGGGAGGACTCGCGGAGGCTGAGCCAGCCCCTGGAATCCACTTTGAAGACAATCAGGTGATTCAGCATTTGGCTATCTCCCCCTTGCTGGTTCAAGTCTATAGGTACCAGAAATTCTCAGTTTTGTAAACTTAATGTCATTCTTCATCTACCTTGTTAACAGGGTAATAATTTCAATTGGGGACATGGGTCGGAGGAAGTCTGAAGCATAAACTGAACCCTGGTGAAACTGTGGAACACAAGAGAAATTCAACGTCAAAAGAAACCACTGAAGACTGTGACAGACACGAGGTGCCTGAGGACCCTCACGTGCACTGGGAATAAGGGAGAGAATAGCACAGTCCCCACTACAATTAGTCACTCTACGAAGCAGAGGATCCGTACCTGGATGCTCATTTCAAATATGGGTTTTATTATCATGAAGACGTAAATGGGCCTAAATCACAGCATCTCTCACGTGAGAAAGCCCTGAGGAATAACAGCATGAAGCTGTCACTTGTGCAGTGACATTTTAAAACCAGTTAGGAGGAAGGAAGAGGAATAGGCAAGGGGAGGCTACAAAAGGGGCTTTACTGCCATTTGTAATCTTGGATTTCTTTAAGAAAAAGGACCTAACGCAAGTATGGCAACGTGCTAGATGTCTGTTATATTTAGGTGATGAGTCACAGGTATCTGCTGTGTTTCTCTCTGCCCTTGGCTGTATGTTGAAAAGTCTTCCAAAATATTTTTAGATAATTGTGTAGATTTTGAAGGAAAGGCAACAGGGTTTTTGGCAACCAACAAGGGAGGAGTCTTTGCTAAAAACAGCACAATAAGAAGCAAATAGAGTAAATGAGAAGTAGCTGCCAGCTTCCTTTGAGGTAGCTTTTCAGAAGGACTCTGGACCCAGCAGTTCGTGTAAAGGGAAAACCTTTCCCTTTGATGCGGCCAAATGTGTTTTAAGTTAAAGGAGCAGAAGCCCTGGGACTGTGGCCTGTAGGAAGGGAAGCCGCCCCTGAACTCACCAGTGGCAGCCCCTGGCTTCTCTTCCCAGCTTCAGCGAGGTAAGGAAATACCATTCGCAGTAAGCGAACAAATAGGCAATAACACCAAACAATTGGTTTAGACAAAATGGTGATGAAATGGCAAGTAACTTGGAAAACCCTCTTTTCCGAAAACATCGGTGGGTATAACCAAGAAAACATGGTCGGGATACAAATTCAGAATTGGATTGTTATGTTTCTTCATGAGCAAAGAAGAAAAACGACACATCAGGACAAAGCAGAAAAACCCAGACAGAGTGAACGAATGAATTCCGCATTCCCCCTCACCACGACAGTGCCTCCCAGAGCCGGCTTATTCAGCAAATGTTGCCCAGGGCACCGCACACGCCATCCTCTGGTGTCAGGCCAGACTCTAAACACTTTCCCTGCTCAGAAGAAGGCTGCTGTGGCGAAACTGAAATCTGAAAAACCACACAGTACTGATTGTGGGGAACCTCAAGCTGGTTGAGACCTTCATTTCCTTGTGATGAAAATTTCAGGGAATAAGTGGCAGAAAAAGAATAGCATCAACAACGAACCTTGTTCACAAAACAGCCCTCTGACCAGTACTTCTCTGATAGAGCAAAAGAGACTTTTTTTCTTCTAAATGTTTATTTATTTTGAGAGAGAGAGAGAGAGAGAGAATTCCAAGCAGGCTCAGCACTGTGACACAGGGCTTGATCCCATGAACTGTGAGATCAAGACCTGAGCTGAAATCAGGAGTCAGATACTCAACTGACTGGGCCACCCTGACACCCCCAAAAGAGACCATCTGAACTTAGATTTTCTCCCCCAAATTGACCTGAGGAAGATACAGTTAAGGAAAACTTCCTCTGACGAGTCCTGTACAACCTGTCAGTTCTTAGCATCTTCTCCATAGTCGTGGCCCTCGTAGAGATTGTGAACCGGTGGAAAATAAAACTGTTGCTCTTTGAACCCACAATCATGTATTAACCTAATTTTCAACACACCGTGACTCTGAGAAGGGAACACAAATTGCGGAAGCCAAACCTGACGTACGTGTTTTCAGACAATAGAGACTAAATGTGACCCATCCCTCCAAAATTACCAAAGAGACCCACAGGAAGTGTTTTTGTTATTTTTTTCTAAGTAATTTAAGAGCTTATTTAAAACAAACATGGAGGTTGTGTTTCTTAGGATGCTTTGGGTTGCAAGTAACAGCAAGTAACTTTAGTAAATGAATACACACAACAAGGATGTTTGTGATACGGGGAGTCTCCCAGACCCGAAAGGCAAGAATATAGGAGACCTCAGGAGGGACTAACATCAGGGAATCTTCTCCTTTCCTGTCTCTGAGTATGGCTCATTCTTCCTAGAAGAAGGCTTTCTTTGCTATTCAGTCCTCATGATAAATAAGAAATGACCATCAATATCTTTCAAGTTCACACACTTTAAAATACCGGTCATCGGGGGGCGCTTGGGTGGCTCCAGTGGTTAGGCATCCAACTTTGGCTTAGGTAATGATCTCTCACTTCATGAGTTTGAGCCCCGCGTCAGGCTCTGTGTTGACCACTCAGAGTTCCTCTCTCTCTCTTGCTCTCTCTCTTTCTCTCTCTCTCGAAAATAAATAAAGATTTAAAATTTTTAAAGAAAACAGCCATCCAATTACTAGCTAGCCTCTTACTCTCCCTCTTACACACAATCAACTATCGTCTTGGGTTCTCTCACTCAATTCCAAATGCATAGTTCGGGGATGCACACTGGTACAGCTTAAATCAGGTGTCTGTGGCAGTCACACAGAGGCCAAGAGAGATGCCAGCAGTGTCCGGAGAAGAGGAATGTGGCAAACTACATTCACTACACAAATGGTAATGGAGCAGAATGCCTTCACGCAAAAATATTTATGGAATACTTCCTCTGTGCCTGACACTCTTCTAGGTTCTGGGGATATAAGAGTGAACAAAAAAAGACTAAGCTCTTACTCTTGGAAAGCTTAAATTCCATTGTGGGGAGAACGGTAAGCAAATAATCAATAAAGAGCTAATGTATCAGATGGTTAATAAGTACAATAAATGGTTGTAATAGCGTTCTGGTAAATGTTAAATAACCAGCTTCCTGGAAGGTAATAGATAATTTCTGTAGTGTGAATACTTCCACCATGGTCAACTACCAATGTGATGTCACTGAACTTGTATTTGGAAAGAAACATGCAGTGGCATCCCATTGCAGAGTAGTGTCACCACACAGGTAGATAAAAGAGACACAACCTCCAGGGTATAGACAAGAGTAAAATGTAATAAAATAACCAGGAAGCGATGCGTTTTGAGGATTTATTACCTTTTTAAAATAGAATCCATTTCATTGTAAGTTGAATATTTTTTTTTTATTTTTTTTTAACGTTTATTTATTTTTGGGACAGAGAGAGACAGAGCATGAATGGGGGAGGGGCAGAGAGAGAGGGAGACACAGAATCGGAAACAGGCTCTGAGCCATCAGCCCAGAGCCCGACGCGGGGCTCGAACTCACGGACCGCGAGATCGTGACCTGAGCCAAAGTCGGACGCTCAACCGACTGAGCCACCCAGGCGCCCTGTAAGTTGAATAATTTTTAACGATGGCTTTGTTTAATACCTGGCTCACAAGATTCCCGAGAATTGAATAATGAGCTCTCACGAGCCAGTGAGAGCCAGATCTGAGTCACTACTGGTAGTGAAGAAAATAAAAGCAGGTGGAGGGTGGGTGTTCCAGTTATCCATTTCTGCGTGACAAACCACCTCAAGTCTTAGTGGTTTGGAATAAGAACTGTTCTGCATCTCACAATTTTGGGGGCCAGACATTTAGGCAGGGCTCAGAAATTAGGGCAGTCCTTCTAATCAGTAACATCAACTGGCAACCGGTGTAGTCTTTAGGGTTCAGGATGGCTTTGTTCATGTGTCTGGTGTCCTGGTGGGGATGACTAGAAGGCTGGGCTTGGCTGGAACCGTGGACTGGAGGACCTGCAGAGGACCACTTCAGCTTGGGTTCTCAAATAATAAAACCTAGGACAAACTGCTCAAAGAGGCAGGAAGTAGAAGCTTCCAATCCCTTAAGGCCTGGGCCTGGAAACTGTCCCGGCACCACATCTGCCTCTTCTATTGCTCAAAGCAACCACAGAACCTGTCTTTAAGTGGACAGAGACCCGGTCTCTCAACAGGAGGAGCATCAAAGACTTTGTGGCCATCTTTAGTCCACCACAGATAGAGAATGGTGGTGGTAAAGGAGCTGTACTATTTAAAATATGATGGTTGGGGAAAAGCTTTTCCACTAACATAATTTTTTTCCCCTGAAAACTGAAGGCAGTGAGAAGTGGACCATACGAAGAGATAAAATATGCTTGCAATCTTTGAGTCCAGCTTTTGGGAGCCAGTTCAGACTAAACCCTCAGACCCGACTCTGCTCTAAGGGTGTCTGGATGGAAAAGTTTGAGAAATACCAGTTGGCCCAACTCCTTCACTCTCCAGGTGAAGGACACTGAAGCCCAGAGAACTCAAGCTCTTGCTCCCAGGCACCAAGCAAGGCCATGCTAGGTGATAGCACAGCACGACTTGAATGCAGCTCCTCTACCCAGATCTCCTATTTAGAAGTCCAGTGCTTTTCTACTAGGTTTTTATCCAAGGGGTACAGGTGTGCTGTTTCGAAGGGACACATGCACCCTAATGTTTATAGCAGCACTATCAACAATAGCCAAAGTATGGAAAGAGTCCAAATGTCCATCGATGGATGAATAAAGAAGATGTGGTATACAGACACACACACACACACACACACACACACACACACACACACTGGAGTATTACTCGGCAATCAAAAAGAATGAAATGTTGCCATTTGCAACTATGTGGTTGGAACTAAAGGGTATTATGCTAAGCGAAATTAGTCAAAGACAAATATCATATGACTTCACTCATATGAGGACTTTAAGACACAGAACAGATGAACATAAGGGAAGGGAAGCAAAAATAATATAAAAACAGGGAGGGGGACAAAACAGAAGAGACTCTTAAATATGGAGAACGAACAGAGAGTTACCAGCGGGGTAGTGGGAAGGGGGATAGGCTAAATGGGTAAAGGGCATTAAGGAATCTACCCCTGAAATCATTGTTGCACTATAACTAACTAACTTGGATGTAAATTAAATAAATAAAAATAAAATTAAAAAAAAAACACAAAAGTCCAGTGCTTTTCAAAAATAATATAAAAACAGGGAGGGGGACAAAACATAAAAGATTCTTAAATATAGAGAACAAACAGAGGATTGCTGGAGGGTCTATGGGAGGGGGGGATGGGCTAAATGGGTCAGGGGCATTAAGAAATCTACTCCTGAAATCATTGTTGCACCATATGCTAACTAACTTGGATGTAAATTAAACAATAAATAAACTTTAAAAAAAAGAATAGAAGTATAGAGAGACCAACAAAGCTCAAATTATAAAAAAATAAATAATAAAAAAATAAAAGTCTAGTGCTTTTTAGAAAAAATAAATAAAATAAAGTAATAAATAAAAAAATAGAAGTCCAGCACCTTTTTCTTATTGTTACAAAACTCTTTCTAAAATCCGTGTTATCACATGATTTAGCATTTGATACTTTCTATCTTAAACGACACATGTTTTATATCATCAATTAGAATGTAAACTCCTCAAGGAGACTTACTTTCACATTTCTCTGGGGCCACTGTGTATCGTCATGCAGTCTGTACTCTGCACGACTCAGACCGGCTTGGAGAGGGGTTGAATGGGACCCTGCACTTGAGCTGAGACAGCTCAATGGGACCTGTTGTGTGCTGTGGGGAGGGCTGCATTGCCCCAGAGGAACCGGCATCTTTTTTTCAGTGCCTGCAAAGAAGAGGCAAGTGGTAGCCCTGTACTTCTCTTACAAAGTGCACATTGCATAATATAGTGCTAGGTACACAGAAAAGGATGGTGGGGTTGGAGGGAGGGGGTGGAAGGGCGGTGGGAATGACATCCAGATTCTTCCAAAAGCATCCTTACGGGCATGCTTTGATTATCTATTGCTGTGTAACAAATGATCCCGAACCTAGTAGGATAAAACAGCCATTTCATTGTGCTCACAGATTCTGTAGGTCAGGAATTTGGATGGGCATAGGAAGGACGATGTCTCGTACCTCAGCTAAAAAAAACATTTGGGGGCTGGAATTATCTAGAAACTTCCCTACTCCCACGGCTGGTACCCAGGCTAAAATGACTCAAAGGCTAGCCTCTGCCGGGACTGTCAACAAGAGCACACTCGTGTGGCCTCTCTGGGTAACTTATGTTTCCCACAGCATGACAGCGGCTCGGAGGGACGTCACCTCAGGAGGATGTCCAGAGAGCACGCCTTCTGAGAGAGCCACGTAGAAGTTGCATGGCTTTCTCGGCCCAACCTCAGAAGGCGCAAGGCGTCACGTCCACAACATGCTATTGGCTACGAGGAAGGCACTGTGGCCAGCTTAGATTTAAGGGCAGGGTAATGAGACTGCCTCTTGACAGTAACATTGCAGACGAGCACATGGGATGAGAGAGGACGTGGCTATCTTTGGCGTATGCTGCCTGCCAAGGGACTCATCTCTTCGATAACCCAGTACCACAACAGAGATGAAGCAGTGAGCCTCTCGAATGTCCCCATGATGCTCTTGGTGAAGGGCCATCTGGGGCAGGGGGCAGGGGGGCTGCTTTCTGAGCACCTGAGTCCCCATAAGCCCCCGTCTTTAAGGCTTGGTCGGGATGAGCTCAGCGCAGGAGAGGCCGGCAGCTGCTCAAACGCACCAGCTGTTTCTCACCCTTGCACTTGGTGGTGTTGCCATCAGGAAATTCTACAGACGGGCCTGACAACTTGAGGGTTTGCCTCTTTTTCACCTTGTGGGCCACCAACTAACTGTCGAAGTTACCAGGTTCATGCCAGAGCCAGATGTTCTTAACAGATGTGCAAAGAAAGCGCTTCCCTTCTTACATCTTTTTAAGTTGTCCGATGCTATAAGATGCCTTTTTAGCCTAATTCAGGGTTGGACACCCCTGGCAAAGCAACTGTGGCCATTTCCTCTATTTTAGTACACATGAAATAACCAGCCGTGACCTCAAGACCTTTTCTTCTTAACTAATTGGGTGGCCTTCTGCAGCTGGACTATGGCAACCAAGGAAGTTTCAAATTAAAGATATACACACATATATAATATTATATATATACTTCTATTTATATATAATTTCCTAAGTTCTGAAATGTATTCCTCCCATCCCAGCCCATGCCACTATCCCTCTCCATTAACCTAAGACTTACTAATTTGACACAAGTAAGAAAGCAAGGAGACATCACCATACATAATCGCAAGTACATTACAGTGACCTCATTCTATTTCTACCCCATCCACTCTACCTGGACCTCCTGCCCAGAGGATGGGGGAAAGCATAGTAGAGCTACAGAGTGTCACCAAATTTTAAATACCAAGTCTACTCTTTCCTCCCCACTCCCCGCCCTTTCTGCTGACCTGGAATTTCTCCAGCTGTGCTGTCTATGAAATGAGCTGTCACCACATCAGATCAGGAGAAGTGGGATGGAGCTGCACACTGGCAAAAGAAACCCTCCTGCTGAGCATCGGATTCCTTTCCTCGATCAGGAAAGCTAGACGCACACAAACAAACTACTTTTATTATTCAACTTCAACATAAAAGGTCACCGTTTCAAGCCTGCATTTAGCTCAGCCGCCCAATAACATCTGTTAAAACGAGGAAGCGCTCTCACACATTCCCATTTCAACCCCCCGGCCACCAAGATGACTGTGTCTATCCAAGGTTGCAAAGAGGTGAGACTGAAATCAAGTATGTTTAGAAAAAGAAATCCTTCTGAAAGGACATGGCGGTTGCAATCAGATATCTGAAAGGAATGAGACCTTCTCCACAGCTTGGAAAAGCTTGTGCGGCACACGGTGCCACGAGAGGTCTATGTGAAGAGCTGACGGAAGACACACAGCTCTCAATGGCTCTGACTGGGCCTGTAGCAAGGAGAGTGTGCGTGGGCCTTAGGAGCTGGTTGGAAATAAAGCATGGAAGTAACTCGGTTTTGTGACTGACACAGAAACTGCTTTCCTTGGCAACAAGGTGACCCCTGAGTATCAATGCATCCCTCCCGGCCCCTAGCCTGAAAAGATGCACAAGGCAGCAAGCCAAGGCTCTGGGCCCTTCTGACCTGGCAAGTTCTCCAGGGCTGGTGAATCCACTGAAGTTCACATCCATTAAATCCATTAGGGACAGAGGCACAGAGCAGCCAAATCTGCTTGTATCTGTGACCATGTGTCATGGCTAATTTTATGTGTCAACTTGGTTAGATCATGGTACTCAGCCTAATACTGGTCTGGAGGTTGGCTGTGAAGAAATGTTTTAGATATGATTAACATGGAAATCAGCAAACTTTTTTTAAGTTTTTCAGGTCAATTCCAGTTAACGCACAGTGTCATATCAGTTTCAGGCGCACGATATAGTGATTCGACACTTCCATACATCAGCCAGAGCTCATCATGACAAGTGCACTCCTTAATCCAGATCCCCTATTTAACCCATCCCCCCACCCCCTCCCCTCTGGTAACCATCAGATTGTTCTCTATAATTAAGACTCTGTTTCTCTCTCCTCTCTCTCTCTCTCTCTCTCTCTCACACACACACACACACACACATACACACACACATTCTGCCCTTTGCTTGTTTCTTTTCTTAAATTCCACATATGAGTGAAATCATATGGCATTTGCCTTTCTCTGACTTATTTAGTAAATTAGCAAACTTTGAGTAAAGCAGACTACCCCCCCCCATAATATGGGTGGGCCTCATCCAATTTAGTTGAAACCCTGAAGAGAAAAGACTGAGGTCCCCCAAGGGCAATAATCCTCATATATTTAAAGTATATAATTTCATCAGTGTGCCATATGTATTGTATTCGTTGTCTGTTGCTGCATAACAGGTTACCACAAACTTAGTGGCTCACAGCACACATTTAGCACCTCACAATTTCTGTGGGCCAAGAGTCCAGGCACACGGTTTAACAGGGGCCTCCGCTCAGGGTCTCACAAAGTTTCAGTCAACTTGTCTTCTGGGCTGCATTCTCATCCAGTGCCCAACTGAAGAAGAAAAGACTGTCAAGCTCATTGAAGTTGTTGGCAGAATTTACTACTTTGTGGACGTATGACTGAAGGCTCCAGGACACCCTCAGGTCCCAGAGCCACTCACAGTTCTCAGAGGCCATCCTTATTTCCTTACCATCTGGGCTTCTCCAACATGACCACTTCATCAAGCATGCAAGGAAAGTCTCTAAATTCAGTCTGCTAAGATGGAGTGGTAAATAAGGTAATTACAGGAGTGACAACCAATCACTTTCAATAATACATTGGTTGGAAGCAAGTCACAGTTCCTGCCCATACTCAAGCATCCCTGCCCATACACAAAGGAATGAACACAGGGAGGAGAGGTCATCGGGTCACCTCAGATTTCGTTTGCCACATGCATACACCATCACTAAAATCAAGATTAAAAAATTTTTAATCACCGCCCCTCACCCCTGCCAAATTTCCCTGGGCTCCTTGGCAATCCATCTCTCCCTCTAAAGCAACCACTGACCTATTTTTCATCACTGCAGATTAGTTCTTTAGAATTTTATATAACTAAAGTCAGACAGAATATATTCTTTTTGTCTGGCTTCTTTCAGCATAATTATGTTGAGATTCAACCAGGTTGCTCTATGTATCAATAGTTCATTTATTTCCATTGCTGAGCAGCATTCCATTGTAGGGATGTGTCACAGTTTGTTATCCACTCATCTGTTGGGGGACATTTGGGTTTGCCCCAGTTTTTGAATATTACAAATAAAGCTGCTATGAATATTCATGTGCAAGTTGTTGTGCGGACATATGATTTCATTTCTCAAGTAAATGCCTAGGAGTGGAATGTCTGCCTCCTACAATAGGTGAATGTTTAACTTTTAAAGAAGCTATCAAAGTGGTTGTATCATTTTACATTCCCACCAGTAGGGTATGGGAATTCTATGTCTTTACTAGGTTTGTATAATCAGTCTTTATAATTTTTAACAAATCTAATAGTATGCCATTATGGTTTTAATTTGCATTTCCCTGATGACTAATGACGTTGAGCATTTTCCCACAAGTTTATTAGCCATTCTGGTATCTTCTTTTGTGAACTATCTGTTCAATTCTTTTGCCATTTTTTACTTTTTTTTTTTTTTAAGTTTATTTAGCTATTTTGAGAGAGAGAGAGAGAGAGAGAGAGAGAGAGAGAGAGAGAGAGAGAGAACATGCACAGGGAAGGGGCTGAGAGAGAGAGAACCCAAGCTGGTCCCATACTCCACACTGAGCCAGTCGTGGGGCTCAACTCCACAACCACGAGATGGTAACCTCAGCTGAAGTCAAGTCGGAAACCCAACCAAATGAACCACTCAGGCACCCCCCTTTGTAATTTTTATTTATTTTTTTTAAATGTTTATTTTTGAGAGAGTGCGCAAGCGGGAGAGGGGCAGAAAGAGAGGGGGTAAGAGGATCCAAAGCTGGCCCTGCGCTGACAACAGAGATCCTGAGGTGGGGCTCGAACTCACTAATCACGAGATCGTGACCTGAGCTGAGGTCAGACGTTTAACAGACTGAGCCACCCAGGTGCCCCCTTTTGCCATTTTTAAATTGGATTTTGTATTATTGAGTTATAATAATTCTTTGTGTATACTGAGTAGAAGTACTTTGTACATGTGTTACAATATCCAAGATGGCTCTTTACCATGTCATGTCTGCTAATACTGGACTATCCAAGATGGCTTCTTCACTCACATGTCTGGAACCCAAGCTGGGAAGGCTGAAATAGCTAGGACTGGACAGGTACCTCTCTCTTCATGCCCTCTCCACTATGGCTCCCTTAGGTTTCCTCACAGTATGGTGATTTCAGAGTGGCTGGACATTGGATGTTGTGATTGGATTCACCTAGAGGGAATGTTCTAGGAGACCAAGGCATGAGCTACAAGGCTTCTTGTGATGTAGCCTTGAAAGTCCAAGAACACTTCTGCTGCTGCATTCTGTTGGTCAAAGTTCAAAGTTAAGAGGATTAGACATCACCTCTCAATAGGGTATGTAACAAAGAATTTGTGGCCATAGAATCTCCCACACCTGGTATAATTAGAGATCTCTACCTTAGTGTAAGCTGCGAACTTATCCTCAATTGTTCAGGTAAACTCACTGAAATCATTAAATAACACCTAATAGCAAAACTGGTAGTTTCCCAAATGTTTGTATATATTTTATCTTAGGATATCCTCAGAAGGATCTTTTGAGTTAGGCAGGTATCCATTATTCTCTCCATCTTAATGAAGTTGATGAAACCAGTGATATTGATGGCTTGGTCAAGAGAAAAAAAAATCAAACCTAGAATCCAAGATCTTTGGCTTCTAGTGCAGTATTTTCTCCACTATGCCACGCTGTTTCTGCTTAGGTACACACATTCTCTAATTGAACGAGTCCCTTCTTTCCTAGGAATACAAGGTTTGTGGCGGCCTCTAGTTACTAATGAGTTATTTATTAACATATTTTCAGGTAGGAGGAGCTATCTATTTAAATAATTAGGTACTATTCAGTTAACTCATTTAAGAACCAAATGTTCTCTACTTGTAAGGAATGAGAATGCGTGAGGTGATTTAAAATTGCACCTCTGCTCAATGGCATTATTATACAGGTGATTAAAATATAAAGAAGTCAAAATTGTATTTACTGACACAGAAAGAAACAATAGTCCACTGTAAGTGGGAAAAGCAAGTTGCAGAGCAGTTAAGTATGTGAATACACACACACACACACAAACACACAGTTACACATACACACACATACATTTGTTAGTATGTGCACAAAAATATCATCTGGGCGTTTATACAACTACTAATAGTGTTGTATCTTAGAGATTCTGGACTATTTGAGTTTGGGTATACATTATTCTTGAAATAACCATAAAAAAATATTTTTAAAATATACAATCCTTTGAGAAATACATTATAATTATCAGATTTGATGCACCTTCACAACTTTCCTACTGCTGAGTAGGTATACGTATAAGCAAATGAACAAATAAACGAATAAAACTTTAGATGGTATTATATTAAGGCAGAAATTCTACACTTGTTGATTCATTCCCCAAATAGAAGTCACTGTAAAAGTATCTTTTCAGTATTCAGCATTGGGAAATGTGTTTTTATTGTATTGTATTGTATTGTATTGTATTGTATTGTATTGTATTGTATTGTATTTTTAACGTTTATTTTTGAGGGACAGACACAGAGCATGCATGGGGGAGGGGCAGAGAGAGAGGGAGACAGAATCTGAAGCAGGCTCCAGGCTCCGAGCTGTCAGCACAGAGCCCAATGCGGGGCTCGAACTCACAAACTGCAAGATCATGACCTGAGCCAAGGCTGGATGCTTAACTGAGCCACCCAGGCATTCCTGGGAAATGTGTTTTTAGACAAAACAGTGCAAAAGTATTCTTTTTTAAAACTTTATTTTAGAGAGAGAGCACACACAAGCAGGGGAGAGGGGCAGAGAGGAGGAGAGAGAGAGAGAAAGAGAAACTTAGGCAGGCTCTATGCTCAGTGTAGAACCCCATATGAAGCCACGATGCTGGGATCACGATCCGAGCTGAAATCAAGAGTTGCTCACTTAACTGACTGAGCCATCCAGAATATTCTTTGAGCTAAACATAATTGGCTTCCAGGATATCAAAGCCCCAGAATATTCTTTGAGCTAAACATAATTGGCTTCCAGGAACTCACTGGTTGGGAACTCAAAAGAGAAGTAATTCTTTCCAAACCAACAAGTGATCGTTTTTTGCAAATCTCAAAAGGCAAGTAAACGATGAAGGAAAAAGTAAATCAACTCAGGCATATATACACCTGCACATATATTAAATCTCACCTACAAAGAAAGCATTAAATTATTTAGAAATTCTGGGGCGCCTGGGTGGATCAGTTGGTTAAGCATCCAACTCTTGGTTTGGGCTCAGGTCATGATCTCACAGTTTATGGGTTTGAGCCCCACGTCGGGCTCTGTGCTGACAGCACAGAGCCTACTTGGAATTCCCTCTCTCCCTCTCTCTCTCTGTCTCTCAAAATAAGTAAACTTAAAATAAATAAAATAAAATACAATAAATTCTTTAGAAATGCCAAATCAAAATGTGGCTCCTCCTGAATTGGTCAGAGGAGGATGTAGGGGATTGGATTGGATTGGACGTGGGGGATTGGCAAAGTTATGAGAGTAAAATGGAGGTAAAACTTCTTTTTTGTGTGTCTTCAATTTGGGAACAGGGTAGAAGTCCAGAGCAAAAGGCCCGGGTCTACACAGAAATGCCATCTGTGGGACAGGTGGTCCAGATCAGAGCATTCTGGATCGAGCCAGAAGGGGTGTTATCCAAATTGGTTGGAATATGAATGGCCAGGGCTGAGAACTAGAATCATTGTGTGCAGATGCCAGACATGAACCTGGTAAGAAGGACAGAAGGCCAACGATAATGATGGCATCTGCCATGTTTTGAGTGCTGGCCATGCTGGACCCTTTTCATATTTTATCTCACTCAGAGTCCACAATCTCCCTGCAAATAAGATACCATACCTCTTGCGGATGACGACACAGACTCAGAAGGGTTATATGGCATACCCAAAGCCACAATGCTAGTAAGTGACACTCAAAATTCAAGCCCAAATCCTTCTCAACACAAAATCCATGAGTTTTCTGGCATGCCAACCTATAGAAACCTAAAGGATTCAACAGAAATAGTAAAGTCAGTCACCCTGAGACTCAAGAGAGGAGAGCCAACGTGCCAGATCAATCAGGTATACCTGTTCTGGACCTCCCCTATCAACAAGGCTATGCTGGGCATGTCCCTTTCATGTAATATTTGGTGCATGCTGCAAGGTGGATGTGATGTCTTCACAGAGTCATGGGGCAGAGAATTAAAATAAACAGGATGAAGGGTGCCTGGGTGGCTCAGTTGGTTAAGTGTCTGACTCTTGATTTCAGCTCAGACCTTGATCTCTACTTTAAAAGAAAAAAATGGGGGCGCCTGGGTGGCTTGGTCGGTTAAGCATCCGACTTCGGCTCAGGTCATGATCTCACGGTCCGTGAGTTTGAGCCCCGCGTCGGGCTCTGGGCTGATGGCTCACAGCCTGGAGCCTGCTTCCGATTCTGTGTCTCCCTCTCTCTCTGCCCCATCCTCACTCATGCTCTGTCTCTCTCTGTCTCAAAAATAAATAAACGTTAAAAAAAATTTAAAAAAAATAAAAGAAAAGAAAAAAATGAACTTGATGGTGTTTCAAAGGCAGCCAGACCAGCTCTGCCAAGCATCAGGTTTGATGCAAAGAGAGAGAAGTGGAAGAGAGTGCCAGAGTCAGTGACTGACAAAACAAGCATTCGCCACAGGCTCTGTCTGGATGCTTGTGGAGGTCCCTAGGAGAGGATCACTCAGAAAGATGTGATGAGAACCCCTTGAACTTGACTAAGGAGGAAAACCAAGTGAGAAGTGCGTTTCGAGAAGAAACTCAGTAGCCCATCAAGTACAAAAGAAAGGGTAAGCTTGAGGAGCACTGAGATTAAGCCTGGGGTTTGCCATGAGGACAGCACAGATGATCTTTGACAGGACAGATCAGGGCCTCTGTGGGCATAAAACAAATTACAGTGACCCGAGGCCTGAGTGGAAAGTACTGAAATAAATGTTTGACTTTGTCCAGAAGCATGGTGATGAGAGTATACGGTAAGCAAGTCGGAGGCAGGGGACTGGTTTTGAATTAGAGAAATTGCAAAGGGAGTTATAGATGAGGGAGAAGGTGGGAGGAGATTCAAAGATGTAAGACAGAGGAGTGCATTGATTAGTGGAGCGTGGTCCCAGAAGAGTGGGGTGGGTTGAGTTTCTGTACATTGAAAGAATCTTTCCTTAAAGGGGAGAGAGGAGAAAAGTAAGAATGATGACAAAGCAGACATTTGAAGGGAGTTGTAGGCATTTCTTAATGGTGGTTAATGGATTCAGGTTTGTTTGTTTTTTTAACTATGCTAATAGCCTGAAGGATAGACTTAATGCAGCAAGAGAAAGGTACACAATAGTAGACATGAGTTCAAGTTTCTAGCTTTGCCCCCTACCAGCTCTGTGACCTTGAACAAAATTTCTGAGCTTTGCTTATCTTCAAATTGGGATGATTATCCATGTCCTGCCTCCACGAGTGCACTGGAGCCAGTTGGCATCAACTATCCCAAGCCAATATATTTTTTAAATGTTTTTAATGTTTATTGATTTTTGTGTGTGTGTGTGTGTGAGAGAGAGAGAGAGAGAGAGAGAGAGAGAGAGAGAGAGAGAGACAGAGAGGGAACATGAGCAGGGGAGGGGCAGAGAAAGAGGGAGACACAGAATCCGAAGCAGGCTCCAGGCTCCAAGCTGTCAGCACAGACCCGATGCAGGCCTCGAACTCACGAACTGTGGGATCATGACCTGAGCCCAAGTCGGACGCTTAACTGAGCCGAGCCACCCAGGCGCCCACCCCCCCCCCCCCGCCCAAGCCAATATTTATTTCTAATTATTTAGAAATTCAGAGTGGTTAAGTCATTGGTGGTTTAAAATTGGATGTGGTGGTGGGGCGCCTGGGTGGTTCTGTCGGTTAAGCGTCCAACTTGGGCTCAGGTCATGATCTCATGGCTCTTGGGTTTGAGACCTGCATTGGGCTCTGTGCTGGCAGCTCAGAGCCTGGAACCTGCTTTGGATTCTGTGTCTCTGTCTCTCTCTGCCCCTCCCCTGCTCGTGTCCTTCCTCTCTCTCTCTCTCTCTCTCTCAAAAATAAACACTAAAAAAAAATTTAAATTGGATGTGGTGGGAGCTTTTACACCATGGAAACAGGCAAAATGTGACAAAGCAGGGCTTCCCTCTCCTTTCCCAGGGTTACCACCACACCGCTGCCTGCTTCTCTGACAAGATACTGTCAGGCTAAAATGAGAGACTGGTTGTGAAAACCCTTTGCAAATAACCAAGCCCTAAATAATGTTTTTATCATTAATATTAACAAGTGTAACTTGTTACAGCGTAAGTTTTCATACATACTAATTAGAGTTTTATTTTCTGACTCCCCCCTCCACCCACCTACCCTACCACCATTCCCAGCAGACTTTAGTATTTCCTTGTCTTGGCAAGTTTTACAGAGCAGAAAGCAAAGATCCTTGAAAGCAACAGCTCTTCCCATTTCATTAAAGGACCGTACTTGCCAAAAGAGATCCTATTAAGTAGGGAGGAAAATGGGAACATCAAAACGCTTCAAGGGGAGATTCAGAAGAAGACATTCCCAATGGACCGGGAAGGGGAGAGGTCTGTGAATTCTATAGAAAGAAGGGCCCAGGCCTGGCTACCTCCCAGCCCCTTGGGAGGCACGAGTCCTTAGGAGATGGCTGTAGAGTGTAGGTTTTTGTAGAAAATCCACCCCCAGTGTGTGTGTGTGTGTGTGTGTGTTGTGTGTTTCTTAGACTCACCTAAATATCCAGCCACACAAGACCACAGTCAGCCACACGTGGTTTCAATATACAAGACGGGAAATCCTGCCAGCAGGGGGGCAGCGGTGTTCCTTTCCCCTGGGAGTAGTCCCTGCAGCCGTCCACATGGCCATCACAGCTTTTTCCCCCAGTTTCCCAGGGTTCCAGAGCAAGAGAATGGGACCACACGAGAGGCATGTGGGATCCTCCCTAGCTGGTGACCCCTGTACCCCATAGGAGACAATATCTCTTGTAATAACTCCATGGGCACAGCTGCCAGGGTCCCCTCCAGGGACTTGTCCAGTTTCAAGAGTCTCTGCTCTCAATTAAGCCCAAAGCTATAGCTTCCTCTGAAGTATCCAGTTCTCCCAGTCTAGAGACAATTTACCACGAAGGGTCATTTTTGCCAAAGTTACTATACCCAGTAATAACACAGCTGACACAGTGTTTCTGTCAGGTTTCCAAGGGAAACAGAAAGTTAACAGAAAGTAAAATTCTCGAGTAGAAAGGGATACAATCTTTGAAAACCTTTTATCCACAGTGGGCCCGAGAAGGCAGGACCCCAGACACAGGGACTCCTGGCCTCATCAAAGATGCCCAGGTCCCAAGCATGGCCCAGAAGCAGAGACCCTGAACATAAAACATAAAGGGCATCCTGCTGGTGAACAAATAGAAGTCTTGTCTCCCAGTCCCTGCCTGTTCCACTGACTGCTAACTCAAACCCCACAAAAATTATAGTGAAAAAAAATCTCCTTACCCTCTCTATATACCTCAGGTTACAACTGCAGTAAGAATGTATTCATATCACCCTTGAGAGTGAGCCAGTTAACATTTGCAGGGCAAGCAAAAGATGAGAAATATATTAAGAGCAGAACAGGCGTGCACTGGGGGCTGCTCCGTCAGTAATCGCTAACCATTGTTTGCAAAGTATTATCTGTCCACTCCCAGTACATACAACCTCCGTGTTATAAGGGAATTCTAATCCCAAACTATCTTGTCACTGAAAACACTCCTTTTCAAGACATAGCATTATGCTGAATTGTCCTCTTAAAGGATTAATGAGACTCTCGTAATTTGAAATAACTGAATGCAAGAGCCACTTTTAATATGTATTATGTAAAGGATTTTCTTTCTTTTTAGAAAAAAATATTTTAATTATAGAAGTCACACATTAGTGTAGACTCAATACAAAGAAAAATTCCGGGGTGCTTGGGTGGCTCAGTCAGGTAAGCATCTGACTTCGGTCCAGGTCAGGATCTCACGGTTTGTGGGTTCGAGCCCCGTGTTGGGCTTTGTGCTGGTGCATATGCATGTTCTTTCTCTCAAAAATAAACATTAAAAAAAAATAAGGAAAATTCAAACAATACATTTAAAGTAAAAGTCTCCCTGGCTCCCTACTCACTTAACTTCTCTCCTTGGAGGTGACCAGCGTATCAATTTGTGGTACACCCTTCCGTCCCCTTTACGCTACATTAATAATGCCTTCAAGTACTCCCTTTGGCTCTCGTAAAGTCATTATAGCGTACGTTATAGTCCATTCAGACGACTATAACAAAGTACCATAGACTGGGGTGGCTTAAACCACAGAAATTTATTTTTCACAGTTCTGGAGGCTAGAAGTTCAAGATAAAGGTGCCAGCATGGTCGAGTTCTGGTGAGGGCCCTCTTCCAGGTTATGTTCTCACATGACCTTCCATGGGGCGAGTATATACAGAGAGAGAGAGAGAGAGAGAGAGAGAGCATGAGAGAGAGGTCTCTTGTCACCTCCTTTTTCTATAAGGGCTCTAATCCCATCATGAGGGCCCCATCTCATAGCCTAATCTAACCCTAAATACCTCACCTTTTCCTAATACCATCCTTTTGTGGATTAGGATTTCATCACATGAATTTGGGGGGATGGGATACAAACATGCAGTCCAAAAGAGTGTGCATTCCATATTCCCTTAGAAACCATCAGATACACAGAGAACCGTCTGGAAAGTTTATCATTCCCACTCCTACCATGTGAGAACACAAGGAGATGTTTGCAACCAGGAGAGGGCCCTCAGCTGACTGTGCTGGCACCCTGATCTTGGGCTTGCAGCCTCCAGAACTGTAAGAAATAAGTTTCTGCTGTTTATTTAAAAAAAAAAAAAAAAAAAAGGTATCATCGAGAAACGTTAATAGCTTCAAAATTAGCTACACACCAAGAACTTGATACTTTCCCCTTAACAGGAGGTGTCTACAGTCTAGGCAAGGAACACCACCCAGTAGCTTCACTCTATAAACATTCTTAGCATCCCTGAGCAGTTCCAGCAGCCCCCGGCCCCTCCTGTGACAAGTCTGGAGAGAGCTGGCATTTCCAAGTGGTGCAGTTCAAGCTCCAGAGTGTGCAGAACAATGTATTCAGCTGAGTAGACACGGCCACACCACTCCTCCCACCGCCTGCTCCCCGCCTGAAGTTTCCATTACCCACCAGGCTTTGATCTGGTAAACAAATCTGATTCCAATCACATGGCAGAGGGTTGCCTTCTCTCACTCTCCTCTCTGTGCTTGGGAGAGTTGAACAATTAACAAATAGAAAGTGTTCTGTGACAGTTCATTATTTTGTACCTGATTTGGGGAGACTGAAAAATGGCCCTTTCAAACAATCTCTTTGGCCAATTTCCTTCCTTCCCTTCCCCCCCAGAACCTAAATCCTGGGATTCCCCATAGGGGTTTTATAGAAACCAGCCCATCTGGAATAGTCTGCTGACAGAAAGTCAGTAATTGATGCCAGCCGGAGAAAGCACAACTTCTGCAACTGCTTTAATTCCAGAAAAGTCTTGCCTCTCTTGCAGCACTCACCATAGCCAGGCCTTGCCTCATACGGCTGTGTAGCCTCAGCACCCAAACCAAACCTCCAGAATTTGGTGCCCAATAGCTGTTTGTCAGACTGAATTAATTGCATTGAAGTCACTTGATCTCGCTGGATCTCACTCACCAATGGGAATAATCATACTTACTTCACAGTGCGGTTGTAAATATTGCTATTTGATCATATTGTTTGGCTCCCCACCCCCCACCCCCAATCTGTTTGGTTTCCTGGTCCATAAAAGATAAATAGAGTACAGGTTTTTGAAGTGAAGTGTCAGAGAGGTTTTGACTTCACTAGATGGGTGCTATGGAGGGTTACGTCATCTCTTAGAGTTCCAGTTTCTTCATCTGTAGAATTCGGAAAATGACGTCTATATTAGAGGGCTATTGTGAATGCTACATGAGAAGACCTGGAAAGCTCAGGGTACAGGCATTGTACATAGTAAGCATTCCATAAATGCTATTATTATGTGCATAGTCTGTACATTCCAGGCATGTGACTAAAACTCAGTAAACGGTCGGTGAGCAAATAAACGAATGAGTGAACACAGCGGTATCAGTTACGAGTATGCTGGGTTGCCTGTGATAGACGCCCTACCACACGGCGACTAAACCCAATGGATGGCTCTTCCTCTCACGTAATAAGAAGTCTGGATGTAGGCAACCCAGGGCTGAAACAATTGTTCAAGGAAGTCACTGGGGACCCAGGCCCCTTCTTAGCATGCGGTTCTCACCCTCAGATTTGCAAGACGCTCTACATCTGTGTTCCATTCAGGAAGAGGGAGGGAAAGGCTTTAGTTGCCTCGTCGGTAAAATGGAAATGGGCTGGCTCTCTTTCCGCTGAACAGTCCTATGACTCAGCAGGCAACTCAGGGTCAAATAAGCACCACTCGTCTGAGATAATATGCCTTTTGTGGATAGACTGTGTGTCCCAGAAATCAGTCATGTGGGTCTCAGTTCCACTCACACCTATTGCTCGAAGTGATAATTCTGAAAATATTTGGCAACATGAAGAAACATTTACAAAAATGTTAAGTGAAGAATGGGAGGAGAATTACTAAATTCTACTCCTGAAACCAATATTACACTATGTGTTAACTAACTAGAATTTAAATAAAAATTTGAAGGAAAAAAAAGCAGAAAGTGGAAGACTGTTAACAGTACCTGCTGGCATAGGAAGTTTTCCCTAAGATATATACGTGAATAAAAGGAAGCCACAGGCAACACTTGCAGATGATCTCATTTAAAAAAATTTATAAAAAAATTGACGTGCCTGGGTGGCTCAGTCGGTTAAGCATCCGACTTCGGCTCAGGTCATGATCTCATGGTTCAGGGGTTCAAGCCCCGCATCAGTCTCTGTGTTGGCAGCTTGAGAGCCTGAAGCCTGCTTTGGATTCCGTGTCTCCCTTTCTCTTTGTTCCTCCCCGACTCATGCTCTGTCTCCCTCGGTCTCTCAAAAGTAAATGAATGTTAAAAATAAAATAAAATAAAAATTAAAAATAAAATAAATTTAAAACTTTATAATAAAACAAAAAACTGGTTGGAATGAGCTTTACTCCCCAAATCAGGTCATGATTTACTCCCCAAATCAGGTAAAAATCAGGAGACTTTTACTGTTAGCACCACTACACTTCCATTTTTTTTACTTCTAATAGCATGTATATGTTCATATATTAGTTATCCAATAAAATTAGTCTATGTTAGGGGCCCATGGGCGGCTTAGTCGGTTAAGCTTCTGATTTCAGCTCAGGTCATGATCTCACACTCTGAGTTTGAGCCTCACATCGGGCTCTGTGCTGACAGCTCAGAGCCTGGAGCCTGCTTCAGATTCTGTATCTCCTTCTCTTTCTGTCCCTCTCCCACTCGTACTCTGTCTCTCTCTCTCTAAAAAATAAATAAACATAAAAATTTTTTAATTAGTCTATGTTAATTATTATACCTATGGTATAATGCAATTATATAAAATTATGTATGTACACAGTAAAACTCGGAAAGGATTCTAGACAAATGAAAACAATAGATGTTTCAGGCCTGTAAAATTATAGAAAAATTCCTTATTTGTGTTAATATTATGCTGCATGTGTAATAAATATTATTTCCTCCCACAGGTTGTTCACATGAGGCACAGGTAGATTTTTATAACAATCCAAGGGGGGCATTTTTTAAAAGGTAACCATGGCTTTTGCTGATTAAGAGATTAGACCAGTGCAGAGCCTCAGTGGGGACCAGTTTGGCAGAGACTATCTGCAATGGTGAAACCAAATTATTTTAGCTGACCTTGGTGATGAAAGCTCTCTCTAGTTTTGCTTTTTGTTTGTTTGTTTTTTCTTTTACCTCCAGCACCAAGAACGAAAAAACAAAGGACAAGAACTAGAATGATCAGTACTTCTCTCTCCCTGAGATCCTGACCATATGCAGCTCAGGGTGTTCTATGCTTAAATAGCATAGCTGGGCCGATCATCACTTGACAGGTGAGGAAGCTGGCCTAGGGAGGGCAGGGCCCCCCAGACCAGTTACTTAGCATGGCCCTGCCACACTGCCACATGATTTCCAAATGGGTGGACATTACCTGGATCATTAACCTTGACTCCCATATAAACCCAGCCACACTCAAAGAAGCTCAAAGCAATTTTGGGGAAGATTCCAAGTTGGACGAAGAAATGTTGGTCAGGAGGTCCCTGGGGGAACACGAGGTCCCTGCTGGAACAATTAGCAACCACTTACTGACTCATTAAGTGCCAAACACTGGGCTATCCAGTTTATATGCATGATCATCCTGTGACCTTGCAAAGTAGATATTACACACACACACACACACACACACACACACACACACACACACACACTTCATTTTACAGAAAGTCTAAATGACTTACTTGTTCAAGACCACATAGCCCATCAAATAAGAGAGCTGAAATTCAAAACCACCAACTTTGATGATTCCAAAATCTGTACTTTTAACCTGTGTTCAGTATTTTTCACATACATTTCCATTTGACAGTTTTGGTCCTTTGGAACAGAGAAATGCAGATTTGGGGAGCATTTCTTTCGTGTTGGGAGAAAAAAACAAAAGTTCTCTCAACACTCTGAATGCTGCAAACAGATTCCGTGGAAAAGTAACCAGGCTTAATTCTACCCAAGTGTGCACAACATGGCCTTTAGGCAGTTGGGTGTGTTTTCCCCCCTCCCCCCAAGCAATTTATCACCCAAGCCACAGTAGCCTGTAATGTATGGCTTTAATATATTACCAAGGGAAAATGTTCTAATGATTTAGTGGGGTACGCATCATTGGTATTATGAGGCAGCATTAATCAAAGTATGGAGTTGGCTTCTGAAAACCATTAGGTAAATCCCAAGCTCTATGCTTAATGTATTCACCTTGGACCACAGTCTGGAAGGAATGAAAAGATCTCATTGCTTTGCTTTCAAGTGCCCTCCCATTAGTAAAACTAATGTTTCTTTCTCTGTGTGTGTGTATGTGTGTACATGTTACTTAAAATTTTTAAAGTGCATTTTAAGATGAACAACTGTTAAAAGGTCTCTTTACCATGTGTCTCTTTGAAGGAAGAAAGGCCAGTCCCTTAGTTGTACCTTCTGAGGAGGAAGGCTTGCCCTGGATTTCTAGTTTAATGGCCAACTACAAGAACTAGAATATAAAACCAGAAATCATTCATTTTTTTGTACTTTTTTTCATTAAGGAAAAAACTTTTTTTCATTTACATATAGGAAAATTCATTTTTTTAGTGAACACTTCTGTGTGTTTTGACAAACACATACAAAATTGTGTAATAACCATTACTACAGTGAAGATATAGAACAGTATCGTTAGCATCCAAAATTCCTTCATGCCTTGTCTTTTTTTTAGATTGAAAAAAATTTAAAAATTTTTAAAAAGTAAAATAATTCTGACTTTTAGGGACACTGAGATGAATAGATTGTTTTACTTCTTAGGAAAATGTACGAAAGTAATGTTATTATCCATATTTGAATAATGAAATTTTCAATCCTTAGTAATGGCCAGTAGTAATTGAGCCAAAAAAGTTTTTTCTCCTTATAGCAGGAGACTACAGTCACTCTCACAGAGAGTATGTTAGGTGAAGGACTGGAATCCTTTACATTGTTAATTTTGCTTGTGCTGAGAACTATTAGGAAATATGGGTTTTTTTCTTTTTTTATGTTTATTTATTTACTTTTTTTATTTTTTATTTTTCCAACATAATACTTAATTTTATTTTTTTCAATTTACATCCAAATTAGTTAGCATCTAGTGCAACAATGACTTCAGGAGTAGATTCCTTAATGCCCCTTACCCATTTAGCCCATCCCCCCTCCCACAACCCCTCCCGTAACCCTCAATTTGTTCTCCATATTTGAGTCTCTTATGCTTTGTCCCCTTCCCTGTTTTTATATTATTTTTGTTTCCCTTCCCTTATGTGCATCTGTTTTGTTTCTTTCTTAAAGTCCTCATATGAGTGAAGTAATATATTTGTCTTTCTCTGACTGACTAATTTCACTTAGCATAGTACCCTCCAGTTCCATCCATGTAGTTGCAAATGGCAAGATTTCATTCTTTTTGATTGCCGAGTAATACTCCATTGTGTGTGTGTGTGTGTGTGTATACATACCACATCTTCTTTATCCATTCATCCATCAATGGACATTTGGGCTCTTTCCATACTTAGGCTATCGTTGATAGTGCTGCTATAAACATTGGGGTGCATGTGCCCCTTCGAAACAGCATACCTGTATCCCTTGGATAAATGCCTAGTAGTGCAATTGCTGGGTCATAGGGTAGTTCTATTTTTAGTTTTTTGAGGAACCTCCATACTGTTTCCCACAGTGGTTGCACCAGCTTGCATCCCCACCAATAATGCAAAAGAGATCCTCTTTCTCCACATCCTCACCAACATCTGTTGTTGCCTGAGTTGTTAATGTTAGCCATTCTGACAGGGGTGAGGTGGTATCTCATTGTGGTTTTCATTTGTATTTCCCTGATGATGAGTGATGTGGAGCATTTTTTCATGTGTCGTTGGCCATCTGGATGTCTTCTTTGGAGTAGTGTCTATTCATATCTTTTGCCCATTTCTTCACTGGATTCATTGCTTTTTGGGTGTTGAGTTTGATAAGTTCTTTACAGATTTTGGATACTAACCCTTTATCTGATATGTCATTTGCAAGTATCTTCTCCCATTCTGTCGGTTGCCTTTTAGTTTTGCTGATTGTTTCCTTCACTGTGCAGAAGCTTTTTATTTTGATGAGGTCCCAGTAGTTCATTTTCACTTGTTTCCCTTGCCTCCGGAGACATGTTGAGTAAGAAGTTGGTGAGGCCAAGATGAAAGAGGTTTTTGCCTGCTTTCTCCTCGAGGGTTTTGATGGCTTCCTGTCTTACATTGAGGTCTTTCATCCACTTTGAGTTTATTTTTGTGTATGGTGTAAGAGAGTGGTCCAGGTTCATTCTTCTGCATGTCGCTGTCTAGTTTTCCCAGCACCACTCGCTGAAGAGACTGTCTTTATTCCATTAGATATTCTTTCCTGCTTGTCAAAGATTAGTTGGCCATACGTTTGTGGGTCCATTTCTGGGTTCTCTATTCTGTTCCACTGATCTGAGTGTCTGTTCTTGTGCCAGTACCATACTGTCTTGATGATTACAGCTTTGTAGTATAGCTTGAAGTCTGGGAATGTGATGCCTCCTGCTTTGGTTCTCTTTTTCAAGATTGCTTTGGCTATTTGGGTCTTTTTCTTGTTCCATACAAATTTTAGGATTATTTGTTCTAACTGTGAAGAATGCTCGTGTTATTTTGATAGGGATTACATTGAATATGTAGATTGCTCTGGGTAGTATTGACATTTTAACAATATTTGTTCTTCCTATCCAGGAGCATGGAATCTTTTTCCATTTTTTTGTGTCTTCTTCAATTTCTTTCATAAGCTTTCTATAGTTTTCAGTGTATAGATTTTTCACCTCTTTGGTTAGATTTATTCCTAGGTATTTTATGGTTTTTTGTGCAACTGTAAATGGAATCGATTCCTTGATTTCTCTGTCGTTTCATTGTTGGTGTATAGGAATGCAACCAATTTCTGTGCATTGATTTTATATCCTGCAACTTTGCTGAATTCATGAATCAGTTCTAGCAGTTTTTTGGTGGAATCTTTTGGGTTTTCCATATAGAGTATCATGTCATCTGAGAAGAGTGAAAGTTTGACCTCCTCCTGGCCAATCTGGATGGTTTTTATTTCTTTGTGTTGTCTGATTGCAGAGGCTAAGACTTCCAATACTATGTTTAATAACAGTGGTGAGAGTGGACATCCCTGTCTTGTTCCTGACCTTAGGGGGAAAGCTCTCAGTTTTTCCCCATTGAGGATGATATTAGCGGTGGGTCACTCATATATGGCTTTTATGATCTTGAGGTATGCTCCTTCTATCCCTACTTTCTTGAGGGTTTTTATCAAGAAGGGATGCTGTATTTTGTGAAATGCTTTCTCTGCATCTATGGAGAGGATCATATGGTTCTTGTCCTTTCTTTTATTGATGTGATGAATCACGTTAATTGTTTTGCAGATATTGAACCAGCCCTGCATCCCAGGTATAAATCCCACTTGGTCGTGGTGAATATTTTTTTTAATGTATTGTTGGATCCAGTTGGCTAGTATCTTGTTGAGGATTTTTGCATCCATGTTCATCAGGGAAATTGGTCTATAGGTCTCCTTTTTAGTGGGGTCTCTGTCTGGTTTTGGAATCAAGGTAATTCTGGCTTCATAGAAAGAGTTTGGAAGTTTTCCTTCCATTTCTATTTTTTGGAACAGCCTCAAGAGAATAGGTGTTAACTCTTCCTTAAATGTTTGGTAGAATTCCCCTGGAAAGCCATCTGGCCCTGGACTCTTGTTTTTTGGGAGAAATCATTCACTTTTTAAAAATAGTTTGACATCACTTGTTAGAGGGATAGTTTATGAATACAAAGATGCTGAAAAGCAAACTGTGATGAAGGAAGTTGCAGAATGGGGACCCATGGACACCAGGTTGAGAACACGATTGAGGGCGCATGCTCTGTTTCTTCTCTGTGACACTGTCTCCTTATTGACTATCCTGTTACACACACACACACATACACACAGTCTGGTTTTTCTGGAATGGAGAGAGCAGCCTGGCAAGAGTTGTCAGTGCTGAAAAGAAAGAGAAGAGGCCCCAGTATAAAGGCCAAATGCTGGCACTCATTGTCTAAATTTTCTTTTTTCAAACGTACCACCCGGCTCTGGTCCAATGTAAGAATGCATTTCTTTGCAACTTGAAATACGCTCTTACTAGCAAAAATTCACCAAGCAAAATACAAAAGATGTTCCCGAGAGCTGAGCTCCCACTTCTAGATTTGCTCAGGGAATTTCCCTATGCTAAGGAAGATAAGAAGCAGTATCTTCAGAGCTCAAAGGGCCAGTATTTCCCGACTTCTTTCATGCTGCTGAGTGCCTACGTGTACCCAAGCAAGCCATCGCACCCTGTGCCCTGGGACAGATATGATGTGGCGAGTGGGTGGCCGAGCACGGGGAGTTGTTGATGAGAGAGACAGTGGACAATATCCTTTCCAAGGAAATGCCTTTCAAAGGTGAAGAAAAAAGCAAGAAAAGAGGTCAAATGTGATGGTAAGCCTGGGCAGCATTTAAATCTGATAGATAAAGGTCCCTGCGCTCTTGAAGCTAAGTGGATGAGCAGACATTAATCAGATAAAAACATAAATAAAATGTTAATTGTCAGATAGCCTGCAGCCTCTGTACTAATCACCATTTCCTTCAAAAGACTCCCTAGACTGCATTGGGAAATGACGCTTCTCCAGAGCTTTGCAGAGTTTTGTTAGTCTCTTTGCTCCTCCTGCACAAACACCCTTATCTTTATTTACAATTTATTTTACTAGTTTACATTCTTCAAGACCAGATGCTCCACCTGACCTGAGATAAGCTCTACTCGCCAGGAGAGTGTCGCTATTACGGACCGATTGCCTTGTTGTGTGCGAAGGAAATCTACTTCATAAACAGATTAGTAGCTGGATAATTTAGAATTTAACACATCATTAAAAAAAAAACTACCAGTGATCTCAGAAAGTGTCGGTGCATGTTCACGTGAGACTTTATTAACATGGCATTGTGCCTACCATCAACAGCTCTACACGCCATGTCCCTTCTATAAAATAGTCCTATTAATTTGACTTCTACACTCCTACCCACAGGTGAGGAAACATACCTGCATCCTGGACAAAGCAACATTTGACATACAGTCTGTGAAACTTGAAGAATCTGCATATTTCCCTTTCATTTTCATGTACACTACATTCTCTAATGACATTTTCAGCTGCTCTAGAAATCATTTACGTGATTGTTTATTTACCCAAATGCACTTCAGGAGCAGAAAATATCTATGTCAGACAGGGGAAGAGGCATGTCGAACATCTTCTTTTACAAAGTAATTTCCCAATTCTCTCTGGTTTGTTGATTGAGCAGAATTGACTTGTAGGTGGTAAATTAAAAAACAAAAACAAAAACAAAAACAAAAAAACACCTATATTCTTTAAAAAAATCTTTTTTAATGTTTATTTACTTTTGAGAGAGTGAGAGAGAGTGCACGTGTGTGAGCGGGGGAGGGGCAGAGAGGGAGGGAGACAAGATCTGATCAGACTCTGCACTGACAGCAGAGAGTCTGATGCAGGGGCTCTATCTCACTTACTGTGAGATCATGACCTGAGCTCAAGTTGGGCGCTTAACCAACTGAGCCACCAGGCGCCCCAGAGAAAAACCTATATTGTTGTTGGAGGCCCCATACGAGCCCACTGAGGCTACTAGTTTCTTGCCCCCCTGGATAAAATCTTAAGTGGGCCCATAGGCTTATCCACTCACTCTTTGATAATAACTAATATAATCACATTGTTACTTCATATATTCTCATGAATTCTTAGATGGTAGTAAAATCGTGAGGAATATAGGCAGGCCCCGCAGCTATCCACTCAGTCCTAGTTAAGAAAATTCCTCGGATCACTTACAATCACAAAGAAATCACAAAAAGGGAAATGCTCTGTCTTACCTTGAGAATTCTGAGCTGCACTGAAAGTCGAAACCTCTCCCCTCCCAGAGATCACAGCTCTGCAGTAGGAAGACCTATAGTGGGAAGATTCTTCTGTTTCTTTGTTTCTGTTTCTACCCTCCCCAGCTCACTAGCTTCCCCTGCTAGAAAGGTTGGAAGGTGGGGAGGCTAAGAGGAAAGAAGCATAAAAGATCTTACTTGACTGACACCAGTCTCACCTGGTGCTCCCTAAATTGGGTGAAAGGTTAAAGCTGACCACCCTGCTTGTGATGTGTTTCTGGGTTCTTCAGAGCTTGCAGCGGCAACGTTAGACTATAACTCTCTTAACGTATGACATGCATTTCCTGCTGGCTGGTTGTTTTATTTCTTCCCTCAGCCCCAGGGAATTTAGTGTCCAGCCCCCGCTGGAGGTCACGTCACCCCTCTAGGTAGCCCTCTTGGGGGGATGTAAAATGTTTTCAGCAGGGCTCTCTCCCACACTGCCCACCTCTGATCCAAGGAAGAACACTCACAGATCCTTGCACCTTCCCCTCCCCCTCGGTGGCTTGTATAGGGAGCTCCCAACTTCGAGTATAGGACAGTTGCTCTCCCTCTCTCTCCTCTGCTGCCTCAGGGTAAATGCCATGACCTCTCACCTTGAGATTCCTAAGACAGCAGTTCTGTGGGCTCCCCCAAACTCCCAGGACACAACAAGCTCTCCAACTGGTGTCCTTGAAGCTTTTTGCATTGGGTTGGACCCACGAAACTACCACCATCCCAAAACAATCCTAAGAAGTTCTCCTGAATAACCGGCATCAGCCTTTTACAATAATGAGATAGGTGTTGGGCTCTAGGTGATCACTCCCCTCTCTGCAGGTGCTCTGTTAGTCGGGTAGCACCTCACTTTAGAATGGAGGCATACTTACCGCCCGATATCTAGCCTTAGACTGGGAGAGTTCTTTTTATCTACTTGATACAGAAGGACTGATTCTCTCCACAGTTAGCAACTCAGCCCTCCTAGACATTGTCAGTGTAGCTGCCATACCAAACCTGAGTCCCAGAATGCTTCATTACACTGCCTGCACCCCGTGTGTTGAGTGTTGGGAACCATGTAGACCAAAGGGAACCATGATAAAATCACAGCATAACCCAGTTTCTTCGGGAACAAGACTCACTTTCTTGGCCTTTCTCAAACAGACTTCAAACATACTTGCGTATGATTATTATGAAAAAGTATCAAAAAACTTTTGTGTATTAAAGGACTATGGTCTTGTGCTAGGTGTTACATTTATTTTCTCCTTACAATCATCATCGCTGCTTTGCAGGAAGCTGCATTCTAAGAGAGAAGATCCAGATGTGAATGTGTAGCAATCCCCATGGATTGTCTTGAGGGGTTGACAAACCAACGTTCACACAGGCAGAGCCCTATCCACGGGGCTCACCCCTGAAACAGACACACAAAGAGGCTACCCTACTCTCCTCTCTTAGGCTTCCTCCAGCCAGTTTAATGACTTTTATTTTGGTAGAACTGCTCTATACCAATTAAAAGTCCCAGCCAATGTCATGGGCCAATTTTGGTCACTGAGCACCAGTCATTAGAGTCTAACTTTTATGGAAAGAAGACCTCTGAGGCCAGGTGAGCTTTAATTGCACCTCTTTTGTTAGTTCAGAACTTCATATTATGCCAAGAGAGCATTAGCCTCATACCTTGTTTATACTAGAGAAGAATGAATGGAACAGAATTGCTCCTTTCCCCCATTGCTAAATCACCCTTTTCTTAATAGGTCAAAGCTAACTTCTTATAAAACCTTAACAATGAAACATCACGCTTGAAAGAAAGTCTCAGGTTCTTGGCACTGAGCATTGCCAACGCTTCACGGTTGGATTTTCCCCTCTCAGCTAGCTGTTCCCCTTCCAGCAGGAATGCTTTCTGGTTTTTATAGCCAAACGGGATGAGAGGAGCAAAAGAGCAAGAGGCATTCACGTAGTCGTGTTCCATTAAACTTCTCTAACACGCGCTTACTTACAGAATACCGTTGTGTATACATTTCGGATTTCAGTCCTCTAACGCAAGCCTGCTCGCAAGAAAGAGCAGATTAAAGAACCGATGTCTCTACGGGGAAGAGAAATAACATGTCAATTGTGTTTATTTGTTGGGTTACATGATTTATGCTTTCTCATGTGAAGATGGAACAGAGGGGAGAGGACACGTGACATTGTTTAGATAATCCCCAAAGAAAGTTGGAGTTCCTCCTTCAGGAAAAGGGTTGCCTTTCACTTAACATATAAATGGTACTGACAGCTCATGGGGAAGAGAAAGATTTCTTATGTTCTAAGAAATGAATTCAAGATGCACCTAATTTCGTCTCCAGAGCGAAGGATATTTAGCATTCTAAGGGAGAAAGAAAAAAAAAAAATGGGGGCGGGGAGAAATTCAGGAAGAATCCCATAAAAACAGGGAATTTAGGGACCCTTTTGTGAAGCTTTACGTTCATATAGATGTGAAAGGGATCAATGTAATTTGAGTTTAAAGTACATGTTTAAACGTCTTTAGTTGCCCCAAGCACATTTCAGCCTCACTTTGCTTCTCTTCCTAATTAATCCTCCGTCCTATCTGGGTGATTAAGTCAAATAAAACAATAATGCTGTGTGAAAACTTTAGAAAACTCTGACATGGAAAAGTAAATATGTTGATAAAGTTTCTAAATAGATATTCTTTTTTGCCTAGCTGTTCTTTTTTTTTTTTTTAATGCTTATTTATTTATCTTAGAGAGAGAAAGAGAGAGAGAAAGGAAGAGAAAGTATCCCAAGCAGGCTCTGCACTGTCAATGCAGAGCCCTACACAGGGCTCAAACCCATGAACTGTGAGATCATGACCTGAGCCGAAACCAAGAGTTGGATGCTCAACCAACTGAGCCACCCAGGTGCCCCCCTTATTGTTCTTCAATTGGGAAAACAGGTGGCCAAGAAGTGCCAATTCGAGCTCTGCTTGTATAATCCATGATTTCACAAGGCTCCAAATTGGTGCGTATGATTATTATGAAAAAGTATCAAAAAACTTTTGTGTATTAAAGGACTATGGTCTTGTGCTAGGTGTTACATTTATTTTCTTTCTCCTTACAATCATCATCGCTGCTTTGCAGGAAGTTGCATTCTAAGAGAGAAGATCCAGATGTGAATGTGTAGCAAGAAAAGGAGAACCAACCCAGAACAAAACTATGCTTTACTGACTGCGCTTCAGAAGAGAAACATCACAAGCTGTACATGCACTTCTCATCACTGATTAGTGTTACTGCAACAACGCATGCAGTGAAAGTGAAGATACAGCTATGTACCTCCCAGAAACCTATTGGGGGACAATTTACGCCATGTTAGCACTTAGAGGATGGGAACCACATCCTGTTGTCCCCATAGAAACCCTCCTGTGGATGGTCTCCCTGTTCTAAACCAAAGTCCTCGAAAGCAATCACAGAATGAGGCTATCAATTCATGGTGAAACACACGTCCCTTTTCTTATTGGAAGTTTAAAGTCCATGAGCCTTGACGTGCATTCATCTCACAAGCAAGAGCTTTGTTTACAACATTTAATAGCAAAGGGGTCTTAGGTTAATGCCAAGAACCAGATTATTACCTCTTAAAAACTTATCCTCCCAAAGGACAAAGACTCTTATTAGGAGGGGAAGATTTCAAAGTTGCTTTAGAACTGTACCTCTGGGTGTTATTTTTCAGGCATCATAAAGCATTTGGATTCAGCTGCTTTTTGATCCAAGTAAAACACTTCTAAAGATAAGTGAGGTTTGCTTCCTCAGTTAAAGATATCTTTAAGTGACAGATGCCGGATAATAAAAGGCCTTTTTCAGGAGCACATAAACTGGAACAAGGACAAACAAATTTCAAGACTGTTGAGAGATTGAGAAGCCTAACAGGACACCTCACATTTAACACATTCTCAACGGACTTCAGACTTCCTGGCGGTTCCTGAACTATTTCCCATGAAGCAAGGCATCATATATCAGTGTCAAAACACACTCTGGCTGATACTTTCCATAGCACTAGGACAAGTCCTCAATAATGCAGGATACGTGAGAACCAGCCTGCGGAAGAGGAGGCAAGTTTCACTTGTGTGAGTGATCTCACCGTTACCAGTTGTGCATGTGCATTCATTCACTTGTTCATTCAAGAAGCATTTTCAGGTCTCTGTCCTGTGGTAATGGTTCCCAATCCTGGCTAACCATCGCAATCACTTGGGCTCTTCCACCAGCTATTGATTCGGTAAACGTGGCAGAGGCCTGTGCGTGGTAGTTTTTAAGGGGTCCAAAGCCACTTAAAATTAGAACGACTCTTTGAGTATTTTAAGATATCATTGGTGAGAGAGGGAGTGGGAGTGCAGTGGGAGATCATCTTTTTTCTCCAAATTCTCGCTAGGGCCAGTGGTGGAAAGATCGATGACAGAGGAAAGAGAAGGAAGGAGAAGGCTAAAAAAGGAACGTGTGGCTACCCTTCCCTCACCACTTTACTGAGGCTCCTATTCCAGCTTCCAGTAATGTTAAAGTATCTCATAACAGACTAACTCTCTGGCCAGTGACAATTATAAAATCTGGCCAAAATACAAAAAGCAATCATTGGAGGCACTGAAGAGTGATCACATGCAGGCAGGAGCTGGAGAACATTCGTACCTTGAAAGAAAGAAAACACACTTGTTGAGATCCGTATTTACCTGGCCACCTCCCAGTGCCCCTGACCATGGAGGATACACTCAAGCAAAAGGGGCAGTCTGGCTGGGCTTGAAAGTCAGAATCAGAGTTCAGGGCTCTCAGAAAGGCTGAAAATTGAGCAGCAAAGATTTCCATAAAGAAGGGAATAGATGTGGAGGAGATGTGAAGAGCCTCGATATTTGCATACAAATTCTCAAACCCTTAGCTGATCCTTGAAGTGCACATGTGCTGGGTGAAAATCTAAGAACACAGTGGAAAGCAACAGCTGGAAGCCTGAAGGAGCTGGCTTGAGATGTCAACAGTTGCCTGATCCTGGAAAGACAGTTTAGGATTCATGCACCTCCAACTTAGAGGCGCTTGGTAAACAATTTGAGCATTCCACTGAAAACCTCAAAGGGTCATAGCTTAAGAATAAAGACCGCATCCAAAGGTTAAGGGCTATGCTTATGAACGCTAACCCTATCAAGATTCAAAGATATCCTTATGGACTCCGGCCTAAATTGCCCAAGACTTACTCAAAACTGAAGAGATCTCAGGTTCAATCCCTTTTTGATTTTTTGTTTGTTTGTTTTAGAACATGGGCTACTTTCTACATGTATCAGTCCTTGCAATGCTCACATTGCTAAGAAATAAACCTAATGGAAAATGATTTGAGACCTCAGATCAGTCAATACAATTATGATTCTTAAATTTATGATATTCCTACAAAATACGATCTTGTCCTCCATGAGTAAATATTTGATGGCAGAGGATATATAGGTAGCCTTCTTTAGTAACCAGAAGTTAAGGAGAATTGGTACTTGCTTGCTTCATATACAAAAATCATGGGACTTGAGGACATATAGAATTATACTCGTGTTTTTCTCAGTGTCCAAAACCAAATAAGTGATCTTAATTTGAGTTTTCCATGAGAATCCACTCTCATACATCAGGGTAGATATTAATTGCTGTGTTCTCCTAATCTAAGTGGTTCACAGGATAGGATGACTTCAAATATCTCTTACTACAACAGGCAGAAAAGGGACATAAAATATCTAGAGAAAAGTTACAACTGGGCATAATTTTGACTTAAATAATTGGAAAACTGTAACTACATAATTTACACAATAACTACAAAATTCGAAACTAAATAATTTTGGTCATGAACTGTTCATAGGTAGACACTCCCTGTCTTCCAAACTAAAAAATACTCCCTTATATTCAAGACCCCAACTCAAAGACAACTGAGAGTATTTTCAGGATTACCCTTAGAAGAGCTTACCAAGACACGAGTTCAGAAGCATTCCCATGGGATGCTAAGGTAGAACTCTATACTTCGCATATCCCTAACTGTGACCCTTCCTCTCCGATTGTTCAGGAAAGACAAGACTGCCTGATGGGGAGTGTTAATTGGGCAGAGGTTCACACCAGAAGTTTATTCCCTATCTGAACAAATCTCTTGATCTGGTAGCTACAATATACCCATCCTGTATGGGTATACAATATACCCATATGGGGGCAGCAGTGACTAACTGACCAAAGCTTCTACACTAGGCTGATTAATGCTCACTTCTACACAAACTCCACATTCCACCTGCCAAGCAATCCCGATACTTCTAGGCAACACTCAGGTTTTCTCTGTCAGCTAATTATGTCATACCGACTATGAAATCCTTCTGTTACCCACTTTGCACACCTCAATTTAACACCATTCACATTTTAATCCCACCACTTACTACCCCTTCTAGATGAAAAGGAATCCATGACTTTTAATGGTACCTTCAGCATAAAGAATGCCTAGGTCCTATTAAAGCTAAACACATGCCTGCCCTATTACCCAGAAATATACCCAAAAGAAATTAGTGCATCTGTCCACCAAAATAAATATACAATAATATTCAGAGCAGCTTTGTTCATAGCAAAGAGTAGCAACAACCCAGATGTCCATCAACAGTAGAATGAATAAATAGACTGAGGAATATTTATACAATGGAATGCCACATGGCAATAAAAAATTAAACAAACTATTGATACATGCAAAAACATGTATGGATCTCACAGACATTATATTTCACACAAGAAGCCAATAAGAAATTAATATATACTATATGATTCCACCTACATTCAAAAATAAGCAGAACTTACTGATGGTGAGAAAAGTCAGAATGGTGGGGGGCATCTGGGTGGCTCAGCTGGTTAAGCGTTCGACTCTTGATTTCAGCGCAGGTCATGATCTCACGGTTCGTGAGTTCGAGGCCTGTATCAGGCCCTACGCTGAGAACACGGAGCCTGCTTGGGATTCTCTCCCTCTCTCTCTGCCCCTCCCCTGCTCACACTTGCTTGCTCTCTCAAAAGAAATAAATAAACATTTTTTTTTTTAAGTCAGGATGGTGGTTACCTCCGGATGAGGAGGGGTGTGTTTTGACTGGGAAGGGGGCAGAAAGGAACCTTCTGAGGTGCTAGGAAATGTTCTGTCTCTATGCAGAGGTATATATACACATATGAAAATTAAATGAGCTCTCACTACTAGTACTTTCTGTATAAATTATATACTTTGGCAAAAAGTAAGAACTATACACACAGAATGGCCAGGTCAAATCCTAATCCTGATTTAGTACTATTTGTAGACGGCTCTTATCTTAAAAATGACAAAGGCATTTCCTGTGCAAGATACGCTGTCACCACTGAACATGCAGCTACCAAAGCTGCTCCCTTGCTTAATGTTCCATCTGCCCAAGTAGATGAACTAACTACTACAACTTGACTTTGCACTCTGGCAAAAGAAGAAATGGTAAACATTAAACATAGAGTAAATATGAATTTTGAATCACTCATAGCTTTGGGAGGTTATGGAAACAAGGTGTACTTATTTTTACTCCTTAAGGTACCTTGATCAAAAATGGTAAAGGTATTAACGATTCATTAAATCTATTCAATATTTAAAAAAATACATCGTTAGGGTAGACACAGCAACATATTATCCCAGAAACTCAGGAACACCCTTATTAATTCATGTGCTAAATGAGCAGCTTTTATTATCCCAACTATACTTTCCACTAAACTAAAGAAAATTGGCTCATTTTAGACAGGCTATAAGTGACTCATAACAATCAACCAAACCTTTTCTGCAAAGCAATATTGGCAATTACAAGGACATATTCTCCATAAAGATAGGTTCTGGCAATCTCCAAACAGCTGCTCAGGAGGACCACGACCCATCTATGGAGGCTAATTAAATTGCCCCATGATTGTTTGCATAATGAGAGAATCTAATGAAGTTCCACAGTAAATACCTAACAAAAGACGTTCTTCAAAATTTCACCAGGAATTGGCAGAATCATGTCTTACCTATAACTAATATAACCCAGGTAAGCCTGAAAAGGCAAAACAAGATACAGAAACTCCTCAAGACCCTGTGAGCATTATCAATGGATTTTATACAACTACCCAGTTTTTAGGCAATAAATATATATCATCAATAGTCTGTACATTTTCAGGATGAATAAAAACCGTTCCTTGAAAAGCTGCTGATATTACAGAAGGGAAATAATGCTAGACTTTGTGTTCTAGGGAATTCACAGGGAATTCACAGGGAATTCCTACTCTCCTATCCAGTGGGTGAGGAACTCATTTCACTGTAACAGTAATACAGGAACTCTGCAGGATTTCTCTCCTAACACAAAAACTTTACTCTCCATTCACCAATGATAGAACAAATGAGATCTGAAGCTAAAACTTGCCTCAATCTGGAATTGACTAGCTACGACTATGGGATAAATCTGACCTGCTTTGTTATGGTCCGTGAGCAAAAAATAAAAAATAAAATAAATAAATAAATAAAAGTTTTTGCATGTTTTAAAAGTTTCTTTAAAAAAAAAAAAAACAAAGAAGGGGGCGCCTGGGTGGCTCAGTGGGTTAAGCATCTATCTGACTTCGGCTCAGGTCACGATCTCCCGGTTTGTGGGTTCGAGCCCCGCGTCGGGCTCTGTGCTGCCAGCTCAGAGCCTGGAGCCTGCTTTAGATTCTGTGTCTCCCTCCCTCTTTGCCCCTCCCCTCGCACTCTCTTTCTCTCTCAAAATAAATAAACGTTAAAAAAAAATTAAAAGCAAAGAAGAAAAAAGAACATGTGACAGCAACCACATGTGGCCTGCAAAGCCTATATGATGTTAACTAACCTGGCCCATTACTGAGAAAACTTACTGACACTGGTTCTAAACTACCAAAAATTCTTAATCTGGTTTAGCCTAATGTTCTGTCACTAGTGTTAATGGCCACACAATCATCTCCCCGGGACAAGATGCCCTAAGCAATTGAGAACTCCACCCGTTACTGTCTTTTGTTGCAGGCAGACTTAGCTAAATATTGTCAGCAGCTTATCTGGAATATCATCGTATCCTCAACATGTACAAGCCACCTTTTTGAAAGAGACATCACCTAAATCTTTATATAACTTCTAGCACAGTGGCCAGGTCTGCTAGAAAAGACATCAGTGTGCGTTAAATTGCAAAAATGGCCACAAATTCTTCCCACATGTATGCTCCTTTATCTGTGACTGTGCAGATCTTCCTAGGGAGAGAGAGAGAGACAGAGAGACAGAGTCTATTTCTCTACTCTCTGAGTCTGGGCTTGGACATGTGACTTGCTTGGCCAACAGGGCCTTAACACCATGATGTAAGCAGAGGCTTGCAAACTGCTTGCACATCAGAACTCACCCTCTCTTGCTGCTCTTAGGAACCCTCACACCAACACCGTGTGAATGAGCTCAGGCTAGCCTGCTATATGATGAGACACATGGCCCAGATACCTGCGTTGCCTTGCCAACAGCCAGCGACCACCGGGCATGAGAGTGAGGCCATCAACTACTCTGTTGATGTAGGCCTCTGATGATGAGGCCATCATCAATTACACTCTGTTGAGTGTAAATGCATACGTGTGACCTGACAGCATCAAGAGGAGCAGGGCCAATCTGTCCCCACTGAGCTCAACCAAATTGCTCATCCACAGAGTTACGAATATATAAATGGTTGCTTTAAGCCACCTAGTTTTGGGGTGGTTTGTTTTGCAAACACAGTGATACAGATGCAAAAATGCTTTAGAACATTACCAGAAGGAGGCGTTTTAGGCCCTATTGACAACAGTTGGAACAGTCCACTCGGGGGTTAATATGTCATAATGAAAATGAACTTCCAGGGGCGCCTGGGTGGCTCAGTCGGTTAAGCATCCGACTTCAGCTCAGGTCACGATCTCGCGGTCTGTGGGTTCGAGCCCCGCGTTGGGCTCTGTGCTGACAGCTCAGAGCCTGGAGCCTGTTTCAGATTCTGTGTCTTCCTCTCTCTCTCTCTGACTCTCACCCGTTCATGCTCTGTCTCTCTCTGTCTCAAAAATAAATAAACGTGAAAAAGAAATTTAAAAAAAAAGAAAGAAAGTGAACTTCCAACTCAGACCGACTTCCACTCCCATGAGTGACTGCAAGTTGAGGCTAACCGGAAAAACTTCCCAAGGCAGATGGCTTCAAGGCACAAACAGCTTACGTGAGACCTTCAGATCAAGGAGATGACTTTGGAAGTGCCAATTCCACCCACGACAATGAAACAAAAACAGAACTTTTTTTTTTTATGCCCAATTAAAGTGACTGACTTCCTTGTAAGATTGTTAATGTGTAACTATGGGCTACTGCTTTCCTTTTCTATATTCTCTATAACTCTGCTTTTCTTCATTTCCTTTACCTTGTTTCTGAGAATGATCAAACCACGGCCTCCTCTGCTAAACTGACCTCTTACTGAACCTGTTACCCATTTTGAACTCCAGAGGTCACTCAAATCATGGGAACACCTCTGCTTTAATGCTGGCAAACAACCCCATCAAGGATAAGATCTGAACATCATTTCTATACTTTAGAACATACAGCAAATATTTCCAGACCCAGACACTCAGGCTGGTTGCTCTATAGAATTACACACAGCCAATATTTTATCCAAAGAGCAAAATCAATCAGCTCTTCAAATAATCCTGGGTGTCTATGGTACTTTCAGGACCCATGCAACTGTTGGAGAAAATGACCAAAGGAAATAAAAATACACAGCAAGCTCACCGAGAAATCCCATACAACAACAGTAGAAATACCTCCTATATTACAACTTACATACTCTTAAGGTAACACCTTGTGAAACATAGAAAGGAAAAATGCCCTTGTTCAGAAAAAGTATGCTACAAAGTGTCGACTGAAAGAGTTACCACTGTCATCATAATTCAGGGGAAAAGACATACACTTTCAACTCTATGTATAGATCATATCAATTATGTAGCTCCAGGCCTGCTCTTTATCTGTGACTTCTGTGTATACTGTTCTTGGGATTTCTTACTGGCTACTACGAAGTTTTAAATCCTGTTCAGTCCCGACCATCTGGGTCTCTTCAGAGGTCTCAAAGGAGTGACCTTCCAGAAGTTAGAGGAGTTTGAGGGGATTTTACCTTGGTTAGGGCCCCCTGAATTCGAGAGATGCATCAGGGACTTATCCTTCACAATGGCTGAAATTAAAAATGAGACCATACACATCACAGAGACCCAGGAAAAGAGCTTTGATTTGCTTGCTCCCTTGGCAATTAATGGACCATTACACAGTTTTACAGTATTTATTGGCCTCACAACGGGGGGCATCTGCACTCTGGCTATATTTCCTATTGTTTCTAGGTAAACACTTCAGGACAAGAAAAAAAAAATATCTTTAGAAAAGACAGACACATGCTGATTATTCTCAAAGGTTTGACAGTCTGAGACTTGGAATCTATTCTCCCGGCATGGGCTAGGTCACATGAAAAAAACTGGCCTTCTGAACTTTTCTACAACTATAATGATGGGATTTCTCATAATAATAATCCTGTTTGTCTTTCTCCAATGCATTTTCAAGATAGTCTTTAAGAGGGCAACCGAAGTGTGATGACTAAATGATGATTCTATATTAGAAGAATCTAGAAGGTTGTGTTCAACCTTCATACCCTAGGATGACAAATCCTTATATGGCTGCCCAGCCTGGTCCATAAGTATTGTTACCACACTGCATGCCCAATGCTCTTCGTAGTTAATTTTTGTTAAACAGCACACATAGGAACATATGGTAGAAAGCAGTATTTCCGTGGGATTTCTCAGCAATATCACAGAAATACTAAGGATTCGGCCCCCGACTATTGTTCAAGTTACTCATCTATTAGGAAATACCAGAGCATCAGGGCAATTTTTTAAAAGATAAAAATGTTTCAACAGCAGAATTATTCTTGGATTAGGGATGGTAATCCACCATGAACTATTTCATTAATTTGATAGAAAAATGTTTTGAGTTTTTATTAGAAAAGCAATAAAACTGATCTAAATACATGTTTAGCATTTAAAAAGCAAAATTAAGAGACCAGGACTAGGCAAGTGATAAGAAATACACTGAGCTAATCATCTTTTGAAAATCAAAACATTTATGTACGATTCTATTAGTGTGCACAAAAAGCAAATTTATTTTAGGATGTATACCAAGGGAACATTTTGAATGCCTGCTATCCTGGTGTTAAGGCACGTAAGCCCAGCAATATTCACAGCCTTGATCTTGACAGAGTCTGCCTCTTAGTAGCATGTCTCCTGAAACGTTCATTCTAGAAGTTGGAAATTATAAAGTGAAGTTTTTCAAAGCTTAGAGCATCAAAAATGCCATTTAATTTACTTTACACACATAGGTTATTCCAAAAGGTTTGAGGTGGTGGGAGAGGAATATACAGAGTAACACTAGCCAGAAATAATCCCATAAAAAAAAATACTGATGAGCAGACACGAAACTTGAACTTTTTTACTTGAAAAGTTCACGTAACAAGGAATGGAATAAATAAAAGATTATACCTCTACCTTAAAATTTAGAAAAGCCGAGTTTCCTACAGTTAGAGGGGGAAAACTACCAACACCTTTAAAAAATGCTTTTGCTAAAATTCAAAAACATCCTTCTCAAAAAGAAGCTGTAAAAACCAGAAGCCGGGGGGTAATGTTTAAAATTAAGTAGTGTTCACCCTATCCAGAGATTTGTAGATGAATGTCAAATATGAATTATGATCCAGAGAATAGCATTTTTCTTCTATTTGTTTAATGGGAACCATTACAAGCAGAACTGTCCAAAAGGTTATTCCAAAGAAAAATAGGTTCTAAAGTGAAACCTAAAAAGCATTTCAGTAACCAAATATCTGAGAGAAGCTTGAGGATCTGATATAAGAAACGTGTGCGGGGGTGCCCAGGTGGCTCAGTAGGTTGAGCATCCGACTTCAGCTCAGGTCATGATCTCGCGGTTCGTGAGTTCAAGCCCTGCATCAGGCTGGAGCCTGGAGCCTGCTTCAGATTCTGTGTCTCTCTCCTTCTCTCTCTGCACCATCCCCACTCATGCTCTGTCTCTCTCTGTCTTAAAAATAAATAAAAAATTAAAAAAAAAAAAAGAAACGTGTGCAGAAGGCTGACCCATTTCCATGCGTTCTTGCAGCTTCTGTCTTCATTGAGAAGAAATCCTCCAGGCAGTGGACCCTACTAGAAGATTAAGGAATTCTTTATTGCTCTTGAGTAGTTCTTAACCTTGAATATACATTTTAATCACCTGGGAAGGTCTTTTTTATTTTTGAATACCAATGCCCAGGCCCTATCCCAGATCGAGGAGATCAGAATCCCTGAGAACACAACGCAGGCATTTTTAAAGCTCCCAGAGGCTCTAATGTGCAGCCAGGGCTGAGACCCACTAAGTAACCTAGAAAAATGCCGAGGAAAGTCAAGGATGACCATGCTTACCGTGCGTTTGACCTTCAGCTGTGAAAGAAAACAAAATGTTCAGGGAGACGAGTTTTCTTTTTTGCTAATCCTAGGCAACCCCTCTCATTGAGCTTACCCTCTAGTGCAAGATGCTTAAATTCCTGCAGATAATGACACCTACCGTGACTGAGCTCTTATCTGGTGCCAGGCACTGTGCTGAGCACCACTCCCAACATTATCGATAATCCCCATTATCCTGCAACACAAGTATTAAGCCCATTTACCCGGGCAGCCATGAAGAAGGGGCTAAGGTGCCCCTATCATAGAGCAGAAAGAAAGCGGAACCGGGACCTATGTATTTCAAAGTTACCCTTTTGCTTTCTTTTAATTGTATAGATTCGTGCTTTGAAAGGTAATCTAATCACATTTCACAGGTTTCAAAAGTAGAAAGGTTTATAAGGTATATAAAAAGTAAACCTCACTCATAATTTTTTCCCGTCACAACTGAAGTTCGAATACACAGAGGCTTCAGTCATCCTCGACTCCATCAATGAGCTTATCACCTGGCTACTCAATCCCTGTCCCTGGAGACAAACAGCAGTTTCTCATGTATTCTTCCAAGGATATTTAATGCATACATAAGCAAATATATGTATGTGAGTTTATGTGTGTGTACACACCATCTATTTGGATTCTTCCCCACCCCATTTTGAACGACACGGTTTTTTTTCATTTTAACAATATTTCTCAGAGACAATTCCACATCGACACATAAACATTTTACGATTCTTTTTTGTACTACATAGTATTCCATTGTATAGATTTGCCATCACTTTTTTAGTTAGACTCTTATTGATAGGCATTAGATTGCTGCCAATTATTTTTGGTTATTAAAAAATTGGTATGAACAGCCTTGAGTAACATCATTTCATAATTGGAGATAATTATACCCACAGAATAAATTCTTAGATGTCAAACATGCTCTCTCCACTATTCCATGCTGCCTCAGGATTCTAAGAAATAACTCAGACTCACAATGATTCATATTTTAAATTACTTTATTTAAAAATTTTACCGAAGTACCCAAATTATGCTTTTTACTTTAACAAAAAATTAGAAATCATTTTTCAGAATATGCTCAAAAACCAAAATAGTCGGAGACATGGTTTTACGCCAGAGAAAAATGACTTCAAAACCAGTGGCACAAGTATTGTGCTGGTTCTCACTTCCCTTTCAGAAGGTATCTGCTCCTGAGGACTCCGTGTCCCCCTGGACGTTGCTAACGCTCAGAGACTGAGAGCAGTCCTCCGGCTTCACCGAGGGCAGCGTCACAGACATCTTGGCAGGTGACGTCTGTGAAGTGAAAAGTGGGACTGTTTTACCACCTATAAAAAAAGGAGAAACTCGTTCAGCTAAATAAGCATGTCCTGAGCATTTATGTGTTTTAAACTTTCTTAAATAATACGGGGGGATCAAAACAAGGATTGCATATGAGGTCATTTCTTTTCTCAAAGAGATCAGAACTTGTCTGAAATGAACCACACCTTCCTTCTTTCCGCTCCCACCCCTAGACAATTATAGACAACATTTTAAAAGTATGTTATAATCTCAACTTTTATGCCCTCCCCCGCAACATTCATATGGTGAAATTTTAATGCCTGACGTGACTACACTATACTCATAGTATTAGGAGGTGGGGGCTTGGGAGGTACTTAGGTCATGAGGGTGCAGCCCTCACAAATGGGATTTATAAAAGAGAGCCTGTTAGCCCCTTCCACCATGAGAAGGCAATCACTATGAACCAGGAAGAGGTGACTTGATTTTGGACCCCTGGCCTCCAGAACTGTGAGAAACAAAATTTCTGTTGTTTATAAGCCACCTGGTTGGTAGTGTTTTGTTATGGCAGCCAGAGTGGACTAAGACGGTACCCAAATGCCAAAAGTTGTGGTACACATGACAGATACCAGGCAAGACCAAGTAGGGTGAGAGCCTAGACCTACCCTCTTACTGACTGAGTAACCTTGGCAAAATGTTTCAGCACTCAGAATTTCAGTTCTCCTATGTTAATAGTACCGACCTTGCAGCGTGTAATGAGGATAGAATAGTCTCAGTAAAGAGCTTGACAACAGAGCTCGGCACTTAGTGAGTGCTCAAAAACTAAGAGTTACCAGCACCACTGGATGGTTCTATTTAATATAGTACTATCACTACTATTACCATCAAGTAAACCGCGAAGCCCAATTCAAAAACACACTGGAACAGCCCTAAAATAAGGGTTTGCTATTAAAGTTACAAAAAGAACGTGATTTTTTTTTTAAAGCCATGACGTGAACCATCTGAAAACCATCTGAAGTCAAAGGTTTCCAAGGCACTTCACTCTTTTTCCTACTCCTAAAAAATGGACACTCAACTCATGTCATTAATGCTCATTTCTGAGTGTCTAAGAGTGCTGTGCTATTAGCTAACAGAACTGATAGAAGGAAAGCAACGTCAAAAGAAGAAATAATAAAGTGATCATTCAAATATCATTGACATTTGACTTTGGAAAGCATTTTTCCCTGTAAAACAGACTTTTCTTCATTATCTCTACATTTAGCCAAATACAGAAGAAAGCTTCCACTCCGTGGATTGAGACTAGTGGGAGGCAATATAGAAGCTAGCTGGTGGCAGAGGAGACCCAGTCGGGGATGAAGAATTCATTAGTATGTTAAAAAAAAAAAACAATCCAGATTTGACTGTAAATGTCGTCTATCTGCCTATACCCTAATTCGCTTCTTTACGTTTAAAGCACACTGCCTAAGAATATGAAGAATGCCAACTTGGTATTATTTAAGACCACAAAGATCCTTGTTTCAAATTTTATGGCCTTACCATATATACCTAAGAATAATAAGTGTCTTAAAAACAAATTATCTTTAACAATCTTAGAGAAATCTGTGAGCCAAGAGTCGTAGTCATTTTTCTAAAGCTCCTTTATATTTTTCACATAGTTTTCACAGTAGTAAAGTGGATTCTCTGTTACATTTTTATAGGGACCACAGTAAAAGTAGAGTTCTGGAGATTTCAATGATGACTCAATCACAGCTGTCCAAGAAAATTGGAATACTTGTAAAAGCCAAATTCCTTTCATTTTAGGAAGTCTTATAAAGGCTTTCAATATTATGCCATTCCTTTTTGTTACTTGTGTCGAATTCATTTTTTTTTTAATAAAAGAGGGTAAGGTAATAAGACTTGGCATCATTATAGCAACATCATAAACTGTAATACCATAGTATAATCTTTTAAGAAGAAAACAATTTTGATGTCAACTTAAATAGAATAAATTTTTACATAAGAAAAGACTTTTTGAAATTTAGCTTTGTCGGGATATGATAAAAACTAAAATTAAGACACAATAAGAACCGCTTTTGAAAAAGATCAAAAGGGGCACCTGGGTGGCTCAATCGGTTGATCGTCTGACTCTTGGTTTTGGCTCAGGTCATGATCCCAAGGTTATGGGATTGAGCCCAGTGTCGGCCTCCACATTCAGTGTGCACAAAACCAAGAGAAGTATCTAAAATCAGAGCTTACTTCCTCAATAAAGTAAAAACTAACATAGAGCATAACTAAAGCCAAAAGCAAAATTAATTTTCAGCCCAATGTTCAATGTTATCTTCCCCCAATTAGAAAAAATCCATTCCTTTAGTTACTTGCATACCTGTCAAAAACCACACTGATACCAGATATTCTTCTTTTCTCTGTTATCTGATGTCACAAAACTGCTTTATATGTACCTTTATTTTCTATTATGTGCAGTAAATTACTGATTAAATTGCTCAATGATGTAACAAGAGCTATAACTATTTTTTTTTTCGGATCTTGAAGAAATTTACAAGTCTCAGAGAACATATTAAATTTGCAGCCACTACAGGGGCGCCTGGGTGGCGCAGTTGGTTAGGCGTCCGACTTCAGCCAGGTCACGATCTCGCGGTCTGTGAGTTCGAGCCCCGCATCAGGCTCTGGGCTGATGGCTCGGAGCCTGGAGCCTGTTTCCGATTCTGTGTCTCCCTCTCTCTCTGCCCCTCCCCAGTTCATGCTCTGTCTCTCTCTGTCCCAAAAATAAAAAAATTAAAAAAAATAAAATAAAATAAAATAAATTTGCAGCCACTACAAAGTTATGCTATTTTTCGTAGTTAATGCCTCATATTTACACAGCAATTCAAAATTTTACAAAGATCTTGTTCCCATCATCTTCTCTCATCCTGACAGCAATTCTGAGAGACACACAAGGCGACTGACGCCCAGAGACATTAAAGTGGGTTTTTTCAAACCATACTCTCACTAGCTAAACATCTCTACTAGACTATTGTATGTATGGAGCTGAGATGGTGCTGAGAGATTCACAGATGAAAAAGAAACAGTCCTCATCCTCAAGAAGCTCACAACCTAGGAGTGGCGACAGACATGTATAGTGATACTTAGTTTAAATGAAGTCGAAGTAGCAGTTGAAGTAGGATTTAAAAGAAAAAGGAAAAGAGAACAAAATTAAATCCATGTAAAGTCAGCATGTTAAAGGAACTCTGTTCTGCTGTCCAAGTATTGATGGGATTGGAGGAATGGTGAGAGAGAAAGGCGGTAAAGGAAGGTCAGGGTCAAGTTCTGTAAATGATGATGAGTCACAAAAGATTCTGAACAGAGAAGTAAGATGACCAGATGCAGTTTAGAAGAATTCCAACAGCTGCGTGGAAAATGAGGGAGGAGAGAGATCTATGGAAATGGTCCATGTAAAAACTGATACTTGCCAGTGGAAAGAGGTATTTTGTTTTTTATTTTTTTGTTTTTTTTTTTATTTTTTTTATTTATTTATTTATTTATTTTTTATTTTTATTTTTTAATATATGAAATTTACTGTCAAATTGGTTTCCATACAACACCCAGTGCTCATCCCAAAAGGTGCCCTCCTCAATACCCATCACCCACCCTGCCCTCCCTCCCACCCCCCATCAACCCTCAGTTTGTTCTCAGTTTTTAACAGTCTCTAATGCTTTGGCTCTCTCCCACTCTAACCTCTTTTTTTTTTTTTTTTTTTTCCTTCCCCTCCCCAATTGGAAAGAGGTATTTTGGAGAGAGACTCAGAACTAATAAAGAATTGAGTATGGCTCTGCAATTACAGGGTTAGTTGACTAAGGCAGGCAGTAAGAAGAACACAAACAAGCTTGAGGCTACGGTGGTATACAGAGGTGTGGAGATACTGGGATTAGTTATATACCTGATGAGTGTGGATGCCTATAAGATGTGTGAATGCACTTTTCCAGCAGGCAACTGGAATCAAAGGTGCCAAAGACTGTAAGGCAGTTTTAGAGACAGAATTAGCAGTCATCTATATAGAAAAAATAACTAGAGTAATGAGAACAGTAATCACCTAGGAGAGAAAATAGAGAAGGGAAATGAAGACAAAACTATAAGGAAGGACAAAGAAAGGTGAAAGAGAAAATAAAGAAAAACAAAAGGGAATGTCAGAGAGATAAGTAGAAAGAGACCCAAGAATGAAGAGTCACACAAAGTAACAGATGGTTTTCAAAAAAAAAAAAAAAGTCTACTATAATTCATCTAATTAATTCATAACTGGCAGCGCTGAGGTAACTCATTGCTTTTTGTCCTGTATCAAGTATCTTCATTGCCCAAAATATATAACTTTTAAAGGTGGTTAAAATAAATCCCATTGATGTAATATGCAATGGGAGGGGCAGGCAAGGAGAGGAGCAGTGATGACATTTCAAGCTTTCAAGTCCCTTTATGATAGGTCAAGTCTGGGGCCCAAATGAGATCTACTGTCCAGTCACTTGGGAACTGTCCCATCCAAATTGTCAGTGTGAGGCTTCTGGAATAGGGCAGAGCTGGGCTCATCCATCTATCCAGTCAACAAATATTGACTGAGCACTGACTATGTGCCAGGCACCATTCCAGATTCTAGAGATTTCAGCAGTGAAGAAAACAAAAGCTCCGATCTCACTGCCACCACCTTCCAGCTGAGTGTAGGGCAAATGACAAACAAGTAAGGAAATAAACATAGAACATGTCAGGAGGTGGTAAGTGCTATAAAGAAAAATAGGTGATGGCTAAGAGGGGTAGTGAGTGATAACAGACTCTGGGAAAGTTATGTAACTTCTGCAAACCCTAGTTTCCTCATCTTTTAAAGATAAGAGTACCTTCTTCAGGAGTGGGGGGTTTATGAGGATTAAATGAGATAATGCACACGTGGTGTTCTGTACAGTGCTGGCACATAGAAAGCACTCAAAATGGATTAGCTCTTACTTTTACATAACTGAAAACAACTATCCTAAGAGGCAGTGGCCCTCAGGATGGACTGAAAAAGGCAATCTGCTTTAGAGGGGATTACAAATGTTTCAGTGAAATGCACTAAGAAAAAAACCCCATAGCTCCAGAAGACCTCCAAATAGTTATGCCATTTCAACTCTAGTAATTGTGTGTTAGTCAATGAGTTGAGTCAATAAAATGCACCATTTTATCTAAAGTGTTTGTAAATGTGCATTTTGGAAAGACTTTTTGAAGTGTTCATTTACACAGGTTAAACAGTCATTTTGAACTTTAAAAGAGAACTTTTAGACGGGGAGCATTTTTAAAAATCGCTTTGATAACTGTTACCAGGCAAAAGCAGTAACCTTCATATCCAGTTATGGTCCTCACAGAATTTAATTTTTTTTAAAAGAAAAAAGACATCATATCTTAATAAATCATCATTAAATCAAACATAAATTTTCTACCTATATTAAATGTAGTTTGATGCTTTTAAAGTTTGACTTTAAAAATTTCCACAGTCATGTCGTTACTCTATGATGTAATTGTTTCAACAGCTGTTTTCAGAGTTTTTTTTTTAAAGAGACTACTCCTTGATTCCATGTACGTCATTTAACTTGGCATACATTTAAGCTGGGATACCATTGAGTCAGACGGTGTATTTGAAGCTTCCTAAGACATATTTTAATATATCTTTTAGATGTTTGAAATTCAATTATTTTTGCTTTAATAATATTTAAAATTCATAAAGAAATTTTGTTTGATATTGGATTTCTAAGACTAAGGAACAGAAAAGTTAAAACTAATTTATTCTAAGTAATACAAGTAACAATACAGGATTTTTAAAAGTTATTTATTTATTTTGAGAGAGAGAGTGTGTGTGTGAGCACAAGTGGGGGAAGAACAGAGAGAGAGAGAGAGAGAGAGAGAGAGAGAGAGAGAGAATCCCAAATAGGCTCTGCACTGTTAGCGCAGATCCAGATGCAGAGTTCGAACTCATGAACCGTTGAGATCGTGACCTGAGCTGAAATCAAGAGTCAGACGCTCAACTGACTGAGCCACCCAGGCGCCCCAATAATACAGAATTTATAATGCCCACTTAAGATTTTGCCTATGAAGTTGTGTTTTATGTGCAAAAGAAATTTTTGCCTATATGTTGTATGTTATATTTCTAAAAAACATGCCTAATGCTGTAAAAGCTTTTTGGGTTTAGATAATGCATTTCATCACCAGGTTTCAGATTCTGACTCTAATCTTCAAACATTTGGTAATCCATTATTCTATCTGTGTCACTTGCATACTGAGAGGAATCCAAACAAAGCATTCTCTCCTAACACATGAAACAAGCAGAGAAAGAAGGAAAAGTTTCTTTAACAGCTTTATAGAAGAAGAGTATAGATCTCAAACTCTTCATTCAGATTAAGTAACACACAAGGCACAAGTGATATATACGAATCTGTGGCATTCTTCTGTGATATGATGAATAGATAGCTGAATGACTTTAAATTGTTTGGATTTGGGTTTTTCTACATGAAAACAAAGATTGGTTTCTTATAAACTACAAATTTAAAAGTAAAATTAAAAAGGAAACAAATGTAATCGTCTTTAATCCATGTACATAAAGGATCTTAAGCATGGATGAATGACCAGGATCTGCGAATGCCCTGAAAAATTATGAAGTTATTTTCACACAAGTACAGTCTGGGAGGGAAACAGATGGTCATAGCTTTCAGTGCCCCGCAAATATTTAAGAACCACCGACTTAAAGGATATTCCAGCCCCATGTGCAAGTGAATCACATTCTTTGAGCTGTTTTTCCAGCACTAGTGGTGAAATACAGGAATTCCTGTCCTGTTAATTGTGGATGCCTTATTCTCTCTGAAGATAATTTGGTAATTTGCACTTACCAAACTGCACTGTAATTATTTATGAGTCTGTCACTTGCTCTGAGTAATATACCCCTTAAGAGCATGGACTGGGACTTCTAGTCTTTGCTGTCTGACTAGGACAGTAGGTACACAGTAAGTATCTGTGGCCTTATCATCTCAATCGTTATTTGCTTGTGGGTCTGTTCCTGTTGAACATGTGCTTCAGCAGGACAGTGACTTTGTCTTATTTACCTCTGCATTCTACAAAGCTTTAGCATAATGGTAAGCACACAGCGGGCCTTGCAATGATTGCTGAACCAAACTGATCGGCTTCCACCTCAGCAGTCTGTGGTTTCTCCTTAACAGCTTGCTTACATTCGCAGCGACCAGATCCTGTCTTTAAAATCAGCCCTGAGTTCCAGCAATGCAGTTGCTTCCCAGCTGTCTGTGAAAATGTTACAGTATTTCAGCTGTATTTTATTGAGCTCTTGAAGCATTTTTCCTGTCCACCCTGGGCTCATCTACTCTCCCTTTAATTCCTTGTTTAAGCAGCTGCTAAACTATCCTGCTGTATTCAATTCTCCTCACATACTTACCCAGACTCTACAGATTTTGCAGCACCATAGCTTCGGTGCTTGAGAACAAATACTATGAGTCTATATGAAGAAGGTGCCTGGTCATTTGATGTGAAGTACAGTATGTGATATTTTATTTACCTGTGCTTTCCAGAATTAGTCCCTGTTCAACACTTCTTGTCTTACTTTCATGTTTAAAAGGGTGATTTAAAATGCTGCCCTCGTCTCCTTCCAAAATCTGTTCTAGACATAGAAATCCTATTGCATGTTTTACACTTACTATTGCTTCTGTTTTTAAAATGAATTGACAAATGCTTATTTTGAAATGTATAATTTAGGATACAGATAAAGCAGTTCCTATAGGAAGAATAAATGTATTGGCACCTGTAAAAACAACTCCAATTCTTTTTCCTCTAAAAAGCAATAGTTAATGTGAAAGGTTTGTTTCTTCTTATGCCAGGTTCCAGCTGCTTCACTTTGTTTAAAACTGACTTCAAAGTTTAAACACTGTCCTGTCCCAACAAATAACCTCCCCCAGATGGAATTATCTTGAGTACTATCCTTAGTGCTCTGGATACCACACCTGCAGCCTTTTAATTCAACATTTTATAAACTTTCCAAAGGGAAATGAAACATTTTTTTCTGTCCCTTAACTTATGCTTTTTGCAGGGTTGAGTTTAGCACAGGGAGTTCTATTACCGGGGGTGAGTTTACAGATATTTGAGAAGAATCTAAAAAGGTGTAATTAGTATCTCAACTGTGCTGATTATTGTGAAAGAAAGCATAAGAAAATGGAAAATCTGAAGAGCTCCAAGTTCAACAACTTTTAATGTAAAAATCTTACCTGTAAATACAGATGCGAGGTACAGATTGGGCTCAATTTGTGTCCGATCCATATCACCTGATGAAGCTACATTGAAATTTTTTTCATAAGAAAATCCATTAGGCCTAGAAATAACTATGATTCCTTCCTCTTCACTAAAAAGAACACAAACTACATGCACTCCCACAGTTACTCTCATAAAACCAGGTAAATAGAAGCCTGATCTAATGGCCTTAATATAAAAAAGGAAGTTAAACAGCTGAATTTTAATCATTACCAATCAAAAAAAACCCACTTTACCTAATGGATTATTATCTTTATGCATCAAAAACGAGGGAAAGGGGGAAACAAAGAATCACTAGAGAATTTGCAATTTGTATTAACTAAGAGAAACTCATGGACCATTTCTTCCAAGGTTAAAAGTTTTTGCAGATTCTCTTACTTAGGGATTTAATGGTTACAAAAAGAAGTTTAGAATCTCCCTCACCTGGGCCAGTCTGGGGCATCCTGCCCAACACAATCTATGTGAAGCAGCCAGTAATGTTGTCAGAGAACAGAGAAGAGCAGTACACTGGTACACCAAAGCCGAATTTTAATATCAAAATGAAGTAGGCTGGGGAAAAACTATGGCTAGGGAATTATGAAGTCAACTTAAATAACTGAAGAAAGAAACCTGTAGCACATGTGGTTCTCTAGCCCACAAGGCACCCTGGGCACCAAGGGCTTGTGCCCGTGTTAATGGCATGCTGTGAACCTGTGCTCTGCAACACAGTCAATCAATAACTATCAATATTCGTTATTTCAAACAGATCTTTAGGGCAGAATGATTTGGAAAAAATTGAAAGATGGTATAATCAGTATTTTCTGGTTTTCTCTAAAAATCAGCATCTCTCAAGTTTCCTTTACTTCACAAAAATTTCAGTGGATTTGGAAAAAGATATTTAAATGAACATTATTTTAAGCAATGCATCATTGATTAAAGCAAGCAATAGATTCTCACTGGTGACAAACATTCATGTTAGCTATTGTAATCATCCTGTTGGAAATCTAAAAATTAAGTATGTCAAAAAATTAAATGTAATACAGATGAATGAAGAAAAAAAGCTTACAAAGAATGGTTTTAGAAGAAAATATAGGTTTTTTTTAATATTTTTTTTAACGTTTATTTATTTTTGAGACAGAGAGAGACACAGCATGAACGGGGGAGGGGCAGAGAGAGAGGGAAACACAGAATCGGAAGCAGGCTCCAGGCTCTGAGCCATCAGCCCAGAGCCCAACGTGGGGCTCGAACTCGCAGACCGCGAGATCGTGACCTGAGCTGAAGTCGAACGCTTAACCGACTGAGCCACCCAGGTGCCCCAAAGAAGAAAATATAGTTTTATGAAGGTAAGATTGTGGGCAAATACAAGTTATCTGTTATATTGACAATCTGCAAATAGACCAAAATTAAACATCCAACTCTGATGTTGTTTTAAAATAATCTTTACATGTATTAAAGGTGCTTATTATGATGTTACTATATAAACACTGTCTATTTTCACTTCCTACTCTGCCTCTAAGTTTCTGAGAAAGAGGGAGAGGTTACTGCTTGGCCCCTTTACAGCTACCTTTCTGATTCTACCCAGCACCTATAGTACAAAGGTGGCCACAATGGTACCAATCAGTCCCACCTCAGAGGCCCCTTCTGTTGAAGAACCACTTTTTTTTTTGTAGCAAGTAAAATTAAGTGGCAGCCTGCTCTGAAGTGATTGCTTCAAGGCCCAGAATTTAAACTTCTCTATTGTGTTATAGTAAGAAATAAGCAACGTCATCCCCTTTTATACCAAACAGAGCTGGGTAGAAACTAAGAAAAGAAAAAGGAAATCTACCGTAGGTCTAGCTAGGATTCCATTAACATTTTTTTTTATGTGTCCATCATTATTATAGGAGGTGTTGTAAAAACCACAAGGAAGAGTAAGACAGTCTTAATCCTCTTTAACCATAAAGACAAAACTACAGAGTTGACAGTAGTGAGCAAATCTTCCAATTAATGCTCCTGTTCTACCTCAAGTATAAGGGATTTTAAAGACTAACAATTAATTGAGCTCTCTGCCTGTTAACATCATACCACTTCTAGCTGTTAATGTTTCCATTCTGTAACTCGAATTCTTCTTCTATTCTTGGTAACTTCTCTTTGCCTCTTCTTGTTCTAGTGCCTTCTTTTTTTATTCTCTTTAAGAAAGTGCTATATATTGTACCTGGCTGGCTTTGGAGAAAGGAGCTGTGAAACCTCTTCTAAACAGCAATTTTCAACAGGATTGGGGTAGGGAGAAGGGAAAATCTGAATCGCTTTTGGGGCTTTTTCTAACAAGGCCTCCCTTCCATTCTGATAGGTCCACCCTCCAAAGGAGGTGTTCTCCCTCAATGGGACTTGCCGCTGCAATGAAACACCTCGGAATTCTTAACAACCTAAATGTGAATTTTATACACTGCATAGTCTTTGCAATAAAAAGGAGCATGTTTTCTAATATTCAGATTCTTTGCTTAACAAAAACATTTTCCTGAAACTTACAAAAACAACAGCTTATTTCTGCTTTATTAAAACAATGAATTTTAACTCAAAAAAGAATAACTATTTCATTACTCCAAACCAAAGCATACTTAAGTCATTTCTTTATATCCAACAAAGCAGCATTAGTAAAAACATCCAAATGGAAATAATATGCTAAATCTGTTATTATTTTAAGATGTGCCTTCAGTAAGTCATTTCATAGGCTGAAGTGATTTACTGCAATGCTGGGATTTTCATAAAAGAAAAGAAAAAATAAATGGTTTCCCTCCATTATTCTTCCTTATTTTCCCTAAGATGCCTAATTCAGTCCTTTATGTATAGTTGTTCAAGAAATAGCCAGCCAACCAATGTTTCTGAAACCTTTATATCACATGGATATACTACTCTGTGATCTTTTAGAAGTCATTTTCTGGAAAAAAAAAAAAAAAAACGCCCATTTTATTCTATTCAGTCTACACTGTAGTATGAAAGATAAAAAAAAAAAAGTTGCAAGTAATTGACAAGCAGACATGATATTCGAGAGTCAGCTGTAAGCCAGTAGGTAAGAGCACAAACCTGGAAGCTAAACTGCCTGAATGCAAATCACCGTACCAATGGGGGCTAGCTGTGACCCCTGGGAGAAATACCACCACTTGGTGGGATATTACCATTTTGTGCTTCAATTTCTTCTTCTGTCTCATGGGTTTCTTATGATCATTAACACAGATTATATATGTAAATAACAGAGCAGTGACGACATTTGTTACTCAACAAATGGTACTTTTATTATTTTGTGGCTTGTGATTATTTCGAAATAGTTTGGGACAGGGAGATTTTTGTTAAAGAAAAAGCAACTTTGCTGCTCATATATTACAGCAGTAGAGCTGCAAGGGATCCCCGAGATCATCTTATCCTTGCTAAGATGGTAATTAAGATTCAGAAAGATTAACTGACAAATCAAGGTGACATATTAGTAAGAGGGACTGAGCCCAAAGCAAAACAGTTCTTTCATCACCTCCCAACTTTTTCATACTCTTCTACTAGGCTATGTCTTCAGATACTGAGACCTGTCAGAACAATCAGAAATTCTCTCTTCTACTTTTAAGAAAATTACCAAGGAAGGAAACATAGTATAATGTTTTAAGATTTAAGAGCACAGCCTTTGCTTTCAGAGTTGGACTGCATTTGATTCCCAGTTCTGTCATATATTAGCTATGTGTTCTAGGGCAAAATACGTCAAGTCTCCGAGCCTCAGGTTCCTCAAATACAAAATGAGAATAATATGATCTACCTAGCCGGGTTGATGATGGCTCTTAGCAGAGTACCTCACATACAGGAAGTATACACAGATGGTACCTACTATGTGTGGTTGATATTATAAATGTAAACAAAACTCTGCCCAAAGTGGGAGACAGTCTTGATTTCTATAATAATTTCTCCTAACAGTAAAAAAATAAAATAAAATAAAATAAAATAAAATAAAATAAAATAAAATAAAATAAAAAAGCCACTAACTCAGTATCAGAGTCATCTATTGTCATCTGTCCCTTTAACAAGTAGCTACCTCATAATTCACACTTGCTGGGTGAGGGGGTTCACTGAAAAGGTGAGTATTGTGCTTTGCAGGTAAGGATTCAAACACACTGTATACTCTGGCCAACGTGATTTAAAACCGCTTCCCAAACTTGTTGTCTCTTACACTTCCTCATCCTACTGCTCAAAAGTGAAGAAACATAACACTCATTGGTATTTAAGTCAAAGGCTGAGAAGGGAAATTTTCCAAATATTTGATCTACAAATTTCTATGGAACTTAGCAGTGGATAAAGCTAAATAAAAAATTGAGTCACAAATAACCTAAGCATATAATTTATCCTTTTTCCTTTACTGCAAAAGACAAATGTGTTAACCTTTATCTAAATGTTTAAAGATATCATGACATCAAAACAAGTAATCTGAAATGGAACCCAAGGCTGGGAAAGCAGGGACACTGCTGAAAAAGCTTTAAATGAGGACACACACTGGTTACTAGGCTACGGTAGCACTTGTATACTATGCTTCTCCCAAACACTCACCTTAGTTCAATACTTCAGCTTTTTATCTAAATGGGCACTCAAAATCTTGTAGCTACATGGTGCCCACTTGAAAGGAGGCCACATTGTTATATTTCTTTTCTTTCTTTTCATTTCGTGTTATTGTATTTCACAAGGTGGTATTTAAAAGGATAGCAACCCGGGCTTTACAATGTTTGTACTCTTGTATTTACAATTTTTTTATTATTGGCTTGAAAGTTTATCTTTTGGTTTTTAATACTATCTTTAGTAAGAATCACCACTACAGCAATACTTAAATCTATACATTATTATTTTAGATTATGATTTTAAATAAATTCTCTATGGATTATTTAAGAAAACTGCATGGCACTATATGGCTGTTAAGGATATAAAGATGAAGGCATCAAATAATAAATTTTTTAGCCCACAAAGCAAGAGTTTTTAAATGGGTGCCATCCAGAATATGAAACAAAAGCTAATAAGGAGAAATCTAAAATGAATAATGTTTAGAATACCTGGATGTTGTATACCAATTTGAGTTCACTGGGGAAAAAAGGGACCATTATTAGAGTAGTTAAAAATATATAAAAAGAAATTAACACCTTTTAAACAAATAATCTGGCCAGATTAAGTTACTCATTGGCTGCCTATCTAATATGTATACCATTCTCTCCAATAATAGCATTTTAGAAATCATATCTTGGCAGCGTAAAAGCTTATAGTCAACTGCCAAGGAGGTGACTGGTAATTTAAAAAATAGATGACCTACCTACCTGAATGCAGACCAAGCTTTATTTGAATGACATACATTTAATTATTAAAGCTCACTAAAAACCATTTAAGTACTTGCATGTATTGCTGTGTGGTGTTATGACAGAGTTCCTACCTTTTAGGGGCAGGAATGTCTAGAGGAACATTCCAGCATTAAAATTTGGTTGAGAACTGAGAGGTAGAGTAGACAATTTTATCTACAGTGCACTTCCTGTTGGTTGAATAGCCTGTGACACAGCTACTAAAACAAATTCCTGTCAGATAATTCTTTATAAAAGCATGCCCTAATAGTTTGAAAACAAAAAGAATCTTAAAAATTACAATAGGCTTGCCTCGTGAATGAAGCCGTACATTCTGTGTGATTTCATTTATTTACAGTAGAAAAATAAGAGGACTAGTCACAGGACGGTGGTTATCCTCGAGGAGTGGGGGCTGTAACAAAGGCAACATGAGGGGGCTGTGGGGGGTGGTGTGCTGGCAATGTTCTGTTTCCCCCAGCTGGGTATGGATTACACAAGTGAGCTTCATTTTGGGAAATTCTTTCAGCTGTACACTCGTGATATGTGTATTTCTCTGTGTATATACTATACTTCTGTTGAAATTGAAAAAACAAAACAAAACAAAACCCAGTAGATTAGTTTCAGCAATTGAAAGGTGATTGCTTCACAGTTCTGAACTGTTTTCCAACAATTGGAACAGCCAAATAACTAATTTTACCAGCCGTTAACACCAAGTGAATAGTTGCTAACTCACAGGCCATACTGCTAATGACCAAGACAAATTCCTTTCTGTTTCTTTTTTTAAAACCTTGAAATACCAGGGAGCTGAAATTATTCAGAAGCGGAAGGTGAATTTTGTTGTTGTTACTGTAGTTGGACTCCACAGGACTTACTACTTACGGGATACTTGATGCTCTGTAACAATTAGCTACTCAATGTATTTGAAATCATAAACTAATATCATTTTACCTAATCTTGAAAACATTTCTAAAACATTAATACCTTCTGTAAAAGTCATTTAATTCTTTTTTGGTGCAAAAGAGTTTTGCTGTTACACTTTATGAAGCAATGTGACATCAGAGCTACATTTAAACACAACTCTTGGGGCGCCTGGGTGGCTCAGTCAGTTAAGCGTCCGACTTCGGCTCAGGTCATGATCTCGCGGTCCGTGAGTTCAAGCCCCGCACCGGGCTCTGTGCTGACAGCTCAGAGCCTGGAGCCTGTTTCAGATTCTGTGTCTCCCTCTCTCTCTGCCCCTCCCCCGTTCATGCTCTGTCTCTCTCTGTCTCAAAAATAAATAAATAACATTTATAAAAAAATAAAAAATTAAAGAAATAAAAAAAACTCAACTCTTATTCAACAATAACTCGTACAACTTTAATGACACACGGCCACAGATTGTTACAAAAGGTCACTGTTATCCCATTCTTGTAAGTGACATCTGATGGCTAACAAAACTGGAGGCAAAGTAACTCCCTAACAGTTACTAAGCACTTTGAACCCAAGTGCTTCTACAGTTTGCATACAGAACACCTATTTTCTGAGATGGAGATCCTTCCTAAATATGAAAACTTCTCCAGGGGCGCCTGGGTGGCTCAGTCGGTTGAGCGGCCAACTTCGGCTCAGGTCATGATCTCGCGGTCAGTGAGTTTGAGCCCCGCGTCGGGCTCTGTGCTGACAGCTCAGACAGAGCCTGGAGCCTGTTTCGGATTCTGCGTCTCCCTCTCTCTGACCCTCCCCCGTTCATGCTCTGTCTCTCTCTGTCTCAAAAATAAATAAACGTTAAAAAAAATTAAAAAAAAAAAACTTCTCCATATTATAGCCTGTGACGATCACTAAAATGACACCGTATTATCTGTGTAGCTTTTATAGTAGATTTTGCCATATCTAGTCATTCCTAACTAAATTTGGAAACAAAAATTAAATGTGACACGGTGACCAGTTTACTTCCCCAAGGCCAGGCCGGGTACCTTTTGAAAAAGAGTGAAAGAATGAAAAATGAGCTTTCAAATCCAGGAAGCCACTAGAAAATAAAAACACCACCATTCCAGATCCTAAAATTAGAGCTTTAAGGACTTTCTGTTGACTAGTAAGTTTTTGGGGGGAGGAGGTGGCGGGGAAGGGTGGACTCCTGCTCACTGTACACACGACACCAATGGGAATAAGGGCCAGTCCAAGTTCTACGTTACCATCACTCTGGGTAATAGCTCCAAGCTGCGAGGCACAGCTGTATAGGCCCTGCCAGCAAGGCCATCGCAGCCGTGCTTTGATAGCGTGGGGCCCTGAAGTGTCAGGATATAGAGAAGGCAGCAGTTGTTGGCTGTGAAAACAGTCTGATACAAACCAGATGGGAACTTACTAGATGGGCAACACAAAGGAAAACAATTGGCTCATTCAACAAAGTCAGGCCCCTGCCCCAGAGAATTCACAGAAGACAATAACAGTCACCCAGAGTTGATGCAAACAAGAAACAGCCATGTGGTTACAGTTTAAAGAATTGTTTTTCCTCAGACTAAACAAAGTTTTGATTTCTAATTCTTGTATTCATTAATTGTAGTTTGGTGAACGAGCCTTTCTGTCAAAGACAAATATTTCATTTATATAATATATACTTTTGTGACACCAAGAGAAATACATGGGGACATAGAAACTAATTTTGTGCTGTTTCCTACAAAGTGTTATGAACATAGGCTAAGCTCTTTCAAGAAACTGGAAAACCTAGAGAGTGACTGCTCGTGCTGATGCAGCGATTAGAAAATACCCAACGTAGTATTTCCATGACTTCCTAAGTCTGATTTGTTTTGATGTAGGCAGAATGACACAAAAGGCAATAATCACAAGGTTCTCAGAAGTACATTTCTACCTAAATAATTTTTTCTGACTTCATTATATGGGAAGTATTATGGCAATTATATTCACGGGGAAAAAGAGCCAGCATTCTCCCTAACCTGACTGTGTGAATCTCCTCACACTAAAAAGTGCCAGTTGACAAGTACAACCGAGAGTAACAATTAGATTTTAGGGCACCTTTTTGGCAATGACATTTCACTTAAAGACTTCTATGTATTGCACAACAGAGTAATTTGTTCTGGTATTTGAAAACATAGTATATAGCATTCTAGCTTAAAATAATTCACAGCTGCATCCTCCCCCCTCCCCCCCCCCCACTGGAAATCCCAGCACAACTTGGGCCTCTGCATTTACCACTAATTACAAAATACACCCAAGAAAGCCTTCTATCTGTAATCATCATTCTTTGGTGATGGATAGGAGCCTATCAAGGAAGCTGAAAATAACAGTATTTTCATGCACATGTTTGAACATATCTTATAATGAAGTAATCCTGTTTTGTTTTGTACATTTATAACAAAAAATAATGAGGTTTCACAGAATTGTGAAAATTAATGTTGCACCTGAGACACAGCTCACATTTCCAATTTACATGGGCTGTATTTCCAGACTTTTCACTAACTCTTCCTGCCCTAAAAACTGAGGTCGAACACTTAGAGATAACTTTCCTGTTGCATGAGATCTTTCATCCCTGGCAAGGTAATTCTGAAGTAGACCAGAGAAACAGAAGTGGGGTGACAACTTGGTGTGTGGAGGCTGATGCCATCGTAAGCATTTCCAGCCATATGCATTTCCCCTTGCTCTCTGCTGCACACACATTCACACCTTTTTTTTTTTTTTTTTTTAAGGTCTAAATTAGTATGTGGCAATCGTGCTGGATAACTGACCATTTTGACTAAATTTACTCATCAAATCCAAGAAATCGGTCTCTGCTTATATTACAAGCTGAATTCCCCTGCAAAAAGCAGGAAAGGAAAAACTAAAAAGTGTTATTTATTGAAGTGTTACATAGAGGAAATTAAGAATAAATTTGTCAGTTCTGCTAAAACTTTGTTAAAATTTTTCTCAGCACATGGAATCAACTCTCTCACATAATGATTAACAGAGGCAGTTTGTCTTGGGCTTATCAGTAAATGTATTTGTTAGACCCTGGGTTAACTTATGAAAAAAAAAGAGGTTGTTACCATTTCTATTATTAGGCGTACTGATAATTATTTTCACACTTCTTCAGAATCTGTCCATTTCTACCTTAATGGGATGCTTATATATATAAAGATATCAGCATAATGAATTGGCATAAATTTTCTAAGAAAAAAACAAGTAATTACATTTAATAAGTTTTACTTCATAAATAGATCTTGATATGATTTCAGAGAGTAAGACAAGGGCCAAATCATGCAGGGTCTTTTAGGTCAAAGTGAGCAGTCTGGACTTTATTCTGATGCAAAAAGAAGTCTTTGGAGGTTTCTGAGCTGGGAGTCATGTGATCTGACTCATATTTTTAAAAGATCACTCTTGCTTTGAGTGGATAATAGACAAGAGGGGAGCAAAAATGTATACAGGAGAGAACAGTTGAGAAATTTCTCAAGATAATACTAAGGTTGAAAAATGTTATGCTTAAAAAATCAACTGCACACCTGCAGAAGGCAGAAAACTTAGCTTGATATCAAGTCACTGAAAAAAACTCTTGGTCGGTTTTATTGGAACACTGGAAACCACAGTATTGAGCAACAGTATTTAATAACGTCTGTAAACATTGAGATAATCTAAGAGAAGTGAGGTTAACCTCTCCGAACCTCTGCTTTCCCAACTGTATAATAAAAGTAACAACAATAAGAAGAAAAACATCTGTACATATTCACAAGTTTGCTGTGAGAATGAGAGCTACGCTACATGAGACTTCTTTGTCATCTGTAAAGCACCTGACAAATGTTGGTTTCATTGTTGTGTGTTTGGGGAAGAAACAGATCTACCATACTTGGTGATGACTGGGTTCTGTCCCAGCAAAACTTTACACAAGATATATACTGACGGGAGTATGGTCAAATTAGTAAGGAGCTTGGGAACAATATTATATAAGGAAGAGTAAAAGGAACATAACACACAGACTTTGGATTATGATTGCTGCCATCAAAAACTTGAAACACTGTCCCACTGAAAGACCTAACACCCAAAAGGACAAAACTAGAACCAATAGTGAGAAGTTATGGAGAGGTGAATGTTAACACAGAAAGAATAATTAGTGCTTTCCAGCTGTAAAATGTACAGCAAACTAGCATGTTCCCTATACTGTGGGGTGATCATCTGTTTGGTCTAATTTCCCTTTTGCTGGCTCCCTCTCATTTCTCTTTAAATCTCGAAAGTGTCGGGATCTTAAACCTGGGATGCTTCTCTTCCCTTTCTGTACTCAGTCCTTAGGTCATCTCCTCCATACCCACAGCTTTAAATAGTGTCCACACAATCAACTCTCAGATTTACAACCCCAGTCCCAACCTCTTCCCTGAGCTCAAATAACAAACTGCCAACCCGATTCTTCACTTGGAGATTTATTAGGCTTCTCAAACTTCACATGCCCTATGCAGAATGACTGGTTTTCACCTCAGTCTTCCCAGTAAATGACACCATCATTCACCCGGTAACTTTTGGAAACTTAGGAGTAATTATCCTTGCCTGTGCTATCTACTACACTACACATCTGATCCACTTTAATAAATAATTTTTGAAATGAACTCATTCTTCAGTAATTCTATCAGGTACACCATCAATATATAGAGCCGGAACGTGACCACTGCGACACCCCCACCGGGGCCCGTGCCACTACCATCTCTCATCTTGATTACCGCAAGTCTTCCGGTTGGTCTCCCTGTTCCCAGTACTGTCTTCCTATAGTGTGTTTTCCAGCTAGCTGCCAGGGTGATCTATTTAAAAATGTAAATTAGAATTTGCCATTCTCCTGCTCAAACCTTCCACAGGAATCTCATCATACTCAGAATAAAATCCAAATTCCTTCCCAGAGACTTACAGGGCTCCATGTGATCTGCCTACATTTCGTTTCCCATTTCCTATCACTGCCCCCCTTGCACACTCCCCTCCAGCCACGCTGGCCTTCTTGCTGGGTAAGAAACGGATCTACTATACTTAGTGATGACTGGGTTCTGTCCCAGCATAACTTTACGCAAGATATACTGACACATCAAGCTCATTCCCACCTCCAAACCTTCATTCTTCCTAATCCTTCTAGATGGAATACTCCTCCCCAGGGGGTTGCAAGATTTCCTCCTTCGGTTCATTCTCTGCAAATGCGACTCTTTCAAAAGAAACTTTTCCAACCAAATGTTTTAAAGCAGCAAACCACTCACCTTGTTCTCTTCATTCATGACCCTGCTTTATGACTTTTTAATTGACACTAGAAGTGCAAATCGCTATCGATGTTATTTTTTAAATAAATAAAGCAATACCTTTAAAAAATGTTTTGTTTTTATTTGGAAATAATATAAAACTTGGAGCAAAACTGCAAGAATAGTATAAAGAAAGAAAGCTCATATATCACTTACCCAGATTCACAACTGTTAACCTCTTCCCCTGTGTTTTAGGTTCGTGTGGTATTTATCCATGATTACATTCAGGTTATGCACTCTTGGGTAGAATACTACATGGAAATGTTGTGTCCTGCTCAGATATCCTACCTGGATAGCACACAGCGTTTATCTGCCCCCTATGGTAATATTAATTTTGACTGCCCAATCAATGTACTAGCTTTTGTTTTCCCTTTCAACTAATGAACCAATCTATGAGGAGATACTTTAAGACCACGCAAATATCCTTCTCCTCATTAAAACTTCCTTCTACATTTAGCATTCACTGAGGATTCTTGCCTGAGCTAATCTTTACTAGGGTGGTTGCAAAACGCTGGCTTTCCAATATTAGTGCTCACTCCACATTTGTCTGTTGACACTTGGCATTCTTCTGTAAACCCTTTATTTTTTTTCACAGCATTTATTGTCATCTGAAATTTTTGTGAATTTATTTAATATTTATAGGGATTTCAACTTTTATGTTTACTACAGTATCCCAAGGTGGTGAACAGTACCTGGCACATAACAACTACTCAAGAGTGAATGAATGAATGAATGAATGAATGGAGAGAAAGAGAAAGAAAATTGTTAAAAAAAAAAAAAAAAAAAGGCCCCTGCACTAGATGGGACAATAGAGTCAACTAATACATTTGATCCAATACACATTTACTGAGAACCTACCATATAAGGTGCTGTGCTATAGAATGTAGGTGGAGCAGGGATGAATGAAATAAGGTGACTGTGTCTAGGAAATTTCCTTCCTAGAGAAGGAGACAGGCTGTAAGAAAATACCCTTACAGAATATGACACTAATGAGGGCTAGAAGTGAAATATATGCCAAACGGTATGGGCCCTTCAAGGACACAGAATGGATCAAGAATGTCTATAGGGGATGGGGATGTTGTGTCAGAGGGCAGGGGAGGGGATAGTTCTAAGTAAAGACACAGAAAAAGGCATGGGGGTGGGGGTGGGGTGGGAGCTCAGAAAATACAGGGAATAGGGGGATGAGGGGCTCAGAAGGAATAGAGTGATGAGGTGTGTATGGCTACACATCACCTGAAGGATCATGAAGCCCATCCCTCACTCTGCAGATGAAAAATAAATGATCCTGCTTATTCTACACTCATTCCCTGTCCCATTTGCTTCTCCCTTTTCTCACCTGAGTGCCATCCCTAACCTCTTCTTTCCCCTCCTCCCTCTTCCCTCTCCACTATCTCCTTACCCCCCTTTTCCCTTCTTCTATTCCCTCCCTTTCTTTTCTTTTCTTCTCTCAGGATGACATCTTTCCCCCTCTCCCTCTGTCAAGAGTAGAATGAGGTGGGATCGAGGCTGCAGGTGGAAGTTACCTTTATAGAGGGAAAAAAGCATAGCTCTTTCTTCAACCTCAAAGTAAAAAATATGAAAAGACTAAAGTAGAGCTATAAGAATTTGGGGACAGAATAGCTATAAATCTTCACATTCGAAAGAACAGACCTCAGAAAAGCAAAAGCATGCATTAAAAGAGAATTGAGGGATAAACATGGGATTAAGGATTTGAGGTGAAGGGCTGGAATAGGTGCTATCTGGGAGTGAAGGTCAATATGAAATTAGTAAAAGAATTCCTGGGGAATGGCAAAAGTCCCACTCAAGCCCCACGGTTTGCTAACAGGCTATAATTACACAAATAGCATCATCATCCTGCAGGATTTGGTGAGCAGAGAACAAAATCAGAGACCCTTGAAAGCAGGAGGAATGCAGAGTGGGGATTAGCATAGATCAAAGAGACATCAAGTCTTGCATGGTGATAAGACAGAACTGAAATGGGTTAACCATATAGGTCAGGCAAGATAGGAGGCCCCAGGAATAGCCAGTCAAGAGAAGTAAGACCAAGTAATTGGAGGTCCCACTACAGGTGGGAGAAAGAACACATGACCAAAGTGGTTCTGTTTAACTGAGGCACTAGCTACTTCACAGTATCCGCTCCAGTGTCCCATTATGCAAATTAGTCATGTTAGGGGAGGAAGGAAAAAAGAGGCATTAAGCTGTATAACGAATAAGACAATTATCCCTACACACTTCAAGGACCACAGCTGCTCATTATTCCAAATATATAGGCTCACCTTTGTTTACAGTTAGATGGGGAAAGGCTAGGGCCAAAGGCAAAAATTTGGGGGCATTTTACATAAATAAAATCTTATTCTATAGAACATCAATAATAATAGTGGTAAAAAGCAAAATTATTATGGATAAGAAACTTTATTAACTTTTCTACATAATAAAATAAATTATGTAAGTACAGGGGTGCCTGGGTGGCTCAGTCAGTTAAGCATCCGACTTTGGCTCAGGTCATGATCTCATGGTTCATGAGTTCGAGCCCTGCATTGGGCTCTGTGCTGACAGCTTGGAGCCTGGAGTTTGTTTCAGAGTATGTGTCTCCCTCTCTCTCTCTGTCCCTCCTCCGCTCATGATCTGTCTCTCTCAAAAACAAATAAAAGTTTTTTAAAAAGTAAAATTTTAAAAAATTATGTAAGTACAATAAAAAGGAAAAAAATGTTTACAAGAACAAAAAGGAAGGTTACTAGGGGTGACAATGAAATTATGTTGCCTTTTGCCATCAGAGGTGTATGGGGGGGGGGTGGTATTTCCTAAGAAATTTAGTCGTTTTTAATACCTTCATGTGTACCTGATACTGCCCCTAATCTTTTTTAATATATTTTTTTAGTTTATTTATTTATTTTGAGAGAGAGAGCACAAGCAGGGGAGGGGCAGAGAAAGAGGCCAAGAGAGAATCCTAAGCAGGCTCCACACAGTCAGTGCAGAGCCCCACATGGGGCTCAAACCCATGAACCGCGAGATCATGACCTGAGCTGAGCTCAAGAGTTGATTGCCCAACCGACTGAGCCACCACCTTGGCATCCTTGCCTCTAATCTTAATCTTTACTTTTAATCAGGATGCCACAGCTCAATTGTTGAGCTCCTGAGTTATCAGTTTCTCTCTTGGATTTAAAGATGAGAGAATTGCTGACAGAAGGAATTTACTAAAATACTCACTTGCCAATAGATAGGATTACAGATTGGAAATCCCCTTGGTTTAATAAGCTTCAGTATATTTAGTTGCCCAGCATGCAAGTCAATGGAAAGTTCTGTAAAATAACCCAAGATTTTATATATATCTTCAATATATTCACTGGAGAGTGAAAAATTGTGTTGAAAATCAGTTTATCTCCCTAACACTGTACAGACATGTCCCATCTATAACATTTTCTTGCAAACATCCTTAAAACTCAGGACCAATTAGAGGTTCAATTCCTAGCTGTTAAATAAGAGCTGATTACAACATGAGTATTCCAAAAGGAGAAGTGTCCTAGAGACAATCCTGCTAATCACGGCTAATATTTTCATAGCTCTTAATACGTGTCAGGTCCTATTCTAAGTGCACTGCATGTCTCTACTATATCAACACACACACACACAGACATTAAGTATCTTACCCAAGGTCACCAGCTAAGGATCAGCGGAGCTAGGATTTGAACCCAAGGCAGTCTGACTGCAGAGTACAAGCTTTATGTTGTAGTGCTTCTAATTCTATAGTAGAACAGAAGTCACAAGAGTATCTGGAGTCATTAAGCAGTATTTCACAAAGGGTGGTCTTCCTCCTCCTGTACCAAAATCACCAGGGATCCCAGTTAACATTCTGATTCCCAGGCCACACTCAGGCAAACAATCAAATTCTCAGGGAGAGGTGGGGATCTAGATTGAATTCAGAGTGCCAGAGATTCCTACGTCTGTGAAGGTTTGACAACCACTGTATTAGAGACTAACAAAGAAACAATCTAGTCGTAGTTCATCCTGTAAGTATAGTAAGTCTATATTACTTCTCTATTCTAATTCATTCTGAATTGAAATAACCAAGCTTCTTTTTTTATTTAGGGTAGAAGTGGGTTAGTAGAATAATCTGTTAGTTGAAATAATCTATCTAATTTTGTTTTATTTATATAAAACTAAATTTGCCAAAAAATTAAAAGATTATTATATTGATTAGAAGAATAGCATTTATAACACATTAACTTATAACTGCAATTGGTTTTCTTTGGGGAATGGCAGTGTAGTATAGTAGAAATATTCAGAAATATTTCAGTAATATTCAGAAATATTACTGATCTAAGAAGATCAGACGCTACCACTAATCGGAGTTATGATCTTTGGTTCTATTGAACTGGATGGTCCCTCTGCCTTCAAGATTTATGAATCTAGGGGCGCCTGGGTGGCTCAGTCAGTTGAGCGTCCAGCTTTGGCTCTGGTCATGATCTCACAGTCCATGAGTTTGAGCTGGGCATCAAGCTCTCTTGCTGTTGGCACACAGCCTGCCTCAGATCCTCTGTTTCCCTCTCTCTCTGCCCCTCCCCCCGTTTGCACACTCTCTCTTCTCAAAAATAAGTAAGTAAACTTAAAAAAAAAAAAAAGACAAATCTACCTCACTGATAACCTACATTTACCTGTACAATTATTACTTTGGAAAATTAAATTATTCTTTAGTGGCTGATGAATAAAAAGGGCACTAAGTTAATCTATTACTTTAAATTATATTTTACATCAATTTGATTTCAATAAAAAAATCATAAAACCTTTAAAGTCAGGTTTCAGGAAGTCTGGCTAAGGACAATGAAAGGGTTGCAGAGGTTTCTGGAATGTTGGCGAGTCTTCAAAAACAATGCTGGTGTATGCTTTTGGTGAGATATGTTTAACGTCAAAGACTTGAGAAAAATCTAAGCTCTCCATGTACAGTGTACAATTAATTCTACAACAGGAAAATTAAATAATTTCCAAACTTAAAACTCTTACAAAGAAAAGGAAATTACTTTTAGTGCCAACAAGTGAAAATGTTATGGAAATCCTTGAGCAGTTTTCATTGTCTTATTAAACAGATCTTCCAGATCAATCCTTTTATATATTTTGCTCATTCTGATGGAATATCCTTAGTTACACACATTTATCTCCATGATTACATATATCTGTGTGTGAATAAAGAATTATATATAATATATATTCTTTTACAAAGGTGTAAATCCTTTCTTGTAGGAATAAACAGCTGAAATAATCATCTGTGTTAAAAATCCATTAATGTGCCAGAAAAGTATCTTTTCTCCCATGGATTATGCCCCCCGCCCTCCAAACATCCTCACATAAAATGGAAGAAATGTATACACATAAAGACAGTCAGCAGTGGACCTAACACGTGTTTTTTTCATCACTATAAGAAAAAAGTGACAATTTGACAGTACGATTACATAAAGTTGTTTCTCTTTTCATATTTAATAGCATTCTAACAAATTATTGGAAATGCAGTGATTTCAAAAATTATTCCTCTTAACCACCCTTTTCTTCTCTTTATCCCTTGAGAGTAGTTGCTTTGTCTTATTCCTCCCTCTAGGTCCACAGTGCCTTCTACAGTCCTAAACATGAAAAGCATGCTGGGAAAGGTTGACCAAAGAATGAATATACACTGGAATATTATTCAGCCATAAAGAGGAATGAAGTAATGATATGTGCTACACTATGAACGAACCCTGAAAATGTGTTAAGTGAAAGAAGCCAGACACCAAAGTCACATATTGTATGATTCCGTTTATATAAAATGTACAGAGTGGGTAAATCCATAGAGACAGAAAGCATGTTAGTAGTTTCCAGGAACTGGGGGAGAGGAGAAAAGAAAAGGAATACTAAGAGGTATGGGGTTTCTTTTTAGAACAAAGGAAAGGTTCTGGGATTAGATAATGGCCATGGTTCCATAACTTTAAAAAAAATACTAAAAACCACTAAATTGTACATTTTGGGGCACCTGGGTGGCTCAGTTGGTTGAGAGGCCAACTTCGGCTCAGGTCATGATCTCACAGTTTGTGAGTTCGAGCCTCGCGTCAGGCTCTGTGCTGACAGCTCAGAGCCTGGAGCCTGCTTCTGTGTCTCCCTCTCTCCCCCACTAACGCTCTGTCTCTTGCTCTCTCTCGAAAATAAATAAAACCATCAAAAAGATTTTTTTACTTGTATACTTTAAAAAGGATAATTTTAAAATAAGAATTATATCTCAATTTTTAAAAACAGAATGAATGAATGATGCCATACTATTCTCTTTTCCTCTAGAGTTCAAGAAGACTGCCCACTGACTAATATGTAACCTGATTTAACTCTTCCTACCCTTGGGCAAAGTCTTGGCTACCCCCACCCTGCTCAACTAATTTGTCCTTGAAGAATAAGAAAACATTAACACTACAAAAGAAATCATACAATGTTTTAGAAAAGCAGGTAAAAATCTAAAAGCAGCCTTTAGATTATTCCACTATAGCTCACTATCTACATTAAAGGTGTCAGTAATTAGAAAACAATTGGGATGATATATTCTCTTTTCTCTCTTTTCTTCTTTCTTCTTTTTACTAAATAACAGAATTAAATGTTTGTGATCAGTAGCAACTGATATTTAAGTTTGATTCAATACATACTTATTGATTACTGTGCATTAAACACATTGGGAAACATCATCTCTTAAATAACAAACAAGATAACCTATCTTAACAAACCAACCACAGAACTATCAGTTTCTCTGACCTTCTGAATAATCAGTCTAGGCAATGTAGAGATGATAAAGGCAGTTCCTTCCGGAAAGCTGTTAAGTCACATAATAAATATGTATTAAATGCTTACTCCACAAAATGGTATGAAACAAGGAAAAGAATATCAGTTTTGCACTCAGGTAGGTAAGGGCTAGAATTCTATATCTTCAGTTTCTAAAACTGTGCTATGGGAAAGTTAGTTATCCTTCACGAACTTTATCCTTTTTTTTATAAAAGAAAAGGGGAATGGAACTACCTGCATGTCATGGTATTTTGAGGAATAAATGAGATAAAAGAGAGTACCTAGCAGGCTGATAGCAGAAATTATCAGTGAAACTATGATCATGTTCAGGGCACAAAAAAGCTGGGGTTGGAGTTAAAGATAAATAAGTCATTTGCAATTGGAGGTTCAGTAAGGACTCAGAAAAATGGAGCTAGATGTTGAAAAAGAAGTTTGTAGACATGCAAAGTGGGGAAAGAAGAAAATTATACATAAAAGGAAGATAACATGCAAAACATCAAGGCTTAGAAGTGTAGTGGGGCGGGGCGCCTGGGTGGCTCCATAGTCGGCTAAGTGTCTGACTTCAGCTCAGGTCATGATCTCACAGTTTATGGGTTCGAGCCCTGTGTCAGTATCAGTGCTGACTCTCAGAGCCTGGAGCCTGCTTCGGATTCTGTGTCTCCCTCTCCCTCTGCCCTTCCCCTGCTCATTCTCTGTCTCTCAAAAATAAGTTAACTTTAACAAAAAGTTTTTTAAAAAAAGTGTAGTGTGTGAGAGAACTCAGTATTTATTGAACTGGACTGGGTTAATGATACATTATATTGGATATTGGATGTGCCAGTAAAAAGTTTTGAGCTGACACTTCTTTCTTTTCTGAAATCTAAACATGTATTTTCAGATTAGCACATACTATCTTCTCTTGTGTTGCTAGTTGGTTGCTATTAATTACAAAGCTTAAATGTCTCAGGCTTCTAGCTTGAATAAAATGTATTCTCAAATAAATACCTAGAAATCCAATGTATATTATAGTGAAGATACAATGTATTATAAAAGTATAGCCAACTATCTCCTCCTGAAGTGTTAAATACAGAAAAAAAGATGTGAATAATTGTGTGTAAAATACTCAGTGTCACATTTAAACACCTTTTAACAACAAAACCTTTTATACATTCCCATATAACAAACTTTTAACAAAAGTTAACTAAGAAAATTCATAATAGAAAAGGGTCAGTAATATTTAAGTTAGCTTTACTGAAGCATAATTCATACGCAGTAAGACTTACTTTTTTTTTTTTTTTTTTTTTTGAGAAAGAGAGAGAGGAAAAGAAAGGTCACTAGAGAACAAGGGGTGGGGGGGAGAGAGAGAGAGAGAAAGAGAATATCCCACAAGGGACAGAGAGAGAAGTGGGGCTCACCGGGGGCTCATGTTTTACCCCAAAAGGGGCTCATGCTCACCCAATGGGGGCATGAGCTCACCCGATGTGGGACTCAAACTCACGAACTGTGAAATCAATGACTGAGCCACCCAGGTGCCCAAGATTCACTCTTGACAAACACATGGTTATATAACCACCACCACAATCCAGATCTAGAACATCTATATCACCTCCAAAATTCCTCCTGCCATTTGTAGTCAAACCCTGCTCTCACTCCTAGAAGCCACTGATCTGTTCTCCTAATATAGATACTTTTGTTTTTTCCCAAATGTCATATAGCTGTAATTGTCACATAAATACGGTATGAAGGCTTTTGAATTTGGCTTCTTTCACTTTATATAAAGCAATGAGACTCATCCATGCTTTTATGTATATCAGCATTTCATTCCTTTTTGTTGCTGAGTTCCATTGTATGGATGTACCATACATTGCTTATCCATTCACTTGTTGGAGGACATCTAGGTTCACTTCTTGGTAATCATAAATGAAACTGCTAAAAATTGAGTACAGGTTTTATGTGAATATAAGTTTTCAGTTCTCTTGAGTAAATACCTAGTATATGGACTGCTGGGTTGTATAATAAATTTATATTTAATTTTAGAAGAAACTGCCAAACTGTTTTTCCAAGGTGGCTGTAGCATTTTGCACTCCACCAGCAATGTACAAGAATAAGAATTGCTCGGCCTTCTCATCAATGCGTGATGTTACCAGTTTCTTTGATTTCAGCCGACCTAATGGGTAGTTAGTGGTATCTACTTTTTAATTTGCACCTCCCATTAGTAACTACTGATGTTTAACGTCTTTCTGTGTGCTCATTTGTCATCCATATAACTTTTTTTAGTGAAGTGTCTATTCAAATCTCTAAACTCATTTTTAAAATTGGGTTGTTCATTTTCCTACTACTGAGTTTTATGTTTTTAAAACATATTTTGGATTCAAGTTCTTTATCAAAAAGTGGATTTGCAAATATTTTCTCCTAATCTGTAGTTTATCCTATTTCATTCCCTTAACAGTGTCTTTTGAAAAAGTTTTTATTTTCATTAAATCCAATCAATCAATATATGCTTCTAGGAACTATGACTTTTCTATAACATCTTAAAAATCTTTGCCCAACCACAGGTCACAAAGATTTTCTCCTATTTTTCTTTTAGAAGTTTTAGTGCTTTTGGCTTTACATTTAGATTTAGGATCCATTTTGAGCTAATGTTTGTAATGTTTGTGAGATATGGGTCATGGTTCATTTTCTTGCACATAGGTGACCACTTGACCCAACACAATTTGTTGAGATCATCCTTTCTTCATTCAATTCTTTGCTATTTGTGAAAAATCAATTGATTATAAATGTATGGACTATTTTTGGATTCTATACTCTATTCCACTGATCTATCTACCTGTTAATCTTTATGCCAATACTACATTATCATGATTACTGTAGCTTTAGAAAATGTTTTAAAGCCATAGTGTAAATCCTCCAACCTCTTCTTTTTAAAAGTTATTTTGGCTATTCCAGGCCTTCTGCATTTCCTTATGAGCTTATCAATATCTACCAAAACCTTATTAGAATTTTGACTGAGATGGCACTGAATCTATGGATCAATTTGGGGAGAACTGACTTCTTAATTTTGAGTCTTATCCATTTATAGGTCTTTGATTTCTCTCATCAGATGTTTTTGTAGTTTTTAGCACACAAATCATGAAAATATTTCATTAGATTTATACCTAAATATTTCACATTTATGTTGCTATGATAAACTATAGTTTTTAATTACAATTTCCAATTTTTCATTGCTAGCTCAAAGAAATATCACTGATTTTTGTACATTGATATTGTAGCCCCTGTGAACTTGATAAACATGTTGGTTCCAGTAGGTTTTTTTGTAGGCCTTGTGGCACTTTATATAATCATGCATTACCAAATAGAAGTAAGTTTACTTCTTCCTTTCTAATCTGTATGCCTTTTTTCATTTTTCTTGCATCACTGTATTGACTAGAACAGCCAGTATGATTTTGAAAAGGAGTAATGAGAGCAGACCTCATTGCTTGTTTCCAGTTTTACTAGGAAAGCATTTAGTCTTTCACCATCATGTGTGATATTGACTATAGGTTTCTTGTAATGTCTTTCCTTTATCATGTTGAGAAAGATTCCTCTGATTCTTGGTTGAATACTGTAATCATAAAAAGATGTTGAATACTGTCAAAAGCTTTTCTAGATCTATTGAGAAAATCACATTTTTTTTTTTAAGTCTATTCATATAGTGAATTACATTGCTTTTTGAATGGTGAACCAACCTTTCTTTCCTGAGATAACCCACCTGGTCCACTTACTGTCTTTCTATATATTGTTGGATTCAATTTGCTAATATTTTATAGAGAAATTTCTTGTCTATGTTCATGAGAGATATTGGTCTATAAATTTCTTTTCCAGAAATGTCTTTGTCTGGTTTTGGTATCAGGGTAATGGTAAAAAGAGTTCTTTTCTCTTCTATTTTCTGGGAGAGTTTGAGTAGAACTGGCATTATTTCTCTCTTAAATATCTGGTAGAATTCTCCAGTGAAACCATCTGAGCCTCAAGTTTTCCTTATTGGAGCATTTTAAGCTAAAAATTCATTTTTTCTTTAACAAATATAAGATTACTTAGTTTATTATCAGCTTCTTCTCAAGTTAGATAAAATTTTTCCATTTTACCAATGTTGCCAAATTTATGAGCATAAAGATACTAATATTACTTTATAATCTCTTTAATTTCCATAGGATCTGTACTGATTTCCTCTCTCTAACTTCTAATACTAATGATTCATGTGTTTTCTCCTTTTTCCCTCATCATCCTGGCTAAGGTTTATTGATTTACCAGTCATTTCAAAGAACCAGCTTTTGGTTTCACTGGGTTTCTATTATGTTTAGGTTTTCAATTTCATTCTGTTCTTTTCCTTCCTTCTGTTTATTAGAAGTTTAATTGTCCTTCTTTTTCAGGTTTCCTCCATTAGAGGTTTAGAGCACTGATTTTAGACCTTTCTCTTCTATTATCATGTAAGCATTTATGCCATAAAATTCCCTCTAATCACTGCTTCAGCAGCATCCCATGAATTTTGGTACGTGGTGCTTCCATTTTTATTCAGTTAAAAATATTTCTTTTTTTCTTTTAATTTTTTGAGAGACAGACACAGAGAGCAAGCGATGGGGTGGGGGGGTGGGGGGAGAGTGAGGGAGACACAGAATCTGAAGCAGGCTCCAGGCTCTGAGTTGTCAGCACAGAGCCTGATGTGGGGCTCAAACCCACAAACTGTAAGATCATGACCTGAGCCGTAGCTGGATGCTCTACTGAATGAGCCACCCAGGTGCCCCAAGTTCAAAATAGTTCTAATTCCCTTTGTAATTTCCTTTTTGACCCAAGGTTTATTAAAATGTGTGCAATTTGATTTCCAAATATTTAGGAATGTTCCAGGAATCTTTGTTATTCATTTTCATTTTCATTCCACTGAGGTCAGAGAATATATTTTGTATGATTTTAACTGTTTTAAATTTACTGAGGTTTGTTTCATGATACAGAATATTGTCAATCTTGGTTAATGTTTCAAGTTTACTTAGGAAGTAAAATCAGCTTTTTAAAAAAAATTTAAGTTTATCTATTTATTTTGATAGAGAGAAAAAGCATCAGTGAAGGAAGGGTAGAAAGAGAATCCTAAGCAGGCTCCGCACTGTCAGCATGGAGCCTGATGCAGGGCTTGAACCCATGAACTGTGAGATTCTGACCTGAGCTGAAGTTGAACACTTAACTGAGCCACCCAGGTGCCCCCAAATCAGCTTTTTATCAACTAGGTCCAATTGGTCAATATTGTTGCTTAGATCTTCTACACTCTTATTTATTTTATTTTTATTTTTTTATCAATTTTTTTTAATTTAAATTTTGGTTAGTTAACATACAGTGAAATATTGGTTTCAGGAGTTGAATTCAGTGATTTATCATTTACATACAACAATCAGTGCTCATCACAACAGGTGCCCTCTTTAATGCCCATCACCCATCTAGCCCATCCCTCCCCCCCATCAACCCTCAGTCTGTTCTCTATTGTTAAGAGTCTTTTGTGGTGTGTTTCCCTCTCTTCTTCCCTGCACCCTTCCCATATGTTCATCTGTTTTGTTTCTTAAATTCTACATATGAGTAAAATCATATGGTATTTGTTTTTCTTTGATTGATTTATCTCGCTTACCATAATACATTCTAGCTCCATCCACGTTTTTGCAATTGGCAAGATTTCATTCTTTTTGATAGCTGAATAATATATATATACCACATCTTCTTTATCCATTCATCAGTTGATGGACATTTGGGCTCTCTCCATATTTTGGCTATTGTTGATAATCCTGCTATAAACATTGGGGTGCTTGTACTCCTTTGCATCTGTATTTTTTGTATCTTCACAAAATAAAATGCTTTTGCACAGTGAAGGAAACCGTCAACAAAAACAAAAAGGTGACCTACTAAATGGGAGAAGATATTTGCAAATGATATATCCAATAAGGGGTAATATCCAAAATAAAGAAAGAACCTATATACCTCAACACTAAAAACCAATCTGATTTAAAAATAGGCAGAGGATTTAAATAAACATTTTTCTAAAAAAGACAAGTGGCCAACAGAAACATGTAAAGATGCTCAACATCCCTAATCATCAGGGAAATGCAGATCAAAGCCACAATGAGATATTACCTCACACCTGTCAGAATGACTAAAATAAAAAAGGACAAGAAATAACAAGTGTTGGCAAGGATGTAGAGAAAAAGGTACACTGTTGGTGGGAATGTATATTGGTACAGCCACTGTGGAAAATATGAGGTCCTCAAAAAATTAAAAATAGAAATATCATGTGATCCAACAATTCCACTACTGGATACTTATCCAAATAAAACAAAAATACAAATTCAAAAAGATATTTGCACCTCTATGTTTATTGCAGCTTATTTATAACAGCCAAGACACGGAAACAATGTTAAGTCCCCATTGACAAATGGATAAGAAAGATCTCTCTCTCTCTCTCTCTCTCTCTCTCTCTCTCTCTCTCTCTCACACACACACACACACACACACACACACATACACACAAACACAGGAATATTACATAGCAATAAAAAAGGGTAAGATTGTACTATGTGAAACAACAAGGATGGACCCAGAGGGTATTATGCTAAGTGAAGGAAGTCAGACTGAGAAAGACAAATATGTATGATTTCACTCTTATGTGTAATCTAAAAAAATAAAACAAGTGAATAAGCAGAATCAGACCTATAAATATAGAGAATAAACTGATGGTTGCTAGAAGGAAGGGTCGGGGGGGAGATAGGCAAAACAGTTAATAGGGGGCAGTGGGAGAATCAGGCTTCCAGTTATGGAATGAATAAGTCATGGGAATAAAAAGCACAGCATAAGGACTATAGTCAGTGATGTTGTAATAGTGTCTGTCATGTGATGACAGATGGCAGCTACCCTTGTGGTGAGCACAGCATAATGTATAAACTTGTCAAATCACTATATTGTACCCAGAAAACTAGTGTAACATTGTGTGTCAAATATACTCAAATTAAAAAAAAAAACATATTGATAGAATGTAAAAAATAAAAAAATAAAGTGAACTATTTTAATACATTACTTTATAGAATTTAACTGTTCTTGGGTTTATAACAAACAAGCAGATTTAAAACTAGTCTCTTATTTATATGGAAGAAAGTCAACTTGCCCAGAAAAAGAAGCAGTAAAAGTTAACTTGCATAGTAAAAAGGAAAAAAAATTAAATGACTCACTGAAATCACTTAAATTGTTATGTTCACTATTAACCCATTAATCAGGACCTAGAATCAGAAAATGGTATCCTGTGGTCAAAAATACAACCAATGAATTCAATACCAAATGAAAGAATTTCACTCTTAGATTCCAAAGATAACCATCTGTCAGATCAATTCAGTTTCTTTTTATATTAAAAGCTGAAAGTAATAATCAAGGGGGGGGGGGCGGAAACAAGGATTTTACAGACTTGTCAGAAGCATAGTGCTGGAACTCATGTCCTACCAAATCTTCAGTCAATTTGTAATGATCACTGAAACAGCTGCTACTGCTAGCAAAGCTACTTGATTCTTTATATACACATATTAAACTAGAACACATTTCAAAGTGAAATATAGGGTACTTCTCCCCAAAACAGTCATAATTTGGGGTTCAAGTATTCTTAGAAGCATTTAGCTGCCAGAAAAGATGTGGTTTTGATTCCCTTGTGATAAGGTGAATTTCCTTCATTATCTTCAAGGCCTGTATGACAGATAGGATTGAATTCCTTCAAGGTCACCCAAAGTCCTGAGAGCCCTAGAGGATTATTTTGGCACTGTGACCCTCCTATTCTCTGAAACATTTGGCAATGTCTTAGAGTTTCATCAGAGAAAAAATAAAACCCACAAAATTTATGGGAAAAAAAAAAAAAGTCATAACTGACTATATTTGCCAAGGCAATCACATTCATTAAAAAAGTATTCAATATGGAGATCTGTATCAGTTATAGAGTGAAACACTTGGCTTCTATTTTCAAATGTTCTATTTATAGCTCACTGGGTATTTATTTGTCTCAGTCAAAGCTGATATAGGTCTGATCCTCTAACTTTTGTATTACATATAAAATTAAATGAAAAAAAATTATATATATTAAATCTAACCATTCTAAACTCTTCTAAATAAAACTTGCTTTAACCAGCTAACACCTCGGTTTCTTTTATTCATACAATTTTTATTGACTTATTAAACGTTAATTAGACACTATTCAACAACATTGTACTTCATGACATTTTGTTGTAAGCCAACAAGAATTTATTGCCATCTTGTGGTCATTCATGTATGTGAAACTGAATGTCATTTTCCCGAAGAGAGACACTTTAAAATCTCACCAAATTTTCCCATCACCTGAGAAAAATGATCATTTTATCACATACAATATCTCCCAAGGAGACAAAATTTACTAATAATTTTAAGACATTACAATTTTTTTAAACCTAACTTAAATATATAGTCTTTGACCGTGAATGTTAACAGTACTCAGGAGAAGGACATCAAGTCAGTCCTGCCATTATCTTAGAAACATTCATTTGTTCCTATCTATAGACTGTCTTAATTTTTAAATACTGTAAGAAGAGTTTTATAGCCAAGTTTCCATGGGATTCTAAAATACAATATTCACATTACTGTACCATGGTCAGGTTAAAAAGGTGGTCAGGAAGGCAAAGTTCTGAGAGGTGGGAGCAAGAGAGGAACAAAAAACAAAAGTAAAAATCTAAACCTCATATAGCATAATTTTAATAAATATCTTGAGTATGTCCTTGTTTTAGGTCTTTCCTGTAACACTAAATGTATAGTTACATTTGCAATTATACTGGCATTCAGTAAATGAGATTAAAAAAAAAACACAATCATAAAAGCAAAGAAAAATGTTCTACTGCTTAAAACATTCCTAATACTTCTTCCTGGATTGTGGAAATAAAGTTTTAAAACAGAAGATATCTTAATTTCTACTGCCAAATTTCAGAGTTTAGGTTATATTAAATTTAAGTGACTAAGAAGCAAGAAGGTAAATAAAGCAGAAAGCCAACAGTCTTTCAGAAACATAAAGGAACATCAAAATGCTATGATGCTGACTATAGAAGTGAAGTTCAACCACATAACTGGTCATTTACATAATGTGCATTCAATGTGAGAATCCTTTGTTTTTTTTAAGTTGTGTTTATTGGTCAACATCACCCACAACACTGAATAGCCTTTACAAAGAAGCACCTTTACAGCCACAGCCCCTGCCTTTTTCACGTAATTTAAAATAGACAACTCTGACACAAATACAGACCTATAAACAGATAAAAAGGCAATCAATTGCATAAGAACCAAAAGATAAGATTAAAGGAAAAACACTAAGAGTTTTTAAAATTCATTAGAAATGGAGTTTATCGGTACAAAGAACAAATATACAGTCAAATATGATACGAGATTCTTTATCCCAATGGACTAAGAAAAAACAGAAAACCTACAGACAAGAATGTGATGTAGACAAAAATAAAGAATTTTCATCATATACTTGTTCAATATCAGGGCAAGCATCAAACTATTACATTACAAGAAAATGAATCTTACCTTGTTGCTGTGAAAGTGAAATATCAGATTTACTTCTTACACGTATTAAACGACTTTGTGCAGGCTTGTGTTCAACTTGTTTCACATCTTGGTCATGCTTTTGTTGGTACTTAAGAATTTAAGACATGAAGTCATAACATTGTTTTTTAAGTTACTTTAAAAAGTTTTGAGCAATTAAACTATTTAGTTGTTTCTTATATAAAATTCGAATATTATACATGTCCTCTAATTGCTAAATGGGTGATAGAGTACATATTACTAGAGAAAAGACATTGGAAATAAAATCTTTCAAAAGATTTGGATAATATATACAGATTTCAAATATTCAAATCATTTCATAATTCAAAGCTCCTTATAAATCAAACTATTCTAGATATATACACATGATGGATTTAGACAGGATAAAAACTTAATGTGGTTGTTAAACTCTCCCATATAACCATTTTTACATAAAATGAAAATCTGCATAATGCACTGCAATTTTCAAAGAGCTTTTCTATACAGTAACATCACTTAATTCTCACAAGCATGAGTACTGTTATCCTCCTTTGACATTCAAGAAATGTGCACTCCACCACAAGCCCCATCATCTCTCTTCCTAGTACCTATAACCTAACCAAATTTGAAATTTACAATAGTCACAAATTCTTTCACAACCACACATCACAAACTGTGAAAGCCATTTTATTTCTTCCTTTTACTATTTTATGGTCCTAATTATGAATGAGTGCCTGAAAACAGCTATCAGATATACTTTGACAGGACTTTAAAAAGATACCTCTTGATTCTTATCAGCCACGAGTTGACCCACAAGCTGAACCCAGGCAATTGGAAGCTCCTTACTCTGGTCCTGTCCTTGGAATATGCGTCCCATCTACTATTTCCATACTGGCAGTCATTAAAGGACATAGCCTTGAGAGGGGAAGGTGTTATGACACCGTCTGGACTGAATACCTGACTGAACCCAATTAAGGCTTCTATATAAACTTTTAAGATTCTGGTGGCTGGGTGCAGAGATCTACCGGTCTTACAAGTGCCCAAGACAGGTCTGGTAAGTAAGTCCCCTTGCTTCTTTAAACCTACCATCTGCCAATCTGGAGTGGTATGTGTCTTTATTCGGTCTCTCCTTGCTCTCCATGAATAGGGGCCAGTTTTAAACTTCACCCAGGAAACTCCTGAGGTTGCAACCAGCAATACCAACCCCATGCAATGCTATGCAATATCATGAAATACATAGTGATAAACTAATCTACAGTGAGAAATCCATGCCATTACACAGATACAAAACTGTTTTTAATAACGTGAACATTTCTTTACATGCTGGAGAGTAATTAACCTATTTTTTCAGTACAGAAGATTACATGGGCCATTGGCCTAACTCACCATGAAATTGCTTATGTAACAGCTTTTGCAAAATTTAACATAATAAATTTTTCTTGAGTATCTGCTATATGCAAATTAATGAGCTAGATTTCATGATGACACAAAGTATCAATAATAGCTACCTAATCAGCATTATATATATGTATATGTGCATATATATATATGCTATTTTTAATCTCTAAATAAAGATGAGGAAACCAAGGGTTAGAAAAAGGCTATGTATTCAAGGTCATAGCTAGGGTCCAGATGAGCTAAGAGTTGTATCCAGGCTTGAATTAACAAATAAAGGAAGCATGGTTTGAAACTGACTCCAAAGACTAATCTCTTGGCAGTGCATCATGCTAAGCCAAAATTATTACCATTCTCATTTTAAGTAAAGTACAAGGATTATTACCTGATGATTATCTTCAACTGCTCCTGATAACTGAACATCATTTTCTTGCACTGTCAGAAGTGTTGTGGGAAGAGCAAGGTTAGAATTTGGCTGCAACTCCAATTCTCCCAAACTCATTGGACCATGACTAGCACATGAATCTTCATAAACACCACCTGTTGTCAAATATATAAACAAAAAGTTAAAATAAATTGTTTAATTTGATTTCTGCTCAGGTCATGATCTCACAGTTCATGAGTGCAAGCCCCACATTGGGCTCTGTACTGACAGTGTAGAGCCTACCTGGGACTCTCTGTCTCCCTCTCTCTCTGCCCCTCCCCCCATCACACGTGCATGCACATACTCTGTCTCTCTCAAAAATAAATAAGTAAACAAAAAATAAATATAAATATGTACTAAATAATGAAAATCTCACAAGAAAATCTAGGAGACTATAGGTATAAACTTGTGTTAGAAGAGACCATAAAAACACAGAAAGTATAAAAGATAAAAATAACTAAGGACACCTGGGTGGCTCAATCAGTTGAGTGTCCGACTCCTGATTTCAGCTCAGGTCAAGGCCTCATGGCTGTGGAATCGAGCCCCACAATCAGGGTCTGCACTGAGCGTGAAGCCTGCTTGGGATTCTCTCTCTGCCTCTCTCTATGCCCCTCCCCTGCTCATGGTTTCTCTCTCTCTCAAAATAAATAAACATCTTAACATATACATATAGAAATAACTACATAAATTTTTTTTTAGCTATATGGCAAAGAAAGACCATAAATAATGTCAGTACAAATTTAGAAAAAGATATTTGCAATACAGATGTTAAAAAACATCAAAAATATAGAAATAGCTCTTACAAAGTTATAAGAAAAATTTAGAACCTAATAGATGGGGAAAGAATTTAAGCAGGCAATTCACAGAGAACAAATCCAAATGGCCAACAAACATGAAAAGAAGCCCACAGGCAGTCAGAGACTTGTAATTTCCACAGGATTTACTGTGTAAAAACAAATGCAGGCAAGTGGGCATTCTATCTTAACTTGTAAAATAACAGTGTACACATACATCGTATGTATCCATCATGAATGTTAAACATGTGAGTGTGTCTATGGATAAAAAGAGGAAGATTACATATGAGAATCTTAACAAGAGTTAGCTGGGGTAAGGCATATAGGACAGGAGAAAACATGAGGATGAGAGGTGGATGGAAACTAATGTATGACATGATCACATTTTGTTTTATGTAAAATTATACATGGTTAATGTATGGGTATAAAGAAAAAGTAATTAAAAAGACACAAGGTAAACTTTGATAAAAGACCTAAATGTAAAAACTCAGAAGGTATATAATCAAACATCTCTTCCAAAGCATTCAAAGTGCATAATAGCTTTCAACTCCTGTAACACCCTATCATTTAACATATATTCACTGGCTATGTCATAGGTGTTACACACTCTGCTAGACAACAGGAATGAGACAGTGAACCCTCAAGTGAGATTACAGATCAGTGTGACAAAAGCAACTTTAGGCAGGCTACAGAGAGCACATACGACAGGTATCTAACCCAGTGATAAAGGGTCACCATGACAGCCATCATAACAATGCTGAATTTGCTCAACAACGCGATGGTGTCACTTCTACAAAGTATGCTCATGGAGTATGAGTGTTTCGTCTGTATAAAGTAACTTAACCCCTTGTAACTATCATATCACTCACATCAAATTTATCATAAGTTGGGGCACCTGGGTGGCTCAGTCGGCTGAGCGTCCGACTTCAGCTCAGGTCATGATGGCGCAGTCTGTGAGTTCGAGCCCCGTGTCAGGCTCTGTGCTGACAGCTCAGAGCCTGGAGCCTGCTTTGGATTCTGTGTCTCCCTCTCTCTCTGCCCCTTCCCTGCTCATGCCCTGTCTCTCTCTCTCTCTCTCTCTCTCTCTCTCTGTCAAAAATAAACATTAAAAAAATTTATCATAACTTGAAATCCCTAATTTTACTCTACTAGAATCTTACTGCTATGCAAAGGCAACCTCAGACTTAGAAACTTCAACTTTCAGAGAAGACTAAGTCCACCCAAAATTGCCAGTGCCCAGCAGCAGCTTTGGGTTTGTCATGTCTAATAGGTTTTTCCATTTGTAGGGAATGGATGCCTAAAGCCATCTGAAATTAAGTCTAATGCTTAAAACCCCACTCATCCTTATGTCCTCATAATTCTATCCTTTCTCCATATTCCTTTCTCTTAGTGAATGGAAATTCCCAGCTACCCAACCATTCTAGCCAGAAACCTGGAAATGTCTTAGATCCTTTCTTTTGCACTTCTTATATTCAAACTAAATGTTGTCCATTCCCCTCCTTAACTGTCTCTCAAATCTCCCTTTTTACATTTCCTCACTGTTAAGTAGTGTTTCACCAGCTTTACTGCAACAGCTGTCCAGTCAGCCTCCTTGCCTCCAGTCTTAATACTCTCCTCTACTCATCACACTGCACCTGAGATGATCTTGCTAAATAAAAGGCAAAGATGATCATATCAGTCATTTACTTAAAATCCTTATGGATCTGTGAATATCAAAAAACATTCAGAAGTGATAGAAATTCAAGACTAAATTTTCCATGGGAATAAATATAAAGTAACATTGGCATTTTGTGCACAAATGGATCCATATCATTTCAGAGTGAATCCAAAAGCTACTTCATGTATTATCGAAGATTTTTTAGGATCTACTTTCTGCTCACTACTCCAATCTCACTGCTTCCTAAACTCTAGCTCATTAATAAAGTACTTATATTTCCTTAAGTCTTGCTATTTTTTTTATTTTTTATTTTTATTTTTATTTTTTCCTCTTGTCTCATTGCATATTCTGCCTGGAAGTTCCCTCCTCATTTACTACATGGCAAACATCTATTCATCTTTGAGAATCCACTTCAAGTAAGCCTCCTCTGATGTTTGAAGTCCTTTTTTGATTGCCCTCTCCAGGTACAAGTGACCTATATCCCATCCTACATGAACTTCTTAGAGGTAACTATGATAATTTATTGCATGTTTGTGCCCTCTCATCTATTACTTTTACCAGAGGAAAAAAATCATTATGGACAGGGCCTTACTGGGTTTTATATTCCTAGCTTCTAGAATGTGCATAGAGCATAGCAAGCACTCAAAAACTATTTTCTGAATGAATAAGTAAATGAACAAACTGGAATATGCTTATTATACTCCACCATTAAGATCTGATTTCATATCAGGTCTTGTGGGAAAATGTCTCTGAGGCTTCTCCTGTGGGTAGAGTCCTCCCCTGCACTCCACAGCTGTTTGTGTTGTTGTACTAACCACACAGTATTACTGTATAATCTTTCTTGTATTTCTCTTACACTAGTTTGTAAACTTCCTTGAGAGCAGATATCCATCATTTCTGTATCTCAAGTGTCTAACACTGTACCAAGTGTCTACCATTGTACATAATATAGTACCAGATACATAGTAGGTACTCAATACAAGCTTTCTGAGTAAATGAGAGCTACAATTAGTAGTGTATCTCAGAGTCCTCACAAGTTGTTTAAGAATATCAGTTTACATTTTAGGGTGGTTTTTTTTTTTTTATTTTTTTAACGTTTATTTCTCAGAGACAGAGAGAGACACAGCATGAACAGGGTAAGGGCAGAGAGAACAGGAGACACAGAATCCAAAGCAGGCTCCAGGCCCTGAGCTGTCAGCACAGAGCCCTTCATGGGACTCGAACCCACAAACCGTGAGATCATGACCCGAGCTGAAGTTGGATGCTTAACTGACTGAGCCACCCAGGTGCCCCTAGGCGCTTTAAGACACTTCGTCAAAGCTAATTTTGCATCTTTTGTTACTCAACCCAAACTGAGAACCTCAGGATTAGGAAGAGTGGTAGGGGGATAGAGGTTGCCAATAGGACAATTTCTGAAAAAGGTGCAGAGGTAGGGAGAGCAAAGTAAGAATAGATGAGCCTCTGTAGGTAAAGTTATTTAAAAAATCAGTGTAGGGCACCTGGGTGGCTCATTAGGTTAAGCATTCAATTTCGGCTCCGGTCATGATCTCATGGCTCATGGGTTTGAGCCTCACATCAGGCTCTGTGCTGACAGCTCAGAGCCTGGAGCCTGCTTTGGATTCTGTGTCTCCCTCTCTTTCTGCCCCTTCCCCACTCACATTCTGTCTCTCTCTCTCCTTCAAAAATAATTAAACACTAAAACAACAACAACAACAACAACAATATAAAAGGCATGAGATTAGCCACCAACAGAAATAATGACACATGGTATTCATTCTTCTCTAGTAACCATTATGTAGCAAAATACTTGAAACAAGAGGAACAAGTTAGCTCTCAAAGGGGCATAGTCCTTTTAGGCAACTGTGGATAGTTTGTTTCCATGAAGTACATGTAAGAAGGTGTATTTACATACTCCAAGAATTATTAAAGAAAACAACACTTACGAATTAGTCACTGTGGTGACTACTTTATATGTGTTGTCATTTACTACCCCTAATAACCTTAAGGGGTGGATACTATTTGTGGTAACCAGCCTCCAAGATGGCCCCCTGAATCCTGTCTCCTGGTATTCATAAGTTTCTGTCCTCCCCTACTATATTATTCCAGGATTGGTCTGTGTTATTGATAGGATGTGGTAGAAACGATGGCATGTCACTTCTGAGATTAGGATATAAAAGACACTGTGGGTTACATTTTGATTGCTTACTTTCTCTCAGATCATCTGCTTTGGGAGAAGCCAGCTGCAATGTCATAGGCAGCTCTATACAAAGGTTCATGTAGTGAGGAAATGAGGCCTCTTGCCAGCAGCCATGTGAATGAGACTGAAAAAAAGATCCTCCAACCCTTGTGGAAGCCTCAGCCCCAGAAAACAGCTTGACTGCAACCTCACAGGAGATCCTGAGAATTACCCAGCTAAGACACTCCCAGATTCCTGACTTTCAGAAATACGTGAGATAATAAATGCTTGCTGTCTTCTGCTGCTAATTTTGGGGGTGATTTGTTATACAGCAATAGATAACTAATATACTAATATTATCCTCACTTGATAGATGAAGAAACTTGGGCTTGGAGATATTAAGTTACTTGTCCCAAAATACACAAAGTTGGAATTCAAACTGATATCTCAAACTCCAAAAGCCCAAATTCTTAGCCACACTCTGCCATATTACCTCATTAATATGCTCAATCTTAATGTTAAGCCACACTACTTACTATTTTTTCCTATTAAGCAAATATCTACAGTGTACCTACTATTATAAATACACTTTACTATACGTAATATGCTAGGTACTACCAGATGTATTAGGAGGGACATATCCAATAGGATCTATCCTCATGTATTTTATTCTATAATAATTTAACAAGTACCTAGTTGTTCTCAAGTACCTAACAGCTCTCAAGAGATCTGTGAGAGCCACCTAGTGTCAATTCTGTTTAACTGCAATCTGCACAGTTAGCTGGATACAAATATAGCAAGCAAAGGGGGAAAGAAAAAGAGAGGCAAACTCTTTTTCAGAAAAGAAACAGACTCCTACTTATAGAGCACAAAGTGATGGTTACCAGAGGGGAGGTGGGTGGGTAATAGGTGAAACAGGTGATGGTGATTAAGGAGTGCACTTGTGATGAGCACTAGGTGTTGTATGGAAGTATTGAATCACTATATTGTACACCTGAAACTAATATTACATTGTATGTTAAGTAACTGGAATTTAAATTAAAACTTTAAAAAGTCACATTTTATGCCATTAAAAAAAATTTTACTGTTTATTTTTGACAGAGAGAGACAGAGAGCATGAGTAGGGGAGGGGCTGAGAGAAAAGGAGACACAGAATCTGAAGCAGGCTCCATGCTCTGAGCTGTCAGCACAGAGCCTGACGTGGAGCTTGAACTCATGAGCCATGAGATCATGACCTGAGCCGAAGTCAGATGCTTAACCAAGTAAGCCACCCAGGTGCTCCTATGCCATTTTAAATCCTACTAATTTAAGAGAATGTCAAACATTTAATGCTCTCACTATGTGCACAAAATGAGAAATAACTCCAATCTTACTTCACATTTATTCTCCTGGAAAACTTAGTCTTGAATATCTCTCAATTCTGAATGACAAAAGGTGTTCACTCAATATAAAATGGAGATTTTAAATACCCTACAACAATGTTTTTCTGACTTCATGCATTTCCTTTTCTGATTTACAGAGAAATCTGCATACCTCTAGAAGTCCTTTTCACTTAAGAGAATGCAGCAGTGGGTATGGAAGAACCAGTAAATGAGAATATATTTGCTCTTCATTAATCTGAGGATTGCATATTTGCACATTCATCTACCCAATAAAATTTATTTGGAACCCCAAAATCAATAGTCACAGTGCTTTTGTGGTCATTCACAGATATGTGTAGACCAGTAAAAAACTTTCGCATCACCCAATATACACTTCACCTGCTGAGGTTGAACAAGGTGATGCTCTGCTTTATTTCAGCTCTTATACTGTAAACAAGTTGTTTTTTTTGTTTGTTTTTTTGTTTTTTTTATTTTTGCCGTCTGTGTATGCTTTGTTCAGATTTTTGTGCGTTTTTTTTGTTGGTGATTTGTGGTTTTAAGTGGCCCCCAGTCATACTGCTAAACTGCTATCTGATACCCTAAGTGCACAAAAGCTGTGATGGGCATTAGAAAATGCATGGATTGGATAAGCTTTGTTCAGGCATGAGCTACAGTGTTGTGGACCCTGAGCTCAATGTTAATGCATCAACAATATATATTATAATAAGTTCATTTAAACAGAAACACAAAAACACAGATGTGGTCATTTGACAAAGATGTTATGATCAGAGGCTTGCAGGAACCTAGCCCTGTATTCTCCCCTAGGAGCAATGGGTCAGTATTTACTAATTCAGTGTTGCTGGTGAACACATAACTAATCACTGAATATGCTAGTGTTCGGTATGCTCTGTTCTATTTTTATTTCCAAAATATTATAGCAGAAAGTTTAGCTAATGAGGTTCTAAAATAGCCATGAGTGCACTGAGCAATGTGTCAGAAATTCATGCAACGTAAAGAGTGAATTTCTACAGTATCATCTAATTTAACCTGTCTAAACAAGGCATGTTCTGTCACAGTTTTGATGTTCTAATTATATTTGTCTAATATGTAGTATAATAAATATATGACTTAAAATTTTTTAAGTGAATGCATACTACCAAAATTACCTCATGTACCACCCTCAAATACTAACACTGACACCTGAATCACATTTGGGAAAATATTGGTATATATTCCACAAACAGTCATTACTAAATTTTTTAATAATGGCACTTTTGATAATTTTTAATAAAAAAAATTTGCCCGCACTTAAAATAATTATTTTCTTAATTCAGATTAAGATCGCTACTGTAATTATAATACAAAACAACATAACATTCAGTATGAGAACAATACAAAAAAAGTGTGATGGCATTCAAGTGAATATTCTAATAAATGATACATCAAGAAGCAGTATTTTGATGTATACCTGTAACTGTGTCAAACTGCTGAGATAATGGGTTAGGAGCACATTTTTGATCCAATGACTCCGCATTAGTGGCAGGTGGCTGCACAGGGACGGAATGTCCCAGTAGGATGTTCTCTGCTGCTGCTGTCAGCCTGGGCCTTTGTCCTTCACTAAGTTCACCTGCACTGTATTCCAAGTCCTGTAAAAGGTAGAAACAATGGTTTCAAACCCTGTGTTAAAATCAAGTCAAGGGGCACCTGGGTGGCTCAATCAGCTGAAGGTCCCACTCTTGATTTCGGCTCAGGTCACAATCTCATGGTTTGTGGGATCGAGCTCTCCACTGGTCTCTGCACTGATAGTGCAGAGACCGCTTGGGATTCTACCTCTCTCTGCCCCTCCCCTGTTTGCACGTGTGCATGCACACGCTCTCTCTCTCTCAAAATAAAAAAAAAAACAAACTTAAAAAAATTAATAAAATCAAGTCAAAACAACAAATCTTTGTCAAGTACAATGGTCCACGCCACTTGACTGCTTGGAAGGTATTTTAGAAAGTGCTTATTATGCCACATACACACTATGGAAAAACAGGTGTAAAAATTCATTTAATCAGGCATTTAGCAATAGGCTTTGTTGCCAAAATCTTGTTTTTTTGAAGTTAAATAACCATTACCTGCTTTTCAAACTCCAAATTAGGTAGCAAAACACATAAGAAAAAATTTATTATTTATACTAAGTATTGGCACACATTACACATTGTTCATAGAGCTTAAAATTAAAAATGATAGAAAATTTACCTCTCATTCTTTATGAATGAAAATTGTCTGAATTTGTCAGGGTAAAATTCATAGTTAAACAAGTATGATGATGAGAATATACCTTAAATGATAGAAACATTACCCCTATCCAAACAATTACATTTTTTATAAGTACACAAGTTGAAGAAGACTACTTTAACCATATTTAATAAAGTTTTTTTCCCTGGGAAAGTATACAAGTACATACACATCTCTTTATCAAATATATGAAGTAAATTTAAATACTTAAAAGAATTGGGGCGCCTGAGTGTCTCAGTTGTTTAAGTGTATGACTTTGGCTCAAGTCTTGATCTCGTGGTTTGTGGGTTCAAGACCTGCGTCAGGCTCTGTGCTGACAGCTCAGAGCCTGGAGCCTGCTTCAGATTCTGTGTCTGTGTCTCCCTCTCTCTCTCTCTCTCTTTCTCTCTCCCTCCCTCTCTGCCCCTCCCCCACTTGTGCTCTGTCTCTCTCTCTCTCTCTCTCTCAAATATAAATAAACATTTAAAAAAACTAGAAAGAATTAATAAGATTTCTATTTTCTTTCTGGATTAAAAATTATATATCTAATCACTACCACATTTTGTAACTCAGAAATATTCTAACTATGAGTTTGCTCATCAAGAACTGAATAAAAATTCCAAAGTCTGAAAGCTCTCATGTTTGTCATTTAAATGGGATTTAATTTCAACCAAGTGTTTTTACTAGAATATATTAAGAAATCACTGCTGAAACATCTTTGATGGCTCTATTGACTGTAAAATAAAATCTAACTTCTTAGCTCAACATTCAAGATTTTCTACAATTTTCCCCAATTCTGGTATACCTCTACCTCCTCTAGGTCCCTAATCTGACTTTTCTTGAGCAACATCAATTACCTCAACAACCTTTAAATAGAAAAGGAGTATTCTGCAATATAAAACATTTAGAGACTCTTGGGCAAAGTATAGAATGATGGAAGATATACTTCCCCTAGAAATTAATTAGAAATATTTCACAGTGCCTATTTTACTCTGCCACTACCATATAAAATATTGTGCAATAAACAGTACCTTTTCTTTTTTTTTTTTTTTTTAATTTTTTTTTTTTTCAACATTTTTTTTTTTATTTTATTTTTGGGACAGAGAGAGACAGAGCATGAACGGGGGAGGGGCAGAGAGAGAGGGAGACACAGAATCGGAAACAGGCTCCAGGCTCCGAGCCATCAACCCAGAGCCTGACGCGGGGCTCGAACTCACGGACCGCGAGATCGTGACCTGGCTGAAGTCGGACGCTTAACCGACTGCGCCACCCAGGCGCCCCTAAACAGTACCTTTTCTATCGTGAATCAATTTTCTAGGGTGCTTGTAATTGCTGAGCTATTTAACACCTTATAGTCTATGACCCAACTGAAGCCTTAGTTTGCCCACTCACAAAGTGCTCTCATACTCCTAAGTACCATTGATCTTGGCAACAACCCAGGCTGCAGATACTTGTACCCAGAGTAACATCAGGGAGCACAAAGGCCCAGCTAGGGTGAAAGGTTGCAGGCAAAATCTGGCCAGGATTCATTCCTTCACCCTCTTCCCCTCCAAACACCAGGACTGGATTATAAAACCTCCATATTCCTTAGCTTATGACCTCCTTGCCCAAAATCTCTTAATAGCCTCTACAGTAGTGCCCAAGCCTTTCCACAGCCTAAAAGCTTCTTCATGATCATCTGGTTCAACCACGTTCTCCAGACTTATCTCTTTATCTAAAGTGCTATCACACTGAGATATTCAACACTTTCTAAATATTTTTTATCAGTTATCAACTTTGATTAATCATTAATCCCTCTTCTCCCCACATGACTATAACCTTACTAAAAGTAGGGGTCCTATCTCCTTCACATATTTACTATATGTGTCTGGCATCTAGTAAATATTCGGTAAATGGGTGAAGAAAGAGAAAGAATGAATGATCCTCACAAATCATTTAAAAGGGCTTCAGCTTTTTTCAACTAGGGAACAAGAGGGTTAGAACGGATAGTCTGAATTCCTTTCAACTGTAAGATTGTAGCGCTCTGACTTCAGGTCAAAGTTACAAAAGCTTTTTTTTTTCTGTATTAGGATCAAACCAAGAGGAAAAAAAAAATCACTAAGGTTAATAAGTACCTCTGAAGGGTAGACTGCTTGCTGCGAAACTAATGACTCCTGGGTCATTTTGGCAAGAAGAGAAAGAATTCCATCTGTAGGAGTATTTTTATGGGGCATCCTAATCACTTGTCCTTCGCTGGGAGGATCGTCTTCCTGAATGAAATATAAAGACAATGAATACAGCAAAGAAATTGTATCAAGCAATTGTATTTTTCTTGATTTATGATTAATAAAACGTAGTAGTTATCATGAAAATGGCCTATTAGCACATTATGGAAAGAAGGCAGACTCTATTTTCATTTAGTTCTCATTTCCATTTGACTATACTAACAACCCTCTAGTTTGCCTCAAACAGAAACACCACCATAAAGTCATTTGATTACAATTAAACTGGAGATTTATTATAATAAGCATGAAAATTGGACCCCCTGTCCCAAGTGATTGAGCTTAAATGATTCACAGATGTTTTATATAGGACCATCAAGTTTCTGGCTCACAGTTTCCTGCTTCCTATTTATGCAGCACCTGAAGCAACACCACAGTGTGGTAATGGGGGCGAAGCACCATCTTAACACTACAACCTGGACCGCAGGTGAAAATAAAAACCTGCAGAAATATGCTAAGGCGCCTATAGACCTTCGAGTGTCCCTTCCAAAAGGGCTGATCTCTGGTACTTGGCTAGGGAGCAGGTACTGCAGCCCTCCCGGGAGTACCCAGACTAGACTTCCTGGTGCTTCAAATATGACCCATCCCAAAGATGAAGGGCAGTGTGGGCCTCAGAGTCAGAGAAACTGGATTCCTCTGTAAATACAACTATTAACAAGAGTTTTAATTCCATCAATAGTATTTTTTACTTACTTATTTTACTATTAATGAAACAAAGTTTATTAACTCTAGATTGCCATAAGTCTTTATCCCCCAGCTGTATATAAATAAATGCCTCTTGGTGACATGACTTCAAGTTATTCTTGGTTTTTCAAGATGGTACTTCTGCATTTGACTTCATTATGAATTTGTAGACATTTAATTTAGGCTTAGCAAAAATATCAAATTAGAGTTCAGTTTCAAATGTAGAAAAAGAAAAGATGTTACCATTTAGCCCTGGTTTGGCTTAACCATTTACTTTAAACAAACTTAAACATGCTCTGGCACCATGATAAAGTTCTAAGAATGGATAAAAATGCCATAATGACATAGTAAGTAAGCCAAATATCAGTTTAATGCTTCTCTGAAAATAAAGACATCTCATTTATGCCTTCCCCACATATTATTTCATAAAAGTGATTTCCACTCTCTTCATAATGGACTTAATTACTTACAATAAATAATTACTGTTAGAGAAGTAACTGTTCCATTAAAATCTTACAAAAACTCTCCTTAATGCGTTATTTTACCCCCTGTACAGGGTAAATTGTTTTTAACAAATTTTATCACTTGGGTACGTTAATTTCCAGATTAAACATCTTTATACTGTAGAGATATTAAGTATTAAGTATCTTTAATAGTATGAAGATGCTACCTAGCCCACAAAGCTGTCTGTTGGACTTGAGCAATGCCCCACCACACACACCTAGCCCCTTGTAACTTCAGCTTTAGGATTTAGAAAGCCTCTTATTAGAACTCAAAATTTACAATTATCATCTTAAAATGAAAAGGTCTCATTATATTATTTATATAATATGTAATAATAAATATATAATTATAAATACATATCACATATTAAATATTATTTATATAGTAAATAATTTATATTATAAATATAAATAAATTGTTTATATAATAAATATATTTTATTTATTTAATATTTTAAATATTTTAAATAATAATTACAAATATTTATTTGATATATTTGTTTATATACTTATGTTATATATTATATGTATTATATATTGATAAATATATAACTGCATATATATAATTATATATAGTATTTTATAGTATTATATATAATAATATATGTAATGTTTATAATATAAGAATAAATATTAAATATTTATTTGTTTATATTTATTTATTCTATAAATAATAGAGAGAGAGCTGTGGATTTGTCACTAAATAGCTATGTGACATGGACAAGTCATTTAACCTCACTCAACTTCATCTGTGAAGTGAGTAGTCACATATAACAAAGGATGCACGTGAGAACACTGGGAACTTTTTCAAAATATACAGGTCTAGGCTTCTAACTGCTCACAAACATGCACACCGTACAACCCACATGACCTACCGAATCCATGTATCAGAGGATGGAACCAGCAGGCATACTTTTTAAAAAGTTCCCCTGGTGATTTAATACACATTCTACCTTACATCACTTCAAGTGGTTGCTTTAAAGGAACTTCTAGCATTATGATTATAAAGGGATAGAAGGACTTTTCAAAAATATACCAATCTCTTTGTTTTCATTTTGGTCATGTATAATGACACAAATGGAAAGACAACAATGCCACCAGACTTTACTTCCAGATTTACCCAACCCCTTAAAACTACTAAAAAGTAGATGAAGTATATGAGAAATTGCATTTCAAGACATGGGACATCAGGTGGCAAAAGACAGTGATTCCTGAGAGATGGAAAACAAATCAGGAGAAACGTGCGGCTGCTCCAGATTACTGCCTGTGAAAGTTTCCAGCCTGCAGCACAGGCGGGAGAACCCTGGCAGAGCTCAGTGGCTCCTGAGCTGAGAAGACAGGACTGAAACTCCAAGGAAGCCGAGACAGCAGGGGGTTCATAAGACAGGCTACCAGAAAAGTGAAAGCTGCACAGGGAGAGAACTCTGGAGATCTGCAGAGGGTGCCCTTGGAGCACTAAATACTGATCAGCACATGCATGCAGGGTAACCACATGAGGCTGGATGAACAAACACATGAGAAACGATTGGCTCTAATAGTGCCCAGGGCGTGTATACAGGCTGGAATAACAGCTGTTCCCACCAGGCGGGCTGGGAAACTACATTTAAGGCACTGGTTGGAGTGCATAGAAGGGTCTTGCCTCCAAAGTGGGGAGTGAGTACTGCTCTGGTCCTGCCCAATGAATCTTCAAAACAAGACTCAAAAGGGTAAAAACTGTCTTTAGGTAACTTAACTATATGTTTGAGCAAAGTCCAAAACTCTTTGCAAATTCCTGTAAAATGTAATTCCTATAAAACATGGATGTGAAAAAGTCAACACAAAATTTTAGCAGATCAGGGGCACCTGGGTGGCTCAGTTGGTTAACCATCTGACTTCAGCTCAGGTCATGATCTCACTGTTGGTGGGTTTGAGCCCCGTGCTGGGCTCTGTGCTGACAGCTGAGAGCCTGGAGGCTGCTTCCTGTTCTTTATCTCCCTCTCGCTCTCTGCCCCTCCCCCATTCGCACTCTGTCTCTCTTTTGAAAATAAATAAATGTTAAAAAAAAAAAATTAGCAGATCAAATTAAACAGCTTTTCTTAAAAAGTTTACCATACACCTACCACATTATCCATCCATTCCACTCCTAGGTATTTGCCCAAGAGAAATGAAAGCATATGTCCATACAAAACTTATACACAGATGTTTATAGTTGCTTTATTTGTGATAGTCAAACCTGGAATAAATCCAAATGTCCAGTGACAGGTAAATGGAAAAGTTGTGGTACAACCATCCAACATATTACTACTCAGCAATAAAAAGGAATGAACAATAGTTCACCCCAATAGGGGTGACTGGGTGGTTCAATCAGCTAAGCATCCGACTCTTGATTTTGGCTCAGGTCACGATCTCACAGTGGTGAGACTGAGCCCTGTGCCGGGTTCTGTGCTGAGCACGGAGCCTGCTTAAGATTCCCTCTCCCTCTTCCCTCTCTCACCTCACACTCTCTCTCAACAAAGAAAAGAAAAAAGAAAAAAAAAAAGGGAATGAACTATGATACACACTATAATACAGATGAATCTCAAAATAATGATACTGAGTTAAAGCAACCAGGAAAAAAAGATATCCATTTCTGTTGTTTTGGAAAATGCAAACTAATCTACAGTTACAGAAAGCAGACCAACAGTTGTGGTAGACGTGGTGGATGAGAGGACTCATAGGAGATGAGGAGGAGGGATTACAAAAGGGCATGAGGACACTTTGGGGAATGATGGATGAGGATATAGCCATTATCTTGATTGCACTAATGGCTTTACAGATGTATACATATGTCCAAAATCATCAAACTTTAAAAAAAAAAAGAGCAACAATATCAGCAATGCTTAGCAAAGGCTATAGATAAACATAGATGAGAGTTGAGTACAACTACCTGTCCTTGCTTAGATTGCTGAAAATATATATAAAAAGGAAAGATTTCTATTCCATCATAGTATTTCAAAAGAAAGTTCCTATTATCATTTCTGTATGATATTTATGTATGTGATAATTGATATTACATATAATATGAATTGATATTACACATATTGTAATAATTATAATAATATATTTTTCAATGCCTATTTTTTATTCCATAGTGCTATGTAATAACTAGGAAGTGATGGTACCACCCACTGTGTCCTATTTCAGTTTCTTTTTCTTATGCCAATGAATTGAATTATTTTTAGCGCAAAGAATTATAATCCTCGTTAGGGGAAAATAACAAATATATTGTAAGAAAGCTGGTTTAAACAGATAATATCCTGTTTGAAATATTGTAAAGGCAATATATCCATATGACAATTTGTACTGAGCTAGATTTTCATCATATAATTACATTACCTGTGTATTTTTGAACTACTGGAGCCACGGAGATTAATAGTTTTCTTTTCATTCTCACAATTATGATAATTAAATGTGCAAATATGATAATGAAATGTGCAAGAAATCTTAAATTCCTTCGTGGATATTCTGTTAAATTTTATACTTATAACTCAAATATTTGATAAAAACCCTAATCAATGGCAACAAGTGTATCAAAATACTCTTTGTGTCAGAATTCAATGGGGGGGGGGCGGCGATAATTTCTTACCATTTCAAGGGCATCATGCAGAGTACTGGATAAGCTATCGTTTAGGTTTGTCAGACACAGCCGTCCATCTCCTAAAACTAGAAATTACAACATAAAAATTCAGAAAACAGAAGAAACATAAATTCAGTAAATAATCTGACCATAAAGCCATTACATTTAAACTTATACAATAAAAATACTGCTCTTAAATAATAATTCACAAGCTACTCAATCTCACCAGTTTTTTTTTTTAAGTATATTTTATAACAAAGATGAGATTTTTGTTTTACCTACCAACTGGTCATAACTTGAGACACTTGAAATTGAGAGGCACTCCTAAATACTACTGAAGTAATTAAAATGGATTAAAATTAAAAACTGATTAACCTTTCAGGGCCCCTGGGTGGCTCAGTCAGTTAAGTGCACAACTCTTAATTTTGGCTCAGTTCATGATCTCATAGTTCGTAGGTTCAAGCCTCGCATCAGGCTCTGTGCTGGCAGCATGGAGCCTGCTTGGTATTTTTTCTCTCTTCGTCTCTCTCTCTCTCTGTCCCTTCACTGCTCACTCTCTCACCATCTCAAAATAAATAAACATTAAAAACAAACAAAAAACTGAGTAACCTTTCTAAAGAACAAGTTGGCAATGTATCAGTATTTTTTTTTTTTAATGTATCAGTATTTTAAAGGTGCATACTCTGCTTTAGCAATTCCACTTCTAGGTTTGTATTCTTTTTTTTTTATTATTTATTTAAAAGTTTTTATTTTAATATTTGATTGATGCAGGGCTCAATCCCATGAACCGTGAAATCATGACCCGAGCTGAAATCAAGAGTCAGATGCTTGGGGCACCTGGGTGGCTAAGTCAGTTAAGCATCTGACTCTTGGTTTCAGCTCAGGTCATGAGCTTGAGGTTTGTGAATTCGAGGCCCACATCAGGCTCCGTGTTGACAGTGTGGAGCCTGCTTGAGATTCTCTTTCTCTCTCTCTCTCTCTCTTTCTCTCTCTCCCTGCCCCTCCCCTGCTCATGCTGTTTCTCTCTCTCAAAATAAACTTAAAAAAAAAAAAAAAAAAAGGAGTTGGATGCTTAACCAACTGAGCCAGCCAGGCACCTCTAGGCATGTATTCTTTTTAAAAAAATTTATTTACTTATTTATTTTTTAACATTTATTTATTATTGAAAGACAGAGAGACACAGAGAGTGAGCAGGGGAGGGGTAGAGAGAGGGGGAGACACAGAATTTGAAGTAGGCTCCAGGCTCTGAGCTGTCAGCACAGAACCCGACATGGGGCTCGAACTCACAAACTGCGAGATCATGACCTGAGCTAAAGTCGGTCGCTCAACCAACTGAGGCACCCAGGTGCCCCTAAAAAAAAATTTTTTTAAATGTTTATTTATTTCTGAGAGAGAGAGGGAGACAGAACACAAGTGGGGGAGGTGAAGAGAGATTGGGAGGCACAGAATCCAAAGCAGGCTCCAGGCTCTGAGCTGTCAGGACAGAGCCCAACATGGGGCTTGAACTCAGGAACCATGAGATCATGACCTGAGCCAGTCCATCATTTAACCAACTGAGCCACCTAACGTGTCCCTCTAGGCATGTATTCTATGGAAATTATCAAATAGGTGTACAAAGTGTACTAAGTGTACACACATATGTGTATGTGTGTAAGAAGGGTCATCAGAGAGTCCTGTATAATATGGAAACATTGAAAACAATCTACATGCTGACCACCATGGCATTGTTTTAACAGACTACACACAACTAAAAAACTGAGGTACAGCTACATGTGTTGATATAGAAAGATGTCCACGATATATTATTAGGTTAAAAAAAATGCAGGTTTAAAAACAATTTATATAGTATGATTCTATTTTTAAAGCTAAAAATACACATACACATGTATTTAGGTATCTACATATGCAATAGAAAAGAAAAAGACTGGAAGGGTATATTTCAAACTATTAAGAGTGGTATTATTTCTGGAAGGTGAGATTTATGACCAAGATTTTACTTTCTGAAGTTAAGGCACAGAAGAGTTAACTTGCAGAGTCCATATTCTTTCTATTATACCATGTTTAATCTTGAAAATTAAGAAAAAAGACTTGACACAGAAAACTATTACTTGGGAATTATCATAATCTAACCAGTGAAATCAATTGATACAAGTTAACTTACTCTTGGGAGCCATTTTTTGACCACAGTTAAGTAAAATCTCTCCTTCAGAGAGGGGTCTATCTAAAGTCTCAGTTTCAGTGACAGTAATACTCAAGCTGCTCTCAGTTGTTGATGAATCAGAAGCTGGCATCTGTATGAGGGAAGGGACATTGGTGGCAGCAGAAAGTGGCATAAAAGGAACTGGAGGTTCTGGGGGTGCAGGCTGAGCAGGGAAATCCACACTCTCAGGTTCTTCATCCTTGGCCACAGACATTACACTAAGAAGAAAAAGACATATTGTGAACTTATTAGGTCACTGAAAGCCTATATTAATTTTTATATAAAAAACAGATTCAAAGAGCTCCTTTAGCAAAGTATTTCTATAATCTGCACTACTGTAATTACCAAGATTTATTTTTCCAAAATTGTTTTCATGCTTTAATCATAGGCCATCTTGAAAGTTGTACCATCTCTACGACAAATTTACAAGGTGATATAAAAGTTAACTGGTCATTGTAAATGAAGATTCATTCACTCTGGGGAGAAATCATTTTCTATTTTACTAACAATATTATAACAATATATACCTTTAATCTGTTTCATAAAAAGATCTTTTAAAATGATAATTGAAGGTATAAATAAATTTGGTGAATTTTTTAAAAACTTGAAGTTTATGAAACTTCTTTCTACTAAAGTATAAAGTAGCTTATGGTTTATAAAACTTCATTTATCATTTCTGATGTTTTTAATGGGTCACATATGTCAACTTAAGATGAAATGCAGTTACTGAAAGTAAATATGTTATCATTTACATAGCTCTTGGGTGAAGTTCTTCTTGAAGAGAGTTAGGATTCTCTTCTTCCAGGGGCAGGTCTCCATCACTCCATGGCTTAGGACGCCCTGGGCCTGAGATCTTCAATTTCTCAATGGAAATCTCTGACAAAGTTGGGGTAAGAGCTGCTGCAGGAGGAGGTGTAGTAGCAGGAGTAACTGTTGGAGTATTAACAAGTGTGATGGCAGACATATCATTTCCTAAAGATTTTTTGTTTAAAGAGAAAGGAAAAGATAAAAGTCAATAAACACTCCATAGGAAGGCAAGATACGTTGTTTCAGGAATCTCTTAATATTTTGGCATACAAACAATGATGATAATAATTAATAATAATAATAATGGCTAATAATGGGGAAATTCCCAGGTTTATTTAGTAAAGGATAAGAAAACAATCTTGAAAAGATATCACTTTTAATACTACCATGAACTTAAAAGCAGTATAAGTGTGCATTAGATAATATACTCTTTTTTTAAATAGTTTTTTGTTTTTTTTAAGTAATTTCTTTGCCCAACATGGGGCTCAAACTCACGACCCTGAGATCAAGAGTTGCATGCTCTACTGACTGAGCCAGCCAGGTACCACTAGGAAATTAAGAAACCAATTTCTTTGTCTCTTTACAAGAAAAAATGATTTACTAAAACCTAGTAAACAGTAGGTATGTACATATTAATCCATAAAACATAAAATAAACCATGAAATCTTATTTAGTAGTTATTAGATTAAAACTAAGTTATAGAAATAAGGTTTCTACCTTTTTCAGCAAATATTTCTTTCACAGGAATAGCTAAATCATGATCTGAATCATAGGGAGAAGAATCTGGAGTTTTTACCAACACACTCTCCTTAGGAGGTGATGAAGGTGAACGAGGAGGAGTTGGTTGTGGGGTAGGCACTGGGGTACACACTCTTGCCTAAAATAAAACAAGACAAATGGTGCTTATAATCACCCATATAAAGGTAACGTAAAACAATGCAATAAGCTCATTTAGAGATTAACAGAATTTAAATGGAGGGGAAGAAATGGAGTCCTAACTTCCCTGGCTCTTGAACTTCTTCTAGCTACTAAGTTTCAAGACTAGCCTGCAGAAAGCCTCAGGCCATTAAAATAGCTCTGACTCTGAAGTAGGCCCCAAAGAAATCAGAAGCTCGCTCTTCTAATATTGATAGGAAGACACAGCTGAATATACAGCTGAAGATCAAGTGCAAACAAAAGCTGGGTAGGCCATGTAACAGAAAGGAAGCATTTTAACTGACAAGATATCAAGAGCAGCTTTTTAGCACAAAAGATCACAGCCTGTAAAAAGCAATGGAAGGATAAAAAAAAAGTAGGGGGGGTTGAAATGAAGACAATATGGAGATAGAAATACCGGGGAAGAAAAAAGTAAACACTTTAAAATTGATTTGTTAAATGTGTAATCATTCAAATGGGTCACAATTCAAAAAAGTACACAAGAAAGATAATGAGTATTAAATCTCCTTTCCTAGCCATGTCCCGTCCACCTAGTTCCCTTCCCCTGAGTCATCAAACATAATCTTGACTTAAATCATGTCTACAGATTATCGACAGAACAATTTCCTAAAAGTGGGACTGCTGTTTAAAGGGTTAACTGCATTTTTTATTTGAATACATATTGCCAAATTTCCCTCTACAGGGTTATGTTATCGTGCACTAATCACAAGAAGATATGAGAATTCCCATTTCCCCAAAGTTTTCTACACAATGGCATTATCAAACTTTCAGAGTTTTACCAATATAATCAGTAGAAATGAGGTTTCGGTGATTTTTTTTCTTATTATCAATGATATTGACCGCCTTTTTATATGTATATGGGCCATTTGTATTTCTTTTCTGTGTGTGACTATCTAGACATGTCTTTTACCTATTTTTTTAATACACTGTCTTTTTCTCCTCATTCTAAAACATCCTTATATAGGAGGGTAATTAGCCTTTATTCTGTACTCTGAGTTGAAAATTGATATACAATTTAGAAACCACAAAGTGTATTAAAAATTCTACAGCACTGCTTAATAATTAGCATATTCTCAACTCTTATTTTTAAATGAAAGAAATACACTGTTTTTTTTTTCTTCTTGTCTGCATAAAACTACAGCAACAAATGCACTGTTTTCAAATATAATGCCACTTGACCATCATCATGAGAGGATCTCAAGGTATTCTACTAGTATTAGTAATGGATAATGATGATAAACAGTTATTGAGTACCAAATTCTAGACACAAGACTAAGCTATTTTCATTCATCATCTCACTATATCTTCCACAAAATCTTGGCTAAAAAGATAATAGTATGATAAAGATACAAGTCTCTCCAAATAAAACCAATCAAAACTGGATCAATTCCCATAAAAATACCAACAAAATCTTTTAAAAGCTAAATTTTAATGTATATTTGGAAGATCAAAGGCCAAGAAAAGCCATGACAATTCTGAAGATAATGAACAATATGGCAGTGGTGGAAGGGAGCCTGCCCTCCTAGATAGTAAAAAGATTTCTGATAAAGTCTTGGTCATTTGAACTCTATGCATTTTCTCTATAATACTTGAGACTAAAGTAACAGAGCTGAGGGTTCAAATTCAGATCTTCCCAGCACCAAAGTCCATGCTCTTAACAACTGTATATACTGCCTATTTATACTGATTTTTCTACATTTTCTCATTCAATCACCCTCATGAGAGTATATGCAGCATACAGGCAGAAAGCAAACCAGTGTAATTAGTACAGAGAAAACCATAACCCCAACAACATCTGCACTGCTTGCATTACCAATGAACTAAGAAAGCGCAAACCCAAAGTATGTACCTAATCTCGTGCATAATCACATCACATCAATTACATTATACCATCTCCATAAAATTCAAATATGTAACTTTATGCTGTTTTTTCAAGTTTATTTTAAGAGAGAGAGAGCACGTACATGTGTGTGTGCAGGGGAGAGGCAGAGAGAGAGGGAAAGAAAGAGAATCCCAAGCAGGCTTTGCACTGTCAGTACAGAGCCCGACTCAAGGCTTGAACTCCCAAACCACAGATCATGACCTGGGCCGAAATCAAGAGTCAGACACTTAATTGACTGAGCCGCCCAGGCGCCCCTGTAACTTCATGTTTATACCTCAAATGACTTAGTTTAAATGTTTCACCTATATAAAATGATGTCCTCATGATCTATGAAATCAGAAGTGACTATAAAGTTTTAAACAGCTGATAGTAGTATAGAGTCCATATATATATATAACATGTATAATTCCATGTTGCTATAATAGATTAGAAACTAACACAGTATGGCTGATGAAACAAACAACAACAAAAAGAACATAAACTATATTTTATTTTAAAGATTAAAAATATCAGTTTATATAATAACCAAAAGCAACATGTGACCATTGGCTATATCTTGAATCAAAAAAAAAAAAAAAAATCCTATAAAGGTTATTTTGGAACAATAGGGAGATTTGAATATGGACTCTAAATTACATAGTATTAACATATCAATGTTAAATTTCTTCAGGAGTATGATGATGGCATTTTGATTATGTAAGAAAGTATCTTCTTTTTGAGATATTGCTGATGATCAGAAGTAAAGTGTCATGATACCTGCAACTTTCAAATGATTTTTAAAGAGTATGTAACATATAAAGATAGATAAAACATGTCAAAAAGTTATCAATCGGGAGCTCTTGGGTGGCTCAGTCGGTTAAGCGTCCAACCCTTGATTTCAGCTCAGGTCGTGATCTCATGGTCTGTGCGTTTGAGCCCCACATCTGTGCTGTCAGTACAGAGCCTGCTTGGGATTCTCTTTCTCTGCCCCTCCTCGGCTTGCTCTCTTTCTCTCAAAATAAAAAAAAGTTATCAATTGGTAACTACTAGGTAGAAAGTATACAGATTTTCATTGTATCATACTTTCATCTTTTCTATAGATTTAAAAGTTTTTAAAATACAATGCTGGGGAAAATATTACTATAATACCATAGCAACAACAAAAAATCAATCTCCACCACAAACTATAATCTTATTACAACACCTAATTTACAATTTGTCCATGGTATTTTTTTTAATGTTTATTTATTTATTTTTGAGAGAGAGAGCGTGAGCGAGCAAGCAGGGGAGGGGGAGAGAAAGAGGGAGACAGAGAATCCCAAGCAGGATTTGTGCTGTCAGTGCAGAGCCCAACACAGGGCTCGAAGTCACGAACCATGAGATCACAACCTGAGCTGAAATCAAGAGTCAAGATCCTCAACCGAATGAACCACACGGGCACTCCCATCTTACTGGTTTTTAAGAGACGTATCAAAAATTCCCCAGGACTCCAAGTCATGAAAGGAAAGTCACTCCTACCGGCAAGTATGTGTTGCTTGTTGAAACATCTCCAGAAACACTTGGGGCAGCAGGCCCTTGCTTTTTTGCTTCTCTATCACCCAGCATGACAGCAATGGTCTCAGCAAGAGCTTCGTTCACAAAATGGCTAATCATGTCTGAATTCACAGGAACCCCAGCATCAACAAAAAGCTGGAGGACACCATTGCTTGTTCCTTCCACTAAAAAAAAAAAAAAAAAAAAAAAAAAAAAAAGAAAGAATTTCAAAATAAGCATGTAAGAAACATACCTGCAATCCAAATCTTAATTCTTAAAATTTTAGAGATGCACACTGGGTGTTATATATAAGTGATGAATTCTACTTCTGAAACCAATATTATACTGTATGTTAACTAAAATTTAAATTAAAAAAAAATTTAGAGATGCAAACATCTGTGTTTAAGGGGGTAGGAGGAAGAATAAAAATGAAAATACAAAATTATTTATTACAAAAGAGACTAAGATGACAACTTACATAATGAACATCCTTTCTAAACAAATCAAAAGAGTGAGGAAAACACCCAGGTGAAAACTTTACTCACATGGCCTCTTCCCTACCACTTCAGAATTTAGTGATGGAAAGGATTTGCAGTCACTTAAATGTTCTCATCTGAAAACAACTCACATTTATTTCCAAGGGTAGGGTAACAGGAAACCCTATGACAGATCTTGGCCAAAACACAAAGACACAATGACTTTGGGGGATTTTAGAGAAACAGTAGCTGCTTTATAAATATGAAAACAAACCTTCCTTCTTTATAGTTTCAGATACATCAGTTACCAGCACTACAGACTAAACCTACTCAAACTTGTATAGTGGTTTACATGCTTGATATCAGAAGCTATATAGGTAGGCATATTAATATTCCAAATAGGTAATACTTTTCATTTGTAAAAATGTTCATAAAATGCAGTAAAAAACTTCCTTAACAGACTTTACTAGATTTAAAGTGGGTATATTTCTAAAGCTCTGTGTAGAGAACATGTAAACAATGATCTATACAATTTGATGGAGATGTCATCTCTCCAAAGAGAACTTCTTAATTAGTACAACTAAGGCAGCAATATCCAGAATTCCCTAAAAAGTGAGTACAGGTGTTTTAGGATCATTTGTTGAGGGACAAGTAACAGCAATTTACTCTATAGTTACCATATTAAAGATTGTCAAATTTCAAATTTATATTTGGCAGTATATGTAGATATATCTTTTCAGTTCTCATAATTTATTGTTTTAGCATGACCAGAAATCAGAACATCTCTGTTATAAAAGCCAAAAGCCCTACTCAGATGTAGGCAAAACAAAAACAAACACATATGCTTTTAAATAGAAAACAGTAGGATCTAAAAATCCAGTTTGGAAATTTTAAGATTTTCATCCAGGAAAACAAATTTCCTGGATAACTTTGTTGGTCATTTTTTTCTTCCTTCCAAAAAGTGATGAAAGAAAACCTGGGGTGGTAGCAGTGGAGGAAGCATTCAAATTGTACTAAACAGGAAGAATTAGCCAAATGCAACAATCAGTTGTGTGGAGTGAAGTTAGAAAATTCTGTATTAATGTAAACAGAAACAAAGAAAGAGCAGGTCGGGTTAGAAAAATGAGATACATTTGGGATACGTCAAGTTTGAGATGCCAGTGGAGCATCAAGTAGAATGTTCATCAACAAACCAAACTGCAAGCTCGCAGCCTAGATGTGTGGCTTAGGAGTCATCAACTGACCAAGGGTAACAAATGGCAAAAAGAGACTGGAAAAAAAAAAAAAACACAGAAAAGAAAGAAGACACAGCACAGAAACTTAGGGAAAATTTTTATTCAAGTAACAGGAAGAAAAAGATAAGGAATAAAGTCCTAGAGAAATAAAAAAGGTGGGAGGAACAAGAACAGAACAGATTCTAAGAAACCAAAACGAGGAGGACATTTTAAGAATTAGAGGTGGTCGAGAGTACTCATGCTAGAGCCACGTAGGAAGATAAGAATTTGGAAAAAAGGTTATTCTTAACAATCAAATTCTGTGAGAGAGGAGTTTCATTAGGGGAAGGGCAGAAAGCTCTGTAAGGACTAAAGACAAAGTGGCAGTGAGAAAGTAAAAGCTGTAAATATGGACTCAAGTCTAGGATTTAGGCAGTTAAAAGACAGTCTAGTCTATGGAGGAAGAAAAGTAGGTAATTCTGGATGAGAGAGAAGAGGGAAAAAAAGAGGCAATAATATATAGGAATGTTTAAAAAAGAAGAACAACAAAGTTGGAGAATTTACACAATCCAATTTCAAGACTTATTTTTAAATTACAATGGGCACCTGTTGGGATGAGCACTGGGTGTTGTATGGAAACAAATTTGACAAGAAATTTCATATTAATAAAAAACTAATAAATTACAATAATGTGTGTTATTGACATAAAAATAGACTTGCATATCAAGGGACAGAATAGAAAGCCTAGAAACAGATTCATACATATTTAGCCAACAGATTTTCAGCAAAAGTGTCAAGGCAATTCATCAGGGAAAGGATAATCTTTTCAACAAATAATGCTAGTAACATTAGACTTCCATATACTGAAAAAAAAAATCTTTGTATATGGTATAAAGTAGGGATCAAAATTAACTCAAAATGTACCATAGAACTAAATGTATAGTCTGAAGCCATACATCTTCTGGAAGAAAAGATAGGAGAGAAAAGCTTACTGATCTTGAGAAAGATTCATAAGTAATACACCAAAAAAACCACAAACTATAAAAGGAAAGTTGATAAATTAAAATTCATCAAAATTAACCTTTTGGTTTTCAAAAGATAATGTTGAGAAAACAAAAAGGCAAGATAAACTAGGAGAACGTATTTGCAAAATATATCCAACAAAGGACTTGTATCCAGAACAAATAAAGAACTTCTACAACTCACTAACAGGAAGAACACAAAACTCAACTTAAAAATGGGCAAAAGATTTAAAAAGACATTTCACCCAAGTGAGTATAGACATGGCAAATAAGCACATGAAACAATGTACATCATCAGTCATTAGGGAAATGCGCATAAAAATCACAATGAGCTATCTCTACATACTTACAGAATGTCCATAATTAAAAACACTAACAAGACCCAGTGGTGGTGAGGATGTGGAGTGAGTGGAGCACTGAAACACTGCTGGTTGGGAATGCAAACTAAAACAGCCTCTCTAAAGACATTTAGTAGTTTCTTACAAAGTTAAACATCTATTTGCCATATGACCAAGGGAAATTAAAAGATGTATCTAAAAAATATGCTTGGAAATATCCACATCAGAGCTTTATTTATAATAGCCCCAAACTAAAAGACTACAAATTTCCATCAACTAGTAAATTGATTAACAAATTATGTTACAGCCATATAATGTAATATTACTACATACATAAAATGTGATTGTCAAGCATGATGCTAAATAAGGGCAGACACAAAAAACAACCTACTGTATGTTAACATACATATAAAAATCTAGAAAAGGCAAAAATACAGTAATAGAAGGCAGATCAGTGGTTGTTAGGGCCCAGGAGGCATGGAAAGGAGTTAGGAATGGACTATAAAGTGGCAACGAGGGAAGTTTTTGGAATGATGTGTTTTTCTACATCATGATTATGTGGCTAATGTACAGTAGTGTTCTTTTATCAAAACTCATCAAACTGTACACTCAGAATTGGTGAATTTTATGGCAAGTAAACTATACCTCAAAAAAGCTGATAGAAAACGAGGCAGAAGATCAGGGGAAGAGGGGGAGGAGGAAAAGGAAGAAGAAGGAAGGGAAGAAGACAGAAGAAAAGGAAGAGGAAGGAGAATACGAAGAAGAGAATGATATAGGTTCCATAAAGAAAGCGGCTCATTTATCCATTTAGTGAATACCTAAAGTCTTATTAGGTGTCAGTCAGAGGCTAGGCACTAAAGGAGAAACATCCGTAATCCTGAGTAATTTATAGTCTAGTAAGTGAGGCAGATATGTACACCAATCATAATCCAATCTGGTAATTCCATAACAAAGATATATACAAAGTGCTATGGGAAATAATAGAGAGATTTGGGGTGGGAGGGATGGAGGGGTGGAACAATAATAATAATAATAATCTGAATGCTGCAGTATGAAATAAGGGGATGAGAGAACCTCCACTACAGGAAACAGGGAAGGGATTATTAGAAGGAAGAGCTTATCTTTTGTCAGCTGAAGACTACTTGACCTCTAAGATACATAAATCCACGACTTGAAGGTTTTACCCTTTAATAACAAAAAAATTTAAAAGATTCCATTTCACTTACCTATGTCAGAAGTCAATGGTTCACTTGCCTCACTGACTGAAGCACTGACATTAGCTATGGACTGTTGTTGGATTGGAAAGAGCCCAGAGATAATTCTTGACATTATTTCTTGTTCCACCCTGGGGGATAAAAGTTGAGGATTCCTAAATTTGATTGAAATGTATGAAGTGTTAGAAATACCACCCTTAAAAATAAACTTTACCCATGGACACTAACATTTACATATGAAAGTAGTGATTCTGAAAGTTGAATCTGGAGAGAAGAAATAAATCAAATATGTCTCCTAGCAAAATAAACCACATGAAACAGAATCTCCATGTGGGAGATAGCTTTAAATTTGATTTAATGAACTTTCAGATTACTCTAATGAAAAGTTTAACAGACCTCCTAAAGTCATAATAACGTTTAGGTCAAGAATTATCTGACATATCCTGTACCTAAAATGTTGGGTTCCCTACTTGGAAAGCACCCATATAAAACCACACAAGATAAGAATTAGAAAAGAAGTCCAGCTGCCCCCTCTTCAAAGAAATAAATATACAGACTGTGATACAGGTCATTTTCCTCTTTAAAAGTTAAGATAATTTATTTCCAAGATCACTTTTAGGAAGTAGAGAAAGAAGAGGAGGAAAAAGAAGGGGAACACAAGGACACTGCTTCTGTACATTTCTTTAGAGCAGCCAAGAGGCTGATATAAACTATTATTAAAGAAGTAATAGATATTCATTGTAGATAAATTAGAATATATGTAAAAGTTAAAAAAATAGATAAGGCTCACACATAATCTCAGATTCAGGGACAAACACAACTAACAATTTGGCATATTGTTTTTCAAATTTTTTCCTATGCACATTTATTTTTGAGGGAAGTCTTATAATTATTAATATCTTTCAACATCACTAAATATTCTTGATTAATATCTTTCAATTTCATTAAATATTCTTCTAAATTTAATCTTGATAACTATTACTATTCAGGTGTTTATTCCATAACTTCTTTAAGGTTTCTCACAGGTAAAAACAGGATAAAAACAGAGTTCATAAGTGTACAGAAGTAACAAGCAGAATAATGCCTTGTTTATAGTAAACACTGTATGTGCTAAGTAGTGTATGGTCTAGTAGCAGAACCATAATTATATCCTTAGGATAAATTTCTGGCAGTGAATCACTGGATTAAAGAATATGTACAGAGGCACCTGGCTCATTTGGTGGAGCATGTAACTCTTAATCTTGGGGCTGTAAATTGGAGCCCACACTGAGTATAAAGATTATACTTTTTAAAAAATCTTAAAAAAGAAAAAAGAATATGTACATTTTTAAGGCTTTTGTTACTTAACAATAGCCTCTTTTGCCATAATAGAAAGCCAAAACATAAATATTCAAGAAAAGAAACAATACCTTCAACAACTAGTTAAAACCCTCACATCACATCAAAGAGTTTACAGTAACTGTAGCAAAGGAAAGTTTAATAAACAAAAGAAAACAAGGAAGATTTCCAGCCAAAACTTAATACTTTATATTTCCTACTACGATTCTGTTCACACCAACACTACTGGAAACTCACCACTGAATTAAGCTATTTTCCAATGTTTCTTTTCTCTGAATTACTTTATCCAGAATATCAGTAGTGGGCTGAACAGTAGAAACAACTGGCGGAAAAGGAGGACCATTATATTTTGTAGAAACAACTTTAACACTTCTGTTAAACTCCAGAATTGGTTCAGAGTATTCTGGAATTTCATCGGGTTTTTCCTCTTCCTGGTAATAATAATAATAAAAATAAAACCTATAATATTTCTGTATCTGTTTAACATTTACTGGTGACAAGTATAGACAGGGAACTTATGTCAGTGAATTAACCAACACTTCTACATTAATCAACCGCATTTCTAATTAGGCGGTATCATATTATTTATGATATATACACATTTGTCATACAGATCAAATTGAAGACCCTTAATTATACAATTATTTTAAAACCGAATGTTCATTTTAAGCAGTCATAAAACAAATTAGATAACATGGTTATTCCTGCATAAAACACTTCAAAATTTCCCTCTATAAATTTATTAATTTATTATCATAATAAAACTGATGTTTCCAAATATAACTGCTTCTTCTTTCTGAAACTAAAATTTACATTTACATATGTAGGTAGGTCATCTTACACATTATTTGTACCATCACATCATGATCAAAGGACTTACTTCTGAAATTTTTAAAATTTTCATTATGAAAATATCATATATGCTTAAAAGTACACAAAATAGTGCTTGTACACTGTATCTGTTATGTATAAATTACACATATCCCATTTATCTGTTCCCCAGCTTTAACAATTATCAACTCAGCTAAATTGTGTGATCTATACTCTCCATCTTCTTTACCCTTCACATAAAATTTTGAAATAAATCATAGATATCATTTTACCTGTAAATAATTTAATATGAGTATCAAAAAAATTAGGACTCTTTAAAAATTCTAACTAGGGGCGCCTAGGTGGCTCAGTCGGTTAAGCATCCAACTTAGGCTCAGGTCACAATCTCACAGCTTATGGATTCTATCCCCGTGTCGATATTAAAAAAAATTTTTTTTTAAAGAATATTAAGAGATCTGCAATGTATTAAAGTTTTTTGTTCCCTAGTATGTCTTCTCATGTGAACACCACATGAGTGTTTCAAAGACAAGAATCTTATTTATCTTTATATGTCTAAGGCCTAGCAAAGACATTTGCAACTATTTTTTTCAATGTACAAGTGAAAGGAATAGTTTTAGAAATAGCAAATAGTTTGGGGTTCAAAGACAAGTGTTCCTACCTCGGCTTTGCCACTTAGTAGTTGTGGGCTTCATTTCCTGATGGGAGGATATTTATTGAGTTACAATCTTTATTTAGTTATTTTGTTTGTTATTTTTTAATGTTTATTTATTTTTGAGAAAGAAAGCACGAGTGGGGGAGTGGCAGAGAGAGGGAAACACAGAACCCAAAGCAGCTCCAGGCTCTGAGCTGTCAGCACAGAGCCCAAGGTGGGGCTCCAACCCAACTTTGATCAACTGTCCAAAGATAAGGCTGGGAAACTAACACAGATCATCCAGCAGAAGGACGTGTAGATACAAGCTCTTCACACTAGAATTCTAGCATTGGCTTAACCAACTGAGCCACCCAGATTCCCCATGATCTCTTAATATTCTAAAACAGGGTTTGATTTAATGATGAACAAAACTGGTCTTAGTTCTGAAAGTTCTGAAAGAAATATGAACAAATGTCTTTATTTTTTTTGTTGGTTTTTTTTTGTTTTTTTTTTTTAATATATGAAATTTACTGTCAAATTGGTTTCCATACAACACCCAGTGCTCATCCCAAAAGGTGCCCTCCTCAATACCCATCACCCACCCTGCCCTCCCTCCCACCCCCCATCAACCCTCAGTTTGTTCTCAGTTTTTAACAGTCTCTTATGCTTTGGCTCTCTCCCACTCTAACCTCCTTTTTTTTTTTTTTTCCTTCCCCTCCCCCATGGGTTTCTGTTAAGTTTCTCAGGATCCACGTAAGAGTGAAACCATATGGTATCTGTCTTTCTCTGTATGGCTTATTTCACTTAGCATCACACTCTCCAGTTCCATCCACGTTGCTACAAAAGGCCATATTTCATTCTTTCTCATTGCCATGTAGTATTCCATTGTGTATATAAACCACAATTTCTTTATCCATTCATCAGTTGATGGACATTTAGGCTCTTTCCACAATTTGGCTATTGTTGAGAGTGTTGCTATAAACATTGGGGTACAAGTGCCCCTATGCATCAGTACTCCTGTATCCCTTGGATAAATTCCTAGCAGTGCTATTGCTGGGTCATAGGGTAGGTCTATTTTTAATTTTCTGAGGAACCTCCACACTGCTTTCCAGAGCGGCTGCACCAATTTGCATTCCCACCAACAGTGCAAGAGGGTTCCCGTTTCTCCACATCCTCTCCAGCATCTATAGTCTCCTGATTTGTTCATGTTGGCCACTCTGACTGGCGTGAGGTGATATCTGAGTGTGGTTTTGATTTGTATTTCCCTGATAAGGAGCGACGTTGAACATCTTTTCATGTGCCTGTTGGCCATCCGGATGTCTTCTTTAGAGAAGTGTCTATTCATGTTCTCTGCCCATTTCTTCACTGGGTTATTCGTTTTTCGGGTGTGGAGTTTGGTGAGCTCTTTATAGATTGAACAAATGTCTTTAAATTCTATTGACATATTATTGTTCAAGCAGGTTCTATGATCTTTTCCCATCCATCATAGTTCACTTCCTCCTATTTTTCCCTTTCTCCTATTTTACCATTTCTATCATTTCTATAACTCTTCCTGTTATACGGGCTCTTCTCTTGGATTTTAGACCCCTCACAACTTTTTCCCTCAATATGAACTAACTGGTGACCTTGCCAATAATCCAGAAATCAAACAGATAAATGTAACAGAATAAAGAAAGGACAGATTGGAGGGAGGGAAGCCAAAGGAAATGGAATGGAGGAAGAAAACAGGAAGCAGGAGAGATGAGATATAGATGGGAAATAGCTGATAATCATTAAGCTTCCTTGAGGCAGCTAGGTGATATAGATGAAGAGAACACTGTACTATACAATAATAACCATAATTTTAAAGTAATATATATTTATCTAAAAAGTAAAGGGAAGTTTCTCAAAGCACTGTAACATAATATTGATGGTCAAAATGTCCTCTCACCAGTCCTTTTCAACATTGTACTAAGTCCTTGCTAATACAAATAGACAATAAAAGGAAATAAAATGTATTGGGAAGGAAGAAATAAAACGAGCTTTGTTTGCAAAGGAAATGATTGTCTATGCAGACATTCTATTGTCTACGTAGACATGTCTATATAGATTAATCTATTTAGAACTAGAAGAAAAAACAACTCCTGGAACTAATTATTGATTATAGCAAGTTTGCAGGATACAAGGTCAACATAAAAATATCAATCATTGTCCTATATGCCAACAATGAACAAGTGGAATCTGAAATTAAAAACAAATACCATTTACATAAGCATCCAAAAAAAAAAAAAAAGAAATACTTTAGAATAAATCTAACAAAACATGTACAAGAACTATTTGAGGGAAAGTACAAAATTCTAATGAAGGAAATCAAAGAAGAACTAAATCAATAAAGAGATATTATACTATGTTCTTAGATAGGAAGACTCAATATTGTCAGGATGTCAGTTGACTTGATCTATATATTCAAAGCAATGCCAATAAAAATCTCAACAAGCTATTATGTGGTTATCAACTGACTCCAAAATTTATATGGAGAGGCAATAGAACTAGAATAGCCAACACAATACTGAAGGCGAAGAATAAAGTTGGAGGACTGACACTATTCAACTTTAAGATTTACTATAAATCGGTAGTAATCAGGAGAGTGTGGTATTGATGAAAGAACAGTCAAAGAGAAGAATGGAACAGAATAGAGAGACCAAAAATAGAACCACATAAGTATAGTCAACCGATCTTTGACAAAGGAGCAAAGCCAATACAATGGAGCAAGGATAGTCTTTTCAACAAATAATACTGAACAACTGGACACCTACAGGGAAAAAAAATGAATATAGACACAGACTTTATACTTTCCACAAAAATTAACTCAAAATGGATCCTAGACTAATTGTAAAACACAAAACTATAAAAGTCCTAGAAGAGAACATAGGAGAAAAATGAGATAACTGCAGGTATAGCAATGACTTTTTAGATATGCCACCAAAGGGGTGATCCATGAAAGAAAAAATCAGCTGGACTTCATTCAAATTAAAAACTTCTGCTCTGTGAAAGACAACATCAAGAGAATAAGAAGACAAACTGCAAACTAGGAGAAAATATTTGCCAAAGGACAAATCTGATAAAGAACTCTTATTCAAAATATACAAAGAACTCTTAAAACTCAACAATAAGAAAACAACCCAATTTTGAAAATAGCACTCATCAAAGAAGATATGCAGACGGAAAATAAGCATATGAAAAGGTGCTCCACATCATATGTCATCAGACAATACAAATTAAAACCACAATGAAATACCACTACATAAAATCTGGCCAAAATCCAGAATACTGACAGCATCAAATGCTGACAAGGATGTGCAGGTGCTGGTGGGAAATGGTACAGGTGCTGGTACAGGAAAATGGCACAGCTACTTTGGCAAACAGTTTAGTGGCTTCTTATAAATCTGAACATACTTTTACCATACAATCCAGCAATCATCCTCCCTAATATTTACCCAAAGGAGTTGAAAACTTATGTCCACACAAAAATCTGCACACAGATGTTTATAGCAGCTTTATGCATAACTGCCAAAACTTAGAAGCAACCAAGATGTCCTTTAGTAGGTGAACAGGTAAATAAATGTGATATATACAAACAATGGAATATTATTCAAAACTAAAAAGAAATAAGCTACTAAGTCATGAAAACATGGAGGAAGCTTACATGCATATTACCAAGTAAAAGAGGACAATCTAAAAAGGCTACACACCATATGATTCTAAGTATATGACATTCTGGAAAAGGCAAAACTATGGAGACAATAAAAAGATCAGTGGTTGCCAAGGATTGGACATGAGTCAGGAAGGAAGGAACAGGTAGAACACAAAGGATTTTAGGGCAGTGAAAATACTCTGTATGATACTATAATGACGGATACATTTGTTCAAGCCCATGAATATACATACATCATCAAGAGTAAACTCTAGGGTAAACTATGGACTTTGAGTGATTAAGATGTGTCAATGTAGGTTCATCAATTTTAATAAATGTTCCACTCTAGTGGGGGATGTTAATAGCAGGGGAGTCTATGCATGTGTGGGGGTAGAAGGTATATGGGAAATCTCTGTACTTCCCTCTTATTTTTGCAGTTTTAGTGAACCTAAAACTGCCCTAAAAAATAATAATAATAGTCTTTAAAGAAAAGATAATCATGTAAAAGAATGCTGGTAGAAAAATAATTTCTCATGGTTTCTAAGCTTTGTTACCTGTATGATATCAATTACTTCATCAAAGTTCGTTCCTGGAAACTTCACCTCTTCTTCATCTACCTTCATAAATTCTGAATTCTAAGAAAACATTTTTGAAAAGATTTTGTTGTGCTTAATATATTTTTAATTCATATATAATTTATCATATTTCTACCCACAACATAAACTTGTCATTTCATGGTCCTATTTTTAAATTTTAATATCCTGTTTAGAATTGATTTCATTAAGTAAATGAAATTCAAGATAGTCCTCAAGCCATCAAATTTCATCTCAATAGCTATCAAAAATTAAATATAAGTTTCTGTCAATGACTCCACCAACAATGCAATTTAAGTCAATTGATAAAGTTGATAGGATTGTAATTTCTCTCCTAGAGTTAAACAAAGTGTTTATATGTTAGATATATAAGTACACATATATACACATTCACAAAAAGACAGATACAGAATCAAATAAATTAGAAAGATAGTTATTTTACAAATTTAGCCTCTAGGCTTCACTTGATATAATCCAGTCCCCAAAACCATATTAGCTCCTTCCTGAGAGCAGAATGATAAACAGTCGAAAAAATTATTTGTAATCATATGTTTTAATAAACATCTGGTGAAAAAAAATCACTGATGAAAAAATTCAATTAGGCATAATTGCCATTTAGGGTCAGTTCTATTTTACTATTTCGGATCGTGAAATATTGTTGGTGTTCTCCCTCTCCTTAAAATTGTATCCTTGATGACATTTGCTTACAATAGATGAAAGCTGGGGGAAATTACAGTACTATTTCACTGTATAGTAAAGTTAGAGCTTCATTATTCAATAGCAAATAAATACTAGGGAGAAATGCCAATTTTTGCATCGTATCAACACTATATTGAAAAAGCAACATCCCAAATCATGAACTCCAAACGTGACTATGAATTCACATTCAGGAACCTATAATTTAATTCCTTGCTTAAATCAAGTTTCTTCTCCAAAGAGATAGAAATCCTCTATTCATATATGAGAGTCTTACAACTTAAGTTACACATAAAAAGTTACACTAAGGATTATCACTTTCACAGTGTTTATAAACACAAGGATCTTAAAACCAACTTTCCTTTTTCAAGTTCATCAGCAATTCCAGATTAATTTTGAATCCTTTCTTTAAAACTGAAATTATTATAATAGATTATAATTATAATGGGAGACTTTTCATGGAATAATATTAAACTCCATAGTCCTATATTACTCAAAACTAGAAGATAAATTTCTGAATACCTGTATCCAGGTTTTCAGAGGAGGACGTGCTTCTTTGGGACTAGTCAGAGATGAGTCGACATCAGCACTACCATTCGAAATGCTATCAATATCCACATTGGGTAACACCTGAAACGGAACATAACATCCAGTTTATCATTTTGACTCAAATATTTGTCAATCTATACATTAATAACATATACTTTTTATTGTGAAGTCAATGGATGACAAATTTTTTGAGTTATGAAAGCATATTTTACAAAATTTAGAAAATAAAGGGGAACACACAAAATCCTACTATATTTTTTTAATGTTTATTTTTGAGAGAAAGAGAGAGCAAGCAGGAAAGGGGCAGAGAGAGAGGGAAACAGAGAATCCCAAGCAGGCTCCATGCTGTCAGCGCAGAGCTTGACATGGGGCTTAGACTCATGAACTGTAAGATTACGACCTGAGCTGAAATCAAGAGTCAGATGTTTAACCGACTGAGCCACCTTCAAAATCCTAACACCTTAAATTATTTTCACTCTTCCTTTTATCTTTTTACTATGTACTCATGTATGGCTAAAATCTAACATAGTTTCATTTCTTTTTTTTTTTTTTAATGTTTGTTTATTTTTGAGAGAGAGGGAAAGAGCACAAGCAGGGGAGGGCCAGAGAGAGAGGGGGCAGAGGATCTGAAGCCGGCTCTGTGCTGACAGCAGAGAGCCCGATGCAGAGCTCAAATTCATGAACTGTGAAATAATGACCTGAGCCAAAAGGTGGACGCTTAACCAACTGAGCCATCCAGGTGTCCCCAAAATAATTTCATTTCTGATTTCTCATTGTAATTAAAGTCATAAGCACCTTTCTTGATTCCGTAGAATCTTCATAATTATATATTTTTTAAGTTCATTTTTTTTATTTTTGAGAGAGAAGGAGACTGCAAGCACAAGTTGGGGTGGGACTGAGAGAGAGGGAGAGAGACAATCCCAAGCATTGTGGGGCTCAAAACCACAAACTGTGAGATGATGACCCGAGCTAAAATCAAGAGTTGGACACTTAACTGACTGAGCCACCCAGCTCATAATTATATTTTAAATAACTGTGTATTTCAACAAATATACATGCCTTAATTATTTAACCACTTTTCTGTTGGCAAACATTTAAGATATTACTAGTATTTCCACTATTATACATATCACCATAAAAAACTTCTTCATACATACAGGGTTTTTTTACCCCTAAACTTTGAATTATTTCATTATGCTAGATAGACAGAGACTAGATTTAATTCCGGAGTCACTAACCATAAATATTTAAAAGTCTTGGTAATTAATGCCAAAATGCAACCCAAACAAGTTCTATTTAATGTCATCAAAAACAGGGGTGCCTGGGTGGCTCAGTTGGTTAAGCAGTCGAGTTGGCTCAGGTCTTGGCTCAAGTCATGATCTCATGGTTCGTGAGTTTGAGCCCCGCCTGGGGCTCTCTGCTGACAGCTTGAAGCCTGGAGCCTGCTTCAGATTCTGTGTCTCCCTCTCTCTCTGTGTCTCCTCTGCACACATTCTGTGTCTCTTTCTCTCAAAAATAAACATTAAAAAATTAATGTCATCAAAAACATAATTATGTTTTACTGCTTTGTCCAATTAAATAATATAATTGTTTAAGTAATAAGTTTTTAAATGGAAGTATATCATTGTTATTTTAATTTGCATTATCTTGGTGACAAGAAAGATTGAAATTATTCATTTTCTTGGTTATAAACTGTATTTCCTTTTCTGTATTTATGTTCTTTGAATATTTCCAGATTTGCAACTGCTTTCTTATTAATTTACTCAAGTTTTCAGATTTAAAAATTGATCCTTTCTAGCATATTCCTTACATCTATTCTCACTGTAGTTTTCCTTTTTGTATCAGAATTTTTTACATTAACTTCAGTTTTAGATTTTGTAGATTCAAATCTATTCTTTTATCATATGTAGGTTTTCTTTTCTCATATCCAGACTTAACTTTAGCCTTGATAAAAATTCCATGCAATTATCTTCTAATTTTGTTGTTTTTATGTTTTACAGTTATACTTTCACCTATTGCCTATTTAGAATTCATGTGCCATACAGTAAGAGGTTAGAGTCTTAAACTGATCTATTTTCCACATTGTCAACTAATTATAAAATATAATATTCCGCTTACAAGAATCCTATTGCCCACTGATACATGAAGTATCTACCACAGACTAGACTCTTTTTTTAAATTTTTTTTACTTTTTTAAGTTTATTTATTTATTTATTTGACGCAGGGCTAGATCCCACAAACTATGAGATCATGACCTGAGCCAAGATCAAGAGTTGGACACATATATGCTAACAAACTTGGATGTAAATTTAAAAAATAAATTAAATAAAAATTAAAAAAAAAAAAAAAGAGGACACATAGCTGACTGAGCCACCCAGAGCCTCTCTTTTTTTTTTTTTTTTTTTTTTTAACGTTTATTTTGGGGACAGAGAGAGACAGAGCATGAATGGGGGAGGGGAGAGAGAGAGGGAGACACAGAACCGGAAGCAGGCTCCAGGCTCTGAGCCATCAGCCCAGAGCCCGACGCGGGGCTCGAACTCACAAACCGCGAGATCGTGACCTGAGCTGAAGTCAGACGCTTAACCAACTGAGCCACCCAGGTGCCCCGAGCCTCTCTTTTTTAAATAACCAAAGCTATTATCTGAAATACTTCGTTATACAGGTTCAAATATCAAAATGATCCTTAAATCTTAAGTCATTAAATAGTATCAAGTCATTACATAATCATTAAGTAATATCAAATAAAATAATATATCGAATCATTAAATAATATCAAACATCAAAATGACCCTTAAGTTCAAACTAAAAAAAACAGACAAAAAAATAAAACTCATGCCTTGTCATGGGGCTTTTTAAAATTACAATTTGACTTAAATTATATATTAACTTAGGAAGAATGGAAACTTGAATAATTAATCTTAACATATAAGTTCCCTTTCTATTCATTCAAATTTTGTATATATTTAAAGTCATACTCATTCTTTTAAAATTAATTATAATACACTCTTGAACTGTTCCCTTTGGAATATCATCATGTCACCTGGATATGAATCACTAGTTTAGAACAAGTAGCTTAAATCATGTAGAACAAGGATCGAGATATCATGTTAATATCATAGTTTTAAAGAACAAAAGGCCCATGATGAAAGCAAATTTTTCACGAAGCAATGTAACAGATTTTAAGTGCTAAATTTTCTTCCCTTAAAATTGTCTATTCATGGGGCGCCTGGGTGGCTCAGTCGGTTAAGCAGCTGACTTCGGCTCAGGTCATGATCTCACGGTCCGTGGGTTCGAGCCCTGTGTTGGGCTCTGTGCTGACAGCTCAGAGCCTGGAGCCTGTTTCAGATTCTGTGTCTCCCTCTCTCTGACCCTCCCCCGTTCATGCTCTGTCTCTCTCTCAAAAATAAATAAATGTTAAAAAAAAAATTTAAAAAAAAAATTGTCTATTCGTGCACCCTGGCATACCTGTACGGTAAGCTGAGGAGGATCCTTTTTTTCTGACTTCATTTCTATAACTGCAATGTTAGGTTTCTTTACTCCAGTTTCCGTTTTTCGAGATGATGGAGGAATAGAAGTAGTCACTGTTACAGGGTGTGGCTTGTTTACAATTACTCCAGTGGGTGGCATGGAATCACTATTACTTTGGGTTTGTCCTAAAGAGTTTGGGGAAGAGATGCGTCGACCATTTCAGAAATAAAGGGTAAAATCAAATACGTAACCTGGATGTTTATGGCTGAATTCTCATCTAAAAACCGAGTGCTAACTGCAGTCATCTCTCCTTCTATTATCATCACCGTCAACATACTCACCATGGCTTCCCTTCAGCAGTGACTCACATTTACCAGGCACCCATATGTGCCAGACACTTCACATACACTATCTGGCCCTCAAAATAAGCCTAGGAGGTGTGTTCATGTTATCCACATTTCACAGTTGAAGAAATAGGTTTAGTAACAACAGAATTGGTCAAAGGCCATACCTGTTTATAAGTGACAGAGCTACGAGTAATATGTAGTGCATTACATCGGATTACTTTTATTCTCAAATCTTCATAGAGCAACCATGGACAGAAATAAAACCAACAATAAAATACTAGTGATTGACTACCAATAAATAGCACATATACCCACTATTTGGTAGTTATCACCGCTGTCAGAAACTTAGCTTTCACTTCAAAAGTTCCACTTATTTCCTACATTTCAAAGAGGGACAATACAGTACATTCTTTAGAAGCGTAGACTCTTTATAAAGCCAGACTGACTGGGTTTGAATCCCAGCTCCACTCAAGTTATGTGGCCTTTGACAAATCACTTAATTTCTCTGTGCCTTGGTTCCTTCATCTATAAAACTGGTATATTACCATGGGTTTTACAGGGTAGATTAAATAAATATATAAAGTGCTTACGTCTATAGCTGGCACACAGCAAGGATTAGCTACTACATTAACAGAAGGCATGTTTGAACAGACACAGCTACCAAGGTGACATGTCACTAACCCATAATATCATAAATGAAAAATTCCCTCTTATGTTGGAAAATGTCCATATTTAAATCATTCAACAAAATTAAGAAAGAATAGCAAGGACACCAAAAGAAAAAAAAACTAACTATATTTTAAGAGTTAGTGTGGGAGCAAAAATGATTTGTTAAATTTTTACAGTCATGAGTCTGAGAGACCTCAGATAGGTAAATAACCAACTATTGGCCTAGGAGACACAACCACACAATTTTTACTTACCACAGACTAGTTCAAAAGTACATAAAACTTACTTTAAAGTACTTCACCTAACACATGACACTGAACTACTTAGAATGTTTGAATTCTTTAATTATTATGAATATCTAGAACATATCTAAACATTTTATTGCTTTGTTTCATCTATAGCAATGTACTATAAAATAGCAAAGGAATGTTTCCTGTGAATGAAACTTTGGTGAGAGCCCATTATTTCAGAGACTGCTATTATACAAAATAAGACACATTCTGAGGCCCTACCCACAGATACAACACATAGATGAAAAGGTAAGGGACTATCACGTCATTTTGAAAGTTCTGCCACTGTTGATAAGAATTTAAAATTTACCCTGTGTATTTTGTTGGGACTTACCTAAAAGAATAGCCATAGGAATTAGGTGACCTTCCAGTGTACCTGAAAGAGTAGGCATTTCTCTGCTTGGGCTGAACAAGTAATGCTGGTCACCAGGAGGCAGCATCATAGGAATGGAGTGTTGCGATTTAGAATCCATTTTCACAGGTTTCATTGCATAAAAGTCAGTTTGTGTTCTTATTGACTTTACTTTAGTGCCTATAATAATTATCAATGGCAGATACTTTAAAATATTGTTTGAACATCTACTATCCAGCCAGCTAGAAATACAGATCTTTACAGAAAGATCTCCTTCTATATAATAAAGTTACAAGGCTCCCAAATAGAAGTAACATATAAACCAGGGGTTGGCAAAACCTTTTTCTTAAATGGCCAGACAGTAAACATTTTAGTCTCATGAGCCATGCAGTCTCAGCTACATGTCAATTCTGCCACTACAGCATGAAAGCAGTCATAGGCAATGCACAAATAAACGTGTGGCTATTTCCAATACTATTTATAAGAACAGGCAGCTGGGGGTGCCTGGGTGGCTCAGTTGGTTAAGCGTCTGACTTTGGCTCACATCATGATCTCATGGTTCATGAGTTTTGAGTCCGTGTTGGGCTCTGTGCTGACAGCCTAGAGCCTGGAGCCTGCTTCAGATTCTGTGTCTCTCTCTCTGCCCTTCCCCAGCTCGTGCTCTGTCTCTCTCTCTCAAAAATAAATAAACTTTAAAAAACAAAAAAAAGAACAGGCAGCTGACTCGCAGGCCACAGTTTCTGAACCAATGAATATAGGTAATAACTTCTTCAACTACTATGACAAGACAGATTCAATGACTAGGAAAAAAATGTTGAGTAAAAGATTCAGAATATTCAGACTGTATTATTTATTTAACCCATTACATATTTTCCCTTATGGGTACAAAAAAGTTAATAATCATATTTGGAATTGGATTTTTTTTCATCTTCTCATTACATCTTTACTCATGACATAATTCTGAATAACCAGCCTTTAACCTTTGAAATTATGTACAGATAATCAAATTATATACCTATTAAAATCTTATAGGAGTCAATATCATTATACACTTTTTTTATTCCTATGTATGAAAATCTATAGACATTAAACCCTGAGTTCTTTTTTTAAGTTTTTTTTTTTTTGTTTTTTTTTTTTTGTTTTTTTTTTAGTAATCCCTACACTCATCCTGAAGCTTGAACTCACAACCCTGAAATCATGAGTCCCATGCTGTTCCAACTGAGCCAGCCAGGCACCCCTAAATCCTGAATTCTTAAAAAATTAGAAATTTGTCTGATTTCTACAGAACCTGAGGAAAGCAAAGCAAAGTAAAAGTATAAAGGAAAATAAACTATTTTCTAAATAAACTCCTGACATTACTACCTTTTTTCTTTTAATATGGGAGTAATTTTATGAATCTGGACTGTTAAACATAGATTTATGATCCTAGGAAGAAACATTTTAGTACCACGTCTATATTTTTTTCATTGTTGTCTAGTATTCATTTATTCAATTAAATGAATATTTTTCTTGAATGTTCATTTAAAATTTTTTCAGCATTTTATATGTTAGGCATTGCCCCAGACACAGGAAATAGAGTAATGAATAAACCAAACGTACTCACTGAGTTTACAGTCTAGTAAGGAAAACAATCGATAAGCAAATAAAAATATAAAATCAGACATTTTCCTAAAGAAGGCATACAGGTGGCCAATAAACACATGAAAAGATGCTAATATCATCAGGGAAATGCAAATCAAAACTAGAACAAGATTATCACCTTACACCTGTGAGATGGCTAAAATAAAAACACAAGAAGTAACAAGTAAATGTGGAGAAAAAGGACCCCTCACGCACTGTTGGTGGGAATGTAAACTGGTACAGCCACTGTGGAAAACAGTATGCAGTTTTCTCAGAAATTTAAAAAATAGAAATAACATATGATCCAATAATTCCACTACTGTATATTTATCCAAAGAAAACAAAAACACTACTTCAAAAAGACAAATGCACTCCTGTATTTACTGCACCATTATTTACAACAGCCAAGATACAGAAGCAACTCAAGTGTCCATTGATAAACAAGTGGGTAAAAAAAATGTGGGGTGTGGGGTGTGTGTGTGTGTGTGTGTGTGTGTGTGTGTGTGTGTATATATATATAGTGGAATATTATGCAGCTATAAAAAAGGGATGAGTTTGTGCTATTTGAGAAAACATGGATGGACCTAGAGGGTATTGTTTTAAGTGAAATATCTCAGAATGAGAAAGACAAATACCATATGATTTCACTCATAAGCAGAATCTAAAAACAAACACATAAACAAAAAGCAGAATCAGACACATAATAACACAGAGAATACACTGATAGTTTCCAGAGAGGAGGTGGATAGAGGGTTGGACAAAATGAGTGAAGGGGAATGGGAAATACAGTCTTCCAGTAATGGAACAAATAACTCAGGGGAATAAAAGGCAGAACATAAGGAATATAGTCAATGGTACTATCACTGAGATGTAACAGGACAGATGGTAGCTACACTTGTGAACATAGCATAATGTATACACTTGTCAAATCACCATGTTGTACACCTAAAACTAACGTAACATTGTGTGTTAGCTACACTCGGAGGAGGAGGAGGAGGAGGAGGAGGAGGAGGAGGAGAAGAAGAAGAAGAAGAAGAAGAAGGGGAGCAGCAGCAGCATATAAAAAGCAAAAGGAAAAAGGGGCTCCTGGGTGGCTCAGTCGGTTGAGCATCCGACTTCATCTCAGGTCATGATCTCGTGGTTCGTGAGTTCGAGCCCCGCGTCGGGCTCTGTGCTGACAGCTCGGAGCCTGGAGCCTGCTTCAGATTCTGTGTCTCCCTCTCTCTCTGCCCCTCCCCCACTTGCACTCTGTCTCTTTCTGTTTCTCAAAAATAAATAAACGTTTAAAAAAATGTAAAGAAAAGATTTAAAAAAATAAAAAGAACAAATATATATAACATCAGATTGTGAAAAGTGCAATTATGGAGAACAATAAGGCAGGGCAAGGGTACATAGAGGTACAGGAGATCGATTTTGGATAGGATGGTCAGGGTAGACCTCTCTGAAGAGCTAACATCTCAGAGGGGAGATCCAAAGAACTGCAGGAGTAAGCCATGCACATTTCTGAGGGATAAGCTGTCCAGGTAGAGAAAACAACAGACAGCAAGACCCGCAGATAAGCATGTTTCTACAGGTTCAGTCACTTCTACCATTAAAAGGGTAACTTAATAAAATTATTTTTGGAATTTTAAGTATTTTAAGACTTCAAGTTATTTTTTGCAATGGCTTTCAAAAGCCCAAATATAAGTTAATAGCAAAGTCCCAATAAAGAAGAGGAAATAGGGTAAATATCATCCATAAGCTATATGCTTTACTAAATAACACCAGTAGGATTTCTAGATAAACTGACACCCTATATATGATCACCTAACCTTTAGAAATGAAAGGAACAGAAAACTAAAGCAAAGCCACAGCTCCAACTTCCAGAAAGGGTAAGAAACAAAACTGAGCTGGTATCCACTAGTTATCATACTGCATATTGTTGAAGTGGCTTACTGGCTGCTAAAGTACAAGCTGAGGCACTTCAAAATGTAACCAAAGTCAACAGACTCAACGTTTAATGAAGAGTTATGTTTAAATACACTAGTGAAATGGCAGATGTGAGTCAATACATACAGTAGTAAGTGAATTTTTTTAAGTTTATTGTGAGACAGAAAGACATTGAGTGTATGAAAAGAGGCGGCAAAAGAGAGAAAGAGAAAGAGAGAGAAAGAGAGAGAGAGAGAGAGAGAGAGAGAGAGAGAGAGAGAGAGAGAATCCCAAGCAGTCTCCGCTCCGTCAGTGCAGCACAGAGCCCAACATAGGGTGTGATCCCACAAACCACGAGATCATGACCTCAGTGGAAATCAAGAGTCAGATACTTAACTGACTGAGCCATCGAGGCACCTTTGAAGTTCTTTTTGGTGGTATACAAAAGTACTAAAACCTTTTTTTTCACCTTTACTACCTAAAGTTCTTTGCGAATAAAGAAAACTGCAAAAATGCCGATAAGCACTTTTATGATAATAGACAGCTGCTATTCTTCTTTCAGAAAGAACGGGATAGAACAATGCCTTCAAGGAAATGTCTACTTTCCCTAGATTATAATTTAAATTGTTCAAGACATCATCCCATAAATGCAAATTTTATCATGCTTTATATGAAGCTACCACTTAATCCTGTCTTGTCCCACTTACTCCTATCTTGTGACTTGAATCTGATCTACATTTTTTCCCACTTATTTGTATTTTATGCCTTGAACTGGTCTATTTCTTCTTACTCTCTTAGAAGGAATTGTTTTCCATCCCTAAGCATTATATAATTTGAACTGTATTTAGGAATGATAAAAAAAGAAAAAACTAACTTTACGTATTAAACTGATAAAATAAAAAATGAAGTTTACCACAAAAAAATGAGGTTCCTTACCTTTAACTTGTTCTATTACTTTTGGTCTCTGGGGTTTGGACTTAGGAGATGGAGAATTAAATCGGAGATACGGTCCTTTTTTAAGAGTGCTGCGATGGCCCTGATAAATTGGTTTTCCATAAATTTGTAACATATAATCCTCATCTTGTATCACTGTGGTTGCTTTTAAAAATCCCTAAGTACACAAAGTTATTCGACTCACCAAAAAAATGGTTATCAAACACATCTCATTTTTCTAAAGCTTTCTTTTGTCACTTTCGTATTATAATAAGAATGACCAGGTCAGAAAAGTCCTCTACTTTAAATGGCTCTTAAATTCTGCGTATAGTTTTCACACTACAGCTTTAACATTTCAGGGTTTTCAAAGGCATAAAAATTAAGTATAAAAACCATCCACTCAAAAATCATAAAGGTTCTTATACTACTAAGCATATTTTCAGCACCAAAAACTAAGGTTTAAATACATTTTATATAAGTATAAATATATACATTCAATCACAATAAGATAACATAAATCATGTCTTTAAGTGATTTTCTACATTCCTAATCCTGTCTTCAATCATAATCTAAATGTCACAATAAGGTAGCATTTACTAAATTAGATCTACTAAGTGCTAAGCATTGAATTAGATGCCTTATTAATGTGCCCAACAATCCATGTTTGGCATTAAGAAAGTTACAGCCTAATTACAGCAGCCAAAAACGTTCCCTCTGTAGCACTGAATATCATACCTCACAACCACTAGGCACTAGACATATTTGTTAAACTGAAAAATAAACAAAAAATATGTATATTCATATAAATACATACAAAGATGAAACCTAATTTTTAGTACCACAAACTAGAGAACCTAACGTTTGGACCAGATGATCTCTAGATATACCTGCTCTAACTAAAATACTATGATTCTAAGTGTGAGATCTAAGAAGGAGGAAACTGTGTATTTTGTGCACTGCTTTTCCACATTATGAATATCTAAAATCTAAATATCAATAGTTTAAAGATAGTTTACATTTATATAGTCTTTCATATTTTTAGTTGCATTTTAATATTTGCTTTATTATTTATAGCTTAAAGGAAATGATCAATTATAATGCAATATTCATGTCACAAAATCAGAGTAGGATCTTACTTCTTTTCTCTCTTTCTGTAAGTTTGAAGCAGGAATGTTCCTCATGAGTGGATTTCTAAAATGCTCCTCTTTTTGTTTCTGAGAATGTTTTCTTTGAATTATAGAATTGTTTGCCGTTTTGTCTTGTATGTTAGTTTTAACATCTTTACTCATATTCTGAACTTTCTTGGTCCTTTGATTCTTCTGATCAAATCTCTTTTGTTCATAATCTTTTCTTGACAGTTCATCCTTAACATAACCAAAATTCAAATTACTTAAAATCTATCCAAGAAGGGGTTTCACATCTAAAGTATTAGAATTTATTTTCTATTATAAAAATATAATTTAGCAGATTTAAATGCTTTATAAATTAATTATATTGCCTTATATATGAATAAAAACTCTCTGGAAGAATAAGGAAAACCAAAAAGACTGGTGCCTTATGGAGCGGGGGGATGAGAAATAGAGGAGGTACAAGAGTAGGAAGGCAGCTTTTCATTACAAATCTTACATTTTTTGATGTTTGAACCATAGGACTATAGTAAATGTTCAAAGAGTTAAATTTAAAAAATAAACTTCAAAAAAGTAAACAACTTCGTAATACAACTCTGAAATAAGTATTTATAAACTAAAATCACTTGAAGATTTGAACATACTTTGTAATGAATTCACAGTATTAGTATAACATATATTGCTAGCTGTCTACACAGCTAAAACTAATCTCCTAATCTTCTATTAGTTCAATTTTTTTTTGTGCATCATATAGATAATATCATTTCTTCATAACATTAGAGATATACATTCTTAAACAACAAACTTTATAAATACGTTTTAGCATTTATTGCTGTGGAAACCGAACTGACACTTCATCTTGCTACCATTGTGAGTAAGCATATACACACATCTTACAGTCAGAAAAAAACACTTTGCACCCCAAGATGAAAATAACAGGATTACCTTGTCTACTTATGCCCCCTTAAATATTTAAAATTTTAAAAATTTCCTTTAAATTACTTAGCCTCTAATGAAAACAAGCTCTGCTTGATTTTTGCAGTGCTAATGTCTGAAAATACACTGTGAGCTTTGGGAGGTGAGAAAGCAGGGCCTTTTTCATCTGGAACTCCTGTAAACTTAGAAACCTAAGAAATCTTGTGTAGTATTTTCCCTTTAAATAACTTTGGTGTTTTTACTTTGTCAAGTCAATGCTTCTACATCTGCAGTCTCGAAATGTTTTTGTAAGTATACTTTTTTATTTCTAAATGCTTTTGCTAAATTTTCTTTCAAATTGCTTATATTTTCGTGATTGTCCAACAATTTTCCAGATAAGAGCTATATAATCTACGAGAAAAAGCACTTGTTAATAAGTAAAATGAGACTCATTACTAAGTAAAGAGTAACAATGAAATTAAAAATTATAAGCAGACTTATATATAAGGAATATTTTGAGAGTAAGTATGATACTTGGAAATTATCTGAGAATTCACCTAATTCTGTTTTTTCCAAAACCTACCTGAATTTCTGCAGAAATAGTCTTAATCCACTCATCTACTGTCTTTCTGATGCGGATCTTCTCTAACATCTCTCTATAAAAGAGAAAAAATAATGGTCTTAAATTAGCATTTAATATTCTAAGAATAGAGCCGAGATCAGATCTCTTATCTAGTTTTGAATCTACTGTGTAGCCCAATAGGCTTCATGTGAAAAAAAAAAAAAAGCAACGTTATTAGTTTTCACCAAATGTTTGAAGGATGCTTGAATAGGTCCCAAAAGATATATACCAAAGAAAGAAAAAAAAGGGAAAATTTCACATCTGTAAAAAGTAATAGCAACAGCTAGGTATCTAAATACCAACTTTATAATGAGTCCACATCATCAAAGGAAATAAAGAACCTTTTCAAAACACTGAAACACATTAAGCAAAATGAAATGCATAGAAAAAAACTTAAGAAAGCCTAACAACTGGCAGTTTCACAAATAATCTTGGGATGCCAACACTCTGTCTTACCTGTTAGTAGATAGAGCATTGATAAATGAATACATGGCAGCTCCATCCTTTGCACGAATAATAGCTTCCAGGTTTTCTTCAAGGACTTTTTTATTGTTTTGTACTCCTCTCAAAATCTTCTCAGCATCTTTCAAGACAGATCTGTTATTGGTTGTTTGAAGCTTAATGGAATTCTGTGGAAGATCAGCAAGTCTTGACATAATCAGAGACTCTTTTGGCTTAAAGGAAAAAGGCAAACATGTTACCATATAAAGTTCATACTAATTATTTTAACGCAAGCAAGAGCTCTTGCTATAGTTGGGGCCATACACTATGCCAATACAGTCTAAGGACTCCATGTGTCAAACTCAAGAGCTATAAAACAAGTACTTGGCATAAGTAACTACACTTATGGTTAGCATTTCATAATGTCTATTTGTTGAGCCACTATATTGTACTCCTGAAACTAATATAATATTGAATGTCAACTATACTGTAATTAAAAATTAAAATTAAAAAATAAAATTGGTAATTAAGGTTTCTTTCCATTTGGAAGTATTAATGTGAATGTTAAGTGAAATAGGGCTGGTAAGTCTATAGAAGTGCTGGGCAGTCCAGTGGCCAATAAAAGTTGTATCTGGGAAAGAAAGCAAAAACAAAGTAAGAGCAAGTTGGCGCTAGGTAAGCATGCCAGACACTTTGGACCAGAAAAACAAAGGGCATTCACAGTTCTCTTTCTCCCTTTTGCCCTCTCCAACAGAAGGTGGAAAGCTAGCAGTGGCCATGTAGCATTCCTGGCAAAGGGCTATAAGTAGACATCACTTAGGGCTTCTGGAAAAGTTTTGTAAAGAGAAAAGCCGGGGCTGGCCTATCTTTTTCAGTGCCTTGTCTTCATCCTTCTGCTTGCTTTCTGTCCTGATAACTTTTATATTTCTTCATAATTTTTACCTTTCTATTCCTCATCAATTTTAATATCTTGTTCCCACTTTACCTGGACTGTGCCATTTGTTTCTTTCCTCTTTTGGCCAGGATCATGAAGAAAATCATCAGACCTCTGCACAGTCAATTTAGCTGCTCCTAGTTCTTCACAGGAAGGAAATCTTTGAGAGGAGAGAGTGTCAATGCTATGAAAGATTTAAAAATAGAGTTTCCTAAATTGTCATAAATTCAGCAAACATTTGAAGACATAAATCTTTGATGCATTCTTAGTTATACAGTTCCATTAAATGGTAAATGGTGTTCCATTAAATAGTAAAATGAAGTTAATCAGTCAAGTGATTAAACATATGAAACACAGAAAATCACAAGACACAAAATTACTCAGACCAGACTGGTTTAGTAGGAAAAGAGCAGCAGGGTAGAGTACGAACCTCTAAAAGACCACTCCTCCATAAAAGCAAAGAGAACACAGACAAAAATGGTCAAAATCAGCTTTTACAGAACTCTGGAAATTAAACAAAGGCTTGCAACAACTCAAGGAACAATTCATCAAGAAAACGGCTGACTCTCGGTAAGAACAGCAAGCTTTATGGCATTTTTTATGGCATTTATGCTTCATTCTAAGACCCTTTCCTTAACTCTGTGGTAGCCTTGAAAATCAGCTTTATCACCCCTCTAGCTGTGAAAAACAACAGCCTAACCACCACTCAAAAGGGCAGAACAGGTTTGGAGCTCCTCAAAAAGTGCCATTCACAGGATTTATTTTCCCAGACTCAGAGCTAGTTCAGTGAGAAGCCCTAATGCCAGGTCAATTTTTTGAAAATAGTAGCAACTGTTTAACATCTTAGCTGCCCAAGGTGGCTATAGCAGTTGAGGTAAACAAGGAATGCCAATAGACTAAAACTCGGGGGTATAGGGTATCTATGGTGGAGCTTTGAAAAGCCCTAACTGGGGATCCAGAAGGCCATGTGCATATATAGGCCTCCATGAATGCCCAAGCACGCTCTGAGAAAAGCCTAATCTCTTATGTCAGGCTGACCTTGAGACTCTGTGCCAGAGCACTGAAGGTGTGCCCCAATACCACATGTATGCATTCACACATGTTGTGTATCCATGAGTGTGTGCACGTGTGCATACACATACACGCACACGCACACAGAGCCCCTTGATACTCAGAGGGAGACTTACAGGTTCAAGGTAGTTAAGGAAGTCTCTTTCTAATCATTAGCAGACTTAGCTCACCAAATAGAGAACCACCACACATGACAAAGACCACAAGCTTTACAGAACTCGTCACTAAACAAACTGCAATAAAAACAGCAACAACAATTGCTAGGGGATGGAAGAATCTGATTTTCAGAGTTGCCACACTGTATTATTTGAAATGTCCAATTTTCAACAAAAAGTTATGAGACACACAAAGAAACAAAAAAGTATAGCTCGTACACAGGAAAAAACATAGTTAACAGAAACTGTTCTTCAGAAATCACAAATATTGGACTTCCTAGGCAAGGACTATATATTAGCTATTACTAAAGGAAAATTATATTCAAAGAATTAAAGGGAAGTATAAGAATGAAATCTTACCAAATAAAGAACATCAATAAAGAGATAGAAACTATTTTAAACAAAGAAATAAAAACCTAAACAGAAATTCTGGAGTTGAAAAATACAAAAACTAAAATGTAAAATTCACTAGAGGGACCAAACAGCATATTTGTTTGAGTAGGCAGAAAAAGAATTAGCGAACCTGAAGATAGGCAGAGATTATCCAATCTAAGAAACAGGGGGGGGGGAGAAAAAGAATGAAGAAAAATTAAGAGCCTCAGATATCTATGAGATACTATCAAGCATACCAACAAACAACATAGTCCTAAGAGAAGAGAAAGGTTATGTGTACTATTTAACTCTATAAAGAAATAATGACAAAAAAAAACCCCAAATTTAATAAATATTAATCCATTCATCCAAGAAGCTCAAGAAACTTCACATAAGATAAACTCAAAGAGATCCACACCAAGATACATCAGAGTCAAACTGTCACATGCTTAAGACAGAGGGAGAATCTTGAAAGCAGAAAGAGAAAAATAACTCATCATATACAGAGGTTCTTCAATAAGATTAACAGCTGACTTTGTATCAGAAACCACTGCAGTCCAGAAGGCAGAGTTGACATATTCAAAGCACTGAAAGAAAAAGAATGTCAAGCAAAAATTCTATATCCAGCAAAACTACCCTTCAATAGTAAAGGAGAAATAAACACACAGATCAATGGAATAGAATGGAGAGCCCAGAAATAAGCCCATACTTTTATATAGTCAATTAATCTATGATAAAAGAGGTAAGAATATACAAATGGGGGAGAAGACACTTTCTTTAATAAAAAGTGCTGGAAAAACTGGACAGCTGCATGCAAAAAACAGAAAAAAGAAACTGCACCACTTTCTTATACCATGCACAAAAATAAACTCAAAATGGATTAAAGACCTAAACATGAGACCTAACACCATAAAACTCCTAAAAGAAAACATTGGCAGTAATATGGTTGATGTTGACCTTAGCAACATTTTTCTAGGTATGTCTCCTTAGGCAAGGGAAACAAAAGCAAAAATAAACTATTGGGGCTACACTAAAATAAAAAACTTCTGCACAGTGAAGGAAACCATCAACTAAATGAAAAGGCAACCTACTGGATAGGAGAAGATATTTGCAAATGATATATCTGGTAAGTGGCTAATATCCAAAATATGTAAATAATCTATATAACTCAACACCAAAAAAACAATCTGACTAAAAAAATAAGCAGAAGACCTGAACAGACACTTTTCCAAGGAACACATACATATAGCCAACAAACACATGAAAAGATGCTCAACATTGTTAATCATCATGAAAATGCAAACCAAAATGAGATTATTACCTTACACCAGTCAAAATGGTGAGTATCAAAAAGACAAGAAATAAAAAGTATTGGCAAGGACATGGAGAAAAAGAAACCCTTGGACACTGTTATTGAGAATGTAAATTGGTACAATCACTGTGGAAAACAATATGAAGGTTCCTTAAAAAATTAAAAGTAGAAATACCATATAGTCCAGTAATTCCACTACTGGTATTTACCAAAAGGAAAAACAACAATAACAACTCTAATTCAAAAAGATATAGGTACCCCTGTGTTTACTACAGTGCATAATACCCAAGATATGGAAGCAACCTAAGTGTCCATCGACAGATGAATGCATAAAGAAGATGGAATATTAGAATATTGCTCAGCCATAAAAAAGAATGAGATCTTGCCATTTGCAACAACGTGGGTGGACCTAGAAGGTATTCTTTTAAATGAAGTAAGTCAGAGAAAGACAAATACCATATGATTTCATTTGTATGTGGAATCTAAAAAACAAAACAAATAAACAAAGAAGAAACAAACCCATCAATACAGGGAACACACTGGTGGTTGCCAGACGGGAGGGAGCCAGGGGAATGGGCAAAAAGGTGTAAAAGGGAGGGAAATGTACAGGCTTTCAATTATGGAATTACTAAGTCAGGGAGATGAAAGGTACAGCTTGGGGAATATTATAATATTACAATAGTATTGTAGTAGCACTGTATGACAGACCATAGTTACCCTTGTGGTTAGCACAGCATAACATACAGAGCTGCTGAATCACTATGCTGTATACCAAAAATTAATATAATATTGTATGTCAACCGTACTGAAAAAAAGTAAAGGATAAATTAAGACATTCCTAGGTAAACAAAACAGAGAATTCATCACTAGCAGATTTCCCTTTAGTATTTAGGACCTACTAAAGAGAGTCTCTCAGGGTCAAATAAAAGGACACTAGAAACTAAGTCAAATACATATGAAGAAGTAAAGAGTACTGGTAAAAGTTAACTATATAGGTAAATGTAAAAACAATATAAAATGAATTTTTGTTCCTAACTTTTTTTCTATCTTATTTCAACAACTGTATAAAGCAATAATTATAAAGCTTTATAGATGGGTTTATAATGTATAAAGATGTACTATGTATTACAACAGCAGCAGAAAAAAAAGAGGAAGGGAAGGAGTTATACTGGAACAAAGCTTTTGAATCCTATTGAAATTAAATTGGGGGTACTGATCCAAACTAGATTGTTTTAAATTAAGATGTTAATTGTAATCCCTGGGGCAATCACTCAGAAAACAACTCAAAATGTATAGTGAAAGAAACAAGAGAATAACATTAGTATCTATTTTATATAAAGGAGGCAATAGAGAGAAATAGTAGAATAAAATAAGAAGACCTAGGACATATAGAAAACACATAGCAACAAGGCAGACATAAATCTTTTATCAGTAATTACATCAAAAGCAAATGGCCTAAAACTGTACACTGTCTTCACATGAAAATACTAAAAATGTGGCTGTTTATTACTATAGTTTCCATGATACTCAAGATAAATAAAATTATCATGACCTAGATTTACTTGATTTTTTAAAAACTACTATGTAAAATTTCAGACAGACACAAAAGTACAAAGAATAGTATGATGAGCTCCATATATCCCTGTCTACATTAACCATTCACTCATGGCTATCCTCATTTCATCCATACTCCCAATCCAGTTTCCTCTACCCCACAATGGATTATTTTTGAAGCAAATCTCAAATATCATTTCATCAGAAATAAATAATCTGCATTCATTAGAAATTAATCTGGGGGTAGGGGCACCTGGGTGGCTCAGTTGGTTAAGTGTCTGACTTTGGCTCAAGTCATGATCTCACAGTTCGTGAGTTCGAGCCTCCCGTCGGGCTCTGTGCTGACAGCTCAGAGCCTGGAGCCTGCTTCGGATTCTGTGACTCCCTCTCTCTGCCCCTCCCCTGCTCACACTCTGTCTCTGTCTCTCAAAAATAAACAAACATTAAAAAAAAAAAAAAAAAACCATTAAAAAAAAAAAAGAAATCTGGGGGCGCCTGGATGGCTCAGTCGGTTAAGTGTCCTACTTTGGCTCAGGTCATGATCTCACAGTTCTTGAGTTTAAGCCCAGTCAGGCTCTATGCTGACAGCTGAGCCTGCTTCAGATTCTGTGTCTCCCTCTCTCTCTGTACTTCCCTTGCTTGTGTGTGCTTGCTCTCTCTCTCTCTCTCTCTCTCTCTCTCTCTCTCTGTCAAAAATAAATAAATAAACATTAAAAAAAATAATCTGCATTTTGAGAAAATTAGATACATTCATTTTATACCTATAGTATAGAAAAGGGCTAGATATGATAGCAGCAGAAAATCATAAATCTAAGATTACTTTTAAAAGCAATGCTATACAACGGGGCACCTGGGTGGTTCAGTCAGTTAGGCGTCCAGCTTCGGCCCAGGTCATGATCTCCAGGTTCGTGGGTTCGAGCCCTGTGTCGGGCTCCGTACTGACAGCTCAGAGCCTGGAGCCTGCTTAGGATTCTGTGTCTCCCTCTCTCTCTCTCTCTCTGCCCCTCCCCGACTTGTGCTTGCTCGCTCTCTCTCTCTCTCTCTCAAAAATAAATAAACATTAAAAAAAATTAAAAGCAATGCTATACATTTTTCAAAATTCCTAAAGACATTTTAGAAATAAAGTTCTTTTCAATATAGTTTTTATTCTAATGTCTTGTTTACCTGTCTCTGCTCTCAGGATTCCATTCTGTTTTTGACCTATTTAGTAAGGTTTTATCTGAAGATTCACTTTTTCTTGTCGAAGAATCATGGTTATTCAAAATCTGTTCCAATAGTCTTACATTTCCTACAATAAGAGAAATACAGTATTATATTTAAAGTACTAATTCATTTTTTTTTTTTTATATAAGAGCTCACATATGTTTGTAGGCTTTAAATACACTCATCAAGTCAAATCAAATATTTATAACTCATGAAAACTACACTGTTTAAAATTCAGGCCTGAATTTATTTCTATCACAGAAAAAAGGAATTTGAATGAGACATATCATCATCACAAAGCCCAGTAAATTGTAAGATTTTTATCAAGAGTTAAAGGGAGATTTGACTGCTTTAAAAAAATTTTTTTAATGTTTATTTATTTTTGGGAGACAGAGACAGAGTATGAGTAGGGTAGGGGCAGAGAGAGAGGAGGACACAGAATCCGAAGCAGCCTCCACGCTCTGATCTGTCAGCACTGAGCCTGACATGGGGCTCAAACTCACTAGCCGTGAGATCATGACCCGAGCCAAAGTCGGACACTTAATGGACAGAGCCACCCAGGCACACCTTTGACTGCTTCTTTACAGCAACTGTTAGTTGAATCTCTCTGTTAGTCTCATCTTTAATGAGACTACATAACAACTTTTATCTTTTGGTAAAGCTGGTTTAGCAAAGATTTTAGTATCTTTAAAACTCTTTAAATGCATCCAAGACAAGGCTTGAATGCATTTAAGTGATTCCCAGAATAAAAGCTTATATTTAACATTTTCACTTACTTTTACTAGAAGGGCTTTATTTTAAGGGTCTGTAACAAATTATTATTTCAGGTCACTTATAAAAGTTCTTGTCTGGGGTGACTAATGGCTCAGTCAGTTAAGCGTCCAACTCAATTTTGGCTCAGGTCATGATGTCATGGTTCCTGAGATGGAGCCTGGCATCAGGCCCCATGCTGTCAGCAGAGCCTGCGTAGGATTCTCTCATTCCCTCTCTCTCTGCCCCCCCCCCCCACCACTCGTGCTGTCTCTCTCTCTGTCTCTCAAAATAGATAACCTTTAAAAAAAATAACAAAATAAATAAAAGTTCTTGTTTGCTATTAAATAGTTAGTACCTTAACACTTTTTCCAACTGAACACAGTAATAAATGTAAATTTCTCTGAGTTTCACTACTGAAATTCACACCTAACAATATAAGAAAACATGCTCTGATGATCAGCCTTACCTTTAGTAAAGTATCATTTTTATTAATAATAAAACTTATTCATTAAAGGCTTAAGTAATAACCTGTTGAAAATAATCAGAATAATTATAAACATGTATCTCCAACTCCTTCTACAAAGAATCTAAAGAAGCTTGATTTGCCCAGTAAGTATCATTTAAAGAGAAATACTGAAAATAGAATTCCTACTATCATCACTACTTGGTGCATAAGAGAATTATAAAATCAGGGGTGTGGAAATCTGTTTCTAATTTGAGGTAGGTCTAGATAAAGTAGTGGATGCTAGTCATGATTGTTTTATTACCTGAATGACCTACTGTCTCCATATTTTCTTTTTCTTCCATGGGATTTCCCCTCTTTGAGATCTTATCATCCTTTGAAACCGGTATAGGAGCAAACCTTCGAGGTGCTGGTGTCTCCAATGGAGATTTCTGTTTATCAAAACCCGTATCTTCAACCTCTCTAGAAGGTGCTTTAAAAGAAAATAAAGGAAATAAATTCAATTTATTTTAAAAAGAACAATTTTGTAGAGTGTTACTCTTCCCCATATTTTAAAAATAAAGCAAATTATATAGGATATACAAATTATAAGTAAATAGAAATAACTCCATCCTCACTAGAAATCAAAAGAAATAAAGGCTATAAACATTTTACACTTACAGCTAATAAACAAAAAAAAAAAAAAAACAATATGACAACATGCAGTACTATTTAAGCTGTAGTGAAATGGCATAGCCAGACACTGCTCCTGGCATGAAAACTAATAAAACCATCTGGCACTAAGTATAGGAAGTCTTGAAGTTTTTATACACTTTGATCTAGTAATCTTACTCTTGGGAATTTATCCTGAGGACACAACCTAAAAGAATGACATTACATATATGATGACTTCATCACATCTGCCTGAATGTCCAATAACTGTTAAGTAAATTGTGTTTACAATAAACTATCCTTTCATCATTAAAAATTAATATTATGAAGATGATTATGTAAAACATGGGAAATACTTTTGATATGCTAGTAAAAAGCAGTACAAAATTATATTTATGCTACAACTGCAGTACATAAAAATAATGTACGCCCAAGAAAAAGTATTGAAAAATAAAAAGTTTGGGCACCTGGGTGGCTCAGTCAGTTCAGCATATAATACCTCTTAATTTCTGCTCAGGTCATGATCCCAGAGTTGTGGGACCAAGCCCCGAGTCAGCTCCCGCTGAGTGTGCAGCCTACTTACGATTGTCTCTCTCTCCCTTTGTCCCTTTCCCCTACTCATGCTCTTTCTCTCTAAAAAAAATAAAATAAAATAAATAATAATAATAATAATAATAATAATAATAAGTAAAGACGCCTGGGTAGCTCTGTTGGTTAAACATCTGACTTTGGCTGGGATCATGATCTCCCAATCTGGTCTGAGTTAGAGCCCCGCATCGGGCTCTGTGCTGACAGCTCAGAGTCTGGAGCCTGTTTTGGATTCTGTCTCCCTCTTCCTCTGCCCTTCCCCCACTCATGCTCGCTCTCTCTCTCTCTCTCAAAAATAAACATTTTAAAAAATTGAAAAAAATAAGTATATAAAATAAGTTTAAAATGTTAAAAAATAAAAATAGAAAGTTTAAGTTTACATTTACTCATTTTTTTAAATTTTCTTTCACTGTCACTAAAATATACAAAGAAAGACAACCAATAAAACATGCATTTTTCCTTTAAAACTCAAGTCTAGGGGCCCCTGGGTGGTTCAGTCGGTTAAGCGTCTGACTTCGGCTCAGGTCACAATCTCACAGTTCATGAGTTCGAGCCCCGCGTCGGGCTCTGTGCTGACAGCTCAGAGCCTGGAGCCTGCTTCACATTCTGTGTCTCCCTCTATCTCTGCCCCTTCCCTGCTCATGCTGTGTCTCTGTCTCAAAAAAAAAAAAAAAAAAAAAAAAAAAAAAAAAAAAAAAAAAAAAAAAAACATTAAAAAAAATAAAACTCAAGTCTAAAAAGCAAAATTATGAGCAAGTAATTCTCCAGAACGGAGAATGAAATGTCCACTTCTTTTGAAAGCATGTAGCTGGTTCATACTGAAACCTGAGTTCTGGCCAAATAGACAAACTCACCCTCAAGTCAGGTGACCAGAAGCAGGCAAGTCATAACCTTTCTGTGCTTCATCTTCCTCACTTCACAACTTAAAAATTGATTCATACTACTTTCACAACAGTTTTGTAAGACCACTCATTTGTGGAAAAATATAGAGCAGCTTACAAGTCTAAGGAGTCTTTAATGCGCCTATAATACAACAATGCTCTAACGTATCAAATGTTGAGGATATTGTACTACATGGATCTGTGTATCATAAAAGGGATAGCCCTTGATTTCCATTAATTCATTATTCAAATATCAATAATTTAGAAACATATTTATTCACTTATTTTAAATTCCAGAGCTTTAATACAAATTGGTTATGCATTCCTTTGTTGTTACTATAGACAAAGATTTTTTAAATTCTATTACTAACTGTGAAAATAATTAGAAATAGCTTATTATTGTAGTAAGGTGGTTTCTCTCCTGAAAGAATCAATAAAAAGAGTAAATATGCAGTTAGGGAATTGGAAAATTGATTACAAGCATTTGTGATACTAGACAAATGAACTTTTCTCAACTTGTAAGTGCTTCTGACAATTTATGAAGGTTATTAATTAAAACCATACAGTAGGACATGACCCCTAATTTGACTGAACAAGTTCTCAAATGACAAAAAAATTAACTCACAAGAACTAATTTTGTAGAATGAAGACTTAGTCTTCCACCACCTAGTAAGCAAGTTTTTGGCTGCCATTCTATAAAGAAAATTCATAGCTAATATGTTTTATTCACAGAGAACTACATATTTTTACCTTGTCTGGAAGCAAATGTGTTATGTGAAGACAGATTACTGCTACCAAGATCAGAATAGTCTGGTTGTACAGAATACTTTTCCATCACTCTGGAAGGAGGCATACTAACAGGCTGAAAACTACTGGTCTTGAGCGCAGCACTAATGAAATGAGTCTAGGAAACATAAAATTATTTGATCAATTTCAAATACCATTTAAAAGAGCTAGATGACAGACTACATTAAAACTTACTAGAGGACTTGAAAAAATGTATTAGATTTAATAAGCAATAAAAATACATATATTACATGCAGTTACGCACTGCAGCAGTGATGTCACTGGGTTAAGCCTGGCTCTGTGGTGTGACCTTATTCATTTTATTTAATCATTCTAAACCTCAGTTTCCTCCTTTCTACTTCTGAGATGGCTCAGGAGCCACTGAGGCATGCTAGGAGATGACCAAAAGGAAGGAGCCCTAGACCTCTACTTCAGCCAGAGAATTTCAAACCAAAATATCTCATCTTTTATATCCTGCATGATTTTGTTTGAAGGATTAAAAAACATTGCTAGTAGGCACTCAAATTAGCAGCAGCAACAATAACATATGCATTTAAATATAAACAGGAACTACAAGGACAGCTGTTTTCAGTACTATTTATTAAAATACCTGGAATGTGTATGTATCTTACCTAATAAAACTAATTTCAAAAGAGGGTCTCATACCAGGTAAAGGAAAACCTAACAAGACTTACAGTTTTACAGAATTCTTAAAAATGTGTAGACATCTCTCTACGTAAAACATATGGGACAGACTCAACAAATTTCATTTCATGAAGCATTTATCGAATTACTAATGTACCTAGTATGTCACTAAAACTTCAACTTTCTCTGTAATTAGAAGCTTTATAAATGTCTGAATTAGAAAAGATCCCATTCTTCCAAATTAAATGCAGAAGCAATTTATTATTTATGGAAGACTAGATAAATGGCAGACAGGCATATAATGAAGACAAGTAGGACCCTTTCCTTAAGAAATCAATGTGCTTTTCAAATCTGTCATCTCATTTTACCCTGAACAAAAAAATAAATAAATAAAAGGTTTTTCTGAGTAAAGAAATCAAGGCTCAGAGAAGTGCAGTTATTTGCAGACTGAAGACCAGTCTTCTAATAGACCCACTCCTAGCTTCTCATGAGACACCATGCTGCACACACAATCTTAGTTGTGCATGTAGTACTTACTAAAACCTTACTTTGTATGGCCATAACCACTCCACTGAAAATACAATCTTCAACTACATGGAAAGCTCAAGCCAAGTTCTATTAAGAAGTTTTGAAAATTATAGCAGATTAGTGTTTACTCTGTGTTAACATACTGAGTTATAAAAAACTTATTTTTCTGTATTCTTCTGAATGTGATATTTTAATTTTTTTAAGTGTTAAACTTACACATTAATTAGACAAAAATAAAAGTAAATTAAAACCAATGCATTTATAGTGCAGGTCATTCATTCACTTAAAGAAAATGTGTGTGTATATATATAGCCCCTGAGTGCGGGGTACTATCCCAGGACTTAGAAATTCAAAAATAAATAAGAAACTGTACTATCAGCTCCTTGTGAGGATAACTCTTCTTTTTATAATATCCCCATGCCTCATATTCAAAAGGCAATTAAATATGTTCATTCTTTTAATTAATTAAATGCAGAAGCAATGTGTATACTGGCTGGTTACTCATCAGAATCATTACAGAACTTCCTATTCCCAGGTCCCATCTCAGACCTACTGTCTCAATCCCTGAGAGGTACAAGCATGTGTATTTTTATAAAGCATTTCAAGTGATTCTGATGCACATTCTCAAGCTAACAACCACTGATGTAAACAAGTCATGGCAATCTAATATTAGCATTGTAAAAATGGTATGAACAGAAATACCACAAAAGAAGGAAAAGCCAACTCTAAGAAGTGTCCTACAGAACTAATGATACTTGAACTTGAATGTGCAGAGAAGTCTCCACATGGAGAGGAAGAGTGATAATAAACAAATCATTATTTAAGAACTAAAGCTGCAACAATCTAATGAGCTATTATTGCAATTATCAACAAATATCAGTTTAGGGACGCAAGTGATAAAAAACTATGAAATGTGTGCTGGCTTTATTATAGATACCTGAATATCTATTTGTTGCTGTTGTAATTTTTCAAGATGCCTAATGTGCTGTTCCATAAAAACATTCATTTGCTTTTCATGATCATGACAATGTAATTTCTCGTGTTTATTCTGAATACTTGTTTGTTGCTCTGTAACACGCTGTAACTGTTTATCAGTCTCCTGTAACTTATTGAGTAATTCTGTAACAGAATTGACTTTTGCTTCCAAATCACTCTGTACCTAAAATAACAAAATATCAAAGGATATAAAAAATACGAACAGTTACTAGAAATGTTGTTTAAAGTGATTTCTAATAAAAATGATCAAACCGGATTTTTACTCTCTAAATCTCTGATGATTTTATACCTTTATTTTTAGAATCACAGAAATAAAAGGCAAAAGATAGCTATTCTGAAGTAGATCTTTTTTCTCATTAATAACACATTTGCAACAAAAGAATTTTTATAATTCCAGAAATGAAATAGTAATTAAAAAGAAGCAAATAACACAACAAATTAGCTTTAGAAACTTCACTCATCTCAGACTGAATTAGGTCAGCAGCCTGGAATCCTAGTCTTAGATCAGCCACCTATTAGCCCGGGGACCTGTGCCACTCTAACTGTTTCTCAGTTTTCCCATTTGCAAACTGAGGCGGGTGGCACAGACAATCTAGGGGTGCCTTTCCAAAATAAGGATGAGCAGTTGTCCCAGGTTGCCCAGGACTTGGGGGCTCCCTGGATGAGCCTGGATCAGTGCTAAATCCAGGCAGTCCTTGATCCTTTAGCATTATCACAGCATGGGGGGGGGGGGGGGGGGCGGGTAGGTCTCAATGCCTGAGGTAATATACAACCACCAACAGGAAAATTCTTTCAAAGTGAGAGCAACTAGAACAACCTTAGTCTATAGTTGGATACAATCACTTGTAGAATCAGTTCCTAGTAAATAATTTTACATTTCACAAAGATGTTGTGAGTATCTGGGGTAAAATATATACTTTTATCAGCGGAGCTGCTGTTGCAATGGCAGCCGCAGTTGCTGCGGCCACGGTTGTGGCTGAATCAATTCCACTGGGTGACGTTCTAGTCTCCTGAGTAACAGCGTCCTTTTCTGTGCCTGCATCTTCTAAAAGCTGTACCTTTACTTCCTTAAAAACAGGCATGTTTTGAGTTCTGTAAATAAAAAATGTATAAAAATATATTCAGCAAGCTACATGGAACCATTTCAACAAGCACCTAGAGTGGTAATCTGCTGAAGGTGGGTTTTCTAGATTTTTTAAAACATTAAATCACTTGGTTTTCCCTATAAGGATCTTACCAGTCATTTGGTTCATGAAATCTATGAAAGGTCAGGTCACTAACTAAACACTAAAGAAATAAAATAATTCCTTGAAGGCTATGATATTTCAGATAATAAGGCTTACATATATGAAAAAGACATGAGCACAATTACCAAGATACATAATCAAGAAGTATGAATTCAAATCATGTAGAAAAAGTTCTAAGAATTTAAGTACTATGTGTTACTTCCAAAGAAAGACAACCTAAGATAAATTTTTAAAACTGCTAAAAACTGTTTTTAATTCTAGCTCATTTAGATTTAATAGATGTCACACAGTTTGTTAAAACGGGGCACAAAACACAGTTTTAAGCAACCTGGATTAAAAATGAGAGCAAATAGATACATATTTATAATGAAAGATTTAACTAAATACCAACAAAACAAAACTGGTTGATTGTGTTCTATATTTGGCCTGAAAAAAAGAGAGAGAGAGACAGACAGACAGAGACAGAAAGGAACCATGGATGGGGCACCTAGGTGGCTCAGTCTGTTAAGCGACCGATTTTGGCTAGGGTTATGATCTCACTGTTCATGAGTTCAAGCCCCGTGTTGGGCTCTGTGCTGACAGCTCAGAGCCTGGAACCTGCTTCAGATTCTGTGTCTCTGCCCCTCCCCCGCTCAAACTCTGTCCCTCTCTCCCTCAAGAATAAACAAACATTTAAAAAATAAATAAATAAATAAATAAATAAATAAATAAATAAATAAATAAATAAAAAAGGAACCACTGACAAAACCAGAGTCCCTAGTGAAGTCCAAATAAGATGAGAAGGAATGCACTCCATCTCTAGCTGCTGGACTTTCCAGCTGATCTCTAAGAAGACCCAGAGCAGCTCGTAAACTTACTCGCTTTGATATTTCCTCATTTTGACTAAGAGCATCTGTCTCAAAATTTTGGCATTATCTTCCACTTCTCTATCTTCCACTTACCTTCTCACACCCCATGGAGTCATCAAGTTTTGTCAATTATTTCATCACAATTGCAGGAATGATGTCACAGAACTACAGAGGCAGGGGGAACCCAAAAGACCACTGATCCTAACTTCCTAATTTTATAGATGAAACGGAGGTTCACAGAGGTAACAGGATTTACTTGATCAAGGTCACAGAACAGTAAGGTAGGGTTGGTAAGATCCTAGAGATCTTCCCACAACATCTCACTCTCTCAGAATAGTACTTCTCCCTTCGTGCTTCTCCTTCTCTGGTAAAAAAAACAAAAACAAAAACAACCCAACTTCATCACCTCTGGCCAACTATTTCATTCTTGCAGATTTTATTCATTTAAAAAGTTCCCAAATACATTTCTCCACCATTCAACAATATAAAATTATTCCTTAGAGACAAATGGGTAGGCTAATTTCTTCTGTTTGACCTTCCACACATACTATCCTCTGGCCATGCCCTCGCCTCCTATCACTTCACAGACAACTCTCAGGAGTCACACTGCTCCTCACTGGCTACACCACACCCTTCCCTCAGCTGACTCCATGCTTCTCACTGATCTCTCAACCTTCCTCCATTCAACTTTAAGATCCAACACAAGCCTTCCCCTTTTCAAAACCTTGTCCTTAAACACTTCCAATTGATCTGTCCCTTCCTAGCTCCTTTTGCTTTTACTGCCCACACTACACAATTGAGGCTTGATAAGCAGCCATCCCATGGTTTAAATGTCTATGCAGAACAGTTTCATAATCTATTAAATGCAATACTGCTTCCTATCACAGTTCTAATCACTCATTCCTCCACATACATACATATTCTCTCCCCAACTAAGCTCTAAGCAACCTGGGGCGGAGGTGGGGGCAGAGAAGGGGGATTTCTTAAATGCCAAACAGCAAGTAAGAAAGAACTAAGCACATAGCAGGCTCTCAATATAAATCGGATTAAGTGACGTTGAAAAAAGTATAATTCAGATATTCCTGTCTTTTAGTATTCTTGTCTTAAGTCTGAATGTGTTTACCCTTTAAGATCGTTCATTCTACATGATTACATTAAATTAATCAATAAGAGGGGCGCCTGGGTGGTTCAGTCGGTTAAGCGGCTGACTTCCACTCAGGTCATGATCTCACAGTTCATGAGTTAAAGCCCCACGTCGGGCTATGTGCTGACAGCTCAGAGCCCAGAGCCTGCTTTGGATTCTGTGTGTGTCTCTCTCTGACCCTCCCCCTGCTCACACTCTGTCTCTGTCTCAAAAGTAAATAAACATTAAAATAAACAAAGTGAAAGTAAATTAACCAACAAGAGAAATAACAAGGTAAAACTAGACATCAACTTCTTTATAGGCTTTTAAGTTTTGTTTTTTCTAATTATCAAATTAAGTCCTCAATGTAACAAATGTAAATAGCTATGAAGTGTAAAAAACTGGGAAAAAAGAAATTTTTTCTTCAATTTTTTTCTTCTTCAGAATTTTTTGAAAGTTTATTTATTTTGAGAGAGATAATCCAAAGCAGGCTCTGCACCAAGTGCAGACCCAACATGGGGCTCAATATCATGACTCTGAGATCATGACCTGAGCCCAAATCAAGAGTCAGATGCTTAACCCATTGAGCCATTCAGGTGCCCCAGAGTCCTTTCTCAGTGAACACTACTACTGACCATGCATTTATACAAACCAAAAATCTGGGATTCATCCTTAGCTCCTTCTTCACTCTCACATCTAATTGTCAATTCCATCTCTAAGTCATCTTCCAAAACTGTCTACTCTTCTCCAAACCAGCATGCCTTCACCCTACCATCCTCCAATGTATTGAGGACCAACTGAATCTCTCTCAAAGAGATCCCTACAAAATTTGTAGCCAGTTGGTTTCCTGGACTGAATAGTTCAGTCCTCTTCTAATCCATCTATTTTTTTTTTTTTTTTTTTTTTTAGGAGGAGGAGGGCAGAGAGAGAGAGAGAGAGAGAGAGAGAGAGAGAGAGAGAGAGAATCCTAAGCAGGCTCTGTGCTGTCAGTGCAATGCAGAGCCCAATGCAGGCTTGAACCCACGAACCACGAGATCATGACCTAAGCTGAACCCAAGAGTCAGATGCTTAACTGACTGAGCCACCCAGGCACCCCCTGATCCATCTTTTGATAACTGCTATCTGAATGAGCCTTTTAAGAATTATATATCATAATTTAACATTTTAAGATGATTTGTCACTTCTCTTCTTTAAAGTTTATAACCTAGCCCCTTGCTTCCTCTCCAGCTACACAGTAAGGGCATTCTACTCTGTTCTAGATGCTCTGGCCATACTTTTCATTCCTGGCTCCAGTCTATTACTTTTTACTAGTACAGCTTTAGAGCATATCATATCAAATGGGACAAATTTTCCATCATTCAAGTTCTTTCCCCCCATATTAGCTATTCTCAACTATGTGTATTCCATATGTATGTAATTATTATGTATATATATCCTCAACTGTATGTCCTTCCAGGTAAATTTTAGGATCACTTTGCCAAATTCCATCTACTATTCTCTAAAAACAATAAATTCAAGGGGCGCCTGGGTGGCTCAATTGGTTAAGCATCCAACTTCGGCTCAGGTCATGATCTCACGGTTGGTGAGTTCAAGCCCCACATATAAACTCTCTGTTGTCAGCACAGATCCTGCTTTGGGTCCTCTGTCCCCCTCTCTCTCTGCCCCTCTCCCATGTGCTCTCTCTCAAAAACAGATAAACATTTTTAAAAACCACAATAAATTCAAGTGACATTGACTACAGCAAAATCTATCTCTTGAGACATAGTTAGATTGTCTTTTAACCCAACAGGGGTCATTTTTGTATTTCTGATTCAGTTATTATTCTATACATTGCAGTCAGCTTCTCAACGCCTTTCCTAGTTTGTTTTTGCTTTCGAATTCTGTTCATTCATTCTGAATGGGAAGAGACCTACTAAGAAGTGTAGTGTTCAATTACTGTTCACTGTCTATTTGTTAATGAACAACTTCTCCCTCCCTGATCTGAGAGTTCTGAGAGATTTCAGTTCGAAGAGTTCTAACTTGAAAACAAGTTGATAAGGTCCCTACTATGGTTGCAAGCAACCTCTTCTTCTGGAGGGTCAGCTGGAAGGAGTGGTAATCACTGTCTGTCCAAATGAGTCAGATGTAATCTGTGATTTTTGGTTCAACTATAGACTTTGAAAGACCGTGCCACAATTCACGCCCTTACTTTCACTTTTTCTTATATATTTATAAACTCCAGGATATAATTTACCATCCAGTTTCCTTTCCTAACCACTATCTACATATTGGGAATCGTTTGGTGAGCAAAGGTAAAAAGGAAAAACATGATGAGGACAAACAACCAGCTGTTAAACTCTGGCTGGCTCAGATCACCCCCTTGTGTTTTAGAGATAGTATTTACTTTTGTTAGTCCAATGCTTCCCAGTGCATAATATGTATGCCATGGACAACTGTAGGTGAAAAAATAATAAACTTTTAAACAGTTTTTATTTAATAGTTATAGTTTGTTTATTTAAATTCTATTATTGAAAACACCATACTGATTTTCCATTTACTGAATATAAAATTTCCTCTTTTAATAAAATGAGAATTCAAAATGAAGTAAACATTTTTCTTATTTTCTAAGGGGCCTTCCAGACTGTACCATTTCAGGAGTAGGATACATTTAGCCTAAGGATATGTATCTCATCCCATCTCCACTAATGCTAATAATAATAAAAATTGCCTCCAGAGTAGTGAAGACATATGCTTATCACGGTGCTGTTGTCAGGGTTGGTTTTGTATTTCATTGGTATTTAAGATAAACTTGGGAGGGAACATTTAGATGGAGTAGTAGCCGTGGTCTCCCTTCACTCCATCCAGATGCTAACCTTGTCCCTTTCTTAAATCTTGACAAGGAAAAGTCTAAACGTCCTTGGATAGTAAATAGTATTACGTATTCGGAACTAGTTGACCATTGCTACAAGTAGTATTGTGAAGTGATTAAGAGAGCAAATTCTAGAGGCAGACTGCCTGGGTCTGAATCCTAGCCCAGTGAATACTTCCTAAATGACCTGCGGAAAAATCAATCTCTGTGTGCCTCATCTATATGCATCTCTGTGTGCACATCTATGATGTGCCATCATGTTTCCTCATCTATAACATGGGGATTCTGTAAAATTGAGATGTGATGGAATATACTTCATTGGATTTTGTGAGTATTGAGTTAATGCTTAGAACAGTACTTCTTCTATACTAAAAATTGTTATAGCTGTTGAGTATTTTATGTGTCCAGCACCATAAAAAATGCTTTATACGTATTTCACACATTGAAAAATGAAACTAGGGGCGCCTGGGTGGCGCAGTCGGTTAAGCGTCCGACTTCAGCCAGGTCACGATCTCGCGGTCCGTGAGTTCGAGCCCCGCGTCGGGCTCTGGGCTGATGGCTCGGAGCCTGGAGCCTGTTTCTGATTCTGTGTCTCCCTCTCTCTCTGCCCCTCCCCCGTTCATGCTCGGTCTCTCTCTGTCCCAAATAAATAAAAAAAAAAAAAAAAAAAGAAAAATGAAACTAATCTTTGAGAACCATATAAAAACATAAGAAATGGCCCACTTAATTTTTGTAAATGGAACTTACTTTTGCTTTAAAACTGCTCTCAGAGCATCCTTCTGTCCCATGGTGTACCGAGAAATAAAGATGTCATTTGCTGCAAAATTGAGACACAAAATATACTTCAGATTCCTAAAAATTTGTTAAATTTTAATAAAGCTACCAAAAAAAAGCTTTTTAAGAATGCTTAGGAATTCAGCAATAAGATTTCTTAATTTTAAAAAATGTGAGTAGTAGCCGTGATCTACTAAATGACTACTAAATGACTGATTAATAATAGTCATAACCCGGGGCACCTGGGTGGCTAAGTCAGTTAAGCATCTGACTTCAGCTCAGGTCATGATCTCGTGGTTCATGGGTTCATTGGGCTCTGTGCTGACAGCTCGGAGCCTGGAGACTGCTTTGGATTCAGTGTCTCCCTCTCTCTCTGCTCCTCCCCTGCTCACACTCTGTGTCTCTCTCAAAAATAAATAAACATTAAAAAATATTTTTTTCAAATAGTCATAACCCTAGACCCTAGGGGAAAAAATATAATAAAAACACATGAGGCCAAATTGGAGCCATTTGCTCAAATTCAAAAGAGAAAACTGTGGATAAAAATAAAACTACATAAAAAATGTCACTACATTAATTTCTTCAAAGCATATTTTTAATTTTTTAATCTATTATCTTACCAGACTATTCAAAACTTAAATTCAGAATTTATAAATTCTTTTAAGTACTTAATCCCGAATTTATGCAATAGGTTAGTAATAAAAACATTACCATTACCACTGCAAACCTTTTTCTGGATTTTAAAGATTCCACTACTAGCCTAATTTGGAAGGAAAAACTAATTAAAATGAAATAATCAAAATAATAAGAAAAAAATGGGGGCGCCTGGGTGGCTCAGTCGGTTAAGCGGCTGACTTCAGCTCAGGTCATGATCTCGTGGTCCGTGAGTTCGAGCCCCGCGTCAGGCTCTGTGCTGACAGCTCAGAGCCTGGAGCCTGTTTCAGATTCTGTGTCTCCCTCTTTCTGACCCTCCCTCGTTCATGCTTTGTCTCTGTCTCAAAAATAAATAAACATTTAAAAAAATTTAAAAAATAATAAGAAGAAAAAAATGTAAGTTTATTTAATAAGTATCTTTTAAAAAAATCAATGAACATCTTAAAAGCTAAAAACCTAAAATCTTATCCTTATAAAGAAACTCCTGACACATACAACACAGATGAGCCATGAAGACCTGCTACCTGAAATAAGTCAATCATAAAACTAGAGGAGGGGGGGGCGCCTGGGTGGCTCAGTCAGTTGAGCGACCGACTTGGGCTCAGGTCATGATCTTGCAGCTCATGAGTTCAAGCCCCGCGTCAGGCTCTGTGCTGACAGCTCGGAGCCTGGAGCGTGCTTCAGATACTGTGTCTCCCCCTCTCTGCCCCTAACCCACTCGCATTCTGTCTCTGTCTCTCTCAAAAATAAATAAACATTAAAAAAAAAAAAAAAACTAGAGCAGGGGGAAATGGAGAGTTAGTGTTTAATGAGTACAGAGTTTCAACCGGGGAAGATGAAAAAGTTCTGGAAATGGATGGTGGTGATAACTGCATAATGTGAATGTATCTAATGCCACAGAACTGTACACTTAAACAAAAGAGAGAAAAAGAGCTAGATTCTGTTATGTGTATTTTACAAGGGGAAAAAAAAAGGAAAAGCAAATCTATCCTTTTACCTTTTTGTCTGTTGCTCTCTTCCAGTTTATCCACAGGCAACCCCTGCACTGCAACGTCTTTAGGAAAATCCTTTGGGATGTGAAAGGAAGAAATGAAAGGCTAAGATATCTTTATGATTTATTACTCATCAAGTAGCATTTACTAGCTATGTGACTACTATGTTCTAGGAGGGCAGGATTGTGTGCTTTTATAGACTTAATTCCCAGAACCACTGCAATGCTTAGGTACCTTGAAGGTACTCGAGGATCAGCTGAATGAGCAAGTAAATGAACAAGCAAGCAACTGTGGCCCTGAAATTCATACTCAAATATCCATTTGCCACTTCTAGCAGAGAGAGTCATTTAACAATTCAGTTGCTACAGTTTAATGTGAAAATCTGATTCACTGTGAGTCAAAAGGAGTACATAAGGATGGCCAACACATAAAACAACATCACAAACTAATCACAGCATTCTTTATCACTGAGCTCAAATATGGTCTCAGAAGGCTTCTCTACTGGCAACTAGCTTTCTGTTCACATGTGTAACCCTAGTCTTCATCTTTAAGATTCTATTCAGTGCTAAGACACCATGACTTTTTGAGTACTAGGTTCATTCAACATTGCTCTTCACCTTCCTTAGACACATCTCTTTTTTTTTCCTGGTAAGCAGAAAAGGGTAAAGAGAAAATCATTAAAAGAAAGTGATCCCCTGACAACAGGTATTAACTTCCTAAAAAATAGTTAATGAGGGGCACCTGGGTGGCTCAGTCAGTTGAGCATTCCACTTCAGCTACTATCATGATCTCACATCTCATGGTTCATGAGTTGGAGCCCAACATCAGGCTCACTGCTGTCAGTGTAGAGCCCGCTTTGAATCCTCTGTCCCCACCTCTCTCTCTGCCCCTCCCCTGCTCATGCTCTCTCTCTCTAAAATAAATAAAACATTAAAAAAAATAGTCAACGAGGTTAACAATACAATAGAATACAGTATCTGGGGAATTAATATAAAGGCCTCCTACAAATGAGTAAGAAGCATGGCATATAAATATGTAATTCACAAAAGAAGAAGGCAATATACATGAAAAAAACTTCTCCTTCAGTAATAATAAAAGAATGCCTTCTTAACCTATCAAAATGGCAACTTTTTTTTGGTCTACTTTTAATGCCCTGTATTGGTAAAGCTGGGGAAAAATAATACCACTAATTCTGCTCATGATCTTGCTGAATAATGTATATTGATACAGTCTTTCTAGAGGCAATTTAGAAACATTTCAAGAAGTGTGCATATCCTTTGATTTAATAATTTTACATCCAGAAATTAATCCTAATGAAATGACCTGAAATATACACCAGAATGTAAATCACATGGTTGTTTATATTATCAAAAATTGGGGGAAAAAACTTAATGTAAAATGACAGGAACATGAACAAATAAATTATGGTACACATACACTGAAATTCTATGAACCCATTAAAGTTTCTAGGGAAAAAAAAATCAATGGCATGGAAAAATATCCTTAATACTACCTAATAATAAAACAGTATGGTCCTATTTCATAAAACATGAAGGCAACAGTTGTTGACTTCAGCTACAGAATTTCTTCTTTCCTTTTTCTCTTTGTATTTTCTACAATGAATTTTAAAGTTTTTGTTTTCTTTCTACTCATGTGCAAGGACTGGCCCAAACAGGAATAGGGATATCTACTTTCTGGTAGTGTAGAGAAATACATATGAATAAAAGATAATGAATAAGCTTATAAATATGAGCATATCAGGCACAAACTCCTTTAGTTTCCTCATTAAAATAGCTTGATCAAGTCAATCCACACTGTAATCTTAGCACTCATTTATGAAACAAAAATGTGATACAAAAACAAACTACAGGTTGTATTCAAGAAAAAATGATAATGAACTGGATTTACTTTGCAGGCGTATTTTACCTTAAGCAATCTACACAAAACAAGCTTTGAGTCCATATTAAATCTAATGGAATCCTAATCATCTTCCAAAGATCATCGATTTATTTTCAATTATATAATAATAGCATATCCATGCATCTGGGAAATTATTTAGATGATGGAATTCAAAGACCATTAATCATTAAAAAAGGTCTGCTCAAAAAAGAACCAAAGAATACCAACCCAAAGGCTAGGCATTGACTCAAGGACCAGGTGCAGCACATAATTATACGTTTTTATTGTGAGTGTTTTACAAAGTTGATAAGTAAACAACTTTAATTTCATTCTTACCAGGAATGAATTTCAATTTTCAAAATATTATATTGTGAAACTCTCTTCTTTAAAGACTTGTTTAATGGACAATTTATAGTCAACATTATGATTGGTGATCAAAATCTAATTAGATTGCATGAACAAAATATATTTATCATCAAATATTTTCAGGATTATAAAGGTAAAGATGAGAATTTCATGTTTTTTTTTTTTTAATTTTTTTTTTTAACGTTTATTTATTTTTGAGACAGAGAGAAACAGAGCATGAACGGGGGAGGGTCAGAGAGAGAGGGAGACACAGAATCCGAAACAGGCTCCAGGATCTGAGCAGTCAGCACAGAGCCCGATGCGGGGCTCGAACTCACGGAGCGCGAGATCATGACCTGAGCCGAAGTCGGACGCTTAACCGACTGAGCCACCCAGGTGCCCCCATGTTATTATTTTTTAAAGACCGCTCAAAAAAACCACACATAAAACCTCACAATAGCTTGAATGATATATAATCACACCTCACTTTTTAAAAATGATGTTCCTACTGTTTCTTTGCCTTTACCTAACAGTAAGTTAAGTCTCTAGTTTAGAATATGTTTTCCTTAGCTCAGAGCAGAGCTTCTTTTCAGTTACAGTATTTCTCTCAGTGTTCAACATCTTAATAACTAGTATTTTTTATTCTATGGAAGATTGTTTAATGTCTCAATGCTATTCAAGTTGCAACTGTAGTATGTAAAACATTTCTTTGTAAATGAAATTTAAGCAAAAACAAGGCCTGTTGCTCATCAAACATAATTTAAGAATACATTACTTAACAATACTGAAAAGTTTAACATGAATGGAATTACAAATTCTTTTGCTTACGCTTTCCAACACAGTAGAATTTTCTAGTGGAGGCTGCAGATAATTTCTAGCAGAAGTCAAGTCTGATGAACCTAACAAAACAAAGGAATCAATTTGAGTGATTTTAAAATCAGAACCTTTTCCTTTAAAAACTGTACAAGTATGATTCAAGAACTGTCAACTCCATATTAATGCAAAATCTATACTGGAAGGCACTTTTCATGCAAACAAACTTAAGATGTAATTAACATATATTCTGATGAAAGTTTTACAGTTGATATTTAGGAAAATAAGGGTCAGTACTGACAATCAAGTGGGATAAATATGTTTTAAAATATATCGTTACACTGTTGGATTTAGACAAAGCATGGGTAGAATCATTAGCCAGGAATAAAATATGTACATGATATAAAAGCAAGACTATTATGTCATACCCTCCCTCCCAAAAAAGCAGCATTATATAAGCATTTTTTTTTGTTTTTGCACATATATTTATTAATTTGATCTTTACAATTATCAGTGAAATGGGCAAAGCATATGTCTTCTTCATTTTCACTGAACTCCAGACAGGTTAAGTGAATTGAAATACGGAAGCCATCAAGAGGCAGAAGTTAACGCTTTTCTACATGCCAAATTGAATAACACTATCCAAACAGAAGGTAGAGCATTTGGTAAAAACCGCTATTGATGAACAGTAAGCACATCATACTAGTTAAGTGTGTCCACCACAGATGTGAACAAGAACAATGTGCAAAAACCACACAAAGAAAAAACACAATGGGAAATGTTTCATTCATTCCACCTATTCGATATGATATATAGATTAGACTGACTATGCTAGCCATTTCCCCATGGAAAGGGGTCAGCTTTCAAACATCTATACAAACTAGATGTATCTTATGTTTGAGAATTTAAACATATAAAATCCTCTAAATTCTGAAACGCAAAAAACGAAATGAAAATAAAGACTAAAGATTTACAAAAGTGAGAACTATTCGGAGTCACATACCACATAACGTTCCCTTCAAGCTAGCCTCGGTTCTAACAGGAAGACGTTTATTTGCAGACAACACTGGAGGAACACAGGGCAACTCATCTTTGAGCAAAACCGAATAATCTCCCTGATTTGGAGAAACTACCTCACGAAGTCTCCTCGCTGGTATTTTAACCCTTTTTTTCTTTTCCAGACTAAACTCAGAGCCTTTCATATTTTGCAACAAAACTAGTCCCACAGTTCTGAATAGAATTTCTTCTAGGTCCGTAAAACTTCAAAACAAAATTTTCACCGCTTTGGGGACTTTGGGGAGAAGGAACGAAGGAGCAGTATGATAAACAAAATGTGAATTTCAAGTGATTTTAAAACATCCAGTCATCAACCTGTAAATAAATCAATGTCTAAATAGACTATACAAAAAGCTAGAAATTTCAATTTGGTATTTAATCCAGGATTAGAGACTACTAGAACACCATATTTACCCATTAATCCCACTCAGTCCACTAATGCATACACCAGGGAATCTGAGAGTAGGGATGGTAAGAGGCCGCGTGAGCAACAATAACCATAACGACACTCCCCAAACCTAGAACTGGCAGTGCAAAACCAAACAGATAGTGTTAAGATTCGTTGGTGGGACTCAAGCAAAACTGAAATGCTTTAAAATCACCCATATAAGAAGCTTAATAGTTGTCTTCCGCCAGAGTTTTACACACTCCTCCAGATGCAACCATCGGACACCTAAATTCACCCCTCCCAGTCAGCCGAACGCTCGGCGACCGCGCAGTCACAGGTATAATCCGACAACAGCTTCAGCTGCCCGCGAGTCAACGTCCACTTCCCTTTAAGCCGGCCCCCTGAGACTCAACACGCATGCGCGCCAAGATAGTCATCCAAAACAACCAACGAAAAAGCAGAAAGCTCTCGGGTGTTCGTCCATCCCTCTCCGGGTGGAAACAAACTCCCAGTGTAAAAGGCTTAAGAACGTGTGAATTTGGTCGTTTTTGTTTTGTTTCTTGTTTCTTTTAAGACACTACACTGCCCCCACGAGATTTAAATGTTGAATAAAACTCGAAATTCCCATCGAAGGCCCGCACAGATCCCGACCTAGTTGGAAATACCACTCCTGTTGCTTAGGGACTGTTTACAGTGTAGCTCCTGGAGACCGTTAGGGACGCGGGATTAAGTAAGTAAGTTTTACAAAAACTTTCGACTGATTCGGGTTATTGTTGGCCTGGAAGTCAGGAAAAGAGAGCACTGACAAAGCATACAACTACAAAACTTAATCACCAAAGGATTTTAGAATTCACTGGGGATAGCGGCTTTCCCTCTAGAGTTCTTGCGTTATAACGAATCCGCGTCGAAAAGTCTAAGGGCTATTTGACATCGCCTCTCCCACGTGTTCTCTTCCATCCTGCGGCTGCGGCGCCCGCCCTGACCCAGACCCTCCGCCCCTAGACTGGACTGGCAGCGCAGCCCCCCACCCTCGCACTGGTGTCGGATGCGAGAGCCTGTGCTTAAGTATGGTCTCTTTTCTCTGCCCTTAGAATCCCGGGTTCCCAGGCGGGGGGCGGGAGACTACGCTCCGGAAGGGTGGAAGGGGTCTCTGGAGGAGGCCTCCGCATGTACTTGGGACTGTGGGGAGGAGGGGGGAGGGTTGCGGAGACTTCGTCCCCAGAGCAGGTTTGGGACCTTCCCGGGGACCTTCTCGTGCTACCGGGGTGAGGGTCGGAATTTGAGGCCCTGAGCCTCCTCCAGCCCGGGTTTGGGGAGTCAGTGTCTTGTTTTGGAACAGTGAGTGAGATTGTAAAGCATCCACGCAGTGACCTTGAGCTGACAGGCAAGAGACCCTCTTTTTAACTGAAAAATCTTCTCTACAGACAGAATACCATGGACAAACATCCCTTATCTGATTTGCTAATTTTTGAGAACGCACTATTTAGACGTTTCCTTTTACGCATTACTAAAGGTTTTTAAAGCGATTAATCAAAGCAAGAAGTGTAATCTGTAAAAGCTAAATAGCAGAGTTTCTTTATTTTTACATCTCCGCTGTCTACTTTCATAGAAAAATCCCTAGGATTAAAGGGGACCTTAAGGGCTCAGCTTTGGAGAACCTTTTAATTATTCTTAAGAAGTTTCTGTAATTATTTATTTCAGTTACATTTCTCTCTTCATAAATGGGCTCTAAGGTACCTGTTTGTCCACAATTTGTTTTAATGTAGGTGAATTAAAAGATTGACAGTGTCAGAGACTTTGAAGATGACTTAATTCCCTTATTTTCTAGGTGAAGCTTAAATATTAAAAAGTGACCTTTCCCCTGCAGTCTACAAGGTGTGACCATAGGCATAGAAACTTATTAAAATGTCTTGGATAAATGATTTGATTTGGATCTTACAAACCCTTTTGTATCAGACCTGAAACCCAAGTAGTCTTGCCCCCATCTAGTCTAACTCATGGGCTTATGTTTCAGGCCTGGAAGCCATGCTTTAAACCCAAAAGCAATAATCTTTCAAAAGTAATTTCTGCTCTGCTTAATAGTAAGTTGAGTTAGGGTTGCCAGTTAATCGGACATAACTTCCTAAACCTGCTCAGATGTGGCAGAGTCCTATTTTATACTCATCAGACAAGTTAGTTCAATTCAATTTAGACATCTGACCTATCAAAGACACCGACAGCCCTGAAACAAAAAACATGGCTCACAAGATTGTTTTCTTTCATTTCTTTTGTTTTGTTAACATCTTTACTTGCTTCTGGTTTCCCACTCTCCTAGCTCCATACATACCTATGTAAGTAGATACACCTTTTTTGCTGGTTTGTTTGTAAGTAAGTTTCAGACATGATGACCTTTAACCCTAATTTCTTCACCATGTATCTCCTTAAAAACAGTCTATTACAGGGGTGCCTGGGTGGCTCAGTGGGTTAAGCCTCTGACTTCCAACTTCCCCTCAGGTCCTGATCTCACAGTTTGTGGGTTCAAGTACCCCCTTGGGCTCTCTGGGCTCTGCTGTCAGCACACGGCTGGCTGGCTTTGGATCCCCTGTCTCCCCCTCTCTCTGCCCCTCCCCCACTTACAGTCTGTCTGTCTCTCTGTTTCTGTCTCAAAAATAAGAAAAAAAGAACAATCTGTTACATAGCCACAATAAGATTATCACACCTAATAAGGTAACATACTCAGATTTCTCCAATTATCCCAAAAATGTCTTTATTTTTAACTCAAATATTTTTTTTGATTCAAGGTCCGAAGTTCACACATCGCTTAGTTGTCATGACTCTTTAGTCACTTAATCTACAGCAGCCTTCTATTACTTTCTTTACGGCTTTAACTTTTTGAAAAGACTAGTCTAGGTGTCTTACAAATTGTCCCACATTGTGGATTTTCCTAATTACTCCCTCATGATCAGAATCAGATCAAACATTTTTGGCAAGAATACCACACAGCTGATATGTGTCTTTACTGGTTATGGTGGTGACTGCCAGATCTTTGCCATATAAAGGGACCATTTTTCTTTGATGAAAAGTAACTTGTGGAGATACTTTGAGACCATGGATATATCCTGTTCTCCAACTATCACCCAGTAGTTTTATCATCCATTCTTGATCCTCACTTGAATTACAAGATTACCAATTACCAGTACCAGTCATGCAGAGACCAGGGTCAGGTATTGTGGCAATGGCCGAGGACAAGGACATCAGTAGAATAACTTACTGCAAACTAAGTTTGAACAGAAGTAGAAATTTGGCTTCAGAACTGGTACAAATCTGCATAGGGTTCCAAAAAAGAAATTGCATCTCCCCTGTTAAATCCTGGTTAGTTGGGGGGGGTTTTTGTTTGTTTTTTTAATATTCAAAATTTTCTGGGAATTGTTTGTCTTGTGTTTACCTAAACATACTACCTGGGAAGATAAGGATCTTAAGTATTTTTAATACATCTCATAATACATCTGCCAAGGAATTATAACCTCAGAATAGATTGAGGAAACTAATTTCACTTATTGAAAATAATTTAGCCGTCAGAAGCTTACAATTCATCAAACAGAGCTTGAAGGGGCCTCAGCAGTCATACTGTAATCCCCTCATTTTTCAGGTAAGAAATCAGGCTTCATTGGAGACATTCAAGCAAAGGTTGGACAACTAATTTTCCAGAACAAAAAGGAAACTCATGCATCAGAAAAGGTTTGAATTGATGACTGATAAAATCTCTTTATTCTTAAGTTCCCTGGTTTTATTATATATTTTGACACAAAAACAACAGTATTGTGATCATTCCCAAGACCTAAGCCAGAGATTCTAGAACTCATCCATTCCTTCTCTCTCTAGGTTTCAGAGATATAACCATAAGGTAACCTCTGATTGAATAGTTGCCTCTACAATAACTAACATTTGCTGTAATAGCTGAAAATTAGGACTAAATCAAAGGGCAACCCCATTATTTCTACCTGTTTTCATCATCAGGTGGTGTGTGTGGCTGTTGGACTTTGTTAATCAGCATGATTTAGGATTAAATAACTGGAAAACAGAATGCTCCAAGACATGGAAGACACCAGACTAGCAAGTAAATGTGAAAATCATTCACTCCGTCATCTCCAATATTTTCTAGGAGCAAATGCCTGTAATTAAGTATATCCGTGACGACAGACAGAGACGAGCTTTGGAGATTTAGGCAGACTTGAGAAAACCAACTGTTAGCTCTTGAGTTCAGTTGTAGATCTGGGAATTGAGTAGTGGAACTATTTCTTTTCCAAATTCTCAAGAAATAGATTACTCATAATATGATAAACTTTATTTAAAGAGGAGATATATACTGTTAATGACTGTATATTACAAATAATACCAAGAAAATAATTTTTAAATAAAATTCACACCAAGAACATTTGGAGCATTCCTCATCTACACATTGGTAAAGACTTCCCAATAACAACCATCATTTGCCACCATGAGTTGTATATATACTAAGGGGCAAGTGGGGTAGAATCAGCACAGTGTTACCAGTCTCTGAAACTTAACATTTGAATATTTCAGACCTGCCTCTCTTAACTCTAGTTAAAAAGTGATTATATATGAATTTTAACCTGAAGAAATAAAAGGATAGGAGTAGGAAAAAGAACTGGATTTTGACATCACAATCTGCAAACATGCAAATTTCTAAGGTTTTTATAAGTAAGGAAATCATCTGTTTTTTTCTGTGTATAGAAACATCAATGTCTTGTACAGTGAGTTTACTGTACAACAATTCAGAAGGCTCAGTCTTATTGATGTCCTTTTGTCATTTCAGCTAGAGGCCTGTTGGTAAACCAAGCTCCATAATGCATATTTTATTGCTCTTGTATTTTTTAAAGTTCTCGTAAAACAGTGGTTTCATTTAACACCTATTTTCACAAAAGTTATTTTACCAGTTCTTGGATCATTTCAAGCTGTTTTCTGAGTGAGAAGCCAAAAGAAATTTAGTTCTGGACATTTGCTAACACTACACTGCACACTGCATCTTGCTCTTTGGCAAGGATTAGACAGCTGAGCAACCTTTTTTTTTTTATATTAAACTTTTTATTTTGAGATTATTGTAGGTTCACATGCAATTATAGGGGAAAATGCAGAGTTCCCTTGTGCCCTTTACCCACTTTTCCACAATAGTAACGTGTTACAAAATATCACATACAATATCACACCCCGGATATTGATGATACAGTCAAGATACAGAACATTTCCATTACAGAAGTCTCTTACTTCATCTTTTTATAGCAATACTTAATTCCCTCCTACCCCTGTCCCCGCCTTAACCCCTGGCAACCACTAATATATTCTCTATTTCTGTAAGTTTGTCATTTCATGAATGTTCTATATATAACATTGATCCTCACTTGAATTACAAGATGACCAATTACCAGTACCAGTCATGCAGAGACCAGGGTTATCATACAGCATATAACATTTTGGGATTGGTTTTTTTCACTCAGCATCATTCTTTGGAGATTCCTCCAATTTGTGTGCATCAATAACTCATTCCTTTTTTGAAATCTTGCCAATTGGAACGACATGGATGGACCTAGAGTGAATTTTGCTAACTGAAGTAAGTCAGAGAAAGACAAATACCGTATGATTTCACTTATGTGGATTTAAGAAACCAGGTAAACATAGGGGAAGGGGGAAAAAAAATAGGGAAATCTTAATAGACTCCTAACTATAGAGAACAAACTTAAGGTTGCTGGAGGGGTGTTGGGTGGGAGGATGGGCCAAGTGGGGGTTGGGCATTAAGGAGTACAGCTGTTGTGATGAGCACTGGGTGTTACATGTAAGTGATGAATCACTAAATTCTACTGAAAACAGTATTATAGCCTATATTTACTAGAATTTAAGTCTGAAGAAAAAACTCATTCCTTTTTATTGCTGAGTTATTCCATGGCATTGGTGTACCAATTTAACCATTCACTTACTGAAGAACATCTGGATGGTTTCCAGTTTTTGACTGTTACAAATAAAGTTTCCATAGCTATTCATGTAAAGGTTTTTGTGTGAATGTAAGTTTTCATTTCTCTGTGATAAATGCCAAAGAATACAATTACTGGGTCATTTGGTAGTTGCATGTTTAATTTTCGAAAATACTGCCAAACTGTCCACTGCAGTGACATTACAGTTTTACGTTACCACTAACTGAGTGATCCAGTTTTTCCACGTACTCACCAGAATTTGGTGTTGTCACTATAAATTTTAATAATTTATGTTTTATTAAGTTCCTGATCCATCTTGAGTTAATTTTTATATAACTCACACATAAGTGAGAGATTTCGAGGCTAAATTTTTTCCTATGGATATATAATCGCTCTAGCACCATTTGCTGAAAAGGCTATCCTTCACTTAATTGCTTTTGCACCTTTACTAAAAATTAGTTGGGCATATTTATGTAACCCTAATTCTGGGTTCTCTGTTCTGTTTCACTGAACTATGTCTACCTCTACACTCATAGCACACTATACTGATTACCGTAACTCTATAATAAGTCTTAGAATCAAGTAGACCTCCTCCCATTTTACTCGTTTTTTTAATTTGTTTTACTATTTTAATCCCTTTGGCAATATAAATTTTAAAATAAATTTGTCTGTATTTACAGGAAATTTCACTGGGACCTGATAGGAATTACATTAAGCCTGTATATTAATTCTGGGTAAATGGACATCCTTACTATGTTGAATCTTCCAATCCATGAATACAATATGTTCCTCCATTTATTTAGGTCTTTGATTCTTTTTCATCAGCATTTTATATTTTCCAGCATACAAGTGCTATACATGCTTTGTTAGATTTACCCCTAAATTTTTTAAGGTTTTTTTTTTTTTTTAATGTTTATTTATTTATTTTAGAGAGAGAAGAGCACATGAGCATGAGCGGGGGAGGGGCAGATGGAGAGGAAGCAGAGGATCCAAAGCAGGTGCTGCACTGACAGCAGTGAGCTGGTTGCAGGGCTTGGAACTCATAAACAGTGAGATCATGACTTGAGCCATAGTCGGACGCTTAACAGACTGAGGCACCCAGGCACCCCACTGCTAAATTTTTCTTGAGTGACTGTTAATGGTATTATACTTTTAATTGTCGGCATATTCATTGCAAGTATATAGAGATAGTTTTGTTTTTGTTTTTTTTTTTAATTTTTTTTTTTTTTCAATGTTTTTTATTTATTTTTGGGACAGAGAGAGACAGAGCATGAACAGGGGAGGGGCAGAGAGAGAGGGAGACACAGAATCGGAAACAGGCTCCAGGCTCCGAGCCATCAGCCCAGAGCCTGACGCGGGGCTCGAACTCACGGACCGCGAGATCGTGACCTGGCTGAAGTCGGACGCTTAACAGACTGCGCCACCCAGGCGCCCCTATAGAGATAGTTTTAAGAGTTTCTTTGTAGATCCCTTGGGATTTTCTATGTGCACAATTATCTCATCTGCAAAGAGAAACAATTTATTTTCTTCCTTTACCATCGGTATGTTTTATTTTCTTTTCTTGCTTTACTGCACTGGGTAGAACTTCCAGCAGTATATTAAGAGTAGTAAGAGCAGATCTCATGTCTTGCTCACAATCTTAGGGGAGAATATTTAGCCTTTCACTGTTACTTCTAGTTTTTTGTAGATACTCATTATGAAGTTGAAGAAGTTCTCTTTTCTTATTTTTCAAAGTTTTTTTTAATCATGAATGGGTGTTGAATTTGTCAAATGGTATTTCTGCATCAATTGATATGATCTAATGATTTTTCTCTAAATCCTGAAGCAGCCTTGTATGTCTAGAGTAAACCCACTTACTCAAGGTGAATAATTCTTTCATATATTGCTGAATTACATTTGTTATTATTTTGTCACATACTTTTATGTCTATTTGATGAGGATATTTTACTGTAATTTTATGTACGGTCTTTGGTTCTGATATCAGGATAATACAAGTTCATAAATAAGTTGTTAGATTTCTTTTTTTTTTTTTTTAATTTTTTTTAATTTACATCCAAATTAGTTAGCATATAGTGCAACAAAGATTTCAGGAGTAGATTCCCCCTTAGTGCCCCTTACCCGTTTAGCCATCCCCCCTCCAACTCCTCCAGTAACCCTCAGTTTGTTCTCCCTGTTTATGAGTCTCTTCTGTTTTGTCCCCCTCCCTGTTTTTATATTATTTTTGTTTCCCTTCCCTTACGTTCATCTGTTTTATCTCTTAAAGTCCTCATATGAGTGAAGTCATATGATTTTTGTCTTTCTTTGACTAATTTCACTTAGCATAATACCCTCAGTTCCATCCACGTAGTTGCAAATGGCATGATTTCATTCTTTCTGATTGCCAAGTAATACTCCATTGTATATGTATACCACATCTTCTTTATCCGTTCATCCATCGATGGACATTTGGGCTTTTTCCATACTTCGGCTGTTGTTGATAGTGCTGCTATAAGCATGGGGGTGCATGTGTCCCTTCAAAACAGCATACCTGTATCCCTTGGATAAATGCCTAGTAGTGCAATTGGTGGGTCGTAGGGTAGTTCTATTTTTAGTTTTTGAGGGACCTCCATGCCGTTTTCCAGAGTGGCTGCACCAGCTTGCATTCCCAAGGTTGTTAGATTTCTGTATATGGAGTTGTTTGTAGTGCTGTTACCCTTTTGATGTCTACATGGCCTATGGTAATATATCCAGTTTCATTCCTTATAATGATAATGTGATTTTTTATTAGCCTTGCTAGAGGTTTGTTATAATATTTGTTCAGAGAACCAGCTCGTTGTTTCTTTGATTATTATCTGTTGCACTTGTTTGCATTAATTTCTGCTCTTCATTATTTTGCTTTTCTTTTTCTAGGTGCTTGAAGTGAAAGTTTAGATTATTGATATGAGACCTTTACTATTCTCTAGTGAATGCCTTTAGGTGCCAGTTTTCCTTGTGGCTGATTTAGCTATGTGCCACAAATTTTGATATGTTTTGTTTTCAGTTTCATTCAGTTCAGTAATTTTTTAAAAATTTCTCTGAGACTTCCCTTTTGACCCATATATTGTTTAGAAGCAGTTTATTTTCCAGGTGCACCTGGTGGCTCAGTCAGTTGAGCGTCCGACTCTTGATTTCAGCTCAGGTCGTGATCTCACAATTCGTGAGATAGAGCCCCGCATTCGGCTCTGTGCTGACAGCATGGAGCCTGCTTGGGATTCTCTCCCTGCCCCGCCCTGCTCAAAAATAAATAAACTTTTAAAAAAAGTATTTTTTTCAAATGTTTGGAGATTTTCTTTTTGTTACTAATTTCTAGTTTGATTCTTTTGTGGTCAGAGAACACATTCTGTGTGATTTCAATTCTTTTAAAATTTGTTGAGGCTGCTTTTGTGGTCCAGAATGTTTTCTGTGGTTTCAGGAATGTGGTCCTGGTCTGTGTTTCACGGCTCTTGATAAAAATATGTATCCTTTGGTGTTGGGTAAAATGTTCTATAAATGTTGACTGATTCCTGTTGGTTGATGGTGTTGTTTTTCTATATCCTTGTAAAATTTCTGTCCAGTTCTATTAATTGTTGAGAGAGGGATATTGAAATCCCCAACTAGATCTGTTTCCTTTCAGTTCTATTAGTTTTCACTCTGTACATTGTGCAACTCTCTTGTTTGGTGCAAACTGCTGTGTTTTCTTGGTAGATTAATCCTGAACATCCCTTTCTGTCTTGTAATTTCCTTTGCTCTGACACCTACTTTGTCTGATATTAACATATGCACTATTTTCTTTTGATCGTTTGCTTGACAGATCTTTTTTCATCCTTTTTATTTTCAATCATTATATTTGAAGTAAGTTTCTGATAGATAACATATAGTTAGTCATGTTTTTTAATCCATTCTACCAATCTCTTTTAATTGATTATTGCTTATATTTAATGTAATTGTTTATTAGGGCTTAAAGTTGCTGTTTTATTTTTTGTTTTCTGTTTTTCTTGCCTTTCTGTGGATAACTTGAGTATATTTTGGAATTTCATTTTGATTTATCTATAGTATTTTTGAGTGTGTCTCCCTATGTATCTTTTTTAGTGATTGCTCTAGGTACTACATGATATATACATAGCTTATCACAGTCTAATGTGTCAACACAAGTTTCAGTAAAGTGCAGAAACTTTACCTCCTTTTACCTTCACCATTTATAATATACATTTAGAACCACATTTGACAGTCTTATAATTTTTGCTTCGAATGTAAAAAACACAATTTAGGAAACTCAAGAAGAGAAGGAAAGTGTATTGTACTTACTCACATTTGTTATTACTGTTTTTTCCCTTCTTTTTGATGTTCCAGGTCTCCTCTTATCATTTCCTTTCTGTTTAGAACTTTAATCCTTCTTTTAGGGTAGGTCAGCTGGCAACAAATTTTAGTTTCTTTCATTTGAGAATGTCTTGATTTCCCCTTCAGTCCTGAGGTATATTTTTGCTAGACACAGGTTTCTAGATTGACTGATGTCATCCTAATTGTTTTCCCCTGCAGGTGAAATGTCACTTTTTCACTTGCTGCTTTCAAAAATTTTTATCTTTAGTTTTTAGAAGTTTGGCTGTGACATCCTGATGTAGACTTCTTTGCGATTATGCTCTTTGCATTCATTCACTTCTTGAATCTATCTGTTCAGTTTATTTTGGTTATTTTATTTTTCACCTCTTGAAATTTTCATTGGGTTCTTCTAATGTCTTGTTTGTTTCAAGCATATTCATAATTGCTCATTGATGTGTTTTTTATAATAGTTTTAAAATCTTTGTCAGATAATTCTAAATCTGTCATCTCAGGGTTGGATATATATTAACTGTCTTTTTTCATTCAGTTTGAGATTTTCTTAGTTCTTGGTATGATGAGTGAATTTTTATTGTAACCTGGACATTTTACATATTGTATTATGAGGCTCCAGATCTTGTTTAAACTTTCTCTTCTAGCTGGCTCCTTTTGACACTACTCCATTAGCGGAAGTGGGGGCAGGTACTGCTAGGTGTAGAGTAGAAGTCCAGGTTTCTCACTCTGTCACTTAAGGTGTGTGGGGGCTGGTGTGCTCCTCATTACTGCCAGGGCAACTGTAGGAGTTAGGGCTCTCTAGTAGGCCTCCATTGGTATCACTCTGGCTTAGAGGGACTAGCATGTCTCATTACTGCTCCCACTGTCTCCACTGACACCAGAGGAGAGAATGTGGACTAATTACCATATGACAGTAAAGCTAGTCTTGAATCTCAAAGAGGCCTCCTTTGTTACCACCTGGAGAGGAGGGAGAAGGATACCTCATTACTGCCAATTGAGGTAGATGACCCCATTCCTCATGTGGTTTCCACTGACACCTGTTGGGGGTGAAGGGCCCTCATTAATGCCCAGGAAGGAAAGAAGTCCTTGCTTCCTAATCTCCCTTCTCTGAAGTGTAGGGGTTGGAATGCCTTATTACAGCCTAGGGAGGGTGGAAGTCTAGGCTCCCAGCTTTGGCTTAAGTTGATTGGAGGTGGGGGGAGGGGGGGGCAGGTTGGGGATGCCGGCCACAATTTTTTTGTTTGCCTGGAGTATAGCTATTATCGTTTAAAAGTTTTCTGTCTTGGGGCACCTTAAGAATCCAACTTCAGCTTGGGTCATGATGATCTCACAGTTCGTGGGTTCGAGCCCTGCATCAGGCTCTGTGCTGACAGCTCAGAGCCTGGAGCCTGCTTCAGATTCTGTGTCTCCCTCGCTGTCTGCCTCTCCCCCACCATGCTTTCTGTCTCTCAAAAATAAATAAACGTTCAAAAAAAAATTTTTTTTAAGTTTTCTGTCTTATAGGCTTCCCCTTTCCTGGCCCTTTGGCTAGAGAGGACCAGCTTTGGGGGCATGGAGGGCTTTGTGCCCATTGGCATCTGCTGACTGCTGGCTTCTTCAGCTCTAACTCTTTGCAAAAAAGAGAATTCACCACTATTTTGTTTCTCAGTTCCCAAGGGTCCTGGCCAATACACTTTCTTCTCTCCACCTTTTAGTCTCAGGTTTGTCTTATATTTAATGTCCAGGGCTTTTAGTTGTATTTAGTGAGAGGAATTGGGAAAAGCACATCTCTCACTCCATCTTCCCAGAAGCACTAGTCCTAAACTGCATTGTATGACATACTTATAGAATCCTCTGTCTCTTTGGTTAGTGGTTTTTTATAACAGCACAGTAACACCTAAAAAATTGTGACCTGCGGTAACTGTTGGTATTTTTGAGGTAGTTTATGTGGTAAAAACATATACAGTTGACCCTGAAAAACAACACAGGTATGAACTACACAGGTCCACTTTTATGCAGATTTTTTACGGTACTGTACTTTTCCTTATGATTTAACATTTTCTTTAGATTACTTTATTGTAATAATACAGTACACATAATACATATGACATACAAAACATGTCTTAAGTAGCTATGCTATCAGTAAGGCTTCCAATCAACAGTAGCCAATCAGTAGTTAAGTTTTGGGAGAGTCAGAAGTTACATGCGGATTTTTGACTGTGTGTCGGGTTGGTGCCCCTAACACACACATTGCTGAAGGGTCAACTGTATGTTGTTTACAAAGTGAAATAAAATAGGAATAAAGAGCATTCTTGTTAACGTTTTCGGTGTTTATGGAATGCTAGTTGCCTCATGTTGGGCTAACCTAAAACCTCTACTGCATTATTTGTAAGGGATATAGAGGAGGTTTAATAGCAAAGATGGTCTATATCATGTTACTGCTAAGCCAAAGATTCTCTTAAGTATAGACAATTATACTTTTTATGAATCATTACTTCAAAGAAAACTATAGGCTAGAACATCTGGAGTAGACAGTCGCCTGGTTGGCTCAGTCAGTTAAGCGTCCAACTTCGGCTCAGGTCATGATCTCATGGTTTGTGGGTTTGAGCCCTGCACTGGGCTGTGTGCTGACAGCTCAGAGCTTGGAGCCTGCTTCGGATTCTCTGTCTCCTTCTCTCTCTGCCCTCCCCACTCGTGCTCTGTCAGTCTCTGTCTCTCAAAAATAAATGTTAAAAAAATTATTTAAAAAAAAGAAGAGCAGGGGCACCTGGCTGGCTCAGTCGGTTACGTTTCTGACCTCAGCTCAGGTCATGATCCCCTGTCGCTTGAGTTCGATCCCCACGTTGGCCTCTGTGCTGACAGATCAGAGCCTGGAGCGTGTTTCAGATTCTGTGTCTCCCTTGTTCTCTGCTCCTCCCCCACTCACACTCTGTCTTTCTCAAAAATAAACAATATAAATATCTTAAAAACCAGATAGAAAAGAATGAGTACTTTCCCTTGCATATGAAAAAAATGTCAGTAATATGAACTTAAGGATAAGGAAAAAAGAGGAGTAAAGAATAAATGCAAAAGAGGAGCAGGTGTATACGTGGTTGGAAATGCTGCAATGGAATTACTACTGATTGTATTAATTAATCAAAATGAAAAAATTTTTTCATGATAGTAATGTACACTTTGTCCTGTGCTGAAATTTCCTAGTTTTATCCCCATATAAGCTTCATGAAAATTTCCTGCTTTTCACAGCCACTTTAGATATTGACAAGTCTATAAGAATGATACACACTTTTGGTTTATCATGTTTGCATTCAGTATCAGAAAACTCAAAGCTAAATACAATGCCTAGAAGTTCTGTTAGTTTACAGTATACATGGTTAGTATTTGCTTACTCTTCCCTTTTCATGCTGTTTAATTTCTACTTTTAAAAAGCTTTATTTCATATAAATCTTTCATATGAGATGTTCATCTATTGTAGAACTAGCCAGAACAGAACAAGTAAGTAATGGGATATGTTGTTATATCTGGATTAACTGAGCCTGGGCTCTCCATTTAACAATGTGAAAATCCTAGTAATTCAGAAAGGCTTTTTTGACTTATCTTCACATCTCTGTTGCCCCCAAGTTAGATCACAAGTGTCATAGGTTCAAAAGTTTCTAATAAGTCTCTGTGATTACACTTTTTGAATTACAGAATGTACAACTCCTGTACTTCCGTTAAAGTCTTTTAGAAAACTGAGTATCTTTCATTACAGTTGTTGATTTATAAATGGATGGTGCTTATGAACAATTAATAGAAGCTTTGTATTTATGTAGAGATAACAGAAGGATCGTTGTTATGATAGGTCAGAGTTACATTAGGAACCAGTGGAATAGTTATGTACTTGAAGAAGACATCAGAGATCTCTTGGTTTCCCTTAAAACTACTAGGAATGAGGCTGTGGCAAGTGACTTTGCAAGGTAGCAAAGCAAGCTGTCTTAAAACGAAATTTAGATAAACGGGGCCCACGGCCAGCATTAAAAAAATCTAAATCTAAACTATAGCGTTCCTTGTTGCCATTAATGACCTGGGAGGATGGATATAATTACATACCCCATTAGAAATTTATAAAATAAAGAATAATTTCAGGTAAACTTCGTTTCATTTCTTTTAATAACCTGTATTTGTTTTAATACCTAACTCTTCAGTGAGCCAAAAAATATTTGTTCACAGACTAACTTTTCCTTAATTTTTAAATTAGGTGACTAATAAACATATCAAAAGAATATGGCTGCACAAATACCAGAATCTGATCAGATAAAACAGGTAAGGTATTACAATTAATGAAAAAGAATTTTGCGAAAAATTTAAGGCACTTCTGGGTGCAACCATGTCAGTCAGTGATCTCACAAAATAACTTCAAATTTCATTTCCAAAAATGGATTTTAAATCATATGAAACATTTTTTTTTCAGATAATTTGACAGATAATGCAAAAAAAAATATTTAACTAGAAAATTTGACTATGTTTTATAGATCATACTCTACAGGTCATACTATACCCACCTGAGTGAAGGAAAGAATTTTTTATTTCAAGTATAACAGGGTATTTTGCCCAAATACAAAACATCAGTAATTAAAGTTTCAAAACATCTTTGTTTTAAAAAACCAAATATTAAAGAATGCTCTGATTTGTTTGTAGTTTAAAGAATTTCTTGGAACCTACAATAAACTTACAGAAACCTGCTTTTTGGACTGCGTTAAAGACTTCACAACAAGAGAAGTAAAACCTGAAGAGGTATGAAAAGCACTGCCCACTAAAAACTCTGAAAGCTTGTCATAAACAATAGAAATGAGATCCCCCTCACCATTTCGCTTGTTCCTAGTTATTACAGGAATGTGGTTTTATGTTCCATTGCTCAGAGGAACTGAAGCAGTCGAGACCCATGGCCTTGAGTTTAATGATCCCAAATTTAATATGACAGTCCTACCGTACCATGGCAGATTTTGGTTTTTTTTAGCTAAGATGCCTGAGGCTTGCTAAATTATTGTTCCATGGCAAAGATTCTTACTAATTAGCTTTCAGTCAAGATGGCCTGGCTAGAGAAACTTGACCCTGAGAATTCAGGTTAATTTTGGAAAAAGCAGAGCTTAAATTTGGTGGCTCATATTGCATAGGTGGACTCTGAAAACGTAATCCTCTCAGAAGTCGTAACTTTTAATACCCTCATCAAAACATTTATATATTGGCTGAAAGTGATATTCATTCATGCCAAGAACATGTAACTAGCAATCAGTAAGTCCTTGTTAAGTAAATGACAAAGTTTGAAAAATGCTAAGTATAATCTTGTTAAAAAGAAGTGTTGAAATTTAAGAATATTGGGAATGGAGCTTCTCATTAAAAAGGAACAAACTACTGGGCCTATGTTTTAACAATCAGAATAAGATATGCAAAAGGCAGGGACATTACTGTTGTTTTTAGTGCTTACAAACTAGTAGGCATTCAGTATATATTAATTTTTGTAAATGGATGAAACTATTAACAATTAAAAGCTATGATCACTCACTACTCAATACCATTTAGTTCTCATATATTCAAAGAAAAGAAAAGCACCCACTGGTTGTTTATGTAAAAATACATGCATTGTTTAAAAAAATTAATATTTCTGTGTTGCCTCTTGAATCTTCTCTTTTTATTTCTAGACCACCTGTTCAGAACATTGCTTACAGAAATATTTAAAAATGACACAAAGAATATCCATGAGATTTCAGGAATATCATATTCAGCAGAATGAAGCCCTGGCAGCCAAAGCAGGACTCCTTGGCCAACCACGATAGAGGAGTCCTGATGGCTGGACTTTAGATGAAACATTGCCAGCAGCTGTTGTGATGGAAATGAGGATTCATCTGATGGAATCCCCTGAAAGCAGTAGCCACCATGTTAAACTGTCATGACTGTCTGGCAAGTGGGAAACAACTAGAGAAACAAAATTGCTATTTACCATGAATAATCAAAATAGAAGGTCTTATTGTTCAATCAAAATAATAAGATGCAACATTTGTTGAGGCCTTAAGATTCAGCAGCTTGGTAACTTCATTAGATAAATAAACCATTGTTTCTTCAATTGTGACTGTTAATTTTAAAAGCAAAATAATGTGTTCAATCATGTATGAGATAGAAAAAATTTTTTATTACTAAAAGTAAAATAAATGGAAATATCACTGAGCAGTTGTTTATACTATATATAGTACCATAGTATTCTGACTGGACTGTGGATACGTTGAAATGTTTTTCAATCACGATCATCCTCCAAGTATTCCTGTTCATTCATGTCTGTCTCAAATTGCTGGTAAATACATAAAATAGTTACTTGCTAATAATTTCAATGCACAATCCTTTTCTTGCCTCCCTTCTTGCATCAGGATGGGTATTACACATTCTTATCCTAGCCATATTTTCGTATATCTTCAGGAAACATCCCATCTGAGATTACCTTGGGAATGTTTAAGAGTTGACTGTTATGCTCTAGTGAAGACTGTGTTTTGTGTTTTGTCCAAAAGCTGAGAGTCTAACAATATACAATGTATTCTCAGCTATGTCATGTGATCAATGCAATAAAAAGTGAACCGAAGTTATAGTAGTGTCTTAGAGCTAAAGGAATCCTAAAACAAATCCAAACATCTGCAGGAAAATTCTAGTTGATGCATAAGGATACCAAGCAGTTTGGAAAATGTACATAGACTAATACCTACTAATAAATGGACTTATGAATGGATTTCATTTGATACCAATCTAAACTTGCACTTAAGAGAGTACTAATTATAATTAGCCTATATGTTTACATTATCAAAGTGGTTTCTGTTTTGTCATATTATTTGAAGCCAGAAGTATTCTGCTTTGATAGTAAACTAAGGTTTTCTATATTACACCTAATTTTGAAGCTATTACATCATGTAACTAACAATACCATTTATTTTACAGGCTTCTGTTGACATTGCAGTCACTAATTGTTGTGTCTTTGAAAGTACAAAAACAAAATATTAATGCTATCTTTAATGTTGAAACATCTAGGAGACTCAACAAAATAAACAATTCATTATAGTTAAAGAAACATGAAAGAATATGCTTGTTTCCCTCATAAGGCTAGAAAGCAACCAAAAATTCAGAGATTTTACTCATTTAAAACCCTGGGCCATCCACACACAAACTGCTATTTTTATGTAATCAAGCCTAACATGGTTAATTTAGCAAAGACAATTAAGTACGTGCTCACCTGGCAAATAAGGGGAATTTTGTGCAACAGCATCTCAAATACCTTAGGAGGGAGTGTGTGTTTGAAAACCTTCAGAAGTTCCTCTGGTTGTCCACACACTAAAAGGGCATTGCTGAGATGTTCAACCCCCAATCGAAGGTCTCCTAAAACACATTGATAAGGTTTAAAGCAAAATTTTAACGTTCTTCAAAATATACCTTCCACAAATTACCAAGAAAACACCAAGTATTAAAATGAAAAAAGCATATCAAACTACAGACTATATAAACAAGCCTGCTTGGGATTCTCTTTCCGTCTTTCTTTCTCTCCCCTTCTCCCACTCTTTCTGATTCTTCCTGGTTCATGCTCTCTCAAACAAAAAGAGTAAAGACTATAAATGGGACAAATGCTGAGCTGCCAATTAGATTCACTGATCAGAGGGGCCTGGGTGGCTCAGTCGCTTAAGCATTGACTTTGATTCAGGTCATGATCTCACAGTTTGTGGGTTTGAGCCCTGCGTCAGGCTCTATGCTGACAGTTCAGAGATGAGTCTGCTTTGGATTTTGTGTCTCCTCTCTCCCTCCCCTGCTCACGCTCTGTCTCTCTCAAAAAAAATAAACATTTAAAAATTTTTGATTCACTGTGATCAAGCTGCAAGATGAATACTCTTATGATCCAAATTACTATTAAAAAGTGCACTCTTGGGAGTGTCTGGGTGGCTCAGTTAAGTGGCTGACTTTGGCTGAAGTCATAATCTTATGGTTCGCGAGTTGGAGCCCTGTGTCAGGCCCTGTGCTGACAGTGCACAGCCACGTTGGATTCTCTGTCCCCCTCTCTGCCTCTGCCCCGTTCACACTCACTCTCAAAAATAATATTTAAAAAAAAGTGCATTCTTACTTTGCATGTTCTGCAATGTGGGTTTGCAAGAAAGGGGTGTTGAGTATTTTTTAAATGTTGTGGTCCGCTGTTACTGATAGAAGATAGGTTATCTTTAACTCTACATGTGTGACTGATGAAATATAAATGAAACACCTGATGTTCTGGCTAAATAAGAATTCAAAAACAAATCCTATTATCAATGAGTTTAAAACAGGGTTTAGGGTAACATGAATTACATATATAGGGGAAGAAAAGAGATTTATGAACTTTGACTTCTAAGTAGTTTTAAAATGAGTTTTAGGATGACTGGCTGTAAAATAAGAATGAAAAGTTGTGTAATGTGGAAGTTAATCATAGAATTTTTTGTTAATGTTTGAGAGAGAGTGGGGGAGGAGAGGGAGAGAGAGAATCCTAAGCAGGCTCTGAGTAGCGCCAAGCCTGATACGGGGCTCAAACTCATGAATCGTGGGATCATGACCTGAGCTAAAATCAAGAGTCGGATGCTTAACCAACTAAGCCACCCAGGCACCCCAATCATAGAATTTGTTTGAGTGAAAACATGGAAACAGTCTCACTACTTCGTTCTAAGAAACTGAGGCAAAGATCAGTGAAATGATTTAAAGTTTCAGAACTATTTAATGCCATAATTAGTAATAGAACCTAATTTTCTGAACCTTGAGAACACAGTGTGCTTGCCTCTCAGGTGTTTCATGATTTTCCATTTGTTGGTTGAAATACTTGGTCATCTGAAGATAAAAGTGCATGACAGAAAACAATGTTGCCAGATTTGTATGAAGTTTAAACTGAAAAACCATCAGAAGAACATGACCTAACTCAGACACACAAAGCAAACCTTGCCTATATTACATGTTTTAAGAGTTAAAGGTCTTGTGTCTAGACACCTAATTTTACATTTTCAACCTAAGAAACTTTCATTGCTGGGTTTTAAGTAACTTTGTAGGCATTTAAAGAAGGTATTTCTTAGATGGAATACTGCACTAGTATTTCACTGAAAGGTTTATTTTTAAATTAATAAAATCACAGCTTTATAGACATGACACATTAAGTCAAAATACTTTGATCGTATTGAACCTTTTAAAGAAAAAGATATAATAGTGCCTCCTCTCAAATTGATAGAGCTAATGTGACACAAAATCAATTTGGTCAACTAAGTCAACCAACCAATAAATTCAAATCAGCTAATCAGAAATTTCAATCAAAATTATTGGCTCTGTGGTCCTCTGTGGACACAACCATGATGAGGACTATACTACCTGACAGCAAAGGAACGAAAATTGGGGGTGGTGGCAGAAGAAAGTGGAGAAAATGGAAAAGGTTACAGAAAACTAGGTGAAAAATCATATTAGAATGCTGGTCCTCAGTGTATTATAATAACCTAGGGACATTTTAAAAATATTGATGCCTGAGTCCCACCCCAGAAATTTTTATTTAATTGGTTTGAGGTTTGGTGGGATTTTAAGTAAGCAACCAAGATGAGAACTCCATTAGAAGTAAAATAGGGACATACATAAATAACCCTTAAATAACTAACCAATTTAGGGATTTAACAGAAATATGTTATCCTTAAGAGGTAAAACTTTTAAAACATAAGCTTGCAATTTTTGTTTTAATCATCTCAATATTTGTAACATATTCACTTCTATGACATGAAGACTCTCAAACATAAAGTGAATAAAGATGTGTCATAAAGTAACTGTTTTTAATTTATAATTCCTACTTTTCTCTCCATATTCACACTATCCCAATTCAAAAAATGTTAAAACCCAAAGATTCTATTTTAATTTCCCCCTATGTCCAAGCAGTATCCACATCTAGGAATTAATCCATATTTTGTGAGGCCCCTAGTTTATATATTGGGGGGGGGGCTTTTCTTTTAAAAGATTTTATTTTTTTAAGTAATCTCTACCCCCAACGTGGGGTCCAAACTCATGACCCGGAGATCAAGAGTCACATGCTCTACTGAATGAGGGAGCTAGGTACCCCTGGGGGGCCCTTTTAAGACAAAGAATATAAAATTTTATTTTATTTTTTTAACGTTTATTTATTTTTGAGACAGAGAGAGACAGAGCATGAACGGTCAGAGAGGGTCAGAGAGAGAGGGAGACACGGAATCTGAAACCGGCTCCAGGCTCTGAGCCGTCAGCACAGAGCCCCACGCGGGGCTTGAACTCATGGACCACGAGATCATGACTTGAGCCGAAGTCGGACACTTAACCGACTGAGCCACCCAGGTGCCCCAAGACAAAGAATATAAAAAAGAAAAAAAGGAAATAAAAAGATTATAAAATTATGAATACAAAATTGGTAGGACTCCTCCCAGAATATTCAAAAAGCCCTGTGCAAATGAAGGTCCTTAAAACTTATGCTTTACTTCCTTGTATAAAACCATTCCTGTTTAGGAGTAGCTGGGTGGCTCAGTCAGTTAAGTGTCTGACTTTGGCTCAGATAATGATGATCTCACGGTTCGTGGGTTCAAGCCCCACATCAGGCTCCGTGTTGACAGTGTGGAGCCTGCTTGGGATTCTCTCTCTGTCCCTCACCTGCTCACACTTTCTCTCTCTCAAAAATCAATGAATAAAAAAAATTACTCCTGTTTATATCATTTAAGTCAGTTCTAACTATTAATTTTGTCATTAATATTTAAGATATTTTTAGCCCACTTATAAAACTTTCTAAAAGAAAAGACTAATATTGAATATTAAAATTTCAAATTATAATGATTAATATGCAATAACTCTGAATATATTTTTCATTTCTCAAAACCTTTATCATGGTTTTAACCCATGGAATTAAAGTAAAAATCATGAGTATTGCTACCTGTTGTCCAGGATCCTGACTTTGTTTTCATAAATTCTGGAGGATGCTACCTCTTAAATGCAGGTAAAAAACAAAATTTTTTCAAAAAAGACAGTCAAAAGAGCCAAAATAGGTACAGGCACTATGATGAGAGGAAATTTGCAAAACTTGAAAGAAAGATACATAAATGGGTATAATGCTCATTTATCCAGCAACATCATTCATCCCTTACGTAAGAAGCCTAAAAGCAAATTACTTTCCTTCCCAGGGTTTAGCACCAGAACAAAGACATGATTACTATACACAATATTTATAAAATACTTACATCATCTACCATCATTTTACCTGACAATATTGTGAAGTCTTCTTAAATCTATGTGGAAATAGGTTGGGATAAATTATAATTCAAAATACAGTTCATGGCCATTAAGTCCAAGGTAGCCCCTACATACATCACTATATTAAACATACAAAAATGGTCATTTACAATGATTTATCATCAACAATAAGTAATTATTAGGGCACCTGGGTGCCTCAGTTGGGCATGTGACTTCAGCTCAGGTCATGATCTCATGGTCTGTGGGTCTGAGCCCCGCATCAGGCTCTGTGCCGACAGCTCAGAGCCTGGGGCCCGCTTTGGATTCTGTGTCTCCCTCTCTCCCTGCCCCTCCCCACTCAAGCTCTGTCTCTCTCCATCTCTCAAAAATGAATAAACGTTTAAAAAAAATTTTTTTAAGTAATTATTGGGGTGCCTGGATGGCTTAGTTGGTTAAGCATCCAACTCTTGATTTTGGCTCAGGTCATGATCTCGGGATTTGTGAGATCAAGCCCCAAGTCCGGCTCTGTGCTGACAGCACAGAGTCGGCTTGGGATTCTCTGTCTCCCTCTCTTTCTGTCCCTCCCTCACTCTTTCAAATAAATGAACTTAAAAAAATAGTAATTATTTTATTAAGAATACTCTTCAAAATGCAGGAAAATTTTTATAAAACAGTTCAAACTTTTTAAAATTTTAATTCATACAACATTTAGTAATTTGGAAAGTTCATTTGCTTAGAATTTTACCTGATGATAAATGATGTGTTAACTGTATTTGGCTTTGCTTCTCCATCTGCCCATTTCCTAGACTGCACCATCAACCTGAATGCTCAGTATAATATGGTAGGCATGAACAGTAGAATTAAGCAAAAATGCTGGGGCAGTTTCTCTTTAACTAAAAAGCAAGTTAGTTAACACAGCTAGCTAGTTAAGTTTTTTGACATACAAATACCAATCAAATATTTTTTGAACCTATATTATCAAAAGTAACCGCTTACAAAAAAATGTCTATATTCTCACCTCTGGATAACCAAAGTTCTCCCATTTGTACCTCTTGCAGAAAAAGTTCTTGCAATTTTTCATTCTTTGCTGGATCCCATACCTAAAAGATTCACGAAATATTTAGTCATGAGTAATGAATGTAAGGTATAGGGTTACTGATCAAAATTATTTAATTTTTATTAAAAAAACAAAAAAAAACTATCTTGCACCCAGTCTCTAAATCCAAAGTATGATAAACATAGTTGTTCTTTTTAATATTTAAAACAGCTCAAAATGGAGTTAACAATTTTAGGTGATTAAAAAAATACATGGCATATTGAAATTAAGTTGAGATGCTTGTAGTAACTTTCATCTATATTTGACCTAGCTTCTACGTACACATAGCGGAAGTCCTAGTGTAATTAACTACAGCAAACATAGCTTCGCATGTGGCAATTTGTTTTCTTGCCTAGGGTATTAACAGTGCTTGTAGATTTGGCAATGAGCACGACGAGCGGTTGGCGGGGCAGTGGGTGGTGGTGTTCAGAAGCACGCTATGGTTTGCGTCAGCCTGGTTCATGAAGGTAACCAGCATCGCAGGATGGCGTCATCACTGGTACCAAGCCCAGGGCTGGTCTTTAAAGGTAGGTACAGTGGACAATCCTTGACCCAAAGTATCAACTCTACTGCCAGTCACTTCAGCTCCAGTCTGGTCTATCTGGAGACTTTTTATGTTTTATGTTTGCTGTCCCCAAGAATTCTCTTTTTAGAGCGGGATGAGCTTTGTCATAACCCCAAATGGTTCTTCTTTCCTTCCTTTTCTTTCGTAAGCGATTAAAAACTACGCCCGCATGTAAGCCGGGCGCGGGCAGGCAGGCGGAAGGGCGCTCCGAAATGCCCGCTCATGGACCAGACTCGGACCCTGACGCCGAGCCAGAATCTGCACGGCGGGGAGGTTACGCACTATAACGCCACCTCGGCGTCGCTAAGCACTTCACCTGGGCGCCCCGTCCCTCAGCCTTCTGGTGCTGGGCTCTTCTTTCTGCAAACACAACCGGGCACGTGCCACTCGGGAGCCATCCCGACGCCCGCGTGCGCCCCGCGAAGCCCTCACCCAGTGGGCCGGCTCGCCGCCCGCCCGGCCGCGCCACCGCCGCAGCCGTCGCACTCACTGTCCCGCAGGCGGCGCCTGAACGCGGGGTCTCCACGCCGCTTCCGGTCGAAGTACACACAGTAGCCGAGGAAGGCGACGGCGCCACAGGCAGCCAGAGCCGCCAGGAGGCAGAGGACGGTGCGGCCGCAGGGCATCCGGCCGCCGGCGTCCAGGAGCCGAGCGTTGGGCGCGGGCCGGCGAGGGCGGGGAGCCGGCCGCCAGGGGGCGTCGGCGCGGCACCCATCCCGGCCTCGGGGCTTCCTGGGCGTCCGGCCGCAGGCTTGCGGAGCGGCGCGTCGACGCCTCGCGCCGCGGCGGGCCGAGCGAGGAGGAAACCGGGGGCTCGAGAGGACGAGCGTGCGAGGTCTCACGGCCGCCGCGTAGCCGAGCTCTGTCGGAACCAGGTCTGTCGCACTCCAAATTCGGAACCCCTTACCCAAACGCGCTCCCGTCCCTGTGCCGACGACACCCACTCAGGCACATCACAGTGTGTCAGGAATCTGGGTAGCTGGAACTGGATCCTCCGTCAGGCCCCTGTTGCCTCACCTGCGAATTGAAGTTGATTCACTTCAGTCGACTCCTAGCGCGCAGCGCTGCCCGCTGAGCACCTGAACTCTGCTAGCCCGTGCCCCCAACCTGGTCTGCCTTGTCCCCGAAAAAGAACTCGGCCATCCCACGTCCCCGACCACCTTAGCTCAATAGTGGGAGGAAAGAAGACTTTGGAAGCAATAATATTAGCCCGGGGGGGAGGGAGTGAATTTTCTGGGCTGGGCACGACAAAGGTCCCAAAGCAAAATCGGCTCTGAGAGACCCATGATACTTAACTACCCTAGATGTGTTTCCTTCTAATATTTGTTTTATTCAAACACAGCAGAAAAAAAATGGAGGTAAGACTAACCCCAAATACAGAGCTTGGATTTTTCTACTAAGCCAAAAGGAAGGCATAAGGACCTAAAGAACCAAAGGACCTAAAGAAGTAAATTACGTATCCTTCTTGTTAGGTTATTGAACTGCTGTTTACAGCTTACATTATTAGCGTATGTTCATCACTGCATGACTGCCCTCGGTCGCCAGAAGCAGCCCAGGCCCTCACAATTTAAGAGTTAGCAGGTGTAAGTCACATATAATTATTTTGTTGGGTATGGTGTGTTCCTTCCTCTGTCTTCTATTTGGGAACTCGGGCTAATGTCAAAATCTGATTGTAATCAAACAGAAGAGAGGACAACATCAGCATCCAGTGTTACTGGTGAACTGGGAAGGGTTTTTGGTTCAGAATCTTGGAGATGGGTTTAGCTCAGCTCCAAATGATCTTTTTCCAGGCTGGCTGCTCTCAATCTTCACCAAAATCAAGATAATAATATCTATCATCTCAAAAGTTTCCTCGGGCTCCGGCTCCCTTTTTAATCTCTTCTGCCCTTTGTTTCCCACTTCCCCCGCCATCTCCTGTTTTCTGTCATTATGGATTAGTTTGCATTATCTAGATCATTATGTAAATGGAATCATACAATATATAATACTCTATTGTCTGCCTTCTTTCACTCAGCATAATTATTTTGAGATGCATCTATGTTGTTTTGCCAATACTTCATTTTTATTGATAAGTAGTATTCCGTTTTATGGATATACTATAATTTGTTTAACCATTCATAACCAGTCAGCTATTGATGAACATTTGGATTGTTTCCAGGGTTTGGATATTACTGCTATAAATATTTGTATATAAGTCTTTATATGAACACATATTTCCTGTTCTCTTAAGTAGATGCCTACAGGTGAAATGGCTAGATCATACGGTAGGACTATGTTTAATTTTTAAAGAAACTGCCAAACATTTTTCCAAAATGGTTGTACCATTTTGCATTCCCACCAACAGCGTATGAGACTTTCAGTTACTTCATATCGTCGCCCACATTTGGTTGGCCAGCCTTATTAATTTTACCATTCTAGAGTGCTACCACACCAGAGTGTGGCACCACACCAGACTGCCCCATTTGTTGTAACTGATAAACCTACATTTACACATCATTGTCACCCAGAGTTTATAGTTTACGCTAGGGTACACGCTTGATGTACAAATGTATGTTTTGACAAATGTATAGTAATATGTATCCATCATCATGGTAACATGCAGAATAGTTTCACTGCCCTAAAAATCCTCTGTGCTCCACCTATCCATCCCTCCACCCCACTCCCCAGCCGGTGGCAACCACTGATCTTTTTACTGTATCGGTACTTTTACCTTTTCCAGGATATCATATACTTGGAATCATACAATGTGCAGCCTTTTCAGATTGACTTCTTTCACTTAGTAATATGCACTTACGCTTCCTTCATGTCTTTTCATGGCTGGATAGCTGACTTCTGTTAGTGCTAAATGATTCCCACTGTTTGGATATACCAAGGTTTTTCATTCACCCGCTGAAGGGCGTCTTGATTGCTTCCAAGTTTTGGCAATTATCAATCAAGCTGTTGTCAACAACTGTGTGCAGATTTTTCAGTTCCTTAGTTTTCACCTTCAGTAAATATACTAAGGAGCATGATTGCCAGATTATATGGTAACAGGTGTACTTTTATAAGGAATTAGAGGCAGCTAGACTGTCTTCCCAGGGGGCTGTTCCATTTTTGCATTCCCACCAGCAACAAATGAAAAGTTTCTGTTGTTTCACATTCTTGCCAGCATTTGCTATTGTCGGTGTTTTGGACGTTTGTATACTAATAGTGTAGATATATCTAATTGTTTTAATTTGCATTTCCCTGTTAACATATGATGTGGAGCATCTTTTCATGTGGTTATTAGCCATCTGTACTTCTTTTTTGTTTGTTGTGGACATCTGTACGTCTTTGGTGAAGTGTCTGTTAAGGTCTTTGGCCCATTTTAAAATCCAGTTGTTTTTCTTATTGTTGGATTGGAAGAGGGTTTTTTTGTTTATTTTGGATAATAGTCTGCTTTGATCTGAATGGTTGTGGACCCCTGAAATTCATGTTGTTAAAATTCTAGTCTCTAATGATGGTATTAGGAGGTGGGGGTTGGGAGAGGTGATTATATCATGAGATGGAACCTTCATGATTGAGATTAGTGCCCTCATAAAAGCGGCTCCACAGAGCAACCTAGCCTCCTTCACCCCAAAAGGCCCCCCCCCAACCATGCTGGCACCTTTACTGGACTTCCCAACCTCTAGATCTGTGAGATATAAATGTTTATAAGCCACCAAATTTATGGCATTTTTGTTATAGCAGCTCGAATGTACTAAAACAGTCCTTTGTCAGATACATCTTTTATAAATATTTTCTAGTTTGTGAGTTATCTCATTTTCTGTATGAACACTGTTTACATGTGCTTTATTGGCCATTCGTATTCTTTGATGAAGTGTATGTTCAAATCTTTAGTCTGTTTCTTTTAACTGCATTTTTAAACTTTATTTATTTATTTTGAGAGAGAGAGAAAGTGCACAGGCAGGGGAGGGGCAGAGAGAGAGAGAGAGAGAGAGAGAGAGAGAGAGAATGAATCCCAAGGAGGCTTCACGCTGCCAGTGCTGAACCAGACATGGGCCTCAAACTCCTAAACCATGAGATCATGACCTGAGCCAAAATCAAAGTCACATGCTTAACTGACTGAGCCACCCAGGCACCCCTTGCATTGTTTTTGTTTTTTAATTTTTTAATGTTTAAATTTATTTTATTTTTGAGAGAGAGACAGAGTACAAATGGGAGGGGCAGAGAGGGAGACACAAAATCTGAAGCAGGCTTCAGGCTCTGAGCTGTCAACACAGAACCCGATGTGGGGCGTGAACTCACTAACCACAAGATCATGACCTGAGTCAAAGTTGGACGCTCAACTGACTGGGCCACCTAGGTGCCCCTGCATTGTTTTTTTAATTGTTGAGTTTGAGAGTTTTTTATCTATATACTCTGGATACAAGTCCTTTATCTGATATATGCTTTGCAAATATTTTCTCCCAGGCTATTTCTTGTCTTTATTCCTTTAACAGTCTCTTTTAAAGAGCCATAGTTTTTCATTTTGATGAAGTGCATTTATCAATTTGTTCCATTTATGGATTATGCTTTTGATATTGTATCTAAGAAATCTTTTGTCAAACCCAACTAGGCATAAGGTGACAAAGATCTTCTCCTATTTTCTTTTAAACGTTTATGGTTTGGGGCACCTAGGTGGCTCAGTCAGTTGAGTATCCATCTCATAAATTCAGCTCAGGTCATGGATCCCCAGTGTCATGGGATCCAGCCCTGCATCAGGCTCCACACTGGAGCATGGAGCCTTCTTAAGATTCTCTCTCCCTCTCTCAAAAAAAACCCAAAAAGTTTATAGTTTTAGGTTTTGTGATCATTTGGAATTATTGTATATGGTGTGAGGTACGGTTCCAAGTTATTTTTTGTTGTTATTGTGTATATGGTCTTCCAGTTGTTCCAGCACCATTTTCTTTAGAAGACTATCCTTTTTTTCATTATATTGTCCTCGTGCCTTTATCAAAAACCAGTTGTCCATATATATGGGGACTTATTTCTGAACTCTATTCTGTTTCATTGTTCTATTTGTTCAAAATGCTGTTCTTAATGCTGTTTGGCTCATAATAATTCTTGAAACCAGGTACTGTTAAGCCTCCAACTTAATATTAAGAGTTGTTTTGGCTATTTTGGGTCCTTTGCATTTCCATACACATTTTATAATTAGTCTGTCAATTTCTACCAAAATAATAATAATAATAATAAAAACCCTGGGATTTTGATTGTGATTGTATTAAATTTGAAAAGCAAAGAAAATCTTAACATTAAGTTTTATGATTATGAGCAAGGTGCATCTCCTTATTTACTTAGACTTTCTTTGTTTGGCCTTAGCAATATTTTGTAGTTTTCAGTGTTAGAGGTCTTTCCCATCCTTTGTCAGATTTATCCCAACATATTTCATATTTTTGATGCAATTATAAGTGGAATTTTAAAAATTTTAATTTCTCTTTATTGCTAGTACATAAAAATGATTGATTTTTGTATATTGATCTTGAATACTGCAATCTTGCTAAACTCACCAGTTTAGATGTCTATGATCTTTTTTGTTTGTTTGTTTGTTTGTTTTTTCTTTTGCCTGAATGCTCTGGCTAGAAGCTTCAATACAGTGTTGAATAGAAATAGTGAAGAGTGGACATCCCTGTTTTATTCCTAATCTTAGAGAAAAGAATTCAGTATTTCCTCATTAAGTATGTTATTAACTGTAGGTTTTTCCTTCATTGGGTTGAGGAAATTCTCTTCTGTTTGCTGAGTTTTTTTTCAGGAATACATGTTGGATTTTGTCAGATTTTTTTCTCTATCTTACGGTTTTTTGTTTCAGTTTAATATGGTGAATTATGTTGATTTTTGAATATTAAACCAACCCTGCATTCTTGGGATAAACTCCACTTGACCCATGTTTCCTTTTAATAAGTTGTTGGATTTTACTTGCTAAAATTTTTAGAATTTTTGCGTATGTATTCATGAATGGTACTGGCCTTTAGTTTTCTTTTCTTGCAATGTCTTTGTCTGGTTTTGGTGTCAAAGTCATACTGGCCTCATTGTGTGGGTTAGAAGATTCCCTCTTCTTCAATTTTTGGAGGAGTTTAAGTAGAATTAGTATTATGTCTTCCTTAAACATTTGGTAGTATTATGTCTTTCCTTAAACTTAAAAGTGAAGATAGCTGGACCTAGGGTTTTCTTTGTGGGAAGGTTTTTTTATTTGTTTTGAGAGAGAGAGGGCAGGCTCAAGTGAGCAAGGGGCAGAGAGACAGAGAGAGAGAATCCCACGAGGGACAGAGAGAGAGAGAAGGAGAGAGAGAGAGAGAGAAGCAGGGTTCACCTGGGGCTCATGTTTTACACGAAGTGGGGCTCGAGCTCACTCAGTGTGGGACTGGAACTCATGACCTGTGAGATCATGACCTGAGCTCATGTCAGATACTTAACGACTGAGCCACCCAGGCACCCTGTGGGAAGGTTTTTAACTTCAATTCCATTTCATTCATAAATATAGGATCTAAGTTGGTGAATTCATTTGGCATAAAGATGTTTGTGATAATTCCCTTTTTATTCCTTTAATAGGTATAGGTACAATAGGTAGTGATGTCATCCCTCTCATTCCTGATATTGGTAATTTGTGTCTTTTCTGTTTCCTAATCAGTCTGGCTAGAGGTTTGTCAATTTTATTGATCATCTCAAAGAACTAGATAGTTGTCTTTTGAAATCTGTTACTGTCAAATTGCATCTATTCTAAAATTCTCCACTAGAGCAGTACATATACTGAAAGCACTTTATTGATATTTGTTGAACCAATTAATGAAAAAAAAAAAAAGAACCACTGATTTCTGCATGTAAAGTCATCTTAATACTACCACATTCTTTTAGATACCAGCCATTCCCTTGTCTCTTACTTATGTCAGTACCTTAGTACGGATAAGATATAACTGAGCAGTATCTCGAGGCTAGGTTAAATGCTTTGAGGATATATATGACCCAAGAGAGGGCTAAAGGGAAATGAAGCCGGCAGCTAGCATCAAGGAGGGAGGGAATCTTGAGACAATAAAGAAGCTGAAGACAGTGAATCAGAGAAAGTGTGATAAAACTGCATGTCAGGAATCTTGGGATATTTAACTAGCAACTTAGGATGAAAGAGTATACATTCTAACAAGAAATGATAGTCACATAACATGTAATCCAAGAATGATTACCCAAAGTCATTACAGTAAAAGTTTCAACTTAATAGCATCAGTTTCAAAAAGGTATTGAGAAATGCTCAGATGTTAGAGGAAAAGGGGTACATAAATTGGCTTAGGTAAATTATGAAAAATAGGGTTTCTGTTTATACTCCCCATTTAATATATTGGGCTGGAGGGTACCTGGGTGGCTTAATTGGTTAAGTGTCCAACTCTTGATTGATCTCATGGTCATGGTCTCATGGTTCATGAATTTGATTCCCGCATTCAGCTCTGTGCTGACAGTGTGGAACCTGCTTGGGATTCTCTCTCTCTTCCCCTCCCTCTGCTCCTCCCCCACTCACGTGTGTGCATAGGCACATATGCACGCTCTGTCAAAATAAATATATAAACTAAAAAAAAAAGAACTCTGGTTAAAGGAACCAGGAAAAGGTCATGACACACATACCTAGATAGGAAAAAGAAATCTCTCATTGCTTTCACCAGGCTAAAAACAAAACAACACTGACCTGTCTAGTCTCTGTACTAGCTAACCATAGTGACCTTGGGTTTACATGTCCCCTATATATTTGTTTTAGACATTGTTGGGGTTTTTTTGTCCAAACTGCACACACTTAAAATGCACTTCTATTAATTTTCACATATATATGTATATATGTGTGTGTGTGTGTGTGTGTGTATATATATATACACACACACCCATGAAACCATCACCACAACCAAATTAGTGAACGCATCCATAACGCCCAAAAGTTTACTTGGGCCTCTTTGTAATCCCTTACTCCTACCCTATCCACTATACATTCCTTACCAGTTTCCCAGGAAACCACTGATTTGCTTTCTATCACTATAATGTATTTTCTCAGATTTTATATAAATGGAATTATAAAGTATGTGTACTCTTTTGTCTGGCTTAAATTTCACTCAGCATAGTTATATTATCTGTTTTGTTGCCTATACATCAGTTTGTTCCTTTTTATTGCTGGGCTGTATTCCACTTTATGGATATGCAACAATTTATCCATTCATTAATTGATGGACATTTGGGTTGTTTCAAGTCTTTGCACCTACTATGTGTGCACATGCTTTCATTTCTCTTAGCTGAGTATCAACAGGTGGTTGACTGGGTCATAAGTTTAACTTTTTAAGAAATTGCCAAAATTTTTCCAAAGTACCTGTACCATTTTGTGTTCTCACCAGTAGGGTGTGAGAATTCTAGTTCCTCCACATTGTCTCCAACTCTTTCATGGAAGACAATTTGGCAATATCTGTTGAGATTAAAGCTGCACAAATACTTTGCTCCAGTGATTCCACTCGAGGAATTTATCCTATAGGTATTCTCACACATGTGTGAAAGGACATATATATAAGGCTGTTAGCTACAGCATTGTATTAAAAATTAGAACAGAGCAAAATGTCCATCATTATGGGTCCAGATAATAAATTGTGGTATGTTGGTATCTGTGTGTTGCTGTAAAAATAATCAGGAAAGCATAGTTGTTTTTGGAAGGATAACTGATAACACCGGTTGCCTCTGGGAAGGGGAAAGTAAGGCCAAAGGTAGGAGATTGTCACATAGTCTGGTGTCCTATTTTGAACCATCTGGATGTATTACCTACTCAAGCAATAGATTTAAAACTTTTTAAATGCCTCTGAAACTAAAGCAGTTATTAAAAACAATTTTAGAATCTAAACCTTTCCACTTTAGAGATAAGAAATCTGACACTTGGCAGTGGTCAAGTGATTTGCCATGTTCAAATAGTTAGCTCAGTTATAAATGAGTACTGATAAGTCCTATTAAGGAGAATCCCACACCCCATAAGTTCTCATTTTAGTCATTTAAAACGATGATGTCTTTGTTAAAAGTGCAACCATGATACCCAGGGAGCAGAAGCTTAAGACACTAACGTAATGGAACAAATACCGACTGGGGAACCAGAAATGGGCGGGGTTCCTAATTCTGCTATTTATTATTCCCTGGTTTCTTTGTAGTATTCAATTAATTAGCCATAATTTATTATTTATGTTTTATTAACATTTATTTATTTTTTGAGAGACAGAGCGTGAGCGGGGAGGGGCAGAGAGAGGGAGTCACAGACTTCAAAGCAGGCTCCAGGCTCTGAGCTGTCAGCACAGAGCCTGACACGGGCTCAAACTCGCAAATCGCAAGATCATGACCTGAGCCGAAGTTGGATGCTTAACTGACTGAGCCACCCAGGCGCCCTGAGTTAGCCATAATTTTTTTTATCCATTCTTCTGTTAATGGACATTTAAGATGTTTGGTCAGCACAAACCATTCTGCAAAGAATAGTCTAACATAAATCTCTTGGAGCATACACCGTAGATTTTCTCTAGAATATATGGAACTGTTTGGTCAAGGGGGTGTTCCCCTCATCTTTACAAATCCAAAATAGATGTATTAATTTACACCTGCACACACTACATGGGAGTTCCTATTTCTTTAAATACTTTCTAATGCTTGAGGTTGCAAGACATTAAAAAATCTGTGTGACATCATTAATCACTAAGGAGATGCAAATTAAAAAAAAAAAAAGACGCAATGAAATATCACTATACACCTATTAGATGGCAAAACAAAAAACCCCAAATGAATATATCTAATGCTGACAAGGATGTAGTGCAACTGAATTCTTGTGTATCACTGCTGGGAATGCAGAATTGTAGAGTGCACATACAATCCAGCAACCTTACTTCTAGGTGTTTCCCCAAGGGAATTGAAAACCTATGTCCATGCAAAAACCTGTATGTGTATACTACTAGTGGCTTTATTCATAATTATTAAGTGCCTTAGAAAGTTTTAAATTTCAATGGATTTAGATTTAGTTTCGGTTTTTGAGAGCAGGTTTGGATCGGGACCCAAGAGAATTTCTGAGAGCAGTTACCACTTGGTGGGAAAACTGCCCCATCAAAGGAAAACCACCAGTAAAGCCTGAGTGTGTTCACAACTGTTTTGTCAAAGCTTAGCTATTATAGGGGCAGTCTTGGAGATAATGGCTACATCAAGGAAATGGTTTAATTCTCAGAATCCCTCATGGACTGCCGAGGCACATTCATCCTTTGAAACCAAGAGAAACTTCAGAGTTTGCTATCCTCCATAAAAAGGTTCGGGGACTGAGAAAAGGTTCTCTAGAGGATAAATATGTCTTGGGATATAGTGAAAAAGAAATTACTTGCAGGATTTGCAGATAAAATATAGGATGCCCAGTTAAATTTCAATTTCAGGTAAGTAACAACTTTTACATAGGGCATACTTACACTAAAAAATTATCTGTTGTTGGTCTGAAATTCAAACTTAGCTGTGTGTCCTGTGTTTTTATTTGCTAAATCTGGCAACCTAAACTGGTGAGACTCTTGAACCACATGGTCTTATTTAATGTAACTTAGCGTTGAGAAGAAATCTAATTACTTGTGTGGAATAATCATTTATTTATGTGGAAGTTTTAAGCTTGTCGCAGAACTTTTCAAAATGAATTCTGATGATACAGATCACAAAATGAAGATAATTTCATAATTTTGTTAACTTCAAATTCTAAAATTATAAACACTGCCCTTCTTACTCTGTTTAAAAAGATATAATGGGTCTAATATGAATATATAAAAAAGTTGTTTGTGCTTAACAAGAAAAAACATCATTTGGTTTTGTAACAAAATGTAAAGACCTACAAAAAAAAATGTCTCCTGTGTGAAAACACCAAGCATATGTTAGAAATTCTGCATTAGTATAGACTCCATTGTAAGAGTCCTTCAACCTTCACTAATGATGAATGCCATCACATACCGTTGTCTTCCTGTAATGGGATAAAAATCTGTGTGTAACCATGTGGAGTAATGGAAGAGGGAAGAAGACACAAGAAGGAAAAAAATTCCATCAGTTTAAGAATATTTTGAGTTGAGAATTAGATGGTTTAACACGTCTACCCTGTTCAAATGATATTTTCACATTATTCCCTTGTGAAAAGAACCACAAAGACAACTTATAGATGTCTGACTTGTACATAAAAATCACTGGTAGAAAACAGAAACAATAGCAACTCAAAAGTAATTTTTTTCAACTTAAGTAAACATAGTTTTTGACCATCTTACCGTGTATTGGATGCTGGATCAGGCATTTTGTGGGATACGAGTATGACTAGGTACTTAAGGAACTAAACATCTGGTAGGGTAGAAAGATGCATGCATAAGTAAACACAATACAAGGCAAGTTGTCAACTAAAATAATAGGTTGAAAATGCAATCAGAGCATAAAAGGCAGTGATATTCTGGTGGTGGTAAGTCAGCAAAAACTTCATTGAAAAGTGGCTCTTGAGATGGCTCTGGACAAGTAGGGACAGAGTGGTGGGGAGAACAGAGAGCAGGAAGAGGCAGAGCTGGGCAGGTGCATGGTTTGGGTTTAAAGCAGCAAAACTGCTTTGAATACATGATGTGGGAGGAGTTATTTATAAAATGAATGTCTCTGCGTGACCTGGCTCCTGCCTCTCTCGACTCAAGTGTTTTTGCCCTGGCTCATTACCCCCTTGCCCCATGCACATGGAGCGCTTTACTCTCCCAACCTGCATCCCTAGCCAATTCATTATCCTCACTGAGGGTTTTACTGTTGCTTTCTCTGTAAAGCTTTCTCTGACCACCTTTACCTTCAAACTAGTTGGGCTCCTATATCGTATATCATGGCACCCCATACCTTAATATGTTTGTCACACGTATAGTTAAGAAATAAACATCTATCTCATTAGATTATACATTGCCTAAAGACAAGGACCTTTTTCTGTCTTGTTCACTGTTTTAACTTCTGGGCCTCGGCACAGTCCCTGGCACACAGAAGATACCTGACAAATTGTTGATGAATGAATTATGGTAATACGTTTTATGTGTGGTTGAATATAGCTTCAAATGCTTTCACAGTGTTGACAGTTCTGTTAAATTACAGGGGTTATAAGAAAGTTATATTTTAGAATTTGTAAGAAAGATATATAAGCAAATCAATAGCTTAACCCATATGGATTTCTATAACTTAAAGCAATTTCATAGAAGACAGAGTGTGTGTGTGTGTGTGTGTGTGTGTGTGTGTGCGCGCTATATACCAAAGTTCAAACATGTTTTTTTAGTGAAGGGCAGGAAAACTAGAAATACAACAAACAATAAAGGCACACAACGGAATACTGAAATAAACCTCGATAATCTTCAAATAACTTTGGAGACAGCACCTTCTATTTTAAAGAGTATCTTTATACTTTTTTAGTCACATGCAAGTGCTATCCTAAATTTAGCTAAATTCAAAATATGCCTCATATTTGAATTTAATAGTCAATATTCATTTACTTTCAGAATCCTCTCCAGCTTCAAAATAGAAGGATTTTAATAGTGTCCGTATACCCATTGAATGAATATATAATTGTGCTCTCTGCAGCAAAGTCCCAATACTTCATTACTAGATTTATATTGATTAGAAGGGATGGCATTCAAGCTGGTAACCAGTTATCTCATTTACTGAATCGTTAGTGAAGGAAATCATTAAAATATCCAACGTATGAATCTACGGTTGCCTCCAAGTTCCAACTAGATTTGAATGACACACTTTTTTCATTTTTATAATTAAGTACTAGAAACATTTTATTGTAAAGACTGATGAATATATCGAATATGCTTTGTTTTATAAAGTCTGATTTTCCAACTGTAAGATACTGGCACTTGGGAAAAAAACAATCACTTAAATGAAAACTAAAAATATAAAGCCTATGTTTAAAACATGGCCTTTATTAATACTGCCCACTGAGCTCCATTTTTATTTTACATTGAAATACTTCTGCTTTGCAAAGAAAAGACAGGAAAGTGCATTTTACAAGAGTACTTTTTTTCTTTTTAATTCTCTGCGAAAATGGAAGGAATCTGAATCACAAGTTCACAATGTGGTAAAATGAAATTAAGAAACAATGATTTCAGTAATGCTATGCCATCACTAGTGTTTGGCTCTGACTTTGTTCTTGTAAATCAGATCCTGATACACAGTCTAGAGCATCTAGGTTATTACTCTACAGCATATTAAACACAGAAAAGGAGGTTTAAAAAAAACCCCTTTCAATGTACAAACATGAATTTAAAAACTGATTTTAAAAAATCACCTTTTTACATAATGTATATGGCAAAAATGCTTTAAATACATGATTTTGGAAGAATTATTTACAAAATGTATCAGTCTGTGGAACAATTCACAGACAAAGCATACATAGTTGCTTTACTTAGTTGTTGCATCTCAACTTTGGGAGATAAGAAATTTATTCGGCAGTATAGCAAACATAAAAACTATGACAAAGTATTGTAAGGGCAACCAAAAATTTGATCCTCGAAACAGTTTAAATACTAGGACTGCCAAAGTTTCTAAACGAGGACATACTTTAATGATGCAGATGCCCATTTAGAGTCCGTGCTGTCTGAAGGACGGAGACGCGCTCCCTTCAGCGCGGGCAGAGCTGCTGGATGCAACCTCCTGTGAAAGGGACAGCTGAGAGCTATTGTCATCCAAAGAGTGAATTAACCTAGAATTTTCTTTTTTTCCATTTTATTAATATTTTAAAAAATACATAAAAATACAACATCCAATGTCTGAATAAATATATTTAACAAGTTGCAAGATAATACCTTATTTTACACAAAATTTTCAGCTTTAGAAATCTTGTTAAATAACTTCATTGTTGTTATATATTTCATTTTTGTCTTTTTGTAACAAAATAAAAACTCTGAAATTACATAGAAAAAAGACAAAATATTTTTGTCAAGGGATAAGATAGTCCACTGAAAACTTATTCACAATTCCACTGTAAACATTAATAAACATTAAAATATTTGCATAATTGTGTGCTCAAAAATCCTATAAAAAGTGGAAGACTTATTACAACTGTAGTTTTCAGTCAACTACACTTCCTTTCACAATTTATTTTGTCCCATTTACACCTTTAAACCTGGGCACACTGCTGAACATATACTTTGGCAGTTCTAAATAGCAAGTGCTTCCACAAAAATAAAAAAACAACAGCAACAATAATTAAAAAAAAACACAACATAAACCCCCTACTCACCAAGTGTTCAAATACATCTTAGTGAAAGTGCAGCAGTCACTATTCAGCTGGATAATATTTTGATGTTTATCATGTGCACTTGCTTGTCTATGATTTCTATAACGTTTGAAAGCTTTATTATACAAATTCAAATTTGCTAAGTGCCCTTTTTCTATCTTCACAAAAAATGAAAAATTAGGAAAAATTATGACAAATATGGCAGGCTGCCTAACCTTCAGTTATTAATCAGCTTATTGTTTGCAACAGAAAAGAAAAGAAAAGAGAGGGAATAGATACAATCCAGCCTGGAAAAGTATACAGGATATACTTAGCAATGTCAAACCAGTTGAGTGCTTTCTGTGGTTGTATTTCAGGGTTTTGGGATTTATGTCCATGGCAGCAAACTGCTGGGAAGGCAGAGAAAGCGTTCATCACCTGCATTCTACAGCAAGCACATTTTGTGGGGGAGATGATGACGATGGGCTCATTCCAGTGTCTGACGAAGCAGATGACATGGAGGCTCCTGCATGAGACACTGCGGAAGCCAAACAACTACATTAGACCCAAAACGATCAAAGATACCTAGCCACTGGCAAATTAGAAATATATTTACCATTCATTTCAACCAGTCCCCTTAAATGGTGCTAAAGGAATAACATCTCACAGAACTTCCTGTAACCAGCTAACCACTGGCTTCCTATCCTTATCCTGCCCGACAGACCTAATGGACACGACATTCCCACAGGCGACAGTAGTTATCTAGGTCAGGTATCAGAATCATAAGCATCGGGATGGAAGTGTAGTTGTGTGATTAGAAAAAAGTCTTCACGTGACTTTAACGTAACTCTCTAGGAGGAAATAACACAGGTTAAGGGTCACCACTCTGTGCATTTGGTACTTTGCCATTTTTTTATGTACTTTATCTTCTCTTTCTTGGCAACCCTTTCCTATCTCCTGCCAATCTGCCTAATTGTTCCTAAATAAGAATTTAGGAAAATTAAAAATTAAAATTAAAAATTTTTGTTTAAGTAGATCTCTCTCAGTGTATACATGTACTATCACTGTGACATGTAACTTGTTATTATAAATTCTAATATGCCAGAAGTCACTCAATGTCTCACTTTAATAACTCACTTCACACTAAAAAAAAACTAAGAAAACAAAAAAGGGAAGACTGTAATGAAAGAATCTTTTTTTAGTTGTGTGAAACTCCTATCACCTTTAGGAAATTTAAAGCAGGTCAGCTCTGAAGAAATTTCAATTTGTTAATTTGCTTTTCTTTTTGTGTTTAGAAGTTCTGTAAAGACTGCCTGCTATTTACAGTCTTTAAAGAAAAGGACAAACGTGGAAACCCTGATCTCCTTCCATTAGCTCCGTCTTACTTCTAGGAGTAAAGATTGCTGGACTTGGACTGGATTCAAGACCACATATAATACAACTCATCTTCTCAGAAATACATCCCCGGAGTCTCTGCATTGGCAGAAAACTCTCAATATGGGCAAGCCTGTCGGGTAATTTACCTTTTTGTAAGAGACCACCTTCCCAAAGCCCTCCCCTCGTGTACATCCTACTTCTGGAATAGTTGGCTCTCTAAGCCTGCTCTGCAGTGGTCATTCTATAGCTTTCACTCATCACCTTGGTATTTGCCTGTTTTCCTAGGTAGGATTCCTTGTTTGCTGGATCTCATGTTGTCTTCTTAGCTTTCTAGTTTCTAGTTTGGCTTCTAGTTTCTAGTGCTACCATTGAGAAATCTGACACGAGAAACCTGATGCTGTTCTGAGACCCTTTTTTTAGATATTTTATTTTAATTTTATTTATTTGAGAGAGCACACGCACGAACACAGGGGAGGGGCAGAAGGAGAGAGAGAGAGAGAGCCAGAGGGAGAGACCATCTTAAGCAGGCTCCATGCTCAGCACAGAGCCCAACTTGGGACTCGATCCCACCATGTCACAATCATGACCTGAGCGGAAATCAAGAGTGGGTCACTCAACCAACTGAGCCACCCAGGTGCCCCTAGATATGCCTTTATATGATAAAATTTTAGGATCTTCTTGTTACACATAGGATTCTGAAATTTCACAATGTGCTTTGGTGTGATTTTTCTCCCCCATTCTTTAGAGAGATTACAGTGAATTATTTCAATCTCCTAATTCATATCCTTTATTTCTGGAAATTTTTCTTATAATAGTTCTTTGATGACAGTGTCCTATGTTTACTCAGTGCTTTTTCTAGGAATTCTGTGATTCAGAAGGTGTATCTCTTGGCCAGATCCTATACTTCTCTTAGTTCTTTTCTCCTATTGTCTTTTTGACCATCTACTGGAATTTCTTTAGCTTTGCTCTCTCTTCTATTATTACATTTTTTAAATTCCTATCATATTTTTAATTTTTGAGAGATCCTTCTTGGTCCCTGAATTGTATTACTAGTATCATATTTTCGTTTCAAGACTGCAATACCTTTCCTGCGTCTGTGTCTAGCTATAGTTTGATGTTCTGGATGGGACATTGTTTTTTCCAAGGTCCTTTTTTTACTCTCATTTTCTACTTTGGTTTCTACCTTTATGTAGAAGCCTTCCTATCTGTTCTCGTGGCTTCCATATTTAAAAGGAGGATATCAAAAAGCCAACTGGAAGCTGTGCACAAGTATGCAGAGCTTTTCAGTGATGGGCAGTATACATGTACTGATTGGCAAGGATCTTGCTTTTTGGTTCAGGAACCTCCAAATGTTGGTATCTGTGTTAGTCATTCCTCTTGGGTTGAGCAGCTTCTCCAGAGGAATTCTTCAGCCTCCACCCAAGAATGAGCATAAGCTTAGTTGTCAGCTTTCAGGAAGCCAAAAGGATAAGAGTTACAGTTGGAAAAGGGATAGGAATCTCATCATTCAGTATTGTATACTTCTGCTCAAGCTCCTTATTTCTGGTTTTGCACTTAACCCTCACCTTCAGCTAAGACTGGTGTACCTGAAGTCTACAAGCCTATTCATTCCCCTCTCCCTCCAATAAGTTAATTTCTTATTTTTCTGCTAAAGCTGCAGAAAAGGGTAGTTTGTTTCACAGCATGGGACGAAAGAATCCAATTTCTCCTTCCACTTTCAACCAATCATTTTTAATCTCACATATATCCCTGCTTTCTGGGGTGATATGATATAGACTGGCTTGCTTCTTGTTTTGTCCTAATGCAAGGATAAACAAGCTTAGGTTTTTGCACTCTGCTAGGACAGTTACAGCTGTCTGTCTGCTTCTCAGCTTGTAAGAGTTAAGCTGTTGATATGTCTTGTCTACTGTGGTCTGCTGCCCCCTTATCTTGTTCTTGTGGGTAAAGGGCTTTTCTTTACTCTTATTTTATAGTGGGGCTTGGGGATGGATCTGATGTGAATATACCAATGTTTAGCTATAATTCTGTGCAGTTTTAAGGTATAGGCCAGGCATTACTCTCTCTCCAAGATTAATCCAAACTAATCTCTCCTCCCACCAAGTAGTATCACTCTTGGGGCCCTCCTCACACACTCTCCCACTAGAAGTTAAGATCTTTTGAGATCAAGGTCCGTATTTCATTCATCTCTGTACTTACCACCTGGAAGAGGGCCTAGCACATAGTGTGTATGCATTAATGTTGTTGAGCTGAACTGTTTCAATGAATGTTGTTGAGCTGCTTAGGAAATAATTTATGATCCCAACAAAATAATCTCTTTGAAGATAAGATCACATGTCCTTTAATTTTGGTGAACCTCATAATAACAGATATAGTGCCTGTTAATAGGTAGCCAATAAATGTATGTTGAGCAAAGACTGAATTTCAGAGGGAGTAACTCTTCTTAAGAACCCATCACATTTACTAAAATCACACATTTTGTAAAACAGTTCATAGTCCTTTTCAAGAATCTCATCCTGATTAATTCAGTTGTTGACTCACTCATTTCAACAATAGCACAAAGACAGCATAAGGAATCTAAAAACAACAATGTGTACTATATATATTCAAAGACTAACCTAAATCTTCAAAAATGATAGGATATATATATTTGAAAAATAGAAGGAAGAAAAATTACAATCAAATTACCTTCTCTGTCTTTCTTTTTTAATCTTTTTCTCCTCCTGTCTATGGTTGCCACTTCGGATTTCAAAGACATGTAATATTTTCTTATTTCTTGTAATTTTTCTTGGAGAAAAGAGATTCTCTCTGTACTGTTCATATTATCTAATTCATCTAAAAGGGAAAAAAAGTTAATTTGGTTTAAAAAAATTACTTAAAAGAATATGGCAGTTCCATCAAAACTCCAACTTATAAATCCTCAAAAGCTTTAATTTATGAAAACTTTTACATATTAATAGCTAAATAAGGCTCTATAAACAAGTATGACACTAATTACATTCATGAGTAAGATTTCTGCATATAACTCAAATTTCTTGTACTAAATGTATATTACTTAATGATGTATTACTTAAATGATCAGCAAATAACAAGAAAACATCAACACACAGCAACTGTGATCTATAATTATATTTATCTAAATTGTTTCTTTGTATAGATGGTTTTTTCATTTATTAGTTATTTGCAATTACCAATACTAGAAAGGGTATTTCAGTTTCAATGATATATACAAATCACCATCTTATTTTGTAACTGGAGATCTTTCAGGTTAGTATTTATCAGGTTAGTATCATGAAAAGATACAGATTTATATTTAAGTGGTAATTACTGATAAGGCAACATTTGGAAACCTACATAAATGAATTTGGTAATCATTCTTTCTCATTTTGACATTTTAAGGTAAGTACCACTTTACAATATACATTCAGGTTTTCTAAAGCTTCTTACTGAGTTGAAAGCTCCATTTATATGTTCTAGGGGATGAATTTGGATGTTTATCCCTGTGTTTATCTTTTTCTCCATCTTTGATGTGAGGGGAAATCCTTGCAGGAGATCGTGCAAGCTTCTGTGGCTTAGACACACTAAGATGCTTTACTGGTGTACATTTACTTGAATTGTCCAGGACAGGAAGATCTTCACTATCACTGCTTTGTCCTATAATAAGAAAAAATGGATTCAGAGATTATAAATGATAAAAATCTCAAATATCAAAATGCAGCAGACCCAGCAATTGCATTTTTGTAATATCCTACAGAAATAAGTGTACAAATGCACAAATTTCTTTTTTTAATGTGTATTTATTTTTGAGAAAAATAAAGAGCGTGAGCGGGGGAGGGGCAGAGAGAGAGGGAGACACAGAAACCGAAGCAGGCTCCAGGCTCTGAGGTGTCAGCACAGAGCCCAACGCAGGGCCTGAACCCACGAACCGTGAGATCATGACCTGAGCCAAAGTCTGGTGCTTAACCGACTGAGCCACCCAGGTGCCCCACAAACGCACAAATTTCTTAATAGCAAAGAAATGGGCATCTAAATGCCCACCAGTAGGAAAATGGTTAAAAATTATACACGGCTGATCACTGAACAACGTCGGGGTTAGAGGCACCGACCCCCACGCAGTCAAAAATCTACAATTACTTTTGACCCCTCCAAAACCTATTTACTAATAATAGCATGCTGTTGGCCAGAAGCCTTACTGATAACAAAGTTGAGTAACACACACTGGTATGTTATATACAACATTATATACTGTACTCTTATAACAAATTAATCTACAGAAAAAAAGTTAGAAAATCACAAGGAAAATACATTTACAGTAGTGTAAAAAATCTGTTTATAAGTGGACCTGCACAATTTAAACTTGTGTTGTTCAAGGGTCAAATATACTACTGAATACTTTGCTAAAGCGGTTAAAAAGAATTAGCTAAAGTTTATAAGAACAAAAATGGCAAAATATCCAATATATATTATTAAATGAAAACTCAAAGTTATGAAACAATATGTGTAGTATTGCCCCATTTATGTTTAAAACCAAAAACAACCCAAACTGCATAACTGAAGGACAGAAACACCTGATGTATACACATCCTTTAACATATATATGTTTGCATACATATGAATTGCATAATTGTTTGCAATTCTATCCCTCCTCACCAAATTTGTACTTAGAGATGCTTTTGCTCTTCACTTCATCATAAATTAGAATTGTTTCCTTCCTCCCCCCCCCCCCCCATCTTCTATATCCTACTTCCACCCTACTCTCTCTCAAAAGCCAACCTTGCCTTCTGACAAGGCAAGGTTGAGGGTTACCCACTCAATTTCCCAGCCTCTCCTCTATCTGTATCTGTCTTTATTGACTTTTTTTTTTGGGGGGGGGGGGGTCAAAAAGAGAGTGTTTCTGAAGACTACTCTCTTCAGCTGTACTCTTAAAACCATCCACTCCCAGCTCCCCTGGAATATCTCAACATCAATTATCCATCTTCTTTTAGCTTCAACTTCTTTTCCCAGAGTCTACCAACATGCTTATATCTTTCCCACTCTTAGAGGAGGGAAAAAGAAAACTTCCCCTTTTAGCTGGCACCTCTTTCCTTCTCTTTTAAAGTAAAATTTCTTGAAAGAAACTTTGTTATCCTGATTTCCACATCTTCTAATCACATTCCTGTGCTCTTGTTAGGGTCCCAACATTTACAACTCAACAAATCCAATCAATGTATTTAATCTTATTGCATATCCAATAGCATTTGAAACTTTTTTATTCAAACCCACCGGCATTTACTGATTTGCATTTGTCTCAGATCAGTGCCCATACAGATATCTCACATAATTCTGTTGGTCCTTTTTCTCTTTTTACATCTCTTCCACAGGAATCGCATCTTCTTACAATCCCTTTACACAACCATCTTCTAAAAACAGACTCTTCGAAGCTCCTATTTCCCTAATACTGGGTATCTCTAACCCAACATTCCCTGAATTACTTACTCTTCCAACAGCCTGCTGCTACTCCTCTATCCCATGTGTCCATTAGCCAGTCCCTCATATGTAACTAATAATGACTGAGTCCTAATGATTTCACTTCCCATCTCTTTAGTTCATTTCTTCTTGCCAAAGATTAAGCCAGATATTCTTTCCCAAAAGTAAAACTGATGATCTCCTTTCTTCCTTTTTAATCCTTTTTACTTTTTATTTTGAGACAATCTTCAAACTTAGAAAAAAGCTGTAAGAACAGTTACCAAAAAATGTTTTTCTGACCCATTTGAAGGTTAAGTTGCCCTGCCACACTTGAGTATTTGGTGTTTATTTCTTATAAACAAGAGCATTCTCCTCGTGTTATCTGCAAACTGGTCCCCAACTTAGCAGTTTATATGTCATATTTCTGAGTGTTGGAATCTGGGAGCAGCTTGGTTGAGTGATCTGGTTCAGGTAATTCTTGTGATGTGGCAGTCAAGCTTTTAGCTGAGGCTGTGGTCTCTGTAGACTTGACTAGAGCTGAAGGATATGCTTCCAAGACGGTTCACTCGCATGGCTACTACTGGCGGGAGGCCTCAGTTCCTTGCTGGCTGTTGGCAGGATAAGCTCAGTTCCTCACCATGTGGACCTCTCTATACCTGCTGTGCCGTCATGACTTGTCAGCCAACCTTCCCCAGAGCAAGTGATCCAAGGGAGAGCAAGGAGGAATCTGGAGTGCCTTTCATGACCTGTTCTCTGAAGTCCTACTCTATCACTTCATTTGTTAGAAGTGAGTCACTAAATTCAGCCCACATGCAAGGGAAGGGAATCAGGCTTTGCCTCTTGAAGAGGGGACTATCAGTAAATTTGTAGATCTGTTTTTAAAACCACCACACTCTTATAGAACCACAATACAACCATCAAAATCATGAAATGAACACAAATCTATTTTCATCATCCAATCTTCCTATCCCATACAAGTTTCTCTACTTGACCTGGTAATGTCTTTTGTAACAATAGGATCCAGGTGAGAATTATATGCTGCACTTAATTGTCATGTCTCCTAAGTCTCCTTTCATCTGGAACAGTTCCTCTTTGACTTTCATGACCTTGACAATTTCTCAAATTGCAGACCAGTTATTTTACAGAATACCCTTCAGTTTGAATTTGTTGATGGTTCCTCATGATTACATTCAGGTTATGCATCTTTGACAGGAATGTCACAGAGGTGCAGCTGTGTTCTTCTTGTATCCTGCCAGGTAGTACATGATTTCCTCTTGTCCCATTACTGGTGGGGTTCACTTTATGTGACAAACGTGATATCTGCCAGGCACAATGATGTTATTCAGTTGCCCTTGGTAATTCCTACTGCCTCTCTCTTCTCATTTCCCATCGCTCTTTCTCTCTACATCTGTATTGTCCAGCCACAGGTGGCTATGGTTCAGAAATTTTCCTTTGAAATGCCTTTGATCTTGTATAAAATTATATGCTCCTTCTGTGGAATATGTATCTACTATAACCTGGAATTTTCCTTTCAGACTTGTATGAAGGCTTATTTTAGAGATAAAACTTTAATTTGTCAAAATCAACCATGTTTATTTCTATTATATTCTATGACAGTTTTTATTCCTTATGGTACAAAAATCTTTCTCATGTAATCTGTTGATTCATACTGATTTGTTAATTTCTTCATTTATTTCCACATGAATTTCATTATCCCCCATTTTAAAAATACTATGATACTATTTAGAAATCAGGTTTTCTAGATTAAAGTAAGCCATTCCATTCAGAAATGTAAACTTAATCTGTTTTTACCACTAGAGCAAATATTACTTTTCTATTATTCAAGATCCTCAAATACATTCCTCAATATTAAACTGCTTTACATAAGAAATACAAACGAAGTAAACATAAAAAAAATAATCACAGCTATTCCAGCTCCAAATAAAATTGATCAGCCCCTTCAGATCAAAAACTAATGGGAAAATTGCTATTTTCAGAACATAATAAACCAAATTTATTTTTAAATTGACACAAATGATCAAGCCAACAAAATGCTGAAAATATTAACTAAATTTATGCTGTCTAAAGCCAGCAGTGGAAAGCACCAACCTGTTCCATTCTTTTCACTTTTGGCTACAGCACTTGTTCGCTTTGGGGTACGCTTTTGCTTTTTTGCCAATAATCCACTATTTCCATCATTTGGCCTTTTCTGACCTGAAATAAGGGGGAAGAGACGACTTGAAAAATACATATATTTTGGATACCATTAGTTTATTATAAAAGACATGGAAATTATTTACAGGATGAGAGATTTCAGTGGAATGGGCAGCTTCACATGATACCATTTCAATAATAATTTATTTCGGTCTGCATATTTTCTGAGAATGTCACCCTCTCTAAGAAACAATCCTCATCATCTAGACCTACTCTAGTGCCTCCATATTCTGAGAGAAGAACTTTACCTCCACCTTTGACGCTAAATGCTTGTTATCTCTCCACCTTTCCCTTTAGGGCCCAGTCCAACAGCTACTACTGTTGCTTGCAATACTTTTTCTTGAGAGTTTTGCAGAAGCATAATGCCTCCATTAGTTGCAGTTCTGGCTGTACTCCTTTCAACTAAAACTCGGTCAAAGGGGGAAGAAACTTTCTAAATGCCTGTCCTGCCATAATTCCGGCCGCTGCAGTTGGTCTTCTGTGCTTGAGCCACCACCGCCGCCACAAGAGCAGCTGTATTATTCACCTGTCTACTCCACATGAATTTCTCGATGTACGTTTTTTTTAAAGGCATGGGAAGGGAAAGTGGGGATGTGACGTACAAAGGAAAGAAAGAATAGGAGGGAGGGAGGGTGCGAACTTTACACATCAAGAATTCCTAAAACTCTTAACTTACTAATTTTGGGGCTGAACGTAAAGGCTGATGTTCTCCCTAGAAAGTTCTTACCCTTCTCTCTGTTCTCTCTTTCTTGAACAATTATACTACAGGTACCAGAGGCAACACTGGCTTCAAACCCATTTGCTGATTCCCTCTCACAGAGACCTTCTTGAGATTCTTCAGCAATGCTATCAACTTCAATGGTTATGTCACTCTCACTTTTTATACTTCGAGACTCATCTTGACTGAGAGTAAGTGGTGAAGCTACTGAAAAGTGATGCTGTACAACAGGAGGTAGGGCAGGTGGAATAGAAACAAGAGAGTTAGACTCAGAGTTTTCAACTACTACATCTTCAATACTGGTCTTATCCTTCTCATCCAAATCATCCAAGTCTACTTCATGGCAAACCAAGGTCTCAGGCCCAATCAGAGGCATTGCATCCTCTTCTTCTTTTAGTGGAGTATTTACAGTTTCTTCAGCTGGACTGTCAAATTTTTCACTAGTCAATTCTTGACTGCGTTGGTTGGACTCTGCGATTAATGATGGCATTTCTTCATTTTCTACTTCAAAATGTTGTTCAAAATTTAAGTTTTTCATTCCCTCAGATGCAATACAGTCACTGGTCTTTTCTTGAGATACGCTGTTTGTCATTTCCATTCCATTCTCGATTCTTGTTTTTTTCTCTGGTGATGATTGTCCCAGTAATTTCCGTTTCAACTTTTTTTCTTTTGCACACTGGTCAATTTCATCTTCAGCACTAGAGGAAAAATTTTTACTGTCTAGTGAAGAAAATTCTAGACTCTGAGCTTCTATATGAGATTCACTTCCTGCTTCATCCTGGCTAAATGATGAAATCTTTATAATTTCTAAAGAAAGATCTTTTGTCTTGCTTCGTCTTCCCTTTCCTTTAGGAGATTTTTCAGCTTCTTTCTTAACTTCTTCTCCTTGTTCCACTTTATTTCCAAAAATCTGTACTATTTGTTCATTCTCTCCAACTTCTAACTTCAGTGTTTCTAAAGGCTGCATTTGTGTCCTTTCGTTTTCTTTTAATATATGTGCAGCAATCTTTGGATTTTCTTCATCTAGTTTATCGTCATTCAAGTGTTCATTTTTTTCTAGGTCTTTAATATCAGGAGAAAGTTCTTCATTCATCAAATTCTTTTCTAAAAGGTCTTCTGTTTCACTATCAGATGAGCAAGAGTCTGCAAGAGGAAATATTACTGTATTACAAAGGTTTCTGCCTTAATTACCAATGTAATTTTAGAATAAAAATTCTACCATTCTAAATCATATACCACTGAATACTTCCCTGTAGAAATTCCTGATAAATCATACATTTGTGCCAAAAAATGGGAGGGGGTGGTAAGTTGCAAAATTAACTCCATGTAAAAACACATTACACTGAAAATATTACTATCTCAAGTCTATAAAAGAGCTAGTTTGGGCTATGAAAAAATCTCAGAAATTGGGCTATGAAAAATCCTCAGAAAATGCAAAGGACTAGTACTGAGATAGTAAGTTAATACATTAAGTGGTTTGATCTGAGGTCTAATAGATACTGATTAATAAACGTAATGGGCATTCTGTGTCTCTAGAAAGGAATATGACATTCTATTTTTAAAAATTGTGAAAAGAAGAGATGTACAAAATGAGCAGTTTGAATTCCCAAAGGTTTAAATATTCTTTTGATTTAAAGACATAAAAGTATAGGCAAGCTACCTTCTTGCAAAAGAACTCATTCTCTTTAAGTTAGAGAATTTTTTAAAATAATAAAGTAGGGCTGTGAGAATGTACAGGAACTGTAAAATATAAAAATTCTGCCCACATGGTACTCCTATTGTAAAGAAGTCCAAAAAGGCAAACTCAAATAGACACGCTTCATTTGGTGGACATCTTGCATTTGTGTGTTATGATAAGCTTCCAGTAGATGGCAGTGATGAGGACGGAGCAAGCCCTTTTCTAATTTACACACAAACACCATGTGGACTAAAGGCAGTCCTAGTTCAGAATAGCTTTTTTCTTGAAGGGAGGAAAACGTTTTGATGAGACAAGGATTTAACATTTTAAATTTCATGGGAAAACATACAAAGGTGAGAAAAAAGTTAAAAGCAAAATAAAGTATGTTCACCTATACTCATCACAAAACATGCCTATACCACGTTAGTTTGTGCGCTTTGAACACCTTGGTGTCAGCTTTGTTGAAATATCCTGCGTGAACAGCACTGAATTGTAGGAGACACTGGTGCGTGCTCTGAAGGACAGTGCAGCACACAGTAGGATGCATGACTTGTCAACCCATCTTCTTTCAAAATAGAATACTCCTACAATACTGACGAGAAAAGTATTCCAATTAAAGTAAGACATCACTCAGTCATAAGTAAACATGAGAGACTAAAATATTTATCTCAGGGGCGCCTGGATGGCTCAGTCGGTTAAGCGTCCGACTTCGGCTCAGGTCATGATCTCACGGTCCGAGGGTTCAAGCCCCGCGTCGGGCTCTGTGCTGACAGCTCAGAGCCTGGAGCCTGTTTCAGATTCTGTGTCTCCCTCTCTCTCTGACCCTCCCCCGTTCATGCTCTGTCTCTCTCTGTCTCAAAAATAAATAAACGTTAAATTTTTTTTTAAATAAAATATTTATCTCAAGTTTTGTAGTTTAAATTATATGAGATTAAAAACTTAGATGACTTTCTATGAATCTCTCACACGAGTAAAGTTTTATTGTATTATTGATTTTTTAAAAAATCAACGATCCTCAAAATTAGCACCTTCCATTCCATTTGACAGAGGTGAGCTGTCTGGCATACTGCTGCGAGCACTTCTGGTACCTGATTTTCCTTCACTGTTTGGAGTCTTAGACAAACCATATGGCATGTTTGATGAAAGGGTAGATTTTAAAGGAGGTCGTCCTCGTTTTGACTTCTGCCTCTCCTCATCCCTCTTTTCATCCTTTTCACTGTCTTCTTTATTCTGGGTAACAGCAACAAAACGTATGAGAAGGGCCGATGCCTTAGAAAAAAATGAACATTCTACCGACATTCTACTTCTCCAAGGAAAACCGTAACTCAAAAAAGGTTATATATTTTATATGTCAACTCTTAGTTCGTGCTTATAGAAAAACCAAAAACAAGTGGTTTTCTAACATAGTTATAATTATATGAATAAGATAGTCTATGGTTTGTAACACCGCAGTCCCATGGTGAAGGCCAGAGTCCATGCATTAGAGAACTGAACAACTACTCAGCACCCCTCCTTGTTCATTACTATTCCCTGAGGACAAGAAAGAGACCTACCATCAAACAGACAAAACCCTAGGTGAATTTCTACAGCACAGGCTGAAAATTGAGGGTAGGGATGTTGAGTACAACTAGCCAGCAGGTATGTGTTTTAGATTTATCTAGTACTAGCTTTCAAGACAGTTGTCTGCAAAAAAAATCCTAAAATCTGACAACCCTGAGTCTGCATCCCACAAGAGTGGTGAGTTCCATCCTCTCTTGATAAGGAATGTGTCCTCTTTTTTGTCACCATCAATCCTGTTTTACCCTTTTACTATAGACCCCCTAGAGACATTTGAGTTTGAAGCCTGTCTCCTAGGGAGTCCCTGGTTTTTATCTTTCCTTAAACAATATGGTAATGTGTTTACATTTTTTACTTTTTAGCTTCTGGGTTACCAGAGAGAAAATCACAATTACCTTAAAGAAATCAAGATGATTATTACAATGAGAAAACAAGATTTATAAAACACAGTATAATATAAATAATACCTATACTTATCATAAAGGATATGACTCTATATACATACTTTTGCTTTTTTCTTCTGTTTTTTCTTTGGTCCACCTTTGTCCAAAGGCCAGATTATCCTGTCAGCCTTCACCCATTCATCATACCTTAAAACAGAGAAAAAAATAAAACTTCACAGTAATATCTTATTTGAAATGTATGCACCAAATGAAACAGCAGTGAGAAAACTAAAGAGTTCAGTTCTACTGTTGGCAGAAACATGAAGAGCACAGGGGCTGGTGTATTGGTAACAAGTACCAGCCTGTACGAGGTGCGTTGTAAACCTGCCACCACCAGGAAAGGCAAGAAAATTTCTTAGGGTAAATGAGCAAGAAAAACCTATGCAGATTCAAGACTGTTTAAACGGCTTTTATTTTCTGTACTGAGCTTTTGTTTCCCACAGACCTGAGCTTAACAGAATAAGTTGATGTTACACTGGCATTCATTCTATTGACCAAATAATGAATGCAGAGATAAGTGAAGTGAATTCACATTTGTAACATGATCAGTTCCAGGTTTATTTATGAAGTCCTTTTCAGCTCTCTTTTCCTCCCAGAACTCTATAGCTGCTAGTATTGTTTTTTTTCTTTTGAGGTTTATTTTTGAGAGAGGGAGAGACAGAGTGTGAACAGGGGAGGGGCAGAGAGAGAGGGACATACAGAATCTGAAGCAGGCTCCAGGCTCTGAGCTGTCAGCACAGAGCCCGATGTGGGGCTAGATCTCACAAACCGTGAGATCATGACCTGAGCCAAAGTTGGATGCTTAACCAACTGAGCCACCCAGGCATCCCACATAGCTGCTAATATTTTTTTTTTTTTAATGTTTATTCATTTCTCAGAGACAGAGACAGAGCATGAGCGGGGAAGGGACAGAGAGAGAGGGAGACACAGAATCTGAAGCAGGCTCCAGGCTCTGAGCTGTCAGCACAGAGCCCGACGCGGGGCTTGAACTCACGAACTGCGAGATCATGACCTGAGCCGAAGTTGGATGCTCAACCAACTGAGCCACCCAGGCGCCCCTATAGTTGCTAATATTTCTAATAAAATTTTATTCTGAACTGTTACCTCTAAGACTGAAAAATTTTAGAGATCTTTCATTTTTTTATTAAAAATTTTTCTAAAATGTTTGTTTTTGAGAGAGACAGAGCATAAGCAGGGGAGGGGCAGAAAGAGAGGGAGATATAGAATCCAAAGCAGGCTCCAGGCTCTGAGCTGTCAGCACAGAGCCCAATGCAGGGCTCAAACTCACGAGCTGTGAGATCACGACCTGAGCCAAAGTCAGACGCTTAACCCACTGAGCCACCCAGATGCCCCAAGATCTTTCATTTCCTTTAAGTTTTTATTCTGCTTAGCTCAAATTGAAAACTCCTCATTTCCCTTATACCTTCTTCCAAAATATTGACATCACTTTTAAATTTCAACACAGTCCACATTACTAATCAGGGCAAACAAGAAACTAAACTTTCTACAACTAAATGCCAGTTCTTACATTATGTAAGTATATAGGTATTTATAGAGCTTAATCAAAATCTAAAATCTGAACACTCAGGCAAAAAACACTATAAGCAGTCCTTACTTTGAACTGCACCAGGTTAATGGAAACCATACCCTCACTGTGTAACCTAGTTACCATGGAGCTGTGCGAAGGAAGGACACAGTTCCAATATCCACATATCGGTTGACATAAGACCGTGACTTACCTGCCCTATGGTTTGAAAAAACGATCTCCTCCTGGACTAACCCAATATATTCATTTTACCAGGCTTTATTCTTACCTTATTTCATAATAATCACTCACTTGGACATTTACTGAGGGCCTACTAGCATGCCAGGCACTGTCTGGCCAGGCACATGTCTACAGTGTACACTGTAGAGAGTAATAAGAAGAAGACCCTTGCTGTCATGCAGCTTGCAGTCTGGTGTAAAAGACAGACATACAGGGGCGCCTGGGTGGCGCAGTCAGTTAAGCGTCCGACTTCAGCCAGGTCACGATCTCGCAGTCTGTGAGTTCGAGCCCCGCGTCGGGCTCTGGGCTGATGGCTCGGAGCCTGGAGCCTGTTTCCGATTCTGTGTCTCCCTCTCTCTCTGCCCCTCCCCCGTTCATGCTCTGTCTCTCTCTGTCCCAAAAATAAATAAAAAACGTTGAAAAAAAAAATTAAAAAAAAAAAAAAAAAAAGACAGACATACAGTAAAATCGAGGACAGTCTACTAAATGCAATAAGAGGGTTATTTATGTATCTGGTCCAAGGCGCAAAGGAGTAACTGCCCAGTTTCAAACTTTTACGGGACCTATCACACAACTAAGAAGCACAGGTCTGATTTAGAGTACACCTCTGATTTAGAGGCCACATGGCCTGGTCACCACAGTATGTCATGTAGGTACTCCAGTATTAATACTGCCAACCAAGGGTGGTCCCAGAATCTCTCAACTACACACCAGCACTCCCCTCACAATTGCACATGCTACCCTGTTTTAGAAACCCAACTGGATTCTCTAGGAGCTACAGTGGCTCTGTTTCCATCAGCAGACCGCAATTATACTAGCTTTGAGGAGTACAGAAGGACAATGAAAAACCATGAACCATAGCAGTAACCAGTTAGGTAACTAGTTGGGAAGATAACCAGTGAGGAAGAACGTGAGCATATAATAAAATGACTGTTGGGGCGCCGGGGTGGCTTAGTTGGTTAAGCGTCTGACTTTGGCTTAGGTCACGATCTTGCGGTTTGTGAGTTCGAGCCCTGCGTCAGGCTCTGTGTTGACAGCTCAGAACCTGGAGCCTGCTTCGGATTCTGTGTCTCCCTCTCTCTCTGCCCCTCCCCTGCTCAGTCTCACTCTGTTTCTCAAAAATGAATAAATTTTTAAAAATAAGTAAAATGACTTGAGAAAAGTCATATAGTAAAATATTAAAAAGATGAGAGTAAAGGATAGGAAGGGGACTTTCTAGAAAGATGAGCAGACCCACACAGAGTAAGAGTGGATGGCTGGAACTGAATGGAAGCAGAGAAAAATCAAAGGCTATAATGTGCTACAACTGCAAAGACAGTGACTCAGAGCTGACAAGATAGTACCCCTCTCCCCGAATTCAATATGTGCATACAAAACAACAGATCTCTAAGATCACTAAAGAGTTTGCACAGAATTGGTGAATCATGTTGTATAACTGAAACTAATAGGACAATGTATGTCAACTATAAATATTGAATAATAAGCATGTTTTAAAAATTAAAGTTTGTGGGGCACCTAGGTGGCTCAGTAAAGCATCCGACTCTTGGTTTTGGAGCAGGTCATGATCTCTCAGTTCATTATTTCAAGCCTCGCATCAGGCTCCAGGCTACCAGTGCAGAGCCTGCTTGGGATTCTGTCTCTATCTCCCTTTCCCTCTGCCTCCCCCTGCTCGTGCTCATATGCTCTCTCGCTCTTTCTCTTCTCAAAATATATAAACAAACTTAAACAAGTTTCTTTCTAGTGCTGGCACAAGTGTGAAGAACATAGGGACCAGTCTGAGAAATTTTAAAGTTTTATATGCTATTCATTAAACCCATACTTTTTTTTTTCCTTAAAGTTATTTGAGAGAGAGAGAGAGAGAGAGAGAGAGAGAGAGAGAGAGAGAGAATGCATGTTGGAAACAAAGAGGGGGAGACAGAATCCCAAGCAGGCTCCATGCCCAGCGCAGAGCCTGATGTGGGGCTTGATCCCACGATCATGAGATCATGACCTGAGCCTAAATCAAGATTCGGACGCTTAACTAACTGAGCCACCCAGGCACACCTAAACCCATATTCTTAAAATGATGCAAAATGAAAGAAACCTAACTCTCCCTCACTAAAGAAAACAGTCAACATTTATGGAGTACTTACTGTATGCCAGGCACTGTTCTAAGCACTTTGTATGTTAATACAGGTGTTAAGCACTATTTCTCACAACATTCTATAAAGCAGGTGCTTTATCTTACCCGATTTAGAGGTGAGGGAATTGACACATAACAGCACATTTCTAGTATGTAAGGAAACCTTGAAGCACTCTGGCTCCAAGCAAATACAGGGCAAGCAGAGATATTAAACGCATAAGACTTTCCAAAGGGGAAAGAGAAGAGTAGAGGAACTGGCCTGGTACTATCAGCCACAGAGCTGATCTGGACTCAAAGCTACATGCAGTTGTTCTCCTGTTGAACATCAACAGTTTCACAGAACATCAACATCAGATAAGTCTATCCCATGACCATGACAGATCAAGACAAAAACAAGACCACTTCATAATAGTATCTAAACACAGGATAAAAAGGAATATTATCCAACCCACAAAAATGACCAACATCCTTTTATCTTGAGTGACTAACGGCTGCTTCTTTATCAATTACAACACTAACCTTGGTCTAGTCTTCTCTTCTTCTAGATAAGATTTATTAAGAAAACCAATCACACAATTAATCACCACTTCTTGACCACATCCAATCTACAGCAAAACCCACTTCCTTAAACCCTCCCTAAAATCATCTAACAAGCTCAAATCTGAGTCCTAACATTTTTAAATTAATCAACTTAGAATTATAATACTTGACACAAGCTTGATTTATTTTTATTTTTAAATTTTATTTATTTATTTTAACATTTATTCATTTTTGAGAGAGAGAAAGAGACAGAGTCTGAGTGGAGGAGGGGCAGAGAGAGAGGGAGACACGGAATCCGAAGCAGGCTCCAGGCTCTGAGTTGTTAACACACAGCTCGACACAGAACTCCAACCCATGAACCGTGAGATCATGACCTAAGCCGAAGTCAAGACACTTAACTGACTGAGCCACCCCGGTGCCCTGATACGAGCATGATTTCGAATAAATGTAATAGACAAACCACCTGCACCATTGGGAGCTTCAGGCCTGCCTCCCTGCCCATGGTCTGCAGGATGTTTCCATAAAATCCTGGGCTACTGCTGTTTCCAGAGGCGGTGCCTTGGACTTTCATGAATTCATCTAACACTCTCTTGATGAATGCCCCATGGTATCCCTTACTGTGTTCTCCCTCACTGCAAATGAGCAATAAATCCAACCTGTTCAACTACACATAGGATCTTGGTGACCATTGCCTGAAGTACTGACACAGCTAGTAAAGCACTGGAGATGTTAAAAGTCTTGGAAAATTCAGATAAAAGGTATGCTCTGTAACCATTTGTTTTATATATACCATTTTCTTTGGTTCTTCACAACACTGATCTTTTTGAACCATGGAAATAAATTTCAATAGTAAGAAAATACGTTTTCTGCTTACCTGACATTCCATCCATAGTAATGTACCAAGTATAAAACTTCTCCATCATCAATTTCAGTGCTTTTAATACTAGCTTCATAGATTTTCTGCGTTTTTCCTCGACCATATTTTACTTTCACTTTGGTTCCTGTTAGGCAGGGTTCCATGTCTTCCTCATCTTCCTCCCCATCAGAGTCACATTTGCTTTCAGTTTCTTCCCTGCAGCAAGTTATAACATTGATAATGCTACTAATAATTTAATGGAGAACTAACATATGCTAAAAGAATTCAACATGTAGAATAGTTAAAACCTAAGTATTACCTTAATAGCATGTCAGTGGAGGAGGAGAAGAAGGAGGAGAAGGAGAAGATTTTTATGGACTACCTACTAAGGAATTTATTTATTACGTAACGGTGCACTGTACCACAAGTAAATCCATATTTCTTAAAGGCCAATCAATCACAGTTGATGATGTAGTCAAATTAATCAGTTTTGATAAAGTAAGAGCCATGTGCTTTGAAAAAGTCTTTAGGATTCATATTCAAGTGCCACCTTATTATGTGAAAATTATCTAAAGATAGTTTCTAACTTCCTGCAACTAAATTGTCTTGAATCTACTTTACTACCACTCTGCTCAATTTAGAATGGTCTTTAGCATAACTGTTTTATTTTAGTGGGCAGAATAATGAACAAGGGCTATATACCTCAGTAACTATATCTTTTAAACTAGTTTATATTTTAAAGGTTTTCCTACCGTAACAAAGAAACAATAGATATTTGAATATTAGGTCACTTGTTGAAACTGTGGGATAGCACCAGGAGAACAAAGCTTTGTGTATCTCATACTGATTTCTGTTGTGTTTTTACTCCTCTCCCACCAGCTTTTGTTTAAAATAATCAGGTATAAAAGAGATTGACATAGGGAGGTCTGACAATATTTCAGTATTTTTTATAAACAAAACATTTTGTATTAACCCTCCAAGGATTCAGAAGAGATCTACACCAAAGATCATCCTAATGTCATGAGTGGTAAATGTTTCTTTCAGAGGAGGCATTATGCTCTAATAAACGTGGGGCATTCATCGGGGGAGCACTAGGGGAACCGACATGAAGAAGCTTTGACAACCTCATTTGCCCTGGGAAATGTTTTATCTCGAAGGACACATTCAATATTATAGTCTGATAAGGTAATTTCAAAATATTAAGAAACTACTTAAAACAGAAATGTCTACAGATAAAAAAATCTCCCGTTTCCATGATTCCTGTTATAGAATGAGAATACGAACTATGTTTGTCTATATATTCAATCTTTATTTAATAGAAGGGCGTATTTTTTTTCATATTCAAGTCTGAAATTTTCTCTGAAAACAATTACTTATTCTATTTACATAGCAACTATAAAGGCTTTTAAAACCACATATTACATATATATATAGATATATATATATACACACACATCTATATATATACATATATACACATATATACATATATATACATGTATTACATGTTTTATGTATTAAATACATATTACACATATTTTGATGCTTATTTTTAATAAAACTTCAAACTATAATTAGCCCTGATTTAAGTGGTTCACTTTTGCTTAAATTTATTGTCCAAATATTTGAAATTCTGCACTCACATCATTATATTCAACTCCAATTTTCTCCTCCCAGTTTTCCTAATCCTATTTCGATACAGAACTTTCTTTATTCACTCATCTAATTCACATGTAATTGTGATAGCTCTTGTACCTATTTGGACTGAATCATAAAATCACCTCTCCCACTCACCAATCATTCCTATTTTTACAAGTATTTTCTCAATGGTTAATTTTTAGATGGGTGTCAGCCACTAGTTGGATGCAGCAGGCTACTTTTTCCCAATTTTACTTAAACTTCTAGAAAATTTGTCATCATATAATGTAGTAATCAAAAAGTAACTATGGAGAAGAGCTCATGTTACAAGAACGTGTGTTATGCTGTTGTTGCTGAATTAAGATTCATTTTTTAGTAGCATATAAAAATTAGTAAATCCATTTGACAACACAGAAATGGCCAACTAAACACAGTCGGACATTAATTTGCTCTAGCTGGACTGCCTAATCTTTGGTAACGTCTAAGTCAGTTCAGTCCATACATGTATAATACATGGAAAAAAAATACCAACACTCAACAGCAAACAGAATGGACATTAAAAAACTGAAATTTATTGGTGTGATGTGGGGCAAGAATGTATTTTCCAAACTAGCATCAGGGGTGCATGCCACTTATTCTAATACAATAACTTGAAAAGAAAAATGTCTTAGATAAAGCTAACACACAGAAACATCTGCTAGTACTGTGCACCCATGTGTTTGTTAGCTTTCCCACATTGTACCTTTTTTAAAATGGAATTTTTGCTGTCGCTGTTTCCTCTTGTCCACTTCCTCCATTTTTCTCCAGCTCCCTTCCCTGCTGTCAACTGCAGGACCTTTCTTTTGACTGGGTGGCGCAGCCTTCTGTGAGGCCACTGTTTAGGGCACAAGTGCTATTAAAATGGTGCGACCAGTATATTCTCCAATTCCGAAAGGCGATACACATCATCTTCACAATGTGTCTCACCTTCACTAGACAAGAGGAATGGAAGTCCCAATAAGAAAACATTCCCTCAAACCTGAATCTCTAAGCAGGATCAGAGCGCTGCTGTACCCCAGACAGGTGCTTCTGGAGAACAAATATAAGATAATGTACCTCTCTTGGCTTTTTTCTTCCTCTTCATCTGAGTCTTTATCAGAATCCTCCTGCTTTTTAATTTTCTTCTCCTTTTGCTTTGGTGTATTTTTTCTCCCCAGCAGTAACTCGTTTTCTTTTCTCTCCACGGTTTCATAGTCCTCAACTACATCTTTATTCTCTGTATCGTTGTCTTTCAATTTGTCTTCTGTCTTGTCTTCTTCAATTTCCTTTTTAATAGAATTTGCATCTCGAGCTATTCTCCTTCGTCCCTAGAAGGGGTAAAAGCTTTAAAATAGCTATCACTACAAATGGGGAAAAAGGCAGAAAATGTTTCTTTTTCGTAACGCTTCACAGCAATGACTAGTCTTCTCTCAGGCTTGAGACATAACAATGACAGCCCATCAATTCCTGGGCACTTTTCCTTTCAACCCATATAAATTACTTAATTATGTCCATGTCTACTATGATCCTTGGCTACATACTACATTAGAAGTAAAAATCTCTTCCTTTGTTCACATTATTTTATCTCACTTTTGTATTTCTTGACTACAATAAAATTTTAATTGAATCAGAGTTGACATGTTATGTTAATTTCAGGTGTACAACACAGTCAACTGACAATTACATACATTATGCAGTGCTCACCATGGTTAAGTATAATCACCATTGGTTACCAATTATCCCAATAGTATTGAATATATCCCTTATGCTGTACTTTTCATTCCTGTGACTTATTTTATAACTCCAAGTTTGCACCTCTGAATCCCCTATACTTACTTAGCCCATCCGCCCACTCCCTCCCTCTGGCAAACACTAGTTTATTCTCTGTATTCATCAGTCTGTTTCTCTTTTTTCGCTTGTTCTTTTTTCTTTTTGAGATTCTACTTGTAAGTGAAATCATATGGGATTTGTCTTTGTCAGACTTATTTCACTTAGCATGTTTTATCCCACTTGCAATATTTCTTGGCTACAATGAATGTTCTAAAATAATTAACTAAACATCAATGATACAGGTTAATAATAGTACTTTTAAAAGATTAACCAGCAAAAAAAAAAAAAAAAAAAATTATGGACTCTTAAAGCTCTGTGGTCTCTAATTCCACCATTTTTAAGATAAAATTTACATTATCACTCTATTTCTGTGTGACTACATTTTAAAAGGATTGAATTACATCAATGGCCAACAAGTGAGCTCACTAGGCCGGCAGGAACTTGTCTTCCCCCAGAAGCTTTCATCTAGCCTCTTGCATGCTCGACTGACCACGAAACTGGTGAGCCATTTTATTCTGTCCTAAGTTCTCCTTCAAGTCCACTTCTACACACTGGCAGAGTTCCCCTCTACTTGGAATAAAGTGAGGACAGAAAAGGGGCCAACAACTCAGCACTAGAAAACATTATAATTATATCTCAGTATAATACGTTTTCCCTAGTTCCTATGTGTTATTTAAACTTCAAAGTTAGAAAATAAGTTTTTTTTTTTTTATCACAAAGAACTAAAGGGTAGGTTCCATGAAGACAAGGACTCTCTTATTCACTTCTATATCCTATGCACATAGCAGGTGTTCTTTATTTTTTTAAGTAAATTTTTATTTAGTTTTATCTTTTATTTTTATAAAGTTTATTTATTTATTTATTTATTTTGAGAGAGACAGAGAAAGCATGAGCAGGGGAGGGGCAGCAAGAGAAGGCAGGCTGTGCGCTGCCAGCACAGAGCCCAGCACGGGGTCGAACTCAGGAAATTGTGAGATTGTGACCTGAGCTGAAACCAAGAATCAAACGCCTAACCATCTGAGCCACCCAGGCGCCCCAGCACATGTTCTTTAAATACTTGTAGGTAAATGAATGAAAGAACTGTTCTCTATCTCTCTCTATCTCTATCAAACTTCAGGCCTGTATACCTGTGTTTCAGAAATCCCATTTTAATTTTTAATTTTGATTAATTTATTTAAATAGTTTTTAAATAATTTCTTTAAGTTTATTTATTTTGAGAGAGAGAACAGAAGCAGGGGAGGAGCAGAGAAAGAGGGAGAGACAGAATCCCAAGAGGCTCAGGGCTGCCAGTGCAGAGCCTGACGTGGGGCTTAAACTCACGAGTCATGAGATCATGACCTGAGCTGAAATCAAGAGTCAGATGCTTAAGTGACTGAGCCACCCAGGCCCCCATTTATTTATTTTGAGAGAGAGAGAGAGAGCACACACGTGAGCAGGGGGAAGAGCAGAGAGAGAGAATCCCATGCAGGCTCTGTGCTGTCAACACAGAGCCCAATGAGAGGCTTGACCCCACCAGTCATGAGATCATGACCTGAGCCAAAATCAAGAGTCAGACACTTAACCGATTGGGTCACCCAGGTGCCCCTATTTATTTATTTAAGTAATCTCTGCCCCCAGTGTGGGGCTTGAACACAGGACCCTGAGATCAAGAGTCACATGCTCTTCCCAGTGAGCCAGCCAGCTGCCCCAGAAATCCCATTTTTAGAAGTTTGCCCCTCATTCATTCAGACAAACGAGGAATTTTTATAAGCATATTTATTACAGCATTTTGTAATCATAAAAAATTGGAGAAAATCTTAAGGAAGGTAAATTTATGGAATATCCATAATATGCAGTACTCTACAGGTATTTTACATAAGATGAGAAACATCTTTATGTAACATCTTTTTATGTTAAGTTTTAAATAAAACTTAAAAAAAAAAAGATGAGGAACATCTTTATGTAATGACAAGAAAGTATGTCCAAAATACATATAATGGGAGTTATTATTCAGTCTTAAAAAGGAAGGAAATTGTGACACATACACAGATTCAACCTGCAAGACATTATACTGAGTGAAATAAGCCAGGCACAAAAGGACGAATACCGTATGATTCCACTTATATGAAGTACCCAGAGTAGTCAAAGCAGAGACAGAAAGTAGAATGGCTGTTGCCACAAGCTGGGGGAGAGAGGAATGGGAAGTTACTGTTTAATGATGAGTTTCAGTTTTGCAAGATGAAAAAAGTATTGGAGATGGACGGTGGTGATGACTGCACGACATGTGAATGTAGTTAATGCCACTGAACCATACACTTAAAAGTGGCTAAGATGATAAATTATATGTGTACTTACCACAGTTTTTTACAATTAAAAAAAATGAAAAAGAAATGAAACAAACCAATTTGAATGTTTCATGAAATTCACTAGAAGATTCCATTTACTGGATGATGGTCAGAATAGACAGTTGTTTATTTTTTTTAACGTTTGTTTATTTTTGAGAAAGAGAGAGAAAGAAAGTGCGAGTAGGGAAGGGGCAGAGAGAGGGAGACAGAGGATCCAAAGCAGGCTCTTGGTGACAGCAGACCCCGACACAAGGCTCGAACTCATGAACCATGAGATCAAGACCTGAGCTGAAGTCGGACACTAAACCAAATGAGCCACCAGGCGCCTCAAAATGGACAGTTTTAAGAAATGGTTTCTGAGCAACTAAAAGAGGTAAGAGGAGATTTCATCTCCTCTTTCATTAAATAGGATTTCACTGAAAAATAAGACATAATAGAAACTGAACTTCTTTGATAATGTGATAATTTTTTCTCCTAAAATTTAATAAATCCTATGTAGACATCATTTAGCAATGATCAAAATAATGGATGACAACTTCTGCAAAGGACTTAAATAATAATGGAGAAGAGCAGAGTTAGAAGATAAAAGCAGTGTGCACATGACTAGAAAATAAGATGAAGGCATAATAAACTGCCACAAGAATTTTATGTGCAGTGTGCTGTGAGGTAACAGAGAATGAAAAGATCCCATCCAGTTGGAGGCACAGGAATTATAAGGAAGAGATTCATTCATTCAACAACTATTTAGTAAGTTCTTAATGTAGATGAAGTACTATTCTAGATGCCTGGGATCTGTCAATGAACAGAAAAAACACTAATCCCTGCCCTCATGGAGTGTGAATCCAGTGCAGAGTGGGGTAAAAGAAACAAATATAATAAAGAGAATATAAGTAAGTAAATTACAAGTAAAAGGAGCAACATTAGAGGGACTGCAAATGCCAAACAGACAAGGCAGATTACAATTTTAGATAAGGTGACCAGGATAGGCTTCAGTGAAGTGACTTTTTAAAAATTAAAAAAAAAATTTTTTTCTAGAAAGCAAGTGAGAAGGACAGAGGGAGGGAGAGAATCCCAAACGGACTCCATGCTCAGCGCAGAGCCCACTGTGGGACTCGATCCCACAACCCTGGGATCAAAACCCTGGCCAAAATCAAGAGTCAGACACTCAACCAACTGAGCCACTCAGCCACCCCCAGCGAGGTGACTTTTTAGCTAGACTTAAAGGTGGTGAATATTTGAGACTGACCCCAGATGAGAATGACTTAAACAGACATAAATAGAAAACAACAGGAGAAGTGGTTTTTCAGGAAGAGTAACAGGCATATTTAGAAAAAAACAGGCAGGGGCGCCTGGGTGGCTCAGTCAGTTAGGCATCTGACTTTGGCTCAGGTCATGATCTCACATCCCGTGAGTTCAAGCCCTGAGTCGGGCTCTGTGCTGACAGCTCAGAGCCTGGAGCCTGCTTCAGATTCCATGTCTCCCTCTCTCTCTGCTCCTCCACTGCTCACACTCTCTGTGTCTCTCTCTCAAAATAAAGATTAAAAACAAAACAAAAAAAAATTTTTTAAGGAAAAAAACAGCCAGGCTAGTCTGCCTAAAGCACAACTCAATACTAGAAAACAAACTAGGTTCACTGAAGTATTTTTGTGTATATCTTAAAATGTCCATAATGAAAAATTCTAAGTAATGTTTAAAATAAACCAGATAAAACTAATTATTAACTACTTACCCTTGGAGATTTTAATTCTATTTCTTCTCTTTCACTTTCACTGTTTGAATCAATATTCTCCTCAGGTTCACTCTTCACTTCTACTAAAGGCATTTCTTGATCTACTTTTAGAGCCTCTTCCATTGATTCTTCTAACTCTTTTTTTTCCTCTTTTACTTTTGGTTCATGGTGGTGAACAGTTCTGAACTGAATATTTGCAGAACGGCAGTATTCCTCAAAACCATAGAGATACCTAAACAAACAATATTTCATTTTAGGAAATCTTAGTCTTTACATTAACTTGAATACTATATTATTAAACATTTTATTTTTAAAAAGTAAAACTTAAGACTTTTTTTTAAAGTACTTTTTTTATGGTACTAACTTCTTGGTTTTATACAGGATTTATAAACAGAAATATTGATCATACAATTTCTTCCTAAAAAATCTATGCTTGTGATAACTGAACATAGCTATCATAGTTCTGATATGAAAGTTGTTCACCACAGAAGATATAGCTCTAGAACACCTATCATCATTTCAGACTGTTAACACTACCTGCATCCCTAACTCTGAAAAGGAAACTTAGGACAACATGAAAAATGGAGTAAAGCAGACTTGGTGCAATGAAATAATGTTCAATCCCAATCATCTATTAACCTGAACTTTTTTGTACACTTTCTCTCACTTTAATGTTCTTTGATTGATGTGTTCTTGTTTAACTGTTAACAAATTAAATGGAAAATCTTCCCTGTAATATGTATTCTTTGATGAATAAACTATACTACTTACTTTCTATAAGCAGTTTTTACATTGTAGGAAGCAGCTGAATTCAAAATAGGAATGCCAAGGTCCATATAAATTTGCTTCCATACAGCACCACTATCAATCTGGAAAATTAAGTTTTTATTTGTTAACATTTACAAAGGGAAATAATCTTTACACTAACATTCTATGTTCATTAAGAAAATGTGTTTATTACCTAAAGTGCAGAACAGTACATTAGATGATTTAACTTTTTCATTACATCCTTACTTACATTGTCACATCCACCTTGATGATAAACCAGTCTAAAGAGTTTGAAGAGATTGAGATCTTTATAGCCCAAAACAGGTGGTTTGTTGATTGGAGTACCTTTTTAATATCAGAAAGTAGAAATAAAATTTTTATTCAAATGGGAAATACTGTTACAAAGCTATCAATACAAAGCTTTCCAATTTCTCATTTCCCAAGTTTTATTAATCAGAAGCATCTATTTAAAGAACCTTTAATTATGTAAGACAACATAAAATATTCTCTATATTCTTTATGAAGTATTGTGATGCTCTTTAGATTCACTTCTATGACTAATAAGATCACCTCTCTCACAACTAATATAATCACCTGTCAGTGGACTGGGTACAAGTAAAACCTACAACTACAAGGTACAGCTAACAATGATGTTGGCTCAAGAGGCCTCTGTAAGAATATACACAATTATACAGATGTAATTTAGAGCATGGATCCATTTTCCCTGCTTTAACACAAATATTAAAACTGCTGACAGTAATCTGAAGGATGATTTCTGAAAGCCACAGAGTATCTAGGACAAATTTGTCTCAGGATTTTCTAGGACTAATATAATGTCAAAAAGTAGAATTTATAAAGGCTGTATTTCTTTTAACTCTATTCAAAATCCTATTCTATTTACATAGGACTTGATCTCCTAATTTGTTTCATTATGAGATCAAGGATGAGGCTAGTTTATTACTGCAAACTGCAGTTTGCAGTAATTACTGCATTAGTAACTAATGGATATGTAAATTAATATTATGACTGTTCACCTTCCATTAGTGAAATATTATTATAGTATTTTTTGGTTTTATTAAGTCCCAAGTAGGCTAAATATAATTATATCCAAACTATTTTCCTATACATTTCTGCTCAAAATAGATAATGGTTGTTTTTAGTTCAAATGCTTAATTATTTTCAACTGTAACTGATTCTTAGGCTTTACTTGAAATCCAAATCCACGATTCTAACAAAAATAATGCATAAACCTAGAATGTAAAACTGTAAAAGAAATGACTGCTTTTTTTTTTTTTAAGGAGGCTCCACAGTAGGTGTTCAACACAAGGCTTGAACTCACGACCCTGAGAACAAGACCTGAGCTAAGAGCAAGAGTCAGACACTTCACTGACTGAGCCACCCAGATGTCCCAGAAATTACTGCTTTTAAATAATGAGCATGAAATACCTCTGTCTTCCATAAACTTATAAAGCTGTTGGAGGAAGTTGTCCCTCTCTTCAGGATCAAGTTCTTCCTCAGGCTGTAAAGGTAAAATATATAAATATATAGAATAATGAATAGAGCAAGATATATCGTCTTCTTTTTTTGTTTGTTTTATGAACCCAGTGTAAGAGGAACTTTGACGGAGCTGGAAAATATGAATTTCCTCCAAACTTTACAATGCCAGATTTTAAGTCATATTTTCATAGAACTGATCTCATACAACTGTCAAGATACACCATCTCTACCTTTTACCCATCTATCACTCCAACCCTACCCCTGAATATAAGGACTAAGATGGCCATGAGGAAAGGTTAGGAATTGGTTAAGAGTGTTTTCACCTTATTTGTTTTGTTTTTTTTTTTTTAAATCCACCAAAATACCATGTGGCCCACACAAATGTATTGACAGATGAGCACAATAATTACAAACATATTTATTATTTTAAAATAACCCACATACAAACATTAAAATTTTGTTATTGTTGAATGACTATAAACCAGAGGTTGCAAAGTCACATGGCAAAGGTTTTTTGTTTGGATAGCACAACGGTTTAAAGAAATGCATATACAACTACATTTAAATGATATTTTGTCCCAGGCCCCGCAATCCCTTCTTGTATCACATAACTCTGCATTTTTCATTTGCCCTCTTGCATGGCCTTTTAAATAAGACTTTGCAACCCTTGAAAATAAGAAAATGAAAATTACTTCTTAGGAAAGGAAACTAGATACATAACTACAAATTAGTTCCTGGGAATGGGAAAACAATGGAAATATTCATGTAAAAAAACCTACTTCTACAAATACCAATTTAAATTTTATTTTCTTACTAATTATATAAACCTATACAATGCTGAACTTGGCTCTAGTCAAATAGATTTTGATAAAAATATTCCCTTTCCTGATAGACTACTTCTAAACTAATATGTGGGAAAATTCTGATTTAAAATTTAGAAATACTATGGAAAAACAAACAAAACACTAATATCTTTGGCCCATATTAAATTATTATAATTTAATTTCAGAGTACTGTTTTTCTATGTTCTAAAAGAAAAATTTAGATTTTTGTCATTCAAAGCATATGTCTTTGCATATTCAAAGCAAAAGCAACTATCAGCCAATAAGTATTGAGCATTCACAGTCTACAGGTTCCTTAAAATGATGTATTAAGAATTTTAATCACTAATAATATAGCAGCCAGAATCAATACACATGTAGTTGATTAAAATATATAATTTTAAAAAACCATGAGGCAATCAAGGGGAAGAGAATAAAATCTTTTAGTACATTCATTCAGAATGAGCACAGGAGTACTTTCAGTTTGAACAAATATAAAGAAACGTTAAGTCAAAGTTGTAAGCCTCACCAACGAGCAACATATAGAATTAATCAGTACAGAATCAATAGGGGTCATTACTAAATATTCAGATCAAAAGATGGCAGTTTTTTCCCCATGTGAATTTTAAAAGTCTTGCTTTTGCAAGGTTATTAGAACAACTCCCAATGAGTTAACTCAAGAAAGTAATTCAGCAGCCCAAGAATCATTGCAGTATTATTTTTAAGGACTTTGGTATAGAGGAAAAAAGTAACACCTTATGCCAGACTGCCTCTATGCTTTGCCTGTCCTTCATAATTGCAATATTCTCTCCTCAAACCAACACCTCATTTCCAGTATTTATGATCTGGCAGAATTCAAATAAGACCATTGTATCCAGTATATGTAAAAAGTATTTTTTCAAAAGGCACTGATTTGAAATCAAAATTTCTTCCAAAAACAAGTAAACAAAATGAGCCCATCAACTGCAAATTAGGTATTAAGGTTGTAGTAAACATTTCATAAATTATTACTAAGAATATTGTTTTAAGTATATAGATAAAATTTGGTGTTTTAAATACATTTGACTTAAAAGTTAGCAAGGGTGCCTGGGTGGCTCGGTCAGCAAAGCCTCCGACTCTTGATTTTGGCTCAGGTCACGATCTCAAGGTTTTGTGAGGTTGAGCCCTGAATCACGGAGCCAGCTTGAGAGTCTGTCCCTTTTATCTGCCCCTCCTCCACTCATGCCAGTTCTCTCTCTCTCTCTCTCTCTCAACACCCCCAAAATAAATAAACATTAAAAAAAAAGTTAGTGGATGCCCAAGAGTGTATTAAGTACCGTGAGAAATTATGACCATAAAATTCTAAGGTCAGGTGCAGTTATCAGATGTGAAAAGAAGACATAAATGAATAAAAAATTCTGCTTATAAATAAATACCTGCTTGAGAGGAAATTTACTTTCCATAAGAAAAGGGTAAAGTTATAAACAGTTTTTAAATTTACCTGATGGTCTTTGCAAAAATTAAAACTGCTTCATCTCTCATAACAAGTAATTCTTCACAATCTTTTTTTCAAATAGCTGTGTTGTCAGTCACCTTGGACTATAAACTGCATATGCTAGAAAATGCCTCCAGCTAGAAGAATCTGCCTCGATGGCTTTTGTATGGGGTCTCATGGTATGCTCTCTCTGTTCAAGGTATTTTTTTTAATGCAAAGCTTTTTTTGTTTTGTTTTGTTTTTTAGATTTACTTATTTAAGTAATCTTTGTGCCCAACGTGGGGCTTGAACTCATGACCCTGAGATCAAGAGCTACATGTTCTACTCACTGAGCCAGCCAGGTGCTCCTGGCACCTGGTATTTTCATACCTATAGCATCTCTCTCCTGGTCAATAACCAGAAGGTATTGCATTCTTCAAGGGTTTTAAAGTGGGAGGGAGAAGGTTGTAATAATGAGAGGGAAAGTCCTCTAGACTGCTGATAAGCCTTCTTCCCTTCAGTCAAGCATGTGAAGGGGAATTATGCACCCAGTAAAATGTCAGAATGGAGAACAGGGTTAAGGATATAGAAGAGGCACGCTATAAGATCATAATTTCAAGAAATTTACAACTTTAGTTAGCATCAGTATATACTACCTAGTGTTACAAAAGGTAGTTGTGCATCTGCCTATATATACTAGTAAATTATGAATTTTCTGACTTTAGAAACTTTATCTTCACATTCAATTCAGACACTTACTGATGGCTAACATGCAGGAGTCTGGGAGGGATATACAAAAGATGCTGTGATTAAAATGAGAGGAGGCAGTACTTTCTACTCTGACCCTCTGAGTCTAACAGAGGGTACAGGAATGTAAAACAAGCCAATGTGATATAATGGTAAAAATGCTGCAAAATACATAAAAATACAAGAAGGATGAGTGGTTGGTTCAGCTGGGGATGGTGTGATGGTGGCTCTATTAGGGAAAGCCTCAAAACGTGAACAGCAAATAGCATAAACAGCAAGCAGCATAAACATGAAGCTGGCAAAGGCAGGCTATGATTAAGAAAGGACTTTTTAATGATATGCTGGAGAACTGGAACATGAACCTGAGAGAGGTGAAGAGGAATTATATCAGATTTGTGTTCCTGCCAAGGGGCGCCTGAGTGGCTCAACAGTTAAGCGGCCGACTCTTGATTTCTGCTTGGGTCTCAGTCTGGCAGTTCATGAGATCGAGCCCTGCACCAGGCTTCACAATGGGCATGGAAATCTACTTGGGATTCTCTCTCTCTCTCTCTCTCTCTCTCTCTCTCTCTCTTTCAAATTAAATAAACAAACAATAACTTAAATTAAATCAAATCAAATCAAATCAAAATAAAAGTTCTCTGTCAAGAATGAGTTTGATGGATTGGAAGGGAAAGGGAAGCTCTTTGATGATGGAAAGAAGACCCTCTACTCCAAAAGGAGAAAGAGAGAGATATAAAGGCTGAGACTCTTCTTAGTTGAAGGCTCAGTTATTCATGGTTGTAATCCTCCATGTCCCCCCACGTTGTAAGTGCTAGATAAATTCTGAGGTTAGAGACATACCTATTTTACTCACAATCTTATCACCAGGGACTGGCATTTAGCATAAGTACTCTGTTATTATGTGAATGAAAACAATGTCTCTGAAAATGAACTAGGGAGATTTTCTTCAATTATTTCACATTAGCTGAATTTCAGAGCTAGCATTATTGATAATATAAATGCAACAGGAGTCAGATAAAATAAAAAATAACAGCCGCTGAGGATGTTAAGTCACAGGTCGCTGTGGCACAATCACTTATTAGCATTCACTTCATTCTGTCCCTATATACATTAATCAGAAAATGATTATTCATTCAGAAATGGCATGGATTCTAGTTAAAGATGCACTTTCTTTTTAAAAATCTTTAAAATAATACCTTGTTTTTGCTGAGCTATTAACTGGGCTAAGCAACTCTCCAAAACACAAAAGTATACAGAAAGTGTCCAGATTGTCACAATATGTAGTAAAAGATGATGCATGTTACACAGATCCCCTCAAACCCATGAAACTTATACTCAATTCTAAAGAGCAGGTCTGGAAAGTTTTTTATCACATAAGAGATTTGAGCCACAAAAGCTGACATTTTGAGAGTGCATAAGGGTGTGACTAAATTTGATTTTTGTAGTTTCCCTGTACTGCACTGTAGGTGAAGTACACATCTTTTGTTGATGGGTATTCCATTGCTCACGAACCCCACAGGCATCCTTAATAAACTATTAATGATTATACGACACAGTCTTCCTTTCTTAAAAAAAAATATTATATTTCAGTACACCATGCTTATTTTTCCATACCAAAATATACTGTTTTTGTGAATTAATGTTATTTTGGACAACAGCAGCTTCATACACCTACATGCTGCTGCCACAACCCCTCCCTGGTCCTCTTCACGGGCACTCACTTCCCCACCCCACCCCCACCCCACCCCCACCCCCGGCACTCCACCACTAGTCTTCTCAACCCTTCAGTTCTTATCACCCCTTAATCTTCCATCCCCCACCCCACCTACTCCAAAACAAAGAGGCTGAACTCCACAGCAGGCAGATTCTGCTGGAGAAAAGGAGGTATTAAGACGGGGCCCTGAAAGCTCTACTCTGGGGAACTAAGTACTACAAGAAGCACACCAGAAGTGGCAACTCTGAAGCCACCTCTGGCTGGAGGAATGACGTGAAAGAATCAGTGATACCAGTAGCTGCTTGGGCTTTTACCGTATAAAGTTTTAAGTGTGAAATATATTGAATAGCCTCATTTGTTTTTAAAACAGTGCAGTAAATGCTAGAACAACTTATTAGTGGGGTTAACGTATAGAACATTTATAGGTCACACTCAACCTTAACTCAGGCAGTGCTTCTATTTGTTTCCACACAGACGTCTGTTGGATTCTTTAAATCTCAGCTATTGCTTATCATTTTCTGAGTTTTTTAAACTTTCCCTTTTATTTTCCCTATTGTATTTAATACTGATAAAGGGAATGGGCAACGCAAAGGTGATACTCAATGTAATGCACCTGGCAACTCAACAAGCAGCTTCTGAGCAAAATCCAAGTGTGTGTATATGGGCAGGTGGGGTGTTAAAAAAAAAAAAAAAAAAGTTACATATTGCTGGAGAATAGTGGCAGGGAGAATAGAAAAGTGGGGATGGGTCAAATCTGGAAGGGCCAAACTTATAAAAGGCTATGATAAAAGACCTAATCCTCATCCTGTTGGTGCTGAGGCCATTAAAGGGTTTGTAGAAGGAACCATTTATGTGTTAGAAAGACGTCTTTGAAGAATGGGTTGGAGGGGAAAAGACATATCAGAAGACACCTGAAATAAGTGGGACAAGATACAAAGGAGAAGGAATATTAGTCAAGAACCTTTATTGCAAGTGACAGAAAACTATCCTAAACTAGCTTAAGCCAAAAAGAATTAATTTATAAGCTCACAAAATTATATCAGGAAATGAGACTGCCTACAGAGTGCACTGCCTAAAAAAAAAAAGAAAGCTATTATGAAGGGAAGGTAAATTACCTTCCAAAATGAACTTTCTAGAACCTTACAACAAATCTTCCATCACTTTATTTCAAATAGCAATATGTTAGGCTAATTGCAAGGCCCACACTCATTCATTTATTCAGAAACTATTTAATGGAGGTTTACTATAAGCCAAGCTCTGTGCTAGTTGGTGGATATTCATATTAGTGGGAAAAGGAAAAAACTACAACGAAGAAACCTGACATCCTGTTTTCATAGACCTTACAATGTAGAGGAGAGAAAAATTTTCTTACAAGTCTGTGAAAATTTCTGTAATCTCTCTATACCTCAAGTTCCTCTCTCATAAAAAAAAATACTGTTGTGAGAATTAAATAAACAATCGTACTTTAAAAACCACTAAGTCTCCAACACTAAGCTGAGAACTTTATTTGGTGTGGTCATCTTTACCTGTTTGTATCTCCTACAAAAGCTAAATATTTTTTTTAATTTTTTTAATGTTTATTCATTTTTGAGAGAGAGAGAGACAGAGCGTGAGCAGGGGAGGGGCAGAGAGAGGGAGACAGAATCAGAAGCAGGCTCCAGGCTCCAAGCTGTCAGCACAGAACCCGACACGGGGCTCGAACCCACAAACCGCGAGATCATGACCTGAGCCAAAGTCAGACGCTTAACCGACTGAGCCGCCCAGGCGTCCCCAAAAGCTAAATATTTTAACTGTGGTATAATGAAAGGTACCTCTTCACTGATGATATATGTTTGCTCTGGCACAATAGAGTCAGAACACCTCAGTGAAATATAACAAATGAAAACCTAAATTTTAAAAAATATCCATAAACTGAAAACTTAAAAAAGAAAAAGTAAGCCCCCCACAACATTAAGTTGTTAGGTAACTCTGGTGATCGATAGATCAAAATGGGTATCAGTAAAGCCTGGCTCCAAGCAGAATTCTGAAGACCTGTCCAGAAAGTTATCGTATGTAAAAACTATCAGTTGACAATATAGATTTTAGAGGAAAGAAACAGAAAGTGCACAATCGTAATAGGCATAGGTCATTTAGGATAAGGGCTAAATGCCATGACAAGGCCGTATTAAAATATAATAATTAAATCTCGAGTAAGTATGAAGGTAAGTAATGTCCAGTATATGACTTTTAGAAAGAGGTGACATTATTCAATATGTCTGAAGTACTGTATTTCAATATAAAAGAATAAATACTGCAACCACTTCTGTGTCCTAAAATCAATTTATTCCAGGAGGAATCCCATTTAGATTTCTCATTTTAAAAAATCTACTAAGGAGCCTGGGTGGCTCAGTCAGTTGAGGATCCGACTTCGGCTCAGGTCATGATCTTGCAGTTTGTGAGTTCGAGCCCCACATCGGGCTCTGTGCTGACAGCTCGGTGCCTGGAGCTTGCTTCGGATTTTGTGTCTCCCTCTCTCTCTGCCCCTCCCCTGCTCATGCTCTGTCTCTCTCTGTCTCAAAAATAAATTTAAAAACATTAAAAAAAAAAAATCTACTTAGAGTCAGTGCAGAGAACAGACTGGAGAAGGACAGCAAGGACATGGGAAAGTTACTATTGCATTAGTGTAGGTAAAGGAGAATAGTGGCAGAGAGTAGAAACTGAGGGAAGCAGAAAACCTGAAAGCCATCAAGTAGGCAGAAGAAAGAGGATTTGGTGTCTCATTGGTTAGAGAGGCAAGAATGGGAGGATTAAGGAGACTGCCATGCATCTGGTGTGGGTAACTGGTAGATGTGCTTCTATTCAAATAAACTAGAGACAACCACGGAAAGGACTGCTTTGTGGGAAAAAATGAAAACAGTTCTTGTACATAATGAGTTTGAGAAATAAGAAATCCTCATTGGCAGTTTAATATGAATGTCTAGGGCTGAGAAGAGACATCTTTGATGTACATATAGATTTGGAATCATTACATCACTTAGGAAGTAAACTAGAAAAAAATGTAATGTCATGGATGTCAGGTGATCGAAGAAGGTAGGCATGTCAAAAATGCTGAAAACTGCTAAGGAATCAAATGAGATCATGACAAAAATTTGTTGGATTTAGTACAGAAAATTTGTTGAAGGTCACTGGTGACTTTAAGTTGTTTTAGCTGTGGGGCGGGGGTACACACTACAGTGAATTAAGAATGAACAGGAGGTCAGGAAATAGAACAATGTATATAACTGAGCAATCTGGTCCATAAGGGTGAGGAAAGAGGGCAGTATCTGGAGGGGCTGCTAGAAGGTTGGGAGAGAGAGAAGCACGTTTTTAAAAACTGGAGAGAAGGAAACAGAACAGAATAGGCTAGAGATCCTGGAAAGAAAAGAGACAGTTCATAGACTAAGATAAGGAAAAAGGGAATGAGATCCAGAGCATTGAGGTCCTCATCATAGAAAAAGGCAATGTAACATATTATCACTTGTACTTAAGGGAAGGAGGGCAGGCAGGTGAGGTATAGTGCATGCTCTCCATCAGAAGCTCCTAGGTTCTTTTTGAAATTGGAGTGGAGTGAGGCAGGGCCAGAGGACACAGGGATTTGATTATAGAAACTGGGAACTGACCAATTGTGTTGAAGGCCCAGCAGATGCTGGTAGTCATAAAATTTAGAGTGTACACTTAAACAGAATATTTCAAGGATCGCATAAGAGGTCATGACATATTCATTATGTGGTAACATATTGTTTTAGAAGTTCAGAAAGCAATGTGACAACAGCCTGCCCAAAACAAATTATTAGAAGATTCTTGAATTACATCAGACTTGACTGAGACTAGTAGTAATTTTCCCCCCTCCTTGAAAAGGTACACACTTTCTACTTTTAATCATCCAACAATGGTTTGGATACTGTCACATCTAAGGCTTTAAATTCACTCAACCCTCTCTCATGCTACCACAACTATGAAATACTTTGATATGAGAAGGGATTTTTTTTTTGTAAATACATACAAATTTAGCTATAATTGTGTCTACAAATGTGCAATCCTCATTAATCTGATTAGGTGAGCCAGATTTGGTTAGTCTTATGCTAATTTTGTGAGGAAAGATTTTACCAAACACATCAGGACATTTTTGTTTGCTTGCTCAATAAGCTATATTTTAAGACTTTTGCAAATAAGTTATTAAATCTGAATGCAAGCTAAAGTCTCAATTATTGATTGGAAGTTGACTTTATAGGACCTGCTTAGAAACACTTGATTGAGTTATTAGATATACCTAAAACACTAACATTAACTTGAAATTTTTCTTTAAATTTTATTGACTTAGCATAATTTTCCCGAGTTACCAAGCATTTACTCAAAGTGATCTTGACAGATCACTAACAAATGCCTTTACAAAAAGACATAAATACAAACACCACTAGATTTACATATAAGAAAAGAATTCCAGTTTCCATGAATAAAAAAACCACAAGCACTTATGATTTTTGCAATAGTGGAATGTAATTAGGTATGACTGGTATTAGATCCGACAGTAATTCCTAGAAAATTCAAAAATCGGAGAAATGGATGTCAGTACTTCTAAACAAACAAAAAAAGAGTATCTCATAAAAATGCACTAAACTCTTATTTTCATTACTAAATATGAAATTAGAAGAGATTTTTGAAAGGGCCCAACACATAAGGCTACTTATAGCAAACCAAAAGAATAAAACAGCTGCAACTAGTCAAATTCCCTTTTAATAAAAACGTCTTCACCTATTTATTTTATCCTTAGACAACTCTCCTCCATTCATCCAAAGTGAATTTAAGGAAGGAGTAAATGAATAATTGACATCATTACTTATGTTTACATGGACTTTTCAATTAATTTCAAAGCTTAAAAGGAAATCAGGAGTATCTTTTCTAATATAAAATTTTCCTAATAAAAGACATTTAAGTAATACCCACAAAAATATTCTCCAGGGCTTTTTTTGAATGTAATTACCAACAGGTTAAAATTCAGTCATCAAATATAGATAGGACCTACTTCCTGTTAGACTCGCAAGTCTTTTCCACCCAATAACAGTACAAAACATATTTCTTGCACTCCAATCCTGAATCACCAATGCTCAGGAATTCAAAATAATATTAAATAAAAAAGATGCTCTTCCACATGGTAAAGCCATGAATCTCAAATTTCCTTATTTAGACTATTTTAGGGTACTCAAAGCATCAAATATAAAAGACAATGTCCACTGCCCATTAACACTGCAGAAGTATCTAACACTTGTATGATTCTACTGCATAAAATTTACAAACATCAAATTGTAGGCTAAAGTACTGTTACAGTGATTTACAGTCTGTTATAAAAGATCTTTGTGATCATTATAAAGCAACATTAAATTTTCATGACAAGCATACCATTATTATGTTTCAGGAAGAATATGATCTATAGTATAATACAACAAACAGCTTAGCCTCACCTATGTAGTAAAGGCCTGTAATGACTAAGCCAGGTAGGCCCTGGCTTATCAGACTTTAATTCATTTTATACCATACCCACTTTTTCCCCCTTTGTTTTATGTAGATTAAACTGCTTCTCAGTTTATCAGTACATTAAATTTTTTAAAATTACTGTTCAAGACAAATTAGAATGATTCAGCAACTAAATGTTAAGTCCAAGAGCAAGAAATGCAGCTGATTTTTTTTTCTAAAGCAACCAAAATCTCACTCAAGAAATGTACCTCCGTGGCCAGAAAAAAAAAAAAAAAAGAGGAATTAGTTCCTGTCAAGCAATTCAATAAAGTATATGCTATGAAACTGACCATCTGGAAAATAATTTAAATTAACGGTCAGACAACTCAGTGCCTTAATACTGTAATTTTGCTTTTATTTTTCAGTAGATAAAAAGCATTCTTGTTCACTTAATTTTAACAGGTTCATAATTTAAATAACACATTTTAAGAAAATACTATCCCTTACAAAGGTCCTTACATCTTTAAATTTCTTTACTTATTACCTGCAAACAATAGGTAACAGAGCTTGCCTCTGCTCTTCATTCTTTTTTTTACTAACATTTATGCACAGCTTGAATAAAACGTTATGATTTTTATGAAATTAATAGCTGTAATAAGAGCACTATTTACTAATTACTATTTTATAGCCATCTTTTCCAACCTTACTACAGAGCTCTTTTTACTCTCTTTGTTTAAAATTTCAGGGTTTTCTTTTGGGGGGTGGGGAGTAAAGAAAATGCATTCTAAAAGGGACACCAATTAAAAGTATTAGCAAAAATAGGCCAATCTTCTTTCAATATTTGGCAATATCCAGATCCTAACTAATGCTAATTTTTTTTTTTTAAAAAGCAAAACCAGACTGCAACAGTTCACACCCTGAAAATGTGGCCTATTTACCCTGAAAACACATAATCTATAAATAAATACAGATAAAATACAAAACTCACATTTAATATTTAGACTTTAAATCCTGAATTTTGCTAAACTGTCTCATTATCATTTTCATTTCAAAATCTAATGTTTCAGAAAAATAGCCTTCATCCTCTGATATTCTAAAAATAGACTCCTACTGTCTCTTTTACAAGAAACAATTACGCTTGGTTATGAGTCCTACCATTATTAGCCACATCATCAACACCTAAAATTCTTATTTAACCCCATTTTTGGCAATCCATATGGTAACTAAATATATTTTAGAAAAAAAATCTTACCTATATGCTGCATTTTCTTTCAAATGCAAAATGGTTAGATTCCCCTTCTACTTAATCAGTACAGTGTCTGAACATTTTTCAGTCTGACTTGCAAATATTTGCTTTCCCTCTTAGGGCATAGCATCCGCAGGGTTATACAGCACTACTTACATTCTCTTCCACATAAAAATCAGACATTACATGAAAGGAAAAGAAAGACAGCCCATTTCAAAGCATCTGGCAAACCTCCATTGGCAACCTGCCAAGCCTCTGCTAAACCTTCCTGTCTTTCGGAGCATGCTCACTTAAAACCAACAGCACGTTACTATGGCAACTCTGTAGGCAGCCTGTAAGTATGAACCGCCATTCTGATTTCAGACTGCAAAAAACCAAATACTGCAGGGGAAGTAAAAGGAAAGAAATATCGCATGCCCTTCATCACATATAAGTATACTCATTTTATTTAACAAATTCACATCTGTATATGTAAAACAGAAACAAGCATTCCACATTTTCCAAGCAAATATTTTTCAGGCTCAAATAGGTCTTCTTTTTGGTAAACTCATTCTCTTTGTCTGCCCCTAGGTCTCTTTACCTCATAACAACCAAAAATATACTGGACAGTTAGTTTATCCCACTGCTGTATAAACAGATTACAACATTCAATTATCTGGTAGTCCATAAATGATTTCCTAAAATTATATATATACATATACACACACACACATATATTTATATATGTGTGTGTGTGTGTGTATGTCATACATATACACACACACACACACACACACACACACACACACACACACACATATATCCTAAATGACATGGTAATATCACACATAAAAATCAACAATTATAAAAACAATCTCTTTTCTCTGATTTATCTATCAAACTGCCAAATGAAATATTCTCTCAGGTTGGATAAGATTTTTTAATCACCTATATCCTTCAGATACTATGAAATGTCTCAAAGAGGTGAAGTTGCCAAGTTAAGACAGACCAGATCTGAGTTCAAATTCCTGTTCTCCACATTTGAGCTGTGCAACCTTGGGAAAGTTACTTAACCTTCATGACCTTCACTTTCCTCACCTTTAAAGTAAGATAATACCAGTTATACCACATGGTAACATTTTAAATGAGTTGACACATGTAATGTTACATTTCTTTCTCTATGATTATTTAAAAAGTTTGTACTTGTTGATTATTTAACCTGAAAAGTTCTTTGTAACCTCTTATCTGCAAAAAAAAATTATTTCTCATTTACCCACTATGTTGGAATCCAAAAAACTCCCCATCCCCAAATCAATTTGGGCTAGAAAAAGACAGAAATAAATAAAGAGCATCTAAATGAGGGAAAATATACAAAGGTAGTAATTTTACTACTACTTTACTAAACACTTTAACCAACTAAGCCACAGCGCCACCCAGTAATTTTTCTTTAGAGTATTAAAATGTTTTTACATTACAAACATAAAATTTCACCTACCACCTCTTCTTCTTCTTTTTTGGTTTCCTTTTCCTTCTCTTCATCATGTTCTTCAGCTGGACCATCTTCATCATCACTACTGGATGATTCAAGGATTTCACTTATATCCATTTTCCAATTATCAGGAACAATTCTAGTTTTTAAGAAGATGCTTGCTTTCTGAAGCCCTAAATGTAAACAGTTATTATGGACTTAGCAACATAGAATAATAGAAAACATTCAGAGTCAGAAGATCTAGATTCAAATTCAGCTGTCACTTATAAAATGATATCATTAACTTGAACATAACTAAGTCATAATGTTTTATTAACGTTTATTATTATTCTAGGGAATACTGTTAAAAATATTAATGGTAAAACATGAAAAGTTAAACTTAATATTAAAAGTTAAAAACTACAAATAAAATATTTTATCCAGATATTTAAAAAATAGCCATCAAATAAGAGTAGATACTAACCCTAAACAATTAAAATGGCACCAGAGAATATTCAGCCTTGGTTTAGCCACTATTTGCCATTTACAGCCACATCATGAAATAATGGATTGATTCATTTTTATTTTACCTGGTTTAGCAGAGAGCTCAGATTCAGGTAGATTGAGAATATCTATTTCCTTGATATCCTTTCTTGCTATAGAATAACTAATTATATGGAAGAATAAAGGGGAGAGAAACCATTATTAAATAAAAATTATGACAAATAATGTTAACACATAGAAGAATATAAGCCTCAAAATCAAAATTATTTTGCCTACAAAATATTTTTAAAAGACCATGCATATCCTGGGGCGCCCAGGGGGCTCAGTCAGTTAAGTGTCCAACTTTGGCTCAGGTCATGATGTCTCAGTCCATGAGTTTGAGCCCCACACCGGGATCTGTGCTGACAGCTCAGAGCCTGGAGCCTGCTTCAGATTCTGCATCTTCCTCCTCTCTCTGCCCCTCCCCTGCTCTCACTCTCTCTCAAAAATAAAGGTTAAGGGGTGCCTGGGTGGCTCAGTCGGTTAAGCATCTGACTTCAGCTCAGGTCATGATCTCACAGTTTGTGAGTTCAAGCCCCGTGTCAGGCTCTGTGCTGACAGCTAGGAACCTGGAGCCTGCTTCGGATTCTGTCTCACCCTCTCTCTGCCCCTTCTCTGCTCATGCTCTGTGTCTGTCTCTCAATAGTAAATAAATGTTAAAAAAAAAAAAAAAAATTATAATAAAAAAATAAAAGTTAAAAAAAAAAAAAGACCATGCACCACACATATCCTAATCCTTAATAAAAGGCAAGACATAATATAGGCAAAGCTAGTATCCTTTTTTTTAAATGTTTATTTATTTATTTAGAGAAAGAAACAGCGAGAGAGAAATCCCAAGCAGGCTCCTTGCTGTCAGCACAGAGTGGGGCTTGAACTCCCCAACCATGGGATCATGACCTGAACTCAAACCAAGGGTTGGACACTTAACTGACTGAGCCACCCAGACAACCCCAAAATTAGTATCTTAATTCTAAAGATTGACATACTCAAAATACACTAATTTGAAAGCTTCACATTTAGGGGCGCCTGGGTGGCTCAGTCGGTTAAGCGTCTGACTTCGGCTCAGGTCACGATCTCGCGGTCCGGGAGTTCGAGCCCCGCGTCAGGCTCTATGCTGACTGCTCAGAGCCCGGAGCCTGCTTCCAATTCTGTGTCTCCCTCTCTCTATGACCCTTCCCCATTCATGCTCTGTCTCTCTCTGTCTCAAAAATAAATAAACGTTAAAAAAAAAAAATTAAAAAAAAAAAGAAAGCTTCACATTTGTAATATTTCAATCTATGCAACCCTCCCACACACAAGGTATGGGATACTTTGTATCAGCATATTTGCCTTATTGAAGATACAATGTCTATTTTGATCTTTACTATTTCTCTTTTTAAGTTTATTTTATTTTTGAGAGAGAGCATGAGCAAGAGCAGGGAAGGGGCAGAGAGGAGACAGAGGATCTGAAGCAAGCTCTGCACTGATAGCAGAGAGCTCGATGCAGGGTTCTAACTCACGAAACGTGAGATCATGACCTGAGCCGAAGTCAGATGCTTAATGAACTGAGCCATTCAGGCACCCCTGATCTTTGCTATTTCTTAAATTTACTATTTAGTTTAGTCAAATAAATAAATAAATAAATAAATAAATAAATATTAAAATATTTTTATCATTGTAAGATATATTAAATTTTCCACAGTACTTCTCTCTATATATATTTATACATACAAACACACACACTTTTTTCTTTTTTTTTTACATCCTTTGTGGGGAACAAAACAAAGCTGAGGTTAAAGAAAGTTTCTAAAAATCTGACTTAATCAGGAAAAAAGTCAAAATAATTTTAGTAATATTCCATGAAAAGTAAGTTTCATAGTTCATAATATGAAATAGTACACATAATAAAAGTATCAAGCTTTTACAATTAAAGAGAAAACCAATACCATGCTTTATAAAAAAAACTTTTTAAATATTATTACACATTGTTTAGTTTTACAAAACTAAATTAAAATTCGTTATTTTAAATTAAAATTAGGAAAAAATAAACTACATTACAAAAAGTCAAAGCATAATATGTAATGACAGTTCATGAAATGATCAGACTTTTCAAAATAAAGTGTGGACTATGGAAGGGTCTATCACTGTGATCTCATTTTTTTTTCTCCTACCATAACACTATTAAGTGACTCACAATTTAGAATCGATAAATGATCGAACTAAACACTGGTCTTTTTTCACTGTGATGTCATCATTACAGCTGGGAGATATTACCTGAAATATAAAATAAAGAACAGGATTGGTGCCTAATTTCCCTTGATCAAAAAAATATACATTTTTAAAAAGAGTAGTTCTGGATCCCCCTCACTTCTCAAATGAATTATATTTTGTTAAGAAAGAGTTTAATTATTAATAATTTCCATTATAAATGAATTACTTAAAAAAGAAGGTTGCCTTGTGATTTTTCTTTAACATATTGGTTTTCTGGATATTTAATTTATTCAGTTATTAGATCATACAATAAATAGTTAATACAATATAAATAATATGACCACCACTTTAAAAAATTTGATTTCTTCTAAGCTACGTAATCATTTCTTGTCCAAAAAGTCAAACATATGATCTGTGATGAAAATGTGGCATAGTATAAGTTTTAAAAATATCCTTGAATCAAGATCTGTTTTGAAATCTGCTATCTGTTTAAAATAAATATCTAAGTTCCCTTTCTTACCAGGGCATTACAATTTTTAGTAATGAAAGCAAATCAAAGAAAATCTAAGAACTTTTTAATTTCTTAACTTTTAAAAGTAACAAATGTCTGAACATTAGTAAATAGCTAATCTCTATACATTCTTTATGGCACTTAATATTTTTTAAAAATAAAGTCTACCAATGAATTGCTGAAATTTACCTGCTCATTATCACCCCTAACACTAGCCCCCCTCTGCTACAATCTAGCACCACCCACAGAACTTTATGCAATGATGGAAATGTTCTGTTATCTGCACTGCTAAGCACTTAAAATGTGGTAGTGCAACTGAGAGACTGAATTTTTAATTCTATTTAATTTTAATTAAATTACATGTAAATGTAAACAGTCACGTAGGACTCATGGCTATCATATTAAAGTCTATATCCAGATAATTAAAAATTCTTGGCTGTTGTATCAGCTGCCTTAACATCAGATGGCAGTAAATGTTTGTGTGTTCGTTAGACGCTGGTAATTATTAGACAAATAGTAGAGTTCTGTCTGCCCTTAAGGAGCTAATGGCACAATGGAGAGGTAAACACAAAACAACACCATGGAGGATAAGTACAGAGATGAAAACACCTAGGAGGAAGACTTAACCCAATCTGGGGAAGGAAGAGGTATGGCAGCAAAGGCTTAAGATTAAGTCTTAAAGGATGAGTAGGCACAGCCCAGGGCTTAATTACCTCACCTGTGAACCACTAGAATGGCCTCCAAATTGATTCCTGTCATCTCCAGTGTTTCCAACAATCCATTCAACACACTACTGCCTCATTAACATTCCTAAACATGCAGCTCAATAATGTTACTCTTCTGCAAAATTCTATGCAGAATTATGGTCACATTCCTGGGGTGAACTTTTAAAGACTCTTCTGCCCTAGATCCAAATTATCTTCCCAGTCTTATTTCCTATTATTCCCCTATTGTTGTTTAACATTTAGCCAAAATGGATTTCCAGAGCAAATAGTTCCATGAGCAAACCCTTTGCTTTTCTGCTTTTACTGTTTTCCTCTAAGAAAGTCCTCTAGAGAAGCTCTGCTTAACTAACTTTAAATCTGTCAAGGCTCAGTTCAAAAGCAACAGCTTCATGAAGACTTTCTGGATTTCCTTCAATAAATGTAAATTTTCAGGACAAGAAGTCCTAATGTTGAACATATACTATTGTGTATATAGTTACTTGAATTATTCTCTGCATTAAAATTACAATATTAATAAAATGTGAGATTAGTGTCTTACTCATCTTTTATTTTCTACATTCCCTGGCAAATAAGTCTGTTGAGTAAATGAAGGGATTAAAAAAATCTCTTAAAAAAAATCTCTTGGCAAATTATGACCTGAAAATTCTGAATCCAAACCCATTTACTTGTTTGCCTGTACAACTGAAAGACTCAAAGGATTTTCAGACTTTTTCTAGGTAAACTTACTATATATAGCAACTGAGTAATATACTTACATGCACACAGAAACATTAAAAATTGGCCTCGGTTCACTAAAGGATTCTAATCTAATTCGGGACACATTTTGTGCCAGCACTGTTGTTAGAGATATATGTCATATCAAAACTCAGAAAAGGGGAATAGTTATGTTAGAGTAGTTAAGGGAGACTGAAGAAAACGTAGGCCTTGAGCTGAATGTTAAGACACTTAAAAGGAGAGGAGTACAAAAAGGAGAAAATGGAGACAGGTATTACCAAGTATTATTGATTCCTCTCATGAAATAATTCTCTTGCCCATCCCTTCTTCTCATTCCTTCCCCGAGTAAGCAAAGATTAGATTTCCCTACCAACCCATCCAAGACTTACTATTTGCAAAACCTAGGTGTACCCACCCTTCCTTTCCCCAATACTCCCTTTCCTACTCCAGTGTCTGCGCCAAGTTTTAAAAATGACTATATAAACTTTAATTGCTATGTAATGTCTTAGATGTATACAATAAGGTCCTCGAGAGCAATGTGTTACAAGGTTCATAGTTTTCTCTCTTCTAAGCAACTTAGAGGTGGAACTCCCTGCACATCCTCAGTAAATACTAATTGATTTAAGGCAAAAGGGTAAAGGTTTGGAAGAGAAGTGTTTTACACAGAGAGCAGTTAAGAGAGAACCTGAGTATGAAGCTTACACTGAAAATGGGAAGCTAAGAGCTAGGATAGCCTCAGAAATCCATCTAAAGAATCCAGAATTGATCCATTAGGCAGTCCGTGAAAGTTTTTTGGGGTTTGTTTTTGAGAATGGGACTACTATGATTAAATCAGTGTTTAAAAACTACTCTACAGAAGTTGCTTCTGGAAAATTTGTCTAAATTTAGCAAAAAACCCAAGAATCAAGTTAAGGGAACTTGGAGGAAATTACCATAAATCAAGTGTAAAATGGTAACAGGAATAGGATAAAAAGAGACCACTGCACACATTTTCAAGGAAAAACTGAAAGATCCCAATAAATGACTGATTATAGAAAATTAAAGGAAATAACAAAGGAAAATAGTGAAGTGTGTGAGACCTAAGTAGGACTGCTCAATGTTGCAATAAAGTCCAAATTAAATTTGGGTAATACTTTCAAAATATTTTAAATGCTTTTTAAAGATCCATGTTAAACAAAATTTTAAATGGTTGATTAATTCTGCAAAGAAATCTTACTTACCAAAGCAGGATACCCATCAGTCTTCTCAGATGTTGATATCACACTTACAACTTTTCCTAACAATTCGTCATTGAGACGTCGCTTATCGTCATCTTCCTCTTCACTACTTTCTTCTTCCTTTTCGTCCTCATTACTAAAAGTCAAAATAACTCTATCATGATCTTAACATAAACCATTGTTGAGACAGAGTGGTGTGAATTTAACATGTACAATTCAATTTCTAATCTGGATTACTCCAGAGTAGGAGTAGCCTCTTACTGAAATTGAAGAGATGGATACTTCCCTAGTCCCAAAGTAGTCCTGAGCTGTCCATGATGACTCTGAGTCCATGCCACTAGATGAATGAGGATTTGGACTTAGCTCTTATGCCAACCACCAGCTGGGACAGAAAAGCCTAATTATGTCACCATGAAGTACTTACTGTGCCAAATACATTTTTTTAAAAAGATTATCCTTCTACCTTTTATATATGCCAGATGTAACTCTACTTCCTAACAGGTTATGAAAAGATCTCATCAAAAAAACATGTGAAGGTTTATTTAAATTAGCTTATCTACACAATTAAACAAGCAAACAAACCCATGGTGAGGAACAGTCTACAAAACGGGCCTGTACTCTTCAAAAATATCAATGTCAGGAAAATACCAAAAAAAAAAAAACAAAACAAAACAAAAAACAAAAAAACTGAAGAACTTTTCCATATTAAAGGAGATTTAAGAACTATATAAACTAGGATGCCCAGGGGCGCCTGGGTGGCATAGTCAGTTGAGCGTCCGTTTCTCGGTTTCAGCTTGGGTCTTAATCTCACATTTCATGAGTTCAAGCCCCATGTCAGGCTCTAAGCTGACAGCACGGAGCCTGCTTGGATTTCTCTCTCCCTCTCTGCCCCTCCCCTGCTTGTGCTGTCTCTGCCTCTCTCTAAATAAGTAAGTAAACTTAAAAAAAAAATTATAAAAAAACAAAACTAGGGCGCCCCGGTGGCTCAGTCAGTTAAGTATCTGACTTCGGCTCAGGTCAGATCTCATGGTTCCTGAGTTCAAGTCCCGCATCAAGTAAGCTGAGCCCTACTTGGGGTAAGCCCTTGCTTCCCTCTCCCTCTGCCACTCGTGGTATTCTCTCTTTCTCTGCCCCTCGCTCTCTTGCACCCTCTCTGTCCAAAAAAAAAAAAAAAAAAAAAGAACCATGTAAACAAAATGTAATGCATGATCTTGGGTTGGACCCTGGATTCAGTGGATGCCTATAAAGGCTATTATTGGAACAAGTGGCAAAATTTAAAATATGGACTATACCTTATTAGATAATAGCATTTTATTAATGTTGAATTTTCTGAATTTGATAATCATACTTTGGCTATATAAGAGAATTTCCTTATTCTTAAAGTATTTAAAGGTAGGTCTGATGCTTATAATATACTTTCAGAAGGTTCAACCAATTAAAATTATCATTAGGGCGCCTGGGTGGCTCAGTCGAATGTTGGACTCTTGGATTTGGCTCAAGTCATGATCTCATGGTCCGTGGGTTCGAGCCCCGAGTCAGACTCTGCACGGACAGTGTGGAGCCTGCTTGGGATTCTCTCTCTCTGCTTCTCCCATACTTGCGTGTGCATCTCTCTCTCAAAAAATAAACGTTAAAAAATAGTAATAATAAAAAATAATCATTAAGTTAAAAAATAGCTACATATCCACAGAGGAAATGATAAAGCAAATGTGCCAAAAATTTTAACAATTACTGAATCTAGATGAGTATATGAAAGTTTATTGCACGATTTTTAAGTTTGGAATTGTTTTTGAAATAAAAAGGTTAAAAAATACATATACGCACTTAAAATAGAAAAACACATCGTATCAATTAAGAAATTTGGCAAAGTAACTCAAGACAAAAATAACCCTTTTCGAAAAAGGAGTTATGATAATTCTCAGAGTAATGGGAATAATTAAGAACAAGGTCTGCTCAAGGTAAAATGTCTAACATAATGATACAAGATACTATGGAAAAGTTACCTGAACAATTTTAGCCATCTTAGAAGACTCATTTGTTTAATGTTGTAATAACTGTAATATTACTGTATATGAAACACTCACACAGGAAGAGACGACCTCCTTCCTCTGTTCGTCTTCTTTGCAATTACAGGAGTTCCAAAATGCTCTGGATTTGTTAAGGGAAGCTGGTCAAGTGTCTAGATAAGAAACAACAGACAAATTAAATCACATCTTGCCTTGATGTTAGAAGTTATTCAACTCAAAAAGTCCATCCATGTCACCCTACCTCACTCTCGGCAAAATGTCTCTCTCCTTTTAGGCAAAGTGAAGTGCGTCTCAGTGTTCTCTCATCACCATCATCAAACACTACAAGAAGCAAGAGATATCAGAGAATTTATGCACACTAAGTAAACATGTCACTGCAGAGAACGATATTGCTGCTATTTAGTTAAGGCTTAATATTTGTAAGAACCATTATTTTTTTTTCCAAAAGCTTTTAAAATGTACACAGTACATTTTTCATTCTGTAGATACTGAACACAGGTTACATGGCTGCTCCCAACTGCCTAAGTGTCTCCATTCACTTAGCAACCTAATCAAAGCACCAGTGATTAAATTACCTTTAATCCTGGAAGAATGAGCAAAAAAAAAAACCTGGTTTACAAAAAAAGAAGTATTATGGGTTTTGTTCAGAACAGTTATCAATGAAGTATCTCTAACTTCCAGAAACTGTTTGACTTCTAGGAATGCTTCTTGGATTATTGTACTACCTCTACTTATTTGCATGATAACTTCCTTTAGTAGAAGTCTATTGGGTAACAAATTCTAAAGTCATAAGATTCAACATTTTTCTTTTGCTGGAGAAGGATTAAGAAATTTAGAATTAAAGGTTGAAACAAGGAAACACCAGAAAGATGAAATTTTCTTAAATTTCAAAAGTCAGTTATAATTGCACAGAAGCTTTCTCAGAAGTTTTTACTTTTACTACATTAAAAAAAATTTTATAGGCTTAATTTTCCAGAAACATACTCTTATTTTAACATCTAACAGTTACCAAGTGTATTAAAAAGAAAATGCTCTCAGAAGACACCTGATTGCCCATCATTATGAAGAAATAAAATATAAAAAGGTGGAATCCTTACCTCAGATACTTATAATGCAAACACATATCAATATATGTTTGTGTATTGTATGAAAATACCATATACACAGAAATAGTTATTTTAAGATGTAATCCCAACTTCCATAATTCTAGATGCTTTTTCATTCTAACAGAATAAATTAATATTAATAAAGGGAAACTCTACATTACTTTGCTTTAATAATATTTAATCATAAACTTATTTTTTTCATGCTAAGAACTTATGTAAGAGCACTCAACTTCTTCAGTATTTATCTACCTCAGTCAGTTCTTTCTCCAAAAGTAAAGACATCTAGTTTAAATTCTCTTACACGCAGGAGACAATGCAGAGAAAATGAAAAGTTCCTGAAGCACATATTCAGAGAACCATGTTTGCACAAAAGGAGCCGTGTTGTACAGTCAATAATGCAGAAATTAATGACCGCTGCAAACACAACGACAGGATAAAACACAATATCCTCCGACAATTACATTACTAATCTACACTTGATTAACAGTGCTCTAAACATTTGTAACAAAATTATGATTCATATGGTGTCATCAAATCTAATAAATGCACCACTGTTCTTTTAAAACTTCAAGATCATGAAATTATTATACCAAACTTAAAATAATCCTTCATGTTTGTATTAATATCCATAAGTATATTAAAGAATAAGAGCTTAAAAGTTCCAATTTTCCTTAAAGGCTACAATATATAAGATGGTAACAACGGACACACACATACACACCCATGTGCACACACATTTAAGTGGAGGTGTGAGGAAGGAACATGAGAATATCAGAACAATCCATAATATCAAATTTATGCAAAATGTTTTCCACAGTGTTTCTTCATTAATCAATGGCAGCCTCAAATCAAAATGTTCTGATGAGAAATTTCAACAATTTAAAATCTTTAATTCTTGTTTTTTTAAAATAATCACTTTAAGGGGTGCCTGGTTGGCTCAGTTAAGTGTCCAACTCTCGATTTTGGCGCAGGGCTTGATCTCACAGTTCGCGAGTCAGAGCCCCATGTCGGGCTATGCGCTGACGGTGTGGAGCCTGGTTGGGATTTTCTCTCTCTTCCTCTCTCTGTCCCTCCCACATGCTCTCGCATGTGCTCTCTCTCTCTTAAAATAAATAAATAAACTAACTTAAAATAATCTCTGAAATAATCAGATTTTTGAAGGAAGAAATACTTTTAACTTCAACATACTTTATCATGGATAGAAATAATGTAAGAACCAAAAAAACTTCTCAAAAGAGAACTGTGGCACCAACAACAATTTTATGATTTTATATAAGAATGCTTCCAACTTTGAGTGAACGAAGAGAAACCGTTTACTTTTTTTTTTTTTAATTCACGGACTATACAAAGGTATGTATTTGAGTACTTTATACAAGTCTGAAAAGCTACATAACTTCTCAAGATTTTCTGAAAGACAAATAGAAACCCCAACAACACAGTGAACCTATTAATCAAGACATCCCCAATTATGAAAATCATGAAGAAGTTCCATCTAGAACAAGTTTCCTCTATAACTTCCATGTTAGAAGTATCATCTAAAAGAACACCAAACACTCTTCAGGCACTGAAGAGTGACTCTGGCATTTTGATAAGAGTGAAATAATTAATTGGTATATATAAACTGGTGTATATAGTATATTTAGCTTTTTTTTAAGTTCAAGATGTCTATTACAGTATGCCAAGAGGAAAAAGTCTGACTATAAGGATTTAGTAATTCTATGAAATGTTTTCTACTTGACAAAAATGGTATTTAAATAGACTATTGAGTGCAAAACTTACAAAAGCAGTATCTCTGTTATTATGTTAAATACAGATACAAAAACTTAATTTGAAAATGACAAAGCTAAGTCTCTCTCAATAACTGATCAGGGTAGACAAAACAATGCTAATGCAAACAAATATATGAAGCCTAACTCTACACTTGAGAATTAAAAGAAACAAAAGCAACAGGGATCTATCTAACTACTAAATACAAAAAGATCTACCCATGAAAATAGCACTGTTAGATGCTGGAGGATAGTAAGAGAACAATAGTAAATGAACTTTATCTCTCCAAAGATGTAATTGGCTATCACCTATTAAGCTTCTACCATGTCCTAATTCTCACAGCAGCCTCTGCCAGGTAGGAATCGCTATCCTCTTTTATAAAGAAATTGAGAAGCAGAAGGCTAATCAATGAGCTACAGTTTTGTTAAGGGGGAATCAAAATGCATAATAAATAGGTATGGGGCAGAGGCATAAAATGAACACAGGAAAGAAGTCAAGAATTCTGACTTTGCAAAAAGAAAATATTATTGTTGTATCTGTGTATACCAGTTAAAATTAATAAAATATTTATATATACATTTATATATTAATTAAAATATTTCACATAGTGGATAAAAACTTTAAAATTACATACTCTAGGTAAAACCAATAGTTTTGTTACATAAACTCATTTGTGATACAGAAATCCCTCTGCAGCCAAGGTCCAGAACTTCAGAAATCAAGAAACTTAACAAATGTATAATGATATTGACAAAATATCATGGGAATGCTAAGTCTTTTGGAAGGCCATTTAAACAACAGGTTAAAGCACATCACAGGAAGGCATAGATTTCTTTGTTGCTTAGTACTTTCTAAATGATCTTCTAGTCCTGGTTTTGAAAACATTTGTGGTTGACTCTGATTATAAAAACACTTGTCATAAGAGGTTCTAACTAAATTAAAAAGCCTTGGGGCACCTGGGTAGCTCAGTTGGTTAAGCATCTGACTCTAGATTCCGGCTCAGGTCATGATCTCACAGTTGGTGAGTTCACGTCCCCAGTTGAGCTCTGCACTGACAGCACGGAGCCTGCGTGGGATTCTGTCTCTCCCTGTCTCTCTGCCCTGCTTACGTGTGCTCTCTCTCAAAATAAATAAACATTAAAAAAAAAAAAAAGCCTTAGTAAGCCTACAGCACATTCTACAAAATCAGTCCATTCACCAGTTTAAGCTAAACCTCCTCTACTCCATGAACCATAACTTCCATGAGATCTGATACAACTGATGTACAAAACAGTAACCAGAAAGCATGAAAAAATCTTGAGTCTTAAGCATTTGTCACAAAGATATATAAATAATCAAAGAAATTTTAGTGTAAAATTTTATATATTGTACATATGAATATACATTTTATATGTAAGTTACTAAAATTAATAACAATTCTGTCCTTTACATTTTCCTTCTTTTTCAAGTACAATGTGTTATTTTTATATTCCAAAAAAAGCAAAAGAAGAGCAGTTTTAGAATGTTTTATGGACAGCTGTATTTACCAGGAGTTAATGGCAACATTCAAGTGGAGATACAAATTCCAATCCTAATTAATACCTTTGAACCACTAGAAAGGTAACCATACACTTCTATACATTACAGATTCCTTATCTTTAATGCAAAGATAAGAACTGCCAATTGAATAAACTATGCTAGGGAAGCACTGTTTTATGTTAGGAAGAGGAAATATTTCTAAGGCTCAAAAAACAAACAAAAAATCCATAAACTCAGGCCACTTATTATTCAACATTAAAGAGGAAGGTAATATTAGATTTTTAAAAATTAGTTCATATTAGATCTATAGTCTCTTTCATAATTGGTTATTCAGCTATCGTAGGAAAAGTACCTATATTACGTAAGTTAATATCAGACTCATTAGGTAGCTTTTGATCACCAATGATCATAACTCTTATTTGATCTAAACCAGTAGTGTGGTATCCTCTTTTCGTTTTTAATAGTCAAATTTTGAGATCTCTTAAAATAAAAAAGTGATATGGAGATCATTAATACTTTGTATAACTTTCTGATTCTACCTATATAACACTTCACTAGGAATTAGAAACCAAGAAGAATTTCAGAAAAGAGGAATTAAACCCAACAGGTAGTAGTCACTCAATTAATTGAAAAATATAGAAGGCTCATGACCTGTGAGAGAGGACACATTTTATTTTGCCATCTTTTAGGCTCATTATACTCTAATCATTCTTTATGTGGGCTACATGCTTCAACATCTAAATATTCTTTATAACAGAGAGTGTTATATTGAACATACCTAAGTGAACAGTGCCTGTTAACATCTTAGATTTTTTAGGTCACTTGCCATCATTACAAAGATGCAAAAAACTTAAATATTTTGAATTTTTCTCCTGAATAAGTCTCCATTTTTTCTAAGTATGGACTACTTTACTAATGTGTAATACCTGCATTAAATTCACCCAATGTAATTATAAAAAGAAAGATTCTTGGATTGCCATCCCCAGACCTACTAAATTGAAGAGATTTGGAGTCCTCAAATCCTCATTTTTTAAACAAACACCAAGTGATTCTTATGTACACTAATGCTTGATACACGAATTACATGCAATTAAGATGCTAAGCTCTTTCAGAAAAAGAATTATACAGTTTCTTCTGTAATTACTCATCACAGAAAATCACCACAGAGAATGCTCAGTAGCAACTAGCTTTTAGAAATGCTAAAATGCCATTCATGTAAAGGATAAAGATCTGCTATTCTGGAGTGCAGAAGTCCCAAATGTGAAAACATGAGAAGTATCGCTTCTGCAGAATCACAAGCATTATATCAGTAAAACTTCACAAGCACTGTGAATGCAGCCTTGATATTAAATATCAAATACGATGCAATATTAGTATTTGAATACACATCACATAATCTTGCGTAACTCTGCACATATCAGTGCCTGTAATTTTTTTTTACTTTTGAGAGAGAGAGAGAGCATGAGCAGGGCAGGGACAGAGGGAGAAGGAGGATCCCAAGCAGACTTCACGCTGTCAGTGCACAGCTGGACGCAGGGCTCGAATTCACAAACTGGGAGATCATGACCCGAGCCAAAACCAAGAGTCAGAGGCTTGACTGACTGAGCCACCCGGGTGCCTCTCAATGCCTGTAATTGTTATCACTGCTTTAATATAATAAAATTGTATTTACTTAATCTCTAAAAGTTAACATTAAATTTAGTTTTTAAATCTCTAACAACTATCAACAGCCACAACCAAGCTTCCTAAAAATACGTAGTTCATAGTAACAGCACCATTGTGAACTGACACTGCTTTCTAAGAGGCCCAAGAAGAATAAAAATGGTCAGAAAATAGTAGTTACATACAACAAACTGCTACTACTAATAGAAGCCACAGAGCAAGACACAAGAAGTACAATTTTTAAACAAAGCACATTCTTCACAGCTTTGAGCATCACCTGAAGATGAATGATTTTTACCCAAAGCCACAAATCAAGTAAACTAAAAGTAAACCTACAGGATCATTTCCTTTCCTTCTTTAAGGAAACCACAACACCATAATTACACCACTTATACCAAGATATAAATGTAAAAACCAAACAATGCTATAGATGTTCAGTATAAAATAAAGGATGGATGTTATCCACAGGATTGTGTAGTCTGAACGTACTGAGAGGAGATTAGGAAATCTTAATCATTACTATTCTTATCAACATAATAACAGCAACTATATAAGTAGTACATTTAAGTTTTAGTTTACATGCATTAAGACACTTGTTGCTACTCCCTAAAGTTTTTTAAAGCAAGTGTAAGCTTATGCATGGAATGTTAAGTATGCATTCTGATTAGCAGCACATATATCTTTCCTTTTTTAATAATGAACATTTTAAAATTTTTTTTATATTTATTTTTGAGAGAAAGACAGAGCAAAGTGGGGGAAGGGCAGAGAGAAGGAGACACAGAATCCGAAGCAGGCTCTAGGCTCTGAGCTGTCAGCACAGAGCCCAATGCAGGGCCGAATCCACAAATCGTGAGATCATGACCTGAGCAGAAGTCGGACACTTAACTGACTGAGCCATCCAGGCACCCCTCTTTTTTTTTTTTTTAATATTTATTTATTTTTGAGAGAGAGAAAGTGTGTGTGTGAGCAGGTGAGGGGCAGAGAGAGAGGGGCACAGAGGACCTGAAACAGGCTTTGTGCTGACAGACAGGCCGATGCGGGGCTTGAACCCAAGAACCATAAGATCATAACCTGAGCCAAAGGTGGACACTTAATTGACTGAGCCACTCAGGCACCCCATAGTAGCACCTATATCTTTTCTGAAAGGTGTTATTGAGACTTGACTAAATCAAAAATCAAAAATTAAGCTATGATCATCTAGACTTGAATCTACTCTAGCCAGAATTTTTTTAGTCTTTAAATTTTGTGGTAACATCTGTATTATCCTTATGTAAAACAAGCAACAATACATTAAAAGATTGCAGCTGTGCAACCTTAATTGTAATTACAGGAAAAGTAAAAATGTCTGATTACTTACAATACTAACTTGTACTGACTTTCTAATGGAAGAAAAATAAGCATATAACTTAACTTTCTTGAAAAGAAATATCTAGGTAACCTAAAAAAGAAGTACATTCTTTTTGTTGTTGTTGTTTTAAGTTTGTTTTGAAAGCGAGAAAGAGAGAGGGAGAGGGAGAATCCCAAGCACGCTCTGTGCTTTCAGAGCAGAACCTAACATGGGGCTCGAATTCAACAAACTATGAGATCATGACCTGAGCCAAACTCAAGAGTCGGACTCTTAACCAACCGAGCCACCCTGGCACCCCAGGTACCTTCTTGGATCAAATAGCCACAAGTGACCAAAGAGATGTTATTTTTGTTACCAGCAGCCATCATTAAAATTTCAGCCAACTATATCAAGTAAATTGACAGTAAAGAATACCTATTTCTACCAACATAATGATTCAGTGTATTTACAAAATAAAAATATATGCAACTCCAAATTAAATCCTATGTATTAAATTAACTACTTACCCACAGTATACCAACTAGCATCTGTCAACTTGCTGATAATAGCTTCCTGAAAGGACCCATCAGATGTCCTTGTTTCAACAATAGCTCCAACCTAAAACACAAAATTGAAATTTCATTATCAAATTTAAATAGACCAAATCACTCCCATGAACTATATGACCTGGGTTAAAATAAGTATATTTATGATAATTCTACCTTACACACATTGACTTAGATCTTTATCATTTATAGCACTCATGTATTTATCATGCAGTCTGAACCCCAAAATGCTTTGGCATAAGATAGTTGTTATTATTATCCTTATTTTACACATTGAATATTGTGGCTCGGATGAGAGGATGAGAACACAGTCTCTTAAGTATTACTTCAGAGCTTTTGTACTATATCACATTGCCTTCAAGGGAACTGTGTAATATAAGAATCAGAAAACCATAAGATAGCAAAAGTAGCTTCAATTTTCTTTCACAGAAATATTGAATACTGGATTCACCATTCGTATTTAAGGGACCTTTTAGATAAAGGTTCACCTGAGGAGAGAGGGATGGACCAGTTGACCTTCTTTCAGCTTCCAGACCTTTGTCTATCAGATATTAACCGAAGTGGTACTCTGACATAACAAAGATTTATTACATAAACTTAGAAATGTTTGGCCAGAACATGGATGGAAAACACAATATAGGTACTCACTAAGCTAAATTATGAAGTCAACATACTTGGTAACTTAGAACAACAGAAGATTCAAAGTTATAATACTAGTATATTATTCAGCAGGCTAAATATCTCTGATGACAATGTAAAAAAAAGAGGTATTCAATCTAAGAATTAAAAACAAAAGGTGGCTGAAAACTCATGTTTATATATACACTAAAATTACTGTCTCTAAGATGATTTACCTTTCTAAAGTAAGGATATAGCCAATATAACATCATAACATACTAACTCTATAACATTTCATTTGTATTTTTGTTTTCTGATCAACATACTTATAAATTTTAAAACTGTCTACAAACAGAAAATTTAATAATTTACTGTATGTATTTGTGATTCATCGTTTCAGATTTTAAACTGCAGAATATACGTACTCTTAAAGGACCCTTTACTTGATCGTCCTGCACCAATTGTGTAGTATTATCCTGTTTCAGGAGTACCTGGAAGACATTTTGTACAATAATTTGCATGTTAACTTTTAAAACAACATGTTTATGATGTCTTTAATCTATGCTTTCTTACCATCCTGTGGTTACTTCTGTCTTAATACTTATTACATTGTCTAATATTTACGTTTATTGTCTCTCTCACTAATTGTGAGCTCCTTGAGGGCTACAATCCTTCGTCACTATAACCCCAGCAGTTAGCAAATGTCAATGCGTATTACAGGCACTTCATAAATGTTTGCTGAATTAATGAACTATACAAGATTTATAATTTGAAGTGACTGCTATAAAAGTTTAAAACTGCCTTCATTGTTCTTTATCAACAAGTTATAAAAAGTTCTGTCACAAAGTATTAAAAAAACAGTATCAAACATTATTGCCCACATACAAGGTAAACAAATTAAAACCAGAACCCTGTTGGTCCTTTATAAAGTAAACTGAAATAATAATCATGATATGTATTTCACATACAAATAAGTATTCTTTTTTACTACAGATTCTCCCAAATATATACAGGGCAATCGTTCAAATAGATCAAGTACCCAAATATGAAAATTGAAATTCTACATAATGTATGTATGATAAGAGCTCCCCAATCACTGTATTGACTTTAAGTAAGTATATCTAGAGCCACAATACTAACAGAAAGTTTAAGTTCTCAAAGAAGTCCAAGTAAATATTTAGTAGTCAAATCCCATATAGCTGACATAGTAAAAATGCCAAATGAAACGAAGAAATAAATGTCAAATGATATCTTAACAATACTTGAAGAAAAATTCCACCAGATCAAAACTGAAACACAAATCTCATAATAATCACAGATAAATCTATTTCTCTACCACACAAATCATACTCTTCTAATTCACTGGTTCTCAAACGTCAACATGCAGCAGAAACACTTGAAGGGCTTATTAAAACACAATCACTGGACCCTACTGCCAGACTTTCTGACTCAGTAGGTCTGGGGTCAGGGCCTGAGAATCTGCATTTCAAACAAGTTCCCAGATGAAGCAGATGCTGCTAGTCCAGGGCCACACTTTGAAAATACCTGCTCCAGTTCATTTACCCATTCAACATATTTTGAGTGTCTACTATGTATCAAGCACTAGTCTAGGTGTTGGGGACAGAACAAGTCAAACATGTCCTCCTTTTATGGTGCTTCACTCTTGCAGGAAAAGATCAGGTATGTAAGTGAAAAGCAAACTGCAAAACCGAAAGTACAGCATGATCTAATAACAACAACAACAACAACAATATTGTTACAGTAGGCTCTGCACAATATCTGACAGACCATGTAAATCTCTCTGTAGTAGTATCAAAGAGGACTTTCATGAACTTTCTTACGTAGCTCTGTAATGTTAAAGATGTTTATAGTAAGTGTGGATTACTTTCGTAATTTAAGTACGATTATTAAAAACATTTATGTGGGAAAACTACTGGAATGAAACACGAAAACGTGAATAGTATTTTCTGAGAGGTAAGCGATGGGTATTAATCTTTTGGTACTTTTCTGTATTTCCAAATATTATACGGAAATAATGCAATGACTTTTTTCTGGTCATAAAAGGACCTTAAAAATAAAATTCTTAAATCATTTTTAACACGGTCTTTAAAACAATTCCACTATATTATTTTTCCTAATCACTTGAAATCATCTCTACCTGAACATTATGAAAGGGGAGAATAGAGATCACAGCCTAAATAAGCATGCCACAACAGCAGAGAGCCAAATAAAAGGAAGTCTCATGAACGTGGTATTTTCAGAGAAGCATTTTGGAATAACTTCTCATTTCGAGTTCTTTATTTCTCAATTCTTAATGTGCTTTTCCTATAGATTTGTATATAACAGTGTTTTCACATAATAATGATTCAGTAAGTCATGATTCGGTAAAATGTTGATTTGCAGTCTCCCCCTCCCCAACTCTCCTCAATCCAGGTTGCATGAAAAAAAAAAAAAAAAAAATTACCTTAACTTTTACCAGCCTTTTCACAGTCTTAATTTTTGCCTCACAGAAGGCACCTCGGTACTTGGCACTGACATCAGTTCCCACTGTCAGGTAGGCAGGCTCATCCGCCGCCTGATGAAAGAACACAAAATGTGAATGTCACTAGTATTTTCCCCTACACTCCAGCCTTAAGCCACATTAAAAGGTTCTACATTTAAAGTACTAAGAATATTAACAGTACTGTTTATTACTAGCATTAATAACTTGGAAAATACCCCTTAAGCAAGCACTTGCATTCCCCTACTGCATAAACTATATCCTGACAACAGAAAACGTTTAAGTTCTTAGTAACTGAGAAGTATCAGCAAGGAAATATGATAATGTTTTTTCTTCCAGATATAAAATGTTTCAACAATTCTATAATTTAAGAAATGAACACATTAAGAAACAAACAAACAACAACAACAACAAAAAAAAAAAACGGGCACCTGGCTGGCTCAGTTGGTAGAGCATGCGACTCCTGATCTCGGGGTTGTGAGTTCAAGCCCCATGGTGGGTGTAGAGCTTACTTAACAATAATAATAAAATTAAATTAAAAATACAAAATAAAAAGACCTCCAAAACCAGCAAAGGTATACTCATAGTAAGTGTCTCATAAAACTTTGAGTTATTCACTTATGGCCTCCTGGAAATTGTGTTTTAAAATAAGAAGAAATATCACTGTTAAGATTAATACTAACAAGACATGGTTAAATGTTTAATAATATAGCTACGTTAAGGCAATATCTTTTTGGACACAGTATATCTGCATAGATAAGAAATGAAGCCAATCCTTTTGATAAGGAGAGCATTATCTGGGGGAATCATTAGCTAAAAGCTACATATTAAAAAATCTAAGTCTAAATTCAGCTGATGAATGCAGAGATATGTACTGATGGCTCAAAACTTGGAGCTGTACCTAATTTATCACACTAATCTTCTTGGTGTAGAAAAAAATAAGCTTTACTAAAAAACATCTACTTTTTAGCAAATGGTCATGATCAGAAAGATGTGGCAAATTTCACACTACCATTCATCTTACTCTTGATGGTAAGAGAATGATAGCTACTCTTTGTCATTTTACCTTTTTTTAAAAGTTAAGTGTTTTCATATAGGCTCAATTCAATGGAGCTAACACTGCTAAATGCAAAGGTAACAGTGTACACTTTAGAAATGATACTTTTAAGTAGAAAATGATGTTTCCTTTTCCAGTAAGTTTTTCCAAGTAACAGTAAAGAAAGTAACATGTCCTTTCCAGAAGATAGGAAAACAAGAAAGTTTAGGGGAATGCTGTATTTCAGAGCTTAATACACTGAGACAGTAAATGAGTAAGGAATCAAATACCTTTCAAAGTCAGTGCATTTACAGATAATGCAAACTGAAGAGGAACACTCTGGCAAATAAATATCTGATCTGAAACATTCAATGCCACTGCACTACACAATGCTATACCTTCCTTGCCCTTCAAACATCACATACAATGTTTGCACTACTAGCTGTCTGCAGAAGAGTATCTTTTCAGGTTGTAGTATGTTTTAAAATATTTACTACAACAATTGAACTGAAACAAAACATTATTAGCTTTAGTCCACCTTCAAATATTTTAGCTACAAAATTTCAGAGAAGAGCCGATATCTCCCTTGCACAATCCACATATTCCTTCCTTAGAAAATCATGCTGGCATTGAGGAAGAAAAAAATTTCAAAAAATCCCCCAAAGAACCAAACAGGACAAAAGCTTTACTTCTGCAAAGGCTGCTGCCAACACAGGAAGTGTTTAAAAATACTAGCCCAATGGACAACAATGGAAAGGCTGCACCAGCCTTTCCAAAGTGCTAACTGCTTCAGAGAGGGGCCGGACTGACTGCATTAGACACAATGATCATTTCTCACTCTTTCAACACGTCCTCATTTTCAGAAAGCATTGCTTAGTAGAGGAATCAATTTCAAGTAGCGAAAGAAAAAAAAAAAATGACATTCCACAGCAGCAGCCTCACGACAAGCAGTGTCCAGGGCACGAGGTTCAGAGCAGCGTTGACTCCACTTACCTTCATTTTCACTGGCGATCTGTGGGGTTCCAGCTCAGCGAGCTATCTTCTCCGTCGCTAGAACCATGGGGAGGGGAAAGACAGGCACAGAATCAGTCAACAGAGGGGAGCGACCCAAGGAAAGAAAGTAAACAAACGCCAGCGGGGAGGGGCAGAACCCTAACCAGCGAAGGGAGCCGATCCCCCGGAGGGCAGCCAGGACGCAGGAGCTGAGGAAACGGCGAGAACCCCTCGGGCGCCAAAGGGCAACCCGTTCCTCCCCGGAGTTCGCCAGCGGCCCACCGCGCCCCCGCCTCGCTCGCCACTTTGACCCGGAATGCTCAACTCGGAGCCCCAGGTCGGAGCGCTCTGGAAAAGAGCAGGGCGCCGTTTGGGCTTCCCCAGGTTCCCCCCAGGCGCGGTAGCCGAGCTTTCGCGCGGCCGCCCCCCTGATACCCCGACTTCGGCCCGCGCCCCGCCTCCGCCGCTCGGCCCCCTCGGCCCGCCCCGGGCCCGCGGTGGCGGCAGCGGAGTGTCACGGCGCCATTGCTCTCCTTCCTCCGCTCTGCACCATGTCAGAAAGGAGAAGCGCTTCTTCACCGATGGGGCAGGGGCCGCGGCCTTCAGCCCGGAGGCGCGAGAGTGAGGGGAGACCGGAGCGAGGGAGGGGGCTGGGGGGGGGGGGCGGAGAGGAGGAGGGAGGTGGCCCGGAGAGGGTGTGGGAGGGGAGGGGAGCCGCACAGCGGCAGCCGCCGCCTCCTCCCCGCGCCCGCCTCAACTTTTTGTACAGCCCAGAGTGGTACCTGCCCCTGGCCCCTCGGGTCCAGCCACAGACTGCACAGGAGAGGACGCGCTGCGGAGTTGGGGGCCGGCTCCCCCAAGCAGCCCGCTTCTCACCGCACGGAAGCAAACTTAGCGGCGCGGCCAGCCCCACAGCCATTTTCCCAGGGAAGCAGCCGAGGAGGAGGCTGCGGCGGCGGTTCCTGCAGTTGCTGCCGCGGCTCCACGACCTGCCCCTTCCCCTGCGCTCGCCGCACCGCTTGCCCAGCACCCCCTCCCCACCTGCGAAGCGTCCAACTGCACCGGGACCCCGGGCTGCTAGCAGCACGAGCTGCTACTGCCGCTTCGTCCACTCAGTATCCCCCACTTCCCTTCTCCTCACCTACTAACTGCGGGTGAAGTGCGCGCTGTCAGCTTCCGAGTCCTCCGCCCCACTGACCCCCGTGGGCCCCCGTCCGGGCAGCACCACTCCCGGCCGCGGCGGCAGGTCCTGCGCCCGGTTCCCCACTCGCCCGATTTACTGCCACAATCCACCAAATAACAAGCTGTTGAGCAGACTCGCTTCTACACGAACTCCTATTGGCTGCTCATGACGCCGAAGAGCTTTGGATTGGAGCTCGCTACCTGCCGTCCTCATTGGATGTAGCTAAGAAACTTCACGGATTGGTGCGAAAAACAGCAGGTAGGACATCTTCCACTTATGATTGGCTGTCTCCGAAGGCTAACGTTACTGGAGAATTGGGTATTGAGTAAGCAGGTTCTGAAAAATGATTGGTTGAGAAGACTCCGGATGTGCATGACTGAGCACTGATTGGTAAATTGAAGGGTCAGGAAGAGCAGTTCGGCACGAGGATTGGCGGCGAAGTGTCCCATGGAAACCGAACCCGGAGCTGCGGCCAGCATTTGCACGGGGGCGGGGCAGTGTCTTTCCAAGGCGCCTGCGCTAAACCGGCTTCTCGGCGCCATTTTGTCTGAGCGGCGGTGGTCGCAGCTCTATCGCATTTTACGTTTCTGGCGAGACGAGAGCCGACTGTGTATCCTGTAGATTCATTTCAGTGCGGCACCTATCCACGGTTCACTCCAGGACAGCACCTAGTGAAGGTCGGAGGAGTCGCGAACCTGTCAAAAGGTCGGTTGGAAGCTGTGGCTGTCCGAGTGACTAGGGGATGGCGCAGCTTTAGCGGCACCGGCACCGGAAGTGGACGGGCCGCGCGGCGGCCATGGCAAAGTAAGTTCTCCCTGCGGCGGGGTGGGGAGCAGGGGGCGGGATGAAAGGGGGCGAGGCCTCCTCTCCCGCCGCGCGAGAGAAAGGGGCGGAGGGGACGTGCACGTCTCTTTCTCCTGGCTGATCCTTGGCACCCCTCTCGAGAGGTTTTCTGGATTCTCCTCTCCGATCAGTTCTTCCTCCCTTTGGAAGTGCGCTTCGCGAACTTGTCATATTCTCTACCCAAGTGCCAGCTCTGTGGGCGCCTCATTAATTAACACGGGGAAGGCAAGGTGCTTAGACCCAGCTGAGTCGGGAGAGAGGTTTCCGCGTGCTCCTCGCGCGATTAAGCTTTGAGGAAGCTGCAGAAAGCAGCGGGTTGTGGAATCCACCAGCTGGCCCAGACCCTGCTACTCTAACCTCAGGCGGCTCTGCCGCTTAGCACAAAGCCTGTGCTACTTTTTTGAAAGGAAAGAGTAGTGGTTTTGTAGGGACTGAAAACACTTTAAATAAGAAGACCTCCCCGATAGGACTTTGTTCAGGGCAGCCATTGATTTTGTTCTGTTAGCAAAATCTTTGTGTTCTGTTAAAACACATTTGAAATGGTGGAAATGGAGTATTAAGTGGCAAGTTCTAAAGAATGAAATAAGGAAATGTGAAATATCGTCGATAATCCACGCTACGTTTATTCAAAATTAATACCTAACTAGATTTTTGCAGTGATCACTGCAGTGATTTTTCTCAAAATTACTTACTAAGAAAATGGAGTGTAGCTGTTTTTTTTTTTTTTTTTTTAACGTTTTTTATTTTATTTTTGGGACAGAGAGAGACAGAGCATGAACTGGGGAGGGGCAGAGAGAGAGGGAGACACAGAATCGGAAACAGGCTCCAGGCTCCGAGCCATCAGCCCAGAGCCTGACGCGGGGCTCGAACCCACGGACCGCGAGATCGTGACCTGGCTGAAGTCGGACGTTTAACCGACTGCGCCACCCAGGCGCCCTGAGTGTAGCTGTTTTTGAGTGACCTAGTCATGCTGGTCTAGATAGCTGTTTAAACTTATTTTCGTTAGGGGCGCCTGGGTGGCCCAGTCGGTTAAGCCTCCGACTTTTGATTTCCGCTCAGGTCCTAATCTCACAGTTCCTGAGTTCCAGCCCCACTTGGGCTTTGCGTTGACAGCAGGGAGCCTGCTTGGGATTCTCTCTCACTCTCTCTCTCCCTCTCTCTCTGTTCCTCCCCTACTCGTGCTCTCTCTCTCTCTCCAAATAAATAAAAACAAACTTTAAAAAAAAATTAAACTTAAGTCTTGTAGTACCTTTGTTACTGCTGCATTGGTGGGGATCCAGCCTAGAAAATGGCTGTATGATTTGATCATTTATTGTGGATTTTTTTTGGCAGGTGGTCTGAAGAAAACCGAAGTCTCTCAGTGACATATCCTAAAGTATTACTGAGGTAAGTTTTAATTTCTGTGAATAGTCTTTAGAATGGGTAGACTGGAAAAATTTTACAGACCACTGTTGTCTGTAAGATAAAGCCATAAATCCAAAAAGGAAGAATGGTGGTTGAAAGAAGTTTGGTTTGACCAGGGGTTTAAATGAATCTGTAGGGGCGCCTGGGTGGCTCAGTCGGTTAAGCGCCCCACCTCAGCTCTAGTCATGATCTGACAGTCCATGAGTTTGAGCCCCGCATTGGGCTTGTGCCGACAGCTCAGAGCCTGGAGCCTGCTTTGGATTCTGTGTCTCCTCCTCTCTCTCTGCCGCTCCCTTGCTCATGCTCTATCTCTTTCTGTCTCAAAAATAAATAAAAAAAAAAAAAATTTAAACAAAAATAAATGAATCTGTATAATTAGCTTCCTGATGTGATACCGTAGAATGAAATCTCAAAATTAGTACATGTTTATGAATTTATTTACCCATTCATGTAGTTCCCATTTCTGGATTTTTTTGAGTACTTAATATTTTTGTCATAGAATAATATGAACATTTTCATGTTTTTTTCTTCCTACTTAAAAATTTGGCACATAGAAAAAATATGTTAGTAGAAGTTTCGAAGTGATTGGTTTTTTTTTTTCCTTAAGAAAATTATAAAATGATATAATACTGCTGAACTTCCCAGGGAGTAATCATCTATAATTCTACTACCAACTTAAAACTTACTATCTGATCCAAATAATGCATGTCAGTGGGGATTTGGAAATTACTAAAAAGCCTAAAGAAGAAAAGACCAGTCTCTTGTATCTCTTCCACCAAAAGGCAATTATAGTTTATGTTGTAATTCTGTGTGACACAGAGGGGTCTTTATTTTTCATCAGTGTTGTTTTATAAAGTAAAGGTCATTTTAGTCATGGTTATCTTGTCACTCATTTTTTTCTTTATAGGAAAAACTAGGAACATGGGAAATATTTTGCCCATAAAGCACTTTTCATAGTTGCATAGTCTTCTGTAGGATAGATATAATTTATATAATTGGATGATATTTTAATTTTTCTATAACAGCAGTGATAGAATTGGTATCTTGGTGCATGTTTTAGAAAAGATTTTGTCTGAGAACAGACGTCTGTGGCTAAAATTTTTAGGCATCTAGATCTTTCTTTACATTCCTGGTTATTTGGAATAAATCCCTAGAAATGGGAATAAGCTAAAAGGATTGTGCGTTTAAGGCTTTGTACAGCTGCCCATCAGAAAGCTTTGCTTTTACTGTACTTACATTTTTTGTTGTTTTTTTCCGTTTATTTTTTCCCTCAGTTTTTGTTTTGTTGATTTTTTTCGCTTTATTTTTTAAATTTTCTCTCTTGGGTCTTTTATTCAAGTAGAATTATAATTTTTAAAATAAGTTTAAGAATGTTTATGGGACCTTACAAGTGATTTTTTTAAAACTAATTTATTTTTCACTCTCAAATAGGTAGGCGTTTGTATAGTTTGCTGCACAGAAGTGACATTTAGAGGATACTAAAAACTACTGTTTTTAAGGTATAGTTTATTCTATGTTTCCTCGAAGCCTTCCTTAAAGTTTTCCATCTTTATGGGCATTTTCTGTGTGCTTTTTTACCCTCACAGGAACCTTTATATGTCTCTCATCACATTTGCTGTGCAGTTCTTAGGCTCTTCCCTAGTTTGAGACTCCATTCCCAGAGGGCAGCAACTGAGGTTTTAGTCGCTGTTATGTTTCCCTACTTGATACATGATAGGTGTTCTGTCAGTCTTTTTTATGAACCTGTATGTGCTTTTGTAAAGTATATGAAATAAACAGCTTAATGTTTTCTTTAACAGTAATACTCTTCTAAGAACTTGTAATGTGCCACAGATGCTGTATTAGCCTTCAAAATTGTTTGAAGTATTTGATCCAAATACTTGTTTTAATATTGAATTGATTTGTAATTGCTAATACAACATAGATTTAGAGAGCCCAGTAAGAATCTTAAGGGCATTATGATCTCTTAATGGGAGGTGACTGTAGATGAATATTAACTGAAAAGTCACTAGAACCATCTCATAGGTATTAATGAGAAAAATTAATTATGATTGATTTGTTTTTTTGTAACCATTGAGTCCAAACTATTAGAATAATGTTCCCTACAAAAACAAAATCTCAAAAATTTTTAATGGTGTTTCTGTGATAAAAAGCTATTTTGAAAGCAGAATGTTTTATTTATTTGGTCAAGGCTTCAAACGAGGCTTTATAATTAGCTTCTTGAGGTAGTATTTTACACTGAAATCCCCAAATTAGAACATTCCTATGGATTTGTTTACCCATTTATGTGGTTCCCATTTCTGGATTTTTAATGATGGAACACTCTGAACATATTCATGATTTTTTTGAGCCCATGTTAGGTGACAGAGATCTCATCAGTGAAAGTGTTTAGAAGTGAAATTTTTGCTTCATTGTTTTTTAAGATTATTAAATAGACTATGTTCTGAGGATTGTGGCATACTCAAAACTAAAGGAAGTCTTTGTTTTTTAGAATAAACCTCATTTTGTGGGAAAATGAAGGAAGATGTTCCAGTTTTAAAAGACCTGGATCTACTGTTGAAAATTCTGTTTCTGGTATGTAGTTTTACTTGTCTTTTATTTAGTAATTAAGATCAGCTGTTAGTATGTTATATACATATGTTACATATGTGTGTATCTTGAAAAATGATAGAATTTGTTTCACTGTACAGTTTCTATAAATGTCTATGTTGAGAAGTAGAACAGATTGATTGCTGTGTTGAACATACCTGCTTTGCTAATGGTTTTGTTGTTTTTTGGAAAGTTACATAATTTGCTTTTTTGTAACAAAGCTATCTTTGCAATCCCTGTGTGGTCTTTTGCCCTATTGGTAGTCACTGCTGATTTTATGGCCATGTGCAGGCATAGATTACTGGGTGTTTTCACCCATAATTTAGACTAGAGTGAAAGCATATTTTAGGAGTTGGGTACACGCTGATCTAGGGATCTGCTTATGTTCCTACATGATCTATGCTAAAGGAGCTTACTATTAATAAAAGAAAGAATATAATTAAACATGTGGAAAGTTAAGGGAGTTATTGCAAAAGATTCAATCAGTGCAGGAAAGTTTCTAAAGATTTAAATCATGGCTTACAAGATAATTTATCAAAGTTCAGTGTACGGTTGAGATTTAATTGGTTTTTAAAATACAAATTGTTTTATAATGCAGAATGAAAAGAAATTTGTTTAGTGATCATTGAAGGCTTTTCAGGGTTAGTGAGAGACCATTTGTAAAATTAGAAGAAAGGAAGATCTCGGACTTTCTTGGTGGAAAATGGTGATTAAGAATGTAATTATATAAAGAAAGGTATGTTTGGGGAAGTGAATAAACCATTTCGGAGAGGATGAGTGACTAAAGATTACATTGGAAAAATTGCATGAGGTCAGCTTGTCAACATTTCTAGAATTAGCTTCACATCGATTATGTGGGGTGCTTGTCCTCTATACTGGTTTGGGAACCTTGCGAGGGCTTTGAAAGCTGGGATGTGAGCAGAAAATAAAGATTATTTTGTTTTAGTCTCAAATTTTAACAAATCACAATGCAACTAAACAAACCCATCTCTTTTAATCCCACTCTGATAACATTGCTTTGTTTTTTATTTAAGTTTGTTTAATTTGAGAGAGAGCGCGAGAAAAGGCAAGTGGGGGAGGGGCAGAGAGAGGAGATGGTGAGAATCCCAAGCAGGCTCTACACCAGCAGCACGGAGCCTGATGGCAGAGCTCAAACTCAGAAACCTTGAGGTCATGACCTGAGCCAAAGTCACACACTTAACCAACTGAGCCACCCAGGTGCCCCTAACATTAGATTTTTTAAATGTCCTTGTCCTTATGCATATGTTTCTTTATTATTAATTTTTAATTTTTTTTTTTGTTCCTTTAACGTTGTAATAAGCATTCAGTGTGACCACACACAGTACCCATTATAATTTTGATGTGTGAAAACAATCCATCAAACTGTTTTATCTTCAACTTCATTTTTGTATTTCTTGACCATTTAGGTTTCAGGTTTTTTAGTATTCTGCATTTATCATCTACGTGCATACAGTATTTTCAGTCTTTTGGACCCTTGTTTCAGGATTGATTGTCACCCTCTCTGTGACATTAGCTACCTGAATTGGGTAGTATATAATTATAATCATTTTTGCTAATTTGATAAGTGCAAAATATGTTGAGCTCTCCTTTTCCTTGTAATATTTTTGTTAACTAGTGAATTAGGACCTTTTTCTGCAATTTCAACTGATTCTTGGTACTAGACAAGTTCTCTCTTTAAGATCTCTGTCCATTTATGTGTAAGTCTTGATGTTTTATTTCTTTGAGTTTTTTATATAATATTTAGTAGTAATTGGCTACAGATATTTTTCCTTATAGATTTCTTTTTTAATTTTAGTTATTTTTGTTGAGGGTTTTTGAATAGGCACAGAGGGATATGATGTACACAAACTGTACTATTGGGAAGTCATTTAGAAACAGTGTCCAGTGTGACTGAAGAAATGACACAGGAATTGGAGGTAGGGAGACAAGATATTTTTGCAATACATCTGCATGCATGAAACTAGAGTCAGACGGAGAGAGGGGAAGGAATAAGTGAGCAAGAAATTTGAGGGGAGAAAAGAGTTGACAGTATTTGATCTCTACTTGATTGTAGCAGTAAAGAAGAAAACAAAACACTCAAAATTTTAAAGAACAGGGAATAGTTCATACCATTAACAAGTTTTGTAGGTCAGAAAAAGACACTGATGTTTAAGGAAAATGAAATCAGTTTTAAACATGCTAGCCAGAGCTTGAAATGTCTGGTAAGCATTTATTCTTCTTTTATCAAAGTGCCTCTGAAGCCCTAATTGGGACAAGGCATATGCTGGACCTTACATTGTTTTTTATATTTTGATTTCTAATTCCATTCTTCTATTAGATTTTAGTGGTTTTATCAAGTCTTTGTTTCTTTTTTTTTTTAAGTTTGTTTTTGTTTTGAAAGAGAGCATCAGCTTGAGTGGGAGAGAGGTAGAGAGATGGGGAAAGAATCCTAAGCAGGCTCCATGTTATCAGCATGGAGCCTGATGTGGGCCTCAAACTCACAAACTGTGGGATCATGACCTGAGCCAAAATCAAGAGCCAGACACTTAACCCACTGAGCCACCCAGGCGCCCATATCAAGGCTTTCTTATTTCTGATTTTTAAAGTACAACTTGGCTGGCTCAGAAGAGCATTCAACTCTTGATCTTGGGGTGCTGAGTTTGAGCCCCACATTGGGTATAGAGATTACTTATATAAGTAAGTGAACTTTAAAAAAAAGTACCACTTGAAATGAAAAATTAAAGTGAATTAATAAGTAAAATAAGTGCAGGGAAACCAAATGATTTGCATACTAAAGGAGAAGTTCTTCATTATTGAAAAAAATAGTTTTAAGGTAGCATCTTACAAAAATACATGTATGCTTTTAAATTTTTTTTAATGTTTATTCATTTATTTTGAGAGAGAGAATCAGGGAGAGGGAAAGAGAATCCCAAGCAGGCTCCATGCTGTCAGCACAGAGCCTGACTTGGGGCTCGATCTCAAACTGTGAGATCATGACCTGAGCCACAATCAAGAGTCAGTTGTTTACCCAACTGAGCCATCCCAGTGCCCATTAAATTGTTCAAATATATGGGGTGAAATATTTTTCCCTCCTCTTTCCCAGTGGGCTAAATTTTGTGTGTTTTCTTTTAACTTTAACAAAATACAGAGAAGTAACAGATGTGTGTGGAACATGAATGTTTAGCCAAGATTCTTTAAATATCTAAAATCTAAGTAAAGATGTTAATTGTCTTGTTTTCGGAAACCACTTTTATTTCAACAGATGAAATTAAAGTGCTCAGTGTAAGGAAGGGCTTTAACAATGAGAAATGTCAAAACATGTAATAGGCTAATTTTTGAATGTTCAAGAGAAAGAGCTTACTTTTACCAGTAAATCTCCCTTGGTGTCTCCGCCCTTTTTTTCTTAGGGTTTTAAAAAATGTTTTCTGCTACTTACCAAGGAAAAAGTTATTATTTTGTCTTAGAAAAAACAGGCTTTTTAAATAATAGTTCTGTATCAATCACAATACTCAATTTTTTCCCTCTTTGTTTCTCATTAGCCTTTTTAATCAGTTTTTATAAAACAATCCATTTGGGATAATATATGAGGTTATGAAATTTGAGCCACTTCATTATATATATCAAGACTCTCCTTAGGGTGCCTGGGTGGCTTAGTTAGTCAAGCATCAGACTCCTGATTTTGGCTGCCGTCATGATCTCACGATTCGCATCGGGCTTCATGCTAAGAGCAGGGAGCCTGCTTGGGGTTCTCTCTCTGTCCCTCCCCCACCCCTGCTTAATAAAAATAAACTTAAAAAAAAAAAAAGCTGTCTTTGATCTCATTTAAATAATTAGGTATTTAAAACTCTTCCCATCATATTGCTAGCTTTGAGTTACAAGACATAATCTGTTTACAAATTGAGGAAAAAGTAATACATTCAGAAACATTTGTGCATAAGTTTTCAGCATTTTTAATTTGTAACAAATACATGGTTTTGTGTATGTTTTCATTGCTTTTTATTAATTCCTTAACTTTGGTACCTTTTATTTTTCAAAATAAGTGATTGGAGCTACCTGCATGGGATTTAGGCCTTCACCATGTCCCCATTAGAACCAAGGCTTTTAAAAGTAGTTTAGGGAGGGGTGCCTGGGTGGCTCAATTGGTTAAGCATCTGACTTCAGCTTGGGTCATGATCTTGTGGTTGGTGAGTTTGAGCCCCGCGTTGGGCTCTGTGCTAACAGTTCAGAGCCTGGAGCCTGCTTCGGATTCTGTCTCTCCCTCTCTCTCTCTCACTGCCCCTCCCCCACTCATGCTCTGTCTCTCAAAAATGAATGTTAAGGGGCGCCTGGGTGGCTCAGTCGGTTAAGCGTCCGACTTCGGCTCAGGTCACGATCTCGCGCTCCGTGAGTTCGAGCCCCGCGTCGGGCTCTGGGCTGATGGCTCAGAGCCTGGAGCCTGTTTCCGATTCTGTGTCTCCCTCTCTCTCTGCCCCTCCCCCGTTCATGCTCTGTCTCTCTCTGTCTCAAAAATAAATAAACGTTAAAAAAAAAAATGAATGTTAAAAAAAATTTTTTTTAAGTAGTTTAGGGATAGCAAAGAAGATACTTCCAGCATTAGAGTGTGTAGCTGTGGCCAGGCTTTTTGTGAGATGGGTGGTTTAGAGCACATTTCTTAATTTCTCTGCCTCATCTGTAATGGGGAGGATATGAGTAGAACTGCCCTGACAGTTTAGTATTAAATGAGTTAGTACATGTAAAGTGCTAGAATAATGCCAAATGTTTAGGAAACATTCAGATATTAGGTGGTGTTAGTGTGTATAATGCTGTTACGTAGGGTCTGTCATTCTAGCAGCTTTTAAAACAATACATTATATTTCCACATACAAATAAAGCATGTAGACTCTTTGCCTCCCATTCTAGACCTTACTGAATGTCATATCAGTCTGTCTGTAAACTAATTTGCTGCAGTCACACTAAATCTGTCACGGCTCCCCTATACAAACTCTGTTTTCCATGTTTTTATTCATACTTTCCCCACAATCTAGAATGTTCCCCAATCAACACTAATTTTTTTTTTTTTTTTTTTTAGAGAGCAAGCACATGTGGGGGAGAGAATCCCAAGCAAGCCCCACGCTCAGCATGGAGCCTGACCCAGGGCTCAATCCCACAATCCTAGGATCATAACCTGAGCCCATAATCAAGAGTCAGATGCTCAACTAATTGAGCCACCCATGCACTCTGCAAATGCTACTTTTTGAGTGAAATTTTCCATGATCCCTCTTTAGGTAATCTGTCCCTATGAATTTCATATATTTTCTCTTAACATGATTCCTGTCACTTTCTATATTACATTTTAGTTTCTTATTCACTTACATGTTCTTTGCTAAGTTAGGACATCCTTACACACAGAGAACTATACCTTATCTATCTTTGTTAGTTTAGAACCTGTCATAAGTGTTGGCACTTAGGAGGCACTCATTTGTGGAGTGGAAGTTTGTAAAATATATAGCAAGCTTAGAGGTGATACTTAATGAATGAATGCATGCCAGTAAAAATGTGCTTTGTCAGTGTTTGTACACTAGGAGCCTCTTGCCTGATCAGTTACTTAAAATGAGATCGCTTGAGGTTTTAGGAATTGAGTCTGATTCAATGTAGGGAGCAGAGCACTATGGGGATTATCCACAGGTGAAGAATTTTCATTGGAATGTTTTCATGCCATTTTTAAAAGTATATCTAATTAACCACCAGAGGGACTGGGGGTGTTGTTGTTGTTGTCGTTGTTGTTGTTGTTGTTTTCATGGATGTACCCACCTACCAAACTTCCTTATCACCATTGGTCCAAATTTATTAAAAGTTTGGCCAGGACTAAGGGTACATCTGCTGCCAATAATATAATATACAAACCACCTGGCTCAGTCGGTAATCTCACTTTACAAATACATTTTTTCTCATCACCATTATGCCTCTAGGCATGAAAGTGGAAGTAGTCGGAGAATAGAAGCTGGCGAGATGTTTCTGAGGACACTGATCTTTGGTTACTATAATGTTGATAGGGTCTGGCCTCTAGCTTTAGAAGAAATGGGACTGGTGGAAATGAGTTAAGATATCAGGCTCGTATTAGGCATTCATGAAGCTAAAGTGGCAATTATGTTACTCTTAGCTCAAAAATTCTCAGAATTTCTACAGTAGTTCAGTGGGATGTTGGATTGAATACGCATCTTAATATAGGAACACTGGATTTGAAAACCGTATGTTCTCTGTTCTAATCATAAGCATGTTCTCATTGGCTGTGACCTGGGATACATTACTCTGAGTGCCTGCTGTTAGAGATAAAGGGCACGGGCCTAGATACTTAACAGCTCTTAGTGTACTTAAATCCAGCACCATATTTTTCAAATAAGAATTCCTGAGCACACTTCTATTATCCGTGTCTGAAAGGTTAACTGATTGATATTTAACAACCCCTGAGGATCTGAATCATTGAGGCATTGACTCAATAATTTTAGCACTTAACGAAGTTGCTGCTATTCCTATCTCATAGAATCAAATTCTGACAGAAGCTTTAATGTCCTACCTACCTCACTGTTATAGTTAATAGGCATTCTCATTATTTTCATTGTTTGGCAAAACAGATATTTGAAATAATAGCTAAGGAAGATCCCTAATTAATGTCATTATAGTGAAGTTTCTGTTTTGTGTATGTATGTGTACTGCCCACACACAAAACAAAGTACAGCATACTCCAATATTTTCTCCTGTATGTTTTTTTTAAAAGTCTGTTAGGACTGACAAAATTGATTTCCTGACTTACTGTGGATCTCAACCTGCTTTTTGGGTGGGAAGAATGGACTAGATAATAATCCCTTACATCCCGTGTTAAACATTCACTAGGCACTTCGATACAATGTTGTACTCCTAATTGTGATAGTTTAAAAGTTAAGATACAAATTGTTACCTGGAAATGCTTCTAGTTTCAACCCAGCGGGATTGGGGTAGGGTGGGGAGCAGCTGAAAGACATCGTGTCATGGGGTATGGGAGCAAGGGGGAGTTTTTGTTTTCTTTTCGTTGGTTTATAATATGTTTGGTAGTATGTTTTTGAGTCTGCTGATATTTAATGGCCCACTTAGGGACTTATATTTATTTGTATTTAGGGATACCTTGAATCCTCTGGAAACATAAACAAAAATCTCTTCCCCAAGTTGGTTCCTTCAAACTAAACAAGCTTTTTTTTTTTTTTTTTTTTTTTGCTTTTAGTATTTATGTTTGTTCAGTTTATGTGCAGTCATAAAACTGCCTGCAGTGTTTGTATAATTTTGGTGGCTTAGATCGTGGTACACAAGACAGGGAGGGGATTTTTATATGAGAGAACATAACAAAAATAAAAGCCATCTTCCCATTTCTTGTTCCTTTATGTACTGTGTGATACTGTCCTTAAGACCTTTAAATTGCCGAGGGAACCTTGGTAACCAAGGTAAATTTTGTCTGTTTTCCTCTCAAATGTGAAGTTCTGCATTTTATTACACAGTCACGAAAAACTAGTCTGTTACCAGTAAGTACGTAAACCACAGAACTTGCTCCTTCCTATATGCTGCCAAGTACTTCCTGTTTTGTCAGATTTCCATTTAGGGAAAAGAATGGATTTAAAGTAGCCGCGCCTGAGTTTTGTTTAAAGCGTCTCTCCTGAATTTCATTTTGGAGGCTGTCCAAGTATCTAGATGGGGGGTGGGGGTGGCACATCATGTCTACAATGAAGTCATATGTCAGAAAGCTTCATTTGGCTTCATATCCTGAAACAGGGCTGCCAGGAAGGAAAAGAAACTTTTTGTTATCAGAAATAATTAGTGCATGACTTGCCAGCATTGTGGCTTGCCTTTAGGCTTTCCATGTCAAATGTGTGTCAGGTACTGAATGAATCATCATATTGCCTGTGAAGGAAGAATCTATGTTCATTTCTAGTAAACTTTTTCCTCTAGAAACGCGTAAAAACTTCCATTCAGCCACACATTTAATCCTTTTTCCATAGGGACAGGTTAAAGATCAAGTGGTGATTCAAATAGAAATTGGCTACATTGTGAATATTGAATATCTTTAAGGGAAGAGTTAACAATTCTTTTGCAACTAAAATGGTAGATAGAACATTTAGCTATACATTACAAGTTATCTTTTTTATCTTATGAAATGAACTTTTAATTAGGTGTTAATAGAATGTGTTAGTGGAACATATTTTCAATGTAAACCTGAATCCCTTCCTATTGATGGTAAGGGAATCTTGTATTAAGGTTCTTTTGCAGTGGTGGGACCAAGTTCTATGAAATTTCTCTGACAAAATTAACCTGACCTGCCTTAAGTCAGAGCTGTTTCTCTTTGTTGATCCGTCAGTAAGATATGAAAGATGCTGTTTAATCCTTGAGCACTTATGCTCTGTGTCCACCCTCATATTGGAAATGTTCAGAAAACTGATGCTGAATCGTAATATATTCAATACCATCTACTATAAGGTTTCTACCAGAAACTTCCCTTTTCATCATCTAGATACATATTCCTATTTCTGATACTTGTATTTCTTTAAAAATCCAGTGAAAGAAAAGTTTCATCAGTAACTGTCAGTCCCTGTAGCTTCATCCTCCGTTTTGCTCTGTAACAGAAATCTTCTCTCTTGAAACCCTTTAACTGTTTCGGTTAGTTCTTCTTTTACTAACCTGTGTCTAAATCAGTGATTCTCAAATTTTAGTGTATTCATAAGCATCACACCAGATACTTGTTCAAAATACAAATCCTGGGCCTCACTTCAGACCTTGTGAATTCAAATCTATGGAGAATTCTTAGGCATGTGTTCTTTGAACCAGATGGAGAACCTGTTATCTACTCCATGCATTCCCACTGTCATCTAGATTATGTTCCTCATAATCTTATATTGGTTAGCCTTTTTACTTTGTTTCGGTTAGTGGCATCTCAGAAGTTTTTTTCTGGTAACTATTGCCATCTGTAGTTCTCCTAAATTCACCGATTGGAGTTCATCTACCAGATCTCCAGGAAACTGTCCCAGATTCTCTTTCTTGTTTGTCAGAATTTATTTTCTTCCCCCTTCCCAAAGCACACATTTGTAGTTCAGTGGATACATACAGTATATGTTACTCATACTAAAACATGCGTACATATTCTGATACAATTATCCCTGCTTTTCAAAAGTCTGTATCATACCACATCTCTTTTAACAAAAGACCTACATTAGTACTCATTTTTGCTACCAAAAGCCAGAAAAGACTAATACAGTTTATTTTCAGGGGCGCCTGCATGGCTCAGTCACTTAAGCAGGTCATGATCTCATGTTTCAGGGATTCAAGCCCCACGTTGGGCTCTGGTGCTGACAGTTCAGAGCCTGGATCCTGCCTCAGGTTCTGTCTACCTCTCTCTCTGCCCTTCCCCTACTCAGGCTCTATCTCTCTCTAAAAAATAAACATTAAAAAAATTTTAAAAAAGAAAGGTTATTTTCAGGGTTTGGGAATGCTCAAAAATTTTTCAATGTAAATTAATGGTAATTTCACTTTATGCCATTTTGGCTTATGAAAGGTTTTGTAGGAACCCTCTACTTCATACTTTTCTATATGGCAGGGGAAACTTGTACCTTGCTAATGATTTTTAAATGTGTTTTTCTTACCAGGAAAGGAATTATATCTTATTTTTAAACATTTTATATATAATCTTTCCTGGCAGTCTGATACACTTCAGGCCTCCAAATGATTGCTTGTTGCCGTCTAGTTGCTGCTCACCCAGACCAGTCTATCTACTAAAGGTGATGGGTTATCCTCTTTATACCTACAATTCTTGTATACCATTTCCCTTTCTCTAAATTATCAGTATTTTCTTGGTGCTGTTTTAAGAATAATTCTCTCTTCATACATTGGTCTTAAAGCCTTGTTGGGTTTTCGTGGTTAAAAGTTTTTAATAGTTCCCTTTCCCATATCAGTTATATAGTTGAACTCCTTTATTTTTAAATGAATTTTCCTAAAATGCTATTTTGTTTCCACATAGTAAAAATTAAAAGTTCAAATCATAAACTTCAAACACAAACTCAAGCTGTATAAGGACCCTTTACTCTTCAACAGCCTTTATGCATTAACTATAGTACACCAGCGTTTACTTTTTAAGAGTTGGTGTTTAGGAGTAGAGATACATACAAGTAAGGTAGTTCCCTCTTAAAGAGGTGGGATAGTTTAAGAAGGAATATTAGGGGGGTTTTTTGTAGTATGAATTGTCTGTTTAAACCTTTTGTCCATTTTTAAAAACTGGGTGGTTTTCTTAATTGTTGAATTTTGAGAGTTCTTTATACATTCTGAATACACATCCATTGTCAGATGTGTGATTTGTAAATATTTTCCCCTTAAGAGTTTGTCTTTGTTTTTTCATTCTCTTGGTGTTTTTAGGAGAGCAGCTTTTAATTTTGGTGAAATTGAGTTTGTCAGTTTTCATTTATACATCATTTGGTATGGTATCTAAGAATTTTTTTTTAAACCAGTCTCAGAGATCTTCTGTTTTCTTCTTAGAAAGTTTTAGTTGAGGTACATTTTGGTATATGGTCACCTTGACTTACGCATTTGGTCCAAGGTATGACTTGTTTTCTGGTGTTTTTGCATATAGATGTCCAGTTATTCCAGCACCACGTGTGGAAAAGCGCTGTCCTTCTCCACTGACTTCCCTTTTCCCTTTTGTCAATTGACCATATTTGTCAGTCTCTTTTAAGACTCCATTCTATTCCATTAATAATGTTTATTACATGAACTTTATATTATAGTAAGTCTTCAGATCAGGTGGTGTTGGCCTTGTCTTCTTATTCAAAATTGCTTTGGCTATTCTAATTCCTTTTCCTATATAAATTTTACAAACCACTTGATTTACTGCCATCCCCCAAAAAAGGCCTCTTGCAAATTTGATTGGGTTTTACATTGAATCTATAAATCAGGTTAGGGAGAATTGACAGTGCTGAGCCTTCTGATCAGTTTATGTAGTTCATTGTCAATGTCACCATTTTATAATTTTCAACATAAAATCTTACACAAATTAAAGTTTATACCTAAGGAAGTATTCCTGGTTTTGATGCCATTGTAAATGGTACATAATCCTTATTTTATAGATGAGGAAATTAAGTAAGTTGCCCGAGGTGACACAGTTATTAAGTGACAAAAGCCAGTTTGAAACCTACATTGGCTTATCAGCTGCTGTCCTGGTTTTAATTACAATGTTAATTTTTTACTCTGAAGCTCTTGTGATTAGTGGTAGCTGAGAGGAAGCTCTTATTTCTTTTATCAAGAAAAATCCTGTCATTATAGTGCTTCTATAAAAAAAAAAAAAAAAACCCAGGGAGTTTATATATTTTCTGAGTTTGGGTTTTCCAGATCTTTCCAAATCATAAACCATGCTCATCTTAGTTTTAGAAACCCCTGATGGATAGTTTTGATCCAGTGTTTTTAAATAGTATGCATATCCTGCAGTTAACTATTATGAATTATTTCAGTATTTTAAATATGTACCTGTAGATCAGATTAAATGAGACCAAAGAAGTGAAGGCATTTGATTCTTAGATGTTCAATAAATGCTAGTTAAATCGAAACAGGTAATTTTTGAAGTACCCATTATTTCTAATGTCATCTAATGTAATGTTATGCAGAAAAACTTGGTGTTGAAGGTAAACTTTAAATAACCCTGTACTTTCCATAGGGATACACAACTACAATCTTTTAATAAAAGTAATTCAAATGCTCAAAAAAAAAAAAAAAAAGTACCTTTAGCATTTGAATGCCTACTGTGTTGCTGCTCACACCCAGTGGATACAAAGACAGGATTTCTTGAACACCTCTCCCATGGGCTGGGATGGTGGGGAGGTACACTAATTTATTAAAGTGAACACCTTAATAGATGCACACACAATATCAGTGGTAGAATAAAAGCTTTACTTGGTGGGGGTTAAGAGTAGCTGCACTCATACACATTTCAGTTTTGGAATTCTTTTTTTAAAAAGAAAATAGTTGGACAACTTTTATGGGACACACATAACAGGGCCAAGAGGGAGAAATCTGACAATCACTTTAGAAGGCTTTCTTTGGCAGGTGGTGGAAGTCCTTAGGAAAACCACTATTAAATAGCCTAAGCATGGCAAATACAATGTAGGACATGACAGAGTGCAGGAATGCAAAATAAAATAGGTCTGGGTTCCATTTCCAAAAATAAGGAATTCAAAATTTAGAGAATATTTGAGTGTTCTACATAAGACTTGATTTTTTAATTAAAGGGTATTTAATCTTATTGTATTAAATTGTCTTGTACTTACACTGCAACAGCTGATGATATTCACATTTCCTAAAACTTTCTATTTCAATCCAAGTTAGTTAACATATAATGTAATAATGGTTTCAGGAGTATATTTAGTGAATGATCAACTTACATATAATCCACTGCTTATCCCAACAAGTGCCCTCCTTAATGCCCAGCACCCCTCTGGCAAACCTGTTTGTTCTCTGTATTTAAGAGTCTCTTAACGTTTGTCTCCCTGTTTTTCTTATTTTTTTTCTTCCCTTCCCCTATGTTCATCTGTTGTGTTTCTTAAATTCATGTATTTCTCTTTCTCTGACTTATTTCTCTTAGCATAATACATTCTAGTTTCATCCACATTGTTGCAAATGGCAAGATTTCATTTTTTGATCATGGAGGAATATTCCATTGTGTGTGTGTGTGTGTTTACACACACACACTATACGTACACACACATACCCCACGTCTTCCTTATCCAATCATCAGTTGGTTTGGCCATTTGGGTTCTTTCCATAATTTGGCTATTGTTGATAGTGCTGCTGTAAATATAAACATTGGGGTGCATGTGCCCAAGATTTGATTTTCATTTGTGGATTTTCTCTAGTTTCTTAATAGGGTAAGTGGGTGTTTTTACAAAATGAGAAAAAAAAACATTAATTTGTAATCTTAATTTGAAGAGTAAAACATACTGGGGCACCTGGGTAGCTCAGTCGGTTGAGCGTCTGACTTTGGCTCAGGTCATGATCTCACAGTTTGTGAGTCCAGTTTGTGAGCTCGAGCCCCGCATCAGGCTCTGTGCGGACAGCTCAGAGCCTGGAGCCTGCTTCGCATTCTGTGTCTCCCTCTCTGTCTGCTCCTCCCCTGCTCACATGCTGTCTCTCTCTCAAAAATAGAGATTAAAAAAAATTTTTTTTTAATAAAAAAGAAAGGAAAACATACGACCTACAACTGATTTTTCTCTCTTATTTTTCAGGTCCCTGTATGAATGATGGAAATAGAAGCAAATGGATAGTCTTAATCAGATAAGTGCTTTAATAGTCTAAATATACTTTTTGTAATCCCTAAACTAAAACTTGATTCTTTAAAACATTTTTGATTTCTCTTTTCAGGTGCCCATATCAAGAGAGTTTACAGTAAATAAGGTACTGGATCTTCTCTGAAAATAAATTTATAATCTTATCAAAGTAAAATGATAAGCTTTTTTCCCCCCACAAAGGCTAATCAATATTTCAATGGTACAATTACAGAGTGCCTCCCACAGTTGAACCTAGATTATTAATTTTACATATAATATGTATGAAAGTCAACTGTCTCATAGCTGAAATAGGTATATCTGTTTATACAGTTTTCCAGTTATCTATGTTATGGTATCTATAGTTTTTAGGTAGCTTCTCTCGTCAAAGTTAGAAATTTATTTAGAACCAGTGTCTATTCTTTTAAAGGGCTTTTTTTAGCTATACTGATGTGAATTTTTTGTTTCAAGGAAGCTCTCTATGCCCATCATGGGGCTTGTACTCCCCACCACCCCTGAGATCCAGAGTCACATGCTCTACCACCTGACCCCAGGTGCCCCTATACTGATGTGAATTCACAGCACAATAGAATAAAATGTAGCAGGTAGTTTTATTTTATATAAAAGCTGTGGTAATGATAAATAATCTTGACTTGTTTGTATAGTAGTTAGCTACTCATGTCTAATGATTTGCTATTTGAACTACAGAGATGTTCAAAGTCCAGCAGTATCCTGCTGCTAAACTCCAATGTACATGACCTTCTTATGAAAGCATGACAGTTGAGAGTGATACTGGCATGAACCCAGTAAAGGGTGTGTAGACCTGGCATACTTGGCCTGAGTTACAAACTGTTTCTTCCTGCTTTGAGTGCTGTTCAGGTTATGACAGTGGTTCTTACAGGCCTCAATACCGATTATAGTCTAACTTCTTATTTAGCATAAATATGGGTACTTTAGTTGAACTTTACAGATCAAGAAATTTTTGAAGTGACAGAATAGGGACTTTGTGGCTCCTTAAACCCACTCCTTACCACAATAAAAGGGAAAAAAAATTCACTTTTGAGCCTAAAACCTTTCTTATGTGTCACACTTCAAGGTTAACAATGGCTGCTGGCCAACCGTCATTTTACTAAATGTAAAAAAACTGAGTAGCGGCATAAAATAATACCTACCGAGTCAGTAGGGACTTACTTCACAAAAGCCCAGCGATAAATGATCTTTAGATTCTAGGCGAGTGATGAAATGGAACTCTGAATGAATGATGCCCAAGTTTCTTTTTGTAGTATTTTCACTTAAGGAATTTTTTTCAGTAAACCTAAACATTTTAATGCCAAGTAAGTAAATATATACTCGGTTACTCCCACCAATTTTGTTACACAGGTATCAAACTTCAGTCGTTACAAGACAAAAATTTAATGAAAACTGGTCAGTGGATATACAATAATCCACAGGGCTAAAGAGTTACACGGGACTGTATTAGAAATTTAAAATAGATGCTGAAGCAAATGTTACATATTATCATCATCTGATTCATCTTCTTCCTTCAGTGATTCCTGTTAAGAGAAAGTGCTTAAAATCAATTTTTAATATTGTTGTAACAGCCTGAATCTAATTAAGGTTAAATAAGCACGTCGCTGAAAACTGAACACTTAGAATAACATACCCAACTAAAGAAAAGGATAATTAAGTTTATCTTGCTCTAACAGTGAACAGACTATATACTCTTGATAGAACACATGGAATGAAAGCATTAAATGTCCTGAAAAACCTTACGTTTTCACACGCAAAATTTTTGGAACCAGGGCAAACATATCCCCATTGAGGATAACCTAGAAAATTTTGATCCTTAGTTCAGTTTGCCTCAAGTATTATTTAATAGAAATCAATCACGTTCCTTTATTATTCAACACTTTCATACCTATAGACAGTTTTGACATGCTGCAGCTTACCTTAGCATACTTCTCTGCCTCTTCCCTTATGTCTTTTGGAACAATTTCATGTCTTCCTTTAGTTACTGCAAATTAAGCCATATAAATGAATTAGAAATGAGGCCTGTGTTGTGATTTGCAATACAATGTATCCAATCCATAGGTAAGATTTATCTAATGTTAAAGCTGTTAATGGTAAAGCAGCCCTATTCATTATAGTTTTTATTTTTTTATTTATTTTTTTAGTTTATTTTAGAGAGAGACAGAGTGCAAGCAGAGGAGACACAGAATCCGAAGCAGGCTCCAGGCCCTGAGCTGTCAGCACAGATTCCGATGCAGGACCCGAGCCAAAGTTGGCACTGAGCCACCCAGGCGCCCCATATTCATTATAGTTTTTAAAAACCCACTGGAAAGAGGCCAACTAACCAGCAGCAGAAGAGGAAATGAAAACTTAGTGATATATTTGGACAACAGAACACTATACAGCAAGGCAAATGAACAAATACTGTACATAACAAATAATTTACACAAATGGAATGTTGAAGAAAATAAATCAGGGATAAAAGAATATATACTGTGTAATTCCATTTACAGAAAATTGAATGACAGGCAAAACTACCTATGGGAGAAGGCAGAGGACTATGAATTCAGAGAGGCCTAAAGGGTGATCTGGGGAGCTAGTCTATTTGTTGACTGACCAGAGAGAGCACAGTGGTTACATGCATATGTACATGTATGTCATTACCAATTTTTAAAATTAGAAAAAGGCACCCAGTGGTAAATTAGGTTTAGTACAGATGACTTAGAGCAAATAAATGTACAAAAATAACTTACTTTCACCAACCCAGCTTAGCTCTAGTTCAAAAGCTTTATCCTTAACTTCATCATGTACTATGTAAATTCTAGAACACAAAAAAGTTTAAAATTAACATTTGGTCGTATACAAACATGCACAGTCAGCACAAATTAGATCATCTGTCCCTAATGTAACCTCAAAAGAAACATTTCCTCAAATGGGAAAAGGCCAATCGTTACTTTTGCCTTTTCAGGATACTTGTTTATTCCTTTCATTAAGTGATTATTTTTTAAACTAACTTAGTAGCTTGCAGGTATTACTGGTCCCTCCAGTGTGAAGCTTCTTGGCAGGTATCTTTTTAAACCTCTTCTCCATTTTATAAGCACTATATGCCCCTTAACCTGGCCTCCAAACTATAATACATAACAAATTACAACAAACAAGAAGGCACTGTCATACAACATATTAAAAGTATCATATCAAAACTTTCTTTACATTTTCCAGCATCTTCACACAGTTTACTTTGGAGGATATTTTTAAAGCCTTGCTATAATATGAGAAAGCATCTTAATTTTCTAGACTAAGTAAAAGATGCATAGTGCTCCATTTTACTAAATGATAAGGGATGGCTTTCTTACACAGAACTAATTAGCATCTGCTGTTACACCTAAAAATAAAAAGGTGTGGTAAGGGCTGTTTTCCAGAAGCATTTCTCAGTGAAGGAATGGGAGTTTATCACATTTAAACTGTTGTACAGTTCAGTAAGGATTCTTTATTTTCCAGGCAGTTCTGTCAGGTAGTTCCCAGTGTTCCTCATGTTATTAACTGACAATCACAGAATGGGTTCTGCTTAACTGGGAAGTGGAAGGGTCTCTTGGTAAAAGGGAGGAGGAAGGCAGGTGATGTGGCAGTTGGAAGAGTGGTGACAGGACAAAATTATAAAACACTTCCAATATTTTATTATAGCTATCAGTGTAGAAGAGATTAAGGATTCATTTAAATATATAATAAAGCCTCTTAGATTTTTTTCCTTGCATGTATTATTAATTATAAAACCTGAGGCACTTGCACAAACTGCTGGCCAGACCATGTTGATGTAGTTCTCGTGTGGGAAAGAAGAGCCGTGAATCCTCTGGAATATTATGTTTATTACTTTTAAGTCTGAAAAGCTGGCTGCAACTCTAGCATTTCATTGGATTTTCTGAAATACCACATGTTTATTATTACATTCTTTGACCCAGAAGAACCGTGAATTCTGAAGCATGCCACTCAGGACTTTGAGGTTACTTACTGCAGTCACATAAGCATTCTATTCTATGTACCTGTAATACGAACCACTTCAGGACTTCTTAAAGCTGTTTTTAAATGTATTGAAATACTGTTTTGTTTTGTTTTGTTGAGACACAGAAAGCGCCCAAGTGGGTAAGGGGCAGAGGAACAGAGACTCTTAAGCAGGCTCCACGCCCAGCATGGACCCCAAGCAAGGGTCAATCTCACAACCCTGAGATCATGACCTGAGCTAAAATCAAGAGTCAGATGCCACCCAGGTGCACCTGCTCTCTTCATCTTCTTAAAAAACTTTCATGATTAACGTATCTTGCCCAAAGAAACAGACTGTATAAATGAGCCAGCTTCGTGGTTCATGTGTAGAAATAATTAATTTAGCTATAAAACCTAAAATAAAATTTGTAAGCTAAGATGCCTATTACTGGGACCTCTGAGATTTGAAAGGGTAGGAGCTATCAAATGAAGTGCTTACAGGTCCGTTGTATCCTCCTCCTCGTGAATTCTGTCACCTAACAAAAGTTTTATATTAAAGCTATTTTTCCCCATCCCATTTGCTGAATCACGAGGTCTGTTCCGTCACTTGAAAAAACGGATATTTCTCCGTAATGAGACGTTATGAGAATGTTACATTCACCTTAGGCACTAAATTACTTCCAAACAAAACAGACCTCTAGAATTAATGTATATGGTAAGATCAAATGAAATACTTGTCAGTGGTAATAAAAATTTCAACTTACATTTTTGCAACTTCTTTAACGACATCACGGCAGGTCATTTCTTTCATCTATAGAAAATATTAAGTTATGAGTCGGGAGAACTTCCCACTTATATAACTATTTTCAGATTCTTTGCACAAATTTTGTGAGTACCCATGGTTTTGAACTAGAGTCTCAGACATAAAACCAAAATCATAATACACTGAATTTAAGAATACCAGTCTTACTAGGAAATACAGACCTAATATGTGGGACTAACTACAAAAGCAACTGGCATGGGCTCTTAAAAAAATGAGCACTGGGAGAAGGTGAAGACTGAAATGTGAGCCTTAATTATCATGGTTTGAAAAAGTTACAAAATGAAACAGATTACTGAGGTGGTTTGACTACAGACTGAATACCTAATACTATCTTCTGTGTAATAATGTTATTCTACAGAGATGAATGCTGAAGCATTTAGGGATACAGCATCATGATGTCTGTAATTGTTTCAAACAGTTCAGGAAAAAAAAAATGGGTGAAAATAACTTTTCAATCTAGATGGAGAGATCTGTTGCACTATTTATCTTTCCTGTTTACATTTTTTTCATGTTAAATTGGGGGGGAAGTAAATGAAAAGAATGCCTATTTCTTTATACTTCTGCCCTTATAGGTTATAATTAGTGAATTGTATCATAATAATAACTACAAACTTAAGTAAACATGGAAAAGCACATTTTAAGTGACAATTATATTCTTATATATGTTCATGAAATTTTTATTTTATGCCATAATATTCTTAGTAAATAACATCAGCAGAAGAACAAGCCAGAGCAATGATGTAGATCATGGGTTGGCAAACTCCTTTATAGAAATAAAGAGCCAAATAAGTAAATATTTTAGACTTTATGGTACATAGGGTCTTTGGTCTATGTTCCAACTCTTAAACTCTACTATTGTACTGTGAAAAGCAGCCAGTGACTAAACATGACTGTGTCCCAATAAAACTTTAGAAAGCAGACAGTGTGCCATAGTTTACTGACCTCTGATTTTAGAGTGTGTTTTTGTCATTAAGTAGACACATGTTCCTCAAAGTGATATTCATTCTTAGCTCAGATTTGTTTATTACAATTTGACCTCAGAAAGACAGCATAGATGACCACTCTGAATAGTGTATTTTCAAATTTCCACATAACATTCAGGAGAGATGAAAGCAAGGGGGAAAAGAGAAGGTAGGAACTTAGCACCACACCAGGAGGGGTGTGAAAGGACGTGGTCTAAGAATCATGAGGTCTGTTCATAATCAACATATACTGTGACTCTAGCCAGTGTGTTTCACATAGAATTGAGCTAACCTAAAATGACCTCTGAGGTCTTTTTGTCAATTTTACTAAAATACCAAATATAAATTAGGCTTTTGTAGGCCTAGAATTTGGCATAAAATTCTAAGCACTCAAAAAATGTTTTCTAGAACCTGACCTGAAGTTGAATGGTTGAGCAAGTTTCCAGTTCAGAATATTAAATATGTATGAAATTTTTTTTGTCATTTACCACAATACTGATAAAATCCTGTCTTTAATGGAAGTTTCTGATAAATAATAAAGAGTGGATACTGTTTCAATGTTAAGTTGAACAGTTTGACTAAAAGGAAAACCAGGACATTAAAATTTTTTTTTTACACTAATAAAATTTATGGCTCTTGGGGGAACAGAAAAGTGGGCAGTTTTAACAGGATGGGGTTTAATGCCTTATCTAACTAGGAACAAAGGAAAGAGAAGCACCAGAACACAGACTCTAAAGACTTTCAAAGTTCTCAACCTAAGGGCCACAGAGTTCCATGAATGGACCTCAAGGATTATGAAATTATATGAAAATTTCCATGTGTATTTTTCTGGATTAAGGGGTTTATCATTAGCCATCAAAATTATAAAGGGCTCCATGACACAACTCTGTAATTATCATACATATCTACAGCACATATATCTATACTCTATATATATCGTATCTGTGTCATACCTTATCTCTATACATACAGATATGACCAGCTTTCTTATTCAGCCTATTACGTTCAGAAAGCCCTGCTCAAAACAGGAAACCACACTCTATGTAATCTTAAACAGTTTCATTTGTTGTGATAAAACTTCACTACATGAGGATAATGTCATAGGAAAATTCAAGCATTAAGTATGTATTACCTGAAGCTTTTCTATTTCCGTCTTTGCAGCTTGCCTGGCTTTGCCAATGGCACAACCCCAATAACCCTATTTAAAAAGAACACACACCAAAATATACATATATAGTTTAATTAAATTGCTATACTATTCTAAAATCATTAGTAACTACAACTGTTCCTATTTAAAGGTTAAGAAAGAATGTTAAATGATTTTCAAAAGTAAATATGGAGAAATACAAACACATTCTAATGAACACCAAGCTGGAAAAAAAATGTAATTCTAGAATTATCTGGATTATTTGTATTAGAGGCATATACAAAGAAAAACACACACTTCATGAACTCGAGACGTTTTTCAGAGTAGGAATGGAAGAATTCTTAGTATTATGACAAAAAGTTGAAATAATTACAGAGTTCAGTATTCTAAACTTTCAATTTTTATTGAAATTTTTTAAAGGATTCCCATTTATACTTGTGTATCATGACAAAATACAGGTTTTATTTTTATAATTTTTTTTTTTAACATTTATTTATTTTTGAGACAAAGATAGCATGAGCGGGGTAGGGGCAAAGAGAGAGAGGGAAACACAGAATCTGAAGCAGGCTCCAGGCTCTGAGCTGTCAGCACAGAGCCCAATGCGGGGCTCGAATCTACGAACCATGAGATCATGACCTGAGCCAAAGTCAGACGCTTAACTGAGCCACCCAGGCACCTATAGTCTTTTTTTTTTTTAATTTTTAAAAATCATAAATACCTCAGAAGAGAGATAAAGTAATTAAAGATGCAAGAAATGACATTTAATTTTTTTTTTTTTTTTTTTTTTTTAAAGTTTATTTAGGGGCACCTGGGTGGCTCAGTCAGGTAAGCATCAGACTTCAGCTCAGGTCATGACCTTGCAGTTTGTGGGTTTAAGCCCCGCATCAGGCTGGGCTCACTGCTGTTCAGCGCGGAGCCCACATCGGATCCTCTGTCCCCTTTCTCTCTGTCCCTGCCCAGCTGACATGTGCTCTCTCCCAAAAAAAAAAAAAAAAAAAAGTTAAAATTTGTATTTACTTTTGAGAGAGAGTACAAGTAGGGAAGGGGCAGAGAGAGAGAGGGAAGCCCAAAGTAGGCTCCACACCACCAAAGCTCACTAACAGTAAGATCATGAGCTGAAATCAAGAGTTGGACACTTAACTGCACCAGACTCCCCTAAAATCCTTTTTTTTAAGGGAAGGTATTAGTATTGGTTTTAAGACTTGCTAGTATTTGTCACAATAAAGGAAAATACCACATATTCAGATTTTTAGGTTCACTATTTAGTTTCTATGAACAGCATATTGAAAGCCATAAATCAGGGCACTTAAGTGGCTTGGTCAGCTAAGCCTCTGACTTCAACTCAGGTCATGATCTCATGGTTTGTGAGTTTGAGCCCCATGTCAGGCTCTGTGCTGACAGCTCAGAGCCTAGAGCCTGCTTCAGATTCCATGTCTCCCTCTCTGCTCCTCTCCTACACACACACACACACACACACACACACACACACACACTTGCTCTCTCAAAAATAAACATTAAAAAAAAATTTTTTTAAGCCATAAATCCTTCCTTTGCCTCATATCCACAGGTTGTTATTAATGATAAACAAATGGTTACTTTCCATGAATTTTAAAAGAAACTTCATGTAATCCAACTATATGACTTACATGCTAATGAGATACCATTAAACTAGAAATAGAAATTCATCATTCAAAATTACTCACATATGAAACTCCTGATGGGTCAATCATGTAGAGCTGTGCACCATCATTCACACTGTAAGACCCTAACATGAAACTGCATGAAAGTAAGTTAGGTTTAAACCATAGTTCTTACAATACCATAAAAATACAATAAAAACAATTATACTTTCTAAGATAAACTACTAATATACATATAAGTCCTAATAAACACTTTGATGAGGTAGTTTCAATAAAAACTAGTATATACTTGAAATTGTTCAAAATTTGTGTGGCTTTGGTTAGTATTAAACTTACTGATGAAACTGATCTGAGAAGACAGCAGTGTAGGCAAAGAAGTAATGACAGGTGAAAACTAAGGAGAAGACCCAATAAGTAAAGGAATAAACATGAAAAAGCCAAGATAACAAAACTAATGGGAATACATTCAGTCTGCCTCAAACTCCTGTTCCATCCTTTATTCTTTCTTGGTTATTTCCCCAATATTCCTCCAGTTATTTTTCTACAATAATCCAGACTGATTTAATCTGTTTTTATATGTGACAAAATCAGGCCATTAAATAATCATGATATTAGTGATTTTCTGAAATTGTGATTTAGTTTGCCTTAAAAGGAGAAAAGAAACCAGCCTCATCTTAAGTATCACTTCCTATACAGACTACTATGACAGCCAGCTGTCCAATTCCCACCCCTACAATCATTTCCTTCCATCTTCCGTGAGACTTATCTCTCAGAATATAGAACTGATTATCATAACCCTTCAACGTTTCCTTGTAGGGAACATAGACTTCTGTATGATCTTGCCCGTTCCTACATCTTCAGTATCCTTCCACATACCAAGTATACTTGACTACCTCTACATTACCTGAAATGCCCATGTAATTTCATACTAGTCCCTTTGAATGAAATATTCTTAACCATTCCACCTATATTTCACATTCTTTTCCTTGCCATCTCTTCATGAAAGTGTCCTTTCCCTAACTGATGCCCCACTATAGTCAGTGCATTTCTTCATCATATCACCTATAAAATTGTATCAATGATAACTTACTCATCTTTGTGTCCTACCCCCTCCTACATCTACGACTGACTCATAGTATATGCTCAATAAATATTTGCTGAAAAGTTCTCTCCGCTATTTTTACTTGCTTAAAAATAGAGAAACGAATTCAGAGTGCTGTTCAAAGGTTTAATAAAAGTTGAAAGGTATTGAAAGCAAAGGGTTTCAATGTAATTTAAGTGAGAACCTGAAGAACAACTAATATTAAAAATGTCCACAGGCCTATCTTATGGCTAGAATAAAGCTCAGGTTTTCTCTAACATCTGTCCTCAGTAATTTAAATATGACTGATTATAAGCAACTCAAAGGTAGGACTACAGCTAATAAACTTTCTTTCTACAACATTTTAACAGTGGAAGCAGTCGGATGTTAGTAAATGTTTTACCATGATCAAACAGAAATGTTTATTTTTTTTAAGTTATAAACTAAACAAGTCTTTTTAGGAAAATCTAGAGTCATGACAGGTCTCTGAGCCCTATTTAAATATTTACATGTATTCCAAATCTCAATACAATTGAATCTCAGCTTTCCTCTCAGAATAAAAACACCAGCAGTTCATCTTAACCGAAATAAAAAATTGTGACTGAGAACTGTGAAAGGCAATTTTGTATGGACTCACTCTCGATTGCTAAAAAAAACTCCCAATTAAGAGCATTGAACCTAACCGCTTAAAGTATATCAGATGGAAGTTAATAAGAAAACTGAAGTGTTAGTTTAGTTGGCTACCCTAATAATGACAACAGAGGATGTAGTTAAAATCAGTTTGTTGCTTCCTGAGAATGTTGGGGTCTAACACCAGAGAATTTTTTTTAATTTTACTGAGAAATAATTAACATGCAGCACTATACAGCGTATAGCATGATGGTTTGATTTACACATATTGTGAGATGATTACGACAGGTTTAGGAACATCCATCATCTCAAAAAGATACAATGAAGAGAAAAAAATTTTCTCCTTGTGATGAAAATTCTTAGAATGTACTCTCAACAACCTTGCCATATATCACATAGTAGTGTTAACTCCAGTCATCATAATGTACACTACATCCCTAGCATTTATCTATCTTAGAGCCTTTTACCTTTTGACCACATTTCTCCAGAGAATTTATTATAATCAGATTAAAGTTCTTACTATCAGTTCTGTGTTTTCTCGTCACTTCAAATTTGTAGTCTTTTTCACAATTCAAAGTTTTTATTTTGATGTACAGTTTTATTTGATCACTGTCCTAATACTTCTTGGTCATAGCTCATTTTTAAGGGTATAAAAAAAAAGGCTAAGATACCAGGGCAAACAGATACCTATAGTCCAGATCTGACTATGTCACAAAATTTCATACCTGCAGCCAAAAGGTCTAACAGCACTGTAGAGTGTATATGCATGTACATACATGGCCACTCTGTCTGCAAGATGCTATAAGGGAGAAAAACAGAAGAGCTTATCAGTAAATTTCTATTACTGTTCAAAAGGTTCCTCAACATATTAGCAACTTAACTTTTTTTTTATGTTTATTATTTGAGAGAGAGAGAGAGAGAGAAAGACAGACAGACAGAACAAGCAGGGGAGGGGCAGAGAGACAGGGACACACAGAATCAGAAGCTGGCTCCAGGCTCTGAGCTGGCAGCACAGAGCCCAACGCGGGGCTCGAACCCACAGACTGAGAGATCACGACCTGAGCCGAAGTCGGCTGCTTAACCGACTGAGCCACCCAGGCATCCCTCAACTTACTTTTAAAGGAATGTTATAGCCAAAATTAGATCTGAAGTTGGAAGCTTCTTCTCTTGCAATGTCTGCTAAAGATCGCGCATCTGCCAGCAAACCTGCTACTGCCTGAAAGAAAGTAGGTACCAATTTAGTAAATAAATACCTTCCTATCACAAACCAAGGAAAGTGTGTAATTACTGTAGGCTTACTTAATATTTTAACAAGCATCACCATTAGAAACCATTTGGCTTAAAGGTCTTTATAAGGCACTCTGGCATTTTGATGGGATGGGATGAAAAAAGAAGTATGGAATTATAGTTCAAAAATCTACCAAGTGTGACTTCATTGTTTTGTTCAATGACATTCACAAGCAGTATTTCTGTAATTAATCCTCCATGTCTCCCAATTTACCAGTTCACTCTAAATAAGCAACAAGAATAAAACTATTGATCTTGATCAGGACTGATCTCTATTTAAAGCAGTTCTATGTCAAGTTACTAAAAGTTTGGGTCTAAAAGCCCAACCTCAAATCTTTTTCAGCTTATTGACTAATATATTGCAAGGACAAACCAAAACATGACAAACCACACATCTTCCAAGACTGGTTAACTGCAGTTACCAAACCATGTGCTGAGTGAGATATGCTGGGGGCACTATAGTGAACCCAGTTGTGCAACGTTTGGAATTTGGGGGGGATACAGATGTTGAAGTAGCTCAGTTTCAACATTAGATCATTCATACTCCTTTTTTTTTTTTTTTAAATGTTTATTTTTGAGAGAGAGAAACAGAGTGCAAGTTGGGGAGGGGCAGAGAGAGAGGGAGACACAGGATCTGAAGCAGGCTCCAGGCTCTGAGCTGTCAGCACAGAGTCCGACATGGGACTCGAACTCTTGAACCATGAGACGAGATCATGACCTGAGCTGAAGTCGGACACTTAACCGGTTGACTGAGCCACCCAGGCGCTCTGAGATCATTCATATTCCTTTCAATGCCATCATACTGTTGAGCACCTGGGTTGTTGTGATAAAAAATAAGTATCATACAAAAATCCATTTGGAACAGGAAACGGAGGGGTGAGGGGAGTGCAGTTTAAACTTAAAAGTTTAAAAAGTTGTGCAGTGCATGTTAGTCATTGTTATTCTTTAAAAATAAAAATATTTTTCTAAAAAAAATATTTTTAATTGTATGTGTATTTTTTCTTTTACGGTTATTAAATTTTGGGGACATAAACACTAAGTTGTTTGTAACTAAATGCATAATCAGAACCACTGGGTGGTTCTTTTGGTGTAGGTAAACCGACAAAAAAAATTACTGAAACTCTTAGTACTAGGAACCAAGAAGTCCAGGAATTGCCAGCTTATTTACAGAATTTAAAAGTAAGTGATATCAAAATAATAGCCACTTTTCTACTGCTACCTACTAATAGTAGTAATGATGAAAATTCCTAAAACATAGCACTCATTTCATGCTAAGCATTTTACTTAATTTTAACATTGTAACAACTGTTAGGAGGTAAGTATTACTACTGCCCTACTTTTGCAGGTGAGGAAACTGTTTAGAAGAATTTCCCCAAGGTTACTCAGCCAGTAAGTTTCACCATTTAAAGAGTCTTCTGTTGCTTTGGAGAAAGCCTACTGTGAAGTCCAATAATTCTTAAACCACTGAAGATAACTGCGGAGATGAAACATTAATCCTTTATTGTCTCCAACCCTCTTCAACATGTAATGTTTTGCCAATTTCCAGCTATAAGGAATGCCATCAGTTTCCTGGCTTTAAATTAACAAATGAGACAAATTTTAAAGTTCTAGGGCAACGTTTTCCCATCACTACCTTTAAGCACACACAACTTTTTTCAAAACGCACCTACCTAAATTTTTCTTCTACTAAAAAGAATGTATAATTCACTAGTTTCTTCCTATCAGCTAGGTTACAATCTGGGAAGTTACATCAAAACATACCAGTTTCATATTGTATATCAACTATACCCAAATTTTAAGAATAAATAAATATAGAGGTCCAAATGGCAGAAGAAAAACCATTACCAGTTTCGCTGGCATAATACATTTGGGAGAAAAAACATGTTCAGAAAAAATCATTGAAGAAGCAAAAAAATCTATAGCTTTATAGTTTACCAGCTACATTTTACACCTTCATTGGTGATCTACGCTGCCAAGATCTCTTTTCTACACATACTTCCCACCCTTTTTGTGTTTGTAACACCTATCATTTAGAAATACCAAAGGTAACCGCAGTATGAGTGGGTCCTATAGGATCTCACCCTGCAGAATGGACTCTGGAGTAACATGTAGGCCAGGCAGACCCAAGTTTGAATCCCAGATTACTTCTTTACCAGCTGTGTTTTCTTATCTATAAAAATGGGGGGGCGCCTGGGTGGCTCAGTCGGTTAAGCGTCCGACTTCAGCTCAGGTCACGATCTCGCGGTCCGCGAGTTCAAACCCCGCGTCGGGCTCTGGGCTGATGGCTCAGAGCCTGGAGACTGCTTCCGATTCTGTGTTTCCCTCTCTCTCTGCCCCTCCCCCGTTCATGCTGTGTCTCTCTCTGTCTCAAAAATAAATAAACGTTAAAAAAAAAAAAAATTTTTTTAAATAAAAATGGGATTAATATTACTTTCACTGGGATATCAGACACAGGAAATTTATGTAAAGAGGTTCTAGCACAGTATCTGGCACACACATGTTCTCTTTTCTTCCTTGCCTTTTCAGTAACCAAGGTTAGAATCAGTCCTTTGCTTTTTTTGCTTTTACAGTCTGACATCTACATAGAATGACTTCAGTATATACCAGTAATGTATTTATGGCTTTACTTGCAATTATGCAGAGCAGTAACTAAATATAGCTGCAAGAAATAAAACAGTGTTTATTCCTTTCATTAAACATCATTTCTTGGTGCTCCATTTTACTACAATACAAAGAGATACAAAAAGCTAAAAATTCTATGCCTCTCAAGCTTATACTTTCATTGGTGATCTACACTGCCAAGATCGCCTTTCTACACATACTTTCCACCTTTCTCCCCTCATTTTCTTAAAGCAATTTTTGAAATATATCTCCAATCAGGTTACAAGAACACTATTCTTTTGGACAGTGAACTATTCACAAGCCAGTATCAGTAATCACTCTGTGATTACTTCGGTGGCTGCTCTCTGATTGGTTTCTGCCTCAGTTCTGACGTAATAAATGAGTTCTTATAATCACAGTTTAACATATTACGGTTACTTCACAAGAAAGAAATTGGACAAGGCAAAAAGGAACATTTTAAAATGTGACCTACCATTCCAACATGCCGATCAACATTAAAAAGTCGTTTGTTGGAACCTTCTTCATAAAGTTTAGAAAGGACTAACTTTTCTACCCCAAAGACAACGCCATCTTTACATCTGATTCCAATAGCTGTACTGGAACAAGTAGAAAAAAATCAATTTTTTTAACTGAAAATAAAAGGAACTTCATAAACTTTAAGCTTAAAAAAAAAACATAAAAATAGGTAACATTTTTTAAAGCATGCTAAATTTAAATTTAAAACAAATACATTTGAAAACGAGAAAGAGGACAACCTGAAGTGTGATAAATTAGGTCCATGTAAATGTACATCATGAGATGACCAAAAAAATCTAGCATATCATGACATAAAAAGATATTAATACTTGTGAGAAAAGATGCCAACAAAATAGTACAAAATGGCAGTGTCTGACATATGATAATACACTATAATAAATGTTGACTTAGCTCATGTCCATTAAAAATGGTACATAAAAATGCATAGAAAAGACAGGTTATATACAAACCAAAAAGTAAACAGTGACTAATCTAAGTGGAAAAATTAGAGCTTTCTTTTCTTTTGCTCATTTGCTTCTTTTGCAACAACCAGTGCTTATAAAACTATATCAAACAATATACATTTTAGACAACTGCTGAAAACAAAATGGATCTTAATCTCTTAAGTAAAATGTGGAGAAATTATATGCTACCACTTCGAGATGAAAATATATCATTAACTCTGTTCTTCTAGTTCTTTTTTAATTTTTTTTTTTAACACTTACTCATTTTTGAGAGACAGAGACAGAGCGGTAGAGGGGCAAAGAGAGAGGGAGACACAGAATCCAAAGAAGACTCCAGGCTCTGAGCTGTCAGCACAGAGTCTGATGCGGGGCTCGAACTCACTGACCGCGAGATCATGACCTGAACTGAAGTTGACACCTAATCGACTGAGCCACCCAAGTGCCCCTTTTTTAAAAATTTTTTTCATGTTTGTTTATTTTTGAGAGTGAGAAAGAGAGAGAGAGAGGAAGAGGGAGGGGCAGAGAGAGAGGGAGACATAACGTGAAGCAGGTCACAAATGGCAAGTTCGTGAGCTGAGCAGAAGCTGGACGTTTAACCAACTGAGCCACACTGGCACCCCTTCTAATCCTTTTAATAAAAAGGGAATTCTGATGAAAAAAAAACAGATAAATGAACAGAGCCACACACAAATTACACAAAAAATTTCAGACACTCCTTCTCTCACATATCAGGTATCTTCAATGGTTCCCCTTTTGAGTTTAAACTCCTTGGTCCAGCTTTCAATCCTGAGAATCTACAAAGCCCATCTAGCTTATTAAATTTCCTATTATAAATCCCACACACTACTGAATTCAACTTCACTATCTTCCCTCAAACACCTTATGTTCATTTTTGCTTTTATGTGGTACTAGCAAAAAGTATTTACATGTGGACTTTACTAAAATTCTGCAAACAGGGGCACGTGGGTGGCTCAGTAGGTTAAGTATCCAACTCTTGATTTTGGCTCATGAGATAGAGCCCTGCATCTGGCTCTGCTGACAGCGGCAGCCCTGCTTGGGATTTTCTCTCTCCCTCTCTCTCCCTGCCCCTCCCCTGCTCTCTCTCAAAATAAATACACTTAAAAAAAAATAAGAGTAAAATAAAATTCTGGAAACACTTCCCTACTCCACCTCTAATCCAAAAGATTTCATTATATAAATGAAAAAATTTGGCTCAAACACCAACACTATTTGTTTACCAGGCAAAAAAAAAGTCCTTCAAGAGGACTTTTTAAGAGAATGAGACATTATTAAATAAATTATTTTTAAAAAGTCTTTTAATTCATCCCAAAGCTGCTTTAGATTCCAAGATACAATGATCATGTAAGTATAACTGACTGCAAAATCTCTTCAATAAAGGACTCATAAAATGTGTCAACAAGCTAATAGTTCAACCAAGATATTACAATGGTACCAAGGAATCATTTTGGCACATTAAACCAAACAATAAAAGACAGAGTGAAGGAAATGAGTCCAACAAGAAGATATCTTAGTGAGTCCCACACCTTTTGGGGTGTGGCAGCAGAAAAGAATTAAAAAAAAAAAAAAATCCTGCTGGATGTGACGAACTGCATAGGACACTTCAAACACAAGGAAATAAAAGATAGAATGACAGGGGCGCCTGGGTGGCTCAGCTGATTACACATCTGATTCTTGATTTCAGCTCAGATCATAATTTCACAATTCATAGCCCCATGTCGAGCTCAGCATAGAGCCTGCTTGAGATTCTTCCTCTCCCTCTTCCGTTCTCCCACTTGCACTCTCTCTCTCAAAATTTAAAAAAAGATAAAATGACAAAGTAACAAACCTAACAGCCAAGCAAACAATGCTATAAATCAAGAATTTTAAAAAGGAAAATGGGCTGGCAAAGATGATAAAGGAATTTGGTTATATACACTACATGTGAGACATGGTGGAATGTCTAAGTGGATAACCTTGGAACCAACGGGAAATATAGGACTGAGGCTCATGGAAAGATCTGACCTAAAAAGAGACCCGGAAATGACCAGTAAGTTGAGATTATTTTAGGGCACCTATTATTTTGTACCAAAGTAACATAAAAAGCCTAATTACCAAAAATATGGAAAAGCAGATACTTGATACCTGATTAAAACATGCTAAATTTCAAGTAAAACAATGTTTCTTACCTACTATTTTCCACAGCTTTCATAGCATATTCAACTTGAAAAACTCTTCCATCAGGAGAGAATGTAGAGGCTGACAGGTCATACTGGGAAGAAAAAGGTAACAATAAGCTTAAATTATGCATCTTTCGCAATAATAACCTTATCATCTTTATTTCTAAATGGCTTACACGTCAGAAAGATGAGGGGAAGGAAGGAGTGTTAAATCTCAAAGATTTTGCTTTGAAGAGGAAAAGGCAGCATGTCAGAGCGGCAAAAGCAACTAAGAGAAAAGCTAGTTTAGATTTCTGCTAACTGAAAAGCAACAGATACAAGTCCAAGGTAAAGTCAGATGTTTTCCACACTGAACAAAGTTCATTTTTGTACAAAATGGACATGCTCTGGGCTCCAGATCACCACAATAAAGTGAGTAAAATAAACTTTTTGGATTCCCAGTGTATATTAAAGTTATGTTTATACTATACTGTAGTCTACTCAGTGTGCAGGAGCATTATGTCTGAGCTGTGAGTTGTAGTCACTGATCACAGATCACCATAACAAACTCAGGAGTAATGAAAAGGTTTGAAATATTGCAAGAATTACCAAAATGTGACACAGAGACATGAGGTGAACAAATGCTGTTGGAAAAATGGCAGCAACAGACTTGCTCAAAACACAAAATGGCACCAACAGACCTGTTCAAAACACAGTTGCTACAAACCTTCAACTTGTTAAAAAGAAAAAAAAATGCAATCTGTGAAGTGTGTGCCTGTACTATGGTATGGTAGAATCAGAACTGTTGTCAGAACAGGTTAATTCATTGCTGTGGCACTAACAAACTGAAAGACCTTAGGGAAAAAAATACAGCATTTAAACATTTAATAAACATCTATTATATATAGTCACTATAAGAAATTACAAAGAATTGGGGCACCTGGGTGGCTCAGTCAGTTGTATGTCTGACTTTGGCTCAGGTCTTATCTTTCTGTCCGTGAGTTCAAGCCCCACATCGGGCTCACTACTGTCAGCACAGAGCCCACTTCAGATATTTTGTCTCCTTCTCTCTCTGCCCCTCCCCTGCTCATATTCTCTCTCTCAAAAATAAATTACACATTTAAAAAGAAAAAAAAGCAATTACAAAGAATACTCACTTTTTTTAAATGTTTATTTATTTTGAGAGAGAGAACGAGCAGTGGAGGGGCAGAGAGAGGGGGAGAGAATCCCAAGCAGGCTCCAAGGAGTCAGCACAAAGCCCCATGAGGGGCTCGAACTCACGAACTGTGACATCATGACCTGACCTGAAATCAAGAGTCGGAGCTTAAACTACTGAGCCACCCAGCAGGCGCCCCTACTCATTCTTTTTTTTTTTTTTTTTTTTTTTTGAGAAAGAGAGAGAGAGTATATGTGTGTGTGGGAGAGGGGCAGAGGGGGAGAAAGAGAGAATTTTAAGCAGACTCCACGCTCAGCACAGAGCCTGATGCAGGGCTTAAACCCACGACCCTGGGATCATGACCCGAGCTGAAATCAAGAGTTGAGGGCTTGGGGCGCCTGGGTGGCTCAGTCGGTTAAGTGTCCGACTTCGGCTCAGGTCATGATCTCACGGTCCGTGAGTTCGAGCCCCGCGTCAGGCTCTGGGCTGATGGCCCAGAGCCTGGAGCCTGCTTCCCATTCTGTGTCTCCCTCTCTCTCTGCCCCTCCCCCGTTCATGCTCTGTCTCTCTCTGTCTCAAAAATAAATGTTAAAAAAAATTAAAAAAAAAAAAAAAAAAGAGTTGAGGGCTCAATCTACTAAGCCACCCAGGAGCCCCAAAGGATACTCATTCTTGAAGTCTTTCATTTACAAATGAGACCACACACAAATCTATGTGCTGGAAATACAGCAGTAAACTAGAAAAAGGATTATGATGAAAATAAGACAGGGTGAAGAGACAATCTGAGAGCTTAGTACAGACTACCTGATCAGGGAAGGCCTTGCTAGAACATATGTATATTTAGCTATTTAGGCACAGCCAGACCTAAATGACAAATAACTAGCCATTTAGGATATGGAGGAGTCATTGTGGCCTTTGGCATAAAAATCTTAGGGTAGAAATAAGGGTAGCACAATGTGGGAAAAGAAATAGGCCACTGCGTCTTGAGCACTAAGTGGTGGAGAGAATAATAAATCATATCAGAGGCATGTAAAAGCCAAACTATTTTGAGTCTCCTAAGGCTGATGTACGAAGTTTTTATCTTACTCTAAATGCAACAGGAAGTCACTGGAGTTGAAGCGGGGTGGAAGGAGTGATACGGTCTCATTTTTTTAAAACTTCATCTGGAACATGAACTATAGAGAGAAGAAGGATGGAAGCAGAGATCAAGTATTCCAAAGGTGGTGGCTTAGACTAAGGGAAAAGAGATGAAAGACTATATTTGTGAGGGCAAAGTAAAAAAAAAAAAAAAACAAACAAAACCACCTTGCTAATGGATTGGCTCTAGGAGAAAAATTAAACTTGACAGGTGCCTGGGTGGCTCAGTAGTCGAAGTGTCCGACTGGATTTCAGCTCAGGTCATGATCTTGAAGGTAGTGAGATCGAGCCCCACCTCAGGCTCTGTGTCATCAGCTTCTCTCTCTCTCAAAAATAAATAAACACTTAAAAAAATAATAAAAATAAATTAACTTGAATCATAGACTTTTTTCACTTGACAACTAGATTGGACCATTCACTGAGCTGAAGATTGTAGGAGATGCAAAATGTAGGGGAGAGGGAAACCCAGAGCTCTACTTTGGACATGTAGTTTGAAATGCTTATTAAACAATCAAGTGGAGGGACGCCTGGATGGCTCGGTCAGTTAGGTGTCTTGACTTCGGCTCAGGTCATGATCTCACAGCTCGTGAGTTCGAGCCCCGCGTGGGGCTCTGTGCTGACAGCTCAAAGCCTGGAGCCTGCTTCTCATTCTGTATCTCCCTCTCTCTCTGCCCCTCCCCCACTTGTGTTCTGTCTCTCTCAAAAATGAATAAATGTAAAAAAAAAAAATTAAAAACAATCAAGCGGAGACAAATGTCAAGTAGGTCTTCATACCTGGAGTTCTTGGAAAAAGCAAAGACCAAAGTGGTCTTCACTTCAACAGTGGTGCTTCCTGATCAATTTCCTGATCTCTTAAACCAAGATCCTTAACTCTACTATCGTAATACCAAAATATCTCACATGTTTATATTTACCAAGTATTTTTTAAAGGGCTTTCAGAACAAAACACTACTAATTGAAGGCAATAGTAATGTAGTGGCGAAGTCAGTTTGCTACACCATGCATAACTGAGCATCTACTAATCTAAAACCGTTGTCATAACTTTAGTATCTCATAACTGAATGGATTAAATCATTCCAATTATCAAACTAGGAAAACCCAGTACCTGGGCTTAATGCTGAGTATCAAAATCTTGGAAACACTGGGAAGTGATGAACTTAGACACCCATTAGTCTATGCCTGTAGTGCACACAACGAATAAATACTTCTAAATAAAAACTAGATTATCTATACGGAGAAATACATAAAAGGAATAAGCAAAAGGCTGCATATGTGCGGTACTTTTAACACAGGAAAGTAGTAAACTGACCAAGTTAACAAGTCCAACTCCAAAATCCTCAAGTCTGTTAACAGAAGCGGTTAAGTCCCTAGCTAATAATTTAAATGTTTACCGTACCGATACCTCAAAGTGACGTTAAGTAATTCGTACAGGAAAAGCTGGGACAAAGGGAAAACTTTTGTAAAGCGTTCTTCAGATTTCACTTTTGAGACAATGTTTCTATCAACTCTGCCCCGACAGGGGTTCCAGGGACTCCTGCAAAGCGGACGGTCAGTACACTCGAAGGCAACATGGGGAAGGCCCAGTGAGTCAGCAGCACCCTGGGAACTGCAAAGGCGGTCCATGGAAAGCTGCGTCCAGACCTTGGAATCTAAAGCCGCCTTGCCTCGGCGGTTCTCATGAAGCTGTCTCCCAAACGCTTCACACCCTATTACAGGCTCCACGAGTTTCCACTTTCGGTTTCCCTAAGCGGCCAAAGAAAGTGACTCAGCAATCCAAAGCGGCTCCCAATCACACTGCTGCGCCGCCCAGCCCGCCACACCTGAGCTGAAGAGCTTCAGGTCACGGTCACCCTAAATGAGGGGCCTACAAATTAGCAGGAAAGAATGCTGGGCACCAGACAAGTGGAAGCGGCCCACCTGGCCGAAGGCAGTCCCGGCGCACGCCGAGGCGGCGCACCCCAAGCGGTGTGTCCAAGTTCCCTTCAACGCTAATCTGTTGGCTACTCCATTAGGCCAAGAGGCTATAAACTCACCCCAGTGCCGATTGAGCTCATCGTGCAGAAACCTCCGGGACGCGGAGGGCTTCAAGGCCTAAAACGCTCCCCCAATACCGCAGCCCGCAGACTAGTAACAGGCTCTCTCATTGGCTGCTCTTTCAACCAATAGCCTTGTCCTCTGTGGCTGGTTCCTCTAACGTCAGCCTGGGAAATAGAGGATTGTGGGAAAAGGAGGGGCTCGGCGGGCGGTGTGCGTGTACGGAAGCAAATGAGGTGGGGGTAAAGGAAGAAAGGAAGCGGGGGCTCCTTATTACTCAGTTTCTGTCCCTAGTGTCGTTGAGTCGTCAGGGTCATCGGGTAGTTTGAGGAGCTGCTTCATTCCATTTCCTAGAAATTATTATTTACCTTTAATCTTATCCCTCTTTTTCGCTACTTTATTCTTTCTTGAAGCAAAGCGGAGAGATGCTGTCACACTCTTACAAAGACCAAAGAAAGTGGTAAGGGAGAAGTCTCCCTTTACCCTTGGTATCCTGGTTCCCACCCAGTATCTTGGTATCCCTTTCACCCACCTGTTCTTACAAGAAGGAGGGAAGTTTCACTCTAAACGCACGTTTGAGCTCAGGTCGGAATTTTACATAAGAATTTTCTATGAGTATAACTCTAGTAAAATTAAGGATAAGACTGATTACTTATTGAGCTCTAGCAGGTCCCAAGTACTCTGTTGAACACTGTTGATTAACCAGTGAAGGAAACAATCCCATCCCATTAAATGGGAGGAAATGGGCTTAAAAGAGGAAATAGGCAAAACAGTTGCACCTTGTACGTAAAAAGGTAAGAGACAATGGAGGCCTGGTACTTAGGGAATAACTTTCTGATTGGCTAATATTTAAACTGAAATTTAGGATTGTTATGGGAATATAAGCTTGTTATAAGAACTGCCAGGTCAGTCTGGCCTGTCACAGTTGTCATGATTCTAGCCTCCTTCAATCTGGAAAATACTTGCTTAATATTTCTTCATGTTTCACGGCATTAACATTTTTGAAGAATACAAACCATTTATATTATGGGGTATTCCTCAATTTAGGTTTGTATGATATTTTTCATGATAGGAGTCAGGTGATAAATTTTCAGCAGGAATGCCTCAAAAGTAACCTTGCATTCATATTATAGCATTATATTAGTAGGCACATGATGTCTGTTCTATTACTGATGATGTTAACTTGCTTAAGATTTCTCCACCATAAAGTTTCTATTTTGCTCTTTGTAATTAATAAATATCTTGTGAAGAAATACTTTGAGACTACTCATAAATATCCTACTAGTAGCTCCTCAATCTTTTACCAACTAATTATAGTATTCCATGATTCCTAGTTGGATGGATTAGTATGCTTGCCTCATGGTGATTTTCTAATTCCATCATTCCTTCCACATATGTTATTGCCTTTCTATTGTCAGGTCATTAGTTTTTTAAGCAGGGGAATTATATGATCTAATTTAAGTTATTAAATTATCTCTCTTGCTTCAGTGTGAAGACTGATAGATAAGGGAGACTATTTGGAAAGCTATTGCAGTCTTTGAGCAAGAAATAATGGAGAGTGTTTTGGACAGCGGTAGTGGCAGTGGAAGTAGAAATGTGTTGATGGATTTTCGGTATATAGGGCTTGCTGAAATATTGGATGTAAAAAAAAAGGGAGAAGGAAGAGTTTCAGTTGCTTCTTTCTGCTAATGAAGCATTGTAATTAATGGTTAGTTTTTATCCTTGAACAAATGGGTAAAAGCTTTGAATTTATTTGGAAGACTAGCCATTTAATTTACCTATCCCTCATTGAAATATTCTAGTTGCCACCAAAACCCATAAAATATCTAGGAATAAATCTAACCAAAGAGGTGAAAAATCTATACACTGAAAACTATAGAAAGCTTATAAAAGAAATTTAAGAAGACACAAAAAAATGGAAAAATATCTCATGCTCCAATATTTAACAAATATTGTTAAAATGTCAATGCTACCCAAAGCAATCTACATATTCAATGCAATCCCTATCAAAATAATACCAGCATTCTTCACAGAGCTAGAACAAACAATCCTAAAATTTGTATGGAACCAGAAAAGACCCCGAATAGCCAAAGCAATCTTGGAAAAGAAGACCAAAGCAGGAGGCATCACAATCCCAGACTTCAAGCTATACTACAAAGCTGTAATCATCAAGACAGTATATTACTGGCACAAAAACAGACACTCAGATCAATAGAACAGAATAGAGAACCCAGAAACGGACCCACAAACATATGGCCAGCTTATCTTTGACAAAGCAGGAAAGACGATCCAATGAAGAAAGTCTCTTCAGCAAGTGGTTCTGGGAAAACTGGACAGTGACATGCAGAAGAATGAATCTGGACCACTTTCTTACACCATACACAAAAATAAACTCGAAATGGATGACCTAAATGTAAGACATGAAGCCAGCAAAATCCTTGAGGAGAAAGCAGGCAAAAACCTCATTGACCTTGGCCACAGCAACTTCTTAGTCAACACATCTCTGGAGTTTGGCTCAGGTCATGATCTCATAGTTGGTGGGTTCAAGCCCCGCACTGGGCTCTGTGCTGAGCTCAGATCCTGGAGCCTGCTTCAGATTCTGGATTCTGTGTCTCCCTCTCTCTGCCCCTCCCCTGCTCATACTCTGTCTCTCAAAAATGAATAAACGTTAAAATTAAAAAAAAAAATTAAAAAAGAACGATTGATGATAAATAAGGAAAAAAAAAAAAAAGAAATATGCTAGTTGCATTTTTTTGATGAGGGGTTTTAACAAGGGTATTTTGACCAGGGTAAGCCAATAAAGTGCTGAAGAAAACTGAAGAATATAGTCTTAGGAGGGTTCATTTTGGAGGTCAACTACAAGTACTTTAAATTGGTTAGAAGTTCAGTTAAACTTTTAACTAACTTAACTACTTGTGTACGATAGGCATTATTTGAGTGCCTAGTGCCTACTGTATTTTCATTAATAATTAAGATTTTGGTGCCCTTTCTGAACTTGTCAGGTGAATTGCCTATTTGGGGGCTGGACTGTTAATTTGTCTTGTATCTTGGAGGAATGCATTGAATCATGGTCCCAAGTTCTTTGACTATTTGCCTGATTCATTAGAAAACTTAAAAGGGGTCGGTATGGATTTATTTGTTTTTATTAAATTACTCCAAATTACCTTTGGAAGTAGTGGATATAAAATTGGTATGTAATTTACACATATCTTTCTTACAGTAACCTTTTTAAGTTTATCACAATCTGTTTTATACACCCATCTATTAGAAAACATAACACAGTGTTTTGTGTACGGTAGCCACTTAATAAATGTGTTGAAAATGCCAATAAATACAAATTCATTCCCCAGGTACCTCCTGCCAACTTATAAAAAAACAAAACAAAACATTGTTTGCAGTTGCAAGAACAAAAACTGTTAGTGAATAATTGTATTTTAATATTTTAGACTTGAATTTTTAAATATTCTACTTAAATCCTAGGCATACTTTGAGTACTTAAATATATAATATTATTTTATGCCATACCTAATTATTTTCTTAATTAAGTAGCTCAGAAAAAGTGATGGCCAGTGCGTTAAATTTCTAAATACTGAAATTTAAGAATTCTTTATTCTTTGTTATATACAATTAGACTTTAGATGGCCCCCATCACAGAGATTTGCAGAGTTCCTTGTCTAAAGAAGTTCACTAATATTTCAGAATATGTATACTTCCATAGGAGATTGATCCATTGTCTCGACTTGTCAAAATTTGATCAAAGTCCGTTCTTCTCTTTTCCTCTTAGAATTAATAATCTTTACTGTAGGATTCAGTGACTCTATAATCCTTTCCTCCCAGCTTCTGTCATTTGAATCGGATGGTAATAACAACCCCTGAGGGTCCTATGTCTCCATCGTCAGGCAGTTACCGAAAGAGACCTTATTTTAATTGAACCAGAATCCCCTTCTTCAATTTAACTTTCCTTGACTAGATCTCATTAAAGGAAAATTAGCTAAGCGCTACTGTTCTTCCGTGAACTAACGTCATAGAGGTTGGACTTAGTTTACTAATGCTGCGCCCCAAATTGTAGGAATCCAATTTGCCATTTGATAGAAGGCAGATAGCCTTAAGTGTTTCTGTAAAAAACATAACATATTGGGCAGTAAATATTTTAAAACACTTAAAAAAGAGTCAATGATTCTAATAATACAGACTCTCGTAAGTTTTCAGTGATCTTGGGATACACACAAAATAAAAGTATTAAATGTAAGTAAAATTAAAGAAATGTTTTTAAAGAATTCTTAAAAAGAATTCGGAATTGCATATTTAATAATGATACAAAAATCTTTATAAGTAAAAAGTAATATAGAGAAGTAAAACCAAGCGCAGTTGAATACTGATCAAGGGACAGAAAAACAAAGCTGTGCCACAGGCGCCCGGCTAGCTCAGTCGGTAGAGCATGGGACTCTTAATCCCAGGGTCGTGGGTTCGAGCCCCACGTTGGGCGCAGAAGCTTTTGGGCTTCAATTCTATTTCCCCTTGAAATATTTTGGGGTTCCTCCAAATCATCATAACTAAGAAGAGTTCTTTAAACTGAATTAATGCTTTAAGCAAGTCTATGGAAAAAAGACCATTTGGCAAACGAAACCGCTCTCGAGCTACGCTTGCACATTTGAAATCAAATGATTTTCAGCGATGCTGAACCACCTCCTTAGAGCACAGACGAAGCCGAAAGGTTACAGTTTAAAGTTGAGACTGGTTTTCCGTGTTCCTATGCATACTTGCATAGTTGTTGGTAGAGGGCGATTTTTCCTTTTATCGGAACAAAATTACGAACCCCAATTTTAGCAGCTTTCAAGAACTAAGAGAGCCTACGTAAAAGCAGTTGGCGGGCCGATGGGTAGGTGGGGGAGGACTTGGGAGAAAATGTCTTCCTTCACGTCTACGTTTATTTTACTTTTTCTTCCTCTCAGTATAGGGCGTGTCCTGAGGAAAGGGGCGGGGGGGGGGAGCGAGCGAGGACTATCCCCTGGAGAAACAAACATGCTGTGAGAAACGTTTCTTTCCGTGTTGGGATCTACACTGACGGTGCCGTCTTCAAGGTTTTTTCCATTGTTCCTGGGACTGTGCTTGGGATCTATCCATCCAATTGGGTGCAAATTAGGAGGTTAGCATTCTGTTGAAGGTGAGGCTCTTTAGGCCAGAAGCACAAAAGAACGGAGATGTGAAAATTCGGAGAGGCAGTTCGGCATCTGGGGAGGCAGGATCTCCGCCTTGTTCACTGAGAAGTTTGACCGCATCAGCAGAAAGCACGCGGGCGGGACCGCCGGCAGGAGGCAGGTTCCCGGAGCTCCCGGACCCCGCCGGGAGGGGAACGAGCCGCGTTTCACGGAAGGCAACCCCATCCGAAGCACCCGGCCCCTACCTCCGCATGTTATCCACCAGGCTTTCCTCCTACAAAACGACCAATTTTTCCCTCTCCCCCCCCCCCGCCCCACCAAACAAACGTGCTGTTATTTATCTTAAAACAGAGTAAAAACTGACCTAATTTTCGCGCAGGTTACCGTTCTATTTCTCTGCAGTCTTCCGTGCTCACCCTTCTTCTCCCATCTCTTAATGCTGACAATCCCCTTCAAATAATAATAATAATAATAATAATAATAAACAAAATAAATAATAATATTTGGCTTAATACACATTGCATGGAGGGATGTGGGGTGTCTGTTAAGAGGGTATTAGAAAGAACCTATTATAGGATCTGGGCTTTACTTGGGTAATATTGCAGGGGTGGGGAGTCCTAACAAGTGAGGGCCCCTTCTGGATTGGGTGTTCTCAAGGGCAATTCTATGTTGTTAATAAAACCTATCTATAGGGAAAGCAGACCACAGGAGAGATAAAAGCTGAAATTTACAAAGTCACTCAGGTGGCAAGAGAATGTTTGCTGTTTCCAGTTGGAGAGTGACCAATTTGTCTAAAGTGGATATTCTGTGAGATGACAAGGGTAAGTGCAGGCCTCCTGCACTTCTGACCAGGTGACCATCAGTCGGGGAGTCTCACAATCCTCCAGGTCGATCACTTCCCAGAATGGCTCACAGAACTCAGGAAAACAGTTTGCTTATTCCTGGTTTATTTTGAAGGCTACAACTCAGAACAACCATGTTGAAGAGGTGCATAAGGCAAGGTATGGATGGGAAAGCTCAGACCTTCCATACTGTCTCCCAGCCCATCATCCTGGCAGTATGTGGATGTGTTCACCATGCTGGGAGTTCTCTGAACCCTGTAGGTTAGGGATTATTAATGGAGGTTTCATGAGGTAGGCATGATTTCCTATCCCTCTCCTCTCCCTAGAAGACATGGTGTATTTGCATTTGTATTTGTATTTGCATTTGTATTTGTATTGTATGTGAAAATTCTAAGCTTCTAATCATGGCTTGGAGATTTCTGGTGACCAGCCCTCATCCTGAAGTGATCCAGGAGCCCTCTAAGAATTGCCTTATTAGGAAAAAAAGACACCCCTATTAACCAAAGAAATTCTTAGGCATTTGGTGTAACGCTCCTAACACCCCCATCACACAGGAAATTACAAGGGTTTTAGGATCTCTGTGTCAGCAACCATGGGCAGACGCCTAATATAAATTTACACTTGCCTAATTTCTTTCTTCAAATAATAAATGAGCCCAACCACTGTTCTCATCGGCAACTAGCCCACCACCCACTTCACCCTACATTGTTTTCCCCATAACTGCTCTTATCTTCGAACTTACTGTGTTAGTATCTGATTCTTTACTTTCTCTACCCCTTGGAACGACAGCTTTTTGTCTTTGCTCACTAATGTAACTCAAGCGCCTAAATTAGCTTCCGGCAGATGTTCAATAAATATATGCTGAACTGCTGAATTAAGTAGGGTGTATTCATTTCCTAGGGCTGCCATCCCCAAGTATCACAACTGGTGGCTTAAAACGGAAATGAACCTGCTGTAGTCTTCTTTCTCCTAGCTTTCTGGCGTCACCAGCAACCCCTGGTGGTCCTGGACTTGTAGGGGCGGAGCTCCAATTTCTGCCTTGGTTAATACCTGTTTTCTCCTCGTGTATCTGTCTCATGGCATTAACCTCGTCTTATAAGGACACCAGTCATATGGGATTGGCGTCTACCAAAATGACATCTTAATTTGATTGCATCTGCAAAGACTCTGTTTCCAAGTAAGGTCATCATATTCAGAGATACTGGAGGTTAGGACTTCAACGTTACTTTTCTGCGGCACACAATTCAACACCTAACAGGCGGCTCCATTCTTTAAACTCAACTGGTAGGTGTCTATCACTTTATAGCCAGATACCTATAAAGCTCTATTTCAGTCAGAGATCTTATTTTTCATATTATTCAGTGTTGAAAACTTCTCGTAAATAATTCAAATTCAATAAAATTTTAAAAATTAAGTTTACTACAAAAAAGATAATGTTAATACAATAGTGAATCCATGGGGCACGTGGGTGGCTCAGTCAGCTGAGCGTCCAATTCTTGATTTCAGCTCAGGTCACGATCCTGCAGTTTGTGGGTCCAAGCCCCGCATTGGGTTCTGCACTGTCAGCATGGAGCCTGCTTGGGATTTTCTCTCCCTGTCTCTCTGCCCCTCCCTCCCTCTCGCTGTCTTGTTAAAAAAAAAAAAAAGAAAAGAAAAAGAAACTTAAACTAATCAACAGCGAATCCATACTATTAACAACTAATGGTATACCTACTCCTGGCAATCCCACTGAAAGGTTTCAAAGCTAAGAAATAAAGGGGCTTTGTCTCATGAAGTTTATATTCCAGAGATGTGGTTCTGGGGAAGATGACTACTTTTGGGGAAAGGGTGCTGTGGAAGAGTGGCAGGTCCAGAGGATAAAAGAATCTCAATTTTCAGAATGAATCCATTAGGAAACTGGATGGCAAAATTGATCTTTCATAGTTTTATTTGCTGCTTTTAATATGGTTTTCAAGTTCTTCATGACCTCATCCTAAATTATAATTAGCAATGCCTCATCTCCATGCCAAATGTTTTAAGACTTTGTGTAGAGAATTCAGTTCACATAGACTAAAATAACTCGTTAAAATTCTATTCATCCTTCAGGAACAAGGGCAACAGCCTCCTCTATGAAGCTTCCTTCAACTCTCTGGTCAGGATTATCTACATCAGTAACAAGAAACCAATACCCTTATGGCTGCTACCATATTCCGTCATCAGTTTGCACCATCCACTTCTACTAACCTGACAACCTCCTAAGGGCAAAGGCTCAGGTCTCATTATTGCAGCATTTACAGTGTCTAAAACCACTAGATGCAAAGTGGACAGACCAATAAATACTGAACGAATCTTAGTCTTGTGCTACTTAGTCTTGTGCTACTAGTCTTTTGGTGATGAAGTATAGCTATAAGTATTTTTAAAACACACACACACACACACACACACACACACACACACACACACACACACACACACTCTTTCCTATTCTTCATGCCAGGAACCAGCTCTTTCAAGTATCAGCTGGAGCTGGTACCTTCACACAAAAAGCATATGGCAAAACTAGGAAGCACCCAGAAAAGGACAATCAAAATTATTAAACTATGAGTAAGAATGGACATGGGATATATAGACCAGGAAATGTATCAACTCCTACTCTGGCTTAAGAAATATGAATACATTCTTCAGAAGTAGGTATATATGTATTTTCACAGGCACATGGAAAGAATAAAATAAAAATTTCAGTAAGAAGTAGTTTGTTAAAGACAAATGAAGATGAACAAAGATAAAAATTAAACAATGACTCAGTACATATTTGCAAGCACCCCTATCCTGAGAAGATAAAAAGCACGAGATTAAAACATTATGAATTTCACGTTTATAAAGCAGTTACATAAAAATACATAAAATGGAATGTCTTTGCATAAAAATGAAGTATCCTTCTCCTTAGAAATGTAGAATTGTTCATAAAGAAACTGTAAAGTTAAAAAGTAAACATCTGCACATGTTGCTTAACCAATGTTTTAACTATGTTACTAAACATTCTCAGTCCAAAGAGTCAAATATATTCCTGCAAAAGCAGCATTGTAACATGGACACATAAATACCAAAACAAAAGAATCTGAATAGACCCAGGTTAATATTTGAAATAACTGGTAATGGTAATATTATTTATTCTTGAAATAATTGCTGAAAATAATGAAATTAATGAACTTTCCAACGCTCAGCTCAGATTATGTGAATTGTGGAGGGAAAATGTTATATTCCTTTTGAAATTAAACTGTGTAACAAACTTCCAAAATTAAACCGCTTTACTATATTTTATTGATATAAATACAACAAATTTCATTAAGCATCAGCTACCATTTTACCACTACACAAGAAAAACAAAAGTCAAAAGAATCGCAATGCAAAAAGTCATTACAGAAATGTTTTCATTGCCATAAAGTCATCTCTAAGAGCATCCTATATACTTTGTACCATTTGCTTATAATCGATTAGATACTTGATATGAAGCAAAGCTGAATTTTAATCAAACTTTCATTTCTCAGTGGAAAATGCTCTCTTCATCAGAGGTGGCTGAGCTTTTCCGACATCAAACATCATCTCCAACGGAGGGTTGTTAAGAGAACACCAATCAGGTATACGGCCTGTCTGATTATAATATTCCTTTGAGACTGAACGGCTCCCAAGTATGTCTTGTAGTGCACCAAAAATAGCTCCTGTGTGGTTAAAAAAACAAAACAAAAAAACAAAAAAACGAAAAAACCCAAAAAAAACCATTTTTATTTAAGATGTAAACTTTTACCAGAAAATTTTATGTACACACACATCCAACTCATTATTTGACGAGCGAAGTGCTGAAATTCAGCAATGCATAGTCACTCTTCAAATTAATTGCAGCTGTTTTGTATCCTATATTTTGAGTAACAGGGTAAGCCACAATTCCTGTGTGAAAGTGACTTAAATGGCCTATAGCAGACTACAGTGAAAATGCTACCAAGCATTAACTGTGTCTAAAAGCAGGTGAGGTAGAGTGGAGTGGAAAGTATTTTTAATTCTGTGTAAAAACAGTAAATAATACTTTTAGTTTTCTTTGCCACAATTCCAAGATTGTATGTCAATAAATAAAACAGCACTGTAAAACGTAATAATCATCGTTATAATGCCACCCAAGTCTCTGCTAAAGACTTTATAAAGACCCACAAGGTGGTCTTTAAAAAATAATGCAGTAACTGGGGCTCCTGGGTGCCTCAGTAGGTTAAGTGTCAGACTTTGATCTCAAGGTCTGTGAGTTCAAGCCCCATGTTGGGCTCTGTGCTGACAGCTCAGAGCCCGGAGCCCATTTCAGATCCTGTATCTTCCTCTCTCTCTGCCCTTCCCTTACTCATGCTCTGTCTCTCTCCCTCTCTCAAGAATAAAAAAAAAAAACATTAAAAATTTTTTAAAGAAAATAAATAAGAAATAATGCAGTAACTAAATCTATTTGTCCTAGACCAAAATTACATTTTGACCAAATTTTACTTTACAAGAAATACAACATTCATTTAAAATTTCAATACTTTTAGGGGCACCTGGGTGGCTCAGTCAGTTAAGCATCCGGCTTCGGCTCAGGTCATGATCTCACGGCTTGTGAGTTCGGGCCCCGCGTCGGGCTCTGTGCTGACAGCTCGGAGCCTGGAGCCTGCTTCTGATTCTGTCTTCCTATCTCTCTGCTCCTCCCCTGTTCTCTCTCTCTCTCTCTCTCTCTCTCTCTCTCAAAAATTAATAAACATTAAAAATAAATAAATAAATAATAAAATCTCAATACTTTTTCTCATGATCAAGATACCTATTAGCTGTAAATGCATCATAAAACACATAGCAGAATTATACAAGTATACACATCCATGCTTGTTTTTCTCTTCAAAGTACATATGTATATACTAGCTCTAGGCTATTTCCTGATTTCAACGGAACTATCATTTCCTATGAACTATCATTCAATGAACTCAGTCACAAAATAAAGTGTAATTATAAAATAAAGAGATCAATTCTCATATATGGCTCACAGGTTAGCTTTAGAAGGAACTAAAACAAATGTCTTGAGCAATGGTAGCAGCACTGGAATAAAGGCACAGCTATCACTATTATGAGAAATGATTTTCATTGGATGAAGTTTATTTAAAAAATTAAAGTGCAAACGCCAAGAGAAATAGGGATATAACTCTGAAAATTAACACTTCAAGGAAAAGTCAATGTTCAAAGGAAATTATTTAATAGTTCTATTAGTTTGTTACGTGAATGATTTTTAACACTGAATCTATTACAGCCATTAATATACCATTCAGGAACCAATCACCATATAATCATCTATATTGTAAAAACTAAATTCTTACCTCCCAACCACGCCACACAATTGGCCTTTGCAGGTGGAGTATGGATTCGGAATGTCTTGGTGCCGAGTACTTTTTTATATTTTGGTTTTTCTACCAAATACCTTATTTCCGCCAGCAATCTGTGGAGAAATCCTGGCAACATCGACGTGCCACCTATGACTACCAAATTCTCTGCGAGCTGCTTTCTGGTGTCTATTGGGCACTGTTATTAAAGAGAAAGAAAAAAAAGAATTTATCCTTAACTGTATGAATAATGCTTGACTGGATTCAAGACAATATACAGATTATGTGTTATAAATTAAATAGGTGATCAGTACTATTACCACAGAAAAAACGCACAGCAAGGTTTCTTTAACAAGGGAGTTTTTCATGTAGCAAATATAACCATGAAAATATTGCTATATACTTACATGGAACTTGAAAGATTTTAAAATCTAACAGTTTAGAATTTAAAGTTCCACAGGACACACGGTAGTTATATGTGAGTAATCTCATTTTCAAGACAGAATGACTGAGTCGAGCAAAGAATAGGAGAAGAAATAAAAGAACTTCATTACTTTTTTTAGTAAAGAAAGTATATGATAACTTCACAGTATTATATCCAGAGCCAGTTGTCAAGTGGGAAGAAAACATTCTTAGAAAAACTGTTTCCACATCAGTTCTAAGAATTAGAATGTTAAAGTCTTTCACTGATGCTATGTTTTTCACAAAAGTCTCTGAGCAGAGCCCCAGAGGTAGACAGTATCTTCCAAATCGATGGTATTTCACATGGAATTCTGTGATTCCAGTCATTAAACAAAGAAGACATTATCATATACCCTATGGAATTTAAAATTCAATACTACCCAAACCTGCACTTAAAGAAACTACAAGCTGTACCAGGTACAAACTGAAAATCTGATATTGTTGCTAGGGAAAAAATACACGATAGCACTTATTATCCCTGAGTTTGAAATGTTGTTAAGTACCATATTTCAGTGCCAAAGTCAAACTCTGAAACTGTAACATTTAGCAGAAAAGCTAACATTGTAACCAACAGCTAAAATAAAAATACAGAAGATAACATGTAAAAATTTCCTCAGGGCACCTGGCTGGCTCAGTCCATACAGCATGTGGCTCTGGATCTCGAAAGTGTCAATGCAAGGCCCACATTGGGTGGAGAGATTACTCAAAATATCAGTTTCTCTAAAGGGCTGTAGTTAAAATGGAAACTTTTTGCAAAATCAAAATACCTGTATAAGAGAATCCAGTATTAAAGTGGCAACTGATTTCTCTTCATTATCTTGTTCAAAAAGAATTTCCACAACCGAATCTCTAGTGAGATTAAAAACAGAGAGTGCTTTGTTGGCATCATATGATAGAATATATATCATCAGTTCTATTTTTTAAGTACCAGTACTATGTTAACATAGAATAATTATGAAAACAGAAGGTGTTTGGGGGCACATGGGTGGCTCAGTCGGTTAAGCGTCTGACTTCGGCTCAGGTCGTGATCTGATAGTTTAGAGGCTCGAGCCCCACAGCTCAGCTCTGTGCTAACAGCTCAGAGCCTGGAGCCTGCCTCAGATTCTGCGTCCTCCTCCCTCTGCTCCTCCCCCACTGGCACTCTGTCTCTCCCTCTCAACAATAAACATTAAAAAAAAATTAAAACACGAGGTGTTTGCATTTGTAAATGAGGAGACCAGCACCTGCCTCACAGGTGTTTGAGGTGAGGATTCAATGAATCAATAGAACAGTGCCTGGCACACAGGAGGCCCTCCTTATGTATTAACTGTAACTATTATTATGTACAGATTAATAGACATTTTGCCCAGTTATACTTCCTTAAGCCTAATAACAGAAAATAAGTGATTCTATAAAAGTTAGTTAAGATTCAAGAAACAGATCTGGGGGCGCCAGGGTGGCTTAGTCAGTTAAGCATCCAACTTCGCCTCAGGTCATATGTCACAGTTCATGAGTTCGAGCCCTGCATCAGGCTCTCTGCTGTCAGCACAGAGCCTGCTTCAGATCCTCTGTTCCCCTCACTTTCTGTCCCTCCCCTGCTTGTGTGCACTCTCTCTCTCTAAAATAAAAGCAAACATTAAAAAAAAAAAAAAGATCTGTAGTGATACAAAAGATTTAAAAACAAGCCCCTCCCCAAACATTTCTCTTGTTTTTAAAAATAACGTATGGCAAAGACTGCTAGTTGCCTAATAAAATACCCATTTTCCATTTTCCTATTTGTTCTCAAAAGAACCCATTTTGGGATAGCACAAGGAAGGTCTTTGTGGTGATGGAATAGTTCTATATCTTAATTGTGGTGTGATTACAGAAATCTACGTGTGATAAAATTATACGAACTATATATACATGTTACGCTGATGCCAATTTACTGGTTTTGCTATTGTACTACAGTTAAGTAAGGTGTAACCATTGGGAGAAACTGCGTGAAGAGTACATGAGGCTTTCCTATATCATCTTTGCAATATCCTGTAAATCCTGTAATTTGAAAAAAAAAAAAAATCTCCATTTTTAAGCTGGATATAATGCCCTCCTCCAGTTGAAACACTGTATTTACCTGCCTCCCTTGCAGTTAGATGTGTAGCTAAGGAACAGACAATGAGATGGAGGCAGAAGTGGCATTTGGGACTTCTGAAAGACATCTCCTTAAAAAGGACAGGAGCACTTTTTTCTTTCCCTTCCTAGGGCTGCTTGCTTTAAACACAGATATAGTAGCTTTAACTGTATTGATATAGATACCACCCTGGTATCTAAGGACAGGGCTACCCCCAAAAGGATGAAAGATGAAGGATGTTTGGGTCCCTGGTGGGAGCTGTCATACCATTCCTGGACTATCTACCTCTGAGCTTCTTTTAAAAGAGAGAGACGGGGCGCCCGAGGGGCTCAGTTGGCAAAGCACCGACTATTGATGTCCGCTCCAGTCATGGTCTCACAGTTCGTGAGTTCCAGCCCCGCGTGGAGCTCTGTGCTGATAGCATGGAGTCTGCTTGGGATTCTCTCCCTCCCTCCCTCTGCCCCTGCCCAACTCACCTCCTCCTTCCTTCCCTCCCTCTCAAAAACAAACAAACAAACAAACAAACAAAGCTGAAAAGAGAGAGACAAACTCCTATCTTGGTGAAGCCACTAGTGTCAGGTTTGTGTCACTGGTGGCCAAACTAAATCCTGAGCAATGCAATACAAAACTACCTACGCATACGCATATATCAACACTATTTCTTAAAAATAAGATTTAGATCAGACTATGCCCAACACTCTGAAGCTTTCTTGAATCTTCTTCAAAACATAAAATTCTCTTCATGAGGCTCCACCCACTCACTAGCTCCTCATGTCATCAGTAAGGTTATTGAGGCCTGCAGTATGCTGAACACTCGTAGGTAGTCAGCCACTTGCTGTAATGCCTGCAGAATTCCACTCCTACCAGTTGAGTTGAATGCTTACGGAACAACAGTTTTCTTGTTCCAAGTCTTTTATTGCCAATAGATTTGATATTGAAATTATGCAATTTTACTGTTACTTAACCCACAAAATACTAGGGGTAGAAAATAAGTTGTTTTTCTATGTGAACTGTTGAAAGCTTCGAAAAGACAATCATTTTTAAAATCTTTTTAATACAGGTAATCCAAGTATAAAAGTCTAAAAAAACCACCAATAGGAATTCTGTACCAAGACGGATACACAAATAACTTTAAGTTCTCACTGCACTTAAAAATTCAAATGACCCTTCTGACTTACGAACTGTGTGTGTGGTCTGAACCGTGTCTAATTATGTTTCAGTGGAACTCGATTTTTAGTAGGAAAAAACACATGAGCAGACGACTGTAAATCCACTGGGTCTGAAATGTGAGACACAGTGTTTTTTTTATTCCCAAATAACCAAAAAGCTATTATGAACCAAAAAGTTGCATATTCATCTCCTTCAACATTTATTTTCTTCTTGTATTTTGGGCTCTACTATACAACCTGGAGAAAATTTAAAACAGTAATTTAAGGAGTATAACCTAAAGAAGAGGTAAAATGATAAAAGCTACTACCAAAAAGTATTACATTCTCACTCTGTTGTTCTCCTCCTACCCTACCATCTGTAACATCTGTGTATTCATGCTCACCCTTATAGATCTCAACCTCTGTATTACCTCAGATCTTCACTATCTACATAATTCTTTTCTGTGGCATCTTCTGATCTAATAGTTTACAAATGAAACTTATAAATACAAATTTTATTTTTTATTTTTTTTATAAGAGCTACAAACTATTTATTTTTACTGTTATTTTAGAGAAAGTGCACGTGTGACCAGGAGAGAAGGGCAAAGGGAGAGAGAGAGAATCCCAAGTAAGCTCCACACTCCGTGCAGAGCCCGATGCAGGGCTCGATCCCACGACCCTGGGATCATGACCTGAGCTGAAATCAAGAGTCAGATGCTCAGGGTGCCCCTGTATGCCCAGGTCCCCCTGTACATACAAATATTATAAAGCTTGTATATAAACAAAATGCTATTGTTACCAATATAATTATGTAAGTCTGTAACTTATATAGCATCATTGGATAGAATAATCTAAAGAAAATGAAAAAGTGAATTACTAACTGGTCCTTAAGATTTAGCACATTTGGAAGAATGCATTCCTTCTAACATGACGTTTCAAAGCAGGTGCCAGCAAACTATGGCCTGTAAGCCAAATCCAGCCCACTTATCTTTGTAAATTGGAACACAGCCATGCTCATTCATTTACATATTGTCTTGTGGCTGATTTTGCATTCCAAATTGTAGACTTGAGTACTTGCAACAGAGACCATATGGCTCACAAACCTCTTTACAAAAAAGGTTTGCTGAACCCTGTTTTAAAGTATTGTACTTTATTCTCTACCTTGAAGAATAGTTCCATTACTTCTAAATTACTATGAAGAGCAGGAAAAAATTTTTTTTAATTTAAATATTTTTATATAATTTTAAAAATTTTACAAAATAAAACTTTTCAAAATTAAGAAGTTGAATAAAATAAATCATGAACAGGGAGGCGTACTGAAAAACACATAAAATTGTTAAATCAGCAATATTAAAGGCTTATATATTTTTAAAAGCCAAAAATTCATTTCAGTTCATTATTTTGCTCATAAAAATTAAGGTCTACCTGATTGATCCAAGAACATGTAAAATCTTCTCTCCATCTAATGGGTAGTCAACATTTGGGGGTGGTGAGGGACGCTGAAATATAAATATCATAAGCATAAATACATAGGTTATAACCTCTGAAAAAAAGAACATACATTTATTTTTAACTTACCTCAGTATTCCCATCAATATTAAATTTTGCTGCTTGGATTTTTAATCCACGTTTCAGATCACTTACAAAGCAAGTGCGCACTTATAAGAAAGAAAAGGAGATTTTGTTATGGTTTGTGATTGAATCGATCTCTGTCCCAGTTAAAACAATTCTATTCAAGTGGACATACTGGTCAGCTATTCCTTCAGATTTTACAAACTATCTCTGCCTTTAGTTTGGTTATGAGAATGTATTCACAAATAAAAAACTTTTTCATTCACTGAGGAATAAGATATGTTGTGTGCTCATCTTTCATAAAACCACATTAAAAATAAAACACCTCTGAGAAAACTATATGTTTTATATTCCTGGCATAAAGAGTACCATAATAAAATTTAGTATTATGAATATGTAGCTATTCTGAGTACCACGTTCCTTTCAACCACTGCTATCCCTAATCTTATCTATTTGATTCTTTTTAAAAATCTTGTTTGGCCAGGGTTGCCTGAATAGCTCAGTTGGTTGAAGGTCCAACTCTTGATTTTGGCTCAGGTCATGGGTCATGGATCAAAGCCTGTGTCAGGCTCCATGCTCAGTGTGGAGCCTGCTTAAGATTCTCTCTCTCTTCGTCTGCCCCTCTCCCCTGTTTGCATGCACTCTTCTCTACAAAAATAAAAAATAAAAAATAAAAATAAAATAAAAATCGTGGTCAGAACGAACGCAAGGCTAAATTTTGCTCTTAGCTGCAGTAAGGCTCCCTTAGTTTAGGGTTTTTTGGCGTATTATTTTCTACCTCTAGCATACCCCAACACTACCATTTTCCCTCTATCCCACTTTTTTTTTTCACTTTGAACATTTATTCTGTCAAAAATTATTTGAGTTGCAAAGTATCTTTTACAACAAGCTGCTTCAAAATATTTTCAGAAGGTAAGGAATAAAAAATGTTTAGAAACGAAATTAATGTTGAATGTGAAAAATCTAATGACTTGGTCAATTACTTGCAAAACACGTTAAATATATGTATCATAATAAGAGTCTTTTTATTCGTTAAAACATATTGAGAATCTACAAGATACTAATATGCTAATAGTAAGCTAGGTGCTCAAGTTACTCGGGTATTATCTATTTTATTCAAGTCCTCATAAATAACAAAGCAAGATAAGTATCTACATATTGTAAAACTCAGGTATTACAATAAGTGAAGAAATTTTAGGTAATTATATCACATAAGTAAACAACATAACGAAGAACAAGATCCATCTTTCAGCTCCAGCTCTAACCCTACCTACAGTATTACACTGAACAAATCACTTTTGTTCAGGGCCCCAACCACACCAGATTATCTTCAGGTCTCATTTAATTCTAAAATCCATTATTGTCTGATTCTCTCTTATGAATTTTACATGACATTGTCAGTACTGAAGAATATGAAATTATATTTTAAATGCTTTTCCTTTCAGTGAATCAAAATACCAGAAATCTCAATTTAAACATTATCATAAAAATACACTCTAGCAAAGAAGTAATATATCTTTTTAAAGCAACTCCAAGGGTGCCTGCATGGTTTAGTTGGTTAAGCGTCCAACTCCGGCTCAGGTCATGATCTCACGGTTCGTGGGTTCAAGCCCCAAGTCGGGCTCTGTGCTGACAGCTCAGAGCCTGGAGCCTGTTTCAGATTCTGTGTCTCTCTCTCTCTCTGCCCCTCCCCCACTTGTGCTCACGCACGAGTGCTCTCTCTCTCTCTCTCTCAAAACTAAAAATAAACATTAAAAATTAAAAAAAAAAAAAGTGAATCCAATATATTTTGGCCCCAAATATAGAACTTCTAAAGTCAGTAAAATGATTAACCTTGTATATATGTATTTAAAAACTAGAGTAAAAAAAATTCTATACAACATAAAACCAGTGGCTTTCTTAAGCAGTTTATCTGTTAATTCATACTGTGCAAACTATTAATTCCCTGGTATTACTATATACTCTATAATTGTAGTTTCTTCAATAAGACATCATAAATAATGGCAAAAGCTTCCATAAATCTAAAGGAAAATAAACATTTTATTTACATTATCACATAGCTTATCCTGTATATTAAATACTTTTAGGATATTACATTATCAATTGAATATATGTTGTACATCTGTAAATATTTACAAACACATGCCCTCTAAACTAATACTTAAGGATAAAAGGGACAAAAGTGGGAACTTAGTTTACCTTTAATGTCCTCTAGGACACCTTCTGGAATTGAACCTAAAACAGAAATTTTATTTAGAGAAGTTTAATAATAAGCAAAAGCAGTCCATTAAATTGCACTCACATTTCCACTTTCCATTTGAGCAAAATTTTTTAAAGAGCTAAGTACTATAGCTTTTTAAAAGCCAAATAGAAACGTCACGATTTTTCAAAGCCAAGCCAAAGCACAGAAGTTGAAGCCAGATGTGCACCAAGTCCTACCAGATATCACACACTCAAAACTTGGATAAAAACAAGATCTAATAATATATTAGAATAATTGGCACCACATAGAAATTGACCACAACAATCCTTTCTGCTATAAAAAGATTTGTTGGGTATCTTGTGGTAAAATACTTAGAAGAAATAGGAGTTATTAATTTTTCTTGTACAAAAAGTGAGGTTTCAAGTTTGCTTATCCTCCTGTGATGTCGGTAATATGCTAACCTAATACTTATTTTTAGAAAGGATCAGACACAGACTCTCAACTTTTTTTCTTCAAGGTAAAGGTGACATTTAAAAAAAGTGAGCAAGAATGTATCCATTCAAAGAAATCGATACAATTTAGGGAGCCTCTAGAAGGTGGATGTTTGGATATATTACCATTTTTATGTGATTTTGTTGCTAAAAATCTAGTTCTCTAAGTCAGGCTCAGAAACAAAATTTTCTAACCTAAAATTAAAACCTTCTAAACTCAGACTTTTTAACTCATTGTTAATTATGTAAAAATATTCCGATTTATAAGAACAAATTATTTATATCAAAGAAGACAGAAATTTATAGCTGAAAATAGAATCATGATTTAATAAGGGTAATCATGCACTTCTTCCATCTGAACTTACATACCTTGTTAGCTATATCTTTAAGTTATGGCAGCCACTAAAACTAAGTATTAATAGAAATTAAACTTGAAAGCCACACCTTCAAAATATTAACCCATAACTCTTAAAAAAATATTTTATCACCTTGTTTTGAGGAACAAAAAACTTTTAGCCCTAGTTAAGTATAACGTTAGAATTATTATTTACCATTATCTTGTCCTTCCCAAATTCTTACTTTTGTGTGTTTCATAATATAGTCATAGTGGTATACACACAACTTATAAATAAACACACATAGGTATTGAAGGTGTATGCTCAAAAGCTTTTTACTGATGGGGTCAGTGTGTGATCAAAAACTTTGAAGACTTCTGTCCTTAAGTGTCGGAACGTACCTCACAAAAGGATAGAGATTTCCAAAAAAATTTTAATTTGGCTATAAAGAGATGAGAGAAATGTAACTATAATATAAGTGCTAAAAACTAACATTCAATTAATGTTATATTTTCTTTAGGCATATTCAAATGAATTTCAAAATGTAACAAAGAAATTTTGTAACATGAGAAACAGTTTTCTTTAGGCAAAAAAAAAAAAAAAAAATGTAAAGCAGGCTTGAAAATAAAACCCTTATTTTAGCTGGGGGTAGATGCTACCCCCCTATATTCTTATATAATTTTCTTTTAACTGTACACTTTTTGTTGAATCAATGTACTTGGGTTAGTCTTTATAAGTTACTTTAATGTATTTATTCTTTTTGAACTAGGTTCCAAAAACTAAATGAAAAAACTCATTCAAAGTTCATATAAGGATACCCACATATACATGAGATTTGCGTCTCCTCCTTGCTAAGAACCTTGACAAGAGATATTTTAAATGTATTTGCATTTCTGATCCTCCTACACGTGTCCTTCAGCAAACAATGATATGATTTAATTCCTCAATCAGTAGGACTGCAAGGCTATCACAGACTCAGATTTGGGAAAATATGTCACGGAAAGATTAGAATCAGAGACCACGATGGTTGGTTAAAGAAAGGGTATCCAAGAATGTACAGTTCAGAATTGTAAGGAAATGTTATCATCACTTTTAAAGATCTTTATTAAAAATACTTTGAATGCTACATTAAACTCATTATCTTTGGATACTTTTGTCTTCATGACATACTAAAAGAGTAACAAAATTTACCTGTAATAGATAAATTAGGGGTGCCTGGGTGGCTCAGTCAGTTGAGTGTCTGACTCTTAATGTGATGACCTTGTCTGGCTCAGGTCATGATCCCAGGGTCCTGGGATCGAGCCCATGCTTAAGATTCTCTCTCTCTGGGGCACCCTGGTGGCTTAGTCGGGTAAGCGTCCGACTTCGGATAACGTCATGATCTCACGGTTCATGAGTTCAAGCCCTGTGCCAGGCTCTGTGCTGACAGCTCAGAGCCTGGAGCCTGCTTCAGATTCTGTGTCTCCCTCTCTCTCTTCTCCTCCCCTGCTCACATGCTGTCTCTCTCCCTCAAAAATAAATATTTTTAAAAATTTTTTAAATAAAATTAAAAAAAAAATATATAGAAGAATGCAATTATTATCTTAACTACCAAAAGAAAAACAGGAAAACAATATAAGCAAGGATAAACGTCCTAAAAACCTGTCTTTCTCTTTCCAACATTTATTTAGTGCCTAAGTAGTATACTAAGTGCTTCAGATTGAAAAACAAGTAAGACAGATCCCTAAAGTGTACTGAAGGAAATTGGTGAGTTAACAGGTAAATGAGGATGTGTCATATGTGCTGTAATAAATGCTGGTGAGGGCTTAACAGAGAGGGGAGAAATTTATTCTGCTTGGGGGAAATGCAAAAGGCTTCACAATAAAATGACACTCTGGCTGAGTCACGTAGAGGGATGAAAAACCCAACCAGGCAAAGAAAAACATCCAGGTATGAAGGCTCAGGTTTATGGGAGGACTAGTGGTGCCTGGAAAACTATACGAAATTTACTGTAGCTGAAAAAGGTGCACAGGGTTAAGTTGAATAGTTAGGGCTACAAGGTAGAAAGTCAGATTGGGAAGAAATGTGTTATCAAACAAATAATTTGGATTTTAAGCTGTGGAGCCAGCAGAAACCCTCAAGCCAAAGAGCAAGGTAATCAAGTTTGTATTGTGGAAGTTACTCCTGGCAACAGTAGAAAATAGACTGAATACGTCCAGAGAATGGTCTCCTGAAACAATCCAAGCAAGAAACAATGAGGGTCTAGTTTACAATGTCTTTGTTTTCAGATGGTCAGTGGTATAGATGATAGAGAAAAGGAGATGAGATTAAAAAGAGATTTCTGAGGGAGAACTGAAAGGATTTTTAACTCCCAGTTTTCTAAAATGGGAGATAAGGAAGATGGCATCTTTATCTGATAACAATTTGTTGAAATAAATATGGAAGAAGAGATAACGTGTTCCCATTTTGAAGGTCTTAAATGTGAGGTACCTAAACATGCCTAGTTTACATCTAATAATCAGTTGGAAATATGAGTATCAAGTTTAGAAAGGTCAGGCCCAATGACACATTTGAGAATCAACAGCATACTGATGTAGCTGAAGTTATGGAAACAGATGAGATCACTGTTAAAAACCAGTGGGGGGGGGAAAGAAATAAAAGAACAGATCCCTAGGGAATATCAGTAGAGAAAGCAAAAACAGGGGGAACCAAGGAATACCTGGAGAAATAATAGAACATCATAAAGGAAGAGAGCTCAGAATGCCAAGGGAAGAGATAATATCAAGAGTATAGGACAGGGGCACCTGGGTGGCTCAGTTGGTTGGGCATCTGACACTTGTTTTGGCTTGGGTCATGATCTCGCAGTTTGTGATTTTGAGCCCCATGTCAAGCTCTGTGCTGGCGGCATGGAACCTGCTTGGGTTTCTGTTTCTCTCCCCACCCCCCAACTTCTCTCTCTGACCTTCCCCCCAAAAATAAACTTAAAAAAAAAAAAAGAGTATATGATAATCCACAATGCCACAAGTCTAGAAAGTATGACTAAGATTAAATTACTGAACTTAAGAGGTGAAGAATAACCCTATAACTGAAGCAATGTCATTAGAGTGACGTGAGGGAAAAGAGAGTAACTATACAATGGGGCAAAAAACCAATATGAGCCGAAGAATGAAAAGGGAATATAAACCAGTATTAAATAGTTGAAAATAGTTTTACCCATCACAGAGGGAAGGCTCTGCTCTTTAGCAGCACCTGTGTCAACAGTACATTGTTCCAGTAGCTGAGTTTCCAACTCCCTGAAGGTTAAAAAAAAAAAAAAAGTTACTGGAATTAAAATATTGCGCTTGATATCTTCTCTTATTTAATACTTTTACCACATCATAGTGGGTTATAATGCTTTACACAAAAGTGGTTTTATCCTTAAAAGATGAATACATTGGGGGGGGGGGAATGGGCTAAATGGGTAAAGGGCGTTAAGGAATCTATTCCTGAAATCATTGTTGCACTATGTGCTAACTAATTTGGATATAAATTAAAAAAATAAAATAAAAAAGATGAATACATTCAAGGCTAAGAGAGAATGGAATGAGTGACATTAAATGTCCATCAACCTTCTATTGATACTATCAAAATATTAACATGTTTTTGTGGCACAGGTGAAGCAAATGTGCTAAATCCCAAGAAACTTACTTGTGAAGAGCTTTTCCTCCTAGAGGGAGTGCTCCCCAACAATTCAGTACTGGGATCCCTTCATATATCTATAGGGTAGTCAAGGATGTAACCATTTTAGGAGATAAAATGTGGTTTTCTTGGTATTTTCCTTACCTTCTGCGTATTAAGTCAGCTTTGGTAACAGGTTCTCAATATTTTTAAGAGGTACAAAATATCAGTCTTTTTTCAAAATTTTCTCCAAAGACAAAGGTTACACACACCCACACATACACACACAGAATTCATTAGTTAGAACTGATAAAGTAGCTACTGAGCACTTGAAATGTGGCCAGTTTGAATTCAGATGTGCTGTAAGAACAAACCCAATACCAAATTTAGAAGACTTAACACACACATACAGAAAGCCCTATAAAATATCTCATTATAGTTTTTATACAACTTATGTGGAACTAATAGTTTGAATATATTGGGTTAAATACAGTAATTGCATCTTTCACTTATACTTTAAAAATGTAGCTACTAGAAAAATTTTAAATTACATATGTCTCACGTTGTGTTTCTACTAGAGCTGAGAGGATAGTGGACAATACTGTACTGAAGATTTGCTACCTTATTTTCCATATTGTCTGTAAGTACAATGTTTAAAAAATATATATATTGGTAAGAGCACTGGCTTTAGAAACAAACATGGTTATATACCTTGGCTATATGCTTATATGACCTGTAGTCAACTATCCCAACTTTCCATCTTCTCATTTATATAATAAAGAGAATACTACTTGTGTGGCAGGATTGTTACAAGATATAAACACAAAATAGTTTATATTTAAAAAGCTATTACCAGGGTGCCTGGGTGGCTCAGTCAGTTAAGCAACAGATTCTCGGTTTCAGCTCAGGTCATGACCTCAGGGTTCATGTGTTGGAGCCCCGCCCCCCACAATGGACTCTGCACTGACCGTGCAGAGCCTGCTTGGGATTCTCTCCCTCTGCCCCTCTCCCTGTCTTGTGCATACTCTCTCTCTCTCAAAATAAACTTAAAAAAATATTTAAAAAGTTTAAAAAAGATAAATCAAAAAGATGTTACCTAATTTAGTTCTTTAGGAGCTACTGATTCTTGATTTCATGCCCACAAGCATTTCTTCTAATAAATACGTATGTAGATCTCAAAACTGCTCAAGAATCATGGATTTACAGATTTCAATCTCGTTTTCACTGGAGCCATGTGCACTGTAACATTTCTAACAGCCTTTACCTATACCCTGCTTCTAATGACAAGGAATGCACCAGTGTATTCAGTCACTAATTCCATTTTCGGACAGCATGAATTACGAGGAAGTTCTTCCCAATGGTGATTGATACAAAAACTACGGCACTTGCTGAGCAATTACGACATGCCAGATCACATGCTAAATACTTTACATACATTACCCCATTTAAGTCACACAATACCACTCCATGAGGTGGAAATATTTTAATTCTCATCTCATAGTTGAGAGACCTAAGGCCCAAAGAGATTACCTGACTAATATCATATAGATAGTAAGAAGCATAGCTAAGATTTACCACTTAACGTATTTGATTCCAAAACCAACATCATAAACCCTATGCGCTATTGCCTCTGTGATAGCCTGCAGAAATAGAAAAAGGAGAAAACGTACTCATTTTCCCACAGTAAGTCCTTCAGCTATCTGAAGGCAGATTTCATGTTTTTTCTTGATTTAACTTTCTCATTTCACTTTCTCCAATTACTCTTTGTATTACCTTTTCTTAGAACGTGACTAAGATAGTCAAGTCCTATGACACATCCTAATTAGCTGATGTTCTTCTTAAACACTGAACATGATATTCAAGAGGTCTGACCCCTGGAGTATATACTGGGACCATGTCATAATGGTAATTTCCACCAAATTTCAGTCTCATGACAATCTTGTGAATTTTTTCTACATGGGAATTCATATTTGTATATGGTAACCCAAAACAGTTTGATACCACAAACACCAATCATAATAAGCCTAATTACTGGGAAAGTAAAGTAAAAGCTGTGAAATAAGCTTTTGACAAAAAAAGATACAGGTAACACGAGGCTCTCCCTATATCCACAATCCAGAACCATGGCCGAATTTATTCCAAGTGTCAGAAGAGCCATTAGATGACTTGGAGCAAGTAGGACAGATGGAACCTGGGAAAGAGCAAAACCAAAATAACAATTACAACAACAAAACCTGAAGTATTAGTAGTCGAAGATGCTTCCCTTATATTTCAAATATACTTGAAAAAATTCACAGTTAACATTATATTTATGATAGCTTTTCAACCATTTTATGGCTGTTTGTTGATTTATCTGAATTTACATAATCTAACTATATACCTTAATAAATAAAAACACTCCTGGGGCGCCTGGGTGGCTCAGTCGGTTAAGCGTCCAACTTCAGTTCAGGTCATGATCTCGTGGTCCGTGAGTTCAAGCCCCGCATCGGGCTCTGTGCTGACAGCTCAGAGCCTGGAGCCTGTTTTGGATTCTGTGTCTCCCTCTCTCTCTGACCCTTCACCATTCATGCTCTGTCTCTCTCTGTCTCAAAAATAAATAAATGTTAAAAAAAAAAAAATTAAAAAAACAAACAAAAAACCACTCCTTAAATCCTTTAAGTTGTTTTTATTCCAAATGACAATTATGAAACATTTTTATTAATTCTTACTCTTTGTCTTTTGGAGGAAAAAATCAAAGAGATAAAAGAAGAGATACAAAAACATAAATTCTAAGGAAGATATTAAATTAAAAAAATAAAGACATGCTTCTGTCATCAAAATGAAAATTAAGAAAAGGATTCTTTTTTATTTATTCTATTTTAATTTAATTTAATGTTTTATTTTACATTGGCGGGGAGAGAGAGAGAGAGAGAGCACGTGACACGAGCAGGGGAGGGGTAGAGAGACAGAGACAGAATCTGAAGCAGGCTCCAGGCTCTGTCCCAGCTGTCAGCAAAGAGCCTGATGCGGGGCTCAAACTCATGAGCAATGAGATCATGAACCAAGCCAAAGTTGGACGCTTAACCGACTGAGCTACCCAGGCGCCCCAAGAAAAAGATTCTTGATTGTCTTTATTCACAAAGTTTGTAATATGAACTCTATCTATCTATCTATCTATCTATCTATCTATCTATCTATCTTAATGCTTATCTTTATTTTTGAGACAGAGAGAGACACAGCATGAGCGGGGGAGAGGCAGAGAGAGAGGGAGACACAGAATTTAAAGCAGGCTCCAGGCTCTGAGCTGTCAGCACAGAGCCCAACGTGGGGCTCGAACTTGTCAACTGCAAAATTATGACCTGAGCCGAAGTCGGACGCTCAACTGACTGAGACACCCAGGTGCCCTGTATTTATTTTTTTTTAATTAATTAATTTATTTTCAGAGAAAGATAGAGAACCCAAGCACATGCATGAGCCAAGGAGGGGAAGAGAGAGGGAGAGAGAATCCTAAGCAGACTTCGCACTGTCAGCACAGAGCCTGCCACAGGGTTTGAGCTCATGAACTCTGAGATCATGACCTGAGTTGAAATCAAGAGTTGGACACTTAACTGACTGAGCTACCTGGACGACCCTGAACTCTAGTTCTAAAATATAATATAGCAGTTAAAATTAAATTGAAGATCTATAAAAATCTTTGGTTCTATGTGACATTTTTCAGTGAGAATTTTCCAGATCTGGTGACACCTCAAATATTAAATAAATATTCAATCAAAATATGAAAGTCCTCATAACTAAATGCTAAAAATAACGGCTGTAGTTCCATTATCTAAGTAGACACAGCAGGTTTCCAGCCACATACAAGATAAGGATACCAACACAAACCCACTTAAAGCTCTAAATGTAAATATACTCATCTGTTTCATTCAGATAAGTGTTGATGCTGCTTCCTGTTTTGTTTTTTTTCTAAATGGCAAACCAAATCCCTAAGTTTATGACATCAGTAAGTACAGGAGAATATGTAACCTGTTTCTCTGGGCCTGCCTTACTAAACTATAACTTAGAAGTATTAACTGTTCTTTACTCATAAATGCATTGTGATTTCTGATATATTTTGAGCTCAGTAGAATATATGAAAAATAAATTGTTATGTGCTTAATTTCTTTCTTTCTTTCTCTTTCTTTCTTTCTTTCTTTTTAATTTTTGGAGAAAGAGAGAACGCAAGTAGGGAGAATGGCAAAGAGAGAGGATCTTAAGCAGGCTCCATGCTCAGTACAGAGCCCGACACGAGATGAGATCCCACAACCCTGGAATTGTGACCTGAGCTGAAATCAAGAGTCAGATGTTCAACTGACTAAGCTACTCAGGCACCCCTAATTTCTCACCCATTATACACATTTTCTACAATCTTCTAGTCTCCCTTGTTGAAAAACCCTAAATGTGTATGGCAAAAATTTTCAAAAATTTGAATAATAAGGATTCTGGCCTAAAATGAAATATAATCATCTTAAACCATAATTTTGGTTTTTAAATAATCTTGACCCCTATAAAATGAAAACTATAAGTAATATTATCACAATCAAGATTTGAGAGTCATTCCTAGCACTGCACACTTACTCTAAGGGAGACATTATTTGAATATTAGATATAATAAGATATAATACAAATTTTTTTTTTATGTAATAGGAATTTCTTGGTATAGTAGGAATTTTTTTTATATATAATAGGAATTTAAAGACTAACATGAAAGAACTAAAGAGTTTAGAGCAGTCAGAGTAACTAAACACTGGAAACCAGAAAGACCTGCAAAAAATACATCATAAGCTCCATAGTAAAGAATGTATCTTTTAATTCTAAAAAAGTCCCCTAACATAAAAACCTATATTAAAATAAATAAATAATAGAAATACCAATAAGAGGGGCACCTGGGTGGCTCAGTTGGTTAAGCATCCAACTTTGGTTCAAGTCATGATCTCACGGTTCGTGAGTTCAAGCCCTATGTTGGGTTCTGTGCTGACATCTCAGAGCCTGGAGCCTGCTTTGGATTCTGTGGCTCCTTCTCTCTCTGCCCCTCCCCATCTTGTGCTCTCTCTCTCTCTCTCTCTCTCAAAAATAAACATTAAAAAAAAAAGAAAATATCAGTAAGAAGAAATCTTCAGTTTTCTAAGTATTAGATGAAATGCTGATTACATGTGAAATAACCATACAAAGAAAAGAAGATAAATGGTCAATTTAAAGTGGTTTGAGTGTATTCTCACCTGGTTTCTTAAATGGATTGTGTAGTATATACAATGAAGGAAATTAAATGAGGATCTTTTAGTTTAAGCTTTAGTACCTACAAAAAACAACAACAGGGGCGCCTGGGTGGTTCAGTCCGTTAAGTGTCTGACTTTGGCTCAGCTCATGATCTCACAGTTTGCCAGTTAGAGCGCCCCCCCCCCCCCCCCCCCCCCATCGGGCTCTGTGCTGACAGCTCAGAGCCTGGAGCCTGCTTTGGATTCTGTGTCTCCCTCTGTCTCTGCTCCTCCCCCACTCATGCTCTCTTTCTCCCTCAAAAATAAATATTAAAAAAAAAAAAATTAAAAAGCAAAGTAATGGGGCGCCTGGGTGTCTCAGTAGGTTAAACATCCGACTTCAGCTCAAGTCCTAATCTCGCAGTTCATGAGTTTGAGCCCCACATCAGGCTCTATGTTGACAGCTCAGAGGCTGGAGCTGCTTTCAGATTCTCCATCTCTCTCTGCCCCTCCCCTCCTCACACTCTGTCATTCTCTCTCTCTCTCAAAAATAAAAATAAACAATAAAAAAAATTTTTTAAGAAGGCAAAGTAATGAATCTCTTTAACAACAACAACAACAACAACTGGGGTGCCTGGGTAGCTCAGTAGGTTAAGCATCCAACTCTTAATTTTGGCTCAGGTCATGATCTCACAGTTGTGGGTTCAAGCCCTCTCAGTGCAGAGCCTGCTTGGGATTCTCTCTCCCCTCTCCCTCCCTCTCCCTCCCTTCCCCTGCTATCTCTCTCAAAATAAACAAATAAACATAAAAAAAATTAAAAAGAAACAACATAAAAATAGGTACCTCAAAATACTTGAAAAGAACACGAGTGAGTGTCTCTCTGAAGTGGGAAGGACATAATACCGACTCGATAACCACAACTCGGCGGTCTCTAGGATTCACCAATAGATGCCTGGAAGGTGATAGCTTTCATTTATAAACGTAAATAAAAGTTTGTATTTATTTTGGCACATAGTGCAATTTTGTTAAGAAGAGAAAGACATCTTCATTTTATTACTTGGTAAAGATAACATTCCTGACCTTTTATTACATGCCGTGCACTGTGTCACGATCTTTGTTAACGCAATTATCTCAGAAAACAAAAGTTACAGCCTAGTCTGAATACACACTTGAAGCACTAAAAAGATTTTTTTCTTTTTTTAGGTTACGAAAGTAATATATGCTCATAAAACTCCAAATATAATAGAAGTTTATAATTTGAAAAGTACAAATATTTTACACTTCGACTACACAGAAACTACCACTTACAGCAGTTTGTATATCTTCATTATTGTCCATGTGTATGCACGTACTTTAACAGAAATATTTATTCCATAGATGTTGTTCTGCGACTTTTTTCAAATATCAATATATCTAAGACACCTTTTATATAACTACATATACAGAACTCTTTTTTAATGGCTATAAAGTGTTTCACTATATGGATATATAATAATTTAATTATCCAACCTCCTTTATAAATAAACATTTAATTTGCTTTCAGTATCTCTTATGCTTGCCATTCGTCTAGTCTTGAAATATATTTTGGAAACGGCTGAAAATAAACAAGTAAAAACGGTAAGGGAAGACAACTCTTTTTTGCATCAGATGTAACACAACCAAATATCACTATGACTGGCATTAGGAAAATCTAATTACAAAAGCTGGGGCGGGGGGGAAACCATAACTACATCTTACCTGAAATACAGTATGTGGATGAATTCCTTTAAGTAGGAATATAATTCTTCTGTATTGATATTATATTGAACAACTTTGATAGGCTACAAAAAATTAAAATGATTTATTAATTTATAGTAACAAAATAATTTCAAATTAATATATGCTTATTTATTGTACTAATCCATTTCCCAGTAATACATCAAAAGTAATCTGTATTGAGAATAAATACAAACCCTAAATATAAATTAATCACTTAAATTAGGAATCTTTAAGAATTGGCTCATCGAAGATGACACAACTTTTGGTTTATGGGGATAAAAGTATGTGTTCACAAGCAGAGAGCTATGCTCATTCGAATTTTTCCTCTATCTGGACTTACCATTTTGCCAGGACTGGTAAAAATCAGCACTGATTAAAAAGTATGAAAAGCCTCCTGAAACACTCCAGACTTGGTTCAGGGCCTGCAAGTCACTCTCAAAGCACCAACACTTTCCTGTTGATAAGATCATCCCACTTAATTACTCGTAAAATGTGTACCTTCCCAACAGACTACCTACTCCAAGGGCCAAGCACACGGTGTCGGGCCTACGATACATCTTCCTTTAATTAACACAGTACCAGGCACAAAGTACGTGCTCACAAATACGTGTGGTAAAAATGAGAACATACACTATTAGCATTACAACAGTATAGGCAAACACTCCCAAGCCATGAGTGCTAAGTCAACACCAATACATAACAAGGACTTCAATTAGGATCCTCAGAAAGCTCTAAGTACTCTGATGCATCACTGGCAGACCTCTATTTACTCTTTTAATGACAATACCATTAGCTCCGCTAATTTCATGATTTTATGTAGCTTAAAAAAGGTTCCAAACCATGTATGGCTGATTAGAGATTAATCTTCACAGAAATCTGTCTTTTCCAGATGAAGATAAAAGCTGAAAGAAGTGGGGCGCCTGGGTGGCTCTGTCGGTTGAGTGTCCGACTTCGGCTCAGGTCATGTTACCGTTTCGGAGTCTGAGCCCCACATCAGGCTCGCTGTTGTCAGTGCAGAGCCTGCTTCAGATCCTCTGGCCCCCCTCTCTCTACTCCTTCCCTGCTTGTGCTCTCTCTCTCTCTCTCTCCCTCTCTCAAAATAAACAATAATAAAAAAAAAAAAAAGCTGAAAGCACTAAGAAAAGTGTCAATGAGAATGTTAAAGTTCTTAGGAATCTATCTAGTAATTTATCAAGTATCACATTAAAACCAAGTATTATAAAGCAAAATAACATAAAAAGTGAATAGACAGGAACTTCCATCACATTTTGAATACCACACCACATATATCTGTTACATTAACGCAAGGATTTGCAGAAAATTTTGCAATCAATAAAATGATTCCCTAATCAAGCATAATTAAAAAGCTTTCTGAATCAACATATTTTGTGTTGATCTTAATGATCATCCCCATGCCAAATATAAATTGATGTACTAATCTATTCTGCTACAACATGTGTTTTATAAAACCAAATATGATCATATCCCATTGTTAAAGAAGGGAATAATGTCTGCATAACATGTAATTTGTATTATGTTCGTTATTAGTTCATGTAAGGCAAGAGGAGCTAAAATTCTAACAGTTATAACTCTCATCAAGAAAGAGAATCATCAACTCAGTAACCAAACAGGTAGGCATCCTTTCAGATCTATTTTTCAAAAGCTTAAATGATTTTCTGTACCAGAGGCTCCTTTTCCAAAGCAGACCCTTTCATGACTCTTCACTGGGCTGCATTTCCTCTTGGTTCCACCTTGACAATAAATAGCCCCATTGGCCCCACACCCTATCATCTGCCCAGTCTCAACACCCACTGACCAAAGTTTTCAATCCATCATTTCATTTTATTTTTACTATCTTCGAGAGAGCCTCCAGTCACTCTCAGTTGCAAGCCAAAGCTATTCCAATTTTTTCCTGAGGGATCAATTATTATTTTGCAAAGTCACATGGGTTTTATATGGTCTCCCTCAGCCCTACTTTTCCCATTTGTGATCAAAGGGAAGTTCTTCAGGAATGCAAATATTAAGTTAAGGCAGGAGCATCTGTATTTGATTTTAATAGGTGAATTCTATGGCATGAAAAATTATTCTTCCTATTGTTCTATAAGTCCTAATCTGCCAAATTAGCTTTGGCAGGAAACTTTTAAAATGAAATAATGATGTAAAAAATTTTTCTTGGAATACAGTCATAAGTTATATATTTAGCACTGTTCTAATCAAACTTACTTGAAGTCACATAAAAAATACTTTACAGGGGCAAGTGGGTGGCTCAGTCAGTTTGGTTAAGCATTCAACTCTTGATTTTGACTCAGGTCATGATCTCATGATTGTGAGGTTGAGCCCGCATTGGGCTCTGCGCTTACGGGCAAGAACCTACTTGGGATTTTGGGATTCTTACTCTCCCTCTCTCTCTGTCCCTCCCCTGCTCATGTGTTCTCTCACTATCTCTCTCAAAATAAGTAAATAAACATTAAAAAAAAAGTTTACAGTACAGCATTTGTTTTGCTAAATTGGTAAAAAAAAAATACCTTAGGCAAGCCAGCTTTTTTTATCACACTAGGAATTATGCATCTTGGACCAGTTTCTCCAGCAAATCCACACCTGCAAATAACAGAAAATTGAAACATTCAACTTATAACATTCTTTCTGTGTATTTGTCACAGAAGCAAGTTTTTCTACCTTTGTTTCAAAGCAGCGGTCACAAAAAACATATGAAAACATCTCTGATGTATTCAAAGGGGCAAAGAAACTAAAAAGAAATACCATCCAATCCATTATTGTGTATTATAGGTAAAAAAAAATTGTTTCAAATTAGTGATATTGTAAACCAGTATACTATTTCAGAATTTCAGATCAGCATGTACTTTTTTTTTTAGTTTTAAATTTTACCTAGGGTGCCTAGGTGGTTCAGTCAGTTAGGCATCCAACTCATGATTTCAGCTCAGATTATGATTTCACAGTTCATGTTCACAGCGTGGAACCTGCTCAGGATTCTCTCTCTCTCCTTGTCTCTGCCCCTCCCCTGCTCTCTCAAAATAAACTTTTTTTACAAAATAAATTTTACCTTAGTTTCAGGGAGCATATCTCTATAACCCTGGATTTCTACTACATTATGGGATTTTATTTCACATAATGAAATCCCATAATGTAGTAGAAATCCAGGGTTATAATTATAAGTTACTCATAATTCCATCATTCTAATATTATTAGCTTCCATATTGATGTGTTTGCTTTTGGTCTATTTTTTTTTTTACACTATGCATATTTGACATAATCACGCTATTCACACATCATGAACTCACACAATAAGCTTCTGCCCATATTATTATAGTCTTCACTGTTATGTGTATTCAATCCTCTTATTATTTACTTATTTATAATGTTTGTTTATTTTTGAGAGAAAGAACACGAGCAGGGGAGGGGAGAGAGAAAGGGAGACACAGAATCCAAAGCAGGCTCCAGGCTCTGAGCTGTCAGCACAGAGACTGACGCAGGACTCAAACCCACGAACTGTGAGATCATGACCTGAGCTGAAGTCGGACGCTTAATGGATTGAGCCACCCAGGTGCCCCCTAATTCATCCTTTATAAAAACAAACAAAAAAACCCAAAAAGGCTTCTCCTGAGTATTTAGGTATTTCCATGTATGTTTCATGTTAGTACAACAAAAATTTCCAAAAAATGCTGCTAAAAATGATCACCATGTAAGTTTAGTTTTAACATTATCTCCTCCTGTCCTGTCTAGTTTTCAGCACTGCTCTCCTATCCCCAAATAGTTCTTTCTATCTTCTACTAGTCACATCATGTTTACTTACACCAGTTCTCAAATTCCCCAGGATGCAACAACCCACTGGTTGATTTCAATTCCTTTCTTTTACTTCATAAATTCATCTTATCACCCTCCTGTTGTCTTTGTCAATAATCACCTTCCTGTATAGCTTTCTGCTTCTCATTTCCTCATAGCCAGAGTAATTATCTTTGTCAGTCTCAAGGTACTTATTATGGTATTAAAATAAGCCTTTAAAATAAGAAAACATAAATAAGGGAAGATTTTGCATAGAACACTAAGAGAATGTCATGGATCAAGAACTATGTTTAATCCAATTCTGAAGCACCTGAAGTCTAATTCTTAAATAGGCGGCTTTGACCCTTTACTCAACAAATAATTATTAAACACCTACTATATATTAGGCAATGTTCAGATATATATAAAGATTTTCAGATGTTTCTATTTCAAATACCTATATGAGGCAATTCTGGCTGTTACTTTCCTCTCTCTTGAACCTAGTACAAGGGCTCTCAACCTGAAGTCCAAGGACCACTGCGATGGTTCGCCAAACCCTGAAACCCTGTGCAAATATTTTAAGGTTTGTGCATCTGTGGTTTTCTTTCGGTCGTCAAAGGGATCTATGCCGTCCAAAAGATTGAAAACTAATACTCTAGTGTTTACAAGTTGCCTTTTAAAACGTCAAATTTCCTAATCTAAGATTTTGGGGCGGAGGGGGGGCGGTGCAACAAAGGATCTCGAGTCTTACAGGGCTTCACCTCTGTTTATGTGTGCAGTTTCTCTCATTTGACTTCCTACTCTTGGGGAGCAATGGCTCTGTCTTGTACTCGAATTTCCAGTACCAACAGCCGCTCCACTCAATAAATTATGTCTACGTTAGTTCGGTTGCTACCTTCCCAAGCAAACAAGACCAGGATAAGGGTCTAAGCCAATCACTGTCATCCCCTGCATGGAAGACACCAGCGGAGAAGACAATTCTCTCGAAGCCTCCTGGGCCTCCCCAACAGTCAGAACCGGATCCTCGGGATTCGTATCGCTCACAGTGATAGGAATATGGGCCGTCATTCGCGGAGGTGCGGGAGGAAAAAGTGGAGATCCGGCGACCTGCCCAGCGAGCCTGGGGGGACCCGGCCCGGGCCTCGACCACCCGCCCTCCCCCGGGGACGACCGCAGCCAGCGCCGCCGTCACTCACTTGGTAAAAGCCTCTCCTAGGTCTATCACGACTGCCGTTTTCTCCCCGCCGCTCCCCAGGCCTTCATACAGAGGCATGATAGTACGGAGAACCGTAAGAAAGAGGGCACAGTCTTGGAACCCACCAGCTTCGGCTCTCGGAGGGGCGGGGCCGAAGCGACAGCGCGCGGGCGTGGCGACGGCGGGGACCTCAGGTGGCCGCGGCGCTCCGGGCCCGGGCTGTCACAGGCTGTGCCTCATTCCACGTCGGATCCAAATCCTCCAAGACGTCCCCGTCGCCGGTACTAAGATAGAAGAGACACGGGCGCCGGCGGATCGGGAAGCGGGATGAGCAAAGGGCCGAAGCGATCAGGCGCGCCGGGCACCCCGAGTGGGGCGGAGTGAACCGGGTCCTTTCCGCCGGCCACGCCCTCAAACGGCGCCTGGGGCGGAGGCTTCCCCCGCGCGGCTGGGTCTCCTGTCTCCGGTTGGGGGTCATTGAACACACAAAAAAAGCCCCAGACCTTGATTTGTGCTGTCTTGGGGCAAAATTTGTTGTGCCAGGTGTTTTACCTATCGTTTATGCTTCTCAGGAAATAATGAGAATAAGTGTTATCTTTTTACCTGTACGAACTGAAGCTCAAAGAGATTAAATAACTTTAAAAAGTTTTTTTTTTTTTCCTGGGGTGGTCATTCCGCTGAAAGTTTTCGTTGTAATCCAAAACAACAACAACAAACAAACAAACAAACAAACAAACCAGGGAAGTAGTGTCAAGGAATCTCTATGCAGGAACAGACAGGGTGGTTTAATGGAAGGAACATTGAACCGAGAGTTTGTTTACTCAGAAACTGAGGAGCTAGCTGTGTAATCCGAGGAAAGTTAGTAAATCTGTGCCAGGACGGGCACACAATTGGAATTATATAATATGGAGTGTTTACAACTTTATCATTTCACAGCTCTACTTTTTTTTCTGCTGAAATTGCCCATGGAAACGGGAGTTAGTGGGGTAGGTTGCTGCCTTGTCTCTGAACGATAGGAAGAGGAATGACCCGTTCATCCCCAGTATGTCTTCCTTACCTGTGTGGGTAAGGGATAAGGTCTTTCCATAGTAAGGGTTAAGGCTGTACAATGCAAAAAGTTAGACAATGTAATTCATGTAGAATTCACTGATCAGTGATCTTCCTGAAAGCAAATTGCCAGAGGTCAGAGGTTGAAGTTGGAATTGTGCTAGTGAAGGAAGCTTCAAAAAGACTGGGAAAGGATGAAGCATTTTGCTTCACAGGGTCAGAGTGAAGAGGACCTTTTACTCGGGTTGAAATTCTGTTTCTTCTGCCACCTTCTATCAAGTTCCTAACACTTCTGATTATCTATTTTCTTATCTACAAACTTTACTGCTACTTCACAAGGTATTTGTGAAGATCGGTTGAGATATATTTATGAAACAGTTTTGAAACTATGAAGTGTTCTCACCCATCCTGTGTTGTCCATGACTGTTCACCAACTGTGTTAGTTTCCTAGGGATGTTATAACAAAGTAGGACAAACTGGGTGGAATTTGTCCACCCAGGAGAAATTTATTCTCACAGTTCTGGGAGCTAGAAATCTTAAATGAAAGTGTTGGCAAGGTCATGCTCTCTCTGAAGGCTCTTGGGGAGGATCCTTCCTTGCCTCTTTCTAGCTTCTGGTGGTTGCCTTTAGTCCTTGGTGTTTCTTGCTTAATAGATGTATCACACCAATCTGTCCCTGTGGCCACCTGGCCTTCTTCCCTGTGTCTATGGTCTCCATGTAACAGTCTCTTCCTCATGTTTTCTTATCATTTTCCTCCTGTGCATCTCTCTGTGTCCAGATTTCCCTCTTATAGGAATACCAGTCATTGAATTAGGGTGCTAATCCTAACCCAATTTAACTTGGTTATATCTGCAAAGATCCTAATTCCAAATAAGGTTTCCAGTGGACAAGAGTTTGTGGGGGAATACTTTTCAACCCAGCACACCAGCTAAATATTGGTGTTCTCCATGGTTCTTCCCTGAGAGCCCTTCTTACTTTATACCCTCTCCTTTGACAATCTCTTTCATTCCTATACATACAGCTAGACTCATGTTTGTTGACTTCTGTTTGCTAGGTCTTTGCCCTCACAATAACTTTATGAGTTAAATATTATTTCTCCCTTTTACAAATGAGGATACTGAGGACAAGAGAGGTTAAAAATGTGCCCAAGACCTCTTAGCTGGTAAGTGGCAGAGCAGGAATTCAAACTCAGACTCCAGAGCTCAAACTGCACTGCTTAATTATAAAGTAGTTATGCATTAACTCAAATATGTATGTTATATCACAGAAGTTTGAAACCTTAGTATATGAAATAACCTAGGAGGGTTTCAAGTCTAAACTCCAACCAAATACAAGACTCTCCTATCCATCTGTGATGAGAGTTTTCTCCCCAAATGTTTCCAGTGATGACTAGTTATTCAATCTACAATGTACTGCAAATGCATTTGGTAATACAACTAGGGGTTTAAATAAAAGGAAAATGCTATAAGGATAAACATTTAAAGAAGCCCAACTCTTCCAGCAGCTCGATATAATGGATCAGAGTTGAGCCCTAGCTCTATTAGCTGAGTGATTTCAGGTAACTCCATTAAACTTTACAAATTTCCTCATTTGCAAAATGAGGAAGATATACAGGCCTAATAATCGAAAGTAGGTTGAATGGAATCTGCAACCCTTGAGCTAATACTCCATAGTCTGTCTCCCCTGCTCTCCCTGCTCCCTTTTCCCAAGCCAGGCATTCCTATTCTTCTAACTATTCCTATTTTTGCAGTTTTCAGGCCACTCATGAGCCCATTTACCCACTTCTGGAATTTTCCTATTTTGTTAATGTGGCCCATAAGTTATACAACACCCAAGTTACATCTGAAGAGTTCATAGTATGACAAGGCACAACTCTCTTGCTGCAGCTTCTGTGCTTTATTAATTCATAGAGTGCGTGTCTGTGTTTTATTTTCAGTCACATCATACTATTGATTCGGTTCTCTCCAACCTTGCAAATAAAAACCTAATGTGTACCAAAACTTGGAGATTTATACCTCTTTCTGTCAAATTTGATTTGGCTTCTTTTGGTCCATCTTTCCAGCCTTTCCATATCATGAAAAAACAAAAACCCAGGTCGTTTTGAATCAAAACTCTGGCATTTGACCTACAAAATATAGTACCACTCACAAGTTTGAGAAGCATGCTTTCAAGTTTTTCAGGGCATATTATATGCTAGAACCAGAAACGAAAACAATAGGAAAGAATGGTCTACTCACAGACTATATTGAAGAGATGGACATATAAGGTAATAAATACTATTCTGGAAATATATAGACAGTATTAAAGGAGAAGGGAGGAAGGGAACCAATCAATTGCCTACAGAATAGTTGCAGCAGCTTCAGGGAGGTATCCATTCATCCATTCTTGAATTCAAGCTGATGCTCTGTTAGGCACTGGAAGTACAAATATAAAACAATATTTCTAGTCACATTTACAGACAAATAAGCAAACTTTTAAAACTATTGATAAAAGTTAATGCTTGGATGAACATGGTGCTTTAAAGGCAGAGACCAGGGAACAACTTGAAATTTTTCCATGGGAAGTGGGACACAATAAATGAACTTTAGAAGCCTGGTGGCAGTGTTCCAATTGACCTACAGAAAGGGCATTCCAGATTGAGACAACTGCATGTGGCAAGAGTTTGTAAGAAATTTGGTAAGGCTAGAGGGGTGGGTGTCAATTGGCAAAATTGCCAATTGGGTGGTGGGTCTAAATCATTAAGCCCCTTGCTGATACACTGGGGACTTTGGACTTTATGCTATAGTTATTAGTCACCATTCAAAATATGTTAAGCAAGGGAAAGACGATGTCATATTTGTGTTCAATTTGATCACTTTGCATTCACTTCTATTTTTATTTTTATTTATTTTTTTAATTTAATTTTTTTTTAATTTACATCCAAATTAGTTAACATATAGTGCAACAATGATTTTAGGAGTTGATTCCTTAGTGCCCCTCCCCTTATCCATTTAGCCCATCTCCCCTCCCACAGCCCCTCCAGTAACCCTCAGTTTGTTCTCCATATTTCTGAGTCTCTTATGTTTTGTCCCCCTCCTTGTTTTTATATCATTTTTGCTTCCCTTCCCTTATGTTCATCTGTTTTTTCTCTTAAAGTCCTCATATGAGTGAAGTCATATAATATTTGTCTTTCTCTGACTGACTAATTTCATTTAGCATAATACCCTCCAGTTCCATCCATGTAGTTGCAAATGGCAAGATTTCATTCTTTTTGACTGCCGAGTAATACTCCATTGTATATATATATACCACATCTTCTTTATCCATTCATCCATCGATGGACATTTGGGCTCTTTCCATACTTCGGCTATTGTTGATAGTGCTGCTATAAACATTGGGGTGCATGTGTCCCTTCAAAACAGCACACCTGTATCCCTTGGATAAATACCTAGTGGTGCAATTGCTGGGTTGTAGGGTAGTTCTATTTTTAGTTTTTTGAGGAACCTCTATACTGTTTTCCAGAGTGGCTGCACCAGCTTGCATTCCCAACTTCTTTTATTTTTATTATTTTTTTTAATGTTTATTTTTGAGAGAAAGAGAGAACACAGGGAAAGGGCAGAGAGAGAGGGAGACAGGATCTGAAGCAGTCTCTGGACTGTGAGCACAAAGCCCTACGTGGGACTCAAACTCACAAACCGAACTGTGAGATCACAACCTGAGTCAAAGTTGGGCGCTTAACTGACTGAGCCATCCAGGCACCCCGTCTTTATTTTTTTTTAAAGTTTAGTTATTTCGAGAGAGTGCATGTGAGTGGGGGAGGGGCAGAGAGAGAGAGAGGGAGCTAGAGAACCCCAAGCAGGCTCCATGCTGTCAGTATGGAGCCAGACATGGGGCTCAAACCCACAAACCATGAGATCATGACCTGAGCCAAAATCAAGAGTTGGACACTTAATGGACTGAGCCACCCAAGTGCACCTGTGTTCACTTCTTTTAAAGTGGGGTAGACTGGGGCACATGGCTGGCTCAGTCTCTAGAACATGCGACTCTTGATCTTGGGGTTGTAAATTTGAGCCCCACATTGACTGTTGAGATTACTTAGAAAAATAAAAAAAATAAAATCTTGGGTTTTCTTTCTTTCTTTCTTTCTTTCTTTCTTTCTTTCTTTCTTTTTGAGAAAGAGAGAGGGTGCAAGTGTGTGAGGGGCAGGGAGTCTCAGGAGGGTCAGAGGGAGAGAGAAGGGGAGAAGTGGGGCTCAAGCTCACCTGATGTGGGACTCAAACTCATGAACCATGAGATCATGACCCGAGCTGAAGTCAAATGCTTAACGACTGAGCCACCCAGTGGCCCCCCAAAAGAAAAATCTTTAAAATGGGATAGACCAGAGTGAAATGGAGGGGATTGAGATTGTGGTGAGAAACCAATTTGCAAGCTATTCCAAGAGTCCATGAGAGAAATGATGACCATTAACTAGGTGATAATAATGTATATGCAACAAATTACCTTTAAAATGTTCCCCATATGGGAGAAGACCAAATTTTATATTTAGTAACAATAAAATTGCAATAAGGCATTGATCACAATTTAGAGCTGTTTTTTTCAGACACTGTTAGAAAAATATTCAATATCTGATCTAATGAACTAAAGTTACATGGTCAGAAGTTCTTTATAGTTCCAGTTATAGAAGTCCCTCCAAATTAGTTTTTTCTAATATACAAGACTTAATCAGAATTGCAGATCTCATAAGGTAGCTTTATTTTTCAATTCCTTCTGCAGGTTATGTCCCCAAAATGAAGATAATAACTAATCCTTAAACCCATATTGAAAACTGTTCATTCTTAGTCGTCAAAATCCTCCTCAAAGCTAACAATTACTTATTGTTTCAGGAATAACTTGTCTTTAAAAAAAAATTTTTTTTTTTAATGTTTATTTATTTTTGAGAGACAGAGACGGGGGAAAAAAACAATAAAACAAACAGCACAACTATGGAAGGGCCACAGAGAGAGGGAAACATGGAATCCAAAGCAGGCTTGAGGGTCCGAGCTGTCAGCACAGAGCCCCGTAGGGAGCCTGAACCCACAAACAGTGAGATCATAACCTGAGCTCAAGTCAGGCTTAACCGCCTGAGCCACCCAGGAATAACTCACCTTCTTTAACTCAGAGACCCATGTTGGGTCCAGAGTGGCTGGGAAGGTGACCCAATCTTAGGCTTCTTGAATGCACCATAAAAGCTCTTCAACGTTTAGTCAAAGAAGAGTTTTCATTAGTACCAATGACTCAAGCAGTTGCCTTTAGAGCTAGAGATCTGGAAGTTTTCTAACCCCCTCTCATTCAATCTTTTCCTATCCCAATCAATTGCAAAGTTCTATAGTATGGTAAACCTTATCTATTCCTTTCCTATTTTGCAATCAGGATTATAACAATACCTGCTTAATTGGTCTCTCTGTCCCCTCCGCAGTCCATTATCTGTACTGCAGGCTGAATAAGCATTCTAAAATGCAAATGCAATCATTAACACTCTTTGCTTCAAATTTTTCAATGTTATTCTGGAGTTTTAAGATAAAGCAGTAGCTATAATAACCTATCAGTAGTTTCCCAAATATATCCTGCTGCTTCACACCTCCCATATTGTGCTGAGAATGCCTTCTTTATCTAACATCTTTGTTCTTTGTCTCTCCAAACTTTGCTGAAGTATCACCTCCTCTGAAAAGCTTTCCCAGACCTCTGGTCTGTCAGTGTATTTAGATCTTTATCTGGGCCTCCATGACATCCTGTGCACATTACAGAACACTAAAATATTTTTGCCTATTTAGCTTGCTGTTGTCTCCCTCGTGCCTAACAGAGCATCTGGAGTATTGTAGGTTCTGTATAAATTATTAATGAGTAACTAACATTGATTACTGTAATCTCTTATTTACTGTGCCTTCACCCTGAGAGCAGAGATTTTGTAGACCAGAACCTACCTGGAACTGAGTATGGAATAGGCTTTGGTAGTTTTTTGAATGGATGACAATGGCATAGAAAGATGGCCAGCTACACTGCCTCCCATCTTACCTTGTAGCCAGTTGGCAAGGCAAGTGGGAAATTGCTTTAGACTTTGTATGGAGCTGCCCATCTGCGTGATTGACCACAATAGTGCTCTTGAATCTGACCTCTCAAAGAGTATTTCATGACACATTTCATGAATACTCATGACACGTTGTAATAAAACTTCAAAAAATGAGCCAGAGCTCACAATGAGCTGGAATTATGGTGGTGTGTCCCCTTTGAGGAAAGAGAAGTAATTCACTAGAGAGTAGAACCAGAAACTGTGTTAAGGTCAGGACATATCTGGGCTGATTTATCACACTCTTCATTCTTGTAGAACTACATAATGAAAATTTATTGCTAACTATAAGGTATGGCAAGATCTTGAACTATCAGTCACAGAATCCATTACTCACAGAATATTTTAACTTACTTGTAAAGGCAGAGAATATTGACTAAAATATTTAATAAATATTTTAATAAACCATACATTGAGCCATAAATACATTTGTTTGCTGAACTAGCATCCTATTTCATTAATATTCTATTATAAATTATTTCATGTCGTGCCTACAAATGAAAGAATAGAAATGGAAGTTTTCTGGTTTCCCCATATTCTTACCTCAGGCCAGAGTCAGGTTTGGAATAGAGCCTACCGACTTGGATTTGTTTGTATTATTGCTAAAATGAGAGAATGAAGTTTTTGTTGTTGTTGTTTTCTCATTATTCTTTTCTATTAGTTTCAAACAGAAAGTTTGATATTTTATTCTGAAAAGATAGAGTACATAGAATGGTTGGATATAGACCTGATTTTTAAAAAATAGGTTCACAGTAGAATGACTTAATTAAGAGTATCTATTTGTGGGGTGCCTGGGTGGCTCAGTTGGTTAAGCGTCTGACTTCAGCTCAGCTCATGATCTCATGGTTCGTGAGTTTGAGCCCCGTGTCAGGCTCTGAGCTGTCAGCACAGACAGCAGGAGCCTGCTTCTGATTTTGTGTCTCCCTCTCTGTCTGCCCCTCCCCTGCTAGTGCTCTGGGTCTCTCTCTCTCAAAAATAATATAAATAAAAATTAAAAAAAAAAAGAGTGTCTATTTGTTACAGTTATGTTACTCTAAGTATTTGTTTACATTCAGGGCCGTGATGGAAGGAACATTATTCCTTAGATAACTGATCCATGCATAATAGCTTATGGTTTTGTTGAGAAATCGGTAAGAAATAATAAATGCGAATGAAAAAAACTATTTGGGGGGAACTTTTGATAAATTACATGTTTTTATTATAGAAAATTCCTCTTTTATTAACAATAGCTTTGATTTTTTGATTATCTAGTACATGCAGGCACAGTGCTATATCCATTATCTCATTCGATCCTCACAAATCCTCATTAGTCACCAAATGAAAAATAATTCTTGCTCAGAGAGGGTAAGTAACTTGTATACGTTCATACCACTTGTATGTGATGAAACCTGGGATTGCTTTTTCTATCGCCCCACACTGCCTTTTGAGAAAGATGACAGCTAAATTATAAATGCGGACATCAGGCACACGGAAAGGGAAAAAAAATCCAGAGCCAAAACATTTAAATAAATGCGACAAGATGCATCTAAAATTAAACAGTGCATTGAAGGGTGTGATTTGTTCAGCTACAGAGAAACTATTCCCAGACAGTCTAGATTATGTCTCTAATCAATATGCTCGGTGAGGGAAAGCTATTCCATTTTTTGAAACAGATCCCACACATTTTAGCTGAAAATAGTTAGTCATTTCATAACCAAAGGGGGAGAGTAATCCTTTAACGTCCATATGGCATACGTTTTCTGAGCTTATTTTTGAATTTCCTTCAGTTCCTTAAACCCCAGCCTGACGGGATCACTTGGCAATGAAAAGAAACACTGCCATGTGTGTCCTATCAGGACACGCATGGAGCCCCTCTTCTCCAAGTCCTTATCTGACAGAGGTTGTTTTGCCATCTGGGCTTATTGCTTGAAGTTATAAACAAGTCACAGGAACAATGACTGGAACTTTTATATTAAGCAATCGTTGTTAAAGTGTTTTAGATGTGACCGTGGTATTGTAGTTACGTTATTAAAGACTTCTCTGATAGAGTTGCATGATGAAAAATTATATGATGCTTGAGATTTGCTACCAAACAATATGAGGAGGGGCAGACTTAATTTATGGATGGGGCAGATAGGCCTTGGGTCGGTGGTTTGGGGGCCTGCGTAATGGCTAGTTGGGTTTCTTTTGAACATTGCTTTGTCTACTTTTGCATATTAAAAAAGTAAAAGTTTTTAAAAGAAGAAATAAAAAATACAAGATTGAATCCATTCTTGGGACATGTGTTCATTCTGTGATAATTCTTACCTTCAAGTACAGCATTTAGGCTCTACATATAGTTCTCAAAGTATATTCTGATAGGGTTGCTTATAATCATGGGGATCGGTGCATATGGACAATATTGACATCAGGATAACATTGTTTTTCTAAATTCGTTTTTAAATCTTTTTTTAAAAAGTTTATTTATTTACTTATTGAGAGAGAGAGACAGAGGGAGAGAGAGAGCATGAGAGCATGAATAGGGGAGGGGCAGAGAGAGAGGGAGAGAGAGAATCCCAAGCAGGCTCCACACTGTCAGTGCAGAGACCCATGTGGGGCTCAAACTCGCAGACTGTGACCTGAAATCAAAGGTCAGATGCTTAACCCACTGAGGCTCCCAGGTGCCCCCAGGATAAAATTTTTATTCTCATTTTGTCATTTGATACTTCGATGTAATATTCTTCATTGGATGTCCTCCCAAATAGCATCATCCTTCTCATTATTTCCTGGGACATTTACTGTGGTGGTCATCATTGTCATTGTTATTGTTTTGCGGTACTGTTGTTTTGTAGTGGCAAAAATCTGGGAATGTGTGAGTACATTTTTGTGGAGTGTGGCAGGCACGCATCCTGTCAAAGTTGTTTGTGGTTTGGAATAGTTATGATGCATTGGGCTAGTGACTGGGTCTAATTATAATGTCTTTATCCTTTACCAATCACCAAGAAGACACTTTATCCTTCACAAAAAAAGAAAAAAAAACTGGCAAAGCCTAGCTTCACACCCTCTAGAGAAAAATAACATGACTTACTGTCTAAAGTTGTCAGTAGGCACATAGATAGCACAGAGAGATTGTCAATGTATGCCTGTCATTCAGGGGCAAAGATCAAAGCAAAAGCAAAGCAGCAGGTCAACTATACTTACATTTAAAAAAGTAAAACTAAACCAAACCAAAATCAAAACCAATCTGCACAAGCAAAAGCAGTGACAAATATCCATCAACTGGTGAGTAAACAAAGTGTGGTATAGGGATACAATGGCATATATTCAGAAATAAAAAGGAATAAACCACTCATACATACTGTAGCAGAGATGAACCTAAAAATCATTATGCTAAGTGAAAGAAGCCAGCCAAAAAACCCCCACATATTGTATGATTTATTTTATATGAAATGTCCAGAAGTGACCAATCTATAGAGATAAAAAAAATATATTAGTTTTTTCCTAGGGCTGAGGTGGGAACAGGGGTTAATTGTAAATGGGCAGTAGGAATTTTATTGGGGTGATGAAAATATTCTAAAACTGGACTATGGTGATAATTGCATAATTCGAGAAATTTAATAAATTTACTAAAAATCATGTAAGTGTATACTTAAAACTGGTCAATTTTATGGTATGTGAATTATACCTCCACAAAGCAGTACCGAAGACTTGGTTTTCACTGTACATTTGACATTGCTGAACATGTGAGATGCAGTAGTTATCAGAGCTGTAAAATGGGATGGCCCCTGGACAAAGTTTGCTTGTCACATGTTACAACATTACAAATGCCTACTCTCTGATCCAGAACTCCAGTACCAAGAAGTTTTGTACCAAAAATTGCTGGTGGTGTTGAATGTCTCTTAGAAATACATCTGCATGGCTTTCTTCTTATCATAGGGGAAAAGGATTCCCTTCTTTTATTCAAAGCTAATCCCTCCAGTTGGGCTCTGTTCTTCATTCCCTACCCTTCCTCCCTGACTTTTCTTCCTCAACTACCTGTCTCCTTTTCTTTTCCATCAGCATCTTTCCAAAAAGGAGCATCTTCCCTTAAACTATCTTTTCCTCTGGCAACCACCCTCTTTCCTTTCCTTTCCTTTCCTTTCCTTTCCTTTCCTTTCCTTTTCTTTCCAACTAACCTTATTGAAAGACTTGTCTATTTTTTTTCATCCTCCTTACTTTCCATTGTTCCTTAATCGATTACAGTCTAGATTTTGCCACATGACCAAAATTTCTCTTGCTTGGCACATCAGTAATTTCTTAGGTTGCTGGATCCAATGGATACATCTCCCTTTTAACCTATATGACCTCTCTGTAAGTTTTCAAACTGTTTGACTCCTCTCACATTGAAACTTTCTTTTCCCTCACCTTCTACAATAATACCTTGTTTGGGTTTATAACACTTTATGGATATTTCTTTAGAGTCTTCTAGTATTCTGTCTATCCCTTAATATATATTATCCACCATTTTGTCCTTGGCTCACCTCTCTTCTTACCTCTATATGCTCTTCTTGAGTTATCTCATCCTTCTCCATGACTTCATTTACCGTCTTATACTCATGGCCACTCACACACTCTCCAACAATCTATACCTCCAGCTCAGATCTATTCCCTGTGTTTAAATTTAAAAAGTTTTTGGGGCGCCTGGGTGGCTCAGTCAGTTGAGCGTCCGACTTCAGCTCAGGTCACGATCTCATGGTTCGTGGGTTCGAGCCCCGCATCGGGCTCTGTGCTGACAGCTCAGAGCCTGGAGCCTGCTTCAGATTCTGTGTGTCCCTCTCTCTCTGCCCCTCCCCCATTCATGCTCTGTCTCTCTCTGTCTCAAAAATAAACAAACATTAAAAAAATTTTTTTTAAGTTTTTAAATCTTTTAAAATTTATTTTTGAGAGAAAGAGAGACAGACAGACAGACAGAACGTGAGTGGGGGAGGGGCAGAGAGAGAGAGGGGGACACAGAATCCAAACCAGGCTTCAGGCTCTGAGCTGTCAGAACAGAGTCTCATATGGGGCTTGAACCCATGAGCTGCAAGATCATGACTTGAACCGAAGTCAGATGCTTAATCGACTGAGACATCCAGGTGCCTGTATTCCCTGTGTTTAAAACCTACAGTTTTCAATTACTTACTGATCAGTTCTTTGTAGAAGTATCACAACCGTCTTAAATTCAACAGGTCCAAATCTTTACTACTTACAATCTGTTGAAAAGTGGCCCCAGAGCCTACATTTCTTATTATTCTGAAGGACCTCTTTCCAGGAGCCCAAACTGGAAACCTAAAATAGTCATTCTCAACTCCTCCCTTTCTTTCCTTCCGATATTTAATCAGACATGAAGTCCTGTGATTTCTTTTTCTTGTATATCTCAGGTCTGTTACCTCCTCTTCATCCTTACTACTACATTAGTTCAGACCTTCACCATCCTTCTCTTTCACTCTCTAATCTTGCTTTTACAAGACCACAACACGGTAACCATGAGGATTCTGTGGGTTCTGTGCACTGTCACTTGGGACTTTATGATCAGTAAATCCCTGAGAGAGAAATTTGGTGAATACTGTCTTTGCAGAGTTCAGGGATCATATAGCTGCAGGACTTAGAGATGGCATCAAAGATGGCTTCAGCAAAGTTGACCCAGTGGCAGTGAAGCTCCTAGCAAAAGTATAGCAGTCATCCACATCAGTCATCAGCGGCAGTGTCTTAGACACAAGAACAGACGGAAGGTCAGTTCATTTAAAAGTCGAGAGTAAGACGAAACTTCATGAGACCCAAAACCTTGTCACCTTGCAAAGAGAGTATCACCTGGCCGGAATGAAATGCGTATTGATCTTTTTCTTCTTATAGTAGCCTCATCTCATAGGCATTAAGGTATCTTGGACAGAATGATGGTACCACGGATGGCAGTTGGTACAACCCAGTGGGTGACAACACAGTGGTCACAAACAACTTCAGTCTGGGTTCTTGACTGCTCTGGGTCTGTTTCAGAATGGACAAGATCATCAGGGCCTAGAAACATTGTCCTGGGAAGGAGTAAAAAATAAAAAAAAAAAAATCTCAGACTCCTTGGTAGGTGAGGAAAAGAGATCTCCTCCAGGGAAATAACCTCCATGGCCTTGAGCAGCTTGAATACCAAGTACCTCTCCTGTCTTCGGCCTCCAAGAGTCTGGCCATCACTGCCAATGGCTTCTGTAAACTGCCTCAGCCCCCTACTGGAGTCCTTCCCAGGGCTCAGGGCCCAACCAAAGGCCTGATACTCTCATCTGCCATTTCGTGTGTTTTCTAAAAACCAAAATCACTCACCATTTTTTTCCTATGTATTTGAACTGCTTCTTCACTAATCTTCCTGCCTTAAACATTGTCCTGTCTCCTGTCTCTTCACATTTTTCATTTAGTTTTATTTCCTTACACTGCTGCCCAAGAGATGTTTACACACCCCAACGCTGATCATATCTTCTTCCTGCTTAAAACCCAGAGCCATTAGGATGAATTCCAGATTACTTAGGATGGAAGACAAAATCCCTCAGGACCTGGTCACTGCTCATCTCTCCCTGGCCTGGTCTTCCCACCATTCCTGTCTTAGAACCATGCCAAGCATACTGAACTATGAGCAGTTCCCTAAAGATGCTATGTTTTTTTGTTTTTGTTTTTGTTTTTTCCCTTCAGTTCACAGCTATGACTTTGTACACTGCTTCCTTTCCCTATCTGGACTGCCTTCATCCTTCAGGATTTAGTTCAGACAGTCCCTTTGCCGGAAGTCTTCCCTAGCCTTCCAGGTTATACCAGGTAACCCTTCTTTGGGTTCCTTTAGCCTCCAGTACTAACGTTTTATTACACCATCTTGCAATTTTCCCTTTTTCTTCTTTATCTACCTTCGGACTGCAAAATCTTTGGGTCTGAAGATGGTGTTTTAACTTTGCATTCTCAGAGCTGGACATACAAAGTATTCAATAAATTTTTTTTTTAATGAATCAATGATGCATAGAATAATGAAGGAAGGAAGGATATAATGAATAAATAAAATAGAGCCTGTAAATTTTTCCCTTCATTTGTAAGAGGTCAAGAAGGCAAGCCAACTTACCTTCAGAAAGGAGGTCCAGACTCGTTGCTCTAAATGACTACTGCATAGTATATAAAAGGTCTGCAGAGAAGGAAATTACATGAAGGTTTAACTTCTTAAACTCAAAGACAGAAAGTTCCCTTGATCCTTTATTTGTTCTGATCTTTAACGCGACTTTATTATTCATAAAAACAATTAGCATCTAGTTTTGGACTTCCAAGACATAAATACTTTGATTTGGGAATTATTACTTCCTCTTGCATATGAGAAAAGGAAATCAGCAAGAAAACTAACAAGAAGTGGGTTATTTCAGGGGTGCCTGGCTGGCTGAATTAGTGACGCATATAATTCTTGATCTCTGGGGTCATAAGTGTGAGCCCCACGTTGGGTTTAGAGATTACTTGAAAATAAATAAGCAAACTAGTTAATTAAAAAAGAAGTGGGTTATTTCAGTGGGTGTCATGTTGATGAATGCTATATATTTCTCTTTCTCTGTCTTTGTTGTTTTCTTTCTTTCTCTCGGTTTTGTTCTTTCCTTCTTTTCTCTTTCTTTCTTTCTTTCTTCTTTCTTTTCTTTCTTTCTTTCTTCTTTCTACTCTTTCTTTCTTTCTTTCTTTCTTTCTTTCGCTACCCACTTCTTTCTGTCTGCAGTCTTTCTTTTGTATTTACCCATCAATGTACACCACTCTGCAAATATGTCATTAAGCATATCATCCTGGGGCAGCACTTCTTTCCAATTATATCAGTTAATTATGATTCAGTGTTTGTTTCTAGTTTGGTAAACAGGACATGAAAAAACGTCAAACTAAAGTGGCAGATGTTTTGCTTTTGACATAAAAAAACACCTTTTTTTTTCTGGAAAACTTCAAACAGGCTTTGTAGTTTTAAACAATATGAAAGCATTTTAAGTATGTAAGATAAAAACACTCCTTATTAAGTTATTTTCTTGGAGAAGCATTCATATTGTATAGAAGCATATCAATTAAAATACACATACATGTGCGTTATTTTACACAAATGTGATCATTGGTCCTAAAAGTTTTTTTTTTTTCACTTAATATATTTTTGACGTCTAAGCCTGTACCTATACTCTTACCTTTTTTTAATAGCTATAGCTTTAATCGTTTCCCATGGATGTATTTATTTATTTATTTATTTATTCATTTATTTTTATTTTTAAAATGTTTATTTTGAGGGAGCAAGAGAGCGCACACGAGCTGGGGAGGGGCAGAGCAAGAGGGAGAGAGAGAATGCCAAGCAGGCTCCAAACTGTCAGTGCAGAGCCCCACGCAGCGCTCAGTCTGACCAACGGGATCGTGAGGTCATGACCTGAGCCAAAATCAAGAGTTGGGCACTTCACGAGCCCCTCAGGTGCCCCTGAATTGGGGAGTTCTATTTCCATCCAGGATGAGGCAGGTGGAAAGTATCACTTCCACCCTAACTATAATAAAATGTGAGATTAACTACAAAATCATAACATTACTCGAACCTATCAAAAATTTTGTAATGCAGGGATGTCTGGGTGGCTTAGTCAGTTAAATATCTGACTCTTGATTTTTGCTCAGGTCATGGTTTCACAGTGTGTGGGATCGAGTCCGCTTTGGGCTCTGCACTGTCCTTTTAGGATTCTTTGTCTCCTTGTCTCTCTGCCCCTCTTTCACATGTGCTCTCTCTCTCAAAAATAAATAAATACATACATACATACATACATTTTAAAAAGTAAAAAAAAACCAAAAACAAATAACTTGTGATGCAGAGCAACTAAGCAGCTTGAAGTCCAAGAAATATAGACTCTTTCCAAAGAGATAACTTTCTTTAACCGTAACTGGGGCTAAATACCTTTTCATGTGGTTATTTGAGATTGCCTACTTATGTTCTTTGCCATTATTCCATTGAGCTGATTGCCTTTTTATTAGTGGCAACACCAGAATTCTTATATAGGAAGAACTTAAGATGAGCAACCTTGTTGGCAAGGTTAAAGCTAAGGACCTTGCCTTGAAATTGTGATTGCACAGTACTTTACATAAGATTGCGAAAGAGTCAATTGTCCTTATCAAGGAATGGAAGGCAGGTAATGGAAATAGCCTCCCCATCTCCCAGTCCCTCCTCGATATTATCGCTGCTTTTATTTTTATAAGAGCTCTTTGTTTATTAAATACATCCGTCTTTTATGTTATGTTCGTTGTGAATATTTTTCCTGGTTCTTCTTTCCACTCTAGGTAATGTTTACCCTTTAGAATTTAAATATTTTATATGAAATATTTTATCATTTATTTATGGCTTCTGAAATAACTGTCACATGTAGAAAATACTTCCAAGATGCAGGACTATAAAAAATTTTACCCATTTTTTTCTGGTACATTTATGGTGTCATATGTTTATGCTTAAATTTCTGATCTACCTGGGATATATTTTTGGCAAGAAAAAATACAGAAATACAGCTTTTAAAAAAATGATTAGCTGGTTTTCTCATACAGTTATGATTTTTAAAAATGGTACTTCTAAAATTCTAGAGGGAAATAAACACATGGGCTTCCTTTTGTTGTAATTACTCAGAACTTGTTCCTACTGCTTTGCAATATTTCAATGAATACACTCTTTTCCCGGTGTTTTCCCGACATTCCAAATACGTCTTAATGCAAATTAACTGTTGTTAAAATAAAGTGATCTCAGGAGAGAATAAAATATATATAGGGATACATAAATACATACAAATAGTTTGACATGAAGTTGACTTTATTGTCACCAACACAAGATAATTCTTTGAGAGTAATTTCTACTATTTTTTGTGTGCCTTTCAGCAACCTTGCCCCAAAGAATGTATTATCTAACTGTTAAGATAATGTGATATATTTAGGTGATTTCTTATTGGTCCATTTAAAAATTTAAAACAACGTTGGAGTACCTGGGTGGCTCAGTCATTTAAGTGTCTGAGTTCAGCTGGGGTCATGATCTCATGCTTCATGAGTTCAAGCCCCACATAGGGCTCTGTGCTGACAACTCAGAGCCTGGAGCCCGCTTCAGATTCTGTGTCTTCCTCTCTCTCTGCCCCTCCCTTGCTCACACTCTGTCTCTCTCTCGCTCCAAAAAAATAAATAAACATTAAAAAAAATGTAAAACAATGTGTATTAAAGTATACTGTTCTTTAAATATATATATATATGTATGTATATATATATACATATATATATATACATACATATATATATATGTATATATATATATTTCTTTAAGTAAACTCTACACGCAATGTGGAGTATAAACTCATGACTCCAAGATCAAGAGTCAAATGCTCTTCCAACTGAGCCATCCAGATGCCCCTAATGTATAGTGTTCTTTTTTTCACTAAACTTTTAAAAATGTTTTTATTTATTTTTGAGAGAGAGAGACAGAGAGAGAGACAGAGAGAGACAGAGCACGAGTAGGTGAGGGGCAGAGAGAGAGGGAGCCACAGAATCTGAAGCAGGCTCCAGGCTCTGAGCTGTCAACACAGAGCCTGACATGGGGCTTGAACTCAGGAACCTAAGCTGAAGTTGGAGGCTTAACCAACTGAGCCACCCAGGTGCCCCCTAAAGTATATTGTTCTTAAAGGCAGGGAATATGTTTAGTCAACATCATAGTGATACTGAATAAGTAATTTTTGAATAAATAGATGAATGTCAAGCTGTAGAATATATATCCTAAAAGGTATATTGGTGATCATTAAAATGTGAGATGCAGACTTTAAAAAGTGAAGTAGGTTTCATCCTGTGATTGGGGATTTTTTTCTATAGGTTTTTTTTTTTCTTCTTTAATTAAGGAAGAAGAAACCTAAGTCATATTAATGTCCAGAGTTTATATATTGAGCGTATTTTAGTTCCAAATATATCAGGAGCCAAAAGATAATATTGTACTTGGATACAAAAGAACTCAACTGGAAGAATGTTCTCATTTATTAGAAGGATCACAAGTAAAATAGATTAGTCAAGCTAGCCCCTCCTCTGTTAAGTCTTGGGAGTTAACAACCCAGAATATTAATGAATAAGTCTGTGCTTCTTTGCCTATGTCCTTGAGGCAGAGGGACTGTGACAAGGGTGTACTAAAGTGGGACAAATGAGCTGGAAGACAACTAGTATAAAACAGTATAGAAGGCCTGAGTCCTGATCACCTGAAGCTTTTGAGCTTGGCATTAGATATTCCCCATAGAATGAGGCCCTAAAATTTTACCCTACTCCCTTGGCCCTCTCCCCAACTGGAAAGATGGGGCGAGGCCATGCCTTGGTTTAGGATGCTTCATCAACACTTCATTTGAAGCCACATCTAACCCAGGGGAAAGCATGACTTGGTGATCTTCTATTTTGGGGCCTGGGGGAGGAAATTGGTTGATTGATATCATTTTTATTGTCTCTCTTTTTTAAGTGCACGTATTTAATAAGTGCTTAATTTAGTTTGTGCGGGTGGGCTTGGGAAACTACTACAGGCTGTAATTTTTGTGTGTGTCAACCTACAGAAGTCATTCCGAACAAAAACAACCTTAGCTTCGGCAAAATGTAGGCAGTAATTAAGGTGAAGATGGGAGCTTTGTGCTTAAATTATTAAGAGAGTTTCTGTGATTTTCCTTACCATCGCAGCGCTGAACTGGGAGAACAATGTGGTGAGATTTTTAAGCTCCCGGTTCCTGGAGAGAAGAAAAGGCAGCTTCTCAAGGACATAGAAACATAATCATTCTCATTTTTTTTCTTTTTCTTCTTTATTTAAATTCAGGTTAATTCACATATAATGTAGTATTGGTTTCAGGAGTAGAATTTAGTGATTCATCACTTATATATGATACCCAGTGTCATCCCAACAAATGCCCTCCTTAATGTCCATCACCCAATTAGCCATCTCCCACCCACCTCCTCTCCAGCAACACTGTTGGTTCTCTAGAGTTAAGAAAGAGTCTCTTGGGGCGCCTGGGTGGCTCAGTCGGTTGAGCGTCCGACTTCGGCTCAGGTCATGATCTCACAGTCCGTGAGTTCGAGCCCCGCGTTGGGCTCTGTGCTGACAGCTCGGAGCCTGGAGCCTGCTTCCGATTCTGTGTCTCCCTCTCTCTCGGACCCTCCCCCATTCATGCTCTGTCTCTCTCTGTCTCAAAAAATAAATAAACATTAAAAAAAAAAAAAAAAGAAAGAGTCTCTTATGGTTTGCCTCTCTGTTTTTATCTTTTTTATTTTTCCTTCCCTTCCCCTATGTTCATCTGCTTTGTTTCTTAAATTCCACATATACGTGAAATCATATGGTATTTGTCTTACTCTGACTTATTTCACTTAGCATAATACATTCTAGTTCCATCCACATAGTTGCAAATGGCAAGATTTCGTTCTTTTTGATCGCTAAGTAATATCCCATTGTATACATACCACATCTTTTTAAAAAAATGTTTACGCGTCAGGCTCTGGGCTGATGGCTCGGAGCCTGGAGCCTGTTTCCGATTCTGTGTCTCCCTCTCTCTCTGCCCCTCCCCCGTTCATGCTCTGTCTCTCTCTGTCCCAAAAATAAAATAAAAAATAAAAAATGAAAAAAAAAATGTTTAATGTTTATTTATATTGTGGTGCATGTGCCCCTTTGAATCAGCATTTTTGTATCCTATGGATAAATAGCTACTAGCGCAATTGCTGGGTTGTAGGGTAGTTCTATTTTTAACTTTTTGAGGAACCTCCATACTGTTTTCCAGAGTGGCTGCACCAGTTTGTATTCCTACCAACAGTGTAAAAGTGTTCCCCTTTCTCCTCATCCTCACCAACATCTGTTGTTTCCTGAGTTGTTAATTTTAGCCATTTTGACGGTTGTGAGGTGATATCTCATTGTGGTTTTGATTTGTATTTCCCTGATGATGAATGATGTTGAACATCTTTTCACGTGAAAAAATAATTCTCATTAAGTGCCAACAATTGTTAAAATGTTGACATATATTTGTTGACTGTTATGTACATATGTAAAATATGTATTTTTTAATTTAAAAATGTCTTTTCTTACCATTCTGACTCTATTATCATACAATAGAAAGGTGTTCTTTTTTTTTTTAAGTTTATGTATTTATTTTGAGAGAGAGAGAGAGAGAGTACAGAGGAAGGGTAGAGAGAGAGAGAGGGAGAGAGAGAATCCCAAGCAGGCGCCCTGCTGTCAGTGCAGAGCCTGATGCAGGGCCTGAACTCACGAACCGTGAGATCATGACCCGAACCAAAATCAAGATCAGGATGCTGAACTGACTGAGCCGCCCAGGTGCCCCAGAAAGGTATTCTTCTGTTGTTAGTTATCACCCCAAGGGGTTTTCCTTTTAATATCTTTTGTGTTTTTATTTCTAATTACAAAATTAATACATGCTTTCAATAAAATAAAAAATACAGGAATGTACAAAGTAAAATTTTAAATCCTTCTTTTCTCCATTCAGTCTATTTCTTAGAAGTAGTCACTAATAAGTAGTGGGGTGTCCTTTCAGATATATTTTCTATGTGTGTAAAAAAATTTTTTTTCAGGACCCTGTTTGTATTGTTGAGAAGTGACAATGTTACTTTTGGGGGCATGGCTTTTATTTTGAATCAATTCCAAATGTGTAAGAAAGTTGCAAGAATAGCATAAAAACTTTTCTGCCCTCAGATTCTCCAATTGTTAGCATTTTACCACTTTTATTATTTTCTTTATGATTTTCTGTCCGTATGCATACATATTACTTTTTTCTGAACCGTTTGAAAATAAGTTGCATTCATGATGCTCTCTTTCCCCTAAATACTTCAGTGTGTATCTCCTAAGGACAGTCTCTTTCATAACCATAGTACAAGTATCAAAATCAGGAAATAACATTGATAAAGTATACTGTTATCTACTCCATAGCCTTTATTCTATTTCTCCCATTGTCCCACAAATATTACTTTTTAAATGTATCACATTTTTTGAAAGGAGTATATTAAGAGATATGTGCCTTGGGGTCCCTGGGTGGCTCAGTTGGTTAAGCATTCAACCTCGGCTCAGGTCATGATCTCACGGTTTGTGAGTTTGAGCCCCATATTGGGCTCTGTGTTGACAGCTCAGAGCCTGGAGCCTGCTTTGGATTCTCTCTCTCTCTCTCTCTCTCTCTCTGCCCCTTCCCTGCTTGCACTCTGTCTTTCTCAAAAATAAATAAACATTAAAAGATAAATCAGGGGCACCTGGATGGCTCAGTCGGTTGAACGTCTGACTTCGGCTCAGGTCATGATCTTGGCGTTAGTTGTTTGAGCCCTGCGTCAGGTTCTGTGCTGACAACTCAGAGCCTGGAGCCTGCTTCAGATTCTGTGTCTCCCTCTCTTCCCCTCCCCTGATCACGCTCTGTGTCTCTCAAAAATAAACACTTAAAAAAATTTAAAAGAAGAGATATGTGGCTTAAAATTTTTGTACAGTTGTTCAAATGAATGAACTGCTTAACTAACCAGAGAGGATTAAGGCACTTCTACCTTATCTCCACATTTTTCTCCTCCTCACCTCCCACCACAAACGCACACATGCCCTTCTCCCCTTTCCCCTTTCTCACTGGCAAAATCCCACACTATGGTCAGAGCCTCCTATCTGACATTTTTCCCAACCCAATTCTCATTATGTGCCCTTAGTTTTGCTTTGTTTGTGTGCCCTTAGCTTTCTGCACAAGGCTGCTTTATAGCATTTCCCATTATACGATCACAGTTTAGACTTCTACCTGATAGTTACACCGGTAACTAAGCTAATGCAGATTGGGGCCCTCTAGCACCTAGTTCAGAACTCTGAAGAAAGCATCTTCAATCAAATGCTGGTTTAATTCTTTTTTTTTTTTTAATTTTTTTTTAACGTTTATTTATTTTTGAGACAGAGAGAGACAGAGCATGAACAGGGGAGGGTCACAGAGAGAGGGAGACACAGAATCTGAAACAGGCTCCAGGCTCTGAGCTGTCAGCACAGAGCCCGATGCAGGGCTCGAACCCACGGACCTTGAGATCATGACCTGAGCCGAAGTCGGACGCTTAACCGACCGAGCCACCCAGGCGCCCCAGTGCTGGTTTAATTCTATGTGATCTGTAAGTCTTTTCTTCTCATGATGGGTTACACCACAATGAATGAAATACTAATTGCCTTCTTGAAAGTTGCATTCTATTTTTTATTTGACCTAAAGTGTGTCATATTGAATAAAGGGGAGAAAAATGTTATAACGTAAACACCTAGCTGAACTGAAAACTACGAAACATTGCTGACAGAGCACCTAAATAAATACAAAGACATTTGTATTTATTGTATTCACGTGCTGAAAGACTTAATACTGTTCGGATGGCAATACTACCCAAAGCTAACTATAGATTCAACCCAATCTCATTAAAATGTCAACAGAGGGGGAACCTGGGTGGCTCAGTGGGTTAAGCATCCGACTTAGGCTCAGGTCGTGTTCTGTACGGAGCCCACTAAAAATTCTCTGTCCCCCTCTGTCGGTGCCCCTGCCCCGCTTGTGCTCTCTCTCAAAAAAATAAATAAACATGAAAAAAATAAAATTTCAACAATGTTTTCTTGCAGAAATGGAAAAGATAGTCCTCAAATCCTACGGGATTGCAAGGGGCCCTGAATAGCCAAAAACAGTTCTGAAAAAGAACAAAGTTGGAATATTCCTAGTTTGAAAAACTTATTACAGAGTTATAGTAATCAAAACAGTGTTATATTGGCATAAGGATAGACATATGGAGCAGTGGGATAGAAATGATTGTTTGGAAATAAACCCATTCCTGTGTGGACAATTGATTTTTTTAAATTGTAATAAAATACGCATCACATAAAATGTCTCATCTTAACCATTTTTAAGTATACAACAGTTCAGTGATATTAAGTCATTCACATTGTTGTGCACCCATCACACCACCATCCATCTTCAGAACCCTTTTCATCTTGCAAATTTGAAACTCTGTACCCCTTAAAGAGTAATATATAAACTAATTTTTGACAAAGATGCCAAGTCCATTCAATGGGGAGAGAGCAGACTCTTCAACAAATGGTTCTGGGACAACTGGATTTCTACATAGGAAAAAATGAGGGTAGACCACCTACCTCACACTGTATACAAAAATTAACTCAAGGTGGATTAACAACTTAAATATAAAGGCATAACCCATAAAACTGATAAAAGAATACAGAGAGGTAAATCTTCATGACCTTGGATTTGGCAATGGATTCTTAACATGACACTAAAAGTACAAGCAACAACAAAAAAATTGGACTTCATGAAAATTAAAAACTATCAGGCACCAAAAGACATTATCAAGAAAATGAAAAGACAACTTAACAGAATGTGAGAAAATATTTGCAAATCACCTACCTAATGAGAGTTTAATATCCAGAAGATACACAGAACTCTTGTAACTCAACAACAAAATGAAGAACAACCTAATTTAAAATTGGGCAAATGAATTGAATAGACTTTTCTCCAAAGAAGGCTTACAAATGGCCAGTAAGCATGTGGAAAGATGTCAACAGCATCAGTCATTAGGGAAACGCAAATCAGCCTACAATGAGGGGCACCATCTCAGTCAGTAGAATGAGTGAGCATATGACTCTTGGTCTCGGGGTCATGGGTTCAAGCCCCACATTGGGTTTGGAGCTTACTTAAAAAAAAATCAATAAAGTAAAATATTAAAAAACAACTTTAATGAGATGCTACTTCACACCTACTACAATGGTTATAATTTTTAAAAATGGAAAATAAAAAATATTGTTGAAGATGTGGAAAAATTGGAACCATCATGCCTTGCTAGTGGGAATAATAAAATGTTGTAGCCTTTGTAAGAAACAGTTTGGCAGTTCCTTGTAAAGTTAAACACAGAATTATCATATGACCCAGAAATTTCACTCCTAGGTATATATGCAAAAGAATTCAAAGTGTGACTCAGACAAATACTTATATACCAATGTTTATTGCAGCATTGTTCGCTATAGCCAAAAGGTGGAAACAACTCAAGTGTCAATCATCAGACGAATGGGTAAACAAAATGTGATCTATCCATACAATGAAACTTGATTCAGCCATAAAAAGAAATTAAGTTCTGATACATGCGGCAACAGGGAGGAACCTTGAAAACATGTTAAGTGAAGGAAGCCAGTTACAAAAGGTCAATTACTGTATGATTCCACTTACATGAAATATCTAGAAATGGCAAATTCATAGAGTCAGAAAGTACCTTAGGTGTTCCCAGGGGCTGGGGGTTGGGGGGGAATGCGGAGTTACTACTTAATGGTTATAGAGTTTCTGTTAGGAGTGATAGAAAAGGAAAAAAGTGGTGATGGTTGCACAACATAATTAACAGCATTGATTTTTACACTTAAAGTGGTTAAAATGGCATATGTTATATTATATATATTTTATCACAGCAAGAAAGCAACTAACTGAACCCACCTCAGTCTGAGCTCCATATGGTTATTAGAGGCTACTTCCTAGAGAGAGTGAGGGGAGAGACATCAATCCACAAATCAGAACCAAGGTGAGGAAGAATGCCTTTATAAACGTTAGAATCTAAACTTCTGGGTTTTCAATTTTATTTTGCATCGAATTCACCGGTACTAGATGTTTTGTCCTTACCCACAGAGATTCTAGTTCTTTAAGTCTGAGGTGGGCTGGAACACTGATATTATTAACAAGCTCCCCTGAGGTGACTGTGAGGCAGAAACTGCAAAGAATTTGGCTTCTGCTGCTGCCTGGAAAGCCCCTGACTGCAAGATTCCATCCAGTCTTTGCCCTTTTAATGCCAAGGTTAGGTTCCTGCTCTCCGTCCCTCCCTGCTCACAGCAAGGGCTCTGGACTTCCCTCTGCACCCCCAGCCTGGGGACCAATCAGAGGGGCAGTGTTCTGCTAACTCAGCACCAGGTCACAGTGACTCAGCACCGGGTCTCAGCTGTTCCTCCAGATCTGATCTTGTCGTCCAGCTCCAACCTTGCTCCCGTTATCTATCCCAGTTTTGATAATTGGGTCTTTGTTTTGTCACCAAACCCCTGTCCTTTTCTTACTAGTTTTGTCAGGGAAGACTGTCCCTGAATCTTGGTCTCAGGGCAAAGGTTTTCCTGTCTTAGCTTAGTATTTTTTTCCTTTTCTTTCTTTCTTTCTTTCTTTCTTTCTTTCTTTCTTTCTTTCTTTCTTTCTTTCTTCTTTCTTTCTTTCTTTCTTTCTTTCTTTCTTTCTTTCTTTCTTTCTTTCTTTCTTTCTTTTATTATTGAAAGCACTCATTTTCAGCATCTTGTAAGCCCCAGTCCCTCCCCATTCCCAATCCTTCCCAATATGCATACTTCCCATTTAAATCCCTTTTCTTCTCCACTTTATCTCCAGGGATTTGGTGCACCTTTTAAATGCTTATTTATTTTTCAGAGAGAGAGAGAGCAAGAGCTAGAGACAGAAAGAGAGAACACACACACACACACACACACACACACACACACACAAGCAGGGGAGGGGCAGAGAGAGGGAAAGGGAGACACAGAATCTGAAGTAGGCTCTGAGCTCTGAGCTGTCAGCACAGAGCTCCACACAGGGCTCAAATCCACAAAACAAACCCTAATGAACCATTAAATCATGATCTGAGCTGCAGTTTGATGCTTAACCGACTGAGCCACCCAGGCGCCCGCCCCTCCCCCCCCCCCCCCCCCCAGGTTCCCACTTCTAACTCCATTTACCTTTTCATGAACATTCCATCCTGCAGGTCAATCCCAGCAAGCTGCAGTCCAGTGGAAGCCTGGACTGTCTGTGAATGCGCTGGCACCTAGCCCTGGTCTTCTTCTTCTCCAGGACTTGACTTCTCATGACTCCCTGGTCCTGGGCCCTGCCCAAATGCCTCTTGGAATACCCCATTACCTCCACTGCTTCCTGCTGCCCACTGAGGGGAAGGGAAAGCTACTTTGTAGATGGCATTCAATGTAACAGATCATTTTCACTCTTTTGGGGGGGGGATTAGAGTATGTATGGCACAGAGACGTAAGGTAACTTGCTTAAGGTGAATCCAGTTGGCAGATGGCAAGACTAGGAAGTGAACTGTGCTGGCTTTCTCTTGCAGGTCTGGACCACCCATGAAGGTGGGAGTTACAGGTGGGAGTGGCACGGAGGTTTCAGGTCTCTGCTGCTCCCTTTCTGTCTCAGCTCATGCTCCCATGCCAGGTAATGCTGGAGGGCACCAGCTGCCTCCCCTGGTTTGTGGAGTATTTGCGGTTCCCAGGCCAGCATGAAGTGCCTTTCCTATGCTCTTTATGGTCTTGGGGGAATGGTCTTCCTAGTTCCTTCTGTGGATGTAAAAGATTAAAAAGTATGTCTTTTGGGGCGCCTGGGTGGCTCAGTGGGTGAAGTGTCTGACTCTTGATTCGGCTCAGGTCATGATCTTCAGGGTTCGTGAGTTTGATCCCTGCATTGAGCTCTGTGCTAGCTGTTCAGAACCTGCTTGGGATTCTCTCTCTCTGCCCCTCCCCCACTTGTGTTTTCTCTCTCTCTCTCTCTCTCTCTTTCTCAAAATAAATAAACTAAAAACAAAACAAAACAATGTTTTTTTTTTTAAAAAAAGTAGGTCTTTTAGGCTGGATATTCATAGTAACTAAACTCCTAAAAACCCTGAAGTATCTCAAAAAAAGCTGGGGAGTATATAGTGATAACCTTCAATCTATAACTATTGACCAGCACATTTTTTTTTAGAGCTTCAGCCAGTTAGACCTACTTTGATCTCATTGTCAACAGAAACCCACTTCTCACCTGCTCAATACACATATAGAGCAAGAAAGGAGCCCCAGAATTGAATATCTCAATTGTCCTATTTAGAGAGTACACCCCAGAAGGTAACTGGTTCATTGTCAAAATGCCCAAAGCATAGCTGAACTGTTTGAAATTTTCTGTAGGGAAAGGAGCCTCTCTAGGATTCTGACGATCCTGTTAACTCTTCACACTGTCTGGCCCTCTACAAATTTTTTTCCTGGATTGCTCTATGGAAAGGGCAAATGCAATTTCCATCCCAGCAGAATCTAAAGACCAGTCCTATATATGCTACTATTTTAAGGAGGCAAATTTCAGTTCCAAACATAATTTAGTCAATTTCTATTATTAAAACTAAAATCATTCTAGACACCCAAGCACTAAACCTGCAAATGATTTTTTAATTCTCCCAAGTCTGGGGAGTCCCCCTATCCAGCTGCCTCTCCCCTTTTTCCAACCACTTGCTCAGAAAGAAGCCTTCCTCTTGCCTTGGAAGTAAGGCCAACTGCCTTGGCGTGGCATCCACGGCAGTCACAGTCTGGTCTCCACTTACTACGCCAACCTCATTTCCCACGACTCCTCCCATACAAATTATGGTGCCAGAACATGCATGCTCTCAACCCCATGCCTAATTCATTCCATCCCTGACCTGAATGCCCCACACTTGTAACCCTGAGCCCTAATTTTCCTGCCATGCTAGCTTGAATCTCACTTTGTGGTGAAGTTCCTGATCACATTAGCATACAGTTCTCTCTGCTTTCTCGCTTCCTCCTTTGTCACATAAATCGCATAATACTCTGCTTACCACAGTGATCCCGAAATCTAGTTAAGTATTTGGCAGAGTGGATAAGAGGATAGGGTCTGGAATCAGACCATCTGAGCTGGTATCCCAGCTCTGCTGCTTGCTTGCTGTGTGCCCTTTGACAACTCTCTGAACTTCAATTTCTTCATCTGTGAGACAAGGGCAATAACAGTACCTCATAGGGTTGTTACATATAAAGTTATTTATCCTTTTATGTAGATATTCTAGCTTTTTTAGCTACTGTTTGCTTTTTGAAGGTAAGTATTGGCGACTGATGCCACTCATTTCAACTACATCAGAGTGTTCTGGTTCAGGTACAAGAATATATAATTGAGGAATACCTGATTGAGAAGAGCAGCACCATCTTGCAAATGTAAGCTGTAGGATAGTATAGATGGCAAAAAGCCCAGAAGGAGAGAAAACAATGCTTGGGCCTGGAAGAGAGGGGGGACGAGGAGGGTGGGGGGGGGAAATGTCAGCAATACCCCTGGAGGAAAGAGATTTTCAGATCCTTAGAGAGGGGAGATAAGAGGATTTTGGCCAGTGGATTTGAGGCCCAGTTCATTTCCTTTGGAAAGGGAGTGCCTTCAGCCACCTGGAGGGGTCCTCTGATTCTAGAGTGCTGGAGAAACTAGCTCAGGGCCTGGGACTCTAGGAGGTAGGACTTCCTACAAGTAGGATTGATGGGTGGCTCATGATTGGCTTGAGGCTCAAGGGAGCAAAGGAGAAGAGACTACCATTTTCTTTTTGGGATGCCCAGCCCTTGGAAAGGAGACAAAATTTCCATCTGATAATGCAGGCTGTGAACTTGACTGGTGTGTTTCTTGGGCTGAAATCACTTAGGGTGCTTTGGTGTGCAGCATAGTGGTAGTGTTAGTGGTGCTAGTGGGGTGTGTGTGTGTGTGTGTGTGTGTGCGTGTGTGTGTGTGTGACTGGATTGCTGGGGGGTTGTATATGACAGGCTGTGTGTTTGTGGAGGGCATTCAGGCTGGGGAATGGTACAAGCTGGGAGGAATACAGGCTGGGAGATCCATGTTGGGGGAGGCGAATGACCTGGGCTACAGAATGACTCAAGTTGGGGTGATCTATCTGGGGAGATTCAGCCGGGGGAAGATAGACTGAGGGGATACAAATTGGGGATCAGGCTGGGGGAGGTTGTGTTAGATTTCTAGTGCTGTGTAACAAATAATCACAAATTTAGCGGTTTAAACCAACACCTGTTTATTAATTCCAGTTCTGTAGGTCAGAAGTCCAGGCCCAATATAGCTGTCTCTACTCAGGCTATCAGAAGGCTAAAATCAAGAGGTCTGCTGGTCTGTGTTCCTTTTTGGAGCTCAGGGTCCCCTTTCAAGCTCACATAATTGTTGGAATTCAGTTCCTTGTGGTTGTAGAACTGAGACCCCCATTTTCTTGCTGGCTGTTGGCAGGGGCCACTCTTAGCAACCAGAAGGCACTCTAGTTCCTTACCACATGACCCCCTCTATCTGCCCTCTCGTGCTTCACATTGCTGACTTACCTGTGTTAGCTTCCTGAACCAGATTTAAAGGGCTCATATGATCAGGCCTACCCAGGTCATCTCTCTATTTTAAAGTCAACAGATTTGGGGGCACCTGGGTGGATCAGGTGGTTAAGCGTCTGACTCTTTAATTTGGCTCAGGACATGATCTCATGATTCGTTAGATCGAGCCCCGCATTGGGCTCTGTGCTGACAGTGAGGACCTTGCTTGGGATTCTCTTTCTCCCTCTCTCTCTGATCCTCTTGCATGCATGCTCGCTTGCTCTCTCTCTCTCTCTCTCTCTCTCTCTCAAAATAAATACATAAACACTTAAAGCAAACAGATTTGGGTCTTAATTACATTTGCAAAATCACTTTCCAGGAGCATCTAGATTAGAGTTTGATTGAATGTCTGGGAGAAGGTGTCTGTGCATCAGGGGCCAGGAATCTTTGGGACGGTCTTACAATTCTTCCTTTCACAAGCTGATACAGGCTGGAGGGACATACGCAGGAAGATGTGGTCTGGTGGGGAGAGATGCAAGCTAGAGTTCATTCAGGCAGGGGGGATTCAGGGAGGGATTCAGGCTGGGGTGACTAGAGCTGAGGCGTGATATGGGTTGGTGGGGAGAATATGGTGGGGATGTGTAGGTTTGGGAAGATACCACCTGGAAAGTGATAGGGGCAGAACAGGGTGCAGGAGGTTAGGCTTAGCACCAGCAAAGAGACGGGGTGCCTGATAGATGGCTATTCTGAACCTGAGTGCTATGACAGGGCATGCCCAGGTGTGATGGGGGCCTGAAGAAGGACACTCAGTCCAGCCTAGGCCATCAGGATAGTTTCCTGGAGGTGATCCTCAAGGTGAGTCCTGAAGATGAATAAACATCCTTAGCCAGGCAAAGAAAGGTGAGACAAATGTTCAAGTCAGATAAAAGAACATGAGCCCAGGCACAGATGCATCAGTGTAGATTATGATGCTTAGCTGTAAAGCCAAATCTTTGATTAAGCCATTAAATATGTTCTCTCCCTTCGAAACAGGATAATGCCAGACAGCCCTCTGCAAGAGAGGAAGAGTTCCTGAGTGGGCTTTGCAATCTCTCGCAGTTTCAGTGTCTCATTTGATGAATGAGGAAATTGGAGCAGAGCTATACCTCCATAACTATAAAGTGTTTCAAGATCCCTAAATAAGATAAATATATTGAGTGTCTGTAATAGGCCAGACACTATTACAGTTTGAACCTATCTTCAGCTATGTAAGTGAGGTAATTGCTTCCAGTTAAGTGATTTTTCATAAAATGCTAAATCAATTAAATAATAGCATAATCTTGGCAGATTACAAAATGTTTTCTGCCTGTTTAAGAACATTTCTGTTTGCAGGGAAAAAAAATCGGTATTAACAGGAAGTTCCTATTACTTAGTTAAACTTGAGAGCATTATTGATTAAATTTCTTTGGTGAGATTCTAAGAAAATTCTACAGAATTATACCACAACAACCACTCTAAAATCTATCCCCAGAAAATTATCCTTTCCATCATAAACTTGAAATTTAAACAGGGGGATATCAATAGGCTCACTTCTGCTCTCAGAAACTTCCTCGAGGGAAAAAAAATTCATTAGTCATCACCTCAGGAAATACCTGGTTTTACACCTGGAAATCAATACCTCATCACTGACTCTGCACTATGTCTCACATAATAGTATCTATGGACAACGTAATGGGTGTTAAGGACACTGTGCTAAGTATTTTCCATATTATCTCATTTAATCTTCCCAACAATCCTAGGCTATCAGAACTATTACTATCTTGTTTTGAAGCTAAAGGCACAGTCCTAGTTCCTAAGCACTTACATTCTAGAACATTTGTTTGCTCTCATCCTAGAAAGACCAAGAATCTTCAGGCAACCTAAGCAGGAAGTTCTTTCCTTCTGCAAGGCACAGGCTCAAAGGCACGGCCAGAGTCTAGTATCAGGGAGAGCCACTTTTTTTTTTTTTTATTAAAAACAATTTTTTTAATGTTTATTTATTTTTGAGACAGAGAGAGACAGAGCATGAATGGGGGAGGGTCAGAGAGAGAGGGAGACACAGAATCTGAAGCAGGCTCCAGGCTCTGAGCTGTCAGCATAGAGCCCGATGCGCGGCTCGAACCCACGAACCGTGAGATCATGACCTGAGCCGAAGTCGGACGCCCAACTGACCAAGCCATCCAGGCGCCCCAGGGAGAGCCACTTTGTAAAAAAGTACCACTGGTGGACTCTGGCCTGAAATGGGCTTTTATGGGGAGAAGGTCTATCCCATATTCCCTCTCTAAATATGTCACAGTTCTGCTTCAACCAGGGATGCTATTAAAAATACTTGGAATGGCACTGAGCACTACACTAGCCAATCACAAGAGACTTCCAACTCTGCTAGACGTTAACGGGCCCCCCTTTCCTTGGGGTGATGGGGAGCTGGTGGGGGGCTGAGACTGGGAAAAAAAGGGCATTGGGAGGGAGGACTTGGGAGTAACAGCTTGTAGTAATGGATTTACACCAACTGATACGGAAATGCTTCATTATTTTAACAACCATTGTGTATAAAGTAAAACTCCACCTTGGCCTAATCCCACTGAACTTTCCAGAAGGAAGGACTTCTCTCAGACATATCACCCCCAGTCCTCAAAGTTGCAACCTTCAAGGCTATTCTTGAAGAAGGCTGGAAGAGGAAGGAAGGATTCTGAGTCTCCTCTCTATCCCTTGACTCAAGTGCTTTGTCCCTCATTTCTCCAGTCAAAAGTGCACCTTTGGGCCTGGAGGCAGAAATGGAGAAGGAGGAAGAGGGTGGAGGTAACCATCTTGGTCTCCATTTCTTTCTCTGTGATGGGGAAAATGTTTATATCTTCTAATATTTTTATTTCTTCCATGTCTTTATCATTTGCTTAAGATGCCCTTCATGTCTGCCACATTTCTTCCTCCCGCATAGGGGGATAGAGAGAAGAGGTAAAGCTAATTGCTTATATTTGTGCCTTGGGCAAATGAATGGGCCTATAAAAGTGCTCATGAATGCCTAACGCATTGTCCCACGTGGGATTGAGGTATAGTCTTCAAGGCTGCCTCAAACTCAGCAGCACACTGGAATTCAAGACTCTGAAATCAAAAAGGATAGGGCCAAAGTGTTCAGGCTAGCATCTTCAAAAAAGGGAACAATAAACACCATGGAGAAGACTTTAAATTTCAAAAGCAGCAGTACAGAATCTGGGAAGCAAGAAGTATGAGGAAAGAAAACCAGAGACATAGAACTTACAGGAAAATTGGAGTCTGACAGGGATAAAAGGTGTGTGTGTGTGTGTGTGTGTGTGTGTGTGTGTGTTTATGAACCAAGCAATATCTGGTCTGAGGGAAAAGTGCTCATCCATGTAAGGTGGCTGCTGAGAACAATGTCATAAAATGAACATCAGCTGGCCATGGTTAGTGCCTTAAAATGGCTTTTACAAAAAGAGAGATGGAAGGAAAACAAAACATGTCACTATGCCTGAAAACCACTTATAGAAAGCTCCTAAAGCAAAAAGAGAAAAGAAAGAACATTACGTGATCATCCCATTTATCTTTACTGGGAATTTTTTGGAGACAAATTCATTTCTTCTTTTGTAGTATTGCCTCACACTTTGGACCAGTCCAAAAGGAAATAATTTCCTCTGTATGAGACATATTTTCAATCATTCTGATTCTGAAGGAGATTTTTTTTGCCTTTGGCTATTTTTGTAAACAAGTTACGGAGGAATTGCTTTGAGCAGATTCTGCAAAATGCGTCTTTTATGTCTACTTTATATTGTAGGTCTTGACAAAGAATAAATAAAACAAAACACAGTGCTCTAGCTATTTCAAAGGATCTAGGCCTAGATGGAATATGAGTACTGGATTCACCTTAGAGCAGTTTTTTCTTCTTTTTTATCTTACATGCAGGGTATTTCTTGTTCCTGAGCAACTCCTTTTTATTTAAAACACTTTTTAAAAAATGTTTATTTATTTTTGAGAGAGATGGGGGGCAGAGTGGAGAGGCAGAGAGAGGGAGACAGAGGATCCGAAGCGAAGCTTGAAATCACAGCCTTCTAGGGGCGCCTGGGTGGCTCAGTCGGTTAAGCAGCCGACTTCGGCTCAGGTCATGATCTCACGGTCCGTGAGTTCGAGCCCCGCGTCGGGCTCTGTGCTGACAGCTCAGAGCCTGGAGCCTGTTTCAGATTCTGTGTCTCCCTCTCTCTGACCCTCCCCCGTTCATGCTCTGTCTCTCTCTGTCTCAAAAATAAATAAACATTAAAAAAAAATTAAAAAAAAAAAAAAAGAAATCACAACCTGCTAGATCACGATCTGAGCCAAGGTCAGACGCTCATCCAACTGAACCACCCAGGTGCCCTTCATGAGTAACTCCTTTTTAAATGAATGTAAACTTTACCAATGAAAAAGACTTCATACTTGTTGTTAGAAGGGGACTTGAAATATCAGTTGGCTCAGTTCTCTGGTTTCAAACAGGACATGTACATGCATGGGTTAACTACGTCTCATAGGATGTAAAAAATAATTAAATCCCGAGTCTCAAAGCCCCTTACATTGGACTATATCTTCCCAGTTTGTATGAGATTAATATGTTTCATTCTGAAACTTATCACACTCTATATGTTAGTAGTATTCAGTTTGTGGTTCATAGTTGTAAAATGATGAGCATTACTGTGTTTATTTTGGTAATAAGCTTATGGCCATAATTAAATAGTTGACAAACACTTTTTTGAACAGCTGCTATGTCAAGGCACTGCTGTAGTTGTTGTGGGAGATGTGAGACTATATAAAATACACTGTTTTAATTCAGAGAGCTTATAGTTTTGGGGGAGAGGAAGATGGTTACATAACACATGTACTAACTATATTAAGACGTAGACTTTCCACATAGGCTTTGTCAGAAAGTTCTCATCTGTAGTAGTATAATGAAAAAAAGATGATAAAAAATGAGTACTACTTTAGAATTAAAAAAAAAGTTTATTTATTTTGAGAGTGACAGAGACAGCACAAGTGGTGGGCGGGGGCAGAGACAGAGGGAGAGAGATAGAATCCTAAGCAGGCTCTGCACTGCCAGTACAGATCCTGACGTGGGGCTTGAACCCACGAACCCATGTGAGTTTATGACCTGAGCTGAAACCAAGTGTCAGATACTTAACTGACTAAGCCACCCAGGTGCCCCAAAATGAGTACTACTTTTAGATTGTGAAAGAGGTGTATCAGGCAATGTTATACTATGTGTATAGCATGTGTAATATTTATGTAAAGTTTAGGATGTCTAAAGAGTTGAGTTCAATTATGTATCTCCACCTATACCACATACTTTCCACAAAACAAAAACACGTGTTGACTGATTAATCATGGAACTGAACTCTGTGCCAAAATAAAGGCATAGCCCACATTAAAGGATTCACTGCTCATTACTTAATGACTATGAAACACAAACTCAATTCTGTTGTCATCTAAGACAGTTTGGCCAGAAGAATCAGCCAAAATGTACAGAGACAGGGAATTTAGCAGGAGGATGAGTGCTACGGTGAAGGAAAGCCTTTTTTTTCTTCTTTTTTTGGCAACGATGTCCATGCCATATGAAAACTCTGGTAAACTGTTGTTCAGATTGTTGGTATTATTCTGGATTTGAGCCTCAAGTATATCTTCATTGTAATGGCATTGGTACTCTATTGAGAGTATCCTGTTCTCTGCTTTTGCTGCCAGGTGCTGCAGATTGAACTTACTTTTGTGTATTTTGAATGTGATGTTAATACCTGTGGCATATTTTCAAAAAGCAAAATAAGCAACATTTGTTGGAAGGCAGATAATAAGCAATAGTGCAGTTAGCCGCGGTAAATATATTTGGTAGTTTCCCCACATTTACAACTATTCCCATAATTTCTTCGTTGAGTGAGCAAATGGTGGTCCAACAGAAACCCTAGCTAGAATGAAATGAAACCTTTTTAAAAACCTAGAACATGGGGTGGCTCAGTAGGTTGAGTGTCTGACTGTTGATTTTGGCTCAGGCCATAATCCCAGGGTCATGGGATCCTGGTGTCGCCCTCCATGCTGAGTGTGGAGCCTTCTTAAGATTCTCTATGCCCACCCCCAGCCCTTCTCTCCCACTCGTGTGTGCTTGCTCTCTCTCTAAAAAAAAAAAAAAAAAAGAGAGAGAGAGAGAGAGAGAGAAAGAAAAAAAAAAAAAAGAGAAACCTAGAACAGAGAATATACAACCTCTTTCACTAAGCTATTCCAGTCTCTAAGAACTTTCTCTGATAAGAATGCTTCTTTGGGCCTGAGCTTTGCCATTTCTAGTAAAGCCATTTTCTTTAATTCTATCCTTAGTAGATGCAGAGAAGAGTAAACAATCTTTCTTTGCAACATAGGCAGTAGATAATGTATACCATTAAGTCGATAATAAATATCTCATGCCCATTATTTAAGATAAGGAATCTATTAAAATCATCGATTTCTTTACCATTAGGCATACAAAAAAAGAGACAAGGATGGAGATGATTCTTTTGTCTGACATAGTGAAAGGCAATCCATAAGTTTTTCAAGAGTTATAAATGTCACTTTGAATACAGTTATTCACAATGGCCAATTCATTTAGGATTAAAGGATATATTCGATAGGAGATATTAGACCTCTGATGTTCAAATCTCTTTATTTTTTTTTAATTTATTTAAAAAAAATTTTTTTTAACATTTATTTATTTTTGAGACAGAGAGAGACAGAGCATGAACGGGGGAGGGTCAGAGAGAGAGGGAGACACAGAATCTGAAACAGGCTCCAGGCTCTGAGCAGTCAGCACAGAGCCCGACGCAGGGCTCGAACCCACATACCACGAGATCGTGACCTGAGCCGAAGTCGGATGCTCAAGCAACTGAGCCACCCAGGCGCCCCTGTTCAAATCTCTTTAAAATAATTTTTACAGTCTCATAAGGACATTATTTATGACTGCAAAAAAAAAAAGGGGGATGAGATTTCTTTCTTGTAAATGTTTTCACCCTTGACTTTATCTAAAAAGTTTCTGTTTAAATGGCTGTGCTGTTAGCAATTTTGTTTTTGTACCTGCATTAGTAGTCCTTTCCTCTCTCATCATGTTTTTTCAAGGCAACAGACAAAATTTCGTTTGTTAGAATTGAATCAGAAAGTTCAGGGCCTAAAGAACTCTAACACTTAATAAGAGAATGTAGAAAATAAAAGATTTGAAAAAGAAGGGATTGTAAAGCATGTAATATCCTGCTTCTATAATGAAGACGTTTCTTGGGGAGAGTCGAGAGGCAAGCGGATTCATCTGGGTGTTTGCAAAATAAGACGTAAGTAATAAAAATAGATAAATATAGTGGGCTGTTAACAGTTAAAAGCAACGACAGCTGTTCCAAAGCTTGCTTTAAGGACAACCATTTTCTTATTGGATTTATTCTACTTACCAGTCTTTCTAATAAACTGCATACTAAAGACATAATTTAGTAGGAGTTAAAAATCTAAGCTCATTAGCACCGAAGTAGGTCATGTCAAGTGTTCTGAGGATTTTGGATGCAATAAAAAATCTATCAGAATTAATAAAACAGATTCTAACATCATTACCATTATTTACATCATCATCACTATAACCATCAAATATTTATTGAATACCCAGGGTAAGTAGAGTATTCTTAGCAATAACTATTTTACACCCAAGTCTACTCCTGGGAATTTCAGCGTAAGAAATTAAAAGCAAGCAGGAAGTCCTCAACACAATTAGGGTCAGAGAGTAGCCTGAACAGAGAACATTGGGTGGGAGATGCTGGAAAACTTGTGTTTATAAACTTTTAGGAAGGTCAGAAAGGAAAGACTATCTTTATCTTCTGTAGACTTAAAGGTCCAATTTGCAAATGACTCCTACTTTGCATAGCAGCTCCTGTCCTTCTCCTTCCATGGCTGGACCTCTTTGTTGGGTGCCTTGGCAACCTATAAGAACAAAACATCCAAGAAAGGAGTTTCAGGGAGTTCAAAAATAAAGGGAGAGAAAGTCACAGAGAAAGACGGGAATAGTTTTAAGGGGGTTCCAGGTAAACTCAGCCTTCCAGGAAGATTTTTCCTCAGATGCTTCTTCCATTTCATTTTGTCCTATTGCCTCAAATGCTTGTCACTGGTGTAATTTCAAATGCAATTTCAAACAAACTAAAACTGAAAACATCCTCAGGAAGCAGTGGTGCAGTCTGGGGAAGTCCTGCCAGCTGGGTTTCAAGAGCCCTTATGTGAGCCTTAAGTGGTACTTATCTCGTTGACGTCAGTCCCACCTGGGGTCTCCTTTTCTATTCTGCAAGACCAGAAACCCAATTTTTGTGGGCATTGAAAGTGGATTTGTTACAAACACACATAATCCAGCTCACATATATTTATTTCAGCAGTGCCTTGTGGGCATTATACATGGAAATCAAGCTGTCAGATAGTTAATTGGTACTTGGGAATCAGAGTAAAGAGAATTCGTTAATATACTGTGAAGCATTTCTACCCAATTTGGTGACAGCCTCACCAGAGACACCACAATGCTCGAGTCTGCATTGCCAAGACTCTCTTTTCTGGATGGGATGTGAATGGACATTGTCCATGCCTGGGGTTGGTTACCCAGTTGTTTGCTACATGCGATCAATTCCTTCCTTTCTGACACAAAGATTTTTACCAACCAGGACCAAGTAATCATCTAATACTGCAAAATTTATCAGATAAAATACAGAATGCTCAGTTAAACTTGAATTTCAGGCAAATCATATTTTTAGTATAAATATGTTCCCAAACTGAGCAGACATTCTCTATTTTTATTTACTAAATTGGGGAACCCCAAAACTTCATTCCTGAGCTTCCTTTCATATTACTTTGATTGGAGTTTTGGGTGTTCCCAAATTTTCTTAACACACACATACCATTTCTTTCTTTACTCATAAAAGGCTAATAACATTCATTATGAGTGGATTTATTGATTTGACTTTTAGAGTACAACCTTCCCTGATTTACAATTCGTGTGTGTGCTGGGGTGGAAGAGTGGGTCTTATTATCATTGCCATGTACCAACAGCAGCTGTTGAGACAAATTGCATTAATTAGAGTTGTTTAAAGCAATATACACCATTGGGGAAAGGGTAAAGGACTAGTATAAATGAGTTCCAATAAGATCACTTTTACCGTATAGCTGAATGATTATATTGAGGAAAAGGGAAATAAGAATTCTACTACGGGAGAAGGGTGATTTTAGAGAAGGGAAAACTTTGAGTGTAAGGCAGATCTGGGGAGTGGAGCTTTGTAGTTGGGACTAAGAGTATTATTGGTCTCAAAGGAGAACATTAGGATGTTAGGGATGCAGAGCAGAAGGCAGGAAGAAGTCTAAGAACGTTTGAATATTTCAGGTATGTGTATAAGGCTGGCCCTAGATGCCTGGGGAGCTGGAATCCCTTTCTTCTGTTGTCTTCTGTTCTGTTAGGTCCTCTGGTCCAACCTGACTGGTCAGGTTGTTATTTATTAGTACTATTCTTTATATGCATTTGGGTCAAGTAGACCCAATTTTGTGGTCTAGTTGGGAATCTCACCATACTATATAACATCGTTTTTATGAGATGTGGTACACATTTCAAACAACTGAAATAAAAACAGAATGTTGGAACACAACTTGGTCAGGCTGGGTATGGCTTATCCACCTGGTGGGTATTGAATTCAGGTAGAAGGACTGGTCACAGTATAATGTATTATATTGTATCACACTGAATATACATAAAAAACTAGATCTTATGTATTCAATTCAATTCAACTCAATTACATTACATTACATTCAACAACTGTTGACAACTCTTCTGCAAATGCAAAGATAATCTCTTCTAAAGAGAGGTGGAATGGGTAAGATAACAGTGCATATTTGAGTATTGTGTTAGGTGTGTGGGGTCAAAGGTAAACAAGATCTTGCTCTGTCTTGAAGGTGTTTACAAATACTACAAAACAGGACTAAAACCACTATTATAAAGAAGGGAATTAATAATACAGGAGATAACATATGTGAAAAGTGTTTTTGCAAATGTCAGGTTCTGTGGGGGTTGTTCTAGAAAAGGCCTTTGGATTCCTGACCTCTCTTTTTTACCCCTAATGAGGGTTAACGGAAGTAAACTGAGTCGTTGACAGACTCAAGGATGGAGGTCATGAATTCCTGGTGGCCACAAGACCTTTGGCAACTTACCTTCAGCCTCGGCTTTCTTCCCTGTCAAATGGGGATTACCATTATTTCTTTCAGGGTTACTGAATGGATGCAGCAGGTACTGAGTGAAGCACCCAGCATTGATCTCGGCAGGACTAAGGGCTCAATAAAGCATACTTCTTAGTAGGCGCTTGTTGTTAACTTCTCTGAGAAGGGAACACTTTGTTTGGGACTACTTTACAAGAGCCTACTTAGAGGCACTCCTAAGCCGCACAGTTCACACCAGGAATATCCTGCAGCCTCCGACGTGCACCCTTTGCCCTCTCCAAGGACCAGAGAAATTCGGCTCTTCCAGCGAAAACAGTGCCCTGGCCGAAGGCACCGAGGAACTGCTGCCACAAAAGGCCAGGCTTCGAAGAGGGACAGCAGGACTGGGGGGGGGGGGGGTCTCCGGAGGGGTCCCAGGAGCCCGGACCAGAGCGGGACGCAGCCCGGCCACTCGGCTCGGAACGCGAGAGCCGAGGCCGGGACGTGCGCGCCTAGGGGCGTGAGGCGTCGGCATAGGGTGTCGGTGCCAGCGGAGGCGGGGCGAGCACATCTCCCCGCCGCCCAATCCCCAGCCCTCGTCGCGGCCTCATGAATAAGCAACAAAGCGAAGCGTCCTCCTCCTGGCGTCCCAGACGGCTGAGGGAGCCGCCGCAGCTGCAGGGGCCGCGCCGGGGATGCCCAGCGCGGGCGCCGCCGCTCTCCTCCGCGCGCTGCTCGGCTGAAGGCGCACAGGTGAGCACGGGCCCGGCTCCTGCCGCTCGAGCGGCCGCGCCTGCAGACGGGGCTCCGCGCAGAGACGGAGCCGGAGCCCGGGGCGGCGCGGGGTCGCCCCGGGAGCGCTGCGGTCCGGGGAGGGCGGCAGCCCGGGGCGCTCCAGGCGTGCGCCCAGAGCCCCCACCGGAACGCTGTGCCCCGACGCGGGGTGCGCGGGGGGCAGCTCGGGGCGCGCTGGGCGCGGCGCGCAGGCCTCGGAGGACTCGCCGCACTCCTCGCTCCAGCCCAGCCTCCCGGCTCCGCACCAGCGCGCGGGCCTTTGTGCTGGCGGGGCTTGCAGGGCTGGCTGCTTTTGTGTGGGCTTTTCTTTCTTCTCTCCCTCCCCTCCCAGTCTCTCGGCGGTGGTAGAGAAGTTCCTGAAGACTCTGATCAGCTCCTTTCAGAGAGCATCGATCGCTGTGTCCCCGATGCCAATCAGTGTCCAGCAGCCGAGGAGCGAAAGGGGGCTGCGGTGGCCACTGAAATGTGTTCTGCTACTTTGCAGAAGACCAACAGTTGAGTGTTTAGTGCAGAAATGTCACGGAACCTCCTTGCTCAGACCCTGACCGGTCCTCCAGGACACGGCAGGAGGATGCTGCTTGGAAAGGTCGCTTAACTGGAAAGAGGGCTTGTGGGTTAGACACGGAGGAGGTCAGGCTCTGCCTGAGACCACGGAATGGCTGGGAGGTGTTGCCTGGAGGTGCCTAGATAGCAAATGTGCCTCCTGGTCACGGACAGAGCCCGACCTGCGTAGATTCCAAATATGTAAGCCATGGCTGGTGAGCGGGCTGAAGGTAGCCGGAGTGAACAAAATATAGGACTCTCAAGAGTTTGGAGTTCTCAAAGATGAGAAATCTTTGCCTTCCCGAGCCGAGCCCAAGGACCTGCCGGGATCTTAGCACCTAATTTCTGTGCAGAGGAGAGAAGACAGGATGCTTTAAAGTGTCTGCATTCTGTCTCTGGAAGTTTTAGTTCCAAACTTAAGGGGGAGCAGGAGTGGTTCACAAAACCATCCATAGAGCTCTGAAGGACTTCTCTAGGAAGCAACATGTGTGGTGAGAATTTGCCTGCCTCCCCTTCTTTTTAGTGTATTTCCTTGATCACACATGACGCTGTTGGACTCTAAGGAGTATTATTGAAGCCAAGCTTATTTAAAGTCATTGACTGATTTCTCCTCACTTGCCGGCAGAAACCCTCTGTAGCATCTATTGAAAGAAACTCACAACCGGGGTTAGATTTCACAGTAGTACAGCATTGCTGCTTTTACACACAGTAGTGATTTAAGAGTGATCTGACTTACACATATGCCTAAGGTAGAGCTGTTGGGTTTGTCATAATAATGAACCAAGCACTTATGCGGCTGACTTGATATTGATTGTGTTTATTCACAAAATTCCCAAGACTCACCAAGTCTAAGGTAGCTACGGCAACAGAGCCAATTAGGGAAACGTGGATTTGTCTTTGTTTTCATAGGAGGCTCCTTATCTTACATTCTGGTGTTTCCTGCTAGACTTTTTAATATCATAATTTGCTATTACAGAAATGGGTTAATGCACAGATAGAACCAAATTGGGAAGATAGGCTTACCTGTTATAGAAAATTTCCACTTTTGAACCAAAGGTATACTTATTCTTTATTTAGCAGATGTTTGCCTGAAAAGTTGTGTATGGAATTGAATTTTTTGTTTGTTGAATTTTTTTTCCCTTACATAAGGAAGCTGGGTTTAATCTCTGTAGAATGAAAACTCATTCTATAATTAAGATGTGTGGTCAATCCTGTTTTCCCATATTGTGTTTACGGGTGATTGTAAGAAAAGTATCTGAATCAAGTTTCAGCTTGAAATGTGAGATGTTATGTTTATTCCTTGAAATGTCTACCTGGGGATTACTTTCTCCAGTAAAATCGGGTTTACTTTCTCCATGTCAAATCAGGTCATGGAAGAGAATTGTATGATGGATGGAGAAGAGCTTGTTGACCAAGATGGATTAGGATAGGATTCTGCAACCATCAGGCAATTCCCAGGTCACTTGGTCTACGTGAGAAGCCAAAGGAGGAAGCTCCATGGAAATATCTACAGGGAAAAAAGACACTATGGATGTTTCAAATTGCTCACATTTCGGTAGTTTGAGGGGATCGTATGTCAATATCACATTAATATATCTTAAATTGAATGATACTTAAAACTTTTTCCTCAAACTGTTTTCATGTCTGTTATCATGTTTTGTCTCTTGTCCACCCTTTGAAGAAAACAGAATGAGCATTGTTACCTCCATCTTGCAACAAGGCAGCTGAGTTTCAGTGATTTGCCCAAGGTAGAGCTGGAACTTGAAGCCAGTATTTAAATCTTCAGTTCAGCTTCTTTTCCCAGGGATAGGATGATGCACTAGAGGCCACAGGCACTAACATCTTCATTGGTCTGCAGTGCTGCATTGTGGAGAGAACAAAGCTCTTGGGCTCGGTATGTATAACCTAGTTGTGGTCTGCGGGGATGGTAAAGCACTTTGCTGGTAGTTGCCAGTGTAACCTTCTTGACCCCAGCTTACTCATCCTCTTCCCTGTCAGCACTGATGCTGCTTTGCTCCTAGGGAACCAGGCTTTTCTTTCTAGTTATTCTGTTCTCCCTTCTTCCACTGTGGCCAAACATGCTGCTGAAAGGATCCTCTGTCATTCCAGCTACTCAATTTAAAGTGAAGGATGATGAGGTCCAGATGATCTTAAAGCCAATATATTAGGCCAATGACAGTTATCAGTAGCACAGTGAGTCAGAAATGGGGTACCGTAATGCCATGTGCCACAGCTGGGTCAATAGGGTCAGAATCTTGATAAGCTTGGCTTTAGACAAATTAAATAGCATTGGCGAGAGAACCTTAAGGATTAAAAAGGTAGGACAATGACAAGTTAATTATTGAGGATCAGGGGATGTACAAAATGGAAAGATAATTAAGACACAAACAAGGGACAGAGTTTTCCTTTTCCCCTCATCAATCAAAGAATCACTAATTGGTTTTTATTTTTATTTTTAATTTATTTTTTAAGTTTATTTATTTACTTATTGTGAAAGTGTGTGAGAGAGAGTTAGAGAGAGAGAGAGCAAGAGCAAGTGGGGGAGGGACAGAGAGAGAGGATCCCAAGCAGGCTCCGTGTTGTCAGCACAGGGCTGGATGTGGGCAGGGCTGGATGTGAGGCTCCATCTCACGAGCCATGAGATCATGACCTTGAGCTGAAAAACCAAGAGTATGACGCTTAACCTACTGAGCTACCCAGACACCCCGCTAACAGGTTTTTAAAAGATGAGATGATAATTGGGAAGCAAGTCGACCTGAAGCTCTGAGACTCGTCACTTGTAAATGCTGATCTATTTTTTTTTTAATGAAATTAACTCTGAAAACCTAAAATATAGCAGAAGTGAGAATGCAGGTAATTATTACTATTATTAAAATGATACATGGAATAAGTAGCCAAAATTGGCCAGGTCTGAACAAAATACACATTTAGACATGGATAGACCATGCAATTTCATTGAAAATCTTACAGTATAAAATGGAGACTCTGAGCATTCTTTTTCACACTCTTAAACAGTTATTTACATTCGCTTCACTGCAGCAAATATTTATTGAACACCTCCTCTCCATGCCTACCATTATTAGTAATTATATGGCAGACAAAGGAAGCTAAAACACCAGTGTTTGCATGCAAAGGACCGAATCTCATTTGAGGTGGCAAGACTTACGGACGTGATGATTTGTGCCAGAGAAGTTGGGAGAAGGATGGGAAGAGATTGGGCCAGGCATTTTTGTGACAGCAGTTAGTAAACAGGATGTGGGGGGAAGGCGGCAGGGTTTAGATACCTGGGTAGGGAAGGAGGGAGTGTTCTGGCTAGTGCAGTGTTGTGAGCAAAACTTAGGAACCTGGAATGAGGATGGCAGGTAAGAGGGCAATATACTCGGCTGGTGATGGTTTGTAGGGGAGTTAGTGGTGTGGGTTGTCTTATAGATATGGAATTTGGCGGTTGTAAACTTCGTGACATTAAAGGATGCGTTGGGCAAAAGGGGGCAACATGAAGTTTGACAATTCACAAGTTCAGAAACTAGGCTCACGTAGGCAGGTTAATTGTCCTCTGTAAACCTGTCACTTTCTCAGCTAATAAAAAATGGAGATAATGATAGATTAGGTTGTTGTTAGGATTAAATAAGGTAATTTACATAAGGCACTCACAACACCTGGCATGTAGCATCCTCCAAATGGTGGCCATTTTTGATTGGTTATTGTCATTTTTATTGTTAAGAATAAGCCATCTGGATTGTGTAAAATGGATTGGAGAGAAGAGAGTTTGAACAGGATCATCGGTTGAAAGGCAATTAAAATAGTAACAGTCCAGTGAGGTGATGAGAAGGCCAATTCCAAGAGACATTATGGGGGAAGGATCCACAGAAGTTGTGAAATCTAGACTATAGAGAAGAGTTCAGGATGACACCAAAGTTTAGGTGAAGAAGACGGTGCGTTTGAGGTGGTATCCAAGTTTCTTCCAGGGGACAGTGAAAATCTAAGATGAGGCAGCTTTCTTCCCCAAACTCTATACCAGCTACTTACGGTATTTGTGTTTATCCCAAGAAAAGGAAAATATCAGGGAGATTGTTACCAGCTTTTTGGCATTCTCTATAGGCCTCCTGTATCTTGAGTACTCTTAGGGCAATGTTCATGTTCCTTACATACTACCCATGGAACTCATTTCCTTTGGAAAAAAGGAAGTTTGCCAGTGATAAGAATGTTTTAACATGCTGGTTCCCTTCTGTGTCTACATGTTGGTAACACACAAAATCAGCAGTAGACATTTCAGTTGGAAATGGTGTTGAAAAAGCGTTTAAAAAAATCCTGGTTATTAAATCTAGCAAGACGGCTAAATCTGTATCTTCTTATGTTGTCTTTCATTTGTCTTTGTAACTTGACTGTGCCTCGACTTGACAAAGAAACAGGTTCTGGACTGTATCTATTTAAGATCAAAGACAATGGTTGACAGAACAGCTTATCTGCCCACTGGTGGCAGAAATGCAGTAAATTGTTCAGCGGACTGCCGAGCCATGAGGATACCCCGATAGCAAATGATAGACAAAGTGCTACTGATTTGCTCTGAAAGGCATGCTTTTCAAGCTATTATTAGAAGCCAATACCACTATCAGCAATTTGGTTAGAGTTTATTTACCTGAATTAATGTGCATGGATGGATATAGTAGAAAGAAGGAGCAGCCATGGTGTGAAAGAAAAGTTAGAGAAATATTCTTTTGTATGTTAAATGTTCTTGAATTGAGTTCATTTAAGATAACGAAGACACAGAGTACTAATTAGCAATTAAATTTCTCCACCCTCTCCTTCCCCAGAAAAGTAGGCTCTGGACATTCCTCTGTTTGTTCAGTCAATATTTACTGAGCATTCCCTCTGTGCCAGGCACTTTGCCAGGGAGGGGGTACATGTCGAGGAAAAAAAGAAAAGGCCTACAGCCTGTGATAGATAATCACAGATGATTATTTAGTTTTAGAAATATTGCCATTGTGTTGACAACGGTCAGCCTTTTCTTATTTATTCACTAACGTCATGCAGCTCTCAGTGGAGGACACCATACTCATGGGAGTGGCTGTCTGAACTTGTGCTTTGAAAGATGGAGAAAGGCCTAGAACTTGAAGGTCATTTACCAATTTATCTGAGTTGCAGGCATGTTCCCTGCTGTCATTCTTAATAGGCTGTCTTCTCTGCTTCTTTTAAAGTTCGGGCATCGCTTTGAATAGTGGGGAGAAGGAACATATGGCTGCAATACACAGACATAGAATAGGCTTGCAGTTCACCCCCATTTTTTCTCTAGTTGGATTTAGAAAGCAGGTGTCTGACACTTAATTACAGAAGGAAAGTCTTTGAGAGCAATGGCAGAATTCCCTTCGCACAAATTCTAAAGCTCGAGATCTAGCTGGAAATAAAACCTTAAAGGAATATTCTGTTTGGGAAAGGCAATTGAGGCTATGTTAAATCTCTATGGTTTGACTCCCCAAATCTGATTTGTGTATAAAATTCTCCTCTCAGTCTGCATGACTCTAGAACATATAAATAAAATGTGAAACATCTATCCAGTCATTAGAGTGCCTTGCCTACTTGATGGGACAGTTGTTGGAACATGAAAACATTTGCATTTTAATTCTATGCCCTATAGATAAAATATAAAAATGGATTCATGGAAGTAGAAGGGATTTATAAGATTATTTTGTTTAACTCTTCATTTTATCAAAGGAAAAACTGAGGCCATTTGCACAATATCCCATAGCAAGTTCTAGTAGCAAGAAAGCTAGGATTCAGGAATTGTTTTTCTCCTTCTAGTCCATATCCCTCTAAATAATACTGTCATTCATGATGGCCTGTTTTTTTCAGGTTTTTATCCAGAAGCATGGGATCATGTAGACCAAGTTTTTAGGCCACACCCTACATTGTCTGGGATGTTTAGTAAGATTTCATTGAATGGCAAAAATATTTGTTCAGAAGAGGGCAGCTCTTTGAATAGATCGGAGTGTTCTTTAGCTTTTACATATGTTTCATAGTTCAAGTTGTACAAAGACGTAGTTTCATCAATGGTGAACATTCTTGTTTACAGTGCTCCTATATTTTTGTCTTTTTTTTTTAATTTTATTTTTTACATTTATTTATTTATTTTTTGAGAAACAGACAGCACAAGCGGGAGATGGGCAGAGAGAGAAGGAGACACAGAATCCAAAGCAGGCTTCAGGCTCCGAGCTGTCAGCACAGAGCCCGATGAAGGGCTTGAACTCACAAACTGTGAGATCATGACCTGAGCTGAAGTTGGACACTCAACCGACTGAACCACCCAGGCGCCCCCTATATTTTTGTCTTAAGGGAGGCAGCAAGCCAGATACTATTACTAAATGTATTACCTGGCTACGAAGTGGGATTCTTTAGGGGTCATCTAAAGTATGATGATAACTGATGTTCAGAATGTTGACATGTCTTGGCACATGCTAGTCCCCCTTTTTCAAGTATCTTTCCCATATTCTCTCCTTTTAAAATGATGCTAGCTCCCTGTATGTCATTTAATATTTTAATAAAATTGTTGCAGACTCTCATCCCACATAGAGGGAAACTTACCATCCCTCTCACTATCTCTGAAGATGCTTGAGGGGGTGTAGTGACTTCTATTTCTCCTAGTCACCTCTGGCTTCAGTTTTCTTCTGTTGCTAAATTTATGATCCTTGATATGTGCTGGTCCTTTTCTGCACATGGCACCTCATGACTTCTTCTCATTCCTGTAGTCTCCCAAAGTACTGTGGATTCAAGATTTCTGTGTGACAAATTGTCCCTAACGTGGTGGCAATCAATGGTTATAATTTCATCCCACTTGTGTGCATTAGGAATTTGGGAGTAGCTTAGCTGGCTGGTTCTGGCTCAAGGTCTCTTAAGCAGTTATGGTCAAGATGCTACAATTGTCTGAAGGCTTGAGTGGGGCTGGGAAGATGACTTCAAAGGTGACTCATTCATGTGGTGCTGGTGGTTTGTCAGGAAGCCTCAGCTCCGAATCTGGGGATTCCTCTTTCTTCATGTAGAAAAATTCAGCCTTCTGTTTTCTCTTCACCTGTCTAGATCATGCTGTAAAGACTTGACCTTTTCTTGGTCTCAGAAAGACCTACAGACTAAACAGGGAAGCTTTGAGCTTCTTAAGGGGAGACGGACCAATGAAAACTTACTTTTTATACTTTATGTGTGCACATTATGTGCTTAACCCAAATACTTTAATGATTACACATGAAAGAAAGAAAAAAATTCAACTTTTATAAAGATTACGTTTTTATTCTAGAATTTTCATTCTTAGGTTTAATTTCCTAGAACATCTACAGCATCTGAGAGATTTCTGATGATGGAAAAAGAAAGAGCCCAAACAGCAAAGTAGATTAAAAAAACCCCGAAACTCATAAATTTTGGGGGGGGGATTAGTAGTTTTGCTATAGTTTTAGTTTTAATGAGAGTGTGAGTAGTTTTTAAAAAAATGCAACAAATCTTAATCTAACGATAATGTGTATTCAGGAAATGTTGCTAATTTAAAATGTATTTCATTTTCTTAAAAAGTTTTTTTTCTTAAAAACACCAATTTACATTAACTCTTTTACCATGTCTACTCCTTAGTTTTTGAAACATCAAGGGTTTGCCTTTAATTTTTATGGTTGTTACCGAGAAAAGAAATCATTTAAGTGTTTTAAAGAGGAATTTTAAATGAAAATCATTTACATACTTAAAAAACCTCTTTTTAAAAGTTTATTTATTTATTTTGAGAGAGAGAACAAGCAGGGGAGGGGCAGAGGATCTGAAGTGGGCTCTGTGCTGACAGCAGAGAGCCTGATGAGGGGCTCGAACCCACAAACTGTGGGATCATGACCTGAGCCGTAGTCAGACGCTTAACCGACTGAGCCACCCAGGCGCCCCTACTTTAAAAAACTCTTGCATGGAACTGGTATTCAGTGTTTTATGATGATGTCTTATAAGTTTTAAACCATAGTTGAAAGATCTCTGAATGTAATGTAAATAAATGTAAGGTTTACTTTCTGTATCTTGGACATATTGCCATTTTGGTAGTCATTTGCTTATGTGATTAATAGAGGAATTTGGGGAGAATATTGCAAATGTGACTTCAAGGGTAATTTTTTTTCAAATAGGCATTAAAGAAACAATGAACTTAGTCCTTGAACTCTGTGTGCCTTTTCTAGAGAGCTTCAAGTTAAATCAGCTGCAAAATTCAGCAGGGAAAAATGAACTGGGTTATCCAGTTCTCAAAGGTACAAAGAACTAGAACAGCCATCTCTTCCATACCATCTCTGAGCACCACGCCAAGGAGATGATTTTAACTTCTGACTTTACTTAAAGGGGCTTATTTACAAAATACATTTACATGACAGTTTGATATGCTTTATTTTTCTGCAGGACTCAATTACTGGAATTGTCAACTCTGCCAATTTATGTGCACATTTCTCTTCCACTATGAGCAGACCAATTGTATTGCACATTTGTCTGGCATTCTGTGGCCTTCTACTTCTCAACGTTGCCACACAATGTGTGGCCTTCCCCAAAATGGGAAGAAGGGAGATAGCACATGGTCTTGCAGAAACAGGGCAGCCAGAGAGGATGAACACAGATGACCCAGAAAATGACTCTGTTACTTCAAAGTGCACTCCCCAGTTGGTAGTCTCTGAAGATCCAATGATAGTGTTAGCGGGGCCATCAGCAACATCTTTAAATAAAGTATTTCCTATTAACAAAGAAGCTCATCCAGTAGGAACTGGGCTTATGCAGCCTAATAGTCCTGACATTTACACTGCTACTGAGACAGTGATCCCCGTGGAGGAGGAAGTGTTTGGGTCCAGCCAGCCAGAGAGGGTGTCTCCTGAAAGCCGACTCTCCAAGGCCATGCTAACCAACCCTACCGCTGCAACCGCACCTCTGAATATGGATGAGAAGGAGGAACTCTTCAGTAGTACCCTCATTCAGCCCATTGCGGAAGGGACCACAGAAGCAACACTGGGTTTTCTGAAGCATGTGGATCATCAGTTGTTTGCAACTGAAAGTCAGGAAAGAGTTAGTCTGGGACATTTCCCTTCCTCCGATGTGAATACTAAAGAAATGCTGACCACCAGTCCAAGGACAGAGAAGTTTGAAGCCGATGCAGAACATAGGGCAAGTTTTTCCCCTGGTGCTGAGCCCGCAGCAGGCATGGCGCCTGGAAGCCCCATGCCTGATAGGGAGAAGCCTTTGCAGATGACAGCTGATCATACCCAGACTACTGCCACCAAGCACTGGCTCACAACCTCTGAGTACACCCTGAGTGTTGAGCCAGAAACTGACAGGCCGCTGGGAGCCCAAGGAGTCACAGTGAGTGTCAGCACTGCTGTTCCAGCTGCCTCTGTCATAAGTGATGAGTGGGATGACACTAAATTAGAGAGTGTAAGCCAGATAAAGATCCCAAAGCTTGGAGACAATATGGAGACCCAGGTGGGAATGGCAACGTCTCAGACAGCCCGAGTAACAGATAACGATGCTATGGAAGGTATGGAAGAGGGTGAACCTTTGACAGAGGTTGCAGATGTGGCTCTGGGGCTGCCAGAAGGGGAAACCCACATGGGGACAGCCCTGCTAATGGCACCCGGGGAGGAGCGATCGTCTGCCTTCACGGATCAAAGTTCCTTTACTCCCACGAGTTTGATGGAAGATATGAAAGTCTCTGTTGTAACCCTCTTCCAAGATACTGCAGACTTCATGGAATCCACTAAGGAGAATGATGCTATGTTTTTCATAGAGACCACTGTCTCCATCTCGGAATATGAATCTGAGGCGCATCAACTATTGGGACATACATTGAAAGGTAAAAGAAAGAAAGAAAGAACAAAAATAAACTTTGGGAAGGTTTTGATTTGAATTTCTTATTTTTTAAAATTGGTACAAATGACATATAGCGTTGTACTACTTCTAGGTCTCATTTTATGTTTTTTTTGAGTGAGAATTTAGAAGTTCTCTAAGTTTTGATGAAAAGCAGAAGTAAACAAATACAAAATGTATTTTATGTAGAAATTAGACCCAAATACAACCTCTGCATGTAGGCCATTCAACAGGAAACAATTTGTCCCCACCCCTATCATTTGGCAATTTTGGGGACATTTTTGGTTGTCATAACAGACAGGTGCCAGGATATCCAGTGGGCCAAAGAGGCTTGTGAACATCCTACAGCACGTAGGATAGCCTCCCAACCACAAAGACTTTTCTGATCCAGAGTGTCTGTAGTGCTGAGAAACCCTGAAATAGACTGATAGTTTTCACACATGTCATTATGAAAATGTATAACTATTCAGGAAAATGTTAAAGAACTAGCTATATGTTTAAATGGTATAATAAACAATATAGGATATTATTTACATATAGGTGTAAAAAATACTCACATACCTGATAATTTCTTACCAAAAGCTTTCGGTAATATTTATCTTAACAGCATTAACCACCTGAGTTCTTTGATTTTGTTTTCCCAAAAAGAAATTCCTCTAGAAATAAGAAAAAACCCCAATACTGATGAATTCTCTCTGTTGGCTTAATACTGTACTATTTCCTCTTGGTCTTTATATCTGTGACTGTTATGAGCTGATGAGCCTTACATTTGTTGCTGACGGATAATGTTTTTCTTTTATTATGTGTAGTTGGTCAGATAACAGCATGAGGAAGGATAGACTTAGTATACATGCTTATGCTCATTCCAAATTGTTTTGGAATATGTTCATCTTGTTATATCAGCTCAGTAGCTCCGTTAATGGAAATTTCAAATTAGTAATATGTTTTATAAAGTGTTGAGATTGAATTAAAATGGTAAGATTGAATTTTACGTGTCCAGTTCAGTTTTTAAGGACCGAAAGACTTAGTATACTGTACATTTTCGTAGAAGCTTCCAGAAAATGTTTTGTAAGTTGGTTGTTAAATTCCATTGAGAGAGTTGGGTCTCCATTACCATGAAGATATTAGATGTGACTGAATAAGAAGTTTACTTCAGTTTTCCATAACAGTTTAAGATATTCCTGGAGCATTAAGTCATATAGTTCCAGATTATTCATTGCATAATTGAATCTCTGATACTTATGTATTAGAATTGCATAGCTTGTATTAATACAGCCTAAAATGTAAAATGAATTTGATGATTATATGGTTCTTATTTTGATTATTGAATATGCTCCTTTGTCACTTAACTCACTTTCTACCTAATGTGACAGGCATAGTTAGCACAGTGGTTAAGAGCACTAACTATGTAGGCTTCTCTCAACCTAAATTGTAAAGTGGGTAATAATAGCTGATATATTGGAGTATGTGCTAAGTTTTACACGTGTTATCTAATTTAATCTTGGTAACAACTCTATGCGGTAGATACTGCTGTTATTTCCAATTTACAGCTGAGGAAACTCAAGGCCCAGAGATGCTAAGGAATTTGTTCAAGGTCACACAGCTAGTAGAGGCTGAGCCAGAATTCAGACCCAGGCAAATTGACTCTAAAGCCTGCATTCTTGACTGCTATGATGTATGGCTTCCATGGAATGGTATTAGTACCTATCTCCCTTTAGTACATTTTAGAAGATAAAATAAGATAATGCTTACAATATAATATACTTAACAGTGCATGTATGTAGCATATAATAGAAACCCAGTAAACATGAGTTACTGTAATTATTATTCCTTTATTCAAAATGCTAACTTCTTTTTCCCCTTCAGAAGTGCAAATGTGAAAATTAATAGATATAAATGCTTCTGAGAATTTTTTTAAATTATTTTTAATCTTTATTTATTTTTGAGAGAGAGACAGTGTGTGAGCAGGGGAGGAGCAGAGAGACAGGGAGACACAGAGTCCGAAGCAGGCTCCAGACTCTGAGCTGGCAGCATAGAGCCCGATGCGGGGCTTGAACTCATGAACCGCGAGATCATGACCTGAGCCAAAGTCGGACACTCAACTGACTGAGCCACCCAGGCACCCCGAGAATTTTTGAATATAACTTAGTTCTGTATAATTTGTTTCTTCACAGACTGGTTATGTTGATATTCATAAAAGGGAGCTCAGCTGTTGACCTTCCAATTTTGTTTTGTATTTTATTTTATGTTTTTTATGTTACTGTATTTATCTCTGTCTCAGATTGATTCATCGCTCCTGAAAGCAGCAACACTGAAAACATTTATTTACTGGCATTTTGTATCTGAGCAATCCATTTGCTTTCCCATACCCTGAAATAGATATTTTCTTTTCTTTTTTTTCAGTTTATTATAGAGTGACTTTTTAAGGCAGGGAATTTGTCTATTTTAAAATGTTGTATCTCCCCCCTTTAAGACATCCTCACTCAAGAGATGACAACAGCTGTTCAAGAAACAGAAGCCACTTTGTCACTGGTGACACAAGAGCAGCAGGTTTCTACCCTCGAGGTTACCAGAGAAAATGGTAAGATTGAGGAAGGAGAAGAGCCCCCCTCCACCACATCTGGTGTTCCTGCCGTTACTCAGCTGTCGAGGAGATGGGAGCCTCTGGCCACGACACTTTCCACTGCGGCCACGCCTCTGTCTTTTGAAGTTACTTCTGCTCTGGAAGGTTTGTAAGGGAGGGAGAATTTTGGGGGTGGATCTTTTCTGAGTTAATAAGGAATAGAATGAGTGAGGCAGATGTACCCCCATTTGCCTCCACTAACCTAGAGAATGAACAGAAAATGCAGGTGAACGCTCTGTTGTCTGGGGAGATGTGGCAAAGCCTAAAAGGATGAGGGGTTAGTTCCCAAAGCAAAGTCTCCTGGTGGCTCATCACTGGGGCCTGTGAAGGCCAGGCTTCCTGAGAACTCTCTCCTTGTTTGACAGGTCTGGCTGCTAGGAGCCAGGGGGTGGAGTGAAAACAGTGAGGACCAGGGTTTGAATCCCAGCTTTGGCCCTCACTAGTATTGTGGCCCCAAGCAGGTTTGTTAATGTCTCTAAGCCTGGTTTGTGCATCTTTAAATAATGTCTACCTATCTTTAAAAAAAAAAAATTTAATGTTTATTTGTTTTTGAGAGAGAGAGAGACAGAGCATGAGCAGGAGAGGGGAAGAGTGAGAGAGGGAGACACAGAATCCAAAGCAGGCTCCAGGCTCTGAGCTGTCAGCACAGAGCCTGATGCAGGGCTTGAATTCATGGACTGTGAGATCATGACTTGAGCTGAAGTCGAATGCTTAACCAGCTGAGCCACCCAAAAGATGCCCCTGCCTATCTTTTATGTTAATTTAATTTAATTTATTTTTGAAGCTAATTTTTCTATTTTGAGAGGGAGAGAGAGAGTACATGTGTGCGAGTGGGGGAGAGGCAGAGAGAGACAGAAAGAGAGAATCCCAAGCAGTTTCCATGCTCGGCACGGAGACCATGACCTGAGCTGAAATCAAGAGTCAGTCACTCAACTGAGCCGCTCAGGCACCATGCCTACCTATCTTATAGGTTATTTTAAGGATTTGAAATAATGTATACAAAGCGCTTTCTATAAAGGAGGCCCTCAAATGCTCTGATATCTTAAGGACAGCAAAGTTTTCAAATCTTGGTGATTATCGGAATTGCCTGGGGATTACAAAAATTATTATTTAATTATTTTTGGACCTCATGTCTCTGTCTCATTATTTGTTGGTCTAAGTAAATAGGCTTAATTTATTAGCTGAGTTTTTTTTTTTTTTTTAAATAATGTAATAAATATCTCCTAATCCTGTCTCTCCAAAAAACCCGTAGGGCCTGGTTAGTAACCTACATGTAATCCTATATCTCAACTTCCTCCTCTGACTGGTAACTGTCATCCTGAATCTTGTGTTCCTCATTTCCTTGAATTCCTTTTAGTTTAGTTTTATTAAATGCATAAAATTATGCATTTAAACATTTCAGTAGTTTTTAACTTTATAAAAACAACATTGTGCTGGAGATAACCTTTTTGGGACTTACTTGTTTTACTTAATAATCTATGGCTAAAATTTACCTAATGTGGTTCTTTTGTTTTGACTGTTTATGTTTCATTATGAAAATAGATCGCAATTTATGCATCTAATCTTTATCCAGTCTCTTCTAGCAATTTGCATTTGGGTCATTTCCAGGTTTGGCTATTGTGAACACTGATTGCTGCCATATGCATATTCTCTTGCATATTCTCCATTGTACATGTACAGAGTTTCTCTTGGTTATATTAGCAAGGAACTGAATCGCTGGGCTCTAGGTATGAATGTTTGACTTTAGGGGGCAATGCCTAATTGTTTTCCAAAGTGGTTGCACCAATGTATACTCTTAACAGCCATGGATGTGAGAGCCTGTGAATCCATATCCTGGGAGTTAAAAAAAATAGTTTTCGGTCTTCACCACCAAGGAGATTCTGATTCAGTAAGTTGAGATATGTGGAAAGCATGAACATCGATTTTTAAAAAACTACCTCAGAGATCCTGATGATCTACCAGACGTGCAAAATAATACTATTCAAGGGTTTTTTATATAGGGGAAAACCTGGAGCTAAACCTGGCTGCTTTGAAATTGAGCATATCCTAGACACATACTCTTACTATTTGGCTTAATTTTTAAAAGTAGTTCTTGGCATGGGGCACCTGGGTGGCTCAGTCGGTTGAGCGTCCGACCTCGGCTCGGGTTGTGGTCTTCCAGTCTTGCGGTCCGTGGGTTTGAGCCCCGCATTGGACTCTGTGCTGACAGCTCAGAGACTGGAGCCTACTTTGGATTCTGTGTCTCCCTCTCTGTCTCTGCTCCTCCCCCATTCATGCTCTGTCTCTCTCTGTCTCAAAGGTAAATAATCGTTAAAAAAAATTAAAATGAAAATGTAGTTCTTGGCATATATTTTAATAATTTTTAAAACATATTTTATTAATGTTTATTTATTTTTGAGAGAGAGAGAGAGAGAGAGAGAGAGAGTGTGAGCGAAGAAGGGGTGGAGACAGAAGAAGACAGAATCCCAAGCAGGCTCTGCACTGTCTGCACAGAGCCCCATGCAGGGCTTGAACTCATCAACTGTGAGATCATGACTTGAGCCAAAACCAAGAGTTGGATATTTAACTGACTGAGCCACCCGGGCACCCTTAATAATTTTTTGTTAAATTTTCTATCTTTTCCATCGTTCTATCTAAAATTCTGCAAAATCCATAGTATTGTCAATGGAATGAGTGGGGTATTAAAATTTAAAAAGAAAGTTCTGATTTGAGACAATACATTTTCCTGGAAGGTAAAGTGTCTGCCTTGCATAGCTGGATTGATGCACTATGGGAAGAGGGAGCTGGCCTAAGTGCCAAACTTACTGTATATAAGATACTGGTTTCATTAATCATTTGTTACTTAAAAAGAAAAAAATACATGTATACATTTCCCCTAATGATCATCTTTGGGTCAAGTCCTATCTCTTGTGTTTGACAGATCTAATGGACACCATCACAGGGCCAAATGAGGAATTGTTCACACCAGTTATGGGCTCTCCAGTGACTCCGCCTGGAATATTGGAGGAAGCACCCAGCATTTTCCCAGCACTTTCTGATTCTGAGGCACCCTTTGAGACAAGAACCATTGTTCCATCCATTAGCCGTGTTAATACAGCTGCCTCATTTGGCCTGGAACAACTTGAATCTGAAGGTACCCATACATTGAAGAGAATCTTTTCTGTGACTCATTGAGTCACTGAGCAAATGTTGTTTTGAAGATTAAGGAGAATGTATTCCGTATGCAGTGTAGATCAGGGGTCAGTAAACTATGGCCTGGCCAAATCTGACCTGCCATCTATTTTTGTATGACCTGCAAGTTAAGAATGATCTTTACATTTTGAAATGATTGAAAAAAAATTAAAATGAGAATAATGTTTTGTGACATGTAAAAGTTAAATAAAATTCAGATTTCAGTATTCCTAAATAAAGCTGTATTGGGACCCAGCTACACTTGTTCATTTACATACTGTCTGTGGCTACTTTTGTGCCAGATTAGCAGGGTTGAGTAGTTGTGACAGAGACTGAATGCCCACAAAGTATAAAACATTTATGATATGGCCCTTTACTGAAAAAGCTTGCTGGCCCCTGGTCTAGATCAATCGTTCTTAACTGTAGATGAACATTAGGATCACTTGGGGGAACTTTGAAAAAATCCTCATGCCTGATTCCTCCCCGTGATTCTGATTCAGTTGGTGTAGGATACGATCTGGTGTCCACATTTTGAAAGAGTGATTTAGATGATTTAAAATCTGCCAGCTGGATTGAGGATATTTGTTTATAAGGAAAATCCAAGTTTCCCCACCAGATTTTCTTAGGTAGAAGTTTTAATGTGGGTTGTATTTTCACAGCACTGCTCTGGTTGTTAGTGCTGGGTTTTTCTTCTTTATGACCATCTCTGGGATGTTCATAGGATGCTGTACTATTTGGAGATGGGTAGTCTCTTTACCTGTTAAGACTGAGAAATTCATGCCAAATTATACTTTCCAAGACACTGGCTTTGAGCGTGAAAAAGATGCTCAGAGCACAGCTGTACACCCACAAACAAGAAGACTAGAAATATGATGAGAGGTCATTTAATTAATCAGCGTTTTGGCAGGCAAACAGCTTTTGGTTGGAAGTGCAGAATATCCAGAGATTTGTAATGCTGAGTTTCTAATCTAGAAGACAGGTAAGCTTTTGGGAACTAAATTATCTGTGGGTTTGATGCAGTAAAGACATAGGATGTGGTGTTATTTAATATTTTGTCTGCTGTATAGCAGGGAAGGTGGTTCATCCAGGTTTGCAGCAGACTCCCTCACAGACTTTCAGGGTAACACTGGCAGTTTTCTGGCAGAGAAACATGACGTTTTAGGAGTAGTGTGGAGAACTCCATAGTAGAAGGCTGGTTTAAGAAATGGATCAAAGCAAGCTCAGAGGCTGATAGCTCTTGCACTCCACATTGAGATAAAAACCGTATGACTTTGAGATTAATCTCATATTAGCTGTCTGCTCTCCTTGACGCCATCTGGAAAAAGCAGGTTTCCCCAAATTAACCTGCGTTAGAGATGACAGCTTTACCCGGCAGGGCTCATTAAATCAGAGGGAAAAAAATATATTTGTGAGTAATCCATACTTGTGAAACTGCAATAATTTTCTAAATTTAGTAGATGATGGCAGTTGCGTTGAAATATGTGAGAATTTTCTTGACTTGCCTAAGATGTCCTGGAGTTTTAGTGCTTTTCTTCTACACAATTCAATTCCAGCTTCTTTTTGAGAATATATTTTTTCGGTTTTTGATCTAAATTATGATCCTTGTCAAGGCTTATGGAAGACCTTTTTGGTTTAAAAATACTCTGTCAGCTACATTGTTGGGCTTGAGATAGGGTTTTGAATAAGCACACCTTTTCTTCTAGAACCCAAGAAGTGCACAATGTATGTTTAATTAGTGTACCTTAATAACATCACAATTAGTTTTATGTTGGTGCATCTACTTCTCTGGAAGCTGAAGTGACTACACTTACTTAAACAGATAAACCTACTAGATTTCTGTATGTGTTGGAGGCCTGCGGTTTCAAGGTATGTTTTTCCGCCTTGTCTTTGAGACCTTTGGGTGAAGGATTTTAATTCTATCATAGGGTTATACCCAGAGGAAGATAATGTATTCTTTAAAAAAGCATTTTTTAAAAAATGTTTATTTATTTTTGCGAGACAGAACGCGAGTGGGAGAGGGGCGAAGAGAGAGGGACACAGAATCCAAAGCAGGCTCCAGGCTGTGAGCTATCAGCACAGAGCCTGATGTGGGGCTCGAACCCATGAACTGTGAGATCATGACCTGAGCTGAAGTCACACGCTCAACTGACTGAGCTACCCGGGCACCCTGAAGATAATTTATTTTTACTAGAACAGAGGGTTGTGTGCTACATCAAGTTACCTACCTTTCAAGTTTTAATCTCCGTGATGTGTTGACAAATGACATACAATTTTCCAGTTTAAAGATGTGTTTATTTAATTATATTATTAAATTTTTATATGCTATTTTAGTATCTTCTTTCCCACTAGGGGACAGAAGCATTTCTCCAGAGAATGGAGTATTTTTCTCAATGGGATATGGGCAAGACATGCCATTATTAGATACCAGACACCCAAGGAGCAACAACCTTTGTGGAAATTTCTGAATGTTTATCCTTTAGGGGATAATTAGGGGCTCAAACAAACCTCAAATTGTATCTACTTGGCCCCCTGTCTTCTTTGTCTCCTCCTTTACGGCTCTACAGCATAGTCACTGACTGTCTTAGTTTTCTAGGGCTGTCATAACAAAATACCACAAACTGGATGGCTTAAAACAACAAAACTTTATTCTCTTGTAGTTTTGGAGCCTGGAAGTCTGAAATCAAGGTATAGGCAGGGTCATGTTCCTTCCAGTGCCTCTAGATGGGTAATCAGCCCTTGCTTCTTCTAGTTTCTGATGAGGCATTCCGTGGCTTATGGCAACATGATTGCAACCCCTGCCTCCATGTTCACGTGGCTGTTATACCTAAGTGTGACTGTGCCCAAATTTCCCTCATCTTACAAGGACACCAGCCACTGGATTAGGACTCACTCTAATAACTTCATCTTATGTTGATTGTATCTGCCAATAACCTATTTTCAAATAAGGTCACATTCACAAGTATGGCGGGTTTTGAATGTGTGTGTGTGTGTGTGTATTTATACATTTTATATATTTTATATATATATTTATACACACACACAACGCATATACACACACACACACACACACATACATATAGTGGGGATGCAGTTCAGCACATATCAGGGGTCTGTGTCTGAGAAGTTCACCAGGGGGTTCTGAAGGCAGATGTGCTCTGTCTCTGCAATATCCACTTGAGAGATGTGCATTTGAGAGCAGGAGAAGTTGTGATGTGTTCTACATTTCTCAGTCTCTGAAGAGACTGCCTCTATATGTGCATTCCACCTTGTGCCTATTTTAGTAGGTTTTTTACCTTGTCAGCAAAAATAGTTTGATTTTTGAAGGGATAATGGTTTATCTGTCACCTTGCCTGACACACTTTAATTCCTTGTTTATTTATTTTATTTTTTTTTATTTTAGGGAATCAATGTTTTCAGGATGGTAAAAAATGCATTATACTTGTCTCAGGCATAACTCCACTAGGGCTGCATTCATCATTTTTAAAATACAAACATGCAAAAGTGTTCTAATTTTTTATTCAAAATAGCATAATGGCAAGTTAGTTGCATATATATAACTACATAAATTAATTTTTGGATATGATCTCTGTATAGGTTGATACCCTTTTATTGTTGAATATTAATGTCTTTCTCTGCTCCAAAATAGAAACTTAACAATTTCTGATTACTTATGAAAATTTACTTGGAGTTTTTTTAATCTTTAGAATATTTAGAATATTTTAGAATATTTTAACCGTAATATTTTAACCCTAATATCAAATGGACTAGGTCTTTCAATATTTCTTACCTAGGGAAGTTTTGCTTTCTGTATTTTAGAAATCCAACTGAGGATATCCATTTACTCTGGATAAATCAGACTTACTTTAGTCTTTCTTATATTCCCACAGAAGATGGAAATTTATCTGTGCTGTAAAATTTTAACAACAATTCTGTACGGTGGAAGGTTGTTGCTTTAACAATTCAATATTCAGCAAAAAATCAATTGTGGGTTTATTTGTACCAAGAACTAGGTTTCTAAGTACATGTAGGAGGTAAAAGTACAAAAACAAAGATTTCTTAGATCTTGTGATTAGGTTTTGGTAATCCTTCCTCACCTCTCCCACCCCCAGACTTCCTCCCTTAATGTTTGGAAGTCAGTATTTGAGCCTTCCAGCTAGTGGTAAATGGGAAACTACTTGGTGCTCACCATGGTGCTGACCAGACAGACTTGGGAACAGGATGAATTAGTTTAGATTCTCCCACGATGACTCCGGGTTAGCTTATTGCTCTTCTGCAAGAGAAGAAGAAATACCAGTGTCTCTGGGCTGATCTAACTGATCCTATTTAATGTCCTTCTGTAGGCATAATAGACTGAGTGTTGGGGCTGTATAATCCAGTGCTGTTATCCCAGACAGTTCCCATTTCCTCATGTTTCCAAAGGCCCATTTACTATCGGCTTCATGGAACAAACTCACAGTAATTGACTTGGTAGAGAATTACCTTTTTTGTGAAACTTATAATGTATGTTATATGTACATATATAACATATTACCTTTTTTATCATACAAGAGATTTTTAATTTTTAATATCAACAGGAACATCCCATTTAACCTTTTTTTTTAACATCTTGATTTTTTAAAAGTAAGACCAAATATATCATTTAACTTTAGTTTTTTCTTTTCTGAGGTTTTTTCCTTCTTTTTGGAAGACCATTTTGGCTGCCCTTATATTTAGGTTTTTAAAAAACTGCATTTTTGACATCTTTTGCCAGTCAGGCAGCACATGTAGGACAGAAAGCTTCCACTGTTATGTCATTTGTTGCTTAATCTATTTTGGTGACATCCATTTTCCTGCTTTTGTGAGTGGTGTGTGTGTGTGTGTGTGTGTGTGTGCGCGCGCATGTATTTAATTTCATGGATATTTTCTACATTCTTCTGAGAGCATTTCCATTATATATATGCAGCACCTTTTAATTTCCTCTGTTGAAGAGATAGTGGTGTTATCTCTCCTTTCTTGTTCAGAGTTGCCAGTTCTGTCTCTGTTCTAGGATTCTCTCTACTGATAACCTAGAAATTTCAGATGAACGTGATGTTGGAAAAGTATGCCTTCACTCAGATGACTGATCGTTCTGGCAGTGTGGAGGACTCCTAGTTGCTACCTAAGACAAGATGTTTTATTTTCTTTATTGGTCAGTCAGAAATGAATTGGGAAATACATTCTTTAAGTGGCATTGTGGGAAAGTCTCAGAGATGCTTTTCTTTACTAGCTCCATTGAGGATGCTTAAAAACTCATGTAGAATTTATAGAAGTGTTTGCTCTTCACTTGCACTTAATTCACAAAATCAATATTTTTGATCTTCCCAGTATGCACTCCTTTTCAGAGAGTGTTTTGCTATTATTTTCTCAATTCTCATGTAACTTTTCAACTCAGAAGGCAGCTAGAATGGATGAATGAGACAGAGTATTTAAAATCTCATCCCGAGGCTGTATTTATGAACCGAAGTGGATGTGATTTGCCTTTGGGTGCTGCTCATTGGAATCTGGAAGGAAAGATCAAGTAGAGGAGTAAATTTGAATTGTCTGTTACTTGTAATACTGCAGTGTGAGGTTAAGGATGGTCACTCTAACTGTGTTAAGAATGGATACAAGTTTTGGCTTTTGTTCTTGGAAATGCTTTGGATTTCATTTTCCTTTCATTTTGTTTTTTTCAGTAACAAAGCCACTTAAATGATATGCAAATGGGGAAGATGAGGAAAAGAGTATTTGATGGAAAATGCCCTTTGTTGGATTTTTATTTTTAGTGGTGAATTGATTTGGTGAATTAAATGCTGAATTCTCCCCCCTGCCCCCATGCTTGTTCTGGCAAAAACAATGGGAATTTAATAAAAAACACCAATTTTATAACTCTATTAACATGAACACAGGAAATGTCTAATACTATTGCCATGTACATTAGGGAAGGATGAGCTTTTTTTTTTTTACCTTGTTTTTATATGTGCATCGTTTTCACATATATTACATGTCAGATTACAAAACACAGAATTGCTGGTGATTTCAGTTATCGATTGTCTCTTATAGTAAGTCACTTTGTTGTCTTGTCCTGAAGTCCTCACACTTTCTCTGGTATTTATTATAGATCTCTGTTCTTAAGTAGTGATATGTTGTTTAGGAATAGTATAGCAAATTACTTAGCACTCAGAATGGTCATCCCGTGTTTGCTACTACTAATGCTCATATAGCTAGTGGTATTTTAGAAATATTTAAAATCAATATTATGATGTATTACCACAAAGTTTGCTTACAAATTCTGCTGTTAAAGAAAGATAACTGACATTCACTCTGTTTTCTAGTATGCTTTCTTATCATAAGGAATTCATTTGTTGGTATAATTACAATTAAACAAACATTATTCTGGAGCTGATTTTTTCCATCCTTTTTTTTTTTTGGACTCTTTGTTGCCCAGCACTAGAAAGTAGAAAGTTAGCACTGCTTGGTAAAGCTCTCAACCTTAGACACACATGAAATTTTACATCATGGCTCAGGATGACAAAAAGATTTAGCCCTATATTCAGAGGTTTTGTTCATTCATTTACATGCACACTTAGCAAGTATTTGTTTGGTAATTCAGATAATAAGAACAAATGGGAGTAGATCTTACATAAATGTTAGTAGAAGAGTTAAGACAGATACCTAAATAACAGAAATAAAAGGTAGAAGGTGGGACAGTATCATACAAAAAATTACATAAAAAAAGGACTTTGAGAATTAAGAATGAGAGAGAGCTTAGCCCCAGCTTAGAGAAATAAGAAATTGATATTTACGCTTGTGAGTCTTGTGTGCGTATGTGCATGGGATATTTGTGTGTATAGATTTGCATATATGTATATATATTATATATATATATATAATATATATACATACACACACATACACACACTCATTATTCTATTGATATTTAAAAAAAAATAAGCGATGACAAACCCCAAAATATGGAAAACATTCTAAAGGGTGGTGAATAGAAGACCACATACACCACACAAACAATCGGTTTATAGACATGTAATCAAGTGTATTTTTCTAATTTAGCTTATTGGTTTGATGAATTATTTTTTTTCCCTAATGTCTGTTTATTTTAGAGACAGAGAGAGAGAGAGAGAGCAAGCAGGGGAGGGGCAGAGAGAGAGGGAGACACAGAATCTGAAGCAGGCTCCAGGCCCTGAGCTGTCAGCACAGAGCCCCATGTGGGGTTCAGACTCACAAACCATGAGGTCTTGACATGAGCTGAGTTGGACGCTTAACCGCCTGAGCCACCCAGGCGCCCTTGATGAATTATTTCTTAAGAATAGTTTTTTAATAACAGAAGCAACTGCTTTTCAATGTAGAAGAGGCAACCAGGTGCTCAGTCTCAGGCTAACAAATAGTTGATTTATTGGAAGCTGTACCATGTCTCTCTTGAGGAGGATTTTCAGAATCCCAAGCAAAAGGATCCGTTCTGAGTAATTCATCTGGGCTCATACTCCAGACTGACAATCCCTCTGAGGACTGGTCTAAACAGGGCTTTGCACGTGTGGTGGTTTTGTGCAGTTGTTGAAGCAAACATGTAGCCTAAAACCACATAACAGGCTGTGGAGATTTCAAAGGCATTTCAGATGTTTGCAGAAAATTAAGGCACTTTTTTAAAGGCATGATCTTTCAGTATGAGGCTAGACATAGCTATCCTTTTACTGGTGTAAACAAGATAATTTTGTTGCATTGGAGTACAGGCAACACAAACCTTAGCAATGTATAAAATAATGTAAGGATATTATCAACTACACTTTATCAGGCTGTGTTCATAACCCTGAAGTTGTTTCGGCACCAGACTACCTCTTATCACTTAAGTGTATACATCACCCCAAAGGAAAAGATTAGAATAAAAATACAATGCGTCAATTTGAATGGCCTTACAAGATTTTTTTTTAATTTTTTTTTTTAACATTTATTTATTTTTGAGACACAGAGAGAAAGAGAGCATGAACAGGGGAGGGTTAGAGGAAGAGGGAGGCACAGAATCTGAAACAGGCTCCAGGCTCTGAGCTGTCAGCACAGAGCCCGATGCGGGGCTTGAACTCACAGATCGCAAGATCATGACCTGAGCCGAAGTCGGACGCTCAACCGACTGAGCCACCCAGGCGCCCCAGCCTTGCAAGATTTTTTTTTTTTAATTCTTTTTTTTAATGTTTATTTATTTTTGAGACAGAGACACAGCATGAATGGGGGAGGGGCAGAGAGAGAGGGAAACACAGAATCGGAAGCAGGTTCCAGGCTCTGAGCCATCAGCCCAGAGCCCGACGCGGGGCTCGAACTTGCGGACCGCGAGATCGTGACCTGAGCCGAAGTCGGACGCTTAACCGACTGAGCCACCCAGGCGCCCCAGCCTTACAAGATTTTAAGAATGTTCACACTTGGCAACGTTGCATTTGTCTTCAAAGATTTACATTGATTCTGCCTAAATTTACCAGTGCCTTTTCTTCTTCAGTCATACTACCTCTGTGTACGTTGTTTGATATCTCTAAACAAAATAATCTATGGAAATTTCTTCTATAAAAAATGTGTAACGAATCTCCAATTTTTTTTTAAATTTATTTTTGATTAAAAAGTTTTTTTGATGTTTATTTTTGAGAGAGAGATACACACAGAATCCGAAGCAAGTTCCAGGCTCTGAGCCTAAGGCGGGGCTCGAACCCACAATCTGTGAGATCATGACCTGGGCCAAAGTCGGATGCTAAACCAACTGAGCCACCCAGGTGCCCCAAATGCCAGTGTTTTAATAGAAGAAGGAGATTCTCCAGGTGGGCAGAGGGTCTGATACTGCTTCCTCGATTTTCTCAAGGTACCTGCTTCACATGTTCTGTGAGGGGTCCTATTTCTATTAAAACTCTAGCTCGAGCATAGATGAAAACCCTCTCACTTGTTCCAACTGAACTTAGTAGAATTTTTAAAAAGACTTGGCTCAAACCTAAAGGAACATAAACCAAATAAACCAAGAAAATAAAAGAAACACAAAGTGAATTAGGCTCACAAGGTACAAATTTCTCTCTGATCTTACCTTAGCTAATAAGCTCTCAGGACAACCAGGCCCTGACCCATTCCACACTCTGAGAAGGTTTTTTATATTCTGTACCCAAAATACTAGAATAATTTTCAAGCACCTTGCTGGGCTTTCTGGCTACTCAGCTCTTGGCTTGTTTGCTATACAAGGGGTAGCTTCTTTTTTTGTCTTCCTCACCCCTGCCCCCACATGGAAGAGCCAAGGCCAAGATGTAAAGTATCTCTGGGGCCCACCACCAAGTAGGGAATCCCCAATCCCACATCCATATTATCTGTCCTGCTTTGCAGATTGAAGGACACACTTTCCATCCCTGGGCAAATGACAGCCAGACAACTGTCATGATTGACACCATCCCACCCTTACGAGGAAAGTCCATCTCTGTTAAAAGCATGGTATGATTGATGTCTAGGCAGTGCAAGACTGTTCTCCACATAAAAGAAATATACCTGTATGATAATAAGCTCACTCTATCACATCCTGTAATAAATAATACTTAGTGCTATGCTACTCTGTAAACAGAATGCAATGGAGTTCAAGTTGACAGAGGACAGGAAGGAGACATAGAAACAGTTAAGCCTAAACTCATCCTCCTTAGGGGCCTCTCAGACCGCCTAGCCTACAGCGAAGAGCAGTACAGACTAGTGGATAATAGCTCTGGTTCTGGTCTTACATGGACAGTCTATGTTGAAGTCTTAGCTCCATGATGAATGAGCGTTGTGATATTGACCAAATTGTTTAATTTCTTTAGACTTCAGTTTTCCTATCTGTGTATGGGAGGGCTATTGATATTCCTATCTCTTGCTGTAAGAATAAAATGAGGTCTTGCGTGTAGTAAATACTTACTTGACCTGGAGTAAATGCATAATAAATATGAGTATTTTACATCATTTGTCAATTAAAATTACATATCACTTATCATGCACTACTATGTATTAATTGTTACAATGAGATATTCACATCCTCTCCATGCAACCATGGGACAGGGGCCAGGTGGACATTGTAAGTAAGCAAAGAGGAAGGCACCTAAAACAGCAGGGAGTGTTGAGTGTGGTGTGGTGGGATCACACTCCCTCTGATCCAGACAGATCTTGTTTGTATTGTTGCCAGGAGAAGTATGTGAGCTCGGTGATGCCAGATCTTGGAAGTTTTTCAGGATAAGCTGAAAATTTTGATTTTTATGTGAAATATTCTGATTTTTATTTTTATTTTATTTTCCTTTTTAAAATATTTTTATTTTTTTAACGTTTATTTATTTTTGAGACAGAGAGAGACAGAGCATGAACGGGGGAAGGTCAGAGAGAGAGAGAGGGAGACACAGAATCTGAAACAGGCTCCAGGCTCCGAGCTGTCAGCAGAGCCTGACGCGGGGCTTGAACTCACGAACCGCAAGATCATGACCTGAGCCAAAGTCGGACGCTCAACCGACTGAGCCACCCAGGCGCCCCGAAATATTCTGATTTTTAAAGCATTAGCAATCAATTCACATGTTTACCTATCCTGTTTCATTTTTATTAGTATGCATACCCAAAAAAGAGTCTCTCTTCCTCATTGATCATCAGTTTGTGCTCTTAGATGAGTTCTTCAGACCTCCTTAAGGGTGGGTGGACAGGGTCTGATCCTTCTGTCCACATTGGCCTGTAGGTACCAGGCGTTGGGTAAATGATTAGTGATGGAGTGTATGGTTTAAGGACCATTATCTTGTTTAATTGACGCGCTTGCTACTTGTCCTGCTTGTTGTTGTTATCGTTTGAAATCCAGGGCTTATTCTGGGTCTGAAGTTGAACACTTTTTATGTGAATGAAGAAGTGGTTGCCAGTTATATTCTGCTAGACGTTCAGTGGGAATTTGTTTAGATTTCTGGCATCCCATTGTGAGGTCGAACATTTTTCATTTCCTTTCATTGGAATGCATACCAGCATCTGCACTCAGGCAGGTAAGAGGGGATTCAATAAACTTAAATGATTCTTTAAATCCACTTTGGGAAGCCAGAGCTGGAAGTTCTTAAGTTCTCTGGGGTTCATGTCGTTAGTAAGCTTAATAATATAAATATTGTGTATATATTCTATTCTATATATCCAGTATTACATGATAAAATATAAAAGCAATTAGTTGGCAGGAATATTTAAGATTTTAGAAATGTAATGGAATCCTATAAATTTTGAGTCCTCAACATTGGTAGCTGCTGAATTTGGTGGATATTATTTCAGAAGCTGCTGGGGTTCCTCAACCCCTTACGATACCAGAGAGCCATCTGCTGGAGATTTGTTTCATATCCTCAAAACAAGTTTAAGTTTTCCTTTTCTGGCTTTTAAGTTTTCTACCCAACTTTATGCCCCAGTTAAAACATCTGGAAACTAAAAGCAGGGTCATCCAAAGTGCACCAGTCTCTCTTTTACTGTGGAAACCATTGTGTTACAGTGGCTTTTGATTATATTTGCATAGGGGTTGCCAGGAAAACACACGCTAACAAATGTTTCTTCTTTTAGAAATATCTCACTGGGATGTGTCCTAACAAATGTTTCTTCTTTTAGAAATATCTCACTGGGATGTGTCCGAATCACTCCCTTTAAGGGGGAAGCAGGAGAAAGACTAATAGGTACTCAGCATCTGCCCAGCCAAGCCACCCTGTTCTCCCCACCCCCCACCCCGCCCCCATTCGTTCTTTTCTTCCTGGGCTCTAATTTGTTTACCTTAGGATTAATGTTAAACTTTGCGAAGGAAATAAAAGGGCCATTAAAAAGAGAAGTGTGACGCTTAAAAGACGATGATTCAGACTGATGACTGCTATTTCAAAGAGGCAGGAAGTGCAGGCGAGATCCTCTTCTTCCTGTAAATCAAAGAGAGACAGTTTAGGTTGGGTAGAGTATTACTGCTGGGGTTCTTCCTACCTCCATTATTGGGGTGATGTAGTCTCAACCAAGGTTCTCTTTGACTCATTAGTAATACTCTGGGGATGCTAGCTACATCTCTAGCTTCTGGAAATCCAAAAATGTCTAAACTGTGACAAAGATGGAATGAGAGACACTGAGGACCTTTGGTGGCAGCTGCCTATTAAATTAATGGGGACCAGACTTTGTAGCAGAGTGAGATCACTCAGGCTGCGACCATGGGGTGACTTTTCTCCCATATGTCCTATTTGATTTCATGGAGAGTTAACCCATGGTTCTGGTCCTGAACAAAATTAAAACTCTTGGTTGTGATAACCTTAGGCAGAAGTGTTTGCAACAAATCAAACAGGCCTGACTTAGACAAAAATTCTGGGTTTAATAAAGCCGTTTGAGGCTCTGCTCCTATATTTAAGCATGCAAGGCAGTTACAACACTAGCTCTGTAGGGCTGTAAGGAAAACAAAGCTTATCAATCTTGCTTTCTGTTGAGCCAACAGTGTAAGCTTAGGGGATAATGCCTGGCAAGCATTTCTTCCTTCGGAAGAAAACCCCCATGTAAGTTCGAAGTATTGTTATGGCTTATAAAATAGCTGTTAAGAGAGTCTGTCAGAGAGTGGCCAGACAGATGAACTTGGCTTAGAGAGGATACTGTCTAGACAGATTTTTATTTTTTCCTCTCTGCTACTTGCAATAGGACATTTCTCTGTTGAAGTTGTGGACACACTACTTAATATCACCAGGCATCTCTTAGCCATGTGGCACTTACCTGACATCTCCGTTTAATGTTTCACAGCTTTCATTTTACAGCTTCAGCTCGCCTCAAGCCCAACAATGAGAAATTGAACCAGGTCGCATCCCTGTTGCACACTGAGCTGTCTACTCTCCAAACACCTATGTTTGTTCTTTTTGGCTGACACCTGAGTCAGTGTTTCACGGTGGTTAGGTGTCACAGTTTTTGACAGTGGACATAATCAGCAAGTGACTTGATCTTAGTAAGAATACTATGGAAAAATCCATTAGCTTCATGGCAAGGAACCTCAGTGCCTGACGGTGCATCTTGAATTCAGTTCAATGCTGATGCTGGTTCAGCGAGAGTGAATGAGGATTTACATAATGTGTGTCACGTGCTTGGGAGTGGGAACAGTGAGAAGTGGTGGGAGGATATTGTCTGTCACTAGAGGTCGTTACTCAGAAACTGTCATTACTGCCCCCTTGGTGGTGGTTCGCGTCACTGCGATTGTTTGGTATTAGGAAGTAATCAGTGTCAAGTCAGCCTGGGATTAAGGAAGTGCCAATTGCCAGGATGCATTTTCCGTTCCAGGTCACACAGCTGAACTCTGTGAACCTTCCCTACCTGGACTGCAGTGTTTTCTCAGGGATTCTCAGGGCAAACAGAACTTTAAGTCTTTGATCACTGTTACTGGGTATCTGTTAACATATGGTAAACCGAGAACGGTTGCTTCTTTTTAGAGGTTCGTGTTTTTCTTTTTCTGTTATTTTAATAGGAATACTTGTGTGCGCATGTTTTACATTGACCTACATACTTATTTAGGATTCAGGTAAACGAAAATAAAATTTTAGGTGTAACAAAATTACAAAATTCAGAAAGTATTACCCCTATAACTTTTGAATACAGCTTGGTAGTGTTATTTGAATGAGTTCTTCCTTTAGATTTCGTTCTTTGGATCAGGGATCCTGTTATTGTTTTTGGCACAGTTTTATTTGCTGAACGTTTATTTCATGTCATTGCCCTTTGCGATCAGAGGTGTTCACGACATCCTTGTTGCTCTTGGGTGTAACTAGTTGAAGGCCTGGCTGAAATACAGATGACTGTCTCTTTAGTTTTTATGAATGGAAAATGAATGCGTAAACTGGTTTGCTTTGCACCTGTTCTCCTATGTTCTTACATGTTGCCTTTGTGCTTGCTGCAAGATTATTCAGAGGAATGTGTTCCTGTTTATTGATTGTTACTCTGTGTATCTTTAGATCTAGGCAGTTGTTAAAAACCTGGATCTAACTCATTGTTTATGCATTCATTCGTCTGTCTATCCATTCAACAAATACTTCGTGAGCATTGCTGAGTGCCAAGCACTGTGCTCCTTATTGGTGCCACAACAGAGGACAAGACTATCCTTCCTTTATCCGGTGGTTTTCCACCTTTCTGCGTCAAACTGCAATAAAATACATTACTTTGGTAATATTAGGAAAGGTGATCATGCCTTTCTTTGTTACCGATTTGTAGGAGTAGTCACTGTTCCATGTGAAATTGTAGCAGGGTACCAGTGACATACTACTAAAGGTGTTTAGCAGCTACAAAAATGATTGTAGGGGCGCCTGGGTGGCTCAGTCGGTTAAGCGGCCGACTTCGGCTCAGGTCATGATCTCGCGGTCCGTGAGTTCGAGCCCCGCGTCGGGCTCTGTGCTGACCACTCAGAGCCTGGAGCCTGTTTCAGATTCTGTGTCTCCCTCTCTCTGGCCCTCCCCCGTTCATGCTCTGTCTCTCTCTGTGTCAAAAATAAATAAACGTTAAAAAGTTAAAAAAAAAATGATTGTAGAGTCCTACAAAATAAGAACATTGTCTGGTGGACAAAGATAACTAGGAAATAAAGTTAGACTAAAAGAGAACTCTCACTCTTGTCTTCCTCCTGTCTTCTCTGCATGCTTCCTGAAACTTCCTTTTTCTAGAGCTGTCTTGTCGGGCTTGCTACATAAGTCCTCAAGTATGAAAAGTGACAAATCGTAAACCTTATAAGTTCCTTTGTGTTTTGAAGGGGGGGATGGGTGGTACAAGGAGAAGGCTTTCCTCTCTTATCCCCCACTGCAGTCAGGGGCCCTCTTTTTTTTCCAGTAGAAATTGTATGCTACTCAATAGTGTTTCTGGAGAGAGCATTCCTCCAAGAGAATACTCTGACGTGGAGTATACAACTCATGTCGGGCATTTCGGGACAGGAAGGAGGGGAAGGAAGGCTCTACCAGGGTGTGTGAGTGGAGGAGAGATTATGAGACACGTTGACCTAGGCAATGTCACTGAAATCACATTTTGAAGGTAGTGACCTTCTCGTTGGCCTAGACTTGCTTACATGCATCTCTCTTTTTAGGATGTGAAAGCATGGAGTAAGATGACTTCTGAGGTCCTTTTCATTATGTTTATAGCTCTGTGCTTTATTTTGTCTGACTTTGTTGAGGTATAGTTGACAGATAAAGCTATAAGTAAGATATTTAGAGCGTATAATATGGTGATGGTACACATAACATTGTAAAGGGATTCCCACCATTGGATTGATTAACACTTTCATCACTTCACATATTTACTCTTTTTGTGTGAGGACATTTAAGTTTTACTCTCTTAGCACATTTCAGTGATATAATACAGTGTTATCAACTATTGTCAGCACATTATACATTAGGCCTTTGGACCATTATATAGCTGAAAGTTTGTACCCTTTTACCAATCTCACCCTATTTTCTTTACACTCTAGCCCCTGGCAACTGAAAGTTTGTACCCTTTTACCAATCTCACCCTATTTTCTTTACACTCTAGCCCCTGGCAACTACTTTTCTACTTTCTGTTTTTGTGAGTTACACTTTAAAAAAATTTTTTTAGATTCCACCTATAAGTGATAGCATGTAGTATTTGTCTTTCTCTGTCTGACTTATTTTTTTAAAAAAATTTTTGATGTTTATTTATTTTTGAGGGGGAGAGAGAGAGAGAGAGGGAGGGAGGGAGGGAGGGAGGGGCAGAGATACAGGGAGACACAGAATCAGAAGCAAGCTCCAGGCTCTGAGTTGTCAGCACAGAGCCTGACGTGGGGCTCGAACTCATGAACCGTGAGATCACGACACGAGCGAAGTCAGATGTTTAACTGACTGAGCCACACAGATGCCCCCCTGACTTATTTCACTCAGCATAATGCCCTTCAGTTTCATCCACATGGCAAATGACAGGATTTCCTTCTTTTTAAAGGCTGAATAATTTTCTGTTATATGTATATCACATTTTCTTTATCCATTTGTCTGTTAATGGGCACATAGGTTGTTTCCATGCCTTGGCTATTGTGAATTATGCTGCTATGAACACAGGAGTACAGATACCTCTTTAGGATAATGATTTTGTTTCCTTAGGATATATACCCAGATTTGGGATTGCTGGATCATATAGCTCTATGCTTTTTAAAAAAAATTTTTTTTTTAACATTTATTTATTTTTGAGACAGAGAGAGACAGAACATGAACAGGGGAGGGGCAGAGAGAGAGGGAGACACAGAATCTGAAACAGGCTCCAGGCTCTGAGCTGTCAGCACAGAGCCTGACGCAGGGCTCGAACTCATGGACCGTGAGATCATGACCTGAGCCGAAGTCGGACGCTTAACCGACCAAGCCACCCAGGCGCCCCCATATAGCTCTATGCTTTAAGGAGCAGGGATTAGCTGAGCCCATTGAGGGCCAAGTAGAAGTTGTCCTTGGTAGGTGATAGTGGTCAGTGGTCAACAGTTCAATGATGAGAGCTGAAAACTCAGGGCTCGTTGCTCTGGTTTTGTCTTTGTGTTCCTAGGGGATTAGTTTCATGTTGTCAAAATCATTCCATCAAGTACAGCTCTTTTAGGTTTGTGGAAAGGAAAGGTAGCTAAAAGTGATTTTATAGTGCTTTAAAAATAAAGAAATGTTCTTTTTGGCCTATGATCAATTTCTGTGTACAGGAGGAAGGTCAGTGAAGCCACCAAATAGTTTTGATGATCCCTGATAATTTTCTCCAAATTCCAAGGAACCCATGCTTTTTCTTTGCTTTAAACATTTTTTTAATGTTTATTTATTTTTGAGAGAGAGAAAGACACAGAGACAGAGCATGAGCAGGGGAGGGGCAGAGAGAGAGGGAGACACAGAATCCAAAGCAGGCTCCAGGCTCTGAGCTGTTAGCACAGAGCCCATGCGGGGCTTGAACTCACAAACTGTGAGATCATGACCTGAGCTGAAGCCAGATGCTTAACTGACTGAGTCACCCAGGCGCCTCTCCATACTTTTTCTCTATCCAATTTCTTCCTCGGCTTCTCTTTAATTAGAGTCCCTGGTTCATATCCCCCCCCCGCTTCCAGCTTTACTGGAAGTATGTGAGTTTAAGGTGTACCACATGATGATTTGATACACTTAACATGTTGCAAAATGGTTACCCAAGAAGGTTAGTTAACATTTCCATCTCCTCACATAATTAACTATTTTTTGTGGTGATAGTATTTAAGATCTACTGTCATAATAATTTTCAACTATGTAATACGATATTTTTTTTAAATGTTCATTTATTTTGACAGAGAGAGAGAGAGAGAGAGAGCGAATGAGCAAGCACAAGCATGAGTTGAGGAGGAGCAGAGAGAGAGAGAGAGGGAGAGAGAGAATCCCAATATAGGGCTCGATCTCATGAACCGTGAGATCATGACCTGAGCCCAAATCAAGCTTAACTGACTGAGCCACCCAGGCTCCCCTGCAGTATTGCTAATTATCATCACCGTACTGTACATTAGATGCCCAGAACTTATTTGTGTTATTGTTGGGAGTTTGTACCTGGTCCATCTTTAGCCACTCTCTTCACACACAACCAACCATCTCCTTTCCCCACCCCTCCCCCACTAAGCTCTCCTCCCAAAATTTGCTGCTCGTTAAATCTGCCTACTCTACCCCTCCACACAGGCCTGAAGCCAAGCAACCGAACGTGGCTGGAGAAAAACACAACCGTCTTAACATGTCTCACTTTGAATTTATGATGCCGCATCTCACGTGGGCCCACAGGGCTGCCTGCCAGTCCTGCCACATTTTCCAGGGGAATTCACTGGCCCGTTTTCCACGATGACTATTTCACACTTTCAAACCACCAACATTTCTTTTTTTTTTTCCTTCTTAGTTTCTCATTTGACTGAGAAAATAAAAGAAAGACGAAGGCAACTCTCACATGTTCCCACCAGCAGATCTATCCTTCTGCCTATACCTGTGCCCACTGCGGTGGAGGGTGTGTGGGAGCCGGCCCGTGCGCTGGATCCCATCCCTTCCCAGTGTTGGCACGGAAGGCAACCTTACATAGTGGCCACCATGGGCGAGGCTTAGTTCAGAGTGCCTTAGGTGTTAACTCAAGCTGAGGCACAGTAACTTGTCCCGAATCCCACAGTCATGGTACGTTTGTGTGGCTCAAGTCCACATATGCAACCACGCTGCCACACCTCGTCTCCAGACATTCTTCCAGCAGCTCTCTCCCCTCCCTCCTGAGTCGTCAATATCCCCCGCTCTGCCAGATCTTACCCAGCAAGTTACAAGCAAATTCTAGCATCTCCTATTTTAAGCTACCTTGGACCCTGCATCTCTCTCTGGCTATCCCCTTCTGTCCCTGCTCTTTTTTTCAAAAAATTTTCATGCGCTTTTTTTTCTTTTCTTTTTTTTTTTAGTATTTGTTGCATCTACTGTCTTTTTTTCTAATTTTCTTTTCAACCACTCCTGTCTGGCTTTTATCCCTTTCATTCCACGCAGACAACTTGTGTCAAGTCACTAATCACCTCCAAAGTGTCAGAGCCAGAGGTAATGTCACTGACAGAATTCTCAAATTCTTACTCAGGCCCTCAGAAATGTTTTAGTCCTTTGGTTCCCTTGATACCGCACTCGTTTTGGTTTTTCTCCTACCTTAGTGGTCACTTCTTTGCTGGATCCCCCCTCTGTTGGCCAACTTCTAACTCAGGGCTTGGTCTGGATCACGTTCCCTTTTCCCTTTTGCCACACTCATTCTCTTGGTGATCTCAACCAGTCTCAAGGCTGTCAATATCATTGCTTTTTTTTTTTAATTTAATTTTTAATTTTTTTAAAATTTACATCCTAATTAGTTAGGGTATAGTGAAACAATGATTTCAGGAGTAGATTCTTTAATGCCCCTTACCCATTTAGCCCATCCCCCCCTCCCACAACCCCTCCAGTAACCCTCAGTTTGTTCTCCATATTTATGAGTCTCTTCTGTTTTGTCCCCCTCCCTGTTTTTATATTATTTTTGTTTCCCTTCCCTTATGCTCATCTGTTATGTCCTCATATGAGTGAAGTCATATGATTTTTGTCTTTCTCTAATTTCATTCAGCATAATACCCTCCAGTTCCATCCACGTAGTTGCAAATGGCAAGATTTCATTCTTTCTGATTGCTGAGTAATACTCCATTGTATGTGTGTGTGTGTGTGTGTGTGTGTGTGTGTGTGTGTGTGTGTGTGTGTATATGTATATATACACACCACATCTTCTTTATCCATTCATCCATCGATGGACATTTGGGCTCTTTCCATACCTTGGCTATTGTTGATAGTGCTACCAAAAACATTGGGGTGAAATGTGCCCCTTCGAAACAGCATACCTGTATCCCTTGGATAAATGCCTAGTAGTGCAATTTCTGGGTCATAGGGTAGTTCTATTTTTAGTTTTTTGAGGAACCTTCGTACTGTTTTCCAGAGTGGCTGCACCAGCTTGCATTCCCATGTCAATATCATTTCTAAATTGATGACTCCTAGATTTCTATCTAGAAATCAAAAGCTAGAGCTTTGATCTTCCCAAGGCTTCTGGCATTTCCATTTAGAAGTCATAGGCATAGCAATCACATAATTAATCTGTCTCAGATAAAATTCTTGATTTTGCTTTTTACCCTTCAGTTCCTAGCTTTAATAAAGTGAGACCTTCCTTCCACATCCCACATCATAATTATCAGCAGGACTCTCTCTACCTTCAGACTGCCTTCACATTACATCCTATATCTGACCATCTCTTCCAACATCCCTTGTCTAAAGCACTGTCATCTTATCCCCTGCGTTTTGAAATAGCCTCCTAATGGGTCTCTTTGCTAATTTGAAATAGTCTCCTAATTTGTTTCTTGCTCTGATATAGTCTGTTTTTCACCCTGCAGTCAGTCATTGCTCATAAATATATATCAGATCTGGCCCCTGCCTACCCCCTCACCTCATTTCCTGTCCCTTCCTGCTTCCTGGGGCCCAGTCTTTGTCATTCTTTGAACACAGCACACATCTGCCCCAAGGCTTTTGTTTTTGCTGTTCCTTCTATTCTCTGCTACTGGGAATGCCCTTCCTGTAGATATTGACCTAAATTAAAGAGTATTATTTATTTTGGTATAATCTCTTTTCAAACTTTTCCTTGATCTCCCCTCCAAAAAAGCAGGGACTGGAACTTTCCATCTTCTTTTCATGTTTTTAAAAAAATGTTTATATATTTTGAGAGAGGGAGAGGAAGAGAGAGAGAGAGAGAGAATGAGAGAGAGAGAGATGGAGAATCCCAAACAGGCTTCTCACTGTCAGTGCAGAGCCCAACGTGGGGCTCAAACTCACAAATCATGAGATCATGACCTGAGCCAAAATCAAGAGTCGGATGCTCAACTGACTGAGTCACCCAGACACCCCTTCTTGGCAGTTTTAATCAGAGTGTAATGTTGTATTATGTATCTGTTTGCTGTGTATCCCCTTGAGTGCGTATCAGCTCCGTGAAGGCAGAGACATTATTGCTTTATTCCTAGTGCCTGGAACTAGGTGCTTGATAAATAGTTATTCAATTTTTGGAATAGTGAGAGGTATTAAGTCCTACAAAGATAAGGGATATATAAGAATGAAAAAGATTAGGTATAATATTTTTTAAAAGTTAAAAAAAAACCCCTGTAAATGATAGGTGAAAAGGAACGTGCATAGAGAAAATTGTCTAGAAGCAGAAAAAGAGAGCTCAGAACTCCTGGGTGGCTCTAATCTTCCCTCTTCCCTTCTCCACCATCCCGGGAGAGTTCCCTGTTGCATAACTGCCATGTCAAGAGCCAAGAGAAGAGATCAAGGGGAAGGCCTTCAGTGAAGCTTCAGGGACTTCAGGGGTGCATCCATGGTGAGGGTGGGCCTCAGAGTATTCTTAAGAAATTAAAATTGGTGAAACAAAGTAAAATTGGGGATCTTATGTTTCCTAAACCTACTCCTCTTGAAGCATTGAATGTGACAAATTGTGAATTTAACTCTTATGATGATGGTAACCACAATGATTTTTTTTTTCAAGTGGTGCTTTTCTGACTGTCTTTGATCAATATCCTATTTCCTAATCTCCTTTAAAGTTGGAATGAGAATAATTGATGTAATTGTTTCCAGCTCCTTGGGTCACTCCTCCAAAAGGAGCCAGAAGTGGTATATATACCTCTCACTTAACATGTTGTGAATTCTACTCACTGATGGGGAAGAAGAGTAGAAGGAAAATTGTGCCAAAGTAATCAATTCTTTTGTTTAGTATTATAAGATATGAAAGGATTGGGACATTCCCTTTAAATCCTGTTAGTATTTTAGTATACTTTTCTAATGGGCAAGGCTTTTCTCTTTAATTGGAGTCTGGTTGACACACAATGTTACATTAGTTTTAGGTGTACAACATGGTGATGCGACAAGTTTATATGTTGTGTTGAGTTCACTACAAGTGTAGCTATCACCTGTCCCCATACTACACTATTATATACCATCGACTGTGTTTCTTCTGCTGCAACTTTTATCCTTGTGACTTAATTCATTCCATAACTGGAAGCTTCTATCTTCCATTCCCTTTCACCCCTTTTGCCCACTTCCCATCCTTTTTCCTTCTGACAACTATCAGTTTGTTGTCTGTATTTATGGGTCTGTTTCTGCTTTGTTTGTTTATTCATTTGTTTTAGTTTTTAGATTCTACACATAAGTGAAATCATATGGTATTTGTCTTTCTCTGCTGACTTATTTCATTGTGTCTGCTGGCATAATACCCCTTAGGTCCATCCATGTTATTACAAATGGCAAGATCTCATTCTTTTTTATGACTAATATTCCATAGTGTGTGTGTGTGTGTGTGTGTGTGTGTGTGTGTGTGTGTGTGTATACACCCCACATCTTCTTTATCCATTCTTCTATCCATGGATAGATGTTTCCATATCTTGGCTATTGTAAGTAATGCCGCAATAAACATAAGGGTGCATAAATCTTTTTGAATTAGTGTCTTTGTTTTCTTTGGGTAAATATCCAGTAGTGGAATCACTGGATCATATGGTATTTATATTTTTAACTTTTTGAGGCATCTACTTACTTTTTTCCACAGTGGCTGCACCAATTTGCATTCCCACCAACAGTGCACAGGCTTATTTTTTCTTCACATCTTCAACAACATTTTTATTTATTGTCTTTTTGATTCTAGCCATTCTCACAGGTGTAAGGTGATATCTCACTGTATTTTTATTTGCACTTCCCTGATGATGAGTGATGTTGAGCATCTTTTCATGTGTCTGTTGACCATCCGTATGTCTTCTTTGGGAAAATGTCTATTCAGGTTTTCTGCCCATTTTTTAACTGGATTATTTGTCTTTTTGGTGTTGAATTATATACATTTTTTAATATATTTTAGATATTAACCTAATGGGGAAGTCTTTAATGACCTCCAGAAAACAGGGAAGGGATATTCCCTACCTTTGTACATGTAAATATGACCAATAAATATTTATATTACCTGAACTTTGACTCCAAATAAACATGCTGCATAACAATTATCTGACATAGCTGTGATTTTGAAAGTTTAAAACATAGGTATATGGTGAGCAATAATCCTGTGGTGCTCACATTGCCCAACTTTAGCTATAAAATTTGTATTATTATTATCAACATCATTATTATTATTATTTTAGAAAGAGAACATGCAGTCAGGAGGGGAGGGAAGAGAGAAGGAGAGAGGGAGGGAGGGAGGGAGAGAGAGAGAGAGAGAGAGAGAGAGAAAGAAAGAGAGAAGGAGAATCTTAAGCAGATTCTATGCTCAGCATGGAGCCCAACACAGGGCTTGATCCCACAACCCTGGGATCATGACCTGAGCCAAATTCAAGAGTCGGGCGCTTAAGTGACTAAGCCACCCAGGCGCTCCTAAAATTTGTTTTATTTTATTTTATTTAAAAAAAAAATTTTTTTTTCAACGTTTTTTATTTATTTTTGGGACAGAGAGAGACAGAGCATGAACGGGGGAGGGGCAGAGAGAGAGGGAGACACAGAATCGGAAACAGGCTCCAGGCTCCGAGCCATCAGCCCAGAGCCTGACGCGGGGCTCGAACTCACGGACCGCGAGATCGTGACCTGGCTGAAGTCGGACGCTTAACCGACTGCGCCACCCAGGCGCCCCTAAAATTTGTTTTAAAAGGTCAAGCACAATTATTTTGTAGTGTTTGGGTCATTTAAAAAGATTCATATGTAGGCACTTACTGTATTCCTTTATGTTTCTTGTTGGTTTCTTTTTTTCTAGAGGGAGAAGAAGATGAGGATGAAGAGGATGAGGAGGAGGAAGATGAAGAAGAGGAAGATGAGGAGGAAGATGAAGAAGATAAAGATGCAGAGCCCCTGGATGAGAGCTTGGATGGTGATGCTGAGCTGCTGGGGTTTACTCTCCCTGGCATCACGTCTCAGGAACCTGGTTTAGAACAAGGAAACCTGGGCCCTTTGGAGGGAGCTACCTACCAGGTGCCAGACGCCATCGAGTGGGAGCAGCAGAATCAGGGCCTGGGTAAGAGGCATGCGTGTTTCCCTTTTCCAACTCCCTGTCCTTCTTTATTTTTCTAAGGTGGCAGCTTGCTTTCTTGGCATCGATTATGGGGCAGAATGGATTTTCTGGTTATGTTTATGGGTGGTTCATTTCAGAAAAAGTTATCACTTTCTTTTTATAGGTTTATATTTAGTGCTGTTAAATAGCCAGGCTCCAAACAGTCTCCACTAAGAGCACAGTTACCTAATTTTTGGAGGGAGTTCCATTTCTTTCCTTCCCAGCTGGAAGACAGCTATAGGTTTTGGGAGGACTTCCAAATGGGGAGGGATGTGAGTAACCAGCGTGCTGAACAAGCAGCGTGAATGGTCTGAAGTCAGAAAACAAATACGTGGGGTTACCTTCTGTCCCTGTAGAATTTGGTGCCTAGCGGAAATTCCTCCCCCACTTCTGTGTGAGCTTTTCACAGGCTTGTCACTTTGCTGTATTCTTATGGCTGCATTCCGTTGTCAGACAGTCTCCGTTCAGCAGCCAGCGTCTGGACACCCGTGTGGTCGCTGTCTCTTGGGTAGTGCCCAAATTATCAATGAGAGGCTCTGTGAATGCAGGCTCACCTCCCCGCTGACACTGTCTTCCCGGTCAGCAGGGGAGCTCCCCTGTCTGTCTCCTCTTGGCTTTTTCTGGAGAGATGCTATAAGCTCTGGGTGATTCCTTGAGGCCTTACTCTCTTGACTTGAGGTAAGGTGACCTCTTCTCCAAAGAAGAACCCTCTCTAAAATTTTCTTGGTCTTTAACAGCCAGCCCCGTTTGTAACCTTCAGTGTAGCCGAGGTTAGGTTGAAAAGTCACAGAACCGGTGTTTGGCGATTTCATTGAAAGTGTGGATGTTGGCCTGGAGCTTTGCTCAGGAATATCATACTAGTGTATCTTGGTGCCTCAGTTGAAGTGTCCAATTTAGAATCCTATTGCATATGATTTCTTTTTTAAATATTTATTTACTGGGGCGCCTGAGTGGCTCAGTCAGTTGGGCATCCATCTTAGGTTCAGGTCATGATCTCACGGTTCGTGGGTTCAAGCCCTGCATCGGGCTCTGTGTCAACAGCTCAGAGCCTGGAGCCTGCTTTGGATTCTTTGTCTCCCTCCCTCTCTCTCTCTCTGCCCCTTCCCTGCTTGTGCTCTGTCTCTCTCTTTCAAAAATAAAAACATAAAAAAATAAAAAATTTAAATATTTATTTATTTTGGGGGGCGGCGCCGAGAAAGAGGGAGAGCAAGAATCCCAAGCAGGGATTCGATGTAGGGCTCAATCTTACGAACCGTGAGATCATGACCTCAGCCGAAATCAAGAGCTGGGTGCTTAACCGATGGAGCCACCCAGATGCCCATGCATATAATTTCTTAAAGATCGTTCTCCCCTCCCATGAAAACTCTCTTTTTTAGATTGGTGGTGAGAAAGGGTGAGTGCACTAAAATGCGTGTAGAGCTGGGAAATCGCTGTGTCAGTTTATTGCATGGGTGTGCAGTTTAAAATAAGCTCTCTCTGTCTTTTTTTAAAGCTCAAATTGGACTTGTAAAGTTTTGAAGGTTTGCAGGCAAAGGAGGAATGCTTTTCTTTGATGAACTGTCCTTTCCATTTGGTTAATTAGTTCATCCAACAAACCTGACTGAGCATCTACTCTGTTCCTGGTACTTTGCATGGCACTGGGGACACAGAGAAAAACAAGAATAGTGCCTTTTATGGATTAGAACGGAGCTCATTTCATAAAGGTTTCAATGTGGGGAGGGTGAGTTCTATAGTAAAAGTAGGTTATAACAGGGCAAAGCAGAAATACTGAAGGGGGCCCTATTGTCCTCCCGTCCTGCCTCCTTATTCCAGCCTGATGCACAGCTAAGTTTTCTTAAATTAGTGATACCAGTTTAGTGATTTGTTACGGTTTTAAAAGTGATTCCCACAGGGAATTTTTTTTTTAATATATCAGGTTTTTCTGTTAAAAATAATAATTTACCATTTCCCTAGATGTCTCTTACCTTTTATTGTCACTTGCTTTCCCGATAAATCCACATGTTTTTAGGACTGAGTTTCCTGGGAACCCAAACAAGGAACACATCTTCCAAGCTGTTTTGTTTTGTTTTGTTTTGTTTTTTTTCTTTCCATCGTGGGAAGACTGTGTTTGAGTAGTGTCTGGGACTAAACTTTTATTTGCTCATCAGCTTTTTCTTGGAGTGACGGGAATATCTCCTAGTCACTTATAACCAGTACTAGCTTCTGGTCAATATTAATGCATACAGTTTTCTAAGTACACTCAGGTCAGATGAAACAGAGGAAAACCTCTATTTGGATTTGGAAAACCTTCTGTGATGGACTTTTGTGGTAGGTAGAATAGTGGCTCCCTAAAGATGTCTATGTCCTGATCTCTGGAGCTTGTGAATTTGTTACCTTACACGGCCAAAAGGACTTTGCCGATGATTAAGTTAAGGATCTTGAGATGGGGAGGTTATTCTGGATCATCTGAGGAGGCCCAGTATAATCACAAATGCCTTTATAAGGGGGAGGTAGGAGAGTCAGAGGCAGACAAAGAGATGTGATGAGAGAGGCAGAGGTAAGAGTGATGTGGTCATGAGCCAAGGGATGCCAGCAGCCTCCAGAAGCTCAGAAAGACAAGGAGATGAATTCTCCCCTTGAACCTCTAGACTATAACCATGTTGGCACCTTGGTTTTAGGCCCTCAAGACCTATTTCAAACTTTTGACCTGCAGAACTCTCAGATAATAAATTTGTGTTGTTTTGAGCCACTAAATATGAAACTAACACAGATTTCAGTAAGCGTTTCATGGAAAGCATCATTTTAGAAAGTAGTACTGCAGGGCAGCTCTAGTCAGAGTGTGAATCTTGTAAACTTTAGTATAGTTTTTTCTTCATGAATCATTAGATATGCAAAAATTGAGGGGCGCCTGAGTGGCTCAGGCAGTTAAGTGTCCAACTCAGCTCGGGTCATGATCTCGCGGTTCATGGGTGTGAGCCCTGTGTCCAGCTCTGTTCTGAGAGCTTGGAGCCTGGAGCCTGCTTTGGATTCTGTGTGTGTGTGTGTGTGTGTGTGTGTGTGTGTGTGTGTGTGTGTGTCTCACTGCCCCTCCTCTGCTCGTTCGCTCTCTCTCTCTCAAAAATAAATCAACATCAAACAAATTTTAAAAATGCAAAAATTGAGACCTTTTAAAAAGAATTCTATTTAATATAATACCATTCTAGTTGACCTTCTTCATTTTTGCTTTCAGGCGGGTTATTTTATTTATAGATTATCACATCCTATTTTACAATATGAATGGTGTTCCAAAGCAAATGCTAAAACCCATATAAACCTTTAAAAATGAACAGATTGAAGTGGGTAGCTGGGATTGGCTAAAAATAACACAAACTCTTTGAATAGATTATAATTTCATTTCCTGTGAAATAACATGAGCAGAAAACTTAGATGACTTTCTAAGGCAAAGCAGTAGATTCATGGCCTCAAATTCTCGGAACTTCTGTTTTCTGCATTGCCACATACACATCACCTCTAAAGCTTTGGAGGGAGATTGCTCAGCTTCTTGATCTTGCTGTTGGGAGGTGTGAGTGGAATGAACTGTATGTCACTGAGATAGAATTAGGAGTGAAAATCCCCTGTTATAGCAGAGGTGGATCAGTTGATTGGTATATAGGAAGTTCTTTTTTTTTTTTTAATGTTTGTTTATTTTTGAGAGAGAGAGACACACAGTACAAGCAGGGGAGGGGCAGAGAGAGAGGGAGACACAGAATGGGAAGCAGGCTCCAGGCTCCCAGCTGTCAGCACAGAGCCCAATGCAGGGCTCAAACTCACGGACTGTGAGATCATGACCTGAGCCGAAATCGGACGCTTAACCGACTGAGCCACCCAGGCGCCCCATATGCAGAAACAATTTCTTCTCTTATCTAGCAAGTTCATTTTCAAATTTATTGGCAAGGACCCGCACAGAGTAGACACTATGACTCACACCACTTCTAATCCTGTTATGTATTATAGTATGTCATACAATTCTGCTTTAAAAAAATTTTTTTTTAATGTTTACTTATTTTTGAGAGAGAGAGAGAGAGAGAATGAAAGACAGAGCATGAGTAGGAGAGGGGCAGAGAGAGAGAGGAAGACACAGAATCTGAAACAGGCTCCAGGCTCTGAGCTGTCAGCATAGAACCTGATGCAGGGCTCGAACTCATGAACGCTGAGATCACAACCTGAGCTGAAGTTGGACCAGACCAGCCTGCTTCGGATTCTGTATCTCCCTCTCTTTCTGCCCCTCCCCTGCTTGTGCTCTGTCTCTCTCTCTCAAAAATGAATAAACATTAAAAAAAAAATTTAAAATCCATATGATCCAAGTTGAGTCAGCATATCCATTTTATTTATTTATTTATTTATTTATTTATTTATTTATTTATTTAAAAAGTTTATTTCTTTATTTTGAGAGAGAGGTGAGAGAGAGGTGAGAGAGATAGAATGAGCGGGGGAGGAGGAGAAAGAGGGAGAGAGAGAGAATCCCAAGCAGGTTCCACACTGTCAGTGAAGAGCCCGACATGGGGCTCCATCCCACGAACTGTGAGGTCATGACCTGAGCCGAAACCAAGAATCAGTCGCTTAACCACCTGAGCCAGCCAGGTGCCCTGACATATCCATTATAATGTTTAAACATTTCCAGTGCAATTAGTACCTGGGGATTCTTTCCTTTTTGCATTCTGTATCTGCCAGGATGCCTTTAGCTATCGGTAGCAGGGACCGTAACTTAAATTGGTTTAAAGAAAAAAGAAATGTATTTTCTCCAAAACAAGAAGTCCAGAGACAGAGCTCTTGGGTCAGTTGACTCAGTAGCTCTGCTGTCATCAGTGACCCAAATTTGCCCACCTTGCTGCACTGTCCTGCTTGGTGTGCTGACTTTGCCCCTGGACTGGCCTCCTTACAGCTGTTGGTATGGCTGTAACAGCTTCACGTGTCACACCGGGAAAAGACACTGTCCAGGGAAACCAGGAGGCTATCTTTTCACTGTATTTCTTTCTTCAGAGACAGGAAGCTTTCCAAGAATCCCCCAGTAGAATTCTTGCCTCCTATTGGCTGGGGTTAGGTCACATGCCCATTTCTAAATGGTCGTTGCAAGGGGAGTGTGGTCACGTGGCTGGTGGAATGGGTGGAGGTGAGTGTCAGTCACCAGGTCTATCAGCCAGGGTTCATGTGTTTTTTTGTTCACTTCCTTGTAGCTGATACTATCCATGTCTCTTCTATCCTCTAAGAATCCCATGACCAATCTTGTTAAAATAATACCTTCATTTTCAATATGTTTCGAATTCATAAGTTCTGGATGAGAGCCTGAGGGTGGCGTTGTTGCATTTTCTTCCTCAGGAGACCATTTTGGCCACTTCAGTTTGGTTGATGTTCTGGATGGACCGTGCTTTCAAAACCATCAAGTAGTTAAGTGCAGGAGTATTATAGCTACCTTCCCTTTCATTTCAAAGCCTACCTCTAGCATTGGAACGGGCTTTTGATTTAGGAAGTGGAATATTTTCCCCTAGAGGTCTTTAAAAATCATAGGGGCGCCTGGGTGGCTCGGTCGGTTGGGCGTCTGACTTCGGCTCAGGTCACGATCTCACGGTCCATGAGTTTGAGCCCCGCGTCGGGCTCTGGGCTGATGGCCCAGAGCCTGGAGCCTGCTTCCGATTCTGTGTCTCCCTCTCTCTCTGCCCCTCCCTCGTTCATGCTGTGTCTCTCTCTGTCTCAAAAATAAATAAAATGTTAAAAAAAAATTAAAAAAAAATCATGATAAATATTCAGTTAATAACCTAGGGATGTTTGTGGAAAGCAGAAGAATGAAGGGCTCTCATGTATCTATTTTTTTGTCAGACATTCGGTGAGTGCCTACTACACGTGTGCTATGTGCTGTGGGAATACCGAGAGGCTAACATATGAAGAGGGAACTTAGCATGGGTCTAGAGAGTGGTCCCATAGATGTGAGGTCAGTGGCTGAGCAATTCCACAATGCAGGACTAAATCATCACTTACAACCAGGGGCTGCTTTGAGTAGCAGCCATCTGGGAAATGTGACTTCAAGGGAGCTTTGCCTGATCTCCTAATTTATATCACCCTTTCTGCCTTAACATGATGCCTACTTTTCTTTTTTTTTTTTTTAATTTTTTTTTTAATGTTTATTTGTTTTTGAGAGATACAGAGACAGAATGCGAGTGGGTTAGGGGCAGAGAGAGAGAGGGAGACAGAGAATCCGAAGCAGGCTCCAGGCCCTGAGCTGTCAGCACAGAGCCCGATGCGGGGCTTGAACTCACAAACCGTGAGATCATGACCTGAGCCGAAGTCGGACGCTCAACCGACTGAGCCACCCAGGCGCCCCTACATGATGCCTACTTTTCAGTACTAGAGCCTTACCTGGGATTGAGATTATGTATCTTGAGAAGGCCTTAGAAAAAAATGCAGATCTGTCTGGGCAGAGTACCTCATTAGGATATTATCATTTACATTTTATTATTAATTTATCAGGTTCATTAGCAGGTGATGTAGGATGATTCTAAGATAAAAGAGAGAGGAATACAGGACAACTGTGTTTTGAATTGGTGGGAAGGTAGAATGAATTGCAGGCAAAGGTGTGGGGGTTAGGCCCTATAGAAACAGCACTTGGGGCACGCAAGTGGCTCAGTAAGCGTCTGACTCTTGATTGCGGCTTGGGTCATGATCTTAGGTTCCGTGAGTGTGAGCCCCACATTCGGCTCTGCACTGACAACTTGGAGTCTACTTAGAATTCTCTCTCTCTCTCTCTCTCTCTCTCTCTCTCTCTCTTGCTCTCGCTCTGCCCCTCATATAGTGCAACATGGGCTATGGCAGCAAGGGAAAATGCTCCACACAAGTAGTGGGAACTGTGACATTTCAAACATCTATGTATTTTGATGTATAACATGTTAAACTGTGGATTAAAAGGTTGCTCAGGAAAAAAATAAAATAAAATGTTGCTCAGGAAGCTGCCAGGGCCAACATAAGTAAGTATGTGTATGGAAGGGGAGGGAGGAACGAAACTTTAATCCAATGTAACCAGCGCAAAGTGAATGGCAGATTGGCTAAAGCCTCCAGACCAGTGGCTCTGGATCTTGGCTGCACATTGGAATTACCTAGAGAGCTGTACAACACACTGAAGCCTGGGTCTTACTCAAGAGGACAACTGCCCCATACTGATCGACTGCTTGTTGTTCCCTTGGGGTAAGGCGGCTTCTGTTCATACAGGAGAATGGAGAAAGGGGATTTTAAGAAGTGTTTGTATATTCTATGAATAGAATCCCCATTGGTAGAGATTTACAGTGCTTTTAGTGATCTTTTGTGTATTGTATTAGCGTGTCTTACGGAAAAAAAAAAAACCAGCCAGCTTTATACGGTGACAGAGAGATCAAACTTAAATTCAATACCTATGTTTTAATTTTCCCCAGAAAGCCCTTGGTCACATTACAGACTCCTAAATCTGCACTGGAGACGTTTGTCCCCAGACACCTGCATCTGGGAAGACTGAGCATCTTCCGATATGAGTTTCCTTGGTGGGCACGTGCCAGTTGCCTGGGGTTTCTTTGTGTCCCGAGTTGGTAGCCAGGGTTTCTGGATTTGAGGGTCATGCCATTCGCCCTTACTTTGGGAAGGACTGAATTGTTTTATTTTTCCTAGACAGAAGGGATGGAAGACTTGGGACCTCCCTTTTAACATAGGCAAGGCACCCTGGTGCCCAAGTTTAAAATAGATATTGTGATCCCTCCCTCTCTCTGCCTCACGAGGATGAGCCCCTAAGAGAAATTAGGTCTGCAGAGGAGGACATCTTCCAAGGCCAAGATATTATTTCTTCATAGATCTTTCCATTTGAACTGTTGATTACTTACAGATTAGTACTAGTTGGGGATTCTAGGGGAGAAAAATCTGTCCACACACCTATGGTGAAAGATTCAACAAACTCATGATTTCCGTAGGTTTTAAAAACACTTATTTCCTGAAGTTTCCATTTACTTATTTTTATCCCTTTGTATTGTAGGTGTTTTTGTCAGAAGCCTTAAATCCTCTTTTTAGCACGAGGAAGGTTATAAATAGGTTAAATTCATAAAAACGAATAGACATCCTTCCCGCTGACCCTTTCCAACTGTGCTCACAAATGTCTGCCAAGGACCACAAAATAGAAATTCGTATGAACCAAGTAGAAAGGTGAGCTGGCCAAGCCAACGGAAAATCAGATGCTGGCCTAAAAACAATTTAATGTACTCTTGTCTCTTTCTTTCATTTTGATGTTCATGACACTTCTGAAGAGCAGTTATATGTATTGACTACAGTCAAGCTTTTGTCTTCCTTTAACACAGGAAATGTTAAGCTGTTTGGAAAGGGGGAAAGATTGATGACAGGGATAATTTTGTGGATTGTGCTAATTTTTTTTAAGACAATGATTTTTCAAGGCTGTTTTTGCACCAACGATCTCAGACTGAACTGAGGCTTCAGGAGTGCATTAATTCCAAGAGTTCTAGGCAGAGCTCATATTGTTAACACACGCACATACACACGTATGCACACTCACAGTTCGGTTTGTGCAAGTCAGCTGTGGGACACTGCACGTTCCCTTCTTCTCCTCCTAAGTTTTCTTTTGAGAAAATGAGCGGGGGAAACCCATAAAATAGGGTTAGTAGAGACTGTCTCTCTAGCACAGAGGCAGCGGCGACTACCTGTGTGTGCAATTTTGTATGTCCAGAGCAGCTAACTACCTTAGACATAAAGCCTCTCTGGGCATATTCCTGTGTTGCGGAAGGGAAATCAGTCTTGGTGGTTAAAATAAAAATCTTTGCACCAGCTGAGTCTTTCCGGCAATATAGTAGTAAGTTCTGTGTGATCTCAAAGAAATGCCAGCCTCTCAAGCTGGCCTCAGGAAGCCAAAGCGATTTTCGAAATTCAAAGGATTAGTGGTGCAAAGCAAAAATACAACATGGCGAAAGTGAAGGAGGGAGTAAATGTTAAAACAAGGACTCAGAGATTTAGATCAGGTAACTTGGAGACTCAACAGTTTGTGGATCGGAGACATTTCTTAACATGTATTTGTCTCTTTTATATACCACCGGTATATTCAAGGACCTCCATGATCTGTCTGGGGTCTACTTTCCACTTCACTTTTCCTGACCTCTGCCTTCATCAGGCTGTAGTCACTGTCACCAGAACATGCATTTCTGCAGACATGCATTTGTCTGTATGCAGCTCTTGCAGAAACCTTCCTGGCAACCCTAAGTCATGATGAGCCCTCCTTTCTGAAACTCCTCCAACATTTATTGTCAGTATTGCTCAGTTTCTATACACTGCACTGTCTCGTTTTGCTTATTATTTTTGGAGAGCCTCACAACATCTAGCACTTGGCATTGAGTACTGTTGGTTGCTTAAAAGGGGTTGCTTAAAAGCTCTTCCAGCTGGTAACCATTCTGGGCCTGAAACTTTCCAGCACAATTGGGAGGAGGGGTGGGCATGCTTTATTGCACTCGGCCAGTTAAACAGTAGTCCCATATGTAACTATCCTGAGTAGCAATATGGGGCTGAGGTGTGGTTTTAAAATGGAATTCAGCTCAGGTCACCTGGGTGGCTCAGTTGATTAAGTGTCCGACTCTTGATTTCGACTCAGGTCATGATCTCATGGTTTGTGAGACCGAGCCCCTCATCAGGCTCTGTGGTGACAGTGTGGAGCCTGCTTGGGATTCTCCCTCCCTCTCTCTCTCTCTCTCTCTCTCTCTCTCTCTCTCTCTCTCTCTCTGCCCCTCTCCCACTCATAATCTCTCTCCCTCTCTCCCTCTCAAACTAAATAAATACACTTAAAAAAATAAAATGGAATTCAGCTCAATTAATGGAAAAAGCATTAGCTCGATTCATGGAATAAATGGTAACTGATCAGGTACTGAGGGCTTTCCATAATGCTTAAAACTGACATTAAGCTTAGATATCACATGGCAGGTAGAGCTTCATCTGATATTAACTTTTTTCTTGTTCTCTCTTACGCCAGAGTAGTTTTTACATCTATTTACAAAGCCTTTAGCAATGAACTAAATATAGCATGCCTTTGGGTCCCATAGAGAGCATAGATAGCATTTTGAAGGCCAGGTTTTCTGGAACATAATCTAACATTTTATTTTACTTCTCTAGCTTTAGTGAGATATCATTGACATATAGCATTGTGTAAGTTTAAGGTGTATAATGTGTTGTATTGATATACTTATATATTGCAAAATGATTACCAACATACTGTTAGCTAACACCTCCATCATATCACATAACTACCATTTCTTTCTTTCTTTTTTTTTTTTGGTGAGTAATTTAACATTTTAGAATATATTTTCAGAATGAACTTTGAGTGATTCTATACTGTAGAACTGATCAGACCTTGGAAACATTGGGCCAGTTACCTCATTGTCTTAGCATCTGAATCACATAGAATCAGAAGACTGCATTCCCACAGTGATCTATCATTTAGAAAATTTCCAAATAGTGAATTAGGTGGCTTGATGGAGGTAAGGCCTTTGATTGCTTCTACCAAAGAATGTAAACAGTCATAGTATCAGCTAGATGAAAGTGAGAAATTAATTGAACCTGATTCTCTTGGCTACTGGATCATAGCTTCCCCAAGTCAGAGAATCTGATTGTCTTTTTTTTTTTTTTTTTCAGTTTATTTTAGAAGAGAGGGAGAAAGCACATGAATGGGATAAGGGGAAAGAGAGAGGGAGAGAGAGAGAGAGAGAGAGAGAGAGAGAGAGTCCTAAGCAGGCTCTGTGCTGTCAGCACAGAGCTGGATGCCAGTCTCGATCTCACAAACTGTGAGGTCATGACCTGAGCTGAAATCAAGAGTTGGATGCTTAACCCACTCAGCTACCCAGGTACCCCTGGTTGTCTTTTTGTATCTTGCTTCTGGCTGCAGGAAAATTATAATTATAATAATATTATTTTAAATGCTTTAGGGTACTTCTTTGAAAAAAATGTTCTCTTTTCATGTCTTTAATGCCCTGTATGAGGTCCTAGATATTGGGTTCTTGTATCAAAGTTTCCCTAAAAATAAATTTGGACTGTTGATTATGGAGATCCTTCTGGAAACCTACACTCAAATATCTCAGCTCCAAATTACTCATCTTTATTTATTCAATGATCTGTATGAGATAATAAATAGACTTAATGCTTTACAGAAGCTGAAGCCCTTATCTGAATTTTTGTAATTAAATTTCATTGAATTGGAGAATTAGGAGAAAAAAAATCACATTTCTTTCATTAGGAATGAATTTCTTACATGAAAACTCAGCAGTCACTTTTCCTTTGGAGAGCTAGAGATGGAGTCTTGGAACTAAGCCAGAAGATAATCTCTTCATCAGCTACAGTTAATAAAAACATTAATAAGGCACGTTACCTCTGAGGAGAGTGCTGTGAACTGAATCCTTTGTAATCAGAATCAGAATCCTAGTAGGCTCTCCTGAGAATTAAACAAGAAGAAATACTGAGAGAATTGGGAAAATTTTCAGAAAGGAAGAAATTAAGTATAAATTGCCCTCTTCGAAAAACACAGAGGAAGTAAACAAAGGTGATGTTAAAAAGCTTCCAATTGTGCTAAACCAAAATTGAGAAAGTGGTGGAAACAGTGTCCTTATTTCCTGATTTGCAGTTACATGCTGCTAAATTAAGTTGAATTACTTCATCAAATGCTATTGCTGCGCCGTATTAAGAATCGAACTATTTGGAGTCTCTCAGACATTATTTGTTTTACTTCCTCTGGATCAGCAAAAGAATGCATTTAACTTTTGCATTTCAGAAAATAGAGCAATTTGGTAGTTTTTCCCTGTCTCCAACTGAGACCATAAAAGAAGGATGCTAAAGCCTCAAAGCCAAGCTTAGTGGTCAGGGGAGGTTGAAATCAGCTGGTGAACTTGTTCATTTCATTTTGGCGTTTGAGAATTAATAACCACAGGGTGCTGCCTTTCCAACTCAGAACTATTCTGCTTTTCTGTTGGACAAAAAAGATTCTTTCACAGAACCTGGCACAAAATATAGATATATGGTCAACAAGGGGTCCCAGTTTCAATTCATGTGGAGAATCTTTAAAGTAAACTTCACAAACATACAGATTATCAAGACCCAGGGAAGGAATTTAAAATGAAGGAGTGCTCACAGTGGAGGGGATTTTGATTTACATCTTCCATCTCTAAGTTCTCCTGCAGGGCTGAAATATTTCTGAAATAATGGGATTTGATTTTTAAGCTGCTTCTTTTGAAAGAAGACAACAGCTGTTCAGAGCAGGATGGATTTGATGGATCCTTGGGGATAAATACCCAAAGTAATGTTGCTGACTTCCAACTGCATAAGGTCTGATGTGAGATCAGCCATAGGCACCCGGTGAATGACTACCTGGGTTTGTTTATCACAAGCCTGATAAAGTATTGCACATCCTGCAGGACCAAGACCTTGGGCTTTTGAGCCCTGCCACAGGCAGGGAAGCAGATAGGTAGGGGAGGCCACTCACAGAGTGTTAAGGTGAAGAGTTATTGCCAAGTAGACCTTACTACTCAGGGCTCAGCTATTGAAACCACAGAGACGACTTATTGACTTAACCCACTAATAGAAAAGGGGTGGGGGCAAGCCATGGGAAAACTATGATGCATGGGAGTTTGTTTTCAGAGGACTCTTGTGGGCTTTTCCTGGTCCGTCTCCCTGGTCACCATGTCATCATCCTCACTTTGCAATCTTCCTCTGAGCTCAGGTGATGGCGCCGTAGGACCTCCCTGGGATTCAGAGTGGCTTCAGTCACTTAATCCCTTCCACTGTATCAAACACTGTTTCTCTAAGACCTTGGTTTTAAGACTTTTTGAAGGACCATCAATAATTCATAGTTGTTAAAAGATACATTTTAAAATTAGGATTAATCATGATTCTCATTGAGATATAAAATGAAAATGTCAAAGATTTTTAAAATCTCATTAATTAATAAAGGAACCAGGCAGATGCCTCAACCAGTTCAAAGCACAGATCAAAGAGTCACAAATTTACATGGACTCAAGGTCTGTTAAAATGAAGTTAGAAATGGATACAGGGCCGGGTGCCTGGGTGGCTCAGTCGGTTAGGTGGCTGGCTTTTGATTTTGACTCAGGGCATGATCTTGCAATTGTGGGATCAAGCCCCACATTGAGCTCTGCTCTCTGTGTGGAGCCTGCTTGGGGTTCTCTGTCTCTGTCTCTCTCTCTCTCTCTCTCTCTCAATCTCTCTTTCTCTCTCCCTCTCTCTCCCTCTGCCCCTCCCTGGCTTGTGCTGTCTTTCTCTAAAAAGGAAAAAAAAAAGGGATGCAGGCCAACTTTTTCCAGTATTTTCCCTAGAGAAGAATTATTTGTATTGCTATGAGCTATCTACGATTTAAAGATTTGTAAAATAGTCCAAAGCCAGTGCAGAGCCCTAATGGAATCACATAATTTTCAGGGACTCTAGCACTCCATTACAAGATATTCAGTAATCTCCTCCTTATTCTAAAGTTTACATTTTTTCCCCTTACACACTAAAGTAAGAATACCTTGTAACCCTAATTTGTTTGGAAACATTTATATCGTGAAAGAGTAGTTGTTAACTCAAAGAGCTAAATGGTGGGCATTGGATAAGCGGGAGTGTATCTGTCAGGGAGGGCCAGTTGCTGTAACAAACAATTCCCATCTCAGTGACTAATCACAATAGATTTATTACTTGCTCTTCTCACAGTTCCCATAGTCACTCAATTATTCTTCCATCACGTGTCTTCACATCTTTTTTGGGCCTAAGCAGCTTCACTGGATCCTCTGTATCTAGCCAGAAGGCAGGAAAAAGAGAGAACTTGGGGAAGCGGGCTGGGAACTCTTTAGCTTGGAATGGACTTACTTTTCTTTCACTCAGATTCTGTTGGTGAGAATTGGTCACATGACCCCATGGGCCAGATGGTCATGGCAGTGATAAATGTGGCTTAGCAGAAGCAAAAGCAGCTTGGTGAGCCCTTTGCGTTTTCAGGGGTCTGCTTCTGTGTGTAATTCTCCTCCTTCAAAGACAATCCCCAGAAAACGGTTTGCTATTTATAAATTATTGCTAGGTCATTAGTGATGAGCAGAATAGTGTCTGCTCTCCAGAAGCATGTGATTCATCGGGAAGAAAAATCTGTAGTGTGAGGCAGGATGTGATATATGCTGTGGGAAAAAAATGCTCTGAGTGTACCAAAGGGTGAAAGAGTAATCTTGACCAGGAGGAACCATGGAAAGCATTAGAAATAACACTAATGCTTGGCAGTGGAGAGCCTAGAATTTGGAGTCAGGAAATCCTTGATTCAATCCTTTGTTTAATCACTATTGACCCTGGATGAGTTTTTAACTTCTATGAGCCTTGGTTTTCCTAACTCTAAAAAAGGGCATAGTAACGCTTAGTGCCTAGAAGTTTTGTAACATTACATGAGTAAGTATACGTGTGCAAAATGAAGCAAAAGCTCATTTATATGAGATCTTAAACGTTAGGTTGATTTCAACAGACAGCAAAGGGCAAGAGGTCTGCTGAAATAAAGGCCCGTGGATTCCAATCCTTTTCTGCCTTCCTCCTCACAGAGCTTTTGTATGTTGGGAATTACTAATACAATGTTTTTGAGAAGAGGGAGTCCACTACCAAAAAGACATTTGAAAACCTAGATATTTTTGAGAGTATAATAATTGAACTCTTTAAAAATCTGACGAGGATTTCTAGAGGTCTTTGCTGATCTGTTTTTTTTTTCTCCCCAACAGTGGTCTATCCAACACGCAGTTAACTGTTTAACCACTGTAGTATAAAGCAATTGTCTGCCTTAGAGATGGCACAAATAATTATTAGAGTTTTTCACCTTTCAAATATTATTTTTTCCAGCTATAGGTAAGGTTTTGGTTTCTTTTTTCCACATTTTTGCCTGTAAGGTAAACATGGAGGATAATTACATAATGCTGTTAGGAAAGAAAAAGAAATCACATGACTACTTACATAATGCTGTTAGGAAAGAAAAAGAAATCACAACATGACTACCTTCAGAACATTTAGCATAAAGGCAGTAGCATTAGGATATGAACTTGAAAATGGAGTGTTTTATACTACTTAGTTCATATAAATTCATACTACTTAGTTCATATCAGTCACATTCAACTTCTCCACGCCGTGAATGTCTTAATATTTTTACATAGCTGAGCATAAAAAAAAGCAGTGAACATTAACATACATACAAATTACTTGGGGATCCTGATACAATGTGGGTTTTTTTTAATGTTTATTATTTTTGAGAGAGAGAGACAGAGCATGAGCGGAGGAGGGGCAGAGAGAGAGGGAGACACAGAATCCGACGCAGGCTCCAGGCTCTGAGCTGTCAGCACAGAGCCTGACATGGGGCTCCATCTCACGAATGGTGAGGTCATGATCAGCTAAAGTCGGACGCCTAACTGACTGAGCCACCCAGGCGCCCTTACAATGTGGATTCTGATTCAGTAGGTCTGGGGTGGGACCCGAGATGCTGCAACAAAGCTCCCAGGAGATGACGATGCTGCTGGTCTTTGGATTACACTGTGAGCAGCAAGGGGCCAGTGGATATAACTTTTTATCTGGGAGGTTGAGGAAGCCTCACTTAGGACATAAAGGGGTCCAGAAGGTCTTTTGAAAAAGGAGTTAGAATTTTACAGTATCTGGTTTTATTTTTTTTTTTTTAATTTTTTTTTAACGTTTTATTTATTTTTGAGACAGAGAGAGACAGAGCATGAACGAGGGAGGGTCAGAGAGAGGGAGACACAGAATCTGAAACAGGCTCCAGGCTCTGAGCGGTCAGCACAGAGCCCGACGCGGGGCTTGAACTCACGGACCGCGAGATCATGACCTGAGCCGAAGTCGGCCGCCCAACCGACTGAGCCACCCAGGCGCCCCCAGTATCTGCTTTTATTAAAGCTGCAGTTGGTTGGTCCTCCCATCTGTTCAAGACAGAATTCTTTAGATCCTTAGACTATCTAGTTTGGGCCCTGTTTTAAAATTTAATTTAATTTAATTTAATTGGTTTTGTTTTGTTTCCTCTTAATGATAATGACAAGGGCATTTCATCTGTCTCTGCCTTAGTGTCTTCAAAAGTAAAACGGCCTGGCTGTTACCTAGTGCAGAGGAGGAATGCAGATGAACGATGCCATCCTCTTTTTTCTCTTTTTCTTTAATGTTTATTTATTTATTTTGAGAGAGATTGAGAGAGAGCACAAGTGGAGGGAAGGGCAGAGAGAGAGAGGGAGAGAGAGAATCCAAGCAGGCTCCGTGCTGAGCATGGAGCCTGATACAGGGCTCGATCTCCTCACCGCAAGATCGCGACCTGAGCCACTGTCAAGAGTTGGACACTTAACCGACTGAGCCACCCAGGCGCCCCTGAACTATGCCACTCTCAACTAGTATGTTTAATCTTACTGACCAATCTTACCATGAACCCAGCTACTCAGATAAATCACTTCCATGGTTATTATTTTTGCTTATAGGAAGTGTGGAATTTTAGGACTTCCCTGTGGCTGCTTAGAGTGTCATGCCAAGGAAGCCAGCACCCAGCTCCCTTCAGCTAAGGATCGCAGGCTGAATCCTAAAAAGAAGCCACATGAATGTGCTGTTTATCACAGGAGAGTCCCTGTCAGAGCAGATTGGAACAGAACGAGTCTAGCCTTGCTCTAGAGAGAAAAATATCCAAGTATGGACTTCCAAGTACATATTTCTTCAGAATTTTTATTGAACACCTACCTTTTACATAGCATTTTTATGGGCACATAAATATAGAGTAAAACTAGCAGTAGTAGCTCTCATTAACTAGATGCTTGCTCTACATCCATCCTGCTAAGCACCGGATTTACTTTACATAATTCAGGTTTCATAGTTATGTGTTACGATTCTCTGTTTACAATTAAGGGAACCACAGGATGTGCCTCAGATCAAAATGGCTCCCAAATTTCCATGGTCTCAAAATTGCTATATTTCCAGGCATCACATCCCAATGTGATGATATCCAGCAGAAAAGAGGGATCATCTCTTTTTCACCATCTTTTTAAGGAAGAAAGACTCCCAGGAGCTGCTCACAGATCTTTGTTTATCTCGTATTGGCCATGGTTGTATCATATGCCCATGTGCAAACCAATCGCTAGCAAAATAAATGGAACTACATTGGTCCTGGTGAATTAGCCAGGCGTCAACAGAGTACAGCCTTTGGGCCAAATCTGGGCTGATGCCTGTTTCTATAAATAAAGTTTTATTGGAACGTAGCCATGCCATTTGTTTACCTATTTTCTGTGGCTGCTTTCACCCTACAACGTCAGAGTTGAGTGGTTGCAACAGAGATCTTACAGCCTGCAAAGTAAAAAATACTTACTACCTGACTCTTTCCAGAAAATGTTTGCTGACTGCTGGCATAGGCCAGTCAGGAGCCATTTCTTGCACTAAGGAGGGGGCCACATAGATAGAATTAGGGTTCTGTTAAGAAGGAAGGAGTAAGTGGCTGTTGGATAGGCAACCAGCAGTGACTGCTACAGAAGGGGAATCTTTCTTCCAGTGAAGCAGATGTGCTTTGAAGGACATTTGTGTGGGAACGTAGCTGTAAGGTGACAGTACAATATCTTAGATTGAGGCCAAGTGGAATATATTTGGTGAAAGTAAAAGTAGAAGGAAACAGGAGTGATGTCCCCTAGGTCTTGACATGTGAGGAATAATGAACAATTCTTCCAAAACCAGATCACTAAACTAGTGCAGGATCTTATGTCGTTCCCAGGGGTCATATGTGACAAGGGAGCACCAACAGTGGAACGGAGCTGTCCCTGAGCTTTTGCCTTGCCCTGATCATAGTTTTAATTTCTGAAGACAAAGGAAACAAGAGGAAGTGCGAATATGATCAAGGCAGCACTGAGTCGTAGCTGAAATGTAAGCGGCAATGCCCATTTGATCTTAGAATAGGAGAGAATGCTGGGCTTACTTAGCCACACCTCGGGATTCCAGCAAAGCAAAAAGAAAGCCAAGAGAAAAATATTGTCTCTATTCATTAAGTTTATTTTATTTTTTTAATGTTTTTATTTTTGAGAGAGGGAGAGAGACAGAGTGTGAGCAGGGGAGCGGCAGAGAGAGAGAGGGAGGCGGGCTCTGAAGCAGGCCCCAGGCTCTGAGCTGTCAGCACAGAGCCTGAGGTGGGGCTCAAACTCATGGACTGCAAGATCATGACCTGAGCTGAAGTCAGACACTTAAACGACTGAGCTACCCATGCGCCCCATCTATCCATTCACTTTAAATGAGTACATAACTCACGAGTGATAGTAGTTTCTAAAAATTTCTGTTCTGATAGTACAACTGAAAATGAACTTTATGAGGAAGCTAAAGGTGGAATTTAAAAAAATGACTGGTTTCAGGAGGAATTTGGGTTTCAGAAAAAGGAGACAGTGCACGTATGTGGGAGCGGTGGAGTCAGAATGATGTAGATTATATCACTTGCTAGCTCTGGGAACTTGAAAACATTAGTTAACCCCTCTGAGCCTCAGTTTCCCTATTTGTAAATTAGAAAAATAATATTAAACCATACAGAGTATTCCTGGAGGCCAGTGCATCCACCCTTGCTCTTGACCTCATTGTTTTTTCACTTTGAGATATTGTTGTTTCTATCAGTTTTCACTCTTTAAAATCTTTTGATCTTACAAAACCTTTTATAATTGGTGTGTCGTTAATGACTTTTAGCTTGTCAGGGGCTTTTAGATTGTTTCCTTCAGCCTCCCCATCCCACCTGCTCACCAAATACATACAACCTCCAAGTCTGTGGCCCCTTCACTGGGCTTTGAATGGGCTGGGGCATTGGCTGTGGTGTGGAGGGTCCACTGGGGTATTCTGAAGGGACTAAGCAAGATTACAGCATGGCCAGACATCACTGCTGCTGGCTAGGCAGGGAGTGAGGCCTTGGTGCAAACAAAACAAAGTGCTGGTAGGTGACCAACCAACAGGAGAAGTGAGTGACTTCAAGCGTGGCTTCAGCAGGGATCCTTGGCAAGGCAGCTGGTCTGCAGGAGTCAGTAGACATTCAGGTGAGTCCTGGGCACTCGGGTGATGCTCTTTCAAGTCCCCCCTTGCCAGGTCTGCTCATTTTGGGTGGTGGCGCTGTTCCCTTCTTGCTCAGCTTCTGGAGGGCCGCCTTTCAAACCTCCACGATCCTGTTTGTTAACCCTCTTCCTTTCCAGCCTTTCTTGCTTTCAGCTCCAATACTCACTTTTATCTTTCTTCTATCTTCTGAAAGTTTGTTCTCGTTTCCTTCCTTCCTTCCTTCCTTCCTTCCTTCCTTCCTTCCTTCCTTCCTTTCTTTCCTTCTTTCCTTCTTTCTTTCTCTCTTTTCTTTTCTTTTCTTTTCTTTTCTTTTCTTTTCTTTTCTTTCTTTCTTTCTTAAACAGCCTTATTGAAATGAACTTTACATATCATAAAATTCACTTGTTAAAAAATATACAATTCAGTGTGCTTGAGTATATTCGTGAAGTTGTAAAAATATCAGCAAAATCAAATTTTAGAACCTTTTATTTTGGACATTTCTTATGATATGAGGTCATTTGTGACTGGCTTCTTTCATCTAGCATAGTTTTTTTTGAGGTTCATCCATGTTGTAGCATATGTTAGTACTTCATTCCTTTTTATTGTTGAATGATATTCCGTTGTGTTGATTTACCATATTTTGTTTTTCCATTCTTCTGTTGAGGAACATTTAAGTTGTATCTACTGTTTGGCAATGATGAATAGTGCTGCTAAGAACATTCATGTACAAGCTTTTCTGTGGACAGATTTTTAAATTTTTCTTACATAGATTCCTAGGAGTGAAATTGCTGGGTCATGTGGTAACTCTGTTTACATGTTGGGGAACTGCTGAAACTCTTTTCTAGAACATTTGCACCATTTTGCATTCCAGCCAACAATACATGAGGGTTCCAATTTTTCCACATCTTCACCAATACTTATTATTGTCTTTTTGATTGTAGCTATTCTCACGGGTGTGAAGTGAAGTCATTGTGTGAAATGACATCATTGTTGTCTCTCTTTATAGAGATATAATTTATATTCTGTACAATTCACTCATTTAAAGTAAGCAATTGAATGTTTTTTTTTTAATTTTTTTTTCAACGTTTTTTATTTATTTTTGGGACAGAGAGAGACAGAGCATGAACGGGGGAGGGGCAGAGAGAGAGGGAGACACAGAATCGGAAACAGGCTCCAGGCTCGGAGCCATCAGCCCAGAGCCTGACGCGGGGCTCGAACTCACGGACCGCGAGATCGTGACCTGGCTGAAGTCGGACGCTTAACCGACTGCGCCACCCAGGCGCCCCTTGAATGTTTTTTTTTAGTAAATTACAGATATGTGCAACCCTCACCATAGTCAACTTTAGAACATTTTCATCACTTCAAAAAGAAACTTTGTTCAGATTGTAGCTTTGATTTACACTTCCCCAATGACTAATGATGTTGAACATTTTTTCATGTGCTTATTGGCCATTCACATATCTTCTTTGGAGGAATGTCTTTTCAAATCTTCTGCCCATTTTGAAATTGGGTTGTCTTTTTTTTTTAATGTTTATTTATTTATTTTTTTGAGAGAGAGCACGCACAAGTGGGGGAGAGGTAGTGAGAGAGGGAGAGAATCCCATGTGGGCTCTGTGTGGGGGCTCAGTCTCATGAACTGTGAGATCATGACTTAAGCCGAGATCAAGAGTTCCACGCTCAACTGATTGAACCACTCAGGTGCCCCTGGGTTTTCTTCTCATTATTGACTCGTAGGTTTTTACTTTCTTGATGGTGTCATTTGAACCACTGAAGCTGTTAATTTTGAGGAAGTCCAATTTATCTTCTTTTCCTTTGTGCTTGTGGTGTTGTGTCTAGAAAATCATTATTAAGGTCATGGAGATTTCTCCTATTGTAGTTTTCGCTCAAAAAATCCATTTTGAGTTCAAATTTGCATATGATGTGAGGTAGTCCAAATATGTTCTTTTATATGTAGATACCCAATTATCCCAGCACCGTTTGTTGAGGACTTATTTTCTTTTTCTTAAACCCATTTTTAGGAGCAGATTGGAGTAATGTTAGCAAATGGCAAAAAGAAAGCAGAACTTTACAATGCTGTTTTGCTTTTGTCTTTTTATCAAGGAATATAGTCTTCACACGATGAGGAAGAGCAATTATTTAAATCCTAAGTAGGTGAAGAGACAGTAAGACATTAACTATTTTAAATGGATTGTAAATATTGTAGATAAATTATATCCCAGGATAGTATCTAAATGTAGGCAGTGGCTGCTTAACTGCTAGCCTTAATGTTTGTGGAGTAGGGGTGAATGGGCAAGGCACTTACAGCCTAAAGACAGTCAAACAAGATTTTAATTTGCATCAACAGAGAATGGTAGGCTCTGGAAAGTACACACAGGAAAGCTTGGGATATTAATCCCCACAAAATTGTCTGTATCCGTGGAAAGGATAGTGTTCATTGGAAGCCTGAATAGGTTCACTCTGAATAAGTAACACCAAACTAACCTCAATTTGTTTGTTTCATGGGACTGATAGACGATAATATAGAAACCGTGTACCTAAACTTGAGCAAAGCTATTGCGTATCTCACGGGTATCCCTAGAGACAAAATGGAGAAATATACTCCGCGTAACAGTGAAGTTGGCTGGATTTGATGATGGTAGCCCAGATAGTACATGAAGTAACATCACTTGGAGAAAGCCATGAGCCTCCCTGTGAGAACTTGACCTGTTCAGACCTTTTACTAATATTGGATGAAAATACAGAGGGTATGATAAAAAGCTAGAAGGAATACATTGGATGACAAGGGTCAAAACTAACAAATAACTCAAAAGACTGGCCGAATCTAATAAGGTGAAAGATGCGGGAAATAAAATGTGAAGTCTCATACTTAGATTACTCAAGCTCTGAATAGAGACTTCATTTAATAAAAAGTATTTGAAGGGGGACAAAGTCTTAAGTGTCAGAGTTGACAGCATCTCATACTGAATTAACAATGTGAGTTGCCTGCAAAGAGAATGCATCATTTACTGCAGTCTACTATTTGGAAAAAAGAAAGTAGGACTCTAACTTCATAGTGCCCGCTATTGCCAGTCTTCATGTGCCAGACTCTGGCTGGGGTTGAAGACCCAGTGAAGGTTGTCAGTGGGAGTTTTTTCTCTTGGTTCTGAAAACAGGGGTACAAGTTAGAGTTTCAGGTCGAAATAAAAGACATTCAGTCCTTTTCTGTCACTGAGCAACTTATGAAGGGAGGAAAAGTTGGTTAGATTCCTTCTTTCCTTCCTTCTCTCCCCTTCCTTCCTTCCTTCCTTCCTTCCTTCCTTCCTTCCTTCCTTCCTTCCTTCCTTCCTTCCTCAGATTCCTTTAAATAACCCTAGACAGCAGTGATTCTTAGAAAGAGAAAGGATAATGACTCAAAGATCTAAGGGGTCATTCTTCCCTGGCTTCCTTCCCAAGTGCTTTCCATGCCTATGGGCATCTCTTCCATTTCCATACGCTTTGAGACCTGGAAGCGCTTTACGCTGCTTAATGATGAGGACATTCTTCAACGACAAAATGATAACATGCACTTCCTCTTACATGTTTTATATGTACCAGGTATCGGCTATGATGATAACATAGAAAACCTGATTTAATCCTCACAGTAACCCTAGGAGTTAGATAGTAATATTTTCTCCATTTTACCTATGAAGAATTTGAATATCAAGGCCATATATCCACTATGTGGCAGAGCCAGGAATTAAACCCACATCCATTTAGTTGTGAACGTGCTTTTCTTAATATATAAATCCAAATGCCCCTCACAGTTTTGTGAATCCTTTCCAGTACCATACTGGAGCTAGCTCATAAAAAGCGATTGTTCAAGTTTCAGGGATTTTGTAAGCCAATTGTTAAATCCATCCATTACTGTTATTTTTTAATTTTTTAATGTTTATTTTTGAGAGAGAGAGAGGCACATACAGAGTGTGAGCGGGGGAGGGGCCAAGAGAGAGGGAGACACAGAATCCGAAGCAGGCTCCAGGCTCTGAGCTGTCAGCACAGAGCCCGACACGGGGCTCGAACTCACAAACCACGAGATCGTGACCTGAGCTGAAGTCGGCCACTTAACCTACTGAGCCACCCAGGTACCCCTAAACCAATCCATTATTAAAAATCAAATTATATAAACTTACATAAGTTGTAGTAAAATGTAGGTAAACATACGGAAAACTCTTCGCTTCCTAATTATTTTACTACATTTTCTGTCTGCGCTCTTGAGGTTATTTCCATCTCTTTGGTGGAAATACTATGTAATAGTGTGCTGCTGTTCATCTTTGTTCCAATTTACATTCAGTGATGTCCTATTGGTAGCTTGAAATTGGCTATGGTCGGGGTGCCTGGGTGGCTCAGTTGGTTAAGCGTCCGACTTCGACTCAGGTCATAATCTCATGGTTTGTGAGTTCGAGCCCCATGTCGGGCTCTGTGCTGGCAGCTCATAGCCTGGAGCCTGCTTCGGATTCTGTGTCTCCCTCTCTCTCTGTTTCTCCCCCACTCTCACTCTGTCTGTCTCTCTCTCAAAAATAAATAGATTAAAAAAAATTTAAAAAAAAGGAATTGGCTATAGTGAGTATATCACAGAAGTGAGTAAGTGTTACAAATCGAGGCTTGATTTACTGTTTTGTTGACTGTTTAGAACGAAAAGTTATGGAGAAAATGTTAGTAATGCAGATTGCACTTTAAAAAGTGTGTTGAATCTAGTGTCAGAGCTGAGGGTAGCTTCAACTCAGTAAATATAATTTGTACCAGGGTGAGGAATAGTTGAGCAGTAGATCCCACATCAGACTTAATGGCAGTAAATTCATTGGGAGAAGAGTTAGTGGAAGGGGATGCAACTTCCCGTGTCATCCCAGAGATGAATTACAACCTTAGGCCGGTTGCAGGTAGACTAATTTGGCAAAAACCAATGAAAGCATTCTTTGAGAACCAACTGGCTGTGTAGCATTTACCCTAAAGAACATTATATCTGTTTTTGTTACTTGCACATGGTGTGCTGTGCATCCTTTCTATCAGTAAAATTTATAATAAACACACATGTCTTTTCTCAGGAGAGCTCGTTGTTAGGCATCAACCAGATGTCACTGCCACCTTCACATCTCTGGTCTGCAGTGGAAATGAAGAACTTGTACAGCCATGCCACTATGTTGTTCTTCCACAATTTTCTGTTCTCTGGAACAGAATAATCTGTGATTCATTGGTCTTTTCCTATGGGTTTTATTTTCCAGGTTTCCTCCGAGCAGCATGAAATCAGGCAGAAACCTCTCTTTACTGGAGGTGTGCAGAACTAGGCACGTGATAGTGTTCTAGAAAGAAGATTACTCGTGCTGGGTGGGAGACCTGCCTCACTGGGGACCTGGAATGAGCATGAGTTGGCAATCAGGAGACCTGGCTTCCTGCAGAAGGTTGTCCCCATGAGTTATCTTAAGCAAAAACTGGTGCAGCCATTCTGGAGAACAGTGTGGAGCTTCCTCAAAAAGTTAAAAACAGAACTACCCTACGACCCAGCAATTGCACTCTTACGTATTTACCCAGAGGATACAAAAACACATATTTGAAGTTGTACATGCACTCTAACATTTATAGCAGCGTTACTAACAATAGCCAAACTATGAGTCCATTGGAGTCAAATGTCCGTTGACAAATGAAAAGTTATTTTATTCTTTTTTTTTTAAGTTTATGAATTTATTTTGAAAGAAAGAGAGCACAAGCAGGGGAGGGGCAGAAAGAGAAAGGGAGAGAGATAATCCTAAGGGGGTTCTGCACTGTCAGGTGTGGGGCTCAATCTCACCAACCCTGAGATCATGACCAAAACCAAGAGTTGGATGCTTAACTGACTGAGCCACCCAGGAGCCCCGAAAAGTTATTTCACTCTTCAGCAAAAGTTTGAGTTAAGGTGAATTTGACAGTTCTTTGTAAGTTTAAACTCTGCATTTCAATGGCTGCTTCTTGAACTTAGGCTATTAAGTATTGGACTTCTTGGTTTATCAAGAGACATGCAAATATAGTAGAATTTCCTCAGTGATTCACTTTAGAGATTTAAGAAGTAATAGATCTGTAAATTTGTGTGATCCTCTTATAGTTTACTAAATATTTTAACACATATTACCTTGTTTGTCCAAACAGTGAGATAAATGGGGAGCTATTAACACCCCCATTTTACTGCCGGGAAAGAAGGGGCTCAGGGTAGTTCATAACTTGTTCCTAGTGCATAGGTACTTGGCAGAGAAGCTAGGTCTGGGGCTGCCACGTCATTTTCTCCATCTCCAATGTCCTTTCCCTTCCATCTGCTTAAACATAAAATTCCATTGAACCTGTAATGAGCATGTCTTGATATGTTTTCTAAGCACGAGTTGAAAAAAAAGTGTTTAAAGATAAATTATAGCTTTTAACGTTTTTCTGAAGACATCCATAAATCGACTTTCTTTTATTTTTAAGTTTATTTATTTATTTTGAAAGGGAGAGTGTGAGCAGGGGAAGGACAGAAAGAGGGAGAGAGAATCCTAAGCAGAGCCCCATGTGAAGCTCAATCCCATGAACCGTGAGATCATGACCTGAGCAGAAATCAAGAGTCAGACGCTCAACTGATTGAGACACCCAGGTGCCCCTAAATCCATCCTTTCTGAGATCAAGCAAAGAGGTGAAGAGGACGTAACAGTGGGTTGCTTGCTAGAATGATAATCACTTTAGACCTCGAAGGCATTGAGTTGCGTGAATGTGCACACACCAGAGTGGGTGTCAGTTGACAGAATGACCTGATGAGGGGACAGCTGCTCAGGGAGGGTGTTATTTGACATTTTATTTTATTTCACGCAAGAAACATAGTCCTGTGTAAAATCTGGGGTTCTGTAAGCATTTTGATTGTATGAGTTGGGGTATGTTTGTCTATAATCATAGGCAATGCCCGCCTCTAATATTTTTTTTTACACTTTTTATTTTTTTACACTTTTTATAGCAGATTGGCTTTAGTGATGAGGCTAACACAGAGTGACTTCTTTTTTTAAAATATTTATTTATTTTTGAGAGAGAAAGAGACAGACTGCAAGTGGGGGAGGTCAGCAGAGAGACAGGGAGACACCAAATCCAAAGCAGGCTCTAGGCTCTGAGTCAGCACAGAACCTGACGCAGGGCTCGAACTCACGAACCGTGAGATCATGACCTGAGCCGAAGTCTGATGCTTAACTGACTGAGCCACCCAGGAGACCCTGCAGAGTGACTAATTTTTTTTGTTTTTAATTTTTTTTTTAACGTTTATTTACTTTTGAGACAGAGAGAGACAGAGCATGAACAGGGGAGGGTCAGAGAGAGAGGGAGACATAGAATCTGAAACAGGCTCCAGGCTCTGAGCTGTCAGCACAGAGCCCGACGCGGGGCTCGAACCCACGGACCGTGAGATCATGACCTGAGCTGAAGTCGGACGCTTAACTGACCAAGCCACCCAGGCGCCCCCAGAGTGACTTCTTAAGTGAACAATGGCACTGGAAAAATAACAGCGTTAAATTATTTTTGCAACATGACATAAGGATGTTTCTTATACTCTTTTAGGTTTCCTGATTTTTTTTTCCTCCCTACTCATTTAGTTTGGAGTTGCCATATTTTTATGGGCCAGATTCCCAAAGAGGTGGCAATTTGTCAAGGCCAAATGTAGATATAGAGGTGGTATTCAGATAAAGAGGAGTTTATACTAGCAATGCATTTCCTCTAGCGAGGGATTTCTGCAATAATCATCCCCCTTCATCATTCAGCAAGGTTCCAGTGAGAGGCACTATAGCCAGGAGTTGGGATTAAGGGCTCTGTCCCTGATTTGCTCTGGGATATGTTAATGAATATACACTCAAGTTTCCTGTTTGTAAAGTGGAGATAACAGTCTGTAAGACTCATTATGCAGGATGATAGGGTGACACCTGGACGCCCTGGGGTCTTCTCTCAGGCACCACCTGCAATCAGCAAGTGGAAAGATGGATCTTCCTGCATCTCAGCAGTAGATGTCGCTGCAGTCAACTAAAACTACAGGAAAGCTCTGGCCGAAGGGATTCTAGTAGAGGAAAAAGGAAAGGAACACTAATCGCCATTAAAATTAACAGAGCATCTAGCATTCTTCCTCACCCCAAACTCAAATCCTTTGCAATATACTACTGTTCATTATTTTTAACAGCCCAATAATGCTCAGGTCTTTTCAGAAAAAAGTTGATTCAGAAAACCATTTCATTCCATCTTTCACTTATTTACCTATTCGTTCATTCAAGAAGTACTTCCTAGGCCCCTACAATGTGTGAGGCTCTGGGCTTACAATGATGAACAGTACAGACAATCCGGCTTTATGGAGCTTCCTGCCTGCTGGGAAAGATAGGCAATCAAGGAGGTGATACACGGGGCGCCTGGGTGGCTCAGTCAGTTGAGTGTCTGACTTCGGCTCGGGTCATGATCTCGCGGTTTGTGGGTTTGAGCCCTGTGTCGGGCTCTGTGCTAACAGCTCAGACCCTGGAGCCTGTTTCAGGTTCTGTGTCTTCCTCTCTCTCTGCGCCCCCGCCCCCACTCACACTCTGTCTCTCTCCTTCAAAAATAAATAAACGTTAAAAAAAATTAAAAGAGGTGATACTAAAAAAATGAGAAGTAATTGTAGTACAGAGAGATTAACGTAATCATAGGACATGTGCTAGATGAAAAGAAGCAGATGACAAGGGGACTTGGCTGAGTTTAGGGGTCAGGGATGGTCCTGGGATAAAATGGTGTTTCAGAAGATGCTCATATCATGCATCAAGGCACCAATTAGAAAGCCAGCATCTGGCATGAATTCTCATTCTGGTTCATTTTACTTCCTTTGTCACCAGCACTATCTGAAATGCATAAAAATTGCCTTCCTTCCTAATTTTACTTAGGTAATTTGGAAGGTCTAAAAAATTAACCATGATTCGTATTACTGCCATGACCTCTCCACCGAGATATTAAAAACTGCTTCATGTCTTTTATATGTCAGACACCTTGACAGATAGTCTTGATTATTAGTGTATGATATATGGAAGTTAAAACTGAATGTTGAAGCAGTCTGTCTTCCCTTGTTTCTATATTAATTCCTCACTGGGGTGTTTGGATTAAACAAAAGCTTCATGTCCCATCAGGATGTTGAAGTTAGCCTAAAACGCAACTGTGGGCCCAACTTTGGTTATGCTCACATGACCTGGCTAGAGGGAGGGGCTGGACATGCATTAGAACTTGGACATTTTTTTTGTTTTCTTTTTTTTTTTTAATTTTTTTTTTAACGTTTATTTATTTTTGAGACAGAGAGAGACAGAGCATGAACGGGGGAGGGTCAGAGAGAGGGAGACACAGAATCTGAAACAGGCTCCAGGCTCTGAGCTGTCAGCACAGAGCCCAACGCGGGGCTTGAACTCACGGACCGCGAGATCATGACCTGAGCTGAAGTCGGCGGCTTAACCGACTGAGCCACCCAGGCGCCCCAGACCTTGGACATTTTAAGCAGATAGTAAAAAAAGAAATATTGATAAGAAACATGAAGTTATTCTGTTTAGTAGTTGCTATATCTCTAGCAACTTATGAGTTATATTTTGAAAGCCTAAATTCAATTTATTGCATCCCAAATATTGACTTTTGGATGAATAAAAACAAGTTAGCAAATCTGAATGCCTTATTTTTAGGAGAGTAAAAAATTTGTAGTGTAAGGACAGCAGAAATGTATTCTGATGGATCAGCAAAAACTTTTCTTGCCTCCTTTTCAATTAAGATTTGGCAAAACTAAGTTTGTTTTTTTAAAAACTTAACTCTGAGGTCTGCACTCGACTGCATTTAATTCATTCAAAAAACATTTACACTCAGGAAACAACAGATGTTGGTGAGGGTGTGGAGAAAGAGGAACCCTCTTGCACTGTTGATGGGAATGCAAATTGGTGCAGCCTCTCTGGAAAACAGTATGGAGATTCCTCAAAAAATTGAAAACAGAACTACCCTGTGACCCAGCAATTGCACTACTAGGTATTTACCCAAGGGATACAGGTATGCTGTTTCTAAGGGGCACATGCACCCCAGTGTTTATAGCAGCACTATTGACAGTAGCCAAAGAATGGAAAGAGCCCAAATGTCCATTGACTGATGAATGGATAAAGATGATGTGCAATGGAATATTACTCAGCAATCAAAAAGAATGAAATCTTGCCATTTGTAACACCATGGGTGGAACTAGAGTGTATTATGTTAAGTGAAATAAGTCAGTCAGAGAAAGACAAATATCGTATGATTTCACTCCTGTGTTGAACTTAAGAAACAAAACAGATGAACATAGGGGAAGGGAAGAGAAAATGAAATAAGATTAAAACAGAGAGGGAGGAAAACCATAAGAGACTCTTAAATGCAGAGAACAAACAGGGTTGCTGGTGGGGTGTTGGGTGGGGGGATGGTCTACATGGGTGATGGGCATTAAGGAGGACACTTGTTGGGAGATAAGCACTGGGTGTTATATGTAAGTGATGAATCACTAAATTCTACCCCTGTAAAAATTATACATATATGTATTAAAGTTTATTTTGAGAGAGAGAGAGAGAGAGAGAGAGAGAGAGAGAGAGAGTGCACGTGAGAGCTTGTGTGCATGAGTGCGGTGGGCGGTGGGGGGGCAGAGAGAGAGAGAGAGAGAGAGAGAGAGAGAGAGAGAATCCCAAGCAGGCTCCAAGCTGTCAGTGCAGAGCCTGACACAAGGCTTGATTCCACAAACCATGAGATTATGACCTGAGCTGAAATCAAAAGTGGGATGCTTAACCAACTGAGCCACCCAGGCACCCCACTTAATTCTACTCCTGAAACCAATACTCACTATATGTTAACTAACATGAATTTAAATTAAAAAAAAAATTGTTACATTACAAAAACCAGGGCCTCAGGCTTAGTATGACTCCATCTGTTGATCTTTCCCACTATTTTCCTTAGAATAAAGACAATAAATGTTCCAGGGTACCAGGTTACAAAATAAATTGGTAAGAGCTGAATGTTCAGAACAGCAGAAGGCCTAGCTGTATATGATTTTGCTTAATTTGCAAACATGTCTTCTCTTCCATTTCCATGCTCAGGAAGTTCAAGTATTTGATGCTGTCTTGATTTATATAAAGAAACATTAAATTATCATGGGAGGAGCCCTGGGGAAACTTCTTGTGTTGCTCTATTCTTCTAACGTATAGTGTGGTCTTTGGCAGCTCTTTTGATTGCTCTCAGCTGTGTTTTTTTCATTTACATAAAGGGGCTTTGGATGGATCTGAGGTCACTGGTAGAAGCCCCTTTAATTTTCCTTTGTGCTCCCTTCTTTTTGACTCAAAAAAAAAGAGGCAACCCACCCCCTGCCCAAGTCTACCCCTTCCAGCTGTGATCTGGATCCTGTCAACTTCTGCCTCCCCTTTGAGCTGATAGGGGTTCTGAGCCATTTGGGAACGCTCTTTGTTAAGTTATAAACCAGAGTATCATCTCGAAATCTTCTCTATTCACTCAATTCCCACATCCAGTCAGCAGCAGAGTCCCATTAATTCTGTCTCCTAAGTTGCTGGTGAACTCACCCTTGCTGGCCATAGTGCCTTCCTTTGGCCAGCATTGTCTTTTGCCTAGACTATTGCAGGAGCCTCTTTACCCATCTTTATTGTGGTGTCTTCCACCTTCCAGTTCATTCTCTGCACTGTTTTCAGTGATACCTTTCTGAAACACAAATCTGATTGTCTGTTGAGCAGCAACTACCCACTGAACAAATATTTATATTGTGAAAGGGTGTTATGCCAGGTTCTAAGAGACCATCAAATTGAATAAGACAGCACAGTCCTATTTATTTATTTACTTATAGCTAGAGCAGGGGAGAGGGTCAGAAGGAGAGAGAGAGTCTTAAGCAGGCTCCTCACTCAGCACAGAGTCCGATGTGTGGCTTGATCCCACAATCCTGGGGTCATGGATTTGAACTGAAATAAGGAGTCAAACACTTAACTGACTGAGTCACCCAGGTGCCCAGCACAGTCCTGTTTAAATGAAAACCTTGTGTTGGCTACCTCATTTACCTATGGGACACATTGAGTTTCCTTTGTATGGCCTCTGAGGCTGTGCACATTTTGGCTTTAAATCTGCCTTCTTAGAAACTTCTCTTCTGCTGTGTTGCTTCTTGATATGTGTGTACTTCAACTTCACATTCTTGCCACACTGAACTCCTCTTATCCTGAGCATGCAATGTTCTTCATGTTTCTAAGATTTTGCATACCAAGGTCTCTGTCTGGAATTCCTTTTCCTGCTTCTCTCGTGTCTGTCTGTGGAATGGCTACTCAGTCTGTAATACCTGATGCAAATGTCATCTCACTTGGGAGAATTCTCGTGAATTGATTACTTCCTTGTTTCTACTTCTACAGACCTTTGCTGACAGTGTTATATTGTATTTGTTAATGTCTGCCTTCTTCATAAGATTGTGAGCTACTTGAAGACAGGGAATTAAGCTTTATTCACTGTTGTATTCCCTGCACCCTATCTTAGTGTATAACACGTTTCAGTGGCTCCACATGCAGTTATTGGTTGACTAAAATAATTGAGTGAATGCCTTTGCATACACACGTGGGTAGGAGAGGTTACTGCAAGCATTTCTCATCTCAGTGGAAATGTGAGTAACTGTGGAAAGAAGAAACTTAGAAGTTACAACTGGCTGTTGATCTTCTAGGTAAGGTTCTTTTTTTAAAGTTTGTTTTTTTATTTTGAGAGAGAGAGAGAGAGACAGTGTGAATGGTGGAGGGGTAGAGACAGAGAGAGAGAGAGAGAGAGAGAGAGAGAGAGAGAGAGGATCCCAAGCAAGCTCTGCACTGTCAGTTCAGAGCCTGACGTGGGGCTTGAACTTACGAAACCATGAGATCATGACCTGAGCCGAAATCAAGAGTCAGATGCTTAACTGATTGAGCCACTCAGGCACCCCTAGGTAAGGTTCTGATATCTGCAGATGGCCAGGGGATCTTTGGACTCGATCTTTAGAGTCCTCTTTAAGCTGTTAGAGTTGATGACTTTATTTTGGCTCTATCACTTCAAATCCAAGAGTCAAAACACTTTCCTTGTAATACTTTTGCCTGCTGGCTGAGAAACAAGGGTAATTTGCTCAACGTAAGCTGTCACTATCTCTTTTCTTAGATCTCTGAAATCTACCTTGTGTCCTTTAGTGACAAAACATTAGGCTCATTCCCAAATGAATTGGTTGTCAGGTTGTCATCATGAAGGCTAGTGAAATGTCTCAGTTTCAGCTGAGCAAGGCAAATATGATGCTGTCTTATCATGACAGGCATGATGATGGGATGTTCCAAAAGCGAAGAACATCTTTCAAGGCTACAACACTTCATGTGTAGGCAATTACTCTAGTCAGTGAATAGTGATCAATATGTAAAGCTTAAGGCGGGAACATTAATACTTCCTTTAATGCAAAAGCATCAGCAACTAAAGGGATTTTTTTGAGGAGGTTAGGGACTGAATCCACCACATCATTTCCAAATGTGGAAAGTTGATTTTTATAGTCAATATGCAGACATATCCATTAAGGGATGTGAATAATAAAAAAGAACTAAAAGCTTTTTGAAGGTCCCTTTTCAGCATCTGCTCGTCTTATATTCTTGCTTCCTGTTAGTCCTTTAGCATCTATGTCACATCCATTATCATCCTGAAAAGAAAAATCATTCAGGCCACTTCAATGTTTCAATGACATATAGTCCATTAGAATTCAGAAAAAGCCAGCACTTTCCAAAGAGAAATATGACACTCTCTTTCACTTATTCTTTCTTTCTTTTTTTTTCTTGAAGTGAAATTTCAGCTTCTCTTGGGATTTCTTATTTTATATATTCATAAGGTGATTATTTTAGCAGAAAAGGACCTGTCACTCCTAAAACCACCTGCTTGGTTGGCTAATGGGAGTAAGGCAGGAGTTAATATTAGCCCATTTCCCCATTTTTGTTTGTTTATTCTGATTATGAAGCAGTAGATGCTCAAAGCAAAAATTTTGGGTAAAATATATAACCTTGGCATTATGCCCAGAAACAGCTGGGTTAGGCTTCTGGCTCTGCCCACCACCTGAAAGAACACTGATTTACAACAGATCACAAAATCGCTCAGAGGCCAGGGGGGTGGTGCAAGTGTTTTGCTACCATTTCCCTCTGGTGGCCTTTCAGGCTGTGCTGACTTTCCTTATATGAGTGGTCAGAAGTCCCTCTTTCTTGGTCTCCTTTCTTATTCTTCTTTATCACTCTCCTACTGGGGCTTCAGCTTCACCCTGTGGTTTTGATTGGATGCTCCATAATCAAAGACTTTTCAGACTCACAGTCATCTCCCTAGTGTCTAGAACAATGCCTACCACGTAATAGGCCCTGGATGAATTTTTGTTGAATAAATGTAGTTTTCAGAGAGAAGTACTGACCCTGAAAAACAAACATCTCTATTGCCATCATTTTCATCTCTTATTGTGTCGTGTTGGTGCCTGAGGCCAGAGGGCCGTCTTCCTACCAGGAGAAGATGGGAAGCCACAATTGATGAAAGGTGAAGAAATCCTTTTATGTCACTTTTTAAGTGTTTGAAGAAGATGGGAAAACTCACCCATGATTCCTCTACTCAGAGGAAGTAAATTGTCTTCCAGTCCAGTAATTGTCTATTATCTTCCAGTCCACGCATTTTTTTCCATAGTTGACATTATAATTTTTCCACTTTATATCCATGCATTCTAAGTTACATTATAGGTTCATCAAGTAAAATATATATGCTGAAATTAGTAGTTGCTGTGTTTATTTTATTTGTGATAGTGTTTTCCTTTGAGTCTAGTGATTTTTTTTGCATTTGAATGCTTCCAAAATCATGGATAAGTCTTACAGTCAATGTGTATCTTGAATGTCAATGGTAAGTCTTATCATCAGTGACCTTTTAGGATCCATGAACATAGTGTCTAGAAGTAGTATGTGTAGTAAGTTGCTTTTGGTTTTTTCCTTTTGGAAAAGTGACCAGACTGAACTTTTATGTTTCAAAATTATTTCTCTGAACCCTTCAAAGCCTTCTTAGTTCCTACTTATCTCTAGTTACTCTTTTTTCCTTTGTATCAAAAAAATTTTGCTTTATTGTGGTAAAATTCACATAGCATAGAATAACTACTAACGATTTTAAAGTGTACAATTCAGTGGCATTTAATACATTCACAATGTTACATAACCATTACCTCTCTTTACTTCCAAGACATTTTCATCACCCCAAAAGGAAACCCTGTACCCATTAGGAAGCTACTCCCCCATTTCTCTCTTCTCCTAGCCCTGGCAACCTCTAGGTTGCTTTCTATCTCTATTAGATTTATCTATTTTGTATTCCCTATTTACTCTAGAAGGCAACTATGAAGAACAGGATTAGGTTTGTCATCTGGTGTGTAGAGGCACAGGATGCATGGGCATGACTGTGGCACATTATAACGTGTATACAGACCAAGATATTAGTATCAGCATTGACCACAAAATGTGCATGTTGTTGACAGTTGTTGAATTATACTGGAATTTCTGAAGATCAGTGGGCATTTTTGTGAAATAAATAAACAAGGCTATAAGCAAGCAAGGCTATGGAGATGAGGTAACGTTAGGAGGAAGGCACAGCCTAGCTGGGTTCTCTGCTGTAGGATCTCCACTGTAAGGTGTCAGCTGAGACTGGCCTCATCCCAAGGTCTGACCGGAGAAAGATCTGCCTCTAAGCTTACATGGTGGTTGGCAGAATTCAATTTCTTATGAGTGGTAGGACTGAGGACTTGGGTTTTTGTTGGTTGGAGACTGGAGGCTTGCCCTCAGTTCCTTGCCATGTGGGCCTTCCCACAGGGCAGCTCACAACATAGCAGCTTGCCTTAAGAAAGCTAACAAGAAAGAAAGTCTGCTGGTAAGGCAGACATTAAAGTCTTATGTAACATAATCATAGAAGTGACATCCCATCACCTTTACCATATTCTGTTGGTTAAAAGCAAATCATGGTTTCTGCCCACACTCAGATGGAGTATCAGGACACTCAAGGACATGAGTATTAGAAAGTGGGGATAACATGGAAGCATATTGCTATACAAATGGGTCATCCAGTCACTCACATCTATCGGCAGAGCTGGTTTCTACCCATCCTCTCTTGAAGAGTAAATTAGGTAAGGAAATGGGTTATTTGAAAGGACAGTGTGGGCACGAGAGGAAGCTCTGTGAGAGTATGCTGTGTATTTGCAGTGATGCATAGAAATCACAATGACTCACCATTTGTATAGATCTTTCAAGGGGAACTGGAAAAAATAAGTCCCCGGAGAAGGTCTTAAATGATGGTGATGTCTGCTGGGCTCAGCTGGATGTCTGATTTGAGTCTTGAGGCTTGAGGGGACAGAATGGCTTCAATCACACAATAAGGCAATGCAGGTAGATTCTCAGAAACCAATGGCATTGTTTGCTAAAAAGTTATCCTCCAAGGTCCAGTGTCAGCCAGACTTATTCTGAAGAAATTCTGAAACCATCTAAAGGGCTCTATTTTGATGCAGAAAGATTGAACTGTACTTTGCCTGGCAGTGTACTTTTTGCGAAATGTTTTTTGATCTAAATGGAATTACCCTGCTTGATCAATAATACCGGGCGTTTGACTTTGCTCTGAACTGCTCTAGAATCTTTAAAAAAAAGCAATGACACCTAATACAATATCACATACATGGCAAGCACTAAATAAGAATTTACTAAATTAACAAAGGAATTATGAAGAATATTTTATACACTCTGGTGGCATTATAGGAAAGAAGTCTTTCAAAAAGTTTTGAGTAATAATTGACATTATTGAAAAAAAATATTGTGCTTATTTAAGAGCACTCTTGTTCCCTGATAATGTTGATGTCTTCTGCTCCAGCAGGGAGGTATTATTTTTTACTTTGAATACCGCAGTGAATACAGTGGTTGCCAATCTCAAGAGCAAAAGTAGTGAGAATCACAAATGTCTCACAGCTTTAGACATTGTTTGACAGCTCCTACCTGCTCCTTCTTTATAGTGTATACTTTAAAATTTTTATTTATTTTGAGAGAGAGAGACAGAGAAAGAGCAGAGGAGGGGCAGAGAGAGAGGGAGAGAGAGAATCCCAAGCAGGCTCCATGCTCAGCAGAGAGCCTGACAAGGGGCTCAATCCCATGAACTGTGAGATCATGACCTGAGCCAAGAGTCACACATTAAACTGACTGAGCCACCCAGGTTCCCCCCCCATAGGTATTTTTAATCAGAATTTTTGCTAAATTTCCATGCTTATGATGCTATGACAAACTAATCAGGAAGGAACAGATAATAATTAAACACTTTGGGAAAAAGTAATGAACGCATAAATGTTATAAGTGGTAATTTCTTTAACATGAAAACTAATACTCTGCTGGAATTATTTAAGTAAAATTTTAATGCCAATGTTTTAGGTATCAACCTATTATTGATATTTTAAGTCTAGCTAATTCTTAGTTTAAAGTAGTGGATTATCTGCACTGATAATTTACTCCCAGGTTGGTTTTTGTTGCTAATCTAACTTTTTAAATTTTAGTTTATTTTGAGAGAGACAGAGATAGCACAAGTGAGAGAGGAGCAGAGCCAGAGGGAGAGAGAGAATCCCAAGCAGTCTCTGTGCTCTGAGTGCAGAGACTGACATGGGGCCCCAAGTCACCAAACAGTGAGATTATGAACTGAACCCAAATCAAGAGTCAGATGTTTAACCAACTGAGCCACCCAGGCACCCCGGTCTAACTATTTTTTAAATGTTTATTTATTTTTGGTTGGGGGGAGGGGCAGAGAGAGAGAGGAAGACAGGCTCCAAAGTGGGCTCTGTGCTGACAGCAGAGAGCCTGATGCAGGGCTCGAACTCACGAATCATGAGATCATGACCTGAACCAAAGTCGGATGCTTGCTTAACTGACTGAGCCACCCAGGTGCTCCCAATATAGCTATTTCTAGGCTACTTTCTTGGACTGCTTCTTCCATGTGATCTAAACTGAGGGATTACAAACTATTTTTAAGAATTGTCTGAAAATTTTTCAATTAAAAAAAATGATCAAATTCTAGCCAGGTGGAAAGTTTTTGTTAGTTTTAGTGTTTACACAACTGCTTGCCTCTGTCAGTGTGTGTGATTGAGAATTAACCATGCAGCTTGACACAGGCATCGATTCTGCATTCTTATTGATCAGGGGAGACATGAGCTAGCGAAGTTGTGATAGATGGATAGTACCAGAATGTTCCCGGCAAAAGCTGTGAGACTGTGTCCTTCCCCGACTCATTAAATCAAAGCAGAATACTAAAAATGATATGCCAGGCATGGCAAGCCTTTCTTAGGATGCAGATAGTCAGATTTTCTCCTCATTTGGAAAGAACCATGACTTGACTACTGATATTTAATTAAATGCTATTTTATTTACTTAGTTTTTAAATGTTTATTTATTTATTTTGGTAGAGAGAGAGAGTGAGCAAAGTGGGGTAAGGGCAGAGAGAGAGAGACACACAGAGAATCCCAAATGGGCTCTGCACTTTCAGCGTGGAGCCTGATGCGGGGCTCAAAATCATGAACCGTGAGATCATGACCTGAGCCGAAACCAAGAGTTGGATGCTTAACTGACTGAGCCACCCAGGTGCCCCACAAAAATGTTATTTTAAAAGAGCACATAGATTATCTTTCCCATTTTTATCTTTGAAAACCCTCCTTTTGGACTACTGGCTCTGGGGTCATGGGTTGAATTGTATCCTCCTCCCCCAGATAGATATGTTGAAGTCCTAACCCCCAAGACCTCTGAATATGACATTTGGAAATAGGGTCTTTGCAGATTTAATCAAGATGAGGTCATTAGGAAGGGCCTTTAATCCATTGTGACTGATGTCCTATTAGAAGAGGGAAATTTGGGCACAGACACATGAGGAGAAGGCCATAGAGACGAACACACACAGAGAAGGAGCCATGTGAAATTGCACTGATGCTGCCACCAGCCGGGGAACACATGGGCCTACCAGAGACTGGAAGAGGCAAGGAAGGATCCTTCTTTAGAGTCTCTGTTGGGAGCATGGCCCTTTCAACTAACTTCCTTCCTTCCTTCCTTCCTTCCTTCCTTCCTTCCTTCCTTCCTTCTTTCCTTCCTTCTTCCCTTCCTTCCTTCCTTCCTTCCTTCCTTCCTTCCTTCCTTCCTTCCTTCCTTCCTTCCTTCCTTCCTTCCTTCCTTCTTTCCCAGTGTAGTTAACATACAGTGTTACATTAGTTTCAGTGTACAACATAGTGATTCAGCATTTCCGTATATTTACTTAGCGCTCATCAAGATAAGTGTACTTCCAAGCCTCACCACCTGTTTCACCCATCCCCCCACCCAACTCCCCTCTGGTCACCATCTGTTTGTTCTCTATAGTAAAAAGTCTGTTTTTTGGTTTGCCTCTCTCTCTCTGTTTTTTTTTCTTTTCTTCTTCTTTTTTTTTTTTTTTGTTTCTAAAATTCCACATATGAGTGAAATCATTCAGTATTTGTCTTTCTCTGACTGGCTTATTTTGCTTAGCATTATGCTTTCTAGCTCCATCCATACATACCACATCTTTATTCATTCAGCTCTCGATAATGGACACTTGGGCTGTTGTCAATAATGTTGCTATAAACATTAGGGTGCATGTATCCCTTGGGATTAGGGTTTTCGTATTCTTTGGGTAAATAGTCAGTAGTGCGATTGCGGGATCGTAGGGTAGTTCTGCTTTTAATTTTTTGAGGAACCTCCATACTGTCTTCCACAGTGGCTGCACCAGTTTGCATTCCCAGCAACACAGGGGTTCCTTTTTCTCCACATCCTTGCCACCACTTGTTTCTTGAGTTTTTAATTTTAGCCATTCTGACAGGTGTAAGGTGGTATCTCATTGTGGTTTTTCTTTGCATTTCCCTGACGATGAGTGATGTTAAGCATTTTTCATGTGTCTGTTGGCCATCTGTATGTCTTCTTTTGAGAAATGTCTGTTTATGGCTTCTGCCCATTTTTTAACTAGATTATTTGTTCTTGGGTGTTGAGTTTGATAAGTTCTTAATAGATGTTAGATACTAACCCTTTATTGGATATGTCTTTTGCAAATATCTTCTCCCATTCAGTAGGTTGTCTTTTAGTTTTGTCGGTTGTTTCATTTGCTGTGCAGAAGCTTTTTATTTTGGTGTAGTCCTGATAGTTTATTCTGCTGTTGTTTCCCTTGACTCAGAAGACAAGAAAGATGTTGCTTTATGTCTAGAAACAGATGCTATGTATCTAGAAAGATGTTGCTATGACCAATGAAATGGTCCAATGAATTTACTACTTGTGTTCTCTTCTAGGATTTTTATGGTTTCACATCTCATATTTAGGTCCTTATTCCATTTTGAGTTTATTTTTGAGCATGGTGCAAGACAGTGGTCCATTTCATTCTTTTGCATGTAGCCGTCCAATTTCCCCAACACCATTTGTTGAAGACACTGTCTTTTTCCCATTGCATATTCTTTGCTGCTTTGTTGAAGATTAATTGACCATATAATTGTGGGTTTATTTCTGAGCTTTCTATTGTTTCCGTGGATATATGTATCTATTTTTGTTCCAGGACCATACTGTTTTGATTACTACAGCTTTGTAATATAACTTGAAGTCTGGAATTGTGATACCTCCAGTTTTGTTTTTCTTTTTCAAGGTTGCTTTGGCTATTTGAGGTCTTTTGTGGTTCCATACAAATTTTAGGACTGTTTGCTCTAGTTCTGTGAAAAATGCTATTGGTATGTTGATAAGGATTGCATTAAATCTATAGATTGCTTTGGGTAGTATAGACATTTTAGTAATATTTGTTTTTTCACTCCATGAGCATGGAACGTCTTTCCATTTCTTTTTCTTCTTCAATTTCTTTCATCAATGTTTTATAATTTTTAGGGTACAGGTCTTTCACTTCTTTGGTTATGTTTATTCCAAGGTATTTTATTATTTTTGGTTATTTAGACATTTTAATAATATTTGTTTTTCCCCTCCATGAGCATGGAACATCTTTCCATTTCTTTGTCTTCTTTAATTTTTTTCATTAATGTTTTATAATTTTTAGAGTACAGGTCTTTCACTTTTCTTTGGCTAAGTTTATTCCTAGGTATTTTATTATTTTGGTGCAATTGTAAATGAGATTGTTTTCTTAATTTCTCTTTCTGCTGCTTCATTATTAGTGTATAGAAATGCAGTGGATTTCTATATATTGATTTTATATCCTGCAAGTTACTGAAGTCATTTTTCAGTTCTAGTAGTTTTTTGATGGAATCTTTAAGTTTAGGATTTTTATCATGAATGGATGTTGTACTTTGTCCAATGCTTTTTCTGCATCTATTGAAATGATCATATGGTTTTTTATCCTTTCTCTTATTGATGTGATGTATCACATTGATTGATTTAAGAATATTGAACTATCCTTGCATCCTGGAATAAATTCCACTTGGTTGTGGTGAATGATTTTTTTTAATGTATTGCTGGATTCAGTTTGCTAATATTTTATTGACAATATTTGTATCTGTGTTCATCAGAGATGTTAGCCTGTAGTTCTCTTTTTGTGTGGGGTCTTTGGTTTTGGTATCAGGGTAATGCTGGCCTAATATAATCACTTTAGAAGTTTTCCTTCTTCTATTTTTTGGAATACGTAAAGAAGAATAGGTATTAACTCTTCTTTAAATGATTGGTAGAATTCGTCTGGTCCTGGACTGTTGGGAGTTTTTGGATTACTGATTGAATTTCGCTGTTGGTAATCAGTCTGTTCAAATTTTCCATTTCTTCTTCCTTCAGTTTTGGTAGGTTATATGTTTCAGGAATTTATCCATTTCTTCTAGATGTCCAATTTGTTCTGTGTTGCTGGTGGTTATGTCTTCTCTTTCATTTATGATTTTGTTTTTTTGAGTCTTTCTCTCTCTCTCTTTTTTTTTTTGATGAGTCTGGCTAGAGGTTTATCAGTTTTGTTGATCTTTTCTAAGAACCAGCTCCTGGTTTCATTGATCTATTCTGTTGTTGTTGTTGTTGTTGTGGTTGTGGTTTTTTTGTTTTTTGTTTTGCTTTTTTTTTTTTTAGTTTCTATATCATTTATTTCTGCTCTAATCTTTATTATTTCCTTACTTCTGCTGTTTGGGGTTTTGTTTGTCCTTCTTTTCTAGCTCCTTTATGTATATGGTTAGGTTGTTTATTTGAGGTAAGCCTTTGTTACTCTAAACTTCTCTCTTTGAACTGCTTTTGCTGCATCCCAAAGACTTGAACTGTTGTGTTTTTATTTTCCTTTCTGTCAATGTAATTATTGATTTCTTCTTTGATTTCTTGGCTGACCCATTCATTGTTTAGTAGCATGTTACTTAACCTCCATGTATTTGTGCTCTTTCCAGATTTTTTCCTGTGGTTGATTTATACCTTTAAACATCTTGATTTTGAATTTTTAATCTCCAGAACTGAGAGAATACATTGCTGTTGTTGTAAGCCACTCAGTTGGTGGTACTTTGTTATAGTCCTAGGAAGCTAACACATCCTCTTTTGAGCTCCTGCTTTCTTCTTCTTCCCTTCATAGCCAAACTGCAAGTTGGCTAGATTGCAGCACCACCCAAACTGTTCTTGCTGAGAGGCCTCCCAAGAGGGCTAAGCCTACAGAGCCCATTTACCAGGGTTCAAATCCAGACTCTGCTTCCTGCTACCTGTGTGAACTTAGGCAAATTGTTTAACCTTCCTGTGTCTTATTTTGTGCTTATCAATACAATGAGCCTATCCCTGGGGACTGTTTTAAGGCTTCAAAGAATTAATATAGCTAAAGTAGTTAGCATAGTTCCAGGCACATAGCTAGCATTTAATGTGCACTTATTTCTATTAATATAATTTGCCACATATATTGTCCCTTTCAGCTCTTACATTGTTTGACTCTCTGCAGCATTGGATTCTACTAGCTGTTTTCTCCTCCATGACTCCTTTGTTCCATTACCTTCTGGTTATCTTTCCTGCCTCTGGCTGCTCCTTTTATTAAGCTTCTCCTAGGAAGACATTGTAGCTTGTGGATAGAGTTCAAGTGTTAGAATCTAACACTTCTGGGCTCAGTTCTCAGCTTTATAATTATTCAAGTGACTGACTGAGCAAGTTCACCTTTATGAGCCCCAGTATTTTCTGGAGAAAATAGTGATAATCTTACGTCCTTGGATTTGTGTGAGGAGTAAATGGGTTAATATAAACAGAGGACCCATTGTAAGCTGGATTCTGACTTTTACCTTCACCTTTGGCTCATCCTCTGACCTCCTTGTTGAAAGCTGGAGTGCAAGGCTCTGCAGTTGGTGTCTTTCACAGCTCCAGGGGGAGTCCTTTACTTGAAGTGATATGTGATACAGCAGCCTCCCTCCTCCCCCCAACTTTTGTTGTATAGATAGATCTCTGGAATATTCTTAAGGCACTGGGAAAAGCCTTACCAGATTGAAATTTCCATCATATTTCGTGTGTGTGTGTGTGTGTGTGTGTGTGTGTGTGTGTTTTAATTTGAGAGAGTGAGAGAGAGTGCACAAGTAGGGAAGAAAGGTAGAGGGAGAGAGAGAGGGAATCTCAAGCAGACTCCACGCTCAGTGCAGAGCTCAACACAGAGCTCAGTTCCACGACCCTGGGATCATGACCTGAGCCGAAATCAAGAGCCAGACGTTCAATCAATTGAGCCACCCAGGCGCCCCCATATTTCATGTTTTAATCTCAGCCTCGACATTCAATGGTTACCGGGTCCCATGGTTTTGATTTCTCCTACAGCTCTTATAAATATCTTCTTTTTGAAGAAACCAGACTATAGCTTTGAAGGGGATAGCAGGGGAACGAGGCATGATGTCTGATGGAAATCGTTAGTTTCTACCCTGATTTCAGTAAGGATTGATTCTAACGCAGCCTGGTGAGTTGGGCTGAGCAAGGCAGAAATCCAGAAGTGGTTCATGTGTGGTGTTAGACAGGGAAGGTTGTCACCAGTGGGAGGTGGGCTCGAGGTATGAGAATTGGATTCTGGCAGTAACATGCCAGGATCAAGCCTTAGAGGAGGCACTGGCATAAATCAGGAGGGATTTCAGGGGCTGGCCAGTGAGTTGGGACTCAGGGAAGGTCTCTGATCTTAGAATGAGCAACTGATCAGAATTGAGAATTTGGATGCTTTGGACTGAGCCTGCTCAGAGCTAGGAAGTAAGAGCTGCAGGAGACCATGGGCCAAGATAGTCATGGAGGAACCTCATCAGGAACACAACATGACATCTGGAAAGCAAATTAATTCTAAGCCTTACCAGTGGGGCCAAGGGGCTGAAGCAGGGCTGTTGGTAAGGGTTCATCTGTCGTCATTGCCTTGGAAACAAAGATAGGCCAAGGCTGCATTGGTGGTCCCAGCTGGGAAGGCCTGGAGAAGGAGAAAGACAGGGGAAATAAAACTAATAGATATATAGTTCATCATTGTTTGGGACCATTAGGAAAACACACAGAGGAAGTTTGGGAGTCTGGGAACTATGAAAACATTTTCTTTTCTTTTTTTTTTTTTAAATATGAAATTTATTGTCAAATTGGTTTCCATACAACACCCAGTGCTCATCCCAACAGGTACCCTCCTCAATGCCCATCACCCACTTTACCCTCCCTCCCAACCCCCGTCAACCCTCAGTTTATTCTTAGTTTTTAAGAGTCTTTTATGGTTTGCCTCCCTCCCTAACTTTTTTTCCACTTCCCCTCCCCCATGGTCTTCTGTTAAGTTTCTCAGGATCCACATAAGAGTGAAAACATATGGTATCTGTCTTTCTCTGTATGGCTTATTTCACTTAGCATAACACTCTCCAGTTCCATCCATGTTGCTACAAAAGGCCATATTTCATTCTTTCTCATTGCCAAGTGGTATTCCATTGTATATATAAACCAAAACTTCTTTATCCATTCATCAGTTGATGGACATTTAGGCTCTTTCCGTAATTTGGCTATTGTTAAAAGTGCTGCTATAAATATTGGGGTACAAGTACCCCTATGCATCAGCACTCCTGTATCTCTTGGGTAAATTCCTAGCAGTGCTATTGCTGGGTCATAGGGTAGGTCTATTTTTAATTTTCTGAGGAACCTCCACACTGTTTTCCAGAGCGGCTGCACTAGTTTGCATTCCCACCAATAGTGCAAGAGGATTCCCGTTTCTCCACATCCTCTCCAACATCTATAGTCTCCTGATTTGTTCATTTTAGCCACTCTGAGTGGCGTGAGGTGATATCTGAGTGTGGTTTTGATTTGTATTTCCCTGATGAGGAGTGACGTTGAGCTTCTTTTCATGTGCCTGTTGGCCATCCAGATGTCTTCTTTAGAGAAGTGTCTATTCATGTCTTCTACTCATTTCTTCACTGGGTTATTTGTTTTTCAGGTGTGGAGTTTGGTGAGTTCTTTATAGATTTTGGATGCTAGCCCTTTGTCTGATATGTCATTTGCAAATGTCTTTTCCCATTCCATCGGTTGCCTTTTAGTTTTGTTGATTGTTTCCTTTGCAGTGCAGAGCTTTTTATCTTGATGAGGTCCCAATAGTTTATTTTTGCTTTTAATTCCCTTGCCCCTGGAGATGTGTCGAGTAAGAAATTACTGAGGCTGAGGTCAAAGAGGTTTTTTTTTCTTTCTCCTCTAGGGTTTTGATCGTTTCCTGTCTCACATTCAGGTCCTTCATCCATTTTGAGTTTATTTTTGTGAATGGTGTAAGAAAGTGGTCTAGTTTCATTCTTCTGCATGTTGCTGTCCAGTTCTCCCAGCACCATTTGTTAAAGAGACTGTCTTTTTTCCATTGGATATTCTTTCCTGCTTTGTCAAAGATTAGTTGGCCATACATTTGTGGGTCCGATTCTGGAGTCTCTATTCTATTCCATTGGTCTGTGTGTCTGTTTTTGTGCCAATACCATGCTGTCTTGATGATTACAGCTTTGTAGTAGAGGCTAAATCTGGGATTGTGATGCCTCCCGCTTTGGTTTTCTTCTTCAATATTACTTTGGCTGTTTGGGGTCTTTTGTGATTCCATACAGATTTTAGGATTGCTTGTTCTAGCTTCGAGAAGAATGCTGGTGCAATTTTGATTGGGATTGCATTGAATGTGTAGATTGCTTTGGGTAGTATTGACATTTTAGCAATATTTATTCTTCTAATCCATGAGCACAGAATGTTTTTCCATTTCTTTGTATCTTCTTCAATTTCCTCTGAAAACATTTTCCCCTTTGTGCATTTGCTATACATAGTGTATGAAATCCCCATGGCAGCCCGAACACCTCAGACATACCTTTCTCCATGGTCTTGATTGCTCTGAAGAAGCAGTGGCCTTTTGCAGCTAGAGAAATTTTTTGTAAATAATATCCTGACTCAGAAATGCTCCATGTGATTGCCTTATTTTACATCTTTAAGACTTTTTTTAAACGTTTATTTATTATTGAGAGACAGAGACAGAGCATGAGAGGGGCAGAAAGAGGACAAGACACAGAATTTGAAGCAGGCTTCAGGCTCTGAGCTGTCAGCACAGAGTCCGATGTGGGGCTCGAACCCACCAACTGTGAGATCATGACCTACACTGAAGTCGGATGCTTAACCAACTGAGGCACCCAGGCCCCCCTATTTTACATCTTTTAATACGGATTCACTGGGCACAGTTCTGATGGGATGATCTACACGATCAGTGTCATGGTTGTCCAGTTATTCCTTGCTAGCAATATCTAGATCTAAGACTCACACGTGCTGCAGCGTCCAGTGATCAAATCATGGTTTTGGAGGAACATCAGTGATGAAGGGGTAAAGATCGTTTCAAAATCTTTATAACCCTACCAGGCCTTTGCTGGTGTTTGCTAATGTTGGTCAATTTATCTGTTAGGATGAGGACCAAATTGCCTTCCACAGGTTCCGTGGAGATAGAATAAAGAGGCAGATTGGTGTAGTGCGGGTACAAAGCCAAGAACAAGCTATTCCCTGTTAGTGATGGTTATGAGGCGGCAACAGCAAACCTTACTCATTAATGCTGCTTTTACTACCCTGTTTAAGAGACTCTAGAGATGAATTACTCAGTCTTCTTAGTGTAGGCAGACAAGTGAAAGAGTGAACAAAATGTAGCTCAGGAAAAGTCAAAGTAAAGGTGAAATTATGATCATATTAAATAAGATTGAAAAATGAATCCAATATTGATTAAAATGGACAATAGTCCAATGGACTTAATATGAAGACATTGAAAGCATTTTTTCTTTTTGCAGATTCCAGACAGTTTTATGTTTCAGTTTGTCTGAATATCACTTTGTTTTCTGTGTATTGACAACATGGCTTAAAACTGTAAACAGCCTCTTGACAGATTCTGTTACTTACCTTTTCAGTTGCTTGAAATCTGGAGCCGTGGTCACAAGGGAGTCCACCAGGCTCTTCAGAAATACCAGGGAACTTACACATAATGCAGCATCTAGGGTTTTATATTCTGCACACATTGAAGTCTGTTGCCTTTGGAAAAATGAACCAGAGTATAAAATTTTTCCTATGCATTAATAACTGCTGACTCTGGTCAAAGTCCATAGACTGCAGCTGGTCATTAATTCCCCATAAACGCCATACGCAGAGAGAGTTATTGCTTCAGAGGGTTTTCAGTGGCATATTTTTGGTGAGTGATGTGGCATGAATGGGTATTTACAGGGTACTTTTGAGATGATTAGTGTCCAAAGCGTTAGTTGAGACATTTCCAATAGTCCATTCGGAACCCTATCTGTAGGCACAGCTGAAGAGACATGTTGAATCTACATTCCTAGACCTTGGGAATGTATACTTAATGTAAAAGGCTGGCCGTAAGTGTTGACTTTAAAATTAGAGCTCACTGTGTGATGAGATTTAGTGTACTTCCCAGGGGGCTTCTGAAATCTCGCCCCGCTGTCTAGGGTCTGGCAAAGGGTTTGGCAGAGTGGCCTGGCATCTGGCATTCAGCAGGTCCACCTCGAGCATGACCTCCCAGATTTATATGTGCCCTGGGAAACATGAAACATCAGAAAGGCCACTGAAGTATTTTATGGAGCTTTCTTCTGTTCCTGAACACTCTCGGCCTTACCCTGTGCTAATGCTGCTGTCTTCTGATAATGGTTTGTATCCCACAGACCCTTCCCTTTGTGTCTCTTGGATGGGTTATGTGCCCATTTCAAACTGTGTGCTCTTTCTGCCTCTCTCCCCCACATTGCTCAGCATTTAAAGACTCCTTCTGTAGGAATTGTTTCCCTCCTTCATGAGTCCATAGGGGACTTGTCCAAAAGACTCTCCCCAGTTCTCTTTCCATATGGCCTATGATTCAGTATTCCTGTGCTTACTTCTTTGATTTAATCTAGTTTAATTTATTAGCAAGGCTGCAGTGAAAAACAATGGTGGAAAAGAACCCAATTTCCTATCTTTCCATTCTGGGACAGTTATTAGTACCATCTTGCTTTGCTGAAGAAGAATAAAGAAGCAGATCTGAACAGGAGAAAGGATAATAACCTATAGCACTCTGAAGCTCCATGCATTTGAGGTTGTGGTTATACTATGGTTGTTGCATATTGCTTGTGTAAACTTTCACACTCTGCTGTTCCTTCAGAGCAACACAACCTTTATTTCTTCAGCAAGCTCTTCTGTTGGGTTCACACTTGAGAGTAAAAGTGTGGTACATAGAGTGAGAGTACATAGGTGGTAGTACATGGGTGACAGCATGCATTTTTGTACATTTGCTGCAGACTGTTAGAGCTGTTTCTTTAGAGATCGTCTGTCTGGTTCAGGTAACACATTTTACCATAGAGGACACTTAGGCCCTAATAAGCTAAATAGCTTGGCCAGAGTTGTTATAACCTGTGAAAATCCCAGATCTCTTTCTATCAGTCCAGTGTTTCTGGTCATCATATCTATCTGCCATGCTTATTTCATCCACTTGATCCCTGTCCGTCAATACACACACATACACACACATGGACACACACACACACACACACACACACACACACACGAGGTATAGCATTTTGGAAAAGAGCACTGGCTTTAGAATCACTCATACTTAGGTTTGAATTCTACTCAACAGTAACTATTTATAGATTTAGCTAATTCATCCTTCTAAGCCTCATTTTTTCTCCTGTGCAAATTAAAGATAATAAGATTTCCAGGCTCATAGGGTTGTTGTGAAGATTAATTAATTTAATGTGTATGTGGGTTGTTTAACAAATTGCACCTGGTAAGTGCCCAATAACATGTCCGTCTGTGCAATAAAATCTTCGGCTATGTCTCCATCCATGTCTACCAGGAACTGAGCTGAGTCAAGGGATTAATGCAAAGTGATACTTCTTATTATAGCTCTTGTACAACTTCATTTAACCTCATTTTAGTTACATTTTATTGGTTATATACTAAGATTGGCTAGGGTGAGGCTGGGTCATCATAACAAAGAGACCCAAAAATAGTTCAGTTTAACAAAGAAGTTTTTTTTTTCTTTCTCGCTAAAAGTCTGAGGTAAGCATTCCAGGATGGAGGGTGGCTCTTCTCCATGGATGATTCAGGGACGCAGGCTCCTTCTTAAGTTGCTGCTCTGCATCTGCTAGGGTGCGGTTCATGATGGGGTTGCACCTGTGGGGGATGGGGGAGGGGTGGGTAAAGGAGGCTCGTTTAGACCCCAAAGTCATATGTCACTTCCACAGAAATTTCACCGGCAACAACATAGTCCCAAGGCCACTTCTAATGCAAAAGAATAGAAACCCAGGGCAGTGGGGTGGATGTGTCCAGCTATGGTTCTGTTGCTGTAGAAGGAGGGGGGAATGGACTTTGGTGGGCAACTAGCAGACTTGGCCTTACAGCCAAATTCCAGAAAGCCAGTACTGCTGAGGGGGCCATGGCATGGTAGAAGGAGTTAGGCGGGAGCGTGGTTTTTCACTCTGGTTCTCTCAGGTGAAAACACCTAACTCCTGGCACCTCCGTTTCCTGGGACTGTTGAGCTCCAGGATTCCCTCTAGCCACATGAAACCCTCTCTGACCACCCTGCCTCAAGGGCTCTCTTCCTAAAGCTTCTCTTCATCTTGTATCTTATGGCACACAACTCATACAATTTTATTTGTTATAATCAAGCTGCTCATGGCACTTTGCAGGTGTCAGAAGATAAAAAGAATCTATAGGTTGGTTAATTGGTTGGTTGATAAATGTGAATCTTTTGGAGCTCATTGGAAAAAGAAACTATGGATATGAAGGCAGAATGATTTTCTTCAGGAATGAAGCAGAGCTGAGGGAATAAGCTCAAAGGTCTTTTCTGGGCTCACATTTTATGATTCTATGACTCAGCAGCTCTTAAGCGGGGAGGAATCCCGTCTTGGTTCCCTCTGGTGACATTCCCTCTAAAAGATGTTTATCATTGAGTTGAACTTGATGAGAATTTCCATCTCCTCCAGTGGCTTCTGTAAGGTCAGTTTAATACATAATAAGCTTTAAAAGAAAATGCTCTTATCAGTATGAATAGAGCTATATTTTAAAACCCTTTAGCATTCCAGGTAAGGGTCTGAGTACTCATAGGATATTAAAATTCAAAGACATGTAGTTTGCTGAGCTTTAGAATCCCATTTTGTACTTTTAGGTCCTAAAACAAATCCCTCAGAGATTCACGTTAAAAACAAGGTATTAAGCATTTATTCTATAAAAATCTGAGTCTCTGCTTTGAAGTCAGCTTCCATCAACTTTGTCACTGGTGGGCAGTGACTGAGTGCCAAATAATGTAAAGCGGTGCTTCTCCAAACTTCATGGAGCATTTGAATCATCTGGGGGATCTGATTAAAATGCAGATTCTGCTTCCGTAGTTATGTGATTGCATCTGAGATTGTGCCTTTCTACCAAGCTCCCAGGCGATGTCCTGATGCTTCTAGTCCATGGACCAAGCTTTGAGCAAGGAAATAAGGAATATTACCTGTTAACATGCCGCTTTAAAGATGCTCTGTTACTAGTTAATTAAATATGAGATAATTATGTTGCCTTACATTAAAGTTGTTTGCATATGTGATCTGCAATACCTGAAGAAGATTCGGAAACCAGAAAAGAGCCCTGTTTATTTCACCTCACTTTCTCCTATGGATTTAGCACACTTTCACGTACTTCATAAGCCTTTACAACTATCTGTTTAATGAATGATTGAAAAATTTAACCGAATGCTTATTTTTGTTCCAGGCAGCAAGTAAAGGATGCATACATCTGCCTCACCTGGGACACATTTTGTTGCTTTCTCTATCGGAATTAGTAAATCAGAGGAAACGTGGCCCCATAGAGGATCAAATTGGAAATATTTTTTCTTAGTGCTTTATTTCCTCTCTGGGGTGAAGACCACTGATACATGCGTTAGCAAGCACATGGCTTGAGCAGTCTTCAGGACTCCAGGAAGCCATAGTGGCCATTTCAGTTGAAGTCACACAGGCTTCCATTGATTTTTCCATTTAGCCATGGCAGTGTGGTCTGTGTCTTTCTTGAAATCTAGGTCCAAGAGAAAGCGTGCCTCCATGGCCAGACCCAGGGCAGGTGGGGAATAATGAGCGTTTTTGGTTGTCCTGGACCAAACAGATGAAATGGAAGCACTTTGGTGAGGCATGAAAATTATATTTTAATCTAAATTTTCAGTGTGGTATTTTTGTGCTCAAGCCCTCACAAAAAGTTCTGCGTAACACTGCAGGCCTTGGTAGTCTTACTGGCAAATGAAGTTCCCACATAATTGCTTTAGGGAAAAAAAGGAATGTCTTTGCATTTAATGTAGTCAGGAAGCCATATAGGTTTAACCTTGTAGGTAGCTGACTCTTCATTGCATATTACAAGATGGTTTCAAAGCTTTTCTGATCACTCAGTTGGTCAACATAGAAATGGAAGGTGTGGAAAGTGGCCTTGATAATGCCATAGAATCTATGTGCCACTCAGCTCCCTGTGAGAAGTGAAATGGCTTATGCGATCATTCATAAATTCACAGGTAGAGCATCACTCACGTGCTTTACCAGACTGTGAGCCCTGGGACAACAGATTCTGCATCTCAGTTTTCTTACCTGTAAAATGAGGACAGTAGAATAAACACTCCTTGAATGGCACTGAGTCTCAGTATTAATTTCTTAGCATCCCAACTCTGAGAGGCCAACTTAGTGGCTCTTTAGAGCTTACAATGTAGCATATGATAACATGTGTAAATTCACATAACATATGTATAAATGGCATAGGAAAGTGAAAGACATTACATAAAGACACATGCATGATTGTCTCAAGAGGATGGTGATGTGACCCGCAGCACATGTAGACATTCTTTCCTACCCAAAGTAATAGAAACTTGGGTGAGAATCCAGCGGTGCTAAAGATACCCCAGCAAGCTCTCAGACACTGTGACTGCCCTCATGACAGGGCACAGACATTTTAGTAAGGAGAAAGGCACAGACGTTAATCGAGCAATCACCAGTCTTTAAATTACAATTATGATGAGTACCATGAAGGAGAAGAGTAGGTGGCCAGAGATCTTACAGTAGGGGCAGTGACCTGAGGGGGTCAGAGAAGGCTTTCCTGGGCAATGTGTTTGTGAACTCAGGTGTAGACAAAGAGGGGTAGAGGCTGAGAAAGAAGGATTTCGGGCAAACACAATGGATTTGTGAAGGCTGGAGGCAAGAAGTATTTGAGGACAGGAATGAAAGCCAGTGTGCCTGGGGTTAAGAGTAAGAATGTGGTGGCTGGTGATTCAAACAGGGACCAAACCTGCAAAACCTTGCTGCTAGGACAAGAATTCAGGATTTCATGCTGTGAGTCATAGGAAGCCATTGAAGGGTTCGAATGTGCTATCTGAATTTTAAAGGCATCACTTTGGCTACAGGATGTCTTGTGAGGAATGCTATATAAAAAAATGGAGTAGAGGAGGAGTAAGAACAGATGCAGGGAAGCCAGTGAGGAGCTTGTCACAATAGACTGGGCAAGAGGAAAGGTGGCTCTTACTGAGACAAGGAGAAAGTGGATGGACTCAAGATTAAATTAAGAGGTAGAATGAAAAGGTCTCCATGATTGGATCTTGGAATGGAGGGAAGGGAAGTGTTCAAGGTGACTCGTAAGCTTTTGGCTAATGCAGTTGGGTGGGGAGTGGTGTCATTACTGAGATGGGAAGACCAGGGGAGGACCTAAGTTCAGGGTACAGTAGGGGTGGGAAGAGGAAGAGATCAGGAGTTAAATTTTGGGTGCATGAGAGACACTTGAAGGAGAGAGATGTCTGGAGCTTAGAGGAGAGGCTGAATTTGAGTTACATATTTTTTTATTTTAATGTTTATTTATTTTTGAGAGAGAGAGAGAGCAGGGGAGGGTCAGAGAGAGGAGAGAGAGAATCCTAAGCAGGCTCTGTGCTGTCAGCGCAGACAGCAGAGACTCAGGGCTCGAAGTCATGAACTGTGAGATCATGAGCTGAACTGAAATCAAGAGTCAGTAACACACTTAACTGACTGAGCCACCCAGGTGCCCCTGGGCTACATATTTTATAGTCATCAACATTGGTTGGTAATAGGAGTAAATGATAATGCCTAGGGAGCAAGTTTAGAGGGAGAAGGAGGATGGTCTGGAACAGAGAAACTTTAATAATTGAAAGGTGAGGTAGAGTAGGTCACACCCCCTAAAGGAGGCTGAGGAGGAGTAATTGGAGATCGGACAGGTGAGAAGCTCCGTGTCACAGAATGTAAGGAAAGGATTGTTTCAAGATGGAGGGGTGTGGCCGACTGAAGGAATACAGCAGAGTAGTAAACAAACAAGCACACAGACAACAATCTGAAAACACTTTGATAGAAAGCCCTGAAGTCGAGAGGCAGTTCAAATCAAGAACTTCTAGAATGCCCCATGCACCTAGCTTTTCTTTGGCTTCCTCCTTATAAAATTGGGATGGCATTGGAGTTGTTTTGAAGACTGCAGGAGATGGTTGCAAAATATTTAACCCAGAGCTGGCACCCTGTAGGTATATGCTAGAGGTTAGCTGATATAATAATGAGCAAAGGTCACAATCCTCCTTGTTGAAGTGGGTTTGAGTAAAGCAGCCAAGACTATACTCCAACCTCTGCAGACCTTGGAGGAGGGTCTGTTTGTCCCGGCCCCTTTCCATATTACTGCATCCGCAGGGTCAGACAGTGTTCTACTCACAGCATTTGCCTTGCCAGTTGGAAAATCAAGGCACAGAAGTTAAGGCTGCCTGGAAAGTGCTCCACTTGAAGCCAACAAGTTAAAGGTGAATGTCATGTTGTGGGACCTGAGAAGTGCACTGTAGACAAATTACTGAGAAATCCAGGTTTGAGTCAGTTGTTTTTATTCTCTGCGTGAGAATCTAGGTGGATACAAAAGGCTTTATCAAAAATTCTCCTGGGTAGAATCATTCACTCTCAGAACCATAGGAACATTGCATCATAAGAGGAACAAACTCCGATTCAGGATCAGGATTCAATAATTGTGACTTAAAAAAGCAAATGTTGTTCCCATTCTGAGCTCTAGTGGAGGTGCCTAAGTTGTTAGTAGGGTGAGCTTGCTATGTGGCACTTCATGTTGCAGAGTCATTCATTTCGAAATCCCTCAGGGTAAGGGAGACTCCTCTCCACCACCCCGAGTTTCCACAGGAGTAAAAATACTTGTTAATGAATGCCTTCATTCATTATTTGTGACAGCCATCTTTGCCACCGTGGGGACTTAACCACTTGTCATATTAATTCTCACTAGGTCTTCTCTGTGAGATTGTAAGCTCCTTGAAGGCAGGAACTGGGTCCTGACATCTCTGTACCTGCCATCCAGCAAGCACCTGGTCACAGAAGAAGGTCAATAAATTGTTGAAATGAGTCAACACAGAATTTACGTAGGCTTATCAGGTTCCAAACATTTGGTTCTTCTGGGCCTACATCTTCCTTTCTACTTTGTAACCTAAAATAGACACTACTTGTGGTGCAGAAACCATCAAATATAAAACTTAGTGCTGACACAGACAGAGAGGCTCTTTGAAAAAAATGTGAAATGTGAGTATCTATGATTATGACTTTTTTTTATAGCTCAGAAGCAAGTCTATCTTGCAGCCGGGAAAGATCGTCTATTCTCAATGGCATGATCTTTGATTTTGCGTTGTTGTTGTTGTTTTTTTCTCTCTCATCAGTGAGGTTTAATGCTATTTTGATCCTAAGTCCAGTGGGTTGATTTTCTTATTTATGAAGTCAAAGGTTTACTTATGGGCACCTAACTTTTATCATTATAACACAAACCCAGTTTTAGGAGGGCTCCTATTCATTATGTCCAAATAAGGTTTTAGAAAAGCAGACTATTCATTGGAGTTACAGCAATCATTTAATCTTGCTTCACCTGTGATCAAGTCTATACCAACTTGATCTAGCTTGATGTCTTTATATTTTTAGAATGTGAGAAGTATTAGGGAGCAAAATTCATCTAATGACCTGGTAGATGACAAGATAAAAGATGCAATTGTCTTTGAGGAAGAAGCCTTGGATTTTTCCTGTGATGAGCTTTTGTGACTTTAATTCTCCAGAGAGTTGAGTGTCACTTTTATCTTTCTCGTGAGAGGTCCTCTTAGGCAACATATGTAAGTTTATACTCAGCTGACTGGGGTTCCTTTTTGCAGGATTCTACTGGAGCTAAATAGGCAACTGTAACAGCTCCCTCCCTGTCATACCCAAGGCTGCAGATGTTTTCCTTTTCTGCTTAGAGAAAACATCTAAGTTTTCTCTAAACTAGATGAGGCAGAACTCTGCTCACTCTGCCTCACTCTGCTTCAGACCTGTTTACTCATCCAGTTTCCTTGGTTTCTTCCTATTGGTGTCTACCCAGATTTTTCTACTCTGCCTCGCTTTTCTGGATGGATGCCTATTTAGGTGAGTTGCCTGGCTTTTTGGCTTGCTGAGTCCCTAAGGCCCCTTTTTCCTGTCCCCATGCAATGCAACTTCCCACCCCTCATTCAAGCTCCTCGTTACTGCAACTCTTGCCAACCTGGATCCATTCACTCAGATTACTACTTACTTGTTGGGAGTAGAGAGAAATCAGACTCTACTACAAATCTTGGAATGCAAATACCTCACTTGAAAAGTATATACAGTTAGTGTTGAAGAACACAGAGTCTGGATCCAGACTTTCTGGGTTCAAATCCTGGGTCTGCCCCTTAGGAGCTGTGTGATCTTAGGCAAATTGCTTACTATCTCTTGCCCAATTCTATCATGTGCACAATGGAAATAATGGTTGTATCTACCGTACATGGTTAATATGAAGAGTAAAGAAGTTAGTGTATGTAATAGGCTTAGAACAGTGTGTGTCTGCTATACAGTAAGCATAGTATAGTGTTAACTATTACCAAGCATTTGAAGTCAATGTTCACTGAATTCTGACCCTGCCAGGAAAAGGCAAATGGAGTAGATCAATATTTATCAAAGGGAGGTCCACAAGTTTACTATAAGAAATTTTAAATCCTGTGCTCACATTTGGATGATAATGTGAACACCCCAGGGTAAGCCTGTATTAGATTATTTAATGACTCCTAATAGCTGAATATGCATATGATTAGAAAGCCTGCATTTACGTTGTGCCTATGATCACGTTTTCAGGAAGTGAAGACCATGGTATCGAGGCAGGCTGCAGGAGGGCAGGCCCGGTCATGGTTCTTGGAGAGAAGAGTGGAGGAGGATAGTCTCCTGCAACATGTGTGGCCTGAGGATGCAGACCTGTCAGGGACTGGTTCTGTGACAATCACTGACTGCCGGTGTCATTTTGGATTTTATTGGGATTCTATTTAATTTATGAACTTGTTTTAGTTTTATAGTCATATAAAAGAGCTACCAGGATTAGGGGTTTATATATAGACTTTGGTATTTATTTAAGTAACATTATAATAAAAACAATTTGTTATCACCTGAGGATCATAAGCCTTTTTATCTTATAAAAAGGGTCTGCCCACATATTCCCCAAACTTGAGAAAGACTAGACTCTCTGTGGTTCCCAAATGCCAGTTCACAAACTGTGTTTGTCAGGTTACAAAAAAACTGGGGGGGAGGTATGTGGGCAACTTTAGAAATATAGACTTTTGGGGGAACCGGGGTGGCTCAGTCGGTTAAGTGTCCCGCTTTTGCTCAGGTCATGATCTCATGGTTCATGAATTCAGGCCCCACAGTGGGGGAGGGGGCAGAGAGAGAGGAAGAGAGAGAATCCCAAGCAGGCTCCTCAATGTCAGCATGAAACCCTACACAGGGCTAGATCTGTGCTATCAGTATGGAGCCTGCTTCAGATCCTCTGTCCCCCGTCTCTGCTGCCCCTCCCCTGCTTGCTTTCTCTCTCTCTCTCAAAAATAAACATGAAAAAAAGAAATAAAGACTCTTGGGCTGTGTCCTGGGGCGGCTGGGCCTGTGAATCTGTATTTTTGCTGAGCTGTCAGGTGATTCCGCTGAGCAACAAGTTTGGGCCTTTCTGGGCTGATGACCTCTCAATGTTCTTCATAGTCCTGGGATCTTAGAATTCAGGGTCTTTGTCTTCAAAATTGAGATAATCACACTTGTCCCTGTCTTGCTGCACAAGGGAGCAGTGAGAATTAATGAGGCAATTTTCGTAAGTGTTCTTGGAAGAAAAGTACCATTAAAGTGTAATATATTGAGGCCAGAATTGAGCTGGATCGCCTCAGCATGCAAATTGTTCCATAGGAACAAAGAGGTGACTCAGGGCCTTAGCATCATCAGCAGGCTGAGTTTTGCTACCGAGGATCCAGTTTCTGAGAGTGTCGGACCATCTCCAGCATGGACTCAAACCCCATGAAACCTGGCACATTAACATGAGATTTATATATCAGTAACCTGGTGGTAGCAGAGGCGGGAAGGCTGGACGGGGAAGTGTCGGGGGGAGAAGCCCTAAGCTTATTGTATCAGTTTCCTGGGCCGCCATAACAAAGTTCCACTAACAAGGTGGCTAAACACAAGAGAGATTGACCCTTTCAGCTTTCTGGGGGCTAGAAATGGAAATCGAGGTGTTGGCAAAGTTGGTTTTTTCTTGAGGCTCTGAGGAAAAGTGTGTTCTGTGCTCCTCTCCTGGTTTCAGGCATTACGGGGAATCCTTGGTGTTCCTTGACCTGTAGATGCATCATTCCCATCTCTGCCTGTCATCACATGGCCATTTTCTTCTTCCTGCCTGTCTGGGTTTTCACGTGGCCCTCTCCTCTCAGTGTGCCTCTCTCTTCTTATGGGGATACAAGTCGTATTGGATTCAGGGCCCATGCTACTCCAGAAGGACCTCATTTTAATTTAACTAATTACATCTGAAAGCTCCCTATTTCCAATTAAGTCACATTCTGAGGTACTGGCAGTTAAGGCATCAACATGTCTGACATATCCTTTTGGGGGACTCAATCCACCCCTTACCTCCATGTTTCTATTTACATAAGGAAGCACAGGATATTTTACATTTTGGAGTGAATTCTTTTCCCAAAAGTGTTTTTCTTAAAGAGTTTTTTTCTTAAAAAAATTTTTTTATGTTTATTTTAAGGGGTGGGGAGAGAGCCTATCAGTGGGGGAGAGAGCAGAGAGAGAGGAAGAGAGAGAGAATCCCAAGCAGGCTCCTAGAGGTCAGTGTGAAACCCTACACGGGGCTCAATCTCATGAACTGGGAGATCATGACCTGAGCTGAGATCAAGAGTCGGACGCTTAACTGACTGCGCCACCCAGTGCCCCCACAAAAGTGAAACGCAGAGGGCATTACACCTTAGAAACCATGCTATATGTCATGGTAAGTTCTGCCGGGTGGCCCATAACAACTGATTTAGCTCACAATGTACCAGAAGTAGGAGTTCTTCTAAGGGCCTTGTAGAATCTAACCAACACACCAGAAGAGGTCCCAGTCAGAAAATGTGTTCCAGCTTTCCACTTGAGGTGTTACGAGCACATCTCTCTCCATCAGCTCTTAGAAGCTTCATGTTTGTTTATTTCTCTCATCTTGATTCTTCTGCGCTCATTTACATTTCCCCTTTTGTGGAGTGTTCCTGTTCCCTATTTATTTTAATATTGGTTCTAATATTACCTTTTATGTTGTTATTATACCTGAAATCCCTGGTGGAAGGGGTGGAGAGTGGGGAAGGGAGATGCTCTGTGCTGTAAACACTCTTTTTCCCTCTTCCGCATTAAGATTTACTTGCCACAATCCTGTGTCTGCAGCACCTTCTCTTTGATTCTGAGTTACAGCTGGCCACCCGGTGTATTAGCTTCTCTATTGTGCATGTGGAGCTCCTGTGTGCTCACTTCATACCCATAGGATTTTGTCAGAGGGGCTCTCAGGGATGACGGTGGGGTATTCTAATGGGTTGACATTGTGTAATCTTCAAACCGTCTTACTGAAATAAAGTCTTTGTGGTGGCTGTAGCTCTCAGTTCTCTTGTTCCTGTTCCAAGTTCCTTAATGAGCCACTGTCATCTGTTCAGGGAGGCTAGTCCTTGGCCTTAACCCTATGTGAGCCTTCCTTTGGATGACAAAGAGTTGATGGGAAAGATTTTTTTTAAAAAATGCTCTGAAAAGCCCTTTTATGCAATCAGGTGTTAGGTATTGGTAAAGCGTTGTAAATGTAGAATGTCCAGATATTTTCAGAATAATCAGGTCTGAATAAACCCAGTTGAATAGGCCTTTCTTTTCTCCTTGATTAAAAGGTATTGCATGGGGTGCCTGAGTAGCTCAGTCGGTTAAGTGTCTGACTCTTGATCTTGGATCAGATCATGATCTCACGGTTTGTGAGTTTGAGCCCTGCATTGGGCTCTGGGCTGATAGTGTGGGGCCTGCTTGGGATTCTGTCTCTTTCCTTCTTTGCCCCTCTCCTGTTCTCTCTCAAAATAAATGAAAACAAAAAAAGGGGAGGAGGATTGCGTTTGTTCGGATCTTCTTGGAAGCAGAATCAAGATGGGGTTGTGTGTGAAGGAGATTTATCATGAGGACACCTGGGAAGGATGAAGGGAAGGGCAGCGGTGTAGGCTGGGAGAGCTTTCAGATGAACTTTTCGGTGCCAGTCTGACTTCTGTGAGAGGACAGGTGGAAGGAAGGAGGACAAGGGGAGGAAAGGACAGATGGGAATGGACACATGAGGAGAGGAAGGACAGTTCTGAGAATGTCTTGGCCAGGTTGATTGTGAGTTCTTGAGGCAAAGTTGCCTACTGGGGGATCCCTCTGTCCCACGGGAATGAACCTGCACTGGTACCCTGCCATGTTCAACCAACATATGGGAGCCACGCAGGGGAAACGTGGACACTGCACAGATGTGGTTGTGGATCCAGGTGTGTGTGTGTGTGTGGGGGGGGCAGGTAGCCTATACTCCCCCACAGCAGGAGAGCCAGGCAGTGCAATTATTTGGCTTTTGCAGGGATCTCCTGAGGGGTCCATGAAGTTGGATGACAAAAATGACATTCTTATTTTCGCTAACTTCTGACTGAATTTTAGTGTTTTAATTATGCGTGGAGCCAGTGGCCATGCCAGTAGCTGTGTGTCTTTCTCACTAATAAGTATCACAGCTATTTTTATATCAACATTATAGTTATCACGGATAATCTCAATATGTTATTTATGCTCATCATTACTTTGAAATCATGGTAGTTACTAGACCTGCCACCTGACCTCTTTATTTAATGACAGTGAAAAGGTGTATTTACTATTGTATCACTAATTTAGAACATAATTTGATAGTGGGATTCGAATATAATTATTTCATTAGAGTTCTATATATCTTCTGTCATGCATTTATAAGCATTATTCCAAGAAGGGGTAATCCATAGTCTTCATCTGACGGAGAGGTCCACCACTCAAAAATTGTTAAGAACCCCTCCTGCAGAGAGTACTCGGTAGGATCATATTAATTATATTAGCTCGGTTATCTTTTATCTGGCTCCAAATGTATGAGGACAATAGCCTCAGTCCCCACGAGAATGTATTATTGTAGAAGATGATTCATTAATTCAACAAAGAGTGTCTCCCGCGTGCCAGGTATTGTGTGGTGTTGGAGCCACGGCAACAAGCAAGACAGACAACCCCTATCTCAGACAGTTTAATCAACTAACATGAAAGGCAGTCATGGAACAAGAACAATTATGATCGCATTACCATGTTAACAATACAGAACGGCAGGATGCTCTGGGTCCCCCGGAGAGGGACCTAGTGTAGGGGCCAGAGCAGACCTCTTTGAAAAGTACTCTTTTCAGCTGAGCCTGAAGAAGGAGTAGAGGTGGGTTGGAAGAAGAGGGGTGGAGACTGAAGTTAGAGCAAGTGTGAAGATTTAGAGGTGTGGCACGCTTAACTTGTAAGAACTGAAATCGTGCGTACCTCGTAAGCCACGTGAAGTTTAGATTTTCCCTAAAGGCAGTAGGAAGCTTTGAAGGGGTTTTAAGCAGGGGGTGATGTGATCAGATTGCCTTTCAAAAATACTGCTTGGAAAACGCCAGTGAAGGCTCTCATGGTACTAGGGTGAAAATGAAGGCAGCCTCCTGTGAAGCGTGTGGTGGGAGAAAGCAGAATCAAGCAAGACTCTTCTGGTTATCCTTATATTTGACTTCTTTTTGGCCCTGTGGGAACGACTGGGTCTTGAATTTTGTCACTCTATCCTAAGCCACATTAAAATCTTGGAAGCCTTTTTCTTAGACTTAAGATGTTCAGAGTAGCTGCAGTTCTCTCTGAAGTCTGTTGCAGATGCCTCTGTGTGAACCTGAAACCTCACACAAATCTCGGGAAAATATTTCTCGATAATGTAGAGCCACGGAGAAAGTGGATGTTGTTTGGTAAGTTCTTAGTGTACATTTGTTACTTGCTACAGCACCGATGGCCTTTAGACTTCTATATTAAGAGGAAAGTAAACTTATCATTAATAATGTAGGTGGTTATATTGCCAATTAAATGAAAGATCTCTGGCTGCTTCTTCAGAAGAAACTCATAATGGGCTCAAGGTTTGTTTGTTACTAGGTAAAAAACAAGTCCATTTTGGTTGATGGCTAACTCAGGACCATGCACAGTTAGGCAACTCATAAAAGTGTTCGTCTGGAAATGAGTCTCTGGGATAATCAGATTTTATTTCTAGTGTCTAATTGATGCCCAGAGCTTTGGGGTTTAATTATGTCTGCTGAAAAAATACAGTTCAATTTCTCTTCCTCCCTTTTATACATAACTTCAAGCTTTATTTTAATTCATAAATATGCAAGGTGTTACAGATATTTTCTGACACAGTACCTGGTATTATTTAGATACTTAATAAACGTTGGATTCTTCTTGTAATGGAATGAATACATATCAAATAAGAAACTTAGGTAAGAGTTTCTGGCTCTTCTGTTTATGGTCTGGCAGTTGAATTTGAATATTTTATGGTTACTCCAGAGAAATAAATAATTTAAGTGGGAAATTGTTTTAATAAGAGGGGACTCCTGTTTTGCAGTCATCTAGGCAGGCTGGCTTGAATGTAATGTTGGGTGTTTGTTCTACTAGGGAGTGTGGTAGGCGGGTATTTTATGGAACCTGTGGCAGGAAGAGCTGAGTATGTGTGATGGACTATGAATTACACCCTTTCCCTTCTGTACGGTATCTACCCAGCTTCCAGGAGGGCCCAGATAGCTTCTTTACCTCCTCTTTGATCACCAGCTGGTGTGTCTGTCTTCTTTCACTTAGCATTATGTTTTCAAGGTTCATCCATGTTGTAGCATGTATCAGTATTTCAGTCCATTTTATGGCTGGTAACACTCCAGCATACGGCTACGCCACGTTTTGTTTATCCATTCATCCGCTGATGGACACTTGGATTGTTTCCACCTTGTGGCTATTGTGAATAAGGCTGTTACGAACATTCGTGGACACATATTTGTTTGAGGACTAGTTCTTTTGGGCATATACCTAAGGGTGGAATTGCTGAGTCATATGATAATTTTATGTTTAAGTTTTTGAGGAACTACCAAATCGTTTTCCACAGTGGCTGCAAATGTTACATTTCCCCCAGCAACGGACCAGGGTGTTAATTTCTCCACCCTCTCACCAACACTTGTGATTCTCCATTTTTTTTTTTTCATTATGGCCTTCCTAGTGGCTGTTGAGGTGGTGTCCCCTGTGGTTTTGGTTTACATTTCCCTAATGGCTAATGATATTCAGCATCTTTTCATGTGCTTGTTGGTCGTCTGTATACACGCTGTAATATGGATGAACCTCGAAAACGTTCACGCTAAGTAAAAGAAACCAGATATAAAAGGTCATATAGGATTCCATTTACATGAAATACCCAGAATAGGTAAATCCATAGACACAGAAGGGAGATTAGTGGTTACTAGGACTTAGCAGGAGGGAAGAATGGAGAGTGACTGTTTAATGGGTACGGGGTTTCCTTTGGGGTGATAAAAACATTTTGGAATGAGATAGAGGTGATGGTTATAAAACGCCGTGAATGTGCTGAATGCCACTGAAGCGTAGGCTTTAAAATGGTCAATTTTAGGGTCGCCTGGGTGGCGCAGTCGGTTAAGCGTCCGACTTCAGCCAGGTCACGATCTCACAGTCCGTGAGTTCGAGCCCCGCGTCAGGCTCTGGGCTGATGGCTCGGAGCCTGGAGCCTGTTTCCGATTCTGTGTCTCCCTCTCTCTCTGCCCCTCCCCCGTTCATGCTCTGTCTCTCTCTGTCCCAAAAATAAATAAAAAACGTTGAAAAAAAAAATTAAAAAAAAAAAATGGTCAATTTTAGGTTACGTGAATTTTACCTCGATAAATAAAAAAACAAAAACATCTGGTTAGAAGTTGAGTCTGCCTGTCCAGTTCCAGCAGTATGAGACAGAGAAATTCTGCATAAAGTAACACAAAAATTTTAAATATGTACCTGAGCTTGAAAAGAAAGCCATTGTTGCCACCGGCAGCAGCTTGAATCCCAAACAGTAGCCTCCTGAGCTAGAGCTGCGGTACCCCAGGGGAAGCGTGGGCCACATATAGAAGCTGAGATGAGGGGTAGAATTTAGCACCAACGTGGGGCCAATTGACAAGCCTTGAACTGGTGTAGGGAAGCAGCAGGGACTAAAACCTTTGCATAAGGAGGCGTTCTGGAAAAAATGCCTCTTTGGTGAAAGGGGATCTAGAAAAATCCCCTACATGAGCCAGGGGAACAGCAAGGGAATATCACTCTTCCTGATGCTCTGAGTCAGGGGAGAAAAATGACACTGAAGCCCAAGGACTGCCTTCATCATGCAAGAACCTATAACTGAGAAATTACTGTACAGCCAGGTGGTAGGTTCCAGGTGGGTGAAGCCCCTGGCGTCCTTGGCACAAGCAAACAAGAAACTACTCATCTATAGTGACACTTCTGCAGTGCAGGGTGGACAAGATACCCAGGGAAAAACAAGCCCCGGTGACAAATGACAGTTTGCACAAGGAAAGAGTCCAGCACGAGGGAAAGGAAATAAGCATAACGGACAGGAGGATTAGAATCTCAAGAACCCGGCAAAATAGAGGTATGTCTAAGATGGTTAAACAATGAGGACTTTGAGATTGGCTCTACTGCCTTAATAAAAAGTTTCTCCGTATAGTTGAACACCTGCTCCCAGGGAGCATGTGTAAAGTTTGCTTGTGAGATTTAGAAGGAGCAAAGGTAGGGACTGAGATTGTTCACCAGCTGACTGTCCTATAGTGGTTTGGAGAGACCTTTAGGTTTTTTCTGAAGGATCAAGAGCTCAGGGAAACTTTCTTTCCAAGTAATCCATTTAAGATGGAAGAAAAGCTCTTCCTTTGAGTATTAACTGTGGTGCTCAGGTGCTCTTAACCAAAGATTTGCCTTCATTTCTCTCGAGGGTGCAGCTTGGTATTTGCCCATTATTATGAGGAGTGACACGTTATGAACTGGTAAGTGGAACTTTTGGGAACAAACCTTGAAGCTGCCTTGAAAACCACTTTAGTACTCATTCAGCTCCCCATGTCTAATCGACATCTGTTGGCCGAGCCTTGGCACTAGGGAAGTGGGAGCTTCTTGTTGACCAAGCAGAATCATGCCAGCAAGTTTAGATGGCTCGTTGGTAAAAATGAGACTTCAGGGTTACCTGGTCACTGGCTAGTCTTCTCTTTGCCTCACTCTATGCTCAAGCCATAGCTTTTGATCAGTGGAAGCTCCACATTTATATGTAGAGGAGAAGGGTGTGTGGGGACCTTGTCATGAAGCTAAAGTGGGCTATCACTTTCCATGAACTTGAGAACAGGGGACTACAGGCAGGACTGATGGACACTAGGTAACTAATGCCTCACATCTATCTTGAGATGGGAAATTTTACATTCAGTGGATCTGGCAAGCAACACACATACAAACTTGACTTTGCCCCGGAAGCCTGATGAGACTGCACTTCAGAAACCGTAATCTTTCTATTAAAAATTAAGTATCGGGGTGCCTGGGTGGCTCAGTTGGCAGAGTTGGCGTCCAACTCTTGATCTTGGCTCAGGTCATGATCTCACAGTCGTGACATCGAGCCCTGCATTGGGCTCCATGCTGGGCATGGAGCCCGCTTAAGATTCTCTCTCTTCCTCTCTCTCTGCCCTTCCCCATCCTCTCTCTTAAAAAAAATGAAGTATGTGCTCGCTTCGGCAGCACATATACTAAAATTGGAACGATGCAGAGAAGATTAGCATGGCCCCTGCGTAAGGATGACACGCAAATTCGTGAAGCGTTCCATATTTTTAGACCACTTTCTCACACCATTCACAAAAATAAACTCAAAATGGATGAAGGACCTGAATGTGAGACAGGAAACCATCAAAAACCTAGAGGAGAAAGCAGAAAAAGACCTCTCTGACCTCAGCCGCAGCAATTTCTTACTTGACACATCCCCAAAGGAAAGGGAATTAAAAGCAAAAATGAACTACTGGGACCTTATGAAGATAAAAAGCTTCTGCACAGCAAAGGAAACAACCAACAAAACTAAAAGGCAACCAACGGAATGGGAAAAGATATTTGCAAATGACATATCAGACAAAGGGCTAGTATCCAAAATCTATAAAGAGCTCACCAAACTCCACACCCGAAAAACAAATAACCCAGTGAAGAAATGGGCAGAAAACACAAATAGACACTTCTCTAAAGAAGACATCTGGATGGCCAACAGGCACATGAAAAGATGCTCAACGTTGCTCCTCATCAGGGAAATACAAATCAAAACCACACTCAGATATCACCTCACACCACTCAGAGTGGCTAAAATGAACAAATCAGGAGACCATAGATGCTGGCGAGGATGTGGAGAAATGGGAACCCTCTTGCACTGTTGGTGGGAATGTAAACTGGTGCAGATGCTCTGGAAAACAGTGTGGAGGTTCCTCAAAAAACTAAAAATAGAACTACCCTATGACCCAGCAATAGCACTGCTAGGAATTTACCCAAGAGATACAGGAGTGCTGATGCATAGGGGCACTTGTATCCCAATGTTTATAGCAGCACTGTCAACAATAGCCAAATGATGGAAAGAGCCTAAATGTCCATCAACTGATGAATGGATAAAGAAATTGTGGTTTATATACACAATGGAGTACTACGTGGCAATGAGAAAGAATGAAATATGGCCCTTTGTAGCAACATGGATGGAACTGGAGAGTGTGATGCTAAGTGAAATAAGCCATACAGAGAAAGACAGATACCATATGGTTTCACTCTTATGTGGATCCTGAGAAACTTAACAGAAGACCATGGGGGAGGGGAAGGAAAAAAAAAAGAGGTTAGAGTGGAAGAGAGCCAAAGCATAAGAGATTCTTAAAAACTGAGAACAAACTGAGGGTTGATGGGGGGTGGGAGGGAGGGGAGGGTGGGTGATGGGTATTGAGGAGGGCACCTTTTGGGATGAGCACTGGGTGTTGTATGGAAACCAATTGGACCATAAACTTCATATATTGAAAAAAAATGAAGTATGAAGACCACACTATTTCCTTTTTCACCAGTGGATTGAAAATCAGATAATACAAATGTGAAGAGAGAAGTATAAGAGTGAGTTGGGAGAATTTCAGGTGCCCTGATCATGGACTTGATGCTGTGGAATGATAGAATCATAGATCAGAAACCTCCACGCTCAACAGAACTTTCAAGGGAGTTTCATGCAAAGCCCAGTGACTTTTTTTGTTCCCTCTCAATCAGGTGTAGAGGAGGGGCATGACAAGTTGTTTTCTCCCTCGTGAGCAGTTGTATATCATGCTTCTCTTTTTGGGAAAAAAAAAAAGCAAACGTGGAGGGGTGCTTTCTTCATTTATGCGTCATGTATTTCCATATGGATGAAGTTCATAGCAGCCTTCTCCTCACTAGAGTTGGTAGCCATACAGTTTATAGTTCATCAGTATGGTTAGCATTTCTAAGTCATCCCGGGAAGATGTGCAGATGATTACAAGACATTCTCTTTGCATCCTCCTGGTAGGTATTTAGTATTGTTCCTCAGCTTGCAGTTAACTAAAGACATTCTTAATGTTATGTGAAAGTAGAGATTAGGATATTTGGGCTCTTTGTACCCTTGTCTCCAAATCTCAGTGCAGAGCCTTCAGGATTAATGCTTCTCAGATGCACGATTGCTGCTCACTTAGCCCTATGCAAAGAAGTACGTCATTCTATTCATCGGAATCTTGCTGTTCTCTGTAATTATGTGAAGAGCAAATGATTATGGATAGAGCTTCTCTGTGATTGTTAAAACAGGTAAACTTAGCATCGTTAGAGAATAGTGTGTAGCTGGAAAAACTTAAGACTTTTACAAAATCATGCAGACAATATTTAAAACAGTAAGTTTTATTTTATTATTCTTAAAGGTGTTATGTAAGTTGGAAAAAAGCTTTGCTGTTCTTGGGCTGCAAGAGGCACTTATGGTGAAATAACAAGGAAGAAAAAGAGCTGGTCTCCATTTATTTCTTGACACTGTAGAAACCCTGTAATTGAAATTTAGTTACATATGCTTTGAACAGAGGACAGTGTTCTGACATTGCATTTTTTATTTAGGTGGAATACACATTTTTCTTTTCATTGATTGACAAAAAATAAAGTTTCCCACCTTATTGAAAGATGTAAATGATCTTGGAAATTTCATTATTAAGGAGACTGTATAACCCTTTCAAAATCAAATGTGAACTAAGTGGAACTAGGTATGAAGTACATCTTACACAATGCTTTATGGAATGAGTATATCTTATAAATCCAGGTAGCCTGAGCCCTTCCATTAGAATTAGTTTAGATCATTGGAGATGGCGTCTGCCTTGAACTTGGTCAGCTTGCCTTTCTTTCTTGTGCCTTACTTCTGTTCGTTTTAAGAGTTTGTTTTAATTTACAAAATAAATAAAGTTGGTGTGGTATAGGGGAGGCCTACCTATGTGGTGGCGGAACTAGACTGGGATCTTAGTTTGAATTCTCCATAAAAGCAGACCCTGAGTCTGGATTGGTGTGCAAGGAGTTGGTGTGCGAGGATTGGTGTGGAAGGATGGCGAGGGAGTGAGGAAGTGAGACAGGGTGGCTGGAGAGCCAGCAAAGGGGGCGTGCATGAGGAGATTATTACTGTGGCTCCTTGCTCTTAGGGGATCCTTGAGAAGCTGTGTGGAACATACCTCAGGGGGGAGGAAATCTGGGGAGTTTACCCAATGTGGAAGGCACAATAGTGCTCCTTCCCAAGATGTCTACATCCTAAGACCCAGAACCTGTAAATATGTTACCTTTACAAAGGGTACTTTGCAAATGTGATTGAATTAAGGACCCAGAGATGGGGAGATTATCACAAGGGTCCTTATAAGAGAGAAGTAGGAGGGTCAGAGTCAGAGAAGAAAATATGACAAAGGAAGCAGAGTTTAGAGAGAGCGAGATTGAAGTGTCGTACGGGTGGCTTTGAAGATGGAGGAAGGGGCCATGAGCTAAGGACAGCCTCTAGAGGCTGGAAAAGGCAAGGAAACATGTTCTCCCCTAAGGCTTCCAGAAGGAACCAGTCCTGCTGACACATTGACTTTAGCCATGAGACTGACTTTGGATTTCTGACTTCCAGAAGTATAAGATAACAAATTTATGTTGTTTTAAGCCATTGAATTTGTGATAGCTGCAATTGGGAGCTAATATACTCACCAACTCATGGCTCTCATTGATTAAAGATGGCTTCTAGAACAGTATTTCCTCAGTGCTTCTGGCTAGCCCCATGTGGGCTCCTATGACTGGAAGATACCCTCAGGCAGAGAGACCCTTAGGCCTGCATGGGAAGGAAGTGGTCTGTGGGGCACCAATGGGCTTGGCTTTACTTGGACAAAAGACTTGATCGATAGAATGTGAGAAGTGTCCTCATAAACACTTGAAACTAGCTGTTTTAGGTTGTTTCGTATGAACAGTCCAGGTTTCTGAGCTCCTCAGACTATTCCTTCATCTCTTCCTCTGGCCTTCTCTTGGCCTTTAAATATTGGAATTTCTTGGTGTTGTGACCTTGGTCTTGTGCAGTCTTACTCAGTGATGGTTAATTTTATGGGTCAACCTGACCAGGCCATGAGCTGCCCACACATCTGGCCAAACATTATTCTGGTGTATCAGTGAGGGTGTTTCTGGATGAGATTAACATTTGAATCAATGGACTGAGTAAAGCAGATCACCCTCCCCAGTGAGGGTGGCCTCATCCAATCAGCTGAAGGCCTGAATAGAGCAAAAAGGCTGACTGTTGAGCAAGGGAGAATTCTTCCTGCCTGACTGATGTCCCCTTCAGGCTGGGACATAGGTTTTTCCTGCCTTCAGACTCATATGGAAATACCAGCTCTTTCTGAATCTTGAGCCTCTAGCTCTTGAACTAGAACTACATCATCAGGTCTCCAAGATCTCTAGCTTGCTGACTCATCATGCTGATCTGATCTTGGGACTTATCAGCCTCCATCACCACACAAGCCAGTTTCTTAATTTCTTATGATAAACTCACTCTTCTCTCTCTCTCTCTCTCTCTCTCTCTCTCTCTCTCTCTGTGCATATATATATATATATATATACACATATATATATACATATATATGTGTGTGTGTGTGTGTGTGTATGTCTATATCTATCTATATTATAGATAGAAATATATATATTTCTCTTTCTCTGGAGAACCATGTCTAATATACAGTTTATACTCCAGGGTGATCTTAGATCTTATTCACTCTTTGGACTTCTGCTTTCATGAACATTCTGGTGAACCCCAAACCTGGTCTTCAGCTTGGGTTTCTCCATATCCAAAATCTTAACTGCCAACAGAAACATCCCCAGGGATATTGTGCAGATACTTTAAACTCCACCTAGTCAGAGTAAAATCATTATCATGACCCCAGGAATCTGTTCCTGCTCTCTATATTCTTCTTTTTTCATGGTGCTACCATGTACTCTTATCTCATACTCAGTATCTTCAGCATTGCTCATTCTGGGTTTTAACTTTCATCTCAGGATTTCTGCCACCAGGGCTGTTGTTCTCCAATGCAGAGCAACTCTGTACACAGGACTGAGTTGGGAAAATTCTCAGGCTAAGATAGACCTAAGATGGAACTAAGATAGATCTAATTTATTCTCATACAAAGACACACACACACACACACACACACACATACACACACACACACAAATAGTGGGGGAGAGAAGACATATATACAGAGAGCAACAGTCATATAGGCCAACAGACTCAGAGAAGGAGAAAAAAGGGGAAGAAAGAGACAAACCAGAGTGAGAGGCAGAGTTGGAAGGAGACACACATTGAGGCAGAGAGAGGAGGACATTTGTCAGAGAGAGGAGACAAGGAGAAGCAAATAGAGAAAGAGCAAGCCAGAATAACAGATAGGTGAGCTGATACACGTCCCACCCCAATCTGGGTATGCCATTATCTCCAGAAGTTGAAATAGCCCTATCGTGTCCTCTGACATGGCCACACCCCTTCCCAAAGCAACCCACTGGCATACTGAATAGGCATATATTTTAGCCATAAGGGTCTGGGTTCAGATTCCAGCTCAGTCAATTTTTAGCTGTGTGGCTTGTGGCATTTTACTTAAGCTTCATTTTCTTCATTTGTAAAATGGGGATGATAATACCTACCTTGCAAGCTTTTAGTGAAGTGTCCAATAAATCTTAATTATTAGCTCAGACAAACCCTGGGTCTCCTCTTGCTCCCATCCCTTTCCTCTTTAGTGAACGGGAATTTATGGGTCTATCTGGAATAAATGTAGCCACTAAAATTTTGTTATTGGAAATAAAGGAAATTACTTTGCAGGCAGTCTGTTAAAAACCAACCATACTTACAATTGATAGGATACATAGAAATGTTATTTTATCTGCAATTGCTTCATTACTCTCTCCCTCTTCACTTTTTTTCCCACTGGATAAGCTAGGAGAGGGCAAATTGCTCTGCCTTGGATGCTACACACGAGAGAACACTAGTGGACGGGAGGGAGAACCTGCCGTTTTTTTTCTTTAACCGAAGTACAGTTGATACACAATGTTACGTTAGTTTCAGACGTACAACATAGTGATTTAAGAAGTCTATACTTTATTCTTTTTTTTTTAATTTTAGAGAGAGTAAGTAGGGGAGAGGGGCAGAGGGGGAGAGAGAGAATCTTAAGCAGGCTCCATGCTCAGCACAGAGCCTGACACAGGGCTCGATCCCATGACTCTGGGATCATGACCTGGGCGGAAATCAAGGGTTGGTCGCTCAATGGACTGAGCCACCCAGGTGCCCCTAAATAAAATTTCAAGAAAGAAAACAAACTAGAATCAGTGAGGTTAGAATGGATCTGTAGTTGTGGGCTGAGGAATTATCTGAGTGGAAGGGCCCTAACCTCTTGTGCTCATCTCTGTCAGCAATCCAGCATTAACTTCCATTTGCAAAGGTCTACAGAATTTTCTGGGGCTCTTTTAACTTAAAAGTAGTAAGAAATTGGAGGGTATTATGCTTAGTGAAATAAGTCAGTCAGAGAAAGACAGATAGCATATGTTTTCACTCATGTAGAACTTGAGAAAACTTAACAGAAGACCATGGGGGAAGGGAAGGGGAAAAAATAGTTTCAAACAGAGAGGGAGGCAAACCTATTAGAGACTCTTAAATACAGAGAACAAACGGAAGATTGATGGGAAAGTGGGAGGGGGGAGGGGAAAATGGGTGATGGGTATTGAGGAGGGCACTTGTTGGGATGAGTCCTGGGTGTTATATGTAAACGGTGAATCACGGGAATCTACCCCCAAAACCAGGAGCACCCTGTATGTTAGCCAACTGGACAATACATTGTATTAAAATAATAATAAAAATTTAAAAAAAGAAATTATAAATAATTTGGAAAATTCTAAATACTGAGGGAATAAAAGAAAATCACCCATAATTCTATAACCCATTGAGGAATTCATTTAACACTTAGATGTACATTATCCCAATTATATACATAATATTTTTATCCACAAACTTGGGCTTATGTTATATATACTCTATTTTTTTCATTTGCAACATATCAAGTATTCTTCTTTAAATAATTTAAGTTTTGTGTAATATACCACTCTGTAGATATAACCTAAGGTTTTGTTTTCCTGTGAGTATTTCAACCAATTATCTATGGTTGGCTATTAATGTTGTTTACATGTTCTTTTCCACTACAAATAATGTTACAGTAAATAACATTTAACAAAAATTTTTGTGCATATCACTGATTAAGATAACTGGAAATTTGGATGAAAAAAATTAAACCTTTAAAAAACTTTTAATATAGATTGCAAATCCCTCCTCACATCTCCAAAATGTTGTATCAGTTCATACCCCTCTCGTCAGTGTGATGTGTCTCTATTTAAAAAATTGCAGTGTTGATTCTCCTCTTTATAAATCATCTTTTCTTTTTCTGATTTTTTTTGTCTTGACTTTGCATTCCCTTATCAATTTTTATTCCTTCAGTTTATTTATTTATTTAGGGAGAGCATGTGCACACACGTACACAGGAAAGGTGGAGGGAGAGATAGAGAATCTTTTTTTTTTTAATGTTTATTTTGAGAGAGAGAGAGAGAGAGAGAGAGAGAGAAGATGAACGGGGAAGGGGTAGAGAGAAAGGGAGAGACAGACAATCCCAAGCAGGCTCCACACTGTCAGTGCAGTGTGGGTTCTAGAGGGGCTTGAACCCACAAACCATGAGATCGTGATCTGAGCCCAAATCAAAAGTTGGTTGCTCAACTGACTGACAGGCGCCCCATTCCTTCAGTTTTAAAATGTATAAATGCAAAATTTATTTTGACACTGACTCGAACATTTTATTGAAAACAGTTTACAGAATCCTCATGAAAAAGAGTCATACTTATTCAAAAATTCTGAACTCACTTGAAAGCAATATATATTCACCAAAAGAAGGAAGAAATATTTATTAAGCACCTGAGTGCCCAATACCAGGTGAAAGACTCTTGCAGATGCCTGAGAAGCACAAGACATGACCCTCAGGGGTCTCATGATCTTAGGTGGAGAAATACAACCAAGCTTGCATATTTTAAAGAACAGTCTTTCTCAACCTTTTTAGACCCATGCCTCCCCGAATACTGTCTCATTATCTTCTATGTATCACCGACCCCAGTAGCCAAGAACATTTGACCAAGCTTTCTTTTTGTAGTTTGTGTCATAAAGAACCAGATCCATTGAATGTGCTCTTTCAAACTCCCTGTATGCAGACACATGTCCTGTTCTGATGTGCCTTCCCTCCCCCAGTGGAGAACTGCTGCCTTAGAGAATTATACAAAGCAGGACTCTGTGAAATTTACACGAAGAACCTGATATAGAGACAGTTTACTAGTGAGACCTGGCTTGATAAGGCGTAAGTTAAACTGTTTCTCTTGACAGCGAACTTCCTATAGTTTAAAAGTCTGTTGGTGCACCAGACCCTGGCTTGATCTGTGCCTCCCTTTCCTCTTCTCCGAGCTGCCCTTACTCTGCCATCCACAGGTAGTCCCATGGCCCTTTTCACCCCTTCCACGAGGTGCTCACTTTTTCCTTTTTCTACCTCGCTCTTATTTTGCTCTTTATATAATATCCAGCCCATTCCCTGATTCCAAGTGTCTTGCTTCAGAGTTGGCACTCTGCCTTGGTCCCAATAATTGGCTTTCCTGCTCTGTGCCTTACCTCTCCATCCCTGCACTGTTACTTGTCATTCGCTTCTCATAGACCTGATGGCCTGCTCCTTTCCTCACTGGAGTTAGCCAACCCCGCCCCCCCCCCCCCCCCACCAACCCCATGCCTTTTAACTGACTCCCGTGTAGAGCGCAGTGCCTGGCCAACACAATGTGCATAATAAATATTTGCTGAATGAATAAATGAATTGGAAGCATTCTCATGCTTGAATTTAATTTTATGTTGAGACATGTTGAAATAGTCATGTTTCATTTGTCTTTCTCCCCTCCTGCCCCAGTTTTCTTATTTTTGTTTTATTACTTCTCTACACCAGGTGCTGTGCTAGACACAGGGCACTTGTTATTTCTAATCTTCACAACAGTCTTGCAGGACAGGGGTTACCATCGTCATTCTACATATGAGGAAACTGAGGGTCCAGGAGGTTCATTAATTTCTCCAGAGTCACTCAGTGAAGCAGTGGTTGACTTCACTTCTCCATGGAACCACTAACTCTTAGTCCCATTCCTGGGGTTCCTGCACTTTCTTCTTTTGGCCTTCCCATGACTGATCAAATCCTGATTGTGCACCACTGTCTTTGCCGGAATCCTGGTTGAGACAGAAGGAGTGAGGAGGGAAGGATAAACCCAGGAGGTCTTGCCAAGATCTTGACGTGAGGGATTGAAGCCAGGGACTGAAGGAGATAGAAGAACCCAGGGTATCTCCACATTTTCAACCTGAGAGAGCAGAAGAGTGGTGGTGTCACCAAAATAAATGGGTAGCAAAGAAGTCTTACTCCTTGAGGTTGTTAAATCAGATAGTGGTTGGAATTTCAGTGACTCTTAACTCCCTGGTTAACCATGAACAAGTCTCTTAGCTTCTTGGAGTCTCTGTTTCCTCATCTTTTCCCTGAGCATAATCTTACCTGAATCTCATGTTTGATATTGGTTTGCTGATCAAATGATGCACTAGATCTGAACCTGCTCGGTAAGGGGTCGGGCCGTGTGCGCATGTCAGCTGGCATCATTACTGTCAGATATGTTATTACTAGAGTCAGACAGTAAATGGAGACACCGACTTCTTGGGTAAAAGCGTGTCTGTATCAGGGGTCAGCAAACTGACCAGTCTAGCCTGTTACCCTATGAGCATTTTTTTTATCACCTTTTTAAAAAATGATTTTTGCGTCACCTATGAGCAAAGAAAGTCTTTTACATTTTATTTTATTTTATTTTTAATTGTTTAAAAAATTTTTTTATTTATTTTTGAGACAGAGAGAGACAGAGCATGAGTAGGGAGGGGCAGAGAGAGATGGAGACACAGAATCCAAAGCAGGCTCCAGGCTCTGAGCTATCAGCACAGAGCCTGACGTGGGGCTCGAACTCACAGACTATGAGATCATGACCTGAGCTGAAGTCGGATGCTTAACTCACTGAGCCACCCAGGTGCCCCTTTTACATTTTAATATGGTTGAAAAAATCAAAAGAAAGATATTTGTGACATATGAAAATTACATGAAATTCAAAGGTCAGTGTCCACAAATAACATTTATTGGAATATAGCCAAACTCATTTATTTATGTACCATCTATGACTGCTTTTACATGGCCACAGCAGAGTTGAGTAGTTGCAGCCGAGATTGTATGGCCTGCAATGCCTAAAATATTTACTGTTTGATTCTTTACAAGAAAACTTTGCCGATCCCTTGTCTATACTTTTTGGCAGCCGTTTCTAGGCTTGCCACTCTGTGTCTTTCCTTCCTATCTATTGAAGCTCCTGGAGAGGAAAGGAAATGTAAGGAAATCTTGAAAGGTTTTGTTTATTTATCTGTTTACTAATTTCTTTGATAATATTTGTCTTCTTTTCTCCTTTTTGATGATTTTAAAAAAGAATTTTTATTCAGAGCTGAAATATTATTATAACTTTAAAAGGCAGTAAGGATGGGGGACCCTGGGTGGCTCAGTGGGTTGAGCATCTGACTCTTGATTTCGGCTCAGGTCATGATCTCGCTGTGGTGGCTCTGAGGCCCTCCAGACTCTGTGCTGAGCAGAGCCTGCTTGGGATTCTCTCTCTGCCCCTCCCCTGCTTGCACTTGCCTGTGTGCTCTCTATCTCTCTCTCCCCATTGCTAGCTTCGGACTATCCTTAACATGGCCATTCTAACACATGCCTTCATTTTGAGTGATGCCTCCTTCTATTCTCAGCATGTGTACTTCCAAATGGTTGTAATAGTGGTCTACTAACATTTCCTGCTTGATGTAGTCCTTTTCAGTGGCTTTTATGACTGTTACTTGATTATTGCCTTTTACTTACTTCCTTACTATTTATTTATTTATTTATTTATTTGTTTATTTAAGAGAGCATGCACCAGTGAGGGAGAAGGGCAGAGGGAATGAGAGAGAGAGAATCCCAAGGATACTCCACGCAGAGCCTGATGCTGGATTTGTTTCCATGACCCTGGGATCATGACCTGAGCTGAAATCAACAGTCTGTTGTTCAACTGACTGAGACACTGAGACTCCCCCCCGCTTTTTTTTTTTTTAGATTGTTGGCTTTTATTTTTTTTTACAGTCGTTGTGTTATTGTGGAGTGGTACTATTTGCAAGCTGTGTATGCTTCAGAAATACTTCCTGTTCTTGCCTTTGGTCAAAATTTCCTTCTTCAGCTGTGAATGCAAATGCTTCTCTCTGGAGCCAGTGCTGAGCAGCCCTAGCCTGCCCACTGCCCCTTCCTACCTTACTTGGACATTGATTCAAGTGCAGAATACCCATTGAGCTTAAAAACTGAGAGATGTGAGGAATAAAGTAAAAGAGAAGATGTCAGATGAGACACAAATTTGATATTTTATTTTATCATGGGTCAAGGTGCATGAGTCAAGGATGAACTTGATATTATAAAGATGATTTCCTGTATCCTTCCCCAGACCTCCCTCCAAAGCATTCGATAGTAATGGCCACCTGGGTGGCTCAGTTGCTTAAGTGTCCAACTTTGGCTCAGGTCATGATTTCACAATTCGTGGGTTCAAGCCCTGCATCAGGCTCTGTGCTGACAGCTTGGAGACTGGAGCCTGGAGCCTGCTTTGGATTCTGTGTCTCCTCTCTTTACCCTACCCACTCACACACACACACTCTCTCTCTCTCTCAAAAATAAATAAACATGGGGCGCCTGGGTGGCTCAGTGGTTGAGCATCTGACTTCGGCTCAGGTCATGATCTCGCAGTTTGTGAGTTCGAGCCCCGGGTCGGGCTCTGTGCAGACAGCTCAGAGCCTGGAGCCTGCTTCAGATTCTGTCTCCCTCTCTCTCTGCCCCATCCCTGCTCATGCTCTGTCTCTCTCTGTCTCTCAAAAATGAATAAATGTTAAAAAAAATTTTAAAAAAACATTTAAAAAATAAGAAAAAATAGTAATAAAAATACATTTAACAAACAAAAATATTCTCTGTTCATCTAATGATGATATGAAGGATATGGTTATGCTCTCTGTTGCTTTTTTAATTTTATTTTAGAGACAGAGAGCATGAGGTGGGGAGAGGGGCAGAGGGAGATAGAGAGAATCTTAAGCAGGTTCCATGCTCATCCCCAGAGCCTGACATGGGGCTCAATCCCATGACCCTGGGATCATGACCTGAGTGGAAATCAAGAATCGGATGCTCAACTGACTGAGCCACTCAGGTGCCCCCCTGTTGCAGTTTTAAATAAACGAGAATCAAAACAAGACTATTACTGTCATGTTAATACTGTTGACTCTTTCATAGTATTTTATATAATGAAACCAGTGCATCAAATTAATTCAATACCATGAAATATAAGTTATAAAATTAACTTAATGAAATATAAGTAAAAAGATGGCTATTTACATTTTATTCTCTTATTTTCCCTAGTGAGAAGCTGGATGGAAAAACTAAAAGACAAGGTAAGAGAAGTATTTTCTTTCTTCAGATTTATCTTAAAGGGCACGGCTTTGTCAAATAAAAGATCTTCAGAGTAACTGAGCTTTAATTCATCATTCTGATTCTGGTGACCTACTCAGAGATGCAAGGTCACTTCCAGGTGGCCAGCAAGAAGGAAGACCCTCCTTTTAATTTCCTTCTTGTATAGTGCAGGGGACACCTTATTCTTTGGAGCACCATTCCTTCTTATGAAGGCATCCTGTAGTATGTTCAGCTGAAAAATATCCTTGATATATCAAGGTGGAGTTTCTTCTAGGAATCAGGAGTGTAATCCCATTGTATTTAGCATTTCTTATCCCAGTGCAAGGCTTTTGTAAGCCTGATCCTCCTGCATAAGGAAGAAAAACCTTGGATTTTTGAAAAACATTTTATTATTATTTTTTTAAAAGTTTTTTATTTTTTATTTTTGACGGGGTGGAGGGGCAGAGAGAAAGGGAGACAGAGGATCCAAAGCAGGTTCTGCTCTGACAGACGAGAGCCTGATGCGGGGCTCTAACTCAAGAACATGAGATCATGACCTGAGCTGAAGTCGGATGCTTAACTGACTGAGCCATCCAGGTGCCCCCAAATTGTGTGATTATATTAATTCTCCTCATTATTATCTTTGTGCTTCTCAGTAAAATTTAGCATGGATGGTTTTTGAGAATGAGGCTATTATGTATTCATAGGTATTAAAAGTGATATTGAAAATTTTAAGCATATTGAGGTTACCGGAGGCCATTTTCATATCTGTAATGGGTCCAGTTGTCTAAGGGAGGTAGGATCAGATGGACCGAGTAGGATTTAGGGGGAAAAAAGCTCAAAGGTTAAGAACTGAACACATTAGTAGGGCTTCTTGTTTTTTTTTTTCAGGAGAAAATATGATGCAATGTAAAGGAAATAGGCTTTGGTAGATGAATTTAGGAATCCATATATCATTGTTTCTATAGAAAATATCCTTCTGAGTAAAAAAAAAATGCACAAAAAACCCTTAAGAGAATACATTTTTGCATGTAGTCAGTTTTGAAGTTAGATATTGCAAAATTTCTTACCTGTATCTATAGATAGCTTTGCCATAATTTTTAAAAATCTGTGCAGTTTTATAGAAAGGCTGTATTTTCTATTTCTGTAGACCCTTCTTGTCTCAAAGGCTTGGCACCTTCTCTTTACTCATTTTCACCAAGAGAAATAATTTTATGTGTGATCCTTAGTTTTCTGGATTGAGTTTTTCCAGCCCTCTCTCTATTTTCTTCTGTAGTGTTTTTTCAGTATGTCTTAATTAAAAAAAAAAAAGAAAAATAGTTGATATTCTAACCATGTTTGGCTTATTTGAGGTGTTCTTTATATTTTGACCCTCTTTTGGAGGTACTCACTGTAATCTTTCCCATATCCCCCCTTCCTCTGTGAGTGAAATATTATACACTTACCTGCAATGTGCATTCATATGTGCATACACGTATGTGTGTATATGTATCTTTCTCTCTTTCCCTTCCTTTCTCCCTCACTTCCCCTCTTCACCTATCTAGCTAGCTAGTTAGCTATCATCTATAAAAGTCTTGTGAGTTATTATCTTCAGAAACTGTTTGGTATAACTATTGCCTCTGATGAAAGTCACAGAATCCCTTAAACCTAAAAACTAAATACTTATTTGACTGGCTCTTCGGCCCACCAGGACGTTTTCTCAGTTTCGCTGTATTTAATTTTACCCAATATTGGTATTTCTATTAGTTGGTTTGGCTCCAGAAAGAATAGTGCTCTAAAAAGTTCTGAATTATTCCTTTTGCTGTTATTATTTTGGATTTCTATATTAGTTAGGATTAAGATCAGCTATGAGTGACAGAGAACCCCAGTGACAATGGCTTAACCAAGACGAATTTTGTCTCTTGTTCATGAATCTGGAGGTAGCAGTCAGGGGTTAATGGGAAGCAACACTGTGACAAGGGCTCAAGCTCCTTGTATTTGATGCTCCACTATCTGTGGACATTCATTCCCAAGGTCACCTCATGGTCCTGGATGGCAGTTCCAACTTCAGTAGCTCTATTCTAGCCAGAGGAAGGAGGAAAAGGGAAGGCTAAGGTACCTCCTCCCTCTTAAAAGGGAAGATGGAGGCACTCTCATTCTTAAAATGTGGGGAATAAAGGCTGTGCTCCCCTCTTAAAGATCATGGCCTGGAAGTTGCACCTGCCACTAATGTATTATCTTCTCTCTCTCTCTCTTTTTAAAAATTTTTAAATCTTTATTTTTGAGAGAGAGAGAGAGAGAGAGAGAGAGAGAGCAAGTGGGGAGGAGGAACAGAGAGAGAGGGAGACACAGAATCCAAAGCAGGCTCCAGGCTCCGAGCTGTCAACACAGAGCCTGACGCGGGGCTTGAACCTGTGAGCCCTGAGATCATGACCTGAGCCAAAATTGGATGCTTAACTGACTGAGCCACCCAGGTGCCCCAAATTTATTATCTTCTTAGTGAGAGTTATCACATGGTCATAGCCAGCTAAAGCTGCACAGAAGGCAGGGAGAAGTGATTGTTGCCCAGCCTAAATGGGAGGTTCTGTTGCTCTGAAAGAAGAGGTGAATGAGTATTGAGGGACAGTCCCTATACTCATTCCATCATTGCCTTCTTTCTGGTTATATGTTCAAGTTAGTGATGGTTGTTAGGCAAATCTTAACTTGGCTATATATCTTTTCAGCATCTAAATGTTTCTCAGAATTGGAGAGGCATGACAATTGTAGTCGTATAATAAAGACCAGCTCTGTTGTTGTGTCATCAAGGTCATTCTATTTCTTTTAGCTTTGGGAAGTAATCTGGAAAATGGATGACCCAGGGTATACTGCATAACACTGATTCTCACTGGCCCCACAGTGTCAGCATCACCTGGGAGCTCGCTAGAAATGCAATTCTTGGGCCCCACCCTACACACACTGAGTCAGAAACTCTGGGAACAGGGCCCAACAATCTGTGTTGTTTTTTTTTTTAATTTTTTTTTTCAACGTTTTTTATTTATTTTTGGGACAGAGAGAGACAGAGCACGAACGGGGGAGGGGCAGAGAGAGAGGGAGACACAGAATCGGAAGCAGGCTCCAGGCTCCGAGCCATCAGCCCAGAGCCCGACGCGGGGCTCGAACTCACGGACCGCGAGATCGTGACCTGGCTAAAGTCGGACGCTTAACCGACTGCGCCACCCAGGCGCCCCCCAACAATCTGTTTTAACAAGTCTTGCAGGTGATTCTGGTACATGCTGAAGTTTGAGAACCACCATCGCAAAGCAATATCAGGGCACTATCTTAATTCAGCAGATTTTAGGCACTATAGCATATCATTTGTTTTTCTTATACCTTTCTTGAAAACAGATGTTTCTGAATAACTACATTGTCCTAATACTTTCTCATGAAAGTATTTCTCTTTTTACTTTCTCATGAACAAAGCAAAACAAAACAAAGTAAACAAAACCAAAACAAACACAAACTAAAAACAACTATGACTAGTAATAATTTAAAAAATGTAAAACTTACTCTTTATTTGCAGCTATTTTCAAGTTTACAAAAAAGATACAAGAGTAAATACAAAGAATGCCCCTTTAACTTTTACCCAGATGCACTTGTTGTTAATATTTTATCTCATTTGCCGGTCTGTCTCCCCATTTCTGTCTCTTTTTCTGAACCATTTGAGGAAGAGTTGCATATACTATGGTGCTTTGACCCTAAATACTTTAGTGTGTATTTTCTACACACTAGAGTGGGAATATTCTGTTAGCAAACATAGTACAGTTATCAGCTTGAGTATATTTAATATTAATACAGTACTTTTTATCAAATCTGGCATCAGTTTTTTCAATAGACTCAAAATACTTTTCTTTTTTTAAAATGTTTATTTATTTTTGAGAGCACAAGCAGGAAGGAGGCAGAGAGAGACACACACATGGAATTGGAAGCAGACTCCAGGCTCTGAGCAGTCAGCACAGAGCCTGATGTGGGGCTCAAACCCATGAGCTGTGAGATCATGACCTGAGCTGAAGTTGCTTAACCAACTAAGCCACCCAGGCACCCTTCAAAATACCTTTCTAAAAGTATTTTTTCTTCTCTAGTAGAGGACCCAGTCTAGGATCATGCAGCACATCTGATTTCCATGATTTGTTAGTTTCCTATAGTCTGGAACATTTTTTATAGCCATCTTTTGTCTTTCACGACACTGATGTTTAAAAGAATATAGACCTTTTTTTTATGTTTATTTATTTATTTTTGAGAGAGAGAGTGTGAGCCGGGGAGGGGTAGAGAGAGAGAGGAAGACAGGAAGACAAGAATCTGAAGCAGGCTCTGCGCTGTCCATGCAGATGCGGTGCTCGAACCCACGAACTGTGAGATAATGACCTGAGCGGAAATCAAGAGCTGGACGCTTAACCAATTGAGCTGCCCAGGTGCCCCAAAAGAATATAGACCTCTTTAAAACAATATCACAGAGACGCCTGGGTGGCTTCTAAGCGGCCGACTTTGGCTCAGGTCATGATCTCACGGTCCGTGAGTTCGAGCCCCGCGTTGGGCTCTGTGCTGACAGCTCAGAGCCTGGAGCCTGTTTTGGATTCTGTGTCTCCCTCTCTCTGACCCTCCCTGTTCATGCTCTGTCTCTCTCTGTCTCAAAAATAAATAAACGTTAAAAAAAAAACAATATCACAGTCTTCATTTTAAGTTTATTGGGTGTTTTCTCATGATTAAACTCAATTTATGCATTCTCAGCTGGAATATACGCAGGTGCAGCCGTGTCCTTCTTAGGGTGTTACATGTGGAAGTTCATGTACATACAGTGCTTTTGAACAAATAAGAGGTAAGGGGCAGGATTTAGAACTTAAAAAATATGTACATATTTCTTACTTGTTTTCATTTGTGCAGGAAACAAGTCATGGGTGATTTAAGAAGAGCTTCTTCTCCGTTTAGTCAGTTTTTAAAGAGGAATGGTTAAAATATACTTGAAGAGGAGAGGTTACTTTGATCCCATCTTGTAATTGTAATTTCAAAGCACAGTCAGTTATCTCTCTCTCTCTCCCTCCCTCCCTCCCTCCCTCCCTCCACACACACACACACACACACACACACACACACACACACACGAGGGGACCAAAGAGAGGAAAGAGGGAGATACGAATTAAGTTTTGGTGAAATCTAGATGATTTAAAGCTCTAGAAACAAGAAGTCTAAATGTATAAATAACAAGTGTGGGAAAGAGTGACACTTTTTGGAATCTTCGTGCTATTGGGGTGAAGTTACATAGTACAAGGAGACCCACACAGAGAGTGGTCATGCTGAGTTTCCAAAAGCTCACACATCATCCTTTGAATGTACATCATCCTCTTTAGAGTCTAATCTATGGGACTTAAATGATCATATTTCAATATGTATATACGTTTCCATGCACTGGGAATGGTGGTTTTAAAACAATATACTCACATTTCTTGTGAGAGTACCAAAACTTTGCTCTTGTCCGGTGTTTTCCCACATGGAAAATTACAGTTTTTATAAACCTTAAGTAGATCTGGAAGAACTTTAGAAAAAGTTTGGGTTTCTGCAAAACATATTAATTTGTTGAAAAGTGACTGGGCATTGTTTCTTGGAGAAAAACACTTAGTATGCTGATGAACAATGCTATTGTTCTCAAATTAATGGAAAAATTTCCATATTCTGCTCTAACACAAGAGTCTGGAAAACAGAACCAGTGGTTGAGCCGGCTGTGTGCAGGAGGGAGCTGCAGTTTTATAAGGTCGTGTGTATTCCTTTGATTTACTTTTGGAAATGTTGGGAAAGCATCACAGTCTGCATACTTCAGCACTTTTTAGAAAACTTTTATTCTCTGGCCCTCTCTGATTTTGTCTCATTCTGAAAGGTACTAGAAATAGCTTGAGCTATAATAGAAATTTTAGAAATAGTCAAATAAATGAACAGACTCATGGGTCCCCCCCCCCCAAATAATGCCTATCTAAAGTTCAAAAATTTAAATTTTTTTATATATTTTGTCTGGGTGGGCCGCTAGAAGGGGCCTTCTTGGAAGGCAAACCAGTATCCTGTTTTTCTATGAAAGTGCTCTAGGTAGGTTACATAATGCTTATTAGGCCAATACATATTGACCAAAATGCAGGGAGCGCCTTTAGTATGATGGCCTTACCCTGAGCTTGGGAAGATCCTCAGCTACTCACCCAAGCTCAGGGATGTGTGAGCATCACGCTGCTCTCTTATGAGCAACTTATTCATAGTGACACCTTGGGGACATTGGAGACACTTCAGATACCAGATACCTCCAGGCTCTTTAGAACGTGTCAGTGTTGTTGGCAGTGATCTTTGTACCCTGCTCTGCCACTTTCTTTCTTTGAGTCTGGAGATGCTCAGAATTTCCTCTCAAGCCCCAACTTTGGTCTTGTCCCCTGGCAGATTTTTCCTTTCATATAAATCCTACTTTACGCGCATGCCCTCTCCTCTTCTTGTCTTTCCTGTCTGTGCCCCAACATCTGGCATCCTCCGTTTTCCCTCTTTTACTGTAATGCAGCTGAGATTGTGAGAGAGAAGACCACCAATGTTGAGGCCCTCCCTTTGCCCCCCAAGAAGCACAATATTCCAGCGGGCACTTCAGCCCCCTTGGAGCTTGTCTCAGGCTGATATTTCCAATTTATAGCATTTTAATAGTCCTGGCGTTCTTAGAAGCTTACTTCATCCATCTCTAATACAAATTATATTTCTGCCACCAAAACCTGATGTTGATAAATGTTCATAAGGACACGGCTGGTGCTGCCACTAGGTCTGGGTGATTTATTTCAATACTTCTACTAAATACTTGAACTCTCCAAAAATAGTCCTCCCTTTCTCTCTGTTGCCTTCTCCCTAAAAATACCTTTATTCTAGGTGCTATTTTATAGCAAGGCAGGTAGGAGAATTCCAGGTGTTGTTTAAGAACCTGGTGCCATCCAGCAAAAATGAGAAACCCAGGGCAGTGGTCCATTCAGCATCCTGATGCATGTTTCCTTTTCTGTGCAGGCTGGCTACATGTCTGGGATGCTGGTTCCTGTAGGGGTTGGGATAGCTGGAGCCTTGTTCATCTTGGGAGCACTGTACAGCATTAAGGTTATGAATCGGCGAAGGAGAAACGGCTTCAAAAGGCATAAAAGAAAGGTATGGAACCAACAAGAGCAAAACCTAATCAGTTTCAGAACATTCTTCGCTTTTCTAATTTGCTTAATAAAGCACATGGGACTTAATGATGCATGAATGGTATTGACATGCCCAGTGGTTTGGATTAGCTGCGGCAGCTGCTGCTTCGTGTGTTAGTGTGTCTTTTAAAGGGGCCTGTTTCTCAGTTTTGCTCTGCAGCAGAAAGGGTTTAATGCTTTTCTGTTTTCTTTCTCCAGCAGAGAGAATTCAACAGCATGCAAGATCGAGTAATGCTCTTAGCCGACAGCTCTGAAGATGAATTTTGAATTGGATGGGAGTTTAATTGGGATATTCGACTGTGTTATCATTTTATTTTTTATTTCGGGGCAAAAAAAAGAACAGCATCCTGCAACATCACTACGGTCAGGCCATCAGTCTTACTATCTTCTGGGCAGTAGATTTTTCTTGTACTGAGCTGAAAAGGCATGCTGTATACTTAATGTAATAGTCAGTGTTTGTTTTTCTTCTGTAGTGAATTTCCCACAACCGTAGGCTACAACTCATCAATATGCAGCGTTCATGTTGCTCACCAGGAGTTGCTAGGTAAATAATTTGTATTTTTCCAAAGGGCCTTTGCCTTGGTTTACCTGCACTAAGTATAACGATTATTGCTGCCAAGGTATGTTGGCTCTGAAATAGAAATCTTAACAAAGAATAACTTGTGATGACTGCATTCTGCCTACTTGAAGCTATAGGCTTCTGGGCCACAGTACATCCTACATTTGCATCAAGACTAGCAGCAAGTTAGAATGAAATCTTTTTGTTGTTGTCAGGAAGATCTCTCGGCACATTAGGATTGTGTCTAGATTTGTATGTACCTTGCATTATATACTCCAGTCTCCCAGTTTTATTATTTTTCATCTTCTGTTTTTATTCTCATTTTTGGCAGGAAAAAAAAAGCACCAGAAATAATACATTAAGTTGACTCTCAGTCTCAATGCAAACTTGTTTTCTTAAAGAGTGTGATTGAGCCCAACAGACCTATCAGTAGATTCTTACATGTCTTTCATTAAGAGATGTTCTTTTTTGTGTGTCATTTGACTTTGCAAGAAGAAATGAGGAAGAAATCAGGACGAAAATGAGGGTTGGTAAGCTCTCAGAGCATTTATCTCTGCCATTTGGCTCTGTGCTTGTGTGGCCACTATTGTGAATTATTCAGAGTGCTGCTTTTCTACTTCTGGGGTCCTGGCCACGCAATGATTGGGCCAGCACTGGTTCTTGCTTGGCTTTATTAGACAACAGACATCCTGTGGTGGATGCAGGCTCATTGGCCAGAGTCCTGGCACATGATGGAGCTTATGAAAACCCAGCCTCTCTCAGGGCATCCTCTTCCGGGGATGTTGCCCTATGTTAGATCATTTCTCATTTCTTTTGCAATGTAATTCCTTGCCCTATGTTTTGGATCTGGGTATTCGGGACTTCTTTAAGTCAAGTTTTTAGGGATAGACTTGGCTCGTTTGCATGGGGGAATAAAGGTTACCACTAACACTGTCCTTAGTGCCTGACACATAGAGAATCTGTTCACGTTTATTGGAGCCTGCTGTGCCGCATTCGAGGCAAGTTGCAGTTATTCCTCACAGCTACTGTATGACGTAGGACATACGTTATGACTTAGGACATATGTTTTTATTCTCCCCGTTGACTAAAGACAGAACTGAAGCAGAGAAGTGAAATGATAATCCAAAATTATGCCCAGGAACAATCAGGACAAGAGCCCACTTGGACTCAAAACTGTGCACCCCTCTCATCAATTCAGTGCCTTTCCACATACTTTGCAGGAAGCAGTGACATTTCAGAGTCCTTTAAAAACCAAGATTCTAAGGAAATACGGGAGACCCTTGAACAACATGGGATTGAACTGCACGGGTCCACTTATACGTGGATTTTTCAATACAGTACTATAAATCTATTTTCTTTTTCTTATGATTTTCTTAACATTTTCTTTTCTATAGCTTACTGATTGTAAGAACACAGTATGTAAAGCATATAATATGCAAATTATATGTTAGTTAGCTGTTTATGTTATCACTAAGGCTTCTCATCAATAGTAGGCTGTTAGTAAGGTTTTTGGGGAGTCAAAAGTTATACTTAGATTTTCCTTTAAAAAATTTTTTTAATGTTTATTTTTGAGAGAGAGAAACAGAAAGCAAGTGGGGGAGGGGCAGAGAGAAGGGAGAGAGAACCACAAGCAGGCTCTGAGCTCTCAGCACAGAACCTGATGTGGGGCTCGAACCCATGAACCACAAGATCATGACCTGAGTCTAAGTCCAACGCTCAACCCACTGAGCCACCCAGGCACACAGTTAGATTTTCAACTGTGCAGGGGGGGGGTTGGCACTGTGAACCCCTGTGTTGTTCAAGGGTCAGCTGTATGTAGTTGGTTGGCCAAGGAACATTTCACATGAATTTCTGTCTTTGTGAAATGAACAATGCCTTACTAACTTCCCTCTTATTGACACACTGGTCTCTTCCTCTCCCACCTCAGCTATTTCTTTTACAACCACATAGATTTACTATCACCTATAGAGAACTAATAGAAAAAACTTTCTAGAATCCATTGTTGAATGATAGCTAGCATGCAAGAATGTTTTCATCAAATAATTTCTTTCTTTTTTTTTGCCAAGAGATGTAAGCAAATGTGTGAAGTTGGTCAAGAAAATGAGAAGCTCAAATACAGTTAGAGGTTAACAATTGACAAATAAGCTCAAAGTCGGGCTTTAAAAATAAAATTCAGCATCATGACACTCATAAGTAATTTGTAATTTCAAGAACAGAGACATCCTGAGACTGCGTAGGGTATGTTTGTCTTTTCTAAGAGCAGCCCCTTGCTGTAAGGGTTCCTAAGGTTAGGAGGAGGATGGGCATGATTGTTTTCTTAACAAGCTATTTATAGTGAACACACAAACCATTTCATTTAGCAATACCTGGGCAATGCTAATGGCTATCAGTGCCTCAGGCTACTCTTAATCTGTAGTTTTCACTAGACCATGGCTAATAGGTTGAACTTTCAAACTGTAGAATAATAAGGTCACAAATAACAGACACATATTTTCATTTTTTCCAGAAGGCCATGGGGATGATATGTATGTGCATTTAGGCTAAGCAGAAATGTCTCCGCAGGCCTTTTTTTGGGAAGGTGACTGTTAAGAGACAAAGAGATGACTTAGATCACAGTAGATTTCTGTATGAACCCATTTCACCACCTGGGTTGTGTGGAAGGTTCTGTAGATGGCTCAACTGCTATGCTTATCTTGGCCACTTTCCTCACTGTCAGTGGCTGTGGCACAATGATGTTGAGTAGTTAGCTGAAATTATTGAGAGGTTGTTTATCAGAATTTTCAGAAAAGGTTGTCTTGTTCTAAACAAAACCCGAGATTGGGGTGTTGCCACCAGAGGGGGGTGCTGGCTAGTGGTTATACTATAGTCCAGATTAAAAGTAGTAAATCAGGCACTGATAGGTTTACCTAACATAAGTGATTGATATGCTCATATTTGCACATTAAAAATAAAAAGGCAAATCTTTATTCTAACAACGAACCTTAAAACATTTAGCAGCAAAATAAATAAAGCTGTCTGGTGGGGGCTGCGTGATAGCTGCAAGCTTCAGTTGCTAACATCTTCCCTTCTGAGCTGTATTCATTTTCTCAGAACTGCAGCTGTCCCACTGCAGGGGCAGGGATTGTATCTTATTCTCAGAGGGAGAGGCAGTGTTTCCCAAACTCCGGGTGATTCCTGGTGGGAGCTGGCTCCTAGGAATCACCTGGGAGATGTGTTCAACACAACAGATTCCAAGGCCCTGCCCCAGACCCATTGAATCAGTATCTCCAAGGGAGGAGTTTGGGACTCCTGTACCCAGGCAAGTTAGAGAACAGAGTTAGGAGGGCATCTATCCAGAGAACAGCTTCCTTAGTAAAGAGATGAGGGAGAGCAGGTCCCATGGGGAAGAAACGCCCTAGTCAGCTATCCAATAAATCACACCTGCCGTTGTGGAGAATGGAAAACAAAAGGAAAGAGAAAAGGGTAGAAGCTTCTACAAGGAATAGAATGATGGGTCAGAGAGAAAAGGTCTCCTCCTATGTCCCTGATGTCTTTTTCTCTAATCAGAAGGTAGTACTTTTCTTTCACACCTCTTCAGATTTTCCTCGCCCATTAGCTGCTTCTTTCAGTAGCTGCTAGTTTAATTTATATGCAATATTTGGAGTTAATTAGTATCCCAGGGAAACAGATTCCCTTAGCAATGCTTTAGCCTTGGCTTCAGCTCATAAACTGCCTCAGATACAGTCTTCCAGAAACATTTTCTTAAAGTACCTGTATCTCTTACATAGGTCAATAATGTTGTGGGGAAATTGTTAAAGCACAGTTTTAGGACATATTTAAAGTAGTTTTAGCTTGGTCAGTCACAGCCGATTCTTTATTTCATTATTATTATTTTTTTTAAAGCTAAGACTTAAAAGTCAAATGTTACAGAGACATCAGAAAATAATATAGAGCCATATAGAACATTCTGAATGCCTGGTGCTTTTCTCCACGTTCCTCTAGATATCTCTTTCATGTGGAAGTCCAAGTGAAATATCCAATTTCTGTGGATATGAATAATCAATGTTTCTACCAGCTGCCAAAAAAGTAGCTTTTGGGAATAAGATATATCATGTGGCTGAAGTTTATAGCTATGTGCCCTTTTGGCAAGGTAGGCTTTGTTATGATTACAGGGAAATCTGTGAAAGAAATCTCTACTTTTAAGGGTATGTGAATGTATGGTCACAAGGAAAGAAGTGTGGGTAGAAGAAGATGCAAGAAAAGTCACGATGCAATGGAAACGTAAACATGGCACAAAACACTGGAATGTGCTAGAGGAGGCCAAAGCTCCATCGAATGGACCGATGCTTGGAAAAATGATACAGACAAGTAAGGAGAAAAAGGCAAGTGAGTTAGGCCATTGGCAGGGGAAGGCGCTATAAACCTAAATTTGCTTCCATCGTTTCCATCAAAGAAAATTATCCTACACTAGGTAGAAAGGACATGAGTGGGAGGGAATTGAAACCCAAGATCAACGAGGAGACAAAAGGAGCTTGGTTACTTTAAGTAATCTCAGTTAAATATCTTTCTTAATTAAACAAAATTCAAATAACTGTATATAAATCTGTAGGAATAGGAAACAGTTTGAAAGCAAAATAATGGTGTTGACCAAATAGAAGCCCCTTATTTGTATGTTTAGCATCCCCCATAGGACACAGACCTTTTTGGGATCTATTTACTCCATAATTACCAACTTTGGCAGTCAAAAATAGCTGGAAACATAATTCTGTCGCTTAAGTTCTACATTCAGCAAAAATAATCTGCGTTTATTTTGTAAGCCACTGTTAGCTATACAAATGCATTGGGATTACCCTATTTTGGGTAATTGATACATCTAACTCGCTGTTAGTTAGCCTAAATTATTATGTGTATATAGGATAAAGGAGAGGAAAGAAAGGAGGAAGAAAGAAAGAAAAAAGAAAGAAATTTCCTCCAGATAACAGCAGCCAAAGTGCAAAGAAACAAATCCTATACTCCTCTCTTCTAGTATGCTTAAATACAGAAAACAATATTGGGGTAAAAACACACACACACACACAAACTCTCAAATCTTCCATTTAGTAAGGCAAAGGTCTTACTTTCCATTCTCAAGAAGCAACAGGAACAATAATACAAATAATAACCATTAATAATTTGTAATATGGACTAGTATACATTCTTACCCTAAGACAGCAGTCTCCAGATCTGAAGTTTAAGAATGATTTTGTTGAGAGGTGTAACCTTTTGTGGGATAACGATGGAGGAACTGAGGAGAATTAACTACTGGGAGAAAAATCCAATTTTTCCCTTCAATGCTTATAGATATGGGAACAGAGTACAAACAGAATGGAAGGTGAATGGGTGCTCACTTGGCTTTTTTTTATTACCTCTGAGGCTGGGAGGTCACTTGCTCTTGTCTTAAAACACTGAACTTGGTATCAGGTTAGGACACTGGGGTTTATATTAACCAATGTACTGTACATCTCCATGTTTTCTTCCTAATTCACAGTGAAAGAAAGGATGGAACCAATAGCATTTGAAACATTTCTCCAATTTTATGCCTCACAGAGTTTGTGTACTTTCAGGGGTCTTCATGATCAAACAGACCAAAATATACACTTAGGAAAGTATAAATCCAGTCTTCCAAAAAAAAAGGAAGATGTTTGGATACAAGATGCTTCAAGCCCTTCTCTTCCAAAAAAGAATTTTGGCACAAAATCTCCAATGATCAGTTTCCCTCATTTGCTTCTTTGTGTAAGAGATAAAGGAAAGGAGAGGAAATCTGAAATGGTTCTGTAGTTGCACAAATCAAATCCCAGAAGTCAAGGGACAGAGGGTGGTTAGAGATTGAGTAAATGGGCCATTTTATCACAGGGGCAGGATGGGACCCCCCCAAAAAGGGAGCATCTAATGCTGCCAAGATTGGGGATGTTTCTCCAGAGCTGGTAGCATCAAACCTGAAACCAGAGGGATGAGTCAGGGTTAGTCAGGTGAAGAGGGGGATGGGATGGGTCTTCCAGCCAGGGGAACCTCATGTGCAGAAGCCAGCAGTGAGAGATCATGGAAAATTCAGCAGGGAGAGATCAAGGAGTTAGTATGGCTGGAGTGCTGGATATACTAGGGAGGTGAGGGTTGGGGTTGGGGTCGCGGGTGGAAAATGGCAATGAGAAATAGGCGGCTGATCCTGAAGAGTCTGCTAGGTCATGTCAAGGAATTAGGACTTCATTTTGAGGGCATTCCTAGATGTCATGGAAAGATCTTATGCTGAGAAGTGTTAAGATCAGGGCTGAGTTCATGGATTGGCAAAGTTAGAGTCGGGGACAGCAGTCAGGGGCTGGTGCAGCAATGCAGGTGAGAGGTGACTGTGGCCTGGACCAAGGCTGCGGGAGTGAATGGAAGGGAAGGATGGTTCCAGGAGGGGTTTAGGGCAGGGAAACAGGACTCAAGGGTTGGCTAGAAGTGCAGATGGGGGAAAAGACAGTGGTTAAAGCTGACCAGGGTCATGACACTTTTGAGGCTCTCCAGATATTATGGAGTCTAGTGTCCTGGCTCCTGAAGGACTGACTTTATGTTATTCCAGCACAGCTCACCTGAAAAAAAACAAATACAAACAAAAAAAACCTTACATGTCTGCCAGAAATGTGTAGGCAACTTTAACTTTCTACATAATGTATGTGAGTGTGTGTTCATTCTCTGTAACTTAATAGTAGGTTCCAAAGAAAAACTTTAAATTTAATAAAACTTAAATGGAACATCTGGCGAAAACCCTCCAAATACCGTTAAATGATTATATGACTTTGGTTGAGCCCAGGTATGAATTACTATCTGAGCTCTGATTGCCTCTCTCACTTTGAAAAGACTGGTAAGTTTCTTATTTTTTCGATGAGAACCAAAGCTCTGGATCTTGTGGGGTTTTTTGGGTTCTTTTTTGTTGTTGTTATTTGTAAGAACCAACTTGATACATTGTATGTCTATAGGATTACTTTCTCATTTCTTTTTCAGTTTTATTGAGAGAGTTGGCATACAGCTCTGTGTAAGTTTAAGATGTATACCGTGTAATGACTTGACATATGTGTATTGTGACATGATTAGCACAGGAAGTTTGGCTAACAGCTGTCTCCTCACATAGTTACAAAAATGTTTTTTCCTTGTGATGAGAACTTCTAGGATCTTCTCTTAGCAGCTTTGAAGTATACCACATCGTCATGGTGTACTCATTTATCTTGTGACCGGAAGTTTGTACCTTTTGACCACCTTCTTCCAATTTTCCCACACAACCTACCCCACTCCTCAGGATCTTGTTTTCTTGAAAACAAATCCAGGAGGCTTCTCTCAAGGCTGTTCTGCATGAGGATGAGGTCAGGGTTTGGGTGTGCGGCTACGAAGCCACGCAGGCTCCATCTCTCAGTGCTGAGTGGTTTCTGCGAACTTTTGACAGTTGTCATGGCTGATCATCAAGTGGTTAATCTTCCTTAGCATATGAAAAATAAAGTAGGTTTTCCACGGTTGCCATGTCAACACAAGGCTGGATTCTGGAGGGCTCAGGGCAACAATGTAGGTTTGAGGAAATGCAGAAAAGCATGAGAAGAAAATAATTATTACTCAGTCTCACTCCCTGGAAATAACCATTGTGAACATTTTGGTCTGTATATTTCTAATCTTTTTCTCTGTGTATTTATGATATGTTCTATGTACATGCTTTTATTTGTACACAAAATCAGGATTATCATTTACTTGCTGTCTTGTTACCTCCCTATAGCTACAATTTTTCATGGTTGTTTAAAAGGAATAAAGGGAAAGAAAAGAGCTTGTGAATATCCTGAGGTTGTATTTGAATGGAGAAGCTGTTTTTTTCTCATTAAGATTTACTTGCTATTTGATTGTCTGTGACTGCCCAGTTATCTCAAGACACTTACGTATGATATAAATGATACCAGAGTTGAAAGGGGAAAAGTCTCCTCAGACACAATGCCCATGGGCAAATGTCCTATCCCTGTGCTCTGAGGGATTAGAGACCTTCCCCCCCACCCTCTCTCTCTCTCTTTTTCTTTAAAAATGTTTATTTATTTTTGCAAGAGAGAGCACTAGCAGGGGAGATGCAGAGAGAGAGTGGGACAGAGGATCTGAAGCGGGCTCCGTGCTGACATGGGGCCCCTGATGTAGGGCTCCAACTCACAAACCATGAGATCGTGACCTGAGTGGAAGTTGGATGGTTAACTGACTGAGCCACCCAGGCTCCTGAGACCTGCCTCTCTCTGTCTTTGCTGTCAAGGCAAAAGTTGTAAACTTTTGTGATTAGACGGTAAGACTGAATTACCATGAGTGTAGATACTAGGTGGTAGTGTGAGAAATAATGGGGAAGAATACACTTGCTGTAATGACCTACATTGGTTAACGCGACCTGAATTGGTTCAGTTCAATCCTCTTGAACTTAATTAGTATTTTTGTGGCATTTTTTATAACCCACACTATTTTCTGTATTTGATTTCACTAAGGTTAAATAGGCAAATGTTCACTGTTCTGTCCATTGTTTTCTTCTCTGTGTCATAGTTATACAGAGAAATCACAGCTTTTCACATTCCCCCTCCACATCTTCCTAAAATTTTAGGTCTCTTTAAAAACAGTTAACGGAGCCTGGTGGTCCCTTTGACCAAGACCTTTACAAGTGTCTCCATTAGCCCATACTCTCCAAATTTCTTGCGCAGAGTAGGATATGAAATTAAATAAGGCACACAATAATGCCCCATGAATTTTATTCTAATAATATTTTCTTTGGTTATGAAAGTGAATTCTTGTTCATTAGGTATTGCTAGATTAAAATAGAATGGAGTAAGCACTTGGCAAACTTTGGCTGACTTTTCATTGGGAAGACGATGCTCTTCAGGACACATTTCTGTTCCTGCTTAAGGCTAGGAGTCCATCAAAAGCAGCTGGGAAATTTTCTTTGCAAATAAATGAATTAAGGTCTTACTTATTGTCTATTATAAGTAATGAGGGTCTTTTTAAAAGTTCAGTTGTGGGGGTATTATTGAATAGGTGAGTTTTATGCTATTTAAATAAAATGTGAATTTAAAAAGTTTTAGTGAAATCCACATTTATTTCTACTTAGTGATAATAAAACCATGAACACTTATTGAGTTCTTACTGTAGGATGAATGCTCTGCTCAGTGCTTTACAAGGGAAAACTCACTGGATTCATCCCAAACTCAATGAGGGAGGCACCCTAGGTCACCAGTGACTCTACTCATGTCAGAAATCTCACTTCTAGCAAATAATTATCCTTGACAACAGAAACATAAAAAAAGACCTCTAATAACACTTTTGTTGGTTATTTTTCATGCTGTGGAAACTATATAGCACTTTAGCCATGATTTTGCCTCAATTTTTAAAGTATTCAATTTTTATTGTATCTACCCACAGTGAATGTTGGCTTTAGGATAATGTCTTTGTCAACTGGGCCTGCTCTGACAAAATACCATAGACAGGTGGCTTAAACAGCAACATTCATTTCTCACAATTCTGGAGGCTGGGAGGTCCAAGATGTGGATGGCAGTGTGGTTGCGTTCTGGAGAGAACCCTCTTTCTGGCTTGCAAATGGCTGCCTTCTTGCTGTATCCTCTCCTGGTAAGAGAGAGCTCTAATGTGTCTTGTTTTCTTACGGGGGGCACTAATCCCATCATGGGAGCTCCTCTCTTGTGACCTCCTCAAAACCTAATTGCTTTTTATTTTATTTTATTTTTTTAATTTATATCAAAATTAGCATCTAGTGCAACAATGATTTCAGAAGTAGATTCCTTAATGCCCTTTACCCATTTAGCCCATCCCCCATCCCACTACCACTCCACTAACCCTCTGTTTGTTCTCCATATTTAAGAGTCTCTTATGTTTTTGTCCCCCTCCCTGTTTTTATATTATTTTTGCTTCCCTTCCCTTATGTTAATCTGTTCTGTGTCTTAAAGTCCTCATATGAGTGAAGTCATATGATATTTGTCTTTCTCTACTAATTTCGCTTAGCATAATACCTTGTAGTTCCATCCATGTAGTTGCAAATAGCAAGATTTTTTCATTCTTTCTGATTGCCGAGTAATACTCCATTGTATATATATACACCACATCTTCTTTATCCATTCATCCATCAATAGACATTTGGGCTCTTTCCATACTTTGGCTATTGTTGATAGTGCTACCAAAAACATTGGGGTGAAATGTGCCCCTTTGAAACAGCATACCTGTATCCCTTGGATAAATACCTAGTAGTGCAATTTCTGGGTCATAGGGTAGTTCTATTTTTAGTTTTTTGAGGAACCTCCATACTGTTTTCCAGAGTGGCTGCACCAGTTTGCATCCCCACCAACAGTGGAAAAGAGATCCTCTTTCTCCACATCCTCGCCAGCATCTGTTGTTGCCTGAGTTGTTAATGTTAGCCATTCTGACAGGTGTAAGGTGGTATCTCATTATGGTTTTGATTTGTATTTCCCTGATGATGAGTAAAGTTGAGCATTTTTTCATGTGTCAGTTGGCCATCTGGATGTCTTCTTTGGAGAAGTGTCTATGTCTTGCCCATTTCTTCACTGGATTATTTTTTTGGGGGGTGTTGAGTTTGATGTTCTTTATAGGTTTTGGATACTAATCCTTTATATGATATGTCGTTTGCAAATATCTTCTCCCATTCTGTCAGTTGCCTTTTGGTTTTGCTGATTGTTTCCTTTGCTGTGCAGAAGCTTTTTATTTTGATGAGGTCCCAGTAGTTCATTTTTGCTTTTGTTTCCCTTGCCTCCGGAGACGTGTTGAGTAAGAAGTTGCTGAGGCCAAAATAAAGAGGTTTTTGCCTGCTTTGTCCTTGAAGATTTTGATGGCTTCCTGTCTTACATTGAGGTCTTTCGTCCATTTTGAGTTTCCTTTTGTCTATGGTGTAAGAAAGTGGTCCAGATTCATTCTTCTGCATGTCACTGTCCCGTTTTCCCAGCACCACTTGCTGAAGAAACTGTCTTTCTTCCATTGGATATTCTTTCCTGCTTTGTCAAAGAGTAGTTGGCCATACGTTTGTGGGTCCATTTCTGGGTTCTCTATTCTGTTCCATTGATCTGAGTGTCTGTTTTTGTGCCAGTACCATACTGTCTTGATGATTATAGCTTTGTAGTATAGCTTGAAGTCTGGGATTGTGATGCCTCCTGCTTTGGTTTTCTTTTCCAAAATTGCTTTGGCTATTTGGGGTCTTCTTTGGTTCCATACAAATTTTAGGATTATTGTTCTAGCTCTGTGAAGAAGGCTGGTATTATTTTGATAGGTATTGCATTGAATATGTAGATTGCTTTGGGTAGCATTGACATTTTAACAATATTTGTTCTTCCTATCCAGGAGCATGGAATCTTTTTCCATTTTTTTTTTTTGGTGTCTTCTTCAACTTCTTTCATAAGCTTTTATAGTTTTCAGTGTATAGATTTTTTACCTCTTTGGTTAGATTTATTCCTCGGTATTTTATGGTTTTTGGTGCAATTGTAAATGGGATCGATTCCTTGATTTCTCTTTATGTTGCTTCATTGTTGGTGAATAGGAATGCAACCAATTTCTGTGCATTGATTTTATATCCTGCAACTTTGCTGAATTCATGAATCAGTTCTCACAGTTTTTTGGTGGAATCTTTTGGGTTTTCCATATAGAGTATCATGTCATCTGCAAAGAGTGAAAGTTTGACCTCCTCCTGGCTGATTTGGATGCCTTTTATTTCTTTGTGTTGTCTGATTGCAGAGGCTAAGACTTCCAATACTATGTTGAATAACAGTGGTGAGAGTGGACATCCCTGTCTTGTTCCTGACCTAACGGGGAAGGCTCTCAGTTTTTCCCTGTTGAGGATGATATTAGTGTTGGGTCTTTTGTATATGGCTTTTATGATCTTGAGGTATGATCTTTCTATCTCTACTTCCTTAAGGATTTTTATCAAGAAAGGATGCTGTATTTTGTCAAATGCTTTCTCTGCATCTATTAAGAGGATCATATATTTCTTGTCCTTTCTTTTATTGATGTGATGAATGACATTGATTGTTTTGTGGATATTGAACCAGCCCTGCATCCCAGTTATAAATCCCACTTGATCATGGTGAATAATTTTTCTAATGTATTGTTGGATCCAGTTGGCTAATATCTTGTTGAGGATTTTTGCATCCATGTTCATCAGGGAAATTCGTCTATAGTTCTCCTTTTTAAAAAGTGGGGTCTCTGTCTGGTTTTGGAATCAATGTAGTGCTGGCTTCATAGAAAGAGTTTGGAAGTTTTCTTTCCATTTCTGTTTTTTTGGAACAGCTTCAAGAGAATGGGTGTTAACTCTTCCTTAAATGGTTGGTAGAATTCCCCTGGAACCATCTGGCCCTGGACTCTTGTTTTTTGGGAGATTCTTGATTACTAATTTGATTTCTTTACTGGTTATGGGTCTGTTCAAATTTTCTATTTCTTCCTGTTTCAGTTTTGGTAGTGTATATGTGACTAGGAATTTGTCCATTTCTTCCAGATTGCCCATTTTATTGGCATATAATTGCTCATAATATTCTCTTATTATTGTTTGTATTTCTGCTGTGTTGGTTGTGATCTCTCCTCTTTCATTCTTGAGTTTATTTATTTGGGTCCTTTCCTTTTTCTTTTTGATCAAACTGGCTAGTGGTTTATCAATTTTGTTAATTCTTTTAAAGAACCAGCTTCTGGTTTCATTGATCTGTTCTACTGTTTTTTTGGTTTCGATAGCATTAATTTCTGCTCTAATATTTATTATTTTCCTGTCTTATGCTGGTTTTGGGTTTTATTTGCTGTTCTTTTTCCAGCTTCTTAAGGCATAAGGTTAGGTTGTATATCTGAGATCTTTCTTCCTTCTTTAGGAAGGCCTGAATTGCCGTATACTTTCCTCTTATGACCACCTTTCCTGCGTCCCAGAGGTTTTGGGTTGTGGTATTATCATTTTCATTGGTTCCATGAGCTTTTTAATTTCCTCTTTAACTTCTTGGTTAACCCATTTATTCTTTAGTAGGATGTTCTTTAGTCTCCAAGTATTTGTTACCTTTCCAAATTGTTTCTTGTGGTTGATTTCGAGTTTCATAGCATTGTGGTCTGAAAATATGCACGGTATGATCTTGATCTTTTTGTACTTTTTGAGGGCTGATTTGTGTCCCAGTATGTGGTCTATTCTGGAGAACGTTCCCATGTGCACTGGAGAAGAACATATATTCCACTGCTTTAGGATGAAATGTTCTGAATATATCTGTTAAGTCCATCTGGCCCAGTGTGTCGTTCAAAGCCATTGTTTCCTTGTTGATACTTGGATTAGATGATGTGCCCATTGCTGTGAGTGGGGTGTTGAAGTTCCCTACTATTATGGTATTACTATTGATGAGTTTCTTTATGTTTGTGATTAATTGATTTATATATTTGGGTGCTCTCACATTTGGCACATAAATGTTTACAATTGTTATGTCTTCTTGGTGGATAGACCCCTTAATTATGATATACTGCCCTTCTTCATCTCTTGATACAGTCTTTATTTTAAAGTCTAGATTGTCTGATATAAGTATGGCTACTCCGGCTTTCTTTTGTTGACCATTAGCATGGTAGATGGTTCTCCATCTCCTTACTTTCAATCTGTCTTTAGGTCTAAAGTGGGTCCATTGTAAACAGCATATAGATGGATCTTGTTTTCTTATCCATTCTGTTAGCCTATGTCTTTTTATTAGAGTGGTAGGCCATTGACATTTAGAGTGAGTACTGAAAGATATGAATATATTGCCGTTATGTTGCTTGTAGAGTTGGAGTTTCTGGTGGTGTTCTCTGGTCCTTTCTAGTCTTTGTTGCTTTTGGTATGTATGTATTTTTTCATCTTTTCTCCCCTCAGAGAGTACCCCTTAAAATTTCTTGCAGGGCTGGTTTAGTGGTCACAAACTCCTTTAATTTTTGTTTGTCTGGGAAAATTTTTATTTCTCCTTCTATTTTGAATGACGGCCTTGCTGAATAAAGAATTCTTGACTGCATATTTTTCTGATTCAGCACATTGAATATATCCTGCCACTCCTTTCTGGCCTGCCAAGTTTCTGTGGATAGGTCTGATGCAAACCTGATCTGTCTTCCCTTGTAGGTTAAGGACTTTTTTTCCCTTGCTACTTTCATGATTCTCTCCTTGCCTGAGTATTTTGTGAACTTGACTATGATATGCCTTGTTGATGGTCAGTTTTTGATGAATATAATGCGGGTCCTCTGCACTTCCTGGATTTTGATGTCTGTGTCTTTCCCCAGGTTAGGAAAGTTTTCTGCTATGATTTGCTCACATAACCCTTCTACCCCTATTTCTCTCTCTTCCTCTTCTGGGAACCCTATGATTCTGATGTTGTTCCTTTTTAGTGAGTCACTGATTTCTCTAATTCTTTTTAAAAAGAAAATTTTTTAACGTTTATTTATTATTGAGGGACAGTGAGTGAACAGGGGAGGGGCAGAGAGAGGGGGAGATACAGAATCAGAAGCAGGCTCCAGGCTCTGAGCTGTCAGCATAGAGCCCAGCACAGGGCTGGAACTCACAAACCACAAAATCATGACCTGAGCTGAAGTAGGACGCTTAACTGACTGAGCCACCCAGGTGCCCCTGGTTTCTCTAATTCTTAAATCGTGCTCTTTTGCCTTAATCTCCCTCTTTTTTTTCTGCTTCATTATTCTCCATAAGTTTGTCCTCTATATCACTGATTCTTTGTTCTGCCTCATCCATCCTTGCCACTGCTGCATCCATCCGTGATTGCAGCTCAGTTATAACATTTTTTATTTCCTCCTGACTAGCTTTTGCTTCTTTTTATCTTGCAGAAAGGGATTCTAATCTATTTTCGACTCCAGCTAGAATTCTTATTATCGTGATTCTAAATTCTGGTTCAGACACCTTGCTTGTATCTGTGTTAAGTCCCTGGCTGTCGTTTCTTCCTGCTCTTTCTTTTGGGGTGAATTCCTTCATTCCGTCATTTTGAAGGGAGAAAAGGAATTAATGAGGTAAAAAAATTGAAATTAAAAATTAGAATTAAAAAATATTGAAATTAAAAAATTAAAAACACACATACAAAAATCGAATAAATGATGTTAGATCCTAGGTGTGTTTTGCTCTGGATGTTGAAAGAGGCTTGAAAGATTAGAGAAAAAAGGGGAAAGGAAAAAAAAGGAAATTGTTTGAAAATTTGGAAAAATGAATACACTGAAGTAGACTAAAATGAAATGATGGAAGTAAAATAGACTTTGAAAAAATTAACACAAAATTAAAAAATATAGTAGACAAAGGTTAAAGAAAAATATTTTTAACAAAAATTGAAAATAAAAATGAATTGTTTCTGTATTCAAGAAAAAGAGAAGCGAAAAAGAGAAAAAAATTGAATAGATGGACCCATGAACAGACTGAAATACGACTGAAATTACTTCGTTTTCCCCTAGATGTCAAACTATGAAGCACTTTATAGTCCATAAACTAAGCAGGCAGAGAGTCTTGTGTTCCTGAAGAGTGAGGTTGGCCTAGTCAGGCAGGAATTAGTGTAATTGCTCCGTTCTCCACTAGATGGCGCTGCTTAGCTTATTGGGGGGATTGTGGCGCTTGTAGGTGCGTATGCGCATGCGCGGAGTGGTGGAAATGGCGTCACCCAACTACTCAGCCTCTAGTATTGGAACTCTGTTCTGAACCGTGATCGGCAGTCGCGCACCTGTCTTTTGTTCTCGGCTTTCGTCCACTCCCCGCTTTTACAAAGTCCGTAACCAAGCCCCAGGCAGCACCTCCCTCCTGAGTTTTGTTTCAGATGCGGCTGTTTTTCCCGACCCCTTACTTCTGAGGGACTGCGGCTTTGACCTATTCCGCCCCTCTGTGGGAGGGTCTCACCGAGCAATGGCCAAGTGCTGGCCACACCCAGGAACGTTCGCAGGACCGTGCTGCTGCCGATGCCCAGAGACTGTGGCCGGGTGCCAGTCCGCCCCAGAAAAAGTTCGTGAGATAGTGTAGCAGCAGCGTTTCAGGGATTATGGAAAATCACAACACATCTGGCACCAGGCTTCAACCCCAACGACCTTGTTCCAGCACCAGAGAATGTGGTTGTTCTCCCGGGTCTACTGGGGCCTTGCCTTTGGGGCACCCACATGGCCTCTACCAGGTGTCCTCCCGGCAGGGGAACCACCTCTCCCCGTGTGGCCTGAAGAACCCCGGATCCCGCTGTGCTCCTGGGGATTCGACTTCCCATTAGAGCACCGCCAGGTATTGAGCTGCGGAATTTCAGACTCTGAGCTCCCCCTGTTTATAGTCTTCATGGAATTTAAACCCTCTCCTTTCTCCTTTCTCCCTTTTTAGTTCAGCCCCTGCGGCTGTTTCCACTTTTCCACTTTCTCTCCAGCTGCTTTTGGGGGGAGGGTGCTTTTCCCATATTTGCCCCTCTGTCTCCGTCCTCTCTCCTCACACAAAAGCAGCTTCCTGCCCTCCGTGGCTTCTCTCTCCCTCAGTTCACTTCTCCGTGCCGTGGACCTGCTGAATTCTGTGGCTCAGGTTGTGCAGATTGTTGTGTTAATCCTCAGATCAGTTTTCTAGGTGTGCAGGATGGTTTAGTGTGGGTCTGGCTGTATTTCATGGACGCGAGACACACAAAAAACTTCCATGCTGTTCCGCCATCTTGGCTCCTTCTGGAACCAAATTGCTTTCTGAAGCCCCCACTTCCTAATATCATCACACCAGGAGTAAGAGATTCAACATATGCATACTGGAGAGGAGGGGGAGACACAGAAACATTCAATCTATGCCAGGCAGATAACCTATCTCCCAGGGGCTCCAAGGTGAGAAGCCCAGAAAGAAGAAGACTACATATTGAATTACATCTGGAAATCATTGAATGAATACCTGTGGCCATATAAACACCTTGCTTCAATAGATAGTGTTCAACAGACAATCCAATTATGCAAAATGGTTTGGAGTTAGCTTCTATCATTTACTGGAGAAACAGTTTGCAATTCTTTAGCAGGAAATTCAAATTTATTACCGAAATCTGAAATAATTTTATAGTTTACAAATACTTATGTTTGGTTCTGAAATACAACCAAAAGGAATAATTGTGTTGTGAAACTTATGTCATTAGAAAATCTGTCGTATTATAACAGCCGCATTTGAAAAGTTGAGAGGGTGCTATGTTCATACATTATTGGTTTCTAGATCCACAAGGCTTTTATGTATAGTTCTGGTACTTGACATTGCTAACATGATTTTTCTATCCCTAAAGAGACTTATCATTCAGGTTGCATTTATGCAGTGCAGCACTTTGTTCAATTAAGTATATTAAAGTACAATCTGTGTGGCATAGGATCTGTTCCTTGGCTAAAGAATTAGCAGAAGGGGGTTTCTTTGGGTCCATTCTTCATTTGCCTCAATAAAGAAAGTGTATTCTATCCAGAGACATTTCCTCAGAGGGCAGTAGAAAAATATGAAAAAAAAAAAACAATGAAGAAGAAACAACAACTATGAAACTATAATTCTGGTGGGAATATTTGTGTGTGTGCTTCTCAAAGTGTGCGTGTGTGTGTGTGTGTGTGTGTAAGAGCAAAGTGACAATATTTTTATGATCTGAAGTGGGACACATCTGAGAGTGAAAGGAGATACTATTAATAATTACAATGGGACAATCGGCATAAACTGGTATTGTCCTGGGCAAACTGGGACCTAAGGCCATCTAGGAGGGAGTGTATCAGACACCCCTTGCGTCACTCCAAATCCTAGCTTTTATTTCAGCCAGTGCAGCAGCCATCAGTTCTGCACAGGCTTCCACCAGTTGGCAAAGGTGCAACCCGACAGTACCTCATTTCTAGCATGCACCGCCTACCTCTATTTCTTCCCCAGTCTGCTCTGGTGTCACAGTATGGATCGCTGTGGGGCCATGCTCTGCCCTCACATGTGTACAACCTGGAAACACAGAGGCGCTAATCCTGTGGGCGTTAACCTATGGAGATGGAAGCTGATGAGTTGCTCAAATGGCTGGTTCTCAGATTCATTCATGAGGCCTCTCAGCATGTTTCTTAGGAAGGAGCACTGGGCTGTCCATTGTAGTGTGCCTTGAGAACCCATCCATGTGTTGTGTTTCTTCCTTCTCTGTTTCACTCCAGCCTGTATGCAAAATTTTGTCTCAGGCTTTGCTTTTAGGGAACCCAGGCTGCATGAGTTGGACTGAAATTCTGGAGTGTGATCCCTCACCCGCCACAGGTGATAAGGACCCCATTGTTGGTGGTAGGTGGGGTGGGGCTACCTGGTCAGCTGCATCTCAAGTACTAAGACTCTTACCCATGGTGAGTTGGTATGGGGTGCAAGCAGAAGGCAAAGTATAAGGTTGTGTGGTAGCTGTGGTCCCTAAGCACTATGGGAACTATGGTAATTGTAAGGATTGAGTTGGCTGGTGTTTTTAGACTACCTTAGAAGCTTTGAAAAAAGAAAATGAAGAAAATGATTGGGTCAGGTCAGTCACGTGTCAACACAAGGAATCTTCTGAAAGCCAGAAAGTGGCTTTCACTTATGGAAGTGTTTTAGGAGACTCATCTGCATATTGCGCTGAAATTCTTATCTTCAAGGTCACCCTCCAAGCAAGCAACTAGACCAGCCAGGATGCTGGCCAAAGGTGGGAGGAATCTAGATGGGAGATGGAGAAGGAAGATGTAACAGCAGCAACCTTTTTTGCAGAGATTATGGCTGGCTGCCAGCTTGAAGGGGACTATGACAGAGTGAATATAAAGAGGGGCACAAACAAGTATGAGAAATGGCTTGTGTCCGCCACCTTCTGTGCCATACTCTAAGTCTTCCTGCTCATGCCTTTGTGGTTGCTGGGCCTTTGCACAGTGCAGCTTGACAAGGATGAGCCTTATGCTTGGCCCTCTCATTTATCTGATGCTGGAGTGTTCTGGCACCACACCCTGGGAACCAGATCCATGCTGTCATGTGCAACTCACATGTATGAGGAAATTGACATCTGTAAGGCCATCTTTGGCCAGTAAGCATGAGAGTTGATGGATAACTGCTTTCTTTTTTTGGGGTTACAATTTTCAGGGCTCCTTGGAGATCTGGTAGGAGAGGCAGCTAGTCACCTGTAACAGTGGCCAACCTGTTTAATGTATCCTTGATAATCCTGTCCCTCCTCTACTTTTCACTCCTCTGCCCTACACTCCTATTCCTTGAGATCACATTTTCAAACGAACTGCTTCATTTAAGACTTTGTCTCAGGTTCTGTTTGGGGGAGAGCCCAGATGAAGACAGCAAGAGAAAGTCGGCAAGTTGTAGGTACAAAGCAGAGGAAGAAACTGATCTGCTATTAAACTGCAGGAGTATTTCAGGACATCAGAGCCCATTTAGTACTATGATATCTCTAATAATGAAGATGACACATTTAGGCCACATGCTTCCTTGTTAGAAACTCTGTAACCAGAGGATATAGCAATTTTAGAGCTGAAAGTATCCTTGGATCTCATTTTTAGCTCAACTCCTTTATTTTAAAGAAAAGGAAGTTTGGGCTGTGGATATATTCCAGGACATGTGATAAAGGGGATTTTACAGTATGTCCAACCATCCAGTACTAACCAAAATAATGATGAATATTCCCCAAATTGTAAAATTATATACCTGAGTCTTGAAGACAAAGCAAAATGGAAACAGGGTTAGAATAAGGTTAGTTGAAGGCTGACTATGTTCAAAAGGTACAGAGGGTGGGAGTATTTCAGAGAGAGAGAGGAAGAAAAAACCTTTCCAGCAGATGGATTTCTCGTGGGATTTGTTACGTTTTTGGCCACGAAAGAAAGGAACATAGGCACTCTGCGCACCAAGAATGTGACGTATTTAGCCACGTGAGGTGGGCACTATTATATCCATTTTATAGAGCAGGAGGTGGAGGCTCAGAGAGGTTAGGTGACTTTCTAAAATGTGTTGTAACTCAAGTACTTTTGATCACATTCTTTCTATTCCCCCAGTATCATATTTTCTCTGCCAAAGAGAAACCCCGGTTTCCTCTATCCTCAGTAGTTTTAGAGTTTATAGGTAGCCTTGCTAGGGCTATATGCATGAGTCCATCAAAGGTAGAAAGAGGTCACTGATCATTCCTTCTAGTCCCTCACCACATAGCTCTTAGGAGGGGAATGACTCAGTTTTAGCATCAAGGTCAATTTAACATGCCTAGTTTCTACCTTTTCCTTCCCACTCCCATCTAAAAGGTTCTACCAGATGGCTGGTGATAACTTGAAACTAATTTCATTGAAACGAAGAAGACAGTTTCTACCTAAAGTAGCACGGAACACAAATTTTAGTTGTAGGAATCAAAGTCAACGAGAGTATTTTTGCAAATCAATGACAAAAGTTTTAATAACATTCTTGGTGCTTTTGATAACAGATTCATTCGTCTATTTGATACAGTTTTATTTTTTTAGTGCCCAGAGCTGTTCACTATGGTAGAAAGTAGCTGCACATGGCTACTGAAATTTAAATAGATTATAATAAAAATTAAAATTCAGTTTCTCAGTCATACTAGCCTTACTCAAATGCTAAGTAGCCACCCGTGTCCAGTGGCTACCATATTGGATAGAGTGGGTATAGAACATTTCCATCATCACAGAAAGTTCTGCTGGATAGTTCTAGCCATGCTGGGCACACTGGTAAATTCTGGGGATGCAGCAGATAAGGTAGATATGGTCCCTATTTCATGAGCTCACATTTTAGCGGGGAGAGAGAGACAAAAAATATGCAACTGAAATGGTAATAGAAGGTAACTGATATTCTAAAGGAAATGCATGATGTGCCAGGATAAAGAATATTAGGAGGCCCTTGTTTTGTATAGTGAGGTCACCTAAGAGAGGTGAAGAAGCCCCTGGGAAGGGCATTCAAGGCAGAGAGAACAACAGGTGCAAATGTCTTAAGAACTTACGTTTCAGGGAAGGGGAATAAAGGGCTTTGAAATATCTGGTGGAGAAAATTGGCCATCAAATGGTATCATACAAGCAGGTTCGTGAGAGAACAGCTTTAGAACAGTATTTAGAGAATATCTAGAACAATATTTGAGAACAATAGTTCTTAAACTAGTGTGCATTGAAATCATCTGGAAGGCTTCTTAGACCAGAGATGACTGAGTCTTACCCTCTGACTTTCTCATCTAGTAGGTCGGGTTGGGACCTGAGAGCCTGCATTTCTAACAAGTTCCCAGGAGGTGCTGATGCTGCTGGTCTGAGAGCCACACTTTGAGAACCCCTGATTTAGTAGATGGGTTCTCAAATTTAGTAGGAATGAAATCCTGGACAGAGGACATGGCTGGCTGGATTCCATAGCTAGTTAGTGGAAGAGACAGGCCCTAGCAAGTTCTCTGGGCTGAATCCTGGGCTCTTTGCTTTCTACCAGTCTCCCTGCTGTTTTGCACCTTCAGATGCTTCCCAGTTCACTCTCTCTGCTTGCAGTGAAATCATGCACATCTTTCTCCAGACTTCTGATCTGCACAGTGCAGGAAAGTGGCTTCCACTTGCACCCTAGAGGTGGCCATCTACCTTGATGTGCAACATAGTGACTACTGACCTGGCAGCTGCTCCCAGAATTTTTCTTAGGGAGGGAGCTTTGTTAAAAGCTTTAAAAAAAGTCTCTGTGCTGAAGAGGGTGCAGGAGCCAAAGCAAGAAAGAAGCCAATTAAACCACTAACTTTTTTTTAAAGTTCATTTATTTATTTTGATAGAGAGCAACCGGGGGAGGGGAGGAGAGAGTGAGGGAGAGAGACAGAATTCCAAGCAGTCTCCACACTGCCAGCGTGAAGCCCGACGTGGGGCTCGAACTCACGAACTGTGAGGTCATGACCTGAGCTGACACCAAGAGTCTGATGCTCAACCAACTGAGCCACTGCGGCGCCCCTAACTTTGCTTTTTATTCTTGAAAAGAGGAGAAAAGGCAGAGAAGGGGAAGAGAGAAGAGGGAAAGTTGGGTTCTGTGTGGGGAGAAACAACCAGTGACAAATCCAGGGTGCTACAGTGTCTGAAGTTCCTTTAAAGATAAGGATGTTCAGTGTTTGATTGAAGTTGTTGGCTTTGCTTCCTTGAAAAGTCCATTAAATATACACAGGCCCTGCGGAAAGTGTTCGTGAAATCAAGCACAGGACTACGTTACACATTTGGGCTAATGTGACCCAAACACTAGCTGGAGTATGGGTGGAGAGTGGAGGCAGAAGGTGAGATGTTTCAGCTGAAGCAGCGGTTCAAAGATAGGGGGAGTAGCCGAACCCACCAAGGCCCTTTGGACTTCCCCCGGGGGGAGGGGGGAGGGGAGGACAGCAGAGGGGCCAGCAGTGTGCAGTAGCCTTACCTACATCCCACAGGGTGATGGGTTTGGCAGCCTGCTGGTGCCGTGAGAGAATGGGCGTGGCCTGGCTGAGAGAAACGCTTCCCCTGCTGCGCTCTGGATACATCATCCTCATCCTCGCTGTGGCCCTGGCCATTCTGGGGAAGGGGGGCGGGGGTGACTTTGACAGTCTGGGGAGGAAGTGGGTTCCGGGACATGGCCCTGACTATGAACCATGTTTGCCTAAGGGGCAGTGACTGGGAAAGGACCGTGGATTTGAAATCAGGAGCGGGACTCTCTTCCCTGCCATTGGTGGCCTTATCTGGTGCTTTAGGCAAAGGAGATAGTGGTTTAAAATGTGAATTCTGGAGTCAGCTGCCAAGCTTCCTAATCCCTGCTTTACCATATTTAGTTGTGCTAACTTGAGCAAGAAATTCAGTTTCTGCCTCAGCCAGGGTCCTGGCAGGAAAGAGATAGCACACTCAAGGAATTTAAGCGAAGGGTTTAACAAGGATTGTTTTCAGAGGTGTAGGAAGGTCAGGGTAACCAGCGAGGGACGGTAGAACCCCCAAGGACTAGCCGCAGAGGAAACCATTGTCACCTTTCTCCCTGAAGGGACAAGAGGAAGGAACAGAGTTACCTGCACCCTGGGAAGGGCTGTAGTGTTGTGGGGCCCCCTGGGCCGGATTGTGGCCCTGGAAGAGGAAAGCAGCCACCGCCAGAATTGGCCCCACACGGAGGAGGAGGGGGGTGAAAAGCCACTTCCTCCCATTGGCCCAACTCATCCGGACCACAGGGCAAAGAGGCCCTATTGATACAAGTCACAGAGGCCAGTCTCCCAGGGACACAAAGCAGTGCAGGGAAGGGAACAGAACAGATACGGAGAGTCAAACTCAGTGTTACCAGCCCAGCTTCAACGAGCCTTCGTGTTCTCATCTGTAGAATGGGGATGCTGATAGTAATGGCAGGTACCTCACAGGGTCATGGTAAATTTTAAATGAGATGGCACATGTGAGTTTGGAGCTCCCTTGTCTGGCCCGTGGGACATGCTCGGTGTTGTTAGCTATTATTATGACATTAAAGGTAGCCACCGGGCTGCAGGGAGAGACGCTTCTTTTGTGGGCTGTAATCCTGATTCCCTGAGGCTCTACCCTCTTGGTCCTTGCTGCAGAATAACCCAGGAGGGATCATACTCAGTGGCCCATAGATGCCTAGTCACGGCTGGTGAGTAACACGCTGAATCAGAGGGTTGGCAGTAGCCTTCCTCACACTTTTTTTTTAGCCTTGTTGATATTTAATATGTCAAGCTAGATGAGGCTTAGCCTGTCTGATGGAGGTGACCAGTTTTATTTATAGACTCAAATTCTGTGGGGGTGAGCAGTCCCAGGGGTGGGGATAGATAATCACTTTCCTTCCCCAAGAAATAACAAATTGGTGTGTTCATGGAGATTCTGGGACTGGCCTAACCCATGACACAAGCAGCTATGGCTTTGAGCTGCCCAGCACAAATGTTCTCACATTTCTTTTGTGTTGAAAAGGGACTCTCCCCCCTCCCTCACTGTCCCCAGGCTGAGCCCAGAAGCTGACCTGGCTAAGCATAATACCTCTCTCTTTCAGACCTGAATTAATCCAAGGGTTCAGAGATGACAGTTTCTTCTTTAAAGAAAGGAGACGTACAAAAATCAGCTCTCGGTCTCTTCCAGATCTAGAGTTTCTGGAGGTTAGAACAAACAGCTAAAAAAGAAAACCTTAGTTTAAACAATCCAGTGATCAACCACAGGTATTTTACTCCAGGCGATATAAGCATATGGCTGACGAGTCGACAGACCTCGTGCCCAATCCTGAATGTGACCTGGGCAAGTTTCTTCATCCAAGCGCCTCCTTCCTCATCTGTGAAGTGAGGATAATTATTGTACCTTTTCCCCCACAGAGCTTAGCAACTGGTAGTAGTGTAGGAGTTGGAGTAGATGGAGAATGTAGGGCATGGTGTCCTAGGGGGAGGACTAAACAAGATCATGTATGAGATTGCTTGGTACCTGGTACACCTATCATTTCTTATCTCTATTTAAAAAAATTTTTTAATGTGTATTTATTTTTGGGAGACAGATGGACAGAGTGCAGGCAGGGGTGGGGCAGAGAGGGGGAGACACAGAATCCGAAGCAGGCTCCAGGCTCTGAGCTGTCAGCACAGAGCCCCACGTGGGGCTCGAACCCATGAAGCACAGGATCATGACCTGGGCTGAAGTTGGACACTTAACCGACTGAGCCACCCAGGTGCCCCTCTTACCTACATTTTTAAAGAACCTGAAAACACAGATATCTGTGGAAGGACACAGAGGCTTTCCCAGCCCACAAAGTTCCATGTGGGTTTCCATGGAAAAGGTCACAGAAATTTCAACTATTCATGTTCACCCTCAAATAAAGTCAAGGCCAGCATTCGGAGAGTGACTGCAGTTTGACCCAAGATGTAGCATGAATCAAGAATTACACTTGTCAAGCTCAGTGGGAGAAGGTTTCAGCCGGGGAAGGTTTTAAGAGATTAAATGTTTCTCCCAACATAAGACTGAATAATGGCTCTGCCCGATCCTACAAGGAAGTAGAGCCATGAGGGTTCAGTCCTTGCCTTCTGGTGGGAGAGCCTCAAGAGAGACAAGGAGACGCTGGTCTGGCTCTGGCAAGCAGCGCTGACATGGGACCTGCCTCTAGTCACACACTGGGAGGCTGTGGTGGTGTCACTATCACACGGCCAGAACGTGTCCCTGAGACCCAGTCCTGCTTTGTTCTGGCTCTCGCTTGCATGGGAAAGATGCTGTGCCCACGGCTGAGCCATGGCCCAGGAGGAGCCAGGAGCATCTGCTATAGGGCCCGTCTTTGCTGCATAAGTGGAATTCTTTTCTTTTTGAAGTGCCTAGTGTTTGAGAGTGCTTCATTCCGTTGAATTATTCTCCACTTTATAGCTGCTGTAATAGGAGAAAAGGAAATAGAGAAAGCCAGCTTCTCCATCCTGGCACACCTATACTCTGAATATTTCATTTTTTCTGTTCCCTTCTGGTCCTCGTTGTATGACTACATGGCTTTTAGATAGCTGAAACCATAACAGAAACTCTGTTTTGAATTTTTACTTCATTAAGCTCTGGAAACAATGCTCGTGGACTTTGTGTTCTCCGTGTTAAAAAACATTCACAAGCCTATCACTTGTGAATCCCTGCCCACCCCTCCTCCCACATGCACTTGCCTTAGTTATGAAGAAATTTCAAAAGAAACCCATATAGGGGCGCCTAGGTGGGTCAGTGGGTTAAGTGTCCGACTCTTGATTTTGGCTCAGGTCACGATCTCATGGTTTGTGGGATTGAGCCCTATGTTGGGCTCCATGCTGACAGTGTGGAGCCTGCTTGGGATTCTCTCTCTCCCTCTCCCTCTGCTGCTTGCCGCCTCTCAAAAAAAAAAAAAAAAAAAAAGAATAAAGCCCAATAAAGTGGACAAAGTGTGTACCCCAAGGAGATGACCCCTAAATTGCCCCCACTGGCTCATGAAAAGCTTGCTTCCCCACAGAGATGGTTATAAATATCAAAGCTTAGAGTGACTGGTTTTTGGGAGAATAAACATATGTCCAGTTTGTCTGAGACAGTCCCAGGTTATGCCTATTGTCTTGGCATGCTAATAATAGTGCCCCTTCATTCTCAAAAATGTAAATGATATGGCCACCCTAGTTTTTGAGGACCCCAATACGATTGTAGGACATCTAAGATTGAGAGTACTGTCGGGGCACCTGGATGGCTCAGTCGGTTAAGCGTCCAACTTTGGCTGAGGTCGTGATCTCATAGCTTGTGAGTTCAAGCCCCACGTCGGGCTCCGTGCTGACAGCTCAGAGCCTGGAGCCTGCTTCGGATTCTGTGTCTCCCTCTCTCTCTGCCCCTCCCCACTCATGCCCTGTCTCTCTCTCTCTCAAAAATAAAAAAAAACATTCAAAAAAATAAAGAAGGGAAAGCTAATCAATATGTACTCATCACTTATATCCAGATACTTAAAAAGAGAGAGAGAGAGAGAGAGAGAGAGAGAGTATTGTCACATTTGCTGGGAAAACAAATCTGGGGTAGAAATATCTGTGAGTCTAAAGTTCAGAGGCAGAGTGGCAAAGAGGCAGGAGCCACCGGGATGCCAAGGCAGGAAGACAGGTGGCCCTCCCCTCCTGCCCATGAGAACAGGGCCTGAGCAGCAAGAACCTCTGGTGTTCAGGGGGCAGAGTCACAGCAGTGTGGGAAACTGAGTTGTTGAGTAGGGCCAGCTGCAGCGGGAATGAAGGTTGGGACCCACCGATTTCCCATAAATGGAGAGAGAAGTGAGGCCAGTTGAATTAGGGTCCCAAAAAGACTTGATGGGGCAAGAGCCACACCCTTCTGGGGTGACATCCAATGCTTTGACGTTTTTAGTAGCCAGTGGTTCCTCCAGAAACAAGGTTATTGTTCCAGTAAGAAAGCAGGCTACCTCTTCTGGGTCCTAGCATCATGTTCCTCCTACGACAAACCATTCTCTCCCTATCTGGATAGCCCCACCTGCCCTTTTCTTCTTTCTGCTCACATCCCTGCCCATCGATCCCACTGGCTTTTCTGAATCAGAGGCAACGTGGAACAATCCTTGCCCCAAACAAGAATGCTGGTTCATCAGGGAAGTTGGGAAGCTGAGCAGCTGCGGACACAGCTGGTGCTGGGAAGCCCTTTCAGCAGTGTCCAGCTCTGTTTTTGCTGAGTCGTACTTTTCAGGAGGCATCACCTATAATTTTTCAGCCACACAAAGTCATCAGAACAACACTTCACTGCTGTTGGCTGGAGTGGGGCTCTGGACGCCATTTTGTCAGCACAGCAAGTTTCTACTGCCCTGCTTCCTACGACTCAGCATTCCCAAAGCTCACTCCATCTCCCCTACCCACACTTTAAAAACCTACCCTTGAAAATATGTCCCCAAGAAGTAGCAAGTGCCTCTTTTGACCATGTCTGCTGACATGGTTTTTAATTTGGAAAAGAGGGCGAGGAGCCGTGTGGAAGCATCACTCCCTGGGATGTCACCCTCTCTTTGGAAGAGCCCTAATTAAGGACTCAGAATGATTGACAGGTGTGGAAGCCCACGAAAAGCACACTTGACATGCAGCAGAAGTCAATGTCTGAGTTGACAAAAAAAAAAAAAAAAAAAGGCAACTAGAGACCTTGAAAAACCTTTGCAGGTAATACTATAATTTTGTTCCTTGGTTATAATTTATAAAAAGTCGCTGAAATGGCTGACAAAGGAACCCAGTATGGACATGCTTTGACTTTCTTAAGTGGGCTGTAATATAACTTAGTAGCAAGTTTATTATTTCAAATTTAATTTTTTTAAGCCACGCAGTCTTGCTGAAGTTCAGTCTTTGAATGTATTCATTTGGGGTTAGAAATGTGTGAACAGGGAAGTTTGATTTATTGCTGTCAATAACAAAAGCGTGATGTGAAGGCATCCCCATAAGAGATGAAAGGATGGACACAGAAAATTAACACGTGCAACATTCCTCCAGTGTTCTGTGTTTGTTAATGCTATACTCTATCCGACCCATCATTTTAGGGTAAGAATGAGGTCACGTCTCTTTTAATATTCAGTTCACATGACTATGCAACCCGATCTCAGGGCACGAGAACTGCCTTCTTCCCAGCCTGGCTACTAATGAGTCTCAGTCGTCCGGAGCCTCAGTTTCCTCATCTCTGAAACGGGGATAATAACAATGGCCTCCACCTCGTTAAGTTGTTGTTCTGATTAGGTGAGAAAACACATTTGAAACGCTTAGCACTTAGTCACTGCTGCATGGGAAGCAATAATGTTATAATCTTTTTTAAGCACAGTGGCTGGGTTCTGGTTACATGTGCTCAGAGGACAGAAGATGAGAAACTCAGCTCAGCTCCCCAAGGAGAGGGGATGCTTTAGCTGTTGTTACTTTTGCTACCACAATGTGTCGCTGGCCGTCCCAAGGGCTAGTGCAGTTCTTCCTGGCATGTCTTTCAGAAGGAAGTTCAAGGGGTTCAGCAACAGAATTCCAGGTGTAGAAAACAGAGGAGAGCCCCTCTCTCCCTTGATATATTCAGTCATGGTTGTTCCATGACACTCTGAGCCTGTGATGCAAACGCTACAGGTCTTTCACAGCACTGTCTGTGATGATGGAAGATTTTTATACCTGTGTGATTTAATATGATAGCTGCTACATATAGGTGCTTACTGAGCAATTGATTACTTCTTTTATCCCCTCAGCTTTATTGAGATAACATTGTGTAACACTGTGTAAGTTTAAGGTATGAAATGTGATGATTTGATAATTGTATATATTGCAAAGTGATAACTACCGTAAAGTTTGTTAACATATCCATCATCTCACAGTATTATAAATTTTTTTGTGGTAAGAACATTTAAGACCCACTGTTTAGCAACTTTCAAGTATGCTAACTGTAGTCATCGTTCTGTATATTAGATCCCTAGAACTTATTCATCGTATAACTGAAAGTTTATAGTACTTTTGACAAATATCTCCCTATTTCCACCCCCTCCAGCCCCTGGTAACCACCATTTTACTCTCTGTTTCTGTGATTTTGGCTTTTTTTAGATACCACAGACAACTGAGTTCATATTTCCCTTTCTCTGTCTGACTTCTCACTTAGCATAATGCCCTCAGGATTCATCCATGTTGTTGGATGAGGCAGAACTTCCTTCTTTTCTGTGGCTGAATAATATTCCCAACATTTAATTTTCTTTATCCATTCTTCCATCAATGGACACTTACATTGTTTCCATATCTTGTCTGTTGTGAATAATGCTGTAATGAGCATGGGGCCATGCTTAGCCCTTCAAGATAGTGATGTCATTCCCTTCCTATATATACCCAGAGGTGGGATTGCTCGATCATAGGGTAGTTCTATTTTTAATTTTTTGAGGGCCCTCCATACTTTTTTTCCATTATGGCTGCATCAATTTACATTCCTACCAACAGTGTACAAGGGTCATACTTATGATGCATAATTGGAATAGATATTATTAATAGTTGGCAGGACTTTCACATTGAGTCCCTGACCTGGGGATTAAGAGCCAGAATAGTAGGAAGAGTTATATGGGTGCTCTGATACTATTCCTATACCTCGCCAAGGTAATAAGCCGGAGGAATATGCCTGATATCAAATCTTATCTCTTCCAGTAAGCTGGAGGAATTTTCTGCTTCTTGGAAAGTGAAATTTCTGGACTCCGTCATCAGGTTTTAAGGCCCCACAAACTCCCAAGTGCCTTGGCATCAGTATTTACTTCTATAAAAAAAGGCTGTTGGCGTGAAAAGCTTGTGCACACTTTCATGTAACTCAGGTACGCCAATCTGATAGGACGCCCAAAGCTGATTCTAATACACTACTGGGATGGCTTTTTTGAAGTTCTAACATCAGGCTAGCCCCAGCTTTTGATGACTAGTGGAGAGGAGGCTACTTGCTCCTGCTAGGTCAGCTTGCAGCAAATCTCTCTGGGACTCTGGGGATTTTAAGAAAAGTGGTCACTGTCATAAAATGGTCACTTTGATCATCAAGTCTTTATGTCATATGATCATTCCTGCGATTCATGTAGGGACGGACACCTGGGGGCTTTAAAGTGACATTATTATTTTTATTAGGTAACACATTGAAGTGAAACTTACTTGGAGAATCCTGAATGAATTAAGCCTGGTGATTTGCATATAAAGCGGTTGTAAACCACATTGCTTCCTTCCTTTGCTTTCCAGTATAGTCCTAAAAAATCAGCCTTTGAGGAGTTAATTTTTGACGCCTCGCCAAGGTTGGGAAGTGTTTTCATATGGCCCATCAAGCATGATGATGATGACAAATACTAACAGGGAACTTCCTGTGTGCCAGCCAGGTGCTCTTCTAAGTGCTTCCCATATATACAATCTGTTCAGTCTTTGCAACCTGGTGAAGAAGGTATGTCATTCTCATCCTCTCTTTTCAGAGGATGCCTTCTCCGTCATTTCTTGAAGCTACTGCCCATTGGTGAAAGGAAAGGATTGAAGGAGGCCAGTCTCCACCTCAGCCACCCCAAGAAGTCCCTTTATAGCCCGTCCGGAAGCCAAGTCCTCTGAGTCCCCCAAACCATTTGATCAGATGTTTGTTTCCATTTCTCATTTTCCTTTCCCTTGGATCTAAGTGAGCAGTAAATATTTAAGCAGTGTCTAGCAACCTGTCCATAGGAGGTTAAGAGGGCCACCAAGTAATTAGTACTCCAAAGAGAGGTAGAGTCTAATTCACCTCACTTTGCATGTGAGCTGGCCTCAGTGACCTTTTCATATGGAGAAGTATTGTTCTGAGATTTCTGAGGATAGATCACAAGAAGGCTTGCAGCTTCCGCCTGGGGTTCTGGGGAACCCCAAGCTTCCACGTAAGAAATTTGCCTACCCCATAGCTGCCGTGCTCGAGAGGTCATGGTAGGGGCTCACCTGAGACTGTCAGCTCAGCTGAGCCCAACTTTCCAGCCAATGCCACCAAGGGAACCAGACATGTGAGTGAAGTTGTCATGGGTCTCTAGACGAGCCCACCTGCTAGCTGGCTACTACCAAGTGACCTCCACTGAAACCATATGGAAAGGCAGAACTTCTGACTCATGAAATTTAACAGAACGATTGACGTTGTATGCCACTAACTTTTGGGGGTAGTTGTCACACAGCATTGGACAATCAGAGCACTCTCCAGTTTTGAAGAGTGGTGGTGTTGGTAGTGGGGGATGGCGAGGGAGAGGATGTGGTGGGGCAGTGTGGGTTTTGGGGAGTGTGTATGCACATATGTTAGAGAATGGCTATTATCTTTGTAACTGTGTTCGCCAGTGAGCGTGTGACAAATAAGAGGGGAGAATGCTGATAACTTTCAGTTCCAGGCATGAGTCTGACTTGAGGCTTGCTTGAATTTCCTTTCTTGGGGCCATGCAATACCCTGTTCCCCTTTTCTGCTTCAGGTGGTTTGAAGCGGGCTCCTGTTATATGCCATCCGAAGAGCTTGAATTAAGACTCTATAAGGTCCCTCTTGGCCCCCATGTCCTATGCCTCGGAGGGTTGTGATTAGACCATGACATTGATTCCACAGGAAACAGCATCGGCTTTCGGCTCCTGAAGAGAAGTCCCCAGCAGGGAAAAAGAACCACAGGATGCTGCCCCTCTTTCCTTCATCTTTGCCTAGAAAATCGCTATAGAAGCTAAGGTGTGTAGACCCAATTGAAATGGTGATTTGTAGTTGAAATTCATAATTATTCCTGGACACAATGAAACCTAGTGATTACAAGCAGCCTCCTGGGTTCTCTGGCTGCCCGCAAGTTATGTGTTTCATATCCTGCAGGGCAGCACTTACATAAAGACTAATTATTCCCATATAATCATCCACAGAAAACTTCCTGGCAAGTAGCTGGAAAGGAAAATATCACGACCATACAACAGGTAATGTGAGAAGAGCAGAGCATAATCTCTGGGAGCAAAAAGGAGCCTGACCTCTCCCCCAGCTCAGAGCTAGATGGGGGAGCTGGACAGTCTAGGGACAATACACCATTGGCATGGAGCTTAGGAAATGGCTCATCTAACTATTTTGTGCCTCATTTTACTGATCTGTAGCGTCAGTTTAAAAATGGTACCCCTCTCATAGTGTGGTTGTAAGGATTAGATGACCTAGTTGTGCAAAGCATTAAGGTCAGCATCCAGCATGTAGTAAAGGAACTAGAAGTTAGTCCTCCTCCTCATCATCATGTCCCATGTCCCTGTCAAAGGCTGACGGACATGATTTTGTTTGCTGTGCTGGGCAGGGAGTGATTGGGCTTCTGCACGCCCCGGGCATCCTGAGGTCTGAGGGGATGATGGATGCTGGGAATGTGGCATTCTGCAAACACCTTGCTCGGACTCTGCTGCTTGGGGCCATGATGGTGGCTCTGCTGCTCCAGGAGAAGGGAGGGAAGTGAGACTGCTAGGTTGAGGGCAGGATCCTGGGTTTGGATCCCAGCTCTGCCGGTAGTGAGCCAAGCATCTCGGAACCAATCACTCCAGCCCTTTGGGCCTCTATTCCCTTTCTGTAAAATGAGAAGATGCTAAGGCTCCTTCCAAATTCAGCACAATGCATTGAGATGCTCCTTTCTGTTTTTCCCTGTTTCTAAAGCTACTTACTATTTAATTATGGCTTGGATCTGTTTACTTCTATCCAACCCTGCTGCCACATGCTTGTCCAGGCCATCATCATCTCCTACCTGGACCACTGCTCTAACCTCCTAACCGAGCCCCTGCTCCTGCTCCCTTCCCAACTCTTCCCAGATAGCCCCCAGAGCACTCTGCTTAAAAATGTCACTCTCTAGCTGGGGTGCCTGTGTGGCTCAGTCAGTTAAGCATCTGACTTTGGCTCAGGTCATGATATCACGGTTTGTGAGTCTGAGCCCCGCATTGGGCTCTGTGCTGACAGCTCAGGGTCTGGAGCCTGCTTCAGATTCTGTGTCTCCCTCTCTCTCTGCCTCTCCCCCAATTTGCACTCTGTCTCTCTATCTCTCTCAAAAATAAACATTAAAAAAATTTTTTTTAAATGTCTCTCTGTAGCTTAAAACCATCAGTGTATCTTGTTATATATTTCAAATAAAATAAAATGACATTTAAGAATAAACCACAAATGGGGCGCCTGGGTGGCTCAGTCGGTTAAGCGGCCGACTTCGGCTCAGGTCATGATCTCCGTGGGTTCAAGCCCCGCGTTGGGCTCTGTGCAGACAGCTCAGAGCCTGGAGCCTGTTTCAGATTCTGTGTCTCCCTCTCTCTGACCCTCCCCTGTTCATGGTCTGTCTCTCTTTGTCTCAAAAATAAATAGGGGCGCCTGGATGGCGCAGTCGGTTAAGCGTCCGACTTCAGCCAGGTCACGATCTCGCGGTCCGTGAGTTTGAGCCCCGCGTCAGGCTCTGGGCTGATGGCTCAGAGCCTGGAGCCTGCTTCCGATTCTGTGTCTCCCTCTCTCTCTGCCCCTCCCCCGTTCATGCTCTGTCTCTCTCTGTCCCAAAAATAAATTAAAAAACGTTGAAAAAAAAAAAATTAAAAAAAAAAATAAATAAATAAACGTTAAAAAAAAAATTAAAAAAAAAAAAGAATAAACCACAAATGCCTTTTATGATCTACAAGGTGTTACATGATCTGGCTCCTGCCAACATCTCTTTATCTGATGCTATGTACCCCATCTTTTTCACTATCATCCAACTCTGGCTGCCCACCAGTGTCTGAAACACACTGAGCTCTTTTCTACCGCTTGCTGTTCCCTTTGCCTGCTGCATGCTGTTCCCTTTGCCTGGAATATTCCTTGTTACATCCCAGAGCTATCCCTTCGTGACCGTCAGTCCTCAGCTTAACTTCTGTTGCTCAGCCAGACCTGTCCTCCCCAATGTAGTTAAAGTAGATTCTCCCACTGCTTTTCCATCTGAGCTTTTTGTTTGTTTTCTTCTTAGCTCTTAATCACAATTTCATTTCCTTAATTTGTTTACTTATTTTTTATTTGTTTCCTTTATTAGAATACAGGCTCCATGAACATTGAGCCTGTTTTTCTTGTCTACTGTTTTACCAGCAGCGCCTAATGCAGGGTCTGATTCATCGAAGAGGCATAATAAATATTTGCTGAATAAGTGATTGGCTGTACCTCACCCTGCAGATAAATTCCAGGTAGCCTTTAGCCTCTGTGACTGTCAACCTGAATCCAGGCCCTCCCTGATTCTGGAAGATTGCATCTGAAGGAGGCCTAAACTCAGTCTAGGTTAACATTTCAATTTGTATCACATGTTGGCTATGTTTTTTTTTTTTTTTAAGTTTATTCATTTATTTTGAGAGAGAGAGAGAGAGAGAGCATGAGCAGCGGAGGGGCAGAAAGAGGGAGAGAGAGAGAGAATCACAGCGGTCTCTGTGCTATCAGCACAGAGCCTGATGTGGGGCTCGAACTCACAAACTGAGATCATGACCTGAGTCGAAATCCAGAGTCAGACAGCTAACTGACTCAGCCACCCAGGCACCCCACATGCTGGCTATTTGAAGTACTAGCTTTTGATAAGCAGCTGGCCGCTCTCATTTCCTGAACTGGAAGCCTGTGAAAACAGAGAGGTAGGGTCATGTTATATAATCATGGCTTCCAGACTAAAGAAAGTCTTTAGGGCCTGGAAAGACACCCCCCAAAGTGTTACTATAGTCATGTATCAAACACTCCCCTGGCCAAGGTGAGTCCTTAGAGAGACACCAAGGTGATCTGAGCCTTCAGACACACGGCTACCACTGACTTTCTGTCCCCACCTCTGTGCCTCTGCTCACACGGGTTCCCTTGCCTAAAATATGAGCCTCTCCTTCCACATCAGCATGTCCCACATCAGCAAGGAAGACTTGTCTCACTTGTGCAATGACCTCAGGACCCTTAAGCTCTTTCCTTACCCCTAGCCCTTGTTGGAATTCGTGTTTTTATTTAGAAAATTGTGAATTGGTCCCAAATCTGGAAAGGACCTCATGTCCACATCTGATCAGGCTCCTTGTACTGGGAAGAATGGGGTGATTTACTCTCAGTGGGGGCACTGTACCCTGGAATGGTTGAGAAAAGGGTGTGAGCCTACAAAGCTAGCTGGTGTCAAAGCTTGAGTTAGAACCCAAACCTTCTGCTTGCAAATTTCGTGCATTTGTCTTTAGTTGGAATTTAAGTGCTATCAGGTCTTATATACTGTGATAGAAATAGCTCACATTTCAATAGTTCCTTGGTGCTAACAACCCTGTGAGATAGGTGTAAAGGCTTCGAGTCTCTTATGACTCGGATGCTAGGAAAGGTCACTCAGTGGGGTGATGGGAAAACAAAAGAATAAACATGGGTTCCACCTCCTGCCCCTTCCAACTTAAGAGGAGGAATGGAGGCCTGGGGAGGACAGGAGCTGTTGCCAGGGAGCAGACTGCATGCACAGAGGAGAAGCAGGGATCTGTGCATGAGGGTCCAGTGCTGGGAATCGGGGGAGGAACTGTGATGGGGGAGGGAAGGATTTTTCTGGAGCGATTGGGAAGAGGGGCATGGGAGTAGCTGTGGCTCTTAGGGGCAGGTGTGAATCTTCTAGTGTGTCTAGTGTGTGAGGGCCCCAGAGAGGTGGAGGAGAGAGAAGGCTGAAACGTCACCCTTGGTGAGAGTGATGAGGAAGGAAAGGGAGACTGGGTGGTGAGGAGCTACCTATAATATGTTTCTTTCGGTTTCTTTTTTGGGGAGAGGGGTGCTAACTTGAGGGAATAGATTATATGAAAGACATTTTCCTGTTATCTCAAATCTTAAGTCAAAGTAAAAAAAAATTGTTTTACTTATTTATATTTAAAATAAAGTTCTTTATTTTCCAGAACAATTTGTTTACCTTTCTTTAAATAAAACTTCAGAGTTAATGGATTCATAGAGCCTTACATCCGAAGGAGTATGTAAAGAGAGTGAGTAATTGTAATGACTATTTCCATTTTTAAAAAATATTTATTAGTTTTTGAGAGAGAGAGAGAGAGAGAGAGAGATAGTATGAGTAGCGGAGGGGCAGTGAGGGAGGGAGACACAGAATCAGAAGCAGGCTCCAGGCTCTGAGCTGTCAGCACAGAGCCCGACATGGGGCTAGAACTCACGGACCACGAGATCATGACCTGAGCTGAAGTCAAACACTCAACCAACAGAACCACCCAGGCACTCCACAACTATTTCCATCTTAAGATATATGATGAATTAAGAAAAAATGAATTAAAATTTAAAGGGTTTATTGAAAAAAATCAAGTGTTGTCCAGGCAAAACCTCATTTGGGAGCTAGGAGGGATCTGAGAGATCAGGTGACGTGACCAAGGTCACAGTTGGTTGGTAGCAGAATGGGTGAGAAACCAAGTTGCCCAACTTCCACTCACACTTGTCCCTCCAAGACTTCCCTATGTGGACTTACCTCAACCTGGCTTCCGCCCATCAGCCCAGGGGCTCCTGACCCTGTAACCACGCATTCCCAGGAGTCCAGAACCTTCTGCAACTGGATACAACATCTTGTGTGGAGACTCAGTTTCTAGAAAGAAGATCCATAGCTTTCATCAGATTCTTAAAAGGTCTGGAGCAGGTACTCAAACCTACCACTACTTCTCTTTCCTTTCATGTACAATCCATATACTTTTTCTATTGTTCTTTCCTCTTTACAAAATTATAAAATGGTGTGTCTGAGTGGCTTCGTCAGTTAAGCATCCGACTTCGGTTCAGGTCATGATCTCGAGGTTCGTGGATTCGAGCCCTGCATCGAGCTCTGTGATGACAGCTTAGAGCCTGGAACCTACTTCAGATTCTGTGTCTCCCTCTTTCTCTGCCCCCTCCCCTGCTCACGCTGTCTCTGTCTCTCAAAAATAAACAAACATTAAAAAAAAATTAAAGAAAAATTATAAAATAAAAAAGTTATCTTTATTGTATGCACTTAAGGTAGTATCATACAAAGTAATATGGATAATGGCTAACAATGAATGCTAATGGAATGCTAGCCTTTATCTCTAACATCTCAACTCTTTTGGTTACTTATTGTTACCATTTCCTTCTCATAGATTAGCAAGCTGAAGCTTAGTGTGGTTAGTAACTTGCAGCAGAGTTGGGATTCAAATCCTGTACTTTTAACCCTAGAACACTATATTTATTATACTGCTTCCCTAAAGTTACCAAGAAGAAAAACATGCACCAGATTTATTTTAAGTTTATCTATTTACTTTGAGAGAGAGAGACAGAGAGAGACAGAGAGACAGAGAGAGAGAGAGAGAGAGAGAGCAATCGTGTTGGGGAGGAGCAGAGAAAGAGAGAGAGAGAATCCCAAGCAAGCTCCAAACTGTCAGTGCAGAGCCCCACGTGGGGCTCAAACTCAGGGACCGTGAGATCATGACCTGAGCCAAAATCAAGAGTCAGACACTGACTGAGCCACCCAGGCACCTGAAAAATGCACCAGATTTTTAAAACGTATGCCTTCAAGGAATTCGTTTACCTTTCTATAAACAATTTCTCCTTTTGATCCCCAAATTTCTTTGACCTCTAGATTTTTGCACAATCATTAATTCAACAATTTGTTGAGAATATACTACGAGGCAGACATTACCAAGATGTGATCTCTCTTTTCTAGTTTGGAGGAAACAGACATGCAAACAATCCAAGCTTTAAAAAATAGTTTTCTATATATTCAGATTTCCTATGTGCATTGCTTTGCAAATCTAGGGGTAAAAACAAGGTGGGTATTTTTTAAAAAAATAATTAATTCTATTGCTTTCTTTTTACTTCTTTCATATGAGAATAGCATTCATGAAAGTTTAAGGTCTGTGCAAAAATTTTGTTTAGTGGACACTCACTGAATGCACTGAGTTTCTACTTAAAAAAAAACCTTTTTAAAATGTTTATTTTTGGGTGGGAGGGAAGGGAGGGTGGGTGATGGGCATTGAAGAGGGCATCTTTTGGGATGAGCACTGGGTGTTGTATGGAAACCAATTTGACAATAAATTTCATATAATAAAAAAAAATAAATAAAATAAAATGTTTATTTTTAAGAGAGAGACAGAGTGTGGAGTGGGGGAGGGTTAGAGAGAGAAGGAGACACAGAATTCGAGGCAGGCTCCAGGCTCTGAGCTGTCAGCACAGAACCTGATGTGGGGCTCAAACCCATGAACCATTACATCATGACCTGAGCTGAAGTCGGATGCTTAACTGACTGAGCCAGCCAGATGCCCCTAAGTTTCTAATTTTTTGAAGCTGAGTGATATATTCTAGAAATACTAGTTTGGAGACCTCTCACTCCATAGTTTTTTAGTTGCAATATGACAGCTCATCATGTCAAACAAATTGGATTAAAAATGATTAAAAGTAAATGGTATTTTGTTAATGATGTGATAATTAAATTCCCTGAAACTTAAAGAATCCATATTAATAGAGAGCATTTGAATGCAAAGTTGGTAGGGAAACTCAGGGATGTGAGGGGGATAGTGGCCAGGAACACTTGCACAGCTGACTACGACTTGGCTCATTCTGGCTCATTCTGACTGGAGCAGTGTGGGCATCCATATGATGACCCTTTCTTTGAATATGCAAAGTGAATCAGATGAAATAGGTCTACACTCCACTTCAGTGAATAGTTTGCGTAAGTAGAGAGACCCTTGAGTCAGGGAAATTTCACCTGTGCCTACAGGTCTGTAAGAGTATCACCTCACACCTGTCAGAATGGCTAATTTCAACAACACAAGAGACAACAGGTGTTGCTGAGAAAGTGGAGAAAAGGGAAGCCTCTTGCATTGTTGGTGGGAATGCAAGCTGGTGCAGCCACTGTGGAAAATAGTATGGAGTTTCCTCAAAAAGTTAAAAATAGTTAAAATAGAATTATCCTATGATCCAGCAGTTGCATTACTAGGTATTTACCCAAAGAATACAAAAATGCTAATTCAAAGGGATACAGGCACCCTGATGTTTCTTATCTACAATAGCCAAATTATGGAAACACAATGGAATATTCTGAGTGGAGGAGGGGCAGAGAGAGAGGGAGACACAAGATCCGAAGCAGGCTCCAGGCTCTGAGCTGTCAGCACAGAGCCCAACGCAGGGCTCAAACTCAGAAACCAGGAGATCATGACCTGAGGCAAAGTCAGATGCTTAACCGACTGAGCCACCCAGGCGCCCCAACTAATTGGAATTTAAATAAAAACTTAAAAAGAAAAAAAGAGTATTGAGGTCAGACGCTGGGGAATGTGGCAATGCTCTGAACTCAACAAAGTGGCCCTGAGAGGTGCCCCACCCACACACTTGCCTGATCACTTGTGGTATACACACAGAGCTGTGTGGCCAACTATCCTTACATGACATCTGGAAAGAAGACACTCTTAGCTCTGGATTCCTTTGCGTACATTTGGCTTCCCCTCCCAAATATCTGGAAAGCCAACACGCTTGTAACTGCTTATCAGAAACCTAGGCTATTTTAACTGCAAGTCTTACATTGCTTGAGGCCAAACATACCCACCTCCACCCCTACCACCTCCTTTACTAACACATTTCTGAGATCTTTATGTAAATGAGTGGAGGAAAGGATACGCTTTACACAAACTCAGTATAAAGACTGCATTTTCAGCTATCTATCATCTATTTCTTATTCGTGCCTGTGCCACTTTTTATGCACAGAAGTGGATTATTTTCCTCTAGAGGAACAGATACCTTCCAGTGTTGTAGGGGTGGGGGGATCAATCTGATGACCACCCTGAGTTCTTGTCTTGAGCTGAGCCATCAAAATCTTAATATAATATGTAACCTTGCCACTTAGAGAACAGATAATGCTGTTTTCTCATGATTTTCTATGGGCTTGGGCAGCCTGATGGCTGTCATTCACCAGCTCCTCAGCAGATATGAGAAGGGTTTCAATCTCCCACTGTGAATTTGGTTTCAACTTCATTCAGTGCCTAAAATCTCCTCCAGGGGTGCCTGGGTGGCTCAGCCAGTTGGGCGTCGGACTTTGGTTCAGGTCATTATCTCACAGCTCATGGGTTGGAGCCCCACGTCGGGCTCTGTGCTGACAGCTCAGAGTCTGGGGCCTGCTTTGGATTCTGTGTCTCCCTCTCTCTCTGCCCCTCCCCTACTTGTGTTCTGTCTGTCTGTCTGTCTCTCTCTGTGTGTGTCTCTCTCTCAAAAATAAACAGTAAAAAAATTTTTAAATCTCTTTCAAATTAAGATTGTTTGAACAATTCCCTTTCTTTATGTCTCTTGTAATTTTTGCCCACGGGCAATGAATAATGCCTAAATACAGTATTCTGAGAAGACCCATGTTGCTCTGAAATAATTTGTTTTAATTGAGAAAGACTTCACATATGATAAAATTCACCCTTTTAAATTGAGTTTTATACCCACTATACCCACTAGCAGTCACTCTCCATCCTTCCCTCCCCCTCAGCCTTGTCAACCACGAATATACCTTTTGTCTCTATGAAACTCTAGGTTAATGTTATGTCTATAATTTTGAGCGTAAAACAGCCGATAGCTTAAGTCAGCATTGGATTAAGTTCTTGTGTAGAGCAACACCGTAGATGAGAAATAAGGTTATTAGTAAGTGCTAAAAGTAAAAACAAAATAGTTGAGGGGCACCTGGGTGGCTCAGTCGGTTAAGCGGCTGACTTCGGCTCAGGTCATGATCTCACGGTCTGTGAGTTCGAGCCTCGCGTCGGGCTCTGTGCTGACGGCTCAGAGCCTGGAGCCTGTTTCAGATTCTGTGTCTCCCTCTCTCTGACCCTCCCCTGTTCATGCTCTGTCTCTCCCTGTCTCAAAAATAAATAAAAATGTTAAAAAAAAAATTAAAAAAAAAATAGTTGAGGATTTGATATCAAACTCCATCAAGTGGAATCACAATAGAGGGGTGTGTTTATGGCAGAGTGGAAGAACCCAACTTTTATATTATAATTCTTGCTATTTTTTTTTTCCTTTTCATGGAGTACTACACTAAAAGTTCATCAGTCTGGATCTATTTAATTCAAAATCTTTTATAATTTAACAGGATTGAGTTGAGCTAAAAATTACCTACAAACTTGGAAGATAAGGTTCGCCAAGTACATTTATAGTTTAAACAAGGTGGGGGATGGGTGGATTAAATGGGTGATGGGCATTAAGGAGAGCACTTTGCGGGATGAGCGCTGGATGGTGTATGCAAGAGTTGAATCACTGGGTTCTACTCCTGAAGGGCAGATTACATTATGTTAACTAAGTTGAATATAAATAAAAAACAAGATTGTGGGAATATAGGTTATCTTATTAAAGAGAAAAAATGATTTTGGCCTTTTTAGAAGAATCAGTGTACATTCTAGTAATCTAGTACATTCTAGTGCTCATGTCAAGTGTCTGATCCTTTTTTTTCATTGAGGTATAATTGATATACAACATTATGTTAGTTTCAGGTATACAACATAATGATTTGATATTTCTATATATAGTGAAATGATCACCACGAGAAGTCTAGTTACCATCCGTCACTATGCATAGTTACAGATTTTTTTTCTTGTGATGAGAACTTTTATAATTTACTCTCTTAGAAACTTTCAAATATGCAATACAGTATTTTTAATTATGGTCACCATGCTGTGCATTACATCCCATGACTTATTTGTTTTATAACTGGAAGTTTGTGACTCTTACTTCCCTTCACCCATTTTGCCCATCTCCAACCCCCTGTCTCTGGCAACCACCAATCTGTTCTCTGTATCTATGAACTTGGTTTTCATTTTTTCTTTTGGGTTTTGTTTTTAAGATTCCATATAAAAGAGATCATAAGGCATTCATCTTTCTCTGTCTGAGATTTCACATAGCATAAGGTACTCTCAGTCCATCCACATTGTTGTAAGTGACAAGATTTCATTCTTTTTTACAGCTAAGTAATAACCCACTGTTCTACACATTTTCGTTATTCATTCATCTGCAGATACACACTTAGGTTGTTTCCATATCTTGGTTGTTGTGAATAATGCTGAAATGAACATGAGGGTCCATATATCTTTCCAAGTTATTGTTTTCATTTTCTTTGGGTAAATGCCCACAAGTGGAATTGCTGGAACATATGGAAGTTCTATTTTTAATTTTTTAAAGGAATCTCCATACTGTTTCCCATAATGGCTGCACTCCCACTAACAGTGCACAAGGGTTCCCTTTCCTCTACATCCTCACCAACATTTGTTATTTCTTGTATTTTTGATAATAACCATTCTGACAGGTGTTAGGTGATATTCATTGTGGTTTTGATTTGCATTCTCTGATGATTAATGCTGTCGAATCAAACGTCCTTAATTCAAAAAGTCCCTAGTCTGGCAAGGCTCGGCTTGACAACAAGTTGTGAGTTGTTAATTTTTGTATTGTTGTAACAATTCAAGCAATCCATTTATTTGGCAACCTATTAACCTGACCATGAACCATTGATCAACATATAAGAGATAAGAGCAGAGACAGGCAAAGTCATCTCTAACGAGATGGAATTGTTCCCAGATCAACAAAACCTGACTGGAACTTGATTTAAGCTATTAACATATCTGAAGGGGAAAATGTCCTTCAAAAGAAAGGAGAGTTGGCCATGGAAGCAAGGAAAAGGGAAATTCCCAGAGACCATTGTTGGCAGTGTCATTCAAACCCTGTCTAGAGGTTGCCCAAGTCCAAGGACACAGCCTGTCCTGTCTTGGTGGAGGTGGGTGCAGCAGAGCCTGAAGCTATCCAGTACCTGAGTCATAGAGCCAACTCCCCGGGCTTTTTTCCACGCTTATCAAGCAGGCTTCTTCCTAATTATAATTTGGGTTTCTTTGCAGATTTTACCTATAGGGGGATAAAACCTGGCTGGATCACTCCAGTATCTTGGCAGATACATTTTTTGTTATAAATAATTGGCTTATAAACTATTTCGTGTTGTGAACACATTTTAACTTAGACCTGTCTGTTGGGGTCCCCCATCATCCCAAGGCCTCTTGAGCTCTAGGTCTTGACTGTCACATGGACTTTCAGAGTTGACAGGACAGAGGGCCAGACCCTGGAACCTGAGCATCATCTTGTCACTGACAGCGACTCCGTGGCTTCCTGTTAGACTTAAATGGTTCTTAAAAGTGATCAGGCTGCATTTTTCAAAAGTAGGAGTATTTACTCACCAACCTTATCTTCTTTTTACGTACATTGCCTCTCCAAGTTCGGCAAATACATTTGCTCCCATTTGGCAGGTGGAAAAGTTGAGAAATGAAGGTTTCCCAGGGTCAGTCAATTAAATTTTGTGCTAGTCTAAAACTCTTGAAGTCCGTTTTGTATTTAAATCTTCTCAAATTACTGAGAAGAATTCTTGGTTTTGGGCTCCAGTTAAAGGTAAATAATTGAGAATGTGAATTCAGGTTAGTGTTTTGGGTTAATTTTCTTTATTTGAAGCCTGGTTTATTTTAGACTTGGTTTAATTTTGGCCATGTTTTCTTTCCACCCGGAATGAGTACTTAGTGTAAAACTTTTGTTGCAATTTCAGTGAAAATTCTGCGGGAACACTGAAGATTGGGTTTGGTATTTTATTTTATTATTATTATTTTTTTAACGTTTATTTATTTTTGAGACAGGGAGAGACAGAGCATGAACGGGGGAGGGTCAGAGAGAGGGAGACACAGAATCTGAAACAGGCTCCAGGCTCCCAGCGGTCAGCACAGAGCCCGACGCGGGGCTCAAACTCACGGACTGTGAAATCATGACCTGAGCCGAAGTCAGCCGCTTAACCGACTGAGCATCACTGTAGCATTGTTTACAATATGAAACGAATCTGAGATCATTTAGAGATCTGGTAACATGGCCAAGTAAATTATGGCATATTGCGTAGGTTAATGAAGAGCTATAAGTCAACTATGAATATTACACAGCAACATGGAAATATGCAAGAATGCTTACTAAACATTTTAAGATAAAAAATGCAGAACATTTCACAACTGGGTGAAAATAAATATAAATGTATAGGAAATGGATAGATTGCACAGAAATACAAAGACAAGCATATTAGGGCTGTGGGTACACTGACAAAAATTTCCTTTCATTCTATATTATACATCTGTAAAAACTATTTAATTTTGCAAAAAAAAGTCAAAATTATAAGATGATGAGAGTGTCACTGGAGAGGTTCATGATGATCTCTTTCTGGACACTTTTGGGTAACATTTTCTTTACACTGGAATTATTTGGTTTTGGCAACATTCTTCTAGAATAAACACCCAGTTCTTATTCTTCTCAAAATTATTTTCAGGATACTCTGTGTATTAAAATTTTCTAAGTTTGTGGTAAAAACTCTCTTAAGAGCTGTCTCTGATTAGAGCATAACGTTGTGTGATGTAATGTCTGGCACGCTGATCTAAAACTAGGGTCCAAAGCTCTAGTCATTGCTCTGCCACTGACCAACACAATGAGCTTGGCAAAGATACTTAACATCTGTGGACATTGTGCCTTCATGTGCCTGATGACCTCCTCAGACAATGATCGCTCAACTCCTCTTTCACATTATAGTAAATAATCTTTGAATATAAATTGTAATTTCAAATTTACATCTCCAAGTTCTATGCTTGGTCAGACAACATATTTGAGTTCTAAAACTAGTCTTGATTTTTCTTGACAAGCTTAGTGGAGTACTAACTCTGGGAAGATTTTCCTAAAAAAGTCTGACTAAAATCCCAACATTTCTGATATTTCACCTTTATATTTGATACTTTGGTGGGGTGCCTGGGTGGCTCAGTCGGTTGAGCGTCCGACTTCGGCTCAGGTCATGATCTTGCGGTCTGTGAATTCGAGCCCCACATCGGGCTCTGTGCTGACAGCTCAGAGCCTGGAGCCTGTTTCGGATTCTGTGTCCCCCTCTCTCTCTGCCGTCTCCTGATCATGCTCTGTCTCTCTCTGTCAAGAATAAAATAAACATTAAAAAAAATTATACTTGATACTTTGGGGAAGTTTAATTTTTGGCATTCACAGAAAGGGCTTCCTGTGTTCTGGTGTTTGTACCAACCTGATCTCCAGTGAGATGGTTCTCAAGTTTAAATATGCATCAAAGAATCCTGGAGGGCTTGTTAAAATATAGATTATCAGGCCCGTGATTCATTTTGTGATTCAGAAACTCTAGGGTCAGACTTGAAATCCTGCATTTCTAATAAGTTCCAGATGATGGTAATTACACCCGTCTGGGGACCAGTTTGACCACCACTGCTGTGAAGAAACACTTGTGCAGCAACACAAGGAGGCACATAGAAGAACAGACATACTGTACTTGTGGCACTAGTAGGGAATGCAAAGTAGTAGGACCCCAAGAAAACAGCTATCAGTAAGTGAACGGCCAAGACTGGTCATCCTATGGAATGTTATACAGCAGGAAAAAGGGTGGTAGACGTAGTCGTGCCATTGGGTAGTGGTTAACAGTGTTAGCTCTGATTGTGTTTGAAACACAATTTCAATCAGATTGTGTTTGAAAACTGTGCTTCAACAGTGAGGACAATGGAGAATCTGCATTATGATTTTAATTTCACACGTTACAATCATTTTATTTATTGGTAAAATAACTTTTTAAAGGGAAGAATACCTTTGGCTATGCTCCTAATTTAAAGCAGATATGCACTTGTTGCATTAATTAGAACCAGATCAGTGAAGTCAGAGGCAGTGGGCATATCATCACGAGGTCAGGGGTGGCAGTTTGTACAATAAATATTCTGACACACATGTATTTTTTTTTTTTAAATAAGCATTCATGATCTCAAGGTTATAAGTCAAAGTCCTTGGCTTTATTAAAGTTCTTTGCCTCTCATGACAAACAGAATAGTAACTTGAAAATGCATGCTGTCAAGATGCAAAATAATTACAGCTTTATTTGACCTTTATGAGAACTGGTATTTAAATATTTACTAACCTTCTCTCTTACCTATCAAGACGAAGGCTAGTTGCTAATTCATTCCATTCCATTTAGGAAGCACTTTCATCTAAAGGCTCCTGTTATAGAAGCTGATGACTTCTTGTCTCAACTTCATTTTGGTTGAGGGTCATCTAAAATATTTGGGGGTATGATTTTTAACTCTACATTGATGACAAGCTGTGTGATTGTGGAAGGGTTTTGTTTGTTTTCTGCTTCTCTGAGCTTCCATTTTCCCCATCTGTGAAATAACAATAGTAGTACCCACTTCAAAAGTCCGTGAGGATTAAATTAGATAATATGTGTTCAATACTTGATACAATATTTGGCACACAGCCTCTAGGGCACAGTGGGTGAAAAAAGTCAAGTTGTAGAAGAATGTATACAGTAAGACACCATATATGTAAAAAATGCTCCAAACAATTCTGAATGCTTTTCACAGGTACATATACATACATGTAAATGCAAAGAATTAGATCTAGAAGAATATATTGCAAACTGATATTAGTACTTACCTCTGTAGAGTGGAGGAAGGGACTGAATGAATTGGGAACTTTTGCTTTACCAGTAATGTTATTTTTATTTTTACATGATGGATTTATTTAGTAATACTTGTGCTTGCTGACTGTACTTATTAAGGCCACCAATGTGTCTTCTCTCGGAGAAAGCCACCTCGTGGGTTGATTAAGGATTTCAAAAATAAATAACATTTTGAAGTCAAAAGTGAAAAAAGCAAAGAATTGTTACATATGAATACATTCTGACCTTAATAAAACTGAAATTTTGTTCTTTTTTTTTTATTCTGGGTAATAATTCAGACTGTTAACATTTAATTATTTATTTTAATCGTTAATAAGAGACACCAGCCTGATTGTAAATTTGTTTCGACTTCTGCCATTTTTTTCTTTCCTTTAAAACTTTTTGATTTTTTTTAATTTCTAAAAAGTACATTTTCCCTTCCCCAGGTAAGTTGCTTGCTATTAATAGTTTGGCAGAAGTGACATAATATTGTTTTCCTTTTGTACTGTGTTTATTCATAGCCAGGATCAATCTGCATAAATCAACACTGTCTCTTTTACAACTTTTTAATAGTTTATGTCAATTTGTTAAATTATGAAAGACACCTTTGGTCTACTAGCTCCACCAATGAATTATGCATCAATCAGCTTTCATCTTGTTAGTTAATATTTAAAGATATATTAGAGAATTCTCAGTTACAGTCCATAGACCTGCAACTGAAGTTGCTTTCTTCTTTATCCAGGCAGAAGAACAGACTTTATGCTGATGAAAAATATTATATGTCTGAGAATCACAGTAGATAGAACGTTGATCAGGCAAATAGTTTCTGGGGAGCAGCTAAGAGGTGGGAGAGGCTATGCAGAGATTGGGGAACTTTACAAGAGCGGGCCCAAGCTTTAGTTTGTCTCAGAATCACCAAAAGACTCTTAAAATGCAGATTCTTGGATGCCACTCCCAGACAAGATGGGTCAGGTGTTCTGATTCAGGTAGATGGTGGGCCATGCATTGCTGGGTCGTCACTGGTACTTATCTGATGCTGCTAAATGTCCTAAGTGGATACTTTTTCTTCATCTGCCCAGAGATTAGGAAACAAAAGGATAAAATATCAGGGGAAGGAAATCTGGATAACTGGGTACTGACAGACTTTGGAATGGGTAGTTAAAATATCTCTGGGTTAAGAATCTTTGTGCATCCTTGAAAAATGAAATAAAGAACAGGGCAAGTAAGTCTATAGACTGAATATTTATTTTCTTACATCCTCACACGAAGCATTGGGTCCCCTTTAGGACCTGCAGCCCTTCCTGTACTCAATGAGGTGACCTTTTTTCCATTCTGCTTTGCAGCAGAATGTACCTGGGCTGAGCCTCAGGAACTCAAGCTTATGCATCCTTCTGGGTGATAGCTATTTTATTTTATTTTATTTTATTTTATTTTATTTACTTTATTAAAAATTTTTTTAATGTTTATATTTATTTTTGAGAGAGATAGAGAGATACAGAGTGAGCGGGGGCTGGGGGCTGGCAGAGACAGAAGGAGACACAGAATCCGAAGCAGGCTCCAGGCTCTGAGCTGTCAGCAGAGAGCCCGACACGGGGCTTGAACTTAAAACTGCGAGATCATGACTGACCGAAGTCAGATGCTTAACCTGGACTGGCTGCCATGTCCTAATCTATTGAACCTCTGAATATATTACTTTACATGGCAAAAGGAAATTAAGGTTGCAGATGGAATTAAGGTTGCTCCCTTAATGGCAGCCTTACAATAGGAAGATTTTCCTGGATTACCCATGTGGATCCAACATAATCACAAGGGAACTTGAAAGTAGAAGAGATCAGAGTGACGCAATGTGAGAAGGACTCAGCTCACCATTACTGGCTTTGAAGGCAGAGGAAAGGGAACACTAGCCAAGGCATGTGGGAAGATTCTAGAAGCTGAAAAAGGCAAGGGAATGGATTCTCCCCTAGAACCTTTGGACGGGAAACACAACCCTGCTGACATCTTGGTTTTAACCCCGTGAGATCCTTATCAGACTCCTGCCCTACAGAACTGTAAGATAATAAATTTGTGTTGGTTTAGGCCATTAGGTGTGTGATAATTTGTTACAGCAGCAACAGGATACTAATATATTAGGTGAGTCCACTTGGGGTCATAGCACCTTAATCTAAAACAATGTTGTTGTTTTTTTCCCATGAGAACATTAGTCATTACAGAAGACAAAAGATATCTGGAGGCAGTGGGAGGACTAGTGATGTTCCTCAAATCCCAATTTATAAGCTAGGAGTGCATATACAAAGACCTTTCTCCATGGTAGTTACCCTGACCTGCTCCCTGGGCTGTGATTTTCCTCCCAGCTGCCAAGCACTCACCAATGCATTTTACCCGTCACTTCTGTGGTCACCTGTAATTCCAATCCCCCTCCGCCTCCACCACCAGCAGCCTTCTGCACGCACCCAGTGCAGTGTTTCTGCACCAACACCAGAAATTCTGCAGGACTCCTTCCCACAGAGAAAAAAGAAGGTTCCTCCCCCTTGTAACATGGTAGGTTAGGTCTGGTGAGGTCAGACGTAGGGAGAAAAGAACTTGAAAATCACCATTTTAACCCTATTGACCCCCATGATAAACCTCCAGGTTTGGTCTTTGCTTGGTTAGGCCACTTAGAAAAGTAAGTTCCACATTTATAGAAGTATTGGTTCTAGTGTTTCTGCAGGAGCTTTGATTTTTTAAAAAAAAATCTAGAATCTCTTTTCCTTTGGAAAAATTCAGGCCACAATCAAGGTATACCTTTGGCCCCTCTCTGCCCCACTGTACTCCCTTCTTCCTTCCTTCTCAGAGAAACTGAACACATTGGTGCAGGTGGGATGTTAGTGGATTATAGCGAGTGGGGGATCTTTTCCCCTGAACTCGCCAGCCATGCTACCTGGCTTCCTCTACTTTCTCCCCATGGCTGTTCTCCTGAGATTGTTGACACCAGATTCACATTTACCAAGGAGGTTATTTACATGTCTGGAGTGAGACAGGGTCTCCCTCCAGGTCTGCCTGTCCTAGTAAATGCACAGGTACAACGGCTCTCGAACGGCATTTCTGTTAGAATGAAAATTCTGGCATTCTGTCGTCAAAGATGGGACATGGGTCGCCTGTCTTTTCACAGCACCCAGGCATTGTGTCTACTGTGAGCCCTCTGTGGATGATGACAACTGACAAGCTGACTCCCTCTGCAGAGGTCAGATGGCTCATATCTGTTTGGTGACAGCTTGGGTTGTTTTTTTTTTTTTTTTCTTGCCTTCTAGGAAACAGCACAGAGGGACCTGCTACTGAGCCTGTGTCCCTTTGTTCCTTTTCTCCAATGAGCCTCCAGCCCCAGGGGCTGCTGTGAGGATGGTGCCTCTGGGCCACGGAAGCTGAGGAGCTGAGAGCAAGGAGCTCAGAGGAGAGCACATCCCTTCCCTGCATGGTGCTCAGGGCTCCATCCCTGCTCCTCTGTGCTGGCCTGTCTCATTCGGGGGACTGTGCTTCAGAGACCAGCAGCCATGTCTCGAGACCATGAGAAAAGCTGAGTGCCTGACCAGTGGTAGCCTGGACTGGCTGCCTTGTGCAGCAGCCACTGTCCCCATAGAGGGGTTGGAAGGATCCACCTGACCTAAAGCAAACAAGGCTAGACTATCCTGAGTTTTAACCCGGAAGAGATCAGAGCTTCTCTGGAACATAAATTACCCAAGTGAGAAGGCCCAGATGAAGGAGTGGCCTTAGAGCAACTCCTTCTGGGTCTCCTTTGGGATCCTTGCAACCTGTATTACGCTGACAGCCTCCAGCAGACCACAGGGCGTTGCGAAGCAGCATGTTTTTCTTTTCCTGTTTTTTCCTACTCAGTGGAGAGAAAGACGGCCCTGTGCATTGCTGTTCCCTCAGCCTCCAGCATGCAGCCTGTCGTAGTAGTGGGGCACAGCAAACGTTTAAGGAAAACGTTTGTTCTTTAACAAACAAACCTGAGGTTTTGTGCTGTGAGCTGCCAGAAGGTACAGCAGCAGGGAAGGAGTGGGGGAGGGGTGCATACAAAGAGGTAGGAAGGGCTCTTTATAAAGTTTCTTCTCGGACTCGTACCAGCCCGTTGTTTTCTTGTTCCGCTAGGCAAGTCTCTTGTTTCCTCATGGCTTTAATCAGTAACTGATTCAATGCCTCTCTAGTCCGTTGAGGCTGCTTTATATAATGGTGAGCACTTGGCTTTGCAAGGCTCCAGGGGTGCCCTACCCGTCAGAGGCATGCAGGTGTCATGTAGTATTTGTTTTCAGCAGGTGGCAGGAACATCTTGAAGAAAGGAATCCTTTTCCTGATTTAGACAGGAACCGGGCTGAGGATCTGGGGCCAAGACACTCCTGTCCTGACCAGAGCCACCCAGAGCCTCTTGGCTGGACTGACCTGGGCTTAGATTCTCACCTCTAGAGCAGTCAGGGTCAGGCCACATCACCCAGAAGTGATACCTATTGGCTTCTTGTCCCTTCCCTGCCATCCCAACAGGCCACACAGACCTCTGGCCTCTTGTAACCCTGGACTCTTGGCCACTTGACATTTTCTACTAACCATATAGATATAATTTTTCTTCTCTTTGAACAATCTTTTTAAAAAAATTTTTTTAACGTTTTATTTATTTTTGAGACAGGGAGAGACAGAGCATAAACAGGGGAGGGTCAGAGAGAGAGGGAGACACAGAATCTGAAACAGGCTCCAGGCTCTGAGCTGTCAGCACAGAGCCCGACGCGGGGCTCGAACTCATGGACCGCGAGATCATGACCTGAGCCAAAGTCGGCCGCCCAACCGACTGAGCCACCCAGGCGCCCCTCTTTGAACAATCTTGAAATGCGAGGACACAGTCATAAATTCATATAGGCTTTTTAAAGCATAAATATAATATAGTTGTTTACAGTATGAGCTTTGAGACAGACGTGAGTGAGGACTCCAGCTGTACAACCTTAAGCGAGTCCTGCAATCACATTTTATGGGTTGACCAATCCATTCATTCCTTTAATTAGTTATTTCCTCAAAAATATTTATTGAGTCCTTATCCTGTGCCATACATTGGGTAGTCCTTGTCTCTGCTCTCACGGAACTTGAAAGTCCCTGGAGGAAGGCAGATATTAAACAGACACTGATGCTGATCATTATGCACAACATTGGTCAGTCTGTGAAGGGACTACAGGGAGCAGCATGGATGTACAACAGGAAGGCTAGATGATTCTGGTGAGGAAAGGAGGGCCGAGTCTTGGAGAATGAAAAGGAATGAACCTGGCAAATATGAGGAAGCATTCCAGCTGGAGAGGGCTGCATGGACAAAGATCCTGGGGCAGGACATTCTGTGAGAGACCAGTGTAGTTGGATATGAAGTAATGGGCAAGAGAAGCTGGTGTGGAGACGAGGCTGGAGGTTGGGGGGCTGATCATGCCTGGATTTACACAGGTGATGAGAACCTTGCACTTTGACCTGAGAGTACCGAAAGATTTTAAGCAGGTGGGGGACATGATCAAACCTAGTTTTAATGTTTGATAAAGCCTTGGCTCTGTCTAATGTGAGGAAGCTAAACTAGGATGGCGGCAAGAATCAATCGAGACAGGAAAAGACCCAAGGGGTGTTAGGTTACCCTGTGGTTTCACAGAACAACCAGTTAATTTCAGAGCTCCATTCCCTCTCCTTGGGACCTGTTTACTCCGTAGCTCCTCTCTGTTCTCTGCAATGCAGGCTGCCAGGAATTTTCTCTTTCTCCTCTGGATGTCCTCGGTGTTCTACTGGGACTCTACACCCCACCACTATGCCAATGAATTATTAAAAGCAATTTGTTTTCCAAGAGATGGTATTTGGTATCAATGCAGGTTTTTGTGGGGTACAAGGAAGCCGGACCAGTGCCCACAGCTCACTAGCTATGGGTCCCAGGGCCCTGGACAATGACAGCAGTTTGAAAAATCACGGCTCTGTCTCTGAATGGGAGGCGGAGGCAGCTGACTCACCTGCCCAGTGCATCATCATGCTGCCAGAAGCTGCATCAGGGCCCGCTGCCGACACTGTGTCGCACCCCTGCCCCAGGCAGCTACCAGGGGGGCTCACTCTTCACACTTGCCCGGGGTGGTTCAGAAAGGCCAGCAGTGTTTTCCTCAGGAACCTGAGATCATTTATGTACTCATTCGAAGTGGGAGACTGGGAGTGCCCAGGAGAGACAGAGCTCACATCAGGAGCTGTGGGGGGGCCCTTGGCCACCTCCTTCGGGGTCAGCTTACTTCTCCCACCGCCCTCTGTCCCCACCCCCAATGGCTCCTTGATTTCTTCTGCTGTCCATTCTCTGCCGGCCAACTAGGAGAACTGCTCATGACATTCAGAAAAGACAAATCTCCCAGTTCCCTCCAGGGATCAAGGCCACCCTAAATAAAGTTACTTGTCCTGCCAGTGTCTTTGATCCCCTTTTCACTTCCTGTTTAGGGTTGCTGGCAGGACCACCCAAGGTCTATTGATTTTGTTTGTGTTCATTGTTCCTCGTAACTGAGCATTCTTAAGTATCCCTGGATAGAGATCAGCTGAATAACAAAAGAGAGGGAGAGACAGAGAGAGACTTCAAGATGTTAAGAAATTTTTGGGATCATTTTTTTAAAAAACCATGGGTGTCCTGAAAAGGGAAGGGAACCAAAGGAGATATTAGAGATGTCCCACTATATGTGGTGCCGGATGCAGAGACCTTTGTCGTGTGGCTTCTGTGTGAGCCCCAAGGCTACTGTCTTCCCAGGGTAGTGTGTTTATGGCTGCCTGGGGTCAGGTATGCCCACAACGGATACCCAGGGGGTCCTTGGGCACTGAAATCTTGGTTCAGCACCGGGGGCTTCTGAGCAGTCGTCACCACCACAACTGCCAGCTTCCTCAGAGAGGAAAGAGGATCCAGTAAAAATAGCTAACGCTTACATAACTCTTATCATGTGCCATGTATTAACTTTGAGTTAAGAGATGTAATCTTTTTTTTTTTTTTAATTTTTTTTTGTTAACGTTTTATTTATTTTTGAGACAGGGAGAGACAGAGCATGAACAGGGGAGGGTCAGAGAGAGGGAGACACAGAAACTGAAACAGGCTCCAGGCTCTGAGCTGTCAGCACAGAGCCCGACGCGGGGCTCGAACTCACGGACCGCGAGATTGTGACCTGAGCCGAAGTCGGCTGCTTAACCGACTGAGCCACCCAGGCGCCCCATTAAGAGATGTAATCTTATGAGGTAACTATTGTTAACACTTCCATTTCCCAGATGGGGAAACTGAGGCACAGAGAAGTAACTTGTCTCAGGCAGACTGGCTCTGGAGCCCTGGCCACACCGGCTTGCCTCTGGGTAGTAGTGCCTGACGAACTCCTGGTCAGATCCTGCCTTTCTCAGCTGCTCCCAGCCGGAGACCCTGAGGCCCTCCCTCATGGTGGAGTCTCAGCCCGGTTCATTTCCTAAGCGTGGCCTGACCAGGAATGTCCACATCCTCAGTATAAAAGCCGGGAAGAGTATTATTAACGTTAGTAAGAAAGGCAATTGTGACTAAAGTTTATGGAGCACTTTGTATGTAGCAGGCATTTTACTACGCTCTTAATAACAAATCCTCATCGCGGACGTACAAGACAGGTTTTGTTACCATCCCCATTTTCAGGGTAGGAAAGTGAGGCGTAAGGAAGAGAAATGACTTGTCTGTGGCCGTGGGACTGGTGGGTGGTAGGGCCTGACTCTGAAGCCGATGTGTTGCATCTTCGTGCAACGCTGCCCATGGCTTTCTACCGCAGGGGGCAGTCACCTCTGTGTGTCAGGCTGGGGCAGGTCTTGGGCAGCAGGGTCTCCTGAACAGAGCCAGACAGACGGGAGATTAAATTCCTTCTGTATCAGTACTTGTATGTCATGGAAGTGTTACCTAACCTCTTGGAACGTCAGTTTCTTCTTCTGTAACCTACGTCTAATTCCACCTTCCTCCCGCTGGGTTTTTTGAGATCAAAAGAGGTAAACGCTGGATTTCCTAAATTTTAGGCATTCATGTACCGCCTTTATGATTTTTGACATTATTTCGGGTTTTCCATAAGTGGACTGAAAGAAAAATAAATATTAAAAGATGGTATCACTGCTATAAATGGAAAGCCACACAGAGAAGAAAACTAAAAATTCATAATTCCTGGGGTGCCTAGATGGCTCAGTCAGTTAAGCGCCTGACTTCAGCTCAGGTCATGATCTCACGGTTCATGAGTTCGAGCCCTGAATTGGGCTCTCTGCTGTCAGCACAAAGCGGGCTTCAGATCCTCTGCTCCCCTCCCCCACCTTTCTCCTGCCCCTCCATCGCTCACACTATCTTTTTCTCTCAAAAATAAATAAACATTAAAAAAAATACTGAAAAAATTCCTAATTCCTAACATAGGGAAAAATTGTGTGTGTGTGCTTTACAAATGATCTGTACAATCAGCAGTATGTATGCCATATAACTATACTAATACCAAAATATTGTTTATAAAGTGCACACAGGTAGGGCATAGCACACAGGAAGTGGTCAATAAATGGCAGCCCTTCTTCTCCTGCCCTTCTTTCTCCCCATGCTTTCTCCCCATCCTTTCTGTGCCCATTCTTGTTCCTGCCCCTGCCACGCTGCCTCAGTCTGTACCACTGTACCTCTGTCCTTGCTGCTGGACCTTGCACTACATTGTGCTAGGCTGAAGTGCCATGTGGTGAGACTGTTAACTACAGGTGAGGCATAATGAAGTCCAGGAGCTAGAAAAATCACAGATATCAGAGCATGCGACATCAAGCCTCTCCACTTTTGGAAAGGGTACAAATTTGTGTATGGGAGAAATGTACTTAATGAAAAGAGACTGGGGAATAGCAGGAAATTAAAAATCACATCAGGAATAGGATAAGAATCCCACTGCTCTTTGCCAAAGCCTTCAGTAAACAGCAGCTGCATAGAAGAAAGGTGGATAATTTGAAAAAGGAACTTAGTTCCTTCCTATGGTGTCTTTAATATTGCCAATTGTACGCAAAACCTGTGGGGGGCTGCAGCCGGAACTGAGGGCATAGTAATTCTTCCTGCAAGGCGAAAAGAAGCAATATAGGCCAGATTGCTTCAGCAAGGTTCTCCAATTATTTTGGTGGCTTACCGATGTTTTGGGGGGACGGGGATTAGAAACACTGGCACAGAAGCGGGAGGCCAGAGCTCTGGCTTTTAATAAACTGGATTCTAGCCTGGTCTATGCTTTTACAAAGTATGTGATCTTATGCCAATTCCTACAACTTAAATAGTTTTTAAATTTTTAAAATAGAGGTAACAATAACCGTCCTGCTAATCTCATTGGTATTTGGAAAGGTCAAATTAGATAAGGTATGTGAGAGTTCTTGGTAAACTGAAAAAAATCACATCTGCATTTTTATTGTAAGAGCTATAACCTTGGTTGATCTGGATGCCATGTTATCAAGGACAAGTGTAAGCAGTGGCTTCCAAGAGCACAGTTACGTTAATTCTTAAATTTATTTCTCATTAAAGCTCTTCTTCCAATAGCATATCTAGCTTTGGGAAACTGGGTTGTGTGAGTTGGTGTTGATAAACTTGTATTGAAATTCTGAAAATGCCATATCAGGGGCGCCTGGGTGGCTCAGTCGATTAAGCGTCCGACTTCAGCTCAGGTCACGATCTCGCGGTCCGGGAGTTCAAGCCCCGTGTCAGGCTCTGGGCTGATGGCTCAGAGCCTGGAGCCTGCTTCCGATTCTGTGTCTCCCACTCTCTCTGCCCCTCCCCCGTTCATGCTGTCTCTCTCTGTCTCAAAAATAAATAAACGTTAAAAAAAAATTAAAAAATAAAAATAAATTAAAAAAAATGAAAATGCCATATCATGAAACAAATGGAAAAATCTCCTCTGGAACCTTTCATCCCATATTTGGCATGAGGAAGATACTCACAATTACTAAAAAGGACATAAAACCCAAAAGGTTAAACTGATCTCACCTATGGTTAGATTGGGCAACAAAGAAAGTAACAGTGTCATGCATGAGACTTTAGGGCTTGGGATCCTGAATGAGTTACAGATAAATTCAGTCCAGAATCAGGGCCTGGACATAAGATTCAACTAATTTCAGGAAATTCAATTCTCACGGTTTGAATGGGTTAGCCACCTGTATTACAACAGTTTTTCCTCCCCTGCAATTAGTTACAACCCTGCATCTTAAGGGGCTTACCATTAAACTGGAACATTCTTTGTAAGAACATGAAAGCTCTGCAGGGAGAAAAGTTTTGATAATGAGATGCTGACATCACCCACTCTTGAGGCAGGATATTTCAGTCAGTGGCATCTCTCTAACCAGGATAGCAAAATGTGCAATTTTAAGTTGAGAAAAAGAATGGCACAGATTCCTTGCTAAGTCCCAAAGTATTGGGACACAGGAAAGGATTTTCCAGCCCACAGATGTTTTGCAACTCCTAGATGGAATCATCGTCAGGTGAGATGCAGGACTGGCAGCTGTCTTTGGGCATGGGAGCAGGGCTGATAGCTGCTTGCCACAAAACACTTCATACAGTGCTGGAAATGCATTTGCCCATTCAGTTAGCCTACAAGTCGTTCAATGTCTATATACCAGGCACTTGGCTAGCCTTTATAGGGGTATAATTTTCACGAGATACTACTTCTGTTTTCAAGAAGTTTAGAGGCCATGTATTCTCCCTCTGGGTTGCTTTTTAATAGTCTTAAGCATACAAGCATTTTTTTTTAAATTAAGATGAAATCCACCTAACATCAAACCATTTTAAAGTGAAAAATCCAGTATTATTTAATACATACACAATATTGTGCAACCACTACCTCTGTAATATTCCAAAACATTTTTGTGCTTCCAAAACAAAATTGCACGCGCATCACCAGTCATTCACCAGCTCCTCCTCGCCCCAGCCCTAGGCAACCTCTGAGCTGCTTTCTGTCTCTATGGATTTACCTGTTCCAAATATTCATATAAATGCAATCATACACCATGTGACATTTTGTGTCTGGCTTTACTGGCTTAGCCTCATGTTTTTAAGATTCATCCATGTTACCATAGCCTGCATCAGTACTTCATTCCTTTTTAAGGCTGAGTAATATTCCATTGTGTGTATATAACAATTTGTTTTTTCATTCATCTCTCAATGAACACTCAGGTGTTTCTCCCTTTTGTCTATTGTGAATATAAACCTTCTTGTTCAATTATTTGTATGAGCAGTCATTTTCAGTTCTTTTGGGCATATACCTAGGAGCGGAATTGCTGGGTCACATTTTTAACTGTATGTTCAACTTGTTGAGGAGGTGCCAGGTGATCTCCCACAGCAGCTGCACCATTTTATATTCCCAGAAGGAATGAATGAGGGTTCCAGTTCTCCACATCCTCAACAACACTTGTTATTCTTGTTGTTTTCCACATTTTTGATTATTGCTCTCTTAGTAGATGTGAGGTCGTATCTCATTGTGGATTTGATGTCCTTAATGGCTAATGATGTTGGCCATCTTTTCATGTGACCTTAAGTATTTTTACAAGGTAGCTAAGATACCTATGAGCAATAATGCCTGGTCAGTGAAAGACATTATCACTTTTGTCCCTTAGAGGGAGTGGGGCCTGAGCTCATGGAAAAGAGAACTAGCAAATGTTGATAGGAGGTTCAGGAGGAGGAGCAGGAGGGAGGGGAGGGCAGGCCTGGGGAACAGCCTGAGTTTGGGGAAGGGGATCAGTTGTGTAAGAGTGTTTGGAAGAGGAAACACCTAGGCAACCAGGGGGTGGATCGAGGGCTCTGTGTATTGGTGAGGTTGGAAGGAGGGCAAAATTAAGTTGGGTGATCCCAGAGAGAAAAGTGGAGATCGTCAGAACCAGCCTCCCTATTTCACAATTTCTCTAAGAGCAGCTACTCCACTGAGGAAGATATGATCTCCCTGCTCAAGGAGGAGGAGAGCTATGCACTGGTCTTTAGGAAAACTACACCATGGAGCATGAGTGAACAGCAACCTTCACTGGAGATAAGAGAAGTGAAGTGCTTTCAGAAAATCAAGTGTTCTCTCCAGACTATGAAGTGGTGCAAACCTTGTCTTTAAAAATCACAATTTTGGGGTGTGTAGAGTGAACTAATTTTTTCAGGATTGTTTTCAAATGAAGGATTCTTGGCTACAGCTTTGGAATGTATAATGTTTTTTTCATATTTGACTGCCATCTCACACTTAGCAAAAAACCCAGTCTCATTAAGAGAGTTGTTTTGGAGCTAATTTCCAGAAACAGAATTTAAACTTTCTTTTTTCTTTAGGTTTATTTATTTACTTTGAGAGAGAGAGAGCCCACACGTGAGTGGAGGCGGGGCAGAGAGAGAGTCCCAAGTAGGGTCTGCACTGTCAGCTCAGAGGTTGATGTGGGGCTCCATCTCCCAAATAGAGATCAGACCTGAGCTGAAATCAGGAGTCAGTTGCTCACCCAGGTGCCCTGAATTTAATTTTTCTCAAGGGATACTTCCACTCAATGGATGATACTACTGAGACTTGACCTGGGAGGGACGGACTTACCCTGTACTGTATTCTCACTCCTCCCTGCCTCTCCTTTACAGGAGAGCCACACTGAACGCTGTGGATAATGGCTGTCACAATTGGGATACCTGTCTTCCGTGGCTGGTTTCCATCTCCATCACTCTGCTGCAACTGCTCTCCCAAAAGGGAATGATGTCTTCTTATTTGCCAGATCCAGTAGCCTTTTGTTACTCCTTACTTAACCTGTTTAACCTAGTGACTGTTTATTGATCACTTTCCGTATAGCCTGCATGTTGCCAAGCACTTTATGTATTTGTAGTGTGGTTGCAAATTTGACTCACTGTATAACTTGGATGTGTAAAGAAAAATATCCTTATTTTGACTCTAAGAAAAGATAAAATTATTTTTTTCTCTTCTTCTCAAGCTCCAATCCATTGGGGAAAATTATTTAACTGTCCAATCCAATCCCAAGCTTAGTCTAATCCTATAAATTAAATTGCTCCCTTAGGTAGCATTGGGTCTGTATTGGATAAAAATACTCAACTTCTCATAAAGCTTCCCTCCCTCACTGCTTTTTCCCCCTAAAATGTGGTTTAGGGATATGCAGGGAGGGGCAGCTTTCCACCACCCTAGGGCAACATGGAAGAACCAGGGGGGCTCTTAGGGGTGATGTCCTTTTCTCTTCTGGTGTCTAGACCAATGTCTCTTGTCCTGGGTACTGCTTACTCTGCTGAAAAAGATGGCTAAAGTTGGTGTCTGTTCTTCCTTGTTCTGGGCAGACTGTGGTCCTGCTCCTTGGATGACTTAGCTTCCCCTAAGGATCTAGTTGTAATCCTCATTCGGCACCAGCTCAGGGGGTCTGCTTTGGAGTCTTCCACCACTGTCATGGTGGTGAATAGTTGTCTGAATAGCTTCCAAGTCAGACGCTCAGCTATAGTGGAAACCTGCCAAACCAACATGGAAACACAGGATGGCTGGGGAAAGCCAAGTCTTTTCCTTAGTATTACCTTCATTTATCTGATGTTCTTCCCCACTCTCAGAGGAGAGGAGCGGTGAAGTGTGCATCTCCACGCTTTGCTCTGCTACTTCCCACTAGTTTCCTCTTCCCACAGTCCTTTGGGGCTGGATGGAGTTGACTGCCTCCCTGTCTTGTTCTAATGTGGACATCGTTTATATAAAATGCTAAGGTCTAGCCCTGAACCTGCTCACAGGTCTACTGTCATACTGCAGAATCCTACTTTTGAACATCAGAGGTTGAATGTTATCTCAGTCTTTCTTTTGCCTTCTGTCACAAATCCTCCTCTGTAACAAATCCCAATCAGTCACATGCCTTGGGCACCCTAAGGTCTTGCCACTAAAAGCGTGGTCTACACAGCAGCAGCAGCATCTCCAGCCAAACTTTTTAGGAGTGTTGAATCTAGCCTAGGCTGGCTCCTCCCAGTTCTACTGAAGCAGAACTTGCATTTTAACACAATCAAGCGGTAAGTTGAACTGAAAAGAAGCAGTGGACTAAGACAAAGGTCAGGTAACCAAAGAGAAAAGAGAAAAACATCTTACTACATTCAAAACATCTTGCCCGCTGTGTATATATCATTTAATCTCATTTAAGCTCAACATCTCATCTCATCTCATTGACTATCTCATTTAATCACAAGAGGCCTGTGAAGTGGATATAATTGTCTCCATTTATAACTGAGCAAACAGGCTCAGGAAAGTTAAAGGAAGAGCTGATGATCTCATAGCAATGGGCCAGAGAGCTGGATTTGAGCCTGGATGGTCTGACTCCGAAGCTCCTGTTCTTTACCAGCCCAAGCTATCGTGTTGAATTTGTGTCCATACTCTTCCTCAAGTACTTTCCTTCCTTGTGACTAAACACTATCTCATATCTTACCCCTGTGTGTTTTCCTCTGTCTGCTTGAGGATTTCCTGGCTATTTGTCTTTGGTGTCTAGGTTTTCTTGGAACTGAACTGTTTGCCTGGATTTCTGACCCATGCCTTCCTGTATGTCTAGGCTATATCCCTAATCTGTAAAAATTGATGTCTTTTTGTACCATTCTAAAGTGAATGCTGGACAATCCTCTATATTCTTGCTCTGCAATGGCATGGAGAGTATAATAAGGAAGATGGGTCTTCAGCTGGTCTTCAAAGGTGGGTTTTAGTTGCAAAGCGGACAGAGTATTACAGACGAAAACCTGTAAAATGGTTCAGCAGTAAGAATGTGCAGGCGATGTTGGGGAGATAATAACTTATTCCTTTATGCTTAGCTAGTACCTGATGTGATAACGCATTACTATGGATTTGCTTCCAGTGTTCTTCTTTACCCTTTATCACATGTCTGGCTGTTGATCCACATCCTGCCCAGAACTTCAGTTCCAGTGTATTCCTGGTTCTCAGAGTCCCAGCTTCTCACCTCTGAATCCACACTGCCTGAAGACTAGCCAAACCGTTACTTTTTTTGGATGTCTTCTCTTGTTCTGTTCTTTCAATTCTGATCATCCCCTACTCTGATTTGGGTTCATGTATTTGGTTATTTATGAGAATCTAGTATGTGATCTCTCCGTCTCCTGATTTTTCATCTCTAATCTGAACTACACCCAGTGAAACCCCTGGGACTAGTTCAGGGTGTCCACATTTCAAAAGTGGGTAAAATATATATTCACTTTCTGCTCTCAAGTTATCAGTTTTTCACTACCAAATATAAGGATAGAGCTCAATTCCTTAATGTAACACATTTAAGGTTTTCCCAAACCTAACTTCACTCATGTCTTATTATACCCCAGTATGGGCTCTCCTTTTAGACAGACTGGTTTGAACATTGTCCCCTCAACATTTTATGTGTGCGCCTGCTTATAAGACCCCCTTTTCTCCATTGGAATTCTCTCCTAGAATGCCCCTCCATTTATCTAAATCATACCCATCTTTTTAAGGTTCAATACAAGACTTACTTCTCCTAGTTATCCCACATCACAGATCCAGAAGATTGTTCAACATTAAGAGGCTAGGGCAGAGTTTCCTGGTCATGGCATTATTGACGTGTTGGGATAAATGATTCTTTGTTGTAGGGGACTGTCCTATACATTATGGGATGTTCAGCAGCATCCCTGACCTACTCGGTACATTCCAGTAGCATGGCCTCCCTCTATTGTGACAACCAAAAACACCTCAGACTTTGTCATATGTCCCCTGGGGGGAAGGAGACATTCAACAATGTCCCCATTGAGAACCCTTGGTCTAATGTAATGAAAAATTTGAACCAATGGGGCTGTCAATATTCGCAGAAAGGTTAGAGGGTAGGAGTTATTGTCTGAGACACAGAAATCATGTCACAGGATGTCTTCCATCCTATCTAGAATATTGACTTGGAGGACATAATTTTACAACTATATTCTGTATGAGGTTCAAAATTAATCTTTGTAGCTTTATCCCCTTTGTCTGGCTGTAACAGCCTTTAGAAAGAAAAAATGCATTTGATCTGTGCCTATGTCTAGCTGGTAGTTTCATTATCATGTTTTTTAAGCTTAAAAAATGGTCCTTCTTTTTGCTTGTGAAATTACTAAAATAAAAGGTAAAATGAATATGCACAATATTCCTTGGAGAATATCTCTTTAGTATGGAATTTTATTTAAAAAAATTTTTTTTAATGTTTTATTTATTTTCGAGACAGGGAGAGACAGAGCATGAACAGGGGAGGGTCAGAGAGAGGGAGACACAGAATCTGAAACAGGCTCCAGGCTCTGAGCTGTCAGCACGGAGCCCGACGCGGGGCTGGAACTCACGGACCGCGAGATCATGACCTGAGCCGAAGTCGGCCGCTCAACTGACTGAGCCACCTAGGCGCCCCTAGTATGGAATTTTAAAATTAAAAAAATGAGGAAGCTTAAACCAAGGTCTGTCTTTAGTATGTCTGTAATTCAGAGAGTCAGTAAAGAATGAAATTGAAACCTAACATATAGGTCTTTGCAGAGATGCTTTCCTAGTTCCCAACATTTATTTCAAGTACACATACTGCTGACTTAATCTGAACCTATTTCTGCGTCTATTTTTAATATTAAGAATCGACTTCAATGCCATTACTTTCAAAATCAAAATCCTTATTTTAAATTGGAATGGTTTTCTTCCTCAAGCTCGTGCAAAGCATTTGGAATATAGGAAATGAATGAGCAATTATTTGGACTGTACAGAAGCGTGTCCAGTTGGTTTACATCTCTGGAAGAAACACCATACGTAGAAATGGCAAAGTATTAGCAATAACAGTAAACAAGGCACCACCTGAACTGTAGGGGGTCTAGACCCTACAGCTGTGTGGGTAGATCTACTGCTCCACTAATACCTGTTCTTAGTCTTTGTTGTCTGGACTCTAAGAAGGCTAAGACTAGGAGGCATCATTTTGTAAATGAGAAAACTAGGGCCCAGAGGATTTGATAACTTGCTATCTTTTGCCCAATCCTGAACTAGAATGCAGTTCAATGACTTGGGGCCCAATGAGCCACACCTTCCAGTCTCTCCAAGACCTCTCAGCATCTTGGGTGTTTTGACGACCCTTTTAAGCCACCAAGACACCCTTCAACAAGGGACAGACAATGCTGCTCTTTTATATCTCGTACTTTCAACTGAGCCAGTGAATCGCTAGATGAGCTAAAGAAATAATTCCAAACAATTCCTTACTATTAGGGAAATTCCCATTCCCTAGTTCTCCTATTTCCTTTTTTAAAAAAAATGTTTATTTATTTATTTTGAGGGAAAGAGGGCATGTGCACAAGTGTCAGAGGGGCAGAGAGAGAGAAAGAGAGGGAGAGAGAGAATTCCAAGCAGGCTCCATGCTGTCAGCACAGAGCCCCACGTGGGGCTGCCTCCCATGAATCATAAGATCACTACCTGAGCTGAAATCAAGAGTCAGACATTCACCCGACTGAGCCACCCAGGTGACCCTAGTTCTCATATTTCTATTCATCCATTCTTTAGTGAGTGGATCTTTATTGAGATCTAGGGAGTCAGATTCAGCAGTGAACAAAAGAGAGAAATCCTCAGGATTTCAAGAAGGAACATCTGATTCCAAGGGGAAAAATATTGGGGAAGTAGCTTCTACCTTCTCTCTAGGACTTCTACTGGCTCCTCTGCAAGGGAGGCTACTGATGGTTGAGACTGGGGGATGGGTGTGAACCGTGCACCTCAGCTCCCTTCTCTCTTTCCAAAGCACCTCTTACTGCTCCTTCCTGTCGAGTGCTCTCCTGGGAGGTCGTGGTTCTGCGGTTTGGGGTTGGTAATTCAGTGCACGGGAGAAAGTGTTCAAAACCGAACTGTGATGGCAGACCCAAGCCCTCTTCCCCATACCGGTGATCAAGCTGATTGGTGATAGAGCTGGCATGTTACTCCTCCAACATTTTGCTGCATCTTTTTCCTACTTGGTTCAAAAGTCAGGGAAGAAAAAGGGGTGATTAGTCATCAGCCTCAAACTTTCTGTCAACTCTCAGCCACCGTTACACATTCTATCAAGTAAGAGTAACAGCTCGGCGACTGGTTACCCATAAGCCTTTAGGGAGAACCTGGCTCCATCAGGGGACAAAAAACCTTTTACTGCTGTGTATGAGCACATGACGAGTGCTAAGAATTGTTCATCCCTTCTGTCCTTCTGGTCAGAATTTCTTGCCATATACTTGCTGTAACAAAGTCAGCCTAAATGACTAAATGTTCAAATCCAGACACACAGTAAACCCTCTGTGCAGGGAGAGTGAACTACGGGTGCCATTTAGTACGTGCTTACTTCCGATGTGTGGGACATAGGTATACTGTTTGCTCTTTTATGCAGTGCATACCTTCCTGTTCTGGAGGGGTTTTTGGCAACATATGGGTTTTGCAGATGAGGAAGCTGAGCCCAGAGAGACTCATGTTTCAAAGCAAACTAAACACTGTCCACCCTCCCCATCAGCCCTTCCCCTGCAACCAGTTAACAAGGAGCAGAGGCCAAACTAGAGCCTGTCTGATGCTCTTTCGACAGCTTTACACACTGTTCTCACAAGAACAAACAGTGTTAGACTAGTCCTCGGAGATTATTTTGGCATTGGGAGAAAAGCAATTTAAACAATCCCTTCCTCCCTTTACAAAAGTGATACACTTCACTTTGAAGGGTTTAGAAAACGCAGATAAAATAAAAGGAGGAAGTAAATAAAACCCACAATCTCTCCCCCCTGAGGCAACCACTATAAACATTTTCATGTGTATCCTTCCAGTTTTGTAATGTATACAGATACAAATATACACCTATAAAATACATTAAAATAGAGTTGTACTACATATACTGTCTTGCGACCCACTGTTTTTTCACGTAACCATATATTTTAGAAATCTTTTTATGGCATTAAGTAATATTTTCACAACATTATTTCTACCATTTCTATGGCGATCCGTTGTGTGGGTACGATTAATTCCCCAGGGTTGAATATTTACGTTCTTTCCAATGATTGGTTGTAATAAACAACAGTGTGACAAACGTCCTTGTAGACAAGTCTCTACACACTTGTCTTTACTACACAGATAAGAAAACTGAGGTCAGGGAGGCATAGTGACTTTACTTGCCTGAGTTCACAGGACTGTGAAAGCCAAGTTTCCCGACCCCAGATCTTGTGCTTATTTCACTCTGTCACAGGTGCCCTCTGCCTTTCCAGGACAGAGTCCGAGGGTCAGTCCCTCCTCTGAGTCCTAGCATATTGGCCTGGTTCCTTCATTTACTCACTAAATATTTACTGAGCCATCCTCTGTGTGCCAAGCACTGGTTCTATCCCTGGTGGGGGACAGTGCACGAGGCAGTTGGATCTTTGCCGTCATGCAGATATTGGCCAAGTTAGGAAGACAGAGAATAAGTGAATGCGTTCATGAACAAGACAATCTCAGATACTAGTAAGTGCACTCAAACAAATTTGTTTCAACAAGGATTTATATCAGAGAATGATGGATTGGAGGGTGAGTGGGTGTCATTAGTGCATTTACTGGGTTTGTGTGCCCAACCCCTGCTTCTGAGTGCATGGGACCTCATATAGCACGTACCTGTGACTGTGTTCAAAAGTCTGCCTTTGGTCTGCTAGAGCCCCTGCATGGGCAGGTACAGGAGCTGGGAGTGCCTAGGAGTTTATGTCCATGTTCCCTCCTCAGCCTTACCGATGACTGACTGGTACAGGAGTGTGTGGAAGACCAGCTCCCCTGCAATGTGTCCAGACTGACTCTCAGGCCACAGAATACCCCCAGAGCTCCTGTGGAATCAGGACAAGCCTGGGTTTTTGCCTCAGTTCACACCCTTTCATGGCTTCTTCTAATGTCTTTTTCTGTGTCTCCCACTCCCTTACTGCTTTCCCCAGGCAGTGTATCCTTACTAAATTACCTGCCATGAATCCTCATCTCTTCTGGGAAACTTAAGCCAAGAAATAGAGATTGCTCACTTAGATTGGTGAGCAGAGAAGGCCTCCCTAAGAAGACACCATCAGCACTGAGATCCACATGACCAGAAGAAGCCAGTCATGACAAGATCTAGAGGCAGGGCATTCTAAAGGCCATAAGGTGGGAATGAGCTTTGAGTGTTGGAGGAACAAGGGAGGACAGTGTAACTTCAGAGTAACTGCGGGGGAAAATGGGAGGAGAAGCACCCCCCTCTGTTGGATTCAGAGCTGGAAGCTGGGCCAGCAGCTGATACTATCTTTCTCAGTACTGCTTGACGGAGGCATGAGTTAGGGGAAGTTTTGCAACCTTTCCTCCCCCAACACTACAGCACAATCTATGGAGTGAGGCCTAAAACCGAGAAAAGCCTATCTGGAAGATTACTGACCCTAAAGAACATTGAAACCAGCTTGTGTTTTTCTGCAACAGTGCTTGAACAGCATCTTCGCTGCTTAAGAGTCGCTTGCAATGATCAAATATATCCAACAATTAGAGGGCAACAGAGATCCTGGGAGAATCTGGCTCAGTTTCTGTGCATATTTGGTGCTTTAATCAGAGAAAGGCCTCACTGCAGTGCCTGGTAAGAGATTGATATAATAATAATTTCCATGTCTTGGGAATCTGCTCATTTTAAGCGTAATCGTGTGCCAAGATACTTCACAAAATATGTGAATGTGACCCTGGTAAGGGCAGTGAGAGAAAGCAGATGAGAATCTGGATGCCCCTGGTAGGAAAATCTTGCTGAGGTGAATGTTTGCATTCTCCAGATGGATCCACCTGTAAAGTTGGGTGCTAGACAACTCCCTACTGCTTGTCTTGGGTGGGGAAGAGAAGATGCCTTTCTAAATGAAAATCAGCAAGGAAGTAGGCCATTTTCTCTTGAGCCTCACTGGGAATTGGTTAATAAGGACACTGAAAACCTTACTGCATGGAGCCCAGATCACCTGGGACTTGGCCATGAAGGCTCCCACCTATTAAATTGATCTTTGTGGGTTTTTTTATTTTTTATTTTTTTATTTTTGTCGGACTGAATCAGTGGCCCTTCATCAGTCACGCCATTGGACTTTGAAGGCAAACTCTAGTGACTAGGACAAAGAATCATGTTCTTTAAACAAATGTATCCTGCTTAAATTGTTACGGTGTTTTAATTATATTTTCATGCCAAGATTTTTTTTTTTTGCTTCAGGTGCACTCAATGAGAGATAATTGGTACAATCTCCATCTGATTCATGTTATGCTTTGGACTTAATGTCATTTTAAAAGCAATATTTTCATTGATTATCGAGGCCTAACATCCCCTAAGTTTTTTTTTCCCCATTTGGTTCTATTTCATTTTGTCAATATTTGTGTTAAGCAATCTGCATTGATTTCAACAAGGAGATGCTATCCAGCGACCTTTCACAAATAAATGGCAATGTGCCAGAGCAGAAAGGAATCTTCTGCCAAACCCTCTTGGCTGACTTAGCCACTCAACAGACTGGCATCAGTATTGTTCTCTTATTTTCAATAGGAGAGAAAGCAGCATACAAGACAGGGGCCTCACTGATTAACAAGGAGACCAAGTAACTTGCTTTGGTCACTCCATAGCTTAGGGGCTCTCTGTTGTAAGTAATGTGCTACCCAACACTTTGTGGGGTCTTTGGATGAGATAGCAAACTTACTGCACTCAGCCTCAAAAGTAAATAGGAGGGAACTTTGCTTTCCTGATCTCCTCAGGTTGACACCTGCAGGAAAATAGGGACATGCCAATTTCCCATGGGAGGGAGGATGCACTGTGTCAGAGGTGCAGAACCTCCCTTTAATTGATAACCATGATCTTCTAGTTAGTTGTGAGTTCTATGCATTTTATTATAATTGTAGCCAGAGAAAAATCAAGCTGCATGCACGAGTGTCTTGGGGAGAGAAATAGGCAGGAAGACAGAGAGAAATGAAGGTTGGTCATGGGGGCTTCCTAGCACAGGACCCACACCAGAAACCAAAAGATAACATTTGCCACCCAAGAGCCTGGTTCAAGCTCACCCATGGCATCATTCCCCACGAACTATATTCTTGTTCCTTTATCTCCTTTATTTTTTCTTTCTTCTTAAAAATTTTTTAAAAATATTTTATTTATTTTGATAGAGAAAAAGTACAAGTGGGGGAGGGGCAGAGAGAGAGAAGGAGACACAGAATCTAAAGCAGGCTCCATGCTCTGAGCCATCAGCACAGAGCCCGATGCGGGCTCCAACTCACAAATTGCCAGATCATGACCGGAGCCGAAGTCAGACGCTCAACCGACTGAGCCACCCAGGTGCCCCTATTTTTTCTTTCTTACTCATGTAAGAGAAGAGAAACTGTACAGAAGACAGGAATTCTGAATCATACCTTTCATGGCACTGGCTGTTGCTGCATACTTTGTGGTTGTCACCATTTTGGGCAGGTATATTAGTTGTGATAAAATAATCACTGTGGCAAAGAAACCTTGGCAGCCCCTTTGCATCATGGGAATTCTAAACCTTCATTCCTAAAGATTGTTCTTTTATTATTATAAAATACATTCATGCTAATGGAAAACATATCAAATAGAAAGACAAAAAGTGAAAAAAAAATCCCTCTCACCACCCCCACTCACATTCTGATCGAATCAAATTCTCAAAGTAATCATAGCCAAGTTTCTTTCCTAAGTTTTCTACGTACATATTTTCAAGCACATATATTTGAATTTTTTAGACAAATGGGATTTTGTCACACTATTCAGTGTGACACTATTCACTTTACACACTATTCAGTGACTTGATTTTTCACAATTGTAGTTTTGAGATCTTTCCATATCCATTCATACAAATATATAGGTAGGATGGCCCTATACTTTGTTGTAACAAATGCATTTGTTGGTTGGCAGGGTGTGTTATTAATAATTCGATGGGAGGGGCACTAGGTGGCTCAATCAGTTAAACATCTGACTTCAGCTCAGGTCATTATCTCTGGGTTCATGAGTTAGAGACCCGCATCAGGCTCTGTGCTGACAGCTCAGAGCCTGGAGCCTGCTTCGGATTCTGTGTGTGTCTCTCTCTCTGTCCCTCCCCCACTTGCTCTCTGTCTCTGTCTCTCTCTCAAAAACAAATACACATTAAAAAAAATAAAAATAAGTAATTCAATGGGAGAATGGGTATGCACTGAAAGTGTTCTGGGTGAATTAGAACGTTTCGTCACATTACCTACAAATCATGGTTTGAAGCAGTTTCTCTGTTAGTTTGTCTGGAAATTGCAGTGTTTTGAGAGGGGATAAAGAGGTGAAGGAGGAACCCAACAGAGAAGAAGAACTAGAGATATTCTCATAAAAACAGTAGAAAGATTTGGTTAAACAAACAGCTAGCATTGCCAAACTCTAGAAAGTTGATATTCCAATTTCTGTCTTTGAGTTATATGAATGGGAAACGGGCGGGGGGTGTTATAAGAAGGACATAGTCCCCATAACAGATATGAATGATTTAACAATGTCAGCAAGACGGCAAGATGGACCAGAGAATGAACAAGATCTCCTTCAAGAACACAGGGGGCGTGCGAGAGTAAATGAGCAGATTTGGGCATTTTGCTGATCCAATTCCTACATAAGGAAGTCTGTTCTGCAGATTGTAGTTAACTTCTCATACTTCACTAAAGCGTTTTGCACACGTTGGTAGTGGTGGGGGGAGGGGCGATCAGGAAGATTAACACTGGCTGTGTTATTTTAAGCTTGAACAATTTCCTTAGGGTGTTTTTGGTCCTCTTTTGAGCTGTGCTTTGTGCTTCATTCAGTGTAAAGATGGAGTGGGGCTTGGGGTGTTTTCTCTGATGGAGACACATCTGTGAGATAATTGGTGACCAGAGATCGGAGGAACCACAGGCCTCCAGCAATTGGAGCACCTGTAGGCAGGACGACCCCCACGACATAATGTTCAAGGAGGAGGATGCAGTGTCACCAATCTCTGTTTGATGCAGCAATTTGTTTTCTCCCCCCCAGTCATGTGGGAAAGACGAATTTCATTTTTACGTGACTTGCACTTACGGTTTCTCAGTTCTAATGGGATGTTTTCCAAACTCACATCACCAAGTCAGCTGGCTGTCACATCTGCACACACCCTTTAGAGAATCTCCCTAGGTCTGCACCCTCCCTTTGTCAGACAGTAATTTTGCTGGTGTCTATTAGCAGTCCTCCTTTAACTCTATACGTAGAAGGGGATGCATTGAAACATAACAAATTCAGAATTTGAGTATGACATTGTAAGAAGTATGGATAAAGACTTTGAAAAGTTATTTTTCTCATGTCTGGGTAACGAACCAGATACACATGTCAAGTTACTATCCATGAAACTGGGCACCACCAACGTGAGGTCCTGGAAGCCCTGGACTGGGAATCAAGTGGGCCTAAGTTCTGCCTCTGGTTCCGACACTGTGTGATCCTTCGTGTGATGTTGAGTCTCTGGGCTTCAGTGCCCTGCAGTGTAAAATGAGAGCAGTGGAAACAGTTGGTTTCTAGGATTCCCTTCGTGTCTAACATCATCTATGACTTTGTTACTTTGTTTTCTTACGAAGTGAAAAATCGCGAAAATATTTTTCTTGACTTAATATTCAACTTTTTCTATATTTCCCCCTAATTACAACTTCAGAGTTTCCCTGAGTGAGGCACTATTTTGGGTTCATTACTCTTCCTTTCCCCATGGTCTTGACAGCCATGAACAGGTGAGGACACTGCCTTTTAAATGGCACTTGAAGACTACATGGCCTCCTTCTGAAATCCGAAATTCCGTCCTCAGGAATTTGTTTCCTGCAGATAAGGCACCTGCACTCCATTAATACACAGATGTCCTGGGAGACACAACGCATTAAGCTTGTTTCAGCTCAATTGGAACATATTTATCTGGGTTTTCCCCATGAGCTGGCTAACTGACCACAGCACCTTGAAGCCAGAGACAGACGATGGAAATATTTTTATAGGGCAGAGCAGTGAGTGATACATCAAAAATTGGGACAGTGCCTGGTGTTGCTACCTGGTGGGAGTCAGAGACCATGAGAAGCCAGGGAGGGAGGGGGATGGGACGTTAAAGGGACACCGGAATGGGAGAGTTGTGGGCGGCTGGGAACAAGGAAGTCAGCAGACACCAAGGGTACCTAAGAACAAATTTGCCTCACAGTTTGCCTTAGCCGGGGTCTGTCCACGTGAGTCTGTACAAAACTAGTACAGTTCCTCCTTGCTCAATGAGCACTTGAGTGCAAAAAGGCAAGGGGTGGGGCGGGGAGAGGGGAGAATCACATTGTATTAACTTGTGACACTTTCTTGTGGCTCCTCCAGAATCTCTTTGTTTTCATTTCGCCCGAATTTCAGATCTATAATTAGAGTCGAGAAGAAAATGTTCTGCACAGGGAGTTTTGCTAACACCGCTGCTTTCGGAGAGGAAGTTTTTTTAGAGGTGAAGAGGACGGTAAACCTTCCCCCATCCCTTCGGAAAACACGCTGTCTCTTGAGATTCTAAGCATGGTAGGTTGCTGCAGTGACTTTCTAACAGAACTAGTTTCTGGTAAGAGGGAGAAAGAAGAATCCCACTTAGACTCTCAGTCAGTGTTGGTAGTGCCCACCCTGAATTTTCCGTGACAGTGACAGCATGGGGTTAGAAGGACGTGCCAGGAGACTCACTGATCTTCAGCTATGATTCTTCCAGCTATGCTGGCTGGGGGGAGGTTTCATTTATTTGATGTGTGTCTTTGTTTCATGCTGTTCTGACACTTTATCACATGTGGATTTCTTCTGGAAAGTGTTGATTATTATACAGTGTCTCTACTCTCTTTAATAATTCATGTTTTTAACCTTACAAGCAACTCGGGATGTTACAGCAATGGAGTAGTTAAGGAAGTTTGGTAAGAGTGATGTACATCAAGTCTGTGTGTTTCCAAAAATGGGAGCCGTGAGAGGATTTTGAAAAGGTTGGATGCAAAAGTGAGGAACACTCCTCGCTATTTACAGAATTTAGACGCAATACCAATCCTTCCTGGTGAACTCCATCCCACCAAACTTAGATGCCATCTTGAAGCTCGAATATTCTATTTTCACTCTACTTTGCTTTGTTTACTTTCCTTCATTAGTTCTTTTACCTTGTCCACTGGACAAAGAGAGGCCAAGGGACTAGACCAATTTGTCTGGCCAACCAGTGAGGAGAACATAGCAAATGGAGAAAAAGAAGCACATGCCCAATGCCTTTACAGTCTCTTACACCTGGAGACTACTTACATTTCAGTGCTTTTCCCCTGTAGGTTTGGATCTGTTGGTTTTTTTCAGTCTATTTCCTCCCTATTGTTCAGATTTGTTAATTCTATTGTTCTATCTTCCAGTTTGCTGGTTCTTTCCTTTATCTCCTCCTTTCTGCTGTTGAACCCATCCACTGAGCTCTTTATTTTGAGCTACTTATATTCAGTTACTCAATAACTGAAGTAATGGAGGAGAAGAGAGGAAACAGAGGAAAGGATCAGTGAAGTGGAAAAAAGAACAATAGAAATTTTCAGTTCTAAATTTCCATTTGGTTCTTCTATTTCTATGCTGAAGTCTTTAATTTTTTTCATTTATTTCAAAGGTATTCATAATTGCTTGTTGAGCATTTTTATCATAGCTGCTTCAAAATCTTTGTCAAATAATTCTGATATCTCTATCATCTTGGTGTTGGTATATTTTATTTTATTTGTTTTTGTTTAGTGAGATCTTCCTTGTTCTTGAGATGACAAGTGATTTTCTATTGAAACTGGGTGTTTCAGATTATGTTCTGAGATCCTGGATCTTAATTAAACCTTCTGTTTTAACTGGCTTTATCTGACATTACTCTGGCAAGGAAGGGAAGGCCTTATCTTATTGCCAGGTGGACATAGAAGTCCAGGTGTCCCATTCAGCCTCAACTGACACCTGAGAGAGGGGGCTGCCATTATGTTGGTTCCCTACATGGTCTTCAATGACATTGCAGTGGGGGTGACCTTGTTACTACTGGATGATGGTGAAAGTCCTGACTCTCCACTGGACCACCTCTGACATCACATGACCCCAGAGGGGAGGAGGAGAGGTGCCTCCTTTGTGCCTGTTGGAGGTAGAACTATAGGTTCCCCACATGGTTTTCACTAGCACAGTGGGGGTCAGTAGAGGAGGAGAGAGGAGACTCTTATTACTGGCAAAGATAAAAATCTTGGCCTCTTACTTGGCCTTCTCTGATGTATGCAGGCGGTATTGACTGGGGTGCCTCATTAGATCCTGGGGTGAGTGGAAGTCTGAGCTCCCCACTTAGCTTTGGCCAGTATGGGTGAGGCTGAGTGCACAGTTTTTCTGTGGCATTATGGTGGAATAGAACAGTTGTTTAAAAGTTTTCCATCTTAGATCACAGATTTAAATGTAAAACCTACAGTTTGGAAAGCTTTTAGAAAAAAGCATAGGAGACCACAGTGGGCGTCGAGGGCTAGCTAAGCAGTTCTTAGACTTGATGTGAGAAGCATGATCTATCATAGGAAAATTTGATCAATTGGACTTCATTAAATCTAACAACTTTAGTTGTGTGATTCTGTTAAGCGAATGAAAAGACAAGCTAGAGACCGGGAGAATGTATTTCAAATCACACATCTAGAATACATTAAAAAAACCCCCGCAAACTCACAAAGTTCAATAGTGAAAAACCAAACAATTCAATTGGAAAATGGGCAAGAGACATGAAGAGATGTGTCACCAAAGGGGATTTACAGATGGCAGATACACATAGGAAAAGGTGTTCAATATTATCAGCCATTAAGGAAATGCAAATCAAAACCTCAATGAGACATCATTGTATATCTACCAGAATTGCTAAAATAAAAAAACTATCAACAATACTGAATGCTGGTGAGGCTTTGGAGCAACTGGATCACTCCTAAATTGCTGGTAGGAATATAAAATGATGGAGCTACTCTGGAAAACAGTTTGATAGTTTCCTAGAAAACTAAACATGTAACAGTCATACAACCCAGCAATTGCACTCCTGGGCATTTATCCCAAATAAGTGAAGAGTTATCTTCATGCTAACACCTCATACGAACACAAATGTTTATAGCAGTTTTATCCATAATAGCTCCAAGTTGGAAACAACCTACTCCTTCAGTGGGTGAATGATTAAACAAATTGCAACACCCATACAATGGAATACTAGTCTTGCCAAATAACAACAATGATGACAGCAACACTCTCCCCTCCCCCCCCCCCCCCTCCGCCAAGCCCCAAACTACTGCTATATACAACGATCCGGATAAATCTCCAGAAAATTATGCTAAGTGAAAAAAGCCAATCTCAAAAGTTTACATATTATGTGATTCCATTGATATAACATTCTCGAAATGACAAAATTGCAGAGATGAAGAACAGATTAGTGGTTGTCAGGGGTTAAGGAGGGCATGGAGGCAGGAAGGAAGTAGATACAGTTACAAAAGGACAAGAGTGAGAGATGCTTGGTGACAGGATTGTTCCTCATCTTGACTGTATCAATGTCAATACCTTGGTTGTGATATTACACTATAGTTTTGCAAGATGTTACCCCTTGTGGAGAAAACTGAGTAAAGAATACAGGAGATCTTTCAGTTTTATGTTTTGCAACTACATGTGCATCTATAATCGTTTCAATATAGAAACTTTAACTGAAAACAACAACAATCTAGTAAGTCAGACAAAGAGAGCAAAGGTTTTCCAGACAAAGGTAACCACTCAGAAATTCTGGAGATGAGATTGCATGGTTCTAAACTTTGGGTCCTTCTGAGCCACAAGGAGGAGCCTCTGCTTATGGACCAGAGCCTTCAAGAAGTAAAAAAAAAAAAAAACTGTACATTTGAGATTATTTATTTATTTATTTATGAGAGAGAGAGAGAGAGAGAGAGAGAGAGGAGAGCGCGAGCAGGGGAGGGGCAGAGAGGGAGAGGGAGAGACAGAATCCCAAGCAGGCTCTGTGCTGTCAGTGAGGAGCCTGATGCGGAGCTCAAACTCACGAACTGTGAGATCATGATCTGAGCTGAAATCAAGGGTTGGACGCTTAACTGACTGAGCCACCCAGGCACCCCCAAAACACTGTACATACGAGAGTCTTTAAAACTGCAGGCCTACACCCAAAGCAGACATTGCTATGATAAAGTTTTAATACCTACTACTCTTCTCAGCGGTTCTTGTATTCCAACAGAAACTGGACAGCTTTCAGAGTGGCAAAGCTCTGAACCACAGAAAGGGTTCGCCTAGCCAGACCTTCAGTTGTAATGTTGATGGGGGTGATGCTTGGAGGGGCTGTCTCGGGGGCAGGTTACACCTGCTGTACCCGTAGGAAGGCTGGAGCTGATGTTTGGGAATGCTGCCTTCATAATCAAGTCTGGTCACTTGGCGGGTGTTTCTTTTTATTCCTTCAGCATGTGGCTCATTTCAGCAATGCTTCTTCTCTACTCAGTAGGACAGAAGAGAGGCCCTGGGCAGCTGTGGGATTAAGCAGGATTTAACAGGTCTCTGGGGAGGGGAGGGGAGAACTCAGTTTGAGCATATTTTTTGAAAACATTGGTAATCCCAAACCAGGCTCACTCACCTTCTTGCCCTTCTCCAAGGCATCATTGTGCCTTTTGCTATGTACATCCATCCTCCCAGCCCACTCCACTGTTGTATTCCCTTTAGAAAAAAAGAGAGAGAAACAATTAAGGATATCTTCCCCAACAGAAAGAAATCATATTAGTCATTCAGTTTATTAGAGATTTCCCCATTCCTCACATTTGGTTTGCAAGACCAGCGTGCAACAGTGACAGATGTACCTTCATACAGATGTGCTTTCTCATCACTGCCTTAATCTTTGGAAAGCTGTTTCTCCCCTATTGAATATATGTAAGTCACACTAGCAGCAGTTAGAAGTGCAAGACTGTGTGAATGTGGTTTTGTGATTGTGTAAATGATGGAAAACGAAGTTGCATTGTCTGTTTGTAAATTTCCTTAGTGAAAGCATCAGAACTCCTGTCTAAAGAAACAATGGAAATATCCTAACGGCTGGCAGCCATAGCTATCACAACAGCAAACATTTATAGGTCATGTGCCAAACACTGGGAGAGGTGCCAAGGGTGTAAAAAGGTTAGTGACACCGTCCCTGCCATAAGGACTTTATGGTTTGTTAGTAAAAATGGTGGCTGGCCTGTTTTGAGTATGTGCTGTCTAACAGGCAGGGCGTTAGTAGCACTAGCCTTCCATCATTCTGTAAGGTGGTGAGAACCATTCCCACTTTCCACATATGGAAATGGATACTCGAAGAGATTCAAGAATTTGCTCCTGTTCACTAGTAAGGTCAGATATGAACCGGATCTGCATACGCCATACTATCTCTCAACAGAAAAGAGAACGAAAATAATCAGTAAATGGGAAATGCTAACTAATTGCCCGGGAAGTGGCCAGTGACAAAGGCTATGAGATACCGAAGGAGAGAGAGATGGTTATGTCGAGTGAGCCCTTCATGAATATCAATTGTGAACTATGTTTAATGCCTAAGCTAGAGGATATTTTTGGTATTGTTTTAATTGGATGTGAGTGCTGTAACAGCAAGCCAGCTCAAGCATGTCCATATACTTTGCAATGTGACAGAAATTATCTTGTTGACAAAAGGTGAATTAATGCTATCCTTCCATTTATATTGAAAAGGAACAGGTTCTTTCAAACTTGGCTCAGAACTTTCCACTTAAAAGAAGTGTTTCTCTAATCTATTTTACCCCAGGACACCCCTGTCTGTCTTCTTCCTTCCTTCCCATTTCCTAGGAGAATCTGTCCTTGTCAAATCTTGGCCTTGGAAGTTAACCAGTCCTCTAAGATGTAGAAAATACAGAGTGAGCACTAAAATAAACTATCATCAAAAAGTCATTATTCAAAGAAACTCTTCATTTGCTGGGACTCCACACAGGCTAAGGAGAATGTATGAAAAAAACAAACAACATGCCAACCCGAGATTTGTGGTATAGGGCAGAAATTATTAACGTGAGAATGTTCAAACAACCCACCTCCTTCCAGCTCTCTAACAAGACTTTGATTACGAGTTCGAATCTTCTCCTCTTCTTCCAACTAAGGAGGCTTCTTGCCTCCACAGAAGCCAAGTCAACTGGCAAAATGAAGGCATGGGGAACAGGGGAGAAGGGAGGGAAGATAAGAGCATTGAGAGGGAGGCTTTGGAGCAGATACGGACTGGGAATGAGGTGTGGTTGGGTGGGATCATGTATTAGAATCACCTTCACCGATTTCAAGGAAGTCGAGACAGGTGTTTGAGCAATTTTGCGGTCACTCTAGGTTGCTGGTGGATACTGTCTGCATTTCCAGTAGCTGGAGCCTACTGCATCTCTGCCCTGCCAAGCTTACCTCATTCCAGGATTTAGACACAGGGCCAAGTTTACCTGACCATCTGGCTGGTGTGAGGGATGTGGGTGAGCAAAGTAAATCAACTCAAGGATCACCTGTGAAGTCAAACTTGTGAAACTGTCATTTTTAGAGGACAAAATAAGTTGAATATTAGCAATTTCATACGACTCAATTACATACATTCTCCTAGTTTTAAATCCACTTCTACAATGTTTTAAAAGGATTTTGAAACTGAATATGTTGGAAGGAATGGAGTCTGGTGTCAAAAGACACAGAAGAATTTGAATTCTAGAGCCTTTTTATTTTATTTTATTTTTTTAGATTTTTTTTAACGTTTATTTATTTTTGAGACAGAGCATGAACAGGGGAGGGTCAGAGAGAGGGAGACACAGAATCTGAAACAGGCTCCTGGCTCTGAGCTGTCAGCACAGAGCCTGACGCGGGGCTTGAACCCACGGACCACGAGATCATGACCTGAGCCGAAGTCGGCTGCTCAACCGACTGAGCCTCCCAGGCGCCCCTAGAGCCTTTTCAAAAAATCAGATATATGATCCTGGGCAAGTTAGCTCAACTCCTCTGGGCCCCAGTTTTGTCATCTGAAAAACAGATAAAATAATACCAACATACCTCATCGGGGCACAGTAAGAGCCTGTAAAACACACAGAGCCTTTGGCTACATTATAGGCACTCAAATGTTAATTTTTCCATTGAACCCACTTCACTGAAATGTTGGACCACATCATGTCTCTGAATTTTCGCTGACCCCAGCATTCAGAATCGGTTGTGTTAGAGGAAGAAAGGACATGACAGCTCATCGAGATTGATACCACAGTTTACAAATGTGGAAATCAAAGCCCAGAGATACTTCCTTAGGCCACAAAACTAGCCAGTGTCAAGATCCCTGCTGCCCAGGTCCAAGCTGTCAGTTCCACAGGGTGGACTAAGTTGCCCAAGATAGTTGGTCTGAACTTACATTTCAGTAGTGTTTCATCCAACCAACAGAAACCCAGGGCAGGGAGGAGAGGCATAAAGAGAAACCTGAAGGTGCCCCAGAGTCAGTTTTCCCTTCAGGCACAGGTAATACAGGCTTTTAGGTAGCCTGTGTGGCTCCTTCACCTAAGGAGACCCGGAGCTGCTCTAAGGCATAGGCAGGAATGGCAGACTGATTTCATCTCACTGTTAGTTATTGCTAGTTGCCTGGGGAGCTGTGTTGAGAAGGATTCTGTGACCATTTCCAGGTTCAACAAGATAGAGCTAATTGATGAATACCTGCCTTGGGTATAGAAGCAGAAAGTAGTAGCATGAATTCCTGGGCCTTAAGTCAGGTGGATTTGGTTGAATCAGAATCTCCTGGGTGTAGCTCAGGCATCTGTGGTTTTAATAAGCTCCCTGGGTGTATGCAGTTTGAGAGCCGTTGACCTAGAAGACATGCCGTAAATCGTCTGGGACCTGGCCCAGAGGGCTCCACCCTGCAGTGGGACCAGTTAACTGGACACGTGTGACTCCAGAGAAAGCATCTCATTCAGCAGCGGAGCCCAGGTAATGCCAATCTGGCAGAGCCAAATCAATTGCCTATCAGTGTAGCTGTAGATATCCTGGAGGTTGACAAGCGCCCAAATGCACTGGGGTCAAAACAGCAGCTAATGTGGGTTTTTTTGTTTTTTTTTTGTTTTGCATGCCGGTTGTTGTGTTTGAATTGGGTCCCTCCAAAAATTCCTACATTACAGTTCTAACCCCAGTACCTCAGGGTGTCTTATTTGGAAAATAGGGTTGTTGCAGATGTAATTAGTTAAGATGGGGTCATACCACAATAGGATGGGCCACTAAGCCAGTATGACTGACGTCCTTGTAAAAAGGGGAAATCTGATGGAAATATGCAGAGGGCAGATGATGTGAAGGGACATACGGTGAAGATGGCCATCTGTAAGCCAGGGAGAGAGGCCTGGGACACAGCCTTCGCTCATAGCTCTCAGAAGAAACCAACCCTGCCACCACTTGGATTTCAGACTCTTTACTTTCTAACAGTCTCAGAACCATGAGACAATAAATATTCTGTCGTTTAAGCCACCTGTTTGTGGTTCTCTGGCATGGCAGCCCTAGCAAACGAATACACCGACTGGTCTAATAACCTTAGGTGCTGTTTTCACCCCAACTTTAGAGATGGAAAGGTTTTAGGTAACTGTCCAAGGCCATACAGCTACTGTGTGGTGGGATGAGGATAAAACCCAGGGTAGTCTTCTCTGACCCTGGGGCTGTCTGAACTAATGGCCTCTCATGGAATGGCTTCCAACTTTCTGATACCGCACCTGCTTTGCCCTTTGCTGCATCCCTGTCCCCCCGTGTGGTATGCTATGCTGACCTGGGTTCCAATAGCCAATAGCCAGCCCAGCTCTGGGTTTTGCCTGGTTTCTGTGCTGTCACTGCCGTGGGTGCTAATGAGCTTACCTCTGCCTGAGCTTCCACCAGGTTGATGGACGTCTGGTTCAGCGAGATGAGTAATCTCCTGAAATAAACATTATGATAACTGAAGACGTGAATAAAGTACAAAGTTGCTATGAAGATGGTCTATGCCTAAGAGATTACAACATGTTGAAAGGAAATCACTTTTAATTTTTCTTTCTTTAAGTTGGGAGGGAGGTTTACATCTGTGATATCATTTATATTGCCATAAAAAGAGCTTTGTGATCTATTCTTTTGCTGTAAAAATGTTTCCAGAGGCTTTAGTTACATTTTTTTTTTCTTCTTAAGCTTCTTGATACTGATAAGATCCTTTGAAGGTTCAAGCCCCTTGGACTAGAAGGTATCCCATAAGGGGTTGTAGCCCTGATTATAATACTTTGCTATATTTGTTTCTATTGACCCACGAATGTTACAGTTGTTACCTCACCTAAGAGCCAAGGCTGCTCCCTGGGGAGCGGAAGTGGTGGCTAGATTAATCGAACAGAATTTTCCAAAGGCTTTTAATCCCCTGTGAAATAATTGGTCTGTTTTTTATATGTGTTCATTAATATTTTATACCTGATTCAAGAAATATAAAATCAGAAGAATTTATAACCAAAGGCAAATATACAATGAGCCCATTGGTAGTGATTCAACTGAGCTAGCATGGTTAATAAATAAAACTGGCTTTTTGAAGACATACACTTTATGCAGTAAGGAATGTGAGTTTTATTTTATTCATTTATTTATTTAATTATTATATTTTTAAGTTTATTTATTTATTTTGAGAGAGAGAGAGAGCAGGGGAAGGGGCAGAGAGAGAGAAAGAGAGAGAGAGAATGTGAGAGACAGAATCCCAAGCAGGCTCCACACTATCAGTGGGGAGCCCAATGTGGGGCTTGAACTCACACCACGAGATCATGACCTGAGCTGAAATCAGGAGTCGGATGCTTAACCAACTGAGCACCCAAGCACCCCAGGAATGTGATCTGTTAATCAAGAGATGAGGAAACAACGTGCAAGCATCATGTCTACACCACAGATTTTACATGGCAGTTTGAACAAGGAGGCTCACCTCCCACAGTTGTAAGCCAACATCAGAAGAGGTAAGGCTTGCAGAAGTGATCTGAAGGCTGACGGAGTGGTTTATAGAGAATGTTCTATAAGAATGATCAAAGAATAACCATCTCCAAAAGAATCACCATGTTCTCACTGGGCCTTTATCTACATGAAAGCCTTTGTCAAAATCGTGCCCCTCTTCAGAATGAATCTCCAATGCCCTCCTCTCCCCAGCCTTCCATGTCCTGCAAGGGACTGTGACATCTTCCCCTGGGAAGACATCTAGGCAGGCACCTCACTCTGCCTGGTGTTGTAGTTATTTGGGAATGTTCTCTATCCACTCTTTGCTCCTACTCCCACCCCCAGATTCTACAGATGAAAACTCCTTGATCCGGTGGCCTTAGTTACTGGCCCACCTGGAGGATGTAAGGCCCCTGGTCCTCAGATTAACCTGCAGAAAGATCTAGCTTTCTCCTCCCTGCTTCTGGACCCCATCCTGCCTGCAGAAGTCAAGTATGTTGAGAAACCAGGGAAACTGAGAGCAGACTATTTCCTGGAGATGCTGAACTGGTTTCATGCTGACTCCGACATATGTTAACTACGTGTTGAAACCTTCCCCCACCCCTACTGCTTCTCGGTGCTATGAATTAGAAAACTTCCAAATGCTTTTTTCCCTAGAGACAGAGTATAGGGAGTAAGTGCTTGCCTCTTGCTCCATAAGCTTAGTTCTCTCTATTTGATAGGGTAAAACTGTTATAATAACTAAACCTTTGCCGTTTAGAAGCTTAACACAAGAACTCTTTATTTCTCCATCATGTGACAGTCTGATGTGCATAATTCTGCTCAGCAGGGAGCTTTCTTACTTACAGTAATTCGGACACCCAGGTTCCTTCCATCTTGTGGATCTTCTGTCTTCTGCTTCTAGCTAATGGAAAATCCTGAAAATGGCACATACCATTCTATTCGCATTCCATTGGTGAAAGCTAGTCATATGGTCACGCCTAGATGCAAAGGGTACTGGGAAATAAATCTGGGGTTAGACAGTCACCTCCTAGCCCCGAATTCACACCACAGAGGAAGGAACATAGATTTCAGGAGGGTTAGCTAGCTGTCTGTGTCACGCTATGCTAACTCAGTGTGGGTTAGAGTGCTGTACTCACATGTCTATCTCCTACCTAACCACCTCACTCCAGTGCAGCAAGAAGAATTTTCAAAGCCATCCTTGAGTTGTGCTGGACCCCAGTATTGCTCAATCTCCACCACAAGATCCAAGCCAACCCCTTGGAAGCTTTGGCAAAGCATGGCAGGGGCTGTTGTATAGAAAGGCCAGTGGCGAGTTGTGAGTCAGGATCCCCATCCACTGTCTGCAGCTCTACCAACCTTCCTTATTATGCAACACCACTCTAGATAATTACAAGTTTGGAGAAGGATATGCTTATTTCTTCCCCTGTTGGTTTTGCTATAGTAAATACGCACACACACACACACACATTATTTTTTAATGTTCATTTATTTATTTTGAGAGAGCAAGCAGGGGAGGGCAGAGAGAGAGGGAGAGAGAGAATCCCAAGCAGGATCCGCACTGTTCGCGCAGAGCCTGAAGTGGGGCTCGAACTCATGAACTATGAGATCATGACCTGAGCTGAAATCAAGAGTGGGATGCTTAACCAACCGAGCCACCTAGATGCCCCAATATGAGTCACTTAAATCAGCTAAATTTTCTTAATTCCTAGCTAAGGAAAATAGTTTGAAATAGAATGGAAAATGAGAATGTTTATTTATTTTTGAGAGAGAGAGAGAGTGTGCACACATGTGCGAGCATGGGAGGGGCAGAGAATGAGGGAGACAGAGAATCCCAAGCAGGCTCCACAGTCAGCCTGAAATGGGGTTTGACCTCATGAATCATGAGATCATGACCTGAGCCGAAATCAAGAATCAGACACAGCCAACTGAGCCACCCAGGTACCCCTAAAGTAAATATATTTTTTAAAAGACCATGTCTTGGGCATGCTTGTTCATCTTTCAGTACCTGGGAGTGTTTCCACAATAGCCCCAATCCAGTGCCTTGCTCATACAGGTTCTCATAAATATGTGTTAAATAAACAGAAGAACAAACATTAATGGCTTAACGATGTTCAAGGGATGTTGCATGTCAGGGTCCTAAACATTTTATATACCAACTAACCCATGCGTCCCAAATAAGGAGAATAGGGTTTATTAGTGCTAACCTAAGGTGGGGACCATCCAACATAAGGGAGCCACCCTGATCCATGCTTTTTGACGTCAGTGCTCATGAACTAACACTTCTGATGGGTCTTTTCTAGTCATTATTTGCTAAGAAGAGGATTTTTTTTTTTTTTTTACAACTTATGTGAATAGTTACTTAAGATTGTAACTAAGTATGTTGGTTTTCCAAACGGGGCCGGGGCAGTGAGACTCACTCTGCAGGAGTCTTGGTTAATCTGGCCCTGATCACCATGGCCAGCCAGGCCCTGCCCCTGTCACAGAGCTGACATGTGATCACAGAACTGACATGTGAGAGCTCTGTCCTCCCTCTCACCGCTGAAACAGGAGCAGGGGAGACTGTGGTTGTCAGCTGGGTGCTACCGGGAGGGAAATATGAAGTGGTCATATCCTTATGGGGGAGACACATGGATACTGAATGGGTGTTTTAACGTCTACCTAGAATTTAGTTCACAAGCTTTATGACCAGATAGAGAAACAGGTAAGAAAGAAATACAGAATGTATTTGTTGAGAAGAAAATAGTATCGTCAAAAACATTCTCATTATCCTGAAGACTGGCCTAAATGAAACATTAACCTCAAATAGTCCTCAGGTCTTGGTGAAATGGAGCTGCTTTTCATTTCCTTTCATCCGTGAAAGCCTCTGGGAGGTGACTGGTAGTCAAGTCCCCAGGGATGTTGTTTGCACTAAGAAGGGAATGTTTCCAGGGACTCAGGAAGGGGGTGGGTCTCTCCTAGCTGTGTGTTCTTCTGCCTGTTGTGATTCCTGGCAAATGAGGTAAATGAAGGGGACACAGGAGGGCAGGGAAAGGAGGAGGTCAGCTGGTAGTGACAATTTTAGGGATCGACCAAGCAAAATTGAAAATATGTGCTAGTAGATGACAGTCTGTTGATTGGGACCACAAAATTATGCTATTAGATACACCTAAGAGTGGGAGGTGGCACCTTCCATTCATTACCTAGAAGTAGTTTCTAGGCAACTGGGAAGTTATCATTAGTGACTTATCTCCCCTTCTAGTTGTTTAAATCCCCTTTAACACTTCAACCAGAAATAATACTATTAAAGATTAATTTCTCTGCACTCAGTTCTAAACTGCAAATACTCCTGAAAAAGGTCATTAATAAATACAACACACACTAAAATGATCCTGGCTATTAGATGCCTTTTTCTTTTTAAACATTTTTTTTTTTAACGTTTATTTATTTTTGAGACAGAGAGAGACAGAGCATGAATGGGGGAGGGTCAGAGAGAGAGGGAGACACAGAATCTGAAACAGGCCCCAGGCTCTGAGCTGTCAGCACAGAGCCCGACGCAGGGCTCGAACTCACAGACTGTGAGATCATGACCCGAGCTGAAGTCGGACGCTCAACCGACTGAGCCACCCAGGCGCCCCTAGATGATTTTTCTTGATAGAAGAAATTCCTGAAAAAGGTTGGGAATTGGGAAGTGGAGGGAAAATCAAGGAGACACTGTGGCTTCTGGACTGGAGCCATATAGTAGCTGAACAGTTTTAATGTATATACCTTGAATCTGTGGAAATGCATACATAATTACTTGAGCAAGTATGGTGTTTTATTTATCTGACTTATTTTACCCCACAATATACAGATTATTTCCAAATGCATGGACTTTGCATCATAACACACTAGGCTTAGAACTATCTGACAATAACTGATGCAAATTATGAATAAGCTTATAGTTGGGTTTGCTTAAAAGTTAATCATAAACATCAAATGAAAAATACATGCATGCAAATTGGTACAACCTTTTGGGAAGGCAATATCTATTAAAAATTTGAATGCGCATACTCTTTGATCCAGCAATCTTACTTCTGGGAATTTTTCCACAGAAATGTTCCCCAAGTTATGCAAGGGTATTGCAGAGGATGTTTCCTTAAGCATTGTTTAGAGCAGTGAGTAACTAGAAATAATTCAAACATCCTTTCTTAGGGGATTGATTAAATAAGTCATGCAACGATCATAAAACAGAATATCAAGACACGTAAAAAGAATGAGGCATTTCTGTTACTCATACAGAAACATATGAAAGGTGTGTTAGTCTGTGGAAAAGCAATTGCAGTAAGATACAAACAGACCAATCTCATGTCTTTCTTTGTATGGCTGTAGAGTCTCGGACTGCAAAGACTTGTACCACATTGTAAATGGGTAGTCAACTTCAGGGGCTGGGGGGCTTCAACTTTCTGTTTTTATTGTTTTCTGCAGTGTTTGAGTACTTAGAAACATGTATCACTTTTGCAATATATTAAAATTTTTTTTTTAATTTTTGAGAGAGAGACAGAGACAGAGACAGAGAGATAGAGTGTGAGTGGAGAAGGGGCAGAGAGAGACGGACACACACATTCCGAGGCAGGCTCCAGGCTCTGAGCCATCAGCACAGAGCCTGATGCGGGGCTTGAACCCAAAAGCTGTGAGATCATGACCTGAGCTGAAGTCAGATGCTCAACTGACTGAGCCACCCAGGCCCCCCAGGCAATATTTTTTAAAAAATATACCCTGTTGAGGTGTGGGCCTAGTTTTGGTTGCAAGCACTCCTCACCAGAAAAATGCTTTCTCTTCTCATGTCTGTGGGGGTTGGGTGTGTGTCCCAGCTCTGCTTCTGTGTCCTTTTGCTGATCTCCTATCCTCGTGCTGCAGAGAGGTGCTCTGGGTACAAGGTCTTCCTTCTTACGCACTCGCTGCCAGTGCCTCAGCCTTTTGGGGGTGTGCTGCTTTGCTTCGAATCCTTTTAGACTTGCTTTCCCTTCCTCACACACCCTTTCCCTGTTCCTCAGTTTTCAATGTGCTCCTTCTCCTCCTGTAATTTCCACATTCTCCATGCTCTGCTCTCCACTGACTTTCATGCTGACTTTCTTTCTCTCTGAAGAGTCCATCTTCTGAAAGCCATCTTTTTCTAACTGCTGCTGTTTATTGCCATGCACTCTGATCGGGGTAGCAAATGCTCCCTCACCTGCTGTAGCTAAAAGTCTGAGCTTACCTGCTTTCAGCTGCTGGCGTTCATATCACCAGCTAAGGATACTCTGAGGGTCAGTAGTTTTGCAGTAATTTTGTGACTTTCTAACTCTGGAGGGCCAGAGAGGCAATTGAAACACAGTCACTGGCCGAATATAATCTGCTAATTGCCACAGGAATAGCGAGAGGACTGAGGTGACAAGCCTCCAACATGGCCGCCAAGGGTCCTCACCTACTGGTATTCACACCGTTCTGCAGTTCCCTCTTACATGGAATCAGAGTTGACCTGTGTGACCAGTAGAATGCTGTGGAAGTCGCAGTGTATGGCTTCTGAGGCTAGAGCGTAAAAGACCTCACAGCTTCTTATTTGGTTTCGTGGATTGCCAGTTCTGGGTGAAGCCAGCTGTCATGCTGTGAGGACACTCAAGCAGCCCGCTGGGAAGGCCCACACGTAAAAGGATGGAGGCTTCCCACCAAAAGCCAGCATCAACCTGACAGGCATCTGAGTGTGCCACCTTGGCAGCAGGTCCTCCAGCTTCACTACAGATTCAGGTGGCTAACGTCCCGACAGACATCAAGCCCCAAGGGAGACCTGCACCATGGCCCTCCAGCCAAGACACTGCCAAATGCTTGACTCACACTTACGAAGTGACATATATGAAGTTACGAGAGAATAAATGATTCTTATTGTTATAAACCACTTGTATATTGGTATAAACCAGTTGTTCCACAGCATTAATTGAATAATGTCAGAACCATGTCCCAAAGACAAGAAATAGCCCTTCTCTCCATGGTCTTTTTAGGTTTACTTTTTGTCAAGTTAAGGCTGTACAGAGAGGTAACTAAGAGCATAGGCTTTCGTGATAGACCTGGTTCAGATCCCAGCACCATAAGATTCTAGTTTTGTGACCCTGGAATAAGTTGTTTAACTTCTCTGGGCCTTATTTGTCATGTTTTTAAAATGGGGGGGCACTGAAACCATAAAACTCCTAGATGAGAACACAGAAGGTAAGCTCCTTGACGTTAGTCTTGGCAATGATTTTTTGGACTTGACACCAAAGTCAAAGAAAGAAAAGCAAAAATAAACAAGTGGGATTAAATTAAAAAGCTTCTGTACAGCAAAGGAAATCATTAACAAAATGAAAAGGCAACTTAGGGATTGGGAGCAAACATCTACAAATCATATATTTGATAAGACGTTAATAACCAAAATATACAAAGATCTCAAAAACCTCAACATCGGGGCGCCTGGGTGGCTCAGTCAGTTAAGCGGCCGACTTAGGCTCAGGTCATGAGCTCACGGTCAGTGAGTTCAAGCCCCGAGTCGGGTTCTGTGCTGACAGCTCAGAGCCTGGAGCCTGTTTCAGATTCTGTGTCTCCCTCTCTCTGACCCTCCCCCGTTCATGGTCTGTCTCTGTCTCAAAAATAAATAAACGTTAAAAAAAACAAAAAACAAAAACAAAACCTCAATATCAAAATCCCAAACAACCTAACTGAAAATGGACAGAGGCACCTGAGTGGCTCAGTGGGTTAAGCTTAAACATCTGACTCTTGATCTCAGCTCAGGTCATGATCTCATGGTTCGTGGAATTGAGTCCCACACTGGGCTCTATGCTGACTGTGTGGAGCCTGCTTGGGATTGTCTCTCTCCCTCCCTCCCTCTCTACCTCTTCACCTTCTCTTTCTTTCTTAAAATAAATGAATAAACTTAAAAGAAATAAAAATGAACAGAGGAACTGCATAGACATTTTTCCAAAGAAGACATACAGATGGCCAACAGATACATGAAAAGATGCTGTGTATCACTAATCATCAGGAAAATGCAAATCAAAACCAAAATGAGATATCACCTCACACCTGTTAAAATGTCTATCATCAAAAAGGCAAGAAATAACAAATGTTGGTGATGAGGATGTGGAAGAAAGGGAACCCTTGTGCACTTTTGGTGGGAATGTAAATTAGTGTGGCCACTGTGGAAAATAGTACGGAAGTTCTTCAAAAAATTAAACATAGAACTCCCATATGATCCAAGAATTCCACTTCTGGGTATATATCCAAAGGAAACAAAGTCATTATCTCAATGAGATATCTACACTCCCATATTCATTGTTCATTGGAGCACTAGTTACAGTAGCCAAGACATGGAAACAACCGAAGTCAGTTGAAACATGAATGGATAAAGAAAATGTGATATACAATGGAGTATTATTCAGTCATAAAAAAGAAGGAAACCCTGCCCTAGTGAGAATATGGATGGACATTTAGGGCATTATGCTAAGTAAAATAAATCAAACAGAGACAAATACTGTATGATCTCATTTACACGTGGAATCTAAAAGAAACCCAAACTCAGAAATGGAGCATAGATTGGTGGACATCAGGGGCAGGGGTTGGGAGCTGGGGGAAGTGAGTGAAGCTGGTCAAAAGGTACAAACTTCCAGTTATAAGATAAATAAGTTCTGGGGGTATACAGCATGGTGATTATAATTAGCAATACTGTATTGTGTATCTGAAAGTTGCTAAAAGTGTGCATCTTAAAAGCTCTTTTCACAAGAAAGAAACTTGTAACTATGTGAAATGATGGATGTTAACTAAACTTATTGTGGTAATCATTTCACCATACATACATATATCAAATCATTATGTTGTACACCATACACTAATTCAACGTTATATATCAATTATATCTCAGTACAATTGGAACAAAATAAGGTGGGGGAGGATGATGGTACCCACCCAGCAGAGCTAAATTAAAGATGATATGGGTAAAAAAAAAACTTATCGCAGATCCTGACACAGAGTAAATGCTTAGTAAATGTCATCTTAGAAAGGACAAGGAGACCCAATGGCAAAGGTAGAAAACTCCCCTCGATGTTTCTCCTATTAATTAATTTCTGGTCAGATGTATATAAAGTTAACAAAAATTTTATTTTAGTTCAACTCTGCTTTGCTATTAAATTCATTCCTTATCAGTGTCTTGCTTTTGTGTGAATGAAAATATCCTAACCTTAGAATGGAGCACAGGAGTCCGCGAGAATGTTTTGACCACTACATTAGATCAAGAGAAATCTGAGAAATCTGCCTTCTGCAATGGATACAGCCACAATGTTCAGATTTTCATTATGAAAATGGGCCCTTTCTCAATAGACTTAGCATTTTCTCTGATTTAGGGCATAAGAGATGTGGTCGCCATTGTTTCTCCTTATTAATATAAATGCACATGAGTGGAACTTTACCACCAACAGATACACCTTCCAGAGAGGCTGTACAGTTTTACGATGGAATAAATAATTCAGAGTGTGTTTAGACCCAAACTCCAGGCTTAAATTGTTAATGAATTTATCAGTGTGACAGACTGATGCAGAGTTGCATCAGAATATAGAACTACTAAATATTTATAGTGATTCTTTATTCAATTACTGAGTGGTTCGCTTTCCCAAGCTAATAACTTGAGCTGTAAAGGCAGCACATTTTTTTTCTTTGCAAGAATATTTTTCAATCTCCCAACCAGTTAATTAAGTTGTTTAGGAATAGAACTTGTAAAATTCATGTTTAATGGCAGAATGAAAAGATTTATTGAAATTGACCATGTGCTTCGGAAAATCTATTGCTGGGTCATAAGAACGTTTGTGAGAATTAGTTTTAAACAACCCATTAGGATAGATCTCCAGCATTACGGATGAGAATTAATTTTATTCAGAGTAAATAATTTAAAGTTTTTACATAATTATTTTTCTTGTCAGAGATTTCCTGTAACTGCACTTTAGACTGTTGTGTAAACTCCTTGTCTTAGGCGAGTGTATATGTGTGTGTGTGTATATATATATATATATATATATATATATATATCTCTATCCACGTACATATATATATGTATGTATACACATATATATCTCTCCATGATTTTTGTATATATACAATTTAAATTTTCTTAATGTTTATTTATTTTTGAGAGACAGAGACACAGAGTGAGAGTGGGGGACGGCAGAGAGAAAGGGAGACACAGAGACCTGAAGCAGGTTCCAGGCTCTGAGCTGTCAGCACAGAGCATGATGCGGGGCTCAAACCCACAAACTGTGGGATCATGAGCTGAGCCAAAGTCGGACGCTCAACCAGCTGAACCACCCAGGCGCCCCTATATGATTTTTAAAATAGGGACTTCACCTGATCCAGTTGTGGGAGCTGGTTAAACAGTCTCTGTAAGGCTGTGATCTCATATCTGATGGTGGATCCTGAAGTCTGCAGGGCAAGCAGATGGGAAAAGAAGATGGATAGAAAGAAAGCTAGGAGAACAAGGGCCAGCTGGAATCCACGAGCATGAGTTGGACGTTAATTCTTACTGTCCCCTACCTTGACATCATGGCTGTCCTGCAGGAGCCGCTGACACCCTCTGTCATGGAGCTGAACGCACCTGACCCAGGAGTGGCAGAAGATTCGAGAGGATCCAGGGCAAGGCGGAGTACCCTGGAGTTACCTCATCCAAGGGTGAGTTACAGGCCTGGTCACTTCTTCATATCAGTGAGGTGAGCCGGCAGATAAGCAGGAACACGTGCGAGCTACCAAAAATGCCTGCTTCCACCTTCTGAGCAGAAGAATAAAAACGGCCTTATTTTTGTTCTTCTAAAATTTTTTATTCATATTAAAAAATGGCCTGCTCCACTTTCTTATTCCAAATCTTGCTCAAAGTGTATTTTTTGGTCCTCCCTAACTGAAAACTTGGTTGGATGGGAATTCTGAGAAATGTGGTTCAGCCTAGATACCTCACCATATTGTAAAGCCAGCACATCCCTGGATCCTTTATACTGTTTGTTTTTAGTGCCTACTCTCTGTGCCTGGTTTCAGCATGCTTTGGCCTCTTAGCCAGCACCTATAGCTCCTCTTTTGGATGGATGAGCCTAGGCTACTGTGGTTGCTTTCCATGGAAATGCCTGGAAGTTTACTTCCCTCCAGGACAGCCCTTGCTCTCTGACTGACCAGTGTGTTGGTCCTCAGTGTATGTCAGTAACTGGGACCTCTGCTTTGGCTCGAAGTAACATTCTTCTCTGGCATCTCATATGGTCCAGTGGCTGAATTTTTTTTTTTTCCACCAGAACCTTATTTTTCCTATGACAGGATAGACACCATAGGGAGGCTGTGCTTCTCTGAGATTGATTGACCACCCTTATTGATGGCTTGACCTATGCCAGATTTGACAGATGTCAAATGTCCTATGTCCTAGATTTCCCCATTCTTTTCTTGCGAGCTGATTATCTAGGTCTGGACTCACCATAAGACTTATCTCTCCCATGCTCTTCCCAAGAATATCAAGTCCGGCCTGTGCATATATATTCAGATCTTGGCCCTTTGACCAACCACTAGCCCTTCTGGATCTGCTTGTCAGAGTCTTCCCCAGATTGATCCATCCTGCCTCTGCCTGAGCCATGTTTCTGACAAAAATTAAGGAGTTGCCCAGCTAAAATTTTTTGATAAGTGAAGAAATATGGAAGCCAAGGGTTTAAGAATAAAGATAAAAATAATATTTATTCAACAGTGTTCCAGAAATTCTTCTAGATGTTAGACACATTGTGATGAACTCACCAAAGTCCCTGCCCTCATGGAGTTTACCTTCTCCTGGGGGCGAAAAAGACAACAACAAAAACCAAATAAATATATAGTGTATGAGGCAGGAATAAGTGCTAACGAAAACAAAGCATGGTAATGAGATAGAAAAAGACAAAAAGGATATGCTGTTTAGAGGGGTGGCTTGGAAAATCCTCTTTGGTGGGGTCACATTTGGGTGGAGGCCCGAATAAAAGGAAGGACTGAGTCAAATGCATATGGGAGAAGAACCTTCCATGCAGATGGAACACAAATGTGATGACCTGTTAGCACTCTAGAAAAAGCAGGGAATTATTGCAGCCTGCACTGACTGGTCATGAGGCATCCTGCTAAGTGCTTTACATATATTCTCTCTGAATTCAAAAATGTTAATGTTATGATTAATGTTGCCATGAATGTTTTTACACGTATGAATTTTTCTTAATTTATTTCAATCATTTTTACAGGATAATTTTCCAGGAGTAGAATTTTAAGTCAAAGAATACTGGCATTTTTATAGCTCTTGGTATTTTGTTACCAAATTGCTTCCCCAAAGGACTGGATCAATAAATTTACATTGCCACCAGGAATGTCCAATATAGTAAAGAAGTACGTATCAGAATGGCATGTTTTGTCGCAAATGTCCACACTCAGAGGGACAATTAATTATTTCCTCAAAGTATTGGCTGGAAAGGTATTGTTATCTGAGCTCCTGTGCTTGCTAATGCCTCCTTTAAGGCAATTTTGCTTCCAGGGCACAGTTAATCAAAATCCACAGTATGAAACCTACACCAGCTCCTCAGAGTACTGAATTGGGGTCAGGAGAGGCTCAAGTTCTGGCTTTACCTCCTATCAGCAGTGTGGCTGTGGGTAAATCTCGAAACTATGCTGAGACTCAGTTTGCTCATCTTCAAAATGGTGATTTGTCCTTGGTAAAAATATAATGAGAATAGAAGGATATAGTGTGTATAGAAGCACTTTCTAACTTTGGAGAATTCTACGTATATTAGGTAGCTAATATTATTTGCTGAGAATTCTGTCATTGTCCTGCAAATAAGTATGAAACACAGTGTTTATTATTATTATTATTATCATTATTATTATTATTATTTTATCCAAATAAAATCAAAATGCAGTGTTTATTAGTTTCAGGTTTACGATACAATGATTCAACAATTCTATGCATTTCTTAGTGCTCATCAAGATAAGTGTACACAGTTTTTATTATTATATTTTAGTGGATATTGTCCTGTGTGGCTTCCTTTTCTATTAAGAGAGCTCCAGTTTCCCTGGGGCACCGGCATCCTCACCGCACCCCACTGCCACCCACAATCCAGGTGGTATGTGGGAAGCTGACTTTGCACTAGGCTCTTGACGTGGGCAAATGACCCAGATTTAAACCAATCAGCACATCGCTCCACCCACTGATCGCAGTGATTGGTTTAGGGATGGGCACGTGACATAATGAGGTTTAATCCTGGACTATTCGCTGTAGCATCCAAGAGAGCATCCTCCTTTCCCAGGTCTGAGAATAGGTTGAGGGTCTTGCCATCATGAGGAAGAGGCTGCAGGGTGATGCAGCCAAAGCGGGAGAATGGAGAGCCAAGAGACTGGAACAGAAAACCCTGACAGCATTGCCTGCGTCACCCCCCACCCCCAAGTCCAGCTCTGCTTGCTTCCGACTTGCCAGTTACGTGAACCAATACATTCTTCTTGCTTAATCCAGTTTCAGTGGATGTTTTGCAATTCGAAGCCCAAAGATTTCAGAATTATACAAACACTGTATACATTTGTGTAGCACTTTTTTAGTTTCCAAAGTGTGTCCCATGTTATGTGTTTCCCATTGGTTTCTCCCAGCATCCTTGTGAGGTAAGCATGGGTAGTGCTGTCATACAACTTTAAAGGTCAAATGCCTGGAGCAGTGTGTGTTGTGGTCTTAAGCCAATTCAACACTCAGGTTAGACCTGCTACTTCCTCCCTGTGGAACTTGGAGCAAGTTACCATCTTCTGTGGTTCTCAGATTTCTTGTCTGAAAAACTGGGGAAATAATACTGCCCACAGAAATGTTTCAGTGGATTAGATGAGCTGGAGAAGAAGAAATGCTTAGTGTCGTACGTGGCCATAGCAAGTGGTCAAGCTAGAAAAAGGTAACTAGCATTCTAATTTCTGCAAAATCCCAGAGCTGGAGAAGATGAGTGCTGTGACCCCAACCAGGCCACAGTCCACTGTCCCATCCTATCATGAATCAGCAGACTTCTGTGGTTGCTTGATCTGGTAGAGCTTCGAAGTAGCAGACAAGTGCTCGGATGGCTGTTAGGAGCAAAACAGAACGACATTCACTGCGGAGGCATGGACTTGCTGCTCTGGAGTCCTCCAGTCTTTTCCCCGAGTCATATTAAATCGTGAATTCTGATTTATAGATATATTGAAAGATATTCCTAGAAAACCTATTAAGAAAACATAACAGAGATTCACCGAATCCATAAGGCAACATGGGGAAATGTATCATATAACTGGATATTTATTTCCATATTGAATAAGTGGGCAAAAAGCAACAGGGCTCTTAGCAAATTCGCTGACTTCATTTCTTTTTCCTTTAATATAATGGAAATGTTGACATGCAAATTGAGTGGCAGAGCCACTGCCAGATATTTTAAGTGCTGTTGCCTCACTTGAAATGGATGAATAATTGCATCACATGCCTATATATTAGCAGAGACAGGAGGTGTTTTTATGGCTCTGTTTCCTGTGTTTCTGTTTTCTTCTGGGTTTTGCCCAAGAAACTCATTAAGGTTTGTGTTTAATGATCTGATTGAAGCGCCCACGTGTCTAACTGGTTAACATAGTTATTAACTTTCCATTTCCAAGGCAATAAAATACCCCAATCCCACGTGCCTTAACCCCAGAAGGAAAATCATTATATGTCCTAAACCTAAGGCATGCAATGAATAGTGTTTAACTTGCTGCATTCAGGCATTTCAGCGTGGTGACTGACACAGCATACACACGGAAAATGCAGAAGATGCAACATTGTTATGAATCTAATATGCCTAGTTTTGTTATTGAGGTAATTGCATTTTTACTCTGCCACCACTAGTCTTGTTTTGGTTAAAGTGTCAGAAAAATCCAAGATGATATAAGTGCTAATTACCATTCAGTGTTTATAAAGTTTCTCTTTAGAAAGATCAGTCTCCGAGATGCTTCTGGAAACATTATATGCATGGAGATTATTCATGATTCATGACTAGCTCCTTTGCTACCTAGAGAAGGTATATTCCAAGCCTTTTTAATCTCTTAGCACCTCAGTAGTCATCTATTACCATCCCATTGAGTCAATATTGCTTTTACTATTAGCATTATTACCTGGTGACTCTAAATGAGACTCACTGGAACTCATTCCAAAACCCAAATGTTCAGAAACACGATTACCTATGCTCTGTTTACAGAAGATGTCACTGGTGGGGGCTAAATTTAGAAGCAGGGCAGCAATGCACTGGTGACTTCTCTCTTGAGATAATTTGTAGTTGGAGAGCAGTAACTAAATTATTTTCCATTGCAGAGAGGTTTATTTATTTATTTTTATAAGGAGAAGGGACGCTCCGAGTAGACCGCTCTCCAAATACCATCTCCTCACACAAAGTGGGTAGGGTGTGTTTTCACTGAGCCCCAAGAGACCTGCTTGGGAGCAGAGATGGAAATTCTGGAGCGTGCATCACTGATGTGTGACCGCACATCCGGGCTGAGCGCTGGCTGATTGTCTTACTGCCTTCTGCTTGGACCCAGGACTTATAGTTCAGTCTCTTTGTTCCCTCCTTGCAAGCGAAAATTTTATTATAAAGGATGGTTTGTGTTCTTGCCCTAAATCCATTTTGGTTCTTCTTGTTTTATGACCACAGTGCTTCACTGTAGATTTTCTCCTGTTCCAATGCCTTCTCTTTGTCATTTATCATGCTGACAGTTTAATAGAATTGCAGGCCTGGCAGATGGTGCTGGGATGTCCTCTCCCACATGATGCTAAGGAGCTTTAACCCTATCAGGGAGTCTTGATACACTATGGCAAGAAATGGTGCTAACAATCCTGATACGATAAAGCAGCAACCAGAGGGAGAGTAAAAGTGTACATGCATCAATTTCATATGATTTTATCTTCAGTGCTTCTGGTGAAGCTTATGACGAGGGGTTCCTTAGGATGCCTTAGGGACCAATATGTAGGCAGCTATGGCGGTGCACTTAGTTAAGTTAATAAAATGTCTAGCAGGGGATAGAATGAATTTTCTGGACATACCCTAGTAAGAGGTAGGTTATCTTCCAGATAATGGTGAGAAGTGGGCCTAGCAAGGCACAGTAAATGTGAAAAGAAGTTACAGCCTAATCAATTAAAAAAAAAAAAAGTTACCACTCATTGAGAATTTACTAGGTTCCAGACAAGGATATAAATACTTTACAAACATTATTTAATTGAATGTGCTCACCAAACTTTTCAGGCAAGTATCATAACAAGGATGTGTTGAGCTTCACTGTATGCCAGGCACCGTGCTAAAACTTGATAGGCATCAGCTCATTTTTTCGTCTCAATGACTTCACCTCTCAAATCTCTCATGCATTCACTCTTGCCAGTCTCTACTGCCAACACCCTACCCAGGCCACCTACAGTATTTTTAAACGCTGTGAAACAAAAAAAAGATCACAATATAATAAGGTGCCCGCATTTTAAGTGTGCATATGTACACATCCCCATGGGGACCACCCTGATCAAGATAGAGAACATTTCTATCTGTAGGGCTCCCTTCTGCCCACTCCCAGTTGATAGTCTCCCAGAGGAAACCATTATTCTGGTCCCTATCACCATAAATTGGTCTTGCCTGCTCTTGAACTTCATATGAAAGATTCATACTATACATAACTAGGGTCTGGCCTCTTTTATGTAACATTATGAACTTCATTTATGTTGTTGCACAGATCAATAGTTTGCTCTTTTTCTCTACTGTATAGTTTTCCGTTATATGAGTATACCATTATTTGTCCTCCTGCAATTGCTTCTTGCCTAAAATACCAGTTAGCTCCTAATTGGCCTGCTGGCATCTCTACTTGCCTTCTAGATCTTTTCTGCACTACATAGCCAGAATGGTTTTCTTTGTCCTTTCTAAGGGAGACATGCACATTGACTCTGGCAAACATTGGCATTCTTACGAGTTTGGGTTGCATTTTGAGGTAAAGAGAGTCGAATTTAAACACTTCAGTGCAACATACATTTATTGTGCAGCTAATGCGTGGCTTCTGTTCTTTAAGAGTACATAGGAAGTTCGTGGAAAGACAATTATACAAATTAATACATTCAATTCGGTGTGGTGGGTTGTACCACAGCTGTAGAGTACCCACAGGAGGATCATAAAGAGGAAGAAATCCTCCTCAAGATTCCTGTCCTTGGCTTTGAGTACTCTCTCGTTGAGAAATCTTCTAATAATTGATTGGCTTGCAAGATACCTGCATATCTGGAAGTGGGTCCTAAATCGGAGGCATAATCAGCTCAGTCAAAACATCATTGTTAAAATAATACCTTGGGCTTCTTGCTTGTTTTGTTGCCATGTCACGTGCTTGGCTAGTATGATCCTGTCCTTGAGAAACTGGCCGACTCTGTGTATATGGACAGGAGTGCATTTCAGCTCCGAAATGCTGTCCATCAGACCTCGCGAAGGCCAGATGACAGGGTTTGCATACCAGGTAGTCTCCCTTTCTGACATCTGTGTTCAATAGCTTCCAAACATGTTCGGTTTAGCACACTGCACAAATTAGGCACTTGAGGCATACTTTTCAGTTTGACCTGGGAGTGAAGTGTAATAAAAGGCTTATCTGCTTACTTAGAATAGGTGTTAAAGATAAGACAAATAGCTCCTTATTTACATAAGATATTTTTCCTTATTTGATGATGCCAGGTAAACCTGTCTATCCTCCAAAACTCTCAAATAGTTTCTTATTTTTTCCTGGTTCTCTCAAGAAGATGAAGCTCTACTCTATGACTAGATTAAGTTTACCTAGTGAAACCATATAAAAAAATGGAAATCACTGATTGTTTTAATTTGTCATTCTCTTTAATGAGTGAAAAGTGAATTAAAAAAATTTTTTTTAAGTGTTTATTTGTTTTTAATAGAGAGAGGCAGAGAGAGAGGGAGACAGGAAGTGGGCTCTGTGCTGACAGCAGAGAGCCCAATTCAGGGTTTGAACTCATGAACCGTGAGATCATGGCCTGAGCTGAAGTCAGAAACTTAACTGATTGAGCCACCCAGGCATCCCGGAAAGTGAATTTTTTTTATTCCCATGAATGTCAATAGTATTGCTCTGAATTTGGTAAAAATTCAATAGATTTTAGAAGTGTAATTATTGAAATATTTACAAAAATGTACACAGATCATGTACAGCTCAACACATCATCCTAAGGAAAACATGCCAGTACCAATGAGATTTTTGTTGTTGTTTTTGTTCTGCTGTTTTTACTTACTGTTATTTTATCTCTCTAGGTATTGATAGAGTCTAAATAACTCTCTTTCAAAGGTTATCATATTTATATCCATAATAGCTTGTAGAACCATATCTTCTCATGTTGGGCATTTGAGTTTTTATATTTTTTTTGCTGGTTAAATAGTGCTGCAAAGGGATTCTTCCTTTCTTTTGAGCTGTTTTCCTGCAATGTGGAAATTACCAGGTTAAAAATCACGAATTGTTTTAAGGTTCTTTTTATTTAATTTCATGTGGCTTGGCATAATGTCAGTATACAGCACCTTGAATGATATTCATGTACATCTGTACACGAATGCTAAACACTGAGTTTTATAATTCTTAATTTACATTATCTTGTTTCATAGGAGTATAATTGTTTAAGGGACTTGATGTGGTCTATCTGCATTCACTATCTTCCTATGAATTAGCTAATAAAACTTCCTATGAGTTAGCTCATGCAGAGACATCTTCTAACTGTATTTATGGTTGCAGGTATGTGATATAGTTAGTGTTTAGCTATCTAAATTTAAAATTAAACGCAAATACTTTTGAATTTTCATGAAAAATAGAATCCCTGTGATTATTTTGGTTTGAGAAGGGGTTTGAACTCTCATATACTTAACATTGAAGTTCACTCAACACTTGCTTTGAGGGGTTGGTTTGTTTTGTTGACATGGAGAAGAGTGTCCTCTTACAATTGAGAGCTTCATTTAGCTCTTTTTATTTAATTTACTATTTTTCACTGAGATATAACTGACCCATTAGTTTTAGGTGTACGATATAATGCTTCGATATTTGTATATACTGCCAAATGATCACCACAGTAAATCTAATTACCATCCATTATCACTCATAGTTACCATTTTTTCCCCTTGTGCTGAGAACTTATAAGATATACTGTTTTATTAACTTTCAAATATACAATACAATATTGTTAACTATAGTCACCATGCTATACTATATATTACATCCCCAGGACTTAATTTTTCTATAACCAGAAGTTTGTAAATTTTCATCACCTTCACCCATTTTGCACCTACTTCATCCCCAGCCCCCCAACTTCATTTAACTCTTTCAAGAGCGGAGAATAATAGGGCATCTACAAAGCAAATTTGCTGGGACTGAAACCTTCAAGGTTGGCCTCCTTTGCTTGCTGGTTGGCTGTTAGTTTTCTGGTCCAGGGAGAAGTGTGTATGGACATATTGGCTGAGAACAACATAGATTCAGGGACACCTGGGTGGCTCAGTTGGTTAAGCGTCTGACTCCAGCTCAGGTCATGATCCCATGGTTCAGGAGTTCGAGCCCCACGTTGGGCTCTGGGCCGACAGCTCAAGCTTGGAGCCTGCTTCAGGTTCTGTGTCTCCTTCTCCTTTTCCCCTCCCTGCTCATACTCTGTCTTTCTCTCTCTCAAAAATAAATAAACATTAAGAAAAAATATAAGAATGGGGTGCCTGGGTGGCTCAGTAGGTTAAACATCCAACTTCAGCTCGGGTCATGATCTCCCAGTTTGAGTTTGAGCCCCATGTTGGGCTCTGTGCTGACAGTTTAGAATCTGGAGCCTGTTTCAGATTCTGCATCCCCCCTCTCTCTTCTCCTCCTCCATTCATACTCTATCTCTCTCAAAAATAAATAAACATTAAGAACATTAAAAAAAAATTTATAAGAACAGCATAGACTCATCCTTTTTGAAGGAAAAAAGCTACCAAGAGTGGAGGTCTCTCATAAATGATGGAAAATGGACATGGATTATGAATTAGGCATTTGGACATAAAGAGCCTGAACTGAGTTGCTCACAAGTTATCTTGACTACCTTCACTAAAGGGATGAAACTTCTGAAATAAGATGAATGCCTTCTTGGGAGTAGGAGGCAGTGTGGTGTAATGATAGAGGACATGGGGTTGAATCCAACCTTTTTCATTTACTAATTATGTGACCTTGGAGAATATTTTTAGCCTCTAAGCCTCAGTTTCACAATCTGAAAAATGGAAGTTAAATCTGCCTCAAAGAATAGTTGTTAAGTTAAAATGAGATAATGGGTGTAACAACTGACACACAATATGTGCTCAGTGTATGTTGTTTTTCTATAGATGAATGTGTGGACCCATAGCTTTATGAAGACAGTGAGGGCTGCCCAAAAGGGGGCACTAGAAGAGAATGTGTTGCTTCCGTATCTTGCAAAGGTGACTTCAGGACAAATCCTTCCACAGAACTTCTAGAAACTTCTAGAAAGTTCTAGACAGCTTCTAGGAAGCTTGCATAAGCAGGTGGCAGAGAGCTAAATTGGAATTCCTAACCAATAAAAAGCATTTAAAGCCCTGACTACTTTTTCCCCCTATCTTCAGAAAAGTCCAATTCTATCCTTTGGGTGTTTTTCTTTCTTTTAAGCAAGAAACAGAGTAATATAAACTAAATGTAACTTATGATAAAAACTATTCATAGATTTTTTTTTTAACAAGTCAAATTTTAAAAAGCCAGGTTGTGGGGCGCCTGGGTGGCTCAGTCGGTTAAGCGTCCGACTTCGGCTCAGGTCACGATCTCGCGGTCCGTGAGTTTGAGCCCCGCGTCGGGCTCTGGGCTGATGGCTCAGAGTCTGGAGCCTGCTTCCGATTCTGTGTCTCCCTCTCTCTCTCTGCCCCTCCCCCGTTCATGCTATGTCTCTCTCTGTCTCAAAAATAAATAAAATGTTAAAAAAAAAAATTAAAAAAAAAAAAAGCCAGGTTGTCCCACAGGTTTGCAGGCTGCTGGAACTGTAAAGGAGTAGGTGTGCAAGGAGAACTTTTGTTATTTGTGGGCAAAGGAAGGTGACGTACCGTTACTGGGCTCTATACACTATTCACTGATAAATATGACTGCTTTCATGATTTGCAAAAAGTACCAATCCTGGGTACGACCTCTAATACCAAGGTTCTAATGCAAATCATTGTGAGACGCAGATGCAAAGCGAAACATTGTGATCCATGCTTAATCCCTCACTTGAGGCAGAGTATTGGGTATTGATACCCATAATCGGCTTTGAAACTTCAAATGAATTGTGTCTGTAACATCTGCCAGGAAGGTTTCTCCCCTGCCAAGTCGTTCTGGGAGCCATGGATGGAAGAGTGGAATTATTTTCAGCACACCTTTTAGCTGCCTGTAATGTGTTAATGGACTTGACAGAGGCAGCCACACCCTCTGCAAGCTGACCCCAGCTGGGCAGCCAGAGGCCACTCCTCATGGGGTCCTCTGGGAGACAGTGTGGAAAAGATGGGAGGAAGTTTTTCTTTTCATGAGACCAATTAGTCATCTGACTAATGTGTCTAAATACAGTTCTTCACAAAACAGGAGGCCCAGCGTCCATGCATAATCTCAGATCCTCCCTATAATATGGCGTAGTGGAATTATAAGGCGCTGTTCAGGCCACATTTTCCTGATCTCTTTCTTCATTGATTAGAAGTGAAAAGATAAAGGAAAATGCACTTAGACAAGGACAGGAGAAACACCCCCAAACTAACTTTATCTTAAAATTTTAGAATGTCATGAATAATGAACACACACAAGGATTTGGGGAAAATGATCCCCATCATCATATTCTTGTTTTTTAAAAGCTCTGAAAGTTCTTTGTCTTTACTGTAATATATATAAGAAATAATAAATTCATAGACCTTCTCTACAATTATCTAAGAACTATGGAACCAGAAAGAGTCTTAAGCAGTCAATCCACTCTACTGTATTGATATTATTATTTCTATGCGAAGTTGCCACCCTTGCGATACAAGGTAAGCTCCACGAGGGAAGGCAATCTGCCTAGTTTACAGCAGTATTAAAACTGCAAAAAACAAGGCAAGGCACATGGTGGAAGCCTAATGAAATTTTGTTGAAGGGATGACTGAATATCTATTTTTAAAAGATATCACCTTAGTGGGCATCTCAATGGAAACCAGTTTTCCCATAGATCCAGTGAGTTTCTTTTTTTTTTTTAAGTTTATTTATTTTTGAGACAGAGAGAGATAGAGCATGAATGGGGGAGGGGCAGAGAGAGAGGGAGACACAGAATTGGAAGCACGCTCCAGGCTCTGAGCCGTCAGCCCAGAGCCCGATGCGGGGCTCGAACTCATGGACCGCGAGATCGTGACCTGAGCTGAAGTCGGACGCTTAACCGACTGAGCCATCCAGGCGCCCCCAGTGAGTTTCTTTAAAAACTGTTTTGATGCTTATGGGGGGATCATCGGGGGATATGGTCTGTGAGGTCTTCACTGCATTGAAGAGATTCACAACCTAGAAAATACTGGGAAAACAGCAGTGTGATACGTTCCTCTGACTCTGATCAGCCCCGAATCCCTTGTTCCTTCTGCTCATGTTAAGTGAGTTTATGAGATGTCCAGCTTCCCCTAGAAATGTGTTTCAATTGATAGACTTTTCTCCTGCATCTAACCTAAAACTATCCTGCTATAAAGAGCTTGCTTAATTTTGTTTGCTCCTGAGTGGAGAAGAAGAAAGAGTTTGTCAATATATTTTACATTCATATTTTTGGGAAACCTGTTATCTTTCTCCTCCAATTTTTCTCCTCTAACATAAATCAACAATATTTACAAAGTCTCTATTATGAGCGTGGTGCTGTGCTTTCCCCTGGCTTCATGCCTTATTTACAAGAACTTTGATAACCTTTCTCATTCTTTTCTAAATTTTCTCCAATTTGCTCACAGCTTGCTTAAAATATGAATCCACAAAACTAGGCATACAATGGTGAGTGCATTAGAAAAAACACCTTGTGCATAGGTTTTTCAGGGAGACCTAGTCTCCCTTTATTCATATGCAGAAGAAGGGACATTGATAAATGAAGCCGCTATGCAGATGTGGCACAGGGAGAGGGGGTTACAACCACAGAGACAGGGTAAGGAACTTGATGTTTCCAAAATGCCTCTGTGGGGAGATAGTTTTTTGTTCATAGAAAATAAGCAGCACATTATAATCAAACTTTCAAAATGTTGGAAATTTTCTTCCTTTGTTTGGCTCTGTATCAGAGAGTTATTGCCACAATTACACTGTGAAGCAAACCATCTCCAAACTCAGAAGCTTACAAAAACAAGCATTTACTCTCATGCTAATGGGTCTCCAGATCTACTGCAGTTCAGCTGATTCTATCCACTGCTCTAGACTGGTGTTCGCTGGGCACCTTTGTGTCACCCGGGTCACCCGGGCTTGTCTCCTGGGTGTGAGTGGGTTCATCTCTGCTCCACATGTCCTCTCCTCCTCCTTGGACTAGTGGCTACGCTAAGTTCTTATGAAGAAGGGCAGGAGTGCAAGAAGCAAACACGTTGAAGGCCTCCATTCCTGTCTTGTCTGCTAAAATTCTTTGGGTTAAAGCAAGTCACATACCCAGGTCCAATGTCAATGGGGGCAGAGGGGGGTACGCACCCGCCGTGGGAGAAATAACATCTGCTTCTCAAACTGTGGGAGTGTATGTTTGCTGAACAGTAACCTCAATGATCACCTAGCCCACTTGACTTTAAACTTACAAAGGCAAAACTTGGGTCTGTTTTGCTTGGCACTGTATTTTCAGGACCCTGCACAGGTAGAGAGTGGTTCAAGGAACATTTGTTAAATGAGTGAATGAATAAATGAACGAGGAAGCCAATTAATAGAGAACCAGCAATAGCAGACTAAGAATAGTATTGATAGCAACACAGTAGGCTATTTTCCTTATAACAAAGGCATTTCTTTTAATAAGACATTTCTAAATGTATGACACGATTTGTACTAAGGTAATTATAATGTGTGCACAAATATATTCATGTGTCTATATTCCGATGTCCTTTGTATTTGTCCTATGGTGAGCACAGCTCAAGAGATGCTCTTCTGGCCAGAAAGCCCTTCCATACCACATAAACACAAAGGCATCCTGTGACTTGAAGTGACTATAGAGTCTCCCTCCCCACAAGCTATTCTGCCCTGAGCCTCTCTGCATGACCCGTGCATCTGCCGAACACGAATCACCCGGCAGAGATCGCTCGAGGCCAGCTTCCCCAGTTACTGTGGCCCTGGTCAGCTGGATCACATGGCTTGAAGCTTTGCTGCAGGGAGCACTTCAGGTGTCTCTGCTGTCCACTCCACTTAGAGTCAGCTGAGACAGCTCACGCTTCCCGGTCACCTGCCATTGCTGATCCTGACACCTGTGCTGGCAGCTGAACCTGACTCACTGCTGCAGCACCCGGCAATGTTGCCCGGTTACCCATGTTGACCATAGTTTCTGGGAGTACTGACGAATTGCCTGGGGAAGCCAAATAGTTTATCTAGGGCAGATCCAAGTCTGGCTGCTGAATAAATGGTTGAACTATGTTACATTTGGTCTAGATTGAAACTTCATGCAGAAAAAAAGTGGGGTGATTGGTTATTTCAACCATCTCAACAGAATGTAAATTTCAGGCAGGCAATTTATCTGTCTCGTTTGACATTATCAGTCCAGTGACTAGTACCAGAGCCAGCTTTTGGCATATATTCAGTTAGTATTCTTGGAATGCATGAAAGAAAAACATATGCATTCCTCAAATTATTTATATTTGGCTTTACAATGATTTTTTTTCAACACGCTATAATCCGATGTTGTCAAATTAGTAACACTTCAAAATTAAATGAAATTTGATTCAATAAGTTCTATGTTTAGAGAAGTAATAGGCACATAGTAAGCATTATATAGTATCTGATAAAGTAAAATAAGTTCCAAACCAGAATGAAGTGACTTTCTTATTTTTTTTTTTTTTTTCAGTTTGGAACAAAGTACATATGGTCTAACTTCTCTATTGTGGCTCTCTGTTCTCCCAAGGTCTCCCCTCTGATCATATCACTTAAAGTGATGAGAGCGATAAAGACAGTAGTGTGATAATGACACCTAGTATTCACTAAGCATTTACTAGGCATCAAGCATTGTGCTAAGTATTTCGTGTGCATTATTTCATTTAATTCTTAAAGCAAATGTGTGAGGTGGAGCATATTATCATTACCTTTTGCAAAGGAACTCACAGCTCTCTCAAATAGTAAATGATGAAGCTAGTCTTTCTGATTCGAGTCTGTGTCTTTTACAGCTGTGTTTCCACCATGCAAGGGGCTGCAGAGTGGGTCTTCTACAATTAAGAATTCCATGGAGGACTTTAAAAAAAGTTTATATTTATTTATTTTTGAGAGATAGGGAGAGCATAAGAAGGGGATGGGTAGAGAGAGAGGGAGAGAGAGAGAATCCCAAGCAGGCTCTGTGCTGTCAGCATGAGCCTGATGCAGGGCTCAAACCCATGAACCATGAGATCATGATCTGAGCTGAAACCAAGAGTCGGTCACTTAATCCACGGAGCCACCCAGGCGCCTCCCATGGAGGACTTTGCAGATAGTTTAACTGAGATGCCAGAGGCTATCTATAGTGTCTCTTGGGTCAAGGAATCTGCACCGTTGGCAACTGCATGGGCCACGAGAAGATGTTTACCATGGTTTACTGCAGGAAAATTACCTTGAGCAGATCAGTGTGTGTGTGTGTGACTGTCAGCTGACATCCACAAAGCAGTCAATTACAAACTTTGCGTAGTTAGCTATGACTTTGTGTCACCCTAGAGAAGGTGAAGGTGATGTGTTGAGGTTCCCTCTTGAGAATCCTGCCCAGCTGAGGCTGTGCACAGGCTGACAGTAGCTCTTCTAATCCTTACCTTGCCTCTGACACTTCCCTGGATGGATTTTGTTGCCAGGGCTCTATAAGCAGCGATTCCCTTGGCAGCAAGAGAGAAAAGGGACCGAAGCTTGCAGCTTTCTGATCACTGTGTAACTCCTCATGGAGAAGATGGGTTGCTCATCCTTCAAAGTGACACCTGTGAAAGCCATGTTTGTCACTCACAGAGGGGCTGCCCATTCAGAGGGCAAAGAGGGGTTCCATTTTTCAGCTTTCAGTTTTAGCAAACGGCACAATTCCCCAGGTGATGTAATAGCACTCTGCTTATCAGGTTCGGTGGGACAGCTGCAGGGCACAGTCCATATTCCCTGTAGAACAATTGACCTGGCATGATGCTATCATAAAAGGTGTGGGGAAAACATCCTGGACCTAGAAAGCTTGAACATAGCCCACTAGTCTAGCTGCCTCCTTTCAAGGGTCATCACCTTCCTCTATTGTACTCAGTGAAAAAGTTTGTCAATTCCACTGGGTTGCTACATGGCCCTTAACCACCTTTCTCAGTGCTGCCTGGTTCCTGCTCAAAATGACAGGTGTAGGGCCTCCTTCCACGTAAACCTGCAGTGCTGGTCCACAGGGAAATTATAATTTCCTTTACTGCTTTATCCTAAATTACCCAGAACCCCTAACCAAAGGCTGCTGTGTGTACAGACTAGTATAGCACAGCATGGAACAGGGTAACGTTAAAAATGGAAAACTGGGGGCGCCTGGGTGGCTCAGCCAGTTAAGCGTCGGACTTTAGCTCAAGTCATGATCTCATGGTTTGTGGGTTCGAGCCCCACATCAGGCTCTGTGATGACAGCTCAGGTCCTGAGACCTGCTTCGGATTCCGTGTCTCCCTCTCTCTCTGCCCCTCCCCTGCTCGCACTCTGTCTCTCCCTTCTCTCTCAAAATCCCTACTTAAGCTCATGGCAGAGATAGGCCTTATTTAGAATGTTACCCAGTCTAACTGATTCTGGAAATAAATTATGCCAACACTCTGAGTGAACTTGGAAACAGACTTCCCAAACTGAGCCTCTTCGTGAGAACACAGCCTAGTCGCCACTTGATGGCAGCCTGAGAGACCCTGAGCAGAGGACTAGGGCTAGGCAACGTCCAGACCTCTGGCCACAAAACTGTGAGATAATAAACTCGTGTTGTTTTAAGCCATTACTTTTGTGATATTTTGTTTTGCAGCAATGCATAATTATTACAAGCCCCCACCTCATGGCATTGTTAGAATCTCATGAATTAAGGTTTTTAAGGTGTTTAGAATACTGCCTGGCACACTGTAAGGAGCTATTAACATTTTAAGGAATTTTATAAATTTCCTTTCATAGTTCCTTAGTCAGCAACTTGGGTGCTACTATGTGCCCACGTAATCCCTTTTTTCAAACTCCTTACGGCCTAGTGGGAAAATAATTTATTAAAAATGTTTATAACTATGAGGAGTATTCTAAAGGAAAAATCCAGAATGCTATGGGAGGATATAAAGGGACCTTAGACTCAGGCAGGGATTAATTGAGGAAGTAATGTTTAAGCAGCAAAACGAAGGCTGAGTAGCAGAAGGGGATAAACAGCGGAAGGAAGAAGAGTCTAGATCAGCGCTGTGCAGAACTTTTTGAGAGGCTGGAAGGGTCCTATGTCAGTTCTGTGCAACCCAGGAGCCACTGGCTACTTACGGCAATTGATGGCTTTAAAGGTGGCCAGTGCAACCGATGCACTGACTTGTAAATTTCATTTACTTTTAAATCATCTGCATTTAAATAGGTCCACGTGTGGGTCGTTGCTACAGTGTTAGAAGTGTAGGGAAAAGGGAACAACATGTACAAGGATCCTAAGGCTGGACAAAAGTGTTCTATTTGAACAACTGGAAGAGAAGTCCAGTTTAACTAAGCTGACCCTTCCATGCTTATAGTTCTGTTACTCAAACAACAACATTAGCGAACACTTGTATGGTACTTATTTTGTGCCAGCACTGTTTGAAGCATTTGCAAACTTATTCATACCTCAGAACAGCTTAAAAAAATTTTTTTAATGTTTACTTTTGAGAGAGAGAGAGACAGAACACAAGTTGGGGAGGGGCAGACACACACACACACACACACACACACACACAGAAATTGAAGCAGGTTCCAGGCTCTGAGCAGTCAGCACAGAGCCCAGGGTGGGGCTCAAACCCATGAACCCTGAGATCATGACCTGAGCCAATGTCAGATGCTTAACTGACTGAGCCACCCAGGTGCCCCCCTCAGAACAGCTTTTATTACCTGCATTACCTGTAATGCATTGCCTGTATGACAAAAGTATGGTGTGGCTCAGCTAACTTGCTTATGGTGGTGTAGCTAGTGATAAACTGAGCTGGGCAGGATGGGTCCAGAATCTGTACTTCACTGCACAATATTCACTGACATACAAACCAAAAGGGATTATAAGGTGTGTTTGGGAGCAGGGGATGTTATGCCCAGAATTCGTGATCCCCAAAGACCACTAGGGAACCGAGTCAGATGCAAAAGCAAAAGAGCCTTTATTCGAGCTAGCTCAAGCTCAATCCCCTACCTGCACCGACGCAGCGGTGAGATACCAGGGAGAGAGAGCGAGTTTCAAAAGCACAAAGGTTTTATAGGGGTCTAGGGGCAGTTGGTGAGGTAATGGCTGTGGCCTCAGCCGATTGGCTGGGGAAGGGTCGTGGACTCAGCCGATTGGCTGGGGAAGGGTCGGAGTCCTGTTACGCAGTTCGCTGGGCGTGTTTTGATCAGGAAGTTTGAACCGGTGAGCGGGAGGTTACTCAAGGGGAGGAGGCGTGGTCTAGGTTTCTGCGATTTTCCCAGAAAAGGGGTCCTGTCGGGGACATAGTCACTCAAGGTGGAGGACACAGAACAAGATGGAGTCAGCTGGCGTAGGCCCGCCCTTTCAGGGACTCTACTTCTCTGCTTAGGCCACTGTGCCTGTATATGTTGTAGAAATGAACTATCTTCTGATGGAAAAGAAATGTTGTAAAGTAATAAAAAGCGATGTGCGTATCTAATGATCTCTTTTGGAGGAAACATGTTGTTATGTGCAATTGTACTCTTTGGAACATCTTTGGCATTCCTACTGTTTATGATGTCCTTACCGAAGCCTAGAGGGGGGACGGTTTTCCAACATGGGGAACACCTCCTATGTTTTGCTGTAACTTGATCGATCATTTAATAATTGTTTTCATAAACCTGGGGAGTCAGTGGCATATGACACAGTAATTATTTTTTGTTTTATACTAGTCATAACAACAAAACTACCTTGTATAAAATCTTAAAACTTTGAGAACTGAATTTCTACTTGCAAAGGTAAACAACGGATGCTTAGACCTGTTTCAGAGAAGTTCTTTCTGTATATATTGGTATTATGTAAGACATTTGGGAGTATGAAAAGAATGGCTGCTTCTTTGTCCTGCATTTTTAGGAAACTTGTAGCACTAAAATATCCCCTATGGAGGCATGGTTTAGTGTCAGCATCTCTTGGGTGAAAAGGAGACAGGATAGAAAAGAACTCCCAATCTGTTTTGAGCATTTTAACGAAATTGTGAACCCAGCGGATGTTTGGAGACTACACCACCAGAGGGAGTGGGATTACATTTTTAAACATTTAATCCCATCACTAAACATACTCTACTGGTTGATTTAGGGCTGTAGTTAAAGGTGATTTCATACATGATTAAAAGCCAAAATCTGTTGAGGAAGAACAGATGCTCCAATTACCTTTGGCTTTATTTAATTGGATTCCTGAAAATAAGAAGTGCCTAAAAGATTTACTGTCAGAGCTTTGATATAAAAGGATGCAGCATTTGTCAATATTATCAGAATGCTAAGGAAGTGCCATAGCGTATATGCTAACTAACTTGAATGTACGTTAAAAAAAAATACATTAACTAAAAACAAAAACAAAAACAAATTTGGAATACTTGGAAAAGCAGCTTAAAGAGTAAAGGAAACTATGGTTATCATTTGGAAGTTACTTTTATCCACTACTATTATGAGCTGTATCACCCGACTTGTTGGTTGCAGGTTGTTTTCTCCTTGTATTTGTGATTTGCAACTTTGAAACTACTTGGAGCTTGTAAATATCACATACATATTGGTTCAAATCCCCTCTGGAGCTTCCTGTCATCTGAACTACCCCCCTCCCCTACCTGGAGGGCAGGGAGAGACTGAAGAAAAGGCAGAACACTCCAGATTGGTAGGTGGTGGGTTTAAAAAGCAAAGGAATTTACTTAGAAGGCTTGTCTCAGGCGGCTGCAAGATGAATAGATCTCCACATCCGTCTGCCAAATGTTAAAAGTTTATCTAGAGGCCTTAACTGGGTTTGGTCATGTATACTTCCCGACGATCTCAACACCACATCACTGTCTCAAGTCTAGGCCTTTGGAGCAGCTTCTGAAGTGGGGAAGGCAGACGGAGCCACATCCCAAGGACAGGGGAAGGCCTGCGGAGCCTCTGATTGCCAGGGTCCAGCTCACAGGTCAACTGGCAGTCACGTCCTCTCCATGACCTCCCCCAACAAGATAACCAAATACAATTCTTAGATTAAAAAAGAAAGCCTAGACGTCAATATCTAGATTTTAAAATACAGTGGAATAGTCTGGCATCAAGAAATCTCCAGATAGAAAGAAATATTAACTTCAACCTGGGAATAACTGCCTATCTGCGCATTTGAAGTATGAATTCCTAGGGAAAACACTGCCAGGTAATTCTCGGGGCCAGGCTGGGAATTCTCCTGGCTGGAGACTGTACCGTCTCCTGAGGCCGCACGTTCCGTCTTGACACAGCTGGCACCACCAGGGTGTGCCCCTTAAAATGAGCGGGATCCTTCAGTCCTTGTTCCTCTCATACGCCATCTCTCTTTTCACACGGTAATGATGCTCCACATTTATTGTGTTCTCACCATGTACAGATACCGCCCTGCGTGATTTAAGCGCACCATCCCGTTCCGGCCTCGGAACAACTCTAGGAAGTGAGTTCGATTTTTATTCCCAGTTTACCAGTGAGAAGACTGTGGGGACTGCAAAGCCCAGGAAATATTTGAAAGGATCAATTGGCCTTCTTCCTTCCCTTCGTCCTTCCCCCATTTATTCTGTGCTGGATACAGTGTTTGGTGGTGGGAATAAAAAGACAAATGCAGGCTGATCCATGCTTCTTAGAACTTATTGCCAATGGGGAAGACAGTCCTATAACAGAGTGCCACAGGAGCCCCGAGAGAAGAAGAGAAGTTTCGATCCCATGAGAGATTCCAGTGGAAGACATGCCTGAGTTGAAATGTACAAGAGACTCTCCTGGCAGGGAGGGGTTGAGGGGTTAGGAGCGGTCAGGGCGATGTGTGCCTTCCAGGCAAAGGAAGGGCCGAGTCTCAAGGTGAGAAACAACCAGGAATATCTTGTCAGCTTGGCTGAAGTGCGGGGTTGGAGGAAAATCTTGCGAAAAGCCAAGTTTGGAGAGTAAGAGGGGGGGTGGTCTGATGTGAAAGGCATGGCATTTATGAACTAGAACTTCATCTTAACCTTGTACGTGATGGAGAACCTAATACAGTGATTTCACTAGGAGAGTGATGTGATGACATTTGTGTTTTGGAAATATCCGAAATGGTGTGGAAGGCAGATTGGAAGGGGATAACACTAGAGGTGTGGAACCACGTTAGGAGACTGGGAGTTAATCTGGCTGAGAGATGGGAGAGGGGGCTGGATCATAGCAGTTAGCAGTGGGGGTCTAAGGAGAGGGTCTCTCCTCAATTATCACTTCTCCAGCCTGATCTCAAGAGGGCCTGGAGCACTCTCCGTCGCTTGGAGCTCTGTCCTGAAGCCTGGGAGGATTTGGTTCTGATCCTGGCTCTGTGTTCACACAACTGTGTGCCAGTGGACATGTCACTGAAACTCTGGACCTCAGTGGCCTCATTTGCAGAATATCAAACATGCTAGATGATCTCCGAAGCCTCTTTCAGGTTCTGTCTTCGTTCTTTCCAGTGAATGGCATGGTTTCTTTGTATCCATTTCAAACCGGATGCAGTGGTATATCCAGAATAAATGAATAACCTCTGGTGTGGAGTAGATACTTGAGTAGAAAAGAAACTTGAAAATCATTTAATGCATGAGTTTTCATATTTCTGGTTAGCTGTAGAATATTTCATTCAAATGAAATATTATGCAAAAGCTCAACAAACAAAACAGATGGAAGCTGACAACCTCAGGCAGATGTGAAGGTAGGAGAAGGGAACCCTGCCTTGCTCAGTGGGAAGCTCTTAGGGGACTCCCAGGGCTTAAGCTTGATTAAGCCAGGCAGGCTCCGGGTGGGGCATTCAGTTGTCCAGCTCCAGTCAAGGAATGAGACAGATCATGACCCCCATGGTCATGGAGTTAGCGACAAAGTCGAGATAGGATCTAAGCCTTCGGTTTTTTCTACTGTTGTGTGGTAAGATAAGATCCTCAAACTAATGCTTTCTTGGAAAGTGCAATGTCAAATACCTTGTAAAACTTTTTGCAGTGCACGATTTGGCAACACCATTTTGATGTTTTTCTCACACTAAACTTATGATAACATTATAAGGGCATAAGACATTGGGGAATCAATTGCCCATAGATCCTTGTTTAGGAATGAATTATGACTTGTTTTCTGAAGAAAACTTTGACCTTTCCCGGATGGAGATGGTGGAGATTGTATGTTCCTTACATAGGCATGCTCGCTGTTAAAATTCATCAGGCATCATCAAAAATAGTCTTCAACTTATTGCTTGTTAAAGAAGGTAAATGGGTCTTCCTTTAAGTAGTAATACAGAATATTTGGCTCCAAGGAATTGCCTGCGATAATCAGTATCAATTAATCAATTAATTATGCAAATTAAGCTAGTCAGCACCTGACACTGTGCTAGGCATTGGAAATACAATGGTAAGCAAAGACAGAGCCAGCAGCTGCCCTCGTAGAGCTTCTGGTCCAGTGAGTGAGCTAGACAGGTAAAGACAGCTTTCCAGAAGATGCAGCTTCTAGTGTGAGACATGGAGGAGAAGCCCCAGACAAAGGCAGGGGGCAAAGTGTTGTGGGTGAGAGCTTTCCAGACGGAGGGAACAGCACATTTATAGATCCAGAGGTGAGAGAGAGCATGACTTTTTCAGCATTCTCAAAGAGGTTCATTTAGGCAGCTGGAATGAGGGGAACAGTCCGGGAGTTGAGGCTGGAGATGTGGAGGCCAAAGTCTATTCAGTGATGACGGGTGTGGAACTCATGCTGAGTCCTGTTTGAACCTTTGAGGTGTTTGAAGCAGAGCCTTGTTTTAGGGAAAGCAGACTGACTGTGGTTTGGAGAATGGATTAGAATTGGGCAAACCAGCCAGAAGGTTGTGTGGTAATCCAGGCTGAAAGGAGGGTCACCTGGCCTCGAGTAGTGGCATTGAAAAAGAGGAGGAAAAGACCAGCTGGGAACTATCATCAATGGGATTTGGTGATATTAACCAGTTTCTCATTTGAGAGTCTCAGTATTTACAGAGACCTTCCTGAAGGATAGAGAGCCTGTGAGTCTCCAAACTTTGGTTTTGGATCAGTTAAGAATTATAAGAGGGCACTGTGTTTGAAGTGTTTTATCAATGTGATTTTACTCCATAGTGCTTTAATATTGTGCCATCAGGTTGTATGTTCTTACATCTTCTTATGGATGTTTCTCAGACTGTTGTTTAGAACATTACATGGGATCCTTTATAGGAAGATCCTGGAAAACTTACTCTCACGGTGCACACCAGTAATGACTTCTGTTTCTCCTGACTTTGTTTTGAGCTCTGACCATGATAAGTAGTTTTAGGGACCACAAGTTCCTCTTTGATTGGTGTCTGGGAAGCCCAAGCCAAATGATTGTTGCTTCCAGCAAAATGTACTAGCCCTTGTGGCATTTACTGACCTCATTCTGGCTTCATTTTCTGCTTTCCATTTTTGTTGTTGTTGTTTATTTATTTTTAAGAGAGAGAGAGAGAGAACACGCATGCGCTGGGGGTGGGGGGGTGGGGAGTGGGGAGGGGCAGGGAGAGGAGACACAGAATCCGAAGCAGGCTTCAGGCTCTGAACTGTCAGCACAGAGCCTGACATGGGGCTTGAACCCACCAACCATGAGATCATTATCTGAGCCGAAGCCAGACGCTTAACTGACTGAGCCATTCAGGCTCCCCAACTGGTTTCTATTTTTAATTTTACTTTCTTCCCAGTTCCTTACTTGCTTGTTATTGTTTTAAGTCTCAAAATGTAGTATCTTTACAAGCCACTTTGATTCCGTTTGGAATGAGATTGACTATAATAATTATAATAATGTGAAGAAAATTTCTTGTATCTTTGTGCCACAGAACAATTAGAAAGTTAATATATATAACTTTATATAATATATAATATCTCTCTCATTATATATTATATTATATATTATATTATATATAATGTATGTGTGTATATTATTAATGTATATGTGTACATTATATATAATGTATATGTGTATATACACATATATGCTTGTAAGTGTTTAATTTTGAATTGAAAATTTAGATTCAAGTTTTTGAAAGTCTAAGGGTTTCTCTTGACTTACAAAGCAAAAACATGCCTTTCTCAGTCCTCTTTCCTCGGGATTATAATTTGAATATCACCAACTTCTTCCTTCTGATTTAAGCTGAATAGTAGCATTTTCTGTTTTTGTAAGGAATCACTTATTTTCACCAGTACTTCTGTAATTTTTCATATGGGAGAATTTCGGAGTATTTGCAAAGATTCATTTAAAAATATAAATGTGGTTATATTGGGTTAGTCTTTTTCTGAGTCACAGAAATAACTCCTTTCCTTCAACAGTCAGGCTCTGTATTACATACAGAAATATGGATTTAAAAGATTTATTCGTGTCTCAAAGAAACTGGGAATCTAGTGGGGGAGGGAAGTTAATCCCATCGATCTTCACTATAGTGAGATAAATGCCTCCACGGGGTGGGGGGCGGTAAGCACAGTGAATACCTTAACTTGCCAGGTCCCCACTTTTGTCTTGGAACAGCCCTGCTGTGTCAAACTCCCTGCATTTCTTTGTTCTGTGTCTGATTGTACACCGTTATGCAGACCCAGCCTGTGTGGGTGTCCGACTTCTGGCTCCCCATTTTTAAGTTAGAGGGTTTGGAGTTATATGCCATACAAAAGGCTGCAGCTCCTATCCAGACAAAATATTATTGCAGGTAACATTTAATGCCAGATTTTGCTTAATGGAGTCAATTCCACGTTGCTTTGTTAATGATGAGTGGAAGATTGCTTTGCTGATCTGATCTGGAATCAGGGAATTCTATTAAAGGACACGTTCTGCAGAAAGGACGTTCTCAAATCTCTGATCAATACGCTTTGCAACACTGGCATTGATTTGCATTGGTGGATGTAGTAGAATCCAAAAACGGCCACAGTTTTTTTGCAGCAATCCCATCAAGAGGCAAAATATTTTTCTCCACCTCACGAATCTGGGCTAGCCTTATAACATGCTTTGGCCAATAGAATATGGCAGAAGCAATACAGTGCAAGTTCTGAGTCTGGGCTTCAAGAGGCCTTGCAACTTGGCTCTCACTCTTGGGATTTGATTGCTGTCTTGAACAAGACCGGGTTAGCGTGCCGGAGGATGAGCTATGTGGCCCACTCGTTGCTGTGAGAGAGGCCATCCTAGGCTGGTCAGTCCCCAGCTGACCCGCAGATGCATAAGTGAGCCCAGCTGAGATCAGAGAAGCCTGGACAGATCGGCAGAAATACCCAGCTGACCAATAGGTGGTGAGAAGTAACAAATGGTTGTTATTTTGAGCCACTAAGGTTTGGGATTCTTTGGTGTGTGGTAAAAGCTAGATGGTAGGAGTGCAGTTTGGACATCACTGCAGTGGTATGCATGTGCTAGTGGACTTTAGACCAGAGTAGAAGAAAGGAAGGAAGGGTGTTAAAGAGAAAGGAAGAGGGGCGCCTGGGTGGCTCAGTCGGTTAAGTGTCTGACTTTGGCTCAGGTCGTGATCTTGCAGTTTGTGGGTTCGAGCCCCGCGTCGGGCTCTGTGCTGCCAGCTCAGAGCCTGGAGGCTGCTTCGGATTCTGTGTCTCCCTTTCTTTCTGCCCCTTCCCTGCTCACACTCTGTCCCTCTCTTTCTCTCTCAAAAATAAGTAAAACATTAAAAAAAAATTAAAGAGAAAGGAAGAAGAAGAGAACATACACTCACTACCTTCTGCATGCCCAGCTGATGATCCTTTTTTTTTTTAACTTATATCAATGAAGAAACAAGTACACAAATCTTCTGAACATTGTAGTAGATTACCCATAAGGGAGATTCAAGCTCCTAATTAATTATGATTCCCAAAAGATTTGTCAAAATGAGCCCATGTTATTTATGGCAGTGAGTTTTAAAATATCAACCCCCTAATGAGAAAAGATATAATTCTATTTATTTCCTCATATCTAAAGACAATATAATCCATTTATCAACCCTACCCCCAGTACCCAAAACATGAGGGGTAATATTGTAATTTATTATGCCAGAAATATAATTCACATACGACTGGAAAATAGACATCGTAGGTTTCACTTTCATTTAACAGAGCCCTTGCTGGGCATCCCCCCGTCTGCTGAGTCCAGGGTAAACTAGGGAGGATAGAAAGACGAGGAAGACAAATCTTTGATCCACTTGGGAAGGGTGAGGAGGGGCTGGGGATGGTGGGTGCTGTCATATACTGACAATAAGGGCTGTCACTAATTCACCAAAGGGCCTCTCTAGCCTCAGTTTCCCCATTTGTAACCCGGGGAAGTTGCTCCATTTCTGGTCTTGACATGCGTCAACCTTTCCTGAGTGAGGGTACGTGCTTTGCCCTTTCTTCCAGAAAGTGGTCCTGATGCAAGATTTTCTTTATTACAACGATTCTCTCAGGCCTGAACATGTTCTGATTGCCTGGTGTGTGGCCGGCACCCTGAGAACCCCTGGCCACGTTGTACTGAACAATGCAGTCCCTGCCTTTGAGGAACTTAAGTGTACAGTGTGGGAAAGACCACGCAGTATAGAAAAAGCTCCGATGGGGCAAATAGCTGAGCCCTCCGGGAAGGGTGGTGCTCAGAGAAGGCTTCCCAGAGGAGAAATGCCTTTGCAAATAGCTGAAGGATGAGTAGCATTGGTCAGATGAACAAGCGTTTGTAACTACTACCCAAGCATCGATGGTCTTACTGCATAGAACCAAGTGATTATAACTCATCACGTATGTACAGAAAACTGTGTACTTTGTTAGCTCAAGAATCTGAAGGCTTTTGGGGTGCCTGGGTGGCTTAGGGTGGCTTAGTTAAGCATCAGACTCTTTTTTTTTTTTAATTTTTTTTTTAATGTTTATTTATTTTTGGGACAGAGAGAGACAGAGCATGAACGGGGGAGGGGCAGAGAGAGAGGAAGACACAGAATCAGAAGCAGGCTCCAGGCTCTGAGCCATCAGCCCAGAGCCTGACGCGGGGCTCGAACTCACGGACCGTGAGATAGTGACCTGAGCTGAAGTCGGACGCTTAACTGACTGAGCCACCCAGGCACCCCAAGCATCAGACTCTTGATTTCAGCTCAGGTCATGCTCTCATGGACATGAGATCGAGCCCCGCCTCAGGCTCCACAAGAGAGTGGAGCCTGCTTGGGATTCTCTCTCTCTCTCTCTCTCTCTCTCTCTGCCTCTGTCTCTTCATCTCTCTCTTTCTGTCTCTGTCCCTCCCTTGCTCATGTGCTCTCTTTCTCTCTCTCAAGATAAATGAATAAGCATTTTTTTTAAATCTGAAGATTTTAGGACTACTTTGAGATGTTACAAAACTTTTTATGTACTCGTTGTCATGGAGTCCTGTTTTATTATTTATGAGAACACGAAGGGACAGAAGAATTAGAGACCTTTAGTCAGACTTCATCACATTCACTGGAAAGGAGATAATTGCAATTACTGAAGAGATTAATGTGGAGGCAGGCGGCACTCTCCAACACATTGCACATAAAAACCCAGCAACACTGGAGAATAGAGCTAGAATGGGTGTTAGGATTGATCGTGTGTGTGTGTGTGTGTGTGTGTGTTCATTTTCAGAGCAGGGAAGTCAGAGATCAGGGAGTTTGGAAAATTACTCTAACAATTACTTTTTGAATTTTGAATACCTTAATACTTCTCCTAACAATACAAAAGCATGTTACTGAGCTGACGATCCTTTGGCAGCGAGACTGACTGATCTGACTGCTCTGTCTTGTGGGCAGGAGGCTGCATAAGCGACGGCCCCTCACTGCCGTCCATACAGAATAGAATGGAGAATTCACACCCCAGCTCCTGGCTCCTGTTATCACACAGTCGCCCAGGTTGCACGTGTCCCCTGCACTTTCAGGCTGCACGCGGGTTTGATCCAAGTGGATCCACTTTCATGTCTCAGCATCAACGGGGAAGCCCTGGGGCAGGAGGCTGGAGGTGCTTGGCATTGGCAGGAGGTGGGGTGCTGCCAGGCTGTGTCTGTGTGAAGTTGATGGGGATCCATGCAGAGTTGGTCCCTGCAAAGGTGAAGCAAGAGCAAGTGAACTGAAGCATGAAAGGTATTTGGTACAACCATTTAGCTTTTCTCTTGAGAGGTGTACTCTTTCTGGTAAGTAAGGAACCTCCTCTAACATCAGTTAGGTAGTCAGAAAAATCAAAAAAGACAAATGTCCACTTCAGCACTGATGGTCTGTGTTATCTCAGTGTGTTTGAGGAGCAAATTTTATTGATGGGTATCACTGACACTGGAAATAATGATGAGGTAAAACCTTGTGAACATATTTCTTACAAATTAATAGTTCTCGAAGCTGAAGGCAAAGTCATTCCTGAGATTGATTTTGGCCATAGCTATTCAAGATGTGGATGTATTGAATATATATATATATATATATATATATATATATATATATATATGTTTTCTGGACTCTTTGCCTTGTTGATACATTCTAATGAGTTTTAAATATTCTATTCTCTGATTTTTCCATACTATTCATAATGTTCCTTTCCAACTACTGTGCCTTCATTATTGTTTATTGATCGTTGTTTCAGAAACTGGTAAACATATACTTGAACATGCACAGTATGCCCTTGGAAAACAAAGGATAAAGAAAATAAGATTTGAAAATTTAATGCAGTGTTTAGAGAAAGAATTCAAGCCTATTTTGATTGTAATGTTTTAGTGACTTGACTTTCACGTGTCAAAGTCATCCTGAATGTTTATGGTCATCATGCCAGAGGGAAGAGAGAACTCTGAGTGACCTATACGATCTCTCTCTGGCTGGGAAATGCTCACTTTCCCTTTCCTTTAGTAGAATCAGTCACATAGCCCCCGTACAACCACAAGGGGGCAGGAGATGCAATTCTGTGGTATGCCTACAATAAAGGAGAACCGTGGATATTTGGCAAATAATACCAACCACTACCCCGGCAGGGTTGACATTTTTAGCTGGCAATGTTACAGAAAACCTTGTGAGATAAGTCATATGCAGCAGGTTTGAAGCTGTGGCATGCATGGTATTTTAGATCTTGAAATTAAAGTCTTATTTGTAAAAGGAAGATGTAGCAGGTTTTAATGTATAACCACCAACATATCTGTTTAAAGAGGTTAACTGAATATTTATTAGTCAATAAGAATAGTGGAAAATGCAATCTCAGTATTACTGGGGCTCTCCTGCTGCAGGATTGCAGTCAGGGGAGATCTTTGGCTAAGCTCAAGCTTCAGGGAGACATGCTGGTCTTTGGTCCATTTGTCTCTGCTGAGATGTACACTGATCAAGCCCATATTCCACATCTCGGAGCTAGCAGCTCTGCTGCCTTTGGGCCAAGCTTGGAAGCACCAGAATCTCTACTGAGGCTGTGAAGTCCAAGGCTAATAGCCCAGCGTCCCTCTGGGTACTGCCCTGTGATCTCTCTGAGGCCATTCCGCTTCCCTGGGGCACTGCCATCAGGCAGGACTGGAGTCCCTCCCGTGCCTGGGGACCACGAACTTTGGTGCTGTTGTTAGTCTGAAGCATATTCTCCAGGTCCTCATGCCTTCTCAAAGGACAGGAAGAACTGCTGACCTAGAGCATCTTTTTCTGCAAAGCACTTAAATTCTGTGGCCCACCTATTCCATTGGTCTGCCAGTGTGATTCCAAGATCTGCCCCATGTGATTGCTGTCATGGAATTGTTGAAGGGATTAAAGGAGACTCCTGACAGCAACTGACATGGAAATTCCTAATGATGTGAAATGAAACGTCCAAGTGAATTAGCTTTAGTAATAAAGAATGGGCAGGGCAGGGATGGGGTTGGGAGGAAGACATTGATATTTATTGTGCACCTACTATGTACCAGGCCTTGGTAAGATATTTTCATATGTTATCTCACTTAACCATCATAGCAACACTATTAAGTAGTGAGTGTGAGCCCATTTTTACAGACGGAAAACTAAAACTCAAAGTGTTCTATGTATCCATAAAACAAAATAATAATGATAGCTACCATTTATGATGCTTTTATATGGCAACCACTGTTATAAGGTCTTTATGAATATAATAGTTATTTTACAGTTTATTTATTTTGAGAGAGAGAGAGCAGGGGAGGGGCAGAGAGAGGGAGAGAGAGAATCCTAGACAGGCTCCATGCTGTCAGCATGGAGCCCAAACAGGGCTCAATCCCACAGTGAGACCATGACCCAAGCTGAAATCAACAGTCAGATGCTCAACCCACTGAGCCACTCAGGCACCCCTATGTCTTTATGAATATAAAATTATTTAGTCTACCATGGGGTAAATACTATTAAAAAACAAAATTCAACCAAATAAATTTTAAAGATATAATTGCTTTTATCAAGCAACATCTAGCATGTACAAGGAAGCTCACAAAAGTTGTACAAATGGAAGGTTTTTGTAGGAAGGAGAGTGAGGCAAGAAGTTACTAGCAAAGGAAAAGAAAGGATTGTTTCAGCTAAAATCACCTTCCCTTAGGGGGAAGGGCAGGGAATCTTATTAGGTGGATTACCTCATCTTCCTTTGGGGGATGGAGAGGGCCCATGTGACAGAATCCTCCCTGATGTTGATCAGAAAATTCCTGACTGAAGAGTTAAGACTACATTTCTGGGGGAAGTTGAAACTGCAATTAGGTTAGGTATAAAGTTCAGATTTGGTGACTTAGCTTGAGTGACACCATTTTGGGCCTGTTGTTTTCTTCTTAACAGTACAATATTCTTATTTTGCAGATAAGGAAGTTGAGTCATGGAGTTTGAGAGACACCCAAGGTCACACAGCTAGAAAATGGGGAACAAGACTTGACCCCTGGCAGTCTGGATCCAAAGTCCATGTTCTAAATCATTGTACTATATGGCTGAGGGATGGGGTGAGGAAAAGAGGTTGGGAGGGGGGAGAGAAGACAGACAGACAGACACACACACACACACACACACACACGTCATAGACAAATTCTCAAATTTGAATGTATATGTTGAAATGACTTCAGACTTTCCCCCAAAGGATTTCAACACATTTCCAAGGAAATGAGCCTCAGAAATAGTCCTATGATGGAGCCTGGTGCCAGAGGTCAATGAAGAGTGGACTATCCCCTGATTTCATAGACAGGTACTGAGTGCTAGTCCTCTCAAGCCCTTTCAATCCCACTATTGGCTGAAAGGCAAATTAACAATGCCTAACATTGCCTAAGATTGGAATAGAAAGGCAGTATCAGTGTTCCAAATGGGACAGCTGATGACCTGGTGGTTAAATGCTCAAAACAGCTTTCCTGAAAATGGAATAGGAACACTACTTTTTTTTTCTCTCCAGATGCTAGTGCTTATCACCTAGTTGGCTAGATGCCAGATGCTTTTAAACACAAACACTGTGCAAACTACCTGGGGTCAACTCTGTAAATAGTGCTGATGATTATACAAGGCAACACTGGCCCATGGGTATTAAACCTAAACATTCTTGGCTCTCCAAACAGCCAAGTTACTCTTAGCTCAAGGAGGTAGGGGCGCTCTACGAGAATCCTCCTTTTAGCATCTTTTATTGGTAACTCTGAATAGGTGGTCAAAAAGATTAAGCAACTTGTTCCTGCCATGGAAAGAAGACTAAAATCCAGATTTTCTGGCCTCTAGCTGCTAATCACAGTAAAGAAGACTAGATTCCATGGATTTTATTTTACTAACCCTTCCAAAGTATAAAGGCTGATGCAGTCTTTTAAAATGATTTTACGACAGACTGTACATCTTTGAATAGAATTTATGTTCAGTGATCATGGTTTTTAATGTTATTCCTTGGTATAGTTATTTTAGCATCAGACACAAAGATTGTAAGTGACTATCATATAAACCATTTTACAAATCATATGCCTTTTTTTTTTTATAACACAAATGGTCAAGTTTTATATACTCAATTAGTATGAATACCTAATCTGACTTGGTTAGATGATCAAAGTGAGTATGGTCTAGCTATTAAAACACACTTGGAGTCATAGACAGATGTCCTGTGCTAATAATGCATTAGAAATATTCCTGCCTACAAACCACATTTTTCTAAACTGAGTTATGATTTACATGGAAAATTGATTTACTATTTGATTTAATAGGGAAATTGGCTGTGTGAAACTGGCTACTATGAGGAACCATTTTCGAATCAAATAACCACCTTCAGTCTTCATTTGTTCAATTATATCTTTCCTCATTTTTTTCAGAACAGATTTGAGACACTCGGGTATTTCACATTTTGTAAATTTCAATTTTTGTATTTGGGTTTGTGAACACTGGTGGGCTGACCACATAAAAATGTTTTGTAAAAATTCTCTTCCCCTCAAAAGAAGTTCCATAAACTTTTAATGACATGCAACGTGAAATTTGAAAGGTTAAAAAACTTTTCTCATATGCAACAGAGAGTGCTTATCAACTAGCAGAAATTTGCTTCTCATTGTTGATCAATTAATAATTGTAGAATTTCAGTTCCATTAAAAAAATGTGTGGCCTAGACTGTGGTATGTGCTTGCATTTACTGTTTTAGTCACCCTATTACAGATGATTAGGGAGACACTTGTAAATGCTCTGCTGTTTTGAAATTAATTCCCAGGTCAGTCAGAGATTTTTTTAAATAATTTATTTTAGGAAACATAGACTCTTGTGGGTATAATATTTACATTATTTAAATTTATGCTGAATTTGCTGTTTGTACGAATGATGAGATTCGGTTAAGTACATTTCTAACCACTACTCTGGACATTTCTAAAAACAAAGCAACACTAGGAAGAAGGCAATAATTTACAGAGTAAGTGTAATTTAGCTCTTAAATACATTATGGTAAAATAAGTTATAAGCATTAATAGGGCAAAACCACTTGTCTTTAAAGTCTGTGTATATTCATATTCCTATTACACCAGAAGGTTTTTGCTGGAGTAGTTTCTTAATTTCTCTCTCATTGAATCATTGATATATTAATATGCTATGGATTATGATGTTATTAAACACATATTAGATGTAATGCAGGCAAATTTGTCTTATAGTAACTTTAAACAAAAGGGACATCTTAGTGTGAACAATCCATTTCACCATGTACAATGCATACATTTTGTATAAGGTTTGCCACCGAAATAAAAATAATAAAAGTACCAAAGTGTGCTGAAAATCACTGTCGGGGGTGGGGTGTTGGGCAGCAGAGTATAAAGGCATAATCCTTCCATTTTTGCTTTGAATTTCAGTTCCTCACCATTGCATCCAAGGTTGGTTTTTCCTTTAAGTTCATTTTGACCTTTAAGTTCCTTCCATCTTTCCGGGCCCAGGAAGCAGGTGTGGGAGGAAATTGGCTACTTTATGAACCCTCCCTTCTCCAGCCACAATCATTTCAGATTCACTCCACTCTCAAAAATCTGTGCTAGGCTTTGTGTCTGGATGAAACCCCTTAACACGTTGTGGAATTTAATACTGCATTTTCCTATGCTTAAATCTAATTCATCTTTTAAAAAGTTTGCACATTTCTTCCCACTTAAGGATATACACACAATGGGGAAAATGCTTGAAGGCAGAATGCTGTGATTGGCTCTTTGGAGGTTTCTGAAGGGGCACTGAGGTCAACTTGTTCCCCCCCCCCCACCTCCTCCCTAAATTTTAGAAATGTGAAATCTGGCAGGGATGTGTCTTAAACTGGGTCTGGATGGAAAATGAACATAATGACCTCTAAGCTGATGAGCTGACACCTGAACCCCCATCCCCTTTAGTTTCTGAGTTGAAATTTTGAAGATTGTTTTCAGGAGGCTGTGACTACCAACTGAATAGAGAAATCATCTCCACTACTCACTGATTCTAACCCGGTGGGTATCTCACGAAAACAGAAGAGTTACACCTGAGGGGAGGGTGTTGGCTCTGAACACACAGCTCAAGGACGTTCTCGACTCAGATGGAAAGTCTCTAGGCTGTAGCTAAAACTTTCATCCGTCCAGATATTTACAGTTTGAAGGGCTTCCCCCCTGATGTTTTTGGCAATAAAGGGAGAAAATCATTTCTCCTAAGGGCATTTGAAACTGGCAAAATAAACATGCTGTGCACAGCTGAGTCTCCCTAGCCTTTGATGTTTTCGCTGGGAGGCTGGAGGGTCGGGACATGGACCGTCAGACTTGAGGGCTTCATCTTTGAAAGTCTCCGTGTCCGCAATACCGGGATAATCACTCCACGTGCCACCTGCGGAGGCCTCATTTTTCTTTTCATTTCTTTAGAAAAAGACTCCTCGTCGTCTAGGCAAGTTTGGACTACTGATTAACTCCTGGGAACACTTGCGCATCAGCTGATCCCAGGTGGTGCAGACGCCTAGCGGGGACCAGGCCCCGGGGGCGCCCCCGAGGTGTCATCTTCCCGAGCGACGGTGCACCTCTCACATTAACACTTGGTTCCGCTTCGATCTCTTCCATCTCCACCCCTCCACCCAGGGGGCCTCCCTGAGCCCCTGCCACCAGCTCACCTTCTCTTTTCCTCCCACGCCCCCGGACAGGGCATCCCTTCTGGCAGGTGGGGTTAGGGGATGTCTAGTCCCCGGGGAAGGACGGCAGAAGGGTTAACGAGGAGAGTCTGCGGCCAGGTGGGGCGCCCACACCCGCCCGGCCGCGGTGGGCGTCGGAGGTGAGGGGGCGCTGTTCGGGCAGCAGTGCGCCGGGCGGCGGGCGGGAGAGCTGCCAGGCTGACGGAGACGCCGGCCCGAGTGGGGGCCGCTCCGCCGCCGCCGCCGCTGTGATGCGGAGCCGGTGCTGCGCCGGGCGGTGGAGTCAGAGCCCGGGCGCGGGAGCACGAGCTGCAACATCAGCACCGGCGGCGGCGGCGGCAGCAGCACCTGCACCAGCTCCCGGGCCCCGCGCTGCGCTCTCCGCCCTGCCGCGCCCGGGGCCGCCGCCCCGCGCTCTCTATGGATGTCAAAGCGGCCCCCAACGGGGTGGCCACCATCGAGGACCGGATCCTGCGGATCACTGGCTACTATGGCTATTACCCGGGTTACTCCAGCCAGAAAAGTAAGACGCCGCGGGGCTGCCTTGTTCCAGGCACCGGAGCGGGTGGGATGCGGGAGGGCGCGCGGTCCGGACACCTGCAGCCCTGCCGGTACCGCTAACGCTACCTTCCTGGCGGTGGGGCCGCTGGGGCGAAAAGTATGCCCGTTGTTCTCGGTGCTGAACCACGAGAGAGAACGGGGGCCCGGGCCGTTTGCGCCTAGGAGTTTGGAAACAGTGGCAGCCTTGGGGTCGGAAGCGCCGGGGGGACCGGGTGAGCGCTCCGGGCGGCCGTCGGCCGGCTCACCTCTGGCTCATTTACCACCAAGGGGAAGGCTGCCATGGCTGTTTACTTAGCGGAAAGTCAGCCCTAGGTGCTGCATTCCCCCCAGCCCCTACTGGGTGCCGGGCTGCAGGCGGGGCGCGGGGCGCGCTGGCTGGGTAGGCTCGGGGGTGGGGCCGGCGGGGGCGGCAGAGGCAGACTTGGGTCCCGGCGCAGGCCGGCTCTGCTCGTTCACTCCGGCTGTCGAGACGTCGCCAGCGCGGGAATTACCCCTGCGAAAAGGTCTTTGCGAGGTCCTCCACCCCGGGCAGAGAGAAACCTGCTCAGGTCTCCGAGTGCCGGCGCCTGGAGCCAGAGACCGGTGCAAACGACTGGGGGTGGGGTGTGTGCAAGCGGGAGGCGCGACAGGGCCAAGCTCCCGCGCGGCCGGCGGCACGTCGCGGCTCCCTCTCAGCCTGAGTAGGCTTCTCGGTTCTGCACAGGCTTTCTCCCAGCTAAGGGGGGGGTCGTGCGGCGCGGATGCTTTCACATTTCTAGAGCAGTTTCGCGGGGAGGGCGTTGAGGTGCGCTCTACTCTGTCCCCCTCCCCCCAACACACAAACCCCACTGGCTATCTTTGCTGGAATTAGTTCAGCCAGCGACCAAAGTGAAGCTCATTTTTCTCCGAATTGGGGGACTAGTTGCGGCTTAATTCCCATGCAGGTGGGATCTCGCTTTTCTTGTATCAATGCGTTTCTGTCGCAATAGATGGAGCCTAATTGATGTTTTTGCTGTTATTTTTAACCAGAAACCGTGCAAGATCCTCGATGCATTTCTGATTGGTATTTTTCTGTGACATTTTGGGGTCCGATCAATGTTACAGTTTCTCTGAAGCAGACAAACCCTGACACATAGAGGAGAAAACACTTTTTTTTTTCATGTAACTTTCTCCCCCACTATGCTGCATCTCTATTTAATAATAATTCAGGAGCTTTGTTCTCATAGAGATATTTTCTCATTTGATATTTCATTTGGTTTCAGGAAAGGCCTGTCTGATTTGGATGGTTTCAGTCTAGCTGTTTTTAGAAGCTTACATTATTCATTTTCCATACAAAAGTAATTATATAGTGTTAGAATTTTCTGGAAAGAAAATAACACACTGTGGAATGCAGTTTGAAGTCTTTGTACTATAGATTCAAAAACTTCTTTTTTTCCCCCTATTGGCAAAGGGTTTCTTTTTTTTACCCTAGAAACTTAAGGACAGCACTATGCTATGAGGCACCATAAAGCACTATGGCAAGGAAAGTATGCTATGTGGACATTAGTTGGATTTCACCAAGTAATTGAATGTTTTAATTAGGAACCATGGGATTTTGGTTGCTTAGAGAACATGGAAGCTGTCTGAAATTTCAAGACCCAGGGTAGTTTATTAATATAATTTTTATAACAATGGAACTGTGGTTAATAAAGAACAAACCAAATGGAATACTGGAAAAGTGACATTTTAAATAAAATCATGTTCATATTATCTTTCCGTGCTCATTCAAATAGCGGCCCTTGTTTCATTTGCAGTGCAATAATAGGACAAAAAGAGGGAAGAGCATGGGCTGAGACAGTAACTGAAGCGAACAGGGATAAAGGTACATTTGGCGTAGTTATTTTTGATGGGCACTTATCTAACTTGAGGCCACAGAAGTCAGTGAAGACAATCTCATGAGCACAGAGAATTACATGCTAGTCAAATAACTTTCAGGATGTTCGTGCCTTCAGAGGTAGAAAGAGATTGCCATTTTGCACAGTGAGAGACGAGGAGAGGAGAGAGCTGGAAGAGAGCCAGGCAGCCGAGCACCGTGAAATAATCCTGCCCTTAATGCAGGCCTCAACTAGTAAACAAACACATTGAAGCAAACCAGTACAATATGGCCAACTGATTTAGCTGTTACCAGGAATGAGCAACAGCTTGGGGGAAGTCTGGAGGGATATATTAAGGGAAAGGCTATGGTGAGGAATATGGAATATGTGGAGGCAAGGTGACTTTCCCATTTTCTGACTGGTCACATGTGAGGCCTTAAGGATGATCTCTTGATATCTATGCCATCTACCTTTTTAGAAGTAGGTGGGGACTCAGCTCTGAGAAAATGCATCAGTGATCAGCCTCCTGTTAATGTATACTGGTGCCGTCCCTGGCAATCAGGAAGATGAGTGCCTTGTGCAGAAGAAATGCTAGTAGGCAGAATGACACAAAAAGAAGTGTGTGTGTGTGTGTGTATGAGATATATTGTCAGGGTATGATATTATCAGGATAATAATCAGGGTGCAGAAATGATGGAAGCATTTGTCTAGCCTTGAGTTACTTTTGGTCTGGTGGGGGAAATAGACTCCTCTATTCAACAAGTGCTATTTGAGGACCTCCTATGTGCCAAGAATACGCCCATGAACAAAACAGACAAAAACGTGTTCCTTTTTGGAGCTGAAGTTTCAGTGAGTGGAGACAGACAATGATAACAAACAAACAAACAAACAAATAATGTCGTATGCTTCAAGGTGATAGGTGCTTTAAAAAAATCACAACAGGGTAAAAAGAATGAACAATTCTGAGGGGGAGGGGTAGAGATTGTGGCAATTTTAAATAGGGCAGCCTGTTAAGACTTCCCTGAGGAGATCACAACCAGGCAAAGCCTTGAAGTATGTGAAGAAGTTAGATGCGTGAACGTCTGGAAGATGTTCCAGGCAGGGTGGACAGCCAGTGCAAGGCTCTGAGCTGGGACGTGCCTGGCATGCTAGAGGAAAAGCATGGAGATCTGCATGGCTGAAGTGGAGTGAGCAGTTGGGAGAATGGGTAGAGATGGAGTGACTGTGAATGCAGGGGCTCGGGTAAAGTAGAGCCTTAGAGGCCATTGTAAGTCCTTTGGGAAGCCTTTCTGGGGTTTTGACAAAGGAGTGATGTGACTTGACTTACTTTTCAAAGGGATCAGTTTGACTGCTGTATTCAGGCAGGAGTGGAAGCTGAGAGACTAGCTATGTTATTGCAATAACGTGGGTGGGGGATGATGTCGGCCTGAACCAGAGTGGTAACAGGTGGTAAGAGGTGGTCAGATTCTGCAGATACTTGAAGTTAGAGCCAGTAGGGGTTACCAGTGCACTGGATATGACATCTGCAAGAGAGAGAGGAGCAAAATGTGATTCCATCTTTTCTGGTTTGACCAACTTTGAGTTGCCAACAGCTGAATGCGGAAGGCTTCAAGGTAGAGGGAGTCTGGGGCTAAGGATAATATTTGAGGAAGGTTAAATGTAATTGGAGATGGAAGGTAAGCCTGGAGTTCATAGGAAAGGTCTGAATGGGGATATAAATTAGGGATTTTTCAGCATCTGGGTGGTATTTGAAGCCTAAGACTGATGAGAGCTCCAAGAGTGAATTTATGTAGAGAAAAGGAACAAGGTTTGAATCCTGAGGGTCTTAGACATTAAGAGGCTGGGGAAGAGGAGAAACCATGCAGGTAGACCGAGAAGGAGCTCCCAGGGAGGTGGGAGGAAAACCAGGAGCTTGTGATACCCTGGAAGCCAGTGAAGAGTTTCAAGGGGAAGGGATTAGCTGAGTCCGATGCTGCTGAAAAGTTAAGTGAAATAAAGACTTGTAACTGACCACTGAATTTGGCAATTGGGGGTCATTGGTGACCTTGACAAGAAGCCTGACAAGAGCAGGTAAGGTAGGATAAAATTTACTAAAATGTGTATAAGAGAATTAGAGAACTTGGAAGTGTGAGCATAGACAACTCTTCAAGGATTTTTTGTGCAAAGGGGAGCAGAGCCAATGGGGATCGTAGGATCAAGGAAGTTTTTTTTCTTTTAATGGAAGAAATAACAGCAAGTTTGCAAGGACTTGAGAATGATTCAGTAGAGAAAGAATAATCCATAATGTGGGAGAGATAAGGCATGGAATCTACCGCACAAGAAAAAAGACACTTCATGCAGGGCAGTGTGTGTGGGCGCAGGTTCTGGAAGGTGGATAACCAAGATGGTGGGAGGCAGCTGAGTTTCTCTTTGGTTGCTTTAATTTTCTCCAAAGAGGAAGCAAGGTGGGGCGCCTGGGTGGCTTGGTCGGTTAAGCGTCAGACTTCGGCTCAGATCATGATCTCACGGTCTGTGGGTTCGAGCCCCGCATCGGGCTCTGTGCTGACAGCTCAGAGCCTGGAGCCTGTTTCAGATTCTGTGTCTCCCTCTCTCTGTGACCTCCCCCGTTCATGCTCTGTCTCTGTCTCCAAAATAAATAAATGTTAAAAAAAAAAATTTCAAAGAGGAAGCAAGAATCAACTGAAAGTGAGGATGGGGGAGGGCGTGGTAGTGGTCGGAGGAGAGAGAAAGTGTGAATAATTGGGTAGGGAGCATGAACAGACCGGGGAAGTGCAGTAAAGTGGTTTGGCTGCCTTAAAGAGCCCATTTAAAGTTTCTGGCCACAAATTGAAAGTGAGACCAGTCGGTAGGTTGTTATATTCACTGATACAATGAAGACTTGGAGCAAGTGAAGAGAAGGACTTCACCAGAGTGCAGATTATCCAATGGGTATGATAAAATAATAGGGGAAAGGGAGTAGTAAATGGATGCAAGAAAGGTATTACCGTAATGGTTGACCGTAGAATTTAAAGCTGGTGAGTAGAGGAGAGGAAATCAAGGTAGTTAGGGAGAGTGAAGAGATGGTAGGATCAGTGGGTTGCAACCTCAGTGGGATCAAAGGGGAGCGGAAGTTAGCTGGAAGATGAGAGGCGGTGGTCAGAGAGAGAGCTGTATGCAGTAAGAACTTATTTCCGTTAGTCAAGTCAAAGGATAAGTCAACTTACGTTTTATTGTATTCCATAATTGATATTCTTGGGGTGAGCCTTCTTTTTGTGTTTGTATAAGGAGGTGGTATGTTGGTGTGTAGTGAATTAAACCCTAGTGATTTGGAGATCGATTCTAGTCTTAAACCTGCCAGGAGCTGGCTCGGAGACCCTCTCTGTGCCAGTTTCCTTGTTTGTAAAAAAAAAAAAAAAAAAAAAAAAAAAAAAAAAAAAAAAAAAAGAGTATAGAATTTGCTGTCTCAGAACAGCCATGCAGTAGGTCAGCTTTGACAGCTTTCACAAAAGTCCCATCTCTTCACTGCACCTTCCGTCTCAGATGGCAACCAGTTGTCTTTCTTCGTTCTATGTTTTTTGCACCTGTTGGCCTTTCGTTTTTCTATGCCCCATTAGTGACCAGGTTCTGTGGTTGTTTACTCTTGGTAGCTGCAACAGTAAAACCTCTTCCCCTTACTCTGATCCCAGCGCTGAGCATCTCCTCTCCAAAAAAAATTCTATCAGCTTCTGGGTTTTCTGGCTCTCTGATGTCTCTGACTGCTGCTATGACTTAGCATGTCCCCAGGTTCCAGCCTCAGTTGGTTCTTCTCACCCTACTTTCCCTGAGTAAGCTCATTCAATCCCCTGGCTTCGCTGTCTCCTATGAGTCTGTATATCTAGGTTCTCTTTTCCTAAACCCAGGCCATTTCGAACTTCCTACTAGACTTCCTACCTGGATGTCCTCTAGGCATGTCACACATAAAACTAAATTCATCAGCCTGTCCTTAAAATGTGCCCTTTCCTTCTTATTATACTTTTTAGCTTCCAATATCTGCATCTAACCAATTGCCTGGAAACCTGGAGTTATCCTCAAACCTCTACCCTTTTTTCTTACCCATATTCAGTTAAGAAGTCCTATCTGTTTTTCGCTAAATATGTGTTTTCCATCCCCACTGGCACTACCTTAGTTCTTTCTATCCATCACATCTTTCCTCCAGCCTCAAACCCTTCTAATCTAGTATGCACACCTTAACATTTAATTTCGTAAAATGCAGATCTGTTCATCTCGCGTCCCTCATCAAATGCCTGGAATAAATCTTGATTTTCTGTGGAGTAAAGTCCAAACTCCTTAGCATGCCACAATCTGAGCCCAGCTTACATTGTTCTATTTTAGCACGCATTTCCCCCACTAATTGCCAAAGTGATGCATGCTTAATGCAGAAAATCTGGAAGGCAGAGAAGCAAAGGGAGATTAAAACAAAATTACTCATAATTCCATCACCCAGAGGTGATTAGTATTCACATTTTGGTTAATATTATCCTTTCAGTCTTTTTTATATCCATAAATACATGCAAATTCTTTTTATTTCACACTAAACATTTCTCATTGGTCTATATATTTTTTTTGTCTTTTTTTTCAATATATGAAATTTATTGTCAAACTGGTTTCCATACAACACCCAGTGCTCATCCCAAAAGGTGCCCTCCTCAATACCCATCACCTACCCTCCCCTCCCTCCCACCCCCCATCACCCCTCAGTTTGTTCTCAGTTTTTAAGACTCTCTTATGCTTTGGCTCTCTCCCACTCTAACCTCTTTTTTTTTTTTTTTTTCCTTCCCCTCCCCCATGGGTTTCTGTTAAGTTTCTCAGGATCCACATAAGAGTGAAAACATATGGTATCTGTCTTTCTCTGTATGACTTATTTCACTTAGCATCACACTCTCCAGTTCCATCCACATTGCTGCAAAGGGCCATATTTCATTCTTTCTCATTGCCATGTAGTACTCCATTGTGTATATAAACCACAATTTCTTTATCCATTCATCGATCTATATATTTTTAATAATTTAATGTATTCATAGTCTTCCATATATTCAAGCACCTTAATCTGATTGTTGGATTTTTAGTCCACTTTTGGGGGAGGGGCAGAGAGAGAGGGAGAGACAGAATCTGAAGTAGACTTTGCAGAACCTGACTAGGGGCTCAAACTCAGTGAAACCGTGAGATCATTACCTGAGCCGAAACCAAGAGTCACAAGCTTAACTGACTGAGCCACCCAGGCGCCCCCAGGTTGTTTTTTTTTGTTTGTTTGTTTTTTTGTTTTTTTCATAGCTCACATGGCCTCCACGAACCCTGGTCATAGTCTCATCCAGGGGCTCATTATTTCGATAACATTATTGTCCCCATGCTCTCCTCCTCAATGCTTTTTTTACACTATGGCCAGATGACTTCCTCTCCCTGTGTCTCCTTCATCACTCTTTGGAAAGCTCTTTGAAGGCCGAGGCTGAGTTGAAACGCTGTCCTCTGTAAAGCTTCCTGATTGCCCCAGGCTGGGTTAATCCTCCCTCTGTGCTCCTATAATACTGTGTACTCACCTCTGCTCCAGCAGTTAGCACACTATTTTTGGCTGTTTACACTAGACTGTCTCACCCACAGAGCTGAGGGAGGGCAAGGACTTATCTTTATTTATGTATTTTCCTCTTAGGCAAAGTGTCTGGTATATATCCTGGGTGCTCAATAAAGTTTGTTATACTAATGAATGAATGATTATAGTTTCCTTTGAAGAAATTGGAGTTAATTATTTTCTCACAGAAAGGGAGAGAGTCCATGATAGTAGCAATTGGAGAAAAAATTCACCAGCTATGAATGAATCAAACAGATGTGCCTATTCAGAGAATACATCAGATGGCATCACTTTACCTTTGTGGTTGTAACTTCTGCATTTTTGCCCTTCTTGTTTTCTTTATCACTTTCTCTATGCTTGAAAGGGGCAAAGGCTTTTTTTTTTTTTTTTTTTTTTTTTTTTTTTTTTTTTTTTTTTTTTTTTTTTAATACAGAGTAGTACCAAGTTGGTAGAATTGTAAGAAATACAATGTGGTCCTTCCTCCCACCCCCTTTTAAAATGGTTGATGTTGGTCTTCATGGTACAATACGTAACATTTTAGCAACTCTGGCTGGAGTAAGTTATAAAATTGTCTCTTGCTAGTGACACAAACGCCATCACTATTTCTCCCAGTTCATGTTCTGTTTTACCCTGATAATAAGCTTTATATTGCTTTGTATGTGATAGGTAGTGTTTCATAGACAGTTCTAATTACCATCGATGAGGAGTATTGAGAAGTCTTTGTTACATAGCTTTTAACTATAATATACAAGGACTGTATGAGTATCATTGTTTATGTTATTCATGTTGGATTATGTCATTTCTACAGTGCTAATTTTGGTGTGTATTTTTCATTTAAAATATAAATTTACATATAAGTTGGGTATTTGTATTATAAAATACTGCTACGACTACTAGCTAACACGTGGGCTTAACATTAAGTTTCAGACCGGCTTTCTAAAGAAAGTATATCTAAGGCCTGTTTGAGGCCATGAGGTCTAATGCAAAGACCTTAAGATTCTGCTCTGCTACTTCTTAGCCGTTAAACACCTCAGCTCAACAATTTTGTTCCTGTAGTATGGGAATAAAAGTAGTTGTTTCACAGGTCACTAGGAGGATTATGTAAGACAATGGATGCAGAATGTCTGGCACAGTTCAATATATGGAAGTTGTTAATGATTATGGAGGAAGACAGTAGAATTGGTTTCACCATCCAAGAGCCTTGCTCATTTTTTCCTGGTAAATAAGTGACTTACCGCTTTTTTTGGTTGCTGTTTGTTTTTCATATTCAGCATTGCATTTTGAATTGGTATTGAAAGTTGTGTTAGAGCGATGTTAGAGATCATTTGCACGTTATCCAAGTTCACGATGGTTTTCCATTCCTTATCCATTTCTGGCTTGTCTGGTGCTATAATCGAAAGGGGCAGTGTATTACACTTATCTGGGTTGCCCCTAAGGATAGTTTAAAATGGGCTGGAGGCCATTTGTGATGAGGTTATTCCCAGTGGGTTGATCTAAAAGAGAGAAGACAAATCTAGGGCCTATGAGGGACGGGATGAGCCTGCATATCTAGAGATACCCAGACCTCAAAGTAGAGGGAGTGCAAGGGTACCAGGGGTGTGGGAGAATAGGGGCAAGAGAGTGGGGGAGGGGAAGCATGGAAGCCCATTTGAAGATGGGTAGCATGGGTTGGGGACAAGTAGGGTTAGATAGGATTGGGAGGGCAAACAGGTGGAGAGGAAGCGAAGCCTGAGGATTAATTTTGAGCCAGTTTGTTGAAAGTTGCAGTGTTTCTTTAATATGCAGAGTTTTAGAAGCACAGTTCCTTTTTGGGCTGTTTATATAGCAGTAAACATAACAGAGTGTTTTATGTTCTACTTTAAAAAATACATCATTATGTTATAAACATATAAACATGTTATAAACATATAAACATATATGTTATAAACATATGAACATATTTCTACATAATCTCTGGAGTTAATTTTTTTAAGTTATAAAGCGTTTAATTATTTACAGACCCAGAAGAATATAGAGGAAAAGAAAAATAAACTTGTCACTCTAGCACACTACTGTTATTTTGGTTAATTTCCTTCCTTTCTTCCTAATGTGTATAGGGCTCCCCTTCTTGAGTTTTGGCAAATGTAAACTATAGTGTAGTCATAATTCTGATATATACACAATTTTGTGCCCTGCTTCTCTTCCGTTTAACATTTTAGGATAAGCATTTTTAATTTTGTTGCATTTATCTGCCTTGAGAGGCTGGAATTAGATTCTCCTTTCAGAGATCTTGCCTTAAAAAATTTGTGCAAACTGGTTCTCAGTTATTTGAGACTAAATAAAATGGAGAGACCTGGAGTGTTCGTGAGGACTTATTTGATCTCTAGTTACAAGATTGCATTTGAACTGGCTTAAGCAAAAATGGAAGTGATTGAAAGGATACTGGGAATATTCTATGGATTTTAGGGGCAGGGATCAGGTGGGATGAGCTAGCATCAGGTCCTGGAGGGTGATAGGGAAAACAGGAAGCCCTCTTTCTCTGCCTTTCATCTCTTTTTTCTGGCACATGTTCTCCATTCTTGTCTCTTGCTGCAGGCTGGCTTTCTCAATTTCCTTGTCCAAATGGTTGAAAATAGCCTCTGCCAGCAGTTCCAGTGTTTACGTGTCCTCTATTCAAGAGAGCAGACAGATTGAGCAAGAATCTCTTACTTCTAAATCCAGATTCCCGGAGAAAGGGACTCTTTGGCCCAATTTGTGTCAAGTGCATACTCTTGATTCTCTTGATTCTATGGACTATGGTGGCTTGGGGCAGGGTCAAGTTATGCAATCATGGCTGCCAGAAACTCTCTCCAGTAGCTCTTTTGACTGTAGGGGAAAAGGTTGTTTGAAGTGAAAAGGAGCAATTGGCCGGACAGTCAACTTAATCGCTATTGGTTCACAGAGCTTGCATAAAAAAGTTTTTTACTCTTGGGGCGCCTGGGTGGCTCAGTCGGTTAAGCGTCCGACTTCAGCGGGTCCGTGAGTTCGAGCCCCACATCGGGCTCTGGGCTGATGGCTCAGAGCCTGGAGCCTGCTTCCGATTCTGTGTCTCCCTCTCTCTCTGCCCCTGCCCCGTTCATGCTCTGTCTCTCTCTGTCTCAAAAATAAATAAAACGTTAAAAAAAAAAATTAAAAAAAAAAAAGTTTTTTACTCAAATCATAGGCTTCAATCAAGATCCAATCTTTTCTTTTTTCTGTTTCTGATAGTTTTTGGAGTATATCAAGATCATACTTAGTGAGGTTATAGAGACAATATTTCTACAAACTAAGAAAATCCAGGTGTCTGTTGAGAGTGTAAGTCCCTAGGGAGTTCTGTTTAAAAAGTATCCAACCAATACTGCAGACTACTTATTAAGTTTTATTGAAGTGCTACTGCTTACATCAAGTTTGGAAGACATATTTCGTTTTCTAGCTCAGATAGGGCAGCGCACCCGTTCCTTCAGGTTCAAGGTATGGTAATTGAGGATGACATTTAACGTTGTATATTTTAAACAGGCATTGAAAATTACACTTTTCGCAGTCTGGGATTTTCTATATTTAGTCCTGGGTTAATGCCAAGATGGCACTAGTGAGGTGTCAATAATGGTTTTGTCGTCTTGAAAACCAGACATACTAACAATTGTTTATCTCCTGTGAAAGCTAAGATTCCTAAGGGGGTCAGAGCATGCAGATTTTTGCTTCTGATACCTTGCTAAGCTCCAAGTCATGTGACTTTGGTATCTATCTTGTGTTTCTGTTCATACCTATGTCTAAGCACAGTCATTCTGGAGGAAAGATCCAGATCGAGTGAGTTGGGAGCCATTTGGAACACTGTCTTCTCTGCTAGACTTATGGTGGCATGTTCTAAAGAAGCAATATAATACATCTAAGGTGACATTATTATTTACCAGGGACTTTTTAGAACAAATATATTTAGAAGTTGAAAACTTTTTATTTCTCCATTATATAAATATATATACACACACACACACACACACACACACACACACACACACACACACACATATTTCTCCATTTTATATATATATATATATATATATTTGTCCCTTTTATATATATGTGTGTGTGTGTATATATATACATATATATACATATATATACATATATATACATATATATACATATATATATATACATATATATATATATATATATATATATATATATATATATATATATATGATATGTGAGCACTTGAAGCATTAGCTTCTTGCCGTGCTCCTTTCTAGTTCACAGCCATCAGGATCTTTTTAGAAGCATTAATTGGATTATTCCTCTGGTTAAAGTTTTTAGTGGCTTTCGATATCTCTTTGGAAAACTGTAAAACCCTAAACCCAGTCTACAAAGGTAGGTCCTACATGGTTCAGTTCTTCAGATGGCAACGCTGTTGCATGCCCCGATTATGCTGTGGGCATATGGCACGTGCTCCAGTCCCTTTCTTTCCTCCCAACTGATGAACAGGCTTTCCCCCACTCCTGGTGCTATTACCTGACTGGCTCCTAGCCATCCTTCATGTCTCATATCCAGTGCCACTGCCTCAGAGAGCACTTTGTAGTGAGGGCTCCTCTGTACTTTTCCTTTACAGCACTTCCTACAAACTGCACTCACAATTTATGTTGATTGCTGTGACTGTTTCATGTCTTTCCTGCCCACTGGTCTCTTAGCTCCCTAAGGGATGGATCCATGTTGTTCAGTGCTGTGTGCCCCGCACACAGAATTGTGCCTGTGCACTCCATAAGTATTTGTTGAATGTGTGATCAAGGCTTGTTAAAAATTTCAAGTAGACTTTTTGCAAAAAATCAACTTTTTATTTGAAATATTTTTGAATTTCTAGAAAAGTTAAGATAATACGAAGAATCCCTGTATCTCTCTCACCCACCCTCCCCATTGTTATCACTTTATATTACCAGTGTAAATTTGTCAAAACTCAGAAACCAATATTGGTACGTTACTGTGAATTAAACTCCAGGCTTTATTTGAATTTCACTAGTTTTTCCACTAAAGTTCTCCTTCTGGTCCAGGATCTGGTCTGGCCTGTTGCATTCAATTGTCATATTTCTTAAGTAGGCTTTTTAATGAAAAGATAACTTCAATTTTATAGGAATTTTCTGGCCAGGTTTTTAGGGCTTGGGTCAGATCACATTTGAAAGCATAACTACTAGTTTACAAGGTGATATTGGATTAAATTCATGTTAGAAATGACCTATGACTTGACATAGAAATGACATGCTATCTTAGAGGACTGTTCCATAGTATAGAACAGTAGTTCTTTTTTATTTTTTTTTTATTTTTGTTTTCAATATATGAAATTTATTGTCAAATTGGTTTCCATACAACACCCAGTGCTCATCCCAAAAGGTGCCCTCCTCAATACCCATCACCCACCCTCCCCTCCCTCCCATCCCCCATCAATCCTCAGTTAGAACAGTAGTTCTTAGTATTTCTACTTTTTAACACTTAGGGGGATGCAGAAATCTTTGAAAAATCCAGATAAAGCTATAGATTACCTCTTCATCCCCAAATACACATACATACCAAACATTTTCATGCAGTTTATTTTATTACACTGGAAATTTATCATTTCACAGGAATGGGCTATAAAGTGGATAATTGCAATGAGTTGTATCTGTTTTTCTGTTTTATGAGAATGCGTACAAAATTTAATGGCAATACCTGGAAAAATTGAAAGAATTCAAATGTGTTAACTAAAATAGGAGTGAACTTCAGTTTTATTCAAAAGTGAATTTCCACGAGGACGTTCTTATAGTCTGGAGTGAATAAAAAGCTGAAATTCTGGAGTGGTCTTAGGCATGGGAGTCATCATTTCCACTCAGTCATCAAGTCACTGAGGTCACTTTTGAGGCAAGATCTGCATCATCCATGCTGTCTTTGACAGAAAAAGAAAGGATGATGGATTTGTGTTTCAATTTTGAGGTTGTCTAAGCATGATTAGCTTTCAAGTACATCTTGCAGTGTATCTAGATGCTCCCAGATTGTTGATCTGCACAGAAATGTTATGACATGTCATTCTGGATCCTTGTTTTCCTGAGGAGCTGTGTTTCCAAAGGAACTTGTGGTTTTCACTTGCATTATAATAGTGACTTTAAATCTTTCAATGAAAAAGCATATCATAAAATCTATCCAAGTTACAGTGATACGCAAACTTCCCTTCATTACCAAAGCGGGAGCACAAACCTACTTTTCTCCCCAGGTGCTGTTTGTTTGACATCGTAACCTTTCGTGCTTCCTAAGAAGCTCACAGAATAGGCATTGTCCTTAGATGGTATTCATGTGCCTGTAACAGAAAATCAGGATGGGAAGCACTGGGAGACATAGAGTTATTTGCTAAAGGGAAATAGCATAGCTGCCCGTGTCTTCAATGTTTGCATCAAAATTGGGGCAAATAAACAGCTTGAGGAGAAGACTTTATTTGATAAAGGCTTCCGTTTTTATCCCCTGCTGCAGACCACAAACCAGTTTATCCATTTCCAAGGCACACTGGTTCCCAAGGTCTCCCCAGGATGAATTTGGCTGCAAGAAAACTCAACTTCTATTGGCTTAAGCAATAAGGAATTTATTCTCTTTTAGAGCAGTAAGTTGAGAGGTGGGGTGGCTGACTTAATGGCTTATGCTGTAGTGAAGTACCTAGAGTCTATTGTTTTCCATCTCGTGGTGTGGACTTTTTCTTGACTTTCTTTTAAAAGAGTTTTATTAACTTTTTTTGTTTCTTAAAATTTTTTTTAATGTTTATTTATTTTTGAGACGGAGCATGAACGGGGGAGGGGCAGAGAGAGAGGGAGACACAGAATCCGAAGTAGGCTTCAGGCTCTGAGCTGTCCGCACAGAGCCTGATGCGGGGCTCGAACTCACGGACTGTGAGATCATGACCTGAGCCGAAGTCAGACGCTTAACCGACTAAGCCACCCAGGCGGCTCCTCCTCGTCCTCCTCCTCCTCCTCCTCCTCCTCCTCCTCCTCCTCTTCTCCTCCTCCTCCTCCTCTTCTCCTCCTCCTCCTCCTCCTCCTCCTCCTCCTCCTCCTCTTCTCCTCCTCCTCCTCCTCTTCTCCTCCTCCTCCTCCTCTTCTCCTCCTCCTCCTCCTCCTCTTCTCCTCCTCCTCCTCCTCTTCTCCTCCTCCTCCTCCTCCTCCTCCTCCTCCTCTTCTCCTCCTCCTCCTCTTCTTCTCCTCCTCCTCCTCCTCTTCTCCTCCTCCTCCTCCTCCTCTTCTCCTCCTCCTCCTCCTCTTCTCCTCCTCCTCCTCCTCCTCCTCCTCCTCCTCCTCCTCCTCCTTCTTTCTTCTTCTTCAATTCATTGTCAAATTGGCCTACATACAACACCCAGTGCTCATCCCAACAAGTGCCCTCCTCAATGCCCATGATCCATTTTCCCTCTCCCCCACCCACCTGTCCACCTTTAGTTTGTTCTCTGTATTTAAGAGTCTCTTGTGGTTTGTCTCCCTCCTTTTCTGTTTGTAACTACCTTTTCTCCCTTCTCTTCCCCCATGGTCTTCTGTTTCACTTAAAGTTTTACTTGAAGTTTTAATAGCTTTCTTTTGTTTTTCTCATATTTCTTTTAAGAATATGGCCTATTGTTCTTACGTTACGAATATGATAACTTCTCTTATTCTCTAAGGAAGTTACTAATATGTTTTTGTTTGTTTTCTTCTCTTGAATGGGCTGGTTTTTCCAAGTTGTTTTTTTTTTAAAGTTTTTATGATTGTTAGCCAATATACTTGAAATTTTGCGATTTTTGTGTACCTTCTTATATTCTAGAGTAGAGGGCTCCAAAGCTATTTGGAATCTGTGGGAATGGTGGAGGAGGTCAAGAACCAGGAAGGGTCTTGCCCCAAGTTAGCCTGCTGCAATTTCATGGTTGCTAGCAGAAGACATGAAACTCCCGAGTCAGAGACTAAAAACAGACTCAACCAAGGCTACGGATTTTTGCCTCACTCTTTCAGTGGTAACTGGTAACTTAGGACAATTCTGTGTTGTGAATTGGACTGATATCTACTTTCCTCTACCCTCAGTGTCGGTTTCAGTTTCCTCAGGCCTGAAAAGTCATTTACCACTTTTATTAAAAAATAAAATAATGAATAAAAAAATTCATTAAAAAATGAATACGTAAAATGTTACTACCTTCACTCTTGATTCTTGTGGATTTACACCTTTAAAAAAGTCACTTATCGGGGCGCCTGGGTGGCTCAGTCGGTTGAGCAGCCGACTTCGGCTCAGGTCACTATCTCGTGGTCCGTGGGTTCGAGCCCCGCATCGGGCTCTGGGCTGACAGCTCTGAGTCTGGAGCCTGTTTCAGATTCTGTGTCTCCCTCTCTCTCTGACCCTCCCCCGTTCATGCTCTGTCTCTCTCTGTCTCAAAAATAAATAAACGTTAAAAAAAAAAATTAAAAAAGTCACTTATTGTCATTTTAGCGGAATTTCCTGAATGAACAAATAGAGATGTGTGTGTTCAATCTGCCATCTTTACCAGGAAGAATCATTGTCCTTTCTACTTCTATTCTTTGAAATCTTCCCACTTAGACTAGATCTGCTATAAACTGAGATAAATGTCGTATTCGTGGTGGCAGAGTACATTATCTTGATTTCCTCCTGGTGGGAAGCTATTTTAGATATCGTAACATGGGGGCAAACAGGATTGTGCATTATCTGTTTCTTGATCTGAATTTTGGTTTCACAGACGTGTTTACCTTGTGAAAATACCATCAAGCAGGCACTTAAGGTCTGTGTAATTTTCCATATGGATGTTATATTGCAATAAAAAGTTTACATTGAAAATCGTATGTAACATGACTATGTATCATAGCATTCTAGTCCATTTGACCCTAGTTTTACTAAAACATTGAATTAAAATTATTTTCCAAATTTTCAGAGTAACATAAATAATTATTTTTGTGTGTTCCCAGTTTATTGACCCCTAAGCACATCTCCTAATCCCTTATCAGTATGAGGAAGTGGTTCTCAAATACTTTGCTGCATAGTAGAAACAACTGGGAGTTCTAAAAACTATCCCAATGCTAAGGCTAAATTACATTCCAATTAAAACAGATTCTTTGGTACTGAGACACAGGCATTGGTCCTTTTTATGCTCCCCGGGAGAGTCCAATGAACATCCAAGGCTGTGAACATAGGTCTAGAACATGGCTTCTGAAACCATCTGTGCTAAAGGACCAGTCTGTATTTTAAAATTTCCAACTTGTTATAGATCAAAAATCTTGCAAAATCAATAAAAATGAGCTAAGAGAAAAAATAATCATGCACTGAAATATCATAGCAATGTCAGCTTGCGACAAGGTTTTCTTAATGTTTATTCTCAATTTCCATATTTATCTGGTCCCAGAGTGGTAACAGTTCATGGCTAGTACCAGTCCACAGAGCACCCGTTGGGTAGCACCTACCACTCGGGCAATGGAATACTCTCTCTCTTTCTTAGCACAAGCCAAGTATCCATATCCTCTCCTCTCTGTGGAGTCATTTTGGAGACTGAAGAGAACTTGCACTGAGGTCTATAGTGGGTGTTCTCATTCTCTTACAGCCCTCCTGACACACTGCATCTACTCTGATGCATTTTTGGGCTCTGAAAGCATGGGGTGAAAACCACTGTTAGGAACTCATGGCTTCATTTGAGATTTTTCAAGTATTATTTTCCTTCAGCTGTATAAATCCGGGAAACACTCTTGACTACCAACATCTTAGCATGTGACCTCGTGTATATTTGTAGTGTATCTAATCTGTGTGTTGTATGGCTAAGTGAATTTCAGGGAAAAATCCGCTGAAGACTCTCAAGAACCTTGTTCTTAGTGATTTTGCACTGTAGGCTAGAATGGAGCGAGAATTCTCCTGTTACATGGGCTGAAATCTTCAAAGGATACCTGGAGTTTCACTCAGAGGCCTGTGGGGCTGCCTGTGGTGTTTGCAGGGCTGAATGAGAAGTGGGCTGCTATAATTTGCTACCCCGAGATCCTTGGCCCAGTAGTCTGGGAACATGGAAATTTACCCATGTGGAAGGAAGCCCATTAGGTTTATGAAGCATGGGATGGAGAGTGAGGTTTGGAATTTGTGGGAACTTAATCTTAGGGAGGAGTTCAGAATGAGTCAAATGAATCATTTTACGGTGACATCTAATGCCCTTCCCTTTGGGAGATTATTTTGGTGGCAATGCAGTTGAATTCTAGTTGAAGCAGATTTTCTGATTAACATGTTCCAAGGCATCTCTTACTTTTTGTTTTTGTTTTTTTTTTTTTCCCTTTCTAAGTACTGGCTCACCTGTTTCAGAGAAGATGACACAATTACACTTATTAGACAACCAAAGGCCACACCAGATGTTGTTAATTGCACTCTCAGTCCCTTGTGTGGCTTTTAATAAAGCTGTCTTCAATGGCCTTATTACTCATCTTGACTTGTATTATATTCTCATTATATTTGCTGTGAGTGTAGAATTTCACAGTGGCTTTCCTACGTGTGACTTAGGTCTGACTCCCAAAAAAGAAGCAGAAAGGAGGGAGAGGATATGTTTGACTTTGGGCTTGAGTACTTTTCCCAACTCAGGTTTGGTTACTTGATAAGAGATGGAAAATGGAGGCAATGTGTCTAACCTAGTTGTTTCTGGATTCTATCTTCTTTAAAGTTTTTTTTTTAACCTTTTTTTTGAGACAGAGAGAGACAGAGCATGAATGGGGGAGGGTCAGAGAGAGAGAGGGAGACACAGAATCTGAAACAGGCTCCAGGCTCTGAGCTGTCAGCACAGAGCCCGACGCGGGGCTTGAACTCACAGACTGCGAGATCACGACCTGAGCCAAAGTCGGACGCTTAACCGACTGAGCCACCCAGGCGCCCCTAAAGTTTTATACACGTAAAGCTCATGCAGGTAAAAGCCCAAGCACATCTAACATCTGGCACATGAAAACTTATTAGAGACAAAAAGCAGAAATGGGAATCTCAGCATATAGTAGAACTTAAGAAAAAGTCAGTTATCCTGTGACTTTTAATAGAAAGTTATACCCAAAATATGTACTATGTACGGCCATGGTGGATTGTAATGAATGTAAGGCTGAACTTTGTGCAGAGTAATCTTTGAAGATCAAGTAAAGATGAAATGTTTATGAGATTCAAAACAAGCACTTTGAAAGAAATAGCAGGGGTTTAACTTCTCCTAGACACAAAGGATTCAGGTTATGAATTCTGAATTTTGCTACTACCACTATCTGTCATCTGTGTAGCATTTTAACACATTACAAAGCAAAAGAACATAGGATCTCACGAAAACTCACAGTCTTTCTGTGAAGGGGGTGTTATTATCACTATGTTGCAGACAAGGAAATTGAGGCTCAGAGAGGTTCCCTTGCCCCATGGTACAGCTACAGATGCCAGGACTAGAGTTTGAGTCCAGAGCTGTCTGCTTCCCAAACCCATACCCTCTACTAGAGAGAGTAACAAGAAGTCAAAATTGTAAAATTCAGATCTTCCCATGACTCAGCTCTTCTACCTCCTCCTGAAGTCATGGGAAAAGATAATCAACTTCCACTTCCTTTTTAAGCAACGTTTGCTTATAACTTGCAATGCACAGCATTGATACAGAACTTAGTCTAGGACTTAAGCAGCCTCTCCCTCTCCTCCAAGTTTGAATTTTATCTCAAGTGGATGTTGCATTTAAAGGATCTTTTTGGAAAGAGGAGAGATTGATCAAGATGGCCTTAAGAATAAGACTGTGTGTGTGTGTGTGTGGGTGTGTGTGTGTGAGAGAGAGAGAGGGAGGGAAGGAGAGAGAGGGAGGGAGGGAGAGGGAGGGAGGGAGAAAATAGATCATTACTGCCATAGACACCTCTACTAAGGTCCAATTGGTATCTGGAGTCTCCTCCTTTTCTAGGGAAAGAGAGAAGAAAGGCAGTGGAGAGACAGGAAGAGACTGCCCTCCCCCTTGAGCTGCCTTTCCTCTCTTTCACACACTCATTTCTTATGGAATTTTGACCATACATCTTAGCTGTCAATGCTTGTTCTAATATCTAGTGAAATTTCTCTAGTTATAGCTTAAATCATTGGAATCTTGATACTGGTGTTGCTGTTGTCCTTTTCAGAAAAAGGCGTCCAATACTGCTTTAATATTGACTGTATTGGTCTATAGTCTCACTCTTTGTTATTTATATTTGTGGGTCTTCAGCAAGATTTGATGCAGATTTCTATCAATGGCCTTAGAAATGCAAGTGTGTTTGTAGTGATGCCTCATTCTGGGTGAGATTTAAGAGTCATTAGATTCACCTCCATTGTAGGTAAACCATGCTTGTTTCCCACATTTCTAGATGAATAGCTTTAGACAGGCCTTTCCAAGTTTTTCAGCTGTGGCATTAATAAGGTCAGTGGGTTTTTTAAATGTTAAATCAATTGTGTTTATGCTTAATGGGTAACCTATTCTTATCTTCGATAAGAGTTGAACATAAAACAAAAACAAAAACTGATTTTATAAGAAGCTACCAGGAGGTTATAATATCCTGCAGAGCTATTGAAATTATTTTGTAGTTTTGAGTACGTTGTAGGAATATCATATTCTAATTCTTTTGAGAATCTGGCAAGTGAAGAATGCAAATTCAGTTTTAAACTTTTTTTTAAACAACTGAGAGAAATGTTCTAAACGTTAGGAAAAACTCAAATGGGGAAAAACTGAGATTCAAACCCTTTGTACTCCAGCCTTTTAGATCTTTCTCTTGGTAGCTCTGTTTTGGGGAGTTACTGATGGTTTAGGTGAGATGATTTTTTGTTCTTCATGATACCTGGAAACCAAAATCTCTTAACTTACTAAGTTGAGTCAGGGGGAAGGTGAGATTTGGCTCTGCCCTCAGGATGCTTTGTGAAGTAGAAACAACAGACCTCCTTCCCTTGCACCCAGAACTGAAACTTTTTAACACTAATTCAAACAGTATTCCCAGGGGAGGTCACTTTACCCCAGCCCCCCACCCCTAAGCCAGGTCCACTGGAGGGTTGGTCGTGGAATGGGATATTCAGTCTGGGTCCTGGCAGGAAATAGATATACACTCATTTTGGGCAATTAGAGGAGGAATGAGTAGGGGGTAGGGAAACTGGAAGCATTAGGAGCCTCAGGGCTGGTATAGTGGGTTGTGACAGTCCGAGGTCAGGTCCTGGAACATGGGGAGAGAGGGTGGCTGTGTGGAGAGGGCCACCTGGCAGCACCAGTGTTGAATGGAAGGACTCTACAATCTGCAGTGACCTTAAGCGAGGGAGCTAGGGTACACGTATCTTGATGTCATTCTCCCTCCCATCTCCTACGGGTGGGTGCTCTCCACCACCTGAACATAATGGGAACTGAGGAGCACTGGGTGCCACAGTGGTAGAGCATATAGCTCAGCCTCCAGGCCACATAGCAGGAGTGGAGAGGAAATTATAATTAATGAATTATCTCCAGCACTCTAGCAAGGGACATCTCCTTTTCCCCCAATCCTTTTGGGTTTAGCTGTCTCGACTTTCTGCCCTGTTTCAGAATTCCCTACTAGAGGAGAAATTTAAAATGTCTCCATTTAGGGGCTCCTAGGTGGCTCAGTTGGTTAAGTGTCCAACTCTTGACTTTGGCTCAGGTCAAGATCTCACAGTTTGTGGGATTGAGGAACTCTATGCTGACAGCATGGAGCCTGCTTGAGATTCTCTCCCTCTCTGCCCCCACTCTGCTCACGTGTGCATTCTATTTCTCTCTCAAAATAAATAAGTAAACGTAAAAAAATTCTCCACTTAATTGCTATGACCCCATATATGGAAAGGATATGTGAAAATATGAAGGAAACAAATGTTTTGTAATTTTTATTAATGGTATAAAGAAGCCATCAGCTATGTGAATTGTTCATCATTTTTAGCTTATTTTTCTACCTTTTCCCGTACTCAGAATAAGCACTATGTAGCCCAGCATTCCAGTAGGAATTAGAGAACTACTACAATACGTAAAATTATGTATTGTGAAGAATTTGCATTAACCAGAAAATAGATCATTACTGCCAGAATTTGATAGGGGCACAACAATAACTTGGTATTCCAAATATCTGCTTTATGTAATTTCTAAATATCAAGATGCTTGACATTCAGTAGACAAACATTTCCAAGTATTTAGCTGAATTTATATTCTAGCTTTCCAACTTTTTTGTTTCAGTAGAATCACATCTCAGGATTTCAAGATAATAGGAGCTATCTTGTGAAATGTGGTTACTACTTGTAATGATGTTTTGGCTCCTAGTCCCTGTAGATTTATAATCTCTACAGCTCTATTTAATTATTTGACCCTCACCTATAGATTTGCCCTTTGCCATGGTCCCTGATATTAGTCCTCCATCCTTGAGAGACCGGGGACTCTATCGAACTGAGAGACCGTAGGCCAGTGGCTCCCAGGTTCAGTGCCCTGTGAGTCTCATTTGGATCTTGTGTCCATTCCAAGTATGGTGTCTTTCCTGTTTCCATTTGACCAAGTCCCTTCCCTATCCCAGTGTCAGTGAACAGGTCTGGGTTTCTAAGAGCCCAGTGCCTCAATCCCTGTTTTGATTTTCTGCCTTGTAATCTGGAGATTGGTGCTTTGCCTTAAACCTTGACCCATGTCTTCTTAGGGACTGGAGATCTGCTAATGAACGCAGCCCCCTTTGCCTCATCTCCACTACCTATTGCCAGATTTTCCAGATTACAAACTTCTCACCTTCTTGGATCATTTCTCATCAGTTGGGAGTTGAGCTTCCCTTGATCTCCTGTTTAGCCCTGTATTCCAATATGTAATATGTAATACCAATATGTAATATGTATCCATAATACATATCCAATATGTAATACCTTGTTGTTCAGGTATTAGCCATACTTGTACAGCTAGTCATTCGTGGTTTTTGTGCTTTTGGTAACTAATAATATGGTTTCTTATATATTTTCTTTTTCAAAACCTAGTAGTAAGTAAGACTGCTAGATTATAGATGAGCTCCATTGGAGTGAGGACCATTTCTCTCTCTTGTTCATCAAATAACCCTAGTCCCTGAAATAGCCCTTAATTTTAAAAAATTGAATAGAAAAAGAACAAATGAAATAGTTGCTTAGATGAGGGATTCTTCATCTAAAGATATATGCGTGGACATATGTCTACTTCTGAAAGTCTTCATAAGGTTCTTTAGATTCTCGGTAGCACTCATGGTCATCAAAAGATTAAGATAACCACAGGAGAGAATGGAAGGTACAGGAAGGAAAGGAATACATGACTGACCTTTCTTAAAACATTCATTCTTTTAGGGCATTTGGATATTTTGTAGCAGCATATTGAGAAATAATAATACCAAGGGATGCTCAGGTGATCTTAAAAAATGTGAATAGGGTTTCTCTTTGGAGGTTCATAATGAGGTGATCTGACAGTTAACTTTCAGCTCCCGGAAGTGAATGAGGATGAGTGGGACTCAGATTTTGAAAGTCTAGGCCTGTAGGAATCACAGTCAAAGTCCGTTTCCTCAAAGCCTCATTTCTGTGTTTCCTTAACTATTACTCATACTTGTTTTTTGTTTCTCCCCAGGAAAACCCGATTTCCTGATAGTGAAATCTTGATCATGTTATGTTACTGAGTAACAAAACTTGTTGTTCATTCTATGTTTCAGCTTATTTGGTATAGTCTCTGTGACAAATTTTATTCATTGAGGCTTGAGTAAATGTGCTATTACCTTGGAGTGAGAGAGTATTGATTTATGCTGTCTGCGACTGAGGACACAGTACCTGGGGTAGGGATGGCACTTGATCAGATATTCCATGGATAAATAAATACCATTAGTTTTGGAAAGCAGTCTAGTGAAGTGTAAAAGAGCATTTATTTTGGATCAATGTACTCTTGGGTTTGAATTCCAACGCTTCCGTCTAGCTCTATGGTTTTGGAAACAGGAATCTTAAAAATTTTTTCCTCTTTGGATTTCGTGAGAATAAATCAGATACTATGTGTAAAAAAAAAATGAGCACCCTGCCTAAGGGCAGAATAGGCACTCAATAAAAGGTAGCTATTAATTTTAGTATCATCAGCATCATTATTAGATCACTCATCTGGATTATTTACAAGAGAGTAGAATAAAGTGGGCATGTGTGGATTTCCTAATAAGGTTTGAGGCATGTTTTGAACTGTTGAGTATCTATCAACCTCTTAACTCTGGTTGTGATCAGGATCTCCTGTGGAGTATTTTAAAAATATAGGTGCCTGGCTGCAATTCAGGTCTTTGGGACTGGGTCTGGGGCATATGCATTTTTAAAAAGCCTAACAGGTGATTGTGATGTGCAGAATCCCTGCCATCTATGCTACATACACACACACAAACACACACACACACACACACACACACACAAACACACACACACACACACACACACACACACACACACACACACACACACACAATGACTGAAAGGTGTGAGGTGAAGAGAGAGTGAAGTTTTCTAATATTTGACCTAGTTGGGTGCTAGACAGGAACAGAGAAGTACTAGAGAATATGAGTCTGGTCTTGGGAGTTGGGGTATGAATTCAGCTTCTCCACTTAGGAGCTCTGAAGATGCTAGGCTGTAAGCCCTGGAGGTCAGGAGGCACATCTGTTTTTTGCATCTGGATATTTCTGGATAACCCTGAATAAAACATGTAAGCTAAGCCCCCTGTGTTCTTATCTGAGTCTTAATTTAGATAACTTATGGGTACCTGTATAATTTATGGGTAACAGGTGCTTAAAAAATAGTTACTGTCCTAAGTGCGTATGTGCACGCGTGCGTGCATGTGTGTGTACGCTTTATGCATCCTCAAAGTGACCCTTTGTTGGAGGAGGTCACTGAGAGGATCTGATCGATGTTTGACACGCCAGCTAAACATAGGCTATAGGAGGCTCCTCACCCCCTGCCCTGTCCTTGGAATTTATGTGTTGCCCACTATTCCCACAGCCACAGCCATTTTCAAGGACACAGCCTCGAGATACTAACTAATGTGTTGTTGAGACCATCTGGACAGTATACGTGACTGAACCCAGTTAAGGCCTCTCTATAAACTTTTGAGATTCTGGCAGACAGGTGCAGAGACCCACTCATCTTGGGCGCCCATGATAAGCCTCAGAAGTAAGTTTCCTTGTTTATTAAATCTGCCACCTACCAATCTGGAGTTCTGTCTCTTTCTTCAGTCTCTCCTTGTCCTCCGTGTATGGGGGCAAGTTTCAGATTTCATCTGGGGAGCTCTTGAGGTTGTTAACCAATTTTTTTAGTTTTCTTTTTCGAGTTCTTATTTTTCTAGTTCTTTTATTTTTGCTCTTCTCCCACTCAAATTCTCTATTCCAGCCAATCTGATTTATTTACTAATCCCTGAGCTTGTTCTGTGTGTTTCTGCCTTTCACTTAGCACTTCCCTATATACATCTATATTTCTATAAATTTTCCCCTGACTCACACAGTGTTAAGTGACCACTCTTTAAAAAAAAAATCTCATGGTTGCATTAATTTTGGTATCTGATCATGTGCTACTTATGTCTTTTTTTTCTATTATTAGACTGAACTGCCAAGTCTTTTATTGTTGTATAAGTCTCCTTGCTTTTATATATATATAGCTCCTCAGCTAGACTGAATTTAAACAAGCAGTGGACCTTGAAGACAGGGGCAGTATTAAATTATATTTCATACAGCCAGTGTTCAGTGAAGATACATTGATTTGGAAAAATTTTGTTTGACTCCATTTTCTTCTGATTCCTTAATTTTCTTTTACTGTATTCTTGTAACTCTTAGACATACACATTGCTGGCCCCAAACTAGAAGGTAATTTGAGCACATAGAATGTTTAGGGAACAAGTTAAGTTTTGGGGATCCCAGGAGTATAAGACGTAGGAGACATTCCTCTCTTCTTTGTTTGCCTGCCTGGTAAATTCCTACTTGCCCAAGAAGACTTATTTCTGTCCTCCCTACCTTCCTGGAGCCTACCCAGGGAGAGTGAATTCTTCTTCCACCTGAACTCATAGAACCTCAATTATGGAACATTGCTTTGTATCCTTTTGTTTGTGAACCTGCTTCTCCCACTGGCCTGTGAGTTGCCAAGGACTTAGATTTTTGGCGTAGGCCTCTTGGTATCACTGGCATTAAGCACAACACTTCACCCACAGAAAGAACTCATTAACTATTGAAGCTGTAAGAACACAGGGACTCACGTTCAAGTTGTAGACATAGGTGTGGCAAAAGACCATAGCTATAAAACAGAAAAGCATGTATTAACGTTCCAATGAGGGATACATACAATTAGATGCCTGGATTGGAAAGAATGTTTGAAGACACTTAAGGAAGAAACCCTGGGCACACTTAAGGAGGAAACCCTGTGAAAGAGGGGTTAGATGGAGCTATGTGTGGAAGACCGAGGAGCTCATTTTCAGCCGAGGAAATGGGGTAAGTTAAGGAACAGGGATGATACATCGGTAGGGTTTTGGGGTCGCACACCGTAGAGCCAACTCTAGCTAATTTAAGTCAAAAGGGAATTTTTGAAAGAATCCTGAGAGCTCACACAATCTCCACACCAGAGAGCAATAGTGAGATGCGAAGTCACATTCCTGTACCCTAATATGGAGTCTGGAGATGTGACTTTTCTGGCTTTTACCTTGGAAACATGGGACAAAATAATGAGTGACATCATCAGGACCGTTAGGTAGTATTAAACTATATTAGGCTGACATGAATGATTTTGTGCCTGATCATGTTTGGGTGACAGAGACTAAATCAGGTAACCTAAAGCAGAGGACTCTGGAAGGATAAAGTTGGAAAGATTAGCGAGAGCCGGATCTGGGAGATCCTTGAATAGTACAGCCAAGACGTGAACTTTTCTCTGTGTGAAAGGGGAGCCACGGAAGATATTTGAGTGTATGTGTGGGGGTGGGGGGTGAGAGATATTCTGGAAAATGTCACATTTTGGCATTTCTCGAAGGCTTGGTGATTTAGTCACAAGAGAGTGTGCTCATGAGGAAAGAGGATCTGGGGCTTGGCACTAAAGCCCCTTCTGGGAGAAGATTGGCTTTGGAGAGGTAGAGGTTTGCTTGGGGGACAGGGAAGGTTCAAGAAATGATGGGGTGGGATGTGAGGGCCATCTAGTTGCGACATCAGCAATTACCTCATTGACTGCCAACTTTGATCCGGCTGGTCTGGTTGGCTAGATGGTGTCTCTGTCTTCCCCCTTCCTGCACATGTATGTGTATCCCCTTCCCCTGAAGCTCTGAGAGCAATCAGAGAAAACCTTCCCCAGGAGAGGAGGTCTATTCTTTGGTCAAGGGCATGTGAGTGAGTTTGTGTGTTCCCCTACTAGAGCGCTAGGAGAATGCTCTACTAGAACGAGACAAGACCGCAAGAAGTAATGGGGTGTAAGGCACAGTAAGAGGCTGTCCCTTCGTCCTTCGTGAACACCTTCCTTTCTTGCTATTTCTGGAACATTTTTTCCAAATCATAGATTCCATGAGGTCCAGAATTCTTAGATGGTTTCTTATTCCCCATAACAGTGTCTCCCAAAGTGTGAGACAAAGATTCCTGGTGAAATGCAGGATGATTTAGGATTTATATAGGCATTACATGAAATAATCTTATGTTGCATAGTGAGAAACATATTCCTTCTTAAATTCCTTTTCAATCCTTCTACTTTTGACCATGAGGAAGTATAAAACTGGGTATATCTAACATTTTTGCTAATCTCCATTTTTAATAGAGAGAACAGGCCTCAAGCTGAGTGTTCCAAATGCAGGCATGTCACGCCATAATTTTAATGATAGTATTTTCTTTTAAAAATGGCTGGCAACTGATTTCAATTTTTTGTATATAGCAGTGCTGTAAAATCTTAATGTCCTGGACATTAGATGATAGTTAGGATATTTGATTTTCTTGTGTGTCATGATGGGATTGCAGTTCGGTTTTATAAAGCGTTACACGTATGAAACGATATAGTTCCTGTGATCTGTTCATCACAGATGACGTAATTCAGCTGTTTGTGGCTGGTGGGGGTGGTGTGGTAAGGGGTATGTAGAGGGCAACGAAATTAGACATTGGTTGATACATGTCCTCGGCTTAAGTAGGTGTATTTTTCTATTGTCCCCACTTTTGTGTACATTCGAAAATTCCCATAATAAAAATTCGGAAGGAAAAAGAAAATGTTAATGTTAAGTAAATTGATTAATATCGAAAAATAAATCAGTTCAATAATTGATACTATAGGTGGTAAGGCATTAGTCAAATTACTGACGTCCACAAAATACTGGCCTCCTGGGAAAAGTTCAGGCCTCTTGTGCGGGGATGGAAGGTCCTTCCTGTTAGAGTCCCTTCTCACCTCCTTTCTGGCCACTTAGGATGCACTGATGTCAGATCACGGGGCGTTTCTTGGCGTGCTGAGCTCTCACACACCTAGGTCTTGAGGCAGACGGTTCCGTTTCTCGGAATGCCTTCCCAACGTGTTTGCGTAGAAACTTCCTGCTCATTCTTTAATTCTTAGTCCAAACAGTGGAAGTGAAAAGAAAGGACCATTCTGAGAGGCCCTGTAGGGAGGAAGAATTGAAGTCACTTGGAAAGAAGGGCTGTGACTTGATGCCAAGATAAGAAGGAGCCGTAGGTAACTCCGAAGTTTCCATGGTGGAATGTTGGCAACTGTGATTAGGGAGGCCGCAGAGGTTGGTGGGGGCCCGTTCTTGGATGGTCATTGGTAAATGAGGTTTTAGGCATGTTAAATTTGAGGGGGTCCTCCCTGCTCCAGGATGCCCACAGCAACAGAAATTAGGCAGGGCCATTTCTCTCCAACCAGCTCTGGGGTATTCAGGAGATAATTACATAGCAGAAGTGTTACAGAATCTTTGTGTTCCTCTCTCTTACTCCTGTCAGTCATATTTTGAGTATTATTCTGTAAGAAGGGAGAGGGTGTGAAATGCAAATCAATCGTTTGTTGCTTTTTAGGGGTGTTGAGAAAGGCTTGGAAGATGGGAGAGTTAGAAACTATGGGCTATGTAAACATTTCCATTATTACTGGATTTTAGTTATATTCCCCCGTCCATCTCTTTACCCGACTTCAGAGTGTTAAGAGGCAGCTGAAGTTAATGTGGCCTCACCAGGGCTTGTGAACCGCAGGGGCTAACTGGAGACATCCTCTGAGACTTATCTGGACTTTGTGGCTTTTTAAATAACCTCACCCTTCAGGAGGAACAGCAATATGATTGCAGCATCTGAGGGAGATGAGTTGGGTCACCCCATGGGGGCGGTGAATAACATTGGTTCTGTTTTCAAGTTTCTGCAGCAAAAAGCGGCTTTTGTATTGGTCTGTTAACGCTTCATTCTATTTTGGTGCTTTGAGAAGCAGCTCGCTGTACTGACACGCTGGACACGAAGGATTTGATCTAATTTTAGTTGGAGTAAATACGATGTTGCTCTTCCATTGTACTTGGACTTTCCATTAATAGCGTGATGGTTTAGTTATGCCACCTTCTACTCGGACACTGTGTTTTGTCTCCCCACTCCCCCTTCATTGGTAGCAGAGACCAGGAATCAGCTCTACTGAGATGTTTTTGCAGTTGTCATCATTTTACTTTGTAGGCAAGAGGCATGTTTTTCTGTCTATTTAAAACTGAGAACTACATGATCACCACTTTGGGCCTCCCTGTGAGCATAGGATTTGACACTGTTTACACTCTGTAATTTACGACATTTTTGTAACTGACTGTTAGGGCTCAGGCAAAGCAGAGAGAGTGACTCTGCAGAGGAAAAAGAAGGTAGAAAAAGTGAATACCCTAATATGCTGCAGTTATTCAGGGAAGTGCAAAATTCTTACAGTAGTTTGTTTTGTTTGAAACAAATTTTACTTTTCGGCACCCACTTATTCTTAATTTTTACCAACCCGGTCCTTTTGATGTTGACATTTTGTACTCTGAAGGTTTAAGATGTCACGTTTGGTGACTTGTACTCTGGTAAAATGTTCCTTGCAATGCCAGGGTGCTTTTGTCTTAGATGGATTTTGGAGTCTGCTTTTTATATTATTTCAACTTACAAACTTTCAATGATGTGTGTTCTTTTATGTTTCACTTAATTTAGCACATGATTTTGTAAATAGATTCAGATTTAGTTTAACTTCTGAAAATAACAAAACGATTCTTAGAGTACAATTAAACACTGTTTTCAAATTGAGGCTGCTGCTTGGTTTTTGTTCTTGTTTAGTGTGCATTGTCATTATTTGATGTGAAGCTAGTGTTCATAAAGGTGATTTGTGAACGTATGAAAAAATAATCAGAGATGCATCAGGGTTGTGCATACAGTCTCCATGGCATATTTAAATACACGCAACAGCTGCCCCGAGGAGCAAATTTAGCATTCATCCAAGTTGGAAAGCCAATGAGAGGTTAGCTGTGGGCATGGCTGGAGTCTGTCTGTATTTGAGTATTCATTTAACATAGCTTGTTGTTCCAATATATCCCCCTGGTGGTGTGGTTAGATCTGTGCCTGTCAGCTGAAGAGAGCATTTCTCATTTTTTGGTATGTATGAAAATCAACTTAGGGGAGCTTTTTCACAGTAGAGCTCTCCCAGGTCTCAAACCTCAGAGATACCGAGTCAGTTGTTCTGGGATACAGCCCAGGCATCTGTGTTTTGATTCATCAGAATCGCCTGGGGACCTTTCACCACACACTGATGCCTGGGCTCCGTCCCAGAGGCTCCGTCCTCAGATCCTCTAGAGGTGCAAGGCCTGGGAAATCCGTACTGATGTTCACAAGAGAATGAGAAACCTGACTTGCTTAGCAGGGATGGTCCTTGACAGACGCTATTTAATATCCCAGAGCATGCAGAGCTAGGGATAGGTAAACTCGTACAGACCATGAAAGAAGATGAGAATTCTGTCTGTCTCCAGTGATGTTGCTCTGAGATTGGAAAATGGTGGTGATGGTGATGATGATGACAAGTGGCTCTGAGCTTTATATAGGTATTATTTCTTTTATTTGCTCTAAGTAGAGAACTTTTCTGGTTATACTTCTGTGTTGCATATGTGATTTTTTTCCTGCATAATTAACATTGGTCGGTGGATACCTGCTCTCATGTTCTTAAAATATTTACCATTAGCTAAATGAACAAACCCTCCAACAATTATGAGGCCTTAGAAAGAATAAAAATACACTAGGTGTGTGTTAGCTTTGCTGACAGAAACCAGCACCTGATAGATTTCATGATATTTTCTGCAGGGTAAATTTTCTATGAAATGTGAAATTTCTTTATTAGTGAGTACAATTTTATAGATTCAGTTTCAGTATGCTACCTTCAATGGCAATAACAGCTTGTTTATTGCTGTCAGAGATGTATGTAGAATTCAAGTTCCCTTTTGCCTCATTCCATTTAAAGAACCAGACCATGCAGAAATTCCAGTCGGGAAAAGCACTGGGCTAGAATCAGGATTTGAGTTCTCGTATTCTCCCTTTTCATTTTGAGTTTTGTGACCTTGGGCAAGCCCCTCAAAATGTCTCAGTCTCATTTTCCTCATGTATAGAATGATAATAGTTTGTCTGCAAGCAGAAGACCAGACCAGTTAAACTGCTAAACGCATTCGAGATGCAAGTTCCCGTGCAGGGTCCGCAGGGGAGAGAGGAGTGATAAAGGCAAGGTCAAGTCAAGCAGGGTGGGCTGGGAGGGAGTGGGCTTCAGAGCTCAGGAAGGCTGCATGTCCCTCCTAGAGCTGTTGTTGAAACACCGACCACCTCTCCAGTCTTGTCTCTGGTTGCTATGGTTTTCCATGTCTCCTGGCTTGTAGGTTCATGGATTTACTAAATAATGTGTGATAAAGCCTCAGTGGGACTCCAGAGTCATTTGTGAGGGATTAAAGACAATTTTACAGAGTTGTTTGCTGGCTTGGAGAGTCGCAGTGTTAAAACCATGTACTTGTTAGGACACGGATATACATTTATGATTAGGAAGAGTTTTAATGAAACATTCATGACTATTTCCTGCATTTCTCTGGAAAAATAAATTCAATCACAGTAGGGTTTTTCACTCAATTGCTTATTAGAATGCATTCCTCTGCCTGGGTGATGTAAAGATAAAGGTAATGTTTCTTCCATTGTGCAAAGGCACTTTTGGACCCACAAATACACGCTTTTTGAAGAAAAAAGCTTCAAAAATGTCACCTTTTAAATTACTGAAGTAAAGGGAAATTGTTACATTGTAATATACTCACTTGCTGCTTGAGAATTCCACAGGAAACGGTAATGCTAGATGAGTTCTTTACTGTGGTGGTTTGTGGAGCATAGACTGCCGCCATATTGCAAGCTCTGCTTGTCTCCTACCAGGCATCTGCACTGGATGGTTTCAGTTTGCCCCCCAAGGTCCACTTCCTCTCTCTGTCCTTTTGCCCTTTTCTGTGACCTGGGAGGCTGAGCTCTATGAATGTATCTACCAGTGTCTTATTCCCCTTGGGTTGCTATAACAACATACCACAGATATTTATTTCTCACAGTTCTGGAGGGTGGGAAGTCCAAGATCAAGGTGCCCGTGAATTCTGTTTCTGGTGAAGGTTCTTCCTAGCTTGCAGAAGGCTGCCTGCTTGCTGTATCTTCACATGGTAGAGAGGGTGAGAAGGGGTTCTAGTCTCTTCCTCTTATAAGAGCACTAATATCAGCATGGGGGCTCCAACCTCATGACCTCATGTAAAACTTAGGCACTTCCTAAGGGCCCCATCTCTGAGCAGCATCTTAACTGAAGTTAGGGCTTCAACATTAAGATTTGGGGGGGTGGCACACACTTAGTGCATAGTCACCTGTGCCCCTTGCCCTGCCCTCTGGAATTGAGCTGTATTTGTGTAATGGAAGACACTGGTAGGAAGGCTAGAGGAGAGTGAAGTCCTTCTCTTGGCTCCCACCTGCGGGGCTGCAGCTACCTTTGGGCATCCCTACTCTCTCTAGCGATTGGTCTTGTTCCCTCTTTCTGCCCGGAGGCCTACGGTGGTAGCAGCTCCTTCAGGCTGTCCTACTGCCCTCCTGCCAGTCTGGACTCCATCCACTCTTTTGTACACAACCGCTTGCTAAATGCTGGTCAACTCCCCATTCTCAAGCAGAGTCCAGTTCCTGCTGGGATTCTGACTGATTCACTGTCTGAAGAGTTCATTATAAAAGATCACTTAAGAACCTCCTTGCAACATCAGTGCTCTGTTCATTGCACTTGGTGTTCTTATAATATTCATTTCTTCATTTACTCAGGGGAGATGACTATTGAAGTGATTTGGCAAAGAGGCCACAAATTTCCTTGATTTAAAAATACATCTTCCTCTCTTGTCTTGCTTTAAAAATAATAGTCACTGCATGGTGGGGATGGGACAAGATGAACATTTTGTATTTTCTGGTGGGATGATAAATTGCTATAAACTAGATGGAAAGAAATTTGGCAGTTTACAGTAGGAGCCTTCAAAATATTTAACTTGCTGACCCACTAATTCCACTTCTAGCAATCCATCCAAAGGAAATAATTGAAACTGGACTGATATGTGTGCAAATAACCCCCTAGTATTGTTCTTTGTATTAATTCATGAAATTGTAAATAGGCAAATGTTGAACAGCGTGGAAATGATTTCACAAATTAAAATACCTTTACATAGCATACCATGTAGTTGTTAAGTTTATAAAGAATGTTATATAATATGATAAACAATCACAGTGCAGAATTTTATATACCAGATGAACTCAACTGTTTCATTTTGTTTATATGTATGTGTGCATATATATACACACATATATATCTATATCTATGTATCTATCGATCTATAGAGAAGAAGTCAGAAAGAAAAACTACACATTGAAAAATTGTCACTGATTATCCTTTGGCAGGGAGATCATGGATGACTTTGAGTTTTCTTCTTGTTACTTTCTATATTCTACAAATATACATTCCTTTAAGTTAAATATTAGTTTTCTGTATTTAAGTACATACATTACTATAAATGAGAAAGTATTTTTTCAGCCTGACACCCTCAGAAAAACAATGGATATTTTTATAGAGTGGCACGATCATGATGCTATTGGGGCCCTTCTTTGGCAACAAAACTAAGGACCTGAGAAATGGAGTCCGAGCCCTCAGGAGAAGGGGCCGGGCTTTAAGGCTGCTGGTTTGTATTAACATCCTGGAAGGGTACATCTTGGGTGGCTGCCTTTCCTAACCTTCTTTCTCTTCTTGCCAGATGGACCTGGTTATATATTGCATTTTCCTGCTTATTTTTAAAGAGGGAAATTTGGTCTGTCCTCACATCTACCTAATGTGTTGGTTTTATTTCTGCATCTTTTTTAGAAATCTTTTTTTCTTCTTCTTGCAAAGCTTGAGTTTTTAAAATATTCTTTCCGACCAGGCTATGGGAAATTGATTTTACTGCTCATTCTCCCTCAGACTTATACAAAACCTGATCCAGTCGTTTAGTTTCCTGTGTCCTATAGACTTTCAGACATGGAGTTACAGATAGATTTATAGGAGGCAGGGCCGTCTGTATGGTTTACACACAGCTCGTGTGCCAAGCAGTTTCCTGGTAGGATGAAGGTATCTCAGGTGGGGTGGGGAGACTAATGCACTACACAATTTTAGCAGTCAGTCCCTTAGATTAGTCTGTCAGGTACTTAGTTGTTACTTTGGAAAGCAGAGTTTGAGATCCAGAAGGAATGAGACACAGTTGAAGCTGAGATGGAAAAGGACAGGATGCTTAGGACAAGCATTGGTTGAACGTGAGGTTCCAGCCCAGGAAGGGAAACCTGGAGAAGAAGCACTTGGAAAGAGGAGTGGTAAGATGTTGAAGACAGGTTCTGTCTATTTTGGATACTGCCTGGTTCCAGAAATCATGACCAGTGAGCTACTAGAACTGGGTGCTGTCTGGTTCAGTGAAAATGGCACAAAATCATCATAATAACTTCCATTTACTGAGTGTTTGTTATGGGCCAGCATTTACGTATATATATCTTTTCATTCTCTTGACAACGCTATGAAGTACATTTTATAACTTCTGTTTTATGGGTGAGGAAATTGAAGCTCAGGGAAATTAAAGAACTTGTCCAAGCTATAGTTAGTAAGTGATCAAGCTGAACTTTGAACCCCAGACCCTGTGTTCTGGCTAACTATGAAATGGGTGCCCCTAGTAGGGGGAGTCCTGGGTTTGAGTTCCAGCTCTGATAGGCTCAGTGTGACCTTTCACAAGCACTGAACATCTCCAACGATCAGCTTCCTGTACTAGAATTCATAATTTTCGTATAATTTACATCGTGTCAGATGTAGTTGAGTTTGCCAAGTGCTTTCTAATAAATCTATGAATTTTATCCTCACAGCAAATTCTGGTCAATATCAAATGTAATACCTGGTTTACAAACCTGCTTTATTATTAGACCTTTAAAATTATCCGAGTAGGAGAAACCTCAGTAATCTTTCTACACATAGAGACGTTGATTTGATGACAAGACCTATAGCTTTCCCTGTTCAGCCTGCTCACAAACCTAGAGCCAGAGGAAAAAATAGGAGAGACTCTCTTGACCCTTACCAGAGGCAGACACACCACGAAGCTTCAGGATGCTTCACTTGCATAGGCTCCCTCCTAGGGCCTAGAAATGAGTATGTCCCCCTCTCATACTTTCACTCATTCTTTGCAAGTGGTATTGGAGTGATTGTTGGAAGTTTGGGGATCCAGTTAAGGAAAAGTTGAGTTGGGGATACATTTAGCTTGAATTTCACTACTTATCTTCTCTATATATGTTCTGGCTTCCTTGCTTGTCTTGAACTGCTTTTCCCTTAGTCATTCCCTTTGCCCAACCTTTATGTCAAAATTCTCCCTGATCATCAAAGTTCATGTCAAATGCACTTCCATCAAGAAGCCTTCCCTTATTATAGTGCGTGGGTCCTCCTCCCTCCTCTTCATTTGCACAGGGCTTTATTGACATCTGTCCTTTGACTTGGTCCACTCATTTGCTACCTACTTTATGTGTTTTTTTCCCCATGGCCCAATAGACTGTAAATGCCTTCAGCACCCTCTCACTTTCCCTTTTAATAATCTCTTCACTCCGTGGTTATATGTTGTAATATCACTTTTCTACTCACACTATAAATGCATTGAGAGTGAGCATCCAGCCTTTTTCAGATTTTTATCTTCCTCTAATACCTTGTTGAATGCCCTGCACATGGAACTCTTTCAGCGAATCTTTGTCATATAAATGAATATTTTTGAGCTTTAGCTTTCAAAGAGAAACTAGACATGGGGAGAAATATTATTTATCAGAACATCAAATTATTTTCTTAAAAATTATTTGCTCAGAAAAGCTGGCTGTATATTTATATATGGCTATGTAATAAATTGTCCCCAAACTTAGGAACTTAAGACAACAACATTTATTATCTCACAGTTCCTGCAGGTCAGAAATACAGGTGAGACTTAGGCTGGATTTTCTTGCTATGGGTCTCTCACAAGGCTACAGTCACATCAAAGCTTACCTGGAAAGGATTTCCTTCCTAGCTCATCCACCTGGTTGTTGGCAAGATCATTTCCTAGCAGGCTATTGGACTAAGGCTTCAGGTTCTCATGAGCTGTTGCCCTGAGGTTTCCTTTGGTCCCTTGGCACATGGGCTACTTCATAGAGCATCTTGCAACATGGCTGCTTGCTTCATCAGACCAACCAAGAAAGAAGGCAAAAGAAAGAGCAAGAGAAAGTTGGAAGTCACAGTCTTTTATAACCCAATATTTAAGTGAATTCCATAAATTTTCTGTATCCTATTTATAAGAAGCAAGTTACTAGGTCCAGCCCATACTCAGAGGGGAGGGGACTATACAAGGGTATGACTTCCAGGAGGCTGGGATCACTAGGGCCATTTTGGAAGGCTGCATATTGAGTAGATAATTGTATTCCTGTACATTCCAACACTTTTAGATATATAGTTAGGTTGTTGCTAGTGGTCCTACCAGGAACAGCTTCCAGGAATGGGAATACAGCCAAACAGTGGGAAAAAAGAAAAAAATAGTTTGAGGATGGATCATCTGGGTCTTGAATGTCAAGTTAAGGAATTCATATTTTACTATAAAGGTAGTGGGAGTCATAAATATAATTGAGCACAGGGATGATCCAGTTAGAGATGTCCTTCTAAAAGTTCAAATGGATTTGAGGGAAAGGGGATTGGGGATGGGGAGACAGGTTCCCTAGCAATTGTAATCATTTTGGTGAGAGGAAATGAACAGGGTTGTTAATAGAGTAAATGAAAGGAGGAAACAATATTAGAGAGATTGTGGAAGAAGGGTGATAGAACTTGGTATCTGTAAGTACAGAGATCAGAATTGGTTTTTTGAAAAAATAAACAAAATCAACAAACTCTTAACTAGACTAAGAAAAAAAGAAGACTCAATTAAAATCAGAAACAAAAGAGGAGTCATTACAACGGATGCTCAGAAACAAAAAGGATCCCAAGGGACTGTTCTGAACAGTTACATGTGAACACATTGGATAAACTAGAAGAAATGGATAAATTCCTAAAAACATACAATCTACCAAGACTGAATCAAGAAGTCAAAAGCCTGAAAAGACCAATAACAAATAAGGAGATTGAAATACTAATAAACTTTCTCCTACCAACAAAGAAAAGTTCAGGACCAAATGGCTTCATGACTAAATATTCAAAGAAGAATTGATACTAATTTTTCTTAAACTCTTCCCCCCCAAAAAACAGGTAGAAGGAATACTTTCAAATTCATTTTATGGGGCTAGTATCAGCCTGATACCAAAGTCAGACAAAGACACCACAAGGAAATTACAAGCTAATATCTCTGATGAACACAGATGCAAAAATACTCAACAAAACACTAACAGACCAAGTCCAACAACACATCAAAAAGATTATACACCATGAATAAGTGGCATTTATCCCTGGAATTCAAGTTTAATTTAATATACGTAAATCAATCAATGTAATACACCCCATTAAGAGGATAAAAGATGAAAACTACATGATCAAATCAGTAGACTCACAAAAATACCTTTGACAAAGTTCAACATACATTCAAGATAAAAACTCTCAACAAAAGAGGTGTGAAAAGAAATTTTCTTAACACAATAAAGGCCATTTATGAAAAGTCCACAGATAACATTCATAATCAATGGGGAAAAAAACCTGAAAACACTTCCTCTAAGATCTGGTACAAGGAAAAGATGCCAACTCTTACCCCTTCTATTCAACAAAGTAATGGAAATACTAGTAAGATCAATTAGACAAGAAAAATAAATAAAATACATCTAAATTGGAAAGGAAGAACTATTTACAGATGATGGGATTCTCTATGTAGAAAATCTGAAGACTCCGCAAAAAAATTTTTAGAATAAACAAATTCAGTAGAGGATGTAAAATAATCATACAAAAATCAATTGCATTCTTTACAACAACAATGATCTATCTGAAAAAGAAATCAAGAGAATAATTCCCTTTATGATAGCATCACAAGGAATAAAATATTTAGAAATAAATTTAACCAAGGAGGTAAAAGATCTGTACACTTGGGGTGACTGGGTGGCTCAGCTGGTTAAGTATCTGACTCTTCAGCTCAGCTCAGGTCATGATCTCATGGTTCGTGAGATCGAGCCCCACATCATTAGTAGCACTAACAGCTTGGAGCCTGCTTGGGATTCTCTCTCTCCCTCTCTCTCTGCCCCTCCCCATTTTTCATTGCTCTCTCTCTCAAATAAACTTAAAAAAAAAATATCTGTATACTGAAAACTATAAAACACTGATGAAAGAACTTGAAGATGACACAAATAAATAGATATCTTGTGTTCATGGATCAGAATTAGTATTATTAAAATGTCCATACTACCCAAAGTGACACACAAATTCAATTCAATCTCTATCAAAATTCCAATGACATTTTTCACAGAAATAGAAAAAGAAATTCTAAAATTTGCATGGAACCACAAGAGACTCCAAATAGCCAAAGCAATCTTGAAAAAGTAGAACAAAGTTGGAGGCATCACACTTCCTAATTCAAAATTACATAGCTTTTTCGCTATATTAATTAAAATAATTAATCAAAATAATGTAGCTATATTAATGATAATAAATGACACATAGACCACTGGAACAGAATAGAGAGCCCAGAAATAAACCAAAACATATACAGTCAATTATTTTCAACAAGTATGCCAAAAACACAATAGGGGAAGGATAGTTTCTTCAATAAATGATGATGGGAAAACTGAATAACCCATGCAAAAGAATGAAATTGAATCCTTCATCCTACACAAAAATCAATTCAAAATGGATTAAAGACTTACACATAAGATTTGAAACATTAAAACTCCTAGAAGAAAATATAGAGAAAAAGTTCTTTGACATTGACCTTGGCAATGACTTCTTGGATATGACATCAGAAGCTCAGACAACAAAAACAAAAAGTAAACAAGTAGGACTACATCAAATTAAAAAGCTTCTGCTCAGCAAAGGAAACAATCAACAGAAGGAAATGGCAACCTATGAACTAAGGAAAATGTTTGCAAATTACATATCTGATAAGGGGTCAGTATCCAAAATATACAAGGAATTCATCTAGCTCAATAGCAAAAAACAATATGTTTAAAAACTGGGAAGGATCTGATTAGATATTTTTCCAAAGAAGACATATGAGTGGCCAACAGGTATATGAAAAGGTGCTCAAAATCACTAAAGAGGATTAGGGAAATGCAAACCAAAGCCACAATGAGATATCACGTCACATCTGTTAGGATGGGTTATTATCAAAAATAAATTGGTGAGATGTGAAGGAAAGGTATCCCTTGTACACTGTTGGTGGAAATATTAATTGGTAGAACATTATGGAAAAACAGTGTGGAGGTTCCTCAAAAAATTAAGAATAAAACTACCATCGGGCCCAGAAATCCCTCTTCTGGGTAAATACCCAGAAGAAATGAAATCAGTACCTTGAAGAGATTTCTGCACCTTCATGTTCATTGCAGCATTATTCACAGTAGCCACGATGTGGAAACAACCTGAGTGTCTGTTGATGGATGAATGGATTAAGAAATTGTGGTGTATATATATGTGCAGTAGAATATTGCAATAGAATATTAGCCTTAAAAAGAAAGAGATCCTGCCATTTGCAGCAACACGGATGTACCTGGAAGACATTATGCTAAGTGAAAGTAGCCAAACACAGAAAGAAAACAACTAGTAGGTGGAGTCTAAAACAACTTAAAAACCTAAAAGTAGAGAGTAGAATGATGGTGTCCAGGGGCAGGGAAGTGGGGAGAACGGGGAGATGTTGGTCACAGGGTACAAAGTTGTGGTTATATTGGATGAATAAGTCTAGAGATGTAATGTACAGCATGATGACTACAGTTAATAATACTGTATTGAATACAGGAAATTTGCCAAGAGAGTAGATTTCAGGTGCTCTCATCACACACGAGCAAAGAACGCATGTGAGGAGATGATGTGTCAAATACCTGACTGAGGTAATCGTTTCACTCTATGTATATACGGTAAAGCCTTCGTTTGCGAGCATAATTCATTCCAGAAACATGTTGTAATCCAAAGCACTTAATATCAAACTGAATTTCAAGAACCATTGATTCAGTTGTGATCATGGGACGTTTGGCATCACGTACTACTCATATTGCAAGACACTGCTTGTTTATCAAGTTAAAATTTATTAGAAATGTTTGCTCATCGGGGCGCCTGGGTGGCTCGGTCAGTTAAGCGTCCGACTTCGGCTCAAGTCATGATCTCGGGGTTTGGGAGTTCGAGCCCTGCGTTGGGCTCTGTACTGACAGCTTGGGACCTGGAGCCTGCTTCAGAGTCTGTCTCCCTCTTTCTCTGCCCCTCTCCCACTTGTGCTCACGCTCTCTTTCTCGCTCGCTCTCTCTCAAAAATAAATAAACATTAAAAAAAATTAAAAAAAGAAATGTTTTCTCATCTTGCACCACACTCGCAGAACAAGTTATTAGCAATCCAAGGTTTTACTGTATATTAAATCATTATGTTGTACACCTTAAATACGTGCAATTTTTAATTAAAAAAAGTGAGGAGAGGAATGGGAGAAACTGAAAATGTCCCAGCTGTAGCCTAAGTGACTGGTTTGTAGTAATGGTGTACTAACAAAAACAGTGGGGGGATCACAGCTGGGAGGAAGGTTGAGAAATTTGGACAGAACACGTGGGCCATTTTCCACCAGCAATGACCGAGCAGGGATGTGTCCTGTGCCCCCAGCACCTAGAGTAAGTGGCCGATGCTCTCTACACAAGTGGTCCTTCACTTACTTTGCGGGTACTTTGTGCAGAAACGAGCAATGCATTCAGTTTGGGGTGAATCTGATGAAACGGCCCTGGATTTTCAGTTTCAGGGTCACACAGGAGGGCTAGAGAGAACGTGTGATTTTTCGTCCTGCGACACCACCAGCCACTATCTGTTTCTGGAACTTGTGCTCTTCTGGCCCCTCTCCTCATGGGTGCTATTGCTGTTTTACAAAGTGTGGCCAGCAGGGCCCATTTTCCCATTGAAGAAGGTGGTGGGTGAGGCCTGAGCAGAGCCAACGGCACTCCTTTGACAATGAAGTTTTAGTTGATTGGCTTCTTGAATGAGTTTTGAGTCACTTAATTCAAACTTTCAGTCTTTCTCATGCCAGACTGTAGGTCTTCCTAGAGATGTCTTTTAGGATTTCCACAGCATAACATGAAATTGGGTTGTAACCCTCATGTGGGAAGCCCTATAAGAAGGACTGTAGGGGCGCCTGGGTGGCTTGGTCGGTTGAGCGTCCGACTTCGGCTCAGGTCATGATCTCACAGTCCGTGAGTTCGAGCCCCGCGTCGGGCTCTGTGCTGACAGCTCAGAGCCTGGAGCCTGTTTCGGATTCTGCGTCTCCCTCTCTCTCTGCTCCTCCCCTGTTCATGCTCTGTCTCTCTCTGTCTCAAAAATAAATAAACGTTAAAAAAAATTAAAAAAAAAAAAAAAAGGACTGTAAGAAGTATCTTGCCCAAAGCTAAGGAGGTCCAACAAAAAGCTTCTCTCTGTCTCTCTCTCTCTGTCTCTGTCTCTCTCCATACATATGGAAGAGGTGATTTATATACATTATTTCATATAATCCTCTCAGTGACTCCATGAGGTGGCATTATAGCCATATTTTCTTCGTGTCGCAGATCAGGAAACCAAGGTTTATGGAGGTAGAGCAATTTGACCAAAACCGCACAGCTAAAATGTTATGAAGTTGGAATAAATGGAAAATATGTAAAGGGGAAATAATACTAGATAAGCACTTGGGACAGTGTTTTCTGTTTTTAATTCCATTGTTTTTTTTTTTTTCCCTAGGTAGAAGACAATACATTTGAAATTTTGTTGAGAAGTAGAAAGTTATATATTCTTTTCCTGCTTTTCAAAATTAATACATTAGGGAAATTGAAATGATTTTGTCCTTGCTTCTTATACTCTCTCCTCCTTTCATTCTAACTTGCGTTTAATGGCAAGATTATTCTTTCTGCCGTGTCCTTTCCAAGTCACTCTCCAGTGAAAAGCCCTCAGTGGTTCCCCATTGCATATACAGGATATGGTCCAACTTGCTTGGTCTGGAGATTCTCAACTTTTTTCTCTTTTATATTCACAGCATTCTCTGAAATATTCACATCATTTACTGCATGCTTGAAGGGATTAAAAGACTCAAAATCCCAGAAAACTTGTCAGCAGTCACTGCAACACGTTCCCTGTCACAGTAGTGAGTGGTCTTGTGGCACCCATAAAAGCGGCCACAGGGAACATGGCGTTCCCCTGCCCTTGGCTGCCCTTGGCTGCCCTTGGGTGCTGTGTTGTAGGTCGAGGCCAGAGCCACACCTTCCTACTTGAGAGGGAATGTTGCCACGGGTTCCCGAGGCACACCACCTTCCTTGCTTGCTGACTTGGTCTGCCCTCTTGGTGACAGCAAGCTTGAGAGCTGCTTTATGGGGCTTTGCACGACTCTCCCCGCTCATCATCTGTCACAAAGAGACGCTGCTTTAACGGCAGCTTTCCTCGGTGGTAGCATAAATGTATTTTCCACATTAATAAAAGTTAGCAGCTGGAGACGGCAGCACACCTGTTGACAGTCACTTGGATGGTTGTGTCTGCCTCCCCTAGGACTCTCCGCTCCCGCCACGGTGCCCTTGCTCAGGACAGTCCCCGCCTGTTATCTTCTCCTTGTTCCGAAACCTTAACCACACTTCGTGATCTGGGCTAATTGTTCATTTCTGCCCCCAAAGCTCTCCTAGTGACTCCTGCCTGTGGTGGTCTCCCCCTCTGAACTCCGCTGCCATCTTTTCTCTGTGCAGCATACTTGGTGTCCCCGTGGGGACACCCCTGCTTCGACAAAATCGCGATTGCCTGGAGGGCCAGGCCCGTGTATTACCCACTGCAGCTGACACGCTGATTTCTGGGCACTTAATTTTGCAGACTGAATTGCACAAAATTTTGTGCAGACTAAGTGCCCAGAAATCTGAGTCCGAGGGCATTTTAAACCCGCTGCAGACAGTGTGTTTTCCTATCTGAGGCATTACCAGGATGGCTGTTCAAAAACAACCAGCCACGTGATACAGCTAAAAAGTGTCCTGTGGGTGAGCTCCAGCTAAGGGGAAATTGCTGTTGCTGCTGTTGCATAACCTTATATCCTTTCCAAGATACTCTTGTGGGGCTCTGTTCACCTTTGTTTCCTAAGATGGAATTTCTGAATTCCCACCCTGTGGCACACCTCTTGCTCCCCAGAGAACTTCTGCGGTTTTCTAGAAGAATGGTTCCCTACAACTCCTCCCCAGTTTTCTGGATTTACCAGCAAGATGTGGAAAAAGCTGGCTTCCCAGACGAAGGGTGGTTCTGGGCAACATTCTGTGACACGATGGATTCCTTGTGCATATTTAAGCATTGGGCAAGGAGCACAGTCTGTTTGTATGGGATTTGAAAGAAAATTGCATTGAAAGGGTTTTGGGGAGCGGTGTTTGTGAGAAGAATATCTATGACTGCCGTGGAAAGGTAATCTTTTTAAAATTTATTTATTTATCATTTTTAAGTGTATTTTTATTTTGAGACAGAGATAGAGAGCGAGCAGGGGAGGGGCAGAGAAAGAGAGAGAGAGAGACAGAGTCCCAAGTAGGCTCCACGCTGTCAGTGCAGAGTGGGGCTGGAACTCGGGAACGGTGAGATCATGACCTGAGCCGAAATCAAGAGTCCAACACTTAACCAGCTGAACCACCCAGGTGCCCCTAATCTTCTTAAAATTTAAAATATGGTCTTTGCCTGCATTTTCTAACCTCCCCCCCACCCCGCCACCCGCATTTTCCTATCACTTGAGAATTTGGCCCTGCATGTATTGGATTCCTACGTATTATTATTGTTTGGAATATACTCTTTCTGTTGCTGTTGAAATTCCTTACAAAACAGGCTGTGCTCATAGCTTTTTCTAGTGTGGTGGTTTTGGTTCTGGGTGTGCATTATCATCAGATAAGTGTTAAAAAAAAATCCCCACCCCTTTCCCAGACCAATTAAATAGAAATCTCCAGTGTTAGGTCTGGGGCCTAGGTTTTTTTTCAAAAGGCTCTCACAAGATTCAAATGTACTTTTCAGGCTGAGAACCACTGATGTAGTGGGCTCCCTGTGATCTCAGCTGGAGCTTGTTGAAAAGGGCCTGCTTGGTGGTGAGAGGCAGTATTGACTTTTGCCTAGTTCGGTAATTACTTCTGCATTTCCTTTTTACAGAAATTATATGAGAAGAAACTTGGGAGAAGATCTCATTAACGGGGTTGGGATTCATCATAGAGCTCCTTCCCAACCCAAACCAATGTAGATGCAGGTTGTTAGTCGGAAGACTTCAGATGTCTCACACTGATGTTCATGCTTTGTGAAAATTGTCTATGCATTTAAGAAAGATAGCCAGTATGCCCAAGTGTCTGTTGAACAAGTTGTTTATTTGCTAATTTCTCAGAAAAGCAAGAAGTGGGCACAGGGACTGCCTTATAATTTTATATTACACAAGGTAGTTAACAACAACAAAAAATTGCCAAAATGTTGGCTTCCGATGCGCCCCATTTTGGGGATCTCACATAGGACTGTTAACTTTTCCCTCAACCATTGGCAAGGGATAACTGGACGCCACTTGCTGCAGAACTCTGTGTTTTGCCTTTCATTTTTACAGACATCTGGAGAAACATCTGATGAGCATAGAAAATAACTCTCTCAAGAGAAAAATCAGTAATTACTTTCTTGTTACTGAACATGCTGTTAAGCTTGTAGAATTTTATTTTATTGCTCTGTGAATTGATCCTTTCTAAGAAGTTATTCTATAGGGGTCCATAGGGAGTGTCAAATTCCTCTGACAGCTGCTTGGAGACTTTTTTATTGACTCTGTAAAAGAAACACACCTAGTATCCGAACAGACCCTATTTAACCTATTTATTAATTGTACCAGCTCTTAAACTCCCCATTTATTTTCACTTACTATTCACTCTACTCCCTGCTTTCTCCCTTTTAACATAGCCAGTTATTTTCTACACTTTATTTATTTATTTATTTATATGACTGCTTGCTTGCTTGCTTGCTTGGGTGGTCCTAATATTCCCCTGAAACCTTCTACTTCCATGGTCTCACACTTCTGTGTAAATGGCAACTCCAACCTTCTAGTTGCTCAGGCCAAAGACTTTGGGACCATCAAGATCTCACCTGTAAGTCCTCCATGAGGATTGTCAGCCCTACCTTCAGAATATGTCTTGAGTCTTGCCCCTGCACTGTTCCACCCCAGTCTGGGTCATCCTTCTCTATCCTGGAATACTGCTCTACCCTCGTGACTCCTCCTCCTTCTGCCCATCAACCCCAGTCTATTCCTAGCACAGCAGACAGAGATCCTTTTAAGTATGATCATACCATTCTTAAGTCCCAGGTCCCTCCAGTGGCTTTCTGTTCCAGAGCAAGAGCCGTAATTCGTTACAGGACCTTGAAGGCTCTGAATAATATGGCACTGCTGTGACCATATCTTCTACAGCTTTCTCCCTTGGTCACTCAACGCCGGCCACACTGACTTTGTACTCTATCTGGAATAAACCAGACTCTCTCCCACCTCTGGACCTTTGCAAGGGTGTTTCCTTCACCTGGAACACTCTTCCCTCAGGTGTTCCTATGCCTGGCTCCTTTGCCTCTTTCAGATCTCAGTGAGGCCTTTTCAGGTCACCCCAATTACTAATTAAAATGGCAACCCCTCTATCATCCTTCCTTGCCATGTTTTTCTCCAAAGCACTTTCGATCATCAAACATATTACATGTTATCCATCTCTATCTATCTATCAATCAATCAATCATCTATCTAACATCTAGCTGCCATCTCTCTATTGTCCTCCAGCTGGACCAAGCTCTTGAGAAATAGAGATTTTGGTCACCGCTTTGTTGCCACGGTCTGAAACATTGCCCGACACTGTGGATGTTCAGTAAACATTTGTTGATGGAACATTGAGTGAATGAATAATGTGTGCTAATTTTTACCTTTAGTCATTCAGGCTTCTGACCTAGTTACCAGACTTTTGTGATACATACAAACAGCATGCTCGATTTTAAGGGTAATGTTTTGTTGATTAACTGTTTACAAATCTTTTAAGTGAGATCATTTATTCTAGTAGTCTAGTTAAGATCATCTGAAAGCATCAAAATGGTCCTCCAGGCTTTCTCAAAGTATTGCCAGTTGTTAGAATATTGTTCTTGCTTTCTCTGATCCCAAGAAATGTGACATAAAATCGGCTGAAATTCCATACTGAAAAATGTCTACAGGGTAGAGAAAATTTTCAAAAAGTGCAAGGAAACAAAACAGTAAACGCTGCAATATTGAGGACATTATCCATCTGAAAGGTGGATAATGAGTGACTTTTATGTTCTTCATTTTTTATGTTTGTGAGTTATAATTTTTACATGCTGAACATGAGTAATATTTGAAATGATTATAAAAATCAATTTTTAAAAGTAAAATAGGAAAAATGTTATCTAGCATGATTTTAATAATATGCTTTCAGTGTCTATGCATACTCAAGGAGGGCAGAGTAAATGTAGTGCCAGACAGCAAGCTGCTCAAAGCCCCCAAGCCTTTTAAAATGATGGGCCCAGAACTAATGAATGAACTAGTGAACCATTCATTCATTCATTCATTCACTGAAAAATATTAATTCGGCACCTACTAGGTACTAGGTACTGTGTCAGGCCCTGGGGATATAGCAACAAACAAGATGGCAGGATCCTCCAGGGCCTTTGTGTTGATTAAAGTTCTGTTGCTTCCCCAGGACATGGTTCAGATATGCTGTGCAATTCTAACCCTGAAAGCATGGGATGGATTTTTGAGAAGGAAATACAGACAATCAAATGACAAATGAGCTAATTACAGATTTTTCTAAGAGTTGTTTGAGTGGGGTAGGGGGTCCCAAGACTGACCAGGTGTCATTTAAGCTGGGGCCAGAGAGTGAGACTGAATGAAGCATTTCAACAAGAGTGTTCCAGGCAGAGGGGAAGAAGAGGCCAGGAAGTTTGGACTGTAGTGAGCCAGGGGCAGAATCCAACAAAATCATGCCAGAAAGGTAGTGGGAGCCAAATCATGCAGGGCTTGGGGCTGTGTGGTAAGGAGTGTGGGTGGCATTCTGAGTGCCGTGAGGCCATGAGTGGTTTTAAAAGGGCGGGGGGAGAGTGTCACGATCTAATTCTATTTTAAAGTTGCTCTGTCCACTGAATGGAGATGATGTAAAGGGATAAAAGGGGAAAGGGAAAAATTTGTTGGAAGGTTTTTGTTGCAGACTAGGCAGGAGATGGTCTAAATCCTAAATAGCTGGATTTAGGACACGTTTTGGAGGTAATGTGATAGATAGATTAGATGTGGTGGTGAGTGAGGTTTGGGGGTCAGAAGAGAGGGTTTTGGGGCTGGGAGCTGAAGGAAAAGGGTTAAACTAAGGGTGACGCCTAAGTCTTTGATTGAGAAACTGGGTTCATATTAAAGACTGGGGAGAAATAGGCTTTGAGGGAATTAAAAAGAACTTTGTTTTGATTATAAGTTTGAAATGCCTATTTCCATTCAAGTGGAAATATAAGATAGTCAGCCAGAAACATGATGAGCCTGGAGTTCACCAAAGAAGTCTAGAGTGGAGATTCAAACTTGGAGAATATCCATGCATGGACGTTTTGATGTATGGGAACACTTGGGAGATGAACTTGAAGATATGGAAGAGACTAAGTCTTGGACAAAGCCCTGAGGGACCCCAGGCTTTAGAGATTTTAGAAGGAGGAGATAGCAAAAGTGGTGGAGAACAAAATGGACCTTGAAGTAGGAGGAAAATCAGGGACGTGTTATCATGGGAACCAAGAGACAATGATGTTGAAAGAATGAGGGACTGCTGAACTGTGTCCAGTCCTGTTCAGAAGTCGAGGAAGATAATGGCAGTAATGTGGCCATAGGACTTGGTGCCTTGGCCAGAGGCCTTGGTGGTGAAACCACATCGAGCAGCCTTGATGTTCTTAACTCCATCTCACATGAGGCTTCACTGAGTTCTAGGCGTTTTGCTGACTCTACTCGGGTAGCCCAGATGTATAGCTTCTCTGATTCTCCTAGCAATTGGTCCAGTCTTCCTTCTCTGCTTTCATGGAGTTGAGGAGTAATTATGGATACACTCAAACCAAAAAGAGAACGTGAAACGTGCCCCACAGGGGCTGGGCATCTCTGGCACTGCTCTAGGGTGCAGTGAAATGCCCTACCTAGATGAAAGATAGTCAGAAGCAGTGGAATGAAGATGACCAAAGACTCTCTCATACTCCTCCCGTCAAGAGGTGGGGTCTGTTACCCTTCCCTTGGAACTATATGGGCTCTGTGGCTACATCGACAGAATACAGCACAAGGGTAAGAAAGATGCTGGGCCCGTTTCCAGTCCTGGCCTTAAGAGATTGGCACCTTCTACTTCCTGTCTCTTGGAATGCTAGCATTTGGAGCCTGAGACACCACGTAAGAGGCCTGGCTACCATGATGGAGAAATTACGTGGAGAGACCCTGAGATTGTATGGAGGACAACAGGAGCCCGGCAGAGCCCAGCCTTCTGGGTGTGTGAATGAAACTGTCTTACAGCCTTCAGACCAGCCCAGCAGCATATCATTGAATGGCCCCATTTGATGTTTGTGGGGCAGAATTTCTAACCCCCCAAATCAAAAGATTTAGTAACATGTTTACTGTTTTGAGCCACAGAATTTTAAGATAGGTCATTGTAATAGATAATTAGCAATAGATAATTAGAGCTCTAGGAGATCCGTTGGACACTCAAGTCAGTTGTCCTTAGGCAGAAAGCCCACTGCCCTTTGCACAGAAACAAATATGCTTCTTTGTCAGTATTTGAATTACCAATTTTTATTTAAAGCCAGTAACATGTTGATTTTTTTTTATCTTACAAGAGGCAACAAAAAGAGAGAGAAAACTTAAGAAACTGTCAAATAGCTAATAAACAGAAATTTTAAGTGAGTGTAGAGAATAACCTAGTTTGCCTAGCCTTCTTCCCACAGGTCTACTATTTGCTAACTCCTTAACACCTGCAGTATGATCACCGATGTTCATAATGCTGACCCTGATTTTCTCTACTTTGATTTTGAATCTTATTTTAGTGTTAAGTGTTGCATAGGTGATACCACATGACAGTGATGCAATTGTTGGAAAAGTGCCAAGAGACACAGTTAAAGGATGTAAAAATTATTTAATTGCAGAGGAGACAGAAATTTACCTCTAGGCAGGTAACCGTACAAATCCGACGATGCAACCTGCTCCCAGACAGAGGTGCAAGCTTTCCAGATCCCCAAGTTTCCATGAGGACTTCAGTGGTTAGAGAAGCAGCAGAATGGCCTGAGGATGTGTCAGTGTCCACACTCGGGTTTTGTTTTCTTCTTTGTCAACATCTTCTTGGCCGGGGCTAGGACTAGGGTGAGGAGAATGAAGTGACCAGGGCACAAAATTTAAAGAGGTTCTCGCTCTCGGGAGTGTGCAGAAGGTCCAGTCAGTGCCTAAGTGTGAACACCTCCTTAGATTTGCACAGGGGGAGGTAACTTCCCTTACCCTAGTCCAGGGCCTGGCCCCAGTCTCTCTCAACTGTTCTGGATTTCCTGTATGTGGGCCTCCTCACAAGGTCCACGTCGGTAACTGATGCAGAACAACCTTGATGGAGTCTGGCCAGTCTGTAAACCAGGCAGCCAGATGCTGTCACTAGGTCATCATCATTGCTGTGACCCCAAATCACCAGGCAGCTTGCTAGGCCCACCTGTAGAGTGCGTCTTCTCTGTGGTGTGTAAAGACCCAGTGTAGGAGGCCTGGGCTGAGGATGTGGACCTCTGGGTGAATGTCTTGACCAGGAATGTTGGCAAGGCCCCAGGCTTCTTCAAGAAGGAAGATGTGGTCATTGGGCTGACCTTGTGGTGCCCTGGCTCTGGTTTCACCCACGCCATGCATGTAATACCTGTGCCTTGATCACTCCAGGGCTCCTCCTTCGGTTTCTGTCCCCTCCCCCAGCCCATCCATTAGGCCAGCAACACTTGTAGCCACTTGGGGCTGTCATGTGGCACTGGTGGGCTGGGACATCAGGGGGAGAGATTCACACCTCTGTGAAACGTTATTTTTAAGACCCCACTGGGCCCCTGCAAGCCTGCTCTGTCCTGGCCCAGTGCCCACCATGCATGTGCCACACCGTTGCCTATAGCTTGTCCCCTAGAAATAAGCAGTGGCCTTTCTCTTTCATTCAGTATGCCCTTCTCCATCCACATCCCCCATTGGTGGTCACTGTACAGTTTTTTTTTTTTATTCACAAGTTTGGGTTCCTCTCCACTCCGGTCTTCAACTTGGGATTGGGAACTTAATTGTCTGGCTTCTCAGAGGTACCTCTGTAGGTACCTCAGGTGGTCTCATGGATGTCTTTCAGAAAATGGTTATTTTAGATGATTTGCCATGGAATGTGTTCTAATAAATCATTCTTCTATAACATGGCAACAACAACAAAATTTTTGCTGAGAACATGCTGTTTCTCAGCGATAATTTCAGCACCAGGTGAAATAGAGGACAATTTCCCAGGCATCCCTGCTACTGAGAATGGAGCCTGGCTTTAGGCTCACCGGAAGCCCATTTCTGAAAATTTATTTTTCTTTTAAAAATTTTTTTTATTGTTTATTTATCTTTGAGACAGAGAGAGACAGAGCATGAACAGGGGAGGGGCAGAGAGAGAGGGAAACACAGAATCTGAAACAGGCTCCAGGCTCTGAGCTGTCAGCACAGAGCCCGACGTGGGGCTCGAACTCACAGACCGTGAGATCATGACCTGAGCTGAAGTCGGACGCTTAACCAACCAAGCCACCCAGGCGCCCCTGAAAATTTATTTTTCTAATATTGTATTTGACCCAATTATTTGATTTAACCAGGATTCCCCAACCATGGTAGGAGACAAAGAACTGATAATATTTGAGATGCTGGTGGTTGTCCACAGATAAACTGTACTTGAATGGACAAGTTCATAAGTGAACTTCCGCTGCCAAGTTTGTTTCTCTGGGAATGTCTTGCTTTAGTTTTGCAAAATGCTGCTATTACCTGCTGTTGTGGTTAATATGGTGCATGAACACATCCTTCATTTTACCACTAGAAACCTATTGGTTATTTAAAATTTGCTTTTGTCTGGTGGTAGACTGAGCTATAAAGTGAATTTCTGCACTAAATTCTAATCCCTGCCAGAAGAACCCAATTTTATAGTCTGGATTCTAGTATCATTTGGTGTGCTGTCACAAAAATCTGAAAGCCTAGGACGAAGCTGCGTGTTTGACTTTGAAATTGTGGTTGAAATAACATTGTTTTAGCCTTTGACTTGTTATCATAAGGAGCAAACTAGGTATATGAGAGATCAGGCCACAATGGCAACCGTTGAGTGAATTAAGTCTTAAAAATATGAAACAGGAAGTCTATGAAAAATGGAATAGGACTAATAACTCGTGTAGTAAATCAAGCTGAAAAAATATATCACATTAAAGAATAGGTGTTTTATAAAATTTATCAGATTGCAAGCTTTCCCTTTTTGTTAACACGTGTTTCCAAGGTGTTAGCTGTATGATTAAAAATCTCAGTCCTTCCTCTACTTTAGATTTACATTTGCCAAGTATTCTTATTGCTTCAGTCAATTTAAATTTCTGAGATTGATGATCCTTGTAGAATCCAGTGCCTCATCATGAGGTCTGACACTCAAAATAACCATTCTCAGAGGCTTACTCATTTCATAATCGAAAACTCAAAAAGTTTTATGTTACCAAAAGGGAAATTTTTCCTCCTTTCTATTCATACTCACTTGGCAAATACTTTCAAAATGGAAAACATATGAAGTAATTTAGGTTTCTGTGTTACAGATACTCTGAAGAGAACAATTAATTGAAGTTCCAAAAAAAACCATTAATTACTGAGATATCTGTAGTTATTGTCGCCTCTGATTATTAGTGAGAAACATACCTTGTGTTGGCTTATCATTTGTCTCCCTCATTGCTTCCTTTCTGTGCTGTGAAGAATTCCAAATCCTATAAGGTATGCCATTTTCCTCTAACCTAGTATCACATTTTGCCTTTAACTACTGCCCTAAAAACTTTTCAACCTCCTCTTGATTTTCTTAATTTACTTAGAACAAAGTGGCACCGATAAAGTGAAGATGTATGTAATCAATTAATAATAGCATATACTGAAAGATGTCTACAATGTAGGCTAAACATTGTGCTGATCTCTTTGCCTTTTATGATGTGTGTGTGTGTGTGTGTGTGTGTGTGTGTGTGTGTGATTTTTTTCCAGAAATCTTTTCCTAGGAACAAGATCATAAAAATTCTACATTTCTTCTAAAAATTTTACATTTTATCATATATAGGTTTTCAGTATACCTGGAATTAATTTTGTTTATGATATGATATAGGAATTCGAACTTACTATTTTTCCCACATGGATAACCAGTTGTCCCAGGATTCCACTATTCATCTATGTATTCTACCAATTATTAGCAGTTTCACCCCTCCTAGTGATCAGGTTTTCACATAGGCCTGGATCTATTTCTAAATTAAAATATTTTAATGTTTATTTTTGAGAGAGAGAGAGTGGGGGGTGGGAGAGAGAACGAACGAGTAGGGGAGAGGCAGAGAGGGAGGGAGACACAGAATCTGAAGCAGGCTCCAGGCTCTGAGCTGTCAGCACAGAGCCTGATGTGGGGGTCGGACTTAAGGACCGCGAGATCATGACCTGAACTGAAGTCAGATGCTCAACTGACTGAGCCACCCAGGAGCCCAGCCTGGGTCTATTTCTGAGCTCGCTCTTCTGTTCCACAGTTTGCTAATCTCCTTACCCATACCACATAGTCTCAATTACTGCATGTTTATAAGAAGCACTGTTATTTGGAAGGATTGGTTCTCCTATCTTGTTCAAAATCGTCTATGCTCTTGTTAGCTTTTTGCTTTTCCATGTAAATTATGGAATCAACTTATCAAATTTCATGAATAACTTTGTTGACATTCCTGCCAGAATTACATTTGACTTGTGGATTAATTGGGAGATTCTCCTCATCCTCAAGTGTTATCTTTTTGTTTATTCATGTATTTTAGGTTTTCTCATAAAGTTTTTGTAATTTTCTCCACATCACCTATCTTTACATCCTTCACTGTGAGTGATATCTTTACACTTTACCTTCTAATCCAATATTACGGGTTTAAAGGAATGTTATTGATTTTAGAATGTGGATTTTGTGTTTCACAAGTTGGCCAATCTTTTTATCAGTGTTAGTAATTCATTCACAGATTTTCTTTGATTTTCTATACTGACAATCATATCATGTACAATAAAGGACAATTTTATTTCTTCCTTTCCAATTCTTCTATCTCTCAATTTTTTCTTGATTTAATACATTGGTTAGGATGTCTGCAGGGTATTAACTAGAATTCTCAGCCTGGATCCTTGTCCTGACACTGAATTTAAAGGAAATACTGTATTTCTAGAGTTTTACCATTAAATGTGATGCTTGCCATTGGTTTTTCGTAAAAATGGTATCAGGTTATCAGCAAAATTGCTGCAATCCTATGAAAGGTGTAAGACAGCAGGGTTATTGGAACAAGGTACAGTCTTCACTTTGCAATTGTTCTTGAAGTTATAATTAATATTCATCATCACACTCTTCTGTAACCATTCTAGAATTCATTCATGCTTAGACATTATTTCAGCATGTCTTAGTTGCTTGCCTGGTCAGTGATGCAGATCTTCATCCCTTTGAGGTCTGAGCCCTTGTCTATTTTTATTTTTAACACCCGTTGGATCATGGTTGCCGAGATTTCCGATTAATATGATTGCAGGGCACATGAAATATCCCTGTGCATTCTCTAGTTTCTAGACACTCTCTTTTCTGCTCTTATTATATAGCGGCAATCCTAGGTTCTTCATTTTTTTGCAGTCAGGGTCAGTAACTCCCACTGTGACCAAGTGATCCTTTCTTTGGCTACTAGTCTACTGGAATGAGAAGCCCATATGATAAACTGGAATTATAGCTTCACGTTCACACTGTGTCCTCTGGTAGAAGTTTCCACTTCTCCGTGAACCTCCTGGACATCTGGTCCACAAGCAAATGCTGCTAAGGTTGTAGAGAAAAGAAACACACGTTCGGCAAGGGGGCCACTGAGAGGAATGGGGACAGGGCCCATTCCTACTTCCACCTGTTGGTTTCACAGCCGTATATTTCAGTTTATTGAGGATGAAGCCCCCTGACTTCCACTCCAGACTCCATGCCATGAACGTAATTATTTCCACCCTGTCTCTGATGATGAAGTGCCACCATTTGGCCTCTGCCATCTCCACATACCATCAACGCCATGATATGTTGATGTTGAAGTCAGGAGCCCAGTTCCCCAACAGTATCTCATACTGTCAGCTTTAACTTACAGAGGACAGCCACTGACTAGTTTCTCAGGGAGTATCACCTGTGCATTCTGCCATTGGGCCTTTCTGGAGTATAAATTCAGGTGCGGGGTTCTCTAACCTTAAATTCATTCCAGTATTCTCACCTCTTGGAGTCTTCTGACTCCCACTCAGTACTGTGCTAGGGCAAGTTCATGACCTCTCTCTCATTTACTGTGGGCCATTGTCATGCTCAGTCTTCAAGAGGCTACTCGAGGCATCTTTTTGGACGAGTCTTGGGTGGTCTCACCAGAATATCGAGCTCCCAAATCATGGGAGAAATTCTTCCTGATCCCACCTATATTTTCTGCCTTCTAGTCCAGAACCTCAAAGATCTGTATTCTCCAGTCTCCAGGTCCCTACTTGTATACATTATCAGGTCCTGCAATGCTGTGAGCATGTATCCTCCTTTCTACCACAGCAGGGACTGTATTCCTTCCCTGGGCTGTGGTGCACCTTCATACAGATTTCAGGAACAGAAAGCGGACTAGCTCTGGAGGGGGACAAGCCTTAATGAAGCACCGGCCTCACGTGAGGCAGATCTCCAGGTGAGAGGAGGCTGTTCTCTGGAACGAGAAAGGGTGCTGCTTATTCTAGGGTGGGAGAAGTCAAAGGATTCTAGAGATACAAGATATCAGGTCTTTCTACATCCAGGTCTCAGGGGCCCACTCCTATCCTATCAAGTCCACTGGTATACTTTAGACATAGGAGACACATCAAAGACCTCTTGTAGTTCTACGTATTTTTTTATAATTTTTTAAATGTTTGATTTATTTTCAAGAGATTGAGAGTAGGGAAGGGACAGAGGGAGAGGGGGACAGAAGATTTGAGGTGGGCTCTGTGCTGACAGCAGCAAGCCCAATGCAGAGCTCAAACCGACGAGCCACAAGATCATGACCTGAGCTGAAGTCAGACCCTCAACAGACTGAGCCACCCAGGCGCCCCTTTATGTCTTTAGTAATAAATCCGGAACCTAATTTTGAACACAATATGCCTTATGGTTGCAGTTAATGAATGCCAGCTAACCCCCAATTCTTAAAATTCTCATTCTCCCTATCCTGTTCAAGTGCAGAAACCAATCGTTCACTATTCACCTATACCTCATTTCCATTTGCTACAAGTGAGTGTTAAGATAGTGTCCCTGGTCCCTGGTCAGTCACTAGTTCCAAAATCCAGTCCCGAGAATCTGCTTCCTATAGCAAATCCCACACCAATTCTCTTAGGTTGGGTTTTCTCAGAAGGCAGAACCTGGGGTATAGGCTTGCATTTAGGAAATGGTAGTTGAGGGGTGACTTCATGGAACTTGAGTGAGAATTTCAAAAGGATGAAACAGGAGGAGGAGGGAAAAGCAAATACAAATGTTTATTTCAAGTGGTTACTGCTTGGGCAACTGGAGCACAATCATAATATCCTTCTGCATTGCTTATAGAATGCAGCTCAGATTGTACACTGGAGGGATGGAAGGGTGAAGCATTTATCCACAAACTCCCATCGCCCATTGCTCAGAGATTGCTGACTCTGTGCTTACATGATCCTGGAAGTGAGTGCCTCCTTAAATTTTGTGCTCTAGGCATCTTCCTTAAGGCTTTATCCTGATTCCAGCTCCACTATGTCCCAATCTATGAATAGGTAGGGAAACTCTACCGTATTTTTTATTATCAATAAAACGAACATCTCCTAAATGTCCAGTGATATCACGTGTTTTCAGCTTTTGAGGTGGTAAACAGATGCTTTGTTCAGGTGTTGGAGTGATGGATCCCAAATCAGGCAGGCCCTGAGCTAGGTTTCTGCATGGTGGAAATGTGGAGTACAGGGAGACTGATTTTCTGCATGACTAGTTGAGGTGGATCCCGAGCCGGTGTCTGAGTTTCGGTACTTGATTTCGTTTTGCTCAGTAATTATCAGTAGATAATAGCCTCTTCTGCAGTGTAGCCATTTGGTTCCATTTAGCGAGAAGTAAAACAAAGACATTACAACGCACTCTGGAGTTTGTGAAAATGAGATTCTACATGCATGGGGCTTAATAGCTGTGAAGAGAGATCTGCCACCATCACTGCGGTTCTCCCTGGAGTGCAGGGCCACGAAGTGCAATACCAGGCCCATCCTTTCAGGCAAAACATAAGATGTGCCTTGAAAGAACAAGGTCAGTGTTACGGTAAAACTAAAACGTCCTGCATTCCCTGCACTGTCAAGTTTTTACTTCCTTCTCTTTTGACAGCTTGGCTCGCTATTGCTTCTTTATTGATAAGGTTTTTACCTTTGGCGTAGTCCTGCACACCTCTTTCTTCTTTTTCCAACAACCTTTGTCTTTACGACATGTTAACTCATCACTGTCTTTCCTTTTCACTTCTTAAATTTTCCTCCATCTACACTTTTCCGCTGTTTGGGCTTGGGAGGAGGAATGTAAGAAAAATAAGTTATTATTGGAAAGAATGAGAACACTGCTATTCTCTGCTTGTCAAGCCTCCTGGGAGATGTAGTTGATACTTAGAGGGAATTCGAGGTGAGGGAAGAAAAATGTGTAGTGAGTGGGGTCTCGAGGCTCCTGCAGGAGGCGTTCACACGTCATTAGGCAAGTGCTGTCTGGCCAGGGAGCCGTTTGGGGGTGGGCTGGCTAGCAAGGCCGCAGCTAGACAAGCATCATCTTACTTATGCATTTTAATGTTTTAGAGTTTGTCTCAGCTCATGAAAGAGACAGACACAACACTCACGTATGGAAGGAAATGCAATAAGAACCACATATTTGATTTTCTGCACAGGAATGAGATGCCAGTTGTCAATATAAAGGGCAGGACCTGTCTCTTCTACTTCTCCTGTTACCACCTTATGGCAAAGCTTATGCCTCTTTAACAGGCATTGGGTTGATGACTCAAGGAGTGAACTTCATAAATGCATAAGAAAACTTAATGACCCTAATTACATTCTGATGTCTTAGGAGGTTGGGCTGGATTGGTGAAATGAATTTTGGTATCATTCCAAATTGTCATGAGATAATGGTGTCTGTGACTGTTGGTGTTAATCTAAACCAGGGATTGGCAAACTTTTTCGGTAGAGAACAGAGAAAATATTTTTGGCTTTGTAAGCCATTCAGCCTCTTCTGAGACTAGTCAACTCTGCACTTACAGTGTGGCAGAGGCAGCGACAGACAACACATAAATGAATGAGTGTGGCTGTGTTCAATGAAATTTTACTTTGGAAAACAGGAGATGGGCTAGATTTGGCTCACAAGCTATCGTTTGTTGACCCTTGTTAAAATTGTCACTGAGAAGTTGGTATCTGTTAAAGCACTGCTAAATTACATTTATTTTGTAGAACGGCGATTTTCAATCTCCATGACTAACATCTCTGGGGGTTCCATGAAAGAAGGTGCAGTCTCCTTTAATTTATGTTCACTCCATCACATTCTGGCCCTAGTCTAGTCCTGCACCAGGGGTCCAGACATTGGGACATGGCAACCAGTGCTCCAGGCTGACCTGAAGTCACCTTTACACATTTGACAACAATTGACTTAAAGAGTTATGGCACAAACTGCAGCAACTTTTCTTCTTTGAATCATAGCAACAAATAACATTGGATTGGATACATTCAGGATTGGTAAGTGTTAGCAATAATAATAGTAATAATAGTAATGAAAGCTGCTATTAGCCATGAATGCTTTTACTCAGGGGAAGCAACAAGATTGAGTTTGCAAAGAGCCTATTTATATATAATTTATATATAATTATATATATGATATATATATATGTAAATGTATATATATAATTTATATTCTTTTCACTACAGAGGAAGGACTTTGCCTTAGTGTTTAGAGTCACTGTGCAATAAATGTGCTCAGAGGTTGGACTAGGTCTTTAGTTTTGCCGTTAGGAGCTTTTTTGTTCTTACTGAAACTTAGAGCAGAAAAGTTGGTTTATGCCACCGCCTCTACAAAGAAAATTGCAAAGTTGAAAGTAATTGTTTTAAGGGCTAGCCCTAGGTAGTAAATCTTTATTAACTATATTTGGTTAACTTCATTACACATTTATTGATGGCCTACTGTGTGAAAAGAGGCCTCCGGCAACTGGTGGGGACTATCAAAATGCAAGAGACGCATTCTCTGCCTTTCAGGAACTTATAATTTATAATCAGCAAGATAAAGATTTGATGTTCAGATGCTTACAGCTGTGGGCTTCTTCAGGAGGGCCAATTTAGGGGTAACTCTGACTATAATACCTATAGTTAAAAACCAGAATAGCTCTAATCCCCCCCCCCCACTAACGCTAGACTTCTAGCCCCCACTAATGTGTCCCACAGGAATTTACTAGAGAGTGCTACCACCCCAGAGCACTCACCACCGTGGGGAATTTACCATTTCTTTCCTCCTCTTCCTCTCCTGGGGGTATGGCTGGCTGCTGGGCCAGCTGGGACTGTCCCTCTGTGATTCCTGCCACAACTAATGGTGCCATTGTCCTCTGCCCTGGACCGCCCTGCTCTGTCCAACCCACTGGTACCGTGGATCTTGTTGGGGCATCTGCATGCTTGATTGAGCTGCTCTGTGAATACTGATGTTTGTGAGATGCCTTATGGCTGGTATGGTGAGAAGGGCTGTACTCTAGTGGGCCCCAGTGTGGTGCCACCTCTTGGTTGGCATTGGGCCACGGTATCGAGAGGTTGTGTTGCCTAATGGTGGAGGGCAAGATTCTGGATCTAACTGCCTGGGTTGGACCTGCCCTGACACTCACGGGTCCTGTAATCTCGGGCAGATTACTTAGCCTCTCCATGCCCATTTCCTCATCTGTGAAATAAAGATTATAATAATATTTTCATTTCATAAGAATTGCTGTGTGAACCAAATGAGTTAATCAATTAGAGCACTGAGAACAGCACCTGGCTCATAGGAAGCACTATGCAGGTGCTTTCTGCTATCGCCGTTGTTATTAATGTCCCTTCAGTCCTCACGGAGAACGGTTTCCAAGGGTCTGTGGTCTGCTGTTACTTCTGGGATTAAGCTACTCTGTTGTGTCAGAGGATTATACTGTAAGTGTGTTATTTTCTGTAATGACTTGAGAATAGTTGTAGGCACTGCTTTTACATGGGTCTCATGTAGGCCTCAGAGAGACTCTAAGAGATGCTTCCATTTTTGTGTCCATTTTATAGATGATGAAACTGAGGTTACCAAACTTGCCCCACCTCATATACTTGGAAAATGGCAGAACCTGGATTCAAACCCAGGTCCATTGGGCTAGCACACTTGATCACTGGGCAAAATGTCACACTAGTGACATGGGGACAGCTCCTTTTCTCCACTCGTTGTCTTTGTCCTATGCCCCCAAAGTTCCACTGCCTGCTGTGGCCAGTGTCTCTCAGATATATGTGAGTATAGTTTGTGGCTATTTCTCAAAGCCGTCTCTTTCTGAAGACTTAGTCAAAGGCCAGAGGGGCAATGCTGATGGGCCAGGCTGGTGGAGGACTGTCTCCTCCTTTTGCCTAACTCATCTCTATCTTGGAAGATACCCAGCGGTTCCATGTAAGTAGCCCCCAAAAGGTGGAGAGGGGAAGGGCACAGTGTGGGCTTCCGCTGGGCCCCGATTCTATCTGCCCTGCAGATCTGTAACTTGCTTTGGATCTTGACATGTAAAAGGGTCCAGCAGACATTGCACCTCAGAGGCTATATTTAGGAAGTTTTAATAGGGTAGCGTGGTTCAGCCGTATCCCTTAGGGTCCCACCAGGGAATACACATCAGTGATGAGCAAGGCTAAGTGCCACTATTATTCCACGTGCAGGTGGCTGGAATAGCAAGACTTCTTTCTTCTCAAAACTTAATTTCTGGGTCAAATTCACAACAAACTCAGAGGCTTGACTTTTATTTTAATTGGAGAGCATTTACTGCAGACTTGACTCGCTGTCAGTTGACCTTCATCTGCCTCGTGAGAGCCTCTGATAGTCACATGCCACATCTCTATGTCCGATGGGGCTGTAGGCTTTTGTTTTTGTTTTACAACGTCCTGTGTTTCTGCCACAGTTCCCTCTTTTTGTATTTCTTTTCTTCACATCTTCCTTTTCTGCCACAGTTCCCTCTTTTTGTATTTCTTTTCTTCACATCTTCCTTTTCTGCCACAGCTCCCTCTTTTTGTATTTCTTTTTTGTTTTTTAATGTTTATTTATTTTTGAGACAGAGAGAGACAGAGCATGAATGGGGGAGGGGCAGAGACAGAGGGAGACACAGAATCGGAAGCAGGCTCCAGGCTCTGAGCCATCAGCCCAGAGCCCGATGTGGGGCTCGAACTCACAGACCGCGAGATCGTGACCTGAGCTGAAGTCAGACGCTTAACCGACTGAGCCACCCAGGCGCCCCTGTATTTCTTTTCTTCACATCTTCCTTCTCTTTCTCTCTCTCTCTCTCTCTCTCTCTCTCTCTCTCTCTCTCTCTGTAGAAAAGCAAAGTAAGTAAACACCTGTGAAGATGCTTTCAAAGTTAAGGTGCTTTACAGGCCTGAGGAGCCTACAGAATACCAGATGTCTCCCTTGTCTGTGGTGGTCCTTGAAGGGGGAGGGGGTATTTGCTCAGTACTTGCTAAAAGCTGGCATTGTATTGAGCCTCTTGGAATATATTTTATTTAATTCTCATAGTGACCTTGCAAGATTGTTATTCTTGTCCCTCCTCTACAGATGAGACAGTTCAAGCTCAGAGAGATTATGTAACTTGCTCCAAGTCACACAGTCAGTAAGTGGAGAATCTGGAAGGGAATCCACACCGAAATCTTTGCCCCTCTCACCCCACCCTCCTTTACCTTTTTAGGCTGCAGTGCTCCCTTATGGTGGGATATAAAGAGAATTACCCAGCTCAAGTGATAAGTAGTTCAAACTTGCATTTGGAGAAGCTGTTGCTTCAGTTGTAATTCCAGATTCCCCCCCCCCCCCCCCCCCCCCCTGCAGGCCTCACTGAGGCCTCTCTCCATCCCAGTTCTGTCAGGGCCTCTGCTACCCACCCTGCCCTCTGCTTTGAACTGAGATTTCTGGGAAATAGATCTGTTTTGTTCATTGTCTCCCCAGCTGGAATTTGGGACAGAAGTTTCTCTTAATAAGTCATTTTCTCACCTGACAGGATCGGAATGACCTAATACTATGCAAATTTATGCAAAGCGTCCATCCGCTTTAGAGGAGTTAAAAAGTAAGATGGGGCCACACCTCCCAGGTGTGTAGTCTGTAGTCACTGCTACATGGGATGACGCTTTCTCTTTGAGCCTTGCTGAGACTTATGCAATTTGGAGTCCTCGGCCCCAAACTGAGGTCTGGTCCTTTTGCATGGTGTCCTCTAAAATACTTCTTAGACCAGGAGCAGACATTGATAATCTTACTGCTGTCAGCACTCAGAGACTTTGTCGCAGGAAGGATGGCCTCACGTGAATCTGAGTGAAAGACATTGGATGTTGATGCCAAGAAAGATGAGACCAGCGGCTAAAATTGGGGACAGACAGTGGTGGTGGCAAGGGACAATTCTGAAGGGCTCTCTGCCCCATAATCTCCATCATTCTCTCTAAAATACTGTACATAACAAATAGCGAAGTAAAAAGGAAAATTCAGTCAGCAAGGTTTTTTTTTTTTAATTTTTTTTTTTAACATTTATTTATTTTTGAGACAGAGACAAAGCATGAACGGGGGAGGGTCAGAGAGAGGGAGACACAGAATCCGAAACAGGCTCCAGGCTCTGAGCTGTCAGCACAGAGCCCGATGCGGGGCTCGAACTCACGGACCGCAAGATCATGACCTGAGCCGAAGTTGGCCGCCCAACCGACTGAGCCACCCAGGCGCCCCAACAAGGTTTTTTAACGTTGCTGCTCAGAGGGTGGTTGTCTGCAGACCATCATTATCACCTGGGAAATGGTTAAAAAAAAACAGTCTCCTTGGCCCACCCCAGGCCTACTGGTTAAAATCAACTATTCCATCAAATTGCATTTGATTTAGAATCACGCCAAATGATTTTTGTGCCCCTGAAGTTTGGAAAGCATCTTCTCTCTCACAGTCAGTCATTGGCACGGGGCATAGTTAACAGTAGTCAACCCGATGGCTAAATTCTGCTGTCATGGAACTGACATGTCAGTGGGGTAAGGTGGATGTGAAGAGGAAAAGATAGTAAGCAAGTAAACAAATACATTAGCAAGATAACTTAGAGGTAGACAGTGAAGCTTTCTCATCTGTGTTGAGCATGAAGCAAAGCATCTTTAGAACATTTTGCTGTTTTTATTGATCTTCAACACATATTCTGAGTAAAAACAAAGCAACCACAACTTCAGGAATAGTTCTTTGGCCTTCACTTCCAACCGGACTGTTACCTATGAATATGGAAAAACAGAAACTAGGACTGACAAAGTCCCCAATGGAGGTGGTTGGAAGAAAATTAAATCGTCTGCTTAAAGGCAATGGAAATGGAACAGCTGTTGCCCTGCCAAATCAAGCAGTTGCTATGTGTAGCACATAACAGGTAAGCCACACTGAAGTGTAGACGTGTTAAATATGATACCAGGAGCCTAAAAATAGGCATTTACTCGAATGCTTGCTCGAAAGGAAGACCTGGATTTAACTAGGATAACAGGACTGTGGAGTTTCGGTGGAGGCACCAAGAGAAATAGAAGGTCCACTCCAAAAAGAATGTTAAACCAAACGCAGAATTCAAAAGGGAAGTCTGAAAACCAGTTACACGACTCATAAAGCCCCTTATCTATGTCAAAGATAAGTGAATCCATAGTTCAAAATTAAAATGATTTTGTGAGAAGCGTTTCGCAGGGGAAAGCTGTACTATGATTCCACCCAAACTACGCAAGAGAATTAGGGATGTGCTTAGCCCCTCACCCCAAAATCTGATGAGGGGACTCTCACCAGGCTACCCAGAGAGCTTACAATATGACCCTTGTGGGTAGAAGGGCTTGGCCAACTGGTGTCTCATTTCTCCCAGCCTCACTGGGGAATTAAAGGAGCCAGAGAGATGGGGGCAGTGAGTGCTCTGGCCAGGAAGAGTTGCTGCTTCTGCCGTCTGCATAACTACTCTGGTCTGTGATAGAATGTGAATACTAGGGACCAGCCGCTGAACCAATGGCCTGGAATAATTCTAAGAGAATTTCTCCAGGGTAAGGACACCATGGCAGTAAAAGGCAGGGTAAGGACACCATGGCAGTGGTCATGGAACTGACAGGTTAGTGGGATGGGGGTGGAGGTGTGGAGCAGAACAGACAATAAGCAAGTAAATAAACTGGCAAGATAACTTAAATACGGGGGTGAGGGGATAGGGGACAGAAGCTGAGGGTGTTGGGGAACGGGCAGCCAAATGAGAGGCATCGGTGAGCCTATGGGGTCCAGTCAGAGGCACCCAGAAAAGAGTTTCCACTGAACCCATGGAAATACAATAGAAACAAGTCAGCTATAAATGTCCCCCAGCACCAGAAAAAAACAGCACTATATTACTATAGGACTTGTCAAGTAGGAATTTTCCTGCCCTTTTACTTCTTCCTCCTGCAGCTTCAACCCTGGATGGGACACAGGTCAGAAATAGCAGTGGGGAAGTGGGGGGAGAAATTTCAAATTTAACACAGGAGATGTTAACCAGACTCTCGTCCTGTAAGGTGGGGAGCAGCTGGCTGCTGGCCCAGGATGGGGAAGGGCATGTGGAAGGGAGGAGTATTAACTTTGACAACTGCTCTGTTGATTACTATATTCAGTTCACCACTTAAAAATCCCAAATTGAGATTGCAGTAGTGACTTAAAATGACAGTAGATTTTACTTTCCTTCCTTCCTTCCTTCCTTCCTTCCTTCCTTCCTTCCTTCCTGTCTGCTAAGCATGACCATAAAAGTCAGGGTGAAGAGAAGGATCTGACTGCGTTTAAAGAGACAGTGGAGAAAAACAAGTTTTGGTGATTATTTTTTCCCTCGTTTTAAAGCCTTTTTTTCATCAATTCTATGTACAGTGATATTTGACTCTCTATATATGGACATTTTTGCATTTTAAAAGAATACTGATGACAGTTCCATCAGTGAGTCTTGATGGAGACAGTCCCCATTTATTTAATTTTATTTATGTGTTTTGAGTTTTATTTTTTTAATATAATTTATTGTCGAATTGGTTTCCATACAACACCCAGTGCTCATCCCCACAAGTGCCCTCCTCAAATGCCCATCACCCACTTAAACTCATGAGTTGTACTCGTCCAATATGCCAGTCATGGTGAAGGATTAGCAGAAAGAGAAAAAATCAGTAAGTTCTAGAACAGATTTAGCTACAACATGACTTGGGATGATACAGCCTTTGATGATTTCCATCAGTGTCTGGAATCACATTTTCTATGGAATGGCCAAGCTGTGTAAGCCGGGGCTGTGCCTCCTACATCATGTTTACCAAAGAATTGTCATTTTAAGGATATATAGAGAAACCATTTTCAAATAGCAGGAGGTAAGCATTTGCTTTAATGCATCATATTAATCAGAATAAAGTAACTGCTGTTATACCATCTCAAAGTCTGAGTGAGTTGTGACAGTAAAAGGTTCTTTCTCACCTTATATCATAGTCCACTGTGGGCTTTGGTGGGAGTCAGTCCTCTGTTCTATCATTTAAGGACTCAGACTCCTATTTGGGGCCTTTGGGTTCCTCTAGATCCTTGAGTCGGCTTTCTCCAATCAAAGACAGACAAAGACAGGACACTCAAGATCCCTGAAGGTGCCCTGACTCACTTCTGCTCACACTTTATTGGCCAGAGTCAGCCATGTGACTCCACTTAACTGCAAGGGAGGCTGGGAAATGTATAGTCGCCATGTGACTAGGAGGCAAAGGAGTGGGGTGGGGGAGGCTTAATACTGTCTCACTTCATGCATACTTTATGAAAAGAATAGCCCATCAATGCCTGACTTCACAGATACAGTATTATTGCTTGGGTGAAACTGAAGTAACAGGGCCAAGAACTATAATTCACTTCCTGCCGACCACATGAATCACTTGAAGGCAGGCTCCTGTGAAAGAAAGAGGTGCGTGAGGGATAAGAATTGCTACTGATAAGCACATTGAAGAATGTGGTGGGGAAAAATTCCATTAGATAAACTCAGAGTGATTCAGGTCGATTCAACCTCTGTAGATTTCTGCTCAGGACCTAGCAAAAGAGAAGCAAAAATGAATTAAAACACTCCTTTCCCTTTCAGGGCATCTTACTCTGATTAATCTTAAAGCTACTCAAAATGAAGCTTTTATTGACTTACCATCAACATTTATTTATTGCATGAGAAAGATAGAATTTTCCAGAGTGGATTTTTATAAGTCAGTTATTATTCTCTGCATTTCATTTTCATTTTCATTTTTCAATTAAAAATATTATTATCAACTGCCTATTAACAGATATCTCTTGTGCAAGAAAAATGAAATTTTCAGGAGTGAATTTTTGTTAATTGGTTATCATGTGTTGCATTTCATTTTCGTTTTTATACAGTGAGAACATTGATTTTTCTTTTTGCTGCCTTTGTCGCCATGGTCACTTTCTACATTTGGGGTCTGTCAGAGCTGACGTTAGAGCCAGGACACTTGACACAAGATACTTGGGGCTGATCCCAGTCTGCGCCTCACTAGCTGCTTGACTTTGAGCAAATTTCCTAGTCTCTCCATCCCTCAGTTTTCTCTTCTATCAGTGACAGCAATAATAGTACCTACCTCCTAGGATTGTTGGGAGGAGTCAAGGAGTTAATATTTGTCAAGCACTTCTAATGGTGCCTGGCGTATGCTAAGTGCTATGTACATTTTTGGTGTTAATCTTTGACAAGTGGGACTCATCTTCCTTCCACAGTGGGAATGTGCTTTCCTTTTGGGATAATACTTTACAGTAAAAAAATAATGAGCCTTTCAAAAGAGAGACATTAATAAATAATGGCACAGATCCATAATGTGCTATGGTCAGAATTGTGATGTTGTGATGTTGAATAAGCAGATTATTCAAGTGAGGACTCAGTGTCTCATGTGATGATTGATGACTTCCTTATAAATCAGGCAGTAGATTTGGCTTGGAGTCTTTGCAAATCAGTGGGCAGTGAATGAAAGCCCTTTTCTGAGAGTAAGTGTCGTGATTTGCTATGGTACCATCGGAACAAAACCATCCAAACTGATACCCAAAGAGGCTCAGTTTTTGAAAAAGTACATATATAAAATAGTGAAAAGACAGGGACCAAGTATCTCTCCTGTTTACTTCCAGAAGCCAGAAGTAAGGCGATGGCTTGGGCTCTGCTGGCCACGTGGGTTGCTTGACAGCTAAAGTCCTGAGTTAGGCAGAACTGCCTGACTGCCCCAGTGGCGGCTGGCTGGGGCAGAATTCCCCTGGAGGAGGACCCCTGCCCAGGAGAGGCTCTGGGCACAGAGGAGCAGAGAGAACTCATGCTCTTTGTGAACAGGCACACTCTTAAGTGGAAGAAAAGTACAGCTGATCAGAGCATGCCCTTCTATTTGCCCCAAATTTACCAATCTCATCTGTCACTCCTCTTCCCCAAGGGTAGAAGGGCATGCTTAGGAAAAGTTCTTTCTCATGGAGGTGAATTGTTTCTAATAAAGCCCCCTCCCCCCCATTGTTAGGGTTCTCTATTGTTAGGTCTTCTTTGTAATCTTAGGACTTAAAAATGTCTGCATTGCTATTTCCAGTATTAACGACACATGACATCATTCGCTGGAGTCTCCTCCATAAGTTGGTCATTCTTCCATTAATCCTGGTGAGGCTTCTGCTTCTCCACCACAGCCAACTGGCAGCAAGCAAAAGTATTTTCTCTTTCTGAGGACAAAAAAAAAAAAAAAATGTACCGGAGCCATTGCTTAAAATAAAAATGAATTTACAGGTGCTCTTCGTTGCTTTGACATAACTAGTGAGTGTGTGTGTGGGGGGGGGGGGGGGTAGGAGGTAATTTTTGCTATTTCTTGGCCCTTACAGATCATAAGAGAATTTACACAGAAAGCAAACTCCCAAAATTGTTCCTGAGCATTCCTAGAAATGTAGGTAATCTTTGAAGTGGGACATTGTAGTCTTTCTTTATCAATTTTACAAAATGCCAATAATCTATCTTCCGTATCTTTTAAAGATATGCTTACATTATTTATGATACAAGACTATTAATTTTTAATGAATGTTTCTAGATTTTAAGTGCACAAAATTATCAACTAGTAAAAGCATGTGTAATTTTCTGAAGCTGAGAAACAATAGCATAGAGCTATTTATTTATGCTTTGTTCTTCTAAGCTTATTATTATCAAGCAATGAAATAGCATGTCATATTTTTGCAAACTGTTTAACAATAGTTATTAGTAGCAATTTCCCACAAAGTCAAGTGGGAAGTCGTTTTTTTTTTTTTTTAATGTTTGCTTTGGAAATGAAAACGCTAAATATTGCTTTATATAAAATCACTTTTGCAACATGGGAATTTTGATAAAAACAGTTCTTCTGCCTAGCCCAGTGGTAACATATATTTTCAAGATTCTAATGACATACTCAGGAGAGATTCATAAATCAGGAGGTATCTAGTCCAATCATATTTTACTCTGTGTGGCCTTAGGAAAATTATTTTTCATTTCTATTTTCTACTTGTCTTTGAAGAGAGAGAGCATGATATTCTACTAAATGAAGTCCTTGATGCACTCTGGGATGAAGAATATGCTAATTACTTATTATTTTATGATTATAATATTTATAACTTCTTTAAATATAACTTTTGAGTCAGGCCAATCCACTCTGTTGAAATAATTACAAATTGAAGACATGATTGGCATGTTTTGGGGATACAATATTTTCATGTCCTATGTAATGTCAAAATTTCCCTGGTCTTGCAGTAATGAGACGGCATCTTCATTTTTAATGATCATGTTGTAAGACACTGTTAGCTCTTTTGTAGAGATATATCATTTCATTGTTCTGGTTAACATTAGGTTTAAAAAAAATTGCACCTGAAATTTTAACTTCGGGACCAAATATTTGTGCTGTTGGTAATCAGCCAAACTTTTGAGGATCAGATATAAATACATAAATTCTCTTTCAATGTTAATTTGGAGTTTTTGGTAAGGATGTGGAAGAAGACTGGGCAGGGTATACCTAAAAGGAAAACTACATTTTGAAAGAATAAAATTGTAATTTAGGAAACGTATTTTCAAAAGATATTTCAAATAATGCATGTTCAATTTGGAAAATACAGATAATGCAGAAAAATAGAAAAAATGTCATCACTCAAATGCTCTATCACTCAAAGACAATGTGTTGACAAATTTTGAGAACATTCCAAATCTAGTTTTCTAGTGCACATTTTTTAAATACTGCTATGATCCTACTACAGATAGTATTATGTATGGTGCTTTTTTAAATTTAAAATCACAACATAGTTTATAGGTCATCACAATTTTTCCACAAAATCTGTTTCCATTAGCTACATAATCTATTATTGAGTGGTATAAAATAACAGACACTTCATTCTTATTACTGTGACTGGTGCTCTGATATTGACTTGAGTTTTGGGAGTTTATCCTCTCTGACTAGTTTATTCTGTGGTCCTCTCTGGTGAGTCTGTTAAATAAAACAAAGACTTAGGTGCATTTATAATAGAAACCCTAAGGTTGCTTGGGTGGGATTTCTGGCTCCAAGAGACAGAGCGGCATAAAAATTAGATGCAACATGGTAATTATATTATTTAATTATGAGACAGATAGGCACACGTTTCTCTATAAAGTTGATTTGTCCAAATTCAGTAGCTTCTGGATCCCAGGAAAAATTCAAACATTGTCTCTTTAGAAATGTATTCTTCAGGCAACAAAAACTAAAATAAACAAGTGGGACTACATTAAACTAAAGGGCTTCTGCCCAGCAAAGGAAACAACCAATACATTGAAAAGGCAACTTATACAATGGAAGAAAATATTCACAAACCATATAGCTGATAAAAGGTTAAAATATAAAATATATAAAGAACTCCTACAACTAAATAGAAAGCAAATAATCCAATTTATTTTTAATTTATTATTATTATTATTTTAATGTTTATTTATTTATTTAGAGAGAATGAGTGGGGGAGAGGCAGAGAGAGAGAGAATCCCAAGCAGGCTCTGCACCACCAGTACAGAGTCTGATGCGGGGCTTGAACTCAGGAACTGTGAGATCATGACCTGAGCCAAAACCAAGAGTTGGATGCTTAACCGGCTGAGTCACCCAGGTGCCCCTTTTATTATTTTTTAATTTTAATTCCAGTATAGTTAACATACAGTGTTATATTAGTTTCAGGTGTACAATATAGTGATTCAACAATTCTATACATTATTCAGCGCTTATTATAATAAGTGTACTCTTAATCCCTGTCACCTATTTCACCCATCCCCCCACTCACCTCTCCTCTGGTAACCATCAGTTTGTTCTCCATAGCCAAGAGTCTGTTTTTTGGTTTGTCTCTTTTTTTCTTTATTTGTTTTGTTTCTTAAATTTCATGTGTGAATAAAATCATACAGTATTTGTCTGTCTCTGACTCACTTATTTCACTTAGAGTTATGCTCATCCATGTTGTTGCAAATGGCAAGATTTCATTCTTTTTAATGGCTGAGTAATATCCCATTGTGTGTGTGTGTGTGTGTGTGTGTGTGTGTGTGTGTGTGTGTGTGTGTGTATGTATACCACATCTTTATCCATTCATCTACCAATAGACTTGGGTTATTTCTATCATTTGGCTCTTGTAAATAGTGTAGCCATAAACCTAGGGGTGTATATATCTTTTTGAATTAGTGTTTTCATATTCTTTGGGTAAATACCCAGTAGTGGATTATATGGTAATTCTATTTTAAATTTGGTATTCTATTTTAAAATTTTGAGGAAACTTCATACTGTTTGCCACAGTGTCTACAAAGTTTGCATTCCCACAGCCAGTGCACAAGTGTTCCTTTTTCTCTATAGCCTCACCAACACTTGTTGTTTCTTGTGTTTTTGATTTTAGCCATTCTGACAGGTATGGGGTGATACCTCATGGTGGTTTTGATTTGCATTTCCCTGATTGATAGTGATGTTGAGCATCTTTTCATGTGTCTCTTGGTCATCTGTATGCCTTCTTTAGAGAAATATCTGTTAATGTTTTCTGTCCATTTTAAAATTAGATTAATTAGTAATTAATTTATTTGATGTTGAGTTGTATAACTTTTTAAAAAAAAATTTTAATGTTTGTTTATTTTTGAGACAGAGAGAGACAGAGCATGAATGGGGGAGGGTCAGAGAGAGAGGGAGACACAGAATCTGAAACAGGCTCCAGGCTCTGAGCTGTCAGCACAGAGCCCGACGCGGGGCTCGAACTCACGGACCGCGAGATCATGACCTGAGCTGAAGTCGGACGCCCAACCGACTGAGCCACCCAGGTGCCCCTGAGTTGTATAACTTCTTTATATATCTTGGATACTGATCCTTTCTTGAATATGTCATTTGCAGTTATCTTCTCCCATTTAGTAGGCTATCTTATAGTTTTGTTCATTGTTTCTTTTGTTATGCAGAAGCTTTATATTTTGATGTAGTCACAAACATTTATTTTTGCTTCTGCTTCCCTTGCCTCAGGAGACATATCTAGGAAAATGTTGCTACAGCCGGTGTCAGAGAAATTACTACCTATGCTCTCTTCCAGGATTTTTATGGTTTCAGGTGTCATATTTAAATCTTTAATCCATTTTAAGTTTTTTTTTAATGTGTATTGTGTGAGAAAGTGGCCCAATTTCATTCTTTTGCATGTAGCTGTCCAGTTTCCCCGATACCTTTTGTTGAAGAGACTGTCTTTCCCATTGGATATTGTTGCCTCCTTTGTTAAAGATTAATTGACCATATGAGTGTGGGTTTATTTCTGGGATCTCTAGTCTGTTTTATTGATCTATGCGTCTATTTTTGTGCCACTGCCATACCAGTTTGATTTCTACAGCTTTGTAGTATATCTCGATATCTAGGATTGTAATTCCTCCAGTTTCGGTCTTCTTTTTCAAGACTTCTTTGGCTATTTAGGGTCTTTTTTGGTTCCATACAAATTTAGGATTGTTTATTCTAATTTTGTGAAAAATGCTGTTGATATTTTGATAGGGCTTGCATTAAATCTGTAGATTGCTTTGGGTAATATGGACATTTTAACAATATTTGTTCTTCCAATCCATGAGTATGGAATATCTTCCCATTTGTTTGTGTTGTCTTCAATTTCTTTCATTAATGTTGTATAGTTTTCAGAGTACAGGTCTTTCACCTCCTTGGTTAAATTTATTCCTAGATGTTTTATTACTTTGGATGCAATTATAAATGGGATTGCTTCCTTAATTTCTTTTTCTGTTACTTCATTATTAGTGTATAGAAATGCAATGGATTTCTATACATTGATTTTTGTATCCTGTGACTTTGCTGAATTCATTTATCAGTGTTAGTGGTTTTTGGTGGAGTTTTTTAGGGTTTTCTACATATGGTATCATGTCATCTGCAAATGGTGAAAGTTTTACTTCTTCCATACCAATTTGGATGCCTTTTATTTCTTTTTCTTGTCTGGTTGCTGTGGCTCAAACTGCCAATATTTTGTTGCTTGAAAGTGGTGAGAGTGAACATCTTGTCTTGTTCATGATCTTAGAGGAAAAGCTCTCAGTTTTTTTTTTTTTAACCACAAATAACCCAATTTAAAAATGGGAAAAGGACTTGGATAGACATTTTCCCAAAGAAGACATACAGATGGCCAACACATTTATGAAAAGATTCCCAATATAGCCAATCATCAGGGAAATGCAAATCAAAACCACAATGAGATCCCATCTCACATCTGTTAGTATGGCTGTTGTCAAAAAGTCAAGAGATAAATGCTGGTGAGGATGTGGAAAAAAGCGAACTCTTGTGCACTGTTGATGGAAATGTAAAATTGAAACGGAAATGGAAGATGGAAAACAGCCATCATGGAAAACAGTGTGGAGGCTTCTTTAAAATCAAAACTGGAGCTATCATATGATCCAGCAATTCTACCCATTCTAGAAGGGATTAAAATTAGTAACTTGAAGAGATATCTGCACATTCATGTTCATTACAGTGTTATTTACAATAGCTATGATATGGAAACAAACTAAGTGTCTGACAATGGGTAAGTGGATAAAGATGTGATACATATATACAATGACTCTAATTTAGCCATAACAAAGAAGGAAGTCCTACCATTTGCACCAACATAGGTGGACCTTGAGGGCATTATGCTAAGTGAGATAAGTCAGAGAAAAACAAATGATGTATGATATTGCTTACATGTGGAATCGAAAAAAAGCCATAGCTCTGAAAAGAGTAAAATGGTGGTTACCAGAAGCTGGCGGGTGGGGAAACTGGGGAGGTTTTGGTCAGAGGGTACAAACTTGCAACTAGCAGGTGAACACTTTCTGGAGACCTAATGCACAGCATAGTGATTATAGTCAACAATACTGTATTTAAACTTCCAAGTTGCTAAGAGACTAGATGTTAGTTAATTGTTCTCACCACAAGAAAGAAATGATAATTATGTAATATTTAGAAATGTTAGCTAATGCTTAGGTGGTAATCATATTGCAATATATAAATGTGTCAAACCAACATGCATGCCTTCAACTTATAGGATGTTATATGTCCATCATATCTCAATTTTTAAAAATTAAAAAATAAAAGTCCATTTGCAAAGGGACACAAGGTGTGTGGCTTATGGTGGCAAACATCTGCAGCATCCCCAGGCTGCAGGCAATGCAAAAAGACAGTCTGTGGTAGTTTGTGAAGACCAGTATCGTAAATGAGGTTTTGGGAACTTTGAGATTTTTCCATAATTTTAGCACTTTCCCAATAAAGATCTAATTCTGTTATCAAGCTAACCTTTTATGTCTATAAATTATGTTTGTTTTAAATTGAGAGTAGAAGATCCTTTTGTAATTTGTATGCAGTTTTCAAATGGACATCCCTGTCGTCTTCACAAACTTGTGACCACGTTGAGTGCACATCATTGTAGGTGCTCTGATAGAGAACCTAGATAGATATTTATATAGAAACTACATAGGTGCTTATCTTCTCATGTTCTCTAGGCATTTTCTGCACACTCCCTCTGTTAATTCCTTGCAGGGTTTATCAGTCACCTTTTCTTGCAATCATGCTATATAATAACCTCAAAATCCCAGTGGCTTACAACAAAAGTACTTTTTTTCTTGCCCATGGGTCTGCGATGTTTACCTGGACTCAGCTGGCTTCAGGCTATAGGCCTATTTAGGACTGCTCCACGAGTCTCTTCTGGGGTTTAGGTGGAATGGGCAGTGACTCCTGTGGTATGTTTTCCCTATGGCAATGGCAGATGCTCAGGGGGGCAACCCCAGTGCACAGGCACATTTTAAGTCTCTGTATTACGTTCACTAATATCCCATTGACAAAAGCATGCCACATGGCCAAGTCAAAGGTCAAGGTGTAGAGAAGTACATTCCATACGCTGTCAGTATATAATACATGGCAAGGACATATACCACATACAGGAGAGTGACAAATTGAAACCAGTAATTCTGTTTACCACGCAGTTGTTCAACAAGTTATGTTTGGGGCTTAGATTTTTTTTTTACTCTATTGGTTTCCATTTTTATAAGGCAACTGGTCTTTTCTGTGCATTTTAAATGCCTTTTCATCACAGACTCTTCTTCCCAGATAGCCTTACATAAGTTTTATGGGCATGGAATACTTCACAGCTACTTGTCATGGAGTGTTTGAGTTGAAAGGTGCCTTAGAGTTACAGTTTTATCATTCCGCAGGTTAGGAAACTGAAATCCAAAGAGGGTAAGTGAGTTGCCTAAGAACACACGGCTCGTCAGTGACAGTATATTCTAATGTGCAAGGTGGGGAGCAGGACATTCTAAAGTTCCTTTTCCTTTTTGGCACATATATCCTATTTCATTCTATGCCAGTCCACAGTGCCACTTCATGGGAGGAGTTCAGCTGGCCTGCCCACATTAGAAAGACTAAAACCAGATAGTACATTACCTGGGGCAAGGGGGGCATGAAGGAGTCCCACCAGCAAGTCGCCCAGCAGAGAGTGAGTGTCCGTCCTCCCCTGACAGGGATGACAAAGCCTGGGACTGCTGCTCTCTGCCTGAGTCACAGATCTGCATGCCAGGTTGACAACCTCTTAGTTCAGGATGCCTTTTAAAAATGGTTTCAGGGCTCCTGGGTGGCTCCGTCAGTTAAGCGTCTGACTTTGGCACGGGTCAGGTCATGATCTCACAGTTCTTTGTGAGTTCAAGCCCTGCGTCCAGCTCTCTGCTGTTGTGGTAGAGCCTGCTTTGGATCCTCTGTCCCCCACTGTGTCTGGTCCTTTCTTGCACTCTCTCTCTCTGTCTCTCAAAAATAAGTAAACATTTTTAAAAATTTTTCGTGAGTCCTTGAAGCCGCTGGGAGGGTATAGCAAAGCATTTGGTGTGGAAATTTGGGCATAGTTCTCAAAGCCCTCTGTGCAGGAAGAAGTCACAAAATTAGGAAGTTTGAGATGAATCGTGTGTGTGCCCGTGCACATTAATGTGCTTCCATATTTTAACTGAGCAGCAAGAACACATCCACCTTGTCAGTGTTTATAAAGTTGTTAATAATTTCATTTTTGCCCCCTATCATCTGAGCTTCCCTGTGAAACCAAGCACTTCATCAACATCAGATGATATTTATTAAGAGTCTGGGTGTGCGTGCGAGCCCTTCAGCTTGATGCTTAACTGCTTTATTGGTTTCCTTCCATCTGCTATGGCCAGGAGCCAGCTGTGTCTGCCTGTTTCATTCTGCACATATGGTGCTTTAGAATGAAACTATTTACATGAAAAATTTTTTAAAAAACATATTTGGGAGGAAGAATCGAAATTCAGTTGGTTGTCTTATGCTCCCTGAGAAGTTCTTTCCATTAACTATTCTGTTCTTGATGCTTGTGTGTATATGATTTTGATATGTTACATCGACGTCAGTATGAAACAAGTTGCCTAGATAGAAGAAGTGTGTCCTTTTCATCTTAATAATATTTGTAATCGGGGCGCCTGGGTGGCTCAGTCGGTTAAGCGGCCGACTTCGGCTCAGGTCATGATCTCGCGGTCCGTGAGTTCGAGCCCCGCGTCGGGCTCTGTGCTGACAGCTCAGAGCCTGGAGCATGTTTCAGATTCTGTGTCTCCCTCTCTCTGACCCTCCCCCGTTCATGCTCTGTCTCTCTCTGTCTCAAAAATAAACAAATGTTAAAAAAAAAATTAAAAAAAATAATATTTGTAATCGCTTCTAATTTCAACTGAAAAAAAGATACATCAAAAGTGAAATTCACAGATCAGAATTAGCAGCAGTTTACTCTGTGCTAAGGTGATGACGAATAGGTTCATGAACCACATAAAAATAACAAAAGATGACCATTTGCCAGATATGAAGACCTGCAAAACAGGGCTGGAGAAATCCTGCTCTGTAGAAATTAAAAGTTAAATATTTGTATTATTAATTTTATAGTTTTTCATAAGTTCACAGCAGAAATATTTTTATACTATAATTTGTGTATCACTTTCATTCATGAATTCTGTTTAGAAATCAACCTCTTATTTCCTTATGTTCCCTTTTCAAAGGGGTGAGATTTGGTTTTTTCCATCTAGTGCCATCTAGTCCGTTGGATTTCTGAGTGGCTTTCTTGTAGCCGATTTTTCTGATGGAATCTATAATGCTGTGTCATGGCTGATTTGGGATTTTTTTTTATTATATTGAATCACCACATGGCCACATTTGTTAAATGACTCAGATGTGTAAAATTAGCCGGAAATTCTGATAACGTCACTGTGGTCAGTTTGGTCATTGGGGGTAAACATGGAAGCAAGCTCTTAAATCCTTTTTTCTTTACATACCTCTGGGGCCTCCATGAATGCTTCCAAAATGAATCAAGTCTTTTGAGCTTCTTTTAGATTGTCTAAAAGAAGCTTGAGGGCTGAACACATGCATGAAAGTCATAGACAAAACATCAAAGTTTGTTTGCCAAGATTTTACTATTTTTCCATTCATCCGATGTGGCAAATATCTTAAGTTGTATCTGTACATACAAAGTGACTGGGGAAGGATATGATCACATTTAATGAAAATATTAGCAATTAACACTTATTGAGCACTTATGAAATGCCACGCACTGTGATAAACATACATCATCTCATTTAAATTCTCATAACAACCCTATGAGGCAAGGAGCCCATTTTATCTCTAATTAATAGGTGAGGAAAGTTTGGTTGCCAGAAATAATGTAATTTGTTCGAGGTTATCTAGCTAGTAAGTGGTGAAACAGGAATTCAAAACCCAATACTCTGAATTCTACTGATATCTTGAAGATTTCTGGTCCTTTCATTAATCTTTGATGCCAATATGTATGATCGTTTAGTCCTTAAGAGGTCATTTTTTCCATCTATGGTGGAAAAATTATAGCCAAATACACTAGGCTGGCTTTCCCAATAGAAGATGCCCCTTAATGTAGCAGACAGGAAAAGCACAAACCTTGATAGCAGATGGACCCGGGCATGAACTCTGGCTTTGTTTCATACAAACTGTGATTTTACAGTTTACTGGCTTTATCTGATACTAACTGTAAGGCTTCAACAGGATGATGCCTGTTGCCACCTCCATAAAATGGGTTCAATAATAACTTCCTTGTAGGGATGGTGAGCTATTTATGGTTTATGTGGATAACACATATGCCTAGCACACAGTGAATGCTCACTAAACCTGGTTGATATTGGGGTACCTGGGTGGCTCAGTCAGTTAAGCGTCCGACTTTGGCTCAGGTAATGATTTTGCAGTTCATGAGTTCGAGTCCCACATCGGGCTCTGTACTGTCAGCTTGGAGCCTGGAACCTTCTTTGGATTCTGTATCTCCCTCTCTCTCTCTGCCCCTCCCCTTCTCACACTGTCTCTCTCTGCCTCAAAATAAGTAAACATTAAAAGAAATTAAAAAAGAAAAAAAACCTAGTTGATATTATTTAATATGCAGAATTGTCTTCAAGGGAAACAGTTTTCTTCAGGGAAGCAGCAAATAGTCTGGTTTCACTGGTTTCACTATATTTTTTTTATTATTCCTTGGGTTTGACCTTGAATATTACATTGACTTCCATGATCTGGAAGAGAAAATTTGAGAAAAATATCCCCCCTCCTGCCAATTCAGTTTGGCATTTTGCTTCCTGGGGTGATAAAGTGGCTAAGAGCATGTGTAATACAACATATTACATGAACCTCAAGTGTATTTAAAAAAAATTTATTTTTGAGAGAGAGAGAGAGACACTATGAATGAGGGAGGGAAAGAGACAGAGGGAGACAAAGAATCCAAAGCAGGCTCCAGGCTCTGAGTTGTCAGCACAGAGCCCCATGTGGGGCTCAAACTCATGAACCGTGAGATCATGACTGAGCTGAAGTTGGACTCTTAACCAACTGAGCCACCCAGGTGCCCCTCAAGTATATTTTTTTAAGTTTATTTATTTTGAGAGAGAGAGGGGGGTTGGGGAGAGGGAGGGGGAGAACAAGTGGGGAGGGGCAGAGAGAGGGAGAGAGAGAGAATCCCAGGCAGGCCCTGCACTGTCAGCACAGAGCCTGATGTGGGGCTTGAACTCATGAACCATGAGATCATGACCTGTGCCAAAGTCAGACGCTTAACTGATTGAGCCACCCAGGTACCCCAAGTGTATTTTCTGGCTGTTGTTTCACAGATAGGTTTTCCTATTTCCTTTTTTTTAGAACTAAAAAAAATGTTTATTTATTTATTTTGAAAGAGAGAGAGAGGGAATGTGCACGAGTGGGAGAGGGGCAGAGAGAGAGAGAGAGAGGGAGAGAGAGAATCCCAAGCACGCTCCACGCTGTCAGTGCAGAGCCTGATGTGGGGCTCTATCTCATGAACTGTGAGATCATGACCTGAGCTGAAATCAGGAGGTGGACTCTTAACCAACTGAGCCACCCAGCCACCCCAGTTTTCCTATTTCTGTGTAATTATACACAGAGACACAGGGAAGGATAGCAATTGTAAAGGGGATATAAAGCAAAATATAACAAATGCTCTGCAAAGTGAAATTAATTATGAGAACATACTATGAAGCACAGATGCATCTAGAAAAACCTAATTACACAATTTAAAAAATATTGGACAGTGCTCTAAAGTGACAACCTGTAACTTCACAGAAACAGTGGGTAGCAGACTTTATGTATACAGAACTAACCTTCTGCCTTCCGTTCTGTGTTGACAGGAAATATCGCCCCACTAGTTTCCTCATACATGTTTCTGTCGTATTTGTGAGATTACATTACAGCTTCCATTATAGCACCTGTGGCCCGAAGTGAGTTGTGAGCTGGGAGGAATCTTTGCAACCCCACTTATGAAGGGATTTGAACCTCCACGCTAGAAATTCATCTCCATAGTTATTAACTGGATCTACAGGGTAGGAACACAATGGAGATGAAGTGGGTGTAGTGACATTTCCAGTCAGGTCGGTTTACAATTACTAAGTGCCGAGTGAGGGGAGACTTAGGCTTAAGGGAACTGAAGCTAGGAAAAAAGCCGTTAGAAGAATATGAGGTGAAATTACACTCTCCAGAAGACTCCATCTATGCCATGAAAGCAGTCAGAGGCCTTGAAATAACACTGGAATTGTTTATGAGATGTGGAGTGACTTGTGGGGAACCTATGGGGGAAAGCCTGATTTGAAATGCAAAATTAACCAGTTAGGCTTTGAGCTTGTGAAGTGTTCCTGCCTCTGTTTCCCATATTAAGAAATTTGAAGTAACTCTGTCCCCTGAGTGGGCAAGATAAATCACAATCTATCGACATCAGTCCCTACCATGGTTTTTAAGGGCACCAAGATAGATGCACCAACTAGATTTATCTATCCTATACTGCACTTACTGGGTAATAAGTTGCCCTGAAAGTTCCAAGCATTTACTGGGTTAAAACATGTACCAGGACCCATATTCATGAAGAAAAGCACCTGTGAGATTTGACGTGACCGTCCTTGCAAGTCACATATATGCGAACCCTCTTCCCATTAGCCCTTCCTGGTGCCAGAGATTCCCTCACTTCACATCTTGGGGTGCTCGGGGAGCTCACAAGACAGAGGCCATGAAGGTGGAAAGATAACCCAAGAGCCTAAACCCTGCCTTGGCCTTTTTCCCACCCCTCAGAATGCCTCCTTTTATATTTTGTTCTGGGAATTTTGGTCACCAGTTTTGAGGTGACCCTCATCTCAATGATATTTCTGGCTTCTTCAGTGTAAAAGCAAAACAAGGCCTACCCAACATCCTTCATCTTTACCTTCACTGCCGCCCAACAGCCCCCAATGCTGCAAGTTGGCCAACAACCACATTGCGCGGTAATCCGACAGACCGATGTCCTGTCATTTTACACTTGCTCTGCCACACTCATCAGACAGGAAGAGCCTCGTGACCCTGGTGCCCTTCCCTCCGAATTGCTCTCAGAAGTGCACTTCCGTGCCACTGATGAGAGGCATTTTAATAGACTGTTCATTCAGTAGTGCTGGCTTCCATTTCATTGTTCTAAATGGATCACCTGGGACCCCCCTCTACTGTCTATAGAACTTATCGCTGGGTTAGAGTTTTTATAGATTAATTTTTGTGTCTTTGGGTTTTTTGGTCATACTCTCTCTTCTAAATTCAGAACTGGGGCCCTTCACAAAGGAGGCAGATGGTGTTTGTAAATGATTAATGCAATGTATCGGTAAAATATCAAAAATATGGCTGCTCTTTTTTAAAAAAGACTTACCCTCGGGCTCTGGGAAATTGTAGTCAAAATCCATTTAAAACTTACATTACATCGGGTCTTATAAAGGAAGGGGCAGAAAATTCATTTTCATTTCTCTCAAAACGTGACTTGAAGCACTGTTACAGAATCTCAAAGCACCCAGGCAACATTGTATTAAGTATCCTTTGTCCAATTTCCCATACTTTTCCTAAGGGCCCTGCAGTGGGTGCTGACATGACCCTTCCAGCACTGACTTAGTTTTTCTGGTTGAATGCCTGCCTTTGTGGTTCTGTGTAGCCTTTGTTCAGAAATGATGTTTCTTACTCAAATCCATGAAATCACCTTCCAAAATGAGAAAGGCAGTTTCCATTCACTAAATGTTAAAAGAAATGGGTAACATGATGGATGTGGGACACTGAAGTTATGCAATTATTTTAGGAAGTTTGGGCTGATTGCATCTGCACAGATTCAGAACCCAATCTTGTATTTCTGTGGAAGTATGTTTAACATTCTGGCATGTATTCTTTAGAGAATATATTCACCTGGCTTGCATGGGGACAGCTTCAAGGAAAACATGCACATTAGGTCCAATGGCTGAGCTCGAAAAAATTATGTTATGAAAAGGATGCGTCCCTGGCCCCTTGGGTGAGTTGGGCCCATGACCGTTCTTGCTAACGGAAGCCCAATAGGAGTGCTAGAGTCTATCCACAAGGTACTGACGCAGAGCAGCAAAATGGCTTATTAGGAAAGGCTATATGGGTTGTTCTTAAGTATTAGGGCTGATGCCAGTATTTTTGGGATAGGTTAGCTGCTCTGCTCTCTGAAGTCAGAAGTAATGTTTTCTGGAATTTCCTCACAAACAGGATTCTTTAGAGCAACTGAAAAATGAGAACTAAGGTTGACTCTTCTAGAAGTTTACTCCATGGTTGGGTTATTTGTTTCTCTTTTCCTCTCACGTTGTGTGGAATTTATGGTAATTCCAAACCCAAGAGAATGGAGAAAAATTGTGATTGGCCGTTGATCTTGAGGGTTTCCTCTAGGAAGTTTTTTTTGAGAATATAGACTTGAAGGGGGGATTCATGAGGGATTGGTTAGTGAATCCATGAATGTTGAAGACCAAAAATAAGAAATTGACTTTGTGAATTCCCTCCCCCAGGATACTTTACTGCTTATGGTACCATGAACCTTCCTGTTCACAGAACGGTTTTGAGAACATCATTGAATCCTCTTACACCAAAAATTGAATTCTCAGGACATTCTCTTAGAAATAGTTTCACTTGAAGAGTAGAACTTGTAGTCTAAGTTGGGAAGACAAATTTTATTTTTAAAATGTATCCATATCTCTTACTGAATAAAATGAAAAAAGCATTTTGGTGTACGTGAAGCAAACAGAAAAACCCCAATTTTAGTAGTTTACAGTTTAAAAAAAATTGGTCCATTTCTTCTTCTAAGTTGTTGATCTTATGTTCATAAAACTTTTTGTAGTAATTCCTTTTTATCCTTTTAATGGTGGCAAGATCTGTAGTAGTATCCTCCGTTGTATACTTGATATTGTTGACTTGGGTCCCTTCTTTTTTCGTTTTTGGGAGTCTTGCTAGAGGCTTATCTTTTTGTTTTTTGTTTTTGTTTTTGTTTTTTTTTGAACCAGCTTTTGTTTCATTGATTTTCCTTACCGCTTACCTATTTTCAATTTCATTTATTTCTACTATTACCTCTATTATTTCCATCCTGTTTGCTTTGGATTTATTTTGCTTTTTTTTTTTTTTTGTAGTTTCTTGATCCATTCAAAACCTTTCTGTATTTTTAATGTATTTTAGTACAATCAGTTATCCTCTCCATAATGCTTTAGCTGCACCCTACATATTTTCATATGTTAGATTATCATGTCAGTTCTAAGTATTTTTAAAATTTCCTTTAAGACTTCCTCTATGACCCATGGATTATTTTAAAGTGCATTGTTTGATGTTCACATGGTTAAAGATTGTCTTCCTTTCTTTCTGTTATTGATTTCTAGTTTGATTCCATTATAGTCAGAGAATACACGTTATGGTCAGATTTCACCTCTTTAAATTTGTTAGGTTTGTCTTATGGCCATGGATATGGACTATCTTAGTGAATGTCCCATGGATGATTTTTAAAAATGTATTTTGCCATTGTTGACTCTCGTGTTCTTTAAATGTCAACTAGATCAGGTAAGTTGACTGACTTTTTCACATCTTCTATGTCCTTGCTGACTTTCTATCTAGTAGTTCTATGAGTTGGTTAGACGGAGATGTCAAAGTCCCCAGCTAGAACTGTGTATTTGTCTATTTCTGCTTTTAGCTCTGTCAGTTTTTGTTTTGTGTCTTTAAGGCTCTGTTGTTTGATGAGCACATATTTAGGATCATTATGTCTTCCTGGTAGATGGATCCTTCAGTCATTATGTGATGCCTTTCTTTACCTCTAGTAATTTTCTTTTGTCTGAAGTCTACTTCATTGGATATTAATATAGCCACTCCTGCTCTTCAAAATTATCATTTGTGTGGTATATCTTTTCTCATCTATTTACTTTTGACGTACATGTTATTGAATTTGAAGTGAATTCTTCATAAACAACATCTAGATGAGCTGTGTTTTATTACCCATTGCTAATCTTTGCCTTTTGATTGGTATAGTTACACTATTTACATGTAAATTAATTAGTAATATGCTAGAGATAAAGTTGGGAAAGCAGCTTTTATTTTTATTTTCTACTGAACCCTCTCTTATTCTGCTTGAATTTTTTGTTAGGAAAAGGAAAGAAGCCTAGTACCTTAGCTTCACTAACCTGTGACTACAAAATAAATTTGGGCTTAATTTTAAGTACCCAATTACTTAATTACCCACCAGTTATTTCTAAGGGCTCTCATGCTCAGGATAGACCTCCATGCTCCTGGGCTCTGGCTCAACCTGCCTTGACTGCCAGTGACTCTCATCATATTCCCACTCTACTGCACACACCTATCTTCAGTTATGCCATGCTGACCTAAGGGAAGGGATTCTTGCTTTTCTTTTTGTTCCAAGTGTGGGACATGTCCTGCCCCTCAGTTTCCTATGGCAAAACGGTAACCAAGGAACTTTCCATGAACACTTGATTAAGGTTTCAAGACTGTGGGAGGGAAGGAGAGCCACAGAATAGGCAACAGTTACTGTACAGAGTCTGACATTTCCACAGAGTACTGTCATTGCCTATCCTGAGTGCCTGTGTATGTTGTGTCCCGAATAAGGGCCCAGGAGATACATAGGTGCTGAAATCTAATCCACACCTAGCTCATCAAGTTCTGGTCTCTGGATGGGACTGTATCTCCTTGGAAGGGTCACCTTTCTCTAAATGACACAAAGATACTGTCTGGGCTTCTTGTGGCCCTGGTGGCCCCTTGCTAATATACTTCCCTACTTGACAACTGGCCTGCTTCATTACCACCCCCGTCACATTGTCCAGAGCGCTCTGGGCAAGCAGACCTTTATTCAGCATTTAAGACTTTGTTGCCTGTAAGTTCTTAAACTTTTAGAGATCATACTCCACTTCCTATCAAACATATTTATACAAACCCATATTGCCCATTAATTTCATATTAACCATATGAAAGAAATTTTATAAGTTTCCTTTGGAAACTATTTGGCAGCTCATTTATGATTGGCAATGATTTCTTGGCATTTGTACATATTTGAGAGTTCTTGCAAAATGACATAATCTGGCCAATTAATTATTTCCAAATGTAATGACATTTTAATGAATACTAATTTTAACAATTAGTGCTGTTGACACAAAGTTACATTTTGTAGGCATTTAAACATCTATTAATAGTGATTGAACAGTTTTCTCATTTTGGAGCCAATAATTTTTCTCCCAATTTTCAAACACTTTTCTTGGTTCTTTAAAATGCTTGTCCATAGTTTCCAGTGCAGAATGGGAATTTGTGGACAACTGCCTCACAGTCCAGATCTGACTGACGGGAACCTGGAGAGAGGTTCTCTTGACCTCAACTGTAAGGCCTGCTTTCTGAATCCCCATTTCATGCCACCTGCTTTAACCCTTTTCTAGGACGATTGGCAGCATGAACATTGACTTCTTGACAGAGCATTTCCACCTCCGTACAGACATGTGTCTTGCTCTTCGGCCTTCCAAAGACATCAGATTACAATAGTGCCGCATTAGTACGTTTCCCCAAATATGGATTTTTCTGTCTTGAACAATACCGTGTATTTCTGTCTTGAATAATGCCACGTTATTTTCTAATAAGTGGTCTGGTCCACGTATAATCACAGTTCTGCAAGATTATAAACTCCCTGAGGTCAGGGATATAGCCTGTCACCAATGCTAGAGCTTATCTGGCACACAGTAGTCACTTGATGCATATTTGTTTTACATGTGTACATATTTAAATAATTTTATAATAAAAATAATTTAAAAGAGTGATGGGGGCCTCCAGTACTTTTTTTCTTTCGAAAAGTGGCTTTAGGAACTCCTGGGTGGCTCAGTTGTTTGAATATCTGACTCTTGATTTCAGCTCAGGTCATGATCCCAGGGTTGTGGGATCGAGCCCCACGTCGGGCTCCATGCTCAGCATGGAGCCTGCTTAAGATTCTTCCTCTCTCTCCCTCTACCCCTCTCCCCTGCTTGCTTTCTCTAAAAAATTAAAATTAAAAAAAAACATTAAAAAATGGTTTGAGGTTTGAGAATCACTATTTCAAAGACAGTATTATCTATAAAGCTGTAATTCTGCTCACCCATGAGACAAATCTTTACACTGGGTGCAGAACACCCAGCTCCTTTGAGTGGCAGCCCCAACCCTCCCCATTTTTAGAAAGAGGCCCTTGTAATACTATTGCATAATTGAAGGCCTATTGGCTTTCCTTCCTCTAAACCAAGGGTTCATCTGCCACAAAGGAAAATCAAAGGTTTATGCTTTCCTGAAGTGGCATAAAACTATTTGCAGTTGTTAAATGGTGTATTTTCAAGTTTTTACCCATGTGTGGTTTAAAAAATATTGGAACTCAATAGCAGCAGGGTAACTTTGATAAAAAGGCAATTTAGAATTCCTGAAGAGAGGGGAGAGCTTAAGTAAGGAAGCATCTGAAAGACTTCCCATTAGTTTTAAATATTTATGCTAAAAATACCTGTTCCATAAATGAACTGTGAACATGTAGCCTCCCTAGAGCATGTCCAAAAAACTGATGTTTTTTAAGCATCTAGAATTTTGTTTTGCTTTTGCTTGGAGCATAATGCTTCAGATAGATGAACTTAAGGGTGAAATAATCCAAGATGGTCTTGTTATTAGAACCTTACATCAGGGAGATCAAAAGGGTATGTGTTTTAGTTGTCCATGGTTGCATGGCAAATCATTCCTAAGCCTAGTGGCTTAAAATAAGGATTTATTATTATCTCTCATGATTCTGTAGGTTGACTGGGTTCAGCTAGAAGATTCTTGCTTGGGATCTGTCATGTAATTTGAGTCCAAAAGGAGCTGGGTGGAGCTGGAATCTCTTGAAGGCTTGCTTGGAGTAGACCTCCAAAATGACTCAATTATATGGCTGACAGTTGATGTTGGTGATTGGCCAGGAACTCAACCAGTGCAGTCCACTAGAGTACCTACATGCAGCCTCTCTGTGTGACTTGGGCTTCTTAGGGCACAGTGGATGGGCTCTAAGAGGAGACATTGCAATAGCAAGTGTTCCAAGGTTTGTTATGACTTAACTCCAGAAATCACAGAATGTCGCTTTTGCCATATCCATCGGTCAAGCAAGTCACTAAGTCCAGACCAGGTTCAGTGGTAGGGTACGTAGATACTACCTCTTGACAAAAGTATACTGAGGTTACATTCTAAAGTACTAAATGAGCTAAGAAATAGTATTGTGTCTACTGGGGTATTCCCTTTAGAAAATATAAGCTACTATGGTGTAGAATGGCAGACATGTGTTTGGAAAATGGTACCATTGGCTATTAAAAGATTATAAATCTGTACTTTGTAAGCCTGTAATACAAACATTAGTAATGTTAACATAATTGCTAACTATACTTGTTAATAATATAATATAATATAATATAATATAATATAATATAATATGTATGATATAATAACACAATAATGTTAGCTATACCTGTATAGCACTTTACATGTTTCAGGCACTAATCTAAGCTTTTTGTAGATACCAAGACATTCAGTTCTCCTGACAACACAGTAGATATCACAGATTTATAGAAGATGGAACTATGGAAAGAAACGTTGTCCCGAGTTACAGAGCCAGTAAAAGCAGCTATTCAGGCTCTAGAGTTCACCTTCTTAACGGTGATATGATCCTGCCTCTGAACATTTGATGTTCTTTCTATCTTAGACCTTTTTAAAGGTTAAAAGATATTCTCTGGTACACCTTGGTTTTAAAGAGAAAAGATTTCTTTCTCTGCATATTTTTGTTTTCCACGAATCAGGGAGAGAATGAAGGGCCAGGATATTTCTTGAAGGTGGGTATTTGGATATTGGCAGAAAGCATTATCAAAGTATAAATTCCAAAAAGTTAAAAATGTGACTTAAATATAAAATGAACACATTTCAAAAACTTACTTATTAATGATGAGACTAGCAAGATGGGAAAGCTGGTTCAAAGAGAACTGGAGAAACTGAGTGTTTATATTCACTGAAAGAAAGGATGTTTGAGATTGATAATTTAGGTATTTTTAAACTACCTGGCTGTTGGAGGCAGGGGCCCCTTGGTCAGGGCCTGGCTTGCTCAGCCTCACGATAGAAGCCGGGTGGGCCCCTGCCACATCAGACACTACTGGGAACTCTGTGAGCACAAGGAACCTCATGGCAAATCCAGGGTGGTCAGAGAGTTGCCGAATTGGGGTCCTTCCAGTCGGCCCCTGGAGGCCAAGGAATATCTGGGTCCGGTCCACAGAACACTGGAGCCAGATTGGCCAGGAAAGCTAAGCGTCCAGGCTTCCCCTGCCTTTGCCACACTCTATCACTGCTTGGATTGCTGGGCCAGCCCACTTTGGTGAGGGGCACACTGGGTCTCTCACCAGATTTCTGATCAGCACTGGGAGTTGAAGTCCCTCTTCGATCTGGCTCCTCCATGCTGCTTAACCTCCCTTCAAGGGGGAAATCAAGACCCATTACTCACCACTTTGCTCCCTACATCCCTCCCCGCCCCTCCTGCTTTCCTTCTACAATTCTGACCAGAAACTGTTGACTTTTCTTTCTTTTCTCTTCCGCTGCTTCTTATCTTCCTTTTGCCTGGAAACCCTGGGGCCTGCGACAGGGGGATCTGCCAATGGAAGCAGGATGCCTGCATAATTCACACATCCCAGTGCAAGATGAAAATGCAGGGCCCCCTTTTCCAAAACTTATTAGGAATTTTAGGATGGCGAGAGCAGAACACTGAATGACAAGCATGGGACACTGTGGGACTGCGCTGGTCATACACCTGGGAGGCTGTCCCTGAATGAGAGACAGAGAAATCCACGAATCTGATTTCTTAGCAAAGCCTGGAGTCTTGTTAAAGAAGTCCTAAGTGTGGGCTTTCTCCCCTTGGGTGATAAACCACACAGGAAGAAAGAGGCAAGTTAGGGATAATTAAAATGCATTGGCTTCATAATCACAAAGGATCTTATCCGTGTGTTAATGATGTTTAGAGAGACTTTTCCTATTGTCCTGATGATTTTGCCAAACCTGCGAGAGAAGGGCAATCATTACTGTGTATGTTCTCAATCCATAGAGCTGCCCAAGAGCTGACCCCATTTGGGACAGACGGCTCCCTGCCAAGACAATCCAGACACACTGGTTACACTGCAGTTGGCACAGGTACTTTCCAGTCTAAACGATGCAAGAAAAGGGCCTAATGAAGACCGTCTAACCTGGGGGGAGGGGAGACCCCTGTTCCCTCCCCTTTATCTAAGTGGGAGGGATCACAGAAAACTCACCAGAGATTGGGTAGCCTGGAAGGACAGCTGATTGAATGTTCACTGAATTGAATATCACAGTCCCTTTCTGGTATTGCCCTCAGGATGGTGTATGTGAGAGGAAGTTTAACATGGTTTCCTTGAAATTTGAGAACACAACAGTGGGTACCTGCATCTGGTCTAGAGATGTCTGAGGGCCCATTGGAGCATCCCATGGCGACAGGGTTTGAAAAGACCACGACATGAGGTATCTGGGAAAAAAGAAGGAAGCAACTCTTACCCCATCTTTATCTTCTTAGCCTTCAAATGATAGAAGAATACCTCCGAGCCACCTATGGGTTCCCTGTAAAGGCTCATGGAAGTTGGAAGAGAGTCAAGAAGCATGGGGATGCCCAGGTGCCATTGGGCCAAGTGTTAGGGAAACCCTACCTGAAAGAGGATATGGCTGTAGGGGTGTCCTCAGAGATAATGGGAGCTTGGGTGCAGTTGAACACTGCCCCAGGAAGATTGCATACACCAACTTGCAGAGATCACCTCTTCATTAGAAGCTGCCCATATTCATCAGAAATAGTCCCAATCATAATGAGACCACAGGCACAGCCCCACCCTGAACCTGTGGCTCTGTCCCACAGGCAAAATCTCTTTTCTCTCCCCTTCTGTCCTCAGTGATAAAGCAGAGTTCCTGAGGGTTCCAAAGTCTGAGGGGAGGAGTGAAGACTTTGACAGTGGCAAAGTACAGTTCTCTTTCCAGAGTTACTTTCTAGGGATTGCCTTGAGTACCTCGGCTCCATCAGAGACATGGAAATGATGGGAGGGGAGAAATGAATGATTCTAAGAGCCTGGAGTAGTAGGAAGGTCTAGTTAGCAATCTCACTTTCCTTATGCAAGTATCTGGGAAAAAATAATGGATTGCCTGGTTGTGAGGAAAACAAAATACGCGCACGCGCGCACACACACACACACACACACACACACACACACACACATACATAGACACACACACACACACACACACACACACACACACACACATAGTGTGTTTTAAGGGCTTATGTTTAGAATCTCAGTGTTTGGATTCAGCGTTCCATATTGACTTATTAAAAATTTAATGAAGGCCAAATTCTATGCCTCAAAAAAACTGCCAATGCACATATAAATACTATGTGATATTTTCATTGTAAGTCTAGAATTTTTAACGTATCTTCCATCATATTTGAGAACTAACATCCTTGTATTTTTATCCTATTCCTTGTAATGTAGTTCATTTTTCTTTCTTTGTATACAACCTCATTTTGCCTTCACCTTCAAGGAGGCTAAATTAAATATTAACCAAAATAAAAATGTAGCCAAGAAACTCTGGGCATTTATAACTTTAAATGAAATGATTTGTTTTGCTGTTGCCTTTTCTGAGATATTCAGCTCAGGTAAATCTCCATTTATGTAGTACAAGTAATGATTTTGAAACAACAGAATGGGACATTTGTGGATAGTAGTAACAAAAGGAAAAACATCTCTAAGAGAGTATTGGTCTGAAGTCATCATTCTGAATCACGAGAACTTAGTTGTCTTATTACAAGGTGTCTGACTCTATATCTCAGTTTTCTTATCTGTGAAATGGAGATATTTACTACTAGCTACATGGAAATATTAATAGTGCTGAATATTCATTGATAGAAACTGGTTAAGGACATAGGGTTTGAAGGTAGATCTTTTCCCAGCCTCTTATTAGCTATGTTACCCAGAGAAATAACTTAACCTTCTTAAGCTTTGGTTCCTACTTACGAAAAATAGAGATAATTAAATATGTTATGTAGTTTTTATGAGTTGAATGAAAAAACTTACATAAAGTCCTTCCGCCATGTTTGACAGATGATTTTAGCATATGATAGCTGCTGTCATGATGATCCTGATATTCTAAATCATGTATGTTAGGTAAAAGGAGACAGGAGAGCTGGCAGACGGAAAAAGGGATGCCATATTCCAAATCAAAAGGTCCCTGGGCTGATAATGAAAGTGGTCAGTAGGGGGAGCAATAAAAGCAACAGAAGAAACTGTCCATAATTTATCATCATTTTGCTCCAATACAGATGCCACTGCGAGTCTTGTGTGAGGGACCTGGGAGTGACTTCTGCATTCTGATTCCTTCTCCTTAGTTCTCCACTAAGCGTGGACACCGCATGAAAAACATGTGGATTGCAGTTGGGGTTACAGTGATGGTGGATTGGGAGATAGCTGTGGGCTCTATAAGGTTCAGGCAGCCTCTGAGAGGTTGATCAGCAACGTGGGCAGGGTGGACATAGGCAAAGTGCATCTGTTACATCTTTAAATTTGTCAGTTGCGAAACTCAGTACTTTTCAGACTCTCTGTAGGGAAGGACCAGTTCTTTGTTCTCCATCCATCACAAAGTAGTACGTCGTCCTGCCATATAGGACCAGCCTGTGGCTTGAGCCACACAGGATGCATCATGAGAGTTTGGCATTCTGGAATGGCCTATATCACCTTTAAGGAGGTAAATCCACTGGTCATTCTCTTGTATGTCATGGCGTTGTCAGATTGCTATGAACATTTCTAAATGCTGACTCTCAATTTCTACACTTACTTTGTCACAGTCTCATAACAGATGTTGTGAGTGGTGCTGCCCTAGCCTATCATAATCCTACTTTCAAACAAAACTGATAACAAAACCAGCAGAAAATTTAGCGAAGATACAGTTTCAATAAGAAAATAGGAAATTTAGGGGCGCCTGTGTGGCTCAGTCGGTTAAGTGTCCGACTTCGGCTCGGGTCGTCTCACGATCCGTGAGTTCGAGCCCCGTGTCGGGCTCTGTGCTGACAGCTCAGAGCCTGGAGCCTGCCTCGGATTCTGTGTCTCCCTCTTTCTCTGCCCCTCCCCTGTTCATGCTCTGTCTCTCTCTGTCTCAAAAATAAATAAACGTTAAAAAAAAAGAAAGAAAATAGGAAATTTAGATATCGTTCATATAAATCTAACTCAGCTGCCTCTGTTATATCTAAATCCTTTGGCATTGTGGTAAGAGTGTGAATATTGATTTCAGACATACCTGTATCTCACTCCCTGCTCAGCTGCTTACCAGCTATGTATCTGTTGACATGTTATTTCTCTGAGCCTCTGTTTCTTCATCTGCAAAATGTGGACCTTCAGACCCACAACGTAGAATTATAGTGAGCATTAAATATCCTGTATTGGTAATGCGCCTGACACGGTGCCCAGGAACTAGCAAAGAGGATTGTTTTATATTACATAGTTGGGGATTTACAGTCTAAACTTTGCAATTTTTTGACTCTAGATGCAGCCATGTAAACTGTACACATTGCATTTCTCTCCAAAATCCAAAATAGCCTTTCCATTTGAGCTTGGACTAGATTCCTTATATTTAGATGCAACAATTCTGATTGTACCTTAATTTAAAAGTTCTAAATCTCTTCAGTCCTAGTTTTTGGTAAAATATATACTAAGGCCAGAATACTGAAATATAACAAAGGTTCTCAAAACCTAGTATAAATAAAAATTCCTTGGGCAGCCTGTTAAGATGCAAATTCCTAGACCCAGCCTGCAGTACCTTTGATTCAGCTGTTCTGTAGTGAGGCCCTGCAATTTACAAGCAATAAGTGGCCCCCAGTTGATTTTGATGAAGGTGGTTTGTGAATCATATCTTTTAAAAAAAAGAGCCGTATGAGGGATGGTTGTAATAGAATTGTCCTATATCTTGACTCTGATGATCACATAAATCTACACGTTATAAAATTGCACAAAACTGTCTCTCTCTCATACGCGCGCACGCACACACACACACACACACACACACACAAGATCCAGACTGTTAATGTACTATAGAAGCAACCTCAACATTCAGATGTAGTTAGTTTTTTTGCTTTCAATAGTTTTTATTGCTGATTTTTCTAACCTACCAGTGAAAAATTTCAGGTAGTTTTCCTTTAATAAACCAACATATTAGCCAACTGCTGGCCTGGTTAAGTTTGCTTCATTAGATTTCTGTGATGTTTTCTTGGTCATATATAGAATTCTACAACTTGAGCCTAAAAATAACATGCTTTCAATTTTCCATGTGCAGGCACTCCATCACTTTGAGTTAAGTGGATGGATTAAATGTACTGTTTAAGTTCACCGGGGAAAGCAAATGTTCCTAAAAGTGGATCGCTTTCTCCACTGAAAAAGACTTTTGTTCTTGAAGTTTATGCTAGACAGTCTTTGTTATCAATAATTTAATTCTAACGAAGCATGTTCAAAGATGTTGGGTTCCTACCTATGGCAGCTGTCGTTTTCATGTGAATGCATCAACTTGTATGTAATTAACTTGTGTGTGATCTTGCAAAAGGTAGTTGGCCATTTAATGTCATCAAGGAGTCACTGTAAATGTTTTTCAACAGCATACTAGTGTTGTGATTGGGTATAAAAATAGAATTCTAATCTTTTAAAGACACATGTTGAAATATTAATGAAGTGATATAGTGAAGTGAGATTTGCTTGGAAATAATCCAGGGACAGGGGAAGTAGAGAGGGGATACATAGAGCCAGGTCAGCTCAGGGCTGCTCATTATTGAAGCTGGGTAATGGTACCTGAGGGTTCATTATACCATTTTCTTTGCTTTTGTATCTGATTTGAAACATTTCATATGAAAATGTTAACAAAAAAGTCTAAACTAAAAGCCTCTTTAGTGTTGTATGCAAGACGAAGGCCACTCTTTCTGTTTGTCCTTATTGGAAGTGTGGGCTAAACCAGTAGGAATCTCACATTTTCATCCACTGGTATAAAACACCCCTGCATATCTCACTGAGGAAGAATGCCCTGAGTCTCTGGAGGACATCTCTGATGGCATGGTGTCCCACACTGCCCAGTGCAGTAAGCATTTGCTCTCTAATATTCTTGGCTTTATGTCTTAAGGCTTTCATTTGAAAGTCTTAAGACTTTCCAATTACAAAGAGCAACACAAATATTTTAGGGGGGGCATTACTGCTCACATCTTTATTTCCTTGTTGTTATATTTTATTCCCCAAGAGTCTCAATCCTAATAGAATGGATAATATCTTTAAAAAGGAGGGGTTGGGGGGAAGCATCTGGGTGTCTCAGTTGGTTAAGTGTCCCTCTTTTGATTTTGGCTCAAGTCAGGATCTCACGGTTACTGATCAAACCCCACATTGGGCTCTGTGCTGACAGCATGGAGCCTGCTTGGGATTCTCTCCCTCTCTCTCTGCTCCTCTCCTGCTCACATGAACACACACGTACTCTCTCTCAAAAAATGAAATGAAATAAAATAAAATCTCAGTTATTTGGTAAGTGGATTATCTCAAAAACTTCCACACTTAGGATTTCTTCCAGGTTTCTTTCCCTGTGTGGGGCAGGAGATGGCAAATGAATCCCCAGTGTGAGCTGCTGCAGAGCCCGTAGAAACATGCTTCAACTCAGACATGGCCCACATACTCCAGAGAGTACTCTTCACTCCTTCATAATAACCTTCCTGTATTTTTAAATCACATTTTTTTCTGTCCTTTCATTTCCAGTTAATAAATGGTGCTTGCATAGTATCTATCCCTTGAGTCATTTTGGAATGACACAAAGCTTTGAAAGACAAAAACAATACCCCCCCCCCCCATACACGCACACACACACACACACAAAACAAACAAAACGCTAGAATCACTAAGCTTATCATTCCTCCAGCAAGCATTCCTTGTGTACCTCCTGTGGATAGAGTTTAGACAGCTTAAGTGTATCAGCATTTTTGGAGACAAAATATGCATGCTACTGGAAAAATAGAAAAACAACAATTAAGTAACTTCCAGTCCTGAAATAAATGGTCCAAATTATGTCAGTAAGTACTTGGAAAATGCAATATATGGCTAGTAATCATAGTTTTTCCTAATCTCTTAAAAGCTAGAGTTCTGTGGCTCTTAATAAATTATCCCAAATAGGTATGATAGTCTCACAGGAGTCAAGTTATCATTATCTTACATTTTAAATGAAAAATAATGATAGCTACCATTTACTGGGCGCATTCTCTGTGCTAGGATGCCCTGCATCGATTATTTTCTTGTCACATCAAACCTGTCAGGTAGGAATTATTACTTCTGACTTATAGATGAGGAGATTCAGCTCAGTTGAGGAATGTAATAAATGGCATAGGCAGGCTTCTAGCCCAGGCCTAAGCTGAGACCCCACACTGCTGCCACTAAATCTCACTCCTCATGCATCGCTGTGGGGCTCATTTTGCAGCACAACCCACAAGGGGGCAATGGGATCCAGGAAGGGAAGATCTCTGGATTCTGGCTTTTCACTTATTATGGCATTTGACACTACGATGGGTTCTGGGGCCCAGAGCCCAAAACTGCTTGTGGAAACCATGCACTTACCAGTTAGACCTAGGAATCGTGTGGTTAAGAATAAATAATTCCCCAAACCAGTGCTGCGTTGTTTTACTCTTACCACATAAAGAACTCTTCCAATAGACAAGGGAAAGAGAAAAGTAATTAGCAAAGTGCTAAATCTTCATGTGCTGGGGGTCCTTCTGCCCCCCAAGTCCTTAGGAGTCCTGTTATGAGCTTCTCAAATGTGGGATCCTCTGGCGGATGGTGGTGGGGTGTCTCATGGAGATTTTATAACACCTACAAGTATAAAGGATTGCATTATACCTGGAGGCACCCTGAGAACTCTGTCCCAAGACTGTTCCCCAGTCCTATTCTCAGAAGCCAGAAGCCCCATCTCCTAGCACAGTGCATAAGCCTGACTGTTCCCAGGACAGTTTTTGTATAGGAAGAGATAGGATGTCACATACACAAAGCCTGGCCACCATCAGTGAAATGATTACAAAGGAAACTTGGACTTTTCTTTTTACAAGTTGCAAAGTGAGGGTAAGAGTTGTTTCTTTGTTTCCAATCTGGAGGAAAGCTGTCTAGAACACAACTAGGAGACTTCTGAATTACAACAATGACAGCAGCTTAAAAAACTATGAAAATTCAAACATTTATGAAACAAAGCCTGTAATGAATTTGGAATGGTAAATCTAGTGGGGTTAGGCAGACTTCCAATGATTTTGAGAAATAAACAAAACAAAAGTTAATTTGGTTGAAAATCAGGTTAATTAAATTTGCCTGTTAATTTTCCCCCCCTTAAACATCTTTGCATGAAATAATCTACCTCTGAACATGGGCAGCCATGAATAGAACAACCAGAATAGTAGGTTGCAGGGCCCAGCTAGGGAAGATAGCCAGGCCCTCGGTCCAACAAGAACCCACATACAACGGGGAAGTAGAATCAAATGGAGGAAGAAGTGGATGGAGGCCGACATCCAGGTAGTCAAGGTACAGGAAGTCCATGTAAATAGAAAGGGATGGAGACCCAGGTAGACTTGGCTTAGAGGAAAGTCTGTCTTAGCAATGGTAGAATTGATGACTTCTCTTTCTAGGATAGAGGCCATTTTGCTGAGATTTTGATAGATGCTAAGATGGATGCGGACCATAAAAAGAGGAGGTCGACAGGGGTGCCTGGGTACAGTTGGTTGAGCTTCCGACTCTTGGTTTCAGCTCAGATCATGATCACACGGTTTGTGAGATCGAGCCCCACATTGGGCTCTGTGCTGATGACGCAGAGCCTGCTTGGGATTCTCTGTCTCCCTCTCTCTCTGCCCCGCCCCTGCTTGTTCTCTCTCTCTCTCTCAAAATAGATTAAGAAAGAAAGAAAGAAAGAAAGAAAGAAAGAAAGAAAGAAAGAAAGAAAGAAAGAAAGAAAGAAAGAAAGAAAAAGAAAGAAAGGTAGGTCAACAAAATTTTGTGAAATCAGTGAGTGCATGTGAGGTGGTACCTATCCCTCTGGAGTCAAAGAGATCCGAATATACTCCAAGGTAGGGATGTACAGCATTTCTGGACTGGGAAATTAACTTCCTAGATTACTAAACCTACACTTGTAGACATAATTAGGACACTTATAAGAATGTTTTAAATGGAAATTACTTATATGTTTTTTCCTTGACCAAAGTTTTAGCATGTTTAAATCTTTGTCCCAATGTAATTTCTTTTTTCCAGCTATGCCTAGTACTTGATGATCCTTCCTCACTTATGAATATTGTAATCTAATAAGCCTTATCTCTATTTACTTTGGAGTTGAAGATCCAATTAGTTGCATTTGGAAAAGATTAATTCAACGGCTCTGCCCTTATAGGCACTGGGTGCCAAGCTTCTGTTCATGTGTGGTTTTGTTCTCATTGTACTGCTACATTCTGTTGGAGCTGTTAGCATTTCATCATTCTTTGAGAAAGTCCAACATAGCATGGCTTATAGTCAAAATGTGCATTATGGTACCAGCGGCGAGTCTAGAGGGAGGATTATACGTCAGAATCTGAGGTCTGAACGTGAGTATTCTAAAACTGGAAGCCTTTGGCAAGTACTGCCGTCCACAGCTCATGCGTTTGACCTCTGACAGCTATCTGGGTCATTTTACCATTGCTGCAACCTTGCCGTTAACTCCTTCCCTGTTATGTGTTCACACTTCTGGACACTGTACATTCTTTAAGTGCCATAATTCACAGTCTGCAGTCAAAAGACAATGGTAGAGCTTATATTATTTCAAAGTAATAAAAGATTTGTGATCAGTTAACCTTCAAAAGAAAGTAAGAACATAAATGGATGGATCTGAGCAGGTGCAGAATAGGGAGTAAGTTGAAAGAAACAAGATCTATAGTTGTGATATATCATCCCAGGTATTCCTATCATGGATGCTAACCTATTTGGAAGACCAGCAGTCAGTCAATAGAAGCACGTATTGCCTTGGACATTAGGTGGAATTTTTCCTTTAAAGGTGCCTGACGTAGCAGAAATGAATGAGATCTGTGTGTGTGTGTGTGTGTGTGTGTGTGTGTGTCTGTCTGTCTCTCTCTTACACACACACACACACACACACACACACACAGATGCCATATTCTTGTATCTCTTACTGGAGCAAAATGTGAATCTAATTCACAAACTAGCAAAAATACCAAGTAATATAGTCCATAAAATCACCTCATAGTCTATAAAATCTTTTAAGAATGAAGATACTGGTTATTGATTTATAGGAAATAAATCTATATAGTGTTTGTCACTATAGTTTACTCTGATGACAGTGAAACTAAGTTTTGGCTCTCAAAGCCTTATAATAAGTTGATGGTTATGTATTTTTTTTTCCAAATGAAATATTATAAAACTTAGAGCAAGTTCCTGTTTGCACTCTAGTTTCTTTAAATGTCCCACTGATTAGCAGTGGTCAAAATTGGGGGAAAAATAATACTCTGGTATTTTTCCATTTTATCTTATCAGAGACATCTAAAATGCTTTCTGCATATCCTGTGGGCAATTGCAATAATGTCAGGCAGAGAGAGACACTGATAACAACTAGTAGTCAGAGAATTCAGAGCTCCAGGTTTCTGAATACCAGTCCAGGCGTGATCCACACCCAGTTGTTGGTATTCAGTTGCTTCTTGGCTTTTGTTGAGGCATGTTGCATGCGGGGAAGGCTGCTCTGTGCTCACAGCCACATCCTGGGGGTGCACAGATGGCCACTGTGCCATCCCAATTAAGTTCTCCACCTGAGGGTCTCAAAGATTTTACTGCCTGGACTCCCCAAGCATGGCATTTGCTTCTCTTGTGGTTAAACTTTGTTTCTCTACAGTATTCTCCCCATTTGGAGAAAAAAAATGTTAACCGTGGTGGAAAAAAACACACAAAACTTTCATTTTCTTCCTCAAACTTCTATTTGCAGGTGGGACAAACATTATTTTTTTTTCTTTTTTCTTTTTTTATTTTTTAAAATTTACATCCAAATTAGTTAGCATATAGTGCAACAGTGATTTCAGGAGTAGATTCCTTAGTGCCCCTTATCCATTTAGCCCATTCCCCCTCCCACAACCCCTCCAGTAACCCTCAGTTTGTTCTCCATATTTGTGAGTCTCTTTTGTTTTGTCCCCCTCCCTGTTTTTATATTATTTTTGTTTCCTTTCCCTTACGTTCATCTGTTTTGTCTCTTAAAGTCCTCATATGAGTGAAGTCATATGATTTTTGTCTTTCTCTAATTTCACTTAGCGTAATACCCTCCGGTTCCATCCACGTACTTGTAAATGGCAAGATTTCTTTCTTTTGGATTGCCGAATAATACTCCATTGTGTGTGTGTGTGTGTGTGTGTGTGTGTGTGTGTGTGTGTGTGTGTGTGTATATACATATCACCTTCTTTATCCATTCATCCATTGATGGACATTTGGGCTCTTTCCATACTTTGGCTATTGTTGATAGTGCTGCTATAAACGTGGGGGTGCATGTGTCCCTTTGAAACAGCACACCTGTAGCCTGTGGATAAATGCCTAGTAGTGCAATTGCTGGGTCGTAGGGTAGTTCTATTTTTAGTTTTTTGAGGAACCTCCATACTGTTTTCCAGAGTGGCTGCTCCAGTTTGCATTTCCACCAACAAACAGCGCCAAAGAGATCCTCTTTCTCCGCATCCTCGCCAACATCTGTTGTTGCCTGAGTTGTTATTGTTAGCCATTCTGACAGGTGTAAGGTGGTATCTCATTGTGGTTTTTATTTGTATTTCCCTGATGAGTGATGTTGAGCATTTTTTCATGTGTCGGTTGGCCATCTGGATGTGTTCTTTGGAGAAGTGTCTATTCATGTCTTTTGCCCATTTCTTCAACTGGATTATTTGTTTTTTGGGTGTTGAGTTTGATAAGTTCTTTATAGATTTTGGATACTAACCCTTTATCTGACATGTCGTTTGCAAATATCTTCTCCCATTCTGTCAGTTGCCTTTTAGTTTTGCTGATTGTTGCCTTTGCTGTGCAAAAGCTTTTTATTTTGATGAGGTCCCAGTAGTTCATTTTTGCCTTTGTTTCTCTTGCCTCCAGAGACATGTTGAGTAAGAAGTTGCTGAGGCCAAGATCAAAGAGGTTTTTGCCTGCCTTCTCCTTGAGAATTTTGATGGCTTCCTGTCTTACATTGAGGTCTTTCGCCCATTTTGAGTTTCTTTTTGTCTATGGTGTAAGAAAGTGGTCCAGATTCATTCTTCTGCATGTCACTGTCCCGTTTTCCCAGCACCACTTGCTGACGAGACTGTCTTTATTTCATTGGATATTCTTTCCTGCTTTGTCAGAGAGTAGTTGGCCATACATTTGTGGGTCCATTTCTGGGTTCTCTATTCTGTTCCATTGATCTGAGTGTCTGTTTTTGTGCCAGTACCATGCTGTCTTGATGATTACAGCTTTGTAGTATAGCTTGAAGTCTGGAATTGTGATGCCTCCTGCTTTGGTCTTCTTTTCCAAGATTGCTTTGGCTATTCGGGGTCTTTTCTGGTTCCATACAAATTTTAGGATTGTTTGTTCTAGCTCTGTGAAGAATGCTGGTGTTATTTTGATAGGGATTGCATTGAATATGTAGATTGCTTTGGGTAGTATTGACATTTTAACAATATTTGTTCTTATCCAGGAGCATGGAATCTTTTTCCATTTTTTTGTGTCTTCTTCAACTTCTTTCATAAGCTTTCTATACTTTTCATTGTGTAGATATTTTACCTCTTTGGTTAGATTTATTCCTAGGTATTTTATGGTTTTTTGTGCAACTGTAAATGGGATCGATTCCTTGATTTCTCTTTATGTCGCTTCATTGTTGGTGTATAGGAATGCAACCGATTTCTGTGCATTGATTTTATATCTTACAACTTTGCTGAATTCATGAATCAATTCTAGCAGTTTTTTGGTGGAATCTTTTGGGTTTTCCATATAGAGTATCATGTCATCTGCGAAGAATGAAACTTTGACCTCCCCTGGGCGTTTTGAATGCCTTTTTTTTTCTTTGTGTTGTCTGATTGCGGAGGCTAAGACTTCCAATACTATGTTGAATAACAGTGGTGAGAGTGGACATCCCTGTCGTTCCTGACCTTAGGGGGAAAGCTCTCAGTTTTTCTCCATTGAGGATAATATTAGTGTTGGGTTGTTTGGATATGGCTTTTATGGTCTCCAGGTATGCTCCTTCTATCCCTACTTTCTTGAGGGTTTTTATCAATAAGGAATGCTGTATTTTGTCAAATGGTTTCTCTGCATCTATTGAGAGGATCGTATGGTTCTTGTCCTTTCTTTTATTGATGTGATGAATCACGTTAATTGTTTTGCAGATATTGAACCAGCCCTGCATCCCAGGTATAAATGCCACTTGGTCGTGGTGAATTTTTTTAATGTATTGTTGGATCTGGTTGGCTAATATCTTGTTGAGGAGTTTTGCATCCATGTTTATCAGGGAAATTGGTCAATAGTTCTCCTTTTTAGTGGGATCCCTGTCTGGTTTTGGAATCAAGGTAATGCTGGCTTCATAGAGTTTGGAAGTTTTCCTTCCATTTCTATTTTTTGGAACAGCCTCAAGAGAATAGGTGTTAACTCTTCGTTAAGTGTTTGGTAGAATTCCCCTGGAAAACCATCTGGCCCTGAACTCTTGTTTTTTGGGAGATTTCTGATTTCTAATTTGATTTCTTACTGGTTATGGGTCTGTTCAAATTTTCTATTTCTTTCTGTTTCAGTTTTGGTAGTGTATATGTTTCTAGGAATTTGTCCCTTTCTTCCAGATTGCCCATTTTATTGGCATATAATTGCTCATAATAGTCTCTTACTGTTGTTTTTATTTCTGCTGTGTTGGTTGTGATCTCTCCTCTTTGATTCTTGATTTTCGATATTTGGGTCCTTTCCTTTTTCTTTTTGATCAAACTGGCTAGTGGTTTATCAATTTTGTTAATTCTTTCAAAGAACCAGCTTCTGGTTTCATTGATCTGTTCTACTGGTTTTTTTTTTTGGTTTCAATAGCATTAATTTCTGCTCTACTCTTTATTATTTCCTGTCTTCTGCTGGTTTTTGGTTTTATTTGCTGTTCTTTTTCCAGCTCTTTAAGGCGTAAGGTTAGGTTGTGGATCTGAGATCTTTCTTCCTTCTTTAGGAAGGCCTGGATTGCTATATACTTTCCTCTTATGACCACCTTTGCCAGGGTTTTGGGTTGTGGTGTTATCATTTTCATTGACTTCCATGAACTTTCTAATTTCCTCTTTAACTTGTTGGTTAACCCATTCATTCTTTACTAGGATGTTCTTCAGTCTGCAAGTATTTGTTACCTTTCCAAATTTATTCTTGTGTTTGATTTCGAGTTTCATAGCGTTGTGGTCTGAAATTTGCATGGTATGATCTCAATCTTTTTGTACTTACTTAGGTCTGATTTGCATCCCAGTATATGGTCTATTCTGGAGAACGTTCCATGTGCACTGGAGAAGAATGTATATTCTGCTGCTTTTGGATGAAATGTTTTGAATATATCTGTTAAGTCCATCTGGTCCAGTGTGTCATTCAAAGCCATTGTTTCCTTGTTGATTTTCTGATTAGATGATGTGCCCATTGATGTGAGTGGGGTGTTGAAGTCTCCTACTATTATGGTATTACTATTGATGAGTTTCTTTATGTTTGTGATTGATTTATGTATTTGGGTGCTCTCACATTTGGCACATAGATGTTTACAATTGTTAGGTTTTGGTGGATAGACCCCTTGATTATGATAAAATGCCCTTCTGCATCTCTTGATACAGTCTTTATTTTAAAGTCTAGATTGTCTGATATAAGTATGGCTACTCTGGCTTTCTTTTGTTGACCATTAGCATGATAGATGGTTCTCCATCCACATATTTTCAATCTGAAGGTGTCTTAGGTCTAAAGTGGGTCTCTTGTAAACAGTATATAGATGGATCTTGTTTTCTTATCCATTCTGTTACCCTATGTCTTTTGATTGGAGCATTGAGTCTATTGACATTTAGAGTGATTACTGAAAGATATGAATTTATTGCCATTATGATGCTTGTAGAGTTGGAGTTTCTGGTGGTGTTCTCTGGTCCTTTATAATCTTTGTTGCTTTTGGTATATATATATATATATGTATGTATATATGTATGTGTGTGTATATATATATATATGTATATATGTATATATATATATTTGGAATATTATATATATATATTTTTTTTTTCATCTTTTCTCCCCTCAGAGATTCCCCCTTAAAATTTCTTGCAGGGCTGGTTTAGTGGTCATAAACTTCTTTAATTTTTGTTTGTCTGGGAAACTTTTTATCTCTTCTTCTATTTTGAATGACAGCCTTGCTGGATAAAGAATTCTTGGCTGCATATTTTTCTGATTCAGCACACTGAATATATCCTGCCACTCCTTTCTGGCCTGCCAAGTTTCTGTGGATAGGTCTGCTGCCAACCTGATCTGTCTTCCCTTGAAGGTTAGGGACTTTTTCCCTTGCTTCTTTCATAATTTTCTCCTTGCCAAGTATTTTGTGAATTTGACTATGATATGCCTTGTTGATGGTTGGTTTTTGTTGAATCTAATGGGGGTCCTCTGTGCTTCCTGGATGTTGATGTCTGTGTTTTTCCCCAGGTTAGGAAAGTTTTCTGCTATGATTTGCTCACATAACCCTTCTACCCCTATTTCTCTCTCTTCCTCTTCTGGGACCCCTATGATTCTGATGTTGTTTGTTTTTAATGAGTCACTGATTTCTCTAATTCTTAAATCGTGCTCTTTTGCCTTAATCTCCCTCCTTTTTTCTGCTTCATTATTCTCCATAAGTTTGTCCTATATGTCACTGATTCTCTGTTCTGCCTCATCCATCCTTGCCACCGCTGCATCCATCCATGGTTTTAGCTCAGTTATAGCATTTTTAATTTCATTCTGGCTATTTTTTACTTCTTTTATCTCTGCAGAAAGGGATTCTAATCTATTTTAGACTCCAGCTAGTATTCTTATTATCATGATTCTAAATTCTGGTTCAGACATCTTGCTTGTATCTGTGTCAGTTAAATCCCTGGCTGTTGTTTCTTTGTGCTCTTTCTTTTGGGGTGAATTCCTTCGTTTTGTCATTTTGAAGGGAGAAAAGGAATTAATGAGGTAGAAAAATTAAAATTAAAATTAAAGAAATATTAAAATAAAAAAATTAAACACACACACAAATTGAATAAATGATGCTAGATCCTAGGTGAGTTTTGGTCTGGGTGTTGAAAGTGGTTTGGCAGATTAGAGAAGAAAAAGAGGGGGAGGAAAAAAAAAGTAAATCATTTGAGAATTTGAAAAAATGAATACACTGAAATAGACTAAAATGAGTTGATGGGAGTAAAATAGAATTTGAAAAAATATACACAAATGTAAAGAATATAGTAGAAAAAAACTAAATAAAATATTTTAATAAAAATTAAAAATAAAAATGAATTTTTTTCTTTTTTGCGTTCAAGAAAAAGAAAAGAAAAAGAGAAAAAAAGAAGAAAAAAGGAAATTGTTTGAAAAATTGAAAAGGTGAATACACTGAAGTAGACTAAAATAAAATGATGGAGGTAAAATAGAATTTGAAAAAATTCACACAAAAGTAAAAAATATAGTAATAAAAATTAAAAATATTTTTAATAAAAATTGAAAATAAAAATGATTTTTGCTCTTTCTGTATTCAAGAAAAACAAAAGAAGTGTAAAAGAGAAAAAAAAAAGAAGAAAATTGAATAGATGGACCTGCTAACATATTGAAGTAGGACTGAAATTACTTCATTTTCCCCTAGAAGTCAGTTTATGTAGTGCTTTATAGTCCATAAACTAGGCAGGCAGTGAGACTTGTGTTCTTGAAGAGCGAGATTGGCCCGTTTGGGCGGGGCTCAGTGTAATGGCTCCGCTCTCCACTAGATGGCGCTGCTAGCATACTGGGGTGGGGTAATGTGGTGCTCGTAGGTGCGTGTGCACATGCGCGGGAGCGGTGAAAATGGTGCCACCCAGCTACCCAGTCTCTAGTATCGGGACTCTGTTCTCTTGGATGGCAGTTGCACACCCGTCCTCTGTCTTCAGCTTTCGTCCACTCCCTACTTTTTCATTGTCCGTGACCGGGCCCCAGGCAGTACCTCTCTCCCGAGTTTTGTCTCAGATGCGCCTGTTTCCCTGGCCCCTTACTTCTGAAGGACTGCGGCTTTGACCCGTTCCACCCCTCTGCAGGAGGGTCTCACCCAGCAATGGCCGAATGTCGGCCGCACCCAGGAACGCTTGCTGGACCCTGCTGCCGCCAGTGCCCCGAGACTGCAGCCAGGTGCCAGCCTGCCCCAGAAAAAGTTCACGAGATAGTGTAGCAGCAGCTTTTCAGGGATGATGGAAAATCACAACACACACCTGGCACCAGGCTTCACCCTTAATGACCTTGTTCCAGCACCAGAGAATGTGGCCACTTTCTGGGGTCTGCTAGGACCAAGTGGTTTCAACAGTCTCTACCAAATGTCCTTCCAGCAGTGGAACCGCTTTTCCCCTTGTGGCCCGAGAACCACCCGGACCCCACTCACTTCCTGGGGATTCGCCCTTCCCACCCAAGCACCGCCAGGTATCGAGCTGCGGAGTTGCAGACTTTGCGCTCCCCTTGTTTACAGTCTTAATGGAATGTAAACCCTCTCCTTTCTCCTTTCTCCCTTTTTAGTTTAGTCCCTGTGGCTGTTTCCAATTTTCCACTTTCTCTCCAGCTGCTTTTGGGGAGCGGTGCTTTTCCCGTATTCTCCCCCACCCAGTCTCCGTCCTCTCTCTGCTCGCAGAAGCACCTCCCTTCCCATGCCTTCTTGCTCCCCAAGTTCACCTCTCCATGCCACGTACCTGCTGAATTCTATCATTCAGGTTGTGCAGATTGTTGTGTTAATCCTCCAATCAGTTTTCTAGGTGTGTAGGATGGTTTAGTGTTGGTCTGGCTGTATTTCATGAATGTGAGACACACAAAAAACTTCCATGCTGTTCTGCCATCTTGGCTCCTCCCTGGGGACAAATGGATTATTAATGCAGCCGGAACACTGAGAGAGGTGTTGCAGTTCTAAGCAAAGGCTTAGATTCTGATTCTTAGGAAATTACAGCCAAAGGCATTGTGCTACGCTCAAGTTTTAGGGAGGGCAAGCTTAGTTCTGAGAAAGGCCATGCACTTCATTTGATAACATTGCTTAGAACCCTCTGTGGCTGATTGTTTTCAACGGTGGCTGTAACATTTCGTCCCCAACTTTTCTGTGGTGTGACTTTGCCACCTCTGCCATTAAGAGGTGGGGTGTATTTTCCCATACTTTGAGTAAGGGCTGGTCTTTTGTTTTGATCAGTAGAATGCAATGACAACAATGTTATATAACTTCCAAGGCCTTAAGAGGCCTTGCACTTTCTGCTTAGAGTGTTTAGGACAAAGACACTGCCCTGAGATGGTGATGTAGAAAAGCCAGGCTGGCCTACTGGAGGATGAGAGGGTCAGTAGTAGAGAACTGAGGCACCCTGGACTACAGTCAGCATCAACTGATGGACGTAAGTGAGTTGTCTGGAACCTTCTGGCCCTGCCAACTCTCCTGCCGAATGCAGCTGCAGGAATGAGCTCAGGCGAAACTAGCAGAGGAACTGCTCAGCTAAGCCGTGGTACCATGAGACAAAATAAAGCATTGTTGTTGTAAGCCGACAAGTTTTGGGTTGAACTGTCATGCATCATAGGCTAACTGAACCATTCTCAATAAATGATTTTAATATGTAGTCTTTAAAAATAGAATCATCTTTGCTCTGGCGCCTGTAGCATTTCTGACAGCAGAACACAACATTCAGGAAGAAAAACAACTGCAATCAAACCACTAAAGCCCTATGTACCATATATGAGAAATCAAATCCAGAGATTCTCAAATGCCCCAGCATATTGTATTGCTATGTCACAAACATCAGTATTTGTCATATGGCAGGTATTTCTAGGAAAGACTCTTTAAACACACACACACACACACACACATTGGTTCCATATGGAATAATAATGATATCTCATGTAGCTGTTAGAAATTTTCCACACTGGGAGTGAGTACTAGAAGGCAAAGAGAGCCAGCCACTCCTCAGAGAGATGCTGATTATGGGCACAGGGTTACGTGGGGACTTATTTTATTCTGAAGGTTCACAGGCAATGAAACCATCTAGGGGTCGTTAATTTGAAATACTATACCATTGGAGCTGGGTATTAAGATAGCGACAAAAAGGGTAATTAAGAATTTATCTGCTTTGAGATTTTTTTTCCATTTCCTTTTAATACAGTTCTCCTCCTTTTGTCCAAAGCGTTTCTTTTTCCAAATCTGATATTTTCTCTATAGCATAAGGATGTGACTGAAGGGAAAAAAAAAACTGGTTTAGCTTTTATTGCTATAAATCTCTGGAGTGATTTGCTCTATGTCGTCCCAGCTTAATATACTGATATGAAAGCACTGTTTTCCATATATACTCTTTACATGTGGATCATCTAGGGAAAAGTCTAGCCATAAGAAAAACTCAATTTAGTGTTTCAGTTACTGCTATCCCAAAATAAGACAGTGACTGAAAGATGATACATGTATGTGACTTCGTTTAGTGAAATACTTTTACATGTTTGCATGTTTTCTCTGTCATTATGTGGATCTGATTTGGGGAGTAAAGGGAGATGAAAGAAAGAGATGTCTATCAAGTATCTCCTGTGTGCTGGGCATGTTATTTACGTTACCTCATTGGATTCTAATAGCAACCCTGTGATGGAAGGATTGAGGCTCAGAGGAGAGGGCAGGAAGTGCCAAGTGGCAAAGTCAAGATTCAGACTCAAGTGTGTCCCCCACACATGCATTCTTACTCTACCATATGCTATTAAGTCGTTGCTTAAGGTTGTATCTCAACCTTTCCAGGGATGGGGTATCCACGGTCTCACAAGGCAGCTTTCCTGAATTTTAAATGATTCTTACTGTTTCTAGAAAGACTTTCCTTACACTGTATGAGGATCTTGGGCCAGGGTACTTGAGTTGCATGGGAATGTGGTTGACTAGATAATGATCTGCAAGTTTCTTTCAACTTGTGCTTTGGTTCTATAAATAGTATCTAGTTTTAAAAACGCAGACGATAGGCTCTCTCTCCTTTGCTGTCCTGCCTGGTGCTCCCTTGCAGTGTATTCAGTAAACTTCTATCTCCTTCGTTCTGTCTTGGGTGAATCCTTTTACCGCCAGCACCCCTGGCTTCCACCCCATCGTCTCCTCACATTTGGGGCCCCATCTGATCAGGAGAGACACCACATTTGGTGGCCCCAAGTGGGGAGACTTTGTGCCCTCCCCCACACGTTTAGGGGAACTCCACATGAGGAGTTTTGCCAGTCGGGGGCTCTCCCCAGATTCTCTGGGAATCTCTCGCACTTTCCCTTGGTGGACTGACTCTAGTACTCCTTGGGGAACTGACGACCTCCAGCTGAGGTTACTCCCGGGTGAGGATCCGAAACCCAGAGGCAGCCAGCTCAGCCTTTTTACCCTTCAGAGGAATCCTTCTGTCTCTCTCTCTCTCCTTTCTCTTTTCGGCCCCAGTACTTCCCAGATGACTAGAGATCCTTGGCCAAGGCGGCTGTCTGGTGTGGTCTGAGGGAGAACAGTTTGGATTCTCCATGCCTGTGAGGGCCAAGGACCCCTTTCCTCTGCTTTCTCATTCCGACCCCCCAGAGGATTGTTCCCGATGTGTGGTGCAGCTGGCAGCAGAGGCTAGCCCAGGGCCAATTCACACACCTTATGCCCTCAGTGGGGACCATTTCCTGGCCCTGGCTGTCTCGCCTTGCTTCTTTTGGCCTCTGCCCCTTTTCTTCTGTTCCCGTGAATCCAGCTGCCCTCTTGATCTGTGGGTAAATGCGTTCCTACGTATCTCAGTGAATCCAACAGTTCTATGTACAAGTGATGTTTCAACAGGGATTCCAGCCCTAAATCCTGTGGAGGGGGCCACCAGGAAATTTCCCTCAAATTGCCTTATCAGCACGTTAATACCATGCTCTGGTCTATAACTGTACAGAACCCCTGAGGGATAAGTTTGGGTAGGGACATCTCTACAAAGCTACTAGAGATGAGATCTCTGCCCAGATGCCAAAGCTTTGTCATTGCCAGTCTGTCGGGTTGGGGCGGGGGCATGGAGGGATGAAGAGGGAGCTTTTAGGCAGCAGGTTTGAGTGATGGAATGCAGAAAGGGCCCACAGTGACCCCTGGCTGAGTACAGACAGGACTATCAGGCGACCCACCTCAAAATATCCATAGACCCTAACTAACCAATGGGCTACTTACAATCAGGCACAGTTACCAAAAAAAAGGGGAAATTTCAGGCCTCCCAGTACCTCCTCACTTCCCTGCCTCATTGTGACAGTCTCTCCTTTGCTGTCCTGCCTCTTCCTTGCAGCGTATTCAGTAAAATTCTGTCTACTTTAAAAAATAAATAAATGAAAATAAAAATATAGATGATAGCCATGGGATAGGGTGAAGCAAAACAGTTCTTTTGGAAAATAAAAGTATGTCCTTTATACCATATTGAGATTGCTTTCCACATCCTGAGATATATCATACCTAGGCCATGCATTGATAATCACTGAAGGTGGCTGACAAGCCACCTGAAAATTCATTATACCATCCTCTCTAGTTTTGTATACATTCGAAATTTCCCATAATTAAAAAGCTAAAAATGTTTAAAATTCAGTGTTTTTATCATAATATGAAAAATGCCTCTTAATGTTACTATACATCAGTGGAAAAAGTGTTCCACTATCTTTAAATACACATCACCCTGAAAGCGTAAGATGTTTGTTTTTTCAACATATGCCTCTAAGCTCAGTCTTGCTTCCTTTGTGTCTGCTGGACTGCCCTCCCCCCCCAAAAGCCAAACGAACAAAATAAGTTTCCCTGGATATTTCTAAATTTATTTATTGATTGACTATATCTCTACTTATCTTTGGATATATAAGCTGTTATTATTAGTAGTCATGATCATTTTTTTTTTTATTTGAGGGAAAGAGAGAGAAAGTGCAAGCAGGGGAGAGGGGCAGAGGAGAGAGAGAAAATCTTAATCAGGCTCCCTGTTCAGCATAGAGCTCGATGTAGGACTCTATCCCACAATCCTGGGATAATGACTTGAGCTGAAATCAAGAGTTGGACACTCAACTAACTGAGACATCCAGGAGCCCTCAATTTTTTATTTTTTATTTATTTATTAAAAAAATTTTTTTTTTAATGTTTATTTATTTTTGAGACAGAGACAGAGCATGAACGGGGGAGGGGCAGAGAGAGAGGGAGACACAGAACCGGAAGCAGGCTCCAGGCTCTGAGCCATCAGCCCAGAGCCCGACATGGGGCTCGAACTCACGGACCGTGAGATCGTGACCTGAGCTGAAGTCGGATGCTTAACCGACTGAGCCACCCAGGCACCCTAGCCCTCAATTTTTTAAATGACACTCCCTTGTAGCGGAAATGTATTTTAAAAATCCATCATAATATTTCTGTCTTGACTTCTGAATATTAAACTTTCCTTTTCAAAGTACATAATTTCCAAATCAGTAGGCCAAAGAGTTAGGGTTTCTGATATCGCCTACACAAACCTATGATATGGCAGTTGGACCAAGGCCCAAGCTAAACGGTAGCAAAGCAGTGCAGCTCTTGGTGTTAGCAATTTCTGGTGATAAATTATCTATGTTCTAGGAATCTGGAGGCTGGTTTTTTTTTTCCCATATTTTCATGTTTATACATGAATCAGTGCCCTTCCTGTCACCTTTGGTTCTGAAACTCACTTCGTATCCTTTTCTTCAAAAATCTAGCACCTTTCCTACAAACAACAGATGGCTTGTTTTCAAAAGGCAATGTGAATTTTGAAATAAGTTTTTTTATTTTCCATGCAGTCTGTGAAAATGGTTTTTATGTGTTAGAAATTCATGTTGGCTTTTATCTGCTTGCATGAATGTTCTGATGTCTGATATTCTGGGTGATTCTTTTTGTGGATAAATTTTCCTTACAACTAAGATAAAAGGATTCCTTATTGCATTCCCATAACCCAATTTAGCTCAGTTTGGGTTTTCTTCATTCCAACTTGCAAAACCTGTTTCCCTGACAGAAGCTCTTTAACTCTATTTGTAGTGCCATCTGCCTGGTTACTACAACTGGAGGCCTCAACTTCTAGTTTCCCAAGAGTTGTTGGCTCAACACATTGATTTACAAGTCTTAGGATGAAGAATATGACACACAGAGTAAAATATGATTGAACATTTAGCTTATCCTAATTACCATCAACCAGAATTTTTCACTCTCACAGCACTATGGAACTAAAAACCTTTTATGATCATATAAAATAAATTTTTTTCTAATTTACATATAAATCATGACTCTACTGCCTTTGCTTATTGCATTTCATGGGGAAATGGAGCCTGCAATTAAAGTATGCCACCACAGGAGGCGATTATGCTTCAGTCATGGCCGTAGCAGAGCTAGAGGTGATCTTTTTACCTGAGATACATTTTTTCTTCCTTATTTTACCATTTTGTCCACGCTCTCTTATTTTTTCAAAGACTAAAGCTCAAAAGAGGAAAATGTAATATTACAAGACTTCTAAAATCTGAGTTTAAATAAATATAGAGAAAGATTTAAAAATAAACATCTAGCTGTAGATGTTTTCCACACTGATCTCACCGTTATCTCTTAAATTTTATTTAAAAATATTTTTTTAATGTTTATTCATTTTTGAGAGACAGACAGAGTGTGAGTGGGGGAGGGGCAGACAGAGAGTGAGACACAGATGTAAGGCAGGCTCCAGGCTCTGAGCTGTCAGCACAGAGCCCAACTCAGGGCTTGAACTCTTGAACTGTGAGATCATGACCTGAGCCGAAGTCAGATGCTCAACTGACTAAGCCACCCAGGTGTCACTCTTAAATTTTAATTTAATTCGTGTCTTGGCCTCAGACTTGTGTGTGTTCCTTCTTTAGAACTCCTCTTAAATTTTATCTTGCTTGGAATCAAAACTTTCTCTATTCTTCTACAAGGCTCTAAGTTCAATGATTTTAACTCCAAGATAATGCCAGCATGACATCGAAACTTCATCAGCTATTTATACCCAAATCTCAGCAGACTTGTAGCTTTTCTCTGTTTTGCCACAAGTGGGGATGTTCAATTAAAGGAATGCCTTCTATGTATGTAACTAGTCTCAGAATTAGTGAGGATCTCTCTATCCCTCAGACTTCTGCATTCTTTTCCTCCAAGAAGCTTCAGGTTGTAGGTAATGGAAATCAATTCTGACTCTACCTTAAAATAAATGAGATTTTGTTGCAAAGATATAGGAAAATATCTGGACTGAAGGCAATGCTCAAAACACAGACTTAGGTAGCGTAGGTATTAAGTCTCAGGAGCAGGAACTGACTGCCTGACAGTCTTGGCTGCTGGGTCAGCTGCTAGAGTCATTAGACCCAAATATATGTCTGCCGCTGGCTGCTGTAGGGTGGAAGAAAAATGCTCTGGCAAAAGAGACTCCAGGGTCTGTTTTTAGCTTGTACAGTGGAGGGGCAGGTGTCTGGATGGGCCCTCCCATCAAGACCTCCCAGGAGGAGATAGGTGACTCCACAAAAAAAATCAGAGTACTGTACTTTAGGAAATAGTGCTTGGTGGTTAAAAAATGACAGTTGTTCAGGGCGCCTGGGTGGCTCAGTTGGTTCAGCCTCCGACTTTGGCTCAGGTCATGATCTCACGGTCTGTGGGTTCGAGCCCCGCATCTGTGCTGACAGCTCAGAGCCTGGAGCCTACTTCAGATTCTGTGTCTCCCTCTCTCTCTGGCCCTCCCCCGTTCATGCTCTGTCTCTCTGTCTCAAAAATAAATAAACATTTAAAAAAATGACAGTTGGGGCGCCTGGGTGGCTCAGTCGGTTGAGCGGCCGACTTCGGCTCAGGTCATGATCTCGTGGTCCGTGAGTTCAAGCCCCGCGTCGGGCTCTGTGCTGACAGCTCAGAGCCTGAAGCCTGTTTCAGATTCTGTGTCTCCCTCTCTCTGACCCTCCCCCGTTCATGTTCTGTCTCTCTCTGTCTCAAAAATAAATAAAACATTAAAAAAAAATCTTAATAAAAAAATGACAGTTATTCATGATAGCCATGGGGTGTTTAGTGGAAACCGCTGCTGTGTTATTTCCAAACATGAAAACATGGCTTGATATCCATTTATTAAAGAAGAGGCTATAGAAAGTAGAGCTTTGACCCCCTCCCCTGGGGATTCTGGTTTCAGGTTCTCACCTGGGCTCTGTTGTGTGTCTTTGAGCAGACCTAAAACTCTGGGTTGTCATTCTTTCCTCAGTAAAATGAAGAGGTTGCACTAAATGACCCCTTCTGTCTTGTCAAGGCCTTCCCTTCTTTGACTCTAAGAAGGAAAATGTCCCCTTTCCAAGAGGCATCTTCTTCTCCTTTATTTTATTTATTGAAAAATATTCTTTTTAAGTTTATTTATTTTTGACGGGGGTGGGGCAGAGAGAGAGAGGGAGAGAGAGAATCCCAGGCAGGCTCCACACTATCAGCATAGAGCCCGATGCAGGGCTTGAACTCACGAACCATGAGATCATGATCTGAGCTGAGATCAAGAGTCAGATGCTTTACCGACTGAGCCACCAAGGCACTGCTCCTTTATTTTAAATATAATGCTTTCCCTTAGCAACTCCACTTGTGACTGTCACCACTGCCCCTACCACAAGCTGCATCCTGAAAAGCTTTTTATGTGTCTCCATGCAAAATGACATTATGATCTGAAATTTGAGATCCTTTAAAAAGGGTGCTGGTCTCTTATTTGTGTCTGTTGGCTAAACTCACAGTTGCAGCTGCAGTGTTTTTTGACAGACTTAGGGGATAAATATAGATACCTACCAGAAGCGTGTGGAACTAAATTATGAAACAGGGAGAAGTCAAATAATGCATACCTGTATTGCTACCATTTTTCAGAGCTGTTCCTAGCAAAGACAGTGGTATTTTTATCAAGTTTAGATTATTCGCACAGAAGAGTTCCTCCTAAGAACAAACCAAAATAAAAGTCACCTCCCATATTTGTGTACAATGGGTGACCTCGGTTATAACCTTTCCATTATCTTGTTTGATATTTAGACTGGGGTTGCCCCACAGAAAAATCATGAACACACAGTAGACAGCTAATGAGATGTGCCTCTGGAGTCCTGGGCCTGAGAACCACCATCCTAATCAGCACTTGAAAAGATGGAAATACTTAGGTCAGTACTGGATGGACAGGACGTTTTTAGTCAAGAGACTTTTGCCATGTGCTCCAGGACATGTGTCTCAGGCCTCCCTGTAGCTGGGACAGGGGTGATATGTAGGAGATCCAGGAGCTGGAATACGTTTGGGGATGAACATCTCTCCTTTCTCCTTTCACAGTGTCTCCCTTCCTCCCTGAGTCAGTAGGTCCAAAATTCTCTCAATGTTTGCTGTCCATCCTGCTCCAAACTATGATGTAAGGACAGGGAGTGAGGCATTTTCAAGTTATTCCACAAGATTTTCAAATTATTGTAAAAATGTTGAATTTGATGAAATTCTTCTGGTTGAATTAAAACATTTTGAGTTTTAGCTTCTTTGGTGATAATAATTTCATTTAAAATTTTAAAAGGTAAATATCTGGGGAATATTTACTATGTCATATATTTTCAGGGAATCCAGAACAAGTTGTGGGTAGTTATTTATTGAGATCTCTATGCCCCATGCAGACAGGAAGAGGCATATTGGGACAGGTTACAGTTCTCTCTCCAAAGACTGAAGAAAAGTTACATATGTGGGAAGTAGAAATGATTTATGCATAAGTATCAGTCATCTTTTCTAGTAATTATTAATAGCAAAAAATAATGTAATTAACACTTTAGCCCAAGAAAGGTTTAAGCAGTGCTAATGCTTTGTTTCATTGTACCAGCTCTCCAAGGTATGGGTTGGGCTTGTACAAGAAAAACAGTACATGAGAAATTACCTGCTACAAAAAACTTCATGTGCAGGTTGGAATTTGGTTTCTGGACCTTTTTTGACTTCAGAAGGATTCACTTACGTGGAGACAGAACCCATGGCCTCTCCCCCAATGGCACCTTTGCTGCCCTCTGCAGACTGCGTGGAAGCCTCAGAGTGGTGCCCACCGTTCCCCTCTCCAGGAGACAGAACTTCTTCTGTAGCTCACACTGTGGAGTGTTCTTACCCTCCCATACATCACAAACTATTGGCTTGCCCCCTGACTGCTGTCTGATCATTACCTTTCCTCCCTCTTTTAAAAGTACATTTTTATTTGTTAAATGTTAATTTATTTATTTTTAAGAGAGAGAGAGAGAGCGAGCGAGCATGACTGGGGGAGGGGCAGAGAGAGAGGGAGACAGAGAATCCCAAGCAGTCTCTGTGCTGTGAGCACAGTGCCCAACTTGGGGCTAGAACTCATAAACTGTGAGATCATGACCTGAGCCAAAATCAAGAGTTGGTCGCTTAACTGACTGAACCACTCAGGTACTCCTAAAAGTACATTTTTATATTGCATGTCAGGCACACATCTATGCCATCCTGAACCCTTCTTCACTTCTGTCTCCCCTCTTCTGGCCAGCCCCCTATTGTCTGATTCACTGGGACCTGATGCATAGTCACCCTTCCCACTGTACCTCCTGCCATATCCTCGAACATATATGGAGCATGTTCAATTAAGTGCCGGAGGTGATCTCAGTGACCATGAGAATGACCTATCCAACCATTTAGCATCATCTTTCTGGGACTGCCTTAGCCCTAAAGACTGTCGTCTCTGTGTCGTCTCAGCTACTGGTTCCCAGGACCACACCCTTAATTATCTGTCTCTCAGGAAGCCCTCCTTTCTTTGATCATAACTCCTTCATTTCACTCTTTGGCCACACTGTCCCTTTAACCTCACAGACACCCATTGTCTTATTATGTCTCCCAGGCCATCACTTGGGGACCATTTAATATATTGCCCTACGAGGATTCTTTGGCAAGTGAAAGGAGACTTTCCAATAATTAAACCAGGATGGTCCTGGGCAAACAGGAATGTACAGTCACCCACCAGTCATCATGCATTGCTGAGTCATCTTCTTTTCCTTATGCAACCTGTCAGTTAGCCATCTGAACCCGACTGCTTACCAGCCCCCTTTCATTCTTGTGTTCTTCTGCCATGTGGGTCTACAGAACACCAACATGGACCTGTGTTGCTCTTTGCCTTTTCTGTCTTATTTACAGATTCAGTCCCCTAACTGAGCTGTCATAGCCACCCTCCAATTGCTTTCTTATCAGTAGTACCTCACTTTCCTATTCCTCCCAGAAATGATTCCACACTTTCACTACTCTTAGAAGAGATGCCCCTGCTCAATGCTCAATTCCTCTCTCCCAGCAGGTGAGCTAGAATCCTCCACTATTGAGAGAACTGAGTTTATAGTAACTGTAAACTCCCTCATCTTCCCATTCCTCACATCTCACCCTGAACTTACTTCTAAAATGCCTATAGTGTGGGTCCCTGAAATCTCAAAGATGCATATCTGTTCTTCTGCTCAGCCACCTGTGGCTTAGATATTCCTCTTCTGGGCTTATACCAAACCCTGTGCATGTCTCTGTCACTAACCTCCCACAAGGTTTTACAATTACCTGATTAAGTATCCTATCCCCACTAGGCTAGAAAATTCTTGGAGGAGACGACTGTGAATTATTCATCTCAGTAGCCCCAGGGCCTAGCAAGGGCTTCTCCTAGAAGTTTGCTGAATGAGTGAATGCATGCAGGCAGGCAATATCTTTTGTGTTTTTTCTTGCTCTTCTTATTTATAAAGAGAAGGAAAAACAAACACTTCAGGGCAATTTATATCCTTGGTTAATTGAACTAAACAGAGGCTGTATGTTTTCACTTGTAGGCAAAGCGAACAAATAAAATGGCTTCATTCTGTAAAGAGACTGGAATCACAGAGTTCCTAAGTTTAAAGTTTATTTTTAAGATTCTCAATTGGGAAACACATTTTAGCTGCTCTGGCTGAACATCTTAAAAGAGTGAATAATAAAATTAAAGCATTACTCAGGCCCTGGGATTTTTATTTTTTTAATTGCGTCTTGATGCAAATCTGGCTTAACTGATGCAGATGCTTCATTGTCAGGTCTATGACCTGAACAATTTAGGAGGGGATCTCCTTCTTTTGGGATGAGTCAAAGAATAATGATATTAAAAATAACGTAGCTTTAGTGTAAAGAAAGATTGTTAAATTGCTTCTAGACTCTGAGTAGGCGTTTCTCCTCTTGAATGTTAATCTGCATAAAAGGCATGTCTTACATATGACGATGCTGCTTCCATCCCTCTGTTAGATATGTTGTGTGAAATTTTTTCTCTCCAAGTGGTATATGTGTGCCTAGTCATCATTTGTAGAAACATGGGGGTGATTGGGAATCAGAGATTGTCTATGGTTCTTGAGCACAAAGAAGCAGATCCCTTGGGGTAGAAGCGAGGCTCTAACAATTCAGTGAAGACTGGGCAACGTTTTACAATTTATTCATCTGAAGTGACTTTCTGTATAATCTTAGAGCAAAATAATGTTCATTAATTTAATTTTTAAGAAATTAAGGAGGGGCGCCCAGTTGGCTCAGTCGGTTAAGCGTCCGACTTCGGCTCAGGTGATGATCTCATAGTTCAGGAGTTCAAGCCCCCGTCGGGCTCTGTGCCGACAGCTCAGAGCCTGGAGCCTGCTTTGGATTCTGTGTCTCCCTCTCTCTCTGCCCCACCCCCACCCCCACTCACACTCTGTTTCTCTCTCCTTCAAAAATAAATAAACATTAAAAGAAGAAGAAGAAATTAAGGAGATGCCACATAATACCTCATCCCTCCATTTGTTGATCACATACCACAGGTCAGACACCATGCTAGGTAGAATGAATAGGAAAACTCCTTGACCTTCTTGTGTTCTACAAAGGAAGGCAGCCACAGAAACAGAATTATTGTATAGTGTGATAAATGCAAAAATAGAGATATCTACCCAGTTTGGTGCTGGCACAAAAGAGGGAAATCTTAATTTGGCAGGGGAGATTCCTATGTAAAGAGAATAAATGTATAATGGTGTAAATGTGTGAACCAGCATAATGCATATTCAAGAACTTTCAAGTAATTGGTCATGGCTGGTGCCCAGAGGTGGGTATAGGATAGGGAAAGGGGAATGAGGCTGGAAAGGGAGGAAAGAGCCATGAGATAGATGGTCTCGTGTGTCATGCTAAGGACATTGAACTTTTCTATAAGCAAGGGAGAGCCATTGAAGGGTTGTAATGGGAAGGAAGTGACCAGATCTGTGTGTTTAGCAAGTTCACGCTGTATATGCTGTGGATTGCTTGAGTGGGGGAAAATAATTAAAAGCAGGGAAAAGAGTGGGGAGCTCTGGGGGTTGTCAGAGCAGAGATGTTAGAAAGATGCTTTCCAGGGAGAACGAACAGAATTTGGTGACTTGATTGAATCTGGGAAGAGGATTAGTTGAAGGAAAAAAAGGAATTCAGGATATTTTGGGGGTTTCTGGCTTAGATAACTTATATGAAGGTGTGTCCATGTGGAGGTGGTAGAAAATATGAAATCAAACACAAAACAAGAAGATACTGAAGATCCCCAAAGGTGGAGAATCACTGCTCTAACCAGATACAACCAACTAGCCACAGGCATGTCTATAGAGTTTTTTAAATCACCCGATAAGTAGATTTTAATGACATCTTCTCTTTTGATAGGCATGTGGAAGCTCGTTTAAAATTCTGAAATAGAAATATGCAATTGTGTTCTTAAGAAACGAATGCATGTCATAGAAATTAAAAATATTCTTTTCTGGGGCGCCTGGGTGGCGCAGTCGGTTAAGCGTCCGACTTCAGCCAGGTCACGATCTCGCGGTCCGTGAGTTCGAGCCCCGCGTCAGGCTCTGGGCTGATGGCTCGGAGCCTGGAGCCTGTTTCCGATTCTGTGTCTCCCTCTCTCTCTGCCCCTCCCCCGTTCATGCTCTGTCTCTCTCTGTCCCAAAAATAAATAAAAAACGTTGAAAAAAAAATTAAAAAAAATATTCTTTTCTACTTAAAAATCCATCTATTTGTTAAAGCAGTTCAGAAATAAAATAAGCAAAGAAGATAATTAAATATGGGGTATACATCTTCCTCTCCTCCTTTCCCCCCAGGGTTGGGGGGAATGAGGAAAACAGCCAGGTACCACTACAAGCCTGGTCATGAGACATCACACGGAAAATACCATGTGTAAGAAATCAACTTGTTAATATCAATACTTTGAAAAACTCTAGGCTAATATTAACTTGAGCTAGCAGCTAATATATTAAGGTTTTGAGTCTTTTAAATGTGCAATTTTACCTTTACCTAGCAGCATAGTTCTCTGGCCCTTATTTAATGATGAGTAATATACTAACACCAAACGGAAGCAAAGGGAAGCGAATCCCTAATTTGAAGTGACCTTCAGGATGGAGCTGTGCTCAGTGCAAGCAATCTCATATTGCATACACAACTGATGCTGCCCTGTTGTTACAGTGGTGATTTTGCTTCAAGATAAATAGGCACAGAACCTTGGGATTCAATGGCAAAGGACACAGCACAAGACGGTGGCAGAATCCTCTTAGAAAGTTCAAGAAGCGGTAGACCCTGGTTAATACCCCTTATTGTGCTCTATGGGACTCTTGCACTCAGCATAGGAAAGAAGAGCTGCAGCCTTCCAAGATGCAGTAGAGACGATTGACAGTGATCCAAGATCTAGGATGGAACCTCCATATGTTGTGCTGTTACCTGTTTCTCTAAATGAATTCCAGAGTGAGAAACCTGGATTCCTGTTTAAAATTAGAAACAAACATAGTACATTTCTGGCCTGCTTTCCCTGGTATTATGGTGAATAAGTGTGAACCAGTTTTTAAACTCTGACTTCTCTGCAGGCTGTGAGTGAATTGGATAAGTGTTTTCCAATAGTCCTAGAATAGCTCTGGGGTACATTGGATTTATTTGATCTTATAGTAGTACAGCATACAGCTTAATTTTCTTCCCTTGGCTTTGATGAATCTGCACCTTTTCACAACCTTGATTTAGGCCTCCTGGTGTACGTGTGTGCATGTACCTCTGTGCCCCCTTTCTATGACTTCTTGATTATGACGATAGACATTCTTGACTTGGTCTTGAAGAAAGGCTGTTAGTACGCCATAATCAAACGGTGGTTCCTTAAACAATGTGTTAATTCCAGAAGAGAGGCTGTTGTACCAGTACTGCCTCTATTAAGTTGCACCAAATTAAATTTCCATTTTTATACATCAAAACCAGTCTAATATTGACAATTTCATACGATTTAACCCTTAGTTTAACTCAGTAGTTCTTAGCCAACTTTACTTCATCTTATCCAATAGGAGATGCTCTCATGTCCCCAGGCCTGTCTTTAGTTTGCACTCCCCCATCTCAGGAAGTGGCATCACCATCCATCCACTACCTAAGCCTGACAACTGGGAGTTTTCAGAACTCTACCTTCTCCTTCATTCTCCACATCCCACCAGCTTCGAAGTCTCACAATTCTTTTTCTCAATACCTTTGAATCCAATTACTTCTGTCTGTCATCACCGCTTTCTTACTTCAAACAAACGTCATCCTTGGCTTGGACTAAAGGCACCAGCCTCCAAACCAGTCTCCCTACACCTGTCTCTGTCTTCATTGATCCAGATAGATCTTTTCAGAATCTGGTAGTGACTCTCCTTCTTAAAGCCCTTCAATAGCTTCCCATAGGCATTAAAATAAAATCCACATTCTTAATTTGGTTACAGATCCTGCGTTATCCAGCCTACTTCTACTTCCGTACTCATTCTACTACAACCATGCTGGCCTATTTCAGTTCTATGAGCGTGTGATCTTTTTTTCCATCTCTTGGTCTTTACACATTCTGTTCCATCTCTCATCTCCACTTACCTAGCCAATGCCAGTTTTCCAAGGCTCAGCTTAAGCTTTGCTTCCTCAGAGAAACCTTCCTTGACCACCTGGGGTAAGTTAGGTCCCCTGTCATATTCTCAAATAGCATCTGAATCTCTTCACTACACTCATCATACTCATAAACTTAGTCAAAATTGTCCTTACCATCACACTGTAAAATGCTTGAAGGCAGAGACCATTTCTATCTTGTTCACTGCTGTACCCTCTGTGCTTGGCATAGGGCCTGCCACATGGCAGACTTCAACAAACGTGTAGTAAATGAAAAAAAGAAATGACACTCATGAATACTTTCAGTTTTTGAAATAAGATTCTTAGCGATTGCCGATAAATTTCCCATTGCCCTGTTGGTAATAACATTATTTTCTCTCTCTTTTTAAAGACAAAATTTAAGGAGGATAGTGATATTTTTGACAAATATTGAATCTTCCCTTAATTTTTTTATATAGATAACCATAGACATAAGATCTATAACATTAACATATAGTTTTTATCAGTAACCAATTATTATGGCAGAGCTCACAGTAGATTCAGCGCTGTATTACGGATGACTTTGTAGTTGAAAACACTTGGTCTAATCTATCTAGAATAGCTCAGTTGTGAAGCACAGGCACGTCAAGTTTTAGAGATGATGTCTTTAGCTAAAGGTACTTTTTGGGGGGTGGGGGTCATGGAATTGAATGGAGGACTAGCATGTCCGCCATATTTTTCTGGCCCCAGCACATTGCTCTTGGTGTTTGAGGTGGGAGATGGGGAGTGAGGTAGAAGAAATGATGCATGGGGAAGTGAAAGCAACCCTGTTAACTTCTAGTTGGGGAGAAACGACTGACTTCAATATCTAGATAAGAACATACGACAGTGTTTTAGTTAGTATGGCGGAGGGAGACAGATGCCACAGCCAAAAAGATTTAATTAAAGTTAAGTGTGATAGACTATTTTCAGAGGTGTTGGACAGTGTTATGGGGACTAGCAAGGGATGGCGAAATAATCCAGAGTCCAGTCTTTTGGCTTGAAGGGGTAAAAGGTGGGGGCAGTGTTACCCAAACCCTGAGAGAGCTGGGGCCATGGGGGTGACCCACTCAGCAAGAGCGGTAGCTGAGGAGGAGCATCGCTGCTCCCATTTCTTTCTGGAGCGTCTCATTGTCCAGACCAGTCAACATTCAGTGAGGGAGGGATCCCACATGATAGAGGTCAGGTTTCTTGGACCCTCAGTAGAGTGGAGAAAAGTAGAGAATGGATCTGGGTGCGGGGGGATCAAACAGAAATAGCACAGGTGATATATAACTGGTGCTGGATTTTATAATAGCTGTATATGCATTACAGTCAGTACTTCTTTTTGTGCTAAATTGATGAATTAAGGACTTAGCATATCTCCTAGTCCCTAGTCTTTTTATGCAATGATTGAGTAAAAGAAAAAAAACATTTAGCCCATATGTACTCCATGTGCACAGTTGGGTTGAATTCCAGTAGGGTTTTTTTTTCTTTGTAAATTAATTTTTGGTACTAATAGCTAATATTTATCCTTCCTATCTTAGTGCCAGGCACTGTTCAAAGCCCTGTATGTATATCAGTTCATTTAATTCTCAGCACTAGTTTTTATGAGCTAGCTATTATATTGCCTAGTTAGTATAGTAGGCAGTGCAGGACCGTATCCTGTTTTTCCTTATTCCGTTGCTGCTGAGGTACTGCTAGGACCTTCAGTTGTTGCTGCGGAGGCCGCTGCTGCCCACCCTTACTTGGAGGTGGTGTGGGCTGGCCCAGGAGCACTTCTCACATCCACTCTGCTGCAAGAGGCCCTGCGGAGCGATTTGTATGCAGAGGAGCTTCTGCTGGAGTATTCCTAGGTAGGGAGGGACTTCAGGGCAGGCTCTCTCTCAGGCATACAGTATCAGTAATAAAGGACCTTTTTGGCTGACATCCTACGTAGGGGCACACAAAGCCACAGAGTGAGCCCTTTCCTTCCACAGAGACCAACGTTTATGTGTAAGGGGAGGATGCTGAGCTCCTGATCTGGTCATTACATCTCACCTTGGCCTTCTCATGCTTCTCTCTCCTTCATCCATTCTTCCTCTCTCCTGCAGTTAGAGCAACAAGAGCCAGTGAGTGAGGAGACACCCTTTCTTGTCTGGAGGAGGGGAGGGCAAATCATATTATATCTTGTCAGGATACATGAGGACAGTAGCCATAGAGCCCTCATGGAGGGAGGCCCATCCAGCCCCATGGGCCGGGGTACCTCCTGGTATTTTTTGCCAATCATTGTGACTTTGATCATTTTTCTGGGGTGACGGTCCCCACATTTCATCAGAATCGCTGATCTTGCCATTGACTCTTATTGTATAAATGGGAGAACCTGAAGCCATAGAAGTCAAGGTCCCACATAAATGTTATCAGAAGTAGGACTGGAACCAGGCCTTCCAGCTCCTAGGTCAGAGGTTTCCATACACAAAGACAAAGACTGTCTTTCCACATAGGAAACCATGGAGGGCTGATTGAGATACCAAACTTGCTACCAGTCTCTGTCTGTATGGTTCTGAGAAGTTCATGTTCAAGGTCATGCAATGAAATTTTGGATCCCTACGTTTCTTCACATAAAAAAAATAGTTTTGAAATCTGCATCCTTTTTTTTAAGTTTATTTATTTGGAGAAAGAGAGAGCATGAGAGGGAGAGAGAGAGGGAGAGAGAGCGAATCCCAAACAGGCTCCACATTGTCAGCAGCAGAGCCCCATGCGGACCTCGAACTCAAAAACCATGAGATCACAACCTGAACCCAAATCAAGAGTTTGATTCTTAACCAGTCGAGCCAGCCAGGTGCCCCTCAATGCTGCATTCTAAGCCCTACGTGCTGGAGAAAAGATGAGGAGAAATACTTCAGGATCAGGGTCCTATAGTTTAGACCTTGGATGGCAACAGTGGAAGGTTCCAGCAGGGAACCCCAAGAATCTTTGGGAGTCTGTGGGTCACTGCATCATACTCCTAGTCCATTTTCTAGAGAACAAGACACAGATTGTCCTTTTGAAGAAAGAAATGAGCCTTTGAGGCATTTGTTAAAAAAAACAAGAGTATTGAAAGAGTATGAAAGTGATTTGAAAAGTATCTTGATATTTCCAGCTTCTTAGAGCTATTCTCTTTCAAATAGATGGCAAAGAATTTCCCGAGTAATTTTTATTCTAATGCTTCTAAGTAAAAAGGAATAAGAGAGTAGCTCACCTATGCTAAGCTTAACGTCCACGGGACAGAGAAGTGTTTAAGGAAGACGTTGGACATTGTGCACTGATACAACCCCTAATTGTATGGAGAGTAATTGTCTGGCATTGGATTCATCTTGTCCATGATGGCTGGCCTCTCCCACTGCCCACCTCTTGGCAACTGCCACCGCCATTAGCATTTTGGACTAGAGTAGGTAATGAGAGGGACAAGGGGATTACTCACACCTGCCTGGCCACTTGTGAGCAGTTTATCTGAGGCTCGCTCTCAGCTGACTTAGTCTTCTTGCCTGTGCTATTTACTGTTTGTACTCGCCAACTTGCAAATCATCACTTGGTCAGGATAAGTAGTAAAGGACACTGATTTAACTTACGTTGCCACCTACCGTATTTTCTAATGAGAAAGGGCAGGAGAAAGAGAGCAAATAGTCAAGTATCTCCTATGTCCCAATGGCTATGCTTGCGTTTGCTGTTATCTCATTACTCCTCTGCGAAGACGATGCTGTCAGCTCCATTTTACAGATGAGGAAAATGGCACTCAGAGAGGGTTGTGTAGCAAGTTGATGGCGAAACCAAGGTTAGAATTGGTCTACTTCATTCCAGAGTTCTAGTTTCCTTTTACTCTGCTGTGCCATCTGCCTCAACAGAACATCTGGCGGTTCGTTTTAGATCTGTGTGTGCAAGGTCAATATAAACTGTAGCTTGAGAGAGAGAATTGCGTGGATGTGTGAATGTATTTTAAAAAAAATAAATAAATAAAGACAATGTATCCTAACAATCTACAGAAAAGATAGGACTGGAGCTCAGAAAATCACCGTCCTCATCAGCTGTGGTCACTGTCCGCTGCCTTCATTTTATAGCCCACAGCAGATTACTGTTGTCTCATGTGCCCATGTACTCATCCATAAAATGGGGATTAGACTGAACCGGCTCATGGAACATTGTGCAGATAAAGTGATTAACAACAGAAAAGCATTTTGAAAAGAGAGCGTTCTGCTGGTGCTATATTTTGCTGGTCTAGAACAAATTAGTTTTGAAATCTCTTTTAGTCATAAAATGTCTAAGCTGGATGAAGTGTTGATATTACAGATTTTACTGTTTCTGTTAATGCACACTGTGATGGAAGAGGCACGGAGCAAACATTTTGATAAACTGTCATTACTAACTTGTAGAATGAGATCTTTTATGCAACTAAATTAAAGATGCCAAAAGTAATATGAATTTTTCACATGAAGACCTGTCAGATGGGAGGACATATCCAGTCATAACTGTGAATAGAATATTATTTAAAGTAGAGGGAAGTAAAGTGAATGGAACAAGCTCAGGTTTGATACCAGTTATCTTTTAATCATCCTGTTTTGCAGGCAGACCACCTTCTAATTAATCCCATGAACACAGTTTTGTGTCTCTTGGTGGCTATTGCATATTTGGTATTCTTCACATTCTTGAAATATCGAAGATATGGGGCGCCTGGGTGGCTTGGTCGGTTGAGTGTCTGACTTCGGCTCAGGTCATGATCTCACGGTCCGTGAGTTCGAGCCCCGCGTCGGGCTCTGTGCTGACAGCTCAGAGCCTGGAACCTGTTTCAGATTCTGTGTCTCCCTCTGTCTCTGCCCCTCCCCTGTTCATGCTCTGTCTCTCTCTGTCTCAAAAATAAATAAACGTTAAAGAAAAAATTAAAAAAAAAAAAAGAAATATCGAAGATACAGTAAATTATTCTGGGCGATTGAAACTTTACCTTTTATAAAAATCCCACAGAATCTGGACTCAAAGAAAAGTTAAACTTTGGGTATGGATTGTATTTTAGGGGAATCTGTAATTCTTTTTAAAGAGAGCTTTGTTAGTGAATAAAACTTTGTGAACCTCATTTTTCTGGTGCTCTGGGTCTACTTGTCCTTAAAGCAGATCACCTTGTTCCCCATCAGTTGGTTTGCTTACTGTAAGTAAATAGAATTTCTTCAATTCTTTCTCCCAAATAGGGCTGCCTTTTTGTTCTGCTACAGTTTTCTTGATGTAAGATGGCTTCCCTGGAGTGATCCCTTTCTCAGTATGGTGAAATTTATCCTATGGCAAGTCTTGATTTGTAAGAATAAAGGCTCAAGCTGTTTACCTTTAAGGTTTGGTTTTAATATGTGAGAATGTCTGCTCTGGGTTCCATGAGCCACACTTTTCTAGCTGACATTAAGAGCTAGATTTGGGTTTGGTTGTATTTACTTGCTGACCAGAATTTTCTCAAACATTTGCTATTCACATTGGGAAATGGGGTCTAGTGTGGGAAAAGGTTTAGATAAAATTTTATTAAAGACCTCTTCATGCCACATTTTGTACCTCCCCCAAACACTGCCATTTAGGATTTCAGTGTTAAAACAAAAAAGAAATTATCTTCAAATCATTTTTTTTGTTCAGTCAATAGAATTTTTTTCATCAGGAAGCTAAGTGTTCATGGCTAGAAACAACTTCCCTATTTTTACATATTTATATATCTGCAGAAGAAAAGGGAGCACTTTCCAATTCATTATGTATATAAAATAGAGAGGGAAACAGAAAAATTTATATTTCTGGGCAGTTTATAATGCCATCAAACATTTTCCTTAAAAAAAAAAAAAAAAAAGGTCTGTGGGATCTACATCCACAGAAGATGGATTTATGTCTTACTTAAAAGAGCTATAAATGCCTGAAGGACAATCTTCCTTAATCAGTTCATTGATTTTCCAGCTTTAATTAATACAATTTTAAAACCTGTTCAGTGGAGCGGCACAATCTCTTTATTTTTGGTCAGCGTCTGTTGTCATCCTTCTGGGATTCATTTGTGGAAGTAACACGTTCCTGCTCTGAGGTCCTGGAATGAAATCCTTTATCTGAGTAGCTCTTTGAAACTTAACCTGTTAAGTTGTCTTCTAATACTATTATCTACTCAAAACTTGAAAAAAAAAAATTACCTGGGAAGATTTTGGAAAATAGTTTCTGACCCTTTTGTATACTTTGTTACATAATGGTTTTTCAGTGAATTGAAAAACAAACCAAAAACCCTTCTCTGGGACTTGTGCAAAAGCATCGGAAAGTTTGAAATGTTTTAAAAGTTTATTTATGTATTTTGTGAAAGGGGGGGTGGGGAAAGATAATCATCCCAAGCAGGCTCCACGCTATCGCAGGGTTCCATCTCACAAACCATGAGATCATGACCTGAGCCAAAATCATGAGTCAGATGCTTAACTGACTGAGCCACTCGGGTGCCCCAAGCATCAGAAATTTTTGAAAAATATGCCCATTCTTGGGGCACCTGGGTGGCTCATTCAGTTAAGTGTCAGACTTCAGGTCATGATCTCACGGTTTGTGAGTTCGAGCCCCAAGTCAGGCTCTGTGCTGACAGCTCAGAGCCTGGAGCTTGCTTTGTATTCTGTCTCCCTCTCTTTCTGCCCCTCCCCTACTCACACTCTGTCTCTGTCTTAAAACTAAATATTAAAAAATTTTTTAAGTAAATCAATAAATAATAATAAAAATATGCTGGTTCTTCAAAATAGCAATTGCACTTCTGTGAATTCATTCTAAGGAAGGAAATATTCATCCAAATGTCTGTTACTAGCTTATGAGCTAAATAAACTGTAGTGCATCCTTACACTGGAACCATGGCAGGGGAAAGCAGTAACAGAAAATAGCAGAAAATAGCAAGCACTTATGTAACATTAACAAGGTGCCAGGTGTTTTCTAAGTAGTTTGTTTATATTCAAATAATTCTCTTAATTCCCATGAGGTAAATTCTATTATTATCATCCCCATTTTACATGTGAAGAACTGAGGCACAGAGAATTTAAAAACATTGCCAAAGGTCACATAGCAGGTGAATGGTGAAACCCAGATTTGGACCAAGCAGTGGGTTTAAGAGCTCACATCTTAACCACTGATGTAGGCTGCTTTACATAGATAAAGTAGATTACAGGGGCGCCTGGGTGGCTCAGTTGGTCAAGTGACTGACTCTTGATTTTGGCTCAGCTCATGATCTCATGGTTCATGAGATGAAGCCCTGCATCAGGCTCTGTGCTGACAGCCTGACAGTGTGGGGCGTGCTTGGGATTCTCTCTCTCTCTTTCTCTCTCTCTCAAAATAAATAAACATTAAAAAAAAAAAAAAGATAAAGTAGATTACAAAGTATCTGTATGGCACAAGTCTGCATTTGTAAATGTACATGTCTATATATCTATCTATATCTATCTATCTATCTACATATACATATATATGTATACATACATATGTTTGTGTATGTATATATGGGAGAATAATGAAAGAAATCATAAAATATATATATCAAAGTGTTATGTTTCTCTGAGCAATGGACTTTTAAAACATTTTGCTGATATGAACTTTCTAAATATTCTATAATGACCATATTCCGGGTATTAAATAACCTTTAACAAATTTTTAAAATATTGAAATCTTGCTAAGTATATTCTTTGAACATAAATGAATTAAACTTGAAATTAATTACAGAAATATATTTGAAAAATTCCTAAATATTTGTAATTAAACAACACACTTCTAAATAATCAAAGAGAAAGCCAGGGGGAAATTAAAAATTTTGAAGTAAATGAAAATAAAAACAGAACAGGTAAAAATTTGTGATATGAATCTATAACCATGCTCAGAGGGGGAATTTATATTATTAAATACTTACGTTAGAAAATAATAAAAGTCTTAAGTCAATGATCTAAATTTCTACCTTAAGAAACTTAGAAAGAGCAAATTAAACCCAAAGTGAGTATTAAAAGGCAATAATAAAAATAAGAAATGAAACTGAAAACAGTAAAACAGTAGAGGAAATCAATGAAACCAAAAATTGGTTCTCTGGAAACATCAGTAAAACTGATAAACCTCTGGCCAGACTGACCAAGAAAATAGAAGACACAAATTATCAATATCAGGAATGGAAAAGGAGATATTGCTATAGATCCTTGAGATATTAAACAAATAGTAAGGGAATATCACAAATTGATTTATGCCTATAAATTTGATTAGATGAAATGGGCAAATTCCTGGCAAGACATAAACTATCAGAGCTCACAGAAGAAGAAATAGAAAATGTGAATTCTTTTATGTATATATATTAAAGATACTGAATTCATAGTTAAAAACTTTCTAGGCCCAGATGACTTCACTGGTGAAATCTACCAATTATTTAAGGAATAAACAATACCAATTCTACACAGTCTTTTCCAGAAAATGGAGGAGGAAGGAACACATTCCAATTCATTCTATAAAGCCAGCATCATTCCGACATTAAAAGAAACCAAACAAACAAAAAAACCCTACAAACCAACATCATTAGCCATTAGGGAAATATGAATTAAAATGACATTGAGATACCACTATTTATGATATCTAAAATAAGAAACACACACACACACACAGATACAACTGACATTATCGAGTGCTGATGAGGATGTGGAACAACTGGAATTCTCATATGTTTCTGATAAGAATACAAAATGATGCAGTCAAGTTTGAAAATAGTTTGGCAGCTATCTCACCTCTAGATTTACCCAAGAAATGTGAAAACTTACGTTCACTTAAAATCTTGTGCATGTATGTTTATGGCAACTTTATTCAGAATTGCAAAACTCTGAAAACATCCCAATGTCCTTTAACTGGTAAATGGAAAGACAAACAGTAGTACATCATACAGTGAAATGCTACATAGCAATAAAAATAAATGAACTAACTCATGTGACAACATGCATGAGTTTCATATACTTTGTGCTAAGTTAAAGAAGCCAGATTCAGAAGACTAAATACTATATGATTTCATTTTTATGGCTTTTGAGAAAGACATAAATTTATAGGGACATAAAGCAAATCAGTGGTTTCCAGGAACTAAAGGTCAGAGGAGGGGTTTAGCAAATGGGCACAAAAAATTTTAGAAGGTCTTGAAATTGCTTTATAGTTTTTATTGTGTCACAATGGTATTGAGTTTTATACTTTAACCTTGTAACCAGAAACTTTGCTGAATTCTCATTAATTTTAATTGTTTGTAAATTCTTTGGGATATTCTATGGCACTCACAAATAAGGACATTTTGTTTCTTCTTTTACAATCCTTATTCTTCTCATTAAATTTCCCTATCTTAGGATAAAATAGGATCAACAGTATAATGTTAAAGGGTAAGAGGAATAGACACCATCCTTAATTCCTGACTTTAATTGAAATGTTTTGAAAGTTTCACTATTAAGCTAGTAATTGTTAGTTTTCAATATATACCCTTATGGAGTTAAGGAAGTTCCTTTTGTTCCTTGTTGGCTAAGAATTTTAAAGAATTATTACCAATGAGAAACTAATTTTAATGAATAATTTTGTGTCTATTGTGGTCATTGTCATTATATATATTATATTAAGTATATATTTTTATTAAATTCTAGATAAAATCACAACTTTTACAGGCATGTTTTAAATTAATAATTGCATAGAAAAAAATAAAGTGATAATTAGGTGAGATAAAGAGAAAAGAACCAAACAAATCACTATAAGAAATCATCAAATAAGAAAGGAAGGCAGCAAGAAAGGGAGAGAGGAACAAAACAACTGAAAAACAGAAAGCAGTTAATAAAGTGGCAATAGTAAGTCCTCACCTATCAATAATTACTTTAAATGTAAATGAGTTAGACTCCCCAATCAAAAGGCACAGGCTCACTATAAATGACTCACATAGGCTGAAAGTGAAGGGATAGAAATAGAAATTCCCTAAAAATGATAACCAGAAGAAACCAGGGTTGGCTATACTTGTATCAGACAGAATAGACTTTCAGTAAAACAAAACCAAACAAAAAACAGTCTCTAGAGACAATGAAAGTCATTGTATAATGATAAAAGAGTCAATTCAACAGGGAGATATAGGAATTATAAATAGATAACACACCAAATATCAGACACCTAAATACATTAAACAAATATTGGAAGATCTAAAGGAAAAAATAGATAGCAATACAATAATAGTTGTAGACTTCATTACCCCACTTTTAATAATGGATAGATCATCCACACAGAAAATCAAAAAGGAAACAACAGACCTGACCAACCCTATAGAATAAAGGGACCAAACAGACATATATAGAACTTTGAACCCAACAGGAGATGAATACACATTCTTCTCAAGTGTATATGAGACATTCTTTAGCATAGACAATATAGTAATTCACATAGAAATATTAACAAATTTAATAAGACAGACATAATTTCAAGTATCTTTTCTGACAACAATGGAATCAAAGTAGAAATCAAGAGCAATGAGAAAATGGGAAAATTCATAAATATGTGGAAACCAAACAACACACTCTTGAGCAATCATTGAATGAAATAGGAAATCAAAAGGAAATTTAAAAACTATTTCAAAACAAATGAAAACAAAAACACGTCATACCAAACATGGGACACAGCAAAACAGTACTAAGAGGGAAGTTTATAGCAACAGATGTCTACATTAAAAAATAGGAAAGATCTAAAAAAAAAAAAAATAGGAAAATCTGAAATCTATTTTACCCCACAAGGAATGAAAAAAATAAAAAACTAAGCCCAAAGTGAGCAGAAGAAAAGGAAATAATAAAAATTAGAGAAGTAAATTAAATCAACAAAACTAAGAGTCGAATTTTTACAAAAATAAAATCAACAAATTCTTCACTAGACTAAGAAAAAACTTGAGAAGACTCAAATAAATAAAAACTGAAAGAGGAGACATTACAATGAATGCCTTAAAAATGAAACAAAAATAGTAACATACCAGACTATTATGGACAATTATGTATCAACAAATTGGATAACCTAGGGACACCTGGGTGTCTCAGTCAGTTAAGCATCTGACTTCCACTCAGGTCATGATCTCACAGTTCATTAGTTCAAGCCCTGCATCAGACTGTCTGCTGTCAGCACCAAGCCCACTTTGGATCCTCTGTCCCCCTCTCTCGGTCCCTTCCCCGCTCATACACACACTCCCTCTCTCTCTAAAATAAACATTAAAAAAATCTTTTAAAAAATTGGATAACCTAGAGGAAATGGACAAATTCCTAGAAACATACACCCTAACAAAATGGAATCAAGAAGAATAGACCTGAATAGACCAATAATAAATAAAGAGATAAATCAATATTCAAACCTAACAACAAAGAAAGCTTGAGAACAGGTGGCTTCATGGGTGAATTCTACCAATTCTTAAACTCTTTCAAAAAATATAAGAAGGAACACTTTCAAATTTATTTTATGAAGCCAGCATCACCCTATACCAAAGCCAGACAAAGACATCACAAGAAAACTATAGGCCAATATCCTTGATATACTAGCAAACCAAATTCAACAACACTATAGTTAACAATATCATACTGTATATTGAAAGCTGCTAAGAAGGTGTCTAAAATGTTCTCACCATACACAAAAAAGATAACTATGTGAAGTGATGGATATGTTAATTAGCTTGATTTGGTGATCATTTCACAATGTATACATATATCAACATATCAAGTTGTATACTTTAAATATATAGAATTTTGATTTGTCAATTATACTTCAATAAAGCTGGGAAAAGTAAATAAAAGGACTATTGGGATATACTTTTCTCACACTATCCTTCTATCCTTAATTAGCTTTGCTATTATGGTTACACAAGTCTCAAAAAATATGTTGGATATCTCCACCTGTCTTCTAGTTTCCTAAACAACTTGTATAAGATAGGCATTATCCATTGTAAATGTTTGGCAAAACTTGCCAATAAAATTGTCAAGGTTTTATATTTTTTGAAAGTGTAGAAGTACTTGGAGAAGTCTTTTAACTCTCAATTGAGTTTATTTGCTAAAATTCAATATCCATCCATATTTAAAAAAACAACTGCTTATGGAAATAGGAAAATAAAGGTTGATAATCTGTTAAACGTTGTACACAAAAAACCTACAAGAAATATCATAGAAATAATAAAATGTTTAAACCTTTCTTTCTACCCTCATATTGAGAACCAGCAAGGATGTCTCTGCTACCACTTCTATCCAGCTTCTATTCTCTTACTAGAGATCTTAGCCAGTGCAATGAGAAAAGAAAAAGCAATGAAGATATACATATTGGAAAGAAAGAAAATCTTTTTTCTACATGATAAATTAATAAGAGCATTTATCAGTGCCACCATTTTACAAATATACAATTAGGTAATTGCAATTCTATATGTTAGCAATAAGCAGAAAATGAAAAAAAGTACAATAGCATGAAAAAATAAATTATGTAAGAATAAATGTAACAAATTATATGCAAGACTTCTCCACAGAAAACTATAAGATATGGTTGATAGAAATTAAATGAGACTTTAATAAATAAAAAGATATACTACATTTATAGATTGGAAGTCTCCTCCTGTAAAGATGTCAACTCTTCCCAAAATGATTGATAGATTCTATGCAAGTCCTATCAAACTCCCAACATTATTTTTAATAGTCCCAAATGAGAAAAAAAAAACAGTGTTTATTAACACAAGAGTGGATAATTACTGTGGTATATTCATAAAATAGAGTACTGTTCTGTGATGAAAGTGAATACTTCCACAAAATGAAAGCTTCACAAAATGTATGAATCTCACAAACATTACATAGAATAAAAGAATCAAGGAACATCCAAATGCTGTATTATCACATTTATATAAAATTCAAAAAAAAATGAGGCAAAACTAAACAATAGAATTTAGAGATGCACACTTAGGTAGCCAACTATGAAGAAAACCAAGGATGTGGTTCTATCTGGAGGGAGAACATAATGTTGGGAGAGGATGTGAAAGGGACTTCTCAGGTACTCCCAATGTTCTGTTTCTTGCCCTGAGAAGTGATTATATGGTGTTTACTTTGTTACAAATTATTGAGTTTTATATCTTCAGTTTATTGTGTTTTTCTAAATCTATGTTATAGTCTACAACTTTTTAAAAGCTAAAAAAATGAAGTAGTTGGACTGGATGAAATTCTTTTATTTTTGAGGTTTAACTCTGGGTTGAAGTATTATAAATACATCAGATTTAAAGATCTTAGGAAAGGAAATTTATCTGGTCCATGCTCAGATCCCAATTGGGAATCTAACCAACTCTACAGAGTGGGCATAGAACCTTCACATATTGAGAAAAAATGTTGCACGACAAACAATATTGTATTGTTGAAAAACACTTCCCTTACATAAATCTGGTCTAGGTGCCCAACTCATTTGGTAATTTCAGCTGTTTGCAGAGAAGTATGCATATTTTTAAATAGAACTGAATACAAAGGGAAAGCACTGTGGAACTGCCTTCATTTATTATTTTCTCTGAATGGTCTGCTCTTTAAGAATCAAAACTAGCTCCCACACTGCTGAAAAAATTTTAAATTAATAGTATAGCCTTTGGAAAAATGGAAGATACAGTATTTTCTTATTTTTGTCATGTTTGGAGTATTCCAATAGGTAGTTACCAAAAATTGTGTGATGCAGTTACATAGATAATGGGTGTTTCTGGAAGCATTTATCTCAGCGGAGACTGGTCTGAATTTCCTAGGACTTCCTAGAACACTGGCTCCACCTGGAGGTGGAGATATGCACACAAATAATACATACATACGTACATACCTGCGATGTACTACAGGCCAGTTATTCAGCCTTTTGGGTTATAAGTGAAGGTTTTATAGTTAGATTGTGTCTCTTTGGTGGTATTCAGGTATGAACAAAGAGCAACTCTGATCACTTTCTACAAGAGGAGTCCAGGGGATGTCTCGAATAGGAAGTTAATGTAATTTAATACCTCAGGGCAGGGAAATTTGTCAGAGCGAATGGAAAACCAAAATGGGTTATTGACAGACAAACCTTATTTTCCAAACATAAGTGAGAAGCTGTCTAAAAATCTTTTTTGAAAGGTAAAGTGGTTAGAAATTAAAAATCAATAAACAACCAAATACAAGCAATTAATATATGAGAATTTTAAAGTGGTTCTATCACCCATTTATAGCACAAATCTACAATGTGATGTGGAGTCTAAAGGGCTGGGTGACACTTAGTGAAAAATGGATTTACTTGTATGAACTGCCCCTTAGGAATCCTTCTATGTTGGAACTTTCTTATACTAGGGGTTTTGATTGGGAATAAGAAAACCTATTGGACACAATATAGAGAATTCCAAATGCAGTTGAACGTTTTCTGGAAACTGATAAGGAGTGAATAAAATATAAACTTTCACTTGACCATCATAATCTCATCTCAATCCACTCTTCCAATCTTTTCTCCGATTCACCACTTTACATATTTTGTTTTCCTGTCAGCCTTTACTCTTCATGGTTTCCTGGACACAAACCACAGTGTCCCACATCTGAACTTCGTACACTCTAGAATACCTTTTTCCAAGTATCTTCCTTTTGTATTTAAAAATTTAAAAATTTTTTCCAGCTTTGCTGAGATACAGTTGGCATAGAACATTGTATAGGTTTAAGGTGTACACGTGATGATTTGATACATGTATGTATCGCACAATGATTATCACAATAAGATTAGTCCACACATTGACCACCTCACATAGTTACCTTTTGTGTGTTTGTGTGGTGAGAACATTTAAGATCAACCCTCTGAGCAACTTCCAGGTATTCAATTCAGTACTGTTAACTGTGTCTTAGATCTTCAGAACTTATTCATCTTGCATAACTGAAGTTTCATACCCTTTGAAAAACATCTGCCCACTTCTCTTACCACCCCCGCCGCCCCAGTCCCTGGAAACTACCATTTTACTCTGTGCCTCTTGTGAGTTCAACTGTTTTAGATTCTGTGTAAAAGTGACAACATGTAGTATTTGTGTTTCTGTGTCTGCCTCAGGGAAATTTTAAAATTTACATAAATTGATATTTGCAATTGATATCACTTTTACATAGCCACCATAATCTTCAAGTTTTTTGTTGATTATTCAGATTCCAGTATTATCGCATGTCAATAGCATGTGCCCCATATCAGTTCTGGATCAGATCCCATGACATCTACAAGATCCTTGTAGATGAACTCTCACCCTGGCTGTGGACTGCCTTTGACCTTCAACATGTGCAAAAAAAAAAAAAATCAGATATCAGTCCATCATATTTAAACTATATTATCTGCTAACTTTAGCATTTAAGCTTTTTGCTTTCTGTTTGGTATCTTACCCAAAAGCTGGTGTGGCAGAAACTGAACATGAAGTTTCATCTTTTGATTCTCTTCCTTCTTTGCATCCTTCATTTGTTCTTTGTTTTTTAATCCAGCACTTATTGATTGTTTGCTACAAGCCAGACACTGTGCTGTGCCCTCATTTACATTAATAAATAAAATGTCATTGCTCTTTTGTGGGTCACAGTCTAGAGGACAAGGAAGATATGGAAACAAATAAAAACCCCCAAAACGTGCTACATTGACTCCACTTTCTCATTTCCTAGTCTCTCCTCAATCTGTCCTGGTTGGATTTCTGCCCCTACATCGCTCTAGATACTACTCTCTTTGTTTGTTTATGATCTTTCCCCACTAGAATATCAGTTACATGAGAACATGGACATTCCCTTTCTTTTTTAAATTTTTTTTAATGTTTATTTATTTTTGAGACAGAGACAGAGCATGAACGGGGGAGGGTCAGAGAGAGAGGGAGACACAGAATCTGAAACAGGCTCCAGGCTCTGAGCCATCAGCACAGAGCCTGACGCGGGGCTCGAACCCACAGACCGTGAGATCATGACCTGAGCCGAAGTCAGACGCCCAACCGACTGAGCCACCCAGGTGCCCCATGGACATTCCCTTTCTTATTTGCTACTGTGGCCCTAGCATGTAGCACAGTAGGTGCTCAATAATTATCATCCAATTTATAATGAAGATCTGTACAGTGGTAGGGTTGGTGGCAGGAAGGAGCAACTAACTCATTCCAAGAGATGCTGGCCAGGTGGTAACATTTGTTTGTAGCCTTAAAAGTTGAGGTAGAAAAGAAGTTTAGGACTATCAAGAGGGAAGGCTAAAGGATATTCTTGAGAGAGGCAGTCTATAAAGACCTAGAAGTGAGAGTGTGGCTTGTTTGAGAAGTACATGGAATCATCCAGTGTGGGCAAGGATGAGTGGTTAGAATGCTGAGAAATTTGAGCCATACCTTTAAAGCATTGGAAGATCTTAGCGATGGAATAATATACTCCATTTTTATTTTCAAAAGATAACTCTGGAAATGTTATAGAAATGGCTTAGGGGATGGGGATAGAGAAGGGAGACCAGGCATGGGGAGTTTTTGTTGTTGTTTTAATAATAACCTCATTCCTAAAAGTATCTGAGCATTTGAGATGGCTTAGCATTCCTTTAGGAAGACACTTGGCGTTCTCCAGGGCAGGAATGATCTAGATCTGTAGTAACCTAGTGCAGCTGCCTGAAGAGTGATGCATTGGACCCCAGAAAGATTAAGAAGTAGAACTGGCTGGATAGGTAAGTGAATTGGGGATGAGAGAGCTTGAGAGCCAGCAAGTGAGCAGTTGATCATGATGTGGAGGCTTCTGATTTGATCAGAGGATGATGCTGTTAATTGAGGTCAAGAATTTAGGAAGTGAGAAGAAATTGGAACAAGAGGAAATTAGCTCATCTTGAAGCATGCTGAATTTGAAACACTTATAAGTTATTCAGATAAAGAAAGAGGAGACAGAAAAACAGTGGTTATCTTATGCTGTGCTTTCATTTAATAGCTTTATAAAAATATTCTATATTGCAGCTGACTAACAAATAATTTGTACAGTAACTTTGATATCATCTCAGCTGACTTCCTTATGTGTGGTTACTTTCCCTGGTGCTTAACATTGTATTGCCACAGCGCTATTTTAACCATGTTTTCCCCATTGTCTCTTACATTAAAAAATGATAGCAGACCATGAGTTACATCTAGATGGGATCTTACTCACCTTCACATCTAAATATGGTTGCTCAGATTAAGGGGTGGGACTAACCTCATTATAAAGAAAACACACCTCAGAGATGCGATTATCATTAATTCCATTCTGGTTGTCTTTACGGGCTTTTTCAATAGAAACTGTAAACATGCAGGGTTGTATTCTGTTATTATCCCTGTCTGAGTAAGCAATATAAAGAACCCATAATCTCATCAAAATAACCTGACGTACCCTGTAATTTATAAAGCTGTCTCAGGGTGATGCCACAGTTAAAGATAACATCCATTCTGCAATGCAACAATTTGAGCTGTTTTTCTAAGGTCTTAATATGATGCTCTTAGCTGCAATCAAACCTAATTTATTCCAAATTTTGCTTACAAAGGAAACACTGGGTCCTGCATAGCAGTTAGGAACAAAAAATAAACCAATGCCTTTTTTCTTCCTCCATCTTTAAATTTTTCGTATCTTTGTCTCTTTCTCACTTTTCTCTCTCTCTCTCTCTCTTTTTCCCTCATTAATAACCCCCCCCCTTTGAATTCCTGATATATTTTTTAAATACCCACCAATAGACCCATTTAACTCAGGTTCTCTGTCAATGATATCGATCAGAATTTTGTAAACATTCCTTCATGAACTCACCTGGAGTTGAGAACCTCCGTAGGAGCAGGATCATATGGATGATTCCACAGACTTGCGGTGTGATGGTTAATCTTCTATCTCTACAATTTTAATCTGAATGCACAGCTTCTTCAGTATTCATGTTGAAAATATTTTTTTTCCTCAAACAAGTGTTCTCTTGTTTATGTCTTCAGGAATTACATTTTAGTGTGTGGATGAATTTTTCCCTTTTTGCAAGTAAAGAACTCTAGTACTAATAGGTGATTAATTCCTGGTGACTAAGTTAAGGCCAAGAAAGGAAATAACACACAAGGTATTGACAAGCAGCACCTGCCTATCTGTGTGTCTCACAGGAGGGTCTTCCCTCTTGGCTGGAGAAGAAACAGATCCAAGGAGATGGTGAGAGAGAGGCTAATTAGCCAGTACTGGGAAGGGAGAGAGTCAGCTTAACTGACACACAGACCCTAGAGGAGAAATAAGGGACATGGAACTTGGAATTCAGAAGAGCTCATTGGGCCCTAGAAGGTGGGAATAGTGTTCAGAGTGAGGAAGATGTTTCATATTAGGAATAGGACAAAGAACAGATGTTCAAAGAGTATTTTGTGCGAATAGATCATGAGTGACTCCAAATTCTATATATAAATGATACCTAAAGAGGGCCAGTTACAATAGCAAGCAACAACAACAAAAACAATCTAATCTAAAAAATGGGCAGAAGAATTGAATAGACATTTTTCTAAAGAAGACATACAGATGGCCAATAGCTAAATGGGAAAATGCTCAACATCACTAATAGGGAAATGTAAATGAAAACCACAATGAGATATCACCTCATACCTATTAGAATGGCTATTATTAAAAAAGACAAGAAATAACCAGTGTGGCAATAACGTGGTGAAAAGGGAAGCCTTACGTGCTTTTGGTGGAAAAGTGACATGGTACAGCCACTGTGGAAAAAAGTATAGAGGTTCTTCAAAAAAATAAAATAGAACTACCCTATGATCGAGCAATTCAAATTCTGGGTGTTTATCAGAAGAAAACAAAAACATTAAAGAGATATCTGCACTGCCATGTTCATTGCAGCATTATTTAAAACAGCCAAAATATGGAAACAATCTAAGTGTCTGTCGATGGATGAGTGGATAAGAAAATCATACACACACACACACACACACACACACACACACACGTGCGTGCGCACACACACAATTTAATGTTTTCAGCCATAAGAAAGAATGAAATCCTGCCATTTGTGACAACATGGATGGACCTTGAGAGCGTTATGCTAAGTGAAATAAGTCAGACAAAGACAATTGCCATACAATTTCACTTATATGTTGAATCTAAAAAAACCAGACAAACGAAACCCAAACACACAGACACACACACACACACCCAAGTTCATAGATACAGGGAGCAGTTTGGTGGAGGTTAGGGAAGTGGGTGAAATGAGTGCAAATGGTCAAAAAGCACAAACTTCCAGGTATAAAATAAATAAGTCCTGACGATGTAATATACAGTATGTGACTACAGTTAATAACATTGTATGGGATCTTTGAAAGTTGCTAAGAAATATATCTTAAAAGTTCTCATCACAGAAACAATTTTTTTTTGTAACTACGCATGGTGATAGATGTTAACTAGACTTACTGTGGTGATCATTTCACTATCTTTACACAAATCTGTATACACAAATATCGAATCATTATGTTGTACACCTGAAACTAATATGATGTTATGTCAATGATACCTAAGAATAAATAAACAGGTCCAATTAGAGTGAAAGAGTAAAGATACTCTTTTTTTTGTAACATTTTTTTATTATTGAGAGACAGACACTGAGCATGAGCAGGGGAGGGACAGAGAGAGGGGAAGACACAGAATCTGAATCAGGCTCCAGGCTCTGAGCTGTCAGCACAGATGCTGATGTGGGGCTCAAACTCACAAACTGCGAGATCATGACCTGAGTCGAAGTCGGTCGCTCAAACAACTGAGCCACCCAGGCGCCCTGAAAAGATACTCTTAAATTGTAACTCAGATACTGTCCTTGGTACCACTGCTGCCATATGTGGTTCTAAGTTTTCTTGTACCTCTTTTATTTAGGATGTGGATTTTTTAAAGTTTATTTATTTTGGGAGGGAGAGAGAGCAAGTGAGCATGAGCAGGGGAGAGACAGACAGCAACAGAGAATCCCAAACAGGCTCCATGCTATCAGGTCAGAGCTCGATGTGGGGCTTGATCCCACAAAACATGAGATCATGACCTGAGCCAAAATCAAGAGTCATACGCTTAATCAACAGAGCCCCTATGATGTGGATTTTTAACCATTGAAACCTTATATTAGTGTGTTAGGAGTGTTTTAACAAACAATGAGGGGGCTTAAAAAACAAAGTTTACTTTCAAAGTTCTGAAGACTGAAGCCTAAGACCAAGATGTCAGTGGGGGGTGGGGGTGGGGGTGGTTTTCTCCTGAGATCTCTCCCCTTGCCTTGTAAATGGCAGTTTTCTCCCTGTGTCTTCACATAGTCCTCCTTCTGTGTCTCTCCATCCCCATCTCTTATGACACCAGTCATATTGGGTTGCACCCCCCCCAATAACCTCATTTTAACTTAATTACTCTCAAAAAATACTCATTTATCTTTGAGAGAGAGAGAGAGATAGAGAGAGAGAGAGCAAGGGAGGGGCAGAGAGAGAGGGAGAAAGAGAATCCCAAGCAGGCTCTGCACTCAGCACAGAGCCTGATGCAGGGCTCTATCTCATGAAGCATGAAATCATGTCCTGAGCTGAAATCAAGAGTTGGATGCTTAACCAACTGAGCCACCCAGGTACCCCCTTAATTACCCTTTTGAAGACCCCATCTTTAAATAGTAACATTCTGTGACTGGGGGTCAGGGCTTCAACATAGGAATTTGGGGAGGACATAATTCAGTCCATAGCAAAGCTAGACAGAAAAGAATTCTTTTTTTTTCTTTTTGAGACCAAGAGAGCCACAGCATGAGCAGGGGAGGGGCAGAGAGAGAGGGAGACACAGAATCTGAAGCAGGCTCCAGGCTCCAAGCTGTCAGCACAGAGCCTGATGAAGGGCTCGAACTCACAGACTATGAGATATGACCGGACGCTCAACTGACTGAGCCACCCAGGCGCCCCAGAAAAGAATTCTTAATAAATCAGAAAATATAGTTGATACAGTCTTTAGTGATAATTTTTTATTATCTTGGGGCCACATTTTAACATTGACATGAGGTTATCAAAAGCCTTGAAAAATAAGTGAATATCCTTGACATGGGTCAGAGCAGAAGGACTTGTGCCAAAATGCTACTCTCCTCTTGACTTTAGGAGCCAAGATCCAGCATTGTCGTATAACTTTGATTCTGGATGAGCTTCTGACCACATGCTTGCCTGCCTGCAGCCTGTGCCAAGAACAATTCAGAAAAAAAGGCTCTCACACTGAACATCCGTGGTTCCGAGGCAGGAAGAGTGCAGGAGAGTAGGGAGCTGTTAAAAAGGCAACTGGAGTCTTCTAATGGCTTTTGGTAATCGGCCCAGCTGTACTAATTTGATTTTTTGAACTGAAAACCCCAGGATACTGCCCTGAACAACTGAGCTCATGCTGGAAATAGCATCCTTTAAAGTGTGGCTCCAGGGACAGCCTGCATAGTATAAATAGCTTTAGGAATTAATTTCAAGATATGGGCCAGGTTAGTAAGTAACTGATTCCTTGGTAACATTAAAGCGTTTTCAAAAGTGCACTATTTTCACTTCTCAATAGATTTTTAATTGAAATAATGACCCAGTGATATGAGAATTAATGCCTCCCAATAATGCCCGATTGCTACCTAGAAATCATGGTTCAAGATTACTTCCTTGGAACTCAAATAATGTGTCTGGGGGTAATCTCACCCATCTGAAGATAGTCAAGAATGAAGAACTAACCACAAATGGTTCCTGAGCAGCAAACCTTGATATCACATGCAGTGAAGATAATGCTCTTTGTTTCCTCAGAACCACTCTCAAAACTAATTTACTCTTGATTTTCATGCAGTTCAAATGAATGGGGTTATCTAGTTTCCAAACCCAAAGACCAGGCACCCCAGATTATAAGAACTTCTAATGGACTGTATGCAGCAGGGAGAAGGGTCATCTGAGTGATCATAAGTAAAATTTAAGAAGTCTCTAACAAACATTTAAAAATCAGGGAATTTGGGGATTGCTCAGTCTGTGAGGCAGAGAGTTGGCTCATGTCAGTGGCTTTTGAATATGCTACTGTATTATATCCTAGAACATCCACTGGGCATATCCTAGAACATCAACTGGGATTTGTAATGATGACCTTGAATAGTTAAGAAGAGTGATCAGTGTACTCTGTTTACATAAGGAAGTATATGAATGCTTTGGAAAGATATGGTCCAAGTAAAATAAAAAAACCAGGGGTGCCTGGCTAGCTCAGTTGGTAGAGTTCGAGAGTCTTGATCTTGGCGTCATGAGTTCAAGCCCCAAGTGGGGGTAGAGTTTACTTTAAAAAAAATTTTTTTTAATCAAATGAGCTTTAGTACTGAAAAAAGTAATACTTGAGGAAAAATTACCCCTTCGCCAATGATGCCTCAAGCCCAAAATTTTTACAATTGTTCTAACCAAAGGGCATTCTCTGCTCTCTTCTCCAAATCCCTTTAGTCACTAAAATCAATTTGGGTATAATCTCTGGTGGTCAGGTCGAGTGAGCACTATATGTTTGTACTTGATTTCCCATGTGACTCTGACTTTCTAATCAGCCGGGTAGGGCAAATCCAGCAACAGAAACTACCAGAGACCTCCTGGAGGCCTAAAGTTCTGTCCAATGTCTTTATCTTTGCTCAGAGTTAATAATAATACTGCTTGCCCTTACTTCCAATAAAGATATAACTAACCCACCCCTTTTACAGCATTTTGAAAATCTGCTTCTCAGATAATGTATACTGATTCATCCATACTTTTTTATCCACTTTTCTGGAAGAAATATACATGGACATGTATGGTGTAAGAAAGTGGTACAGTTTCATTCTTTTGTATGTTTCTGTTTACTTTTCCCAGCATCATTTGTTGAAGAGACTAGCTTTTTCCCATTGGATTTTCTTTCCTGCTTTGTTGGAGATTAATTGACCATATAGTTGTGGGTTCATTTCTGGGTTTTCTATTCTGTTCTATTGATCTATGCGTTTATTTTGGGGCCAGTATCATACTGTCTTAATCACTACAGCTTTGTAATATAACTTGAAGTCTGGAATTGTGATGCCTCGAGCTCTGCTTTTTTTTTTTTTTTTCAAAGTTGCTTTGGCTATTCAGGGTATTTTGTGGTTCTATATAAATTTTAGGTTGTTTGTTCTAGCTCTGTGAAAAAAGCTGTTGGCGTAATTGATAGGGATTGCATTAAATATGCATACTGCTTTGGGTAGTGTAGGCATTTTAGCAATATTTGTTCTTCTAATCCATGAGCTTAGAATGCATTTCCATTTCTTTGTGTCCTCTCAATTTCTTTCATCAGTATTTTATAGTTTTCAGAGTACAGGTCTTTCCCCTCTTTGGTTAGGCTTATTCCTAGGTATCTTATCATTTTTGGTGGAACTGTAAATGGGATTGATTCCTTAATTTCTCTTTCTGCTGCTTCACTATTGGTGTATAGAAAGGCAACAAATTTCTGTACATTGCTTTTGTATCCTGAGACTTGACTAAATTTGTGTGTCAGTTTTGGCAATTTTTTGGTAGAGTCTGTCAGGTTTTCTGTATAAAGTATCATGTTGTCTGTGAATAGTGAAAGTTTTATTTCTTTATTGTTTTTATTTCTTTTTGTTGTCTGATTGCTGCGGCTAGGACTTCTAGTACTATGTTAAATAACAGTGGTGAGAGTGGATATCCCTGTCTTATTCCTGGCTATAGAGGAAAATCTCAAAATTGATTAAAGACCTAACTATGAGAGATGAAACCTTTAAAATTCTACAAAAGAACACAAGCAGTAACCTCTTTAATGTTGGCCATTGCAGCTTTTTACTAGATATGTCTCCTGGGGCAAGGAAAACAAAAACAAAGATAAACTATTGGGACTTCATCGAAATAAAAAGCTTCTGCACAGTGAAGGAAACTAGCAACAAAACTAAAAGGCGAACAATGGAATGGGAGAAGATATTTGCAAACGACATATCTGATAAGGGGTTAGTATCCAATAAAGAACGTATAAAACTCAACACCCAAAAAAATGAATAGTCCAATTAAAAAATAGGTAGAAGACATGAATAGACATTTTTCCAAAGAAGACATCCTGATGGCCAACAGACACATAAAAAATGCTTAATATCACTCATCATCAGTGAAATACAAATCAAAACTACAATGAGCTATCACCTCACACCTGTTAGAATGGCTAAAATCAACAACACAGGAAACAACAGATGTTGGTGAGGATGTGGAGAAAGGGGAACCTCTTGCACTGTAGGAGGGAATGCAAACTGGTGCAGCCACTCTGGAAAACGGTGTGGAGGTTCCTCAAAAAGTTAAAAATAGAACTACCCTATGATCCATCAAGTGCACTACTAGGTATTTACCGAAAGGATGAAAAAATACTAATTCAAAGAGATACATGTACCCTGGTATTTATAGTAGCATTATTTACAATAGCCAAATTATGGAAACAGCTGAAATGTCCATCAACTGATGAATGGATAAAGATGATGTGATTATATATATGTGTGTATATATATATATTTATATTATATATATTTATATATATTTACATTATATATGTTTATATATTATATATATATTTATATATATGTATATATACATATATACACATACATACACACACACACACACACACACACACACACACCAGGATATTACTCAGCCATCAAAAAGAATGAAACCTTGTCACATTCAAGGATATGGATGGAGCTAGAGTATTATGCTAAGCAGAATAAGTCAGTCAGAGAAAGACATTTACCATATAATTTCAGTCAAATCTGGAATTTAAGAAACAAAGAAAATGAGCATAGGAAAAAAAAGAGAGAGAGAGGCAAACCAAGAAACAGACTCTTAACTATAGAGAGCAAACTGATGATTACCAGAGAGGAGGAGGATGGCAGGTGGGTTAAATAGGGGATGGGGAGGGGCGCCTGGGTGGCTCAGTCGGTTAAGCGGCCAACTTCAGCTCAGGTCACGAACTCGCGTCCGTGGGTTCGAGCCCCGCGTCGGGCTCTGGGCTGATGGCTCAGAGCCTGGAGCCTGCTTCCCATTCTGTGTCTCCCTCTCTCTCTGCCCCTCCCCCGTTCATGCTCTGTCTCTCTGTCTCAAAAATAAATAAAACGTTAAAAAAAAAAATAGGGGATGGGGATTAGGGAGAGCACTTGTGATGAGCACCAAGTGTTGTATGAAAGTGCTGAAACACTATATAAAACTATAAACTATAAATAAAACTATTAACTATATAAAACTAAAACTATAAACACTATAAAAAACTAATATTACACTGTCTGTTACCTAACTGGAATTTAAATAAAAACTTAAGCAAACTAGAAATATGCATGCTCATGTAATATCAAGTGGGAATTTTCACATTATCCCGATTTACAGTTTAAAGCTCAAAACAAATGTTAAGTGTCCCATGGCCAGCCACCACTGGGGCTAGACATCTTCCACACTCTGTAACCCTTTCCCCAGCAGCTAAAAAAGGAGCTACAGAATCCGCCCACAAACCCTCTAATCCTGGAGAGACCCCTGTGAGAGAGACAGAGGGAACATTCTTTCTTCCATGTGGTTTTGTACTCAATCCGCAGACCCATTTTAGTGTCTCCGCAGGAGAGAGGCTGGGAAGAATTGTCCGGGTGCCCCTGGAGGACCAAGAAGGCTAGGGGTGTGAGGATAAGCCCAGGGCCCATGCGTGGTCTAGAGAGGCCCACAGAACAGCCTGTGCTCACAGAGGTATGAGGTGTAGGAAGGAAACATTGCCAACCATCCTCCGCCCCTGCAGTTCTCCAATGCTCTGAAAGAAGAGAGATACACTGATTTCTCTGGCTCCCGCAAGAATACAGGAAATAATGAGGAAGAGTTATAGGGAGACCCAGGTGCCCCTCTGATGGAGCAACCTAGATGGAAAATGAACACCCTCCCCACAAAAATAATCACCCCCATCCAAACTCAGCTCCTCTGGGGTTGGGCTAAGAGGTGAACAGATGAGGTAAGAATATCACATAGGGGTGACTGGTTGACGATGGGAACTGGCTGTGGTTTCTGTTCTGGTTCACTTGGTTACCATCAGATGCTGGTGGGAGAGGAAGAATCTCAGGGGTAGGCATGCCTCCTCTTGCCCCTGCGTGAAGGCCTGTCTGCTCCAGTCTATGATGGGGGAGGGGGCTGAAGGTATTAGACTGACATTTTAAAACTGGAGTGGACTAGTTTTAAAAATAAAGTGACAGAAAATTAGGTCACTAAGATGTAGAAAAAAGAGGAAATGTAGTCGAATGCAGCCTAGACATTGGTCAGGAAAGAGAGAAGATGTCTGTGATTCTAACTGGGAGACAATGCTTGGGGCCCCCAGGCAGGTCTGTATCCAGCCCTGAAACATCTAGGCAGAAGTGGCCTCCCAGACCCAGGCACTGATAATGCCCAGAGTCTCTGTGATGGCAGGGGAGAAGGTGATCCTGGAAATAGCCCCACAGTTGATCTAGGTCTGAGATGTTGCTAACATTTAAAAAATCCAGCTTTTTAAGGGCGCCTCGGTGACTCAGTCAGTTAAACCTTTGACTCCTGATTTCAGGTCAGGTGGTGATCCCAGGGTCATGGGATTGAGCCTGTGTCGGGCTCTGCACTGAGCATGGAGCCTGATTAGAATTCTCTCCCCCTCTCTCCCCCTCTCTCCCCCTCTCTCCCCCTCTCTCTCCCCCTCTCTCTCCCCCTCTCTCCCCCTCTCTCCCCCTCTCTCCCCCTCTCTCCCCCCCTCTCCCCCCCTCTCCCCCCCTCCCCCCCCCCCTCTCCCCCCCTCTCCCCCTCTCTCTCCCCCTCTCTCCCCCTCTCTCCCCCTCTCTCCCTCTCTCTCCCCCTCTCTCCCTCTCTCTCTCTCTCCCCCTCTCTCCCTCTCTCTCCCTCTCTCTCCCTCTCTCTCCCTCTCTCTCCCCTCTCTCTCCCTCTCCCTTTGACCCTCTCCCCTGCCAGCTCATGCTCTCATTCTCTCTCTAAAATGAAAAAATAATAATAAATTAAAAAAATAATAAATCCACCTTTTAAAAGTGTCTTTTCCTCCTATTTTATTGTTTTTTCTTTTATAACTTGCCACAATGGTGGAAGTCTCCCATGGAAATAATTTTGATGATTTTTGTTCTATCTTGTTTGTGAAAGGAAAAAATTCAAATGTGACTTTGCGAAGGTTTAAGATGTACATTATTTTCTGCTAGCCCAAGTATATGCTTTACTCTGGGAAAATAATAATACAACAGTTTTACATTTAAAATCCTTAAAAAAGAGTTAGTCATATCTTTATCTGAACCATATTTGAAGTATTTCTTTTTCATCATAGAACAGAGTCCCTCTCACAGTGATTGAGCTCATGATTTGGATCTTGTGAGTTCTGTGCTCTGACCTTCCCCAAAATTTTCATACTGAGTTTTATTTTGCTTTAGTTTGTTTTTTTTTTATTTGGACTATTGCCATATTCTCTGTGCCCAGATACAGTTTTGAAGTGTAGTATATTAACTTAATAGATAATATTATTTTTCTCACATTATAGATGAGGACACTGAAACACAGAAAGATTAGGTACCCTGCCCATGGTCATTCAGTTCATTAAGAGGAGGAGTTGAGAGTCAGTCTGGCCAGTTAATCAGCCTTATGTCCGTACCAACATAGGGTATGGTCATTTAAAAGTTATTTGCCAATCAAACAGGCAAAAACTGGCATCTCATTGATGTTTTAATTTGGATCTCTGATTACTAATAATGCTGCACATTGTGTTTGTAATAGATTATTGACTTTTGCATCCTTTTCTTGTGAGTTGCCTGTTCATGACCCTTGCTCAATTTTCTATTGGTATTAATCTTTTTTCTTTTTGATTTGTTGGAACTCTTCATGAATTTTCACCACTTGACTACGTGTGCATGGGTGGGGGGGTAGAAGTGCATTTTGCCTATGTGTGAGTTTAAAAAATTATGTAGTCATCATCTCTATCAATTTTTCCTTTTATGATTTTTCTTTGTTGTTTGATTTAGAAAGGCCATCTCCTCATGTTAATCCATGTTTTCTTTTTATCCTTTTAGTAGACTTTCATTTTTTCATCAGCATTTTAGTTTTAAATATTTTCAAACAGACAGTAAAGTTGAAAGCATTTTACAGCAAACATCTGTAAGAGCACCATCTGGATTCTACTGTTAACATTGTACTGTGCTTGCTTTATGCATAGCTTTCCATGTATTCATCTCTTCATTGATCTGTTAATCCAGTTTATTTTCAGTGTTTTACAAAGTAAATCGCAGACAGTATACATCCCCTCCAAGCACTTTGGCATGCATATCATTAATTAAAGTTCAGTATTTGTGTGTACTTTTTTCTTTTGATGTAAAATTTACCCCCACTGAAATACACAAATCTTAAGTGTGTTTTCACTGAGTTTTGGCAAATGTATACGCTTATATAGCCCCAAATCCTATCAAGATGTAGAGCATTACCACTACCTCAGAAAGTTCCCTTCCATGACCCCCCTCCCTCCCCTGCCTCCACACCACAAGAAAACCTTTCTGCCATAAATGACTTGCCTTCTATAGAGTTTCATATAAGTGGAATTATACGGGATACAATTCTATTCACGGATTGCTCGCATTTCTGCACACGTGGCTACCACAGGCACTGATGGCCTTTGTCCTGGACTCTTTTCAAGGATGTTTGTTTATCAGGTGGCTTTGAAATGCAGAGATCACATCTACCTCATGAGCAAAGAGCAGCCGTGCTCACTGCCTACTATAAAGGATGCAGCTTCACCAAGCCCAGGGTCTTCACTGCATGTGCAGCTGTGGGAATTGGGTTTGGGGACCTGTGCAGGAAAATGCTGATGCTCTGGCTGTTGCTATAGCTGCGAGTACTACAGTCATTTGTCACTGACCCAGGAGCCCTGTTTCTTTTACCAGCATCCGTGAAAAGGTGGCAAGGCTGGTTGGCTCCCAAATGGGGTAAAGTCTCCAACCATTCACAGTTCTTAACATACAGTATGTAGTCAAGCCTCTTTGTCTCCACATGTTTTTGAGAGTCACTTGCTTTGTCGCGTTTATCAGTAATTCTTTTCTTTTATTGCTGAGTAGTATTCCATTGTTCCACAGTCTATTTCTCCATTCTTCGGGACTATGCCCAGGTTTTTCAGCTATCACGAGTAAAAGTGCTATGAAAATCCTTGGTAGATACCTTAGAGTAAAATTGCTAGGTCATAAGGCATATGTTTGGTGTTCTTTTGAAAATGGCCAAACCTTTTTCCAAAAGGATTGTGTCATTATATATTCTCCCAGTATGTAGGAGAGGTCCAATTTCTGTATCACTGTCAACATTTGATGATGTCAGTCTTTTTCATTTTAGCTCTTCTGGAAGCTTTTGTGGTGGTATCTTATTGTGGTTTTAATTTTTTTTTTTTTTTTGAGAGAGAGAGAATGAGCAGGAGAGAGGGACAGGGTGTGTGTGGGGAGAGAGAGAGAGAGAGAGTGAGAGGGAGGGAGGGAGGGAAGGAGGGAGGGAGGGAATATCTTAAGCAGGCTCCATGCTCAGCAAGGAGCTCTACATGGGGCTGGATCCCATGACACTGGGATGGTGACTGAGCTGAAATTAAGAGTCAGACCCTCAACTGGCTGAGCCACCCAGGCACCCCCTTACTGTGGTTTGAATTTGCATTTCTTTGATTACTAATGATGTTCACTACATGTGTGTGGATTAATTGGCCATTGATAGATCTTGTTTTATAAAGTGTCCAAATTTTTTGCCCATTTTGGGGGGTTGTTTACGGAGTTCTTTATTGCTTCATTGATATCAGTCATTTGTTGGATATGTTTCTTTCAGTCTATGGCATACCTACTAAATTTCCTAATGGTATCCTTTAATGAACAGAAATTCTTAATTTTGATTAAGTCTAATATGTAATTTTTTGTTTATGGATATTATTTTCTCTGACTTCTCTAAGAAACTTTTAACTATTCCAAGCCATGGAGATATTCTCTAAGTTCCTCTAAACTCCAACACTGCCCAGCCTGCACTCCTTACTTTGAACTCGCCTCATAGTAGACGTTTCTTTGAGAAGTGTCCAGCCCTTCAACTCTTCCTCTTGAAAATGAGGGTAGCATACCGGAGGCAACCCTATCAGACCAGTCTACCTTTCCCAGATATCTTGGAACCCTGGTCAATAAATATTTTCTCCATCTTGTTACATATACATATCACCTTTAATCCACACCCTGACCCCATGCAAGGTATTATTAACACCACGTTACAGATCCGGAAAAATGAGGATCACTAAGGTGAGGTAACTCACTCAAAGTCATCAGCTCCACAGCTGAAAATAGAACTTGGAACTTCCTAATTCCATAAACTGTGCTCATTTCTACTCCTACCGCTGAGACTACACACTGTTCACTATTCATGCTTTGCATCATTGCAGACACATTGAGCTTCATTCCCATTTTATATGGCTGGCGCTATAATCCTCTGACACTTCCCAGGTCCGTTGTTCATGTTTCTTAAGTGATTTGTTTTACAAACAAAATGATATATTGAAAGTAGTATATGGAGATTACACGGGATTCATGCAATAAATTGCTGACTCAAGTCCAAAACGCTTTGTTGCCTTTTTCTTAAAGGAATGTTTTAGGCAAATTTTAATTTCTGTTTTCCTTAAAGAAAAATTTAAAATAGCTCTGTGAAATTGTGAAAACTACTTGGTGGGAGGGGGCGGTGTGGTTAAAAGTCTCTGTTTCATACAAAGGGATCCAGCTTTTGCTGGTGGCCTACTTTTCTGTCCTAACTCAACTATGTTGTTCCAAATCTAAGTGAAAAGAGTAAAACTTACCTTCTAGATATTGCTTACCATGCTGGATAAGGATCCAAGTAAGGACATATGTTATTCATGTCTTTTTTTCTCTTTGGTTTCCAAGTCTAAAAAATCATATGGCAAGTTCTCTCAGTAGATTAAGCATAAATGGATGCAATAAATGATACACGGAAGGGTTTTCACTTTTTCGGAGAGTTATTTTACAATTATATATTAGTAGCGTTAATATTATCCTGATTTAACATATTTCACAAGGGCCAATAGCATATCTTTGTGAGCTTAATAGGGAAAGTGCCAGAGACCTGAATTTTCCCTCCATAATAAACCATTAGAGAGCATATGGGTTATAGTATATGTATAATCCATACATATATATAGTATATGTATAGTATATGTCATGGCACAAGTTTTGGGTTAAGGAGCTAAGATCACTTTTTGTATTACAGTTTTTCTTGAAATCACTTACAGTTCTTGATTTTTCAGTTCAATTCTTTTTCTTCCAAGATTTTATTTAAATTCAAGTTACTTTACATATAGTGTAGTGTTGGTTTCAGGAGAATTTAGGATTCATCACATATATATAACACCCAGCACTCATCCCAACAAGTGCCCTCCTTAATGCCTATCACCCATTTACCCCTCCCCCACCTCCCTCCCTCCAGCAACCCTCAGTTTGTTCTCTATAGTTAAGAGTCTCTTATGATTTGTCTCTCTCTGTGTTTTTTTTTTAATTTTTTTTTAATGTTTATTTATTTTTGAGACAGAGAGAGAGACAGAGCATGAACGGGGGAGGAGCAGAGAGAGAGGGAGACACAGAATCGGAAGCAGGCTCCAGGCTCTGAGCCATCAGCCCAGAGTCCAACGCGGGGCTCAAACTCACAGACCGCGAGATTGCGAGATCGTGACCTGAGCTGAAGTCGGACGCTTAACCGACTGAGCCACCCAGGCGCCCCTCTCTGAGTTTTTAAAAAAATTTTTAACGTTTATTTTTGAGAGAGAGACAGAGAATGAGTGGGTGAGGGGCAGAGAAAGAGAGACATAGAATCCAAAGCAGGGTCCAGGATCCGAGCTGCCAGCACAGAGCCCAACGTGGTGCTCGAACCCATGAACTGCAAATCATGACCTGAGTGAAGTCGGGTGCTTAACTGAGCCACCCAGGTGCCCCTCTCCCTCTCTGTTTTTATCATATTTTATTTTTCCTTCCCTTCCCCTGTGTTCATCTGTTTTGTTTCTTAAATTCTGCATATGAGTGAAATCATATGGTACTTTTATTTCTCTGACTTACTTCACTCAGCATCATAGGATTTTTCACTTTTAAATGTGGGTGTCAGACTGGGCCACAGAGTCCCCTGTCCAGGCCCAGTGGATTGTTTGCAGGATCTTTGTCCCCGGTGACTTGACTGAGAGCTTGGCAGCAACTGCAAGTTGGTGACAAGAAGTGATGGGCTTTAGGAGTGGGCACCTGCTAATGGAACACTTAGGAAGAAGTATGTGACCTAGAAGGATGGGCATGATGCTGTGACTCCGCCCACTTCAGAGAATGTTCTAGACATATTCTTGGGGCAGAGTACATCACGGAGCTCCAAAATGAAACCAAACACCACACATCTAGGGCCATGGGATATTTTTGTTTCTCTTTTCTCTTAATGTGGGTTCTCCTCAAGGCAGGTCTTGAGCTAAGGATTTGAGTGTGAGAGATTTATTAAGGAAAGGCTCCCAGGAGGGGCATTCCCAGCAAGGAAAGAAGGCTAGGGAATGGAGAAGCAGCCAAGAAAGGAAGTGGTTTTAAGTGATGTCTGATTCTCTTGGGAGTTCTGGAGCATTAACTCTTCCAGGGTCTGTCCTTCTTCATGGGAAAGAAGCTGGGCTTTCGTAACACGCTGTTCATCATATCACTGGCTGCCAGGTGGGGACACTGGGATAGAAGAGGTAATAAGTAACCTCCTGGGCACTTCTAGCTGTCTGTATGGGTGAGGTAGTTCCAGTGCTCAAGGGTGAACCTCAGAAGTCACAGGTGTTGCTGGATGGGAGCACAGAGCCAATAAAAGGAACGGCTGGGTTACCAACAGGAGCTAGTGTCCGCTGCACCTTCTGTAGTTTGGCAATCTTTCTGGGATTAGAATATATCAAATATGAGGGGCGTCTGGGTCGCTTAGTCAGTTAAGCGTCTGACTTCGGCTCAGGTTCTGATCTCACGGTTCGTGAGTTCAAGCCCCACATCGGGCTCCATGCTGATAGCTCGGAGCCTGGAGCCTGCTTGGGATTCTGGGTCTCTCTCTCTCTCTCTCTCTCTCTCTGCCCCTCCCCTGCTTGCACTCTGCCTCTCTCTCTTTCAAAAATAAATAAACATTAAAAACTTTTTTAAAAGAATATATTAAATATGAATTAATAGAAGTCAGAGAGGGCTTCATAGAATATTCCTGGGTCTGCTTGATCTTCTTCACCAAGGAAAGGCAGAACTAGGCTGTTTACTTCACTAATGTAACAATGAAATGCTTTGTAAGGTGCTCTCAATCCTCTCCCTGGAAGGCCTAAATCAGAAGTACCCCTGCCTGAGGCTGTTGCCCAAGCTTCCGCCTGCTTTCCTCTGATAGCTCAGGTTCTAGCTCCAGATCTCTGCAAGCATCCTGCTCTTCTAGAACTTTCTGTATCACAGTTCCTTGTTTAGAGTCTCTGTCTCCCTGAGGGCAGTGTTGTGGGCATCTTTGGATCCGCTAGCAAGCCCAGCCTCCACTAAGCTGAGTGCCGCACGCATGGTAGGTCCCCCAGAGTGAAGCATTTAGAAACTGTTTTGTTAGCTTTCTTGCCTGCTCCTGGTTTCTCCTAGTGACTGCTGTCAGTTGAAAAAAATTAGACATGCATATATTTTTTTGGCCATCAACACTATCTTGTTGTTTGTGTATCGGGGTTTTTTTTTAATTGCTGTGTAATAAATTACTAAAAACTTAATGGCTAAACATAACATACATTTAGCATCTCACAGTTTTTGTGGGTCAGGGTGTGGGCATGGTTTAACTGGGTCCTCTGCTCGGTGCCTACCAATGCTGCAATCAAGGTATCAACCCAGGGGCTGCAATCAAGGTATCAACCCAGGGGTATCAACCCATTATGCCCATAATGAGCATAATTCCCAGCTCATTATGGTTGCAGGAAAAATTCCTTTCTCTGTGGTTGTGAGAATGAGCCCACCTCTCCCCGGCTCTTTGCTAGAAGCAGTCTGAAGGCTTCCCTCAGGCCCTGGAAACCCAAAGGTCATTGATTTATAATCTTGCCTTGAGTGAAGCTTGCATGATAGTGTGCTGAACAAGGAAAACAAAACAAGGCAGAATTTGGTTACTTAGAACCCTGGGAATACCCCAGTTCAAGTTCTGGGCCTCTCTTCACACTTACTCATGTAGAGACTGTAATGTTGAGGAAATTGTTAACCTCTTTGTGCTTCCCTATCTGTTCATGCAACACAGGACTTTTTTGTGGTAATCTCTGAGGCAACCAGCTTAGTACATTCAATGTAATATATTTACTCTGATCCTGGGATCAAAAAACTCAATTTAGAATCCTGCCTCTGCCACTTACTGTTGGGATGACCTTAAGCAAGTTATTTAACATTCCCGAGTTTGAGTTTCCTCAGCCTTAAAATTGAGATAGAATGGTGCTTGCCTCATAGGTTTGTCAAGAGAATTAAAAGAAGAGGTCCGATAGACACATGAAAACATGCTCAACATCACTCATCATCAGGGAAATACAAATCAAAACTACAATGGGATGTCACCTCACACATGTCAAAATGGCTAAAATTAACACAGGAAACAACAGGCGTTGGTGAGGATGCAGAGAAAGAGGAACCCTCGTACACTGTTGGTGGGAATGCAAACTGGTGCCTCCACTGTGGAAAACAATATGGAGCTTCCTCAACAAGTTAAAAATAGAACTACTCTACATTCCAGCAAATGCACTACTGGGTATTTACCAAAAGGATAAAAAAAAATACTGATTCAAAGGGGCACATGCACCCCAGTGCTTATTAGCAGCATTATCAGCAATAGCAAATTATGGAAACAGCTCAAATGTCCATCAACTGATGAATGGATAAAGAAGATGTGGTATAGATATACAATGGAATATTACTCAGCCATCAAAAAGAATGAAATCTTGCCATTTGCAAGGATCTGAATGGAGCTAGAGAGTATTATGCTAAGCAAAATAAGTCAGTCAAAGAAAGGCAAATACCATATGATTTTACTTATATGTGGAATTTAAGAAACATAACAGATGAACATAGCGAGGGTGGGGGGGAAAGAGACAAAACAGATCCTTAACTATAGAGAACAAACAGAGATGCTAGAGGGAAAGTGGGAGGTGGGATGGGTTAAATGCACGATGGGGATTAAGGAGGGCATTTGTTGGGATGAGCACCGGGTATTATATGTAAGTGATGAAGCACTAAATTCTACTTCTGAAACCAGTATTACACTGTATGTTAGCTAACTGGAATTTATTTATTTTTTATTTTTTTTTACCGTTTTATTTATTTTTGAGACAGGGAGAGACAGAGCATGAACAGGGGAGGGTCAGAGAGAGGGAGACACAGAATCTGAAACAGGCTCCAGGCTCTGAGCTGTCAGCACAGAGCCTGACGCGGGGCTTGAACTCACGGACCGCGAGATCATGACCAGAGCTGAAGTCGGCAGCTTAACCGACTGAGCCACCCAGGCGCCCCTAGCTAACTGGAATTTAAATAAAAACTTGAAACTAAAAAAAAAAGACGAAGAGGTCTAAATAAAGTGATATATACCTACCTGGCCCATAATTACATGTTTAGTGCATAAAATATTAGCTATTGTTATTATTATTTAAAATTTGAAGTTGTGTTGCATGTTAACCAGACTTTAGGGAAGAGTCTGGGTGGGCTGTCTGGAAAGCCTGAGTTGAGGAATGGAATGTTTTCCACTCTGGCAAGTGTCTTTTTCTCTTTAAACTATGTTCTCTGTCTATAAGGTGGTGTGTGTGTGTGTGTGTGTGTGTGTGTGTGTGTGTGTTTGAAAGTAAAGATGACAAAGGGGAGAGAAGGAGAAGATGAAAGAAGGTCCCTAGAATGGTTTGGCCCCACACTGAAGTGGAAGCATGTCATTAAATCAATCCATGGAGTAATGGGACACACACAGTCCCTGCCTGCCCACCTTCTTGGCAAGCCCAAGGAAGCCAATGTCACTTCTTACTCTCACTGCTGGTTAGGCTGTTTTCAAACCCCGGAGCCTTATCTGTCACTGTGGCCTAGTGTCCCTAGTGAATCAGACAGGCCTGGAGGTCAGAAAGCCTGGATCTCATAGAAGAACCTTTCTAGTCGCTGATGCATTTATTGCCACGCGTGAGAGGAAGCACGGTTTCATTATGAGTTTGGTGTTACCCATGGTTCAGAGCTGGGCCATCCAGCTTCCCAGCCCCATACTACCTGTTAAATGGATGTCTCCCACCATTCCAGTGACCAAAGAGAAGATAATGCCCTTGGACACAGTCATTCCTTAGCAATTATGCAATCGCAAGCAATTTGCTTGCTGAACCTGAGGCTGACCTAAATGTGTATTGTCTGTACATCTATTTTGAGTGGCTGCCTTGCCATCCACAGATACTTGATTATTAGTGTCTCTAATTAGAGGGCCACACTGAACTTTTCTCATTTTCTTATTAGTTTATAGCCATTAATATTTCCATCAAGGCTTATCAAGTATTTTACCCTATGTACAGCATCAGACAGCTACAGGGAAATTTTTTTCAGTAAAAGCTGGAAGTCTAAATATTATACGAAATCCTCAAAATATTACATGATGGCAACCAAATGAACAAAATAAAAACACCATTTGGGCTGACTGAAACGTGCCTGGGGATTGCGCTGTGCCTCCGAGCCTCCAATTTGTGACCTCTCGCTTATGGCTTTGTCTCATGGCCCAGGATGGTTTGTATTTTCATGTCATGGAATAAGAAGTGATACTGACCTGTCACTCCTAACAAGGGCCTGGCAGCCTGATTTCACCGGCTGGCCAATTTGTGGAGATTGTCAAGTTCTGTGTTTAGTTACCTGTGGCATTTCCCATTGCCAGAACCTTGCAGAACTAAAGGGTTGGTGCCTGTCCCAAATGTGTCACAGACCAGAGGAATGTGAATAGTCGTGTTGCGATGTCAGATGTGTGCAACTGCACCCTGGCTCTGTGGTCACTGAATGGTAACAGTCTTTTTTCAGGGGCTCCTACCACTGCTTTCAGAGGCCCCTTAGCCTAGAGGCCCAAGATAACAATAACAATTCTGAAGATTCCGCAGCAGGATCCCTCTTTGTATGGCTGATTTTGTGGTTATCTGGTCTTCCCCTGAATGACCTGAACCTGGGCTCCAGAAGTAGAATGCTGATGGGCACTTGAAAAAAAAAAATGTTAATTCCGTAATCAGGCACCATTTAGTGCTTAGTTTTGCAAAGGACCAATGATCACTGTTCTGCTGTTTGCTTTGTTGCTGCTAAATTATCTTCTGTAATTTTGATATTAATGAGGAATATTCCACATCGTGGAATAAAACCGTGTGTAAAAACTGTGAATCAGGTAGGGAACACATGACATTCAAAAGGGGCAAGTGATTGGAGTGCAATAAAGGGGCTGATTACTAAGGTTTGGTCGGGGCTCAGAGAGACCAGCAGGGACTGGGGAATCAGTGAGCCATCTGTGCCCTTAGACATGAAGTGACTTGGGAAAGGGAAGGCTTCCCAGAAAAAGTAGCTGTCACTCTAGGAGAGGGCCACCTGATGGGAGTTGTGGTCTTAGAGGAGCAGCAGCACTGACCGCCCCAGCCCGGCCGGGGGCAGGGGGTGGTCTCTCCTTCCTCCTGCCTCTGGTCTCCTATGAGTGCTTCCCGTTGGCCATCCCAGCCAGAAACTGGAAGGCAAGGGAGCCCAGTTCCCTGGGTCCCCAGAGGTCAGCTTCTGGGACCAGAGCAGGGTGGGAGAGGATAGACAGAGAGTCTGGGCGGGGGAGAAGACTCAGAATATGCAGTACACCTTGCTGACTCTTAGCAGAGGCTCTAATCACATTTCCCAAGTGGCAATGTCAGTTGTTCATTTCTAACAGGCATTATTTAGTACAGTGCCATAATTATTAATGATCTAGAAGTTCTCTGAGAAAGGACTAGGGAAAAAAAAGGCTTAATCCAAATTATAGAGCTCTGATTATGGTATGAATTTCTAAGCTTGTTTAAAGCATGCGTTTAGAGGTGTTTCAGTGAACAGAGGCAAGCGAACACCTGAGCCGGGGGCCCAGACATCTGCCTTCTTGCGCTGTGATTAAAATAATGCATTTGGTTTGAGTGGCTGTTAAATCATGAATTGGCAGCTCGCCATAGACCTCACCACTCCCTGATGTTACATCCGCTTCTTTATGTTCCTTTCCGGCTGTTGAACACCCCCTGAGTTTGTTTTTGTTGTTTTAATTGTTTAATGTTTATTTATTTTTGAGAGACAGAGTATGAGCTGGGAAGGGGCAGAGAGAGAGAGAGGGAGACACAGAATCCGAAGCTGTCTCTAGGCTCTAGATGTCAGAACAGAGCCCAATGTGGGGCTTGAACTCACAGAATGTGAGATCATGACCTGAGCCCAAGTCAGATGCTTAACCGACTAAGCCACCCAGGTGCCCCTGAACACTTCCTGAGTTTGTTCCCTCCATCTAGACCTCAGGGGAGTGTTTCTCAAAGTGTGGCCAGTATTACCCAGGAATTTGTTAAAATGCAGATTAATAGATTCCATTCCAGACATACCAAGTCAGAAACTTTGGGAATGGGGCCAAACGAATTGTTTTAACAAGACTTCCTGGGCATTCTGTTGCTCACCGAAGTTTGAGACCTGCTGCTCTAGACATTAGGGCCCTTGTTATCTTTCTCCCCTGGATCCATAACCCTCATTTTCCTTCACACAGGCACTCCTCGTTTGATGTCCTCATTCAGCTTTAGGAAGCTGACCTCTATTGTCAATAATATTGGGATTGTTCTTACTGATTTATTATTGCTACAGTTATTTGCTGGCTTAAAATCATTGCATTGCCAAGATCCTGTTAAAAGGTCCCTAAAAGGTGAGAGTAGAGCCAAAAAGTCAGTAATGTTGGGTCATATGTCTGTCCTTCCTAGGTTGGGCTGGTAAAATACTGTAATAAAATAGATCCAGAAAACTCTGGATCTTGACAGCATGACCCAGTAGACATGAGAAGCGTACAAGAATGGTGCCTGGTAAACCTCTAAGGATGAGAATGTGCTGTTTTCTCATGTGTCAGGGAGATCACTCTCCCCAACTATGGGACAACTGTCTCGCTAGTGAGCATAAGCCCTAGAAGTGTAGAAATGAGCTTATTAGAAATGCATACTGAGTGTTTACTGTGTGCCAGGCACTCTTCTGGGGGTTGTTTTTCTGTCTTCTTTGCATCTGGGGCTGGGATAGAGCAGGTGACATAGTATTTACAAAGCCTTGCCTACTCATGACCCTTGGCATCTCTCCAAGGAAGGTTGGCAACCTGAGCCATATCTGGCTTTACACAGGATCTTGGTTTAGGAATTGGCATTCAAATTAAGAATTAGTGATTTGCCGATTAAATTAAAAAACAAATAGAAAGAACAAAAATGTCAGAAGGTCCCTTGGAACCGGATGAATAAGGATTCCTCTTCCTATCTATTTTATTTTTACTGAAGGAACTTCTTCCCTCTCTAATTAATTGTTGATCATCTCAAATATATGCAAACATGCAAAGAAATTTATTGCAGCCCTGACGAATTCCACTGTCACTGTGACAAGTGCTGAATCAAAGTTGTTTCAACACAGATGTTTCCATTTGATAAAGAGGCACTTAAAGTAATGAATGGGAACATTTAGAAAGCTTACATATTTGGCATCAGTTTTATTAATAAAGTATTAGGAGAGCAAATATTTCATATTAAATCATACCTAACTGCTTCTCTGAAAAATAGTATAAATCTCTCCCTTCATAGAAAGGCTTTCATCTGAGACTCTCGGTGCATTTAATGAGTATTAAGTTATAAAACAGTCTCATCAGATGACGCTAAAAGACAATGATAATCTCTGTTTTGAAGAGGGAAGAATAGAGTCACCAAGGAGAAAAGCAACGTGCCTGAGTTTTCATAATCATAATAGCTACTTCTCATCTAGCACATACCATGTGGCAGGCACACTACAACACGCTTTATATGTATTCTCTTTTGATTCTCAAAAAAAGCTCCGTGAATAAGTACAGTATTGACACCCAAAAAGGTTAAGTAACTTGCTCAGTGACATAGTAATTTACCCAAGTTCATATGCGTCATCTGTAGCAAAATTAGTGGCAAACACAACTGAAACCTTTCTTTTTCGGTACTGCTCTCACCTTAGTCTTCTTTATCTAATTATTTTAGGATGCGTCAAAGCCTCAAATTCCCCAGGATAATGAATTATTCACCAGTATTATTATGCTAACTAAATCATAGGCGGGGCCTGATTTCTGAGTCTGGACCGAAGCCAGTGTAGAGAAAAACTATCCAGCCCCCATTGATAGTGTGAACTTTCTGCAGCTGCACAGAGTCTTATGTGTAATGCTATTTGTGGCACAGTGGAGAAAAGCAAGGACCAGCACAAATCCTGTAGTTTTGGGGAAGTGATGCATACAGGATATTGTGATAGCCTTTCCAGCAACCACTAGCCTGAGGCGGTAGGGTAAAATATCACACCAAAACCACCCACCCCCCCAAAATCACCAATGGCAACGTGTTGTTAATATAGAAAGTTCACGAAAAGAACAAACAGACTCATAGCATGAGAGGGCCTCAGTTCTTACTTAAAGCCTGACTTGATGTATCAGAAAGATCAGCGGTGGAAAAGTTGTGCTCACTGCATTCTAACAGAGACGATATCCTAACATGATACAAGTCCCAGGAAAGGACAGGTGGTGGGAATCCCTTGCCCCGTCCTTCCACATTCCCTGAAAGGAGAAAGATAAAGAGAAAAATAGACACTTGGAAATGAATTACTATGGAAAAAACTTGGGCAGAGAGGAAGTCATGGAAAGAAAGAGAGAGAGAGAAAGAAAGAAAAAAGGAGAAAGGAAGAAAGAAAAAGGCCATTTGCATCAATGACCAGATGATGCTGAAATAAGTGCTTTCTGGGTCATTGGCAGCTTCTGTGTCTAGTGGAGACTGAATCTTGACCAAGCACCTGCCACGTGTAAGTCTCTGTGCTTAGTGCTTTGAGTAAACAGGCACGTGTATCCCTTACAGATCATAGTATCTAATAGTCGAGACAAGATGCAAAATAAATGAAGTCGCAATGAAATGTGATAATTGTGCTAAATCACTTATACTAACAGTGTTATGGAAGCACAGAATGGTGGGGGGGGGGAGGATAGATTCCTGTTGGGGGAATTTGGAGGATTTGGCATAGATCACTGGGGCAAAGAATATCAAGCAGAACAGTAAAAATTAAGGCACAGCAATGGGAAGTTAAAGAAAATGTTTAAATGAAACCAGTCGTCCAGTTTGGATAGAATGCAGGATGTGAAGGGAGGGAAGTAGAAGATGAGGCTGAGAACACGGGTAGGGAAGAGATGGAGTGAACTCTGGGGTCATCTGTGCTAAGACATGGAACATTCATTCAAGGGAAGGTCTTGGAGAGTCTTGAACAGGCGAGTGACAGGATCAACCCTGTGCCTTAGGAAGATGATCCTGGCAGCAGATCCACAGGGTAGGCCCTCTTCTTTTCCTCCTCAGGGATTACGGGATTGGCTGATCACACGCATCAGAATATAAATGAGTGGGAGGAGCGGCACTAAGGGATAACCACACTTATCTATGAAATGATTGTTTCCCAACATTGGCAGTTTATTATGGGTGATAAATGAGGAGTGATGCTGTTGATAACTGGTTGTGACACTCAAGCACGAGGTGAGAGTTGGTATAGAGTGCCAGTCTACAGCTGCTGACAACAAGAACCAAGGAAGGGTCATGGAAGCCTGTGACGTGAACACTGGCAGGAATACAGCTGTCTTCACCCATTCAGGCTGCCATTACAAAACACTACAGACTGGGGTGCTCACAACCAGACATTTATTTCTCACAGGTCCGGAGGCTAGGGAGTCTAAGACCAAGGCGCCAGCAGATCTGGTGTCTGGTGAGAGCCCCCATCCAGGTACATAGATGCCTGAGTTCTCCCTGTGTCCTCACATGGTGGGAGGGGCAAGGGAGCAGTCTGGGAGCTTTTCCATAAGGGCACTAATCTCATCCATGAGGGCTCCACCTTCATGACCTAATCATCTACCAAAGGACCCATCTTCAAATACCATCACTTTGGGGATTAGGTTTCAGCCTATGAATTTGGAGGCAACACTCAGTCTACAGCAATGTCTATAGCATTCGGTCTGCAGTGACGGCTTTGGATGAGGTCGTACCACAAGGGTGAGAAAGTGAAGAGAAGATGGTAAGCGTAGAGCCACAGGGCATGGCTGTGCATGGCACCAGCTTTACAGGTACCAGCTGTGAGTTGCAACCCCTAGATTGATGTCACACACACTCTGCTGCAGCCCTAAATACCCACCCATCTTCACCACTGGGAACTTCACAATAATCCTGGATTCTGAAATCCTAAATAGGTCCTCAGATCACTTGGATATAAAGATATGCTGACGTGTTGTTGCTTTACTTATAAGCAGTCTGACCCGCAGTATGCTTGATCTAGACAGACACTTGTCATATGCTGTCCCTCCGCAGCTCTCGACACAGTGCTCCCCCAGCTTCCTGTTACAGGTTGAATTATATTCTCCAGGGATTCTTATGTTGAAGCCATAATCCCTAGTTCCTCGGAATTTGACCATATTTGGAAATAAGGTTAATGTGGTTATAATTAGTTAAGATGAGGCCATCCTGGAGATAGTGGGCCCTAATCCATTAGGAATGGTGTCCTTACAAAAAGGGGAAATTTGTACACAGACACACACACACAGGAAGAACAATATGTGAAGATGAAGGGAGAGATAGAAGGATATTTCTATAAGCCAAAGAACATCAGATGGCCAGCAAACCACCAGAAGCGAGGGGAGAAGTATGGAATAGATTCTTCCTCACTGCCCTCAAGAGGAACCAATTCTGTTGACATCTTGACTGCAGACTTCCAGTAGCCTCCGGAACCATAAGACAACAAGCTTCGACTGTTTAAGCCACTCGGTCTGTGATGATCTGTTACAGCAGCCCCAGCAAAGTAACGCACCAACCAAGGGTGCTCCCCAGCCCTGATAAGGTGGCTATCCCTGAGAGGCCTCTCTTCTGCACATGGCGGCAAGCACCATGGGATATATTGTTCCGGTGCCACATTTTCAGAATATAACTAAGGTCTTGATTAGGAAGCAAAGAAGCTAAATACATTTGTGTCTCCAGAATTTTCTCTGGTATCTAAATTTGGGGGGTTAGAAAGTAAAATCCAAGGCCCAGAGCTGAACTACTCTCACTACAAGGTTGGACACCGAGCCAACAGCTTGAGAGGTGGTCCCTGGGAGCCCCTGCTCCTGCCCGCCAGTGATTCTTTGCCCATTAACCTCACGTGTTAAGTGACTGATGCCAAGCCCCCACTGCCTTCCATTTGCTCGATTCTTTAGCAGAGGGAAGAGCCTTGGTGTCACTGGGTCCTCTCTTTGAAATAGTTTCCCGTGTGAGTTTTTTCCCCAGTGCGACCTGACTCTTCTCGTCACACTGAAGTACCCTTTCATGTCTTATTTTATTGGGCCTCACAGCGTATTGCAAGCACTTGAGGGCAGGGGTTCCACTTTGATCTCTTCTCTAAAGCTCCAGTACACTGAACATAGAATTTATTTAATAGTAACCGTAAAAGGCCTTTGAAAGTAATCCTTGTAAATGGCCTTGTGACTTTTGTGATATTGAACTTGCGAAGGAATATGCGCTTGAGGTTTTTTTTTAATATATTGAGGGGAAATGCTTCTAAGAGTCTGAAGGGGTTGCCTGTAATCCAAAGAGGTTACTCAATGGAGGGGAAAATGCCTGGAGAAAACACACGGGCACAGTCTTCCATGAGGTGGCATCAGCACTAAATAAAAAAGGAAATGAGTGCTTGGGTAAACTGCTCTGGATTAGAATTGTTTGCAAGATGCACTGTCAGCTTTGGTTCAATATCACAAATCATTTCTCCTCTTCTCATGATTACAGAGCCACAACAGAGAAGAGATTTGAGTACATTTTAGTGTAGATCAGAATTCCCACCGTCAGCACTAAAAAAATTGGCATTTTGTGCAGGATAAATCTTTGTTGTGGAGGGCTTCCGGTCTGTGCATTGTAGGATGTTTAACGGCATCCCTGGCCTCTGCCCACTGGATGCCAATAGCATCCTGTCCTCCAAGTTGTGACAGTCGAAAATATCTCGCAACTTGACGAAATATCCTGAGAGGCAAAATCACTCCCTGTTGAGAACCACCAATCTAAATGAGGGGAGAAATGTGCTTCCAACACGTTGATTTTTGGATTCCTCCTGGGAAGGAATGAGGACACATCATGGTTGGTTTTTAGTTACCAAGAGCAAGGTACCTGGCTGAAATATTTCCCGGGAGACAGAAGCCCAGAACACCCTCATGCCTGTCCGTGGTTTCTTATTATGTCTTGTCCCTGGTTTACTGACAGTCATTAAAATATGAGCCCTGTGACCCAGTTGGTTAAGTGTCCAACTCTTGATTTCGGCGCCGGTCATGATATCATGGTTCAGTTTGTGAGTTCGAACCCCGTGTTGGGTTCCTCACTGACAGTATGGAGCCTGCTTAGGATTCTTTCTCTCCCCCTCTTTGCCCCTCCCCTGCTCGTGGTCTCAGTCTCTCTCTCAAAATAAATTTAAAAATTAAAAAAAAAAAACACTTAAAAGCCCTGTAGAATTAATAATCAAGTTCACAAAAGCTTCTGGAAAATTCTAGCGTCATCCACACTAAACTCACATATCTAATCTTACCCACTTGGGAAATAAAGTTAGGTCACATCCCATTTGAGATTTATGTTACAGACTCCCATCCTGCTTGTGGCCTGAATGTCTTTCTTTCCTCTTGGAGCTTCTTTCCTGAGGGTCCTCTAGGAACCTAGGGCACCTACACAGTTTAGTGTGTTTATCTAGTTTATTATTTCCTCCAGGAGAAGAAACCAGATCTCTGGCTGTTGTTGCTTTACAGTCCCTGCCTACTGCTCTGCCCGGCTAGGGTCCTTCTTGACATGGGCGGAGGACAAACCTCTCTCCCTTAGTGTTGCACCCACCTCTGGTCCCTCTCGCCCCCTTGGGCCTGTTTTCTCAAGATGACAGAACTTTAGGTAAACAGGGCCCTCAACTCACACTCGCAAACACAGACATCCTCCCGTGCCCCCACCACGGGGCTTGAATGGCTGCTCTAGCCGTGGCCTGTGCCCACACCATGCTCCTCCCTTTGTGAGGAGGAAGGCCGCCCTTCTCTTGCTCCAAGGGTGGCCCTGGTTCCTCTTGGTGCCTGGGGGGTGTGCCTGGTACTCTGGGGCGCTCCTGTGGAGATAGCACGTTCAGTATCTGTAACTGCCACTGTTTCTCATCTACCATAGCACTGCAGAGAAGGCAGGGGCCCTCAGATACCAGTGCTGGCTGGGTGCACTGGCTGGGCTTCACGAGGCTGCAGGCAGCTCAGCACTGCCATCGTTCCTGTTCACCCGCAGGATGACTCAGTTCTCAGAACGCCCCACTGGAGACTCCCCAGTGAGCCGCTGCAAAGGTAAAACAGTCTGATATTGGTATAGTCGGCAAGCTCTGGGTTATTGAGTCTTGTTAAACCCTTTGTTCATTTATTAAGTCAGTCCGCCAGCCTTGTTTGAACACCCACCCTGTGTTGGGCCCTGATCTCACTGTGAATAGGACTGGCAAGAGCTGGTACCCTCACGGGGGGGACAAGCCATAAATGAAGAAGATGATTTTGGATTGTGATATGTGCCTGAAGGAAATTGACGAGGTAGAGTATGGAGTGTGATGGAGAGGGTGTAACTACTTCAGATACAGGCGTCAGGGAATCACCTCTAAAGAGGTGATAGTTGGTTTCAGAACTGAAGGAGTGTAAGTTCCCAGCCATGCAAGGAGCTGGGGAAGAATTCCAAGTACAGGGAACAGCTTAGGCTAAGGTCCTGACCGATAACTAATCTTGGCCAGTTTGAGAACATTACAGGGACCAGGGAGTGAGAGGAGGAGTGCCATGAGATGGGCCTGGAGAGGTGGGCAGGGGTCTGGTCTTGGAGGGCTTTGCAAGCCAAAGAAAAGAGTCTGCATTTAAGTTCAGAAAAGCCATTGAAGGGATTTAAGCAGGGAATGGCATGGTCTGTCTGACACTTTGAAAAGACCATACTCTGGCCGCTTTGTGGAGAGCGTAGTATAGGAGGAAGGAAGGGCTGGAAGCAGAGAGGCTGTTGGCAGATTATTATGGGCCAGGCTAGAGATGCTGGATGCATGGATTAAGGTGATGGGCACAGAGTTGGAGGGAAGTGGATGCATGTGAGGTACATTTTGGGCAGAATCAACAGAGTGTGCTCGTGAATTAGATGTTGGGAGAAGAACACTAAGTGGTTGGATGGTGATGCTCTTTGATGTGATGTGGACTCTGAGGGGAGAATTATATTTGGGAGCGAGAGGAATAAAATGTTCTGTTTGGGACACTCTAAGCTGGGATAATATTAGACACTCTGGGTAAAGGTACCAAGTAGGGAGCAGGATATGTGATTTTGGAGCCATCAACAGGTAGATAAGTTAGAACCACAGGCCTGGGTGAGATCACCTGGGGGACTGAGTGTAGCCAAAGACGAGAAGGGACCCTGCACCAGGGCCCCCGGCCCCCCCTCCCCGACATGAACGGTCAGATGGAGAAGTCACACCAGGAAAGCAAACTAAGAAGGAACTGTTGTGGAGGGAAGAGGAAACCCAGGAGACTCTGGGGTCTTGGGAACAAAGAGGTGAGTGTTTAAAGACGGAAAGAAAGATCAAATGCAACCAGTGCTTCCGAGAGGGAAGGAGGGATGAAGGAAGGCATGGAAACATGGGTTGTACATCTGATACTGCTACAGCACATGCAGGATTTCTTACGCGTCTGCCTCCCGTTTGAAACAGCCTCCCTTTTGAAATTCTGGGGCGCCTGGGTGGCTCAGTCAGTTAAGCGTCTGACTCTTGATTTTGGGTCAGGTCATGATATCATGGTTCATGAGATCGAGCCCTGGGTCGGGCTCTGCTCTGTTGGGATTCTCTCTCCCTCTCTGCCCCTCCCCCATGCTTTCTCTTTCTCTCTCTCTCTCTCTCTCTCTCTCTCTCTCTCCCCCTCTCTCTCCCTCTCTCTCTCTCTCCCTCTCTCTCCCTCTCTCTCCCTCTCTCTCTCTCTCCCTCTCTCTCCCTCTCCCTCTCCCTTGCTCTCAAAATAAATAAAATTTAAAATAAAAATTTAAAAAAAGCAATAGTATATCCCTGAATTAAGTATTCAGGTTAGTTCTACTCGGTGAACTGTGTAAGGGATTTTGCTATTTGACTCAAAGTATGGAAACGTAAAAGATATATTCATTTATTTCACTAACATTTATCTAAAGCCCATTATATGCCAGCCCCCAGAGATACAGTGGGAAAAAACGGACATGGCCCATTTCCATAGTCTGTGAGATGCTGTGGGAGGCAGAATAATGATCCCTCAAAGATGGCCATATTCTAATCCCCAAATCTGTGAATATGTTACCCCACATGGCAAAATGAAGTTTGCAGAAGTGTATAAATTATATATCTTGAAGCAGAAAGAGTATCCTAGATGATCTGGGTGGGCTCAATTTAACCATAATGTTCCTTACAGGAGGGAGGCAAGAGGGTCAAAGGCAGAGAAGGAAATGTGAGGACAGAAGCAAGAGTGAAATGGGGCCACGAGCCAAAGAATGCAAGCAGCTTCTAGAAGCTAGAAAAGACAAGGAAATGATTCTGCCCTAGAGCCTCCAGAAGGAATGCAGCCCTGCCAGCCAATTTTAGACTTTCAACCGTCGGAAGTGCACGATAATAAATCTGTGTTGTCCTAAGCCACGAAGTTTTGGTAATTGGTTATTGCAGCAAGAGAAGACTAGTACAGATGCTAATCGTATTAGTACAGAAATAAAGTGAGTGCTTACTGATTGTGATACATGCTATGAAGGAAAGGAAAAGATGTGACAAGAAGTTTCAACACTGGAACTGATTTTGATTAAGGAATCAGCAAGTCCTCTCTGAGGAGTGACCCCAGCTGGGAGCAGAAGGATGAGGAGGAGTTGGGCAGACCACGAGGGGGCAGCACATGTGGTAACAGGGGAGGCAGGAGCTCGGGGGATTCAGGGAAGAGACAGGCAGGGTAATGAGGGTAGAGAGACCAGGGCAGTGAGTGAATTACTGGACATCCAGTTAAGCTTGAACTTCAGCTAGGCAATATATTATTTTTAGTATAAGTATATCCTATCTGTGTTTTATCTGACAGCAGGCATGAGGGAAACGAGATGTAGAGGTCAGATCACACAGGGCACTGCTGAAGAGCTTGAATAAAGCTCAATTTTATTTTTCAGGGAAAAAACGCTTTGTGTGCACTTTTCTTAAGTTTATTTATTTGTTTTGAGAGAGATAAGAGACAGAGCGAGTGGGGAAGGGGCAGAGGCAGAGGGAGAGAGAGAGAGAATCCCAAGCAGGCTCCGTGCTGCCAGTGCAGAGCTGGATGCGGGGCTTGAACCTATGAACCCACGAGAACGTGACCTGAGCTGAAACCAAGAGTCGGACGCTTAACCGACTGACCTATTCAGGCGCCCTTGTGTGCACTTTCTGAAAGCTCATGTTAACCCCCACGTATCAAAGAAAGGTGCATGAACCACCCACATTTATACTTTTAAGTTGAAAAATTAAGAAAGGGAGGAGGATTATTGTTCCAGGGAGAGGCTGAACTGGAAGAAAAATGGCAGGGGCCCCACTGGTCCCTCCAGCTTTCATTGTAGACAACTCTGGTCACCCTCCTTTCTACTGAGCCCGGCTGCGGTCTCAAAGTCCCCCTCAAATTTGTTCTTTGTGCCACCACCACTCATTTGGTGCAAGTGGCATCCATGCTGAAACCCACTGTATTTCATGGAGTCTAAGGTTTTTAAGGTGCTCCAATATTTGGTATAGGTCTTAGAAGATAATGACATGTTATTTTCTTCTTTTAATCATGTCCATTTCTTTATTCTTTGCTTCTTCTTTTCCCCTTTTTGAATTTAAACTTTAGGTAGTTAACATACAGTGCAATTGGCTTTAGAGTAGAATTCAGTGATTCATCACTTACATACAATACCCATGCTCTTCATAACAAGTGCTCTCCTTAGTACCCATCACCCATCTAGCCCCTCTCCCACCCACCTCCCTCTGTCAACCCTCAGCTTGTTGTCTATCGTTAAGAGTCTCTTGTGGCTTGTTTCCTATATGTTCATCTATTTTGTTTCTTAAGTTCCACGAGTGAAATATTATGGTATTTGTCTTTCTGTGGTTGACTTATTTCACTTAGCATAATATAGTCCAGCTCCATCCATGTCATTGCAAATGGCAAGATTTCCTTCTTTTTGACGGCTGAGGAATATTCCACTGTGTATATGTACTACATCTTCTTTTTCCATTCATCAGTCCATGGACATTTGTGCTCTCTCCATACTTTGGCTATTGTTGATATTGCTGCTATAATCATTGAGGTGCACATACCCCTTCAAATCAATATTTTTGTATCCTTTGGGCAAATACCTAATAGTTCAATTGCTGAATCCTAGGGTAGGTCTATTTTCAGTTTTTTGAGGAGCCTCCATACTGTTTTCCAGAGTGGCTACACCAGTTTGCATGCCTACCAACAGTGCAATAGGGTTCCCCTTTCTCCACATCCTCACCAACGCCTGCTGTTTCTTGTATTATTAATTTTAGCCATTCTGACAGGTCTGAGATGGTATCTTATTGTGGTTTTGATTTGTATTTCCCTGATGAGGAGTGATGTTGAGCATCTTTTCATGTGTCTGTTAGCCATCTGGATGTCTTCTTTGGAAAAGTGTCTGTTCATGTTTTCTGCTCATTTCTTAACTGGGTTATTTGTGGGATTGTTTTTGGGTGTTGAGTCTAATAAGTTCTTTATATATTTTGGATACTAAGTCTCTATCTTTTATCAGATATTTCATTTTCAAATATCTTCTCCCATCTCATAGGCTGCCTTTTAGTTTTGTTGATTGTTTCCTTCACTGTGCAGAAGCTTTTTATCTAGTTCATTTTTGCTTTTGTTTCCCTTGCCTTCAGCGATGTGTCTAGTGAGAAGTTGCTCTGGCCAAGGTCAAAGAGGTTGCTGCCTGTATTCTCCTTTAGGATTTTGATGGTTTCCTGTCTCACATTTAGGTCTTTCATCCATTTTGAATTTATTTTTGTGTATGGTGTAAGAAAGTGGTCCAGTTTCATTCTTCTGCATGTTGCTGTCCAGTTTTCCCAACACCATTTGTTGAAGAGACTTTTTTTCATCAGATATTTTCTGCTTTATCAAAGATGAGTTGACCGTATAGTTGTGGGTCCATTTCTGGGTTTTCTATTCTGTTCCATTGATCTAAGTGTCTGTTTTTGTACCAGTACCATACTGCCTTGATGACTACAGCTTTGTAATATAGTTTAAAATCCAGAATCATGATGCTTCCAGTTTTGTTTTCCTTTTTCAAGATTGCTTTGGCTTTTTGGGATCCTTTGTGGTCCATACAAATTTTAGGATTGTTTGTTCTAGCTCTGTGAAAAATGCTGGTGGATTTTGATATAGATTGCATTAAATGTGTAGGTTGCTTTGGGTAGTATAGACATTTTAACAATGTTTGTTCTTCCAGTCTGTGAACATTATTTTCTTATTGTTTTGAATTCTTATTTTATATTTGTTGAAGAGCTCTCTTGGGCTAATTTAGACATAAAACATTAGCATCGATCTCTCAAACATATGAAAACTTAAATGCCTGAATTGTTCAAATCACTCATCAATTCTGTTTTTGAAGTCCATATTTTCTATGCTGTACCATCAAGAGTGATGGGGATATATCATTTTTCCCTCCATTATTGTCTCCAAAATTTTCTTCCAAGATGTTAACACCACATAAGATAGGCTGTTGGCATTTTTTTTCCAGAAGGTGCCAGTGGAAGGTTTTGAAACAACAGCCAGGATTCCTTTTCCTCCTCAGATAGTCCTTAAATGGTTTATTGATTGAAACATGAAGAGGTTGGTGTTGTTCCCTCACGCCACCAGGAATTACAATAAAGTTTATACATTCAAAGACAATGTCAATGACACCACAGCTGCCAATGGCTACCAGTGATTGTATGATGTCATTAGCTCTATGACAAATCTGATTTCAGAGGTGTTAGACCTGAGACATCTGCATCTTATGAAACATGGTAATCATTATTACTAGGATGAGCTTTAATATTCCAAGCTACTGTAATCTTCTGGAAAAATGAAATTATCAGCTAAGCACAAGTTAATTGGTTGTTTATATGAAATCATGCTCAAAGGAGTGTCTTTTTCCTTAGCACCCAGGGGCCAGTGCAGAAACTTTTATCAACAGTAGTGGGGGTTGAGCATGGAAAGAAATGGTGGTTGAAACCAAGGTTAGTTAGGAGTTCATCTAAATAAGGTTGGAAATCACCTCTTGATTTCACCTTAGAAAGTGACCTCATTGCTATTTCACTTATCAGTGGGCAAGTATGGGATAAACTAGTAAAATGAAGTAAGGCAATTAAAGTCTAATGAAGCTCTAAGATCAAGCATCCCAAATAGGCAGAAAGTCCAGCAAGAGAGACTGTGTTTGTGTTAACACAATGATTATTTGTGTTTATAGATTAGAATTAATTATGTAATCCTCACTGTCGTGTCCAAATAAAACAATCTATAATAATTTCCAATGACTTTTAGTAAAACAGGGGATCATAAGCCTAGACATTACTTACACCCACCACTTTTAAGACTGCAGTGTTCCTCAGTTAATCTAGACAGATGAAAACTGCTTTATCTTCATAAAAATGTCCATGTCCTCTATAAAAAAACCAAAGAGTTCATAAATTGTGACATATTAATATGTAGTGTCTTGTTCTATGTGATAGCTACAGTATTAAAATTTTGTAGGTGATCTTTTCTTTTTTATAAATCAAATATTTTTTTATTTGTACCACAGAATGTTGACATTTAAAAGAACAATGGGATGAATCATTTTCTCGTAATTCCTAGTTCATTCATTTTGTGAGTTTGAAGGCTTAAGTATGGAATTTTCTTGAAATAGGTCACAACTACAACTGACTAGTTACAAACCTTCAGCAAGAAAATGTGTCTACGTTTCCTCCTATTAGTTCTTTTGAAGAGTATTTTTTGCTTTATTGCTGATTTTTGCTGTCTATGGCCATCCAGTCCAACACACTTACTCAAAAGATGAGGACACTGAAGCCCAGAGAGATTAGGCTTACCTGGTGGTTCAGGTCCCTGGCATCTTATTCCAGGATTATTTCTGATGACACTTATAAAATGTTCACTGAAACTGAGAGATGGTATTGTTTATCACCACCTTATTTTAAAAACCGTCTCTATTTTTTTAATGTTTATTTATTATTGCAAAAGATGGTGCAAGTGGGGGAGTGGCAGAGGGAGAGGGTGAGGGAGGACCCGACGTAGGCTTTTCGCTGACAGCAGCGAGACCTCTGTGGGGCTTGAACCCACGAACTGTGAGATCATGACCTGAGCCAAAGTCACATGTTCAACTGACTGAGCCACCCAGGCACCCCTAAAACTAGAGATGGTTTTTTAGGGGCACCTGGGTAGCTCAGTGAGTTAAGTGTCTGACACTTCATTTTGGCTCAGGTCGTGATCTCACGGTTTGTGAGTTTGAGCCCCACATCGTGCTCAATACCAACAGCACAGAGCCTGCTTGGGATTCTCTCTCTCTCTCCCTCTCTCTCTCTGGAGAGAGAAATAAATAAACTTAAAAAAAATCTTTATTTTTAAATTTAGCATGTCCACGATCATCTTTTCTCTGAGTAAATAATACGCAACAGGAGCTTCTGATATTGAACAGAAAAAGGCTTAGATTGTATAGCTAATTACCTCTGCTTCCTTTCTAAGCCTAGTTTTTGTTCACAGGACATCTGTTTCTTTAGAACACTGTATTGATTTTCACTTTTGTAATAATGCCTTCAAGCAAGAAAAATGAATTTTTAAAAAGACTAAAAGCCATTATGTTTGTGTGTGCAGTCAGACCCATTAACCAATTAATTCATGGCTCATGTAAACTTTTATTTTCTCTTACTTCATAAATTCCACAGTATACCACCTGTCTGGCTCCAGTCAGGTCTATGTGAGTTCTACTTTTACGTTAATATCATTTGTAAACCTTCACCTGATTCCTTTTGAGTCTCAAGTGGTTCTTTTTACAGATCAAACACAAAAATATTTATCTTTTCTAGGTAATATTTTGATAGAGATAATATATGTGAACAAACATGGGAAATATGTTATCCAAAATATGTGGGGCACCTGGGTGGCTCAGTCGGTTAAGCATCCAACACTTAACTGACTGAGCCACCCAGGCGCCCCTCAATGATTTATTATGAGATGTGCGTTGTTATAGTTTTATAAGGAAGGGGTTGTAGTGAATGGAGAAGACAGAAGAATTTTAATATAGAAGAAAGGGCTGGTCTTTGGCAGCTTTGAGGAAAGGTTTGCTTTTTCAAGCTGGACTTAAGATGATATCTCACATATTCATGATGTTGATGGGTACCATGAGCTAAACAGGGTTTCTTAAGGGTCTTCTGGATAGATTATCCTGTTTTCCCTGCATTACTCCAGGACATCTGGGAGGCCATGTTTTCTAAGGCAGGAGGTTTGCTGGTAGAAATAGTAATCGTCATGTGTACTTGTAGATTCATGATGAGTACACCTAGCAGTCTAGTAGATTTAGACCATTGTCATTTATGCAATAAATTGAAATCAGTACCTTGACCTGCATTTCTTTTTTTTAAATTAAATTTATTTTTTTTTAATTTACATCCAAGTTAGTTAACATATAGTGCAACAATGATTTCAGGAGTAGATTCCTTAATGCCTCTTACCCATTTAGCGCATCCCCCCTCCCACAACCCCTCCAGTAACCCTCTGTTTGTTCTCCATATTTAAGAGGCTCTTATGTTTTGTCCCCCTCCCTGTTTTTATATTATTTTTGCTTCCATTTCCTTCCATTTCATCTGTTTTGTATCTTAAATTCCTCATGTGAGTGAAGCCATATGATATTTGTCTTTCTCTACTAATTTTGCTTAGAATAATACCCTCTAGTTCTTTCCATGTAGCTGCAAATGGCAAGATTTCATTGTTTTTGATTGCCGAGTAATACTCCATTGTATATGTATACCACATCGTCTTTATCCATTCATCCATCGATGGACATTTGGGCTCTTTCCATACTTTGGCTATCGTTGATAGTGCTGCTATAAACATTGGGGTGCACGTGCCCCTTCAAAACAACACAACTGTATCCTTTGGATAAATACCTAATACTTATTGCTGGATCATGGGGTAGTTCTATTTTAGTTTTTTGAGGAACATCCATACTGTTTTCCAGAGTGGCTGCTCCAGTTTGCATTTCCACCAGCAGTGCAAAAGAGATCCTCTTTCTCCGCATCCTTGCCAACATCTGTTGTTGCCTGAGTTGTTAATGTTAGCCATTCTGACAGGTGTAAGGTGGTATCTCATTGTGGTTTTGATTTGTATTTCCATGATGATGAGTGATGTTGAGCATTTTTTCATGTGTCGGTTGGCCATCTGGATGTCTTCTTTGGAGAAGTGTCTATTCATGTCTTTTGCCCATTTCTTCACTGGATTATTTGTTTCTTGGGTGTTGAGTTTGATAAGTTCTTTTATCTGATATGTTGTTTGCAAATATCTTCTCCCATTCCGTCAGTTGCCTTTCAGTTTTGCTGATTGTTTCCTTCGCTGTTCAGAAGCTTTTTATTTTGATGAGGTCCCAGTAGTTCATTCTTGCTTTTGTTTCCCTTGCCTCCAGAGACGTGTTGAGTAAGAAGTTGCTGTGGCCAAGGTCAAAGAGGTTTTGCCTGCCCTTCTCCTCGAGGATTTTGATGGCTTCCTGTCTTACACTGAGGTCTTTCATCCATTTTGAGTTTATTTTTGTGTATGGTGTAAGAGAGTGGTCCAGATCCATTCTTCTGCATGCCACTGTCCAGTTTTCCCAGCACCGCTTGCTGAAGAGACTGTCTTTCTTCCATTGGATATTCGTTCCTGCTTTGTCAAAGAGTAGCTGGCCATATGTTTGTGAGTCCATTCCTGGGTTCTCTATTCTGTTCCATTGACCTGAGTGTCTGTTTTTGTGCCAGTACCATGCTGTCCTGATGATTACAGCTTTGTAGTATAGCTTGAAGTCTGGGATTGTGATGCCTCCTGCTTTGGTTTTCTTTTTCAAGATTCCTTTGACAATGTGGGGTCTTTTCTGGTTCCATGCAAATTTTAGGATTGTTTGTTCTAGCTCTGTGAAGAATGCTGGAGTTATTTTGGTAGGGATTACATTGAATATGTAGATTGCTTTTGGTAGTATCGGCATTTTAACAATATTTGTTCTTCCTATCCAGGAGCATGGAATATTTTTCCCTTTTTTTGTGTGTCTTCTTCAATCTCTTTCATAAGCTTTCTATAGTTTTCGGTGTACAGATTTTTCACCTCTTTGGTTAGGTTTATTCCTAGGTATTTCATGGTTTTTGGTGCAGTTGTAAGTGGGATTGATTCCTTGATTTCTCTTTCTGTCGCTTCATTGTTGGTGTGTAGGAATGCAACCAATTTCTGTGCATTGATTTTATATCCTGCCACTTTGCTGAATTCATGAATCAGTTCTAGCAGTTTTTTGGTGGGATCTTTTGGGTTTTCCATATAGAGTATCATGTCATCTGCGAAGAGTGAAAGTTTGACCTCTTCCTGGTCGATTTGGATGCCTTTTATTTCTTTGTGTTGTCTGATTGCTGAGGCTAAGACTTCCAAAACTATGTTGAATAACAGTGGCGAGAGTGGACATCCCTGTCGTGTTCCTGACTTTAGGGGGAAAGCTCTCAGTTTTTCCCCATTGAGGATGATATTAGCATTGGATCTTCACATATGGCTTTTATGATCTTGAGATATGCTCCTTCTATCCCTACTTTCTTGAGGGTTTTTATCAAGAAAGGATGCTGTATTTTGTTAAATGCTTTCTCTGATCTATTGAGAGGATCATATGGTTCTTGTCCTTTCTTTTATTGATGTGATGTATCACGTTAATTGTTTTTCAGATATTGAACCAGCCCTGCATCCCAGGTATAAATCCCACTTGCTCGTGGTGAATAATTTTTTTAATGTATTGTTGGATCTGGTTGGCTTAAATCTTGTTGAGGATTTTTGCATCCATATTTATCAGGGAAATTGGTCTGTAGTTCTCCTTTTTAGTGGAGTCTTTGCTTTTGGAATCAAGGTAATGCTGGCTTCATAGAAAGAGTTTGAAAGTTTTCCTTCCATTTCTATTTTTTGGAACAGCTTCAAGATAATAGGTGTTAACTCTTCCTTAAATGTTTGGTAGAATTCCTCTGGAAAGCCATCTGGCCCTGGACTCTTGTTTTTTGGCAGATTTTTGATTACTAATTTGATTTCCTTACTGTTTATGGGTCTGTGCAAATTTTCTATTTCTTCCTGTTTCAGTTTTGGTAGTGTATATGTTTCTAGAAATTTGTCCATTTCTTCCAGATTGCCCATTTTATTGGCGTATAATGGCTCATAATATTCTCTTATTATTGTTTTTATTTCTGCTGTATTGGTTGTCATCTCTCCTCTTTCATTTTTTATTTTATTTATTTAGGTCCTTTCCTTTTTCTTTTTGATCAAACTGGCTAGTGGTTTATCAATTTTGTTAATTCTTTCAAAGAACCAGCTTTTGGTTTCATTGATCTGTTCTACTGATTTTTTTTTTTTTTGGTTTTGATAGCATTGATTTCTGCTCTAGTCTTTATTATTTCCTGTCTTCTGCTGGTTTTTAGGTTTAATTTGCTGTTCTTTTTCCAGCTCTTTAAGGTGTAAGGTTAGGTTGTGTATCTGAGACCTTTCTTTCTTCTTCAGGAAGGCCTGGATTGCTATATACTTCCCTCTTATGACTACCTTTGCTGTGTCCCAGAGGTTTGGGGCTGTGGTGTTATCATTTTCATTGACTTCCATGTTCTTTTTAATTTCCTCTTTAACTTCTTGGTTAGCCCATTCATTCTTTAATAGGATGTCCTTTGGTCTCCAAGTATTTGATATCTTTCCAAATTTTTTCTTGTGGTTGATTTCAAGTGTCATAGTGTTGTGATCTGAAAATATGCACGGTATGATCTCAATCTTTTTGTATTTGTTGAGGGCTGATTTGTCTTGACCCACATTTCTTAATAAATTACCAGGCCTCTCATCAAGAAGGCAGTAATGTTCCTGGAATTATTTTAATATGGACTTATGAGATCTTCAATATGAGATCATGTTCCAAAGTTTTGTCTGACACTAATGAAACATATAAATATGTCCTTTATTTGACTTATGTTTTGGTGCACAATAAATTAAGCATAATCATGAACCAATATGAAATTTTATAGATCCAAACTAATCTCAAACAGAAAATACAGTATTGACATGGCATGGGAAGATAGAGATTTCTTGATGAATCTTCTGTCTTTTTAATTTATACACATAGATAAAAGAGGGTGAGAAATGGTTTCACAAGAGAAAAAGAAGTGGGATAGTTTCTTCACTAATGAAGCAGGATACATTTGGGGCAAGAAATAGGCAATATGGCAATTTGGGGGCATCTCTCATTATTTCTTGTCAGGTCAAATGCTGTGTAATTGACCTAATCTTCAATGTAGCTCAAGAAGTTTTTTTGCAAATTGTTTTCTAAGTGCTGGCAGTGGGTGATGAGGTCAGCTGTTAATAACTTCCTTTGTTTAGGGTGATTGAAATGGGCATGACTCCTTAATTTACAAGTGACAGATCCTTAACTCAAACTGGGTTCAGAAAACAAAACAAAACAAAAAATAATAAAACAAGGGGTGCCTGGGCAGCTCATTCAGTTAAGCAACGGACTCTTGGATTCTGCTCAGGTCATGATCTCACGGTTCGTGAGATCTAGCCCCGCATTGGGCTCTACCAGTACAGAGCCTGCTTGGGATTCTCTAATTCTCGCTCTCTGCCCCTCCCCCACTCATGCCCTCTCCTCTCTCAAAATAAATACATAAACTTTAAAAAGAAACAAACAAAAAACCAGAATTTACTGTCTTGTGAAACTGAAAAGTCCAGGGGATGTATCGAGTTCAGGTGAGGCCTGATACGAGTGCCAAAACCATGATGACCCTGTCTCTCTCCATTTTCTTTTGAGGCAATGATGATCCCAATAACTCTAGGATTTCATTTTACCAATACACGTTATCTCAACAATGAAAAAGCACTCTTCCATACGATTCTGGTGAGAGTCCTGGAGCTGGCCCTCACTGCTTTGAGTCTTTTGTAGCCAAGTTATGGAATAGGCTGATTGACCAGCACAGGGTCATGTGTCCATCCCTGACTCAGGGGCATCTGGGGAGGAGGGGTCCAGGTTCACCTAAACAATAGATCTAGAGTGGAATGGGGGTGGTTCCTCATAGGAAAATCCTAGGCGCTTATCGTGAAGAAGTGGTTTGGGGCAGGCAAGAGTAATGTGTGTTCCCTCCAGCCTTTCTCTGCCGTAGCCTTTCTCAAGACAGAAAGGCTGGCTCTTGCTTTAGTCCCACTTGACTCTAAAACACCAAACTAGCTGATTTCATGCCCTAGTCTCCTCAGGAAATGTTTGTAATAATGTTCGTGTAAAATTCTATTAAAACAGTAATTTAGAATATGTAGAACAGTAGAGTCTAATGGTGATAATTCCTTTTAGAGGTGACTTTTAGCACCTCCATCAATTAGTTTGGAAGATTGAGCCTCCTTTTTAGTATGGTAGTCCTGGCTGGAAGCTTCCTCGGGAGGATCTCATTTCATATATTCATATATTTGCATGTGTTTCCATGTAATATGCATAAGACTTCAGGCTTTTTTTGTAAATTAAATTTCTATTATACCAGTTAAGGTCAGAATTTTTAGTTTCTTGTCTCTTCACTTCTTACCACCTACCTACTATCTATGACTGAATATTAGAAGCCTATAGCCAGAGACTGAGCATGAGGTGCAGTATTTCTACATTCTTTTGTCTTTCATTTCTGCTATTTGTCCAATGATCTCCAGAGCCTTTGAGAGTAGTGTATGGGGAGTATGACCTGCATGGTTCCATAACTTAAACATATTTATCACATCTCCTTCCTTAGCGTGTGGTGATATAACATCAAGAAAAGGAAATGTTCATTTTTTTTCTCTATGTCAATATCAATAGTGTCTGAAAATCATACCCTCATATCCTATTGACTTAGCTGAATGGAACCATAGGACAACAATAGGGTTGTTTGAGGATTAAATAAGGTAAGGACCTAATAGAATCATTAGAGCTTAAGAGCCTGTCTTAGCTTACATTCCTCTTCATCACCTGTATGAACTTAGGCTGGTTCATTCACCTGCATATGTGCTTGAGTTTCCTTCTCTGTAAAATGGGCTAATAATAGTACTTAGGAATATGATGGAATCTTCATAGGAATCTTCATAGGAATATGATGTAAACTAACAAGAGCCGATGTATATCAAACAATTCAAAGAGTTCCAAGAAATTGCCTCTCTCACACAAACTGGCTGATTATGATGTCCCTCCCCATCTCTCAGTTCCTGGGTTTCCCAAACCCCATTCTTCTGTGGTCATGTCACCTCTCTTGGGAGTCATCTTGGACAGGAGCTCTTCTAAGACCAGCAGGCCGGCTCCCTCGATGGTCCCCAGCATATGGACATACCGATTAGCCCAGTCATTGGAAGAAGGGCTACTTGCTCCCAGTGCTGCTCTTTATACACCGTTGTCACACAGGGACATCTCCAGCTACCAAATTCCACCTTTTAACTTCTCTTGGGGAGACTCAGGTTGCAGACCTTATGAACCCCAGACCCCAGTGGACACATGCCAAGTTGCCCCTCCACCCAAAGACAGGAAAAAGCACCCCCCTCCCGCACCTCGAGGTGAGGGGTGCGAGGGGGCCATGGCACAGCATATCAATAACTCTCTCCAGAGAGGTCTCTTTTACAAGTGGGCTTAGGTGATGTGCCCTGACTTTAAGATCAGGGGCATATTTGACAACTTTTATATTGTTTTCTGCCTTCGTGGCCTCATCCAAAACTGAAGGAAGAAGGATTCAATTTTAGGGTGCTACTTTAGCCGTTACTGTTGTCAGCATCCAGAATCCTGTAGAAAAACAGGCACTTGAACTGAAGGTTCATTGACTGGTTTCAGGGTGCCATGACTTACTATTCACTCAAAGCAAGTCACGTGGTTTTTCTAAGCCTTGGTTTTCTCATCTATAAATTGGGATCAATATCCCTTCATCTGCGTAAGAGCCAATGAGATAATATATGCAAAATGCTTTGTAAACCAAAAAAGTACTTTTATATATAATAAAGTGATAAGTTTTTTTCTTAACTAGAGCCTTATAGTTTGTTGTCTAGTTATGTTCTACTCAATAAACATCAGTCTGTGTTTTGTGTTTTGTTGGTAGATAGAATTTTTCTGAGAAAGAAAACATTTCGAATCACTTTGTATAATATAAAAAGAATAAGGAGGGCTCTGTTGGCCTCTGTGATTCATAAAATGTTTCTAATGATGTGAGGTTGCTAGATTTTGCACAGAAGAATACAGAATGCCCAGTTAAATGTGAATCTGACAAATAATAAATAATGTTTGATATAAGTCCATCCCACATATTGTATGGGATTTTATCTGGTAACCCCACTAATAAGTACCAGTGGACTGTGAGCAGAAATCCTACCTAATTTGTCTTTATATTTCCAGATTCTGGCACAATGCCTGGCCCCTAGCAATCGCTTAATACTTGATTCCAGAATAAAACAATATTAGATGATGTACTTGGAAACCTGTTGGCCAGGTGACAAATTACTTTTAGCCACACTTTTGAGCTTTGGGTTTCCTCGTCAGTTAAGCAAAGATAAGTGCCATCCAGATGAATGGAGGTGACATGACATGGGGTATTTGAGCAGTCTTTATAAATTGTGAAAGCAACCTACAGTGCATTACAAACTGCACAAGGAATGCATTGCTGAGAATGGTATTTTCCGGGTGGCCTCAGCAACGAAGAGTAGAAAGTAAGTTTTCAAAATGTTTTGGTAACGTGTTGAGTGTGTAAATCCATTGTACAGAGAACAGTCTCTCTCGGGCTATTTCCATCCCCTACCCTTGCCCCACCCCCTCAGAAGAGCCTTCGCCCAGTGGTTAAGCTTGAATGGGTTTCTACAAGGAATTAAACAGTGCCCAGCTCCTCCTGGTTCTCCTAGCTGCCTGCATGCCCATCGCTGCTCCCCTCATGTCTTGGGCTAATTTGGTGATTGTGAAGCAATCATGAAGGCTCACTGTGGAAGTCCCTGGCAATTTTCTTGAGGCATCTATTAAGAGCATGCAACACCTCCTTCAGCAAATCAACAACAAGATCCTAAACAGGAGCAAAAGCTGTTTGACTTCACCTGGTATAGCCAGGAAGCTCTGAGTTGAGGCTCGATTCTCCCTTGCTGCGCTAACATTTTCACATGCTGTTGAGGAGTGAGTGGTTTCTCAGTGTCATATGTGTTGGTGTAATTACATACACTGGCATAAATTGTTTGATGGAATTTCTCAAACTTATTTAAATTTGTTCTCAGAAATCAAAACAGTTCATTAGCGCCCAAGAATACATTTGTAATTCCTGGAAAATAATTTCTTTTGGCATTTCAAATGCGGCGTATTCAGCCATCATCCTTGAGGCCTTTCTGAATTTCAGTTCACAGATGCTTATTTAGTAAGCATCTGCCTCCTTTACTGGCTCCAGATCCACCTCATCTCTCAATGTTAGAGGCCTGGAGGCTCCGTACTGGTTCCTCTTCGGCTCTGTGTGTTAGTTGACTTCACCCAAACTTGTAGAGATTTAAAAAATCTCCCCGCTGATGATTCTCCAGCTAAGTGTTATCTTCTGAGCAACAGACTGCAATCCAGCAGCCTTTAGGACACCTCCCCCTCCACCTTGGATGTCTCTTAGACTTCTCAAACTAAACACACCTGAAATGGATCACTTAGTCTTCCCATCATCCATCTCCCATATTTGTTCTTTCTCCAGCGTTCGGTAATGTCCATCCGGTTGCAAAAGCCAGAAATATAGGGCTTGTTCTTAATGCTTTCCCTTTCTCATCTTCTACCTTCTACCCCTCTCCTGGCTTGGACTGGATAATCTGTCACCAAATCTTGCCAGGTGTCTCTTTGACCATTCTGGTCAAAGCCACCATGGCTCACCTGAAGTCTCCACTCCATTACAGTCCACTCTCCAGTTATCCCGGTGGTCCTTTTAAACTATTCATAAGGTCAGCTTTCTTCCCTGTTTAAGACCACTGAATAGCTTTAAATTATACTTAGAAAAAAAAATCCATGAAGCTGGCCTTTTCTGCTTTATGTCACACCCATGTATTTCCCACTCATGACAGTACAGCCACCTAGGCATTTTCTGTTTCTCCAATGAACTGTGCTGTACCCTGCCACAGGACATTTGCATATGCTTCCCTTGCTGTGGAATAGCTTATCCTCCACCCAGTTCATTACTTCTTATCATCCAGATCTTTCAGCTCCTATATCACCTCCATAGCATAGAATGTACACTTAGAGCCTTGTCCATATTGTTTAATGATATATCTCCAAAATCTTGCACAGAGCTAGCACATACTAGATACTCAATATGTCTTGCACAATGAATGAAAAAAATAAAAAAAAAAGAATAAATGAATGAACTGTAGATTAGATCTGGTCCCTTTGTTATTGATTCTTGTAACATCATTCCCTTTCTTTTATCCATACTTATCCCAATTTATATTTCCTAGTAAGGTTTATTTGCTCCGTTTAATCTCTTCATCTCGACTTATGGGAACAGGGACCATGTCTAGTTTTGCTTCCCATTTTATTTTCAGGGCCTAGCACATCCCTAGCATGTGACGGGTGCCCACTACCTTGTTGGTTGTGGTTGTCCTGTGAAATTTTGGGTCCTTATCTCACTCAGCAGCTTTTGGCACAGCTGAGCCCACTGTCCCTGAAGCACACCTCCCTTCCCCTACTTCTGGACTCTGGCCCTCCTGCTTTCCCTTTGCTGGTCTCATTTTCCTCACTTTCATAAGTGGGCTTCTTTCCTTCTTTTAGACCCTTAGACATTAGTGTTCCAACTGGGGTGGACTCATCCTGTGGAATACTACTTGGCAATAAGAAGGAACAAACTATTGATACACATGCCAGTGTTGGATGGATCTCTACGGTCTTATGCTATAGGGAGGTTTTGGGTGGGGGGGTGACAAAGCTGTTGCGTATCCTGTGGTGGTGGCTAGACAAATCCATACATGCAATAGGATGCTTGGTGAAAGGTCCACAGGATGTCTCTGTACAATTTTTGCAGCTTCTATTTCGAACCAAAAAGTTTTTTTTAAGGTAGTGTTTTCCAGGGCTCAGCCCGAGGCCTGATTTTCTCTACCTCCTGCAGCTCTCCCTGCAAGTTGTCAGCCCCTCCCATGACTGTAGTCTCTGCACCGATGCTCTCGGCTCATCGAGAGTCCAGTCTTGGCATCCAAGTGCATAGCAACCTGTCAGAACTATCCGTGCTGGTTGTGAGTAAATTGATGCATATGTAGTGGTAATTTCTGCGATCACAAAATGAGAAAATTCAGTTTCTTTTCTGTTTATGGAAACATTTTACTCTTGGAGGTTCTATACAAATTAATCATCTTTCACCAAAGTCAAAATGTTTACCCTGGGGTGCTAGTCTTTCCGTGTGATTTGCCCATGAACTCAACATTTTTCCAGAGATTTTGTTGCCTTTGCTTCCTTCTGGTTGCACTGGAAGTACTATGGAAATACTATGCTTCAGTTACATTTATATATACACATACACACACACACACACACACACACACACATCTTTATTTATTTAAAAAAATTTTAAGTTTATTTATTTTGAGAGAGAGAACAAACAGGGGAGGGGCAGAGAAAGAGGGAGAATCCCCAGCAGGCTCTGTGGGGTCATCACAGAGCCCTATGTGGGACTTGAGCTCAAGAACTGTGAGATCATGACCTGAGATGAAACCAAGAGTCAGACGGTTAACCGACTGAACCACCCAGGCTGCCCCTGCCGCCCCCTCAACCCCCACATCTTTAGAAAGGTAATGCTTTATTAGTTTAGCAACCCTGCTGTACTTTTAGTGGGAAGCAATCTTAATTTTCCCTTTCATTTTTCACAGTTTTGCACTGTGCCTAACAATTGCTTAAGAGAACAATTTTAGTGGAGGTCAAACATGGCTTGAACATGTGGCACATGGTTTCCCAGGGAAACAGCACATCAGCACTTGTGGCTTCTAGCAGCATCTCCAGAACAGCGCCTGGACACCAGCCACAGCAGTGTTTGCTATAGAATAGGAGACTCAACCCACCTCAGAAAAAGCACTGTGGACAAGGCGAACCATTTCAAAAGATGAAGAAACATTCTTCAAGAGTGTTGCCCCTTAGCATCCTACGGTGTTTCTGAATGAAACTCACCTCTCTCAGATGGTAAATGCTATTTTACTGGGCGTTTGTCCTCCGTGTGGCTGGGTTTTATGCTCTTCAGGCTCATTACTATTGTCACTGTGTTTATATTCTCTGTAGAAATCCTTGAGATACAGCTTAAATTACCTATTGCCAACATTCGGGTTTTACTCAAAGAATTGGCAGTTTGGAGATGAAAATTATTTTAGAGAAAATTTGTTAGATTCTGCAAAAGAGGAAAGTTTTAAAAGTTGCTTAGATTTGACTTACTTAGGTATCTGTTTGGTGCTTGAACTCTCCTTGAATTCTAATTACTGCAGTCTCTGTCTTTGACTTCTCTAATATTTCAGTAATTATACTTAGTTGCCATTCTTTTCACAACAGGCATAAGGAAAGTATAGAAAGTAAGACTTCTGTACTAGTGTCTCAGGTTTGAAGAAATAAAGGAATAGGAAAGAAATTGAACAAAATGTTTCTTTTCCTATATGGTTGACTTGAGATCCTTTTCAGCGCAACTGACCTAGGACATTTGTTGTAAGCTTGTGAAGGGGAAAACAACATTAATTGTTTAAGCTGAATCTGTCCGTCCTTTTGACTCATAGACATTAACAAATACTGAATCTTACAGACTCACCATACATTGAATCCTGGTTTGTTTCTTTGTTTGTCTAAGGAAAAAAATTACAATTCTCTCTTTACCAACCCTGCCTGTGTTGGTTTAGACATCAGAGTTTTAAGTACTGTATTGGTAAATTGACAGTGTCTTTATTTAATGAATATTTTACAGTTACTTTTACTAAGAACTGCTTTATAAGTATTGTATCCAAGAATGGATAATATGATCATTTCTGTTATATTACTTCTCCGGTTCATCTGGGAGACTGTGTATTTCATTCATATTTCTGTGATGAATAGCAATAAACATCAAATTAATTAGGCAGAAAGCTCAGCTAAGCCATAGTAAAGTTTTAACTAAAAAATGTTTTTTATTAAAACAAATTTTTAATGTTTTTTTTTAATTTCTTTTTTTACATTTATTTTTGAGAGAGAGAGAGAGAGACAGAGCACAAGTGGAAAAGGGGCAGAGAGAGAAGGAGACACAGAATCCAAACTAGGCCCCAGGCTCTGAGCTGTCAGCACAGAGCCTGATGTGGGGCTCAAACTCACAACCGTGAGATCATGACCTTAGCCCAAGTCGGATGCTCAACTGACTGAGCCATCCTGGTGCCCCTTTAATGTTTATTTTTGAGAGAGAGGGGAGGGGCAGAGAGAGAAGGAGACACAGAATCCGAAGCGGGCTTCAGGCTCTGAGCTCTCAGCACAGAGCCCTACACGGGGCTCCAACCCATGAACTCCGAGATCATGACTTGAGCTGAAGTCGGACACTTAACCGACTGAGCCACCCAGGCGCCCCAAAAATGCCTCTTTTTAAAAAGGCAGTTGAATTATTTCAAGTAGATACAGTTTCATAAACAATTAGCCAGCAAAGTTTTGCTTAGACTTGATCTAAGGAATGTATGCTTCTGCTAGCTAGCATACTCACTGTTGATATTGGATATGAAGATGATGCTTGCAGAGGGCTCTGGCAGGTTTACCGTCCTTCCTCAATCTATTGCACTACTCTCCGTGTATCCACCAGATCCTTCTTCGAGGTCACAAAACTAAACCCCAATCTGGTTTATGTCCGGTTGGTCACAAAATGTAAAATACCCAAATCCCAGATAGTGGACTTTTATGTTCATCCTCAAACAAGCGACAGGGCCTGAAAAGTCTCCCATTACTTCCAATCGGCAAAGCTGGAGAAAAGAGCACACTGTTTTCCAGCTGCTGATTTTACGTACAGAAGCTAGTGTTCTAAAAACCATATGTTGCAGTTGCCTTTGGATGGGCTTGAATTATAATTTGCTCGGTGTTACCATAGACCAGGGAAGAGAAGAGGGAGCATTTGAAGACTGCATTGTCACGTGGTGTATTCTCTTGCCGTTAGCTAGGAAAATCCCACCTTCACTTCCAGGGGATAAAAATCTCAGGTTTTTCTTTCTTTCTTTTAAAATGTTTATTCCTTTTTGAGACAGAGACAGCATAGCAGGGGAGGGGCAGAGAGAGAGGGAGACACAGAATCCGAAGCAGGCTCCAGGCTGAGCTGTCAGCATAGAGCCTGATCAGAGGCTTGAAATCAGGAACCGTGAGATCATGACCTGAGCTGAAGGTGGACACAACCAATGTGAGCCAGCTAGGCACCACTGTTTTTTTTTCTTTCTTTCTTTCTTTCTTTCTTTCTTTCTTTCTTTCTTTCTTTCTTTCTTTCTTTTCTTTTCTTTCTTTCCTTCCTTCCTTCCTTCCTTCCTTCCTTCCTTCCTTCCTTCCTTCCTTCCCTCCCTCCCTCCCTCCCTCCCTCCCTCCCTCCCTCTCTCTCTCTCTCTCTCTCTTTCTTTCTTTCTTTCTTTCTTTCTTTCTTTCTTTCTTTCTTTCTTAATGTTTATTTTTGAGAGAAAGATAGACAAGCAGGGGAGGGGCAGAGAGTGAGGGGTCAGAGGATCTGAAGAGGGTACTGTGCTGTCAGCAGAGAGCCTGATGAGGGGCCCGAACTCGAGAACCGTGAGATCGTGACCTGAGCCGAAGTCAGATGCTTAACTGACTGAGCCACCCAAGTACCCCAAACCTCATATTTTACCTTAAGGTTTTTCAAAAAGAAAAGTCCTCCTCTCCTTTTTAGAATCACTACTCTAATGATGATCAATCTTTACTGTTTGGAATTCCTTCCTTAAATTGTCTTTATGTTAGCCAAAATCTTTACTGTTACATTTTGATTTTCCTTCCTAGAGAGCACATTCAGTTTGAAACTCTACCTCCATTTCTCAATCCACATATGGAATAATTCATATTTGATGATCTCTAAGTTCCATCCAGCTCTTACTGTCCTTTTAGCACTTACACCAACCTACAGAGTGGTGGTTCTTGACCTTTTGGGGGACACAGATTCTGTGTTGAGTAGCCAATTAAAGTCGCAGAACATCTCCCCAGTGATATGTACATACACACAGTTTTTAGATATAATTTCCCAACACGTGGGGAACTCCTGAAACCCTTGGACCCTGGGTAAAGAGCCCCTGATGGAGCACATGCATCTTTTCATGTGTGAGTTCAGAATTAACTGCATTTAGGCATTACTGGTAAAGAATTAAGGCATTACTGATGCCTTATGCGTGACTGGATTCTTTAAATCAAATATACAAAGTTTTCCAACATTTTCCTTTCAAGTCTTGGCCATGTCATCAATCTGTTTTACTCATGTACTAATGTACTAATAATAAACTCTAAATGTTAGATAGAAACACTTAAGGCTAGTTTTAAATCTTCTCTCAGATCCCACCTGACATGATTTTATTACTGAAATGCAAAAAGAAAATAAATCTCATCAAAAGACAGCATCATTATTTACCCCAAGGACAAGCAGACTCTATTGTATTTAGATGGCATTGTCAAAGTGCTTTCTGTTGCCTACACATTGGGTAGGAGTTTATCTTATTTTTTGGATAAGAGAGACATTTAATTTTTGGAAAACAAATGAAATTATCATGAAATGGCAGGCAGTGTATGCCAGATTTCCTACTATGTTGCTTGGCTGACTTCTCTTGGACTCCTGCTTAATATCACTTCCCCAGGAAGAGTTGTCTGAGCCTCATGCCTGGTTAAATGCCCCAGTCACTGCTCATGCAGACCTACTCTACCTCTCCTATTACAATTATCTGTGCTTATCTGTACTTATCTGTATTATTGCAATTGCCCATCGGGGTCTACATTTCCCTAAAGACTTTCAATTCTGTGAGGGCAGTGACTTGCTCGTTCACAGTTATTTTCCCAGCACCTAAATTGTTCCTAGATGTGCAGCGTATTGAGTAAATGTTTGTTGAGATAATGGATGAACAAAGCATAACTCATTGGATATAAGATATCTCTGATTAGGTAGCTCTGTCATTTTTTTTTTTTTTTAAAGAATAAGTGCTCAGGTAGATGAGCTCAGATTTTCAATACAGGATTTCTCTGCCTGGAAGTCTGACCTATAAATCAGAAAGCTGAAGATCAATCAAATTATCTGATTTAATACTGATGTTGTTCTTATAAACCATAGAAAACCACATTTTCTTAGTGTTGAATGCAATGGCTGTGGCTCTGGTTGTGAGTGAAAGAGATGGTAAAGGGAAGAGAGAAAAGGGGGCTAAGTGTTAGCCAGCTATGGCCAGGAGAGGAGTGGAGAAGGCTGACCTACAATGGCGGGAGATTAAGCAAAAGGGAACCTTGTCCTTATCCAAGATGAGGGTGGAGTTGCGCATGAGGGGTAGGAGGGCCTGGGACCTATGGACAAGGAGGAGAGGCAGGGAAACAAGGATGGTCCAAAGCAGCAAGTCAAGGGAACTGGATTCAAAATGAACAGCAAATGGCAGAGTACGCAGGAGAACACTGGAGCCTGGGAAGTCCCCGGAACCAGTGATGCTCAGGGCGTCTCTTCTGCACGGACGCAACCATCCCACCTGATTCATCCACTTCTTCAGAAGGTTGATCTTCCCAGAATGCTTAACTCTGTTAGTCTTCTCTGAGAGGACTTGGCAGTTTTCACTAAGAGGGGCAAGATTCTTCTTGGTGTGCTTTTCACAGGGGGAGTATATACGTTCAGTGATCGAACGTTTGAGTTCAAACTTTTGAGTGTAACCCAACTATACTTTTAATCATCAGAACTTGATATGTCAAACTTTGTAGCATATTTGACATCAAACCAGCATATCTGCAGTTTTTAATTTCCCCTTCATAATTCTGTAAAATTATTTTCTCACCACCATAATAAGAGGGTACATGGTATGAGAACCCTCTGGGTTGATGCTCTGAGTGGATTAAGAGAAATACTCTTAACATAAGAGAATAGGTACAGAGTTACAGTTTGGGAAGATGAAAAAAATTTGGAAACGGATGGTAGTGATGATTGAACAACAATATCAATATACTTAATGCCACTAAACATTACCCTTATAAATGGTTATAATGATAAATTCGTTGGTATCCCACAATAAAAATATAAGAGAATAGCAATCAATGAGTTTGACATAAAGGAATAATAGTTATTTCCGTTTCATACATAGAAAATCAAGAGAGAGAATGACGAAAGAAACATCCAGGAAGAGATGATTAGTCAGGAGTTAAACTGGCCTCTAAGCCCTGGGAATCCTAATTTCGGGTACAATGTTCTTTTCAGGCACAACTCCAGGTTCAACCCTATCCCTTTGGTATGCATAACTGAGATTTCAAGAGCCTCGTAATATTCTATAAAAATGATCAGTTTCACAACGTGTACAGGCAATTTTAAAACCATGCCCTTTGATAAAACATGAGTTTAATAAATTTGTCATCTATCTTATTCAATTTTTTCTGGAAAGTTCACTCTTTAAAGCAGCATTTAACACTGCAATGTATGAGCTACTTTAATATTTTAGAAGAAAGTCAGTTTCTGTTTCTTATTCTTTCAGGGATTCTCACTTAGATCTTTTACTCTAGGGAAAGTTCCAAATGCATTGATATTTCCTGAAAAATATCCTGCCCTGTGTCTAGGTATAAATCTGAAAATCCCTTCCTTAGAAGAAACACAGGATTATTTCTCAGTTGTCATGGTGATGCTTGGGGAAGATTACTTTTTAAGGAGGTGAGAGGGAAGGACCATATTGGGTTGCATAAGCAAAGTCTATGATTTTAACTTGTACTTAGCTAGAAACAGTGCTAGTTGGTATTAAGTCACAAGGTCTTCATAAAATTTAAAATTTTTACACTAAAATTTCCCATAGAGTGTCTAGTCCCACTTTCTCATTTTATAAATGAGAACATCCCAATCTAGGAAGGTTGAATGACTTCCCAAGGTCTTCATGTTGCCTTACAAAACTTTCTTAAGCATTTATTTAGAACAGAAAGCAAGTTCTCAAATGGCTGATACACCACAGAGAAGCCATTATGGGGAACTTTCTGTTTGGAAATTGGCCACCACCCCCATTTTCACCCTCAGAAAGAGAGAGCTCATATGCCATTTTCCTCTGCTGTTTCCTTACCTCTTTATTAAAATGATTGCCTGAGGTAGAATTGCCTCTCTCCCTCCCTCTCTCTCTCTCTCTCTCTCTCTCTCTCTCTCTCACTCTCACTCACACACACACCTATTTATAACTCCATTTACTTCCCATTTCTTTTTCACCTTTTCTTAGAGTTACTATAAAAATCTCTGTTGTTTGTTCAGTTTCTCTCTCATGCATCCTGTTTTTCCTTTTAGTTGCCTATTTCTTGGGAAATAACAACTGCATTCTTGAAACTCCACCATTTGTGAGCTAAAAGAAATGTTTGTCATGTTGATAAGGAATTTGATAGCTGTATTGAAGAAGGAAGTCCTAAGGTTTGATGGGAAATTAAACAGAATCAAGATTCAGGGCATCAACACGGAGAGCTTTTGGGAAACACACAGAAATTTCCCTCAGGATCCCCTCCAATCATTATTTACAACTTCTTCCTCTTCCTTAAATTAAATCTGTGTTTCCTCAACTGCAAATGTTCTAGATAAATATAAAACTGCTTTTAGTCAATGTTGTCTTGTTTTTGCTTAATGACTGTGCTTCCTCACTGCAAATGTACAGTATTTTAAAAACATTATGCATTAAATAGGATTTTAGTACCAATATTCGGTCAAACCACAATTTATAACTTTGTTTATGTGGGGAAATGCATTTAGAGTTGGGAAAAACTCCAGTTTATAAGTCAAATTTTGCCTATGATATATGCTTTGAGCTTAAGTAAAATTCAATCAGTACATTAAAAAAACATTTTTTTAATGTTTATTTATTTTTGATAGACATACAGAGACAGAGCACAAGCAGGGGAGGGGCAGAGAGAGAGACACACACACACAGAATCCAAAGCACACTCCAGGCTCCGAGCTGTCAGCACAGAGCCCAACGTGGGGCTCGAGCCCACAAACCTTGAGATCATGACCTGAGCCTAAGTCAGACGCTCAACTGACTGAGCCACCCAGGCGACCTACTACATATTTTTTGAGAGCCCTTTTGGGTGAAAGTCACCATTCCAGGTGCTATGATGTTCTGCAAATAAAATAACAACAAGGTACATTATCTCAGCTAATTCTTACAACATCCCTACTAGGGAGATATCACTCTCCTTCTTGTCAGTGAAGAAACTGAAGCTTAGAGAGGAAAGAGCACAACATGGTGAGAAGCAGAGCTGATATTCAATCCTGGGTCATCTGACTTCCGAATCTGTGCTGTAGTGCAGAAATTACACTCTAAGGAGACTATGCTGGGAGCCATGCTGGACCTTAGAAAATCCTTGGAAGCTTTGCTGTCAGCAGCTTCCAGAAAAAGAATTCGTGTTAAATCTCAGATGGGAACAAGTTTCCTCTGAGTGTTGCTATATAGAAATGCCTCTTAGTGAATGCGATTCCAAGTTACTGGGGTATCAGAAAGTGTCATTGGAACAACTGAGACTCTGGAGGACAGAGAGACTTGGGGCTTGTAACTCTATTGGTGAGGAGAGAAGGGGATGCAGGGAGAGTCATAAACAGCCATCTTCTCGGGGGAGTGTATGACAGGCTCTCCTTTTGTCCCTCAACAAGACTTTGTAGGTATCAAGCCTCACATATTTCACTTTTGATCTAAACCCCTGATGGAACCAGATACATAATATTTTATATAATTACTCTATTAAGATTGGCCAGAAATCCTGGAGAGCTGATTCTGTTCTATGCACCTGCTGATCTGACCAGCTCAGCATGTCTGTTAATGGTTTTCATCCAGAAGATAGAAACAGAGACACAAAAGCAATCCTGTCCTTGCTGTCCAGATCTTAAATACGATAGCTCCTTAGAGTCAACTGCACCTGGCATTCATGAGAGATCTAAAGGCAATTGCCAGTGCAGTTTCTATATCGTGCTCACATTTCAAAGATGCAAATATAAGGAAACCCTTTTGGGGTTAGAAGCAAAACCAGCTGAAGCTTATTTTGGAAAAGACACCTGAATTGGCGTTTTAGTTGGGGGCATGGCCAAGATGGAGTAGGCGGGGCAGTAGACTCCCCACCAAGGTAGGCTGGGGATAGGGCCAAGCCTCAAGTGGGTCTTCTGTTCCCCACTCTCCCCTGCACAGCTCCTTCCCCCAAAGGCTCTATGGCAGCCACAGGAGGGTGGAGACTGGGAAGGACCTCAGTGGCTGTTCACTTGGACAGGACATCACAAGACTCAGGTGCCAATTTCTGCTGCGAGTCTCAATCTTCTTCACAACCACGGCCTTGGTGGAGCTGACGTGCCTGAAGGAGTTCAAGCCCCCACCAGAGCCTAAGCTGGACTGGAAGGAGCCCAGACTGTAGTGGATGCCAGGGCCGGTGAGACCCTGTGTGCAGAGCTCAGGCCACCTGAGTACCCTTGGTGGTCCCATTAGGGATATACATGTTCTGTGTCCCAGACTCCAGCAGCTTCGGTAGGTGGCGATCTCGCTGTCCAGGACCAGCCTGACGTTCACGTGTTCCCGGTACTCTCGCAGCCCATCACGACAGCTTCCTGAATCACCTGCTTCCTGACGCTTCCCAGCAATCAGCAAGGGCAGCCTCCACCAAAGCCCTCTGGCCTTTGAGGCCCTGGATCTTAGCCAGGAGTCGGCTGATGTTCTGGCTCATCTAGGAAATCTCCATCTTCGTGCTTCCCAGACAACGTCTGCGTTCCTACTACTTGATCTGGTACAGCCTTCAATCTCGGCCCGTGACAGCTGGCAATCTCCTCGTACTCAGCCTTCACCTGGTGATGATGCCGTCTGGTCCAGGGAGCAGCAGCTGTCCCCGGGGAGGACCGGACCGTGGAGATGTTGGAGAGCTGTGGCCGTAGCTCTCGGCTCTCCTCTTCACACTGCAACCTGGGGAAGGCCATCTGGTGGGCCAGCCCCTCCGGGCCGACTCCAGCTCTGTCTCGTTTGTGCAAGCTTCATCCACAGCCTTCTTGACGACAAATGCATTCCCCATCTCTGCACGCTCTTTGATCTCTTCCTTGTATTTATTCTGAAGTCCTCTGCCAGCCCCTGCGTATTGCCAAGCACCGCCTCCAGCTTCAGCTTCTCCTGGACCACGGTGTCCGGCTGCCAACAAAGCTTGTTGATGTAGCTCCTGAGCACATTGTTCTTGTTGCTTTGAGCTGTTTTCTGCTGCAGGAGACAGCTGTGATGCCCACCCCCCCACCAAGCCCCCAGACCTGCTATATGCCCAGACCATACTCATGCTGGTGTCCAGGCCACCCCAGAAGCTGCTGCCCACTCAGGAGAAAGCCTAGAAGCAGATTTGGCACAACACACACTTGTATGAGAAGCTGCTGAAGGCCCCGGGGGGGCAGAGGTGGATCCCATGTGGGACTTCTGGGTCACTCTGATGGACATGGTGGAGGCTGGAGCCGACATGAGTAGGCTGGACCAGAGAGACCAAAAGGAGCCGAGAAGCTGCATCTAGGTTGGGGGGAGGGAATCTTGAGGTATCTGGAGTTTATTGACTTCCCTGCTAAAAACCAGTTTCACAAGTAGTTATTGGATAGTTAGCGTGTGCCTAACATCCTTTGGTAGAGGAATAAGAGACTCAAAACAAGTAAAAGTTAATTCTTATCCTCAATTAGGGCCTTTCTAAATCTTGCCAGTTTATTCATTTAGTCGTGAAACGTATGTTTGTTAAGCACATTTCAGGTGATAAGACATATACACATTAAAGTTACTGAACACAGGCATGATTAGGTGCCCCTAAGTTTTTCCGTAAGGGCCAGGCAACTCCACAAATGTTCATGAAAAGCTACTGAATGCCAGGCCCAGGGACACAGAAATAGCCCAGATAGAGCCCATACTAGTAAAAAGCTAACAGGCAGGGGGCAAAATGAGTAGACCAGAAATTGCCTTACAGTATGGCGTAATTAGGTAAGTGGAACAGGCACAGAAAGCAAATGGTCACAGAATGCCATTGAGGGTGCTCAGAGTTTCAATGGAGTCTTGAAGCTCAAATATGAGTTCACAGAATGCAGGCCCAGGGCTTGGATGGGGAGAAGTGGTCAACGGCTTGGCTGGAGTAAAAGGCAAGCTTGTACTTGCTTGTGACAGTCTCAGGGGTCACAGGCCCATTCTCTCCAACTGCTCCATGAATTGCGGGGGGCCCCCAAACTTTGATCTCTGCCTTCTCTCCTCAGTGGTGCCTCAGGGCTCTGCTCAGACTCCCCTTTGTGCTCCAAGGGGAGGAATCTGTCCCCAAGGAAAAGCTGGAGATCAAGGGGCTGACCTTAGGGCCTTTCTTAGAGATTGCAATCTCATGCCACCTGTTGGCCAGTGCCTAGAAACAGTTGCCTCATACGGTTTGTCAAGTTGCATTTTATTTGCAGTGGAAGGGAGGATTAGTCCTGTACAAGCTACTTCATCATAGCTAGAACTTTCTCGTACCTTGAATAACCCTTCACTCAGCCCTGATGCTGAATCCTTGCAATTTTCTCAAACCTCTGCCTCCTTTTTCCTCTTCCTTCCACTTCCTTCATCTCCTCTCTCTCTACAAAAACTGCTTCATAAGTCACTTGTGACATCCCTGATAGCCATAGTTAGTGGGCATTTCTTCCACCTTCAGTCTCCCTGACCTCTTGGTAGTATGGAAATGGTTAATGGCATCTCCTTTTATAAACTCTCTTGTCTTGAATTCTTACCTCTGTGACTCTCCTTCTGCCTCTGACCCTCCTTCATTTTGTTTGCTGGCCTCAGTCTCTCCACCACCTGATAGAGTCCCCAGGACTCTTCCCCGGAGTGTTCATCCTGGATCCTCTGGGCATCTGCTCTGTGTCCATAGCTTTAGATGATTAATTTCTCATCCTGCCTTCCTCTGTCTCTTTTATGTTAATGATTCCGCTCTGTGTGACCAGTCCTGTCTTCTTCATCTGAAGCGTTTGCCCTATTAAGTGTTGTTCCTACTTCTGGAATCTTGCAGTTTCTCAGACCCTCCAGGCTCAGGTTCCTCAAGATCCTGATGTTAATTAAGCCCAAGATTTGTCAGCATATCGGTGTTTTCCTTGTTAGGTTATAATTCATCTGTTTCCCAGTCTCTTTGCCCCAGTATATTCTGAACCACAGCAGAGAGACTTGGTCTTCATCCTCTTCGAAGCCCATATAGCCTAGTTTAACGTCTGGCACACAGGACACCCCTCGGTAAGAGTGAATGAATGAATGAATGAATGAGAGTTGCCAGATCTCCTCTAGCCAAAACAAGGGGCCGGGAAAATTAGTCTCTGGGCTATAGGTGTGTGGGTCAAGGTTTACCCGGAGTTTTCTCCCTGATAGCAGATAACTTCCATCCTCGCATGACAGCCGCTCTGTGCAACCCTGGGGATTGGGAGTATGTGGCAGTCAGTTATGCAAGAAATAGCCAAAGGAGGGCATAATGTGGGGAATTTTATGGGTCAGGATGGCAAGAGGATCTAGATTTAAGGAATGTTTAGAGGGTGATGACAACAGGACCCTTTAACGTATTCTAGGGCTATGTGGTAAATTTAAGTCATCTTCCAGACCATGGAAGTATCTTCCACTCCATTAGATAAATTTAGGATTGCAAGAGGTGAGCGTGTCTAACAGACTGCAAGAGCTGCCTCTGCAAGAGAATTTTTAAATCTATTATGCTCAGCCATCAGTACCAGTGCAGTACGCATTCCAGTACTTTCCTAGCTGCTCTGATTTGCCTCCCATGGGTGAATACAGTACTCCCAGAGGATCATTTACTCTCGTTTGCTTACCAGAGAAACAAAGCAAACACTTTAATATTTATTCCTCATCTCTGGCCAAGAAATGGCTTTGATAGTAAGGGTTTTGATTGAACATTTGAAATGACCGTGGGGGGCAGGGAGGCAATTAACATGCCAAATCAGTTCCCCTGAATTCTGGGTAGGAAGGTTTCAGGAAGCTTAAAGAAAATTTCACGTCTTCTCCTATTAGATTACAGCACCGTGAATGATTTTTATGAATCTTTTGCCCCGTGAATAAGGGATTATCTTTCTTGTAACAAGACTACCCTGAATTACCTGGCTCTGTCATCTTCCCTCCATCCTTCCTGCCACTCTCATTTCCATCAAGCCCAGGATTTGTCACTATACTGGGGCTTTGCATGTTGGGTTATAATTCACCTGTTTTCTGGTCTCTTTGCCCCAGTGTACTGTGAACTAAGGCAGAGAGACTTGATCTTGTCCCTCCATCCATCCATCTGCATAAAGTGTCCATCCCCATCCTCTACATAACAGATTTGGAATGGTTTGTCTACTCCTTAACATCACATTTCTTTATTTGCACAATCTGTGTAGAAAATAATGCCTTTCTCTTTGCACTTGTGTGCTGTCAACACTTCCTCCTTGTGCTTTCTCAGCTTCCACGCCTTTCTCAGGAAAGGCCAATCCCTTTGCCCCTGCTATTCCACCAACAGTATTCTTTCCACAGTCAACAATGACTAAAGCCAAACTTTGTGCCATGGCCTTCTCCTCCCACTCTTTCTCTGGCTTCCATATTGTTGCATCCTCCTGTTTCTTCCCCTCACTTTTTTGGCTGCTTTATTTTTTATAGGTTCATACCCCTTTAATTCTTGGTTTTCTTGCGTCTCAGCCCTGGTTATCTGTGTTTCTCAGTTAGCCTCCTCTCTCTGGATGATCTCATTCCTGCCTATATGAGTTTACTAGTGCTGCCATAACGAAGTACCACCAATTTGGTGGCTTATAACAGAAATTTATTGTCTCATTGTTCTAGAAGCTAGAAATCTGAGATCACAGTGTTAGGATGGTTTCTTCCTTCTGGGGCCAGTGAGAGGGAATCTATTCTATGCTTCTTGCCTAGTCGCTAGTGATATACTGATGACCCTTGGCATTCTTTGACTCCTAGAAACAACACCTCAGTATCTGGCTTCATCTTGCATAGCGTTTTCCCTGTTTGTATGTCTGTGGCCAAATTTCCCCTTTTTATAAGGACACCAGGCCTATGGAATTAGGGCCCACCCTCAGGACCTCATTTTAATTTGGTTACCTCTATAAAGATCCTGTCTCCAAATAAGGTCACGTTCTGCTCTACTGGGGATTAGGACTTCAATATGTGAACTGAGGCGGGGTAGGATATATTCAACCCATAACATCTCCTATAGCTTCAATAACTTGTCCATATACTGATGACTCTCCAGTCTATGTCTCCATCCCAAAAATGTCTTCTGGACTCTGGACTTGTGTGTCAGTTGCCCACCATCCATCTCCCTTGAATGATTTTCATGCACCTTACACTTAACATGTCTAAGAATGGTGTCTTATCAATTCAGTTGTCCCGAACAGAAACTGATACTTATTCTTGACTACTCCTTCACCCTCATTCCTACAACCATGCCCAAGCATTTACCAAATTATGGCAGTGCTGTGGCTCTCAAATCAACCCCCTCTTTGACCTCACTGCTACCACCTCTGCAAGGCCACTATTATCTCTCCTCCACACCACTCCAGCGGTTTCCTAACAAGTCATTCTATCTCTGGTGTTACTCCCTCTCAAGCCATTCTCCACATTGCAGAGCACTCTTTGAAAAACCCAAATCTGATCACTCCATTTCCCTGCTTAGGTCATCAGTGGTAGCAAGTGCCCTTGGAAGTAGACATTGGACCCAGACAGCTGATGGTAGGCCTTGAGCTGGACATTGAAGGAACAGTAGAATCTAGGTGAGTGAGGAAGAGGTTTGTATGAATGTGGAGCTTGGACTTAACCTTGCAGGTTTAGATTCAAGGCCGTGTCAGTGCACCCACCTGCTAGGTATGGACACCCATAACAATTGTGAAAATAACCTGATGCTGACCATGTAGCTTTTCCCATATCCCCCGGGGCAGAAGCTTGCAAAGTGTTGTGTTTAGATTGTGGCCTAAATCACAGTGGAACTGCCTAAGCAGCTGCCTCTGCCAGTTCCTGACTTGTCCTCCTCCCTAGTGACAAATGTATATGCTAACAGCATTAGCTGTACCCTGGCATGCTCTTCTACCCATTTCTTTCTTTCTGCTCATGCATAAGGCATAAATATTTTGTGAACTGATCCATAAGCTTCTGGTTTAAAAGGCAAGTCCCATGGGGCGCCTGGGTGGCTCAGTCAGTTAAGCGGCCGACTTCAGCTCAGGTCATGATCTCGCAGTCCGTGATTTCGGGCCCCACATCGGGCTCTGTGCTGACGGCTCAGAGTCTGGAGCCTGTTTCGGATTCTGTGTCTCCCTCTCTCTGGTCCTCCCCTATTTATGCTCTGTCTCTCTCTGTCTCAAAAATAAATAAACGTTAAAAAAAAAATTTTTAAAAAAGGCAAGTCCCAAATGAGAAGATACTGGTGGACCATTGGCAGTTGCAAGGAACTGAGCCATCCCTTGGCTCCGGGATGAAAAGCTGGCTTGTCCACCCATTCAGAATTCAGTGCTGTTTATAGAAATTACTGTGTAATTGGCTTTTCCCCTCTTAGAACATAAGAAAATGAGAGTAAGCATCATGCCTTCTTGTCTTCCTTGCACTTAGCAGAGGGCCAGACACATAGTAGGCATCAATAACTTCTTAATTAATGGGTTATCACACAGGTCAACAGCCACAGGTCTTTTGGGTTATCCTGAATTTTTTTTTGACTACAATCAATTATGAGACCGCCTTGTGAATGCTTTGTCTAATCCATCAATTATGAAATTCACCAGGGCCATTTGGAAGGAAAAGTATATTCCAGGAGAACCTACCAGGAAGGAATTTGTAAGTAAAAGGTTTCTACAGTCAGGGCATATTTTTCAAGATTTTCAGGGCAATAGTGACATTGCTGGAGGGTGGTTAGTTCCCTTCATGTGTACATGCACGTGGGTAAATACTCCAGTTCAAATTATAAGCAAAGGAAGACTTTAGGGGAAGAAGAGACAAAGGCTCAACTCCGAGAAAGTCAACGTGAAGGCTTAATGAAAAGCAAACAAGATCATTCAAGGAAGCAAGCTCAACAAAAAAATCCAGACTTAGAAAACAAACTAGAATCAGTTACTTATTTTAACAAGAAGTTATTATTTCAAGCATAAACACTCCCACCCGCAGCTGAAATATGATTAATGTAAAATTAATCAATTCATGTAAAATATGATTAATACCATTACATTATCTGTATATGCTTTAGGAATAGTGTGTATGGTATTATAAAAAGAAAATAGTTGTATAGTCTTAATGACAGTGTCTTACCAACTGAGACACAGGGGTGGGTATTCAAAGGCACAATTTCCAGGACTGCATTTAATACTCCAGAGTAACCAAGCTGTAGATTTATACCAGACCAGGTATGTGGCACAGCATTCTCTTAATCTCTCTTGCTTCAATTTATTGAGCTGGTCTCTGTGGGAAATATTCTAAAGTTGATCCTAAATGTCTTTCGGTTTTTCTGGCTTAAAGTGAATATTTCAGAACCATCAGGACAGGCCTTTTTACTGTATGGTCAATGAATCTCTGCCTGCTGTTTGGCATCACAGAGCCTTGAGTGACATGGGAGAGAAGTGGGGTTGGTGATCATAGAGATTCTCCCTCTCCACCTTCACCCAGGAATCAGCCATCTCTCTTCCAGGGGAAAACTTGTGCCCAGGTGTTCAGCAAAGGTAACGGCCAACTGTACCCCCTCAAGAATGTCTGCCATTGGGTTCGTGTAGCTTAGCTGGCAAGAATTCCAAAACACCTTTCTAAATCTTCCTAAATCTTTCAGTGGGCCCCTCCCTGAGAACAGAGTGTGTTACTCGTAGGGCCACAATACAAGAAAAGTAGCAAGTAAGGACATTAGAGAAAAGGGGAAAGGACATGAGAAGAGGCCACCAGGGGGTTGGGTGTACATGAAAGTCCTAGAGAGTTGGTCTTAGAGCTCTTGACTGGGAGCCTCCAAAGCTGTTATGGCTGGTTAGCAAAAGGGAGATTTAGTGGATGGACTGGGGAAGGGAGACTCACAGAACCTTGGAAAATGTGCAGGAACTGAGGGCCTTCACAGCCGAGCAGCCGGGACATCCTCCAGGATTCTGCTGTTGCCATCACAACCCAACACCCGGCTGCCACTGTTGCTCATGAAACTTTAACCATCCTGGTTTCTTGAGATTTATAGTTTTGGATACAGGGCTTTGATGGAGTGAAACCCAGTCATGCCTGCCCCCCATTGTCAGGGGCAGGGAGAGCATTATGCTTCCTAAAGAGCTTCATTTGAGGATGCCTGGGTGGCTTGGTCAGTTGAGCATTCAACTCTTGATTTTGGCTAAGGTCATGATCCCAGGGCCATGGGATTGGGCCCTGTGCTGAGCATGGAGCCTGCTTAAGAGTCTCTCTCTCTTCCTCTCCTCTCCTCTCTCCTCTCCTCTCCTCTCCTCTCTCCTCTCCTCTCCTCTCCTCTCCTCCCTTCTCCTCTCCTCCCTTCCCCTCTCCTCTCCTCTCCTCCCTTCCCCTCTCCTGTCCTCTCCTCTCCTCTCCTCTCCTCTCCTCTCCTCTCCTCTCCCCTCCCCTCCCCTCCCCTCCCTCTCTCTCTTCCCCCTGCCTCTCTCCCCTTGTGCTCTCTCTAAAATGATAATAATAATAATAATAATAATAATAATAGTAAATAATTTTTAAAAAGCCTCTTTTGACTTCCATTGTGGGATATGGGACAATTTCCCAGCAAGACTTACGTAGTTGGGGGGGAAGTTCCCCCTAAATGGGAAGGGGGTTGAGTGCTGAGCAGTTAAAAGTAGGACAGAGGCCTAAGGTAATCACATTAAAAAAACATTCAAGGAGTTGTTAATGGGGCTTAGAGATTTTTAATAAAATTGTTATTTGTTCTTTTGAAGTGAAAAACACGTTCTATCATCTGGGAAATTATTTAAGACTGAGACTATCATCAAAAAAACGTTAAAGGAAATTTTATACTATTTCTGCTGATTCATATCTAGGATCAGCCAAATAGATTTGAAATTCTTTCTTAGGTACATTGGGAATACTTAAAAATCCATTTCAGATTTCTATGAATGTTCAGCAAAAATCGTCAAGGTCAACCTATAATCTAACTCTCCAGATGACAGAAGGTGTAAGGAGTAACAAGACCGAGTAGTCAGAGGCTGAGTATGGGCAAGATAAGAGGTAGCTGGAATTAGGAAAACAACTGTAGACTTAATAAAACATGGGCATGATTTGGAGCCATAGTTGAGGGAAGGGTGACAACTTTGAGCAGCAGTGAGGAAATAAATGCTTGATACTGGATGGAGACATGGGTCCAGAAATGATCTAAACAAGCAAGTGTTAAGGATCATATGTTCTTTGGGAGAAGGGAGCCAGGAGAAATGCATGTTAATCCCAAAATCTTCTTTAGAGTACAAATCCAGAACAAGTGCTTCACAAATATATGGGTTGCCTAAGTAAGAATGGAGCCCCTCTGGCAGACATAGACCTGGGGTAAGGGGTGCTCTGGTTGCATCACACAAGGGTTCAGTCATGACCATGAAGAATAAGTATGACCAGTTTCCAAGCACAAGAAACTATGATTATTGGTGTTCTTTCGACTTTCACCATGTGAATGCCTGTATTTTAGCAGGGGAAAAAGGGTCCTACTGCAATACACATTTCTAAAGGGGAAATCCTGTCTCTCTTTAAAGAGCATGTTTTTGCTTGAACAACTTCCATTAGATGTCTTTCTTCCAGGTTCTGTTTGTTCTGTGCATCTTGCCCTCTTCTCCCAAATTTGCCTTTGTGAGACTCTGCTTCCAACCCATCATCCCTCTTCAAAATGCCTCTTCTGCTCTCAACAACAAAAAAGGCAAAATCTCCACTTTCCTTTGTTGGAAGCTGTTCCAGGCTCTCTTCCTATATAAACCCTGCCCTGCTCTGGGATCTGCTGGAACCCATCATCCTCTGCTAAGTATTCTGTAACTGTCCAGGCTGAAATTGATCTCTCTGCTCTCTGAACAGTAATTGTCCTTATTTTCTGTACGATGGAACTATTTCCCCTACATACAGAAAGAGCTCAACAGTGCTGAGTAGCTGAAATGGAAAGGGCAACAGAGCGTATTGGAAAGAATATGGACTTTGGAACTGGACTCGACTTTTTAAACCCTTACTTGGGCTGTTGAAGATTCACTTTCCTTCTCTGTAAAATAAGAATAGTAAAGTCCACCCCACAGTGTCGTGTTGTTTAGAGATCATATATGTAAAGCTCTTGGCACATGGTAGGTGTTAAATAAGTGTGAGACGCTTTTATTTTTACATTGTAAAAACAGGGAGAAGTGACAGATTTTTTTAGTTTTAAAGTTAGTTATAGATAGAGAAAATAAATCTTATTCCAGATAGAATAAATTAATACTGTTTTAGGAACAAGATGTGTATAGCATAAATATAGCAATTATTAGTCCTTTCTTCTAATTACACATTTTAGGTAAATAAAAACTAATTAGGTTTTAAAAGATTTTTTAATTTTTTTATTTAAAAATTTTTTTTTTATTTTTTAATATATGAAATTTACTGTCAAATTGGTTTCCATACAACACCCAGTGCTCATCCCAAAAGGTGCCCTCCTCAATACCCATCACCCACCCTGCCCTCCCTCCCACCCCCCATCAACCCTCAGTTTGTTCTCAGTTTTTAACAGTCTCTAATGCTTTGGCTCTCTCCCACTCTAACCTCTTTTTTTTTTTTTTTTTTTTCCTTCCCCTCCCCCATGGGTTTCTGTTATGTTTCTCAGGATCCACATAAGAGTGAAACCATATGGTATCTGTCTTTCTCTGTATGGCTTATTTCACTTAGCATCACACTCTCCAGTTCCATCCATGTTGCTACAAAAGGCCATATTTCATTTTTTCTCATTGCCACGTAGTATTCCATTGTGTATATAAATCACAATTTCTTTATCCATTCATCAGTTGATGGACATTTAGGCTCTTTCCATAATTTGGCTATTGTTGAGAGTGCCGCTATAAACATTGGGGTACAGGTGCCCCTATGCATCAGTACTCCTGTATCCCTTGGATAAATTCCTAGCAGTGCTATTGCTGGGTCATAGGGTAGGTCTATTTTTAATTTTCTGAGGAACCTCCATACTGTTTTCCAGAGCGGCTGCACCAATTTGCATTCCCACCAACAGTGCAAGAGGGTTCCTGTTTCTCCACATCCTCTCCAGCATCTATAGTCTCCTGATTTCTTCATTTTGGCCACTCTGACTGGCGTAAGGTGGTATCTGAGTGTGGTTTTGATTTGTATTTCCCTGATAAGGAGCGACGTTGAACATCTTTTCATGTGCCTGTTGGCCATCCGGATGTCTTCTTTAGAGAAGTGTCTATTCATGTTTTCTGCCCATTTCTTCACTGGGTTATTTGTTTTTCGGGTGTGGAGTTTGATGAGCTCTTTATAGATTTTGGATACTAGCCCGATGTGTCATTTGCAAATATCTTTTCCCATTCCGTTGGTTGCCTTTTAGTTTTGTTGGTTGTTTCCTTTGCTGTGCAGAAGCTTTTTATCTTCATAAGGTCCCAGTAATTCACTTTTGCTTTTAATTCCCTTGCCTTTGGGGATGTGCCGAGTAAGAGATTGCTACGGCTGAGGTCAGAGAGGTCTTTTCCTGCTTTCTCCTCTAAGGTTTTGATGGTTTCCTGTCTCACATTCAGGTCCTTTATCCATTTTGAGTTTATTTTTGTGAATGGTGTGAGAAAGTGGTCTAGTTTCAGCCTTCTGCATGTTGCTGTCCAGTTCTCCCAGCACCATTTGTTAAAGAGACTGTCTTTTTTCCATTGGATGTTCTTTCCTGCTTTGTCAAAGATGAGTTGGCCATACGTTTGTGGGTCTAGTTCTGGGGTTTCTATTCTATTCCATTGGTCTATGTGTCTGTTTTTATGCCAATACCATGCTGTCTTGATGATGACAGCTTTGTAGTAGAGGCTAAAGTCTGGGATTGTGATGCCTCCTGCTTTGGTCTTCTTCTTCAAAATTACTTTGGCTATTCGGGGCCTTTTGTGGTTCCATATGAATTTTAGGATTGCTTGTTCTAGTTTCGAGAAGAATGCTGGTGCAATTTTGATTGGGATTGCATTGAATGTGTAGATAGCTTTGGGTAGTATTGACATTTTGACAATATTTATTCTTCCAATCCATGAGCAGGGAATGTCTTTCCATTTCTTTATATCTTCTTCAATTACCTGCATAAGCTTTCTATAGTTTTCAGCATACAGATCTTTTACATCTTTGGTTAGATTTATTCCTAGGTATTTTATGCTTCTTGGTGCAATTGTGAATGGGATCAGTTTCTTCATTTGTCTTTCTGTTGCTTCATTGTTAGTGTATAAGAATGCAACTGATTTCTGCACGTTGATTTTGTATCCTGCAACTTTGCTGAATTCATGTATCAGTTCTAGCAGACTTCTGGTGGAGTCTATCGGATTTTCCATGTATAATATCATGTCATCTGCAAAAAGCGAAAGCTTGACTTCATCTTTGCCAATTTTGATGCCTTTGATTTCCTTTTGTTGTCTGATTGCTGATGCTAGAACTTCCAGCACTATATTAAACAGCAGCGGTGACAGTGGGCATCCCTGTCGTGTTCCTGATCTCAGGGAAAAAGCTCTCAGTTTTTCCCCGTTGAGGATGATGTTAGCTGTGGGCTTTTCATAAATGGCCTTTATGATCTTTAGGTATGTTCCTTCTATCCCGACTTTCTCAAGGGTTTTTATTAAGAAAGGGTGCTGGATTTTGTCAAAGGCCTTTTCTGCATCGATTGACAGGATCATATGGTTCTTCTCTTTTTTTTTTGTTAATGTGATGTATCACGTTGATCGATTTGCGAATGTTGAACCAGCCCTGCATCCCAGGAATGAATCCCACTTGATCATGGTGAATAATTCTTTTTATATGCTGTTGAATTCGATTTGCTAGTATCTTATTAAGAATTTTTGCATCCATATTCATCAGGGATATTGGCCTGTAGTTCTCTTTTTTTACTGGGTCTCTGTCTGGTTTAGGAATCAAAGTAATACTGGCTTCATAGAATGAGTCTGGAAGTTTTCCTTCCCTTTCTATTTCTTGGAATAGCTTGAGAAGGATGGGTATTATCTCTGCTTTAAATGTCTGGTAGAACTCCCCTGGGAAGCCATCTGGTCCTGGACTCTTATTTGTTGGGAGATTTTTGATAACCGATTCAATTTCTTCGCTGGTTATGGGTCTGTTCAAGCTTTCTATTTCCTCCTGATTGAGTTTTGGAAGAGTGTGGGTGTTTAGAAATTTGTCCATTTCTTCCAGGTTGTCCAATTTGCTGGCATATAATTTTTCATAGTATTCCCTGATAATTGTTTGTATCTCTGAGGGATTGGTTGTAATCATTCCATTTTCATTCATGATTTTATCTATTTGGGTCATCTCCCTTTTCTTTTTGAGAAGCCTGGCTAGAGGTTTGTCAATTTTGTTTATTTTTTCAAAAAACCAACTCTTGGTTTCGTTGATCTGCTCTACAGTTTTTTTAGATTCTATATTGTTTATTTCTGCTCTGATCTTTATTATTTCTCTTCTTCTGCTGGGTTTAGGCTGCCTTTGCTGTTCTGCTTCTATTTCCTTTAGGTGTGCTGTTAGATTTTGTATTTGGGATTTTTCTTGTTTCTTGAGATAGGCCTGGATTGCAATGTATTTTCCTCTCAGGACTGCCTTCGCTGCATCCCAAAGCGTTTGGATTGTTGTATTTTCATTTTCGTTTGTTTCCATATATGTTTTAATTTCTTCTCTAATTGCCTGGTTGACCCACTCATTTGTTAGTAGGGTGTTCTTTAACCTCCATGCTTTTGGAGGTTTTCCAGACTTTTTCCTGTGGTTGATTTCAAGCTTCATAGCATTGTGGTCTGAAAGTATGCATGGTATAATTTCAATTCTTGTAAACTTATGAAGGGCTGTTTTGTGACCCAGTATATGATCTATCTTGGAGAATGTTCCATGTGCACTCGAGAAGAAAGTATATTCTGTTGCTTTGGGATGCAGAGTTCTAAATATATCTGTCAAGTCCATCTGATCCAATGTATCATTCAGGGCCCTTGTTTCTTTATTGACTGTGTGTCTAGATGATCTATCCATATCTGTAAGTGGGGTGTTAAAGTCCCCTGCAATGACCACATTCTTATCAATAAGGTTGCTTATGTTTATGAGTAATTGTTTTATATATCTGGGGGCTCGGGTATTTGGCGCATAGACATTTATAATAGTTAGCTCTTCCTGGTGGATAGACCCTGTGATTATTATATAATGCCCTTCTTCATCTCTTGTTACAGCCTTTAATTTAAAGTCTAGTTTGTCTGATATAAGTATGGCTACTCCAGCTTTCTTTTGGCTTCCAGGAGCATGATAAATAGTTCTCCATCCCCTCACTCTCAATCTAAAGGTGTCCTCAGATCTAAAATGAGTCTCTTGTAGACAGCAAATAGATGGGTCTTGTTTTTTTATCCATTCTGATACCCTATGTCTTTTAGTTGGCGCATTTAATCCATTTACATTCAGTGTTATTATAGAAAGATATGGGTTTAGAGTCATTGTGATGTCTGTATGTTTTATGCTTGTAGTGATGTCTCTGGTACTTTGTCTCACAGGATCCCCCTTAGGATCTCTTGTAGGGCTGGTTTCGTGGTGACAAATTCCTTCAGTTTTTGTTTGTTTGGGAAGACCTTTATCTCTCCTTCTATTCTAAATGACAGACTTGCTGGATAAAGGATTCTCGGCTGCATATTTTTTCTGTTTAGCACACTGTAGATATCGTGCCAAGCCTTTCTGGCCTGCCAAGTTTCAAAGGAGAGATCGGTCACGAGTCTTATAGGTCTCCCTTTATATGTGAGGGCACGTTTATCCCTTGCTGCTTTCAGAATTTTCTCTTTATCCTTGTATTTTGCCAGTTTCACTATGATATGTCGTGCAGAAGATCGATTCAAGTTACGTCTGAAGGGAGTTCTCTGTGCCTCTTGGATTTCAATGCCTTTTTCCTTCCCCAGTTCAGGGAAGTTCTCAGCTATAATTTGTTCAAGTACCCCTTCAGCACCCTTCCCTCTCTCTTCCTCCTCTGGGATACCAATTATGCGTATATTATTTTTTTTTAGTGTATCACTTAGTTCTCTAATTTTCCCCTCATACTCCTGGATTTTTTTATCTCTCTTTCTTTCAGCTTCCTCTTTCTCCATAACTTTATCTTCTAGTTCACCTATTCTCTCCTCTGCCTCTTCAAGCCGAGCCATCGTGGATTCCATTTTGTTTTGCAATTCGTTTAAAGCGTTTTTCAACTCCTCGTGACTGTTCCTTAGTCCCTCGATCTTTGTGGCAAGAGATTCTCTGCTGTCCTGTATACTGTTTTCAAGCCCAGCGATTAATTTTATGACTATTATTCTAAATTCACTTTCTGTTATATTATTTAAATCCTTTTTGATCAGTTCATTAGCTGTTGTTATTTCCTGGAGATTCTTCTGAGGGGAATTCTTCCGTTTGGTCATTTTGGAGAGTCCCTAGCGTGGTGAGGACCTGCAGTGCACTTCCCCTGTGCTGTGGTGTATAACTGGAGTTAGTGGGCGGGGCCGCAGTCCGACCCGATGTCTGCCCCCAGCCCACTGCTGGGGCCACAGTCAGACTGGTGTGTGCCTTCTCTTCCCCTCTCCTAGGGGCGGGATTCACTGTGGGGTGGCGTGTCCCGTCTGGGCTACTTGCACACTGCCAGGCTTGTGTTGCTGGGGATCTGGCATATTAGCTGGGGTGGGTAGGCAAGGTGCATGGGGGCTGGAGGGGTAGGCTTAGCTCGCTTCTCCTTAGGTGATCCACTTCAGGAGGGGCCCTGTGGCAGCGGGAGGGAGTCAGATCCGCTGCCGGAGGTTTGGCTCCGCAGAAGCACAGAGTTGGGTGTTTGCGCGGAGCGAGCAAGTTCCCTGGCAGGAACTGGTTCCCTTTGGGATTTTGGCTGGGGGATGGGCGGGGGAGATGGCGCTGGCGAGCGCCTTTGTTCCCCGCCAAGCTGAGCTCTGCCGTCCGGGGGCTCAGCAGCTCTCCCTCCCTTTGTCCTCCAGCCTTCCCGCTTTCCGCGCAGAGCTGTTAACTTATGACCTCCCAGACGCTAAGTCGCGCTTGCTGTCGGAACACAGTCCGTCCGGCCCCTCCGCTTTTGCCAGCCCGACTCGGGGGCTCTGCTTGGCCGGCGAGCCGCCCCTCCGCCCCGGCTCCCTCCCGCCAGTCCGTGGAACGCGCACCGCCTCGCCGCCCTTCCTACCCTCTTCCGTGGGCCTCTGGTCTGCGCTTGACTCCGGAGACTCCCTTCTGCTAATCCTCTGGCGGTTTTCTGGGTTCTTTAGGCAGGTGTAGGTGGAATCTAAGTGATCGGCAGGACGCGCTGTGAGCCCCGCGTCCTCCTACGCCGCCATCTTCCTTCGTTAGCCTAAAAAATTTTTTAATGTTTATTTATTTTTGAGAGAGAGACACAGAGCACAAGCAGGGGGAGGGGCAGAGAGAGAGGGAGACACAGAAACCAAAGCAGGCTCCAGGCTCTGAGCTGTCAGCACAGAGCCCGATGCAGGGCTTGAACTCACCGACCATGAGATCATGACCTGAGCTACAGTCAGACGCTTAACCGACTGGGCCACCCAGGCTCCCCTAAAAGGTCACTTTAATATGCCTATATAGGTACCCAAATATTTCATATTTACGTCTTGAATAAGATGAGATGGTTAGCAAGAAGATAATTAGCAAGTCTTGAAAAAAATTTGGTACAAAAAATACGGATAATAATATAACCAACAACTAGGTTATTTTAAAAGATATTTCTCTGTGAAATGAATCAAGAGTATTCAGAGCTACATAGAGTGAATAATACTAGTAAGTAAAACAGTGTTGTGCAGGAGACCTTGGGCTTTAAAGAGTAAGGCAGTGCAGAATTGAAACAGAAAGTTGGTATATTGCTTGTGTATTAACCATCCACCCTGCTGACCCCTTTCAATAATCCTAGGGTTAAGTGTTTACCTAATAAGTGAGTAACTTTTTTGCAAATTCCGTATAGACTTCAATGAAAACTCAACCAATACTGATGAGAATAAATATTCCCTCACTACAAGGAATATTTTCTGCCATTGTAATTTGATGGAACATGAGTTTAAAAAAATAAGCTGAAATATGGCTTTTTACATAACCTTTTGTTGAATTGTTGGTATCTTACCTGTTTTTATAAGACAAAATGTCAAAGTGATTGTTGTAACTTCCAACCAACTCCAAGTCAAAATTCAGGATTGCATTTCTGTCTTCGATGTTTCTTCAGTGATTGTAACATCTTGGCAGGAAAGATCATGCATATTTAAAAGAAACACACTTATAAAAGATTATTTGAAAATAGTCAAAGCTAGTTTTATGCTTAAAGTATGACTTTCAAGAGATTGGTTGGAAGAATCATCAAAGAAGAATCATTCATCAAAGAAGCTTAAAGCTAGGAGAACTTGTGGTCTAGGCCCTGATTCTGTGATTATAATATTATTGTAGAAACATGGTATATAGATACCTTTGCCCCTCCAGATTCTTTTTCTACCTGCCCCACAACCTTTCTCTACTTCTCTTTCTTTGTGGCAGTTGAACTGTACGGACTACAGAAATAGGCTGTCTTGTCCTCTGGCCTTGGTTTACTGATCAAGGGGGGTCCCTAAGAGATATCAAAGGAAAGGACTATTTTCAGGAACTCCCAGCTGGATGCCTACCTTAATGAAAAGTCATAATCATCTCAGGCAAGCCTCTCCTTCCAGATTTTTCCAATCACTCCCTCTCCTTGTCCCTTCAGACCTAAGTATAGTAAGAGGGAGCCTTCGTTACACCTGGGTACTTCCCTCCCCTCTGTGGTATCACATACAGTGGTTCTCAAAATTTTAACTTGCATTGGAATCACCTGGAGGGCTCCTTAAATCACAGGTTACCCCCACTGCAGTTTCTAATTTAATAGTCTGAAGTGGCTGCTGAGAATTTGCATTTAAAAAATCTTTTTTGAAGTTTATATTTGAGAGACAGAGCATGAGCGGGGGAGGGATAGAGAGACAGGGAGACACAAAATCCAAAGAAGGCTCCGGCCTACAGCATGACGGATGGCTCGAACCCACGAACCGCAAGATCATGACCCGAGTCAAAGTCAGACAGTTAACCCATTGAACCACCCAGGTGCCCTAAGAATTTGCATTGCTAACAAGCTCCCAGGTGATGCTGCAATGGGTGGCTTAGGGAACCATATAGCCTTATAGCCCTAAACCTTGACCACCTTTCTAATAAAGTATCCTAATTTTGAGTTTGCTCTCCCTTCCTTCTGAAACCTTGACCAATATAAATGGGTATAAAAAATTAGCTGAAAATCGACAAAGTTTGTTTTATGGTTAAACATGATTTGCAGGTGCTTGCTTGAAATATCTTTAAATCAAAGGAGAGAAAGCTACAGGGATTTAGGAGATCATTTTGCTCAATAATTAAATTTCAGAGTATGAAAGAATACAGACAAAGAGAAGTCAAGTGATTTACCCGAGAGGACATAGACAATCGGTGTCCTGCCTTTCAGGGAAGTCTTTCCAGGACTTTATGCTGCCTCTTGTTGTATACCCCCTACCTCTCCGACTCCACTTTCCCTCCCAACACCCCCCGCCCACATCCCCCATCCCCAGGACGGTGTCTTTGTGTTTGGGCATCAGGGCTACCTGTAGTGTTTCAGGTAAGTATGCGGCATAGCTTGGGGCAAGTGAGGATAAGATCTCTAGCTCACTGTTCAGTATAATGCTTAGTAGAACCAAATATGTCCTTGATTTTTTGTGTTCAGGAGAGATGAGAGTCAACGGCAGGGCTCTTATTAGAATGATGTCTAGAGTCTGGTCCATTATCTTCCAAGTCGTCTTGTGCTTGCTCACACAGACTCTTACCTGACCCATTGCTTCTTTCTCATCTACTTTCCAAAGACCTTTTCCTAGTTACTTTTTATCACACGGCTTTTCAAGTTGTCATCTGAGAACCCTACACCTTACACCCTGATTAGGCTTTACTCAGCATTTCTTTGCCCTTTTTGCTTTGAGGTTTCTAAGTGGACGCCCAGGGCCCTGTCACCCCGGCCCCACTTGCCCTTTCCTGGTGTTGTCGCCGTGATCTGTGGCCACAGAAATTGTACCAGGCATCAGTGTAAGACACAGTTTCCTGCCTCAAGATTTTTGACTCTGGGCAACTAGATTTCTCCCAGGAGGCTAGCTACAAGACTGGAAAGCTGGGAGCTTCAAATGATTAAATTTTCTGCAGAGAAAGGCAAACAGAGGCCAAGTGAGAAGACATGAATCTGGCACCTGCAGTGGGAGATGGGGACTGTCTGCCTACACGCTGCCCCAGGTCCCAGGTGTTCCTGAGGTTTAGGGACATTCCTGGCTGCCCTGTCCCTTGGTTGCTAAGCTCCTAAAAACTCCCCATTTTTGCGTAAACTGATCGAGTTTGGATTTCTGTATCTGAAGTCAGACGTTCTCACTGATAAAGTACCATTAATGATCATTTTTGTTTACCTGCTTATTTTTCCTTATAATAGTGTACATTGATTGCGTACGTTCTGTGGACCATTAATCTGAACAACACTCCTGAAAGGATTTTCAATGCTTGTTTGTACTCAGAATTCAGCACCTTAGAGCTGCTCATCTCACCATTGTTTCATAGCGTCCTCTTTACCCCTCTGAGTATTTGCTCCTGTGGTTTCCTCTGACTCTATCGCCTATTCCTCAGCCTAGAACTCTGTCTGGCAAAGCCCCGCTCATCGTTCAAAGCCAACTTTGATGTAGCAACCCATAGAGACTTCCCTGCTCCAGGCAGAATGAATCACTCCCTTTCTTCTTGCTCTCCAATTCACATTAAATTATGGTTAATTGGTTACAAGTCTGATCCCAATACCATGTTGAAGGCCCCATGCAGGCAGGGACTGTGTATTCTTCATTATCTAACTCCTGTTCCTGACACAATCCTGCCCTAGAATCGTGGCTTAATAACTATTTGTTGAGTTAAGTTGATTTGGGGAACATGCAGAGCCTGTGAATGAAGAATATGAAAAATGACACAAGATGGCCCTACTGCTATGGCTCACGTGAGCAGATGTCTTTATAAGGAAGAGTGGGGGCCGTCTGGTGTGACTAATGAGAGACTTCCAACCTATCACTTGTAATACAGTTTACTCTCAATACTTATTAAAGTCTAAACACTTTTCACTAACTGAATTTGTGATGCCCAGGCACTCACTGTGGCATAGACAATAGAAAATAGATATGATGTCACCTAGCATCCCAGGTGACATTCTGAATATGATTTTTGTCAGAGTTGGCTTTATATTAAGTGAATGGCACAAGACTGTGTAGCGTGGGATGGTGTTTTCACTTCCAGGATTGGAGATGACTGTTTCATGGCCCAAGCCCTGACCGTGCCTCTGGGCCTGGCTCTGAAGTTTAAAGTGTGCCTTTTTAGGACAATGATTTAAATGTCTCCAGTGGCTCAACTGCTCCCGGATCTCGTCCATAAATCAACCAGTGTGAGGCAGCAGAAAATGGGTGTTGAGCTGTATTGCTTAGGGACCAGGAGGTGCAGAAGCCAGGACATAACACTTAGTGAAAATGAGGAAGCCGGAGAAATCACTACTTTGGCTTACAAATCCAACGCTCCCAGATACACATGATTTACCAACTTCTTAGTGTCTATGGCCAATGTTTTATCTCAATCCTTGCTCAACTAGCTTCCCAACCTATTTTTGGACTTCCTCCTTTTGGCCTGTAATTGCCAAATGATCACAAAATGAAACCTGATATTCCCCTAAGAAAACATGAGAAGGCATAACTCACTAATGAAAAATACTTGAAAGATAAATTAAAAATGACTCCTGGAGTATCTGAGTGTCAGCCCCTCTGGAAGAACATAAATGAGAGTTCACTGGATTTTAAACAGACTCTTTTCATTGAATTTGAAATACTCAATTAGACATATAGTTGGATGGGTGCCTGGGTGGTTCAGTCAGTTAAGTGGCAAACTTTGGCTCAGGTCGTGATCTCGCAGTTCGTGAGTTCAAGCCCAGCATGGGGCTCTGTGCTGACAGCTCGGAGCCTGGAGCCTGCTTCAGATTGTGTCTCCCTCTCTCTGCCCCTCCCCCACTCATACTCTGTCCCTCTCAAAAAAAATATTTTAAAAAAAGAAACATAGTTGTGAAAGTCACAGTAAACATTTTGGATATGTAAAATAAAAACCTTATGTGTTTTGACACTTTTGTAATAACAATACTAATATAGCATTAATTTAGGCATAATAATTGGTCTAATTCTTCTATTGATTTTTTTGAGTACTCGTACATTTTTTATTCTTTTAAATGCAAGATTATATAATACATTTTAATTAGGGCAACTTGAGACACTTAATAATAGATGCTATAGCTAATTCCATTTTTATAGACTTCTCCTTGTTCTTCCCAAGACTGAGAAAAATAGAAAAGGAAAGAAAACAAGATACACTTTTGTCATAGATGGAGAGGCTTGGAACACAGAATGAACACTCACAGCTAAGTTACTCTGCAGTTCTGCTAGGTTCTTGCGGGAGATGATGGTTCAGGAATTCAAGCGTTCTTTTTCTGGACACCACTGCTTCTCAAAGTTCTGATTAGATTGCTTTACGTGATTACTCACACAGTCCGTGACATGATTATTCAAAGCCAAACTAAAGCCAAGACGCCATTGCTATTTCAAGATTTTGCATTTCATTGGTTGGTTTTCTACCATCTCAGAAAGCACCACGCCAAGACATAACCTCTGTGACCCAGAGAGGATGATAGCTTCTGTTCTGCAGAGCAGAGTGTCTACTGGAAATAAGAGACACTCCTAACTTACAAGGAAAAATAAATGTACTCTGTGAACAAACATAGGCAGCCAAGGAGACACGATGACTGAATGTAATGTGGTGTCCTGGGTGGAGTCCCGGCCCAGGAAAAGGCCATTAGTGATAAAGCTAGTGGCATCCAAAGAACATTTGGAATGGGGTCAATGGTACTTACCAATGTTAATCTCTTCATTTTGACAAATGCACCAGAAGATGCAAGATGTTAACATTGGAGGAACCTGGGTAAAGAGCATCTGGGAACTCTCTGGACTGTCTTTCCGACCTTTCTGTAAATATAAAATTATTTCAAAATTAAACATTTACTCAGAGCAAGGGACGGTGAGAGAGTGTAGAACAGTCTCCGACAGACGGAGAGGCAGGCAGCTTCTGCAGACAGAGCCGAAGCATTCACACGTGAGAAAGTGAAGCCCCGGGGAAGCCAGTGCATGACTACCGTCAAAATGAGCTCCTTCGGTGAAAGTTCAAAGAAAGTGTAGATGCATGTGACTTAACAGCAAAGACTGAATGAACCGATCAGGATTTGATCTTACTGTTTAAAGGCCTGGGTAGATTCAGGATGTTCCAGGTAGAGGAACAACCCAGTAAAAGGCTTAAAGCTATCAGTACTAAGAGTAAGGTGTCAGAACGCAGCCAGAACCAGCCTCGCTGGAATGGAGTATTCAGATGGGGGCAGGGTTAGCTATGTAATTTGAGGTTCCGGTGCCAAGTGAAAATGTCAAGTTCCTTGTTCAAAAAGCAGAAAATGGCTTTTTTCCTTTCTTATGTTCTCTGTCTCTCTACTTACCATGGCATTTTTTATTTGCTATTTAACATCTGCTCCCTTGGACAGAGGGATGCTTGCTGGGTGAATGCAGGCCCCAGCAGGCACTGGGAGTCTCACCCTGAGATCCCAACACTCCCCATACCAGTACCCAGGTCCCTGTACAGTTGTTAATCAAGGACTCAGGTGTGGTGGCTGAAAACCCACCCCAGGAGGTGGGGAGACAACAGGAGGCAAAACCAAGCCTGAGCTGAGGCTCCAAGCCCCCTGCTTGTGCTCCATTATCCCATCAGAAGTCACTTAGAGGGGCACCTGGGGGGCTCAGTAGGTTAAGTGACCCACTCTGGATTTCGTCTCGGGTCATGACTTGCAGTTCGTGAGTTTAAGCCCGCATTGGGCTCAGCCTGGACAACATGGAGCCTGCTTGGGATTCTCTGTCTCCTCTCTCTGCCCCTCCCCTGCTCATGCTCACTCACGCTCTCTCACTGTCTCTCTCAAGTAAATAAACTTAAAAAAAAAAAAGATAGAAGGGGGAGTTTGGGTGGCTCAATCAGTTCAGCATCCAACTTCGGCACAGGTCATGATCTCGTGGTTCATGGGTTCAAGCCCCGCATCGGGCACTGAGTTGACAGCTCAGAGCCCAGAGCCTGCTTCAGATTCTGTGTCTCCTTCTCTCTCTGCCCCTTCCCTGCCTATGCTCTGTGCCTCTCTCTCTCTCTCTCTTTCAAAAATAAAATTAAATAAGTAAATAAATAAATAATAAAAAAGAAGTCACACACAAAAAAACTGAAAGGTAAAAGAATTTCCACGTGGCACCCTGGACCTTGGAGAGGGGTGGGGGGGAGGGTATGTGAGGTTCTTCCAAAGAAGCACAGCACCCTGTGTGACTGCACTGGCTCCAGGCCCATGAAGCCAACCCTGGGTGGGGGTCCATGGAGATTAGTCAGGATTGGAAGGGGCTTAACCCGTGGAGGATCCTGAGGCCTGCGTTTTCATCTGTAAGAGCGGGTAGAGGCCAGAGGTGATTGAGGAGACACAACCAAATTGGACTTTAGTGACCAGTCCGATGGAAAAGCGTAGGGTGGACTCGACAGGAGTCACTGTGGGCACTTTGGCTAGTTAGGAATTCAACAGCCAACCTTAGGAAGAATAAGGAGGATGCAAGCATGACATCACAGTTTCCCTCCCTTGAGGTAAACTGTTTGACTGTGTTAGCAGTTCTAATTCAGAACAGATGCATCAGACCAAGCGCCATTTTCTAAAGTTCAGTTTTGGTGGACAGAGTTATCTAAAAAGATCCTTCAGCTTAGGGACACAGACCTTGCCAACGCAGACTTTTCTTTTTAGGAGCCCCTCTGATAAAATTAGAAATGAGCTCAAGGAAGGTTCCATCAGGGCTGTGATTCCCGCTGCCATGTGTTTTACTGCCAGGGCATTTAAAATCTTGTTCCAGGGGTACCCGGGTGGCTCATTTGGTTACATGTCCAGTTCCTGATCTCAGCTCAGGTCTTGACCTCAGGGTTGTGGGTTCAAGCCCTGCATTGGAGCCTACTTTAAAAAAATAATACAAATGAACAAAATCTGTTTCCAGTTTTTTCTTTTGGCAGGTTCTCAACCTGGTATGAACTGTTTCTTCCCAGGTACCTCCAGATCATCAGTTACTCGATGTAAACCAGGAGCCAACTGCCCCAGTTCACACAGTGGCATCAGTAGGCAACTGTCCCCTCTTTCTGTCACCGAAGACTCTTCTGCTCCTATTCTTGAACTTCAGAGCCGAGGATCTTCTGGAGTTTGCGGACATAGAGTCGAAAGGCAGAACAGATCAGGTGAGCTGGTGACCTCCTCTTTTTTTTTTTTTAATATGAAATTTATTGTCAAATTGGTTTCCATACAACCCCCAGTGCTCATCTCAAAAGATGCCCTCCTCAATACCCATCACCCACCCTCTCGTCCCTCTCACCCCCCCATCAACCCTCAGTTCTGTTTTTAAGAGTCTCTTGTGTTTTGGCTCCCTCCCTCTCTGACCTCCTCTTAAATAACAGTACACCTAGGTAACCTTCGAACCAGCCGTGAAAGATCACACCATTGGCCCAGAACGCAGGGATGTTACATGGACTCTGAGGAGTGGGAGTGGGGAGTTTATCAAGTGGGAGGAGAAGGAAGAAGGGACATGTATAGATGGGATCTGTTAGTGGGATACGTACAGTGTAGCAGAGAAACCAAATACCAAAACCTGCCGTTGCAGGGCTTAACACATGATTAAACGGTGACACCCTATTAAGTTTACAGGGTAGCTAGTTTCCGCATCTTGAAGATGTCAAAAGCCAGCATCTTTGATCTCAGCCCTGGGAGTCAGTGGTAGCGCACTCCCACTCTAAGAAGAATGAAAACACTATTAGTAAAATCACAGACTCTGCTTTTGTGCTCGTCAGGACTGCCGGTCTTTGGAGCCCTTCTAGTCTCCCCGGTTTTGCACCTTCAGGACACCGCCTGCTTCCCTGATCAGCATTTAACTAATCTGTCAAGTCCTCTACACTTTCCTCACACACATTTGACCACACTCAACAACTCCCGGGTTACTTGGGTTACTGGAATTGCTCGATACATCTCATAACTAGATCCAGGAGTTTCCCAGCAAATGTATAATTTCCAAATGCACCTGAGTTCACTAGGCTGTTGCCCACACCGGTACTTCTTGGCGGTGGCCATCTTACTGCCTTCCCCAGAGAATGTGCTCAAGTACCCAGTTCATCCTCACTTCCTCTCGTCACATGACCACACTTCCGTTTCTGCAAAAAGCAAAGCAGTTGTATGCCAACAGACGCTTTCCTCTTTGCCTTAATGTCTCCATTCTTTTGTTTGCTAGTGACCATGACTTTGGGACCATCTTTAATGTGTGTGTTCCTGCCGTTCCAATGTGAACTCCTTTTGCTATGTCCATGATCACTTCCTCTCCATCACTTTTCACCTGCATTTGCAATCTCTCCTTCCACTCATTCCTTCTGCTTTATCAGTAACATATTTAAAATCTCTTGCATCCTTAAAAACAATAATCAAACAGCAAACAACAACAACAAAATACTCCATCCAAAATAAGTGGTTAGTTGAAAACAAAACATAACTTGGAGAAAACTGGCCTAAAAAAATAAATAGAAGGGAAATGGAAATTCAGGGGACTCAGGGATGGGGGGCAGTAAACAAAGGTATACAGGAAATATGAAAGCCTCTTCTAGGGTACTACTAATTGGATAAGAGGTTTTTTTTTTATATAAGAAAAGATATTTTTTTCAAAAAGTGACAGTATTTTAAAACACTGTATCAGCAACTATTGACCCTAAGGCTAAGGCTCTTTTTAAAAAAATGAAGAAAATGGCATCATAAATCTTCAGAAAATTTTAATTGGCTTTAATAAGTTGCAGTAATATTCCTATTATCCCAGTTATCTGCAGAATATAATGTTCCAGTTAATTAAGTATTCTGGTTAATAAGGACTTGCTTTATCTATCATATGCAAACTACAAATTAAATATACTGGTTGACAAAGACTTGCCATATCTGTCATATGCAAACTACACATGTCAAAGGCTGTACCATGAAAGATCACATGGGACGTAATTTACTCTTTCTGTGATGATTCAGAAGGCACTTAGGGTTATTCCAGGGCACCATAGAAAAATGAGAAAAGGAGAATAATCTGAAGAGCAGCTCACCATGCTTTCAGGAATACTATGTACTTAACCTCAAAACAAATCCCATGAGGCAAATATTATCACTGTTTGGCAGATGAAGAAGCTAAGCTAGAATCAGACATGTGCTCAAGGCCATACAATGGTTCTACTCATGTGTCCAAATTCCAGTGGCCTCTACCAGTAATGACTCTAATCCAGGCTCGTAGTAAGGGGTGGAACTCCTGGTATATCAGTTTGAAGGATACATACAAAACCATAAAGCTAAGCAGGACTGTCGAAAATTTTAAATGACCAGAAAAATAAAAGAGCTCTGTAGACCCAGTCTTTCTAGGGTATCTATAGGTGGTAAAATTAAAGATTGGCAACAATTACATCTAGTTAGCAGAAGAATGGGTCAAAGATATGGAGGGATTTAGGTGACGACTAATGTCATCAAAAGTACTGTCCATGGTATGGTGGCACCAAGCGACCTTCAGAGAAGGTGACAGTGAAGGCAGACATCAACTTAAAGGGATATTGAGAATCTCTGTAGGATCATTCCTCCTTTATGAGATAGTCCCTGAGAATTAATAATCTGAAATGTAGAGTATACCTTTCTCTTAGACATCACTCCTCTTCAACTTTGTACAAGACTACCATTCCCATCAGGAAACAGAAATTTTTCTCCAAATCACTTCTGAAACTTCCAGTACTTGAATGGAGAGCTCAAGCCTGAAACCTAGACAGAAGGAGTGTTCAGAATGAAAGATTTGGAGCCTAGAGTCATGCTGACTTGGGTTCAACCTTGGACAACCTTTCACATAAGTCTCAGTTTTTTCATCTGTAAAATGGAAGTGGTAATACCTATTTAACTGAGTAGGTTAATGTTTCTCTCCCAGCCTCCCAAGACAAGAGTCTCTTATTCTACCCTCTTACTCATTTTATTTTCTCCCCTCTACTCTCTGCATAAGTCAGATGGTTGTAGGGAGGATTTGCAGAACTCTTATCAAGAGCAGGTATTGTCTATACACAGTAAAGGGAGCTAGCTGGCTCACACTTCGAGCCTCAATGTCACTGCATCATGGAAGTTTCTCCTAATCACTTTCCACCCCATCCCTTAACCAGTGCTTCTCCTCTGCCTCCATATGGCCCAGTATCTACCACCTTTGGCCCTTATCACACTTGTGTTGGATGTGTGTTCTGGCTTTCCACTAGGATGTGAGCTCACATCTTTCATTTTTGAACCCCTGGCACCCAACTAGCTAACCAGCTCCTGGTGATCTGATTGATTACCAAGTATTTTGTTGAATATATAAATAAAATAATACCAGTTTTCGGGGCGCCTGGGTGGCTCAGTCGCTTAAGCGGCCGACTTCGGCTCAGGTCACGATCTCGCAGTCCGTGAGTTCGAGCCCCGCATTGGGCCCCTGTGCTGACAGCTCAGAGCCCGGAGCCTGTTTCAGATTCTGTGTCTCCCTCTCTCTGACCCTCCCCCATTCATGCTCTGTCTCTCTCTGTCACAAAAATGAATAAAAACGTTAAAAAAAAATTAAAAAAAAATAATACCAGTTTTCATCTTCTAGAGGCCTTGGCCCTGAGAATTCAGTACGGTTTATAAGACTCAGAAGTCATGTGGTAATTGCTGTGTTTGTCATTACTTGGTTTATATTCCCCAATTCAGAATTCACCTTAAAGGCTTGCTACCCCCCCCCCCAAATAATTATAACACAAAGCCTTAGCTATGTGAAAGTTTTTACTCCAGCGGGGCGGTCACGCCTGGCTCATTAAGCAATAGGAGGAACACATTCAGCACGAGAGAGTCAGCAGGTTCTGGAGAGGTAAAATGACTACCATCCACTCCCACTTGCAATCTGTGGACCACACCACTTTCTTAACCCCCAGGATAAACCTTGTGCTCAAAGGAGGTACCTGGAGACAGGAGAGAACTTGTAGGCAATTCTGCCTCCCTTCCCTCAGAATTCTACCACCTGGGTCTCAGCCTGGGGATTCAGGATGACCTCTGCTCCCCTTTAGTTTCCTGAGAGGTGCATAAAGTTATTGTGTTGAACTTGTTTTCTCTATCAAGGGAGAAGGCCTTTATGATCGTCACTTTCAGAAAGTTTTGACTACTTTAATGTAAAAACTGCTGCTGAATTTTCTTAGTAAATGTAAAGATACAAAGCTGAACTCATTGTGCTCCCAGAAATACATTAAATAGTAATTTGTTCTGAGGTGGGTGGGAAACGATTTTGTGTCGTCAGGATTCGCCCTGTTCTTGGGGCACATTGCTCTTCAGTTTAAGAGCCAGCTTTGCTGCACTTTAAGAAAATCAAAAACAAAAAAACACCTTAGTAGAGTCTAATGACAAATATTTATTTCTCACTTACTTTTTATGTCAGCAGAGACAAGGCTGCCTTGGTTGGCTTCTGCTCATTCTCCCACAGAGACTGAAAAGACAGCTCCTATTTGGGAATTTCCATTCTAGTGACAGAGAAGAAGAGCAAGAGAGTTTAGTGGGACCTTATCATGCCTCTTAACAGTTCTGCTGGGCCGTGGCATACCTCACACCTCCCTGCTCACATTTGATTAGACAAAGCAGGACATGTGGCCAAGGCCGAAGTCCCTGGGGCTGAAATATGTAATGCTTTTACAAGAAAGTGGGTAGGATACATGGAAGGGCAGTGTAGCATCCACCAAGTTCATGAGCATTGTCATGGCTTGGATGGGGGATGAGATATATACTGTACCTTACAGAGCAGAGATTCTGGAGAGAAGGTGAGCCAGAGTTATCGGTCTCTTTAAATGATGGTAAAAAAAAGAAAAACACTGGTAATTCTACTGTGTGCCTCTTTGGTCACTGTTTTATAACCTGATTTCCACACATTTGTATTCCTTTCCTGTTTTCAGGGGATGATGGAACACAGACTCATCCTGAGAACAGCAGCCAAGAAAACAGAATCAAGGCTCGCTGCCGGTCATGCACGTCCATGGTTCTGAAGGCCGTCTGGGGACTTTTGATCATCTTGTCAGTCTCATCGTCTTGGGTTGGAACCACACAGATTGTAAAAATTACTTACAAGAACTTCTACTGTCCATTTTTCATGACTTGGTTTTCAACAAACTGGAACATTATGTTTTTCCCAGTCTACTATTCTGGTCATCTGGCCACTGCTCAAGAAAAGCAGTCTCCAATGAAAAAATTCAGGTAGGTTTCATGTTAAATGGCCAACACGAGATGTTTTAAAATAACTTTATGAAAATCTCCATAACTTTATCTCTTTGGAATATGAACTGAGTTGACTTGGGGAGGTGTAGAGAGCTCAGATCTAGGGTTGGTAATGAATACATGAGCACTAGGAAGAAGAATCTGGGCCCCCCACCAAAAAAATTACTGAATGTCCACCACATGACAGGTGCTGTGATGGTGCTTTTGTAGATCTTATCTTAATTAATCATCATTGGTGGTAACATCTACCTTTGAGGGTGGTGGTATTATTCCCATTTTAACACAAGAGGAAACAGGTTTAGAAAGATTACATGACCTGTCCAAGGCCAATACTTCCAAATAACCCAGATTTCAATCCAGAATTATTTCTGAAAGTCATGTTTTAAAAGAACACACTAGTGTCTCAGGCCCAGAAAAAAAAACTGTATTCATAAGATTAATTGTGATAAAAACATTTGCTCAATATTCTGGAAGCTGTGGTGCCTAAGCAGATAAAGAGACCTGGTTTCATGCAAAAGGAAGTTTGGCCCTGATGGTTTAGAAGATGTCATTCTTTGCTGGCTAGGAGCACATGGGGCCTTCACTGTTGGTTCACCGGCTCTGAACCTGGTAGTGCCATGGTTCCAGTAGTTTCTCTGTGCTGAACTTGGCTTCTGCAGCGCCATCTTGGAAAGCTCAGGAAGCTGGCAGGACCAGCCCTACACAGCACCCAATGGGAAAGGGACAGTTGTCCACACCAGCTTATTGTTCCTTGGTAGAATGACAATAAATACATTTTGCAGAAGCCGAAATAACATTTCTTTCTTGCCCCTGTACTTACTGAAAAGAAGTGAATTTATCAGACAAACTGCAAAGCGTGTACCTTCAACTTCCATTTTCTATCACCAGCTTGGAAGTGCCCTGAAATGTTAGAGTCACACTGTGAGCTGATTTTCCATGGTATCCATGATAATGCAATTAAAATTAAACAAAACCAATTTACAAAAAAATAAATGTTTTCTGGTTTGAAGGAAAGAAAGAAGTCTTATACCTATTGGTGACTGCTAAAGATACTTTGTATTTGATTCCCATCAAAATACACATGATCTTGGGGGAATAAGGTCTTGTTTGTTTGTTTGTTTAAAATGTTTATTTATGGAGAGAGAGAGAGAGAAAGGTGGCGAGCCAGAGAGGGGCAGAGAGGGAGATACAGAATTGCAGTCAGGCTCCAGACTCTGAGCTGCCAGCAACAGAGTCCCATACGGGGCTCACAAACTGTGAGATCATGACCTGAGCTGAAATTGGATGCTTAACCGACTGAGCCACCCAGGCGCCCTGGGGCATAAGTTCTTTTTAATAACAATATTTAATAAGCGATTGCAGGGGACATGATGATCAGACTAAAATTCTCCCTGTCTGAAAATAGTTTACCCCATAGCATGTATGTTTTACTCCAGCGCTCCTAGGGTTTGGACACACATACTGATAAAAGCAACAAAAGTTTAGTATGGGATGTGGTACCTCAGAACGCCTCAAAGCAAGCCAAGTGGGTTTTATTTAAGATAACACATTTACACCAAGAGGCTTCTGCTGACAGAAATGTTGTTTTGGGAATGAGTTTCATCTCCACTACATCTCTCATGTCTGACTAACTCTACATGTAGTGAGACCTGTGATTTGACGAGACACCTCCACCTGTTAGTGCAGGTAGAGTGAACTTGACCATTGCTGAAGCCGAATCAAAGAGCTTTTATTGTCAAGCAGGAAACATTGTCTTTGAAGAGCATATTCTCCAGAGGGCCCCTCCGTATGAGAGGTAAACATTGCCAGAAAATCCTAAGATCCTTGATCTTTTTGCTTTGTAGACTCATTAACACCATCTGCCAAGGAGGCCCTCCCCGAAGCTCTCGTGGCAGAACACGGGGAAAACAGACTTAGTGTATGAGACTGGAAACAGAATTTTTCCCGTTGCGCCAGACCCTCTATTTTCTCATTTTCTTTGAATGGTATGAAAGCATTTTCAGTGGTTTTCTTATCACTAACCTCAAAAGAATTTTCAATAATGTATCAGATCTAGATTGTGGGAATTGTGCATTTGGAAATTGTTTTGGATATTACAATCATTTCATATAAACCATGAAGAGAATTTAATTGTATCACATGAATTTTAAATTTAATAAGAAAAAAATTTATAAGCCATAGTTTTGACAGGGGTGTTTCCTTAAAGGAAGTCTCTAGAAAGCATGAAGCTAGAGCTAAAGATATATTTGTCTATGTCATACACCTATGAAATGTGCTTAAGATGTCATCTGACATACAGAAGGGGTTCAGTAACTACTGAGTGCTATAACAATGTTGAACATAATTAAATTATTAGTGTCCCCCAGGTTCTAAGCTTCAGTCTAAGCTTTACCACCCATCAGTGCCTCTTGTCTAGAAATTCTGATCTCATCATTCCAAGGAGAGACCAGTTACTTGCTTATTGATAGAAAGAAATCCTTTCTTTTTTTGCATTTTCCCATTTCTTAGTACATAATGCTTAAATAGCATAAAGTTCTACACAGGTGACCTGGCGTTTGAGCGGAGAGCATTTTTTAATTCCTGCTATAGCAGTGACAAACAGGGAGAAGAAGGTTGGCAGTGAGAGGAGGGAGAAAGAGGGGAACACTAAGGAAGCCAACACCAGGGAGGGGGACTGGATGAGCCAGGTGAAAGGAACAATCTCCACCCCCTTGGGGGGGGGGGGCTCTCCCTGTGCCTCCCCGTGGGTTCAGAATGTGTGCTCTCCTGCATTCAAAGTCTTTGCTTGAGAGCCCTGAACCCAGCGTGATGGTGGGCTCTGGGAAGGAAGAACCATCCCTGGCCAGGGCCAATGATATGAAAAGAAATCCTTTCATCAGAAATGGGTTTGTTGTGGTTCTTCATAAATGTGTATTTAAAAAGCCATTTGGGGGGCGCCTGGGTGGCTCCGTGGGTTGAGCGACCCACTTCGACTTAGGTCATGATCTCAGGGGTACTTGTGACAGCACTGGGTTCTCTGCTGTCGGCGCAAGCCTGCTTCAGATCCTGTCTCTGCCCTTCCCCCTGCTCGTGCTGGCTCATGCTCTCTCTCTCTCTCAAAAATAAACACTGAAAAAATATACATATAAAGGAATATTTAAAAGTTTTTTAAATACATAAAAAGCCATTTAGTAGTTACAGATATCAGGATGAGCCCATGACTCTGAATGCCAGCTCTCTCTGGCAGACTTTCTCACAGGGCAGATCCCTTTGGGAGCACGACCAGAATGCAGAAAATGAAGAGAATGCCAGGATGTCCCGTGCAAACTGCTGCTTGGTCTGTGTGTGGCTCTGATTCACTGTATCTCCTTGGCTGCAGGGCTTGAGAGATGCTGTCCATTTCCCTGTGTGTGTGAGTGTGTGCGATTTCTGTTTACAAAAGAATTTGTTTTTAGGTTATTTCATCCCTTCCTTGAAGTTTTGTCTCTTTCAAGTTAAAATTTACCTTCAGGAAATCACATTTTTTAAAAAGTTTATTTATTTTGGGAGAGACAGCACGTGAGTATGTATGAGTGCAAGTGAGGGAAGAGCACAGAAAGAGTGGAGAGAGGGAGAATCCCAAGCAGGCTCCTTGCTGTCAGCCCAGCCTGTCTCGGGGCTCAAATCCACGAACAAAACCGTGAGATCATGACCTCAGCCAAAATCAAGGGTCCTATGCTTAAATCACATTTTTATTTAAAAACAATCCTTCCTTTTTCGTTGTCTCCCACATAAACAGTAAAACTGTTACACAGGTTTCTATATGTGCAATATGCATTTTTAACCTCCCTGGATTCGCTGGCCTACAATTCCCAGAATTCTCAGCTGCTGGGAAGCAGCGTTTGCCATGAGACTTGACATTGAAGGCCATACTCCAATGCTTAGAGCCTCACCACTTTGTCACTCCCTCCCTCCATGTGGCCCTCCTGTGGAGTAAGTTGCTTCATGCATGTGAGGCAGACATTGGCTAGAGATTACTTTGGTTTGCAATACTTCGAAGCACAACTGTTTCTCTTCAGAAAAACTTAGAAGAAAAACTAATGCTAATAACCAACTAGAACCGCGTAATTTCATTATAACCATGCAAACATTAGGAACTTGTTGCTTAAACAAGATATTTATGCTACTCTTGAAAACACTTCCTGGAACATTATAGTTGCCCAGTAAATGCTTGGATGTTCATGAACAACTGAATAAAAAAAATAAATCTGAGTTATCCCAATGGCGAGCCTATTTTCAGTCCATAGTCAAAGTTTTTCTATCTTATCATTATTGCTTGTCTGTATCACTAGTTTGAACATTTTGATTGAAATGGCACCTTGGTTTAATCATCAAATAGGGGTACCTGGGTGGCTCAGTGGGTTAAGCGTCTGACTTTGGCTCAGGTTATGATCTCACGGTTCGTGGATTTGAGCCCCATGTTGGGCTCTGTACTGACGGCTCAGAACCTAAAGCATGCTTGGGATTCTGTGTCTCCCTCCCTCCCTCTCTGCCCCTGCCCCATTCACACTATGTCTCTCTGTCTCTTTCTCAAAAATAAACATAAAAAAAAATAAGCAAATAGAAATCAAATCAAAGATTTAACGGAACTGATTATTTTTATACAATTAAATTCATGTAATTCCTCCAAAACAGCCAATTGTGTGTATATAAATACAACTTGCATTTGATTATTTATTTATTTACCATTTGGAGGTCATCACAGAACCTTCCTTCATTTTTTTTTTCCTGTCTTAAAAATGCTAGAGGAAAAACAAATTATTCAACTGGGCAGAAACATAAGGAAGAGGCATAGTCTTTTAGGAAAAATAACATTCCAAACTGTGTGTGGCTCTCCACCATATGTGAAGCTGCAAGTTGTCTATACCTGTTCACACAGTAGCGACCCTCCTGGTCCTATTGCATTTGCCCATTGGGAAAGAACCTTCTCTCTCTTCTAACAGTAACTCTGAAAATGACTCATTTCCCTATTTCTCCAGGCTTCTCTGAGAAAGTTCAGCAGCAGAATGGCTGTCCCAGCCATCTCGAGAGAATATCTAGATAGGAAAGGGCCTTCGCTCTGTGCCTGGAGAGACATGGGCTCTTTTCCATGGAACCCTCTGCCCCTGTAGTGGCCCAGAGATGGGAGGCCTGGGTTCAGTAAGTTCCACAGATGCATGATGGGCATTGGCGTTTGTGCTCTTGCCAGAAAATGACCGTCAAGAGTTAGACAAAACAAAGTATGTCACAATTAATACCTGACAACCTTTTTTTCTTTCCTAGGGAATGCAGTCGGATTTTTGGTGAAGATGGTCTGACATTGAAGCTCTTCCTTAAAAGAACTGCTCCCTTTTCTATTCTATGGACTTTGACTAATTACCTGTATTTACTGGCTTTAAAGAAGTTGACAGCCACGGATGTCTCTGCTCTGTTCTGTTGTAACAAAGCCTTTGTCTTCTTGCTGTCGTGGATCGTGCTGAAAGACAGGTTCATGGGAGTGAGGGTAATGGCACACTTGATTCAATGTGTGAGGCCACCCGTAATTGTAGATCCTTGGCATCAGGAGTGCTGCTTTGTTTCATGAAATTTCTGTAAAACTTTCCCCATTGGTTCTGAGTACAAATTAGAATTTGAAGATGCATTAGAACACCCAGGCAGTTACAATATCATGAAAAGACAGAGATGGTCTCCCTTGGGCAGTCGGCTGATTTCGACAGGAGGCCCTAAAACAGAGAAGATAAGTTCTTTTTTTTAGAATGAATGGTGTGACCAACTCCTTCTATCCTCAGGGTGAAGGGGTCTGGGAAAATTAGCCACAGCAAAGATTTTGATTTTTTTTTTTCAGTCGCCATACGTTGGGACAATTCCCTCATGCTTTCCCTCCCCCCAGCCCGAGATGGATTTAATTAACATTGGTGTAAGTAGATAAGGTTACCAAACAGTAATTAAAGTCACTGGTAATGGCACAATGCTGTTAAAAGTGGCTATATATCTAGCGTGGCTAATCCAGAAATGGAACGAAAAGCACCAACTTGTACTTTGGGGTACAGGTCAATTGAACTGTATTAAACTTCCACCAACCACTTCAGTTCTGAGTTTATTCTTCAGAAGTGATATGGACTTCTTAAAAGATTTTATCTTGCATGCTTGTTCTGTTAGATTGATGGAAAGTCATGGAGGTTTCAGGAGCCAGAGCTCATTCATGTATCTGGAATGCCACCATGATGAAAATACTGAGAAAATAATTCTTTAGAAAGAGTAGAAATGAAATGAAAAGCCTTTTCCCAGAAGATAAACATCACACAATTCTTCTCTGAAAGAGATGTCCAAGACTGGATGTGAAACATATTTTGCTATCAAAATATTGTTCTTACTGCAATGATCCCAGGGTCCTTGTCCCCCTAATTGCTGAAATTAATATTAGAAAGAGTTGATGACAGCCATTAACCCTTAAAACTTTAATAGTCAGCAAATTCTGATTATGTCTTGGGAGATGCTACTCAGAAATTCAGAATGGAAGCTTGACATGAACGAGAAGTAGAAAGCTACAGTAGAAGACAAAATGAGAGGGGCGACCGGGTGGCTCTGTAGGTTGACTTCGGCTCAGGTCATGATCTCACGGTCCATGAATTTGAGCCCCACATCGGACTCACTGCTGTCAGCCTATCAGCGCAGAGCCTGCTTCAGATCCTCTGTGCCCCTCTCTCTGCCCCTCCCCCACCTGTGCTCTCCCAAAATAATAAAAAATGAAAAATAAAAAATAAAAGAAGAAGATAAGATAAACTCTGAATCAGTCCAGGATGCATTAGAGTATACCCAGATATGGTACCAGCCAATCTTAGATTTGACATCCAGAAAGCTTAGCATCATGTTTTTGCTCATCGAGCACCCGCGCTGGCTGCCTACCATCAGGTACCCTGACAAATCCTGGAGAGCGGGGACCTTCCCTGCCCTGCTTGCTGCCCCATTCAGGATGGGCTATATAATTCGTGGGACCTAGTGTGGAATGAAAACACAGGGATCACTCTTTAAAACATTATCAATAATTTCAAGACAGCAACAACAGAGCATGAAACCAAGGGCAAGGCCCTTCTAATCATGAAGCCCTATGCATCTGCACAGGCCATATGCCCATGAAGCCAGCTCTGCCTCTATCTCGAATACCCAGAATAATGCAGGGGACAAAATGGAGCTCAGTAGATATTTGAGGATATAGTAAATAAATTCATGTTTACGAGGACTGTCTCTTTTCTATTTGCTAGCATCATGGATTATCCATGAGAGTTTGGAAGGCCTTGTCAGAAGAAGGAGAAAGAGAGGAGATATAGGGTCTTTTTTTGCCTTTTCAATGGCATCTGAATACTCAAAGGGAATCAATACATTCACTATTAGATTTACCAGTGAGAAAATCAGTTGTTTTAGAGTGAATGCATTTAACCATGGAACTTAACTGATGCAAGATGTCCTATCAAAAGAGGTTCTGTGTTTGAGAGTTAAAAAAAAAAACTCAGCTGTGTAACTTATATTTAAACCAAAGATTTAGGAAATCTGCCAAGAGGCAACAAACCATTGCCATTTTAAAATTGGCATCTATAGGGGCACCTGAGTGGCCCAGTCGGTTGAGTATCCAACTCTTGATTTTGGCTCAGGTCATGATCAGCCCATGGATCAAGCCCCACATTAGGCTCTGCACTAAGTGTGGAGTCTGCTTAAGATTCTCTCTCTCTCTCTCTCTCTCTCTCTCTCTCTCAAATAAAAAATTAAAAATAAATTGGCATCTATAGTGGGTTCAATGATGGTCCTCAATAAGGTGCCCACACCTTCATCCCCAGTCCTTATGAATGTGACCTTATTTGAAGGCGTAATTATTTTTTCTTTTTCATTTTGTATTATTTTTATTTTATTTTTTTGAATATGATTTATTGTCAAGTTGGCTAACATATAGTGTGTAAAGGGTGCTCCTGAATTTTGGGGTAGATTCCCATGGTTCATTACTTACATCCAACACCCAACGCTCATCCCAACAAGTGCCCTCCTCAATGCCCATCACCCATTTTCCCCTCTCCCTGCCCCCATCTGCCCTCAGTTTGTTCTCTGTATTTATGAGTCTCTTATGGTTTGCCTCCCTTCTTCTCTTTGTAACTATTTTTTCCCCTTACCTTCCCCCATGGTCTTCTGTTAAGAGTCTCAAGATCCACATTTGAGTGAAAACATAGGATATCTATCTTTCTGACTTATTTCACTTAGCATAATACCTTCCAGTTCCATGGAATCATGAAATGGCGTGATTTCATTCTTTCTCATTACCAAGTAGTATTCTATTGTATGTATAAACCATGTCTTCTTTATCCATTAGTTGGTGGACATTTGGGTTCTTTCCATAATTTGGCTATTGTTGAAAACACTTTGCAGGCACAATTAACATAAGGATTTAGAAAGAGGAGATCATCCTAGAGTATTTAGGTGGCCCTAATTCCAGTAACAGATATCCTTATAAAAGACAAACACACAGGAGAGACACACAGAAGAGGAGAAGGCAATGTGACCAGACAGAGATTGGAGTGCTGTGGCCACAAGCCCAAGAAAGCCAGGGAAGCTACCAGAACCTGGAAGAGCCAAGGGATGCTTTCTCTCCTAGAGCTGCCGCTGGGAGCATGGGTGTGCTGGATTGTGAACTTCTGGCCTCCAGAACTGTGAGAAAATAAATTTCTGTTGTTTTTAGTCATCAGGTTTGTGGTAATTTGTTACAGCAGCCTCAGGAAGCTAATACAGCCTCTGTAAATAATAAGACCCAATAGAAAAAAATGTTAAATAGCCAATGAGCACTTGTTAATAAATATACACATACATTTACATACATAAATTGAGATATCATAGATGGCAAAATGGTAAACAATGTCAAGCATGCTGGTAGAAGTCACATGTTTTTCTTCTTAAATGACAGGAAATGCTTCACTCCTCACTGTGAAACATTAGGAAGTGTTTAATGTCATGCCAAGGTGTAATTTTAATGATGCCCATAATCAGGTCATGGAATATGAGAAGAACCAAAACATATTCAGCATTTTGCCTTTTGACAGTATCAGCCATTCTTTTTTTCATGAGACATATTGAGAACATGTATAATTGGGTCATTTGAGAAATTAAAAGAGGGCAATTCGAATACTGACAACATAAATGTAGTTTTTATTGCCTACGTCCATAAGTAATCAAAGCATGGCCTGCAAAAGCCACTCCACTTGGACTATTCTCTTTTTTTTTATAGTTAAAGTGTTGCTTTCTTTTTAAAAAAATGTTTTATGTTTATTTATTTTTTGAGGGAGACAGACACACAGAGTATGAGCAGGGGAGGGGCAGAGAGAGAGGGAGACGCAGAATCCAAAGCAGGCTACAGGCTCTGAGCTGATAGCACAGAGCCTGACGTGGGGCTCGAACCCATGAATGGTGAGATTATGACCTGAGCCAAAGTCAGAGGCTTAACCGACTGAGCCACCCAGGTGCCCCTGAAAGTGGTGCTTTCAGTCATCAGATTAAAATGTGTATTTTTTATTCATTCTGAGGCTTCAGTGGTTTACAAATTGACAGTTTTTGGATTATAATTTTCATTTGACCCCAAGAATGATCACATTTAAGATGATCACATTTCCTACTTCTATTTTTCACATCAAAAATGATACCATATGGGCGCCTGGGTGACTCAGTCAGTTAAGTGTCTCTCGATTTCGGCTCAGGTCATGATGCCATGGTTTGTGGGATCAAGCCCCGCATTGGGCTCTGTACTGACAGTGGGATCCCATTTGAGATTTTCTCCCTGCCTCTCTCTGCCCCTCCCCCCCTCACACCCACTCACTCTCTCTCTCAAAATAAATAAACATTTTAAAACATGACACCATGGACAGAAAGAAGGATGCTTGAAGTTGTAAAACCAGTAAATATGTGTTTCTCTGGAGCACTAATTGGCTAGAAATAGCAATGCTCACAGAAAAATTAATTACATATTATGAATAACTTGTTAATATTTTGTGGGTTTTTTTGGAATATTATTTGAATTACAGATGGAAAGGTAATTTTGTTGTACAATTATATTTCTTTCATAAAATCATTTCAGCCAATTTGCTGGTAAACATTGTTGTGTTAAAAACCTTTTCATGACCAGTTGCTTACGGCTGATATATGATCATCCCATGAAAATTAGTAAACTTTTTAAAAAGATCTTTCTTTTTTAATTGCACAACTATTGGTGAGAATTCAGCTCTTTCAGCTTTGAGGAACCTGCCAGGTTCTCATCTTCAAGAACCTGTCTTGTTTAGCTACAGTTCTTAAATTCATGAAAACCAAAAAAATTGCATTAATAAAAAAAGGTTCTCCTCAAAGAAAATGAGCCACTGGTTGGGGGTTTTCTTCTCTGTCTCTGGTATCAGTTTCACTCAAATTTGAAAAGTAAATGTCAGACTGGAAAGTTGAAACTCTTTCTTTCAGATCTTGTCCCTCCTTTACGTTTTATATGATTGATTGAAAATTTTCTTTCATTTTTAAATTTCCTTGAACGTAGGGAGAAAATTGGTCAGTGGTAAATGGTTCAGCAGACCCCAAACTTCCTTAGCAGATTCAGGAAATGAATTTGTGTCTCTTCAGTTTGACACCCACATATTTCCTAGCTGTAATTGGGTCCCTATGCAGTTAACTTTCCAAACCGTGCCTCGTTTGGACACTTTCCAGGATCCGCCAAGGACCGACTGGAGTATGTCAGTTAAACTGAATCTTTCATTGCTCAACCTGCACTTCTCCAAATTCAAATTGGGCTCCAGAGTTCCCTAAATCAGGGCCCTGGAGGTGAACTCTTACTAATTCGTGCCAATATTACATATTTAGATAAGATTCAAGATAACCTTTTGTTTACATCTTGCCTTTGGTTGACATTGATGCAGTAGCTGTACATTCATGTGCACTGCAGAATCTTCTACCCAGAACCTTCATGCTTCCTGGAGGAGGCACCAGAGGATGTGTAGCTGGGCTCATCCTTTTCATCCCCCTCCTGGCGGGAGAAGAATTTGTGAATACAGAGGAAAAAGATGAGGTGGAATGGCTCTCCAATGTTATGCACACAAGGAATCCGTAACCCCTTAACAAGATGTCATCAACAGATCTACTCTAGTCTCCACATGTGCCTGTTAGGTCTTTCCATCTGGCATTTCTTTCCCTCTTTTCCATCCTGGTCTCCCTTTGAGATCATTTTCAGACAGACTTTATTCATATAAAAATAGATGTGTGTGTAGGGGGGTGGAGCGTGGGAGTCTTGGTTTGGGGCTCTGAACTCCTTGGGTTGGACCTGTCCCCAGGCACCCTCCACCCTCACACACACACACACACGCACACACACACACAATCTGTACAGCTATATACTGCCCACTTCTTTCATTTCTCACACTTCAACTCTTGTCCAATTTCACGGGATCTGAGTAAAACAGATGGTTCACCTTCATGGAACCTTAAATGTAGCATGCGGACAAGTTGAAGGATTCTGCATAGTCCCAGTTCCTTGAAAATGGACTCTACTGGGGAGCCTGGGTGGCTCCGTGGGTTAAGCATCCAACTTCGACTCAGGTCATGATCTCGCAGTTTGGGAAGCCCCTCATCAGGCTCTCTGCTGTCAGCACAGAGCCTGCTTTGGATCCTCTGTGCTCCCCTCTTTCTGCCCCTTCCCTGCATTCACACATTCTCTCTCAAAAATAAGTAAAAAAGAAACATTTTTTTAAGATAGAAAAAAAGAAAATGTACTCAGAGAGGACAAGGATGATCATCAGTGCAGGTCTCACTGGCCAAGCTATTAACGTGTAACCCACCTTGAGCTGCCGACCTTTAGTCTCGAACTTGAGAACAATCCTGCCAGCACTGTCGTTTTGAGGCCCTCCATTCTAGAGGCTGCTGTAGTCTCGGGATTCAGGGGTCCGTCGTGAGCCAGTGAAACGCCTCCATGCTCACCCAGCCTTAGAAACAGAGTTAACCACAAGGCAACTTGAGGAAAGCTATTCCAGTTGCAATTAGAGAAGCAATTAAAGCTTCATTTCAATACCCTGAACCCTAGAAGAACTGATATTGTTACTCAAATAATAATTCTGGAAGCCATTTTGTCAATGAGAAACACAGCGAAGTAATGAGGCTGGTAAACCCTCACGGAGATGAAGAGAAGGGCCAGACGCCTGTGGTTTTTGAGGGCCCGAGACGAAAAAGGAAAGAAATGACGATACAGGGAAATAAAAACAGTCAAAAGCCAGATGCTTCTCTGGCTTTTATCTCTAGCTATTTATCTACGAATTCTTTGAAAGATGACAGAAACGTAGCTTTCCTGCAGGGTCGCGTGTGGTATATACCACGGTGAGAGTATCAAATGTTTACTCGAAAGCCCTCTTTGGGCTTTAGGAACACACTCAAACAGCCTCATGGTCCCCCTCTGATCAGCCCTGAAAGTTGATGGGAGGCTCTCACAGGGGGCTGAGCCTGCAGAGGAAGGTAGCTGGCTCAGGAAGAAATGTCCCTGAAGAGGTAGGCTGGGAAAATGAACTAAATAAATTCTCTTCCGCAGGGTACTCCCCTCCCACCCCCCACCCAAGGTGGGCACACCATGATGTGAGGGGACTGAGAGGTTTCCAAAGTTGAAACTGAGGCACTGGCAGTTTTATGGTCATTATGGTTACTAACATTCTCACCCAAAGCAGATTCAGGTCGTGGCAGTGGCGCGTTTTCTGTCTTACTCAGAACAAGTCTGGTTGGCTAGAGGGCTGGAACTGGAATAGATTGTGAGGAGAGCCATGTTTTTCTGAAGCCAAACAGGTGCCGCCATGAAATGGTGTGTTTTCAGCAGAAGCGTCCCTCATATGGATGCTAATGGGCTCAAAGGCATTTTTGTGGCTGTCACCATGTGGATGTGCACACACGCGCATTTCCGACACAGTATTTAAGGCACTGGCTTTCTGCAGGCACGTTTCCAGTGTCCTGAGCCTGAGAAGAGTCATTTTATGTCTTTTATTCAAAAGAATAGACTGTTCATCCTTCCTTGATAACTGGTGAATTCTGAAGATGTCTGAGACTCAGATCTGTGCTGAGGCTATTTGTTCTCTGGAAATTTGAATAGTAGTTATTCTGCAATTAACCAGTGGTGCCAAGGAGAGCCACTGTGGGAGCATCCGAATGACCACTCCACTGAGCCTTCCATCCAGCATTTTCCCGCATTTCCTAGATTAGCTGAGCTCTCGTCCTTTACTTCCAACTCTGTAGATAAGAAGCACATTGAACATTTCTTAAAACGCAGCCACGGGAAATGTTCTATTAGCTGTGAGATTTAAGTTAAAAAAATGTGGAAAATAATTTAGCTTATCTTCTCCCCCCCCCCCACAGCAAACCTATATAACCTATCAATTACTGTTCATATCATAGAAAAGAATTTTTCTAACATCTCAAATATTCAGATTTTCATGCTTTTAGAACATAACTAACCACATTGTCCAGCCCTGCGACATGAAAAATGCTTCTCTCCATGAAAGCAATTGAAAGAAACACTGGTGTAATTGATAATGTCAATTTAAGTGGTCTGGCTAATATTTCCACAAGCACTTGAATATAAAATGTAATGGAGACCTTTAAGAGGCTCATCATAGTTATAATTTTGAATTGCTATAAAATTTATCATCTTTCTCCATACCCAATTCTATCTTGGGAATACTTATAGTAGACATACTAAGCATATATATTTTTACTAAAGGCTGACTCAGAAAAGGAAGTGCTTCTAACTGAAGTCGTATCTGGGGGGTAATAGTGTTAAATGTTCATCACTTTCCAGACAATGTTTTTATGTTTTATTTTATTTTGTATAGGCTGTTTGTTTTCATAATTCCCTAAACTCAGAATTATATATTATGCACAGTTGCCTAAACCCAAATATTATGGATTATACAATAATTTTGATAATTTTAAATATGAAACAGTACATCATGTTAAAGTTCATTACAATTAACACTGTATTCTATTAATCCCATCTTGATGTGAACAAGAAAACACAACTTATGCTTGGCCAAAAGAAAACAAATACCGATTCAAATTTATTGTCCTGCAAATTCAGTCTTATGAGGGAAATCTACTTGTGCACCTGAAGACTTCGACCCATGAATATTATTTAAACACACAAAAACAAAATGCCAGTGTCTAACATGACTTTTCATTTGTCTGAAATCAGACTGCCCAAAGGATTGTTGCAAGTCCTTGGCTGAACTATAAATCCCCAAATCAAAGAAAATGATAACCCTCACACAATTTCTAAGTCTAGATAACCCCTACACCATGTTTATTTATGAGTCTATTACTTCTTGTTTGGAAAATTTCCTTGACATCTCATGGTGTGTGTATTAGATTCTATTCCCTATAGTTTGAGGCATGGTCTAACTAGAACACATGCCTGGGAGCTTTAGAGAATACGATATTCACTCAGCAAGAGAAACGCCTCCCATCAAGCAGCCTCCCGGAAAAACGCTTTATGAAGACGGTTTTTCACTGCTGACATGTCAGCGTCTGTTCTCAAGTACTCCTGCTGTTTTTCATAAAAGATGCTTTAGTACGAAGCTAGGTCTGAAACCAACAGTGCACTTGCTTTTCGTGGTCATTAACAAAAGAATTGCTTTAGCAGCATCTAAACGATAACGTGTCATCGCCACCATACTCTGTGCTGGCCTGGAGCAAGTCTATGGTTACATGTTGAAGATCTACATTTTGTTGCAATAAATAATTCACTGATATTCAGAAGGGCCAAAAAACCCCACATACGTGGAAAAGCTATCTACGGAGGAATTGATTTACTCGGGAATACTCAGAACTGAAACCTAACAAAATTAACTGCCATGTAACCTATAAATTTCTCGCAAAGTTGCATCTTGATTTAAAAGTGAGTGAGACTATTTCACAAGGAAATGACGTATTGTTTCCTATTCCAGGGCCTGTTATTTTCCTGTTTACTATAGCTTTGAAATGTTTTCCAGCAGAATCAGTTCAAGATCATTTAAGAAACAGATGTAAATCAGCATTTCACTAAGGGAGTGGACTCCTGTTTTGAATATTTCAAGCATCCTATCGAAATATAGTACCATTATGATTTCAATCAAATTTGTGCGGTTAATGATCTAGAGTAATGAGATGAAATTATCTTTTTTGTGGTTTAATTCGCACGTAAAAAGAAGGAAGAACTAGTCTCCCTTTGACATTCCAAGTACCAGTGAAAACTCTGCCCACTCCTTGTAAATCACTATAAGAGATGATTTGCTTTCCTTTCCCCCCGGCTCCCCGCCCCGTGGCTTAAATTTTGCCTCTTAGCTGCATCAATGTTAGGTCTCCCTAATCAAGTCCTGGTTATGTGTCAATCTTCAAAACCATGCATTGATCCAAGGAGCTGATTAAAATGTATGCTGAATTGTTTTGAAGAAAAAGCATACAGTATAGATGAAAATGCTCTGGAGTGATTTCCTGTGAAATTCATTTCGCCAACACGGATATTAATCTCTGGGAAGTTGAGCGAAAAAATTACACTAAAATTACTAACCCTTAATTAGAATGGGAGCAGCTTTTATATTCTCTGCCTGGATGTCTCAGGAGCATACTGATTTCTTGTTAATACTGACCCTTCTCGCATTGAAACAGCGACGTACAAGAGGTAATTGGGTTTGAGGAAGCATTTAGCAACTCTCATGAAGTCTTCAATGGCTTGCTCTGAGATATGGAGGCATCAATTTTTTTTAATTCCTTTGCATTCTATTTGACAGATAGTTGCCGCAATAATGGCCATTACCGGCATCGTCATGATGGCGTATGCAGATAATTTCCACACTGATTCGATCATAGGAGTGGCCTTTGCAGTGGGTTCAGCCTCTACGTCTGCATTATACAAGGTATGTCGTGCACTTTTTTGTGTAGGCATAGCTTAGACTTAAGTCATAAAAGAAGGCAGGACAAAGAAAATCTTGGCTAGAGGCGGAGAAAATGTGGCTTAAATAAGTACCATTTACTGAGTACTTGCCAGAAACTTTCACTTGTGTTAACTCACCCTTATGAGGCACAGGTACTTATCCCCACTTTCCAGATGAGGAAACTGAGGTTTAAAAGATTAAATAACTTGATTTCAGGAGTACTCCTGAAATCATTGTTGCACTATATGCTGACTAATTTGGATGTAAGTTTAAAAAAATAAAAAATAAAAATAAATAAATAAATAAATAATAATAAAAAAAAAGATTAAATAACTTGCCCAAGGCCACACAGATGGGAAGTGATAGCAAGATTTAAATTCCCACTGGCCACCTCCAAAGCCCATGCTCCCTGCCTCTGCCCCTCAGGAATCAACTGATGGCAGCAGGGGCTGAGAAAGACCATTCTGCTCTTAAATTTCTTTACTTTAACTACCACTGTCCTTATTTTAACTCCGATGGGGTGTTAAAAAGAACAAACAAGCTGTCACTTGAGAGTCGACTGCCACGTATTAACCCCAAGCCACAGGAACTCCGGTTATTAGCGAAATGAAGGACGTCCTTTCCTCTCTGATGGATACTCCTGGTCTGCTCTATGTACTTACCACTCGTTCTCCACTGGAGCCGCCTGCCATCCGTGGAAAATCTATTCAGTCATTGCCCCTGACTTCAGAAGCAAGGACTGAGAGAGCAGATCTAAAATGTTATCCCCAAAGCTCCCCTTGTCAGAGCCTGCTTTCGGGATGTAGCTAAAGCACTGTTCCACTTTCACCTCTCTTGGTGTTTCAATGAGAAGATTCTCTGTGAAAAAGCAGAAAACGCCCTTTGCATCCCTCCTGGATGCCTGTTCTGATTATTCACCAACACCTCGGCTCTGAAGGCACGGAGTCTATTTCCATATTGACATTTCCTGGCCCACTGATTCTGTGACAAGCTTGACAAGTTTTCACTCAATTGCCATTGGCGTCTAACTTGCCCCCAACTGAGACCCCACTGAGGTGTCTGATGTGACCAGAGAACAGCACGTGGCCAAGTCCTCTTAAGTCTCTCATGAGCAAAAATAATAAGTCCAGTTGACGTTAAAAGCATGCCTGGAATTGCGGTGTCACTGGGATGGCTATCTCATAGAGACAATTCTCCTGACCATGCTACAGGGGTGTTCGTTCGGGGAGCGGTAATATTTGCTGACATGCATAAAACCATATGGGCACCATCGGAAAGATCTGCTCCATTCAACATTGTTTGAGGATTCATATAGGAAGCAGAAGGGTCATAAAGTCAAGAAGTATGGACTAGAGGCCCGGCCCCTCCTCAGCCCAACGTAACTTGATGGTAGCCATTGACATCTCCTTGCTATCTTCTTCCCCTGTACACAGATTTATATCCAGAAAAAAAAAAATAGTTTTAATCTGGAGAATAAACACAGTATTTGTGCATGTGTTTTAAGCTCAGAGAGGAAAGTGCTTATAAATCCAAGGCACCATTATTATTCTCTCAACAACATAATGACAGGCTCTCTCTGTCTAATTTAGTTTTCAGTATCTGTCGAAATAAGGGTAAAATGTATCCCATGCCTGAAGGGAAGAATTGATGGCATCTCAATCCTAGCTTCTCCTGGGCTCGTGGGCACTCTTACTTACCATTCACCCTATACCCGTAACTGAGGGTGGTGCTAACAGAGTACAGGACTTGCAGCAGTTTCCAACAGCACGAGGAGTTCATTTTGTGGCATTTGCTGTTTCATGTGAAGACTGCAGGGCATTTGAATCACTTATTCACAGTCCATTTTGTGCCATGGAGGTGGTGGGGTAAGGAGAAATAGAGGGTAAACTCTGGGCTGGTTAGCTCACTGTGTAGAAGTCGCCTTTCTGCTCTGGCAAAGTCTCTAACTGTGTGGCTAAGGGGTTTCTCTCCCAATCCAGGTTTTGTTTAAGATGTTTCTCGGAAGTGCCAACTTTGGTGAAGCGGCACACTTTGTCTCCACGTTGGGTTTCTTCAATTTAATCTTCATCTCTTTCACCCCGGTCGTCCTGTATTTCACCAAGGTGGAACACTGGTCCTCATTTGCAGCTCTGCCGTGGGGCTATCTCTGTGGGATGGCCGGGCTGTGGCTGGGTAAGTGGCTCCAGGTTTTGCCTTCCACTCCCTATGTCACTTGACCTTTCCTTGGATAGATGAATGATCATAGTAGGGCTATTCCCTTGGGAACCTTTGTCCTCTATTTCCCAAACGTATCTAAGGTTGGTTAATGGTTAGAAGGTCCTCTGCAGGCTATTGCTTGATTAGATCAGAGCTGTTCAACCGGTATACCTCCCATGGGTTAAGACGTGAGCTGGAGGCCCAGGGCACTCTGATCACCACTGGTCTTAAAGCAGCCTTGTCCATCCTTCATGACATATTGTATGATGTTACCGTGTCCCAGGTGGATCACGGTGCATCAGGCAGAGGGAGAGAACAGATGGTGCATTCAAGGAACTCAGAATGGATCAAAATGGCTGATGCACCAAGTACAGGAGGAATGGGGAGGAAGGAAGAAGATGGCATCTGGAAGGAAGCAGGTCATGAAGGGCCTGGAAAGCTGTTGAGGGGAGTGGATTTAAAATCCACTTAATGGTCTTTAAGCAGAGGTGACAGGCGCACATCTACATTTTAGTCACACACAGGCTGGCTGGGTGTGGAGAATGAATTTGAGATCGGAAGCCCTCAGCAGGCAAGAGGAGAAGGCAGAATTAGACTTGGTCTCCCTGCTAAGGAGGCTGTGCCTAGTCAATGGCCAATTGACTTGAACTTTTTAATGTTCTCTCTCAAAACTCCCCACACTCAAGGTAGTCTGCTTCACCTGAGCAACCAGGGGGCTCCCACTTTCTAGCTGTGTTGCTTCTGTCATTCGACTTAAGAGGAACCTGAAAAATAACAAGCCTGCTCTTCCCGCCCCAAGCAGTCGAACAACAGCAACTGCTAGATGACTCAGTGTCCCCTTACTCAGAACCAAATCGCTTTCATCCTGCTCCTCTCTCCTCACCCTTCCTAAGGACAGCCCCCTCCCTCTAGTCCCCACTGACCCACCGCACTTGACCTGCAGGACATCTGCCAACCCTCAGCTGACCTTCTTTGTCAAGGTGACATAATCTGAAGCAGCACTATAACTCCCGGGAGACAAACATGACCTGGTTTTCATTCCCACATAGACACTGGGTCTACTTTGGCCCAGGCCCCTAAGGGGAGGTCTTAGATAAGAGAACGATCAGTCACGTTGGTCCTTTGAATTTTACTTCTGAAGTCCAAAAATGTAGAGTTATGACCTTCCATAACCTCTACTAAATTAAGTAGAAATCAATAGCAGTGTTCCCATAAGACCCAAGCATCCTAATTAAAAGTGCCGAGATAATTTCCCGGCCCAAAACAATCTAGCTGGGAACAGTCATAATCTAAATTTCACTGACTCTTGGCCCCAGCTGTGTACACATATCTCCAGCTTGCTGCCAAGTTGCCCTTCACCAACACATATCCCTTGGCATGTCTAACACATGCTTCTACACAAGCCTGGCTCAGGCTGGGTATCACCCAGGCCGGCAGGATACCAGGTCTCCACCAAGCAGCATGGTCTCCAGACTCCACAGGGTAGAGCATCACCCGGAACTAGAGCTGCTCCACCCAGCCCTTCCCCAGTGCCCTGCAGTCCTCCCTGTGCCAAAGCTGCTCTGTGACAAAATGAGGCGATAGCCTCTCTCCTGACTGTGTTACACACCCCAGGTGTTTTACAAACTTCACTGATTCTGTTCTTCTTCTTTAAAAAAAAAAAAAGTTCACTTATTTTGAGAGAGAGACAGCATAAGCGGGGTTGGGGCAGAAAGACAGGGAGAGAGAGAGAGAGAGAGAGAGAGAGAGAGAGAGAGAGAGAGAGAGAGAGAGAGAGATGGGGAGGGGGAGAGAATGAATGAATCCCAAGCAGGCTCCGCACTGTTCAGCCAGATGCAGGGCTTGAACTCATGAACTGTGAGATCATGACCTGCGCCGAAATCAAGATGCTTAACTTATTGAGCCACCCGGCTCCTGTTCTTAAGTTTTTGTTTCGATCCCTCTCTTCTCCATAGTAACCAGATACGACCTGGTTGGAGCTGGGCTGGACGAACAGCAGGTGGTCCTCTGACCCGTCCACATTGCCCGTAACTTCAGCTTTTATTCGCCTAGGCTCACTGGGCCTCCTTCCTTCTCACAGTTGGGCCTATCTGCCAGGGAGTGCCTTCACCCAAATTTACCTGATACGTCCGAGTCCCACTTAAACTTGGGCTGGGCCCCGTGCTACAGATAACATACTGACTTATATATTCTTGTCCTTAGGGTGGCAGAAAAGTAAGTGTGCTACCTAAAGAACAAATTAGAAACAGACCGCGCAATTTGGTGAAACCACCTCCGTCTTGCTGAGTGAGCAGGACTCAGTTCTCACCCAAATACCAATACTTTCAATCTGCTGAAATATCCAGTTCGGCCAAAAAAATTGCAGTTCAGGAGTTCAGCAGCGTCTGTGTAGAATTTAACTAATTCCTGACCTGCTAGAATGTGCTATATTTTATTCCCTGAGTCTGAGGAGAGAGTGGAGGTACGGGAATAGTCATTCCCATTGTGGCTATGCCAGGAAGGAGGAGCAGTTATTAACGTAGGAAGGTCCTCCGCCCTGACTGCCACTACTCTTGTATGGTAACTATGAAGGAGACCAAGTTTTATGAAAGTCAAACCCACTGTCTCTAACTACCAAGTCACTCCAGAGAACCAAGTTAGTGGGTTTAATTAAAGCAGGGATTATAGATAGCAATGGAAGAGTAAACGCTGTCCTGACTGGAATGGCTCTAGAACCATCTTTGGTTCTATAGAGATACAGGCAACATGGTTGAGTCAGTTACATAGAGATCTCTCTGAACTGAGGACAATCTGTAGTTGTTAGCACTCACCTCTCTCAACCCTAAAACAAACACTGGATTGAAATCTATGAAAACAATTCTATGTGGTGTATCATTGTTTTTCTTTTGAAAACATAGAGTTTTGATCATTTTTGTGGGAGGTAGAGGATTATTTTAACCGATTTTATATTTTACTGAAAGGACCCAAAGATATTAATTAAATGTATCTAGTTATACCTTCCTTTGGTTCTGCAGACCTGCCCCTGGGTAGTCTGTGCACAAATTGGGATGCGGAAAAAGTCCCTGAGGTTCTGTGCATTACACAGAATACACTTTTGTTTGCCTGCATGATGCCCACCGCAAGAGAGAGGGAACAAAACAGCATAGGCCATCCTTGGATAGATCTTCCTTTAGGTAGTAACACTAGAGCCTGTTAGTTATCCAGGAATATGGCATAATATAGCAAAGCATTAAAGGGAGAAAGCCCAAACTTCAATCAGTAGTCTGTCTGCTTTCAACCTCTGGCTGGCCCCAACCTACCTTTATAGTGCTAATAAGTGGTGGAGTGAATTGGTTATTTCACCGCTTTGCAATTGCTTCATACACCCTTTGCCAGCCAAGTGGCAAGAGATCAGGCAGCCAAGGTGGCAGAGGAGAAAAAAGAATAGGACTACTTCAATCGAGAAACCCATACATCTCCCAAATTAGAGAATTAATTGACCAAAGGTGAGGACAAGTTTAGAAGGCACGTTTAGCAAAAACATCGGTTCTATTATGTTAAGAAGGAAAGAGCCCAGCGTGTCAATTTCCTTTCATCCTCTGTATCCTCCATTATTTTACAGCCTTCAACATCCTGGTGAATGTCGGCGTGGTGCTGACATACCCAATCCTGATCTCCATTGGGACAGTGCTCAGCGTTCCTGGAAATGCAGGTACTGGTGTGATTTGACATGTGCAAATATGTCTCTGCTCATGTTCCTTTTACACCCCGAGTTGTTTCTTTGAGCAATTGTGAATTATGTCCTTTGCCTGAGAAGATGTTTTTAAATATCATGAAGGTGGCAGACAACAGAATAACTATGCAGCAGATTTAAAATTTGCAGCTATAAACACTGTTTTCTCTTGGTCGTGCTTTTAGAATTAAACACCAAATGTATCATTTGGGTTTCATGTAATCTCCCTGACAACCTAATTTTGTGGTATTTTTAGAGGAAGTCCTATGGAAACAAAAGGCATCCCAGCATAGGACTCTCAAGTAAACGTCACTAATGAAAGTGTAGGAAATGTACAGGGTGTTGGCTCCCCATCAGACTATCCATGGGGAGCTGCAGAAGCTTCTCCTGGGGGCAGAGCAGATGGCCCTCTGGAACAGATACATGAAAAGGCAATTTGACTCACTTCAGGGATGAGAAGAGAAGCTGTTTTTCCAGAGTAATCTTTTAGTGAAAGCTGTCAGTGGAACAAGTAATGAAAGTGAGTGATTTGGAAGACCGTACAATCCTTCCAACTGTAAAATTCTATTTTTCCAAGTCTCGGGTACCCAGCTTTCTTTGCCCCCAGGACAATCAGCAAGTGTTCACTGAGCACTTACTATGCGCAAGACTGTAAAAGAAACAACAACAACAAAACACCCTGGACATTCCCAAAGGAACTTTCACTGAATTTGGAAAGTAAGACCGATATATATGAAATAACTTACAACTCCATGTACCATTTGTTAGTAAATGCCAAATTGTGTGAGACAGACTGTTAGGACTATAAGATATTCAGAGGAAAGAAATATCAGAAAGGAGTGGAGTTATCATGGAAGATCATTCATTCATCCAGGGATTCATTCATTCAATAAAGCATCGCTGAGCACTTAGGATGTTCCAGGAACTGTGCCTAACGCTGGTGATAGATCCTGAATAAGACACAGTGTCCGCTTTCAAGACCATGTGGTGGAGAGAGGGAGACAAAAGGAATTGAGTAGATATGATGTAGAGACAGAATTGCTTTGATAGAGGAATGTATGTAATGCATGCTCTGAGAGCACCCAGGAAGGGCATCCAGCCAGCTTCCTGCAAGAAGCCAAAAGGGAGAGCTAATGGAGAGATTAGCTGGATGGTGTGGATATGAGAAGGAAAGGGCGTTGCTTGTACAAAGCACAACATGTATGACCGACAATTCCGCTACTAGCTACATGTGCCGAAAAACTGAAAACAGGGACTCAAAAATATGCTTGTAAATGAATAGTCATTGCAGCATACTCGCAATGGCCAAAAGGTGAAAGCACCCAAATGTCCATCGAATTGATAAGCAAGTTGTGATACAATGGGGCATCATTCAACCATAAAAGGGCACGAAGTATGGATACATGCTACCACATGGTTGAACCTCAAAAACTTCACGTTAAGTGAAAGAAACCACACACAAAAAGCCACATATGGTATGATGCCATTTATATGAAATCCCTAAAATGGGGAAATCCATGGAAACAAACAGCAGATTCCCAAACAGACAGCAGATTCCCATTCCCAAAACAAATGGGTAACAGATTTTAATTTCTTTTTTTTACGTTTATTTACTTTTGATAGAGACAGAGCACAAGCGGGGGAGGGGCAGAGAGAGAGGGAGACACTGAATCAGAAGCAGGCCCCAGGCTCTGAGCTGTCAGCACAGAGCCCGAGGCAGGGCTCGAACCCACAAACTGAGAGATCATGACCTGAGCCGAAGTCGAACGCTTAACCCACTGAGCCACCCATGCGCCCCTTAACGGGTTTTACTTTGAAGTGATGGAGATGTTTTGGAACCAGATGAAGGTGGTGGTTGTACAACATTGTGAATGTACAAAATACCACTAAATTCATTTTAAAATAGTTAATTTTAGGGGCGCCTGGGTGGCTCAGTCGGTTGAGCGTCGACTTCGGCTCAGGTCATGATCTCGCGGTTCGTGGGTTCGAGCCCCACACTGGGCTCTGTGCTGACAGCTCGAAGCCTGGAGCCTGCTTCTGATTCTGTGTCCCCCTCTCTTTCCACCCCACCCCTGCTTGTGCTCTCTTTCAAAAATGAATTAAAATAAAATAAAATAAAATAAAATAAAATAAAATAAAATAAAATAAAATAAAATAAAACAGTTTATTTTAGGGGTGCTTGGGTGGCTCAGTCAGTTGAGCATCTGACTCTTGATCTCAGCTCAGGTCATGATCTCATGCTTTGTGAGATCAAGCCCCACATCAGGTTCTGTGCTGACAGGGTGGAGCCTGCTTGGGATTCTGCCTCTCCTTCTTTGATCCCCCTCCACCTCACAGGTGCTCACGCACATGCACGCTCTCTCTCCCTCTCTTTCTCTTCTCAAAGTAAATAAGCTTTAAAAAAACAGTTAATTTTAATTGATAGGAATTCCACCTCAATTAAAAATTTTTAAGAAGAACAGCATGTGTAAAGACATAGATATTAAAAAGCTTTGCTCATTTGAAAAAATCTTCAGCGGCCAATGAAACTGGAGAAGTGTGAAGGGACACAGAAGAAAAGTTTCAAGAAATAAAAACTGCAGAGTTGTAATTAAATGAGATGACATGAGCCTTGAAAGATGAGTCTGATTTAGAGAGAAGGAACAGAATGCAAACAAAGGGAACAATATAATGATATAGAGAAAGGAAAAACGAGCTTGAAAGAACAAGGGAGACTTTAGAAATTTCTAGAAGTAGTTGGTGCACCTTGGGGCGGGGGCTCAGTCAGTTGAGTGTCTGACTCTTGATTTTGGCTCAGGTCATAATCGCAGGGTCGTGGAATCAAGCCTCTCATTGCACTCTGAATTCAGTACGGAACCTGCTTAAGATTCTCTCTCTCTCTCTCTCTGCCCCTCGCCTCCCCCCCCCCATCAAATTTTAAAAAATTAAAGAAAGAAATTTCTAGAAATAGCAACGACTTTGGTCATTTGCTCTCAAAGAAGCTTCGAAACAGTCATAAACTGCGGCTTGATTTTTCTTCCCCAGCTGTGGATCTCCTGAAGCAGGAGGTGATATTCAATGTTGTCCGCCTGGCCGCAACTATCATCATCTGCATTGGGTTTCTGCTGATGCTCTTGCCAGAGGAGTGGGATGAAATTACCCTCAGATTCATCAATAGCCTGAAGGAAAAGAAGAGTGAGGAGCATGTGGACGACATTACTGATTCCAATGTACACCTGCGGAGCAGAAGCAGGGCCAATGGGACAGTGTCTATACCACTGGCTTAACGAGGGACATATTTTGAATGCACGTGTATGTATATTCTGTGAATATAATAAAATTTTCTCACTACCTGTACACTCAAATGACAATATTAACTCTGAATTTGGATAAGTCATATGTGAAATAATGCCAATGATAAAAGTTTACATTTATATGCTTATCAAGGAACTGGTGTAAATAATCATAATAAAAATTTTTTATGAAAACATATCCATCTTAGTTCTGTTTCTTCTGTTTCAGAGGGAATTGTCCCCTCCCCCCCAATTTGAAAAATTTCCTGAAAACATGAGATTTTACTAAATTATGAGTTTATCATGACCTTACCCTCACCAGGAACTAAGACATTTTCATTCAATCAGAGAAAATGACGTAAGAGGAAAACACATGAAAAGGATACACACTTTATATATATTTAAGTCCAATAAAAGCCTCAAATTCTAAGGCTGGAAAATAATTAGATGACTAACAAAAGAGCACCTTCTATATGCAAGACCTACTCTGGGAAAAATGAACATGAAAATATAGAAGACTTAGTGTGTATTTCCAGTGTGCTTAGAGAAGTACAGAGAATAAGAGTGGTTACAAATACAGTAAAGCCTTGGATTGCAATTAACTTGTTCTGCGAGTGTTCTGCAGATGAGCAAACATTTCTAATAAATTTTAACTTGATAAACAATCGTTGCCTTGCAACGCGAGTAGTATGTGACACTGAACGTCACATGATCACAACTGAACCAATGGTTCTTGAAATTCACTTTGATATACAAGCACTTTGGATTACCAGCATGTTTCTGGAACAAATTATGTTCACAAACCAAGGTTTTACTGTATGTCTGATATGAGGTAGACATTTTCAAATGGCACAGGGATTACAGAGAGGACATCTCTACAGCACTTGACATGATGATCACTCCTTTTTCCTGAAATATCCTCTTTACTTGAATCCCATACAGTTTCCTCATTCTCTTTTTGCCTCACCAGCTGCTTTTCTGGGCACCTCTTCCAAGGCTGGTCTCCTCACTCAGTGTTCAGTCTTTGGCCTTCTTAGCATCTCATTCCATACTCTCTCCCTCAGAGACCTCACCTACTCCTTGGGCTTCAAATGTCATCCATGCAGTGTTGGCTTAAAAATCTTTATCTCCAGCCCAGATTTGTCCCCTGACCTTCAGATCTGACTTCCGAAATGGCTTCTGCGAGCTCACTTGGATGCTTCATTGTTGACTTCAAATTCAAGAACAAAGTTGAATTTATCATCTCTCTTCTCCAGATCTATTCCTTCTCCCTTGTCCCCTGTCGAGGTTAATGGTGCCATCATTAGCCAGCTGCCCAAATGAATGAAAGAGTCTCTCTCTGCACTGGTCGAACTCCAAGTCTTGCTTCCCTCTAATTCCTTTTATGCCCTACAGAGTGACTTTTAATAAATAAATGTGATCATTCTACTCTCCTGTATAAAATATTTCATTTGTGGAGCGCCTAGGTAGCTCAGTCGGTTAAGGGTCCAACTCTTGATTTCAGCTCAGGTTCATGATCTCATGATTCATGAAATCAAGCCCCACTTTGGGCTCTGCACTGACAGCTCAGAGCCTGCTTGTGATTCTCTCTCTCTGCCCCTCCCCACCAATATGCATGTGCTCCCTCTCTCTCAAAATCAATCAATAAATATAAAAACACTCACACACACTTCAATGGCATCTTACTGTTCTCAGTATAAGCTCCAAGTACCTTTGCATGTCATTCAGAGTTCATCCAGAGTTGGTTGCTGACTGGCCCCTGTCTACCTCTACAGAAGCACCATCCAACAGAACTTCTGTGATGATGAAAATATTCTATATCTGCACATGCAACACAGTAGCCACAGTGGCTATTGAGCTCTTTAAATATGGCTAGTGCCATTGAGGGACTGCATTTCTAATTTTATTGACTGTTAATTAATTTGAAATGAAATTTAAATCACCACCTGTGGCTATTGGCTACCATATTGGACAGCACAGCCCTGGAGCCTCATTCCACCATACCACCCAACTGTGGCCCCTTGAATCTGTGCTTTAGCGACACTACAACTTCCTGTAATTCTTCAACCAAGACGTGCTCTCTTTCTTGTATTCTCTTTGCCTCTCTCATCATCTAACTACCTAGGCATCATGACATGATTTATCATAACTACCTAGGCATCATGACATGATTTATTTCTATTTTCCCAGCAAATCTTTTCTTTTCCCCCAAGCTGAACAACGTGGCTTCCTAAGAATACTCTGCTTACTCCCATTATAGTACTGGTCACCCTCCGTGGTAATGACCAGTCTACTGGCCTGAGTTCCCAGTAGGCCAGGAGATCCTTGAGAGCCGGAACTGTGTGCCAGTCATCATTGGGTTCCTAGCACATGTCTGGCACTTGCAAACATTCAATAAGTAAATAAATGGGTTGCTTTACCCTGGACATATGCCCCTCCCTCAAACCGTATTAGATCAGTCTTGGTTAAGGCTTTTTTTCCAGATGAGATTGGTTAAAGTAAGGAACATAAGGGATTAAATGTTGCCACAAAATACCAACTTGCTGAATTGCTCAAAGGCATTTCTTCCCAAAGAGGCTGGTTAAAGCATATAGCAATTTAAGATAATCTGCACTTTCTGAGAAGTTTAGTATAAGAAGCCAAACCTTTCTGCATCTGTTTTACTATTCTTTTTTTATTCAAGTGCCCCCCCCCCCAAATATAGGTGAGACAATCGCAGGGCAAGAAACGGGGACTCAGGATATCACACCCGCTGAGCATCATGGTAAATGAAAACCTTATTTTTTTTGTCATTTCTGTCATTTTTTTTTTTTAATTTTTTTTTTCAACGTTTTTTATTTATTTTTGGGACTGAGAGAGACAGAGCATGAACGGGGGAGGGGCAGAGAGAGAGGGAGACACAGAATCGGAAACAGGCTCCAGGCTCCGAGCCATCAGCCCAGAGCCTGACGCGGGGCTCGAACTCACGGACCGCGAGATCGTGACCTGGCTGAAGTCGGACGCTTAACCGACTGCGCCACCCAGGCGCCCCTCTCTGTCATTTTTTGAAAAGGCAATGCGAGTCTTCTGGTGTAGACAGATGACATGATGTTAACTAACATAATAACTATGACTCGTTTTAAACTCCATGAAAAATGGTATAAAATAAATGAAATACATTATTAATACATATGAATTAATTCATTATCTAAGTAGAGTTGGTTTTGACTATTTGGATGCCATATTGGTACAAACATTGCTCTTGCCTTGTTTTTAAATTACTGTTAAATAGCAGTAATCACTGACTAACCCACTCCAGCATCTTGCCATTACTTAGCATGACATTTAAAATTGCATTTTGACATGTTTAAGAAATGAGTTGTTTTGCAGTTTTTGATGATTCACTTTGAAAAATGGAGTCAGCTACCCTGGAAAGCACTAATTCAACCTATGACTGATCACCGTAATTAGCTTAGTCTATATTAAGAAAACAGTTCCGTTATGGTATTCATTCATTTATTCATTCAAAAATTATTAAGTTCTACCTCTGGCTCTGAAGTAGGGTATTATGTTAGGTCATCACCAACCAGCCTCTGCCTGCCTCTAGAGCAGCACTGTCTGACAGAACTTTCCTTGACCATGGCAATGAACTCTGCACTATGGGGAAGGGGATACAGAATGTACAGGAAGTGGTCCCTGCATCTGGGACCTTTAACCTTTATAGGTAAGTTGTCAACCTGACAATCAAAATGACTCAGAAATTTATTTGAATCACTTTGTGAATAGGAGATATTCCTTTCAATTCAGGTAAAATAATCATAAATAACGATAATAATACCTTTCTTTGCTACCTCTTATTGTGAAAATCAGATGGGATAATGCATTTTAGTCACTGAAAAAATATGGGTGCACGTCCTATATGCCTAGGATGAGGCAGGTTCAGCTGGGCTTGAAGGATACTAACAAAGTCCCTGCCCTCATAGGTGGAAGTGCCTTGTTGAGGTTACTGTTATCTGGCCTCTAAATCCAAACATGGCTCCTCCCCAAAGTCCAAAAGGCAATGGCTTGAATGGGCAGCACAGTCCAGGGATTAAAATTACCCATGTTGCGGCCATGACTCTCCACTTCTTAGATGTGTGACTTTAGTTAATAACCAACCTCTCTGCCCCTTGATTTTGCCATTAGTAAAATGAAGATGTTAACACCTGTCATTAGAGGTTGTCGAGTGTATTAAATAAAATCACATGTTGAAGAGTCTAATACATGGCCAGACAGTCCCAAAGTTGTAACTACTATTAGAGTTTCCTCTGTTTACCTCCTTCTGGGTCCTTATCCAGAGCACTTATCCACAGCACGATGCCCAGCAAAGTCAACAGAGGCACACAGAGTGTGCAGGGAATTTTACCTCGAATAAACCAGAGAAACAAAAGGAGCCTGGCATGAGGAACACTCAGGGGAAGCGAAAAGAAAGGGTAGACCACTTCCACTTGCCCAGTTCCCCTCAGCCCCTTGCATCACAGCATTCTTGCCCAGCCAGTGGAACTAATTGCCTGACAAAAAGACAGACTGGTGACTTGGGCTCTGAAATTAAAATCACTTCAACCACGGCCTGATCGCTTCACAAACAAATTATAGGCGAATCAATTTTGCTCATCCAGGTTTTGCATGCCTGTTAGTTTTGTGCAGACGCTTTGTCAAGATCCACCAGAGGACAAATGATTTGGAGAAGGACAATGCCAGCGATGAAAGAGTGAAGTATAACTGGGCTAAGCATTAGAATGTTCCTGATATTTAAGTACAAATCCTCTTTCTTACTTATTCATAAGCCCCTGTCAGAAGTACAAAGAACACCTGTTACAGGTGATGCCGGCTTATCTGGAAGGCCAGAACAAGAAGTCTCTATTAATTTTAATTCTTTTTATTTATTTGTCTTCCCCCTCCCCCACTCAACACACACCTGTAGCAACTGAGAGTGAAGTTAAGAACAGAAGACTATACTGCTATGAAAAAGAATGAAATCTTGCCATTTGCAACAATGCGGATGGAGCTAGAGCGCATTATGCTAAGCGAAATAAGCCAGTCAGAGAAAAACAGATACGTGATTTCATTCATATGTGGAATCTGAGAAACTCGACAGACGAACATAGGGGAAGGGAAGGAACAACAAGATAAAAACAGAAAGGGGGAGGCAAACCATGAGAGACTCTTAAATACAGAGAACAAACTGAGGGTGCTGGAGGGGAGGTAGGTGGGGGGGATGGGCTAAATGGGTGACGGGCATTAAGGAGGGCACTGTTGGGATGAGCACTGGGTGTTATATGTAAGCGATAAATCACTGGGTTCTACTCCTGAAGCCAAGACTACACTGTAGGTTAATTAACTTGAATAAAAATTTAAAAAAAGAACAGAAGAGTACAGCATGTGATGGAATTGGGGTGTTAGTGACCAAAATTCAGAGGCAGAAAGAGCAAGACCCACATTTTAAAGTTCTGATTCGTCAGTGTGCCACCCTCCCCCACGTCAGCCACAAAAGCCAAGGCCACTTTGTCATTGTTTGCTGGAGACAGGAACATCAGATCCTTTGGGAGCTGGAGGAATTTTAGGAGCAAGAATTATAACCTGGGATTAGAAGCCTCTCTCAGGGATGGACTTCAGACGTTCCAAAAACTCCTGACGTAGTTTTCCAAATAGTGTGAACTTAGCTGTTTTTTTCTGGAGGAATACTGTTCAATATGTTAACCACAAGCCACGTGTCGCTATTGACATATGGCTGTTCCAGACTGAGATGTGCTGTTGTCAAATGCACCGGAATTTGAAGGCTTAGTGTGGGAAGAAAGAATGTGGGCTATTTCATCAATAGCTTTTACTCATTACATATTGAAATGAGATTTTTTTGGAAAGGGTGGGTTAAATAAAATATAACATTTATTTCAACTGTTTCTTTATACTCTTTTAATATAGCCATCGGACATTCAAAAGTTATATAAGAAGCTTGTAATTACTTCCCTTAAACATGATTTTCTTTTTATAATGTAATTATGGGTTCCGTTTACTTAGGTAACTGAAAGTGATGTGCTGAAATTCAGTCTTGGTCAAGACCCCACTCTACCTCTGTCAGCATCCCTGGCTTATCCCACTCTTAAAGTCTCACGAAGGCAGACACAAGGACTCTCTATCTTCTGTATCTTACTGGTTATGTGATTTATCTGGGCACATTTGACCGAAATTTCTCTCCTGCTATATTTTTATTTGCATTAACTCATCTTCATGTTAAAATATTTCCAGTTTTCATCTTCTTTCATAAAGCCTTCTGTAAAAATCCAACTTGGACTTATAATTTTCAACATTTATCTACATTTTCATTTCTAATAATTCTATTTCTGTCAGCTAACACCAGTCCAATTCTGTCCTTTCACATAAAGGTTTCTCCTTCCCTGCAATCACCCCTACACACAATCTTGTATCCCTGACCAGGGCTGAGCAGACACTGCGATGTTTTCTGTTTCATGTTGATCACATACCTTTGGTTGATAGATTTTTTCTCTTGGAAATGTTGACATCATCCATTATATTCTGGCTGGACCCTGGAGCTCTTCCTATGACCTCATCTCAGTATTGATATTAACTTTTATCACATCACTCTGTTTTCCAAGAGCCTCTCTGGCATATCTGTATTTCCTCTTCATTCTTATTTTTCTCTTTAAATTTACAACAGTACAAAAGTCCACATTCATAATGTTGTTCCTGTGGTTCTGTATGTTCTAAAATGTCTTCTGAATCATCAAGAAAAACTGCTGTTCAATATGGTTTGGGAGTTGGTATATTTGAATATAGCATGACTCTTAGAAAATTGGAAGTCTGGCTCTTCTAAATAAGAACGACGCATCAACCAGAATATTCATTTAATGGCAGCAATCCAAGCCTGAACCATAAAAGTGACCACTCACATGGTAATTACAAGATATATGATATCAAAATTCAATCATCTACTTATTTTGTCAAATAGTCATATCATTTCTGATATTTGCTACAAATAACCATAAGGCTTATGGAACTACGTAGTACACAAAAACATTTGGGAGCTTTTGCAAACAGAGACTTTGTCCTGCTCTCTTTCCTTGCCCAGCAATAGCTCACAAGAGGATTTAGCGGGAAGAAGAAAGAAGGAATCTCAGTCCTGTCAAGATAAAAATTTATTCATTTATTAAACAAGTATTTATTGATATTTTTTTAGTCCTTAGAATTCCATGTCCCATTGTGTGGCCAAAACTCAATATCACTGCAAGGGGGTGGGGAGGGAGGGAGGGAGAGAGACTAAGGACACTGGCTTAAAAGAATAAAATTAGTCAATAGTCTTACGAATATTCTGTTTTTCCTCAAATGTATTACTGACAAGTGGCCCCAGGCTGACATGGAGAAAAGAGGTGTCCTGGATTTCTTTGCAGACACATATCTGGGTTTGTACTAGAGCCAGGAGAATGTGAACCATCCCAGAACACAGACAAAATTGTTTCAGATAGGATATTTTGTTTAGCCACTTCAGTAAGAGTTCTGGATGGAAGCATGAAAAGATGAAGAAGGACAAAATAGTTCACTTGGATAATGGCCAAGAGGTCTGGGCTCTTTATCAGAATTCAGATCAATGTCCAGAATCATGAAATCTCAGTTGGAAAGTTCCTCATGGAATTTTCATTCCAGCCTTGCCTAATGCCCAAATCTCTTGTAACCCACCCTAGAAGAGTAGACAGACACCAAGCTTTTCTTTGCCTGAGCACCCAAGGGGAAACATATTTTCACTCTTTTAAGTAACCCACTGGTTCCAAATGCTTATTATTGTTACAGACTTCCTCCCTATAATGAGCTGACACTTGCCTTTTTTGAAAGTTCCACCTGATGATTCAAACTGTTACTTATAGCCCACACAAGTCAAATCTGTCTTACACACAGGTATGTCATATTTCTCCTGGATTTTTCCTTTAAGCTCAATCATAGCCCCATGGGGATAACATCCCATGTTGTTGTTGTTGTTGTTGTTGTTGTTGTTGTTGTTGTTGTTAGTTAATTAACATATCTATCACCTCACCTATTTACTTTTTTTTTTTTTTTTTTGGTGAGAACATTTAAGTTCTACTCTCTTAGCAAATTTCAATGATACAATACAGTGTTATCAACCATAGTCACATGTTGTACATGAGTTCTACATGTCTTTTTCATCTTATAACTGAAAGTTTGTATCCTTTACCATCCTCTCCCTAATCTTCCCTGCCCCCAACCCCGAAATCACTTTTATTCCTTTGTTTCGAGTTTAATTTTTTCAAAAAAAATTTTTTTTAATGTTTAATTATTTTTTGTGGGGAATAAGCTTAGGAATTCCCTGAGTCTACACTGATGGGTTAACAAGGCGTAAGGAATTAGAAAGCCATAGGATGGGGGCGCCTGAGTGGCTCATTTGGTTAAGCGTCCGACTTCGGCTCAGGTCACGATCTCGCGGTCCGTGAGTTCGAGCCCCGCGTCGGGCTCTGGGCTGACCGCTGGGAGCCAGGAGCCTGTTTCAGATTCTGTGTCTCCCTCTCTCTGACCCTCCCCCGTTCATGCTCTGTCTCTCTCTGTCTCAAAAATAAATAAATGTTAAAAAAAAAAAATTAAAAAAAAAAAAAGAAAGCCATAGGATGAACACACCCAAGTTTGGGTAAAAAGATTAGGTAAATGGGGCAAAGCCCCCTAGTACAGGACAAAGCAATAGGAAACCTCTGGATGAAAAACATCCAAGATTAGGTAAATAAGATTAAACAGCACAAAGGCCCCCAGTATAGGACAAAGGTATAGGACAATAGCAGAAAACTGCTTTCATAGGAAGGAAGGACCAAATTAGGTAAACAGGTAAATTGTGCTATAGACTGCAGCCAGGTGAAGTTGCCCAGTGCGGAGCTAATTAGCAAAAGAAAGATGCCTTGTTGACCCTGAGGTAGCATACTATTTTTCTTGTCCCCTAGGTCAATTTAGGTAAACACAGGTGGGGCCTCACGTCTGCTGTAAACAACCATCTGCCAGGTGCCAGGATTTTGTTTTCTATTGACCCAAACTCCTAAGACCACATATCTTCAAAACCCCCTTTGCCCCACGCCCATGAGTTAATGTTCACAGTTTCATTGTCTCTTTGTGCACATCCATCACACTTGTAAGCCTTCTGATCTTAATAAGAACAGAGCAAGGACCCTTATTCAGAGCTCTTGTCTCCTCCCAGACATTAGCTTCTCTCACATTTTCAATCCTGCATCCTGTTCTCTTGCAGGACAACAGAGAACTCCAGACCCAGAGTCTATGACAGTTTTTTTTTAATTTTCTTTTACACTTATTTATTCTTGAGAGACAGAGAAAGACAGGGAACAAGTGCGGCAGGGGCAGAGAGAGAATGAGACACAGAATCTGAAACAGGCTTCAGGCTCTGAGCTGTCAGCACAGAGCCCAACATGGGGCTCGAACTCACAAACCATGAGATCATGACCTGAGCCAAAGTTGGACGCCCAAGTGACTGAGCCACCCAGGTGCCCCAATGACAATTTTTGAGAGACAAAGAGACAGAGTGTGAGCGGGGGAGGGGCAGAGAGAGAGGAGACACAGAATCCAAAGCAGGCTTCAGTCTCTGAGCTGTCAGCACAGAGCCTGATGTGGGGCTCAAACTCATGAACCGAGAGATCATGACCAGAGCCAAAGTTGGACACTTAACTGAATGAGCCACCCAGGTGCCCCAGTTTGACTTTTCTTTGAAGTTTTCACATATAAGTGATACCATGTGGCATTTGTCTTTCTCTGTTTGCCCCATCTTGCACCGTGCACAAAAATCAATTCAAAGTGGATTTAACCTGAACCTACAAAATTCCTAAAAGAAACCATAGTGACTAAGCTCCTTGACAGTGGTCTTGGTGATGATCTTTTTTAATGTGACACCAAAAGCAAAATAAATACATGGGACTATATCAAACTAAAGGGCTTCTGCACACAAAGGAAACCACAAATAAAGTGAAAAACAATTCAGGGAATAGGGGAAAATATTTGCAAACCAAATACCTAATAATAAATTAATATTAAAAATAAACAAAGAACTCATACAACCCAATAACAAAAAAAACCAAGTAATCCAATTTTTAAAAATGGGCAACTGACCCAAATAGACATTTTTTCTAAAGAAGACATGCAATGAATGACCAAAAGGCATATAAAAAGGTGTTCAACATCACTAATCACATCTACACAACTAATCACAACTACAATGAGATGTCTCCTCACATCTGTTCGCATGGCTATTAACAAAAATACAAAAGATAACAATTCTGGCAACGATGTGGAGAAAAAAACAACCAAACAAACCTGTACACCATTGGTGGGAATGTAAACTGGTACAGCCACCATGGAAAACAGTATGGCGATTTCTTCAGCTATTAAAAATAGAACTACCATATGATCCAGCAACCTCACTTCTGGGTATATATTCAGAGGAAAGGAAACCATGATCTCAAAGAGGTATCTGAACTTTTGTGCTCATTGCAGCATTATTCACAGTAGCCCAGCTATAATAATGACCTAAGTGTCAGTAAATGGATAAATGGATCAAGAAAATGTAGTATATATACTACAGTACAATGCAATGATATTCCATTGTGTGTGGTATGTGTGCATCTGTGTGTGTCTATACCCTTTATGTACATATACAGCCTTAAAAATATGGAAATCCTGTCATTTGCAACAATGCTGAACCTGGATGGTGTTATGCTAAGGGATACAAAAATCCTTTTTAATGTGAGGTGCTCCAACTGGAACTCAACACTCAGTTTGTAGCTTTAACAGTGTAGCGATAGTATCCTTTCTCTTGTCAACACCACTCTATCTCCATCACTTCATGTGTATTATTTACCCACTACATTACCATCCTGCATTATTTACCCTCTCCAAGTCCCAATTTCCACATCTGTACAATATAATACTGACCCTCAAGGAACTGCCATGAGCATTAGCACATAATTCTTAGGTAGAAAGTGCTCAATAAAGGTAAGCTATTATTATAAATCATTAAACATTTAGGGCAAAGAAAGGACGGTTTTTTTCCCTTTCTAATACTGTCCCCAATCTCCAAATAAACTTCATTTGAAGATGAAAAATAAAATATTAGTAATGGTAATGAGAGAAGCTTGTCAAGTTAGAAGGCAAAGCCTTTGATGAGTATGTTAGTTAGCTAATGATGCATAAAAAATTACTCCAAAATTAGAGTCTTAAAACAACAGACATTTAGCAGAGTTTTTGCGATCAGAAATCCAGGTGTCCCTTAGAAGATCTGCTACAAGCTCACTCACATAGCTGTTGGCAGAACTCAGTCCTTGCTGGTTGTTGGACAGAGACATGAGGTCTTGTCACATACATGAACCTGTCCTAGGGCAGCTTGCAACAAGGCAGTTGGCTTGTCTCAGAGCAGGTGAACAAGATGGAAACCACAGTCTTTTTGTAACCTAATCTCAGAAAGGGTATCCCATCACTTCCACTGTTTTCTATTTGTTAGAAATGAATCGATAAGTCTAGCCCACACCCAAGGCAAGGGCTGGAGGGACTACACAAAGGTATGAATTGCACCGACAAGGGCCACCAAGGGCCATCTTAAAGGCCACCTACCACAGTGAGGTTATATGCCATCTTGTCAAGAAGGAGCTGGGGAATAGAAGCGTGCACACACATTATTATCATCATCATCATCATCATCATCATCATCATCATCATCATCACTGATTAGTACTATAAATTGTCAGAGTGGGAAAGGATTCTTAGATCTCATCTAAGTTTCCTCACTGTATAGTTGAGAAAATCAAAATCCAGAGGAGTGAAGCGTCCTGCCCCAAGACTGCACTTCAGCTTGTGGTAGATCTCTGGCCTAAAACCAGGCCGACTTCTAGTCACTGCTGTTTTCACTAGAGTTAACTTTTCATCTCTTCCTAGAGAAAGGCATTAGCTTCCACAAAAGTAGTAGCATTTGTTCTCTCTTCCCAAATTAGTAAGTCCCATTTGCCACCGAATTTCAAGGCCAGTGCCTATAAAAAATGGCAAATTGATAAGCAGATGTTTTTGGTTATTTCCCCATTGTTCTTTTATCATCCTTGTCCTTACTTGGTTGAGAAAGCAGAACAAGATTCTGCTATTACAGATAAACCAGGAAAGTTTTATGCCCAGCAGCATAAATAAAGCACCATTTCCTTAAAACAGCACAGAAAAGTGTAAAATTAAGCTGGAACCCCAAACATCATTTAAAAAGAACCCAGTTTCACAGTACGAATTTATGAAAGTCTTGCAGTTTGTGAGAGGAATATTTTTCTTCAGTGTGAATGCCTTGATTCATGAAACAGTCCAATTGAATTTCACCATCAACTATCTTTTAATCCAGGTGCCTGGTTAACTGAGGGGTCAATTGATCAAATAATAACTTACTGGCCAAAAAGTCATTCTTAGGTTTGGCTGATGGAAAATGAACTGTTCCATTCTTTCCTCTATGTGTTAAGCGCAGCACAAATTATTCATGATACTGCTGGAAGGTGCAGTGAGTTAATAAATCATAAGAATGGCTCAATGCTGGTTGCTCATATCCATGAAATCTGACTTGCTGCAGTTGATGGTGGGGATAGAGAGAATCAAGAGGCCTTAATATCAGAAGCAGTGTGATTAAATTGGAATCTTCCAGAACTATGGCTGTTTTTACTCTGACACATGACATTCATTTTCTACTATAACTCTGCCAGTATGCTTTCTACTGTAAAGGGAGACATGGCTAAACCTAAAACAAAATGGCCTTACTGTCAGCTGGTCAAGTACACACACACAATCCTAGAGAATGTTCAGCCAGTCCAATGGCTTCTCATTCATTGAAAACTTCCTAACCATGTCAAGTCTTTGGGGGATGTTTCTAGCCTGTTTGGTATGTCTTCAAGTGCTCACTCCTTGGTACTGGATCTTGCCTTTCTGTGAGTTCTGTGAGTTGTAAGTATTCTGTGTCTTCTCTGGTGCCCCTTAATGGATAAAATGGGGAGGGGTCAATTCATGTCCTCAACTGCAGAGAGGAGCATGTGAAGCCCTCACATAAAGTGTCTATAAGACAACTAACACTTTTCAACTATGATGACTAAACCATTGCACATCTTCTGCAATATTTTACTAAGAATATCTATCTCCTTTCTTGCATTGTGTTATATTCTAAGGGCTCACCAGTCTCCATTTCCTTTGTAAGTGACAGCCTCCCTTTGGGGATAAACAGAAGGGCTGAAAATCTCTCTGGGACTTAAGGCTGCTGAGTCACTTACACTTTGATGAGCCTCATTGGGCATGAGAGGGTCTACATTCAGGGAATGAGGCAGAGTGTAAGATACAGGTGGGGAGAAAGGGGGAAAGGAATGGAAGTAGCTTCTCCCCCAATATCTAGTCTTCTCAACATTCCCTCCCCTGCCATTGCCTTTGCAAAGAGGAAAATATAGAAAATTACAGTCCTCTCAAAAGGGGACACGGAATCAAAACTGACCTCCTCACTCAGAATAAAATTAATCTTAAGTTCTTCAAACAACCAGAGCACTGACTTCTCCTTCCAAGTTTTAAGGGGAATGGGAAAAAGGAACAAGAGGAAGATTATATTCAACTGTAGAAAATAATCTGTACATATCTGAGGATAATGCATAAATTCTGGATGAAAAAAGTATTGTATAAGGAGAAAGAGGTGGACTCTGGGGAACGAGGAGAGTTTTCTCCAATGAAACTTTTGAAGTGGTCTTTAAGAATAAATGGAGAAATATCTGTTTAGAGACTCTGGACATAAAGAACATGACTTACTTAGGATGGATTGCAATTTTCCTTAAACTACACTTAGGGCATTCCTAGTCAATATGGTAAATTAAACTGATGAGGGAAATCTCTCTATTCTTCAAATGCCACATTACAATAAGATTGAAACCAAGAAAGATAACCCATCCCACACCAGAAATAAAGTATGAACTGGGGTGCCTGGGTGCTCCATTGGTTAAGCTTCCAACTTCAGCTCAGGTCATGAACTCACAGTTTTTAGGTTTAAGCCCTGCGTAGGGCTCTGTGCTGACAGCTCAGAGCCTGGAGCCTGCTTCAGATTCTGTGTCTCCCTCTCTCTCTGCCCCTCCCTGCTTGTGCTCCGTCTGTCAGAAATAAATAAACATGAAAGAAAGAAAGAAAGAAAGAAAGAAAGAAAGAAAGAAAGAAAGAAAGAAAGAAAGAAAGAAAAAGAAAGAAAGACCTAGAAGTTAGAGGTGGAAGAACAAGCCTGATCCAAACAGCTGAGTTACCAGATTAGCCCATAATGTCTTAGGCTGGGATTCTAGCACTCTGAAAAAGGGATTCCAGCCCCAGACTCTATGTATGCTTGGATCAAGCCCTGAGCTGCCTGAAGAAAGCTGAGAGTCACAGCATGTATGCCCCATTCAGGAATGTCAAATAGAAATATTCTGTCCAGGCACACCTTGGTGGCTCAGTGCTTAAGTGTCTGACTCTTGATTTTGGCTCAGGACATGATCTCACAGTTTGTGAGTTTGAGACCCACATTGGGCTCCATGCTGATGGTGTGGAGACTGTTTGGGAGTCTCTCTCTCTCTCTCTCTCTCTCTCTCTCTCTCCCTCTCTCTCTTCCCCTCCACTGCTCATGCTCTCTTTCTCTCAAAATAAATAAATAAACTTTAAAAAAAGAGAAATATTCTGTCCACTGACTGAAAGATGATGGAAGGAATCTTCCCAATCTGCTTGGGACCATGTAATGGGAAAAGAGTCACTATAAATATTAAAAGCTAGGTTGGTGCCCTACAAGGGTGAGGGATCTGAATTCATACTATCTGCAAGGTGCAGACATTCAAGGGCAGTAAATTAGCATGAAATAGTCTACAGTTGATGACAACTCATTGGGCCCCTGGTAGAACTTCACTATAGAGACAATGCAGCAAAAGGATACTTCCCCAACCCAAATCATACAGACCTCCACAGAGAAAAAACCACTGCTGACATTAAGTTCATACTCAAAACTATGCTCCATAGGAAAAAAGAGGTATCAATGAAACAAATGGGAGAATTTTCAATCAAGAAGTACTAGTAAGGTCATTGTTTTTGAAAGACTCCTAAACAAAAATTTTCAAAACACTTAAAAGATAAATCAAGAAATATAACAGAGCCATAAGACAGGAAGAGAACAGTTTCTTCTTACTTGACATATCTCCAGAGGCAAGAGAAATAAAAGCAAAAATGAATTGGGACCTCATCAAGGTAAAATGTTTCTGCACAGTGAAAGAAACAATCAGCAAAACTAAAAGGCAACTGAGGGAATGGGGGAAGATATTTGCAAATGACATATCAGATAAAGGGTTAGTTTCCAAAATCTATAAAGAACTAACCAAACTCAACACCCAAAAAACAAATAATCCAGTGAAGAAATGGACAGAACACATGAATAGACACTTGTCCACAGAAGACATCCAGGTGGCTAATAGACACATGAAAAGATGCTCAACATCACTCATCATCAGGGATAGACAAATCAAAACCACAATGAGATACAACCTCACACCTGTCAGAATGGCTAACATTAACAACTCAGGCAACAACAGATGTTGGTGAGGATGCAGAGAGAGAGGAACCCTTTTGCACTGCTGGTGGGAATGCAAACTGATGCAGCCACTCTGGAAAACAGTATGGAAATTCCTCAAAAAAATAAAACTAGAACTATCCTATAAGCCAGCAATTACACTACTAGGTATTTATCCAAAGGATACAAAAATGCTGATTCGAAGGGGCCCATGCACCCCAATGTTTACAGCAACACTATTGACATTAGCCAAAGTATGGAAAAAGCCCAAATGTCCATTGACTGATGAATGGATGAAGAAGATGTGGTATGTATGTATGTATGTATGTATGTATGTGTATGTATATGTATGTACACACACACACATACACACACACACACACACACACACACACACACAATGGAATATTGCTTGGCAATCAAAAAGAATGAAATCTTGCCATCTGCAACAACATGAATACATTATGCTAAGCAAAATAAGTCAGAGAAAGACCAGTATCATATGATTTCACTCCTATGTGGAATTTAAAAAACAAAACAGATGAACATAGGGGAAGGGAAGCAAAAAGATAAAAATAGGGAGGGGGACCATAGAAACTCTTAAATGCAGGCAACAAACTGAGGATTGCTGGTGGGGTGTTGGGTGGGGGGATGTATTCAATGGGTGATGGGCATTAAGGAGGCAATTTGTTGGGATGAGCACTGGATGTTATATGTAAGTGATGAATCACTAAATTCTATTCCTGAAATCATTATTACACTATATGTTAACTAACTTGTAATTAAATTAAAAAAAAATTTAAAAATTTAGAAAGAAGAAAAAAGAAATAGAACCCTAAGGCAGGAAGAGAACAGTTTGAAAAAGTGCACTTTGAAATCAGGGACAAGTTAAGCAGTGGAGTTTAACCAGAGAAATAGAAGCAGTAGGAAATAGTATATTAAGAGATTTATTACAAGGAATTTGTGTTTGCAAATGTGGGGGCTGACTAAGCAAGTTCAGAATCCACAGGAAAGGTAGAAAGGATGGGAAGATCAGGAGAAGCCCAGAACCCATGGGCATGGGATAAAGCCATTGCCCACAAGTAGATTTTTTTGCCTCTAACTTCCTCCTTCTTTTTCCTCCGTTCTTCCTCTCCCTCTCTCCACCCACTTCCTCTGCAACCTCAGCCCCACTTTTTTAAAGTAAGCTCTACACCCAACATAGGGCTCAAACTCAATACTCTGAGATCAAGAGTCTCGTGTTTTAACGACTGAGTGGGCCCTCAGCCCCACTTTTAAGGCTTTCCAATTTAAAAATTCCTTCTACCTTAATCACACACTGTTGATATCCATTCCCACACACATTTTCCAGATTTCTGTCTCTACAAATTGGAAAAATATCACACGGTTCGTTATGCGTATATTGCACCTCCTCATGGGAGGAGGAAGGAAATAATAACTTCACATTTAAATATGTACCAAAATGTTAGAGCATATAAGTGACTTTCTCTAAACCTCAGCTTCATTAGCATCATAGAAAATCTACCTCTAAATGTCAGGAAAAAATAAGAAGATTGTAACAGTGGCTGCCTCTTTGGAGTGAGACTGGGAATCACATTGAAGGAGTCTTACACTTTCTAGTACCTGGGAGGAAGCAGAAGGGCAACCACTAAAAGAGTATGAGAAGTATGTATAACTTTCAAACCATGAGACAAAGAATGAAGAAAACTCAATGAAGAATGAATCAGCATAGATCATTCATTGATTCATACATTTGCTCACTCAGTAGAGTTTTATTGATGCCAGACACTACGTCCTTGTTCACATTCATAGCAGAATATTCAGGAAGTGCCTATCTTCGTAATACAGGAAAACTTCAAAAATAATTATCTCCTAGTTTATAAGTGTCTCAGTCTACCTTTCAATCTATTAAATAAATGTATGGTATTTTTCATAGTTGACTTATTCTATAAACCCATAGGCTCTTCTATCTCTCTCCTTCCCAAGACTGTCATTTGTTCCAGGATTTGGCTGTGTAAACTAAAAATGAGCCACAGGGACTCACACTCCATAGTTACCATGAGGCAATGTATTTCTTCAACTTCCTGAGCTTGTCTCTCAAGAATCACTGATTGCCACTCCTTTTTGTAAGAGAGTTTAAATTCCAAAACTCAAAAAAATGAGACACTGATACCAAAACTTAGAAAATATTTGACTGGAGTGCTTTTTCCCATTTCTGGGAACAATAGGATATGAAAGAATGATAGGATTCTGAACCTGGAACAAACACAAGTGATTGCTTTCTCTAACCTCATTTTAGAGATAAGAAAGTGAGGTTCGAGGGATCCTGGGAAGATGGCGGAGTAGGAGGACACTGGGCTCACTGCGTGTCCTGCTGATCACTTAGATTCCACCTACACCTGCCTAAATAACCCGGAAAACCGCCAGAAGACTAGCAGAACGGAGTCTCCGGAGCCAAGCGCAGACGAGAGGCCCAAGGAAGAGGGTAGGAAGGGTGGAGAGGCGGTGCGCGCTCCATGGGCTGGCAGGAGGGAGCCGGGGTGGAGGGGCTGCCCGCCGGCCAAGCAGAGCCCCCGAGTCTGTCTGGCAAAAGCGGAGGGGCTGGACAGAGTGTGTTCCGACAGCAAGCGGGACTTGACATCTGGAAAGTTATAAGCTAACAGCTCTGCTCAGAGAATGGGAGGGCTGGAGGACAACGAGAGGGAGAGTTGTTGAGCTCCGGACGACAGAGCTCAGCTTGGCGGGGAACAAAGGTGCTCGCCAGCGCCATCTCCCTCGCCCATCCCCCAGCCAAAATCCCAAAGGGAACCAGTTCCTGCCAGGGAACTTGTTTGCACTGCGCAAACACCCAACGCGGTGCTTCTGCGGATCCATCCCTCCGGCAGGTCTGACTCCCTCCCACTGCCGCAGGGCCCCTCCTGAAGCAAATCTCCGAAGGAAAAGCGAGCTGAGCCTGCCCCTCCTGCCCCCGTGCACCTTGCTGATCCACCCCAGCTAACACGCCAGATCCCCAGCACCACAAGCCTGGCAGTGTGCAAGTAGCCCAGACAGGCCACGCCACCCCACAGTGAATCCCACCCCTAGGAGAGGGGAAGAGAAGGCACACACCAGTCTGACGGTGGCCCCAGCGGTGGTCTGGGGGCAGACATCAGTTCTGACTGCAGCCCCACCCACCAACGCAAGTTATTCAAGACAGCACAGGGGAAGTGCCCCTCAGTCCTGTACCACTCCAGGGACTATCCAAAATGACGAAACGGAAGAATTCCCCTCAGAAAAACGTCCAGGAAATAACAACAGCTAACGAATTGATCAAAAATGATTTAAACAATACAACAGAAAGTGAATTTAGAATAATAGTCATAAAATTAATTGCTGGGCTTGAAAACAGTATAAAGGACAGCAGAGAATCTCTTGCTACAGAGATCAAGGGACTAAGGAACAACCAGGAGGAGCTAAAAAATGCTATCAACAAGCTGCAAAATAAAATGGAGACAACTACGGCTTGGACTGAAGAGGCAGAGGAGAAAATAGGTGAACTAGAAGATAAAATTATGGAAAAAGAAGAAGCTGAGAAAAAGAGAGATAAAAAATCCAGGAGTATGAGGGGAAAATTAGAGAACTAAGTGATGCACTAAAGAGAAATAATATATGCATAATTGGTATTCCAGAGGAGGAAGAGAGAGGGAAAGGTGCTGAAGGTGTACTTGAAGAAATAAAAGCTGAGAACTTCCCAGATCTGGGGAAGGAAAAAGGAATTGAAATCCAAGAGGCACAGAGAACTCCCTTCAGATGTAACTTGAATCGATCTTCTGCATGACATATCATAGTCAAACTGGCAAAATACAAGGATAAAGAGAAAATTCTGAAAGCAGCTAGAGATAAACATGCTCAAACATATAAAGGGAGACCTATAAGACTCGTGACCGATCTCTCTACTGAAACTTGACAGGTGAGAAAGGAATGGCAGGAGATCTTCAATGTGATGAACAGAAAAAATATGCAGCCGAGAATCCTTTATCCAGCAAGTCTGTCATTTAGAACAGAAGGAGAGATAAAGGTCTTCCCAGACAAACAAAAACTGAAGGAATTCGTCACCACTAAACCAGCCCTACAAGAGATCCTAAGTGGGATCCTGTGAGACAAAGTACCAGAGACATCGCTACAAGCATGAAACCTACGGACATCACAATGACTCTAAACCCATATCTTTCTATGATAACACTGAATGTAAATGGACTAAATGCGCCAACCAAAAGACATAGGGTATCAGAATGGATAAAAAAACAAGACCCATCTATTTTCTGTCTACAAGAGACTCATTTTAGACCTGAGGACACCTTCAGATTGAGAGTGAGGGGATGGAGAACTATTTATCATGCCACTGGAAGTCGAAAGAAAGCTGGAGTAGCCATACTTATATCAGACAAACTAGACTTTAAATTAAAGGCTGTAACAAGAGATGAAGAAGGGCATTATATAATAATCACAGGGTCTATCCATCAGGAAGAGCTAACAATTATAAATGTCTACGTACTGAATACAGGAGCCCCCAAATATATAAAACAATTACTCACAAACATAAGCAACCTTATTGATAAGAATGTGGTCATTGCAGGGGACTTTAACACTCCACTTACAGAAATGGATAGATCATCTAGACACATGGTCAATAAAGAAACAAGGGCCCTAAATGATACATTGGATCAGATGGACTTGACAGATATATTTAGAACTCTGCATCCCAGAGCAACAGAATATACTTTCTTCTCGAGTGCACATGGAACATTCTCCAAGATAGATCACATACTGGGTCACAAAACAGCCCTTCATAAGTATACAAGAATTGAAATTATACCATGCATACTTTCAGACCACAATGCTATGAAGCTTGAAATCAACCACAGGAAAAAGTCTGGAAAACCTCCAAAAGCATGGAGGTTAAAGAACACCCTACTAACGAATGACTGGGTCAACCAGGCAATTAGAGAAGAAATTAAAAAATATATGGAAACAAATGAAAATGAAAATACAACAATCCAAACGCTTTGGGACGCAGCGAAGGCAGTGCTGAGAGGAAAATACATTGCAATCCAGGCCTATCTCAAGAAACAACAAAAATCCCAAATACAAAATCTAACAGCACACCTAAAGGAAATAGAAGCAGAACAGCAAAGGCAGCCTAAACCCAGCAGAAGAAGAGAAATAATAAAGATCAGAGCAGAAATAAACAATATAGAATCTAAAAAAACGGTAGAGCAGATCAACGAAACCAAGAGTTGGTTTTTTGAAAAAATAAACAAAACTGATAAACCTCTAGCCAGGCTTCTCAAAAAGAACAGGGAGATGACCCAAATAGATAAAACCATGAATGAAAATGGAATTATTACAACCAATCCCTCAGAGATACAAGCAATTATCAGGGAATACTATGAAAAATTATATGCCAACAAACTGGACAACCTGGAAGAAATGGACAAATTCCTAAACACCCACACTCTTCCAAAACTCAATCAGGAGGAAATAGAAAGCTTGAACAGACCCATAGCCAGCGAAGAAATTGAATCAGCCTTCAAAAATCTCCCAACAAATAAGAGTCCAGGACGAGATGGCTTCCCAGGGGAGTTCTACCAGATGTTTAAAGCAGAGATAATACCTATCCTTCTCAAGCTATTCCAAGAAATAGGAAGGGAAGGAAAACTTCCAGACTCATTCTATGAAGCCAGTATTACTTTGATTCCTAAACCAGACAGAGACCCAGTAAAAAAAGAGAACTACAGGCCAATATCCCTGATGAATATGGATGCAGAAATTCTCAATAAGATACTAGCAAATCGAATTCAATGGCATATAAAAAGAATTATTCACCATGATCAAGTGGGATTCATTCCTGGGATGCAGGGCTGGTTCAACATTCACAAATCAATGTGATACATCACATTAATAAAAGAAAAGATAAGAACCATATGATCTTGTCAATCGATGCAGAAAGGCCTTTGACAAAATTCAGCAACGTTTCTTAATAAAAACCCTTGAGAAAGTCGGGATAGAAGGAACATACTTAAAGATCATAAAAGCCATTTATGAAAAGCCCACAGCTAACATCATCCTCAATGGGGAAAAACTGAGAGCTTTTTCCCTGAGATCACGAACACGACAGGGATGTCCACTCTCACCGCTGTTGTTTAACATAGTGCTGGAAGTTCTAGCAGCAGCAATCAGACAACAAAAGGAAATCAAAGGCATCAAAATTGGCAAAGATGAAGTTAAGCTTTCACTTTTTGCAGATGACATGATATTATACATGGAAAATCCGATAGACTCCACCAGAAGTCTGCTAGTACTGATACATGAATTCAGCAAAGTTGCAGGATACAAAATCAATGTACAGAAATCAGTTGCGTTCTTATACACTAATAATGAAGCAACAGAAAGACAAATAAAGAAACTGATCCCATTCACAATTGCACCAAGAAGCATAAAATACCTAGGAATAAATCTAACCAAAGATGTAAAAGATCTGTATGCTGAAAACTATGGAAAGCTTATGAAGGAAATTGAAGAAGATATAAAGAAATGGAAAAACATTCCGTGCTCATGGATTGGAAGAATAAATATTGTCAAAATGTCAATACTACCCAAAGCTATCTACACATTCAATGCAGTCCCAATCAAAATTGCACCAGCATTCTTCTTGAAGCTAGAACAAGCAATCCTAAAATTCATATGGAACCACAAAAGGCCCCAAATAGCCAAAGTAATTTTGAAGAAGAAGACCAAAGCAGGAGGCATCACAATCCCAGACTTTAGCCTCTACTACAAAGCTGTCATCATCAAGACAGCATGGTATTGGCACAAAAACAGACACATAGACCAATGGAATAGAATAGAAACCCCAGAACTAGACCCACAAACGTATGGCCAACTCATCTTTGACAAAGCAGGTAAGAATATCCAATGGAAAAAAGACATTCTCTTTAACAAATGGTGCTGGGAGACTGGACAGCAACATGCAGAAGGTTGAAACTAGACCACTTTCTCACACCATTCACAAAAATAAACTCAAAATGGATAAAGGACCTGAATGTGAGACAGGAAACCATCAGAACCCTAGAGGAGAAAGCAGGAAAAGACCTCTCTGACCTCAGCCACAGCAATTTCTTACTCGACACATCCCCAAAGGCAAGGGAATTAAAAGCAAAAATGAACTACTGGGACCTTATGAAGATAAAAAGCTTCTGCACAGCAAAGGAAACAACCAACAAAACTAAAAGGCAACCAACGGAATGGGAAAAGATATTTGCAAATGACATATCGGACAAAGGGCTAGTATCCAAAATCTATAAAGAGTTCATCAAACTCCACACCCGAAAAACAAATAACCCAGTGAAGAAATGGGCAGGAAACATGAATAGACACTTCTCTAAAGAAGACATCTGGATGGCCAACAGGCACATGAAAAGATGTTCAACGTCGCTTCTCATCAGGGAAATACAAACCAAAACCACACTCAGACATCACCTCACGCCAGTCAGAGTGGCCAAAATGAACACATCAGGAGACTATAGATGCTGGCGAGGATGTGGAGAAACGGGAACCCTCTTGCACTGTTGGTGGGAATGCAAATTGGTGCAGCCACTCTGGAAAACAGTGTGGGGGTTCCTCAAAAAATTAAAAATAGACCTATCCTATGACCCAGCAATAGCTCTGCTAGGAATTTACCTAAGGGATACAGGAGTACAGATACATAGGGGCACTTGTACCCCAATGTTTATAGCAGCACTCTCAACAATAGCCAAATTATGGAAAGAGCCTAAATGTCCATCAACTGATGAATGGATAAAATTGTGGTTTATATACACAATGGAGTACTACATGGCAATGAGTAAGAATGAAATATGGCCCTTTGTAGCAACATGGATGGAACTGGAGAGTGTGATGCTAAGTGAAATAAGCCATACAGAGAAAGACAGACACCATATGGTTTCACTCTTATGTGGATCCTGAGAAACTTAACAGAAACCCATGGGGGAGGGGAAGGGAAAAAAAAAAAGAGGTTAGAGTGGAAGAGAGCCAAAGCATAAGAGACTCTTAAAAACTGAGAACAAACTGAGGGTTGACGGGGGGTGGGAGGGAGGGGAGGGTGGGTGATGGGTACTGAGGAGGGCACCTTTTTGGATGAGCACTGGGTGTTGTATGGAAACCAATTTGACAATAAACTTCATATACTGAAAAAAAAATTAAAAAAATAAAACAAACAAAAAATATAGCATTAAAAAATCAGATGGAAAAAAAATCAGCTAGAAGCTCTTAAAAAATAAAAAAGTGAGGTTCGGGGAGGTTTGTATAAGGTTACAAAAGAGGCCAGCCTAGACGGCCTCCAACCAACTCTCTAACTACTAATCCATGGAGAAAGCAAAGAGGTCTCACTTAAGGAATAGTCCCCCAAGAATCTACTCATGCTTTCGATTATTCATTGAGCACCTACTATTTTCTACTCATTGTTATAGATGCTGAGCAAATGAATGAATGGCCCCTATTCTCTAGGAGTCTACAATGCAAGATGAAAGATGTTTGCACACTTGAGTGGCAAACACTCACTTGATAGGCTCACTTGAGTTTCACATTTACTTTTATTATTTGCTCTAAGATTGCAAATGAAGTGACTCATGGAGATCTCTAAACAACTTCACTTGCTCAGAGTTTTTCAAAGACACCAAATGAAGTATGCTCTATACTTAGGGGTTGAGCTTAGGGAGAGTCCAAATGATCCCACAGAATCCCAGGAAAATGCTGGCCTAACCTAAGGAACAGCAAATACTTTTCCTTCCTTACGCTCCAGGCCAACCCTGCATGCCCTATTGAAAAGTATTTTGGAAGGGAAAGCAACAAACCCAAGCTGTGGACCTTTTTTAACCTCCAAAATATTGATTTCCCATCTATGTACTCTAGCACTGGGTTGTTGAAAGGATGAAAAGAGATTATAAATGAGAAAGCAGAGGTTGGGTGTTAGTGGTTTTGGTTAGAGAAGTCAATCACCTCATCCTGTTTCCCTTAAACAGGTGTAAATTGGGGTGTTGTACTAGATCAAGGATGCAAACATAAATGCCCTCAGGAGCGTGGCAGATGACAGAAACGAGAAAAAAGGGGGCAGCTTTGGTATGTAAAACAACAGAGTTTGTTGGAGTCTATGGACACATTTGGGAATGTAAGCACATAAGAACACAAGTCAAATAAAACAAAACAAAACACCTTGCAGCAGCCAAACTATGGTCCCCAGATGACATGTTCTCTAACAATCCATAAGAAGTACAGCTTTGAGCATGTATGGGCACATGTATTCAAATTGCAGACGAAGAGGGCTCTCCACCAGATACCTTGCCCCCAGCCCCCAGAAAAATCGAATAGCTCACGTACAAAGGCTTGGAAGGGCAACAGGAGTGGGCTGGGGGTTAAGAGGTAGGGAAATGGTGCAGGGAGGAGACCAAGGTGGAGAGGAGAAGGAGAGAGGAGAAGGATCTCGTGGGGTGATGGCTTAAAGCAGACAACTGGTAACAGCTAATCCATTCAACCAATGCACCACCAAAAGCCCATGGCTTTCTCAGGAATCAGAGTGTACTCTAAGGAGGTCCTTAGAGATATTAGAGAAATGGAGCACACCCAGAGATTCCAAGTCTTCTGGCCTTACCCAGTTTTCCTGCATCATCAGTTCTTCCATGGATAGTTTCCTTCCCCTTCTGTGGAATGTTTCTAAAGCTGGCATGCCATGTACTCTTTTGCAAAGGCGCTTTGCCACTACTCCCAACAAGAGGCGGAGGGGTCGTTTCTCCCTCCCTTTGAATGCGGGGTGGCCTTTTCTTTGACCAATTGGCTACAGCAGAAATGATGCTATATGACTTCCAGGCTGAGGCCTAAAGAGGCCTTGCAACTTGCATTTTCACCCTCTTCAAGGCCCAGAGTTGCCATGAAAAGAAGTCAGAGCTGTTCTGCTGGAAAGACAGGTTGAGGAGAGCTGAGATCTCCAGCCGATAGCCAGAACCTAGGCCCCAGTGTGTGAGCTTCCTGTTTAAGGGAAACCTTGGACTTGGTAGCCCCACCTAAACCCCCAGCTGCATACGGCCACGTGAGTGACCCCAGAGGGAGCAGAAGAGCCAGCTGAGCCCAGCCAACATAACACTGGATAACTAAAAAGGAACACAAAGTTATGGCCATCCGGATACCACAAGGCCTTTTAGGTCAAATCTTGGATTTACAGAAGTTAAGCTCTGATGGGACATTCTGAACTAGACATTCTGAACTTTCTGAACTAGACAATCTCAACTTCTTTTTCAGAGAGTCTGTCTTCAGTGGTTCCTACAGGGCTTTCCCCAACTGGATGGGGTTTACTTGAAAATTCGAGAGTTGCAAAACAGTACAAATGTCATCAGGTTTGAGACCCTTGTTTAACGGACTCTAAGACCAGAGAGGTTAACAAGCTGGCTCAGGGTCACACAGCCATCTAGTGTCCAAGCCGGGACTTGAATTCAGGCGCAGGGGTTTTAATCTACCGCTCTTTACAACAAAACATGCTGCCTCCTACTATTCCACAAAAAAATATTTTCATCATATCAGAATTATAAACAAATTCCCAGGCAAAATAATACTCTTAGAAAGAGTGGTTGCAAATATTGTACAGCCCACTGGGTAAAATGGAATGTGCTATGGTATTGACAGCACAGGCTTTGGGGTCAGAATTATCTGGGTCAAAGTCCTGGGTCTTCCATATACTTCCTGTGTGACCTCTTTGAGGCTCTTTCTCATCTGTGAAGCATTCCGGGGCTGTATACATGGAAGTGTTTTACATCAGCTAAAAGCATTCTACAGATATTAATAGGAACTACTAATAGGAAAGCAACCTGTACTTATGACTTCACACTGTTTCCGTAGACTCCTAGGAGAATTTTCTGAGAGTTGACTTTGGAGTTGAAATTGGCCTTCACTGTGAAAAGCAGACCAGAAATTATTCAGAAGCAAGCTTAAGCCTGGCCCCCCTTCGCTCAGACTCCCACAGGAGGTGGTATGACTGCTGAAGGCTGACGGAGTTGGGGGTGGGGGTACAATGAAGGAGGCCTCAGGCAGCTTCATACCAACTCCACACCCCGCCACTCCCCGTGCGCTCTTGAGGCAGTGTTGACCCCTACTCACCTTGGGTAACAGCGTTAGACAAGATCCACGCATGTTTCCAGGCGTTCAGACCAGGTGCTGACTCTAGACTTCTCAAGCGTAGACGGAACACCTATCACTCCCTCCTCCCTCGGCCCATGAATGTAAGGAAGGGCGGTTCCTAAGACCTGTGTCCACAAACCATCACTAAGCTTGCCTTTGCCCCAGGCACAGGCGAGCATCAGTATGCCCAGGAAAGAGCCTTTTGCTTGATCTGCACCTTGGCAATCACCCTTTCTTTCCCAGGAAGAGTAATATTCTGGGGGTGGGGGATGAGACCTGCTAAGTTCTCGCAGGGAAAATGCATGACCTCCACTCGCAGATCAAGCCCTGCCCCACCTCAATCTATCTCCTGCAGCCATTTTTATTTATATTTCCAAACGGTGCACATTCTCTGTGCCCTGGCAACCTGACCCGTTTTTCGTGCAGTGAGACATTGCTTCACCTCAGGATTCAGCCCACGGAAAAGAGAAATTTGCAAATCAGGAGCAGAAGCAGTGACCGTAGGCACCATCGATGTGGTGTGCCTGTGAGAGAGGCGAAAGGGGTCTGGCAGCAGAAGGAGGAAATGTGCTGGGAATATATGAGGCTGAAAACTTAGCTTGAGAATGTGCCACAGCCCATGATCAAAGAGGGAGGCCTCGAGAAGCACTGGGAGGGGCTCCCACGGAAACACCGCGGAGGGGTGGTGGTGGCGGGGACTCTCGATTTTAGGAAAGACAAGGCTTGTTGAAAGGACAAGGAGAAAGGACCCATTGGGTAGACAGGTGGGTTAGTGTTGGAGAGCAGTGAAAGACAAGGCATGCCAGGCAAGGCTGGGTAAGACTGAGGGAGGCCAACATGTCCAGGTGCATTTTGGGGGATTTGCTTACCAGGCTTATTGGTCTCCCGATCAATAGCCCTTTCTCGTCATCTTCCAACATACGTAACAACTGAATTGCCTAGTTTATAGTCTTATTAGAATGCAAGTTCTGTAAAGCATGGGTTTTTTACCTATTAAAAACAATTTTTTTAAGTATATTTATTTCTTTTTGAGAGTGAGCCAGAGAGAGAAGCGGGGGAGGGGCAGAGAGAGAGAGGGAGAGAGAGAGAATCCCAAGCAGGCTCTGTGCTGTCAGCACAGACCCCGACATGGGGCTCAATCCCACCACCCTGAAATCATGACCTGAGCCCAGCGCTTAACCGACTGAGTCACCCAGGCACCCCTTATCTATTTTTTTCAATAATGTATCTCCAGCTCATAGATCAGTGGGTGCCTAAGAAATATTTGCTGAATGAATGAACGGATTCTATAACATGTAACAGGCTGAAAGGGAAAAAAGAAGACAATGAGCTTTTCTCTCATTGATAGAGTCTGTAGCTTTGCTGTGGAAACAAACCAAAGGAGGACAGAATACAATTTCCTCTAGTGGCTGGATCTGGAGTGCAAGAATGTCTGTGCACAGCGGACATAAGTTGCTATAAAAACCAGAAAGGCTGTTGTCTTAAGAGCACTATAACTTCCTGCTCTTCAGTTCTGTATATCCCCCCATAATTATGTATAGTCTAATTCCTATGCTAAATCCCTTCCCCCATTATTCTCATAGGTGCCCTGTTCTCCTGTCTAAGCCTTGATTGAAAAAGTTATTGACACATAAGTAGTTCCAGGAGAACACAAGGTTGAGGGTGGGATTCTGGCATCAGTTCTCTGGTTAGATTTAAAGGCATTGATGGCCATGTTTCCACTGGTGAAAGGTACACAGTCTATGGCACAGAGTGACAAACATGTTATCTAAAGTACAGTCTGTAGTCACCTGGAGTCCAGTCCCTACAGAAAGTGAAGGCTTTGGATGACCAAGTAGTTGCTGCTATAGAACATTTTAGTGGAAATATAGTATAAGGTTGGTTGCTTCTAAGTGAGCTGGAGAGCTTGGAAGAAAAACTGATGAGTTTAGGGCTTTGCATTTCTAGCCAAAGTTCCGCACAAGTTACCAGCCTCTATGACTGCTCTGAAACAAACTGTTATATCCATAGCTGCAGGTTGGGATTTCTGAAAGCCAAGCCTAGGGTCTAACCCTGCAGGTGGGTGCCTCCCTACAAGATAAAGTATATGCAGTAAACCAGAAGCAAATATACAGTGCCGCCTCCCCATTCTAGCATGCTTGTGTCTAGGAAGCAAGGGATAGATGTGAGAGTAGCTGTTCTCAATATTAGATTTACTAGCCCACGAAAAGAGTTTGGGCTTTTTATATTGATGCCACAACCTTGAATTTAATGGTTCTGTAAAGCATCCTGCCTGAGGGAGAAGTGGTTCCATGGGTAAACACAGTTGGTGTTCTGTTAAATTGGAAGCTGGGATTTCCCTCTAGTAGGTTAGGGCTCTTTTCATGCTGATGAACCAATCGTCAGCTCTGAGAGGCTGATTTTTGTTGACTGTGTCAGCTGGTATTCCTTACCATCTGGCTTCCAGTTGACTTTGGCCAATGGAAGCAGAAGATTCACTGGGTGGGAAGAGAGAGAGATTGAAGTACTTATTCACCTGACTCCCTCGCTGCCGGGTCATAGGTTAACTGACAGTGGCTGTATTCCTCTACCAAAGACAACAGTCCCATCAGATGGATCTTTTGTCTAGCTATAAACCTCCCTGGGTTCTAGAATTTGACACTTCAGGCCCAGGCTTCCCACTGTTTAGCTGCTGAGTGCTTACCCCAAACCCAGCTGAGTAAAGAGCTCATTGAGTCACCCCTTTTAAATACGTGGGCCATATTTAATATGTGGGAGCTGCATTCTGCCAGCTCCCTGACTAATGCAAGAAGATTGCCATCTCACTCTCATTCTGGTCACCTTATTTAACTTTCTTATTAACTTTTGTAATTGTTAAGTTGATTGCCTTGCTCTTTCTAAGTACACAGTTGTATCATCTCTGAGTAATTCATTTTTGTCACTAGAAGAAAAGTTTTTTTAAAGCAGCAGAACAGTTAGGCAAACGTTTTTCAGAATATGAAAAGCAAAAACCATAAACAAATTCAAAAGATTAGAACTCATCAAAGTTTAGGGGCGCCTGGGTGGCTCAGTCGGTTAAGCGACCAACTTCAACTCAGGTCATGATTTCACGGTGCAGGGGTTTGAGCACCACATGGAGCTTGCTGCTGTCGGCCCAGAGTCTGCTTCAGACCCTCTGTCCCCCTCTCTCTGCCCCTCCCCACGCTTGCACGCATGTGCGTGCGTGCGTGTGTGTGTGTGCGCGCTCTCTCAAAAATAAATAAACATTTTTAAAAATTAAAAAAAACTCATCAAAGTTTAAAAACCATTGCTTTTCAAAAGATACTTTTAAGAAAATGTAAAGGCAAGCCCAGACTGAGAGAAACGATTTTAAAGGTGTATATCTGATTTAAAAAAAAAAAAACAAACAACAAACACTTTTATTCAGAACACATAAAGAACACTTAAAACTCAAGAATAAGAAGACCAAAATAAATTTTAATGGGCAACAATAAAGATTTTAAATGGGCAAAAGATTTGAGACAGATATTTCACCAAAGAAGATAGATGGATGTAAAGTAAGCAAATGGAAATCCAAATTAAAATTACAACGAGATAGCACTACACACCCACTAGAATGACTACAATTTAAATGGCTGAAAATACCAAATGTTGGCAAGGACACAGAACAGCTAGAACTCTCATATATTGTCGGCGGGAACGTAAAATAGTAAAACCACTTTGAAAGACCAGTTGGCAGTTTCTTAAAAAATTAAATATACACTCAACATGTGACTCAGCAATTCTACTTTTACACATTTCCCCAAGAGAGATGAAACCTGGGTCCACACGAAGACCTGTACACAAATGTTTATAGCAGCACTTGTCTTAATAGCCAATGATTGGAAAGAACTCAAAACAATGCCATCAAAAGGTAAATGGCTAAATGATGTGTGGTATATTCATACAATGGAATATGACTTAACATCAAAAAGGAATACACTGCACGTACATGTAACCAACATGGATGAATCTCAAAATCATTATGCTCAGCTATTAGAAGACGAACACAAAGGCGGGCACACCATGTAATTTCATTTACATGAAATTCTAGAAATTACAGATCTAATCTGCAGCCACAAAAGCAGATTGGCAGTTGGCAGTTACCTGAGACCGGGGAAGAGGGAAATATTCTGCATATCAATGGAAGTGAAAGTTACACAGGTGTATACATTTGCCTAACCTTATTGAAATGCACACTTAAAATGTATGCATTTCAGGGGCACCTGGGTGGCTCAGTCAGTTGAATGTCCAACTCGATTTCGGCTCGGGGTCATGATCCCACGATTTGTGGGTTAGAGCCCTGCGTTGCGCTTCACACAGTGCAGAGCCTGCTTGGGATTCTCTCTCTCCTTCTGCCCCTCCTGCTCGCTCTCTCTCTCTCTCTCTCTCTCTCTCTCCCTCCTCTCTCTCTCTCAAATGAATAAACTTTAAAATAAAACATTTTAATGTATACATTTGTTTGTCAACTAAACTTCAATAAAGTTGGTCAGAGAAAAAAAAAAAGCAAAATAAATTTCTGTGATTCCCACCTCCTCAGACACTCCTCTTCACAAATCATTTGCGGATGGCAATCACAGTTGTTCAGCAGCAGCCTCTGGAACTGGATTACTGCCAGTAAGCAGGCTCCCAGAGGCTAGAACATCAGTCACAATGAAGAGATCATATTTCAACTCTTGTTTGGGGGATGTGATCTATTCCCTGACCTCAAACAGGCCACTACCACCTGCAATGGAATACTGTATTCTACAGATAAAAAACTGGAGACTGATCTCTCACTTCCTTCTATAGTTTAACATCGATAATTTTTCTCCCTTTATCACACAAAGGACTGTAGGAAAGCTATGCAGGATGAAGATTACAAATGAGGAAGTGTACCCAGATTTAAAGGTGGCCAGTTACCTTCAAGACAAGTAATTCCAAACAGACAGCCTTCACATTCCAGCAAAACTAGCTCTGTCTCTAACCCAGCTTCACCAACACATACAAGAAAAAACTTAGCAGTTCTCAAGACAAATCAATGCAAAAACTCCCTACTTTCTCTTTGCTATACTCCACAAACAAGCATCACCCTGAGCCAACAGTTTGTCTTTGACCAAACAGGCTTTATTTTTTAGTTATTACTGTTTTATCCTTTCGGGGGTGACGTGATGAAGCAAAATCTCTGCTAAATAGGCCATAAAGTTTGTCACCAGTCCAAGAACTAGACATACCAACAACCTAGACAACATTATCTAGAGCTTTAAAAAAAAAAACAAACAAAAAAACTCACATGGGATCTGGCCCATGGCCAAGGAAATGATATTAAATCAGCACAGTGTGCAGCCATGGGGAGGATGGCATTTGAGACAAGAGGGTTGACAGACAGGCTGATTAAATGCATGCATACTATAGACTTACTTCCCCAGAATCCAAAAACCTGAAAATTCAAATAACAGAATTTTTGGCTGTATTATTTAAGGACATCTGATATTCATACTAAAAAAGCAAATGTATTTCAAGGGTGTAAAATGGTGTCTGAATCAAAGAAAAGTTTAAATTTGATATAATTTAACATTGAATATATTTATTGTACTCCAATTATTTGAAAAATAAAAACTCAGTGTTTTATGATAATAACTCTCAATAAGCCAAGATAGTCAATTTATTCATCTAGAAGCTCCTGATAAGCAGGAACTCTTTCTTATTTATTTCATCCCAATACCCAGCACAGTGCCAAGCACAAAATGTGTGTTCGATAAATGATAACTGAAATAAACGAACATATTCAGTATGCTTCAATTCTCTTTTAAAAAGGAAAAGAGCAATTTCTGGGTCGTAGGGTAGTTCTATTTTTAATTTTTGAGGAACCTCCATACTGTTTTCTAGGGTGGCTGCACCAGTTTGCATTCCCACAACAGTGCAAAATGGTTCCTCTTTCTCCACATCCTCTCCAATATCTGTCGTTGCCTGAGTTGTTAATGTTAGCCATTCTGACAGGTGTGAGGTGATATCTCATTGTGTTTTGATTTGTATTTCCCTGATAAGTGATGTTGAGCATCTTTTCATGGGTGTGCTAGCATCTGGATGTCTTCTTTGGAGAAGTGTCTGTTCATGTGTTCTGCCCATTTCTTCACTGGATTATTTGTTTTCTGGGTGTTGAATTTGGTAAGTTCCTTATAGACTTTGGATACTAACCCTTTTTCTGATATGTCATTTGCAAATATCTTCTCCCATTCCCTCAGTTGCCTTTTAGTTTGTTGATTATTTCCTTCGCTGTGTAGAAGCTTTTTTATCTTGATGAGGTCCCAGTAGTTCATTTTTGTTTTATTTCCCTTGCCTCTGGAGACATGTCAAGTAAGAAGTTGTTATGGCCGAGGTCAAAGCAATTCCGCTACTTGGTATTTATCCAAAAGATACAAAAATGCTGATGTGAAGGAACAAATGCACCCCAATGTTTATAGCAGTGCTATCAACAATAGCCAAATTGTTGGGAAAGAGCCCAAATATCCATGACTGATGAATGGTTAAAGAAGATGTGGTAAATATATACAATGGAATATTACACGGCAATCAAAAAGAATGAAATCTCGCCCTTTACAACAATGTGGGTGGAACTAGAGAGTATTATGCTAAGCAAAATAAGTCAGATATCACATGATTTCACTCATATGTGGAATTTAAGAAATACAACAGATGAACATAGGGGGAGGGAAGGAAAAATAAGATAAAAAGAGAGAGGGAGGCAAACCAGAAAATCTCTTAAACAAAGAGAACAAACTGAGGGTTGCAGGAAGAGAGGTAGGTGGGGGGATGGGCTAAATGGGTGATGTGCATTAAGGAGGGTACTTTTAGGAATGAGCACTGGGTGTTATATGTAAGAGATGAATCACTGATTCTACTCCTGAAACCAATACTACACTGTATGTTAACTAACTTGAATTAAAAACAAACAAACAAACAATGAAGAAGAAAAAAGAAAAGGAAAAGAGCCCCACATACATATATCATATATTCATATGAACATGAAACAAATGTGGCAAGATGCACACTGAACTGTTGCCAAGAAGTACTTCATGGATTTGAGTCAATGGGGAGAATTTAACACTTCCTTTACTACATAACACCGTGGTCAAAATCAGAGACCCAGGAGTCAGACTAGGTACAAATCCCAACCTTACCACTTCTCATGTGTGTTGTTGAGCAAGTTCTTAACCTCTGTGTGCTTCATTCCCTCATCTGTGAATGGAGATCATAATAGCTCCAACCTTACAGGGTTAGGATGAAGACGGAGACCTATATATAATGCACTTAAGGTGCTTGGCATTTAACAAGTACTTGATTAATGTTAGCTATAAGGTGCACAGGTAAATTTCTTGAGAGATGGAATGCCTGAAAAGGTTCTTCCCATACTCTCCTACTAAATTGTGCCTGCTTGATTAGGTATAAAATTCAACACTGAAGAAATCTTATTCCTTCAGAAATTTGAAGACATTGTTTCATTGTCTTTTAGATTCTGACAATCCCATGGAGAAGTCTGGATCTTCATTTAAAACTTGAGTTCTCTTGGGGCGCCTGGGTGGCTGTTGGTAGAGTGTCCAACTTCGGCTCAGATCATGATCTCATGGTTTGTGGGTTCAAGCGCCGCCTCGGGCTCTGTGCTGACAGCTCAGAGCCTAGAGCCTGCTTTGGATTCTGTGTCTCCCTCTCTCTCTCTCTGCCCCTCCCCTGCTCACGCTCTGTGTCTCTCTCTCTCAAAAATAAATAAACATTAAAAAAAAACACTTGAGTTTTCTCTCTGGAAGCTTTTAGGATCTTTTCTGGGCCCCAGGTGCTCTGAAAGTTCACAGTGATGACTTAGTGCCTTCATCCATTGTGCTAGGGCATGCAGGGGACGCTTTCCATCTGGTAACTCACGTCCTTCAGTTCTGGGAGGTTTTCATAGATCATGTCTGATAACTTCCTCCTGTTTTGCTGCTCTCTCTTTCTCTCTTTGAAATGTCTTCTGTTGTCGCTGCTGCTGTTGTTCTCCCTGTTTTCCTTCTCTTTATCTTTTTCCTTTAATTTTTTTGTAGAAATGTCAACTTCAACTAATTTCTCAAGATTTCTATGGAGTTTTAGAAAATCTCACCTATGACATGGGGCACCTGGGTGGTTCAGTCAGTTTAATTTCCAACTATTGATTTCAGCTCAGGTCATGATCCCAGGGTCATGGGATCAATCCCTGCATTGGGTCCCATGCTCAGCATGCCCCTCCCATACCCCCTCTTTCTCTAATAAAAAGTAAATTAATTAAAAAATTTTCTCCTATGGCATTTTTAATTTCCAAGAACTCTTTTTTGTTTTCTGAATGTTCTTTTCTTTTTCTTTCTGCCTCCTCCTCCTCCTCCCTCCCTCTTCCTCCTCCCATTCCCTTTCCCCCTCCCCTCCTTCTTCTTCTTCCTCTTCTTCTTCCTCTTCCCCCTCCTCCTCCTCCTCCTTCTCCTTCTTCTTCTACATAGCATCTGTAGTCTTATTCATGGATGCAAAATATTCTCCTAGATCTTTGAAAATATTAATAGAAGGTTGTTTTTTCACTCCAGTTTTCTTCTCCCTGCATGTTCTCTGTTTCCTCCACTTTATTTTTTGTTTGTTTTATTTTCCACCTTTCACATTAAAGGCTTTCCTGAAATGTCTGGCAATCCTTCTCTGTCTGTTCATATTTAAAAGTGGGGCACTAAAAATTGATTGCATGTGTTTATTGATTGCAGGCTTTCCTGGAAGATGATTTGGCCAGGCCATGTCACTACGGCCTCTCTGGTGTCAGTATGTCTAGGGTTTTTTTTCTCTTGATCTAGCCAGAGTCCCCAGAGAGATACCTTCCATTTCCTACCTCAGAGAGGCTTGAGCTCTGAGGGCTAGCAGGGGAAGTGAATGAAAAGTCTCAGCACCCAGTACATAAACTTTTAATTGATCACCTTGTTTTTGGTACAGCACCAATCTGTAATAGTTACTGGTGTCCCTAGGTCAGAAACCTATTGTTCCAGAGGGTAGTAAATCTCTAGTCTTTTTGTGGGGTGGGGAGCATTAGGGAAGGGCAACTAGGGTTCTAACTGTCTGAAAACAGGCTTTCAAATTATCCATCTCTTTAGCTCTGCCTTCATCCCCACTTCTTGATATACCTAAGAATCTCCAAATTTCAAAGCCATTGAGTTGCTCAGAGATGTAAAAATTGGGATGCTCCTAGGATCTTTTCTGCTCTTGGCTTATAGTTTAGCTTTTTGGGGGTGTGCTAAATAAATTATTCATCCATGTACTCTCCAACTTATGGGTTTCTCCTCTTCCTGTCTTGCATGGGGTTTCGCCTTTAAAAACATAACTTTACTGCCATTTTAGTTATACTTCAGAAAGGAACAGAGAGAAATGCATATACACAATCCCCTTTTCAACCAGAAGTCACTCACAAAGTTATTTTCAAAGGAGAAAATTTCAGCAGGGTGATTGATGGATTGTATATAAGAGGTGAAAAAAGAAATAAGTCAGATATAATTCCAAGATTTCTAGTCTGGGTGATCAGGAAAATGTGATGTCATTCACAGAACCAGGGAAAACTGGAAAGGGAACAGATGGGGTGAGGCTGGGAACAGATGGTTCTGTTGGGTTTAGACATATTGAAATTGAAGTGATGGGAAACATCCAAATGGATGTGTTATGTAGACAATTGGAAATGCGGTAATGGAACATGGGGAAGGGTGAAGGCTAAGTATGTACATTTGGGAATAAACCGTATTTACGTCTAGTAAGGTAAGTGAAAGTAGGAAAATATTGAAGAAGTAAGTGTTTAGAAAGGATATGAGGACAAAGACCCAAGCTTGAGGAATATTAAAGAGTAGGGAAAAGAAAAAAGGAAGTTTTTACTGAAGAAAAAAAGCCAGAGTTATGGTTAGAAATGGAAGATAACCAGTATTGTGTGATACTGTGAAATTTGATAATAATAGTATGTAGACTTGGACGACCACCAGGCTAGAAAGTGGCTGAGTCCAGACAGAACTTTAGGATAGAGCAGAAGGCCCCCAAAAGGGTCATTTTAGGGTATTAATAGCACAACTAGAGCTGAGGAATATGGACTCTAGTAGAGACTGTGATACCAATACACTAAGGGAAAAGGACAGGTGAGATCAGAATCCTACAAGTCGAGGTCAGAGCAGAGGCCAAGTGCTGGTGAGTTCACCTAGGCTGTGTGTTGGGGGAGGCTATAAGAGCAGTAAATGGTGGCGATTCTAACAGGTAGGTATTGGATGTCTCAGGGATGTAGGTTCAGGGTTCGGGGACCCAGATATGGGGGAAATCGGGACAAGCCACTGAGACAGGGAACGAAACACACACAAAGCCAAAGCTCTGATAATGAACTCCCCTGGTCAGCAGTGGGGCAGCAGCAAAATCAGCTTAGGGTGAATCACAGGCTGCTATAGGATCTCCTAAGAGACTCCCTCCTAGGAACTGCCTTAATCCTGGATTTGAGCTGGGCTGAGCTAAAAGGTGGCAGCTAAAATAAAGAAAACTCATCTATTAAAATGCAGTGTCCTATAACCCAGCAAGTCTGTCTTGTCAAATTTACTCTAGAAAAACACGGAATATGTCCAAAGAAGCATATTCAAGGATGCTCATTGAAACATTGTTTGCAACCAAAGAATTGAAAACAACCTCGGTGTCCATCAATAAGGGAATAATTATGTGCATCCATACTGAAATAATGCATAGCAATAAAAAATAAAGAAGATGTTCTTAGTGATTGACATGGGAAGATCTCCAACACAGAAGGTTGAGTTGGGGGGATAAAAACTGGCACAATGTTATGAATTACTTGAAACTATTTACGTGTCTGAGAGAGAGTAAGAGGGAGAAAGAGACTTGCCAAATGTAGAGGGTTCTGGCAGGGTAGAACCTGGCCATGATTAAAGATCATTACATTTCAGGGGCGCCTGGGTGGCTCAGTCAGTTAAGTGTCTGACTTCAGCTCAGGTTATGATCTCGCGGTTTGTGGGTTCAAACCCTGAGTCAGGCTCTGTGCTGACAGCTCAGAGCCTGGAGCCTGCTTTGGATTCTGTATCTCCGTCCCTCTGCCCCTTTCCCGCTCACACTGTCTCTCTCTCTCTCTCTCTCAGAAATAAACATTAAAAGTTAAAAAAAAAAAATCATTACATTTTGACGTGTCACATACCGCAAAGATGCTGAGTCAGGAAGAACTAAGAAAAGGCGGATGGCTTTGGATAGAAGGGAGCCATGTCTGACCTTCAGGAGAGCCCCAGCAGCTGAGCAGCAGGATGAGAAGCCTGCAGAGGTTAGTGGGCGTGGTCTCCACTGTTTCTAACCTGGGCCTTAAGGGTAAGAGAGGCATGTTGGAGCTGTCACAGACGGAAAGGCCCAGTGCAGAATTCTTAGACGTAGGCAGATCTGGGCATATACTCGAAGTGGAAAGGGAGAAAGCCCTTCAAAAGAGAAACTGAGGAGAGCACAGTGGGCCTGTAGAGTGTTAAGAGTCCCAAGGAAACTCGGAGCCCACCCTGCCGCCTTATTTTACAGTTGAGGAAACTGAGGCCTAGGGAGGTGTTGTGGGTTAAGATCATGGTCCAGAATCCAGACTCCATCTCTTAGTAGCTTGGGAACTGCTTTGAGCTGCTATTGCCTCATCTTTGAAATAAAAGCAAAAGTTGTCCACTTCATAGAGTGGTGAGGCTTTATTTCTATTTATTATTACTATTATTATTATTACTGTTATTAATTAACATTTATAAACATCTACCATGCCAGACCCTCTTGCAGTGCTCCACACAGACTAACTTACTTAATTTTCACAATAACCCTGTCGGGTAGGAACTATTATTGTTCCCCTTTTACGGCACAGAACTGAGGCATCGAGAAATGTTAAGTCACACAGCTAAAACGTGACGGGAGCAGAATTCAAAGCAGGCAGTGGGCTCCTGAGTCCGAGCTCTTAACTACTCAGTCTACTGCCTCTACATTAGGTGACTTAAAGTGCCCGATACAACGCCTCGCATGTGGGGAGGAATCAACAAAGTAGGAACAAGTATTGCTAGCTAGAGAAGGAGCCCACGCCATAACTCAGGCTTCTCGGTGGCCAGGTGCATCGCTTTCACTATGCTGCACTGGTCACCTTGTTCTGAGCTACCCTGGAAAAGAAGGAAAAGGGAAAAACAACACAAAACAGAAAACCAGCTGCTCAGCAGCAGAGAAAGTCAGGGCCCAAATGACTCAGAGTGAGAACTTCTGAAGCACAGGGGCCCAAGCCCCATCAGTCAAACCCCATTTCAAGCTCTTTCGTTCTCCCGGAGGTGGACTGAGTCAAGGATTGCTTAGCACACAGGGAGCATGAGTCACCGCTCGATAGTCCTTCTGGTTATATGGAGATTTTTCACTCAGTTTTACAGTCATGACACAATTGATTTCTTTAAAAAAAAAATTTATTTTTTTAACATTTTTACTTATTTTTGAGAGACAGAACGCAAGTCGGGGAGGGGCAGAGAGAGAGGAAGACACAGAATCTGAAGCAGGCTCCAGGCTCTGAGCTGTCAGCACAGAGCCAGGAGCAGGTCTTGAACCCATGAACGGTGAGATCATGACCTGAGCTGAAGTCGGACGCCTAACCAACTGAGCCACCCAGGCGCCCCCTGCCTTCACCTTCTAAATGAGGAGATCTCCACCTGCACAGCTGGGATAGATGCAGCACAGACCGACCACGGGAAGGGGAGCTGTTCCTCAGCTTTCAGGGTATCAGGCATGCCACAGTCCTCATACCACATTTGCACCCAACACACGTTTTGGCTTTTAAAAAGCAGCTTCTGCATCCAAGATCATCTTCAAATGGAGGGGCTTGTACGTTACGGTAAAGGCAATTCCATATCAACGGCTACAAGATCCAAAATGGTCACTGCTGTTCTTCTTTGTGCCTATAATAAAGCTTCATTAGGAGCCTAATGAGAATTTAAGGACTTTTTTCCTTATGCTATTCTGAAGATCTAGAACTAATTAGACACCCAGAGTGCTTTTCCACAGAGCCTGGGGCAGAAGGGAGGGGTACAGGGAAGTTATCCATTCTTTCAATAAATGCTTACAAGGACCTGTTACAGGTTCTGCATTGAATGTTTAGAGGGTAGGGGTGAAAAACATCAGAGTATGATCATGACCCTGCAGGACTTTATAATTTACTACACAATAAAAGATGGAGCTAGGATTCTAGGCTGGATTCTAGGCTAGGATTCTAGGCTGGATTCTAGGCTAGGATTCTAGGCTGGAATTCATATCCTGGTTAATACATTAATACATGCCATGCGACTCTGGATGAGTGACTTGGCCTCTGCAAGCTTCCATTTCCTCTTTGGTAAAATGGAATAATAACGGGACTGCCATCATAGTGTTGCTGCAAGAATTAAATGAGATAATGTATTTAAGAAATTGTATAGAATGTCTACTGTAGAGTTAGAGCTCGTTGCACGCTAGTTACTATTGTTGTAAGTAACCAAAAGCAGGTAAGAATCACATTAATCATGAGAACCATGAAGATAAAGTTCCTGAAGACAAAAGTGTTTCAAATAGGAATACACTTTGAAGAAATCTGGCCCCCTAGAACTGGAAGTGTCATGAACCATTTGACAAGAATGAGCGCTGTAAGTCCTCCCCAGATAAGGATTCCTCTTCTCTTCAAGGGATCCAAAATCCGGCCCCACCTCTAAACCGGTACATGCTCTAACCCCACTGTGTCTTCGTGCCAGCCACTCCCTGGGCTCTGGACCTGACTTCGTGGCGCTGTTTCCTAGGGCCCTGTCCCTCCAAATGTAAAACCAATCTTCCTAAATCCTAATCTTCTCAACTCCAACTTCCCTGCTCCCCTGACCACAGGGCAGACAACGCCAGTTCTCCGCTATTCGCCCTGGATCCTCAGTTAGCCTTAACATTTTTCCTTAAAACTTGGGTTTTTCAGGGTCACCTGTGTGGCTCAGTCGGTTAAGTGTCCAGCTCTCGATTTTGGCTCAGGTCATGATCTTGCCATTCGTGGGATTGAACCCCGAGTTGGGCTCCATGCTGAGCGTGGAGCCTGCGTGGGAGTCTCTTCTCCCTCTCTCTCTGCCCCTCCCCTCCCCTCCCCTGCTCTCTCTCTCTCTCTGTTTCCCTCTCTCCAAATACATAAATAAACATTAAAGAAAAAAAAGTTGTTTCTTTCACACAGATGTCTTTCCTGCCCTCTAGAAACAAGGTAAGATCACACATGTGACCAAAAGTCTGGGCAACTAGTTTTCTCTCTTAGGCATATTTCCATGTCTCCTTTGCTGGCCTGGCAAGATCTGTGAGTGGGGGGAGGGTATTAAGAGTTTCTTGTAGGTGGGTTGGCCCTGCAGTCACGTACTCCAAACCCCTATGCTTGCCCTTTAGAGCAAACACAATCATTATTAGTTGGATGTCACTTTTTTGGAATGGAGGGGCCCATGAACTTTTCCCCTGGACCCGGATGTCAAGGACAGGCAGTGATGGTGCAGAGAAAATGACAGGCGCTGCCAGAGGAGCCTGCCTCCAGGGGGGCAGCAGCATGTCAGCCCTGGGCTCTCCCTGTACAGCTCCGGCCCTGGGATACACCTGGATATTGTAGAACAGCTCATCAGGCGAGGCAGAGTGTTAATGAAAACAGAGTGCATGGGAATGGCATCAAATCACTTGGTGCTTTGGGGTCTATTCTGGGGCTCGAGCAGATCTGATTGCATAATAGACCCATTTGACATAATTGGCAGTGGGAGCTGGCAGTTTCTTTGCTTGTTTGAGACCTGCAGCAGCTGGCACGAGAGACAAAGGGGGCCGGCATCATCTGGAATGAATCTAGGCAAATGCAGGAAAGGAGGAGCCATTCCTCCCCCTTGGCCAGCGTTCTAGGCTCTGTGGTAACGTCCTCTGTCCTGACCCCCTAGGCGTACAACCTCTGTGGCCCCAAGGGCCTGACTGATATCTTCACGTGGAACCTGCAAAGATAAGGTTATAAAGCCTGTGTATCATGGCCAGATCTAGGGAAATGCAAAGGCGGACATCCCACTTCTTCTCCATTTATTCTTTAAAGAAGCCCTGAGACTCCTGTTGGAACAAGCTCAGCCCCTTGGTAGAAGTCAGATTTGTCATGGTCCACACTAATTTGAAACTTTGAGATTGAAATAGTTCCGTTGCATCAGAGTTAGGAGCACAGGCTTTGAAAGTATCACCCTACCCTTTATTCACTGCTGGTACGGGGGCGGGGGGGGGGGGGTACAAAGCAGGATGGCAATGGATGGCTCGATCGTCACCTGGCAAACCCATGGAGCAGCCTTAGCATCCAGCCTCCCCAGTGGACACAGTCGGCCGCATACAGGACCAGCTGGAATCAGTGTTGCTAACTGATTGAACCTGCATCTAACAAGGCTTTAGACCTAAGCCCCAATTTATGGACAACTGAGGGGCTGGAGAAACAAGTTAAATGTCACCAAGAGGAAACAGATCCAGAATAAGGGATAGTCCACAGTCTCTTCAGCAAGAGACTGCGTGTCAGTGGCATGCAAAGGTGGGAGGGTTGCTTTAAATGAAAAGATTTGACATTTTAGACATAGAACAACCAAAAACACGAAACAAAACAAAAGGCTGTGGCCTCAGACATGTTACTGAGCTTCCCCGAGCCTTACATCCTTGCCTGCAAGAAGAGAATAATGAGTTCTACTTCACAGGGCTGTTGGGCACCGACCTAGAGGGGAGAGCCCGAAACCAGCCGCCATACTGGGGCACCTGGGTGGCTCAGTCGGTTAAGCGTCTGACTCTTAACTTTGGCTCAGGTCATGATCTCCTCGTTCATGGGTTCGAGCCCCGCCTTGGGCTCTACGCTGATGATGCAGAGCCTGCTTAGGATTCTCTCTCTTCCTCTCCCTCTGCCCCTCCCCTGTTCATGCGATCAGATCACTCTCTCACTTTCTCCTCTCTCTCAAAATAAATAAATAAATGTTAAAAAAAAAAACAAAACCAAAAAACTAGCATCAGTGGGTATCAACTTCAGATCCAGGTACACACTACATCCTCCCTATGGATGTCTACAAGTCTGATCATGGCAGGCCTTCCTGCTTACCACTGATCAGCTCCTTTACGTAACACCACCTAACCTACCCTGTTGGAAATACCGTCTCCCCAAATTCAAAGCCCCTCATATACTTGGTCTTCCTGAATTAAGGCCAGAAAAGTGGCTGGAGGCCTGCCAGCTTGGGAATGTAGTAAGACATGCTTAGCAGAGACTGGTGGTGCCCAGCCCCATCCCCTAGGCCTTTGCCATTTCGGGCACGCTGCCAGCACTAATCACCCTGGGTCTCGGGGCTTTCTCCGATGGGTAGAGCCTGCTCTGCCCTCAAGAGTGTGGCCAGCTGGAAGTGCCAGGAAATCAACATCTCTCTACTGTCTACCTGACAGTTCTCGGCCAGTGACAGGAGTGAACATATACATAGCCCCTCTGGTGGGTGTCTCTGAAGTATGTTCATTTCCCATGAACCCAGAGCACTAAGTTCTTCTCACTCACAGTAGAACAAGCTAGGGAACACCCCCCTTATTAGCTTTATTATTTTTTAAATATAATTTATGGTCCAGTTGGCTAACAGACAGTACATATAGTGTGCTCTTGGTTTGGGGGGTAGATTCCCATGATTCATCGCTTACATACAACACCCAGGGCTCATCCCAACAAGTGCCCTCCTCAATGCCCGTCACCCATTCTCCCCTCTCCCCTGCCCCCCCCCCATCAACCCTCAGTTTGTTCTCTGTATTTAAGAGGCTCTTATGGTTTGCCTCCCCCTCTCTGTTTGAAAGACCCCATGGTCTTCTGTTAAGTTTCTCATGTTCCACATATGAGTGAAAACATATGCTATCTGTCTTTCTCTGCCTGACTTATTTCACTCCGCATAATACCCTCCGGTTCCATCCACGTTGCTGCAAATGGAAGGATTCCATTCTTTCTCGTTGCCAAGTAGTATTCCATTGTATATACAAACCACATCTTCTGTATCCATTCATCAGTTGATGGACATTTGGCCTCTTTCCATAATTTGGCTATTGTTGAAAGCGCTGCTATAAACATTGAGGTACACGTGCCCCTATGAATTAGCACTCCTGTATCCTTTGGATAAATTCCTAGTAGTGGTTTTTTTCCTTTCCTGAATTACTTCCCCCACCCCCCGCCCCGACACATACCCCCTGTTTTCTAGGAGCACATCCCAAAGAAACCACTTGTACTGGAAGCCTTGTCTAACACCACATAAATGTGTTTGGCTTTTACCCTACGGGCTGTGGGAAGCTGTTGAGGTACTCACCAAACTGAAGCTATTAGTAGTGTTCTAGAGATCCAAGTTCTGCACCCCCACCTTCCCTTTCATTCATCACTCCTGGATTTTGAATCCAGTAGGGGTCTTAAGTGCTGTGTCTCATTCACGTCAGATTCTTGCCATGTAGTGCCTGGTGCAGTCAGTGGGCTGCCTCCAGCTTCTCAGCAACAGCAGCCTCCCCGCCTTGCTTCCCCAGGAGCAACAGGCAAGGAAGTTGGAGATACCCCTAGAGACTTTGGTTACACAGAGGTTATGCATTGTAGCCACCGTGGCTGTGAACTGTTACGTAGTAATTAACTAGTACTTTCTGCTTGGAGTCATCTGTGGTCTAAGTGTAAAATCCTACAGAGGGCGTCATGCTAGTTGTAGCAAGAAACATCTAGAAGGGACAAAGGTCTGAGGGAGCACCTGGCTGCCTATGAATCCAGTACCAGCGACCTAACCCTCCACAGGAAAAATGAGAGAGCCCTGGAAAAGACCCGTGGGAAACTGTATATGCTAATAAAGAGAATCCTAAGCCCCTGCCTTGCTTGGGCATGCTTGAGCTTTGCTGCCAAGATCCAGAACAAGCCATAAGCCCTAAGATCAGGCAGCTTGCCAAAACTGTTAGCAAGGCTTTGCGTACTGCTCTTAGAACTACTTTAGAAGGAGTATGGGTCCAAGTGGGTATTGGGATGGGAGATTCTTGGCAAATTTCTTCTCAGAAGAACCCTGACAACTTCTGGGTTACATTTTTTCCTTCCCGAGAGAAGCAGATGGAGTAAACTAAGATTGAGCCTGTCATTCTATTATTCTATTGTTCTAAGCAAGATACACCAAGATTTGTGTCCTTTACTAGGATACAAATTGGAGCAAGGAAGCAAATTTAAGGTTAGCAACTTCTTTGCCTATATCCATTTGTTTAGTAATCACGCTGATTTGCTTTCTGTTTGCATTTTAGAAAGAAAGAAAGGAAAGAAAGGAAAAGGAAAGAAAAGCAGAAACTTGACCTATACGTTAAGACTGGATGTCATCACAGACACATAATTTCTGCCCTGAGGAAAGTAATACATGAGGTCAGAGTGGCCAGGAGCTCAGCCACAGATAACAGGAAGCTTGCTGGCCTCACCACACTTCCAAGTGACCTGAGCCAGATCAAGTTTCCTGGGCCACCTGGACAAATGAAGACTATCAGACAGAAGGCCAGAGCAGTGAGGGTGGTATTTCTCCTTTGGGTGGCATTGCATTGAATGGGAAAGAAATATAATATAGGAGGGTATGGAGGGAAAGGAAAATCTTTTGGGAAGGTCTCTTTGTTTGGTTTTCTCTACATTTCCTCTAGAAGCAATTAAAAATAAATAAAATACAGACTTTGCCTGAGCAAGGAGACATCCTTGACCTGTGCAGAACCCAGAGACAATGCATTTTTCAGCACATCAGTGACAATGGAGATTTACGAACTTGGACGCTAGCAATGGTCTGACTAGCATTTAATTCCGTTGACACTTGCCACTAGCTAATGCTTCACTCTGGACCACTTTGGCGGACCCTGAGCTTTGGGACGTCTGGCTTACTGTGCACACCTCTACCTTGTTTTTATGCCTTCTTGAAAGCTAAAAGCTCTCATTTTCACTTCTGGGCCCACAATTTAAATTTCTAAAGGGAAAAAAAAAAGACTCTAAAATGTTTTGGTTTTAGTAGACATTAGTAAGAAGAAGCCTTTGCCTTAGGGGGAAAAAATGCACGATCTGCAATTTAGACCCATAGCCTCAGTGACTGTTTAGACCAGAGAAGGCAGATTAGAGGTTAAACTTCAGTGTAAATTCTTGAGACAAACTGTGGACAATAGTTAAAATGTAACCTTATTTTAGCAAAAGAAGGGAGGGAGGGAAGGAAGAAAGAAGGAAGGTTTCCTAAAGACGTCTTTAAAAAGATCATTATAACCAAAGGCTGATGTTCTCCCAATGAGAGATAAAATACAGAAAAACTCCTTGACCTGAGTGAAATCCATTAGCAATCCATTTTAAGAAACTCATGTAGGCACTGGCTGTCTTCAGAGTAGCAGGTTTGTGATGTTAGGTTTTAGCATTTAGCATTTAGCATTCAATAATGCCCTTGCAGATTTAGGTAAAGATATAGATTTGATCCAACTGATCTCATGTAATGGTTTATTTTTTTAAAAAGCTTCAAGTCACCCTTTTTCCATTTGTTTCACTTCAGCACTTCCACCAAGTAATTCTGGCTGTACTGTCACCCTCATACTCAATGTATGGATAAATAGAGAGGGAAATAATCACTAGGAGGAAAATTAAGGTTTGGGTCATACATCAACTCTGCTTAGTTGGCATCCAAACACATAATTCACATTGCTGAAAAGACTCCAGTGATTGCTTAGCCATTACAGATCAATTGCAGAAAAGCCTGTAACATTATTAGAAGCATAATTTAGGAATCCTAACAACATTTAGGATTTAAAACCTCACTTACTGAACAGCCAATGCATAGTAATTAACCCAGGTGTGAAATTAAATTCAACCCTAAGAAATAGTTATATATGTGTGGTTTTAAATCCTGTTTGAAGCCTTTCTAAGGAAATTGCATGCTAAAGGATCAAAAGGCAGTGTAACCAAACTGACTCCAAACCACCACCATTCTACCCTAAGGAAAATCACCTCACCATACGTCATCTGCTTAATATAAAACATCCAATGTATATATCCATAGCCCATTAAGAAACTCATTTGTCCAATATTAGGCTGTTTGAATTTTATAATGCACTACCCGGTAATATACACAGCCACTGAGCATTTCTATACTTTTCTATTTGTCTGTAGCTACTCAGAACCTACCACTACTGCACTCACCATTTCCTGTTTGATCACATAGCACCTGCTGAGCTCCCTGCAGAAAATATGCCTTTCTTTGGCCCAGTCTCCTTATCTCCAAGAGCCATCTAATCAAGGTGGAGAGTCAAGAGAGTGGGAATGACCCTTGGGAAGTCCACTAAAACTAAGACAAGAGTTATCAAATCACAGTCCTATAAATCAAGCTAGGAAAAGTCTTCACACAAGAAAAAAAAAAATAGCTGTGGTCTTGCCAGCTCTGATTAGATATTATAGAGTAGATCTAGCTGTAAGGAAATGTAGAGATCACCTCACCCAATCTCTGATCCCAAGCTTCTACATAAAGCCCTCTGTCATTCAAATGTAAAACTTTCTACTATTAGAGAGCAGGAAAATCCACATATCTCCAATGAGTGTATATTGAGTTTCTGTAGAATTTAAATTCACTGCACAAGATTCCTTAAGCTTTGCACAAGACCAGTTAGGTGTAAAGCAAGAACAAAAGCAGAGATTTCTGGCTGTGAAAAGTAGCTTTGTAGCTTTATCTCCTTCCTTTGTATGTAAAGGCTGAGGAGGAAGGTTAAGAATAGGGCTAATAGGTGCTTGGCTCATTCCTTGTCTTGAAGAAGGGAGTGTCTTGATGGAAGGCATTCAAAGAAAGGTCCAAGCACTCTGAGCTTCTGTGGCACGGATATCACTTGGGAGCTCCGTGTACTGGTTGCCTATGGTGCTGCTCCACGTTGGGGGCTTCAATCCCTCACTTGCAAGTGTAGCACACGTGGTGGGGCACCTGGGTGGCTCAGTCCGTTAAACATCAGACTCTTGGTTTCAGCTCAGGTGATGATCTCATTGTCTCGTGAGTTCGAGCCCTGCAACAGGCTCCACGCTGACAGTGCGGAGCCTGCTTGGGATTCTCTCTCTCCCTCTCTCTCTCTGCCTCTCTCCAGCTCGCTCTCTCTGTCTCTCTCAAAATGAATAAACTTAAACAAAATTTTTTCAGAGACTGATAAACTTATATTCTCATTTCATATTCACCATTCTTTTTTTTTTAATTTTTTTTAACATTTTTATTTATTTTTGAGACAGAGAGAGACAGAGCATGAATGGGGGAGGGTCAGAGAGAGGGAGACACAGAATCTGAAACAGGCTCCAGGCTCTGAGCTGTCAGCACAGAGCCCAACGCGGGGCTTGAACTCACGGACCGCGAGATCATGACCTGAGCCGAAGTCGGCCGCTTAACCGACTGAGCCACCCAGGCGCCCCTCATATTCACCATTCTATTACAAATAGCATCATGTTATCACCTTTACACGCAGTAATGCATATTCATAACCAGGCTAGAACTGGGGAGGGATCATTCTACACATCATTGATAGTCTGGGAGTCCACGTTTTGGTGGGTGAGAACCTTTCAGTGTTTTCCAGTCTTACGGTTAAGAAATTACATCTTACATATAACCCCATAGGTGAGATTAAATTCTGGTTTTCCTCTTTTAGTGAAATTATTTTTCACCATCATCCTTATAAAACTCCTTTCAGCCTATGAACATTTTTTTTAATTTTTTTATTTTTTTTTTCAATATATGAAATTTATTGTCAAATTGGTTTCCATACAACACCCAGTGCTCATCCCAAAAGGTGCCCTCCTCAATACCCATCACCCACCCTCCCCTCCCTCCCACCCCCCATCAACCCTCAGTTTGTTCTCAGTTTTTAACAGTCTCTTATGCTTTGGCTCTCTCCCACTCTAACCTCTTTTTTTTTTTTTCCTTCCCCTCCCCCTATGAACATTTTTTTAATGATAGTCCTTAAGCACCACTGTTTTCCCAGGGGCCCAAGTAATGTATACTTTCCTCATTAGTCTCTTTTATACTTAGGTGTAAACTCCTTTAGACAGGAATATGTCTATTTTAATGGATGCCAATGGTAGTAAGGACTCTCCTATTACATGTAGATGTGTTGCAATACTTTCTCATGAGGAGGAGAATACTGGCTAATGTTAATTGAGAGCTTAATGTTATGTCAGATATTATTCTTAGGGCTCCACATGGAATCAGTTGATAAATTCTTCATGAAGTATTATTAACCCCATCTTACAAATGAGGAAATCGAGGCACAGAATGGGTAAGTAATCCATGCAAGTTACAAAGCTTTAGAGTGGCCAGTAATAAAAAGAGAAACAAACACGGTATAAATCCACTTCTTCGATCTCATTTCCTCAACAAATATCCAACTTCCTTCACAAAGTCTCATATTCTCCACAGATATAGTCTCTTGAAATTAAATAATAATAAGGCTAAAGTTGAGGACAGTACCCTTCTCACTGGTCCATATTCATAAAGTCCACCATTTCCAGCATGATTTCTCGTTATCCATTCATTTGCCATCCTTCTCCTTCCCTTAAAAATACTTAAACTGACTGTATCCAGAGATAAAGCTGATTCAAGTATTTCAATATTTGTAATTAAACTAGTCTCCAGTTGCGAGAGGTAAATTTGCTTGCAGGTACTGTTAATACATGATTCTTTCTTAGAAGTCTTTCTGCCACAGAGAAAATTGTGTGTAAAAAGCAAAGGGAGTAAGTAGGAAAAAATTAAGCTTGATTATCTTTTTAGATGAACTCTCTTGGCTAGTGAGATCCTCTAAATCCAAGGGAGCCCCTTAGCAAATAGATTTTGCAAAAGTAAAAAAATAAAAAATATATTTCTCTAAACTTCTCAATAGGGAAATAATGAAAACCTAAGAAATCTGTGATCATGAGCAATTAAACCTTGAAATTCAGTTTTGTTTCTAAATTTGAAAAATAAAATAAAAATCACCTACATAATTCCACCATTCAAAAATTACTCCTTGACCTTTCAGCACATTTTCTTCCAGTCTTTTCTGCCCATTTTTAAAACATTGTCAACAAGCTATCTTTGAGGGGTGCCTGGGTGGCTCAGTCGGCTAACCACCAGACTCTTATTCTCAGCTCAGGTCATGATCTCACAGTTTGTGGGATTGAGCCCCACGTACATCTCTGTGCTGACACTGCAGAGCCTGCTTGGGATTCTCTCTCTCTCCCTCTTTCTCTGCCCCTCCCCCGCTTTCAAAATAAATAAACAAACATAAAAAAAATTTAAAATAAGCTGTCTTTGAGAACTTAAGGTTTATTTGAACCATGTATTCACGAAGTTTATCCCTGGGTATTTACTCAAAGACAGAGAAAACACTAATTCGGAAAGATACCTGCACCCTATGCTTATTGCAGCATTATTTACAAGCCAAGATATAGGAGCAGCCCAAGTGTCCATCAATAGATGAATGGATAAAGAAGATGCAGGGCACACACATACACACACACACACTGGAATATTACTTAGGCATAAAAAAGAATAAGATTTAAGATCTTGGGGCACCTCAGTGACTCAGTTAAGTGTCCAGCTTCGGCTCAGGTCATGATCTCACGGTTCATGAGTTCGAGCCCGCATCGGGCTCAGTGCTGACAGCTCAGAGCCTGGAGTCTGCTTCGGATTCTTTGTCTCCCTCTCTCTCTGCCCCTCCCACTCACACTCTCTCTCAAAAATAAATAAACATTAAAAAAAAAGATCTTGCCATTTGCAACAACATGGATGGGGCTAGAGTTATTACGCTAAGTGAGATAAGTCAGAGAGAAAGACAAATGCCATATGATTTCACTTATATGCAGGACCTAAAAAACAGAACAAATTAACAAACAAACAAACAAACAAAAATAGAACATAAATGCAGAGAACAAACTGGTGTTTGCTGGAGGAATGAGAGAAATAGGTGAAGAGGATTAAGAGGTACAAACTTCCAGATATAAAGTAAGTCATGGACAGATACCATGTGTTTTCACTCTTATGTAGATCCTGAGAAACTTAACAGCAGACCAGGGGGCAGAGGAAGGGGGAAAAAGAAGTTACAGAGAGGGAAGGAGGCAAACCATAAGAGACTCTTAAATATTGAGAACAAACTGAGGGTTGAAGGGGGGTGGGAGAGAGGGGAAAGTGGATGATGGGCATTGAGGAGGGCATCTGTTCGGATGAGCACTGGGTGTTGTATGGAAACCAATTTGACAATAAATTGTATAAAAAAATAAAAAAAAGTAAGTCACGGAGATGAAAAGTACAGCATAGTGTGTATAGTCAATAATATTGTAATAACCTTGTATAGTGACAGATGGTAACTACTCTTATCATGATGAGCATAGTGTAATGTACAGAATTGTGAAATCACTGTGTTGTCCACCTGAAACTAATATAAAATTGTATCTCAACTATATATACTTCAAAAAAAGAAGAAGAAAAAGTTTGTCCCCTTGTCCCCAGGAAAGAAATTCTACTGTCTACCTGCCCTCCTGTAATATATTAATCAAAGGCAATTAATCAAAGGCAGTTCAAGTCATTGAAAGAAAAATAAAATTATTTTAGCCACTCAACTGTTACCTTTCCTATTTGGAAAACAAATTCTTCAGTTAAAACTAAAGGTTACCAAATAATGCTTAGCATGCATCCCCTCGTTTCTGAAGATGATTTAGCTATTCTCAGTTGGTAGCTCTTAACGACGGTATTGAAAGGTATGTGCAATGAAAGGGTCAAGTTTCAGACTTCTTTAAACCTCTGCTCTCCACCCCTGTGAATGGCTTCCTGATGTTAGAGATTTGTGTAATGATCAACAGTGGTTTCGTTTCTACTACTGAGTCTTTCAGAAAGTAGCATACCCAGGTCAATGTTTAACTGGATTCTTTGGGTCTGAAATGGCAGAGTGGGAGTTGAAGGGACATCTCCGTGGAAACCAGGCTCCCAGGAAGTGGCCAGAGGGGTTACTGTGGGGTGAAATAAAGCTTAGAAATATGTCATGAAGTGCTTTGCGCAGCTGGGGTAAAATTCTGAAGTACCTTAATTAAAACAAGCCAAGTTAAAGGCCCCACACCACTTCCCTCGTGGTTGTTCTTTGAGTATCTTTACCGTGAAATGGGCCTGAGCCACTCTAAGCCTCACCCTAGAGTGACCAAAGTAGCACCTTTGCAAAACAAAGAGGAAGAACTCCCCTCTTCCAGCCCCGTGGACTTTGCATTCAGTCAGAATCTGGAAGAAAAGAGTTCGTATTTGTTCACAGGACTGCAGGACCAGAACAAAGCTCTGGAAGGTCAGCTGCCGCCTCTACGAGAGACCTGGTATGGAAGATACTCTGCAGGTAAACATAAGACCCATCATGAAATCTGTGTATTTGGGCCAAGGAGAGCTATTGACAGATGTGCCTAGCTGTCTGTTTCTATAACAATATCAGAAAGTTTCTAAATTGCTGAAATGTAAGGGAACATCTTTCAACTCGAGGCTGAGTGTTTCTCAATTGTAAGTATTCTGGGTACATTAGAACGGGTATGTAAACTGCACAGAGGGCTTCTTACCATTCTGCACTGGAAGGGAAAAAATCATTCTGTTTCAGCTTAGTTTATAGTGCTTTCGATGTTTATACCTAGCTTTGCCAGATGATTAAAATTATATAGATAAGATGTGATAAATTATGACAATCATATGTTTCAGTTAGATTCTAAATTCAAATCATTCTCTCCAGCCCCATTTAGTGCATCAGGCTTTGTTGTTTTGAAAGCAACCCTTTCGGAGTGAATTCATTCTAATGTGAAGTTGGAAACCACCCCAAACAGAATTGATTTATTGCAATACAGATGAGAGGATGAGTCATCCCCTCCCCAAGCCCACATTCTTCACGCAGAATATGCACTAAGTTCCGTCATTTGCAGAACTAAGAGAATTTTTCCCATTATGATTGGAAGCTCTGAGCCTGAAGTGGCTATAAATTATCCTGGGATATTTTAGAAGACACCTAACATTTTTATGAAAATCACAATGATAATTAAACAGAGATTCTCACTTGGGAAGAGAAATATAAATATATAATGTGTACATATGTGTATATCTGTGTAATTTTTTTCTTTATTTATATTCTGGATCGATAACACAAATAAGTTCCCATTATTGGTCACCTTGGCCAGAAAGCCTGATATTCTTGTTCCGTATCTGGTACATCTCATCTGGACTGATTGTCACGGCTATTTTCTGTAGAACTGACAACTCTTGACTGGTTGCATATGGCCTATTTTTATGTTCTCCAACTTCCTAAGCATGGGAGTGGGAATTTTCCTCTAGTTTCATTGAACAATTCCTTTTTATCCAAAAAGGATAAATAATTCTTTTTTATCCAAAACAATTCTTTTTTATCCAAAAAGAAGTTTTATCCAAAACTTCTACCCAGAGTTTTAAGATTCTGGTAACTGAATAGTGAAAACTAAGTCTAATGCATTAGAGTCCCACCTGAAAAATATTCTTATTTTTGAAATGACAAAATCACATTAAAAATAAATAACAAAGGGATGGTAAGCATCCTGATTGCCAATTTCAAAAGATCCATAGTCTAACCCCAGCTCCACTAAATACCAACTTGTATGAATTTGAGCAAATTACTGCATCAATTTCCTTCACCTATAAACCAAGGGTAAAATAACTGCCTGACATAGCCTATGCCATTTGGGATGAATTGAATTAAATAATGAGGTGTTATCACTGAAATCATAGTATAAAAATAAGGAGAAGTCAGGCTGCTGAAAAAACACTGTTGCCAGAAATACATCTTTTAATCAAAAATGCTATTTCTTGTCATTACTGTTGTTTCTGTCTTGTTCCATATGCTGGCATCTCTTGAAAGAGAATAAGGACGTGGAGAAGTTTTTAACATGGTCATTCAAATGTTGTAAGGATAGAAACTCATAATTATGCAAGGATTTTTCTGTTTAGAATGCAAAGTGAAATTGTAGGATAGTCCACACAACAATCTAGAAATTAGAATGCTTCCAGATTTCTAAGAGGAAAAGACAAAACTTCATTCATGCAGCATTGGGCATGGTAGCAGTCCTAATACCCCAGGATAATTAAGCTAAAAAATAAAACCCATAATGGACCTCTTGAGTCCTAGCTCTCTCTGTTTCTAGCAAGGCTTAACTCTGTAGCCTGTTTTGTGTCATCAGGAAAGACTATTTATATATTGTATTATAGGGAAACTTGTGGGAATTTCTTTCCCTAGTTGGAGAGACTATTTAATTGGGAACATACAATACTAAACGTTGCATACTCCTATTATACACTCATGGTCCATTTTTTTATTACCCCTCTATCTAATACCTATCCATCCATCTATCTATCTATCCACAATTCATCTCTTTCATCTGAAAGGAGAATTTATTTTCATTTCTTAAGGATATATTTTTTCTAATTTCCCAAATTTATTTTGTAGAGATTTCATGAAATGAAAACAAGTGAAAAAGTTTCTATTTTCCAGACCAAATTCTATGTTTGAACGATATTTGTAGTCAACACATTGTCGATTTTTCAGATTTTCCTCTAAATATCAATCCAGGGACGAAATGAGGAAAGCAGAAATTAAATCCTGGATATGGGCTAATATTTTATCACTTGCATCCATGTATGACCTTTGATTTATGTGTTTCACCTCCACATTCAACATGTAGGCTGGACATATATAACTAAAAAGGTGCCAAAATGTATTAACAAAGTCTAATGATTAGCCCAATTTAATAGTAAATTTTTAAATGTTTTTTTTAATTTCTTTCCTAATCTTTCAAGTGCCCAGGGCCATGTATTTTGATATCCCACTGGAACACGGAGAAACAAGTATTATTAAAAGGCATCCACCCCGAAGACTTCAAGTAAGATGAATTTAAAAGACCTCATAAGGAATTTCTTGGATTTAATGGTAACATCCCTTTTTAACTATAACATAAAGAAGGGATATTGAAAATGACTAAGCTAATGAGAATGTTGTTAAAGAGAATGTCATCAATTGCAAAGACCATATTTCTTTAGGATTTCCTTTTGTAATGATTTCACTTTTAAGACCACCACCAAAAGAAGGAAATACAGTATCAAAGGCACAGGCATGATGGGATTCAAAAGACCTTTGCATTTTGCATTTGATGAGTTATAACAAACAACAGTAACAATAATAACAGCTAGTACTATTCTAATTACCACCTACTTCAAGTCAGATACACTCTGGGCAACTCGATCAATGTCCATCATTTAATCTTCACACCCTTTCTATGAGAAAGGAACTAGTACCTTTGCTTTGTAGGTGTGGTTTAGAGAATTAAGTAACTTGTCCAAGGACAGTGGAGCTCAGACATCAAACAGGTCTTCAAAGCCCATGCTGTTAACCAGCAGCATAGTTGATCTCTACAGACCTTCTATCCCTAATCTTTTATCGTTGTAAATGTTAACTGGTTGCTGAAATTGAGGACATTGGATTCCAAGGCAGCAAAGCAAGAGATTTAAATGCATTCACCTTAATATTTAATGAATTCTCTCTAGAGAAATATAAATTCTAAGGACTCTCATCCTAGATGAGGAAAGAGATCTGAGTGGGTACCTGAAAATGAGCATCAGCTAAGAGAAGGGTTTGGGCTCTCCTGTGAGCAGGATCTATCACTGACATTTGGAAAAAAAGGAATTGGAACCAAATCCCACCTGATACACAATTCACCCAGACATCTGGACAAATCCCAGGGGTATTTAAGCTCATGTGCTGGGGATTATTTCTGTTTCAATTGGTTTTTATTTACCTGTCTTCTCCAGAAGCTCACAATCATTTGAAATGATTATACCTTTTGTTCACCAAAAGAGCATCTTTTCGTAAAATATTAGAAACCTCAAAACTTTTTAAAAGATAAATAAAATATAATTATATCAAATTGATATATAATTTTAAAACTTTTGGGCATATCTTTAACTAAACTGGACAACTTAAAAACTTTACCTTTTATTCCTAAATCAAATGTAACTTTTCAAAGAGGTGTGCTTAATATAATGTTCCTATGGAGCCAGTGAGCTGAATAACTCAAGTAGAAGATATTACCATAACCAGTGAAAAGTATATGTAGCCATTTGTAGTTCACAAAGTACTTTTTAGATCTATCAACCCTAAATCAGCTAAAGTTAGGCTTTGATTCTCAAGTCAGTCAAGCGCAAAAAGGAGAACTTTGGTGTTTCAGAACAAAAGAGGGTATCCCCACATCCTAACCAACCCCCTTAAAATGAAAAATCAAGAAAAATGAATTATTTTAGTGCAAAGACATGCTCAGTCTTATATCTTCAGTCTCTAACACTTAATATGTACTCCCAAAAAGCTTATGAATGAATGAATGAATGAATGAATGGTGAATGAATAGATGAATGAATGACAATGTGACCCATTATCCCTGGTAGGAACAAAAATCAAAATGCCTTCTCCCTGCTATTGAAGACCAGCAGCATCCTGTATTGTAAGTCTAATTGACTAGTTGACAACATGATGAATTATGAAGATATAGGAGTGTTTGTTGAACCCAAGAACTGGGAGGCACTTGGGCTTCAGGGAACAGCTTTGCCTTGGAACCTGAATGGCACAACTCTCTCTGTGTCTCCCCTGAGCTTTCCTTCATGCATTCTTTATTCTTCCTGCAGATCAACTTTCTTTGCTCCTCAAGATCACTTGGTGAAATATGGACAAACTTCAATTCCTGAATTTGTATTTTTATAGTTCCAGTCAAATAGACAGATTCACCTGGCTCTTTAGGCTCCAATTTGAAATTCCTAGGAGAAAAATATCTTATTGGTTCAGCTTTGCTCATGATTCTAGTTCTGTTCCAATAAGCTATCACCAGAGGATATGCTTATGCAGTAGAAATGTAGGCAGAGAAGCCCCCCACCACCACCATAAATTCTGGAAGCAGCTCCCAGAGAAGAGGGAAATCACTGGGAACTTGGCAGACATTCCCAAAGATATCAACTATAATTATCTTCACAAATGAGGCTCAGCACATTTTCCACCACAAATGGGTTTTTGAGAGAATAATAAATGCTGGGTTCCCATGACATGCTAATTAATAGCCTAATGTCTGCCAAAGAAAATTCTAAAAGTATTTTTAATTATTAAACCAAATCTAATTGCATCCTAAATAATTTTAGTTGCACATTTGGCACTCTCCACTTCCTAGACATCTACTCCTCAAGTAAAGAGCAGGTCATGAACTAAAGTTCTCCAACTTGGAGCTGCTAAGTTCTGGGAGCGTCTGCCAGGGAACTCTGAATCCAACGTGTTCATCTTGTGTTGGAAGTTGATCACCACTGTCCCTCCTGGCCTGATTCACTTTCTCCTCCAACCATCTCTAGTCCAACCTAAGGTGGAGATGGTCAAATGCCCCCACCCCCAGGGCCCCAGGTAATATGATTTCCTCAGATGACTCCCTCCCTCAACTCTCAAGATTTGCTTAAATCTTACCTTCCTAGAGGCTTATCACGGTAACCTCTTGACAATTGCAATCTTTACCCTGGCGATCCTGGGTCCCCTGATCCGCCGTGATTTTTCTTTTCCCCAGAGTACCATCTAACACACCAAGAAATTTACTTCTCTAATGTTCATTGTGTATTTTCTTCATCACCTCCCTGACAGTGCTAGAATATAGTCTTTCAGAGAGGCAGGGATTTTTGTCTGTTGTCTTCACTAATATATCTAAGTGTCTAGAACAGTACCTGGAACATAATAGATGCTCAATAAATACGAGTTGAATAAATGTTGAATGAATGAGTGCAAAGGGGAAAAGATGAGTATTAAGACTGCCGGGAAGAGACAAGGAAGCTGGTTCTGACCCAGACGGTTTCATTGTTTGTTACCAGTATTATATGATTTGCCACCAGTTTATTCCCTTTCCTTGTCTTTTCTCTTTGCCCATTTTCTATTATATGTTTCTTTGTGATATATGTATGTATGTATATGTATGCATATATATATATATATATATATATATATATATATATATATATGCAGGTAATTGGCTTATATTGCCTTATATGATTATGGAGGCTGGCAAGGCAAGTTCAAAATCCACAGGGCAGGCCATTAGGGAGGTCAGGCTGCAAATGCAGGACATGAGCTGAAGCTGCTGTCCACAAGTAGAATTTTCTCTTCTTCAGGGGAGCCTCAGCTTTACTTTTAAGACATTTCAACTGTCTGAATCAGGCCCACCCAGATTATCTAAAATAATCTTCCGTACTTAAAGTCAAGTGATTATTGACCTTAATCACATCTCAAAAATAATTTCACAGCAACACCTAGATTAGTGTTTGAATAACTGGAGGCTGTAGCCGAGGCAAGTCCATGCTGACCATCAAAATACACTATGGGGGTTTTACCCTCCTATTATGAATAAGGTCTTCCCCCCACCCCATTTTCTTTTTTCTTTTCTTTTCCTTTCTTCTTTTCTTTTCTTCTTTTCTTTTTTAGAGATGGGGGAGGGACTGAGAGAGAGGGAAAAAGAGAATCTCAAGCCAGCTACATGCTCACATGGAGCCCAACACAGGGCTCAATCTCATGACCTGAGATCATGACCTGAGCTGAAATCAAGAGTCAGATGCCCAACTGACTAAGCCACCCAGGCGCCCCTCTCCATTTAATTTTCTAAATGATTATTACTTGTGAATAAGAAAGCTTTTGAATTTTGCAGATTGAATTTTGTGTTCCACAACTTTATTGAAATGAATTCTAATTATCTATAGATTCTTTTAGATTTGCTATGTAGATGACATCTTCAATAATTAAGAATAGTTTTTTCTCTTTCCTCCCAATTCTTATTCCTTCTTTTGTTTTCTTGACTTTTGCTTTGGCTAGAGTTTTCCTCCAATGTTGAATACCAGCAGTGATAATGGGAATCCTTCTCTTATCTATGACATTAATACATATGGCTTGAAAACTAAGTACATTTGCAATAGGATTTTGATAGATGCTGGTCAGAGTCCCAAAAGGAATCAGATGCCATACTCAAATTAGAATAATACAAGGAAATTTTCTTTATAAGTAACTGTTTATGGGGTTTGGATCAAGGGGACCACAAAGGATATTGCAATAACCACTAGTGCCAGCTGAGGGATAACCATCTCTGAGCAAAGGGACTCAGAGAGTGAGACTCTTCTAGAACCTGGAAGGAGACACTCAGGTAGAGGAAGGTGCTTTGAGAGAAACAGGAGGACACAACCAGCCCAACACGCCCTTGCAGGAAGGAAGCCAGGGGGAGAAATACACTGTTCTCTCTTCTCTTGGATCTCCTACCAGGATGTCTCAGTGGCTAAACCCAGTGGGAAGCCTGAAGGCAGAAGAAACTGGTTACTCACAGGCAGAGAACAGGGGAGAGAAATGTGGCAAGTGGACCTAGAGAACCAAGTGGGAGCTATCTGGCACAACGCCACTTATTAAATTGTTGACATTCCCTTTATTCCTAGTGTGGTAAGAGTTTTTCTTCGGGCTCGGTGTGAAATTTTATTGATATTCCCCCCTTCATCTATTAAAATAATCATATGAATTTCCTTTTTAAACCAGCTGATACAATGTAGTACACTAACAAACGTTATGATGTTGAACCATGCATATATTCCTGGCATAAATCCTACTTGGCCAAAAGATACATATACAAATACATGACAGGATTGTCTATGCTTAGGCTTTTCATGTCTATTTTCATAAGAAAAATTGTCCTATAATTTCCTATACTGTCTTTTATTAGTTTTGCTTCCAGGGTTGTAGTAGTTTTGTAAAATTCACTGATTATCTTTTTCTTTCTTCAGTTGTCTATAATATTTGATGTAACAAGGTTATTATCTTAAAAGTTTGATGAAACAGGCCTGTGAAACCACCTTTAGCCACCTGGACTTTTGGGGGAATGAGAAATTTTCCAACTAACTAAATTTCTTAGTTGTTTCAATGATCTTATTTCTTCCTGATTCAGTTTTGCTAATTTATATTTTTCCAGAGTATCATTAATTTATCCATTGAAGCTTTCAAATTTATTGTTATAAAGTCTTAGCTTCTTCATCTTCAACTTCTAACACACTTTTTCTATCTGAGTATAGTTGATGCACAATGTAACGTGAGTTTCATGGTGATTCCCTATCTCTATACTTAGGCTGTGTTCGCCCCAAGTGTAGCTCCCATCTGTATAACTATACAATGTTATTATAACACTATTGACGATGTTCCCTATGCTGTGCCTTTCATTCCTGTGACTTATTCGTTCCATAACTGGGAGCCTGTATCTCCCACTTCCCTTCACCCATTTCGCCCATTCCCTCCCCCTTTTCCCTCTGGCAACCACCAGTTTGTTCTCTGTACTTATGAGTCTATTTCTGCTTTTTGTTGGTACATTTGTTTTGGTTTTTAGACTCCACATCTGAGTGAAATCATATGGTATTTGTCTTTCTCAGTCTAACTTATTTCACTTAACATTATACTCTCTAGGTCCATCCATGTTGTAGCAAATGCCAAGATTTCATCCTTTTTACGAATATGAAGATAATATTCTTCGTATTCAACATTTTGGTAACGCTTGTAAAACTAATCTTCCAACTTACATTTTGATGCAGCTCTCTTAAACTAGATAGAAAAGTAGAGAATAACTCAGCCTCTGATTTCAAGCTGTGATCTTTGCTCTAGTTTACCATCTTACATGGAGCATTTTTAGGTCCCCTTTAATTTGTAGAAATAACTCACAGCCATCAGGAGGCCTGAATGCCATATGGATCAGCTTCCTCTAAGTATGTATTTTTTTTTCTGGCCCATGGAGATATATATCTCGTATTAAGGGCCAACCACATTTTTTTTTTGTTTTTGGTTTTATGTTTTAGTTTTCATTGCTAGATGTTTGGGACAAAGAAAGTTATTGAAATGTGGATTCATTGCAATGCCTTGACCAGAAACTCTTCCTTGGGCTTATAATCTCTTACTCCAAGACTGTTCTGGACACCTTTACCTTCTTCCCAGAACCTTAAAGGGCATACATTCTTGAGTCATTGTGCCAAACAAATTTTGCAATTTCTTTGAGCTCCTGCCCATCTTTATCTTCCTGTTAGGACACAGAAGCAACCATCTCAGGTCAGTGCATCACCAAGCTCAGTGACTTCTGCTTGATTTTTAATCTCCATTTCTGAATCTTTCAGCTGACATTTCACTTGATTTTCCTGACCATTTGTTTAATTTGAGAAGCCAAATAACCCAGAAACCTTTAGATAGATAACACATTTTTTTTTATACCACAAGACTTAAAAAAAAAAGTGTCATTCTACCCTTCCAATTCTCCAATAAGTCCTTCCCTTGTATTCTCTCAGATGATGAAGTGAGGCATCTTGTTTCCTAATCAGGGAAAAGGAACATTGATATGAACCCCAGAATTCTAGGGCAATTTGACTGGTTTCTTTAGAGAAGCCAATTTTCCAACAATATTTTCTGCATAGCTTCTCAGGCCAAGTGCAAATACTTAACGGAGGGATCCTACTTGTAATGTTCATTGCTGCCATCTAGTGCCCTTTGTGGAGGAATAGAGTGATTCTTAGTTTCTTTCCAAAGGCCAGGACGAAAGCAATTGCCTAGAGAGGGTTCTTAAAGACACCTACTATTTAACCCTTATCAGAATTATGGGTTTAAATAAAATGAGTCTGAAAATAGAAGAATATAAATTTACACTTCCAAATAAAAACCTGGCCCTAAGTATTTATGGATAAGTTATTTTAAATAGGTGAAAATATTTAAATGGCTGGTTTCTTCAGACTCACATTTTCAATAATTCTCCACATACAAATCCTTTGTGGTCTACTCTGATGTAGCCCCTTTATTCACTTGAGGCAGTATGGAAGCCACTAGACCCCAACCTGGAAAATCATCAGAATCCCTTGGAGATACATTCCAAAGAAACAGTTGAGAAGCTGGACTTCATTGAAATTAAAACCTGCTCTGGGATACCTGGGTGGCTCAGTTTGTTGAGCATCTGACTTCAGCTCAGGTCATGATCTCTCAGTTTGTGAGTTCAAGCCCCACATTGGGCTCACTGCTGTTAGCATGGAACCCACTTTGGATCCTCTGTCCCCGTCTCTGGGATCCTCCCCAACTTGTTCTCTCTCAAAAATAAATAAACATTAAAAAAAAAAAGCTTTCTGCTCTACAAAAGACAGTGTCAAGAGAATAAGAAGACAAGTGAGCATATGAAAATATGTTCAACATCATGTGTCATCAAGAAAATACAAATTAAAACAAGCATGAGATATCACCATACACATATTAGAATCACCAAAATCCAAACCACTGATGACACCAAAAGTTGGCAAGGATGTGGAGCAGCAGGAACTCTCACACACTGCTGGTGGAACGCAAAATGGTAGAGCCACTTTGGAAGTCAGTTTGGTGCTTTCTTATAAAACTAAACATACTCTTTCCATATAGTCTAGCAATCATGAGCTTTGGTATTTACCCAAATGAACTGAAAATTTATATCCACACAAAAGCCTGCACGTGGAGGTTTATGGTAACTTTATTCATAATTTCCAAAATTTGGATATAACCAAGATGTCCTTCAGTAGATGAATGAGTGAAAAAACCACGGCACATTCATATAATGGAATATTATTCAGCACTAAAAAGAAATCAGCTCTCAAGCTATGAAAATACATGGACAAAACTTGAATGTGTGTTGCTAAGTGAAAAAGCCAATCTGAAAAGCCTGCATACTGTTTGAGTCCAATGATATTGACATTTCAGAAAAGGCAAAACAACAGAGGCTATAAAAAGATCAGTGGTTGCCAGGGGATAGGGAGAGGGAGGGAGGCATGAATGGGCAAAACGGGGATTTTTAGGGCAGTGAAACTTCTGTAAGATACTACATTGGTAGATACACATGCCATTATACATTTGTGCAAACCCATAAAATGTACAACACCAGAGTGAACCCCCAAGTTAAACTATGGACTTTTAATGATAATGACATGTGAATGTAGGCTCATTAGTCATAACAGATGGTAAGGGATGTTGATAATGGAGGAGGTTGTACATATATGGGGATAGGGAGTATATGGGAATTCTCTGTACTTTCCACTCAGTTTTGCTATGAACCCTAAAAATTAAAGTTTATTATTTATATATATAATATATATATTCATTCCCAGACCTGTTAAATCACAATCCCCAGTGAACAGTCCAGGATTTTTTTTTTTTAATTCCAGGAGATTCTGATGATCAACCAGGTTTAGGAGCACATAGAAGAGGAGGGAGCTGGGGATTTGGAACTAGACAGACCTGAGTTTGAATTCTAGAGTTGCCACTTTCTTACTAGGCAACGTTGGACAAGTCATTAACCTCTCTATAATGGGTAATCATCATAATTACCCACAGTGTTCACAGGAGGATCGAACGAGCTGACATGGTGTGACCCTGGGTGTGATAGACACAGGGGCAGCTGTAAAGGCACATGGGCTTCATCACCAGGAAGAACCGGAACCTGAACCAAGTCCAGGGAGTGGAACAAACACTTCCTTGGTCTCTCCCCTTCATGCCCCAAATCCCCCTTCAGCCCTTGCTGATTCTTCTTCCCACAGGTACCTGGATATCTCCCCTTGATCTCTGTTCCCCCCACGTTCTGATCTGATCAGCTGTTACTTCTTACACCAGCAGGTCCCATTTGCCCATCATCTTTATGTTCTGCAGAGAAGAGGGCCAGACAAACCTCTGTCTTACTAGTACTCATCACCTCTCATTACATTCTTGTGCAGTTGCTATGTTAAAAAATCTACTTTCTCACCTAAAGTGAGAGTGGAACAGAGAGCCACTTCCTACCACAAATGCAAATTGCCTGGCACATGTCTAACCTAAAGATGAGTTCTTTCCCTTTGTCTCTCCTCCCCATCTCCAAATCCTTTCCCTTGTCTTCTTCCTTGCCTGGTGAGCTTTGGGTTGCTCCAGCAGAAAGGAATGCAGGATGTTTTCCCTAGAACAGCTCAGGTCCAGGCCCAGAGCAGGAAGTTGTTCTGCAGGGAAGTAGCTGGAGGTACAGGTCATGCTCCCCACAAGTGCTGGCTGCTCAGCATCCATTTCCCTGTCTCCCCCTTCTCTTTTTTCACTCTGATCACCTTGAAAGCCAAGCTGGCTTCCAGGTCTACCTCTTAATAATGCAACAAATCAGACTAAAAGGAAAAATAACTTCAAAATAAATTATCATTTGCCTGCATTGTTGGACTAAGGTGGGAGTAGTGCTCACACTGTTTGCCTCAGTGTGGCGTCTTCCTCTTGAGCCATCTCTTCTCCGTGTCCTTGGCCACCTCATCCCCATCTACCAGCTTGTTAGTATTAGAGCTCCTCAAGTCTTGAGCCCTTGGCTCTGCTCTTCTCACTCTTACCCTCCTCCATGACTATGGCTTCAGTTATTCTCTACCCAGGGATGATTCCTGAACATGCATCTCCAGAACAGTTGTCTCCTCTGAGTTCCATGCCTGTATATCTCATTATCTACTCAACACGTACACTGGTACGCCTCAAACTGAATTTGTATCCTCCTGTTATATGCCATTCACACCTGGCCTTCCCCTAGGATTCCAATCTCAGTGAATGATAACACTATCCATCCCTTTGGATGCCATTTGGACCCTTCGCTCTCCCTCACCAACTAGAACAAATCTTGTTTGGTCAGTTTTTAATATTTGTGGAGCCCATCGATTTCCCTCCATGAACCCCCAACCCATCTCTGTGGTCCTCTTCAATGCTGTCCCCACATCTGTGACTTCTCTTCTCTAGTTTTCACAGTGTAGCTAGAGTAATCATTTTTTAAAAAGCAAATGTAATCACACCACTACTTTGCTTCATACATGTCAATGACTGCCCACTGCTCTTAAGAAAACCAACATCTTACTTGACACATCTCCAAAGGCAGGGGAATTAAAAGCAAAAATGAACTATTGGGACGTCATGAAGATAAAGAGCTTCTGCACTGTAAAGGAAACAATCGACAAAACTAAAAGGCAACCGACGGAATGGGGAAAGATATTTGCAAATGGCATATGGGACAAAGGGCTAGTATCCAAAATCTATAAAGAACTCAGCAAACTCCATACCCGAAAAACAAATAATCCAGTGAAGAAATGGGAAGAAGACATGAATAGACACTTCTCTAAAGAAGACATCCAGATGGCCAACAGGCACATGAAAAGATGCTCAATGTCACTCCTCATCAGGGAAATACAAATCAAAACCACACTCAGATATCACCTCACACCAGTCAGAGTGGCTAAAATGAACAAGTCAGGAGACTATAGATGCTGGAGGGGATGTGGAGAAACGGGAACCCTCTTGCATTGTTGGTGGGAATGCAAACTGGTGCAGCTACTCTGGAAAACAGTGTGGAGGTTCCTCAAAAAATTAAAAATAGATCTACCCTATGGCCCAGCAATAGCACTGCTAGGAATTTACCCAAGGGATATAGGAGTGCTGATGCATAGGAGGACTTGTACCCCAATATTTATAGCAGCGCTTTCAACAATAGCCAAATTATGGAAAGAGCCTCAATGTCCATCAACTGATGAATGGATAAAGAAGTTGTGGTTTAGATATACAATAGAATACTATTTGACAATGAGAAAGAATAAAATGTGGCCTTTTGTAGCAACGTGGATGGAACTGGAGAGTGTTATGCTAAGTGAAACAAGCCATACAGAGAAAGACAGATACCATATGTTTTCACTCTTATGTGGATCCTGAGAAACTTAACAGAAGACCATGGGGGAAGGGAAGGGGAAAAAAAAGTTACAGAGAGGGAAGCAAACCATAAGAGACTCTTAAAAACTGAGAATAAACTGAGGGTTGATGGGGGTAGGAGGGAGGGGAAAGTGGGTGATGGGCATTGAGGAGGGCACCTGTTGGGATAAGCACTGTGTGTTATATGGAAACCAATTTGACAATAAATTTCATATTAAAAAAAAAGAAAGCTATTTAAGTAGTTAAGTTTATAGTATACCAACCGAATGGATAAAAATCTACATCATTTATAAATACAAGAAGAAGAAGAAGAAGAAGAAGAAGAAGAGGAGGAGGAGGAGGAGGAGGAGGAGGAGGAGGAGGAGGAGGAGGAGGAAGAAGAAGAAGACAACGATGACCACCAACATCTTTAGATAGAATGCCCTATCAGGACCTACAAAACTTGGCCCCTGCCTACCTCTCCAGCCTCATTTGAGCCATTCTCCCCTGACTCTGAACAGCAGTCAACTGACTTCTTGCAATTTCCTCAACAGATCATACACTCTCTTACCTCAGGGTTATTGTTTATGTTGTTCTCCCCATCTGGAACACCTTAGTTCCCTAAAATCTCCTAAGTGTCCAACTTCTGCTGAAAAATTCATCTTCAGGAAACTTTCTTGGACTGCCTCCTTACTCCTCTCCCCCTTGTATTAATTTTCTAGGGCTGCTGTAACAAAGTACAACAAACTGTGGGGCTTTAAATAATAGAAATGTATTATCTCACAATTCTGGATGCTAGAAGTCCAAGATCAAGGTGTTTTAAGGGTTGGTTCCTTCTGGGAGCTGAGAGGAAGAATCTGTTCCATGCCTCTCTCTTAACTTCCGGTGGTTTCCTGGCAATCTTTGTCACTCCTTGGCTTGTAGGAGTATCATCCCCATCTCTACCTTTACAGATGTTCTCCCTGTGTGCATGTGGGTGTGCAACCAAATTTCCCTTTTGTAATGAGGACACCAGACATATTGGATTAAGGGTCACCCTGCCCCTGTGACCTCATCTTAACTAATTATATCTGCAAGGACCCTATTTCCAAATAACATCACATTCTGACATATTGGGGGTTAAGACCTCAACATACAAACTGGGGTAGAGGGCACAATTCAACTCATAACAACTTCCATTTCCAAAGTGGAGTCCTCTGGTTACATATTTTCATGGTTCTGCCCTGTAGACCTTTTCTACAAAGTACAGATCGCAGTTTGTAATTATCACACAAGCAAAATGTGTTTGTTCCCCCCATAGATTGTGAGCTCCCAATTGTGTGAGCTCACACAATTTGTGACCATATTGCTTTTGTTGACCATTGCACCCCCATGCCTGGTACGCACTCACTGAGTAAACACATAAATTCTACAGCCTTCCAGGTCCCTGCCTGCATGTCAGCGTGGAGAGACCCACCTTTTGTCTCCTAGGCCTGCTCAGTCATTTCCCAACGTTCCAACTTCCAGAGCATTAAGTCATCGAGGCAAATAGGGTTGAAGGCAGATCCGTTGGTTCATCAGTTGCTTCCCAGTCTTAGTGATCCCTTGAAACTCCAATGTGATCTTCCCCATAAAGACAATCCCCTGCTAAGGAAAAAGAAAAAAAAGTGTCCAAGATTTGTAAGCCCATTGCACTTTCATGTAAATGTGCCTCAGGAGCACCAGTGATTATTACTGAGGAGGCTGAGGGAGATTCTCTGGAGATCTTAAAAATAGGTTACTTCCCTAAGGACTGAAAGAGTTCAGCTGGGCAGTTAAGGAATGAATAAAAGAAATTCCTGGTGCCTCTTTCATCGTTAATACTCTAAGACCCTTGTTGTTTGATAACTTTGGACTTGCTCCCTCGATGCACACAGAAAAGGATTCTTAGTCTTTTAACTCCCTGACAAATATTCAGATCAATAAGTCACTGGCATCGGTGAAAGAGAATAAAGAACCTAGATGAGTTGAAAACTCTTGCACAGATACAACTGTAATCCTGTTGAAATCGCCTTCCCTGGGTGCTCTCAGGAATAAGTGCTGCTTTTGCAAAGTGGTAAGATAGTTTAATGTCTGGCTTTTATGTTTCATCATCTCATGGCATGAGGAATGCTGAATACTCTAAATGTTGGACTTCTAGAAGCTTGAACCCATTGACCTGCCACAAGTAATTACTTCTGAAAGGCTCCTGAGCCAGCAAGAAGCCAGAACAACTCACAGAGCAAAGGTAAACGCAACGCTAACTGGAGGGGGTGAGTAACCGGGGGGGAGGGGTGGGGAGGGGCAGGGGTGGCCTGTCCTTTCATTTACTCCCTGCAAGAAGACCTCAAAGACAAATCAAACTATTAAGTCATTCAGAGTCAAGACTTCCAAAGCTATCCATTCTCTCCCAGGCCTGCCTCCAACTGGCAAAGACTCTTGTCTGTGAGGTAAACTCTGGGCCCGTCTCCACTTCCTGGTGAAAACAGGAAGATGTAGAGAAGAGAGAGGAATTTTTCTTGGACACTGCTAATTCTAGAAGTGTTCACATTTATGAAAAATCTAGTATGACTCTCCTTTCATTCGTCCCCTCAAGTTAAAGCTTTCCCTTCATTCTCAGTCTTTTGGCGGAAATCCTATCTACAAGGTGTCCCTGACTTATTTACCACAACCTCACCAAAAAATGAATCCTTGGAAAATGTCTTCTAAACAGCTTTTCCTTCTATAAGTTTGTTACTTTCTGCTGAGACAACTCCCCTCATGTAGACATGAAAACTGTGAGATTTTCAACCCTTTCCACTCCTGATTCATTGTCAAGCCAGCAAGGTACTGCTGCACAGCTAGCTGATGTAGTCAAAGATGCCCAGGTGCATTTAGACCCTCAAGGTCATGTTTGTGCTGCTGACAGCTCTGTAGAGATGGTTCCCTTGTGAGGCTCACAACAGCCAACATAGTCACTGTCCACAGGGCAGGGTAAAAGATATCACGGAGCACACCTGGCTCCCTTTCCTGGCCACAGCAAGGAATGAAGAAGGGTGTATTCACCCCTGGTTGCCCTCAGTAACTGCACTGTCCCACTGGGGTTTACGATGCACCACGGGAGATCACCAAAGTCACAAATGATTAACTTCCTAATATTCCAGGGCTTACGTTGGTATATGAGGGTACAGTCTATGGAAATGCGTTCCACTTAGCCATTTGGTGGCTCCCCGCTAATTTCATGTCCAGACAATTAGTCAACGGCAGAAGAGGCATTTTGAAGAAAGAGACCAGTTTTATCAAACCAGAACACATTTCTGGGGAGATAGGAATAAATGAGATGTGGAAAGATATTTCCATTTCAGATTTGCAAAACTCTACGGGAAGCTTAAAAACTGTATTAGACACAGAGCAAAGCTTTAGTCACTGAGGGCTACCCGGAAAGGACTCAGTGGAGAACTACAATGATCCACCTTTGACATAATAAGAGATCTCTATGGATTATAACTGATGACTGATTAAGATCTCGCTCTGTTCCAAAAAGAATTGCAAGTTGTGGATTGCAGAGTCCGTAACAAATTGCCCAGTTGTAATGAGTGTGGCATCTTTCACAGCAGGAACTGGAAAAGACAATGCCAACTCCAGGATACATTCCTGGGAAAAGACAATATTTACATAAGATGAGAATGTTGGAAATGAACCGGAACAGACAAGAGGTAAGTATGAGGAGAGAGAAGAAGAGTGCCATATTTAGCACATTTACTCCACATAATCACTGCCCTCGCACATGAATGTAGTTTAGCATTCATCCCCAGTCTTTACTTAGCATTTTAAATTTGGTCATTGGCACCGAAGCTTCCACTACTGGAGCTGGGAAGAATCAGCAAGATCCCTTCTGCTACCGACTGTTGAGTCTTTTCTTTGTTTTCAGTCACAAGGACATATCTGTGCCCCACGTCTGTTTTTTCTTCCTTTCCTATATTTTTTTTTTCATAAATTGCTCCTATGATGTTCTGGCTCCAGCAGGAAAATGAGGTTAGATCATTTTTCTTGATTTAGTAAAATAGAGGGGGGGTGAGTTGGTCTTTATTTTGATACCTAGGCATCCCTCCATAATTCACACCATAGAATTATCTTACCAGAATGATCTCTTAGAACACACCCTTTTACAGTAATGTCTCCTGTAAGTGTCATATTCCAAATTCCTTACTCGAGTGTTTAAGCCTAAAGTCACTGTCTTCTGCAATTCTAAATACATCACTTGCCTGCCAACAAATGTTTTTACAAAGCTCCTCTTAAATCAAACCATAGCTTTTTGAGACTGTGGGCGTATATTCTCCCCTTTCCTAACAAGTCTGTCCTGTGCAAAGAGAAAGTTTCCATACCATCTAATAGGAAAAAAAAAGTGTGTTCTGGTTAGGGGACCACAGTTAAGCACTCAACTTGCAAAGTGACTGATCTGTTGACCTGTTCTGGTGACAGTAGCTCAGGGGGAGAACACTAATCGATTACAGTGGATCATTTTCAGGCCCAAGCAGAGTTGAAAAAAAGTCTTCACAGGGAGGCAAGGATTAATAAGCAAAAACCAAGGGACCATAAAGCCAAGAAAATCCTTCAAAGCATCCCAAGAAATGATGACAGGGGCCTTCCAACCTTTTTGCCAGATGAAACCTTGAACAGAAGTCCAGGTGAGTCATGAATTATTTTTTTTTTAGCAAAATAAAATATTTCCAGTGTTTTTACGAACTATAGAAATGATCCTTGAAAGTATAGTCTTTTTTCCAGTGTTTTTAAAGCTTCATCAAATAAACTTCCAGGGAGGGGGTGGGTATATATAGCAAGTAGCCTCGGGTTTCTGCTGATATGTGCTTCCTAGAATGTAGTGATCACACGATCACGTGATTTTGGGTGGCTGGGAGGAAAAGACAGAAGCTTCAGCACTGCAGTAAGATGTCTCTTTTTAGAGGCTAACTGTGCTTTACAGGCATCCTTGCAATCCTTGCTCCAACCTTGGGAAGGAAAAGGCAAAAGAGCCTCATCTTGTGATTAAAGAGAATGGACCATGTGGCCATATGCAGACACCCTCCCCCACCCCACTCTTCCCCCTGCAGCCCTCCCAGGCTCATTCAGAATGTCTAAAACTGAAGCCACCATCACTGCTCACCCCAGGCTTGCTCCGGGGGCATCTGCTGTCTCAGTGGGTGAGACCTCTCTCCACACTCTGGGCCACTCGAGCCAGAGACCTGGGGTCTTTCCAGCCCTTCAGCTCCCACTCCCAGCAGCTGGTCAGTCACAAAGTCCTGTCGATGTCACCTGGCACCGAACTCTTACCTCTCTCACATTCCCAACGCCACCCTTAGGTCATGTGTCATATCAGCCTCCTGACTGTGTTCCTCCCCCAAGTCTTCCCCTTCTTCCATTCACCCCGCTACCCTGATGCTTCTCTGTATGGTCCTCAGGCAACCAGCACCGGCATCACCTGGGGAGTTGTTGGGCCCCAGCCAGAGTGACCGAATCAGAAAATGTAGGGGCGGAGGCCAGCAGTCTGGGTTTTTAACCCCACCCTAGGTGATTCTGATACTCCTAAGGTTTAAGATCCGCTGCTTTACTTGGTAATCCAAGTATTAGCCACAGACCAGCAACATCTGCATCACCCGGGAGTTTATTAGAAATGCAGAGCCCCAGGCCCCACTCTGGACCTACTGAATCAGGATGTGCATTTTATCAAGATTCCAAGGTGATTCTCATGCACAATAAAATTTTAGAAGCGCCACACTAATAGCAAAGTAATCTTATCAAATGCACATCTGACCATATCATTCTCTTGCTTAAAAAAAAAAAAATCCTCAGTGAAAATCCATCAGCCTGAAGACAAAGAAAAAAAAATCCATCAGCCTGAGGACAAAGACTTAACCCTTCACCCTGGCACTCTAAGCCTTCAAGATCTACTTGCTGCCTACCTTTCTGGCTTTCTCTGCTGCCATTCTTGTGCCCAACTTTGCTTCCAGCCAGGCCAGACCGCTCAGTGATTTCCAAAAGATAACCGTGTTCGTAGTCTCTGTGCTGTGTTGTCCCACCAATTAGAATCCCGTTAAGTTTGCCTGTCCATAGTCCCCCAGGGCAAACCCACCCTTTGAATATATAATATTTTCCACATAGCAAGACTGACCACTGAGGGATCTACAGAAATGCTGGCCATGTCTCTGGAGGTCCTGAGCTTTTCGGATGCAAAGTGGCCAGCTGAAAGAGACACTGCTCCTGCTCAAAGGAATAGGATGCTTAATCAATAAGTTCATCAAATAAGAAAAGGCTAAATAATTGAAAATCTACTTGGGGAATCTATTTAACCTATACTCCCAGTGCCAGAATGAAATATGCTATGTAGGCACATAAACAACTGCGACAATTTAAAAAACATTGACCAAACAATCCAAAAAAGTGTCTCAGCTAAAGTTAGATACTTAGAGTCATGGCTTGAGGGCAAGCCAAGAAAAACCAACATTGGTAAAATCTTTGGAAGATGTCCCAGATCTGGAGGGGTCCAGGAAGGACTGTGGAGAAGAGGGGTTCTCTGCATTCTGCTTTTTTTTTTTAATTTTTTTTAACGTTTATTTATTTTTGAGACAGAGAGAGACAGAGCACCAGTGGGGGAGGGGCAGAGAGAGAGGGAGACACAGAATCTGAAGCAGACTCCAGGCTCCGAGCTGTCAGCACAGAGCCCGACGCGGGGCTCGAACCCATGGACTGCGAGATCATGACCTGAGCCGAAGTCGGCCGCCCAACCGACTGAGCCACCCAGAGGCCCCTTCTGCTGCTTTTTAAAGCAGATTCACTTTGTTCTAATTAAGGTTTGTTGAGTGCTTACCATGAACCAGACACTGTCCTCGACCTGCAACATGCATTATCGCTCTCAAGCCTCACGCAGCCTGTATAGAAGGAGATACTATTCACCCTCATTAGACAGAGCCAGGATTCCAGGCCAGGTCTTTCTCCCTCCAGAAAGTTCACTCCACCCACCCCCAGCCCCTCATATATCTTCATGGGGACTCCAGGGACTTGGAGCTCTGTCCAGGACAACTTTGGCAAAGCCTACAAATATAAAAGTGTCACTTTTCAACCTTATCTTTCAAGAGCAGGCTGCCCGTCTGCAAAGCCTACAGATTTCACCACCATACTAGGCACATGCTTGAGCTGTGATTCCTTTTTACTTATTCCCAGGGAGCATCGTTGCTTTCTCTGTCTTCTGAAAGCACTTCATTTGCTTTCTCTTAAAAGGGAAGCAAAATCAAGATCATAGATTTACAGGAGCTTTCTGAATGCTAGTCCAGTTCAGGTAATTAAGATCCTGCTGTACCCATCTCCTCTCATTTAATGCTGTATTTGCCCATTCATGTTCCCTCTTTGGGAAGGTGGGATGAGAGTTTTAGGTCTCTTATAGGATAAAGTTCTGTCTTTGTTTTCTGCTGCCTGTTTAAAATAAAAATTTGCAGGGGTACTTCAGTGGCTCTGTCGGTTAAGCATCCAACTCTTGGTTTTGGCTCAGGTCATGATCTCACAGTTTGTGAGTTCGAGCCCCGCGTCAGGCTCTGTGCTGACAGTGCTGAAGGCTGCTTGAGATTCTTTCTCTCTCCTCTCTTTCTGCCCTGACCCTTGTGCTTTCTCTCTCTCTCTCTCTAAATAAACTTAAAAAAAATAAAATTTTACATATATTTTACATTTACATACTTTAAATACATTATATATTTACATAATGAATTACATATACTGTAATTATATAATAATTACATATAACTTACTATACAAAAATTACTTATAACTTATATGATGGCCCACTTGTTCATAACTTACACAAAGGGAACACTGCTTTCTGAGTGCACAATTTTATGACTTTTACCATGTTTATGTGGCTCCTGCCTTTTCCAGAAGCCATGATATAGTATCGTAGGTAGAAAAAGCAGTGAACCTGAGGGCTGCCTGGGTGACTCAGTCGGTTAAACATCAGACTCTTGATTTAGGCTCAGGTCATGATCTCATGGTTTGTGAGATCGAGCCCCATGTCAGGCTGTTTGCTGACAGTACAGAGCCTGCTTGGGATTCTGTCTCTCCTTCTCTCTCTGCCCCTCCCCTGCTCTCTCTCTCTCAAAATAAATAAACATTTTTGTTAAAAAAATAAAGAAAAAACAGTGAACTTGAAATCAAAGTTCTTTATTTGAGCTCCCCAAAATATGTTTCTAAATGCAAACTCCATGGGAACAGGGGCTTCTTTTTGTTTCTAGAACGCAGTACCCAGTAGCCTCTCAATAAATATTGGCTATATTTATATAGCTATATAGCTTTATTCTGTATATATATAGAGAGAGATTATTGCTCCACTGAAATTATTTAACCTCTTTGCCCCTCAGTTTTCACGTCTGTAAAATAGGAATAAAGTCTTGTCTACCACATAGGGTTTATGTCAAAATTAATCCAATATGTGTAAAAGCATATATACAATGTAAAGTGCCAAACACATGCATGAGAATATAGACAACTGAAGAAAGATGGAACTGATGTCTCACAGTGAAAATAACTGTATGCTTAAGGGGAAGTATCACCTTAAATATATTATTGTCACCTTCTCAATTCTGGTCTTATCGGGCCATCTGCTCTATTATCTACTTAGTATTTTTCTTTAAAGCATCCTGGGGGTGGGTGTTTTATTTTTTTTAATTTATTTTAGAGAGAGAGAGAGAATCAGAGGGCGAGCAGGGGAGGGGCAGGGAGAGTGGGAGACACGAAATCCGAAGCAGATTCCAGGCTCTGAGCTGTCAGCACAGAATGCGATGCAGGGCTCGAACTCATGAACCACGAGGTCATGACCTGAACTGAAGTCGGATGCTTAGCCAACTGAGCCAACAAGGCACCCGGCGTGTGTTTTTTAAATTTAGCCTGTGAATGAAATAGCTGTGAAATTATGGATTTGATATAATGGTGATGCATTTTGCTAAGACATATATATATTATAAAATGCATAACCATCAAACTTTTTTAAGGTTTATTTATTTTTGAGAGAGAGAGTGCGTGAAAACAGGAGAGGGACAGAGAGAGAGGGAGACAGGGGATCTGAAGTGGGCTCTGAGCTGACAGCAGAGAGCCTGATGAGGGGCTCGAACTCGCAAACCATGAGACCATGACCTGAGCCAAAGTTGTACGTTTAACTGACTGAGCCACCTGCATACCCCACCATCAAATATTTTTGATTTTTTATATAATCCTCTTACTGTGGAAAAATCACTCCCTTTTCGCCCCAATGACCTCTGTTGCTTTCCTCTCTTCCCAAATTAATTTTGAAGTTGGATACACTTTTTCCTCTGCTCTGCTCAACCAAAACCCATTTAGGTTTTTAAACATCGTATTTTTCTTTTCTTTTTTTGTTAAGTCCAGCAATGCCGGAGAATCAAGCAGGGATTTATAAAAATCTAACAAGTAAAAAGGATCCAGCTCAGAAGTTCTCAAACTTTAATGCTATGTACACAGAACTATGTATATAATAATTTATGAATGATTTAAGAGATTTTCAAGGATAAAATTGAACATGTGAATTTGGCCTCACACTCTACTTTAGGCCTGCATTATCATAACATCAAGAGTGGTGTGGGACTTGAGCTATTATTAATATTGCATTAGATCCCACCATTAACGAACATTCTCTTCCTGTTCCAAAGTTCCTGCCTCTAGTCAGCAGAAAATCTCTGTTCCCAGTCTCCATGGTGCCTCTAACAGTGCTTGGCTCATTTGCAGAGCAGAGATGATTACACCCCCTGGCCCCAATGAATGAAATCATCCCCAGGTCCCAGTTACCAGTGCTTCTCACCACCCAACATTCTCTGATTGGCTTACTTGTTCACTCATCTATTCACAGACCCGCTTCCTGGCTTTGGTGCCTATACAATAGTACAGACAACAAACAATGACAGTACATCCGGGAGACCTCACAACCTGAAAGTCAGAAGGTTTCCATGAGGAACTGATATTTCAGCTGAGACAGGAAGTAGCTGGACAAAGGGGACAGGAATCCATATCTGTGTGAGGACCAAGGTGCTGGAACATTCAGAACTGTTCGTGATTACAGCACGCGCAAAAGCTCTTGACTGGGAAGAGAGATTCAGGTAGTGATCAGTGATGGCTCTGAGGCATAGGCAGGGCCCAGAGCACCAAGGTCTTGCAAGTCGTGTCAAATAGGGACTTTGAACTTGAGCTTAGGATCCACAGGAAGGCATTGAAAGGTCAGGGGAGCCACACAATCAGGCTTACATTTTCAAGCATCATTCTGTCTACCCTGTGGAGGATGAATGGGAAGAGAATGCAAGCGGATGTGGGGAAACAAGTGATAAGGACATAGCAGAAATGCAAGTGAGAGATGGTGCTTGGACCAGGAAAGTAGGGTAACAGGAGAAAAGGAGCTGAATGTGAGATATTCAGGAGATACGAGGGGCAGAACCTGGTGGTGAATCAGATGTGCGTGTGTGGAGAGAGCAAGAAGGCCAGGAGGATTCTTGGGTTTCTCTTGAAGAACTGGGCAGACAATGGGGGAAAACTGGGGCCATTTGCTGGATTAGGGTAACTGGGAGAAAAAGTGAGTTTGGAAGAGAAAGAGGAGGTGAGTCTGACATGTTGCCAGGAGACATAAAAATGGAGGCATCCAGTTGTAGCTCAGGAGAGAGACTGGGGCCAAAGACATAATTTAACTGTCGTTTTCTGTCACTACTATATGTATAGGCAATAACAATAATTATAATAACATTCAAGGGGGGATCAGGGTAGTCCCTTACTGAGGCAGAAAGGAAACTAATGACTCACAAAGCACAAATCCTCACACTGAGATGCTTGATTTTCTCATATAACAGTTTGTAACATCAGTTATCAAGGGCTTAAATGAAATATGCCATAAGGTTTGATAAACAATTATCCTTAAGATGAAATCCAAAAGTTATGGCTGGTTCAACTAGATGGAGGGGACATTCTGGGTTTTGACCCAGGATGATTTTCCTAGCTCAGAAGTGGCCATTGCTTTGGTTTACTTAAAAGCCTCCTTCCTTGAATAAAGCCCCTGTTGTTCTGAAATGCACTTTAAAAGGGTAGAGCTTAAATAAAAAGCTATGTACATATGTACATAAAATCCTATACCAAATAAATTAAATATATTCTTAAAAGTATAGAAAGTGAAATGAAATGCATGACCCTTTGAGCTCCCTAGTTCTATAGGTCTGGGGCACAGCCCAAGCATTTGTGTTTCTAAAAGACTCCATAGGTGACTCTAATATGAGGTGAGAGTGGATGTCAAGGTCAGAAAGTGTATATCATGTGCCTGGCACATAGTAGATGTTCAATAAATAGCACAAGGCAACATCACCTGTGCAATACTCTTGCCAAAAACGTGTAACATTAATTTAATCACAAGGAAATGTACAAACCCAAATTTAGGGCCATTCTACAAAACATCTGATTTGTATTCTTTAAAATGCCACTGTTAGGGGAAAAGAAGAAGACAATGAAGGGGGGATGGAGGAAGAGGAAGGGGAGGATCAAGACTGAGAATGAGGGAGAGAGAGGAGGAGGAGGAGGAGAGAAGGAGGGAGGAGACAGAGAAAAAGGAAAAGAAACAGAAAGGGAAGTGTCTTGAATTAAAGAGACAAGAAAATAAAATGCAATACATAATCCTAGATTGGATCCTGGATCTAAAAAAATAAAACACAAACACACAAACAAGAAGCAGTTATAAAGACCATTACTGGGACAACCATGAATATTAGAATGTAGACCATATATTAGAAAACAATAATATATCAATGTTAAATTTCCTAAGTAATTTCCAAATAGTTATATTGCAGCTATGTAGGAAAAGTGCCCTTGCTGTGAGATTTGTGGTGATGTATTTGGGGGATGTAATTGCAACTAATTCTCAAATAGCTCAGCTGAAAACATGTGTACATATGTTCATGCATGTGTATAAAATGAAAGCAATATTGTGACAAAACGTTATCAATGAGTTGGGGCATATAGGAAGGTATTATTCTTGTGGCTTTCAGAAGATTAAAAAAAAGTTTTTTGAGAGAGAGCGCATGAGCCAGAGAAAGGGGCAAGAAGGGGTGGTGAGAAAGAGAGAGAGAAAGAGAATCCCAAGCAAGCTCCATGACCAGCACGGAGCCTGATGTGGGGCTCAAGCTCATTACCATGAAATCATGACCTGAGCTGAAATCAAGAGTTGGACACTCAACTAACTAACCCAAGCTCTCCCAAATATATATATTTATAAGAACATCAAGCAAATTATTATGTGTTCATAAAAATCTAGGCACTTAATAAACAAATAAGTCATTGTTAGGGGGAGAAATTCAATAAACTTTAAATTTTCTGTAGGAAATTCACAGAATGAAGATTTGGGGGAACATCAAGCAAGGAATGACTGTCGCCCCCGGAAAATTGGCAAAATGGAAATGTGGCTCCGTGAACAAGAGGCTCGGGGACAGCTTCTCTGGGACAGTTCTAGTTCTGACTCAGATGAGTTAAGGAAAAGCGAGAAGAAACCACAAGCACTGGTCAGGACCAGGACAGAGAGAATCCCACTTTTTGACGAGTTTTTTGATCGAGAATAAAAATGCTATTCACTGACCTAGACATTGTGTGCATTGAAAGTTCGCTTTCCTGTAAAAATTCTTCAGGTTGGTTATATGAATTATTTGGAGGAAACCAATCACTATCTCTTCATTTGGAGTCTTACGGTCAACAGCTTTGTCATGTATCATTATGCTGCATAACTGCCTCAAAACTTAGGGCATTTGATTGTCCCTCTTTTCTGTGTCTTGCTGGGCTCAGCTGGGTGGTACTTCTGCTGGCCTCTTGTGGGATCTTTGATGTAGCTGAAGTCAGAAGGCAGCTGGACTGGAGTCATCTGGATGTTCAACCAGGGCTGTGAAGCAGTGGGACCCCACCCCTACCCCATGTAGTCTTAGAGCCTCTTTATGTGGTTGCTCTGAGTGGTCTTTCCATCAGGGTAGTGAATTTACTTTTATATGAGCACAGGACTCCCCATGGCAAACGTTCCAAGAGGAGGAAGCAGACCTGCCCAGCCTCTTAAAGCCTCAGAATGGAATGGGCTCCCCATCACTCTTACCACATCCTATTGGTTAAAGCAAGTCACAAGCCCAGATCACATCTGCAAAAGAGAGGTCTACACGAGGGCACGGATTCTGAAGTGGGGTCTGTGGGGTTCATCTTTGAGACTCGCCACCACACCACACTTTTAAAAAGCAAATTAGATCTTATAAAACAAACTGATGGGAAAGTAAAATGGATACAAATGAGTTTTTAAACCAAAGTCACAGTAATGCTACATTAGACAGTAAGCTCACTGAAGTATTCTTGCGAGTTAGCAACTTGTTGTAACAGAGGGGCTACAGGAAAGAGGTGGAATAATGCCAAGTGCAGAAGGTCATTGCGAATAAAAGCTCAAAAGTAAATGAAGATCTCTTAGATTACGATGTACATCTTAGGACTCTTTAAAACTAAAAGGAATCTTAGAAATGTTCAGCTCAAAAGTTACTATTAACAAAAATTCAATTTTTAGGCAATTTTAAAAGCTTCTTTTGTGTAATATTAGACTCCACTTTTAGCATAATCTAAAAATAGTTTTAAGCCATCCAGAAGCTTCCAAGAATTTAGTGAAACTTTAAAACAAAGCAAAATAAAAACATGCTTTTAAGCCTTCACTGGGAAACTTCTAAAAAGAAAATAGGTGAAACACCACCCAAATTTGACACCCAGTACATTCAGCGCAGTCACTAAGAAGCTAAGAAGCCTGAGTGTCAGGGGACAAACATTCGTGTTCTTGCAAGGACAGAAGGCAATTAGGTCACCCCTGGGCATTTCCGCTCCCACTCCCTACTTTTCTTTTTGCATATTTCCTGCAAAAGAATACATTAATTGTTTGACCAGCCAGTCTTCTTGAAAAAGTAAGATCTCTGAGAGGAGAGACAAGTCCAACCTCTTCATAATGTCCTCACACATTATGGTGCATCTGGAAGGCTTCAAACAGATGCTGACGATTAACGGGGATTAAGCATATCCTCATCGCTCTGGGCTGTGGCTTGAGACTGGACAATACCCCTTCCAGAAGCTCCCTCGACTGAGAGCTACATCAGGACATTGACCATGTCTCCTACCTGTGGCATCCCCACTTCCTAGCAGGACATCTGGCACAGGGTTTATTATTAAATGTTTGTTGAACTCATTAATTTCTGTGTTGAGTTAACTAGGCAATTAGAAATGTACTGGTTTCTCTCCAGCTATGCAGTTGTTCATCCTCATTTCCATCATTTCCCAAGACTCCTAGAAATACACGGTTGATTATGCAGTAAAAAGAAGGGAATTTTTGTTTCAAAGGCTTCTGGAATTTATACACTTAAATGGAGGGCATAAATTAAGCACTGCCTTGGGTTATTGGAGCTAGACACATATGCCAGTGAGGATGTCGTAGTTCAAAATATTTTTCGGGACTCTATCAGGGCAATGCTTTCTCTGTTTGAGTTTATTTGCCCACTCCATGTGGAACTCCCCCTCATTTAATTATAAAGTCAAGAATTTGAAATTATAGTAATAACTACTAATGTGCATGGACTGCTTATTGTGTGTCGAATACTCTTGGGGGAAATGCTTTACATATTTAGTCCTCACAACAACTTTGTGGGTCAGAATTAATACCATCCCTATTTTATAGATGAGGAAACGGAGGCACAGAGAGGTTAAGTAACTTGCCAGAGTCACCCAGCAGAACTTCCTTTTGGAGGAGACTGTTGCTGACCAGAAGGGACCTGATGGGATCCAGGAGCACCCTTCTCCACTCCTTAATTTTACCTCAAACTCACCAGCGGCAACATGTGGCATTCCACATTTTTTTTCTAGTACGTGGTGGATTTTTTGGTTTTGGGGGCTTTTTGTTGTTTGTTTTTGAGAGGGATAATACCGCATTGGAAAGGGCCAGAGCTTTGTGGGATTATTTTTTAGCAAGGAAGAATTTCCTTGGAGGCTGATAGCTTCACTGTGGGCACAGGGCAAGATAAGAACACCTGAGAAATAGCTCAGGAGGGAAAGTTTCCAGGAATAGGGAGAGGGGCCCACAAAGGCAGATGAGAGAGCCAGGACAAGCTTACCTTCCTCACCGTTTGGTCCGGGAGCAGGATCGTGAGCAACCCCACCGGAAGCCCCATCCAGGATGGGATTCTGTTAATCAAGACACTAACAACAATTAGGATCTACGGGCCCACCTTTTCCTTTACCTGGGCTGGGGTAGAACTCGGGCATTGGGTTGGTGCTTCCTTTCAAAGCTCCCAGGTGAGGCTAAGGTACAGCTAAGGTTGAAAAGCACAGCTTTAGCAGTGCACTCTATTTTACCAAATATATCAACTTTTGCCTTTAAAAGCAACAACTTCTGAGTTAATTTTTCGAAGGTAAGGACATGAAGCCTGGAGCTCCACAAACAGTAAGAGAATGTTCGTTTTGTTGGTAATTGTCTCAGAACACCAGCCCTTTACTTAATCTTGAATTTGTTTGGGGGCAATGTAGGGCCATCAGTAAATACAGCTGTTGCTGGTGAAAACCATAAAATTCAGGCTGGAGGCAAAGTTGTCAATTTTCTTCAACTGAAAATCTCCTGCTTTGGAAGGAAAAAGGGCTTGTCTATGGCCACATGCAGGCTTTCTCTTGTGAAAATAATATTTTCTTTCTTGCTCTGAATTTTTTGTGAGAAAGAGAAATGTCCTTTTTTGGTACCCTTTTGAAAATGTGCTTTTTAAAATTTTTTCTTTCAGTTAGGAGGCCATTTTTCCTGTCTATCTATTTGGATGGTAGTTCTGAGTTACTCTGCTGGGTTTAACTAAAGATGACTCTTGCATTATAAACAAATGGATACCATTTTCTGCTTGTTCAGAGCCTTTAAAAACAGAAAACAAAACACTGGTTTTCTAAGCCACTCCTTTTCTTTCCAAGACGGCATACCTATCATCAAATCATAATTAATATCAACTATTTTCTGCCTCGAATGAACAACAAAAGCCTATTTCCACACATTACCACAAAATATCACGAATTTAGAATACTGTAGGGAAGACTGGGAGAAGGTAGGCTAAGAGGTAGGTTAGGAAAGGTCAGAGCACTAAAAATGTGAATTACATCTCATTTTTAAAGAAACATTTTTTTTTACTCAGGTGCAGAATAAGCAAAAACATTTGAAAACTAAGATAATAGTTAAGGGTTGTTTTTTTTTAATTTTATTTAAATCCAAGTCAGTTACTATAGATGCCGGCGAGGATGAGGAGAAATGGGAACCCTCTCACACTGTTGGTGGGAATGCAAACTGGTGCAGCCACTCTGGAAAACAGTGTGGAGATTCCTCAAAAAATTAAAAATAGACCTACCCTATGACCCAGCAGTAGCACTGCTAGGAATTTACCCAAGGGATATAGGAGTACTGATGCATAGGGGCACTTGTACCCCAATGTTTATAGCAGCACTCTTAACAATAGCCAAATTATGGAAAGAGCCTAAATGTCCATCAACTGATGAATGGATAAAGAAATTGTGGTTTATATACACAATGGAATACTACATGGCAATGAGAAAGAATGAAATGTGGCCTTTTGTAGCAATGTGGATGGAACTGGAGAGTGTTATGCTAAGTGAAATAAGTCAGGCAGAGAAAGACAGATACCATATGTTTTCACTCTTATGTGGATACTGAGAAACTTAACAGAAGACCATGGGGGAGGGGAAGGGGGAGGGAAGTTACAGAGAGGGAAGGAGGCAAACCATAAGAGACTCTTAAAAACTGAGAATAAACTGAGGGTTGATGGGGGTGGGAGGGAGGGGAAAGTGGGTGATGGACATTGAGGAGGGCACCTGTTGGGATGAGCACTGGGCATTATATGGAAACCAATTTGACAATAAATTTTATATTAAAAAATAATAATAAATAAATCCAAGTCAGTTAATATATAGTGTAACAATAATTGCAGGAAGAGTTTATTTTTATTTTATTTTATTTTGAGAGAGAAAGAGGGCGCAAGTGAGCGAGGGGCAGAGAAAGAGGGAGAGAGAGAGAAGTGGGGCTCACCCAAAGCGGGGCTCAAAGTCACAAGCCATGAGATCATGACCTGAGCTGAAGTCAGATGCTTAACAACTGAGCCACCCAGGCCCCCAGGAAGGGTTTATTGTTAAATGTATAATTCTTAATAACTCTGCAACTTATTCATACTTTCATTCATTCATTTAACCATGTATTCAACAAATGGCTTTTGAATATCTACTGCATGCCAAGCACCAGTCCAGATGCTGAAAATACAAGCCATAAACAAATAAATTTCCCAGTGGGTTATGTGACAGTGGGAAGCAGATAGTGGAACACGTGATACAATTTTGGGTCATATTAAGCATTGTGAAGAACAATGAAGAAAGTAGGAGGATGGCATGAATAGAGTGGACTGTTTCAAGGAGGCACTCAGGGAGAGATGCTCTGAATGAAGAGAGGGTATAAGCCATGAGAAGACCTGGGGAAGAGCAAGTACAAAGGCCCTGCGGTGAGAATGAGCTTGTAATGCTCATGGGCCAACAGGAAGGCCAGAATGGCAGAAGAGCAAAGGGGACACTGTCAGGGCTGACATCAGTCAGAAAGGTCATCAGGGCCCAGATGAAGGGGAGCCCAGAGGACCACAATATGATGATGAGCTCTATGTGTAACAGAATTTCAAAGACAGAAGGGCCTGGTCCTAATCTAGACCCACATCTCCAATATGATCGTGAACAAAGGCACACAGACTCACTAAAGTCACATGGCCATAGCTGACTCACCTGGGGCTGACTCTTGACCCAACTGAACTGGTTAGAGAGGACCTCAGGCTATGCTTGTGGCAGGAACCTCTGCGAGCAAGTTCAGGAGCAATGGATAGTAGTGTTCTGCCCTGTGGGCCAGAGTACAGGAACATTGCTGTAGTCAACAGAGACTGAGGGAAAGGGACCCGTCAAGGCCCCATAACACATGTGTTCCTTATTCCCAACCCTCCTGAGACCCTGTTGCCTCCCGCTCTTCATTCTGAGACTGTATCCTTCTAGTAAATTCTATCTTCTGCTGGGCCAGGTCCAGTTGATTTTTTATTTCTTAAAACCAAAGAATCCAGGGGTGCCTGGGTGGCTCAGCCCGTTGAGCGTCCGACTTTGGCTCAGGTCATGATCTCGCGGTCCGTGAGTTCGAGCCCCGCATCGGGCTCTGTACTGACAGCTCAGAGCCTGGAGCCTGTTTCAGATTCTGTGTCTCCCTCTCTCTCTGACCCTCCCCTGTTCATGCTCTGTCTCTCTCTGTCTCAAAAATAAATTTTAAAAAAAGTTAAAAAAATAAACAACAACAAAGAATCCAACTAACAGGTACCTTAAACAACACCTCTTTGCCTTACGGCGTAACACTGTGGTGTGCTAAAATTTGCTACAGTGGCCAGTTTCAGCTCCCAAGAGGAACTACAAGGATCTCTTTCAAATCCATGTTCAGTGATGCCATGTCAGCCATAGAGGGAGTATTTACATCGTAAAAATTGGCATATGTTACAAATCAGGGCTTTTTTTCAGAGAGCTGGATGTTAAGTATTTATCAGCACACCTGTCTAGAGGTGAAGACCAACAGGGTCTAGAGTCAGAGCCCACAACCCAACTCTGCCACTTGTTGTCTTGGGTAAGCTATTTAAACTCTCTGGCCACAGTTTAATCATTGTAAAGTGGAAATAATGATAGTGACGGAGAAATAAGATAATACATACACGATGCTTGGAACAGTACCTGACACATAATAATAACTGCTCAGTACATGTTAGTTAACTAGCAGTATCATTCCCATTGAAATTAGAAACAAAATTAGAATTTCTGTGGTTCTAGAAATCTTGTCTGTTTGCCAAGACACGAAATAGAAGCCAGAAGTACATAACCATGAAACCGTGAAAGCAAATGTATCATGATTCACAGATGATGTGATTATATGCCACTATGCAAAGGAATCAAGGACAGGCCTTGCTGATGACCTTGTCCTCGTGAGGGGTGGGGAATATCTTAACAGTGCTGCCCTTTGTCCTCTCTGGCTTTGGCTCAAAGATACTCATCTTGTAGATATGGGGCACTGACCTCCCTGTCCCTAGCACTCATCCCAACCTCACTGGCCAATGTTACTTCCCACTGTACTCTTAGTACTGGCCTTGCCTCATGTGCAAGTTCCACGGTTCTGTCCTGCCTACTTGGGTCCCACCTCAGTTTGGATGGTGTTACTCACCCTCAAAGAATCAACTCTATTTTCTATGCAGTCCCTGAGGTGGGCTGTCCATCCCACATCCTATGCAGAGTCCCAGTGGCTCTCAATTCTCATCTCCCTCCTATCCCTCTTCGGAGGCCTTGGAAAATTTTCAGATATTCTCTCTGTAACCTGCAGGAGTCAAGGCTTAGGGAATGCAGCTGGGAAGGCCCCATCTGCAGGAACATGCTTTGTTGCCATTATTCCTCTGCTGCAGCCCCCAGATGTTGCTACAAAGAAGGTCCATAATTTTTTTTTTAATTTTTTTTTAATGTTTATTTATTTTTGAGACAGAGAGAGACAGAGCATGAACGGGGGAGGGGCAGAGAGAGAGGGAGACACAGAATCGGAAGCAGGCTCCAGGCTCTGAGCCATCAGCCCAGAGCCCGACACGGGGCTCGAACTCACAGACCGTGAGATCGTGACCTGAGCTGAAGTCAGACGCTTAACCGACTGAGCCACCCAGGCGCCCCGGTCCATAATTTTTTTAAGAGGACCTTCCCCCCGCCCCTAAAAAAAATATGTTTCTATACACCCTTCAGACAGAGACAAAGCTTTTATGCTTTTAGGTCAACAAATGTTCCTAAGGGCAGGAATAATAGCCAAAATACTTAACTATACTCAGAGGACAGGTAGCAATCAATCAGTATGGTTCCAGCCTGGCTATCTAAACAGGACTTATGAAGTTAGAATCTACCTATGATCTCTACAGTATCCCTCAATGATCATGTTAAATGTAAATGGTCCACAACACAATTTAAAAACAGATGGCCAGATTGAATTAGAGAGCAAGAACCAACTCTGTGTTATCTACAAGAAACCAGCTTTAAATATAATGTCACAAATAGCTTAAAAGTAAAAGAATGAACAAGGGGTACCATGTCAACACTCATCAAAAGAAATCTGGAATGGTCATATTAATATTAGACAATGTAGGGGGAGGAGCCCAGGTGGCAGAACAGCATGGAAGTTTTTTGTGTGTCTCGCGTCCATGAAATACAGCCAGACCAACACTAAACCATCCTACACACCTAGAAAACTGATTGGAGGATTAACACAACAATCTGCGCAACCTGAACCACAGAATTCAGCGGGTACGTGGCACGGAGAGGTGAACTTGGGGAGAAAGAAGCCGGCGGCGGGCAGGGAGCCACTTTTGCAGGCAGAGAGAAGACGGAGACTGGGGCGGGGGGAGAATACAGGAAAAGCACTCCTCCCCAAAAGCAGCTGGAGAGAAAGTGGAAAATTGGAAACAGCCACAGGGACTAAACTAAAAAGGGAGAAAGGAGAAAGGAGAGTGTTTAAATTCCATTAAGACTGTAAACAAGGGGAGCACAAAATCTGCAACTCCACAGCTCGATACTTGGCAGTGCTCTGGTGGGAAGGGCGAATCCCCAGGAACAGGGTGGGGTCCAGGAGGTTCTTGGGCCACACAGGGAAAAGTGGTTCCACTGCTGGAAGGACACTTGGTAGAGACTGTTGAAGCCACCTGGTCACAGCAGACCCCGGAAAACAGCCACATTCACTGGTGCTGGAACAAGGTTGTCAAGGGTGAAGCCTGGTGCCAGGTGTGTGTTGTAATTTTCCATAATCCCTGAAATGCTGCTGCTACACTATCTCGCAAACTTTTTCTGGGGCAGGCTGGCACCTGGCCGCAGTCTCAGGGCACTGGCACAAGCAGGGTCCAGCAAGTGTTCCTGGGTGCAGCCGGCATTCGGCCATTGCTCAGTGAGACCCTCCCACAGAGGGGTGGAATGGGTCAAAGCTGCAGTTCTTCATAAATAAGGGGCCAGGGAAAACAGGTGCATCTGAGACAAAACTCGGGCGAGAGGTACAGCCTGGGGCTTGGTCACGGACAGTGAAGGAGCAGGGAGTGGACGAAAGCTAAAGACAGAGGACAGGTGCGCCATTGCTGATCGGGGAGAACAGAGTTCTGATACTAGAGACTGGGTATCTGAGACGCCATTTTCACCACTCCCACGAACGCAGATACGCACATACAAGCGCAGCAACAAACCACCTCAGTAGGCTAGCAGCGCTACCCAGTGGAGAACGGAGCCATTACACTGAACCCCGCCCAATTGTGCCAACCTCACTCTTCAAGAACACAAGTCTCACCGCCTAGTTAGTTTATGGACTATAAAGCACTACATAGTCTGACTTCCAGGGTAAAACGAAGTAATTTCAGTCCTATTTCAATCTGTTAGCCGGTCCATCTATTAAATTTTCTTTCTGTCTTTTTTTCTCTTTTACACTATTTTTCTTTTTCTTGAATACAGAAAGAAAAAAATTCATTTTTGTTTTCAATTTTTATTAAAAATATTTTTCTTTGGGGCGCCTGGGTGGCTCGGTTAAGTGTCTGACTTCAGCTCAGGTCGTGATCTCACAGTCCATGAGCTCAAGTCCCGCGTCGGGCTCTGTGCTGACAGCTCAGAGCCTGGAGCCTGCTTCGGATTCTGTGTCTCCCTCCCTCTCTGACCCTCCCCCGTTCATGCTCTGTCTCTCCCTGTCTCAAAAATATATAAACAGTAAAAAAATTAAAGAAAAATAAAAATATTTTTCTTTAATTTTTTTTTTACTATATTTTTACTTTTGTGTAAATGTTTTCAAATTCTATCTTCCATCATTTTATTTTAGTCCACTTCAGTGTATTCACCTTTTCAAATTTTCAAACGATTTCCTTTTTTTTTAACTTTTCTTTTTTCACTTTTTCATTTCTTTTCTTTTTCTTGAATGCAGAAAGAGAAAAAATTCATTTTATTTTTAATTTTTATTAAAAATATTTTCCTTTAATTTTTTCTACTATATTCTTTACTTTTGTGTAATTTTTTTTCAAATTCTATTTTACTCCCATCATCTCATTTTAGTCTACTTCAGTGTATTCATTTTTTCAAATTCTCAAACGATTTCCTTCCCCCCCACCTTTTTTTCTCTAATCTGTCAAACCACTTTCAACACCCAGACCAAAACAAACCTAGGATCTAGCATCATTTATTAGATTTTGTGTGTGTTTTTAATTTTTTAATTTTAATATTTTTAATTTTATTTTAATTTCAATTTTTCTACCTCATTAATTCCTTTTCTCCCTTCAAAATGACAAAACGAAGGAATTCACCCCAAAAGAAAGAGCACGAAGGAACGACAGCCAGGGATTTAACCAACACAGATACAAGCAAGATGTCTGAGCCAGAATTTAGAATCACGATAATAAGAATACTAGCTGGAGTCGAAAATAGATTAGAATCCCTTTCTGCAGAGATAAAAGAAGTAAAAAATAGCCAGAATGAAATTAAAAATGCTATAACTGAGCTACAATCACGGATGGATGCAGCGGTGGCAAGGATGGACGAGGCAGAACAGAGAATCAGTGATATAGAGGGTAAACTTATAGAGAATAAAGAAGCAGAAAAAAAGAGGGAGATTAAGGCAAAAGAGCACGATTTAAGAATTAGAGAAATCAGTGACTCATTAAAAACAAACAACATCAGAATCATAGGGGTCCCAGAAGAGGAAGAGAGAGAAATAGGGGTAGAAGGATTATATGAGCAAATCATAGCAGAAAACTTTCCTAACCTGGGGTAAGACACAGACATCAACATCCAGGAAGCACAGAGGACCCCCAGTGGATTCAACAAAACCAACCATCAACAAGGCATATCACAATCAAATTCATAAAATACTCAGGCAAGGAGAGAATCACGAAAGCAGCAAGGGAAAAAAAGTCCCTAACCTACAAGGGAAGACAGATCAGGTTTGCAGCAGACCTACCCACAGAAACTTGGCAGGCCAGAAAGGAGTGGCAGGATATATTCAATGTGCTGAATCAGGAAACTATGCAGCCAAGAATTCTTTATCCAGCAAGGCTGTCGTTCAAAATAGAAGAAGAGATAAAAAGTTTCCCAGACAAACAAAGTTAAAGGAGTTTGTGACACTAAACCAGCCCTGCAAGAAATTTTAAGGGGGACTCTCTGAGGGGAGAAAAGATGAAAAAAAAAAAAATATATATATATATACATACATATATATATATTTGATATATATACATATGTATGTATATATATATAAAGCAACAAAGATTAGAAAGGACCAGAGAGCACCACCAGAAACTCCAATTCTACAAGCAACATAATGGCAATAAATTCATATCTTTCAGTAATCACTCTAAACGTCAATGGACTCAATGCTCCAATCAAAAGACATAGGGTAACAGAATGGATAAGAAAACAAGATCCATCTATATGCTGTTTACAAGAGACCCACTTTAGACCTAAAGACACCTTCAGATTGAAAATAAGGGGATGGAGAACCATCTATCATGTTAATGGTCAACAAAAGAAAGCCAGAATAGCCATACTTATATCAGACAATCTAGACTTTAAAATAAAGACTGTATCAAGAGATGCAGAAGGGCATTTTATCATAATCAAGGGGTCTATCCACCAAGAAGACCTAACAATTGTAAACATTTATGCGCCAAATGTGAGAGCACCCAGATATATAAATCAATTAAACAAAAACATAAAGAAATTCATCGATAGTAATACCATAATAGTAGGAGACTTCAACATCCACTCACAGCGATGAACAGATCATCTAATCAAAAAATCAACAAGGAAACAATGGCTTTGAATGACACACTGGACCAGATGGACTTAACAGATATATTCAGAACATTTCATCCTAAAGCAGCAGAATATACATTCTTCTCCAGTGCACATAGAACGTTCTCAAGAATAGATCATATACTGGGACACAAATCAGCCCTAAGTAAGTACAAAAAGATCGAGATCATACTGTGCATATTTTCAGACCACAACGCTATGAAACTCGAAATCAACCACAAGAAAAAATTTGGAAAGGTAACAAATCTTGGAGACTGAAGAACATCCTACTAAAGAATGAATGGGCTAACCAAGCAGTTAAAGAGGAAATTAAAAAGTATATGGAAGTCACTGAAAATGATAACACCACAACCCAAAACCTCTGGGACGCAGCAAAGGCAGTCATAAGAGGAAAGTATATAGTAATCCAGGCCTTCCTAAAGAAGGAAGAAAGGAAACAGAGGAAGATGGCGGCGTAGGAGGACGCTGGGCTCACCGCGCGTCCTGCTGATCACTTAGATTCCACCTACACCTGCCTAAATAACCCAGAAAACTGCCAGAGGATTAGCAGAACGAGTCTCCGGAGCCAAGCGCAGACAAGAGGCCCACGGAAGAGGGTAGGAAGGGCAGCGAGGCGGTGCGCGCTCCACGGACTGGCGGGAGGGAGCCGGGGCGGAGGGACGGCTCGCCAGCCAAGCAGAGCCCCCGAGTCTGGCTGGCAAAAGCGGAGGGGCCGGATGGACTGTGTTCCGACAGCAAGCGCAACTTAGCGTCTGGGAGGTCATAAGTTAACAGCTCTGCTCAGAAAGCGGGAAGGCTGGAGGACAAAGGGAGGGAGAGCTGCTGAGCCCCCGGACGACAGAGCTCAGTTTGGTGGGGAACAAAGGCGCTCGCCAGCGCCATCTCCCTCGCCCATCCCCCAGCCAAAATCCCAAAGAGAACCAGTTCCTGCCAGGGAACTTGCTCGCTCTGCACAAGCACCCAACTCTGTGCTTCTGCGGAGCCAAACCTCCGGCAGCAGATCTGACTCCCTCGATGCCACAGGGCCCCTCCTGAAGTGGATCACCTAAGGAGAAGCGAGCTAAGCCTGCCCCTCCTGCCCCCATGCACCTTGCCTACCCACCCCAGCTAATACACCAGATCCCCAGCACCACAAGCCTGGCAGTGTGCAAGTAGCCCAGACGGGCCACGCCAACCCACAGGGAATCCCGCCCCTAGGAGAGGGGAAGAGAAGGCACACACCAGGCTGACTGTGGCCCCAGCAGTGGGCTGGGGGCAGACATCAGGTCTGACTGCAACCCTGCCCACCAACGCAAGTTATTCAAGACAGCACAGGGGAAGTGCCCTGCAGGTCCTCACCACTCCAGGGACTATCCAAAATGACCAAAAGGAAGAATTCCCCTCAGAAGAATCTCCAGGAAATAACAACAGCTAATGGGATCAAAAAGGATTTAAATAATATAACAGAAAGTGAATTTAGAATAATAGTCATAAAATTAATCGCTGGACTTCAAAACAGTATAGAGGACAGCAGAGAATCTCTTGCTACAGAGATCAAGGGACTAAGGAACAGTCACGAGGAGCTGAAAAGCGCTTTAAACGAAATGCAAAACAAAATGGAAACGACAACAGCTTGGATTGAAGAGGCAGAGGAGAGAATAGGTGAACTAGAAGATAAAGTTATGGAAAAAGAGGAAGCTGAGAGAAAGAGAGATAAAAAAATCCAGGAGTATGAGGGGAAAATTAGAGAACTAAGTGATACACTAAAAAGAAATAATATACGCATAATTGGTATCCCAGAGGAGGAAGAGAGAGGGAAAGGTGCTGAAGGGGTACTTGAAGAAATTATAGCTGAGAACTTCCCTGAACTGGGGAAAGAAAAAGGCATTGAAATCCAAGAGGCACAGAGAACTCCCTTCAGACGTAACTTGAATCGATCTTCTGCACGACATATAGTGAAACTGGCAAAATACAAGGATAAAGAGAAAATTCTGAAAGCAGCAAGGGATAAACGTGCCCTCACATATAAAGGGAGACCTATAAGACTCGTGACTGATCTCTCTTTTGAAACTTGGCAGGCCAGAAAGTCTTGGCACGATATCTTCAGTGTGCTAAACAGAAAAAATATGCAGCCGAGAATCCTTTATCCAGCAAGTCTGTCATTTAGAATAGAAGGAGAGATAAAGGTCTTCCCAAACAAACAAAAACTGAAGGAATTTGTCACCACGAAACCAGCCCTACAAGAGATCCTAAGGGGGATCCTGTGAGACAAAGTACCAGAGACATCGCTACAATCATAAAACATACAGACATCACAATGACTCTAAACCCGCATCTTTCTATAATAACACTGAATGTAAATGGATTAAATGCGCCAACCAAAAGACATAGGGTATCAGAATGGATAAAAAAACAAGGCCCATCTATTTGCTGTCTACAAGAGACTCATTTTAGATCTGAGGACACCTTTAGATTGAGAGTGAGGGGATGGAGAACTATTTATCATGCTACTGGAAGCCAAAAGAAAGCTGGAGTAGCCATACTTCTATCAGACAAACTAGACTTTAAATTAAAGGCTGTAACAAGAGATGAAGAAGGGCATTATATAATAATTACAGGGTCTATCCACCAGGAAGAGCTAACAATTATAAATGTCTATGCACTGAATACTGGAGCCCCCAAATATATAAAACAATTACTCATAAACATAAGCAACCTTATTGATAAGAATGTGGTCATTGCAGGGGACTTTAACACCCCACTTACAGAAATGGATAGATCATCTAGACACACGGTCAATAAAGAAACAAGGGCCCTGAATGATACATTGGATCAGATGGACTTGACAGATATATTTAGAACTCTGCATCCCAAAGCAACAGAACATACTTTCTTCTCGAGTGCACATGGAACATTCTCCAAGATAGATCACATACTGGGTCACAAAACAGCCCTTCATAAGTTTACAAGAATTGAAATTATACCATGCATACTTTCAGACCACAATGCTATGAAGCTTGAAATCAACCACAGGAAAAAGTCTGGAAAACCTCCAAAAGCATGGAGGTTAAAGAACACCCTACTAACGAATGACTGGGTCAACCAGGCAATTAGAGAAGAAATTAAAAAATATATGGAAACAAACGAAAATGAAAATACAACAATCCAAACGCTTTGGGACGCAGCGAAGGCAGTCCTGAGAGGAAAATACATTGCAATCCAGGCCTATCTCAAGAAACAACAAAAATCCCAAATACAAAATCTAACAGCACACCTAAAGGAAATAAAAGCAGAGCAGCAAAGGCAGCCTAAACCCAGCAGAAGAAGAGAAATAATAAAGACCAGAGCAGAAATAAACAATATAGAATCTAAACAAATGGTAGAGCAGATCAACGAAACCAAGAGTTGGTTTTTTGAAAAAATAAAAAAAATTGACAAACCTCTAGCCAGGCTTCTCAAAAAGAAAAGGGAGATGACCCAAATAGATAAAACCATGAATGAAAATGGAATTATTACAACCAATCCCTCAGAGATACAAACAATTATCAGGGAATACTATGAAAAATTATATGCCAACAAATTGGACAACCTGGAAGAAATGGACAAATTCCTAAACACCCACACTCTTCCAAAACTCAATCAGGAGGAAATAGAAAGCTTGAACAGACCCATAACCAGTGAAGAAATTGAATCGGTTATCAAAAATCTCCCAAAAAATAAGAGTCCAGGACGAGATGGCTTCCCAGGGGAGTTCTACCAGACGTTTAAAGCAGAGATAATACCTATCCTTCTCAAGCTATTCCAAGAAATAGAAAGGGAAGGAAAACTTCCAGACTCATTCTATGAAGCCAGTATTACTTTGATTCCTAAACCAGACAGAGACCCAGTAAAAAAAGAGAACTACAGGCCAATATCCCTGATGAATATGGATGCAAAAATTCTCAGTAAGATACTAGCAAATCGAACTCAACGGCATATAAAAAGAATTATTCATCATGATCAAGTGGGATTCATTCCTGGGATGCAGGGCTGGTTCAACATTTGCAAATCAATCAACGTGATACATCACATTAACAAAAAAAAAGAGAAGAACCATATGATCCTGTCAATCGATGCAGAAAAGGCCTTTGACAAAATCCAGCACCCTTTCTTAATAAAAACCCTTGAGAAAGTCGGGATAGAAGGAACATACTTAAAGACCATAAAAGCCATTTATGAAAAGCCCACAGCTAACATCATCCTCAACGGGGAAAAACTGAGAGCTTTTTCCCTGAGATCAGGAACACGACAGGGATGCCCACTCTCAACGCTGTTGTTTAACATAGTGCTGGAAGTTCTAGCATCAGCAATCAGACAACAAAAGGAAATCAAAGGCATCAAAATTGGCAAAGATGAAGTCAAGCTTTCGCTTTTTGCAGATGACATGATATTATACATGGAAAATCCGATAGACTCCACCAAAAGTCTGCTAGAACTGATACATGAATTCAGCAAACTTGCAGGATACAAAATCAATGTACAGAAATCAGTTGCATTCTTATACACTAACAATGAAGCAACAGAAAGACAAATAAAGAAACTGATCCCATTCACAATTGCACCAAGAAGCATAAAATACCTAGGAATAAATCTAACCAAAGATGTAAAAGATCTGTATGCTGAAAACTATAGAAAGCTTATGAAGGTAATTGAGAAGATTTAAAGAAATGGAAAGACATTCCGTGCTCATGGATTGGAAGAATAAATATTGTCAAAATGTCAATACTACCCAAAGCTATCTACACATTCAATGCAGTCCCAATCAAAATTGCACCAGCATTCTTCTTGAAGCTAGAACAAGCAATCCTAAAATTCATATGGAACCACAAAAGGCCCCAAATAGCCAAAGTAATTTTGAAGAAGAAGACCAAAGCAGGAGGCATCACAATCCCAGACTTTAGCCTCTACTACAAAGCTGTCATCATCAAGACAGCATGGTATTGGCACAAAAACAGACACATAGCCCAATGGAATAGAATAGAAACCCCAGAACTAGACCCACAAACGTATGGCCAACTCATCTTTGACAAAGCAGGTAAGAACATCCAATGGAAAAAAGACAGTCTCTTTAACAAATGGTGCTGGGAGAACTGGACAGCAACATGCAGAAGGTTGAAACTAGACCACTTTCTCACACCATTCACAAAAATAAACTCAAAATGGATAAAGGACCTGAATGTGAGACAGGAAACCATCAAAACCTTAGAGGAGAAAGCAGGAAAAGACCTCTCTGACCTCAGCCATAGCAATCTCTTACTCGACACATCCCCAAAGGCAAGGGAATTAAAAGCAAAAGTGAATTACTGGGACCTTATGAAGATAAAAAGCTTCTGCACAGCAAAGGAAACAACCAACAAAACTAAAAGGCAACCAACGGAATGGGAAAAGATATTTGCAAATGACATATCGGACAAAGGGCTATTATCCAAAATCTATAAAGAGCTCACCAAACTCCACACCCAAAAAACAAATAACCCAGTGAAGAAATGGGCAGAAAACATGAATAGACACTTCTCTAAAGAAGACATCCGGATGGCCAACAGGCACATGAAAAGATGCTCAACGTCGCTCCTCATCAGGGAAATACAAATCAAAACCACACTCAGATATCACCTCACGCCAGTCAGAGTGGCTAAAACGAACAAATCAGGACACTATAGATGCTGGAGAGGATGTGGAGAAACAGGAACCCTCTTGCAGTGTTGGTGGGAATGCAAACTGGTGCAGCCGCTCTGGAAAGCAGTGTGGAGGTTCCTCAGAAAATTAAAAATAGACCTACCCTATGACCCAGCAATAGCACTGCTAGGAATTTATCCAAGGGATACAGGAGTACTGATGCATAGGGGCACTTGTACCCCAATGTTTATAGCAGCACTCTCAACAATAGCCAAATTATGGAAAGAGCCTAAATGTCCATCAACTGATGAATGGATAAAGAAATTGTGGTTTATATACACAATGGAATACTATGTGGCAATGAGAAAAAATGAAATATGGCCTTTTGTAGCAACGTGGATGGAACTGGAGAGTGTGATGCTAAGTGAAACAAGCCATACAGAGAAAGACAGATACCATATGGTTTCACTCTTATGTGGATCCTGAGAAACGTACCAGAAACCCATGGGGGAGGGGAAGGAAAAAAAAAAAAGAGGTTAGAGTGGGAGAGAGCCAAAGCATAAGAGACTGTTAAAAACTGAGAACAAACTGAGGGTTGATGGGGGGTGGGAGGGAGGGTAGGGTGGGTGATGGGTATTGAGGAGGGCATCTTTTGGGATGAGCACTGGGTGTTGTATGGAAACCAATTTGACAGTAAATTTCATATATTAATAAATAAATAAATAAATAAATAAATAAAGAAGGAAGAAAGATCTCAGCTACACAACCTCACCTCACGCCTTAAGGAGCTGGAAAAAGAACAGCAAATAAAACCCAAAACCAACAGAAGACAGGAAATAATAAAGATGAGAGCAGATATTAATGCTATCAAAACCAAAAGAAAAACAGAACAGATCAATGAAATCAGAAGCTACTTCTTTGAAAGAATTAACAAAATTGATAAACCACTAGCCAGTTTGATCAAAAAGAAAAAGGAAAGGACCCAAATAAATAAAATCAAGAATGAAAGAGGAGAGATCACAACCAACACAAGAGAAATAAAAACTATAATAAGAAAATATTATGACCAGTTATATGCCAATAAAATGAGTAATCTGGAAGAAATGGACAAATTTCTAGAAACATATACACTACCAAAACTGAAACAGAAAGAAATAGAAAATTTGAACAGACCTGTAACCAGTAAGGAAATCAAATTAGTAATCAAAAATCTGCCAAAAAACAGGAGTCCAGGCCAGATGGCTTTCCAGGGGAATTCTACCAAACATTTAAGGAAGAGGAACATTAAGGAACACCGATTCTCTTGAAGCTGTTCCAAAAAATAGAAATTAAAGGAAAACTTCCAAACTCTTTCTATGAAGCCAGCATTACCTTGATTCCAAAATCAGACAGAGACCCCACTAAAAAGGAGACCTATAGACCAATATCCCTGACGAACATGGATGCAAAACTCAACAAGGTATTAGCCAACCAGATCCAACAATACATTAAAAAAAATTATTCATCACGACCAAGTGGGATTTATACCTGGGATGCAAGGCTGGTTCAATATCTGAAAAACAATTAACGTGATTCATCACATCAATAAAAGAAAGGACAAGAACCATATGATCCTCTCAATAGATGCAGAGAAAGCATTTGACAAAATACAGCATCCCTTCTTGATAAAGACCCTCAAGAAAGTAGGGATAGAAGGAGCATACCTAGAGACCATAAAAGCCATATATGAATGACCCAACGCTAATATCATCCTCAATGGGGAAAAACTGAGAGCTTTCCCCCCAAGGTCAGGAACAAGACATGGATGTCCACTTTCGCACTGTTATTCAACATAGTATTGGAAGTCTTAGCCTCTGCAATCAGACAACACAAAGAAATAAAATCCAAATAGACCAGGAGGAGGTCAAACTTTCACTCTTCGCAGATGACATAATACTCTATATGGAAAACCCAAAAGATTCCACCAAAAAACTGCTAGAATTGCTTCATGAATTCAGCAAAGTTGCAGGATATAAAATCAACACACAGAAATTGGTTGCTTTCCTATATACCAACAATGAAGCGACAAAAAGAGAAATCAAGGAACTGATCCCATTTACAGTTGCACAAAAAACCATAAAATACCGAGAAATAAATCTAACCAAAGAGGTGAAAAATCTATACACTGAAAACTTTAGAAAGCTTATTAAAGAAATTGAAGAAGACACAAAAAAATGGAAAAAGATTCTATGCTCCTCGATAGGAAGAACAAATATTGTTAAAATGACGATACTACCCAAAGCAATCTACACATTCAATGCAATCCCTATCAAAATAACTCCAGCATTCTTCACACAGCTAGAACAAATAATCCTAAAATTTGTATGGAACCAGAAAAGACCCTGAATAGCCAAAGTGATCGTGAAAAAGAAAACCAAAGCAGAAAGCATCACAATCCCAGACTTCAAGCTATACTACAAAGCTGTAACCATCAAGACAGCATGGTACTGGCACAAAAACAGACACTCAGGTCAATGGAACAGAATAGAGAACACAAAAATAGACTCACAAACGTATGGCCAATCTTTGACAAAGCAGGAACGAATATCCAATGGAAGAAAGACAGTCTCTTCAGCAAGTGGTGCTGGGAAAACTGGACAAGGACATGCAGAAGAATGAACCTGGACCACTTTCTTACACCATACACAAAAATAAACTCAAAATGGATTAAAGACCTCAATGTAAGACAGGAAGCCATCAAAATCCTCAAGGAGAAAGCAGGCAAAAACCTCTTTGATCTTGCCTGCAGCAACTTCTTACTCAACACGTCTCCGGAGGCAAGGGAAAAAAAAGCAAAAATGAACTACTGGGACCTCATCAAAATAAAACCTTCTGCACAGCGAAGGAAACAATCAGCAAAACTAAAAGGCAACCGACAGAATGGGAGAAGATATTTGCAAATGATATATCAGATAAAGGGTTAGTATCCAAAATCTATAAAGAACTTATCAAACTCAACACCCAAGAAACAAACAATCCAGTGAAGAAATGGGCAAAAGACATGATTAGACACTTCTCCAAAGAACACATCCAGATGGCCAACCAACATGTGAAAAAATGCTCAACATCACTCATCAGGGAAATACAAATAAAAACCACAATGAGATACCACCTTACACCTGTCAGAATGGCTAACATTAACAACTCAGGCAACAACAGATGTTGGCGAGGATGCGGAGAAAGGGGATCTCTTTTGCATTGTTGGTGGGAATGCAAGCTGGTGCAGCCACTCTGGAAAACAGTATGGAGGTTCCTCAAAAAACTAAAAATAGAACTACCCTACGACCCAGCAATTGCACTACTAGGTATTTATCCACGAGATACAGGTGTGCTGTTTCAAAGGGACACATGCACCCCCATGTTTATAGCAGCACTATCAACAATAGGCAATGTATGGAAAGAGCCCAAATGTCCATCAATGGATGAATGGATAAAGAAGATGTGGTATATATATATATATATATATATATATATATATATATACACAATGGAGCATTACTCAGCAATCAAAAAAGAATGAAATCTTGCCATTTGCAACTACGTGGATGGAACTGGAGGATATTATGCTAAGTGAAATTAGTCAGTCAGAGAAAGACAAATATCATATGACTTCACTCATATGAGGACTTTAAGATAAAAAACAGATGAACATAAGGGAAGGGAAGCAAAAATAACATAAAAACAGGGAGGGGGACAAAACATAAAAGACTCTTAAATATGGAGAACAAACTGGGGGTTACTGGAGGGGGTGTGGGAGGGGGGATGGGCTAAATGGGTAAGGGCCACTAAGGAATCTACTCCTGAAATCATTGTTGCACTATATGCTAACTAATTTGGATGTAAATTTAAAAAAATAAAAAATAAAACAAGTTAAAAAAATATTAGACAATGTAGACTTTAGAGTATATAACAGACATCATGACTATTAGCATCCAAAGTTACATATCCTTTAAGTTTAGCAAGAACGGAAATAAAATATCATATTGCATGCTCCCCCCAGCATGAAAATCAAATCCCCAAAAGGAATCTAATGGGCATGCTGCATCACATCCCCACATTTGGGAAGGCAGGTCCAAGTGATTGAAAGCCTTGCAGAACTACATGGAGTTGGGATGGGCATTTTCCCCCAAGAAGGGATTCAAGAACACTGAATAAAAGCAGCATATGTCCATGACAAATGGATGTTTCTGGACTGGCTATGTCCCTAACACATCACGCAAGTATAAAGCATAGCAATGGCGCCATCCCATCCAAGAACAACATGCCAGTGATGGAGGAGATAGTGGGAGTTCTGAAACAGCCTTTTACTAGGAAATGACTCTCTGAGAGAATGGATAAAGAAATAATTTCTCTTCAGAATTTATCAGCACAAACTCTAAATTCGGAGATTCTAGGAACTAGAAAAGATGTTATCATTGAATCCAGGTTTTCAGGAAGGAAACACAATGTTATTTTACAATGTCCTGTGTTTTGTACCCCAATGGACTTACACAAATGTTCCTGTCATCCTTCAACATTTCCCAAAAATAATTTCCTCCAAAAATATAATCCAAACCTTATCCCACCATGTAAATTTGGGAACTCTCTCCATTGACGTCTGGTTTATAAGACATTGAAAGGCTTCTTGAGGGCAGGTAAGACTTACGATCAAGTGAAACACCTAAAATCACAGACTCTAAATGAAGGGGAATTTAGGGACCTTCTATTCCACCGTCTCTCCCACAGGGGTTGAGATAACCGAGCACTCATAGTGACCTTCAGGAGAGATTGGTTGACCAACTGATTATGATACACACTGATTTAGCTTCTTTGGTAAATGTCTTAATAACTATTTGGAAAGAGACTTATTTTTCACTCAGTGTGTTTTGCAATATAACACAGACACACACAGGCACACACACACACAAACCAGCCACCACCCATCCCACCCTCCAAAAAAGAAGCAAGAACCCCCAATATTTCTGTCGTTTGTGATCTACTCATTACTGGCCTTCTTCAGTCTAAGGGTTGTAGAAGTTTGCCACCTACTGACTTTTTGCTGAAGTACCTTGTTCTTGAAATATTGCAATCATAATTCAATGTTAGAGACATGCATTGAGGTCTGTGGTTTTTTGTAACTATTTCCCAATAAAGCGTGAAGAGGTTTTTTTTTTTTAATTTTCTTAAAATAAAACCCTGTAGGAAAGAGAACCAAAAGCTCAAAGATCTCACACAGATATGAAAGTGTTCAGTGCTAATGTTCATTTGAAGGCCCTCTGCTGGTCATCCTTATTGTATGTACTTCTTAGTTGGGAAAAGGAAGGAAGGAAGGAAGGAAGGAAGGAAGGAAGGAAGGAAGGAAGGGAGGGAGGAAGGAAGGAAGGAAGGAGGGAAGGAAGGAAGGAAAGAAAGAAGGAAGGAAGGAAGAGGAAAGGAACGTAATCACAAAAAGTTGAGGACAGTGAGATTGTTTTCTAACGTCTTTCAGTCTTCTTTCCCACTCCAGCATTTCTTTCCTTGCTTGTTTTCTTTCCTGGGAAAATGGGTATTCCTTATTACCCTTTCTGGAAAATAGGTCAGTGGATTTGGCCCTGACCTTCTGTCTTGTACTGAGTTGGCTTCCGTTTTTTCCATTATTCTTTGCAAAGTCCATATTATCTAGCTTATGGCTTCTTTCCTGACCTAGTATTTCAGAGATATTCCTAATATAGGCTATGTAATACATACCAAGTGTTTAAAATAATATCTAATTACCAATAAGCTTGGAGCTCTTAGAGGTAGACACATAAAGCCATCCCAAGTATTACACAGTGATGTCCTACAGACCAGGTAGTGAACGTGTCAGGACAAGACGCACCACCCACCAAATTCTGAGGGCAGAGTCTATCCCACTACTTATTTTCTCTTCCCTGTTCCCATTTTTTATTTTTCTCCCCATCTCTCTTTCCTCTTCAGAATCTGTTGGGCTACACTGCATCTCTTCCCTTTATCCTGCAGGCTGAGATCTTCCCTGGAAATACTGGAAAATAAAATATCTGTCTATTTGTCTACAGGTATGGGAAAGCCAAACCACGGAAGTTTTGAAATTCCTTGTGGATATCTGATTCTATGATAATCAATCAATTCACTACAGATCTGATTTAAAACATACCAATATAGACACAAATGCATTGCAAGTTTTTTTTTCAGTAAGTGAAAACTAGTTAATAAGGACTGACCTATAATAACCATAACTTGTAAAGGGGTATGATTATAATGATAATAAAACTTAACATTAGCAAATCAACATGGCGGTCCAAAGACAAGGAATAGGGAGATCACAGCAAATATAGACAATTAAAAGTATTGCCAGAGTTAGAAACCTTTGAAATGTGGATGACAGTCTTTGCCACAGTTTCTTAATCTAAATGGCAAGAGAGTAACAGAAATCCTTGATGATATACAAATGCATCAAATCCTGAGCAGAAACTCATGGTTTCTGGTCAGAGATTTAAGGTTAATCTAAGCCTTGTAAATACTTTTAAATATTATGGAATAGAACTTCTTCTCAATGAGTACCTACTACGTTGCTGCTCTATTGCTGCATAACAAACCACTTCAAAATTCAGTGGCTTCAAATAATTATTTATTGCTCAGATTTTGCAGTTTGGACGAGGGTTGGTAGGACAGCTTACTTCTCTACGTTTTACATCAGTTGGGGCACTTCTGGCATTGGAGGATTCACATCCAAGACAGCTCACTCACATGGCAGGCAAATTGTTGGCTATAAGCTGGGAACTGTCAGCCCAGGGCTTCAGTTCTTTTCCATAGGAGTCTCTCCATGGGCTGCTTAGGCTTCCTTATGACATGGCAACTGATTCCAAGAAGGAAATGGAAACTGTCAGTCCTCCTAAAGGCTGGACTTGAAATTGGCAGTGTGACTTCTGTCATGTTTGGTTGGTCAAAGCAGTCGGATTCAAGACTCAGGCTCAAGAGGATGGGGAATACATTTTTCTTTCTTTTCTTTTTACATTTTTCATATGTATAAATTCAGCCTTGGAAATATTAAGTAACTTACTAATATTATGTGGAGGTAGAGAAGCTAGAAAAGAGAACTGAGCGAAATTTTCCTTTTCCTTTACCACCCAAGACCATTTGACACTTCTGCTTCATGCAGATTCCCTGGAGAAGAGAAGAGAAACAAGGGGGGACAGGAGCAGAAGGCATAAGGGAGAACTGCAGGCATTGTCAAGAGAGTTGTTTCTCCAAACATCACACTTAAATGCAAGCTCTATGGGGGTAAGGACTGCTGTCTGCTTTGTTCACTACTATAGACCCCACACTAGCCTAGGACAGGTGCTTCACAAATATCTGTTGAATGAATGAATGAATGAATAGGCGGTATGAAAAGACCACCTCAAGTTCTAATCCAATGAACAGACTAGGTAGAGGATTTGGAATTGTATAAATATTTTATATAAGCAAAAATAGAATTAAATCAAAAATTAAAAAGCATCGTCTAAATATTGAAAACAAATAAACCCAAGTATATCAAATTGGTGGCATGACCACACAGAGAATCACTATTTCAAATAACTCTGAAACACAGCATTTTAACTCCATATCATGAGTGGGATATACAATAAAAGCCTAAAGGTAAAAGAACCGTAAAGAAAATAAATTGTATCAGTTACCATACTGATGGTGATAGTATTTGAAATTATCATGTGTTTGTTAGACACTACAGCACGTAAATAATAATGAACCAAGGTTTTCAGCATGACAGCTAAATATAAAATCAAAGAAGTTCGGTAAAACTCTATACTTACAAATTTGAATTGGAAATTTCAATATGAATGCATATTTTTTTCTTTTTAAAAAAATATATTTCCCAGCTCTAGCCCCTAAAAGGGCCTGAAAACAGTAACAGTCTAGTAGCTTTGAGTATGACCTCCACCCAAATTGTGTCCTCTAAAGACTACATACTACAGAAAGAAGTCAGGACTGCTTGGAGAAACGACTGATTCCAGGAAACAGCAAGAATGTGTAAGATGATCCCGGGCCACTTCGTTGTGCAAGAAAGTGAAGAAATTATCAAGTACCACTGCAATCATATTTAAGGGTTACCGTTTGCCGGGGTGGCTCAGTCAGTTGAGCGTCTGACTTTGGCTCAGGTCACGATCTCACGGTTCATGGATTTGTGGGTTCGAGCCCCGCGTCCGGCTCTGTGTTGGTAGCTCAGAGCCTGGAGCCTGCTTCACATTCTGTGACTTCCTCTCTCTCTGCTCCTCCCCTGCTCACACACTGTCTCTGTCTCAAAAATAAATAAAGACTTAAAAAAGTTTTTTTTAAATAAATAAAGGTTACAGTGGCCGTCAGAAGGGGCTCCAAATGGCCAAAGATGGATCAATTTGAGTAAAGAGAGTAACTGCAATGAATTACAAATATGAAATATTAAAAAAAATCTATTCGTTTATGATAAGTAAAATAATAACTCAAAAGACAAACATAGTTATCACTTTGGAGATTTCCTTTTTTTTTAAATTAATTAATTTATTTTTGAGAGAGAGCATGAGCAGGGGAAGGGCAGAGAGAGAGGGAGAGACAGAATCCCAAGCAGGCTCCATGCTGTCAGTGCAGAGTCTGATGTGAGCCTTGATCTCACAAACTGTGAGATCATGACCTGAGCTGAAACCAAGAGTCAAACACTCAAACCGAGTGAGCCACCCAGACGCCCCATCACTTTGGAGGTTTCGACCACACCAACTCATGATTCTTAAAACTAGTAAATAACAGGAAGGAACTAGCAATTAATCCTGCCTTTCCTGTATAAATTGGATTTCAGCATAACCAAATAGCATGAAAGAAAATTCTTCTTGGTAGAAATATTCCTACTAAATAAATGCAAACAGAATGGTAGAATTAGATGGACACCACTTTGCAACCCCTAATAAAAGAATGAATCTAAGCAGTGAAAATCGAAGAATACTAAATCTGAAGGTGAAAAGCTGATGGTAGTTTTGCAATGGAGAGATCAGACTGACATACCCTGAACTCATTGACAAATCTTTTTCTTTTTTTAATGAAGGGTTGAAGGGTCTGAGATTTTACCCCATTTGCAAGATAACAAATTAACCTGCCAAATTTCATGGAAGATGATTAAATGTATAGACTCTGAGTTAAAGACTGTGATGTTTAATTTTATGTGTTGACTGGGCCATGGGGTACCCAGATATTTGCTTTAAACATTATTTTTGGGTGTGTCTGTGAGGTCGCTTCTGGATAAGACTAACATTTGAATCTGTAGACCGACTAAAGGTTGATTGCCCTCCGCAGTGTGGGTGGGCCTCATCTGCTCCACCCAAGTCCTGAATAGAACAAAAGGCTGAGCAAGAAAAAATTCTTTCTGTATTCAAGCTCAGCTGCCACAATTGGTCTTCTCCCACCTTCAGACTTGGATTCCGACTGAAACTTACACTATCAGCTTTCCTGCTTCTCAGGCCTTTGGACTCAGACTGGAACTTATACCTCCTGGGTTTCCCAGCTGCATGACTACAGATCTTGGCCTTGTCAGCCTCTGTAATCATATGAGCCAATTCCTTACAGTAAATAAGTCTCTCTGTCTCTCTCCATCTCTGTCTTTCTCTGTCTCTGTCTGTTTCTCTCTCTCTCATGTGTGTGTGTACGTGTGTGTGTTTCTGTGGAGAATCCAGTCTAATACCAAGGACTATCAATTACAGCAATAAGCAGTGGCTATTTTTAGTATCATCATTTTTAAACTGGTTCCCTGAGCCCCAGTTCTAATAGAGCAACACAAAAAGGATCAGATGACCTTGTATATTTAGTGGGTTGTTTTACAGGACAGGAATCCCAAGTTTAGGGAATTCTGATATTTCATACTGTACAGCAAGCTTGTCTGTCCTCCTTTGGTCCAGCAACAGATACTATCTCTTTCTTCTAAGACCGTTCATAGGCAAACATCCTTGAAAAGATAATATAGACAAAAAGCAGTTAAGCTTCTTTCTTGCAAAACATGGAGAAACGCAAGAGCCCCACGGAGAATTGTCTACCAACAGTCTAATCTGTGGATCAATCTTCACATCACTAAAAATGGGGCGTCTGATGTCTCCTGATGTGATACAATAAGAAGTACACAGCACCACCTAGGAGTCATCCTTGCCAAAGAGGAAGTATCTGGATCTCATCAAGTCTAGAGATCTCACTGCTAGCTTGAAAATAATAAAAGAACAGGTAGAGCAAGGGAATAAAAGATCAAGTTGGGGGAGGAGGCGATCAGCCAAATCTAGAATATAGGAAATCGTATGCAATCAATGACCCAGTTCCTTCAACAAATCAGTGGAATTTTTGAAGATGGGAGGAGAAGGACAGACTCAGGAGAGGCACCTGGGTGGCTCAGTTGGTTAAACATCCGACTCTTGATCTCAGCTCGGGTCATGATCTCACGGTTTGTGGGTTCGAGCCCAATGTCAGCCTGCTTGGGATTCTCTCTCTGTACCTCCCCCAGTTGCTCTCTCTCTCTCTCTCAAAAGAAATTAATAAACTTAAAAAGAGAGAGAGAGAGAGAGACTTCAGAAACAATGCGATGTGTGGATCTTGTTTGATCCTAGCCTAAATGAATCAACTGTAGTATAGTTTTTAGAAAATGGAGAAGATATGAGCGTGGATGGGGAATTAAATATTATTAAAACTACATGAAAGAATTATTATTGCTAAGAGTTATGTTTTAAAAAATCCTTGTGTGTAAAGCTAATTACTGAACTATTTGTGGATAAAATGATATGATGTCAGCATTTGCTTTAAATTACCTTACCACCACCATCACCAACAACAAAAGTGGAAAGAGAAAGATGAAACATGACGCTATTAACTGTTAAAGCTGGTGATAGTACATGAAAGTTAATAATACTGTATTCACCTATTTAATTTTGAAATTTTCTGTTGAAAGTTTAAGAAATAAAACTGTGGAAGAATGAAAAAAGCAAAAACAAAAGTGAGAGAAGTGAGTTACAAGCATAAAAGGTGGGGGGGGGGGGGGGAGGCCCTGGCAGAATTGCTTTAACTTAGACTTTAGTGGAACATCTCAGATATTTGGAAGCCTGCCCTTCAATTTTTTGACTTGAAATAACTTCCATTTTTCCTTTTCAATGTGAAATAGTTCATACCTTTTGTCCAATGAGAAGATAGAATTCCTATGGCCAAACAAACAAACAAAAAAACCTTAAGTGAGGAAGAAGAATGGAGGTAGGGAGAAACAGAGGAGCTAAGGGAGAGGGAGAGACTGATACAGATGTATCCCCTTTTCTCGTGGATTTTATAGTCTAACAGAGGAAACATCCATTAATGCAATAGTTACATCTATGAGTGTTTAATTATGATTGGAGGTAAATGCTATGAAGTTATAGAGGATATTTCTATACGAATGAACAGCACAAGAACTTGCGAGGCAAAAACACCCACCCTAAGGAGTAACCCTGATGGTTCTGAGATCTGACGAATAAGCAGACGTTACATAGACGAAAGGGTTAGGGGAAAGCTGTTTAGGACAGTCAAGAGAGGAGGTGTTGACTTAGGATGCAGGGAGGAGAATACATTGAAGGGGGCATCAGAGTATACAAAGGAGGGAGACCCTAGGAGATCCCTGCAGTGGCCCCACCAGAAATACTGGTGGTTTATGCTAGAATAGTGACAATGGAGATAGAGAGAAGTGGACCCATCGGGCAGATATTTAGAGAGTAAAATTAATCCATCTCGGTGATGGATTAGATATGATGATGGGTATGGAAGTTTCATGTTATACTCAGTATTATTTCTGTGGTATATACCCAAAGCACTGACTTTTAGGGGCGGCTGTGCTAGTGCATCACTCGATGGGTTGAGTTGTAGGGTGCCAGGAAAAGGGACTGAATTGGTCCCCAAAAAGGACTGATCCAAGTATTTTACATGAAATCTGGAAGACTATTAGGAGAGAGCTGGGACTGCTGTCTAGCCCACGCACCACACTCACACATATTCACACCCACTGCCGCACTCTGAGGAAAGAGGAATCACTTGAGGTCAGGAGATCTGGCTTGAGTTCTGGCTCTGGCTCTTAGAAGCTGGAAGACATTGGTCTATTCAAGTTTCTGGGTCAGGAACTCAGGTGCTGCCACTGAGGTCTATGGACCATGCGATCCTTGACTCATGTAATGGGCACTGGGCTGGAATCTTGAGAGGAAGAAGCTGGGGGAGGTGGGAGGCATCCAAAGTAGCAGTTTAGATCTGGAAATGATGAGTTCCACAGTAATCCTTGGAGAGCAGGCTGGTCTTTTCTTATGAAATCACACAGTGGCCCTTTTTATTGTACAAATGTAAAGAAAAAACCCTCTATGGAATACTCCCACTTCAGAAGAGGATCTTTGCTTTCACTTTGCATAACCAAGGCCTGGTTCCCACTCCACCCATGAGAGGGAAAGACCCGGGATTGTCTAGCAGGGTAGAGTCTACTGTTTTCTCTAACAATTGTAGATCTGGAGAGAGGGGAGAAGTGTGCTGTGTAACAGCTCCCAGCTCTTACTGCTAGGCTTACTTTCATCCATGAATAACATCCCTTGGAAGGGAAAACAAAATCAAAATACAAGAGGTTCCCCAGTATAGTGTTTATTGCACAAAGCACTGGATTTAAAGACAAAAGACCAAGGGGCACCTGGGTGGCTCAGCTGGCTAGGCGTCAGACTTCAGCTCAGGTCATGATCTCACAGTTGGTGGTTTGGAGCCCCGCGTTGGGCTCTGTGCTGACAGCTCAGACCCTGGAGCCTGCTTCGGATTCTGTGTCTCCCTCTCTCTCTGACCCTCCCCCACTTGTGCTCTGTCTCTCTCTGTCTCTCAAAAATAAATAAAAATGTTAAAAAAAAAAAAAAGACAAAAGACCAAGAGTCAAAACTCTTCACGTCCACTTACTAGCTGTGTGATCATGTACAAATTTCATATTCTCTGCATCTCCCTTTCCTCATCTGTGGAACTATGATAATAAAGTCCCCTCCTCACCAGGTAATTATGGTGATTGAATGCAACACTCTGTGAAGAAACTCAGCATAAATGATTAAAGAGGGGTTGATTGATAGTTGCTTTCTTTCTGCTGAAGAGTATAATTTTTTCAGTCATGTGTCCTTGTTCTACAGGGAGAACCAAAGAAAGGAAACACACTTTAAGTAGGATCATGCGGCATGTGTACTCTGTCTCCAGCCACTTCTGAGTCTTAAAGAACACTAACCAGCCAAACCCAAACATCTCAAAGCCTGGCCCTTCAAGTTGGCATGCTGGAGGACAGCCTGCTGCAACTCTGCTTGGTCAATCAAGGTTCTGGCTTTATGCCACCCTTGTTGGACACACTAGCACAGCCTTGACACATGGATGGTGATGAACAAGCATAACATTTGTCCTGCACTTGTAGGTGCTGGAAACCAAGGTTCATCCCACTGATACACTTGTTGACTGCGAAAGCTTTGCTGAGTCCTAATGAAAGAAGACTTTAACTGCCTCCATTTTCACCCCTCCAAACTTTCTAATTGATTAAATTCTTTCCAGCTTATCTCTTAATGGGCAAAAGACTCGTCAGGCAGGACATCTCTTGATGGGAACAAAACTACCCTCTCAGGCAGTAAGGACTCTCCTGAGCCAGGAAGACCCCATGTGACTGACCCCAAGACAATGATCGACTTGAATTTTACTGCCCACCTGCATGTAGCTTTCTCCCACATTTTTCTTATATAAATCTGGAAGTACTTTTGGCCCCTTGAAGACAGTCTTTGAGACGCTAGTCTGTGGTCTTCCCGATGTTGGCCTTACTGAAATAAATTCCTTTCTTGTTTCACCGCCACTAGTCTCCCTGCCTTTGGCTTTTGTCCATGGTGAGTGGCAGAATCTGATCTTTTGGGGTCCCCAGAGCCGGGTGCTCTGGCAACGCTGAACTTTGGCTACACTAATGAACAATTCTACCTTGCTTATGACTAGGAGTGATCAACTACAGATTCTAAACTGGAACTCTCCTAGATTTGAGTGAAAACATGTTAATCCAGTATTTCTCAAGGTGTGGTCCCTGGGCCACCTGCTCCTGAAACTTCCAGGGGTCTCATTAAAACGGAGGCGATCCCCAGAGCTACTGAATCAGAATCTCTAGGTGTGGGCTCAGGGATCAGCATGTTAACCTTCACCACAGGAGTTTGGATGCTCATTAAAATTTGAGGGCCCGTTAAACAAACCCTTTCAAACTACTAAGGCTTAAAGGGCTATATGTAACAGATAATACTTCAAGCCAGAACAGTGTTTAAGTATACTGAAGTGCTGAATTCCAAAATATTGGTTATAATTTTAAAACGGAGTGCAATCTGAGGGGTGCCTGGGTGGCTCAGTCAGTTAAGTGTCCAACTTCAGCTCAGGTCATGACCTCACAACTCTTGAGTTTGAGCCCCACGTCAGTCTCTGTGCTGACAGCTCAGAGCCTGGAGGCTGCTTCAGATTCTGTGTGTGTCTCTCTCTCTGTCCCTCCCCTGCTCACGCTCAGTCTCTCTCTCTCTCTCTCAAAAATAAATAAACGTTAAAAAAAATGGAGTGAAATATGAAATGTGTAAACTCGTGGCAAAATCTGATTTTTGATATTTTACTACATTAATCAAACACATTGGTTGTACTAAAATGGGCAGGTCTGTCCATAAGGTAATAAAAACGATTTACTAATGGCTTCAATAGAGTGTTACATCAGTCTCTGATAATTAGAAGAAGCACAGTAGATAACCACTTGCCACGTGTAACAAGTGAATGTGAACCTTTCTTTTAGGCTTTTCCTTGACTGCTATGAACTTAGAATTGGATTTAAGTAGGAAAAACACTTGACATTATACTGAGTAGCAGAATCTCCACTTCAAGCTTCATTAAAGAGAATACATGCCATCTCTTCCTCTTCCATATCCCTTAGTTAAGATATAAATTTGGTCAGTGGGGCTGGAGCCAAAGAGGCAGGCTGTGTGGTTAGGACATTGGTTACACACAGGAGAACTGACCGTTGGATTGGAATTGAAGGAATCAGCAGAAATTCATGGTTTTTAACATATACACATAGATGGAGAGATGAATGGATGGATGGATAGATAGATAGATGGATAGATATGGATGTGTATATGTGTGAGTGTGTCATATTTCCTAGTCTGCTGAGAAGACCTAAAAGCCATGACATTCCAGTACTAATGATCACCATGGTCATGGTTTCTAAATTACATTCTCCACTAAAAGAAACCAGGACACTTTAAAGAAATGACTGATTTCAGGGCTGCTGCAGGGAAATAGCAGATGAGCCTAGAATGTGGTGTTGTGCCAGAAAGTAAAGAAGTGCTCAGAGAATGTTGGGGCGTGTCAAAAGGACATAGGAGCCAGCCTGAGGCGCTAATAAGGAGAGCAACAGGTAATAACACACTGAATAAAACAGAAATCCATGAGTCCGTGCAGATAAAAATTAATTTATAAATAAGTGAAAGGAAATGAATTATAAGGATTCTAAATAATAAATATAGAGGGAATATTGGAATTAGAAAATCACCACTTGGAAACTATCATGGCACTAATTTATTTAATTCTGAAATCACCAGTGGGTGCTAAGACTAATGAGTGAAAATTTGATGAAAACATAATATTTAGACAATCCCAAAGGATCTGCCCACAAAACACTTATTCATTGCTTTTTAATAAATGAGTAATAGTTATTCATTTTATAATAAAATAACCAGGAAGATAACCAAGGGACAAAAGGGAGCACCAACAGTAATGGGACAAATAAACACTATGTGCCTCCTGATATTATACACTGAGAGGAACACACATCACTTCGGTAGTATTCCTGCCAGAAATGTATAATCTGAATCCAATCATAAGGAGACACCAAAAAGAAAAAAAAATGAGAAACATTTCACAGAGTAAATTTTTAAAACTGTCAATGTCACAAAAGATAAGGAAAGACAGGAAAGACTAGGGAACTGTTCTAGATTGAGGGAAACTAAAAGAAATGACAACTAAATATGACACATGATCCTAGATTGGATCCTGGACTATTAAGGATATTACTGGGTCACTATTGGGACAGTCAGCAAATTTTGAGTGCGGTCTGTGGGTTAGATGATAGCATTGTTCAACATTAATTTCTTGTGGTTATATAAAAGAGAGCATTTATTTTTAGGAATTATACATTGGAGTATTAAGGGGCAATAACTCAAATGGTTTAGGAAAAATTAGGAATATCCATGAAAGAGGAAATGATAAAGCAAAAGTGGTAAAATGTTAAGGTAGAGGAGGCAAAATTTGTCAATGTCTTGACATGTTCTTTCTCTAAGGCTTGCATATTAAACTGACAAAAGACAGATTAACAGGAGAAAAAGATTTATTCATGTACACATGGGAGCCAGTAAAAGAAGTAGCTGGCTTCTTAAATGGTTTAAGGTAAAGGCCTATAGAGTAAAAGCTTGGTTGGTGAACATAATTCGTTCCAGAAACATGCTTGTAATCCAAAGCACTTGTATATCACAGTGAATTTCCCCATAAGAAATAAGGGGAACTCAGATGATTTGTTCCACAACCCAAAAATATTCATATAAAAATGATTATAGTACTGGAATATAATATGAAATAATAAAGAAAATACAAAATAGAAAGAAAGGTAAATAAATTAACCTGCACTTACCTTGAAAACCATCATGACTGGTGTGAGGGAGACCAGAGAGAGGAGTGTTATTGTGTAGAATGACTTTCACTATCACTACCATACTCACTGCTATCTATTGGCTCAATGGAATTTTGTTCTGCATGGGGGCCATTGTATACATGCATATGGATGTTGACTACAGTACATTATTAATAAACTCTTGTCAGATCACAACCAACACTGCAGATATACAAACAATAATAAGAATATTATGAGCAATTATATGCCAATAAATTGGGCAATCTGGAAGAAATGGACAAATTCCTAGAAATATATAAACTACCAAAATGGAAACAGGCAAAAATAGAAAATTTGAACAGACCATAACCAGTAAAGAAATTTAATTAGTGATTTAAAAAAATCTCCTAAAAAACAAAAGGCCAGGGCTGAATGGCTTTCCAGAGGAATTCTACCAAATATTTAAAGAAGACTTAACACCTATTCTTTTGAAGCTCTTCCAAAAAATAGAAATGGAAGGAAAACTTCCAAACTCATTCTCTGAGGCCAGCATTATGTTGATTCCAAAACCAGACAGAGACCCCCACTAAAAAGGAGAACTCTAGACCAATGTCCCTGATGAACATGGATACAAAAATTCTCAACAAGATACTAGCCAACCAGATCCAACAATACATTAAAAGAATCATTCACCACAATCTAGTGGGATTTATACCTGGGAGGTAGGGCTCGTTCAATATCCACAAATCAATCAATGTGAAACATTAATAAAAGAAAGTGTAAGAATCACATGATCCTCTAAATATATGCAGAGAAAGCATTTGACAAAACAGCATCCTTTCTTAATAAAAACCCTCAAGAAAGTAGGGACAGAAGGATCATATCTCGGGGCCCCCGGGTGGCTCAGTTGGTTAAGTATCCGACTTCAGCTCATGTCATGATCTCACAGCTCCTGGTTTCAAGCTCCACATCTGGCTCTGGGCTGGCAGCTCAGAGCCTGGAGCCTGCTTCATATTCTGAGTCTCCCTCCCTCTGCCCCTCCCTTCTCACGCTCTCTCTCTCAAAAATAAATAAAAACATTAAAAAAAAGACAGAAAGATCATACCTCAAGATCATAAAAGCTATATACGAAAGACCCACCACTAATACCATCCTCAATGGGGAAAAACTGAGAGCTTTCCCCCCAAGGTCAGGAACATGAGGGATGTCCACTCTCACCACTGTTATTTAACATAGTATGGAAGTCCTAGCCTCAGCAATCAGGTAACACAAAGAAATAAAAGGCATCCAAATTGGCAAAGAGGAAGTCAAACTTTCACTCTTTGCAGATGACATGATACTCTATATGGAAAACCCAAAAGATCCCACCAAAAACTGCTAGAACTGATTCATGTATTCAGCAAAGTTGCAGGATATAAAATCAATGCACAGAAATCGGTTGCATTTCTATACACCAATAATGAAGCAGCAGAAAGAGAAATCAAGGAATTAATCCCATTTACAATTGCACCCAAAACCGTAAAATACCTAGGATTAAACCTAACCAAAGAGGTGAAAAATCTATACCCTGAAAACTATAGAAAAGCCTTTGAAAGAAACTGAATAAGACACATAAAAATGGAAAAATATTCCATGCTCATGGATTGGAAGAGCAAATATTGTTAAAATGTCGATACTACCCAAAGCAATCTACACATTCAATGCAATCCCTATCAAAATAACTCCAGCATTCTTCACACAGCTAGAACAAATAATCCTAAAATTTGTATGGAACCAGAAAAGACCCTGAATAGCCGAAGTGGTCTTGAAAAAGAAAACCAAAGCAGGAGGTATCACAATTCCAGACTTTTACCTGTATTACAAAGCTGTAACCATCAAGACAGCATGGTACTGGCACAAAAACAGACACTCAGGTCAATGGAACAGAATAGAGAACCCAGAAATGGACCCACAAACGTATGGCCAACTAATCTTTGACAAAGCAGAAATGAGTATCCAATGGAAGAAAGACGGTCTCTTCAGCAAGTGGTGCTGGGAAAACTGGACAGTGACATGTAGAAGAATGAACCTGGACCACTTTCTTACACCATACACAAAAATAAACTCAAAATGGATTAAAGACCTCAATGTAAGACAGGAAGCCATCAAAATCCTCAAGGAGAAAGCAGGCAAAAACCTCTTTGATCTTGGCCACAGTAACTTCTTACTCAACACGTCTCCAGAGGCAAGGGAAACAAAAGCAAAAATAAACTACTGGGACCTCATCAAAATAAAAAGCTTCTGCACAGCGAAGGAAACAATCAGCAAAACTAAAAGGCAACTGACAGAATGGGAGAAGATATTTGCAAACGATGCGTCAGATAAAGGGTTAGTATCCAAAATCTATAAAGAACTTATCAAACTCAACACCCAAGAAACAAATAATCCAGTGAAGAAATGGGCAAAAGACATGAATAGACACTTCTCCAAGGAGGACATCCAGATGGCCAACTGACACATGAAAAATGCTCCACATCACTCATCATCAGGGAAATAAATACAAATCAAAACCACAATGAGATACCGCCTTACACCTGTCAGAATGTCTCACATTAACAACTCAGGCAACAACAGATGTTGGCAAGGATGCGGAGAAAGGGGATCTCTTTTGCATTGTTGGTGGGAATGCAAGCTGGTGCAGCCACTCTGGAAAACAGTATGGAGGTTCCTCAAAAAACTAAAAATAGAACTACCCTACGACCCAGCAATTGCACTACTAGGCATTTATTCACAGGATACAGGTGTGCTGTTTCAAAGGGACACACGCACCCCCACGTTTATAGCAGCACTATCAACAATAGCCAAAGTATGGAAAGAGCCCAAATGTCCATCGATGGATGAATGGATAAAGAAGATGTGGTGTATATATATATATATATATATATACACATACACACAATGGAGCATTACTCAGCAATCAGAAGAGAATGAAATCTTGCCATTTGCAACTACGTGGATGGAACTGGAGGGTATTATGCTAAGTGAAATTAGTCAGTCAGAGAAAGACAAATATCATATGACTTCACTCATATGAGGACTTTAAGGTAAAAAACAGATGAACATAAGGGAAGGCAAGCAAAAATAATATAAGAACAGGGAGGGGGACAAAACATAAAAGACTCTTAAACATGGAGAACAAACTGGGGGTTACTGGAGGGGGTGTGGGAGGGGGGATGGGCTAAATGGGTAAGGGCCACTAAGGAATCTACTCCTGAAATCATTGTTGCACTGTATGATAAGTAACTTGAATATAAATTTTAAAAGATAAATTAAATAAAGAAAAAAGAAAAGAAAAGAAAAGAAAAGAACTGTCCATTGGTGCATTGCAGTGACAAAAAATACACTAGTGCCAGTTGTGGGCACCTTCCAGCGTTCTGAAAAATCACTGATTTCTACCATGGCCTGAGACGGAGCATCTGAGCATGGGAGACGATCACCCACAGTCCCGCAGTGAGAGAAAGAGAGAGGCAGAGAGAAAAGAACCGTTGGCTCAGTTGTGAGCATGTGACATTAGGCATCACGTGCTACCAGTTTCGCAAGACATTGCTCGCCTATCAAGTTAAAATTTGTTAGAAATGTTTGCTGTCTTCCAGAACACTGGAACACTCACAGAACAAGTTAGTCGCAATCCAAGGCTTTATTGTATACGAAACTTGATAGAAGGAAAGGTGAGAGAAAGACTTTTCTGCGAGGAATAAATAGGTTTCTTTAGGACAAACAAATGGGTGTTTAGAACAATCGAGAGATAAGAAAGTGATAGTGTTTGTCAATATAGGTATGAATGGTTTTTCTGTCTCCCTCAGGGACACAAAACTCCTGGGTGAAGGAATTTGGGTTAGACTTTATTTATGTTTTCCCTTCTGGGAGTAGATCTTCCCAAAAGAAGGAATTTATTTTACAGAAATTGCCGCTTTTAGTTAGATCAGGAAAGCTCCAAAAACGCTTCTTTCTGCATCTCTTTATTCTCAAATCATCTTGATACCAACTCTGAGGTTCTGAGTGGTTACCTACATTAACAATTGGGAAACCTCTTTTTTTTTTTTTTTTTAGAGAGAGAGAAAGCATGCACAAGCAGGGCAGAGAGAGAGAGAGAAAGAATCTTAAGCAGTCTCCACACACAATGTGGAGCCTGCTGAGGGGCTTGATCTCACAACCCTGGGATCACAATGTGAGCCAAAATCAAGATTCGGACTCTCCACCAACTAAGCCACCCAGGTGTCCCACACACACATCTTGCTTTATTCAAGTGCCAACCCTGAAGGGAAGATTAAATATAAAAGGAAAGATTTTTTTTTAATTTTTATTTATTTATTTATTTATTTATTTATTTTTAATATATGAAATTTATTGTCAAATTGGTTTCCATACAACACCCAGTGCTCATCCCAAAAGATGCCCTCTTCAATGCCCATCACCTACCCTCCTCTCCCTCCCACCCCCCATCAACCCTCAGTTTGTTCTCAGTTTTTAAGAGTCTCTTATACTTTGACTCTCTCCCACTCTAACCTCTTTGTTTTTTTCATAAAAGGAAAGATTTAATTTCCATAAATAAGTGAGTAGTAAATGTCTACCCTTGAGGAAGAGAGCCCTGTAAGGAACATTAGTAACTCAATCCAGGAGGAACAAGGTATTGTCCAGGATGCTCAGAGCTCTTCAGGAAGAAATGCAGCCCCACCTGTCAGACAACAGATCTCAGGCTGAGTGTAGGATAACCCCTTAGCTGAAGCCTCTGCTGACAGCTTCCTGGTATATAACCCTTTGCAAAGATGACCTGGGTCCACAGTTTGATTCTCTTGCCCAAATTCCCTTCTTAGAAACTTACATAATATACAGATCTTCACGTTAAAATAACAGGTCCTTGCTTTTTTTACTTTGCGGAATGCAAGTCCCGATATTTTCCACTAATAACAATAATAATACAAGCAATTCACATGTATTAAATACTTACTCTGCGTCAGGCCCTCTGCTAAATATGTTACATGCATTGTTTTATTTAATCATGCCCATTTCCCTGTGAAATAAGGACTATCATTATTCTCTTCCTTTTACAGAAGAGGAAACCAGATGCTCTGAGTGATTAAACTCTCCAGGATCACAAAGCTGTTAAGTGGCTGCATCTGGGTTTGAACCCAGACTTTCCAATATCAAAGCAGATACAATTAACCATGATATAAGATGCTGTGCTATGCCTCAACATTCTCGGGTTCCCTCTAGACTCCAGTTTGTAGTAATAACTCAGGGTCAAAATTCTGTGACATATATACCATCTCAGTTAAGAGAAATCCTGAGGTGCCCAGATGGAAGTCATCTCAACACAAACCCAAGAAAGAGGGGAAGTGCTCTGCAAATAAGAGCTACCTTAGGTCAAAGCCGATTCCCATACTGCCAATGCCTTTGGTTGCTTCATTGCCGTGGCAAACTGGTAAGTGTTAGCTATCTTTAGTTCGCATTGGTTAAAGGGCTGACAGAAGAGGTTGTTTATAAAAGATACTGAAGAATACCCATCTCCAATTTTAATTAATTTTCCTTTATATTCTTAATTAGAGACTCTTGACTCAACATCCTTATTTCCTCACCTGAGTATTACATATGGCAAATAGCTACTCCTGAACGGTATCTACTAAAATAAAATGGGAGTATCAAGGGCCAGGACCCAACTAGAAGAAAATCATGATCCCCAACTCCTAGTTCAGTCCTAGGAGTTCTCAAACTTCTTTTCTGCTTCCATACACAATGGATGATAGTAAAAGTGTGACACACGTCCTTATACGTTTTCTGGAGGAATGCTACCCATTTCTCTTTCATTCAAGAAAGGATATCAGAATCATGTGAACTCAAGTGACATCATTACAGGGATGCCATTAACTCTAATTTATGAAGAAGAACACCTTTTGTAAACTTCTATGTGTTAACTATCATCAAGAGTAAGTCACAAGAAGCTAGGGAAATGATATATGTTATTTGTATATATTCTAGATTAAATTTATTGCTTCCTATTAAGCGCTATTGTATTTTTCCCTCTTCTTTTTCATTACTTCATTTTACCTAGATCACCATCATAGCTGATTTGGGGGAAGCATAGTAGAAGCATGAAGTCTATTAGAAATTTCTTCTGCCCAAGAATTCATACTTATCAAGTCTGGATCTCTTCATTGTCAGCTGGGAGACAGGGATGGTGAGGACTGAGATATAGAAAGCAAGGCTAAGAATCTCTCTCATTCTCTCTCTCTCTCTCTCTCTATCTCACACACACACACACACACACAGATTTATTGAAGTATAATTGACAAATAAAAATGATATGTATTTAATCAGGGGTGCCTGAGTGGCTCAGTCAGTTATGTGTCCAATCTTGATTTCTGTTCAGGTCATGATCTCATAGTTCATGACATCAGACCTGCATCAGGCTCTGTTCTGACAGGGTGGATCCTGCTTGGGATTCTCTCTCTCCCTCTCTATGCCCCTTCCCTGCTCACACATGCACTCTTTCTCTCTCCGAAAATAAACATTTTTAAAAAATTGTATGTATTTAAGGTGTACCACTTGATGTTTTGATATACATATACCTTGTGAAATGATCACTGCAATCAAGATAAATAACATATCCATCACTTCACATAGTTACTATTTCCTGTTTCCCTTTTTCGTGTGTGTGCTGAGAGCACTTAAGGTCCATGCTCTTAGCAAGTTTCAAGCATACAATACAAGGTTGTTAACTGTCACTTTGCAGTATGTTAGTTCTCCAAAACTCATTCATCTAGCATAAGTGGAACTTTGTACCCCTTGACCAACATCTTCCCATTCCCCATCCTCCACCCCCAGCTTCTGCCAACCACCATTCTACACACTGCTTCTGTGAGTTTGACTATTTCAGTTTCCTCATATAAGTGAGATCATGCAGTATTTGTCTTTCTATGTCATCCCCACATACAGGACTTCTCTGGTTGTAGACCATTATCATCTAGGCCTTGGTGGCCTGACTTTGGTCACATTTGTCTCAAAGGTGACAGGTTACAGATCAAGGTCCAAAAGGATCAGAGGATGGGTTCTTCAGCCCAGGTGGCAGCCACTAATTGTGTTGTCTTATATTTGGATTCTACCCTTATATTCCCAGACTTCAGAGAGCTGCGCAGGTTGATGTCACAGGTACTCCAAGCTCTGTCCTTGGTCTGCCTGTGTGACATAGGCTCTGAATACTTCATTATTAAATGATGATGATGTTGATGATGACAAATTTGAGTACATCATGTCATAGCTATTGGTAATGTTTAATCATTGCCACAAATATATGAAGTAATTTTTATTATTTCTATTTTCCAGATGAGAAAATTGAGGTTTGAAGTGTTTAAATAACTCATCTAAAGTCAAACAGAGACTTTATTCATTTATTTATTTATTTATTTAAATTCAAGTTAGTTGACATACGGTGTAGTATGGGTTTCAGGAGTAGAACCCAGTGATTCATCACTTACATATAACATTCAGTGCTCATCCCAACAAGCTCCCTCCTTAATGCCCTGCACCCATCTAACCCATGCCCCCATCTTCCTCCCCTCCAGCAACCCTCAGTTTGTTCTCTGTATTTAAGAGTCTCTTTATGGTTTGCCTCCCCCTCTGGTTTTGTCTTATTTTTCCTTCCTTACACTATGGTCATCTGTTGTGTTTCTTGAATTCCACATATGAGTGAAATCATATGATATTTGTCTTTCTCTGTCTGACTTATTTCACTTAGCATGACACCCTCCTGTTCTATCCACATTTTGCAAATGGCAAGATTTCATTCTTTTTTTATTGCCAAGTAGTATTCCCTTGTATCTATATACAACCTCATCTTTATCCATTCATCAGTTGATGGACATTTGGGCTCTTTCCATAATTTGACTATTGTTGATAACACTGTTATAAACATTGGGGTGCATGTGCTCCTTCAAATCAGCATTTTTATATCTTTTGGATAAATACCTAGTAGTGCAGTTGCTGGGTCATAGGGTAGTTATATTTTTAATTTTTTGAGGAAGCTCCATACTGTTTTCCAGAGTGGCTGCACCAGTTTGCATTCCCACAACAGTGCAAAAAAGTTCCTCTTTCTCCACATCCTTGCTAACATCTGTCGTTGCCTGAGTTGTTAATTTTAGCCATTCTGACAGGTGTGGGGTGGTATCTCATTGTGGTTCTGATTTGTATTTCCCTGATGATGAATGATGAGTATTTTTTCATGTGTCTGTTAACCATCTGGGTGTCTCCTTTGGAAAAGTGTCTATTTATGTATTCCTTCCATTATTCACTGGATTATTTGCTTTTTGGGTGTTGAGTTTGATCATTTCTTTACAGATTTTGGATACTAACCCTTTATCTGATATGTCATTTGCAAGTATCTTCTCCCATTCTGTTGGTTGCCTTTTAGTTTTGCTGATTGTTTCCTTCACTGTGCAGAAGCTTTTTATTTTGATGAGGTCCCAGTAGTTCATCTTTGCTTTTGTTTCCCTTGCCTCGAGAGACATGTCTAGTGAGAAGTTGCTGTGGCCGAGGTCAAAGAGGTTGTTGCCTGTTTTGTCCTCTAGAATTTTTGTGGTTTCCTATCACATGTTTAGGTCTTTCATCCTAAAGACCTTTCATCCATTTTGAGTTTATTTTTGTTTATGGTGTAAGAACATGGACCAGTTTCATTCTTCTGCTTGTCACTGTTCAGTTTTCCCAGCACCACTTGCTGAAGAGACAGTCTTTATTCCATTGGATATTCTTTCTTGTTTTGTCAAAGATTAGTTGGCCATATATTTGTGGGTCCATTTCTGGGTTCTCTATTCTGCTCCACTTATCTATTTGCCTGTTTTGTGCCAGTACCGTACCGTCTTGATGATTACAGGTTTATAATACAGCCTGAAGTCCAGAATTGTGATGCCTCCAGCTTTGGTTTTCTTTTTCAAGATTGCTTTGGCTATTCAGGGTCCTTTCTGGTTCCATACAAATTTTAGGATTGTTTGTTCTAGCTCTGTGAAGAATGCTGGTGTTATTTTGATAGGGATTGCATTGAGTATGTAGATTGTTTTGGGTAGTATCGACATTTTATACTACAGTCTATACATTTTATAGACATTTTAACAATATTTGTTCTTCCAATCCATGAGCATGGAATGTTTTTCCATTTCTTTGTAACACACACATGATTTGAACCCAAATCTCATTGACTCCCAAGCAGTGCTTTTCACCCTGACTTGATTTTGACTGGGTTGATTTTGCCCTTTCAATATCCTTCCCCTAAACCTAGACCCTGGCAGCAGCTCTGGTTTTCCTGCCACAGTCCTCCAATATTCCATCATCCTTGACAGGCAGAAACACAAAGATGGTCAGTCTTGACGCCATTTTCTAAAAGGGCCTCAGTCTCTCCACAAGTCTCTTGAGTCCTCCAAGCATGCCTATGTTGCAAACGGGCTTCCTGGAAAAGCAGACCGTGGGATGGAGGTCAGCATCCTGAAGTTTGTCAGGAAGTACTCTTAGGGAGCAGGATTGAGCAGAGACGGCTGGGCTGGCATGCAGCCCCCATCAAGTCTCAGCCAATCGAAGGGGCGTTCTGGTGCTGGGATGGCTGTTGAGCACAGGGCCACCGGCCTTTCCTGCCCGCATTACTCAGGCTTTGGATATGCGCTGCCCTAGGAAGGCACGGAACATTGAGCACAGCAGATCTCTTTGGCTGAGATAGTTCCTGAGGGAGGCTGACAGCTGAGGATTGTGCGGGCAGCACTCCCAGTAGCAGGGAAGATTAAGGGGGTATTTCCAAGGGAGCTTTGTAGATGACACCTCCTCCAACACACACACACACACACACACACACACACACACATCCACGATACTCACAAATGCCTTTGGAATTTTGTCTTTCAGAGGAAGGACAAAGAGAGGCTCCAAGATGCTGGTTATGACCCGAAAAGAGAAAATTGGGCTGCTGAACAGATCCAGCCAAGTTGCACTACTCGTGTCGCCCAGTTTTCAGCTGCTTACAAGTGAGAGGACTTCTCCCTTGTTTCCTAATGACTCTTTCAAAATTTGCCTTCTGGAGCTCTGACTCACCACACATCTGAAAGCTTATTTAAGTGTTCCCAAGCTTCCCGTTCGAATATAGGGAGTCTACTGGGAGAATACAAATAACTCTAGGACCCCCTGGCCTTCAGTTAGCCCCTTCTCCTCCCTTCTCGAGACTTCTGCCATCTTGGACCTCACAGACTATGTGATGTGAAAGGAGTGGAGATTTTTCTCTACAGTGCTAGATGCCATGACTGGTACATAGTGGGTGCTCAGTACAGGTCAGCTGCCCAAATGATGTGTTCTAGCTGGGGATTTAAACACCTCTTCTATTTTGGGATGAGCACTGGGTGTTGTATGGAAACCAATTTGACAATCAATTTCATATATTAAAAAAATAAAAAATAAAATAAAACAAAACAAAATAAAATAAAAACCACACACACACACACACACACACACACACACACACAAAACACCTCTTCTAATCCTTGCAACAATCCACCACTCAGTCCCTCAGTCTTTGTGCTGAATGGTTGCCACTGTCTGCCCAGTGCAGATTCATTTTCCAGGCTCGGACTTGGTACCAAAAGGATTGAAATTACTTCCCAGGTGTCCCTCTACCTAGGTATCCAAACACATAAGCTAGCTGGTAATTAATTTAGTTAAATCCTTGAGGCCTAAAAAAAATTAAAAAAAATAAAAACCGAGCTCACACATAGCATTCCAAAGAGAATTCAGTACTTCCCAACGAAGTCAAAAATACGGTTGGCTCACATACAACACGCAGAAAAGTCAATCACAGTTTCCCCTTAGTGAAGGCAAACTAAGCAAAAAAGCTACCTATCTCTAGAGGTAGATGCAATGATTTTTGCTAACACTGTATTTTGGAAAGATAATATCCTTACAAGATTCTTAAATGTCTTTTTGTAAGAAATAAAATCATTCTGTGTTAAGACTCAGAACCCTCTCTGTATCAATTCACAAAAATCTCTAATATTCTTTCCCTTTCTTCTATTTAAATGACAAGACTCTTGGCCCTTTTGCTTCCATCAATTTTTGTTTTTTGGCCTTCTCCTTGCTGTCAAGAGGCTGATGTGACTGAAAAGATGTGTCCTGTTCTTGGCTCTGCCAGCAGATGGGCTGTATAGGTGACTTGACAAGTTTCTTTGGGTGGGGGAGACAGAAGTGACATATTAGGTGGCCAAGGAATGGGAAAATTTAGGTTATGGGTTAGAAAAACTTGAAAATGTATACTGTAAGTTTTAAAAGCACCATCAGGTTTTTTTTTTTTAAGTTTATTTATTTTTGAGAGAGAGAGAAACAGAGAGCAAGCAAGGGAGAGGCAGAGAGAGAGGGAGACAGAATCTGAGGCAGGGTCCACGCTCTGACCTGTCAGCACCAGAGCCCAATGCGTTACTCGAAACCACGAACAGAAGATCATGACCTGAGCCCAAGGTGGATGCTTAACCGACTGAACCACCCAGGTGCCCCAAGCACTGTAAGTTTTAAAGCACTAAAGTTATTCCTCATAACTGAAGTTACGTGCAAATAACTTTAAAACAAAATAAGCGTCCAACTGCATTAGGTTTTATGAAAAGTTATTTCATTTGGGACAAAATATATACATCAGATATCTCAATTTCCATCCAACTTTCTTCTTCAAATTTATAGGTCTCATTCACAACTTAGGGTTAATTGTAATGTGTCTGAGGATTTGAATGTTTGACATGATAAAAAGAATCTTTATGGTCATAAATACAGTAGGCCTTTGCTTGTTTCTCTTTTTAAAAGAGCAGGACAAAAATTAAGAAAGAAAAATATCTGGGATCTTACTGATTCTTCAGAGTTTTTGCCTTCTTAACATGTCTGTAATCATAAAACAAAACAGTTTGGCAATTACCTCTGCGTTCCACACAGAGCTTCAGGGTGGCCCGTAAGCCTCACAAAAGCCATTTGACTGGCCCTGTCTTCTTTGTGCTTAATGTGATGGCTGGCCCAGAGCAGGTCCCCAGTAACTGTTTAATAGGTAATGGAATAGAGCTGTTGCCTCATGGCAGGAAATAATCTCTCATGACCTGATGATGTAAAGGTAAAGAACATTGGCAGGAGATGCACACATCCATGAAGAATGTTGGAAGAGGAGAGAAAGGGAGGGAGGGAAGTACACAGATTGTCTACCAGTTAACACCTTTGATCCTTCTGATGATGTTAAGTCTGAAAACGTTCTGTTGTGCACTTTAAAAAGTAATCTGCATCCATTAATACTTTTAGGTAATAAGCATTTATTTTATGCCTAACATGTTCCAGGCACTGTTCTAGGCAGTGAAAAAATACAGCCATGGACAAATTCCCCACTGTCATGGAGTTATACTTCAGTGGAACCTGTATCACCAACCTGAAAGGCCAATAGTGATAACCCCATTTTTATGAGTAGGGAAATGACACAGGTTTTCTTCCATACTATGCCTGACATGCCTGAACTGTCCAGTGTTATCAAGTGGCACCGTTTCTGTATATTAGCATCCAAATGTATTTAAAGGCAGCTTTATAGACAAACCCAATCACTTTACACTGTATAACCAGCAACTGATACTCTAATTCAAGCAAGTTTTTACCACCAGGAAAATGGTCTATTTGAAAAATACATACATACACATACACATATAAATACATACACATACACACATATATACACATATATACACAAATATAATCTAATGTTTGCATTAATGTAGGCTTAGCACTATGAAGAGAATATTAATATGCCCCCAATTTTGCATGGTGTTTTGAACTATTTTTACATACTTTAAGTAGACTTCAAACTTGATTAATAATCAAGGTTGCTTTTCTATGAACTCCATCCTTTCCCTTAAACAGAAGTATTTCCATGGGCTTATTTGACTTTTAACAAAGTGAAAGTTTACTGGAAATATGGCAAGAGTTACATGCTAAAGCAAAACATTTGGAAAATTTAAAATTAAACAAATATATAAATGAGTGTTCAACTTTTACAGAATGAGGCAATACGCAAGGAAACGTTTTAAAAAAGAAACCAAATTCAGTCCTCTTGAAAGATACTATAGACCTAATGATTAGACAGCAATTAGATATTAAGAACCACTTGATCCTAAATCCTTCAAAGGATTGTACAAATTGGACCTATTGAACAGTTTGAGCATTTAAATTTTATGCTGAATCCAACAGCTGAATTTAAATAATTTAGTAGAATTCTTTAACGTTTTAATTTTATCCACCAGAATGAAACACATTGGATTCTACTATCTTTCGGTTTCATCAAACACTGAGTGTGGTGGGAAGAAAACCTGATCAAGGAGACTCAGGAGGCCTGGGTTTGGGTCTCATCACTGTGTATGACCTTAGACAGAAGTGTCAGATTTAAGCACTTGGAGTATCAGTTTTATCTTTCCATCTCAACAGACCTTTTTAAAGATGGAATTAGGGGTGCCTGGGTGGCTCACTCAGTTAAACATCCAACTCTTGATTTCTGCTCAGGTCATGATCTCAAGCTCCATGGGATCAAGCCCTGTGTCAGGCTCTGCTCTTACAGCACGGAGACTGCTTGGGATTCTCTCTCTCCCTCTCGCTGACCTTTCCCCGCTCCTTCCTGTGCACACTCTCTCTCAATATAAATTTAAAAACTTAAAAAAAAAAAAAAAGATGGAGTAAAGGTAGGTGAAACTGCTCTGAAAACTGTAAGAAGGCATCTCATCGCATCCAACTTACTACTACTATGACTCTGCTGTTCTCCCAGCATTGGAGAGAGAACACTAATCACAGGTCTCTCCAACTCCGGGCTGAGGGGGTCACACCCCAGCAGCTACAACTATCCCGTATCAGGCCAGACCACACTGATCCTCTCCTCAGTTGCACAAAGACGTCTAGGTGTTCTTCTGTGTCTCCAGTCAGTTGTTCTTTTAAACAAAATGAAAACTGGACTCACTGATTTGAGAGAACCAAGATTCTGTATGTAATTCACACTCTATATGCATTTAGTGTAAGCTGCACTACCAAAACCTTCACCAAACCTCCTGATTTGGTACATTCCTAGCAACTCTAGCCACGTAGTTTAGGATTTCCTTAGAAGTTCTGATAATTGATCGATGGATGAATGGATAAAGGAAATGTGGTATATATATACAATGGAGTATTACTCGGCAATCAAAAAGAATGAAATCTTGCCATTTGCAACTACGTGGATGGAACTGGAGGGTATTATGCTAAGTGAAATTAGTCAGAGAAAGACAAAAATCATGACTTCATTCATATGAGGACTTTAAGAGACAAAACAGATGAACATAAGGGAAGGGAAACAAAAATAATATAAAAACAGGGAGGGGGACAAAACAGAAGAGACTCTTAAATATGGAGAACAAACTGAGGGTTGCTGGAGGGGTTGTGGGAGAGGGGATGGGCTAAATGGGTAAGGGGCATTAAGGAATCTACTTCTGAAATCATTGTTGCACTATATGCTAATTTGGATGTAAATTTTTAAAAATAAAAAATAAAGTTAAAAAAAAATGAGTGGGTAGACAAACTGTATTTCCATACAGTGGAACTTTTCAGCAATATAAAGGAATAAACTATTGACTCAAAAAAAAAAAAGTTCTGATAATTGCTGTAACAAATTTGTCCTTATTTCTCTGTTGATCCCTTTTTGACCACAGTATTGAGGTGTTTGGATATAGGGTGATCCTTATCCTTTCCCCACCATGTTTTCTTCCAAAAGAAAAACAAAAAACAACAACAAAAAACCCTGCATTCACTTGCGCGTTCATTAAAATTTTGTGCCTATTTTACCAACCATATCCTTTCCTGCTCACCCAAGTGCCTTTTCTGCCATGGTTTGTTGATATTTCAAAAGCCCAAGCCCTTCTCTTAATAGTCATTCCTTTGTCACTGTTGGCAATTTTGCCAGATTTATCAATTCCATTTCTTCCCCAATGTTTCTCCATGTTTTCCCACAGGAAAACACTAAGTACTTGGGGTACTAGGTACAGCCCCTGTTTTCACCCTTACTCTGCCTCCCCACTTACTCTTTCCCTTTGTCATGTGTCTGTACCTCCAAATCTACTGTCCTCGTAACAGAAATCTTTCATCCTCTTTGAAAAAAGTAGCCTCCACTCTTAAGTACTGAGAACTAAGGATTGATGGGTATGTGGGGGAGAGGGGAAAGTGGGCAATGGGCATTGGGGAGGGCACCTGTTGGGATGAGCACCGGCTGTTGTATGGAAAGCAATTTGACAATAAAGTATATTCAAAAAAGAAAAGAAAAAAGTAGCCTCCTCTGTTTTCATTTTATTTATCCTCCACTTCTTATACATCTCAATGCTGCCATGAAAAACAATTTCCTAGAAATTGGAGCATTAATACTGGTTGTATGATGACTAAGGATTACTATGTGTAATGGTATTGTGGTTTTGCTTTAAAAATGAGACCTTACCATTTGAGATAAGTACTGAAATGTTTATAGGTAAGATATAATCTCTGGGATTTGTTTTGAAAAGATACGAGAAGGGGTGGTGGGGAATGATAGGGCCAGACTGGCCATGCTGTTGGACCTAGCTGAGAGAAGTACATGAAGAGATCACTATACTCTTCTATTTTAATATTCTCTATAATAAAACAGCAGAAAGTTTTTTCCTCTTCACCTGCTATAGTTTGGGCTACTCTCATAAGATCTAACATAATATTTGGATGACTTTTGCCATTTAAATGTTACTACAAAACCCAATGCCCAAAATACAAAATTACTACATCCTATGGTATATATACTAACATTATGTATACCAATATTAAATACCAATAATACAAATTACCATTTATTCTTTACTATGTACTAAGCTACTAGGCATTAACGTGATTTACATAAATTATCTCAATTTATTCTTCACAATATGCCTATCAGGTAGTAATCACTAAAGGCTCAGAGGAGGTTAAGAAACTTGCCCCGTATCATAAGGATGGAAATAAACACTTTAAATAAATGTTCATTACCAGTCCCAAATATGAAGAATATAATTATTCCCACAATAACTCAAACACAATGCTCACATTCATATTGATGTACTTCATTTCCAAATTATCATAAGCTATCAAGTAGACTTGGCCAAAGACAAGGTTGAAATCAATTTACATTTACCTAGTTAATACTTGGTGGACTTAACAAATTTTATTTGCATTCACAATAAAATCAAGTATAACGCTAGCTGACTGTGCAGTCACTGTTTACAACCACAGTTGGAGGGAGGGAGGTAGCAAAGTTTAAAGGCAGCAGGTTTAGCCCCCTTAAAACAATCAATAGCTGTGTGCAACCATGGGAAATCTGGCCCTAAAGATGGTGGTGACCAATCCCCTACATGTTAGGCCACTGAATCCTGAGTAGTTCACATACATACACAAAATTTAGTGATTATATCTTAGATCAGCTTTAAAAAGGTTCATGCAATTGTGGATTTTAATGCAGCACAGTTCCTTAACATTGTCATTACGTCCTTAATGGAACTAATGCATTCCTAAACATATATTTTCACAAATTATTTCTACTGGCTTTAACTAAAAAACTGAAGATATTTTCATCTGGAAAATATCTAAATCCCAGGAAATAAAACTTAAGAATCCCTGTTTAAGGTACAAAATTGTTTTTTCAGTTCGTGCAACCTGCTGGCTTTTTAAAGAGTGTTTCTTTGGCATGAAAGGAAAACATAGGAGACATACAAATCTTTGTTAAGCTGTAAATTAACAAATCAGGGTACACGCTTCCTGAACACAGATCTCACTAAGAATATGTTTACTAAAAAAACAAAAACAAAAACAAAAACAAAAACCCTCAATGGGACCAGAAAAGGCTATAAAACGTTTTTTTAAGAAATTTCAAATCGATTCACTGTGTAACAAATCCAGTAACAAATGTATTTATACAATTTCTTTAAAAGCCAGGTCCTTCTCCTAGCATATGGCAAATTCTTTTATTTACAAAAGTGCACATACAGAATCTCAGGAAATTGAGGTATTAGAAAATTGAGATATATTTATACAGCAGAGGTAGTAATGAAAATCCATAACTAAAAATGAGCTTATTTCTTGGCATTATCAAAACCTTACATTATAACCCCTACATTGTTTACATTTTCTTAAGTAGTAGAAGATAGATTTTGGCACTTTGGTGGTCTTTGTTATCCCTAGGTCTTTTAATTTGACGATCAAACACTGATTGCTCACAAACATATGCTTTGAGCTCTTTCTCCAGCAGTGTTAACAAGCTGTACCAAGCCCAGCACTCCCTTTGGCCAGGTGTTTTCCACCCCCCACTCCTGCCCTTTTGATGAATTAAATGAACTAGATGACCGACTAGAATCAAAGGTAACACACAACGTGGCCAGAGAACACAGCAAAATTAATCTTGTTCTCTCAGAACCAAAAAACACTTGCCTTTCCATCAGCATGAATGATCTTCCAGAATTAAAATTTAACTATAAATATGATATACTTTCATATTCGTTTGACCACTGGTAAAATGAGAAATGCCCAACCTCATTTAGGGATGAAATGACCTCAAATTCATATAAACTGAGAAATTATTAGGCTTAACTATGTAAAGTATCTTAACACTGAAAAGACAGGACAGTCTCATCAAAAGCTCATTTTTGGCACTTGAATTTGTGCATCTCTGCAACTCAGAAGACTTCCAAATAAAAACTGAGAGGGCTCTCAGAAGGGCTACATCACAATGGGGGCAGGGAGAGAGGTGGTGTCAAATACTATATTGATGCAATAGACAGTCAATAGAAACAGTGCAGCTATACTCTTGCTTAGAGATCACTTTTAATCATGACCCTTCCATTTCATAGTTCAATAAATTAGTAGCCTTAAAAGTCCTATTGAAAAAATTCTTTCCTTGGTTACTCCCACTTAAATATTACCTAAAGCTATGCTGTCCAATAGCCACATGCGACTTTAAATTTCAATTAATTAAAATCAAAAATTCACTTCTTCAATCATAGTTGCTTCTCTTCAAGGGCTCACTAGCGACATGTGACTAGTGGCTACCATACTGGAGAGCACAAAGAACATTTTTATTATTGTAAAAAGTGCTATTGGATAGCACTGATCTGAAGAAAGTGCAGTGTGCTATATGCTCATGAGATTTTTCACTCTTTTTGAAAGCTGTTTAAAAGTATCACTATATCTCTGGGCTACAGATGAACAGTGATCTCTGCTCATAGCTGTCACAGGACGGTGTCAACTTTCCGACCATCACTCAGACAATTTATGAGGTACTCAGGAGTTTCATGTAAGTAAGACTCAAGTAAAACATGAACTCAAGATATTTTCACTATCTGACTATAGAACAAAGTGAAGATTGCATGGATGATGAAAGTAATTCAGCACTCGTATTTAAAACAGATCTCTTTCTTCTACTAATATCCATAAATCTTCAAATATAAAAGCATGCATAACTACCATTTAAAGCTTCTCATGAGAATGGGGCAAATAGCCCAGATATTGCTCTATTTTACTTTGGTGTCTTAGCAAGGGGGCGGAGCTGGGGGGGGGGGCATTACTTAAGTACAAACAACAACAACAACAAAATAGTAAATTAAAATAAAAACAGTCTTAGGAATTGCTACCAAACAAGGACAAAAAACCAAGTTTCGGTTTTAGGCATGCAAAAATGCTCTCATTTGTATTGATATCTGATATCTGAGTGGACTAACTTTGAATACTTTTAGGAAAATCAAGTTCATGTTATTTTCAAATTTACTTTGTCAGAACACAAAGTAGATAATAATTATATATCACTTCTTCCAAATAATTCTTGTATGGGAGGCATGAAGTGGGGAGCTGAATAGATTGCTTTTTTTTTTTTCTTAGTAGGTAAAAGCAGAACAACTCAATCATAAAATGCACACAGCTGTATCTAAAAGAAAAATGCAAACACAACTTAACCAACTTTATTTGACTGCATCTTATTTAGACAGCTTGCACATTTCAAATCCCATTAAATCTCTCTCTCCAAAAGGATATGGGACAATAGAAGAAAATTATGCAGCAATATCCAGTCATCAAACAGCAGTCCAATATTTTGAAATACACGTGATATTTTATAGATACTCAACTCATATCTGACGTCAATATAATTTATGGTTATGTTTTTACAAACCTGAAAGCCCTGTAACATTATAGCACTCATTTTAGTGATGTCATGGTGCACTGAAAAGTAACTCTGATGCACTACCAATTTGCTTTTATCTATGCTCCTGGAAAGTGATGAACTTCATGATTTTTAGACACCATAATAAATATACACATCCAGTCTTATACATGTCAGCCAATACCATAACACAGGGCAAGGTAAAGTTAAAACATGTGACAAACAAACTCCTTTACACAGATTTGTCAAGCAAGTAGGGAGGGTAATTGACTCAGTAAGTAGGGAGGGTAAAAAAACCAATTTTTTAATAATTTTACTTTTTTAATTTTGTTGGCTTCAACTTCAAAAACTACTGTCTGGTTTCTGATCTGTGGACTCCCCTAGAATAGTTTCATCCTAATGTAAGGGAAATTACAATCAGTCCACACATCAAAAAATGGTAGCATACCCGTTAGCTTCTTCAATACTAACATATATAGCTTCATGGTAGCATGTATAAAATGTTCAGCAGTACGAACTGCCAAACCAGTGTCAGTGGATAGTACAGTCAGTCTTTAAGAGGCAGCACCCCGTTAAAAGAAAGTTGCACCAATCTTGCTCAGTTTTAGCCAAGTGAACTCACGCTATCAATTTTAAATGAGATTGTTTTAAGATTATATAAGAAAGATGAAAGCCCAATATCAAAAAGTAAATGAATGTTTGATGCTGCTTCAACTGGAATGGAGACGTAGTTTTGATGCTGGGTTATCATGCTAGACATTAAAATTTTAGTCTACTTAAGTAAACAATTATTGTATACCCAATTAAAGACATAAGGTAGACATTTCTGTTCAACATACACCAGGTTGAACAATACGGCAACCATCTGACTTTTTAGCCACATGGTTAAGGTCACGTTTACAAACACCCAGTCAGTTCAGCGAAACCTGGTCAATTCTGGGAGAAAAGGTCAGTAGAGATGGTTTCATTGACAACCCACCAAAACATAATGGCTGAAATGAAAATCTAGCATGTATCTATCTACTTTAGAACTGTCCCCATTAGGGAGTCAAGCAAATGTATGTTCATCAGCAATCATTACTAATGAATCAGCAAGTCAAATATAAAGTGGTGAGATAAAATTTGATAACCCTTTTAGTTCAGTTCCCTCCATATCAACAGATATGGCATCACTATGATTGGCATTCCTCTAAATGCTAGAGCCCAAATGACATTTGATCAAAGACATACTCAAAACAGTCAGCTGGAAAGCTGAGTATTGAGTGATCGTTATATTTTAACGCCATCAGTACTCTACCCATTAAACTTTCAAGAACAATATAAAATGAAAGAAAAAGTTGACTTTAAAAATGAGGAACTATAAATGATCCCACCAGCAGGAAGATTTTATTTTCACCAAATCTGTGTATCTTTATTTTTAAAATACTTGTTACCATGTTCACTTTCAAGACACTGCACTGAGCAAGGAGCAGCTTTCCTTTAAAAAAAAAAAAAAAAAAAAAAAAAGGCAACAAACTTTCCTGAAAGGGGGCTTTTACCAACTGTTAATGGAGGTAGGGTTTTTAAAAATACAGTAATTATAGCCATAAAATAAAATTCAAACCAAATCCTAGAACAGAAGTAAAGCATATCCAAATTAAAGAAAAAACAACATAGATTCCTACAAAACATTTTTCACAGAGAATCAATCTTTTTTTTTTTTTATGGGTACCTAGGTTTTCCAGTTAAATTATCCATCACAGGTTTCCTGACTCAGTTGAAAGCAATTAACTTATAAATTTGTTACACTGCACAGATTGACCAAAATACAATGTAACTGAACATGGTGATAACTATTAAGAAAACCCATAAAACTCACTCCAAAAAAATACTCCAATTTTCCCTTTTGTTTTTCTGGAAACTAAGCAAAGCTTCCCCAAGAATTTGCTTAAGTAAGTGAAAAGAAAATAAAATCAGTTTAAAATGGATACAATGAACCTTCAAATTTATTTCCAAGACCAAGAACCAAAAGTGAAACATTTTAAGAAATGGAAGCAATGTGAATCCAAATCAAGTGGGAAAAAAGTTCCAGCTACTTTGTAAAAGCTGTTCTTCACAGCTTAGCAATAATTTTGATTAAATAAAATCATACCGATTTACATTAATTTTCTATTCTTTTCCAAAAATTCCCTCACTCTCAAAAAAAAAAAAAAAAGTGCATCCAAAACCCAGCAATTCCCGGCTCCATCAACTTTTCTCATCCCTTTTGAGTCATTTCTCAAAGATTTTCCAAGTAGATTCAACTTCTTACTGTAAGGAAAGAAGGGACTTTACAGTAAACCACTCTGTCACTCACCTGGAAAAAAGTATCCAAATTATAAAAATCTGAAATAATTTATTATCAAATTTAGAATTTAAATAAAAACAAAAGTTTGCTTGCAAAGGCCTGAAAGAAAAGGAAAAGAGAGCATGCATTCAAAAACTAGAGATGAAGACAAATATACTTATCTACACAGGCACTGGCAGACGCAATTTAATTGTTATCTTTACTCATTGTAAGACACACCCAACCCTACATAACATTTTTTTTCATTCACTAATCACTGAGGTACCAATATCCAAGAATGGAAAATTTAATATTGAAAAAATAAAACCTAAAATTGAAGCTTTTCCCCCACCCCCTTCAGAAAACTATGGCAGGTTTCATGTGAAATGTTAGTATACTTAGAGATTTTTACAATCTACATTGGCTTTTTTAGGAACAAAAATCATGTTCCACTTACTGGTTCTGTGACAAAATGATCACTGTGTAAATAACATTGTCAGCAGACTTTGCAAATGAACAAACAAATCTTGGCTATCAACTGGCACATCTTGCTGGTACCAAAAGAACTCTTTAAGTTTAAAACAATCTCTTTTAATTCAGAACAAATGCGCCATGCCAAAGTGCAACAAATATTGTGCGACACTCAATGAGACACTGACAGGTAAGAGCTGCATGGAAATTACTAAATCCACCTGCAAAGCAATTCTGTACAAATTGCATTGCATGCAAAGGTCGATTCTGCGTGGTTGGAAAGTTGTTCCTTGGTATCAGTTTCTCAACGCAGCCACAATTTAAGTCGCAGTGCATCAACTCCATTTAAATAGTATCTGAACAGCCTCTTATCTCGAACAAAACCAAGATTTTCATAAAGTTTCAAAGCAGACTTATTCGTTATTTCTGTTTCCAAAACAACCTTCAAAAAAAATATGAGAAAACTAAGTTATAATTTTATATATTTGAAATTAGCTTATAATTTTAAGTCGACAAATCACAAAGTAAACATCAAATATTTAAGAGAAACATTCCATATCGGTTTTAAGATTGATGGTGAAAACAACAAATGTTAATGATGTAAAGAAAGAACCCAGAAAATGGTCATCGTAATAGTAATTTTCTCTTGGGGCAAGAGGAGGTAGGAATGTGGACATTTTCTGTTCTATTGATTTTTGTGATGTTTGGAATTTTTAGCAATGAGAATATACATTTTATACTAAACCAAAGATGAATTATTTCCCCGTGGAGAAAAGTAGTGTGACAAAAAGATGAAGAAAAGAAAAAAAATCAACAATACAAACTTTAAGAAAATACAATTTGACCTCCAACTCCTTACTCCTATATTTTCATTAATGTGTCGTCATTTATCCTGACAACAACTACCCTATTTGTCTAGAATCTAGACCAGAATCTGCAAATTACGGCCCTGGCGCCAAATGTGTCTATTGCTTGTTTCTGTCAATAAAGCTTTATTGGAACACAACCATGGCCATTTGTTTACATGATGTCCATGACTCCTTTTTCAACACAAGGCAGAGTTGAACAGTTGCAACAGAGATCTATAGTCTGCAAAGTCTATAATATTTACCCATTAGGCTCTTTGCAGAGAAAGTTTGCCAATCCTAGACCAAAGATACCCAAACATTAGTTAACTGGATTGCAGACACCCTCCTCTGGAGTTTCTGAGTAGATTTGGGGTGGGGCCCAAGAATTTATATTTAAAAAAAATTGCCAATTGATGCTGATGATGCTAGTTGGAAAACAACAGTCTGAAACCATTGACTATACATTATAGACATCAACACCGAACAGAAGAACACATAAAATATTAACTTCTGAGTTGTTTTTAGTATTACTGAACAATGGCCCTGACAATGAAGAACTGACACTTTTTGAACATTGTGTGATTTTCTTTTATTATTATTATTAATTTATTTCTACCTTCCTCTACCCAAACATCCTCTATCCCATCCTCCTACCTTTTATATACACAGCTCTATTTGCCTTTCTATTGATTCTCAACCTACCTCATTGAGAATTGTCAACAAAGTGAGCCACAGTTACTGTTGGGATGTCATAACCCTCAGGTGTTTGAAATGAGGGCAAAGTATTTGAAAAAGGGCAAAGTATAACTAAACAAGGGTCCAAGTGAAGCCTATGAGTCACTTTCTATCACAAGCTACCAAAACATTTGACAACTATTCAAGTAGATGTAAATAATAGAGAAGAAAATGTACTTCATCATATCCAAAACTGAACTCATGATCAACTCCTCCTCAATTCCACATATCAGTAACAATGCCTCAAACCTGAAAACCTAGGAGTCACTATTGAGCTTCTTTCCTCTCTACCCACCACCCCCCCCATATACATCCAACCACTATTTCTCTTCTCTCTTAAATTTCTCAAATAACCTCTTTTCCTTCTATCCCTACTCATACCACTGTAGTCCAAGCTGGCATCAACTTTCACTGTAATTACAAGATACTCCTAACTCAAAAAGTCTCCCATTTTCTTTAAGTAGAATGATGTTCTTGTTAACCTCTGTTTAGAACCACTTACTGACTCCCTTTTGTCCTCAAGATAAAGTTCACAAATTATAGATAATCTAGGGGCACCTGGATAGCTCAGTCAGTTAAGCATCCGACTCTTGATTTCAGCTCAAGTCATTATCTCATGGTTTGTGAGACAGAGCCCCGCATCAGGCTCCACATTGACAGCCATGATCAGGCATGTCAGTCATTGACAGTCATGATCATGTGAAATTGTGATTTCACAATTCATGAGACTGAACCCACATCAGGCTCTGTGCTGAGCCTGCTTGGGATTCTTTCTCTCCCCCCCTCTCTTTGCGCCTCCCACACTCTTTCTCTTTTTCAAAATAAACTAACTTAAAAAAAAGTTCAAAAAATAAATAAAGATAATCTAAACAAACTTAAAAGGCCCTCAAATTATGGCATCTACCTACCTCACCAACTTTGCTTTAGGTCTACCCCCTGGTTCTCCATGATCAAGACTAAACTTTCAGTTTCTGGAACCCACCTTGATCTTTCCCACCTTAGATCTTTCACATAAATTGTTTTCTGTCTGGAGGGATGCTCTTCCTGTCCTCTTTGCTTTTGGCCTTAGCTTGTTACTTCCAGACTGGAAGGATTATCCTTTTCTTTTTATACTACCCCGCTGACCTCATTCAACATTTGATGAACATGTCATCTCTCCTAGCTGGTGAGCCCAACAAGGGCAGGATCATGTATACCTCCTTCACAGCCATTTCCTGTATACCTAACACTGCCTGACAAATAGAAGGCTCTCAGATATGTTAATTATATGCATCCTTAGCACCTTTCATTATATTACACACATTACTTAAATATTAAACAAAAGTATCATTAAACTTTTAAATGACCAAAGGACTTAAAGAGAAAGCATCATCTAAAAGCAACTGAGCAAATCACATGCTAAATCTTAAATTTTAAAAGATCTAAAAACAGGTAATTAATAATTCAGGATAAAGAGAAAATGTTCCTAGGAAGGAACACTTGTCTTATTTCTTTTTAAGTTTATTCTGAAAGAGAGACAGACAGACAGACAGTTCTGTGCACTGTCACCACAGAACCCAATGCAGGGTTGATCTCACAAATTTTGAGATCATGACCTAAGCCAAAATCAAGAGTCAGATGCTTAGCTGACTGAGCCACCTAGCCACCCCCTAGGAAGAACATTTAAAGAAATGTTGTACAGCAAACAAGCTGGTTTAAGATAAGAATAAAAGTCAACAATTTTTCTCTACTCTTAAAAATATGGAAATTTATTTTTTAGTAATGTATACCATCTTCCAGTCTGGGACAGTCCAGTCTGATCAATACAGGTTTTCAATTTTGAACAAATCTCTTGGGTAACTCCTAGAACTCTGTTTTAGGCCACCACCTAATTACAGCTAAAATGTTACATCAAAACAATATGTGAAGCAATAAAAGTACAACTCAAAACTTGGAACTTGATTTCACAGAAAAAGGAGTGACAGGTTTGTTTGTTTTTTTTAAGCTAATATTTACTGATGGCTTACTAAATGCTATGTAAAGCATTTATATGCATTGTCATTTTATATCCATTTGTGATGTTATTTTCATAAATATCCTATGAAATAGATACGATTTTTCTCCAATTAACAAATGAATGAAACTCAAGGCCACCAGTAGTGCAAAAACAGACCTGACTCCATATCTGAACTAGACCTTATAATATCCACTCTTCTGTACCTCCCCCTGATTGTTTCCCCAGAGTAAACCAAAGTGGCAATGGAGATCTAACCTACTTACGACACAATGAAGGGGACCTAAGTCCATGTTCATTAGTATTTGGCAACTGAAAATATTAAGACACATCTGAGGCTAACTATGGCTACATAAATACACACTTGAGGTGTGGTAAAGAGTTGAATTCGCCTTTGTTGGCATCCTAGCAGATGAGTGAAATACAGCCCAATTACACAGACATGGAATTATACAAAGGGCTGACCTTATTTAAAACCGAAGGATAGTCTCGGTACACTCACATTCTGTCAATAAAGAGATCATCTGACAAAATAGGAAATGTCAGAAAAAAGTAACTTTTTAATACTTAATCACTTAAATTCTCTTAAATTAAAAGAGAATCTGGGTTTACAATGAAAACTCAGTATGAAACTATTCGTTTAGTCCACATCATGGGAGTATTACATAGGAAGCCAAAGGATAATGAGGTTATTTTGGTCCCAAAGAAACTTGGCAAAGTTGAATTCTACTTAACAGAAAAAAAAGATTACAGTGAAGTTCCACGGATTCTCTTAGCAACAAACCACTGTCAGGATAAGCCAAACTATTACAGTTTAGAAAGCCTTTTTTAATATTTTAGGCTGGAACTGCTGGAGGGAGGGCAAGCTGTTCACTGTTAGAACCTAAACACTAGCTTATCATCTGGCACTTCATAGACCTTAAACTGACACTGCTGAATAAACTTTATTGTTCTTCATAACATTCCTTTAAGATCAGAATTACTACCACATTGCATACACAAAGAGAAAGACTATAAAAAGTTAAATGACTTGCCTACAATCACACGACTACTAAGTGACAGAAGATGAATCTAGAACCCAGGATTCTCATACCCAGTTCTTTAATTAGGACAGACTACTCGATCAAAAAATCCTTATAGTTTAAATAACTCCATTTTACTCTGTTCTTTACCTAGCAGCCTCTGTTTGATAGCCAAAACAGGTTTCCAGCGAAACTAAAAATGTTCAACATATAATTGTTAAACATAGAAAGCTTAGAAGTCACCTTTGTACATTATCAAAAAATAATAAAAATACCTTATATTTATACATAACTAAATACCATATGTATTTTGTTACTATGTAACAGATTACTGGTTATGCTAAATTAGACCACTGTTGGTAGGAATGTAAATTGGTACAGCCATCATGGAAAACAGTACGGAGGTTCCTCAAAAAATTAAAAATAGAACTACTGTGTGATCCAGCAATCCCACTTCTGGGTATATATCCAAAGGAATCAAAATCAGGACCTCAAATAGGTACTTAGTATCAAATATATACTCCCATGTTTATCACAGCATTATCACAACAGCCAAAATATGGAAATAACCTATATGTCCAATGTCTGTCAACAAATGAATGGATAAAGAAAAGGAGCATATACAAACAATGGAATATTTTTCAGCCTTAAAGAAATCCTACCATTGTGGCAACATGGATGAACCTGGAGGACATAATGCTAAGTGAAACATATCAGACATAGACAAATACTGCAGGATATCACTTATATGTAGAAACTAAAATAAACTCATAAAAGCAGAAAGTAGAATGGTGGATCCCAGAAGAAATGGGAAGATGCTGGTCAACTAAAAATGTTTAAAGGTCACATAGAGCACATTTAAACTCAAGAAATGTGGTGTATTCTCATCATATAGGAGTTAATTCTGAGTATTGACATCACAGCAATCATACTTTAAATCTAAAAAAAATTTCTGAAATTTAAATTCCCAGAGATGAAGACTTCAAAAGGACATCTATAGATTAAAGGTAAAGCACTGTTCATCATGCTGACCAATCACCCCATTCTAATTTATTTCAGGAAAAAAGCACATAAAAGTAAACAGTCACTGTGTGGGTTATTTTAGATATACGAATCCTACTTTAAAAATAACATTCTAGAGGTGCCTGAGCGGCTCAGTCGGTTAAGCATCTGTCTGACTGATTTCAGCTCAGGCCACGATCTCAGTGGTGAGAAGGAACCCCACATTGAGGTCTATGCTGGATATGGAGCCTGCTTAGGATTCTCTCTCCCCCTATCCTTCTGCCTCTCCATGCGTGCATGCACGTGCTCTCTAAATAAATAAATAAGACATCCTAGAAAACTCATTCATGCTATTTGTGTGTATTTTTCTTACTATTTCCCCTAATGTAATACACAAAGCCAAGATGCTTGTCCTAGTAGCCACCAGTATGGCAGCAAGAGCATGTGTGGGTGTAACCAAATTCAAGCCAGATCAGTAATATGGGTAATGCATTTCTCATTCACGAAGCAACAAATCCCCTTGTTTCTTTTCTTAATGCTATAATTTTTTAGACAGCTCCAAATATACAGAAAATGAAAAACATCTTTTAGTTATGCTGTTTTAACATGTCTAATTCTGACATAAAAAGTTAGGAAAGTCATAGTAAGGCAAAATGAAAATATCTATTAGATCAGGAGAGTCTTTCATTACTATTTGAACAAAAACATGATCTACATTTCAACTCTGTGATTACTAACTTTGGTTTAATACGCTGTGAAATTATTTTAAAAATGACAAGAGCAACCAAGAGCAATATAAACTCAGCTCAAGGTCACAAATTCTACAAATAGAAGAGAAAGTAAAAATTGACTGGATGTGCATGGTAAGGCTTCACAGAGATTTCCAAATATCACTCTCTTTACAGGTGCATAGATTTAAACATTTCTATCTTTATAAGAATAATAATAAAAAAAAAACAGTACAAACTAAGTAGTAGAAAATGTAATTTAAACCCCTTTTCAAATGTATTTCTGATAATTTGTCAAAACTCCTTAACACTTGTAAAGAAAGGAAGGTTGGCCTAACTTAATAAAAGTAAAATTACATGTTGGTTACTTCAAAATTGGTCACTGTATCCTTAGAGAATTAAAATTTCAGTTTTCCTCAGAACAATGAATTATATATGACTGTTTTTATGTGCAATTTTTTTTTTACCAAAAGGTACTTTAACTGATTAATAATGCTGTAGATACTTTTTTAAAAAATTTTTAATGTTTATTTATTTTTGAGAGAGAGAGAGAGAGACAGAGTGTGAGTGGGTAAGGGGCAGAGAAAGAGGGAGACACAGAATCCGAAGCAGGCTCGAGGCACTGAGCTGTCAGCACAGAGCCCAATGCGGGGCTTGAACTCATGAACTGTGAGATCATGACCTGAGCCGAAGCCAAACACCAAACCGACTGAGCCACCCAGGCACCCCTCCCTGTAGATACTTCAAAAAATTTTACTATGTACAAAAATAAGATAACTGCTCTTCCCAGAAAGCTTATAGAAAGCTCAAAGAGAAAGACAAGTTAACAATTATGCAAGTCGAAATTCACAAGTACATTAAAAAAAAAAAGAGGTACAGATAAGATGCTGGTGGCACAGAACTAATTGGTCAACCATCATACTCTATCGCAAATGCCACACTAAGTACTAAGAATACAGCAGTAAACAAGAAAAGGCATCTCTGCTCTCCACAGTGGCTAAGGCAGACTCTGAACAAGTAAATTTCAGTGAAGTAAATTTTACAAAAAGAAACGTTAAGAAAACCACAGAAACTACACAATTGATTCTGTCCAGAAGGATTAAGGAAAACTTTAAAAAATTGTTATTGTATTGGGTCTTAAACACTCAGAAGTAGTTTAACAAGTAGGAGGGCCAAAAAGCTACTAGGCCTAGCAAACACATCAGTGAGAAAGTAGTTACAATGGATTGGAGGGGGAAGAAACCAAACCAAATGGGATGAAATGGTAATAAAAGGAAGTGGAACCAACAAACACAAATTAACTACCAAGAATTAGAATAGAGAGGGGGATAGAATTGTTGCTTATATAGTTTAAAACTCAATGAAAGGGAGACTGAAAGCCTTATAAGGAGTAAACAAAATTCTAACCCTGCATAGAGCAAATCCTTTATCTGAACAATACGGGACACACTAAATTTTGTTTAAAACATGGAAGAGTTAAAAACAAAACAAAACAAAACAAAACAAAAAACATGGAAGAGTTCTTTAATTCAAAGGCAGAGTAATTCAAACTGCAAAAACGTAAGTTCATGGAACTATCCCCGTTTCAGATTAATACTAAGTAAAACTCATTGCTTCAAAGGAAATTCAGAACAAGATCTTTAGGCCCACAATGAAAAGAGTATTTCTACCATAAAACGTATCACTAATTTAGGACCTTAACTTTGAGACTAAAACAATATAACCCAAATCTCCGTATCATTCCCCAGAACTTTCAAAGAAAAACCAATACCATTTAAACATTTGCTCAGTTAAGGTAAGGCACACACCCTGTCTCGCAGGTAGTGACTAGGATAACTCACAAAACGCATAGCTATAAGGAACATAATACTCCTTGTTCATAACATCCCTGCTCACTGGAAACCACTCTATTCAGGAGCAGTAGAGGATCAAAACATGGTCTTATCAACCCAAAGATTTCTCCAAATTCTTCAGCAACTTTTATGAAGCTTGACTTCTCTTCCTGATGAGCTACACCAGTGTGACTATGGTCCAACCAGATCAACATATGCAGTCCAATCCTCTTCTGCAAATTTTAGTTACATTAAAATGGTCAGGGTCACTGCATCTTTTACTTCTTGATATTAATAGCTGTGAATTATATGAGATCCTCCACTGTATGTGAATCATCTTATTTGAATTAACACTGAATGCCCTGATATCTCAGGATGACTTCCTCCGTGCTACCCAATGTATCTGTAGGCCTACTCATACAACCATTCTTTAGTGTGGCCTGTCGCAATACAAACTAATGTGAACAAGGAGCATGAGAATAGTCTAGGGTAAATCTCTGTATTCTGACATGGAAACACGTTCACGAGACACTGTTAAATGAAAAAAGTAATTATTGCAGAATAATAATTATGGTTTCGTTTGTATAAAGAAAAACTATTACACAGCTAAGATGTGTGCTTAGAATGTGAGGATACATATTTAAAGATTAACAGTAGCTATAAGTGGAAAGAAGAACAAAGCATTGAAGAGTGTGAGGACAGTGAAAGAAGGGACTTTGCACCCCCAAATATACACATACATATAATGGTTAATGAGTGTGTATAAATTTTGTACAGAAAAAAACCCACCTTAAAAAATTATCAAAACAGGTTACAAACTTTTGAGGAAAAATTACCTAATTTCAAGTATTTTGAGAACTCTCTAAGGCATCTTTGCCCTCTAATAACAAAGACAACTGTCCCTTGTAACGTTCATAAAGTTACTAGCATCATACAACTTTGTTCCTTCATAGTCACCATTGCTATATTAAAAACATCTACACTTCTCTAGTTTATACTTATTCTCTTCCACCTGAAACAGTAAATTGTAACATTCCCAACCATCACCATTAGTTATGGAGCACTCACCATGTGTATGGCACAGTGCTGTAGGATACCAAAAAATTTATACCTGTGGTTAGGCTGTACAAACAAGCTAAACAGAAAAGATGCTCTTAGGTTAAAACATAGACAGGTCTAATTTTAAAAGTGGTTGTCTTTTTTTCTCCTTAGCCTTACCATTAGCTAATGCTGATTTTTTTTTTTTTCAAACATGAAATGTCTTTCATATGAACTGACAGTTGGCCCATAGATTAAACAAAAAAAAAGTTATTTAGAGAGAAACTAAGGCCGATATGTAAGGAAATTACAGTAAGATATGTAATAAGAGCCACCTTAAATGACTTAACTGATAACAAATCCTCTGAATACCAATTCCTCTGAATACCAATTATTTACTGAAAATGTCTAAGATTTCACCTTTATGTTTTGACAAAGAACAAATTTTAGCTCCCATTATCATCTTAGAATTTGTTCTAGGTCAAAACTCAAGTGCTTTTCACCACAAGCTACAATGTTATAATAATAGTTTGCAATGAAATTTGCAATACAATTTATTGTGGGATATTTATTTAAAAACCAAACTGATAAAATACAGACTAGGAAAAAAGGTTTTAAACATTTAGAAAGACTTACCTCATCACAGTCTCCTTCAACCATGGCATATATAGCTTTCTTAACCAAGTTAGTACCTAGAATATAGATCTGAGTATTAATGAAGGAAAATTTAGTTGCTTAAGGATACCTAAATTATCGTATTTATAAGCACAGAAATATCAAATGCTGGGTTCTACCTTGAACGCAGACAACAGACTATCTTAAGTGAGAAAAAATTCAGATTTAAACTGAGAGCCCAACAAACCTACATATAGTAATATAAGTTCCCTCTTAAAAGACATAGCTCCTTAGGCATCTCTTTTTCTCAGGTGTAATTATTTGCTCCAAGCAGGAGTTTGTGCTCTTCTGTTTGAAAGTAAGAGAAAAGGGAAAAAAGAAAAAGGCAAGATATGGTACGGCCAGAACAGCCCAGGAAATCCTTGAACTAGCCAGAAGCTACAAGACCCTTGGGCCAATCTTGCCAAAGATCACACCAGAAACTGCTGTGGCCCAGAGTGGACCCAAGACACTGGGTTGGTTCCTACAAACCTTCCAGTGAGTCCGGGCATTCCCAAATGATGCCAGTGGGGTCTCTGTAAATGTCTAGCTAAATGTATCCTGGTTTAGGGTCAGATACACGTGGTACATTAAAGGGAAAAAACTGACAAATCTGATTCTAAGAAAACCAAATTGTTAGGAAATCTCTTCATTTTCAAACCATGTACATGAGCAAGAACACATTACATGGGCCAAACAAAATGTCTGAAGGTCAGGATGCAATCCTCAAGCCACCAGTTTCTGCCCTCTGAACTAGACAGATAATTGCCTATCATTTGCCATGAGCTCTTATCAGCTCTTTTCAATGCATCACTATAACAGGTCCAATTCATTAAAAACCCCAGCAGTAAACTCTAACACTGTAAAAAATAAGTTGGTTAAATCTAATGTATTAAGTCAGCATACTCACAATGATTTCTCATGACCTCTCAGACTGTATGAAACTCTTAAATTGGACAATACTACTCGTATTTGAAACAACAACAACCACAAACTACAAGTGACAAACTGCTAGTAATTAAATACCGGAATAGGCATCAATTCTTCTTTCACAAATACTTACTTAGCTTCACTAGATCCCAGGATTTGACATGCTCTGACAAGTGCTCAATCCCCCATCCCGAACAAAGAGCCAGTAGGTCCTAGACACTAGGACAGTAGTTCTTAACCAGGCTTATATCACAGTCAGCTGGGGACACTTCAGTCCTACTTCTAACAGGACACACAACATTCTCAGGAAGAGAGACCGAAACATTTGTTTTTAAACCACCCACATGATTCTAATGACCATTATAAATCATAAGTATAAGATTGACTGAAAATGCCAGGAAAAGTAGACCCAAGAAAGAGATGAATTTGGGAATAGTAAGAAACAATTCTCCTGGTCCTCCCTGAATTGCTAATATAATGTTTGAGGATTAGAACTAAATAATGGTAACAATTTCTCCTTAATTTTGCCTTGAGCTCCACTTAACCCAAGTATAGACAGCTCCTAGAGGGCTGTGATCAAGTGCCCCAAAATGCTATTAAGAGCTGCAGTACGTAGTACAATGCAAAGCATTTTGAATGGGATCAAAAAAATGTCTGGAAGTAAAAACTGATTCACCTGTTACTTATTAGAAAGATAATTTCTCAAACAAAACATTAATAAAGAAAACAATTCATTTTAGGAACATTTTGAAAATATTTTGAAATAAAAATAACCTTAATTTTCTCCCCTTAGCTTCTTTCTCATTTCTATACATTTACATTTAAGTCTTTTGCTTCAAAAAACAAAAATGAAAATAACTTATGCATTCTTTTAGTGACATAATATTTTCCTTACCAATGCCATTTCTCCTGTACTTGGAATCCACGGCTAACATGGCTATATAACCTCTGCGGAACATCTTTTTGTGCATATCCAACTTGCAAACGATGGCACCTACACACTCCTCCCCTACCATGGCCTTAAAAATAAACAAACAGTTATGAAGAATACATTGCCGTCAGGTACCGCACAATTACCCAGGGAAACAGCAACCAACCACTGGTCAGCATTTTTGAGGAAAGAAGAGAGAAGAATTCTAGTAACAGAGCAATCACAGAAGTTTCAGAAATCTAAATCCCAGAACTCCTTCAGAAGTTCCAGTTTTAAAATCTTTCAACACTGTTTAGGGCATAAATGTCTTATGCTCATTATCAAAGCCTGGGGGGAAAAAGCAAGATTTCCACAAAGTTAATACTCAAGTACTTTATAAGAGGTGCTTATAATTATTTGCAATAAAGACCTACATATTTAAGATTTGGGGAGAAATACATGAAAGTAATTTTTTTAAGAAAATGTCTCTTCAAAAGAAAGAAAGAAAATGTCTCTTCATTAGGGTATAAAATACTGTGAAACTTATCAAAGTACTATAAATTTAAATGTAATTCTAACAAAGTTTTAGTGAAAGACAGAACACCTAATATTTATACTACCTGACAGTAGAGTTCGATTTTGAGCAGGAAAAAAACAAAAACAAAGACAAAAAAATGCAAACGACTTTCACAAAAAAAGATGGTTATTAAGGTATTCCTTGGATCCTCCCTAAGGGTTTTTGTTAGTGAAGGACTACAAAGACTAGATATTCAATGGTCTAGTCACTCCCGACAATGTCATTATCACAAAGCTCAAAGAATATCTAGAACTTAAAACCAGAGCTTCATATTAAAGTGAAAGCTTTAATTTTACAGAGCTACTTTAATAAAAATTTATGTCTTTCCAGAGTATTAAAGGTTAAATGCTGAACAAATGCTAATAATCCCCCATTTTTATTAAGATTTCCAGTGTTACCATTGAAAATAAGTTTTTCAAAAGTTCTGTCACTGATGAAAAGTTCTAGTAATACTGTATTCTGGTAAATATCAATAGGGCAATAGCTTTAATTGTTTAATAATGTGTCAGCTAGTTAGAAATATTTGTTTGCTCTAAAGAGCACTCATTTAAAAAATATGAAAACTTCAAATTATCTCTTAATAAAATAAAATTCCCACAAGAAACTATTTCAACAGCAAAAACCAGGAATTGGTTTAAAAAATTAAAAAGCCCAGTTTACACTTAATTTTAACTTAATTTTGATGTGACATTTAATTCATCATTCTGTAAAATGATTAAAAAGACTTTTTTAAACTGTGAGAAAAATCTTTTAGATAATTCCAATCCATTTCACACAAACCTGAACTAGGTCAGAAAAATCCTTTTGAAGGGATATTAAATTGAATAATCCACTTAATTCATTTGTTTTATCACACAATCCAAAACTATCTTGGACAATAAACCTCTAAAACTGTTATTTCCATTTTCATTCACAATAAATCAATCTGGTTCTGTAAAAGCTGTTTTCAAAACTAAAATTTCTGGGGCACCTCGGTGGCTTAGTCAGTAAAGCATCTGACTCTTGATTTTGGCTCACGTCATGTTCTCGCAGTTTATGAGTTTGAGCCCAGCGTCGGGCTCTGCACTGAGAGTGCAGAGCCTGCTTGGGATTCTCTCTCTCTCTCTCTCTCTCTCTCTCTCTCTCTCTCTCTCTCTCTCTCTCTTTCTCTCTCTCTCTCTCTCTCTCGCCCTACCCAGCTCTCACTCACACTCTACTCTCTCTCAAAATAAAAAAAAAAAAACTTAAAATTTCTTTATTTAATAATGGCTGAAATACACACAAAAGTGGCCTGGTTGAACAACTCTGACAGCATTTTCTGATTTTAAAATAACTCATCTCAAATATATGTGGTTGTGTATATATGTATGTACATACATGTTAGGCCCAAAAGTACATTTAAAAACTTTTTTAAGTAGGCTTCACGCACAGCATGGAGCCCAACGCGGGGCCCAAACTCACGACCCTGAGATCAAGAGTAGGACATTTAAATGACAGAGCCATACCCAGGCACCCCACATTAAAAAACTTTGTGACCTAAGGTTGTAAGTTAGGGAAAACGGAAATCCATATAAATATATGATATAAAACTGTAGGACAGCTACATTTCACAATTAATAAACCATCCCAAAGAAGAAAGAATCAAAACCACTAGACACAATACATTTGGACAACACTTCCAAATTGGATAGGAATTTCAAACAAATCTTCTTTTGACCAAGGTAGTAAAAGGCGAACAAAGTATTTTATCAGTTCATGCTTGGACTAGATTGACTCTTCCTAATTAAGAATATGTAGGAGCAAAAATCAAGTGGTACTCATCGTTAAAAAATAAAAGCCCAATGTGGCACCTGGGTGGCTCAGTCAGTTAAGCGTCCAACTTCCACTCAGGTCATGATCTCATGGCTCGTGGGTTCGGGCCCCACATCAGGCTCTGTGCTGACAGCTCAGAGTCTGGAGCATGCTTCAGATTCTCTGTCTTCCTCTCTCTCTGCCCTTCCCCCATTCATGCTCTGTCTCTCAAAAACAAGTAAAAAATGTTAAAAAAAATTTTTTAAAAATTACAAAAAAAATAAAAGCCCAATATATAATGTACTCTTACTAATAAGATATTCGTAGTGAGGAAGGCCTACCCTGCTATTTTTTCCTGAGAAATTGCTGATGAATATGTAAGAATTACTAAACTGCTTATCAATTTTTCCAAATAAAAGCTTCTCCACATATATTTGGAAGTCATACTATTAAATGTGCTCCTTTTTCAAGGATGGGAACTGAAAAAATCTTGGCAAGATTAAGACTTAACTCTACAAGGCCAATTGCTTGTCAATCTACAAAACTTGAAAACTACAAGTTGTATGAAATAGAAATTCCCAAATTCCAGAATGCTATACATAGGAAAACAGAGGAAGCCAGAAAGTTAAATTTAGAATAAACAGAAATACTATAGTACATCACTGGTAATAAGTTTAAGAAGTTCAAAAAGGCACTAAAAGATAAAAATACCATGAACTCAAAAATGGCAAAGATAAATTAGTTAAGAACAGAAAAATTGACAGGGTCTCCCATTTGTATAGTACTCTACTATCACATCTGTTACAATTATTAGAAGAGCCATAAGAAACTGTCATTTTTCTTAGTCAGGTTTGGTCAAGTGCTGGCAATTTTCTACGGAAGGTTCAACCTCATACATTCCATTTGATCCATTACAGGTTATATATAGAAACCAAAAACATTTTGGAGGTTTTTAATCTCTTGAGATTATTGATGTTTGCCAGGACAATTTAACTTGGGGACACAATGATCTTCCCTGAAGATCAAGGGTATGTCATTTTTCAGATTCTTACTTATTTCCATAATGAGAGGTCAGGTAAAGTTCTAACTTTACCTCTCTGCCACTAAATATCTGAAGCTTTTTTTTTTTTAAGATTTTATTTTTAAGTAATCCCTATATCCAACTTGGGGCTCAAACTTACTACCCTGAGGTCAACAGCAGCATGCTATGGGGCACCTGGGTGGCTTAGTTGGTTAAGCATTCGACTCTTGATTTCAGCTCAGGTCTTGATCTCATGGATTGTAAATTAGAGCCCCATATCAGGCTCTGTGTTGACAGCATGGAGCCTGCTTGGGATTCTCTGTCTCCTTCTCTCTGCCCTTCCCTGCTGGCTCGCTCGCACTTTCTCTCTCTCCCTCAAAAATCAACATTAAAAAACAAAAAAAGAGTCGCATGCTCCATGGACTGAGCCAGCCAGGCACCCCTAAATATCTGAAGATTTAAATATTTTTTAAGTCACTCGGGTCCTTAATTTTTTTTCATTAAAAAAAAAAATGAAGTTGAGCTAGATTATATTTAAGACCCGTTAGAGTTCTAAAATGATATGATTTAAAATAAACATACACACTTATATTTATTTTAAATTGTTCTTAGAGGAAATTCAAATTTTTTAAACGCCAACATAAAGGCTCCAATTCTAAGTGGCCTCTGATTAACTATTGTTTTCTGTTCCATATCTCCAGATACATACTTGCGCTAATAAATCTTAGATGTCAACCACTTGTACATATCTCAATTTCCAGATATTCAGAATTTAATATTAAACAAACTATTAAGAACTAAAGTACAAATTAGCTGGCGAACTGGAAGGAGTCTACGTAAAATCAAAACTAAAGTTTAATATTAGGTTTATCAGAGTCGAAAATGGAAGACAAGTTGAGAGAGGTCCAGGTAATATCAGAACCCAAAGCTGACTAAATATTATATATACAACTATTTTCTGTAATTAATAGAAATACATATTTCAATTTAAGGTTTGACTCAGTCATATACTTTTGTGGGTAAATTTACAATTAAATCAATCTACAATTTTTAGCAATTACAGTGGCATTTAACGACACATATATAGTGCTATAAAATCATCCCCATATTCACTGACATAGGCATGTCTTAGGTTGATACAATGGTTAGAATCCTGTAAGAGCAGTTTTGTAGAATATAAGATAGTTCCTACAGTTTAAACAAATATACTAAATTGAAGTTTAGCAAAGTGAACATAGAAAACAGCAGAACTACCATTATCTACAATTCTGAGGTTATATTTTTAGATTACCACCAACATACAGAATCAGAATCAGAAAGATGGATTTCTAAAGAACTGTCATAACATCTTGGGGGGATGTGCAACGAAGTGCTAAGTGCAATTACGTCAATGCTAAAACATAAATAGTAGTAGCTTCTCCCTTTACATAGCAAAAAATATGTCTTAAAAGCATGTTGCCTTTCTTCGGTGAAATTCAAGAAATAAAATGCTTGTGAGGACACGATACAAAACATACCTCCAGGTAATATTTAAGTGAAAGGTTTCAGAATAAAATTGGTCAATATTTTGGGGAAGAAACTATTGGTACGGCCAGTACTACATAAATTAAAAAAAAAAAAAACAAGAAAACTATTTAGCTTGTTTCATAGCCAAATCTTTTTCACTTACATGGAAATCAAAAAATTCTGTCAACTGTGCTTTACACAGCCTGTGTCACTATTAATATGTACGTATATGGATGATCAGTTTCTTAAAGGAAAAAATGAGATTAGTAACAGTTTCACACTTAAGTTTCCTACATTCCACAAAACGGTATTTTGTTCGAGCTTCAGGGTCTTTCAGCCACCAGAAGTGTTAGTAGTGCCTTCTACAATCTAGCACCAGAAAGCAGGCTGGCTACAACTGCTAATTGTCCTGAATTGTCCTGTCGAAGTAAAAGGAAACAATCTCCATAATTACAGAAAACGCTTGTAAGATTTAATTCCCCAATGTGGCCACAGCAAGTTTACTGACAATCATGTTCACCAAAACATGTTTATGCATACACTCTTCCCTGATTACGGCTGTAATTGAGAGATTAATAAAGCCTGTATCCGAACAGAACCATGTTCAAATTAAATGATTGCAAAGTGCTTTGAGGATGAGGGAGGGTAATTAAAGACGGTTAAACATGATTATAAGCTAATATAAACAGAATCGAAGACCCCCAACATGCATCATACAGGCTTGTTGCATTTACATAAGTACCAAGTTAAGCCAGATCAAGAAGTCTTACCTTCAAAACAGTTTCATTAAAAAACTAGGAGTGTGGACACGCACTTTACATCATGTAACGTACTATGAAACGCAGAAGTATGCATCCACTGCCACTCTCAGCCCTCACACTCCCTGCCCTGCACGGCCTGGATCTCTCTGCTGCGTTCACCCTCTTTGCATTCCATCCACTTACCAAGAAGCACAGCTGTGGCCAGTTGTGGATAAAATATCTATAGGTATAAATGGAGTAGGGTTCAGACAGATCTTTGGTGATCAGTCTCATGATATCGGGCATTTGTAGCTCGGATTCATATCGGACATAACGTATCGTCCGATCCTCCCCAGGCTCAACCTCCCGGCCTGAGGGGCTTCTTAAACTGCAGCCGGCGGTCAGGGATGAAGACAGCAGCCGCACCTGCTCATCTTCCTCCTCCTCCTGCTCGGTGCCCTCCGCCAGTCCATTGCGGGCCGCCGCAGGATCGCTCGCCGCCACTGCCTCCGCCGGGCTGGGGAGCGCAGTTCTTCCATTATTGGGGAGGCAGTGAAGGGGGCTCTCGCCCGAGTGTACCCCAGCTCCTTTTGTTGCAGTCGCTCTGGGCCCCCCGTCGGGGGTGGCCGTGGTCGTGGCCGCCTCGGCCGCGCTCAAAACCTTGCTCTTGAGAGAGGCGGCCGCCCGGAGGTGCCGCAGTTCGGGGCTGATCAATCCGTTGAGCTGCTGCTGCTCCTGCGGCGGCTGAGGGCAGCGGAGGCACGGACGCCCCTTGGCCGCCGCCGTCGCCTCGCCGCCCGCCGGGCTCCTGCCGCCGCCGCCGCCTTCGTGCTCCTCGTCGTCCTCCTCGTCCTCGCTGCAGCAGGCGAGGGCGGCCCCCGCCGGGAAGGGACAGCGGGGCTCGGCCGCCGCCGAGGCCGGAGGTGCTGGTGGTGGGAGGAGGCTGCTAGGCCCAGGCGGTACCTCCGCCATCCTAGAGGCGACACAGACCGAGAGGGGAGGCCATGAGACCCCGCGGACGAGCGCGGAGCAGAGAGGGCTTCGGGCGGGGGGGGTGGAGGGGGGGCGGCGAAGGTGGAGGGGGGGGAAACAAAGGCAGAAACCGTCCCTCACGGAGCAGCCCCCCCAATTCCGCGCCCCCCCCCCGCTCTTCAGCGCCGCCCAGCTGTTCAGCCGGCCACCGTCCCCGTCCGCCCGCACCCATCCGCTGGCCCTGTCACCCCCGGCCCCTCCCTGTCCCCTCCGCGAGGCTCACCCCGCACAGGTCCCCGCCGCCACTGCCGCCACTCCTCTTCCTCCTCAGCCGCCGCCGCCGCCTCCTCCGCCGCCGCGGCCGCCTCCACCGCCGCCAAGGTTCACACTCAGCCGCCGTCGCCGTAAAGCGCCTCGGCTGTTACCCCGGGTAAAGTTTCCTAGGCCTGGCTTTACGACACTTCCCTGCCTGCCGGCTGCCGGGGCCAAGGGAAAGGGGCGTGGAGGGAGGTGACCTGTGGAGGGGCGGGGACGAAGGTGTCTCCTGTGGGCTCTGGGGGAGGCTGCGTGCTAATGGGTGGGGCTGTGGGGCGGGGAAGTCGCTGAGGGCTTTGGAGTCTCCCGCGCCTAGTCCGCTGTCCTCGGCGTTGGGACTCCTCAGCCCGCGGAGCTTGCGACGCAGGACCGGGGAGAGATAGGCGGGACGGGCGCTCCCTCTCCCAACCCCGTCGCCCCCACGGAGGTGTCGCGAAGCCCGCCCGCTTGTGGCTTGTTGACCATGCCACTCTCCTAAAAATGCTCTTCCTCAGCAGTGCTACCTTTGCCCTGACCCGAGGAGCGGCGGGGGAGGAAGGCAGAGAAAGGAGGGCGGTTACCCGAGTCCCTTAAAAATGGAGCAAAACGGGAGAAAATCGAAAGAGACAGGAAGTTAAAAGCTGTTGAAAACTGGTTTGTTTGCAGTGTGAATTAAGTTTAACTACTCTGCCCCTTTGAGACCAGAGACGGTGGACAGATAGTCCTCTTCCTCTCTCCTTGTCCCCTTCACTCCGCCCAGGAATTTAGAGGTAAATGTGATTTAAAGTGCTAGACAGATGCAAGCACGCCTGGGGAAGAGTTAGAGATGGTGGAAGAAAGTGACAACGTCTGGTAAAGCACACTCCTAAACTTGTGACACAAATTGTCACCGGGAAAGACACGTCCTGAACCTTCTCCCCAGTCACTCCACCAAGTGGTCTGCCCAGGCGGATGCAGATAGAACAGCCGCACGCACTTGAACATGTGGCTGCGCTCTTTCCCCTGTAGTCTGCAACCGGTGATTTCCAGCAGTTCTGTTCTTGTAACTCACCAGCCCACGGAGCAAACCCAAGTTTTTTGAAAACTGATTTGTAGAGCTAGTCATGTCAGCAGCAGATGGATGTTTTCAGGGACATAATCTGTGACTGATTGTGTTTACAACTTTCTGCCTTGATCTAAACTCTAGAAAGCGGCCTCTACTGTAGCATAGCAGTTAGGTACAATTGTTAGGATCCTTGTCACTAAAGACAGCAAGGAAAAGCTATCACGTTCCATCTAGAAGTTCAATCTGTAGTGATAAAAATAATGTGTTACTCTGTGCTAGCACTGCTGTAAGTATCTTGCATGTATTTATTAACTCATTTCTAGGTTTTTACAAAAACTAATTTATAGGTTTTTGTAGAAATACTGGCATTTGTGTACAAAGAGATGTAAATGTTTATTTCAGCCTTGTCTATAATAGGAAAAAATAAGTCCAAACCACCTAAGTGTCTATCAATACAGGATGATTAAGCTTAAGATACCAAAATACTATGGTTAATTATGTTATTTTTGAAATATAGTTAATTATGTTAATTTTGAAATTATAGTTAATTATGTTATGTTTGAAAGATTGAATATGATAGAATATATTGAATTATTAATAATAAAATATATTGGTACACTTCCAGGTACTATGGCTGCATTGCAAATTACGCCCACAAGGTAGTGGTAAAAAACAACCATTTATTATGCTGACAGATTCTGTGCGTCAGGAATTGAGATAGCACAGCAGGTATGACTTTTTTTCTGCTCCCTTATGCATAGGGCCTCAACTGGAAGGCTGAAGATGGGAATCCTCTGAAAAGTTTTCACTTTCATGTTGGTGATTGATACTGGCTGGAGGCTGCAGCCTGGAGACCTCAGCTCAACTCCCTGTAGACCTCTGCAGCTGGTCTCTTAATGTGGACTTGGTTGGGCTCCTCACAGCATGAGGGTTAGGTTCTAAGGGTGAGTATCCTAAGAGAGCGAGAGCCAGGTAGAAGCATATTATGGTTTATCTGCCTTAGGAGTCATGCAGTGTCAATTCTGCTGCGTTCTCTTTACCCAGGCCCTTATAAAGCCTCATCCAGGTTCAGAGGCAGGGGAGATAGATTCTACTTCATGAGAGGGAGAAGCAAAGTTTGTAGAGAACATGTGGGACCAGAAATACTGCTGTGGTCATTTTTAGAAAACACACATTGTCTTAAGTGCTTAAGACCTCCTAAACACCCTAAGGAGGTAAAATAAACTAATAAGTACAATGGGATCCCATTGATGGTTTTTAAAAAGTACAAAATAAAACCATATTTTCAAATGTACATGCATTGTTTAACAATACATATTTTTCAAATGACATGGTTTCTAAGTTTAACCTGGGGGGCCAGCCAAAGAAACAATGATCTGTTCAAGTAGTGCAGGGGAAAAAATGGCCAAAGTGTCTCCACACAATTCCCCAAGACATGTTTAATTTTTACCTAGCAAAATGCCTCTCCGTATCTGTGGAATAACCCTGTCCTAAGAAAGATACGACTCCACTGTAATGAATGAGCGGCACCAAATCTTACTGTTCTTTCCATATTGTCACGAGCTTTCCCACACCCAGGGGCTCACTTAATGTTGTCCCACAGTTATTTTCAGAGAGATGAGAATTATAAAGACCTACTTGAGGTCAGTGACTGAGTCTTCTTCACTTAGTATTCACATATTTAATATATAAAAGGGGACCTATTGGGTTTTCTTTTCTTTTTTTTTTTTTTAACTACATTATGCTATTCTCTCAGCAGTGCAGGATGTTTCCAATTACAAAGTAAATTCTGGCCTCCTTCCTAGTTAATAAGCTAATAGGATCTCTGACATCTAAGCTCCAGTGACTGTTTTACATCCCAGTACTAAGATCCCAATGATGATCCATCGACATCAGAAGACTTCCCTAAGAAATCTGTCCTTATATTTGTAAAGTATTTTCAAACTCATGTTTGTGAGTAATATGCTGATATGGTGATAGCATTATTTTAGGTATAGAAATAGGATTAATTCACTTCAGCGCTTTGGGCATGTTTGCCTATTTTGAGGCATTGAAAAGGCAACTATCTCCGTGAGCAATGACTTCATGGGAAGGAGGAAGAAATGGTCTTGGAGCAGGGAAGTGTAACAAGGGACAGTCTTTTATCTGGATAATTAGTATTTTCATTGCTTGGCAATATCTTATGATACAATAGTCACTTAGTTACTATTGTCTTTGTTCTCTTTTGAATAATGAAAGGACATACCTTAAGTGTTTTTTTTTTAGAAGAAAAAATTCCTCATTAAATCAACTAAAATAACCATCGTCAATTTTGAAACAATATCCTCAAGCAGCTTCCTTAAGTTAGCTTGAAAGGAGAAAAGTTCCTTCCTAATTCTAACAACAGACATTTTTCTCTTATTGGCCAGTTTTCATAAAGGTAACTGGGAATGAAGATGTTAATAACAGAGAGATGTTTTAAGTTATCTTGACTCAGCAGGATGTCATGTTATGTGCCATAGGCACATATACTGAATAATTTAAATATTTGTATAGTTTTATGTGCCATGTGGCTCTTAATCCTACTAATCCTATCTATTATACATAAAGCCTTGAATATGAGTGTTCTTTGTTTTATCCTAGATGAAAGAAAGGGGATACATCGAATTTGAGGTCTATAGAATTTAATCAAAGGATGAATATAAGGATATTGTTTTACCACCTGCAATCCTGGAACACTATGAGATTCCCAGGTAAAGTGCTTTAATTAACAACTTGATTTTTCCCTTTGAATTTGAGGAAGTGACGTTCTGTTCTTTTAATGCTCTGTCCCTTTGAGAGCAGTGTTTGGCAGTCCCAATTGTAGGCACAGATTTCGTTTGTATAACTGAGGCCTCAGGGGAGTATGGGGAACCGGAGAGGACTATGGGCAAATGGTCACTATTTCTGTTACTTTCAACCTCGTACTTTCATAACCTGCCAAGGGCAGGGACAGGCTGATTCTCCTATCTCCACCTGGGTAAGTGAGAGGTGCTGGGCAGAATCATATATTCCTATATATTAAAGCCATTGAAAAATTTGGTCTCCAATTTAGCTATGCTCTCAGCTGTCGGTACTCTAGAGTTGTTTTTACCAGTTTTCGAGGCTAGCTTCATCTTTGACCACTACTTGTTTCACACTCTCCTTCTCAGCAGATGCCCCTGCCTCCACGTCGCTAGGAAAAAGGAACTCTTCCAGAGATGCACTTGCGCCACTCCCACCCCCCCATGTCAATAAATGCATCTATATCTGCACTTACCCTTATATCCTTCCCCCTCAGTTTTAGAGGGTAGAAGATGACTCAGTTCTTCAAGACTAATACCTCTCTCTAGTCTCCTTTTTTTTTTAAGTTATATATATATATATATATATATAAAACTTTATTTTTTAGAGCAGTTTTAGTGTTTTTAGAATGATACACTGTTTACAGTTTCTTTCAAGTCTCCTTTGGGACCTGTCCCATCATCGTTCTCTCTCCTGAATTTTCAGTGGTACGTTTGCTGGCTGTTGCCTCAAAGCTTATAAATGCACCCCATCTGGAGACTCCTCCTACCATCCTTTCTCTGCTTTCCATCACAGTGAAACTGCTAATCTGTAGTAGGGAGCCACAGTCTGCACTCAGGCCCAAGTCTCTTGTTAGCCAATCAGTTGGCTTCCACCTCAACCCTTCCACAGTCACCTCTCCGGCAAAAGTCACTTGTATGTCCCAAAGGCTAGTCCCATTAGTCTCTTGAACTCTCACGTCACTTTATTTTCCCATGGCATTTGATCCTGCTATGCCCTTCCGAAACTCCTTCCCTTGGCTTCTGTCCTACCACACCTATGCCCTCCTCCTCTGAACACTCCTCAGTTTTTCTTTTTTCTTTTTAATTCTTTTTTAATGTTTTTATTTTATTTTTGAGACAGAGAGAGACAGAGAATGAGCAGGGGAGGGGCAGAGAGAGAGGGAGACACAGAATCTGAAGCAGGCTCCAGGCTCTGAGCTGTCAGCACAGAGCCCGACATGGGGCTCGAACTCACAGACCGTGAGATCATGACCTGAGCGGAAGTCGGACGCTTAACCAACTGAGCCACCCAGGCGCCCCTCCTCAGTTTTTCTTGATATAGTAGACAAAATCATCACAGCAGTAGCTAGCATTTATTATGGGCCTACCATATGTTAAGTATCTTATAAGCAATAACCCATTTTAGTTCTCACAATAGCCCTATGAAATAAGCAGTATAAATTGGTGGTTAGAAGCCAGACCAGAATTGGGTGACTGGCCTATTCCTGAGTCGGTCACCGGAAACCCAGTTATTGGGTATACTCTTACATCAATGAGGCATATTTGAGGCTGAGAGTAAGATGAGCTTTTCCTAATATATATGGCTGGGGACCAGGGGAGGTGAAGAAATATCTATAATAAAATTGGGGTTCAAATCCTGGCTCTGCCACTTACTAGCTATGTGATCTTAGACAACTTAATGTCTCTGAGTTTCAGATTGTTCTTATCAAATATGGGTAATACTGCATGCCTCATAGAGTTTTGGAAGGTTAAATGAATTAATATATATAAAGTGTTCAGACTAATTTAAGCACATGGCGTGCCCTCGGTAGATGTTAGCCATTCTCCCATCCCACCCATCTATCCTCAACATTTCTGCCACTGTCGTCCTCATAAAATGCAAACCAGGGGTGCCTGGGTGGATCAGTGGGTTAAGTGTCATTGACAGTGTTACTTCAGCTCAGGTCATGATTTCACAGTTCATAAGTTTGAATCCGCATCGGGCTCTCTACTCTCAGCGCGGAGCCTGCTTCAGATCCTCTGTCCCCTGCTTTTACTGCCTCACCTGCTCTCTCTCAAAAATAAATAAACGTTTTAAAAAATGCAAACCGATTATTTCAGTCTTTTGCTTAAACTTCTTCAGTGACTCCCCATTGCGTAATAATCAAATCTAATTGGGGTGCTTTGGTCACAAATAACAGAAAAACCAACTCAATCTAGCTTTTAAGAAAATAAGGGAGTGAACTAGATCATGTAAAAGACTATCAATGACAAGGTGACCTTTAGGGTTAATTGGTTCAATGATATTATTTGAGAACCCAGGTTTCTTTCTCTCTCCTGCCTTTCATGAAGTCAGCTCCATCCTAAAGCTGCTTTCCTTCCTACTTATAATACGGTTGCTATAAGTGTTTGGGGCTATGTGTTTCTTGATTCATGCCCAGTGAAAGGAAGGGACAGGCTTTCGGTAACTCACAGAGTTATTTTCCCAGGAGCCTCTAGCGAACCTCTCTTGGTGTCCCCTTGATTATAATTGGTCATGTGCTATTCCAGAGTCAGCCAGTGGAAAGAGACTATGTTTACCCCCTTATTAAATATGGATAATACTAGGCTACCTGGGACTAAGAGTGGGTGAGCTTCTTTGGAGGCATGCATGTTGGGGGAGAAAGGTGTATACTAACAAAACTGAGGTTCTGTTAGAAAGAAGAATGGGGAACGGATGTTAGGAAGGCCATGTTTTGTGTTCACTGCATAGACCAGACGCTCTTGATCATCTTATTTTGAAGCACAAGTTATTTCTTGCCATTCACAATTTCAACTGAAAGCATTCATTTAATAATTGTTGTATATATGAATGAGTGAACTTTGAACCAAACTACTACTTGTAATACCCAAAATGTATAAGATGATTTTCTGGCCTGTGTATCTGTGCTCATCCTGCTCCTGGTTTTTAAAATCATTACCTCCACCATTCCTAATCTCTCTCTCTCTCTCTCTCTCTCTCTCTCTCTCTCTCTCTCTCTCTCTCACACACACACACACACACACACACACACACACACACGCCTACCTTCTCACCACTTGCAAAACTGACTTCTCCCTACTCTGAGTTCTTTCGATTTCTGTGACCAAACTTACTCATGGCTTCTTTGCTCTTCTGTGGCTTCTTTTAGAAGACTTTTTTTTTGTTAATGTTTATTTATTTATTTTTGAGAGACAGAGAGACAGCACACAAGTGAGAGGCAGAGAGAGAGGGAAACAGAGAATGCCTCTGTATGAGTGAGGCTCAAATTGACAAACTGTGAGAATCATGACCTAAGCCAAAATCAAGAGTTGGATGCCCAACCAACTGAGCCACCTAGGCACTCCTAGAATAGAAGACTTTTAAGGATGGGAATTGTGTCTTACTTCTCTTTTTACTGGTAGATGCATAATACATAATTCTGAATGCATGAATCAAAGATTGATCTTGCTCTACACCTTTTCAGATTGTAAATGTCTCTGGGTATAAATGTCTTTAAACACGTTTATTTATACAGGACTTCTCATCACTAGAAGTGGTAAGAAAAGTATCTTCAAAGGTCCTAAGAATCTAGTAGTATCTTCTAGGGTCTTTCACTTCAGATTCTTTTTATTCAAATAAACACAGGATTGGCTAGGGGTGCATACTTGTCTTTCTCGCATTGGTCTGAAGTTGGAAGCAGGGACGAAAACTGGAGAAGCTGTCAGTCATCAATCAAGTCCTGGTCATTGGGGTCAGTTGTTACAAAAGTTGGTTTGGATTCCCACATTGTTAGCAGAGGTAGCACTCTGGCTTCCTCCAGGTCCAAATCAGAGCAGCCTGGCTTCCTGGGTTGTTCACTGTAGATGGGGGTTGGTGGGCAGGTTGCTCCGGGTTGTGGGTCAGAGCTCTGTTTTTATGTGTGTCTGGCCATTGTTGGCTACTATAGTCGGTATCAGAAGTCAGGAATGTGGAGGAGGGTCAGAGAGAGTTTTGAGGTGCTGGAAATATTCTATAATCTGTTGTTTTTTTTTTTTAATCTGAATGCTGGTGATTTCAGGAGTGTATACTTTTTATAGACATTTATTGAAGTGTAAACTTATGATTTATGTATATATGTGATATTTCAATACAGAATTTAATTTTTTAATAATTTCGTTAAAAGTAAAAAAAAAATCACTTAGAGATGCAGTTCTTATTGTTAAAATGAACCACTTTGAGACGACGTGTTCAATGACAACACAACAGTCTGCACGCACATGACTGACTGAATTGTTTGGGCTGCGGGTCACCCCAGCTTGCATGAAATGCTTTAGGGAAGAGACACTTTCATCACTAGGGACCTGAGTCTGGAAACCAATCCAGGAAAAGTAAGTGATTTTGTAGATTTTGTTTGAATATTGCATTAAAACACAAACTATGTGAAGCAAAGTAGTTGTTTCATTTCTTTCTGAATGGGAAAATATAGAAACAAGACATTAAGAAGCTAGGTTTAGAAAGCAAAAAGAGAGCACAGTGCTAAGAATAGTGTTGTGTTCATTGGGAATGTGTAGGTCTCTAGTCTTAATATATTTTGATTTGTTGTTCATTTTCATATGTGTACAAAACTGTAAAATCTAAAATGCAACCCTAGTAAAGAAATAAAAAGAATATGATAGCCAAGGTATTTGTTATGTTATATTTATACACTGTAATGGAAGTCCCTAAGTAATCTATAAACTCACAGCTGCTTCTCAGAGTTCTTACAGGAGAAACCTTTGAAGTTCAGGGAGTGGTTAATGGCTCCTTTGATCTTCTTAGTCCTTTTGCACTTCAGGGAGCTTTGGAGGAGGGCAACTTTGCTTATCACTGAACCTATTGTTAAGCTAAAAAAAAAAAAAAAAAAAACGAAAAAAAAGCAACTTCCTAGATCTATTGAGATAGGTGGTGCAGGTGAGGGACTTTCCCAGACTAGCTGTAGAAACTGCTCCTTCTGGCCTGTTTCAAAGAGGCAGTTCTGCCCAAATTACCTCTCCCCTAATCAACTTACAGTACCTGTATGGTTGGTTAATTGCCTCCACCCATCCTTTTTTAAAAATGTCCATCTTATTTGTGTTTGGCATATTAATATGTGCATTAATTTACTTTCCAAAACTTTTCATGAAATATTCTTTAATAGAATTGTTTTCCCTTGAGAAATATGAAAAACTGAACATGAGGATATTTGAGAAGTCAGATTCAAGATGATTATAGTTCTTGGGGTGCCTGGGTGGCTCAGTCGGTTAAGCAACCGACTTCAACTCAGGTCATGATCTCGCGGTTTCATGGGTTCGAGCCCTGTGACGGGCTCTGTGCTGACAGCTCAGAGCCTGGAGCCTACTTCAGATTCTGTCTCCGTCTCCCTGTACCTCTCCCCGCTCATGCTGTCTCTCTCAAATATAAATAAACATTAAAAAAATGTAAAAAACATAAAGATGATTAAGTTCTGTAGTGTCTTCTAGTAGCATCTACATTAAAGGTCATTGTATCATTGAATCTATTAAGTATAAAATATTTGCATTTTTACATCTATTCAGTAAAATATTTTTATTTTAAAATTTTTTTTAATGTTTATTTATTTTTGAGAGAGAGAGAGAGAGAAAGCATGAGTGGAGGAGGAGCAGAAAGAGAGGGAGACACAGAATCTGCAACAGGCTCCAGGCTCTGAGTGGTCAGCACAGAGCCCGTGGCAGTACTTGAATTCACTAACTGTGAGATCATGACCTGAGCCGAAATCGGATAGTTAACTGGCTGAGCCACCCAGCCACCCCCAGTAAAATATTTTTAAATATATATGTGTGCTCTATGAAAAATGTTCATGCCTAGACTTTTGTCTTAAAACAATATTTGAAACAACTGCCTGCCCATAAACGAATTTGTCTTTATATTATAAAGTTTTTTAAGATAACTTCTGGTGTTTTAAACAAGGTAATACATGCTCATTCTGAAGAGAAATGCTGAGAAGTGTAAGGAAGAAAAGTGCCCTTTTTTTAATGTTTATTTTTGAAGGAGAGAGAGCAGGGGTGGGCGAGAGAAAGGGGGACAGAGGATCCAAAGCAGGCTCTGTGCTGACAGCAGTAAGCCAGATGTGGGGCTTGAACTCTCGGACCATGAGAATCATGACCTGAGCCAAAGTCGGCTGCTCAATTGACTGAGCCACCCGGGTGCCCCAAGAACAGTATTTTACATGTGATGATGCTCAGAAGGAATCACAGTATATGATGCATTTTCTTCCAACCTTTTTATTATGTAAATATATAATATGTACTTTTATGTATGGGAGTGATTAGCTTATTTTGTATATGTAGTTTGTATGCTTTTATAAAAGGTATTGTATTATTTTCTTATGTCTTTAAAAATTATAATTATTTTATGAATTATAATATATTTACTCCCCTATTTTTGGATGACAATATCTTTTTGTAAGGATTAGAAACAATTGGTTAATGTATCAGAGTATCTCTTTTTTCCCCATAAGGGGCATGAAAATTAATTTGAAAAATCTCTTGAAATATATACACACATGCACATGTATCTGTTAAGTGAGAATAGGATTCAGGACTACAGTGCTGAATGAAGAACTCAAAGCATCCCCAGGACCACCACCATCACAACGTGTATCATCTTGATATTAATATGCATTTTCATCAGTGAGAGTGAGTCTTTAGAGAAAGTTTTGGAGAAGCTGGATATAATCAAACAATCTCACTTATTCATCCATTTATTCAGTAAACATCTGTTGCTCCGCTGTTAGGCATTGTAGGTATCAAGGTGAAGGGCAGACTTAGCCCTTGCCCTCACAGACCCTATAGTCCTGATAAGGACAATCAAACCAGAGAATTTAGTAACATACAGAAAGGGCTATGACAAGGAAAGCAGTGATTATGGTAGGTGCTTATTGTAAGGGCAGCTGTATTTTCCCAATGAGGGCAACATTTAACCAGAGACTTGAAAAGCAAGCAGGAGTTAGCTAAACAAAAGAGACTGGATGGTCAAAGCCTGGGGAAGATCAGAATGCCTGGAAGGTGGAGTGAGGAAGCAGAAGAGGAAGCTGGAGATATAAGCCAAAGCCAGATCTTAAAGGGTGTTGTCAGCCACCATAAATTTAGATTTTATCTCGAGAGGTACTGGGAATCTGTTGAAGGTTTGTTCTTTGAAAAGATCACTCTCTCTGCAGTCTTGAAGATGGATGGGAATGGGAGGTAAGGGAGACAAGGATTATTGCCGAATTACAGGTGGGAAGACCAGCTCTTTAGCTATAATCTGACCGCAGGGTCCTTCCTATGTGATGGCTGGAAGTGAAATTCTGTAACCATCCTTTTCATTCACCCATTCATCACATTTAGCTTTTCACCCTTTCAAACCAACCTAGCACATATTAAGCACTAACTAAATGGTTGTTGCTTTTTTGTTCCTTTATGTGTTTGGAAAAGGAATCCATCACCTAACTCTACTTTTGCTCTTCTTCTAAAGAATGAAGTGTTAGAAGAGAAAGTATCCATCCTAAGGGACTTACCCACTTTTTTTTTTTCCTAATTGAGGGACTTCTCCACTTTCCTACAATGGCTCAACTATCCTGAGCCTATTGCCAAAGTCTTCATTTCCTTTATAAAAGCTTTCTGAGCTTGCACAGAAAGCCCATAAAATTCCTGATTTGTATAGAGGACAGTGCCTCGATTCTGCTCGATTTTGCAGTAACATGCAGGCTTCCCCCCCATTGTAACAGTAATACATGTTCAACATAAAAACGTGGAAAACACAGAGAAGTGGAAAGAAAAAAAGCCACACATAGTGCCACCCTCAAATGATAACCATTATTAATATTTTGAGGCATTTTATTTTAGTCTTTGTCTATAGGGAGAATTGCTTTTAGATCATTGTGATACATACACACACACGTATATTTATATTCTGAATTTTTTAAACTTAACATCATAGAAAAAGTTACACTAAATGTAACTATACTAATTTTAAATATTACACTAAAATATTAATTTTAAATATTACACTAAAATGTTAATTGTTGCAAAAATTTCACTGTATATATTCCAATCAAATTCAACACACATCCATCTTTAGGTTGTTACCAATGTTTGCACTATAAATAATGCTATGATGAGTAGTTTCAGCATAAATTTTTGGGGTATTTAGGATTGTGCATTTGAGATAAATTCTTAGAAGCAAACCTAATAATCCTTTTTTAAGGCTTTTAGTATATACTGTCAATTTGATTTACAAAAGGGAGTGTACCAAATTTACTTTTCAACATATGAAAGTACTTGTTCTTTTATTATTATTATTATTATTATTATTATTATTATTATTCAGAGAAACATAGAGCATGAGCTGGGAGAGGGACAGAGGGAGAGAGAGAATCTTAAACAGGCTCCACTCTCAGTGCAGACAGGGTTTGATCCCACAACCCTGGGATCATGACCCGAGCTGAAATCAAGAGTCGGACGTTCAAACGACTGAGCCACCTGGGCACTCCAAGAGTACTTGTTCTAATTAGACAATATTAAAAAGAAAATTTTGCTAATTTAATAGGCAAGGAAAAATGTTTTCAAAATAATTTAAAATTTTAGCAGTGTATTTATATAACCATAATAACTAAGTAAGCTAAAGGGAGAAACTGACTGCAAGGATATTAAGCCAGACTTATCCTAACAGACAAATTGGCTGCATCTTCCATAACATGGTAAAATGAGTACTAAGCGTCACGGTTTTAGTATTCCTTGACATAATGCTAGATTTTTCTTTATGTATTTACTTCTGCTTGACTCTGCTTCTCTTAACTTTTGATCACAATATTTTATAAATTAACTCAGAGATTTAAAGGAATAGGTATACACTAAACCATAAACCATAACACTAACATTAACTACTGATCATGATGTTTTTTGTTTTTTAATTTAAATGTTATTTAGTTAACATACAGTGCAAAATTGCCTTCAGGAGTAGAGTTCAGTGATAAATCACTTAATACAACACCGTTATTGTATGTGCCCTCCTTAATACCCATCACCCATCTAGCCCATCTCCCACCCACCTTCATCCATCAACTCTCAGTTTGTTTTCTATCATTGAGTCTCCTGTAGTTTGTTTCCCTCTCTTCTCTTTCCCTCCTCCTTCCCATATGTTCATCTGTTTTGTTTCTTAAACATATGAGTGAATTGCTGATATTCCACATATGAGTGAAATCATATGGTATTGTCTTTCTCTGGTTGACTTATTTCACTTAGCATAGTACATTCTAGTTCCATCCATGTCGTTGCAAATGGCAAGATTTCATTCTTTTTGATGGCTGAGTAATATTCCATTGTGTATGTATGTATGTATGTATGTGTGTACATATATATATATATATATATATATATATATATATATATATATCACATCATTATCCATTTATCAGTCAATGGATATTTGGGCTTTCTCCATAGTTTGGCTGTTGTTGATAATGTGCTATCAACATTGGGGTGCATGTACCCCTTCAAATCTTTATTTTTGTATTCTTTGGATAAATACCCTAATAGTGCAATTGCTGAATCATAGAGTAGCTCTATTTTCAGTTTTTTGAGGAAGCTCCATAGTGTTTTCCAGAGTGGCTGCACCAGTTTGCATTCCCACCAGCAGTGCAAGAGGGTTTTCCTTTCTCTGCATCCTTGTCAACACCTGTTGTTTCTTGTGTTGTTCATTTTAGCCATTCTGACAGGTGTGAGGTAGTATCTCATTGTGGTTTTGATTTGTATTTCCTTGATGATGAACGATGTTGAACATCTTTTCATGTGTCTCTTAGCCATCTGAACGTCCCCTTTGGAAAAGGGTCTTCTGCCCATTTCTTAACTGGGTTATTATTTCCTTTTTGGGTATTGAGTTTGAGGGTGGTTTTGAATATAAGGCTTTGAAGTTCATTTAGCAGTGAGTTTATTTTTTTATTAATTTATTTGTTAATGTTTCGAGTTTTTATTTAAATTCTAGTTAGTTAACATAATATTAGTTTCAGGAGTAGAATTTAGTAATTCACCACGTATATACAGCATCCAGTGCTCACCCCAAGTGCCTTCCTTAATACTCATCGATCATTTAGCCCATTACCCCATCCGCCTCCCCTCCAGCAACCCTCAGTTTGTTCTCTATAGTTTTCTTTCCCCTATGTTCATCTGTTTTGTTTCTTAAATTCCACGTATGAGTGAAATCATATGGTATTTGTCTTTCTCTGAATGACTTATTTTGCTTTGCATAATACTCTCTAGACCCACCCATGTCATTGAGTGAGTTAATTTTAGATGGAAAAGTTAAAAGCTGAATATTAAATTGATAAAAATAATAATGACTTAACTAGAGAAAACACAAGAGGGCAATATTGCACAACAATAAATATGTTTGTATCAGATAAAAAATAATTCAGTATTTTTAATCAACTGTAATTTTTTCAATAGACGTTTAAAATCTTGTCAATATGTGTTATCTTTTTATTAACAGTGATAAAAGAGTGACTTTGCAAGAAAATTTAGTGCCAACATCAATACAATGAATTTTGCATGTGTTTGAGTTATGTTTTTTAATCCTCAAAAGAAGTGAATCTACTTTCCATTGACCACTACATATTGCCTGGTTTCAGTTTATATAAAAGCAAGGAAGTTGATCCACTATAGAAGTGACACCAAAAATAAAATATTTTTTTTCTCCTGGAATATATATTTCAAAATGGAAATCATTTCATTTTTTTCTGACTAGGAATATGTGATCCATTAAATCTCCATGAAAGAGATTTTTCTTTTAAAATAAAAATTTTTTAATAAAAAAATTAATGAAATGCTAAAGGAAGAGCATGTTCTAATGATTAGATAAGCAAACATGTATGTTTTTTTACATACTTTAATTTCCTGACACTTGAATAAGACTATAATCTTGATTAACCGACTAGGCCCTAAAAATTAAGAGCATGAGAAAATGAAATGTTTAAGACAATTACATGCACCTTTGTATGTGCAAATTCTCACAGATCTTGATTTCATCTACAAACCAAGCACAGAGATAGTGTCTGTGTGGTCATACTTCCCATACCCTTAAACTAATTTGGAGTTTAGAGTGCCAAACAGGAGAGAGAGAGAGAGAGAGAGAGAGAGAGAGAGAGAGAGGGAGGGAGAGAGAGAGAGAAAAATAGGTGTTTTTCTGAGCATACTGGTGGGAGCAAGCCCAGAGAATTCTGTGATCAAGTACCTGGTACTTAGACAAGCAACATAACATAGTAGTTAATCACATGGAGAATGAATCCTCAGTTTCTGCCACATACTAGCTGTGTGACTTTGGGCAAATTCTTAACCTCTCTGTGCCTTATTTTCCTTATATGTATAGTGCAGTTATAATCATTCACATCTCATGAAGTTTATTTTGTATATTAAATGAATATATAAATACTTGGAGCAATGTCTGGTGCAAAGTAAGCTTTATTTAATAATTTCTATTATGCGAGGGAGCCTAGGAAAATCTCTAATGGAAATAAGAACCCAGATATTAAAAAATGAAACAGGCAGGAACCCTATTTGATATACTGAACCAACAAGAAAAAAAAACTTGAGATTATAGCAAGTTTTCTTTTTGTTTTTGAGTTTAATTATTTATTTTTGGAGAGAGAGAGAGAGAGAGCACAAACTGGGGAAAGGCAGAAAGAGAAGGTGAGAGAGACGGAGAGAGCTTGACATGAGGCTCGAACTCATGAACCATGAGATCATGACCTGAGCTGAAATCAAGAGTCAGGTCTTAACCAACTGAGCCAGCCAGGCACCCCAGTTATGACCATTTTTCAAGGTAAGTTTGGCTAAGGGTTTTCTATAGTTCCTAGGGAGAAGGACTCAGAAATTAACAATAGCAATGTACTAAATGCTGTAAAAGTTTTGTTCACATTAGCCATGTAGAAACCATATCTGCTTCTTCCTCCACTGTGAGGAATGGTTAGTTATTCTAAAGTCATTTGATTAATGCCCATAAAACTCTTTATTAAAGAGACCCTTAAGGTCCAGTGCTGTTACTCACAGAATCCGAACTAATGAGTATGCTTCAAATGGTGGAGTTAGGATACAGGTTTCCTGAGAAGGCAAATGAGATAAGCAACACCTTCTAGAAGGAAATAAGCAGAGGCTTATTTCTGTCATATACAACATGACTTGTGGTACAAGATGGTTCAGTCAGGTCACTTTCATATTCAGAAACTAGTTTCTCTTCAGGCAACCCTGAAATTGGAAACCCAAGATATATGAGTTCTATTCTTGTCACTGCCATTGCTATGTTCTGAGCACAGGCAAAGGATTCTCTGTGATTCTTTTTGTTCTTTGAGTGAATTTTTCATGTCCTTTATCATGGTTTCTAAGTTGTTTGAAATATGGAGTAGATAGTTAAATGAGTCATTTAAAAAATTATTAACAATGCTGTACTTTTGCTTTGTAGTATTCCATCTATATTTTAGTTTCCACTTTGGATAGAGTGGTTAAACTCTGGCAATATCTTGCTAGGAAGAAATAATCACAGTAATTTAAGTGCTTGTGCACATTTCTACAGAGGTCATTTTGAAATATCAATGAAAATTTCTATCGTATCCCTGTGGTGCTTGACCAATTCTGAGTGCTATTGTAGTTTGAGAGGGTGCCCAGTGGGCTGGGAAGATTTCTTTAGGGAAAATTGCCTGGCTGACTTTATTATAAGTTTATCTTGGTGAATTACTTAAAGTTATAGCTTTAACTTTTCAAGTTCTGGCATTTAATTTCCAAGTTCTGGGCTGAGCAGATTAGACCAACCAAGATTGTAAGAGACTGATTATAAATGCAGCTAGCACTGTGCAAAAGATAAACACAATCCCCATCCTCATTGAGCTTAAGGGAGAGAAAGAGTAAACAAATAATTGCACAACTAATTATCAAGTTAAAAACTCTGAGTAAAAAGTCCTGGGAGCTATAGAGCATGTGACAGGGTATGATCATCAAGTAGATTATGAGAAAAGACTTTTTGTTTTTTATGGTATACATTGGTATTTTTGTTTATTTAGTTAAATATGTTATCATACTGTAATAAATAGCTGCATCTGTCTCCACAATAAATGTATCTATTCCACAGACTTATAATTTACAGTTTGCTTATCAGGGTTCTCCAGCTTCAAATTGCATCTTCACCTTCTGCCTTTTCTACACCTTTATATAAGCCATTTCCAATTGTTGATACATTCTTTCTTCAAATATGCTAATATCACAGATCAAGTTATATGAAAGGAAGAAATTCTTTTAGCTTCAGAGTCTTGTCTTTCACTGTTTGTTGACGTCATTTGTCAAAATCTGGGGTGTTTGGGTGGCTCAGTTGGTTGAGGGTCTGACCCTTGGTTTTGGCTTAGGTCATGATCCCAGGGTCGTGGGATCAAGCCCTGCGTCCAGCTCCACACTTAGTGTGGAGCCTGGTTGGGATTCTCTCCTGTCTCCCTCTGCCACTTTCCCTGTTCATGCTCTCTCTCTCAATAATTAATAATAATAATAATAAAATAATGATAATGATAAAATAAATCTGAATTTGTGGGTTCCTTAGTGCCCCACTACACTCATGGCAAAAACAAAAACCATTCAGAAGTTAATGTATGCTCTGATCAAAGTCCTGTGCCTTCAGAATGAAGTAGCAGGAAACAGCCACCTAGCCAAGTGGTATAAAAATTTATAGCAGTGTTTTTCACAATAGCCAAAAGGTAGAAACAAGCCTAATGTCCATTAACGGGTGAATGGATAAACAAAGTGTCATATGCAATGAACTATTATTCAGCATTGAAAAAGAATAAGGTTCTAATACATGCTACAATATGAATGAATCTTAAAAAAAATCATGCTAAGTGAAATATGCCAGACACAAAAGGACGAATATTACATAATTCCACCTATACATGAGATACTTAAAACAGCCAAATTCGTAGGGATGGAAAGTAGATTAGAAGTTACCACAGGCTGTTGGGAAGGGAGACTGGGGAATTCTTGTTTAACGAGTATAGTTTCTTTTTTTATTTAAAACAAATTTTTTTTAATGTTTATTCATTTTTGAGAGAGAGAGAGAGCACATGAGCAGGTGAGTGGCAGTGAGAGAAGGAGACACAGAATCCAAAGCACGCTCCAGGCTCTGAGCTGTCAGCACAGAGCTGGACGCCAGGCTCGAACCCACGAACTGTGAGATCATGACCTGAGCTGAAGTTGGATGCTTAACCGACCGAGCCACCCAGATACCACCTGAATTATACACTTTATGGCAAATTTTATGTAACATATATCTTACCATAATAAAAAGATACAAAAACAAAACAAAAACAAAAGACTATCTGAAAAGTTGGAAGAATGAGGGGAATACAGTCACCTGTCCAGATGCTGTCACTATGGGATGCCCAGTGCCTTGTATGTCAGTATTGTTTCTGTTATAAAGCTAAAACATTTTTTAAATTTTTGTGTTTTTCTTTCTACACTGAATATTTTCAACATTTTTAGCTACCTTGTAGTTGTTTTATTGTCCATCCAAAGTATTTTTGCATGCAAGGAATACTGTAGTATTATCATCATCATCATTATTATAAAATCTTGGATTGCTTTCATTGTTCCAGTATCCTATTTATTTATTTATTTATTTATTTATTTATTTTTAACGTTTTTATTTATTTTTGAGACAGAGAGAGACAGAGCTTGAATGGGGGAGGGTCAGAGAGAGGGAGACACAGAATCTGAAACAGGCTCCGGGCTCTGAGCTGTCAGCACAGGGGCCCGACGCGGGGCTCGAACTCACGGACCGCGAGATCGTGACCTGAGCCGAAGTCGGCGCTCAACCGACTGAGCCACCCAGGCGCCCCTCCAGTATCCTATTTATATTGAGGGTTTAGTGTACCTAATATTAGCCTGTAACAACATGGATTACAAGGAGAGTGTGGTAGGAAGGACAGTGCTGTAATATTTTGTGTGATTCTGTTGAGCTTTTGTTCTTAGCATGTCCTTACTGTCAGATGGAATTGCAATTTTTTCGCCTAGTTGTATGCCTTTTGGAGATGACATAGGCTCGTGTTGACCTCAAGAGGATGCCTGGATTAGGACAAGGTCTACAAAGAAAGTGTAGGACTGAATATGGTCCTTCCAGTATGAGAAAACTCTTTTTACAGAATTAATAAAAATACATGCAAACCCTTTTACTTCTAACACCTACTTGGTCCTGTAGAAATATTTTAATCATCACATGTTGGGAGCAGGGCAGACTTGTTTTGATTTAGAAGAAAAAAAAAAAAAACACTCAAATTCATAAGTTTTGGAATTCGCTAAACCTCTTTAAAAACTTGCTTTATGATATAAAAGGATCATAAGAAAATACACCATTATTCTTAAAATTATGGAAATTATTTAGAGATATCTTTTATTATTTAAAATTATCAAATAATATATTTTCACTTAAAAAGCCAACAACAATGGCAGATAGAGAATAAATATGACAGTTTCCCACTTCACCCATCGCAGACAATACTGGTCTTCTGAAATAACCAATGTTAACAGGTCTATCTTTTGTCTACCTAGTATATATAAATAAAGTAAATAATAATAAATAAATAACATAACAATAAATAAAATAATATATGTTATGAATATAATAACAAAACACATTGTTCTGTAACTTGGTGTTTCCTACATTTATTTGTTAAAATATTTAGGAAAGAAAAAATAGATTATTATTGTAAATATTGCCTCATTTCTTTGTTTTTTTGTTTCTCATTTCTTTTTGTTTGTTTGTTTCTCATTTCTTATGTTTTGCCCAGTGGGGAGCCCAATGCAGAGCTTGAACTCACAACCTTGAGGTCAAGAGTCGGAAGCTTAACTGACTGAGCCACCCAGGTGCCCCACCTCTTGTTTCTTTATCCATGAAATAAGTATAAACAATAGAAAAACCTCAAAGTGGAAAAAAAAAATTGTTTATGTCTGTTCCCCTGTTTTATTGCAAGCTCTTTCAGGTCAGGGACTGTGTCTGCCCAATCTTTGTAGCCTCAGAACCTAACACAGTGCTTGGCACAAGATAAATGCTCATTAAACATTTGTTAAGTATTGTTGACTCAATGGGCAGTATTTATCATCTTGTATTGGTAGAGTGTGGTCCTACAATGTGTGCTTCGGGGTACAATATATTGCTAATGCAGTGATGTGCTCATATAGTATGTGAACCTGGGCTGTTTAAGATACCACTACATATCACATGGTGAAGGCCACAGGCTACTACCTGCCTTGAGAATTCAGGAATCCAAAGATATGAATCACGCACAGATGGTTTTCTTCTCCCAGAGCCCGGTAGAGGTGACATTCCTCTCTGTCAGATTTCTAAAATGCACACCATGAGCTTCAGGGAATCTCCGAATCCTAGATGGCTTTAATAAACAAAGAGTTTGGAAGGGCCTTTTAGTTTTTTGTGTAACAGTGTTAATCTGCTAAACATTTGTAAAGTCTTAATCTGCAGAATATCAAGTAGAGGAGCAGTTGTGTTCTCAGGACAGGGTGCTACAGCAGCAGTGAAATTGCCGCACTGTATAAATATGGATTAAACACAAAGAATAAATAGAAATTTAGGTACACTTAATTATTACGTACTTTTGCCCCTAACTTCATTTATCCCTTTAATTTCAGTGTTTAAAAATTACTATTGTGAAGCATAGTCCATAAAATGCTATTTTAAATTTATGACAATATAATATTTTAGCAAGTTCCTAACCTTGAGTCCTGTTGCTGTTGTGTGCCTTTGGTCAGGAAATCACTTGACTCCTTATTATTGGCTTAGATTAGTCAAAAATAATCAGCTTGCATGACTTTAACCTTTAGTCTTTTGGTAGTGGTTTTGTGTAACACTTTGTTGAGGAAGACGAAAGGCTGTGTCTCAACTCTACCAGAACGTGCCATGATCATGATGAGTCAGCATATCTGTCATGGACATGCAAAGGAGGAGGGCAATATATGTATGGTGGTTTGTGCAAGTGCTCTTTTTTGTTTATTCTGTTTTAAATTAATTTTAAGGTTTCTTCCATTCTAAAATATAAACATGGAAATAAATTAATAATATATTATCAGTGAAAAATTATAATTATGTACAAGTCCTTTCTGTGTATACATATTTTAGCATAAAATAAATTCTGGAAAGATACTCATCAGATTATTACTTGATAATCTCTGGATGATGGAAATAAGGATATTTATGTATTTTTGTCTTTATTTTCTAATTATTCTTCAGTGATCATGTTTTGCTTTTGTAATAAAATTGGGAAACTTTTTAAAATGTCTGATTTCCAAAATGTACTTAAGTGAATCTGCAAATTATAAATTTTAACAGGTATAAAATTATATTTAATCAAATCATGTTAGATGAATCATTTATTTATTGCAATAAGCAAAATAAATCTAATAGACATTGATATTATCAAATAATATTTTATGCACATGCTGAATACTAGTATCTAGGAAAACTTTCTTTATTAAATTTTAAATTGAGGGGCACCTGGGTAACTCAGTCAGTTAAGTGTCTGACTCTTGATTTTGGCTCAGGTCATGATCTCATGGTTTCATAATTTCAAGGCCTTCATCAGGCTCTTCACTGAGGGTGTGGAGCCTGCTTGGAATTCTCTCTCTCCCTGTCTCTCTGCCACTCCTGTGCTCTCTCTCTCAAAATAAGAAAATTAATAAACATAAAAAATAAATTTTAAATTGAATAATTATACATCTGACAGCTATAATTGTACAATTATATGTTATACATTAAAATCTCCAATAGTACAAAAGAAAGTACAGAGTAAAAAATAATCTTCCTCTTACCTGAGACTTTCTGTCTTCCTTCCAATGACCATCACAATCAGTGGTTTATTGTATATCATTATGAAATCACCATATGATACATAATCATACATATGTATGTATACTTTCTTCTTCCAAACAGAAGCATACCAAATATAGCATTGTATATTTTTTTTTAATTTTTTTAACGTTTTATTTATTTTTGAGATGGAGAGACAGAGCATGAACAGGGGAGGGTCAGAGAGAGGGAGACACAGAATCTGAAACAGGCTCCAGGCTCTGAGCAGTCAGCACAGAGCTCAACGCGGGGCTCGAACTCACGGACTGTGAAATCATGACCTGAGCCGAAGTCGGCCGCTTAACCGACTGAGCCACCCAGGCGACCCAACATCGTATATTTTTATTTGCTTTCTCTTGATAATATGTGTTAGAGATCATTTCCTATTAGCTCATGTCGTTCTATTCCATTTTTTCTATGGACTGCAAAATATTCCACTTTAGGATGAATCCTAATTTGTTCAGTTAGTCCTCTGTTCATCAACAGTTTCCAAAATTTGTTTTAGCTATTTCAAACAATGCTGCCTTGAATAGAGTTGCTCATTTATATTTGAGCAGTTGTGTGAGCGTTCCAGAGGAGAAATTGCTGGAAGCACAATTGTTAGGTCAAAGACATGTGCATTGAAAACATTGATAGGCATTTTTCAGATTACTCTCTAAAGAAGTTTTACTAATTTACATCTTCACTATCTTGAATGAGAATGCCAGTTTTATTAAATCAATGCCAACAGTTATTTATAGGTGGAAAATGGTAACTTGTTATAATTGCCATTGCTTTAATTATGAGTAATATGATCTCTTTCTGCATTTTTTTTATACCTTACTCTGAGAATTCCCTGTTGCTGTTCATTCCTCATTTTTCATTGCATTTTTTTTTCTAAGAGCTCTTCCAGAAATGGTTAATGAGTTAACAGATGATACTAAAACATTATCTAAAATTAGTTTCTTCTAAGAAGAAGTTGTTTGTCATTGGTGTCTTGAAAAACAGATTCCGTTCCACTTAGTTCAATAAACACTTAAGGGAAGCTTTCCAAATGCAGAGCCGTACCCTCCACGGGGACAAAAAGATTAAATGGATAAAAGCCTAGCTCAGGAAGCTCACAATTTAATACAGAAAATGAAAACAAAAAGCTGTGCTCTTAAAATAATATTATGAGGCTGTAGGAAGTGCAAGAGATTACTTTAAACAGATTGGAGTCAGGGAAGGTTTAATGGAGTAGGTGCCATATGAACTGGGCCTTGAAGGACGAATGTATTAGTCTCCCAGGGCTGCTGTAACAAAGTACCACAAACTGGTGGCTTAAAACAGCAGAAATGTACTATCTCACCGTTCTGGAGGCTAGACATCCAAAGTTAAGGTATTGGTAGGGCCATGCTGCCTCTGAAACCCAGGGTAGAATCCTTCCTTGCTGCTGCCCAGCTTCTGGTGGGGGCCGGCAATCCTTAGCATAGGGTCACCGGTCATATTGGATTAGGACCCACCCTAAATGACCTCATCATAACTGAACCTGATCATCTGCAAAGACCCTATTTCCAAATAAGATTACATTCATGGTACGGGAGTTGGGACTTCAACATGTCTTTGAGAGGGGGAGGGAGGGGATACAGTTTCATCCATAACAATGGGTAATATTCCAACAGAGGAAAAAGGGAGGGCAGTTGGTGAAGGGTAGGTATCCTAGGAGAAGAGAAATGAGTAAAGACTTGTCAGTACAGGGCATGTCCAGAAACTTCAAGTACTTTGTCCAGTTTTTTGAGAGCATGTTGCAACTAAGAAAACTGTGGGAGAGGGTCTTTCCCATATTCTCCAGGGAACGGTCAATGACTGAAGCTTTCAGTCATTGGTGTCTTAGGGAGATTATGCTGTAGTTTTGTGGAAAAGTAATGAGGGAGAGAAACTAATGGAGGCAGGAAAACCAGAGAGGAAATCATTGCAGCTGCCTCAGAGAGGTCAGGCAGCAAACACCAGACTTCCAGAGACAGTGGGTTAGGGTACATGCGCTCACCTTCAGACCCTCTCCACCTGGGGCACAAAAGGCCTGCTTGCTTGTGATTTGAAAATTTCCATAATCCAGAGGCTCTCCCCACCCCACCAGAAGATTGCTTGAAATATACCCATATATTTCTTTATCTGACTGGGTTGCTTTATGAGTTGCAGTATTGCACCTGACAAAGGTCACACATGTTGCTTACTCTAAAAGAGGCCCCAGGGTTATTTGTGACTCTTTGGAAGGCCTTTCTTTCTGATTTTTCCTTAGCATTTTCAGAACGACTCACCAAAATATCTTAAACCAGGAAGTGAAATTTGAAAAACGTCTTCTCCTTTAAGTTCTTAAGAGGTTTTCTGTACCTTTTGCTCAAAAGAGTATATAAAAGTGGGTTAATGGCTGAATTAAGCAGTGCCAGCCAGGCAGATATTGTCTGTATCTGCAGAGGAAGTGTCCACCCACTGTTTACCATTGTGCTTGCCTGCGATATGCTTACAATTGTGTAGGGGATCCAACAACAATAGCAAATAAAAGTCACAAGAAATAGATGAAAGGTACCATTGTATATTGTGCAGAGGGGTTGCACATTTCAAAATGTCCTGTTTTCTGCCCCAGGGAGAAGAGGAGCTGGGTATGTATAAATTATCAGCCATCCCCCAAGACTAGTAGTATTTCTGTCTGGGGCTGTTTCTCTTAGGATCCTCAAATACCTTTAGAATCTTCTTGGCTGTTCTTTACAGAGAAGGCTATACTTGGCTTCATCTTCCTCAGCAATTGACTTTCAATGTCATGTAGCCAATTGGCTTGATCCCCGGCTACTTCTGCTGCTCCAACATAACTGCAGCGTGCCAACACATAGGTAGGAACAAGAAGACCAAACCTTTATAAACCTGAAATGGGTTAGCCTGAGTGCCCCGTGTTGCAAGTAGCTGGCTGATATTCAAAAGACTGCCATCTTATAAGGAAGAAAATTTGAAAAAGCAACTTAAATTCAGATCCAAATTCCAGTGCTAAGGCTTGTTTTAAAGATATTTTATGTGCTGTGCCAGACACCATGCATCTGTCTGTGCACATTGTAGGCAATGTGTACGCTCAAGGTACGTGGCAGCCCAAAAAGCTAATGCCCAGATAGGCAGGACTGAATGCAGTAGGCTGAGCTCTAACTGATAACATAGCATTTATAATCACAAGGTGGTCCTGGTAGTAAAGCTGCATTCAAAACAAAAACTGCACTAAAAATATTTGTTATCAAGATCAGGGACTTTTGATTATCGTACATTGTCTTAATGCAACGGTTTTAAATTCTAGTCCCAAAAGTATTCATTGCCCTCTGGAAGAATTGGATGTCAGTTTTGCAGAGTGTAATTTGTGCTTTTTTTTTTTTTTAAATATAATTTATTGTCAAATTGGCTAACATACAGTGTATACAGTGTGCTCTTGGTCGCAGAGTATAATTTGACTTTAAGACAGAAATAGCTTTTGTAGACATGAATCTACAGTTTATTCATTTATCCAACATTTTTTAGCACCTTCCTTTGGTGGGAAATAAAGTACCCCTTAATCTATTCAATTAACTTTTAGAATAAACAAATATATGAACATCTTAACAGTAAATATCAGCATAGGAAAATCTACACAATGCTTTTTTTTTTTAACCATAACTAAGAAGTAATAACCACACTGCCTATCCTTGCATTCAAGAACATTGTGAAATAAAGATCACTTTAAAAAGCCTTTTCTTCTTAAAATATAATAATAGGAAAGAAAAGCATTCAGGGTCACTATTTCTTAGTATTGTGTGTGCTCAGGTAATAAGAACATTTATTTAAAGAAGTATATATTTTTTGAAGTAATAGCAACAACTATAGCAAGATTTGGAGAGAATTAATTGCTTCATGTTTTCATGTTTACCCCTTTTCCCTTTTTGCTTCTCTTCATTTTTTATCTACTTCTCTCTTTCCTTTTTCTTTCATGTTCTTCCTTGATTTTGGTTCTTTTCCCTTTTACTTCCATTTTCCCTTGTTTAAATTTCCCCCTTTTCTCCCTTCCTTTTTTCTTTTTTCCTCTTGACTCTTCTCCTCTTTTGTCATCACATTTTTAAAATATAGCAGCATACGCAATATAATTATTATTTTATTAAATATTAAACATATATTAAATAGTTGTTAGATATTTTAATACAAAGCTTCCCCAAACCCAACCTGTAACAAATAAAAGGATAAAACTCATCAAGAAATTGGACCTTTTCTGCCTCTTTCTCATTTTACATAATGTTTACAAACAAGTGACTCCACTTTTCCTGTTCAAATGCCAGAAGGTAAAAATAAAAAAAATTAATTACTTTAATCAAAATCAGTTACAATGAGCATTTAAAAGAAATCACATAGCTTCTGTGATATTGTTTCTCTTATCTTTATATTACCAAAAACAACACCCTTGGTTAGTAAGAAATATGGACATTATAGAGTAAAAATATGTGGTGACAGAAAATACGATTGCAAGAAAGTTTCCTGGGAAAAATGGTTCCTAAAGATGAAAGCAGAACCTGAGACACTAGCAAGGCATGGTGACTTCAAAGGTTGTTCTCTGCATAGCTGTGAATCTGCTTTAGGTATAAAGCTTGCAAGAACTTGGGCATCCTGAGAACATTCCAGATTAACTTCCCAGTTTGACAGAAAGCAATTATAGGCTCTGAAAAGGAGGATATTTTGAAACTAAAAGCCCAGATATTCATTTCTTTTTTTCTGTCTTTTCTTTTTCTTTTTTTTTTTTTTTTAAGTAGGCTTCATGCCCAGCATGGAGCCCAATGCAAGGCTTGAACTCACAGCCCTGAGATCAAGACTTGAGCTGAGATCAAGAGTCTAGCGCTTAACTGACTGAGCCACCTGGGCGCCCCCGAGAAGTTCATTTCTGAAATGTTCCCTCTCATGGGGAATCTTTTCTCTGGTAAAAGCATGGCCAGACACTCAATATTTTTTTTGTTCAGGAATTGAGGTTAATAAACTATGACTGATCAAACAATCAAGTAAACAAGTAAATAAATAAACTATGACTGTTCAAATGGAGGAAGAATGGCAGCTGCAAGTGAATTCTAATTTGTAAATGCATTATATACCAAAGATTACACCAGCGATACCTGATGTCCTTTCCTTTAAGTTTTGCTGCTTAAACCACTCAACTATCTCTCCACCTCTCTCATTACTTTTGATCAAATTGATTCAAGGATGCTTCATTATGACCCTCCTCCTGCATACGTTCTGAGACTTTCTCACTGTGCTCTAAGGGCAATACCGTTGAAACGAATATACTAGGGTACAGATTTGATATTTCAATACAAATCCAATATACCTTTGTATTGAAGTGAAACAAAGGTCAGTCCCCCTTTGCGCATTTACATCAATTTCTCTTCTTCTCTTCTTTTGTCTTCGGTGATGCCATTATTTCGTCTACAGAACTCAGAAGTTATTGCCCATGTTGTGCCCGGCATGTATCTATGAAGATTTGCATGCTTCTTTTTCTACATGGATCTTCCCTGCCAAAGGTAATTTTGGTTTTACTGTGGATTAGGACTTTCTTCTCCTTTGCTCTCACATTATAATGTCATCTATCAATTGTCCAACAGTAATTTATCAATGAGGTAAATTGTCCTCATGATGGCTTATCCATGAGCACCAGTGACCTATTCCTGCTGCTTGGTTAGGGCTTGTTGCGACCCTCTGTGTCAAGAAAACTAGAGTTGCAGAGCCACATTCTGCCCACAGGGGCGTTAAGGAGGAAGTGAAGCAAGCCATCCCGTAAGCAGGATTCCAGCCTCCTCGGCTCACCCTAGTTGAAAGGATCTACCACCATGTTTAAAATTCTCCACTTCATTTTCAAGTAAATCCAGAGCAGATTACATGTCCTATTTTTGTGCTAATGTTTAATCCTCACAGTACCCAAGGTAGGAGAAGTACAGGTGTAATCACTCAGTATCCTCTTCTGAGGGAGAAATGACTCAAAGGAAGAAGATGAGCTATAAGGTGCTTTCCAGCCTGATAAATCCCGTCTAAAGCGCCTATAATGGTGGCTGTGCTTAAAATGTTGTATCAGGGGAAAAAATTATGTATTGAGTCTATAAAACGGTACTTACTTCATAGGGTTGTAATAAGGATCAAATGAGGTAACATCTGCAAATATTGTCCATTAAGCTACATTTTCTCACTATTTAATATACAAATAGCGTAAGGCTAGGCAGTATTGTGTTTAAACTAAACAAGAAGTGATTTTTAAAAAGCATGTATTTTTTCCCCACCCAAATCTATTATTTAATTCGTTTTCCCAAACACAGGTATTTGGTAAAGAAAATACATTGTCACTTTTAGGAACCTAATTTTTTACATTATGTTATTCTCAATAATATACTGTCTTGATCTTGAGACAAAGTGTCAGAACAGAACATGAACAAAAAAAAAAAAATAATAATAATAATGTTTTGACTTTCTCCTTTCATCTCACTCCCTTAATGTGAAACCATGTAACTACTGTTCTGTTTTTCCATTCTGATAATACAGAGGAATCTCAGAAATCAATTGAATCTCCAAGAAGGCATTTTGTAATATTTGCATTCACAGCAGACGACTGAAATATTACTTCCTTTGGACAGATGTTTTTCTATTAATTACTGTGGCTTAAGACTATATGAGCCTAATATTAAACAATTTTCCCTCATTGTTTTTGTGTTCCTTAGAGCACAAACCAGAAACAGGCAGTCTAATATACTGTGGGTGAGAGTATAAATGGATAAATTTGGAGGTTGACTTAACAATTTTTATTAACATTTTAAATGTGCATACTCTCTAATCCTGCAATTTCACTTCTAGAGATTTCCCCCAAAGCAATTTTTGCACAAGTACCCAAAAACATACATCCTAGGTTGTTCACTGCGGTGCTATTTGTAATGGAATAACACTACCCAACTCAAAAGCCAATTAGTAAAAGGGCTGATTAAATAAAATATGATACATTTAGAGAGTAGACTAGTATACAATTGTTGAAAAGACTAAACTAAATATGCATGAAAAAATATTGAGGAATGGACACAAAACCACTAAAAGTGATTATTTCTCTAGCAGAACCATTATGGAGGATCTTTACTTATTCTCTCCATTATATATTTTACTAATGGTTGAATTTTCAAAATAACAATAAATTGTTTTGTTAGCAAAAGTGCACACTCATGTAAGCATATCATAAATACATATAAAAGCTCTAAAGACAGTGCCAGGCAAACCAGAGTGGTTCATTGAGGTAAAGCAGGAATAGCATTCTGCCTCTGGACTTCAAGTCCAGTGTGCTTTTTTTTTTTTTAACGTTTATTTATTTTTGAGACAGAGAGAGACAGAGCATGAACGGGGGAGGGTCACAGAGAGAGGGAGACACAGAATCTGAAACAGGCTCCAGGCTCTGAGCTGTCAGCACAGAGCCTGACGCGGGGCTCGAACTCACAGACTGCGAGATCATGACCTGAGCCGAAGTCGGACGCTTAACCGACCGAGCCACCCAGGTGCCCCAAGTCCAGTGTGCTTTTTAAAAAATAACACCACTTACATTTTTGTGCAAGCCACATACGGCATCGGTGGGTATACTTATGGAAGGAGGAGGGCCATGAGATCAAGTAAACTCTGTTCTTTATGACCCCAGGACTCCTCCTTCCTCTGCTCCTACTGGCGCTTGCTTAATGAGTCACTCCCTGGCCTCCAGCCTCTGGGCACCCTTGAGCAGCCTATGGTGAATGAGCTTGTTCTCTTGAGGCAGATCCAAATGAAAATTAGTGCTGCCTGTAGGACTGCGCTGAAAAGCATCCAGAGGACAAATCTGGGACATAGCAGCATGATCAAGTAGAAATGCTGGCCATGAGTGAGGGTGATACCGCACTTGTGCCTTGCATTTGCTAATTCAGACCATAAATATCACAACGAGTATCATCCCGAGAACTACCACCACTTCCACAGCTTTTCCCCAGGGTTAATAACTTAGGACATTAAGAAGTTTTTGAGGGGTGCTTGGGCGGCTCAGTCACTTGAGCGTCCAACTTTTACTTTGGCTCAGATCATGATCTCATGGGAGTTCAAGCCCCCCATTGGGCTCTCTGCTGTCGGTACAGAGCTGGCTTCAGGTCCTCTGCTTCTCTCTCTCTCTCTCTCTCTCTCTCTCTCTCTCTCTCTCTGCCCCTCCCCTGCCCCTCCTGCCTCCAGGCTCTTGTGAGCTCATTCTCTCTCTGAAAAATAAATAAACATTTAAAAAAAAAAAAAAAGAAAGATTTGGAAACCTGGCAAAACTGAAAGCAACCCTCCAATACATCGTGTTCTGAGTAGTCATTTGAGTTGTGGCCTATTTGGTTTCTCTGAGTGGCTTTGGAAAGTATAGGAGGATTATCAATTGCTCAGAATTGTTCTACTTTCTTTGAATGGTTCATTTTTCCTTGGGTGTTAAGAATTTTTATAAGCTTATTTTCTGTATTATCACAATGTCTTGGAATAATAGAATCATAGATCTATTTCATTCTTTTGTCACCGAGTGTAACTATGCTCAGACTGACCCTGTTCTTACTCTTTTATCTTCAGGAGGCTCTATACCTTTAAAATTTGGCATCCTTTCTTTTTATGCTTACTTCTGTCATACGTGGATCTACCAAAGTACTCAGTATTACCTTATTTTAAAGTCTTATCACACATCTTATTAAAGTTACCTTCCAAATTCAACTTTTGCATATTATATCTTCTCAGTTGAATAAATAAATGTTAAATGGTAATCAATAGGAAAGTATTAACATTCAGTATTACACTGAACCTAACTAATGATAAATACTGTCCTTTTAAAGATTCCTGAAAATGTGAATCTTATTTGCCCAAGTCCTTATAACCAATGGAAATATCTTTGATAATTATGAGTAGATGCAACAAAACCTTTAAAAATAGTGTTGGAGGGAAGGGTTTATACAGGTAACTACTGTATCTATTATTTTTCTGTAATTAACATTCTTCTTAGTATATAGCCACCGAGCTTCAAAGAGGACCACAAGTTTATAAAGAAGCATTCCATTTCTCTCTTACTTTTTGTTTGGGATATATGAGAAAGGAAAGAATGGAATATCTCACTTTGCGTTCAGAAGACAAATAATTATATTGATAGTTTATTTCAAATCACATGTATCTCCTGAGACAGCTATACTTCACTGTGGATTTCTTTCTTCTTTCTTTCTTTCTTTCTTTCTTTCTTTCTTTCTTTCTTTCTTTCTTTCTCTTTGTTTCTTTCTTTTTCTTAAGTAATCTCTATGCCCAACATGGAGCTTGAACTCACAACCCCAAGATCAGGAGTCACATGCTCTACCAAGCGAGACAGCCAGACACCCCTTTACTTTAAATTTCTTAATAGGAGATGCTTACAAGTCTGTTCTTAAAAGTCTGATTCTTACAGACACTGTTTTGGGCTGGGATCAATAAAAGACAGGATTTACCAATAAGATTTCTGAACTTTCACTTGAACTGGTCCAAGTCCGAAGCAGAAAGCTAGGAATGATTCCAAGGATTCTAGGGCACAAAGGCAGGGATGTTTGTGATAACATAAAGTGCGGCCTGTTTGAGGAACTGTTGAATTTACTGGGTCCTAACCAATTATCTCCTCATCTATGTCATTCCCAATTAATGAACCCATGCATTCCAACCCACTTCCTTACTCCTGGGGACTAGAAAACTTTTTACAAGTCAAAGATTACTTGATATTTACTAATGAAGAAATGTGAAAAGATCACTCCCTTTAAAATTCACTTCACACAGGCCAGATTGTGCATAATGCCAAATTTACTAAGAATTAAGAACATTCATCTTAACATTTTGCCTAAACCTCATTCTAAGTCCAATGGAACTTTAAGAAATTCTAATTCTCTCCATTGCACACACACACAAATACATACACACAAACCGTGTGTGTGTGTGTGTGTGTGTGTGTGTGTGTGTGTGTAAACTGAAGTTGCAAGCTATTTTTCATCTGACTTGAGTAAAATTATTCTTATCAGTATTTTTACATGTCTCCGAAGAGAAATCCTTTTTCAAGAAGCTAATCCCATTTATATCTGTGGGAATGGTAGTAAAAACCGTAAAGTACCTACACTGGAGATGTCATAAGTGATATAGCTGCTGTTTCCAAGGAATCCAAGCTCAAACCACAAGGCTGGTACACAATCAAATCCCGGTACATGGGTCCCTTTGTTCAAAACTCCGAACTCCAAGCTTCATTGTGAAATATATCTAAAGTAAACTGAGGCAGCATGAAGTTACATGTGCTATTGCTGTCCTTATTACACTGAGGCCAGTGGTGTTTGATATGTTTTGGGGTGAAAAGGAACAGGAACTGTACTCTTAAGATTTTATCTTAAATCTGTCTAGCTCACTTTTTTTAAATGTTTATTTATTTTTGAAGTAGAGAGAGAGGGAGAGACAGAACTCGAAGTAGGCTCCAGGCTCTGAGCTGTCAGCACAGAGCCCACCGCGGGGCTTGAACCCACAAATCATGAGATCATGACCTGAGCTGAAGTCGGAGGCTTAACTGATGGAGCCACTCAGGCATCCCTGTCTAGCTCACTTCAAAAATTTTTTAAAGTGACATAAAATTAACATACCATAAAACTCTCCCTTTAACATATAATATTTAACACACAGTTTGGTAGATTTTTGTATATTCAGAGTTGTGCAACCATTACCGCTGTCTAGTTCTGAAACATTTTAATTCTCGCAAAAGGAAATCCCCTACCCATTGGCCATCACTATCCCTCTCCTCTGAGTCCCTGGCAACCACTAATCTGTTTTCTGTCTCTATAGATCTTCCTATTCTGGACATCTCACATAAACGGAATCATAGAATACATGGTCTGTGGTGTCTGGCTTATTTCACTTCGGAAAATGTTTTCAAGGTTCATCCGTGTTGCTGGAAGTATTAGTACTTCATTCCTTTTTCTAGTTAAATTTCATTGTATAGATATATCATATTTTGTTTATGCATTCATCCATTGATGGACATTTGGATTGTTTCCACCTCTTGGCTCTTGTAAATAGTGCTGCTGTGAATATTCATGTACAAGCATTTATTTGAGCGCTTGTATATACCTACAAGTGGTATGGTAATTTTATGTTTAACGTTTTTTTTTTTTTAGTTTATTTATTTATTTTTGAGAGAGAGAGACAGAGAGAGTGAGCGGGAGAGGGGCAGAGAGAGAGGGAGAGAGAGAATCCCAAAGAAGGCTCTGCACTGTCAGCATGGAGCCTGACGTGGGGTGCGAACTCACAAACCATGAGATCATGACCTGTGCCGAAACCAAGAGTTGGACACTCAACCGACTGAGCCACCCAGGCACCCCTCTATGTTTAACTATTTGAGGAACCTAGTAGACTGTTTTCCACAGGAACTACACCATTTTCCATTCATACTAGCAATGTATGAAGATTTTAAGTTCTCCACATTCTTGCCAATACTTGTTAATTGTCTGTCTTTTTGGATACTGCTATCCTAATGGGTAAGAATAAGTCATATGTTTTTGTGGTTTTGATTTTCATTTCCCTGATGACTAATGATGTTGACAATCTGTTCATGTATTTATTGGCCATTTGTATATCTTTTTAGAGAAATATTTGTCCACATCCTTTGCCATTTTTTTTTTACTTGGGTTGTCTTTTTTATTGTTCTGATTTCTTTTTACGAGTTTGTCAAGAGACAGTCATACAGACATACCCAATAGATATTCAATATCTAAGAATAAAGGGAAACTATCAGATTTCAATAGAGAAAAAATCGAAATTTTCATTGCTTCCATCATAGAAAGAGATATGCTTACTAAATTTCCTTTTTAAACATGTAGTAAAACGATCAAAGTATTAATATTTTTCTGTGGGTTAAAAATATTCGGATAGTACAATTGTATTTGTAATATGTGAATTAACAATATCTACCTTACAGGGTTGTTGTAAGAATTAAATACATATTTAGTTCACCCTTATATCCCTAGGGCTTACTACAGTGCATGGTATATAGTCGAAACTCAATATTTGCTGAATAAATTCATGAAGTACCCAATGGAGTCCCACAAACATATCAATATGTATGAGTTCCCTCCCCATCCTCTTCACGAGACTTGAAAGAGGGAAGAATAACCATACTAGCAGAACTAGAACCCTCTGAACTGTGTGGCTTATGGTACATTATGAAATACTATAAGATTTATGGAGCCAAATGGTTTACAGGATGTGAGTGCTGGAACTCTACCTGTCTTCAGTGAAAAATGGGAGTTGAATATGTTAGAAAGTGCTTGGTTTTGGAAAGGTGAAAAGACCCCCATAGTGTTCCTAACTTCGTGATACTGAGTCGCTTGTCTGTGTATTTTCTGATTTGATATTCAGTATGTCAGTCAATTAGACCCCCAGTGAGGAGGCAGCCACTATCACAATGCCATAAATGGAGAGTGGAAAAGCTAGCATGTCAGGCCACTCAAGACACTAAGGTGGCTTACAGGCAAGGATGTTGTTTGACTTTTGGAAATGGTTGCAAAGCTACTATCACAACTGATATTTGACTATTGAAATTTCAATTGATAATTAAAATGTCAGATAATCTCTGTCTCACAACCCCACTCATACAACTGGTTTTATCTTCTAGCTATATTAAGAGAATATGCATAAATCAGGAAAATTCATTAATCACCTTCTAATATTATTGTCAACGTGCACAGTCCAACACTACCAAAAGAAATCCTGCTTACACGCTTTATAAACAGTATTTGATATTCGACCTGAGAAAAAAAGCTACTTGTTGCAAATTGAAATTTTCATTCTCTGCGATATAAAATTGCCTGTTAGGGGCAAGACAGTTTGTAATACATGGAAAGTAGAAATGACTTACTCATACAGTTTAAATTAATGCTACATGAATAACTAAAGGCATAGAGTAAAAAGCACTAGTTATTTTATACTTTAATTCAAAAAATATTCTGATATATTAACAAATTGAATTTGCACTTTTTAAAAGAAGATCTTATGTTTTGAAAAGACTTAACATTGTTAAACACTTGAATAATAATCTTTGGAACAAAAGGAAATTTATCTCTTAAAATTTTTAGACACAGAGAAAACATTGTAAATCTACAAATCTCTTTTAGTTCCAAACATAAACTGTAGTTAACTTTTTTTAATGTTTATTTTTGAGAGAGAGAGAGAGAGAGAGAGAGTGTGTGAGTGGAGAAGGGGCAGAGAGAGCGGGAGACAGGATCTGAAGCAGGCTCCAGGATCTGAGCTCTCAGCAAAGGCCGGATGCGGGGCTTGAACTCATGAACCGTGAGATTGTGACCTGATCTGAAATCAAAGTCAGATGCTTAACCAACTGAGCCACCCAGTCTCCCCTATAGTTAATTTCTTTTCTTGAAGATACACCAGGCAGAACTGAAAGACCAAGATATTCTGGTAGTTTGGATGAGCTCCCTAAGGAATACATCTTCTAGCAATGACCTGAGGCTTAATATCTGCTAATCCTAATGCTACTGGAAGATACTTCTTACCTTCCTGGGTCTGGAGAGCAGAATTTCCTTTCAACTTCTGGTATTTTTTTAGCAGTTGCTGCCTGTGGTTGAATCACCAATGATGCACTTTTAGCCAACTGTGTGTCCTCATTGCGGTTTGTCTGTCTTAAAGGACATTCAAAGAAAAGGAATGGCACGTTATATATTGGTGATCTTTTTTTCTCATGACCGAGAGATCAAGAGTCACATGCTCTATCTACTGAGCCAGCCGGGTACCCCTTATTGGTGATCTTGTTAGCTGAGATTTCAGGTAGACTTAGAGCTAATGGAAAAGGATGTGCATTGTGGAGTAGAAATAGATGTTGTAATGTTGAAACCATTAGAAATAATAACATTGAAAATAATTTTTATGAGAACAGTTAGGTAAATGGTTGTTTCAGCTAGTGCTCAAATTCTTGGAAATTGAAGCTACGGAGGATAATTACGTGGCTTTGCAAGCACTCTATTACTCTGAAATAGCAGAGGGTTTTGTCTGACAGGCTGTAGGTGCGGAGAGATGGCGGATGATAGCCATGGAATGTCATCCCTGGAACAACAGGGGGCTGTGAGGGGCAGCTGAGTGGCCTGCATAGGCAGGCGGAAGCTGGCCATTGTTCAAACATGACCAGTCACAACTACAGCTCTCAATAGAGCTCATTCTAAATTTGGTTTTTGTAGGGCGCCTGGGTGGCTTAGTCGGTTAAGCATCCGACTGAGGCTCAGGTCATGATCTCACAACTCGTGAGTTCGAGCACTGTGTCAGGCTCTGTGTGGACAGCTCAAAGCCTGGAGCCTGTTTCAGATTCTGTGTCTCCCTCTCTCTCTGCCATTCCCCACTCACTCTCTGTCTCTCTCTCAAAAATAAACAAACATTAAAAAATATATAAATCAAATAAATTGGATTTTGTTTCTTGGTTATGTTTTTCACTTGGAAAGTTCAAAACAAGATCAGCCAAGGAATTTATAGAATCAACATGTTTTGAATACTATGTGGAATGAATAGAGTCCTCAGGATTCAGGCATTTAAATCAATTCATCTGCTTTATTCCTCAAGCTCTTTATGATGATGATGATAATGATTATTATTATTATTATTATTTTTAAAGTTTATTTTATTGGGGCATCTAGGTGACTCGGTTGAGTGTCTGACTTTTGGTTTCGGATCGTCATGATCTCACGGTTCGTGGGTTTGAGCCCCACTTTGGGCTTTGCACTGATGGTACAGAGCCTACTTGGTATCCTCTCTCTCTCCCTCTCTCTCTGCTCCTTCCCTGCTCATGCTAGCTGTTTAAATAAACTTTAAGTTGTTTATTTTATTTATTTTGATAGAGAGAGAGAGAGAGAGCAGGCAGAGAGAGGGAGAGAGAGAATCCCAAGCAGGCTCCCCACTGTCAGCACAGAGCCTGATGCCAGGGCTCAAACACAGGAACTGTGACTTCATGACCTGAGCCAAAATCAAGAATTGGATGCTTCACTGACTGAAGTACCCAGGCACCCTATTATTATTTTTTTTTTAAGGCCATTCTGGGTTTGATTTCATGTACTGTGTTCCTCTGAAATTGTATGAAAATGCTACTCACATGGAGATAAGGACATGGTCTCATATATATGTGATGAAAACTTTCCTCTTGACAGATAATACTTTTATAGCAGTATCTTTCCTCTCTTATATTAGATACCTAAGAATCTAGAAACATTTTTCCAAAAAACATGTTCTTCAAAGTCACAGCATCCAGCAAGGATGATTATGCTTATTATACATACAAGAGGCAGAAATGCAATTGTTGTTGAAACAATTTGTTCAAATGATATAACAACTTCACCATTGAGCTATAATTTATCCTGAATTGCTAGGGTCCTATCTTAATGATTCTTGCTGCTATTTGTTCAAATAAAAGGATATTGATTTTAAGGCAATCACAACTGAGATGTGGCTCATATTTCTAATAATTTTCTCAGCAATACTGTTTCATTTCTCACCTGGAAGTAGAAGCACGTGTAAATGTATTGAAATTGTGTATTTTGGTAGTACAGTCTCTACGTTTTCATAAATTAAAAAAAAAAAAACATGGGGGCTTAGTCAAGAGACAAATGTAAGATACGTTTATATCCTTCTTATACTTGTTATTTCTTGGAGAAATGGCAAGGTGAAGAAATCACAGAGTCTGAAAGAGGTAAAATATGTAATGATATTGAGACTGAGCTCGAAATGTGTCTCTATTAAACAAACAAAAACAATGGGATTTATTTAACTGGTTACCTGAATTTTTAAACTCTGAATTTCCAGATGACCATCTCCACGAACTAGTTCCTTTGCTTCAGCTGGAGCACTATTTATAGGCATAGATTATTATAGTGAATAATTACCCCATATTGATTTTCCTGAGATAAAGAGGGATATAATAAATTATGCTCAGTAACCTCCCTAGAATAATATAAAAATTACCAAAATTATGGTCATAGACTTTCATTTTTATGAAGCAAGTAAAAACAATTTTTAAAAAATGACCAATTGAAATTAATACACCTTCTGCAGCAGAAGTGAAACTAAGCACATTATCAAGCATATACAAAGAAGGGATATCTTATTTAAGAATTCTAGGGGGCATCTGGGGGGCTCAGTTTGTTAAGCATCTGACTTTGGCTCAGGTCATGATCTTATAGTCTGGGTTCAAACCCCATGTCGGGCGCTGTGCTGACAGCTCAGAGCCTGGAGCCTGCTTCGGATTCTGTGTCTCCCTCTCTCTCGGCCCCTCCCCCACTTGTGCTCTGTCTCTCAAAAATAAATAAATGTTAAAAAAAATTTTTTTAAAAGAATTCTAATAGAACAGTTAAACTTACATTGACTTCAATAGCAATGGCAAACATTTGTTTAAATATGCATTTATTATTGTCAATACCCTACAGCATCACATTAATGCTGACGATTATAAATGACAGCAAAATGGGCATCTTGATGAAGGCAAAATGAATGCAAATATACTTTGCAGTTGTATAGTTCTTTTTTTATCACAGGGTCTCACATTTATTATACTATTTTATTCTCAACATGGACTATTTTATACATTACACCTATTCGCATAATTAAAAATCTCTTTTCACTGAAGAAAACCAACCAAATATCCACCAACACTTCCACCAGTTTCTTTTAACCTAAGTTGGTTTTCAAATGTTACTTTCTTTTTACTAACTCCGGTATCACTCTATCTGCTTTCCCTTGTTTTATTCTCTGGAATACTGCTACGTCAGGAAAATCTTTATCTCCATGGTCAGGACTCTTTCGTGTTTTCTTTCCTTTTCCCATTAAATAGGACCACTTGAAGTCTTTCTTGGTAACTATGGAATATTCTTCCGTGTATTATAACACTATTCATCTTGTTTTGCCACAGGATGTATTATACTACTCAGGCCAATTTGTACATTTCATTCAAAACATAACAATAGAACAGAGATAATAAAGATTTAATAAAGTATCAAGTTTAAAATTAATTATGTTTGCTGTATAATAAAGGCTGTATTTTAAGACACCAGAAATACCATATTCCATGTTTTCATGTTTTTACTACTACTGCTTCTTGGTTGAAACAGTTACAAATGCATAACACCATGCACTTAATAACTATTTGTTAGCATAGAAATATCTTTAAGATATTATCTGAACTGTCTTTAAAATGTATCACCTGTGTACATGAAACTAGAGACTTACTAAGATAACTTGTCTTATTTTTATGCTTCTTCATTTAACTTTTTCCTCTGCCAAAACTAGTCTACTTACCTTTGTGATAATATTTTTATTGAGACAGTGGTATCAGTTACTTCTCCAAAAATTAATTGGTTTTTTAAAATCGTAGAACATTTGTGTTGAGTCTGTTGGCTTACCACTGTACAAGTTATCAGAACTTAAAATCTCATCAGTACTGCAATACTTGTACATTTTCTATTTATATGTTCATTGTTAAGTTGTACTCAGAAACCAGATCTACTATTTTATTCTTGAAGTCATCTTGTCTAGGAATTTTTCTCTTGTAAATTTCCATAGAAATTATTATTTTTTTAATGTTTTTTTTTTTTTTTTTTTTTTTTTTTTTGAGAGAGAGACACATACAGCACAGTGGGGTAGGGAAGAGAGAGAAACACACACAGAATCTGAAGCAGGTTCCAGGCCCTGAGCTGTCAGCACAGAGCCCGACGCAGGGCTCGACCTCATGGACCACGAGATCATGACCTGAGTGGAAGTCAGACACCTAACCGACTGAGCCACCCAAGCGCCCTTCCATAGAAATTATTTTTGGCAAGTGATCGACTTGTATCTTCTAGAGACTTTTGCTTCCACCACTGCCCCTGGTGGCACTTGCGTGTCTCATGGTGGTGATCATGTCTACACTGAGGAATTGTGTGATTGACCATGAATGAAACAATCCCAGTGTCATTTTTACTTGTTTTGTCTTTTTAAGTTGGACTCTGAATGAATTGCTAACCATATGTGGATTACTAGCTATACTGTGAAAAGCTATGCTGTTGACCTTTTCACAATGTATTTTCTTAACAAGCTGTGGGAATGGGCTAGAGGGGTGAATTTTAAGAGAGTAATAGTTGCAAGGGTAGTCATCACAGTATTGTAAACTTCTTGCATGTCTTTATATGCTACAGTCACAGACGATATTTGAACTTAATCCAGCACCATTTCCATCTTGTTCAAATAAGAAAATGGCTCTCGTGGGAATTCTTTTGACTCTGTCCACCTGCCACGGGGTATTAGCAGATTAGAACAAATGTTGGGAGGTGCCTCATGCCATCTAAGTGAACAATAGCACATTTGTTTGCCTTTCCACCTTCAAGGATATTAGAAGGTCGAATTTTTGTTTGTTTGGGCCAATATTTTTTTAATCATCAGGCTAGACGTTCCAAAAGGGCAGGGAACCATCACTATCTCGAACAAAAGGAGCCCTCCTCAGTCAGCACCAAGAATATCAAAGTATTTCCTCTGAAGCTCTTAGGAACGAGTTATGAAAATATCTCAGTTGCAAGTGGACAGCTATCTCACTTGTTCTCGGGACTTCTCCTTTATTTTTTTAATTTTTTTAATTTACATCCATGAAGGTCGACTTTTGAAGAGAGTGCTTTGTGAACATAAAAATAGCCATGTACTTGTGTAGAAGAAGACCGACCCTTGATTGTAAGGAGGGCCTTCCAACTACACAGCTACAAATCAGAAAGAAAGCCCAACATGACAGACCAGTCCTCCTTGTGTCCACTGTTCCAGAACGCTGAGGGTTCCATTCACCCCTAGACATCTCCCAGTCAGGGAGGCCCTGTCTTCGAGATGCCCAGGATCACACTGGAGCTGTAAACAGCGATCAGTAGTCCTGTCCTACTGTTAGCACGGGAGAAAACCCAAAGGGGAGGTGGTGAGAGAAGTGTTTTTCCTTTCCACAATTTTGCATTCCATATAAAGAATCGAAATGTGCAGATTTCTTGATGCTATTCCTGCACTGAAAGAGAACAAAATAATACAGTTAAATCACCTTTTGGATAGTATTGCAGGAATTTCTCATGTCCCTACTACAATGGTAGGGGTCTGTAGGAATCATGCAACTGGCCTTTATTTCCTTTTCTATAAAATAGAGTAATGGGTGCCTCATTCTTACGGAGTGGGATGTTCTATACACATTTAAGAATGTTTACTTAAGAAATAAACCCTATGAGCACACTGTTTTTAAGATCCAATAAGTATCTTATTATTTTTGACATCTGTGATATTAAATGAAAGAAAATGCTTTTTTGTTTTACTTCTTATTGAAGAAAACAATGATATTTTCAAAAAGTTGATATACCATGACAAGGGGCAGAAGAACAGTGGTCTGTGAAGATTAGTTTCGCAGTAAACAGTCAGTGGATAATTGAAAGAGTGATTAGTCTGGGTTGTCAACAAGTAATGTGGGAGATAGAACTAATATCCAAGGCACATGGCTAATTCCATATCCTCTGGAAAAAGGAAACTGCACTGGGCTTCAGTTATTGAAGGAGAAATTATTTTTAACAGTGTGTCGTGCCTCATTTTATAGTTCATTTAAAAAAAGCTCAAGCTTAAAACTGGTGAAGCCTGAGGAATAAAATCTCCATCTGCATCCACATTCAAACACGTACAGAAACCAGGGGCTTCAGTGGCCAGAGTCGTGCCTGCTCACCGAGGAGAGTTTTCCAGAGGTGGGAGGAGATGCGGCCACGCTTCACCCAGACACAGGTGCAGCCTGTCTTCTGCAGAGAAGGAACAATGTCCGGAGTCGGCTGGCCTTGGTTTGTCGTCTCCTGTGGTGACTGCCAGTCGTTTGCGGGCTTTTGTCTATGCTTTGTGTACTACTTGACTCAGCTTGAGCCAAAAGCATCAGCAGCTGAAGCTGGAGTCTACCTTTCTGCAGAGAGCGCAATGTTTGATGTTTCTGAACATTTTTGCAACACATAACCACCCTGAGCTCCTGCTGCCTTACAAGCTCTTCTCACATGAAAGTACAAGACTCTAAAACGGCACCTTCCGCACACTATCCTTCCATTTAGGAGGCAGGCAGACAGTGTGTGCTGACAGCTGGCTGTCCATCTGGTGTTTGATGTGTGGCAGAAAAGCACCGTGGGGTAATAAGGGAGATGGATGTTTCTCTAGGTGACAGTCGGGCCTTCCCGAGAGCAGACTCCCCTGGGCTTCCTGCCCTTGTGCCCTGAGCCCTGCCTCTCCCCACAGGACCGCAGGCTTTGCCTTCTTGGTGTAGGGCAGCTCAGCTCTCTCTATGTACCTCCCTGGCTTTTCATTGATTTGCAATATCCTGATCACAACAAACATTTCTAGCACTTTCGTTGCAGTGCCGCCAGCATGAATGCATTGGTAAAGGTTTGTAACAGCTTCCGTTCTTTTTCAGTTTTTGTTCATACCTGAAATTCTCCTTTATTTTTATTCATTCGTGAACCTTTTCTAGTCGCTGTTCTATAAAACTAGGAGGAACATTTAGACTAGACAAAAAGCTATCACCTTGCAAGCTGTGTCAGGCCAAAGATAATTTTTTTAAACGTGGGTAATCTTCAGTTTGCTACGTTTGAAGTTTATAAATAGTTCAAATATCTGTCTACACATCGCTGTATTATGCATATCCAATTTAACAATTATTTGGACAGTTAGCTTCTGAAATGACTCCATTTTTAAAAAATTGCACTTGGTATCTACAAAGATGTTTTGCATTTTTGACAGATAAATGCCTTACAAGTAATAAAATGTAAAAAAGCAGCATGAATTTTTTAAATGTCAGAACTGTCTCAATTCCCTTATTAACGGTAAAAGGACTATTTTTTTTAATTTTTTTTTTTTAACGTCTATTTATCTTTGAGACAGAGAGAGACAGAGCATGAACGGGGGAGGGTCAGAGAAAGGGAGACACAGAATCAGAAGCAGGCTCCAGGCTCTGAGCTGTCAGCACAGAGCCTGATGCGGGGCTTGAACCCACAATCTGTGAGCTCGTGACCTGAGCTGAAGTTGGCTGCTTAGCCAACTGAGCCACTTAAATACTCCAGAAAATCTCTTGTTTTAAGAAGCACAATTTTAAGGAGCCTACTGAGGTATCAACATTTGCAAGTAAGTAGACTAAAAGGTAGTACCATACTGTCTTGAAGGTGTACTAAAAGGTAAATCAAGAAGAGGCAAAAAAATAAAAAGATGCCAAAACAATGTAACAACAAAATTTGTTTACAGAAATGTATAATCGATATTCCAATGTGCACTAATTATGTAGTTTCTGAACTTCGAGCAAAGTGAAAAGATAGAAAGAAAAAGCAAAGAAGGAGAAACCCTTTAGTGAAATGGAAAAAAGTTTCAATACCTAAGCTTGGTTTTAGATATTATATTTTTTTGTCTAAAACATAATATTTTAATATGCTTTCAGATTTTAATTTTTTTCTGAGATGGCCATCCTGCAGAAAATGTTGCTCACTCCCATCTAGAAAAAGGACAGAAGGAGAGAAAGTGAACAGCAGGTAGCAAGCAGCAAGGTCAAGTGAAAGAGTGTGTGATCAGAAATGAAAAGACATAGGACAGCCTCTGTCTCGCCCTCATCGAAGCTGAAGTAGGACTCTGGTACAATTTCCCAGAAGCAGGCACATACCCCAAGGCATCAGAGAGTTTTGCACTTCACACTGAATTTCACACAATGTGGAGATTGGGGCTACTTTGTAAGACCACAGATTTCATTCAAAATTAGCGAATGCCTCATTTTCATCTTTCTATTTATCCATCAACTCTCAGGTATTGAAAACTCCTTCCCCTTCATAGCCTCGTCCGCCATCTTTACCTTTTGGTTTTCTGCGGTTTGGATGATGTCTGGACATGGTTTTCTTTGAATTTATCCTGTTTTGCATTCACCAAGCTTCTTGAAATCTGTAAATCTGTATCCTTCACCAAATTTGGGAACTCTTCAGCCTTTATGTTTTCAAATATTTTTTCTCCACCAATCACTTTCTCCTTTCCTTCAGCGACTCCAATACCATGAGTGTTACATCTCCCATATTGTCCCTCAGGTCCCTGAAGCTCTTGTTTTGTTTTGTTCTCTCTTCCAAATGGATCATTTCTATTGATCTGTCTTCAGGCATATTGATTCCTTGCTCTGCCATCTGTATTCTGCTACAGAACTTATCCAGTGAGTTTTTTTTTTTTAATTTCAGATATTATATTTTTCAGTTCCAAAATTCCCACTTGGTTCTCTTTTATACTTTCTATTTCTCTGCTGAAATAATTTATCTTTCCATTCATGATTTCATTAATATCTACCTTTATCTCCTAGACATTGATTATAAAATTTCTTTAAAGTTTTTGTATTTTAATTCCAACATCTGGATGATTTTGGAGGTGCATTAACTGATTGTCTTTCTCATGCAAATTGGGCAGAGTTCAAGGTTCTTTATATGTTAAATACTTTAGGATTGTATCCTGGACATTTCAGATATTACATTGTGATTCTCTGGGTCCTGTTAAAATGTCTAGAAAATGTTGAACTGATTTTTCCGGCAGGTGATCAGCCTGCATAGTTTGAATCACAAGTTCTAGCCCAATATCAGTGGTTCCAATATCAGTTCAGTTCTCAAAGCCTTCACGATGCTTGTAGGAGAGCCTGGGACTTGTGTCAGTTTGTTTACAGAGTTAGGTTCATTCTTCAGATCTCTCTTCTCGGAGATTTTCTTCATACTGTCCAGTTCCCGTGGATCTTTTTTCCAGGCTCCTCTGGGCATAGGAATGGTTTTCTTTCAGAGTTTTAGCCTCCTGGGGCACCTGGGTGGCTCAATTGGTTAAACGTCTGACTCTTGATTTCGGCTCAGGTCAACCATCTCACAGTTTGTGAGATCAAGCCCCACGTCGGGGTCTGTGCTGACAGCATGAAGCCTGCTGGGATTCTTTCTCTCCCTGTCTCTGCCCTTTTGCTGCTTCTCTCTCTCTCTCTCTCTCTCTCTCTCTCTCTCTCTCAAAATAAATAAATAAACATTAAAAAAAAAAAGATTCAACAAAAGGGGTTTAGCCTCCTGTGTTAAAGGAGATCCCAGGTCCATACAACTGACCCATCTTCAGGGTGAAAAAGTGAGAAAAAAATGAGAGAAAAATAATGGGGCTTTCTCTATACTCTTCACATAACAAGACACCCTTTTCATGCAGTGACAGTGCCTCAGGTTAGGGCTGGGAGAGGAAATAGAAAATAGAAAAACAAGACTCCTCCCTTACCCTTCAGCTTGTAGGGATTCTCCTTAAGTCCTCTGGTCAAAAAGTGTTTGTTGTCTGCAACTACGGAGCATTTCACTGATCTGGCCCACCCTCCAGTAAAAGCTAAGAGATTAAGAAGCAGGAAAGCCAAAAACCAAAAAATGGCCCCAAACCCCACAAAACTCTCAGCAGAAAAACTGCCCCCACCACAGCGGGTATTTTTTTCCTTCCAAATTTTGAATTCCCACCTTAATCTGCCCTGTTTTATTTTTCAGAGTCTCCAGGTAGTTGCTTTTTGTCTTTTGTCCAGAGTTTTTATTTATATTCGATGGGAGAGGTAAAGTTAAACATAGAGTTTGATTACATTATGTAAAAATATATGTGATCGTATATAAATATTTTTTAAAAATGTTGACTCATTTTGAGAGAGAGAGAGCATGGGAGGGGCAGAGAGAGGGGGAGAGAGTGAATTCCAAGCAGGCTCAGCACTGTCAGCACAGAGCCTTATGCGAGGCTCAAACCCAGAACCATGAGATCATGACCTGAGCCAAAACCAAGAGTTGGATGCTTAACTGACTGAGCCACCCAGGTGCCATTTGTTTTTTTTTTAAAGACCAGAAGGTCAAAATTCTCATCTTGGTCATTTGGGACTGGTAAGATTATGGGTTTTTTTCCTCATTTTATATTTTCTAAATATTTTATAACACACCTTTTTCAACTCTTCATATTTAATTCTGTTTCTTCCAAATATTTGGTTAGCTAAGTCTTTGCTGAAGGAGCATGTAGTTTACAATCATTAGAAACCATTAAATTCTGTACCAGCTAGATTTCTTTCAGCTTCAAGAAACAGATCACCAACTCAGTGACTTAAATGATAATGAAAATATTTTCTTACATAATAAAAAATCCACAGGAATCGTTGGAAGGTTGGTTAACTCTGTAGCTCTGTCTTACCACCTGCCATTCTTATGTTTGGCCTAGGCTTCAGGCTTAGTTCCTTCATGGTCGCACAATGGCTGCAGTAGTTCCAGACATCACATCTAGAAACAACAACGTTTAGAGGCTGAAAATAGGCCATCTTTCTTTTTTAAATTAAAAGGCATTTTCTTTTTAATTTAGAGAGAAAGAGTGTAAGTGGAGGAGAGGGGCAGAGGTGGGGAGAGAGAGAATCTTAAACAGGCTCCACACTCAGCATGGAGCCTAATGTGGGGCTCGACCCCATGACGCTGGGATCATGACCGAGCTGAAATCAAGTGTTGGATGCTCAACCCACTCAGCCACCCAGGCCCCCTCTCTCTTTCTTTGAATTAGTGTTTGATTTTATTATAAATGACAGAGCACCCAAAATAACAGTGGGTTAGGTGTGGCATCATTTTGCTGTTGTTGTTCTATACATGGTCTCCATTCCCAAGGTTGTCCACAGTCCCAAGTGATTGTTTTACCTCCAGCTATCATATCTGCATTCCATACAGCTGAATAAAGGAAGAAGGTAAAGTGCACATGTCAGTGTCTAATAAGGAAGATTGTCAGGAGTTGCCACACCACACTTCTACTTTTATCATATTGGTAAGAACTTATCAGGCTACAATGGGCTGCAAAAGAGAGTCAGAAATGTATTCTTTAATCTGGATGTCCGTGTGCCCAGTGAAACTTTCTACCACTATGGCTAAGTGAAGCATGCATGTGGGCAACAAGAAGGAGACACTGCCACTTTCTTGTACCTCTCAGTCACTTTTCTCAGAAGCCACCAGCAGACATTCCCTTATGTCTTATTGGACAGACAAGCATTGCATGACCATGCCTAGGCCAATCCTGGTAAAGGAATGGTACCATCATAATTAGCTTGTGTCAATCAAGGTTCACCATCTAGGTTTGGGGCTGGAGTTATCCTCTCCCAAAAAGACATGGCTTCCAGAAAGAAAGCAGCCACCTGACAAAAGTTAGAACTCATAAGAAGGAGGGAGAGGCATAGGAAAAGGAGAGGCCCAAGGTGGATGTGGTAGGCAAGGTCACTTGCACACTGCTTTCTCCTCCTCCTCCTCCCCCTCTTTCTTCATCTTCTTCTTCTATAACGTTTGTTCATTTTTGAGAAAGACAAAATGCAGGTGGGGGAAGGGGCAGAGAGAGGGGGACAGGGAATCCAAAGCAGGTTCTGCACTGACAGCCGTGAGCCCAATGTGGGGCTCCATCTCATGAACTGTGAGATCACGATCTGAATGGAAGTTGGATGCTCAACCAGCTGAGCCACCCAGGTGCCATCCTTCTGTATAGAGTACAACAATGTTCACATCTCTGATTTTAAGTACAATTGAAATATCTATCTGTTGAATGGATAAAGAAGATGTGGTTTATGTATACAATGGAATACTACTTGGCAATAAGAAAGAATGAAATCCTTCCATTTGCAGCAACATGGATGGAACTGGAAGGTATTATGCTGAGTGAAATAAGTCAGTCAGAGAAAGACAGATACCATATTTTCACTCATATGTGGATCTTAAGAAACTTAACAGAGGATCATGGGGTAAGGGAACGGGGAAAAATTTACAAACAGAGGGGGAGGGAGGCAAACCATAAGAGACTCTTAAATACACAGAACAAACTGAGGGTTGATGGGGGGTGGGGGAGAGGGGGAAGTGGGTGATGGGCATTGATGAGGGCATTTGTTGGGATGAACACTGGGTGTTGTATGGAAGCCAATTTGACAATAAATTTTTAAAAATATGCCAGGATACTGTCCATTAAAAAAAAAAAGTAAAGAAAATATCTGTCTGTGATGGTTCTTGTTATAGTTTCATCTCTTCACAGCTCCCCAAATAGTGAATTTATTGTGTATTTGTGGGAAGAGGAACAAAGCCCAATCAAACCCAGTTACTGCTAACAGCTCCCCCATATGCATTCTCTCCTTCTACTTAAGAGTTAATTTGAATTAAATTCTGAATATTGAAACTATTTGCATTAGACAAGCTTCCCAGGAAAAATATAACTGTTCCTTACTTAGGGTTAATGAGGAGGATCCCTGAAGAGAACAAAACGAGAAAACAAAGTTGGCATTTAAAATTTAGGGCATTTTGATTAGTCACATAGACTCTTTTTTTTTTTTTTTTGCCATACATGAACTTTTTTGGGAAGAAGGAACCAATATATGAAAAGGGATGAAAAAAAAAAAAGGATGGAAGAAAATGGCAATGAATGAAACTAGATGAGAAACAATAAGAAGGCACATATGTGAGAGGGAGAGAAGGGCCTGTGTGCTTTTGTCACAGTTATGTTGCTATGGTAATGAAGCAAAATTGGGCTGATGCTGCGCTATTGGTTTTGTTGGGAATGAAGAACCAAATATGTATAAGCAGAATGACGAATCAAGTCTTCAGTAAACCGAAGAGATAGTCTAACTGTATTTCCTCTAAAAATTCAATATAAGAACTCCTACATTGTCAAAATAATAAAATCTGAGGAAGATTCTGTAGACTTACACAATAATATTGAAGTTTCTTCTTAGGAATTAATAGTGAAAGAAAATGTCTCCATTATAAAATATATGTTCACCGTAGAAAAAATTTAAATACATAAGAGAACAAAGCAGATTATTAAAAAAGACACCTGATCCTGTCCATTAATGTTTCGATGTATAGCTCTTCAGTCTCTTCGTTTATATGTTTTTACCAATTGGGATCACATTCTATTACTGCACGTTGAATGTCTAAGTTAATTCCAGTTCTTCACTGTCTTAGTCAGCTTGGGCTGCTATAATAAATTACCAAAGACCGGATGGCTTAAACAACAAATATTTGCTATTCCTCACAGTTGTGGAGGTTGGGACATCCAAGATCAAAATGTCCGCAGATAGAGTGTCTGGTGAGAGCCTGCTCTGTTCTCACAAGGGGCGCATCCTCATGACCTAATCACTTCCCAGAGGCCTCACCTCCAAATACCACTGGAGGTGGATTAGGGCTTCAACATTTGAATTTTGGAAAGACAAACGTTTAGTCCATAGCACATCGTTACAAATAAGATTTCAAGGAAAGAATTTTGCATACATTTTTGTACCTCTATAAAGTACCTAGAGCTACTCTTGACACACATGGGCAAATTAATACAAAATTTCTCATTGGCAATGAGAAATACAGAGAAATATAGCTGCTAGGAAGATGGTGCATTTTTATCTGCAAAACTAGTACATTCTCTTCTTATAATCAAATAATCAGGTAAAATGTAAGTGCGTATTCACAGAGGTCGCTTTCTTTCCTCAACAGTTCATACACTCTATTTCCAGTTGTGGTACCACATAATTAATTTACTATACAAGTTTATCCTTTCTAAACACAATTTCCAGATCACCTTGATTGGAATTGAGGGTGTTCCTAACTGCGGGGATTTAGGTCACATATTTATAATATCTTGGTTTATTTCCTTAGGTAGCTGTTGATGTTCATTTTATGTAGGTGTGACTTACTTAACTCTAGGAGTAACTGGGTCACCTCTTCCTCGCCATATTCTTCAATGGACCCTGTTGGTTGGGTATTTTGTCAAGAGAGGATTAAAAGGTTTCATTCTATTTATTAAAATGCTCACGGAATAAAAATTTAAAGGCTATGGATGTCTGCTGAAAATTTCATTTGCCTGACAGATATGTATTGAATACTAAATGGGAAAAAAATGAGTTGACTGGGGAACATTTGTTGCAACATTTGTTGCTTTCCACAGCACTCTTATACCCTTTGGGAAATAATCCTTTCAAGTAAATGGTCCTAGTAGAGGCTGCCTTCTTGGCCATAGGGTTGGGCATACCATCCAAGTCAATCAGAATCCTTCCACAAGATTTTTCAGTACTTAGTTGGGCAAGTGGGTGGTGCTTAGAAGGTAGAAGGCAGTTCCTCTCAGGGCAATGAACTATGAGGATACACTACACTGTCCTAGACAACGCTCCAGACAACTCCCAAATCTGTATCTCTGACCTGAATCTCTCCATTATCCTCTAGAATTTTTATAGACCTCTCCATCTGAATGCCTCATCAACCAATGACCCAGACAGAATTCTTCACACCCCCCCCCCCCGCCAATGCACTCACCTCCTGCCCAAACTGATCATCCAACATTGCTGTCAGTGTCCAGCCATCCAAGCCAGAAATATGGAAGGCGTCCTCAACATCTCCCTCTCTCTCACCCCAAACGCAATCAGTCACTAAACCCTGTCAATTCTACTTTATAAATACTTGCACATTTATTCTCTTCTATTTCCATTGCTGTGGTCTTGGTACAGTTCTTCATCACAAGCTTTTAACTGGTCTGCTTGCCGCCAGTCTTAAAAACCTTCAATCTGTTCCATTCTGTCCCCATGCCCAGCCTCACCCCAGGCAGAATGAGCTTTCTCCTTCAGCACTTTAGGGACATTCCTGCTCCCTCTGCAGCCTCTTCTCTGAACACAATCTTGCCTCCAGCCACACTGAACAGTCTGCAGTTGCCTGAACGGTGTTCTCTCCCTGCTCTAGGCTGTTCACTTTGCTTAAAATACCTTTAAATACCTGTTTTCCTTTTTTTTTTTTTTTTTTTCCCATGGCTAACTCCTGTTCATGGTTAAAGGTGGGAATTGGGTAGGGCTGTTCCACACATCCTGGGTGACAGTTTTCACCCGTGCCTGCCTGGTTGAGATCCTCTGGACACACTCTCACAGCACTGTGGTCTATACTAGCAGAGGACTCGCTACCCTATGCTGTGAAAACACGTCTAATTGTCTTTTTTCCTTACTAAGCTGCAAATTCTTTGAGGAAAGAGATTGGGTTTTGTTCAAATTTGTATTCCATCCCCTGGTTTGGAGTCTGACACATAGTAGACCCTTAATAAATAGCTATTGAAGAATAAATAAATGAAGGAGTGAATCCAGGGAAGATGTGCCATTAACTTTAGTTCTTCGATTCTGTGAACCCATTCTCTTCCTGACCAACGATGATTCTATGAAGCACTGCTAGATCAGGTCTTGTGTGAACACAGTACCCTCATGAAAATTTCTTTTGCTATAAAAGCTGGGAAATAGAGGTCTTCATGTTTACAGATGAAGAAACTAAGGCACAGAGAGGTTAAACGACACTCAGGGACACACAGCAGGGCCAAGCTGGGTTAGCAGTCTGGGCTCCTCTGTCACCACTCTTGTTTTTTTCCAGCTACTAAATTGCTTCCCTCAGGCACCTGTAATTGCAAATACTTCTGATCTTGTTTCTTTGAGAACTGTGTTGAGAGCTTCTAGCCTCAGGAAATGAACATTCCCACCTACAGACAACTCCCAACAGCTACTTAGCTCCTTTCTGAAACGAATTTACTCCATATTTCAGGCAAGAGAATTAAACAGAGCACCTTCCAAGTCAGCTGCCCCTGGCCTCCTCCACACATTTCAAAAATTCCAGGGAGGGAAAGTCACCTTCTCGTTTGGCTGGGAGCATGAACGGGTCTCTGAGATAGGATCCATTTGGTTGGGGAATGGGCCTCCCTGGTAGGTTTTTATAAAAACGATTCACAGGTTAGTCATGGAACTAAAGCATTTGGTGCTGGAGGTGGTGGGGTGGGTGTTCAGAAAATAAAATGCAAAGATGAGAGTTGTTTCCATGATCATTTTTCATAATAGTTTAGGCTTCTTTTCAACCAAACCTCGTGTGAGTGCTTGCTTCTATTTCCTTTTCTCCCCTAGTCACTCTGTATCTGCCCCCATCTGCTAAAATGATTTCCCCTGATTTGTCTTCAGTTTGTCTGATTTCTGTACTTATTGCTATGGCATTTAAACATGTTTAGCACATCAGCTTGACTGAGGTGTCCTTTAGTATAGAACATAACCCAGTTTAAAAATATTTTATTTATATGAATTGTTGAATTCAAAATACTGTTGGGTATTTTACATTAATTTTACTTTATTTTTTAAAAAATTTTTAATGTTTATTTACTTTTGAGAGAGATAGAGAATGCGCGCAAGCACGAGTGAGGGAGGGGCAGAGAGAGAGAGGAGACACAGAATCCAAAGCAGGCTCCAGGCTCTAAGGTGTCAGCACAGAGCCCGATGCAGGGCTGGAACTCACAAACTGTGAGATCAGGACCTGAACCGAAGTCAGATGCTCAACCAACTGAGCCACCAAGATGCCCCTATGTTAATTTTAAAAAGAGGATGTTTTATATATGGCTAGTCTGTTTGTCAAATGATTGCCTTTTACTATTCCTCAGAAGTTTTCGTATTTCTTGTGGTCTTTAAGGTTGTTTAGTCACTCAAAGAATAACATAGAAAAAAAAGCTGTAAACCTGAACCCTAAGGGACAAATTGATGATGAAAGGTTGCCATCTCACCAAGGCTTCTCAAGGGTCCACTTTGAACCATAGACTGCACACAGTGTGTGTGTGTGTGTGTGTGTGTGTGTGTGTGTGAACACATACTGTGTGTACATATGTATTTGTATACATGTGCGATATATACATGTATATTTGTACATAATATATGCTGTGTGTACATATGTATATATATACACATGTGTATATGCATACTGTATGTGTGTATATATATGTATATATATGCTATATGTGTGTACATATGTATTTGTATAAAGATGTATTAAGTATAGCCACCATGCATGCTTGTTGAAGTATTATTAGATCAAAGCACCCTATGAAACATTCTCTACTAAGGACAGGAATAATTTTGAGCACTGTGGGGGAAATTCTAAGGAAGCCTAATTAAAACCACTGCATGAACAGATATTGCTTTTATATTACTTTCTCATATCAAGTATTTATCACAGAATTTGAGCTTTCTTTAAAAAAAAAGGCACTCTAAATGTTTACTAATAAAACCTTCAGAATCAATTTCCTTCTGAATTGTAGTTGAGAAATAATACAAATTCTAGGTGATATATACCTAAGGTTTATGATTACACAATAGAGAAGAAGTGATTCTGAGACTGATGATGCCTCCATCTGCCAGGTGGAGGTCTGAGCATCCTCTCAGCTTCCTTCCCTTCCCCCCCACCCCTGCAGCCTCCAAGAATGCCTGTCCAGGCAGCCTCAGGCTTCCGGTAGGGGTTGCTGTTGTCTAATACAAGGCCTATTGTTCTCAGTACAATTTGGTTATCCCTTCAGATCATTTCTCACCTTTGCCCTTTCCCAGGATTTAATCTATTTAAATTGATATGGGTTATTTGCTCTTGAGTTTAATGTGAATTTAATCTTATGTTACTGTCTAATACATGAAAGTGCTATTTTGGTTGCTGATTAGCATTAATTTTCCCCAGAATGTGTTCTGAATATCAGTGAGCTTGTTCAGGAGAATGAATGATAATTTTGTTTTAAAAGCAGTGAAATATTTGATTACTTTACAAAATTCAGCATGGAACTGAATTTTGAAGTGATCAGTTCTGGAATCAAATGAAGCCTTTAAGAGGAATTGAAATACTGGCCTTAAGAGACAAAGTTCTTTCTTAAAATTTTTATTTTTCTGCTGTAGAGATGCATTATATTTGCATTTTTGAGCCTGAGTAATTTTAATTCCATTTTTATTGTACAAACCCAAGAGGAACATTTACTTTGTTTTCAGTGATTGGTTATACAATTATTCTTTTCAGATACTACAAGAACCATGAACCATAATATTATATTCCTTGCTAATACATTTTGGCAAAAGTATTTACTTGAAAACACAATACATAAATGTAATGACTTTCTCAAATGAGTACATTGTTGCCATGAAGCAATCACCTTTATTTTAATGCAAGTAAAATTCATTAAAATTTTCTCAATTAGCAAAGCGACTTTTCCAAATGAACTAGTGAAGGAAAAACACTGTCTGTTTTATCCTAACCCAGCTGATTGGCCTTTTATTACCAGATGCCTATTTAAGGAGGAGAAAAAAAAGAGTAGTTTTTAATTTTAATACACTTGATGCAATGCTGACTTCCAGGAGATTAGGTATGCTTCTGATACACTTAGTTTCTTTTTGGTTAGTTTCAAAGTAAAAGTTAGATGCGAAAGCAAAAGCCTTTCAAGCAATGATTCTACCTTCAAGACTCTCTTGTGTTGAAAGAAGGAACTTGAAGGCCCAAATGAACAAATCCTTTGAATTACAAAACTTAATTTAAACAAAAGAATGTTGTATTTGTCTCCTTTCACTAAAATGTTTAAATCCCTCCATAAACCCAATAACCAGATTAAGTCATTTGACACACGCAGTTGAGTTGAGCCTTATATCTGTAAGTGCAAATGTAGCTTTTTGGAAAAAGAATACAATTAACTTTGAATTCACATTTATATAGTATAGATTTCAGATTAATTGAACTGCCTCTTTCTAAAGTAATTTTTTAATTCTAGTGTTGGTTATTCATTTTATGTATAGAGTGAAAACATCTTTTTCTTTTCTTAAGTAAAAAAAAAAAAAAAATGACACTAGCTGTGCACACACTGAATGACTCAGAGTATGGGATTTATAAAATCTGTTAGATATTCCTAATAAAAATGCAAAGACTAAGAAGTTAACTATCCTATGTATTGATGGGATTCCTGCTCTTAAAATACTTAATATCATGGAATCTAATTCTTGGAATACCTGTTTAGCATTCTTTGGATGAATTGTAAAATGCTGGTTAAATAATATTTCTGAGGGTATAAGGTTAAGGATGAAAATTCCAATTTCTAATACTGTTCTTTTAGGATAAGTGACAATTAATATAGCCTCTGTCTTGTAAGGAGCTAGAGTGAGGTGTTAAAATAAAGTTTACCTTAATCCTGAGGAAACTTGTCAAAATTTTGCTCTTTCCCTGATATTCCCAATAGCTCTTAAGTTGACAGGGGGTAGAGTCCTAAAAGAAAAAGAAAAAAAAGAATCACAGCAATAAATTAGGGGCATATGATATTCTCTAATAAAATGAACCAGACTCCTTGGGAAAATGACTGATTATAGAGCTGAGGGAGAAAATATTCCAGATGAACTCAGAGGATCCTGTAATGCCAGAGAGTAGAGAAGTACTCAAAAAACAAACAGAAAATGAGGCATATCAAAGGGGAACAGGAGCCAACCTAACAGATCACCAGTGGACAAACCTGGAAAAATTTAGGCAACAAAATAAATAAGGTAGTATCGGATTATAATACAAAGAATATACAACTGAACAAATAAAAAATAAATAAAGGAGAAGGGTATAATTCTAAACGATTTAAGTAGATACTCACCACCTGTCTCAGTTCTTCACCCCTGAGCGTGGGCTAGGCTTAGTGACTTGCTTCTGAAGAGTAGAGTAGGGGAAGGAGAAATAATAAGTAACTTTACATGGATAAATGTGGGAAATGCTATCTGGGCCAGGTCATCCTGGTTAACAGCATCAGTGATGTAACATTGATAGCGTGTACCCCGGACATGATGTGACGAGAATGATACTTCACCTCCATGCTCTTCTTCACAAATACCCATATCCCCAGTCTAGCCATGAAAATAAACATCAGACAAACCCATATTTAGGGACATTCTGTATTTCTCTAATTTTCTTAAGCCTGCTTTTATATTTTCTATTTGCCTTTTAATCTGATTTCAGGGAGACTTTCTCAATTTCTCTTCCAATCCATTTACTGAATTTCTCTTTTCTTAAATTTCCAATAATTCTTTTCTTCTACATTTTTCTGAATGTTCCTTTTTAATAGAACATATTTCATGGACGCAGTATCATCTTTTATTTCTCTGAAGATTTTGATGATAGCTTTTTAAAAAAGTTTTCAGCTCCCCCTGTAGTCTTTGTTTCCTCCAAGCAGCAACTTACTTATGTTTTGCTTTTGGTTCATTTTGGACTATATCTTTTATTTTGGAAGTTTCCCTCAGATATCTAAGAATTCTTAACTGCTTGATGATAATTAAGAGTAGATTACTTAAAAGCTCAGTGAAAGTTCTCTGGTTAGCTGGGAGGCTTGATGACTAAGGTCTCACTCTAGAGTGATCAGGCTGTTGATGAGAACTCCCAGCCCACAGCAGTATTTCTAGGTCATCTTTCCTGGTGGGGTCAGGTTTCTGAAGAAGAACCTTTTTCATTCCTCCCTGAGTGGTATAAAAGTAACTGTCTGCTGTCTAGAAGCCAAGTTGGGAGGCATGCTGGCAGTAGTTTCAACATTTAGCATGTATACGTTATTTAACTTCATCCTTTCAAAATAAGGTCAACACCATTAACTTGTTTCTAGCACCTCCCAGTCCAGGGACCCTCTTTCTCCTAGCTCGGTAAGAGAATCAGGTACTGGTTCTCTGCCAGGTAGAAGAAGGGATGGGATCCAGTTATAACCTTCTACCACTCCTTTCTCATACAGAGTTGACCCAACTCCTCAAAATCAACCTGGTTTTCCAAGGTCCTTCCGATCAAAATGGATCCCGTAATACTATCTAGCTGCATAAGGGATGAAGTTCTCTATCTATTGATAGGAAGAGATTGACAAGATACATTGTTAGATGAAAAAAGCACATTGGAGAACAGTATGTCTAATATACTTCCTGTGTTAAAATAGAGAGAATAGGGATGTATTTTTATAGTTGCTTATATATGCATGAAGAAAATATTTAAGGTTACATATAAACCTCTGCACCATCCTTCTTGATCCCTGAACCAATCACTGTAGTCAGGATATAACATACTGTATTCTGATTGGCCAAGCCTAGATCACAAGGGGATGGCTAGGTTGCCCTCACTCATCATACCACACAGAAAGGGGAAGAATATTCCCCCAAGCTAGGGGAGATGGGTAATGAACACATATCTACTACAGAACCAAATGTGCTTAAAACCAGAACAAACCTAAAGGCTCAGACCTTTATATCTAGACTTGCTGCAGAACCCAGGGAGCCACAATACTAAGGATATGGAAAACGACCATTAACTCTCCAAAAGCATGCTCTCCATTTCTGTGGGCTTTGAAGTTAAAACTGGAATAGGACATCTTTCTCTAAGACCCTACCTGACTGAAGTTACTATTGCACACTGAGAAACACATTAAACCCCTTCCACTCACAGACTGTTTATTCCCTCCTGGTCTAATTTTTGAATCTAAACTTAAATGGTGAGACAAAGGAAAATGTTTGCCAAAAGAGAGAGCAATACAGGAAGCTCCGGTTTCAGAAATGCTGAATTAATCTTCACAAAAACGGCCAACTTTTTAGAAAAGAAAAAACTCAGCTAAGCTCATTAGAAAGTCATCTAACCTTATGTTGAAGACAAAAGTGTGGATGTGCAGTTAGTGAATTACCTACCTCATGCGTCTTGCAGCTTTTTCGGAACCTTGGGAGAACCCAACCACTTGAAGAGAAAACACAGGTACACTCAAAAATAGCTACACTCCATGCACTGGGAGAGGAAGCAGGGTGAGTTAAACCACTTGAGTCCCTGAAATATCATTTCCTCAATCTGCAAAATGGAGATAGGCCTGTTTTATAAAATTGTGGAGAGTTATATAGTGCCCTGTTGCTGCTATAACAAATTACCACAGATTTAGTGGCTTAAAATGACACAGCCTTCTCGTTTACCATTCTGATGGTCAGAAGTCCTAAATGGGCTGACAGGACTGCATTCTTTCCAGAGTCTCTAGAGGGATAAGCCATTTTCTTGCCTTTTTTAGCCTCCAGAGGCTGCCCACATTCCTTGGCTCCTGGCCACATCACTCCAACTCCTGCTTTGGTGTCACATTTTCTTTTCTGACTCTGACCCGCTTTCTTCCCTCTTATAATGACCCTTGTGATTATATTGGTCCACCCAGATAATCCAGGTTAATTTTCCAATATCTTATCCTTACCTTAATTACACCTGCAAGGTCTCTTTCTCCATAGAAGGTAAGAGACTTTCAGGGGTTTCAGGGGTTAGGACATAGACATGTTTGGAGGCCATTATTCTGCCCTACTACAGGAGTATAAAATGAAATAATATCTGTGGAGATTTATAGTGTTGTGCTTGCCACGTAATAGCTACTTGACCAAATGCCAATTTTCAGATTTTAAGTTTTAACAATTTAGATATTTGACTATGCATTCAGTCCACTACTGAATTCTTTGATATTCAATAATCTAATGGGGGTGGAATACATAATTCTATGTTCTCATGGATGCCAACCTAATTTGTTTATATTTATGAGCTCTGTGTACTGACCTTAGAAGATACTTTCTGTTCAGAAGTAAAGGGCAGTCCTTGAATGGAACCATTTTAAACAGCAAAATAGTTAACATGCTAGTTCTCTTCAGTGACTCTAATGAAAGCCAAATGGAACACATAGGTTGTGGACAATATCCAGAGAATACTCAGTGTCCTAAAAAATGTTACATCTTGTAAAAATTAAAAGGTTATTTCATCAAAATATGTTGTAGGAGGCCAAGGTTTGACAACACAGATGTTTGTGCCTCAGCAGATCTCCTCATTTGTATTTGGGGCAACAGGTTCCCAGGTCATCCCCTGGGATGCCCTTTGGGAAGGGTCCTGCTGGCCCTAAGCTGTACTCAGCACACCCCAGTGCCCTGAATCAGGGTGGTAGATGCTAAATACTTATGTTTTTCGCATGGCCCGTTACACTCCAAGGACCTCAATGGCCAAATAAAACTCCTTATCACTTTGAAGATATGCAGTAGCCTTGAGAGCCTCCCAAAAAGATTCATGAAACTATATTCATACATCTAAAGAAAGATAGAGACGATGGCTTTATTAATTTTAGCGAAACAAATAATCACCCATGATACCCAGAAGGGTCAATCTTTGCAGTAATGAAGTTTATATTTGGTATGATGGGCCATCCCTCATACGTGTTCTTCCTGGTTAATAATAGTCTTTGTTTGGTAGGCGCTCTCCTAGTAGGGAATGCTAATGTAATACTCACTGAGTTTTTCTGCTGCCGGCTGGGAATTATCAATAGGTCATAAATAAACTACCACCACATAGGAAAGACAATAAGATTATATATACTCCTACTACCTCCAATTACAGTAAGAGCAACAATTATAAGGTTGCACTCCTACAGCCACCCTGGGGAGAAAATGAAAGGAAAATGTTCCATTAGCTTAATGAAGAGAGCACAGCAGAGCTACAGTCAAATTTTCTCACTATTAGCACCTATGGTGTGCCCCAGCACACAAGGGAAGCTCGATACACAGAGTAACAATTAAATTTCCTGACAATTAGCCCCTACCATGTACATTCCCTGAACCCAAAGGAGACATTTCAAAGCATCACATTTACATTCCCCACCTTTCGATGATGGAATCTGAGTGAGTCATTTGCTTGTGGAGATGGAGCTGGGACTAAAAGTTTATTTTATAGATGACTGCAAAGTGTCACTGGCAGACTTGCCGGAGAGTACATACAAACTGAATGGTGGGTTTGTAAAAGGGAGGGCTTTGAAAGATGAAAGCAGAGAAATGTTCATGCCAACCTAATTAGGAAAAGATGGACTGGATCCATGTTGGTAATTTCAGTGTTTAGAGTAACTTCACCGTTACCTGTGTTAGAAAGACCAATTGTGGGGGAGGTGCTGGAAATAGATGTGAGGTCTCTCATTCCAACTGCCAAAGAACCAGGTTTGCTTCCTGGAAGGCATTATAGAGGAGAGAGCTCCTGAGACTGGCTCCCCTGTGTCCAGATTCTGGTCTACCACTCCACCTCACCAAACTCCAATTTCCTTCCCCTAAAAAGTGCAGGTAGCAAATTTCCATGGGTTATTGGGAGGATTAAAAGACAAAAAGCCTAGGGATCAATCAACAGTAAGTGCCTAACAAATGTTAGTTATTATGATCTACATTCAGAACCAGCCTAGAACAGTATGCATTTGTATGGCCTAAGTAAATATTGGTGTGCAAAGAATACTCTCAAAATTTCCTTCTGGAGACCAAGATTTAAACTTTACTTGGGCAGTAGACAGGGAACAGTTCACTTTGTTTCGTCTCAATTTAAGAAGTAAAAGATGTTTTTTGCAATTTGGAGATGAAACTATCTGAACTGCTCTACAAATCATCCATAAATATATGGATAAATGTGGACAAAAAATGGGTATCTCCCTCCCCCATCATCTAGAGCACAAGAGGCTTTTGCTTGGTCCAACTTCTCCACCCCACGAAGTGGAATACTGACCTTGAGCACACCAATCCACTACTGCGACTGCTTCTCGTTGCCACATAGAGTTGCTGTCAAAAAATGGGTGCTCCACTGTCCAATAGGCCTGACACATAGCGCTAGGAAGTCTCTGGGCAGCACAAAGCAGTTCTTAGATGAAGGTCAAGTCCTCTTCCTTGGAGCTAGCTTTGACCAAATGTGCACTTCCAGCGTAAGCCTTCACCTGTCTTATACCCCATGGCCTCCAGGGCACGCGTTGGCCTCAGTAACTCTGGATCAGAGTGGGTTCAACCCAGAAGCCTCTCTCACCCTTCCCTGGAGTTCACACCTCCAGGAATCAGATAACTTCTCAGTTTAAATCCTCAAAACACCCTCCGGAGGGTTTCCTGGATTGCAATTTCTCAACCTTTGACTTCCAATAGTAGTTACTGATAGAAAGCTGAAAAGAAAAATGGCAAGTCAAATAGCAGACTTTATCTTATTGAGAAACACTATTCCCTAGGATAGTGTTTCAAGCATTATTATCCTTAGTGTCTGTGGATTGTGCTGGTTTTTCAGAAGGTAGTTTGGAACTGCAGTTAGAATGTAGGTGTTTCGTGAAATTGCCCCAGTTGTTTTAATATCATTTAGTTTGAATCAAGATACTGAGTTTAGAAAGTGAAAGCACTTCTCAGTAACACCTTCACCTGTCCTTGTGATACCTGCCATTTTGTGACAAGCAAGGTCACTTCTTTCCCGAATGGTGTGGAAGCTGCTTTTTACAGCACTCGCTGCTCTCTTCCTGATTACCAGAAGGTTCACTCTTGCTTGTTTTAATATCATTTAGTTTGAATCAAGATACTGAGTTTAAAAAGTGAAAGCACTTCTCAGTAACACCTTCACCTGTCCTTGTGATACCTGCCATTTTGTGACAAGCAAGGTCACTTCTTTCCCGAATGGTGTGGAAGCTGCTTTTTACAGCACTCGCTGCTCTCTTCCTGATTACCAGAAGGTTCACTCTTGCCCTCAGTTGCTGTGACAGTTGTACATCATGTAAAAACCATACCTTGCTTCCATCCCCCAGAACTCTTCATCCTTCTTCTTTCCCCTTTTTTTTAACTGTAAAGAATTTATCACTACTGACATACCACATATTTTACTTATTGTTGTGATTTTGTTAACATTTGTTAAGTAGAGCCCTAGGGTGTTGGAGGGTGGGCCACGGTTCAACAAAAAGCACAAGGGAAAGTAAAACAGAGAAGCTTATTACTCACAGATCCTGGAGGAAGTACATGGCACGCCTCAAGGGGCCCGGACGATGGTCAAGGCAAGGTGCCAGGGGAGAGAGTGTGGTAAGACATAGGGTGTTTCCTTAATAGAGTCTGCAGGTAGACCCTGGTGTTCCTGGCCAGATTGGCCGATTCAAACCAAAAAAAGCAGGGTTTTCATCTCATTTAAGGGGTACACAAGGAGAAGGCTGAGGGAGATGGGAGAGACTGCTTATCACAAAGGTCAGGAACTTAGATTTACTTGTGACTGTGGGTGTGTGTTCAAGGGAGGGGCAAGTGTGAGTTCCACACCCCAGCAGGAACCTTGGCCACACAAAATAGATGCCAAGGCAGCAATCTTACAGTGTAGTTTAGCTATACTCTCAACACCTGTTTATGTCTCTATTTTCTGTTTCTCCTTAATGTAAGTTCCATGAAGACAGCGGGTTTGTTTTATTCATTGTTGAATCCCCAGTGCTCAATTTAGTGCCTGAACATAGTACATGCTCTATATGTTGTTGAATTAAAGAAGAATCTGTAGGTTCACAAAATCATGTGTGTGTGTGTGTGTGTGTGTGTGTGTGTGTGTGAAAGAGAGAGAGACCCAATCAAGGGACTTCCATAAGAGAAGAAATTTCTTTTTAATTTTATTTTTTTATTTTAGAGAAAAAGCACAAGTGGGGGAGAGGGACAGAGGGGGAGAGAGAGAGACAGAGAGACAGAGAGAGAGAGAGAGAGAGAGAGAGAGAGAGAGGGAGAGAGAATCTCAAGCAGGCTCCATGCTTAGTGTGGAGCCAGACACAGGGCTTCATCCCATGACCCTGGCATCATGACCTGAGCTGAAATCAAGAGTCAGACATTCAACTGACTGAGCCACTCAGGTGCCCCAAGGAAAGATTTTCATAATTCTACAATTTGCTTTCTTAACCATGAGCCCTGTAATCATTGTCACCGCTATCACTTTTTCCTGTTATTAACAATTTGTCTCTTCTGTTTCCTCAAAATTATGTGCCTATAAACGACAAAATTTGGTTTATGTAAAATTTGTTTTATATGTACAATAGAAATATAGAAAGTGATAGGAACCTTAGAGATTATGTAGTCATCGTGCCTTATTCCTACATTTTTTGAATGAAAAAACTGACAATAAAGGATATAGTCATGATTGCATAGCCACCAGCGCTGTCTTTTGTTTTAGTTTTGGGATAGAAAAGTCTTGTGACTTTAGAAAAATATTTGCAAACCTGTCCTCATCAGGATAGAAGCTCCCCTAAGCTCATGAGCCCTCATGTACCATTTGCAATCTTGAGGTGATGACATGGGCTAAGTCACTGTATCAGGCAGGCCATGGGAGTAAGATGAGCAGAGTGGTTGATGTGGTGTGATCTGATCTGAGAGGTGGTATGGAGGCCCTATAACGCAGGATACAGAACACTCTCCACGTCAGAAGTTGCACCTTTGGTCTTTGTGCTAAGCTTTACTCACTCTGCAATCCTATTTGAAAAGTGAATCCTCTGAATGGTGGAACACACAAGGTTCCTAATACTTTAGTGGGGACACAAACTTTGAAGTGATCTTAGATTTCTGGGATTTCACAGGAGTACTGAGATTCTAGGATTGGGGAAAGAACAGAGCGGAAACTAGGTTGTGCTCAAAGATGAAACAAACATGCTGAGAGCTCAGAGAACTTAAGGAGTTCTGAGTTGCTTCTCCAGTTAAATGGTTTTTTGTTTGTTTGTTTGTTTGTTTTTAAAAAGGCTTTATAGTGTCAATGGTGGGATATGATGCTGAATTAATCATGTTGTATAGTGGCTCTGGGAAGCAGTGACACACATTTACTTAACAACTGTTAATTTTACTAATTAACCCTTGGTTCTCCTCACTGAGTATTGATGAACGTGTAAAGATTGGTGCAGAGCATCTCTGGATATTTTCTGCAGCTGGTGTACCTGGCACGAAACAAAGCATGTTTTGTGGGTAGAGATGAAATGAAAGTATGCAGTCATGTGTTGAGGGCCGGGTGGTGCCCTCCTGACATTGTCTGTAGAGAAGCTTAAACACAATAGTGAAACTGACCAACCATGGGTTTGCTTTTTATTGTCATGTGCCAATAATTCTAAACAATGTTAGTGCCAAAACAGTTCTCTCCCAAACTACCTCTTGTGTGTCTAAATTCCAAATAGTTATTGTAGAGTTGAAATAAAATATATGTAAATTTCAGATTAGCACATTTTGATAATTTATCCTTTAATAAACAATGCATCCTGCATGGAAGTTAATGTGGAGAATTCCCAGTTATACCATCAGCCTACACACACGGACTTGGTTGCATCCATTCCTTTACATAGTAATAGCAGTTGGGGATGTTTTTTGGTTTTGTTTTTAATTTTTTTTAATGTTTATTTATTTTTGAGAGAGAGAGACAGACAGAGTGCAAGCAGGGGAGGGGCAGAGAGAGAGAGAGGGAGACACAGAATCTGAGACAGGCTCTAGGCTCTGAGCTGTCAGCACAGAGCCTGATGTGGGGGTCCAACCCACGAACTGTGAGATCATCACCTGAGCTGAAGTCAGACACTTAACCTACAGAGTCACCCAGACACCCCAGTTGTGGATTGTTAAAGCCTGCTTTGCAGGTAATTTCTATCTACAAACTTTATGGTCCTACATAATCCTATTGAAATTAATAATTTAGCACAGTGATTTTAAAGATAAGAAACAGAACTTGAGTCATCTCAATCCAGTCATTCTGGGAAGTTTTATTACAATAGCAAGACAGCATGCTAAACCTGAAGTGTGAACTTTTTGTTTGAGAAGTATAAATCTTATTTCAAACATCAAATCTTTTACTAAATTTGAATAATACTTCTTTTTATTATTTATCATTTGTTTTCAACTAAACAGTAACTCAAGAAAATGGAAGGCTACATCATGGTGGTATGATTTAGTTGTCTAAACTGTACCTTTTGTAGACATTTTGATTTTATTAAAATTCACATCAGTTACTGTAATGCATTACTGTGACAAGCCAATGTGAAGGTATAAATTCACCTTTTAAAACACACTAATGCAATTTAGGGGCACCTGGGTGGCTCAGTTAGTTAAGTGTCTGACTTGATTTCGGCTCAGGTCATGATCTCATGGTTCATGAGTTAGAGCCCCACGTCTGCACATCATCAGCGCAGAGCCTGCTTGGGATTTTTGCTCTCTCCCTCTCTCTCTTCCCCTCTCCTGCTCATCTCCCCACCCCCTCTCAAATAAATAAATAAACATTAAACAAGTACATTAGTGTAATTTAAAAGTATTAGTATTTTTTCTTTACTTATTCTGCACTAAGTATTCCATTTTATTTTTTCCCCCACTGGCATAATTATTATGCCAGTAAAAAGCCCCCAAAATATCTATACATGAATGTTCAATAAAAGACAATTTTCATTTATCTGCACTCCTTTTCTGGCCATCATTCTTATTCCTTTCATGATTATCACTGGAAACCACATGGAGGTGATAGGTATTAAAAATAATCCACTCCAGGTGTCAAATAACCTAGTATGCCACTAATATCTACACTGAGTCTATACTGAGATCTTCAACTAGGATCTCCAGTAACCAGTTGCAGCTTTGCAAGTGGGCTTTGCATTTTGGTTGATTTGCTAGGGATTACTAAGCCAATGAGCTGTATAAGAACAATTTGAGTTCCATTTTTAACTTCGTCGGAAGAAAGGAATTCTTATTATTGGAATTACTTTGTCTTTACTGGTTAAATTAACATTCAGCTATTGAGGTTGCTGTGCAACAGACGACATTACTTTACCTACTGTGTGTTCAAAGTACTCTTGTCACAGAAACAGCATGCTAGCATGAAAAGCCATGGCAAATACGTAAATACATGTCTCTTGTGAATTAAAAAGGGGTAATTATGTCAGCCTCGCTGCATTTGTGTGTGAACAGCTAAAAATAATAGAAGTAAAAGTGTCAGGTAATATTTAACACTAAATACAAATAATCACAAGATTGTTATAAGGAAAAGGAGGACCTATAAAACATCATTTTCAGTTTCTCTTGAGAGTATCCAAATTAGAATATGAAAACACATGCATGAATACTCGTTTATTTTCCCTTCTTTTTAGGCAGTTCCAGTCCTACACACTACAGATTTGATGGCTGCAATTTTCCTGTCAAAATAGATCTTTGCTCTAAAAGGGCCTCAAATTGTTATTTTTATTGAAAAAATTATCTTTATGCTTTATACAAACAAAACTCAAATATCCTGATATTGAAAATATTTTGGTTTCCTAGAAGAAACAAGCAGAATTATGCTGTATGGGGTGTGCTTATGAATGAGATGCATTTAAAAACAAACACACCTAAACTTGCAACAGAGCTCCAAAACTGTCTCTTTGGTTAACTACACACTTATTCCAGTGATTTCTGTCCTCATACCAAATCTTTCTGGAAATCCCTTTTTCTTTGTGATTGGCCTTCAAATCATGTGGCATACTCTTCCAAATATTTGACTTCTTAAAAATTGAATCCTATGAATATAAGATGGTTGATTAAGCTAGATAAAGTGGGTGTTATTTAAAGAGGCAATCAGAAAGTTCATTTTTTCTTCTGCAGCGTCTAACTTAGCTTTGAAGGCTTTTGCAAAGAGAAGTCCCCTCATTACTTTTCTAGCTATGATGGTTTCACTAGAATCATCTCTAGAGGAGACTAATTTGAAAGACAATATGTATGTGAATACATAAGCTGGTAGAGTTAGTGAAGTGAGTCTCATTTTTAAAAAATGGTCAAACAGATTCTAATGGCTTTTGACGTAAAGTCATGATTGGTGGCATAACTAAGTTCACTGTGTTTTAGCAAGAATGAACTGCTTAAAGTTAGAAGTCACCAGGGGACTGTCTGACATGATCAGTTTCAGGATCATATTAAATTCTCTCTAATCTTTTTCTTTTAAATTTTGCCTAGAACTTTATCAGTTGTAGATTAATAACACTATTTTGGATATAATTATTAAATATAAATAAATATATAATTAAATAATTATATAATTATTCTTAACCTTAGTCCAAAAATGACTTGAGGAAACTAAAATAAAGGATATAATAGCAATAAAGATTGAATAAAGATCAATATAATAGGATAAGGTAGTATAATAGAATAAAAATAGATGCATTGAAATAAAAAACAAAATAGTAAAAGGAATACAATACAAAAATAATAACCAAAAATATATTTTAAAAGCTCTGGAAAAGGTCAAATAAGGTCAACATGTCAATTCTTAGTCTTTTTAAATAAATTTTTAATGTTTGTTTATTTTTGAAAGAGAGAAAGACAGAGCATGAGAGGGGGAGGGGCAGAGAGAGAGGGAGTCGCAGAATCTGAAGCAGGCTCCAGGCTCTGAGCCGTCAGCACAGAGCCCAATGCGGGGCCGGAACCCGTGAACCATGAGATTATAACCTGAGCCGGTCAGACGTTTAACTGACTGAACCACCCAGCCACCCTCAGCTCTTAACTTTTAGTTACCAAAGCAGAGAGGAAAATTGTGTGTGTTACAAGAATGAGTACGTGTGTAGGTTCACTTACTGTGTGTGTGTGAGGAGAAGCAGTGAGGCTGGTTAGCTTCACTAGATGAAAATCTACATCTGACTTCGCCAATAACACAAACTTTTAATTTTTCTGTGCTGCACTAAATGTGGGAATTCAATATATTGCTTTCCTCTATTTTGCTAAGACATTCCAAAAAAAAAAAAGGACTGGAAATTGTGACCTACTTCCAGTTCACAAGTCCACAAGTCATTAATAAAATAGAAACAGCTCACATTATATGAGGGTGAGTCGAAAGGAACGAATGAGATCACCTATGCACTATCCTCTTTATATGTGTTATGTCATTTAATTCACATACCAATCTTATGAGGTAAGATTCCTATTTTACAAATGAGGACCCCAGGCCCAAGGTTTACTTACATGAAGATGGTATTTGAATTGTGTCTGCCTAACCCAAAAGGCAGAGTATATACTCCGTAGACTACACTGCTTATCAGCCCCTCTGAGGACTTGACTGAAAAACTATCTCAAGTAGCATAATGAAGAGCTATTCCTATTTTAGATTCCCTAAGTGTCAAACTTTGCTTTTCCAAGAGCTCCTAAATAATTTTTGTGCACTCATCTGTGTCTCCACCTTTCTGTTCACCACTTACCACCTGAACTATTATTTACTCAATATTTTTCTTTATGTGTATTCATTTTTATTTTTTAAATTTAATTTTAATTCCAGTACACTTAATAATGTTATATATTCATTTTTCATTTAAATTTAAGGAGGAGACTTTATATCACTATTAAAAATGTAAAACCAGTGTATTTGCTAGAAATAGAAACAAAAAGAGAAATACCTAGGAGAACTGTGGGTTCGAGCAGCCCCTGGGAAGCTCTCAGGCGCCACCAACCGGGCAACCATAGGGAACCCTCCAGCGCAGGACTGGGAATTTAGGAAGCCCCTCCCCTCCATGGGTGTAGGGGCGTGGTCTTCAGCGGGAGTTTCCTGAGGGTCGCATAGGCCTCGATGTTATCTTGTTCCTCACTTCTCCACTTTCAGACAGCAGGCAGAGAGACTCAGACCTTGGGAGGATGAAGGAATATACCCATTGCTATTAGCACCCTGCAGCCGCAGCTTATTGTACTGTATTCAACAGAGCTCATTTGGGCAAAAGGTCCAGTAAAACAAAACAAAACAAAATGTTCCTAGTCTGTTGGGAAAGAACAAACTATTTTCAACCCTTTTTAGCATTACTAAGATTTAATTGCCTGGTTCTGTAACTTCAGATCTCCAGCTAAATTTGACAACTCAAATGGTGCTTTAACTCAATAAATCAAGCAATTTGACATTAAAAAGAAAAAATTATGTTGTCAACTAAATCAATTTTTTTCTATTATTTATAGGAAAAAGTTTCAAGAAAATCCAAAAGATAACAACTTAGAGCCTTTGTATATCTTAGATTATAAATTCTGGGAAAGCAAGCACTTAATCTTTACATTTTTTCCTATAGCCTAGTACAGTAGGTTACATTAAATATGTTTCAGAATATTCTGAATGTATTCATTTCCTTACCAGACATTAGACTCAGGCTTAATCAGTGGTTCACCTTATGAAGAAATGACTTTCACATGTACCTATTAGTTATGAATGGCACAGACTATATCTTGGATGAGATACAGAAAAGACTTCCAGAATTAAGCTCTATCAATAGTTTGTGCTATTACTGCATTTGTTCAGTGTTCCTGTGGATAGATTTTATTTTCATTCAGTCTCACTTTTGGCAGATTGCTATTTTTTCAAACCTTATAATATGTAAATTTTGAGTGAATGTCCTTCCAGGAATAATGACAAATTGTTAAACTTTAGTGAGCTTTATAAAACTTACACCCACTCAGTTCTACAGCCATTTTATTAATTCCAAGCACCCAGTCAAGCAACGGAGTAGGCATTCCTGCAATATAACATAAAGCTGAACATTTAAAACCAAGGCCAAATAGGGGCACCTGGCTGGCATAGTCGATCGAGCAAGCAACTCTTGATCTCGAGGTTGTGAACTCAGGCCCCATGTTGGACATACAGGTTACTTAAAAAACAAAACAAAACAAAACAAAAAACAGCAAGGCCAAATGTTGTCCCAAATGGACAACTCATACAATTTGGAGAATCTGAAGGCATAACTGTCAAACTATGGGCAGAAACAGTGGCATGAAAAGGCCATTCTGAACATTTGCTACAGAAGGGAAAAAGCACTGATTGAATACCCATGCAGAAGACTTGGTATCCTTTAATACTCAAAATAACCCTATGAGGCTAGGAGGAAAGTGAAGATCACAGAAGTTAAGTAATTTATCCAGGACCACCCAGCTTGTAAATAGCAGAGATGGGTTTTGGGATCAGCTGTGTATGACTTCAAAGATCACGTATTTCCTCTACAGCACTTAATTATATGGATATGTTCCATATATGTTAATGGATATGCTCAAGATAATCACTTGGTATTCTTGGATACTAGCAACTCTATTTCATCAGTATAGGGAATCACTGAAAGCTGTGGCTTTATGGGATGAGAGGAGTCATAGCAGATCAGGTCATACTCTATTGAATACAATCAGGATCAACTCTGAATAGTGGGGAACTCACAAAGCCATTGTAGAATGAATTCCAGAAGGGATTTCTAAGATGGAAATGCCCAGTGCTTTAAGGTTCACTGAAGCAGAACTGCAAAGAATGTGTCCTATGATGGGCAACAACTGCAGGCCTCAGCTGTTGCTGGCCCAACAGGCTGAGCCAAAGCTCTGCACAGTGTGTCTGAAGAAGTGTCATAAATGGTGGCATTTCTTGCAGTAGTGCTACAGATGGCAGTCATGGGGCAGAAATCACCTATGCTGAATGTGGACCGAACCACTGTTTGCACAATGAACTTTTTATATACACATGCAAAACCATAATCACTGAAACATCATTGATTTAAGTGGAAAGACAATCTGCTTTATTATATATTTAACATTTTGCTACTTCATTGAATCAAGACTAAGCTTCTTTTGTGGCATGGGGAATACAAAGATGGGAAGAGGTCATTGTCCTCAAGAAGTTCAAAATATTGGTGTGGGAAGCAGGGGAAAGGTTTGCAAACTAATACATGAGACCAGTGCTTGAGAACTTGTATTTTTCTTATTTTACTTATACATATATATATGTGTGCATGTATATTTATTCAAATGAGACAAGGCTAAGAATGTGTTCCAAAGGTACCAGTTCTACTACAGGTGAACTAGAGAAAATTTTAGCTTATTAATTGACTATAACATATATTACCATATCAAGTTATATAAATTCTTCACTTATAATTTTCTTTATAATCCTATTTATACATCATCCTATTTCCTTGATATTACAGAGGCAAATCTCAAACTATGGATTCAAAATTATCAAGGAAGGGGAGAAGGGGAAACAAAATAGGGTATACTTAGTACGTAGAAGTGCTTTCATATATTACGTATGTTAGGGTGGAAGTTAAATATTGCAACAACTGTTTCGCTTAGAAATTTGTATTTATCTCTCCCTCCAAATTTCAGACATTTGGAAGCAAAAAATATTCCTTTACATGTATACACTTACCACGTTAGATGTTCAGGTTTCTGGAATTCTGTTTGTCAGATAGACCTACACAGATATGATGTTGCCCTTCTGATGCCCTTCTTTGTTTGCCTGGTGAACATCTACTACCACTTCTTTGAACAAGTTCTGTATTAATAAATGTATAGAAATAGTCTTCCATATTACAATGCTAATACATTGTGGGAGTTATAAGGTATCATTCAAAATCAGATATTATCTGTCTTTGCGTCTAGTTCTCGAGTAGCATTTAATAGGAGTACAATAAAAGTTTAACACTGAATTTTTATTGACCAAATTAAGGTCTCCGTTTCAACTAGATTACTCAGCAGTTTTTAGTTCCAAGTCATACCTTATGTTCAATTGTGTTTAGGCCTTTAATGTTAAATCAAATGACTTGTGCTTTTAATATGAAGGAAATACATATTATGGACATGAAGCCACTGATAGCCACATCAGTTAAAGTCCTCTTGCGGGGTGTCTGGGCAGCTCAGTTGCTTAAGTGTCCAACTTCACCTCAGGTCGTGATCTCACAGTTTGTGAGTTCAAGTCCTGCATCAGGCTCTGTGAAACCTGCTTGGGATTCTCTCCCTCTCTCTCTCAAAATAAATAAATAAACTTAAAAAAAAAAAAGTCCTCTTGCCAGTATTAACTAAGCTATACACATTACTAACCACTTTTCCTTGGTTACTTCCTTAGTAAAATCAGCGTTAGAGGCATTTGCTTTTTTTCAGATTAAAAATTTTTGTTTTTTTTAAATATGGACAAAGATAAGTTTTTTTAGTAATGTTAAATAAAATTCATTTAAAATATAAACTTAAATATAGCAATTCATAACTTTTAAGTAATTTTTATCAATTCTTTCTGGATTTTAAAGTATATGTTGTAGAAATGGTAAGTAATAAAATATCTGGCTAAGAGGTTCTGAATAGCCTACAGCATGTGCTAATGATCTTTGCTAATTGTGATAGATCTATTTTTTAGGCTGAAATGTAGAAGATTGACAACCTGTCCTATTGGTGAATCTAAGAAAACTGTCTTCAAAAATTAGTCAATCCATAAGAGACTGCAGAATACTGAATTACACTCAACAACACTTATTAAGAGACCAAGTAAAATATGGTATTTTAATCCCTGTTAAATACTATACTTTTCCTACTTCTAAAATATAAAAGTGATTTCAATTGTTCATTTTAGATAGGTGAAAGGCTAAAATTATTTCTGAACTTTTAATTATTAATTTCCCATCTTACCAGTACATACAATACTTCTTAAAATTTTTTAAATTTTATTGTTTATTTATTTTTGAGAGAGAGACAGAAACACAGAATCTGAAGCAGGCTCCAGGCTCTGAGCTGTCAGCACAAAGCCTGACACAGGGCTTGAACCCAGGAACCATGAGTACATGACCTGAGCCAAACCAGGCGCCCCGTTACTTCTTAAATGTTTAAATGTTAGATTGACATGTTATCATTTGCTGTCTTGTCTATTGTCAACTTAGTTTTTATGAAGTAGTTCAAGATAACTGCAACTCACAAAAGCTCTCACAATTATCATGCTCTTTCTCCAATACACATATTACATATTGTTACACATTCACTTCAATAATTTCACAGCTGTTTTTTTTTGTTGTTGTTGTTGTTGTTTATTTTTAGCTCATTATTTCTTATGCATTGTTGTTTGGGGGAAGAAAATTTTACCAAGCATTTAGAAGTAATTGGAAGGTATATTCAAGCAAATGAGTCTTTTCTTATGGGATACATTTCTTAGATGAAAATCTTCAAAAAAGAAAGTATTAAAGTCTGATACTTAAATATTTTGAAGATAGATCAGAAACAAATTAAGTTAAATTGTCAGTTATTTTTCTAAAATGTACACACAGCTCATTTTTATTATGACTCATGCACTAGGCTAGAGAATAGCAGGTTGAAGATGCAACAAATATTCTTTGAACACTTCAATAAACACAATGTAAACATTCCCTTTAATAATGTTTCCTTTGTTAATACAAAACTGAGTGCATTTTTCCCTTGCCTCTGGCTAAGCCATGACTAGCTGAGTAGCAACAGCAGAGTGCTGAAAGAATTTTTCAACAGTAATTTGCTTGTTCTAATTTACTTTTCAAGGTTGATGATCAGGAGCATTATGTTGCTTGCAAAAAGATCTATTTCTATTAATTTGATCCAGTCATTCCTGTTCTCATCATATTTAGTTTCCCTGGTAGCATTAAATGAATCAGAAAGCCACTGGCACTTCAGTTCTATAGTTTATATACAAAATGAACTTCTAGATCTTTAAGAACAGAACTGTTACACCTGTTGAGAAAGTATGGGTACACTGAAATGAGGGACTCAATGAAACCTCCGCCGTTTGCTCTTCCAATAGAAATGATCCTTCTATTTAGCAGACTTATACAACAATACTGCAACGAAGCATTATCTGTTCAATCCTTTCTTTAAAGAAATTCTAAGAGGCCTTGGTTTTTAACTTGAACACAATCATCACTCATCAATAAGATCAATACATAGAACTCATATGTAATTTAAAATTTTTACATGGTGCACACTGAAAAAGGCTTTATCAAATGTATAATATTCTAAAATGTAATGGGAAATAATCAAGTTATTCTCCACATCTCCAACAAATTTGAAAATCGCTAAATGTTTTCCTGATCTCCTTTCTTTGAGGGAATGTGTATGGTTAGTTCCAATGTGTATAGTTCCAACATTTAAAGAGTCCCAGCTAAGTGATTTGGAAAATTCAATGGTAGTATTTTTCACACTACTGGCAAAGAAAAGAAACTCTTTCTTCAATCACTGGCAAATGAAAGAGTTAACAATATAAATAAAATGGATTGCACTTAATCCAGGCTATGCTTCTAAAAGGGAAAAAAATCACAGGGTTTAAATATAGTCATTAATTATCTCTTTATAGCCTGCAGAGGGCACTCAAGTCCTTTGAAAGAAAAAGTAAAAATTTTAAGAGGGATAATAATTTTTTTATTTTTCATTTCTATTATTAGTATGTTAACTAAGCAATATTGTTTTTACAGAAACTGTCATTTAAAAAGAAGACACATATAAAGGAAACATACAATTTGACCTCAAATGTTTAGTGGATTATTAAGACATACAAATTTCCACATGTCTTACTGGAAAAAACAATTTAGCAGGTGGTTTCCATCCCAGGGTACCTGACAATCCATAAATGGCGTGCATCTTACATTAGCACCACACTGCCAACAATTACACAGATTAGTCAGGGCCTAGAGAAGTCAATCTGGACCTCAGAGTAAACTGATCATACAGAAAAGGCATTGACTTCTCCAGGCTACACATAGACAATATTATCATCTCCATAAAATAGCTGATGAAAAAAATTAGAAACTAGTTGAAAAGGCTTCAGTTCCTAAGAGCTGTAACCGTCTTCTAGAGTAATTGCATGAGTTCTTTGGCAATTTTCATTTTAATGAACCTCTCCATCACTATTAATAAATATGTTTAGAGAGAAGATACTTGACTTCAATATTCTTCCTTTGACATGATACACAAATATTTCATAGGGAAACCCACCAAGTCACACATACTAACATATACATTATACAAATACACACATACATATGTATACACGTTTGATATAGTCTTTCTCTGACAGCATATTTCAAAATACATTACATTTTATTAACTAAATATTGACTGCATAGAGTAGTAATTATTAAAAATACTAGTTTCTTAGCAACATAGCCAGGGGATCCTGCCCTTCCATCTTAAGTCTTTTTCTGCTTTTCAATTTTCCTCTGGCTAAGTAACTTGGTATCAAAAGATATTTCAAAACAGATTGGTTACTAAATTGAAACTAGAGAGACTGATTCGGCACCAACATGAATTAGATATGCATAAGACATTGTTTCAATTTAGAAACTGGATCACAAAATGTTTGAGCCAAAAAACGTGTAAGAAAGTTATGTATATATGCAACTTACAATGCAAACTGCTACTAGAATAATGAACAATTATTAAGCATTTAAAAAATGCCCTGTCAGTAATAATAAAATTAATAATAATTTAATACTAAAAAACAATTTTGTTACACACCATTGTTTCTTTTTTTAAGAGTCAGTCTTGAAACCTACTTGAAATATACTTGAAAATAAATCTCCAAATTTGATATCTTGGATGATAAATACTGACATTGAGGTTGATAATAGTTTTAAGTGAACTTCTTGAGAAACCTAGCATAAAACACATCTTAATATTTTATTCTTAAAATATTGTGCAAAATTACATAAAATATTTTAAGGTTTAAAGTTATGGAAGAAGAGGTACTCAATTAAATGAGAAAAAGGCAGAAAAAATAGTGAGCAATACAGTGGGAGGCAGTTATTTTAATAATTTAAAATAATCTGAATTGTTTTTATAATGGCATCATTTACCTTCATAGAAAAAAACATCATTCTGAAAAAGAACATGATTATCTTATGATGGCAATGTAACAAGCCTTTTTTCCTCAAGAAAGAACAAAGTTAACAAATAAAGCTTTGAAACCCTAAGTCTTAAGATGAATAATTGTGTATTACATGTTTCCCCCATTGGATTTCTTTACCACATAGCATGACATTTTTTTTTTAATGGGGGGGAGGGCGAGGAGAAACCATGCAGTTTAATAAAAATAGAAGCATTTTCTCAGCCTAAGTTGTAGCCATTGCTTTGATTTTGGGTTTATCGCAGGGCCAATAAGTATACACTCTAGTACATGAAATAAAACTAGAAGATATACTTAGAATATAGTCTTTGTTTCTTCTTTCTTCAAAGCCTATGTTGCCTAAAATCATTGTTAGTCAAAGCAAAAAGAAATGTTTGTTCTATTACGTAAGAAATAAACTTCATTTGGTATTCAATTGACTTTCTAACTTAGCAGACAGGACTTTACATCTTCAAATACTGAAAATAAATTGCATTCTTGGCCCTTGCTTTAAAAGGTTAGAGAGAATAAACGCACACCCTGGTAGTGTTCCAGTGATCTCCCTAATCTCAGTTGCACTTTGTCAGAACGAGGTAACTGGTAGTTAAGTGAAATACCCTAGATCAAAGGGGGATTAATCACCAACTGAATCCTTGCTGAATAAACCTGTCATTCAAGAAAATTATTTCCACTGAACTTAGCAGAGGATTGAAGGTATTTGCATAACAGGGACCAACGTACTTCAGCCAGGTTAAAAGGTTCAGAATTCATCCCATGTTTAGCTTTTTGCCTCCTTTTCCTTTCAGCAGCTGGGTACAATGGTTTCTAATCTGATAATACAGCTAACTATCTAAATGATGTCAGAACAGGAAAGTATTGCAAAGTTTGGATGAGGGATGGATCAATTTCACTTTCAGTAACTCCTAAATCTGATTTGTTGGAATTTAAGATGTAATCCTAAAAAAGTCCCTTAAACCTGAGGACTGTTTATTAACATCCCTTTTCTGACCTTTGTCTTAGAAACGACCGTTCTGCTATGGCAGCAGTCCCCACAGAGGCTCTGGATGATAACTCGACCTACCTACCTCTCAGGGGTGGTACAGGGGTATATGAATATCTATAAAGCAGCCTGAAATACTATAATACAACATGAAAGAAAATATTAGTTGTTACTGTATATAAAATTGTGCTTTGAAAGATCTTAAATCACACAATGTATAAAAACGACAATAATTTTAACTGAGAAACACTGAGTTGGTGTGAAAAAATTAGTTTATGAGACAGACTATTCTTTAATCAAAAAAGCCTTTTTATATAAATAATTCTCTTAAGAATTCCTGAGAAGGCCATTTACTTCAAACCTGACGTTCACACTGATTATCTAAAAAAGAAAAGTAAAAAGTGCCCACCAGTGTAAAGGTATTAACTTATACTCTAAGAGTACTGCTGGCTTTATAAAGTTTTAAAAATATTGTTTAGTAAAAAATGAAGAAGGGTTTTATGAAAATCATGAACTATTTTTTTGAGTCCGTTTTCAGAAATTTAACACTTTTTGTACCTTTGGGGTCTACTGAAGAATAATTACCCTTACGACAGACATCAGATTTCATAATCATATTTTGGCACTAAAAGGGAATTTAGCAATTTTGCGTCTAGAGTATGTCTGACACCATCCAAATCTTTAACTGGAAGTAGATGCTCATATTCACCACAAACGCAAAGCATCTTTCAAGTTAAAAAATGCAAAGAATAGTTATCAAAGAAAATGAATAAAATCCATAGTGAGATAATTTTTTAGAAAATGATTGAAGTTTTAACCCAAGAAAGGACTCTTAAGAGTGTCTTATAGCTTAGAATAAGAACATGTCAATCACGATTAAGCTTCTGGAATCGGAATCCCTTTGAAATGCAGCTGTTTCTTCTTTAATTGTGGCAGCGGACTCTGAAGAAAAGAAAGGTCCAGCCTTAAAGATGAGTAAGGAATACAAAATAGCTCAGGATTAGTTGTGGAGTTCAAAGGTCGCTAATTACACTAAGGAGTTCCCAGACACAGGGAAAACATTAAACAGGTCACCTACCAAACGGGAAACAGACTTTGTCTTCAGAAATTATCCTGAAGTGACAGGTTTCTAGACAAAATCAAAAGCATCACAGTGTGCCCAGCTGATCTCAACAGGATGAAAACATGAGTTGGTTTTAGTTCTGTAGCATTATGTTAGAATGGAATGGCAACAGATGGCATCAGGTTCCCCTTCGCCCTATACTTTTCCAGGACTCCCTACATTTTCCTCAGGCTTCTAGAAATGTCAAACCAAAGATTCACTGGTTTTTCTGATAGCTTGTAAGGAAAGTTTTCCCTAGGGGATTATTATACTGAATATCTGTGTACTTACTAGATAAATGCCTCTTGCCTATTGTAGTGTACTCTACCCAACATTTATACAATAATCAAGATGTCCAAATGGCTCCATTAATATTAACATAAGTTAAATGTTAAGCTTCCCTTGAGTTTAAGAGAGATCAAATAACTTAAGGGAAATGGCTTTTTCCTTCTTTCAAAAGAAAAGTTTTTACTACTGATTATCTATGATTAAGCTAGAATAATAAGTTAAAGTCCTGGTCAGGCAGTTATTCTATTTTCTTTGTTACTTGGGATAATTTTGAACATGGAGCATTCTGCCATGATAATGCCTTGAGAAAATGAGAATTTATAATGAGTGAGATTGACCCTAATTAAAAAAATCATATTTTAAATCCTAAATTTATTTGCAATATCCCTTCAAACTATCATCGCTCTCTTTCAAGGAGTTAGAAGCTTTCTTTAAGCTCTTCCTTAGGAGACTCATTAAGAAATAGAAACCAAGAGATAATTTAATTGAATATTAATCTGTAATGCATATTTTTTATAATGCTTCTAATGCTATTCTGTAAAAAGAAACTTGACATGGATTAAGTTTTAAGGATCTTGAGATTTCATGTTTTCTTGAATGGTCACTTTAAGTCCAACTTGACAATGAACTGCTTTGAAAATAGAATGAGACATATAATTGTAAAGACAGGTAGAGAATAAAGAGTACAGGTGGTTCCTAAAGAAATCAAGAGAATGCTAATAAGAAAGCAGGAGTGACAAAATATGCCACATGAGATTGAAATAAGACTAATACTCTCTACTCACAGAACAGCTTTTGAATTTTTACCTGAATTCATTAAGAACTTTCATATAATAAACATGAAAAACAGTATTATTCCTAAACTTATTTTTAAAAATTTGCACGCATTAAGTGATCACAAAAACACTATGCTCATTTTTTGAAGGTATCCCACTCCTCTTAGTATGCTTACTGACATCCTGAGCAAAATGTTGTTGTGGCAGATTAGTAAGTTCACCTGAAAAGTAAAGTAACTCTAGAACAGATAAACAAACACCTTATATAGAATTATGCAGATTCTTTATTAGTCAATAAGATAGTTCTGATTAAGAACAGGTTACTAATTAAACAACATTACTTTGTTTTCATTGACTGTTTTTTTGTTTTTTGTTTTTGTTTTTTTTCCAAGAGACTGACAGTGGTTTCTGATGTGGTATCTGGTATTCTGCAACAACACATTGTACTAGGAGCTTACTACTCAGGTTTGAAAGGTTAAAGAGTTTTTTTATCTTGCACACCATCTACAATCCATTGGGAATGGCTGCCTGCACCTTTGCAATGAGGAGACTGAGCCCGTATCCAGGAAGGCTCAGTGGAGAAAGAAGCCTGTGACTGATTGGCCATGTCTGCCACAGGGACAGGAAAGAGCATGTATGGTAGAGTGACCCAGGACTAGTCTAAAATAAGCCTAAAGTGAATCATGACTGTTTTATGCTCTGAATCTTATTTGAATAAAATCAAAGGGTAACAAAATAGGAGACATTAGCCTTTAAAATGTTCTTTCAAACTATGTCAATCTAAAAACATTAAACAATAACATTTTTATAATTAAATCACTCAATGATTTTTTTTCATTCATAGTTTATATGCATACACATTAAAAATAAAAGACAAATGATTTGAACTATGTTACCATTATATAAATCCTATTTAAATATGAGATAATTACAGTAATAATGATCCATATGTTACTGGAGCAGGAGCCTTAGAATTCCAGATGTAATAGTCAGAAGAAATTAGTTTCCGGTCTATAGAAAAAGGAAATAAATGGTAAGACTGTATTATCTTAACAAAAATTCAATGAGACAGCAAAGTCATGATATTTTAGAATTGTGGGACACAATTATTTCAAGAAAGGCAACACTCTGAAATATTCATTTTAATTTCACTTTATCAAGGCATTATAATTTTTACAACTTTAAAAATATGGGCTTATTAAATATATGAATCCATCTTTGAGCTTATGCCAAATTTATGCCAATATCCCTTACTCATATTACTTCTATCAATTTTCTCATGGTTTCCCTAAATTGTTTCTTATGGACCATTATGTCAACTACAAAAAAACTAAAAATTTTTTATTGGTTTCCCTTCAGTAACTTCTTTACCATGGTCCTCTGATCTTACTATTCTTTTCCCAAAGTTTCAGAGATAGAAATAAATATCCAACTTTCTAGTAATAGTCTTAAAAAGTTGCTTCGATGGTTTCTTAAAGTTCTGATCAAATTTAAGCTTTTTGTTTTAATACCTTTATAGCTTTGAACAAATGACAACCTCTCCGAACTCAAGTTTTCTGATATGTAAGTTTGAGATAATAATGCTCACTTGGAGCTAGATCCATGTAAATTCTAGTTATGACACATATCACTAAATATCTAATTCTGCCTTTTTTACCTTCCTTCTTCATAATGAAGAAGATAAAGGTAGGATGTATTACCTTGTTATTGATTTATCTTTTTCAGTCTGAGAACCTAGTAACATCGAAAGGCAACACAGCATATTGGTTAAGCGCGCCGGCTCCAAAGCCAGCCTGCTTGGTTTGAGTCCCAGTCCTGCCATCTACTACGTATGTGACCCTAACCCCCACGTTCCATTAGCATCCTCATCTGTAAAATGGAGATAATTCTTACATAGGATGCCATGAGGATTAATGAGTTAACACACATAGAATACTTAGAACTGTGCCTGGCACAAAGTGAGCAATAACTGTTAGCTACTATTACTTAAATAAACATTATTATCGTCGTTAATAGTTTCAGAACTAAGTTATATATTACAAAAATAGATTTTACTGTGAAGATGCACAAAGTGGTAGTCATGTTCTGAAACTAAGAGAGGAAGGAAATAAAAGACTGGTCATAATTATGCATTTAAAATGATCTTTTATTGAACATAGTAACATATTAATTTATATTAAAATATAAATTAATTACATTAAGAAGCAGGTATATTACTGAAATGTCCCATCCTATATTATGTTCCCTGAGAATTACTACAATATGTTAATATTAATAAGATACTTAAAATATTTTAGACATTACCTAAAGAGACAACATAGACAACCTAAAATATTGTCCCACAGTCTAAAATTTTATCTGTTTGCATTCAGTATCCCATAGATAGAATCCAAAATATTTGTATTTAGACAAAACCACTGGTTTGTCTAACCTGATATATCTCATATTTTGCCCTCATTAAAAAAATGCATTATGAAGACTCTTTCATGTTTATGCATTTCTTTAAAATACAACCAAAAGAATGATGAATGAGAGAACAGAGAAATCCTAGGGAGATAAAGAATATGACTTATTCTGGTTACATTACACAGAATTTATTATTGCCATTCACAATTGCTTAGACTTCTATAGTTCTAAGTTCTGTAATTCTTTTGAAACTTTCAAGTACAAAGTCCTGTCTTATCCTACCTATTTTGGGGACTACAATCCTTAGTTTAAGAACTATATATCTGATTTTAATACCTTTATTCTTCTTAATACATGAGGTAAAGAGGTCTGCTTACATTTAACTAACTTAACCTCATTCTAGCTACTTTTCTGTTCTATGTTATTATAAATATTTGATCTGAATCAAATAATTCTGATTCACTTATAAATGAATCATCTTTTTGTCTCCCTGTATTTTCAAATACAGTATATATATTTATTTACAACCAACAAACTCACTGAAGGCTGGAAACTTTCTATTGCACTCCCATTTGTAAAATGCAGAGGATGCTAAATACTGCTCATTGACTACAGCATTTGCTAAAAATATTTAAAAATTTAAGTAATAATCATATCTAACATTTATTGAATCCATACTATAGGCTATAAGCATCATGCTAAGTACTCGGTCAATATAATTTTATCAAAATCTCATAACAATCCTGAGGTAAACAGTACTATTATTTCCATTTATGGATGAGGAAACTAAAGCTTTGAGAAGTTTACTAACTTGCCCAAAGTTACACTGGTAATAAATTGTCTGAACCAGACTCAAACCTTTGTCTGTCCAACACCAAAGCCCCTGGGAACAACTTCTGAATCAAAGAATAACTATAGCAAAACAAATCCAACTTTATACTAAAGCTTGCCTCTATGCTAGTCCTTGCTCATCCAGACCATTGTATAAACAAGAGAAGGCAGAGTGCAAGGTAAAGTACACACACTGCTGGGGCGCCTGGGTGCCTCAGTCAGTTAAATGTCCGACTTCGGCTCAGGTCATGATCTCCTGGTTTGTGAGTTCCAGCCCTGCATCGGGCTCTGTGCTGACAGCTCAGAGCCTGGAGCCTGCTTTGGACTCTGTGTCTCCCTCTCTATCTGCCCCTCCCCTGTTCATGTTCTGTCTCTCTCTCTCTCTCTCTCTCTCTCTCTCAAAAATAAATAAACATTAAAAAAAATTTAAAAAACAAAAAAGTACACACACTATTACACAGGATAGGATCAGGTCAAAATTTTTACAAATTGGCATTATTCTCTATTTCTGTTAGATTTTATCTTAGGTAGTAAATGCATAGCGCCATTTTATTCCCTCAAGTTAATCTGAATCTCTACAACTTACGTGTACTTATTTTTGGTTTTCCTGATGCAAAAACTTGAACTGAATGCTGATCCGCATAACAACCAGTGAGTGTATAATCTAAGATCCTAAAATGAAGCTAGAAAAAGAAGAGAAATATACCAAATTGAGATGATTATTTGGTAAAAGTGATGGCTACATTTTTTCCCTTGACACAATTTTAGGAATTTACTTCACACAGCTCTCAAAATAAAAATGTGTGTACGCACATGCATGCATAAACATATACACTTTTTCCCCCTTTATTAAGACCATTTCTTTGTGAAGTTGTCATTATGAAGTGCTTAATATACACCAGATGCTTCACTAATATGGACACTAATCTACACTGCAAAGCATCCTTATTTTATAAATGAGGCAATGAGGTTCAGAGATGGGAAAGATTAGCATCCCAGAATGTAAGGAGAAGAGCTGGCATTTGAACTCAGACCCAAATGACAACAAAAGCTGGTGCTTCTTCCCCTAGGGTGTCTGGTGCTCTGTATGTCCTCTCTAGCTCTAAGGCTATCTTGCTGTGATATATTTCAGATCATAATTCTTTTACAGGCAGAAAAATGTATGTATACACTTTTCTAGCAAAACCCAACAATGCAATTACTAAAACTGAAACAGTTTATCTGGTGTTTGGAGGGAATGAGATATTCTGCTTAATTTTCCAGAAAACTGAAATTTAATTTTTATAGAATTAAGCTTAGAAATCATCCTTTCTCTCACCTATAAAACCTTTCTAGAATGTAATCCATATTTCTGGAGTTAATTGATAATGTGGCATCATCGGTATAAATGCCAATTATTATATTGTAGAAAGGGCTGTTAACACCTTCTCTGAAGGCATAGTGGTGGGGTGCCTGAGTCACAATGATATTCAGATGAACTATGAAAGGTATCTGTCTTATGAGGGAGCACCAGTCTCCTTTTGCTGTGGTTCTCATATTTGCTGCTCAAAGCTGCCAAATTTGTAATATCCTGATACCTTTTCTATGTTTTTTTTTTTCTTCTAGCTCCCATCCCTGCAATTTTCTCCCACTTCCTAAGTTTCTCCTTTTGATTGCCAAACTAACTGATCCACATACATAGAATGTAAATTTTCAAGTCTTCAAAGCAAGTTTTTTCCTATTGCATCTCAAACTCTAATAGTAAAGGGCTTTTGCTTGTTTGTTTGGTATAATTCTGGATGCTGAAAGTTATGCCAAGATTGATTTCCACATAACTAGATATTATAAAAATAAATCTATTCAGTAAACACAAATATGTATTATGTTTATACATATAACTGAGTAGGGGATGAAAGATTATAACTGAGTAGGGGATGAAAATAAATTACAAAAGTCAGAATCCCTACGTTTGCAAGACCTACAATGTAGTGACATCCCACATTTTTTCTGAAAACTATCTGGAAATAAGAATTTTTATAATAATCTCTGAAATAAAGCTTGTGGGCATAGCTGAAGTCAAGATGGAAGAAACAAATATCACTAGTGTACTTCAGACTTCATTACCATTTCCTCTAATTATCTTTATATATAGATTTCAATCTCTATTTTTTGATTTCTTTACCATTCTATTTAGATTTTCCTTACTTTTCTGATCACCCCTTCAATTCTTCTCACTGGTTCTTCTAAATCATTCTCTTATTTTCTCTTTTTCTGATCTTATTCATTTCCACTGCCTCAACTATTTTTTCCGCACAGATAACACCTAAGCCATTATATACTGTTGAGCTCTCTCTTAAGACTCAAGCTTCAGGTTTTTAGCTGCCTACTGGACACTTACACTGAGATATGTTGCTATTACCAGCAACATACATGATATGAAACCCACTTCCTCCCAACTTGCTCCATATTAGTACTTTCTTCTAAATATATTCATCCTTCATCAAATATTTATGTGGTAGAGAATGAACTAGATGTTGGTGATAAAACAATGAATGTATGACACTCACATGGTCTCTGCCCTCTTGGAGTTTCAAGTGTGATTTAAGCCACATTTTTCTTTTTTTAATCTTGGGCTTAAAACCATTTCTTGTTTCTATATTTAATTAGTGATGAATACTTTACCTTTATCACAGCATGTCCAGCAGTCTCTCTTTCTGTGACCTTCAGCATCATTAACTTACTACCTTTCATCAGGAATACTAATATAGCTAAAAAATAGTTCCTCTCTCTCAAGTTTCATTATTTTTTTTCTACCTACCTTCTCACATCCATTCCAGATTGATCTTCGTAAAGTACTGTTTTCTGAGAGACCAACCACTCCCATATTCAAAAAAAGTATAACATTTTCTAACAAAAGAATAAAAGTTAGAATGCAAACCCTCCAAAGCTATAATCTAGACCTAAATCACTTATCCAGCCTTATGTGTTACTACTGTTTCTAGCACGGCCCCTAAGCATGCTTTGTTACCATTCATTCCTTTGATTAAGTCATTTATTTACCTATATAAATGTTCATCAATCTTCAAAGCTTCATTTTCATGTTTATCTGGGCCTCAGAGTTTTGCTTAAACTCCATCTCTACTGCAAAACTTTCCTTGACCACTTTGGTCAGAAGTGCTCACTGTTTCCTTCAAATACCAAAAGCAGTTAGCATTGATCAATTATTGACATGTATTGGTGGAAAATCCCAGAGGTCAAGGGCTACATCTTATATTTTTTGTATACAAATGTTGAATGTGATAACTAAGAGCTGGATAGATAGAACTTGGTTTATTTGATGTGTTAAAGTTATAGTTAAGTGTTTCACCTTAAAATTTGTTACATATTAAGTGAAACAGAAAGTGACTAATACTAAATAGAAATTGCACGAAAAAATCTTAAAAAGGACTTAGCACAGACAAGAAGTTTCTCCAACAAAAAATGGCTAGAAAACGTTAAAAATCAATTAGATGTATTTAAAATTTAAAAAGAAACGCAAGTTTTCTAATGTGGTGAGCCATATAAATGTATTTACCTTTAAATATGCTGTACCTCCAATGCAAATCTCATCAAATGACTGCTTCTCATGACTCTTGGCTCCAAAAGTTACAGTTCCAGAAAGATTAATTTCCATTGATTTGGGGAACTTCTGTCCTAAGAACACAAATGCACCAACTGACTATTTTATTTTATTATTTATTTATTTTTATTTAGAAAATTGGTTTAATGTTTATTTATTTTTGAAGGAGAGAGAGACAGAGTGTGAGCAGTGGAGGGGCTAAGAGCGAGGGAGACATAGAATTTGAAGCAGGCTCCATCCAGGCTCTGAACTGTCAGCACAGAGCTTGATGTGGGGCTCGAACTCACAAAGTGTGAGATCATGACCTGGTCAGATACTTAACTAATCACTGAGCCACCCAGGTGCCCCTACCAATCAACCATTTTAACTATTTAACAATTTTAACTATTTTATTCTACAACAAATGAATGAAAAAAAGTTAATAAATAGAAGCTTACCAATAATCCAGACCAATGAGCTTTTCTCTCGAAACACTTCAAGCTGGCCAAAACTCACTTTGTATTCCACATGTGTGATTGGACCCCTTTAAAAAAGAAAAGGACACAACGGAAAGAACAAGTGATCATAAATAGAAAAGTTTTAAGAGATCTAAGTCAAATCTTGCTAGTGTTATTTATTATAAGTATAACATACAAAGCAGATCTGTATTCAAGTTTGCAGAATAAAGTAGAACAAATAACGAATATTATACCTCAAAAAACACCAGAAACACAATAAACATTTTTGGTGATGATGTGCATTTCATTAATTCTAAAAACAACTATAAAATCATATAGCATGTATTAATACAGTTATATAGATTGACATAGCATTAAAACTATGATTTTGGCATCCCGTGAAAAGAACTATACTGTAGAACAAATAAAAACAGAACTGATGACAATGTAATCTTATGATATGATTGGCTTAATTCACCAGGTAGCTGATAGTTGGGTTGACTTGTACGTACAGCACAGAGAAATTGCTAGAAATAAAGCCAGGAGTGAAATAATCCCGAAAGAAGCTACACTGCTTTTAAATTTATATTTACTAGCAAGTTTAGAGATTAAACTAGGTTAATCTCTTAAACATGGTCTTAAACAAGTCTCTTAAAGAGATTATTTGTATGACTAAGTTTTGATTCAGAATCAGGATTCATTTGAATAAAATAAAATTTTTAGATCTTAAAAATAAGGTAAAAAACAAAGACAAATAATTTATTGTAGGGCAGTGGGAATGTACTAAGAAAGGCAGAAATCATGGCATCACGTTTTATTCCTACCTATTATAAAAAGGTATATGAGCTTCACAGAACTCAAAATTATTTTTCACACTTTCATGAAGTTTTAAATTAACTGTTATTTTTACTTGTATTTCTTCCTCTTTCATTTGATAAAAACCCAAAATCGGTGGAACAGGGACCTGGAAACAAACATAAACAAATTTTTGTATAATTCCTAGGTTAATGGATCTAAAATACCAATGATGATTGAGAAAAAGGCCTTGCAGTAGTTATTATATACAGATTACTCCAAACTGTTTTGATAATAGATGATGGAGCTCTATTTGTTCTAAAGGTAGGAATTTTTCTATTTCCAGTGATGAGAAAGGTGCCTTACAAGGTATGCAATACATCGTTTTTCCTCTTACTCATCCAGCTTCCCCTCCTCCAGGTTCTCTATGACCTGCAACATAAGACATGCACTAGACATATTGCTCACTGATGCCTCCTCACAGCTCCTGCTGTCCTATGACAGCAGGACTTACCCACCCTTTGGCTCAGCAGTAGCTTACTCAGTTGATTACCAATAACCAATTGGAGGAGAAACTATCTGTAGGCTGGAGAGAGCCAGTCATTCTTCTAGTATATCTAAAGTAATAAATAGACTCTATTTATGTAGTATAACTTAGAGCTATAGGTCATGTGGAAGCAGAGAAATCAAGTTGGAAGAGGAAACTGAGAAGCAGAGATGAGACAGACAGTGTACACCTTGGTACAGAGTGACTTTAATTTTCATTTTCTGGTTCTATTCCTAGTACAGGCTAGGTATGCTTTTTATCCTTGAATGACAAGATTGCTTCTTGCATTATCAAAATAAATTCCTTTTATGTAAGCTAGCTTGAGTAGGGTTTTTTTTTTTTTTTTGGTTGCCTCTACCTTCTTTTTTTAAATTTATTTTATTTTATTTTTTATTTTTTTAAATTTATATCCAAATTAGTTAGCATATAGTGCAACAATGATTTCAGGAGTAGATTCCTTACTGCCCCTTACCCGTTTAGCCCATCCCCCCTCCTACACCTCCTCCAGTAGCCCTCAGTTTGTTCCCCATATTTATGAGTCTCTTCTGTTTTGTGCCCCTCCCTGTTTTTATATTGTTTCCCTTCCCTTATGTTCGTCTGTTTTGTCTCTGAAAGTCCTCATATGAGTGAAGTCATATGATTTTTGTCTTTCTCTGACTAATTTCACTTAGCGTAATACCTTCCAGTTCCATCCATGTAGTTGCAAATGGCAAGATTTCATTCTTTTTGATTGCCAAGTAATACTCCATTGTCTATATATACCACATCTTCTTTATCTATTCATCCATCGATGGACATTTGGGCTCTTTCCATACTTTGGCTATTGTTGATAGTGCTGCTATAAACATTGGGGTGTATGTGTCCCTTCGAAACAGCACACCTGTTTCCTGTGGAGAAATGCCTAGTAGTGCAATTGCTTGTTGTAGGTAGGGTAGTTGTAGGGTAGTTCTATTTTTAGTTTTTTGAGGAACCTCCATACTGTTTTCCAGAGTGGCTGCACCAGCTTGCATTCCCAGAGTAGGTTTTTTTAATCTACTGATTCACAATTAGGACAAGAGACAAATGGTATAGTAAAAAGAAGGTTAGGTTTTAGAGTGTGGAAAGTGTGGGTTCAAATCTAAGCTCTGTTATTTACCAGTTATATGACCCTGGGCATGTCATTTAACTTCTCTGAGACTCTCTTCATCTGTAAAATGGGGCTAGTAATACCTACGTTAAAGGTTTTAAAAGTACTGGAGAAAACACATGTAACATGCCTAGGACAGTGTCTGACACAGCAGTTATTCAATAAGCAACCTTTAAAAATAGTATTATGTATTTGTAACAACAGTTGCCTGAGATTACAGGTATTTTATGTTCATGATTCAAACCATGACGACATCATAGTAGGATCTACCTTATGTTCATGGAATCCTTATTAGGAAGCATTAAAAAAAAAATAACTCCCATGACTTTGAAAACAATTCAGTGCTGTAACAGACACCAGAGAAAAGAGGCATCCTATTCAAAGAACTGAATCTTCATCTTCATTCATCAATTATTATCTGGTAAATAAATAACCAAAAGTTCTCATGTGGGCCAAAAGTATGAATGATTTGTTTACAATGATTCATAAACATGAAGATTGACAAAGTCTCAACTTTGCCAAGATTGCTTACCTGGGAAGTATAGTAGCATAAGTTAAATGACTCTAAGGGAGGTGTGAGTGGAAATTTGTAAGGTCCGCTAAATGCAGAATCATCCATTGCATCAATGCTACTAGAAGTCAGAATGGCAGAGTCAAGAGAAGTCACACAAGGATGAACTAGAATATCCTGAAGTGGAGACCCATTGGTGGGGAGACTCAAGCTGATGGTAACATTTGGCATGATTCCTTCTAAGTCACACTGCAATGAAAACAGAAACAGATATTACCAAGATCTTAGAAGCATACGTCTTCTGGGTGAGGCTTTTCTGAGTTTATCTAAGTCATTTCTCACAGCTTAACTCACTTTTCAAGGTATTGCTCTTGCTTTCTGTGTTCTGGTTAGTCGTTCTATCATACTCAGATTCCAAGCCAGAGACTAGGAGAGACTTCCTAAAGGCCTGTAAACCCTTGAAAAGCTATTTTAAGTCCCTAGATTTGCTTTCCTCTAATCAATCCACCCTCCAGAGCTATCTTAACAAAACAGAACTTTAAATATATTGTATCCATGCTCAAGGTGTTTCAATAGTTCCCCCTCAGTTTTGCATTACTTTTAAGTCTTTCATTGTTTGGCTCCCAATCTACCTCTTTCATCATTTTCTACCCTGAAGCTGTGAAGCCAGTGTTTTGGGAAGGTTATGGAAGCCAGATATGACAGCTTCACAGAACCTCTCCCTGAGCTCCTGCTTTAAGGCTGTGCTGGCCAAATGTAGCACTTTGCAGTCCTTTCCATGAATTTCTTCAAGGCTGTCAACATGGTGGCATCTCAGAATTCTCTGCAAATTCTGACTTCTCCAGACCACAGTCATTAGTGACTATTTCTAGAAGGCTGCAGCCAGAAGATCAGAAACTTTTATTCTCTCAATTCCTCTTCCATCTGGTATGAGCTTCACAGATTTCAAAATCATTTTTCACACTTTCATGATGTTTTAAATTAACTATTATTTTCAGTAAGCCCTAAATCCTATATTAAATACCTTTACTCCCCTAAAACTTGTAATTTTTTTTTTTTTTTTTTTGAGAGAGAGAGCATGTGAGTACATGTGAGGGAGTGCAAGCAGGGGAGGTACAGGAGAGGGAGAGAATCTTAAGCAAGCTCCACGCTCAACGTGGAGCATGATGTAGGGCTTGATCTCAGGACTGTGAGATCACGACCTAAGCTGAAATCAAGAGTTGGACGCTTAATTGAATGAGCCACCTAGGTACCCCTTATGGCTCTTTTTCTGACCCAACCAGAATGATACACCTTACCTATATGTTCATGGTAATCGGGTTTTTCCTTTCTATCTCAACTCTAACTTGACATTTCCCTCTATTAAAGCCCCCAATTAAAACTAGTCAATTGGGCCATAAAGGCTTATTGATATGTTTTGTTTGGTTAGATATGAACAAGTATTTTAAGAGTCAGTAGAACCCAGCAGGTATAATGCTCAGCTTCAAATGCAAGCAGCTAGTTCTATCATATACAGTCTGCATCATGCAATAACTGCCCACCCCCATAGGTATTTGTGCCCTGTTTGTTTCCCTCTTGAAGCTTTAAGTTCTTTGAAAGCAAAAATTGTTATATCTTTCTTTGTATTTCTAGTGCCTAGCACATTGCTATGTATAAGAGACACTCAAAAAATGCTTACTGATTAGGTATCTTTTTCTAGTTGTGGACCCCACCTTTGTTTTCCATTCTAATATGACATGCTTCACTTTTTTATGCTTTTATCTACTGCTTGACATATGTGTGAATTCAAGAATACATCTACTATACAACGTAAGCACTTAGACAGCAGGCAGGCATTATGAACAGTACCACATATAATTAGTACCTCATTAAGGTCTTTTGGTAACAGTTACAATAATGTCTATCACATTTGGGAAAAAAAATGCCTAATAACCTTACCATAAAACTTAAAAATATTTTAGTGTTTTGACTTTTAAACCATCTGCTACTTCACTCTCTATATGTGAACTAGCAAGAACCAAAAAAAAAAAGGTTTTTTTGATATTTATGGAGATAATAAAATGAGCAAATATTAATAGCAAATACTATTACAATGTTTAAATATTCAGTTTGTGCTTATTAAATTAGTCTAATATCCTAACAATCTAATATTCTTTTTTTTTAATTTTTTTAAATGTTTATTTTTGAGAGAGAGAGACAGAGCACAAGCAGGGGAGGGGCAGAGAGAGATGGAGACAGAATCTGAAGCAGACTCCAGGCTCTGAGCTGTCCGCACAGAGTCCGTTGCAGGGTTTGAACTCACAGGTAGTGAGATCATGACCTGAGTTGAAGTCTGATGCTTAACTGAGCCACCCAGGCACCCCCTAACAGTCTAATATTCTTAAAGGGATCGGAAAATTGCAACCACTACGAAAACCACCAATGGATTATCTGCCATCTAGTCATTTAAAATATCAGATCATCAGTCTTTTACTATTAAATGAGGAAATTCTAGATGAAACCTGAATACTATCTTTTAAACAAACCTGGCATATATAAATTTGAAATTTTAACCAGGAATTATAAAACACAGAAGGGACCTAGAACTTACCTGATTTTTTTTTTTTTTTTTTTGAGACAGCGTACAAGCAAGCACAAGCAGCGGAGGGGCAGAAGGAGAGGGAGAGAGAGAACCTTAACCAGACTCCACGCCCAGTCGTACCCAATATGGGGCTTGATATCATAACTGTGAGATCATGACCTGAGCCAGAATCAACAGTTGAGACACTTAACTGGACTGAGCCACCCAGGGATCCCAAAGTGATAATAGTATTATTTCTATTGTCATTTCCTATTTTCTAACCTTAAACCAGAGAACCCTACATTAACCTACCAACTTGTTTAAATAATACAAGAGCCCTTCAAAATGGTTTTAGATATTAAGTCAGAGATTTGTCAATTTCATCCTTTTTAGAGAAAATGGAAAATAGGTATGATGGTTTTAAAATATTTTCACAAATTCTTTGACATTACTCTTCAAAAGATGGAGCTTAATTCTAGTTGCCTTGAATGTGGACTGGACTTAGTGACCTTTTCCTAATGAACAAAGTGGTGGAAGTAATGTCATCTGACCTCAGCTTAGGTAATAAAAAGGATAGCTTCTACCTGCACCTTCTTTCTCTTTCTCTGTCTCCCTCATCTGATCTCTCATTTGATCTATAGGAAGCTAGTTACCAAGTTGTGAGGAGATTTTTAAATAGCCTACTGAAAAGTCCACATGGAAAGGAACAGAACCCTCCCACCAACAATTTGCTAGCCATGTGAGTTAGCCACCTTGCAAGTAGATTTTCCAGCCCCAATCAAACCTTCAGGTGACTATAGCTCTAGCTGCAATCTTGACTGTGATCTCATGATGGACTTCATGCTAGAAGTTCCCATCTAAGCTGTTCCTGAAGTCTTAACCCATAGAACACTATGAGGATAATAAATGTTTATTTGGGGGATAATGAGGCAAATCAATATGCAGCAATATATAACTAATACAATTCATAAGGAATGCAAAAAGGTAATATTACAAAATTTCACACAAATCTAACATTTAATGACTGCTGTTTATGAGACAAATCAAGAATGTCATATAACAATGTAAAATAAAGTCAGAAAATTTTACTTTTCTCCGTATGTGTTAAATGGTATGATAAAACAAGTATGAGAGAAAATCTTACCTTGCAAGTGACAGTTCCAACGACCTGCCATGTATCTGCTATATCCTGTTTATCGTATTGCATGGATTTTACCTTTTCGGTGATAGAAATAGAAACTTGTGGTTTTCCTTTGTATGTTCCAACTTTCCAGGCTGGCTGTTTTTGTGAATGAGTCACAGAAGCAAAATTAATACTATCCAATGAATTCTGTAAATTGGCATCCAACAAAGTTCCAAATGGACAAGCTTGTAGAAGCAAATCAGGTAATTGGTTCAATTTTGTATTTAGCTCAGTGTCATTTTTTTGACTCAAGGAAAGAAAATCCTGTACTCCAAAAAGAAGTTCAAAGCCTTGTGAAATTCCACTAATGCTAATTAACGGTGGATGAGGGGATAAAGTTTGTTCAACTAGTGGAACACAAGCATATATCATGTTATTCTTCAGAAAAGCAACAACTGGCCAGAGTTCTCCACCTCCTATGAGGAGCCCATAGACGGATGTTTTATTGATGTGTGAACAGCTATCACGACTCTCTATGAAGTCCTCATCATCATCCAATAATCTAAGTTCAAAGAGTAGTGCTTTAAGAAAGGGACCATCTTCAGGAATAGGCACATAACTTGCTCCATTGAAGACTTTGGCTCGTTTTTCAACAGTTGGATACCGTCTTTATTGTGGAAACAAAAATATTATGAATGGTTCTTCCAAGGAAAATAAAAATAGAAAAAAAACCCTAAAACACAAGGCTAACCATAATAACAAAACACGATAACAAATACATACACATATCCACAAAAACCATAACCAAAAAAATATATTCCATGTTAAATTTCTACTGTAACAACTAACTTTTGTATAACAGTTATGTAACTGTTCGCATATTATCTCAAATTATAAAGTCATTTATTACTGAACATACTTCAATTTAATTTTTTAAATAGGCATAGCACACAGTTCTAATTCAAAATTCTAGTCTCTTTGGCCACTCAGATTCCTACTTGGTCAGCCAGGTACACATACTTGGATACATTTTAGGCATCTATAAGGACTTTTTTTCTGATTCCATCTTAGCAGGTTCAATTTAACCCTCCACAACTTTGGATTCACTAGTTGAGATGATACAAATGTAAAAGGAATGTTCTATTCTACTCAACTAATAGTGAATAGCAAAATACCCTGAGTCTTCTTGCCAACTCCTTAAAATATAAGAACATTTTAGTAATAAAACTGCTTATCTCTATGGCCCTGAAAGATATTATGAGATAATAAAAATAATAAAAACTGAATAATCTTTTATGGTTTGCATGTCCTAGACTTAATAGTAAGTTACTAATTTATCCTTTTGGCGGGAAAAAGACTAGAAGATGCTTTTGTTCATTTGCAGAATGATATGTTACAGTTTAAAAGAAAATGTACTTTTCCTACTCTTTTTCCCTCCACTCTAATGTCCAGAATAAAGTCATTTATTGGCTATTAACTTCTGTGTAAATCACCCACTTTCCTAAATCTATTTTCTTATTTGTAAAATAAAGGGGCAGCTAAAGAATATATAAGCAATTCTCACCAAGGATCAAGAACAAACTTAGCCAAAATAATTTTTTTGCACTAATACCACTAATAAGTTTTTGATGTTTACTAATAATTTTTAAGAAGAAAAATAAGAATGTATTCAAAGTTATTTATATATTAATGAACCTCACTCACTTATATTCTGATGCACTTTTTTGATTGAGAAAGGAAAATAATTAGCTCTCCAGTAATGGCTTAGAAAGAATGCCCTTTCTTTCTCTGAGTCTCTGGATAAGAAAGGTTGAGAATTTTGAACTAAACTCTAGCCCAGTGTCTTATCCTCTGGTTATCTAGAGGATAATTAAAGTCCTTCTTAAGTGTAAGAATCTCAATATTGAATGTACAGATAAGAAGTTAATCTGGGAGTGTATATAATGCCTTGATATGTGCTCAATAAATATTTTTGTTGGATAACTCAACCTATCATTTCAGATTTATTCTATACCTTTTCTAAAATAGAACTCAGACCTTGGCCCTATAATCATAGAGTACAATAACAACCTAAGCCATACTTAAGCTGATACTATTACTGTGTTTCTGGACAGTAAACTTCTAAATCAGAATTTAGACCAAGTTTTGTTTTGGGAAAAAGTAACCACATGCAGGAAAGGTCATCTGCTTTTAAAAATCTTAAACGATAGCCATTATCCTTTGGCATATATATGGGTAATATGCCGGAGCATTTATGTTTAGCCCTTACATCAGTTCCAAGGAATCAGAAAACTGAAAACAATAAAACTTACTGCCTCCACAGAGATGTTGAAAAGCCCACCCAAACATATCTGAATTTTTCTTCTGAAATTCCTAAGTACAATTGAGAAAAATCTTCTGAAAACAACCATGACTTCTTTAAGGAACTTATTTTTATAAGCATTAAAAAAAATCTCATCTCTGTGAGATATTAAGATAAGCTACAAAGCCACAGATATAAATACAGTATGGTACCGGTGCAAGAATAGGCAAATAAAGTAATAGAACTGAAACAGACCAATATTTATATGGGAGACATATCAACTATCAATAATCCCAGAAATCAATGAAAAATATATATACTGAAAAAATATACTAAACATATGCAGGAAAACTGGCCCACACAATAGAGAAAAATATAAGGGGATTCCTCTATTAACACCACACCTGAAGATGGATTAAAGATCTAAACATGACAAGCAAAATGATAAAGTTAAGAGAAGATAATTTAAGAATATAGCTTGTGAAATAAGGGTAGAGAAAAACTTCTACAAAATCCCCAAAGTACTACTGTGATAGTAATAAAATTAGTGGTTTCTATTTAACCAAGGGATAAAGTTGAAAACGACAAATGAGAGAAAATACCTATCGTAGCTAGAAATGACATAGGCCTAATGTCAAGAATACACAATGAACTCGTGCAAATTAACAGGAAAACAAACAGCAACTCTCAAAGATAAAATGGACAAAGGATATGTACAAGCAATCCACAGAAGAGGAAATCCAAAGGGCTAACAATCATTGCTACACAATGAAATGCAAATGAAAATAAGATATCCTTTACACCAATATTGGCAAAAACTGGAATAAATGTTGGGATGGAATGGAGATATAGGAACCTTTGCTCACTGCTGATGAGAAGAGTGTTGACTGTTAAAGTATTCCGAGGAGCTAATTAGTTGGCAATATTTAGTCAAAATCAGCAAAGATATGTCCTATGGACCTTTTGAGGCTATCTACTGCATCACTATTCTGGATGGCTGAGTTGGAAGCAACCCAGGATATCATCATTAAGGGAAGGATATAGGTAAAATATGGAGGATGTAGACCACAGGGTACAACAGAGCAATGGGCTTAATCTGCACTGTCCAAAACAGGAGCCACTAGCCACGTGTGACTATTTAAACTTAAATTAAAATTAAACGAGACTGAGTTCCTCAGTTACAATAGCCACATTTCAAAAGCACAATAGCTACATGTGGCTAGTGACTACAATATTAAAAAGCACAGATTTAGAACACTTCCCATGTCCATTACTGCAGAAAATTCTATTGGGAAGAGCTGCTCTGCATGAACATAAAGTAACATGGACGTTTCTTTAAAATAGTGCTGAGAAGTCTGGCAAATGCAGAAAAAGGAAATGAAGTCTATAGCACACTTAATTGTGTAATTTGAAAAATGCATAGACAAACACAGAAATAAAAGGGTAGCAACAAACATATGAGAGTTACCTGTGAGGAGGAGGAGAGTGGCAGAAATAAGGATACTCAAGGTAATATGTAAGTTCTTGGATAAACCAGTGAGGCTGATTAACCGTACCAATGAATACTATTAAAACTCCTTGCTTGAGGTGCAGCAACAACAAAGTAAGCCAGATATATTAGGGGGAAATGGTAAACTCTAACTCTGATGCCCTCAGGAACAAAACAAATGTTTAGGTTGCCAGGAGGGAATTTTTCATATCCACGTTGCCAACCACTTTCATTTAAAATCACACTCATCTTCATCTGCAATTCAGGGCTATGCTACCTCCCTACAGAGCTTTCCCCAGGGAAGAGTAACAATGTTGGCAAGAAAGAAACGTCCATAGCCACTGAGAATAAAAGGTCATAGGTCACAGAATTGCCACCTATATCTTACAATGAGTTATTGTATAATTCTCATCACAGAGCTCTTTTGATAAAGTGTGGCAAATGCTAAAAGTGGGGCCAGATCAGCTCACACCATCTAAGAAAAAGTGAATACGGTTCAATTTTTTGTACTTTGTCAATTTTCTTCAACAATCCATCTGAAAATTCCTAAAAATTTCTAAAATAACAGTCTTTTAATGATCAGCAAAGATTTTCCGGAAGAATGAGTTAAAATGTCCTTGAATGATCTTTATCAACAAAAGAAGAATGTGAAACCTGTTTAGTGCTCAGTAAGTTTCCTTTCTTTCCTTTGGTCATCTCCATCTCAATCCTAAGCAGGTGGAATTATTTTAAGAGAAAGTAATAACAATATTGCAGAACACATAATGCTTAATGTGTGCCAAGCATCAACTCATTTAATTCTCACAACACTATTTAGTAGTATTAAGATCTTCATTTAACAGATGAAACGGAAGTTAAGTAAATTAATTGCCCAAGGTGGCGGACCAAAGACACATCCCCAAACTACAATACATCATCCATTCCTCCGATCCAACACCTCTGAGAATTCAGACCTGCATTTACCTGGAGAATCTGACGGTGCCACAAAATGGAGTTCCCGGCTCGCGGCTTATGAGCCACACTGCCCGCTGGGCCATTAAGCCACTAAAGCATCAGCTGATCCCTAAGGTCTCTACGGAAAAAGGACTGGCCTTCTCAGATGGACTTCTACCAGAAGACCCGGGGCTCACTCAACCTGAGCCACCTTCTGCCTCACCACAAACAGGTCGGGCTCTGCAGAGACGCTGGCTCCTTCTGGTCAAGTGACTAAAACCTCTGAGTCCGTCCTGTCAACACACGCCACAAAAGTTCTGTGACTCCTCACCTAGAATCTCGAGAAACATTCCTCCCCACCAACCCACTGCTTTCTTCCTCTACCGTCCACTTCCGGGACGGTGGCCCGCAAGGATCACAGTTCCTCACTCGCCCAGGCGACGAGCCTCTCTGCGGTTCGCCGGCTGCCGGCTTCCCTCGCCGGCCCCTCCCGACAGCCAACCGGGCGCGCGCAGCTCCACTTCCGGCGTATGAGGCGGTGACAATGGGAGCGGCGCGGGCGGCGCCGGGAGGCAGCTGACAGGCGTCTGCGCCTTCGCTTCATGGCCGCCCTCCCGCCCCGCCTGGGCTCTGTGGGGAGTGGGGGAGCCCGCGGCGGCCGGGAGCCAGAGCTGGCGAGCCGAGCAGGGGGCTGTGCGCGGCGCCGCTGAGGCGCAGCATGTGAAGAGGAGACGGCTTCCAGTGCGAGGCGAGCCTCTCAGCCGGCCGGGATGGCTACGACGGCCGAGCTCTTCGAGGTGAGTCCCGGCGGCTCCCCGGGGAGTGGCAGGCCCGGAGTGCGGGCCGCGAGGTGGGCGGGCGGGCGGAGGCGCGGGCGCGGCCCTGGGAGGAAAGGTGGGAAAGGCGAGGGGTGGGGTGGCGGCTCTGGGGGCCGCGCGGGCGGAGCGTGCAATGGGGGAGGGGTGGCTTGGGGACCTGGGTGGGGAGGTGGGCAGGGAAGGGAGCCCGGAATGGGAAAGGAGGAGGGTTGGTTTTGTCCGCGGAGCTGGAGGGGAGCGTCGGAGGTTTGGGCGTTGGAAGATGTACCGGGGATGAGAAGTGGGAAAGGCTGGCTCAGGGCGCGGAGAGAGCAGCCGGGAGCCCCGGGTTGGGCGAGTCTCCCGTCTTGTTGCTTGGATCCTCAGATAATATTCTAAGGGGGCCACCTGAGACTGGGACGACTGGGGGCTTCTCGCTGTTGAGTCATTAAAATTATTCCATTAGTGAACGTTACGAGTGGCACTCAGGTGCCTGCCAGTTTCCCCTTACCTTACATTCGAAGAGGCTGAAATGCTTTTTAGGACAATAAAGGCCCACTTAGCCCTTCAGACTGAAGGGGGGCGGGGGGAGCGAAAGTAAACATCAATGTTCGGGTCTCCAGGAATTTCAATGTGTTATAAAACCAGCTAACTGCTAGCTAGAGAATCCTTAGTGCCTGAGACAATGAGCATTCTATTGTGTTTCTTTCCTTGAGCGTTTTCGCTCTCTGAAACTTAAAATTTAATTTAGTGAAATCCAGTGTAAGAAGCTGTGGTGTTTGAGATGACTAGAATAGGAAATTGTAACTGGATCACCAAACAATGAAACGTTATAAAGGCTCTCCTTTTGTGAAAGAAGTGAAAACAGATGTAACGAAAAAGGAAGGAAAGGCCCTTTTTGTGTGTGCTCGTCTTTCACAGCAAAAGTGTAATAATTGAGACGACTGTAGTTGACAACAGAGAATTTCTCCTCAAGTGAAGATTGGATTTTCTGCTTCAGAGTCAGCAGTTTTGGCTTGAAATTTGGCCACAGTTTTTGCAACAATTGGGAACTTTTCATATGTTACTGTTACTATATTTTGGATTTCTTTCAGCTCCTGGATAGATCATGCTTTTGTTGAGAGGAATAACATTATTATTGTTATAATAGCTAATAATCAAATAGTAATTTGTGAGTGAAGAGAGAGAATTACAAGAGAGAATTTGGGAATATTAATTGTATGTTCTCAGATATAAGTGTTGGGAGGTAGATTATATTAACTTCTCAAATTTCATAATTGTGCCATCTGTTTATTGATTGATTCAGGAGCAGGAAGACACTCCTTTGCTAAAAGCTTTTATTGTATGTTCCTGGGCAAGATACTAAATAGTTCTGTAGTTTCTTGTTTTATTTTTCACGTCTCATAAAGGTAGAAAACTGTTCATGAAGTTGAGATCTTTAATATACTTCATGAAATACTGTTAACAGAAAACTATTATTCTGTTACATGATTCATAAGGCATTAACCTGTGACTTAATCCTGCTTGACGTTTACAGTTGTGTTTTGGACCGTCTTATATCTATTTTTCTTTAAATGTTTGACCACATGAGTCCACCTAACTTTAAAATATATTTGATTTCTGCCCTCCTTCCCCTCCTGGGGTAGAGGGGAGGAGGTAGAGAAATACATATATATTTGGGGGGGGGGAGTAAATATTTATATTTACTTTCTAGGGTCATGCCATTTAGTAAAGTAGTTAAACCAAATTAGGATTTAACTTAACTGAGTGACTCCTTATGTATAGCTGGTAACATTCACTTAACTGATCAGTGATGCCAGACTAGTCCTGTGGCCACAGGGTTCATAGGACAACCTTACACACGCATAGATCTTAATTCATGTGACTTTCTCTTCTTGCTTCATCAAAATTAAAAGCATATTGTGTTAAAAGTTACAATTAAATGTTAATAGTTATGATTAAGAAATGTATTTATCTTTTCAGCCCTGCAGTGGACTCTACTCTTGAGTAAGCTTTCATCCCTCAGTGAAAAGTTGGTCTCTCTGCTTTTGAGTGAGGAGGAAAACAAAAAACAAACCCCAGTCATCGCTGCCGTTTCCTGTTGCTACTACCATGGGATCTAGATTGTAGGACATGTTAGGGAGGGTCTTTTTCTCTTCCCGTTTTTTAGACATAGCTAGAGAACTGTAGGAAACAGGTCAGGATGTAGTCAGGATATTTTGTTTTTATGCATCCTGGTTTCTGCTTTCATTTTTCCACATTGGAGATGAGGTTAAATCAATACAAAATTATGCTTTCAATCCATGAAATTTCATAAAGTGTTAGCTCTCCTTTTAAAGTCTTATTGTTGATCCTATGAGACTTCCTCTTATCATGTAAACACCCTCATACAACAAAATAAAACTCCAGGATATGATTTAGTGATAGATGTTTCAGTTATTTTAATAACATGTGTCTTCATAGTTTCAACCCTTTTTGACAGATTTGCTGAAAAGTTCTATCTCCATGTTTACCTTAGGATGGGCATTGTAAATAGGAATTCCTGTGTGGTTTGGATTAATTATGTCCTCTGCATATAAAAAGTGGCTGAGGTAGTAAATTCTTCTTCTGTTGTCACAGATATTCCTCTCTTCTCTTACTGCATTACCGAGGACATTGTACTCTTACTGTTTTTCTCTGCTGTCATTCTTGGAGTCTTCTTTTTGGGCAGGCTACCTTTATGGAGGAGTTCTTTGTTAACCAGGGTCCATTACCCATTCATTCAACAAATGTTTGTTGAGTTCCTATTAAGTTCAAGAGAAGATGCCAAGATTAATGAGACTACATGTCTCAAAAGGAATGCCATAGAAATATTAATCCTATGAGATATGCTGCAAAATAACCCAAATGGTTTAGAGGCCAAATAAGTTTTGGAAATGGGCATACTTTGTTTCATTAGAGGTTTACAACATACCTTCATATATTAAAGATTGTTATATTTTCTACTGCTTGTTAATTTTGTGAATTCCATGGAGCATACTTTGGGAAATGTTTAATTACATATAGAACTTGCCCTTATTATTAAATATGGGGAGAGAATATAGCTGCATAACTATGTACACTTGAAACAAAGTTGTAAATGGTGTCAAAGATAAAGTGCTGTAGGAGCTGAGAAGATGGAAAGATTACCTCTAGAAGTGGGAAAGGATTAAGAGGTGGCATTTGAATGATGTATAAAGGATCTGTTAGATTTGAGTTTGTGCAACTGCATGGAGGGACTTTCTAATAAAGTAGACAATAAAAGCCAACACACAAAGGGAGGCAAGTATAGATCCTTGAGGCAAGGGGAAGAGTTCCACTTTGGCTGGAGTATAGCATGCATGAAGAAGAGGAGTGGCATGTAAGGTAATTTGGGGTTTAATTGTGGAGGTCCTAAATGCCAGGATTAAGAATTTGACTTTTTTCTTTCCTGTGAATGTAGGTATCTTGATAATTGTGTTTGAAGTCAAGTAATTTAACTGTGGTAACAATGTTTGTTTTGACCTCCAGATTAGAATTTAAATAGCCAAGAACACATTTTTTGCACACAAACACATTTATGTTTCTTGGATTTTGAAACTAAGTTACAAAAGTTATTTAAATGTACTGAAAAATCTCTCTTGTTCAATTAACTAGCTAAATATAAGTCAACATGAGATATGCAAGTAAGCACCACTCCTTTACCTTCTCGCTGCTGAAATGCTTCTTGTTTTAGCCATATTAGCTGTTAGATAAGGGTTTGTGGAACCTGGCTACCAATTAATTAATTATTGTGTATTTTATGAAATGTGTTTATTCCCCAAACAATTATTGAGTACTAGGACAGAAGTCATTTCAAGTACTGGAGTTAAAAGATGATTTGAGTTAAAAACCTACTTGGGGGAATGAAAGGAAAAGAACTCTGTTCTCTCAACACTCTATCACTAGTCTCAATTATTCATTTCTGACCCCAGATGTGTACAGCTTTTACCCACAACAGTGCAGTTTTCCAGCAGACAGTGACTGGGTGTTCTACAGTTCAGTTCAATTCTGACACGGTGTACTTGGAGTTAGCATCAGATCTCACAAGTTAAGGGCTCAGTACCACAGGAATGCCACCACTTCAGATACCAGTGGCAGTCCAGGTTGTTACCTGTGCTTCTAACAAACTAGCTGTAAATTAGAGGTTCTCATGACCACCTCCTCAGATTCGATAATTTGCTAGAACAGCTCACAGAACTCAGGAAAACAGTTTACAAACTAGATTATGAGTTTATTACCAAGGGATGTGACTTGGGAACAACCAGATGGAAGAGATGTATGTGGCAAGGTATAGAGGAAAGAGCATAGCACTTTCATTCCCTCCCTGGGTGTACCACCCTCCCAGCACTTTGATGTATTCAGCAACCTGGAAGTTCTCTGCACCCCATACTTTAGAGATTTTTTAAAGATTTTTATAGAGGCTTTATCACTTAGGAATAACCAATTATTAACTCAGTTAATTCAGGAGTAGAGGGGCTTCTAATCATGCTTGATCTTTCTGGCAACCAGCCCCCATCCAGGAGCCCTGTTGCTTCAGTAGAACAAAAGACACCCAGGAAATTCCAAGATTTAGGTGCTCTACGTCAGATGCTCCTATCAACCACATCACTCAAGAAATTACAAGGGTTTTAGGAGCTCTGCATCTGGAACCAGAGCTAAAGACCAAATATTAGAACAAAAGATGCCTCTAGCACATTTTTCACTTAGGAAAAAACAAAGGCTTTAGAAACTATAGTCAGGAGCTAAGTACAAAGACTAAAATGTGTATTTCTTAAAGTATGTATATTTTAGGGGCGCCTGGGTGGCTCAGTCGGTTGAGTGTCAGACTTCGGCTCAGGTCATGATCTCACAGCTCATGAGTTCGAGCCCCGCATCAGGCTCTGTGCTGACAGCTCAGAGCCTGGAGCCTGCTTCAGATTCTGTGTCTCCCTCTCTGCCCCTAACCCACTTGCATTCTGTCTCTGTGTCTCTCAAGAAAAATAAATAAACATTAAAAAAAATTTTTTTAAATATGTATATTTTATATACATATATATGTATTTGTTATATTGCAGTATTACAGGGAGATATATATTAACAGATAATACAGTGTAGTACAAGTACACAATCTCTTCCTGGCATAATTAGGAAAGCTTTCATATAGTATTGACATATAAACTGGGTATTGATAGATGACTAGAAACTTCTCAAGCAGAAGAAGGGCATTCCAAGGCAGAGAGAGAAGTGACTAATTTTTAAGGTGAGCTGTGTTCAGGCAAACATTGAGTTGAGAAGAGATCGGGTCTGTGTATGCATGTTTTAGGCATGTGGAATGGTGGTTCATAGCAAGGCATTCGGACCACAGAGGCAGTTTGGGGGAATCTTTGAGAAAGCCTTATAGGCCATGCTTATGGGGGCTGCCATGACTTTTGTTGGAGGGGGGTAGGAGTGGAGAGGCAGATAATTTTAATGTTACTGTGAAGAATGGCCTTCAATGAGGAAGAAATTGTTAGCTGGTACAATAGAAGTCATACCCTGCCAGGCATAGTTCTTGTCTAGGCAGGTGACATTCTGACCTAATTCGGTGGGGACAGAGAAAGCAGGAAATTTGGGAAGACATTTTGGAAGAAGAATCAAAAGATTTTGATTACTGAGGAGTTAATTCCAAATTTATGAAGTTAGAAAAGTAGGTGGTTGGTGATTGATTAACTATGACAGAGAAAATAGGAAGGACCCTTTCAGAGGGAAGGGATCATGTATTCATTTTTTAAACATATATTTTAAGTTTTTAGTAAGACATCCTGGTGAAGAAGTCCAGAAGGCAGTTGGAAATATGAATTAGTATTTCAGAAAGACACCACAGGTGGAGATAACAAATTATGGGAATCTTCATCTTTTATGTGTGGCTGTTTAGACCTGGGAATGGATGACATCTCTCAGCTTTATCCCTTACTATTTTATGATCTTGGACAAGTTACCTGACCTTTCTGTACCTGTTTTCTTATCTGTAAAATGAGGATAGTAACAGTACCTACCTTAGAGAGTTATCTCTAAGATTAAACAAATTGATGTTTGAACTGCTTAGAAGAATGCCATTAGAAGAGTAGTAGCTTTTGGGACACCAGGCTGGCTCAGTCGGTTGGGCATCCGACTTCAGCTCAGGTCATGATCTCACAGTCCGTGGGTTCAAGCCCCATGTTGGGCTCTGTGCTGACAGCTCAGAGCCTGGAGCCTGCTTCAGATTCTGTGTCTCCCTCTCTCTCTGCTCCTCCCCTGCTCATGCTCTGTCTCTCTCTGTCTCAAAAATAAATAAAAACATTAAATTAAAAAAAGAAGAGTAGTAGCTTCTTAAAATTAATATTGGTAAGTGGATTGAGAACAGGACTAGATTGAGAATAGGTCAGGGAGGAAAAGCCTTCAAAGGAGACTAAGAAGAAATAATCCTGGAAGTAGGAGATCACACTAGGGGAAGAATTACAAAAAGGTGACATGGAGACTTGTGTTTTCCAGGATGACCACAATTTGCTATCCTATAATGAGATGTCGACACTCCTCATGTTGAGAGGTAGGGTCCATGTTGCCTTCTTGAATCTAGACAGGACTATAACTATAGAAGTGATGCTATGTGATTTCCAAGGTTAGGTCATAAAAGGCGATATGCTTGACCTTATTTGGATTCCCCCTCTTAGAACCCAGCGACCATACCACGTAGTCCAATGAGAAAGCCAAGGCTTTCAGTTCTGACTGAACTCCTAGCCCATAGTCAACATCAACTTGCTAGCTTGAAAGTAGATCTTCTAGCGCCAAGTTGAACTGCTTCAGCAGATGTGACATGGAACAGAGACAAGATTCCCCTCCTGAGTCCTGCCCAAATAGCAGATTTGTGAAGAAATAATCATCATTGTTATTTTAAGCCGCTAATTTATTGGAGTGGTAATTATGCAGCAATAGATGTTTGGAACTGGGGCTGATCAACTCCTTATCTACACCAAGATTTAGTAGGCTTCTGCCACTCTCAGTACAGTGGTGGAGGTAGAGGCAGATGCTTAAAGAGTAATAATGGTTTTATATTTAAGTATTTTGTAGACTGAATTTTGCAGTCAAGCCAACCTGGTAGTGAACTTTTGGAATGGACAAGCCTTTAAGTGGAGGATCATTTATTGACTGTGTACGTGTAATTAGTGTAAAATATTGAGTCCCTGGTGTGTTCCGGAGCTGAGTGGTATGTAATTTAAAAGTTTTGATTGCTAAAAGTTTATGTATATAAGATATTTTAAAAACTTGTAGTGTTCTGATTCTGTTTTCTTTCCTTGGAATGGAAATATGAAAATAGTAATAACAATATAGTTAACTATATCATATATATACATTTTTGTTAAGGATATAATAAATCAAAAAAATGAACAATTCCTTGGATCCACATGCTTAATTTTATTCCAGAAGTGTTTATTAAGTGCCTGTAATACATTGAATGTGTAAATTGGTAAATGCATTTGATTTGATTTGAAATGCTAATGTAACATATTGTTACATACACTAGGTGATGATTTTCATGGTCTTTGTATAATTTTAAAAGATACTGTAATAGAATGGAAAAATCTCTGGTTAGAATACTGGATTAATACCTTGACAAGGCTTAAATTTCATTGCCTCAGTTACTTATATATAAAAAGGAGTTGAAGGGACTAGGGTAAGATGATATTTAATGACCATTCTAGCTTTAAAATTTTTAAACCTAATTTGTGATTCTTTTGAGACTGGTATAAAAAATGCTGTAATGTTCTGTTACCTTTCTCTTTTGGGCATGGAAATCAGATACTACTTTACTGTCAGAAGTGAGGTATACTCTATTCTGAAGAGAGATTTTGTGTAAGAGAAACTAAAATGTTTCATAGGAGTCTAAAGTACCACCATGTAATTGTCTTCAAAACAGTTCTGCTAATAAGATTAATTGGCTCATTTTATCATAGTTTAAAGAGCTGCCATCTCCTTCAAGATGGATATTAAAAATGACTTTAGGGGCGCCTGGGTGGCTCAGTCAGTTAAGCGGCCGACTTCGGCTCAGGTCATGATCTCGCGGTCCGTGAGTTCGAGCCCCGCGTCAGGCTCTGTGCTGACAGCTCAGAGCCTGGAGCCGGTTTCAGATTCTGTGTCTCCCTCTCTCTGACCCTCCCCTGTTCATGCTCTGTCTCCACCTGTCTCAAAAATAAATAAAAACTGTTAAAAAAAATTTTTTTTAAATGACTTTAAAAAACTAAAACTGTTCATCTCAGTGTTGCAAGTAGTTTTCAAATTTAACCTTGTAAAAGTTTGCCTTAGTTGTACTTAGGTGTCTTTTAAAAATCTTTTTAAATGTTTATTTAGTTTTGAGAGAGAGACAGACAGACACAGAATCTGAAGCAGGCTTCAGGCTCTGAACTGTCAGCACAGAGCCCAGTGTGGGGCTTGAACTCATGGAGTGCAAGATCATGACCTGAGCTGAAGTCAGACACTTAACTTACTGAGCCACCCAGGTGCTCCTGTATTTAAGTGTCTTAATGTGCTTTGTCTTCCTACCTTTCCCTAGGTAGAATGAATCCATTTTGTGTGCTTTAAAAAAAAAAAACCAACCACCAATACTCAATAAATGTAATTCATTTCTTAATCTGTCATAAAATACATAGTCTCATGAAAACCAAATCAAGTGGGGCTAAAAAAGGAGAGGCAAAATGTAGTAAAACTCATTTAGTTCCAGTGTTAGAATTGCATAAGGTTCATATTTGGTTTCTGATAAAATTTTGGATTTATACTACCATAGAATGCTTGTTCTTTATTTTTGGCATGTGGGGTGGTAGTACTGCCTTTCTGATTTTGTATGTATGAATCAGGGCTTGATTTTCAAGATCTTCTGCAGGGGATTTGGCCATGGTCCTAACTAGCAAGTGTTTTGATTTATTGTGCATCTGTGGTGCTCAACATTATTCTATTGACCACAGTTGGAAAGCAAGAGAAATGTATGACATTTCAGCAGATGCTGCCTCTGCTTTCAATTTAAGTGTGGGGAAGAGTGAAACTTACAAAAGTTATTGTAAAACAATAAATGATAATAGTATAGTGTTCTGTGTTGAGGTTTGAATTTCTAAGCCTCTTTCGGGTTTAAAGAGTGAAGAAATCAGTGGAGGTCATGTAGGGAAGGAATTCTTCAAGGAGGAAATGGGAATTGAGCCAGGCTTTGAATAATTATATAGAGGTGTTTAAATTGTGGGAGGAGAAAGAGTAGCCTTGTGGGATGAGTTACCTGGCCACATGTAAGGAAGCAGAAGTAGCATGGGTATGAAGAGAAGACTGAAATTGGCTGATGCTAGCTAGTGTGGCTGTTCATTTTGGGGAGCAAAGAAGTTGGGTAGGAAATGTAAGATAAGAATCTAAAAGGGTAGACAGAAGAGTGTGAACTTGATAGTTTAGGAATTGCATAGGAAAGTTTCTGATGAAAAGAAAGCAGTGCCTTTTTTTGAATTTTATTTTTTTTATGTTTGTTTTTGAGAGAGAGAGAGAATGAACGAACGTGGGAGGGCAGAAAGACAGGGAGACACAGAATCGGAAACAGGCTCCAGGCTCTTAGCTATCAGCACAGAGCCTGATGCAGGGCTTGAATTCGCCAACCATGAGATCATGACCTGAACTGAAGTCGGATGCTTAACCAACTGAGCCACCCAGGCACCCCAGAAAGCAGTGTTTTAAAGATTAGTTTGGCATGATATGCACAATAAATTTAAGAAAAATACCTTGTAGGTAGTACTTGAACCCATGGTTTGTTGGCTTAATAGGATACAGAAATACTTCTTTCGGAAATCCTTTGAGCCTTATTTTTTAAATAATTAATTAATATTTATTTATTTTCTTACATAGGCTAGGGCAAAATATTACAGTTTCTTTGAGTTTCTAGGTGGTTGTAACACATTGTATTGGATCTGTTTTGGGAAAGGATGCTATAAGAAAATATAAAAGTTCACTTTTCTCAAACAGTGTTAAATTAGGGATTCATGTTCCTGTCCAGGGGCTTGATGTCTTAGTTTTTAATAGAAATAACTAAAAACTCCATGTTTTTCTTGTCATTGGTAGCATTTGTAAAAAATATGAAATCAGTTTGACTACAATAATGAGTTACATAAAGTTGAACTTAATATAATAGCATTTTAGTCTATAGTGCGTAATTCATAGGTATTTGTTTTTGTTGGGACAATTTTTGCTTTTAATTACTATAGTGAAATAGAAGGTAAAGATAGAACTTTGTCAGGTTTGTGAAATTCTGAAAGATTTTTGGGGGGATTATTTACATGTATTTTTGAGAATCCTTTGGGGTGACTTGGTCATTTGGAGGTCTTAAAATCTGTTAACTTGGCTATCTTTCTTATTGTAAATGCCTCTGCAGCAACATTAAGTATTAGAGAGCAAGTTATTGGGATTCATTTGTTTGGTTTTGCTTTTTGCTTTTTTGGAACTTTCATTCCACTGGGAGCAGTAGCTGATTTATCTTAAACTCTAGTGATAATTTGCCTCTGAGATAAAACCTGCACTTTGCTTCCAGGACACTCCTTCACTCCTGAGTTTTCTTCCTCCTTCTCTAGTTCCTCCTACTTGGTCTCTTTTGTTGGATCCTTTTCTTTCATTTATCTCTGAATGTTGTTGGCATGCTCTTCTCCTTCCTAAATTTCATCTAGTTCTGAGATTTTAAATAACTGTAATTTTATATCTAGCTCTAGTTTCTTTCCTGTAATACAAACTTATTTTTCTAATCACGTGCTATTTTCAATTACTGTATATTTAATAAGCCTCCACAACACGTCATATGCAAAACAGAACTCATTTCCTCACTCCCTCTTGCATCTCTTTCCAGTCTCAGTAAATGACACTACCCATCATTCACACAGTTGTTCAGTCTGTGTTCCTCATGAATCATGAATAATCATGATTTCCTTTTTAACTTTGTCTCCACATCCAATCCAGCAATTTGTGTGAATACATTCTTTAAAATGTCGTGAACCTGACCATTCTTTAGCATCTTCACCACCGTCACTTCCGTTTGAGCCATTATCATCATCTCTCCATTGGACTACTACAGTGTTGCAGGTTGAGTTCTCTGAAAAGCAGACTTTGAGACAGAGTTTCGTGTGCAGAATATTTTTTAGGAGATACCCTTGGTGTGAATATCTGTGAAGGGACAGAGTAAGGATGCAAGATCGGACGTATGGAGAAATAGAGTTACAGTGTTGGCCCAGTGAGAGTGTTTTTGGCCCCTGGGGCGAGTTCTGAAACAAAAATAAACTGTCAGCGTTGTCCTGCTTTAGACCAAAATTGTCCCTATCTTAGTCATTTATATAGACCACACTGGGAAAGGTATGATATTGAGTGAATTGATTCTCTGCAGTTGAGGTGATCCCTGAAAATACTGCCAGCTGAAGGCTCTCTACTGACAGCATGGCACTGGTAGCAGCTAGAACAAGTCCCTTCTTGAAGGGAGATCTGGATAATACATCAGTGTGTCTACCACAGACCACTCCTGTGCCACTAGGCTCCACTTTTTCATACGCATTTGGGGAGCAGCTCCTTTGGCATTCCAGTTGGGAGGAAAATTAGAAGAAGGTTAGTGGGATGAACTGTGGTTCCTACTATTGTGACTGGTTTCAGGTTGCAACTGATAATTCTCTCTTCTATGTTTCCCTTCTCTGTTCTCCATTCTAATACCCCCTTACTTTCAGCTAGTGCCTCCACTACTCTTGGTGGCTTAACTGGTTACCATACCCATCTTAGGCCAGGGTTGCTACACTTGTTCGTGTACTTTCAGAATTGGTCAAAGGAGTACCAAGAGTACTCCACGAATATATCTGTGTGTCACAAATACTGTTACGGCACCTATTGTGTAATAGCAGCCCTGCCTCCTGGTAATCAGAATCTGTTGCCTCTGCCAAGATGGTCACTCCTCTTCTTGCCTTTTATCCTCTGGATATAAGCAGCCAAAGCCCAGGCAGCACTTGTAGTTATAGTTTAATGGGACTCTTACTATATTCTCAGGCAAAGAGATCTTTGCCTTTGGAGATCAAGACTTCCAGCCCTGTAGACTCCAGAATTGTGGGAATAGCAAGTACAAATGGAGAGTCATTATAAGCAGGACCACTTCTGCTTTTATACTTTGTTCTCAGACTCTTGTTTTTCCTGTGGGAACACAGCATCATGTAAAGGTTTTATTTTTTTTTTTAAGTTTATTTATTTATTTTGAGAGAGAGAGAGCACAAGTGGGGTAGGGGCAGAGAGAGGGGGAGACAATTCCAAGCAGGCTCCACGCTATCAGCACAGCCTGACATGGGGCTTGACTTCATGAACCGTGAGATCATGACCTGAGCGGAGATCAAGAGTTGGATGCTTAACCAGCTGAGCCGCTCAGGTGTCCCTCATATAAAGGTTTTAAATTTGGAATATATATCGCATCTTGTAGAATAGTGCTCCATCTTTATTGAGTTATTGTCTCTGAACTGGCGCTTCAGCTATGCCTTCAGCAGACTGTTCCAGTGCCCTATTAGACTGACAGCTTCTGGGTGGTGTACTTTGTGATATGACCAGTGGATCCATGGTGACCTTGTCTGCTGTAAAATGGGTCCTTTACTCTGATGTGATATTTGGGATCCAGTGCCACAGGAACAGACACTCCCTCTGAGGGGAGGCATACCCAACTTGAATGTTTTTATTCTTGTCAGAATGAATTACTCATCCAAAATGGAAAGGAACCAGGTAATCAACTTGCCACCATGTGGTTGGGTTAGTAGTCTTCTTGAAGGATGGGGTGATTTCAGGGACTCAGAGTTGGTTTCTATCACTGTTAGGCTAGATATTCAGCTTTGACAGTACCTGGATCAGCCATGGTAAGTAGGACCTCATGCTATGGGGGCCATGTTGTCTCTGTACTGTGTTCTTTCTGTTCATGTCCCCAGTGTGCTAATGCTGGGTAAAGGCTGGCTGACGTCAACTGGCAGAATCATTTTGTCTACTTGGTTGTTTGATTTTTCTTCCATGGTGGATGTCCTCTGGCGAGTGTTAACATGTGACACAATGATCTTCACACTCTGTGCCCACTTTCATGTGTCCATGCACATGCCTCTATCCCAGATTTCTCTGTCTTTAATCTTCCAGTCTTTGTCCTCTCATAGTCAGGCCCTTTGCCATTGTCTGTGAGTCCATATATATTCTAAACTAAGGTCAGTTCTCTGTCTACCCAAGATGATGGCCAGATGTCTTTACCAAAACTTTGACTATTGAGAGGATTTTTCTTGCCACTGAATTTTAAGGCTTCCCCTGAATGAATTTTTAATTACTGCTGCTGTCCATTTTTAGTTGGCACCCACATGCCTAGCCAACTCTCTGCATGAGGCAAGTTCAGGCTGTTTCCTTCTCCATCAGCAGGTTGTAAGAGATGCCCCATAAGGCTATCCATGTAAATTGAAGGAGAGAAGCTAGCACAGTAATGGTAGAAGTTTGGCTTCCTGCTTATGCAGTTTGCTTTCTGGTCCTATTCATGTTTGGTTCTGGGTCTACCACATCCATCTAGGTTAAATAGTTTCTCAGTCCATTGACATAATATCTTGGTGAGTCTTTTAGAACCCAACTCATGCTATGTAGTTCTGGATGCAGGTTCACTTCCTGCTCTGTGGTTAGGTGTGCTGTCTCTACCAGGGTCTAGTAGCACAGTGGGAATTATTTCTCAAAAGGTGTGTAATCCTCTGCCTTAGATGGCATGATCTTGCTTTATTATCTAGCAATTTGTGTTGTGATTATTCACTGAGGTTTGCCACAACTCCACGTGACATTGTTTCCCAATACTGATACCTTTAATACTTAAATTAAGACTGATTCTTTTAATACCATAGGGTCTGCAAAGTTGTATGGCCCAGACAGCAAGGTTGGTTGTATGGCCCCCACTTCTTCAGAGCCCTTTCTTGCTTTTGTGTCACTTGGTATATGTGCCAGAGCATGTGTGCCCTGCATGCAGAACCTGGAAAGTCCTGTCAGGTATTGTGTGTCTTTCCTTGTGGTGGGATGTGCAAGGTACAATAATTGTCCTTTACTTTGGGTGAGATGTCCTGGAGGGCCCCTGACTACCTTAAAATTTTACTGATTCAGTGTGCCCTGGAATCTTTGTATAGTATATACATGAGTACATGTATCTTACCAAGATTCCACCAATGATGTCAGTTATGTATGATGGATCAGTAAGGTGTTATGCAGAATGTTCATATGGTACAAATCATGTTTATAGTAGGAGAGTTCACATAGTCCTGAAGCAAAGCTATAATTGTATACCACTGTCAGTTCTGTGTGACTGTAAACTGTCTGATCCTCTTTTTTTTTTTCCCCCCCCAATAGGGACAGAAAATAGTGTATATGCCATAGAAAATAATGTATTTGCCAAATCATTGGCCATATACCATGAGGCTTGGAGAAACTATATCTAGTATGACAGATGTAATAGGCTACTTTTTTGTTGATTTTGAGATAAACACCTTTCAGGATTTATCTGGTTTTTGTAAAAACCCAGACTGATGAATTAAATTAGAAAATTGTGGGGAATATTGCCCGAACATCCTTTAGATAAGGGGTTGGCAAACGTATAGGCCCTGGGATAGATACCTGTTTTTAAAGTTTCACTGATATACAGCTGTGCCCATCTGTTTATGTATTGTCTATCGCTACATTTGTACTACAGCTATAGAACTGAATGGTGATAAGAAAGACTGTAAAGTACTTACTGTCCAGCTTTTTGAGAGAAAAATTTGCTGATCCTTGCTTTAGAGCCTTAAGAATGGCACTAAATTTTGACATTCCACTTGATTTACTACATTGAGTACAGAGGGGCAATTTCAGAGACTTCTTGGACTTCCCTACTGTGAAAGCTCTTACTCTATAGACCACGGACCCAATGTGGGAATTATGTCAGCCATCAAGTGTGCCTGTCCCTCTTACATGTTTACGGACTGGGAAAATGGCCAGTAGTTGGGCTAATGGACCCATTGGATCAGTGATGAGCTGGATCTTGGCTCTTGTATATCTTCACTCTCTTGAGTGCATGATGCTTGGAGTCCATCAAGTATCGGAATCAACTAGGACTCTGTATACAACAGACCTCAAAATGTTTGAGTATTTCCCTTTACCTTGTGTACAGTTAGTTATTCAAGTAAATGGTTGTACCTCTTTTGGCGGGGGTAAGGAATAGTAGAATCATTACTGCATATACTTGCTAGTATATTGCAGAGTCCTTCATCCTGGGAACCTGCCTTTTCTTCGTTCATAGCTGAAAGTGTATCAAGGTGCATCCTACAATCTCTGGGCTCTACTACCTCTTGTACCTTATCTACAACTGTTCTCCCATTCACTCACTCTGCTAGTTAAACTGGTCTCTTGTCATTGCTTACATACTGTTTGTTCTCTGTACTTGGAGCATTCCTTTCCTTGATGGCTTATTCCTTTAGATGTATTCAGGTCTTTGTTCAAAATTTATTTTCTTAGACCTTGTCTGATCACATTTACCAAAATAACCACTTTAATCCATCACTCCGCATCCTTTTTAATTTTCTTCATAGTTCTTATTTATCATGTATCTGCTCGTTTGTCTGTCATTCCCTTTCATGATATCCATTAGGGCAGAGATTTTCTCCTGCCTTGTTTACTGCTATTTCCTTGGTTTATAGAATAGTCAGTAACATCTAGTAGACTCTCAATGAATATTTGTTGAATGAAGGAATATTGTATTTTGAGAAAATTGAAATATTTCATGTGAAAAATTCTTATTTTTCTCCATGTCAGTAATATTTGTTGATGTTTGAGTTTTGGGGCATATATCATTTGATAAAACTTGTGTATTGAAATTAATGAACAGTGTAACATATTTAATTAGAAATTGCAACTACTATAGGGGCACTTGTACCCCAATGTTTATAGCAGCACTCTCAACAATAGTCAAATTATGGAAAGAGCCTAAATGTCCATCAACTGATGAATGGATAAAGAAATTGTGGTTTATATACACAATGGAGTACTATGTGGCAGTGAGAAAGAATGAACTATGGCCCTTTGTAGCAACATGGATGGAACTGGAGAGTGTGATGCTAAGTGAAATAAGCCATACAGAGAAAGACCGATACCATATGTTTTCACTCTTATGTGGATCCTGAGAAACTTAACAGAAACCCATGGGGGAGGGGAAGGAAAAAAAAAAAAAGAGGTTAGAATGGAAGAGAGCCAAAGCATAAGAGACTCTTAAAAACTGAGAACAAACTGAGGGTTGATGGGGGGTGGGGGGGGAGGGGAGGGTGGGTGATGGGTATTAAGGAGGACACCTTTTTGGATGAGCACTGGGTGTTGTATGGAAACCAATTTGACAATAAACTTCATATATTGAAAAAAAAATTGCAACTACTGAATAACTAATAAATAAAATTAACAAATGAGAACTATGATTATTAAGTATTTACATAGGTATGCATGTGCAAAAACTGACAGGGAAAAAGAACATTACTAGGTAAAGCTATTTAATGGAAGTATTGTGGAGTTTTGGAAGAGCTGACTACTTCATAATTAATTTAGCTTTTTTTGAAGAAAACACTCTGGATTTTACCAAAACTGAAAACTTGGACCTTTGAAATCAGATAAATCTATATGACCTTGGATTAAATAACCTTTTTGTATCACACAATTTCACAGGTCTAAAATGAATGAATATTAATAAAACCTACCTTATAGAGTTGTATTAAATGATACTAAGTATGTAAAGTGTTAGGCACCTAATAAACACTTAAAAATTAGCTGCTGTCAGCATTTTGTCATTATTTAGGAGTAATTCATATGCTTGTCAGATTTCCTGAAGTTTGTAAGTAGCTGAGTTTCTAAAGATCTAAGTATTCGCTCTAAACATAAATTCCTTGATATTGAGTCAATGTTTCCCAATTTATGTATATAAATTAAAAAGTATTAGACATATGTCAACTTTTGTTTCAACACAAATGAAATTGACTAAAGAGAGGTATGATTATCTAAATGATGATATGTTTGCTAAATGAGTTAATTGTTATTTCCGAGGGTCAAAATTTTTCCTTTGCAGGATATCTAATTCATCATTAGGGTTTAATTCTCAAACATGTCAGCACATGGATAAACTGATTTATTTTTTAAGTAGTTAACAATATTCTTTATTTTCTATGCCTTCCTCGTATCAGATAGCTTTCCTATAATGGAAATCTTATGAGAGAAACTGGATTAATGTAACTGCTATTTTTTAGTTATTTGACCACTATAAAAGAGCCTCTTGTAGGTACAATATAAAAAGTCTTTAAAAATTTTTAATGCCCATTTATATTATTTTGTGTTCTTACTGTTTAGTGTTTACTTTTTTTGGGGGGGGCAGTCAGCTATATTAACGGTCGTAAAAGCTGTATGGTTTTCTTATAAGATATGATCCAGTTTGAAAGTTGATATTAGAGCTTATGTATAGATAGGCATGTGACAGTTTATCAGTTGTCTGAGAAAATTATTAGTTTACATTATTGATGGGTCATACAATTAGAATGTTTATAAATTTAAGTAGAAATTTCAAAAGACATGATCAGTGATGTGTGTGGGCCTTCATGTGACAGTTTTCTCCTTTTTAGCTTCACCTGTTATCCTTACCACCTAACTTTAGGTACAAGGAGCTACTTGTAGTTTCCCATATTTGCCGTTCAGTTTTACCTAGTAATAGAATAGAATGATTTAAATCTCAGCCCAGCTTGTGTTGTCTTGAGTAAGTAATTAACCTCTCTTACTCTCAGTTTCCTCATCATAAAGTGAGGATGAAATAGGACCTCCCTTCTAGGTCTTATGAAGAGAGTAGTAAATGAGGTAATGCGTGTAAACTGTTTACGTGAGCTGTTATTCTTGTTGGTATGTATTCCTGTTTTTGGTACATGTTCCTGTTTTTATGATGATGGTTATCCATAGTCTGACTGAAATTCATCCTCCCATTCCTCCTCTCACATCAGACTCACGTCAGTGAACCAGTCTCTCGAGTACCAGTGTGATGATAATGATAAAAAGAGCAAACTTGTTACCTGTTGGCGTTAATAGTCACCTCTCTTGTTCCATCCAGATAAGCTCTTTGTGATCTATCCATCTTCTCAGTTCCACACCTAGGTTAAGTTCTATCTTCTTTTTCCCTAATGATCTGGAAAGATATTTGTTCCATTTGTGTCTGGATGATTTTTCTTCTTTCTTTTGGTCTCAGCTTAAGTGTTAAGCTCTCAGAAAGTTTGCCAGTTGTAATTCCTGTGTCTTACCAGTCTTCTATCCCTTAGTGTCTTCCTGTCATCTCTGTTTCTGTTGTATAGTCTTGGATCCAGGACTTTTTTTTTCCCTTACATTTATCACAGTTGTAACTAGTTATTTCTGTAATTGTTTAATGTTGGCATCCTTACCTAGAAGATCATTTCTTTGAGGCCTTTCAGGAACCCTGTCTATTGAATTACAATTTGTATTCTCAATACCCACCACTGTGCCCAGCACATAGCAGTTGCTCAGCAAAATTTGCTGAATTAATAAATAACCCCTTTTTTGTTGTCCCAACTACCTGTTGAGGTAGCGACTTATTCAGCAGTGTTAATATTAAAGTTTGGGCACAGGTTCTTAATTTTACTTATCACATACTTTTGCATTCTTTATAATTTCTTCTCTATTGGGTTGTGAGTTTCCTGAGGTTGCAGTTTTTTAATACATCTTTTTATTCCAAAGCCTAACAGCGTGCTTGGCACTGGAAATTTTATTGTTTAATGAATGTTTATCAATGAAAATATGTTTTTAAGATATGATTAACAAAGAGGAAATTTTGCAGATAATAAGAATTCAGACTGGAATCACCAGCAAATGGTAGCAGTCTAAGTTACATGCTAAGTGGGAAGCAATACAGGATACCCATTTACATGAAAGAAGATGGTATGAAAAATATGTACACTAGCGTGTATTAGTCTAAAAAATTCATTGTCAGCTGCTAATGGTAAACATTTGAGTGTTTATTTTCTTGATTGGGTCATCTGCTCTAATATTCCTTTTTTCATAATAAATGCTTTTTTTCTCAGAAAATTTAGAAAATTTTGTATCCTACTTTTTTCAGTATTATAGATGAACATTTTTTTCTCATTGCATGATTTTTCAGCATGATTTTAATAGGAACATGGTTTTCATCCTGGAAGTTTGTCATAAATTTTCAATAATGATTTCATTAAGTACTTATATGAACAATTTTTCAGTATTGTACATAATACTTAGTGGATGTTCTGTAAAAAATTTTGTGTTCATATCTGCTTTTCCCTTAGAATTTTAAAAGTAGAATTACTAGGTTAAAGGGTATGAGTATTTGTAATACTGTTTATGTTACTAAATCATTATTTATTATCCTTTAAAAATATTGTACATGTTAGATTAGATGAGAGTGTGAATTTCAGTTTACCCTCTCCGATATTGCATATTATAATTACCAAAAACAAAACCAAAACAAAACAAAACAAAAAAACCCACCCACTTTGCCAGAGTGTGAGGTTAAAAACAAAAGTGATAATTTGACCTCATTTGATTACTAGTGAAGCCACATATATTTCATGTTTCTTGTATTTCTTCTATAAATTGTGTCCTTTGCTCATTTTCCCACTGGGATGTTCTAACTAGTCATGATACTGTTCTGATATTTTAATATCCTAATTTTTATTAATTTGATTTTTTTCAATTGAAAAAGCCTTGTACATTTTAATAATGTAGACGTATTTAAATGATAATTTAATTCTATTTTAAGTTCTCACATAGTAGAACCTGTTTAATTTTTGCAAGTAGCATTAAGTTATCTTCTATGAAACTTTTTAAAAGAACACTTATTTTGTATACTAGGAGCCTTTTGTGGCAGATGAGTATATTGAAAGACTTGTGTGGAGAACCCCAGGAGGAGGCTCTAGAGGGGGACCTGAAGCTTTTGATCCCAAAAGGTGAAGTAAAAATGTTTTTTCCCCATAGATCCAACCTAGTTCAAGTTTGTGTTTGGAATAGAGGTGACTATTGAAATTCCTTTCAACGTTTATGTAAAGGGGTTTTAGTTAACAGTTGGACGATAAAGACACAAGCATTAGAAGTCAGGGATTGATTTATTTTCTTTTATATTTCTTTTAGAGAAGGATTTTAACTGGTATGAGGGGAGGAATTTTATTGTGTTATAAGAATTTAATATTTTCTTCAATTAATAATAAATCAGAAAAGGTTGGTTCTACCTGTAAAATAAAAACATGTTGAATATGTTGTTTTAAGTATAGTTATAAATCAGAGGAACAGAAAGTCATTGTTCCCTGGAATGCACAGTATTATTTTTATATAGCATCTTTACGTTTTGACTGTTTTCTATAAAATTGGTTTCTATTCTGGCAGAGATTCTGAGTGAGGTTTTCATTCATGTTAAAGATAATTCCTAAGATGCTATAGAGAAAATTAACATCATTCCTACCTTAAGAAATGCTTATTAATATTCTGTTACAGATGAACTGGTCAGTTCCTAATGATTAATCATAGATGGATTGATACATACTCTGATTTTCCTCTACTAGGTTATTAGAAGAATTTGTAAATCATATTCAAGAACTCCAGATAATGGATGAAAGGATTCAAAGGAAAGTAGAGAAACTAGAGCAACAGTGTCAGAAAGAAGCCAAGGAATTTGCCAAGAAGGTACAAGAGCTCCAGAAAAGCAATCAGGTAAACACTAATTAAGCAATGAATAGTTTATACAGATTATATTTTTATTCCCTTCCACTATTAAGTTCTTAAAGAACTCTAGTCAAATAATAGTAACCATTGAGGTTTCTCTCCACCGTTTGCATCCCTGGGGGAAAATGTCAATGAATTGTTGTGAGGCACTCTTAGCACAGACTTGCTGTTGATCCATGGTTTGGGATCACAGTATTCCCTTCTGAGGTTGGAGTGGCATCCAGTACAGTCACAGTGCATTCTTTGAAGAATGTCACTTTAGCTGACCTGCATTTTTGGGGGCTCATGATTAGCTTGGATATTTAAGTGTCATTTGCATTCTCATTTAAACATAAAACAAAGCAATAACAGAACAGTATTGCCTGGATCACATTTTTCCCTGATCTGGGAAGTTTTACAGAAGTCATGGAATATGTGTCCCCATGAGAATTGTAGTATAACGTGGGGAAAGTGAATGCAGTACTCTTCCTCAATCCATTTTGAAGTAAAATCAAATCACAGCCTGGCCCTGGGGTAAGTAGGCCAAATTTCTTAGCCCTTCTTGGGTCCTACACTGAATCTGGAATCTGTGAACCCCTTTTATGGCCTGGGCCTGATCTGGAACTTGATTGCCCTGTATAAGTGTAGTTCATGGAGCATTGTGTAGCATTGCTGCCTCCCAGGGGCTGTTTGTTCTTTAGTGTTAGGGATTAGCAAACTGATTTCTGCTCAGATTTTATTTAGTTAGATTCCTTCGCTCAAGCATATATGGCTGTGAGAAAACATTTAATAAAGTCAGTAGTTTACGTAAGATAGAGGATGTGTTTTTACATAGTCCAAGTGATAGATTCCAAATACTTCCAATGCAGTTTTCTCTTGGTAATAATAATGGTATTATTAGTTAACCTAACAAGCTCTGGAGATAAGTCTGCTCTGCTACTTACTAGCAACTTAACTTCCCTGTGCTTTAGTTTTTTTCATCTATAAAAATAGGTGGTTACAAGGATTAAATAAGTTAATACATATAATATGCTTAGAACAGTGTCTGGCCCAGAGGAAGTCCTTAGTGAATGTTTGCCTCTCCCCCCCCGACCCCCATCTTAACTTAAAGTAAGAACGAAGTGTCATACTGAATTATCACCAATTTTGTTATCGGCAGTTCTAAGGCATTCATTGTGTATAATTTTCATACACCACAGAACAATCTCTGTAGTCAGAAAAGAGGAAAAATATGTTAGGAAGTATTGTACCTTTGCTTCATTTAAATAATTGTTATAGTCTTTTCTGTTTTCAAAACTGGGCAAGAACCATCTTACCTTATTTCTAATGTTGGCATTGCTCTTCAAATATTTAAAATATATGTTAACTACTCTATTTTTGAGAGAGAGAGAGAGAGAAAGCACGAGCAGGAGAGGGGCAAAGAGAGAGGAAGAGAGAGAATCCCAAGCAGGCTCTGTCTGTCAGCGCAGAACCAGACATGGGCCTCAATCTCACAAACCATGAGATCATGACCTGAGCCAAAATCAAGAGTTGGACGCTTAACCAAATGAGCCACCCAGGTCTCCCAATATTCTATTTTTAATTAGTGTTTTTCCCATCTGACGTATTTTGACTCCACGTGATGGCAAGCAAATTGTCCAGATCATGGGTCCCTTTGATACTTAGTTCATTGTTTTCAGGACTAAATGGTACTGGGAATGTTGTTAAACAGGATACTGTTTTGTTTCTAAACAAATGTTCTTGATAAAATGTTTTAATAGTTAAAGGTATAAAAGTGTGCAAGTTTGTTAGAAAGTTTTCAGATCATATTATGCTGCTAATGGGCATAAGTTTGTTTTTGTAGTTTACCTCATATATAACTCCTATATTATCTTCAGTTACCTAAGTTAGAGAGTAGGGATGAGATTGGTGCTCTGGGTTTGATATGAATTAATTTATAAACTGGATTCTCTGATTATATTTTATGCTTGTGTACATTTTTCCTAGGTTGCCTTCCAACATTTCCAAGAACTAGATGAGCACATCAGCTATGTAGCAACCAAGGTCTGTCACCTTGGAGACCAGTTGGAAGGGGTAAACACACCTAGACAACGGGCAGTGGAGGCTCAGAAATTGATGAAATACTTCAATGAGTTTCTAGATGGAGAATTGAAATCTGATGTTTTTACAAATTCTGAAAAGGTGAGCACTATCAGAATGATAAAAGCAAGCTGCATCATTAATAGCAATGCCTAATTATTACTTTCAAATCACTGAGTAGCTGATTTATTGAAACTTTTTATTGTCCTGAAATGTGTATTAGTACACTTGCCTGCAGATTCCTGATGAAGTGTGTATATTCAGATTTTTAACTACGGGATTGTCTTGGCATTTTTGTTTATAGAATTATGTGTGGTTTGGAAATGCTGAGTTAACTATGTTAATAGTTCTTTCCCATAATTGACTTTTAATATTAACAGAATTTAATAGTTATATTCTGTTGGGTTTAGGGGGTGGTGTGACCTAAATCATTGATAAGCTGAAATATCTTTCTGCACAAGGAATTCAGAGTTTCTGGTTTCTGTTGCTTGAATAAAGAGCTCTAGTTTGGACCAAAGAGATTGGAAAAATCTGAATTGTTTATGTTAATCCTTTTCATGGCACTAGTCACTTAATACTGGTCTGAGGGTACACGGTATTGACTGTTCTGCAATCTTGAAAGAAGGTTGTTTAGCTGACTTTCTCCCCCCGCCCCCCGAGGGGGAAAAATTCAAAATGCATGAAGAAATAGACATTCTTATAGATAGTATATGCACAAGGTAACATTGTCCACTAATACATTGAATATACAGTCTTCCTGCATTATTCCAAGTTTACTCCATGGGATATTTATGATAGTGGAATGTTAAAAACTAAGTATTGTTGAAGTTTACTTTGAATTCGGCAACACTGTTTTTTGTAAGTAGGAACTGTATAAGCTTACAGAAAAAGCAGTTACATATTATACATAATTCCTCTAAGGAAAAGACAGTATTTTAAATAATGAGTGTAAGGAATTCTATTTATTGTATAAAGGTAGAATTGACAAGATTAACATTAAGAATGTTGTCGAACTTAAACACTTGTAAGACAGTGGCAATATCTAGCTTTTGTTACATTTATATGATTTTTAAGTATAAAAGTATACTCACACAGACACACACCCTAAAGCTTGAGCAATGAACTGTTTTTCAGGATAGTTTATGGAATGCTTTTATTTTGTTTCTTAAATATAAAAATATATGGTTATAATATAAAAGTACATATTTATGCATATTATAAAATATGTTTTTATATATGAAAAATTGTATGTAATTTAAATTTTATAACGTGGATTACCTGGTATTATACCTGTTGGATTGTGTAATCTGTTTATGCTGTTATAAACCAAATGCAGATATTCTACCCAATGTGAGTTGGCCTTTTATTTGAAGGCAGCTCAAAGTAGCCATTTAGAGTCTAGAGAAAAAAAATATTTTAAAATTGACTGATCATACATACTTTTAATCCGATTTGTATTGCTTGTAATGTTTTACATCATGAAATTAAGTTCTTTATACGCTTATTTAAACATTATAATTATCCTCAGGTCATTGTGTAGTTCTTTGTATTATCTGTTAAGTTCTAATTGAAAGAAAAAGTCTTCATATTACTATTTCATTCACTTGTTCACTCATTTATCTGTAGTTTTTAGGGTGCAAGTATAAACTAACAGTTTTTTGTTCTTGTTTTTTTAGACTAGTAATTTTTAAGTGAATTCTTCTTCTTTGCTTCACTCTCTTCTATTTTCCGTTTTCTTTCATCTTGTGTTCCTTTTTTCTTATGTTTTGTTCCTTTTTTCCCAATCATCTTGTTTTTCTCTCATGTCTTCCATAAGTTTGGGGTTACTATTTGCTAGTTATGAATCATTATTTTTGGCTTAGTATTATCACAGTTAACTACATTTAAGAACTTACGTTTGGTATTAGATTGCCAATTACAAGATAAACTTCTAGCTATCTCAGTTTCTATACTCTTGCCAGCTCTCCCTTCCCAATGGAAAGAAAAGGCAAATCACCCACACCTAGAGAGATGTGTGATTGCAGGAGGAATTAGAATAGGATAACACATCTTCTTCCTGCTCCATAGTCATTTTTATTTCTTTTAACTTTGCTTTAAAAAACCTATTTTCTGTCCATGTCATATATATTCCCTCTTACCTCTATTCTTACAAAGTTTGTTAGTTGTTTTACTCCCTAGAATCACAGCTTATTGTTCTTCATGTAGATAATGCCTGATGATTTGATTATCTTTAACACTGCTGCATGGGTGGCCTCTCACCTTACTCTACATGTAGACAAATTATTAGATTGTGGATTTGACAACTTCTGTACTTTTGTGCTATACTTGTAACTGATTGATGCCCTTGACAACTATTGTGCTTTAAATGATTTTTATAAAATAATTACTTGTGGAAATTCAATAAAGTCAAGTGTTATTTATTGCTATATTCCTACTACATTAAGGAAAGTTTGCAAACAGCACATAATGGGGACTTCCATCTCTTAAAATAATAGGACAGATTCCTGGTGGAAACAGAACTGGCTATAGACCAGGCAGGTCTTTTCTGAAGGGGATATTGGTGAGGAGAAAAGGTTGGACATTGCTAGTCCAACTAAATGGCATGGTGCAAAGTGATATTGGAGTGGTACCTGTTCCCATGTGCAGCAGGATGGAGTGAGTGTTTATAACTGAAAATCACAGTGACATACAGACAAGAAGAGAAGAGATAACTCAAACCAGAATGCTATGTTCACTATTGTTTGGCAACAGTTTGTTGGGCCCTGCTGTTGTCCACTTTGCTTGCCAGACTTCACATGAGTGCTTGGTTAGAAAGATCTGTGTTAATGTTTTTAGCTCTTGCTTCATGTTTGTAAGAGTCTCTTTATTTTTTAGTGTAAAAGAAAGTGAGTGATCATAAATCAGTTACTGAAGGTGTGCCAAAACTCAGTACTTAACTGAAACTTAAAGAAAAAGTGAATATTGTATAACTCCCCCCACACATTAGTGTAAGTAAGCATGGTCCAATATTTGCATTTCAAGGACTTTAGACCCTTGGCCTGAATCCTTTAGTTCCACCACTTAAAGAAGTACACCTCTGTACCATATTTCATTCAGGAGGCTTCATATTCAACTCTATATTTGCTTTTAGAACAAGTTTTATAAATTTATGTGTTTATTAAATGATAGGTATTTTAGCTGTTTTATTTCGTTATATTCATTCAGTTCAGCTTAAAGTGGGATATATGCAGCAATATGATCTGAATTATTTTCATAAATCTTGTTTGTCTTTTTTGGGTTCATAAACCAGAAGAGACACTTAGGCTTTCAGCAAGCAATGATTTTAATTTTTTCAGAGTAAACTTGAACTGCAAGTTTCACTGGGAAGGGATTATGGCATTATAAAATCACAAAATTTCAATACCAGAAAGACAGATTTTTATGTTTTATTGATTCATTTATTGATGATAATGTATTTCCGTTGCTCACAAGGTTTTATTTGTATGGATTTTAAAAGATAATTGTTGGAGTGAGGGTCTATTGGCATACATAGGGGATTATTATTATTTTCAAATATAAAGATATATTTGGTATGTATAGGGTTTGTTTTTTTAATTATTGCTTTCATTTATTTTTGAATAGATCAAGGAGGCAGCAGACATCATTCAGAAGTTGCACCTAATTGCCCAAGAGTTACCTTTTGACAGGTAAGTTCATTTCTCAAGAGCTAATTTGCATGTATGCTATAATTTATAAAGTTTTATTTTTCCCTGTATGTTTTTGCTTATTCAACAAGAGTTTATTGAATACCTCCTTTGTACAAGCATAGTATATAAGAGTTGATTGAAAAAATATAGTTTCTTAATATCTAAATTTAGTGGTATACTTTGAAATACTTTCAACCTTTTGTCTTTTTTTTTTTAAGTTTATTTTATTTTGAGAGAGAGCGCATGCGTAAACGGGTCAGGGGTAGAGAGAGAGGGAGAGAGAGAATCCCAAGCAGTCTCCACACTGCCAGCAGACCCCCAGACACGAGACTTGATCTCATGAACCCATGAACCGTGAGATCTTGACCTGAGCCATGATCAAGAGTCGGACACTTAACTGATGGAGTCACCCAGGTGCCCCTCTTTGTCTTTCTTCTGAAAAAAAAAATTGCTGAAGAATTTTGAAATTTCCTAAAGTGATGTTTTAAATTTTCTTTTTTTTTTGGACTCTGATAAGCTGGAATGGAGGGAATGGGGAAAGTTTAAACATGGGGCCATTCAGCTGCTTTTTCTTATATCTAGATGAGAGTCCTTAAACTTTATGGAGTTTTAGACACCTTAAAAGTTGATGAAAGCTAAAAAAGTTTCTTCAGAAAATTCAGATCCACACAGATTGTTATAAGCAACTTCATGGAATTTTAGACTCTTTAGCCTAGCCACAGACTCCTCCTTAGGGACTTCAAAATTGGACCATTTCCTTAAATGGGTAAAATGTGTAGATCACAATAGGTTGCCTGATAATTGTTGGATAATCTCTCCATTCTATTCTGCATATACTCATCTTCTCCTATTTTTCAGTTACATATTTCTCTTACAATTCTGTTTTAGTCTCTGCCAAGCCTTGGAGTTGAATATATGTCCTAATTAGTTTTAATTCTTTCACAGAGATCAGTATGGCCTTACATGCATTCTATTCCACCATGACTTTGATACATCAGTTTTGTATAACTCTACTTTTTAAAAAAAATTTTTTTAATGTTTATTTATTTTTGAGAGAGAGGCAGATTGCGAGTGAGAGTGGGTCAGGGGCAGAGAGAAAGGGAGACAAAGAATCTGGAGCAGGCTCCAGGCTCCAAGCTGTCAGCACAGAGCCCGACGTGGGGCTCGAACTCACAAGCTGTGAGATCATGACCTGAGCCAAAGTCGGATGCTCAACCGACTGAGCCACACAAGCGCCCCTGTACAACTCTACATTTTTGTCACCTTCTTTATCTGTCTTTGCCATCTCTTTTGCCAACCATCCTCCTCTCTCTCCAAACTGATTACATAGAATCTCTCAACATTACTTTTTCATAATGTACATTCTCCCTTGATATTTAAGATTTAAAAAAATTCTAGTGTAGGGGCACCTGGGTGGCTCAGTCGGTTGAGCGGCCGACTTCGGCTCGGGTCATGATCTCGCGGTCCGTGAGTTCGAGCCCCGCGTCAGGCTCTGTGCTGACAGCTCAGAGCCTGGAGCCTGTTTTGGATTCTGCGTCTCCCTCTCTCTGACCCTCCCCCGTTCATGCTCTGTCTCTCTCTGCCTCAAAAATAAACGTTAAAAAAAAAAAATTAAAAAAAAAATTCTAGTGTATGGTAGTATGTAATGTTTTAGTTTTTGAATTTGCAAAGATTGGATGGTTTGTCTGTAACACACATTGCTGGGTTCTTTTTATGACTTCTATTTTATGTTTCATATACTGTTCTTGTTATTTTTCTTTTAAATAACAGTAATGGAATTTTTTTTATGAAAAAAATCCCAACAGAAGGGGCAAATAAACAAATAGGAATTTAAAATGTTAGCGAATAGGGCCACCTGGGTGGCTCAGTTGGTTAAACATCCGACTTCAGCTTGGTCATGATCTTAGGTTTCATGAGTTCAAGTTCTGCATTGGGTGAGCTTGAGCCCCTGCTCTGAGCTCCACATTGACAGTGTGGAGCCTGTATGGGAATTTCTCTCCCCCTCTCTCTCTGCTCCTCGCTCACTTGTGCACACTCTCTCTCTCAAAAATAAATTAAAAAAAAAATCTTTTAAAAACTTGTTAGTGGATATAAGCAGAGACAATAGCTCAGTGTTGGGGCTGGTGGGGTTGTTAATGCCTCATATAGAACATCTCCCTCTTTAACAAGTTATTGGTTATTCAGAGTGAATTTCATAAATGAGAACTAGCCGCCCCATCTGAATGGCCCAAATTCAGTTTTGTTACCTGGCATGCTTACTATCAGTACTCTTTCCCTCCTGGGTGGCTGACTAGCTGGTTTGTTTGCTTTCCTTCTTTCCTTCCTCCCTCCCCCCCCCCTTCCTTCCTTCTTTCCTCTCTTCTTCCCTTTTCCCCTCCCTTCCTTCTTTCCTTGATGATGACCTTTAATACAAAGGTTTCCCTTATACTCCCAGACCCCGTTTCCCCTTTTATTAACATCTTAGATTACTGTGGTACATTTTTCTCTAGTATGAACCTCATCATTGGTTTTTATCTTCCAGATTTTCAGAAGTAAAATCCAAAATTGCGAGTAAGTGGAGTTTGATTTATTTAATAGTTGTGAATAGGTGATAAAAATACTTCTATAAAAGAAAAATAGTAAAAGGAGAGATAGTGGGAACAATGTTATCTTCTCACCTTATCCCTGAGTTTGACTCCTCTTCATTGAAGCAGTCATTACCGGTTTCTTAGGTATTCTTCTAGAATATCCTATGGATATACAAGCATAGGACATAAATCACATATACATGTGTAGAATTTAGTCCTGTCCCTGGTTATTTTTTAAATAATTGGTAGCATCCTATACAAATAGCTTTATACCTTGTGTTTTTAATTTAACAGTGTATCTTGGAGGTTGTTTTGTATCCATGTATCTGTAAAGTAGGTTCTTTGTCTTAAAAGCTAAGAGCTTTTAACTTAAAAGCTTGTGTGAGCATTTCAGTATCTTTATAACTGCTTACATGATTAGTTTTATCCTTTCCAGTCTTTGGATTATATTTTAAGCAGATCATTCTGGGTCTCTGGAAAAGCCATTATATTTGCAGGCTCCCATGGTAATTTGAGTCATGTTTGGGAGACCATTGCATAGAAGGTTCAGAGAGCCACCTATTTTCCCAAAAGTGTTACAATAAGAATGACATAGATAGTTGGACTTCTTGGCAACGTTTCTGATTACTGTAAGATTAACACAGCATTCAGGTTTTCACACAGAACATTAGTAGCCTCAATAATGTAGTGAATCAGACACCATGTATTATCTTAAGGTGATATTTGGTGTTAAATCCACGATAGTTCATGGTAAAGACATCTGAATTCTAGTAAAGAGTACTGTAGTCCTCTTCACCATTTCTACAGCTTTATGTTTAAGATTTTTCCTATCTCATACTATCAGAAATGACATCCAGAGGTTTATCTCAGTCAGCTGCTTTTTTAAGTAACAGTGGTAAGTGGTAGTCAGACCAAGGGAGTTCAGCTGTTTTCCTGGTTGGGAAGATTTCTTTGTCTTTAAAAATATAGATTTATATTATATCATAGTGTATTTTAGGGGCTAGACTCACTGCATATAATCACATATTGTTTTTATAAGTCTTTCAAAAGAAGGCTAGATCCATAGTCATTATATTTGTAAATAATTCATGTGCTTGTAAATAACTTGCATACATTGTCCCGTTGTAGCTGAATTACTTCCTTTTTACTTTTAGGTAAATACCATGATTTAGAATGCCAACTGATTCAGGAGTTTACCAGTGCTCAAAGAAGAGGTGAAATCTCCAGAATGCGAGAAGTAGCAGCAGTTTTGCTTCATTTTAAGGTAAATAGTAATTATTAGAAATGAAGATTAATCTTCAAGATTGTGGAGATTATATAAATTCTATATATTATAGTCACCGATTATCCTGTTAGTTGTATGACTCTCACAGTGATTATTTTTATTGTTTTGAACAATTTAAATGTATATTTCATATCTCTTCCATAAATTATGTTAAATTTTAGGTATTTAATATTATATTCAATAAAATTTTATCAATGACTTTTTATATTGGTTGACATAGAAAATCATACTGTCTTCTTGTCTTTTTATTTTTTCAGTCAAACATGTTATGAAATAGGTCAAAAGTAAAAAGATTTAGCTTTAAATATCTGGTGGAATGTAGGAGCCAGAGATTAGATGGAATATAATTAGTAAAAGACTTAAATCCAGAAGATCTTAGGTGGTAATACAAAGAAATACTATCTTCTTGGATTTTGAATTAGGGAGAGAATCCCTATAAAGAAATTAAAGAAATAGTGCTTTGCAATTTGTTTCCTTTTTTTTTTTTCAGAGAGAGAATGCAAATGGGGTAGGGGGGCAGAGGGAGAGGGAGTGGGAGAGGGAGAGAGAGAGAGAAAATGAATCTTAAACAGGCTCAGCACAGAGCCTGATATGGGGCTTGATTCCATGAGCCTGGGATCGTGACCCAAGCCGAAATCAAGAGTCGGACTCTCAACCACCTGAGCCACCCAGGTACCCCCGATCTGTTTATATTTGTATCTGAGTAGGAAATAGGAGTTTTTTGTTGGACTTTTCACTTACAAGTAACATATTAAGTATTAAGAATGGCTCTTGACACAATAGTGTACTTTGGCATTGCTTACTTTACTTGTTTTTATGTATGATTTGTTAATGGACAAAAATCATTATAGAGAGCTTAATATGACACATTATTTTGTTTAAATACATTCTGCTAAAATAGATTTAATTTTAAAAGTAAATTTCCAGAATGCCAGTTAAATGCAGCTCTGTTCAGAGTCTTGCAAGGGAACACAAATGCTTTGAATCCAAGAGTGGAAATAAGGAAATATATCTATATATTAACATGAAATACATAATGTATTTATTTATATATATTAAAAACCTTTTCTCAAGACTGAATCTGTGTGTGTGTGGGTGCATGCATGCATATACATGTTTTGGAGTTGAGGGAGATTGGCTAGGTGATCATAGGGCAAAATGACTACAAAAAACTCATACCAGTTTTCTTCTTTCATTCTAAAATCTTGCAAGGATATGAACCAGGTGATCAATTTCATAAAAAGCAACTGGGAGAATTTCATTTAAATCCAACAACTGTTATTATTGGTGATTTATTAGGGCATAGACATAGCTTTATTACATATAATAATTTTTATTGAGATTATTACTGTTGTGATTATTGTTATTAAAACAGAACTATGATAATGTATTTCTTTCTTCTTTGTAGGGTTATTCCCATTGTGTTGATGTTTATATAAAACAGTGCCAGGAGGTAACCTAATAGTACACTTTTCTGGATTTTATTTTATGCTAATTTGTGTTTTAAAAACCATTTTAAAATCATACATTAACTATGTAAAATGCCTCTGTTTAGGGTGCTTACTTGAGAAATGATATATTTGAAGATGCAGCAATACTCTGTCAACGGGTAAACAAACAAGTTGGAGATATCTTTAGTAATCCAGAAACAGTACTGGCTAAACTTATTCAAAATGTATTTGAAATCAAACTACAGGTAATTTTAAACTATGACTAAGTAATTCTTAAGGCAATAAGTGATTTTTTTCTCTGTTTTGAAAGTTATTTATTTATTTTTTAATTTTTGGTTTACTCATGTAATGCCCTTTGGAATAGTAATCTCCTTATTCAGTGAATGGGAAAAGAATAACAATGTCATGCTTTTTTAAAAAAATATTGTTCACCAAGAAAAAAGGTGCTAACCACCAAGCATCATCAGAGCACATGTTTAAAATTTGTGTAGCAGCAGTACAAGTCATAAAAGGTTGTAGAGGGGTAGCCTCAGATTGTTGTTGTGGTTTTTTTTTTTTTGAGAGAGAGAGAGCATGCTAGTAGGGGAAGGGCAGAAAGAGAGGGGGACAGAGGATCCAAAGCAGGTTTTGCACTGACAGCAGAGAGCCCGATGTGGGGCTTGAACTCATGAACCATGAGATCATGACCTGAGCCCAAGTCAGACGCTCGACTGACTGAACCACACAGGTGCCCTGGTAGCCTCAGATTTTTATTTTTATTGGGTCCTCACTTTGACCAATGAATGTATTTATGAAATTGAGTAAGAATTGTAAGCACAGTCTGTAGAATTTTCATAATATGGTACTAATATGAAAAGAAAAAACATAGTAATTTCTAGGTGTGTAGGATGGTTTAGTGTTGTTTTGGCTGTATTTCATGGACGTGAGACACACAAAAAAGTTCCATGCTGTTCCGCCATCTTGGCTCCTCCCGAAAACAGTAATTTAATGTACAACCTGGACTCCCATAGCACTATACATTAAGGCAACATTTCCTAAACTATGTTTTCTACTGGATTAAGCAACATAAAAGAAGTTTTTGTGTTTAAAACACAATTCAGAACTTTTTATAGCCTTTAAAAGTACTAACACATATTGTGATTCTCTAGGAGGAATGTAAAGTACAGCATTTCCCAATTTTAGAGTAATGCCTGTTAATCATAGGGGACACTAGTGTTAGCCAGGCCACAGTTTGAGAAATGCTGCTTTAAGGAATTGACTATATCGATACAGCATCAGGTTTTGTTTTTTGGGTTTTGTGGGGTTTTTTTGTTTCTTGTTTTTTTGAATATTTATTTATTTTGAGAGAGAGAGAGAGCATGAGCAGGGGAGGGGCAGAGAGAGAATCCCAAGCAGGTGCCACTCCATTAGCATAGAGCCTGATGTGGGGCTCAATCCCAGGAACTATGGGATCAGGACCTGAGCCAAAATCAAGAGTTTGATGCTTAACGAACTGAGCCACCTGGGTGCTTCTGAGTTTTGTTTTTTAAATGTACTTTAAAAAGCAAGACAGGCCAGTCTCAAAAGAAATTTTGAAATTCTTAATACTTATTCCCAAGACTGCTATAGATGAACATGTAAATATGAGAAGCATTAAAAATTAAAAGCCTATTAATAATTTTTTTATATTGGTATACTTCTTATGCATTGCCTTTCCATTGTATTTTAAGTAAGAACAGCCCCAGAATGTGGAGTAATTTAGAGAAAAAATATAATGTTTACTTGACATAATGTTGGCCATTTTTTTTTCCCCTCCAGAGTTTTGTGAAAGACCAGTTAGAAGAATGTAGGAAGTCTGATGCAGAGCAGTATCTCAAAAATCTCTATGATTTATATACAAGGTATGTTTTTAATTACTAGAAAATAGTAACATCTCAGATTTTCTTTCCTTTTTTTTTTTTAATAGAAAATGGTGAAGTATTCAGGTATTTTTGAGTAAAAGTTTGTTAGTAATTTACCTTTCAGTATTAAATACTTGGTTACGTAGATTACTGTTATAGAAAGAGCAGCATTCTTAGCACATTAACTTAAGGAATCAGATATTCTTTATAGTCATGTACTTTAATGAAACTTTGTTTATGTTGTTTAAGACTCAAGAATTTTGTTTTGAATTTTAATTGTAAGCTAGTTCCCTATCATTTTTTTTCTAAGAGGTAGTATGATTATATTTATCTGCAGTTAAATCTTTAGAAATTGAGAAAGTCACAAATTCTTAACAAATTAGTTTCAGCCTTAAGTTTGATATGAAAATTTGCCTTAGGCTTTTGTAAATGAAAGTGTTACACTTAGAAATATTATATCAGAAGCTTCTTAATGGAGTTTTTTTCCAGTCCTATTGTTCTTTGTCAGTGACGTCATTTTGGGAGGAGGGTCTTCAAAAGTAACTATAATCAGGAAGTCCATCCCAACAACGTTTATTGTGAGTCTGTATTTAACAATGCAAAACAGAAAATTAAAGAAAAGTCCACATGGGCAAAGACAAAAGGGAGAATGAACAGAGAGTAGATCTTTCAGTATTCTGACTTGGGTACTATGTTATGAATGCCATTAGAGTGTAGTTGAAGTCATTCTGCCACTGTTGTCATTTCTAGACTGGTTGGTTGCCTAGATTTTTTCTCTTAAGTCGCCTATCCCTAGGAGATTATCCTTAGTCAGTTTGCAAAACCACAATGTTGTTTGTGATGTCAATCTACTTTATATATAGCGCTGTGCAGCTTCTCTCTGTATCCTAAGCACCTTCCCAAGGTTTAAGAAATGGTGGTTTAACATAAGTTATTAAAATTACATTGTAAAAATGTGTATTCCTCAGTGTTATTACTATACCTAAAATATACATTCATCTTTTTCTCCCTTTTTCCATGAAAAGAACCACAAATCTTTCCAGCAAGTTGATGGAGTTTAACTTAGGTACTGATAAACAGACTTTCTTGTCTAAGCTTATCAAATCCATTTTCATTTCCTATTTGGAGAACTACATTGAGGTAGAGACTGGATATTTGAAAAGCAGAAGTGCTATGATCCTACAGCGCTATTATGATTCAAAAAACCATCAAAAGAGATCCATTGGCACAGGAGGGTAAGTGTTTTTGTTAAATGTTACAGTTAAAACTAAAGATGTTAAGAATTTTATTGTATTTGGACAAACTTGTCAAATATTGACAGTTACTGAAATTTTCTATGAAGAACTCATTTAACCCAGCTTATTTATGACACCACTGATCAAATCCTGTCTCTTGAACCATGTATTGAAATGACCTAACATGATGTAATTAAAATGTAAAGCAGAATACCAGCACTATAAATAGTCGCCTTTTTTTTTCCTAGACTGAATAAATTATTCCAGGTTATTAACTAGGAAGCACATCATTTTTTGTTGTTGCAGGTGTGGAAAAAAAAAATAGCAAATAGTTTACATTTTAAGTACCCTGAGCTTTTAATGACTTGGGCATAAAATTACTTAATTAATACCTAAAGCCTGGGATTATTCACATACTAGAAGAAAATGATTTGTTCTAAGAATTGGTGGCATCTTAGTTATCCAGATCTCAACTATGTGGAACCCAGTCATTTTTAGTATGAAGCAGAATGACTTATGCAGAGCCATGTAATTAGAGTCCAGAGAACACTCAAATCACTTTCTTGATTCCCAGTTTGTCATATACTACATAATGATCAGGGAGAAGTTATAGTTAGGAATAAGAAGTGACATCTTGGGGGCACCTGGGTGGCTCAGTAGGTTAAGTGTCCAACTGTTGATTTCAGTTCAGGTCATGATCTCATAGTTGTGAGATCAAGCCCTGCGTCGGACTCAGCATGGAATGTAGAGCCTGCTTGGGATTCTCTCTCTGTCCTCTCTCTGCTTCTCTCCTGCTTGTGCTCGTGTGCACGTGTGTGTGCACGTGTGTTCTGTCTCTCTCTCTCAAAATAAATAAAAAGTGACATCTGAAAGGCAGCAGCAAATAAGGGAAGAAAAAAACTAAAGAACAACCATGAGAATTAAAAAAAAAATTAGGTTGGGGCTCCTGGGTGGCTCAGTTGGTGGAGCATGCAACTTTTGATCTTAGGGTTGTAAGTTCGAGCCCTCCATTGTGTGTAGAGATTACTTTAAAAAAAAAATATTCACAGTACTCCAGAGTTAGGTATACTAGGAGCAAAAGAAGTTTAACCTAAAGATACCACCGTATAATAAATGTTCAAAGTGACTGGTTACTCAGTCATTAAGAAAAGCTATATTATGGTTAATATATCTTATTTAATAATAATGAAGAAATAAGAAGTATGTTAAAATGGTTAAATGTATTTAAAAAAGCATTAAATTTTTAAAGTTTAAGAAGGACCATTTAGTTATATTAACTAATTTGGAATAGTCCACTTGCTAAGGAAACCAAATAAGGAGTTTTTGGCTATTGAGTCAGAATTATAGAGCTGAAAAAGACTTTAAAAGTCCTAACTCCAAATATACTAATTTTTCAGATGAAAGTCTTCTGTGTAGACATTAAGGCTTGTTTCACTTTATAGAACTAGAGTTTATTGGAATTAGAAGTTTTAGGTCTCCTGGCAGTTAGTCCATTTTTCTTTGTTGATGTATACTAATTGAACAGCATTTGAAATTGAAATCTGTGTATAATAAAGTGTTCTCTTTTTATTTGTTGTCATGATCCATTAGTATTCAAGATTTGAAAGAGAGAATTAGACAACGTACTAACTTACCGCTGGGGCCAAGTATCGATACTCATGGGGAAACTTTCCTATCTCAAGAAGTGGTGGTTAATCTTTTACAAGAAACCAAACAAGCCTTTGAAAGATGTCATAGGGTAAGAGTAATTGTAAATTTATTTTATTTATATATAGTTGTGTATTTTAATTTTTGCCTTGTAATAAGATATAAATCTGCTATCTGGTTAGGTACAACTATTTTTTGTAATAGAGTTTTTGTTTTGAAGAACAGAATTATTTTTAAAGTTATTTAGAAGTATATTTTAATATAATTTTACGAGTTGAATATACCAATTTTTTTGTAAGATATTAAATCGATACATGAAAGGGAGGTTTCGAACTATCTTATAAAAATATAGAGCATTAGGGAGAGAAGGATGTTTTAAGAACCCAGGTATTAAAGGAAAAGAATGAAAAGTTGACTCTATTAAAACCAACAAACACACTTTGACAAAGTAAACAGATAAGTCACAGCCTGCAAGAAGTATCTATAGCTAGTATTACCAGCAGAAGATTATGTGAAACAAATAATAGTGGCACGTAATTGTATAGCACATACCATGTTCAGAGCACTTTAGGTATACATTACTCATTTAATCATTGTAACAACCTTGTGAGGTTTTTATTCCATTTTACAGATGAAGAAACTGAGATATGTACCTCTTAAGCAGTGGAAATGAGAGTTGAGAGCATCTTAATTTTTTATTTGTATCGATGTGTATATGGTTTATATATTTTATATTGACAGACGGTAAATCAGTATAAATTACACACATAAATCAATAGGAAACAAAGGCTACACATAAACAAATAGAGAAAATGCAAGTTACCAATAAGATTTTCACTCTCACTAATAGGAAAATGAAACGTAAAATAGGGAAAATAGTATCTCATTCAGTCTGCAAAAATTAAGTCTGATGATATCAAGTGTTGGTAAGGATGGGGAGCAATAGATATTTTCATGCACTGCCATTGGAATAGAAATTGTATCTTTACTTTGGATAGTAACTTGAGAATTCCTTAGAGAAACTAATAGGTATATGTGCCACATTGTTTATAATGGTAAAAAATTAGAAGCAAATTAAGTGTGCCTCAAAAAGAGAATTGATAAACTGACATTGTTGATACACTAGAAAACTATATAACAATTTAAATGACTAGAGTTACGTGTATCAACATTAGCAAATCTCAGAAATACAATGTTGAATACAAGATGGGGAAAAGATATATTCAGTATAATACCTCTATATAAATTTTTAAAAAGTAAAACTATACCTTATATCGTTTAGGGATGTGGACAAGCATAGGCATGATAAATTCAGGATAGTGGTTGCCATGAAGGAGGAGTACCTAAGGGACTGTATCCATATTTATAATGTAGGACCCCCTCACCCCCCAGATCTGAAGTACATTTGGAAAAATGTTAAGATATGACACATCTGGGGGTTATGGATATATTTGGTAAATTACTGTGTCTAGTTTTCTGAATGCTGGAAATAGGTTAAAATATTTCTAAAGATCATCGAACTTGAAACTGTCAACATTATATTGTTTGAGTCACAGTAACTAGCTCTAAATCATGACCTTTGTCTGGAAACTTACAAGATAGAAATTTAGTTCAATTCAGTGCATTCTGATCCAGCAACATTATGTGTTTACTTTGTACCAGCTGCCATGTTAGACATTGAGGATATAAATGAAAGACATATACCTTACTTTTGAATAGTGTGGAGAAAGGAGGTAGCATATAAAGAATCAGTGCAAAGTAGGTATATCGTGCTGGGACCAAAGAAGATGCAACCAGCTCTGCCTGGTGAAGGAATTGAAGAAGAGTATTTTTTATAAAAGATTACAAGAAGGGAACTTTTGAGGCCTGAGTTTTGAAAGCTACATAGGATATCTACAAGAAGGTAATTCTTGCAGAGAGAATACTACATATAAAAAGACATACATAGGGCTGTCTGGGTGGCTCAGTCAGTTAAGCGTCCAACTTTGGCTCAGGTCATGATCTCACAGTTGATGGCTTCAAGCCCCTTGTTGGGCTCTGTGCTCCAGCTTGGAGCCTGGAGCCTGGAGCCTGCTTTGGATTCTGTGTCTCCCTATCTCTCTGCCCCCCCTCCGCTTGCACTCTCTCTCTCTCTCTCTCTCTTTTTCTCTGTCTCTCAAAAATAAATAAAAATGTTAAATAAAAAAAAAATAAATCCTTGGTGGATGTCAAATGGCTTTCCTCCTGTAAAAAAAAAAAAAAAAAAAAAGACATACACAAAGATTGGCTGTGCAGCATAAAATGCTTGAAATAAAAATGTACATTGGAGAGTAATAAAAAAGGAAGTTGAAAATGTAGACAGAAACTTTTTGTGTACTCTGCTTAGAAATTTAGACTTGACCTTGTAGTTGATGGAAGCTTTAAAGGATATAAAAAGGACAGTGTGTAACTTTTGCACTGTTGATGGGAATGCAAGCTGGTGCAGCCACTCTGGAGAATGGTATGGAGGTTCCTCAAAAACTTAAAAATAGAGCTACCCTCTAGCCCAGCAGTTGTACTACTGGGTATTTATCCAAAGGATACAAAAATGCCCAGTGTTTATAGCAGCACTATCAACAATAGCCAAATTATGAAAAGAGCCCATTTATCTATCCATCGACTGATGAGTGGATAAAGAAGATGAGTGGATATACAGTGGAATACTACTAGGCAATCAAAACAATGACATCTTGGCATTTGCAACAGCATGGATGGAACTGGAGAGTATTATGCTAAGCAAAATAAGTCAGTCAAAGACAAATATATGATTTCACTCATACGTGGAATTTAAGAAACAACAGATGAACCTAGGGGAAAGGATGGAAAAATAAAAGTAGAGACCATAAGAAACTCTTAAAGAGAACAAACGGAGGATTGCTGGGGCTGTGTTGAGTGGGGGAGGGTGGGCTAAGTGGGTGATGGGCATTAAGGAGGGCACTTGTTGGGATGAGCACTGGGTGTTACATGTAAGTAAGGAATCATTAAATTCTACTCCTGAAACCATTGTTACACTCTATGTTAACTTGGATTTAAACAAAATTAAAATATTAAAATTAAAAAGGGCAGTGTAATTGGTCCTTTTTTTCCTTTTTTAAAAAATAACTTCCAGATATCTTTGACATTCAGTAAACTGCATGTATTTAAACCACATGATTTGATAACTTTGATAAGTTATATCTACATTTCTGAAGCTATAACTTCAATCAAGATAACAGATCCAGTACCCCAAAAAGTTTCCTTTGTCCTTTTATAATCTCCCTTTCCTCTCCCTCCACTTCTGTTCTCATTTGCATGAGACTGAACAGCTTTATGTCACTGTAGATTCATTTTCAAAAAGAAGTTGACATTTGAGGACTGAGTTTTGAAAGCCAAATAGGATGTCTTCGAGAGGTTGATTAATTTTCTAGAATTTTTTTTATAAATGGTATACAGGATATTATAATATAGTATTTTATAAATGGTATATAGAATATATGTACATGTGTTTCTGGCTTTTTCAGCACGATTCTTTAAGAATTCATCCATGTTGTGTATATTATTTACTGTGTTCCTTTTTATTGCTGAGTAGTATGTCTTTGCATGAATATACCACAGTTTATGTATTTACCTATTGATAGACATTCAGATTGATTTCATTGTTTGACTATTAATGAATGAAGTTGCTGTGAACATTCATGCATATGTCTTTATGCAGACATAAGCTTTCATTTCTCTTGGATATAGACTTAGTAGTAATACAGGTGAGTCATGTATTTCTTTTAAAGAAACTGCCATACTGTTTTCCAAGGTGGTGGTTTCATTTGACATTCCCACCAGCAATATGTGAAAGTTTCATTTGCTTCCCCATGACCTCCAACATTTGGTATGATCAGTCTTTTTAATTTTAGACAATCTAATGGTGGATAGTGATATCTCATTATGATTTCAGTTTGCATTTTCCTAACGACTAATGATGTTGACTGTCTTCATGTGTTTATTTGCTATTCGTATATATTTGAGGTATTTTTTGTACATTTTAAAAATTGAGTTCTCTTATTTTTTGAGAGTTCTGTGTTCTGGTTACATTTCATTTATCAGATATGTGATTTACAAATGTTTTCAGTCTGTGGCTTGTCTTTTTAATCTCTTAACAGTAGTGTTTCATTTGATGAAATATGGATGATGACAAGTTCTTAATATTGGTGAAATCCAACACTTTTCTGTTATGGATGGTATCAGAATTTTTGGTATCATATATAAGAAATCTTGGGCTAACCCAAGGACACAAAGACTTCCTATTATGTTTTCTTCTAATAGTTTAATAGTTTAAGATTTTGCATTTAGGTCTTTAATCAGTTTTGAGTTAACTTATGCATGTCATGTGATGCATGGATCAGAGGTGGTTTTTTTTTGTTTTGGGTTTTTTTGTTGTTGTTGTTGTTGTTGTTTGCATTTAGTATCCAGCTGTTTAAACATTATTTATTGAAAAGCTATCTTTTCTCCACCAAATGCTTGGGAACCTTTGTCAGAAACCATTTGAGAGTTTATATGTTGATCTATTTCTGGACTCTGTTCCATTGACCTACTTGTCTTTGTGCTAAGACTACACTGTCTTGATCACTATAAGTCTTGAGTCAGGTAGTATAAGTCCTCTAATATTTTCATATGCCTTATAATCAGTTTGTCAGTCTCAGGGGAAAAAAGTTTGAAATTTTGATTTTGATTGCATTGGATCTGTAGTTCTGTTTGTGGACAATTAACATCTTAACAATATTGAGTTTTTGGTCTATGAACATCGTATATCTCTCCATTTTTTTAGATCTTCTTTAATTTTCCTTAGCAATGTTTTCTAATTCTTAGCACACAAGGTTTATCCCTGAGTGTTTAGGATTTTTTGTGCTATTTTAATGTAATGTCAGTAGTATTTTTTTAATTTGTATTTTTGATACTCTGTGTTAGTGTATAGAAAAACAGTTGATTTTTATATGGTGATTTTATACCTGCAACCTAACTAAACTCACTTATTAGTTCTAATAGTTTTTTTTTTTTCTGTAGATTCCACAGGATTTTCTGAATAGACAATCATGTTGTCTGCCAATAAAGTCAGTTTTACTTACTCAAGTATAAAAACCTGTTATTTTGTTCTCTTGCCTCATTGCATTGGTCAGAACCTCCAGTTCAGTGTTAAATAGAAGCAGTTTGAGTAAACCCTGTGTGCTATTCTTAACCTTAAGAATAAAGCATTCAGGGGGCACCTGGGTGGCTCAGTCGGTGAAGCATCCAACTTCGGCTCAAGTCATGAGCTCATGTTTCATGAGTTCGAGCCCCACGTCGGGCTCTGTGCTGCCTGCTCAGAGCCTGGAGCCTGCTTCGGATTCTGTGTCTCCTTCTGTCTATGCCCCTACTCACTCTCTCTCTCTCTCTCTCTCTCTCTGTGTGTCTCTGTGTCTCTCTCTCTCACTCAAAAATAAACACACACACACAAAAAAAGAATAAAGCATTCACTGTTTCACCATTAAGTATGATACTAATTGTAGGTTTTTCACAGATGCTCTTAATCAGATTGACAAAATTCTTTAATTTCTAGTTTTCTAAGTAATTTTATAAGATTAGGTGTTGTATTTTGTCAAATGCTTTCTTTTTATTTTGTTAATGTGCTGAATTACATTGATTTCCAAAAGTTAACCTTGCCTTTCTTGGATAAACCCCAATTGTTCACCATGTGTTATCCCATGTATATTTTGTTGGATTAGGTTTGCTGAACTTTTGTCAAGAATTTTTGTGTTTGTGTTCATGAGGGATATTGACTTAATACATATACTTTTTTCTCATAATGTCTTTGTCTAGTTTTGGTTGTCAGGGTATACTGGCCTTGTAGAATGAGTTGGAAAATAATCCTTCCTCTTCAGTTTCCTGGAAGAGTTTGTATAAAATTGGTATTATTTTTTCCTTAAATGTTTGGGAGAATTTACCAGGGAAGTCATTTGGGTCTGCGGTTTTCTTTGTGAGGGTTTTTTTTAACTACAAATTCAACTTCTTGAATAGACTTAGAAATAGGTTATCTATTTCTTTTTAATTGAACTTTGGTAGTGTCTTTTAAGGATTTGTATATTTTACATAAATTGTTGAGTTTATTGGGATTAAGTTGTTCATGATAGTTCCTTATTGTCCTTTTAATATCTGTAGAATATATAGTGATGTCACCTTTTCATTCTTGATATTGGTAATTTGTATCTTTTTTTCCTGATCAGTCTAGCTAGAGGTTTATCAGTTTTATTGATTTTCCCAGAGAATCAGCTTTTGGTATCTTTGATTTTTCTCTGTTCTTTTGTGTTTCGTCAATTTCCACTCTTTATTCTTTTTTTGGTACCTACTTGGGTTTCATTTGCCCTTCTTTGTTTAGTTTTTTAAGGTGGAAACTGAGGTCATTGATTTGAGACCTTTCTAGCTTATAGCTAGTTAAGGGCATCTGTTGAGCATCAGTGAGCAAAGAAGAGAGGTGAAGGTTGTGGTTAGAGTGACTAGTGAAGAATAAACTTTGGGGGGTGGTATTAAGAAGACCAGGAAGGGAATCGAGTAATATCAAATCAGTATTTATAATAGATCTTTTAAAGTGGGCTATGTATTTCAACTCCCCCCTCTTTATATCAGATGATAATCATTACTCTGAGAAAGGTACATGAATGGAGACTACAAAGAGGCAACAATCAATTGATAAACAATACAGGAAGCAGTTATAAGAAGTTGAGAGGTAATTTTCTAACTTTTTAAATAGAGATTTCATTTTCTCACTGTGACGTTAATAATTCTTTTACTGAGTAATCATCAGCAACATCAACAGCAAAATGAACACTTGTGAGTTTACTGTGTGCCAAACACTGTGCTAAAAATACTCTATGTGCATTTTCGTATTTTATTCTCACCTCTGGACTAGGATATAAGTACTGCTAATAGTATTCCCACCTTACAGATGAGAAAGTGAGGCCTTGTGGGGTTAAATAACATCTTAAGGGGTTACTCAACCAGGGAGTGATGAAGCTGGGATTTGAGCCTGTCATAGTTTAGTGCATCGGCTACTGATTTCCCCATCTCCTCCCCCAGTAGAATAAAGAATCCTTCTTATTTTGAGTTTTGCTAGAATAGCTTTTGTTAAAGTTAGTGGCTCTGGAACTTCTTTCACCACAACCTACAATAAGAAATGGATTTTACAGGGGCACCTGGGTGGCTCAGTCAGTTAAAGCATCTGACTTTGGCTTAGGTCATGATCTTGCAGTTCATGAGTTTGAGCTCCACATTGGACTCTCTGCTATCAGCATGGATCCTGCTTCGAATCCTCTGTCCCCCTGTCCCCCTGATCCTTCCCCACTCACTCTGTCTCTCTCAAAAATAAATAAACATTAAAAAAAAAAAAAAAAGGAAATGGATTTTACATGGCAGCCCAGGGGACATTTGTTATATGTATGTTTGTGTATGTGTGATGTTTTGCGTGTATGTGCATCTCATTAAACTATATTTGGTTTTAATATGTACATTATACTTCATTTTCTATTGATTCTCTCTTCTCTCCTCTCTTTCTTGTCACAATCCACTAATGGATTGCAATCCAGGTGAGAAAAACACTGATCTAGTCTAAGCCAGGAGACTTGTAGACAAATAGGGAGCATTGTAACTATATGTCTATGTATGTGAGAGAGGCATTGGGGGTGGGAATGGGAGTATAAGTTATTTTGATATCTGAACACTGGCTACATCTTAGACAAAATTGATTGCTAAAAAAAAAGTTGCTTTTTTTTTTTAAGATAGACTTGAGGAGTAATTTGTTTGGTTTTTCTTTTTAAAGCTTTCTGATCCTTCTGATTTACCAAGGAATGCCTTTAGAATTTTTACCATTCTTGTGGAATTTTTATGTATTGAGCATATCGATTATGCTTTGGAAACAGGACTTGCTGGTAAGTATATTTATTTGTCTTATAATTTGCATTAAATTTCTTTAATCATGCTTAGTTAACTGTATGCATAATAATGTTTTATATATATTCAACTTTATACATCGAATTCAGTTCAATGCAATGAATAATGCTTTTTGAGCTTCTTTAATGCAAGGGTTTTCCAGGTGCTGAAAGTTACACAAAGACACAGTTGTCTCATATTTCTTACATCAAGCAGGGCAGGGCAAGCTACATAAGTTACTGCAGCGTATGGGCAGACTGTAGTACAATGCTATAAGTTATAAAATGTCAAGGGAGCAGAAATAAGGATGACAGCAATTCTTGTTGAGGCAATTGAGTAATATAAGGTGTAGAAAGAAAAATACTCCAAAATAAGCCTGGAAAGGAATGAATTCATATTAAAATTTTTTCTTTTGCTTTTGGTCTTTTGGGTTTACTGGTATTCATAGGGTAATAATGACTTCTTCCCTAAATCCCAGTCCCATTAATCCAGTTGCCTCTGAACTTTCCACCTATCTATTGTGCATCTCAGATATAACATATGCCTAATGAAGCTCTTTATCTTCCATCTAAATATGTTTGACTCCCATTTTTCTCCATGTGTTTGAAAGGTATTACTATTTATGGGTTGCTCAGGCCCCAAACATAGGAGTTGCCATAATTTTTCCTTTTCATGAATGCTGATAGCCAGTCTATCAGCAAATCCCATTAGTATACTTGCAGACATAACTCAAATTCATCTACTTTTCTCAAGGTCTACTGATGCCACTCTAATTTAAATACCATCATCTCGGGGCACCTGGGTGGCTCAGTTAAGCGTCTGACTTCGGCTCAGGTCATGATTTCATGGTTTGTGAGTTCGAGTCCCGCATCAGGCTCTGTGCTGACAGCTCTGAGTCTGGAGCCTGCTTTAGATTCATGTCTCCCTCTCTCTGTGCCCCTCCCTAGCTCGCTCGCTCTCTCTCTCAAAAATAAATAAAACATTTAAAATACATACATACATACATACATACATACATACATACCATCATCTCTGTCTACTCCTAACTGGCCTTTCTGTGTACATTCTCACTTCTGCACAGTACTGACTCCACATAACAGTCAGTTTGATTATTATTTCTTTGTTTAAGACCCGTTAGTAACTTCCTGTTACTTTTAGGGGGAAAATAATAACAGACTTCACAAAAGCATGGCTTTTGATCTGTCCTCCTCTTCTGTATTCATCCACATCTCCTATTGCACTTCCTCTCACTATCTCAGCCGCTCTGGCCTTCATTCTTTTTTCTCACTCAGGCTTGTTGCGCTTGGTGTTTCCCTGTCCCTCAAATCCTTTTCCTTCAGCTCTTCAATGCCTGGCTTTTCAACCTCTGATCTCAACTAAGAGGTCACCTTCTCAAAGAGTCCTTTGCTGATCACACTAGCCAATGTAGCCCACCTCTCCCAGTCCAGTAACTCATTATTTCGTCACTGAATTAATGTTTTTCATAGCACTTCTCGCAATGAAATTTTCATCTGTTAACATCTGCCTCCGCTAACCAGAATTCATTAATTCAACACATACCTTTTAAGTGCCTACTCCTGCACTCATGGAGCTTTCAATCTCAGGGAAAGGATAGACAAATGACTAGAAAGTGCAATGTAAAATTGAGTAAGAGTTAATGAGAAGTGTTGAGAAATTGGGATGGGAAATTCAGGAACAGAGGGCTTTTTTTTTTTTTTTTTTTTTTTTTGAGGAAGGATGGTCAGAGACTGCCTGTCTGAGGAGACATGATCCAGAGAGCTGAATGAAGTGAAGGAGTGAATTGAGAATTTGGAGACAGTATTTTAAGAGAACAGCATGTAAGCTCTTGTGGCTAGGAATCTTAATCTTTCTTATTCACCATTATTGTCTGGCACCTAGAAAGCACATAGTAGATGCTCAAAAATGTTTATTGACTGTATGTCACATCATTTCATAAAGTTTTTAACATTGAAGCATACTCACCCATAATTCAGTAACCTTGTGGTTTATTCTTACCCATTTTTTTATTTGCTCTCATGATGTAGATAAACATTTGTAGCCTGCTTTTTTTTAACTTAAGTACAGCAGACTCTTTTTTTTTTTTTTAAGTTTATTCATTTTCTTAAATAATCTCTACACCCAACGTAGGGTTCAAACTCACGACCCCAAGATCTAGAGTCACATGCTTTGTTCCAACTGAGCCAGCCAGGTGCCCTAATTACAGCAGATCTTGACATCGAGTATTTAACATTTGCCATTTGCAAATGACTTAATGTGGCAATTTGTATTGGGTAATAATACCTCAAAGGTATGAAGATTAAAGAAGATAATGAAAAAAGATAACATGAATTTGAATCCATATGGTATGAAGGACCTGTTATTAAGCTCATATGGAAATCTAGCATCTTCATTTTAATAGTTGTATGTATTCACAATTTGGAAGGGCTTAGGGGTGAGAATGTTTCTTATATTCATAAACTTTCTTCCATGCAGCCATTTAGTTAGTATTTACTAAATGCTGTTTTTTCTAATGGTAGAATAAAATTCTGTCATGCATATATATAATAAAGTTAAATAAACTTAACTATCCCCTATTTCTAGATATCTTGAATCTTTTCAGTAATATAAATAATGCTGCAGTGAACGTTGTAGAGCTTAGAGTGTTTTCCTTATTTTGAATTATTTTCTTCGTATGAAATCCCAGAAGTGAAATTAGCAGTTCAGAGTGTGGTACCTGGGGCCCCTGGCTGGCTCAGTTGGTAGGGCATGTGACTCTTGATCTCTGAATTATGAGTTCAAGCCCACGTTGAGGGCAGAGTTTACTTACAAACACACACACACACAAAGTGTGTTACCAATTTCAAATTTTCTATACATATACAGTTTTGCAAAAGGGTTTTTTTTTTTTGCAGTAATTTATACTGTTATTGACCTTTATGATTGTACTAATTCTTTGCATAGTGTTGAATATTTTTTTAGAATAAAGGGATTTTTTTTTTTTTTTTAATTATGTAGAGGGAGCGCACGCATGAGTGAGGGAGAGGGGCAGAGGAAGAGAGAATCTTAAGCAGGCTGCATGCTCAGGACAGAGCCTGAGGCAGGTCTCAGTCCCATACTGCTGGTTCATGATGTGAGATGAAATCGAGAGTCAGACGCTCAACCACTGAGCCACCCAGGTGCCTCTGGATATTCTTTAAAAACCTTTAATTTAATGGTTGAAAACACACATAAATATTACCTTAATTTTTGTGTCTTCCATTAATAATAAGGATTGGTATTTTCTACATGTGTACTGACTTAATTTTCTTTCTAAGTTTGTGTTGGAGTCTTTAGTTTTCTTACTATTTGGTGATTTTATCGTATCTTCTTTTTTTTTTTTTTTTTTTTTTTTTTTGAGAAAGAGGGAGAGCGTGTGCAAGCATGTGCACAGGTGGGGGAAGGGCAAAGGGAGAGGAAGAGAAAGAATCGTAAGCAGGCTCCATGCAGCCAACGCAGGGCTCTGTCTCACAACCATGAGATCATGACCTTAGGCGAAATCAAGAGTCGGACACTTAACCAACTGAGCCACCCAGGCACCCCTTTTGTTTTCATTTTTAAAACTTTGAAAAAAAATCATCATCCCATAAAGAATTCTAGGTATTAAACTTTTATTTTCTCATGTATGAATATTTTCCTTAGCCCATTATGCTTCTTAGTTTTCGCTAGAAACATAGACATCTAAGGTTAGAATGTATCTTAGAGTTTATCTATTGCTCTTCTACAAAAAAGATGAATCTGAAATCTGGAGAGGTCAGGTCTCTTTTTTGGAGTCAGCATGTGGAGTCACCTGAATAGCATGCTGGAAAATCAAGAATTTTTTTGTAGACAGTGAGGAGACTTTGAATATTTTTGAAGAAATAATAGAGAGCAAGATGAGTGAAATGTGTAAATTTAAATATATTACTCTGGCAACAATATATTAACAGAAAAGATAAAGTGATTTGAACCCAGGAAAGTAACAAAAAAATTATTTTAACTGAGATAATGAGGCCTTGTTATAAGAAAAATGGTGGAAGTGGTTCATGGCTCATGTGAACCACTGGGCATGAGAGAGTAGGAAAGAAAAGATATAGACCAAGATGATTCATTTATTGATGTATTTTTTGTTTATCTCAGCAAGTAATGAAAACTGAGTAGATGGTGAAACTTCGTGTGTAAAAACTTTGGATTAATTTTATTATTAAGCTTAATTTTACTTTTCTGTCCACAAAAATCATTGCTGATTTATTAAAATAGCAGTTGCTTTTACTCATAATATCACATTCATTTTTTCAGTTAGCAAGATGAATTTCTTCAAGTGTGATTCTAATACATACATGCCTTCCAATTTTAGGAATTCCTTCTTCAGATTCTAGGAATGCAAATCTCTATTTTTTGGATGTTGTGCAACAGGCCAATACTATTTTTCATCTTTTTGACAAGCAGTTTAATGATCACCTTATGCCACTAATAAGGTTAGTCAAATTGATTTTTGTTGGTATGTCAGTGAATATTATAATGTTCTCTACATATAAAGACTTACAACAAAAATTTCATGAGATTAATAGGACAGATTTTAATATATGACATTAAGGTTTGGTTTATATTTTCCTATCAGTTTATGTGAACTTTTCAAGCATGTGAGGATTAAATAAGGTGGAGTATATGTGAACATGCCTTATAAAATTATATGTGTACTATTACAAGATGAACAATATATAAAAGATAATATTTTAAACATTTTATTGTAAACATGGATATGCCAAAAAGTTAGTCTAGAAACAGTCTTAAAGATAAGATCACTTGTAATCCCTAAATCACACTTTGAAAGGAAATGTACTAATTTAAGAACTGTAATGCCACATAGCAAAGAATCCACATAACTGTTAGAGTTGCATATTCCTTAATATTTTGTGTGTTTTTGACATTTAGGTGGCATTCAGAAGGCAAATATGATTGTCAAAATTATTTTTTAGTGTAGGAAAGCTAAATCAACTGGATTGGCTGTAGTCTCCAAACTTTAATTAGTATAATTGATTATATTCTTAAGATATCCAATGGATTTTTTGTTTTTTATTTTTTTATTTTTTACTGTTATTTAATTAAAAAGGAAACAAACAAAACAACAAAACAAGAAGAAAACAAAACAATCCCAAAATTTCAAAATCACATATATTTATATTCTTGAGGGATATCTTCTCTGAGATGAAAGTAATGAATCCAAAAAAAGAGAGGTTAGAGTGGGAGAGAGCCAAAGCATAAGAGACTCTTAAAAACTGAGAACAAACTGAGGGCTGATGGGGGGTGGGTGGGTGATGGGTATTGAAGAGGGCATCTTTTGGGATGAGCACTGGGTCTTGTATGGAAACCAATTTGACAATAAATTTCATATATTAAAAAAAAAAGTAATGAATCTAAATCTTCCTCTTCCTTCTCTTCTAAATGGTTAATTTTTCCTAGTGTGACTATTAGGCATAGTAATACTGCATAATTTCCTAGTTTGAATTGGGCACTGTAGTTACTACTTACGTGCTTCTTGGATTTGCAAGCAAATTAAAATAATATATATGTATGTTTGTGTATTTATAAATTTTTATAACAATATACATATGCATATGAAAAACTTTCAGAGTTATAAGGCTACTAACGTGATTTTTTTTTCCTTTTAAACATTGAATAGCTCTTCTCCTAAGTTATCTGAATGCCTTCAGAAGAAAAAAGAAATAATTGAACAAATGGAGATGAAATTGGATACTGGCATTGATAGGCAAGTTGTTAGTTTTATTTTTAGTTTTTTTTTTTAAGATTTTATGTTATTATTTTTTTAAATGTTTATTTTTGAGAGAGACCATGTGCGAGGTAGGGGAGGGGCAGAGAAAAGGGAGACCGGATTGGAAGCAGGCTCTGTGCTGACAGTAGAGAGTCTGATGCAGGGCTCGAATCATGAACCATGAGATCATGACCTGAGCTGAAGTCAGATGCTTAACCAACTAAGCTACCCAGGTGCCCCTAAAGATTTTATTTTAAAATCCACACCGCCGTGTGGGCTTTGGACTCTCAGTCCTCCAAAAGCCACATGCTCCACCCACTGAGCCAGCCAGGCACCCCCCGCTTGCCTCTTATATTTTTTAAATTGTAAAAACACTAGGGGCGCCTGGGTGGCTCATTGGTTAAGTGTCCGACTTCGGCTCAGGTCATGAGCTCACGGTTCGAAAGTTCGAGCCCCACATCGGGCTCCGTGCTGACAGCTCGGAGCCTGGAGCCTGCTTCCGATTCTGTGTCTCCTTCTCTCTCTACCCCTCCCCTGCCTCACACTCTGTCTCTCTCTCTCAAAAATAAATATTTTTTTAAAAATTTTAAAATTTTTGTAAAAACACTATTATAAATGCAGCATGAAAATGGTTTTTAGTATGTTTAGATTCTTTTAAACTAGATTCAGTTGAAAACTATTCTTGGAAGCCACCGTTTTCTCCTCCTCCTCCTTTCTCCTACTCTTTCAGAACTCCTTAAAAATGGTATGTAACATAGAGGATTTTATTTTCATTTAGAATTTTCAGGGTTATGTCTGAAATGTTTTAAATAAATATGCTAATTTTCTGTAAGTAAATTTCATTAAGTGAATGCAAACTCTGTGTTCAAAAATTTTTGTAACCGTTTTTGTAGTTAATTATCTGTTTACGGTATAGAGCAGTGGGTCTCTTTTCTTGAGATGATGTGGTGGTCTTATACTTACTAATGATGATGACAGTTACCATTTATCAGGCTTTTGCTGTGTGCCAGGCACAGTGTTAAGGACCTTCACTTGTGTTATTTATTAGGTAGAAAATACTATTTCTGTTTTACAAATGAGGAAATGGAGGCTTAAAGAAATAAAGTATTTGCTCAAGATTGCACAGTTAGTAGTGGTAGAGCTAGGATTCAAATGCTAAAGCCCTTGCTACTAGGTTTGGGCATATCTTCTTTATATATTGTAATTCTGTTCCTTTCTCTTTATTCAACAAAGCATATTTGAGTGCAAGTTAGTTAACAGTGCTGTTACAAGGATAGCCTGGAATTCACTCTAATTTGTGAAAAAGTAAATAATTTTTACTTTATTAGTAGTATCAAATTTGCAGGTCATCTCCCAATTACCTTTTCACTAAGATCAATATACCGTAGAGTATATGATAATGAGGGAAAGAAAAATAAAGTTAAAGAATAAAACTGGGAAAAGGGCATGTTATAGAATTAATTACTGAGCTTAATTTACTGATTATATGCTTAGAATAATCCTAAAAACTGGCCTCTACCTTTTGCTTTCAGTCAGGACAACAGGAGATTATACATACACAGTATTTCACGTAATGTAATATGTTTATATACATTATAATCATCCCTTCAAGAAGTGTGTATTTTCCTAACCTAAATCCCTCATATTAACTTAATTTGTTTCTTCTTGGTTTGCCTCAGAATACCTAAAAATCATATTTGGGACGTGGGGAGGTTGGATACATTAAGCTTTCAGAGGTACAGGAAAGATGTATTTGTTAGGCATCTTCTTAATATCTTTCTATATAAGCTTTAGTCTTGGGCGCCTGGGTGGCTTAGTCAGTTGAGCGTCTGACTTCAGCTCAGGTATGATCTCACGGTTTGTGAGTTCGGGCCCCGCATCGGGCTCTGGCTGACAAACTCAGAGCCTGGAGCCTGCTTTGGATTCTGTCTCCTTCTCTCTCTGCCCCTCCCCACTTGTGCTCTGTCTCTCAAAAATAAATAAATATTAAAAAAAATTTTTAAGCTTTGGTCTCAAAGTCTTTGTACTAGTTGACCAATTGAAAGCACAGTGATCTGTAGTGGTCTCATGAATGTGAACTTCTAATTTTTTTTAACCCATTTTCCATGGATAATGGGTAAAAGAGGGAAGCAGAGCATCCACCTGATCCCTTCTGGTATTTTCAGACCAGTGTCCACCTGTGGGTATTAGGTCAGAACCTCTTTGCCTTTGAAGCTCACATCATCTTTTCTTATTGCTGTTGTCTCTCAGTCATTTATGTTAGTCCCCTGTATTTATTGAGAATTTGGGCAACAGGCTCACAGTTTTTCTTTTAACCTTAGTGTAGGTTATTTCCACTTCCTTGTGTCTGACCCATTCATTTTCTTGATCATCTTCACTTTAGCTACCTACTCTCATATCCTGCTAGACCTTGTTATCATTGGTAACAAAAACCTCAAACTTGAATATCCCACTCATTGCTCGTAACCTCTTGTTCTTCCAACTCCACAACCTGCTTTCTGACCTCAGCAGGAGCTCTAGCCCTTAATTTATTAATCGTTTGCCAATTACCCTTTTCCTAGCTTTACTTTATTTTTATGCTTAGGTTGCTTGACCCAGCTCTTGAATTAGTCCCTTCTAATTCCCCTAAAATATATTTCCATTAACTATAACTATCTTACAGATCCTAAGTTTTGGATCAGTGCAGTCTCTTTTATTACCATAACTGGGTGACTGATTGCTGTTGGAGAATATCACATAACTCAAATGTTATTGGTACCACTACAAACCCATGCTCTCTTTTCTCAACTGGGTCTTTAGTACCACTTGTTCAGCCTACTGCTTGTCCTTAGAGTATAAACTCATATGCTTCTCACGTCTTCTTCCAAATGTTGGCCATTCGTCTTAAACCCTCTATCTTCCCCTCTTGCTAACCATTCTCTGTATATAATTGTTAAGGAAATAAATTAGTGACAGATTTCTAAGATCTTTAATATTACCTTAAATAAAGTATTGGGCAAGAGCAGGAATCTAAATAAAACCAGAGTTCATTGATAGCAAGACCTAGAATTTATTTTTTCTAAAATCTGAAGTCTACCAACAGTAAATAATTTTACAGAGCTATGAAATTAAATAATTTCAATTTAGTATAAATAATATAAAGTGAATATAAAATAAAGGGATCAAGGGGCTCCTGGATGGCTCAGTTGGTTAAGTGTCTGACTTCGGCTCAGGTCATGAGCTCACAGTTCTTGAGTTCGAGTCCCACGTCAAGCTCTGTGCTGACAGCTCAGAGCCCGGAGCCTGCTTCAGATTCTGTGTCTCCCTCTCTCTCTGCCCCTCTCCAGCTCACACTGTCTCTTTCTCTCTCTCTCTCAAAAATAAACAAACATTTTTTAAAAATTTTTAAATAAAGGGATCAAATATATGGTGTTCTCAATTCTCTAGGACGTTAAATTGTATGATTGGACAGATGAAGCATATCTTGGCTGCAGAACAAAAGAAAACAGATTTTAAGCCAGAAGATGAAAACAATGTTTTGATTCAATATACTAATGTGAGTAAAATGATTCAATATACTAGTAAGAATATCTGCTTTGCTTAATAATTTCATTAACATTTTCATTGGTGCATCTTACTGTGCTCTAAGTTATTTTCTTTTATACTTAGAAATCAGTGAGACACTATATGTATTTTCTCCTCATCTAAGTTGATATCCATTTCTATGTAATAAGTGTAGAAAAAATTTTACAGGCCTGTGTTAAAGTCTGTGCTTACGTGAGAAAGCAAGTGGAAAAGATTAAAAATTCCATGGATGGGAAGAATGTGGATACAGTTTTGATGGAACTTGGCGTACGTTTTCATCGACTTATTTATGAGCATCTTCAACAATATTCCTACAGTTGTATGGGTGGCATGTTAGCAATTTGTGATGTAGCTGAATATAGGAAGTGTGCCAAAGACTTCAAGGTACGTATTCACAAATCTGAAGCTTGTAAGTAGGCTCAGGAACATAAGTCAGACCGTTAAGAATGCATGCTGACTTACTGTCATTACTGAAAAGTTTACAACTTGTTGATATTGTAGCGAGACAGATCTAACATTTTCTAACTGGAAAAGTGTTGTTCCAATCATATTTTCAGTATTAACACATTTTTGCTTTGTGCTTTATTTTAGACAAGGCCATATTTCAGTTCCACAATTCAAATGACATTGTTGACTTTCATAACTAAAGCTGTATATATCACACATCAGGAAAATATGTTCTTTCTTCATGTACATCTCTCTGAAATCAGTTTTCCTTAAGGTTTAAATTATTTAAGAAAAGTGCTAAATTAATGATAACTAATTCTAATCCACAGAAGTATAAATGATTGTTAACTATTGAAGAAAACTGGCATACTATATATCTTTTCAAAAAGATTATACCACGTTTTTGTAATGTCTGAAATATTTGAGTTTTAATACTTTCTGAAGCTTTAAAATTTTTTTAATATATTGAACCTCTCCCACATTAGTAACTCCTGAATAACAGTAAATAAGTGAGAAGGATTAAAAACTAATTGTAAAACTAGAAATTGTTTTGTTTCAATGCTGGTTTTTTTTTTTTTCCTTAATTCAGATCCCACTGGTATTACAGCTTTTTGATACTCTGCATGCACTTTGCAATCTTCTGGTAGTCGCCCCAGATAATTTAAAGCAAGTCTGCTCAGGAGAACAACTTGCTAATCTGGACAAAAACATTCTTCACTCCTTCGTACAACTTCGTGCTGACTATAGATCTGCCCGCCTTGCTCGACATTTCAGCTGAGGTTGAATTTACAAGGGAAACATGTTGTACTTCAGCAGGTCTTGGACAGAAAGCACAGGAGATTTCTTATGACACAGCCAACATTTTATGGAAAAATGACTGTTTGGAAAAACAGCAGCCATACTTACCCTTGAGATTTTATTTGAAATTTGGACACTACCCAGCCATATTTTGCTTTTTTCCCCTTAAGTTAAATTTTAATTCCATTCTTGAACTTAACAAATTTCAAATTCTAAATTTCAAATTATGTGAAACTACGTGTCACTCTTTTCATCCTGGAAAATGCTGGTGTCAGAAGACAAATGAGATGTTATCACTGTTCCAGTTCATGTTCTTTGACATATTCCATTGGGAAGTTTCACCATCCTATTTTTCATTGATGGTAAAATACAGCAAAACTGCATTTATTATTTACCAATTTTTAAAGACCTTTTCAGCACTTGGTAATTGTTAACCAATTGTTATTTTAGGTTTTCTTAGAGAACTTTTGCCTCTTTCAAAAGGTTAACAACTGAGCATAATTTCTGTAGTTGGTTAATTGGATTTTTCCCTGAGGTACAACAATAGTATTCCAAGAAAAATGTTATAAACTGAACTAATATGATGAAATGTTTTATGTAGATATTAGGAGTGGATCAGAATACATCTGCTTTCTGGGTAAAAAAACTTAAAGTTTACTATTTCTTATTTCATAAACAGATTTTAAGCCAATGCTAGCAAGAAATTAATAAGTCTACCTTATTTTATATTTCACTTAAGGTAAGGTGGAGGACCTTAACTGAAGGACCATATTTATTCATTATTTTAATATTATAAGGGAAGTAAAGTTGAGGTATAGTCTAAATGGTGAATATGAGAAATATTGACAGTGTTTAGCAACAATGCAGCCCTTTAAGATTACTTTCTTAATACTAAACTGGAATAAGATGGGATGGCTGAACATTGATAATCTATTTTAAGGGGAATCAGTAATTGATAGATAGCATTATATATTCTAAGTCTGGAGACAAGCTTTGTGAAGACTGATTGCTTTTCAGATCTATAGTTTCTGTCATCTTTTTCAAGGCATTTCTGAAGCAATTCTTGAATGGAGTTAACTGAATTGGCTTCATATGGTGACATAATAAATCACTTATAAAATTTTAAACGTCAAGTGGAAATTTAGCAAGGCTATTTACTCTACAATCTCTCTAAACTTGCTCTGCAAGAATTCATTCTTATCTGTGTGTAGTATTTCAGTTCCCTTTGTGTTGTTCGCAATCTTCTAAGAACAGATAAACTTTAATGTTCAGCTCATTCTTGGCATTTTTTTCCTTTAATGTAGGCTTTTTGGCCTAATTTTGGCAAACTACTTTTCTTTTAAGACTATGTTTCTGAATAGTCATCAATCTTACCAAAACTTCCAGATCCAGCACTACCTACTGTTTAAGTTACTATTGACTGAATTTTCTTAATTTTCTGTTTAGCCCAGTGTTATCAAGGTAAGCAAAAGAAACAAAGTATGCCAACTTTTATCAAAGCATTTTAGAAAATTATGGCAGCTTTAGAAAGCTGTCTAGTTTTCTATTCCCTAGCCAAGGGGAGAGCCAGAACAGATTTTGGATACTAGAGAAAGTCATATGCTTGTACTATTGCCATTTTAGAAAGCTCTGATGTGAATTCAAATTATACCTCTGTTACTTAAAGCCAACAATTTTAAAGCAGTAGTTTTACTGGCCATTTGAACTCTTTGTACAGTGTCAATTTGTTAAAAAAAAAAAAAAAAAAAAAAAAAAAACAAGAGAGAGAGAAAGAGAAAACAAAATCTTAAAACACAAGAGAACACTTTAAGACTTCCAAATCAGAGAAGTGCTTCAAATTATTTTGTTTGGATTAATTTTTTTAAATGTAAAACATAAACATGTTGCTTAAATATTTTGTTAATTATTATTTCCATGCTTGAATTTTGTGCAATATTTTCCATTATGTCCATTGACCAAGGCAGTGACAAAACTCATAAGTGAATACTTAATTTAGAAGTGTTAACATTAATGCTTAATAAACAAATTCCCTGCAATTGTTTTTTTATTTCACTCCATTTTTTACATCTTAAGGATATCCATACTTAATTTTCTAAATTATTGCTATTTAAGTTTTTAAGATGTTCCTTATTTTTTATAGGTCTTCTCACCTCCTTTTTTTTTTAGAAGAAAAATACTTTTTTTTTTCTAAGATTAGAAATTTAACTGATTATCTTTCTTTAAAAAATTTTGTTCTATAAAGCCCTGTGCATTCCTTGCATTCTTTTTATTCCAATTTTTAAAGCATTTTTTATATTTATGACCACTATAAAATTTTGCCCACAATTGATGACTCAAAAAAGATGATCAATAAGTAAGATGTTTTTCAAATGCACATGATAAAATTTTAAGTAGCAATAATGGAACTTTGTATATTAGTAACATTAGACAACATTTGATTAAAGAGAATCCTTAATAGTTTTCTGCATTTCTACAGGAGCTAACAGACAATATCTATGTAATTTTTTGAAGTGGAAAATATGCTCCAAAACACTGCAAATTATTTTTCTGAAACTTAAGTATATTATGTTAAAATACAGGACACAGGTTTTAGCCTCTTTAAGTTATGGTATTGAAAATGACAGTCGACCACAGTAGATGAATAGTCCTTATGAAGAATTATAAAATAACAGTTGAATGAATCTTTAGACAGATGACTCATTGACTATTTCAAGACAAGTATTAGCCTCATTTTGAGCATCTCCATGGTTGCAAGTACCTAGCACCTAACTTTTTTAAAAAAGAACTGCTAAATACATTAACTTATGATATATTTAGATGATTTTCTTTCCTCTTTCACTTTAAATTTTCACTATCTGAACATCAGCCTTCTGGCTTACAGTGAAATAATTTTATTATTAGATTGATTCAAAGTGGAGAATGTACTGCTTCCTTAAAATGCCTTTTTCTCATCTAAGATGGTGAATATTTACAGGTATCCAGATAAAGAGATTTTGGTTCCTGAAATGCCACAAAACCTTTTAAGGTGGTCATGTTTATAAGGTAGTGCCTAAAACATGCTTGAACAACTGTTATGTGAGAGTCAGCAAGGTTCACTCTGTGCATAATTTGTTATTAACTTAAAAAGCTCAAATCTGGGATTTAACTTTTTTTTTATCAATACAAAAGTAGGTTTCATATTACCCACATACTATTCATTGACTCAGAAGTGTGAGGTACTTTCTAGAAGTGTACTGAATTCTCCTGATTTCTATTGGAGAATTTGATATCAAAAGCACTTTAAGCTTTCATCCAGTTAATTTCAGTATACTCAATTCGGTAGTACTTCTCTCCGCTTGAGAAACTCGGTCCTGAAATACGTTATGTGCTTTGGAGGAAAAGACCAGTTTATATTGTTAGAGTAAATAATTCTACATAAAGTAAAACAACAATTTTTAAATATTGATGCATAATAAAGATAATTCTAGCTACATTTATTGGTTCAAATTCAGTGCACTATGCTAATCATTTGTACACATGATCTCATTTGATTCCAAAACAGCCTTAAGAGTTGGGTAGTATTATCTCCATTTGACAGATGAAACATCTAAGCCACAAAAAACATTAAGTAGACCTGCTAAAGGTCTGTAGGTGATAAAAGGCTCAGATTGAAACCTAAATCTTTCTCACTCACTCTTGATGTTCTGTGCACTATTCTCCCTATGTAACATTAAATAGGTCTTTTATTTTGATAGACTCATTAGTTTTCCTTAGTCTAATTTCCTTCTCATTCAATGTTTGTTTCCCACTGTAGTGTTTAGGCTATGAAGTTGATACACAGGATCAGTATTTCATTTACTGTTGGATTTTTTAATGTTCCCAATGTGTGGTCATACTTTTTAAATTTGGTTTTTAAAATTTTATAAGTGGTCATGAAATTTTAACTTAATATTAAGTTTGTACTTAATAGAAATCTTTCAAAAAGTTCTCTGTAGTAGTATTTTACACAATTACAGTACTATATCTGCTTAACTTTTACAGAAGAAAGAGTCCAAGTGTTTTATAACATAGGAGTAAATCACAACTCTACCTTGGAAAATATGGGCAAATCAGTATTTCTACCTTCAAACACAGACTATTTTAATGTCATACGTTTGCCAATTGTGTTAATTATTTAATGCATTTGGTAGTTTTTAAATGGCTAATGCTGGAGTGAAAATATAGGGGGAAACATGCATGTTTAATCTTTTAAGAGTTAAGACTCTTAACTTTTATTCTTACCACTGGTCAGTCCTTTCTCTTTCCAAATGTAGGGAGGAAACAACTCCTCAAGTGTATATGAGAGAGAAACCTGACATGTTAGAGTGTGAGAATTTTAATTGGTGATTTGGAGCAGTTAGGCTGATAACTCTGGGCTTTAACAAGATTGATATTTTTGAATATTTGGCCCTGTATACTTTAACACTAATATTTGGGTGATAACAGTAAACTTCAGTTCTTGAGATGAATATCACTTGTGGCGGGAGAGAAAAGTAATTAACCATACTTATTCATTTTTTGAGTGTTTTTAGATGGTTGCAGTCTGCCTCACCGTACAAAGCCAATTTAAATATGAATATATCACATCATACTCCAAACAGCAAACAACCTCAGAGGAAAGTCATTTATTCAGAAGGCATAGATTTGTGCTAGACAGCAGTGATGCATTACAAATATATAATTATTTGCACTAATATTTGAGCAGGTGGAATGGATTAGAACATGGTCAACATTATGCTGCTGATAACATGTATTTTTCTATATTAATATGTACTGTGCAACATTATTAAAATTGTCAATAATTCATTTTAGCCAGGTTACTAATATTTATATTACTATGTTGAAGAAACAGTATCCAACTGAGCCACTTTTAATTTAAAAGTCTGAAACTGGAATTAAGTTTACTTTGAAAAACCACTTAAATTTATAATCACTGGAAGGTCAGTAAAACATAGAATTATCAGTGACTGGTGACTTAATTGGAAGAAGTGTGGAAGGTTAAGAATAGGTGTAGGAATCTGGAATGAGTAAGTTAAGTTTCATTTATTTATAGCTCAGATGAATGACTTCCTTTTATTTTAACTATTAGCAATCTTAAATGAAGGAAAATGTCTTATCCCTTCCAGCGTATCTTCGTATTAATACTCTAAGTCTGCAGATTGGATGGAACCACCTCTGAGGAATTAATCTCAAATGGTGGATTTTCAAAATTTTTGGATTAAACTTTGAGAGGTAGGAAGCCTTCTTGGTGCCCCTGTAATCTTAAATAGGCAGGTACCTTTAAGTGAAACCATCCCTTTTTATCTGCCTATCATATTAATCTTTATACTGTGGGTAGATTTCGTTCCTTTGAACTGTAGTATTTTGTTGTGGCAGTTTTATCAAACCTGCAGCTTTTTGCTATAGAGAATAGTATCCACACAGAATCTAGACACTGCTGACCTAAGAGAACTGTGAAACTACCTCTAAGTATATTGTTTGCAAATGTTGTGTGCTATTTAGAGGATCACATGAGTTTATGTGAAAATACTTTAGAAGGAGTAATACTAAGTGCCTCTATATTAGGATTCTTCAGTAAAATGTATTTTCATTTTTTGCCACAAGGGGGAGAAGTTATTTTTATAGTAATACCTACATTTTTGTTTGATTTAAAAAAAAAATAGAACTCACATTGTTTTTCTCTACTGAACAGCACTTACGAACATTATCACCACCCTAATAGGAGTGAGTGAGTGTGTGTGTGTGTGTGTGTGTGTGTGTGTGTGTGTGTGTGTGTACGATTCTGAAAGTCGTGTGAAAAAAATTTCTGGGTCAATTAATGACAAAACTAAAACCGTTTTGAAGAACCTGTATGTGCACAGCAGACACAGGAATTGGACAAAGTTCATCATAATTAAAATTATGTTTTTTGGAGTTCTATATCTCATTGAATTACTTTATCAGCTCTTTAAGAATGATCTATTGATTAGTTCTCTGCATTCTGCTTTTTAAAGAAAAAATTTTGAAACAATCTCAAACTTACAGAAAGGTTGTAAATACTGTACAAATAAAATGTTTCTGCTTTGAGAGTAAGCTGCTGTCATGGTGCCCCATCACCCTCCAGTACTTTTACGTTTCCAAAAAGAAAGAATTCTTCCATATAACCACAATACAACCATCAAAATAAGGAAATTAGCGGAAATTAGCACTGGTGTATTACTTCCTCAGACCCTGCCCAATTTTCACTAATTGTCCCAGTGATGTTTTATAAAGATCCAGTTCAAAGTCACACGTTGTCTTAACGTTGCAGAGTCTCTCATTTCTTTGGCCCTGGAGCAGTTCCTCCGTCTTTCCTTGACTTTTGCTACCCTCGACTTCCATAGATTACAGGCCAATTATTTTGTAAAATGTCCCTAAATTTGGATTTATCTGTTTCCTTGTGATTAGATTCTAGTTGCATTTCTTTTGCAGGAATATTACTGAACCAATTCTGTCAGATAGTGCACAATTTCATTTTGCCCCATTTCTGATGATGTTCATTTTGATTTTGATCTCTTGCTTACCTATCATGCTTTTCCACTGTAAGGTTACTGGGTTTTTCTTTGTAAATATTTTTTGGGAAAATAGTTGAAGCTATGTATATATCCTGCACCTAATCAAATCTTCACTTTATTAATGTCAGTGTGAATTCATGGTTTTCTTTTTTCTTTTTTAAATGTTTTATTTATCTTTTGAGAGAGCATGAGCAGGGGAGGGGCAGAGAGGGAGGGAGGAACAGAGGATCCAAAGCAGGCTCTATGCTGACAGGCTGACAGCAGTGAGCCCTATGCGGAGCTCAAACTCCTGAACTGCAAGATCACGACCTGAGCCGAAGTCGGATGTCAACCATCTCAGCCATCCAGGCACACCCATGGTTGTCTAGTCAATAGGTTATAATCTGTTACTTATTTTGCATCTCAAATTGTCCTATGTTTGGGCACCGGGAGCCCTTTCACATTGGCTCCTATGCCCTTTTGATATGTTGCCATCATTTTTAAAGCACTTTCTTACTTTTAGCCACACAAGTTTTCCAAACTCTTCTTGTACTGCCTTTGCCCCAGCCTTAGAATCAGCTATTTCTCTACCATTTGGTGGGAATTGGTATTTAGAAGCCATGATTTTTGCGTGAGCTGTGCTTATCATGACTGAGGTGTCGTTACTGCTGCTTCTCAGGGGACAGTGCTATGGGGCTTTATGTGTGTATATACAGGCACATAATTAAGTTTTTTAAATTTACATACACATACACTCTCCTATGTTGACACCCTTCTCCACTTGAGCTCCAGCACCCCATATTGGGTTTCTCCTAGTCAGGAGGAAGCCTTCCTTACCCCATTCAGTTACCAGGGTTTTGGCTTTAGTATAAAGGGGAATGAAAAATGGTTACTACAGAAAGCATGGAAAGATTCTAAATAAAAATTACTCATAATTTCATCACTCAGAAACAATTATATTTTGGTGTGTTTTCTTTTACTGTAAGCAAATTAGTAAAGCCAAATCGAGAAAGGTTAAAGTGTTTATTCCAAAACATGGCACTTAACATTTTGAAGGAATTAAATTTGAAGTGCATGCATATGCATATGTTTTTCTGTATCTTTTGCTACTATGAGTAGTTGCTAATTACAGTACATCAGAGAAACTGCGAATGCAAATTTGACCATTGATGACTGAATACCAATAGGGTATTTTTACTAGTAAAATTCAGAGGGAAAATGATCATACAATTGTCCTCTCACAGGCCAAAATAAAAATACATTTAAGTAAGATAGACTTTATGTGAGAAAAGAACCGATATCTGGGATGAATTTAATAGATGTTATAATAAACTTAATGTGAAATGGGAGTCTACATGAACAAATTAGTCAACTCTCAGTTTCCTTGTTAGGTGTCTGTGATTACTAAAATTCTATAATTCTAAATATAGGAAGATGCAGGCATTCTATTAAGAGCTTATAGTGATGTCAGAAGTAGATTAGCTCAAGAAGTCACCTCTGAGCCCAACTGAGAATGAATGTATAAGAGCCAAATCCTCCCCTAATGCTACCAGCACGCAATGACCATATACCATTGTGATGAAGAGCTAAGGCTCTTGATCAGACAAATAGCAGGTATGCATCTTGGCTTTGTTGCTTATTAATTCTGTGACCTTGTTACAAATGTTGTGAAGTGGGGAGAAATATTTGTGATCATTTTTCACTCTCACCATTTTTATAAGCCTTTTAAAGGGGTTTCTAATCCGTTGGGGGATCACTTCATTCTTCATCGGATGAATTTTGAAATTCTGTTTTTTGCCAGGTACTGCATTAGAAGTTAAAGGGAATTAAAAAGATCCTGCCCTCAAGAATCTGGCCTAGTGTGAGAACGTATGCAACCAATCATACTTATTACATCTGTAATAAGTACTGTAATAGTAGCATGGGACCAGGTGCTGCAAGAGCTCAGAGGAGCTGGTGATTAAGTTTGTGGGCCGGTAGGGGGTGAGGTAGGTCATTAAAGCTACTAAAGTGACCATTTATTAAATACATACTAAGTCAAGCAGCTTGCTAATAAGTACATTTGTTATTTCAGTTAATTCTCACACTGCAAGAGTGTTATTATTCCTATTTTACAAAGGGAACTGAGAAGTTCAATAACTTGACCAAGGTTATATATCTAAAAAGTAATAGAGTCAGAATTCAAACTGTACCCACAAGCTCCCAGAACCAATGCCTTAACCACTTTATTTCCTCTAAAAACGTTTCGCAAAAGAAAGTTAACATTTCAATTGAACTTTAAAAGGCAAGGAACATTTTAGGAAATGGGGCAGGGGAAGGGGCATTCCAGGTAAAAGTGACTCATACTTGCAAGGGTTTAGCACAGGAGTCACTGGTATATTCACTGAATGGGAAGACTTACGTGAGTAGAGCTCAGGGTGTGTGGTCTGTCAAAAGGCAGGTAAAGTTGGAATACTTGGGTCAGGGTTAGCTTATTAAGAATCTTAAATGTTATGCTGATTGTCTAGCTGTATCAGGAAGATGACAAAATCGACCATTAATGATTAGGTGAATGACATGAACAGCTCTAAAAGGATGACAGGAATGCATGCAGTGGTTCAGAGGGGAGAAGAGAGCAGAAGCAAGGCTGCTGCATTAGTCTGGATGGGGAAAGCCTGAACAGCGTAGCATAGGAATGAAGAGGATGCGATGGATTCAGAAAACACTTGGAAGATTAAACTAATAGAACCTATTTATTGTTGCTTATTGGATGTGGAGGGCAAGGAAGAGAATCAAAGATGATTACAAGATTTTTAGCTTACATATCTTGGTGAATGCTAACATTGTTAATTTACACAATAATATATAATGTTGTATACATTAGCAAAATAGGTGTGGGGGAGTCCAAGCATGCCGGAAGAATATCTTCTTGCACCAGGAGAACTTGGTTAAGGTCATATAAAAAATTTAAAGTTTTCAATCTTCTGCATTTTTTCAGATATACTGGAAGTTGTGGCAGGGAAAAAAATCCATTGGCTTTGAAACATAGGAGAATGACTTTGAAATTTGAATAATATATTATTTGATGGTTGTATAGTTGTTGAGTTTGGTTTTTACTTTAGGCAAAACAAAACAAAACAAAAATATTTAGCATTTTAGTGTATAGATATATTGGGTAGAATTAAATGGAATGACACCTGTCCCCCATCCTCCCCACTGAAGGCAATCCTTTAGAAAGTTTAAATTGGGAAGTATGTAGATGACTTCCTATGGTTGGATCACTTACATGTTCAATAATGAATGTCATCTGACCTCAAAAGATAGGCCTACTATAGTAATCCCTTTGTAGATTGATTAAGACAGGTATATATAATAATTTTTCTCTTTTCTCATTTCTAAAATGATGTGTATATACTATAAGTACTCCAAACATGACAGAAATATACAGTGTAGTATAACCAGAAATGTATAGTGTAGGGCACTGCTTTACTGGCTTGGTCCACAAAAGGTCAATTTTTTAAAAATATTGAAATTCTAACAATTCCAGTTTAACACCTTGCATTCCCCCCAGACCTAAAGTTATGTTAGTAAAGCTTTACTGCATGCTTGGGGGATAACCAAAGAACAGCTCTAAAAGTGATTTACTTTGCCATCGGCAGTGATTTTTCTCAGGTTCGTGAGCCCCAAATTCAATATCAGGGACCCTGTGGAGTTTCTATCAGGCTCCCAGATGTTGAGGCCAATTTAACGCCCATCAAGAAACTCTCCAAGAACTTTCATGCTCCAAATCCAGACCCAAAGAGGCTCTTTCTGTCCCACTCCCACACTGCTAATTCCAAGGCCCCTTCATTTTTCTGCTTTAAAATGATTGAGAGAGGGAGTAGAAGGTCAGTTACAGTAGAGTGGATTTCTCAAAGCCCAAGTTAGTTCATTTTAAATAGCCACACAGGAGCACTGAGAACCCTCTATCTAAATCTACATATAGGGAAGTATTTCTCCAATGTTTCAGGAGCCCAGCACAGCCAACACCAACCACGTTCAGTTGCTAAACAGAACTAATGATAGCTAACACTCATGGATCATTACTTTGTACCAAATGTTATTTTAATGAGTTTGCATTCAATCTACACAAAAACTCCATGAATAGATACTGTTGTCATAATTTTGTAGATGAAAGGGTCAAGGCAAACCCAGTGCAAATTTACCCAGGTAGGGGAAGGTAGAGCAGGAATGAAACATAGTGAGACATTGGTGCCCATACTGTTAATTCTACGATGTCACATTTCTTAGAAAAACAGTCCCTCAGATTATAACGTCCAGATTTAGATTTCTGATGACTTCAGAGGTTTCTTCAAGATCAACTGGTGAAGAGTTTATCCTAGATAATTTTCCCCAAACAAAGGGTACATCTCGGATTATATTGGATTTACCTTCTACCAGGAATCCAAACTATCCAGCAACCCCCAAAAGCTAGATCATTTACAAAACCAATGAACCAAAACATTGGAAGAGTGAAAATTCCCAGCAATTCTGCTCTGACCTCAACTCTGTTAATAGTCAAAGCCATGGATTTTGATTGACGTTACTTTTAAAACTTGTTCTTACCCTTAAAAAAATCCATATTTTTCACACTTCAATACGCAGCAGATTGAACATTAATATGGCCCTTCATAGCATGAGCCGAGGTTGGAAATATCTAAACCAACATGAAGAGTTTAGAGAAGGAGCCTTGCCTTTCTTATTTTAAAAAGCCAGAGGGTAAAAATTCATTGTTGATAATGTTGCCTAAATATTGGGCTAGGCCACACCCAGAGCCTTGTCCAGATTCAAAGATGGGCAGTAAAGACAACTTGGGCCCATTTTAAGGATACTTTTACCCAATTAACCAATCTGCAAATAAGCAGCAATACAAGTGTGTGAGTGGAGAGGTTCCAGTGTCTCCTTTGCTCTTTGTGGAAGGGTGCCCAAAGTTCACAAATTACCAAAGCACATTTCTAGTGAGGAATCATCACAAACTACCTCATAGAGTTTTATTAGTCTAGGATGGAGACCCTATTAGCACTGAGGATTTATCATTCAACTCAATAACTATTTACTGAGCGCCTACTATATGCAGGGTTCTAAGCACATGGGATACATCAGTGGACAAAACCCCAAATATTGTTGAGCTTACATTCCAGCAGCAGAAGCCAATCACTATAATAAATAAGTAAATTCTACAATACATTAGAAGGTGATGAGTGCTTTGGGGAAAAAATTGATCACAGTATAGAGAAAAAAACTTGGCAGGGAAGAATTTCCATTTTAAATATGGACGTCAGGATGGCAGAGTCAGCTTCATATGAGTGCAATCTGCAATTGCACGTGGCCCATGCTCAGAAGGGACTGAACTTGGTTTGACGTTCTAATGACATCCTGAAAGTCTTAATTTTGTATTTGAATTTCTGTGTGTGTGTGTGTTTAATGTTTATTTAGTTTTGAAAGAGCATGAACAGGGGAGAGGCAGAGAGAGAGGGAGACACAGAATCTGAAGCGGGCTCCAGGCCCGGAGCTGTCAGCACAGAGCCCCACACGAGGCTCAAACTCATGAACCATAAGATCATGACCTGAGCCGAAGTCAGATACTTAACCCAATGAGCCACCCACGTGCCCCTGAACTTAACGTTCTTTAAGTGAAGTCTGATGGAACAAGGGAGTTATGTGTATAAGCAGAGGGGATATGCACAATTTTTGTCTGTTGAGGTTCTACTTGAAAGTGTAGTACATAGGCATATTAATTTAGGGACAATTGATATTTTTAAAATATTAAGCTCTTTCCATTCAAGAAGATGGTATGATTTTCTATCTGGTTTTATGTCCTTCAGTGATATTACATAGGTATTTTCTGTTTAAGGTCAGCACATTTCTTTTTAATTTATTTAATTTAAATTGTATTGGAATTTATTCGCAGGACTTTTCTGAGAGAACAGCAGTTTCAATGCAAGGCACATCTTTTTTTGTATTAAAATCCAGCATTTGGGGGCACCTGGCTGGCTCAGTTGGGGCCACTTGTAACTCTTGACCTTGGGGCTGTAAGTTTGAGTCCCATGTTGGGTAATAGAGATTATTTAAATAAGTAAATAAACTTTTAAAAAAAATTTTTTACATTTATTTATTTTTGAGAGACAGAGAGAGACAGAGCACAAGTGGGGAAGGGACAGAGAGAGAATGAGACACAGAATCCGAAGCAGGCTCCAGGCTCTGAGCTGTCAGCACAGAGCCCGATGCTGGGCTCAAACTCACAGACCGCGAGATCATGACCTGAGCTGAAGTTGGCCGCTTAACCGACTGAGCCACCCAGGCACCCCTAAGTAAATAAACTTTTTAAAAAATTCCTGTATTTTGTCCTTTTACTTATAATCATAGGAGAAGAGAGAAAATATTTGGAGAAACATACAACTAGAAACGTGTTTCCTGGCACATTGTATTCCTAGTTGTCCTTTGCTTGCAAGTTTATTATCAAACTTGTTGGAGTTAGATAAATAATCCCTTTCAGGGGAAAACAGAGAGATCAGTGAGTCTGAAAGTTAGAGTAGTAGTGGACAAGACAAAGTCTATATTGGCCATGAGAACAGACTGCTCTGTGGTTACTTGTTGGGATAGCCATGGTTGTCAGCAAGACCAAAGAGAAATAGCCAGAGAGGTCAATGACCCCATGGCCTTTTGGGTGGGGTCTACACATGCATCGCTGACACCAATGGCCAATGAGGACTGAATGCAAAGAGCAGCAAAAGCAGGAACCACAGGGGCTGATGTGATGTGTGGTCCAGGCTTGATGTGTGCCAACCAGGTGAAATGGAGCTCATCCCAGATCAATAAGGCTATAAGTCTTACTGTAAACCACAACAGACGTATTGAATCAGCAGAAGTATCTTCACCAGCAGTATAGAACATGCAAATACACAGAGATGGAACGGCCAGATGTAAAATGAGAGCAAAATCTGAAAAATAGCATCAGGGCAGAAAGAGGTAGATATTCTAGACTAAAATTAAGTGGACACAGAGGTACTCATAGACTGCTCCAGCCCAGCAGCATACTCCTGGAGACACTGGGATTCTCAGAGGGCAATCAGCCCAGCCAGGACAAGCATGGATCCAAGAGAAGATGAGGCACAGAGAGGAGGAGGTCTAAGACGGGTCTGAGAATGCTTCTTTCTGCTTTGGGCTATACGGGAATACCTAGCCATTAAGAAATTGTGGAGTATAGTGAATCAGTTGTGTCCAAATGAACCACTTTAATGGACATATGCCATCTACTCGTATAGGTATAATTTCTTACCAATTCATATTTCTTTGTTTACAGCGGCCAAGGCAGTCTTCATTCAGGAGTGAGAATAGAAACAAAAGCCTCTTCTGCACCCAGATAAATGTCAAGCCATGATAGCGGTTTCTATCAGGACACTTAACTGTCAGGCCCCAGTTTCACAGGCCACCGCAATTTGCAGCCATGGGAAGGCAGGATGGGAGGCTGTTGTCTGGATCCAGAATGGTAACACCACTCTTAGCATTCGTTTTTCAGCTGAGCATTGTGTGAATCGCAGGCAGGGTAAGAGTTGTGTACGTCAAACTGCATACACAAAATAAGAAAGAGGGAGAAAGAACTGTTACCAGCCTATTTTTAAACAAAAGGCATGAAAATGGAGGCTCTTGTGGGTATGAAAAAAATTTTTCCTTTTCATACATATTGACAGCCAGAGGGGGTTATTATTGAGAATATGGGTAAAGTTACTGCCAGTTTCTGCTGGTACTCATGTTTAAAAAGAAACTATGGAAACCAGGAGAAGGAATATTAATTAAGTTCACATTTGGAATGTCTTTGCCAGGAGTACATGAATGAATTCAATGAAGCAACCTGTTGGGTTGTAATTCAGTGTTTTGTTGGCAATTTAATAGAGCGCTGAACTTTTCATAAATTAACACTTTGTTTTAATAATCTTATTAAAAGGTTATTTTTTTGGTAAGATTAGGCCTGGAATGTGACTTCGTTTTACATTTAAAGAAACTGTATATATATTTTGTCTTCTCACCATTTTAAATAACCTATTAATAAAAAATTTTTAATACAGTGACATATTAAAAATAAAAAGCACAAAAAATATAGACAAATAAATGTCTTTCCCCCTCTATCAGCCTTTCCCCACCCCTAACTGAAGAAAACTGCTATTAGTGTCTTGTGTATTTCTTTTAGAGAGATTATCTGCACTTCTGTTTCATACACATTCTCGGAATCTGTTGGTTTTTTTAGACCTATTACAATTCGTTTGGTGTGGTTATTCATTAAGCACACATGCCTTTTAAAAGAATATTTTCTAACAGTGAAAGCAATATGAATGTCTGGAGCAGGTGACGCTAATGAGAAAATACAAAATGGGAAAATTATTCACCTGAATAAACCTGGAGAGTTTACAAGTAAAGCTTCACTGGTCACCGCAGGGTTTAAAGTTTCCACTTTACAATGTAAATATGTTGTGGTAGTCTTAGTTCTTGGCCTAATTTGCTTCCTTCTGGTGGGGAGGATAGGAGTGTTGGGAAAGTACTGACTACACTGAAAATCAGCTCCATTTAAATGTGAAGCTGCATTCTAAACACAAGCACAGGCTGCTGAAGGGCTCTGCACATTAAGCTGCATGCCTTGCTGAGGTTTATTCCAAATAGACAACAGCAGATGGTAACAATGCACTTCTCATAGATGGTAGGAGGGAGGCAGTCTTGTTTCAAGTAATACTATTTCTGGGCGATAATCCAAAACGTGCAGTAGGCAGAAGTTAAAAGGAAGCGCTTGCTTTTAGGTTTTTAAAATATATCCCTTAATCCTGGGTGATGATTGACAATCATGATTTAGAGTACGAGGGGCCTCTCTTTAATCTGGCAAGTTTGATGTTATTTGCGTATCTAGTAGGGCTTTTATTCAACTAAAACTAAGTGGAAGCCTGTGCAATTGATGCCGCATTTCAGAATTGATTCCTGGCCTGGTACTCTATTTACAGATTAGTAAGTACACAGGATCCGTCCTCCTCATCATCTTTTTGAAATTTAAAGGCTCTAAAAGGCACATTTACAATTAAAATGTTTCTTGCTGTGTAAGACTATGACCAGGAGATGACGTTTTTCCCTTGTAATTTAATTTCTTGAGCAAAGAAGCAGTCTGTAAGATTATAGTAATCCTGATTTGATTTTTAAAATATAATATTAGCCATTGGTATTTACAAGTGATTCAAATGTTATCACTATTGACTTCGTGCAGTTTGCTGTAAGTTCTTGGGAGAAATTCTAGGAAGTTACCTCCAAGCCTCCTGCTCCTGTGTAAAGGTTTCCAGTAAAGCCTTTGTAAGGAATGGATCAATTTCAGCTATTGAATTCCTATTGTTTTATCGGTTGTGATAATAAATTGATTTAAGAACACACATTATTAAAATCTAATTAATTAAATTATAAATTCCAAAACAAAATATAAGAAAAGAAGATGCACAAGAATGAAAGACGAATTTTACAACAGTAACAATAGAGTAATTTTCATTAAGGCCCGTAAGTACTAGCTTTAACGTCTCTGTCACAGTTGCCTTAAACAAAACAAGATGGGCTTATAAGAAGTGAGAGAGAATTGTATATGAACCCCAAGTGATTTGGTGTTTAACCTGTGTTCCCGCTATGATGTCTTTAATTATGACTTGGGGAAAATTTTTAAGAAATAAGCCCATTCATTACCCAAAAAATCGGAAAACACAGAAAAGTTTAAAAAGAAAATAAATCTGGCCCTCAATCCCGGTTTTCAGAGGCAATCACTATCATGTATAGTCTTCTTTCTTTTTTTTTTCCTTAGTGTGTTGCAAAGATCCAGATTTAAGGGCTAAAATGTACTTCCCAGGAGACATCCTGGCTGCTGGGAGCATGCAGAATTCAGAAAGGGTGCCTGGCAGCCTCTGGAGCGGGGGCGAGCAACACCGTGCTACAGGTCTGGTCTGCGCTTTGTAGCTGTTATCAGCAGAGCTTTCTTCCCATAGAAACCCGGGTGATGGGCTCCTTTGTGTTTAGAATATATTCTAACCTAATAAGTGAATGTTGATAATACCTCTTTTTGTTAACATTTCAAAAGCCTGTTTTTGCTGCAGAATCATGTGTTTGATATTTAAAGTCTAACAAAATAAATCCAAGTGATAGAAAATTCTATGAAAATCATATTGGAATATCCATTGCAAACAGTTATTAAACCCAAATTTCCTTTTTGCCCTTGGTCTTGGGGGTTCTTGCCAGTGAACGATTGAGCGATTGCACAATGAAAACACTACTTGCCTACAGCTTTGCTCAATGTATTCCTAAGAATTGGATAGGTAACTCATCGAAGCTTAATGAGGATTTTCTGAGAAGTGTGGTAGGTAGACCTAAGTCTACAGGGTCAAAAATCAGATCTCGACTCCTCAGAATGCCATATCCAGGGAAAAGTCAAGGATCTTTCTCTCTGGTCAGCGATCGATGGCTATCGTCCCAGAAACCTATCTTGTCACACTGCTTTCCCTCTGCCTGGCATCCTCTTCCCCTCCCTACCTCCCACCCACACATCACTGGCTGCACATTTCCTTTGAGATGCTGTTCTGAGGTCTCCTGTGCCATGAACCGTTGCCTGCTGCCCTGGGCAAGGTCGCTGGCCCCTCCCTCTGCACGGCTAGGGTGCTTCACATACACACCTCTGATGCAGCTCTCATCACTATTTACTTATTGTCTGTTTCCCTTTCCTGTGAGCTCCCACAGCCTAGCACAGCATTAAAAAATGATTTGTTGACTGACTGAATTACTAAATAGATGAATAAACAAATGGATGGGTGAATTTGCTCATGAGATAAAGGTGTCTAGCACCTAGTCTAGCAGCACAGTTCGTACACATAGTAGCAATAATAAGTCTCTGATGCTTATTACTCTTTGTGAAGAGTTAGCAGACATTATGTTCAGTATTTTAATGAGTTGCTCATTATGGTGACGTTATTATCCTATTATACATGGGAGGAAACTCTGATTAGAAGGAGTGAATCACTTGTCCAAAGGCATACAACCTGCAGCTCACAGGGCAGGAACTCAAGTTCAAGCTGTATTATTCCAAAGCCTGTGTACTTACTATTATCAGATACCGCCTTTTTCTGCAACGGGCAGTTGATACTTGTTGAGTGAATGAATGAATCAATGAATGCTACTTTGCCTACGTGGGACTTTGCCTACGTGGGAAGGGTTTTAATAAGAAGCAAGTTATAGTAACATTTGAACATTTGTTTAGCGATGTGGGTCGACGCTGGCAAGAATGCTTTTCTTTCTGTTCCTGTTTCTGTTTCTGTTCCTTTCTTTTCATTCTTTTTTCTTTTCCTTTCTGTTTTCTTTCCTCTCCTCTCCTCTCCTCTCCTCTCCTCTCCTCTCTTCTCCTCTCCTCTCCTCCCCTCTTCTCCTCTCCTTTTCTCCATTTTCATTTCTTCTGGAAGGTCTTCTACTTCAGTAGAAATGGAACCATGTTACATTTTGCTCTTCATCTTAGGAGGTATGTATGCAAACCCGAGTTCACTGGCAATATATTCTGTGATATTTTTAACACTTCTGTTATGTTGTTATATTGTTACCAGGTGTCTGTCAGGTGTCCCCATAATCTGGCTTATATAACGATTGATATTATTATGATAAGTGCCAAAAGATCGAAGGGATCTATGCGGCTCAGTGATTCTCTCAGCCTTGGTTTTGAGGGTTGTGGTGGACATAATGTGTTTTTAGGAAGCTCAGCCCTGTGGATTAGAATGTGGAGCTTACATTCAGAACTGATGAGACAAAATATATAAAGGCCTCTTCAGTGTCTGCCATATAAATATATACTTCCCTTACCCTGAACTCTCCTAAACAGGATGGCAGACAGAAAAAGGAAGTAGGGGGTTATTTCCAGCCTTGTCTAAGGAAGAAGGGAATCTGTGGATATGCTAATAGTTTAACCTACTTCAGTGGTTCACAAACTTGGCTTTTCTGGGGGAGTTTAAAAATATAACCTGAGTTCACTGGAGACACATTTCTAAAGTATATTTAGAATCCCCATTATGTTGATGTCCTGGGTTCCCACCCCACAGATACTGACCTAATTGGTCTGGAGTGTGCCTTAGGTAGCAGGAATTTTTTAAAGCTCCCAAGTGATTCTAATGTGCAGAAGAGTTTGAGAACCACTGGTCTGGTTGGAGAGACTACATCAGACATCAGGTAACTAATTGTCTTTGGCAATATCCCTCAACAACAGTGTCCTCTTGGACTGATCCTTCTGCCACTCCCAAAGTCTGATTTCCAGAAAGCACATCTCTACTTCAAAGGCAAGGAGAAAACGAGGCAGTGGGTATGGCTAAATATTTTCTAGAATTTCCAGATGTAATCTCAGGAAGTACTCTGTAGAGGCACTGCTTTGTTATATATTTTTGCTCTACCTTTATTCTCACTAACAAAGCCCTTGATCTTAATTTAATTTTCTAAGTTAAAGGATAGCCTGGACAATGGGAGTAGTCCATTTAGCAATCAAATATCTCAATAAAAATGAGTCCATTGGGATTATGACTTGTGGGGTAAATTAGTATGAGCCACCTCTTGAAGCTGGATCACTCTCAGGCACAATAATAAAACTGTGGTTCAGAGCCCCCAAAGCTGAGAAACAGATCCTACTTTCTCAGCGATCCTACCAAATTGCCACTCTATGAGAATTGTCCAGAAAGTGATGGTCAGCTTTAATTGTTCTCTTTACAGAAAGACCTGGGGTCCATTGCCACAGCATTTACCATGCTTAATAAGTTGGGGCCCCTTATTCCAGACAAATGCTGGAAATCATAGGCAGGTATTTGAAGCAAGCCTATAAAAGAAAATAATCTGACAACATGGAGGAAAAATAGAGATAACTGAAGGGTCTCTGAGTGTAGGCAACATGAGCACCAGTCAGAGGGTGGTGTGTGTGAGAGGCAAACCATGAGATAGAATGACCTTAAGCCAAATACACATGTTTGAAGGACCTTCCAATGACCAGTCCCACAAAGCTCACTAGTGGAGATGACAATCATAGGATACAGGGAGTGACTTCATAGTAACGCTTCTCCTCTCCCTCTAATTCTCCTCTACTCTGCCTTAATCTTAGAGGCTGCATGAAAATACCAATACTAAGGCTGTGCTACTATATGAAATAAAAATCTCCAGAAAGACTTATATAATAAGCCTACCCATTTATGTATAGATAGTGATCCTCAACCCTGGCTATGTAGAATCTGTTGGGGTGATTTTTTTTTAAATACAGAAGCCAGAATTCCATATCAGTAATTCTGATTCAATTAGTCCAGGGTGGAGCTCAGGCATACACACACACACACACACACACACACACACACACAATAAAACCTTGGTTTGTGAGCATAATTCCATAATTTGTTCTGGAAACATGCTTGTAATCCAAACCACTCGCATATCAAAGTGAATTTCCCCGTAAGAAATAATGGAAGCTCAGATGATTTATTCCACAACCCAAAAATATTCATATAAAAATGATTACAATACTGTGATATAATACAAAATAATAAAGAAAATATAAAATATGAAGAAAAATAAATTAACCTGCACTTACCTTGGAAAACCGTCATGGCCGGTGTGAGGGAAACTAGAGAGAGGAGGGTTATTGTGTAGGATGACTTTCACTATCACTAACAGGACCACTGCTATCTATTGGCTCAACAGAATCTTTTTCTGCATGGGGGCCACTGTATATGCTCATATGGATGTTGACTACAGTACAGTATTAATAAACTCTTGTCATATACTGTATTTAATGTAACTGGCAATAAGACAGCAGAGGAAAGGGTCTATACAGGCAGGCAGCCTGACCTAGAATGAAGCAAAGCATTCCTCAGCTTCCTCTTGGATGGAAAAGCGAAGGACTGTCCATAGGTGCTTTGAAGTGACAAAAAATACACTAGTGCCGGTCGTGGGCATCTTCCAACATTCTGAAAAATCACCGATTTCTGCCAAACACCGTGGCCTGAGACCGAGCATCTGAGCATGGGAGACGATGACGCACAGTCCCACAGCAAGAGAGAGAGAGAGAAAGAGAAGAACCATTGGCTCAGTTGTGCTCATGTGATGTTCAGTGTCACCGACGACTGGTATTGCAAGACATCACTCATTTATCCAGTTAAAATGTATCAGAAATGTTTCCTTGTCTTGCAGAACACTCACAGAACAAGCTGTTTGCTATCCAAGGATTTTTTTTCTTTTTTAATTTTTTTTTAACGTTTATTTATTTTTGAGACAGAGAGAGACAGAGCATGAACGGGGGAGGGGCAGAGAGAGAGGGAGACACAGAATCAGAAGCAGGCTCCAGGCTCCGAGCCATCAGCCCAGAGCCCGACGCGGGGCTCGAACCCACAGACCGTGAGATCGTGACCTGAGCTGAAGTCGGATGCTTAACCGACTGAGCCACCCAGGTGCCCCGCTAGCCAAGGTTTTACTGTACGTGACTTTAATGTGCAGCCAAAGTTGAGAACCACTGGTCTAGAACAAATGTGAACATTTTGATCATATCCTTTCTGGAGGGCAGATTCTGATTGGAAAGGAGAGAAAACTGAGTTCTTGGGTGAAGGGAGGTAGGAAGAAGAACCTGGGGTTTTTATAAGAAGATGGAGAGGGTGGAGATTAGGAATGAGGAGATGGTGCTGAAAATAAACTTGTATTTGTCAGTATTGCCTAGGGCTGGCTCTGACCCAGGACGTAAGAGAGATAAGAAGGAAGGAGGAGAATGAGCTCAGGAGAGAAGTGTAACTTCATGAATACATATTTAAAAACTGTGTCGACAAGCATTCTCAACATCACTGGCTCTCAGAAACTGACCGCTTTTAAAAGCAATTTTAGTTCCTGTAGTACTAATTCTTCCTGGAAAATCCTAAAATAAAAAATCCCACAAAATTTGAGCATTAAATATGTCTATGGGAGCATTGGTGAGTGAGAGATCGGCTTAAGGATCCCTCAGGGATTCATGTAAGAATCTTGAAGTGTACCTTCAGTTAAATCTCTTATTTTGTTCTTGTGAGATCGGTGTATAAATGTCTTTCAAAAGAAAAAACAATCCTATACTATCTGACTTTTATTTGCTTCTCCATCGTTTGCTGGCCAAACAGCTTTCCCCTTGCCTCATTCACTTCTTACTTTGCTTGGTGTGGAGAATTTAAAGTGCTTTGTGTTGGTTGTCCTCCTGACTTTTGTGTAGCACATTTTCTGGGGCTGCTGCTGTACATCTGTTCATGGCCTCTGAGAGGCAGTGTGGCATCAGGCATCAAGCTTGTGCAGCCTGGGTTTGAATCTCTGGTCTTTGAACTTGAGCACACCTTGCGGATTGCCATTTCCTCATCTGTAAAATGGGAACGATGCTACTATCCTTGCAGGATTATGAAAACTGAATGACAATATATGTGAAAATTGCTTTGTAAACTATAACATGCTGTGCAAGGGATTTCCACCCCCCACCCCTCTTTCTTTGGCCCATCCTACAGGAAATACCTGTTAAACTCTTCAGTATAGCACGAACGAGGGCTGGATTGTTTGGGGATATATTTTAATGTGTCTCTTCTTGGTCTATGGATCATTTCAGAACAAATGCGCTGAGATCATCCTCTGGTCTGCCTGAAGCCACGTCTTGAGAGTCATTGTCAGCAGCCTCTGGGGATATCACTCATCGGGTGCTCTGCCCTAGAATCTGGCATCAGAAAGATTTGCATGGACTCCTGGATTTGCAGATCTGACCTTGGGCAGGGCTCCAAATTAAGCTACGGTAGCTTGTGATAATCAGTGAGCCATGTACCCTTGAGGATATAGGACCAGAGTTTCCTCTCAAGCTATCTTGGTGGCTTTGGGTCCACCAATATCTCAGCCCTTAAAGGGCGCATTTCTTGGTCTGTAATTCCCTGGGGATGTGAGAGACTCCCAAAACATCAACCCAAGGCAACCTCAGAGCTTGAGCTTCTTTAGTAAGTCTTGTGGTTGTTCATCAATATCGTGTGATGGAATCCGCTCTACAAATACAATTCAATGAAAAATATAAGGTTATGTTTACTCTTTTCCTGTTCTAAGACTGTCATCTTAATCTAGCACAGTGATTCTCAAAGTGTGATTCCCCAGACCACCAGCAGCGTCACCAAGGGAACTTGTTAAAAGTGCACATAAATTGGGGCACCTGGGTGGCTCAGTCGGTTAAGCGGCTGACTTCTGCTCAGGTCATGATCTCGAGGTTCATGAGTTCAAGCCCTTCATGGGGCTCTCTGCTGATGGCTCAGAGCCTGGAGCCTGCTTCGCATTCTGTGTCTCCTTCTCTCTCTGCCCCTCCCCTGCTCATGCTCTGCCTCTCTCTGTCTCTCAATAATAAATAAACGTTTAAAAAAAATGTACATAAATTATGAGCTCCACCCCAGACTTTTTGATAGAAACTCTGGGAGTGGGGCCCGACAAGCAGTCTGTGCTTTAATAAGCCTCACCACCCCCCTCCGCCCCCACCACCCAGTCATTCTGATGCCCACTGAAGTTTGAGAACCACTGGTCTAGAAGTCAGCTATCTAGGAAGCCTTGACAACTGTGTTCTCTCCTGGGCTCGTTAGAAGTAGAAACGATAATCTTCAGGGGCTTCTCTTAAGTCCCCTCATGGTAGTCACCCAGCAAAGGAGCCACTACCAATGACCCTGTGCTCCAAACACAGCCTGACTGGCTGCCATCGGGCTCTCCATCCAGCTGGCTACACTCCCAGAGCTTTGCTTCATCAACTGCCTGGATTCAGCTGCTTTTACTATCAGGCCTCACAATTTTGGGAAGAAAGGCCTATGATTTCTCTTCCTGGGTAAATGTGCGTTCTGTTATCTGACCTCAAGAAATAGCATGAAATTAACTTATTTCCCTTACCCTTGGTTAAAAGAAATGTAATTTTGTTCTGTGGCTCTTCACACGTTTGGTAATATCTGACCATAAATAGTTTTAGGACTAGAGAGGGTCAAGCAAATAAAACAGCCTTGCCCATAGGCTGGGGAGAAAAAAATTCTGCCCAACAAATTTAAATTGCCTTTCCTTTGATCATAATGCATATTGGTGGCCTGGAGGAGGATAGTGCCAGTGTGCTGAAGGCTAAAATTTCCATTTCTATCATTTTTTCTTTACCCACTGGAGTGGCTATCTGAGACTTTTGGTCATACTTACTCTCTAAATAGGGTTCTGTGTCAGTTTCTGCTTTCAAAATGTGCTGGAAATCATAGGAGAAATATCTTCCTTGCTTTGTTACTGGTCTTGAGCTCTAAAAAGGTTGTTTCACAGTCCTAATCGACAAGGAAAAGAGACATTCAGGGAACTACAAATTCAAAGGCAGTTTCCAACTATCGTTCGACTCTAAGATTCAGTGAGAGAGGTCCCATCCTAAACAAGATCCCCTCTTCATTTGGTCGTGAACTCAGGATGCCACTGTGTAGCAATGAACTCCTCGCCAAAGCTTTATCAGTAAAGCCAATATGCTAGATGTTTCCATTTCCTCACCACCAAATACTTTAGGAGAGAGCTAGCGATCTTTGGCTTTCACCCCATTTTCGGTCAACTTTTGTCATCACTATTGGTCATGATGTGACAAGTGGGGGCTGAAGAAATAAATTGGCTGAAGTATGAGTGACAACATTACAAGGAAATGGCCATGAAGAGTCGTGTTCAACTAGCTGCTGGGTATTGGGTAAAAATGACCAATTCAAATCTATTCTTTTCCTGGCTTTGGTTGGCCCCACCTGTGTCTGTTTTTCACCCTGGCTTGTATTTCAGTGGGGCAGTTCTGGGTCTTGAGGCTATCTGGGACCGACAAGACAATGACAGCCGTTCCAAAAAGCTCCCGGGTAATTACCCCTGCTTGCCCTGGTCTAATAGTGGGAAACTGGGCTGGGAAGATATGGGATTTGGGGCTCCATGCTCTGCTTCCCTGCTTCCCAGAGTTTCCCCCTAAAGCTTCACCCCCTCCCCACAGAAGGTTAGAATTTGAGAATGAGGGCTAGAGGAAGACAGAAGTCAACGGCCAATCTTGGTACATCCAAACTAATGAGGGTTTTCTGTATTAAGATTGTCAGCACACTCCGGGTAAGAAAAGGCTCAATTTATGTTTGACCAATTGAGTTAAAAATACAAGTAACACACCCCTGGGAGAAAATGCTAATTTTTATTAAAAGTTTAACTTTTAAAGATTTATTCTTTATCTTCAACCTCATTTTATTCTTGCAACTTTGCCTTCTGGTAGGTTGGGGCTTCCTCCATGATCTACATTTTTCGGAGGAGGAACCTAGACACAGAGTAGTCAAATGACCTGTCTAGGATCACACAGCTAGAGAGAAGCGGAGATGAGACCCAAATCACTGCTTGTGATTTCCAGCCCAAATCCTTTTCTGCCTCTACCTTAAAGCAATGTCAACTATATAACTGAGAGGCTGCAAACTTTATTCTCTTTTCCCTCAACCAAAAGTGTCATCCAAAAACGGTCTTACATCAATAAAACAGAAGCCCTCTTTGGAAAGGTTAGTAGAATGAACAAAATAAGAATTGGACTCAAAGAGGACACATTTTTATGCGTGTGCCCAGGGTTGTGGAGGTGCTTTTGTTCATAGTCAAGAGCCCAGCACATGCTTCCATAACTTCCCAGGCTCTGCTTTCTTCAACCCCAGCACTGTATGGGCTTGGGAAGCCCCCTTCCATCTCCCTGAAGTTCACAGGTAAACACATGTTTCATGTTGTTCATTACGGATGTTTTAGAATTATTTTCTGTGGCTAGAAGAGACTTTACAGGGATGGTTTACAAACCTGTCTCATTATTACACAGTCAAATGTGAGTGTTTTAAACGAATAATTATTTAAATGAGCTGGAAGTGGTATTTTTTTTCCTCTAAGGAGAAATAAAACTTTGTCACTATTTCTGTCCCTCACTCTTTTTGCTTTACCTCTAAATTTTATATTAACCCTCTGAGTTGCTCTTTTTCTGTTATTCTTCATTATTTAAATCAACCAGGCAAATATGTACTCTTGCTAGTCTGAGACTATGCGAGTAAAGAACGATGATTTTATTTTATAACTTGAGTACCCCGGGGAGAAAAGTAACTGGCAAAAATGTCTTGACGTTAAAGTTCAAGGTTGATTGTTTTTCAAAGATTTGGCTGTGAAGTGTATGAATTAAAAAATCAGCTATTTGCAACAGTGTGATCTGAATTCTGGACATCAGATGTGGTATGTTTATTAGTCTTTGAGTAGACATACCCAAAAGCTTCTTTTTGGTGGTAAAATCTGTGTTACAAGCTATTCATATAAACTGTCCCATATTATTCACCTAGAAGAGGGGGGTTGGTGAACTTCCTCTAAAGGGCCAGATAATAAATTTCTCAGGGCTTAAATGTGTGGAATAATAAGAAACATATTTGATCTTTGTCCAGGTTTCTGGCATAGAACTCCTAAAACCTTTGTCATCTCCTGAGTGATGGGATATTTGGTCTTTGACTCAGGTTCCTAACACAAGAGCTCCTACGACCTTTAACATCTCTGGAGCGGTAAGAGGGTCTTTTTGTATGCTAATGAGAGGACCGGTGGGCGGTCGGGGGCAGGGGGTTGTGGGGCGAGGAGGACACAGATAGCTTCAGGATGGGCGCTGACCGCCAGGAAGACCAAGCCATGTTTAGAAACTTGGAACTTTCAGTGACTCTACCTACCACTCCATCCTCTGGGGCTAGAGACTGAGTTAATAATCCATCATGCCTACATGATGACACCTCCATAAAAATCTCTAAACTACAGGGTTTGGAGAGTTTCTGGGTTGGTGAACACACCCACATACTGAGAGGACAGTGCACCCCAATTCTGTGATGACAGATGCGCCTATGCTTGGGACCCTTCCAGACCTTGCCCTATATGACTCTTCATCTGGCTGTTCACCTGTATTAAACTACCCTTTATATTAAACTAGTAAATATACCCTTTATATTAAACTAGTAAAACCTAGGTGTTTCCCTGAGTTCTGTGAGCCATTTTAGCAAATTATTGAACCTGAGGAGGTTATAACCCATTGATCAAAAATACAAGTAACAGTCTGGGGACTTGTGACTGGTCTCTCAAGTGGGGGAGTCTCATGGGGCTAAGCCCTTAATTTAGGGGTGTGCACTAACTCTGGGTAGTTAGTATCAGAATGGAATTGTGGGACAACCCAGGTGGTGTGTGGGGCGTCGGATAATTGGTTGGGGTGGGCAAATACCCACACATTTGGTGTCAGAAGTGTTATGAGTAGAAGGAAGCAGTTTTTCCTTTGGTGGGTCGTACAATCTCTGTTGTAAGTACTCATTTCAGCCATTGTAGTGTGAAAGTAGCTGTAGATAATATGTAAACAAATGAGTGTAGCTACGTTCCAATAAAAGTTTATTTACAAATACAGACAGTAGGCTAGATTTTGATCCAGGGTCTGCGGTTTGATGACCTCTGATCTAGGCACTTCTTGGAATACATTTGTTATTCTGACCTACAGAAAATCATATCAGATAAAAATTTAAAAATCAGCCAATTGTAGGCCAGAAACTTTATGGTTCTAACTCCTATGATTCAGTCTCCAGAACTATACTTTTATTTATTTATTTATTTATCGTTTAATGTCCATTTATTTATTTTGAGAGAGAGAGAGCAGGGGAGGGGCAGAGAGAGGAGAGAGAGAATCCTAAGAAGGCTCCATGCTGTCAATGCAGAGCCTGATGCAGGGTTCGATCCCATGAATCATGAGATCATGACTTGAGCTGAAATCAAGAGTTGGATGCTTAACCAACTGAGACACTCAAGTGCCCTCCGAATTATACTTTTAAAAGAGGGACTTTTTATCCTCTCATCAGGAATTAGGATGAGCAATTAAGAGAACTTAATTTAAGTGCTTCATTTTAGCATACAACTTTTAAATGAGGTATATTACTCAGGAAAATATGTATTATATATGTACATGTTTACATATATATTCATATATAGTATCTATATATCTATTTATATTTATATCTAGTATCCTGTGAAATCCTACAATTTTTCAAGCTTTATTTTTGGTAGTGACTTTCACAAAGAATAAGACTGGGTCCCTCCTTGTCCTTCTCTGGACTCCAAGGGAAACAATCATCCCAAACCCACCCTATGTCTGTTAGTGATCCCACGGTTGATCTATTCCAGGTGAGGGCTGTCCATGGAGGCAGGCATGGATATCTGAGGCTCTAAGGCTGCCCCCAGCCAAAGCGATTGTTTGCCAGGTTTTTGATCAAATGGATGGTACAGGGAGTGGTAATTAGAGCCCAGGTCATGAAGGCAAAGGCTGGAATTGGCAGATTAGGTAGATGGATAGGAGAGGTTTAACACATGAAAAGGTGACGTAGAATAGTCAAGAAGACAGTTTGGAAGCAAATTTTATGAACCCTGGCCATCTGCTGGGACATCCCTTCTCAAGGGCAGCCTGGCCAGTGTTTACAGTGAATAGACTCGGTGGGTTACTTCGTGACCCATTCTAGGGATTTATAGGGTCCTGAAGGATCAATTCACCTTGGATCTCACAGCATGAAATTGACTGGCCAGAATGAAGGCCACAAAAACTGTCATCAAACCAGCACAGAATCTCCTTTCATTGTTTGTTAGTGGTCATTTTCAACATGACTTGGGACTTTAGCTATCCTTCGAGGCAGTCAAGGTTAAGAACAAAGGCTCTGGAGTTCAACTGTCAGGCTTCGCGCATCACCTCCACCGCTTACTAGCTACTGTAATGTAATGTAATGGTACTGTGTAAAATAACCTAATCTGTCTCAAATTGTTGACTCTGTAAGATAATCTATTCTTCTTTCTAAAACAGTGCGCGCCTCTGCCTGCCTCTTCTGCTGCCCAAACCCCCATCCCACATAGTTTCCTCTAGCTGCCACAAATTGCTGGATGGAATCATATGAATTCTAAATTACTTTTGAAAATTGACATGACTTTGCTGTAAGCCAAACTACCTCATAAATTGTGTCAGCTAAAGGTCTCCCCACCAGTTAGTCTGAAGAAGTTTTTGCTGTCATATCTGTCCTGTTAATTTAAGCAGAAACTGTAATTAGATGTAAGTGGGTCTGTTCCCACAGAAATGAATGGCAGCATCTGTAGAGAGACAACTGTTCCAAACCCTTTTGGCTACCAGCGCTCTACAAGTTAGCAGTATGGAGCGAGGCCCAGATCCAGACTTCTGTCGGCCTAATTTTATATCTGTGGATGCACAACACTAAATCCAATATTTCTAATGCCTTGCTGTGATGGGTGCAAAGCCAAGCACATTCCAGACTTTTGTGCTGGCGACTCCTCCTGAGAAGGACACACTGTGTGTGTACAGGGTGTGTTTCTGTTTTCCTCGATCACTTAGCATAGATAGGAGAAAACAGAGGTTGTATAAGTAGCTATGTGCAAACCCCCACCCCCCCCACCCCCCGCCAAAATCAGAAAAAGTAGTAAGTTGTGTTTATAACTCAGCAGTGGAATCACGCAGATATTTTGACGAAAGATGTTTTGTTCCTTTGTTTACCTCTCTCAGAAAGGAATGAACTTCTTGTATTCTGAAAGGCTGGCCAATTGTAGAGTCAAGCGCCAGAGCCTCCTGTGCATGTGGGGATGTATTTGGGGTTGGAGTATCTATGGCAGACAGGTTTCTATCCAGGCAGTTAAAGAAATCTATATTGAGACAATGTATATATTGTACTAAAGGTTCGATCGTGCAATAGAACTGGTAATTGTTGAATATTTACCCTTCATCCATACCACACTAGACACTGTGAGGTATACAAGAACTATAGAAAACATGATTTTTCTTCTCAGGGAACTTGGAATTTGGCTGGGAGTTGAAATATACAAGCTCGTTAGCAACACTACATAACATTGAGTATAATAGTAAGTAGAGTAAAACTAGCCATGATGAGAGACGCATGGCCCAAAAAATTCACTTGCCTAGATCCTGGCATCATATTGCAAAATTAATGAAATGACCAGAGTCAGGCTGCCCAACTAGCCATCTGGGAGTTCCAGGAGTCTGTGCCATCTGAATCAGTCCCGGTCCTGGCCACAGTTTGGTGCCACCTAGTGGCAGTTGTCGACCCTAGCCCGAGTGTACATGGAATGATGGTGGCTGGGCCTTGTAGTTGCCTGGAGTTCCAGGAAAGAGGCAGTGATTCCAGGAATCTCCCAGAGAGTTGACACCCATCACATTAGCTCAGTCCACGGAAACTGGGGACGTGGAGACCAACCTTGGTTTCCCTGCTTCCTGATGCGGTTACCCGCATAGGCTTCTCCTTCCCTTCCAAGCAGCCTGTCTTCCCACCCGCCAGCGTCTTTGAGGACGGTGATGGGCAGACAATGGCAGCCAGTCATTACTTTTATCATATTCAAATTTGCCTTTTCATGTTTAAAAAAAGGTTTTTAGTTTTTCTTTTCTTTTACAAACTTGGAGAGGAGTCATTCCAATGTTGGTTGTAGCAGCAAGGGTTTCTTGAAAGAAGTGAGGCTCACACCTTGATGAAATGTGAACTGTAGTTGTCCCAAGGGAGAGTGAAGACATTTCAGGAAACAAACTTTACAGAAGCAAGTAAGGAATAACTCCTAGCTGATTTTGCAGTATTCTAGAAAACACTCACCTGGTTTAGCATGTATCTGCCCAAATAAAATCCATTTGGGAGACTTTGGAATCTCTTTGGGTGGTAGTAAGGGACAAAAGAGTCTATCACACCCGACGGCATTCTCTGTTTTCAAAATATTTGATGGCCCCTAAGCACTTTTGTCAGTAAAGAAAAAAGCTTCTCTACAGGTAGATATTTAGCTGTACAACACATAACTTAGAACACCATCAGTTGTGACATGATTGAATGTGAGGATCAACACATGACAGAGAGAGAAAGAGACAGGAAGACAAAGACAGACAGGGGGAGAGAGAGAGATAAAAGTCGCCCTAATGCTCACCTAACAATTAAGTTACCTTCAGTTTTTCTAGTTTAAAGAATGGGCTTGGTGCGCCTCGGTGGTTCAGCTGGTTAAGCGTCTGACTTTGGCTCAGGTCATGATCTCACGGTTTGTGGGTTCGAGCCCCACATGGGGCTCAGTGCTGACAGTTCAGAGCCTGGTGTCTCCCTCTCTCTCTGCCCCTCCCCTGTTTGTGCTCTGCCTCTCTCTGTCTCTCAAAAATAAATAAACATTACAAAATTTTTTTTTAAAAAATGGGTTTGCCTGTTAGATAAACACAGCAGCTTTGCCTGGAAATTTGATTTAAGTTAAGTCTCAATCAGGCAAACTACAGATACTCCAGGGATCAAGACAGGAAATTTAAGTTTATATCAATCACGTAGCTCATTTTTAGCGATGGTTTCCCTTCTGGTTGATTCACTTGTTATTACCTCTTCTCTTGGTGATTTTCCTATTCCTCCCCTATGGCTAATGCTTTGCTTTTTGTGTGTAGTGCATTTTAATCTTTAAAGTGCCATGCAGGCAAGAATTAATCTCTGGTGGAATTTTTCCATTTTGTCGATGGAGGAGATAGCAGAGGAGATGTAGATAGTCGGGGACTCCAAAGTGGAATGTTTTCAGAGCTGGGATTTGGTAAGCAGTCCGAGCCCTAGAAATCCTGAGGCAGCATTAACATATCTGTTTGTTCCTGGATTGTACATCCTCTCTTTTCTTTTTCTTTTCATATTTTTATTTAGATTCTAGTTAGTTAACGGACACTACAGTATTGGTTTCAGGAGTAGAATTCAGCGATCCATTCAGCGATTACTTACAACACTCAGTGCTCATCACAACAAGCAGCTAGTTGTAGATCCTCTTGAACCACATTTATGACTATATGTTGTGTATCTTCATGGAGGAAGGGGATGAGAGGCGACCAATGGATAGAATTAAATGATATGCTTTCAATTGGACCAATTGTAAAAAACCCACGTGCAAACAAGAAAAATGCTGATGGCCTCAGATATAATAGAAAGAGCTCTGAGCAATTATCTTATCCTTTTGGGGTGCAGTGCCCTTATCTATAAAAAAATAAAGAAAAAAGTATTTGCTGAGCAACTATGCATTACCATATATTCCTGATATTGAATTAGATGTATTCATCGTGGTCACTAAATTTCCCAAAGTCCAGTATCTTAGAGAAAGGAGACCCAGAGAGATGCCATGATTTGTTCATGATTTGTCATAGTTCATTTTTTTTTAATGCTTATTTACTTATTTTGAGAGGGTGGGGGGAGGGACTGAGAGAGGGAGAGAGACAATCCCAAGCAGGCTCTGTGTTGCCAGCACAGAGCCCTACATGGGGCTCGAACTCACCAAACCATGAGATTATGACCTGAGTTGAGATCAAGAGTAGGATGCTAAACCAACTGAGCCACCCAGGTGCCCCTGTCATAGTTAATTTAACTGAACAGAACCGTCTAGTCCTGGGCCATAGATCCAGTGCTCTTTCTGTCACATTATTGCTTCCTCAAAAGCAAGGCTAGCTGATCTTGAAGGTCCTGGATGGCTCCAATGTAACATGGTCCCATGATAACTGAGAGGGTATAATTCAACGAGTCTGCATGGAAGATAAGAAATGAGTAAAGAGCTGATCCTCACTGTGATGGCTTATTGAGTTGAGAGCAGAGGTTCTCAACCTTGACTTTATATCAGCATCATTTCATGAACTTAAAAATAAATAAATAAATAAACAACCAAATAATAATCCTAATACTTAGATCTCGCTCCAGGCACATTAAGTTATGAGGTCCAGACGTCAGTCTTTTCAAATCATCCCCGGTGATTTCAGCAGTCGAGGTGAAGTACAATGGCTTTAGACTTAGGAATTCGTACCAATGAACCTCCTTTCTTGAGGCTGACACACTCCTTTCTCCCTCTCCTACATCTCATCTCCTTTTGCTATTGCAAGCCAGTGGAAAGGACGGCAATGGTTAGCTTTCTTGCTTGTTCTCCTTACCATTTACAACAGAGCACGATTGCTATAGGGGAGGGGAAGAGAGAAAATTAATAACAACAGGCATGAACAACAAACATTGGCAACAGGTCTATTCCTGACAAAGACTTAGCAGTGCATAATCATGGCATGCCAAAACATTAGCAAGGAAACTACTCACGCGTGACTTGCTCCGGTGGCTTTGCCAGCAGATATCAACGGGCTCTTGGGAGTGGCTTCCACCCAGCTCTTCAGATAGAGGGTGTTGTGGCTTTTCTTTAGGGGAGAAACAAAAGTGATATGCAATGTCAAAGCATTCCCATGTTCAAAATGACCCAACACCATATGGGATTCTATGAGCTAGAAAATAGTTGATTAAAATTTCAACCCTCTTCACAGACCAAAAGGGATTTTATCCTCAAATCTGGCATAAACTGTGGCTGCTTCTAGACTTGGATTATATCCTCATGAAAATGGGTCTTAACAATTTCCATGGGTTTTTATTCAGAGTTAGGCTCCCTGTTTTGGAATCTGATTTCAAACTCTGACAGATGGAAATCCACACGTCTTGATAATAAACAATATGGCAGAGTTATAAGCAAATATCCAGATCACCTAATTAAGTGTATAAAATATATATTAATTTCAATAGTAAAGTGACAACAATGGGGCTGGGTAATATTTAGTAAAATATTTCCAGATTTTTCTAGATTTTAAATATGTTATGAGTAGTTTTAAAATGAACCCATCTTTTTCTGATGTTCTCAACTGAGTGAGAAAGGAACAGCGAATGTGAAAACGTAGATGTTTTTAAATTTAGAAGCAGTTTCCCAACTCTCAGATTGTCAGAAGGAATAAAGGTACTCTTTCATTTTTTTTCCAGCGTTAAAAACATTTTTTGATGTTTATTTATTTTTGAGAGAGAGAGAGACAGAGTGTGAACAGGGGAGAGGCAGAGAGAGGGACATACAGAACTCCAAGCAGGCTCCAGGCTCTGAGCTGTCAGTATAGAGCCCGACACGGGGCTCAAACTCATAAACTGTGAGATCATGACCTGAGCGGAAGTCAGATGCTCAACCGACTGAGCCACCCAGGCACCCCTCCAGCATTTTGAGTCTCAATTATTAGTTACCAACACAGCAGAAAGAAAAGCTTTTAATAATTTTTAACTTTTTTATTGTGAAACATACACAAACACACCAAAATATTGCTAAAATAAATTATGTTTAGCTCCAGTGATCTATCCACAAATAACATTTGTAGACCTACTCTCAGGTCAAGGAAGGTAGCAAGCCCTCCTACATTATTTTTTCCAGTTAGAAAAAGGCCATCGTTTTGAAATTCTATTTGAAGTGGGGTTTGAAAGATTCCTAAGAGGGAAACAGAAGGAAAGCATGTCAATGGGAGATATTAAGTTCATCTGAGGTGTTGAGGAGTCATCTCTACAACAACTAGAACATTCATTGTTGCCTAAACAGATTTCTGTGCCTTTTCCCCTTTTCTTCCTTCTGTTTAGAGAGCCATCACCCGGTGGGATGTAAAAAAGAGTTGATAATACCTTTCCAGCCAGAGGCTTATATAATTATGGAATTTAAATATTAACTAAAGCCAAAGTAGCCCAGACTCCGTGTGGAGTTATATTCTTGAGAAGTCCAGCAACCACAGATATTTAAAGGAATTCTAATTCTTACTTGAATTATTTAAAGAACATTTTAGGAGGTATAGTTCGTATCCCACACTGATAAAAAAAAATCCCCTCCCCCTTTCTCACTCCTTCCACACCCTGCAGCAGTTCTAGACTCTCAGTTATCACCTCGATCTCAGAAATAATTTCCAGACACCTCATACTGGGGTATTTTCTGTTCTTTATAGTGTGGACCAATTAAACCATTCATGCTTCTTTTTTAAAAAAAAGTTTTTCTTTCAGCTTTTCCCATCTCCTAGATTTCTTTTTTTTCAACAAGGGCAAGCAATGGAAACAGCACGGCTAGCAAGATTTTTTCCCACTCTCTTCTTTCTTTTGGATCCCCTTTCTGTCTATTCCTTCCTCAAATTCAATATGGCAAAGAGCCCAAACTGGCTTGGCTACTGAGTGGCTCAGTAGGTTAAGTGTTTGACTCTTGATTTTGGCTCAGGTCATGATCTCACAGTGGTGAGATTGAGCCCCATGTCCGGCTCAAGCTGGGTGTGGAGGCTGGTTAAGATTCTCTCTCTCCCTCTCTCTTTCTACCCCTCTTCCCCCCTAAAAAAAAAAAAAAAAAAAAAAAAAGCCTTATTCCAGAAATGATTCATTGACTTGAACTGAATTTTAAAAAACAACATAAATTGAATGTGAGTAAAGTTTCAGGATATTACATCTTAACCTCATATAATAAACAGGACAGTCTGTTAAAAGGTTTAAAAGTATTGAAAGAGTGCCCTCTGTGGGTCAGGGTTGCAGAAAGTGTTACTTTGGCCCTGGGAGATTCCTGAAGATTTGTGTGGTGGTGGTTGAGGGTAGGATAGGGAGAGAAGGGTCTGAAAGGAAGGAAAAAAAACTAAGTCATCTCTTTGGGTGATGGTTGTCTTCCTCCTGTTTTTTGCTGAGATCTTCTTCTTTCTCCACTCAAATCTGCAGGGACCGCCTGGATATGGTCAAAACCTGCCTCATGTAGGAGAAAGCCAGAGGTGACTGAGATCAATCAGACCAGCAGGACTGAGGCCACGAAAATAGTCAGTGTGCAGCCACCACAGCCATCGGCTGTGACCACCTGTGTAGTAAATGTGGTGAGAAAGAAAAACTGACCTATTGAGTCATAGACCTGAGAGGTCAGGCAGACAGTGGGTGCTTCCTTTTTCTAAAGTGTCAGGCAACCTCAGAGAAAAAATTCGTAGTCTTCATACAAAATGGAGGGAGCGTGAAGATGAGGTCAACTGAGTCCACATCATGCGAGACAATGCCCAGATGTACAGCCTGCCTAAGAGAAAAGGAAATGATTTTCAGAGAACAGGAACAGAAAAGATCTAGAGATTTCATTTAATAAAACTTGTTTCTAAGCAACCCCATGGTGTGACTCAGGAATTCTGAAGTAATGCTAGTGTTTCTGAAATCTTTCTTATAGAACCACTCGGGAATTGTCCGTAATAGAAATGCCTAAATCTGATTCCACCCAACAGAGTGATCATGGCTGTTCACTCCAGCCGTGGCCCATCGGGGACTGCTGTTCAAGTGGTGTCCTCCCAGGGATGATACCACAGTCATCCTCCCATTGTTCCTGACTGATAGTACTGATTTTGAATTTGTAGTTCCTTAGTTTATGACTTCAGATTTATGACTGGTTGCAACTATTCATGCTCACTGGGCTTCATGACAGGACGGGTGGATTCAAGTTGCCCCCTCCAACTTCCCTCTTTTTGTTGGCGAGACCACCAGATTCATAATCTTTTTTTTTTATCCTTAATGTCTCCATTTCCTTTGCCCCCCATATCCTATTTTAGATCTTCCTTTTCAATGTTTCTGGAATCCAGGACTGCCCTATCACTTGAGAGACCCAGGACAAGAGTAAAAGAATAGCGGTCCACATACCTAGTGTCTAAAACACCTAGCAGTTATGAAACATTGAGCTCACAAACTATTGAATAAGATCTGATCCCTTTTGCCTGGACAAAGAATACCTTCATAAAGACACAATAATATGAGTACAGCTTGGCATATATGAGACTGAAAGTTGGCAGAATGTCAAAGACAACTGAAATGAATTATAATTGCATGTGGCTGGGCGTCTTGTTGGTAGGTTGGTAGTGTTTAGGTGAGCGACAAAGTAAAGATATACATATTTCAAAGGTAATGTACATATTTCATAAAATTTATTTTCTTCCCTTCATTTTAGCAAAATCACCAAATACGTTGCTATAATGAAGATTTTCACTCAATTTGTATTCCATTAACAGGAGTGACCTGTTATATTTTTAGCAAAAATATAAATTAAAGTACAAGTAAACATTAAATGGGAATGCAAGCTGGTGCAGCCACTCTGGAAAACAGTATGGAGGTTCCTCAAAAAACTAAAAATAGAACTACCCTACAACCCAACAATTGCACTACCAGGTATTTATCCAAGGGATACAGGTATGCTGTTTCAAAGGGGCACATGCACCCTAATGTTTATAGCAGCACTATCAACAATAGCCAAAGTATGGAAAGAACCCAAATGTCCATATGTCCATCGATGGGTGAATGGATAAAGAAGATGTGGTATATATATATATATACACACACACACACACACACACACACACACACACACAATGGAGTATTACTCGGCAATCAAAAAGAATGAAATCTTGCCACTTGCAACTACGTGGATAGAACTGGAGGGTATTATGCTAAGTGAAATTAGTCAGAGAAAGACAAAAATCATATGACTTCACTCCTATGAGGACTTTAAGAGACAAAACAGATGAACATAAGGGAAGGGAAACAAAAATAATATAAAAACAGGGAGGGGGACAAAACAGAGGAGACTCATAAATATGGAGAACAAACTGGGGGTTATTGGAGGGGTTGTGGGAGGGGAAATGGGCTAAATGGGTAAGGGACACTAAGGAATCTACTCCTGAAATCATTGTTGTACTATATGTTAACTAATTTGGATGTAAATTTTAAAAAATAAACAAAATAAAATAAACATTGAAAAAATGAAAATTAATTTCAAAATTAAAATTAAAAATACTGCTCAATGTGTTTTCAAAAGAGAGTTATATTCTTCTAAAATGTTCAAATTTATCTATTAAAGTTGAACAGACAAAATACAAAGGGTGAACTTCTATGCTTTATTTTTTTAAACAATTTTTAAAATATTTATTCATTTTTGAGAGACAGAGTGTGAGCAGGGGACAGGCAAAGAGAGAAGGAGACACAGAACCTGAAGCAGGCTCCAGTCTCCAAGCTGTCAGCACAGAGCCCAATGTGAGGCTCGAACTCATGAACCATGAGCTCATGACCTGAGCCGAAGTCAGACGCTCAACTGACTGAGCCACCCAGGCACCCCTGAACTTCTATGCTTTAAAGTAAAATTTTTCAGATAAAGCTCATCTTCATATTTAATTTAATTTACTTTTAACATTTTTATTTATTTTTGAGAGAGAGAGACAGAGTGTGAGCAGGGGAGGGGCAGAGAGAGAAGACACAGAATCCGAAGTAGGCTCCAGACTCTGAACTGTCAGGTATGCTGTCAGAGCCTGACACGGGGCTTGAACTCATGAACCATGAGATCATGACCTGAGCCAAAGTCAGATGCTTAACTGACTGAACTACCCAGGTGCCTCTTAATTTTTTAAAATAAAGCTTATTTATTTATTTTGAGAGAGACAGAGACAGCGCAAGTAGGGGAGGGGCAGAGAGAGAATCCCAAGCAGGCTCTGCATTGTCAGCACAGAGCTCAGTGCAGGGCTCAAACCCACAGGACATGAGATCATGACCTGAGCCAACCCAAGAGTTGGACGCTTGACCGACTGAGTCACTCAGGTGCCCCCATATTTAATTTTTAAAAAGAATTTAATTTTATTAACTGCTCTTGTCAAAATGAAATAATTAGCCATAGTGAAAAATCGTTATTACATACCTGTTATAGTTAGATCCTCAAACTGAAGGGTGATAGTTGTTTAATACTGCAAAATGTTCTTCAGCTCCCAGGTGCAATTGCTTTTAATATACATTAAACCACAAACTGGAGCACAAAGAGAAGCAAGAAAATGGATGCTTAACGCTAGCAGGAAAAGATTTGTTTTAAGCAGGAATTTATTGCATTCATGCTGAGAAGAAGGCTTTTTGTAAGTTATTGTCTTTTCTCGAACCTATGTACTCCTGCTGCTCAAGCCCTCTTGTACTCCATTGTTTGCCTCCAATGTAGGCAGGATCTCAACTGACAGCCTTCGTGGTTTGGACACAGGTGCCTGAACAGCACTGCATTTTGCTTTAAGAGCTTTAAGAGCAAGAGAGGTGGGAAAGCATTTCCCTGGGACCTAAGAGGTGTTAGTAGAGTAGACATTTAGGGTTATGGGTTGTGCTGTCCCAGCACAGAGCATTGAACCCAGAAAGATATGTCCATGTGCTCTTTACCAAAAATCTTTTTTTAATTTTGTGATATGTGGGGCCCTCTAAAGCTTGGGATCCCAGCCTTCTTGCCTGGGTCTGAAGGTGGGACTCTTCTGATATATCTCTTCCTCTCCATTTTTTAGTCCTGGTTCTAATTATCTAATGCCTTGGTATTTGAAAAGTTCCAACCACTTATGGGCTCTTCTCCTTCCAAGGCGTCTGAATCATCAAGGTGAATTTCCATAATATTCTGGGACCTATCAAATCATTTCTTTGCCTTAGAACTTATAGTAGTTAACCTGTTGCTTACTAGATCAAGTTCCAAATGTTAATAGACTATCTCACATCATCAGATTAATTTTCTTTTTTTTAATGTTTATTTATTTATTTATTTTGAGAGAGAGGGAGAGAAAGAGAGAGAGAGAATGGGTGGGGGAGGAGTAGAAAGAGAGGGAGAGAAAAAATCCCAATCATGGTCCACACTGTCAATGCAGAGCGCTACATGGGGCTCAATCTCATAAACTGTGAGATCATGACCTGAGCCGAAATCAAGAGTTGGATGCTTAACCGACTGAGCCACCTGGACGTACCTGGAATTAATTTTGGTTACTAATAAATGCCCTTTTGTTCTCTTTGTACCTCCCAAACTTATGATTCTTCTCTGAGTAACTTTGCCCTCTCTTTATCCATGTCATCTTGGCTAAGACAACTCCAAGCATCTTTTGGCCTATCCTTGTCACCCTCTGTTGGGTGGTTTGGGGAATGTTTTCCAGCTGGGTTGTATTATGTCTTCCTAAATATTAGTAAAAATAGGGTAATTTTATTCTTCTTTGGTCTTTTAGAACTATAATCATACTTTAAGTACAAGAGTAAATATTTATTTTTTAAATAGAAGTTTAAAAGTATATGAAGTACAATGTGAAACTATCTCTCTTCATCACTTAGACTCTTTCCCCAGGAGAAAGTCCTATCAATAACTTGGTTCGCAGTTTCAGACCTTCTTCCACGTGCAAATGCTTGCAAACATTTTTGTGTACACGTGTTTAAAAAGTAAAGAAGGTAACCATCCTAAACATTGTCTTGTATGATTTTCTTTGCTCGCATAACAATAATCATGGACATCTTTCCATGTCCACACGTCAGACTGCGTTATTATTTAGAAGCTGTATGTGACGAATATTACACGAATGTGATATCCCAACTGTAAATAGGTAGCATAATAGTGTGTATTTCAGAGAGTTATGGTGGGGATTAAAAAGGTTAAGACAACTGAAGTGCTTAGAACTGCATCTAGCACATGGTAAGAACCAATAAATTTTACCTACTAATAAAAACAGAATTAATAATAATTATTATTATTAATTTAAATATGCCCAATTCCTGCTGATAGACATTCATGTTTTTTTTTTAATTTTTACTTTTATAAATAACGCTACAGTGAACATCTCTACGTATACGCCTGCCCTCCAAATCATGCTAATCCATCTTTCCATCAACAGAGTAAAAGAACCCAGCGTGGCAATTTTTTAAAGTTCATTGTGTTTCCAAATTATAGAGAATTTGGAAAATATCAAAATGGCAAGAAACTTAACCCCATCTTAGCCCATTCAGAGATAAAATCACTATTAATATTTTAATATAGTTCATTGGAGATCACTTTATTGATTTACTTTATTTTTTTCACTCAATATTATAGAGAAAGCACTTGCCCATGACATTAAATGCTTTGTGCCATGAAATTACCATCATTACTTATGTAAATTTACTGTTTTCCAGTTGTAGGTTACGGTTACTCCTAATTTTTCACTATATGAACAAGTCTATGGCCGGCTTTTGAACATACATTTTGGCCCACATTTCAGTTTTACTTAAACATAAAGGATATAAACTTTGCACTGCCGAAGTGCTTCCCAGGAAGGTTGTCAACAACATAAGAGAGTGTCTTTCCAGGAACGGCCTGCAGAAGTCAGCCTCCACTTTTCCAACCTGGAAACATTCACCGGATCGCGACTGCTCCTCCTTTCCTGGTGCTGGACTGCTCCTGGTGATCTCAACCTCATCGAATATTCTGGATATTCTCTTCTGTCACAAGACTCTGACGGTCCATAGGCTGGATTCTCGATCTGTATTCAGCTTATCTAATAATATCATTTCTTGCTCTTCACAATCTTCCTTTCAAATTCTTTCTGGTGACATTTCATCCCCTTTTTGGATATCATTTCAGTAAACCATCAAAAATTAGAACCTCAGCAAATCTAAATTCTGTTTTCTGTTCGGGAAGGGACTGGCTATGTGACACTGGGAAGTAACTTATCCCCTCAGTGCCCCGGTGTCCTAATCAGTAAACTAGAGATATATGTAATAGGCTTTTTTGCAATACGATAGTCACGGTATTTTTGGAGTGAATAAAATCACTACCAAATGATTTGAAAGTAAAAGTTCCCTGGTAAGCGTGCCGGTAATGACCATCTATGGCTTATAATTTGGTTGCCCTGCCAATGTAGACGTCTACTTTGTTGATCAAGTTGATTTTCCCATTTCTTTTGGCTTTGAAGGAGACAGCCAGCACGGCCTTTACGCGGTAGTGTGACCTTACAACGAAGTAGGCGGTGAGAAGGGTGTGAAAGCAGAGAGGGGGTGGGCAGGTAATGGCTGTCAGGTGTGTTGATAGCTTTGGTCAAGAATTCACATACCAGGAAGTCAGACACGAATACCACAATTTCTGTAGCCACAGGCAAACAGTTTGTCAGTTCCTTTCTTCCTGCTTTCATCCATATGCAAGCAAGCGATAACATGTACTAAGTTAAATAATGCATGGTACTTCAACTATTCTTACTTTCTATCCTTTGGTTATTGTAATTACATGTAATTTTGTGACGGATTTTCTATTTTTTAAGAAATCGCACTTTTGTACTTGATCCAGCTAACAGGATTTTCTTACATTACTTCATAAAGAGACCATCTTTTAAACTTCTAATGTTATTTCTTATTCATTAGTACATTTGCCTGTGGGGTATGTTCATAAATGGGTTAAAGTTACAAAGTTATGCTTATAAAAGCTCATGGTAATTTGGAGTATCAGGAGGATTTATTAATTTTGAAATCTTAAAAGAGCAAAAGCTAAAATGAGATTGGATTAAGTATATTCTTGCATGCAGTTATTCTAAACACCCTTAAGGACCAAAGACTAACTTACAGAGGACATTATGCAAATGTGAATATATCTCTAAGTGCCTCGTAGGCTTGCTGATGTAATATTTTACATGGTTAGTTAAGTACATCAAGTAAAAGGTTTGACCTTGATAGAGTAGAAAGGTGCTTATTTCAAAACAAGTCAGTTGTTTCCCAGGCCATCGCAGAGCCATCAACATGAAGTGAATGAAATCTAGAATCTCATCATTGGTATCTCAGTCAGCTAAGCATCTGCTTCACAGGAAGCCAAATATATTCTTATAATACACTCGTATCCCCTATATTCATGTTTCCATCTAACTGTTACACGTGTTTGGATGCTTCTTAAGGACTGCACTGTTGCAATGTGGAGAAATAGATCCCAGAGGTAGCTGATAGCAAGAAAGGAAGTTAAAAAAAAATTAGATCCCCAGGTGTCATTCATACTCAGTTAGATTTTTTTTTTTTAGGGTGGGCCTGAGAATCATGAGCTTTTTAAAAAAGCTTCACCACATGAATCCCATGATCTGGTTTAGGAACCAACAGAGGCCTTATAAGCCATAATTTGACAGACTGATGCGGTATTTTTGTATCTTTCCTTTTGGCCACATTATCATCTCAGTACAATAAGTAGATATGCTTTTCTGGTATTTATCGTTTCTATATTAATATGACAGAAGAGAGTGTTAATGAGAATATTATGATTAGACCCTAGGAACTCAGAACAAAGTGACCATTCTGGTACATTCTGGCTTACCCATTATTAATTGGCATCTACTTGTGGTGTCCATGTCTAGGGTTGGTTGAAAGTAAGGGAAGAGTCTGGGGAGAGATGGGAAAATGTTACAAAGGAAACTAGACATTCGTTACCTTACCTCTGCTTCAAGTAGAGTTTTTTTTTTTTCCAAAAAGAACTTAAATTCATGATCCATTAATTGATTATTAATCACTAATTTAGGTAAGCACTCACTTTCTAAAAACTATTTATTTTTGAGAGAGAGAGAGCTCAAGTGGGGAAGGGACAGAGATGGGCAGGGACAGAAGATCCAAAGCAGGCTCTGCACTGACAGTAGCAAGCCCGATGTGGGGCTTGAACTCACAAAGTGTAAGATCATGACCTGAGCTGAAGTCCTGAGGCTCAACTGACTGAACCACCCAGGTGCCCCGTAAGCATTCACTTTTTAAAATTTAGTCAACAAATATTTACTGACCATTTATAGGGTCCCTTAGCGTTCTGTGCTTGCTAAGGGTCAGTGGTTTTAGGAACTATCTAAATATTCTCTGCCAAGTTCATTAGCCATGGGCAGAGAGAAAGCAGAATATAAATCTGATTGACATATTTACTTTAGAAGAAATTATTCTGAATGTGTGTGGACCAGGAAGGATGCAAATTTCTGATTTTGAGCTAAATTTATTCTTTCCCATCTTAATAAGAAGTGTGTGTGTGTGTGTGTGTGTGTGTGTTTTATTTCTCTCTGATCATTTCTTTGATCATTTTAAGCATCACTAATGCCCCAACAGACTAAAATGGGGACAATTGGCAGGTGGAGAAAGTGGATGATGAAAAATAGAAGCAAAATGTAATTTCTTCCACTATAATTCTCTACAAGCTGTGTAAACTCTCCTCAGTTAAACAAACATTTTTAAAGACAAAGATTTTACATTTTCATCCAAACACCGCTGGTAACAACTGCTCACTTTCACTCTTTTGGAGCCTTCCCAAACAGCCAGGAGATTTGCATTTTCTTTAATAGTCTCAGCAGTATGCTTCCTTCCAAAAAGAGCAAGAAAATGAAAACCCTGCATTTCCCTGAATGCTGAGTAAAATAACATGACTATATTCCAGGTAGCCTAGTGGATAAATATGCAATTATTATTATTATTATTATTATTGATTTATACAGCAAACATCTCAAGCATTTGAACTTCACACACTATTTAAAATGACATCACAGCCTGCATACCAATGGAAAAGTATCAGATTGTGTTTCAATGTCCTTCATATATGAGTGTGCCTTACGCTATAGGAGTTCTCAGCATCTAAATTCAAACTAAATCTCGGGGCCATTCTCTAACGATCTGATTAAGAGGAGTCCCTTGTCTGGTTCACAATATACCACCAACTCAGAGTTCTCTACTCTTTGGCATGCTTTTATTTTGCTGATTATTTTTGTGTCCGTGAACGATGAATAGTGATAAAATCTTCAGTTCATCTCCATAGTATCCAGTGTGAGCTTGTGGGAACATCAAATGGCATGTTCACCGTATTTGAAGGGAAATTAAAAGTTTAAAAAAAGCAATTTAGGAAAATGATGGGAGGAAGGGGCACACAGCAGAGGGGAATATTTGTTCACGATCTAGATGAGAGTCAGCGGCAGAATCTCAATACAGTGGCTCCCAGAGAGCGGGCCTCTACCATGAACTGGCGCATTTGTTCCAAAACAGTTGATACTCTTGCACTTAATGGTGACACCCTAAGCAGTGACTCAGAGCCCAAATATTCAAAGTAGCCAGCAAAGGGCTTCTCTTGGACCCATTGTTGTACGTTGCTCTCCTAGGCATGATAAAAGAGGCTATCCTGTGTAAAGGGTTCGTATCCAAAATTCATAAAGAACTTACCAAACTCAACACCCAAAAAACAAATAGTTCAGCGAAGAAATGGGCAGAAGACATGATTAGACACTTTTCCAAAGAAGACATCCAGATGGCTAATAGACACATGAAAAGATGCTCAACATCACTCATCATCGGGGAAATACAAATTAAAAAACCAAAATGAGATACCACCTCACACCTGTCAGAATGGCTAAAATGAACAACCCAGGAAACAATAGGTAATCGGTGGGGATGCAGAGAAAGGGGAACACTTTTGCACTGTTGATGGGAATGCGAACTGGTGAAGCCTCTCTGGAAAACAGTATGGAGGTTCCTTTAAAAATTAAAAATAGAACTACCCTACGACCCAGCAATTGCACTACTAGGTATTTATCCAGTAGAGACAGGTGTGCTGATTGGAAGGGGCACATGCACCCCAATGTTTATAGCAGCACTATCGACAATAGCCAAAGTATGGAAAGAGCCCAAATGTCCATCATCTGATGAATGGATAAAGAAGGTGTGGTGTATACACACACACACACACACACACACACACACACACACACACGATGGAATACTTCTTGGCGATAAAAAAAAATGAAATCTTGCCATTTGCAACAACGTGGATAGAACTAGAATGTATTATGCTAAGTGAAATAAATCAGTGAGAGAAAGATACATGATTTCACTCATATGTGGAATTTGAGAAACTCAGCAGGTGAATTTAGGGGAAGGGAAAGGAAAATAAGGTAAAAATAGAGAAAGAGACAAACCATAAGAGACTCTTAAATACAGAGAACAAACAGTGGTTTGCTGGATGGGGGCTGGATAGGAGGGTGGGCTAAATGGGTGATGGGCATTAAGGAGGGCACTTTTGGGGGTAAGCACTGGGTGTCACATGTAAAAGATCAATCACTGGGTCCTACTCCAGAAACCAAGACTACACTGTATGTTAACTAACTTGAATTTAAATTTAAAAAATTAGCAAGTCCAAATGAAATGTGACCAGTGACAGAAATATATTAAAGGATATGTGTACATAAAAAATAAAATAAAATAAAATAAGACAAAAAGAGGCTATCCTGTGAATATAGAATATCAGAAATTCAGAGGCCTAATACAAAAACTGAACTGACATAATTTTGTGTGGATTGTGTCTCCCTGACTGTCAGCTAGAATTGACCACCTGACTTCCAAGTTTCCCACTGATGCTCTCTGCCTACCGGCAGACAGCTTCTTTTCTAGATTCCCAGAGCAGGAGAATCGGACGAAGCCAGGGAGAGCAGCTGGTTGCAGTAAAAAGAATTCCAACTTCAATTAGATTAGACAAAAATGCAAATGTGCTTCATGTCGCCTGGAAGGCAGGCATTGCTGGATCCAGGACCTCAATGATGAGGTCTTCTTCTGTCTCTGTCTCTTGACTTGTGTGCATTTCTTCTGTTTGTTTGTTGGTTGGTCTTGTTCTTTCCTGCTGCCCAGAAATTCTCACATGTGGAAGAAAAGGAGTCTACTAGCAACATTAATTCTGTAGTAACTACCAGCAAAGCTACGGTTGCATGTGTCTTTGACTCAAGTGATCCACACTGCATCTAGTGCTGGGCTTTCAGTGGCTCTGTGTACTGTCTGTCCTGGGCCAGCACAACTTAACAGATTGATTGCTTCTTTCTTGCACGCGGCCTCCTCCCAGGAGTGTCCTGGTGAATGTGAGTGAATGGGCTGAGCTGCATGAGGGAGGCACAGGGCAGGTTTGATTCCTTGTGGGCATGTATGGGAGTGCCACTGGATGGATTCATTGCACAAATTCCAGCTCTCAGAATGGAAGGAATTCTGGTCTGTGACAAGCTGTAAAGTCAATAAGTTCCCTTGCCTTTGCGTAGGCTGGTTTGGGCTCAGAATGCCATTCATTCATTCAGGCATGCATTCATTCATTAGTCCTTGAGTTGCTACCATGTGTCTGGCAGTTCATTGCAATTTATGTTGTTACATTGCTCTTGCCCTCACGTAGCTTACAATCTATTACAGAAGATAGACATTAACCAGTGAATTATCCAAATTACCTTCTCAATTTTGTTATGGTTCCAGCTAGTGCTCCCTCACCCATTGTCTGTACAGCAGCCAAACTAATCTTTTAACAACCTAAATCATGTCATTCTTCGGCTTAAAATTCGTCGATGAGTTTTTATTTTTCTGGGAATAAAATCTTTTTGATTTAAAAAATTTCCCAGCTTTGGAATGCCTGAGTGGCTCAGTCAGTTAAGCATTTGACTCTCGATATCGGCTCAGGTAGTGATCTCAGGGTCATGAAATTGAACCCTGCATCAGGCTCCATGCTAAGCATGGAACCTGCTTGGGATTCTCTCTCTCCCTGACTCTCTGCCCCTCCCCTGCTCATGCTCTATCTCTCTCTCAAAATAAATAAATAAACATTAAAAAAATTTTCCAGCTTTATTGACATATAACTGACATATAACATTGTACAAGTCTAAAGTGCATAGCATATGGATTTGATACATTATGGCGTGCAAAATGTTTACACTATAGTGTCAACTAATATTTCTATCACGTGTCATAATTACCATTTCTATTTAGTGGTAAGAACATTTAAGATCTATCCTGTTAGCAAGTTTCAAATATCTAATACAGTATTATTAATTCTAATCACTATGCTGCACATTAGATTTCCGGAACTTATTCATTTTATGACTGGAAGTTTTTACTTTTTGACCAACATCTCCCCATTTCTCCTACTCCCTGGCCCCCTGGTAACTAGCTCTGTACTCTGTTTTTATGGGTTCATCTTTTTTAGATTCCACATGTACATGAGATCATACAGTATTTGTCTTTTCTGTCTGACTGATTTCATTTGGCATAATGTTCTGGGGTTCCATCCATGTTGTTGCAAATAGCAGAAAGTCCTTCTTTCTCATAGCTCTGTGTGTGTGTGTGTGTGTGTGTGTGTGTGTGTGTATATAAAACTTCTGTTCATTTGTTGATGGACATTTAAGTCGTTTCCATATCTTGGCTATTGTCAATAATGCTGCAGTGAACATGGAGTGCAGGTATCTCTTTGAGATCCTGTTTTCATTTTCTTTGGATGTATACCCAGAAGTGGGATTGCTGGATCATAAGGTAGTTCTATTTTTAAATTTTTGGGAAACCTCCGCACTGTTTTCCACAGTGGCTGCATCAGTTTATATTCCCAACAACAGTGCACAAGGGTTCCCTTTTCTCCACATCCTCACCAACACTCGTTATCCATTGTCTTTTTGGTGACAGCCATTCTAATGGGTGTGATGTGATTTCTCATTCTGGTTTTGATTTCTGTTTCAAGAAATAAGATCCTACCATCTACCATGGCCTTGATGGCCCTCTGGGACCTGGCTCCAGCTAAGTGCTCCCCTTGTCCACCTCGGCAAGACCTGCCTCCTTTATGCTACTTGCCTGCTCCCATCCTTTCCTGGGCCTGACACTTACCCTTCCCTTAGCTTCGCTTGTGAATAGCTCGTTGCCACGCCTCCTCCTGTAGGTCTTAACTCAAATGTTACCTCGAAGTGGCCTTCCCTTACCAGCCCGTATAAAGGAGCTTCCACATTACTCCCTTCCCAGCACACATCACCATCTGCAATTATCTTCTTTGTTTGTTCTCCTCCTCAATGTCTGCTCCCTCCCAGAAGAATGTGTTCAGGGACCATGTTGGTCTTATTCAGGGCTTTGTCACGGGTCTGAACAACTGGTAAGCTCTCATGGCTATGGGGGGATCTCTTTAGGAGCCACCTCCTCCTCCAGGAAGCCTGCCTTGGGCAGAATTAATTTCCGTGTCCCCGGTGCCGCCCCTGTGCTGCGTGCATACCTTGGTTACGGCACTTGCTATACGAGGCTGTAATTGCTCCTCTCCACACCTGGCTTCTCTGCTGGCATGAGATCAGGGACTAAGACTTATCGCTGTACACCCGAAGCCTGTCAGTGGCACCGGGGACACAGCAGGGACTCTGCTGCTTCGTGATGGAATGAAAGCAACCCCAGTTAATCAGCAATCTATATCTGTGTGTCTGTGTATTCCTCAGGAAAGGCGGGGGGTGGAGAACCCCGGAAAGGAGCTCCATTCTTTCAGCTTTATTTGCTATATTGATGGGGAGGGTGGGGGGGCGGGTGAAGGAAAAGCTTTACGAACAGACTACAGAAACGCACAAACTTGCAAAGGAAGAAAACATGTTTTCAGCCGTTTAGATTCAATTAGCAGCCTCGGGTGGGTTAAAAAGAGAAAAGTACTAGGGGAGAGCCCGAAGACAGGTACTTGACAGCATCCCTTTAATGCTTTTCCTGTCCCTTGATGCATTGTCTTCTTGTGCAAGTATCAATATTGTGTGTTGACAGGGGGAAGGCATCATCTTCAAACTGTAATGAATCTAAAATGAAAACCAGCCACACAGTTGGCCAACACTGCTTTAGCACGGCACATCAAGAACACTTCCAGTGACAAACACTTTCAAGGGAAACAAACCAAACAGAAATTAAAAAAATCTCTGTGGGGTATAAATATGTAATTACACTCACACAGGGAGCATTTTATCAGGTAAACCATCCCACTTTGTTAATTGAAATGCTCCAGCACTGGGCTCTTTTGACAAAGCGCCTGAATATGTATGTGTAGGGTGTAGACACGCTGCCTCACCACGGCTCTTCCTAGCTGGGGCTGACCGCCTCAAAGCCGTTTTCCCCGGGGCAGCTGGGAGGTCCGCTCCGAAGCCCTTCCCTTTTGTCCGTTTGCTTCTCTTTCCATCCAGCCGGACGTCGCCGGGATGCAACCTGGTCTGGAATTCTAGATATCTGTCCAAAGCCCAGCCAGTTTCAAAAATGAAGATGAGCACTTTACTTTTACATAGCTCGTTTGAAATTCATGGATATGCAATCCTCTCTGGTAATTTAGAACTGCGAAGGCGACCCAAAAGAGAGCTGTTCCAAGCATCTGTATTAGTAGAGGGAGGTCAAGAAGAACGCCGGGTGAGAATTCGCGCTCCTGAGCCCTGCATCAGGCTCTTCCCGCTGGATGCCTGGTCATCGGCCACCAACACGCTGCCGCCTCACTTTTCTCCTCTACAATCAAGATCGGTCTGTGACTGCTAAAAATTCCTTTCTATTCCTTTTTTTTTTTAAGTGCTTATTTAAATTCCAGTTAGGTAACATGCCGCGTAATATTAGTTTCAGGTGTACGATACAGTGATTCAACACTTCCATACATCACGAGGTGCTCCTCCCAACAAGTGCGGTCCTTCATCCCCATCAACCATGTAGCCCCACCCCCTCCCCCACCGCCCCTCCCGCAACCCTCACTTTGTTCTCTATAGTTACCTGGTTCGCCTCTCTTCTTTTTACCCCTTTGCTCCTTTGTGGTGTTTCTTAGTTTTCCTTTCGATTCCAACAAGGTTTATGATCCACCATTTAATAGTACTGCCTTCTCTTGAGGTGTTTTTTTTTGTTTGTTTGTTTGTTTGTTTTTGAGCAATTGGACTATTAATTCAAAGAAATCTTTATTCCATGTTATGAAAGCCACCTGAGTGAGCCTGTCCTTCCCTCTTCTGGAGTGTCTAAGTGCCCTGGCCTGTCTTCAGGCCCTGCCTTGGCCCATGCTGTGCCCCAGGCACTGGAACCACCACTGAAGATTTACTGAGCGTTCTCAATGCCCTACGAACACAGGCTGAGGTCATCTGCAAAGGGGGAGACAACAGAGTGGTGTCTGGGAGTTGCTGGCGTAGGAATCCAAGTCCTAACACCATGTGGAATTTTCCAGACCTAATGTATTAGTTTCCTAGAGCCGCTGTAACAAATTACCACAAACCTGGTGGCTTATAGCAACAGAAATGTATTCTCTCCTCGCTCTGGAGGCCAGACATCTGAAATCAAGGGCAGGAGCTCCTTGAAAGGCTCCGAGATCGCATTTCTTGCATTTTCCAGCTTCTTATGGCTCCAGGCACTCCTTGGCTTACAGCTGAATCACTCCAGTCTCTGCCTCCCCCTCCATCCCTGCCCATCACATGGCCTCCTTCTCTTCTGTCTCTTATGAGGACACTTGTCATTGGATTTAGGGCTCACCCTGGTAATCCAGGATGGTCTCATCTCAAGATACTTACCTTTATTCCATCTGCAGACATCTTTTTTCCAAATAAGGCAACATTCACAGATTCTGGGGATTTTAATGATGGCATATCTGTTTAGGGCCACCAGTCAGTGCTACACCTAATCGCTCTCCCAAGATTTCTAAGCCAGTGGTCAAGAAAGTCTGGGTCTAGCGATTAAAGGCTTACACAAATGATTAGCATATGATTCTCTCCAAACTACCTTAGCTTGTCATTTATAAGAGATTGTTAGAAATGGCAGGAATAAGACATGAATGCGTCTGGGATTCATGGCAGTGAGAGGAGAAGACAGGTATTAAGTCTGGTATTGAGCATTTACGATCTCTGCTAGGCACTGCTGGTACAAGATGTATGAGAGAGGGCCCTACCCTTAAGCAACCCACAGTGCAATTGAATGAAACGGTGTGAGAACAAGAGATATGTGGGGAAAAGCAAAGCAAGACGTAGTTCTAATGAGGTAAGCTAATAAGGTTTCTCCCCAGCCCTCAAATATTCCTTCCGAAACACGCTTTAGAAATGGACTACTTTTTGGGTGCCTGGGTGGCTCAGTCAGTTAAGTGTACAACTCTTGATTCTGGCTCAGGTCATGATCTCACAGTTTGTGAGATCGAGCCCTGCATTGCGTTCTGCACTGACAGTACAGAGTCTGCTTGGGATTCTGTCTCTCTCCCTCTCTCTCTGGCCTCTCCCCTCAAAATAAATAAAATAAAAATAAACTTTAAACAAAGAAATGCACTACTTTTTAGTGGGTGTGGATGGGTGGAGGGTCAACTAGAGTGCCCCTTCTCGAAAGATGATCTGATCAGATCCTGTCACAAGTGGGATTCCCCAGGAAGCTGTATCTGAAATGGAGACTAACATGTAGGATATTCATTAAGAGTGCTCTGGAACCAACACCATAGTGGGGAAGGCAGAGGATGACTCAGAGGGACAAGTTGAGCTGGGAAACAGTCTCCGTCGAGATCTCAGTTGATCTCTGGGAAGCTCTGGAGAAAGGATGATCTTTCAGATTTGCCCCTTGGTGGGGAAGGGCCTTGGAAGCACACATCAGTCTCTGGATATGTGTCGCTGATGTGAAGAAGCTCTCTTCACCCAGGATATTCCCTGAGAGGGTTGACACCAGGGGCTGTGTGCCAACAACACTCCCAGCGGTGGGGGTATTTGGTTCTTCAGCTGTGAAGGAGGATGTGGGCTGGCACGTCGCAGGATCCACTACCGATCTGTGCTCAGGCTTTACCAGCCCCAAACTCCATGCCACCATTCCACAAGCTTTACAATTTTTTGAAGATGAATCTCATGCAAAGGAAGATGTTATCCACATAGGTTCTTCTGTCTGGCTCCATTCATGAGTTTTGTTTTGAAGAAGAGCAGGACCTTGCGCTGCAGAGCAGAGCTATGACCAGCCAAAGGGATTCGAGGGAAAATTAGCCCGATCCTTACAACTTTTCATTTGAGGCAGTGCTGGCTCTGCTGGGCAAGGTGACAGGATAGCGCCTCTGGGTGGCTTCTCAGCTGCGCACTACTTTCTTTGTTTTACGTTCTCTCTCTAGACAAATGGGCATACAATTGAGTAATTCCTCCAAAGTGGGAAGGAAGGGGTTTCTAGTAAGTGATTCTGTCTCTGTGTCAGACTTTAGCAGAAGGAACATGGGGCTAGATGTCAGATGGACACTCAGTAATCATTCAACCCTTTCATCCATTCTTTTATCCTTATTTTCTGGAAGCAACTCGTCCTGGTCTGCCCATCTTCCCAGTATAATCTCAGAGGACTTGAATTTTCTAGTTTTATACCCTGTAACACAACTGGCTTCAGAGGCTGCCCTCTTTCAGGACAATACATGTACTCTTTTGTCTGCCAGAGTGGGTCCCAGTCCATATCCTCATAGGCTGGTGCTGCCATTTACGCACTGAGTGATCGTAGGCATATTAGCTCACCCCTCTGTGACATGACTCCTTCTGGAAAATGGTATACATACATATGTATACCTACATATACTTAGAGTATACGTTAATGGAAGTTAATATGTTGTTAAGCACTTAGCACAATTTTTGGCTCAAAGCAATGCCCAATGTTAGCTATTACTCACACCGTTATTTCATTTTTCACAATCATCCAGTTGTCCTTGGTTGGCATCCTCTGTGAGGCTGACAGTTCAGGTCCCTGTTTCCTCATCTTCATTGGCCCTTTGTCATTGCCAGTTCTCGGGCTGGCTTTCCCATCCTCCTGCGTGGAGACTCTCTTGACCTCCCCAGTGCACAACCATCCTCCCTACCCTCAGGGCTCCTCTAGGGCTTTCCTCCTGGATAGCAGAGTTTACCCCCTGTGTTGCGTCATTAGTCATCGGGCTCCACGTGCATTTTCACTCTCTCCAGAATCCAGGAACAAGATCATCGTCAGACTGAAAAGGAGATCAGACATTGGCAATGACAGACCTAAACCCATGGTACTGAGGTGAATACAAGGGAACAGGTAGCTGATTACAACAAATTCAAGTCTCTCAGCCTAGATGGATTATCTACCAACTACTCTGTTCCTTTTTTTTTTTTTTTTTTTTGAGTTTATTTATTTATTTTAAGAGAGAGAGAGGGAGGGAGAGAGAATCCCAAGCAGGCTCCACACTGTTAGCACTGAGCCTGATGCAGGGCTCAAACCCACAAACTGTGAGGTCATGACCTGAGCCGAGATGAAGAGTCGGACGCTTAACCGACTGAGCCACCAGGCGCCCCCACCCCCACCCCCACCCACTACTTTTCTTATGTCATTCCTTTCCTTGCTTTTTCCACCAGCACACCCTTCCTCTTCAACAGAACTTCCCAGAACCCTTTTTGTTTTCCTCCTTCCCTTCTTCTCTCTCTAGGTCCCTTCCTGACCCTGCCCCCTCCTTCCTCCTTCTCTCATTTCTTTCTTTCACAACTATTTATTGAGCAACTGCTATGTGCGGGGCACTGGAGACCCATTGGCGAGCAGGATGATAAGGCCCAGTACTCATGGCACTAGCAGCTCGACCGGAAAGACAAAAATCCGCGACTACGATGTGGCAGGACCCTGAAAGAAGGTTTGGAAATGCGTGGGAGTGCACGTCGGGGACCCTGGCTCTTCCTCCCGAGAGAGAGGGAGGGATTTCTCAGAAACACCCTTTGGACTGTATGGAGAAAATAAGACCTGAGAAAACTGGAGGCATCGTAGGCGGAGCTAAACACACCCTTTGCCAATTTCTGTCCTCCTATTCTTAACCTTTCGTCCACAACTTTTACCTGCCTCTGACTGATTTCAACAAGTATCCATGGAATGACTGCTGTGTGTCAGTTAATACACTAAGAGCAGGGAATAGACCAGTGAACAAGACAGAAACAGCGTCCTGCCCTCAGGGAGCTGAAAATTCTAGCCTTAGCCTTGAGAGCAAGCCTGAGTCTGGTGATTTACAGGACAGTATGCGAGCTCCTAGCATTTTGCACGTAATAAATAATTTAATTCTCGTACTAGCCCTATGTGGCAGGTACTGTTGTTATCCTCACTTTATTGATAAGAAGACTGAGGCACAAAGAGGTCAAGTAAAGGTCCTATAACCAGCTTGCATCTGGCCTCTGCCACTTAGTAGTTACGTGACTTTCGCTAAGTCACTTAATCTTTACAACAACCTTATAAGGCAGGCATTATTTCTGTCATGCACATTTCATAGGTGAGAAAACTGAGGCACAAAAAGATTAAGTCAGTGAATCCACCCAGAGCACTTAGCATGATGCCTAGCAATGGTTGCTATTATTATTATTCCTGAGGGGGGAGAAAAAAGGAAGAAATAAGGAGGTTCCAGAAGGCTGGAGACGAGGCAACACTATTCCAAATTTTCATAATTGTGTCCTTCTACCAACTATAACCTGATGAGCTGGCGTAGACATTTGGGTAAGATTCTGTTACATTTGACTGAAAGAGTTACTCGTGAATCACTTAAAAGGTCATGTCGAGCCTCTCCACCTCTCTTTCTCATAATGCTTCAGGTATGTTAGGTAGACACAGCTTAACAGCTATATATGAAGGGGGAAATGTAGACATTTTGACCGACAACAGATGACCCATATTAGTCTGCTGAGGCCGCCATCACAAAATACCAGACTGGGTCCTTCAATGACAGACCCTTCTTTTCTCACAGTTTTGGAGGCCAGAGGTCCATGATCAGCAAGTTCAGTTTCTGGCGAGGCTTCCCTCCCTGGCTCACAGACGACCACTTTCTCGCTGCCTCCTCACATTGCCTTTCCTCTGAGGCACAGAGAAAGAGCCAGTCTCTTCTCCTCTTCTCATAAAGATACCAATCCTATCACATCGGGGTTCCCCGGGACCTCATTTAACCTTGATTATCTCTACATATGTAATCACATTGGGTTTGAAGACTTTGACATATGAATTTTGTCCAATATGAATATGGACACCACTCAGTCCATAACATTAGTCACTTGTGTGACTTAGCTGCAGAAAATACCAACCTTCAGTTAAGACATTGATACTTTACGTTAATAGAAGGACAGTGCCCCAAACGGTGTATTTTATGTCATTTGGTTACAGGTGCCTCACTATATGTTGGGAAGGGGAAAAGAAACATTTATTAGGCATATACTGTATTTGATACTTTACTTAGTCCCTATGACAATCCTGTAAGTTGTTGGTTCCCACTTGAAAAAAATTGATAAGCAATCTGTTACTTAAAATGATACTGCCTCTCCTACAAAGGTCAACCAGATAAGGAGGTGGGCAAGCTGGTCTTTGAATCAAAAGAGAGTTATGGGAATAAAGGATCTTGAAAAGAGAAACTGAGGGGGCGCCTGGGTGGCTCAGTCAGGCGCCTGACTTTTGATTTTGGCTCAGGTCGCGATCTCATGGTTCGTGGCATTGAGCCCCACATTGGGCTCTGCGCTGACAGCATGGAGCCTGCTTGGGATTTTCTGTCTCCCTCTCTCTCTATCCTTCCCCTGCTCTCTCTCTCTCTCTCTCTCTCTCAAAATAAATACATTTTTTAAAAAGCTTAAGAAAAAAGAGAAGACAAACTATGAGGAATTATATTGTAGATGATTATCCTTGGAAAGGGGAATTTCAATAGGCTCATCCAGTGTGATTCCAGAAGACAGTGCATAGATGAATTGATGGAAATTACAGGGAAGAAGATTTGGATTTAATGTATGCAAAAAAAATTTTTTTTAAGCTACAACTGTCCAAAATGGAATAAGTTATTTTTAGAAGGGCATGTCACGCTGCTCACTATTGGAGGCATTCTAAACTGGACACTCTTGTTGTGGGAGGCAACCAGCTAGAACCAAGCATCAGATGGACTGGAATGGAGAATGGGCTTAAATATTCTCCATTATTCCAAGTTTGGGGGATTTCCTGTTATCACAGAAGGGTTTCCACAAGAGCACGTTTTGGTACATGAAATTCTAAGTACTTTAACCTCCGGACAGTGAAGTACTATAAGAAATTTATCTGGTACATGATTGTTGCTAAATATTTTCACACGAAAATGCTGTCGGTTCAATAGGAATCTATTTGAATTAAGTTATTAGAATAAAAACAAAACATGAGAGCCATTTCTATTTATGACAGCTGGGAACCATCTTCCAAGAATGCCCTTGTAATTGCATTTGGAGTTGCTTATCTAGGGCACATCAAAGAATTAGATGCAAGTGGTCATTGCACTAATGAAATGCTTATCTTTCTCTGTTCATCATGCTGAAGAGCTTTTAGAAATGGCTGATATTTGGACTCTTTTTTCATTATTAATTAACTGAATGGGCATCGGGGCTCCCAAGCTCTATTAAATTAAGCAAGACCTAGATTAATTCTTTTTCTGTATAATAAGTATGTTTGAAAGCTGACAATTTTCAACGTAGTCATAAAATAGACCGAGGTTGGGACGCATCAAGGAACAGCACTCCTTCCTACAGAGATGCCCATCTTGTAAATAGTAAAAGCAGAAAGGGCTCTGATGCCTTGTTTTCCTGGGGAACCTGAAATTAAATTGACATCATTGCCTTTACAATAAGTATCTTCTATAAACCTGAGATACGTTTGGATTGTCACAATTCTCCGGATGTACTTGCACTTCATGTTTCAATTCTGAGTGTACATGGGACTGAAATCTTTTGGTTAAAATCAATTGTGAGGTTGGGGCGCCTGGGTGGCTCAGTCGGTTAAGCGTCCGACTTCAGCTCAGGTCATGATCTCACAGTTTCTGAGTTTGAGCCCCGCATTGGGCTCAGAGACAGCTCGGAGCCTGGAACCTGCTTCGGATTCTGTGTCTCCCTCTCTCTCTCTGTCCCTCCCCACTCACACTCTCTCTCTTTCTCAAAAATAAATAAACATTTAAAAAAATGTTTTTAATCAATTATGGGCAAAAATACTTCTGGATGCTTTGGCTATCCTACTCATCCAAATGTTCCTGGCAAATAAGCTCAATGGGCAAAAGCTAACATTCCCCAAGAGCTCCTAGCCTGGGGAAACTTTTGCCAAAACTTTATTTGTCCTTAGTAGTACCAAAATAAACACCGGCTTTATTAAGAAAGATCACAGCAAGCTTTCCCAATTGGAGAGCGCTGGGAAATAAAACAAAATTTTCAACTGAAATGGTTAGATCATTTCACTAAAAGACACCCAGATGGAGTAAAACTTAATTATTCACGGGAAATTTTGGCTTCATGTGGCCTTTTGGTATGCCTGAGACCTGGAGGCCAACTTTTGCTTTTCTCAGCTCTGCTTTATAATATGCCAGAAAATTCCAGCCTCCTTTCTCAACCTGTATCTCAAGCCTCCTCTCCCTGCCCATCAGTCCTTTTTTTTTTTTTTTTTTTTTTAATCTAAAAGAAAGCTTCAAGCACCTTGTCTAGGAAAACACTGTATGGATCCCTCAGCATGGCAACTAATTATTTTAAGCCACATTGTTTGTTGTGTTTTACCTGCTGGGGTGAGCCTCACTTCCCAAGCTGCCACAGGCCAGCTTTTGCTCGGAACTCAAACATGTGTTGATTCTACCATGACCCAAAGACTTAGGGAGAGGAGCACATTGGTACGTTTAGTGCAAACCAAACATGATGTCAGGTTTTGACAGTTCCCTTTGAAGAAGTTAACCTTTGACCGAACATAGAGGGAAAAATTTATACTCAATTGAGTAACTTGATGCTGACTAGAGTGGTAAGAATATCAATGACGTGAATAATTTGAGGGATGCTCGAGGGCTCTGTGTTTTACTTTCAGAGACTCTCAGGTTGGGTCAAGTGTACAGACTGATTACTGCCTGGTCAGGAGGCAGTGAAACCTGATATACAAATGCACCTGCAACTTGATAGACTCCAGGCGTAATCTTTACAAGCAAATTGCTTCTTCAGAACTGTTGTGTGAAATTGCTTTTATCTACTTTTCTTTGGGGATGATGGGCCAAGTGAAGAACCCATAATCACAGTGTTCTGTTTGGATCGCCTGTGGGCCCAGTCTATGAAGTAAACAGTTGTGTGGTGACTTCTGAGGGGCTCTGAAACCTCCTTTCTGGGGGTTTCTGGGAACCTCCCAGTTCCCTCAAAACATCTTCCTTGCTAACCCCATGAGGACTTAACATATTTGGACTCGTGATTCTCAGGGTTAGGATGAATGTTTTTTCCCTGAATGGTAGAAGGTCACGTACTTCTATTTTCTTCTCAGTGGAGGGACCTCATCCACCACACTTCACTCAGTAACCCAAATTTCTTATGCTATGATTATCTGAAAGAGGAATCATACCCAAGGATGTCAAATATGCCGAGCATTTCCAACCACTGTTCCCACATTTGCCTGTGGCAGACATTACCAATCGATCTCGATCCTCTTTCCAGTTGAGCCAAACCCAGGGCTTTAGCGTCCTTTTAGGATAGTTCTGTGGGAAGCCACTAACCAGCCTTTGGTGTTGGGGCAAGAGAAGAGACCTATTTCCCGTTCTCATTTTAGGATATCAAGTCCTTCACCTGCATCAGTTTGTTAGCCTTGTATCTAGTGACCTTAGAGAGAAGGTTCATGGGACATGATGTGGATTTTTCTCTTCAGTAGTTTTTCTTTTTAAAAAAAATTTTTTTTATGTTTTTATTTATTTTTGAGATAGAGAGAGACAGAGCATGAGCAGGGGAGGGGCAGAGAGAAAGGGAGACACAGAATCCAAAGCAGGCTCCAGGCCCTGAGCTGTCAGCACAGAGCCTGACGTGGCCTCAAACTCACGGAGTGTGAGACCATGACTTGAGCTGAAGTCGGATCCTTAACCACCTGAGCCACCCAGGCGCCCCCCTCCCAACAGTAGTTTTTCTGACTCAAGTTTTTGTTTCTTTTTTTTATATACTCATCATCATAATATATGCACAAATTTTGTATTCTACTTTCTGTTTAACATGAAAATTTTATTGTAATGTTATTATATATACTTGATACATATAATGTTAAGGGGATGCATACTATTTCATATAATTGGTATTATTACTTACATAACTATTTCCTCATGTTGCACATTTAGTTGTCTTCTGATGTTTTGCTACTATAAATTATATGCTATATGACAGAATTAGTTTTTACATATAGGGATTTTTCCATATTTGGAGATATTGCCTTAGGCTACATTCTTAGAAGTAGCTTATTGGATCATGAACATTTTAAGACTGTTAATAGATTAGTCAACTGCTTTCCAGTGGTTATATTAATTTATAATCCCACCATGTATGAAACTACCTAATTCACCTATTTCCTCCCTGCCAACTTTGCATATATTTTTAAATTTATAGAAAGCAGTGTTCATGGCACGTAAGTTGCTTTTCTGGGACTCCTGACATCTGATGCCATGCTCTGTCATCTGCTAGGGGACTGTTGAGGTCACCCAACTCCCCAGGAAATTTACAGCTCTCCCCAAGTTCCCTAAGCATTGGCCTGTGAATTCCCCTCTTGCATTGGCCAGAGACTACCATTCTTTTTGACAATATTTATAATTAACAGCTTGGTTCTCTGTTCCCTGATCCTTTGTCTTCTTCCCTAATAGGAAGAACAACAGTCACTAATCTTGCTACTACTGTCACTTATTGAGTACTGGTTATGCATTGAGCATGATTCCAAGTACTCCACATGTAACATTTTATTTTATTTTATTGTAACCCACTGAGATGGCTATTATCATCCCCAATTTACAAAGGAGTGGGTGACTGAAACTTAGCGAGCTCTGTAAGTTCAAGAGCACTCAAGTGTGAGGTTGAGTAGTAACTGAGAAGTGAATGGAGGCTCTATCTTATTTCTTACCCCAGATTTTTAGCCATTCTATATAATGTCTCCATGTCCCTGGGCCGCCCACCTCTAGGCCCAGTCCATTCACTGACTCTGAAACCAATCTAGTCCTAACTTGAGCGAGATGAAGGAACTCTAGCCCAGCACCTGACGTCACTCTTGCTGCTCTCCCAGCTCTAATCTGGTACTTGATTTACACTAAATGGACTTCTGCTCAGTGATATCGCTGAGAAGTCATCAGGGGGACTAGGCTAATGAGAACATTTGCTAAAGTGAGCTTTGCAAGCACTGAATGGTCACCTCAAGGTGGTGACATAGTGTAGATGTTTTCTCCTCTATATAGTAAAATCTGGCCAACTTCAGCTCCCCTTCTACCTTCTCTTGTCACCAACTCTCCACTTTGTTCTCAATTCCAGTGACCATGCTCTTGCCTCCGTTTTTCATGACTGATTCCTGGCCTTGATAGACTTTCTATTAGGTCAGTTTCTGTAAGATCTGCAAAGGGATAGTAAGATTTGGCTATTATGTACTAGCAGGAGAAGGGAGACCCCACATAGAAAAGATCTCGAGGGTTTTAGATTAGGGGCAGAATATAAGTTTAAGTTCATTGACATGAGTATTTTTACCTGTGACTCAGGACTTAATATTATGTCATGTACTTGTAAAGCAAGTCTAAGAGTTTTCTGGGATAGTTCCTTAATATCTGAATTTGAAAATGTTTCCTGAAATAAAGTGGAGATGTCAGAAGTTCTTTGGCATAGAGGAGGAGGTCAGAAGGCTCAAGGGTATGAAAATTTTAGAATGTATTTATGATGCATACACTCACAACCCATCACCTGACTATAGTTCCTGGGAGAGTCTAAAGGGTACGGTATTCATTTCAGTATAAGAAATTCACTGGAGAGGGAGGCACTCACATCCTTGGAGCAGGGTTTTCCGCTATTAGATGGGATTAATGGGGCTGGGGAATGGCAGGGATCAGGTGGAAACTTTAAACTTTCTATCATAGATACTGTGGTACTCTACCCAGGGCTTTATTCCAGGGCTAGTGCACCCTGCTGCTGGGAATGTTGCTGGCTAACAGCTCAGAAATGTGTCTAAATTTGGGAAATGCTACCCTCAAGGTTATGCCCATTCCCTGGTGTTTCCAGAGAACCCAGTCTGAAATAGTTGGTGTCACAAGTGTCCTAGGCACCAGACTCTAAAATCAGATTTTGGAGCTGGATGGTCACCAGCCAACACGTAATAACTCTATCACTGATAGTAGGTAGAGTGTGGCTAGCCCCTAGCATGCTCTCACAGTGTAATTGTGAAAACTTTCACCAGTGGGCAATTGGGATGGGAGACCAGTGGAAGCGGACGCACTATCTCGTGCAATGTCTCTACTGTGTAAGAGGCGAGGGAGAAATGATTCTATGAAGACAATGGAATTGTGTGGCTATTGTTGAGTGCCTCTGATGAGTTGAAGAGAGAAAAGGTCAGGCCCTAGTGATTAACAACCAATTCGAGGAAAAGGTAAAAGCTAACGGGCCTGCTTGTTGACATTTAAGTGGCCCCTCATGTCTTACAGCCAAAGTATAGGTGGATGGAGTACCAGGCTCAGGACTTAATCACGAAAGTAGTAGAGCTCACACCAAGGTCCGAGTGGACCCTGTGATTTGAGATGGAGCTATCTAGGTACATGTGTTTGAAAATAGAACTCCCAAGTTCCCCAGAGCTAGCAGGCCTATAGAAGGGGGCCTTCCTCCTTGTCAGGATATAGTGGAACCTCTTGAGAACACACTGAAGACTCAAATCATGCAAGTGCCTTAAAAGACCATGCTATCTCCCTCTTCCCTCCCTCCCTATGTTCCGTCTCCCTCCTAATTACCACACCAAGAATAAAGATCAAATCTCAGCATAGCCTGGCTGGGGATGTGCTAGGTTGAGTAAGGAGGAGACACTAAATACAGAAGGAGCTGTGGCCAGGTTAGTATGCTTGGGACTTGTTCCTGGAGGTGCTGACTCAGGAGAGTAGAACCTAACACTGAGTAAGGGAGAGTTTGAAATGGAAGTAATCTCTTGTGAAACAAGATTTGATAGACCGTCAAAGCCTCCAGAGACTACGCTAACATAGCATAGGAACGCTATGGTAGGTCAGGGATGGTAATAGAGATGCTGTCACAGAACTGGACTCTCTGAGAACAAAGGGGGATTATAGTTAGCAGCCTTTAAACATCAGAAGCAAGCTAGGTACAATTACTGTAATTAGTGGCCAGGACAGAGTGGTGGCATGGGGAGGCCTTGACCTGCAGGGCACCGTGAGATGGGTAATTACCAGGAGCAGGCAGGGCCGCTGCCACCCAATGGGGGCAGAGAAGAATATGGTTGGTGCTCGGTACACCCAATGTTGTGTCTCTGGTGCTTCCTGGTCCGATTTTAACAATCAATGGACAAGCGCAGGAGCTATGGCCTGAAAAGGGCATGATAACCAGGGAGCCAGGTCCCTTAGGGATGAGAGTCTGGATTATCCCACCAGGCAAGCGCCTACACCAGCAGAAACTGAACATCAGTGTTGGAGGAGGGCAATGATGAGTATTAGTTATGGCCTCCTAATTACACACAAATTGTCCAATCCGTGTGAAAGTAGATGAGATTGGATGAATATAGGTGGTATGCACATGGGCTCCTAGTAGGTGGCTAACAGTTTGGCTGATTAGTGAGGGGACCTAGAAGGAAGAGAACTGGGAGACCAGTGACGAGCAATGCTGAGGAAAGAGGTAAGCAGAAAGCCTGTGGGAGTGCCACAAAGCATGTGTATCTTTGAGTGTATTGTGAATGACCTCCCCAGAAGAGGCCCTTAACTAACAGGTGAAGAGTTTGACCCAGCCTGTGGATGTTAATCAGCCTTTCTTCTTAGCCATCCTGATGGTTGCTGAATGACCCATGAATATAGTGATCGCGTAGAAGGGATCGAGGCTGTGCATGGCCCTATACCATGTGGGTCCCCCTCATTAAGTCTGAGCTAGCTTCTGCTACCGCTGAGTCCACCCCCTGGCAGCAGGGATGGTCACTGAGCCTTCAGCCTGCCATCATTCCTCAGAGAAGCCACATGGTGGTAGTTCAACCACATCTACACCCTTACACCTGGGAGGGGGTAGCAGTTCATCTTACTGGGGTCAACCCATACTTTGGATAAGAGTTTACCTTGCCCGCTTGCAGAGCCTCTGCTAACATTACCACCTGATCCATCAACATCGTGTCTCCCTCAGAGCACCCCAGGCCCAGAGACCTGTTTTATGGCAAAAAATAAAAATAAAAACGAGAAAAGAGCTGTGAAAACAGACTTGTGGCCAAAGGATTACCATGTACATCATCACCCAGCAGTAGCCTGCCTGATTAAACGGTAGAAGTCTCAGCAAAGGTGTTGGTTGACTTGGGGGCAATATCATGCATTATTGGAGCACTGTCTTCTGGGAAGCGGTAGGTGCATTGCACCACTGGCTGATATATGCTGCTTTATCTCCAATATATGGGTCCATGAAGCAAGGTTGAAAGTAACGCTGTCTCTACCGACTGTCACACCCAATGACCCACTTGGGAAATTTGTGCTTCCTGTTATCATGATATGTATATATTACACACAACATATATATGCACATATGTGTTTGTGGGCACACACGCACACACATATATAATGAATATAATGACCATGCTGTAAAGCATACATTCAAAACCCTGGAGATTGCAAACATGCCTTCCACTTAAAGCAGCGTGTTACATTTATGCTGATTTAATCATTAACGTTAGTAAGAGGCCAATTATACTGTTCAAGAGTTAAGATGTTTTACGAGAAAATGACAAAAAGATACATGTAATCATTGCAATGCCAGTTTACCATCAGATAGGATGTGCAATAATCCCTTTAGCAAGCTTAAGCTTTTACATATTAATGGCAATAGTGGAGAGCAGGAAGGTGCCTTTTACGGCATCGCGGAGGCCCTTACAATAAAGAAATGCCTCTCTACTTGGCCCTATTACTGGAATGTGCTGGGAGAATAATGCTGTTCCATGGGCCCGTCCCTCCCCACCACTGGGACCTGGGGTGGTTTTTTTTTAAAGCAATGCTGTATAGCAATTAATAATGAGGAGGGGAAAAATTCATTTAGACGTTTGGCAACATCTTTGTGGCCCTCAGTATGGGTCTCATATAGAGTAGATTTGCCCTGCAGAGAGACTCTGGCAACGCTTTATTCTTAAACATACGATTAACCAGCTGCCAGAAACAATGGAACATTTAAAACTTCTATTCCGGGGACCAAGTTACCATCTATAGGTCTCAGAGCTACTGAGATTACTTAAAAATGAGCTGCAGGGCACAATACATGTTTCCTCATGCGTGAAACAAAGCCTTTGGGTTAGATTATGGTCTCGACAGTCCCCTTCTGGACTACAGTACCTCACAATGTAAAGGCCAACAAGGTAGCAAAGAAAAGCAACCTGTTGACTAAGGGAAGTGAGTAAGAAACTAAAGAAAAGAAATCAATAATAAGTCTAAGGAAAAGATCTTTCTTGGTTAAACAGCTAAGTCTACTCTCATCCATTCTGAAAGATGAACCGAGGAAATAGCTGAAGATATTCATTCCTGGGAATTGAAATACACTGGACAAAGTATCTGTTTTTTCTCTTGAGCTTGAAAATTATAGAGACGACAACCCAAATGCCAATCCAGAGTGAAAAGGATAACTGTAAGTGGCAGTCTATTCAGCAGCGACAAGGAGCAAGAAACAACACAGGTAAATCTCACGGATACGACGTTGTGAGAAAGAAAGCCAGGAAACAATACATAGTGCGTGATTCCACTTGTTACCGTTCAGAAACAGGATCGCTGGTCTCTGTTGTTTGGGATGCAGATAGAGGTGGTGGAATTGTAGGGGAGAAGGAAGGCGATCAACATCCCAGAGCTCAGGACGGAGATTATCTCTGGGAGGGGTGCAGGATGGGGTTATGGTAGAGAAAGGGTCCGCGGTGCTCCTAAATTGTGTTCCTACATTCTTTTTCTCGGCCTGGATGGTAGTCACGTGGCACTTGCTTAATCATTGTTTGTAAAACCTTACAAATGCATTTTATGCCCTTTTCTGTATATACATTGTTTCGCAATACAAAGTACAGAGGGAAATATGCTTAAAAGCATTGTACGCATTACCCAGAACTATTTAACTTTAACGCTTGGTCCTTTTCAAGATAACATAAGTGGGACCCTACAGATAAAGGTGGAGTCTCCCTGACGCACTTCCCAGCCCTGCTCTCCCCCCACCCCACCCCCTGCTTTGAGGTGGCTACAACATGAACTTGGTGTTTATTCTTCCATCCTTGTTTTTATACTTTTCTACACACGTGTTTCCGTGAAGGCCATATTTCCTTGCGTGTGTTTGAACTTTATATCGATTCTTTGATGCATGTGTTATCCTGCCAACTTGCTTCTTTGCTCGGCCTGATTTGTAAGATCTATCCATGTTGGTACTCGCAAAGGGCACTCTGCTTCTCCGTGCCCCAGTTTCCTCATCAGCAAATGATGATGATGATAATGGGTTTTTACGAGGTTGAAATGAGTTAGTATTTACAAAGTATCTGGCACACAGTGAGGGCTATATGTGCTTCCATAAACCATCCAGGTAATTTATTAATTACCTAAGCTAATGAATTTATCTAATTTTACCTGCTTCATAGAGGGCCAGCATTGCTTTGTCCACTTATTTATCTTTTTCTCGCTGATGGACATTTAGGGATTTCCAACATTTGGAATTATAAACAAGGCTGTAATAGACAGCTATATCTTCCTTCCTTTTATTTTTTATTTTGTCTTGATCCCTTTTTAAAAAAAAATTTAAGTTTATTTATTTATTTTGAGAAAGAGAGAGAGAGAGAGGCAGAGAGATTATCTCGAGCAGGCTCTGCACTGTCAGCACAGAGCCCAACGTGGGGCTCGAACTCACAAACCATGAGATCATGACCTGAGCCGAAACCAAGAGTCAGGCACTTAACTGACTGAGCCACCCAAGAGCCCCTGTTCCTGTCTTTTAAAGACATCTTTTGGCCTACCTGGGCCAGTGTGTTTTCTGGCTCTGACTTTGATAAGAGTGGGAGGGAAGGCCCAGAACAGAGCAAGGCCTCACATCTTTGGAATTCAAGGGCGATTATGAAAGTCTAGGGTCTTTAGGGAAGAGAGGAAACACTGACTGCTGGGCACCTAGTGTTAAGCACTTGGTCTACGTTATCTCATTGACATAGACAACAAATATTATGCCCACTGCTCAGATGAGGAAACTGAGGCTTGAATAGTTAAAGAACATAGTTAAGGTCACCCAGGCTGTGAGAGGAGGAGCTAACATTCAAAAGAACTAATAAAAAGTGGAAGGAATAAAGGTCAGGCAAAGATGGAATAGTAGCTTGCCTCACAAGGGGGAATAAAAAAGGCTAACTACACGGCCCCCAAAGCCCTGTGTCCCCGAAAAATCCTATTGCGCTTCAGCTGAGGCGCAGGCAGGGTTTCTCCCTCCAGATGACCCTGCGCCTGGATCAGTATCTTTGCCCAGCTCTGCCCTTTGCAAAGGCCCAAATGGTGCCGGGGGTTTGCAGGGGGTGGAGGGGGAGATGAGACAGGGTGGGAGAATAGAAAGGGATATGCTACAGAGATGATTACTGAAAGTTGACAGCTGCCAACCACACTGTGTCCCTGGCAACACCTGTTGAGTCTGCCGCAGTGGTGGAGAGTCAGATGAAGAAAGACAGCTGTATACACGCCAACCGCAGCAGGACGCTGGGCCGGGCTCGTGCTCTGCCAGCAGAAGATGTGCCAAGCTCGCTGGCCCTCATTCAAATGGCTGGGTGTCGACTGGGTCTGCCAGCGAGTAAGCCCGGGGAATACATTTGCATTAACACCGCTCCCCGCCTCCCCCTGCTCCTCGTCCCCGTCCCTCCCCCGCCGCACAGAACATCGCTCCTCTTCCCAGAATGTCATCTTCAGGCTGCTTTTCAGAACCTGTATTTCAGTGGAACATGAGGTAAGCCAGATGCTGTCCTGAATTGCCTCGAAGGGAGCCAGCGTGGGCAGTGGAGAGCAAGACAAAAAAACTCCATTTCAGGTTTTTGGCAGTTGGCTCGAAAAATATGCTGGGTAATTTTAATTTTTGGGGTGTGTGTGTGTGTGTGTGTGAAAAGAAAGAAAGAAGAGAAGGGGTTTTACATTTTATCTCATGCAAACATTATACTCACCCAGACCCTTCCTTTATTCACACACCTTGAAATTTGGGGGATTCTCAGCTAAGCTGAGAGAGTTTCACAATTGCGGCGGCATGTTTTAGGAAAGTTTGGTTCTGCCTACAAAATTGCTTCCGGAGGTGGAGAAGTGTCAGATATGTCTAATTTCTTCTTATCTTTTCTCGAGACGCCAAGGATACCCTTGAGGAATGAGAAGTCTCAGATCTGGATGAGGGAGTTTTTTCTCCGCACAGACCACTGTTTGTGATTTAGAAAAGAGATCTGTCCTATCTATCTATCTTTCTCTATATTCTGGCGTGTATCATTTCATCCACTTCGGGCCAGCATGCCGTAGACGAGGGAAGAGAGATAAAGCCTTAAGGAGGACGGAAGCTTTGTGGATTACTGTTTTCGATAGCCTTTCTCCCAGAGGTCTTAATGAGTAACTAGACCTCAAATGATACAAATTACCCCGTTCTCTTTCCTGACCTTCTAACATCGCACCTGTGCACGCACGCACGCACGCACGCGCACATCACGCTTCTTGAGAAAGGCTCTCCCTTCATCTCAGTGTAGGGTTTGTGAAGGAAGATCACTAACACTCTTGATACCCTACTCTCTTCACGATGATAAATCTTTCTTGAGTGGCTTTCAGCTGAAACCATAAGTCACATCACAAACTCTTAGTCAAGCACCATGTTTGGAGTCAAAAAATTTTATTTTAGGAATTTATTTCCCAGCTATAATAATGGCACGTGTATAATGACATTCAAGGCAACATTTTTGCAAATAATCGCAAAAGACTAGGAAAACCCTAAAGGCCCATCGGTAGGGCACCTGATAGTACATCTATACAACGAACACTATGTAAATGTGAAGAAGTGTGAATTAGCTCCATACGTGGAGACGTAGGCCAACTTTCAAGACACATCAAGGGCAAAAATCAAGGTGTTGAATAACGTGTGTGATGTGTTACCATATGTGTAAACATAGAAAGCATATGTATGCTTATCTATACATAGACTATGTCTCAAGCATCAATAGGAAGCACTTAACAGTGGTTATCTCTGGGAACGGGGGCCAAGTGATCAGATACACAAATTTTACTATGTATTGTTTTGCATTATTTTCATTTTTTCTGCTACTGCGTACATACACCACGTTTTCAAAAGCGTGAAAAATAAATGAACAAACTTATTTCTCACTAAGCTCTGAAGTTGTGTACTGGATATTTAATTTAAAGTTCTTTTTTGAAAAATGTATTTATTTAAATTCAAGTTAGTTAACATATGGTGCAGTATGGGTTTCAGGAGTAGAACCCAGTGATCCATCCCTTACATGTGACACCCAGTGGTCATCCCAGCAAACGCCCTCCTTAAAGCCCATCACCCATTTAGCCCATCCTTCCCATTCCCCTCTAGCAACCCTCAATTTGTTCTCTGCATTTAAGAATTTCTTACGGTTTGCCTCTCTTTTTGTTTTTATCTTATTTTTCCTTCCCTTCCTCTATGTTCATCTGTTTTTTTCTTATATTCCACATAGGAGTGAAATCATATATTTGTCTTCCTCTGCCTGACTTATTTCGCTTAGCATAATATGCTATAGTTCCATCCGCATTGTTGCAAATGGCAAGATTTTATTCTTTTTGATTGCTCAGTAATATTCCAGTGTGTGTGTGTGTGTGTGTGTGTGTGTGTGTGTGTGTATCTCTTCTTTATCCATTCATCAGTCGATGGACATTTGGATTCTTTCCATAATTTGGCTATTGTTGAGAGTGCTGTTGTAAACGTTGGGTACATGTGCCCCTACAAATCAGCACTCTTGTAACCTTTGGATAAATTCCTAGTAGTGCTATTGCTAGGTCATAGGGTAATTCTATTTTTAATTTTTTGAGGAATCTCCACACTGTTTTCCAGAGTGGCTGCACCAGTTTGCATTCCCACCAACAGTGCAAGAGGGTTCCCCTTTCTCCACATCGTCACCAACATCTGTTGTTTCCTGAGTTGTTAATTTTAGCCACTTTGAGCCATGTGAAGTGGTATCTTAATGTGGTTTTCATTTGTATTTCCCTGATGATACTGAGGTATCAGCGATACTGAGCATCTTTTCAAGTGTCATCTGGATGTCTTCTTTGGAAAAGTGTCTATTCATGTCTTCTGCCCATTTCTTCACTGGATTATTTGTATTTTGGGTGTTGAGTTTGGATAAGTTCTTTATAGATTTTGAATACTAACCCTTTATCTGATATGTCATTTGCAAATATCTTCTCCCATTCCATTGGTTGCCTTGTAGTTTTGGTAATTGTTTCCTTAGCTGTGCAGAAGCTTTTTACCTTGATGAGATCCTAACAGTTCACGTTCACTTTTGTTTCCCTTGCCTCCGGAGACTTGTCTAGTAAGAAGTTGCCGCAGCCAAGGTCAAAGAGATTGCTGCCTGTTTTCTCTAGGATTTTGATGGCTTACTATTTCTCATTTAGGTCTTTTCATCCATTTTGAGTTGATTTTTGTGTATGGTGTAAGAAAGTGGTCCAAATTCACTCTTCTACATGTCGCTGTCCAGTTTTCCCAGTACCATTTGCTAAAGAGAATGTCTTTTTTCCATTGGATATTCTTTCTTGCTTTGTCGAAGATTAGCTGGCCATACATTTGTCGGTCCATTTCTGGGTTCTCTATTCTGTTGCACTGATCTATGTGTCTGTTTTTGTGCCAGTACCATGCTGTCTTGATGATTACAGGTTTATAATACAGCCTGAAGTCCAGAATTGTGATGCCTCCAGTTTTGGGGGGGGCGGTTTTCAACATTACTTTGGCTATTCAGGGTCTTTTCTGGTTCCATACAAATTTTAGAATTATTTGTTCTAGCTTTGTGAAAAATGTTGGTGTTCTTTTGTTTTAAGCTAAGTGTGATTTCGCACACATCTACTTTGACCATTATTACAGATTAGTAACTTGATTCGTTAAATGTAACTGTCTAGTGACTGGTTAGAAAATACAAGTCAATGTAGTCAAAAGATCTGTTATGACTGTAAATGATGAAGATCTTTTTCTTCCACAGTCACAAATCAACTCAGAATAATTGTTGCTCAGCATGAATGAAATAAGATTGCTTTTAAGAACTTAATTGCCATAATTCTGCAATAGCATTTGAGTCCCCAGTCCCTTGCATTGCATTTTGAAAGCATTTTGATGCTTTCAATTTGCATTCATTCTTGTATATACATATTCACATGACTCCATTTATAATAAATAATAGGAGAAACTGGTAAAAAAAATTTCATGGGATCCAAGAATGTACTTGAAATGTTCACTTACCTTCACATCAGAATGCTGTCTCTCTCCATTCTCTTCTCTATAGACAGTGTGTCAAAGAAATACACTGAGAGAGGAAATTTTTGCCTATAGACTTCATAAGATATCAAAAGTTTGATATTGCCCTTGAATGAAAGCACATGAGCTTTATTATTTATTTATTTATTTATTTATTTATTTATTATTGCAGTATAGCTGATATATAATGTTATATTAATTTCAGATGTGTGACATAATTACTCCATAATTCTGTACATTACTCAATGTTTACTACGTTAGATATAGTCAAGCTTTAAATCAGAGGTAAGCTTGCTTTCTGTGAGGAATTTGGAGTCAGAAAATCTGAGTTTCTGTCAAATTGGCCTCCCACCTCTCCCAGTCTCAATACAACAGAAAAAGAATGTGATAGTACTCATCGTGTGAGGCTATTCAGAAGACCAAATGAGCTATGAGGTAATGAAAGCTCACTTGGAAACTGTAATGCTCAATTAGTTATTATTGTTAGATATCACACTCATTTGAAGTAAAAATCAAAGCGGACTTTGTTTCAAAGTTCTTTATTGACTCTGTTTTCTGAACAATGGTTACGATAAAAGATATCAGCAGCTTCAAGTTAATTTGAGTGTCTGCCATTGACAAGGGCAGCTTCCCCTAAGACCAGTATTGTGGCAGCATCCAATCAGAAGGAGCCTAAAATGAAACATGAGGGGCGCCTGTGTGGGTCAGTTGGTTAAGTGTCTGACTTCGGCTCAGGTCGCGATCTCATGGTTCTTGAGTTCAAGCCCTGCATCAGGCTCTGCACTGTCAGTGATTCTCTCTCTCCCTCTCTTTCTGCCCCTCCCCCCTCAGAATAAAGAAATAAATTTAAAAATAAAATAAAATAAAATGAAACACAGGCACCCGTGTTTAAAGTAGATAATTCTTAGATAACTGGACTGAGCCCATTCTTGTGGGTTTATGTATGCACAAGAGCAGAATCCTAAAAAGCACAAATGTGTTTCATGAGATGACAATTTTATGTTCATATAATCTTAAATTCATGCAAAGAATTTTGATTTAGACTCTTTGAGTAAGATACAAGTAGGGTCTCTCAAACACGTTTCTTGTCTCAGAAAAAAGACATGAGTTTTGACCTACTAAATACTACTCTTTCATTTCACTTGTTTTGAATGCATTTTATTTGATAAACTAATTATTTTTCTGGATTTTTCTTCACTGATATACAGTATTTTCTACTAAGAATTCAAATTTAAATATAGCAGATTTATATATGTATCTATGTATTTATTTATTTACTTATTTACTTATTTATTTAAGTCATCTCTATACCCAACATGGGGGTTGAACTCCCAACCCTGAGATCTACAGTCACATGCTCTTCTGATTGAGCCAGCCAGGCACCCTTAAATATAGCAGTTTTAGGTTAAAAGACAAGTTCTACTGTATTATACCTCATCTTTCAGAACAATAGGGGTTTTTTTTTTAATGTTTATTTATTATTGAGAGAGACAGAGACAGAATGGGAGTGGGTTAGGGCAGAGAGAGAGGGAGGCACAGAATCTGAAGCAGGCTCAGCAGGCTCCAGGCTCCTAGCTGTCAGCACAGAGCCTGACACAGGGCTCGAACTCACAAGCTGTGAGATCATGACCTGAGCCGAAGTTGGACACTCAACCGACTGAGCCACCCAGGCGCCCAAAACAATAGGTTTTTTTAAAACAGTTTTCAAACATATATTTTTAAAGTGGCAGAACACTTTTTTCAAAGGAAATAGTAGACAGATATCTACAATGTTAAAAAAACGCGGGGGTGGGGGACAAAGTGGAATAGAGTGAGAGACAGAGAGTGTGTATGTATGTGTTAAGGATATGGAGTCCAACTTACTGAACTGCACCTTCTCCAATACTCTCTTGTGACAATTTCCATTAGTGGTTAGTGAAATCTAATGAGTGTTCTCACAACGTGGGATGCTTATGCTGAAGCTGACCTATAACAATGAGTTAGATCCATGTTCGCCTCTGTATTTTGCACAGATATATATATATAAACACACACACATATATATACGTATATATATATGTGTGTGTATGTATGTATATATATATATATATATATATACATATATATATATATATATATATATATATATATATATAAATATATAAAGAGCAGAGTGGAAGTTCAGGGGACAGAAATGACTCCCTTAGGATTTCTTTTACAGCTATCTGGTTATTATGAGTCATGCCAAGATGACAGTTTGGGGATGGGCGCCTGGGTGGCTCAGTCGGTTAAGCATCCAACTTCAGCTCAGGTCATGATCTTGCGGTTTGTGAGTTTGAGCCCCGTGTAGGGCTCTGTGCTGACAGCTCAGAGCCTGGAGCCTGCTTTGGATTCTGCGTCTCTCCATCTCTTGGCCTCTCCCCTGCTCATGCTCTGTGTCTCTCTGTCTCTCAATAATAAATAAACGTTAAAAAATTTTAAAAAAGATAACAGTTTGGGATTTGAAGGCATTTATAATAGGAACTATGATAAGAGAACTTGCAGTGACTGGGTTGAGACACATGCTCATGGCAAAAAAGCAGATTGGTAAAGAAGTTGATTTCTGAATTTCTGTGTACAGAAGTGAAGTGAAAGTCACTCCGAGAAAAGCACCATGATATGTTCAGTGTCTTCTGTAGCTAACAATCTACTTTGTGTTGTGTATTTCAATTTTTATCTATATGTGATTGTACAGTGACATTTTCTTTACCCACCATAAGTCATCCAACTCCTCACCTTGGCATAAGTTAATAGAACCAATAGCTATTTATCCTAAAATGTATATTAGATTGAGATTTTTGTGGCCATGCTCTTCTGCTCAAATAAATTCAAATGTGGATGGAATGAAAGGCAATTTACATATGGCCTTGTTAGCCTCTGATATCTAAGAAATGCATTGAAATATTTATTTCTCAAAGAGAAATCAAGAGAGATATTGAAAGCCTTTCCCATTTGTTAAAGGAAAAACAGAGTTCACTGCGTAACTCTACTGATACAAGACCATGTATGTCTCTTGGCATATTTCATATGAAGAAGAAAAGATCAAGCGGCAACTTTTATTTAACTGAGACTAGGAAGTCTGTTTCATCCTAGGAAGACTTCATGGAGAGCTCAGTTCAAAACTCTTCACTTACAGGGCACCTGGGTGGCTCAGTCGGTTAAGCATCTGACTTAGCTCTAGTCATGATCTCATACTTCGTGAGTTCAAGCCTGAGATTCTCTCTCAATCTATCTCTCTTCCCCTCCCCCACTTGAGCTTTCTCTTGTCTTAAAATAAATAAATAAACTTTATTTATTTATTTTAAATAAATAAAAAACCTTACTACTTATATCTTCATTGAAATCATTCTGGTCTTCTCATATCCTTAACACTTTTGTATCTAATTATATTTCACATCTTTTCTCTTTTGCTTTTGTTAATGTGTGGTTTCAAAATTTTAAGGTGTCTAACGTGCATATTTTGTCTCTACAACTAGGCTATAAATTTCGTGAGGGCAGACTTCTTCAGAGTCGTCAAAGAATACTGATTTCAGGCTTCTGTACCAGATGATCTATGCAGGAAATGCGTGTTTATTGCCACTTGGTATACTTATACTCCTTAACATGTGAATACTCTCTCCAACTTAGTTGATTTACACTCAAGGAAAACAAACTGATTTACTAGCCTGAATAAGCAACATTCAATAGGACACTAAATAGGAAGCAAAATTATGTGTAAAACTAATAAAAACTGCACATTGAGCAAAAAAAAAAGTGGTTTTTGCCTTATCCATCATCTGAGGTCCTTAAACAGAAAATATTATGGTCTGATTAAAATTACATATCTTGTGAGGAAGCAAAATTTCTTTTTTTTTTTTTGGTTCAACCAGGGAAGCAATGTTTCTAAATAGGTTCCAAACACTCATGACTTCAGACATGTTAAATGGTCTTGCATCATAAGAGAAATTGTTATACCTCTATGCACTTTTTAAATGTTTGTTTGTTTCGAGAGTGTGTGAGTAGGGGAGGAGTAGAGAGAGAGTGTCAGAGAAAGAATCCCAACCGGGCTCCATGCTGTCAGCACAGAGCCCAACACAGGGCTTGATCCCACAAAACATGAAAAATCAAGAATCAGATGATTAACCGACTGAGCCACCCAGGTGTCCCTGCATTTTTATAAAGGACGTTAAATTATTCTTTTCTTTGTATTCTGGTAAATTCAGAGGGTTTTTAAGTGGCTAGGGGTGTTTTTTTAATAAAATAGGCATTATCTGGATCGTTATTTTAAATTTATGTTTTTGATATTGTTACATGTGGCCTTAATATATAAGGAGGTTGTTCTGGGGTTTAAAACCAAGAAGAAGAATTCTGCCTTCTGGTGTCGAAGTAGATCATGCATTGTGGTCACCACCAGTCTTACTTATCCTCCCTCTTACCAGTAGGCATCAATAAGGATGTACAATGTTCAGGAAAGTCAAAACTGAGTCTGGATACTGTGCTACCCAGCTAACTGACCATGTAAACTCAGGCAAGTTTCTTAACTTCCTCAATCCTCAATTTCTTTATCTACAAAATGAGAATAATAGAGATCATAAGGATTAAACAAGATACTCAACGTCCAATACTTAGTACGGTTGCAGGCCCACGTTAGGTTCCTTAGAAATGTCAGCTGTTTTGATTAGCAGATCCTCCTCTAAGTTGTAATTTAACCTCCAGAAAGGAGAGCTCTTCTTTCTGACTCCAGGCCATTTCTCTAGACACAGGTCATGGAAAGTGTGCTTCACAGCAAGAGTGGCCATATTTGGTCAAGTCCCCTACTCTCTTTACCTTCATGTAGGTGGAAGACCCCACACAAAGCTGCAAATGAATGTAAGCCAAAGTCAAGGTAGGATCTTTGGAAATACTTGCAAAAAAAAGTAAATCTTACAGTGGATTGGGTTTGAATAGCAACGGTATTTAATGGGAAGCTCATTGTAATGTGATGCTTGGGTCCCAAGCCATGGGGCTTTCTTGGAAGTTAGAGCATTTTACACCAAGGGGCTTTGATGCCTACTCCTCTTAGGTGGTGCCTGAAGTACATTTTCTTGCTCTAGATACTATCTCTTCTCCGATTTCTCTACTAAGATCTCCACAATACGTTCAGCTTGTTCCACACCTTCTTGGTCATCTCCCAATTCCAGAGAAGCTTCCATTTGACTGGAAGGTGTGCCCAGTCCTTTCCCAGGGCAGCAAATAAAACCACGTGACCCGAAGCAAATCAGTGGGGTTGAGAAACTCTCTAGCACCACGTCTTTTACTGACAACCCAGATCATTGACATGGTGGTCCCACAGTCCATCAGTGTGCAGATCCAACTACCAAGAAATAAAAAATGTTAAGTGATTTAGAGCAGTACAGAGAAAGAACCTAAAAATGGAGCCCAGTGTTTCTCGATCCTCCTGTCCTCCTAAGCTGTTGTTCTTTAGCCTTAAATTCAACACGAAATTTCAGGTATCGAAAAAGTCTTTCTTTGCTGCTTGGGTTGCCTCTCATCTTCTTCATAAAAGTTAAATATTATTTTATTTCTAAAAATTAAAGTCCAAAGAAGGAATAATTTTTAAATAAACCTGCCACATAGAAATAACAACTGTTGACTTAGTGACATACTTTCTATCTGTATTATTTGGTAAGAAAAAAAGCCACTAGTTTTATAAAAAAAGAAACATACATACAGAAAAGAAGCAGACATCGAAGAATAATACTAAATATTTAAAAATCACCTCAAATTCAATCATCCCCAAATAATATTGTTAACATTACATTAGATGAATATATTTTCAGATATCTATGTATACACACACATGGAGAGACAGACAGAAAAATGCTTTTATAAAACGGGGACCATAATCTAGAACTTATTTTTAATAAAACAAAAAAAAATACATGAGACTTTCCTTTAATTTATGAAGGAAAAAAAAGAAACTTTAGGCATTGGTGATTTTTAACTAAACATTTTTCACAGTACGATTCGTGTTTTCCAAAAGATATCTCTAAGTTTAAGAAAACAGATTATGATGAACTTTGAATTGGAGTTATATATGTTTCAATATGAGATATATCAATTCAGCTTTTCCATGAAATATGCTTTATTTTCCAAAAGATATCTCTAAGTTTAAGAAAACAGATTATGATGAACTTTGAATTGGAGTTATATATGTTTCAATATGAGATATATCAATTCAGCTTTTCCATGAAATATGCTTTATTTTCCAAAAGATATCTCTAAGTTTAAGAAAACAGATTATGATGAACTTTGAATTGGAGTTATATATGTTTCAATATGAGATATATCAATTCAGCTTTTCCATGAAATATGCTTTATTTTCACATTTTAATGTTTGTTATTTGTACAATACCCATGTTTATAATGCTGAGATTCTGATCTTTAAGAATGTATTATACTTTGGGGAGCCTGAGTGATTCAGTTGGTTAAGCATCCAATTCTTGGTTTCAGCTCAGGTCATGATCTCATAGTTCGTGGATGTGAGCCCTGCATCAGACTCTGTGCTGACAGTGTAGAGCCTGCTTGAAATTCTCTCTCTCTGCTCCTCCCCCACTTTCACACAGACTGTGCTCTCTCTCTTTCTCTCAAAAATAAATAAATAAACATTAAAAAAATAAAAATGTATCATACTAACTCATTTAATACATTTAAATGAATATGATTGTCATGGCTGGCTATTTTTAACCGCTTCTCCATCCTAAGTTATGAATTTTGATTAATCTCAGGATAAGATGAATTTTATTGTCAAGTAGTTTTTTTCAAGAAAGGTGTATGCATGCTCTGTTTCTGAGGGGTTTTTTTAGTTGTTTGTTTTTAATTTGAGAATATCTGCCTGTAGCTTTCCTACAAGAACAACGTTTGCCTCATTGGATATGATTTTCTTGGATCACATTTTCTTTCCTCCAGAATTCTGACCTTCACATGTGGATTTGTATAACCACCACCACAGCTGACATGGAGAACTGTGCCATTGCTACACAGACCTCCTTTGTGCCACTGCTTTATAGTCCCACCCACTTCCCTTCTTCACCACCATCCCTAACCCCTGGCAACCACTGATATGTTCTCCATTTCTACAATTTTGTCATGTGGAGAGTGTTACATATGTGGAATCATGCCGTATGTGGGCTTTGAGACTGACTTTATTCTGCTCCGTATAATGCCTTTGATGTGTTCTGTCTGTATTGTGTGGTAGGCATTCACTAATTTCCCTCCTTCTCCTTCCATTAAGAGCACATAAATTTTCCTTTGGAGGACCTTCCTCAATTCCCAGTCCATTCATACCCACACCCCCAACCCCAGTCTCCTGGGTAGTCATATCACTAAAACCTGTTTCTAACTGGCTCTCAGTATGAGGGGTAGAGCAGGCTTACAGACGGGTATATTCATTATAGTACACAATGTTAAGTCTTCCCATAGTGACAGTATAGAGAAAGAGTGAAAATAATAAAATTCTGACAAGGAATTTGGAAAGCCTTCTCAAAGGAAGATATATTCGGGTTGAGTCTGGAAGGCTGAATAATATTTTTCTAGCAGAGACAGTGGAGAGGGCAATCATAAATCAACATCCTTGCCAGTAGGAGATTAAGAACAGATACCCACAACTATATGTTGAAAGAGAGAAAAATATATGAAGATTATGTGTACCATTAATTGAGAATACGCCTGCAGGTAAGAACTTAGAAAAAAAGAACCTATGAATGAAGCATTTATTGCTAGTCAATTTAAAAAGACAATTATTTAACTAAAAATCTCTGCTTTATCAAAGGCTATTGATGAGTGAAATTGGGTTTAGATTTGAAAAGTGTGTGCAAATTTTATGGAACATACATAATTACATTAAGAAGTTCAAATGATAACAAAGCTATTTCTTTTCAAAAAATTTTTTTAACGTTTATTTATTTTTGAGACAGAGAGAGACAGAGCATGAATGGGGGAGGGTCAGAGAGAGAGGGAGACACAGAATCGGAAACAGGCTCCAGGCTCTGAGCTGTCAGCCCAGAGCCCGACGCGGGGCTCGAACCCACAAGCTGTGAGATCATGACCTGAGCCGAAGTTGGACGCTCAACCGACTGAGCCACCCAGGCGCCCCCAAAGCTATTTCTTTAAAACATGAAGTGTTATTTAAGCAAGGCGAAGTATAGAGAGAAGGCTAATTAATGACTTTACCAACTTGTCTTTCTGACCTGTTTGGTCTTTGCACATGTTCAGTCCACCACACTTCTTTCCTTCCATCAATCTTGGTATCTGAATAGAAACTCTGTAGAGAGAGATTGCAACAACCCCTTGGCAAAATAGTAATAGAAATCTTTGAGCATGTTAACTGACATTCTTCTGCTCAATTGTTGAAGCATATCTTTGGATTGACCCACTCACCATTCAACCTCCTTTTTTCGTGCTTTTCTGTACTGCAGGAGCTGGAAAGTTAAAAACTACATTTCCTACACTCCCTTGCAGCTAGGAACTCAGATGTACTTTGGTTTCACCAATCAGATGTGTTTTCAACACAAATATAGAGCTAAGAAGAATTAACAGAGGGGCACCTGGGTGGCTCAGTCGGTTAAGCATCCGACTTTGGCTCAGGTCATCATCTCACGGTTCATGGGTTCAAGCCCCACATGGGGCTCTGTGCTGACAGCTCACAGCCTGGAACCTGCTTCAGATTCTGTGTCTCCCTCTCTCTCTGCCCCGCTCCTTCTCATTCTCTGCCTCTCAAAAATGAATAAACATTAAAAAAATAAAAAACAAAAAAGAGTGAACAGGTCTGCTACTTTGGGCTGTTCCTATAAACTCAGCCTAAAATCTGTTTCTTTGGTGATCCCATCCATTCCATAAACCATGCAGTACAATGTAATAAATCCATTTCTGCCTCAGTGAATCAGAGTAGATTTTGTTCTCTGTAACTGAACCCTGACTAATATTGTCACCTTTGGCCAAAGTTTCTGTATTTGATTTAAAAAATATATATATATATGTATATATATATATATATATATATATATATATATAAATCACTCATGTATGGAATTATGTACTAAAACTAGGATTTGGTGCTGAGCATCCAAAGTTTTTATTTTATTATTTTTTTAAGTCTATTTATTTGTTTTGAGGGAGAGAGAGAGCATGCACACGCGAAAGGAAGAGAGAAAGGGAGAGAGAGAGAATCCCAAGCAGGCTCTACACTGTCAGCATAGAGCCCGATGCGGGCTCAAATCCATGGAGCTGTGACATCAAGACCTGAGCCAAAATCAAGAGTTGGACACTCAACCGACTGAGCCACCCAGACATCCCCAAAGTTTTTATTTCAAAATAAAACATATTGCTTTTGACTTTGTTCAAAATGGAAATCGTTTTGTAGCTTTGAATCAGATTTTAGATGAACTTGTGTGCATAATAAATATGTTAGGTAATAGTGAAAGGAATAAGAAAGCAAAAGTTTATTTACAAATCTTTTATCTGAAATAATCTCCATTTTTTTTCTGTATTTGGACCTATATATAACAAACACATTTCATAAAATCAAGAACATAACAAGAATATTGCTCTGTAATATGCTTTTCATGTGATATCTTGTGAACATATTTTCACATCAAATCTGTATCATTGTTATTAAATTCTTAGTAGAGATTGCATATACCTTCCGTGTATTTTTATAATCCACCCTCTATTTGAATATTCAGGTTGTTTTACATTTTCAGTTGTTGTAAACAAAGCCAAAATGAACATTTTTCATTTCCTCTCTATTTCTTTCTATAATGTAAATATGTAGGGGAGGAATTTCTAAGTCCATTGTAAAGATCTTGGATATGTATTACCAGGTTGCCCTCTATAAAGAGTGTATCAATTTCCGAGGTCACTAGACAATATGCTAGTGTCCCTTACTTTGCATGTCACCAACATTTGGTGCAAATGGTCTGATAATCCGATAGGGCAACACCAGGATCTCACTTTATTTTATTGCTTTCGTCCTCTCTTCTTTCTTCTCTTTAAAAAATAAAAACGCAGGGGCGCCTGGGTGGCTCAGTCGGTTGAGCGTCTGACTTTGGCTCAGGTCATGATCTCACAGTTCGTGAGTTCGAGGCCCATGTAGGGCTCTGTGCTGACAGCTTGGGGCCTGGAGCCTGCTTCGGATTCTATGTCTCCCTCTCTCTCTCTCTCTGCCCCTCCCTGCTCATGCTCTGTCTCTCAAAAATAAATAAACATTAAAAAAAACCCAAACCCCTATTTTTTAAATTCGTATTTATATTTTTTCATCTCCCTAAAAATCACTATTTTATCATCTGGGCTTCTGTAGTTCAGGATTATTATCCAGACATGTTCCTCATCATGATGGTAAATGCAGATATGGATTGAAAAGCTTCAAGTGTTTTTGAAATATTATTGCTGGAGCTAAAGCTGAATCAGATGGCATATTTCACATGGCATTCGCTACGGTGACACTCTAGGATGTAGAAGGGCCAGTGTCACCGCTTTCAACATTCAGGCTTATGGAGGGACAGCCCCCTGGCAATCTGTATATGGTTCTGTGGCATAAGCTTTCAGAGCTTATTTGATTGCTACCTCTGGATACACGGAGTTTCTCTTCAAACAGCCACAGGACTCATTGCTATTATTAATCTGTCTCTGTTGCCAGATTCATAGCTTCAGAGTAAGAAAATATTATCTGAGCAAATATTTAAGCAGAATTCTCTACACTGTTATGCTTCATTAAAGAACAGTTTTCATTCAGTTTGTTCTGGAGTAAAGTGAAATGCTCCGAATCAATACACTCCCCGGTTTGCCCCAGTCTCTTTTCCCCCCACAGTAGGAAGACAAGGGCTTCTCAGGAAGAAGAGCTTTATGATGATGAGCCCTTCTCTCTCATTCATGCCCTTCCACCAGAATTTGGCCTGTGGCGGGAAAACCTGGTGCTGAAATGGATAAAATAAAGGGTATCTGTGTATACCTTTGCTCAAAGTAGTGAAATATGACTGGCGTTCTTCTACTAACTGCCGATGCATGGGCTTTCAATTGTCCCACTCAACACTCAACCTGCTCGTGTGCTTTCCTGTGTTGCAGAAGTTTTCAGGTATTCGGTTGGACTGGACGGAATGAAAACACATCATCTGTATAGTATCCTAAAGTCGTATGGTGTCAGGGCTCCTGTCCTAAGATGTCGTAGGGTCTTCCCTACCCATCTGCTTCAGCTGCTCCCTCTTTACTTCCCAGGTGAATATACATGCCATAGACAGCACCGGGGAAAAGTGACTAACCGTAAAAAATAAAATAAAATAAATAAGCTAGATATAGAAATTATTGATCTAGGTAAGTAGTGTTTGTACAACAAACTGGTGTGATTTATCACACACACACACACACACACACCTGGAAAGATGTGTTCCTAAAATTTCTTTTTTTTTTTTTTAATTTTTTTTAACGTTTATTTATTTTTGAGACAGAGAGAGACAGAGCATGAATGGGGGGAGGGTCAGAGAGAGAGGGAGACACAGAATCGGAAGCAGGCTCCAGGGTCCGAGCTGTCAGCACAGAGCCCGACGCGGGGCTCGAACTCACAGACCGCGAGATCATGACCTGAGCCGAAGTCGGCCGCTTAACCGACTGAGCCACCGTCGCCCCGCGTTCCTAAAATTTCTAATCACTAATGTTTTTGAGGGTATTGGCGAACTTGTCTTTTTGGTGTGGTTCACACTGGCATAGGTGATTTCAGGAAATTTTTGTTTTCTCTTAAAAGCAGTTGTTTGCGGAGCGTGTCTTTCAGCCAGTGTTGTTCATGTTGCTAACTATCCATGCGTGTTATTGTTGATGATAACCTTACGGGTAAGAGAAATGCCAATGACCTTATGGAGGAAGGGTGAACTTCTCAAACTCCTATTTGGTTCGTCTCAGGTCAGGAAGGGGAGACAATAAGCCAGATTCCTTTTGTTTGTTTGTTTGTTTCAAGTTTTTATTTCAGTTCTAGTTCAGATTCCTTTTCTCTTAAGAGCTTCCTCCCTTGCATGCCTATATCCATGCTAGCTGAAAAATGACTGGTCCTAGCTCATCCCTCCTTATTTTATATTAAAGCTTTGTGGAATAAAGGCCATGGAGTCTACACCATCAGTGTCTCCAGGCAGACGATTCAGTTCTATTATTTTGTGACTTCAAAAAAGTTGTGGCAGGTTTGTGTAATGGTTTGCTTGAGAAGCTGCTGGAGTTGGTTTGTATGGATGTTTTTTCAGCACACACAATGAAAGAAAACCACAATTTATTGTTTTGGATCACAAAGTTGTACTCAGAATGACAGATAAAATATCAAACTTTTATCTTATATTTTAAAATAGCCATTTTGTTATATTAAGAAAAAACATCTAGCTCTATCTTGTTATTTCTTTATCACAAAGAAGAGAGAAGTGAAATCCGTATTTAAAAGGCTGTGGAACATTGTGCATTTAAAGTACTCAGCAAGTTATTCCCTAAAGCACTCCATATGATATGTAAATCTTTTGATCTTTCACAAAATGCATGAATACTATAAAGAATAATGAGTACAAGCTTGGAAAATACAATATTGACTGTCAATGTAGTGCACTTAGCCACAATTATTATTTGCGTGGCTTTTGCAACATCACTGGAGGGGATACTTCTGTGAATATGTTAAGTACATGCCAGTGTCTACTAAAGAAGATTTAATTTTATAAGAAAGACTTCTTTCTCCCTTTCCCCTTCCACTAGTTGTTCTTTTTTTTTTTTTTCTAAACCATTTTCTCAAGATAGAAAGAATCTTTGGGAAAGGATGGAATTGACTAGAATTTAAAAAGGGAAGCCCTGCTACCCCGTTGTTATTAATTACCATATGATGGATAAAATAACTTGGCTTTGGAAAGTATCACTCTATGATACCCTGCAGAAAGAATATTTAAGTCATGGGAAGCTGTTCTTTATAGAAATCTTTATTTAAAACCTAGTTCAGCGATGTGACTGAAATTTCTTCAAGTTTAGTTTAGAGAATAGTTTAATTGGCATTTCTGAGCATTTTAGAAATTACCAATTCTGTTTGAACTTGGTCAGCAGGATTTATTTGAAACAAACAAATGAGCCACAATCTTTTTTTTTTTTTGTTTTATGTTATCAGTTAAAAATTTGATGTTTGAATTCACTTGGCTTTAGTCAAAGTAACGAGCTATTTTGTTGTTGTGGCTAGCTGTGTTTACAATATGATAAGACCTGGTTAATTAATCCAGTCCTAAGAAACGGCAGCGTTGCTAGCTAGGGACAAAGGGCTCATGGGTAGGAGCAATACGCCCCAAAATTTGGGAGTAGTTCATGTACGAGTGGGAATAAAAATTGATACCCATGAAGACATTTGTGATCCCAAGATATTAGTGTCTCCATCTACACTGAGACACGAAAGCAAAGAATTCCACTTGGATGCCTAGCTGTATTAGACCTTTCAAACTTCAGTTTTTAAGAGTATATGAATAAATTTTGATTCTAAAATTTGTTTGGGAGTACAAAGAACAGAGGATATCAAATAGGATTTTGAAAAAGAAGTACAAACTTGGAGGACTTTGCTACCTGATTTTGTGACTTATAAAGCTACCGTCATTAAGATAATACGACATTGGCATATGAACAGATAAATAGGCAGTAGAACAGAAGAGACCCCCATGTTTACCATCATTTGGCAAAGGTACCTAAGTAATCTAGCAGGGAAAGAAAATCTTTTCAACAAATGCTGCTGAAACAACTGGATGCCCACATGGGGGAAAAAAACGAACCTTGATCCTATATTACATTAAACACAAAAATCAATTCAAGGTGGATTACACACGTAAATGTAAAAGCTAGAACTCAAAAGATTTTTGAAGAAAGTATTGGATAGTATTTTTGCAACCCGAGGGCAGGCAGGAGCTTCTTAGGACACAGAAAGCTTACAAATGGCAGGTTGTGGGACTTCTCACTCTCTATCATCAGGGGATCCAATTCCTATAATAAATCTAATATAATATAATGTATCTTATTTTATATATATGTCCAGACATTTATGTGTTACATATGTATATATGCGTATATGTTTAACATATATATTTAATATATAAAATATATATTACACTATTTCATACTACAGACACACACACACCCCCACACACCCACAAAGAGATTCTGTTGGATCTCTTCCTCTGGGGAACCTGCACTAAGAGTAACCACTTTGAGTAACCACATCTTCAGCAGGCATGTTCTTTTGCTCATTCATTCCATGAACGTGCATCAAACCTGCTAGGTGCCAAGTTCTAAAGTAGATCTGAGATCCTAAGATGATTGCAAAATAATTCCCATCTGCAAGGAATTTGCGGTTAGTCTGGAAACACAGAACATGATGTAAACAAATAATCGTTCTACAGTGAGATAACTACTATACAGACAGAAGTGCAAAGCACCGACATGGTGTGAGGGACGGTGTGACCAGCCCTGTCTAGAGAAATGCAGGCAGGATAGTCGAGAAGGGGAGAACATGAGCTGGTTCATGGGCCAACAGAGTGGAATGGGCATTCCTGGCGATGCCAATTACGTGGGCAATATCATCATGCTTGAGATACGAACACATGCAGCTCACTTCATCTGGAGCAAGGCTGGAAGCAAGAACTGCTTCCTGGACAATGATTGCAAATGAGCATGTGGAAGGTTCCTGTGCCTGGTGAGAGCTCTGGGCTTTGCTCTAGTGGGAACTCCTAGGTTTCCTTTCTATTTTTTTAATGTTTGTTTACTTTTGAGAGAGAGAGAGAGACAGAGACAGAGACAGAGAGAGAATGCAAGTGGGGGAGAGAGAGAGGGAGACACAGAATCCAAAGCAGGCTCCAGACCCTGAGCTGTCAGCACAGAGCCCTACGTGGGACTCGAACCCACAAACCGTGAGATCATGACCTGAGCTGAAGTCAGTTGCTTAACTGACTGAGCCACCCGGGTGCCCCAGAAGCTCCTAGGTTTCTTAAGCAGAGGATCATCAGAGGGAGAAATGTTCATATGAGACAGATTACCCTGGGGGTGGTATGAGATTGACCTACAGGTGACACGCTGATGAGCCTGGATCCAGGGAGTCCAATTCAGAAACTTATAAATGACTTGCGTGGAAATAAGGGCAGACAAGCTGTCTTCAGGAGGAAGGGACAGGGTTGACACTTAAAGGGTAGAATCAGCAAGAATCAGTGTAGGAGGAGACCTGGGGAGGGGGGGCGCTGATGGAGAAGGAGGTGTGAAGGCTTCCCCCTATGTTTCGGGCTTGGGTAAATAATGCTGCTCTTCACTAAATAGGAAATAGGAGGAACACTTTTGAAGAGTTTTTGAAGCTGAGTTTTGGTTATTTTCAGTTTGAAATTTCTGTGGAGGGTACAGTTGGAAATCGTCCACTGGCAGCTCTTTGTGCAGGTTATAAGCGTGAGTGCAACCCCCCAGGGTGAGTGTGTACATTAATAAAAGATTAAAGGTCAGAGTCCTTAGAAACACCAACATGTAAGAGTGGGATGGATGGCAGGAGGTGTAGAAAACGGTGGGCTTCTAAAGAAGCTGCTTAGGAAGGAGCCGTGACCACAGAAACAAGGGGGCTGTGCACCAGCTAAATCTGTGTTTGTGTCTGCATCCTCACTGTAGCTCTTGCCTCTTTCAGGTGCTTCCCCTTGAACCCAGGAGCACATAGAACACTGGAATATTGGGCTTCAAGGCAGAAGCCACTTGACTGCGGTTTAGCTTCCAGGTGTAGTTGCCATAATCATGAAATTTCTGTCTTTTTAAAAAGTCGGGTCACGAGATCCTGCAGCTGGATCTCATAACAGGGACACAGGGTCAGCAGCAAACACCAGTCCTTCGAGCATCTGAGGACTTCTATGACGGATCCATTCGCGTGCGGTGTTGCACCTATGCACTGTCCTGACCCCAAAATCGGAAAGGAAGACAATTTAAGGGATATTTGTATCGCGGCGCCTGGATGGCTCAATCGGTTGAGCAACTGACTTCAGCTCAGGTCACGATCTCACTGTTTGTGAGTTCGAGCCCCGCATCGGGCTCTGTCCTGGCACCTCAGAGCCTGGAGCCTGCTTCAGATTCTGTCTCCCTCTATCTCTGCCCATCCCCCACTCGCGCTCTGTCTCTGTCTCTCAAAAATAAATAAACGTTAAAAAAACTTCTTAAAGGATATTTGTATCAAATCACTTGGATATTTAGAAAGATAAAAATGGGTCTATTGCGGGACGCCTGGGTGGCTCAGTTGGTTGAGCATCCGACTTCAGCTGGGGTCATGATCTCACCGTTTCTGGGTTCCAGCCCTGCATTGGGCTCTGTGCTGAACACTTGCTCAGAGCTGGGAGCCTGCTTTGGATTCTGGGTCTCCTTCTCTCTCTGCCCCTCCCCCGCTCGTGCACTGTCTCACTGTCTCTCAAAAATAAATAAATGTTAAGAAAAAAATTAAAGAAAAACTGGATCTATTGCTACAACTTCAGGGAACAAGAAACCTTTCATGCTGATTTGTTCTGTTTCTTTAAAAAATGCCTGGAACCCCTGGGTGGCTCAGTGGGTTAAGCGATTAAGCGATTAAGAGTCTGATTTGGACTCAGGTCATGATCTCTTGGTTCGTGAGTTCGAACCCCACGTCAGGCTCTGTGCTGACAGCTCAGAGCCTGGAGCCTGCTTCAGATTCTGTGCCTCCCTCTCTCTCTGCCCTTCCCCCACTCACATTCTGTCTGTCTCGCTCTCTCTCTCTCTCAAAAATAAATAAACATTGAAAAAATTAAAATAAATAAATTAAAAATGCCTAATTATTGCAGCAAATGGTACATCATAAGCTCTTTCTAGTATTAGCAAGAAGATGCAGAACACTTTCCTGAAGAAAAACAAAGAAATCTTATATATTTCTACATATCACAACGTTTTCAGGAGTCAACTCTCTTTGGAGAATATGTCTTCTTATTTTGAGTGACAGCTCGTAATCATACCAACAAATACTACCATTCACTTCAGCACCCAAACAGATGGATACCCAGATTCACCCACTGGAAGATCAAAAAAACCAGGATCCAAATTTCTCTGTGTGTTTTTGTTTGTCTGTCTGCATTTCTTTATTTTTTTTTGTTATTATCATTATTTGCTGTTGTTGATGACTCTATTGTCATTTGAACCTGAATTTAGAAGTCCTCAACAAAAAAGTACGTTTAAAAAAACTAAATTACTAATCCTGGATAATTGATCCTACTTTAATTGAGACAATGCCTATAGTGTTATTTAGAAAGAATTACTTTACTCAGATTCTACTTTGAATGAACAATCTTCAAAAAAAGACCAGATGATTAAAAGTTGAGAGTAAGAGTTGTGATTTAGACTTTGTCAAAGGTAACATTCTGGATGAGTCCATGTTTTACTTACTCAAGCAGAACAATTAAGAAAAAGTGACATTCCAGCTTGAAAGTAGTTACACTGTGATCTAATTTCATCTTTTCTCACATGTTTGAGAAGTTCAGTCGATTTGACAATGGTTTTAGTTAGGGTAGAGGTTAAGTTGCTTTAACAAAGTAACCTTAAATACAGCGTCTTAAGGAAGGTAATTCTAGGGAGAATATTCCAAAATGGTGTGAAAGTTCTCCTCCATATGGTCTTTTAGGAACCTGTCTTGTTGGTCTACCATCCCTTAGAGCATTGTCCTTGTCTGTATAATGAAAGTCAGCTGTGATAATCAAAGTATGGACATGGTCACAAACATGTCCCAGCTTATGATAAGGGGGAAGAGAGGTGCACTGGGACTCATGGTTTGTCTTTAAAGTGGAAGGTCCCAGGAGATCTACACATCCCATTGATCTGAATTTAGTCTTATAGCAATATCTGGTTGCAAGGAAGGGTGAAAATGGCCATCCAGTCACCTAGTTTAAACTCTAGTGCTGGGGAAGGAAGGGAGAACAGATTTTGACAGCCAGCCAGATGTTTCCTGATCTCTGTGGGACACATTGATAGAAACATCACATTGGCTGAGCTTGGAGGCACTAGCTTCAAAAGGCAGGACTTTGGCTCAAACAATGGTTGAATTGTACTAAAGATCATATTGCAGAATAAGGGAAATGGAATGCATTCTATTCCAAATGGATATTTTTGGGAGAAGCAGCAATGCAGAAAGATAGTAAAAGGCCTAGAGCTTAAATAAACACATTTGAACAGGAGGTGATGTGTTGCAAGACAAATGAAAATCAGTTGATTTACCAGGGCTCTATCCAAATGAAAATAAGGTCACCCCTGATTCCGAGAAGTTCATATAGGAAAGGGAAAGAATTCTAATTAGGATTAAGAACATTATCTCTCTCCAGATGTGTGCAAGCATAGAACACTAGTTTTGTCTATGGCTATACCTATAATTTTGCAATATGACTTTTTTTTAAAGGAGGAGACAATTTGGTAAACTGATAACTAATTTAGATAATGCTAATTGTATTGGGTGGAAGATGATTAGGAGAGTTATAAAAGAAACCTCGAGTGTGCTCTGCATGGGATATTATTGGAAACATGAATATTGTGTAAAGCTGTTATCCCTTCTACAAAAGAGAGATGATTCCTGGATGGGCTTGTATTATACAAAATCAGAAGAGGAGGAGCTGGGGGCCGAGGTGGAGGGCATAGTGGTTATGCTGATTTTAGTACGTTTTGGAATCCCTCTTTAATTCCCTTCTGTGGATGGTGCCTGCTCATATGCTCACATGGGACCTAACTGTATAACATCACCTGGCTTTATAATCACAAACCATACTTTGCGTGTGAGTTACCAGTACAAATTTGCTTCCCTCTCAGTTAAATGCAAATAGCCTTGGTTATTAAGCAAACCCTCTCTATTTTAGCTATGCACATAATTTGCTTCCTTAAAACATTGTGGGACTTATATATTCCTTCCTATAAATTGTTGCTGTCATTGAATCGGGTTTTGGAGGAGTCCAACAAACATTTGGAGGAAACAGATATTTGCTTCCCATGTTAAGTAGACATAGTGTGCTAATCTACACAACTGTGGTGTCCTGTGTAAAACCTGTCTGGTGTTATTTGGAGTCATCATATTTTATTCATGCCATATGATAATCAACAGGAAAGATATGGTAACTATCGCATGAGCACTCAATCAAGGAAGTAGAATACCCTTTATGGGGCAACAAACATCTGTCCACCTCCAGGGGAAAGTTCAAGCAACCCCTCTGAGCTTGTTATTTGCTGTCCTTCCCCTTCCCAACTGTTGATCTTCTCAGCCTTGCTCTGTGCCATGGGAGGGTGACCTTTGTGGGCCACATCTCCTGAGCTCCCTTGCTGGTGAACTTATGTTTAGATTTGGCCAATATTTGGAGATCAGAGGGTGAGTGTAAAGGTTTCTGGTAGTTCTTCCTTGGTCCCTCCTCCCTTCCATGCTCTATTCAGGCAACAACTGATTCTCCCCAGGCCCACAGCTTCCACTGGGTGATTCTTCTTCGCTCTTTCATCTCTCATTGTGTTCCACTAACCTGATCTCTTCTCCTTGTCCCTTCAGTTTAGAAGCGGTAACAGCTTCCCACTGTAGCTAGTTCCTTGGTACCTCACTATCTGTCGTTTATTCCCTCAGGGAAGCCCACACCTCCACAAGTAATAGTTTCTCAAAGTTTCTTCATTTGAACCACTTGGGATGAATTCTGTTTCCCGCCATAACCATGACCAGGAAGGTAGCTGATAAGTCTTCGTGTTGATCTGCACTCGACAAATTCTGGAAAGAGTCATCCATGTCTATTCTCCTTTCTTTCTCTGTCGCTTGAATTCATTCCAAAAGTCATTGCCTTCATTGCCCTTGTCAAAGTCACCAATTTTAACAATGACAATCCTTTGCTCAGGTCTCAGTCCTCATATTATTTGATCTTTCAGTAGCACTGGACACAGCTGACCATTCTCTCTTCATTGAATTTTTTCTTCGCTTGGCTTCCTGGACATCAAACTCCACCAACTTTTCTAACACCTCATTAGCCAGTCTTTCTCAGTCTCCTTTACCGTTTCATCCTTTGTACAGAGCCTGGATAGCTGCTTACCAAACAAGGTTTTTATTTTTCATGAAAACTTAGTTAGACTGCATTTCTAAATCTCCCTTATAATTTGAAGAAGCCACAGGTGCCACTTCTTGGTGTGATCTTAAAATCCCCCCGTGCACTATCTTTCCCTTTCTCCTTGCATGACGCAGATGTTCATGATGACCTTGGAAACCATATGAAGATAGAGGAACCACAAAATGGAAGGAGAGCCACCACGAATCAGAACACTCATTTTGGACTTGATGTGAGTGAGAAATAGACTTCTATTAACCATTCTTCATTTCTGATTTTGTTTGGTACAGCGGGTAGTCTTACCTGGGCCAATCTTATCTCTTCATTCCCTCAACACTGTGTCCAGGGCTCAGTCCTTGGATCTCTTCTCTTATGATTTCATCCAGTCTTGTGCCTCTAAATGCCATTCATATTTTTGTCAGTCATCCTTTCAGTTATTCAGACTAAAAACTGTTCTCGAACCCCACATCTGACCAGTCGATAAATCCTCTTGGCTTTACCTTCAAAATATATCTAGCATCAGGGTGTCTGGGTGCCTCAGTCAGTTGAGCGTCCTGCTCTTGATTTCAGCTCAGGAAATGATCTCACGGTTCATGTTTTCGAGCCCCATGTCGGGCTGTGCCCTGATGGTGCGGAGCCTGCTTAGGGTCCTCTCTCTTCCTCTCTCTCTGTCCCTCTCCCACTCTCTCTCTCTATCAAAAATAAATAAATAGGGGCTCCTGGGTGGCTCAGTCCGTTAAGTGTCTGACTTCGGCTCAGGTCATGATCTCACAGTTCGTGGGTTTGAGCCACACATCAGGCTCTGTGCTAAATGCTTGCTCAGAGCCTGGAATCTGCTTCAGATTCTGTGTCTCCTCTCTCTGCCCCACCTCTGCTCATGCTCTGTCTCATTCTGTCTCTCAAAAATAAATAAATGTAAATTTAAAATTTAAAAATAAATGAACGAATGAATGAATGAATGAATACATAAATAAACATAAAATATATACATAGAGAGAGAGAGAGAGTCTGTTCCCTTCTCACCATCTCCACTGGTCTAATAGCTACACTTGGAATACTTCAACAGCTTCTTACTGATCTTCCTGCTTCTGCCCTTGCCCTCTCTAATCTGTCCTTAACCTAGTCAACAAAATGACTCAGAATGAAAGTCAGATCATGTCACTCCTCTGTTCAAAACCTTTGGCTTTGCATCCCACTCTCTGGAAACACAGGTGTTCTTACAATGGCTTCCAAGTTGTTACATGAGGAGCCCATTACTTCTTTGACTTCATTTCCTACAGCTCTCCGTCCCAACATTCCTGCCGTGCCGGCGTCTTCACTGCTCCTCTTGCACACTCCCACCTCAAAGCCTCTTTTCTTCTGGTTTCAGTCCCCAGATGGCCCCAGGGTCTCCACCCATCCCCTTCTTGACTCAAATATCACCTTGTCAGTGAATTTTCCATGACTACCCGTTTAAATGGCGCCCCTCCACACAGGCTTATTTCTCTCCTTTCCTCTTCCGTCTTTCTCCATAACAGTTATCACCATCATGCTTACAATTCATTTGATTAAGCTGTCTTATTTCTTGGGGTGCCCGGATCACTCAGTCAGTTGGGCCATGATCTCACCGCTCATGGGTTCGAGCCCCACATCAGGCTTTGCACTGACAGCTCAGAGCCTGGAGCCTGCTTCGGATTCTGTGTCTCCCTCTCTGCCCCTCCCCTGCTCATGCTCTGTCTCCCTCTGTCTCAAAAATAAATAAACATTAAAAATTTTTTTTAATTCTCTTATTTCTTTGGCCTGCCCTCCCTAGGATTTAGCTCAATGCAGGCAAGGATTTTTGTTTGTTTTCCTCCTTGCTGTATTTCAGCCCCTAGAACCGGGCCTGGCACTCATGAGTGTTCAAGAAATATTTATGGAATGAATGAATGGGTGAATGAATGAATTTTCTGCATAGACAGGAATATACAAGTTTTAAAGTGTTTCTTAAAAAACAGACCATAAGTGAAAGAAAGAAGAAACGAAAGGGAAAGACAGCGATAGCTTCATACACTTAACAGAAAATATTCTGCACCATTACCAGGCAGCATTTTCACAGCCCTCAAAATTGAATCCATCCCAATAATCATGCTGACAGAGCCCTCCATAGAAGATTGGGGTCCTACGATCAGCATTCCGAGAATCCATGCCAAGCAGGCACTTGAAGCTAGTGTTGTTACATTTAACATAATAATGTGTCAAACCAAGTGTGTTTTTATTTTACATAATATTACCAAATGGTTATGATTTTAACACGTTTTTAAAATGCATTTATAGGGGCGCCTGGGTGGCGCAGTCGGTTAAGCGTCCGACTTCAGCCAGGTCACGATCTCGCGGTCCGTGAGTTCGAGCCCCGCGTCAGGCTCTGGACTGATGGCTCGGAGCCTGGAGCCTGTTTCCGATTCTGTGTCTCCCTCTCTCTCTGCCCCTCCCCCGTTCATGCTCTGTCTCTCTCTGTCCCAAAAATAAATAAAAAACGTTGAAAAAAAAAATTTAAAAAAAAAATAAAATAAAATAAAATGCATTTATATTTCTTTCTGTAAAAAACTATTCAGGATACGTGATTTGGAAAATGTAGAAAATAGTAAAGGAACAAAGAGTGAAAGACAAGGAAAGCTAGAAAGAGAGGAACAACCACAGTCACAAACATATACAGTTGACCTACTGGTTGACCTAACATCTTTTTTCTTTACACTTTTTTTAAGTGATCCCTCTGCCCAATATGGGTTTCGAACTCATGACCCCAAGATCAGGAGTCGCATGCTCTACCAACCAGCCAGGTGCCCCTTTTTTTCTCAACTTAAAAAAAAAAGTAATCTCTGAATGACCTTAACAAACTAAGTACATTAGCGTGAACCTCAGTGCACATAACATGAATCACTTCTCAAATGCTGAACGAAGGCTGCTCTTGTTTCTTGCTGCACACACTTGGCAATCCGGTCACATGATCATAATTATCCTGTCATCAGCAGCATTTAATGACAGACAGGGCCATTCAGACATTATACCCAGCCCCGTGTGCAGATTTCAGTTCCCGGTTTTTCTCAATGTGAAATAGCAATTCCATTTACGTAGCAGTAATGAACCATTTTTTTAGTGAAAAACCAGGAGAGATTAAAAACGGTTTTGGCCTTGCCTGTGAGTAATGATGTCAAATGATGTAGTGGGGTAATTATTGTGAAGACTTAATTCCTGTGTCATCAGGTATTTATAGATATACAAAGCATTCTACTGATTAAACAGCATTCAAGGTGACTAAACATTCGCCGTGATTGACAGTTTACAGCTCAGACTAAAAAGATTAAATAACATTAGAAAGTGGCAGGTGACTTCTTTCCCCTCGGGGCCTTGTGCCCTGTGAGGAAACGATTGAGACTTCTAATAATATTGCTAACAAGAAAGTTCTGAACTGTTTGCTCGCAGCAGTCATATTCTGAGAAGGAATGCAAATCCTGTTATGCATCGTTTTCATATTGGTGCGGTTGCAGTGGCCATAAAAGTTAGATATAAGGTAAAGCGAAGTATACCTTCCCTTGAGACTTAAAATGCCCTGAAACACGTCCAACTTCTAAGGGCAGATAATGTTTCAAAGCTGCTGGCCAAGATCAATTTGTCTTCTATCTGATACATTCTTTCTCAGAAATCCAGCCAAGATTATCCCAAATTCAGTTATTCAGAATTTCAGGTAACCAACGTGGCTTCTCTCTAAAATGTCCCCCGTAGCCGAGCCTTCAGTAACATTACATGATTCCTAATTACATATCTATGCATACCTTACCTCAGCCTCTATCCTTTTTTCTTTCCAGAAGGTTCAGAAGAGATTTTTTTTTTTTACCGTCTCCTTTTCAAGCTGGATAATGCTACTTCCTACAAAATCATAATCACCCCTTACATGCTTGTGGTTCTTTGAACTTTATGAAATGTTTCTTTCTTTCTCTTTTATCTCATGGGAATAATAGTACCTATGCACGGGGTTATCATGAGAACCAGATGAAAGAATGCATGTGAAGTGATTAGCACAGTGCTGGCCCATAGCATTTGCCAAATAATTGTAAACCATTTTAATGAATTAATTTACTATATTTCATCCTTACGATAGCCTCACAAATTAGGTAAAATGCGCAGTATTATTTTTGTTCAATGGGTGCCTTTGAATCTGAGGCATGAAGGTTGAGTAACTTTCAGAGATCTGGGGGGATCTGAGTCAAAATTGGAATCCAAACCTGCTGGTTTCCAACCTCACATTTGCTGCCTAGAGTCTCCTAGAGCACATGATTGTTCTGGGGTGAGAGATGGCCCTCAGTCCTCCACATCTGATCCCTTTGGGCGTCATAACTGCCACTAATGTTCCCAGCTGTGCCCATCTCATTGCTCTTCTATGAAGACTGCATTCTGTGCTCATTAAGAGAGCATAATCTTTGCTCCCTGACAGACCTGGGTTTGAATCCTGGTTCTGGCTCTTAATAGCCGTGTATGAAATGAACATAGGTTTCTTGTGAGGACTAAAGAAAGTAAGATATTGCCTACATAGTACCTGGTGCATGGAAAGCACTCAACAAATTTTCGTTGTTGTTATGATTGCTAGATAAACTCCAGAGCCGCACTGCTGTACCTGCTGCCATAGCCACGTCTCCACACCAGCTGTCTCCTTGGGTTCCGGCCAACCTGGCTCTTGGCCTCAATACTCCACTGAAACTACAGCTCTCCTTGTCAATAAATACCTCCTTCTGACCAATCCAGGACCTCTCTCCTTGCTCAGGGCACTGCGGACTCATCCCTCTCCACTGGAGGCGTCTCAGTCTTGGCATCAGCGTGCCCCATCCTGGTGATTTTCCTCAGACACGGCTCCCTCTTCTTTTCATGGCACCACTTCCCTCATCCCACCCTTTTGAGCTCTGCTTATTCCTGCAAAGTCGTGGACTCACTCTTCTCTTCTTCAACTTACCCTACAAAGATCATGGTTATATTTACCTCTCCGTATGTATCACCTTGCATTATTCACCATCTCTGCTTCCAGAACCATTAATTGGTTTATTCCCATAAATGGCATAACCCCATATATGGTTATATGTATAGTTATATATATAATTTGTTTTCTACATCTCTAAAGGCTTGGTGAGAACTCTCGAAGGAACTTGATTACAAGTGTTGGCAGGAAGCCAAAGGGAAAATGCCTAAGTATCATCTGCATCTTCTTAACTACTCTTTACAAACCTTCAGAGGTGCAATCATGAAACTCGCATGAGTCTCATCCCTTCAGTGAGGGTGTCCAGTAGCCATATAAGTAATTCTCTCACCACCTCCTTTCCATGCAATGTCTTAGCAATCTCTTAAAAGGTTAGAAGTTTCTGAATAAACAAGGAATATCTCCCAACTGGTATCCCATTCGGAGTCTTGTTAAGGTGGCAGGTGCCACGATGTATTCCGCTGCGCAATTGTCACTGCTCTATCACGTGTCATAGATTAGGGTGTTGTCGTTGGCCCCCAGGTGGGCTAAACACCTTGTTACAATGATGCTGAGATACAGCAAAACCAGGGCCATAGACCCAAAGTGGTTCTAACAAGGAAGAAATTTGGGGGTCAAGGGTAGGAGCTCTGAAGCCTCTTTCTTCTTCTCCGGTGTGGTGCCTGGAGAGACCCTAAGTATGGTTATGGACATGCATGTCAGTGCCCTTTTACCTAGAAAATAGGAAACGAATTCCAAACAATACTGGAAACAGCTGACCCTTTTAGCACAATGCTTAAATATGCTAGTGCTGAGCCAAGGCAGCATGTGCAGAGTAAATATTTTAATCCCTAATTAATCACTTTGGTTAGATTGGTAAAACACAAGTCTAATGAAAATAATTTGAAATTTCCTTCATGAATAATTGCCTTGTTCGGGGAATTGTGGGAAGAGTCAACTGACTGACCTTCCATTCTTACTCAGCTGTACTGCTCTGAGACTTAATTTGCGTCCTTCAACCTCTTCCAGTCACCGTCATGAGATTAGAAATACCTTCCGTGCAGTTTAGCAGCAAGTATGTAATATGACGGTTAAGTCAGCGGAGAGGTAGAAAACCGAGTGACTCCTGGCTTTCTCGCCATGGAGCTCACAGTATCCTGTCGAGGGGCGAGTGTCTTTGCAACCCCGCATTCTTTTATTAGGTTGTGAGCATGATGGATTGCTCCAGGTTATTGAACTGTTCATGTTCCTTTTTAATTAAAAACTTGAATAATAAGGTGCCCAGGGTTTGGGCATTTACAAAGGGGAGAGAAAGAATTTTCCAACTCTGAGTGCTGATGAATGCTATTCTGATTAGCACTGTGCCACCAGATTTAATTACTTCTTTGAGTAAATCAAATTTTTCTTACAGAGCAATGTCCCCGGGTGTGCAAAGACCAAAGGTTAAGCCACCTTACTAGTTACCTGTTCAGACATGTTGGAACCTGTTAGACGTGGGTTGCGAGCGTGCTCTGTTCCATCTTTATTCTATCTTGCCTGCCTGCCTGTTCTCCTTAACTTCCTCCCCAGTGTTCCTCAACCCCCTTCCAGCAATGAATGTATTGCTTATCTGGTTGGAATGTCACTAGGAGTGATGACTGGCAACGTGCCCTGTGGCTGGTGCACTCTGGCTCACACTGCAATCATTGCTAAAAATTGCCTGGTCCACCAGTCGGTTTGGCCAGTTCTGTGGACTGTCAAGGTCCACCTGGTGGACCATCTGCCGCCTCTCCCTGGAGGTTCCTCCTCTCTTTTGTTTTCCAGTCTGGTCCTCCTCCTCAATCTTGCTCTTTTATTTGGGAGATTCAAATATTGGGGGGAATTTTTCTTTTGCTTCTCAGCAATCGGGAGGAAATGATGTTCGTGGGTTGTTGGAAGGCATTTGGATTAATGACACCTTAACTCTTTGCTGTCCTGCAGTTGCCTTGCAAAATGACCAATAACTGGCTCAAGAAACTTGGTTATAAAGCAGAAAAATACCACTCAAGTGGAGAAGCCTAGAGGCAGGCAACTTGTAACCCAGGTGATAACTGAACCAAATTTTGGAGCAGATTTGGTATCTCTATTCAAAATGGAGTTAACTACATCCCATGCCAAAAGGGCCACGGAAGCCTTCCCATTTTTACAGGATCAGAGGCAGAGAGAATTAGAAGCCAAATCATTGGTTTTCAATATGTTTTCACCATTATGGTTGTGTGGCGACATAACTATGTATCCAACAGCATGATATATAGTTGAGCATGACTAGTTGAATGTACTGTTGTCCTAATGGACATCTTTAAAAATAGCTCTACAGAATTCCTCCCCAGAGCTCCTGGTGCCAGACCTCTGAATCAAAGAGATGACAGCAACAAGTCTAATTCAGGGGTAAATGGAAGAAAGAGGACCCTGAGCTGCAAAAGGCAAAGTTTGATGACTTTATCGTTATGCCCAGGTTGGGTCCTGCTGATGACATCTATAGAATGCTTGCTCTTCCTCACCAGGAAGTGTGTGCTAGGAAAAGAGCAAGAGTGATCGCTCATTCTTCCAGAGCTCGCCTCTGCAGCTGGACCACCTTTCATCCCAGCCACACTGCCCTGTTCAGGAGCTCTCCATAAAGCAGACCTAGCACTGGTTTTGCAATGGCCTGTCTGCACTTTGGCTTTTCTGACTGATTTGAGTCAGCGCAGAACATTCATAGACCCCGTGACATGAATACAAAAATGTGCTTTGTGGTTGCCTAACTCTGCGCTTCTAGAGTCACTGGATAGGATTTGAACTCTGGTAGTGCCCTCCCCCACTATGAAACTTAACCCTACACTGGAACATGCTCTATCCGTTTCCTGAGGGTCCTTGTTTATAAGTATTACATTCATTCACTAATGTTAAGTGAGCACCTACAAGTACTACGCTGGGCACTGCCCTAATTAAATGTAGCCCCTACCCTACTGAAGTTTTTCTTAATACCACAATTTAATTCCTTCTTCCTGCCTCTTCAGTTGTTTTGAGATCTGCCATTCTGTTACTATTTATGTGGCCATTCATACATTTCTGCCTTCCCTCCAACACTGCTTCCTTTGAAGACTTCTGATGGCTGAATTTGGAAACACAGTGAAACTGCGACTACATTGGGCCACTTGGCAGAAACGGATATGGATATATGAATAGATGGATGGATGGATGGACAGAGAGAGAGAGAAATAGTGATAGACATATCTTTTGGTGTGAGCTATTATATAGCACTAAAGCATTAAATTGGCAGAGATGTAAGAGGTCTTAAAGTTCTTCTCTCATAGAAGTTCCCAGGCTTCAGTGACTTGCTCAAGGTCATGGCTAACTGTTTTTAAGTTGAGACTAGAAACCTGGCTTCTGACTCCTAGTCATTGTTTTTTCCAACACACAGTAATTTATATATATGATGTAATTCGGGGTCTATGCTTGATTACGCCTGCCATCCAGTCAGTAAGAAATAGGTGAACTACCAAGAAGGTTCAAAAATTTTAATAACAATAAAGTATTTATGAAACCTATTGATTTCAGCATGCCCAAATTATATTCACAAAATGTTGGAACTGTTCACTGCTGTTTCCTCGAGATACTTATTCCCACCAACTTAGTCCAAAACTTGACTAACATCAGCACAAACATGACTATCATCCTCAGACCTTCCTGTCTCTTCTCCTACCCTGTTGTAATTACTTTGGTGGTGCTTCTTCACCAGCTGAGTGTGTACATTAAGGCTGAATACCTTACAGTGACAGCACTACCCTACTGGACTGGGTAAACTCTGGATCAGAGTTTGGGAGCCAAGAGGAGAGTCTTTCTTGTCCCCTCACCCTCTCGTAATGACGCTTCCGGAAAGAACACGGACTTTCCTCTTTTAATAAGGATTCCTGGTTTCCAGAAATGAGCCCATCAAACCTGAAGCAAACAAGACTTGCGTTTGGGGGCAGATATCTCATTCACAGAAGATTCCTTTTCTTTATTCAAATCTTAAAGACAGTGTCTTATTGATATGCTGCTTACTCTTTATCCACATGTTATTGATAAAAGTCAATATTTTCCTTTATTAATATTTTTTAAAAGTACAACCATGAGCTCTGAAAAGGATCACATACTGAAAACCTCAAATAGCGTGGGTCTGTGAGATCCGGATGCCAGTAACAAAATGAAGCACACAGCCCAGGCCCTTAAGGCATGCACCCCACTTTTCTTTTCTTTTTTTTTAAGTCATTGTGAGAAAGCATAATTGGGGGGTGTGCAGTCAAGGAAGGATATGCTGTCAAAGTCAAGGGGGTTGAGAGTATGGACTGCGAAACGAAGGGCAGATCAGATGGCAGGGCGTTTGAGGAGATAGAAGACCACTCTTCAGAGTTAAGCCCCCCGGCTCTGTCATTGCTACAGAAAATGGTAAAACTCTGCTTCTTTATCCTCAGAGCCACTGCTGGTGGGGCTGGCCTCATGGGCTTTCCCACCCTGGGCCCACGTGTATCCCCTCTGGTCCATGACAGTGCCCTTGAGAATATAATTTCATTTGGAAAGGTCTGAGGAGAGGAGGTAACGCCACACCCTTGTACTTGTCTTACCCTCAATGCAATGCAAATGGCACTTATAGGGAGGCAGGCTCGCACTCAGTATGAATAAGAACATTTTAACAATTAGTAAAGATCAGTCAGCTGAGGCGTACAATGAGCTCGCTGGCATTGGAAGTAAGAGGCTTACCGACTATCTTTCAAGGATTCGGAAAGGGGGTTCCTGTTTTGAATGGGAAGTTGGATTAGGAAACTGAAAATTCATATAACCCAAAGGGTTGTGACTCCCTGAATATTTTTACTCGAACATAACTCTGTGTCATAGAGGCTTAATGAATATTATTTAATTCCATTTCCAAATTGGCTCGTTAGTGCGCAAAAGGCTGAGGGCAAGGCCAGAATAGGCCACCGCTTTGGGGACTGGGTTTCAGGGGCCCAGGGAAGGCTCCACTGATTAGAAACACACACAATTACAGCCTCACTCCTTCGCTGAAGGCTCTGTCCCCTAGTCAATGGCAGCCGATCTGGGAGAAGCAATGCTGGGTTCCCAGTCTTCTGGTACAGACACACTGAAGCATAATGATCGCAGGGGTGTGCGATTAAGAGAACAAGCTTGGTGATGAGACTCCCTGGGTTGGAATCCCTGTGTGAATTTCACAATCCCCTAGCCTCCTCTGTAGAATAGAAATAAGAATATGCCCATCTATAGGGTTGTCACAAGCATTAAGTAATAATACATGTAAAATGCTTAGACCAGTGCCTGGCAGAAAGTCAAACATCAAGAAATGCTATTACGTGCTCGTTGGTTTGAAGGGTTTGATCAGACTCTCTTTGAGAGTAACTCTGGCTCTGCATAGGTGAAGGGCAAAGAAAGTAAGGGAGGTGGCTCTTTGAAGGGCTCCAGATGAAAACCAAGGGGGAAGAAGATTAAAGAAAGCTGAGACGGAGAGTATGAGAGAAACATCTTTGCGGCCTAGCCCCTGGAGGTCCAGCCCTGCTCGGCTTCCTGAGTTTCCATTTTGATTCATAAATCCCAGAGACAAAGTTTTGAGAACCCAGTTGCCTATCAACTCATCAGACTTGAAACGCATGGGAGACCCACCAGTTTTTTTCAGACTGTAAGCTTTTTCCCTCCCAAGTAAAAAAGTCCAGAGAGAATCAAAGATCCCCCCTCCCCCAACAGATCACATTTACCATAGGGCCTAATCTACTTCTGGGAAAACCATACACAGGGTTTAATTAAGTTCTTCTAGGGACCATGAGCCTAGAGGGGCTGCACACATAGGGGGAGAAGCAGCCTGACGGCTGTGGGTCTTTCACTAGCTTCTTTCTCAGGGGGAAGTCAGGGCAAGCACTGCAACTCTCGCCTTCCTGGCGTATGGGGCCCAGGCCACGGTCCGGACGAGGACGAGGTTCTCCAAGCCTTCTTCTGTAGCTGTTTTAACAACATGGGACATTCCCCCCACCCCCACCCCAGACCACCTGCTGCTCATGTGCGGTTTAAAAATTAACTTAGAAATACATGAGATCAGCGGAACAAGGGCATTAGACGGGGTCCCCCAGAAATGGACCTCTTGTGCTCCAAAAATGTTCTTAGAAACACATGTGAGTTTCTTTGCTCTCAAATTAAGGAGGATTAAAGCAGCCAGACAGCTGTTGCTCAGTTCCTGGGATCATGTGGCCAAGGCTGAAAGCCTTAATTTGCTGGCATGAGCCTAAGTCAGTTGCCTGATCTCCAAATTAATTTTTGAATTAAATGATTGTACCCCCCTTCCTTTTTTTTCTTCTAATTGAGACTTCCATTGAAAAATGCTTAGCAAACAGTTGGAAAACCCCAGAACAAAAGGCTGTTGTAAAATCATGAAATGGAGGTCATTGGAAACAGTTTTAGGTTAGCACTGGAGATGCGATTAAATCTTTTTTTAATCATATTTTTATTAACTATAAAAATATTTAGAAATAAATTTCAAGCACTGAAGTTAGGTCCTAAAGGGTGGTTGAAAAGAGCTTAGATCATTTCATATAGTTCGTTTGTGTTTTACCCAAAGAGAGCAAAAGGTCTGAGGCCCAGTGGCTTTGTGTTTAATTTTAAAACAACAATGATGTTATCCTATAGATCTTAATGCTTTAATGACTGAACACTTGTAAAATGTTTCTATAAGGTAAAATTAAAAGAAAGATGATTTTATAATTCCCAAATGAAAAAGATCCACAGTGAAGACAGACAAGGGTTTGAAAAAGGAAGTGGTATTCTGAAAGTACAGGTTTATTTAAAAAAAAAAAAAAAGACAAAATGCTAACTTTTAGGCTCTGCAAAGATTTCAATTATGCTGAAGGCTTAGGTACAAAATATTCAATGGAAACTTCACGCTGAAAAAAATACAGTACTGTGTACTTATGCATATTTCAAAACCTTAAAAAGTCAACTTGATCAATAAACACAGTCTGAAACAGTAATTGTTGGCTGACAATGAAATAAAGTTTACCGGGTGAAATTTATTTAGATCAGCCTTCTTTCGTCAAGCCCATGATAGGACTCTGTGTGTGAAGAATTTGGGGCTTTACAGTTCTATATCCCTGAAGACGTCTTTATGAATAAGAAAAGGTAAAAGAGTGGGCATGTACAAATACTCTTTCTGACTTAGGTGCTGGGAGGTCTTCCTGCGGCTCAGTGAGTTATAAGAAACCTCTCAGAGCTCTTCAAATACAGCTATTACACCCATGTAGGGTTGAGTCATAGCACCTTTATTAAAGGAGGGTCAGGGTGGGGGTGGGAAAGGACACGTCCCTGGAACAGCAATTAAAAACCAGCTGCTACCTAGACACGGCTCTTTCAAGTTTCTTTCATATTTGGCTCTAAAATGTTGACTACAGACTCCTTTGTGATTAACTTGTATGCAAACTCCAATAGATCCTTAATGGTTAACCACACTGAAGTTCTCTCTTTGCGGGTCTAGCTGCAGGCATGATTCGGTACCTGTTCTCCTTGCTTGCAAAAGATGACATAAGAGAACCTGAGGTGGCTGGAGATATAAGAGAGTAGTCAGTTGCTCCAAATGAGTGTGCTAGTGTCTTGACTTTCATTCATTCTTTCATAAAATACTTACTGTGCACCTATTATTGCCTGTTCTAGATGTTGGGGGTGCATTAGTGAACAAAGCAGACAGAAATCCTGCCCTCCTGGAGTTCCCATTCTAGTGGGAGTGGGGAGAACAGACAATAAGCAAATAATTATGTCAGAAAGTGCTAAGTGCTATGGAGAAGAGTAAAGCAGGGAAGGGCAGGAGGGATACTACAGGGAGAGAGAGGCAATTTTGAATAAGAAAGTCAGGAAAGGCTCACTGAGAAGTGAATCTTCAGCAAAGGAACATGGGAGGCATCTCTGTAGACATCGGGGGTGAGAGCTGGCTGGACAGAGAAAGACAGGGGCCAAGACCCTTCAGCAGGATGTGCCTACTATGTCCTAGGGGGTAGCGAGAAAGAATCAGAATTTAAAAAGGTCTGAATGGACCAACCCAAACAAGATAGAATTTAACAGGAGTGGACAAGGGGTTAGGGGTGGTAGATGAGGTTAGAGAGGGGTTCGTTTTGTATAAGGTCTTACAGGTTATTGTGGGGACATTTTCAGGTCCCCTGAGGGAAAGAGTACAGATTGCTCAACCATTACTGACGATCTAGGGGATAAAATAGAAAATGGAAGAGGAAGAAAAAGCCAAAGATGTGAAATGTCTGATATTCAGAAAGTAAAAATAATTGGATTCTTTCTAGAAGTAAATTATAGACCAGGAGTTGACTTTTAATGTAAAGGATCAGATAGTAAATAATTTAGCCTTTTCAGGCCATCTGGTTTTTGTCACAACAGCTTAACTCTACCCTTGTTGCATAAAAGCAGCCATAGGCAACACAGAAATGAATGAGTATGTATTCAATAAAACTTTATTTATGGTAACAAACAATGGGCAGCATTTGGCCTATAGACTGTAGTTGGCCAACCTGTGCGTATAGCCCAATGATTGTGGGGAGTTCAGATAAGAAAGCAAAGGATCATAGTAGTCTTCTTTTTATTTTATTTTATTTTTTATGGGACCATCCATCTATTTGGATAAATCAAATAGGGTTAAGGGTATGGAGCAGGACACTTGACAAATTCTTCTCTTATTTTCTTGTGAGCAAGATGGAGAAATTATCTTGGATTCAAGAACAATCCATTAGTAACTGGCCAAATAGCCCCAGAAAAAGAGAGCTGTATCATCAGCCTCAATAAAGTTTATAGGTTAAAAAAAAAGCTGGGGCGAGGTGGGCTGTGCTATACCATCCGGGGCCTGTGGAAACTCAAATCCATTTCTTCCTCTTCTGCTCCTCCACTTTATCACACAGGAGCTCTGTTTCCCAAGCTGGGAAGAAGGCTTCCAGCTGGGTTAGGCCAATGACAGGAATGAAGAAGTTGGGTACTTCTCCCCCCTCACCTCTGTGACTTGGGTGGCGGTTATGACAGGGTAGGAGTCCCTGGGCCCACCCTTCACTGCTCTGTGGCTCCTACTGACCCTCCCCCGTTGGGTACTCCAGCCTGTGCATGACAATGGCTTCCCGCCATCACTACACCTGTTTGCTTTATTGCTCCCTGGTTGACTTCTCCCGTCTTCCATTGTCCAACTCCCCTGTATTAGATTCTCTCTCTCTCAAACACTCAGGGTGGTTTCTGTTTTTCCTGGTTGGACCCCGACTAATAGGGCAGCTAACCTATGAATGTCACTCTAGAGGAAGGTTTAGACTGGTGCTTCCAGGCTCTCCTCTTGCTCTCACCGTTTTTATCAATAACTCAGCTGATGATGTAGCAGGTATGCTAATCACATTTGCAAATGGCCTGGAGCTGGCTGGAAAAGCTATTTGCTGGAAGGCAGGCTCGGAATCTAAAAATATCTCCGTGGGCCAAATCTAACAAAAAGGAATGTAATAAGAAAAAAAAAAAAAAGTGAAGTCTTGCACTTGGGTCCCCAAATCAAGTATGGGATGGGGAAATGGTGACATAATAGCACAAGTGCTTCGGGGATTTGGACTGACATCAAAATGAGGCAAAATCTACCAAAAGAAAAAAATTAAAAAGCCACAGGGAACACTGGTTGCATTAATACTTTTGTACAGAGGAAAAGGGAGTTAACTAGACTGTTCTGTACTCTATGGGTCAGACCACTCTTAAGGGTGTTGCATTCAGCTGGGGCACAGCATTGAAAAATACTACTGGTAAAGTAGTTTGAGGCACAGGAGAATGACAGAATATTAAAAGAAAGTGGAAGTTATTGAAGGAAACTAGAAAGAAGCAGTCAGAGAGATGGGTAGGAAGAAAACATTTGCATGTCTGAAAGATTACCAGGCCAGCAGTGGTTGTATGGAACGAACTCATTAGCCGGCACCTCTTGTTTCAAAGGGCAGGACTTGGGTGATCTCCTTCCTTGGCATAGCCTACCATCTTAAAAATTCATATCAGGAAACTTTTCCTTATGCCTACCGCGACGTTATCTTGCTCTAGTGAAAGTCCCGAGGCAGTCATCTTTGAAATGAGAGCTTAATTTTTCGTTTAATCAATGGCTCAGGAATCAGACTTGTTCGAATTCTAGGCACTGACTCTTTTGTGACCCTGGATAACTCACTCCTTAATTGCCTCCATTTCCTCACCAAAAAAGAAGCTGCCAAGGAGGCTCTGTTGTGCATTTAGGAAACACCGGGCTTCCAGAGCTTAGTAAAGTTTGGTGTTTTGTTTGTTTTGCTTTGTTTTGTTTTTCCCTTTTCCCGCTTCTTACTGTTTACGTGTTTTGTAGAAATCAGAAACACCAACATCCCAGGGTTTCTATGTAGATGTGATGAAAAGAAATGAATACTACAAACTCGGACAAAAGAAAGACTGGCTGCCTGGATATTCCATGCAGGGGTTAACACTGCCTCCCAGGAACTAGTGTCTTTGTCGTCAGGTTACCATAGGTCTGTCACATGTTTTCTTCCTCTTTCCTGGGTTGGTAGACTTTTCTGTAAACTGGAATATTTCGCCTGCATTGTGCTCTAACAGAAACTTAATGTAATTCTGAACACCAAGCTGTTTTTCCTCTGCACTCTGGCTCTTAGCTGTGGGATGCCTTTAGTTTGGCCTGCTTACCTGGTGACCGCGTCTTTCTCTTGCTTTTTTGGGAAGAAATTAAGAAATTGACTGACACCTTTTCTGCACAGACAGACTCAAACTGCAGAACAAATAACTTAGAGTCAGGAATCAGCGTTTCCTGATGTTGCCTAATAGTGTTGACCTCATTAGCACACACTGGATACCTTGGTGTGTTTAGCATGGGCAGGTTAAAAGAAAAGATTTTTAATAAAGCTTAGCCTAATATCGTGTGCTATTTTGATGGACTTAGGAAAAACCATGGGTGTTGCGGCTCTAACACATCATTCTTTTTAATGTCTTATAGGTATTGTGAGCTAAAATACAGTTGTCCCGCTGAAATTTTTAAATAATCAATATAGCTCTATGATAAGAACACCAGGTTTATATAGCATATGCCATTGCGAGCTTCAAAAGCAGTATACCCAGAAGACTTCTTAGCGATCGTGCAATTTCTGTTACAGATAAAGAAACCGAGGTGCAGAGAGGTGAGGTAGGTCCCCAGCAGTCGCTGGTGAGAGGGAGATGTGGAGTCCGGAAACCCCAGCTCCTTTCTGACAGACCAGGGCTCTTCCTGCTGGACTGTCCCACAGGAGCCCCACTGCCCCCTGTGCAGCTGTAAGTGCAGAACAGAAATGGTGTTATAATGCCACAGAACAATCAGCTCAGACTTGTGAGCTGAGCCACTTCTAGTGAACAGAAAGTGACTTGGAAGGCAACACTTACTTTAATTGCGCTAAGATGCCCTCAAGTGTCAGATGCATCCTTATAGAATTTTATTTACTGAAAAAACTTTTTTAGACTCGCTGAGACACTGGTTTATAGACCTTCTGATTCTTGTGGGTAAATGGAAAGAAGATGGGGTGCCTGAGTGGCTCAGTCGGTTAAGCACCTGACTCTTGATTTCTGCTCGGGTCATGATCTCATGATTTGTGAGATTGAGCCCCACGTTGGTTCCTCGCTGACGGCATGGAACCTGCTTGGGATTCTCTCTCTCTCCCTATCTCTCTGCCCCTCCCCTGCTCGGGCTTAACCTGTCTTTCAAAATAAATAACTAAACTTTAAAAAAAGAAGATATCTCTTTTAAAACGAAGATGTAAACAAAACTAATGATATTTCTTTTTATGTATTTATTTTGAGAGAAGAGCGAGTGTGAGCAGAAGAGGAACAGAGAGAGAGGGAGAGAGAGAATCCCAAACAGGTTCATCACTGTTAGCTCAAAGCCCCATGTGGGGCTCGATCCCACAAGCCATGAGATCTTGACGTGAGTCAAAATCAAGAGTCTGTCGCTTAACCAACTGAGCCACCAAGGTGCCCAAAACTAATGATTCTAAAACTTCTTTATGTGCAATGTCCTTTTGCATTTGCAGTGGTTGCTATATACGTCTTTCCCCCCAATGTTCTTTGTGCTATCAGGAATATCAGTGACGCAGTATGACTATTTTTGAAAAGAGTGCTCTGTTATGGCCCCAGGATTGGTTTCTTGAGCTACAGACATTCATTCTGCAGGTTTGATCATGTGCCCAGGTAAAAACAACTATGTCTCAACTGCCACCTAATGACAGCAAATTTAAGATACATTCTGATTTCATAGATGTTAAAATGCTGAAAACATTTAAAGAACAGAAGAAAGAAAAGAATGAAGGACAGAAGGGACAATGGAAGGGGTCTTAGAATGTATAAGATAGAGCCCTTCATTTGGTGTTCCTAGCATTCCTTCTCCATTCAATGAATGAATGTGTGTGTGTGTGCGCGCACACGCGTGCACGCGTGTGTGTGTGTGTGTGTGTGTTTGGGAACTGCTGGCAGCCAGGCCCTTTGAGGAAGTACATTTGCAAAGCAAGGGAATTAAAGAGACCCATATGTAGTGGAAGGTACAGAGAAAGTTTGGATGACATTTGCCCCTGGATTCAGCCATACCTGAAGCTACTCTTGCACTTCTCATTTAAGTGAGCCAGTCAAATATATTTTAAGGCTCACACTAGCTTGATCTGGGTCTCTTTCACTAGCACCTCAAAGAGCCTTGACTTATATGTGGGACAATCCAATGCATAGTCAAGGAATGTTCTATAGATTTAGACATTTATAGGACGGTAAAAAGAAAAAAAAAATCAAGCCTGGCTACGATGTCAGATATTGTGTGCTATTTCGATGGACTTAGGAAAAACCACGGGTGTTGCTGTTCTAACACACCGTTCTCTTTAATGTCTTATAGGTATTGTGAGCTACTAAATTTTCTTTGTGATACAGTTGTCCCACTGAAATTTTTAAGTAATCACTATAGCTCGTGGACCAAAAAGAATATTGGGAAAATAGAAAAAGAAAAGGCCAGGACAAGCGACAAAATAAAGCCGAACGTCTGAAATTTAGTCTGGAAAGTACACACAGAAACCAAGGGAGTGTTTGTCGGTAGAATGCATCCAGAACGCTTTCCTTCTGCAGATGCTGCTGACGCTGTGGGTCCATTGTGGCGTCTGTGTGCCTGAGCATGGACAGACTCTCGGTCTTCCACACAGACACTGCCACTTCCACTTGTTGGGAAGAACACATCACTGAAACCTACTCGCCATGCCTGGCCGTCACACAGGAAGTAGCGAAGAAATGCTGGCTTGCCTCCTCTCTCCCACTCCATTTTCTGCGTGTGACTTCAGAGGAAGGGTCAGAATCTAGTTCCTTCCTTTCCTTTCCACAGAAACGTAATGTACACCCTGTCCACGATTGCTTGGGAAGGCATATCTATAAGGAAAGCTCAGGAGTTTGGCTGATGGTTGCACGTGTGTGTGTGTGTGTGTCCTCACCCAACAGCTAGGGTAACTGCATAATTTAGCCTCTAACCTAGGACAGGTTTGAGACTGCTAGGGGACACAAGTAATGAAGACTCAGGGACAACAAGTATGTGGACACTTATTAATAGGGCTAACTTGCATAATGCTTTGTCCTTCACCTTCATCTCCTCATGAGACAAACTTACGTCATCTACTAAACCGTGAGCCCCTTGAGGACAAGACTCGGGTTTTCTTCCTGTTCCTGACGCGAGAGAGTCATATAAGTGCTCAGTGAATGTTGAGTATTGCAGAAAACATCTTGAGCAAGAAGACAGTAGTAGCAAATATGCATGGAAATGCTGCACTTCTTAATTTTTTCAAGTAGGGAGCAGCGACCCCATGCTTCCTGAGCAGTGCGCTCAGGAGATTGGGCAGAGATAAGAAGTTCAGGGTAGCATTTACCCAAGGGATACAGGAGTGCTGATGCATAGGGGCACTTGTACCCCAATGTTTATAGCAGCACTTTCAACAATAGCCAAATTATGGAAAGAGCCTAAATGTCCATCAACTGACGAACAGATAAAGAAGATATGGTTTATATACACAATGGAATACTACTTGACAATGAGAAAGAATGAAATATGGCCTTTTGCAGCAACACGGATGGAACTGGAGGGTATTATGCTAAGTGAAATAAATCAGGCAGAGAAAGACAGATACCATATGTTTTCACTCATATATGGATCCTGAGAAACTCAACAGAAGACCGGGGGGGAGGAGAAGGGAGAAAAAAAAAGTTACAGACAAGGAAGGAGGCAAACGATAAGAGACTCTTAAATACTGAGAATAAACTGAGGGTTGATGGGGGGTGGGGGGGAGGGGAAAGTGGGTGATGGGCATTGAGGAGGGCACCTGTTGGGCTGAGCACTGGGTGTTGTATGGAAACCAATGTAACCATAAATTTTATAAAAAAGAAAAAAAAGAAGGAGGAGGAGGAGGAGGAGGAGAAGGAGAAGGAGAAGGAGAAGGAGAAGGAGAAGAAGAAGAAGAAGAAGAAGAAGAAGAAGAAGAAAAGGAAGACGTAGTTCAGGGTAGTAATCCCGAGCAGAAGATGTATGAATAAATCCGGGTATCTGCCACGTTCACGGGTATGGGTAGCCGTACCCTTCCTGCCTGGTCGCTGGGTGTGCACGTATATAGTTTACATGACTTTCACACAGTTACAGCCACAGAAGGAGGGAATTGACATATAAAGCAGGAAGTTGGTCTGAGACCTGCAGGCACCTATGCGGGATCCTAGTGTGTGCCGGGGGAGGGGGTCTCCTTTCTGACCGCTTGGGGTAACCAGCCCCCACAGGGAAGATCCAAGGTGTTCAAGCAACATTGGCTTAAAGTAGCGCTGCCCCCCCCCCAACCCTCCTCTTTCTTCCTGGAAAGAAACCAGAACCTCAGAATCAGGAATCCCAGGCTTGAGAGCCACACACACATGAGGCAAGGGGGAGTGGGGAAAGGAGGGACAGGAGAAGTGTCACTGACTTATTGGTGTCACTGTCCCTGGCAGGGAGGGACTTAGGCCACCTCCCTTCCCTCCCCACCTCCTTCCCTTCCCCCTTGACCTCAAAGTTCCCACCTAAGCCTGGGGGGCCTCCAAGTTACTTCCTACTCTAGCAACCTTTAATGTGTCTTTATATTCTCTTCTTCTTTTCTCTGTGCTTCCCTTCCCCGAGGAGGTGATAGAAAGGAGCAGGAGCAGAAAGCTGGTGGCAGTTTTGTGAAGGTCCATCCTGACCCAACCCGGCCCATGTGTGGTGAGGGCTTCTCACTGAAGGCTCCTTGGGGCCAGTTCTTGGCAGGGTCTCCCCTGAGCTGGAGTGCGGCAGGGGGCAGAGAGGACGTGAGGGGTGACCTGACGGAACCAGAGAGTGAGCGTTAGAGGACCAGGCAGGGGGCCGCACAGGAGACCCCAGCACTGAAGGGGTCAGCAAAGCCAGTGTTGGTGAGGACCGGCAGAGAGGGGCTGGAGGGAGGCCAGAGGGAGGGAGGGGTGCACCTGGGTCAGGGGACCAAGATTTTGCAGCCAGTGAAAATGGGGTCTAGGCACTAGCAAGAGGTGACAGTGCTGTAGGCAGAGGGTCTGGGTCGGCGTCTTGGACCTGCTTTGTGATTTTTGTGTATGGGCCTGGAGGGTGGCTGGTCTGGTTTCCAGGCCACCACTGAACAGACACTGCTGGGAAGGTTGGGGGCAGGGAAGGAGGCAGAGACACAGTTTAGAGGTAGGTGATGTCCTTTCTTGAAGCCCTCACCTCCACAGTCGGAGGTCCCTTTAAAGCGTTTCTAGGTATTCGTGAGCATGGGCAGCCAATGGTTACCAGTCCTACACAGGCCTGCCTGCTGGGTGGGGGAGTTTGCCCGCAGCTCATTTCTTGCCCAGCCTCTCGTCCCTCCCCTTTCTGTCAATCAGCGTCATCTGTGGCATGGCAAACATGTAAAGTGGATTCGTTTACTGTTCAGTGTTTATAACTTATTAACATATAGCTCTCAAAACATGAAGACACTTGGTACGGAAGACAGTGTGAGTATTGGAATCAAGTCGACCTGGGTTCAAAGCCCTACTCTCGCTGTATGGCCCCGAGCACTTCATCTAACTTCTGGGATTCTACATCCATGCAAACCAGTGTCTGCTCACTCAAATTGTATATAAATTGCTCAGCCGAGAGCCTGGTGCCCAGTGGATGCCAAGCAAATATCCCTCTTTGCTCCTTTCAAATTCCTCAAAATCGTAGATCGCTATTCCTCATTTAATGATCAGTACGTAGTTTGTTTTCATTTGCTGGAGTCCACTTACAGGAACGAGGTCAAAGAATCTTAAACATTAGATTCAAAACTAATGTACTGGAAATCCTGCTTCAGACTACATTATTTTGGTTATTTCAAGTAAAACAATAGTTAAGATTTAGACTTCCACTCACAGAATGAAAAATGGACGGTTTTATCTGTTTCTAATAATTGTTCATAGTAACGCCAGTAATTAACTATGTCCCATCATGACAAAAGAGCCATCTGGCTGCTCTGAAGCCGAAGCAATTAAGCAAACGAGGACAGCAGTAGATTTGTAGGACAGTGTTCTACAGGGAAGGGAAGTAGGTCCTGAGTGGGTGTGGCTCCCCGTTTATGACTGTTGCAAAATTAAAGAAAGGAATCAAAGGAGAATTGGACACAAGTGGTTAAAAGGTACAAACTTCCAGTTAGAAGATAAGTCCCAGGGATGTGATGTGCACATGATGACTATAATTAACTCTGCTGTGTGGAGTATCTGAAAGTTGCAAAGAGAGTAGATCTCAAGGGTTCTTAGCGCAAGGAAAAAACATATTTTTTGCTTTTTCCTTTCCTTTTTTTCCTGCATCTGTATGAGAGGACAGATGTTAACTAAACTTACATGGTAATCATTTCGCAATTTGTGTCAGTCAAATCATTGTCCTATGTATCTTAAACTTAACAGTGCTGTTTGCCAATTGTATCTCAATGAAACTGCAAAAAAGAAAGAAGTTTTCAAGTGTTTACTTATAACTGGAAAATCAAAATTCTTCAGGCACGTGGCAACAAGCCTAGGACTGGGAGGTCGACAGGGCGAGGGCATCTCCTTCGTGGGACTCGACGGCACTTAATTTCGTTGGCATTCTTTTCTTTCAAGACTAGAGACGCCACATCAGTATGTAGATGAAGTCACGGTAGTAGGAAGAACAGAAGTACCTAATCACTCTTCTGGAGAATGGGCCAGTTACTTTTTTGGGTTCATATCTGAGAGTTGAGGGAATACAAGGGAAGAAAGGATATGGAAATGGTCCGACAGGGCTGGGCGGGAGAAGGCTTTTCTCTCGCCCTCCGGCCACAGCCCTCCCCACATTCAGTGAGGAGGAAACGTTTAATGAACTTCTCAGAGTCCCCACCATGGGCTGAATTAACCAAATGTGCACCAAGCTGATAATAGAGAAACTCTGGGTTCCTGCCCCCCTCATATAACACAATTTCTTTTCCCCACAATGTTTTCGGTGGGAGATAATGTACAGAAGGGGTACAATACCACCGTTTGTCAAAGAAAAGAAGCTGGGGTCCCTTCTAGTGGGTGGTAGGTAAGAATTACTAATCCAATCTGCTTGAGTTAACTCAAAACAAGGATTAGTGTAAAGTTCCAGAATATGTTAATCTTCCTTTATAGAAGTAAACTTCAGCACTGCCACCAACCCCATGGTTTATAGTTCCTGGGAACAATGAGCCAATTAAACTTGAGAGGGAAAAAGGATCTTGCCCAAGTTTACTGATTGTTACCTAATACTCTGAGTTGCTTTGATTCTTGATTATTTGGCTTTGTGTCTCAGACACAGGAAATAAAACATCATTTATTATTCATTAGAATGTTCCTAAGTACAGTATACCTCCTAATTAAACACATATCACTGTGCCTTGGTATTTTTTGTCTCCGACTTTATTAAAGAGGCTGTTAAAATGGCTTTTGTATATAGCTGATATATTGCTTTGCTAAATATGTCCATCAGTACTGATACAGTGTATTCAAAAACATATTTAGAGCTTTCATGATTAATGAATGGAACAAATTGTAAGTTATTTGGATTCAGACCCACTTGGAAGAGATTTCCAAATGGAAAATGGATTCTTATTTTCAGAGTGAAAACATAGGAAAGACTAGAAAAATATCTCCCCTTCTTCCTGCCAACGTGGCATTATTTGGGGGAAAATCTTTGCACCTAAAACTGATGACGTGAGCTTGATTTTAAGAAGGTTTTGATATCTGACAACATTTTGAAATTATTGGCTTTGTTTATTTATGTATTTGTGTTCCCTAAGTAACGGTTGGCTTATTTTATTGAAATATTGGATCAGGACTAGAAGGTGTAGAATAGCAACTACTTTGATCATTAGTAGTCAGATTATTTATTAGAAACTAATCACTAACTACAAACAACATTTGTTAAACACTGACGAGGTACAAGGCATATTACATATGTAGTTCCTTACTAAAGTTATTGAAATCAATTTTAAGGTTTAAAATGAATTTGGACTTTGTGCTGCATAAAACAAAATAGGGACACACTCGTGTAATGCTCCACGTGATCCTGATTTAGAGTGTGTGTTAATATGTGTGTGTGTGTGTGTGTGTGTACATATTTTGTTGTTAATACACTTTTTATAGTGACTTGTTTTTTAAAAAGCTTAATGGTAAACTACCCCTTTTAGAAATTGCAAGCTGGTAAATATATCTTGGGATTCTGTACCTTTTGGAAGATATTTTTATTATTAATCTAAATTTTAGGTGCCAGAATTGAAAACTAGCTGCCTTTGACTCTTAGGCACATTATTCAGGTTATGTAATGACTTGACGACACTATGTGTATTTTTTTTTTTCTATAATCCAGTTTTCCTGTTTTGTTTTGTTTTAATTTGCAGCATCAGAAGGTTAGAGACATGAAAATGCAAAAGTTCCTTCATTTAAGTACAAAAATCTAGATTCTCTTGTCTTCTCGGTGCCCACGTGTAAACTCCCCACACATCAAGGGGAGCAAAGTCTCCCGCAAATAGGCTCACAGGCATGTGTTTCAGGAACAGTGGGCTTTGCGGAACAGATAGCCTAGCAATATTCTCAAAGAACTAGAAATTGCTTACATTCCAAGTATGTGAACGTGTGTGTGTGTGGGGGGGGTGGTTTGTTTGCTTGTTTGTTTGGGGGTTTTATTTGCATATCAACATGCAAATGTATTTATTATCAGTTGAATCTCATTGAAATGAAAATGAAAAGGCAATACTATTTCTTTAATATGGTTCACTGACCCTGTTCACACTGAGTTACTGATGCTCACTAGGGGTTGGCCAGCACCAGTTCTACTCAACCCTTGATGATTATGGTGGATTTAATTATAATTGAAAATGTAAAAAAAGGAGAAAGGAAGAAAGAGAGAAAGAGAAAGAAAGAAAGAAAGAAAGAGAAAAGAGAAAGATGGAAATCGAATCCAAAAATCAATTTGGCATAGAACTTAATAACAGATAAAAGCTCAAAATTCTAAACCTACCAAATGAAACCTATCAGCACCAGGAAGTAAAACTAATTCCCAGCATCAATCCCGACACCTGTGTAGATGCTTCCTGACCTGGCTTCTTTCGTCAAATTCATGACAAAGGACGAAGGCAAAAACAGGCCTGCAAACAGACAGCTTCTTCCTCCTCTTTCATACTGAAGCTGAGCCGCCCTTGCATCCATAGTCTCTAGTTGGTAGATTCCGCCTCCTGGGCCTGATATGAAATGAATGGGGAACAGCTTTAGTGGCTGCCCACAAAGTTAAAACAGCCCAGTGATACCTTATGTCTCAGATGGTTCCTCTGTATTTGCCATGCACTCTAACAGAAAAACCACAAGAAAGAGGAAGCAAAGCTTCCTCCATGGCCTTCTTTGGCTTGAATGCCGGAGGTAGGGGCTTATGAGTATGGGCCTACTCTCTGTTTTATACATAATATGAACCTCTTGATATACCACAGTTAGCAAATACTATTCAAAGTGTGACGCGTGTGTCTATTATATTTTCTTGATGCCATTATCCATGCTCTGAGAAAGTTGATTTTTTTTTTGGTTGTTTTTCCGGCACGGACAGAGATAAAATACAGAGGTTTGTGAAGTGCTGTCCGTTTAAGCCAAATCAAAACCTACTGCTCAAATTGCAAAGGAAGGATGTCCAAATGGCAGGGGTGCCTTACATATCGAACCCCGTTTTGCCATTAGGCTTCCATTAGGATTTTGTTATTCGACAACTTGAATGTTCCCCCAGCCAGGCTCCCTCCCTAGGCCCTACTGTAAATAAATAAACAATCCCCTCCCCAGGGTCCTGGCCAGCCCCAAGGGAGGGGCCCTGGCCGGTGTGCCTAGACAGCTGACTGGAGCTTTTGGGGTAACACTAGTAATAATGTAACTGTATTATGGTGCTAGGCTGAGGGGAGCAGCGGATCGTTTGCTTGAAAACATGACCTTTTAATTTAAACAAAAGGCTTGAAAAAATAAAAGTGGGTCTTAAATGCAGTTTAATCAGTCAGGCGAGAGATGCCTAATGAAGCTGCCAGACGGATTTGTGGCCAGGCTGTCACTTCGGCCATCATGTTTACAGCTCCGGGAGTCAGATTGGCACCTTGTGAAGGCATAACCTCGGTCAAAATTTTCCGGGTCTGGGATGGCTGTAAATTTTGACAATTTGACAAATTATTTTTCTGTGGTGATGACGGTTTGGAAAAACTGACACGTAAGAGGCTTCCCGTTTTCCCACTGGACTGAGAGAGCATTTTATCAATGCAACAAAGGGAGCAACCTTTAGGAGGGCGTGGAAAGTGCCTGTGTGTGTGCCTGTGTGTGTGCATGTGTGTATGTGTGCGTGTGTGTGTGTTCAAAACCAAAACACTGGTAAGTGGGCTTTCATCCTTTCATCACATACTATTTCAACTAATACTTGCAGGGAAAAATTGCCATTTTGGCCCATATTTCAGCTAAAAGTTCTTCCCAAAGATTTTTTTTGTGGAGGAACAGACACTTGTGCCAGTGTGATTATATCACGTCATAAAGTAGTTCTTCCACAGTTTGAATTTCTGTTGCAATGTGCCATTGCTGCCGGGAAAGATCTGAGTGTAAGTTTCAAAAAGTCCATCTTCTGTTGGCGGTATCTCCTGAATGCTGGGGAATCTCAGGAAATGTGTATTCTCCTGTGCTGGTGGTCTTTCTTAGTGCTGTTCAATGTGCCAAATCTTAATTCTCAAATGTTCACTGAGTATTTGGTTGAAGACATGCCACTGAAAGGGGTATCAGGAAACTCAAAGAGAATATAAACTTTTTTTATTATTGTTTTTCAGGAATGTTTTTCAAAAACAGAAAATTACAGGAAAAGGAATTATCGCCCTGGGTGGGGGTGGGGGGGGGCATCATGGTTGAGTTTCCTTTCTTAATTTGCCATATTTATTTGCTGGAAATGGCATGCAGTTGTGCATAAACACTAATATTATCCACTTTGTTCCCTCTTAATAATCTAGGGAAGCCTCAGCTTAATCTCTTACTCATTTCATGCCGAAAGCACAAATGTATTGCTTTTGTTTTACTGCATGTTTCATTCCGTCTGCTGGAAGCCTCATAAGTCAATATTTATCACGTTTATAAATTCTGAATCACCACGGGGGTAAAAAATCGGGTTGGAGAAAAACACGCACACCGTTCTTTTTTTTTTTTTTTCTTTTTTTTACTATTTTAAAGTTTAAAAGTATTGTCTCTGCCATGTTCATTTAGCTCTTTTGAGCTAAAATAATGCAGCTTGCATGATTTTTTTAATTAAAAAATATTTTTAATGACGTGTTCTCGAAGTTTTTCATTTCCCCCAAACCTTTCTATAATTGCCTTGTCATGATTATCATTTTCCTTTCACTGTCGCTTTCTGTGGAAGCCCCGGGAAAGAGTTCCTAAAAATTAAATTTCATGCTTGCATGTGTTTCTGTGATCTGCAGCGTGTATGATCTCTGAGTGGAAAACTTCTCTAAAAATAAATGGATTACCCTTTTTACTACACTGTCTGATGTCTCTTCAACAGATAGCACTGCTTCCCTGTGATCTCTAACCCACCACAATTGAAATGACAAGCGTTGAAATGGAAGCCTCACGGTGGCGCCCTCTACCTTTGCCGGCCCTTTCTGCAGTGTGGAGCCGGTCCCACTGCTGAGCACCGGTTCTCAAACTTGAATATTGCCCGGACCCCTCTTAAGACGGTAGATTAATCTCCGCACAACCCGCAATACATCAGTGGAGTCCACTTTGGGAAACGCCGGCTTAAAAATTAAGATCTCATTCTATAGCTATCTCTTTCCATTCAGAATTCTAACAGCAAAGACAAGTTCTGTCTTTGTAACTGCTAAAAGGTGGAACATTGAACTCTTTAGTCTTTTCTTGAAACAAAGCAATTAAAAATATTTTAAATACCCTAAAAGTCTTGGAATCCTGGAAACATGTCCACAAACCCCCAATTTGAACAACCTGCTCTCCTTTTTGCAGGGAGAAGCATCGCTCCTTGGCAGAAGACGCGCATTTGACCTTTTATAAACTGCTCTGTAAATATCATCGTTGCTTAGTTTGTGAAAGACTAATGTGTTTCCACTAACAAAACTGTCTTTCCAGGGTTGCTGCTCTCTAGAATAATGCTTGTTTTCCTACTGGGCTTTCTATTGCTGGCGTTTTTTAAAGGCAACTAAATTTGTCTAAGGGATTGCACTTTGAGGCAATCCAAGGAATTTTAATCAAGAACCAATGAGAAAGCCAAAGTTTCTAATGGGAAAAAAAGAATGTGACAGAGTGGCAGACCTCAAAAATACGAAGTAAGTAGATTTGCTAATGTTTGATACTTTAGAGACAAACTGTTTTCTAAAACATATTTTTCAGGCAAAGGTTAAAATCATATTTCTTTTTCTTCTGGGATAACTGGTCTCATGTAGGTAATGTCATCGATAGAGTTGGCTTTTCTCTCCTCACAGCAATCAACAAATTGGACTTTCTTACGCCAGAATAAATGTGTCTAAAGGATCTAGTCTCTCGAAAAGGGTGCATTGCAAGGGAATGCTGCAGGGACTCAGTTTAGAACATTGGCATTCCCATAACATGTTGCCTGCTCTTGTTTGTAACAGAGGAAGGAGACAAACTAATTAATAGTCCTCTTAATAAATGAGCTTTGAATTAAAGTCTGCGGCTAGGAAATTCGGGCCATGTTGCTCCAAGGTACCGGGGGCTACCTTTGATCCTTTACGGTTCTTGGAATTCTAATAAGCGTACAGCCACAGGTGAGGCTAGCACTGTTGTCGATCTCTGAGCCAACTCACACACCTCAAAAACAAACATATATAGTTACTCATGTGCCACCGTGGGAACGTACCATAAAACCAGCGGAAAGAAAAATAATAAACATGTCATCCAATAAGCACGTGCTATGATGCGTAGCCTCGGGTTTTCAATAGCTGAGCTTTATTACAATAACCACAACATGAACAGCTTTGGGAAACAGAACAATCAGGTCAACGTGTAGGCCAAAAGAATCTATCACTCAAATGGTCTTCTTTTCAAAACACAGCTATCTGTGCTGAGCTAGAGTTAAGTACTTGGCACCAAAAGACTTTGCTCACCCCGGTGGCTTCATAGATAAAAATAAAACCGGGGAGCCTGAATTGAAACTCACTTTTAATAGATCATAGAAGTCCTGTAAGTAAATTCTTTGTGATCAATCTTAGACAAGATTCTACTTTAATTAACCTGGCATGTAATCAGGCTATATGTAATAGAAGACTCCAGGTATTCTGTCATAAAAGCTTAAAACGTAGAAAAATGTGTATTTCCTGAGTCTCCATAGGCTTCATCTGTAAGACTAGGTAGTGGTTCTTTTATGTAATTATTATTTGGTGGACTTAAAATACTGAATAAGAAAGTATTTCAGGGGTGCCTAGGTGGCTCGGTCAGTTAAGTGCCTGACTTCAGCTTAAGTCGTGATATCACAGTTCATGGGTTCAAGCCCCCCATTGGGCTCTGTGCTGACAGCTCAGAGCCTGGAGCCTGCTTCAGATTCTGTGTCTCCCTCTCTCTCTGCCCCTCCGCAGCTTGTGTTCTCTCTCTCTCAGTAATAAATAAATAAAACTTTTTAAAAAATTATTAAAAAAAGAAACTATTTAGAAATTTTTATTTAAAATGACAATTATAACCTCAATTGACCATGGTGTTGTTCTGGATTTTAAATATATTCTCCAGAAAAAAAAACCCTAAGCAATTTCTTTTAATTCCAAAATATAATGCCACTGTGCTGATGTTGTTTTATTAAACCAGAATGTGGTAGCTGAAGACAGGGATTTTGTTTGCTTTTCTCACATATCCTTAGCCCCTTTTGTGGGTGCTCAATAAATATTTGTTGAATGAATGAATGAATTTTATGGTAAGCCTATAAAAGGTGTATATTATAGTTGTATACTACATGAAGACTGTAATTATAGTTATCAAAAGAGATTGCCTTTTGATGTTTGCATTTCCCTAAATATGAAGAGGAAGCATCTAGTCTTTTAAAAAAAAAAGTTTTTATTTTATTTTTGAGAGAGAGAGAGCACGTGCAGGGAAGGGGCAGAGAGAGAGCTCTGCCCAAAGAGCAGAGGATCCAAAGCAGGCTCTGTGCTGACAGCAGAGAGCCCGACATGGGGCTCGAACTCACGAACCAAACTGTGAGATCATGACCTAAGCCAAAGTTGGAAGCTCAATAGACTGAGCCACACAGGCACCCTGCATCTCGTCCTTTTTAATGTTGATTGTTGTGCCAAACAGGACTAGTTCTTCTCTGACTTGGAAAACTTTCTGCTTCTATCAAGCATCTTGGTGAAGTGAATGTTCATCAGGGAAATGTCCAATTCTAGCAAATCATAAAGAATTCATTTAGTTCGTACAATCGCTGCTTTGGATCTTTCCCATAATAGATTTGTTTGTATGTGAAATAGGAAGTGTATTTTTTTTGCATCACTGATCTACAGAATTAAAGTGCACTATGTGTTTGGTATGTGAGAGCCCCAGCTTGGATGCGATGTATTATCAACTCTAGGTTAGCCTTTAGGTGTGTGTGAGAGTTTGCGGCCAAAAATAAGGACTCTACTGACCTCCTAGAGAAAAATCAAGTCTTAGTTATCTTAGAAATTCATTTGATTACAAAATCTTAGCACTTGAGTATTTCTCATTTTTTCCCTACGAGGTAGAAAAGCATACATACTAGGGACAGGAGAATTATTGGTAGTGGTTAAAATATCTGACTGTGCAATCCAGGCAGAGGAGAGATTTTTCATCAACAAGTATTTTTAAGCATCCGCAGTGCCTAGACCCGTATAAGGCACTTTGGGAATTCAAAACAGAAAGGATCTGACTGAAGGGACCTGTAGTCAATAGAAGTGAGGCACACGCACACGTGTGCGCACACACATGCACACACACACACAAATTAATAAGAGAATAATTAAAAACAACACATGAATAATAATAATTGCAAGATGGCAAGATTAAAAGCTTATATAGAAATCCACGAGTACAAAGTGCCTTCTGAGAGTGGGATTCGTCAGGAAAAGCCCTCTGAAGTAGTGGGATTTGAGCGGGGCTTGCTAAATGCAATATTTTATGTTGCCTTTCATTCCACAAACATTTGTGAAGGGTCTCTGTGGGCTGGGTCCTCGGTTAGCTAAAGTGTGGGATGGCAAGATGAACAAGACAAGGTTGTATTCCCAAGCCTTGCTGTTCATTTTGACCCTGGCACATACCATGTTTTGGCTCACATTAGAATTTTTACGTAATTCTTTCTACATCTCGGTTCTGATGTTGGCTTTCTGGTCACTGCAAGATCAAGGAAAATCAAAAGGGCTACACAGCCTGCTATCTCAGATGTGTCTCAGAGATAATGTAGATGGGACACCCTAAAACTCTCTACTAAAAGGAGCTTACCAAAGGCCTCGGGCACATGCACGCTTCTTAAAATCATCTGTCAGTTTGGCCAACTCTGTCAGAAAGTATTCCAGTCAGTTATGTGCCATTTGGCTCACAAAAAGTTCGCTTTGTTAAACTTTTCAACTAGTGGGGCAGCTGTTACAGAGATTAGGTTGAAAGGCTCCTTTCCAATTTCTGCTGATGCTTTCACTCTCTAATACTTATGATATTGTATTGAAAGGTTTAAACATTTTCTTCATGGAGAATTTGTTTTTAGCATTTAAAAAAAATTTTTTTAATGTTTATTTATTTATTTATTTTTAATTTTTTTTTTTAACATTTATTTTTGAGACAGAGAGAGACAGAGCATGAACGGGGGAGGGGCAGAGAGAGAGGGAGACAGAATCAGAAGCAGGCTCCAGGCTCTGAGCCATCAGCCCAGAGCCCGACGCGGGGCTCGAACTCACGGACCGCGAGATCGTGACCCGGGCTGAAGTCGGATGCTTAACCGACTGAGCCACCCAGGCGCCCCAAATGTTTATTTGTTTTTGAGACAGAGAGAGACAGAGCATGAGCAGGGAAGGGGCAGAGAGAGAGAGAGAGAGAGAGGGAGAGGGAGAGGGGGAGGGAGACACAGAATGTGAAGCAGACTCCAGGCTCTGAGCTGTCAGCATAGAGCCCGACGCGGGGCTCGAACTCATGAACCGTGAGATCATGACCTGAGCCGAAGTCAGACGCTTAACCGACTGAGCCACCCAGGCGCCCTTTTTTTAGCATTTCTAATTGCTAACTTTTAAAAACAAAAAGTGGGGGAAACTGGGAAACTGGCCTGGGTCAGCCTGTGTGAAACCCCGCGCTCTGGCTGCCCCCACTCCCCCAACCCCCCATCGCAGGGCCTCTGTGTGACCCGCCACCTCCCCACTCTGGTCGGCTTGGGCTGGACCCCCCTGGCACCCCTCTGCGGGTGCAGCTCCTGGCAAAGTCACAGGTCACTGTCCCACATCTCACAATCAGTGTCTCCAGTTCAGAATTGCTATCTTCTCTCCCAAACAGGCGTCCTCTCCCACTCACTCTGTCTTCGCCAGCCTCCCAGCACAAGGTGCCACGCATTCCTGGCTTTCTTCCTACCTGTAGGCACATCTTTCTCCGTCTCTTTTGTAGATTCTTCTGCCACTTATGCCCTAAACACGAGTGTTTGCCAGCTTCTTCCTGGCTTTTCCTTTCGGGTCACTCCACTTGGTCTCCCGTGTGAGCTCTTTCGAACCTGTGTCTCCAGCCCCCATCCCCAGCTCAGTGTGCCCCAAATTGTATTTGTCATTTCTCCCCAGTGTGGTCTCTCCCCTCTCTCACTGTGTGCTCCCCTGTCTTCAGGCAACCACGTGCACCTGCCCATCCACTTCCACAACCTGGGCAGCATCCTTGACTCTTTCCCAGCACCCCACTTCCTGCAGTAAGTCGATCCCATTAATTAGGCCTCCTTAGGTGTCTCAGGGGCTTATATCTATGTCCACCTTATGTCCACCCGATGACCATGGCCTTCTTTCCAGCCCTTGTCATTTCTCATCTGCATTTCCAAGATGCCATTATACTTAATACCCAGAACAGAAGAAAAAACTGGAGTTTGGTTAGATTAAGTGCCTGCTGCATATGATGACATGTGTTCGTACCAGGATTTGAGCCAAGATTATATCGTTTCTTTGTTACTCACAACCGCACATCGCCTGAGACCCTGCTAGAAATGCTGAATCTCAGGACCACCCCAGACCCAGGGAATCAGAATCTGCATTTAACAACATGCCCAGATGACCCACGAGCTGGTGAAGCCCTGGGCCCTGGTCCTGGGTGGCTGCTGAGAGTAATGCGTGCAGATAATTAACCCAGTGCTTCCTTCATGTCCCTACTCTTTGCTTCCCTCTCAAATGGACTTACCTGAGGTTTGAGGTGAGAATTTTTCTTTTAAGACAGAAGAACTTCTAACCAATGGCCACATGTCTTTCTAACACAACTCAAGAAAGCTTTGGGGGCACGTGAGAAGGTGGGGACTCAGGTCACACAGCCGCTCCCTCTAGGTGCCAACTCCAAGCCTGGCCGTGCCCTGCACTGGTTTCTACCTGTGCTAACAGGCAAGGACACACAAAAAAGTTACTTCTGAGAGGCTAGCTAATGTGCAGGGAAAAGGTAGCCCTGCCCATCGGTTTATTGCAGAGTTATATTCCTGCACAGTCATGAAGAACAGCAGTGGAGGGGCACCTGGGTGGCTCAGTGGGTTAAGCATCCGACTTCAGCTCAGGTCACGATCTCACTGTTTGTGAGTTCGAGTCCCACACTGGGATCTGTGCTAACAGCTCAGAACCTGGAGCCTGCTTCGGATTCTGTCTCCGTCTCTCTCTCTACCCCTCCCCCATTCGTGCTCTGTGTCTCTCTGTCTCTCAAAAAAATAAATAAACATTAAACAAATTAAAAAAAAGAAAAGAAAAGAAAAACAGAAGTGGAAAATACATAAGGCTCAAGTGCACAGTGAGTTGGCAATGGATGTAATCACAAGACCCAAGAATTCCTAGCTCTTATTCTCTGGCTCCAGCAATGGGAATACACACATGAAATCCTTTGTAACGATTATTAAGTCCTCCTTTACAAAAATCTTTTTTCTTTTTAATGTTTATTTATTTATTTTGAGAGGGAGCGTGAGGGAGGGGCAGACTGAGAGAGAGAGAGAGAGAGAGAGTATCCCAAGCAGGCTCTGCACTGTCCCTGTAGAGCCCGATGCAGGACGATTGATTTTACAATCGTGAGCCAAAATCAGGAGTCGGACGCTCACCCTACTGAGCCACCTGGGCGCCCCTCAAAAATCTTGCTCTGGGTACACTTGTCCCCATGGGTACAATCTTGCTCTGGGGACACTTGTCTGAGGCCATGTGCGTGGGAGGGTCATGAATGCCACCTCATCTGCTTGCGTAGGGGAGGTTTACTTTTTGCATTTGCACTGACATCCATAACCCGTGCGTCACTCTCCTGTGACACCCCAGAACTACATCCAAAGACTGCGATTGTCTTACTGCTTCAATGAGAAAATCCTTACCGTGGCTCTCTGATTACCACAGAAGTGCTAAATGGCCATACTGATGAGTCTAGAGACAGAACCAGAAGTCTCGGGGCGATGTGTCTGCATTTCTGTTTTTAAGAGCAGAGAGTACAATTTTTTAGCACTGAATCCAATCCCATTAAAACGGGTTGTAAAAAAATAAAATAAAATAAAGTTCCCATGCTGCTAAGCCGCTTTCATGTGACAGCGGCCTCTCGGCACGTGGCGTATATGTTTCTGATGCTTCGGTTCCAAATCAAGCTGGCGCCCAGGTAGACTTCAGATCTGCTGTCTTCACTTACGAGTCTTCCGAGAGAGACACCCGCCAACTCCATCTCTCTCCGACTAAGAGACACTAGAGCCTTCAGATGGGGAAAAGGGGAAGTTTAATCAAGCACAGTTTCCTAAATACCTGTGACTCATCGCGAAGCCCACACCGCAGAGAACTGCCAGCGGGGACACACGACGCTGACCTACTTTGCCAGAATAGGATTTACTTTTCTTCGTGGGTGTGAATCTTTCTTCTTTATTAAGGGAGAGGAATTTAATGAACATTAGTTCTTCAGGAAACCAGAGGCAGATAGCCGAGGGTGGGGCCGAGTCTCCTTTCTCCTCCAGCTTCCCGGGCTGGCCCAGCCACCCGGCCTCCGCGGCAACCTTCAAAACCCTTATCTGTTCGCTGAATGGCAGACTTCTTTAACCTTTGACCTAAATTGTGTCTGAACCTTCATCTTGAGGAAGTAAAGTTTTGAACATTAAGCCACTGAAGACTTCAAAAGCCCCTGGATTTAGGTCCCGTACTTTAGCAAGAATCCCAATACCCTCGTCTTTGAGCGGCCAATAAAGTCGAACCCGCTCGGCCCAGTTCGAGTAGTGATGAGTAAGTGATACGCTAGGGGAAGAAATGCCTTCAGGAGGAGGGTACTTATTTTGTTTATTGGTTTGGTTTCTTCCTTCTATTCACAGGATAAATGTGAACGTAGCTTAAGACTTTCATTTCTGCCTCCCCGAGAGCCCTTTATAGGCATTTTAAAAGTAAGTCGTGGTAGTATTTTAGGGTCCCCATTTAAAACGTCCAAAAGTTAGAATATCTCACGATCTTTTTAGAACAGGTTGCATTTGAAGCAACAATGGCTATTTTAATGGACTGCCCTCTATACTCCCAGTGAAATTCACGGGGGATTTACACGTAACTGTAAACACACACCCAGATGAGGATACGCCTCAAAGAGAATATTGGAAGGGCAAAGTCAATCTGAGAGGATTAACAGCAAAATAAAACCCAGATTAAATCAAATGACCAAAGAAAAATTAGTAGAACAAGAAAGATTTTAATGCTTGTACCAGGGAAAATGCCGACCTCGGTGCATTGAAAAACTAGGAATACCCAGCCGACTTAAATCAAACTCCCAAACTAACTCCGATTCGTATTTGAAAATCTTTGGACTTGCTCTTTAAAAAAAATAATTTACATTAGTTTTATGTGTCCTGTCAGTTAAAGCAGCTGAAGCTGCCAAAACACTGTCATTTCTTATAACTGATTACTCTCCCTTCCCATGGCTGTCATATGTGTCTCAAGTGCATTTGTCTTTGGAATGTTGTTCCTTTATTGCCTTTTGTGGGACCTGTCTTACTCTGGCATTTTTACTGTGGTAGACACATTGCTATATTACAGGAGGCCAAAGGTCAGCTACACAGCCATCAAGTCGAAGAATGATTTTTTGGTTAATAAAACTAATTTTCTTAGCTGAGGGCTGCTTGCTGTGAGAAGAAGTTATATTTGCCAGGTCATATTTTCAGGAAAGTGATAGAATGCCAACCATTGAGCTATAATTTATGGTGCTACCGTAGTTTGTCAGAAACAGAATTTTGTTTTTTTAACATGTGGATGTTAAGTACGATAGGAAATCTGAGCTTATGTGGTAGGTGGCAAGATGAAGTAAATATGTGTTTGGGGAGAATGTGTAACAAGCGTCATTTTCCTCCTGGCTCAGAAAGCACCTAGACCGAAAGGACAGAGGTGGAGCGCTGATTAAGAGCCAGGACTGGGAGCCAGAGAGATGTGGAATAAAAAATTGCCTTAGCCATCTGCAGTGACCATAGACAACTTAATTAACCTCTCTCAGCCTAGGCTTTTTCATCCTTGAAATGGGCATAACTAGGGCGCCTGGGTGGCTCAGGTAGTTAAGTGTCCGACTCTTGATTTCGGCTCAGGTCACGATCTCGCGGTTCATGGGTTTGAGTCCTGAGTCAGGCCCTGCGCTGAAGGTGTGGCGCCTGCTTGGGATTCTGCCTCCTTCTCTCTTTGATTCTCTCTCAAAAAAAAAAAGAGGGGGGGTGCATAACAATAATACCTGCCTCCTAGATTTATTTGGAGGATGAATAGTGTATGCATAAAAGTGCTTAACTGTATTTAGTGTATCAGTCAGTCTAGGCTGTTTATGCTACATAACAAACTGCCCTATATTCTCATGGGCTTAAAGCAACTAATTATTTCTAACTTAATGCTACACATCCATGTAGGTTAGCAGGGCAAAGGTCCGCCCATGATAGTCATTCAAGGATAGTCATTCAGGGATGGAGCAGCCACCATCTTGGACCTTGTTGGTCACATGCAGAGGAGAAAAGACCTCTAGGGATTTTATGTCAGCCATTCAACGTTCAGCCCACAAGTGACACTGATCACTTCTCATCAAACCTATTGGCCTAGAAGCTGGGAAACACCCCCTTTCTTTATGCAGAGACTTACCAGATGAGAGAGGGCTCACACATTAAGTCACTGTCCCTTTCATTGTGAATTCAGTGGCCACCTTGCCTTCAGTCACCTCTGTAGAACTCGAGGGAACAGAATCTAGATAAAAAAGGTCAGGCAAAGAAGAAACAATTGCCCTGAGACCTGAGTCAGGGGCAGGATGAGAACAGCTTCCTCCAGAGTCTCATCGGTGTCAGGATCACGTCTAGAAGGACTCAAGGACCAGGCAGTTGTAAGAGAGGAGGCCCCTGGTGATGTCCACACACCACAACTGTGCCTGAAGCAAACTTTCTCTCACCAATAGCCCTACAGCAATAAGCTCACAGGGCCAGTTTTTGATAGGAGGAAAGACAAGGGAATGTTGCCTAATTTGTGGCTGGGAGCAAGGTAGCATCAGTAAGCATCACCGTGTTGTCTTCAGAGCAGGAACAGTTGCCTCCATTCTCAACTGTAACTTCCTCTGCTTTGCTCCGGGAGCCATCTGGAGGTGGCACGCAATGGGGAGCCACACCAACAGCTAATGTTATTTGAACATTTACTTTGGACAAGCTTTGTAGCGGGCATGTGTTATTTTAAGTAAGCTCTGCACCCAATGTGGGGCTTGAACTCACCACCTGAGATCAAGAGTTGCATGCTCTACTGACTAAGCCAGCCAGGTGCCCCGACACACATTATTTCAATTAATCATTAGCAACCCTCTGAGGAGGGTAAAAAGTTGTTACCTTAACATCTCGGATGTGGAAGCAGAAATTCAGAATTAAGAAAATTCAGACAGAGCCAAAATTCGAACTTCACATATATCTCATCGTAACTCTGATACTTTTATTTTTTAACTGTTTTAATCACTTCTCTCTCTCTCTTCTCTCCATTTTTTGCCCTCTCTTCGTCTTCTCAATTTAATCACTGCTAGGGAAAAATTTAATGTTTAAGGAAAAGAGCAGACAGAAAACATGGAATTTCTGTGTCCTTCTCGATTTTGTCATATGCATCTGCTCACATGCTTTTCCTACTTAAACCCATCTTTGACTTTCTAACACCTACAGAGAAAAGTCCAACCTCCCCAGTCTTGTTTTCCAAGATCTTTATAATCTGATGCCACAGCCTTTGCGGATTTATTTGGCTGCCACCACATCTCTAAGCATAGCACCAGCTACCCAACTTCCTGTTATTTCCCAAACACAACCTGTGCCTTCATGTTTCTGTGCCTTTGCTCATGCTATTCCTTGTGCCTGGAATTCTCTTTCCTTGTCCACTTGTTTGTTGATTCCACATATATTGAACTTCTATGGGCCAGATTCTGGGGCTATGGAGGGGAGTAAATCTGGGTGTCTGACCTCAACCATCTCACAGTCTGATGGGATGCACTGAAAGGACAGTAAATGATAATACAGTGGCGGTGTGCCCATTAGGACAGCTCACTGAGGAGTACTAACTCAAATTTCAGGGTGAGGAGGGAGGTGCAGGGAATGATAACTCACATCAAGGGGCTTTTCACAGGAAAGATGCCTGAGTTAGGGCTTGAAGAATGTCCCTAGACAAGCAAGAGGGAATGAGAGAATGTGTGAGTATTTGAAACTGATTTGAAACTTTCAAGAGCAGATGAAGAAAGAAAGAGTAAGTGGGAGGGGTGACAGATGAGGCCGGGAGGGTCTTCTGGGTCCTGGACAGGATTTTGGACTTGTCACTTGAAAAAAATGGACAGCTACTGAGGGATTTCTGTACTTAAGCAGGGAAACAACAGCAGTATTTGCAGCTTTGGTTAAATCAATTTGAAAATAGGTTGGGGAAGATGCCAGAAAGTTAAATATTTCTAAGACTTGAATAAAGCTGGTCAAAGTAAGAAAACACATGAGAAAGCTCATCACATCCTCAAAGAAATACATTCCCTCCCATTTTCTTGAAGACATGGCCCCATTCATTATCTTTCATTTTTTGGTTTTTGATAGATACAACGAATGAATGAAAGAAACACTTGACTCTTCTTTCAGCCACAGGAGTAACCAATAGCAAACACTTTGATGAGTGGCAATGCCTCAGTGGGGGAGAATGTGGGGCAGGGGCTGCAGTGAACTCTGTAAAGCAGGTGCCGTGGAAGGGGTACAGCCCCCATTCAGCTCCAGCTGCCTGTTGCCGTGCAAGAGTATAGGAAAAATCTAGACCTCTGCTTTTTTCAAAGAAATCTTGAAATCAAAATTTTAAGGTAAAGATACGATTAAAAAAAAAAAAGCAGCAGCATGCTGGTCAAACTAGGATTGTAAGATTAAACACACACAAGTATATATATATATATATATATATATATATATATATATATCAACAAGGCCCTAGTTATAAGACAAAGAAGAAACAAAAAGAGAATTACTTCAATAGTTGCTTTGGTGGCACAATTGACTGGCAAGGCATTTGAGGGACATGTGGCTGCCCCAGGTGCTGCAGGGTGTCTAGCTTCCCTGGACCGTGACAATTAAATGCTTGCACTGCCTCGCAATCTATGTGATAACAAAAAGTAACCCCCCACCCCAGTCACCTTTCCCAAATGCCCCCTAGGTGGGGTGCTGTCCCCAGTAATGAACACCGGTTAGAGAAAGATTGGCAGTCGTGGAGGGGACAGGCAGAGAATGACACTGGAGGTTCGGGAGCACAGGTAGGAAGTGGCTGCTTTTATCTAAGGGAGAAATGGCTGGAGAACCAACTGGAAGAAGAGGGAGCATTCAAATAAGGAATACCGGAGTAGGATTTTGCTTCAAAATCAATGGATTCCTTTTACCGAGTTTGGGATTCCTGTGGGAGATCTAAGGGGTACTGAGAGCTAGGCTATGGAATGTGTGCGTGTGGTATTCTGAGGTCTAAGGTGGACACAGAAATTTGGGAATGGGTGGCAGATCATCTACACATTATGGAAGTCGTGGACTGGAGGGGATCCCTCCCAGGGACGCTGCAGAGTCTGAGGTGATGTGGTCCACAGACGCAGCCCTGGAGAACACCAAATTTCAGGAGATGCCCAGCCTCCATCACAGAGGTGTAAAACAGTTTCCAGAAACAAAGTGGGGAATCCAGAAGAAGGTGGTATAATAAAAAGGGAAGGCGGAGAGGTAAGTGGGCCAACCCTGCAGAGAAGAGGCAAACTCTACAGAGAGGGCAAACAAGATCAAAGTTGAACACATGTCCGGGGCGCCTGGGTGGCGCAGTCGGTTAAGCGTCTGACTTCAGCTCAGGTCACGATCTCGCGGTCAGTGAGTTTGAGCCCCGCGTCAGGCTCTGGGCTGATGGCTCGGAGCCTGGAGCCTGTTTCTGATTCTGTGTCTCCCTCTCTCTCTGCCCCTCCCCCGTTCATGCTCTGTCTCTCTCTGTCCCAAAAATAAATAAAAAACGTTGAAAAAAAAAATTTTAACAAAGTTGAACACAGGTCCAATCAGAAGATCCCTGATGGCCTGACTGCAGTTTTGGTGCGTGCTAGGTGTGGAGGCCTACTTAGAGCTGACGAAGAAATGCAGACAAAGTATACAGACCACTCTTGGCAATGTCTTGGCTGTGAAGGAGTATGAGATCTTACTCACTTTTTTTTTTTTAAGGTTTTATTTTCTTAAGTAATCTCTACACCCAACTTGGGGTTTGAATTCACAACCCCAAGATCAAGAGTTGTGTGCTCCACCAACTGAGCCAGCCAGGCTCCCCTATCCTATTTACCTTTTAAGACCCTCCTCATACGAGGTCTCTGAAGTTTCTCTGGATCTCTTAGGCTGCTTTTGCTGATAAGTACCAGAAAACTGAATTCAAACTGGCTTAAAAAGTAAAATCCAATAGTGGCTTTGGGCTACTGAAAAAAGTCCAGCGTGGACTTCAGGCATAGTTTGATCAGGCTTTGGATCCAATTCTCTCAGTTCTTGCCCTTTGTGACTTTCCTATTTTATTTGTTTATTTAAAAAAATATTTATTGGGCACCTACAGCATGCCAGGAACTTTCTCGGTTCTTGGGACACAACAGTAAGCAAAACTAAATAAAGATCCCTGTTCTTCTGAAGCATATATTCAAATGGGAGAAGATAAACATTAAAAATATATATATATATGTTTGTTTATATTTTATATGTGAACTTTGCACATATGTAATTCATATAGCATGTTAAATGATGATGAAGTCCATGGAGAAAGAAAAACATAGTGCAGAGTGAAGAGGATGGAGAGTGTAGGAAGGGGGTGGGGGGTTGAAGTTTATGTTGGTGATCAGGGAGCCTTCATCCAGAAAATGGTATTTGAGCAAAGACATGAGGATGTGAAAGAGAGACATGTGAATGGCTTAGGGAAGAGTGTTCCGGGCAGAAGACACAACCAGCACAAAGGTCCTGAGCAGGAATATTCCCAGCATGTTTAAACAGCATCAGAAGACCAGTGTAGCTGGAATGGAGTGAATAAGGGATTAGCAGCTGGATATTAGATCACGGAAGTTTCAGAGGGCCAAGTCATAAGGGCCACTATAAAGACTCTGGCTTTTCATCTGCAGGGTTTTGAATCAAAGAGTAAATGATCCAAGTCAGGTTTGATAGGATCTCTGTGGCTGCTGCTTTGAAGGCAGACTGTAGGGGCGTGGGGATGGAATCTGGGAAATCAGTAGACTCAAAAAAGTCTATTAAAATAATACAGGCAAGAGATAATATGGCTGGACCAGGGTGGTCACAAGGGGAGTGATGAGACATGGTGGGATTCTGGAAAGAGTCCGAGTGTAGGGCTAACAAGATTTCCTGACAGATAGGAGGTGAGAGATGAAAGAAGAGTCCGGAATGTCTCCAAGATTTGGGCCTAAACCATCGAGATGGGGAGGGCCCTAGATAGAGCAGGTTTGGGGAGGAAGATCCTGGTGTAGGTTTTGGACATGTGGACTCTTAGAAGTCTCTCAACACCCAGGTGAAGAAGTTGAGTAGGCAGAGGGATCTGAGTCTACCTTTGGGAGAGAAGTCTAGACTGGCAAGATACATTTCAGACGTGTTGGTGTACAGATAATATTTAAAGCCTTCCAACGGGATGTAAGGATCTTTGTACCAGTCCCTACGACCAATGAAAATAATAGCGTCCATTTTTGAGCTAATCGCCCGAAGGGGTCTGGGAGTGGGTTATACTTGTGAAGACTCAGCCCTGGAGCCAAAGTGGGGATAATCCTTATAATCCCACCCAAAGGAAAAATTAAATATTTGGAAGCAGGCAATAAAGTGAGTCTATGACCTTTCTACACATCCTCTAGGAGGAATTGATCATTTGCTCTCACATACTCTGGGAGCTTTTTCCATAGTGATAATTTTATAGTTATTATGTTGCGACACAGTTGGCTATCTTATTTACCGATTTCTTCTCAGATTGTTAGGTCCTTGAAGAGGAACCATGTGGTATTCATGTTTGAACCCCAGGGCCTAGCCCAAGCGATCACATGTTGAAGTGAGTTAACTATGAACGTGTGAAAGTATGTAGATTTTTGGTCTTTCTATGAAGCCTCCAGGGTGATCAAAAGCCTTAAAAGGGAAAAATTTTAAACTTAGAAGAGCCTGACCCATCTGTTACATAAGCACAGGGACCCTCACCTGGTTAAATTGCTTTTATGAAGCTATTTCTTAGTGAGTATGGCTGCCAGCACCATTCATTCTTTAGATAGCTCTGAGACAGAGAAATCTGAAAGAGATTTTTGGTAATTGAATACACACACATAGCTAATGGCTGAGAGTTCATGAAAAGTACCTAGTATCTAAAGGACCTATAATCATTGGAGAGAGAGAGAGAGAGAGAGAGAGAGATTGCTCGTGAGTACTGATTAAAACTTAAATGATAGGGGCACGTGGGTGGCTCAGTCGGTTGAGCATCTGACTTCGGCTCAGGTCATGACCTCACAGTTTGTGAGTTCGAGCCCCGTGTCGGGCTCTGTGCTGAGAGCTCAGAGCCTGGAGCCTGCTTCAAGTTCTGTGTCTCCCTCTCTCCCTGCCCCTCCCCGCCCCTACTCATACTCTGCTTTCTCTCTCTCTCAAAAATAAATAAATATTACAAAAAAAATTTTTTTTACAAAGAAAAAACTTAAATGATAATGTAGTTGGCCAAAGACAGTGCACAAAGAAAGTAAACTCTTTAGAAGGAAATCAAATAGATAGGCATATGCTCATATAAGCTTTTTCTCTTTTTGCAGCTCTGATTTTTTTTTTGGTTATGATTTGTGCCACGGAATATCTGAATCTATACAGTGAATTGTATGATTATGGAATTCTAGTTAACTCTGTGCTTGGTCACATGTAAAGCAACTTAGACTTTCTTAGAAGAGAATAAATGAGCCAAAATATTTTTCTGTCCAGTATTTAAGTGGGAAAAAAAAAGACAAAATGTAAACATCGAAAATATTATAAAGTATATTATATCCATTCAATCTATCACTGACTTCACACTTTTTGGAAAGGGTTTCCATTGTTATCTCCTCCCGCAGACATATTAGGATATATTTGTCTACATGGGCATTTTCAGAAATTTAAGCGCTACTATAACTTCTTCAAATTACAAAAGACCCCAAAGGTTTACTTGTTTGCTTGTTTGTTTTTAGAAGATAATGGGAGGACACTGAAGCGGTCCCTTTGAATACGGAAGGCATTTGATGCAACGAAATATTTGATCCTTATCGAATAAATTGTCAGTATTTAAAATTTCTCTTTGAAGGCAAATTCTTTGGTCCTTATAAAAAGCATTGATCATAAGGACTAAGACAAATGCCAGTCACCGCTATGGAATCTGTCAGCTCAACCTGTACACATTGCTTCACAGTTCTTGGATTACTAAGCAAGTTACCAATTTTGTCAGGCTAGACTCTCTTCACAGTGAAATAAAAAGGAGGGCGCATCTGAAAGGTCAGATAGTGTAATGAGTAAGACATTTGGTAAATGAGAGCAATTAAAAATCAAAAACAGCTCACATCTGAAAAAAACAGATAATAGAGCAGGTAACTCAGTAAATAGAACCCAATAATGATGTTGTAAACCTCACCCTGAGGCTACCCAGGGTGCAACTCTACTCAAATGATTCTTTTTCCCCCTTTACTAGGTCTATTCCAGATTTTTGAAAAATCGAAGTAAACTCCAAAGGTCACAAAGATGTTGCCTTGTAGTGTTCTCCTGACTGGGGTACAACTGGAAGTGCAGTGAGATGGGCACTTTGGGGTTCGTGTTAGAGGGAAGGGGACCTTCCCTTAGCAGCTTTGAGGCGGGGACCCGGGAAAGTGGAACTGTGCCGGCCAGGAGTTTAGACGGAGAGAGTGCAAGGCAGGTGCAATGGGAGGGCTCATGTTCTCCCACGCAGTGCTCTTTCTCGCTGTTTGGTGGTGGCGATGGGGGCTCCCTCATTCTCTGTTCACTGGCCGTGCTAGCACATCTCCTTCCTTTTGCCCTTGAAACTGGCATTAAATGATTCCAGGCGTGTGCGTTTGAGAAAGCCAGCGCAATATCCTATTAATCCGCTGAGCCACTTCAACAACTTGAAACTGATCAGAGCATGGCTGATGACCGCGTTGGTCAGTTGGCAAGAGCTTTACGCGAAGGCCGTGGGAGTCAATCCATTTAAGGGATCTTCCCTTCTGTGGTCACCCAGACCACCTCTGCCCAACAGCTCGGCGGCCTCCGCGTGGCCCATTGTCGCCATCCTTCCGGGACGCGGGGGCAGTTTGGGGGCGAGGGAGATCGTTGTCTTCTTCTCCCTCCAGGGAGCAACGTCCCTTCATAAGGATTCTTTTTCCCAGCAAGCAAAGATGACCTGGAAATTTGATAGTGCGAGAGTTACAAACTATACTTTCTCAAGGGAGAAATATTACCTTATAGAAACCAGCTTTTATCCTGCTGAGAACCTGTACTGTGCTGCGGGGATTGTCTCTTATTACAGCTGTGAGAGCCGGGGGAAGCACGTACAGCTCTCTTCCGCACACCGAAAAGACTGCTGGAATCGCGGATGACTCTGAAAAGAAACTGCGGTGTCACTTACGGGGGGGAGGTGGGGAAAGACAAAAATGCCAACGTAAGCCAGTACATTCCGCGTGCAGATTGAGCCTGAATACTCTTAGGCACACCAGGAGGAAACTTCTCAAGGTTTCGAAACTTCTAGGTGACGGTGGAGTTCTTGCATTATTTGGTATTATAAATGTCCTTCGAGTCCATGCAGTCCCGTAAGAACAACAAATGGTTACGGGGATTTTCGTATGTAATCTGCAGGGGAGCTAAAGCCCTTAGTATGCCATTTCTCAATGAAAACAATCTCTTATCGTATAAAATTCATTAGAGAAGATTGAGAAATAATTTTATAACAAAAGGGTATTCAATCAGTCTGTTAAATAATACTCAGCGAGCACTTACCATGCTCGGGCACTGTAGAAGGGATGGGATTATGTACTGTAGACATGGTCCCTGCCCTCATGAGGCTTACACTTTAGTGGGCAGGATGGGTACAGAGCAAGTGACCTGAGTGAGCCATGCCTAACAAATGTCTGGTTAGACTTTACTTTTTTAAAGCTTTATTTATTCATTGAGAGAGAGAGAGAGAGAGAGAGAGAGAGAGAGCACGAATAGGGGAGGGGCAGAGAGACAGGGAGAGAGGGAGAAACCCAAGCAGGCTCCACCATTCACTGCAGAGCCAGGCATGGGACTCCAACCCACGAACCATGAGATCATGACCTGAGCCGAAACCAAGAGTCAGATGCTCAACGCCCTGAGCCACCCTGGTGCTCCCGTCCGGTTAGACTTTACAGTCTCCTAGCTCAGAGGTAACTAAGGACATCTCTTTGTAAGATTTAGACATGGAGTATACTAGAAAGAATGCAATCTTAAAAATACTCATGTTACCTCCTTTCCTACTAAGCTGCCTTTTGCTCGGGTAGGAAGTTGGATGATATTTATTTCTTCGTAGGGAATCTCAAGTTCTCATTCTTACACAACACAATACAGTGAACTTGTCCTGTGTCTTCAGAGGCTGTTGCTTTCTTTTTTGGCTTTTCAGACATATTTATTCCCACATCTTCCCCAAATCTGGTTTTTTTTCCAAAAGTTTTATTTATTTATTAAAGTAATCTCTATCACCCAACATGGGGCTTGAACCCATGACCCTGAGATTAAGAGTTGCATGCTCCACCAGCTGAACCAGCCAGGCGCCCCTCCACATCCATTTTTACTGTATGATTTTCTTTCTCATTTTTGAAAACTGTGTATAACTAACTATACAGGTTAAACTAGGAACCCCCAAGTATCTGTCTGTCTCAGTCAGAGATACAAGACCTAACTTCCTAAATAATGATAAATGTTCACATTGGCAAACTCGGGCAATATCTATTTGTACCAAAACTGTGAGTAGGAACATTTTTTCTTGAATTTTAGAATTTTATTGTTTAAGTTTAATTACAGATCTTTTCAAATATACACGGAAGTGGTGAGGACAGTCTACGAACTCCTGTGCCCTCATCATTGAGCTTCAATCACTTTGTCAGTTTTATTTCATCAATGTAACTTCCTCCACCACACATAGACGCTTTTTAAAATTTATTTCTGGAGTATTTATTTATTCATTTATTTATTTTTAGGTAATCTCTACACCCAAGGTGGGGCTAGAACTCATGACTCTGAGATCAAGAGTCACATGTTCTACCAGCTGCCAGGCACCCTGCGCTCTGAAGTCTTTAAAATCAAATTTCAGACAGAATGTCACAAATTCTTCACTATTCACATCTAATAGGTAAGGAGACTTTAAATATAACAGGCCATTTCTACAACTAACAAAATTAACAAAAATTCTTTGGTATTGGATAACACGACCCCTAACCAAGTTCCCCTGACTGATCTAAAAAATGACTTTTTATTGGTTATTCAAATCAGAAACCAAAAATGGAACGTACAGCATACTTCGCTGTTATATTTCTCAATTTTCTTTTAATCTGTAGTGCATCCCTTCCCCTTTTATTCTTACCATTTAGATTTTTGAAAGGACCAGGTCACTGGCCCTGTTGATTTCCCCAAATTCTGGACTTGGCTCTTAGCTTCTTCCTGGCACTGTTCAGCTTATTCTTCTATCCCCCCCTATCTTCTGTAAACGAGTACATCTGTAAGCTCAATTAAATTTACATTTGTCCTTCCCTCCCTCCCTCCCTTTTTCCCTCCCTTTCCTTCCTTCCTCCCTTGGCAAGAATATTTATGGGTGGTGCTAGGTACCTCCTACTGCACTACCTCAAGAGACACTTGGTATGTAGTTTCCCCCTTTTTGTGATGCTGAGGTTAATCTGAGGGCCCAAGTTTTCTCAGACAGATACTTCCATCTCGGTCAGGTTTTAGAATTACATTGTTATGTAATATAATAGCATCATGAAACACATTGGGGGGATTTTTATCTTTTATTATCTAAAATAGTGAAAATGATATCGTTTCAAAGATTAGGTTGAACTCAGCTATAAAATCATATGAATATATTTTTTAAATGATAGAGCTTCAGCTGTAAAGTCACCTGACAGTTTTTTTAAAAAACCAATAGATCTTCTGGCCACCTGGGTGGCTAAGTCAGTTAAGCGTCTGACTCTTGATTTTGGCTCAGGTCATGATCTCACAGTTCATGAGTTTGAGCCCCAAGTCGGGCTCTGTGCCGACAGCATGGAGCCTGCTTGGGATTCTGTCTCTCCCTCTTTCTGCCCTCCACCCCAAAATAAAGAAATAAACTTAAAAAAATAAAAACAAAAACTAATAAATCTTCAATCACCTTTGTAATCTTTTTTTAAAATTTTTTTTAATGTTTATTTTATTATTTTTGAGACAGAGAGAGACAGAGCATGAACGGGGGAGGGGCAGAGAGAGAGGGAGACACAGAATCGGAAGCAGGCTCCAGGCTCTGAGCCATCAGCCCAGAGCCCGACACGGGGCTCGAACTCAGGGACCGCGAGATCGTGACCTGAGCCGAAGTTGGACGCTTAACCGACTGAGCCACCCAGGCACCCCACCTTTGTAATCTTTTATATGGTGATTATTCTTTTCAAGTTTTTCATTATGTCTTGGGTCAATTTTGTAATTTATTTTGTTATTAAATCATCTGTTTCTTCCAGATTATCAAACTGTTGCCACAGGGTTTCCCAATGTACATCCCTTTAATTATTTTCATCTCTTTTATATTTGTGATTGTGAACTTATTCTTAATATTGCATATTTCCTATTTTTCTTACTCCAGTAATAATTTACTGATTTTATTGCTCTTGTCATAACATCATTTTTTCTTCTTCTTCTAGTTTTCTGTATTCTATTTTATCAATTTTATGTTTTGTCTTTTTAAATCCCTACTGCATACTTTCTTTGATTTATTTTATTTCTTTTTACTAATTATTTAGATGAATATATTAATTTGCTAGGGCCTCTATAACAAAATAGAGTGGGTGGCTGAAACAGCAGAAATGTATGCTCTTACTTTCTCAGTTCTGGAGGCCAGGAGTCCAAGATCAAGATGTTGGCAGGTTTGATTTCTTCCAGGACCTCTCTCCTTGGCTTCTCATCATGGCCTCACAAGGCCTTTTGCAGCGTGTATGGCTCCCTTGTGTCTCTTTGTATGTCCAAATTTCTTCTTCTTATAGGGACTCCAGTCATATTGGATTAGAGCCCACCCTTTTGACCTCACTGTACCCCAATGACCTCTTTCTTTTTTAAATAATTTATTGTCATGTTAGCTAACATACAGTGTATAGAGTGTAGTCTTGGCTTCGAGAGTAGATTCCTGTGATTCATCCCCTACATACAACACCCATTGTAAAGTCCCTATCTCCAATACAGTATGGGGGTTAGGACTTCAACATATGAATTTTGGGTGGATGCAATTCAGGCCATAACAGTGAGTTTAAATTATTTTCAATTTTCTTCAAATATGAAAGAATTTGAGGCTGTGTGTTTTTCTCTGAATATAATTAAGCTGTTTTAATATAAAGTATGTAATGTGAATTATGCTTTCCATGCTTTCTAGATAGCACGCAATGTCAGTTTTAAATTTCTTTGATTTGGAGGCTATTTAGGTAAATATTTCTTAACTTCCAAACTTTAAGATGATTTTAGTCATTAGTTTGTTATTTCTTTGTAATTTTCTTGTGGTCTGTGAATACTCTTACCTAAGTTTTAAGGATTTTTTCTTTTGTAGTCAAATGTATCATCATTTTTACACATTTTATAATCATAAAAAATACATACTCTGTATTGGCAGGATACAAATTGTATGCAATTTTAGTAAGTCAACTTTATTGCTTTTATTATTTAATTTCTCTGTGTCTTTACTTATCCTTTTGTGTATCTTTCCCCTTCTAAAAGTGACATTTTTTTAATTGCAACTCTAACAATGAAATATTATTCAACCTTGAAAGAAAGGAAATTCTGACATATGTTACAACGTGGATTAACTTTAAAGACATTATGCTGAGTGAAATAAGCAAGGAGAAAGAGGGGAAAGAGGGGAAAAAGGGGAGAGAGGGAGAGGAAGAGGAAGTCTTATTACTAAGTTTATTATTCCCACAATGGTAAGCTTTTTATTAAAGGGACCATGCCCAAATTTCAGAATTAGTTTATGTTCTGAATAACATTGGTGGTTATTTGCCTTCTTGTTCATTTATGTGTCTGGCTGTGACTTTAGATAAAGAAATGGATCACCCACATGATGAAGTACAATAAAAAGAATGTTATTAAAAAGTCCAAGAGAGCAGTCTAGATTTTGTTTTCTCTTTAAGAGTCACAGATTTTGCCTAAGACCATAAAAGTATACACATTAGCTTTCTACATGGGAACCTAAACAAAATATTGAATTTTTAAAAAATCTTAGAGCTTTAAAATTTCTGTAAAGATCCTGGTTTTCCCATTTCTGGAAAAATTATATTGTTAAAAATTATTTGGAAAGACTCAGACTTTGTGCAATTTTACTGTAATGAATGGAAAATTAAATATAATTTTGCACTGCAATTGACTTTGACAATGAATAAGATATATTTTACCCCATAATATCTGTATTGAGCTTTTTATTTCTATTTCTTATACTGATTGACTACTTTTTCTATTTTGAGGGAGTTTATTATTTAAAGAAATATATGGATATACTCTACTCTTAAGTTTAGATCATATTCCATGAAAAAATATGTACAGTAGAATTCAGAAATCCAGAGGAGATAATGCCAGTAGCCAGGATATTTTTAATTCATATGCTTGCAGATATTATGCAGTTCCTAAGATTTGGGGAAAGCTTAAAGCAAGCCAACATTAAGAAACAAGTGTTGGGGTACCCAGAGTAAGGATTGATTGGATTGTGCTCTACACAGACATATATTGTTTGGCATATTAGGAAATTCTTTGCTACTAGATCATGTTTAAACAAACATTTATTTTAGCAAAAGTTTACATTGGGGTTGTGCAAACTTTTCTATAAAGAGCAAAATGGTATCTATTTTAGGCTTTGTAGGGCCATATGACCTTTGTTGCAACTACTGAACTCTATCATTGTGGTGGAAAAGCAGCCATAGACAATACATAAATAAGTGAACATGGCTGTGTTCCAATAAAACTTTTATTTATAAAAACAGGTAGGAAAAAAAAAACAAAACAGGTAGCAGACCAGATTTGATCCCCATCCCATAGTCTGCTAATCCCTGACTGAGGTGATCATTTGTCAATTACTAAAACTGAACAAGGCAACTTTGGGGAGTATCTCTTCCTCCTATGAAAATTTCAAGAACCTTTTCAGTCCATCTCTTCATCAGCTTAATGCTTTTAATTTTATACCTATGAATAGTTTAGACTTATTTCAGCTGCCATGTAAAAATGTATTAGCCCTGGCAGTAGAATGTTTGGAAATGCATATAACAGTTTTACTGGGGCTAATTAGAAATCCTCCGAATGCTGGCACAATGGCAGGCAAGCAGTGCTTCTTTCTTTAGAGAAAGTTTTAGGCTGACTTTTATCTCCTGGGGCCCCACTTTTAAGTTTCTGAGTTTTATTAATTCCAGTCCTTTCCTTTTATTTCCGCAGCCCTAGCCGTGGTCACTGCTTCCTGCAGTTGCTATATCAGTGAGAGCATACAGTTCTCTCAACTCTCTCTTTTTTAGCCTGTTTAGTTACCAAATTGATAATTTTGTATAGCCAACAATTCTTTGGATTAATTTCTCTGCGTTCAAATACTGATGTGGTTTGTCTCCTAAGTGGACCATGGATGACACATCTGAAATGAAACTCAATTCAGTTATTAGAAAATGATTAACTATTTTTGGAACAAATTGGGTATATTAAAAAATCATAAAAATATAATTTGTAACATATAAAAATATATAAATCAAATATAAATTTTGTGAAAGCGAAATACAGATCAAATATTTCCAATTAGTGTCCAAGTTTAGATGTACTATAAATGTAAAAAGAATATAAACTATGTCCTCAATAATTTTTATAGTGATAACATGTTAAAATGATAACATTTTGAATATATTAGGTTAAATAAAATATACTGTTAAAATTGCTTTCATCTTTCCTTTTTACTTTTTTAATGTGGCTACTAGAAAATTTTAAATTACGTATTTGGCTCTCTTTTATTTTAACTGGACAGTGCTGTTCTAGGTTTTTTTTTCCTACATTATTATCATGTTTTACATGAGGATTAGAATCCAAGGGAGGGCAAAAGGACTGCCAGAAGATTGAGAGAGGAAGAAAGGGAAATTTTTTTATCTTCATTTTTAAATACACCTTCAGGTCAAAATGCTTGAGCCTGGTTTTCAAGAATAAATTACATTTCAACATATTACAGGGGGCCATCCAAATTTTCCTTTTGTACAATAATTTAATTCCATTTGATATTGTTTGCAATATCTGAGCCATTGGCTAGAGTTCCCTTAAATATTTTTCAATTAAATAGATTAATTCTGCAACAGGATTAGACTGTATAGGCCTTTGGCAAAAGAAAAAAATTTTTTTTTCTGTTCAACATTTTTTAAAAGTATATCCTGGTTTGTAAGAAAAAAAATTCATACTTTCAATGTAACAAACCCAAATATATACATGACATAAGTACTGTGATCAAGCCGGATTCATTACTAATCATTCCACTAAAGAAATGAATTTAAATTTTGAGTAGAATTTCAATAGCTTTTTTGTTAGTTTATTTATTTAGAGAAAGTGGGAGAGGGGCAGAGAAAGAGAGAGAGACAGAGAGAAAACCTCCCAGCAGGCTCTGCACTGTCAGCGCAGAGCCCCAAGTTAGGCTCCAGCTCATGCTTGGTGAGATCATGACCTGAGCCAAAACCAAGAGTCAGACACTTATTCAACTGAACCATCCAGGCGCCCCTGAAGAGCTTTCAACACAGAAGTCAGTGGTGTCAAACATAATCAGTTTAGAGCCTCAAGTAGTATGTTACCTCACAAGTCAGGGTGTGACCCTGAAAATGGGGTTTTAACTGGAACTCAGCATTTTCTCCTGGAATTTGGGACTGAGACCTAGCCTTTCCAAACCAGGTGTGAACCAGTAAGACTGAGCTGAATGCTGTCTTCGTCAAGTGTCGTTCTTGTTGGTCCACAATCTTTCTTTCTATTGGGAACTGCTCTTGCTCTTTCCCTTGGTTCTGGAGGTAGAGTTATCAGATAAAATACAGAATGCCTAGATAAATTTGAATTGCAGATAAGCGAAGAATAATAAATAAATGGAGCAATCTTATCTGCCAATCAGAATGTCCACCTGGCTTCATATAGGTGGGTACATGACCCAGAACTGACCAATCACAGCATCCCTAATCCCCCTGTTCACACTGATTGGTCTAATGCATAAGCTTTGTCCCAGGTAGGGCCAATCAGAACCTCTCCATGTGATTTGATACAAAGAGGCTGGGGAAGTGATGGTCTCTTTTCCATGTTGGTTGCATGCTGCAAGGATGTGAGCCTTGTGGGCAACCGCTGTGATTCCTACCATTTGAACACAGCCCGCCTGTAGTAAGAGAATAGAAGGGTAACTAAGAAGAATCAAGAGATAAAGACAGATGGGCGTACTCTGACAACTGTTTGGAGGTATTCTTGGTGTTTTCTGCCAAGGTTTGATAGTGATTAAGTGCTCATTCCCTACCTATATTAAACTAACCCAATTGCAAGTTCTTACCGTATACTATGTGTTAAATTAAGCCGGCAGCTGGGCCACAATGCCATGGTAAACATTTGTCTTCTTATGTGTTTGGCATTCTTTCTCTAGAGTTCATTGGGCAGGATGGTGGCGTCCAGCTGTGATACAGATCAGAGCACCTCTTCTCTGATAGCAAATATACGGCACTGTTGCCACGAACACTTTGAAAGCACGGACCCGGGTTTCTTTTCCTTTTAAAGAGTACTTACAAGAAGGCAGGGTGTTTTTTATTTCCAACTCCAACTCCAGCACCATTCCATTCATTTTCTGAGATGGCTCTGTCCTTAATTAGGCAGCGCTTGCCAACATTAATTTTGTGGGCATCTGTTTCTAGGATCGTCAAGGCACAAGGCTTCTAGTATTGCCTTCAGAGAATAAAGTGGCCCCCTCACTCTGTCCATGGAAGTGCAGTGTGGTGGGAAAAGGTTTTAAGGAAGGACTGGCTGCTTAATCTGTGGGACCCAATACAAATATATATATGTAGTCCCTTCAAAGATGCTTAAGAATTTCAAGATGGCAACAGCAGGGCACTAAACAAGCACTGAGTCCTTCTAAGCACAGGGTTGAAGACCTATGTGGCCAGCCCAACCTGAGGGTCATATTTTTTTTTAAAATTTTTTTTTAACGTTTATTTATTTTTGAGACAGAGAGAGACAGAGCATGAACAGGGGAGGGTCAGAGAGAGGGAGACACAGAATCTGAAACAGGCTTCAGGCTCTGAGCTGTCAGCACAGAGCCCGACGCGGGGCTCGAACTCACGAACTGTGAGATCATGACCTGAGCCGAAGTTGGCGCTTAACCGACTGAGCCACCCAGGCGCCCCCTGAGGGTCATATTTAATCTCTTGATGCCTTAATGTCCCCATCTGTAAAATGGAAGGCAAAATTGGCTGTGTGCTATAACAAATATTAAATGAGTTATTTGTTAAACTTGTGAAGCTCCAGGCACACAATGGTTCTCAGTAAACTAAGTAACTACTGTCCTGACTCCATTGTATGTGGAAGCCAAGAGTGAGGTCTCTGGAGTCAGTCCGACATAGACTCAAAACCTGGCTAGACGGATTCCTGTGGCCAATTACCTAGTGACTCGAAAGCTGGGATTCCTTACTTACAAAGAGGAGATAATACATTCAAGTACTTATAAACGGTTATTTTGAGGATTAAGTGAAATAATGCATTTAAAGCATTTAGCACAGTTCCTGGCACACAGGGCTCACTAAAATGCTAGCTATTATGGCTCTGTGCCCTGCCCTATGCTGGATATTTTGCATATACTATCTCATTTCAACACCTGCAAACTTACATATTGTTACCTTCAGTAGATTTAGACTGGGGAGGTGGAGTGCATTTCAACTGTTACTATGTGGGAGTCTAGAGTTGAGATTCCGGGTCTCTCTCATTCTGAAAACTAGGCAAACTGCCTTTGGCTCTGTAGTCCTTCTTGCCATTCATTCTCAAATCCTCAATGTGGGTCTGCCTTCCTGGAGCTGCCAGGGATGAGGGACATAGCACACATGAGGGAGTTTTTAAAGATTCATATATTTGAGGGGCGCCTGGGTGGCTCGGTCGGTTAAGCATCCTACCTCAGCTCAGGTCATGATCTCCTGGTTTGTGAGTTTGAGCCCCATGTCGGGTTCTGTGCTGCCAGCTCAGAGCCTGGAACCTTCTTCCGATTCTGTGTCTCCCTCTCTCTCCCTGACCCTCCCCCACTCACACTCTGTCTCTCAAAAATGAATACACGTTAAAAAAAAATAATATATTTGAAAGGCCCTTGTAAGATGCTTCTGTATGCATCTGTCTTAGTCTCCACCTATCTATCTTATGAAAAGCCAAGAAGGGCTGGCCACAAAAGCACTGACAGATGTAACCAGACATGAATACTTGGGGACGGGTTTGAGACTTCGAGATACTCATCAAACTTCAGCCAGAGCTGGGTTTGTTTACTCCCAATTATACGTTCTTCATTTGGGTGTTTCTGAAACAATACTATGAAGGGCCTTTTATGTTGTTTTTCTCCACTGAGCAATTATCGTTTTCCTTTTGAATGCATGCTGCTATTTCCTCTGCAGGGCCGAGGTGGTGCCGGCCACATCCCAGCATACAGCCCCGGCAGAAAAGCAGTTAAAATTGCACTTGAACCTCTGCTTGTTCACTCTGTTTTCTAACTAGCAGGGGTGTTGCAGTTTGATTTTGCTTTCATCCTGGCGTTAGAATTTGACCCTAAATTCAGAGCCTAAAGAAAGTGGGCGGGTGCGGAGATGAATTTGCCTTGGCTTAGCCGGCCCTGCAGCCCCAGAAGTATTTTTGTAGCCCTGAAAACGAACTCGAGGCCTGCTTTGGAATGTCCAGATGATCAATACTTCCAGGGACTTTTAATAGATTGGGGTTTTTCTCTTGCTCTGAAATGGGTTAAAATATAAGGTGGGGGGCAGAAGAGTTCAAATAAATTTGCCATTTGCATTTTTAGTTAATTAAATGGCAAGCTTTTTTGTTAAATGCCTGCTGTAAACCTGGCACTGTACTAGGATTGGAGAAGAGGCTGGACCTAAATGTCTCGTCGCTAAATTACAGAATTATAGAATAAGCAAAGTTACCTTTTGTTTATTTCTCTTTCTCCTTTCAGTGCCTCTTGCTTCCTGCCTCTCAAACAGCTTTTCTTCCTCCTAATTTCCTCCACAGTAGATATTCTGAGAGGTTAGTAAATGACTTGTGTTTAAAAGCACGGTTCAGTGAGTTTAGAAAAAGCTACATAATAATAAAAACAGTTTTTATCAGGGCGCCTGGCTGACTCAGCCAGTAGAGCATGCAACTCTTGATTTTAGGGCTGTAAGTTTGAGCCCCGTGTCGGATATAGAGACTGCCTAAAATAAAATCTTTAAAAAAACACAATCTTTGTGGACTGCTTCTGTGTTGCTGAGGTGCTAGGTGCTTTATATTCATTACTTCATTTAATTCTCCCACTAAACCTATGAGTTAGGGGCTCCTGTGATCCTCATTTTGTCTAAGTTACACAACCGGTGGGTGACAGAGAGTCATTCCTCTTCACCGGACAGTTTCCTGTTTATTTTTTTTTAATGTTTACTTATTTTTGAGAGAGAGAGAGTGCAACAAGGGAAGGGCAGAGAGAGAGGGGGACAGAGGATCTGAAGCAGGCACCTCGCTCACAGCAGAGAGACCGATGCCAGGCTAGAACTCTCAGACCACAAGATCATGACCTGAACTGAAGTCGGGCACTTAACTGACTGAGCCACCCAGTTGCTCCCCTGCCCCCCAGGCAGTTTCCTTAATGAGTCAGCCATTCTCACCTCCACCAAACCCAACCTAAATAGGTTTCTTCACTGCAGGAGTTCTCAGAGCCTTTAGTATGCTATAGTGCCCGTGAGTCTCCAACATGAGAAGGTAATAGACTGTGGCTCTCTTACTTATTTGTCTCCCTCTCTTATTTTTTTTTTTTCAGGGAGGATCTTGAGAGATTGGAGTTTGGCAAAACACATTTTGGGAAATATTGGCCAAGATACTTGTATTTTAGTTAACAACTTGGAAGAAGAGAACAACTTCAGGAGTGATTCTAATAGTGTTTCAGAGACCCACAAAATAAAAAAAAGGGGGGGGGGGGGAAGAGTAAATATGAGGGCTTGCGGTTGCCTCTAAATCACACTGTGTACCTTCTCAATAGTTCTTCTTGCTTATAAGACAGGTGGGCTTTTTGAACTTTGCTTTTCTGTTATTAAAGAAACTAGACACAACAGTGGTCTTCTAAGGACGAGTTAAGTTGTATGGTAGAACACATTTAAAAGGTTTGAAAGTGAAAAATGGTTAGTCACAGTCATAAAGTTCAACCAAGTTGCTGAGTCCTTACTGTGTCAAACACTGCGTTCTGCTGGGCTACCAATAGAGGCAAATGAAGATACCCAGCCTGTTCTCCAGCACAGGAAGATATGCCGTTCCCAAGGCACTTTTGTTTGCGGGTGACAGACTTAAACTAGTACAAATAAAGAGCAGTTTATTGTAAAGATCTGGTGCTTGCAGAATCCAAGGATAGGATTTAAAGCTGAGTTGGCATTTTGGCTCCTGGTAGGTCCTCAGGAATGACGTCTATGCTGTGTTTCTGGGGCTGCAGGATCTTTGGCCTCTATTCATCTCACATGTCACAAAACATGGCCACCACTCCCACATCCACACATGGCCTTCCAGTGCTGGCAAATACTCTTCATCTCTTGATTCAAATTCACAAGATAAAAAATTTGACTGGCTCTCCTTGGTTAGATGTCTAGCTCTAGTCATTAGCTGTGGCCATGAGGTAAGCTCATGCAATTTATGGCCCCTCCAAGCAAAGACCGTGCCAAAAGAGGCAAAGATAGCTATGTCTGCTATAAGTACTTAAAGAAACAAGGCAGTAAGATTGAGAATTAGCGAAAAATAAGTCTATTTTTTTCTCATTTGATTCTGTGTTTACGAGTCTTCATAGGAGATAGCATTTCAGTTCATCTAGAAGTATATCATGAATATGGTTAGTCTGTTAAATGAAAGATAAGGCTTCATATCATTTACAATTATTAATCACTCTGGGACCTTTAAGGCATATCCTACACCTGGGATTCAGAGTTTATTTAGTTTTAGGGAGTTTTAAATGATAAATATCTACACTGGTATTGAGTATAATCCCTAACTAGATCGTGGGAGAGTTTCTTTGGATTCTTCCACTAAAGTGCAGAAATCTAGAGTATTGGAAGGAATTTAAGATATACCAAACTAAATTGGTCTTTAAGAATGATCTTGTGGGGTGCCTGGGTGGCTCAGTCGGTTAAGTGTCCAACTTCGGCTCAGGTCATGATCTCGTGGTCTGTGGGTTCAAGCCCCACGTCAGGCTCTGGGCTGACAGCTCAGAGCCTGGAGCCTGCTTCAGATTCTGTGTCTCCCTCTCTCTCTCTGACCCTCCCCCATTCATGCTCTGTCTCTCTCTGTCTCAAAAATAAATAAACGTTAAAAAAATAAAAAAATAAAAAAAAAAAAGAATGATCTTGTGACCAGGTGTTTTCCAGAAGTTGTTGGTCAATGTTCAGAGAAGTCAGGAAGACCGATGGCCCAATACTATCTAAGCCTCCCAGAATGGGAGGTGTGATAGCAGCATCCTCAGCCTAGTTGTAACCAACTGGTCTACCCTATATTCCCATGTGATATGATGGGAGCATTCCACTAATGTAATACAAATCTTTATTAAGAAAAGTCAGTAGAGAAGTAGATACTATTTTACTGCTGGATGACATCTTTGACTCTAGTTCTTTTGTTGTATCCAAGCAGGTCACTCCAAAGTGGAACAGGGAAAAACCACAATAAGGATCTGTTTTAGCTTTCTAGGGAAGAGAGTATTCTAATTAATAGCTCTATTTGAAATAGACTTCAGCAGTTTCCTGTTCAACCTTGGGTGGAGTTGATAAGCTAAGCGAAAGAAGTCTAGCATTGTATGGAATGTGTATATGTATATGGTAAAACAGCGGAAGCAGAAAAAGCAGCAGTAACAGAGGACTTTTTTTTTTTTTTTTTTTTTTTTTTTGATGTTAGGGCAACAGACTTCTATACTATAACTGGTCATCCAGCAATTCACAGGAGTCAGTAAAGCCCTGTGACCTCTGGACAACTACAGACAGTGCCCCGGCAAAAGATGTTAACTGCTTGCCTGGGACAGCAAGGGACTAAGCAGAGGACAATGCAGGTCAGGACAGAAAAGGACAAAGCAGATGAGAACAGGAGAAACAGCGGGGTGGGACTCAGTTGTATGTGGCTATAGATCCACCCTCTAGAGAAGGAGAATTCGTATTGAAACAAGACCGTTGTCCATCTAACTGAGTAATTCTGTGTATAAATTCCTCTATGGTGTTATTCAGGTATTTTCCAATAGTTTATTTGTAAAGGAACCTCATTCAGATTTCATTACAGCAGCACACGTGTGCTGCGGTGACCTTACTTGTGCCACTCAGGCACAGCTTAAATAGGGCATCCTATTAGAAATGAAATTATAGTACAAACCGCTATCCGGGTTGATGGAGGGACCACAGCTCTAGGCACTGATAGGGAGAATCATCAAACTGACAGCAAAGAAGGTAAGATTGGCCATGTGTGCAACAAAAGAATTCACAGGAGGGGCCACCGGCTGGCTCAGTCGGTAGAGCATGAAAGTCTTGATCTCGGGGTTGTGAGTTTCAGCCCACGTTGGGCATAGAGTTTATTTTTTAAAAATGCATGGCATAAGCGCATTATAATAATTACATCTGATTCTGAGGGTATGCATATAACTTACTTTATAAACATTTAGAGATCATTTATAACATGTCAGGACCTTTTTGTAATGTTTCACATGTATCAGTTTACTTAATTCTTACTACAACCCTATGAACTAGGTGCTACTATTATTCTATTATTTTTTTATATAAATGCTATTTTTTAAAGAATTTTTTCATTTATTTATTTTGACAGAGAGAGAGAGATGGGGTGCATGCAGGGAGGGGCAGAGAGAGAGGGGAAAAGGGAGAGAGAGAGACAGAGAGACAGAGAGAGAGAATCCCAAGCAGGCTCTGCCCTGTCTGCGAGGAGCCCTATGTAGGGCTAAAACTCATAAACCATGAGATCATGAAGTGAGCCGAAATCAAGAGGCAGATGCTTAACTGACTGAGCCACCCAGGCCCCCTATCTTCTTTTCAATTGGACTAAAAAACAGAAACAAGAATGGCTCAGTAATTTGCCTAAGTTTGTACAGCTAGTAAATGGTGGAACCAGGATTCAAGTCTAAGCAGTCTGACTCCAGAGCACAATCTTCTGTGTCTCATTTCAATTGGAAAGTCAGTCTTTATTTTTCTGGAGGTCTTTCTCTAGCTTCTAGGTGTTTGAGGCAATCTACCAGAACTCATCCTAGACAAGGAAGAAGAGTCATGATGAGGAAAGAAGGTGAGAACCCTTTTCTCATGGAGTTTACATACTAGTGGAGAAATTAGACTGTAAACAAATAAACAAGTACATATATAGTAGGTTGAGTAGTGATAAGTGCTATGAAGAAAAATAAAATATGGCAAGAAACTAAGACTAATGGACAGATGGTACTGCCTTAGACAGAGTGGTTAGGAAAGGCCTGTCAACATTTGAGCAGAACCTTTAATGACACATCCTCTTACCTAATGAATAGTTCCTATAACAGAACTTATCTTTTGTATTCTGGAACAGATGTAAGCACTTGTCAGGTTCATGAAAAATATGTAGAGCTAGTAAGGCACATGATATGATATCTGCTATACAGATATCATATCCTTCTACCAAAAGATAACAAGAACACTACCAAAAAAAGGGGCGGAGGGAATAATGGATCACCATCCTTCATAAACATAAAGCAAATATTCTTAACAAAGTATTCGTAAATAATACTCAAATACATATTTAAAATTTTTAGAGAATGAGTGAGTGCAAGTGGGGGAGAGGGGCAGAGGGAGAGAGAGAGAGAGAGAGAGAGAGAGAGAGAGAGAAAGAGATTGAGAGAGAGAGAATCTTAAGCAGGCTCCACACTCAGCATGCAGGGCTGATCCCACGACCCTGGGATCATGACCTGAGCTGAAATCAAGAGTCAGACACTCAACCAATGAGCCACCCATGTGCTCCAACATGCCCCAACAATATATTTAAAAATTATTACTTTATGACCAAGAGGGGTTTTATCCCAGAACTAACTGCAAGGTATTTTTAAATATAAAATCAAGACTATAAGCAGAATCACCTTATTAATACAATAAAGGAGAAAACTCATATAATAATTTATATAGATTCATAAAAAGCTTTTGACATGATTCAATATCAATTTATGTTTTAAAAAAACTCAGGAAAATAAGAAAAGGGAAATTCTTCAATCTGACAAAGGGTATCCATGGAAAACCTATAGCTAATACACTTAATGGTGAGGAATTGAGGGCTTTCCCCCTAAGACTGGGAACATTACAGAGATGCTTGTTCTCACCACTTCTATTCAACATTGAACAGGGAATGGCTTATTAGCCATTGCAATAAGGCAAGACAAATAAATAAAAGTCATAAATATTGAAGAGGAAAAAAAGAAAACTTTCACTTGCTGAAAACATGACTATTTATATAGAAAATCCTAAGGAATCCAAAACACAACTATGAGAACTAATAAGTAAATTTAGTAAGATCATAAGATAAATTGTTAATATAATAAAATCAATTGTATATTTATATACTGGCCACAAGCAATTGGAAAATTAAATTTTAAAAATCAATTCAATTTACAATTGTGTCCAAAACCAAAAACTATTTACAAATAAACTCATCAGTGCTAAAAAGACCTCTGCATTAAAAATTACAGAACATTACTAAGGGAAAATTTTTAAATCCCAAATAAATGAAAACATATACCATGGCCATGAATTGAAAGACTTAGTATTCTTGGGACATCAATTATCCCCAAAGTGATTAATAGAGCAAAAATAATACCAATCAAAACCCCAGTAGGCAATCTTATAGAAATCAGCAAACTGATTTTAAAGCATAAAAAAAAAAAAAATGCCAGTGTTTTGGAATAGCCTAAGCAACTTTTTTAAAGACCAAAATGGGATGATATTAGTATCTGATTTCAACTTACGATGAAGTTATAAAAATCAATACCACCAGTGTGGTATTAATGCAAGTATACACATATAGATCTGCAGAATAAAGAGTCAGAAATAGACCCATATATGTTCGGTTAATGTTTCAGCAAAGTTGCCAAGAAAATTTGACAGGGGAAGTCTTTTTCAACACATGGCACTAGAACAATTGGCACTACGTATGGGGGGAAAAACAGACTTTTATCTTACACCATACACTAAGACTAACCCAAAATGGAACACAGACCTAAAGGGTAAAACTACACGGGCGCCTGGGTGGCTCAGTCTGTTGAGAGTCCAGTTTCGGCTCAGGTCACGATCTCGCAGTCTGTGAGTTCAAGCCCCACGTCGGGCTCTGTGCTGACAGCTCAGAGCCTGGAGCCTGCTTCAGATTCTGTGTCCCTCTCTCTCTGCCCCTCCCACACTCATGCTCTGTCCTCTCTCTGTCTCAGAAATAAATAAACATAAAAAAAAAATAAAAAAAAATAAAGGGTAAAACTACAAAACTTATAAAACAATACGCAGGAGAAAAAAATTTTGCAAACTTGTAATAGGCAAATATTTCTTAGATAGCCACAAAAAGGCACACAACTATAAAACAGAGAATCGATCAATTAGACTTTATCAAAATTAAAAACTTTTGTTCTGCAAAATACAATAAATAAAAAAGCAAGCCACAGAATGGGAGAAAATAATGCAATAGATAGATTAATCTGACAAAAAACTTGTATCCAGGATGCATAAAGAACTCTTACAAGTCAATATAACCAAAAAAGAATTTTTTTTAATGGGCAAAAAATTTGAACACTTCACACAACAATATAGAAGAATGGTGGGGCACCTGGCTGGCTCAGTTGGTAAAGCATACTACTCTTGATCTCAGGGCTGTGAGTTCCAGCCCTATCTTGGGCATAGCATTCATTTAAAAATAAAATAATATAGGGTCACCTCGGTAGCCCAGTCAGCTAAACATCTGATTCTTGATCTTGGCTCAGGTCATGATCTCGTGGTTTATAGGTTCGAGCCCCACATCGGGCTCTGTGCTGACAACTCAGAGCCTGGAGTCTGCTTTGGATTCCGTGTCTCCCTCTCTCTCTGTCCCTCCCCTACTCATTCTCTGTCTCTCTGTCCCTGTCTCTCACTCAAAAATAAACATTTAAAAAAAGTTTTTTAAAAAGCCACAATGAGTACTTATTATAATGGTTAACGTTACAAAGACTGACCATGTCATGTCTTGCAAAGGATGGAGTGTAACTGGAACTCTCATACACTACTGGTGAGAAGAGAAAATGGTACAATCACTTTAGAAACTTTTTTGGCAGTTTTTTAAAAGTTAAGCATACACCTATCACATGACCCAACCATTTCACTACGAGGTGTTTACCCAAAAGCAATGAAACCATATATCCGCACAAAGACTTTTATGTGGCTGTTCATTGCATCTTTAATCACAGTGGCCAAACACTGGAAACAACCCAAATGTCCGTAAATTGGAGAACGGATCAACAAAATGTGGTATCCAAACAGTGGTAACAGAAAGAAATGAACTATTGATATGCACAAGAAAATGAGCACATCTCAAAATCATTATGCTGAGTCAAAGAAGCCGGAGCCGGAAATGTTTATAATGTATGATTTCATTTATATAAAATTCTAGAAGATGTAAAGTAGTTCTAGCAACACAAACCAAATCAGTGGTCGCCTGGGGCCAGGGGTGGAGGGAGGGATAAATTGCAAAGGGGCATGAGGAAACATTTGAGGCTGATGGAATGTTCTGTCTTGCTTGTGGAGATAGTTTCACTAACGCTTTTTGAGAACTCACTGATTTGTACACTTTAAATGCGTATAATGTATTGTCAGTAAATGATTCCTCAATAAATTAAAAAAAAGTATAAGTACTATTTGGTTCTCTTCCAACCTGTCTTATCTTTTTTTTTTTTTTTTTGAGAGAGAAGAAAGAGAGAGAGAGAGAGCAAGGAAGGGGCAGAAGAGAGGGAGAGAGAAAATCTTCAGCAGAATCCACACTGGGCATGGAGATCGATGTGGGTCTCAGGCTCACGACCATGAGATCATGACCTGAGCCGAAATCAGGAGTCACTTGCTTGACCGACTGGGCCACCAGCCACCCCCATCTTTGATCATCTCTTAATATTGACTCATTTTAGCAATTTCAACTTTAATTAAAAAAAAAATATTTTACACCTGTTTATTTTGTATTCTGTATCTGATACATTCTGATCATTTAGTCCTAGAAGTTTCTAACGCTGTTGACTATTTCCACTGACCCTCACTTATAGAGGATTGTTTTCTTGTGTCATTGGTGATCTTTGATTAGAAGTTTACATTTCATTAATCTTAATTCCTTGAAAACCTGGGGGTCTAACCTGATGACGCTTTACTGCAGACATGATTTGAGTTTGTTTTTTTTTACAGGGAGCCAGAGGTACTGCTGAGCTGAGAGCACACCAGCTTCCGGGTTTTCCAACTTAATGGTGGGATTCAGGTCCGGCTACCAACCAACCTTGTCTCCAGCCCAAAGCTAAGCCCATCTCAGCCTTGACCTCAGAGAAAACTCATATGCTCTTTCTCCTCAAAGGCTCCAGCTCCAGCTCATGGATTTCTCCCCTCCCTGACACCCAGAGGTTTCTCTTACTCCCTGCAAACTCAGCTACATGATAGAAAGGATGCCACACAGCGGATCAGTTGTTTTACAGCAAAAGGAAACCTCAGTGAATCTGTTACAAGGCTGGCAGGGTATGGCATGTTTACACTCATGGTTTTGAGCCTCAGAGAAAAGGGGGCTCAGCCCTAAACAGTAAAATGATAGCCTTGCCTTTTAAGGGTTTTGAACTAAAAATAGGTGTGATAATATGCATCATATCCCCGAACCCAGGATCTTTCTCCAAATCTGATTATGGGCAGCAAAGCTAAGTGCTACTTATATATAACTATCCGTATTGCGCTCAGGTGGAGGTGAGGAATGTTCAGGGCAGAGATAACAAAACAACTCGACAAAGAACATCACAGAGAACAACCGAATCATGTAAAAATGCAAAGCATCATATTTAACCTAACTAAAATCACGTAGAAAGAGGTCGCCTCTGGCTTTTTACAATTGTCAACATTTCTTTCTTTTTCCCTCTGAATTTTTACCCAGACTATATTTTATTTATCCTCAGGAATTAAATTATAGTAATTTTAATTATTTGGATATTGAATATTCACTCTATTTTGAATGTAATAGACTACTTAAAATGACTAGCTCACCCCCCGGGGTTTTGTGAGGTTGATAGTGGGGGAGAGCTGTGTCTAATTCAAGATTCCAGTTCCCGTCTCTCTTTACATAAGAAATGGTGTAAAAAGTTCATTGAATGTTTTAATTAGCATGCAAGCTGAGTCTTAAATCCAAAAGGAGACCCTAATACTACTTTTAATTGCATCTAACACAAGGCGATGCAAGAATACAATTTGGGGCTAGCGCCGGGTAAAACATTATTATTATTATTATTATTGCTACTTGCAACGATAGTATAATCATTTATTAAGCACCCATCGTGCGCTAGGGGCTGAAGGAACACTGTCTTTTCTTCTGATTAGCACACTGCCACAGTGGAGGATTGCAGCAGTTTATTGTTCTGGTTTATGATCTTGGTCTGAATTCAGAATAAAGCGGCAGTGTGCCAGCTTCAGCCCCTTCGTATACTTCCCTCCTAACCTGGGCGCTTCACAGGGATGTAGGGCCATATATTTTTTTCTTAGTTTGAAGTGGGCAACTAACCTGCTCAAAAACATTGCTTTGGTTAGCCAATCAGGAAACAGAAATTAAGGGAATGCCTCGTCCCGCTCTATTTTACTGAATGAACTTGACTGAAATCACTTGGAGACCAAATTCTTCCTCGTGACAGTCTGCATCACATCCAAATATTAGCTGGTGGGTTTCCTTGGCTGGGGAACCGGGGGTGGCTAATGGCGAGAGGCATATCCAAATCCCAGCAAGCCTCCTCGGGCTTTGAGCTAAACTTTGGGATGTGACAGGACCTGGCAAAAATGGAAATACCTTCCCTGACATTTTTGCTCATGTTTTTCTAAATTCACTTTCCGATAAGGGCAGTGAGTTTGCTCGAGTGGGAAGTGCTGACAGACAAAGTGTAGTCTCCTACAAAATTCTTCCTAGCACTCTAATTATCCTTTCCTTCTCTACTTCAGTATCACATGTAGCCATGTGTAGAATCATAAAATAATTATGCAGTGTACAAGCTTTCTGGGAGCATGTACCACTGTTTTCCTAATTCTTTATCTCTCCCATTGATCGTGGCGTGTGTGCATTGATCCAAGTCGGCCATCTGGTTAGGCAAGATAAGCGTGCTAGTGTCTTTGCATTGCACTGTCACTAGGGGAGGGGGCACATTTTGGCTGTAGGGAATTACGGGGGCAGGATTAGCCCTCTTCCTATGAGGAAACTGAATTTTAAATGCAATGTTGCAGCTGCATGGACCATGTTGCTAACTTCTGTTTTTGCCATGAACTGGGTAGATTTTTCTTCTTGTTCATATTGTCTCCAAAGGTATAGCGATGCCTTGTATTAAATGGGGAGGGGCGGGGGTGGGAGTGGAGAGAAGATTCATTTTTAGCACATGTTAGACTTGTAAGTGACTGATACATTACAGGATTTCTAAATGGTAAAACTGCTTTCAAATGACTACAAAAGGCTGCTGGATAAAAAGCATTTTAAACCGAGACGCGTTGCCTCCCACCACCCCCCCCCCAAACAAAATGATTTTAGAGAGGGAAGAAATATTTGTAGTAGTCTTCACAAAAGAAAAATAAAAAGGAAACTGAAAAAAAATTATGTGTGTATCATAGCAGAAGGAATTACTGCATGAAGCTCAGAGCAGGCTGTGGGGTACTCTCTCCGTTTGTCTCTCTCTCTCTCTCTCTTTTTCACGTATTGAAATTAATGTTTGCCCCAAGTTTATGACCACTGGGACTGCCTGAATGTGCTGTTTAATTCAAAGAGACTTTTTTTTCGCAGCCCTGTTGGCCACTGTTGTTTTTAAAATTTGATCGCAGCCATTGTTGTCTCATATTCTGCAAATGTGTGGAAGACTCAAAAGCTTTTCCTCCAAAATTGAACAATTCTGTCAAAAAAGATTAGTTCTATTTTGTCTGCTGGGTGCTGACTATTCATGAATGTAAAGAGAGAGGGCTTGGGTGTCATACTAAGTTGCTAAGGTGGCTGGATTTCAGCTATTGACTTGAAGATACCAAACTGCAGTTTACAAAAGAGCAGCCAGAAGGAGAGGGGAGAGCCGGCCTGCCATGTGTTTGAGCTATACCTTCTTTAGCTGCCCATTTATTTCTTTTGTTGCCAGAACTTTTATTGTCATACAGTTGAAAAAAATGTTAGACACAAGCTTCAGGCAGCACCAAGCAGAAAAAAGGATTAGCATATCACTAGGATCATCTTACACTGAACCAAATTCTTTTCAGGATGTATAATTAGCGAGAATACAGTCTTTTTTTTTTTTTTTTTTTTTTTTGGAGCCTATGGACAGAAAAAAAAAAATGAGCTCAGATCTTTGGCTAGAATATTAGAGGAAATAAAAGACAGTTGCCAATTTCAGAGAGACGTATACATATTAACTGTTTCTTTGCAGAGCCTTTTCAATTCCCTCAAGAAATGTCTGGTTGAATGGAAAAACTTACTATGAATTCCTGTCATTGTCTCAGGTTTTCTAAGAGGGAAATACTGTGTCGTTGAACACGTTCAAAATTTTAGACCGATGAAATCAGATTTGGGATTAAATGAATGTAGAAGGACTCTTCTGAACGGGGTGGGGCGTGGGGGCAGTAAAAGGAGATGTGTGGTGTTCACACCCTGACATTTTACTCTGTGGAAGGCACTTGGTAATTAAAAATGTAATTGGGCAATTGGAGGCAGTTAAAATGTGCATTTGGGGTCTATTAGTGAATAATTCTGTGGGGCTTCCTCAAAGCTGTCTAAAATTTCCCTTGTAATTCGTAGATGTTGAATATGTTTATCTGCAAGTAAGAAAATGGAAGTCTTGGATCCCTTCTCTTTATCTGCTTTTCTCTCTCCCTTCTCTTCTCTTCTCTTTGAGTTGTACATTTAAGCAGTTTTAGATTCAGCATGGAGGTAAAACTGGATTTGTCTGATTAACTCATATTTCACTGGATGGATATCTACTTATGTTTCCAGATATGTAGGCTTTTAGAGATGCCCATATAGAGTGGAGGGGGAAAAAAGAATGTTTTTCCCAAAAGGGTATTTTTAAGAATTAACAGAATATTCACTAAAAGTAAAAGTGCTTTATCTGAATGTATCTCAGTTTAAATTTCTGGTGTTTTTGTTTAACAGGTGAGGTGGTGTTATGTCCATTCGTGCTCTTCTGGATTCTTGGCTTGGAATCGTGAAGACTGACTGACCTTCATTTTTTCCCCCTCTCCCATGGATAGCCTCTCCCCGTCCCACTGCCTTTCCACTACAAATATTCTCCCATGCCCAGCCTTGATTCTGGCTCAACTTCATTTCATGTTTTCTGAGGACATCTTTGGCTTATTTTCGTGGCAATAATTTTGAAAACCAGCTTACTTTATTAACAAGAGGCAGTGGACACTTAGGTCCACAGGAAGTAGTTATTTCAAGTTCCACAGCCCTTAAGATCCTGGAGGAAATGTTCACTGAGCTTTTCCTTGGAATTAGAGAACTCAGCTCTGTCTCTTTATTTTCCTATTTCTTCTGGTTTGAAATTTTTCGTCAAATGTCTCCCTTTGGCTAGAAATCAACCGTGGGCCTAGGTGGTACATAGAATTCAATCGTGTTGTCTTCATTTAGGGAAAATCACCTTGGTTTGCATGGGTTAGGTCTCCATGGAAGATCATGTGTGCAGTTAGCAACATGGCAAGGAAGAAAAAATAAAAATAAAATTACTGTAAAAAACATGAATTAGAGATAGCATTCTTTAACTTTCCTCCATTACCAAGGCGCTAATTTTTAAAAATTACTCTTTGCTACCTAGGTTTTTGCAACTTTTATAATTTGTAACATCTATAGCTTTCTCTGCCATTTACTTGTGGACAGAAATGTCAGTGCCTACAAGAAACTAGCTATATATACAGATGCTCATGTTTTAAGACAGTCTTACCTCACTAACACTTCTGCTAATTTTCTAGAGGCGTAGTTTAATCAAACTTGTGTCTTGTTGTCCCCAAATCATTGGCTATTTAATTATTCACAGAAGTCTTATGGTCTTCCACCTGCGCAAGGCATACCGCACACTCTTACACCCACACAGATCAGGGATTTGGACGTCCTTTCAGGCGACCAGCCTCGGAAACACGGCTCGCAGTGGTCTACGCAGGGAGAGCATGACGCTCAAATCTAGAATTCAAATTGTCGAATTTAGAGCAAGGGAATGTCAAGCAAACACAGAATATCCACTGCTGCGTAACATGAAAGCGGGTTCGGAAGTCTTGTTTAGAGACTGGAGCTCGGTGGCCCTGAGATGCAGGCGGCATCCTGGAGAGCGGTGCTGAGGTTACTCTGACCCTGGAGAGGCATGACGTCAGCAGGGGGGGTGGGGAATGAAAGGGCGTGGCCCGGAGAGAAGACCCTGCTAGGCTCGGGAGTGACACAGGTAATGAGGTGCAGGGGAGCAGGAGCGAGCGGGTGATGACAAACTTTCTATTTTAGATGTGAAGATCAAACAGAGAAACTGCGAATATCGTTCTAAATATCAGATTCGAGCTTTAAAGAAAAGTCACTCGTTATCAATCAAACTACGTCAATTGCTAATCTTAACAATCTTTAATATTTGTAGCTCCTCGGTTGTCACCAGCAATGCTCTATTTTTATACAGAATTGCATGTGCGTTTTACATCGCGTACACAATGTGTGTTACTCAGATTAACCTACTTGATCTTTCTAGGACATTAACAATGTCCCTTCTAAAGTTTAACCAGCTAATGGCAGGAGCTGTTTAATATAACATGTCATCAAGCCAGTGCCACACATTCATTAAATACCACTAGCAAAAGAATTTTCGATTACTATCATTAGGTAGGCCTTCAAAGACAAAAATAAGATCCTCCAAAATATGGGTCTTTAAATATGATTCTAGCCTAACAAACCTTGTATATCCTATTAGGGAAAATAACAAAGAGGCTTAGCATTTTAAACTTAAAATTATGGCATAGTTCCTTTTTTTTTTTTTTTTAAGCATTTGTTCATTTTAATGTGTACAAGTGGGATGTTTTAAACTACTTTTTGTAAATAGACCCAGTATAACTTTTTTTTCCTAAATGGATCATGACTAAATCAAGCTGTATGACTAAATCAACTGGCTTTTGACACTATTCATGTACTCCACTATTAAGAAAGAGGAGACTCTGTGCTCTTACAAGTAGAAATTGTTATGATTAAGATAAGATAAGCACGTATAAATTTTTTATGATGTGATAAAAGCATACCTCCCTATCAGGGATAGCTCTAAAGGCAAGTGTTCTAGCTAATGTGCAAAAAATTTAAAAAGGATAATATTATGAGCCATTTGTGTCTAACATGTTCTGGTATGTTTTACCGATTAATCTATAATGTGAAAAGAAGAGCTATTTCATTTTATTATTTAAAAAAATTGGGGGGGGGCGGCGCCTGGGTGGCTCAGTCGGTTGAACATCTGACTTCGGCTCAGATCATGACCTCGATGTTCTTGGGTTCAAGCCCCATGTCAGGCTCTGTGCTGACAGCTCACAGCCTGGAGCCTATTTTGGATTTTGTGTCTCCCTCTCTCTCTCTCTCTGCCCCTCCCCCACTCATGCTCTGCCTCTGTCTCTCAAAAATGAATAAACGTTAATTTTTTTTTTTTTTTTTTTTTTTTACGGGCGCCTGGGTGGCTCAGTTAGTTAAGCATCCTTGACTTCAGCTCAGGTCATGATCATGCAGTTCACAACTTCGAGCCCCACATCAGGCTCTGGGTTGACAGCTCAGAGCCTGAACCCTTCTATGGATTCTGTGTCTCCCTCTCTCTCTGCCCTTCCCCCTTGTACTCTCTCTCCCTCTCAAAAATAAATAATATTTTTAAAAATTTATTTAATAGGGGCGCCTGGGTGGCTCAGTCGGTTAAGCGGCCGACTTCGGCTCAGGTCATGATCTCACGGTCCGTGAGTTCGAGCCCCGCGTCGGGCTCTGTGCTGACTGCTCAGAGCCTGGAGCCTGTTTTCAGATTCTGTGTCTCCCTCTTTCTCTGACCCTCCCCCGTTCATGCTCTGTCTCTGTCTCAAAAATAAATAAACGTTAAAAAATTTTATTTAATAAAAAATTTAAAAAAAATTTTTAAGGAAAACTCTATGCCCAATGTAGGGCCCAACTACAGCCCCAAGATCAAGAGTTGCATGCTGTACTGACTGAGCCAGCCAGACACCCTTGACGAGTTATTTCATTTTAATGACTGGTATTTTTCGAGTCCTAACCAAGGTCTAGGCACTATTCTAAGAGCTTTACAACAATGATCACATTTAGTCCTGGTAACCTTATGAAATGCCTTATTCAATGAGGCAACTGAGATTCAGGGAGGTCAGGTAACATGCTCAAGGTCATGCAGCTGGTAAGTGATGAAGCTGGATTCAAAACCAGGTAATCCGGCCGGAGTTCCTTTTAACCACGTGACACTAGCCTCTCACACATTCGATAGGATTGAAAATATCAAGTCACACCTAAGCCTGAAGGGTTCTTACAGTGGAAAGCATACGCCCACGGAAACAGAGGAAGATTTAGATGGGGTCAATAGGACCCACGATAGACAGCAGTTGTCCTAAGACCCTAACACCCTTGCTGGGAGCTTTAATCCAGACCTCTACGTAGGATGAGAGAGCTGGGAAGGAATTAATAGTTCATTAAGTCTAACCGTTTTATTTTACAAATGAGGGAACTGAGGTGCAGACAGATGAAATGACTTTCGCTGTCAGAGGCAAAACTGGGATGAGAATTCCTAGTTTTCTTGTTTTCTTAAGTCTCAAGCTAGGCCTTTTCCAATATTCAAAATCGGTAAGCTACTTCAGGATTCCTTGGGAGAAAGGAAAGCAGGCAAAAAAACATGTGTGAAGATGCTGCCTGCTCCCGCCAGTAGGCACAGGAACTGCTGAAATGGCCTGAAGTTGCTAAAGGAAGCGTTTATAGGGTTGAACTGGTAACAGAGTGGACGTGAACAATGAAGGAAAAGAACGCTTCAAATTCGGTCTCAAGGTATTGGTGAAACTGGGAGGAGGGACAAGGACAGAAAATAAGTTGTTGAGTATCAGCATACTTGCTTTTATGTGGACGCCGGATCTCCAAGTTCAGATGCCATGTTGCCATTAAGAAGCTTGGAAATGCAAAAGGGAGGAGCGTTCCAGGCCCTGGATGTAGATCAGAGAGTCAATGCCACACAAGAATTGGTATCAAGAGGTCCAACAGATCTTTTCACACGCACGCGCACTCACACGTCTTCACCTTCTTTTCTTATCCTGGTTCTTGCTTCCAGATATCTTTGAGGGACGGAAAATATCACCTTTGTCCTAAACGAGGTTCCAACTCACACTCGCTGAAGTAAAATTTGGTCTGGAAAAATCTCCACAGCCTCTCAGCTAGAACAGTTAAGTAGAGGTCCACAGAATAACAACACAGAAGGTAGAGCACTGGAGAAGACTCCCGGGTTTTCTTTCACCATTTTGTAAGTTCTCATTACCACTGTTCAAGATCGTAGTTTTTGGTTAAGGAGTGTTGTAGGATATTTACTTCAACGATGTTTTGGACTGGCGTTCATAGAACCTGTAGTTCTAAACCTGCTGCCACTGAATTAGACTTTGTTCAAATAAAGAAAGTTAATTGCACATTTTCCCTTCATGTTGTCTATTTTAATTATTACAAAGCTTTTCAAGGCAAACAACTGGGTGGCATTTTTTTGCAGAAGATACACGTGAATTTTTAAATGGCTGGATCAGGCCGTCATCTGTGCATGTATATGGCTTCCAACAGCAAGCGTTCTCATGTTAGTTTACAGACCCAAGTCAGCGTTTGGGAGGGCAGGAAAGTGGGATGGTCACCAAAGACTGAAGTGCTGTTTTTACTACAGGGAGAATGTAGTCTTAATTAGGTAAACAAAGAGGTTTTTCATTACATTGTAAACACATTTCACAAAAAGGCCCATTTAAGTTTCTTTTTAAAGAAACTGGAAAATATTAAGAAAGTTAATTGGAGGGCACTCAAATGACAATGAACAAACAGGCACAATTATCTTCTGACTAGTGTGTGGCTTAGGGATGTTTTTTATCTTTTATTTATGGCACTATTTTAAAATGTGGGAATGCCAACCTAAGTAGAGGCAGGCACAGTATTTAACGACACATTTCTCTATTTATATTTAAATAACCATCTGCATGAAATTATGCACAAATCATGGAATAATTCCTAGCAGAAATTGCTGTTTAGAAAATTAAAAAAAAAAATCTGAGATATGGTGCGCTTTTCATATTAAATTGCCCATTTCCAGAACATCACATACACTCGCACAATGTAAAGATGTCGCACTGCGGGCCAATACAAATTGCTCACAATGTTAATGAAGATGGATGGGGAAGGCTGAAAAACATTCATTTACAAGCAAAGGAGGAAAAGTGAGCCGCGGTGTTCACAATCTCTACCTTAATTTTTTTGCCTTGATAATATCCAACTGAATGATGGTAACTTTAATAATACAGCTCTTGGGAAGGTTTTATGATGAATTTTCCTTTTCAGTTTTGAATATGGCCAATTTTCCCCCCCATTTGGGGTGGAAATTGTGCATGTGAAGTTTGGAGGCTTACTGCTGAGCTAGGAAAAGGAATCTCACTCTTTGAAGATTGAGGAACAGAGTAGACGGACTACAAAATTTAAATAATCTTTAAAATTGAAAAGAAAAGGGGACGCCTGGGTGGCTCACTTGGTTAAGCACCCGACTTCGGCTCAGGTCATGATCTCATGGTTGATGGGTTCGAGCCCCACATCAGACTCTGTGCTGACAGCTCAGAGCCTGGAGCCTGCTTCAGATTCTGTGTCTCCCTCTCTCTCTGCCCTCCCCCACTCATGCTCTGTCTCTTAAAAATGAATAAATGTTTTAAAAAATGTATAAACATATAAAATTGAAAAGAAAAAAAAAATAATTCCTCATCCTGAAGTGACTCTCTTTCCAGCTGAGCATGGGCCTTGCCCCCCAGCCCAGATAAATCTTCCACTCTTCCCAAAGCTTCCTGGCTAAAGGGTAGCTATGGTTGAGTCTGCAAAGAGTAGGACTTGCTCTATAGACAGGGAAATCTATTCTAGGACTACAGTATGAGGACCTCCCTCAGTTCATCACAACCCATCACAACCCATCACCCTAAACTGTAAGAGATTAGGAACGGGCATACACGGAGTATCAGGAGGGGAGAGAGTGCTCTTTACCAATCGGTAAAGGAAGATGATGCTGGGGATTTGAGGATAACCATTGCCTCATCTCCACCAATTCCTCACCAACTTGTTCCCACCATCCCACATCCAGTATCACTCTTCAGTCAGCCAGGACTCCTTGATAGCACTGGCCAGCCATGGGACATTCCTTTGCTTTGAAGGTAGAATCGACATTTTGCAACATACCTCAGAGAGTGAAATAAAGGCACAAAGCCAATCAAATATATTAAAGGGCAGCCGTTCCTCAAGCCCCAGGATAATTCATTCTTCTTGAGTTCTCCATATTCGATACCCCATATTTGCTTTGTTATTCATTTCTTCAACAAGTGTTTCTTGAGGTCAGTCCTATGCTTGATACTGGGAATATCAACTGTGGACAAGAGAAGGGCAATCCCTGCCATCCAAGGCAGACATGGCAGTGAGTGACACAGGATGCTAAAGGTGAACATACAAAGGGGACATGACCCAGATTAAGGGCGGGGGGCTCTCTGGAGGAATGAATATCTAAGCCTGAACTGGTTGAGTACCTACTTCATGTAAGAAATTGTACTAGACTCTGAGGGTGAAAACAACTATGAGTTAGTCTCACCAGCTGATAGAAAGGATGTAAATAATAACAAGCAGATATAATTAATGCTTAGTAGAAACAGAAGGCTCTTAAGGGGAGGGGCCAATTCCAATGTGAAGTGTAGAGAAAACTTTGCAAACAAAATGGCATTTGGGTTTAAGTCTTAAAGAATGATTGGATATGAATTCACAAGTAGAATCGAAAGCCAGGCAGTCCAAGCAAAGGGATATGAGCAAAACCACAGAGGTGAGAAATCCTGAGGAACCGAGTGGTAGTACTTGGCTGGGCTGGGGGAGGAGCAGGAGGACACCCAATGAAGGACTTTGCAGAAATGGACCATGCCCCTTGGAGGATTGGCTGAGGGAGACAATGACAGGCACTGCCCTCTGAGTGGTGCTCCACTATTCCTCCCTCTCTGATGTCCCTGAAAGGGAAATGAGGCATGTGTGCCCAGGGAATCCATGGCACTTAGGCCCCACAATCCCTGCAACTGAGGAGCAGCTAGGGACTGGGTCACTTGGGTCACTCACAAGATCTCTGTCTAGGAACAAAAGGTACTCATTAAGCCCCGAGGTACATAGTAAGATCTCATTGCAGAAAAGCCTGAATGATGCATTGGGCACCCATTGTGTTCCAGCCTCTGTATGGAGATGAACAGACACACACATAGACCCCATCTTCACAGAGTTAATGTTCAGTGAGGGGAGGGCTGTGACCTGTAAGAAATGATTTACAACACATCACAGAAATTGCTTAGAGGACACCTGAGTGGCTCCATTGATTGAGTGTCCAACTCTTGATTTTGGCTCAGGTCATGACCCTAGGGTGGTGGAATCAAGACCCGTATTGGGCTCTATGCTGAGTGTGTAGACTGCCTGGGGTCCCTCTCTCTCTCTCTCTCTCTCTCTCTCTCTCTCTCTCTCTCTGTGTCTCCCCCCGTCCCTCTCCACCACTCTTGCTTTCTCTCTTTCAATCAATCAATCAAATTACTTGAAGGAGGTTTTTACAAGGTACAAAGGGAACATGAAAGGTTATATCTTGTGAGTAGAATCATTGGGGTAAGGGTTGAGGGGAATCAAAACCAGGGAATAACGTAAATGCTGAGACTCAAAGGTTGAAGAAAAGTGTTTTGAACCTATTAGGGTATTCTTGACAGAGAAACAACATATCATGGAGTTTTGCCGGAATATAGTATGCTCATGAAATGTATCCACATATCCATACATACATAGCACTCTCTTCAGATTGGCTCTTGTAGAGAGTGTGTGGAAAGGTGATATTCAACAGAATGTCAGGAGCCAATCTTAAAGCTCCTTATATGTTAGGACATTGGGATTTTACACAAGGAGAGCCATTGAAAATTCCTGAGCAGACAGTAATGCGATAGAAGATGTGGGAGAAGATGGAGGGAGAGAGAGCTGCAATTATGATAACCCACCACCTAGTCTATTTCCTCACAGGGCTATCAACTTGATAAACAACAGACAGTAGCCATTCAATAAACAGCTGAGGAACTGAATTGAACTTAATTGCTCTAGTGTCGTGGTAAATCAAGATGGAGAGAAGGAGAAAGATGAGAAAGCTATTCAGAGATAGAATGGCCAACACTTTGGATTCAGATGCATGAGTGAGGAAGGGAAAGAGGAAATTCTAAGATTATCGCCAGGTGTCCAGCTTTACACGGATGGTGGTAGCACCACAATATAGCAATAGGAAGACGAGAAACAGTTTGGCACGGGGAAGAGTCCTATCTTGACCATGTTGCATTTGAGGTGAGCAAGTGGAATAAGGATTGGGATCTCAGGAGAAGACGTGGATTGAGGTGCTGATTTGGAAGTTACTACTTTATAGTGTTGGTAGAAGCCATGGATGTGGCTGAAATTGCCCAGAGAAAGTGGGTAAAGTCCAAACACTGCTGAGACAGAACCCTGCAACAACAACAGTGTGTAGTAGGTGGTTTCTGAGAAGGAGCAGCCTAGTTTTGGAGTTGGGGGACTCTGCACGGACTGCAGATAACTGTAACTATGAAGGTAACTGAAGGTCCTAGCTGTAAGACTCATAGTTGACATTTATAAGACTTTTAGACACGGCAGTAGTGTTATCTGGGTAAGACCACAGACCTCAGATACTTACAAAAAAAAAATTTTTTTTTTTTTTTTACATTTATTTGTTTTTGAGAGACTGAGTGAGACAGAGCGCGAGCGGGGCAGAGGCAGAGACAGAAGGAGACACAGAATCTAGAGCAGGCTCCAGGCTCTGAGCAAGAGTTCAGCCCAGAGCTTGGCATGGGGCTCCAACCTACAAACCATGAGATCATGACCTGAGCCGAAGTCAGAGGTTCAACCGACCAAGCCACCCAGGCACCCCCCAGACCTTAGAATATTAAATATTTCCCGAAAATTGAAATAGGTGAAACACGGGAATACATTATAGCCACGTTTCATAGACTTCTAGGCTTCTCTAATTTGAGTTAGGACTCTGCTCGCTCTTGGCCCCGCTAATCTCCAACCATACCAAGAAGCATACAGTATCCGAAAACACTGTATCTTTGGGCTTTGGCATCAGAGTTTTTTTGTTATCCTGGGGCTCCCCTCTCCTCATCGTACAATGCATCCTTGCAACCCCCACCCCCATTTGCCTAGTGGTTGCTTTTTACCTTTCAGTGCCCATCTAAAGCACCCTCTCTTTGAGCAGCCTTCATCCCTAACTCCCAGCACACCCCACTGTCGGATAACCTAGGTGCCTCTCCTGTAGAGTTGGGTTCCCAACACACCTTAACACTCTAGCTAGTAGCAACTGATTTTTCTGGTCTGCTTCCCCTCCCAGACTGTAGGTAGGTAAATACATCTTGCTATACCATATCCCCAGCCCTTAGTACATATAGAATACAATGTCTGACATAGAGTGGGCACTTGCTAAATGGTGTTGGAAGGTGAAAGAAAAACATCACTCCCTCACTTTCCTTGCTTTTTTTCTTCCTCTTACTTTGTATGCTTTTTAATTTGATAAAAGATTGAGAAAGGAGTTTCAAAATTCCCTACGAGCTATGTCAACTTCTCCATTTACAGGCTTTCTCCTCACCTCCTTTGTTTACAAGTCCAACCTCAGCCTGCCAGAATACCACACTCCTAATGTAACCCCTTTGTATTCAGCAATCCTGGACAGCACGCATGAGAGATTTTGAATATCACGTGTTGTAGGTTCAGGAAAAGAACTGGTGTTTTTCATTGGCCAAGTAGGAGATGCGAGCTCACATTAAAAAGATCACTAGGCAAAAAAAGCCCCCAAAGTGGAGCCTGGATCCCTTGGGGAATCTCCTTAATCCTGGAATCATATGAAGATCCGGAGGCAAAGAATACTCTCTTTTGTTATTGTTTGTAAGTTCTGGGTGGGCAATGGGTCTGATGGGAAGAGAGCAAAAGGATAGGGAGTGGGAAAAAGAAGTCACAGATACAAAGCTGTTGACTATTACTTATGGCGTTATGTGATGAATATGGAATACGAGCTAGGAGGTAATAGAACAGATCTGATGAAAACACCGAAAAGAACCTTCAATATGAAGTTAGATATTTATTTACTTATTTAAGATTTTATTTTTAAGTAATCTCCACACCCAACGTGGGGCTCAAACTCAAGACCCTGAGATCAAGATTGCCATGCTCCACCAACTAAGCCAGCCAGGTGCCCCAAAGTTAGATATTTAAAGAGAAGAATGAATCACTTCCGGTGAGTATTATACTCTGACACCCCTAGTGGGATCATTTCTGTCAGCGAGGTCTATTCATGCACATTTATTGTGTTCTGTCCTCCCTGTTCTCTGCTCTCCAGAAGACTAGAATAAAGGGTCAAGAAACCCCTGCTCCCACCCAAAGAACATGTCCCACAGGAGACTGAATGGTGTTCTCTGGAAAGAAATCCAGTGTGGGCAAACTCACCCATTTTCTCCTTTTTGCCAAAGACTGTTCTTAAAAAATAATAGTGTCTTATCTTCATGATCACGGGGGTCCTCAGGGGCCAATCAGAGGAGAGTGAAGTTAGGAAAATAAAATCTAATCAGCACATGCAAGACAGTGGGAGGGAGATGCATTTTAAATAAAAGTGGGGCTGCAGCAAGGAGGCAACTCTGGCGTGGACCAGTTTCACAGCATCTGAAGACAAAATGGCTCGGGGCTTAGTCATTGTTTAAAAGCCATTCCTCAAATTCCTTGTTTACTGTCAGCACAGGGAGTTGTGGACTCTGTGACTTTAGCTGTTAATGGGTCTAAACACTTATGCCAACAGATTAAGCCTTGCTGAAACATTAAGAAAATTGGCCCAAACAGAGTTTGGGTGGATTGCTGGTGAGTGGCTGCTGCTTTTTTGTGGGGGAGGGTGATTGTCCCAAGACAATGGCTTCTTGATACCTGTGAAACAGTGGCACTTGGTGAGAGCCACTGGGCAGATTTTCTGTTAAAGGAGAGAGACTGTTACAAAAGCAAACATTTAATTTCAATCGTTTGGACTGACTACACAGAATATTAATGAGATTTTCTAAAAACAAAACTGACAAATACTTTGAGGACCACCACAAGTCTTGGCAAGATGTGTTTTTTTTTTAAGTTATAATACATTTTTGGGAGAAATGCAAAATCACTGTTCTTTTCATTGTGAAAGACTCCAGGCAACTGGATAATACTGAAGGCAAGAAAACTTTTCTTTGTGACACCTTTGCCTTTTAAGGTTTGTCAAACCTATTTCTCGTCCTTGAGAAGAGGAACAGAGCTTGCACGGTAAATGTATTAAACCTCAGAAACAGGTTTTTTTCTTTTTTAAGTCTTTCAGACATCATAACCCCCTTCTTGTAAATTTTATCTGTAACGTGACATGTCTTCTTAAGCATGGAACATTTAAGGCGGCTTTTATAAATCTTCAAAAACAAATCAAGAACAATTAAGTGTTCCATTTTGCTTCCAAGTCTTAAAACGAACGGTTTAGAAAGAATTTTACATTCAGAATTAGACATCATTCTATTCGTGCTGTCATCAGGAAAAATATATATGTATAATATATATAATATATAACTATATATTGTAATATATGTTATAATATATAATCTATATATAACATCTATATGTTTAATATATACATATATATTAAAATATTCCAGATTAAGACTTCCCAAATGAGTCAAAATTGAACGGAAAGTTGATTTGGAGTTTGGAAATTAAAAGTTCGTACTCTGTTAACTTTTACTCTCTGTGTACATATGTCATGAAAACTACACTCTCCACATTTGTTGGCTAGAAAAAAGTAGACCGAATGATGAACATCTCTCTAAACCTCCTTACATTTTCTGCCATGGCCAAGCTGTTTATTCCATTCACAAATCACAAATTTCCTTTTTGCTACTAACTTTTTGAATAGTCCTTTAAAGAGAGAAAAGAAGAAAGGAAGACCCAGGGTGCCTGGGTGGCTCAGTCGGCTGAGCTTCCGACTTCGGCTCAGGTCATGATCTCGCGGTTTGTGAGTTCAAACCCCACGTGGGGCTCTGTGCTGACAACTCAGAGCCTGGAGCCTGCTTTGGATTCTATGTCTCCCTCTCTCTGACCCTCCTCCACTTGCACTCTGTCTCTCAAAAATAGAAATGTTAAAAGGAAGACAGGCAGGAGGGTAAGAGTGGGAAAGAGAAGGGAAGGGGAAAAAAAGAAAGAAAAGAAATCTTCGGGGCTTTTTCTAAATGCTAACATTCCGAGAGGTGCCGAGATCTCTGTGATTCCAATGTCTTTGGCAACTTCAAACTTGACTTTGATTAACCATGCTAATAACCAGGGAGTTTCTTTTTAGTTTGACTCTTCGTGTCACTTACCAGAGCTGTAAAGACATGCTCATAATATTTGCTTTTCATCTGAATCAAGAAGGCAACGCTAAGCAAAAAAAGTATTTAGCAGTGCACATAGGATTGAAGCGATGATAATCAGGGACCCTGGTAATTGAAGCTTTTGGGGAGGTGGAGAGAGCCTTTCTTCTGGATCCTTCAGTCTGTTTAATAGGATAAAATTAGCTTGAGTGGTTTGGTGTTTGAAGAGGATATGATGTAATTGGAAGTGCCTCCTGGGTTTGCTGCTGGACAAAGCAATCAGGTGGAGACGCGGGAGGGCAGGGGAAGCTCTGAAGTATGACTCTCCTCCACCATCCTAATTAGCCTAAATTAGCTATGCCAGTGTTCTGCTTGCTTTTGAATTTCCCCGCTAATGCTTCTCTCGGAACTGAAAGAAAAGAAATAGGACATGCCCACCGAGTTCCCATCTCATAGATGAGCGGCGGCTTCTAAAACCAGAGGGTCAAGTTTTACGGTGAAGGTCTCAAAAAAAGCGAGCCACTCGCAGGAGATACAGCATGGGTGTTGGGCACAGATCCTGGGTATGGGAGGGACGACGCCTCAGCTGGTTCGGTGTGATGAGGAATTTCTCAAAGCATCTGTAAGGTTGGTTATTTCAAGAATTTTCCACGCAATCACTTAGAAGCCTCACCTGACAGCACTCATGTTAACTAACTTGATGTGAACTAGCTAGGCCTTCTCACAGTGATTCTTCTCAGACTGGGTTTCAAACTCCAGGAGGGTCCGGAAGAAACATATCTTGTGTGCACGGGAGTTACTGCCATTTGAAATGTTTCACTTCTGAAAGCAATTAGTCAACTTTAACTGTGCAAAGGGATTTGCGATACATTCCAAGATAGTTAAATGCATCTATTTTTTTAAGTTTATTTTTTTACATTTTTAGCAGTAATCTTTACACCCGACGTGGGGCTCAAACTCACAATGTCAAGATTAAAAGCCTCATGCTCTTCCAACTGAGACAGCCAGCTACCCCTGGACAAATCAATTTTTTCCTTTTTCTTTTTATTGTTTATTTATTTATTTTGAGAGAGAGAGAGAGTGAGAGAGCTTGCAAGTGCCCTGTGAGCATGCATGAGTAGGGGAGGGGCAGAGAGAGCGGGGAGCAAATCCCAAGCAGGCTCTGCACTGTCAGCGTAGAGCCTGATGCAGGGCTCGATCCCATGAACCGTGAGATCATGACCCGAACTGAAATCGAGAACGGGATGCTTAACAGACTGAACCAACCAGACACCCCTCTTTTTTTTTTAAAGTAGGCTGCACGCCCAACGTGGGGCTTGAACTCAGAACCGTGAGGTCAAGGGTCGCATGCTACTGACTGAACCAGCCAGGGGCCCCCTGAACAAATCTATGTTAATTGATTGGGTAGAAACAAATAATATGTCAATCTAAAAGTCACAGATTTTTTTTGTTCCCAATGAATAAAAAAATATATAATGGTATATATGCCCCAAAAAAGTTACATAATTGTTTCATGAGTCATTGTGTACTCTGTCCCCTCCTCCCTCTGCCCTCGGGAGGCACCCGCGCAGGTTGGCTGCTGGAAAGCTCCATCTTCAACGGGCGTCAGGGCAAATCTGCTTCTGGCTAGGACAGCTGTTTTCAGGCGGGTCTTCTGTCCTCCTTCCATACTCAGGAGCCCTCTGATTCCTTCCTTGACAGCAGTTATGCTGACCACTTAATAAAACACTCTGCGAGCCCTTCAGAGACATACACTTCGTGATTTCAAAATATTAACATTATGCAACTTGGTTCAGTGACTCAGCCACCAGGAACAATTGTGGACTACACAATGGGCGTGATTTGGTTCGTGTTTGCAGCATTAGCAAACAGATCGTGTGAAACTGGGTGGTGCCCAGTGGGGCAGGTATGATACTGAACGGCAGTGTGCTTTGCAATTCGCCACGGTGCAACACTATACACAGTTCCTGTTTGCTCTGGCCCCTCGGGCCGTTTCTGGGATCTCCCCATCCGGGGACTGGCTCTTAGCAATAGGGAATGGAATTGTTGAAAGCTTTCAGTTGTGAAATTGTGTGTTTAAAGAACGCACAGAAGCCATGTGTTGAGTTAAGATCACGTATTGTTCTGAAGGATTCAGTAATTTTCAGCCTTCAGTTTAAGAAATGAAATTTTGTTCTCCCTGCAGTTATAAATGGAAAGGCAGGCAGCGCTGTGACTTTCTTATCAACCCAACTTGACACAGCAGTCAGCCATTTAGGACCTGGGTTTCCGTGACATAGCTCCTTCCCATACCCCAGTGCAATATTTTTGTTCCATTTACACTTGGTCCAAAGCAACATTAGCGCCGGGCAGCTTGAAAAGGTAGCAGGATGCAGTTATCCATGCAAGCTTTATGAAAATTATTAATCGACTCACCTTGAATTCCAATTCTTATGACACATCTTTTCATTTCAATTGTGTTTGGTCTTCACTGTTTGAGGACCTAAGATAACGGTGCTCTGCTGGCTCAAGGCTACCAGGATTTTTCTGATGCCTAATACAAACGACTGTGCACTTGTTATCTAATGCATGTGTTATTGTTGAAGCATTGATCTCAGCACAAGCATGTAACAAACAAATGGGACCATTTCATATAATGTAAAAGGCTATGAAAATAATAATCAGGTGAATCACAGTGATATACCTCTTCACACCCATTAGGATGGCTATAGTTTCAAAAAATGGAAAATAACAGTGTCGGCAAGGATACGGAGAAATTGGAACCCTCATACCTTGCTGGTAAAAATAAAAAATGGTGCTCGGGTGCCTGGGTGACTCATTCAGTTAAACATCTGACTTCGGCTCAGGTCATGATCTCATGGCTCAAGAGTTCAAGCCCTGCACTGGGCTCTGTGCTGACAGCTCAGAGCCTAAAGCCCACTTTCGATTCTGTCTCTCTTTGCCCCTCCCCTTTTTGTGCTCTGTCTCTGTCTCTCTCTCTCAAGGATAAATGAACAGTAAATGCGTGTGTGTGTGTGTGTGTGTGTGTGTGTGTGTGTGTAATGGTGCAGCTGCTATGGAAAACACTTTAGTAGTTTCCAAAGATAAAACACAGAACTACCAAATGACCAAGCAATTCCACATCTAGGGATGTACTGAAAAGAACTGAAAGTAGAAACTCAGATACTTTACATACAATGTTCCCAGCAACATTTATGTACAATATCCAAAAGGTGGAAACAGCCCAAGTCAGATGAAGGGATAAACAAAATGTGGTGTATGCATGTAATAGAATACTGGCCAGTCATAAAAAGGAATAGACTTTTGATATATACTACGACACGAACGCACCTTGGAAACATTGGGCTTAGTGAAATAAGCCAGATACAGAAGGACAAGTGTTCTATGGTTCTACTTATATGAGGTACCTAGAACAGACAAATTCTTAGAGACAGAATGTAGAATAGAAGTTACCAGCAGCCAGGGGGAAGGAGAAGAGAGTTATTGATTCATGTGTACAGAGTTTAGGTTAGGGATGATTTAAAAAAAAAAGGTTTTGGGTATAGACAGTGGGGACGATTGCAGAACATTGTGAATGTATTTAAACTGTACACTTATGAATGGATAAGATGATCAGTATGTGTGTTTTACCATGATTTAAAAACTAAAGCTCAGGGAGCTGTGGTAGAGAATGGAGGAGCACTTTCTAAGGCACTGAGGTAGGAGTAAACTTTTCAGGAAGAGAGAAGGCAGATATGCCTGGAGTGGAGGGCCAAAGGGGGCCTGTGGCCAGAAATGGGTTGGAAGCCAGTAGGGTATACACCTTGGTGCTCCCCGTTTACACAGGCTCCTGCAAGGGCGCTGTACTTAATTGTATATTTGAAATGTTTAATTTTTCTTTTTTTTTTTTTTTAATTTTTTTTTCAACGTTTTTTATTTATTTTTGGGACAGAGAGAGACAGAGCATGAACGGGGGAGGGGCAGAGAGAGAGGGAGACACAGAATCGGAAACAGGCTCCAGGCTCCGAGCCATCAGCCCAGAACCTGACGCGGGGCTCGAACTCACGGACCGCGAGATCGTGACCTGGCTGAAGTCGGACGCTTAACCGACTGCGCCACCCAGGCGCCCCAAAATGTTTAATTTTTCTTAAAGAGGAGCCCTTGAATTGTATTAACTTTGGGTTCATCAAAACCTGGATCTGCTCCCAGGGATAAATGATATAAAAATGAGACCTGAATGTGAATTTAGAAGAAGCTGGTGTCATTATATATATACTGCTTCTTTGGGAAGTTAGATTTATGTGTTTATTCATGTATTCACTCATTGTCACTTATGTAACAGACATTTATGGGGCCCCTAATATGTGTGAAATCTTGGAGGAGGTACAAAGAATATGCCCACGGCCCTTAGGTTCAAGACTAAGGGGAAAAAAACACACCAAAGCAATTACAAGATAAAGTTTAGAAACATTTCCAAATACTTCAGTTTATTTGATTGTCACACTGGATTGTAAGTTCTGGGAAGAGAGGACCTATGGAGTCATCATAATTTACAGCTACAAGGATCTTAAGCAATCACTACATCAAACCTTTTGTTTTAGATCCAATAAACTTAGGCCCAAAGAAACGAGATAATTTGTCTAAGGTCAAAGAAATAATTTGTAAGACCCGAGCCTAGAAGATAGGTGTATCTGTCCACGAGGGTTGGTCTTGTCCTACCATTCCATGCTGCCATCCTGCTTTGGATGCCCCCCATGTCTTCTGCGTCCCCTTCACTGGGCAAGTGTCTGAATCTAGTGTTCCAAACACAATGAGCATTGAAGAAACGGGAATTTGATGGTAACAGTCACGTGGATATAGAGTGACAGCTCCAGAACATCTTCCTGGGACAGCCTTCAGGATTGCGATCTGCCTTTCCTTAGCAACCACACTGCCCTTACTCAGATAAAATGTTTATTCTGGGTGGCTTAGAGGAAGCAGTTCTGATCAAGATTATGAGAAATTAAAGGCTCTCCAATGCACCCCCTGAAACCTGACCTCATTGCCAACACAGGACATATAACAAGAGTCTCTGGTTACTTGGGGTGCCTGGGTGGCTCAGTCAGTTGAGCTTCCGACTTCAGTTCAGGTCATGATCTCGTGGTTCGTGAGTTCGAGCCCCGCATCGGGCTCTGTGCTGACAGCTCAGAGCCTGGAGCCTGCTTCAGATTCTGTGTCTCCCTCTCTCTCTGCCCCTCCTCTGCTCACACTCTGTCTCTCTCTCTCTCTCAAAAATAAATAAACATTAAAAAAAAATTAAAAAAAAGAGTCACTGGCTACTCTACTTCCCTTACCCTTAGTTTCCTCCATCACTTGTCATGAGAATTAGATGAGGTAATATATGGTAAGCTCTCAGCACAGTTAATATCAGTTTCATCATTAGTATTGTTGTTATAAATGCTGGCAATGAATTTCAGTGAAGGATGTTTGTATAATGGTCAATTTTCTAAACCCAAAAAACTCAGTTGGGAAATGTATTTCTCTAAAATTTAAGAGATATGTAAAAATTGAAATAGCATCCCAACTAAGAAAGCTTATAAATAAATATTGACCATCCCCTATCACCATTACCATTTAAAATCCGTTCAAAATCGCATTATTCCAGCTAAGGAGTCACCCAAATAGTAGGGTAACTGAAAACCACATTCTCTGGCCGTCCTTGCTATTTGCCCCAGGCTGTTTTGAAGGCTGTGAATAGATCTTAAAGATGAAACATTGGCAGAAGTGTGTAGACAAGAGGCAGGAAAATCAAGAAGGCTTGAAAATGATTAAGTCTTTACTGTCAAGATCAGACCTTGGAACAGTTTGCATTTCTCTCTCTCCAACTGCTTTATCTCCTTTTATGTGGATGATTATAACAACATTACTCACTTCACTCACTGGAACTTTTACTCAGTGAAAAGAAAATATCTCTTGTCATACATTGACTCTTCTCCTAGTCAGTAATCGATTTAGGTATAGAACGTATAGGACGGTGAACTTTATGGGAACACAGGACATGCTTTGCTGTATTTTCTGTCGAGAGAAGGGAAGTTGTGTGAATCACACTGCATTCCTCCTGGGTTCACACAACTGCACACTCTGCAAATCAGTGTTGTGTCCCGAGTAGAGGCGATACTTGGCAAACATACGACAGAGGAGAAGTTGGTGGAAATATTAACCCACATGGCTCCCGATCTTGACTGGGCTCGAGAAGACAATGACAGGTGTTATGCAAAGCTGTCTGACATATCCATAGTTTTTCTTCTCTATTTTTTCAGATTTGTTCTTTATTCATTGAAAACCCGGGGTTCAATTTGCAACAAGCACCAATCTGGATGAATTTCTTTTGCAAAAGTTATAAGTATCTTCTTTTTTGAATATAAAGATAAGGTGTGAATTACCTGAGCGATTACCAGATTTATATCCCCCAAGTTCCCAAGCTTATTAAAAGTAAATAATGGAGTAGAACCAGCCAATATGACAGTCAGAGGCAGGAAAAGCAAAGGTAGTAGAAGGTGAACTTCTTTTTGGTGAATGTCATATTTCATTGTTTTTAGATGATTTATAGCTAATTTGGAATTGGCTTGTGAATAGGACATTTAGCGTCTGGTCAGTGAAGTGTTCCAACACATCACCCTGTTTTATATTCTTTGCAGTATTTACGACCATCTGATACCTTGGATCTGTCTGTGGACTTGCTAACTGGTTGATTGTCTGTCTCCCCACACCAGAAAGGAAGCGCCATGAAAAACAAGAGCCTTGCCTGTCTTCCTTACCTTTATATTCCCATCACCAGCACAGCGCCTGGCTCCGGGAGGCTCCACACAAATGTTTGCTGGTGAATCAATGTCTGTGCTCAATAGAGCTGTGTGTCTCAAATTATGTTCCAGAGGATCAGAGCCTTGGGGAACTATGAGTGGAATGAGGTGTGATTCATTGTTATGGTTGAAGAATGGGGTTCCTCCTGCTTCTCCATTTCCAGGGGGAAAAAAGAGATAGTTAACGTATAAAGTTTCACAATTCAGAATTTTCTCCTTTAAGGTTTCTCAACCCTGAGGTTTTTGCTACCTCTATGTTTGCAATCCATATGAGGAGAAGCAAGTAGCAAGCCAATATTTTCAGAGAAATTTGGGAACAGACAACAGTACTAAATTCAATAGGCTCTTAATATGTTCCTGTATTTGTTTTGCCACAATAAAAATGGCTCACATAAAAAATAGAGAAAATTTTTTGAAGTTCTGGAGATGGATGCACAGCGATAGTTGTGCATTGCACAGCAATGCAAATGTACTTATACATTGAACTGTACATTTAAAAATAGTAAATTTTGTTACGCAAATTTTACCACAATTAAGAATGGTTTAAAAAATATACAGGCAGTGACTGCTGAGTACTGAAATGTGTGGCTAGTGCAACCGAGGGACTCAATTTTTAATTTAATGCCTTTTTAATGGATTTCTATTCAAATTTAAATAGACTCATTTGCGTAATGGCCACTGTATAGGACAGTATAGAGCTAGATAACCTCACTTAAATAATGGCAGATTTTTAAAGTTATCATTTGTATGGATTTTTCCCTGGTCTTCTGACATTTTATTATGAAATTGTCAAACTTACACAAAAGTAGGGAAAATAGTATAATGAACGTTCATCTGCTCAACACCCAGATTCAACAACTTAATATTTTACTGTATTTGCTACATTAATACTTGAGATTCAACTACGTGAATGAGTTGAAACCAAAGGTATGAAACTGAGAATGGCTAAGTCACACACACATCTTTCTAGAGTCAAAACCAATTTCATTAGCAGCGCCCTTTCCTATTGTTAACTAGTTACATTTTTTCCCGGTAGTTTCTAGAGTGAATTGTGCCAGAAATGCCAATAATGTAATGACAATTACTGGGGAATACAACATTTATAACTTCTGAAATCTTCTCAGATCTGAGCAGGGATTGCTTTGCTATTAGACTGTGACTTCTTTTGGCACTCAGGTATTAACAGGAAGAAGGCACCTACCACTGAGTATGGGACACTTCAAATGAGACAGATGGGGTGCCTGTGTGGCTCAGCCGGCTGAGCGTCCAGCTCTTCATGTTGGCTCAGGTCATGATCTCTCGGTTTGTGAGGCTGAGCCCCACATTGGACTCTGCACTGATAGTGGAGAGCCTGCTGGGGATTCTCTCTCTCTCTGCTCCACTCCCGCTCGTGCACACACACACACTCTCTCTGTCTCTGTCTCTGTCTCTCTCAAAATAGAAAAAATAAATAAAAAAAAAAGAGAGAGACATAGATGTCACCCAGAAAATATGGCCAAGATGATAGGTTAATTAGTATCCCAAATTTATATTCACTTCTAATTTGGCTGGGAGGTACATCTGCATAATAGTTATATCTATAAACCTTTCTGTCCAGTGCTTTACATCATGATGTAGTTGCGGTCATGAATGTTAGCGTGATCATAGAAAGCAATAGGCTTTTAGCTTTACCCTTCTCTTTTGGGGGTTGTTAGAAAGCTGGTTAATTGCAAATTAAAACTTGCCAAACTAAAATGAAGGAGGAAAAAAAAGCACAGTATCTCAACAAGGCCTCTAAAGAATGCAATCCCAGAACCATAGGGAAACGTGAAACTTGACCAATGAGTCTCCAACACATTTTTTATATGGCAAGTATGGTCTCGCTGAGAGAGACTTCTTAGTTTCAAATCCTAGCTCTGCCACTCACTGAATATGGACGTTGGCTAAGTTAGATAAACTTTCTATTCTTCAGTTTTTTCATCAGTTAAATGGAACTGATCACAGAATTAAATGAGATACTTAGTATAGTGTGTTGCACATGGTGTGCATTCAATATTAAGTGATGCAGCAAAACAAAAAGATTCACATTTAAAGTTAATAGCACTTTGAGGAAAAGAATAAATAAGGGCAATTTATATTGTCTTTAAAACCACGGTCCTCATGGTCTAAGGAAGCTTCACTTTCCAGAAGGCAGAATGTAGGAAGAAACAAGGGAGAGTCGAAGGATATTTGTGAGCTGTCTCTACAGGTTTCTAGAAGCTGCCACATGATACATAATTCTGAGATCCAAAAAGCTCTAAAAACCAAAATTCCTTTCATAGTTTTCAACAACAGTTCATTTGAGGACAAAACCTGACCTGGATTGCCATTGAAGAGACTCCATTTTAGAAAGGCTCCATCTCTGCTGTTTTTCTGGTAGGCCCCATTAACTCGTGATCCACATTTTGCCCCTGTATAAGCCAAAGAAGCTATGTTCCCATTTCAGGGAAGAAGCAAGAAAGTTAATCATTGGCTGAGTTTTGTCCTAGGCCCCAAACACCTGATAACACCTACGAAGAGCCAGATCTCAAACGTGTTCCAGGACATGAGCTTCAAACAAACCTCAGCTCATGCTGGCTGAGCTCAGTGCCCCTACCTTCAGTAATTTATGGAAAAGCACCTATTGTTCATCTGACAGTTGCCTCTACCCTGGGTTCCTGGAGGAGAACGTACCCTAGACCCTTTCTTAATATAAACCCGTAGCCCCAAGCACTGACGAGACTCATTCTCTGTTCCTTTCTGAGTCTCCCAGGCACTCTTCTGTCACTTACACTGTTCAAGAAACTCTGCTTTCACTTTCTCTGGTTCTTGTTTGATTTCTATGCTACATAAAGCCAAGGACCCTGTTAGCCGGTCCTATGGGACCCTCCCCTGGGTCTTGGGCTCAGCCAGCCTGCATCGCCATGAGATCATTGTCTTTATCCCATTTAGAGTGAATATTACTATGCTTTGCTGCAGTTGATAGTGAGATGCTGTCCCTGCCTCCAATAGAGATATTCCATAATAATAAGCAGAATATGCATCGTATCACCTTCAAAATCTGAAAAAAAAAAAAAAAAAAAAAAAGAAATCTGAATTCCATACCATATATGACCTCTATTCGGGATAAGGAATTTTGGACCAATACTCTTACATTCTATTGGCCAGAATTTAATCATGGATCATTACCAGCTATGAGGACTATGCAAAGGGCTATGGGAAAGGGCCACATTGGGAAATGCAGTCTTGTTCTGGGCAGCCATGTGCCCAGCAAAAATTCTATTTCTATGGGATAGGGAAGGTTAGATAATGGGGACCAGCCAGGGCCTCTGATCCAATCTCGTTTCTCCCTCGAAGCTTTATCATAAAGCCCCCATACAACTCCTTGGATGGAATCAGAATAGATAGGAATCATCTCTTTGGTCCTCTGTAAGTAGTCTACACTGACTTCAAATGACTTGGTTCTGGCTTTGAAAGACCCAGACATGGCTGGCTACTCTTATTTCTGTAGAATGTGGCAACAATGCCTTCTTAGGCAGATCATGATTGTTCCTCCTATAAAACCACCTCAACTTCAAAGACGTTTCCTAGTCTTCCAGTAAATTCAGGACTAGACCTTTGGTTTCAACTGGCCAAGGTCTCTACAAGTTGAGACCCTCATATGAACTGCCAATGTCTCTCTATCTTTCCTGGCAGAAAAGATGGAATGTCTCTTTTAGAACGTTCAAGAAACTTCCAAAAGGAATATCCAGATTCAAACATTATATGTTTGAATTCATCAAACTCAATCAAATGCAAATTCTACTTCCCTTAAAAAAAAAAAAACTATTCAAATTCAAGAGATTCAGCTCTAGCGTAGAGAAAGCATTGTGTTCTAGGAACCATGGAGAACAAAAGATGAGTGTCTTTGTCTGCTCATTGCAATTGGACACAAAAGGAGGAATTTTTGGTGAACGTTTAAAGAAGGAAAACAATTAAAATTAGATTTTATTTTCATCTCAGAGGGTAAAGAAATTTAGGGTATAGAAAGGGTAAGGGTAAGGGTTAGGGTAAGGGTAAGGGTAAGAAAATGGATGTGGATAGTACCTGGTAATAACCGAAACTTAGTGACTGGCAACATCTAATTTTTCGAATATAAATGAAATGCAAGATGAACAAGAAAGAGAGTCACAGACAATAACAAAACAAGATTCAGCCTCTGGTTTGGGTGCAGTAAGCAGTAAACAGATCAATGTTTACAGTTGTAGGAGAGTTACCTAGCTGGCTTCTGGAATCCTACTTCATTTTATTCATTCCCAGTTGATTTCTGTAAGAATGAGCTTTTGAATGTCCAATAGTTAAATCATCAAATGGCGATGCCAAACTTTATGTATTCCATGGGTTCTTTTTGAACTTTTTAAATGGTGGTTTGTACAAGTGTTCCAAGTAAGTTTAAATAGATAAATATGCTGGAGAGTGTCGGTATTATCCAGCGTAAAAGCTAAGTGTAACGTAAATAGACTGTACTTTGTGCATTTCATACATTTTAATGGCCAGTCACTATTGATTGTTGTGCTTTTTTCTTTTTTTTTGCAAGTAAGGGAAATTTACACATCACATTGTATACTTCTTTGAAATGGAAAGTTATTTTGGTCACACCTTACAAATGATCCATACTGATATTAAGTTTACAGTGTTGGGAGGAGGAGGAGAGAGTGAACTTAATTTGAATTTAGAAAGTCTCTAAATGATAATTGAATCACAAGTCTGGATTATAATTCTAGGAGCAACACTTGACTTGGTCAAAATCACTGTTATGAAGAGATGCAATTTTTACACAGTACTTCACATTGATTAAGTAATGTGTGAAAATGGAAAAAAAAAGTATTTGAATCTTAATCACAGTCATTTGCATGAAATAAAAGTCTGTGTCAGGGGAATGCACATTATAATAACTCCTTGGTGTTTTGGTTGCATCAGTGAGCAAAGAAGTTGTATGCATTTTTTTTCCCTTGCTGATATACAAGAATTCCTTTTATATTTATTGTATCTTTGATTGTACAAAAATTCAGCAATATAGGATTTTGGCTGGTGAGAGACGACAACTGATTAACTACCTCAACAATGGCTGTAATTAAAACAGATGTTTGATAATGCATGCGCCCGAATTAAACTGGGAACATTCAAAGAGAGAAAAGAGAAATAGGAATTTGATATGAACCTCATTCTCAGTCAGGCTCTCCATTAGATGGCAAGGTAATAAATGGGGAATGCATTTCAGAAAATTCTGCCAGTCTCTCTTCCACATATGTCCCCTCTGCTGCTTTGGGCAGTAGAAAACTGGGGTTCTTGCTCATACGCTTTCCCCCCCACCCCGCCCAGCCCTCAATCATACCTGGGACCTGGCTGCAAATCTACGGATCTTATTCTTCTGCACCTATGCATATAAATACGTGCAACTTTACCACCCTGCTGAGAGTCTGCAGAACCCTCACATTCACACTGCCCTCTTTGCCTTCTTCAGACTTCCACATAATGGCAATCACCTTTTAAGACCATGAAATCTCCTACTTGGGTTGATACGCATTTCCTATAATGTTTGTTGAGTTAGTTGTTTTGTTTTGTTTTTTTCTTATTTTGATTATCTCCCTCTAGTCAGAGGCCAACATTATTTGGGAGTAGAAGAGATTTCCGTGTCTAAAGCTTTTCACCTTCCCTGTTTCATGGAGGAAGAAAGAACCCAAAATAAAACAAGAGCTTTGATCCCCAAAGATATGGAAACTCCTAAAAGACAGTAATAACTATTTTCAAAATGTATGATTTTAATTGCTGAACCCAGGTCAGGAGAAGAAAGTTTGCTAGAGAACTCTGCCAGATACGAGCCGTGGTAAAGAATAAAAGTGGATCCGAGATAGGAGAGTGATGGATGTGGTAGTGTAATCAGAACTGAATAATAGTAAAAGCAGTAAAAATAACAACAGAATAATGATAAATACATATATATGCTCACTAACTAAAACCAAGTAAAAAAATACAAAAACGGTAAAAAAAAAAAAAAAGAATACATTTCAGTGATAACAGAATAATCGTGAGCTCAATCTCACCTTTAAGGGAGAAACAAACACTCCGAGCAGAATATGGAGTCCATACAGTTTCAAAATAAATGTGCTGAGACTAGCTCCTGAAATTATTAGAGACTCAAAAAGTTAACCGTCTTCCAAAATGCAAGCTTTCCTTCTCAGCAACAGCACACTTTCAACCTCAGAATCTAGGAGTTTGCTCTGATTCCCTGCACTTTATCTTCTAGTAAGTTGTGGGCACTCCACAACATCTAATGAAAGAAACAACCCCTCCTTGCAATCTCACAAGACCCACTTCTTCCTTTAAAAACACATTTTTAAAAAAGCACTGCTTCCTTTGGATACTCTCTACCACCAGACTAGTCAGGCCCTCGCACTTCCCAAAATAATCTCTCTCTCCTCCTCTTCATCTCCAGAATCCCTCCCTCCTCCAAGGCTTATTCAGTTTCCATCAGAGAAAGTTTCTCTGACGGCTCCAGGCCTGGAGGTTCATTCCCTCTCTGCTCTGCTTAGGCATCAATGGACAATACTCCCTTGTTCAGCACATAATTTTTCTTTATATTATTTTGGTTTCCCCCTCTCTAATTATAAGCTCCCTGAAGACGGGAATGATATCTTACCTTCCCTTCTTTCTTCCCACTTTCTTTCCTCCCTCCCTCCTTCCCTCCCTCCCTTTCTTCCTTCCTTCTTTCCTTCTTGCCTGCCCCCTTCCTTCCTTCCTTCCTTCCTTCCTGCCTTCCTGCCTTCCTACCTTCCTGCCTTCCTGCCTTCCACAAATATGTATTTAGGAGCTACTTTGTGCCAAGCAGAACACTCCCTGGGTTTCTCCTACAGCACCTGGCAGCATGACACCATGCAGTAGAGCAGACGTGAAATACACATGCAGATTGCTTGCAGAAGTTTATCAAGCAGCTCCTATCATTCTAGATGAATCAACTTCACTCATCTGCTCCTTCCTCCCAGCATATATTTAACCCCTCCCTTTGGATGAAAGATCAGACCTTCAGTATCACCACTAAGGCCACTTGGCTCTTTCTGATAAAGGAAGCGGAGAGATTTATGCCACAGCAACAAAAGCCTGTTTATGAGACCTGTTTCTGTCTCCAGTTCCACCCAACTTCACATATGCTATTGCTCAAATTCTTTGACTTCCTTGTGCCATCATGTCCCTTCCATAAAATAAAGATAATAACATATTCCACGCACCCCCAACACTCCCTAGGGTGAGGGTTAATAGGATAATGGCTGTAAAACACTTTAAGCTCATCCAAAGAAAGGTGTCACACTGCATGAAAATGTAAAGAGTTATTATGCAACTAATCAGATTCAAAGTACAGGTTGCAAATGGACCTGTGGAGTGTTGAAATGAAGCCTCAAGGAGAGATGCTAATGCTTAACTTGCCCTGCAGGCCTACGCAGCATTTCCAGAACTTTCTTTTGCATGAATTAACTTCAGAAAATACATTTTAAATCCATTTTTTTTTTTTTTTTTAAGAGAGGGGACTTTGGAGCGCCTGGCTGGCTCAGTCGGTAGAGCATGTTACTCTTGATCTCAGGGTTGTGAATTCGAGCCCCACATTGGGTGTAAATAAATTAATTGATTAAATTTTAATGTTTATTTATATCTGAGAGAGAGAGAGAGCATGCACACACACATGCATGCCAGTGGGGGAGGGGCAGAGGGAGAGGGAGACAGAGGATTCCAAGTGGGCTCTGTGCTGAGAGCAGAGATCCTGACGCGGGGCTCAAACTCACGGACCATGAGATCATGACCTGAGCCTAAGTCAGATGCTTCACCCCTGAGCCATCCCAAATTAATTAAGTTTTTAAAAAGTAAAGGAAGGGGGAATTTATGCCTGCAAAACAAAGACAAACTCAGACAGCAAGTATTCAGATTCCTGCTATTTTTCCCATTTGAGGAGGTGCCATCTTTGAATTTATACACAAACCACAAGAAGGCAAACTCTCCGCATGGATGGCAAGATGAGAAACAATTCCATCCTTTAGTCTGAAAGCTCTGTGAGGGCAGGAACTTATTTCTTGTCCACAATTATATGACAAGAACCTCAAATAACTCCTAGCACATAGCAGAGTGGAGCTTAATAAACATTGTATGTTCTCCTTATTGCATGAATAAGTCTGGATTTCTAGACCTTGAAAGGAGGAAGCTCAAATAACAGGGTACCAGCAGGTCCAACACTTTTATTTGAAGAAGGGGTTGAGAAAGTATATCACCTACTCTGCTGGCTGTGTAACAGCCACATTATGTGGGCATTACCACCAGCTGCTCAAGTCTACAGGGATAGATGGGTCCAGAAGCAAAGATCATTTGAATACCACATTCTCCTGGAATGTGCAACTTGCAATATGTCTGGTATAAATAGGAAACATGCAAGGATCTTGAGCATAGAGTTAATGTATTATTGATCTTCCAACATTATGAGAACCTGGAAGGAAGGTGGTTAGCCTAAATTCATATAGAGTCAGAAGAGCCCCATAGGAGAAAAAGAATAGGAGTGTAGCTAAATTTTCCTCCCCACCAGAGGTCCAAAGATATTATGATACATCTGCTAAGCCAGAGTGTCTGACTAAGGACATGTTGTAAGAACAGAGACTCCTAAGAAGAAACTCGCCACATGGGATAACTTAGCGTGCGCTGCTGGCCAGAGTCAGCCCCAGAATCATCAGAACTGTGCTGGTTTCAGGAACAGTGCACGATGGATGTTAGAAACTCATGCCAGCACAGCACCATACATGGACTTTGGGGGAAAAATTTGATGCTTATGAATTCAAAGAACTGCAACACTAAGCAATGATTTGGAATCTAGGAAGCTGTTCTGTTGAAAGCTTTAATGGAGGGTAAAAAGGAGGAAAGAATATCTTCCCTTTCAAGGCATGAAACTGGTTGGCCTCTATGATTCATGGGGCGGCCCGTGTGGGAGCCAGCAGTTGTGGAAAGAGTAAGTGTGGAGGCAAGCAGGGTCGAAAAGATAATCTCAGCCAGAATTATACACGTGGCAGATGAAGCCCATTTGGAGATTTTTTTTTTATTAAAGGAAGGAAGAAAGGAGAGAGGGAGGGAAGAAAGGAGGGAGGGAGGGAGGGAGACATAAAGAAGAGACATATAAAGACATACAAGAAGAAACACATTTGAAAGAGAAATGAGGGGTGCCTGGGTGGCTCAGTTAGTTAAGTGCCTGACTTCGACTTAGGTCATGATCTCATAGTTTGTGAGTGTGAGCTCCACATGGGCTGGCTGCTGTCAGTGTGGGGCCCACTTTGGATCCTCTGTCCCCCTTTCTCTCTGCTCCTCCCCTGCTCTCTGTCTCTCTCTCAAAAATAAATGAACATTAAAAAAAAAAAGCATTGAGAAGCAGGAGAAAATTTGATAAAATAAATGCTCCATACTTAGATATAATTAAAGACAGCCAGACTCTATGAGAGATGATTATCAAAGATAAAAGGATAAGAAAACATGAAATTTAAAGGAAGCTGGCAAAGATGAAGGAAAAAAATTTCATTGCAGATATAATGAATGAATTTAGAAACACCAAGAAGCAAAACTGGTTGTGCAAAATAATAAGTCTCACCGGTAGACTGGAGAAAAACCATACAGGATGAAAAGGAAAGGAATAAAAATAAAAATTATTACGCAGAAGTTAGTAGATATGGAAGACAGCCAACCTAATTACAAAATATACATAACTATTCTCTCCAAAGTACAAAAAAGAACAGATATTTAAAGATATAATAGAAGAAAAATTTCTGAAATTACAAGAGCTAAATCTTCAGATTAACATAATTAATACACTATAATTAATCCAAGACATTTCCCACTGAAATTACTGCACTTTGTGGATAGAAAAAGAATCTTTCTAACATCTAGGCAGATGAAGTAAATCAAAAGAGGAAAATACCAGACTAGGCTCCAACTGGTCCATGGCAGCATATAAGGCCAGTGGACAGCAATAATTGAACATTTTTGAGAGGAAAGTCATGTGACCTAGTCAAATTATTTTCAACAAGTAAAGATAACAATATTCTCAAATATGAAAAGACTCAAGAGATTCTATCCACGGTTCCCCCCTGAAAAATGTATTTGATAGTATAATCTATTTAATCAAAATATAAGTTGGGAGTGCCTGGGTGGCTCACTCAGTTAAGCGTCTGACTTCGGCTCAGATCATGATCTCACAGCTTCTGGGGCCAAGCCCTGCATTGGCCTCTGTGCTAACAGCTCAGAGCCTGGATCCTGCTTCAGATTTTGTGTCACCCTCTCTCTCTGCCCCTCCCCTGTTCATGCTCTCTCTCTCAAAAATAAATAAACATTAAAAAAAAAATGGTAGCACACCTATATAGCTGCTACAAAGTGGTTAAGAAAGTACTATTCAGGGGTGCCTGGATGGCTCAGTCGGTTAAGCCTGTGACTTCGGCTCAGGTCATGATCTCACGGTTCCTGAGTTCGAGCCCCCGTTGGGCTCTATGCTGACAGCTCAGAGCCTGGAGCCTGCTTTGGATTCTGTGTCCTCCTCTCTCTCCGCCCCACCCCTGCTTGTGCTCTGTCTCTCTCTCTCTCTGTCTTTCAAAATGAATAAACATTAAAACAAAAATTTTTTAAAAAGTACTATTCAAAGGCCAGAACCAGATGGCTTTCCATGCATTGATAGAATATTTGTCATTAAATTGTGTCAATTTAAGGGAAGAATTTTTCCACAAAGCCAACACAACAATGATACCAAAGGATGGCAAAAATGGCAAAGAAAAGATTTACTTATATTTTAAGTTTTATTTATTTTTTTAGTAATCTACACCCAACGTGGGGCTTGAACTCACAACCCCAAGAGCAAAAGTCACTTGCTCAACTGACTGAGCCAGCCAGGCAACCCCTGACTAATCTCATTCATGAATAACATACAAAATGCCAAATAAAATATTAATATATTCTATTATATAAATAGCAGAGTAAAGTAAGAACATACCACAATCAAGTGGGTATAATTTCAGATTTCTAAAGATAGTTCATTAATGCAAACTCTTTTAAAAGACCTTATCGTATAAATAGGTTAGAGAATTAAAACCACATGATTATTTCAATATTGGCTTTCCTTGCCCCCCAAACACTTGACTTTTTTAAAGATCTGAATACTGTAGTAATAGAACAAAACTTATAAGCCATATGTTTAAAAAGATATCTAATACATACCTACGTGTCACAAACTAACAGCCAGCATAACACTTACTGGTGAAACCCTAGAAGTAGTCTCATTAAAGTCAGGAACAAGACAAGGGTACTTGTTATCACCACAATTATTTAATGATTGTTCTTGAAGTGCTTGCCAATGTAATTAGATGAGAGAATGAGATAAGAAGCATAAATATTGGGTAAGGAAGAGGCAGAAGGTATCATTATTTGCAGATTCTAAAGATTATAGTCTTAAAAACCCAAGTGAATCAACTGAAAAACTATTAGAAACAGGAGCGAATTCAGTAGATTATCTGGTTAAAATATAAATCTATAAAAGTAATAACTTTCTTACTTGCCTGCAATAACAAGTTAGAAAGTATAACAGATACGGTACATTCCCATTCACAAAAGAACAAACAACAAGAAATGTGTATGCTTTATATTAAGGAAATTATAAACCTACAGAAGGCCATCGTGAATATGGAAGGACAAACAATATTTTAAAATGCTATTACAGGGGCACCTGGGTGGCTCAGTCGGTTGAGCGGCCGACTTCAGCTCAGGTCATGATCTCGCAGTCCGTGAGTTCGAGCCCCGCATCGGGCTCTGTGCTGACAGCTCAGAGCCTGGAGCCTGCTTCCAATTCTGTGTTTCCCTCTCTCTCTGACCCTCCCCCGTTCATGCTCTGTCTCTCTCTGTCTCAAAAATAAATAAACGTTAAAAAAAAAAATTAAAAAAAAAAATGCTATTACAGACAAGGAACACCTGGCTGGCTCAGTGGGAACAGCGTATGACTCTTGATCTTGGGTCAGTTCAAACCCCACATTGGGTGTAGAGGTTACTTACATAATAAAACTTTTTTAAAAATAAAAATAAAAAATACATTAAAAACAAAATGTTATAACAGAGGCACCTGGGTGGCTCAGTCAGTTAAACATCCAACTCTTGATTTCGGCTCTGGTCATGATCTCACAGTTCTTGAGTTCGAGCCCCATGTTGGGCTCTGAGCTGCCAGTGGGGAGCCTGCTTGGGATTCTCTCCCTCTCTCTCTGCCCCTCCCTTGTTCATGAGCTCTCTCTCGCTTTCTCTCTCTCTCTCAAAAATAAATGAGTAAATATTTTAAAAAATAAAAAATACAACGTTATTATAAACTAGGGCACCTGGGTGGCTCAGTCATTTGAGCATCCAGCTCTTGATTTCGATTCAGGTCATGATCTTGAGTTTCATGAGATCGAGCCCTGCATTGGGCTGTGTGCTAACAGCACGGGGCCTGCTTGAGCTTCTCTCTACTCTCTCCCTCTGCCTTTCTCCCCTGCTCATGCTTCCTCTCTCCCTCATAATAAATACATAAACATTTAAAACCAACAAACAAATAAGGGGGCCTGTGTGGATCAGTTGGTTAAGCGTCTGACTTTGGATGAAGTCATGATCTCACAGTTAGTTCCTGAGTTCAAGCCCTGTGTCAGGCTCTGTGCTGACAACTCAGAGGCTGGAGCCTGAGGATTTTGTGTCTCCCTCTCTCTCTTCCCCTCCCCCACTCACAATCTGTCTGTTTCTCTCTCAAAAATAAATAAATATTAAACATTTTTTTAAACAAACAAAACATTATTACAGACGAAACTATAAATACAATACAAAACAATCAAACTCCTAGCAGGTTTTTTTTTTTTAACTTGATAAAAGTGATTCTAAAATGTATTTGTAGAATTAGCATGTGAGAAAAACTGAAACAGATCTGAAAAAGTAAGAATGATTAGAAAATTAATTTTATTGTATTTTATTTATAACCTATTGTATACTGCATAAATTGATAATACATTAATAATTTTAATTTATTTTTTTAAGTTTATTTATTTATTTTGAGAGAGAGAGCGTGCACTGAGCAGGGAAGGGGCAGAGAGAGAGAGGGAGAGAGAGAGAATCACAAGTAGGCTCTGTGCTGTCAGCACAGAGCCTGCTGTGGGGCTCAAACTCACAAACTGTGAGATCATGACCTGAGTCAAAATCAAGAGTCGGATGCTTAACTGACTGAACCACCCAGGTGCCCCTTTAATTAGGTTTAAAAAAAATTTTTTTTAATGTTTATTAATTTTTGAGGGGGGGGGGACAGGGGAGGAGCAGAGAGATGGGGAGACAGAATCAGAAGCAGGCTCCAGGCTCTGAACTGTCAGCATAGAGCCCCACGGGGGCTCGAACTCACAAGCCACCTGAGCTGACGTTGGACACTTAACCGACTGAGCCACCCAGGCGCCCCACCTTTAATTAGTTTTTAACTAGGAATTAGAAGAGTGTGGTCAGGAATAGGTAGAACAGAAAATCCAGAAATAGATCCAGCCTTATAATACATAAGAAAGGTGATTTTTTCCTGATTGGCAAAAAGATGAATTATTTAATAAATTATATTGAGGCATCTGGCTCAAGCTAAATACCCAGGTGCCATGCTGATTGCTTTCTTTCCCTTACAACGATTCCCTCCATCCATCTATGAGTCCTCCCGGCTTTACCTTCAAACCGCACTGAATCTGGTAACTTCCTTCTGCCTCCGCAGCTACCAGCATCTTCACCTTTTGCTTGGGTTTCTCTAGGGTCCCAGTCTATCTTCTGGTTTCTCTTGCCTTCCAACAATCTTCTCCACACTGCAGTAGAGTGAGCTCTTAAAAATGTAAATCAAGCGATGTCACTCCCTTCCTCAAGACCTCCCAATGGCTTCCCATCAAGGAAAAAAAAAAAATCTCACCTCCATGCAAAAATGTAGACCTCCTCCCGCGTGCCTGGCCTCTGCCCATTCCTTAACTGCCTCTGCTGCTCACTTGCTCCGCTCCAGACACCCCAGCCTTCTAGAACACACTGAACTTTCTCTCACTTTGGATCACTGTGTTCTCTTTTCTCTCTGCCAGAACACTATTCCCCTGGATCTTCAGATGGCTCACCCTTCACATCCTTTGAGTTTTCCTCAAATTGTCTGCTCCACAAAAAAGCCAAGCTCTACCCTCCTGTCTAACACACTCCCTTCCCATAACCCTCTGTTTTATCTCCTTGCCCTTATCAATCTCTGAAACTGTTACTTAAAATAGTCTCGTCAATCATCTGTCTCTCCTACTGGATGATCAGCTCCCTGAGGACAGGGACTTCATCTGGTTTGTTCACCACTGTAACCCCAGTGCCTGGAACATGATAGGTGCTTCATCAGTATTTGTTCATCACTGATGAATTGCAGTAAGAATAGAGAAAAGGGAATGGAATCGAGTCATTTAAGAGGTAGAATTATTAGGACTTTGAGACTTATTCAACGGAGGAATTCAGTGAAGGAAGCCTGAGGGCCTGAGGATTATTCCAAATTTCTGAACCAGAGAACTGAAGAGATATTGCACATTCTTATGCTAAGAAATTGAAGCTGAGAAGCTGGATTCGTGAGGAATAAGTGGGGTTCAGTTTGGGGTCTGAGGTGACTATGACACATTCCTATGGGGATCTCTAGGGGGTAACTGGTCTAAAATAACTTAGGGCTCACATTTTTTAAAAAAACATGTACTGAACTTTTTAAGAGAGAAAAAGGAAGGACAGACTTGCAAAACAAACAGACAAAAAAAAAAAAAAAAAAAAACCAAACTGGGTAAAGATAGCCCCAAGAATGTAATTCTCAAGCTACGTTCCCTATTTTGCCATAGTGGATAATTTTCACCTAGTGTCAAATTTTCTTTTGCCATGGGTGACTGAAATGACTTACCAAATGTAAGGAAGATTTATTCTCTTAACTATAAATAGACTTCACTGTCTTAACGATAGAATTGGAACGCATCTATCCCGATAAAGAGATGAGCCTATGCCAGAGGTTTGAACTCGCAATATAATGATAAAGGATACACTTCAGTTGAGTGTTCAAAGAACATCTGTTGAATAACTAATGAGTGCTAGTTTCTTCTCTTTCAGTGGCAAATATAAGGCACACACTGAGGGTGGATCACCTCTGTAAGTCCTTCCAGTAGTTGTAAACTAGCCATCAGGAGCCCTCCCCTTCGTGGAGCTGACCATCCAGGGGGAGAGACGAGTGAACATATTATTCTATTTTGCCTGTTTACTCATTAGACATATATATTTTTTAAGATTTTATTTTTAAGTAATCTCTACGCCCATTGTGGGGCTTGAACTTACAACCTCGAGAACAAGCGACCCAAGCTCTACCAATGGAGCCAGCCAGGTGCCCCGCCCCATAGATGTATTTTAAATGACTAAATCTTTACCAGTGTGATGACAAGCAGGACGCATGAAGAACAGGCTCTTTATAGTAAAAGAGCCTACCCACTCTTCGTAAATGATGACTGGCTTGGGTAACGTGTGTGTACTCTCCTCTAGGTTTGAAACCAGAAGAGCTGCCCCCTCAGTCCTATATCTGCCTCTCAATGGGAGCCCAGGCATTCCGCCTCAGCTGCTTATCAGACCATCTGTTTCTGTGTTTGCTTTTTGTTTTTTACTTTTATCACAATTTTAATGCCCTGTAGATAATTTTTAAAATACAGAGCAATATTTTTTAAATGTATCTGAACATATCCAGAGATCATCATTTATTAACATTTTGGCAAATCCTCTCCCAGGTAATTATATCCACACATGTAATCCATTTGTTTACAGCAGGATCAAAATTTACATATTGTTTTATTCCCTGACGGTAGAGCACAAACATCTCCCTGTGTCAATAAATATACATTTACAGTATTGTTTAAAATGGCCATAGCATTCAACTGACGGATGTCCCAAAATATATTGAGCCAATCTTCTATTATGGGATATTTAAGTTATTTCATCTGATCAGCTATTAGGTTTGCAGTAGTGTGATGCGCCGTGGTAAATTGCCTTTCACGTTTGAGTTTTGCCCACTTATCCAAATATATTTACAGAAAGAATTCTTAGGTGTGAAAGTGAGGGTTAACGAAGACGCACATTTTAAGGCTTCTGCTTGGTGTGGCCCCAGTGCCATCGGGCTAGCCTCTTGACTGTGCTTTTTAGTTTGGGCTCATCAGGCACATGTGTGGACCCCGCTCTCATTTCTCTGCCAATAGTATAATTCACCTAAAAGCATTAGGTACAGATGCATCTTCAGAGCAACCAATGAATGCCTAGAAGTTAATCAGCAAAGTGTCCTTTTTAAAAATCTTTTATGAAAGGGAGGGATGTCAGTATCAACCTTCCACATTGCTCATTTTTTTTTCCTCTTAGCGACCTGAAGATCACTCTCCTTTCTTCTCCAGTGTCCCATCTCTTGCTGGAAGAACTAAACATCGCATAACCAAAGTCCTACACTTCTCCACCTAACTCTAAGTTCCAGGGCCTGCGTCCTGGTCTAATATTTTCCTTTTTGTACTACCATTGCTACTCCCCATGCTTATGCAGTGAATCCTTATCTGCTTAGCACAGGTTCAGAAATCAGTTATAGGTGGTTCTGCTCAAAGAAAACTGGCCCCCTACACCACAACATCCACAAGAGCAAAAACTTCAGCAAATCTCCAAAAGTCTCTGAAAACCAAAGGTAATGGTTAAGGTAGAAGGATCTCAAAGGGTGACAGCTCGTAAGACAAAACTATAAGACCTCTTTCCCACACCTTGCAGTTTTAAAAATATACTATCTCCAAAGTGCCTATATCATTCATGATTGTTCTATCAATAATGATGATGATGATAAGAGCTTATATTTATTGAGTGCCCTCTGAGTTAGACATTATTCTAAACATTTTAAAAACTTTTATTTATTTTTTTTTTAATTTTTTTTAACGTTTTATTTATTTCTGAGACAGAGAGAGACAGAGCATGAACGGGGGAGGGGCAGAGAGAGAGGGAGACACAGAATCGGAAGCAGGCTCCAGGCTCTGAGCCATCAGCCCAGAGCCCGACTCGGGGCTCGAACTCACAGACCGCGAGATCGTGACCTGAGCTGAAGTTGGCCGCTTAACCGACTGAGCCACCCAGGCGCCCCATAACATTTTAAAAACTTTTAAACTTCACCAAAAAAAGAAAGAAAGAAAGAAAGAAAGAAAGAAAGAAAGAAAGAAAGAAAAAGAAAGAAATCCTACTCCTATTATCCCTGGTAGGAAACAAGTCACGGAGAGTTTAAATAATTTGCCCTAGAAACCACAGCTAGTAAGTAACAGAGCTGGGCTGAAAGGAAGGTCCCAATACAGCCATTGCAGCCCCTTGCCAAAAATAAAAATAAAAAGGTTATGAAGTCTCAAAGTTCATATTTGTATGATTTGGGTGAAGTATTTAGAAAGGAGGCAAGATGAATATTTTAGCTATTTGAAGTAATTAAATATTTTTTTTCATGTATCCAAAAGTATTTAAGGGCCACATATTAAGCTGGAGCTCTCATGCCTACCACTACAAACAGGAACTCATTTAATTCATTCAACAGACATCTATAGGGCAGTTTCTATTTCTATCTTCCCTGTGCTCTGCTGGGCTCAGGGGATACATCAGTGACATCCCTTGAGGAGGTTACAAAGAAGTCCAAGGACAAGTAAATATTGCAGGTTGTGTAGTGCTCCCACAGGGGAACAGTTTATAATTCCACATTAAGAAATGGGATTATTGAGTGGATTATAATAACTATCATGGCGGGGGGGGGGGGAAATGAGTGCTATTATCCAAAGAAGACTGAGTTGACTTCCATAGACTTCTATGTAAATGGTTCATACCAGGTCAGATTTGGGCTCTAACCTGGAGCTCTTGATAAGTATCCTATTCTTCAAGGGAGAGCCATATTTTAGGAGCTGACAGAACATCTGAGAACAATCTCGGATCTGGAAAGGCACATTTTAAATCAAGTTTTAGGAAGGCTGGTCTGGAAGGGTGCAGAATGGACTCAGTGGAAGCCTAGGGGTGGAGGGGGTCTATGGTGACAGGCCAGACATGAGCCTAAGACAGGGAATGTGGCAGCGTGAAGGGAAAAGAAGGGAGAGAGAAAGAACACTGAGGAGGGAAACATAACAATTCTTGGAGAAATGCAGAAGTAAAGCAGAGGCTTTGGACTCAACCAGAATTGGATGTGCCACTTACTAGTTCTTACCTTGGGCAAGTCCCTCTGCTTTTCATCTAGAAAATGGGTACAATATTATCAACACCACAGGTATTCTTTTCATAAAGATTCAATGAGGCAATAGTAGTTATGATTACTATTGATGACTGTCTTCAAACTTCCTCCACTGCCCTCTATTTCCTTAGTCCATCTCTTGTCAGAGTTCAAGGTGCCATTGGAAAAGAACCATAAATAAGGACATCTATAAGGATTAAGGAAGGGGTGCCTGGGTGGCTCAGTAAGTTAAGCAGCTGACTCTTGATCTCAACTCAGGCCTTGATCTCAGGGTCGTGAGTTCAGGTCCCATATTGGGCTCCACACTGGGCGTGAAGCCTACTTAATTTTTTTACATGTTTTTTTTAAATTTATTTTTGAGAAACAGAAAGAGCACAAGGGTAGGAGGGACAGAGAGAAGGAGACAGGGCATCTGAAGGAGGCTCTGCACTGACAGCAGTGAGCCAGATGTGGGGCTCAAACTCACGAACCCCGAGATCATGATCTGAGCTGAGGTTGGATGCTCAACCAACTGAGCCACCCAGGGTTCCCATGCAGCCTACGTTAACATTTTTTTTAATTAAAAAACATTTTTTAAAATTTTTTTAAATGTTTTATTTATTTTTGAGACAGAGAGAGACAGAGCATGAACAGGGGAGGGGCAGAGAGAGAGGGAGACACAGAATCCGAAGCAGGCTCCAGGCTCTGAGCTGTCAGCACAGAGCCAGATGCGGGGCTCAAACTCACGAACCGTGAGATCATGACCTGAGCCGAAGTCGGACGCTTAACCGACTGAGCCACCCAGGCGCCCCTAAAAAATTTTTTAATTAAACATTTTTAAAATTTTTTTTAAAAAAGGGTGGTCTCTGATTTCCCATGAATTGGGTTTGATGAGAACCCCAAAAATATCACTTCTTCTCACTAATTCTGAACCAACTAGAAATCGATAAAATAGTAAAGCAAATAAAGACCAAAATGTCACCTTCATCACTGGCAAAGCTGATATTGGAGAATGTGGCTTTTACGTGCAGACGATACTTTCTAATACTGAACACAACGACAAACAGGCCTCTGTCCTACTGCCCCAAAGGCAGAGGCCGCACGGGAGGCCATGGGACGGGCCTCTGGTACTTACGCTGCAGACAGAAGGATGGAAGGGCTCTGTGTTGGGCGGCTGGCTCCTGAGAAAAAAAGGCCTGGGTTTCACAGATTTACTATAACTAGCTATCGCTCTGGTTCCACGAGTGAGGGCACAGGAGACCGGGGTGTTATATCAGGGCAGTGCGTTCTGAGTAGAAGGAAACAGCAGCTTTACTTTAGGAAACAGTGACCCCTACTCAGCACCCACTTCCCTCCGGCTCTCCATCACTTCCTTATACCTTACTGCTCCCCTTCTCCCTGGGCTCCCAGTGCCTTACTCACAGGGAGGCACAGCTACCTCCTTTCCCAGGGGGTTGGACCCTGAACAGGAATTCAAAAAACTTCAATGAGAGGAAGAAATGTCCTGTGGTAGAATTCGGAGTGGTAATTTGTGCGGTCAGTCAATGAATCCTTTGTAGGGCTCCTGAAAAAAATACTACTTTAGGTAGCAATCTACTGGCCAGTACTCCCAAGATATTTCACTTTGTCTACCCAGAGCCTGGTATGGAGTATTTGTCTTCCCTAAAGGTACTTTTCTTTTCCTTTTTTTTTTTAATTAAAAAAAACACTTTTTTTATATTTAGAGAGAGAGAGAGAGGGAGCGCATGTGTGCATGAGTGGGGAAGAGGGGCAAAGAGAGAGAAAGAGAATCCCAAGCAGGCTCCACGCTTAGTGAGGAGATTAATGCAGGGCTCGATCCCATGACCATGAGATCATGACCTGAGATGAAATCAAGAGTCAGACCTTCAACTGACTGAGCCACCCAGGCACCCCTAAAGTACTTTCCTGGCTCATACGCAAAGCTCTTACTTTGGGGGAGATACAGGAGTCTACTGGGGCTAGTTCTTACAGAAGCATAAATTTTGCACAATGAAAATACAGCTAGACAACTTAAAAAGAAAAATGAGACACCTGGCTTGATTGAGTGCCTCAGTTTACAATATGACCCAATGCCAACCTGGTTTTTTTTTTTTTTTTTGTTTTGTTTTTTGGGTTTTTTTTTCATAATTCTCCTCAGGCAGCTATCATGCAGCGGGAAAGCCCTGGCCATAGAGCAGGAAGTCCAGCTCTGCCACTTTCTGGCTGTGGAAACATTGATAACTTCCTGAGTCTCCATTTCCACCTTCGAAAAATGGGTGAACAGAGAAACTGTCATATACTCACCCAATAGAATATGATTCCGTGACAAAAATAAATAAGCTCTCAAGCCTTGGAAAGACATGGAGGAATCTGAGACCCAGATTGCCAAGTGAAAGAAGCCACTCTGCCAAGGCGACACATGATACGATTCCAACCGTATGACGTTCTGGAAAAGGCAAAACTACAGACAGAGTACATAAATCAACTGACAGAGGGAAGGGCAGTGAACTATTCTGTATGATGCTGCAATAGGAGATACAGGACGTTATGCATTGGTCAAGAGCTGTGGAACTGGTCAACGCAAAGACTGAACCCTAATGTAAACTATGGGCTTTAGTTAGCAATAATATATCAGTATTGGTTCATTAGTTTTAACAAGTGTACCGCACTAATGCAGGATGTTAACAATAAGGGAAACCGGCAATCGGGATGTGGGAAGTCCACATTTTCCACACAATTTTCCTGTAAAGCCCAAACTTCTCTAAAAAACAAAGTCTGTTAAATTTTTTAAATAGATTTGAACACCTACCTGCCAGTGTCATCAAGAGGACCAAAGAAAGTGTTGTGCATGAGTATGCCTGGCACCTAGAATGTACCCCCTAGCATTCTGCCTGTCAAGTGCCCTTGGTTCCTGCGGGCCCCCTTTCTTTTTCCTAGTCACTGAAGGGGGTTTACTTCCCTGATAGTGATCACACCTAGAACTCTTCACTTTCAATATATGCACATCACAATCACCTATACGTCTCCATACAAAACCAACCATGCATCTAGCTGAGTTTCAAAATGCGTATGTTCTAGTTGTTTCCCACTACCTACCAAGGGACTGGGTGATGGTGGGCAAGTTGTCTGACCTTTCTCTGCCTCTGTTTTCTCATCTGTTAATCAGAGGTGATAAAAAAATAATACCTCCTTCATGTGTGTTGGGTTTTTTTTGAGACAATTAAATGAGATGACCTATATAAAGCACGTAGAACAGTGACCAACAGCACTCAGTAAAAAAGTAATTTTCCTAAATGAACATTCACATATTGAAGTTTTTTTCGAGGTCCATTGGTTTTCTCCATATGGCTTTGCCCACAGTCACTCCTGTGCCACTCCATCCACATTCTGGGTAAACTCTAGAATTTTATCAAGCAGACACTGAAGAAGAAGTCCATGTGTGAGTTCTTCTGCCTGAGTCCATCAGATCCACATTAGATGGGCCCAATAACCAGATCCACTTTTAGGATAATATCTGGATCCTCGCCATCCCTTAAACAGTTCTGCATTTTCAGCATCTTATTAGGTAATGCGACACACTTCTGCATTTTGGAAGTGTGCGGTTTTCTCTTTTTCAGGAAGGAAATAAAGATCTTTCAGACGAAGAGCCCGAGTTCTTTTGAATTGAATGGAACTACCATCCTCAAGAAGGGAGCTACACGAAAAGATGTATGCTTGTTATGTTTACATTCAGCACGTCTAGATCATCTGGGACTTAGACCCACAATGTTGGTGATAGAGAGAGCCAGATATTCAGTCACATCAAAGCAATTTGCTAATTGCAGATGCTTCCTTTCTGTTTAATGTTTCATGTGCAAGATTAGGTGGTTGATTTAACTGGTTCATAGTGCCTGTTTTATCTCATTAGCTATCTTTAAAGGAAATCAAATCATGTTAAATATAGACAGAGGACATTAATTATCTGGCAAATGTAATAGTATAACCTGTATATGAACGTGAGTGTGAGAGAGATCATTTAAATCACTGTTAATGTCCTAGCATTTTAAGTAAATGAGAACTCGTATATATGTGCATGTTAATCTATAGGAGTATCCCATATATGAATTATATGTCTGGGCATCTTAATGATAACATGCACGCAACATAATAATTATCTGCGCTTTATTATAGCACAGATAATCACTTAAACGTTAAACTAGGAGTTCTAGAAATCCAGGTCATTCCCGTTTTCCTCATCTCTTTTATCTTCAATACATTTTCAATCTTAACTCTAGCAAAATGTGAAGATAGCTTTAACATAGCTCTTAACTGTCATTTGCTCCAACTATGTTCCTGGTCCAAGCTCTATTTTCATGGACTCTAACTAACCTTTAATTCAGTATGTATATGCAATTTAAACATCTAATCCTGAGACAAAGTAGCGTTATCATATTTGAGAGGAAAAAAAAAATTAGCCATCCAGCTTCCAGAGGAAAAAGAATGCCACAAAATCCATACTTTAGAAATTCTTCCGGTGATGTTGACAGTGGTGAAGGCTGTGCATGTGTGAAGGCAGGGGGTGTTTAAGAACTGTCTGTACTTTCTGCTTAATTTTGCCCTGAGCCTAAAACTGTTGTTCAAAAATTAAGTCTATTTAAAGGGGGAAGAAAAAGAAAACTTCCCTGTAACATTAGCATAAAACAGATGCGTTCCGTGTACTAGACCAGGGCCTTGCACGTTTCTCCCGCAATAAGGACCAATGTTTATAGTGTTTGTACCACTGCACCACCACCATACAGATGTCACAGGAGCCAGTAACGACTCCTTAGGGGAAGTTCATCATGGTACTGAGCTTTGAATTCACAGAGCTTCACCAAGCACATCAGCCAGAGGATTATCAAGAAAGGAATTCTTCATGTAAATGCTCCCCACTATTCTTCACATCATATTGATCCTGATTTTTTTTTTTTTTTTTTAGTCTCTGAAAACAAATGAGGACAAATGCAGAGAAGAGCACGATGAGACTTCTTTCTTCTTCTATGTCTTCCACTCCTACCACCAAAGAAGTGAGTTCTTTCTACGAACTCTTGGGACCTGGTGCTCTCACCCAGGCCTTGTAAGTGGATGCAAAGGGATCATTCATGCTTCCCAGCCTTTATCTTAGCAATGGGCTCAGCACTATATGGGCATTAGTGATGCCCAATCCAATGGGATAGACCTTGTCTACTTTGATACATGCTCTTGCCACAAGGATTAAAGCAGATGGTGCAGATATTGATATTTTAAATCAGTTCCTTTTTAAGTAAGAACGACTAAGCATTCGAAGTACTTATATCTTACAACAAATTTTTTCACGCAACTAATCATAGTTCCCTTCCAGAGTTCAACGTATCCTCGGAAGCCACTCTTTGATGAGACCAGATCTTTAGATGCGGATCCTTAGACAGTATGAAGTGGTGTAAGGTAGGCGATGCACCAACCCATTTAATTACAGAACATATTGAAGTAAAAATGATAATAACTACTAATCTTTTTTTTTTTCAATCCGAAAAAATCTACTGCCCAGTGTACAAAGGTAATGGCTAAACTATAAAGGTGGCTTTCTTCACAGTGTCACTTTCCACTCAAGGGACAGGGCATTAGTTCCCAGGAACATCCTCCAAGCACTCACAGCATCGGGCCCCATATAATGTAGACATTCTGGCTGCACCATACCTGGCAGGGCAGATTTTGAAGATCCTAGCCTCTTTTAAGAGGAAAATAATTTCTTAAATGCACTGTCACTACCTAAGTCTCCCAGCCATTTCCTGCACCGCAATTTTTCTCATGTTGCTTCCTTTGTGTTCCATTCAAGGTTTTCCTGCACTGAGACAATCTTTTCCATTTTTTTTCTTCTTCTGCCTGCATCAAAGTTAGGACTTTGTTAGGGATGCTTTGCTATCGGCATCTGTTACCTCTTTTTCTTAGGGGCTAAGGAGGAGGCTGCTGTGTGGCTGAAAAAGACTCTCATTCAGTTTGGAATTGCCTCCCTTTGCTTTCCTGTCACACTGTCAAGCTCAATCAGAACGCAATGAAAGTGATACAGAGGCAAGGCTTTGCTGGCGAGACTTAGAACAAAGACAGCTCCATAGCCTAGTACAGATTTCACATCCAATTTAACTCTTTGGAAAAGGATTTCAGGAAATACATAGTCAAGAGTTGAAAAAATGGAGTTGGGTCTACTATAAAGGCTAAAAGTATTATCCTGGCTTAGATAAGCTACAAAGATAGGTTGATACTATTTTCTAGCATAAACCACATTAGCCGGCATTACACATTGAGCTTTCTTTACTCGTTAAGTTGCAAGGAGATTTGAGAGGAATTTAGCAGCTACATAAAATGACTCTTTCATGATGCTAGCTTTACCAGTCATTTTAGTTGTACGAGGTGCATGAATAGCAAGGACCTAAATCATGTTGTTTAACAAATCTGGTATTAGAGGGTTAGTCTCAGTTTACTTATTAAGAATTTAGTTGAGTAAAGGATTTTAGGACTCAGTTCTTTGTGTAGATGACAATGAACAGGCCAATAGTTGTATTTTTGGGGGGAAACATACGTCAGTGACACATGTTTGGAACTGTGCTTTTAGGCCCATAACTAATGTTTTGCATTGAATATATTTTTCCACGGGCAACTAACTGTACAGAAGAAAATTCATTGAGAAGGACATAGGTCGATGGTGACTTCAGTGGCCTCTATCATGACTTCCTTTCTGAAGCCTTGTTTCCACGTGTTCTTTATCTTACAAGAGACTTGGTTTATTTCTCTACATTTTTCAAATTTAGGTCCTGACAAGAAAGAAGTTATTAGATTAGTGATTTGATTTTAAAGAATGATGGCCTACAATTTCTCTTGATGGATTAGGAGCATACTGAAAACGGGTTCGCACAACACACACCAATGGCGTATCTTAGACATTCTACAGAGCGGCAGTAACACTAACGCAGTGGTGAGGAGAACTTCCTACGGTTTAAATTCACTATTTTTAAAACTATTCTTTAAAAACCGCCACGATCACAGATACTGTCAAAATACCGATGTTTGTTGTTTAGGCAACGGCAGGTTTTTGTGGGTTTTTTTTTCATGTTTATGCACTTTATCTCATTGAAAGTAGAAAACATTTAAATAACTTTATATTTATAAATATTTATACATATACACATGCATATACACGCATAGAGACAGAAAGATTGAAATTAGTTTAGGGACACAATTGCATTTAAGAGGAACACATTTCAAATGACTGGTACCAAAGATATCTCTTTGGAAAATTTTCCACGAACACGAGATGATTAGAAGCAAGCATATGATAGACACCAACATTTCATCTCTGCATGCAATTATGATACAAATTAGAAATGCTATTATGTCGGTGCTCCATAATTAAGTAAGCAATTAAAAACAAAACTAGTTCATTAACAAATTGTCATAGCTAGGCCGACAAGTGCCCAATGAGGTCACGGTCATGGCAAATGCAGAAGATGATGACTAAGAGAGTTTTCCCGAGAGCAAAACTCCCAACCAACAGCAATCGTTCCGTTTCTAATTCATGTGTTATGTAAAAAGCAATTTGGGATGGAAAAACTGAAATAAATGTTGCAGGCGAGTGTAGGGAGGAGGAGGGCTCTCTGTGGTAAGTTACGTATGCCATTTTGTTAAGAGTATGGTTGGCTGCTAAAAGGAAATGTTAGTTTTATTCAAAACATGAAAATAAAATCTCCTTTGATACTTGATATAGCCGTGGTAATTTTCTCATAAGTCTTTGGCCAGTTGGCTCATTCATTCTCTTTGCCTTTGGGGAATCTATGCTTCAATCTTAATGACGATGGTGACTCGAAATTAGCAGTTACTGGTGGAAGCTGCGAGATCCAAATATTTGTGTAGATTTTTCTTTTAATGGCCATCAGTTCATAAGTATTTTCATTAAAAAAAAATGTTTCCCATTATTTCCAGTGAAACCAGATAGCGTCACAGGAAAAAATTATATCAACAATGAACACATTTGATAAATAAGAATGAAAAAAAAAAAGTAAAATGGTTAATCCCTGTACTAATTATTTGTCCCATTTTTGTTAATACAAATTAAATGTTTCACTTGGTTAATGACAAGTTTGATCAAACAGTTCATAAACTGATGGATTGACTTTGAAATGAATTCAGGGGAAAAAAAATGACACGATGTGGAGCTGGCAAAGGGCCGCCTCTAGCGGGAACAGATGCCCAACAAATTTGGCGAGTAGTTTTGTTCTCTTCTATCTGTTGCAGTTCACAATCCTAATGAATGTTATGTTTAAATAACATGAATAAAGATAAAGTGAAAATGAATTCAACTCCAGTTTGAGCAGCAGAATAAAAATGAGCAAACTGTATTATCTTCTGCCACCTAATCTGGGTTGAATTTCCTCTGTATCTTTTTTGTTTGTTGAAGAATCCTTTTCTTGAGTCTCCTTGGCCATTGACAAGGTCTTTTGAGATGAATATGAAAAGATAGATTTAAAGGTTAAGGCCAGGGTCAGATGGTTGCAGATGTTTTGTGAGAGATTGTTCGGTGCAGTTTGTGGTACTTCTCCTGACTAAGGTATTTCAAACAGGCAGACTCATGGCCAGCAACTGTCAATGAATGTTGTTTGTCTCACAATTGATCCATGCAAACACAAACACAGAGTAGAAGGACTGTTTGTTTTTTCTTAGGCGGACAATTTTCCCCCAGCCCAAAGACTTTGTCGAACGCCAGAGAAGAAGATGCCGTTTTCATTTCTAGAAAGTAGGATATTTTAACTTTGACTCTTCAGATGATCATCTGAGACCATTTTTCAGGGGACAAATTGTGGCACCATGTGACAAAAATTTTTTAACTGTAAAAGGTTTGCAAAATCTTAGAAGTGTTAGGGAAAAGAAGTAGAGCTTGGACCTAAGGAAAAAAAAAAGATAAATGAACTAGTGTCTTATCTCTTGATTTCAAATTTGAATTAACAGACAATGTAAAAATACTGGTTGCCATTGGGATATTTCATTATTTGGTAGATTTAGATCAGACACCGTCTGCCCATAAAGAAGGTTAGAAAATAGATGTGTGTGTGTGTGTGTGTGTGTGTGTGTGTGTGTAATACATTGTACATAGTACATCGTACACACATATCCTTCTAACAGTTAAATAATATTAGATGAGCAATATTTCCTCTAACAATGTCTTAGGGGTTTTCATTGCAATAATTTTTATTTATTATCTCCACAAGTCTACAGATGTGATTACAACATCTCCATGAGCCATTGCCCATCCTCTTTCTTGAGTGTTTTAACTTTAGGAATGAGCACTGAGATTCTAGAATTAGTTGGCTAAGGCCAATGAGATGGTTCCTCTCTACAATGTGCAATTCGGAACCCACAAGATTGGAATTGTCTCTTTCCTAGAGCTTGTAAAGAAGTCTTTAAATTAAAGTATGTTTTGTAAAATTCTATGTAAAAATATCCAGAATCTTGAAAGATACAAAGACTGGGAATTTTTCGGTCAATACACTGATAGGAAGCTTTTATGGCTCCTACTTTCCTATCATCTATTCAACATCAGTCACTCTTTACATTTACCATTCTTCTGAATTTTATCCTGCATAATGCTTCTAGAAAGATTGTGTTTATTTTTCTGACATGATTCTTTGTGAAATAGGTGCTTGATAAGGATTATTTTGGAAAGACCAAAAGCCCCTTAAGTGATTATCCTCTCAAACTTCTTGTAAAGAAGGACAGATAGTGATCCTTGTCATCATTGAAGGCAAATCTAGAATTTTCCAATGTTTTCAATACTTTCATGCCACACAATACAATCAGAGTTACTTTAGCTAATGCGAAAAATTAAATTTTTTTTTCTTCCTAAGGCCTAGTGCCTCTTTTGAACATTTAGTCATATCGCAAAACACATATTGCATTTTCTGGTCACTCTTATATATTTAAATCACTTGAGAATACTATAGGTTTATAAAAATTATAAACAAAATCATTCTTATGATTATCCTTATAATAATGAAGGTATTTGGTAGTATGAATGGAAATTTAATTTTCAAACCTACTTCATGTTATCAACACATGCATAAAAGGTATGATGAATCACTCTTAACAGAAATTCATCAATTTGAATTTCACTATTTCAGATGGTAGAGTGAAATGATTAATTTTTTTAGCACAATGTTCTTCATTTTACAACCTCATCCAACTAAATCATTTCACTCTAGGACACTAGGTGTTTATAATTGCGATTTTGATAGAAAGAGGGTTATCCCTACCACTTTCCTGTATGAGTGGAATGATATTTGAAATATATATTTCACTTTTTTTGGCTATTCTGAAGGCAAAAGAAAAAAAATATTCAAGGAACCAAAAAAGAAAAATCTCACAATGAAAACAAAGAACCCTATATAACAGTTACGGTTTTTGCAAGTGCTAGTTAAAAAGCCTTATTTGAAGCGACTTTGAAATATTTTTGTGATAAACAGGAATCAATATAATGTATTCATATCACAATTTCCCAAAGCATGTTTACTAGTTCTTTTCTCATTCACACCCTGCCATCATTCTGGTTTTATATATGTTCATTTAAAAAGATCTGCCAAACATAAATAAGAACAATTACAGAATTACAGAGCAGGATTACTTCTGAAGGGAAAAAAAAAAAAAAGATCATCGGTTGTATTCTCTTCCGCTATCCTATTTGACTTCATCATTAAGAAAAGTATTCAGGATGTCTAGTGGGTGAGGAGAGCAGAAGTGTGTTTTCATTTTGATATGATAGCTGCATTCAAGTTATTCTCCTCTTTACAATAGATTTTACCTAGCTTTATCTTCATAGGAAGCTGCTTTCAGTTGAAAAGCAGAAGTGAATAGAAGTGTCATGACATGGGATTAACAGTACAACTGGCTAGTAAATCAAATGTTTGAGGTGAAGAAAGTGGAATGTGACATGCATCAGCAGGATGGACGGGCAGGATTTTACGGAGACAAGTGAAAAGAAAAATTGTCATCATTGGTCGATGTGCCTGATATCTGCACAATTTTGAAAGCACGTGGTCCATTTAACCAGTCAGTCACTGTAATGAATCTGAGTGCATTAAGACATACCCTGCAACGTTAGTTCCTACTGAGTAGTGAAAACCACAGGAAAAAGTAGCCCAAGTTCTGTTTCCAACAAAGAAAAAAAGGGAAAAAAAAAAATTGTGCCCGAGGCTGAAAAACTGGTCAGTGTGGTTCACTCTTGAGATGCCACTATGGAACATCCACATTATTCACACACACAAAAATGACCTTATTGAAGAAAACTCTCACGTTGCCGCTCACACAGATTTTATACAGTACTCATAGTTAAGATTTTAAAATTTTGAGAGCGTTTGCCCAGTGTTTTAAACAGATATAGTAAGCAATCTATTGGTAGCACTTAAAAAGGCATGTTTAATAAGCACATCCATGGATTTCTTTTCTCCTTCTGGTAAGTATCCACACAAATATGTAAAAACTTAAATTGAAATGGGTAATGCTTAAAGATTTATCTGAGTAGCTTGGGAGATTATCTAAAAGGTTAATTTAAAGGCTTAATAAGAGATACTCCCTGTCATCATCAGTATCTTCACATGGAAGATTTTTTAAAATTCCACACAGTTTGGTCTTCATTCCATAACTCTGTATTTTCCAGTCTCTCTTTTTTTTTCCGAGCAAGTTTCCCTAAGAATAGGGTTAAAACTGTTACATGCCTAATATTTACTTAAAACTTTGTCAAAAAAAGAAGAATTCACACACACAGAAAAGCTCATTAAATATTCACACTTTAATATATGTTCCTCAGAAACAAATGTACAGTTAGATAACACATAAAGAATTATGAATGACTAATTATATTTTGCATATTTACAGCAAAGACAATTAGCAAATAGCTTTTATATGCAAAATAAATGAAAAAGTAATTAAGATGCACTAACCAGAGCAGCAATATCAAGTCTGTTGTCTTGTGATTCATTCCTAACAAACATAATAATTATGCATTCATTGTCATATAATTAAAACAGCTCTGTCCTTTAGAAAAATGGTTATTTACTGTATAATAACCTGAAGAGTGGCAGAAGTTCCTCATAATGGTGAGCAGGATAATTAAATATTTCTTCTTAAGAAATGCTCACCCAGTTTAGTTTATTATCATAAACAGCTGTTCCTCAGGAATGCCAAGGGTTCTTCTCTCTCCGGTCTGGGAAAGTTATTTTCTGTTTTGTTTGTAAGCTCTCGTTCTTTGCCTGACTATTGAATTGAGCAGGGATGCTCCTGAGCCACTCTTCCCCTTTCTGAAACTAGTGCTTCTAGAGGCTGTCCCAAGTCCCAGAGGACCTTGGGAAACAACGTCAAGACCTACCCGTTTCTGCTTCTCTGTCAGAATATATTCTCCTTCTGAAGCTATTCTGGGACTTACTTTTGAATCATTAACATGGACCTAAATGTCAGCACGAGCCTTGAGGCAATGTATTGGTTAATTAATTAATTAATAACATTCAGCATCTATCATGTTAGATAAGCCACCTGCATTTTAGAAATACCGCAACAAATTTCAAAATGGTTCACGTATTTGGTACTTAGTCTCATTTAAGTGATATAGACTATCCTCTGTGTTCCCCACAAATCGGCTGTGGGAGCCATTTTGTTTTACCAATGTCGAGAAGAGGTATATATTTATGACCTCCAGTTAATTTTTACTGACTGATATAAGCAATCAGAAATTATTTAAGCAGGAGATATAAATTATTTTGTGTCTACTTGGTGTGTTATCTTCATATATTGATACTATTATGTTGTCATGTACATATAGTCAACAACATTTACTTCTTTTATGGAATGAAATCATGTGTCCAATGGGGGTGGTGAGTGCAGGTGTAATTAGGGAAAGCAGTGTTTGTTTATTCTAAGTTACTGATTTTCTAAAAAAAGAATAGCAACTTTAAAAATGATTTGTAACATCTTAGGTATTAGAGAAAGAGAAACCTTAACTAGGAAAATATGTGTTGAATTTTTCATTAAAATTTTCCTTATTATTTAAAATGTCCTTTTCATTATACTTATTCATGATTTTTTTTAACAGTATTAAATATAAACATCAACCTCAGAGAATAAGAAAATAAGTGGTTTGGGTTAGGTTTTGTAGTTTCACTTTATTAAATATTTGCAACTAATTATTTCAGCACTTACTAAAATATAATTTCTTTCTTAAGTTCAAGAAACCAATAGCAAACAGCTAAGCAAAAAATGTTGTTTAATTTAAGGAGCCACGGCCTTATTTGGAGCCGTTTATCCTGAACTATTTATATATTTTCTAAATATTCCACACTATAAGCTCCTTTTGGCATGTAATGAAATGGATACGGACCAAGGAGAACCTAGAGAGATAATATATGCTCCTTGTCCCTGTGCTACATTTAGGAGAATTTAACCATAGCTTAGAATGCTAAAAAGGGATAATTGCCCCGAAGTGAAACTGGTTAAGTATATTATTAGAGCTCCTGTATGCTACGCACAGAATTTGGGAATAAAAAGAAAACAGAACTTGAAGCCACACCAGGGCATTCTGATAGCTCATTTTTCAGTAAAAGGCAGAAGAGAAAAACAACGTAATCACATCTTCAACTCTAATGCCAAACCAGTGCAGGATTACCCATTACCAGCATACCAGAGGCATCAGGGGAAAGAAGTAATAAAAAATATTTTAAATTTTATAATTGATTTTGTAAAGAATTCCAATAATCTCAACATAATTCTAAGTAGTCATCATAAAAAAGAAAAACCCTATCTTTGTTCCTCCTTACATCTGTTGGTAATTTGGTATTGTTTTAAATTTTAGTTACTTGGACTACAGAAGGGGCAAAGAATACAGGAGTTCCGTTGTTGGTTTTAATCCTTAGTGCTTATTAAAAACGTTCGTGTAACCGTCCGTACATAGGTATTTACCTGATTTATATTCCTAATTTCATCTTGCAGGTTTAAAGAATATGGGGTTTATTCACCATTATAGTGGCAGTATCAGTTTATGTATCTGCTATTACAGATAGTAAAAATGATCAAACATTACATTCTTAGAAATGAGCCTATTTCTTTTTCAAGGAACAAAGGTCCCAAGAGTGGAAGATAAGAACCAAAAAATGAATGCATGCACCTGTTTATGTGCCTCTTTCTCATCTTCCTTCTCAGAGCACACATTTCTCAGCAAAATGGGAAATAGGAAGCCCAAGCCCCAACTTCCAGACCACATGATGAAAATTATAATAACTCAAAATTTACAATTCATCTTGAAATTGCCTGTACCTTTCAATGTGGAGTCTCATCACTTACCTTGAGCTAACTGTTTTATGTGTTTCTATTATGCCCCGCCCCTCTCAGACTACGGAATGGAAGATCCTGGGAGATAGGGACAGTGGTTCTTTTTTTTTGAGTAAGTGTTCTGCATGGCACATGTAATGAGGTAGTTGCTTGAGAGATACTGCTGAATGAATACTTCCATCATATATTCAACAGACACACACCAAAGGGTCTTTGCCCCTTTTCAAAACAGTGCTAAGGGGGAACTCTGTTTCTGCCTCCAAATTATTTATCCCCAACCCACTCCTTGCTTCCTCTGATTACATATAGACTCAGGCTCCACAGACTTCCAAAAGTACACATAACCCAAGCTATATCTGTTGTCATGTATATGATATATATGCAGTAGGACCTCAGTCAGTAGTCACTGAGTAACTAATTGACAGGCCAAATAAGTGACCGAAAAAGATGAACGAATGAATGAATAATATAAATATTAGTCGAGTGTGCTCACGGAGACGGATATCTTCTCAGCAGATGTAAATATCTTTGTTCTGTCTCATCTTTGACTTGTATGAAATGTGTGATGTGGCCATCAAAGTCATGGCAGTTTGAACACTGATGAGCCAAGCCCATGAAGTCTTTCTAGGTGTGTATTTTTGAAAATACATGTTTTGTATCTTGGGGTGAAAGATAACCAAATGGGGAGATTGGAAAAATAATTGTTTCTGTTTCACATATAGACCCTCCCTTTGAAACTCCCTTTTGGCTCTTAGGCCAATCCCTGCTATAATTGTTGACTTACAGGGTTCTGTGTTCTCCCATAGAGCTCACTATACACTTTGAATAATCAATCATCACTCCCCTGTGTGCAGCTGAAACCATTATCCTGCAGAAAAGTTTACCAAGAAGAGCTCCGACCAAATGCAACTTTTTCAAATTGATGGCCTTATTATAAAAATGTCTTTATAAGGAATTCCCTAAGTACTTTACTAAAATTCAACATAAAAATACTCATAAGCCTAATATTTATGCCTATGTCTGATAACCCAGAACAAAAAGAAAGAATTTTAGAAGGTTGGCATTCAAAAGCAGGTCAGAAAAAAAGATCCTACGTACAGGTAATCGAAATCATCTCAAAATACACTGTCCAGCTCGCGTAAGTTTTAATAAAATGGAGGGTGATTGGACGCCTGGATGGTTCAGTCGGTAGAGCCTGTGACTCTTGCTCTTGGGGTCGTGAGTTCAAGCTCCATGTTGGGCATACAGCTTACTTAAAAAAATAAATAAATATAATAAAATAGATGGTGTTCATGAACACAGAAGCAGGAGTGTTTTTATTGCTTGCAACCTTCCTTTCTGACTATTGGTTTTCATTGGCTTAATGGATCTCCTAAGGAATAAATATGAGCAGGTGCAAAGTAAAAGGAAATCTATTTATAAACTCCAAATGAGGCCATGTAATAGAAAATTGGGCCTGGAATCAAACTGGCCTAGAATATCTGAACGTAAAACAGGTGAGTCGTAGAGATTACATATAAAATCTTCATGGTCCTCTTTACACAATGGGTCAGCAAGCACTTTTTGGACACCCTACTTCTGTGCCTTAAGACTCCCCTGAAAGTTTTGGTTAATGTGAAAAACAGCATAGTCATGTAAACCCTAGAATAGCTGTTATGTGAGTATAAACAACAAATTATCAAGCTGGAATGCTGTGGTAAAATCCAGGATTCATATGTAGAAATTAAATATAGATCTTTTCATTTTTTTATTTTATTTCATTTTTATTTTTTTTTTTAACGTTTATTTTTGAGACAGAGAGAGACAGAGCATGAACAGGGGAGGGTCACAGAGAGAGGGAGACACAGAATCTGAAACAGGCTCCAGGCTTTGAGCTGTCAGCACAGAGACCGACATGGGGCTCGAACCCACGGACCGTGAGATCATGACCTGAGCCGAAGTCGGACGCTTAACCGACCAAGCCACCCAGGCGCCCCTCTTTTCATTTTTTTTAATATTACATGTGTGTTTGTTAGTTTTGATAGGATGGAATCGTGATAATCACTCTCAAAAACAACTGGAGAATAACCCACAGGGGTGCCTTTTCCACGGCACATGCCATGGGTCTATCAAGACTTAATACTCCATGCTGGGTACCCCCAAACTCCCTAAACTCCCAGCTTCTGAGCCTGGCAACTCCCTGTGCCTCACTTATGTCCCAGATGCAAGGGAAATGCCAAAAAGGACCCGAGTCTTAGCCAGTCACCCACACATGAGGCCGGTTATTTCATCATGAGGAAGCAACCCATCAGGGCTGTTTCAGGCAAGGGAAGGGGCAGGGACAGGCAAGAGGTGCTGGTGGTGGGTGCTGCTGGCATGCTCAAGAAAACCCATTTTCTGCCTGCTCAAGACCCCCCAATGTAGGATGAATCAAATTCCACCAGCTTCAATCCGGCTACATTGTACTTGAATAATAATCCTGAAATGTACATTGATGCTGAAGAAGTCGCTTCTTCAAAACTTTAAGGCAACAATTAAGTATTCCATTGTCATGGCTCAATTAAATGGTTTGGCCTGAGAAAATTGGGGATTGTAAAGTGAGGATGGAATGTGCTTTGATCCTCTTTCCAGGGTTATTGTTTCATTAATAAATGAACATGTCATTTGTCTCACCAGAGGGAGCTCATGCCCTCCAGGCTTTTTTCCCTTTTTTGTTCAGGTTTTATAAAGATGAATTTCCAGTGCTCTGAAATACCATGGATTAGTAGTTAAGCCTGACAGCACTTCGGGGAGTAGCGAGCTTAAAGTGCCCCACACAGGTCTCCAAAGCACTTGTTTACTAATAGAGGAAATCAGCCACCGTCTGCAGCTGCTGATATCGCATTACCATTTGGAAAGACAGTAGCTGAGATAACAAATCACACAGTTTTAATAATTACTCCTGCATTCCCGTTTTTTGTTTCCTGCATAACTGTAAAGGCTGGATTTCTTCCAAATAAACAGATAAAAACAGTATGGAACTTTTATCTTTTAATGATAATGACAACACATCATGTTTCACTAAAAGTTTCCTGCTGAATTTTTTCTGATTTCTAGAGTTTCAATAAAATGTAATTATACTTTATAATGCCACTCTTTTAATCTTCACTTCAAAAACTATTCACAGTGAGCAAGTTTGCCAGGCACCAAGAGTAGGGGACAATCCACCAGGACTCACCCATGTTGACTTGCACCGTTCTGTCTTGGGGTAAACCTGTCATTGAAATTGCATCCTGTACATTGAGCTGCTTTGCATTCAAATTAATAGCTAGTTTAATTTGAATGTAAAATAGCTCCATTTATGCCATCATTTAAAAAAAGAAGTGAGGCATTTGGCAATGAATGGATGTTTAAGATATGATACATTTGCAACATATTTTTAATCCTAAATTGAACCTATATTAGGATGGGGACATTTTAATATCAATAGATAAGTCATAAAAGAAACCCTTTTAAAAATCTGCATAGTAAATATGTGCTTTAGGGGTCAAAACTACTCCATTGTACAGATACAGTACAGGGTTTAGTTCATATGGTTGGTGCTGGGCATTTTCCGGCAAATCTGTGTATTGTTACATTTCTATAGTCCAAGAATGGCAATTGATTTTTAAAACACATGCTGCAACTTTATTTGCTCAGTAATTACACGGACTTTATTTGGAGGTCAGTGAAAGAACAACTAAATAGGAAAATGAAGTCTTCCTCCCTTGTGCCATGAAACCATAAAAGTTGGCAGACAGAAAGGAATGCTAAACTTTTTCCCAGAGCTCTGAGTTTGGTTTCCACTGGTCCATGTTCCATTGGGTGATTAGAGAAAGCTTTTTTAAAGCCTTACTTCAGAATGATCTTAATTGGTGCAAGGTTGAGCCCTTTCTAGGAGGGGAGGGAAAAGGTTGAATAGCCTTTTCAAGTCACATGAAAGTTTCTAGGATGAATGTACGATAATTAGATTAATAAGTAGCTTAATTTATCACAGCTGAGGATTTCAACAGCCACACATTAGAGCAAGAAAAAAAGATTAGTGTGATTCTAGTTTGAAAAAAAAATTGTACTGAAACTTGATTAACCTTAAACACAAAGTGCCTTTCTTCCTCAGTCTAAATGTCTGATGGGGGGGAGGGGGTGTGGCGTGGGGAAGTGGAGAGAGCTCCTGAAATAATCAGGAAAGTCCTATTTTATTCCTTTCTGTCTCCCAGTTAATGAGCAGTATCAGGATTGCTTGAACCAACTTTTCCCTTTACCGCTCCTTAGCCTTCAAACAATGGGTTGGGCATAAGCCTGTAGAATCCTAAATTACGTTGCCCACCCACATCATAGAGATATACCTTCTCTGATGCACAATTTGTCATAAGCTGATTCTCTTGTCACAGCTGAAAAAAGAAGTCATGTGGTTGGGAGGAGAACAGGATTTGGAGGAGGCCATAATTCCAGTTAGAATGTGGTGGGAACAGCGAGACTCAGATTGTTGGATGGTATTTCCAAGAGTTACCTCAGGCCTTTAAAGCCTGAATCTAGTCCCATGCCTTCAAAACGCATAGGTTACCCAAGCAAGGGGCAGCAATGAGTTAAGGTAAGCAGTATTCATTGATAAACCATGCTGCATCAAGACAATTATTACAAAAGCAAGATTAATTGACTTACAGGGGGTTAAAAGATCAGTCGGAAACGGACGCGCAAAAAAATACGAACCAAATCAAACTCTTGTCCATTGGGAGTCTTTCCCCCATCTTCTCCACATATGCACAATAAAATATTTTGATAAAAAAGAATCTGCTGGACAATCTGATGGTCATATCCAACAGGGGCGGGCTAACGTCAGATTGGATTAACCTTAACATTTTCCTGACTCCTGTCTGGCTACAAACGAAACTTCAGCGCCGTGTGGAACAAAGCCGCTGGGTTCAGCGTCAGTTTCTCAATGGAAGAGCCTGGAGGGTGAATCTATGGTACCTGTCAACACTCAACAGTCATGGTGGTTGGGAGTCCAGCTAATGCGAGCCCAGCAGTGGACTGGTGCATGGGGCATTGCCCCTGTGGTTGCGTGACAAAGGTGTGTGGCTGGATGTGGGTAGGCACTTGTGACACCCTCCAACTGGAAGAGAAAAATACCACGCTAAAATACCAGACAACTGCAGGAACTGCACTACCTCTAGCACAACAAAAATCGCTGTGACTTTCTCTTCAGTCTCCGAAGCTTACACAATGGAGTCCTGAAAGAGGTTCAGGTGTAGAATAGCCGGGCGGGCATATGGCCCCAGCTAGGATATCGGAAAGTTACCTGTGGCCCAGCCGCATCAACTTGGCCGACGCCAAGAACACTCAGGCACCGGTGGTGTGAGAAGTTCAGTAATTGGAGCCAGAGCCCGAGGTGAGTCTGTCTCCACTGGGGGTCTTCTCTCAGAGCACGAGTCTTCTTTTCTGCTGGGATGAAAGAGAAGCTTTATTTATTCAGTTTTTAATTATACAATGAAAAACGATATCACATTATCACATTATAGATGGAATATGGTTTAAAATAGTGACGTTTAAAGCACCAGTGTAATTATGGACTCTGAACACTTGGAAACCCAAGGCACAGCTCAACCAGCAGCCTGAATCTGAAAGTGCTTATATCTAAAATGGATATCTCATTACTGGTTAACATTATTTAGTTAGGAGGGGATATGACCTCTAATTTGCCTTTAAATGATTAATTTGGTGTTTAAATAAGTGTCTTTTATTTAATAATGTTTTCTTCCACCAATTCACTTATGTCAATAAACTCTTTGTTTAACCTTCTTAAAGGAAACATTTTCTCTGCTCAGAGGCAATTAATGAGCGATCAAATAAATAGGTGCAGGAAAATGAACTAAAATTAAGGGCTGCCCAGGACAGCAAATGTGCTTTACTCTATGGCGTGGATATTGTATGTTGCTGTCCCAGCTGTGACACAGGAAGTGCATCAGTTCAGCCCCAGTCCTCCCAGTGGAATCCTTCCTTTCATGGTTCGGGGCAGAAGCCACTCACATCATAGAACCTGCCAAGATGGGAACACCCCATACACAGAGGCATTTTCTTTTGACTGCTCGTTCTTCAAGTTTGGTAAAAATGACTCTCAGTCGGGGCACCTGGGTGGCTCGGTCGGTTACGTGTCCGACTTCGGCTCAGGTCATGATCTCACGGTCCATGAGTTCGAGCCCCACGTCGGGCTCTGTGCTGACCGCTCAGAGCCTGGAGCCTGTTTCCGATTCTGTGTCTCCCTCTCTCTCTGCCCCTCCCCTGTTCATGCTCTGTCTCTCTCTGTCTCAAAAATAAATAAACGTTAAAAAAAAAAAATTTTTAAAAAATGACTCTCAGTCTTCAACTAAGGAATGGGTTGTTACTTTTCAATGGGAAATTAAGGGAGAAGGAAAATATATGCAACGTTAATGTAAAATACTAGTATGGCTAACATTAATATTAATATCAGAGTGTCAAATAGTACCTTTTGCAGTCTTAAGGACATAAAAGTATATCATGGATTACTTACTTTATCTTTTTCTAGGTAATTTGTTTTAAAATAAAGTTTTTCTCCATAGTTATCTATGGAATTAGAATGGATTTTGCTTTTTGTGTTATTACTTAGAGTTATAAGCTGTCAAATTTTACTTAGCTTTCTATGGTATGTGAAAAAAATTCTTTAACAATTTTAATTCTTTAAAAATCCAACAATATTTAAAATTTGGATGCTTTTTTTGGGGGGCGCCTGGGTGGCTCGGTGGGTTAAGTAGCTGACTTCAGCTGAGATCATGATCTCCTGGTATGGGAGTTCTCGCAGTATGTGAGTTCCAGCCCTGCGTCGGGCTCTGGGCTGACAGCTCGGACCCTGGATTCTGCTTCTGATTCTGTGTCTCCCTCCCTCTCTGCCCCTCCTCTGCTTGCTCTCTTTCTCTCTCTCAAAAATAATAAACATGAAATTTTTTTTTTTTTTAATTTTCTTGGATGCTTTTCTAACAGGAGCAAATGAATCACCAAGATTTCTCTTTCTCAGAAGAGAAGCCTGCGAGTATGGCAGAGACTGCTGGTCGTATCCTAATAATCATGCCCTCTTTTCCATAGTTATGGATTTTTGCCCTAAGGCATGCAGACAGCAAAACCAGAGATGACGTTTACACATCTCCTTATAACTGCCGAGTGCAGCTCTAAGGCTCGGCTCTGGCAGAGATGAAGCGAGCAGAAGTGACGTGTGCAACCTCCTCCCTGTTGGGTCCCTAAGTGGCAGGTCTTCTTTTCACCCTTCTCCCTCTTCAAATCGAAGTAAAAGAACCCTTAATGGTTTTCGGGAACAGAGTTGCCATCTCAGCTCAACCTCTATGTGAGAGAAAAAATATGCTCCTATCTTGTTAAAACCCCTGTGTTTTCAGCTAAGCCTACATCCTAACTAATACACTGACAAAACATAGGCAAAATTGAGGCGCCTGCGTGGCTCAGTCGGTTGAGCATCCGACTTCAGCTCAGGTCACGATCTCGCGGTCCGTGGGTTCGAGCCCTGCGTCGGGCTCTGTGCTGACAGCTCAGAGTCTGGAGCCTGTTTCGGATTCTGTGTCTCCCTCTCTCTCTGACCCTCCCCCATTCATGCTTTGTCTCTCTCTGTCTCAAAAATAAATAAATGTTAAAAAAAAAATTAAAAAAAAAAAAACATAGGCAAAATAAATCCAAACTTAGTGCCATGTTGAACCAGTCAGTAAGTCTTCCCCCCATGCCACCTCTGTCACTGTTTCTGCTTTTTAAGCTACTCTTCTCTAAAAGACACTTTGATTTGAGATTTCATTCAAAACCTTTTGAATGGCTCTCCATTGCCTTCCTAAAGAAGGACAGTCCCTTACTAGACCTTCAACACTCTGTGATTTTTCCAGCCTCAGCTACTCACATTATTTCCTACACATATCTCCCCACCTTCTCTGGTCATACTAGAGAGTTGCACTTTGGGGGCCACTCCTGTCCTTCCTCTCTGCCAGTTCAAGTTTTATCCACCATGTTGTTAAAAACCAAAAAGAGGGGCACCTGGGTGGCTCAGTCGGGTAAGACTCTGATCTGACTTGATTTCAGCTCAGGTCATGATCTCCGGGCGGTGAGATTGAACCCTGCGTCAGGCTCCTTGCTAAGAGTGGGACCTGCTTAAGATTTCTCTCTCTCTCTTCCTCTGCTCCTCTCCCCTGCTCCTACACTTTCTCTCAAATAATAACTAAATAGATAAATAAACTTAAAAAAATTTTTTTAAAAGAGTCGTATAAAAACTTGAGAGCCTTGGAGTCACATGGGCCTCACTGAAGCCATGAGGTGCACGTAGGACACCCTGACTTTCCCTGCAGCACTTCTCACAGTTTGTTATTGTACATCTGATCACTGTCTGCCTCCCCTAGAAGTCCATAAGTTCCACATGGGCAGGGAGGATGACTGTTTGTCTCACTATTCTGTCTCCAGGAGTAGCATGGCGACTGGCAATTGGTAGACAGATAATAAATATTTGTTGAGTGAGTGAACAAACTTCTCTGAATCTGTTTTCGCGGCTATTAAATGAGGCTAGCGATAACTAACTCACAGGTTGTTGCTAGAAGCAAATGAGAAAGTAAAATGGGGTAATGCGTGTCAAACAATTGGCACATGGTACATGTGGGAAGCAATATTGTGCAGTGATTGGCAGCGCAAATTTTGGAGCGAGACCTCCGTGGGTATGGCTATAGCCACGCACTTGTAGCTTGGCACTGGGTAAGCTATTTATCTTTTGTAGTTCTCCGTCTCTTCCTCTATAAAGCTGACATAAAATGTACCTCGTATTTTTGTTGAATGCAATACATTTGATCACCTATGTGCTGGCCACAGTGAGTGTTCCGTAACTGGCATTCAGTAATAGTACCTAGTGCCGTCCATCATTCATCTAATTGTTCATTTATTTACTCAACAGATTTTTATTGATCGCATACTATGTACCAGGCACTGGGCTTTGTGCTGGGAATACAATGGGGAGCAAATCAGAGTGCACCACGGGGCCTACCTCATGAAATCAATAGCTTGGTGAGATGGATCATTAAATAAATAAACATGCAAGTAGCTGCTGAAGAAGAAAAAGGGTGCCATGAAAGGGAGCAACAAAGGACAGGGAATTACAGAAGTAGCGATTCTTCAGGATCCAGCTCACATGATCCATGAAACCTACCTTTGCCCCTTCCCATTCTCTCCCAACTATATGGTCTTTCTCCTTCATCCAAACCCCATGCCACGTTATAGTTTTATTATGATATTTGTTTCTTTTTACTCATAAACTCATAAGTATAGCTAATAATGACAGCTATTGCTAGTCTAATTTAAGCCCCTGTCTAATCCTTACCAGCTGGACTAGAAACTTCTTGAAGGTAAAGTCTGTTTTACCTGCCTGCCTCTGCTGCGCCTGTGGAATCTAAAGAGTTCCAGGCATAAACTAAGGGCTCCAGGAATTGCAGAATAGAACTATATTGTACTCTCTTCTTTGACTTCCTAATATGAAAATTTTACCCTATTTCAAAAGATTCTGTCTAATCTTTACACTATTTCATTCATGAACTTTTATACATTAATTTCTTTCACATATTATAGATGATAAATAAATCAGAAACAAGTTACAATGGAATTTTAATCATGAAAAAGCTTTAGTATCTTATAGCAAGAGGGACATTCTTAGAAGAATCCCAGACTGAAATCCCTTGGCCAACCCCTGAAGATACTCTGTTTTCTGCAATCTGAAAGTATCTTCCCAGTATAAAATTCTGCTGCTGCCTGTCCCAGGATCTTTTCAAAAAGAGCAGTCATCATTACTTAAAACAGAAAGCATAGTAATGGCTCTTTCTGGCAGCATAATCTCTTTACTGAAGGGAAAACATTTACATTACACTCAGACTGACAGTAAATAATACAGAAAAGAACATTTATCACCTCACACAACCAAAAAATCCAGAGATAGGGATGTTGTAGATGAGGCTTGATCTGATACCTCAAGGATATCCAAAAGATCTGGCGAGTTCTTTCCAGCAATTCAGTCAGCTTCATCCAAGACTAGCTCCACGCCTACTCCCCAAATGGCTGCTCATAGTTTCTGGAGCCATATGCCTTCTTTTTTTGTGTCAGGGAGAGCAACTTTGTTCCAGCATTCCCAGAAAACCCTCTATAGCCACTGTATGGTCGGCTCAGTTCACATGTTGACCCTTGCTTCCACTGCTGCAGTCAAGAAGATAGAATGCGGTGATTGGCTTGGCCTACTCTAGGATGCAGTGAGGTAGGCTTTCATAAAATTACATAGACCCCCCCCAAAGGAAACTAGAGACTATTGGGAAGAGTAAAGGATGAAACTGATGCTGACAAAGCATCTAACAAACATTGACTCTGTGAGATCTTGGTCAGACTTGGTCTATGAGGCTCAGGAGGACAGGGCCACTCGTTCATATCAGCAAGAGCAAAAGAAAAAGGTATGGACTTCTTCCTTCCCTTCTGAAAATGGCATTATATTCTGGGCGGACCTTGGGTGGGGGCAGGAATGAGCTTTGCTTTTGTATTTGTTCTGCTCAGGGATAAATGTTATGATCTAATATAGTAAATACTTTTATTTTTTAAATTTATTTTTAAGTAATCTCTACACCCAATGTGAGACTCGAACTCATGACCCTGAGATCAAGAGTCGCATGCTCTACTGACTGAGCCAGCCAAGTGCCCCTAATATAGTCAGTACTTTTAAATAAAATTATTCCTATTCTGAATTTTTGAAATCATTATTAAGTGAAGGCCAAGTAACAATATACACTCCCTTCCGTTATTAAATTTCCTAGTAGAAATGTTGACATTTTACCTCATCTTCAAGGAAAAATAACTTTAGAGAAACTTCAAGGGAAGACTTTAATTTGTCTCCACTTATTTTGATCAAGTGAAAGCTGCTAGAAAATCTACTGAATATCACCTATTATCTTTTTCTCTTTCTTTCCTCTGCTTCTCCCCAGCCCCCGACCCATGTTTGTCTGTCTCTTTTACACACACATACTTCTTCCTTCTCTGTCCTTTCTTCCCTTTTCCTCTTCTTCTACACCTGCCATTCTTTTCTGTAATATCATTGATTTTTTAAAAGTTTTTATTAAATCCATTTGATTTTTTTAAGTAAGCTCTCCGCCCAACATGGGACTTGAACTCACCACCCCAAGATCAAGAGTCACATGCTCTACCGACTAAGCCAGCCAGGCGCCCTCACCTACACCCTGCCATTCTTCCTTCCCTCCCTGTCTCCTCGTTCTTCTCTCTCTTTTCTCTCATGTTGTTCACTCTTCCTCTCTCTCCAAATGGTTCCCAAGAGATGGGTTAATTCAATAGAAGAAAGTGAGCATCATGGAAATAAAGATGAAGCTATAGTGGCAATGACTTAAGTCTGTTTTGGGGAGAGCTATGCCCACTTCTCTCCTGTCTCCAAACTACATCATAGGACAAAGTTTCAGCCATCTGGTAAGAAATATGATGGTTTCACCAAAATGTTGTGCATTAGCCATTAAAGGGGAGAAACTCCGATCTGTTTACTGGTGAACCCTACGGTCTAACTCTTACCTCCCTAATCTGCACACCACCCTCCAGAACTAAGAAGACAGCTTAGTTTTCTCACCTCCATTTCAGAGTCTTGAAGGACCAGTAAGCATAGGCACTAACAGTGCGATAGAATGACCAGATTTTTAGGCTTAAGGTATTATTGTCTTTACTTCTGGCTGATTTCTCAACTCTGACATTCCTCAGAGTAGCATGAAATCTGTTTTCCAAATAACTTTATCCATGAACCATTAACATTATCAAGGACAGTTCGCAAACAAAGGCAACGACTTTAAAGTCAAGTAAAATGTAATAACTCTTGCTTATAAAATAAAAGTATTATCTTTTGGAATCAGCCTAAGCCAAATACAGTCCTCAAAAAAAATAAAGGAAATTCCTTGCATGTTTTTTCAGGGAACCTGATACCATAAAAAAGTTTTGATGTACGGTTTTAAAATAGCTATTTGGAGTTATCAAAATACCCTTGTTTAAGGGATAACTCTGAGATTAATATGCAAGTTTTTGTAAGATCTATAATATGAAAGTTTTGAGCAACATTTTTAAAATAGAGACTCAGTTGCTAATGGTAAAAGAAAAAAAAAAATCTGTCCCGTAAGAGGTAATTTAATACCTAGAGCTTGCTTACAAAAGATGGAAGGGTAGGAGTGCCTGGGTGGCTCAGTCGGTTAAGCGTCCCACTTCAGTTCAGGTCATGATCTCACAGTCTGTGAGTTCGAGCCCCGCATCGGGCTCTGTGCTGACAGCTCAGAGCCTGGAGCCTGCTTCGAATTCTGTGTCTCCCTCTCTCTCTGCCCCTCCCCTGCTCATGCTTTGTCTCTCTCTGTCTCAAAAATAAATAAAAACACTAAGAAAAAAATTCAAAATATGGAAGAGTAATGAACCTTTATGTTGCTTTTATATCTAGTTTTATGGCTTATTCCCATGATGACAAACAAATATACTATTTTCTGGTGGTGAAGGATTTTCATATAGCCACCATTTAATTTCACTCAAGGTTTTTTTTAGTGATTCAGCACAGCCATTGTGGTTTAAGGGCATTTTTACTAATGGAAGGATCAACACTGGAATCCAGTGAGCATTCAACAAATATGTATTGAGTGCCTGCTCACTTGACAACATGCTGCATATCTGGCATTGGGCCTACATAGTTGCTGAACTCAAGGATGTCACAGTCTCTTGAGGAAGCATTTATTTAAACAATTAAATTACAATAAGGTAATCTCTATGTGATAAGCATGCGCAGTGCACAATAGAAATATAAGAAGAGAATTACAGTTCTATGATGGAGTCTGGAAGACTTTATAGAGGAAGTAGCTTTTGAGATAGAACTTGATAAAATGAATAAGGAGGGGTCCTTGCTGGCTCAGCTGGAAGAGCATGCAACTCTTAAATTTTTTTTTTTTAACATTTATTTATTTTTGAGAGACAGAGAGACAGAACATGAGCAGAAGAGGGACAGACAGAGAGGAAGACACAGAATCCTTACGAGGCTCCAGGCTCTGTGCTGTCAGCACAGAGCCTGATGCAGGGCTTGAATTCATGAACCGTGGGATCATGACCTGGGCTGAAGTCAGAAGCCTAACCGACTGAGCCACCCAGGTGCCCCCCTCCCCCTCCCCTTTTAAAATTTTTTAAAGAGAGTATGCAACTCTTGATCTCGGGGTTGTGAGTTTGAGCCCCACATTGGGTGCAGAGATTACTTAAAAATAAAATCTTAAAAAAAAAAAAAAAGAAAGAAAGAAAAATGAGCAAGAATAAAAAGAAGCAAAAATAGTAACTGTTCTAGGTAGACAGAATGTCACATGCCAAGACATAGAGCTATGTATGATTTAGGCTGCTTAAGAAAACACAACTAGTTTATTATTGTTCAAACAAAATGTGAAAGAAACGAGGTATGAACAGGATTCTGAGGACAAATAGCAAAATTCATTTTATGCTATGCTTAAGAATGTCTTCAGAATTAATTTTTTTATAAAGTGAGTATTCTTTTTATCACATACTATACCATTAGTTTATAGAGTGATTTCTACCTCCTGCCCCACCAATTTTTTGAACATGGTAACTTCACATCTCAGACCTTGGTCTGCTCTGCTGTTAAATATTAAAAACTAAAACTTTGGCTGTTTCTGCATTAAAAAAAAAAAAAAGAGTAGGGGCGCCTGGCTGCCTCAGTCATGAGTTCAAGCCCCACACTGGGCATACAGTTCACATTAAATAAAAATGTGGGGCACCTGGGCAGCTCAGTCGGCTAAGCATCCAACTCTTGATTTTGGCACAGGTAATAATCTCATGTGAGATCAAGGCCCATGTCAGGCTCTGTGCTGACAGCACGAATCTGCTTGGGATTCTCTCTCTCCCTCTCTGTCTCTGCCTCTCCCCCACTTGCACACACACAAACTCTCTTGCTCTCTCTCAAAATAAATAAACTTTAAAAAATAAAATTAAAATACTTTATTAAAAAATAATAATAAATAATTTTTAAATATGTAATTTTTATTCCATAGACTATAGAGGTTAATTGAAGAATTTCAAGTAACGTGATCAGCTTTTTATTTAGAAAATGTATAGAATAAATTGGGGGAGGACAGACATGGAGGCAGAAAAAACAACGACCAAGTACTTTAGTAGTGCAGACAATGGATATTGAAGGGCTGAACCATTCCAGAGGTACTAAGGTTGGAAAAGAGGAGAAAGATAAAACATACATTTAGAAATCAGAATCAACGGTAGCTATTGATTGATTAGATGTGAGTTGAAGGGGGAAAAAATCTTGAAATAACTGTCTGGATTTTTTCCTTAGGCAATGACGTCGACAGATACTCGTGCCACTTATTTATACTAAGAAAAATGGAAAAGGAATCTGATGGGGCGCCTGGGTGGCTCAGTCGGTTGGGCGTATGACTTCAGCTCAGGTCATAATTGTGTGATTTGTGAGTTCAAGCCCTGCGTCAGGCTCTGTGCTGACAGCTTGGAACCTGGAGCCTGCTTTGGATTTTGTGTCTCCCCCTCTCTCTGCCCCTCCCATGCTCATGCTCTGTCTCTCTCTGTCTCTCAATAATAACTAAACATCAAGAGAAAGAAAGAAAGAAAGAAAGAAGAAAGAAAGAAAAGAAGAAAGAAAGAAAGAAAGAAAGAAAGAAAGAAAGAAGAAAGAAAGAAAGAAAGAAAGAAGAAAGAAAGAAAGAAAGAAAGAAAGAAAGAAAGAAAGAAAAAGAAAGAAAGAAAAGAAAAGGAGTCCGAGATGGCTCAGTTGGAAAAGCATACTACTCTTGGTCTCAAGGTCATGAGTTGGAGCCCCACAATGGGTGCAGAGATTACTAAAAACAATAAACACATAAACTTGAAAAAAAAAAAAAGGGAGAAGCAGCAGGTTTATGGAGGTAGTTAGTAATTTGGGGACATTTTCAGCTTGAGATCCTTTTGAGATACCTAAGTGGTGATGTCTGATTGTGTATACTCTTCTTCCTAGACTCAAAAAGAAGTCATAACTGGAGTTATCCTTAGCGTTATGAATGTGAACACCAGAAAATGTTTACTGTAAGAAGAGAAGAAGACTGAGCACAGAATCTTGGAGTGCTCCACCAGTAAAATGTCAGGAGAAGGAACAAGAACATATAAAGAAGCCAGAAGAAACTTGCAAAGAAAGTGGGAAGAAAATTAAGAAAGAGTGCTGTCATGAAAAACCAGAGAGAGAAATATTTTATTTACGCTCTTTAGCAAGCATGTATTTCTTTCTTTGTGTGAAAAATATCAGATAAAAACATGGATTAAAAAAAAAATGATGGACTTCTGGCTGGCTCAGTCAGTGAGGTGTGTTACTCTTGATCTCAGGGTTGTGAGTGTAAGCCCCACTTTGGGCATAGAGATTACTTAAAAATAAAATCTTTAAAAACAAACAAACAAACAAACAAACAAACAAACAAAAGAATGAGACACTCAACAACGAAAAGACACCTCAATTTAAAAACAGGCAAATGACGTGAATACACATTTCTCCAAAGAAGGAATACAAGTGGTGAACAGGCATATGAAAAGATGGTCAACATCATCGAACGTTAGGAAACTGCAAATCAAATCAGCAATAAGATACCCCTTTACACCCACTGGGATGGCCATAATTTGAAACCAAATAACACAAGTCTTGGCACTGGTGTGGAGAAATTGGAGCTGTCATACATGGCTGGTGGTAATGTAAAATGGCACAACTACTGTGGCAAACAGTTCGGCGGGTCCTCGATAAGTTAAACTTAGTATTACCACATGACTCAGCAACTCCGCTCCTAGGAATAAACCCCCAAAGAATTGAAAACAGGTGTTCAAATAAAAACACATTCATGAATGTTCACAGCAGTTCTATTCAACAATAGCCAAAGGTAGAAATGACCCAAAAGTCCATCAACAGATGAATGGATAAACAAAATGAGGTATATCCATACAATGGAGTATTATTTAGCTATGAAAAGAATGCAGTATAGATATATGCTATAACACGGTGGACTTCGAAAACGTTATGCTAAATGAAAGAAGCCAGTCACAAAAGGTCACGTATTTTAGTAGAGACAATAGGCGAAATGGGAAAATCCCTAGAGATTAGTGGTTGCCTGAGGCTGTTGGGGTTTGGGGAGTGGAGAGTGCCTGCTTAATGGGTAGGAGGTTTCTGTCTGTGATGACGAGAAGTTCTGGAACTAGATAATGATAATGCTTATATAACATTATGAATGTATGTAATACCATATGTATTCTTTAAAATGGTTTAGCACACATGTTGTGTTATGAATATTTTACCCCAATAAAACGGGAAGGAAAAAGAAAAGAATGAGAGTGAAGTCAGCAGTGTCCTGTTAGGTGAGAACCATAAGACAGCAGCCCTTATTGACATTGCGGAGAACAGTTTCGGGGGCGATGGGGCAGTGCCACACTGCAGGGTGGGGGCGGGGAGATTAAATAAAATGCGTGGTATGAGGAACATGGGCAGAGACAGTGTTTTCTGAAAGCTGGACTACGAACTGCAGGACCATGAACTGGAGCGTGTATCAGCACTTCATCTGACAGTAGTCACATGGGGAGACACAGAACCATTAAAGGGTCTTTTTATTTTGGTTTGATTTGGTTCTAGGGTGTGTGTGTGTGTGTGTGTGTGTGTGTGTTTTAAGATGAAAATAATTTGAATATATTTATTTACGGGGAGAAGGAAGCCTTAGAAAGCAGAGAGGATGGGGGCGCCTGGGTGGCTCAGTCGGTTAAGCGTCCGACTTCGGCTCAGGTCATGATCTCACGGTCCGTGGGTTCGAGCCCTGCGTCGGGCTCTGTGCTGACAGCTCAGAGCCTGGAGCCTGTTTCAGATTCTGTGTCTCCCTCTCTCTCTGCCCCTCCCCTGTTCATGCTCTGTCTCTCTCTGTCTCAAAAATAAATAAACGTTAAAAAAAAAAAATTAAAAAGAAAGCAGAGAGGATGAACATACAGGAAGAGAAGTAATTACTAGAATTTGCTCCTCAAGAAGGCAGGACACAATTCTGGGGGTAAGCCTTCAGCTTTGTCAGGATAAAGACATCTCATCTTCAGAAAAGGGAGACAGTTGCCCCTGAAGAGATATATATGGGCAGGAGATCAGAGGTTAAGGAGTTCATGCCTGAGGACTTCTAGCAGATATTCTGGGTACTGGAAGAAACCTTACACACCATCGGGTAAAATCGCTCTCAATCCTAACTGCACGCTAAAATCATTTGGGGGAATCTCTTCTTAAAAATACTGATTCTGGGCCCTATACCCAAAGATTCTGATTTAATTTGTCTGGAAATTATTTTTCGAAAGCTCTTCTTTGAAGAGATGCTTCTTGAGATGATTCTTGAGATGATTCTTTGAGATGATTCTCATGTGCAGCTGTGACTAAGAACCTTTGATCTGGTCATCAGCTCAGTTTATGCAAGACCCTGACTTTTAGTCATCCGTGTTGGTACTTCTTCCTTAGGATAGATTGGAAGCAATATGGTATCTTTCTTACCTATTGAAGTGGGCCTGCAGGGAACTAATAAAGTCCTAGGTGGGCCCCCCCCCCCCCACTTAGCATAAGGCCAATTGACCCTACCCTGGCCTAGCCATTTGGAATCCCATGTCAGTTGCAAAGAAGCAACATGTTAATAAGTAATAAGAATAAGAAAGTATGAGTTACAGAGCATTTACTATAAGCCACATATGATGCTAAGCATTTTGTTTGCATGATCTCATTTTAATCCCACAACTGTCCAATGTGGTAAATAGCACTTATATTCCCACTTTACAGATAATGTGTTACCCTGGTGAAGAATTTGCTCAAGATCACAGGTAGAGGTTGGCAAAGACATTCCTGCCTGCCACCAGAACACGTCATTAATCACTATATTTTCTAACGAAAACTTTGCAAAGGAGTCACAGCTCAGGCCATTTCCATTTTCAACATCAGTGTAGATCTTTTTAAAATATAAAGTTACATCCTTCTTTTACATGAATATGATTTTTAAGATATTCCATTATATTAAAAAATCAAGGTTTGAGTTACTTTATCTTGGTCTATTTTAGCTGAAAATAGTTACAGGCTGGAGAGGTTTTATGTTATGCATCCCTAACTCCATCTTCCATAATTTATGTCACTTCTCTCTTTTTTTTTTTTAAGTTTATTTACTTACTGAAAGAGAGAGAGACAGAGAGAGCAGGGGAGGGACAGAGACAGAGAGAGAGTGAGAGAGAATCCCAAGCAGGTTCTGCACTGTCAGCATGGAGCCCAACATGGGGCTTGATCTCATGAACTGTGATATCATGGCCTGTGCCAAAATCAAGAGTTAGATGCTTAAGCGACTGAGCCATCCAGAGGGGATATGTGGTATGTGGTAGAATGACTTAACCCATGGGCTTTGGAGTCAGACAGACTTGCTCTGAACACCAGCTCCTGTCCAGTATATGCTAACTATGTGATCTTGGACTCCTGCAAATCCTCAACTCCCTCAGTTGTAAAATGGAGATATTAATACCTACGGCACAGTGTTGATGAGAGGGGAAAATGAGACGCCTTTGAAAAGAGATTAGTACAGTTCCTGGTGTAGTATTAAAAAAACAAATAAATGGCCACAGTTTTTATAATTATTGTAACGGTCAATCATCATCATCATTGTCATCAACATAATTGAGGTTCTTCAGGAACACCATGAAAACCAAGGAGTTGTGTTGCCTCTCTCACAGCTTATGACTTTCTAAACCAGTGCCATTCTGCAGCGATGGAAATGTTACATAATATGTGCTCTCCAATCTAGTAGCCACTAGTGATATGACCATTGAGTACTCGAAATTGGTTAGTGTAACAAGGAACTGAATATTTTATTTTATTTTCGCTATTGTTAAATTTAAATAGCCACATGTAGCTGGCATCTACCTTACTGGACAGTCTATGCTAGACTAAAGTCCTTGGACTACACCTAAGGTAAAGTTTAAAGGGATGGATTCACAAGGTTTTTTGAAATTTCTTAAAAGATGTCACTAACACCCGATTGGGGTCAAAAATCTTGGCAAGGGCTTCAATCCCCAGAGATTGTCATTATTGTGCATCGTTGATGAATAGCATGCATTTACCATTAGTAACTGGGATATTGGAGTTGATCTAATACTTGTGGACACACTGCGTTATAAAAATCTTGGGTTTTTTGATCAGATACAGTTTCGGAAGACCAGGGACAACTGTCTAGTGAAAATACAGAGAAATCAACCTGGGCTATTCTTTTTTTTTTTTTTTAAGTTTTTTTTAGTGTTTATTTTTGAGAGAGAGAGAGAGAGAGAGAGACAGAGCACGAGTGGGGGAGGGGCAGAGAGAGAATGAGACAAGAATCCAAAGTAGGCTCCAGGCTCTGAGCTGTCAGCACAGAGCCCGAGGTGGGGATCGAACTCACAAACTGCAAGATCATGACCTGACCCCAAGTCGGCCACTTAAGCGACTGAGCCACCCAGGTGCCCCGGGCTATTCTTGATCAGGGTCTTCTTAACAGGAAAAAACTGAATAAAAAATATAAGTTATCTGTGATGACATTTTGAAATCTGACTTTTTTAAATTATAAAGACTTTGGGGCACCCAGGTGGCTCAGTCGGTTAAGCGTCTTACTCTTAATTTCGGCTTGGGTTATGATCTCATAGTTCATGAGTTTGAGCCCCACATTAGGTTCTACACTGGCAGTGCAGAGCCTGCTTGGGATTCTCTCTCTCCTTCTCTCTCTGCCCCTCCCCTCACTCATGCTGTCTCTCTCTCTCTCTCTCTCAAAATAAATAAATAAACTTAAAAATATATATATATTATAAAGAATTTTAAACTTCCAAAAGCAGCTTTCAATATACACAGAAGTGATGAGAATAAAAGCTAACAAAAGGCAGAGGGCAAGGAAGCTCCATGAGCCACATAATTTTGTGGGCAGAGACATACACAGCGCACATGTTTAACAAGAAGAGTCTTGGGAAACGTACAAAATTAAAATCTTAACACTATCTTTAAAAATAAAATTAATTTAAATGTATATCCAGTCTTTCATAGGATAACAAACAGCAGCAAAAAAGAATTCAAAACTCTTTATAATAATCATATTACAAGTCGTAGCTTTAGTACTATTATTCTGTGGAATGTAGAATAAAGAAAATGAGAAAATTTTTGACGATCTGATTCTATCATCTGTGGTGTCCTTGAAAATCAGAATTCTTAGTGAGAGAAAAAAGAGATACAGATATAAGATAGGAGAGTTTGAGCAGCAAAACATACAGTCCTGAACGTGAATCAGAAATATCAGCATGGAGGCGCCTGGCTGGTTTAGTCGGTAGAGCATGCGACTCTTGATCTTGGGGTTGTGAGTTTGAGCTCCAAGTTGGGTACAGAGATTACTTATAAAATCATTTACAAAAAGAAAAAAGAAATATCAGTATGAACTCATGATATATTTTAACTTAAAAAAATTTTTTTTAATTTCATATATTGAAAAAAAATTTTTTTTCCTGGGGCACCTGGGTGGCTCAGTCAGTTAAGCATCTGACTCTTGGTTTCGGCTCAGGTCATGATCTCACAGTTCGTCAGTTCGAGCTCGGAATTGGGCTCTGTGCTGACAGAGCAGAGCCTGCTTGGGATTCTCTCCCTCTCTCTTTCTCTCTCTCTCTGCCCCTCCCATGTGCTCTCTCTCTCAAAATAAATTAAAAAAAAAAACTTCAAAAACAATTTCCTGACTCTATTCACTGAAAGGATTACAATAGTTTTATAATAATAATTAGTATCCCTAACATTGAGATGGTGAGGTAGAAGTTCCATTTCCCTTAAAGAAACATACCAGATTAGCCTGGAACATATTTCCATCCTACCAGATAGCACAGTAAATATGATTAAGGGCATGTCAGAAAGACCCAGGAGTCAATTCAAAGACTCTCTTTTGCCAAGGACGGAACAATTTGAGGTATCAGTAAATATATGGTTTGAAGTCCATCAAATGAGTTCAAATTCATGAATTCATAATGATCACTTTCAGAGAATGTTTGTCAACTAACTTCATTATTTGAAAGCTGGCAAACAAAGAGAAAAAAAAGTTTATCCTGACTTTCCTATTCACCTTATACCACTAGTTAACCAATTAATATATAAGTTAAATTTCTTTTTTTGGAAGCATTGCAGCTAAAAAATGAAGAAGAAATAATAGAATCAAATACTGCCGTTTCGCAATCTCCTAATGAATTCATGGGTCTAGGCCCCGAGCCATCAATGACCAGTAATATCACAAAGAGAGACAACCAGACATTATGTGCCTTCTGATAAAAGAATAAACACCCAGGGCGCCTGGGTGGCTCAGTCGGTTGAGCGTCCGACTTCGGCTCAGGTCACGATCTCGCGGTTTGTGAGTTCGAGCCCTGCATCCGGCTCTGGGCTGATGGCTCAGAGCCTGGAGCCTGCTTCCGATTCTGTGTCTCCCTCTCTCTCTGCCCCTCCCCCGTTCATGCTTTGTCTCTCTCTGTCCCAAAAATAAATAAACGTTAAAAAAAAAGAATAAACACCCATCTTGTGAAGCAACCTAGTCAAAAATTTCAAACCTAAATCTGATCAAACCTTGAGATCCAACTACTAACTGATAGGGAAAAGAATCAAACTACACCATGAAGATGCAGCCAGAAAAAAAAAAACAACAAAGGACTCAGCTTCTTCAACAAATAAATTATAAAAGGAAAAGAGAGACAAGACTATGCCTGGGAAAATCTATAGATTAAGAGGCTTAAAAAGCTTATCACCTATTGTGATGGTTAATTTTATGCGTTGACTTGGCTAGGCCATGGTACCCAGAGAGTTGATCAAACACCAGTCTAGATGTTCATGTGAAGGTATTTCTTAGATGAGATTAACATTTAAATTAGTCAATTTGGGGGGCACCTGGCTGGCTCAGTCAGTAGAGCATATGACTCTTGATCTCAGGGTTGTGAGTTCAAGCCCCATGTTAGGTGTAGAGATTACTTCAATAAGTACAACTTGAAAAAAAATGGTAGATTTTGGGGCACCTGGGTGGCTCAGTCAGTTGGGCGTCTGACATCAGCTCAGGGTATGATCTCATGGTTTGGGAGTTCGAGCCCCACGTGGAGCTCTGCGCTGACAGCTTAGAGCCTAGAGCCTGTTTCGGATTCTGCTTCTCCCTCTCTCTCTGCCCCTCCCCCACTCATTCTCTCATTCTCTCTCTCTCTCTCTCTCTCTCTCTCCCTCTCTCTCTCTCTCTTGCTCTCTCAAAAATAAATAAACATTAAAAAAATATTTAATTAAAAAATATTAGTAGATTTTGAATAAAGCAGATCAACCTTCATAATATGGGTGGGCTTCATCCAATCAGTTGAAGGGTTTAAGAGAAAGAGACTGAGGTCCCCCCAAAAAGAGGGAATTCTTCCAGACTGCCTTTAGACTTGAGCTGCAACATCAACTCCCCTGTGTCTCCACCCTGCTGGACTGCCCTGGAGACTTTGGTCTAACCAGGACTCCACAACTGTTCTCTCTCATATAAACTCATATAAAATCTGTGCTGTTACAAATCAGAATGGTGACTACCTTTGTGGAGGGCAGTAGTGATGGGTAATACTATAAATACCATTATTATAGTAATACTATAAACATAAGTATAAATAGTGTAAAAATTACTGTATTTACTATTATATTTATAGCATATGTATACTACATATTTACTACATATAATAATTTTTACTATATTTGTGTAAACATATAGTAATTATCTTTAAAAGGGAGAACTAATTCACTAATACAACTTAAAAATCAGAGGTTGGCTCTTTCAAGCATTAGGCATGAATGGATCCTGGGCCAATAGATTATTATTTTGAAAAGTTGAGATGCCAAAAGAAAGAATAAGATAAAACTATTGCTTCAGGGTATACAGCGCTCGGGGGAGGGGGAGGGACAACTGTAGAGAGAAATTCTTGAACATGTTTGAAAACCAGGAAACTTTGAAAAGCAATTATCTAGAGAGAGGTTAAAGCTTATTTCCTACAATGTAGTAATTCCAACTTTAGGTAAGCATGCCTGGTGAAATCTCAAACGGGTTCCTGGGTGGCTCAGTGGGGTAAGCGTCACTTAAGCATCAAACTCTTGGTTTTGGCACAGGTCACAATCTCCCAGTTCGTGGTCTCCAGCCCTGCATCGAGCTCTGCACTGACAGTTGTGGAGCCTGTTTGGGATTCTCTGCCTCCCTCTCTCTCTGCCCCTCCCTTGCTCACTCTCTCTCTCTCTCTCAAAATAAACAACTAAACATTTTTTTAAAAATCTCAAGTGGAGGCACAAGAAGACTTACACAAGAGTGTTCTCCAACATTGCTTGTAAATGAGAAACAACCTAAATTATGGACCGGGGGAGCAAATAAATAAAATGTGATATGAGGGATAGTCATGCAGTTGATTAGTACATAGCAGCTAAAAATGAGCCAGCTATATTAATTCACCTATGAGTGAATTAATACATATTGAGTACTTACTCAATGCCAAATACAGTACTGTTCTAGGTTCTGGGGATTTAGAGATAAGCAAGCCAAAACCCCTGCTGTCAGGGAGTTGACATCTGGATCCACACGTATCAGCACAGACAGAGGGCAGAAACACGTGGAAGGAAAAATGTTGGTTGTAAAACATGAAATGTGTAAGTCCTTAAATTTTCCACTAAATAATCTTACATGTCATTTATGTATACACACATGTAAATAAATACTTTAATAAAGTTAGAGAACCCATAGAAAAATCATACATAATAGGGCTGCTTCTGGGAAGGGGAAGAAGGGAATAGCACTGAGGATGTGGGTCAAAGGGAACTTCAACCTTATCTGTAACTTTTTTTTTAATTTTTAAGTTTTTGGGGGTGCCTGGGTGGCTCAGTCGGTTAAGCGTCTGACCCTTGATTTCAGCTCAGGTCATGAACTAACGGTTTATGAGTTCAAGCTACTTGCGATTTTCTCTCTCTCTCTCTCTTCTCCCACACACACTCACTTTCTCAAAACAAATAAATAAACTTTAAAAAGTTAAAAAAAAATTAAAAAATAAATTATAAAAAATTTTAAGTAAGTTCTATGCCCAACGTGGGGCTTGAACTCACAACCCGGAGAATAAGAGCTGCATGCTCTACTGATCGGGTCAGCCAGGCATCCCTGTAACTTTTCTTTTTATTACAAAAAAGATAAGCTAATGCATCATAACAGTGACAACGGTCATGCTGGGTATTGGAAACACCCATATTTGTTGTATTCATCTCTGTACTTTATTCTTTGTTTTCTCCAAACTAAAGAACCTATGGCAAGGGAATTTAGAGTTTCAATGAACAGACGTTACAGAGAAAAGTCCTGGATGAGTTGTGCTCAATCTAGAAATAAGAGAGATGCCACATCCTTTGAGGCAGAAGGGCAGAAGAAGCAATGGATGAAGAAAAATAGAAAAGATTGAGGGAAGGATAGGACATCGAAGGAGATTTACAGATGGCCTTAAACAACCAAGGGAGGAAACTCATTAGTGAATCTCCAAGAGAGTAATAAACGAGTACAGAGCAGCAGTAAGAACTAAAGGAAGTTTGGAAGCATGAATTTTTATTGACCTGAATCAGAATGGTTTCACGTCTTTCTCTAGCAAAACTTGATAGCCTAGGGGGAAAAAGAGAAATTAGTTGGCAATGGTGAACACGATTTAGGGAATGATATGGTGGGCACTTACCATATGTAAGCAAGGGACATACACTAGGATGCTAATTAAAGCACCCTTTAGGGGAGCCTGGATGGTTCAGTCGGTTAAGCCTTCGGCTCAAGTCACGATCTCACGGTTCATGAGTTTGAGTCTTGTGTCAGGCTCTGTGCTGACAGCTCAGAGCCTGAAGCCTGGAGCCTGCTTCGGATTCTGTGTCTCCCTCTCTCTCTCTGCCCCTCTCTCGCTCATGTTCTGTCTCCTTCTCTCTCAAAAATAAATAAACATTAATTTTTTTTTTTAATAATAAAGCACCCTTTAAAGTTCTCAACTTGAGGGTCAGATTGGGCAAAGGAAAAACAGATCTGGAAAAAGCTTTGGCTCTCTTGGATTACGGGTTGGCAATGCACGGCACACACACCAACCATTCTGTTCCCAGGCCACTGGCCGACATCGCTAATTGATTTTGGCATCCTTTCTTACCAGAACTAGATATGAGCCCAAAACCCTCCTCAATTCACTGCTCCAGCAGTCCGGTCTCAGTCGCTGAGAGTGAACAACCAATGTGAAAACCACTAGACAGACCCACACTAGACAGCAGGCTCAACCCAGGCAGGAAGCATGTCACATTAATCTTTGACTCTCCAAGGGCTATACCTGGCACACAATAAACTCTCGCTCAAGAAATAATTATGGAAGAAGGAAGGGAAGGAGGGAGGGAGAAAAGGAGGCAGAGAATGGAGTCCCCCCCCCCTCCATGAAAACAAAGAACAGATTCAAAAGACCTGAAAGAAAAGGGAAAGTGAAAAAAGGTTGTTTGGGGTCAGCATGGGGAGCTCAAAACTGGTGACCTTTGAAGTGGAACTGTTTCAAGCAGTGAAGAAAGTTAGAGGTTTGCCTCTTGTAAAGAATGAATAAAATACAAAATACTGTGAAACTCTAATTCTAAATTTTCTTCTGTGAAGTCTCCTCATTTCTTTCTTTTCTGTTCTTTTTTAAGTTTATTTGTTTTGAGGGGGTGGGCAGAGAGAGATGAAAAGAGAGAATCCCAAGCAGGTTCTGCACTGGGCTTAATCTTATGAACCCTGAGATCATGACCTGAGCCAAAATCAAGAGTCTGACGCCCACTGAGCCAGGAACCCCTCCTTTGTTTTAAACAGTTCCCTTATAAGGTAGCTTAGAAAAAGTGAAATGTAGAGGTGAACTTCTCCTTGAGGCATAGTACTATCTCTCTCTCTCACTCTGTCTCTTTTTTTTTTTAATTTTTTTTTAAACGTGTATTTATTTTTGAGACAGAGAGAGACAGAGCATGAACAGGGGAGGGGCAGAGAGAGAGGGAGACTCAGAATCTGAAACAGGCTCCAGGCTCTGAGCGGTCAGCACAGAGCCCGACGCGGGGCTCGAACTCACGGAACGTGAGATCATGACCTGAGCCAAAGTAGGACGCTTAACCAACTGAGCCACCCAGGTGCCCCTGTCTCTCTCTCTCTTTAAGTGAGCTCTACACCCAACGCAGGACTCAAACTCCACCCCAAGATCAAGAGTCCAGGCTCTACCCACTAAGCCAGCCAGGCACCCCAGCAGGGCACTCTTTAAATAAACTTGCCACCAAAACATTTAAAAATCAAGAGTTCCGTAATGTTTTGTTTTGTTTACATAATACGGATTTTTATGAGGAAAAAAAATGCTTTCTGTCACACGGCTACAGAACTATAGAATTTTCAGTTGACAAAAGTATGGGGTTTTTGTGTCAATGTTTTCCGTAAGAATCACGGAAAATGAGCTGAAATCTGGAAGAATACAGAATGAAAGGAAAATGTTTCTCATTCTTCTGATTCTTAGCTTAAAGAGAAAATTGAGGCTACCTCAATTTTTTACCTCAAGTGCTTATTGTCCAAAATGCCTGACACTTTGTCATGGGGCAAAACTCACCAACCCTTCTTACCCACTACCTTACCTGTGGCGGAACCATAGTTTTCTCTGTTGATGTCAACTCAATAAGACTTGAGTGTGGAGGGAACTCTTTAGGGAATGTGGATAAATTATATAAAATAAAGGTAGGTATGTACATACAGTGGAATATTATCTGGTCTTAAAAAGGAAGGACATTCTCATACACACAACATGGATGAAGCTTAGAGAAATGACGCTGAGTATCAGACACAAAAGGCCACATATTGTACAATTCCACTTAAATGGGGTACAGAGTGCTCAAATTCATAGAGACAGAAAGTAGAATTGTAGTCACCAAAGGCTGGGGGAGAGGAGAAGGGAGAATTATTATTTAATGAATGTGGTTTTGGCTCGGGAAGATGAAAATTCCCAAAGATGGATGATAGTGATTCACATCAATGTGAATATATTACCACCACCGAACGATACACCTAAAAGTGGCCAAAGTGGTTAAGTTTTATGTTATATATAGTCACATATATTTGACCACAATAAAAGTAAAATAAAATAACAATAAAAGTATCTACAACTATATTTTTAAAACCAAAGGAAACTGATTTTGACTCATTATAATATAAAGTAACTAAAAGACTGGGGTGCCTGGGTGGCTCAGTCAGTTAAGCATCCCACTTCAGTTCAGGTCATGATCTCGCAGTCCAGGAGTTCGAGCCCCCGCGTAGGGCTCTGTACTGACTGCTCAGAGCCTGGAGCCTGCTTCAGACTCTGTGTCTCCCTCTCTCTGCCCCTTCCCCGCTCATGCTCTCTCTCTCAAAAATAAATAAACATTTAAAAACAAATTTAAAGTAACAAAAGATAGATTTTTTTCTCATGAAAACATTGTTAAGCTCAAAAAAAATACATTTATTTTATTTTTTACAGTTTATTTATTTATTTTGAGAGAGAGAGCAGGAAAGGGGCAGAGAGAGAGGGAAAGGAAGAATCCCAAGCAGGCTCTGCACTGTCAGCCAGAGCCAGACACAGAGTTCAAACTCAACGAACTGTGAGATCATGACCTGAGCCAAAATCAAGAGTCAGATGCTTAACCGACTGAGCCACCCAGGTGCTCTAAATACATTTATTTTCAATGGTCATTAACATCTTGGCCCCAAATTCACTTGATGGAAAAGAAAACTGGATAGGAGAGTTAATAAGAAACTGCCATCTGAGTGTGAGTTAAAAAGGAAAAGAATGATGACAGATACCCCACATGTTCAAGAATAATGCACTGGGTGGACCTGGAAGCTTTGGAGAAATTAGACTGGAATTTGACGGGAGCTACATCATCTTTTTTTTTTTTTTTTTAAATCATTAAGTTAAAATGTTTATTTTGGTCATTAGGAAAAATTAAAGGTAGAAACACCGAAAAGGAGACTTTTTTTTTTAACATGGAGATTGTTAAAGTGAGGATAGAAAAGTAAATGATATTAATGCGTTAGCGTTCTGTTTTCTTGGCCTAAAATTATTCCACATGTGAAAAGATTCCCAACTCTGTCAATAACTATAGGAAACTGATGATGGCTCAACAGCCCCCCTCCCCCGCTCACCACCCCCACAAAAAATAAAATCAAATCTGAGCAAGTGGCTACACAGTGTTCTCAGCGGCTTTGTTACTCTGAGAAATGCAGAGGGTCGGCGGAAATTATCTTGTAATGAGCAATCCATCTGGCTGCACCTAAAAATGGAATAAAAATGCCACCCTTGACTTTTCCATGGTAGTAAATTAAAGCCTAATGTATAGTTCTAATTGCTAACATTTTCTCTCTAATTATGGTTCAGTTTGGCTAGGATTTCCGACAATCCCCTTGTTCCCCTAAAGCAAACACCAGAGAATGTTCTAACCCCACTGGTGGCATTTATTAATAACCCCCTTGACAGAAGAAAAAAAAATCATTATTCTATATTAGAAGGGAAAAGATTTTCCTAGAGAAAGCTAATTGATAAAAAAAAAAAAAACTATTCAGACACTATAGAGGAATTAATTTTAGAGAGGGGGAAAAATACAATAGTGTCAAATAAAAACAGGCTCATGCATAGGATAATGCTGCCTGGGCACTGTTTGGGGTACCAGCTAGGGAAAAACAACTTGATAAATGTATGAAAAAATATCCATGCATACTCATATACTCGGATGAAGAGATGAGAGGAAGAGAGCTCTCTTGTGAAGGATTCTTACTTTATGCCTCCATGAAAGAGATAAGATGTGATAAGTTGGTTTCTATAGATGGCAAATACAAACACACACATACAAAATGGTTGGGAATGTTTCCACGTTCTTCTATTTAATCTCTTTCTTTCTTATTAAAAAAAAAAGCATTATTCCTTTTAAACTAATGTACAAATACATGCTAAATACAAATCAGTATTTATCTATAGGTCTAGGTCTCATCAAACAGTATACAGCGTTCTGAGTGACAATTAATAATTCAGAAATACTAAACAAAAGTAAGATTTCTGATATACTGAGAGGAGGCATGGTAGAAAAAAAGAAATGCGCTGCAAAAGATTATTTCCGAAAGCTACACTCCAAAGTGCGCCAGGAGAAAATAGAAATACAAGTTTACAAAGCAAAGCAGAGGTGACCAAGGGCAAGGAGGGAGTGGGGGCAGGGGGGTGGGGGTGAGAAGGGGTGGAAGCGGTGGCCCCTGGTACAAACACCCCTAATGCACAGTCTACACAGAGTGCAAACCCAGTGTCAAAACCAACTGAAATCTCATCTGCCTTTCAGTGTCATCATGCACTGCCCATTCCAAATGATATCAGGAGTAAAATGCTTCTCTCTGCAAAAATCCTGTTTGTCTTAAGTTCTAAGCAATTTCTGAGGTTACTGTCAACTTTTAATTATGTTATGTGTACATTTCAAGTTAGCACATTTTTGTTTCTTTTTTTTTAAATTTTTTTTAACGTTTATTTATTTTTGAGACAGGGGGAGACAGCATGAACGGGGGAGGGTCAGAGAGAGAGGAGACACAGAATCTGAAACAGGCTCCAGGCTCTGAGCTGTCAGCACAGAGACCGACGCGGGGCTCGAACTCACGGACCGCAAGATCATGACCTGAACCGAAGTCGGATGCTTAACCGACTGAGCCACCCAGGCGCCCCACATTTTTGTTTCTTAGGCCTTATAATCACTGCACGTTCCATGGAAGTTAATTTGGGAAACTACCAGGTGCACTGTCCCGGACCCACACAGACTCAGCCTCACATGTTTGTTACTGCCACAGACAAATACGTAAGTACAATATTTCCTCTTTTGTCAAAAAATGCATTAATGTGTTTTAAAACTATTAATCCAGGGGCGGCTGGCTGGCTCAGTAGGAGGAGCACACAGTTCTTGATCTCGGGGTCATGAGTTCGAGCCCCATGTTGGGTGTAGAGATCACTTAAATAAATAGAAACTTTTAAAAAAAATTATTAAAAAGATATATAAAACTATTAATCCATTTTTCATTTTTGTATTGTAATCTCTATTGTATTTATAATAATTTTTCCTTTACTTGTACAATTATAAACACAAAGTATGATTAAAAAATATTCAGTGTCTTCATTTCTTTTCTGGACATTATTATTATTATTTGCTTCATTTCATAATTTTTACAAAACATAATTTTGTTGTGTAAGACAAGAAAAGTATGAACAAGTGATCTGCTCCAGGTATCAAATATGCTATGTGCTCTACTAAAGCAAAGAAAATAAATTATATCATCTGAATGATTGGAAGATAAGGTCTTCTGCTTAAATAATCTAGCTAATGGCTTTCTAATAGATTGTCAATTCTCATAAAATGATTAACGAGAAGCAAAAAACAAATAAAACTAGATTGTGTCCAAATGATTCTTTCTTTGATAAATAGAAAGGTCTTTCACTGACAAATTATTATTGTGATCAATGATCACATCAATTGTTGTTGTATATGTATGCAGAAATGCTCACAAGTAGAAGCATTAGGTAATACAATGATAGCAGAGAATTAAGAAGTTAAAAAGAAGGCTTTTAGTGAATGCTGTTTAATTCACACTTCCATCTCTCAAAGACTATAAAAGTTGTCTTCAGTTTACTATGATCAGTCTCAAAATTTTCATGACCCTGACATGTCATTTCAAAGAGTACTTTTTATTTAAAAAGAAAGGAAGGAAGGAAGGAAGGAAGGAAGGAAGAAAGGGAACAAAACAAGGAAAGAAAAAAGGAAAGAAAGAAAGAAAGAAAGAAAGAAAGAAAGAAAGAAAGAAAGAAAGAAAGAAAGAAAAAGAAAAGAAAAAAAGAATTGTCACATTTACCATTGTCCTCAATGCGATTTATGTTTCATGAACTAACTGATATTTTAGGTCTTTCGTAATACGGAAAACTTGGTCCCTCCAAATCAGCTGATTACATAAATTCTTTTGCAACTCTTTGTGGATCCATGCCATGATGAAGATCCCTGGAACACTCACGGATAAGTCTGTGAGGCAAAATAACTCCAGCGAGAAATTACAGACGATTTGATGGAAAGATGTCAGCGGTCTGCCATTCAGATCGCTTTGAATTTACTTTTCAGTTGTTGCTGCAAGCCAATTACTACTGGTCAAGTGTAGGCTGTGGACCTGGGTCAGGTTTTCACAAGGGCTTCTATTTTCTACCCCAGTAGCCTCAGGCACAAATAGGCACCTACAGATTCATTTGGGCATCAATGGAGTGGCATAAAGCTCAGTATTCATGCTGAAGCTGCATTAGCTACACAAATCTGACATCCTGTCAACACATTGACCCAAATTTGTATATGCAAAGGTTTGCCTTAGCAACCTGGGCAGCTATGGAAGGGGATCTCCTCTGAAAGGAAGCCCACTCCTTGGGGGAGGAGATGCTTCCTCAAAACCCAGTCTTTATCAAATTTCTCACCTAAAGAGACATTCATTGCATTTCATCACGATTCACAACTTCCATAAATAGTATCACGTGGTTTTCATTGCAACTGTTGCTGGCTAGGAAGAAAACAACAGCCTAAGCCAAAATAACAATCCCGTCAGGCCCCAAACTAAGTAAGCGCTGTGGATCTAGGAAAAAGCACACAGTAGGTACTCATGAAGACAGGTGCCTATGAACAAACCTATTCAATAACAATACTGAATACAATTCAATAAACATAGTCACCTCGTTAGTCTACCATTAGTCACCATTAGACTACATGCATGTATGCATATGAAGTCAGACCATCATCAAAAGTCTAAGTGTGATAGATTCCAAGTGAGTGGTATAGAAAAGTAAGTGTTCGACATGTGCATAAAAAAAGAGAAATCTCTGCAGATTGGGGAGGTAGGTGGGCAGGTTCGCATGCTTTAAAATGAGTCTTGGATTCATTGGAACATTAAATTGGCCAGCGCACGGTATGAACTATAAAAAGCTTTATGAAAAGTAAAAGTTTTGAGTGGACAATAGCAATGCCTCCTGACTATGTTAAAGCACAGTATCTTTCTATTTAATGCTAATACTTCTATGTTAAATCATATTCAGTTACTGGCCCCTAAGATTTCCAAGTAGTTTTCAGATCTTCTCTCATAAAGTGAATTATTCTGTATTTTCCACTCGAATCACGAATGATTACTCCACCTTCTTACTGGGCATAAAGTGACAATGTTCCTTTTGTGCCTTGCACAAGTGGAGCGTGCCCCTTCATCCATCGCCCTGAAGAGAAGGTTGACATGTTCCTCACTTCACTACTAAATCAACGCCCCCCCCATCACCCTCCAACTTCAAAGTTGTGAAATCTGTGCCATCTTTTCTTGCCACCCTTCCCCCTGTCACCCCTGCCACTGACCACCCTCCGGCACTTTGCTCCAAATGTCTTGATCCCACCCCCGCCATTCCTCAGTGACTCATGGGGCCTATTGATCTCTTCAACGTCAGTTACTTTTATCGCTACTCCTTTCTCTTCTTTCCATTCACGTAAGGACTCCTAATTGTTTGTAATTTTTACTATGTTGTCCAGAAAACGCAACTGGGAGCCATTTGCCATCACCTCCAAATTTAGAACTTCTGTGTGATTAAAAAAGATTTTTTTTAAGGTTTACTTATTTTGAGAGAGAGAGAAAGAGAGAGAGACAGAGTATGAGTGGGGGAGGGACAGAGAGAGAGGGAGACATGGAATCCGAAGCAGGCTCCAGGCTCTGAGCTGTCAGCCCAGAGCCCAGCACGGGGCTCAAACTCATGGACCGAGAGATCTCATACCTGAATCCAAGTCAGACGCTTAACTGACTGAGCCACTCAAGCGCCCCTGTGTAATTTTTCATTAGTAACAACTTAGTAACTACTAAAATAAAACTAGTCAATATTAAAATAAAATTATTTTTTGCTGATTAGTGACTAATTAAATAGGATTCATTTTCATGTATGTCTAAAGCCATAAATTAGGGTCTCTGGCCACACTTAAGCTGCAGCATGGTGGATGACAGGAGAAGGAGGTGGGAGAGAGATGGGGTTTGAACTCAGAAGATCTGAGTTTAATTCCCAGGGCTACCACTTAATGGTACTGTGAACTCTGACAAATCATTACTTAGTATTCGTATCTGTAAAGTAGGGATAATGAAAATATTAGCTCAGGATCACTGAATGCTATCAAAAGAGGAAATACACGTGACAGTAATTTATACATTTTAACAAATGGTAGTTGTGGTTACTTCACAATATTTGACTGAATAAAATTTAACATAGTGACTAAAGCTATGGTCTCTAGGCCAGACTGCCTGGATTTAAGTACCATTTCCCCCAGTTACTAGATTTGTGACCATGGGACTCCTTTAACTCCTCCAAGCTTTCGTTTCCTCCTCTGTAAAAAAGGATAGTACCTATTTATTATTTTTTTTTTAATTTTTTTAACGTTTATTTATTTTTGAGACAGAGAGAGACAAAGCATGAACGGGGGAGGGTCAGAGAGAGGGAGACACAGAATCTGAAACAGGCTCCAGGCTCTGAGCTGTCAGCACAGAGCCTGACGCGGGACTCGAACTCACAGACCGCGAGATCATGACCTGAGCCGAAGTCGGCCGCTTAACTGACTGAGCCACCCAGGCGCCCCAGGATAATACCTATTTAAAAGCGTGTTGTGAGGCTTAAGTGAGATGCAATGCAGAGCATTTATAGCACCATCTGGAAAATTGTAAAATACTAACAAATGTTCATTCATTCATTTACTCCGCAAACATTTATTGAGTGCCTACTCTATGCCAGACCTATTCTAGGACTAGGGGTACAGTACAGAATGCAAGAACAACAAAAAAGTCCTCACTCTCATGGTATATCTTAGCTGGGGTGGGGAAAGTTTTATTATAATTACAAATAATCAAATAAATATAATTGGAGGTGATACATGTTATGGTGAAAGAAAACAGGGCAATATGTCACAGGATGACTGAGAATCTCTGTTATTACTAATCAGAAGTGAGTTACTACTACAACTCATATTACTACCTGACTCTTCCTTCTCTACACAGTTCGGGCACTTCTTAGGCATGAGCTCCACTTGTGCTAAGAGAGACGTAAACACTTTTAAGGCATTTCCCCTCCTAGCAACATGTAAGAACAATAAGATCCCCAAACAATATTGGAAATCTGAGCACCCTGTGATGAAGTTACAGTTTGTAGTCAGAGAGATGGACTAAGAACTCAACTTTAATCACACTTAAACCTACATAGGATTCTGAAAGTCAATCTTTTATATATGGAACTCCAATACTTTTCAAATCAACATATGGGCATTAAGCAATTACTGCAGGAATGTCCCTACAGGAGACATAAAGTGATCCAAGAAAATAATTCATGTCAATCAAGAAATTAATAATCAACTTTGGAAAAGAAATGATAGTACCATATTTAAAGTTAAATAACTAAGTTAAATAACCTAAAAGATTTTAATTACATTTCAAACTAACAATAAAAGGGGCATCTGGGTGGCTCAGTCAGTTAAGCATCTGACTTCAGCTCAGGTCATGATCTCACAGTCCTTGAGTTCGAGCCCCGCGTCAGGCTCTGTGCTGACAGCTCAGAGCCTGGAGCCTGCTTCGGATTCTGTGTCTCCCTCCCTCTCTGCCCCTCCCCTGCTCATGCTCTGTCGCTCTCTGCCTCAAAGATAAATAAAAACATTAAAAAATATAACAATAAAAATCACTAACTACCAAACCAATCATTTGAATAGGTTAATTCAAAAGAGAGAATAACATCTTTAACTTAAGTAGGGAGGAAAAACTGACATTTGAAAAACTGTGAAGAAGAGAGTATTTCAAGTGGACAGAATAGTTTAAACACATGTCTGTTGACAGCTGAGCTGAGCGTTAACTACATTCCAAGTAGAATGAGTGAAGCTATTTGCCTACAGACGCATTCAGAAAAAGGCAGCATCAGAATCTCGAGGGGGAAAAAAACATGAATGAAATAAAAGTTCACATGCAGTAAAAATCTGCACCTTGAGAATGTTTATTTTGTCTGTCTATAATGGAAATAAAGAAAGGACATGAAAAGGAAAAGCAAGTCAAGCAGAAGGAGAGCAAAGGGAGAATATACTAAGAGATTAGATTCTTCTACATCTTTTTTTTTAAGTTTATTTATTTATTTTGAGAGGGAGGGAGGAGAGGGGCAGAGAGAGGCGAGAGAGAGAGCGAATCCCAAGCACGGTCTGCAACAATAGCACAGAGCAAGACGTGGGGCTCGAGCTCACGAACCATGAGACAATGACCTGAGCCCAAGTCAGATGCTTAACTGATGGAGCCACCCAGTCACCCCAAAACTCTTGTATACATCTTTTTAAAAATCTTTTTAGGGGCGCCTGGGTGGCTCAGTCGGTTGGGCGTCCGACTTCGGCTCAGGTCACGATCTCACGGTCCATGAGTTCGAGCCCCGCGTCGGGCTCTGTGCTGACAGCTCAGAGCCTGGAGCCTGCTTCGGATTCTGTGTCTCCCCCTCTCTCTGACCCTTCCCCATTCATGCTCTGTCTCTCTCTGTCTCAAAAATAAATAAACATTAAAAAAAAATTTTTTTTAAAAATCTTTTTAATGTTTATTTTAGTTTTGAGAGAGAGGCAGAGACAGAGTGTGAGTGGGGGAGGGGAAAAGAGAGAAAGAGGAAGACACAGAATCCAAAACAGGCTCCAGGCTCTGAGCTCTCAGCACAGAGCCCGACCCAGGGCTCGAACTCATGAACCACGAGATCAAGACCTGAGCCGAAGTTGGCGCTCAACCGACTGAGCCACCCAGAGGCCCCAAATTCTTGTACATCTTAAGGTAGAATATTGTGTCGTCATAAAGCATCATTATGCAGACTTTGCAGAAACCTCAGGAAATGTTTGTGATATCGTGGCAAATGAACAAATCAAAACTTGCCATGTTTCTCTACTATCAACGCATGCTAATGAAGAAACTATTTACAAAGGCTATTAACAAAGGGTGACGGGAAGCCAACAAGGGATGGCATGGCGAGGGGCCACTGGGCTCTAACAGTGGAGAGCCAAGACCTGTTCCAGAGTTGAAGGAGCAGGGGCAGGGAGCGGGTGTGGGTTGTGGGAAGCTGGAAAGAGCTGTAGCATGGGAGGGGCTCAGCAGCAGAAGCTGTGGCCTTAGGTAGAGTAGGGCAGCCACTGCCAGAAGCAGAGAGGGTGCCAGGAGAGTAAACACCCTGACTTCTCCCTCCTCTGGCCCTGTGATCTCCCACTGATGCCTCCTATTCATAGTTCCCAAAGAGAAGCAAGGCCCGACAAGGAAGCCTGAATAATGTAGTTCACAGAGGTCAGCCTCCCCCTGCCTCCCAGACAAGGAAAGAGAAAGTGAAGAAAAGCAGAGAACTAGTGTGGAGGGGCAAATATACGTGCATGTCTGTAAGTGTGTGTGTGGGAGTGTGTGCTCACACACACGCAGGCGCATGTGCTGATGCATGTAGATTGTTCTGGGGAGCGGACTAGTTGGGGGTAGAGGATATGAAGGTAAGAAAATCAATTAGCAAGAGACTACAGCAGGGCCACATTATGACATTCGTGGGCCTGAGGCACCTTTGTCTTTGTGGCACTCTTCCTCCAATTAAAAAAAAAAAAGTTTCAAATTCAATTTTAAATTGCATCAATATAAGGAAAAATATAATTCATCCTGGATTATATCAATTTTTCATTTCTGGTTTAAAAAACAATTTAGGGCTATCTGGGTGGCTCAGTCGGTTAAGCATCCAACTTCGGCTCAGATCACGATTTCACAGTTCGTGAGTTCGAGCCCCGCGTCGGGCTCCCTGCTGTCAGTGCAGGGCCCACTTCAGATCTTCCGTCTCCCTCTCTCTCTGCCCCTCCCCTGCGAACACTGTCTCTCTCAAAAAGAAATAAACAGGGGCACCTGGGTGGCTCAGTCGGTTAAGCGTCCGACTTCGACTCAGGTCACGATCTTGCGGTCCGTGAGTTCGAGCCCCGCATCGGGCTCTGGGCTGATGGCTCGGAGCCTGGAGCCTGCTTCCAATTCTGTGTCTCCCTCTCTCTCTGCCCCTCCCCGGTTCATGCTCTGTCTCTCTCTGTCTCAAAAATAAATAAACGTTAAAAAAATTAAAAAAAAAAAGAAAGAAACATTTAAAAAATAATTAAAAAAAACTTTTAAACATTTTCATGGGCCCCTAAAATTACTGCTGTAGGCACTTGTGTCCACTGTGCCAAATGAAGAGGTAGGTCCTGGACCACAGAAGATCAGACATGAGAGGTTAACACCTGACCTGAATGGTGGAGTTCTAATAGAGAACAGAAAAGACATTCAAGAGAGTTCATGGAGGGCTTATTAACAAAGTTTATTTACCAGAGGCTGGAAAAAGCTGCAGAGGAGCTGTCCTTAGGAGGTACATGGCTTTGACTTGAGGGACACAGCTGGCCTGGAATAACATAGCAGGGAAGAAGCCAGGATTATGAATAACAGGTCCTTGCTCTTCTCCTCTCTTCCCCACTGACTGCGCCCAACCAAAAGCCAAGGGCATGACCAGCGCTGATGCTGTTCACACATGCTCATTTCCCAGGGCAGAGCACTGTTGGAAGGGCAGATCTGCAGGACCCGTCGGAAGCTATGGACAGAGGTGGTCTCTCTAGCGTTGGCTTGGGCTAACCTCAGCCATGATTCTTGTTGTCAGAATCAAGGAGAGGGCTTGTTAAGCAAGATTGCTTACTCCCACAACCCAACCCACTCCCTGCCTGAGTTTCGGATTCAGTTGGTCTGGAAGTAGGTCTTAGAATTTGAGGTCTAAGAATTTGCCTCCCTAATAAGTTCCCAAGTGATGTTGATCTAAATAAAGAGCGAGCTTTGAGAACCGCTGTCATAGTGTGTTCTCCATAGACCCTTCAGCCATACATGTTATAATTGATCACCACATATTCAAGCATTTAGCATAGCACTCGATAACATAAAAGGTACTGGGGGCATCCGGGTGGCTCAGTCAGTTAAGCATCCAACTCTTGAGACAGGCTCAGGTCATGATCTCAAGGTTCCTGGAATTGAGCCCCTAGTCGGACTCTGCACTGACAATGTGGAGCCTGCTTAGGATTCTCTCTCTCTCTCTCTCTCTCTCTCTGCCCCTCCTCTGCTCAAGCTCTCTCTCTCTCTAAATAAATAAATAAATAAACATTTTTTAAATAACATAATAGGCACTGAATAAATATCTGATTAATTAATAAATGAACAACTAACCCAAATAAAACTTTAAACAAAGCAAATTCTCCTGACTCAATCATCTATAAAGCACTCAACAATCCATGACGTACATTGAGATGGTAGCCAGGCAAACACAACAGACCTGAAAGAACAACAGCTGTTCTGACTTCTCCCTCCTCTAGCTGGCAGCATCTTCTAAGTCAGGGCTCTGTCCTGGACCCCTTCAAATCTTCTCAGAGATTGTCACAGAGGCCTCTTTACTATGTTAACATATGCTTCAAATGTTGTATTCAGCATGAACAGCATAGTGAACAACTCCATCATTGGTGTTTCCTTAGTATATTAAAAATAATCATTCAGGGGCGCCTGGGTGGCTCAGTTGGTGAAGCGTCCGACTTTGGCTCAGGTCATGATCTTGCGGTCCGTGAGTTCGAGCCCCACGTCGGGCTCTGTGCTGACAGCTCAGAGCCTGGAGCCTGTTTCAGATTCTGTGTCTCCCTCTCTCTCTGACCCTCCCCCGTTCATGCTCTGTCTCTCTCTGTCTCAAAAATAAATAAACGTTAAAAAAAAAATAAAAAAAAAATAATCATTCATCCATCAAATACTAAGTTACAGGGCTAAGGGTCATTGGAGATGCTAGTCCCTGGGGAAACAAAGATGAATGACTTCTGTCCTAAGAGCTCACAGTCTAATGGGGAAAACAGATATTTATACAGAAAAACTGTAGTAAAGATTATCTTAGGAGTACACTGTGGTAAATATAGAAGTATAAATAGTAGGCTAGGAGCAGAAAAGAGGAAGGAGGCAACTCTGCCTAAGAGCTTCAGGAAAGCTTCACAGAAGTGACTCTGGGGCACCTGGGTAGCCCAGTCAGTTCAGCATGTCGGCTCAGGTCACGAACTCACCTTTCACGGGTTTGAGCCCCACATCGGGTTCCGCATGCTGACAGTGTAGAGCCTGCTTGGGATCCTCTCTCTCTCTCCTTCTTTCTCTGCCCCTACCCCGCTCACTCTCTCTCTCTCTCAAAGCAAATAAATAAACTTAAAAATAAAATAAAATATTTTTTAAGTGATTTTGAGGTTGGTATTCAATGATGAATAGAGGTTTTCTAGATTTGTAAATAGGAAAAAAACCATCCAGACAGAAAGCCTAGCTGTGTAAACATGCAGTGGTAGAAATTAGTGAGAGCTGAGTGTGAATGCTTGCACAGTAAATTGAGGAGGGCTAGGTAGAAATTGACAAGGGATAAAGCCAGACAGGTTGAGTCTATAGGGAGCCAGGTTGTATTCAGTCCCTGAAAGACAGACTCAAAAGGGGCAACTCCTCCGTTTTCTCTAGGACGCCTTCCCTAAGGGGGATGAACCACCCCCGCCCCAGGCTCCCACAGCACAATCTACACACTTTTTAGATTGAAATGATCTGTCATGCTTGCAACTTTCCTACTAGACCATAAGCTCAACTCATCAAGGGCAGAAACTCTTACTCACTTTTCAGCACATGGTCTGGTATATGGTAAGCAATGAATAAATGTTTGCTGAACCGAGGGAGCTGAGGAGGTCTTTCTAGCCTGAGATGTGTAGTGGGGAGGTCTCCAGCTGGTGTGTTTAGCCCCACCTAAGGACAGATGCTGGGCTTTTCTTTCTCTCCCTTCCTCTCTTCTCTCCTACCATTCATTCCACCAAATATCTGGAACCCCATCTGCCAGCTGCAGGGCTCTGAATATGCCGAGATTTGGGAAGGGGAAGGGGTGTTGTCCATAGCAGATAAATTAAACAGAATAGCTGTTGTTCTTCCATTTCTTTGGGTTTTTTTTTTCTTTTGGGATTTCTTTCCAATAAGGAAGAAGCAGGAAATCTAAGTGCTCCTGCGGTGTGGTAGAAAGTTGAGGGATAGAAAAGTATTGAAGACTTGAGTGATAGGTAAGATTAAAGAAGCTTAAAAAAAGTGGGGAGGGGGAAGGTATTCCCAGGCCTCGATAAACTCAACCATCCATTTTCTCTGCTCTTCGGTCCAGGGTTGTGAGAAGATGCAAAAAACATATGCAGAATTGTGCTGATTTCTCACTGTAGCACCACATGTGAAATGATGCCTGGGCACATTTTAAACACCAATTTTACTTATTTATTGTTTTAAAAAACATTCTCTTTTTTAAACAATTTTTTAAGGTTCATTTACTTTGCGAGAGAAAGAGCATGAGCAGGGGAGGGGCAGAGAGATAAAGAGAGAGAAACCCAAAGCAGGCTCCATGCAGCCAGTGCAGAGCCTGATGTGGGGCTCGAACTCACGCAACCATGATCATGACCTGAGCCGAAATCAAGAGTTGGACACTTAACCGACTGAGCCACCCAGATGCCCCCCAATTTTATTTTTTTTTAAAGAACACTATTTATTTATTTAAGTGAGCTTTATTTATGCCCAGCATGGGGCGTGGAGTCCCAACCCTGGGACAAGAGTTGTGCATGCTTTACTGAATGAGTCAGCCAGGCTCCCCTTAAACACCTATTTTTTAAATTTAAATTTTAATTTTAATTTTAATTATGTATGTATATATGTACGTATGTATTTATGTTTTGAGAGAGAGAGAGCGTGAGCAGAGGAAGGGCAGAAAGAGAGGGAGACACAGAATCCGAAGCAGGCTCCAGGCTCAGAGTTGTCACCACAGAGCCTGACTCAGTGCGCCAACTCACAAACGTTGAGATCATGACCTGAGCCTAAGTGAGACGCTTAACTGACTGAGCCACCCAGGCATCCCAAGGCACCAATTTTAAATGTGAACTGAAGCAGTTAGTTATGACTCAGCCTAACTCATCTCTCTTCTGAAGAACCATTTAAGCTCTTTCCTAAGATTAACTGTCATATAACTGAAGACTGTAAACAATAAAGTGTAAAACTTACTTTTTCTTTAGAACTGGATATAACCACATCAACAAAGCACTGCTAGAAGTGTTTTAAAAACCTGAGCTGTCTGAATTTACTCCTTTATAAGTTGTGTAACTTCTACTATGCTCAACTATATGCATACGGACTGTTCCTCACAAAGGGAATCCAGCCGAGGAGATTCAGTCAGTATACTGACTATTCTCTCCTTTCCTTCCTATGCTGCATTCTCTTCTGAAAAAAATGGGCTGAAATCTCAATGATGATGCCACCATTCATTGCCATCTCCATCACATTTCTGGAATATGAGTATCCCTAGAAACATTGCTAAGGCAAATGTTATGATGGAAGGCTTTATTGGGAGGTATAACGCCAGGGTATTAAAAGTGAGGGAAAAGAAGAAGTGAGGCAGAGAAGAAAGAAAAGCAGGTAAAACATGATCCACGGTGAATTGACCACACCATAATAAGAAAACTCAGCCATTGAATGATGGGAGACATCTTCCAGGCAGGGAGCATGGAACTGCCTGTTAGTCCCAATCTCTCACTGGTTAAAGTGAGAGAAAAACACTTCTTGTTAACCACCTCCACTGGCTATCTGCCTAGCAAGCCAAATCTGATACCCCAAGATGTAGTGATGCATCTGGGTCCACAAGTGACAGGACAAGCCAGAGTCTCTGTGAGTATTGCAGGATGAGGTCTGGCTACCAGAACTGCTATGACTCCCAATGCAGGGAGTCATAGGCCAGAACTAAGAAAGTTTTAGAACCTCCAGCAGTTTTAGAAGACAAGGCACTAACAATAGTGGTGGCCAGGTTGCCTATTGAACAAGCAGAGGAGCGTCGGGAAGGCACACAGGCCAAGCAATTCTAGGGAGGTCCATAAAATGGGTCTGAAACACACGGAGTCAATGGATATTGCTACCAAAAAACTACAAAATAACTAAAATCTCATCTCTCCTCAGTGCTTGCTAACATGAAAATACAGCAAAATTCCTGTTTTTGATGACTCAATCCCATAAGAAAAGTTAACCAAGGTAGGCATTTCCATACGTTTACATGGGAAAGCTATCGATGATAAGGCAAATAGGCACAGAATGCCACAGCAGTGTGTTCATATAAGACAAAAGGGGCTTATTATGATCACCCACTGGGAAAAGGAAATAGCTTTGTTTTATAGAATGACGATCATTATATTTGGATTTACATGGAGGTAACATTTACCTGATCACTCATAAGTAGTTTATTTCTAGACTATTATGTCAAGGAAATTTGTCACACAATCTCAAAACTCACAAACTCACAAAGCCATAGTCGCCTCACCATGCACAAACAACATAACACATACACACACACACACACACACACACGCACACGCACACGCACACATACACACACACAGACGGTATGGTGCAGGTTTCCTCCACTGCATCAAAGTAGAGCATTCCTATGGAATCTTTTGTAAATGAAATGGCACTAAAAGAAGTGATTACCAGGAATTCAGATGAAAAACTTTTGAGCATTCTCAGACCTGAACGCTATACACTCTCTTAAGACTTTCCTGATACCTTAGAACACATCTTGCTAATGGATGCACAAAATAAATCGAGATAAAGCACAGATGCTCACAGACACTGTTCAAAGCTCTGGCCAACTTGGCGTTGAGATGCTAAGTGTAGTTCCCAGAGAAGGAGCTTGACAGGGCCATCCTTGCTGCTTGGGGTACACGCTACCTCTGTAAGGCCTCCCTGCAAAACAAATGTTGAATGTTGTTTTCACTTTTCACCTTTTTCCATAAAAGCAAGAATCCTCTTTGAATTTCTTTTTGGTTAGGGAAAACAGGCACTAATGCAGGCTTTTCCTAAAAGCAAAGTAGAGAACATTAGAAAAGGGGGGGATACCTAAGTGATGGTTATGTTAATTAGCTTGATGGTCGTGATCTTTTCACAATGTATAAATTTGTCAAAACATCAAGTTATAGGGGTGCCTGACATTTAAAAAATGTTTTTTAAAAAAGGAGCACCTGGGTGGCTGAGTCGGTTAAATGTCTGACTTCCGCTCAGGTCATGATCTCACGGTTGGTGGGTTGGAGCCCCACGTCAGGCTCTGTGCTGACAGCTCAGAGGCTGGAGCTTGCTTTGAATTCTGTGTCTCCCTCCCTCTCTGCCCTTCCCTCTCTCTGTCTCTCAAAAATAAATAAACATTTTTAAAAAGTTATAGGGATACCTGGCTGGCTCAGTGGGTAGAGCATGTGATTCTTGATCTTGGGGTAAGTTTGAGCCCCACGCTGGGTGTAAAGATTACTTCATAGTAAAATCTTTTTAAAAAATCAAGTATGGGCCCCTGAGGGGCTCGGTCAGTTAAGTGTCCCACTCTTGATTTCCTCTCAGGTCATAATCCTGAGGTGGTGAGATGGAGCCCTTCTTCAGCCTCCCCACTGGGCAAGGAGTCTGCTTAGGATTCCCTTTCTCCCTCTCCTTCTGCCCCTCCCCCCCTCAAAAAAATAAAAATAAAGGGGCACCTGAGTGGCTCAGTTGGTTAAGTGTCTGACTTTGGCTCAGGTCATGATCTCGTGTTGGTTGAGTTCAAGCCCCAAGGGGGGCTCTGTGCTGATAGCTCAGAGCCTGGAGCCTACTTCCGATTCTGTGTCTCTCTCTCTGTCTGTCTGCCCCTCCCCCGCTGACACTCTGTCTCTCAAAAATGAATAAACATTAAAAATTTTTTTAAAAAAGTAAAAGTAAAAAACAATAAAGTTGTAAACTTTCAATATATACAATCTTTATATGCCAATTATATCTCAATAAAACTTTAAACAATATGTAATCAAAATTTTTAAGTAAGTTCTATGCCCAGTGTGGTGTTTGAACTCACAACCCTGAGATCAAGAGTTGCATGCTTTACAGGCCGAGCCAGCCAGGCACCCAAATAAATTAATTTTTTTAATGAAAAAATAATGGTTGTTTTTTTTTTTTTTAATTTTTTTACCGTTTTATTTATTTTTGAGACAGGGAGAGACAGAGCATGAACAGGGGAGAGTCAGACAGAGAGAGACACAGAATCTGAAACAGGCTCCAGGCTCTGAGCTGTCAGCACAGAGCCCGACGCAGGGCCCGAACTCACGGACCGAGAGATCATGACCTGAGCTGAAGTCGGCCGCCCAACCGACTGAGCCACCCAGGTGCCCCATAATGGTTGTTTAATAGACAGTTGTTATGTATGTAGTTTGAACACAGTTTAGGATAGGGTAGGATAGGATATGATAGGAAAGGGTATGATTGAATAGTTTGGACAAAAATTTGTCCATGTGTTATGACCACGCCTTATACAATATATACGTTTACTTCTTTTTCATGTAGGTCAATGTGGAAACAACTTAAGGCTGGTGTGACAGTTCCTTGGTCATCTGCAATCTAGACTACTCTCACTTTCACTCTACTAACTCCCAAGTGTGGCGTTGACTACATAGTCTAAGACGACAACTCAGCCATCACATCTACCTTCTAAACAACTAGATGGACAAAAGCAGTGGAGGGAGAAAAGGGAGAAGGACACCACTTCCTTTAATACCACTTCTTAGAAGTTATACACATCATTCCCTCCATGGCCCATTGTCCAAAAGCCAGTCATATAGCCATGTGTAGCTCTAAGGAAGACTGAAAAATTTTGCCTTTTTCCTGGATACTCTTATGTCCAGATAAAAATCTGGAGCTATTACCACAGAAGAAAGGGATCTCACAGGACAAGTACCCTTTGTGCCACAGCCTGGGTTTCTTAATTGAAGATCATTCAAAGATCCCAGAGCAAACCTAACAAAAAGTTATAACTACCAAATTTGTATCTCATAAAGTTCACTGATTAAGGAGGGAAAAACAGTGTTTTAAGTGTCGGCTCTATAAGCAGCATTGTTCAAAAGGGTTATATACAAACACTAGTAACTAAAGACGAATTCAAGGTAGCATATAATCCACTTCACGTGGCTGTTACAGTGGTAAGACTTGATGAAGTAGGAAACAGCTGGTTATGTGGACACATGTTCTTCAACCTCAAGGAACTCTCCATTCTCCCAACTCCTAGAATGTTCTTCCACCAAGATCCTTGACCTCCAGGTCCTTCCCATCCTTCAGAAAAAGACTCAAAGGTCACCTCCTAGGAGGTGCCAAATTTAAAATAGGATCCTTTCCAGGAACTCCCTAGTTCCTTGAGGGCAGGGACCTTGTCTGTCTCACTCATTACCATGTCTTGCTGGCCTAGAATGGTACCTGGCACATGGCAAGCATTCATTAATTTTTGTTGAATGGATGAATAAATACATGAATGAAGGAGTCCTCCTAGGGAAAAATCCCACTGCAATGTGAATGAGTATGACCACAGGATGTTGTGTCCAATTCCAGCCCGCCTCTCAGTGGTAATCCTTCTCCTCCATTCTCAGTCACATCCCTCTTCCAGCCCTCTCGGCAGCGATGCCAAACTATTTTTTCCTCCTTCAACACTTCAGACTAAAAAGAATACACGCATAAAAAGAAGCCAGCAGTCCAGAATCTCCTCATCTTCCCATTCTGGATTGTTCAAATATAGCCTGACCTATGGCTGTTTCCAAACTTAGGTACAAACAGACAAAACTGCCCTCCATCCTCCGGTCCTCAAGCCCCTGCCCTCTCTGTTCCTTGCAACAAAGCTCCTCCAAGTAGCTCACACTCAACACCCCTCCTTGCCCACCTCCCATTAACTCCCCTCGGGAACTGTGTTCTGACTCAAGCCTTCCTCACACTAACCAACCATCAGTTGGTACCAGTAGTCCAAATTGCCCTCGTGTTACTAGATGTCTTGGGCATCAGTGGTGCTCTCTTCCCTTGACCTCCAGGATCACTCTCTCCTTGTTCTCTTTTTCCTCTGACCTCTTTTCAGCCTCCTTTGCTGATTCTTCCCTCTGTCCACCCAAGCATGCTGGTATTACCCAAGGTCTTCTCCTCAACCCTCTCCTGGTCTTCTTCTATGCAGAAAAAAAATGGAAGTGAAATCTCATCCCACTTCCATGGTATTAGCACTCACATGTATTCTGAGAACTCCGAAATATCTCTAGTCCATGAGTTTCCATCCATCCATCTGTCCAGCTGACATCTGCACCCGCATGTTTTATAGCACTTTGAACTCAACATATTCCACGTTAAGCTCATTATCTAGTATCCCTACCCCATTCCACCTTTCTTCTTTACTGCTATTTTGATGAATCACCTCACCATCTAACCAGATGCCCATACCGGAAAATTTTAAGTCTTAGTGTTCCCCTCCTGCACTAGCTGTGTCCTTTACCCTCTTAATTTTGTTTGTTTGTTTTAAGTAAACTCTACCCCCAATGTGGGACTCAAACCCACGACTCCAAGATCAAGAGTCACATGCTCCACAGACTGAGCCAACCAGGCACCCCCTACCTTCTTCTTCTTAAATGCCATTCTCTTACTCCATTGCCAGACAGACCACCAGCCCCTCAAAGTAGGATTTATCCTATCCATTTTTGTGTATCCAGGGATAGTAAAGCTACCAAAAGGGGTGGGGGAGGAGGAAGATTATAAAATTTTTATAATCAGCTCTTAAAGATACTCATTCATTCACAAAATACCTATTTCACACTTAATATAGATCAGAAACATTTATGAGACGCTTAAATTATCACCTCTTTTGTAAATGAATATTCTTTGCCTTAATGATTGCCTGCTTGCTAGCTACCATGTTTAATAGCCTGTAAAAATCCAAATCCTCCAACTTAAAACTGTTATTAACAAACACCATTGTTACTATTTTATAGTAAGGCTAGGGAACCAGGTCAAAAATCAGGAGCCATTCACAGAAATGTTCAGCAAAAATTCTGACTTTAAGACTTGCGTATTGCATCGTTTAATTAGAAAGGAAATCTTGAAATATACCTGATCCTGCAAAGTAATTCTGTCCACAAAATGGGCAAAGGGAGAGATTTCCCATTTTGTACGCCAACCCATAATTTGGTAGGAGGGGTTTAGGCTATTTTAATTAATTATTGCAAATTAAATATTTCAACAACTTGAAGTGAGCCCTTAAAAGAATGAAAAAATGTACATAGCTCCCCTCTGCTAAAACTGCAGTTGATGATAGAATTCCTACTGTCTAATCTATAAAATAAAACCCGAGTTTTCAGCTAATTCCGTTTTCTCAAACACAAAAAACAGTGCCACCCCAGTTAGATGCTTTAACATGCACGTTAATTTCCACTCACAGCTGTGGCAATTAGAAAGTGTACTTAATGGAGTGTCATGTTAATTGTTTTCAGAGTTAACCAATTTCTCCATTTAATTGTCAATTGATTAACCTATTGAAATGTTAAGTGACTCAGTTTCCTTCCAGAGTAAACAGCAGCAGCATATGGTAGCTTCATCAGCCGAAGGCAGCACTCATTTGCTCGGATTCAATGTGCTGGTATTTTTCTACACCTCCCTGAGCTTTTAATTAGATGAGGCAATGTTACATGTATTTGTCTGCTGGAAAGGTTATCAGTGCCGCAGCTGACCTGCAGAGGCAAGGTTGAGTCTAGCAGCTTTAATAGAAACGGTTTTCAGCTATGACTGTTGTACTTGATTGCATTGTGATGGTAATTAACTCAAGACTGCTTTCCTCAGCGTGTGTGTATGTGTGTGTGTGTGTGTGTGTGTGTGTGTGTGTGTGTGTCTTTCCTGTAGCACTATGCAATGAGATGTTTCCTCTGTCATATATATGCACTTATTAAGCACTCATTGGATTCTAATAAGCATGCAAATAGTCAAGAGTTTCTTTAGGTTAATACCACACTAACTCAGATTGTGGTTGCCATTAAATAAGTACGATGTTGGTCGCCTGCAGCACATTTTGCAGAGAAAAAGCCAGCTCCCTTTGGTAGAATTTTGCTCCTTTATTTTCATGGTGTCTCATTCCCTTGGATCTTTACAACTATAAAGTAAAAATTATTTTATGTTTTCAATTTAAGAATGGAGGAGGCCATATAGCGTGCTGGGGGAGCGACACTTGATTCAGAAGCAGTTTTCCAATGCTCCCAAAGGAGATCACTGTGTTTTAGTGACCAAATTGGTAACAAGGTCTTGGTGGTGAACTATTAACTCAGTCTTCTCATCTCTTGCACGCAGTTCTCTGACTCTGGGTGTGTGCAGCTCGCGTGTGTGTTTTTACTGTACCACACTATTGTTTAATTGCGAGCCAACCCACAACTGAGCCAGCATTATCATCCTTGATAATGTTGGTAGCCCACAACTGAGACAAAATGATTACAAACCTATGTTGTGTTCAATAGTTCTTTAGGGGATTTCTCTCTTAATAGTTCTGGCTCATTCATGTTTGATTCAGCACATTTGTTCTTTAAAAAAGGCATAGCTTAGAAGAGTTTCAGGGTGGGTTAATAACTCAACTGAAAATGGCCGCTCGCATTGTAAAAGCTTGTTCCCGCAGTTGCTTGGGGCTTTTCTTCAGTTTTGCCGCTCTGCAGCTTTGGCCCAGTTGGTAAACAGCTTAAGTCCAGACATCTTTTCATTCTCTGAGCAGCGGATTGAAATAAAAATGCATATAAGTGGCGACTGACTGGCGCTGGCCTAACAATAGCCTGTAACATTATGCAAGGGTATTTACATAGGAATAAGGCCTCACTAAAGGAGATGGGGCAATTAATGGTGTGGGCCACACATATAAGGAAAGTTTGTCCAATCCTTTCCTCAATAAAGATCTTTTGTAAAGTGCTATGGAAACTCATGGAGGCCCCAAAGAGATTAAGGGGAGGACTTTTCTGGGATTTTGAAAAACTACATATATAGTATATATAGAGTATATATAGAGAGAGTGTGTATATATATGTATATACATAGAGAGAGAGAGAGAGAGTTTCAAAAAGCCAAATTATATTAAATAAACGCACTGAAAAGAAGGTGAATTCTGTGTTGTTTTGATCATTTGGGGATTGTTTCTCTAACCCTGTGAAAGAAGGTTGGTCCTGGGTTTCGGCCTCCTCTCTTCATTTTCTTTCTTCCTTTTTTCCTTTTCTTTTGGTGATGTTTCTTGAGCAGAACATCGGCTCTGAGATAAGCAAGCTCCTTCGTTATCTTGTTTCCTGTGTCTGAAACGGAAGCATCGTCTTTAAAATATTTGAAGAGTTTGGCTGTACTTCTTATTTCAAGTAATGATTTAGCAGTGGGAGGAAAACTTTGCCCAGTGACCCGGCCTGAGGGGGAAAACTCTTAAGATTTTCAGGAGTGCCGGGCAGCTGGCCGCCACAATGAAAGCAAATCGCAAAAGCAGGGAGGGCCCAAAAGCAAACGCAAGGAGTGTGCCATGGGAGGATGTGAAAGTCTGAATTCAAACCTAGACCTTTTTACAGATATAGATCATAAGAGAATAAAGATTTTTGTCAGTACACATCAAATTTAAAAAGTCCAATGCCTGAATTATTTTCATCCCAATACCATTCCGATATATTGTCATTGATCTTTTTTTTCTTTTTTGGAAGTAGAAAGTCCTCCTCCGCCCCCCACCCCTACCCCCACCCCTAGCCCACCAACCCCAGCAGTAAAAGACAAATCTGTGTAGCTCTGTCACATGTTTTCATTCTTATCAGAGACTCACCATCTGCTTCTGCCCTTGGCCAGATAGCATTACTGTTATTACTACTTTGGATCAGACTACTTTTAATAAAGTATCATCAGCACTCAAAAAACAAGAGACAAAGGAATAACCCAAGCCCTCTTTGCATGTTTTATGACCAATTAAAGCACTTACTACCTATTTTAAGCAAAGCACCTCAGTTTTCTTTTTTCTTTGCTAATGTTTTATCTCACTCAAAGGACATTTTCTAAGGAAGCAGAACTTTGGCCAGGAGTGTTCAAGCTCTGTTCACACTTGCTAGTAAAACTGTTCTTACTTCCAAAGTTGCTTTTGATTCCATTTTCTCATTTATAGTTGGTTCATGAAATTCCCGTTCACATAGAAGGAGTGAAATAAAATCTTAATGTGATAACGCATAAGCTTTGGATGCCTGTGTGTGTGTGTGTGTGTGTGTGTGTGTGTGTGTGGCATACAGAGAAAGTGATTTCAGCTGCAGCCCTTTCGAGCAGGCAGAAATCAATGCCTCATTCAGGACTATTGATCAGTACTAAATTAATTAGACTCCGAGGCTTATGGCAGTTGATAAGACAACTTGTTAATTTAGTCAATGATAGTGTTTTCCCTAAAGCGGCAAATACCCTCTTCTTTAGAAAAGGCATTTCTAACACTTGCTGCCAGTTCTCCTTTTATTTTCACTTTTCATCTTTCTTGTTTTCTTTTTCTGGGACAAGAGTGTTTAGAGGTAAGTGGGTTGTGGGTGTGGGGAGGAGATCAATAGGTAAGGGAGTGCTGTAAAAATGTAACCGCTGAGGTCGCAGTCTGGTATATTCACTAACCCACTCCCATTTCTATCCCCTCGCCTAACATCATTTCGGGATGAAAGAAAGCAGCCAGATTATAACCTGGGACATGGATTTCCTGTGCGGCTTTGGCCGCAGAAGGCCACTCCAGCCTTACAAGGATGTTCATTTGGAAGGGGCTACTTCCTCAACCTGCATTTAGGATTGACTGATACATACGGATTGCTTTTGCTTTTCATTTAAACCTGCAACAGTGATGGTCATAGTCAATAACAAAGACTTGGGCCTGGTCGGTAATGCAAACTGTGAATGGAATGAAGGTATCCCAGAATGCCCCGAACATAGGGCAGTACTTCCTGCTGACTTGGAAGGACAAAAGGACAAAGCCCGGGAGTGTAGGGGTCCCACCAACAGCTCTTGGAGGCAACAGCCTGCTATCAGCAGCGCTCCAACCCTCTGAGAATGCTAATAAGCTAGTGAAGAGCTCAGCTTTCTTGCCATAATTCTATAGTGTGGTTGAGGACCCCATAGTGCTCACTAAATAAAGACAACTAATTGAGAATTTTTTGCACATTTTGCCCAGGGGACTTGTTGTTCACTCGATTCTTTGGGGAGAATGTACCCCTACTGACAAGAGGAACTGATTGTTTTGGCAGGCCTCATGTTACTCTTCCCGGGTCTAAGACTGACTTTCGAAGTATGACAAAAATGTTTAATTTTGATTTCTTTTAATTATGTTGCTGGGAATTATTTTAGATCTCAAAGAATAGACGTTCCAGTGTTCGTCGGGGAAAAAAAAAATGCTGGCAGAGTTTTTTGAATTAGAGCCTGTTTTTTCTTTTACTTTTTTTTTTTCTCTTAAATTGTATTTTCTGTGGTGAGGCCTACATTTTTGTGTCTGCAGGTGACACGTTGATTGAAACTAAAATTAATAAATCAGCTGAAAAGCTCACACCTACAGCTCACAGCAGGGCCTGGAAAACACGTTTATAAAGGGAGCTTTATGCCCTCATATAAAGAAGGAATAAATTACAGAAGCACTTGTTGCCCTGAGACTTGATTTTGCTTTGCAATCTGGTATCTTATTTTTGGAGGCTTATTGTTAATCAACAGGTTCCTGGTTGCTTTAGCAGGTGACTTTGCTATTAATCTCTTACTTGACCATTATAGCATATTAATGAGGAGGTTTCTAGTTGTGGTTCTATCTTCGGACCAAGGAATTAGTTTAAAAGGTGCACTTTTTACTCAATGGCTTGCAGTTAGCCATGTTGAGGACCAAATGCAAAGTAGCATTTTCTACAGCTTGTGTAGTATTAAGGAGTGTTTTACTAACATATGTGTCTTACTGTGCTTTTCTTCTCTCCTACACTTATTCCTTCACCATGGAGGGCAATTATGGAACTTACCAGTAGTCTCTGTTCATTTTTTTTTAACAAAATAAAATTATATATAAATAACAAAATGATATCCTTTCTTATTAATGTGCACCCTCGTTTTAATTAAACAATGTCAATTTTCTTTGGAGGTGTGTTTGGAATTAAAATGTATGATTTGGGAAGGCAAGACATTCAACATTTCTCACCAGAACTGGATTAATAAATGTCATTACAAGTGCAGGAATTTAACCATCACATTTCCCTTTAGAATCTGAGGTAATTGGAAATGTTTAAGCTTGACAAAAGAAGGAAGTAAATATACCTATGGGGGTAGTTTAGAAATATAAAGAAGAACTAAGGATTTAAGTCTTAAATTTGTAATTACAAGGATCTCCAAAGCACGTAATGGTGCAAAACAGCCCAGACAACCCCGCATATGAGAAGAACCACTTTGTTGCAATCTGCAGATATTTCAAAGGACATCCTCTGGCAAAGCATTATTATTATTGTTGTTCATCTCCTTTCAAATCTTCAGGGCAGTCTGGTCCACCCCTCATGCATGCTGTCTTTTTTCTAAACCTAAGAAATGTCAAGCTTGTGCTTTTCTTCTTTCTAACTTTTTAAAATTAAAGGTTGGTGTCAGTTGAGGCACATTTGATATCACTGTCTACCTTGCCTTATTTTTTTTAATGTTTATTTATTTTGAGAGAGAAAGAGACTGAGTGCAAGCAGGGGAGGAGCAGAGAGAGAGGGAGACACAGAATCTGAAGCAGGCTCCAGGCTCCGAGCTGTCAACACAGAGCCCGATGCAGGGCTTGAACTCATGAGCCTTGAGATCATGACCTGAGCCGAAGTCGGACACTTAACTGACTGAGCCACCCAGGCGCCCCTCTATCTCGCTTTTCACACTAAGCCCTGAAGTATCTTCATTCTGCAGGTTAAGGTCAACACCATCATCTCTTTCAGTAAGGAATTTTCTGGTTAGGTTTCTGGAGAAGAGGAGCTGAGTTTGAGGTGTTAGCAGAAAGGTAGAAAGCTAACCACAGGAATGCCTGACAATGAACGTTAACAGAAACATCAGATTTGACACTACTTATGAAATTTTTGTTCATAAAAAATGCATACTAACAAAAAATCATCACCGTTATCTTACAGCTATAGTATTAGGCTTCTCCCACAGATGAGAGGAATTGGAAATACGCTGTCTTCTTAAAAGCGTTACTCAAGTTACCAGCTTAACTGTTCATTGTAATTACATACCAAGCTGACCACTTTATAGCGAGCAGGGGACTTTCGCCTGCTTAAAGTCAATATCGATTGCCTGGAGCCTGGATCCTATTCTAAATTTTTTGTTCAGGCCAGTAAGCTAGGGAGAATTTTGGTAAGGATGGCCCCACTCACCTCCAACAAACAAGAAATTTAAGCAAAAATAATTGACTCTAGGTTTGCTTATCTTTTACAACTGAGAAAGAAAAAAATCTATTCTACCCTGGATAGAAACAGTTTATGCCCCCAGTGACACAAAACCAATCGCTTTAGGTTCTTGGGTACAATAGAATAGTTATACATGGGGTGAGGGAAGGGTCTCTTGAGGAGTGAAAGGAAAAGGAGGAAATAAAATTCATATTAAAATAAATTAAGGAAGTGGCTAGTGTATTCTAGGAACAGTCAGATTAATTCATTTATATTTGTAGTACAAATTTCTAGAAAACAGAGTTGCAAATATATACCCAAGTATTGCAGACTGTGGCTGCTCTAGCATGTGTTTATAAAGAAGGATGGTCACTATTAGAGAATGTTCCCCTCCCCCAGTTCTCCCTCAAGTACTTCCAGCTAGGGAGGTTTTCAGCCCTTTTGTCTTTTTACAACTTAGCAAGATCAGACACATTTCTGCAATGCATATGCAGATTTCACCTCTTGTTACTTTCTCTAATGAGCGTTCACTTAATCAATCTGACAGTAGCCTTTATCCCCCTCCCCCTTTTTTCCCTTCACATCCACTAAGAAGGTTTTCAGAAAAAAAGTGTTAACAGATTCAAGGGGGCATTAGCAACGGCCAAAATGGGGTGAATCGCAGGGCTTCACAATGACTACTCTCCAGCCACCCCTCTGTCCAGCTTCTGAAAACAGGAAGCAGGTCCGCCAGTCTCATAAGAAAGCATGTATTTTAATAGCTAACAGGAAATGATCTTCCTTTTCTGTTTAAGAATCGGAAACAATTAGTTTTTTATCTAATAGAACACTTAAGCATAGAACTTTCCCATAGGCTCATACACCCATTCTGCCAAAACCACTTTTAAAAACTTGCGTGCGAGAGACACTCTTGCTATGAGACAAGAGCAACCAATCCACGTTGGCACTCTCCCATCACATTTCCCACTGGGGCACCCTAAGTCACATGACCATTCTTGCCCTTGTTAAACATCCCTCTGAGCTGGGAGTGGACAGTGCAGGGATGGAGGACAGGTGGGTTTCAGTCTGATGTAGTTCACTCTTCCCAGGGAATGGAAAGACAGGACAAAAGACAAATCCTAGTTCTTAATCATATTCTCAACTTGGCCTCAATCTGAATCTGCCACCAGGTGATCGATCTAACATATAAGAATATATGGCCCAGCTACTGAGAAGTAGCAGGTCCTTTAAAAAAATTTTTTTAATAAAGTTCCAGCCCCTCTCTTGCCTGCAGACAGCCAAAGTTTCAGCCCTCCCGCAGCCCCACCCTGCAAAGCCTGCTTTTACCTCTCATTCAGCTGCCTTCTCCTTCTTCTCACTCTGGATCCCTCCAGCAGAGCTCTCATCCTTAAATCTTAGTCAGTTCTGGGGTGCCTGGGTGGCTCGGTCGGTTGAGCATCCGACTTCAGCTCAGGTCATGATCTCGCGGTCTGCGAGTTCGAGCCCCGCATCGGGCTCTGTGCTGACAGCTCAGAGCCTGGAGCCTGCTTCAGATTCTGTACCTCCCTCTCTCTGCCCCTCCCCCACTCATGCTCTGTCTCTCTCTCTCTCTCTCTCTCTCTCTGTGTCAAAAATAAATAAACTTAAAAAAAAAATCTTAGCCAGTAATGTAACTCACCCCCTCAAGTCTCCTTCACTTGGCCAGGGCAAGAAAAATCACAGTAAAAGAAGGAAAAGGGGGTGGGTGGGGGGAAGCCCACCACTCCTTCCCTCACCCTGCTCTGTGCTTGGTTGCTCTAGTTTTGCCTTTTCTGAGGATTCACAGTACCTTTCTCCCCAGCACCTACCCATTAAGTCCTACCAACAGCCAACTGTTCACCTTTTACATTCTAATTAAATAGGAAATTTGGTTTGAAGACAGTCAGGGTCTGGTCCCTACTTAGAGATTCTCACCTGGGCTTATTAGGTCACTGACAAACCTTTCTCTTCCTGACCTTTTTGATTAAAGGTGGGAATCTATATGACAGGTTGCCCACCTCCTCTAACTTGAGCAGCCTGTTCTACTTGGCAAGCTGAACCTGCCTACCATCCAGGATCTCCAGGTTGGTTGCCTCTGAGGTCTGGGAATGAGCAATACTTTAGAGTTAGCATCCTGACTTCAACCAGGATCTCTTGAATTCTAAGGGCTGCACTAACATTTTCAAGAGGTAGAACTGAGTTGATCCACTGTCTGCATTACTTTGGTCATCTGAACTCTCTGCTTCTTATGGGAGAAGTGGAATGGTAGGTCCCATCCCAAGACCTATTGAACCAGAATCTGAATTTTAACAAGGTCCCCAGGTGATTCGTATGCACATTTCTTTAATCACCTGAGGATCTTTGAGAAGGCAGGGGATGCACAGTACCCTTGAGAGCCCTTTCAATTAATTTTCTGTCTTCTAATCACAATCCCTAATGAGGCAGAGAGGATATGGAGTTTGAGTTGGGACAGAGGGATGGTGGGAATCAGCAGTTATAACTCCATTATTACTAACCTGATTTTCTAATATGCTAATTTAAAAAATCATTTTGGTACATACACGGTTAAAAATATAGGCTATTAGGTCACTATTTCTTCTGGAAATATTTGTTTTTCTTTTGCAAAAACACCCTGAAATGGCTTCTACTGTATTGGTCTTTTCTGTTTAGTGACCTAGTAATTTAACCCTGATTTCTATTTTTTTTTTAATATTTTTTATGTTTATTTATTTTTGAGACAGAGAGAAACAGAGCATGAGTGGGGGAGGGGCAGAAAGAGAGAGGGAGACACAGAATCGAAAGCAGCCTCCAGGCTCTGAGCTGTCAGCACAGAGCCCGATGTGGGGCTCGAGCCCACAAACCGTGAGATCACGACCTGAGCTAAAGGTGGATGCTTAACCCACTGAGACACCCAGGCACCCCCTGATTTCTATTTTTACCTAAGATTCGTTTCTATGTAAACTTCATTCCAGAAACCCTTGTAGTTTTCCTGAGTGTAGAGAGGACCTTCTGGAGGGGTTCCTGGCACCTGCTCCAGACGATATCCCTTGCAAAAGGTTTAGCCATTCTTTCTCCAACCCCTGACCGCTCTCTGCCCCCATGCCCCTGAGCAGAACAACAGTGAGTCAGGGCAGTAGTGGAAAGAGCAAGGGCCCCAGGGGAGGAGAGGCTGGAATTTATAAAGCTGGTTCCACCATAAAGAATGCCTGTGACCTTTGGCAAGCAATGCAACATTTCTCAGGCTCTGTATCAAGCTCTGGTGAAAAGGAGATGATAACTTGAAGGGTTGTTGCATTGATACAAGAGGTAAAACTTCAAAAAGGCCTACTGCAAAGTGGGAGGGTGGTAAAGGGGAGGAGAGGGTATTTCCCTTTGTCTTGTGCTTTCTTGGCAAGGCCTCTGAAGAGCTAGTCAAAAAGGAAGTTTGGCTCTCTCACCCCTAAGAGCAAAGGCGCTCGAGTTACTTGGGGGTAGGTGAGAACCCACACTCCTTGGTTTGATGATTGTAAATAGTCCCCACTTATTAAACACCTGTGATGTGACCGTGACATTTGGCAAGTGCTTTAACCTTCCTGAACCATTCACCCCTGCTCTGTGAAATGGAGATTATAATGCCTAATAGGATTGTTGAGGTTGGTTAAAGAGCTTGCTTTATAATCATTATCTCATTGACTTCTTCCAACAACCCAGTGAAACAGGCCCCATTTGGCCCCATTTTACAGCTGAGGACATTGAGGTTTGGAGACATCAAGTAATTCACTCAGGGTCATGCAGCTCATAAGTAAGAACCAGGTTTGAAATCTGGATCTCTTTAATCCAAAATTTATGTGCTCTCCATTGTTCTTCCTACACCTTAGGGAAACTAACAAGTCAAAGGGAGACCAGATAATGGGAATTACTTTAGTCTTTCCAATCCTTAATAACATTTCAGTTCAATTCCAAGAAGGGCAGTGATTTTCAAACTTCTTATCTTTTTTAATCTGCCAAAAAAATCTGCAACTAACCGACAGGAGAAGTTTCCCCCTAAATGGTGTCAAATCTTGGCAGTATTTTAATAAAGCAGCTCTTTCACCTCTGAAGGATTATCAGGTTGGATGTCCAGAGCTGAGAAGTGGCAAGATTTGGTTCTTTACTCTGCCTTGCATAGAGTCAGGGCTTCAGGCTTCAGGAAGGACAATCTCCATCAAAGGTCAGCATGTGCAGGAGCAGACGGTGCTCAGAATTATGGGGATGTTATGAACCAAGGTGAATGGACTCCAAAGTTGAACCCTCATTAACGACAAGGTGAGTCGCCCTAATTCAGAAAGAAAGGGCCTGAGGAATGATGGGAAATCAACGTGTATCCCTTGGGGACCAGTTGCGGAAGGAAGAGGCAGAGCAAAAAGGTAGGGAAAGGGAGAAAAAGGGTTGTATAAAGAGAAGCAAGGGCTTGGTGTCCTTAAAACACCACAAACCATCAAAACCCAGGCTGTGATACCAAAGCAGCATCACGCATTTGCTCCGGCGGTCAGCATCTGATGGCTTTGATCCGTACAGGTGGAAAATGTATTTCCTATACCATCTGTTAAAGAATGGGCGGGTAGCTGTGGCATGTGAAAATGCTTGTGTCTACAAGTGATGTGCACCCACAGAGAAATATTCTTGAAAATCCAAAATGGAATTAGACTTGAGAACAACTGCATTGCAGGTGAAAATATGCCTCTTCTCCTTTGCATTGGGGGCAGCTTAGTTAGTAAAATGACCCTGAACCTAGTTAGGCTGGCCCTTCAAAACCCCAGCCTTGGATGGCTTTCCTGTTCCCTGCTATTTCCTAGAACTCGGGGTGGGGGGTTGGGGAGAGGGTGTACCTGTAAAATAATGTCAAATTAAGAACAGCTTTCAAAATAGATAAAGATCATTATTTGCTCTAAATTAGTGTTATTGAAGTACATGTTTTTACATAAAGTCCAAGAGAAGTATTTTAATTTTATTTACCTACAATATAATAGCATTATGGCTGATAGTACGATAAGCTGCATTTTAGTGACCTTTTGATTTTTTTTTTTTTTAATGAAAGAAATTTGCTAAGATAGGCAACTTCCTTCTCCCTTACAGGACTTTCTCTTTTTAGACATTTATTTCTTGCTCAGCAAAAATAACAAGGACTCCAGAACTCTGCTTTATTAATAAAAGTAGATGCAATTTGAGTGGTTGATGAAACCAAGATAGTTTTCCAATTCAAATAGTTTGAAATCTAACATGTCTGATATTTAGAGTGAAATATGAGCATCCTCCTATTTTTATAGGTAAAAAATTCTAACACCCTTTCCTAATAAAATTCTAAGCACAGCAATCTTTGCTCCAGGTTAATCAGCAAGGCATTGCGGTATTGAGGTTGCTCAACTCTTAAGGAACAATTTCCAGGCAAGCTCAGTCTTTTGGAAGCTGAACCCTGAAAATAAGAATACCCCAAATATTTCTGTTTGGGGATTGTGTATTGTTGTTACGTATTTTTCCCCCTTCGGATTGTTTTCTTTCTATGAGGCCATGTCCTTGTCCCAAGAAGCCCCCTGGACTGGTAACTAACTCCCTAATCTGTCTGCATCCTGGTTTTATTAGGTGGAGGGCATCAAGTGATAATGTACGACTTTTTTTTTTCCTTTTTTTTAAAACCTAGACAGGTTTGTTTTTCTAACTGTCAGCAGTGTTTTGGCTATTTTGAGAATGTAGGACAGGGTTAAGGATTAGTACCAGCATTCTCTTTTCTGTGTATCAGAGCCGCTTAGCAGTAATTAATCAGGACATTAGGTTTTGTACTCTTGGTTCAGGTCATTTGCCTATGAGCTGCTCGAGCCTTTTACAAAGGCATACTGCATATGTTTCTGGGTACCTTTTTGAGAGAAGATTTAAATTGGCCAGATGAATAATACTTTGTTACAAGTGTTTTGCCCTAGGCAAAAAGGTTTTCTTCATATTATCATAGCCTGAAGCTGCAATGCTCAAGCTTGATGTGACTGGTGTTATTCTGTCACATGGCAATGATGTAAGAACAGGCCTCTCTGTGTCAGACAAATCTGGATTTAGGGGAATTATAGCAGATGTTGCAAAATGGCAACAGTTTAGCAAGTTCCTTTTATCCCAGTGTTGGGAGGCCGGACTACTAAGTGTACTAGACAGAAAAGAATGTTTTCTTTGATCCTTTACACTCTAGGGTAGGGACTTCCCCAGTTAGAGAACATCGTTAATGATATAGTTATACAGTCACTGATGGATCAGAATACAGAATTAAGGGTAGGATTTCTTCTTCTTCTTCTTCTTCTTCTTCTTCTTCTTCTTCTTTTAGTATTTGTTTTGATTGAGCTTAGTATTTGTGGTCATTTACATTATAAGCTTCAGAAACCCTCTAAGGTTTTATTCTTAGTAAAGAAAGCCTAATTCGGTAGAATAAACTGAATAACAATAACAAAAACTAAGCTGCACAAAAAATATTTTAACCTTGGCAACCCTATTCACTCACAGCTATTATGTACAGCTAAATTATACGAATTCTAAAAAAGAGAAATGTAGAAAATATAAGTAGATATTTTAATTCTCACATTCTAATAAGTATTAATGAATATATTCAACCACACTGAATACCGAGGTAATACTGCATTGCTACTGTTCAATGCAAGTCTTCGTTTCTTAAAAGAAAAAGCTATTTTCAAAAGCTTTGGATTTCAGGGATCTCGATTCTTTTATATTATATTCCTATAAAATTAATTCATACTCATGATCAAGGTGAGTAGGTAGATGATAATGATATGGTGAAAAGAACAATCAGAAAACACATTCCTTGATGGAAGTGACGCCAGGTTTGACTTATGGGAAGTGTGTTGGTTGTTGCTTCTGTTCATTTCTAGGACTATCTCTGAGTCTCTAGAACCTTCTTTTGGAAATGCAGTGTTAAATATCACTACAGCATGTTGTCCATAGAACTTTATAACATGCCTGCAAAAGACAGCACGTGCATGCGGGACCACAGGAAATAATTTCCCACCAGGTAAAGCTTTCCAATGATTATTTAAAACCCGCATGAGCGTAATAAATTTGCTGTTGTTTATGCAAATGTTTATTGATCATTTCCATTGGAGCACTGGACGGTGAAATGTATGCAAACATTTAGACAATTTCTTTAACAGGCTTCTATCTTTTCAGAGTATTTTAAATATTTTGAAAGTATTTTTATTTGCAAATTGTGATCGCTGCTGGGAGCCCCCGAAGTAATTAGGGTATCCTAATTTTTCAAACCGTTTGCAATGAAACGAAGAAAAGAATGAATGTAAGGTATGTTTAAAGAGCACCAATGTAGGTAGCCGTTACGTCTCACGTTCTTTTGGAAGGTATCAAAGGTAAAGACAAACACAAAAGCAGTCAGAGAGAAGACCGTCAGTAATGCCACATCATCCTTTGTAACATACTATCTGTAGCTGTATTTGATTATCTTTGTGCATTTCACCTACTTTACCACTGTGTGACCTGGAGAAAGGATTTGCTTCCACAGCGCAGAGAGTATTGGGGAAGATACTGGGTTTTGTCACTTGAATAATAGATATGATATGGAAATGGACTATAATTCCATAGATTGGCGTCCTTTAATAAGATAGACATATGTTCTCAAAATAAATATGCTAGAAATAAGGGCGAAACTCACATTTTAAAAATTCCAAAATCACATTTTATTTCAACATAAAATTTGGTACCTCTGTCTTACTAAGAGCTTTAAAAATGGGAACTTCCTTAAAGGCTGCTCAACTCTAACTTTGGATTTGAGATTACATGATAAAACTCACACATTTATTGGACATCATTCATCTAAACCCCTGACTGAATCCTTTCCTGTGATTTAAATTAACCTCTTCATCACCCAAAGCCAGGTCAGTAACACATTTTCTATTTGGTTACAAAGACAGCCATAATGATTGGGTTTATTACTGTACTACATATATTGGTATTTCTGCAGACATTAGAAGTGGGGAAAAAAGACAGTGGTTTTGTGAAACCTGCTCTGTTTAAGAGTCTGCGGGACTGCCAAAAATGTTCCCAGTGAAAGGTTTCTGGGGTTTTCCCCTCCTTTTTTCCTTGCGGTGTCTTTCCCAGATGTCTCAACAAACAGAAAACACGTATCCTTTTCAGAAATCCCGATACAACTCTCAACCATCCCGGCTGTAGACATAATTCCCGCATACACGTAACTCCATCTAAGAGCAGTTTGGAAAAGTTTGCAGCATCTGTCGTTCCACTGCTGAAATAATTCACAGCCAGAGTAGGAAATGCAAACAATCCTTTTTCATATTTGCATACTCGGAATTTGGCTTTTTGATTCATGATTGTTCCCATTAGCTTTGAAAATTCACGTTTCTGTCTAGTTGCAGGTTTTGCTTGAGTGAGCTCAAATTACACTCTTGACTCAAATATTATTACAAGTGTAAATACTTTGGAGATGTCAGTGTCTGCCACTGATTTGGGGGTATTTGTTTTATTGATTTTCATCTGGCGAGTTTAAAATATGAGCAAACTTTTCATGGAGGGTTTGGGGGCATTTGTTTGAACACTCCTGGAGTAATTGGAAATGCAACAATTGTTTAAAAAGTGGCATTGTCCATGAAAAGATTTAGTGAGGGATGAAGAAATTTCTTGAACCTAAAGACCTAATCTGGTGATCCAATTCTCCCCACTGTGTCCATTCCCGTGAAACTCCATTTACTTGCCCCTAGCCTCCACTAGCGCCCCGCGTCCTACCTAGCCAATCCTCTAGGCTTCCCACATTGTCTCCTCTTTTGTCTTTTCAGTCCAAACAGAAGAACAACAGATAGGGTTCTGAAGGGCAGGGTGCATCAGGAGCTGCAGGAGAATGGCTGAGATGAGGGTCAGAGTCCTGCCCTTACTGCCAACAGTTACTAGGGTTTGTGCTGCCCGGCTGAACAGTGTTCAAAGGCTTTGCTGGGCTTTGTTCCACTGTGTAGGGATTAGGCCTGGCGGTCTGAGAATTTGCCTTCTAATTAAAAAGGATAAAAGATAGAAGTAGCATTAGACTAAAACAGAGCAGTGATACTTCACAGGCTGATTTTTTTTTAAAGTCACAAGACCACGCCAGAAGTTGTCAGGATATTTTATTTCCTTAGTATTCCACTCAGATTAAAGAGGGAAAACTTTGGAAACTCTTCCCAGCTGTTTGCGGGGCACATGGAAGTCTAATTGCGTCTGAAATATCTGCTGTTTACAGTGAGACCATTCGGTGGGGGATTTGCAGTCCGCACTGGAGAATGAAGGCTGCCCCCAGAGCCACCTTCCTCTTTTTCAAACGCTGGCAAGAAACTCATTCTAGCAAAAGTGGATTCTGCTTTTCACTTCGTCCCAGTGTGCCTTGCTCTCAAGCCTTCCAAGGCCTACCCTACCTATTCTCTTTTCAAGGATCAATCGCTCCTTTCATCTCCTTGCAGCTGTAGACACTATCTTAACCAGGTGTGAAATGCAATTAAGAAATAATTCGGACCTCACAGTCTTTTTTAAAATTCTTAATAGCGATGTGATGGAGGGCCATTTTTGATCTTTCACAGCAGAGCGCTATGTGTTGTGACAGTAAATGTGATTCCGTGCCTAGATTTTGTTAAGAGAGAAGCCATCCGCAGACTCAGGGGCAGACAGGCAAGCATCAAAACAGATGATGATGCACCATCCTAACACGCGCTGGCCTGCCGTCCAGTGCGGCCCTTCTTGCCGCCTAGAAAGAACTGTGTGCTGACTGACACTTGTTGACTTGAAGGAGCAGCTGAGAGTGATTTGCTAAGTACTCCAGAGGCTGGTTCTACCCACTCTACCGCAGGAAGGAATGAATCCGAGGTGAGAGTTTCTGTTAGAAATGCTGATGAGATTATATAAATTAGTTGAGATGGGCTATTTTTTTTTGGGGGGGGGGGAGGGAGGAAAGAGTTTTGTGGAGGACTTCAGAGCTTTCAAAGCCACTGAGCTCAGATTGCATACAAGTATAAAGGAATGCTCCCTCGTTCCCACAGAGCTCATGTTACGTCATGAAGCCAAGGGACTGTGAATTTCTTATTTTCCACTTTTCTTATTTTTGTTTTCAGTCTGCTCAGCATAAACAAGTAAAGCTCCCTGGGTGAAGGGATATTTTTAAAGCATGAGATTACGATGAGATTCATCTGTATGTTTCAGAGACACACACAAATATGCTCATGTTCACTTTCTCAAAAAATCCATATATATCCATATATATATATATACACACATAAATACATATATATATATATATATATATATATATATATATATATATATATTATTGATTCATTTTATCAAATTGAGCAAGTTACCAATTGACTACATTGGGCATAAATGGCAACATGGAAACCTTGGCAAGGACACAGAGCTATCTCACCACCTAGCGTATAAATTTTGGGGCTAAGTCTATAAATGATGTAAATGCTGTGTTTGTCATACGACAGAACCCACCAGTATTTCTAATTTCCTAAACTTTAGCTTTTTTTTTTCTTTGAAAGCCCAAATGGAATTAATATGTCAGTGGCTATATTTTTTAAAAAGTGTGTGAATTATATTATGTAACCATACAAAATATTTAAGAAACAAGGCTTGTGAAATAATCCATATCGATTTCCATCATCAGCTTTGTGTAAAAGAATAAAAAGGTTCTCTCCGGTTCTGAGTTTGGGGACAGCCATGGTAATTTATGTTAAGTTTCAGTCCCTTCTTTTATTTTTGTCTTTTAGAGATGACCATTCCCCCTGCTGATTTTCCAAATGTAGCAAAGCTGGGTCTGCTAGTTCCACTCTAAAGAAAATAAAGATAATAATCTGATTTAGACATTGAAGAACATCGGTATGAATGACAACAGTAGTAGGTAACAGTGAGTCAACATTTTCCTTTCCAGTCCCAGCTTCTCTTTAGCATTTAAAATATGTCAGCCGGTCGTACAAAGCCAAACCATTTTGAGAATGTAATTCACAATATTTTGGCTTCTATTTTTCACCAGCTTCTGAGTAATATATTGTACAAGAAAGAGGTCTTTGTTGTGTTTATAATACATGTATAACCTGGTGGGAAGCCGAATAAAAAATGTATATTATTTGCATAACTTGAACTAAAGAACCTAATGCATTATTGGGTCTTGAATGTCTTAAATTTAAGTGAGCTGGCTTAAGAGTAATATTACTCTATTACTGTTCTGTAATTCATATAATGAAATCACACGGCTAAAAAAAATTTAAGGTTTTAACAATGATAAGTGGAACCTGATTTTTGAACTCCTTTTTAATGAAAACAGTAATTTATAAACTGGCACATGTGTGCCCCTTTTTGTTTGCTGACAATAAAAGGCTGTTGAATTTGTATCCTTTCATCTGCTCTCCCCTCCGCGCGTGTGAGAGAAGCCCATTTAGCCTCATGGCGCAGGCACCAAGGACTAACCACCTCTTGGAAAATCAAGGGATCTGCTTCCCAGGCACAACCATTGGAATGTCTGGATCCCCGTGCAACTTTCTGTGTGCTGACAACCACCCCACCCCAACCTGTGTCTCCTTCAAGTCCACCATATGAGTCATTTGAGCAAGTTGTGGTGACTGAAGTTCCAAAGCTCTCCAACTTTGCACCATACATAGAAAAGGAGAAGAGACTTCGCTTCACATGGGTGGTATAGTCATCTTTCAATCTTATGGGTGAGCGATGTCTGCCTTTAGTAGAAACATAAACCCATAGCAGTGCACCCTGCCCAACTCAGGAAATGTGCCTCTGCTTTCAAAATAGCTGAAGTTACTTAATATTTGTATATAGAGAGAACAAGTTCTTAAATGCTTCTAATGGCACCATCATAGAAGTTCACCTTGCTTGCTTGGCCGAATGCTCTGACTTAGAGCTCAAGAGAGATGATTCTTATCTATCTATATTTGGAAATAAAGGCCATACTGTATAACCAGAGGTTGGAATGCTCCCTTCTTCCCAAACCAAATACATAGGATTAGTATGTATATTAGCTATTTCACTTCACAATTACTAAAATATTTCTTGAAAGGACCTAGGAATGACTAAATTAGTGCGCTAATAAATAGAATGAAAAATAAAGGCAGTGATCAAATGTACAAAAGCAAAAAGAAATTGTTTAAAAAGAAGACACTACATAGTTGGGACACATACTACCTGTTATCAAATACAAATGCCAAATACTAACTGCATTGCCTTTTATTAATTTGATTTAAAATGTTTCAAAATTTTAAAACTGCTCATATGGGGCCAGGAAAGTATTTTTGCTTAGTGTACTTTCTCCTACAGTTGATGTAGTTGGTCTCCTTCCTGAGAATACAACACTACGGGCATAGCTGTCCTCATACTTAACTGTAATCTAAATGGCTTTGTTGAGAATGCGATAACTAATTATTTTTAATCTTAATATTAAAAAGCAAGGTCTGTAACAGACCAGCTCAATTGGAATATCCTTTCAAGAGATTAGAACCATCACACTAGTTCTACAAATGGCATCCTAAAAATCCTTCTGGTGGGCTTTCTGCTTTTTGTTTCTGGAAGGAGAGAAATGGGGGAGGGGAACGTTTGGAGAGGAGACGTTGGCTTGAAAAATAGACTTGGATGAACTGCAGGCTCTGAAAACAGATTTCTTTATCTGCAAGCCAGGTTGGAGAGCATCCCCAGACTGCTATTCTGAGCCACCTCGCCCAGTCGAGAAGCCTGCCATCTCTCGGATGGCTTATGAGCTGGATGCTTTTTCACCTGCATGTCTCTGGACTTTTTTCAGCCTTAGGTCTCTCCTAAGCAGGAAAATTCTAATTTTGCCAACCTGCGTTTTGGTGATATGGACTACCATCTACCTGTGTGGAGCTGAGATCATAGAACTCCTATGACTGGCGATACAATTTGGATTGGAACCAAGGTCATAAGGTAACTAGCCAGTGCTTTATCCTCTCAGCCAAGCCCTTGATAAGGGCCATTCTTTGATGTTGAGAATGATAGTTGGCTTTTTCAGAACTTATATCCAAAACAGTAATACATAATGCATTTGCTTTCATCGTACAGCTGCTGATACATGGTTGAAGGTTAATTTAAAGATTACTTAATGAGAAGAGCTACTTTAAATCAATCAAATGCTTTAGAAAGCAAAAATGATCCTAACAAAAAATACAAGTTGCAAGCAAAGAAGCCTACAGTTTTCAACTTCTTCCCAATCATTCATTACAGGTCTTCTTTTAATACAAGCCAGCGGCTGGCTGGTTGAATCCCTCTCGCTAATGGTGCCTCTTTCTCCATGGCTGCATCATGGTAAAATTATTTACAGTAGACAGCGCCCCTCCTACGAGGTGTAAAGACTATGCATGACTGCTGTATGGAATGATCGTATCTACTATATTGGTAATAAGGGATTCCACCTGGCACCTAACTGCAACAAAAAAGCTGTTCATTTTTCCCCACATCCTTTGGTTCTGAAGATCGTGTCTCTTCTGTGCTTACATGAGCAGCATAAACATGGGACACACACACATTTGCTTCTCACTGGTTTGTGTTAGATGCTCTACTAGGGCAAATGCTGCCGACAATATCCATGACTTCTGCAGTTTTCCCTTAATAAAATCGCTACTCCCTCTGAGCTGAAGAATCATTAATCTGATTCTTTCTTGTTTTTCTTGTGACATCTGGTTTTGTCGAGCTCATCCTGACTGGATTTCAGAAGATGTTAGGAAGAGAACTAACAGGAAAATGGGGGTGGGGAGAGACAAAGCAACAGCGATCTGACAGCTACAGTTATTAGGAAAGTGGTAGGTGGGGAGTCTGGGTGGCTCAGTCAGGTGAGCATCCGACTTCGGCTCAGGTCATGATCTCACGGTTCATGAGTTCGAGCCCTGTGTCAGGCCCTGTGCTGACAGCTCAGAGTCTGGAGCCTGCTTTGGATTCTGTGTCTCCCTTTCTCTCTGCCCCTCTCCCACTCCCACTCTGTCTCTCCAAAATGAATAAACATTAAAAAAATTTTTTTTAAATACTAAGTAGTAGGTTACATCAAAATGAATGCCAAATCTATACCAAAATCAGAGTTGAAAAAAATCTAGTTTCCTCTTTTAAAAAGAGGGCAGACACACTGTTTAACTTTCTTCCAATTTTTTCATTATTGAAAAACAAATGCCATGAAAATGAGTTAGGTTTTCTTGGCCTTTGTAAATCCAGGATGCTCCTGACCCATTCTGTTTGTAAGTAGATAGTAATACAACTAATAATAACAATAACTACCCTTCGTGAGTGCTTGCTGTGTACCAACTCATTTAATCCTCCTATCATCTCCATCTTCCCAAACAGAAACCTGAGGCTCAGAGAGCCTAAGTACCTCAGTCAAGGCCACACAGCTGGAGTTAAAGCAGCTATGACTTGCACCTAGTAGTTGGTTTGAAAGCCCTTTACTTTTAACTACTCTGCTGTGAACAACCACTGATCTATGGAAAGGAAAGGTAGGAAAGTCCTGCATCCTCTTTTTTTTTTTTTTTTAAATTAAATGTGTGCTTTTAAACAGCACAGACTATAGAGCCCAACTGCCTACTTTTAAGTCTTTTACTGGTTATGTGATGTAGGGCGACTTCACCTTTCTGTGACAGTTTGCCTCGTCTGAAAAATGGGAACAATCATAATAGTATGGTCTGTCACAGTGTGTTGGTAGGATTAGATGAACTGCCAGGCAAAACCTCTTAGAACAGCACCTGCTTTGACGTGGTCAACACTTAAGAAGTGTTCTATTTTCTTTTGTTGGTGTTAAGTAACCCACGGGTGATTTTCTTAAGCCTTATCCATGTACTCTTCTGTGACATTGATGCCCCATTCTGTTCACTCAGCCAGGATATGTCAGGACATATGTCTGCTGTCACCAAATAACTCCGTGACCAAATAGCCCTTCCACTAGCAACCAAAAGAAAATAGAAGGCCTCGGGGCATCTGGGTGGCTCAGTCAGTTAACTGTCAGACTTCGGCTCAGTTCATCATCTAGCGGTTCATGAGTTCGAGCCTCGCGTAGGGCTTTGTGCTGACAGCTCGGAGCCAGGAGCCTGTTTTCGGATTCTGGGTCTCCCTCTCTCTCTCTGCCCCTCCCCCACCCCCCCTCTCCCCTTCAAAAATAAATAAACATTAAAAAAATTTACAAAAAAGAAAAAGAAAACAGAGGTCTCCTTTCCTTTATCAGAGCTCTTAATCAGAATTTTATATATATAGTTCTTGGGAAGGAACAAAATGTTTGGGTTCAAGAAAGTATTGACTAGGGGCACCTGGGTGGCTCAGCCGGGTAAGCGTCTGGCTCTTGATATTGGGTCTGGTCATGATCTCACAGTCATGAGATCGAGCCCCGAGTCAGGCTTGGTGCTCAGTGTGGAGCCGGCTTGGGATTCTCTCTCTCCCCTCTCTGCCCTGACCCCTCTCATGTGCACGCGCGTGCTCTCTCTCTCAAAGGAAATATTTTTTTAAAAGAGAGGATTGATTATAATTGAGTACACTTTTAAAATCAAAATGCAAAACTCAAAAACAGTTTAAAATTAGCTCAGAAACTAAAAAAAAAATTGGAAGTATGCTATTGACATCATTAAATACAAAGTCAAACTCTCACAACTTACACATTGGAGCATTCAATAACTCGTAAACGTGCTTGGCACTGGAGTACCCGGCCAACTGCAAGTACGTGCATACATTCTCTGGACTTCACTATGTGTTTCTGACTGTGATGTTAATGGCTCCTTTGAAGAGGTTAAAAGCATATTGAGAGCAGCAATCGATGCAACTGTATTTATATGTTGTAATTTTCTCAAATATTAGGATACACCTTAATCAGAAATGCATGCACCAGATTACAAGATAAAGGACACTTGTCACACTAATAAATATTGCTTATCGTCTTTGATTTCAACCCAGTGGCAATGATTTTTCTAGCACGGCACACACAGTGATTATCTTAATATTCTAATGCTAAATAAAAGTATATTCATAGATGTCTTTAGAGAAATTTGAGCAAAATTTTCAGAAACCCTTCGCCTAAATTGCTGCTTATTTAAATTGCCGCGTTTTTATTTCAATGGTTTTTGGCCACACTGAAGCCATGGCCGGTTTCCCTGGGAAGTCAACAGAAGTTTGGCAGGTGCATAGAGCTCTCGGCAGGGCAGAGAGCAAGAGGAGACGGGAGCTCAGAAGGTCATTGTAAAATTTTGGACACCTTTCTGCCAGGGCTTTCATAACTCAAACCCAAAACAGTGCTTGGGGAAAGATGGAATTGGGTGAATTTTGATTTGGGAGTTGGAGGTTCTGGTAGTTCTCTTCGGCTAAGATCTTGTAACACGGGGAGAGAGCCTCTGTTCTTGAAGTAAATAGGTATCCGTACACAAAATGGATCTCACCTGGGAGTGGGGGCACGGCCCACGTGTGCCCATGATGACCCACGGACACCAGATTTCCCTGAGGGGGTCCACAGGCCTTTGTCCAGCAGCGAGCAAGTCCATGAGGAGCAATATGACGTGTGGACCGAAGCACAATGTGGCTTTTCTTCTCTTTGCATTTCTTTGTTTTGATCATACCGTTCATGTTCTTTATCAAAATGCCTTTCTCCAATTTCCGCAGCCCAGCGGTTTGAACGTTTGCATGAAGTAGACACATATCACTACATATGAACCGTGAAATGTATTTGAAAATAAATGTTTTAATTAAAATTGACATTTCTGAGCCTACTGCTGAGAGCAGCTGCTTTTTCTCTAAAATTACTTTGTCCATCTCCATAGGAGCCCAATATAAGAGGAGTTTCCATCCCACTTTAATACTAATTTAATATCAAAGGAACAGCATTACTGTGTATACACAAATTTTCTTCTTTGGGGTGTTAAACTAGTTCTAAAAGACCATAAATGGGTTTTTCACTCTCATAAAGCATTCGCCTGTTTTGCGTATTTCCCCCAAATGTATGCATTTAACAAGATGGCTGTCCGAGACGGACAGAATGAAGCTTTCTTGTGCAGGGTTTATGGAGGGAGGCGGGTCGAGAAGTAGACATCTGTGCCTGCTCTTACCCCTGTCCCCTCAATCTGCTGGGGGTGTGTGTGTGTGGAGTCAGACAGCCCCGGATGTTTTGGGAAGAACCACAGCTAACCTGGCCTGGCACTTACTATGGGGGAGGCATCATTCGTTCACTCACAGATACAGCAGTCCTGCAGCCTTCACGGAGCTTACGTTTTTGTGGGAGGGAGGAGGCAGAATATGTTATTTGGCATATTAGCATGTGAGAGTCGGTCTAGGAAATACAAAGAAAGAAGGGAGAAAGAGAGGTCCAGGAGTGAGGGTGTTTGCTGTTCAGAAAAAGGTGGAGACGTCAGAATGCAGATTTAGAGGAGGTGAGGGGAGCAAGACGTGCTGATATCCTAGAGAAGAGTGCTCCAGGCAGAGGCAAAGTGGGAGCAAGAGGCTCCAAGACAGGAGTGTGCCTGGTGAGGATGAGAAGGCAGCAAGATGCTGGTGTGGCAGGAGCAAGGAGAGCAGAGGGAGAAGATAAACTCAGGGGAGTAAGGCAAAGGAAGCCATGGTGAGGACTCTGACCTTCACTCTGAGCCACTGGAGGGTTTTCCTTAGTGGGTTGCCATGATTTGGCGTACTTTTTAAAAGGATAACTCTGGGTGCTGTGTTAAGGACAGATCTAGCCCCTTTCTTTACTGTTCATTTTTTTAAAATGTTTATTTTCAAGAGAGAGAGAGAGAGAGAGAGAGAGGCAACACAAGTGGAGGAGGGGCAGAGAGAGAGGGGAACAGAGGATATCAAGCAGGCTCTGTGCTGACAGCAGATAGCTCATCGCGGGGCTCAAACCTGTGAACCACAGGATCACAACCTAAGCTGGTTGGACACTTAACCAACTGAGCCACCCAGACGCCCCTTTTAAATGTTTATTTTTATTTATTTTGAGAAAGGGAGAGAGAAAGAGAAAGCGAGAAGGGGAAGGGCAGACAGAGAGGGAAAGAATCGCAAGCAGGCTCTGTACCGTTGGTGTGGAAGCCCACGTGGGGTTCAATCCCACAAACCGTGATACCATGACTTGAGCCGAAATTAAGAGTTGGACACTTAACCAACTGGGTCACCCAGGCGCCCCCAGATCTAGTCCTTTTTAATACATTCATGTATTATTAAGTCTCACAACAACCCCTGTGAAGGGCATTATTGTCATCTCCAATTTAACAGAGGAGTAGCTAACACACAAGGAAGTTGAGTGACTCACCCAAAGCTACACCTAGAAAGTAGGAGACGGGTTTTCAAACCCAAGCTGCAGGGGGTAAAAGCTCTGGCTTCTAACTGCTATGCTCTCCTGCCTCTCCAAAAATAGAGTGATACATTCTGCCAGAGGAAGAGCAGCCAGAAAGATTCATATAACGATGCAACTTAATATTGCACTGATAAGAGTATATTAAATATGCCATCAACTTCTATACTTCAAGAACCACCAAAGCCAATGACTGAAGCCTCTTCCTCTAACCTAGATCTCACACTGAGCCTCCCAAATTCAACCGCCTAATTCAGGTTAGTGAGCTCGACACGCTTGGTTAATAGCCTCTTATGTGCCAGGATCTATACTAAGCAGTTGTGTTATCTTTGCCCTTGAGGAATTTATATCATAGATCGCAGAGAAGCAGAGACATCAGCATTGTTCACAAGTATAATGTCTCCTGAGCATCTCCACCTCGATGTCTTGTGGATGCTTCCCAGCACCTGGTCCCAATCAAAGAATCTTTCTGCCTGATCCTCCCTCTTGTATTTCCTGAGTTGGATGATGATATTCTAAAGAGGCGGAAGTCTTTGATTCATCCTTGAAATCGCTCCTTCTCACATTCCCCACCTCCCCTGGCCAGGATTTCCGTCAGCTCTCCCCTCTAAGGATTTTAAGGATGACTTTCCTCCTCCTCATGCCTTCTCCCACCTTCCCCGCTTGCAGGCCACCACCAACTCCAAGCCAGGCTGGTGTCGGCAAGGGACCGGATGGTAAGTGTTGTGGGCTTTTCAGGCCACGGATAGTCTCTGTCGCATATTCTTTGCTTTTTTGTTTTGTTTTGTTTTACAACTCTTTAAAAGTGTGCAAACCAGTCCTGGCTCCAAGGCTGGCTTTGGCCTTATGTTAACAGCAACGGCCCCCAGCAGGTCTACCTACTTTCAGGCCATTCTCGTGGGCTGGCCTCCCACGCTGGCTTCTCCCCACCCATCTTTCTGTATCAGACATTTGAAAGCCCAAGACTTCGACTCTTTCCTTTTCATTTAAATCATGATAAAAGAAGTCCCTATTGTTCTCCTCTTTTAAAATTTCCAGTATGCCTCCTATTGTCTATAAAACAAATAACGATCCCTTACGTGCAAGAAGGGCTCCCAGCTGCATCTCCCCTCACTCCATCCTCCACACCAGGAGAGGCCACAAAGAATATGTCATTCTGCGAACACCCTATAATTCCCTGAAGCCCCTGTATGTGCACCTGCAATTTTTTCTGCCTGGAATGCCCCCCCCTTCTTCCTTACTTTTCATTCTTATACTTCTTTGAAAGATTTTTATTTTTAAGTCATCTCTACACCCAGCAGGGGGCTCGAAAACTTACAGCCTGAGATCAAGAGTCACTTGCTCTACTGACTGAGCCAACCAGGCACCCCTCTTCTTCTTCTTCTTCTCCTACTCCTCCTTCTCCTTTTCCTTCTTCTTAATTCTCTGTTGGTTTACCCTTTATGGTACCTCAATTCACATTTACCCTTCAAGATCCAATTGAAAAGTCATCTCATCTATGAAGTATTCCAGATCCTTCCTTTGCCTCTGTCCTGTCTAGCTGAAGTAGTGGCTCCCTGTGCTTCCACAGGGATGTACATACCTCACCCCCTTAGCAGAGCAGTTACCAGCCCAAGCGAGGTTGCCTGGATTCAAATCCAGCTCTGCCACTGACCAGCTGTGGCACGGTGGGCAGAGCTCTTCCTTGGTTTCCTCTCGGGGAAAATAGGGATTGTGTGATGACCAGGTAGGTAATACATGTTACATCTTTAAGACTCCCTGACACATGCTCAAGACGCTAAGTCCAGTTATTTTCTCAGATAAAGCATTGAGTATGATGTTTGATAAATATTTGATCAAGAATCTGCCCTCCCGTTAGATTAGGCTGCTTGAGGGCAGAAACTAGGTTTTCTTCACCTTCATTCAAGGCCCAGAAGATAGTCTGTGTTAAATAAATGTTTGCCAGTTGAATGAATGACCCCCAACACTGGGTGTTTTGAACCAGGTATGGTTATTCACGAAGCTCCCTAAAAAAGAAGACCTTCCTGGGGTGCTTGGCCGGTTCAGTTGGAAGAGCATGCAACTCTTGATCTCAGGATTGTGAGTTTAAGCCCCACGTTAGGTGTAGGAATTACTTTAAAATAATTAATTAATTAAAAAAGAAAAGGAAAACATGCTGCCTCCTCTGGGGTTGCTGGAAGCAATGGAGAGGAGTCCTTCCTCGGGAACAGAAAGACTAAAAAGCACAGAGATAGAGACTGTGAATTCTCAAATGGCGAGCCTGATTCCACCACATTTATATATGCATCCTTGGGCATATTACTTAACCTCTCTGTGCTTCATTTTCTGCCTGTGTAAAAATAACACTGGCCTGATAGTGTTTTGGGAGGATGAAATGATTTATGCATTTAATGAACTTAAAACAGCATCTGGGGGTGTAGACTGCACGCACAGAAAATGCCAGCCATCATTATGATTATCCATATCCTTCTCCTCTTAGGGTATAGGGTTGTATCAGACCACAGCCATGCTTCAAAACCTGGACACAATCCCACTGAGTTATGTCACTACATTATTTTCTTTCTTTAGGTCTCAGGAGATATCAGGGCCAGCCCTAGACACAGGTGAAGTGGAGATATTAGGTACGCCACTATTTTCTAGCCACGTGTGGTTAAGTGGGTACATTAGGATATTTTAGCCTTCACGAAATAGAGGCTTCTGATTAAACTGGCCTAAACAATGAGGAAATTACTATGGCACATGATAATAAATTCAAAAGTAGGCGGTGCTGCAGCTGCTCAAATTATCAACGGCATAACATCATCAAGGACCCAGATCCTTTTCATCTTTCTGCTCTATCGTCTTCAGCATGTCTGCCTGACTTGAGGCCGGGACTTTCATGGTTACAAGGGAGCTGCAGGAACTATAGCCTGGGAATCACATTCAGACACAACAATATCCACTGGATGAAGAGGAATGTCCATTCTTGTGCGCTACACACAAGAAAAATACTTTTGACTTGAAAAATACTTCCTGTGGAGGCCCCAAGCAGAATCCCTCCATGTCTCCTTGGTCAGATTTGGGTCACAGGCCCAATCCTAAACCAAAGATTGGCAATGGGATCACCATGGTTAAATTACATTAACTGGGATTTACCCTAGAGTTTGGAATAAGGGTAGATTCTGGAACAAGATTGAGGTTCTATAAGCAAGGAAGAACAAGGGAATGGCTACTGAAAAGGCAATTAGGGTCTGCTACAGAAAATTTCTGGTACTTTTTTTTTGATATTTTGGTACTTATCACAGTGATTTACAAGAAGTAGATCAAAAAATAGTCTTATTCAGACTAAAGTATTTTAGCAGGGTTATGAACTCCTTGTTTTGTGTTTTATATATTTTTTATTTTTAAAATAATAACACATCTGATGGGGTGCCTGGCTGGCTAAAGTAGGAAGAGCATGTGACTCTTGATCTCAGGGTTGTGAGTTCATGCCCCACGTTATGTATAGAGATTACTAAAAAATTAAAAAAATAAAATATTAATACATCTGAGATTTGGGCAGTGCAAGCAATACGATTTAACTTTGAGGTGTAACAGGTATAGAACTGACAAAGGACTTTCCTAGGAAACTGAGGAAAACCTCTATTTAAAAGGGCTATTTTCCCAAAGCATAAGAGACTCTTAAAAACTGAGAACAAACTGAGGGTTGATGGGGGGTGGGAGGGAGGGGAGGGTGGGTGATGGGTATTGAGGAGGGCACCTTTTGGGATGAGCACTGGGTGTTGTATGGAAACCAATTTGACAATAAACTTCATATATTGAAAAAATAAAAAAATAAAAAATAATAAAAAAATAATTAGAAAAAAATAAATAAAAATAATAATAAAAGGGCTATTTTCAAATTATGGAAAGAGCCCAAACATCCATGGATATTTGTCCATGAAGAATGGATAAGGAAGATGCGGCATATATATATACAATGGAATATTACTCAGTGATCAAAAAGAATGAAACCTTGCCATTTGCAACAACATGGATGGAGCCATAATGTATTATGCAAAGCAAAATAAATCAGTCAGAGAAAGTCAAATATCATATGATTGGAGGGGTGTTCGGTGGGGGGATGGGCTAAATGGGTGAGGGGCATTAAGGAGGGCACTTGTTGGAATGAGCACTGGGTGTTATATGTAAGTGATGAATCACTAAATTCCACTCCTGAAACCATTATTACACGATACGGTAATTAACTTGGATTTAAATTTTAAAAAGAAGAAAAAAGAAAAGAAAAGGGCTATTTTCGGGGCACCTGGGTGGCTCAGTCAGTTCAATGTCAGGCTCTTGATTTCAGCTTTCAGCTCAGGTCATGATCTCACGGTTCACAACATTGAGCCCCATGTCAATTCTCTTTCTCCCTCTCTCTTTGCCCCTTCCCCACTCACATGTGCTCTCTCTCTCTCTCTCTCTCTCAAAAAAAAATTTTTTTTTAAATAGTTATTTTTGTGTCCAAAAAACTGAAAACTGAAGAGTCAGTCTTACTGAAGGAATTCATATCTGAGAGACTTTCATCCTACCCTGAAACAAAATGATGGTCAATGTGCTCTGACCATCTACCAGGCTCAGACACTAACCTTGATTGTATCTGTCATTGTCCCTGCTTCACCTAAAACTAGATAAGAGCCTTCGATGAGCATCAGATTATGGAACGGGCACCAACGATTAGCTACCATTGTCTAGAGAACTGTCATTTGCATCTGAAATCAACACCTTAATGAGGACATTGCCCTTTGCATTTCAGAAATATGTCTTCTATTCAACATTGTCATTTTGTAAACTTCTTGGCTAGCATCAAGAAGTATGAAAAATTCATAAATAATTCATAATTCATACTGGGATCTTGTACTGATATCTTTGGGCCAACTCAAGTTTTATATTTACACAGGATGAGCAAAAGAGATCCTAAACGTTTTGACACTAAAACTACGAAATACAAATTTAGATAAATTTAAAGAGGAGCTCCTATTATAAATGTTGTCTATACTTTGAAGACAGAGAATACTCACAATTTTGAAGTGAAAGAATTTTTAAGATCACTCACAGACTTTTTGGCAATTTGTCCACAGATGAGGACACTAATTCTCAGGAAAAGCATATGATGGATGGACCTAACTTCTCAGAGCTTGGGAGCTGCAGAATTGAGATTAAGGTCACCATTTTTTTTGCTACTCTTCCTGACAAGTGGAGTCTAATTCTCCTTGAATCTGGCTTGACCTTATCGAACTGCTTGACCAATAGTATGTGACAAAAATTGATTGATAGAGGGTTTAAGAGGCTACGTCAGAAGAAGCCTCGCACCTTTTGCCTAGGCCCTCTTGGAATGGTCACTACTAGGGGAGCCAGAAGTAAGAAGTCGGACACATCCTGAGAATGCCATGCCATGAAAAAGCCCAAGATAGCCAGTGGAAAGGCAGCATGAGCTTTGTCCAGCCCCCAGCCCAGATGTCGGATACAAGAGTGAAGAAGCCTACAGATGACTCCAGTTCCCAGCCACCATTTGATTGTAACCACATAAAAGCCCCTAAGTTAGAACCATCCAGCTACACCCAGCTGATCCACAGAACCATGATAGATAATAATCAAATTTGTTTTAAGCCACTAAATTTGGGGATGGTTTGTTATATGACAATAGATAACTAGGACATCCTCTGACTCAACACCTTCACCTGCAGCAACAATAAAATACACAAAACAGGGAATTCAAATTCTAGACAGAACAAACATTCTTCAAGCTGTTGGGAAGTTATATCCTTGCTCTGCTCACATAATCTGTAAAGCATAGAGTCATGGAAAGACCATTAGAATACAATCCTTAAAATGCTTTAACAATCCACATTACATGACAAAAGTGATCTTCATCACGCATATGACAGTGTAGCTCAGGAAGTGAGGCATGTTCAGAGGACACGGGACAAGATACTTTTGGATTCTGCCATATTTACACCAACATTCATAAATGACTGTGAATGCAACTTGGAAGAAAGAGATCTTCCACAATAGTTTTAAAGGCCCTTTCAAAGATTATCAAGATTCAAATTCATTCAATGTTACAACAATTGCACAGCTGGTATTATTTGAAGGTATTATTGGTCAGTGTTTGGTTTTACTGCACAAAATTCTCTAGGGAAGAAACTGGATTATTACCACTAAGGAATCAGTGATTCCTTACCCCTGAAGAATCAGGATGTTGATTCTCTCATTGCTGCTTTCCATGGGAAGTTGTCCACAAATATCTCAAAGATTTAAAAGCTTATATCGGGAAACCAATATTGTCCCCTGTGGATCTCACTATTGTATCAATTCACTTGTAACTTTTAGGGATCTTGAAAACATTATGTTAAATGAAACAAGCCAGACACAAAAGAACAAACATTGTATGATTCCACTTATGTAAGAGACCTAGAGTAGTCAAATTCATAGAGACAGAAAGTAGAATGTTAGTTACCAGAAGCGGGGGCCGGGAGGAATGGTTAAGTTATTGTTTAATGAGTACAGAGTTTTAGTCTGGGATCATGAAAAAGTTCTGGAGATGGATGGTGGTGATGACTGCACAACATTGTGAATGTAACTAATACCACTGAACTGTATGCCTACAAATAGTTAAAATGGTAAATGCTGTGTCATGCATATTTTACCATTATTAAAAAAAAGTTACATTTTACTTTAAGAAAAAAATAAGACAAATAACAAGAAGAATTTGAGTGTTTTATAAGTCAGCTTCCCAGCGGGAAACAGATGGCACACTCAAATTAGGACAATTTGAGGAGAGTTTAATAAAAGGACTCTTTACAAAGGTTTGGACAGAGCATAAGGAAATGGCAAGGGAGAGAGGAGAACCCCAGGGTTAGGATGGAAGGAGCAGGGAACCAGAAGCCAAAGAAACAGAAGGCTGCGTGGAAAGATTCTTCTAGAGGAATAAGACTTTCAATGTGGGGAGAGCCAGCCTGTAACAAACCTGCAGGAAGGACACCAGAGGGGAGCATGGAGAGTGGATAAGAAGGGCAAAAGGAAGATAGCCACCACAGGGATCGGTCTAATATGGTGTCCTCAAAGCAGTAACAGAGACCCATTAGCATCACAGATGCATACTACCCAAGTCTGCTTTCTCGTTGGGTCCCATAGCATAGCAACAACCAGGCCAAAGCATCTGCTCTGTGAAAACACAGAGAAACCAAAAAGAAACACGCGTGTACTTGGATATTCTTTCTCATTAGACACAGCTTACTCTCTGGGGCTCAAAGCCACACTCCACCGCAGCGCCCCGTGAGTCTGGATCATCTCTGAACCACTTCCCGGGAACTGACACCCTAACTCTTCCGGGGTCAAAACCCAACAGAATGAGGCCCAGAAGGAGAGAAGAAACAGTTACCAGTCCTTCCGTATCCTGTTAAAAGCCAACTCTGTAAGTTGTGGCCTCCAACGTAAGGACTTATCTCTTTCCTGTCCATCCCTTTCAAGGGGCATAGACTGTTCCTGTGGAGTCAGCAAAATGAAAATATCGGACTGTGTAGCAATGAGCCCCTTATGTGTTTTTGGTTCTGTTGAGTTCTCATTTTTATTTTGTAGAGGGGTTTTCAATATGAATAATTCTGATTTAGCAAAAGGGTGTTCTGAGAAATCCTCTTTATTCTTTGTGGGGTAGGTATGACAAGGGTTAATGCAATCATCACATTAGTAGAAACTCACACGTCACGATCGGAGGGTCATTTTTGCCTGACTAACCCTCTCTTGCCTGCCTCAACTCAGCTGTCCCTCCTACCTGACTTAAAAATCTCATTCCATTAACGTCAATCCTCCAGGTTAGACCACTACAGCCAGGTCACGGTCTCTCGAAGATCACTGCTGCTATGCACATATGTTACCTGGCAGGAGAAGAAGGGCCCCTGATTAGGAGGTAGGGGAAGGACAGCCATCTTCTGTAGGCCTCTTTCATTAGCACATTAGCATGAATGAGCTTATCAGATTAGCTAATTGTCACCTGGACACTTTGGACAGTGCAGAGATACTGGTGAGGCACATTTCCACAAAAAGCAGGGGGGAAGCACAGCGATGACAAGTCCCTGAAGGAGGTCGGAGCATCCTGGAAAAGTAGAACCCAGTGAGGAAGGACGAGCGAGGTGCCGTAGAGGACAGGGGAGGTGGGAGAGGGAGCTCTGAGCGAGGAGGTGCTACAGATGAATTTCACCACTTTCAAGGTTCGCAGGGGAGCCCCCCTGCTCCCTGCGTAAAGAATGGCAGATACACAGAGCGGCGCAGGCACAAACGGATCAGCTGACCTCTGCTTCTTGAAATAGTACCATGAGCAAACTTGTGTTCTGGTAAACGGAAAACGAGGTAACCTGCAATCCCTTCCCCTACAAATACCTAGAGAACCTAGATAAAACACACAAATGTTTTTTCAATACATACATAAGCATCTGAGAAAAGAAGGGAGAGTATTGGCCTCTGTGACACAGAAGCTCGACTTTTTTTTTTTTTAAGTTTAATTATTTATTTTGAGAGAGAGAGCATGCACACATGAGCAGGGGAGGGGCAGAGAGAGAATCCCAAGCAGGATCTGCCTTGTCAGCACAGAGACCTCTGTGGGGCTCCACACGGGTCTCGAATTTATGAACCATGAGATCACGAGCTGAGCTGAAACCAAGAGTAGGACGCCTAACCAACTGAGCCACTCAGGTGCCCCTCACAGAAGCTTGGCTTTTAACACACAGACAGGACCAGAAGACTGGGGTAGCACAAAGTGGGAGTTGAAACTAAGACTCTGGCATAAAACCAGGACTCTGACCTTCAGTGAAAGGAAGGATGAGAAAATCTACCCAATCACACTGAGAAATGACATGGAAATTTATCTGAGAAATGACCTTCAGTGAAAGGAAGGAGGAGAAAATCTACCCAATAACACTGAGAAACGACATAGAAATTCTCACCTCTAGGTGAGAATAAAACCTCCTGAATTCATACCACAAAGTCAGGGAGCCCCAAAGTACAGAAACCAACATAAAAGGTGCTTCCGTGCCAGTGGTAGCCAGCCTTTGAGATGGTCCTCAAGGATCCAGTGACATCACTTAGCTGCCAGGCCAAAGCACCTGCTCTGGGGGGGATGTCCATCAACCTGGGCCCCACAGGTTTCCCACAGATTGAAGTCTCACTGGAGATGAAGTCACAGTCAAAGCACATCATAAACTATCCTAGATTGTCCAGACAATACACAAGATTAAAGAATCTCTGTTTAAGAAAAACTAGGAAGTTATAAACAAACAATAACCTAATAAAAAGGAGAACACGAGTACAGATAAATAAAAGATTTTCTAAATCATGAGAAAATACTGTAAATGGCTTCATGCCAACAAATTTAGAAACACAAGTGAAATGGAAATTTTACTTTGAAAATAAAACCTATCAAAGCTGATACAAAAAGAAATAGAAAACTAAAGACCGTAACAATCAAAAAAAAAAAAAAATTGGGGGTGCCTGGGTGGCTCAGTTGGTTGAGGGCCGACTTGGGCCCAGGTCATGATTTCGCAGTTCGTGAGTTCAAGCCCTGCATCCGGCTCTGTGCTGACAGCTCAGAGCCTGGAGCCTGCTTCGTATTCTGTGTCTCTGTGTCTCTGCCCCCTTCCTTCTCATACTCTGTCTCAGTCTCTCTCTCTCCAATATATATGAACATTAAAAGAAATTAAAAATAAATTGGATCAGTTGTAAAAAACCTATCCACAGAACAAGCAAATAAAAAACACCAGACTCAGACATTTAAAAAAAAACTCTACCAAGCCTTCAAAATGTAAATAAACTCTATCATATACAAAGTGATTCAAAAAAAGAAAAAGAAAAAAGAAAACTTAGTTTTTGAAGCAGGTATTCCCTTCACTTTTTACATCAAAAGCAGAGAATGATATTATGATAAAAAGCAAAAATATAGATTAGAGGAGAAAACGATGAGATTACCTTACTAGATGTACAAAAATACAAGATAAAATTCAATCCCCCATTATTGAATCACAAAACAAAATAAATAAAACCAAAAACTCTTAACAAACTGTGAAGATAAGCAAACTTCCTTAACCTCATGCAAACATCATATTTAATGGTGAAGTCCTATAAGCATGCCCTTGCTCACAGGGATGCTCCCCATTTCTTTTTTTTCTTTTTTCTTTGAGAGAGAGAGAAAAAAAAAACAAAACAAGCAGGGAAGAGGGCAGAGACACAGAGAGAGAGAGAGAGAGAGAGAGAGAGAGAGAGAATCTTAAGCAGGCTCCACACACCGCTCAGAGCCCAACACAGGGGTCCATCCCATGACCCTGGGATTATGACTTGAGCCAAAATCCAGAATCAGATGCCCAACCCACTGAGCCTCCCAGGTGCCCCCCGCCCCCTGCCATTTCGATTCAACATTGTCCTGATGGCTCTAGGGAGCATGGTAAGACAGGGGAGAAAAATGAAAAATATAAGAATTGGAAAAAAAGAAATGAAGCTGTTATTATTCAAAGAAAATAAAATTGGTTCCAAAAAATATAAAAGTTCAACAAGGTTGCTAAACACAGATCAATATACCCAAATTAATTGCATTTCTATGCAACACAAACTACTACTATGTACAATAGCTTCACGAACTATAATGTAGGGAAATATGTAACAAAAACAAAAGAACCTTACGGAGAAATAGGAAACTTTATTAAGCAGCATAATAGAACTAAAACAAAGAGAGGTATATCAAGTTACTGGATGCAAAGACTCAATATAGTAAAATACCTATACAGTAAAGACTCAGCATAGTAAAGATTGCTATATACTAAAGATTTATATAGAGTGTTGCTACATAGCAAAAACTCAATATAGTAGAGCTCTCTCCCAATGAATCTAAAAATTATATGCAATGCCAATCAAAATCACAACACGATTTTTCACAGATGGTGGCAACCCTCAGCACATGAGAGTGGAGGGCCGAGAAGAGGCTGGACAATCCTCGAGAAGGAGGAGGAGTAGGAATGAGAAGAGAAGGCTTATTCCCAACTGAGTGGTATTAGAGAAGCAATAGACAAAAAGGCCATGGGATAAAAAAGCACAGAAACAGATTCTCATTTATACGGATGCTCGATATATAACAGAGATGACATTACAAATCCATGGGGGGGAAAAGGTATCACCCAACCAATGGCCCTAAGACAACTGGAAATTCATATGGAAAAAGATAAAATTGAATCCTTGTCTCATACTGTAAACAAAATTAATTCCAGAAGGACTAAAAACCCAAATGTAAAGAAACAAAACTGCACAACTTTTAGAAGAAAGCATTGAGTATCTTTACAGTAAAGAAGACTATCTTAAATCATGAAAGGCATGAACATTAAAGGAAAATATGAACAATTTTTGCTACCTTAAATGTAAATATTTGATATGATGTCATAAATAAAATAAAATAGAAGCCACGGATTAGAGGAAAAGATCTGCAAATGATATGACGGTAGATTTGGATCCGAGCCTTTTAAAAACTCCTAAAAGCAAGTGAGATGAAGAAAAAAAATATAAAGCAAAAATCATGGATAAGTTATTGACAAATCAAGAAATGTGAATGATGAATACACACGAAAAATATGCTCAACTTCATTAACAATTAGTGAAATACAAATTAAATCAATAATTTCACACTCATCAGACTAGCAAGCATTTACTGTCTGGTAATACCAAGCGTTTTTAAAGATGTGGGGAATTCAACTAGTATGTATACTCCTAGCAGAAGTATAAATTGTCACCATCACTCTGAAGAGCAATTTTGAAAACCTAGAAAACTGAAGGTTTCCGTATTTTGCAACCAGAAATTATACTTTCAGGCATATCCTCTGTAAAAAATTCTTGAACGTGTGTACTTGGAGACACCCATTGTTATGCTGTTTGTATTATAGAAAAATTATTGTATTGGAGAAAAGTGTTCTTGAAAAAATTAGAGAACATTCTAAATGTCCCTTAGTGGTAGGAATGGATGCATTCATTCAATGGAATACTGCACAGCAGTTGAAATGAATGTGTTGTATTAACATGAATAAACCTCAAAAACATGATGGTAAGTAAAAGAAAGCTAATTCTGAAGAAAATGGGCAGTATGCCTTTTTTTTTAAAAAAAGCACACAAACAATAGATTATGTATCTATACATGTATTGTAAAAGTACAAAAGGATGGATGGGAACAATACATAATTTCACGGTAGTGGTTGCCCTAGGAAGGGAAAGGAAAAGAAGAAGGGATGGAAATGGGTCTTCACCAGCATCTATTATATTTTATTCCCTTAAAAAACAGATAATTCTTTTAAAAATATAACATATGAATGGGGTAATAACAATATGTATTCAATATTGGTGGTGGATAGATGGAAATTGGGTAGATTCTTTTCTGATCTTCTGGAGGTGTATGAAATGAGTCATTATTAAAAATTTTAAAGAGGATTTCAGAGAGATGAGATGATGGTTACTTTTTATCTTTCATCTTATCTGCTTTCTGAAACTCTCTATGATGGTATTGTATTACTTAAAATTTTTTTTATTGTTTATTTATTTTTGAGAGAGAGAGACAGAGAATGCGAGTGGGGGAGGGACAGAAAGAGAGGGAGACACAGAATGTGAAGCAGGCTCCAGGCTCTGAGCTGTCAGCACAGAGCCCCACGTGGGACTTGAACTCATAGACTGCGAGATCATGATCTGAGACGAAGTTGGACGCTCAAGCGACTGAGCACTCAGGTACCCCTTACATTACTTTTATGAAAAGAAAGGAATATGGAAAAATACACAGAAAATTCTTGACAGTCTCTTACGCCACCTCAATCCTACATATGGACATTGGGAATCAATCATTTAAAATCAGTTTCTAAAGTTTGAGAAGCTGGTTGCCAAGTGGGCATTCACTGTAAGACTAGGCTAAGGCACTGGGGCGCGCGGGTGGCTCGGTCGGTTAAGCGTCCGACTTAGGCTCAGGTCACGATCTCACAGTTTGTGGGTTCGAGGCCCACAATGGGCTCTGTGCTGACAGGTCAGAGCCTGGAACCTGCTTTGGATTCTGCATCTCCCTCTCTCTCTGCCCTTTCCCCATGCGTGCTCTGTCTCTCTCTCTCTCTCTCTCTCTCTCTCTCAAAAATAAATAAACGTTTTAAAAAATTTAAAAAGGAAAAAAAAGACTAGGCCGTGGTGCAATGGACTGGGTCATTTCAGGATCTTAGCACAGTATCTTTGCAATTGACCTGAACATTCATTGCTGACAGCAAACGGATCAGATCTGTCACACATACGTATTTTCTGATTGCATCAATGGCTGCATTTTCCCTTATTTATGTGTATATAGTTTATACGCATGCATGCGTGTATGTGCACGTGTCCCTTTTTATACGTACTTTTTTAACCCATGAAGTGTCTTGCAGAGATGAGGAGTTGAGGTGGTTTGGGAGCTGCGGAAATTCTGGGAGTTAAATGAAGCTGAGATTCTTTTACTTCTGAGTCATTGTTTTGCTTCCAAACAGAAGATGTCAACAGTTGCCCAGTGACTTCTGTGAAATGTTTGTGGTCTTGTGTTGGTTCCTAACAACGAGGTGTCCGCATAATAGAAGTACTTTATTTATCGTATATGTTCCTTTGATGGCTGTCAAGTTGTTGTGTTTTTTTTAACATTTATTTATTTTTGAGACAGAGAGAGACAGAGCATGAATGGGGGAGGGTCAGAGAGAGGGAGACACAGAATCTGAAACAGGCTCCAGGCTCTGAGCTGTCAGCACAGAGCCCGACGCGGGGCTCAAACTCATGGACCACGAGATCACCACCTGAGCCGAAGTCGGCCGCTCAACCGACTGAGCCACCCAGGCACCCCTGTCAAGTTTTCTTTTAATGTTTCCTTTTCTTTTTCTCTGGTTTCTCGCGGTGATACTGTCCCGTTATTGCCTTCCTCGACTGAAAGGATCTTGTCCACTTAACTAACTCGGTGTGGCAACCAGCACGGTTCTGGTGAGCGGGCAGGTGCTTCATAACTGTTTGCCTGGTGCTGCTGTTGATGACGCCAAAATCGTGCCGACAATAGTGGGTTGGAACGATTTCCCGATCTGTCTGTTGACACCACCATAATGTATTCATTGCCCCGGCACAGAGTTGCCCACCATTCGTAAATTAAAAAAATACAAGACAGCACACATAATTTTTTTTGATACAGGCATGTCCTAATCTTGGCACGGGGCACAGTTATGCTAAAAATTTATTTGTTTTTCGCTGGTATCCACATTTAACCGGGCACCCAGTATTCTGACAACTCTACTCTGACACAGTTCTTTAAGGTCCCCAAAATACTTGGCAGCGTAATCACCCAGAACAGAAGAGTTGAGAGTTTCCTTAAAAGAAGCCCTATCATATTCATTCGGGTAGGAAACAACAAAAATGGCTACAATTTTAAACCTGCTCCACGGTCGTACACGTGTTTGTCTCAGTGGGTGAACTTTATGACTGAATTATTGTGAGCTCTCTTTGGACAAAATAAAGCTTGAGTGCCAGATGGTTATTTTCGGAGTCACCAAAACTCTCTATTCTCCCCACGCTGGCAGCTGGGATGTTTCTGTGAGCTTTCACTAAATGGCAGAACTAGAACAGAACCAAGGGAATGTAGAGTAACGGAAGAAAATACATCCAGGAAAATAAGTTATTTTCAAAAGAATCGTCAACTCCCTCCCTGTCTCCCCTTGCACCACCATGCATCTCTGCCCCCAAAGCATTCAGGGTTAGGATGTTCTCTGAAGAAGTCGTACTCTGAGAAGCGGACAAACAGGCCGAAACATTAGAACAGATGAAACTATAAAATTCTCCTGGTTAAAATCAATCCACAGAAAAGAAAAAAAGAAGCCTAGGCTAGTTACTGATTCAGTGGTCAAGGATGTGAAAAACTGTGAATGCCCTCTATGATGGGACGTGTAATGAGACAATGTGGGGGAAATCCCTTTATTAACACAACATCATAACTACTGACATGAAGAATGCTCATGCTCAGTTACTTCCTGCTTAAAAATCACTGGCCAGAATATTCCAAGACCTGGTTTCTCTGAAGCCTTCTGTGCTTTGTTGGGTTGCCTCCTATCCCAGGTCGGTGCCTTCAAAGCCCCTTCTAAAATAAACTGGGTTTTTCTCCTTACTGTATCCCTGGATTCTAACCCTGTGCCTGGCATGCAGTAGGCATGCAAAGTTACTTATTAACAACTAAAGAAAGAACTTCAGTTCATTATTTAAAAATGATCTTAATTGGTTTTTCATTTTAAGAACTGATAATTTTAGGATGTAGGCCAAAAGCTGGGGAATATAGCATGGCCATTTAAAAAAAAATTGGGGCACCTGGGTGGCTCAATCAGTTGAGTGTCTGACTCTTGATTTTGGCTCAGGTCATGATCCCAGGGTCATGGGATTGAGCCCTACATCAGGGTCCACACTGAATGTGGAGCCTGCTTGAGACTTTCTCTCTCCCCCAACTACTCACTCTCTTTCTCTCTCAAACAAAATTTAAAAAATTATACTTTTTCTTAGTATTGACTGAACATCACACTTCTATTCTTAAATTAAATTAAAAAGCAATAAAAAAAATAATGTGAAGTAACTTACATATGTTTTGGCTTTTAAGTGTTTGCCTTACTTACGCTATGTAATCTATAAGACTCAAATCCAAAGAACAAAATGGGAAAACCAATGCTTTAAAAAAAATTTGTTTTAATGTTTATTTATTTTTGAGACAGACGGAGACAGAGTACGAGTGGGGGATGGGCAGAGAGAGAGGGAGACACAGAATCTGAAACAGGCTGCAGGCTCTGAGCTGTCAGCACAAAGCCCGATGCAGGGCTTGAACCCACGAACCGTGAGATCATGACCTGAGCCGAAGTCGGATGCTTAACCGACTGAGCCATCCAGGTGCCCCGGAAAACCAGTGCTTTTAAAGTAAAATTTATTTTTGTGATGTGTGTTTTAACAAATGAGTGGTTAGGTATTTCGGATTATGGTTGCTACACAAATGCATACTGAACCCCTCCTGACCTTACAGGGTCCTGAGGCTTATAACATGGAATTATTGTGTTATTTGTTAAGACTGTTAATATAGTTCCAAGGTGATTATTCTGGAAGTAACACAATAATAAGCCACATTGACGCAAACGGACCAGTTCCCTCACTTTTTTCATTAGAAAGCACTCTTGAATGAGGATTCTTGCCAAGCTATGGTATGTCTGCCCTTAAATATATACGTTCAAGAACTAAAGAAGCTATGATTATAAGCCTGAATTGATGTGGAATCTTTTTTTCTCCAACAGCATAGCAAATTAAATATAAATCATCTAACACTTCCTCCTTTTCTAAAATTGAGTCTACAAATAATATAGACCAAGAGTCATACATTTCATTAAAAAAAAAACAACAACGACTCCTGACTTTATACTGTGCAACTGTGCATTAGGTGAGGTTCCTTTGAGGGTCATGTATATATCTGTGACTGTTCTTAGTGAACACTCACAATTTTTTTTAAATTTTTTTTTAATGTTTATTTATTTTTGAGAGTGAGAGACAGAGTACAAGCAGGGGAGGGGCAGAGAGAGAGGGAGACACAGAATCCAAAGCAGGCTCCAGGCTCCGAGCTATCAGCATAGAGCCTGATGCGGGGCTCGAACCCACAACCTGAGATTATGACGTGAGCTGAAGTTGGACGCTTAACCAACTGAGCCACCCAGGCAGCCCAAAGAACACTTACAATTCAATGCCAACACATCTAGCTGAAAACGCAAACCTGTGAGTCATGTATTGTGTATGACATCTGACTATTGCAAAACATCTGAAATCAACTAAAAGTTCTCCCTTTTCATTGAGTGGTTGTCATGGATCACAACAGAAAGAGATGCACATCACACGTGTTCTGACTAGAGTCACAGCCATTTGGCTGCCTAGAGAGTTGATTCCATAGTAAACTGTTAGCTTCCATAGTTGATTCCATAGTAAACTGTAAACTGAAAAGCTTCAGTTACATACCATTGCTTCCTCCTGTCCATTTTCTGGCAAAACATTAAAGCTGAAGATACCAACAACAATTAGAATTTAAAGCTCTTCAGTGCTTAATAACAAAGCCTCTCCATCCCTATCTCACCAGAAACAATCTGTCTGCTTATTCCTATTTCCATGCCCTCTCCTCTCAAATTGACCTTGGTTGCGTGATCATTTTTGGGTAATATTATTGATCTTGAGTCAAGATGCCTAGACAATACAGTTCTTGGCATTTAAGAGATGCTAATGAATCTACGTTTTGAAATCTAGAGTAAAAATTCTGTTCTGAACACTTTTAGAGGGTAAAGAACTACATAATGCCACACAAATAGCCCCTGAGAGTTCTAATATTCTACCTATAGTGTTGCTTCTGTTGACGTGGGGTTTAAGGATAAGAATTGGGTCTAGGAGGAGAATTACAGGTTCTTCCTTGGAAAAATCTTATCTACAGGTCTCTTTCTTCAGTGGCTTTGGTGCTCTTTATTACTCTTAGAATACAGTCCCAACCCCTTACCATGGCCTTCAAGGTGAGTAAAACTCTCTAGCCTCACCTCCTACCATTCCTCTGATCCCCAACTGGTTGGTCACTATGCTGTAGACACACAGAACATGACAAGCACAGGGCTCTGTGTTTCTTGTTCCCGCGTTCTGAAATGCTCTTTGTCTAGCTCTGTGTGCGCATGTCTCTGGCTCCTTATCATCCTTCAAGTGTCAGTTTAAGCAGCACCTCCTCAGAGAGGCTTTCCCTTGCCACTCTATCTGAAGCAGCTCTCCTAAGTATCTCCCCAGCTTCCTGCAGGTCTCTTTATCACATCATCCTGTTTATCTTCTTTGTAGCACTTATCACAATCAATAATTATCACCGGACTATAAGCACCGTGCTATCACCACAACATCTCCAGCATCTGGTACGGCGCCTGGCTCAGAGACGATGCTTGATAGTTGTCAAATTATTATTGGGGACGCAAATAAACAATTATGCTAATCACAAGCATTTTCCTCCCTTTTTTCTTTTTTTATTCTTATGTATAGTGTCTAGCACCATACACCATATTGGCTAGGGAGAATTTAACACAAGAATACCATTTTTGAGAAATTTTAATGATAAAGAATAGCCCTTCCTTCCTTCCTCCCTCCCTCTTTATCTCTCTCTCTCCCCCTCCCCTTTTCTCATTTTCTCTCTCTTTATTTTTAAGTTATATATGACGTCAGTTATCAACATCTCAGCCCCCAATCTTTCACCTTAAAGCCTTTCCCCCAATTCTTCCTCAACCTCGTGAGTTGATGTGCAGCATAAATCAGGAAAGCATTGATCTACAGTCACATGGTCCCTGATAGATAGTCTTTCAGGGACAAAATGGCAAACAAACCTAGAGTACAAAGCATTTATATTTGGAAGCAGTGTGTTAGTGAAAAAACAAAACAAAACAAAACAAAACAAAACAAAACAAAAAACATTAGAGTCAGGAGGCAGGGATTCTAGTCACTTTGCCACTGCGGAAATAATACAATGTCGGTTCACTACTCTGTGCCCCAATCTTCCCATCTATAAAACTGAAATAATGTCTCCCCTTGTCTTAGTTCACAGGGAGGAGAGGATCCATCAAGATGATTATGTGAGAGCATGCAGCAAAATATTATGTAAAAATATAAGGTATTATTATATTAAAAGAGAAGCACTGTTTTCTGGTTTGCTAGAAAAGGAAGAAGAGACAACACTCATATCTGGGGAGTGAGGGGTATGGTGACCATATTTTCAAAACCCAAATCAGGACATATCTTTTGGCATATGATCTGACACATGGTCTGACCACATGACAGAATATTTGAAATCAAAATGTCCTGAAAAATCCAGGACATGTGGTTGCCATGGCAATGAGGAGCCATAGGGAGGCTGTGGGCAATGAAAAGACAGGGTCGAATTGGCAAGCATGGAAAACTATTTTGCCAGTGATGTGCAGGACAGTTTGGAACCCATCAATGTGGAAGACTGAAAAGGCAAGAAGTAAGAAATGTTACTACTCTGAGTGTGAGGTGTAAGCAGTAACCCTGAACCATCCTAATTCTGGAAAATGTTCTCTATTCTTTCCAGGAAACCTAGGGCAGTTTCTGGTTCACATGAATGTGGAGCAGGAAGTGGTGTTTTGGGTAAGAATTTTGTTGGAGTAGACTTAGCCCTCAGGATGGTCCCATATCTACTCTCAATATCCCAAGGGCACCTCTAAAATAAAAATAATCTCATGGTAGCCTAGTTCTCCAGACTAAGGGAGACTCCCTACAAGTACCCCAGTGGAGACCCAAATCTGCCTCCATCCAGATGGAAAGCCGTGGAAGTCTTCAACTCTCAGAATTCTGCATTCCTCCTCCACCTTTCTTCACACAAAATTAAAGCAGTCCTCTCCTTCATGCAACTGCTCAGGAAGTATTGTTTATGATCCCCAACTGCCTCAGATACCCTGACCACACAGCTCTAGTATCCTATGAATTCTGCTGATGACTTTTAGGACAGAAAGTCAGACTGTTATGGCCAGTCAAAAGTGAGGTGCAAATAAATCTCAAGGAAGCATAATGATTGGACTAAGAAAAGGAGGGCTTATAAAAAGATCAATCTCTTTTAGCATTTTCCACAGATTCTCAGTAATAACTTTAATATTAAGTCTTGTATTTCCATTTCTAAGGGGCAGGGGTTGTTTCATGGGGCAGATTTCCCCCCAGTCAGCTCTCTTATTCCTTTCCAGCCGTGAAGCCTCCAAGACCTCTAAATTCCATCCAGTGCCTATCGAATGCTATTGAGCTGGCATGTTTGCAAATTGCATGCAGTGAGATCCTTCCATACCAACAGCCCTGTCTCAGATTCCCCAGCATCCCAGCCAAACTAGTATTGCCTGCACATTTTCTTCATCTTTTCATTGAGTTCCGTGTGGCAGTGGCACATTCCTCAGCACAGGCTCCAGTCGGCATGGTAACTAGTTAGGGACTGCAAGCCGCCTTCTTGCAGACTAGTTCCTTCTGAGAGTGCTTTTTTAGGGAAGGGGGGTGCAGGAGGCAATAGCAGTGGAGGAAGTAGTGAAAGGGGGTGGAGAAAGAATTGATTGGGTTGGGCTGGGGGAGGGGGGGAAGGGCAAAAGAATGACTTAAACACACTTTTTTAAAAGAGTTATCTGGTTCACCCTTGGTGTTGGTGCTAAATTGCCTGGGCAGAAAAAAGTCCTAATTGGGGTGGGGAGGCAGTGACAAAGCAAAGCTTGTTCAATCTGCACTGTTGATAGTGCAGGTACCTCAGGGCGGTTGGGAGTGATCGCCCTGTTGACTTTGTCTAATTGCAGGGGAGGGGTTTGTGAGCTGTGACGGGCAGCGTTACACCCAGTGGGGGTGGTGGACAAAAACTGGCATAACCACACGGGGCTAAATAAACTGACTGACAAAGCTCTTGGCATATTATTAAAAATCTGGCAAAATGTTCATCTCTTGACAAAAATGTAAAGAGACTAGTAATGCATAACTTTATCCCATGTTGGATTTTAAAACGGCTAATGCCAAGTTGTCTGTCAAAATTAATAGGGCATTGCTTCTTCTTATAGAACAAAAAAAAATTTTTTTCATACATTTTATTCATTTATTCATTGCTAAGAAATCATGTATCTGCTAAAAATTTCATTTAGGAAAAAGGTTTGGGGCTGGTCAACCTTGATTTTAAAGTACTGTGAATTGAAAGCTACTTTTTCTTATGTTTGTTATAATAAAAATTACACCTTCGTTGAAATGTAAAGCATTTTATTCTTCGAGAATAGATTAAAAACTCTGCACCTGGGCTTATACCAAAAGTGGCATTAAAACTCCAATTATCGATTATATCTTTATATAAGTTTGGGGTGGGGACCTTTTTTTACAGTCCTTTATATCAAGAAAAATGTTAAATGGTTAATTGACTGTTGAGTAGATACTCAGCATCATCACAGGGATTAATCAATATATTGACTTTTTGACTCTTGAACTTTGCTATTTCATGTGTTAATTTAACTGTTTCTCCTTCCTTCTTTGCTTTCCATTAAGCCTTTATGCATGCCCTTCTATACAAACCACTTTTTATTCTAAGTTTTATACACATAGGGCAACTTTCTGTTCTAGAATCTGAGTGCATTTTGTTGAGTATTCAGACCTCAACAAGGTGTAATTATTATTGGTTTTGGTCATATGTCTATGGTGCCTGTGGACAACTATTTCTTTTCTTATTTTCCACATGCTAAAGCTTCGTAATTAAGTGGAAATGAAAAGAGACTCCGTGAACATTAAAAAAAAACAACCAAACTTTTACAATGTATTTTAATTCCTAGTTTGCTTTATGGAACAAAAAACTCTTTTCTTTATAAGTTTAGAATTTTTGTCAACTTTTTTCAAAACAAAAATTTCAAAATGGCATTTCCTTCAAAATCTCATTATTTTGCCAATTCTCATTTTTCTGAAGGGCTCCGATAAGATAGGGAAGTCCATGAAGCTGATGGGGTGACTCTGCTCTTAAGCCCTAATAAATAATCTGGTTTTGTGATTTTTCTCTTTTAATTCTTAAAACACCTACCCTAGGTCTACAGTGTATAAGCTCTGTTTGAAAACGAAGACACTTGAAGCATAAACACTGGTATGCTTCCAGGTAAAAGGAAAATGTTCAAATGTTCTTAACTGAGGAAGGAACAAACATGTAAATAAGAGATGGGCTGATTCCCCACTGTTCATGTTTGCTCACTGCGAACATTTGGTTCACTTGGCTTGGCTCATTATTTCAGCTGGGAAAGTCACTATATGAATTAATAGCAGATTTCCCAGCTGAAAATAAATGTTTACCAGTTTAGGGGGCTGGGGTTTTTTGGCAAAGACCCGGCTTTTTGTCTGACTGGCTCCTTTTTTGGCATGCACATCCCTGAGGTGTGTAATTAAAGTAAGGGAATTTGCACATAGTGCTTTAGGGCTTTAATGAATAGAAAACACATGATATTTCAGCAATTTGGTAACTAATGTCAGAGTGAGCATTTCCTGTGTGAGGTATCACAATAATAGGGCTCTGTGATAATAAAGGCGCCTGCAATCCCTTGCAAAGAAAAGGAAAAGTGACAGCATTTGTTCCTAAATTCCAATACAAAATACATTACAAAAAGAGCAATTTACATTTTATAACAGACGGACTTTGAACTTGAACATATCCTCAGAATTAATGGCTATTAAATCAGCCTCACTTTGCTGAATACTGAAATTCCCTTCAGGACAAAGATCTTGGCTGTTGGTATCAGGTTACATTACAAAATTGAATACACAGTATCCACTGGTTTTAATCATAACCATTCTCGCTTTGCCGTTGAAATTTTTCAACGGCTCAAAATCTGGAAAAGTATTTTTAAACCTCAGGAACCTTGGGGGCGCCTGGGTGGCTCAGTCGGTTGAGTGGCCGACTTCGGCTCAGGTCATGATCTCACGGTCTGTGGGTTCGAGCCCCGCGTCGGGCTCTGTGCTGACAGCTCAGAGCCTGGAGCCTGCTTCAGATTCTGTGTCTCCCTCTCTCTCTGACCCTCCCCCGTTCATGCTCTGTCTCTCTCTATCTCAAAAATAAATAAAACATTAAAAAAATAAATAAATAAACCTCAGGAACCTTGAGGGAAAGAGGAGAAGGAACAAATTAACATTTACTGAGCACCTGTTATGTGCCAGAGATATTTACATGATAGCAAATTTAATATTTTACAAAAATAACCATGCAAAAAAGGCATTAATATTCCTTTCTTTCTATGGGGGAAAAAATCCAAAAAATTTCGGCAACTTGCCCAAGATCCCATAATAAGTGGTACCAGGATGTGAGAGAGGACACTCACTGCCCCTCATAAAGTAAGACTCAATACAACTTTCATCATAATTGTCAGACTTCAAAACCCAAGTTCTTCCAAAAAAGTTCATGCTATTATTTTTGTATCTCTTCTACAAAATTATTCTAAAGAAGGATGAAAACCTTTCTCCCCCCTCAACCTCAGTCCCTGATTGTTCTTGTGAATAAGATGTATATCCAACTTGCAAAGAAAACCCAAACCTTCTTGTTCCATCCTCTGTATAACAGTGTTGGAAGCAGCAAGTTCATGTTTCCTGGGTCATAGGGAGGTCGTCTCAACCTGAGGGTAAACTCTACTTTTTTTATTTTTTAAGGTAAACTCTATGCCTAACACAGGGCTCAAACTTACAACCTTGAGATCAAGTGCCATGCTCTATGGACTGAGCCAGGCTGGTGCCCTAGAAACTATACTTTTTTTTTTTTTTTTTAACGTTTATTTATTTTTGAGACAGAGAGAGACAGAGCATGAACGGGGGAGGGTCAGAGAGAGGGAGACACAGAATCCGAAACAGGCTCCAGGCTCTGAGCTGTCAGCACAGAGCCCGACACGGGGCTCGAACTCACGGACCGCGAGATCATGACCTGAGCCGAAGTCGGCCGCTTAGCAGACTGAGCCACCCAGGCGCCCCGAAACGATACTTTTAATACAGGACAAGGGCAGCCATGACGAGGAACAAGTATCCAACAGAAGCATGGAAGAAGGGGATGCTTTCCTCATAGCCAGAGGCCAGAATATGGGCTCCACATCATGGTAAAATAGGGGAACACAGATTTCACCTCAGTAGGTCTTAGGTCTTACTTACATCTGTAAAATGAAAGGATTGGTCTAGATGATCTAAAAGGCCCATTTCTGGGATGCCTGGGTAGCTCAGTTGGTTAAGCATCTGACTTTGGCTCGGGTCATGATGTCATAGCCTGTGGGTTCGAGCCCCACATCTAGAGCCTGCTTCAGATCCTGTGTCTCCCTCTCTCTCTGCCCCTCCCCCACTCATGCTCTGTCTCTCTCCACAATGAATAAATATTAAAAAAATTTTTTTAAATCATCTAAAAAATAAAAATAAAAAAAATTAAAGGCCCATTCCTGATTTAAAAGTCTCAACTACCAAGTATCCTTGGTTGAACCAGGGACCAGGGGCCAAGAAGTTGACAATAATCCACAAACATGAGAATTCCCAAAGGAATTCTGCCTATAGGAATAACTGCCTATCTTACAGTCAATACACAAAGACATGTGTGAGCATTCTTATAGCCTTAATGAAATTATTATCAAGCTTCTACCATACATTTCTTTTTTTTTTTAAGTTTATTTATTTTGAGAGAGAGAGAGAGAGAGAGAGAGAGAGAGAGAGAGAGAGAGAGAGAGAGAATGAGCAGGACAGGGGCAGAGAAAGAAGGAAAGAAAGAGAGTCGCAAGCAAGCTCTGAACTGTCAGCACAGAGCCTGACATGGGGCTGAATCCCATGAACTGTGAGATCATGACCTAAGCTGAGATCAAGAGTCTGACACTCAATTGACTGAGCCCCCTAAGTGCTGCTCTAACACGCATTTCTTGAAATCATCCGTAAACTAAATTCTAAGGTAAAGCATTGTATTTAAAAAGCTTTTCCTCCTGCCTCTACCTGTCCTGATTTTTCACCTTATCTTGTCTTCTCTGTGGCCTTCCTCTTACTCTCCAAAGTCTTTTTAAAAAAATTTTTTTAATCTTTATTTATTTTTGAGAGAAAGAGAGAGAGACAGAGCTCGAGCAGGGGAGGGACAGAGAGAGAGGGAGACACGGAATCCGAAGCAGGCTCTAGGCTCTGAGGCATCAGCACAGAGCCTGATGTGGGGCTTGAACTCACGAACTGTGAGATCATGACCTGAGCCAAAGTCAGACACTTAACTGACTGAGCCACCCAGGCGCCCCCTCTCCAAAATCTTTTGAAGAATCATTGACAGACGGCACTTCTGGCATGGGGCACTATCCTAATTCCTAGCAAAGAAGAAAAATGCGTGTGTGTGTGTGTGTGTGTGTGTGTGTGTGTGTGGCTCGGAGTCTAAACACTTCCTCCTACAATCCTAGGAATATAAACTTCAAGAGACTGGAGACTCTGAGACCTGCTACCCCACACCAGTCTTTCCCCTTTGACGAAGAACTAACACTCCTCCTTTCTTCTCTCTTGTCAACAGCCACTGATGCCAGCTGCTTCCCAGCAATAACTGCGCCAACTGAGTAGCCGCGGCTCCCCCAAAACTAAAGATGTTATTGTCATCTCCATCAACATTTAAAGAAATGTGAACGTCAAAAATTTGAGAGATTTAAAAAAAATTTTTTTTTAATGTTTATTTTTGAGAAAGAGACAAAGTGCGAGCAGGGGAGGGGCAGAGAGAGAGGGAGACACAGAATCGGAAGCAGGTTCCCAGGCTCTGAGCTGTCAGCACAGAGCCCGACACGGGGCTCGAACTCATGAACCACGAGATCATGACCTGAGCCGAATTGGACGTTCAACCGACTGAGCCACCCAGGTGCTCCAAATTTGAGAGATTTATTAGGATGAAGGCCAGAAATACCATATTTACTCCAGTAGAACAATCTATTGATCTATTGATGCTCCCTCCCACCTTGTCACTGTCCTCATCCTCTGCGTCCTCGCCTTCCTCCTCCTTATCCTGCTTAAAGTCCATGATCCATTACCATTATTATTGTCTTGCAAGCACCCTCATCCTCCTTGCTCCTCTCTGAGCATACTGGTAAATTCTCGTAACTTCTTAAACCCAACTTTCTGTCTATTCCATGTCAGCATCCTTGAACAGAACATGTTGGAGAAAAACAAACAACTAGGCTGGCTGATCTCATTCTAAATTCCTGGTCATCATAACCTCGGACCAATAATGCTGCTCAGCTTTCATTTGTTGTCCTACACCATTCCCTCCTCCTCTGTCCTCAATACTCCTTCATCCCAGGGCGCCTGGGTGACTCAGTCCACAAAGCTTCCGATTCCTGATTTTGACTCAGGTCATGATCTCATAGTCGTGAGATGGAGCCCCAAATAGGGTTCTGACCCTTTTGTCCTCTAACTACATTCAATCCACAGAGGATTTCATCAGTCACAAAGCTTTATACACCATCTCTACACTGTTGTCTAGATGTATATATCTGGCCTGAATGGCTCTTACGCTGCACCCCTTTTGTGAAAACAAGATCCAGGTTCTGTCTTGTGCCCTAGTTATGTTAACTGGGTTTCCCTCTTATTTCCCTGTCTAATATCACAATCCCTTAAGGCCTGAGTCCCTGCATTGTTCTTGTTGGTTCCTATCAAAGGGCTCTAAACATGATACCTTCTGGCAGACTTTCCTAATAACTGCCTACCTGTCTAGGTTTCTGAATGTCTTATGAGTAGGAGGAAGAGAAGGAGGAGGAAGACGGAGGAAAAAAAGAAGGACCCGTGGCTGTTGTACACAGCCCCAGTGATGTTGACTGTTGTGAGTAATCAAATGTTACCCTTGGGGAAAAGGCAGCAGGCTTCCTCCTGAGCAGCCATAGGCAAAGTCATTACTTTGGTGAATTTACTGCAGTCTATTCAAAGCCTGATCTTAGCATTGCAAATCAGAAACTTCATATTTTTAGAAAGTAAATCAATCATTCTAAGGCAGACTGCTTCATCTATCTCATGAGTCTGACATATCAAACCAGGGTAATTTATTAATTTACACTAAGAAATAACCATTGTGGAAAAAAAAAGAAGAAAAAAGAAAGAAAGAACAGTTGTAGAATACTCAAAGCCACACTCACAACATATTCTGTGCCTACCATCAAGAATTTTGCAAAGCCAGGTTATGCTCGAAAGCTAGAACATATATTTTAAAAAGCTAGTATATTAATTCATAGTAATAAATGGCTGTCTTGGTGAGCAAAATTCTGTGCATATGATCTGCTCATATGATCTGTGCATTCCCTCTTTCTTTGCAGACGTACACAGGAAGCAAAATCATAATCAGATTTTTAAAAAATAGTAGCTAATCACATTGCAGCCAGAGTGATTTTTTTCAAAGCACACATTCAACTAGGTCACTCCTCTAAAACTGGGCATTGTTCTCAGAAGAGGGCAAAATCCTCCAGCTACTGGCCCTACGCGATCTGGCGGCTCAGTCTCTGCCTTCACTGTAGGAACTGGTTAAGAACATAGGTTTCTGCAACCACACTCCATGGTTCAAATCCCCTCCCTCTACTTTCAAGCTCGGGCAGTTTATTCACTTACATTGTGCCATAGTTTCTGCTTCAGGAAAATAGGAATAGAGATAGCGGTTACTTCATAAGATTGTGATGAAATTAGGAGAGTAAACTGCTTTCCACATGGTCTGGCACCTACTAGGTGCTCAGGAAGTGGTATCTATTATCTGAAACCACCCTGGGTCCAGCCACACCAGCCCTCCCTCCATCTTTCAAATACACTGCAAGCTAAGATCATTTCAGCCTGGTGCTCTGAACAAACGCCGGCCCTGTTTGAAATACACTCCTCATACCTCCTCCTTCTTCTGTTTAACTCCTACAAGTCCTTAGCTTCTTCAGTCTAGAGTTACTTCCTCCTCGGACCAAGAGTCCTCAGTTTACAGTTTCCTTTGTTATTTTAATGTTCTCTCCTTCATAAGATGCCTGGCTCAGGTCAGTCTTCTGTCTTGAGAGGTAGTCTCAACGCTCGCACTTTCTCCCAAAGCCTGACACAAGCCTGGCATGTTATAAGCACACCATACTAATTTGTGTAAATGTTTAGTTGAGGCTTACCCTGGTTCGAAAAAAACTTTGGCCAGGTCTGGCCTTACAGGGGCAAAACTTGGACCAGCACCTCTAACTTGGCCTCAGGAACTCTCTCTTTACCACCTTCCAGGGCTGACCAACCCCCTTTGATTAACACATTCTTTCTTTGCATGTGTTAATGCATTTGCCTAGGTTTCTTCGGACTTATCTGAGGTGTAAGAAAATTTTTGCATATCTATGCTCTATTTTTAGTCGTTGTTTTTAAAATTTTGCTCTCAGTGGGCATCTTCTCTCTCTCAATTCCAAGTTCTGCGGGGGGGGGGGGGGTGTTTGAGAGTTGTCTCTTGATATTTCTCTATTATTGACAACACACCTGGACCAGGATTCTGTCCACCCACGGAGACGCCCCAGCGTTTTGTATTAGGTGAGTGGATGCTCACCTTCCTGCAGGACCACTCTACTTTCCACACAGAACTCTTCCTGAAGCCTGAGCTCAGTCTACACCAGCTCCATGGGCCTCTCCTAGTCTACTCACCTTCCGGGCAGGGTCCTAAGATAGAGCCCAGCAGATACTCCCTATGGGGGGAGACACTAGGTAGCTATACAACTCCGCTTAATTAAGGGAGGTGGGTGTCAAGTGTGTTTTTCATTAAGTGGAATACAGCACCGCTCTGGGGACTAATTATTGTCTTAAATGGAAATAAAATTGACCCAAGGACGAGAGTGAGAAACACAGAAAGTTGTCATCGCCACTATACATTTGCACTCTACCACGAGACGTGCAAATCCTCCAGTCAGTCCTAGGCAAAAGTGACTACAGCTGGGAAGATTCCATCCAATTCTTAAAAGCCTCTGTCAAAAAGACTCAATTCTATGTTAGCAAAAATAATTGGTCTACAACACATCCTGAAACCCTGGAAATCTGAAAAGCATTGCTCTGGGTTTTCGTTCTGTTTCCACGACGTTGAGATCTGGCTTAGGCCAGAGATGTGTGTGGAAAAGGGCTGGTCCAATCCAATGCAGAATTTAGCAGAAGGTAAGAAAGAACACAAAACTCAGGTTGAAGAAAGCCTCTCCCTGGGGTATTTCTCGTCCTTTATTTTTACCCCAGATCCAAGACTTGTGGTTAATTCAGATAAGCACTTGACCTTTGTGGGTGCTTATCCAAAGTCAACCTTCCCGTGTCTGAGGGTCACCTGTAACTCATTAATCTCGGTCCGTCATTGTTTTGCAGGGATGTCTGTTCCATTTAAGATATAAAACTCCTATACAGATAACATGGTAGGTTAATGCACTCACCTTTCATTCCCTGATTGCTGGGTTCACACCAAACTCAATTCTGTTATGAGTAAGGATTACGTTTTGATATGTTCCCTGTCCCCAGGAGCCATTTGTCTACAGGTCTTCAAATCCTAAAAGGATGTTGCAGGCATCAGCATACTCTTTGGGGCCCTATACAGGAGATTCCAGGGAATAGAATGGCCCGGAGGTTACTGGGTCAGGACTGGAGGGGAAAGAACTATTTAGGGAATCTTGCTGAGTGCATGCTTCTTAGGGTCCTATCAGTCCTTTGCTGCTCTGGACTCTTAAGATGAAAACAAGGCCATTATCACTTTTCAAAAAATAATAAATTGCCTTATAGAGAATCTAGCACTGTTAGGCTGTACTTTCTTCCCTACAGCAAGCAATGTGCTAGCAGGCAATCAGGAAAAAGGCACAAACTCTGTGCGGGTTTTTGAACATCATAGTTTTCAGGCATTCTCTTGTTTGTGATTTAACTTCACTCGCTCTTTCATTAGGAAATGCAAATCTATGCCGTCACCTGTGGCAAAAACCGTGCTATAAATCTAGAGGAAAATGACAAGCAAGGGATCCACTGCCTTTAAGGTAGAATGACATACTGGATGGCATGACAGCTCCGGAGTCAGACTGCCAAGGGCAGAATCCCAGGCCTACTGCTGAAAGCCTTCACCTCTCCCGGCCTCAATTTCATAGCTGTAAAATGGAAATAATTAGAGCACTTACTGCAGAGAGTTATTGTCGGAATCAGATGAGACAACGACACGTAGACACTTAGAACAGTGTCTGGCATATATAAGGGGCTCAGTAAGTGTTAGCTGTTATTGGTACTTAATCGCTCTGATTCACGCTATAAAAACTAAAGGGATTTCTTTGTCGTCTTCTTCTTCTTCTTCTTCTTCTCCTGCTTTTTTTAATCTGTGGCTTCCTCTCCAACCACCTGACAGGTGACAGAACCCCAAACAAACGTTTCTCATTCTTTCTATTTTGCATGGCCACACACTCTTCCCTCCACCCCCACCCCCACCCCCCACCATGCCCCTTGCATTCCAACCAGTTAAAGTGCGAAGGAGTGGCCCAAACTGCCTCACTTAATTAATTTCAGCCCACTCCTGCTGCCGGCCACGCCTTGGTGCTAACGACGAAGGGGGCGCACAAAGGCTTTTGCTTTATAGCAAGAAAAGGAAAAAATGTACTGTCGATACATATTACTCGTCAATGTAAATGCTTTCAGGAACCTTCGCTGCTTCTTTTCATGTTCTTCGAGTCTAAGAGCCATTTAGAGAAGACCTGCTGTTCTAGCGCCCTAAGGACATGTGAGAGGATGCGCGCAGGCAGCTGAGAAACAGAGCTTCTGTTTATGTGGAGCGAGGCAGGTCTAGATCTTTGACTAACAATAAGAAGAATATCTTAATCACAAGCATTCTGAAGTCATGCCAGGTGGAGTGCTTAGTGTTGGACTGCTCCCTTTTTTTTTTTTTCTTAATACAATTTGGGAAAGACACCAACACATGCAAGTAGACTCTCATTTCAGGATCCTCCGTTATCTTCCCATTGGGAAGGCTGGGAGAGAGGCAGCACCTAAATATCAGCCCAAATCCCCATACCAAGGAGGGGTCTAGAATTTCTAGGAAGGACAGGTGCAAGGATGGCAATCTTTTGGAAAGAGAGCTAGAGGACCTCCCTTGAAACTATGTTTGCATAGTGAACAGGCTGTTGTATGCAGTTCATGTTTACTGGAAGTGAATTTGTAAGGCTGATGGAGATTTTGAAGGGCTGGAGTCCCCCCAACCACCCCTCACTTTGTATTCTAACAACCGTGGCTCCCAACTCTCATTCCCCATGCTTTTAGGAGATTTTCCTATGTGTTCTAAGCTACTGTCTTCAACAGAGATATGTTAAAACTGCTAGTAGTGTAGAAAACGAGGGTGTTTATCTGCCTAGAAAGACAAACACCATAGGTGCTCAAAAATGTTTGTTGAATGAATTTATGATGTTATAGAAGTTACCATAGTAAAAGCTCTGGGAAAAGGCACCACCAACAAAATAACTGATTTCTATTCTTAGTGTTTAATCGTTAAAAATATTTAGAATGACTCCTTTTCCCCGACCGAAGCAATAAAACAATCTCTGTTTAGAATAAAGAAACTGTTTAGTCACATGCAACACTTGGCAAAGACTTCCTGCTGTCGTCAGATATTTCTACAATTCTCTTCTCCCCATCTTCCGGTAGGAATGTTAACTCCCAATTTTAGTTGGACATATGGCTTTCCAGATGAAGATTTTACTTCTCGGAGAGAAATTAACTTCTATATTGCCCAAAGCACTGAGTTTTGGAACACCTCTGTTACATTAGCCTCATCTGTATTTTATCAAACATTAACACCATGCCACATTAAGAAAGAAAGCTGAAAGGAAAACTCCATTCATTTAAACTAAAAACAAGTAGAGCAGAATCAATAATGTAAATTGGTTCTCATATTTTCCTTCTTCTAGTTCAACTACTACTTTCAGAATGGGTTCACATTGTTGTTGACTCACGAGAAAAAATGTGAGCCCTGATTTCTGAAGTTGTGATAGTAGCCAATGAGACAATTAGCAAGTGTGAAATCCAATGCACTGCCTGGTGTTTTACAGCCTGGGAGCAAAGAATGATTTTTATATTTTTATTTCATTTAGTTTTTATTTTTCCAGGCTTTTATTAAAAATTTTGTATTCATTATTATTTTTTATTGAGACATTTGACACGTAACATAGTGTAAGTTTAAGGTATATAAGAGGTTGATTCGATATATATTGCAATATGATTGCCTTTGTAGCATGAGCTAACACCTCTATCGCTTCACAAAATTACCATTTCTTTAGTGTTGGGAACAATTAAGATCCAGTCTCTCGGCAAATTTAATATTTACAATATATAGTTTTGTTGTCTATAATCACTGTACGGTGTGTTAGGTCTCTGGGACTGATTTATCTCCTAGTTGCAAGTATTGTTTGGACATTTTTATATCATAGAAGAAAATCAAAAGAAGGTTTTATGGCATGTAAAAATCATATGAAATTCATATTTCAGTGTCCATAAATAACGATGTATTGGGATACAGCCACATTCATGTATTTGAATATTGTTTGTAGCTGCTTTCTGGCAGAAAGCAGAATAGTTACAACAGAAACTGCATGGGCCACAAACCCCAAAACGTCTATTATGTGACATTTTCCAGAAAAAGTTTGCAGATCCTTCCCAATAGTACCTTTCCTGTTGTCGCTATTGTTGTTTTCAATGTTTATTTATTTTTGAGAGAGAGGGAAAGTGTGTGTGAGGCAGGGGAGGGGCAGGGAAAGAGGGAGACAGAGGATCCAAAGCAGGGATGTGGGGCTCAAACCCAGGAACTGCAAGATCATGACCTGAGCCAAAGTCAGGCACTGAACTGACTGAACCACCTGGGTGCCCCTCTTTCCTGTTGTTTCTAGTGGAAGATGGATACATATTATTTAAATTGATTTCTTTCACTTTGAAGTCTCAAGCTATGGGAACATAGGCATGCATTTAGGGATTTTCTCCAATAGCTTGGTTTTAATCATGAAGAATATTCGATTAACTGGTAACTAATGTGAGAAGTAACGGTGGCTAAATTACATTGTTATTACTTCTGTGAGCAATATTGCATAGATTCTGTTGACTGAATCTTCAGCCACACATTTACCTTCCCTTCCCTTCATGTACATTTGGTGAGAGTAAGTCCTGTGGTTAAACACAACCTGTTACCATGTTTCCTGTGCCAGCTCCTCAAACAACATCCCCAGAGTTGTTACAATAGTTCATTTGCTTCATAATCTTCAATTTTTTTTAATTTAAATTTATTTATTTATTTTGAGAGACAGAGCAAGAGAAAGTGAGCACAGGTCGGGGAGAGGGAGAGAGACAGGGAGAGAGAGAATCCCAAGCAGACTCCTCACCCCAACGTGGGGCTCGAACCCATGAACCATGAGATCATGACCTGAGCCGAAACCAAGAGTCAGACGCGTAACCAACTGAGCCACTCAGGCGCCCCTCCTTCATATTTCTAGACCAAACTTTTGCATTACTGTCCTGCTTCCCCTGTATCAAATCTCTTCTGCCATCCATCCCATCACCAGAGGGAACTTCCATGAAAGAAAAGAAAAGAAAAAAGAGAAGAGAAGAGAAGAGAAGAGAAGAGAAGAGAAGAGAAGAGAAGAGAAAAGGGAAGGAAAGAAAGAAAGAAAGAAAGAAAGAAAGAAAGAAAGAAAGGAAGGAAGAAAAAGAAAAAAGCAGGTAGCTAATATTTCAATATTTAATTACATAGCTGTATGTCCCATCTAAAAAAATTCAGTCCATCCACTGCTTACAGAATAAAATCCAAACTTCTTAGGCTGGCATTCATAATTCTTCACGGTATGTTCTCACCCTATACTCTATCCAAACGGTACCATTCTCTCTTCCCAACATACCTCTGGTATACCTGTTTTCTGGTCCATCCTCTGTGCCTCTGTTCATACTATGATCTCTTGCCTTCAACCCGAACCCTTCTTTCCATTCTAACATATTCAAATGTTTTTTTTAAGGCCTAATTCCAATGCCAACTCTCTCATGAAGACTTCTCTGCCTCTTGTACCCCAAGTTCAGTGAGTATTTGAACACCTATAGGTTTTTCCTTTCTGGCATCATTCATTCACCATTCTTTCAGGAGGAATGCATCAGTTTTGCGTACAATCTTGAGGGGACTGTAACTCAAAATGCCCTATCCCTAGTGGTGAAGGGACAGAGATGTGACACTCACTCCTGGCTCACTAGTCAGGAGCCATTCCTCTCAGCCTCCGCCGGCTCTCCTTCTAGCTCTCTCTCTCTCTCTCTCTCTCTCTGCAATTTGATTATTTCTGCTCACAGAAGACTGTTTCTGCTCTGCTCCAGTCCTTGCCAGTGTTGGTTTCTTTGACCTATATTTTGATTTTATGAAGAACTTCATACCCTTCCAGTAAACTCTTATAAAACTAGTCACTTCCAGTTTCTATTATTTGCACCCAAAGACACTGATTGATAGAAATGGCGATCATTATGGAATGAATACTGAATAATATAGTGTTGATCCTGTTACCATAATGTTAAAATGTTGAAGTATTGTGATTCATGTCAGAGAATATCCTTGTTTCCTGGAGACTCAGAAGAAGTATTTAGGTGTAAAGTATTGTGGTATCTGTAATTCACTTTCAAGTGGGAGAGAAAGGGGGGTAAAATGTTAACATGGTGAAGGGCATATGAATGTCATTACACCACTATTATCACTTTTCTGTAAGAGTGAAAATTTTCAAGATAAAATATTGGAGGCAAAAAAAAAGAAAAAAGAAAAGGCGATCATCCCCTCTTCCGAACCCTCGTAAGATTTTACCTATACACTTCTTAGGGCTCCTTACATTTCCTATCTTGAATAATAATTATCCCTGTCATTGTTGTCTTCATCTTACACAACAGCAGTTCCCAGAATTCTATGTAGGCAAAGCAAAAGGAGAAAAGGTTTAAGGGACTTACCACAAATCTTTCTTTGCTTTTTAAGATTTCTTATTTTGAGGGGTGCCTGGCTGGCTAAAAGTCGGTAGAGTGTGCAACCTCTGATCTTGGGATTGTGAGTCTGGGCCCCACGTTGGGTGTCGAGATTACTTAAAAATAAAGCCTTTTTTTTTTTTTTTAATTAAAAAAAATTTTTTTTTTTAACGTTTATTTATTTTTGAGACAGAGAGAGAGCATGAATGGGGGAGGGACAGAGAGAGAGGGAGACACAGAATCGGAAGCAGGCTCCAGGCTCTGAGCTGTCAGCCCAGAGCCCGACGCGGGGCTCGAACTCACGGACCGCGAGATCATGACCTGAGCTGAAGTCGGACGCTTAACCGACTGAGCCACCCAGGCGCCCCAAAAATAAAGTCTTTTAGAAAAGACGTTTTTATTTTTAATAATCTCGACACCCAACGTGGGGCTTGAATTTACAACCCCAAGATCAAGGGTTGCATGCTCTACTGACTGAGCCAGCCAGCCACTCCTATCATGAAACTTTATTGGAAAAATAACGGTTTTCTTTTTATTTAGGTTGCACTTTTTTTTTTAATGTTTATTTATTTTTGAGACAGAGAGAGAGCATGAGCAGGGAAGGGGCAGAGAGAGAGGGAGACACAGAATGTGAAACAGGCTCCAAGCTCTGAGCTGTCAGCACAGAGCCCAACGCGGGGCTCGAACTTGCAGACCGCAAGATCATGACCTGAGCTGAAGTCGGCCACTTAACCGACTGAGCCACCCAGGTGCTCCTAGGTTGTACTTTTAAAATCCATATGAGAACAACATCTTTATAAAGATGCTTTTATTCATACTTTATTTAAAGTTAATAAAAAAATACCCATTTTGTTTTCAGAGAATACTTATTGAAGGAAAGATGGCATTGGAGATTATAATGGAGTGAAATTCTTCCTCGCCTTCCAAGGCTTCTCTTGGTGCAGATGCCGGCCTTGCAAGACTGGAAGCCACCTGTAACCTCCGTGGTCCCTGGCACAGTGCCATACACACAGTCGGTGCCCAGTACACTTGTTGAATCAGTCAATGGCCCCTGTTCTGTCTTACACCATTCTTCTTTTGCCTCCTTTCCAATGAGAATTTAAGGTGTGTGTTTTTCACTTGGAATTTACTTGGTTTATTCATAGTTTTCAATAAATGATTATCAAATGCCCACCACTATAATGGACACTGTTTTAAGTTCTGGGAATACATCAATGAGCAGGCAAGCTTCCTGCCACCACAGGGCTTAGATTCTAGTGTGATGCATGTCTACTCACAGATGAAATCACTATCCACTCATTTAATTCCTAATTTATGATAAGATGTAGGACCAAGAACGTTCATCTTTCTCCGGTGTCACTTTGTGTTTCTGCCTCTGCTTTACTTTTGTCTCCAGCTATAAGTTGGTTTACTTCTAAAACGTACCATGAACCCAGGGCTTTCCCTCGTTGGGACTATTGTTTCTGTTTTTCCCACTATTTTTCCACACGTCTTCTGATGTTTGAACTTCCCTTCAAAAATCACAGCACATTGTTGTTGAAACTTTTGTCCAAAGTGCCAAAAGCTTAGAAATATTAGTCACATATCGCTGATACCTGCGAATCATAAAGCCATAGAATCTCAATAACATAAAATTAAGAGATAGCTTCCTACTGAACTAGCATTTTATTAATTCTGTCTTTTAAACCCAGAAGACAGGCACCTCTGAAACCTAGTATCCAGTCCTACAGTGAAGTTGAGCAGAAGTTAATATATTTTTCTATTTCTGACAAATCTAAATTCTTAGGTTACTCATGGAAAGAAGTAGAATGGAAGCAGAAGGATCTGATTTAAAATATGATATACCCTACGGGCGCCTGGGTGGCTCAGTTGGTTAAGCATCCAACTCTTGATTTCAGCTCAGGTCATGATCTCATGGTTTGTGAGTTCCAGCCCCATGTGCATCGGTCTCCGGGCTGGCAAAGTGGAGCCTGCTTGGGATTCTCTCCTTCTCCTCTCCCTCTGCCGCTTCCTGGCTCTCACTCTTGCTTTCTCTTTCAAATAAATAAACTTTAAAATATTATGTATTCTATACACAGAAAAATATCTGTAGGTGCTACTATTCTCAGAATCTTGCCCATAATTTCAGAAGTGTCACTATTACCTGAAGGCCATCTGTGGCCTCAAGAATCCTCAGACCCCAGATTAAAGAACGCTGCATTTGCGTTTTCTTGAAGACTTTATTTCTTTTTTTTAATTTTTAATTTAAAAATGTTTGCTTAAGTAGGCTCCATACTGGGTGTGGAGCCCAATGTGAGGCTTGAACTCATGATCCTGAGGTTATGAACTGAGCTGAGATCAAGAGTTGGACACTTAACTGACTGAGCCACCCAGGCACCCCACTTTTCTTGAAGACTTTAAAGTGAATTTCATTCCTAAATGGCATGTTTAATATAGCACTCAACAAGTTACATATAAATAGAAAGTACTACTTGGAGATGCCATTAACAATCAAAGAAATATAAATTAAAACAATTATACCTTATTGCACATTATAGGCAGTGAAACGTGTTTACAAATACTATTCAAGTCAATGAGGTCGTAGCCTCACTGAGTTCTCTACTCCTTCCTGCAAATACTGTAAATATCTCACAAAAATCATGCAATTATTTATTTCTTTTGATCCAATATTCTCACTTCTATGAATTTATCCTAAGAAATTACTTCAGCTAAACCATTATCAATGTGCATATATACATTATATTGTATGTACAAAAAAAAAAATATGTCCACCTTTAGATATAAGCCTTAGTAAATTCAGTTGCAACACTGTAATTCTGAAGGCTATACAGAACCATAGAAAAATATTTATTAGTTAATGACCAGTTATTTAATCTTGCTGCATCGCTGTATGTTTAATTTTTTGTAACAAATTGGAATATAAATAACTACCCCAATAAATAATAAACGTCCAAGTCACAGCAGCAAAATAGGAAATATGACCACTATCCTATTACTACGTTATAGAAATAGATACACATTTGGAAGGTAATATGCACATACTCAATTCAGCAAATATTAATGGAAGGTCTAGTACACATGACACGCTCTGCTAGGCTGGGAAGGTGCTGAACTGTGGCAGAAGGTATTGGCTATTCACCAAAATCTGCCTCCCTTTTTTCTTATGCACAGAGCTAGACTCCTTTTTATAGTTAGGTAGCCACGTCACTGAGCGCCAGCCAATGGAAGGTGAACAGAGTCACGTGCGCGGCTTCCAGTTCGCGCCAGTAGGGCCCTCCTCCTCTCTCTCCTCTGTACTCTTTTCCTCTTCCTGCAGGCTATGACAGAGGTAACCATGGTGGTCACAGAAGAGCCTCTGTCAACCTGTACCCTGCGTGGTACATAGAGGAGAGCCACAGGCCAGTCTGTTCACCCTCCTAGGACTCGGACGTAAACAAGAAATAAACTTCCATTGTGTTGAGTCCTTACTTGTTTGGGTCTATTCATCACGCAGCCTTGCCTACCCGGCTCATACGTACAATCAGACATGAGTTTTGAAATAACTAAATTTTTTATTTGAACTTATTATATGCTATCAATTAAAAAGGCTGAATCATAATCAAACCAACTTCTTTCTTTCCTTCTCTCTTTCTTTTGCTTCCTCCTTTGCTCTCTCCCTCCTCCCTTCCTCTGCTGCCTCCCTTCCTCCCCCCTCCCTTTCTCCCTCCCTTCCTTACTCTTTCTTTCTTTCTTTCTTTCTTTCTTTCTTTCTTTCTTTCCTTTTCTTCTCTTTCTTTCTTATTTGCTAAAATACTTAGGGCTTACTCAATAATAGTCTAATAAATAGACCATCTTTGCTTCTTACTTACTGAAAAAGCTGATGCGAAGTAACACAAAATGTAGTTAATTTTATTGTGCATTAATTGTAATTTCTTGAGGTTCAGAAGATTTTTCTTAACGTTTAAGTCATTCCAAATTATACTTCTTGACTGATATCCCATGTTTTATTTTCAGCCCAAAGCATTTTTTTTTCATACATATACAAACCTTCAAAAGAAAAACAATGTTTTTTTCCACAAACTGTAATACTAGGGTGGTGTCAACTGTGTTCAAAACGTTTGTTTTAATTTTTTTAAGTTTAAGTTTTAAGTTTATTAAGTTTATTAAGTTTATTTATTTATTTAAGTAATCTCTACACCCAACGTGGGGCTCGAACTCACCACCCTGAGATCAAGAGTCGCATGCTCTTCCGACTGAGCCAGCCAGGCGCCCCAAAACATTTACTTTTATTTTTAGATAGCCTCCACAATCGTCATTATGGGAGGAAAATTAAATACCCCAGTTTAATTTCATAATCTGAAGTAAAAAAAAAAACTTGCTTGGAATATTACATGTACAATTAGAAACTGAATCTTGGCAGAGACACCTGCATATTGATATCTAGGTATATTTGGGAGCAGGAATCTTAAAAACAAGAAAGGACAAACACTCAACTGAAAGTAGCATGTGCACAATTCCATGCCTAGCACATGTTTAAAACATTTTCTTCATCCATGTATTTCAGACTTCCTTCACCTCTTTCATATTTCAGTCTGTCTTAGGGTGTGCTGGTTAAGGTTTTCACCATAATCTTTTGTTCAAGTGAAAAGAATTTGTCCTATCTCAGCTACTAGATTCTGAAAACCCCCCTGTTACAAACTCCGTCTACAAGTCAGCAGGGTGCCATCAGCCCTAACAATCATTTTCTAGTTCTTTCTACATACAAACACAAAGATTTGGTGGGCAGAGCACCTCGCCCACAATTGGATTGCAGCACGTATTCCCAGATCTTACAGACCCCTGAAAGCCTCCAATATCCCGTCTCATCCGCACAGAGGCAGGAATTCTTAAACTGAAAGCCGACCAGAGGAGAAATCCGGTTGTGTAAATGCAATTCACTCTACAAGAAGGCCTGCCTGCTTTAAAGGTAAAACTTGCACATATCCGTCATCATCTGACAATATTAATCTTATCTGACTTTCAGTTTCTATAAGCCATAAAACCAGGTTGAACACAGATCTCTATTTGTGTCCAATGGCAAACAAAAAAATACAATGTATAAAAGCCAGTAAACAGAAATGTACCTGCAGGTATCATAATTAATAAGCCAGTGGGGTTAAAACTAGCCTGGGGCGGGGAGAGGGGGGTGGCGTAAAAGCCACACTCCTTGTTGACTATGTGAGGCATGGGGGGAAGGTGCCTACCCCGATACCCTCTTCTCTAAAACATATGCCACTTCGATTACAAATAAAATAATAACCTATTCCACACAGGTAGATAATTTTTCTCGCGGCTGTACCTCTTATTTGGTGTTTATGGGAAGCACTTCAGAATGATTTAATATGATTTTAATGGCAGTAGGAAAAGAAGTTAGAGCTCTCAAAGGAAGGAACGATGGTAAAAGTACAAGTGGCATTGAGGCCAACCACAGGTATGCACACCTGGGCCCTGGCCAGAGACAGAAGCCCTGCATCCTCACGTGTTGCCCTCATGTGTTGCCTTTCAAAGGTGAAGCAGGACATGATTTTCTCCCTTTATATTCAGAGCTATTGAAACAACGGCACATCTGGAACTCGCAAGGAATTAAAGTGAGGAAAAGTTAAAAATGCATTTTCAAGAAGTACTCATTAACAATCTGAAGGAGTACTTAATGTGCTGTAATGGTAACTGCATCCCCCTAAGGATGCCCCCAAGGGACGCCACCACCCAAAGCGACCTCGCTGTAAAAATACTTGCTTCAAGAATGCATTCGTTTATTAATTTATCCCCACATTTATTCACTAGATATAGTCTGTGCTCCAGCTCCAGCTCCGTGCTGGGCTCCATGCTAGGAGCTGGGATCATTCCAGTAAACAAGACAGGCCAGGTCTCTGCCTTCATAGTGGGTCCGCGTTGTGATTAGATTTTGGACATCAGTATAAATGCCTAGTGTATGTGTTGTTTCAAAATATCATAGAAATTTATAACACTTCTTCATTATAATTACTTATTCACATGGTCAATGAATATTTAGTGAGCACCTATCGTGGATTTATTATGGTTTACTTTGGAGAAGTGTATTTCATTTCATTCTTGTCTAAATTAGATGAGGTTTGGTCTGAGCCAAACTCTCAGTTGTTGGCTGTTGGATCCAGATCAACCCAAGGGGCTGTGTCTTCAATGGCAGTGCCTGGCACATCCTGGTTGCTTCAAAAATGTTGGTTGGATGGATTTTTTTAAACGAATGAACACACATCAGGAATTACACATTCTGGACCCCACTTTTGAACCCCAAGTAACATTCACTTTGGTATTTTGTCTTTGTATGGTTAACCGGTTCACTGTTTCACGTGAATGTAGGTGAAAGTCAAAGGTCTCGGGGCCAGATCGCCTACCTTTGATGTCCTCTTTTGCCCAAAAGCTTTGTAGAGTACAAGGCGTACAGCAGGCATTCAGTAGAACTAAAAAGATTTTCATAAATGGAAGTGGTTCACCATTCTCACAGAAAGTCCCTGGCATTTTTATTATGGCTTCTACATACTCCATGCTTCAGCCAATTGAATATAATCTCAGTTATGTCATATTTATTTTTACTTCCATGCCTTTCTTCCCTTTATTCTATTCCAGCTAGACTATCCTCCACATTCCTCTGTGCTCACCTAATCCCAAATCATTCTTTTTTTTAAAATTTTATTTTTATATTTTTTAATGTTTATTTTTGAGAGACAGAGTGACTGAGTGTGAGCGGGGGAGGAGCAGAGAGAGGGAGACACAGAATCCGAAGCAGGCTCCAGGCTCCGAGCTGTCAGCACACAGCCAGATGCGGGGCTCGAACACACGGCCCGCGAGATCATGACCTGAGCCGAAGTCAGACGCCCAACCGACTGAGCCACCCAGGCGCTCCCCAAATCATTCTTAAAGGCTCAATCACAGAAGTGTTCCTTTTATTTCTAGGAGTCTTCCCTGAGTTACACCACACACCTTACCCAGGACCTACTGTCTATACCAGGTATCCTTTATCTTGGGATATCTTTTGTATTGTTTCCTTCTTTTGAGGTTAACTTTCTTTGTATGGATATCTCAAGATCACTGTGCTAGGTATGCTGCCTGCCCCTCTAGAACCATCATCCTCTACCCTTTTCCACTCTCTTCTATAAACCAGGATGCTGGCCTTTGTGGCTTTTGTCAATGGACTCTCTTGTTCACTGGTTTGGGGTTGAATTTAAGCAGTAACAATCACCAGAAGGAAATAAGAGGGTGGGAGGAGACAGTATGTGGTATCTGTTGCCCAATCCCCTCCCTATTGGGACACATGTATCAGCATTCTTCTCCTGAAGGCCACAGTTCCTACCGGGTGGCTCTCTCTACAGCTACAGCCTGCCCTGGGTTCCAGTAACTGCTTTCTCCTTACCCCTTCAGGTGGAGAGGTGGAGATGGCTCCCCAATATTCCTACTCCCATGGCACTTCACCATCTCTTGTGGGTTCCTTTACCCCTGCCCGACACTTTTGTAAATAGTCCCTCCATTAAACTCTCGTCAATTACTGTCTATTCTTTGCCCAAACCCCAACTGATAGGACAGCACTGTGGCTTTACTTTAGCCTCTATGAATTCCCATGGGTTACACCTCTATATAGCCCCCAACAGCTACTAGCTCACTGTGGGTACTTGGTAAGCATCTGCTAAAGGAAGAAAGAAAACAAAGCAAGAACTACCAGACTTAAATTAACATTTTATGACTTGCAGAAGAGAAAACAACTCTATGAACTATGGCTCTTCAATCAATAAGAAGATTCACCTTCAGCAAGTACTTATACCTAACTAAATATAGTGCTTGCTATTTCTTTTGTTCTTATAGTGTTTCAGGCTTCTATTGGATTTGTGTTTATAATATTAATCTTTATTAAATATAGTTCATATATTTAAGCCCACTTGTTCTTCTGGAGGAAAAATTAGTTGGGTTAATGAACTGAAATTTCTATTTTTTCCTTCCTTTTGTCTTTTTTACTTTTTTTTATTTTTAAAATTTTTTTAACGTTTATTTATTTTTGAGACAGAGAGAGACAGAGCATGAACGGGGGAGGGTCAGAGAGAGAGGGAGACACAGAATCTGAAACAGGCTCCAGGCTCTGAGCCATCAGCACAGAGCCTGACGTGGGGCTTGAACTCACGAACCGCGAGATCATGACCTGAGCCGAAGTCGGATGCTTAACCGACTGAGCCACCCAGGCGCCCCTACCTTTTTTTTTTAATTAGGACCCCCATTAGTGATGCCCCAGTCATACCAGACTCTACCCCTATCCACTCCCAGGCCTTTTTTTTTTTTTTTTTTTTAGAGAGAGAGAGAGCTTGAGCAGTGGAAAAGGGCACAGAGAGAAAGAGAGAGAGAGAGAGAGAGAGAGAGAGAGAGAATCTTAAGTGGGCTCCTTACTCAGCCCTGAGCCCAATATGGAGCTCGATCCCATGACCCTGGGATCATGCCCTGGGCCAAAATCAAGAGTTGGACGCTCAACCGACTAAGCCACCCAGGTGCCCCTTGAGGGATTTTTTAAAAAGGCAAAATCATGTCAGCCAAATGATTTACCATTTCAGTCACTGTAGAATCAAATGTATGGGGGAGATTTTGAGATCTGTGGTTTACATACCTAAAAATTCAGAGAGGAAGAAAAAAGAAATCACAAACTAACTCCAAATATTTATTTTATGAGAAGAAATGACTCATGATTAGTTAGCGACAAAGAACCACATACCTACTCTCTTCTGACAATGTATCCAATATCATTTCTACTTTTTCCCAGGATGAAATTGTGGGGTGAAGCTGGATGGGTTTTTGAAAGGTAAATATAACAATCACTATAAAATGTAGAGGGGTTAATCCTCTCTAGCTTCTGGCCTTTATTGCATTTTGAGTGTATTTAGAGTTCAGATAGTACTAGCTTACCCAGCCTCTGGAGATAATAAGTAAATAATCAAATGACCCAAATATGATTTACCCCAGAAATAAGGGAGTGGGAGGCGGAGATCAGTAAGAAGCAGTGGCATGGGTAGTACAGAGTCTGAACTTTAACATCATGGCTTTCTTCACGGGTACAGACGCCGACATTTCTCCCACAAGATGCTCATTTCTTCTCTATACTTAGACAAATGACAACCACTTATAATCCCCATGGTCACTCTTAAGGATTAAAAAAAAAAAATCTAAAACCATTTCTTCAGGACAAGTAAAATGGTTCTAAAAGATAAGCAAAATAGATAATGAAAACACTTTACAACCCAAGGAACCACAAACAGCTCAGGTTAACATCAGAAATGGGGAAGTACCAGGACAATTTTGCAGCTTTGAAGGCAGTCTTTGAGTTGAATAATTGAATTAGAGACAGCTAGCATAGCTTTATGAAAGTGATACTTCGTGTACCTTACTAGTTGGAGTGCTTTAGAAGGCATTTACTGACATAGAAAGAAAATGGAACACAATGGATGTCATGTAATTGTTAAAAAGCCATTGGATGTTGTTAACAATGAAGATTATTGGCTAAGACCACATCTATTGTGTAAGGTAAAATAGCTTGTTGGATTAAAAAATTGTTCAAAACCTGCAAAAAGTAGTGAATGTTAATGGTAATTTTTTTTTAACTGAAGAGAGGTTATCAGTAAGGGTGAAATAATAGCTTTGAAAGGAAATGACAAATTGGAAGAATATACGCAATCCAACCTCATTACATTTGACTATTGTATCTTCTCTGATACCACGTGCTAAATTTCCAGGTATTTTTAACCCCATTATGTTTACTGTCTCATAATAACCTTTTTTCTGAAGAGGAGATGGGAAGAAAGAGGCATGTTTAACAGCATTCTATTCAATGTGTTGACTGCTATTAGTGGAGTACAAATCCTTGAGTTTTTCAACTAAGCTATTTAAAAAAATTACAAACACATATTTTCATCAATCTACAGAAACAACATATCCAAAAATCAATGCTATGTTTATCCATATTATCATTTCTCTATTTATATAAAAACTGGGCTTATGACAAATTATTATCATGCTGTACATCTACAAACGGATAAGCAAATTTGGCATTGCTAACAGATCTGACTCATCATGCCTATCAGAAAGACTCAGGTTGGGGCGCCTGGGTGGCCCAGTCAGGTGGGCATCTGACTTCGGCTCAGATCATGATCTCATGGCTCGTGGGTTCGAGCCCTGTGTTGGGCTCTGTGCTGACAGCTTGGAGCCTGCTTCAGATTCTGTGTCTCCATCTCTCTCTCTGCCCCTCCCCTGCTCACGCTCTGTCTCTCTGTCTCCTTCAAAAATAAATAAACATCAAAAAAAATTAAAAAAAAAAAAAAGATTCTGGGGTTGCCTGGCTCACTCAGTCCATAGAGTGTGTGTGTGACTCTTGATCTCAGAATGGTGAGTTTGAGCCCTATGTGTGATGTAGAGTGTACTTAAAATAAAAATAAAATAAAACACTCTGCATGTAGTATTAATTCCTCTTAGGTAGTTTACACAAGTCAGAATGACCAAAAATTTTTGTTGTATCCAATTCAACCATAAAAATATGGGTAGAATCTTCAAATGAATTTCTTTTCATACTGAGGATAGTATTTTTAGTATCTATAAATCTGGCATGGTAAGGAGTTTGTTTGGTTTTGATGTCTTATGGTAAAAGTCACATGTTCTGCAATCTCTTCTAAGCAACTTTTATAAAAAGAATAAATTAGGGGCGCCCGGGGTGGCTCAGTCGGTTAAGCGGCCAACTTCGGCTCAGGTCATGATTTCGCGGTCCGTGAGTTCGAGCCCCGCGTCGGGCTCTGTGCTGACAGCTCGGAGCCTGGAGCCTGTTTCGGATTCTGTGTCTCCCTCTCTCTGACCCTCCCCTGTTCATGCTCTGTCTCTCTCTGTCTCAAAAATAAATAAACATTAAAAAAAAAGAATAAGTTAAAATATAATCAAGATAGATTCTATAGCAGGCAAATGATTGAAAATATTCTAAGTTATAATCTGATTGTAAGTTCATGTCATAGTTTAAGTTAGATTAAAAAAAAAAAACTAAAAACCTTGTGAGATACAATTAAGGCCTCAAAATTATGGAATATTGATATTATATTGACATGTATTATTTCTGTTAATGATGATAGCTATTGTGACAATAAGGAATTGTATAAAATGAATTTGGACACAATGAGTTGAATTCAGAAACTTGGATTTTTTAAAAGAGTATCTTGAGTAGGGGCACCTGGGTGGCTCAGTTTGTTGAATATCTGACTCTAGATTTGAGCTCAGGTCATGATCCCAGGATTGCAGGATCAAGCCCTACATCAGGCTCTGCGCTGAGCATGGAGCCTGCTTAAGAGTCTGTCTCTCTTTAAAAAAAAAAAAAAAAAAAAAAAAAGAGTATCTTGAGTAAAGCACTTTCTTGTGGATAAACATTTACCCCTTTACAATTTTAGTACTATATTCTACTAAGTGTTTGCTGGATATAAACTCATGCAGCAATTTCATTAGAAAACTGATTTCAGTGGCAAAATTATTAAAAGATGGAGGATGTCTGATGTTAAAAGAGTTCAGGGTATCCCAATTAGGATGGTGGTTACATGAATCTATATAAAGGTTTAAAAATTTACAGAACTATATACCAAAAAAGGTCAGATTTACTGTATGATAATTCAAACAAAATTAACTAAAAAAATTGTATAGTTGTTTAAAATTTTTAAAGCATTTTATAAACCATAAGACAAGTGGTTTATATATATATATTTTTAAGTTTGTGCTGGCCTCTGAAGGATAAAACATAACCTATGGCAAGGAATAAAAATTTATAAATAAATAGTAATAGTGCTAAGACTATATGGAAAAAAGCAAAAAAAAAAAAATTATTTTTTTTAGCAATTTCTGCATCCACTGTGGGGCTTGATCTCATGACCCTGAGATCAAGAGTCACACGTTCTTCCAACTGAGCCAGCCAGGTGCCTCACAAGGAAAAATGCTTTAAAGCACATACCCAAAAATATGAAAGAACTATGCAATCTGGGATATGAGCTTTCTTAAGAGAGAATTTCAAAGCTACTAAAACTTTTCCAAGCATAAACTTTTTATAGCCTCAAAACACAAGAAGACCCTCCTAGGATGTACTAGTTGGAAATAAATATTTTTCTCAGCTATTAATAAAAATAATTTTAAAATTATGTTTGTATCAAAGAATAAGAACTAGAAAGAAATTTAAGACTGATTATCTCAGGCTATTTAACCAAAACTTTCAAATCTTTTCTCAGAGATCTCCAAACATAGAGATTCCACAATGGCCAACAGTAAACATATTCCTGTGTTTTACTATTGGGCTGGGTAAGTTGGGGATATCAGTCTGTATGTTTAGATGAAATACCTCCTACATTAAATTTTTTCATCATCTCGAATGGATAAAGAAGATGCAGTGTATATATACAATGGAGTATTACTCGGTGACCAAAAAGAATGAAATCTTGCCATTTGCAACATGTGGATGGAACTAGAGGATATCATGCTAAGCGAAATTAGTCAGATAAAGACAAATATCATATGACTTCACTCATACGAGGACTTTAAGATACAAAACAGATGAACATAAGGGAAGGGAAGCAAAAATAATATAAAAACAGGGAGAGGACAAAACACAAAAGACTCTTAAATACAGAGAAGAAACTGAGGGTTGTTGGAGAGGTTGTGGGTGGGGGGATGGGATAAAGGGGCAAGGGTCATTAAGGAGGGCACTTGTTGGGATGAGCACTGGGTGTTATATGTAGGGATATAAATCACTGGATTCTACTCCTGAAATCATTATTGCACTATACACTAACTAACTTGGATGTAAATTTAAAAAATTAAAAATTAAAAATAAACATTCGAAAACAATTCTTTTCATCATCTCTGATCTCAGAAAGAAGACATAGAGAATGTCCTTCAAAATTCCTCCTCTAATCTCTATAGATGCTCTTCATGATATTAATTGGGTCATCACTTTAGCCATTCTCAGTCAAGTTCAACAAACCTAACCCTTTAACTATGTGCTATGCTCATAGAGGTACCCATAAGATACTTCTTTTTTTTTTAATTTTTAATGTTTATTTATTTTTGAGGGAGAGATGGAGGCAGAGCATGAGCAGGGGAGAGGCAGAGAGAGAGGGAGACACAGAATCTGAAACAGGCTCCAGGCTTTGAACTGTCAACGTGGGGCTCAAACTCACGAACTGTGAGATCATGACCTGAGCCCAAGTCGGACGCTTAACCAACTGAGCCACCCAGGTGCCCCAAGATACTTCTATCATAACATATTCACTAGGGGTTCAACACGTCCAGTGTATTTTATTTTATTTTAAAAGTTCTTTTTACTGTTTTTGAGCGAGAGAAAGAGCAGGGGAGGGGCAGAGAGAGAGGGAGACAGAATCTGAAGCAGGCTCCAGGCTCCGAGCTGTCAGCAAAGAACCCGATGTGGGGCTCGAGCCCATGAACAGTGACATCATGACCTGAGCCAAAGTCAGATGTCTAACCGAAGTCGGATGCTTAACCCACTCAGCCACCCAGGCACTCCCGACACACCCTGTGTATTTTAAAGAACAGTGACTAAAGTAGGGGTTGTATTCTTGTTAATGATACTCAGCCGCTGTCCTGAGGGTTGAGTGCTTCCCAGGCCATGCATGCTCTGTTCCATTTTTTTCTCTGTTCTTTTTTAAAACAGTCTGGGAAGAAGTTAGGTGTTGTGTATACAAACCACATACAAATGGGCATCACGTAAGTGCAAAAGCCTAATAAAGAATCTGCACCTGGTTCTTTAGTTTGTTTTTTGGGTTTTTTTTAGTTGTTTTTTTTTTTAATGTTTATTTATTTATTTTCAGAGACAGAGACAGAGCACAAGCAGGGGAGGAGCAGAGAGAGAGGAAGACACAGAATCCGAAACAGGCTCCAGGCTCTGAGCTCTCAGCACACAACTCACAAACCGTGAGATCATGACCTGAGCCGAAGCCAGACGCTTAACCAACTGAGCCACCCAGGCGCCCCTGTTTTTTAGTTAATGATGAAAGTGCAGCGAGAATATGCAACATAGCCTTAAGCCAAGGACATGTAAGTGGTAAAGAAGGAAACTTCTAGTTGGGCCCAGAGGAGTTAACATTCTCTTCCCATCAACATTGGGGTGGATGTATAAGGCCCCATTCTCTATAGCAGCAGAACAAAATAAAATGAGTTTTATAATTAACAGCCAAAAAATTTTAAGACATAATTAAATGAGTAGGCTATTCTGGCATTTGCACATATAAATAGGGACAGAAATAACTAGAGGTGTACAAATAAAGTTCACAAAGACACTCCACATTGGATTTCAAATTTCAAGTTTGAAACACCCAGAGACTGAAATTTCTCTGTAATTCATAGAAATGGCGAGGCTAGCATGGGCCAACTTTCAATGTGGCCAGGACAGCACCCACAGGAGGCCCAACAGACACCTACTATCATTTGATGAGAAAGGAGACCCCAGAGGGAACCAGAACAAGTCACTCCACCGTCTTAGTGGCAAAAGGGTTCATCCATTCCTTACTGTAGAAAGGATCCCTACTTTAGTTATATGTTTATATTATTTTCTTACTAACTGAAATATTATTCATTCCATAGTATGTTTTATTCCTCCTGAAATAATTCTTTTGCAACCTTTTGAAAGTCCTGTATTATGTTTCTTTTCATGTGCCTTAACTTGGTGGACACAAGAGACCGGACTTATTCTAAACCCTGTTGTTCAGAGTCTGTCAAAAAAATAACAAACACACCCTAGACAGGCCTGTTACTGTTGAGTATGATACCTGTTACCCAGGAACAGGAATGAGACCTACTCTATGAAGAAGAAAAGTGGTTCTACTCTAGAAACTATTCAGGGACACCTGACTGGCTCAGTCACTAGAGCATGTGACTCTTGATCTTGGGGTTGTAAGTTCAGGCCCCACGTTGGGTAGAGAGATTACTTTTAAGTGAATGAATGAATGAAAAGAAAGAAATAAACTATTCACTGAAATTCTTGTGTTGTATTGAGGGGGCTCCATAAAATTGCCATTATCAACTGCGTAAGACAAAACTGGTGGTAGCTGAGGGAACTGTCCCTATTTTATTAAAAAAAAATTTTTTTTAACGTTTACTTATTTTTGAGACAGAGGGAGACAGAGCATGAACGGGGGGAGGGCCAGAGAGAGAGGGAGACACAGAATCTGAAGCAGGGTCCAGGCTCTGAGCCCAAGGCGGGGCTCGAGCTCTCAGAGCGTGAGATCATGACCTGAGCCGAAGTCGGACGCTTAACCGACTGAGCCACCCAGTCCCCCCCCCCCATTTTAAAATCCTAGAAAAGATAAACCCTGGAAATTAAGGGCCATTTGCACTCTCCCCTCTGCTTTCCTGACAAGAAGTAATTGGGTCTGAGGAGGAAACCAAGTATCAATGGCTTAAATAAAGAAGTCCTGTTAAGGATTTAATTGCCTAAATGATAATACAAACTCATTGCTGTTCAGTTTGTTATTTAAAAGCTGTGCTGGGGACACCTGGGTGGCTCAGTCGGTTGAGCGGTTGAGCGTCCGACTTCGGCTCAGGTCATGATCTCACAGTTTGTGAGCTCGAGCCCCGCATCAGGCTCTGTGCTGACTGCTTACTCAGAGTCTGGAGACTGCTTCAGATTCTGTGCCTCCTTCTCTCTCTGCCCCTCCTCTGCTCATGCTTTGTCTCACTCGGTTTCTCAAAAATAAATAAAGGTAAAAAAAATAAAAGCTGTGCTTTATTCCATTAACTTCGATTTGTCCTCTTTGCTTCTGTCATTTTTCTACACCAGGCCAGTCCGCCATTCCGGCAATCTTCCCTACGCTACTGTCTAGGTTTCATCCCCTGACAAGAACCCTGTGCCTGTGTCTCCCTACCAGGACCCTTAATACCCATTAGTAACTAACTACCTACCACCTGAATCTTGGTGGTATCTTCACCCATAGATCTCACTGAGACAAAAGTATTAACCTATGAACAGCAGTTCAAAGTTGAAAAACAACTTTAGCATAAACATCTGAGTCAAGAAAAAATTATTAGAAGACAAATCATATATAAGGTTACATAAAAACAGATAAGGCAGGGGGCGCCTGGGTGGCTCAGTCGGCTAAGCGTCCGACTTCGGCTCAGGTTGTGATCTCGCGGTCCGTGAGTTTGAGCCCCGCATCGGGCTCTGTGCTGACTGCTCAGAGCCTGGAGCCTGTTTCAGATTCTGTGTCTCCCTCTCTCTCTGGCCCTCCCCCATTCATTCTCTGTCTCTCTCTGTCTCAAAAATAAATAAACATTAAAAAAAAAGTAAAAAAAAAAAAAAAAACTTAAAAAAATTCATGCTCCAAAGCAGGGAGATAAACTAGTATTGACAACAATTACGAAAATGACTAAAAATTTCACTTTCCATCTCCCTTATTAACAGGGGAGTTCATATCATGAAATATTTAACCATAGTGAAATATTTGTCAAACAATTATGAAAATGACTAAAAATTTCACTTTTCATCTCCCCTGTTAACAGGGGAGTTAGTATCATGAAAATTTAACCACGGTGAAATACTGGTCAAACGATATTTGTTGCTGTAGTGAAAAATCAATGACCATAGGCATACCTTTGAGTTTACAGAAACTAAAAACCTAAAGTAGTAAAATTAAAGATTCTTTCCATTTTCCTCTTGATAGTTTTATGTGTTTTCCAAATTTTTTGGAAAGAAATTTTAGAAAGAGAAAAAAGAGTAAAAACTAAAAACTCTTTAATATATTTCTTCCTGCTGAATATATTCTATTCAAGAAGCAGAGCTTAATAACGCAAAGTCACTAATTGATTCAATCAACATGTGGCTAGTTTGCGCTTTAATAATAACTGAAGTGAGGGCGAGAAATACATTTTACAGAAAGTAAGAATAATATTATGTCTGTATGCCTTGTCTATATAACCCCAAACCTAAAGGTATTTGAAAATATTTGAGTGACTAAGACTTTTTGTTGTTGTTTTGTGTTTTTGTTTTGTTTTGTTTTGTTCAGTTTTTTTACTTTTCATCTGGGTTAGTGATACTATATCGCTACCCAAATTTTTAAATGCCAACATTATTATACATGTTATCTATTTCTCTACATCAGAATTTCTCAACCTTGGTACCTTTTGACATGTTAGGCCAGATAGCTTGTTGTGGGAGTGGGAAGGGCTGCTCTTTGCATCGCAGGATGTTTAGCAGTATTTGTGGTCTCTATCCACTAGATAACAGTTGTGACAACCAAAAATGTCTGAAGAACATTGCCAAATGTCCCCTGGGGGGAGAAGCCATCCCTGGTTAAGAACCACTGCTCTACAGTAAGTTATTACTCTCCAAATATTTTGATTATCTTTTTAACCATTACCTATTACCATGGCTGCATTAATCATGCCATGATTCGCATTGATCACAATGATTAAAGAAATTACAGATTTACTCTGGCACTCCAGCACTTACTATCAGGCTATTAGACAAAGCCTGGTAATATTAAAGGGAAAAAATTCCTATAATTACAAAAATAAGAGATTACACAAAAAGAGCAAAGATTTTGGTTGTACTCTGGAATCAAATTACATTCATTTGTTGAAGTGGTCTGAATGACTCCAAAGACATACAGCAGCTGTTATTCACTCAGCTACAACACAGCAGATATTAACACATATTTTGAAAAGGAGAGATGTTGCTTCATGTGACAATACTGCTGACATTTAAGAAGAGATGTTAGTGCCTCATCAGAAACTCAGGCATAATTTTTTCCCTTAGATGTCACCTATCACTTTTTTATTGCCCTTTTAAGCACGTGTTCAGTGGCACCCACAATCAAAATTCTGTTGCAAAACTAACACTAAAATTGAGTATCTTATTTCACGCAAATAAATATTGTAAGTGACCATCGTTAATAACATAAATAGTTAAAATTCTCTGCATCACCACTCATCTATATTATAGTGATTTTTATTTCATCACTGTGAATAGTAGATGGTCTTTTGTCTTTTCTAAATGTCCCGATCCTCAAGGGATAATTAAATATGACTTATAAGCAAAATAAAGTTTAAGAGGATTTTTTTTTCAAATATACAGCCTTGATTTGTACTACTGTCCTCCTCCAATTTCCTTTTTACATTAAAAAAAAAAAATAACATGTGGGTTTTAAAACTTATTTAATTTAAAATGACTCTTTTTAAAAAGAAAGCACTGTAGTGGGATGCCGGGATTGCATTCATCCCAGCATGCCCCACCACTGTTCTTTGGATGGCAATCACAGGACCCAGACATCAAGCTGTGGAGGAGATTCTTCCAAGCAACAGCATCTGGCTCTTTGGCAAACTGAACAGGCAGTTGCCCTGGTGGCTTTGGAGTTGCCTCTGGGTCTGTCACAGGGTAAGGCTGCTGATAGAGTGTCTGGATCCTCATCTCCTTTCATTTCACCATCTTTCTCATATACCTTGCCGGCATCAAGAGACCTACTTTCTTCTGTAAAGGAAATACTGCCCTCCTTAAGTCTTGTGGATGTCTACATAAACCCTGTTGTACTTCAGTAAGTATCTGTTTCCATTGCCCACATCCTTGACAAAAGTATAAAAACAGGCAAGCATTCTGGCAGCAGCAACACTAGCATTCTATTTCATACCCCACCTGCAGAGAGAATCAGAAATTAAATGTTCTATTTTCAGTCCTGGATATTTTAAGCCCGTGTTTTCACTTTCTTTACTTGCAATAGATCACTTTGCCAGTTAAATTTAATAAAGCCATATTTATAATCTGAATAGCTACCTAATCTCATGGAAACTTTTTTTCATTCTCAAGATCACACAGTCGAAGCTCGTAAGGTGTTATAAAAAGTAGAGGGGCTTAGTTTGAAGAATTTATGGCACTTTAAAATCATAAGTGCAGTCCCTGGAACAAACACCTTGAACACTAGAATCGGCAGTTCCAGAACAAAGGGGCTCTCATACCATCTTAGCTGTGAAGGAAATTAAAAAGATCAAATTGGGAAAGTAAAGAATTAGTGTTTGGATGTTTTTAGGATAAAACAACAACAACAACAATAACCTTCTGAATAATTTGCACCAAAGGCATTAATCAATATGGCCTCTCTACAGACCCCAGGCTATGCACGGGTGCCATGACCCACAAATCATATTCAAAAGGTAAAATAACTACTAGCAAAGTGAGGACTCAAAGACTAGTGGGCCCAAACAGACATAGATCAGTAAGATTGCTTTATAAGAGGTAGCATCTAATTCCTCCTGGTAGAGTTCACCAGCAAAAAAAGGGGCTTTCTATACTGGCCACCTCTATGAAGACTCAGTTCTAATCTATCATTTCATCACCGCATCCAATAACTCCATCAAGGATCTATGGAAAAACTCATGGTCATGTTTCTTTGATGAATGAGAAACAAATTTAAAAACAGGAGGAGAGAATCTTTATAGAAAAGACTATATTTGAGTATAAGTTGTTACTTTGTAAATCCTAAATTCAAAAAGAAAGAAAACCTGTCAACTTTGAGGACCGGCAAGGAGTTGAAGCTAAAAAGGCCAACAAACAAACAAACTATAACAACTATTTCTAGCCCAGGAAAAGGGATTCAAAAAATAAGTAGTATTAGACTTACAAATACTTCTTTTTGCATTCTCTCCCTTTTCAAAATTAATTAATTTTTAAATTTTAACTAAATACGACGCACATGGGGCTGAAACTCAAGACCCCGAGATCAAGCAAGAGTCGTATGCTCTGTTGACTGAGCCAGCCAGGCATCCGACTCTTTGCATTCTCTTAAAAATAAGGTAAGAATGTAATGACGGTATACACACCATCTCTACGTCTTTTAGATATTGGCTAAAAGAAGGTTAAATATCAAATTTGTTTTTATTCCTATGAAAAAGTTATCTGTTACTGAAGAGCACATAATTTATCTAAACATGCAATAAATTATACACTCAGTTGCCTTCTGATTTTATTTTTTAGAAACAAACCAAATTTGAACATTAAAGTCATCTACTTGTGTCTGTTAATACAAACAACTCCTACAGCTTTCTCTAGGAGCACTGCTGTGAATGACCAACAAGGTCTTACAACTTTGAGCAACTCACAAATCTCTCCAGGCTTAATTTTTGTCTCCAATAATCTATACTCTGGAAAACAGAAAAATCAAGACGACTTCTGTCCTCAGATTTGGGATGGTGAATTTCCCAGAAGAGAGTAGATAATGTATACCTTTAGACCAAACGTTTACTATATAACCATCTGCCTTCTGCTTTAAGTGAGAAAAAACAACAACTTAGCTCCTGGTCCTGAGCATAATCGATGCCTGACAATCGCATAGTATACAGTGGGATCCCAAATATGTTTGCTAAGTGAAGAAATGAAGGAAGGAAGCAATGCGAGTTCATGTTACAGTCCACTTAAAAAAAAATACATGTCCTCTGGAGACTTCTTACATCGCAAATCACAAACCTTTAGAGAAATCAGAGACTTCAATGAAAAATTCTGCACATGAAAAAGAAATAGATTTATCCATCCTGCCATGTATGAATAAATTGGTTAATCAACCAAATTGATCCAAATGTGCAATCAGATTTAAGACGCTATAGCAGTCTCCCCTTAACTGCAGGGGGATATGTTCCAAGACCCCCACAGGATGCCTGAAACCACAGCCAGAACCGAACCCTATATACACTATGTTTTTTCCTATACCTACATACCTATGAAAAATTCGTAAGCTAGGCACAGCATGAGATTAACAATAATTAATAATAAAAGAACAATTATGACAATATACTGTAATAAAAATTACACAAATGTGGTCTCTCTCAAAATATCTTATTGTACTGTATTCATTCTTCCTCTCCTTGTGATGATGCAAGATGATAAAATGCCTTGGAATTGAGATGAATTGAGGTGAATGACATAAGCATTGTGACGTAGCTTTAGGCTACTGTTGACTCTCTGATGATGGGCCAGCAGGAAGATCATCTGCTTCCACATCGCAGTTGACCTTGGGTAACTGAAACCGTGTAAAGTGAAACCACAGATAAGGGGCTACTATTGTGTGGTCTAGGGTAATTTTTTTTTTTCTTTTACTGGAATATCTTCATTAGGATTCTAGAATTGACTGGGATTGTATCCACCCAAAGTCAACAACAAGGACATTTAAAAATATTTCTTAAAAATAATGGAATTGTTTAATTTCCTTCCAGGTGTTTTGACACAGACACAGGCTGACTCGAGGTGACCTACTCCTTGGTGAATACATAGTGTCTACAGAATGTTTCTGTTAGAAAAAGTCTTCACCAAGGTCTTTGCGACTTCTGCTTTTTCCCAAAACAGCAGGGAAAGGTCAGGATACACTTGGGGCCATGATTCTGTTGATACCCAATATCTATAAACCATGCCTGGTTCTTCTGTTTCTTTGACATAATTTTGTGCATTATATACAAGAGAGCACAATCAGAAAGAAACTGCTTTTCCAATAATAACTTAGACCACACCATCTACTTTGGTGTGGTCTGTGTGTCCCTTAAGTGGTGACTGTTACATTCAGAAGTTAAGTATTGGAAGCGATTATATCTTTCGTTTTTTGCTTGTTTGCTCATTGAATAAGCTGTCAGAAACCTGCCATTTAGGCTAAGAGCTACGGTCTTTTGCTGAACTAGCTTAAATAATTTTCAATAAATGATTAGGAATGTCATTATTGGTTGGCTATCCAAAGTCCATACATGCTAATAAAGATGTCTCCAGCATCCGGAGCACCTGGGTGGCTCAGTCGGTTAAGAGTCCAACTCTTTCTTAGTTTCAGCTCAGGTCATGATCTCACGGTGTATGAGTTCGAGCCCCGTATTGTACTCTGTGCCGACAGTGCAGAGCCTGCTTGGGATTCTCTCTCTCCCTCTCTCTCTGCCCCTCCCCCACTCCGTCTGTCTCTCAAAAATAAATAAATAAAACTTAAGAAAAAAAAAAAGATGTCTCCAGCATCCATAGGTCATATGTCAAGAAACAGATCCATAAATACAAGTTAGTTTGTTGTTGCTCTTATGTTCTTGGGCAAGTATGACATCTAAGGTTCATGCTCTCCCAAGAAGAAAATCACTTCTCTCTGGTCTAAGAGACCTGGTCTCCCCCTTGATACTCAGCTGACACATTTAGCCTCAGCACCAGCAGAAGCTGAGACTTGCTGATAAATAATAACTGGAGTACTTCAACCTTTGCAATGTGAAAAAGGTAGTCGAAAGGAACAGGAAAAGCTCTAGATACATCATAGAGATGTAGGGCAGACCATGCCAAGTAGCCCATGGCTGGCTTTCACCAAAGGGAGGTTTCAATGTCCCAGAGATCACCTATCCTGAGGGAGGGAGCGGAGGAGCCTGGGCTTCAGGGAAACTCCCGGTCCTCTTGTCTTCAGGTTTGAGAGGATCCCTGACCAGTGGGCAGAAACAAAAAAATGGCAAATCTGCAGGACGTCTGTAGATGAAAAGGTGGAAACCAGAGGGAAAGTGGGGTAGGACAAGGTGGGCCCAGGGACTCTGAGGGCTGTGGAGGGAAGTGTGGCATTTGTGGAAGGAACTTCCCTGTGAAGCTATCCCTCAAGGGGAAGAGATGTAGCCTGTCGGGACTTAGAGAATGGGGTCCCTCACTCTTCTTCTGCAGGATGCGTGTGTGTAGTTCCCACCCAGCACACTCTCTCTCCCAGTCGCTGCACATGGCTGGCCAATGCGAGAAGCCTCCAGAATTTCCCGAAGGAGCATGCCCTCCCCACCCCCCACCAGCCCTTTGGTGAAGGCAGGCGACCACCTCGCGTGAAAGCTCCTGTTAGCCTGCAGCCTGGCCCTGGTTCACACTGGAAGAAGGGAGTAATACCGATTGAGGGGCGCTCCCTCCCCCCCGCTGCTCTGAGCCTATTTGGGGAAACTGAGCTGGGGAATGGCCAGGGGCAGAGCTGGTTCGGAGGGCTGCAGTACGCCACGCAGCAGGCGCCTAGCCCTCCTCGGGCACCAAAGCCCCTCGTAGAGACCCAAATTGAGATCTGCCCCATCCTCAACCTGCACGCCTCCCTGGGGCCTGGCGGCTGCAGGGCCGACCAAGGGCAGATCGCACCCTCGAGTCCTCGAGCCCAGGAGCGCCGCGCCGGGCCGCGCCGCGCCTGGCACAAGGCGCCGCCGCTACCACCAGCGCCAAGGCCTGGGAGCCCCGGGTCCCCCCACCCCCCTTCCCGCGCTGTCTCCTGCAGCTCGCCGGCCCGGGTTCGAGGCAGCCGGCTGGAGGCCTGAATTGGCCGCGCCTCGCAGAAGAAAGAAAAAGCAGAGAGGTGGCTGCCGCCTCCTCCCTATCTCCCAGCCTGGAGCAGCCTGGCGTGCTCGAACCCAGGAAAGGTCGGGATCTCCCCTTCAACGCACACGCACGCGCAAGCACACACGCGCACACACACACACACACGGAGACACAGGAGCGCGCGCACACGCACACACGCACGCTCTGCTCTCCGGGCCCGAGTTGGAGAGGGGGCGCTTTGGAAACTTGATGGATCCGCCGGATGACCACTTGCGCCCAGACGTCCCCACCACACTCTCAATTTTAAAAGATTTCCCCCCCCCCCCACGACCTTTCCGTAAGCGAATCAAAGCAGAACCCAGACTCCGAGGCCGCCCGGTCCCTTTTGGTAAACTTCTTAACATGTACCAGGTAGCCCTGGGTCTCCAAACCCTCCGGCGCGCGGGGGCCGCGGCTGCCCTGGCCAGGCTCCGCGCACAGGCGGGAGGGCGCGAGATGTGCGCGGAGCCTCCCGCAGCCGGGCGGCCTCCCGCAGCCGGGAAGCCTCCGGCCGGGCGGCGCTGTCCCGGACCGCGCGACCCGCGGGAAGAAGGGGCGCCTGGCCCCGCGCCGCATTTGCATGACACTAGCCCGCCGGATCACAGCCGGTCCAGGCGCTTGCTTAAGAAACCCAAATTAAGGAGTGGGTGAATTGGGGAAGGAGGGAGCCGGGGGAGTTTGCACCATGTATCTCAGGTATGAGCACTTCTCACTGACATTGATGCAACTGCATTAGAGTTAATGGCAGCAGCCTGCTTCTCATCATTAATTGTCTTTGTGTTTGGATAAAGTATGTAATCTTCTTCTCAACCACACCATTAAAATAGGTTGCCTTTTCAATTAAGAACTGTCGTGAGCACAGCAGTCAATTTTCCTAATGAAGATGCATTATTTTTTCACATTTTTTTAATAATGGAAAATCCCAGGTTTTCATTAGACGCGATTACAGAGAAATGCAAGAGAGTTTCTCTAAAATTTATGCGGTCATGTAGTGCATTAAACGCCAAGCTTTTAAATAAATTGAAATTTCTGCAGATAAAAGAAAAGCATGAGCAGCAACTATGTTCAAACCGCTCCATTCAGATTTTAAAAAGCAAATACCATGAGTTCTTTTTTTGAAATGCACTTAACAGATATAACAATAAAAACAAGTCAGTGAATGTCTGAAAATGCGCCTATAAACTTTAGGGGGGAATCTCCTCTAGTTTAGAGATGATTTGCAGATCTTACAGAATAGTGGTGTGTTTGCAGAAAATGCACTGTGCCCATTTAGATAATGAGCAGTTTTTGAACAAATGCCTCAGCTTGATCATTAAAAAGCAAAAAAATGTCTGGGCTGTGCACCTACAATTAGTTTTTGTTTATTTACTTCCTTCCTTGCTATCATTTTTCTTCCTTAAAAAAAAAAAAAGACAAATTCAAAGCTAGTGAATCTGGTACAACTGTTTACAATTCTATGCTTTTGTGATAGGCAACTTTTCAATTGTAAGAAAATTAAAATTGCAAAATTCTAATGTAGAAGTTTAAAAATCTGTTGGAAATATTCATTCCTAGATGTGAAAGTGGAAAGTTTGCATCCATTGAACAAAAATGAAAAATGTGTGTTATTCATTTTCTAATCTTGGGAATTTTTGAGGTTGTAGTGAAAAAGATCTATCAAAATCTATGTTTTCTTTGTTAATAAAAAATTTAAGTTACTGTCTTTTGCATATGAAATACTGTTTTAGACAAACAATTCCTCTTTTTTTTCTCTCCCCATTCAATGTGAATACCCTCATAGGAGCCACAGTAGAGAGTAGTGTTTGAGCGAAAAATAAGTCAAATTCTTCTAAATAGAAAAAAAAAAAAGTTCCCAACAACAGCCAGACTTTTTTTCTTTGTAAGAAAACATCAGTTGCTTTTTCTGCAGACATGATCTTTCCAGGTTTTAGGTGTTATGTCTTTTAAAAATTGAACTCTTTTTTAATCAACCAGCCCCTCAAAATGATCTGCAAAGAGTGGGAAATTAGATTTTCGATTAAAACCTTATCCCATCTCGAAGGATTACTTTATATTGATTCTTAAATATGGCTACAATTGATGGGCTCTAATTAAAAATCCAAAGGAAAAGTCTGTCGTGCCCATATAAAAGAAGCTTTTCATATACGGGAAATAAAGCTTGTAAAAGGTTACAAATAAAAGATTAGAGATTTATCCAAACTAGTTTAAAGCTTCACTGCGGTTTTCTTTTCTTCTTTTTTCCCTTTCTTACAAAACCATTCCTGGGTCTTTTTTCCCCCAGTTTTAAATGAAGTTTGCAAACAGGCAAGATATTGGACTGTAATGGTTGTTTTATATCAGCTCTGTAAGCTCAAGGCTACTGCCTGCAGTAGGATTGATTTCAAGGAAAGTTCGGGACCAGAAGATGAAAATTATATAAACTGACAGCTACCACCCCTCATCAATCCATCCACATTCCCGTCCACACCCTCCTAACGCACACCCACACCCACACTCACACCCTCATATTGCACTCTGTCTCTCACACACCAACCCTTCCTATCCCCCACCCTAACCTTGCTCTGCACACACCCTGGGTCCCCACATGCTCAGGGACAGACGCACAGCTCCCAGCTCACACTCAGCTCATAAATGTCTCCCAGCCCCACATCTCGCACTTGTCACACAATCTTAATCCGTTTCATTCCGGAACAACATGGTCCTCTTTTCCTCTTTTCTGCATTTGGAATTTGCCTCCTACTCTTTTATCAAGACAGCACAATCCTATCTTTGAAGTTGTTTCTTTCTCCCTTACCCTCTTTTCTGAGGCAATCGTAAATGCAGGGAATAAGCAACTCAAGCTTAATTCACAAGTGATCTACTGCTTTCTATTTCCCTCCAAATTCTGCCTGCATTGCCAATCTTTAACCCTCGTTAAAAAATTAATTAAAGTTAATCTTGTCAAAGTTTTTAATAAAGACATATCTAAAAACCTAATGAAAAATGACTTCTTTCTAAATATCGTGGCAGTTCTAAGGCAAGATGTGGTCCCCTACTGTCCACTGAATCGCTGAAAAGATTGGAAATTAATCTTCATATTTCTGAAGTAAGTGTTCAGGGAGTCTAACTGGCTCCTTTCCCCCTGAGAGGCGGTGTTCTCACGAAATATGGGTTTTGTTCTTCTTCTTTTTTAATTAGCCTGGAAGAATCCTGAAATCTTTCTCCTTTCTCTTCCCACTCCTCTACTCCTCCCCACCCCCCCCCACCCCCCCACACAGCACCATAGTTAATAAACTTGGAGGAAAGTTTGGAATATTTTAAACTGGCCTGGCAAGTGGGGTGGAGAAAGTAAATCCAGCTAGCGTGAGACATTAATCTAGATTTCAAAATATGAATATCAGCCATATTTTGGAAATTGTATGCAAGCTCTGACAAACAATTTGATTTCCTATCTACTGGTTTTCTTAATTTCACTTCTGAATACTGATATCTCATATTGATAGCAAGATAGTTGTACTCATGGCAATTAAAAACCATCCACTTGTTAATGAAAATTACTTAACAAACACAAAGCATGCTACCTACCACAAATCAGATTCATAGAAAAAGAAATCTAAAGACAGAAGATGTAGGGGGAAAAAAAAGTTAAACATGAACAGAGAAAATACAATGACCACATAGTAAGTATATTGGAAGTTCAAGGACTTACTGGAAATCAAGAGTTAGACTTTTCATCCAAGGAGTCTTTTTCTCCCACCAAGCCTCTGCGGTTTTCAGTACAACAGCCCAACCCCCCCTGCCACCAAAGCCAGTGGCTTTTGTCCTGACCTACAGTATGGTTTGTGGGGACTGTACCTGAGCCGGGCTGTCTGCAATTTCCAAATTGACAAGAAGAGACTGGAAGATAAAGAGCATGTTCTTACAGGTGAAGAGCAATTTTGCAACTTTTCCAGGAGACACCCAGGAGAAAGCTTTCTTGCTACCAACTGCTGCAGAGTCTGGGCAGAATTCCTCTAGAAAGAAAAAGAAAGTCTTTTTTCCCCCCGTCTGCCTGTGTCTCTAGTTCTCTTTCTCTTCTCTGTCTCTCTCTGTCTCTCTCTCTCTGTCTCTCTCTCAGATCCAATCTTTTAAGAGCTTCAGCACATTGCTAAGCTAAAGGGAAATTCTCTTTGATAAAGCGGCGTTTCCAGCTTCTGGGTTTTAAAACCTAAATCTATATTCAAATCTGGCTGAAGGTGTGTTCTGGGATTTATGAAAGCCTCTTAAAGGGGTAAATTTACCAAACCGTGACAAAATCATCACAATCTTACTTTAGACATCTGAAGTGGATGGGAATTTTAAAGAGACCCTTGTTTATTTAACACTGTCCATTTCCAACTCGTGGTTTATTGGTCCTGCATTTCTGCGAAGTTATTAGACTAAAGGGCAAAGGAGAAGCGAGAGCTGTCTGCTCCCAGCCGCAGTAAAGGGAAAAGCCCTCCCACGCCCCACCGCTCAGAAATGTGCCCTTGTCCAACAGAACCCGGGAATTTTCAGGGAGATTTAGCTGCCCCCGCCAACTGAGAGGACACCGCAAACCTCTCCGTAGGGTTCGACGGGTTTCCCACACCAATGGACCCCCCACGGCACATAGATCTGTGGGCCTAAAACGCTCCCCGTACTTCGTGGAGAACACAAGCGCATATTCTGGTATTTCCCCACACACACACCCCCCTCCACTGTCCCCAAGGCCTCCCTTCGGCCCTTCCCCTCCGCCAGACGCACAACGTCCATTTTTCTTTTTCGTTCTTTGATGCTTTACACATCATTGCGATCAAACTGGGAGAATCCCTGTCTTTTCTCGGGGTAGGAAGGAGGCTCTGGCTCAGGGGAGCTGGGTGGATTTGCCCTTCCTTCACCGAAAGTATCCCGACTCTGGCTAAGTGCTCCCAACCAATGGGCCAGACCGCCTGGGGCATTTGTGGCTCTTCTCTCCCCCCCCCCCCCCCCATTAAAGGCCCGGGGTGGGGGAGCAGTCGCCAGGTGTTTTAGTACAGTGGGGGCGGGGTGAGAAAAAAAAGGTCCGTACTCACCCTCCCCCCTCAGCCCGGGACCCCACAATGTCGCGACTCCTGGGAACGCAACAGCCAGCGGGTCTCTTCGGACTGGAGCTGCTGGGCAGACCCCGGGCCGCTCGGGGGCTCGCTGGTACGCCGGGGCCCAAAGCTCTAGAGACACCTGCGAGGCTGGCCGCGGCCGCCGAATGCCCAGCCCCAGGCCGAGCCGCAGCCGGAGCCGGAGCCGGAGTCCAGCCGGGCTGCCGTGCGCTTGCTGCCTCGTGCGCACTCCCGTAATTCGTTAATTGCTGTAAATCCCAAGGACGGCCACATTTGATTACACATACAGTATAAGAACCGACAACAAAGCGACGAATTAATTACCAACTTCATTAACATAGGTCCCCAAATTAAAGGCAGCGAGCTGTTTCTTTGGGCCCACTTGCCGTGGTGGTGGTGGTGGTGGTTGAAGGGGGAGGGTGTTTAGAAAGAGATTTTATTTTTCTTTTCCGGCACTGGGAGTTGTGAGGGAAGAAATGTCTTCTGCTCCCCCCACCTACCACTCACACCCTCAGCCGGTCCCCTTGTTCACCCCCCCCCCCCCCGCGACTCCTCCGCCCAATCTGTTTCTGCTTTTCTAGGGACTCAGACCGGTTTGAAGGCTGTCAGGTCCCGCTCTCTGTGCCAGCATTAAAGTTAGGCTGGGGTGCGCTCTCTGGCTCGGGTCCCCTGGTGCTGCCGCTCTCCCGCCTCCGGGCTCTCAGCCCCCGGCTCGGGCCGCGCGGGCTGTTTGCTCCAGGCCGCGCCGGCGGGCATTGAGTAGCGTTTGTATTAACGTGGAAACTCTTGTTTCCAGCGTGGGCCTCCTGCGTTCGCTCCCTCCCCCGGTGTCCGGCCGACCCCTCTTCCATCCCCGAGTCCTGACCTGGCTCCCGTTGTCTCCCCAAACCGGCCCTGGGCTTGGATTCCCCGGTTGGTGTTCTTTGCAGCCTGCCTTGGGTTTCTTTCAAACTCTAAAAGCCCTGCGCGGATCCCACGAGTCCAGTCTCTCCTCCGGGGACCGTGGAGTATTTAGAAGGGCGCAACGAGTGGGAGAGACACGAGTTTTTGAAAATAGTTTGTTCTTGGACTTGTGTATCTGTCTCTCTCTTGCCTACACGCCCACACTTCACTCCCAGGCCTCCTTCTTTTACCCTTTCTGGCCCTCAGCTTGGTCTGATCCTGGTTAAGACAGCACAGTGGTGGCTTTAGGCTTCAGCCTGACTTGCTTTCTGCGTTTGATCTACACCCTTACTGCTGGCGTTGAATGCGATAACCCACCCCCACCCTCACTCTTCTCCAGCATTTACCTAAATATTTTTATCTTTCCATCGTGTTGTATGGGTTTCCTTTCTGCCCTTCCCTAAAATCAAAACAAAACAAAAAGGGGGGGGGGAGGAAGGGAGGAAAAGAAGGAAAAGAAGAAAAGGAGAAGGAAGGTAAGGGAGGCCTCCCTGTCCATCATTTTAATTATACAATTAGTTCACATGCTCCAGCCCATAATGTATATTTTAAGCGGAGCCCAGTGTCTTTCAAGAACATTCTGGTAATGTCGGAGGCCTGGATTTGTTGCCTGCTCGTCCCCCCGTGCAGCAGCGGCCTGTTTTCCTCCCCCTGTTGTGTGTTTTTATTATTTTCCCTCTGGCTTAGATGTGTCAATCATTCTCTCCCTGCCATTGGTTGGAGAGTTTGCGTCAAAAAGTTGCCAGAGAGGCGCTTTCTCAGCAAATCTCCCTGAGAGCGGGACCGACCTCAGCTCCAACTCAGCCTCCACTGTTATTAAAAATAAAAATCGCTAGAGCAGCCCTCACCACGTCTACTTTGTATGTATCACAGAGGGACCCACGCGTGTTTCCAACTCGAGCTACTTTCCTCATTTTCGATTCTTAAAAATATTTTTTTCCCGTTGTTTGACTTTTTACGGAGGGGTGAAGACAGCAAGATTTCTAACTCAATACTCTTGATTTCTTTTAGGATAGCTGGCTATTTGGAATTTTGAAGGATAATTTAATTTTTTTTCTAACTTCCCATGCGGCTGTAAGGTAAGTGTCCGTCTGTCTTGCCTGCCTATGTCCATGTGTCCTTCTGTCTACCATCGCCCCGATACCTCCAATAGACCGACTGATGCACACTTCTGCGAACGTGGAGTTCTTCTGAAGCATGCCGTGTTTTTCTCCCTTGTAAATTTTTTAGGTGTAGTAACGAGCATTGCGAAAAATTTCTGATCTGGAGGTGAGGGCGGGAGTGGGAGGAGGGGAGACAGCGCGCTCCTGGGGTCGCCGCTTCCGCCCAACGTCGTGGAAACCCTGTGAGGGTAATGTGGGGTGTTTTGGAGGGCTTCTGTTTCTGGTTTTGTTTTATGTCAACGCCCATTCTGGGCTTCTCCCTGCTAGTTTGCGTTTTGGCCCTCAGCTGTGGTTGGGTCATTTGGACTGATCTCAAGGACATCTTCAGAGTCCGAGACAAAAAGATACAGATGTAGCTAGATGGATGGATAATGATGATGACGATGATGATGATGATGATGATGATGATAAGATAGGCGTCTTCTAGGGCCAGCGTGCCCGAAGCCCGGCTCGCTCGCGGATCAGCGGGTGAGGATGGTCGCAGCTCGAGCCACCCCCCCCCCCCCCCGCCCTTAACGAACGTGAGAGGAAACCCGAGCGAATAACCTAGGAGGCGTGGAGCGCCGGCAGCTCGTCCGCCCCGCGCTCGCCGCTCCCTCTGTCCCGTCCCTTTTCCCGAGAGCCAAGAGCAGCTCACCAAGATTCGCCCTCCGTTCTCAGCCTCTTTCAAAGGCCTCCAGGTCCCCTTTTCCTTTTTGATCGCCACATTCCTCCCCTCAAAATAACCTGGGAGTGCAGTAAACCCCCCATCCCCATCCCCGGTTGTCTCGGTCCCAGACCAGGGTCTCCAGACCGAGCGAGAGCGGGAGAGTCGTTTTGCTACGTGACTTTGTCCGGAACGGCTCCGGGCCCGCCCGGTGCAGCCCTCCGCACGCACCTGGGGCTGGCAGAAGTGTTGGTGAGTGGCCCCGGCTCTGCCTGAGGCCGCGGCGGGGCCGGGGACGGAAACCTTACACTGGGGAAGGCGGCCCTCCGCCGTTCCGGACCTGGGGCAGCGCCGGGGCCTGCGTGCGCGCTCGCGCGCTCCCCTCCCAGGCTCGGGGACACCAGGGTGTCGTGGGCAGGGGCCGGGCCGGGATCGAGGGGTGCCCTGAGGCCCAGCCTCCGCTCTGGGTCCACGCAGGTTGAACCATCAGGTTCCGCGGGCAGCCGGCCTCGGCGACGTGTCACGCCGCCAACTCCAAAGAAGTCTTCGTGTTGATGTGTTCAAGTGGCTCTTGAAATCACAGTCCGATTTCAGAACACATTTTTTGAGATCAAGTCCCTCGTCAGAACTCCCCCGAGTTGGCTTTTTCCTCCTTCACAGACAGAAGTGGGATGCGGGGACAGAAGGCCGAGCTGCGTTGACCCTGGAGCGGTGGATGACTTGGGGAGGGGGTGGGGAAGTCGTTCCTGGAAATGCTCTCTTCCGTCCGAGAGCCTGGGGGGGGGTCAGGATTTTTCCCGCTCAGTTCGGGACTTTTTCCAGGCACCGAAAGTTATTAGCACAGGAGACCAGTTGGAGAGGAAACTCCTCCCCCCAAAGGAAGGTAGACACCAGACCTCTCCTCACTCCCCGAGCTAACACTGGAGCTTTCTCCTCACCATAATTAATAGTCAAGGCCAACCCTTTTGGCACGTTTCTTCCTCCCTCCCTTGCGGGTGGCAGCGTTGTTTGATTCCCTGAGGCCAGAAACTTTCACTCGAGTTCGCCGGAGAGGGAGGCCCGCGCCGGCTGGTTCCGCGGTGCCCACTTCTCTCCTCTTTCTTTCTCTCCTCTTGCTCTTCGCGGTCCTCCGAGCCACAGGCCAGTCGCCAGTCCGCGTAGTTTTGTTTCTTTTCCATCATGCAGAAAATTAATCAGCCCGGACGAGAAGCGGAGCTGAGCACGGCGGCCTGTAATTAAGGGACGTGTGCCCCTCGGATTATCTCGTTAGTTTATCAAGAAAACATTTATTATAATTAATTCTTGCACGAGGTAATTATTATTGAGCGAGGACACACAGCAACTGGTAGATGGGCTCCTTGGAAGAAACACACACACACACACACACACACACACACACACACACACACAACAACGGGGGGAGATGTGGGGGAGGGAGGGAAGAGCGACAGATTGCACGAATTGACCGTTAGATATAAGGCGGCGCGGGCCCGGGCGGGCAGTGGAGCCGGACCCGGGGCGCCAGGACTGCGGGGCTGCCGGGCAGGGACGCCGGACCGAGGCACTCGCGCCCGGACGTGCGGGCGCCCAGCGGCTGCGGAGACTCGCCCAGCGACCGTCGCCCGCTCCCGTGGGTAGGACTTCTCCAGTGGCTACCTCACGAGCAGTCATATTGACGCTTATATTTTTGAAAGGGTATTTCAGTTTCCCCTTCTGGGCTCGCTTTAGAGAGGAAGGGAGAAAGGCGTCCTTGCAGGGCTTTGAAAGTTAATGGAAGAGCCAATGGCCTCTTCTTTGGAGAGTGCATGGCTCTTTCATAGCCTAGGCCGGCTGCTCAAAGTATTGAGTAGTTTTATTTGGGGGTGCTTTTCTTTTTCTTTTAAAGATGCATAGAGTAGCTAAAGCGAAAACAGTTTATCCCTAGAATTTTAGTGATTTTGCGATGGCAAGGGCAAAGCTGTTCCGAGAAGCATCTTTGCCTAGTGCTTTCCGTCTGTTACTGCTTTTTATGTTGGAATGTGCATTTCTAATTGGGTGAGAGCTCTACATGTAAGAACAATTCCGTATTTCTCATGTGTACATCTGCTAGGATTTTGTTTTTTTCTGTGGTAGTTCAGAACTGTACAACATAGTAAGACTGCATTAAACAAGAAAGAACTCCAGCTTAGAAGCTACATAAACAAATAAATGACTGTATTTTAAAGCAACATTGTTTTCACAGGCTCTAAATAACTGTCTTGGAAAGAGAGTAGAAAATATCAAGGCTTTGTTATAGGGGGCAACTAAATTAATTTTATTGATGAGATTTTTCAAACTCCTCCAAGAAGGGTATTTATAAAATTACATTAAATTAGACCCGAGGGTAGAAAAGCATGATTTTTGTGCTATGACTTTAAATCGGGAAGAAGTTGCAGTAACTGACTTCCATTTGTAGAATTTTGTGCCTTGATCTCTAAAGCAATGGAAATATGAAAATCCAGTCCTAAAAACTCAGTAGGACCTTTGTCAAAGTAAGAGGGAACTTCTCCTAATCTTGTATCCGCCATTTTGAAGCAATCTCTCATAGTGTCAAAGTTGCAAAGTAGAGGTCTTTGCAGGATAAGTGCCAATTTTTAGTCAAATAAAAGCTAGACTTGAAAACTGTCAGCCCGTATTAACATCCATTTGGGATCCCTTTGCTTGGGGCAGTGAGAGACACACAGCTGAAGAAAGTAAATAACTTTTCTTTTTCTGCCTGCCTTTTCCCTCCCTGAGCTTTTTCTTATAGGATTGTAGAAAACTTGAAAGGTAGGGAGAAATTCTACTAGTTTCACAACTTTGGGTGTTTGTGGATCTACTTTCTTCAAAACTAAAATGTGCAAAAGGCAGGCAGCTAGAATTAACAGGAAGCTCTGCTGTAGCTGCTGAGGACCCCAATGTCTGAAAATTTGCCTCCCGCAGGATCTGCTGCCTCTACAACACCAAAACCAACATGGAAGCGGCTTGCACTACAAATGCTCACCCTTTCTGCTTGCAAATGTGGGGGCCTGTCATTATCTGATTGGTGGGATTCTAACTTCAGGATTTCTAGCAAACCTCATGCCAATCTCTAAGACTTTTTTTTTTTTTTTGCAGTGTGTTTAAATATTTGATGGGTGTCGATTAAAAGTTAAATACTTGTTTGTTTAGCTTTAGTTCTTTAGACACATAATCAAGGTCCTCCAAAACCTTAATAAATCTGTTACTTACCTCAAAATCTAATTACCCAGACTACTAATTAGGTGAAAATGATTACTGGAAATGACTTCAAATGTGGAGTCATAGCAGTTGAGCAGTTTTCTCAACTTTGTCGATTAGCAAGTTCGTATTTTAGATGTTAAATGCACTGACATTTTAGGTTCACAGCAGTTAAAAGTGGTAAAAAAGCGAAGATAATTAAAATTTGCCTTGGAAAGGCAACAGTCTGGGGAGAGGTAGATTTCTTGAATTGTTTCTTTGTTTCTCACCAATGGGCTTTGTTATCAGCATTATTTATTTAGCCAAAGAGTTCTTTGTCTCTGCAAATGGCCCCAATCAAGTTTTGTTTGAGACAATTAGCTAGTGCCAGCCAATGAGTCCTATGCAAATGTAGGGATAGGAATGCAATGTGTGCATTTGAAGGCGCGGGGTTTTGTTCTTGGGGGGGGGGGGGAGGCAGATTGTAATTGCTTTCTTCTGGTACTTTTTTTTTTTTTTCTTTAAGTTTAGTGTGGGGGTGGGGAAGACAGGTTTATCTGGTCTCTCTCCATCCCCTCTAGTTCCACAGCAGCTGGGGGCGGGGGTGAGGGGTGGGTTGCAAGTCCTTTAAAAGCCTCTACCTTGCACAGCCCAGGCTCTTTCTAAGTTAGTGGTGGAACGTGGGAGAGCTGCCGCCTGCGAAGCAGTAAACCAGCACCTCTGTTTGTTTGTTTGCTTTGCCCATAGTTCAACCGCTCCCAACCCACACACTAAGGACCCTGAATCTGTCCACCCCCAGCGAAGCGAGACCTTCTGGCTGGGTCCCCCCGATTTGGGCCGATTTTGCGCCTCCAAACAACCTTAGCATGATGTCTTATCTTAAGCAACCGCCTTACGCAGTCAATGGACTGAGTCTGACCACTTCGGGCATGGACTTGCTGCACCCCTCGGTGGGCTACCCGGGTAAGTGAGCCTCGCGGCACTCCTGCCTCACCTTTCTCCAGGCCCGCCCCTCGGATTGTGACGCCCTTTCCCCCCGGAGCCCTGGGGCCGGCGGTCGCGCTGCCCCCACCCCAGCTCCAGGCGAGGTCCCCACTGGGTTTTCCTTCGAAAAAGCAGCTCAGGGCCACAGGGCGTTTACCAGCCGGAGGGGAGGATAGGGGCTGGAGGGAGTAGGTGGATCCTGCAACACTGGAGGAAACCCACACCGCTTTATTCTTAATTGGAGTGATTGGGGGACACACTTCGGAGCCGGGTGAGGAAGGTTCCTGCCTCCGCCCGTATCTCGAATCCCAGTTCCTCGAAGGACCCTCTTCGAGAAGCTGGGTTTCTCCTCGTAAATTCTCCGGGCCAATCCTGGGGCCTCCCCTGTGACCTCCAGGCCCCATGCCTCTAAACCCTAAAGGTGTTACTTACCCTGGGTATGGGTGCTTTCCTTTCCGGTCAGATCTGTTTTTTAAAATCCTCGTAGAAGTAGGAAATATGCCCCCATTTTAAAGATGGAGGAACAAAGGCCCTCAAAACCAGAGTCTCGAGCAGGATCGAGATTTCACCCCATCAATCCGAACTGCGGGTCCTCGGGGATCCCTTGACTTCACGGAATGGATTTTTTGTTTGTGTTGTGGCTTAGGGGTTGCTTCTGTGGGAGTTTAGGATTTTGGGCTTCCTTTTATTTCATTTGTTACCTATGGAAGGGTCGCTCTGGCTGGAGCGATCTCCGACGTCAAAAGTGGGGGCTCCCTGGAAAGGACAGTGCTTGTCTGGGGACCGAGTGTCGGCTCCGGGTCCGGGGAGGGGGTGGGGAGAACACTGGTAGGCTCTGGGTTGAAGGGCTGGGAGGACAAGGGAAGTGCCGGGAGTGGGGGTCGGGGGAGTCGGAGCGCCCTCAGAGACCCCTATGACTGAGAAACTGCTCCCCCACCCTAAAGGGCCCTGGGCTTCTTGTCCCGCAGCCACTCCCCGGAAGCAACGCCGGGAGAGGACGACGTTCACACGGGCGCAGCTAGACGTGCTGGAAGCTCTATTTGCTAAGACCCGGTACCCAGACATCTTCATGCGGGAGGAGGTGGCGCTGAAAATCAACTTGCCCGAGTCCAGGGTGCAGGTAGGGCAGATGTAGATAGAACCGTCCTTCCTGACCGTGCCACTCCTCCCCTGAGCTCGGTGTATGTTGAGGACCCGGCAGAGTCCCAGGTCTTAGAAAGTGTGAAAGGAAGGCTGGAAATTCAGCCCTCCATTGGAGGCCAGTACAGTCTTCTTCTAAGGCTCCTTGGGCCTGATTACTCCTCTTGCCCCTTTCTGCACCCCCACCCCACACTAGGGGTGAGTCTCTGCATGAGTCTCCCGACCTAGGTTGTAAGGGAAGACTGGAGATTTTGCTGCAGTGATAAAGCACAGTCCTAGAGCTTTCGGGTCCCCAGCCAACAGAGGCCTAGTCTTGGCAGATTTCAAGGGCAGTCACTTAATATTTTAATACTTCCCTTTCCCCGTGTGGAAACCCTACCCCATTCTCATCTACTTTTAGAGGTGAAAGGAGCTTAGCTCCTGTATAGCCCCAATATTTTTACAGGTGAAGAAATGGAGTAAATGACTTGCTCAAGGTCACATGTCAGTTTGGCGATAGAGCCAAGCCGCAGAAGCACTGGTGCTCTTAACAAAGAAATTACACAGTAATAGTGTTTTCTTTAACTTCTTAGGGTGTAGACAGAATTTGCTAGCTCTGAGCCATCTCGCAGATAAAATATGAAGGCAACATCCTCAGTGACATCCCCCCCTCCCCTTAACTTGACCTTAAGCTGGAGAGGGAAAGTAAACTCCAAATTTCCTCAAACGCAAGCCCCATATAGAGTTCTCTGGAAATAATGTTTAGCACCTAAACACACACACACACACACACACACACACACACACACACACACCCCTGGGACTCCCCTTTAGCCAGGACATATCAATGTGACCTGCAGATCAGACAAGAGACTTTCCAAAGTAGGACGGAGGAATTTAGCACTTGGGGGGCTTGAACTCAAGTCTTCACTGCAAGAAAGTAAGTGGCTCTGAGTGGTTGGTGGTGATATGCTCAGCTTTGGTGGCACAGTTAACACACCCATATGTAGAGCTCATTCGAGAAAACCACGGAGGACGTGTTGCTCAGAAAATGCCTGTAGTTTTCTCTCAAAGGGTGGTAATTTCTTTGATAGGCCCCCTCCCACAGCAAATACTGTTCCTTCATTGCAGAACATGAACAGGGCTGGTAAAGACAGTCTTCACAGTTGCAGGCAGACCCTTAAATTGACAAGCCAGTGAACATAGCCCAGGACACTGAATCTGTGTGCTGAGTGGCACCACCCTGAAGGTAAAGACTCCAGTATCAGACCTGAGACTAGCAGAGAAGTCTGTGCTTAAGCTCAAAGCTGAGTACGTACAAAACATTCCACTTACCATAAAGACAGTTTCAGCAAACAGTGGCTTTCAGACCTCCTTCAACAGGAACGCTTCTCCTTGGAGTTCTCTTTTGTAAGTGAGCCTTTTTAGGAGAGAAGGAAAAAAAAATAGAGTGATGGAACCACCTCCATATTAAAAGTTATTCCCCCAGAAGATGGACTGTAAACTTTGAATTTAGGCTGTTCTTGTTGTTAAGTAACAACAGAATTGTTATCCCTCGCTTTGCTTGTGTTTTGCTCCAAAAGACATAGAAACATGGAATTCCACTGTAAGAGTGTTCCACAATACTGCTGGGTCTATGTGCATGTGTGTATTTAAGGTGAAATACGAGATAGGAAAATGAGAGGGAGAATTTTTAGCCATATGATTTATGATTCTGGGCTGAGAGTCCAGGCTTTAAGACAGCCTCCCCACTTTCTTAATTCCAGGGGTATATATGAAAGCACCACAAAATGGGTTTTCAGTGGCAGGAGAGATTGTCTGCTTAGCTCATCTGTCCATGGAGAGCATATTTATAATCTGGAAGCCACTCTTGTCCTTGAAACCACGTTAAAGAAATTTCTTTCCCTTTCAAGGTATGGTTTAAGAATCGAAGAGCTAAGTGCCGCCAACAGCAGCAGCAGCAACAGAATGGAGGTCAAAACAAAGTGAGACCTGCCAAAAAGAAGACCTCTCCAGCCCGGGAAGTGAGTTCAGAGAGTGGAACGAGTGGCCAATTCACTCCCCCCTCTAGCACCTCAGTCCCGGCCATTTCCAGCAGCAGTGCTCCCGTGTCTATCTGGAGCCCAGCTTCCATCTCCCCACTGTCAGATCCCTTGTCCACCTCCTCTTCCTGCATGCAGAGGTCCTATCCCATGACCTATACTCAGGCTTCAGGTTATAGTCAAGGATATGCTGGCTCAACTTCCTACTTTGGGGGCATGGACTGTGGATCTTATTTGACCCCTATGCATCACCAGCTTCCTGGACCAGGGGCCACACTCAGCCCCATGGGTACCAATGCAGTCACCAGCCATCTCAATCAGTCCCCAGCTTCTCTTTCCACCCAGGGATATGGAGCTTCAAGCTTGGGTTTTAACTCAACCACTGATTGTTTGGATTATAAGGACCAAACTGCCTCCTGGAAGCTTAACTTCAATGCTGACTGCTTGGATTATAAAGATCAGACATCCTCGTGGAAATTCCAGGTTTTGTGAAGATCCGTAGAACCTTTTTGTGGGTGATTTTTAAATATACTGGGCTGGACATTCCAGTTTTAGCCAGGCATTGGTTAAAAGAGTTAGATGGGATGATGCTCAGACTCATCTTCTGATCAATGATCCGAGAGGCATAGAAGGAAAAATGAAGGGCCTTACAGGGGCCCACCAACCAGCAACCTGAAATGGACAGACCAGTCTACTTAAGATCCTGTCATAGTTTTAGGTCATTGGTTTTCCTGATCTGCAAAGTGATCAAAAGCATTCTAGCCATGTGCAACCAAACACCACCAAAAATAAAACTAAATTGTGAGGGAAAGGAGGGAAGGACATAGCCTTCTTAAGCAGAGGTGTTCCAATGTTTTAGCCAATCCGTGGTTGAATCTTAGGAATGGACAGTGTCTCAAGCTCACTCACGTTTCATGACCAACTGGTAGTTGGCACTGAAAAACTTTTCAGGGCTGTGTGAATTGTGCGACTGATTGTCCTAGATGCACTACTTTATTTAAAAAATAATGTTCATAAGGAGTCAATATGTAGTTTAAGAGACAATCAGTGTGTGTCTTATATAAATGGTACATCTGTGGTTTTTAATCTGTGCTAGACTTCAAAACTGTGATCTCCTGTTATTGTATGCAACCTTGAACTCCACCTCTGCAGGGGTTCTTCTGTGATTAAATAGGTTATAATTATAAGCAAATTCAGAGCAACTGAGTACTTATCTAAAAAGATTACCTTTGGCTGGAGGTGAGCTGCACTGAAACTTTACAACAAAATGTCTCTGGACAAGGAGAGTGAGAGAAGAGAAACAGAAGGACACTAATTCATCTGTAATTTACTGTTGGTAAGCCTAGCAGTAAAGAGACATTGGTCAATTGCTCTGACCCTGATGAATTTATAGACTGAGATCATTGTCGTTTATGCTTGCAGATGTTAACTGGAAAAGTTATATATGCATAAACCTTTTCTTCCTGGATTTGGCAGATATGTATAATTATATTAAAATGGTTCTAGCACAATATTGGGTCCAGTTTAATTTTATGCCACTATTTATGGATGAGAAGCCCATATTCAGCCTCTCCTTCCCTAAACATATTTTATTGAGGTCAGAGAGGAAATCCATAAACTCTATTTAAAAAGCATTTTTGGCTTTATCAATGGATGAACTAGATACGAGTGACTGTGGCATGTCAACTTTGTGTGACTTCCATCAGGACTGCTCTGGAATAGAATATAGGGAGCCTAACAATCATTAGGATCTTGCTCTCCTTGCCGCATACCATAGTGATTTCTTAGGCACTTTATTGGTACCTTTTAACATAGCTCATTTCTTTTTTAGCGAGAAAGGGAGAACTGTAGTACCTCGGAGAAAATGGGAATGACAAGAATTCCTTGTTTTTATTCTCTCATTTAAGGGGATTTTTTATTTTTTAACTTCCAAAAAAATCTGAGGTGAACATGAGAGGGAATGTAATCAGAATCTGAAAGCAGTTCAGGCAGAAATGATTTCTGAACAAAAGAGTTCCAGAAAAGTTTTAAAACCTATAATTTCAGTGGTTGAACATAAGGCACCCTGGTCAGTTTTGTTTTTGTTTTGTTTAAAAGAAAGTGCTGAGGAAAAGAAAATAGGTCCCTTCTGAGTTCTACTTGCATTTTGTGAACCAATCACCAGAAAAGACAAATGGGCCAATGGTCATGGTGCTCCTCAGGTAAAAGCAGGATTTAATTTTAAACTCTTTATGTTCTTAAATTTGACCCAAATTAAGTGACTCTTGACTAACTTTTTAAATGACTTTAGTAGTTGCAACCATTTTGTTTTCTAGCTAATTTTTCTGTCCCTGGCCGTGCATGCTCTCTTGAACCCTACGTAATCTTGCCTAATAAGTAAATTGGTTTTGTTTTACTGCTAAAGGAAATGCAATAGTTAACCAGAAGCAACGGAGGCAAAACTTCATGGCAAGATTTTCCAGTACCCATTGATAATATTTACCCTACAGAGTTTACACCGAAGTGAAATTGAGGCCCAAGAGAGAATCTTTGCTTTATAATTTTCCAGCTTCTGGATCTAACTCTCCCAGCTTTTCTCATGCAACAGTAAAGCAGATCGAAAGTAATTTCTCTCCCTGCTTCCAGTTTTCAGGATGCCCCACAAAGGATCAGGAAAAGACCCCCTCTCATTAAAAATAATAATGGTATAATTATAAAATGGCATAATAATAATTGCTCAGCAAATAACGCGGTTAGATTTCTCCCCCAATACTATAAACACGGAGGAGGTCAGAAAAAGGCGTTGAGCATCTTCTGAAACTAATTTTTCCATCACCTTTGCACAACTTCGTTTAACAGACCACGGAGTTAAATCCCTTTGGATTGACGGCAAAGTAGAAATGAATTCCCCCTGACCGCAGGCAACGAAGGGAGGGAAAGGGGGGCGGGGAGCAAGCGGGGGCTTAAAGACGTCCGGAGAGTTCTGATCACCCCTCCTACTCAAGACCGGGCTTAACAAAATTAAGCCCAGTCATGGTGATACTTGTACTGAAATGACGTCACCCTCCAAAGGCGTCAGGGAGCTAGTTCAACTGCATATTGGCAACTGGGGCGGGGGGCAGAGGTCGGTGGGGTGGTCCGCTTCACAAAAATCTGCTGCCCCAATCCTTTATCTTCCCCACAAAGATTCTTGGCCGTTTGTATTTCACCTTGGGAGTGTTTCTAGCCTTCCCAGATAAGAAGAGCAATGCAAGCAAGTCAATTAATTTCCGGCTGCCGAAATCTCCGAGTTTTAGATAATGGTCAGTTTCCTCAACTCCCATCCGGTTCCTTAGTCTCACCTTTCCTCTAAACGTCCCTTCGCCCCCAGCCCCGCACAGTCTGGGCGGGAGGCGTGGGGCCCCGGGAGGCCCTGGGCGGGACTGCGGGAACTGAGCCCCAAGGTGTGCACAGGGGCGGCGCAGGAGCGCGGCCCGGGTTCTCGGCCGAACTCACCGCGATCTTTCAGGGCTGGAGGCCCGTCGGAGTTGGCCGGGGAAAGGACTCGCATCCCTGCCCCTGGGAGCCCCAGTTGGGGCAGAGGCCCAAGTCAGTTCCCCGGGCCGATGCCGCCCTCTGGGCCCTACTCACAGCCCTGCGGGCCTGGCGGAGGCGACAGGAGACCGTCTCTCGTCCTTTGAGTTCCCCTCCCTCCCTGTGCCCTGCCTCCGGCTCGGTCCGAACCCAGGACCTCCGCCAGGCCGCAGCCCACCCCGCTCGGCTAAGTGTTCAGGCCCCGCGGGATCCGGCCGCGCCCAAGCCCAGGGGGCTGGGGCCGCGGGCAGAGCTGAGGAGCCGCCGCGAGGCCTGCGCGCCTTCAGCGCACGGAGAGCGCGGCCTCCTCGAGCCCTGAAGTCGCCTTTGGGTCAGCCTCGGGCTTGGGGGGCGCCTGGCTGACAGCACGGCCCGGTCCGAGTTGCGGAGGGAGGGAGGAGAGTGTGTGTGTGGTCCGGACAGGAGGAGAGCACCTTGCGCTGGAAAAGGAACGAAAACTGAGACCCAAGGAGAGGCCGGGCCCAGGAGAGGGGGCCAGGGAGGTGAAAGCGGGCCTGGCGGGGCCTACGGCCTCTGGCTCTCCTCGTCTCCCGGGAGGAAGCGCCGCAGACCGCTGGGTCTCCTCCCGGCAGCGAGGGGGAGGCCGCCGCCGCCGCCGCCACAGCGGGGGCTCCCGCCGAGGGGCGTCCGTGGCGCCGACAGGGAGTCCAGCTGGGCCTGCTCTGGGCCCTCAGAGATCTCCCTGGAGAGCCAGGTGCACCGGCTGGTGGGTCTGGGGAAGTCGTGCTTGTGTGTTCCGGCCTCCCTCGGGGTCCTGGGCTCTGGGCTGAGGCTTTCAGAGGGGAGCCTCATCCCTTTTCTCCTACCCCTCTACATTTCTTTTTTTAACCGAGTGCCCTGTCTTTTCCTTTTTGGACCTGGGCGCAGCACTGAACAGCCCCGAAGGCTGGAAGCCGGGTCTGGAATGGGGAAGCGGTGCCTTAGGCGTCCTGGAAGGCGCCAGGAAGCCCATTCCGGTCACCTGCAGGGCAGCGGCCGCAGAACTGTGCCCGCCCGCACTTAGCCAGAAGCGGGTGGTCGGGCAGCCAGACCTGGCACGTACAGCACAAGTTTGAACCCGCATCTAACACCCGGTGAAAACCTCGCTGTTGTTACCGGGACAAAGCTGTAACCCAAAACCAGGCGTGCCAGTGTTAGGTGGTGGTTTACTGCACACAGAGACATGTTTTAATCAGGCAAGAGAGAAAAACAAAGGAGTCAGGCAGGCGTCGGGCGCATCCCACACAACTGAAGCGGACGTCGTAGAAAACAACCCAAACGGGATGATACAGGGTCGGACTCAGCCATGACCTCAGCCTGCTTCTTGCCTTCCTTGGAAACCTTTAGGAAGGACAGCTCTTTCCCTTTCCTACCACAAAAGGGTCCAAGCCCCAGTCGCGTATCTGTATGCCCAGATCTGTGACCAGTGCCTTCAACACACCTCTGTTTTTCTCTCAACGGGTAGCACCCAGTAAGCGCAGCGTGCCCGGATAAAACCTGATCCCCCAGCCGCCCCATTTCCGCCCGTGGGTTAGCACGATAGTAAAGACAGGGAGCCCCTGGGATGGAGAGAGCAAAACCCCCAACAAAACCCACCCCGATGTCTTTCACTATTAGGCTCTGAAACTGCACAGATTATGGGATTTGTCTCGGACAGAATTAACATTACATGTGAAACCATAGTGCTCCGGTGTATTGAGACACATTGTATAGAGTTGCTTGGAGCATCTCTTCCAAACTGCCTGTTAATAGCAATATGAGGCCTTGAAAGCATTTGTGGGTTTTTGTTTTTAACCCGATTAAAACAAAATTTAGGCACTATTTGGAAAGGGCAGTTTTTCCAAGGGAGGCAATTCGAAGGACACGGAACCCATTCCGCCAGCTGGAGGAAGCTTCTGTCTGCAGAAGCGGCTGAGAGAAGTGAGCAGGCGTGCGTTTGCAAGACCTTCTACTATGCAGCAACTCCCAGAAGCAAGGCAGGCATCCCCCCCCCGCCCCCCAATTCTAAAGGGAATCTGTCAGACTTCCTCTCTTGCAAGCAGTGTGTTTTATATTTAAAAATCAACCTGCTGTCGACTGCAAACAAACAATAAGCAAATTCGAATAAAGGAGCCCTACCAAGCCCAACTCATTCGGTCAAAGATAACTGCAGGTGCCAGAGAGGCCAGGCTATCACTGGGGGGAGGGTCGACTCCGAATTTTGTTTTTCTCCTAAAGGGAAAGTCGAACAGCATGAGGTCCATGAGTCACTTTTATTCCTTAATCTCCCCAACTCTTTACCTTCCATTCTTAGTGGAAGGAAACATGGTATTTGGGGGTGGAAAAAAAACAAAACAAAACAAAACAAAGAAAACAAAAAAGAATCCCACAGCAAATATATAATGGTAAGTGACCAAAGTTTGAACTGACTTGTTTCAGCTCCAGAAGGAAAAAAAAAAAAAAAAAGCTGTCCAAGAATCAGAATCCTCTGCCACCCTCTCCCGGTGTCCTCGCCTTGGTTTGCCTACTGTGGAGGTGGGAAGGGGGCCTTTGGATTAGATGTTTCTTACTAGGAGACACTTGCAGCCGAGGGTGTCTTTAAAAATAAGATGCCGGTTTCTAGCAGCTATACCCATGCTGATTTCTACCCCTCTGAACGGCCCAGGACGAGCCCAGCAAATGCGGCCTCCGGGAAACACAGGAGCAGCACTTGACTGCACCCTGCAGGTCTGCTGCCCTCCACCCTCGGTTCCCCAGGTAAAGGCCTGAAAGCGCCCCTTAGAGTCAGCTTTTGGGTGAAGACTCTCCCTGAGGCCCTGCCCCCAATCTGCCCACTGGAGTCTCCAGAGGCCTGCGGCCACACTGCCACCTGAAAATCACTCATCCCGGCCCCTAGTTGTTAAAATCTGTTCCAAGAATCAATAGTCACATTTTAGGCTCATGGGCCATTAATAAAAATCTCCTTAACATTCAAATGGCTCTAAAATGCGTTGATGGCGGATTACTGGGGCCTAATGGACGTCGTGTGTGACAACATGGTCCCTGAATAGCGATGTTCTGGAGTGGGTGTCTGACCACAGCTACTTGATTATCAGCTTACAGCCAAACCACATTTTAGCTGCGATGCTCTTAAGTAGAGGCGTTTCTCCCGACAGCAGAGCGGGAGACTTCTGTGTTCTTCATTTAACCGGATTTAACAAACGCGTTGAGTTCTGGAAAGGGGAGGGGGAAAACTTGCCTGTCGGCATAAGGTCACCTCCAGACGAAAGAGGGGCGGGTCGCGGGCCACTGCCCCTCCTCCCCGCTTCTAAGGGAGCTTTGCCCGAAAGGCGGCTAAGGCCGACGGAGGCCCGCGCCCGGGACGTCTGCGTTGCCCTAAGTCCGGGGCTTCCCCGCGGGACCCCCGCGCTTCTCAGCGCCGGCTCAGAGTCCCTAAAGCCCCTGCCCTCCCGCCCCGACAAGGCCCGCCGAGTCTGGAACACTCGCGGGGCGCTCCTGCCGGCGGCGCGGAAGCCTACAGGCCTGGCTGCTCGCAGTCGACGGCGCCGTGGACGCCCCTGCAGCGGCTGCGGCGCCAGGGAGGGAGCGGGGTCCCGGGTTTCCAGCAAAAGTGGTGCAGGCGCGTGTTCCCGTCCTCCACCCTCCCCACCCGCACCCCAATTCAGCAAACTAAGCGGAGGGTTCCGCATGCTGGGCCTCCCCAGCCCCAGCGGCGCCCACCCCCCTCCGCCCCCGCTATGGTGACTTGGAGACCAGAGAGAGTGCCAGGGACCGCAGAGAGTCTCACTCTCCTGGCGGAGAGGCAGCTTCCGGCCAGCTGCTGGGGACAGCGAGACCAAGACCCCTAACCCGTACCTCCGACGGCTGCGGACCTCGAACCCGCGGTGGTTGGGGCTCCCGTGGAGACTGAGAAGGCTCGGGCCCCAGGCACAGTGCCACCTCTCTCGAAAAAGCGGGAAGTGGGGTGGGGGTGGAGGTGCCGTGGTCTTCGTGCCCCACCTTTATCCGCTTCCGCCGTCTCCCAGAGGTTCAGGGTGGTGCGTGGGGGCGTAATGACGCAGGAGGCCAAAACGCCCCGCGGTCCGGCCCCACGTGGGCGCCCCACTCTGGGCGGGCGCAGAAGTCCACATTTCCACCTTCGAGCACCTCATGGCGGCGAAAAGACGGGGGAACTGCGACATGCTTGTCCCTAGAGCTGGCGACCTGGAGTAAACGCTGCCACCCGGGCCGGGCCTGGGCTCGGACCCCAGTGCCCAGGGTCTGGACCCCGTCCTGGGTCCTGGCGGTAGTGCGCCCATGCGGGCCCCCGAGGCCTGGACGCCGGCCGGCAGGTGGCAGCTTCCGGTTCCACGTGGAGGCCCGGCCTGGCCTGACCCGGCCCGCGGGAGCTGCCAGGGCAGGTTCAGAAGACTGGTAAGGAGTGTCCCAAAATGAACGCTGCGTTCGAGTTTTGAACACTGACGGTGCACATATAAAGCTTTTCCCGAGTCCTTCTTGCCCATGGACCCATGCGAGTGTGACAACCTTTGAGTTACGTTTGGCTCGAAATGTCCAGCTATTCATTCTTATTGCTAGACAGTGCTAAGGAATTTTTTCATAGGGAGGCAGATACTTTGGAGAGTTTTACACACATACGCACACATCCAAAAATGAAATTAGGTAATTGTGGAATGAAGAGTCACATTAATATTATACATTTTAAATTGATGCAAGTCTCTAATTGAAATGTCTTTCTCAATAGTTCTTCTTGCGGATTAAGTTGACGCTATTTTTAATTTTAGTGTAAATTGGCCACTTTGAAGCTTTAGAAGGCTAACGAGAACTCAGTCTATTTATTAATCTCTACCAAAAAGCATAGCCTTTATTTAGTCTTAAAACTGACCACAGATAAGGCCCTCTGATCTTGAGATGAGGGGAAGGGTGGGAGGGGGATGGTATAAACATACATTCCCTATTTTCAAGAGCAAGTAATTGAGTTGGTTAAACCAATAATCTCGATTCCTGACTATTGTAAATGAACACATCACTTCCTCTTTTCCTTTTTCTTCCTTCTTTTATTCCCCTTTTCCTTCATATGTATAGCTAAAGGTATGGAATGTATGATACACACTTTTATTAAGAGGTGCCTGAGCTGATATCTTTTTCAGGAATTCTTTTTTTTTTTTTTTAATATTTATTTATTTTTGAGAGAGAACTTGCACGTGAGCAGAGGAGGGGCAGAAAGAGGGAGGCAGAGGATCCAAAGTATGCTCTGTGTGCTGAGAACAGAGAGCCTGATACGGGGCTCCAACTCCAGAAGAGGGAGATGATGATCTGAGCCCAAGTCTGTCACTTAACCTACTGAGTGACCCAGGTGCTTCTTCAGGAGTTCTTAACAGTGGTTCATCCTTCCCTTTGGGGATGGTTGTCTATGGATAGATTTTAGAGGATGGATAAATTCTCTCAATTGTATAGAAAAATACATTTTTTTGGTGTGTGTTCAGTGTAATTTTTCTGGACAGATCTACAGCTTTTGTTAAATTCACACACACACACACACACACACACACACACACAGGCTGTAACCACCCCGAATTAAGAGCCATTGGTTTTTATGATTCATATGTTGTGAAAGAAGAGTGAACTTGGGGATAGATACTTGTAGTTCTCATATAACCTGGACAAAATGGCAGCCCAGTGAAATTTAGATCTACCCCTAACATTTTGAAACTTTGTTTTTTTTTTCAAGCAAAGTAATCTAAAAAATCCCTTTTATTTTTAAATTTTATCTAGTTAAGCCCAATTTGAATTATTGCCCATGAGGCTATTTATGTACAACACATTGTAAAATAACAAATGAATTAAATAAGACTTATTTTTAATATTATCTACATATGAAATGTGAAGTAGAGAATTTAAGCAAACATTTTAATGATTCAGACCAAAAAACTTCTTTTAAAAAAATGTTTATTTAATTTTTGAGAGAAAGAGAGCATGTGTGGGGAAGGGGCAGAGAGAAAGGGAGACAGAGAATCCCAAGCAGGCTCTGTGTTATCAGCCCAGAGCCCAGTGCAGGACTTGAACTCAAGAACCATGAGATCATGACCTGAGCCAAAACAAAATGCTTAAGCAATTGGGCCACCCAGGCACCCCAAGTCTCTTTACCCAAAACAAGACAATCAACAGTAATAACAACAAAATATTATCTGGCTCTAATTTAAAACTTTAGAAAATTTAGTATGAATTGGATCTCCCTTTCTCTTTGTGCACATATATAGATTTAGTAATTATGCCTAGGTTCCCAAATTTTTCTGTTGAAAGGTTTTTCATTTTCCTTAAAGTCTAATGATTGTCAAGGTGGATGAAATAATAGATAAGGAAGGTGGGACCTTCCAACCGAATCAGAAGGAGGGCATGATTATACCATCCAGGTAAGGAATTCAAGGTCAGATGGTATAATCACCTGTAGGGGACCCAGGGTAGAATTTAAATTAAATACTTAGAGGCCTGTCTTCAGAATAGCTGATCTAGCCCATCCCCCCATAACTCCCAGCTTACTTCCAACCTTGTCTAAGGGGATATCTTCCATTAGTGCAAGAGGAAGCATAATCTATGGGTTTATTTAGCATTTGATCTTTGCGCAGAGGCTTCCATTTAGAGTAACCATTGCAGCTAAGATTTGGATCTGGTCCCTAAAATAGCCTGAACTGAGCGACCTCAGGCAAGTAGACGCAAGATACTAGCAATTTATTTCATATCAGCTCCCAGGCCATCACCAGATGATAACAACCCTTGGACACCGTTAATCTCTGCTTGACTCAAACTGGTGACCGCAAGGTGAAAGGCAGGGCGTTATCTCTGAGCAATTCATGTGGCCTTCCACAGATTGCCAGTTGGGCCAATACAATTGAAGCCTCTTCTCCAGTGGTTACTTTAAAATTTCATATCCAAAGTCTTTGGTCTTTGTTGGACTGGAAGGTAGGAGGGCTTTATCAAGGAAAATGCCCGAGGGCCAAGATGTGGGAGCTTAGAATCCAATACAAATTAGAAAGGTTGAAAAGGTAACTGTGTGTTTTCCCTGCCCAATAAACTTTAAACAACATCACTGTGACCATGACTAGAAAAAGACCTCTGGAAATGAATGTTTTTTTGCCAAACAGTAGAGGGAAAATGCACATATAAAAAATAAAAGGCAAAGTACTATCTAGAATTGCTTTTATTGTTTTGAAAATGGCTTTATTTTTGCCATCTGGAAGGTCAGTACAGATGACCATGTTCTCATTCCGTATCATTTCAGGGATAGAAGGGGCAGCAGAAAGTCGGGGGGGGGGGGGCGGGGGGAGGGGTTACAGTGGAGAATAAAGGAAAGCAGTGTAGTGGTGAAGGAAAGCTGTTGATGCCCAGAGGGAGACCAGGCTAAGTGACCTGCAGGGCAATTGCTAACTATTTGCACTTTTCAAATACCCAGAGGGAACAGTTTTAGGCTCATATCCCAGGGTACTCAGCTCTAGTCTCAAGTCACAGAAATACGCCTTTACTGCTTGGTAGAAGTATTCTGCCTCTGCGACTCCAGTATTCTAGTTATAATCATTCTATTTGATTTTTGTTAAATGGCTCTGGAAAGGATTGACAGATAAAAAAAAATCGAGAGGTTTTGAAAATACTGTAGCTATTTTAATCATATGTTGTTTAAGGTCCCTGTGTTGGAAGTGGGTCATTGATGAAGTAGACACAAATTCTTTTGGGTATTTTTAGCAATAAGCTCCTTTGGACAAGATCAAAAATCAACTTGACATATGCAGAATTTCAGTCGGTCAGCAAACAGTGTCACACAGACATCCCGCTATGCTGTTCTAGAACTTCATTCCTAGACCCTTTGTTTGCTGACCTAGCTTTTTAATTAACTGGTATCTGCAAACCCTACCCCATTGTTTGGTATCTTCTCCCCCAAATGATACACTAAATAAACAAACTCAAGTCATAATTACTAATCTCAGGATGAGAGAGCTGTATACAATTGGTAAAAGGACACCCCTTAGGGTAAAAAGTCACTGATTGATAACAGTGGTGTGTTTTGTAACATTTGAAGATTTTTTTTTTAAGGACTGTGGGGAAATAGGGCATGGAATAAAGAGTGAAGTCTTGTTACTGCTTAAGACTGGCCTTGGCTCTAGTGTCTTGATGATACAATGTTCAAAAAAACATGGACAGCGTTTGCCTAGTCAGACAAGAGGCAAAGCAAAATGTTTACGTATTTGGAGGAGATTACAGTGTCAGGACTATCTCTCCTTAGTATGTGTCTGCTCCATGAGAAGTGGGCTGGGATAGAGTCTAGAGCCTGGACAGAGGAGACCAGGCCTGTGTTCTCCTGGTCTAGTCTTGCCACGTCTTCATGATGGCAGTGATGAAGGTGGGATCAATCTCCCATATTGAAATGATTTGCATGTATCATAGACCAATCAGCAGGACATGGGACCAGGTGATTTGCTCAGCCTTTCAAAGATCTATCCCAACTGACAAATTTGCTGCTTTCCAGAGGTCAGTTTTTTTTACTGTAGGTCTAGAACTTTTATATTTGTGCATTTCATGGATAACTGGAGCGGATTTAGTGCGAGCAGAAACGGATAGCTTCCCTCGTGGAAGTGCAGTCTGGTCTCCGCCCGCTTATCTTTTTCTGAATATCTTGAGCTTTCTCTGAGCTTTGGTTAATTTTACCTCAAATTCATACACAAATTGGGCTGTGGTAGGGGTGGTGTGAGTGAGAGGTATTTGGTTTTTGCCTGTGTCTCTGGCTCTCATAGTATTGTAGAAACCCTCATACGACAGTATTTAAATAAGCAAATGTGACTTCCAGGGGTCTTAGGAAACATAAGTCAGTCCATATTTTTTTTTGTTATTTGAGAAGCTGACCCCTAGTTCCAGGAGGGGAGTAGTTAAAGGCAGTGGGGGAGCATTCAGGCTTTAAAGTTCGATTGTCTGGTGTTACACTCCTCTATAATGAAGTAGATATTTTTCCTCATGAAGATTTTCTAACCCTTCTGTGCCTTAGTGTCCTCATCTGTAAAACAGGAAAACATGGTAGTTTCGACTTCCCTGATTGTCGTGAAGACAAAGCACTTAGCTCAGTGTCTGGTAGGTAATAGGTGCTCAATCCTTGGTCCCAGTTACTATTGCCACCCTTATGGTCACTGTCATGGTAGTCAGTCTCTGGCCGGCAAAACTGAGAGTCAGAAGCCTCGATGAACTAACGTTGACTGTTTTCACTCCACCAATAGGACAAGAACACAGTTATAGGAAGAATGCAAGAGTAACCGTGTACTGTTGTATAATATGTATCAAATTATAGATGTAGCATAACCACATGGTTAAATTCATTTTGTGTTGGGTCTGCCTTTGTCCCAAAGAGCCTCTGATTTTGTTCAACAGTCCAAGAAACCGTAAGGATTTTGAAATCTGCAAAGGTATTTGGCAAAAAGGAAGGAAGAGCAAAGACAAATTTGACAAGAGGGTCAAAGTGTAACAAAACAAACCACGCTGCTATCTTTATTTTATTTAAAAAAAAAATCTTTTTTAGTATTTATTTATTTTTGAAGGAGAGAGGGAGAGCACAAGCAGGGAGGGGCAGAGAGAAAGAGAGGGAGACAGAGGAATCGAGGTGGGCTCCACGCTGAGAGCAGAGAGCCCGCCACTGGGGCTCCAACTCACTAGGCATGAGATCATGACCTGAGCTGAAGTCAGCCGCTTAACCAACTGAGCCACATGCACAAGCTGGGGAGGGGCAGAAAGAGGGGGACAGAGGTTCCAAATATGGCTCCACGCTGACGGCAGAGAGCCTGATGTGGCGCTCGAATTCACGAACCAGGAGACCAAGACCTGAGCCGAAGTCAGATGTTTAACTGCTTAACCGGCTGAGGCACCCAGGTGCTGCCACACTGCTATCTTTAAATCATACTTCCAGTCCTCTCCATGTAAGATTTAAAATGTTTATCCATTATTGCACGTAGTTTTTTCCCAGCTCCAAATGCTCTGAACCCCAACCTGCTCTCAGTGTTGTTGAGAATGATACTAGCAACTTTATTCCCACATACTGCAGGTTAATTCAGTCTGTGGGCAATGTTTATTGCCTCCTCCTCATCTCTAAAAATGCTGTCAAAACATGGTTTTAATTTCCTTTTAAATGTGGCTTAAACAGGGCTGCCAACACATTTCACAATTTTCCCCCTAAACATCAGCCTTTAACAAGAAAAGTGTGGTAACGTTGTTTAGTAATAAAATAATAAAGACCTTGTAAATTGGGCCCTTGGTTTAAAAAAAGGAGAGAATAATTGGGAATAAAAAAAAGCTTTATGCAAATCAACTAGTAAGGATGATGGCAGAAGGAGAAGAGAACAGGGTAATGAATTTGTTCAAATGAATTTACTGAAGACGGCAATTCAACTCTCTAAGGAATTACAGAGAAAACGAGTAAGTGGCTAGAGGGGCTGATATCTCAAGAAAGCCTGAATAGGCAAAATGGACCACATTTGCAAAGAGCAAAGCTTTAGTCATCAGCTTCCACAGTTCTTCAGCACACAGGTCTGTGCAAGCAATTTGTTTAAGACTGCAAACTCAAAACATGTCTCTGAGGGCACGCACAGGGAGACAGGACCTCCTTTGTGACGTCTGTGATGGAGCAGGGACCTGACAACCACCTGCAAGAGTCTGAAAAGACATCACCCATCAGAATTGACCAGGGGCATCCGAGGGGCTAATTTGGAATAAAAATATGAAACTGCAAGATGTCTCAGTGATGACCTCTCAATGGCCGGGGAAGAGTCGCTCAAGGGAAGTGACAGAATCACCAGTCTGGAACATTTAAAGCCAGGGAAGGAAGAACCCTTGGAATTAAGCCTCAGGAACTGTCCAGCATCAGCCGACAGCTCGACTCATGACTAGGTGACCTGTTAGGTGAGAATTCCCACCTATCATGTACTTAACCATATGCTTATTGAATACCACTCTTGTTTTTCAATTCCTTTTGACAGTTGTGACACTAATGGTATTATTGCCAAAGGGACTTTTGTAGGTTCATATAGATTTGCATTTGTTCCACGAGGAGACGTAGTTATATTAATAAGAGTCCGTGTTTGCCTTGAAGACACTTCAGCTTTGACCTCTTCAGGAGATTGAAAGGATAACCAAGCACACTGTAGCTTCTCATGCCTGCTGTAAATTTCTCTGAAGAGCAGACACTAACTGCATTACTAACAATTATATGAATGATAAAATTATAATATTTTTCTGGCCCCGGAGACATTAAAATGGATATTACAGGGGCGCCTGGGTGGCTCAGTCGGTTAAGGGTCCAACTTTGGCTCAGGTTGTGATCTCACAGTTCATGGGTTCGAGCCCTGCGTCGGTCTCTGCACAGAGACAGCTCAGAGCCTGGAGCCTGCTTCGGATTCTGTGTCTCCCTCTCTCTCTGCCCTACCCCACTCACTGTCTGTCTCTCTGTCTCTCTCTCAAAAATAAATAAACATTAAAATGGATATTATTTTTTTAATGTTTAATTTATTTTTGAGACAGAGCATGAGCAGGGGAGGGGCAGAGAGAGAGGGAGACACAGAATCTGAAGCACGCTCCAGGCTCTGAGCTGGCAGCACAGAGCCTGACGTGGGGCTCGAACTCACGGACTGTGAGATCATGACCTGAGCCGAAGTCGGACGCTTAACCGACGGAGCCACCCAGGCACCCCTAAAGTGGATATTAGATTGGCTGTAGGAAAAGATTCTCAGGTGTCAAGCTTACAAAATCAAGCTTCCACTTAAACCTTCATTAGGATTTAGGAAAACTAGGGCCCTCGTAAGATGTATCTATTCATTCAGTAACTATTTGAGGGTCTTCCCTCTACCAGGCACACAAAGTTTCAGCTTGCATGGAACTCACATTCATGGTTATGGGAGACCATTCTGCTGGGTGGTCACAACGGAAGCCAAGGCTTCTGAGTCTAAAGGAAAATGCTGGTGCATTTAAGGATGTATGGAAATGCAAGTGACGCTAGAAGCTTAATGTTTGCTGATACTCGAATGGATGGGAACACGTATTTTTAACACATTTGAATACGATCCAGATGTCCCGATGAACGGTTATAGTTTGTGATGCTCCAAACTCAGGCCCCTCTGGGAGTCCTGGGTGTGTGGAGGGAGGTCGGAGCACAGGAGATGCTCTGCACTGAGAACCTACGTAGGTCCCAGGGTCCGTGGCTGCAGAAGCTCCATATGGTGTTCTGTGTCCTGGCCTTGTTGTGTGACAGTTGCTGCTAACAAGCTTGGCTTAGGCTTGGACGTCTTTGAAACTCACCCCTCCTTTCCCCCCTCCAATTGCCTCCATCAGACTGACTCCTTAAAAAACAGGGCTGTGAATGGAATGGCCAAAGTGTCCCTGGGACAGGCAAAAGCAACCATCTAGTGTTTTCTACAGACATACTGACTGTAAATTAAAGAAAGGCCTTTTTGGAAAAGACAGCCTATCAAGAGACCACTTAATGTTTAATTACATGCAGTTGGAAACTCCGCAGCAGCCCAGCCAAACAGGGCATCAAAATCTAAGACAGCAGTGGCTGGTGCAGAGTTTCCTTTTGGGCTACAGGTACAAAAATTCAAACCCAGAGTGGTGTATACTCACACCCCAAGGCGACTAGAATTGTTAATTATTACTGTCCCTGTGGTGTAATATGATCTTGGAAAATGTCACACAAGAATTCCTCCAAATTGTTTGTTTCATTACTCTTCCTCCTCCTCCCCAGTTTCTATTTCTTGGCTCTGTTCTTTTCTGTAGTTGCCTTTCTTTCTCTTTCCTCCCTCCCAATGGCATTGTGATGTTGAATTCACCAGGTGCGCAAACTTCCTCCCTCATCTGACACTTCTTTGGCAGAAAGCACAGGTAGCCCAGCAGGTATTGTCAGGGTCAAGTTAAAAAATAACAAAACCTGCCAATGCAGATTCTCTTCTCCTGGCATCAATGGGTTCTCGAAAAGGCTGCCGTGGCTTTCATATTTCCCTTTTTACAGCTGGCATGAACTTGGCAGTCCATCTGTGGCTCACCACCTTTCTCCCACTTTGTCCTTGTCCGCACTGGGGGATGGCCAGCATTTGCCCCGGTCCTGGGTCCTGAGGTGGGGGGTGGGGTGGTAGGGACAGGAGCAGAATGACGAAGGAGCAGAACGATCTTCTGTTTAGAAAACGTTGACTGGAACAAGTACCGTTGTTAGGTCTCAACTTACACCTCAGGGGTCTCCGTTAGATCCTCGATGCATCAGAAATGAGCTGACTTAGTAAAAATATTGGAGATGTTGAATCTCTGTGGTGGGCTTTTAAAATCTAAAACCACAAGTAAACACCGTTTTGTAAGTCGCGAGTTATATGCCAGGTGAGCGCCCAGAGTTCTGACAGGCTGGGTAAACTCGGAAACTAGCTGATTGTGGGGCGCCTGGGTGGCTCACTCAGTCGGTTAAGCATCTGATTTCCGCTCAGGTCATGATCTCACGGGTTCGTGAGTTCAAGCCCCTCATTGAGCTCTCTGCTGTCAGCACAGAGCTCACTTCGGAGCCTCTGTACCCCCCTCTCTCTGCCCCTCCCCTGCTCATGCCGTCTCTCTCAAAATAAGTAATAAACTTAGAAGAAAAAAAGAAACTAGTTGACTGTGAGAGAAACAGTACTAGGGTTTTGTTTCTGTTTTCTTTTTGGATGTATTTTTTTTATAAGTGTTTATTTGTTTATTTAAGTGATCTCTACACCCATCGTGGGGGCTTGAGTTCATGACCCCGAGATCAAGAGTCACATGCTCTTCTGACTGAGCCAGTCAGGTGCCCCTGTTTTCTTTCTTATGGTCTGGTATTAATCCTACAAGAAATAATCCTCCTAGGGGGGAAAAAAGTGAATATATGTGTCTTCAAGCAACCAGACTTGCTGCAGGCATTAGAAAGCTTTGTCTGCAGTACATGTAGCTTCCACAGCTCTTTCTGAGAGGGAGTCCCCACACTGTTCTCAACTCTTTCTCAGAGTGGTGTGATATGTGCTGACATTCTTGAACCTTGTCTACGTCCAGGGCTCCCAACACCTTGTTCTATCGCAATGAAATTGAATGATCAGTTTGTTACAAAATGGCTTTCTATACACACATCCATATTTCCTTTGATAATACAGTGAGATTAGGGGCACCTGGGTGGCTCAGTCAATACAGCATCTGACTTCACTCAGGTCATGAGTTCGAGCCTCACGTCGGGCTCTGTGCTGACAGCTCAGAGCCTGGAGCCTGCTTCGGCTTCTGTGTCTCCCTCTCTCTCTGCCTCTCCCCTGCTCATGCTTTGTCTCTCTCAGAAATAAACATTAAAAAAATAATAGAGTGAGATTATGTTTATTCTTTAATTTAGTGTGAAAGTCCTTACTGCTGCTGTGTCAACTATGGGGCTGGCCTTGTTTACAGTTGACTCCTGTGAGGAAATTCCTGAAGGAGGTGTGTGTGGGTGTGTGTGGGTGTGTGTGAACCAGAGAGAGAGAGAGAAGCAGAGAGACCGTGAGAGAGAGGTGCGAGGGTCGGGGAGAAACAGAGAGGTGATGGTGGTATATCTAGAGATTGTTAGATATGTAGCCAAGTTCTGGTTCCTCCATCCTCCTACCCCTTCTGGGTCAGGAAGGAAGAGTAGATAACGTTTCCTCAGGCTGAATGGCTGTGGAGCTCCTTCTGATAACTTTTCTGCTGTAAAACACTTGAAGTTGTGGCTACTCTAAGACATCATTTCTGTTGCCTACACCAGTAGGAAAGAAAATCCCAGTGTACTTTATGATACAATATTGATCAAGATGGGGGGGTTTTCCTGCAGGTAATGCTCTTTCATTTGACAAGCACAGATAGGCATTCTGCAAAGAGATAAAATGGTTAATATATTTGGAATAATCACTAATGCTTATGAGATAGTTTTAAGTGTGTCTGATCCACGAAGCCATTAAATTTACACCAAACATCTAACAAACTAATTGTAATATTAATGGGGAGAGAAAAAATTGCGTTGCATAACTATTTATTATTTTAATTTTTACAAAGATAACATCGCTAGATACAAAATATTATCTATGTTTAAACATTCCAAGCACGAGGCAAGTGATTGCGTTGTCAGGGAAAAAATGCCTCCCCTCAAGTTAATGGCTGATATAATGATACTCTAAGCCCCCATTAGCTATCCATTCCAATCTCAGATTAATCGGGCACAGCCATGAACCTGGGATTGGTTCCTATCTCCATATGACCAGTTTCACCTCCAGAAGATGACCAGTAATCACTTTATCATAGGTTACAGCAGGAGTCAGGGAGAGGTGGCAATTAGCCAACATCATGTTCACATACGTGCATGTGTACATGTATGTGTGACACATATACAGCCCCCTGTGTATTTGTTGACTTTTCGTGTGTCTGTCATCTCATTATATAGGGTGAAATTTTCAGGGGATTTCACTTTACACTTATTTCTGTCCTCCCAGTGCCCAGTCCAGGACTTGGAATACAGCGGGTGCTTAATACAGAGAAATTATTGACAGGTTATGATGACTCTAGCAACCAAAGGCAAGGCCAGGGGGTATTTATCTGTCTCTTTTGTTCCCTCTATACCTTGACAGAGCCCTTACTTTGGTCTCTTATCTACCCATCCTGCTTTCTCTTCTCTACCTTCCAATCTGTTCATGCTGCTATTAAATTTAGTTTCTACAAACCAGATCTATAACGTATAAGGGCCACAGGATAAAGGCTTAACATGTTAGCCTAGCATTTACGGTTCTACAACAGCGCTTTTCGAACTTTAATGCACATACAAATCATCTGGGGCTTTCAGAATGCAGATTCTGTTCTGGTCAGTCTGGGGGTGAGGCCCAAGAATTTGCATTTTTAACAACATCTCAGGCAGATGCTGCAGGTCCTGGGACCACAATTTGAACGGCAAGTCTCTACAACACTTGGCCTGGCCCAGGTGGTAAATGCCCTTTTAGCTTCATCTCAATTCACTCCTCACCCCGCGCCCTACATTCTAGCAAAACTTTTGTTCTTGGCATTCCTTCGCAATTCTCTGACTTGGGCTTTGACTCACATTATACCTTTTCTGCCTCCTAAACCATTACTCATCCTTCCAGACAGCTCAAATATCACCATCTCTGTGAAGACTTCCAGCTCAGCTGCTGCCTCCTTGGTCAGCTAATCCCTCTGTCTACCAGGTTCTCACAGCACTTTGCTAGGACTAATGTTTAGCACTTATTATAAGTTATCATAACTGTTTGTTTACATGATTGTCTTTCCAGCTAGACCACGAGCTACCCAGGGCAGGGGGCCAGCCAAGCCTTAGCCATCTTACAACCTCATCACCCAGTATAGAGCACAGCACACACAATCGTACCTTAATATTAGTTGAATTGAATGGGCTTTTCATTATCACTCTTTTGCAGAAGACTTTTAATGATGAACATTTTGAGACAAAGACATGTCGTGGCGGAATTGAGGGGATCATAGTCGCTGATGTTAAATGGTAATTAAAATGCTTTAGCAAGGGATCATAGTCATTGTACTAAACCATGACTATATTAGTAATTAATGCTAATAATCAATAATAGTACTAATATTGCTATCATCTATGATAATAATTGACTATAATTGTTATTAACGATAGCTATTTTTTATCTACTGAATGCTACGTACCAGGTACTTGCTAATCACTTAGATATAAAATTTCACTTAAACTTTACAACCTATATTTTATCTTAGGTAAGTACATAGACACAGAGTTTTGAGGATAGATCCAGTGCTGCAACCCCAGGAAATGATAGAGTTGGAATTCGAAACCTGACTCTTGGATTCAGTCCATGCTCTTAGCCATTTTTCCCTTGCTGGAAGAATAGCCGGGTAAGTGTGTCTTCTTTCTAGAGCATTCACCAATTATATGTACTCTAGTTTTAAAAAGTTTTTATTTATTTAAGTCATCTCTGCACCCAGTGTGGGGCTCAAACTCAAAACCCCAAGATCAAGAGTTGCATGCTCTTCTGACTGAGCCAGCCAAGCGCCCCCAGTCACACGTACTATAAAACAAAAATATATGTACTCTAAATGCAGTGGGGTTTCTCTCCAGGGCAGGGATCCTAATCCTTTTCTGTGCTTTGGAGTCCTTTGGCAGTCTGGTAATGTTCGTAGACTGCTCAGAACACTTTTTTAAAGTATGTATGTATGTATGTAAAAAAGGGATTTGTTTACAGGACAGCGGGACTATAATGGAACAAGTCAAATCCCGTGTCATTGTCCAACTCCTCTAACTCTTCCTTCTCATCCTTCTTCTCCTCTGCTGCAGCTGGGATGGAACCAGCAGCAGGAGCTGCAGATCCTGGGGAGGCACGGATAGCCACAGCCCCACCAGCGGTCACACTGGCCAACTTGCCAATACCCTGGGCCATGATGTCTTCAATGCTTTTTCCGGTCAACTCACAGATGACCTTGTCAAGCAGGTCGTCATCCACCTCAATGCCCATGCTGTACAGAATCTTCTTGATGTCCTTGGCACTGGGGGGAGGCATTGCCCTAGAGGACGTCAGCAGGTAAGAGGCAATGTAACACATCTCCTGCGGTGTCAGAGACTGAAGGGTTTTTTTTTGTTTGTTTTTAAGCAGGCTCTAGGCCCAACCTGGGGCTTGACCTCACAACCCTGAGATCAAGAGTCACAGACTCTTCTGACTGAGCCAGCTAGACACTCCAGAACATTTTTAATGCATTAAAAATAACAGAATTGCAAAGGAAACCAATTAGCTGAAATATGGTTTATCAAAATAGTAAAAAAAAAAAAAAAAAAGTTGTGATATAGTAATAGGTGCCTTTCTAAATAAATAAATAAATAAATAAAGTTTTATTTATTTAAGTAATCTCTACATCCAAGGTGGGACTAGAACTCAGACCCCGACATTGAGTGGCATGCTCTATCGACAGAGTCAGCCAGGAGGCCCTGTGCCTTTCTTTTTTAATGCCTTAAAAATAAGATCTAGCAGTGAGACTAATAATGACTTTAATTCTGAAGTTTTTATGGGCCTAGACAATATTTTGAGATATCTGCAACTGAAATATGATGAAAATATCTGTGATCTCTCTCTACTCAAGACAAAGTCACAGGTGTTGCTTAAGATACTGAAGTTTGTTGCCTATGTTCATAATGGAAGAAAATGCTAAATTTCTCTAAGAGGTGAGTGCAATTAAAGGTGTGATTTTTTTCCTTCCATCTAAGTTCATGGCCCCTTCCCCCAGAATTCTATGCACAAACACCTTGTATATGTGCATGTGGGGATTGGTCCTTTGAACTTCAGATTAGGAATCCATGTTCTAGAAAGGACAGATTTTCTGCCTTTTGAAGAGGTTGGAGTGCTCAGAGATAGAAGTCAGCCAGATGGAAAAAATTGTCCCATGCACAGAAATGGCACAAAATCAGTGGCAAGAGGCACATGGTGAAGGAGTATAATTAAAGGGAGAGAGGAGGAGGAAGAGGAGAAACTTAGCAGCATTCGAGCCTTGCAGCAGGTAAGAAGTTCTTCCTTTGTGGAGTGGACCCAGAGATGTTCAGAAGAGGATGGGGAAAGAATACTTGGAAGAATGCAAAAATGTACATGCAAGTTTTAGCAATTGGAAGAAATTCTGTAGCTGTCCCCAACAGAAAGAACCACATTGTGATGTTACCATACTGAGGAGCACGAAGGGATCTGTGCCTGCGACTGTCAAGTGATAGCACAGTGGGCAGCGTCCCCATCTTCCCGAATCGGTGATACATGGCAAGGGTCATAAAACCCACTACCCTCCATCTACTTCAACTGATTCAAATGAGAACAAACAACACAGTGTAAACCTAACCTAGTATATATCTTTATCAATTTTGAAGAGATAGGGAATCCAAAGTTTGGAGGCACAGGTAGAATTTTGACCACTGTAAATTATAAATGTGTCATTCCAATGGTATCAGATGCCACCATTTGGCATTCAAGCACACTAAGATCCAATCCCTTTTTTTCTCTTAGGGTCTATGTATCCTTTTCTCATGCACTTTATATTCTTGGCAATTAGACCTATCAAAATTCTGTGCCCGCTTCCATTTTATTCTTTGCAAATCCTGACACCAATAATGCCTTTTATTCTATCGCAATCCCTGAGTCCTACCCATCCTTTAAGGCTCAACTCAAATTCTGCCTCTTTTATAGCACTGTATCTTTCTTTCTCTTATGGTCAGTAACTCTCTTTGTTGATTCTATGGACAACAAAAGTTGTGGCCTTTGGAGAAAAATTATACTAGAAAAGGTGCCCAGTGATGGAAGGAAAAGCAGAATAGAAAGTTAAAAAACCCCAATTCTTAGGGCCCTTGATAGTTCGATATCAATAGACTACATGAGTAATAAAGTGAACGTGGAGTATTAACCAAGGTTGTAAATATAACTGCACAGTTATCACCCTAATGGTAGTGATAGGAGTACAAATAAAATGTGGCAAGTAAAAATATGTATATTTGGTTAAGAAATTTAAACATTTCCAACAGAAGTGGAGGGGAAGTATAAAAAGATGCATAGTTTACATCAGCTTGGACTGAAATGATCAGAGGTACCTCCTTACAAAGATGACTGTGGTAGTAGCTGAAGGATGGATTGTAGCTCAGATAGATTTAAGGCAGAAAGACCGGTTGGCAGCCATTTACATAGCCCAAACTAGGGACACGTGGCTGGCTCGGTCGGTAGAGCACGAGACTCTTGATCTTGGGCTCATGAGTTTGAGCCCCACATTGGATGTAGAGTTTACTCAAAAGCAAAATTTAAAAAAAATAAGTAAATAGTCCAAGTGAGATATAATAAATACCCACTTAAGACTTCAAGGTTTGGGGCACCTGGGTGGCTCAGTCGGTTGAGTGCCCGACTCTTGATTTTGGCTCAGGTCATGATATCTCAGTTCATGAGTTGGAGCACCGAGTAGGGCTCTGCGTCGACAGCACAGAGCCTGCTTGAGATTCTCCCTCTCTCTCTCTGCCCCTCCCCTACTAGGACTCTCTCTGTCTCTCTCAAAATAAATAAATAAACTTAAAAAAAAAAAGACTTCAAGGTTTCACCTCTAGGTGCCTGGGAGTACAATGACATCCCTAAAAGGTAGAAAGAATTTGGGGGGGCAGTTGCCAGGTAAGAATGGTTTGGGCTCTAAAAACTCCTGGGGTGCAGGAAAAGTGAGAGACTTCCGATCAAGAAATATACATGAAATGCCTCTGTAGACTGAATTAGTAGAAGTAGAGTCTTCCGCTCATAACTGCAGAGCTGCACCCAGGTCTGGGTTCACACTTTATGAAGGACTTTGAAAAACACGGTGACTTGCAAATTCTCTCCGTTGAAGAACATTGGAAGAAATTTGGAATACTTAATAAGTAGGGAAGATATAATCACTGTCTGTAAATATGTGATACACAGAAAAAATAAAGAAGGAATTAATTATATTCTAGAGTGAAAGGTAGTGGGGTGATGGTAGATGGAGTTACAGTGAGAAGAATCGGGGCTTATGCTACGAAATAATTCAGTAACACAGAGAGTGACCAAATAGTGGGAAAGTGTTGACTTGCAGAGGTGTCAGCTCTCCATCTGTGAACTAGTCAAGCAGAAACAGGCTGAGACTTTGGTCATGTGTTTTGTAGAAGGAATTCCTGTAGTTTAAAGAAGGGAGGTTGAATTACCGATGTTTAAGATACCTTGCGACTTTGAAGCCATTGGTTTCTGTTCACCAAAGGAACCTCCTATCCTGGAGGGAGCGAGCCTCACTTTGAGGACATGGTTGTTCTTTATCTACATATATCCACTGTCTAGTGCTGTGTTCAGCACAGAGCACTGACGTTCAGTGAATGATTGTCAAATGCTGAATGAATAAATGGAGGTAATTTCAATTCAACTATGAACTGTGAAACATGAGTCAAGGCAGTTAAGCTGGGACACTCCGGTTTGCAGTTATCTTCAACAGGAAAGTCTCATTCTCCTAAGTTATGTGCTTTCTTTCCCTCTTCTTCCCTGATGCAGACTCACTTATCAGAAATACGAGAAAGTTTGATCATAATGGAATGTAATCATCTTATCTGGAAAGTCAGAACATGCTTTCAGGGTAGCAGAAAATTAAGAGACTTCAAAGTTGCATTTGATTTTTATTTAATTAGTGAGATTTAATTAATTAATTTAATGAAAATTTGAAGGCATAAAAACACCAGTGGCTATTAAAAGTTCTATAGCTAGAAATATACTAAGGTGCCTACGGAAAAAAACAGTATAGAGTCAGCTTTCACAGCTCTGAGGCAGTTGAGCATCATGTGATTGCCCTCACATTCTTGGGAATCATTTGACATCGCAGGTGGTTCTCCCAAAAGATCCAGTTTCTCACCTATCCTTTGATATTACTTGCACACTGATTATAATGCCCATAGTTGTCAGTCTACGTTAATGCAGACTTTCGGTGCAATTGACGTGGGGCTGAAATTTATGGTTCCCAAGGCGGAGAACGGTCCAAACATAGATAGTGCCTGGGATGCAGGGAGATGTCTCTTCTCACTGGGTTACCTTCACAAACATTGTGTGGAAGAGGTACAGATCAGATTCTGGAACATGTCGTCCTATGTGCAGCCATCATCCAGATATGAAATTTAAGGCTACCTTCTCTCCTTAGGTTTATTCTGGAGCCAATGAGAACTTCTATGTGCTTACAGAGAAAAGAGGGGCCTAAGTATTCCTTATGTGGAGAGGAGGCAGGACGTTGCTTTCTAGCACATTTTGGGCGGCAGAGTTATCTGCTGACCCCTGACTGCTAAGCAGCCCTGGACACTTCTTGGTGCATAGCACACACTGAGGTCAGCGTGGTGCATGTTAATGAATGTTGTCTTAGAGATTGCACGGCTGCAAAGAGAATTATTACATCAGACATGGGTAGTTGTGACTGTAATGGGAGTGATTATAAAGGAAGTAAATGAGGGAGCTGCTGCAAAAGTAAAGGTTTCTTATCTGAACAACGTAATAATTGCAACCACACAACTGAGTGCGAAGATAAACAGATTCCGACATTAATGTTAACACTGTCTCACTGGCCTGAATGGAAACACATTCAGTTGTCATTTGATTACTTTTCATTAATAATAAAAGAAAAACCTACGTGCCTAAAATCCTCTACTGTATTTGCATTATCAGTGTTGACATTACGGATGGACCAATCTGCTTATTCATATAATTCACCTTAAATTGCCCTATCAGAAGAGGCTGAAGGAAGGATTTCTGTGAAACGTAGGACTATACATGTGCTTGTGTACGTGTGTGTGTATTTATGTTTGAGGGATGGCATTAATCATATGAGACATGGTTTTAAAAGCTCAAATTGCAATGTGCTGAAGGTTGCATAAACTGAAGAGTATAAATATTCTAGTAGAAACTAAAGCCTATAGCACACCTGTCCTTGGTAGTTTCCACCTGAATACCCAAAACAAGCACACAAGTTGAATGTACTTACGGATCCTCTTCTATCTTTTTTCTTCTCCCACCCCCAACCCCATTCACTTTGAATCAAAGTGTATACAGATGGTTAAAGGGAGAACTTGATCTAGTAAAGGATTTTTTTTTTTTCTCTCCACGAATGTTGTCTTTACACTTTAGGGAGTTTCAGAAAGCAGGAGCTGGAGTACTTCTCATTGGCCGTTGGGGATGGGCAATTCAGTGAACTGATAATGGCAAATTCTAAGAAGAGATTTAATTCATATGGTCAGGGGATTTAAGCACAATGGGCTTCTTTCTCGGACAAAATTCCCGAGATAGTCACTGACATCCAAATTTGACCTCTAATTAATTTTAAGTTCATTGAAAATTTGGCCTGAGGGGATGCCAGAAGGGACCCAAGTGTTCATTCCCGCTCAGCTACAGACCTGAGGAAGCTGTGAAGCCGCTAGCTTTACCCCTGGAGGACGGAGTGCAATGGAGAGTAGAACAGAAGCCCATTTAAGAGTGTTCCAGTAAATGTTTACCTTAGATGCACGTAGTTGTCTCGTTCTGTCTTTATAGGTGTAAGATCAGCATGCTCCAAGTAAGCTTGCAGATCACCCGGAGGGCTTGAGGAGCCACCACGAACATTCCTTTATGAGTAAGGATATTGTAGAAATGACCAGCTTAAACACAGCTCACCGTGATGCATCACATTTAAAAAAAATTTCTTGGCAGAGGTTTTAAGTCAACACTCAAGAACTTAGAAATGATGAAAAAGAAAAAGCTACCCTGATGATCTCCAAAGCAGAGATAACCAGAAAAAACCATGATGGAGATTACTTTCCTGACATTTGCACTGATATTCAAGAGGCCTAAAGGGAGATTAGGACTCTCTATTCGATGGTCACAACCCTAATCTCAAGAGTTGACTCAAGCCCCACTCAGGGCAAACTCTCTGAAAGAGCAGGAGACAGGAAGGCAAAAGTGGAAACACCTGTTGGTAATTTTCCCCAAGCAACAATTTTTGTCTTTCAAAAGACCAAAGCTAAGCTGAATTTTAGTGTCGAGGTTTCCCTTGTTGGAAATAGAGCAGGCCAGTAGCACCTTTAAACACTTCCCTGTTTTTCCAGCAGCCGAGGGAGGTGAAACCTGCAGAGAGCATGGAGAGGGCGGCACTAGGAAGGGCCTGCAGAGGTGCTTCATTAACCCGATTAAGCAGGTGGATGGAGAGGGCCTCGCTGATAATTTACACCTTGCTAATGAAGCGTGTGACTCTTAATCTCCTCCAAACAAGATACACTCATGAAACTCTGGTGTAAGGAAAGGGGAAATTAATTAGGTGAAAAAACTATGAGATTATAGCAGAGGGATCCCTGCAAGGCAACTGTAACCTGGGTGGTTATTCATTTTAGCCTTTCTGAAATTAATGGCTGAGCTGTCAAGTAAACAAGGTGCAGTACCTTTTGGGCTTATAAGAAGTTCAAAAGCAGTGCCTCATTATGTGTCTGATTTTATATTTTGTGGGATGGCTTAGGAAATCACTGTGATGGAAATGGTGGCTCTGGTTTCTAGTGAGTAATTTTAATATATTTGACTGTAGCACAGCCATTTATGTAGTAAGAGTGTATAAAGAAGATTCACCTGTATATTGCCTATAATTTCAAAATATTAACTTGCAAAGTAATTCTTGTATGTAATGCAAGATGTGAAGGTTTTGTATCCTGAAGAGAAACATTTTATTTCATGTTTATTTTATTTTATTACTTTTTTTATTCTCCAGCTTTATTGAAATACAATTTACACGCAACATTGTGTAAGTTTAAGGTGCACAACAGTGTTGATATTACACTCGTATATTGTAAAATGTATCATGTCACAGAACTGCCATTTCTTTTTTTGTGGTGAGGACATTTAAGACCTATTCTCTTAGCTTGTTTCGTAAAACATTTAAAGGATTAAACTTATTACATGAATGGTATTATTAAGTTAGTAAAACAAACATAATGACGGTAGCTAATATTTATCAAGTATTGGGATGTATCAAATACTAGCTAAGCACTTTAAATTCACTAACTCATTAGCCCCCCTGTAGCAACTCTATGAGGTAATCATTTGTTTATAGATGAGTAAACTAAGGCCGAAGAAATTATGTGATTGTTTACATCATACCAAGTGTTTTCTTGCTTGCTTGTAAATAAAATACACCAGACCTTAAAGCCGGAAATTAATTTAAATGGTGTTTACTTCAGCGGAGTTGTCACATTTTTGGTCAAGTATGGAAATGACCTAGATTTCTATATCAATCAGAGTTATTGAATACAATTAGAATACAGAGTTCAAAGAATACAGTATTTGTGGTGAGCTAGATCTGGATTCAAGTTTACTGGCATTTGCTGTGGTCTTTGGCAAGCTCCTTAACTTCTTCAAGTCTCAGTTCCTTCGTGTCCAGAATGGGGGTAATGATTCCTGCCTCATGAGAAGGAAATGAGTCTTACCTAAGATATTCCGCATGATACATCGTGTACACACTCAGGGTTCACACATGTTGCTCTTTACACATTTCACTTTTGGGGGGGTCTACACCAGGCTTCACGACAGATTCATTGGACTAACTCAAACCTGTAGTTACTCAAAGACCTGCAAACCATTTTAACAACAGATTCTATGCTCTGCCATATCTAAACCAAACTCCTGTTCCGAGGCTTCACGGACTCTCCTCTGCCTAGCTCCCATCCTGTGTTCTAGGCTGGGTAGTGTTTTCACCGTGCCTGTCCCTGCTTCCACCTGAACACTCATTACATTCTCCCGCTTTGGAATGCCTTCCTTTTTTCTTTCTGCCAGTCCAGATTCTATTCACCCCATAAGACACAGCTCGGTTCCTAAATTCATCCACCCACCTACCTGTCTAGTCTAAGAACATCACTCTACCAGGTGTCGAGCACTGGGCAAGGTCTCGAGGATCCAAATGAGGCAAAGTCCCGAGCCTTGAGGGACAACAGACGTGGAACCAACATTTCCATGACAGGGAAGAGCACAAAGTCCTTGGTACAGTGACAGTGAGCAGAGCATGTTCAGTGCTACCTGGTGTTAGGGTGACATGAGAGGAGTTGTCTCTCAATGTGGACGAGTTAAGGAAGGTGATTTCAGGCAGAAGGATCTCAAAGACACGAAGCTGGGAAATGTCAGCACGTTTAGGGGAATGTCAAGTGCTTTAGTACTGCCGAGTTGGGGGCTGTGTGTGCAGAGCTAAGGTTTCTGGGCTCTTTTCTCTGAGCAGTGGAAATGCCATAGATCCTGGGAGTTTACCTTCTAAATGTAAATGGTGGATTATAGGAGAGCAAGACTAGAGACAGGGAAATGAATTGCAAGTCAATTGCTAACGTTAGGCTGAGAAGTGATAAGCATGCCTCCAGGGCTGTGGCTGTGGGGGTGGCAGGAGGGCAGAAAATAGGAAGTGATCACTGAAACAGGGTGATATATATAGTACATGCTAAATAAACGTTAAATACGTGAGTGGCATATATGCTTTTGTGGTTGTTTTTCTTCTCTGGTTGCAATTTCTTTACTTAGCCCTCTAAAGATATTAATTCTATAATTGGAAGTCTTTTTTTTTTTTTTTTAACCCCCTGTTCCCTGCCTCATGTCTGTTTCCTCTGAGTTCTGTATTTCCTTTGTTTGGTCTCCATCTTTAATGGCACGGGCTTCCTTCAAAAGTGGAATGGTCCGGCGTGTCCATTCCTATTTAAACTGGAGGTACTCGAAGCCAGTTGGAAGCTCTGTGTGCATGGGCAGTTTTGTTGACTACTGGGGTTCACTGTCAGATGATTGGGCGTGACCTGGCTTTTATATTTAGGGACTCTAAGTTTTCAGATTTTCATCAGAGAAGAATTCAGTTTCACCAGAGAAGAATTTCTTGCCTCTAGGTATGAACAAGGCTGATGTTCAGCTGGGACACACTAGTGCAGACACACTTGTTGTTAAAATAATGAAACTCTTATTACTGGGGTATAGAGCCACTGTCCTGAGCTCTCAGACTGCCCTTTACTTTACCACCCTGACCCTTCTGAAACCCCACTTCCCACAACTAGCAACTATAGGGTTAACGCCTACAAGATCTAACCTCAGTGCTAAAGCCAGCGTTCATTCCAGTTGGTTGGTGTCTGTGCTATACTGGCTGTATTTGACATATGAAGAATAAGGCATAAACGTCTTATAATGCATTTACTTGCATAAGCATTTACTTGCATTCTGGGAGAGCAGGAGAGGGAGGCTGGGTGGTCCTGATTCAGCATGCAAACTGTCAATCATCTTCTCTATCTTTCAGTGGAACGTTTCCCCCTTGTCCTCCTCTTTGTCTTATGAGCCCATGTCCATGGCCAGAGCCCCCCGTGGTCCTTTTTCTTCAGAGAGGCACTATCCTAACTTCTGCTGGTCTGAGGGAGAACTGGTCACTCAGCTCCTGTATGAGCAACCACATATAGGATGGCATTCTTCGTGTAAAATCCCCACCCCAATCTACTCTTCAATTATATCTGGTGCTTCTAAATCCTGACCCCTTCTTGGATTCTACGGCAAGTATCTACTTGCTTTTGTTTTGTTTTGACCTTTCCCTTCTGCAGGTGCTGATGACTGTACTTTCTCTGCTTTGCTGAGTCAATTACTGCCTGGCCATCTGCTTTCCATCTTCCAAACTTTGTGGACACCTTGGCACTAGCTTCTCATGGATATTGATGAATCCTGGGCTCTCTTTCAGTCACTTTGAGCCTCTTGAAAGAAAAATGTTATATTAATTAGTCAAGACCTAATAGTTTCGTGGAAAAGAAACTAAGCAAAAGTGGGAAGAATATTTCAGGACCCAGGGATTTTCTTTTGGATTCAAGGGCATGCATGCCAAAGGCGTTTTTGAATCTGAAGTGCAAAGTCTCTAGGTTTTCTTCTCCTCTCCTCTCCTCTCCTCTCCTCTCCTCTCCTCTCCTCTCCTCTGGCTTTTTTTACTCAATTCCTTCTAGCTTGCTTTCTCTCTGACCACCTCTATCTTTGTGGTCCATGTGGTAGAATATGGCCTACCTGCTGTGATTCCAAGTACTAGTGGAATTTGCTGCCACTCTGACCTAGTTCCAGAATCTGAAGAAGGAGGTAACTGGCCCAGCTTGAGATAGGTGACTCCCCCATCCCCAATCCAATCAATGAAGGTCCAGGTGGGTCACGGAGTGCAAGCCATTAACCATGTTGGCAGGCAAAGTGGGCAAACGGTTTCCAGAACTGAGGGAGCCACCGCAAGCTAGTCAGACACACCAAAGGGTGTCAGCTACAACAGAGGGGAAAGTCAGTTCTTTTTCTTTTTTTTTTTAGGCTTGTTTATTTTGAGAGAGAGTGAGCACAAGTGGGGGAGGGACGGAGGGGGAGAGAGAGAATCCCAAGCAGGCTGCGCGCCATCAGTGCTAATGCGGGGTGGGGTGGGGGGGGCTCGAACCCATGAACCATGATGAGATCATGACCCAAGCGGAAGTCGGATGCTTAACCAACTGAGCCACCCAGGCGCCTCAGGAAGTCAATACTTTACTCCCCTCATTTCCCTTACACTGCCTTCCTCTAACTTTGGCGTGGGGGAGAGGTAGGGTCAGACAGGAGATGTTTACAGCTGCTTGGGAAAGTTGCTGCAGCTGCAGTGGGGCACCAGACCTGGAACCCAGACAGCTAGCTGCGGCAGGGGCCACGCTCGGTGAGGCCTTTTGCCGCTCGGCTGTGGGACTGTCTCCTGAGGGGAGCAGCCTATGTTCCTGGTGTCTCTGCCCTGGAGGGCTCTGATCTGTTGGCCAGGGGGCCCGGGGCAGCTGCTCTTCATGTCCTGGGGCCAAGACCTCACATCAGTTGCCTTTTTACTTCCCCTATTTTAAAAGCAAAGTATTGGCCAAGATCTGCTTGGGGAGTTTTTCAAATAAATACAGCAACACACCCCCCACGGACTGTATATCAAGTTCCTCTGAATATTACATGGCGAGTAAAAACTTTATGAGTTAGAGCCCCATTTCCCAAGTGACAGAATTCATTTTTCTAATGAAATGTTTATTGAATAGGGCAAGAGAAAGCAAGCACATGTGCTACTTATGCTAATCAGCATTTGATAAGTAGAATGCAATTTTCCCTTTAATCAACCTAGTGCCCATCATGTTCAATTAGTAATGCACTGGTGACAGTCCACGCAGGGCTGGAAGGAGAGGAGCCACAAATGCTGTTCAGGGATCTACAACTGCTGGTTCTACACCACCCAACGCCACGCAAATGACTTCAGAGTTAAAAGGGGCAGAACTCACAGCCCTGCAGTTCATTTCCAGTCCCTCCTACAGATAGAGGGGTCATATCGCATGTATTATGAAATTCCTTTGGAAACGAAGTCCTTTTGAGATGAAGTTATGTGAAGTTATTATGAAGTTATGCTTTTCTACTGAGCAGCTTTATAATAGCTTTGAATCACTGAAATAAAAAGTACATTTCGAATGACGCTCCATTTAAACATTGGGCGGATGCTAACAGCAAAATTGGAAATAAGGGAAACAGAGACGGATGCCCTTATTTTTTATTCTAACGTTTCAAGACTTTAGAATGGTCTCTGGTGCAAATCTGCACAATCTCCTAGAGTGGGTGCTCTCCCCGTGTGCAGGGAATGGCACTTAGTCACTTCTCCAAATGGTGGTGTCACTATCCTACTGGTTTTCTCTGAAATGAGCCCGGAATAAACGCAAGTGTTTATTTCAGCTGTTAATAAATAAAAACAATAAATAATAAATAAAACTTACTGCACATTGTTTTAGAGATGCCACATTCCCCTGTACCCGTTTCACAAGACAGACTCTGTAAAGAACTCCTTGACATTTGCGATCACTCCCTCAGTGATGCTGAATTTATGAGATAGTGTCTAGATAAAGTTTAGAGTGACCATTTTATTTAATGTTTAAACGTGTCTTTCCTTGTTGTTGGTCTTAGCATCTTAAAAAATAATGTTCATTAAGCTGTTCCACAGGTGGTTTTTTTTTTTTTTAACCTGAGGTGCAGAGAGTTGGATTAATCATACTCTCCAGTTGTCACACAGTCATCAACCCCACCTGTATCCCCGTATGTCCTCACCCTCCATAGGCACTGTCTCTAATGCAGATCATGTTTTTCCTTCGATATGCATGGATTCTTGGAAGATATACACTGTGAATTTTTTCTAAAAGATGTATGATTTAAAAATTTTTTAAATATTTATTTACTTTTGAGAGAGAGAAAGAGAGAGAGAGAGAATGGGGGAGGGGCAGAGAGAGAGGGAGACACAGAATCCGAAGCAGGCTCCAGGCTCTGAGCTGTCAGCACAGAGCCTGAACCCAGGAACGGTGAGATCATGACCTGAGTCGAAGGCAGGCACTCAACTGACTGAGCTACCCAGGTGCCCCAAAGGATGTATGACTGTAATATAAATAAGTGGTGTTGTGCTATGGATCCCAATCCAGTTCTCATTTTTCCCTCCGTGCAGTTTTCAAGTTCTGCTTGAAATGAACATTGTTAGATGTTTACGTTCTTCATGGCTTTTGACTGCCACATACTGTTAATGTTACAGGCATCTACTTTGAAATCTCCATTGTAATGAAAATGTGCCATGAATGGCCTTGTACAGGATCATTTCTCTCAGGTATATACTGTAAATAGTGTCAGATCATATTGTAGCTTAACTGTACTTAGGTCTATACTCCCACCAGCAATGTATGAGGATTCCTGATTCCCCAAATAGTCCAACACTTGACATTATCTAACTTTTCAGTTTTGGACCAATCTGATGAACATAAAGTTATTTTAGTGTTGCTTTAAAGTACACAGCTCTGGTTATTAGCACTGTTGTCTATTTTTTGGTGTATCTATTAGCTCTTTCTATTTCCTTCACTGTGAATGGAATATTTATATCTTTGGACCATTTTCCTATTTGAGTTCATGGTTTTTTCTTTCTGACATACAGGAGTACTTTGTGTCATCTAGAAATTAATATCTCATTGGTTTTACTTAGGACAAATATCTTTTTTTAATATATCTCCAATTCATTAACTTTGTGGTGTCATTTGTTGAATAAAAATTACTACCTCTATTATTTTTTGTCAAGTCCATCAGTTTTTCCTCTTAAAAAAAAAAAAATCCTTCCTCACCCTAAGCTCACAAAGATATTCTTCAACAGTTTTCCTGTATTAGTTTTGTAGTTTTATCTTTCACATTGATATCTCTAATTCTTTCTTGAAGTTCATCCTTTTAGGTTAGAGAGCAAGTTTTACTCTTCTTGATATAGTTAATCAGTTTTCCAACTCTGAATCAGTCTAAATGACCATGTTTTCTTACAAGTCAAAACCACGGTGAGATACCAACTCACACCTGTCAGAATGGCTAAAATTAACAACTCAGGAAGCAACAGAGGCTGGCAAGGATGTGGAGAAAGGGCAACACTTTTGCACTGCTGGTGGGAATGCAAACTGGTGCAGCCACTCTGGAAAACAGTATGGAGGTTCCTCAAAAAATTAAAAATAGAACTACCCTACCACCAGCAATTGCACTACTAGGTGTTTATCCAAGGGATACAGGTGTTCTGTTTCGAAGGGACACATGCACCCCAATGTTTATACCAGCACTATCGACAATAGTCAAAGTAGGGAAAGAGCCCAAATGTCCATCGACTGATGAATAGATAAAGATGTGGTATATATACACAAAGGAGTATTACTTGGCAACCAAAAAGAATGAAATCTTGTCGTTTGCAACAATATGAATGGAACTAGAGTGTATTATGCTAAGTGAAGCCAGAGAAAGACAAACCTAGTATGATTTCACTCATCTGTGAAATGAAACAAAACAAAAGAACGTAAGGGAAAGGAAGCAAATATAAGATCAAAACAGAAAGGGAGACAAACCATAAGAGACTCTTAAATACAGAGAACAATCTGAGGGTTGCTGGTGGGGTGTTGGGTTGGGGGGAATGGTCTAAATGGGTGATGGACATTAAGGAGGGCACTTGTTGGGATGAGGGCACTTGTTGGGATGTTATATGTAAGTGATGAATCACTAAATTCTACCCCTGAAGTCATTATTACACTATATGTTAACTAACTTGGGTTTAAATTAAAATAAGAATAATTAATTAGTTAATTAATGACCATCTTTTCTTCACTGAGTTTTGGTGACATTTTTCTTATATACAAAGTTCTTGTTGCTAAGAGAAATACCATATATTTATCCATACTTGCATTCCACAAATATTCATTCTGTTCTGGATCATGGGTCTATTTCAGTACCTGAACAACTTTTTTTTTAAAAAAAAAACAACAATTATTACCACCAAGGCTTTATTGCATTCCTGAATCTAGTAGAGTGAATCATGCTCTTCCCTCTTTGTTTTTCTTTTTCAAAAGTATCTTAGCTGTTTATGGCTCTTTATTCTCCGTATTCAAGTTACAGTAACTTTTCCATTTTTTTTTTAAGTCCTCTTGGAATTCTAATTGGAATTTCAAGAAATAGACTATGTTATCAGCTCCTCACTACAACTGGGCTTCTAGGCTGTTCTGATGTTACCTGCTGCCTCCAGCGAGTGCTGGGCTGGCATTGATAGTTCTTTGCCCTGAGGAGAGATTGTGTGTGTGGGGGGCCTCCTGGAGCACTTAGGCGGAGAAAAAGTGCACAACAGGAACGGGAACCCTCCCCATCCTGTCCTGTGTCTGGGACACCTGCCCCTGCCCCTGCCCTGTGACAGATCCTCTGTCCCCCTCTCTATGCCCTGTGTTGAGCAGGTCTTTAAGCTCTGGATTCATCGGTACCCCTCTCACTTCAGAGGATTTAAGGTTTTGTTTTTGTTTTTGTTTTTGTTTTTTAATGTTTTATTTATTTTTGAGAGAAAGAGAGAACGAACAGGGGAAGGGCAGAGAGGGGGGGACAGAGGATCTGCAGTGGGCTCTGTGCTGACAGCAGCTAGCCCAATGCAGAGCTCAAACTCAAGAACCGAACGGTGAGATCATGACCTGAGCCGAAGTCGGATGCTCAACTGACCCCACCCAGGCGCCCCCGGGATTTAAGGTTTAATGCTGGAAGCTAACACCCTGAGTTGTTCACCATCTTGTCAGGAACCAGGTATATTTTACTACAGTGTTTTGAATACATTTTCTTCTGCCCTCAAAAACAAACACACACCACAACGCCAACTCCTTAACATTTTTTAAAAAATCTTTTTAATGTTTTATTTTTGAGAGAGAGAGAAAGACAGAGCACGAGCAGGGGAGGGGCAGAGAGAGGGAGACACAGAATCTGAAGCAGGCTCCAGGCTCTGAGCTGTCAGCGCAGAGCCCCACACGGGGCTCCAACTCATGAACCTCGAGACCATGACCTGAGCCGATGTCGGCACTTAACTGACTGAGCCACTCAGGTGCACCTAGATTTTATTTTATTGTTATTATTTTTTTAAATATAATTTATTGTCACGTTGGTTTCCATAAAATACCTAGTGCTCCTCCCAGCAAGTGCCCTCCTCAGTGCCCATCACCCACTTTCCCCTCTCCCCCAACCCCCTAGATTTTATTTCTTTTAAGTCTATTTATTTATTTTGAGAGAAAAAGGGAGAGAGAGAGAATGCGCGAGAGCGTGAGTGGTGGAGGAGCAGAGAGAGGGAGAGAGAGAATCCTAGAAGCAGGCTCCCCACTGTCAGCGCAGAGCCTAATGCGGGGCTCGAACCCACAAACCATAAGATCATGACCTGAGCCGAAACCAGGAGTCAGAGGCTTACTCTACTGAGCCACCCAGGAGCCCCCCACTCCTTATAGATTTTAAAGTAACTTCCTGTACAGTAACTCTGTGCAATAGGTAAGGCAGGTATTAATCATCTGGGGTTTCAGAAAAGCTCTGTGGCTTCCCTGAAAGTACAATTCGAGGAGGACACAAAGATGGAACTAGAATTTCAAACTTCTACCTCCCGTTGTAAAAGAATCTACACTGCGGTAGAAGACACAGGAGTCTGCCGTGGAGGTTCTAATCTCCTCGCTGCCATTATGTCTCCCGTGTCCCTGGGAATCGCACGGGGCCCTGAGACTGTTTCCTCGTGTCTGGGATGGGCTAGGTGATCCCTAAGGCCCTTTCCAAAATTATGAGATCCCAAATACGCAGGGGAGGATCCAAGGCTGCTTTATGAGAATTTCAGCCTTCTGGTTGTTCTTGTTCTTTTTCTGCTGAAAGTGCTAATGAAAAGTGAAGTGGCCAAGAAGCCAACAGCCCGCAGGGTTGCTGTGGAGCTATGTAATTAACAGGCTGCAAATACAGCTTCTGGATAAACCGAGTGGGTTTTGTTGGGATAGTGGCTCTTTAGCAACTGAAGGGGAATGGTGTTCCTGACGTTCGAGTTTCTGTTCCTGAAAATTAAGCACTACTCTTGAGGGGGAAAGGTGCTAAGACTCACTGAGGAACTTCAGAAAACAAAGCCCAGAGACTGATGGGTGGTTACGGGAGCCGGGTGCTGAAAAGTGGATGGCAGGGAGAGGTCCCTACTTGGTGGACAAAGGAAAGGACACTGCCATTATACAAAAGCAGTATTTGCCTCAGGAAAACAACAACTACACTTTTATTTATTTATTTTTTTAATGGGGAGGGGTTGAGTGAAAGGCAAAAGAATATAGAGTAAGAAGCCAATTCATTTAAAATCCTGAATCTATCTCCATTACTAAGATAGAGTCAACAATGGGAGATAAGATCCCAGACTACAGAAAGAACCAGAAGCACTTCATTCTTCGGTGAGAATTCAATGCGTCGGAGGCTATTTATGAATTGAGAAATGGCAAAATATAATGCCGAATGTTGTCTTGTCTATCAATAATGTCCATATTTAATTAGGCTGAAAAAACAAAGATGTTTTCTTTAGACATGTTTGGGTCAAGTGTGATAGTCAACACATCCCTATTTATGATGCTCCCTTGCATTGCCTTTCATGGAGTCCACTTTCCAATGGCCTAAAACTATTTCTGTTGTGATTGTGTATCTACAATTAGTTCAAGTCTTTTGTCCACATTTGAAAAAGGTTTTAATCTCATAACAAGTCTGGCTGACATTTTGGGTTTGGCTGTCTGTTTTTTAGGACTTAGTTGTCTTTAATAGGGTAGTATCTCAGTGCTGGTATTTAACTTAAAATCTCTTGGACATTTTTTTTTTTCAAGTGAGCTCTAGGTCCAACATGAGGCTTGAACTCCCCACCACATGCTCTACCGATTGAGCTAGCCAGGCCCCCCATCTTGGATGGTGTTACAAGAAGACACTGAGGGACAAATTCTGAGCTATGATGGAATCAAAGTTTTAGCCATAAAAAAGCTAAAATTCTGTTGAATTTATCAATTATAAACATTATAAAATTATATAAATTATAAAATTATCATTACAAAATTATAACATTTATAATTATTAAAAGAGTTTATTCATCTGTATGAATACATAATTATATAAAAGATCAATTATAAAAAGAGTTTCTTCATCTGTATGTTAGTAAAGCTCCTAACTCAGAGACTAACTGGCTATACACAGGAGAACATTACGGCGATAGGTCTGTATTTCTTGGATGGTTAAGCCTTTAAACTGTGTTGTAAATTATAAAACAGGAGTTGGATGTCTGAACAGTTCAGACTGTACACCCTAGGTTTCTATACTCTATATTATTTGTGAGTACTTTGGGGAATGTTAAATCCCTAAGAGTTTCCAAAGTGAGATCCTATATTCTTATTTGTTCACAATGCAATTGGAAAAACTCCACAAGAGCAACGGACTTACTAAGAAAAAAGATTCTGGGTTTCTGTAATTATGCAAGACCACCCTGTAGTTGAATCCCTGCCTGCCTCTGTCACCTCCTCCAGCACCAGGCACTCCTCACTTCCAGTCACCAGCCTTCTTTTGCTTCCTAAAAAAATAAGCTCTCACCCACCTCAGGACCTTTGCACATGCTGTGCTCTTTGCCTAGAGTGAGCAGACTTCCACTTTCCCCAGGTAATTCCTACTCCTCCTTAAGATTTCAGCCAAAATGTCATTTCCTCAAGGAAGCTTCCCGCAGTCCCCGGAATGACCTGGCCTCTTTTCTCTAATGCACATCCTCCCACCTAAGGCAGAACCCCCCTGTTTTTGCACACCATTGTATCCTCTGGCCCAGTACAGTGCCTGACACATTGTAGGTGTTTAAATTCTCCAGTGAATATACAACAAGTTACCCAAGACACAATCAGGATGATCCAGTAAAACATCTTAGATTTTGAAAAACAGGACTGGGAAGTATTGCAAGGAATCAACCTGACCCCTTTCCTCAGTCTTTAGAAACAGGTGATGACCAGGTAGAAGAATACATTGCTAAAACAGCACAGAGGTTTGAGCATCTTGCTGTGTGAGCAGGTCTGCAGGAATGATTGTGATTAGGAACTCCACTTTATGTTATAAATTGCGGGAAGCATAGGTAGATATGTGGTCAGTGAAGCTGTGGCTGCTTCATTCATCTGTGGGTAGAGATTGTGATTCTTTTCGTCCATGGTGAGGCAGCATGTCCTGAATGAGCACCGCCTGTGTTCCTTCAGGTTCTGGCTGGTTAAGCTGGGAAGCTGCTGGCCGATGGAGCCATAGTTGCTGTCCATTATTGTTGTTTTTCTTGTTTCGTGTATTTGTTTGTGTAGCAGTTGTTCACTGTAGAGGCAGAAGAGTGTAGCTATTTCAATCGTTCTACCGAGAGGAAGAAGTAGGAAGCACTTAGGAATGGCATTTCTTGGGTCTAGGGTGTTTTACTAAGGTGCTCTAAGAATGGAGGCCATCTTATCCTTAATATTTCAAACGGGTGTCATTAAAGATGTGTGTGTCCGTCTGGTTATTCTCTAACCTTGAAAGCCCTATTTTCTCCTCCTGCCAACTCCTCCATGCAGCTTATCATGAAGAGAGGATTGCTATTGCTGTCTAGTGCCCATAATTAATCCCGGAGACAGTGAGGATTTAGGACCACTGATTGTGGCTGACTTCAAATTAAAAAGTCACCGTTAGCGTGTGAAACAGACACCATATGTTGTAAACGAACCCTTTGAATGATGTAGAATGTCAAGATTAATTTGTACGTGAACACAGGTTGCACTTAGGGTAGGTGTTTTTACCTTTACCCCTTCACACTTTATAAAGACATTGCAGACACACGAACGTGGAAAAACGCAGTGTTTTCCCTTTGGTCGGTACCCAGAGAATGTGTACGATTTTAAACACGAATGTAGTGCAAACCTCAAATTACTAGTTACGAAGGTTGTCTTTCTCTTTACCATCACTGTGGTGAGGACAAACACAGGCAGACACTGGTCCGATTGGTTAGTGTAATCCAATTGCCGAGTTGAGCTTCTTTTCTTGTTCCTGCCATGACTAATTTGTGGTTTTGCAAAGTGTTTCTGAATGTCAGACACGTCAATTATGAGAGGTGGGTGAGATGCGTAAGGAGAACCATAAGGCGGGGAGAGGAGGTTAAAAAATGTTTACAAAGAACTAAAATAGTGATCGGAGGCAGAGGTCTTCCTGGGTGTTTGCAAGAGCAATTCTCTTCTTTAAGAAGGCGGTTGGATTATTTCCCAATTAAAGAACAAACTATCTGTCCACTGCCAGTCGGAACTGCGGGCTGTGCGGTTAGCGGCCCCATTTCTTTTTCCTAATTGGTCCTCCCCTTTCCTTCAGCTGGGCTCGGAGATAAACACAACAATGGCGCCTTCACTCTGTAGACATGGGCACTTTGAGGGAAGGCCGGGTTAGGTGTTCACAAACAGATTCTCTAAAGGTGTTTATTTTCCACGGCTCTGGTGATTTTTTTTTTCCCCCTACTGAAACTCTATTATGGACCCTTTTGTTGTCTTGGCTGAAGCCTGTTGTTTCTGCAAAAACAACAATAGGCCTGAAGATTAGGGTCGCATTTTATGGGCCTAGCAGCCCAGCAGGGCATCGTATTTGTATCAATCCTATAAATTCCTGGCATCAGGCCTCCGTACTCCTAGTAATTAATCTTTTTCATAAACGCTGTCATGTTTCGAGCCGTTTTATTAAGTTTCTGGGTTCTGAATGTTCTATACGCCACTCCTTTGCCTCATCGGTGTCAGAAGCGAAATTAGAAAAACAGCAACAGCAAGGCAACCAGGCAGATGGCTGTTCCCTGTTACGGCTTTCTTTCCTTGCTAAGGAGTGTCCGGCAATGGAGATGCCAGGGTCTCCCTTTCTGTCGTTAAGAACACTGGCCCTCATCTCCAAGCCGTGAGTTGTTTTGGTTCACTGGAGCTCCCAGTTGGCGTGGATGCTCGGCAGGTGTGAGAAGCTTAAGAATCGGGAAGGAAGGCTTGCACTTCTTTTTTAGTCTCTCCCTTGCCAAAATGCCGGAGCTGGCAGAGGAGCCGAACTCACTGTCGTTGGACTGGCCTTTCTAGAGCAGGCGATATTGCGGAATCCTGTCCCTTCGGCCTCTTTTGGGATTGCAATTGCGCTGGCGTGTGGTGGAGGGAGCAGCTTTTTTCTTTGGCCCACTGACCTAATTGCAATAGGGGAGGTAAAATATTTTCATTACCCTCTCCCCCAGAATATAGAAATCTTCAAAGGGAACCCGGGAGGGAGGTTAGCCTCTTAACCCTAATTTCCCTACCACTACCTCAGCTTGGCTGTGCATCACAAAATTAGTCTTTAGTCGCCGAACCTAGTGGCACCACGATTGTTGTCGGTCTCGCTTTTAAAAATCATTTCATATTGTAAACCCAGCGATTATTTCATGCTGTTTAAACTATATTTGCAGTCTTTGATCATGCATAAGTAGACTCAAGTTAACTGCTGATAGAATGATGATATTGTTCTCCGGGTTTCTTTTCCTTTTTCTTCTCTGTCTTTAAGGACCCTGTGCCTAGGAGCTGGCATCCAGAAACTTCCATTACTCCATTACAACGTGCCTTTGTTTTTTAATTGATTCGGGATTACCTATTTGCATGACAAGCAACATAATTCAGTCAGAAAAATCTGTTGTGTGTATGCTATGCATAATATATATTTACCGCATTTTATAAATTACTGATTATTTACAAATTTGAAAGGCACCGGATTGGCATAGAATGCCGAAGAGAAGGAGAGAGTAGTAGTCATGGCTGATTATTGTTATTGTACCACAGACTGGTTTCTCCTCTCCTTCCTCCCCCTCCATTTTTCTTCAGGAGTTTTCTATGGGCCACCCCTTTTCTGCACCTCGCTCCCCAGCGGGAAGATACCGTACCTCCGCGAGTGGGGGCTGAAAATGGGGCAAAATAGGTTTTGAATAGCAGCGTCAAATAAATTCAAGTGCCTTTCTAAATATATTTCAAGATTAAGTAATTAAGGATTGTAAAGCACTTGGAAGAAATAAAGTACCATGTAAGTGCTAAGTAATAAAGAGTAATCATAACAGTAATAAAAGGGTGAACGGCTAAATCTTTCTTCCTTCTTTTCCTTGAAGGATTTTCATCATTTCAGATTTGGCTCCTGAGTACAACTCTTTTATTTCTAATGAAGAACTGGGGCTGGAAATAATAATAGTAACGAGGAGTTTTTTTTTTAAGGTTTGTTTAGTGACTTAGGGAGATTGCTCTCTACCCTGCCTTCTGCCCTCCCCACCCCCACAAAGCTGCTCACCCAGCAAAGATTTAAGCTTCATTCTCATGGGTGGGCTGCAGAGAAGCTCGGACACAGAACTCCCTCCAGAGGACACCCTTGTGTCAAATATGGCCACTCCATCAACCTAATGATGAAGTTTTATGATTTGTTATTTGTATGATTTGTGTCACTTTTCAATAAACACAAGGCCACCTGCAGTGACTGCTACTCTTTCCCATCATACGTAGTGTGGTTCATTCCCTTGGAGAACTTTTATGACCATCTCACTGCCCTTGACCCCTGGATGCTCTGTCTGCGTGAACCTGTTTGTCAAAAATGTACATGTGTGTATTTTTTTAATCGGACTTACATATTAGTTTCTATCAGTGTTTATTTTCCACTTCCTCCAAGCTTTGGCAAAAGGCATCTTGTGAGCGCAGCCTTATCACGGTCTGTCTGGAGATCTCAAAGGGCTCACACAGGTTGGGACTAGGATCCCTCTGGCTTTTTGTGCTCACAGCTACTCAGACCGCATGCAAAATTTGGATGGACCAGGAATCTAACTCGAATACATGGTTCTGGAGCTGGCAGATTTTCAGCCCCTTGTTTGGATATACCAAATAAGGCTTAGCAGTATAGGTTCAAAATTGTCATTTGCTTTTCGCTTTCAAGCAAATATCCCTGCTGCTTTACATTAAATGTGGAATGCCGCAGGATTCATGTTTTCCATGCCTTTTCTGTAGGATACCACCACGCAGCATGTAAGACCAGTACAGAAACTTGTTGGATGGCCCTTCTGGGAATGGGACAGAGAACTGGGATTCAGTAGGAAGTTTGGCTAAAGGGCAGTAACAACTAAACAATAAAGCAGTTGCTTATCAAAGCTTTTCTTTTCTTTCTTTTTTTTTAAGAATAGCTCCAGGAAATCTCCTTAGTTGAGGCATGTGATATTTTGTGTGTATACTCAGTAGAAATTGACCTCAAGAGAAGCTTCCTATCATATAGGAGTCAGAGAAGAAATGTTTAAAGATTCTTCACTTGGAAAATAGGAGGTGATTTTATTACTACATCAGGAGAATTTGACATGTTCCAATAAATCTTATATCCAAAACACTATCAGCATTGATAGCTAAGATTTCATTCTTATGAAAGTATAGTTCTTTCAAGTGTGTTTTTTTTTAAGTTGATTTATTTATTTTAGTGATCTCTGCACCCCATATGGGGCTCAAACTCATGACCCCAAGATCAAGAGTCACATACTCTTCCAACTGAGCCAGCCGGCACTCCCGATCCTTACAAGTTTTTAGAAATGGCCCCAAAGCATCCAGAAATCAGGCTTCAGTACCCACCTTAAACACCTTTTGGCCTTTTCTTTATTGGTAAACCTATTCACATGGATTCTGAGGTTGCTTCATGTTTAGTTTAGTAACATGGGAGACACAGGTGACAGGTGACCTAGAGTAAAGGATCGACCTAGAGTAAAGGATCCGTCCCAAAAGAGGGACAGGAGTTTAAGTTCGGTGAAGAAATTTTGAGTCTACAATAAAATGTAAAAGGCAAAGTAAGAAGTTCTTTGTTTGAATCTTAATTTTACTGATGATCTTTTTGCATGTGACTTCGATCAAATGGCTTGTCCCTTTCAGGGCTTTGTTGCATTAATGAGTCCTAGTGTTCACAGAGCTGCTGGGGGGATTCATAATAATTACTTATAAAAAATTAATTTTGATATAACGTTCTAATAATTTAACATAGTCTTTTAAAAACACGTTAACTAAAAAAAGCTTTCATGAGTTATTTTGTGTGTTAAAATATGGAATGATTTATAAAGTAATTATGTAGAGAATATATTGTCATAAACACGCATGGCTGTGGAATTACACATCTTGATTAGATTCCATGAGGTGTAAACAGATCTGGACATTTAGAAGAACCATTGTTATTATCTTTGAGTTGCTTTCCTGAGAAGAAATTAACATTTTTTTAGATGACTGTGAAAATCTTTCAAATCAGTAAAGTACAGTTTTTGTCTGTACTATCATTTTTTTTCCCCCTACACACTCTTTTCCGGGAATCTGTGAATTTCAAATTCAGTAAGACATGACTGTACGACTAATATACTAAAAAAAAAAAAAAAAGATATCTTATGGACATATGACAAGTAGGTCAGAGCTGAAACTATTCTTTTTTTATCTAACATTTTTGCTTGCCAACACAATCTGAGGAAAAGCAAATGTAAATGTGAAACATAGTCACCACAATTCCTTTTGAAGTGGGTTAGGTCAAGAGAAGAGAGTAAAAACATTTTAAATACAAACTTCAATTTCTAAAAATAGGTAACATCTTCATAAAGTTTCACAGGGAAGCACAATTTCAGAAACTCTTTTATTATGGCAAGTTACCTGAACAAATATTCAGACAAATGAATGATAGAACATTTGTAATATATAGCAAAAGATGGAGACATTTAGAACAATCGAAGTCACACCCAAACTAGATTTCTCAAGTATGAGCATTTGTATTTTTACAAAAAATATATATAATTTGTGAGTAATAAAATCAGCAGATTACAGATTGAAGGTGCAAGGTTGTTAATGATTTATTCCAGGCCCGATACACTTACTTCCTTTGGTTGTGTTGGCCTTTTTTTTCCTTCATTTAAAAAAAAAAAATTTTTTTTTATTAACATTTATTCATTTTTGAGAGACAGAGAGAGACAGAGCATGAGTGGGGAAGGGGCAGAGAGAGAGGGAGGCACAGAATCTGAAGCAGGCTCCAGGCTCTGAGCTGTCAGCACAGAGCCCAACTCAGGGCCCGAAGTCACAAACCGTGAGATCATGACCTTGAGCCGAAGTCAGACAGACGCTTAATGGACTGAGCCACCCAGGCGCCCCTATTTATTTCTGAGAGAGACAGAAAGAGTGTGAGTAGGGGAGAGTCAGAGAGAGAGAGAGGGAGGCACAGAACTCCAAGCGGGCTTCAGGCTCTGAGCTGTCAGCACAGAGCCCGACGCAGGGCTTGAACTCACAAACTGCGAAATCCTGACCTGAACTGAAGTCAGACGCTCAACCAACTGAGTCACCCAGGCGCCCCTTCTTCTTCCTTTAAATACTCCAAACCCTCAGTTGATTTTAATTAGGCCAATTGGATACATCGTTAAACTTTGTCAGTTTTGTGGGGGGGATGCTGAGCACCTTTATTTGCCTTAGAGGACTTTTGAATTCCACCTTTGTCCAAGGGAAGGGCCCTTCCTGGCTAGGACCAGCTCTTGGGGACCTTTTGTAAGTGCTTATAGGCACCCCGAATCGAGGGCACAGTGGCAGAGTCTGTGAGGGGTCCCGAACAGATTGTGTAACTGTTGCACGACCAATGTGTACACGTGTGTCACTAATTTAATTTTAATTTTACTGTATGCGTTTGTATAAGATCCTGCAGCTGTCATGTGCTCATCATCTGTCACTGAACTGTCACTAAGCCATGCTGGGCTAAGACAGGATTATAAACGATGAACTGCCATGTGCTCTAAATCTTCTTATTTGCCTAGCCTGGAAGGTATGCCCTGTAAAATTTGATTGGCAATGTGCTCTATGCTGGCCATTGCCTTTTGAGGGCCTTTTCTACTGGTTCTTTGAACAGCTCCCAGTGGCCATATTGACCATCACCTGCTGATTCCTGCACGTGCCTGACCTCCAGTCTCCACCTCGAGTCTTTTCCCCACTTGTTTGGTGACCAGCTCAGGGGCTGCAGAGCAGGCCCTGTCGCTCTGGTGGCACGTGCACTATATAGGGCATATGGCTGACTGGTTGTGTGCAGAAGAGGGTAACCGAAGCCAAGCAGACCCGGCACTGTTATTACAGCAGATGGGGGAAGCGTGGCATTCAATATTTAGACAGATGCCACCTCCTTATTCCACCTGTCTGGAAGTTGGACATTGTACAGAACGAACTGTCTGCCTAATGATGAAGGGAACAAAGGGCACATTTATGAAGCGCAGCAAGCAGCGTATTTACTGAGCATGCACAATATAATTGTTGACCATAACAATAAACGTAAACTGCTACTGGTCAGCGCGGCTGATACATAAACACAATCACAGTAGGAGCGGGGAATTGCTACTCTTTACCAGCTGTTTTGGTGCCTGTAATTTTGATGCCCAGCGGTAGGAGATAGGGCTCTAAGTTTGCAAAGAATGCCTGATAGACTCAGATTTTCTCAAATGGTAGTCCATGCTCGTTGCTTGTTAAAATCCTCAAAACAAGTGGCTTTTCCTCTGGTTTGCCTGGTTCTCGCAAGTTCATGCCTTAATTTTCTCATCTGTGAGTGGTTTCTAACCAAGCAGAAAACAAAGAAGTTATCTTTGTAACTGCTACTATTTTGATATGTCTGGCTTCAAAGTGAATGTATCTTTTTCCCTCACATTCAAAACACTGATGCTGTTGAACCATAACAACTTATAGATTTAGTTAGAAATGAAAAATAATGGTGTATATTCTTTGAGGGTATGGATTTTTTCCTGGTAGATCACTTGTTATGGTCTTTTGTATACCTTAATTTGTAAATTGTTTTATCCCTTTCTTACAGATTAACTTTTTTTCTGTCAGTACTGGTTTTTGTTTCTATGTGAAGCCTGCTTCACATTTTGTCATTGGATAGGAATAAGTATGGGCAGTTTATGAATTTTCCATAGACTTCTCACACGAGTAGAAGTTGAGTAGCTTGTTAAGAAGCAAAATAATCCTCGATTTAATGCATCTGGTATTTATTTATTATAACCACAGGTATAAGATGGAAGTCTTCTTTCACAGAGAAATAGTAAATGGAATTCTCCAAGCCAAAAAAAGTTGAAGGCAGTAATTTGCAAAAAGTAATCAAAGGTTGAACTTTTTCAGAAGCATAGCATATCATCCCTGTTTAAAAATTTTTTTATGTTTATTCATTTTTGAAAGAGAGAGAGAGAGAGACAGAGCACAAACGGGTGGGGCAGAGAGAGAGGGAGACACAGAATCTGAAGCAGGCTCCAGGCTCTGAGCCGTCAGCACAGAGCCCAACGCGGGGCTCGAACCCATGAACCGCAAGATCATGACCTGAGCCGAAGTCGGACGCTCAACTGACTGAGCCACCCAGGTGCCCCTCATCCCTGTTTCAGAACTGGCCTGTTTGATAACACAAAACCCTATTTTTCAACATTCCTCGATACCTGTTACTGGGGGCATTGCTGATCTGAAACACCCAGAATTATTATTTTTGGGGGAAGCTGCAAAGCACAAACCACTGTAATTGAAAAAAATAACTGAGAAGTATTTGAAGACCGGGAACTTTTTGTTTTATTCTCATCCAGGTATGATTTTTTTTTTTTTTTTTTTTTTTTTTTGCGGCATCCTTTTTGGATTCATTTTTCTTCGGTGATTATTTCACATGAGCATCCCATTTGACGAAAGGCATATGGAAGGGAAGGGAGGTCATTCCTAATTGAACAACCTAGGACTCGTGAGGTTAATTACAGATATTAACGCTGTGGCTCTTCAGCTTCTTGCCCTCAAGAAGCCTCTAGCTTCCAAATGACCTGGCTCCAACAAAGAGACTCTCTTTAGCCCATTAACTAATTGATAAAAATGGGAGTGTTTAGAATGAGTCTAATTAAATCACTGAGCCTTACAATTACGAGTCCATTTGGTAGCTGTTGGGAGATGGACAACCTCGGCTGGCATTGTGGGGGAATAAAAGATAAAAATAAAAGGGGGCTTAAACAAGATCATTCTGAAAGCTGTTCATTTGAAGACAAAGTACACATTTGCCTGAAACGTCTACATTTGCCACTTCAAATGCATTCCCTTTCGAGGGTAGCACAATCTCGGAAAAAGAAAATGTCTTTTTTTCCTTCTTCTTCTTCTTTAAAAGCGGGCAGGCTCCACTTTGTCTAATAATGTTACATGAGTGGCTGGGACATTTTTTTCTGCGTTAGCATGAAGCTAAATTCCCTTAGAGCTTAGAGCATTGAGGTTTGTCCCATCGAGCTTTTGTTGAAGGGCTGGCAAACGTTTTGAACAATAGACATTTGAAAACCCAGAGTGGGCTCCAGGACCTCTGACTTGGCCCTGAGTCTGTTTCTAACTGACTGTTACTGCAGCAGCCCCGATTCATGGCCTTTCTTGAAGGCCACAAGGCTACTGTCTGCCCAGGCTGTGGCTGGAGGGATGAGAATCACTGATTCAACCGGGGCAGGTTCAGCGGAGCCTGTACAATGAACCAGCCACACAGCCCAGACAGTTGCTTTTTGTCTGCAGTCGAGAGATGTTCACGGGCTCCTTAGTGGGGGAATAACACAAGGATAATGTGATACTGTGATACTCCTTCCCAACGTTTTTAAGGCAATCTGTTAATCAAAGAACTAAGGGATTTAAAAGGGGGAAACATAATATCTAAAGATCTACTGCTTGTTTTTTCTGTTCATTAAAAAAAAATACAGCCAAAAAGCTGATTTTTCCTGATGTATCAGCTCATCTAGGTTGCCATCAGGCTCTATAGAAACAGGTAATATAGGGGCGCCTGGGTGGCTCAGTCGGTTAAGTGTCCAGCTCTTGATTTTGGCTCAGATCATGGTCTCCCGGTTTGTGAGTTCGAGCCTCGCACAGGGCTCTCTGCTGTTAGCACAGAGCCCGCTTGGGATCCTCTGTCTCCCTCTCTCTCTGCCCCTCCCCCGTTCACACTCTCTCTTTCCGTCTCTCGAAAATAAACAGTTAAAAAAAGAAGAAGAAACAGGTAATATAATGGACGGGAGAGAAATTGGATGAGAGTCCTCTATTTTTTATAGTGCCTTTGTAGTAGATGGTCATAAAAATAAAACTGTGGCTTCTTGAGTAAGTACTCCTGTACTTGATCAGGTGTAAGGGTCTTCACTTTTAGCTCTGAGAGATGGTTGCCTGTTACTATCAGAAGCATTTGGCTGGTGTCTAAGCAAGTCATTTTCAAAGTTTTCGTGATGTCAAATGGATGAATATAAATATTAGCATATGTCAGTTCTCTCTTGGCACATTCACCACCAGAGACATTAATATTGATAAACAGTGGGTCCCTCCATATACTCTACATTGATATAAACTCAAGCAAAAGTGTTAAAAAGCACATTCCACTTTTTAATCATTCACTCCTGGTCTCCAAGAGGAGGTATTTCCTTTCTGATTATCCTGTCATTCAACTCATGCTAATTAATGAGTGTAACAGAACTTTAGCAGACAGTTTGGTTGCAGGTGTATTCAGACCAAGGGAGATTTAATTGCTTGCTAATTGCCTGGTGTCCAAGGTAACATAATATTATAGTTGCAAATGCTGTGGTATTAATCCATCTTAAAGAAGAGAAGCATGGCTCAGTCTCTACATTCAGAGACTCCTGGAGGACACAGTTGGCATTGCTACAAGTACATTGAGGATGGGGGGATCATGTCTTTTGTATTCGCCACTGAATGCCCAGTGTCTGGCATGGGGCAAGACACATAGTAGACACTCAGTAAATATTTATTGAGTGAGTGTGAATGAAAGCAAGCCAACTGCAAAACAGTACGAATTATCTGAGCCCAGGAAGGAAAGCTGTAGCCTAGAACCTTAGAAACAAAAGGGGAAAAGGAAGAAAACTAACATTTTCTGAGTACCTTCTGCCGAGTATCATAATTTATCTCACCTTATCTCAGCAGGGTAACTTAGTAATTAAGGCTATCTTTGGATGAGAAGGCTGTGGATTCAAATCCTACTTCTTACTAGCTCTAGGTCTTTGGCCAGTTAGTCTAAAAGCCTTAGTTTGCTCATCTATAAATGAAGGGTGTGGAAATGAGGCTTAACTCAAGGAATAGTTTCAAGAGTTAAACAAGATCTATAAAATCTCTAGCCTCTATGGAAGGCAGTCAATAAGGCACTTACTACTTTCTATTTTATAATGGTGTATAAAGTAGATATTATAATTGCTATTTTACAGAATGGATACTTAAGACTCAGAGAGATTAAAGAATTTGCCCCAATTCACAGAGCTTGCCAGGGACAAGCAGAACAGCCTGACTCCAAATCCCGTGCATTTTCCATTGCATCAGACTACTCAAAGGATATCTGGTATCTGAGTAGCCGTGGCTTGATGGCTCTGATTCTGCAGTGAATCAGCCCTGAAAATCAGCCCCTACAGGGAAGCTGGGTAGTTTTGGATGCTACACGCAATGTTGGAGCCCAGCACATACCATGGCAATAATGAACCTCTAACTATATCACGGACTGTGGTTTTCCGGCACTGAAATGCTGCTTGCTGTGTTGCCCATACCCTGGGGTGGACATGTGAAGAAAATGGTTGGCAAAACCATCAGGGAAATGCTGCACAGTTACCCAAAATCAAGTAGCCAAAAATCAGATCAACCAAAGAAAAAAATGTAAGGGCATAATGAATTACACATCCAACTTCATAGTCTTATATCGGATGAGTGGGAGCATGCACCTTGCAAGAGGCCAGCTTGTCATTCATCTTAAGCAACGGAGTGGCATTTTTGGCCAAAAGTTACACAGCATTTTGGGCCCCAACTCAGGTCAGTGTGTCAGTGCCTGTTCCCAAGAAAGTATTTACTTGTTCATCTGATGGGCCACACCCAGGACCTCTGATGCCATCTTTGATTAAGGACAGTGGCTCCTTTAGCCTGTGGGGTGAATGCCTGAATGAATGCTGGGAAGTGAAGACACCCGGATTTTTCCATGTGCTATTTCTGACTCTGGCTTTGTATAGCTCCATGACCTGAAACCAATCACATTCATCCTTCTTTTCAGAGCTAACTCTGCAAGGAAGTCAATTTTGCAATCTTTTTGATGTCGATGGCTGAGGCTTACAGTTTCCATCCTTCTGTGGTAGCCACATAGATCTGTTCCCTGGTCACAGTTTTGGCCCCTCCTCCATCAGCCATCATACCATTGGCCATACGCAGGACCTTGTGAGACCATGTGAACAGCTCAGGGTAACACGGGAAGTCGTCTTATAGAACGTGATGGACCATCAGGTGTGGCATCGTCCCCTCATCTGGGATATTGTTCTTTCACCTTACTCCTCATATTTCCAGTCTCCTTACACTTTCCTTCCTAATGAAACCTCATGCCAGTCCCTAACATTAATAGCCAATGTTTTATTTTCCCAGAGACCTCTGTCTTATAAGCTAGGGGCAGAGATTTCCAACTGTTCACCAAGAATGTTTCCTCTTCTTTCTGGCTACCCAGCTAGTCTACATCTCACAGGTTTCCTTGCAGTTATGTGTGGCCATTCAAGTGAGTTCTAGACCATGTGAATGGTTCAGGGTGATATCCGTGCTCTTCCATGCTTTCCCCCATTCTGATGGAGAATGATCAAGGTGACTTTGGAAGTCATGTGTTGAAGGTGGCAGAACCTCTGGGTCCCTGAACAGCGCTATCTCTCACCAACACATGCTTGGAGTATGTATATAAAAAAAGAAACCTGATATCCATTTGTGACAGTGGTTAGTATTACCCTAACTCATACATGTTCGGTCTCTACCGTGGAATAAATGGCATGATCCAGGACAGTAAGAATACCAGGTACCACCACCAAACAGATGTGGGAACACTGACGGCACGAATCGTCTTCAGTTCTGCTTTTCCTATCATAGAAGTGACTTCCCCTCCTATGTAGATTTCTGGATTTTGATGACATTTGGGAGCAATTAAAATGATGCCTTCCCCCCAGAGCCTGTTAATTTGTGAGGTGAGCCTCATCTGTGGTAGGTCCCAGCCCAGGGAGCCTCGCAAACGTGAAGTCAAGCCACTGGTCTAAAGGCACTGCTCTCCCTGCTGTGAGGAGGAAGGTGGAACTATTATAGGAGAGTCATTAAGCATCCAGATGTTTTCTGTCTTGGGGGTTTTATCATCTAGACTATAATGTTGTCACCTTTTTCTCTGTGCTCAAGCCATAGATGAAGCCTGCCCATGTTATCTGTCAGGGGAGAAATTTCTTAGCAAGGCACACCAGTCTGCCCTTTCCTAACCCATGGTCACCAATTGACTGGGGAGGAAAAGCTTGGTCTTAATTTTGTCTGAATCAGTTGAATGCTATCTTACTGATTCACAGTTAAAAAATTTACTTAAGTCCATGAATTGCCTCGGAGGACAATGAACTAATGAATTTTTGACTTGAGTAAATGTCATATAGACATCTCCTGTCTGTAAAGGCAGGTATTTTAAGATAAACGAACCTATTCTTACATCAGAGACTATAAATTTCAAGATTTGCACTCTGTTCCTGGAGGGGCAAATCCACGCCTTTCCTGTCTCAGTCCTTTGTAGGCTCCCTTCTGAAACTCTGAAATGTTATCAAGAAACTCAACTTTGGTGGGATTCAGATTTCCTCTCACACTTTCCGAGAGAGGTTAGAGGCTCTCAATCATTATCACTGTGAGAGAAACACAAAGCCAAAGGCAGCTATTGGATCAGAATCTGAGAGTCTAACAAATGCCTCAGACTTGAGTAAATCCCCGCCAATCAGCACATTCTCTATCACAGCAAAGTTGAGGCACATAATCTGAAACCAGAAAGGGAAGCATCAGGCAACCGGCAAGTATATGAAGATAATCATCTGCCCAAACCCCCAGCCATTGTCTGTGGGCCAAGGCGCCATATGCACTGAACATTGATTATGATAGTAAAGGGATTATAATTCATCTTGGGCATTTTGTATATTACTGAGATCCAACAGATGGGAAATTGGCAGGTCCTGTCAAATAGAAAATTCAACATTAACTCAAGTGGGCTGATAAAATCACCATAAACCATTTTAGAATATCCCTCAACCACAATACTCAATGATTAAATCAAACACGTCTCAGCTCTCATCCCATGGTCATTTCATGGTGTGTTAGTTCTATAGGATGTTTTACCCCTAAAGCTCAGAGGTTATAACTTCCAACTTACACAGACTGAGCTTATGACACTGTCATAAAGCCTTTTGAAGTCTGTCCCTAAAGAACCTTTAGCCAGGTAACATTTCAATAGGATAAGCATTTTTCAAAGTGGTTGATTTCTCACTGCATAAGGGCTGGATTCACATAGTATAGATAGATTAGATCAGTCAACAGAGGACTAACTATATGAATGCATTGATAGATGGATAGGAGATGACAGTGTCTGTCTATACATTAGGTTGGAAACTTTCCAAAAGGGAATGTCATGACCGATGCTTGTGCTTTTGTGCTTTTGTTGCTGAGAGATGAAGAGAAGACTGGAGGTAAATAGAAAACTCTGTTGTTGTTGTTTTTTTAAATTTTTTTTTTAACGTTTATTTATTTTTGAGACAGAGAGTGACAGAGCATGAACAGGGGAGGGGCAGAGAGAGAGGAAGACACAGACTATGAGGCAGGCTCCAGGCTCTGAGCGGTCAGCACAGAGCCCGACGCGGGGCTCGAACTCACGGACCGTGAGATCATGACCTGAGCCGAAGTCGGACGCTTAACCGACCAAGCCACCCAGGCACCCCGAAAACTCTGTTGTTGTTTTTAACGCTTATTTATTTTGAGAGAGAGAGAGCGTGTGTGTGTGGGTGGGTATGCGTGCGTGCAAGCAGGGGAAAGGCAGAGAGAGAAGGAGAGAGAGAGAATCCTAAGGAGGCTCCACGCTGTCAGTGCGGAGCCAGACACAGGGCTGCATCTTATGAACCGTGAGAGCGTGACCTGAGCCAAAATCAAAAGTTGGACGCTTAACCAACTAAGCCACCCGGGCGCGCCTGTGAATAGGCAACTTCAGCTTCTTCAAGATGGATATGGCAGATGATTGGCAAGTTTCTTCCGAGCAGGGCAATGCTTAGGAAAATGGGTAGGATGGTGTCAGGGTGGGGAGCAAGCAGTACACCCCAAGAGCTGATGATAGAATCCCAAAGGGAAAGAATTCATTGGCTACTTTTTGCAGTGAAGATCCTTACCTCTCTAATCGTGGTGCACTGGGCAGGCTGGAGTGTGTGCCAAATTACGTATCAATGAACCTCTCTTGTGGGTGGGTTTGTCTTCAACATTATCCCCATAACCATCATCAAAACCTGTCCTCATCCTCATCATAAATAACAGTCATTATTCATTAAGAACCTGCTCTGTGCCAAGCACTACATTCGGTACTTCACGTATATTACTACTAGTCCTCACACAAATCTTAAGAAATAATCTTATTTCCATTTTTACAGTGAGGAAAATGAGGCTCAGAGATGGTGACTTTCTCCAGGACACACAGACGTAGCAACTAATGTCAGATTTGACCTTCGGTCCCTCTGATTCCATTATCCCATGCTGTATTCCCTTAGCAAGGTATTTATACCTTGCCGGCTTGCGGGAAGTGTCTGAGGCTTACCTATGTCCGCAGAATATTCATTCAAGAGAAAACAAAGTTTTCTCATGGAAGACATTTTAAAGCATTTTTTGGTTCCATGTGTTCAGCTGAACCTGTGCCTTTCTCTCACCCCAAATTGCTTCCTGGAGAAACTTGAGCACTGGGGAAAACAGGAACTAAAAATTATATGCTGTGAACCTCTCCCAGGAGAAAACATCATGCTGATTTCATACAGGCCAAAAGCTCAGGTGTATTTTATGCAGATTTTCTCAATTGGTGACTTCGACCTTTTTTGCATCTGGCACTTATTAGGGTCTCTCCAGGGGCCTCCTGCTCCACGGAACCTCCTTCCTCCGAGATATTGCAATCTAGTCAGGAGGCAAAACAGACACACAAAGTAAGCAGTTAGAGAACAGGGAAGTGTCAAGTTGTGTCGAGCCACTGCTGGAGGTAAAATACTGTGATGTGTGTTGAGGGGTGGGGTGGGATATTAATGGGCTTATTTGAGAACAGGTTGAATTTTGGCAGATGAGGGTTTTTCCAGTATAGACATCTAGAAAGTGCTGGTAATGCAGAATTAGAGCCTGGGTGAATGGTGGGCAATGGAGAAGGAGGTTTCCAAGGGCTGTACTGGGTGATGTGAAGGAGACAAGAATAAGTAAGTTCTAGACAGTTTAAATTTAGAAAGAAACAAGTAGAGGGTTAAAGAACATCCACAGTGAGAGGACTGGGGGAAGAAAACCACCAGGGAAGGTCATATTATAGAAGCCAAAGTTATGTTTGATGGAGAGAGCTCTGCAGTGTCACCAGCCACAGAGAGAAAAGGCTGGGGTTCTCTCGTGAGGGAGCCCAGCTAAGTTTAGTGATTTTGAGTTCCTCTTAAGAGGGCCAGCCCCATAGCAAAACTTGTAACTTCATAGCCCCAGCTGACCAGCCTCACAACTTAGACTCACCCTCCCTGAACGCCTGAGGCGTCTACATTAATGAATTTGTACAGATCCCAAGATGTAAGGCATTATATGAAATGAGGGAGTCTACTGATAAACAACCAATGTCTACTGCAGATTCAAATATGCAATGAAATGTCCACAGGTAGCTTTGGGGCACACAGGAGGGTTGTCCCTCCTGCAGCATGAAACAGCACATTTCAATTAACAATCTAAAAAGTGAATGCCACACTCCTGAGGGTAGTTTTCTGTCTGGGCAACTGCCGGGTGAATCCGTGAAACCACATAACCGTTCAGAAAAATAATCATGTTTGGAAACCAATTTGACAATAAATTTCATATATTGAAAAAAAAAAAAAAAAATCATGTCATATGCGAAGTACTCACCGGTAATATCTATAATCATTTTGTATGAGCTAAAATGTTGATGAATGCATTAGAAGAGCATTGAACTAAAACATACTCAAAAATTCCTTAAAATTAGAATTCACTCTAAAAAATAAAAGAGGGCATTAGGATATGCTATAGGCCAAGAATTTGTCAAAACTCATGTATGAGCGTCTTAAAATATTTATCCAGGTTGTTTCTTACTCACCTATGTTTTAGGACAGTCAAACAAGGATAACACATATAGGGGACAGATGTGGCCTAGAGAGGTTGGTAAGTCTTTCGAAGTAACACAGCCACCGTGAGTTGAGGATCCTCCCCCCGCACCCCCCCCCCCCCCCGTCCCGTCTTCCTCTAACTCTGGTGCACACACCACCTTAATTACAATCCTGACAAACATACCTCATCCTGTGCCCGATCCCTTAACAAATATTTGCTTATATAATGAATAAGAGTCCCAAATTGAAAGGGCCGACCATGGAAATAAATACAAAACAGCTGTCAGAGCTGCCGGTATAAATTCCAAAGGATGGTCCGTCTTCAGGGTGCATCCTCAACGCCTTAGGTGAGGGAAGGGGTGTTTTGGAAGGGTGAATGTGAAACATTCCCATTTTAGCAGATTTTCCTCTCTGACTGCCAGAGAAGAACAAGAAGAGCCAAGTTGTAGATTTAACTAATTAAAATACCGTCAGCATCAGCAAAGATCTTGAAATGGGGTCCTGGCTAATTAGGAGCTGGGCGTGTGCCCTGACAGCGTATATACTGAAAACGGTCCCTGAGGTTTGAAATGGGTTTCGCCCTGACCAAGAGCATACAGTAGGCATCACGCAGTTGCCCCGCGGGTTCTTCTACTAGCGACGACTGGATTGTATCCACTGATTTCTACCACTAACAATAGCAGCTTGCTGACCATCACTGTTGTCTCTGTTTCTTTACTGGAAAATTGTAACTGACCACTTGTCCCTCTTCAAAACTGTTTATGAAGAATTTTATGAAGGGTGTTTTTAAGTTCAAGGGAAAGAATCAGGCAGCATTTGTTAACTATCACCTGTGGGATATTAAAAAAAAAAAAATGGATTTTGACCTTCAGGAATGTGCAATTTATTTGGGAAGAGGAAATGTATATGTAAAATAATTAGCACATAATGGTTGGCACAATTTGAACCGGAGCTGGGTTTTTTGGTTCTGGCTATAAATGTAGTGGGAGGGCTAGCTAACACATATTGAGGTTGTATTTATTTATTTATCGAAGTAGGCTCCACACCCAATGCGGGGCTGGAACTCACGTCCTCGTGGTCAAGAGTTGCATGCTCTACCAACTGAGCCAATCAGATGCCCCCAGGTCTTTTCATTTTCAAGTTGTATGCATTATAGGGAGTGTCTCTGTTAACTCCCATACCTACCCTATATGGCCGGCACTGTTCTATCGAGAGGGAAAAGTTAAGTGACTAGCTGGCGAGAACAGAGCCAGAATTTCAACCCGAGTCCCCTTGGACTTCAGGGCTCCGTGCTTTTAACCACGGTACAATACAGGGTTTTCATTCAGGGATCCAGAATTCAATTATACCCACATTTGCCCTCCTCACTTCCCGGCCGTTTGATTTCTGGATTAAGGTCAGAAATATTTTCCTCACTCTGTGATTTGTTTCCAGCATAAGGCAGTGGCAGGTTGAGAGTGGCTTAAAGAAACCTCGAGATACAGAGTTCTGGTCTTGCCGCTCCTATTTTCAGAGCAGCCCACAAAATTAAGCATCATTTGATGTTTACCAGTGACCGTGACGAGACAGCTTTTATAGGTGAGTGGATTCCCACACCCCCACGAGTCTGTGCTTCCCTTTCCGGCGCTGAGAAGTACAGCAAGCGTGGTTTGGAAGCAAAGGGGGAGAGAGAACTCGGCCACCTAATTGGTCACTGCCATGAATCTATACTCAGGGGACAGATAGCACGACCAGAGGTAATAGCTTACACACGTATTCTTGAGCTGTGCAATAGATGGAAAAGGGTCCCAGATGGATTGGGCAGGGGCTTAGTTCCGGGATTATGATGAGACAGTGGGTAATTATTGAGTGGCAGGGCCTCAGCCCTGATTAGTATCTGCAAGCTTGTTCCCCTCCTTCAGAGGAAAGCATTGATAAAGATAAACCACGCCACACCATGTCCTTCCTGCAAGCACAAAACAACACATTTCAATCTAACAGGATCAGGTCTCCGCTTTGATCACAATCTGTTACCTAGATGTCTTTGCAAATTAATCAGTCCTGCTTGTTTAGCTCCAGTCAGTTTATACTGCTAAATTAATAAATGTACCAGGAGCAACAGAACACATAATTAAATTCTACGGTTTAATCTCCACATAATAATTTTGACCTTAGTCCGGGTCCTCCGTTCTAGCCAGGAGCATACAGGACGAGCACAACCTTTGCTGGGTGGCTTACACTAACAGGTAACCCTACAGGTGGCCCCCATGGCCCTGAAAATCAGGCGAGTCCTGATATAAAAATGCAAAAACAAAGAAATAAAAAAATCACGAGCTGGGCTTCGAGGCAGAAAAGGGAGCAAAACAGTCAAGGTCCTGGGCTGGCTTTAAAATAGAAAGCACCCTTTTGGAAGAATTACGAAAACTTTCTTGTTTCAAAAACGAAGGATATATGCAATGCCCCAGGAGACTGAAAACAGAGCACCCCACTAGCAGGCTGGGAGCCCTTCTGGAGAGAACGTGGAAGCTGAGTGCAGGCTCTTTCATAATGGTCTGATGTAATGTGTTTGCTTTGCTTGAAGGTTATCAAGTTGATAACCCGGCTTGTGTGCTGGGACACCCAGGTAGATTTGAAGCTCGTAAAACATCCTGGGCCTGAGTTTTCCTGCAGGTCTTAAGGGTTTTTTGGTTTTTGGTTTTTGGGTTTTTTTTGTAGGTTTTTCACCGGGGTCCTATTAGGAATGGGAATATGTTTTAGTTTATTTTGTGAAGACTCATGTAGCTTTGTCTTGTTCTGTTTTTTAATAGTGTCTGTCTAATGCTTTTCCCACCTCTGAATTATATGGCCTGCTGGATGATGTCATGCTCATGTGTGCTTTTAAAAGCTGGCTGTTTGAGGGGCGCCTGGGTGGCTCAGTTCGGGTCTGCTCTCAGCGTTTGTGAGTTCGAGCCCCGCGCCGCGCTCTGTGATGACAGCTCAGAGCCTGGAGCCTGCTTCAGATTCTGTGCTCCCCCTCGCTCTCCCGGACCCTCCCCCACTCGCTCTCTGTGTGCCTCTGTCTCAAAACTAAATAAACATTAAAAAAAAAAATGTTCAAAGCTGGTCATTTGCTAGTAGAACACGTGCAAAGAAAATTATTTGATGCCCAGCTGAGGTGAATTGTTACATTTGATTTGGATTCAAAGTCTTGGGTGGCATTTTACTGTCTTCCTTTATAGTGCTTCATGCTGGCACCATTTCCTTTGACCTCTAGGGACCTTGGAATCAGGTGGCAAGACAGTATCAGTTGTAAGGATGCTGAGCCAGGAACTGGGAAATCCGGGTTCATGATTGGACCCTGCCACCACCTACTAATGACCTGGGCAGGGCACTTGACCTCTGTGGGTCTGAGTTTTCTCATGTGAAAAATAAGGGGGTTGAACTAGATAATCTCCAAGAGACTGAAATTCTGTGTCTGTGATTCCACTCACACGGAGTCAAATGGGAATTAAGGCAATTACGGGGAGAATAGAAACCAAAGGGACACTTTTCTTCTTCCCTCTCTGTGATTGGGGTATTTCAGGCAAAACTGGTTGTTGAGCTTAGTTTTTAACCTGAATTACATAGATAATTGCTGTAGTTCTGCCATGTCATTGTGTGTCTGTCAGCAAAGGCCTGATGTTTCTACCAGACAACCAGTGATTAAAGTATTTGGTTAAATATTTGGCAGTATGGAATTTTCATTCATTCCTACTGAAAAAAAGGGGAGGGGGAATGTGTGTGTGCGTGTACGCGTGTGTGTTTGTGTGACCCAGGGGCAGGGGAGGGATTATGCATAATTTGAAAGTGTGTAATATTTGGGTCACCAGTGTTTTACCTAAAATGAGTTGATTTCATCTGAAAAATAAGTTGGTCTTGTCACAAAAGATCTCCAACATAAATTAAACATGAGGAATGCAGCTGTGCAGTAAGATGTTAAAATACAGATGGTTTCTGGGAAAAGAGAGAGAGAGAGAGAGAGAGAGAGAGGCTTAAAGGAAAGGTTTTAACCTGAAATTAATTCAAGTATGATTTACTTAAATACTCTGGCATGCATTTGTATAAATGCACCATCTATTTTTACAAGAATGATTTTATTTTGGCACTCTGAATTACGGATTAGAACTGTCTGGTGGAAGGAGGAAAAACTAGTTTATACATTTTCTGGTTTTTATCTGAAAAAGGTTGAGAGATTAAAATAATTAACTTCATTTTTATAATAAAGTAACTCGTTGCTACTTAGACAAAATGGTTTATACTGTAGTTCCCTTTGAATCTCTTCTGAAAGCGCCATCAATATCATTTAATATGTGTAATTCCCTGAGGAAAATCTATTAAAGGGTCCGTATGTCACCCATGTGAATAACAAATGAATTAATTATGACTGGTGCAATTACAAGGAATAGTTAATGAAGCCATAATGACCAGACTCTGGTGGTTAGTTTTCAAAGCACAGTGAGGAGAAGTGTGGCAAAAGGTCCCCAAAGAAAACAATAAGCTTTGTGTACTTACCTTGGAATCAGGGTCTTGGAGTGCACCATGAAATAAGGCTGGAGAGCGTTTACTATGCAGACGGAGTTCGTCCTTCGGTCCATGACCAGCTCACCGCGGGCACAGACTTCCCAGCGGCGGCTCAGCCCAAACCAGCAGTGAGCACCAGTCACTCAATTCCCATTGACGAGGGCTCCCAGAAGCAGGAGTGTCTGCTTTAACGATGATATGGTTTTTATCGAGGGTATTCACGTGCATTTCATCTTTCCTAGAAACAATTGAGGGCAGTGTACAAAAATACAAGGAGTTGAGAAGGACGAATTAAAAGCAAGTGAGAAAAGTGAGGTGAAGAAGGGTAAGAAGAAGTGAGACGGAGTCAGAAGGGAGGTTGGGGCGCAAACTGCAAGCCTTGCTGGGGCCTCTTACTTTCTCAGCTTGGGTTGGCTTCTCATGGGAAGAGCACAGGGTAGGACTTGGTCATCATCAGGGGACTAAGGTTCTGCGTGTCTGTAATTCTTTTATATTTCATAGTTCTGAAAATTAGTTTTGACCGTTCGTTTTCTAGTGGCCGTGTTGAAAAGGGGGTGTGCTCCTGCTAGTGAGACCAGAGAGCAAGCTCTGTGTGGAAGTAACACAGGGGCTGTCCTAGAAATCCACCCTCAGAAAACACACACGCAGACACAGACACACAGACACGCACAGACACACAGACACCTTCGGCTATCAAAGACATATTTTTAGGTCAGGAGATACAAAGCCATATTGCTCTTCTGTTAGCAGTTAAGGGACCTATTTGTCAGTTTTAAAAAATATTAGGTTGGAGCGCCTGGGTGGCTCAGTCAGTCAAGTATCCAACTCTTGATTTTGGCTCAGGTCATGATCTCACAGTTTGTGGGATCGAGACCCATGTTGGGTTCTACGCTATCAGCGCAGAGCCTGCTTGGCACTCTCTGTCTCGCTCTCAAAATAAATAAATTAACTTTAAAAAATATATTAGGTTGGGGAGCTCGAGTCCTTACAACGAGGAAACTCCCGGCTGGATCCATTGGGTGCTCATGCCAAGCCACTCTTCCTGAGGTCATGCTCTCCTGATAGGAGCAAGAACTGGACGATAGTCAAGGAGTCAGGGAAGGTTATGATTGCGAGTTCTCCACGCAGAAACCCAGAGGATCAAGTTCTAATGTCACCACCCCCTTTCACCTCCATGAATGTATTTATTCACCTCCTGGATGGGAATTAGCTACTATCTGTCAAAACAACAACCAGCAGGATCCAAAATACACAGAGGACTAAGCGCTTACTACCCGGGGTATTTTGATAGTGGTTTATCTATATAATCTACATTCATTTTTTTTTTCAAGGTTTAAATCCATGTCAAGATCTGTGCTAGCTGTCCATCTCTGATTGGCTCACCATTTTTGAATGTCAAGAGGCATTCCGATACAAAACTCTCCTCAAAGACATTTGTAACACAACCTCAACAGACAAGGTTCCTATGCATTCTGTCTTATGCAAATATTGATGACCTACTGCATGCCAAGCACCTGACTAGGTGCTGCAGATACGATAAATAACCATCCTTGTGAACTTATAATATGGTGGGATGCCAGACAAGTAAACATATGCTCATGGATGAGTATGGCATTCTCTACATAGGGGTTGACAAGGGACTAAGGAAGCCCCAAAGAAAGGGACCCTGGTCTTGGCTGGGGCTGAGGAGGCTTTTCTGAGAAGGCTTCCTGGAGGAAGCTGATTTTAAGCTGATTCTAAAGAGGGAGGGAAAAGCTAAATGGCAAAAAGGGCACACATGGAAAGTGTGAGTGTTTGGGTAAAGGGAACAGCAAGGGGGAAATCCTGGAGTTTACAGGGATAGCTAACATGTGTTGAAGGCTTACTATTTGCATGGCATTCTCCAAAGTTGTGTGTACCTATACATCCCCCCATAATAACTCTACAAAGTAGTTTTCTCACTTTATAAATGGGAGAACTGAGCCATAAAAAGTTTATAGAATTTACCCAAGGTCATTGAGCCAGTAATTAGAAGATGGTGGATTCAAGTTCAGGTTGACTGTTCCAGAGCCACCATGTTTAAGACAAACGCTGTACTGAATTCTTGTGGTGGTTTAGGGGAATTAAAGTGGTTTGGCTTGGTGAGGCTTGATGATGCTGCAGACATTAGCAGAGGCCCATACTTGAAGGTTCTTTTATAAGCAGTGCCCTTTTCCCCTGTGAGTACCTAAAAATAAATATGAGTGTGGAAAGATGTGGCATTGGATGCCTTTGGAAGGAGCTGAATTTGTTTCATTTTGTTTTGCCCTAATTCCTTTTGTCAACTTCTCTGCACTAAGTACAGGAAAGAGTTACTTGATATAAATTGAGCAAAATATAACTCACTGGGCCTCAATAAGGTACAATAGGGTAATGTAATGACAACAATGCTCATAACGTAGCAATAGTAACCAGTGGGCACTTACGGAGCTGGCCTGGCAGCCTTTCTTCATCCTGGGCTTCTTAAGGGCTAGAACATTCTAAGTTCCATCTATGACCCAGTAGGTTGGGCATCAGTCCAGAAGGCCTCTCAGAAGTTGTTTGCTGCCAAGACCGTAGACAGGAAACCCTGTCCTCTTGCTTTAGGGGAGCTCTGTGGTCCCCCACAGCATCCCCTGCTCCTTAGCAACTCTGAGAACCTCTCCGCGATCATCTGATCTCACTTCCTAAACATAATGAGGGTACAATAAAGCCAAAAAAAAAATAATAGGGATACTTTTCCGTCAAGTCTTAGAAATGAGCACGAAAGGGGGAGAGACTCCAATACCACATATAATGAGAAATGTAATGGATGGATTTGAACGTAATGAGAAAGATAAATATACTCAACTTTTGTACTTTTGTAAGAACAAAAGAACTATATTTTAAAGAAAGTAAAAGTTCAGGTTATTTAACCCCCTCTCGGGGTACCATTCTACCTTTTATAAAATGGAGCTAAGCTAATGTCTTATCTCTACAAGGGGCTGGACCCACACTAAGGGAGCTTTTGAGGTCCCCAGCTCTAAGATCTAGGAGCTGACTGGCCTTTCATTAGTGCCCACCTTTGGCAGGGCATGGATGCCGTGGGAGAAGAACTGGTTGAAAAAGAGGCGGTCCTGTTGTCACTGTTATGACTAAGTTAGGAAATGAAGCAAGGAGCCTGAATGAGGACAAAGATGGTAGTTACCCTTCCTGGAGAGCTCGATGAGCACCAGGCCCTGCACCAGGCATTGGGCTCGAGTGACATCACGGACAAACCCTGCAATGCGTTAGGACTGTGCCATTCTACGGATGAGGGGCGGAGGATCAGAGAGATTCAGTACCTTGCTCAAGGTTACATAACTGGCAGACGAGGCACCGGGGTCTGAACCTAGTCTGTTTTACTCTAAGGCTCACGTCTTGGGCCACAGGAAATAGTGTTTCTCAGCAGGTACTATGGGGCGACCTAACAAAGTATAAACTAAATTCATAAGAGTCACACAGAGGATGAAGAGAGTGATTCATGAAATGGTTATAAAAGAGAGAGAGAGGGCACCTGGGTGGCTCAGTCGGTTAAGCGTCCGACTTCGGCTCACGTCAGGATCTCGCGGTCCGTGAGTTCGAGCCCCGCGTCGGGCTCTGTGCTGACAGCTCAGAGCCTGGAGCCTGTTTCAGATTCTGTGTCTCCCTCTCTCTCTCTGACCCTCCCCCGTTCATGCTCTGTCTCTCTCTATCTCAAAAATAAATAAATAAACATTAAAAAAAATTAAAAAAAATAAAATAAAAAATAAAAAAATAAAAGAGAGAGAGATGTGAAAGTAAACTTTATTTCTGCTTTAAATATACTATCTTTGGTATTAGGTTACCATCTATCAGATCAAATATTAAGATCTGCTTTTAGAGATGTATTTCTGATTCTAAGCATCTGAAATTCATCTCTACATCCATCTTATTTTAATTTTGCTTAAAGAATTGTGAAACGAAACAGAATGTTGTATTGAGAGAGGTCATTTAACCAAGGTTAAACTCCTATGTCAATCCCGTATCTGAAACCACTTCAGAAATATAATACAGGGGGCTCCTGGCTGGCTCAGTCAGTGGAGCATGCAACTCTTGATCTCAGGGTTGTGAGTTTGAGCCCCACGTTGGGTGCAGAGATTACTAAAAAGTATAGAGCTTATTAAAAATAAAATCTTTTTAAAAAAAGAAATGTAATACTGTATCTTTTTGTATTAAAATTATAAAAATGGTGAATATAGTGCATTATAGCACATGGACCAAGCCAAATCCTGGGACTTAGAATGGAAGCATTGAGAATGTACAGATTTCCATCCTTGTTACTTTCTCTTTCCTTCTTTCTTTCGCTCTTTTTTTCCAAAGAAGCTAATTGCACAGAATGCAAAACTCAAAATGCATAAATAAGGTATACGGAAAAGTATCCCTTCTACACTTGTTCCCCAGTTCCTTTCTCTGAAGGCAAACAGTGTTAACCCTGGTTTGCTTATCACTCTAGACATTGTATACATATTCAAACTTACTTGTCTGTGTTTGTGCAATCACTCCCTTTAAAAAAAAAGTGAGAGCCTACTGTACACACTGTTCTCCCTTTGTTTTTCTAATCTAGCAATATATCTGGTATATATTGGTACGTAAAAAGCTTCCTCATTTTTTATGGCTGTACGAATAGTTCATGTAACCGCTTTCCTATTTGTAAACAGATTCTGTAGGCCAATGAGGATGTCTATAGGAAAAATGCCCAGGAGTGGAGTTGCTGGGTCAAGTGTAAGTGCATTTGTGAACTCGATAGATAGCCCTGAACTGCACTAATCTAAATGCCCCCAGCTCCCTTGGCAGGGCCCTGTCTATCCATGGCAATGCCCATTTTCCCACCTTCTCTCACCGACGCAGCACCATGGACTTGTTGATGATTGCTAATCTGATAGGTGAGAAAAGTATCTCTGTAGAGTTATACCTTGTATCTCTCTTCCTATGAGTGTTACTGAGCCAGAAGCAACAAGCGATGTCATTCTTCTTGGTGTCTCTCGGTTCGAGAAGCACATAGTCAGGAATGGCTAATTGCGTTCCGTTGGAAGGATTACTCTGAGGGAATCACAGAGGCACACAGTCACGTGGTCTCAATTGTCAGACGTTACAAAAGAGAAAAGAAGTCAAAAGCAAAACTCATCGTTTGCTGAAGAAAATACACACATCAACGGCAGAGAAAGTAATTTGTAAAAGGTGAGGCCTCAGGTGGTCAAAATTATGTTTCCTTGCCTTGCTCCTTAGATTTTTCTAGATGGGAGGAAAGCTCTTCAAAGAGTCGAGATTCCATTGGGAGAGGCTGGAGAATTAGCTGCCAGGCTCTGCCACCCTTAGACAAATCTTTGACAAATTCCTGCTTGGAGGATCCTGGGAAAAGACCTCACTTTCCTTTAAAAGGGTCTCAGGATCACTTTAAAGTCGGCAGTAAATCCCAAATGCTCCTAATTAGGCCTCTGTTTCATTAATTGCTCTGGGAACTCCCTGGGAGAGAGTAGAAAGCCCTGGACCTGCCATGGTTTGGCTCTAAGTGTGTGTGACGGCCCGTTGAGAGCAGGACCCACGTCTTTGCTCCAAGCAGCTTGCCTCCTTGCAAGCTGCCCTCTGCCGCCCAGAGAGGCAGAGGGAGGGAGCCAGCTGGGCCTGAGAACAATACATTTAAGAGCAGCGTGCCCTGTTTCCTCCTGCCTGAAACAGGAATCTGGGGAAGGTTGCCTTTTAAGCACAGCCCTGTAAAACCTTCTTCTGCAAAGCCCTCGCTCGCTTACTGGGCTTTCTCACAAGCGCTGAAAGGGTACGGAATGCCCAGACCTTTAAAAAAAAAGTCTGAATATGTGCTTTACCACCTCCCTTCTCATCCATACGGCCATCTCATTTCTAACAAAGCCACTGTTCTAGAACTGTTGAAGGAAAATCAAACAGCAGTTTGGGAAGCATTTTCATATATGTTCATACGCATTAGCATGTCGGGTCCTGGTTGGCAGAACCAGTATTTTGATTAGTTCCATTCTATCCAGGAGGACCCTGAAGTCCCCAGGGATTAGGGACATGCCCAAAGGACCCACAGACACAAGGAGTCTGAACTTAACCTGAAACCCATTTGATCATGTTACTCCTTTATGCTATTCTGAGGTCATAAAGTTCACTCATTTAAAATATGTTAATTAGTTATTTCAATAAATGTTTATTAGTATCAACTATGTGTCAGCACCAGTTAAGATACTAACAATATAGCACCGAACAAAACACATAAGCTTCCTGCTGTCATGGAGCTGACATTCTAGTGGGTGAGATAAACGATAAACAAAGACAAAAGATATGCCAGGTGATGATTTGCCGTGTAGTTTTTATTTTCCAAATCCTTTTCCTTTTGAGTGTGAAAAGGAGTTTTTATAGTTCCTTTCGGACGATCATCAAGTAGGACTGTCTTGAGCAAACGTGGACATCTGTTCACCTTAGCTACGAGGAAAAATAAAGCTAATAAGGTCACAGAGTCCGGTGACACGTAAGCAAGAGCCGAGAAACCTAGATTCTTGGTTTGAATCATCCTTGGAGCTTGCAGCGCATTACCTTTGCTTAGTCACCCTGGTTGCTGGGGACCAGTTTTCTCCCACCCTGGAACCGTCATCGGCAATCAGCCACCTGTATCACCTGGGGGGATTCAAGGAGTTCTCTCCGCAAAGTAACGTCTCTCCATAGAGGAGTGATACACGGTCTAGAAACCTAGGTCCCACTCCCATCTTTTCCAGAAAGTAGCAGCATGTCCTCAGCACATTTATTCCTGTGGCTGAATTCCAGTCTTTCTACCCATCACCCTTTCACTCAACATTTACTAAACAACTGTATGTCCTCTCAACCGGGATGTGTTTCCCCATATTTGTAGAATGGGGATAGAAACACCTCCCCTACCTGCCTTGTCCATTTTCTAGGATTATAAATCACAGCTTTAAAAAAAAATTTTTTTTTTAACGTTTTATTTATTTTTGAGAGAGAGAGAGCAAGATCAGGGGAGGCGCAGAGAGAGAGAGGGAGACACAGAATCCTTAGCAGGCTCCAGGCTCTGAGCTGTCAGCACAGAGCCCGACGCAGGGCTCGAACCCAGGAACTGTGAGATCATGACCTGAGCGGAAGGCACTTAACTGACCGAGCCACCCAGGCGCCCCTCAATCACAGTTCTGAATGCTAAAGGATCCTGCGAGATACTCAGAGAAGCTTGGACTTCTCTGGGGAGTGGGGAAGAGTGGAAACAGTATTTCTTCAACATTACAGACGAGGTCAGAGGCCCTGGGTTCCACAGCCCGTGTGCAGGAGAGGGCACACACCTCCAGCTGGCAGTGCTGAGCTTTGCCAGCTATTCGCACAGCTTCCAAAACAGGGTTTCGCTGGAAGAATACTTTCACTGAAGTCATTTGTATTACACCCTTCTCCCAGACCTTAGGGTTGCTTTGCCTTTCCAAGTTGGAAAAGACTGACATAGTCATCGATCCTCAAATGTAACATCTCCGACAATCGAGGAAGATATTTTTGTCTTGCCTTGTTATGTCCACCGTTGCTTCTTTTTAAGTTTCTTTTTGAAATTTTATTATTTTATTTTATTTTATTTTAATTCTAGTATAGTTACCATACAGCGTTATAGTAGTTTCAGGTGAATCATGCAATGATTTAACCCTTCCATATGTTACCCCATCACAAGTGCCCTCCTTCAATCCCCATCACCTATTTCTGGTTGCTTCTTTCTGAAAACATGAACACCACGCAGGTTCCATCTTCTGGCACATCTACACTAAATTCCAAAGGCACCCGGATTACCACAAAGGAAATGCAAGAGCAGAAAGGCATTTTCACAGCAGGAAAGGGCTACACGTAAATGAACGTGTGACCAGGAGGTGAGTGTGTAGAGTGTGAGCGGGGTCTGCTCTCCGGGTTGAGTGAGGGTGAGCTCGCTGACCCAGCCTTCCCCTGAGGTCCTGTTTACCCAACAGGTTGATATTTTTCTCAGTTATTGGGAGGTGATAATGTGCTCCACATATGAAATTCATATCATTTGTGTTTGTCCTCCTTTGCCATTCGAAGGGTTGTGAGGGGCACCATTTTAAAATTAATTTTCTGGGTGTTCTGTCTATCTGTTAGGAACAGGAGGAAGCAAGCCTGGTCCGAGTATTTATCAGACACATGCCGCCCATCTGCCAGAGCTAGGTCGAGGAGGATTTGCTGTTAATCCTTCAGACCCATCTGTAGGGGGTTCAAAATGCTGACCAGGAAGCTAGACAAGATGAGGTTTATTTAATTAGAAAAACGGCTCTGGAGGTTACTGGAAATCACTCTGAAGAAGGAAGGGCTTTTGCTCACGTCACTCCTGCAGGGATGGGAATGGGCCGAAAGTGGGGAGAGCACAGAGATTGTTCTGTGTTGGGCTTGGGGTGGCTTGCTTTGTTTTTGAAATGGTGTGGCCCGGACAGGGGAGAAAGCTTCCTCCCTGTCGTGTCTGAGCCGGAACCAGCTTCAGCGTGGACAGTCGCACAGGAAGATCCCGTGTGGGACGCGATGCTGAGCGACGCAAGAGCAGCATTTGGTCTGCGAGTTTGGATACAGTTGAGAAAGGACTAAGGAGTCAGGCAGGACCAGGTGGGCGGCTGAATTCCTGGCACTTAGGCTAACCCTGCTAGAGGCTGAAAGCAGCTTGGGGCAAAAACTGTTACCTACACTTTAGTCTTCAAAAGTCACTGGAAGGTTCCTGTAACTGAGGTTTATTGCCATTTGAGATGCATTTTTGAGGCAAGGGAAACGACAAAATTGCGTTTAAATTTTCCCCAATGGAAAAAAAATGACATCCGTTCAAAACAAAATAACCAGCAAGCGCACATTTCCTTTTTAGTATGAAAATATTATTAGCATAATTGGTTTCTGCAGGGCTGCCATTTGGGACAACTGGGCAGGGAAAATTGTGTGCCTTCCCCCCGCTTCTGATTATTTCGTGGCAATATAAAACATGGCCATTTTCATCGAAGTGGGTCGAGATAAACGGTCCCCTCTCCGCTTAGGGCTTTTTGAAATGGTGTCCCTCTTGCTACCCAGATTCCTGGACACTGGTCTCCCAGGGAATCACATTTTTGAGGCTGAGGTTTTTTTAAGGTTATCATCCAGGGACCAGAAACCAAAAGCTCACCTGGGGTTAGGTGTCCAATAAAAGCCACTGTTAGCTAGAAAGAACAAAACATTGATTTTAGCCATTGTCCACCAGAGGAGCATGAAGTTCTAGCCTATTCTCTGCACACCCTCTGCTTTTCCTGCACACTAGGGGAAGTGTGGTGTGCCCGGCGGAGTGGCCCGTCTTTGCAATTCACCTTCTACCTTCGAATTTCCCCGGGAATCCTTTTCTCTCCCACTTTGGGAACTCTGGCTGATAGGGGATGCCAGGAGTCCTGGGAACATTAGGAGGCAAATTCTCAGTTGTCCAAACTCAGCAACATAAAGATGACCAGAGCATGACAAGGAGGAAGGAGAGAGCCAAGCAATCCTTCTCCCCTAAACAGACCTGTCCAATGCATACTACACCTGCAGCATTTCAGCATTTTGATGTGGTGAACTGACCAGCAACTTCAGGGGAAAAACAGTCAATCAAGTTTGGGGAGTCATGTAGCCACTTAATTGCTCAAATTTCCCATTTCCTGCCATCTAACCAGTTATACTGGAATGTTTAAAAAAAAAAAAAAAGGCAGTAAAACTCAAAGGCTCTTCTGGTTGTTGACAATAAAATTAATTCTGCTGTAAAAGAGAAACTCTTTCCTCAGGTACAGGCTTTCTGCTTTCCCCGTTGAAATAGACTTCACTTCTTTTCATATCTGTAGGAAGGCATATTATATTGGTGTGTAAAAAAACTGAATGTTTTATCCCGAAGTATTGATGACTTATTGTATCGTTTAAGGAGGAACCCAAAATGTCTCTGAACAGCTGGCTGTGAGAAATATGATCTTCAATATCAGGTGAATACATGTTTGGAAACACGGCTTACGCTTAGTTTGTTAGATTGAATATCTCTCCTTTCATATAAGTTGAACAAAGTGAACTTGAGTGAGTGAAATATTTAGTATGGGCAATTCCTCGCAGTAGCAGAGACTGTAGAAGATGGATTCGAATTTTTTTTTTCACCCAGAATTTCTCACTAATCTTCCTCTGCATAGATGTTTATTGAATATTGGGTAATTCTATGCATTCCTATTTTCTGGAGTTGTTTTAAACTTTCCCTATGATTGTAACTAGGTTGAAGGTATCACCAATAAGCTGAGAAGTATCAACTCAGCTATTTATCTTGGTGCTGGCCATACAGATCATGTAAATGATATTTTTTGGAGGCGGGGTGGGGTGCCTGGCTGGCTCAGTCAGTGGAGCATGAGACTCTTGATCTTGGGGTTGTGGGTTTGAGCCCCACATTGGGGATAGAGATTACTTAAAAATAAAATCTTTAAGGGGCACCTGGGTGCCTCAGTCGGTTAAGTGTCCAACTCTTGATTTTGGCTCAGGTCATGATCCCAGTGTCATGAGATCAAGCTCTGAGTTGGGCTCCGTGCTGAATGTGGAGCCTGCTTAAATCTCTCTCTCTCTCTCTCTCTCTCTCTCTCTCTCTCTCTCTCACTTCCTCTGTCCCTCTCCCTGACTGTCTCTAAAATAAAAAAGAAAAAATTAAAAAACTAAAAAGAAAGATTAAAAAAATAAAATCTTTAAAAATAAAAGATATTCTTTTTTAAAATGCCAAATCAATCATGAACCTTGCAAAGTCACAAAAATCACCATCTTACCACCAGAGAACACTTTCCATGAGGTGACTTTCCTTTTTGTTCCTGATCTTCAGGGCCTTCCACTGAGTTCTCTCGATCTCATGAAAGCCTAGAGCTTAAGGACAACACATTCTTTTTTTTCTTTTTTTAATGTTTATTTATTCTTGAGGGAGACAGAGTATGAGCAGGGGAGAGGCAGAGAGAGCGGAGAGACAGAATCCAAAGCAGGCTCCAGACTCTGAGCTGTCAGCACAGAGTCTGATGCTGGGCTCAAACCCACAAATCGTGAGATCGTGACCTGAGCCGAAGTCGGACCCTTAACCAACTGAACCACTCAGGCACCCCTTAAGGACAACACATTCTAACCAGCCTGGAGAAAATGGGAACTCTGGCCCACTGGGTGGGTGGGGCTTGTTGAGATGCAGTGAGGTCTGGCTGTCAGTGACTCTGCATTGGTAGGATGGTTCCTCTTGGCAATACTTTACTCGGACATTAACTAGTGAGCTTGGTGGCATCTGGAGGTTGCCAAAGTTTGAATTTAGACCAGGATTACTCTTAATCTGGGCCCATGGTGGGCTTCAGAAGGCTCAGGGACTCCTAGGAATGTTAACACTTGTGCATGCCGGCACATGTATATGTGTGTTTCTCAAGAGACGGATCATAGTTTCCATCAGATTCTCACAGCAGTCTCCAAAAATTAAAACAAATTTCAGTGCAAGAGGCAGTTCCCTGCACCATGCCCTCAGGTAAAGAACACTTGAGAAACCCAGGTGTGGTCTTCCCCCGCAAAGCCCAAGAGACCTTATTTTATCTGACTTCCAGGCCCTTATCACTGGTACCTGTATTCTCATATTTGCGTCTAAATAAGTTCTTTGTCTTCATTATCTTACTCCCTAAGACCTTTCTTTTACCAAGGTAATACCTTTGTATTTCCCCACCTTTGGCTATTTCTGATTCTTTCTGTTGATAATACACAAACTCTTTATTCACTGATCAATCATTCTGGAATCAGCCATTTGTATTCAAATTTAGATCTGCCACTTACTGACTGTGGGCCCTTGGGTAAATTAGCCTTCTTAAACCTCCTCTGAAAAGCCAAAACGATGATGGTAGGTAACCTCATAGGAGTATTGTGAGGGTTAAGTATGAGCATGACTGTGAAGCACCTGGTTCAATGCTGAGAATATTATGCCTTATCAATAACTGGTAAAAAAACAAAACAAAACAAAAAAACCCTCATGCATTCTACAACTATTTAAGGACCACTGATGCCAGGCTAATTGTGCTACTTGAAATAATAGTGACTGAATAACAGATTGAGCACGTTGTTCTACTGGGCTTCTGGGCTTCCCAGTAAAAAAAACCTATGATCTGCAGCAGGATGCCACAAATTTGCAGCATTTGATGAACACTTCTTTTAAAAAAAAAAAAAAATTTTAATGTTTATTTATTTTTGAGACAGAGAGAGACAGAGCGCGAGCGGGGGAGGGGCAGAGAGATAGGGAGACACAGAATCCGAGGCAGGCTCCAGGCTCTGAGCTGTCAGCACAGAGCCCGATGCGGGGCTTGAACCCACGAACCGTGAGATCATGACCTGAGCCGAAGTCGGATGCTGAACCGACTGAGCCACCCAGGCGCCCCATGATGAACACTTCTTTGCCACTGTCCTGGCCCTTCCTTCAACCGATAATCATAGTAGGACACCAGCCACAAAAATGGCAGCAGACACAGTGTTACTACATGGGGGGACCACATAGTAAGCACTTTCCGCGTATGGACTGGCTTAATCTTCACAGTATCCCTTTGAGATAGGAACTGTTAATCTCTTCATTTTGCAGGTGAGGAAATCAAGAGAGAGGAAAAATAACTGGTCCAAGTTCACACAGCCGGTAAGCGGTCGAGTCAGGTTTGAATCCAGCAATGTGGCTCCAGAGGTGGTGACCCGGCCTGTAGCATACCTAACAGTAGCCGAGTGAGAAGACTGAATAAGAATGTGCCCCCTCTCTCCTTTCGGCCATTCCTCCTTTAAAACCTGCCTCAAAACTCCTTTCCCCCTTAGAGCCCTGCCTGACGTTATTTGTAGAATTTTGCAAGTCCTGACCCCTTGTTTGTACACCCCTGATTTATCCCCTTAATATGTCGTTTGCAAACGTTCAACTGTTTCTCTCCAGCTAGACTCAAATTCCTCAAGGACAATTCCTCAAGCAAATTCCTTGCTTACCCAGGGACTTTCTTGGTGTCTAGCTGAGGACTCTGCCCTTGGCAGATAAACATCTGTGGTGATACGCAGTTATTTGGGGACTCTGTTTTTCATTCGGTGAGTGTTTGTGAGCCAGGCCATCCCCAGCACTGGAGAAAGAGCAGTGGGAAAGGCTGGTGCTCAGGATGACTGTGACCTGCTGGGGAAAAGAAACACGGAGCAAGTGCTCCAAAGAAGGGCACACAGTTCTAGGATGGTCTACAGGAGACGCAATTCGACTTGGTCTAGGAGGTCAGGGAAGACTTCCTGGAGGAAGAGATGTTTTAGCTGAGACCTGAAGGATGGTAGTACTTACTCAGGTGAAGGAGCAGTGAGGAGTGCTGCCTGCAAAGGCTCTGTGGTTGGAGGGAGAAGCTGGGCGTGAGGAACGGGATGACCAGAGAGTAACCGGAGCCTGGCGTGAGTTGAGGTTGCAGTGGTCAGCAGGACCATGCAAACTGTGTCAGAGTTTGTGTTATGGAAAGAGCAAGAGAAACTACTGAAGGATTTTCAGCTGGGGGAGATAATGGTACCTTGGACTCGGGCAGTGTGGTTAAAGGAGAGAAGTGAGCGTATTTGGCAGACGTTTGGAAGTGAGATGCAAAAGCTTTTGGGGATTGATTGTTTATGGGGAGTGGCAAGAACCATTTTTTTTAAAGGAAGACTTTTTTGTTTTTGAGTTTATTTATTTTGAGATAGAGCACAAGCAGTTGAGGGGCAGAGAGAGGGAGAGACAGAATCCCAAGCAGGCTTTGCGCCATCAGCACAGAGCCCAGTGTGGGGCTCAAACTCATAAACTGTGATATCATGACCTGAACCGAAATCAAGAGTCGGACACTTAACCTACTGAGCCACCCAGGTGCCCCTAGGAAGAACCATTTCTTTAAAAAAAGGCTTATTCATTTTTGAGGGAGAGCGTGTGCACGGGAGAGGGGCAGAGAGAGGGGAGGACAGAGGATCCGAAGCGAGCCTCATGCTGACAGCAGAGAGCCCTGTGCAGGGTTCAAAGTCAACAAACCTCAAGATCATATCCTGAGCCAAAGTCGGACGCTTAACCGGACTGAGCCATCCAGGTGCGCTGGGAAGAACCATTTTTCATTGAACGCTTTTATGTCCTGGCACCATTCTAAGAACTAATTCGTCTAATGTACACTGTAGCCCTGTGTAGTAAATGTATTATCTCCAATGCGTATATGGGAAAACTGAGGCACACGCCAGGTGCTTGGGGTCCAAGCCCTTCCTCTTGACCACTGTGCTTGAGTGCCCTCCATGTCTCAGTGGCTCCATGTATGAATGGAAACATCATTCAGTGAGATCTAAACAGTAGTAGAGGGCCTGCTGCAGGAGGCGGGCAGGGAAACTGGGGGTTTGGATTAGGACTTGTTGAATTTGAGTTCAAACGCATTGTAAACATCGAATTCATCTGACAGTCTTTCGCACCTTTCTCACCTGCTCCTCAGTCCCCAGATCCTTTTCTCAGATGTTACCTTCTCAACAAAGTTTACCCTACCCACTCTGTTTAAAATTATACCCTGCCCTATCTCCTTACACTGTGTCCCCACCTCCTATTTTCCACCCTTCAACATTTATCACCTGCTAATGTTTTACATATGTTACTTGTCAAATGTGTTGTTATTGTCTGTCTGTCCTTTGAGAATGTCAGCCGCTGCAGGGGAGAGAGCTTTGAAATTTGTCTAGAAGACTAAGGCTTATGTTTCTATGTCAAAATCATGGAGATCATTTGTTGGAATAGGTCCATGAGCAACTTTGACTGATGTTACCTTAGTGGCTAATATTAAATTAGTTGATGAGGTCCATTTTGACGCTTTGCCTTTTAGTTTTATGAGGAATGGCTACTGTCTCATGATAGGTAGTATTTGTTGAGCTTGTTAAGATGAAAAATTGGGCTTGTGTTTTCTCTTTTGCTCCCATTTTTCTTCCTTTATTCACATTGTATTGATGTGCTAACATCTTTAATATATTTAATACATTTAATATAAATAAGTAAAGCAAAGCTGGATCGGTGGTCTCTTCCTTTCTGCCCTCATATCTGATGGATAAAATGAATGGTTCTCAGTTTAACCAAATATTGTCACGATTGGCACTTATTGGGGATTTTTGTCATGAACTGATGATGGTGATTCAATACCAGCCGGAGAATTTTAGTGGGATAGCAAAAGCACACGTTCATTATTCATTCTCCCAGATCCTCCAAGTTCTCTCACTATATTAAGTAAACCAGGAGAAAGTAAAATATTTAGCACTACGTTCTCGCAGCCCCTACTCCCCTTCTCCAAAGCCACAATTAAACTCTGGGCATTATGACCTTACAGTGAACAGGGTGGGTGGAACAGTTCTCTTTGAATATGTAAAGCCATAGTGGAGAGCATTATCCTGTTACCCAATATACTACATTCATGAAATCACATCATACATTTCTGCTGGAAATTAGTTCCTAGGAAAGAATTTCTCTTTAGTCAAGCGTGTGTGTGTGTGTGTGTGTGTGTGTGTTGTGTGTTGTGTGTTGTGTGCACGTGCACGGGTTCGGTGAGGAAGGACATTCATGGAACCCAACATACTTTCCTCTTTGTTTTCGTTGCCTAGAGACTTAAAGCCCAAATCAATTTTCGGCAACACTAATTAACTCCTCTTACAGAGTTCCTGGAAGACCCATTTCCCTGCTTCCCCAGATGGTCTCCGTTCTGTTTCTATCTTTAATTGTTCCGTTTGATATGATGTTGCACACTGTAAGTCACCTGAAACCCTTTGTGGAAGATGTGAGACGCAATCTGAATTGTGGTCAGTTCTTCTGGTTTAGGCTCACATTTCTTGGAAGGGAATCGGAGAAATCTCTGGAAGCAATAGTAACAGTGAAGGTAGACTTCTACTTTCCACTCTGGAAAATAAAGTGCTGAACACTTCCAATCCTTCACAACAGCCCTAACTTTCTGAATGTAGCTTTCTGCTCACAGCAAGCAAGTGCAAAGTCAGGGTTCTAACTGCAAGCTGCCACATTCGAATCCTGGGTACAGGAGGATAAGACGATGGTGTGTAGAGAGCCCCATGTTTTCCCAGGTGTACTAACTCAAGAAAGGGAGAACCCCAAGCTCCAGGCCCCACACTGGGGAGAGGACAGGGTGACATGAGCCCTGAGGCAAGGGCTCAACAAGGCACCCTCCACTGAACCCCTACTCTTGGTTCTCCCCTTCCATACCCCTGTGAAAGGAAATAAAAAATAACCCTCCCTCAAGTTAAGGAATAAAAGACCTCCCGATGACCCTTACCCCACAGGCTGGAGCCAGCATGGGGACTGTCCCCTAACCTCTCTCTAGCTTTGCTGGATCCTAAGGAAGATGAGAGTTATCATGGAACTCTTAGGGGGTAGGGTTGGGATTTCCCTTTGAGATTCTCTACCCCATCTCCAAACGGTCTCCTTGTCCTCTGTGAATTACAAAAAGCAGATTTCCAGTAGAACCAGGCCCTGGGACCAGCCTCCATCCTCCTTGGGTCTCGACCTTCCTTCCCCCCCAAGCATCCCATCTCCCTACTTGGTTTGAATTTTCCCTTCACTGGATTTTAAATCTCAAACTCCAGTTCTCCCCCATCCCCCTTCATTTTTCTGTTTTTCTTTCTTTTTCCCTATATAGCATGGTATCATGTCGAGCCCACCATCCTGTACTTCAGCTATTAAGTTGTTGGCCATATTACACAGTGGATTTTGATTCGGATCAGTTAGAGCTAATAGCAATTTTCAGTAAAATATTAACCAAACACACACAAAAGTCACTCGTGTGGCTCCATCCTCCCCTTCAATAGGATTAATCGAGTTAGCTATTTACTCTCGCCACCACTCCAGTGTTTTCCCACCTTCCACTCCAAACAAGAAAATGACGCTAAATTCATTTAATACAAATTTATATTATTGTCTGAGGCATTTTAAGCAATGCTTAATTTAATTTCCTTGTTTGGAGTGTGGTATTGGAGAACAGGACCACAGTGTAATATAAAAATAGGATTCATGCATCCACCAGGCACCCGGCTATATTCTCCAGTGATTCACGAGAGCTCTGTTTACATTCAATTGCAATTCAAATGTGCCACATCATCTCTCTGTCCTGCAATTAAAAAAAAAAAAAAAAAAAAAAAGTCAGCCTCTGAAAGCAGATCATCCCGCCCCAGGCTGACAAAGTCCGAGGGCTTGACCTTCGGGCTGTGGTACAAGTCCTCTGATTTGATTAGACTTCTGACAGGTCAAATATCTTGACTGTTCACATCTCTTGGCCTAATAATCAGTTAGCTAGAATTCTAGTCCTTTATGCTCGGGGAGATGGAAATAACCTTTACTGAGCATCTATAATGTGCCAGGCATTAAAAAAAACCAACAGTGTCTCATTTTTAATCTCTTCGAAGTCCTGTGGGTAAATGGGGTTACCTACCTCCATTTTACATCTAAGAACAACGGGAGGAGAGAGGATATGTAATTTGTCCAAGGCCACATGGCCAGTAAGCGGACACTGTGTATACAGCCATATGCCCCCCAGTGCTGGCACTTTGCACTGTCTCCCAGGCCCAACTGCACAGGGTCACCCATTGTGGGGCAGAGTTTCTTAGCGAGGGGTTAGGAATGATGAGCTTCCGTCGGATCACTAATTCCCTGAAATGTTATATAAAATTTGTATGCTTGTATGCTTGTGTACCTTTTTGAAGAGGACCCCCATAGCTTTTTTTTTTTTTTTTTTTTTTTTTTTTTTTTTTTTTTAAATTCTGAAAGGCTACATGGTTTGAAAAATAAGTACCATTGCCCTGGGTTTTCCTTGAGGCCCAGTGACTGAGGGCTTGGGGGCAACCGATATACATGCTCCTCATTCTGCACTTGGATTTGCCCGGATACTTGAGGAACAATAATACATCAACAACCACCATTTGTTGAGGACCTACCATGAGCCAGCTGTCATCCATTGGAAGGGTTGGGGCAAGGCGGGGTAGGGGGACAGAGCATCCCTTTTAGAGACTTTCAATCCTACCTGGGTGGTAATAAGACCACAGTGCCCTGCAGCTGCTGATTGAAGAAAATCTCCAGGCAGCTTAGATTTCTAATATGATGTTCTCTTCTTTGACCCCAGTGTTCCTGGCCCCTGACTGGAATAACCCCATCAAGCTTAATGGCTCTGTCACACACAGAGCAGGACAGTGGGAAGGAGAGAGGCAGGTGGGAGAATCAACAAGCTGGGCTTCCAGCTCCTTTTCTGCCATCAACTCCAAATGGCTTTAAGCAGAATACTCTTGTTACTATTAAAATACTCGTCTCAGGGCACCTGGGTGGCTCAGTTGGCTAAGCATCCTACTCTTGGTTTCGGCTAAGGTCATGATCTCATGGTTCATGGGCTTGAGCCCTGTGCTGGGTTCTGCAATGGTGGTGCAGAGCCTGCCTGGGATTCCCCTTCTCCTTCTCTCTCTGCCCCTCCCCTGCTTGTGTTCTCTCCCTCTCTCTCTCAAAATAAATAAATAAACCTAAAATAATGAAATTAATACCTACTTCCAACTCCACATCTTAAAAATCAACAAAACAAAACACAAAACAAACTTTAAAAATATGTGGGCATGAGTTAGGTTGATCAAACTAATGAGATCCTAATTATTAAGATCAGGGAAGGCATCGGTAGGAGGTGACATTTGAAGATCTGAAAGGATTTCAATAGGCAGAGGACATTTTTGAAGCATGAAGAGCAGAGGGCTCTACAAAGGCATGGGAAGTCTGGGGTATACTTAGGTGATCAGCTGCTAAGGTCGCCTGGCTGGTAAGATTCCGCTGGGCCTACTGCTCCATTGGCACAAGGGCCAAATGGATTTACACGTCACCCCTCCTCAAGAGTCTGATTTATTTATTTATTTATTTATTTTAAAACTTGTTAATGTTTTATTTATTTTTGAGACAGAGAGAGAGCATGAACAGAGGAGGGGCAGAGAGAGAGGGAGACAGAGAATCCGAAGCCGGCTCCAGGCTCTGAGCTGTCAGCACAGAGCCTGATGCACGGCTTGAACTCACAAACTTTGAGATCGTGACCTGAGCCGAAGTCAGGCACTTAACCGACTGAGCCACCCAGGCGCCCCACAGGAGTCTGATTTAAAGACCTCAGATGAAGTTCGTGCTTTGAAACTTTTTAACCCCCCCACCCCCCACTGGGGATTCTAATTTGTAGCCAAGGTGGGGGAACCACTGGGCTAGATGGTCTTCAGGTCCTCTCCAGCGCCTGAGAGATTTGTGCCCTTTCTTTCTTTCTTTTTTTTTTTTTTTTTTTTTTTTTAACATTTTATTTATTTTTGAGACAGGGAGAGACAGAGCATGAACAGGGGAGGGTCAGAGAGAGGGAGACACAGAATCTGAAACAGGCTCCAGGCTCCGAGCGGTCAGCACAGAGCCCGACGCAGGGCTCGAACTCACGGACCGTGAGATCATGACCTGAGCCGAAGTTGGCCGCTTAACTGACTGAGCCACCCAGGCGCCCCAGATTTGTGCCCTTTCTGATAAAGGTGACTTGGTTTGGAAACGTGGGGGGCTGGTTGTAATTGCTGAAAAGCTGATTTGAAGCCATTTGTCCTTAGGCAATGGGTCCCTGAATAACCCTGAAGGACTGCTGTAAGAGCAAGGCCCAAAGTCTAGATCCATCCATAACGTCGTCAATGAGTTAAGTGGGACTGGTAGGGACTGCCAGTGGGCAGTCCCACCCCATCCACATGGGGAAGCCTCTGTTTGACTGCCAACAGCTGCTGTTAAGTAGGGACATAGGCCTGGGTTTGTCAAATCTTGTGACTTTTCTTTTCTTTTCTTTTTTTTTTTTTAAATTTGAGAAAGAGAGAGAGTGAGAGTGAGTAGGGGAGGGACAGACAGAGAGGGGGACAGAGGATCCGAAGGTGGCTCTGCACTGACAGCAGTGAGCCCGATGTGGGGCTTGAACTCACTAACCTTGAGATCATGACCTGAGCTAAAGTTGGAGTCTCAACCGACTGAACCACCCAGGTGCCCCAGATCTTGTGACTTTTCTTTTTTTTTTTTTTACTTTTTTTTTTTTTTTTTTTTTTTGTGACTTTTCAAGAGAAGCCAGGAATCTGACAGGAGATCTTGATTAATGTTAGTAAAGAACTTATTACGTTAGTAAACAATTCAGATTTTGATAAAACACGACGGCAAGCCCGATTCAATCAGTAGGTCTTTGGTTTAATCCCTCTGGTTTAGAGTTGTCATCATTAGAACTGGCTTTAAATTTTATTAAGCAATTGCTACTGGACAAATAATCTTTAGAGAGACAATGCTTTTGTTGACTTCATATATTTTGGGGTTTTTTTTACTGTAATATTGGGCTGAGAAGACATTAAAAAGCTTCCATGTGCATTTATCAATTAATGATCAATATTGTTTTATCTATGCTCACCCCTTCCCATATTATTTTGAAGCAAATCTCAGATATCATATTATCTCATCCATAAATATTTAAACATAACCACAATACAATTATCACACCTAAAAATTAACAAGTATTTCTGAACAATATCCAGTCAATGTTCAATTTCCAATCATCTCAAAATGTCGTAACTAAAAAAAAAAAAAAAAAAAATCCAGTTTGTTTGAATCAGAATCCAAATAAAGGCCACACATGGCAGTTGGTTGATATGCTTATGTTTGCTTTTGATATTGTTTTTTGCATGTTGATTTTGCTGAATTGGCTATTATTAATGTGTTTGTGTGGAACCTTCCGCTAAAGGATTTGTAAAAATGTAATGAAGGTTTGCAAGGCCAAGCTCTGTGATTATATTAGAAGTTAGTTTGATATAGTAAGTCTTACAAACAGCTAAATTCTGTCAAAGAAAAATCCATTTTTAATGCATGATTGAATATTGATAATTAATGGGAACTATGAGGAAGTCATATGCAAAGATTAATTACCAACTGAGCTCTGAGAACATTTTTCTTCCTTTGTAATCTCACCTCCTGAGAGAAATAGTCTATATTGGTCCTAGAGTGAATTGACAGATATGTCCAGAAAGAAAAGCCACAGACTTTAATCTTTATTGGTCATGCTTAATTGGATGTACTATTATTTTTTATTTGCAGAGACAATATTTTTCCGTTAATTCTTTTTGTAATGCTGGAATGGGAAGGTGGGGGTCCTGAGGCTTTCTCACCATACTGGATGTATGAGGTTAGGAGTATTGGGCTTCTGAATATTGAGCTGTGTTGGAAGTTGTTGGAACTCAACTCTTTACAATGGAAAATCTAATTGTCCCAACCACGGTCAACTTCTATAGGCCAGCTCTCGCCGTAGCGGTCACTGAAGTCTGACCAAAAGTGATGCCCTGGGCTTTCCTCTTCAGAAAGTAACTTGAGTAGAACTTACCCCTGAAATCCGAGTGCATTAAAAGGAGGGAAAATACTGTGAGCCCGTCAAGTAAAAAGCCAGACAGGCATGGCTGTTTGCCCCTAGCGGTGGGCATTCCATTTGTACAGCTACCTAGACTTCTGTTCAGTGGCATCCACAGGCCAGTCTATGACTGGCAGCAGCTCAGATTCAGTTTACAAAGGTGGCTGGTGGCCGGTGGCTAATTACACGTTTGATGAACTTGTTGTTAAGACAATGCCGCATGTGTCCTCCCCCGGCTGCAAACTGCCAGGTTACTGGAGCGTTTCCTGTGTGGATACTAATTACGCCTAATTTGGTCCTGAGCTTTCCTCATTTGTCTTTCTGTCACAAAGTTTGTGGTTACAAATCGCTCATGTTGACTGGGAGTGAGGCTAAATTTCTGATGGTTCACACATGTAATAAAGCCATTCACACAACCAGCGGTGTTCAGCTGACTTTACAAAACACAGAACATCCATGGTTATTTGCATCCCTGAGAAAAGTTTGCTCTCTCCAGGTACTTGTTTTCACAATGGACTAATCACCTGAAAAACAGACAGAGAGCTTCCAAATGTGACACCGTGTAGCAAGGACAGCCACACGCTACCTGAGAAGGGACAGACATTAAGTTCTTTGGGGGGTGTGCATTAGCCCCACACAGGTGGGGTGGAGGGTGACCTTGCTTCCCAGGGGGTGGGGGAGATGCCCCCCCGTTGTTCTCTCCAGGGTCACCCCTGCCTGAGAGACCCTGGAGAAGAGGGACTCGCTTGACTATAGAAAATGGCAGGCAGCCCCTTAGCAGCAACTTCCTGAGCCAGAAGGTTCTTCCAGGCCGGGAGCCCCACGACCAGCTGGGTTCCTGTCTCCGGCTGCTGGGCACACAGGCAAGAACTGAGGCCCTCAGGCCCTTAGGTTGGGGGCCTCTTGATCTTCTTCACATGTACCTGAAGGTTTTTGCCAGGAGCCTGATTAAGACCCTGACTCTCAAATATTTTTCTCCGACGACAACCCTAATATAGTATTTCCTCTTCCCAGAAAAGAGACTGTGAGCACCCCGCAGCAGGAGGAAGGCCCTGGTTCCAAGCCTGAGACTAAGGGTCCTGTGTGATGAAGAAGGGGAGGGACGGAGATGAGGAAGCGGCAGGCGAGGACAGAGGTGAAGACGGATGTCCTTGCCGGTGTGGCTGTGGGGACGGGGTGGGAGGGCGTGAAACAGACGGATTGAGGTGAAAGGGTCCCTCCAGAGCTGACCTGGCTGCAGGGAGCATGAGCAGTATTGGGCAGGTGCCGCAAGGCCTGATCCTGCCGAGGGAAGGGATAGGCAGTTGAGGACCGCCCCACATCCACTGCTTTGTCCTTGCCAGGTCTCCGAGCTGGGCCCCAGGTTGCCATCTTTCTCTGTCTTTAAGGAACTGTAAGTATCTGGGAGCTTAGCCATGGACTGGAGAACTCCCTTTGAGAAGGGCCTTTGGTGCTGTCTTCCCATCGGCTAAATCCCTAGATGTTTTCGCGAGATATGTTGAGTCAGTAATGTACAAACTCTTAAGTGGCTCTGAACTGATTTTATTTGGACTCGTGGGGTGGTCTGTTTCCCCAAGAGATGGAGGTGATCTTTGCTGCTCTATCAAAAAGCCTTCTGTGCGACCACAAAAGTCAGAAATCAGAGGGGTCTAAGGTTTCCCCAGCTGCCCTCGTTAGCATAACCAGGAAAAGACAGTTCCCTTGCTGCATAGAGGTAGCCCGTCTCTCAATAGGTGGTCACGATCCATACAAAGCAACTAGAGTCATCCACATTACACTAGAAATAAGAAAACTAATCCTGTTAACTAATAACCCGGATAAAGTCAACATCCCTGGCCGTAAAGATTAGCCAAGTGGCCACTCACAAGGTCGTGGAGGAAAGCTCAGACGGTCTTGTTTTCCCTTAAGAATGGCAAAGGCCAGGTGACATTAAGGTCTGTGATTGTCCCTCTCAGGTCTTTATCTGATTCCACTGAAATATGGATCATAACTAGATATAACATCAAGCAAGTTCAAGCCACAATGGCTCTTTGTATCAAATATTTTTCTCCAGGCTAATTTTGGTGAGGACTACCACTTATCTTGGAATTGGAATTGAATCAGCAAAGATCAACCTTGCTTTCTTTAAAAAGCACGATGCAAAGTTGCTGTGGTGTTTTCCTTTGGGTTTAATCCATCTTGAGATGGTGCAGGGGTGACTGGATGACCTCCCAAGGCTTTCTCTGTTTGTGGCCCTGCTAGATCCATTCTGTTTCCTCATCTGCTAGATGGGGAGAGAACAATCTCCTTTATACTGCAGAAAATGCGTTGCGAGCCTGAATTTGACATTGCGTTTCAATTCCAGGATTTTCTGCCACTTCCTAACTGCTTGAGTGTGGACAGTACCCCAAAGTCTCTATGAGTTTGGTTTCTTCCTCCATGTAAAAGTCAATTCTTGCCTCACAGATGTGTTGTGCGGATCAAATGATAATGGGTAGAATAAAGCTCTTAGCAGGCGTGCCTGGGTGGCTCAGTCGGTTAAGTGTCCAACTTTGGCTCAGGTCATGATCTCATGGTTCTGGGTTCGAGCCCCGCGTCGGACCCTGTGCTGACAGCTCAGAGCCTGGTGCCTGCTTCAGATTCTGTGTGTGTGTGTCTCTCTCTCTGCCCCTCCCCTGCTTATGCTGTCTCTCAAAAATAAATAAACATTTAAAAAATTAACAAAAAATAAAAAGCTGTTAGCAGCCTGTAGCCCTCAAACCACAGCCACCAGAACTTTGTCAGTGACTGAGCCAGACGCATTGCTCCATCCCTGCTTCCCAGAAGGGATCCCTTGTTGAGACATTCAGATTCGTTCTGCCCACTGAGAAGCCTCCGGGGTGCCCTGGTTCCTTGTCCTCACTGAGGCAGAAGAGAGAATCCAACCCAATGCCCATAAAATTGGATGCTCCTCAAAAACACTGTTATTGTTCTCGCTCCACCTTCTCCAGCCCTGTTCCACATAAAAACTTCAGTTCCCAGGTTGTTTCAAGTTCTCCTGAGTGTCGGAGGCAAGGCCTGCAGCTTGGGGACCCTCTCGGCAAACAGGTTACTATTTTTCCTGGAAAGCCTGTCCTGGTGTGGAGCAGACTCAAAGCCCAAGGGGTGAAGGCAGGGGTATGAATGGATGGATGGCGGTGGGGTTGGCGGGACGATGGTCAGCCTGGGCACTCGTTTGCTGGATGGGCCCCCCCAGCCGATTCTCGGTTGCAGCTGCCTTGGGAGTACCTCCCACAGGCTGTCATCTTCAATAGCACACCCCATATGTTCATTGTCGCCTGGCTTTTCCATGAAAATGTGCTGCAGGTGGAAATCTGGCATGGTTGTCTCAAGCCAAGAAGAAGCTTTTATTTTTCCCTTTTGACAAAATTTTTAAATCGTCATTCAGTCGATTTGACCCAGGAAAGTTATCTCAAAGTAGAGCTCCACCCCAAAGTAGAGCTCCGCCCCACCCAATCTTCTGGGGGTGCAGGCGCCAGGAACAACTTCTCTAAGATGACCTCAGACTACCCTTCTGGGACGGAGCCTTTAGGAGCTCCGCCCACAGCCTGTCCCGAGCACACTGGTATTCTCTCCTTGGTGGCAAACATCATAACCTTCCTCTTGGCATCATTTTCTTTTATTTATTCTGTGCCCAGAACTTCCCTGGGCTCTCATGAGAATCTTACAAGCAGAGAGAAAACAACCTCTGTATGGTGTAGACAGCATAAAAAAGGACCGGGGAGAATGAGGGATGTCTGAAGCCCTTAAATCTCATGCCAAATTGCTAAGAAGTTACCATTTTTGCTGGGAAAATTACAGACACGGAGAACCAAATAGAAAAATTTTTCTTCAGTGCAGAAAGGTAAAGTTTGCGTTTTTGTGTTTGATCAAAGGAAATTCCACTGCCAAACGAGAGCCCTTGAAAATGCCCTGTAGGCTACTTTCATTAGAAAGAAATTTATTGATAATTAAGAGCAAATTTTAGGAGAGCCTTTACTCTTAGGTTAAATTTTAATTGATCTTACTGTCCATTCATTGATTCATTCATCAGATATTATCGAGTGTCCTATATGCCAAGTTCTCACTGAGAAAATTTATATGGTTCTTTTCTGATGTTCTCCTTGGTAATCTTGTAATTTTATATTATGAGAGCATCTTACAAAATGCAGTTCTTATCATGAAAATTCATTCTCTGACGCTTAGAACTTTCCTTAGGAAGCTGAGATGCCAGAGAGAACCCATCACGCTGGAGCCTAGTTCGCATTGCTGAGATCAGAGTTGGAACTCTCTACCTTGACTCTCTTGGGACCAAAGTGGAAGACAGGTAGGGAAAACACTTTTCTTGTGTACCCATTATAGATCAGATGCTTCACAAAAATAATCTTATTTAATTTTAATTTTCACAACCGATAGGTAGATAAGATTTCCATTTTGTAGTTCAAAACACTGAGGCTGGGATGGCTGACGAAATTTGTACAGTCAGTTAACTGGTAGGTGTTGACATCGCTAACCTTTACTGCCTTTCAGCCACATCACCCATTTCATGAGTCCATATTTATTGAGCGCCTATTGTTTACTAGGCGCAGTTCCAGGCACTAAGGATAAGTCACCGTCCTCATGGGGTTCCCAAGCCTGTGGTTGCAAAGACAGTAAACAAACTTGGTGAGATGCTTGGGGTGGCCACAGGGAGATGAAGAAAGAGGAAGCAAGTGAAGGGATGGGGAACGAGAGGCTGGGGCGACCCTGCCACGAACGAGCATCTCTGTGGCAGAGCACAGGGTCTCCAATCTGTTCCCAGATGAGAAGAAAGGAATGAGCACACACGTTGGCACCTGCAGTGAGTGGAAGGCTGCCCGTGAGGGTGGTGAGAAGGGAGGAGGAACAAGGAACTGAAGGAAAATTTGTAAAGAGGTGTTGTTCCTTGGGCTTTGGTCCATTTCTCTCTGTATGTCCTCTTTCAACTCTGTAATGACCACCTGGCCCAGTTAGTCTTTTCTCATCTGCACCCGTGAGCTTTGCTGTATACCTTGTACCTCCTGGGCGAGTCTGCTCTGAAGGTTATAGATATCACCCCCTGTCCCGCCCATCCCTCCCAGTCCCTTGGATGTCACCATTTCCTAGTGACCTTGACTTGTCTCCTTGATAGTGTACCCATCCTGTGTTTCAATCCTCCAGGGCCCATGAAGGGAATGAGAGAGTTAATTTTTTTCTATACAGTTAGCTTATTTTGCATTTGCAATTACATTTTGATAAACTGCAAATATGCCTAATGTCGACGTGCCCCAGGACCTCTTCTTATCTTCACCTTCCCCTCCTTGGTGATCTCATCCAGTTTCAAGGCTTTAAAGACATCTCTATATAGATGACTCTTGAATTGACAACCATGCCCTCTGCCTATCTGATTTTTCCACTGGGATGTCCAATAGACATCTCAAAATGAAGACTGTATGCCCAAGCCCCAGTTTCCATCTACAGTCTTCTCCATGCAAGTATATGGTAACTTTATTGTCCCAGCTGCTCAGGACAGCAAATTGGGGCCATCCTTTACTCTTCCTTTGTCCTCACATCTGAAAAGGGTTGGTTCTCCTTCAAATAGATCCAGAATTCAACCTTCCCTCAGCTACCACTCTAGCCTAAGCCACCATCCACCCTATCCTGCTTTGGCTGTTCCAATAAGCTTCCAATAAGTTCCAATTCTTCTTGTGATCTACTCTTAACAGCCGGAGTGATCTTGTTAAAAAAGCAAATCACATCATCTGGCTCCTCGGTTTATACCCTCCCACGGCTCCTACTTTACTGGAGGAGTCAAGCCGGAAACTGTTCTCTTCACCTCTGCTTCTCTGGATAAAACAGAAACAAGCCCTGCTTGCTCTAGGCCCTTCTCTTGCATTCTCCCTCCAGCTCCTGGGCGGGGGGGGGGGGGGGGGGGGGGGGGGGGGAGGCGGGGCACAGGGGCTCCTAATGTTTACAAGGCCACACCCAGCTGCAAAGTTATCCTCACATGCTAATCAGTTGGTCATTTTAAATTTGGTCAAGGTTAGATTTGTTAAGAAAGGTCTTCCCCAGATCCTAGAACTCTCCTCACTAGCCCTGGAAGATAAGACCTTGTAGTGGCTTTATCTAAGGAGAGATTGTCCCCTTTGTCCCCACCCCCCGACCCCCACCGGTGGCTGTTCTGTCGCCACAGGGCAGGTCAGGGCCCACACCCACAGGAAATGCCTATTTGTTTCAAGTAACATTTAACTCAGCAGCTTTCTTCTACTTGGGCCTGCAACTCCCTTTTCTCCCTTTTTTTCCCCCTTTAAGAAAACTAAGTCCATTTTAATTTTATGGGCTTGACAGAACTAGGACAATAGGACAATGTTTCCTCGGATCAAAATTTTTTGTGAGAATTTTTTTGGCAGAATCAGTGTTTGCAAGAAGCAGATAAAACTTGACTGTTGGAGAACCTCGCCGTAGCAAGCAGCTGCCTGCCAGCAAATCTTCAGTTAACAACAGAGCTGGAGTCATTGTTAGCCAGGTAGGAGAGATGGGGGGTGGGGGGGCGGGGAGAGAAAGCCCTAGAGCTTCCTTGTTAGGCTCTAAATGAATTGGTTGTTTAGCAATTACTGTAAGACAGCAGATCTGGGTACATGAGCTCTCTAAAGATAACATCTCAACTTGGTTTGCCTTCCTTACACAACATGGGTGCATATGCATCAAGGAAGCCCCACAGCCCCGAGATATTTTATTCACCTCACACTCGGAGGAGTTCACTGACTGGAATTCAATAGAAACTGTTCTCTGTGTGAAAGTAATTTCAGAAAGTAATCTAGTTTATGGAAATGAAAGGCATCAAAACACAAAAAAACACTGTTTCTCTACAAGTGCTTTGCCTCAAATATTTGACATGGAAATTTGTATAATCCCTCTGGGGGCACGTGGGTTTCACCAGTGTTAACATCTTTTGAAATGAATTTCACAAATGTTTATTTGCCGTGCCAGGCTGACAAATAATTTAGAATATCGAGGCATCTGACCGGAATCAACCTTGATACGGATCTCAGATGATTGTGGAGGTTAAAAGGTGTGAATTGTAATTGGGCATTGGGGTGACATCACTTTCAAACACTGCCCCGGGGAGCAAAGGTGTCACTTAGCTCCTCTGGGTCCCCAGGTCTCCCTGTCAGGTGATGCCCTTCGGTAATGACAATGGATCATCCGCTGACATGTTCTGTTTTATTTTTCACATAGGAAACCAGTCTTTTTGCACCTGTCTGGAGGGAGGGCAGAGGAAGAAACTGAAGCAGTGGGCAGGCTCAGGTCTGATGTGGGCAAAATCAGAAATGGGGTGAAATGGGGTGGTCCTTAAGAAACGAGTAGGCACAAGATGAGCCCGAGGAAGACAGGGTTTGGGTTTGAAGAGACTCAGGGAAGAGCAAGAGAGAGGGAAGGTTATGTGTTCCATCGTCTGAACCTGGAATGCTCTTTTCTTCCTTTGGGAGAGCACTGGCTTGTCATTTTAGAGGATCTCCTGTGGTCCCATGAGAACCCTTTTCCCTCACGAAGGCCCTTCCTTGGAGCCATGGGTCCAAGGCTCTTTGGCCCAGCCTCCTTGCCTCACGGTTGACCTTCTCAGTCTCAATGATCACTAAATGCTGATGCCTGGACCCGGGCCAGAGCAGGGTCTGCTGGACCAGGGAGACCTCAAGCAGGGGTCTGCGGACCCTACAGAGTGGTGGACACCACGGGTGGGACAGCGAGCTTCTGGTTTTACAACACCTCCGTCCCGTGACCTCTCTTTCCAAGTGTGTCCTGACACCCAGCCTGCTGCCTGTAAGACACCTCCAGGGGGAGGCCCCATGAGCCCCTCAAACTCTGTGGCTTCCATGCAAGCCTGTTCCTCCTCTTCCTGAATTTCCATCTGTTTATGATACCAGTCATCAAGTCTAGAAACCTCAGCAAGGCCAGTGATTTGTACCTTCCCCTCTGCTCCTCCTCTATCCGGTCACTTGCTGAGTTCTGTTGACTCAGCTTCTAGTAGCGCATTCTATCTACAGTACTATTCAACAGGGCATAGTGGATGAGACAATCCTTCATTTTGTGGGACTGTCCTATGGACTGCAGGTCATTTAACATTTCTGACCCTGCCCACCAAATGCTAGCAGTGCCTGCCTGTCACTGTGGCAGAAACAGCCCTAGACATTCCCAAGTGTCCCCCAGGCTCAGTGTCATCCCAGTTGAGAAACACGGGAACTTTTCTTCTGTCACTACCTGGGATTCTGACAGTTTTGCTTTTCATCTGAGATGCTGGATGTGGGATGATCTAACTGGCCTCCTCACTCTTAATCTCTCCCTTCCCCAAGCCGTTTTGCACGAAGCCGTTGAATAATGTTTCTAAAGCGCAGCTCTGATCACATTACTCCCTGTTCAGATCATTTAGTGGCGCTCTATGCCTGTGAATGAAATCTAACGCCTGAGCCTTGAATTCAAAACTCTGAATTTCCAGACTCTAATTAAGGCCCAATCGGCCTTAATATCCCTCTCTACTGCTTCCTTTTCCAGACCCTTATGTTCCCAAAGGAATGGTGAGCGACTAAATGCATATTTGACCAGAGTGCCAGTGTCTTTTTGCAAACACAGCCAACAGTGGAGGATTTGCAGGGCGGCCTGTTTAATGCCGCATCATAAACCACTAAAAACTCAAGTGACTTAAAACATCGACCAACTTTATTTTTATTGTAAGTCTTTGGATCAGGAGTCTGGGCAGGGTTCTGCTGGGTGATTTGTTTGTTCTAGTGGTATCAGCTGGGATACTTGGCGGGTTAGTGCTTGGTCTGAAGAACACAAGACGGCATCACTTGGCACGTCCTGGTACCTCAGTGTCGACATCTGGCAGGATGGACTCAGCTGGATCCCTCTCTTCCATGGAGTCCCACTCTCCAGAAAGGGAGTGGGATTTTTTTTTCCATGGTGGCTCAAAGCTCTAGAGGAAGGAAGCAGAAACTGCAGTCCTCTTAAAGGCTGGACCTAGCATTGGCCGAGCAGTCATCGAGCCTGCCCGGACTCAAAGGGTGGGGTGCCCGGAGGGCCAGGGGTGCAGACAACCTGGCGGGAGAAGTCTTGAGGATTTGCAGCTCACTCTAATCCTTCACGACAGGGTCGATTAAACTGTACGGGTATAACAGCACAGATGTCAATCTGTGGCTTCCACTTTTACGATTCTGTAAATTTCTTTCGGACACTGTTGTCAGCCTAGCCCTGAAGCGGAACACATCCGCCCTTCTGTCCCTATTTAACCTCTGTCCTCTGGCGAGGCTCCCTGATTCTGGCCTACTCTCATCTTCGGCTTTGGAAAACCTTTCATCAGTGAGGCGTCATGGCCACGCCCAGGACCACCGCTGGACAGCAGGGTCCAGAGCAGCTCTGCCTGGTAGAAATATAATGTAAGCCACTTGAATTACTTTACGTTTCTCTTTTTTTTTTAATGTTTATTTTTATTTCTGAGAGAGAGAGAGAGAGAGAGAGAGATGGAGCATGAGCAGGGGAGAGGCAAAGAGAGAGAGGGGGACACCGAATCCAAAGCAGGCTCCAGGTTCTGAGCGGTCAGCACAGAGCCGGACGCGGGGCTCGAACTCGTGAACGGAGAGATCATGACCTGAGTGGAAGTTGGATGCCCAACCGACTGAGCCACCCAGGCATCCCTAATTACTTTACATTCCTTACTAGCCACATTACAAAGTAAAAAGAGAGGTGCCTGGTAGGCTTAGTCGGGAGAACGTGACTCTTGATGTCTTGGGTTACCCCGAGTTGGGTGTAGAGATTACTTAAAAATAAAATCTTAAAAATAAATAAATGAATAAATAAATAAATCGTAAAAAGAAACAGGTTAAATCAATAATACGTTTTATTGAGGTCCCTGGGTGACTCGGTTGGTTAAGCGTCCAACTCTTGTTTTTGGCTCAGGTCATGATCTCACGGCTGGTGAGCTCGAGCCCCAAGTTGGGCTCCATGCTGCCAGGGCAGAGTCTGCTTGGGCTTCTCTCTCCCTCCTTCTCTCTGTGTCCCTCCTTCCCCAAAATAAATAAATAAAACTTAAAGAAAGTAGAATACGATTTATTTGCCCTGGTATATGAAGAAGTGATCATTTCAACATGTAATCACTAAATAATAAAATTATTGAGATATTTTACGTTCTTTTTTCATATGGTGTCTTCAAAATCCAGTGTGTATACACATACAGACCATCCTGATTCAGTCTGGTTCAGTCCTGCCTCCTCTCGAGTGCTCAACAGCTACAGGTGGTTGGTGGCTACCACAGTGGATAGCACTGGTCTAAAGCTCTGTCACTCTGATTTGTCCCCTCCTCATCCTGTTAGGGAAAAATCTGTTATATGATGGCAGACGGGACTGATAAGGGAATTTCAGTCCCTGCCTGAAGACCTCCTTTCCGGTTCTTCCCACCCTGCTTGCCTCAGGTGCCAAATTACTACTCTTGAGGGATGCAGAAGTAACAGACTATAAATTGTCCACTCTGTTGATGCTCTGCGCTCAGACCTCCGGAGAATGATCTCCTCTGAGCCTGCCAGTGTAAAATAAACCTCCTGCCTTCCAAGATCTCCGAGTGCCGCTTGGTTCTTCTGCCGGGTGATCCAGACCAGTTTCCGTAACAATCCTACCAAAAAAATAACAACAAAAACCCCTACCCTACAAGTGGACTCATGCTAGAATAAACACTCAGGCATCCTTAAAGGGGACAAGCCACCCAAAGGGTCCAGATGAAGGAAAATCCTCCACTGACATCTAGGTGGGAGTGGGATAGACTGAGGGCTGTTATACCTTTTTCTGCAAGCTGCAGACCCATCACCTTCTCAGTGGTTGTCTTTCCAAGCCAGATCCTCAGTCTCTCTATCTTAAGCAAAGCACTCTACATAAAAATTCAGATTTGCTAAGGAGCTAAGTGGCTATTCAATTTAAATAAGAGTCTGCTTTACCAAAGGATTCACTTCAGAATTGCTTAAGCTAGAGCATTTCTCTCGTGTATTCCAAATACATCCATTTAATTTTAAAAGATTTAATCACATTTCACCGACATCTATTGAATGAAATAAATTATCCCTACACATGAAGGCTTCCTGAAAGTTGATTTTGGGGATGAGCAGGAGCAGAGAGGAAATACTCTAGAATGTGAGGGCTGTAAGAAAACTTTGAGCTCACAGAATCTTGTCCACAGTTGGCACATGCATGCACCTGGGCCGACCCTCCTCATGGGAGACAGCATGATGGCCTGCCTTCAAGACAGTCCAGTGTGGCCCCAGGCATCTTGTCTACCCCGCTGTCTAGGCAGCTGCTAACCAATAGACCTGCGGCAGCAGTGAGGTGAAATCTGCTATCTTTGTTCTTACATAACACCAAGGTCAGCTGTGGGATTACTTGCTGGACCTCTACTCTGGTAAATTTCTACTCTGAAATTTACCTGGGCCCCCATTCAGGGTTGATTGGTCTACAGTGGGCACCTCACTTAATCCAGGAGACCACGAGAGCAAGTCAGCGAGTCTCTCTGGTGGCTGAAGCTATGGCACAGAAAACTCAGGAGGTGCCTGGGCTCTGCTTTTCCACCAGGCTGGGGGATGACCCCTCATTTGTTCAACTCTCCTTTGGTTTCCACGACACCACGGTAACCATCTGTTAAGTTATCTTTCTGAGGAATGAGTGTGACTTGACTTCTCTCATTTGTGAGCCTGGAGTCATAACGGATACATAGGGCCAGCTTCATGGGTCTGAGACCTGGGCCTTCACACGAGGCCTGTCCTTACAAAGGCACTGTGCTTGGTTTAATGTTCTGCTGTCGCCATCTTGAAATCCTTAATTTTTGAATAGGGGGCCGTGCATTTTTACCTTGTATTGAGCCCCACAAATTGTGTAGCGGGTCTTAAGAATATACCTTTGTTTCATAAGACGAGGTAATTGAGACTGCGATGAGGTCAGTAATTCATCTAAAGTCACAGACCTGGGTACAGCATCCACGTTCAGTCCGGTGGCGTCCAAGTTGGGACCGAGAAACTGACATAAACAGGTGATGAGGGGGAGAGGGAAATAATTTTTATTTCTGTCACTTTTTCCATGACGCAGAAGCTCCCTAACCCCAAATCTTAATGACCACTGTTTTGCTTCTCAGTTTCCCACAAATAAGCAGGAGAAGGGGTAGGTAGAAAAAGGCTGGCTGGTGTCACAGACCAATTGTTCTGAGAGAAGGAAACATTTGCCATGTTGCCAAAGCCGACCTCATTTCCCAATTTCCCAAAGACCCAATTTCCCCAGCTGCTTTGTTGACATAGCAACAGTGAATTCTGAAAGGGTTGTTATAATATTAATATGTATTTCATGGTGGGCTTGCCCTGTGTTCTTCGCTAACCTTGTGAGCCAGGCCTGAAAAGAGGGGCTGTTGGCATCTGGCCACTGAAAATAAGAAACCTGAGGCCCAATTCTCTGAGTGGGGTGAGAAGTAAGTGAGGAGCAGGTGTCTCCCTCAGCGCATTCAGACAACTGGAGGAAAGGTGGGGTACCCCAGCCCCCAGGCTCCTCAGCCTTCCCGAGTGGAGGTGCTGACTCTGGAGATATTTTAAGTTAAAGCTGCACCTTGGGATACATTTCCTTCCTCCTACTACTCAGGGTGTTAAATGTAGCACCTGTGAGCCATTGTGTAGAAAATCAATTATACCTTGGGCCCAGTGATAAGAATTCATCCCCCCCTGAGCTCAATTTTCAAAAGGCTTCAAAAGGCCTCCCACCTCTTTCCTTTTTTCCAATGCAAATGAGCAACACTCAGGAAATTTGCATGCCAAATTCCAACTAGGGTTTCAAGCGAGTAAATGGTCATATTTATTAGTAATAGCGGTAGTAGATGAGTACGAGCTATTTAATAAGCGTATGTTCAATGCGTAGCATTTTGGTAGCACTTCACAGTTTTCAAAGCTTCCTCCCTCCCTGTACGTCATCTATTTGATTCTTAAACAAGCAAACAAACCTAAGCGCCCCATGATGAGGGGTAGAGGGGGATTTAGTATCCTCATTTCTGAAGAAAAGAAGGCAGGAGAAAGATTTTTATCTCGCCTAATGTCACACGGCTGATTCATGACTATCAGAGTTGGGGTGAGAAGTTGAGGGTGACTCCAGCTGCCACTGTGTCACCGCTGTACCATTGCTGCATGGTATTTCAGAAGGGACAGATGGACAAAAGGGAAGTTGTACCAAGTGACTGCAGGAAAGTGCAATTAGTAACAGCTAAGATGTACTAAAGACTTACTCTGCGTCTGTCATGGATATTAACTCATTTGATTATTTCAATGAAACTTTTTAGTTTGAGATGACTGTAGATTCACATGTCATTGTCGGAAATAAGAGAGAGCCTGGCATCCTTTATCCAGTTTCTCCCAGCAGTAATATCTTACAAGAGCAATGTCAGAACCAAGATACTGACAGTGATACAGTCAAGATACACAGTATTTCCATCACCCCTGGGTCCCTCGTGTTGTCCTTCTATAGACACACCTACTTCCCTCTCACCCCTTCTCCTCCATAACCCCTAGCAGCCGCTAGTCTGTTCTCCATTTCTATACATTTGTCATTAATATGAATGGAATTATGCAGCACAGAATCTTTTGTGGGTTTTTTTTTTTCCCCCCACTCAGCATAATTTTATGGAGATTCATCCAGATCATTTCATGTGTCAGTAGTTCATGCTCCTTTAGTGCTGAGGACCATCCCGTGGTATGGATGTGCCATTTTTTTACCCACTCACCTGGTAAAGGATATCTGGGTTGTTTCCTTTTGGCTGTTAGAAATAAAGCTTCTGTAAACATTCCTGTACAGGTTTGTGTGTGAATCTAAGTCTTCATTTCTCTGGGATAAATGCCCAGGGGTAATTATTGGGTTGTATGATTGTTGCACGTTTAATTTCTTAAGCAATTGCCAGACTGTTTTACATTCCCACGACGAATGCACAAGCGATCTCGTTTTTCCACGTCCTCACCCACATTTGGTTTGTCACTATTTTTTATGTTAGTCTTTCTGCTAGGTGTGTACCCATGTTTCATTGTAGTTTTATTTTACATTTCCCTAATGATGTTGACCGTATTTTCATGTGCTTCTTACAGTTTCTACCTACTTTTGGATGAAATGTCTCTTCACAGCTTTTGCTCATTTTCCATTGGATTTTTTTTTAACTCTTGAGTTTTGAGTTTTTGAGTTTTATATATTGTAGATTACTAGTCTTTATTAGTACACAACTCGAGATATTTTTTCCCAGTCTGTAGCTTTGCTTTTCATTGTGTTAACGGGTTTTTTTGTTTTGCTTTTGCAGAGCAAACTTTTCAACGTTGAGAAAGTCCAGTTTATCTATTTTTCCTTCTATGGGTCATGCTTTTGGCGTCAGCTGTAAGAACTCCTTGCTAGCCCTAGATCCTCAAGCTTTTTTTCCTTATGTTTGTTTCTAAAAGTTTTATAGCTTTCCATTTTCTATTTAAGGCCAAAATCTGTTTCGAGTGTATTTTTGTATATGATGCAAGACGAAGGGAGGTCTTCCCCCACCGCCCGGGGCCCCACACCCAAAGGATGTCCAATTGCTTCAGCACCGGAAACTTGAAAAAGCCATTTTCCTCTGTTCAGTTTCTTTCGCAACCTTGTCAAAATTCCATTGGGCGTATCTGCGTGAGTCTGTTTCTCGGTTCTCTGTTCTGTCTTGTTTGCTTTTTAACAACCTCTTGCAATAGATGCTACTGTTACGTCCACTTCACAGATGAATAAACTGAGGTGCAGAGAGTGGAGGCAAGTTTTCTATCATCCGATATTTGCCACGGTAAGTGGCAAGCAATGAACACTAGCAAACACTTCTGCATATGAAGAGAGACAACTCTATTAAAAACAGGCTCAGTTACGTTAAAAGTTACCCTATAAGGAGTCAAATCAGAAAAAAGTGTCCGTGCTTCCTTTGGAGATATCCTCATCCAGCTTATCAGAAAAGCACCAACAAACAAAATAACTAATTGTAGACAAAATAAAGTGCCTGCAGACTGGATTTATCATTCTATTAGGCTCAATAAACGTCACATTGTTTTCCCTAACAAGCTAAGGAGAACTGTTATTTGTTCCATAAAGTAACGATCAGGTGAAGAAAAAAACAATGTCAATGGGGGGCCCTTTACCTATTGATAGATTGCAGTGATGTGAAACCTGGTGCTGTGTCGTGATTACTTGGGATACTTTAGAAAAATCCAGATTCTAGCACCACATACTACAGCTATTCAAGCAGAATCTCCAAACTTGAGCTGCTTCTATGTATATATTTATTTACATATTTATATTTATCCATTTATTTACCTTTTTTCCCCCTGTTTGTGCAAGGTTTTAAAATTCTCTAAGGAATTTATTTATTTACTCTAAAGTTTATTTATTTATTTTGAGAGAGAGCAAGTGGGGAAGGGGCAGAGAGAGAGAATTCCAAGCAGGCTCTGCACTGAGCCTGATGTAGGACTTGAACTCACGAACTGCAAGATCATGACCTGAGATGAAGCCTGATGCTCAACCGATGACTGAGGGCTGCCCCTCTCTAAACAATTTTAATGCAGCTGGTCACTGGATGGGCAAGAGGGTTAAAAGAAGTTTTCAAAAATGAGGCTGACACTACCTTTTAGAGTAGGCGAGTCCCATTTTGAGAAATTGAGGGGACACGAAAAACCCTTTACAGTGTCCTAGGTTTGGTTTTATAGGAAAAAAGAGCTTCCAAAAGTTGCCCACCCACTTGTTTCTTATATCCAGGACTGGGTGTGATCACTAGCCATGTAACTGAGTTTTAATTAATAGAGATCGCTCAGCAGCGTTGAAAAGCATATTTTATGGGCTCTCAAATATTCAGTTGTGAAGTCCAAATCAACCCTGATGTAAAAAAATCTGTATCTCCCAATTTGAACTGTTTAAGCAGATGGGACTTTTCAGGTAGAGGGTGGTGATGTGTTCAGGTGAGATTCTAACACAGATTACTGGAATTGTCATTCTTTTCTCTTATAATCGAATAAAAAAATTGAGTAATCAACACATGGTCAACCCAGAACGACCTGCTCTCTGATTTCTGTGTCATTTGCCAAGAGTGTCAAAGGTTTATATTTGTTGTCTTCTTAATATTCAAACCACCTGGGGTAGATTTATGGTTCAGTCCCCAACATCCATCCTGTTTTAGATCAGCCTAATCTTGCAACACTGCTCATCACTCTCCCACCCCCTTGCAAGCTATTCATCAGTACTGAGCACAGTGACAGAGACTTTCCAGCACCCTCCCTATTTGGTTCTACAGTCCATCCCTAAGGCATAGGAAGATCATGCTTCTCCATCCACTTGCAAATGGATGGGGCCATATAACTAACGGGCCATGAACCAACGTGACAAGTATCATTCCAGGGTTCAACATTAGATTGTTGCACAAGGCCTTCCACCACTCTCTTCCTCTGACACAGCAACTGTGAAAGAATGTTTGGACATGCAGGTACCACAAGATTTCTGAGCCAACCCAAGGAGATCACCATCCTGGAAAGTCTCTGGACTCACGGCAGACTTTGCATGAAGCAAAAAGTAAACGTTTGCTGTGTGAAACCAGAGAGATTTGGGGGTCCTCCTTCCCTCTCAGCCTCCTTTTCTTCCTTATTCCCTTCCTTCCTTCCTTCCTTCCTTCCTTCCTTCCTTCCTTCCTTCCTTTCTTCTTTCCTTCCTCTCTTTCTTTTTGAGAAAGGCAGGCTGCCACATGCAGCACCTCATTTGGAGGTATCTGGAATCTCAGAAGCTTGACTGACCCCACCTTCTACAACTGGACCTCTAGAGCTTGTTTGGAGGTTCTAGCGGAGGAGTTATCCGAACACCATTGACTGAAGAAATATCCTCCTCTACTGGGGAAGGTTGTCCTCTCACACAGGTGAGCGGGCAGCTTTGGGAGGGACACACATGGAGCCATAAGGGAGGAAGGCAACACCCACCTAGGCAGCCAGATCAGCCAAATCAACCTTGGCCATCAATGGGGTGACAGATGTCACAGCCAGCTCGTCCTCATATCCTGGGGATTATTTCTTACTGGAGCATAATTTAGCTCAAGCTAAGACCCTCTTCTAGATATGAGCTACAAGATAAAATCAGATGGGGTGGGGGAGCGTTGGGAAATGTTTCTTTTCTCCTAAAAGGAACCACTAGACGAGGTAGTCTCTCTTTTTCCTCTGGATTATGGGGTCTGGGTGTGAAGCTTGGGACTGACTGCTACAACTTTCTCACTCCCAAAGGTGAAGCCAACACTTAACATGGTGGAGCAAAGAAAACTTGGGTCCTTGATGACATCTTTGAGCTGCTGACTCAACCAGCCCGGGAAATGTACCTCTTTTCTTTCTGTTATGTGAGAGAATAAATTTCTTATTGTTCAAGTTGGTTTGATCTGGAGTTTCTGTTACTTGCAACCAAAAGCATCCTAACTGATAAGTCATGGCTGATCGCAAGACAATATTAAACTTACTTAAGTCTGCTACAACTACTACTTTTGTTGCAGACATTGCTGAGAGCTTAATTTCTCATTTAAAAGGGAAACTAAATTTAAAATAAGATCATGTACAAACTTGCGATTATTTCAAATGTTTTATAGTAAGTAAGGCTTTAGGACTCCACTTAAGCTACTGAGAGAATCTGCCTTCCAGCTGCAGGAACAAAGGTGCTGAGCCTTCCTGGCTACAGAGGGGTGTGTGATCACTCTCACTACATTCTCCCACAGAGGTCCTGCCTCCCCTCCTGCCGGGTTCAGCATCACCGCAAGTGGAATATACAGGTCGCAGAGAAAAATCATCACAGTTGCACAGGAAGTGCAGAGAGAGGGTAACGGAATTTGAACAGAGCTTGCTGGCACCCTGAGATGCCTTGCAAGATGAGTTTCTCTTCTTGGTGCCAAGATGGCTTGGTCTTTTATTATAGGGATCCAGGTAAAATATGGGGATTATGTGCCTTGTCACCCCAGCTCTGAGTGATCCTAAAAACTCATAGAAGACCTAAAGTTTTTGCTATGACTCCCTTATCCCCTGGAGGAATCTCTGAAGGGAAGTCTATGCAGATCCAAATTCTATCTAAAAGATCACCCAGGAAGGCAGAAAAAAGGGATCAAGTTGGGGTCAGTTCTCAGTGGCTACAAAACAAGAGGCTCCAGAATGATGACAGGGGGAGAGTCACAGGAATGACAAAAGCATTCCTTGTGTGTGTGCGCATGAGCATTTTTCCCCCTGAAATGTCCCTTAATTCTGTTAGATCATTTTATATTATATCGCGTTTGTATTTAGGGGGATGTAGATGTGGTTTAGGTAGAGTGAATAATTAACTATGATAAGTGTTAGGGAACAACCATGGTTCTCTTGCATTCACTCATTCATTTATTCTTCCATCTATCAAGAATGTTTATTAAGGGAGCCTGAGTGGCTCAGTTGGTTAAGCATCCAACTCTTGATTTTGGTCAGGTCATGATCTCCTGGTTTGTGAGTTCGAGCCCCACATTGGGCTGTGTGGTGTGGAGCCTGCTTGGGATTCTTTCTCTCCCATCTCTCTCTCTCTGCTCCTATCCTGCTTGCTCTCTCTTTCAACATAAATAAATAAATAAATCTAAAAAAGAAGAAAGAAGGAAAGAAAGAAAGAAAGAAAGAAAGAAAGAAAGAAAGAAAGAAAAAGAAAGAAAGGAAGAATATGTTTATTAAGCACCAACTTCATGCCAGATTTGGTGCTGGGCACATGGAGACAGAGGAGATGCCATCCCTGAATTCGGTGTGTTGGGAGACAAACATAAGCAGGCCATGACAATCGAACATGACAAAAGCCATAAGCGATTATGCCTAGATAACTATGGGAGGGGAGAGGAGGAGCACTGTCTCTCAACAAATACCCCACAGCCCAGAGATTCTACCTGTGGACATGTATTGTCTTAGATTGAGAGGGTCTTAAGAAGTCCTCTGTTAGAAAGGATGTTTTGCCTTGGGTTCTCTCCAAATAGAAGGCCTGAGATGAGGGCCTATGTGCAGGTAGTTTATTTTGAGAAGTAAACCCCAGGATCTAGAGTGGGGGGACCAGGAAACAAAACAAGGAGGAAGGGAAAGGCAATCCAGGGGTGCATTTGGGAACTGGCTACCACTGTGGTCACATGGGTCAGTCCCTCAGGCGGAGCTTCTGAGGAACACGGGAGAGGGGAGAGGGAGGGTGAAAGACATGGGAGAGGGGAGTTTTACCCATGGGCTCTTGTCTCCATTGGTCAAAGTTGGAGTGTTGACTCCAGCACACCTCCAGGTCTGTGTGTGTATGTGTGTGCGTGCCCACGCGGACATGCATGTGTGTGGGCATGGCTGGGCTGGCTCCCACTGGCGGTGGGGTGGGGGAAGCCCTGAGGCAGGAGGAAAGGGGCTGCCAGGCTACATCCGGGTACAGGTGTTGCCACAATAACAGCTGGAACTAAAAGGTGGCCTGAGTCCACATGGGAAAGGGCACCAAATCTGTCTGGCATAAAGGAAATGTTATCTGTGGGGAAGAAGTCACTATTACTTAAGTTAGGCCAGTGCCAATGGCTGAATGCATATATTCAATTCTAAGGAAGCTTTCCTGGAGCTTTCTACTAGGGTACCAGGTTGCTCGTTCAGGGTCCGCCAAAAAAATGGAACAGGGGACAGGTAAAGCTTGATAAGTCAGTGGAAGGAGAACAGTTTGGGAGCAGTGAGTGGTGGTAGGGAGGGGAGACCCATGAGGCTGCTCAGGTCCCAGCTGCCCGAGAAAAGCATAGCCAGAAGCCTGGGGTCCCCCGTGGAAAGCAGGAGAAGGTGCCCCAAGCACATCTCTCCAATCACTCAGCACTCCCTCTAAGAAGAGTTCAGATGAAGACACCTAAAGAGAGGAGGGCACTGGGGGTTTCAAGAAGAGGTAGGCTGACAAGTTTTAGAGAGGGCTGAGAAGCCCGAATCCTTAGCATACTTTCTGAACTAACACCATGTTGCAAAACCAGGCCATTACACATGCTTGAAACGTAAGACATGTTTCCCCAGAAGGCGAGGCCAGTTTCTCTAAAGGTTGGTCACGATGAATAGCCTTCTCATTGCTTCACCAAACTTGGGTTTCATTGGAATTGAGTTACTCCATTGCTGCTTCGAACATACAATACTCCTCAGCTGGGAGCCAACACATCACCTCTGTGGCCATAACTGCACTATAATGGAATAACTGTCAGAACCACTAGGCATCAGTTTTGATTCCTCTTTCCTTGCTGGTGTTGGAAAACACCTTAGATGTGTTTAAAAATAAATGCCCTCGTGTTTTATCTCAGAAGGCTAAACATAGCCTGGAATTTCTCCAGCAACCTGGGCCCCCACATACCCCACCTGGTTTGTTTTTTGCACGTGGAAACCTATAGTTTCAATGATCCATACGCATGGCTGTAATTCCCAAACCAGGAGATGCTAAAAGAGAGAAAATTATCCACAAATAAGCAACCAGAGTTTCAAATCTCCTACACTGTAGATATGTTTATTAATTAGAGCTACTGTTTCTCAAACGCTTGCTTTGGGCCAGGCCCGTACGACTTGCACTCATCACATTTGGCTTTCCCAACGACAGCATGAAGTAGGGTTAGTTTCCTATCAAGGAAATTCGATAAAGTAACTTGCCCAAGATCACACAGTTTGAAGGGGAAGAGCTAGAACTCACACTTGGGTCTGAATCTGAAGCCCAGGTTTTGGATACTGAGTTGGGAAAAACTGATTTTTATAAACAAGAATAAAAATATGACCATGAAAACACATTCTCTCCACAGGGATAGAGTTGAGACGTTTCTCATGGTTTGTCATAACTGCTCCAGGTTAGAGATGTTACCCTTTCTCCTCCCTGGTTATTCTTCTACAAAACTAGGCCACCCAGCCACTCCCTTTGCCAGCCAATTGGGCATACACACTCCTGCTAATTGTGCCGAGTTATTTAGGCTCTTTTGGAGGCAGAGGGAGTGGTAGGGCGAGTTGGCCATAAAACATCTTCCTTCCATGAGGAATATTCCTCTCTGGGGCTGAAGACTATTCTTGGCTACTCAGAGCTGAGACATAGTAAGGTCCCTGAGCTGAGAGACTTTTCCTTCCTTTTTGACTCTAAGGGATGTTTACTTGCATCCCATGGTGCTGAAAGGAGAGTGCACTGGGTAGATGGGCTGTCGATTTTGACTCTCCTCTAGGGTTAGGCTCTGGGATGATTGATTTGCCTCTCTTTATTACAAAGACTTCCTCTTTCACACACAAGGATGCCTACTGAACCCTTCAGAGGCCACTTGTCAAGTAAAATGAGGCACTTGAAAACAACTGAATGAACCACCTCCCTCTATTTTCAAATTTAAATCAATTCTTTCATTTTGCCCTTGCTCGGGGTGGGTGACTTAAGCGTTTTAAACGCACACCTTTTCTCCACTGTGCCCTCTTATCTGCTTTTGGTGCCTTTCACCTCCTTCTTGTGAAGCAGAATCAATATTCTGTTATTCTCTGTCATCTGGATGCTACTTTGGGCAAACGGTAGGGTTTTTGTTGCTGTCGTTGTTAGTTCAAATAACATCAGGAACTCTGCTGTCCACACAAAATCAACAACAACGAGAAACCAGAAGTGGATTACTACCGAAATCCTTTTTGTTCTAAATTGTAATCAACTATATTGGATGCGAGGTTTGTCCATTTTAAAAATTTAATAATGGGTTTTGGTCCTCCTGGTTCTATAAAAAGGGCATTTATAAATATTAATATGGAATGCCACGGAAAGAACAATACATAACAATAATGAGAATCACAAAATCCCATCACATTTGACACTGTCATATCACCAGCTTAAGGATTAGCAGGTTAACCTTAGAGTTAAAAATATTGCTTCATGATTAAAAAAAAAAAATCTCAGCATTAAAAAAGCTCCTTGTTGCATTATACATTCCTTTTGCCTTCCTTATTTTTCTTCAGGTTATGGGATCACTGCTTCGATTAACATTTTTGGGGAGAGTGGGCTTAGGGGAAGGTGGTGGGTTGAGTTATCTGCATTCTTTCTTGCCCACATCGTGCTCAGCTGGCTTTTGTATAATTCTAACCCCTGACACTGCTTGAGTCAAAGGCCTGGAGACTAATACCCCCATTTTAGTGGTGGTTTTTTTTTTTTTTTTTTATCCACCCAAAGCACCATTTTAAATGATAAAGTTACCCAAGGTGTCAGTTTTCACCAGTATTTCTAAATACATCTAGTAAAAATGCAGCAATTTCATAGAAAATCCAAGCTATTGAGATCTAATCACGGCTTAAGCTGTGGCTTTATTCAAATCTGGATCACCAATATGGCTTAAGATGTAAATGAAGTGCAGAGAGAAATAAAGCAAGAAAATCTGCGATGGCCTTTCTCTCTGCTATTTGATGCCCAGCCCTTATCAGTCAATTACTGCTGCTAAACTTCAGTGACAGCCTTGGTGTAACAGCCCCAGTAGCTGCTGTCCTCCTTCAGCCCGAGCCGAACAAAACACACTTTCAGTAGCCTTAATATGAAACGGAAAAAAGGTCAAAATAGACGGGCTTTGCCAAACAAATCCCGAAGATCCATTCTAATTTCCACCCATGGATCTTTTAAGTCGTCCTGGATGCTCTTTATGATACGTTGATCCACACTTAGTTTCATTAAAACTTTGTGACTTGGTATTTTTCAACCTGATAGCTTCACTAAACTAGTTCTCAGAGTGTTCGCTAAGCCGCTATGCATAAAACTACTTTGCTGTCATGGTGGCTTCTAATATCACCTAAATGCAGGCAGCGGCCGTTCTGGAAATGAACCTGATCTACATACATTCCATCTGAGCTTGGGAATTACTTTGCTTTTGCTTTTACTGGATGTCTTAGAAGGAAGAGGTGCTGGCCTCTACAGCCCCCACCCTAAGCTCTCCTGAAACTGAATGCTAAATTATCTACCACCCCCTATTTGTTCTGGAAGCAATCTACACAGAACACGACTTTTATCTGCTAAGGTTTCCAACTGGGATTAACAGATGCTAAAACATTTGGGGAGGAGGGAGAGAAGGAGGGGCCCAGAGAAGAGAAAAGAATGAAAATTAAGGTCTCTTCCAACAATGGCATGGCAAATGCAGACTAAGTTAAGAAGCAAGGGGTTTCTCAGAGGGGTGCACCATGAACCTGGCTTCACTGGCATGAATTTTAAAATGGTGAAAGGAAAAGAAAGCACACTCTGGGCTCTCGGCCACCTTGGGCATCCCTCCTGATTAGTGCCACCTCGGCTTCCCTCTGCACTCTGACATCTGACGGAAGCCTTCATTCTTTATCAATTGCTGTGGTCACTTACACGTCACTGCAGTCAACAGAACTATTGGCAAAGGGTTTTGAAAGAGGAGGAGATCATTTTTCTAGGGGAAAAAGGGATTAAACATAAAATAAATAAATCAGCCAGGTAGGATAACAGATTCCTGGCTCCAGGGGAACGTGTAGTTATCCTGTGTTCAGGTAACACGGTGTCCCCCAAAGTTCCACCCACGACAACAAGAGGGCAGCCTTGCTCAGCGGCCACTTGTTGGCATGGGGGGGGGGGGGGAAGCCAGTCCTCACTTGAGTTGACCTTGTCTTCTTCCCTCAGCTTTGTCTCAGGCTGTGGAAGGCATGGGCTAAGATTTGACATCGGGCCTGCATTTTCATTTTGTACATTGTCAGCCTTTGCAACGAAATCAACTTGGGTTGGAAACCTGACTCTCTGGGCAGCTAGTCTCTCTGACTCTCGACTGCTTCATCTCTAAATGGAGACGGTAACAGAGCCCTCTGCTAGAGGAGATCAGATGAGATGATTTGTGTAAAGCACCTAGCCTGGTGGCCGGCACCTGCTTGATGCTTCGTAACTGACAGGTTATGTCATGAAAGTTGTTATTGTCCTGTGATACCTCTGCACATATGGACAACTGGGCCGAGCATGACTGTCCGTGGGGCCCTACTGAAGAAAACAAACACATCCTGAGGCATAAACTTCACTTTGCTACTGTTGTTGAAAGCCGCTCAAGATAACCACACTGCTTCTGGATGCCCACCCCTCCCCTCCCGCCCCTGTTACGGGGGAGCTGAGGATATGTAATTCTACACCCCACCCCCTCCCTACCCCATCGCCAGATGGTGGTGGGAGAAGGATATGACAACCACAGGCAGGCTTCCATCCCCAGGAATACCGGGACAAAGTGAAAAGGCCTTTAGGGGAACTCTTAGAGCACAGCATTGTGGGCTCTGCGAGGGGACCCTACCACTGCCTGCTTCTCCTGTTTGCTCTCTCCCTGGGGCATTTTCCAAGATGGCCACGGCTGATCTGCTTACAAGACCCCAGCCGACCCAACCTTACCGAGAATGCTCAGTTCTGCTTTCTTTGTTGCGAATCTATAACCTCTGGGAACCTGGTTCTGAAAAGTGAAGCCTTGTGAAGAAAGACTGATGGATGCAAAGCCAGAGGAGTGGAGGACGAATCAGCCACGGGGTGTGTTTCCTACAATCCGGAAGAATCGAGTTTGGAGGCATGGCTTCAGGCTTCCAGAAAAGTGTGCGATCACCTTTACTGATGCATGAGGAATGAGTCAGTCACCTCCTTATCGATGGCATCAAAAAGTTTCTGAGGACCTGGGGTGCTGGTAGAGGCATCCTTCGAAGAGGAGTAGGTGGAAAGAGCATTGGACAGAGGGATCACGGACCCCTGTCCTTGCTCTGCCACAGAATCATTGGTTTCACCTCTCCCAACAGTAGTGTCCACATCTTGAAAACAAGGGATTATCTCTGAAGGGTAAGATTACATAGAGAGCTTTCACTCCTCACTCTGAACACCACTACTCATTTAAAAAAAAAAAAAAAAATATATATATATATACACACACACACACATATACACATACTTTTACAACATAAACTTTTTTTTAAGAAAATGAGGCTTGAACTCAACGACCCGGAGATCAAGAGTCACATGCTCTTCCAAATGAGCCAGCCAGGCACCCCTACAATATGAACTTCCCATTGAAAATGAAACTAAAGTAAAAGGCGAGGCCTAGATGTCCTCTGAGGGTTAAATGGTACGTATGGATTGCAGAGTAAAGACACAATCTGGGACAGCTGAGGGAGACGTCTCTGAACTCTTCTCATGCTCGGGCAAGATAGAGTCTGGAATATTACCACCAAGGTCATCTGGTAAAACTGGGCCTATAAAACCCAGTTCCGACTGAGACCCACTTCTCACAAGTTGGATAATCGTTTGACCACCTCCGCCCCTCCCTTCAGTCTGCTGTTCCTTGCAAACACTCCATGGCACCATGAACTGAGATTTGGGAGGGAAGGGGAACGATAGGGCTGTAGCTGCCCTACAGTCTCTCTTGGCTTGGAAAATGGCCTCCATTGCTCAAGCTGAGTTTACAGGATGATCGTTCAAGGTGAGGGTTTGTTTGCACTTTGCCAAGAGTGACCCTGCTTCCCACAAGCTTCAGTCTATATACAGAGGCCATGGGTCTGACACCCTGTGATGGGCCTTTTCTGGCCCAGGGTAATCTTCCTGGGTCCCCCTGCCCTTCTCCCCTCTTCATGCTCATGCCCTTTCACTAAAAGACCACCTAATGGCTTAGACCAGTCCTTCTGCACATCAAACCTGGCTGCATAACAGAAGCACCTGGGTAGTGACTTAATAACATAGATTCCTGAGTCCCACCCCAGGAGGCTCTGGGTCAGTAGGTCTGAGTGGAACCCAGCCATCTGCATTTATTATGAAGTATTCCAGGTATTCTGATATCACCAGGCCAGTATACTGGTTTCTTTACCATTACCAGATGGTTTCTTTAGGGCTTCCCAGGTGCACTGGTCTGGGCCTGAAAACACAGTCACCCGTGGACAAACCATCTGGACAGGTGAGCCTAAAGACTAATCCCAACCTGCCAACACACCGCACACAGGTGGGTATTGGTGATGGGAACTCCACTCGGGCCACCGATGTTTTGACTATACAGAGTACCTCTCCCCTTCCCCTCCCCAGTGCGCTGCTCCCCCTCTCTTTTCCCCTCCGCCCAAGGGCAAGTTAACGCATGCACGGATGGAACAGACCTCTGAAAACAAGCTCTGCACGAAGCACCCTTGGCTTTGAAGAATCCAGTCCAATTTGCCACCAGTATCTAGGCTGGCTTTTGATTATGTTGATGATGAAGACTGTAAACAAAACCGCCTTTCTCTACTAATTAATTCCCTTCGAAGAACTCTAAAGATCTTTAATTACACAGTTTGAAAAGCAGCGGTTCCCGGATCGGGTTGATGGGCCTGTGCACTCCTCTCTCTGCCCACCTGAACGAAGTATTTTCTTGTTTTCTCTGCTTCCCACACCTAGGATGGGCTGGCAGTAAATCCTGTCAACTAAACGCCTGACAAAAGTGCTCTGATGTCAAGTATAAAGAATGCCACCTACAGCTTAATGTCTGAAAAAAAACCCCAAGGGCTGCAAACAATGAAGGTTTTTGTCTTCTTAATGCCCAGTATGCAATCGAGTGGAAATGCTACTTCCATCCGCAATTTACAAATGAAATTAAAGTTGTTGAAAGACACAGGGTAAACCAGAAGCCTTCGTTTCTTTGCAGAACAGGAAAAATTTAAACCACTAAATGTTTTAGCAGATTTACTAAATTTCCAATTAAATCACGAAATCTATTATTGCAGAGCTCGGAGAGGGCAGTGTGCCTTTGCGCATGCGCGCTTCCTCTCTCTCTCCCCCCACCCCTCCACCCCTCCGCCACCCCTGCCAACACTCACATATGATATCAGCAAACCAAACTCTGTCCCCCATAAACAGCCTCATTCTGTTCTACCTGCGGGGAATCTGGGGTGCAGAGAGAGGCACACAAGCTTGAAGGGGACTGAGGCCGGCTGGGCAGTGGTTTTGGGGCACGATCTAGGCCAGTTTGCCCCAAGTGAGCGTTTCAGGGCCCCCAGCTGGTGGAGGCAGTCTGGCTGGAACAGGAAGGCACCAGGAGCTCATTCGTGGGGAGGGAGTCAGATCTGCTATACAAGAGCACCCTCTGCCAGTTGGCACGGAGGGCTGGCTGGAGAGGCCTGTGGCCCAGAGGTAGGGGAAAGGGCACAGGACCCTGAGCGAACAAAGCCAGCAGGGCTGGGGACCAGGCAGGAGAGAGATTCTATCTTCCAAACTAGACAGAACAACTCACCTCTGGAACAATAGCTAGTGCAGGCAGGGTGGATGCTGATTTTCCAAGGGCTCTCCACGTTAATCCGCCCCACCAAATCCAGCCGCTAGGAGCCTGAATGGTCCTCCAGACACCCATTCAGTAGAAAATGACGGGTGATTTTTGCCCTTGTCTCCCGAGATCTCTGGTGAGCACCGCTGCTCTGGCTGACATGTGTTTGTAAAGATAAAGCACTAGGCTACTTTGGGGGCCCTCCCAGGCTATTACAAAGAGCAAGTGGTGCCAACTCGGGCTCTGCATGGCTTTTTAGAATTGAGCTGTTAATTTTTTTTTTTATACACACCTCTCTTTGAAAAGGATTTGAAGCAACTTACAATAAAGGCAAACACAATAAGTTCATTCAACTAAAATTAGAAAAGCAAAGCTTTTTTTCCATAGAAAGGAGAAAGAAGCAAGCATTGACTGTCAACTGTAATAGAGTTACTGTGATTTAGCTTCAGATTAGGTACTGAGCTTCCTGGCAGCCAGGGCAAAAAAAGGATACCCAATTAGATAATCCATACAACCTACTGGAACGAAGGAGGTATGCCTTTTTTTTCTGGCATTAAGTCTATTTTAGGAGACTTTGTATAGGAACTCTAAAAGCATCATAGCGTGTGTTTGATAATCTTTTCATACAGTAAATGCAGAGGCAATTCTGATACAGCTATTTCTTGCTATAATCTTTGGCACTTGTCAGAGGCCTTACGACTCAATCACGACTCAATAATGATAAATCTCGGTGGGAGGAAACACAGTGGAAATGGGGAGTAGCTAGACAAATGTCATTCAAATTTTGGCTCCTGAGTATTTCATGCACTTACTGATTCACTTGATATTTCTTAAAAACCTACTAAATGTCACGTTCCAATGTGGGGGACAGAGCAATAAACAAGCAGGCAAGGTCTTACTCCCAGGGTATGACCTAACCTTTCAGTTAGGTATAACTAACAAAAAACTCAGTATCCTCAGAGGGGCGGATGGATAGCAGGCAAGCTTCCTTTAGCTTAGTTGCTGAATAAGGGCAGTTGTAACAGCTGGGATGCTTTCAGATGTAACTGTCAGAAATCCCACCTCAAACTGCCTTAAACAATGAAAAGAGGTGGTTTCCTTGATTTGGCAGCTCAGCGATGCTCTCTCTATGCTACACCGTCTTCACTGTTGGCTCCATCTTTGGGCTGATAGCAATATGACTATTCAAGTTCTGGGAGCCACAGAGATAGGACAACCTTCAGAACAAGTCAGGAGACTATTTCTTCTCAGGACTTTTGCTTAGGATGGAGGACATTTTTTCCAGCCCCTGTACCCACCCCATTCAGCAGACTCTCTCTTTTGTCTCATTGGCCAGAGTTGGCCCATGTGCCCATTTCTGACCCAGTCCTGGTGAGGCAGGTGAGGTCACCCTTAGACCAATCAGGCCACCCCTGGAGTTTGGGCTAGGGTTGGCTTTCCTTGTAGTACTCGGTCAGGTGGGAAAGCAGGATACTTGAACAAAATTGGGATTGTTTGGGGCAGGAAAAGAGGCAGGGGATAAATGGATGCTGAGGCAGGTAGTTAACATTGCCATTTTGGTCTTTCAATGTTACTTCCCTGGCATATCAAGATTAGTGTAGGTGAATAGTAAACAAGGCTGTTGGAAGGTCTGTCTGCTTGGCTTCCTTCAGAAAAGAAGATCCTTACTATTTACCTTATTTCTTGAGCTGGACTAACCATTCCCCATATCTTCTGCCACTTCCTCAGTTTAGGTCTTTATTCCACTCATACACGTTAAAAAAAAAAAAAAATCCTCCTAACTGGTTTTCCTACCTTCATTTTACTCAAATCGAATCTGTCTTCCATACTCTTGGAACAATCTTCTTAAACATAAATGTATGATATCACTCTCCTCCTTAGCAAATTCTTTCACTTTCTATCATGTACAATATAATGTTAACACTCTTTGCACTAGCACACAAAATTGAACTATTTAGGTAGACATTTAACAAATATATACAAGATCTATAAGAAAGAAACTAAAACCACTCTGGTACAAGAAATCAAATACGATTTGATTTTTCAATAGAGAGCTATCCCATGCTCATGGATAGGAAGACTCAATATTGTTAAGTTGTCAGTTCTTCCCAACTTCATCTATAGACTTAATGCAATCCCAATCAAAATCCCAGCAAGTGATTTTGTGAATACTAACAGATTTATTATAAAGTTTATATGAAAGGCAAAAGACCCAGAAGAGCCAACACAGTATTGAAGAATGAAGTTGGAGGACTAATACTACCTGACTTCCACATTTACCATAAAGCTACAGTAGATTGAGATGGGGTAGTATTGGCATGAGGCTAGGCAAATAAATCAATGGAACAGAATGGACCCACAGAAATAGACTCATACAAATATAGTCAACTGATCTTTGACAAAGGAGCAGAAGCAAAACACAGGACAGTCTTTTCAATAAATGGTGCTGGAACAAATAGATATCCACGTGCAAAAAAAGAAAGAATGGATCTAGACACAGCTTTATGTCATTCACAAAAATTAACTGAAAATAGATCACTGTCCTAAGTGTAAAATGCGAAACTATGGAACTTTTAGAAGATAACATAGGAGACAATCTAGGTGACCTTGGGTTGGGTGATGACTTTTTAAAAAAAATTTTTTAATGTTTATTTATTTTGGAGACAGAGAGACAGAGAGTGAGTGGGGGAGGGGCAGAGAGAGAGGCTTCAGGCTCTGAACCATCAGCACAGAACCCGATGTGGGGCTCGAACCCACGAATTGCGAGATCATGACCTGAGCTGAAGTCGGACGCTCAACGGACTGAGCCACTCAGGCGCCCCTGGGTGATGACTTTTTAGATACAACACCAAAAGTGTGATTATGAAAGAAAAAATTAATAAGTTAAACTTCATTAAAGTTAAAACTTCTCCACAAAACACATTGTTAAATAGACTGGGATAAATTTGCAAAATACATATCTGGTAAAGGATTTGTATCCAAAATACATAAAAAAACACTTAAAACTCAACAATAGAAAAACATCTAGTTTGCCTAAAAAATGGGCAAAAGTTCTGAACAGACACCTCACCAAAGAAGGTGTGCAGATGGCCAACACACATATGAAAAGATGATCAACATCATATGCCATCACAGAATAAACAAGCTACCACTGGGGCACCTGGGTGGTTCAGTCCGTTAAGCATCTGACTTCGGCTCAGGTCATGATCTTGTGGTTTGCGGGTTTGAGCCCCGCATCGGGCTCTCTGCTGACAGCTCAGAGCCTGGAGCCTATTTCAGATTCTGTTTCTGCCTCTCTCTCTGCCCCTCCTCTGCTCACACTCTGTCTCTCTCCCCCCACCTCTCTCAAAAATAAACGTTAAAAAAAATAATAAAACATAAAAAACGAGCTACCGTACACACCTATTAGAATAGCTAACCACTGACAACATGAAATGCTGGCAAGAATGTGGAGCAACAGAAACTCTCATTCATTACTGGTGAGAATGCAAACTGGTATAGCCGCTTTGGAGGACAGTTTGGCAATTTCTTACAAAGCTAAACAAAGTTTTGCTACATAATTCAGCACCTGGGCTCCTTGATACTTGCCCACGCGAATAGTCCCATGTGAGTAGTGTGCTCATTCTACAGGGTAGGAAGTGATGCTCCGGGAAATTCAGGAATTTGGGTAAGGTTGCTAGAAAATGGCGGAGTTGCTATTCAAACTTGGGTCTTTGGAAGAACAGAATTCATAACATCTGCTGCTGGCTTCATCAGAGCCCAGAAAGTAGCCTGATAGGGAGTTCGTTTCAGAATGGAGGCTGGTCTGCCTGAAAAGCCAAGCTGAAGTCTACTAGGGTCTGTCCATAAAGAGAAGGATTGAAAAGATTCTCCAACCCCATGAATAAACGGAGGCACTGGACCGCTGGACCCAGTCTCCTCAAAACCTTAGTGTGGCAGGGGAGGGCGTTGTTAGTTTTCGCACTACTGCATTGTCTCTGCCTAGTATAGTGTCTGGCCCACAACAGGTGCACTTTAAATACCTGCTGACCAAATAAAATTAATAATATTTTCTTTTATTTTTTTTAAATGTTTATTTTTGAGAGAGAGAGAGAGAGGGAGAGAGCATGCGGGGACACATACACACACACACACACACACACACACACACACACACACACACACACACGTGCAAGCGGGGGAGGGGCACAGGGGGGCGAGCAGAGAATCTGAAGCAGTCTCTGCGCTGAGCCCGCTGTGGGACTGGAACTCCCAAACAGCGAGATTATGACCTGAGCCGAAGTCGGACACTCAACCAACTGAGCCACCCAGGGGCCCCAATAATATTTTATTTTCTAATATTTATTAAGTACTTACCTTTTTAAAGACGCTTTTACCTGCACTGTATCTGATGTGCGCATTAGCCCCAAGGATAGTGTTGAACAGAATTCACAGCTCTCATGCTATGATGCAGGAGTCGGGACCAGAATCCCAGTCTCCTCATGCCCATGATGGGGCACATTCCCTGTGTCTCAGAGCCACCCTTGAAGAAGCAAAGGCTCAGTGAGTAGAAAAGGCCAAGGGACGGAGGCTAACATTTACTAAGCACTTGTTACTGTATTATGTAATTTAACATTCACACAATCCTGTAGAGGTAGTTATCAATATTTCCACTTTAGAGATGAGAAAACGGAGGCTCATTGGAAGTCATCACTTGCCTAAGGTCACAAAATTAATAGGTGCCAAAGTCTGGATTCAAATTCTACTGGGCTCCAAACCTTTTTCGTTATATGGTGCCAAGATACCTCCCAGTTTTCTAAATTAGGAAACTTTGAAAGAGTTGCATAAAATAAGTGCATTATTTTGGACCGGAAACTGGCTCTCTGCTATTTAAATAAGAATGAGGTAGTGGTAATGCCTGTGGCTCAGTGGGTTCAGTTGAGGGTTGCTGATCTGATGCAGCAGTCGGCAAAGGGAGGGGCCAATTCACCGCCCGCTCAGGCTTTGTGCTGCTCAGCTTACACCTGTGGCTTTGAACCCACTTCTGGAAGCCGGCCTTTCAAGAGGAACACTGCCTTTTAACCCCATGGCCCCAGAGGTCACCACGATGATGGGTGGTATGAACCTGCAGAGACTACATTTTTGGGCGAGGGGTGTGAAGAGATTAGTTGTGTCTAACCCGGAGAAGACTGGGGGAGGCCATGAGTTTGGTAAAACATGGAAAGTACTATCAGAAGAGGAGTAATGGATTCACCCAATGTGCTCATGACCAACATATAAGGAAGCAAACTTCAGTTTAGAGAGAAAAGAGTGCTTCCGAATTAGGGAGAAAGTGAAGATCAATTCTTTTTTTTTTTTTTTTTTTTTTTTTTAGGAAGGAAAGAGCTTGACGTATTTTTTAAATGTTTATTATCTATTTTTAAGAGAGAGAGAGAGAGCGAGCACATGTGGGGGAGGGGCAGAGAAAGAGGGAGACAGGGGATCCAGAGCAGGCTCTGCGCTGACAGCAGAAAGCCCAATGTGGGGCTAGAACTCACAAACCGTCATCAGTTCTAAGTTAACAGGGCCTCAGAGGCTACTGCACACCCCGCCTGGCAGGGGAGGGGTAAAGAGGGCCTTGCAGCCCTACAGCAGCTGGGGAGTCTCTGTTCAGTACCCTGGGAGGTGGTTAGGACAGAGAATCCAGGGGCTGTCTGCGAATGGGGAAGTGCTACGCCATCTCCAAGACCCCCCTTCAGGTCTGGGCTGAGACATCCTAAAGGGGGAAGCAGGCTGTAGGAGGGCACAGGGCTCTCACTATACATTTAGCACCTGGTTGTCATCAAGGGGGCCAGATACTACCTCGGGTGGCCCTGAGAACAGACGTAAAGGGGAGGCCCTTCCACCCCCCATATGTTTCTCTGCCCTCATGCAGCCCCTAACCTCCCCTATTAAAGTTCAGATTCCTGAGGGTGGAACAGAAGAGCCTTCAGTAGATGGCCTCAACCTACCATTCCACGTTTTCTCCCTGTTACTCAGCCCTCACTCCTATTTGTGAGGTACACAGACCTACTTATTCCCCAAACACACCACATTCCTTCAAGTCTCCATGCCTTTGCCCATGCTGTTCTCCCTGCTTGAGACACCGTAACCTTTCTCAGGCTTGGTGAGCCCCTTATCATCCGGATCTTGCCCTCCTCTGGAAAGCCTTCCATTTCCTTTAAATCTGTGACGGTGCTCTCACACAGACTCCATGGCAGCCCAGGCTCACCCCAAGGGTAGCATTTCTCGCATCGCAATTGACCCGTTGACCCACCTGTTTCTAGTCCTCAGCTGGAAACTCCTCGGGGGCAAGACTGCCAGGTTTCCACTCAGCGCCCAGCCATAACGGGTCAACCCCACGTTAGTTGTGTGACAAGTGGGTGCTGAAAGAAAACACCGTTTGTTCAGTAAATACGTAAACAAAATATTCATAATTCAAGTCACTGTATTTAAGTTTAATTGTAGGAGTTCAGAAACGGGTTTGGGAAGAAGACATGGAAGCTTCACCGGGGTGGGGGGTGGGGGGGTACGTTAGGTAAGTGATGAAGCGGTTGAGAAAGGGAGGGTTGAGGAGAAGGAGTAGAATTAGACTCCAGAGTGGAGAGTCCATCCTGGAGAGAGATGGGAACACCCTGCACACGTTGGGTTTGGAGCCCCTGGATACCTGGCTGAGGACTTTGGGCTTCATCTTACCGGCAGGGCTTGGAAAGAGGAGGGACATCATGACAATGTCATGTGAGGAGGCTGAGTCTGGTGTCTTGCAGGATCACTCGGAGGTGGGGAGGCTGGTTGGGAGCTACAGCAAATTGTACCACATACAGCTTGGATGAGGTGAGGATAATCAAAATGGTGACGCTAGCGTCCTCTGGTAGGCTGCATTATTGCCTCCATTCTTCACCTGCTCCCCACCCCCATAGCAGAAATACCCATTCCCAGCCTTGCCGTGGCCTCATGAGGGCAGAGCGTCCCCGCCTCCCCTCTTGACTTGGAGCTTGGCCAAGTGACTTGCTTTCACCTGTGGGATGTTAGCAAATGGGATGGCAGCAAAGGCCAGAAACGTGCTTGTGGGTTGGGCTTTCTCTGTTGGCTTCTGCCATTGCCACGAGAGGAACACACTCTGCTGGGCCCAGAGAAATGAGATACTTTGAGCGGCCCGGAACCGAGGCCAGCTGTACCCCACCTAGACCGGCCGAACTCCAATCTAATTACAGATGTGTAAGCAAGAACCGCATCCTTGCTGTCGTGAGCTGCCGCTCATCTCCAGGCCACCCCTCCTCCACTTTCTTTACCTGTTCTCCCTGCCACGTCAGGCACCGCAGTCTCTCAGCTGTGTCCACAAAGTTCTCTCTGCTAGCTCCTTCTCCTCAGCCCTGAAGCCGGCCCTGTTCTGTCCAATCATTACATTGACGCCTGGCCCTCCTCCAGGAATCGGCCTGTTTCTCCTTCTCAGCCTGATTTCCTGGAGACCTGTTCTTACCAGCTGCTCAACCCCCCTGCCCCACCCCTCCACACTGAAACTGGGTGGGTGCCTCTACCCTCTCGTGAAGCTGCTGTCCTTGGACTGCTTCCTCTCAGTCGTACTTGACCATGGACCACTTCCTCCCTGCCGGGCTCGCCCGCCTTGGTCGTCTGATGCCACACGGACTGCTGCCTCCCAGTCTCCTTCCAGGGCACCACTTTCTCTGCTTTTCTTTTATGTTCCCTGGGGCTCCTCTTCTTCTGCTACTCTCCGCCCTGCAAGTGGGAGATCACAGGCACTCCGGAGGCAGCTTCGTGCGCCCTCTATCTGTCCGTGGCCTCCAATCCTCATCTTCAGCCCAGAACTCACTCCTGAGTGCCAGACTCATGAATCCAGATTCCTAATGGAATCTCATTCCTTTATTCAACAAACATCTGACTGAAGACTCCTATCTGCCAGACACTGTTGTAGGTGCTGGACAGTAGTGAAAAAAAACCCGACAAAAAGCCCTGCCCTCATGGAGCATCTATTTTACTAGAGTAGGGGAAGTCAGACAATAAAGAAGCAAAATAAATACTATGTTAGAGCCACTGGAAGGCGATGAACAGAGGAGGTATGTCAACTGCCCATGTTTTTAAAGACTCACCCTGGGGCGCCTGGGTGACTCAGTCGGTTGAGTGTCTGACTCATGATTTCAGCTCAGGTCATGATCCCAGGTCATGGGATCGAACCCACATCGGCCTCTGCACTGAGTGTGGAGCCTGCTTAAGATCCTCTCCCTCTCTCTCTTTCTCTCCTTCTGCCTCTCTTCCCCACTCACATGCTCTCTCTCTAAACTTTAAAAAAATTTTTTTAAAAATAGAGGCTCACCCTGGCTGCTGTATTACAAATAAACAGGGGTGGGTGGGGGTTGGGCAGGCAGAAATGGGGATACTAGTTGGTTTCTATTTTTGAGTGCCCTTAGAGGCACCTCAGACTCAAGACTCCAAAACTGAACTCATTATTTTCCCCAAACTTGCTCTTTCCCTGTGTTCTGCAGACCAGTGAAGGGCACCCAAATCCCTGACTCCAGCCAAAACCTGGAATCCCTGCCCCTTCCCCTCTTATCCAGCCAGTCACCAATCCAGTCCGTTCTACAGTCTAAATATACCTCATTCATTCTTTCATTCATTGTTTCACTCATTCACCGAATATTACTGAACACAGAGCTGGTTTCAGACCAGTATTAGAGAGGTGAATGAACAGATACGATCCCTGCCCTCTTGCCCCTTAGAATTTAATGTGGGAAAGAGACGATAAAAACAAAAATGAGCCAATAAATATATGACTGCCTCTCATGGCAAGGGCTATAGAGAAAATGAATTAGTTTCAACGAAGAAAAAAATTGAGAGAACTAGTTTCAATAAAGAAAAAAGTCAGCCCTATGCCTAGTGCTGCCATAGCAAATGACCACAAACTGGGTGGCTGAAAACAAGAGAACGGTATTCTTACAGTTCTGGAGGCCAGAAGTCAGAAATCAAGATATCAGCTGGGCCATGCTCCCTCTGAAGTCTCTAGAGAAGAATTTTCCCTCATCTCCTCCTAGCTGCTGTGGTTGTTGGCACAATTTCTGCCTCCCATCTTCTCATCGCCTTCTTTCCTCTGTGTCTATCTTTGTGTGACTTCTCTTCTTATAAGGATACCAGTCATTGGATTTAGTCATTGGACGCCTTAATCCAGTATGACGTCATCTTAGTCACATTTACAGAGACCCTGTTTCCAAAGAAGGTCACATTCTGAGGTTCTGGGTGGACATGATCATTTGGGAGCCACTCTTCCGCCCGGTACAAATGGCAAGATCTTTTTCAGGCAGATGGAGCAGTTTTCACACAGGCCCTCAGGTAGGAAAGGGCTTGGACCATTTGGGGCCAGGCAGGCTGAAATGTGAAAGGACTCAGAGGAGGGAGCTTGGAGAGAGAGACAGAGCCGGATCATGGAAGGAGGAGAGAGAGAGACAGAGACAGAGAGAGAATGAGACACCAGTGATGCAGAAGAGAAGACGCTCAAAGGAGCAGAGTCCTTGAGAAGGTGGCCAGCCCAGGATTTCAGGCTGTCATGGGTGTTGGCTTGTGATGGGAGGAGGCCTCGGGAGTGGAGAAGGGGAAGATGGGCACAGACGCAGGTGGGTGTGATGGTGAGGGGCAGAGAAATCCTTTCTAATGGCTTCTATTTTCTCAGCGACATAGGAGACAGCTAAGAGGTGAGGGAAGGGGGCCGGAGGTGAGAGGAGAGAAAGCAGCTGGTTGTGTTGACTGTAAGAGACCAAGCTTCCGAGGACTGTTGGCAGGCTTGCGGTTCTCCAGGGTATGCCCGTTTCCTTCATGCCCACCGCCACCCAGCTCAGGCCACACCAGCACCTCGCTGTGACCGCAGTCACCTGCAGTCCTCTTCCTCCGGCCCTGCCTCTGCTCCCAGGAGATTCCCTCCAGTGCCACCGCCCTCATCACTCTAAATTCACAGGGCATCACGCCCCAGTTGGAAACACTTCCCACAGTGTCTCCTTGCCTTCAAGATACAATCCAAACTCTTTAATGTGGCTCTTAAGACCCCTTACGAGCTGGTCCATTTTGGCCCACAGCTTCATTTCTTGCCACGTCTGCCTCCAATTCTGCACCTCCACCGTCTGCGTCCCTTAAATGTGCCATTCCCTCTCTCCCCTCCAAGGCTTCGTACTCACCATTTCCTGCTTCCTGCGGTAGTCTCCCTCCCGACGTGCTGGCCCCCTCCCCTCATCTGTCCGGCTAATTCTCCTCCCATCCCCGAAGCCTGGCCCCCTCCCCAGGCAGCCCTCCCTGGCATCCTCCCACGTACAGGTGAGGGGGGTAAGTGTTCTGCATAATCCTCTATGCCACCCTTACTATAATGCAATTGCTTCGTTACTTATCTTTGGCCCTCACAAAGTTATAAACCCCCTAACGTACCATATCTATGTTTTTCATATTACCTGACATATAGTAGATACTTCAGAAAAACCTGTTAGAAGCACCTGGGTGGCTCAGTCGGTTGAGGGTCCAACTTCAGCTCAGGTCATGATCTCATGGTTGGTGAGTTCGAGCCCCACAACGGGCTGGCTGCTGTCAGCGCAGAGCCTGCCTCAGATCCTCTGTCTCCCTCTCTCGGCCCCTCGCCAGCTTGCACTCTCTCAGAAATAAATAAACATTTAAAAAACCTGGTTAAATAAGTAAATTAATGGAATCATTAAAACAGTTTATGTCTACGCTGAAGGTCACAAGTAACTCAAAGCTTCAGAGCAGTTGATCTTGCTTCCCTCCAGGCACAATGCAATTGCACTTTATTTACTTATTTTTTATTTGTTTTTATTTTTTTAATGCTTCTTTATTTATTTTGAGAGAGAAAGCACAAGCAGGGAAGGGGCAGAGACAGGGAGAGATAGAGAATCTTACGCAGGCACCACACCCAGCGCGGAGCTTGACATGGGGCTTGGCTCGATCCTACGACCCTGGGATCATGACCTGAGCTGAAATCAAGAATCAGTCACTTTTCTTTTTTTTCCCCCTTCTCCTCCCCCATGGGTTTCTGTTAAGTTTCTCAGGATCCACATAGGAGTGAAAACATATGGTATCTGTCTTTCTCTGTGTGGCTTATTTCACTTAGCATCACACTCTCCAGTTCCATCCACATTGCTACAAAGGGCCATAGTTCATTCTTTCTCATTGCCACGTAGTACTCCATTGTGTATATAAACCACAATTTCTTTATCCATTCATCAGTTGATGGACATTTAGGCTCCTTCCATAATTTGGCTATTGTTGACAGTGCTGCTATAAACATTGGGGTACAAGTGCCCCTATGCATCAGCACTCCTGTATCCTTCGGGTAAATTCCCAGCAGTGCTATTGCTGGGCCATAGGGTAGATATATTTTTAATTTTTTGAGGAACCTCCACACTGTTTTCCAGAGTGGCTGCACCAGTTTGCATTCCCACCAACAGTGCAAGAGGGTTCCCGTTTCTCCACATCCTCTCCAGCATCTATAGTCTCCTGATTTGTTCATTTTGGCCACTCTGACTGGCATGAGAGAGGGAAGGAGGCAAACCATAAGAGACTCTTAAAAACTGAGAATAAACTGAAGGTTGATGAGGCGGTGGGAGGGAGGGGAAAGTGGGTGATGGGCATGGAGGAGGGCACCTGTTGGGATGAGCACTGGGTGTTGTATGGAAACCAATTTGACAATAAATTTCATATTAAAAAAAAAGAATCAGTCACTTAACTGACTGAGCCACCCAGGCACCCCTTTTTTGATTTTAGAGAGAGAGTGTGTGCATGAGCAGGGGTAGGGAGAGGGAGAGAAAGAGGGAAAGAGAGAGAGAGAGAGAGAGAGAGAGGGAGGGAGGGAGAAAGAATCTCAAGCAGGCTCCATACTTCAGCGTGGAGCCTAATGCAGGGCTCAATCCTATGACCCTGGGATCATGACCTGAGGCAAAATCCAGAGTTTGATACTCAACAGACTGGCTCACCCAGGCGCCCCTGCTCTTTATATTGGTGACATCAGGGAACCACACTCTGTGCGGCCATTCAGACTCGGCTGACTGTTCAGGCTCTAATTCTCAGGTGGACTTGTGACCGTCCATCTCAAATTGCATGAAGCTTTGTGAGGTTTTCCCGGGTCTTTCTGGTCCTATCTACTTCCTGTCTCTTCTGCAACCCTTGGTCTCTTTCATTCCATTGCAGGTTATGCTTTTCTTTATAAGTGGCCTTCCAGCTTCTGAAAGCCTTGGGATTGTGTATCTATTGTAGTCTCTTGGTCACTTGATTTTGAGTTCCCAGAAATTCTTTTTTTTTTAAGCTGTTCCTTTCCTGTACGTTGTCCCAGTTCTGACACTCGAGGGGCGCTTCCTACTCTGCTTTCCAGCAGCGTCCCAAGGATGGACTTCTACTCACACCCATGTTGTCCTAACATGGCTTCTCAAGTGACAATGCCGAGTGGACGATGCTCTGGGGTCTGTTTTGTGCTTCTTGCCTATGGGCAGGCCGTCTGATCTTTCTCGAAGTATGTTGATTCTATTGCTCCTGTGCGCAGACCCAATTCCTGCAGGTGGCCGTGACTTTACATCTTTAACCCATTCCATTAATGATGTAGCTGTTCCTTCTCTTACTTCTAGTCTTCACAGCAGGAAACTTCCCACCAGCTTCCATGTCATTAGTGGGTAAAATCAGCTGCCTCTTGCCCTTCCGCTCCGTGTTCTAGTTATGTACTGATTACCATCGCAGAAAGCAGACACAACACATTGATCTTTGCTAATTCCTCTATTGCTAGGACAGAGGAAATAAAATAATTCCCACCCTCCCCTGCCCTTTTTGTGTTAACCTCAGTACCTATAAATTCTTACTGGAAAAATCCTGCATTACTGATTTGTCCATTTCTGAATGCACATTATTTTTATTGAAGAAAAGAAGCTACTTGTTCTTGTATGTAGTTTGTAAATAAGCTTCTTCAAATAAAAGTACGCTTTCACCTCTGTACTTGTCGGGACTGTAGCAAATCCAATGTATTAACGTTCAACACTTACTCCAACTACCTTCCAGAATGCCTTCTGTACTGTAGAAATGCAGTGAGAATGCAGTTGTCATTTCCCAGAGGCCCTTGCAGCTGGAGTTCCAGATGTGAGCACAGCTCAGCCATTCGGATGCACTCCATGGGATTTGGGAGGCAGGAGGAAGAGATAGCCCTCGTTTCTGCACTTCGCTGGCAAGCACAGTCAGGCACATTTAGCTCCCCTGTGTCTGATCACTAGCTTTGCAAGTGTCGAAAGCAGTGGTGGGATGGCCACTTGCTGGCATGATTTCCAGAGGGCACTTGGGTGGTTCTGGCTGTAGCAGGGGCAAGGACCTCCTGACCATGGTGGCTTCCTGAAGATGACAGTGATGTTAAGGTTCTGGAGTGGAAGGCAAGAGCCGTAGCTTCCAATTTTAACAGAGAGCTTCCTTGTTATAGAAGGGTATAGCTCTGATGGTGGTCAGGTTCTGCAGAGCAGTGCTGAGGTCATTCTGGAAGGTTAAACTTGGAACCTGTCTCCTCAGTCCTTCCTGCGATCCTGAGAGCCATTTAGTGCCTTGTAACAGTCCCTTTCTAGTTTCCCTAGCTGGCACAGGTTCTGTCCTTTGTAACAGGAGCCTGACTGATATACCACAGGAGTACTTACTTGCAATATTAAATATAGTTTCTGATTAGAAAGATCTGACGGCAGGAGAAGCAGCTGAGAGGGAAGATTTAGGCATTTATTAACAGCTGCAACTATATAGGAGCCAAATCAGGACACTTGCCATTTTGGGCACACATGCGACTTTCTGCGACAGCAACACCTATAGGATCTGGGGGCGTGGGTGTGAGGCAGAGCCCTGGAGACCCTAAGTCTCACATTAACTTGAACCTATCCTAAAACTCAGCCCTAAATCCATAAGCCTGCAGGTCAGATTCTTCTGCCACAGCCTTTTCAATGACGAATGTCCCCTCCCCATTCTCTCCCTGTTGTCTCTCTTTCCTTGCCTCCTCTCCTGCAGGAGTCCTTCACCACCATCTTTTCCCACAACATACATGCGTGGGAGACACCCAGACACCAGGGGGAGGAGTCCATTTGTAAAGAAACCTTGTGATACAAACAACACACAGAAGTTTCAAGGGAGACATGAGAACAAGATCTGCAGTCGAGCACATACCTGGGAGAAAGCGCTATTACCCCTATGTGAAAAGCACAAAAAGGGGGCGTCTGGGTGGCTCAGTCGGTTGGGCGTCCAACTCTTGATTTTGGCTCAGGTTGTGATCTCACGGCTCCTGAGTTCGAGCCCTGCTTCGGGCTCTGCGCTAATAGCACAGAGCCTGCTTGGGATTCTCTGTCCGCAACCCCCCCCCCCCACCCCCCGCCACTCTCTTAACACTAAAGAAATTAAACATTAAAAACAAAAGCACAAGAAGGGGAAAGTGGTTCACATGGCATGGGGAGAGGCTGTCCACAAGAACGGGTCTAGGAAAGGGCAAGTCTCTTCTCTTCTGTAAGTGTCGGTTCTATTTCACTACAAGTTTCGTATCAGGCAATACTTTGCTCAAGGTGCACAACTTACAGCTCAAAACGACACAGCATGTCTCCTGACACCCTTGAGCCCGCGCTCCTGGCTCCCCACCCAGAGGCTACCTCTCTGGCTAGTGCCTTCCCCAGCGCATTTTCCCCGTGGGGTGCCTCTGCTCCGGGGGTTGAGTGGAAGCCTCCGAACTGGTGGGGAAGCGCTCCAGAGGGGGACGAGGTGTCTGCGGTGGGGGGCGGGGGGGTCCCGACAACCAGGATTCCAGACACCGCCCCCCCCCCCCCGGCAGTGTCTGGCCACGGGTCAGATCATGCACGTGGGCAGGACACCAGTGGCTGCCCAGTCCCGGTCACCCCTCAGGAGACGGCTGATTTGCGAGCAGGAGGTGGGCGCACGCCTTTCCTTTCCTTTACCTTATCCAAACAGGTAACGCCCGTTGCCTGTTAGTTTCATTACGCTGTGCCCCGCCCCCTCCCCCCAGCTTTCCCTTCAGGTTACAGGGCTTGTGGCAGGTGTCTGTTTATGTATGTCATGTTGTTGTTCTTTGGGGTCCAAATACGTGCATCTGAGGCCGAAGACTGTTTGTTTTGTAACCTAAGTGGGCCTGCCAAACAACCCTCTGCCTCGATCGTGGAAAGTCGCCCTATTCGGCATTTACACACGACAAATTTGTGCCAGTTATCGCAGGTATTGAGAATGGGACAGAAGAAGAGACAGGGAACCTGAGTAATCCTTTGGCAAGTCTGAGTGTGACACAAGATTCTGTTCCTTCTTAGCCATTCTGTGCCTCGCTCCTGATAATTTTGGGGTCTGTTCTGTCTCTTGCTATGAGAATTAGCATCAGCAGCTTTCAGAATGACTTACCAGTTAACCCCTCCAGAAATCTTAAGACATTATTCTTTTCTTCTCCAAATTTCCCATCCCTAAGCCTTCTAATTCTCCTTCAAATTTCCATCTGTAAAGTTAATACAATCCAATAAGAAAATAATGTGCTCTTGAGACGTTGACATGCTCAGAGCCATTTTATCCTGCCCTAAAGCCTGGAAAGTTTGAATTTTCCTTAGGATAAAAAAGTAAGAAATAATAGAATAATTCACTGTACTGTAACAATTAAATCCAGCAATTTAACATTGCGCATTGGTAAATATAATGCTCGTAACAACCAAAAGTCTCCCATGTATTGACAGACAAAAACAAAGTTATAAATCTAAACCTCCTATTCCGAACCACATTCCTAAATGTAAATAAGCATCCAAGCATGTTGCTACATATCTTTACAGAAGCAATTACAAACAAGCCTTATCAGTCGCTAAGTCACCAATGCACACAACGCTTATCTGCTATGCCCTCTACTGGATAGAGTACACAAGACAAGTCGCATTATTTCCAATTAATTTTTGGCATGATCACCCTGCATCTGCTTTAGGAATGCAAGGCGTGAAATTTATAGTAGCAGGTTTAATATTCCAACCAGCCAAAATTATTTTGCTACAAGGACTTACCTTTGGTGGAATATTTGGGGTTGGATTTTTTTTTTTAAATACATAGATTGCTTCTCCCCTTCTTGCAACCCACTGTCCAAACTCTCAAGCTGTCACCAAACTCAGTACGTGGCAGGAATAATTTCATGCTGAGTAAAATGTGTTTAATTTCACATCCTGTAAGAATAATTACTTAGCATAATGCCACTTAAAATGTATTTCTATCTGCAAATGCTAATGAAGCTACAAAAACCTGAATCATCTTCGGAAAGAATTAGGGTATTAAGGGGGCTTCTCCTTCACTCCCTCTTCTCCTGTAGTGACTGCCTGAAGAGAGAAACCGGGACCACAGGAATAATCCGAGACTAGATCCTGCTGTCTTTAAACTGGGTGTGAGTCCAGTGGCTTGTGGGGAATTTAATCCCACAGACCTCTGCTGAGCCTCCCTAAGATGCTGGAAATAGAGCCAAAGGCTCCCTGGAGATACCCAGTCCTCACCCAGGTCCCACTGGATAGGCACCAGCAGGTAGCTGAGGCCCAGTGCCAACAAGGACCACCTACCCTGATGGCAGGGCTGGGGGCAGGCCTGTGGCCTTTGGCCTTAAGGAACTTGTCTCTTGATCACTGGTGTGGCCAAGTAGTGTAGACCACTGTTCTAACTACTGCTCATCTTGAGGCTGAAAGCGGTCAACAAAGAACGACAAGGAGCAAGAGGAAATAGGAGTACTTTGCCTTTAAAGAAGTTAAAAAAAGAAAAACAAACAACCTTTTTATTTTGAAATAATTTTAGGATTACAGAAAAGTTGCAAAACTAGTTAAGGAGCTTGGGGCGCCTGGGTGGCTCAGTCGGTTAGGCAGCTGACTCTTGACTTCGGTTCAGGTCATGATCTCACAGTTCGTGAGTTTGAGCCCCAAGTGGGGATTCTCTGTCTCTCCTTCTCTCTCTGTCCCTCCCCTGCTGGTGCGCGTGCTCTCTCTCTCAAAATAAATAAACTTAAAAAAAATAGTGCAGGAAGCTCTTGAATACCCTTCACCCAGCTTCACCTAATAGAAGATCTTACTGAGCACAGTACAATGATCAAGACCTAAAAACTGTTAGTACAATGCTTTAACACTACAGACTTCAATGTGAATTTCACCGATGTTTCCACTAATATCTTTCTTCGGTTCTAGGACCCGAGCCAGGATCCCACATTGCCTTTAGTTGTCATATCTCCTCAGTCTCCTTTAATCTGAGACACTCTGTCCTTCCTTGCCTTTCATGACTTTGATACTTTTGAAGAGTATTCGTGGAGTGTCCCTCACTCTGGTTTTGTGTGATGTTTTCTCACAGTGAAACTGTGGTCACACATCCTGGGCGAGAGTACGTCAGAAGTGCTGATTCCTTCTCACTGCTCTGTAGAAGTGGGACCCGCTCGCTTCCTGCAGGGAAGTTCAAGGAGGCAGTGTGTGGAGGGCCTCAAGGAGTTGGTGCGCCTCTAGAACCTGAGTGGTGGGTCTCAGGAGAGTTAGGCACTGAGCCTAAGAGCACCTGACAGGCTTCTCTTACCCGCCTCTTCCTTTCTCTGTTACTATGAATGGTGACGGGAGACGTGAGAACATTTCCTTGCTATAGGAAGGCAGCACCAGTGTTTTTAAGTAATCTCTACACCCAGTGTGGGCCTTGAACTCACAACCCTGAGATCAAGAGTCGAATGCTCTACTGACTGAGCCAGCCAGACACCCCAGCACTAGTGTTCATTTAATCCGGTGCCGATGAGATCTGCAGAAGGACAAGGGGCAGCCAGGGAAGGCAGAGTATGGTGGGTGGTGGTGGGAAAAGGTGGTGTGGGAAGAGGACCACATGGTGGTGGGTCCAGTGCCCCCTTTTGTGGACTCAGCAGGGCTCTAGATAACCTGAGAATGAGATGCAGACATCTCTGTGGGTGGGAACTTGTTCATTTGTATGGAGGGAGTAGTGGTAAAGTTTCCAATCAGCATTTGTAACAGTGAAAAAACAGGTTTGATATCCTCAGCGGGGGCTAAAGAGTAGTAGTGGTGGCAAAAAAGGACCTTTTGGCAGATTTTTAAGACTCGCACTTTGGCTTTCTCCCCCTCTGGAAATGGAGGCTCCACAGGGGACAGGCCCTTGTCTGTCTGGTCCCCCTCTCCCTCTGAAAACCCAGTACACGGGCCTGGCACCTTGTAGGAACTCAAAAAATGTTTTTCCTTTCTGTTAAGTATTTATTTGTTTATTTACTTTGAGAGAGAATGCATGAATGGGGTAGAGGCAGAAAGAGAGGGAGAAAGAATTCCAAACAGGCTCTGAGCTGATAGCACAGAGCCTGACGTGGGGCTTGAACTTATGGACTGCAAGGTCGTGACCTCAGCTGAGATCAAGAGTTGAATGCTTCACCGATTGAGCCACCCAGGCACCCCCAAAATGTTTTTTTATTAAATGAATTCATTCATTCATTCATTCATTCATTCATTCATTCATTCGAAGGAGAGAGAGAGCAGTGTGAGCCAGGGAGAGGGGCAGAGAGAGTAAATCTTAAGCAGGCTCCACACTCAGCCAGGAGCCCAACTTGGGGCTCAATCCCATGACCCTGGGATCATGACCTGAGGCAAAATCAAGAGTCGGATGCCTAACTGACTGTGTCACCCAGGCGCCCCAAATGAATTAAAAAAAAAAAAAAAAATAAGCGAGTGAATGTAGTACTCAGGCACTCCAGTCATCCCCACTGGGAAATCTATGACTTTGTCCCAAGCATGGTTTTGAAAGCCTAGCACAGGTCCTGAGATGAGGACTCCAAGCTTTCTGCCCCATGTCTGTCCTCTAAGTGCTGTGAGAAGCTGTGTTGGGAGGAGACTACTCTTTGAGAGGTCTCTGGGACCGACAGACTACACACTGTTTGGGGGAAGGTAGAAACAGATCAAATGTATAGATGGCAACATCTAAGTTTGGAGACAGAAGGCAAATGGTAATAGTTGAAGCTTCCTTCCTGGTGGACCATGCTCTGGGGAAGCCAGTAGGAAGAGGGAAGGACCATTGTGGCACGGGGCTCACACGGGATGGATCACACTTGTGTGTGTGCACACACACGTTCACATTGAGACATTTCCCTTATCGATGAGACTGATTTCATTTCTTCATCTGCTCAGTGTTTCTTGGTTACTTTCTTTTAATTTCCAGTCTTCCATAGAAGTTAAATAGCACATTATTTATAATTATCGTTGCAATTGAAATTGAATTGTCTATTTCATGCTTTCCAGATGCATATTTAGGGAGGACTTTTTTAAAAATTTCTTTTTAATGTTTATTCTTGAGAGAGAGGCAGAGCATGAGCGGGGGAGGGGCGGGGGGGGGGGAGAGAGAGAGAGAGATAGATACAGAATTCGAAGCAGGCTCCAGGCTCTGAGCTGTCAGCACAGAGCCCGATGGGGGCTCGAACTCACGAACTGCAAGATCATGACCTGAGCTGAAGTTGGATGCTTAACTGACTGAGGTGCCCAGTGCCCCTATCGAGGACTTTTTCAAACATACAAGAGAGAAGCAAAGCAGAAGGAGGCTCGTTACTCATTTTACTCAGGTGTATAAAATGGATGAGAGCTGGTGTTACCGGCATGTTAATGAAAGCAACTGGCATTGTGAATAGTTGCTACGTGCCAGGTACTCTTCAAAGCACTTTATACATATCGACCCACTTCATCCTTGCAGACATATCATCAGGTGAATCTGTTATATCACCCACAGTACAGGGTGTATATACCCACTGTATATACCCAGGTTATATCCCCACTGTACGGAAAGGGAAATTAAGGCACAGAGACACTTGCTCCAAGCCATCCAGCTAATGAATGGCAGAGCTGGGAGTCCAGCTCTGAACATGGTACTGTCCAGTGCTTCTAGTGCAACCCAGAGAAGGCCTGTGCTTTCTGGAACAGCCTGTAACCTGGGAAAGTGAATGGAAGACTTGGGAAGGACTCCGTTTCTACTCTCTGCTCTTTCAGGGACAAAATGAGCCCAGCAGGCACACATCCTTACGTGTGCTTCTTTGTGCAGGCAGTCAGGACCCGAGCCGCCCTTCCCTCACTGGAAGGCCATGGGGTGTTCCTGCAGGAGACTAAGTGCGGTTACGGGGACCTTCAGGGATGAGACGAGGGTTTTTGTGAAGGTATTTATCTAATCCTGTGACAATCCTGCACTCTAATAAAAAAGGAAGATAGAATCTCCATCCTTACCAAAATTTCATGAAATTGCTTTAAAGCAAAGTTCTGGTTTTGTTTGATTCTTGTATAGGTCACACATTTTGCTTTTTTCACAAGTTACCTTGTATTAGCTCATAGTATTCAACAGATTTAGGTTCTGTGGATCAACTCACTGTTCAGAACGCACATGCAAAAGGAGAAAAGTAAGGTCACATAAATGTTAACCCTGTGAAATAGGTCGCCTTTATCAAACGCCCAGGGGGCACGCAGCGTGGTTCGGGTGGTCTCTGTCTCATGGGTTATACCAAACTTCCTCGCCTCCCAAAGAGGAAGGGCCAAACTACTTTCAACTCTCACAACTCAGTGCGGGAAATTTAGGTGATTTCAGATCACTGAAGCCATTCAGTGGATACTAATTGGAATTAGTTGTTTTGTCAACAACATAGTTATTGATATGACTATTATTATTGTTTATAGAGTTTTACAAATCATATATAGTCAAGAGCCAAATTTGGAAGAAATCACCATTACCTAAACACTGAATTGGTAACGTTCACAATTAGAAAACGAAACCTTTAGGTCTTCAAAGAGGAAGCTGCCTTTCTGGACACTTAAAAATATTTAATAGAGTGGCTGAACCAAACAGGATAATCATGGACACTGGCTCCTGATGGCCTTGGTTTCTAGGGAGAAGAGTCTAATTCGCAATCAGTGAACATTCCAGGGGAGCTGGGACATATTTCCTTCTGTAACACACAGAAATACTATTATGTTTTGAATCCTGCTTCGGAGGGGTAAGGAATATATAGATTAATGCGACATTTTTTCAATTGGAGTTTCCAGTAGCTGATTCAGCTGGAAGGTAATTTATGCTAACAACTTCCAAGATTTTAAAGCGACTTTTTCTTAACACACAAAAACCTTTTCATTTCGGTGTATGTTCCTAAGTCCAGAATGGGTAAGGAAATCCTCTGTCAGAGACCAGGGATACAACTGACTCTGTCTAAAAGGGAAGGGGAAGAAAAGAAATTACATCCCAGAGGTCTGGAGAAGGGGAAGAAAGGAATTCAGCGGATGGCTTTTAAACCGTGTCCTACAACACAGTTCTTGGTTTTACATACCATTTGCCTCTAGAAAAGTTTATCGTAATTTTAATAGGGCCACATCATTTGGGGACTTTAATGTGACACACAGTTGACAGCAGAATGCAGCGGTTTTAGTGGACTGTGATGGAAAAAGGGGAAAGTACACCAGATTGAGCGCAAAAGCTCATGTTCTCGTCCCAGCACTGCCATGACCTAGCTGTGTGATATAAAGCAAGTCTCTTAGTGCAGGCGTCACTTTTCTCATTCATTAAACTAGATTACTTGTGCTAGTTATACTAGATGATCCCTTATTAGCTTTTTTGGCATTAACGGTCAATAAAGTTGGGTAAATTCTCCACGGCCAGTGGCTCTCCAATTTATTCTTTACTGTGATCCACAACGAGAAGTACCTTTTCTATTATGACCCAGTTCACATACATGTATAGATTTATATATAAAGGTCTTACACACACACGCACACAGATATATAGTATGATATATGTGTTATACGTGTAACCACATACACATGTATAGGAAATGAAACTGAAAGTTTCATCAAAGAATACCCTTGTCCCCTCAGATGCATCTTGATATTTGTATTCTATTTCATGAAGAAAGAGATGGTCAATTTCCACTAACTTGACTTCATGACCCAGGATGACAATCACCATGACTAGGCACAGTCCTGCACTGTGTGGAACAGCCTCAAGGTGAATGCAAGGTGACCGCATAGGCTAGTGGTGAGAATGCTGACCACTGAAAGGAAAAATATAAAAACAGTGTAGATACCAGTCCACATATTGAAGGAATGTATTCTAATTTTAGTAAAAAAAGTTGTGACACACTAAATAAAAACAACCACTAGGTACAAGTACTCTCCCATCAGTGAACTTTCCCATTTTTTTAAGTAATTAAAAAAAATTTTTTTTATGTTTATTTTTGAGAGGGTGGGGGAGGGGCAGAGAGAGGGAGACACATTCCGAAGCAGGCTCTAGGCTGAGCTGTCAGCACAGAGCCCTACGCGGGGCTCAAACTCACAGACTGTGAGATCATGACCTGAGCCGAAGTTGGACGCTTAACCGACTGAGCCACCCCAGGCACCCCTTAGGTATTTTTTTTTAAGTTTACTTATTTATTTCTTTTGAGAGAGAGCAAGTACATGCGGGGGAGGGCTGAGAGAGAGAGAGAGAGAGAGAGAGAGAGAGTCAGAGAGAGAGATTGAGAGAGGACCCCAAGCAGGCTCCACACTAACAGCGCAGAGCCCGATGTGGAGCTCAAACTCACGAACCGTGAGATCATGACCTGAGCCGAAAACAAGAGTGTGACGCTTAACCGACTGAGCCACCCAGAGCGCCCTGAACTTTCTTGTTTTTAAGTGATGCATAATTGAACTTTCGGTTTTCAATCTTTTTTTTCCCCAATTATTTATTTTTTTATTTGAGAGAGAGAGAGAAAAAGAGAGCGAGCTCAAGCAGGGGAGAGGGGCAGAGGGAAGAGTGAGAGAGAATCCCAAGCAGGCTCCCCACTGTCAGCAAGGAGCCCAGCACGGGGCTCAAGCTCAACAACAGTGAGATCATGACCTGAGCTGAATCAAGGCAGCTTAACTGACTGAGCCACCCAAACGCCCTTTCATTCTTTTATAGACAAAACTTCTTGAAACTTTCTCTCACCTGTTAGACTGGTTAACTCTTAAATCAAAGGAAACCTAGTGCTTTGGTCAATGAATCATCTTCCATTTATAAACAATTCCTTTTAGCGTTTTCCATAGCTTTTGCTAGAGTATTTTAAAAGAGCCCTTGTTTCTTATATATTAACTTTTAAAAGCACTGTTAATAATAATACAATAATATAATGCTTCCCTTCTATTTTTGGAACCTATTTTGAGGGAAGATACCATAAGAAGATTCCAGTCCTTGTGTCTTTTACCCTGTCTTCACATCCTAGATCACCCTCTGTTGGAGTTTTTGAGTTCACCTCTTGGCATGCCAGAGTATCCTTGGGATTTCTGTCACGATGCTCATGAATCTAGGGTACCAGGTGACACCTGTAGGTCCCATCACACCATAAGCCAATGATGAGAAAACTGGGTCTCATTTCCCAAGCAGCGTTCCCCTTTTGGCTTTAATCGCTCACACTTTCCCATACAAGCAACCCCCACAGGTATTAAGGGTATTTTCAGTGGTTCAACCGCCTAGGGAATATTTCATTTAGGTGAGAAAAATCTCAAAATGTCTTCTTTTTTAGAAGGTTACATGCAAAATAACCCCTTGTAAGGTAACACTTCTAAACACAAGATGATCATGGTGTGCATTATTTTTAAAAACAGGATATAATGTCCATTTATTAGTTTATAATCTGTACATAATACAAAAATAACTGATCGATATAAAGATTACACTCCATCTCTTGTACTTCTTTCGCCCGATAACTACTTACACAGGTTTACAACAAATTATAAACAACTGAAATTATGAAAGGGTTAAATCTCAGATTTCGATTTCTATTGATTGTTACAATGTTATTTAACACTATCCTCCCCTAATGGCAAGTAAGTACAGGACTGGAGAATAGTGGCCCGGTATCACTGGGATGGACACCATCCTCTGTGTTCCATCCATCTTGTGAAGCTTTCTCAACCTTATCAACTCAACTTTTCTAACATCATCACAGTACCTATGTTATTGAAAATTAACCCCAACCATTCATGCTTTGGATCTGCACAAAAGATCCAGATAACTCCACGTATAGGTCAGTAATTGTAGGCTTCCTGTTTATAGTTTTAGCACCTCTACCCATCTCTCCCCCTGACGTTTTTCTTTTTGCAATAGGACATAAGCTAACCTTCCCAGTACGTATAATTTCCACCAGATATACATTACATTGTTGAAGAGCAATCAGAATTTTTTTCAGAAAAATCCCTTTCTCAAGATATATTCCTATTAGTTTGCTTTCCTATATCCAGGTAAGCACATTGTGTTATTCCTGAGGCTTTTTTTTTTATACCATCCTATGCTGATCCAAATCAAACAGACCTTTAGAGGGTACTGACAATGACGTCTTCATTAAATATGATCGCTGCTAAAGCTTTAGCTCCGTGTTTGCTCTGTAATGCTGTGCCAAGATATGGCCTTTAGATGTTCCCAGAATCCCTGGAAACGTGACTTATTTGTTTGTGAGCACAAGCTTTAGAGTGATTTTTGCAGCCACAACAAAATATGAGGATGAATCTTTCACTGGGCTGGAAATTTTGTCTTTACCCAACCATTGGGCTTGGAGCCACTTAGAAGAAGAGGACTACTCTACATTGGTGCAACTGTAAAACATACCAGCATTAAAACAGAGCAAAAGGATTTGCTCTAACAGCGAATTTTCATTTCTTCTGAATATTAAAAGTATTAACATTTCTAAATTCCAATGGCTATTGGTGGGAACTGTAAGGAAGGCCTCACATTGTAACTTTCAAAATACAAATTTAAAAAGCCGGTCTTCATATCCTAGCCTGATGACTTAAAGAAATCAGCAGGGTATCAAAAAATAACCCTAACACTCAAAATGGGCTTTGTTTAGGTATCATAAAGGCTAAGTCAACATAGTGGTTCTACCCTAGGAAGATGGCCAGAGATAACATTTCACAATTTCTACTAGAAGATCTCAAGAAAGCATACTAGTAATTGATGCCCTTCCAGTTTGGCTTTATTTTGAGTAATAGGACAAAAGCACTTAAAAAAAAAAAATGAGACCTCTGAAGAAAGCAAAGGAAAGAGGAAAGTCGAAAGTAAGAACCAAGCACAGGTCCCATCAGTGGGAGTGCGGCTGGGGGGCTTTGTCAGAGGGCTCGGAGCCACAGTCCCCTTCCCTGCTTGCCACCCGTGTGCGCCAGCCTCCGCGCCAGGCAGGAGGGCACTGCATCGCGAGGAGAGGCAGACAGTTTTGTCGGCTCCAACTTGCCCTTCAGGCCAAAGTCCGGGCAGAAGTTGGCCTTGTGGGGTTCCTGTCGCCCTGCCAACCCGTGGCACTCCCGGGACATTGCTAGGAGAATCCTGGCCAAATCCTGCATGAGAAGTCACCTCCTTCACATTGTCTTCCATGTCGGGGGGTTAGACTAAAAGAGACCCCTTCTGTCAGGTTTTATGGTGTTTGTGCACCAGCCGGGGAAAAGTATGAGAGAAAAAGAAAGCAACTTGTTTAACCTCGCACAAGAGAAAGGAGAGAATTCTTCAAAATAGTTGATCTGGGAATGAAGCCCAACCTCCCCAAATCTCAGTTCAGTTTGCTATTTTTTCATTTACTGTTGGTTTTTAACAATTTAAATAATTATCACCCTATCTACTTGGGGCCATCATATCATTGCTTTCTCAAAGAGAGAGTGGTCCAAAGCCATTGTTGTCCAAGTACCGTCCAGAATAAATCTATGCACCATTTGACAACAGTCAGCACACAAAACATATTCAGATGTATATATGTAGCACCACAGTACAGACACAAATAAGCCCATCTTCTCGAAGAGACTTTTATTTGCCGTTCTTAAGGCCATGAACAGGAAATACTACTTTGAATGAGGTTCTTCTGAAGCCACGTGTATATAGACGCCCAAATGCATTTTCACATCCACCTGTATAGAGATGTTCAGAAACAAACACGATCATCTCACACATGCACGCGATCTCTTTGCTGAACCAATAAAAACAATGCACGTCCAGGAAATGTTTATTCGAATTTTACTGTACCTTTCGTAAGCAAAGTGGAAACCATAATCTCACATGATTTCTTTCAAATGGATAAACTTAGACAATTTATCAATGCCTCCTTAAATTTTTACACCACACTGAACTCCAACAGGTTTTTGTTTTAAGGTAGACCAGGTTTTCGGTTCTTCCCCGTGGAGAAGTTACTTTCAAGTCAGTGAAAGTTCTTGGCCCATGATTAAAAGTCTTTGCCAATTAGCACTCAACAACTCCAATTCATTTTTTTCTGGTTCAAGATGAGTAGGAGCCTAATAAGGCTGTGATAAAAGGGCAAAAGGCACTGAGAGCCAAAAGCGGATTAATGAGCTCCTCCGTTTATTTGTCTTCCTAACAGCTGAACTGTTACAACTATTGACACTCTTCAAAAGGTTCCGCTCTGAACCCTGTCCAGGCACTGCAGGCTCCAATGGACATCTTCAAATCCAGAGAATGGAGGGGCAAGAGCTTCCCCTGTGTGATGCCAAAACCAACAAAGCCCCATGGATCAGGTAATGAAACTTCAGCTTTTCCCCCTTTGAGATTTATTTACTGGCAGCTGACAAGGGGCAAATTCAGCTCGAATTGTGCAGTCAAGGCCCTGTCAAGCTTTGAGAGGCACCCTTGTCTTGAAGCACCTTCATGACTGGCATTTCACTCAAAAGCCCTCGGCGCTGGTCCTTAACAGCTTATGACATCACAAAGGACACTCCAGACAGATGCCTACATGGCATCCTGCAGCATTTTAAAAGAGAATTAGTGGTTTTAATTATGGTCGTAGTATGAAAGGGAACCATGCAAGCTCCACAGGAGACCTTTGATCAGACCCTTTTGCTAGTACAATGCCACGGAACTGTGACTATTCCTGGTAAGGGGCCTTTTCTTGCTGAATGACTCACCAGTGATCTTTGAATGCAGACAAGCTTCTAGCCCTCCCTCTTCATTAGTGAGCATTTCTATACAGGGGCCTATATAGCGCTTGGAGTCTAGGAGCTATACAATTGGGGGGAAAAGAATCCCTACAGATTCTGGCCTCTACTTAGGAAGTGCTGAAGGACTCGGAGTGACTTTATTCATTAAAACAGGTTGCTATTAATTAACTGTCATAATAAAATAAAGAACTATTATTTGCATTTCTTACTATGTTCTCTTTAGTAATATGTATAAAAGATGCTTGTAACAGAAATGAATTTATTGAACAACTTCCCCCATCCCCCCCACCGCCCCCCAATCCCCGCCTTTTTTTTTTTTTTTTTTTTTTTTTTTTTGCATTTTGGCCGCAGGAGCTTACTAATTATTGGGCCCGGATTTATGAATCCAAATAGAAGTAAAACATAAATATAAAATTAAGCAAGGAACTACAAGATTCTTTTTATTTGCCACTTTATGCAACTGAGAGAAAGCAAACAACAGCTTAGCTTTATTTTTTAATGATTTCAGAGAATCATCAAAGACAATAAAACCCCAACTTTTTTCAAAATATCACTGGGTTGGTGTTTAGCTTGAAGTGTGAGATTATGTAATAACCAGAGCTACTCAAAAAAAAAAAAAAAAAGTATTTTAACTTGAAGAAGAGCAAGATTCACTCTTAAAAAAAAATCGCTTTTGGGGAAACAGAAAATGTGTCTTTGGTCTGGTATGAATGTTTCAAGAATTTAACCTCAGAACGGATCCCAGTAAAAGGGCCCTTAAAAAGATCCACAATCGATATTTAAAGTATATGAAAATAACCCATTCTCTTCTAGCATCCAATCAAGCAAAGTCATTAGGTGAAAGACGGAGGAAGTAGGAAGGTTTTTCTGAAAGATTCTCACTGAAATGCTAATTTGGTAACACTGGATAAACAGAATTTGCATAGGGAGCACATGGCAGTAAGGAGCACAGTGTACTGAACAGTATACTGCCTCTGAACAGTATACTGCCCTACCACGTTGCTGATATCTGGGAGCTGACTCGGTCTTCGAGTTTTGTGTACAATTTCTTTTCTTGGAGGAAAAACTTTTGGACTTGGGAATTTTGGAAGCGGGAGGATGAGCAGGTTTTTCACATTCTGCTGCCTCAGACATTTTTCTTATTCCTCAGACTCTGCAGTTCTTTTCTCAGGTGCTTTAGAGCAACTAAAATATCAGGCAGCTGTGGATCATTCCGTGCTTTCTGAGTGTAGAGACGGAAATGTCTGATGGTTTCCGATAACAAGACTTCAGGGTCTGAGTCTCCTGCCCGAAGGCGTAACATCCGCTCACAGGCGATGGCATAGTTCTTGTGCCAGTTCACCGGGTGCTCCTTTCGTAAATAGACAATCTCCTTATAGAGCTGAAAAACGGCAAAAATGTTGGTGTTCCATTGTTATCCCTTGACTTTTTTTTTCAAAAACCAGAAAACACAGAGGAATTAATAACACAAGGAAAAAAAAATCCAGGCGGACGATAGTCAAAATCTAATCATTGCTAGGCCATGCAGAAAATGCAAGAATGTTACTGTAATTATGACAGTGGCAGGAGGCAAATGTACTTCATCTAAAACTGCTTCTGGGGTTTTCGGATGTGCAGAGGGAACCTAAGACACACGGTGTCAGGACATAATGCTCTTCCTCCAGAAAGATGTTCTGGGAAAGGGATTTAGTTCTAATTCATGGAAAGCTATTTACTCAACAGGCAGAAAGGTTGAAACTCTAAATTTAGCTGTTAGAGGGAAAAAAATAGCTTTCTTTAGAAAACTGCATGGAAAAAGAACTTGAAGGAATTTAAATTTTGACCCTCATTTTCACATAGATTTCTCTCTACATTAAAAACAACAGTAATAACAATAGCAACAATAAAACAGCTCAAACAAACCCGTCATCGAATAGGCTGGGCGTAACAGAATTTAAGAGATGTCCTCACGGCGAGATGCTCTTTGGAGCACCCTATAATTATAATTTTAATAGTTAACACTTTGCCCACAGGAATCAGGAATTTTGTTTTTCCAACATCAGAGATAGCATTAATCGGACAGAGCTGGAATCTTTGGTATTGAGTTTTCCAGGGAGAAACATCAAAATTCAACAAATGAAAGACACAAATCTGCACAACGGAATATTAGACTTGCTTATTGGGAAATTTCACAGCCTTCCTGAGGACTGTCAGATTGGACTCGGATGTACAGGAACTTGAGGTCAGCAGCAGACTCAACGCGCAGAACAAGCAATGATGCTTTTCTACAGGCACAAGGGCTTTTGCAGTTAGAACTGTATTCTTCACATCATTCAGCTGAAAGGAACCCAACAGATTATCTACTGGCCCGACTTCTACTCCAGGGCAGATAAATGCATATGTCATCTTGGTATTTACTAACCTTTAGTCTCCAAGCTGGCCTTTTTTTTTTTTTTAAGTTTATTATTTTGAGAGGGAGAGAGAGTGAGAGTGAGGGAGGGGCAGAGAGAGGGAGAGAGAGAAGCCTAAAGTCTCCGTGCCGTCAGTGCAAAGCCTGGCTCATAGCTCAAACTCACCAACCGTGAGGTTATGACCTGAGCTGGTATCAAGTCAGATGCTTAACGGACTGAGCCACCCAGGTGCCCCCAAGCTGGCTTTTAAAGCAGTTGGCCCATGCGCTTCTTTCACTCCATAACAAAGGAAACAGTCACCTCGCACTTGCATGTACGTGGAAACTGTGACGCTATCTTCCACTCTTCCATTCTCTTGGTCAGTTATCCAATGTTTCCCTGTCTTTCCTCAGGTTTTGTTTTTTTTTTTTTTTTTTTCTCTGTCTGCTGCTTCTTTTTCCAAGCCTTGCTGCCAGGCACAAAGCAGGCACCCAGGAACTGTTCAGAAAACGGTTCAGCTTTCAGAATCCCACCTGGGTTCTGGAGTTCAACACAGAGGCCAGCCCTTCAGTGAGCATTTCCCCAACGGCTCAAGAGGATGAGAGGCTCGCTCATGACGTCCCTGTTACAGTCATTAGATAACAGAATGAACACACCACCCGTCTCTCGAACGCTTTGTTACCGACGCATCGTCAACTTCTACCAGGTGGCCCGTTAAGCCACGTGTGCTGCATCTTAAGAAGCCGGTCATTTCTCATCACATGGAATTACGTTTCCTCCTCTATGTGAATGTTACCGTGACATTAGTCTTAGCAGACTGTATTCTATTTAGTGGGGACACCAACTTATTGAATGCATTCCTAAAGCTAATGGGGATAGTCCCTGCTCCCCCACTACACCTGAACTTAATGTCTCCTGAACTGAAAGTTCTGCATCAGCTATTGAGTGGAATACTATAAATAATGACAAAAATGTCTTACACCTAACAAGAACGTTCTTGAAATACCGGTACTGGGGGGTGGGTTTGTGTTGACCCATCAAGTATTTGACTTCATTTGTCTTGCAAACAAAGTCACATATCTGGAGGCATATGCAAAGAAGACACCCACGGACTTGTGTCCACTGGAAAGAGTAAAGCTTCCAGGTCCAAAGGGACAATGAATCCGTGAATTAGCTTCAGTGGCGCCCTAGCAACGGTGGCCATGGAACAGGTCACTGATGAGAATATGAAGTATCAGTAAGTCTCAGGGATTTCTCCCAACTAAATACTATTTGTTTTTCAAGGAGTCACAGGGTATGAGAGATGAACAGGATATGACATGACCAGGGCGTGAGAGATAAATAATAAAGCTTAAAGCCCACTTCTATTTTTAGAAAAAATCGAGGCCTGGAATGCTTAACTGACTTACAGTTGACAATTAGTGGTGGAGTAGGCCTTGAACCTGGATCTTCCAAACGCCAGACAGAACTCCAGCTTGCTGCCTCCTGCAATCGATCCCTTGCTGTCCTCGAGTGGGCACCTCGGAGGGTTCTGCCTTTGTCCCTATCGACTGTCCTTCCTCGCCCACTCTCCCACTACCCTGTCCACAGTCTGTCTGGCTAGCTCGTCTGAGCTTTCAAGATGACACTCCAGTGACATCTCCGAAGACTTCCCCCTCCTTCCTCACCACCCCTCGCCAGGGGGGTGTACTCACGTACAGTGTGCTGTTCCCAAAGCACCTCTGCAAGACTGAATGTAACCGAGGACTCTACCTTCTGTCTCCCTCTCTAGCCTGCTACCTCTTTGGTAGCAGGGACAATACTTGGCCATCTCCAACACAATATTTGGCACAGACTGGGCGATCAATAAGCGCTCTGTGAGTAAATGAATAAATGAACAATGAACCCACGATCACAAAATTTAGGAGTAAAATGAGTCCTACGGATTGGACGCTGTGTGATTTTGACTTAGCTCTAAACCACTGCCCTGGTGAGTAGACCCACAGCACCTAGAGGCTGCAGAAACACCTCAGGTGCTCACGTATATGGCTCCCGGGCTCTGGTCTCACTGGCCCATGCCAGGACATCTGTTTCCTACATACTAGGCTCCAAGATGATCTCTGAAGGTGTCTGAGGAACCCAGGGCTATAAGTCACAGAAAAGAAGGGGCTCGTTAAAACGGAGCAACAGCAAGCCTGTGCTCCACCCTCTCTTTTCCCGTCAGTGAGGACCGCCTGCACAAGAGTCTGTGTGTGGCCGGGCCATCTGAAGGTTGGGCTGGCTTCAGTCAGAAGACAGGGCCACAGTCAGAAGACAGAGCCTCTTGCCAAGACCCTTTATCTTTCTCATGAAATCCCACCCAGTCAGGAACCTATTCTTTCGAGTGCAGCCAGGGTCATGACTTTTGTCTAGAGGGCAAACCTGTCAGAACTTGTCTGGTGGTGACTGTTTCCTGTTCCAATGGCTTCCTATTAGTTTCCTCTGCTGTTGTAACAAATCAGCACAGACATAATGGCTTAAGACAGTATACATTTATTATCTTACCCTTCTGGAGGTCAAAATGCATAAAATCGAGGATTTTGTAAAAGCAGCAGCGCTGTGTTCTTCGAGGAGGCTCTAGAATCTGTTTCTTTGCCCTTGGTGGCTTGCAGAGGCTGCCTGCACTCCCTACCTTGTGGCCCCTTCCTCCCATCTTCCAGGCCAGCCACGTAGTGTCTTCGAATCTTTTCCTCTGACCTCTGCTTGCATCATCACGTCTCCTTCTCTCTGACCCTCCTGCCTCCTTCTTAAAAGGGCCATGTGATTATGCTGGGTCCACCTGGATAATCCAGGATAATCTCCCCACCTCAAGATCCTTAACTTAATCACATGAGCAAAGTCCCCTTTGTCACGTAAGGCCGTATATTCACAGGTTTCAGAGATTAAGACATGGACATCATTTGCCAACCACACCGTTTACTTTAGACATTATTTGTGATGTACGAGTAGTTTTCCATTTATACTGCTTTATAAAAGCCAAATAAAACTAGAAACAAAAAAGTAAAAACTCTACTGGGATACACACTCCCTCCGTTCTAATCCCCACCACCTTCCTCCCAAATATATTTATATATATAAAAATGGAACTTACGTTATATGCGTGAGTGTAGAGTTGAGCCTTCACATTTGGAGGTACGTTTGCTGTTTCTGCCAGGTTAAAGATGAAGAATGGGGTTTTCATCCTGGGAGTGCGGGGGTGGGTGGGAATCTTCATTAAAACCATGATGTCAAATTTCACACGTACAGCTACATCGACCAGATTTTTCCACTGATAAGGAACACACCAAACCCTTTACTGCATGGTTTGTACCTCTCCCATATTCACAGAAGTTTATTCTGAACCAACAGCAACTCCTTCTTTCCCCACTGCCAACACGCTGCATCCGCACTGCTTGCCAAAGCTTTTAGAAAAAAAGCTTAAATTCATCATCGCTATTATACATCATTTCATTCTTCCTCCAGATGCACATTACTGTCATGCAGGAGCAGCCAGGAAGGGGGAGACTTGCTGAGTTTGTCAGCACACCCCTGAAGGGACCCATCGCCACGGCTCAGGCCACGTGTGACTAGTTCTTCAAAGGTAGCTGGACTCTTTGACTACATGCACTCATCCAAACTGTATTCAGCACGCCAGTTAAATCAATACCTGACTGAATAATGACTTGCTTCCTTCTTTTAGGTGATTTCTCCCCCAGCTTTCCTACATTCAGTCACAGTAAAGCGTTGTACAAACATACGGTGCGGTGCATCTTTGATCAGTTCTTCAAAGTAAGTATTTGTCCCTATAGCTAAGCTGATAACTTGAATTATGCTGTTTTCTGGCTTTTCAAAAAACACTATTGCATAAACCACAGTACATCTATTTTTGTAATTGCTATTTTGGAGCGGTATTTCTGGACACTTTTTTTAAAAGCTCTTTAAACTTATGTAAATCCTTTATATCATAACTCAATCCTCGGTGTGGAGCACAGTCCCGGGCTCAGATTGGGCACCCTTCCTTTGCTGAAGGAAGTACTTCCTATGTACTTGGTATCACCCTCTGTATACCACTTAGGACTTTCATATTAATATCCAGGCCAAAGTCTGTTAGCGTTAGAGATTTTTGAATGTTTCAAAATAATGGCAGTCAACAGCATCACCACAACGTGTTCCATACAGGCACAACAGGAAAGTATAGCATCTAGGACGTTGATATTCAAATCTGCTCCCTTAGACTGTGAGCCCCTCGAGGGCAGGAAATGTGTTGTATTCATATGTGTAGCTTCCAAGCCTGGCATGGTGTCTGGCCTCTGGGAAGTATTCAGCAGGTGCTTAATTAAATTAGCACATTCCACATGGATCCAGGGCAGTATTAACTGACCCTCAACAATTACACTCGCTTTGGTTTACTCGAGGCGGAGAGCACCGGAGCACAGTGCTGTGCCTGAGTCAGGGAGATGTGAGTTTCATACTCCCATCACTTGCAGCAATCTGGCATTGGCCAGTAACCTCTCTGCCTCCAGTGTGTTTCTTTTATAAGATGGGGATAAAAGTAACTTCTTCATAGGTTGTCGTGAGGATGAAATGGGATAATTAATGTACAATGATTAGCACAACGCCTCAAACAAAAGGACTGCTCATAAATGTTATTTTTATCATACCACTGACCCCCTACCCTACTGGCTGCTTCCCCACCATATGAAAAACAGACCACAAACACGTAAGTGTAGGATAGTCACCTTGCTTGCCACATCTCTTCGTTGGCCACAGATTCCCAAGAAGATGGGTCAAACCTGCAGTTATAAGAAAGCAGTGAGAGTTTTCTGCAAGCTACATTTATTGCTACAGGCAGGTATGGAATCCTTGTTTTATAATCTTACAAGGCAATAAAATAGGTTGGATCTTGAAGTACTGATAGGGACGGAAATAATAAACTTATCCTAGAAAAGTCTGATCCTTAGGAATTTGAAATTTTGGTAAATGTATTCTTAATCTGCATAATGAGCCCCGGTGCCTCATGGGAGCAAACGAAGGATTAGTGGGAAGAGGCTGGAGGCATCTGAGGAACCAGCTGTTCCCAAGAACTGCACGATGGGCAACAGGGCAGGGGCGAGGCCTCGGTCACTCTATGGACACAGCTAAGAGCCAAATAGCTGTGAAGCTAGGGGATAAGCTTGAGAGAGGGGACTCCTGGCTTTGATAAAAATCACTGCTGGAGCCAGGACGCTGCTCAAAGAACAATGGCTAAACCATCTGCTGGATTTTGACTTCTCTTAATTAAATTTCTTATTATGTGTCTATTTTGATGGAATGGAAATAACGAGTGGTGTCCTGTATTTGTACTATGGTCACTGTTTGCAGAAAAGGTTATTTTCTTTCTTTTTTTTAAAGTAAGCTCTATGCCTAAGGTGGGGCCCGAACGCACAACCCCAAGATCAAGAACAGCACACTCTACTGATTGAGCCAGCCAGGTGCCCAGAATAGATTATTTTCTAACTTCTCACAATGGTCATGGAGTGCTTTTTTTTAAATATACATATGTAAGTTTATTTATTTATTTTGAGAGAGAGTGAACAAGTAAGAGCGGGGGGAAGGTCAGAGAGGGGGAGAGGGAGAGACTCCCATGCAGGCTCCCCATTGTCAGCGTGAAGCCCACCATGGGGCTCGAACTCACGAACCATGAGATCATGACCTGAGCTGAAATCAAGAGTTGGACACTTAACTGACTGAGCCACCCAGGCGCCCCTATGGAGTGCTTTGATATAAACCTACTTATCATCTCTGGTTGGTGCACTGTGGACTGTTTGCACATATTGATTCAAAAAACCTTTGTAGCATTTTTCATATGATCTCACCTGTCCTTGAATTATAAGCAATAATTTTTTTTTTAATGTTTATTTAGTTTTGAGACAGAGAGAGAGCATGAACGGGGGAGGGTCAGAGAGAGAGGGAGACACAGAATCCGAAGCAGGCTCCAGGCTTTGAGCTGTCAGCACAGAGCCCGACGCGGGGCTCGAACTCACAGACCGTGAGATCATGACCTGAGCTGAAGTCGGACGCTTAACCGACTGAGCCACCCAGGCGCCCCTATAAGCAATAATTATCTAATCTTTAAGTAATTCATAACTTAAGAAATAGGCAAGAGAAGCACATTTCTAGAGATGGTGACTCAATTTCCATATGGGTGAGAGTCAGCTCTATACAGATGTTTCAAGGAAGACTGATCACACCCACAAACAGCATAACCAGGATTAATGACAAACAACATAACCAGGATAATGACTTTTTCCTAGTGAGTAGGAAAAAGTTACTCAAGGGCCAGTCTCCCCTATAGACAAGTTATGTGCTACTCCTGAAGAGAAGAAAATATGGCAAGTTCATGCACATAAAACTCTCACGGGAAACAGAGTACCTTCTAAAGCTCTACTGCAGTTGATGGATCTCTTCCACCTTTAGGGTGCGAGACAGAGGATGGTGGACAATATGGCGTCACAAGAGCTGGAAGCGGAAGGTGCAGGGCACCAACCTGTTGTGGTGCCCACTCAACCGCAGCCCCCCCTTCCCCTCCCATCTCCCTACTGTTCTCCAAACATGAGAACAAGAAATACATGTTCTCTGTTACAATTCATGTGGGCAGCAAATAATACTAATAACTAATTAAAAAAAAATCAAAACTATTCATAGGCATCTCAAAATTTAGTTTTTTAAGCACACAAAACTGCCATACTCTGATGAAAAACAGAACTGCTGTTCCTACCTTCCATATTCTTCGGTCCAGTTATAGATATTTCTTGTGAGTTTAATCCATTCCTCAGGGTTGAATACAATCTCTGAAGGAACTAATTTGTCACAAGAACCCCAAGGCCAAAGTGAATAGTTCTTTTTCCAGGTTGGGTCACCTTCATGAATTCCTATGCAAACAAATGTTTTTTTCCTATTGAAAACAGAAAAGAAAATATTTTTAACTCAAAGTTCTAAATGTTAATAAATACAACTCATAAAGGGTCATTTTTGACTCCTTGAACCTTGGTTAGCAATAAACAATTGGTAAACCTTTCGGTTTATTTAAATCTTTCCCAAATAGACCGTTTAGAATTTATATTAGTGCAAAAAAAGCTGTTTGGGGAGAGCTGGGAAGAAGTTAACAGACATAAATAATAAAACCTACCTGCTCAAAACATAAGAAATCATTTGGGGACAAGCATTATTATAATGAAAGAAAGCTTCTGTGGTCCTGTTTCACATGTAAACTTAAATATTATTTGACACCTTTCTTTTTTCATTTTACAGGTGGAAATATAAGTCTTCATTTGTTTCCCTGCTTAGAAGTGGTTTCTCCTTCCTCAAATTCCCATTGCACTTTCTTCTTCTCTTTTATTGTTACTGTATTGTACTTATTGTTTGCATTCACAAATCTCCCCAAGTAGCCCAGAAGCATCCTGAGGATAGGCTCTCTATCTCTGAATTAACTCTAAAGCACACATAGCAGGATGCTTAGCTAATCCACAATATTTGCTGACTAAAATCAGTTAGATTGAATAAACTATAAAAAGCTTCAAATCCTGCAAAAATTAGGAATAGAAACGGTTTAAAAAGGTTGGTTTAAACTCACTATAATCGAATAGTTCTGTTCCGATTTGTGGTGTGTGACTGGGTAGCTATTATGAAATAGGAAAAAAGACGTATATTGGAAGAAATTACTTGAAAGTAATAAAAGACGCCATCAACTTTGAAACAAGATACTTCCGGCTTAGATTTTAGGTTTTTTCCCACCATCTCTGACCTCTGTGATTTGGAGGAAATTACTTAACTACCTGTGTCTAGTCTCCTCAGCTGTGAAATGGGCAAACCCTCTCAGAGCTGTTTAAGATTAAGTGGGGATCTGATACCAAAGTGCGGTTTTAAAACAGAATAAGAGTTCCGGTTTTGGGGAAGATGGAGGAAGCACGCTCTACTCTGTCTCCCCCACTGCATACTAGACTTCTTGGACAGCACGCCTGGAATCTGAGGACTCTGAACAGTAAATGGCAGAAACAAGCACGGGGAAAGACACCGGAATTCTGAGTTCTACCAAACCTGTGGGGAGTTTACCATTTCCCCGCTGCTGATATTGCCTAGCCTGGACTTAAGGGAAGCCTAATGCCAAGTGAGGACAAAAAGAGCTCCAAGAAAAGCCCCTGTTTTCAAGCCCAGGAAGGAGGAAAGTGAAGGTTGGGGAGAGTAGAGGAAATCCCCTGGATCTCCCCTCCTTCCCCAGGCACCAGGAAGTACTGTGCCAGCAACAGAGGCAACAGCCCAGTGATGGCAGGGGCAACCAGCAGGTTCCTACAGTTCTGAAGGAAAGGAACACCTCTCTAATCAGAGGAGCTGTGGCTGCAAGAGCCAGGAGCAAATCCTCACTGCTCTTTACCTCTGTGCGGCCTCTGGCAGCCTGGCTCCAGACACAGACACAGTCACAGGATTTGCGTGGCAGGTGAGGGAAATTAAAGCTCCAGCTTTCTGGCCAGACAACCAGGAAAGAAGGCTCCAAAGAAGGAAAAGGGCAAGAGTGAAGACAGAAAGGAGGGAGGTCAAGAGAGCAATCCCATGAAGTTGTGTAGGAACTCCTGGCATATCTCTGAGCTCAGCATGCATGGATCTGACCCTAAATAGACTCTGAGAAATGAGTCACTGGACAGATGGCCACCCAAGTCCCAGACTGAGTAATGGGCAGCACACAGGGATTGATTCAGATCGCACTGCAAATGCTTTGAAAACAGAACCAATATTGGAACTACAGGACACAGAAGGCAGGTCAGAATTTGCAGCCTGAGATTTACCTGGCTGACAGCCTGCTACACCAACAAACAAATCAACATTCTCGTTAGGATTTAAATAAGGCCCAAATATCCAAAATGTCCAGGATATAATCCAAAAATGATTTGGCTTATAAAGAAGCAGGAAAATCTCAATTCACAAGGGAAAATATAATCAATAGATGTGAATTCCAAAATGGTACAGATGTTAGAATTGCCAAAGACTTAAAAATATCTATTATAACAATGCCCCAAGAAGTAAAGGCAAATACTCTTGAAATGAATAGAAAAATAGAAAATCTCAACAAAGAAACAGAAGATATAAAAAGGAACCAAGTAGAAATTACAGACCTGAAAAATATGATGGAAATTAAAAATTCATTAGATGGGCTTAATGTAAGTCTGGAGAGAGAGAGAGAGAGAGGGAGGAAGAGAGAGAGAGAAGCAGACAGTAAACTGATGACAGATCAAGAGAAATGAGACGATTTAAACCACAAGCAAAAAGACTGAAAAAAAAAAAAGTACAGTCTCATGCACCTGTGGGACAGTACCAAAAGGTCTAATGCTCATGTCATCAGAATCCCAGGTGGAGAAGAGAAAAAATGTGAAGCAGAAAAAGTATTTAAAGAAATAATGTCAAAAAAGCTCCCAAATTTTGTGAAAGACACAATCTTACAGATTTAAGCAGCTCAGCGAACCCCAAACAGATTAGACTTAAAGAAATCCATGCTCAGATACACCATGACCAAACTGCTAAAAACCAAAGACACAATCTTGAAGGCAGCCACAGAAAAATGACACATTTCACACAGAGAACAATGAGGATGATATCCTGGGATCAAAAGAAGGGCAACAGATATGATAAATACCTTAAATTATTTTTTCTCTCAAATTAAAAAATACATGTATGACAGGTGAAAACAAAAATTATCAAGTATCTGGTATAATTAATATATATGATAACACAAAAGTGAGGAGGTTAAAGGGACTTATATGGCAGTAAGTTTTCTATATGCCACTCGAAGTAGCAAAATATTAATCCTAAGTAGACTGTGAAAAGTTAAGTATGTATACTGTGATTCTCAAGATCAACTGTTAAAAAAAAAATTTACCAAGAGACATAGCAAACAACTCAATAATTTAAAATGGAATACTAAAAAAATCAAAATTTCCAAAATATGACAGGAAAAGGGAAGCAGTGGACTGAGAAACAGAGGGAACAAACTGAGAGCAAATAATGAAATGGTAGACATACATCTAAATATGTCAATATTTTCATGAAATGCAAATGGTCTAAATACACCAATGGAAAGATAGACATTGTCAGAATGGAAAATAAAACAAGACCCAGATATATGCTGTCTATAAGAAACCCACTTTAACTATGATATGGGTGGTTAAGAACAAAAGAATAAAAAAGATATAACATGAAAACACTACTCAAATTAAAACCCAATCGAAAACCCAGAAGAGTTTTTTTCTTTTGTAGATACAAAGATGAAAATGCCATTTAATGAAGAAAGGATGTTTTCAACAAATATTAGGACAACTTGACATTTATACACAAAAACAAAACAACAACAAAGAATCCCCAAGAACCTTGTCTTAATCCCTTGCCCCCTTACAAAAAGTAACTCAAAGTGGATCACTGATATGAAATGTAAAAGATAAAACTATTAAACTCCTAGAAGAAAACACGCGAAAATCTTTGTGATCTGCCACTGGGCAAAGAGCTCTTGGATACGACACCAAAGAGTATGATCCATAAAAGAAAAAAAATGATAATTGGATGTCATCAAAATAAAGAATTTATCTGCAAAAGCCACTTCAAAAAAGAATAAAAGTCAAGCTACAAAATTTATGAATCACATATTTGCTGAAGATTTGTACCTACCATACAGAAAGAATTCTTAAAACTCAATAGTTAAGAAAACAAACAATCCAGGCGCCTGGGTGGCTCAGTTGGTTAAGAAAACAAACAATCCAATCATCCCACTCATGTTCACACACAAACCTGTACATGAATGTTTACAGCAGCTCAGTCCCCAACCTGACAACCCAAATGTCCTTCTACAGGTGAACTGATAAACAAACAGGAACATCTATAGAATGGAATACTACTCAGCGAACGAAAAGGAACTGTTCTCTATCCTGATTGTTGTGGGGGTTATCCATGTATCCCACATGGATCTGCTCTGTATCCTAATTGTTGTGGGAGTTATATAAATGTATACATGTGTTAAAATTCATAGAACTATACATAAAAAAATATCACTGCATCTTTAAAATAGTAAGTGTTCAATAATATTAGCTTTGTTCCTTTTAAAAAGTGCCCATTTAGAAAGCTTTCGTGTGATGCTGATGGCTCAATGCTTTGGGGAAAAAAATCTCTATCAAGTGCCTTACAATTGTTCATGTACTTTGACTTAGTAATTTCACTTCTGAGAATCTATTCTAAGAATTCAAACTTCTATCCCCTCCAAAGAAAACTATATACACAAAGTCATTTGTTGTAGTATATAATTTTATGATAGTTAAACATTAAGATATTCTATTAACTATCTACTCATAGTTCCTTTCCCCTCTTATTATTAAAATATAGTACATGTACCTACTAAGAATAGTTTGTAAAAACATTAAAAAATGGTTTTATGATATTCAATGGAAAGACAGGATTCTTCCACATTATGCTTTCAACTTTGTAAAATTTTTGATTTATTTGTATATGTGTAATAGAACCATATTTTTTCTAGTTAAAAAATTTTTTTCTTGGGGTGCTTGGGTGACTCAGTCAGTTGGGCGTCCGACTTCGGCTCAGGTCATGACCTCACAGTTTGCGAGTTCGAGCACCACGTCGGATTCTATTCTATTCTATAATGAACAAGGCTAACAATAAACTAAAAATTTTATTTAAAAAATTTTTTTTAATGTTTATTTATTTTTGACAGAGAGAGAGAGAGACAGAGCATGAGCAGGGGAGGGGCAGAGAGAGACAGGGAGACACAGAATCCGAAGCAGGCTCCAGGCTCTGAGCTGTCAGCACAGAGCCCAACGCGGGGTCGAAGTCACAGACTGCGAGATCATGACCTGAGCCGAAGTCGGATGCTCAACTGACTGAGCCACCCAGACGCCCCCAAAATTTTATTTTAAAAACTGATACCAATAAGCAATATTTATCTTGAGGCCTTGGTTAATCAAAAATATTAACAAAAATTTATGGGCCAGAAAGTTTATCACCATGCTATATTATAATAGTCAAAGTCTTCTAGACTTCACAAAAATGTCCAAAAATAGAATATTTGTTATCATGCATCTACATGAGAATATTAAACAGTCAAGAAATGATGGTAAGAAAAGCATTTTTCTGAGTACATGGGGAAATGCTTATGATATGGTATTAGGTGAAAAAACTGAACAGAAAACTATTATCTCAGCTAGTATTGTAGCAGTCTGTGAGAGTGTATATGTGTTTGTAGAAGTAAATAATTGATGTTAAAAATGAATGAAATTCCGAAAAGCTTACCAAGATGTTATCAGTGGATATCTTAAAGACAGATAGTATTGATCTTCTTTATATTTATTTGCCTGTATTTTTTAGAATTTCCACATGGAGCATAGAGTATTTCTGTAACAGGGACATGCCTCATTCATGCCAATGGCCAATGGGGTAATGCCTTTCACAATCTGGGCCTCCCCGTGCCTCCCCACTCATCTCTTCACCTAGCCCTTTAAGCCCGTGGCCCAAGCTTACTGGACCACTCCCAGTTTCCCCAGGGCTCAGCAGGCCCTTCCCATGACTTTGCACATGCACTTCCCTTGAATTGGCCTTCTCCTACCCACTTGGCAAATTCCTACTTAGTCTTTAAATCTCCAACATTTTGTCCATACTGACACTTCCATGCTTACCAGATGACAATGTAATTTATCTGCTTCATATTTACAGCACCACCTGAAACCCTCTCCAAAAGACTGCAACAGCAGGGGTCATGCCCACGCATCTGTAGCTTATATAGTTGTTGGGTCATTTTGGACAGTCAATTATTTATTAAATAAATGCTGAATGAATGCCTCCAGGCAGAATTAATTGCTTCTTCACCCATGCTCCCAGTTAAATCATCCTCAGTAAACACATATTGAACATTGACTGGGTCTCACACTTCACAAAGCTCAGCTAGCATAGTAGAGAGCTTACCCCATTATATTACAGCCAGTTATACTCATATCTATGTGTATATACAACAAGATTGTGGTCTACTTAAACTTGGAACTGAGTCTCACTTTATTGCCAAGGCCTAACATAGGCTGGAGCATAGTAGATTCAATAATGTTTGTGGGGTTGAATTAAATAAAATTAACTAAAAAAATGTCCATTTAGGGATGTTAATGGCTCTTAATATCTTATTCAAAAATAGAACAATTAAAATTACTCTCACAGAACATTTATACTCATTACTTATCACTTCATTAGCCACAGTAAACTTCAGGTTCTGAACACCAAAAGTACCATGTTAATCAAATTCTTAGTAAGGGATAATTTAACTTGGGAATTTAGAAAGAATTTCTTAAATCCCCTTTGTAAGAGAATAGAAATTATGAAATACGTTTTCTTCTTCACACTCTGGACAATCTCAAGCATTTCATGGATAGGGAAAATGTTCAACACTCTACCACTAAAGGAGTTATTTATTCTTGACCTTAACTATGAATAATTTTACGTTCTTAAGTCTAGAATTCACAGTTCTCATATGTTATCTCAGCCAGCATAACTGTAGGTGTTTTTCTTATTTACAAAAATGCCTTATCCTTTATTAGAAAAATCCTTAAGCTATTTTTATATAGTGATTATTCCTGGAAAAAATTTGCTTTACACTTAAAAGGGGGCCATGGTGTTGATCGGGGGGAACTATAATTGCTTGAGATCCACCTGCAATGATTTCAAGTAGACAGGCACATCTCCAATTTCTCTGAATTATACTAAGATCTTATTTGCTATTCTTGTTAATCTGTCCTTATTTTTCCTTTACCCAGAACAATAACATTTATTTCTGCCTGGCCTCATTTATGCACAGATATTCAATTTAATTACAAAGATAATCTCACCGGTGACAGGGAAATAGGTGTAGAAAATTGGTCTTTTGGATGAGGCACAGCTGCTACATAAACAATTTTAGAAAAGCTTAAGATTTTAGAAAAGCTATTATATGAAAAGAATGCTTACTGTTTATTTATTTCAAGAAAATGATAAAGATTAAATGTGACCATTCCACTAGGTAACATTCCTTCCACAGGATTCCACCGGTTTCCAGGAAAGCTGACACCTGGTAAGTGCTTTGCCATCTTGGGTAAATACCACTCATAAGTCATCATCTATCAGAAAAATAATAAGTGATGTCATATTTTTGATATACTTCTTAAAAAAGAATCAAGTTGACCAAGTACAATGAAAAAGTTCTAAAATGTGGATATTATACTCATTAAATATTAACATGATTGAAAAATATGAACAAGCACAACCGAGGTATTCGCCACTGACTACTCCTCTAAATGACTTTAACCTTGGATTTCATTTCTTAAGCTGCGCCTACTATTGGTAACCTAAGCACTTAGTTTGATCTTACCTGCATGCACTTGACGGACGCACTGGCCAGAATGACCTTCCCCCGTCTCACACCTAGAGAATGTGTGCCCAACTTGCAGACCAAGCTTAAGTATCACTTCATCCATGATGCCCTCCCCAGGTTCCACCGCAGAATGATAGGCTCCTATAGCACCTTGTACCTACCTCTGTCACAGCTCTTACACTACTCACTAGACTGTGAGCTTCTCGAGGGAAGGGACTGTATGTTTTCATCTTTGTGCCTCTGCACCTAGCACAGTGCCTGGCATTGAATGGTTCTCAGATTATGTTTGCTGAAGTTGGAAGGTCTTTGGTGGCCAGGCTAGACAACCTGGGCAAGATACAGAGATGTGTCATTACTTGACTCTTTTGTTCATCCATTTACTCCAGAAACAAGTACTGCCCACCTACAATGAAGAAGATAAAATCCCTGCCCTTGAGAAGCTCAACATATGACAATCTAGACCTCAAAGGGAAAAATTATCTGAATGTATCAGTATGTCCAAATTGTACATTCTCACATGGTCTTTTGATTAAAATAAATCATCAATATCAGGAAAAATCATTATTTCTTAATTCTATACTTAGTATATCCTTATCTATACTTTCATATGTACAGATTTACTTTTTTTTTTTTTAAAGAAAAGACTCCCATTTACACCTTCAAAGCTTTGTTATCGTTTAGATATCACCTTTTGAGCAATTATGCTTATGTGTTACTTGCTTTATATAAGTAATTTAACTAGAGATGACAAATTAATTTTAATCTAGGTGTACATTGTAAATACTCAAACATACTTATTGAATTAGATTTTATGACCCAATAGTTTCAGTTCTTAGGGATATTAACATTAATTCAACACCTTCTATATGCTACAACCTTAATATTTCTCATTTAATTCTCATAGTAACCTTATTGCATAGTAATCACATTAGACACTGCTGGGTGCCTACTCAACAGCTAATACCCTCTTCTTCCTCACTGACACAATCCTGACTTTGACCTGGTAGTCCAGGGCAGCTCCATCCTTGGGTCTAGTCTTTCTCTTCTGCCAGCAAGGAGTTTAGGAATTAGCATATGACCCAATACTGATTAGAGGGGGGCCCTCGGGGTGGTCTGCTAGGGGCTTCTGGGGCACATGTTACTCTCAACAGAGAGGAGAAGAGAGATAGGAGGTTGGTGGGGGGCAGGGGACGGGGGAGAGAGAGAGAAAGAGAAAGAGGAGGAGAGGAGAGAGGAGGAGAGGCACTTTGCTTCCTTTTAGGATGTGATGCTTGGAACTGGACATTCATCAGTTCAAGATGGATGTAGAAAAGTGGGCCTGGAACACTGACATCACTTGAACTGCTTGTATTATCCATCTTAAAACCTCCTATCTTCAGACTACTTCTTACGGGAGATTAAACACTCTATGGTTTAAGCTACTCTTAGGTATTTTGTTTCTTGCATTCAAAAGCATCCTAACTTAAATGATGATCATTTCCATTTTATAGATCAGGAGACAGAAGCTCTGAGAGGAAAAATCATTAGCCCCATGTCACACATCCTGGAAGTGACAGAATGAGGACTTGAATTTAGGTCTAATTAACTTTGAAATCCACGCTTTTCAACGATAGTGACTGCCGTCCTACACAGTATTTTAAAATCATGGTGGGATACCACATTATCAACTAATAACCTCGCTTTTGTCAGAAGCTAGGTTGAAGATCAAATTAATCAATTTGTGTACCTGATATAAAAGCAAACTGCTTACAAAAAAATGTGTAATTTGCAAGTTTCCCCATATTTGCAAATCTGTTTATCCAGTTTTCTCCAAAAAATTCCAATTATTCATTAATTCAACAAAATTTATTAAGTATTGTGCCTACTAATTTGCTCAATCAAACTAATCATAGTATTAAGATTAGTATAAAGATTAGGAATTCTCTTTCCCTGATGACTGCTCTAAAAACACCAGAGATAGATTTGTTCCCTTTTAGGTATTTATGGTTTAAATTAGAAATCTTATAGTTTAAATATATTTCTTCAGTTTCGGAAGATTGTTTTAATAGACCTGGAAATTTTCACAAGTCCTCTCCAAACGTATTTTTGTCACAAGACCAACAAAGTTTACTCAAAATTCTATAGCAGAATTGGGGTTAATAATTTCTACTTAGAATGAAATGTTTACTTACCTGCAGTATAACTTATTTTATATTCAACCTAAAATATTTTAACCTCTGGACCAGTGGGCAGTGTTAATTTGAATGGCTGTGTTGGCCAAATATATTATTTGATTCTACCATGAAAAACATTAATTCTTAAAACATTCAGTTTAGAAAAGTTTTTTTAAATATTTACTTTTGAGAGAGAGAGACAGAGACAGAGTGTGAGCAGGAGATGGGCAGAGAGAGAGGGAGACAGAATCCAAAGCAGGCTCCAGGCTCTGAGCTGTCAGCACAGAGCCTGATGTGGGGCTCAAACTCACAAGCGGTAAGATCATGATCTGAGCCAAAGTTGGACACTTAACCGACTGAGCCACCCAGGCGCCCCCAAACATTCTGTTTAGATGAGAAGGAACCAATTCATATGGCTTATACATTAGTTAAAATAAACAAAAGAACATGATGTATATTCTATCTAAGAGTTTTCATGAAAACTGTACCCATCCACTGTTAAAAAATAGTTTAAAAAATATTTGCTTTAAAGCGATTACTGTTACTATATTCTAAGTATATTTTTCACATACTTACTTCCTGATCCACTAGTGAAATATCTGGCCTCAGTCCCTCGCAATAATGCATGTAACGGAGAGAATTCCCTGGCAAATCTCCTCTGAGTAAGATAATTGCATCATGAGGCATAGAGGCTAGAAGGTTCTTTGCAAATTTATCAATAACATAGTTGGTCCTTTGGTCACAAATGCTAAACAAAAGAATAAAGAAACATTAAAATAGCAACATATGGCTACAGTTTGAACAAGACTGAATTTATTTTCTGCACCATTCTTTTCCCATTACGCCCTCTACATGTACTGTTTCAAAGTATTCTAATTTATATCTTTTAAGAAGATAAATATATTTGAAAAAAGAACACTATCATCTGAAAGAAAACTGATAGTGCAATTAAACAAAAATCAGTGGACTGCTTTGCTTCTGGAATTTATCATTTCTATAAAAAGGGAATCGGTTAGTGCTTAGAAATCAGTCCTTTTTTCCCCCCTAAAACCACACCCAATTTCACTAAAAAGAAGTAAGTCTTCTGATTTCACTTGGAATTCAAGGTAATGTCATGTCAACTTCATTTAGACCAAAGGACTTTTCAGAAATTGAAAGGAAATCTACCAATTTCTGGCATAACTTCGTATGACATTGGTCTGACTCTCTTGCATGCAAGGTTGATCCTTTTCACCACTTCCCCCGCACCATAGGCTCTTCTCTCCTTTCTAGACTGAGAACTAACTCATTAGGGAATGACACCAACAAGAAGGAAGGGAAGGAACCGCTGGTTGAGTTGTTTACTTCTCTCCAGGCATTTTTTGCTATTGCCAACAACAGCGGTACAACTCTTTTCAGTGACGGAGTGGACTTTCTAACTTCAAAGAAAACTGGCATGAATTCTGAGAGCTTCCCATGAAAAAAGAAATAGACTACAAGAGAATAAACGCATCAAAACACGGAACAAGCAATGTCCTTCCTGTTATTATCAGGTCTGTTACATTTAATGGTTTGGAGACACACAGTCTAAAGTTGAATCACTGGGCTAGCGTCACAAAGCAAATGAACACTGCTAGGAACAAAATATTAACCCTTGCCTTTGAAACTGCTGCAACTGCTTCCTGCTAGGATTCCCTACTTCGCAGGGTGATGCCTCACATTTTGCCACCTAGTGAAGTTGCCATCTATTCCATTCCCCTGGGACAAATACAAGAATCAAAACAAAATAACCCAGCCTTGTACAAGCATCCTTGATGTCGAACCTGGATTGCCCTAAAGACCCGAGTCAGGAGGAGATTGGGATAAAACAAACGTGGGAAACATGTGGGCTTTGCAGACCCTTGTTAAGCTAGCTATGGAGTTGTGCCTGGGACACACGTCCCCTTCCCACCAGACCTCCTGTGAAGCAGCCTTCCCAACACTGGCTCTACCCTGGTATTATAAAGAACATCAGTTTTTAAAGTTAAGTTGAAAGGGGACATTTAACCTTTTGATCATTATTTTTTAAAGGCTTTAAGTATATATGCATGTATATATGTATGTATGTATTTATGAGAGAGCAGGCACATGAGTAGCAGAGGGAGAGGGAGAAAGAATCTTATGCAGGCACCACCCTTCCCTCCCCCCCCCCCCCCCCCAAGCACAGAATCCCACGCAGGGCTCGATCTCACAACCTGAGCCGAAATCAAGAGTTGTACCTGAGCCACCAGGTGCCCCAGAAATTTAACCTTTTAAAATACCAATCAGTGTGCCTGGGTGGTTCAGTCGGTTAAGTGTCCGACTTCAGCTCAGGTCATGATCTCGTGGTTCGTGGGTTTGAGCCCCATGTCAGGCTCTGTGCAGACAGCTCAGAGCCTGGAGCCTGCTTCAGATTCTGTGTCTCCCTCTCTCTCAGGCCTCCCCAGCTCATGCTCTGTCTCTGTCTCTCTCTCAGAAATAAATAAACATTAATAAAAAAACTTTTTTCAATACCAATCAAATCTCACTATCATGAAACTCCAGTGGACTCTTTCCACCTCTGTAACGTTTACTCAATGCTGATGGAAATAAATGAACTATCATCTAAAACTTGGACATCTCTTATGTTAGACTGAGGTTTTCATTGGCATGGTTATCAAACAGATTTTTTAAAGTACATATAATACTAATGCATAAGAATGAAGAAACTTTTAGAACTTCAATGATTTGAAAATAATTAATATTCACTGCTATGGAGTGAACTAGAAAAGGGCCAGGTGTTACTCAAAAGATGCAATCTTTGAAGGATAAAGGGAATTATTTCAGGGCATACAAAGAGGCCCAAATGCCTTTACTCTCCATCCAAGTGGTATTTAAAAAAAAAATTTTTTTTTTAACGTTTATTTCTTTTTGAGACAGAGAGAGACAGAGCATGAATGGGGGAGGGGCAGAGAGAGAGGGAGACACAGAATCGGAAGCAGGCTCCAGGCTCCGAGCCATCAGCCCAGAGCCCGACGCGGGGCTCGAACCCACAGACTGCGACATCGTGACCTGAGCCGAAGTCGGCCGCTTAACCGACTGAGCCACCCAGGCGCCCCCCAAGTGGTATTTTAGATCATGGACACATCACGGACGCATCCTCCAGATCCTACAAAGTCTCTCTAGGGCTCCTTGGGGGAGAGGAAAATACACAACTGGTTGGTATGTGCCACCCAAAGCCTTGCTGGCAACGCCCTGAAACTACGCATGAGTCAGGCTGAGATTCTGTTCAGGCAGAAGCACCGCATCCAGACCAAGCCGTCTCACTCTGAAAACCAGTGGAGGTTACAGGTGCAACAAAGTCCGAGGATCTAAACATCCAAATGTCTCTTGTTTGGGTGAGACTTTTCATAAAATCAAGCATGTGTTACCTGAAATTAGAATATATTTGGTAGATTATAAAAAGCGTTGCTGAAAGCCACTCCAGACACTGAAGCCCACTGATGCTCAGCACTCGGTTGCTCTCAGAAACTAGCGTGGCCAAGCCGACGCCGGCGAGCACGGCCACCACAGCGTTGCTCTGCATCCAGAATCTTTCCACCTGTGCAAGAGACACAAGAGCAGCACGTCCGGCTGGCTGCTTTATGCAATCAATCAGGCACCTGTCGACTTAAAAAATACACTAGCTAGGCGTGTGCCTAGCTGCTTAGGCCTGCTGTCACGCAGGTCTTGTTAACTGACTCTCCCCAATCCGACTCCACATCCCTCTAGCTTTCAATTTTCAAATATTTCCCCTTTCCCGTTTGACACACGAATCTCCCTTTTTGGATCCACACATTCTTTTCAATCCCGTGGCCTGCGCCTTGAACTCCTGCCACTTGTAAGGTGGAGGGGGTGGAGAAATGCTTTTGCTTTGCTCCTGGTGTCTCCTCCCACGTGGGGAAGCGCCACCAATGTAACACCCCTCACTTCTTTCCCGAGGGGTGCAGGCACTGAGCTGACGGGGGGTGGGGGGAGTCTGGGAGCTGAGGGTGGGTCCGCATAGCCCTCCCCTTTCCTCTTTCTCTTGGAAGTGATCTGCCTACAGGATGCACCTGTCCAGGGGCAGACTCTGTCCCTGTGGCGCCAGTGGGGTGGGTGTGGGGTGGGGAGGGTCTTGCCCTGGACAGTGCTGCCTGTGACTAGTAGGTGGGTCTGTCCATTCCAGGAAGTGCTATGAGGACGCCCCCTTGCCCGCAGACATAAACCACACTCTCCAATCTCAGAGTGATCAGTGATAAAGGTGATTCACCCTGGTTTATCTCATTTCTCAGTTGATTCAGGATTCAGATGATCAAATAGGGTATTGTTTATTAGGCCTCTCGAACATACACATACACTGCATTGGTTTCCGCCATTAGAGAAGAGCTATCTACATTTATAATTTCTACTACAAAGAGAATACGCTAATAATTTTTGATCTATAATAAATTATACACAATTTTAACTATTCTAAGATAAGTCACTCTTCTACAAGATTCGTGAAGACAAGATTGTACATTCCTAATCTTGTCATGTAATTCCTAATTACATTCCTGTAATTTGGGTCAAAGGGCCATATCCAAGTCAAACTTACCACACCCATGAAAAGTGGTTTTGAAATATCTAAATTCGCCCTCCAAGCGAAGAACAATGAATAAATGCAAAACATTCCAGTAAAAAGCCATATTAATGATGGGTTCTGTCTGTCCCTATAAAAAAATTTAAATATGTCCAAAATTATTTATGTGCATGAATATTAATGACAATATCACATAGGTTTAAACTACAGGAAAAAAAAATTAGATCCATAAAACTTTCCATTTTTAACTAGGGACAAAGAAAGATCTCAGTTGAAAGAAATCTGAGTGGGAACATATAACCAAAACATAGCCATTCACTACACACTGTAATACATATCACAGACGACTTCACTTGGAACTATACAGCAACAGATAGAAAGTTAAGATTTGCAGAAGAAATACAGGTTATTAATCTTGTTAAATTTGAGATGCAATTAAACATATGCAAAACAAAGGAATAATGTCATGCATCAAAATAAGAAGATTTTACAATGACAAACCTCAATATTGGTGAGGACGTAATACTGTGAAAGCATGTGTTATTATAATCTTCAAGAAAAGATACTTTGATAATATATATGAAGAGCCTTAAAAATAATCACACTCATTGACCTAGCAATTTGACATGTAAGTGTAAATCTTTAAGAAAAACCAGAAATGTGGATAAAGGTTAATCCATAAAAATGCTTTAATATTACTTGTAGCAGAAAGAGTGGAAGCAATCTGAAAATTCTCAAATAGTTAAAAGTTAATTCTCCCAGGTCGCAGAATGGAGTTTTACACAGACGTTTAAATGATTTTAAGTGTTTTTATGATACGGGAAAATGTTCACAATATAACGTTAAGTGCCAAGGAAACACAACTACAAATGTATGTACATGTATAAATTTACATAAAACACTTAGACTAGAAAGCAAATGAACAAAAAATTAATGGAGTGTTGCATTTTTCAGGTTTTCTTTTATCATCAGAGGTTACTTTTTTCTTCAGAGGAATTCAAATTATGGCTTACTTCTTTTGCAATGCAACAATAAGTGGCTATGGGCAGAGTACGGGATCAAACCAGAAGTTTAAGACATCAAATGACTTGCTTACTTAGATTGTAATGTAATGAATGCTCAATCTTCCAAAATCATTAATTTATAATCAGGAGAAAAAAAAAAAACCTAGCAAGAAAGCAATACAAATTTGCTGTAACAGAAGTGTCAGAGTCATTTATATTTAATATAAAATAATACTTGCAATGTTCTACAATGACATATTAAAATATGAATGGAATTAGTGAATATGGGGAAGCGAACAGGGAAAAATTATATTACTCACTTTCTTGCTAAAGATATATTTGCCCAAACTGCGAGGGCTTGAATGTTGAATGAGAGTTGGGTCCTCATACTTGTTACTTGAGAACTGTAAAAGACAATCTAACTTATTGTTGGTAGAAAACAAACTTGGTTAGTTCCAAATAAAACATTATTTGTAAGACACACCTGATAACGCACTGAATACTTTTAAGGGCTGGAGTCAGATTTTAAAATTACTTTGTCTTCTCATTTTAAATTTGGGAGAAAAGGTAGCACAAGAAAGAGTTAAACAGTTCTTTTTTTAAATTTATTTTTTAACGTTTGTTTATTTTTGAGAGAGAGAGAGAGAGAGACAGAATGTGAGCAGGGGAGGGACAGAGAGAGAGGGAGACAAAGAATCCAAAGCAGACTCCAGGTCTGAGCCGGCAGCACAGAGCTCAACGTGGGGCTTGAACTCACCAACTGCGAGATCATGACCTGAGCTGAAGTCTGATGCTTAATCACTGAGCCACCCAGGCACCCAAGAGTTAAATAGTTCCAAGATGTTTTCCAATTGTAACATTGGGTTACCAATTTTATATTTGGCTTAGGATCAGAGCAAGTAATTCTTCTGTATTTGTAATATTGGTATGGTGTATCGATATCATAAACCAATTTGTATCCTCTGATTGGTTTGGTAAGAAGTCATCAGAAATGGGTTTTTGAACTTCTGTCAGCATTGTACACATGGCCTCCTGTGATTTCCTAATTGAAAACAAAATTAATTCAAATAATTTTCTGGAGATCCAATCATAAAAAAGGAAACAAGAACAAGAGAGGTGATTTCCCTTAAAAGGCTTCCTTGTTTTCTATATTATGTGGTTCAAAAATGTTGAAGCCATCTCTGAGAAATGTATTCTTTTTCCTATAATTAAACTAAATTCTTCCATTAACTAATAAGGATTTTCCAACTGCTTTCTGAGTTCTAAAACAGCTCTAGCAGTCTCCACTTTTCAAAAAAGAAACGACTCTATACACCATCTCAAAGAACTTTCTTCTCCCTACCGGCAATTTTGCTGGAGAAAATGTGATGCCATAATTATGGAAACCACACAATGTGTCTTTTACTAATGGAGACTCATCTACTATGAGAAGATATTCTTACCCATTTTCAAATACACTTGAAAAATTGATTCCAGCATGAGGCCCATTTCAAACCATTCTTCAAAAGGAATGAAGTCAGTCTCAAAATTAATTCTTGGAGATCTGTTGCTTAAGTGTTAGCTCTAAAACATGGTCACTGCCTAGGGTTAGATTCAATAATTTCCTTGTACAGGATTGCAATTTAGAGATATGCATGGGGAAAGAATTTAATTTGCTTGACTGGAAAAGGATAGATGATTAGGTCCCATCATTTTGAAGGATTTTCTATAGTAGGTTAATTATGAGTTGCTTCTCTCAACACTCCTGTCCACCTGAAACAATTAAAGGCTAGAAATTCTCTCCCTCAGTCAGAGAGTGCTAGGATTAAGCCTCCATGCTACATTATGATTTGGTTTGAACAAATAGTGTGGGTGTGAGTGGTCATTACTGTTGTCATGTCTTTTTTCTGGGCATATTTAACTGCTATTCCTTCACTATAAAGGAAGCTTTTGTGTTCCCCAATAGATGACTTTTATGTGCACCTAATAAAAGTTAGATGTAAAGTCCAGCATTACTCTTTTTTTTTTTTTTTAATGTTTCTTTATTTTTGGGAAAGAGAGAGGGAGGAGAGGGGCACAGAGAGAGAGGGAGAGAATCCGAAAGGCTCCGAGCTGTCGGCACAGAGCCCAACGCAGGGCTCAAATCACAAACTGTGAGATCATGACCTGAGCCGAAGTCTAATGCTCAACGAACTGAGCCACCCAGGCGCCTTCACAAAGGTGCCTTACTCTTGAGAGTTCTTTGGAGTTCAGGTGGGATTTGTGAAGGTAAAATATACTAGCAATCTTCAGTGTGATAACAACCCTGTGAGGTGGGTAAAAGAGAGCAGCAGCGAGTCTTCTGGCATGGAGCAAAGCAGAATAAAATGAAAGTCCACGGCCACTGGTAAAGCTGTCTTTATAACTGAGCTTCTGGCGACCTTTTCTCCAAACGAAAAAGAAAAAGGACCCACAAAGGTTCAGTCAGACATAAAAAAAAATATTCAAAATTAGTTGTGAGAACCAACAAAAGGTTACATAAGAGTAATTGGTACCAGGAAAGTGTTTTCAAATTACAGTATAAAATGAAAACCAGCAGGCTAATAAAACAGTATGCATATTACGATGCCATTTTTAAAAACAAAAACAGAAGAAATATTGGAAGGACACAGACAAAAATGTTACTGGATTAGCAACAGTGGTTATCTCTGTATGTTGGAATTATAATAATTTTAATTTTCTTATTTTTGCTTACCTGGATTTTCTAAACTTCTTATAATGATTATGCATCATATTTTGGGAGTAGGGAAAAGGGTCATTTAAAAAGAAAGGAAGGATGGCAGGAAGCAAACAAGCTAGCAAGTTAACAAGACAGAAACTGTGAGAACCTATGAACTGCCTTGTATACAGAGTTGAAATATTCTCCCCATATTTTAAAAATGGTTTTCAGATTGGGGCGCCTGGGTGGCTCAGTCGGTTGAGCGGCCGACTTCGGCTCAGGTCATGATCTTGTGGTCCGTGAGTTCAAGCCCCACATCGGGCTCTGTGCTGACAGCTCGGAGCCTGGAGCCTTTTCAGATTCTGTGTCTCCCTCTCTCTCTGACCCTCCCCTGTTCATGCTCTGTCTCTGTCTCAAAAATAAATAAATGTTAAAAAAAAAAACAAAAAACAAAAATGGTTTTCAAATAGTCCTGGGAATCCCACATTAATAATTACTTAGGAGATCACCTGTGATAGAAGACTATTTGCCATAATTTTATATTGAAAATATTATAAAAATAGTAAAGGATTGGTATGGATATTTTTCAAGTTGTCTTAATCTGTGTGTTTAAAGCAAATATTAACCCATTTTTCAAAGAACCCTAGTGGGTAATGCAGATGAAATTTATTTGCTTAACCTGACTCTAAAAAAGGCTGGATATTAAAAATATTTAAGTCCAAAATAGAGCTTAAGGACAGCCTAAAGAAAAAGTCTTAAGAGACATCAAGTAAATAAAGCTCTCAAGAATTAAAGAACATAGCTCAATTCTAAATAAAAATAAAATAATCAAATTGCTAAATACAATGTTATAAAATATCTCTGAAAAAAAAGCATATATAAAACCAGAACAAAGAATAAATTATGTATAAAGAAACAGTGCATTGGATAATTTCGTATCCAAATGAAAGTTGAAACATTTTAGTTGCGTAGGTTCTATGTAGTCTCTTAATAACTGCTGTATTTATTACTCACTTCAATCTTTACCTTATTGAAGGAAATGCTAGAATGTTTGACAGTATACACACACAACTGTTACCTGTACAGGCTAAAGCTACTTCTCAGACATACTGCTTCACAAAGAGATAAACCCAGAAATCCCAAAATTCACTTAAAGGAATGAATAGAGAATTTACTTAAAATCAGTTTCAGGGGCACCTGGGTGGCTCAGTCAGCTAAGCATCTGACTCTCGATTTTGGCTCACATCATGATCTCAGGGTTTGTGAGATCGACCCCAAATGGGGCTCTGCGTTGACAGCCAGAGCCTGCTTGGGATTCTCTCTCTCCCTCTCTCTCTCTGCCCCTCCCCTGCATATGCATGCTCTCCCTCTCTCTCAAAAATAAATAAATAAACTTAAAAACAAAACAAAACACAGTTTCAAATATTTCATACTCACAGCAAAATTTCAGACATACTGGATCCTATTTCAGATTTGGCCTAAACATAAAAAGAGAAAAATTTACTTGTGCAAGCATTAAACTGAAGCTTTGTTAGGCTATTGTATTTTAACTACCTTGATTTAAAATATGCGTGTTTTAAATAGACAAAGCAACATCTCTCTTTATTCAGTCTTTACTTCACAGCCTTGCTGAGTTTTTGCAGAGAAGTCAATGAAAACTAAACACTTTCTTTAGGAAGAATTAATGCAGAAATAATGATTGGCTAAAAATCAGTTAAAATATTTCCAGCAGGAATGATTAACACATTAATGAATTAACAGACTTTACACTTTTGTTACGGAGTCTCTTTAAGGCACTTTGATTAGAGCTCATTATCACATGTTAGTCTATAATTTCACAATTACATGTGAATTATACAAATTTCAAATCTGGAATGGCCCTCAAGCAATATTGTAATGGAATAACCAATATAAGTAAGCCAGAGTATAAATTTAAAGTATCAAACTTTCTAAGTCAAGAAGTAATTAATAATTATCCTTTCATTAACCTATTTTATTATGAAATATCTCCTCCATACAAATAACATATATAATGTGTATTTAAGGGATAAACAGTTTTTTTTTTTTTTTAAGTCTATAGAGCCACCATTCACTTAAGAAACAGAACTGCACCAATACCATAGGGTATCTCACAAAGCACTCATCAGCCTCACTTTTCTTACCCCCCAGTGGTAACTATTACCTTGAATTTGGTGTTAATTATTCCCCTACTTTCTAATAATATATAGTTCTACTTCTTTTGTATGTCTCCTTGAGTAATAGACTGTTTAGTTTTTGTATGGTTTAGAATTTTCTATCAATGGTGTCAAATAACATGTAGTGTTCGGAGATTTGCCTTCGTAGAAGGCACAAAAAACACAAACCATGAAAGAAAAATCCGAGACAACTGTCTCTCTTAAAAACAAAAAACAAAAAAACAAAAAAAACATGAGTTTGTCCTCCTATTCTTCAGATAACCTTTACCATAACCACACTCAGTGTTTTGCCCTGATTTATGTTTTAGGGACAGTAGGGCCTTTTGAACTTTTATAATGCTATTTTAGTGAAATTATACTTTATAAAGTATTTACACATAGGTATTACAGTAAATAGTACCACGAACACTATTTGTCAAATGTGAAAAAAGGAAGTGTTTTGGTCAAGGTAGATTAAAAATTTTGAGGTTTTTTTTTTCTTTAATCTTTCCAAATATTTTTAAATCACAGACTGAGGGACCAAAGTGATACCCGATGCTAAGAATGAAGTGTTTCAAGTGCTGGCGGCAGAATCTTTTTAACTTTGTCATACCGAGAAATATATTCCGGATATACGACATTATGATGTCATGTTTTGGGATTCAAATTTTTTTCTAATGTCTGTTAAAGACCATATTCCAAGGAGCAAGTCTGTTATGTAAATAACTGAAATGAAAATTCTCTGTACTGTCATTGATAAATATTTTTTTCAGTCAAAGCCCAGGCAGAACACTGAAGTTTTGTCATTTACTTCCTTAAAAGTGTTTTACTTATTTTTAAGAGTTTATCTTATTTTTTAAGTAATCTGTACACCCTACATGGGACTTGAACTTACAACCCGGAGATCAAGAGTCGCATGCTCTACCAGCTGAGCCAGCCCAGTGCCCCAAAAGGGTTTTAAATATAAATTTACCAGACTGAATGTTCCATATTCTTCCCTGAGAAAATGCGTCAAAAATCCTAGCAATGTTGTCTGGTCTCCCCAGGTCCAACGGGCTTGATTGAGGTAGGACGAGACAGGAAGGTAGACATAGGGCAACAAGCCAGCACCGAAGCACAGACTCAGCTTCAACAAAGAGCCCAGGGAGAGTTCCTGCATCAGAGCACATTGGGTTGTATAACAACGTTTATTTTAGTCCCTTCATCCCGGAACTTCCAGAACACAGCGAGGAAAACACCAAAATGTTTACTCAGAGCTGATCTCTCAATTTATAGTTAAGTTACCCCAGAATCCTATGTTAAACCTTTTGAGTCCTGTGGATTACTAGAGAATTGCATCAGCCTGAATTCCTTTGCATGGCAGGTGAAGCAAATAATATTAGTGAAGACTCCCGAGTATCATGTGGATTGCATCTTTTATATTTAAAACCATGTCATGACATGTATTATTCTAATACCAATTCACTTCACCACCATCATCGGGAGTAGGCTTCAACTATATTCTCTCTTGTGATTACACACTGATGATATGATTCTCTCTACAAGGGTTTTGGATATTTCGTGGAAATATTGGGCACAAATGAAGCTAGCTTTTAAATTACCTCCCAGCTCATCCAAATGCTTTCTCCTCAGTTTACATATAGGAAGGAGCACTGATGGAAATTTGTTGTATGTAACAATGCTGTTACGTTCGTATGAGAATGTATTTTTTCATCTGCACATTTCTAAAATAAAGGACAGTACTGACAAAGTCTCATAAAGATTATATCCAAAAGAATTCTGATATGCTAAAGATTCAAAGAGTGGTTGCTTTAGTAATTGGGAAAGGGAGTCTCTTACAAATATCATAATTGGAAATTGCCAACTTTTCCTTTACAAAAAAGGAAAATTCACATGTGACAATGAATACAAGAACCAAGGTTCACATTCACCAGAAGTAGAACAGGCAGTTGACTTATATTAACATTTTCAAATAAACACTCTTAATTGAAAATGGAGTGTTTTTATTATAGTACTGATTTCATTAGATATTTCTAAAGAGGTAATGAGATGCACAAAAATGATGCATGAAAAGAGTGTAAGAAATAGCTAATCGGATAACATGTCTTTGCTATTCTTAAAAGTAATTTTAAATAAAGCAAATGTTTATATTTTGACAGTTCCTACATGTTATAATGTTTGATTTAAAGTGGCACGATGCACAATTTTCCTTTTGTGGGGGAAATACACAGGGAGACAATTACATGAGAGCGTTTTCAGAGAGCACTGGAGAGTGGCTCAGAGTTCTAGCTGCATAGACATTAGAATCATCTGCAGAGATTTTTGAAAATATTAATGCCTGGGCTTCACCCCAGACCAATTCAAACAGAATTATTTTAGGGTGCGATGAGAATACACACACACACACACACTATATATATATATATATATATATATATATATATATACATGGATGTATACATGCATATACATATATGTACACACATATACACACTTTTTAAAAGCTTCCTAGGTAATCTGAGTAGCGAGGGTTGCAACCAACTGACTCAGGACTTCGTACTCTGCCTCAAATCACCTGACCAGCGAGATCCAAGTACCCTGTCACTTTACTGGTAGACCTTATTCTAGCCTCTGCTATTTAACTAGTGAAAATGAAATGCCCTTTGAAGAGTCATACTTCCCAAAATGTCATCATGCATCAGTAGCTGACCTAAGTATGGGAAAAACAGGCTCTCAGACAAGGCTCCCACCTTATCAACTCTGAGTCCTGCATGTTTCATAGAAAGAATATGGCTCTTCTTTCAATTAACTAACACAAGACATTTCCTTTTTTTGTTATTATATTTATTTATTTTTGAAAGTGAGACACAGAGCGTGGGTGGGGGAGAGGCAGAGAGAGAGGGAGACACAGAATCTGAAGCAGGCTCCAGGCTCCGAGCTGTCAGCACAGAGCCCAATGTGGGGCTCGAACCCACAAATGGTGAGATCATGACCTGAGCTGAAGTCGGATGCCTAAGCCACCCAGGCGCCTAAAGACATTTACTTTTTAAGTTCCTGACTGTCAATGCACCGCTCTGGTATCTGAAAGCGCCTTCTCTGATGTCAGAAGCCTATCTACGAGTAAGGCCACCAAGATGGCAACATAGATCATTCCTGACTTCAGTCTTCCTCACAAAAACACCAGCTAGCAACTATCCATAGACAAGACATCATTGTGAAGAATCCCAGGATTTAGGGGTGAGGCTGAAGCGCACTGTGCACCACAAGGACTAAGAAGGGCCGTGTTAGGAAGAAGGAGGAGCACTCTGACTACATCACCCCACCCCCAGGCCAGCACCGCACTGCACTGGCAGAGCATCCCTGGGGCTAGTTTTTCCAGTGGGAAAAGACAGTCCCAGATGGACATCCAGCTCCCCCAACATGCAGGACACTTCCCAGGAGGCTCATTCAGTTCTCACCTCATGAGGACCATGGTGGGGGAAAGGGGTTGGCTGGGCTCAACCACTGGGATCACACAGACAGGAGATGGGGAGCGGGGTTTTCAGCAACCAGTGCTCAGATTTGGCAGATGGTGTCCCTCCTGGCAGCGGTGCCCAAACAGAGATCCCAGCCAGGGTTCACCCACCTGCAGGGCTGAGCCAGTAGCTGATCCCACCCTAAAATAATTCTGGTTTAATTGATCCGGGGTCTACTTTAACATAACAAAGTCCGCATATGACAAGTCCATAGCTAACATCATACTCAATGGTGAAAGAAGGAAAGATTTTCCTCTAAGATCAGGAATAAGACAAGGGCACCCACTCTTACCAACTCCTGTTAAACACAGTCCTGGAAGTACTACAGAGTATTCAGGCAAGAAAAAGAAATAAAAGGCATCCAAATCAGAAAGGAAGAAGGAAAACGGTCTCTGTTTGCAGACGACATGATCTTATATAGAGAAAATCCTGAAGACGCCACCAAAAATCTGTTAGACTAATAAATGAATTCAGTAAGGTTGCAGGATACAAAATTAATGCATAACATTAGTTGTGTTTCTATAGACTAAAAATAAATTGCCTGAAAAAAAAGAAAATTATCTCATTTACAATAGCATCAAAACCAATAAAATATCTAGCAATAAATTTAACCAAGGAGGTGAAAAATCGATACACAAAAAACTAGAAGGCATTGATGAAAGATATTGAAGAGGGCACAAATAAATGGAAAAATATCCCTTGTTCACAGATTGGAAGAATTAAAAATTTTTAAGTGTCCATAATACACAAAGCCGTCTACAGATTCAATGAAATCCCTGTCAAGATTCCAATGGCATTTTTAACAGAAATAGAAAAATGAACCCTGGGGTGCCTGGGTGGCTCAGTCGGTTAAGCGGCCGACTTCAGCTCAGGTCATGATCTCGCGGTCCGTGAGTTCAAGCGCCGCGTCGGGCTCTGTGCTGACAGCTCGGAGCCTGGAGCCTGTTTCAGATTCTGTGTCTCCCTCTCTCTGACCCTCCCCCGTTCATGCTCTGTCTCTCTCTGTCTCAAAAATAAATAAACGTTAAAAAAAAAAAATTAAAAAAAAAGAAAAATGAACCCTAAAATTTGTATGGAACCACAAAAGACCCCAAATAGCCAAAACAATCTTGCAAAAGAGGAATGAAGCTGGAGGCATCACACTTCCTGATTTCAAACTACATTACAAAGCTTTAGTAATCAGGAGGCAGTTCAAGATGGCAGGGTAGGAAGATTCTGAACTCACCTCCTCCCACGGACACAAATTTACAAAGACCTGAAAACTACCTGAACAAGCGCCTCCACAACAAAGAACAAAAGGGCCACCTGAAAACGGGTAGAAGAGGCAGAGACATGGTCTTACAGAAAACCTCACCCCAATGCTGTAACCCACAGTCAGGAGGGATCTCATAAATACAGGACTTCTCCCTGAGGGGTATGGGGTTTGTGCCCCACATAAGGCACCCCAACCTTTGGAACCTGCACCAGAGTAACAACCCCCCACCAAATGTCTCGTTTTGAAAGCCAAAGGGGCAAACATTCAGGAAATTCACAGTGCTGTAGGAAACACAGACTCTGTTCTTAAGGGCTCAACGTGTAGACTCACTCGCCCCAAAACCTGGTACAGAAGCAGCAGTCTAGAAAGTGCTAGACCATAAGTGAAGAAGATTCATTTGTTAATCTTTTTTTAATTTTTTTGTAACATTTATTTATTTTTGAGACAGAGAGAGACAGAGCATGAACGGGGGAGGGTCAGAGAGAAAGGGAGACACAGAATCTGAAACAAGCTCCAGGCTCTGAGCGGTCAGCACAGAGTCCAACGTGGGGCTCGAACTCACGGACCGCGAGATCATGACCTGAGCCGAAGTCAGACGCTTAACCGACTGAGCCACCCAGGCGCCCCTCATTTGTTAATCTTAAAATGTCTGCTGTAGGCGCAGAAGCCTGGTAGAACTCTCTCTGGGGACAGAGACGCTGGAGGGTACCATTTCTGGCGTTCTTTCTTGACCCTGTTATTGCCAGTGAGTGCGTCCCACTCCTGTGTGCCACTCCATCGTGGCTCTACCAAAGCCAGCCAGTGTGCACAGCCCACACAGGGGATGCCCCTTCAGTGCGTGGATCTGGTGATCAAGGGGGATTGCATTTAGGAGTCCTATGGGTCTGAAACCATTGGAAAGACGGTTCTTAACAAGCTACCATCCCCAAGGGGCTGCACCGACAACAGACTAAAACACACCCTTAGCCTTCCTGTGAAAAAACTTCAGCCGGAGGGGTGGGGAAGATTCAGATTTACCACACATCTAAAGGCTACAGAAGTGCTCTCAGGGAACGCTGGCTGAGGGATACCATCTTTGAGCTCTCACCTGGCCTCACTACAGCTTGCTGGCATCTCCCAGAAAGAAGCTCATATACTCGTCTAGAGCCCCGAATTTGCATCAGTTCCTAAGGGGAGGCCTCCAGATTGCTTGGTCTGGAGGCCAGCAAGGCCTATGATTACAGTCCCACGGGACCATATATATATTTGCATACATTAAAGATGCTAATTGAAGTTCTAGTTTCCAATCAGCCTGAAACTAGGTGCTGAGATCCCTCCGTCTGGAACACTCACAGGCCTTGACACAATAACTGGAACCTACCAAGGAAAACCCAGGCTGCTCAGACAATCACAAAGGTTTGAGAGACAACTAGAGCAAGGTTAAACAATGAGGTACATCCCCTACACGATGCGACTCCTGCAAGACTAGGAGAGGCAGCCATTTTGCCTAGTATAAAGAATCAACCTCAGAGAGTCAAGTAAAATGAGGAGACAGAGGAATACATTTCAAATGAAAGAACAAGATAAAACCCTGGGGAAAAAAATCTTAATCAAACAGAGATAAGTAACTTGCCTGACAAAGAGTTAAAAGTACCAGTCATACAGATGCTCACCAAACTTGGGAGAAGAATGGACGTACACAGTGAGAAGTTCAACAAAGACATAAACATAAGGCAGTGCCAAAGTCACAAAACCGAAGAATACAATAACTGAACTGAAAGATACACTATAGGAGTTCGAGAGCAGGCTGGATGAAGCAGATAGAATCAGTGAGCTGAAATAGGGGGAGTGGCACTCACCCAAACCAAGCAGCAACAAGAAAAAAGTTGTAAAAGTGAATATAGCTTAAGAGATTCACAGGACAACATCAAGTAGAAAATCATGTGTATTATAGGGGTCCCAGAAGGAGAAGAGAGAAAGGGGCAAAAAGCTTACTTGAAGAAATAATTGCTGAGAACTTCCCTTACCTGGGAAAGGAAAGAGACATCTGGATCCAAGAAGCCCAGAGACTTCCAAAGAAGATGACCCCAAAGATACCCACACCAACACACATTATAATTAAAATGTCAAAAGTTAAGGAAGGAAAGAAGGAAGGAAGGAAGGAAGGAAGGAAGGAAGGAAGGAAGGAAGGAAGGAAAGAAGGAAGGAAGGTGGGGAGGAAGGAAGGGAAAAGAAAAAAGAAAATTATAGGCCATATCAGATATCCCTGATGAACATCAATGCAAAAATCCTCAACAAAATATTAGTAAACTCAATTTGACAATACATTTAAAGGATCATATACCGTGATCAAGTGGGATTTATTCCAGGGATGCAAGGATGATTCAACATCTGCACATCAATCAACATGGTACACCACATTAATGGAGTGAAAGATAAAAATCATATGATCATCTCAACAGATGCAGAAAAACCACTTATAAAATTCATTTACCATAAAAACTCCCAACAAAGTAGGTATATGGTCACTGAAAGGCCATATGTGACAAGCCCACAGCTAACATCATACTCAACAGTGAGAAGCTAAAAGCATTCCCACTATTATCAGGAATAAGACAAGGATGCCCACTCTTAACATTCTTAATCAACATAGTATTGGAAGTCCTAGCCAGTGCAATTAGGCAGGAAAAAATATAAAAAGCATACAATTGGAAAGGAAAAAGTAAAACTGTCACTATTTGTAAATGACATGATTTTATATAATGAAAACCCTAAGGACTCCACCAAAAAGCTGTCAGAACTACTAACCGAATTCAGTAGAGTTGCAGGGTACAAAATCAATATAAAAAAGTCTGTTGCTTTCTTTTTATACAGTAACGATGAACTATCAGGAAGAGAAATTAAGAAACCAATTCTGTTTACAGTTGCATCAAAAAAGAATAAAATACCTACAAATAATTTTTAAAATAATTTTATTTATTTATTTATTTATTTATTTATTTATTTATTTATTTATTTATTTATTTATTTAGAGAGTGAGCAGGCAAGAGGAAGAGAGAAAGAGAATCTTAAGCAGGCTCCATGCTGAGCATGGAGCCTGATGTGGGCTCGATCCCACAACCCTGGGATCATGACCTGAGCGGAAATCAAGAGTCGGACACTCAACCAAATGAGTCACCCAGGCGCCCCTACCTACAAATAAATTTAACTAAGGAGGTGAAAGACCCATACACTGAAAACAATAAGACACTGATTAAAGACACTAAAGAAGACACAAATAAATGGGAAGACATTCTATGTTCATGGATTGGAAGAGTTAGGACTGTTAAAACATGCAAAGCAGTCTACAGATTCAATGCAATCTCTAACAAAATTCCAAAGTCATTTTTCACAGAAATAGAACAATCCACTTGTATGAAACCACAAAAGATCCCAAATAGCCAAAGCCATCTTGAAAAAAAACAACAAAGCTGCAGGCTTTTCAAACTATGCTATAAAGCTACAGTATTTAAAACAGTATGGCACTGGGGTAAAAACAGACACAGATCAATGGAACAGAATACAGAGCCCAGAAATAAACCCAGGCACACATGGTTAATTAATTTATGACAGAGAGGCAAAAATACACAAGGGGAAAAGACCAGTCTTTTCAAAAAATGGTGTTAGGAAAACCAGACAGTCACATGCAAAAGAATAAAACTGGATCACTATCTTACACCACAGACAAAATTAACTCAAAATGGATTAAAGACTTGATTGAAAGACCTGAAACTATAAAATTCCTAAGAGAAAACATATATACACACATACATAATATGGAGTATTATTCAGCCACAAAAAAGAAGGAAATTCTGCCATTTGCAACAACATGGATAAAACTTGACAGTATTATGCTAAATGAAATAAGTCAGACTGAGAAAGGCAAATAATGAATGACCTAACCTATACGTGGGATCTTAAAAAACTGAACTCCCAGAAACACAGAGTAGATTGGTGATCACTAGAGGTGGGGTTTAGGGATTGAGGGAAGTGAGTGAATGTGGTCAAAGTGTGCAAATAGTTATGAAATGAGAAAGTTATAAAATGAGTAAGTCTGGGGGATGGTCATTATAGTATTGTACTGTACATTTGAAAGATGCTATGAGAATAGATCTTAAGAGTTCTCAACACATACGCACACACAATTTTAACTACATGAGGTGATGGATGTGTTAAGACCCACATTGTGGTAACCTCATATATCAAATCATCATCCTATATACCTTAAACTTACACAATATTATATGTCAATTGTATCTCAATAAGCTGGAAAAAGAAAAAGGAAAAAAATGAAGACTGGAAAAATAAAAAAGACGCCGGCTAAGATCACGGACAGCAGGGTGTGAGGGCACCCCCATCTGTGTATCTGTCAATCTGCAAGGAAAATATTTGCACCTCCTCAGGTTTGTACTCTATAGAAAAGTCTTCACTGAATTATATATTTTTTTTTTTATTTTTTTTTTTAACGTTTATTTATTTTTGAGACAGAGAAAGACAGAGCATGAACGGGGGAGGGTCAGAGAGAGGGAGACACAGAATCTGAAACAGGCTCCAGGCTCTGAGCTGTCAGCACGGAGCCCGACGCGGGGCTCGAACTCACGGACCGCGAGATCATGACCTGAGCCGAAGTCGGCCGCTTATCCGACTGAGCCACCCAGGCGCCCCTGAATTATATTTTTTATGTTATATCTCCAACTTTAAAAATCAAGGGTTTATATAATAAAAGACCAGATAAAGAACTTTCTGTATATTCTATAATACCACTATTAGACACTGCCTGCTATGCTAATATTCCTTACATAATGGACGTGATTGACTTCACAGAATCCAGTTCCAAGAAAAAGTTGATCTCTCCTGTCAATTGTTATGTTCCGTTTTTATCTATTTTTGATCGCATAAGAATTTTATAACCTCCATGTTATCCTTTTTGCTTTGTTGCCAGAAGCTAAGGACAAAATATGTTCAAGTACAGTAAATACAATTACCTAAAGTTTTGGAACAATTTCCCTATTTCTGTATAATAATTTTATTAAACATGTATTTTCTAATATAATTCTGACTATAGCAACAAACAATGAAATGATAAATAAATGTAGCTGACAAATAAACAATAATTAACAAACCAATAAACAATAAGTAAAATGACTCCAGTGTTGGCTTTGTATTTAGATTGTTTCCACCTCTGGGAGGAAGACTGACAGAATAAAGGGCTTCTGTCTTTCCAAAAACTCACACCTAACTCAGCTCCCTGCCTTCTTACGTACATCTCCTAACGCCTTACAGAGTATAGTAATTTTCTCATGTCGCTTTATACCACTATTGAAATTAATAATAATTTTTCCTTTGAGAGAAAGGAAAAGCTGAAATAAATCATCTTGAATTCTACAGAAATCTCTTCTGAGAAAACAGGATTGTTATTTACCAGAGATTTTATTCTTTGGGTCACAATAGCAGTGACAGTGTCTTGTTTTGTTGGGCGCTGCATCCCTAACACCTAGGGTAGCATCTGGCGGCGAGCAGGGGCTTGACAAACAGCTGGATGAATGAATAAACTATTATGAATACACTATCCTTTGTCTTAGAACATATAATAAAACAATCAAGGAAATCTGTTACTAGTGTTGTAACTCCTATTTTTATCAAGGTGCTGTTCAGAATCACTAAGAAAATGATGAAACAGGCGAGATGCCACTGCAATCAATACTGCATTTTTGTAAATCCTATTTTTTTTTCCAGTCAATGTTGTTAGAGCCCAAGGTCACTTACACATTATAGAAAACTAAAAAAAAATTTAAAGCTACACATTTTCTGATGCCATAAATGTTATATCGGGCCTTAATAAAATATTATGAATTTTCATTAAAAACACTCAAAAACCTACCTTCTCTTTTAAAAGTCGGAAGAGAATCCATGGTATTATGCACAAAATATAGAGTACTATTGTGTGCTGATTACATAAGCTAAGGCCACAGCAGAAAGCACCAATTTTAGCTACCTGAAAAAAAAAAATCTAAGTTAAAAATTTATCTAAAACTCGTAAGTAAGTACAATGGTAAAAAAGTATTCTTTATATTAAAACCAAGCACTTGTACCATAGGTCAGGCTCAAGTCAACCTCTTAGACACAAGCAGTCACACTTCAGCAGACACTAATATTTATCACCATTATTTTTTATAATATTGCCCATTCTCGTCCAATCACTGCAGTTTGACCTTACATGACTGCCTTCAAATTAAGTTTCCGAAAGTTCTGTGTGATGACTAGGTAAGTCCTAACAATAATAGGATACTGTGTCATTGAAGTAAAACCTGTAACTAAAGCTCAGTCATTCTTTCCGTTTCATTTTTTCTCCTATTAAATAAAGTATAATAGGGACGCCTGGGTGACTCAGTTGGTTAAGTGGCCGACTCTGATTTCAGCTCAGGTCATGATCTCATGGTTTGGGAGTTTGGGAGTTTGGAGTTTGGGAGCTGCGCTCACAGCTTGGAGCCTGCTTCGGATCCTCTGTCTCCCTCTCTCTGCCTCTCCCTCTCTCTCAAAAATAAATAAATGTCAAAAAAAATTTAATAATAAGTAAAATAAAGTATAACACTTTTTATTTAGAAACCAAGTCATGGGTGCTGTTTTTGCTTTTTTTGAACATGTGCAATTTTCATAATCAGAAAAAGTTATTTTGAACAAAAAGTAAACTCTAAAGCATCACAGAACTGTTTATGGAAACCCCAGATAAACCAGGGTATTCTTCTGTTCATATATTCTTTAGCAACAAAAAGTTGCCTATACTAAGATGGTTTGGTACTTTCCAATGTGTAGACTGTAAGCTCCTAGAAGACCGGGTTCCTTCACATTTCAAATGATTCTGATATTAGCATTTGCCTTACAATTTATTGTAACCTCTTCTGAACTACTTTGTTTATACATTTGATACTCTTCTTATAGTTAAAAAATAGTACAATATTTTGGGGTTTTTTTGAGGGAGAGAGAATCTTAAGCAGGTTTCTCGCCCAGCATGGAGCCTGATGCGGGGCTTGATCTCATGACTGTGAGATCATGGCCTGAACCGAAATCAAGAGTCGGATGCTTAACTGACTAAGCCACCCAGGTGCACCCCGCCCCAACAGTACAAACTGGATCTTTTTGGCAAGTAGAGAGTCAGTCAATGTACCATATTGGCATATAACCTAAGGTGGTCAGCCTGGAGCTTGGCCTCTTACGACCACACATGCGCACGTGCACACACACGTGATGGTGGGGCTAACCACCAAGCCTATCTCTCCCATAGGACTCGGAGGGGGTTCCAATCCTCTCATTCTCCAGAAAGCTTCTGAACTCTGAGAGGAAAAAAAGTCCCATGTTGTATAAAGGCTATCACAGGTCACCGTAAAAGCACTCAGAATATTTTCTCTCTCGACATGCCTAGATTACCTTGACAGTAATCAGATCAGATACACAGCGCCCAAACCAAAGTTAAAAGGAAATATAGCAACTGCCTAAAAATTAAAACAAAAAGTGATTTCACTTTGATCAAAATAGGTTACCTTTGATCTTTCTTTGGCGGTTGCTGCCTCCTCAAAATGTACAGTAAGAGCCATAAGCAGCCCCACAAACAGATTGTTTAAGCTGAAAACCTCTGCTGCAATGGACCAGTGCCATGTTAGACGAGAGAATGAAAACACCCCCGCAGCAAGGATTCCTCCAGCATGGGAGCCAGAAAGCCTGCAAATACAGATAACATGAAATCTTCTTTCCCAACAAAAAGAACCGACTTTATTTTCCTTTTTAGAAACTGTAGCGGCAGAAATTATGACAGTCACCCAGCCCTATCCCAACACATTATATGGTTAATACATTACTTTCAAGTAATAATTTCTTCCCACACGTTTTAATTAGCAAGTCCATATATTAACTTATCAACAAATAAGGGAACGAGCCAGCTGGGTCTCCCATGCACTGAATGAGGTTTAGTTCTCAGATGGAACCTCTAGGATTCGAGCCAGTGCAGAAAGCCTGAAGTGATAGTAGCTGGAGAGATAACAAGTAGTAGCTGGAGAGATACTGAGTCACTTTTCTTGCTATAGCCGCAAAGAAGGATGGTCTGGTTAACACGGAGCTATGCTGAATTGTAAAAATTAATGAAACGGCAGAAGATCTATTCAGGAACACCCTTTCCCACTTCTTGTGGCATGTACGGACCTAGGCACCTTCCACACGACCGCACTAGAGTGTATCCCTCAACATATGGCAAAGACATCTTCGTCACAATATTTGGTGATTTTAAGATCTTGAAAGTTAAGGTCTTAGTTTCTAGTGATTTCTTCTCAACACAAAGTTGAAGTTGAAAACGGGGTATCTTCTTTTAAAGACAGGGATGGGAATGTGAACTTCATCAACACAAAGAGAACGAAATGCTACACTTGGAAACAAATTTCTCAGCCCCAATGCCAACGAGAGGCAGACATCTCAAATAGATCAGGAAGCTGGATCTCAATCCAGAGATCTGATTTGAGACTGGCAACGTGATGGAATATGTTAGCACAGCAATGTCCTATCTCACTAGAAGTCTAAAATGATGAAAGAGCTGTTACCAAATATCTCTAACACGTGTTGTGATTCAGTAAGCATTACCATGTCTAATAGTTACAATATTATATAGCCCTAAGTCATCGCTTTTAAACTATATTGTTTTGTGTAAAAAGTGGAGTAATTTTGTGAAGTAGTTGTGGCTTTTAATCAAGCATTTTAGAAAAAAAGTTAAAATACAATTTTGATATCACTGAACCTGTTTTTGAGGTCCTCTTTGCAATTTATTTCTTTTCTTTCCCTTATAAAGGTCACCAGTTTCCTATTTCTTTCAGGGTTCCCCATTCTTCCAATGACCCTGATTCAACACATTAAAGCATTTCTTCCTTCCAAATTACATTCCAAATTCCTTTCAACTTGTCCTCATACTACCCTAGACTCAATTATTTTAATAGTTTCCTAAGTTGTCTTCTGTTTTCCAATCAATTCTGCAATATAACATCACATTAAACTTCTTAAAACATGCTCTTTATGACTACCTAGCCCCCCAATTTAAGGACTCTTCGTTGCCTGTAGGAAACGAGCCAGGTTGGAATCCACGCTCCCAGCGAATAGTACCTAGCCGCTAATTACCAGCATTATTATCTCTACCAACCAGTTAGGCTCCTCAAAATTCCCTAATAAGACATGCTTATTTCCAGTGCCATACCTCTGCTCATGCTGTACCCACGAACTGAAAGTCGTCTCAGCTTCTATTTATTCAACCTCTACTCTTTTCTCAAATTTCTCTTCAATTCCCAGGTTTCTAGCTCATCTTGGAATATTTATGGCATGTTAACTGCCTACAATAATTATTCTGACATTATTTTTGAGATGTGAACCGGAGTTAAACTTCATTTATATTGGAAGTCTTTAGCTCCAAGCACAGAAAGGAAACTCAGTGAATGAGAGAATGAATTAATCTTAAAGAATGGTAACATTTTTAAAGGAATTTCCATGTTTCATCTGTCAATATTATTTTGGAAAATCAGCATAAGATATAAGATTCCTTCCTCTACTTAAAACATAAATTCAGGGTGCCTGGGTGGCTCACTTGGTTAAGCGTCCTATTTTGGCTCAGGTCATGATCTCATGGTTTGTGAGTTCAAGCCCCGCATCAGGCTCTGTGCTGACAGCTCAGAGCCTGGAACCTGCTTCAGATTCTGTGTCTCCCTCTCTCTGCCCCTCCCCGCTCACGCTCTGTCTCTCTCTGTCAAAAAAATGAATAAGCATTAAAAAAAAACTTAAAAAAAACACACACACACACAAATTAGCTTCCTTGGAAAACTGGCTGATTCCAGGTCTGTGGTAGCTCAAGTATAAAATGAATCTGAACTATCTTGTGCCAGAACGTAAGGAAGTGTTCAAAAGGGGACATGACAAAAGGACAAGGAGTCAGCTTAAAGGGGCCAAATCAGGGATAATTTAAATATCAATAATTATAGTAATAGATTGCAACCCAATGAATAAATAACCTATAGTGATATAAACAAATAAACAGGAGAAGAGCAAGTCCATAGAAAGTCAACAACTAATAACTGTATAAGAAATGATGGAATTTGGCAGTGATCACCATCAGAATAATGGATACCAAAATTAGTGGGTAAAAGTTTTGCAGTAACAGAAATATGTACATAAGTCGAAAGGTGTCTGTCTAGAAATAGATTAACTACAAAAGGAAAAATGCTAACGTTACAGTGGCAAACCAGGCAGACACAATCTTAACCACATGATCAAAGTTAATGCCCAGAAATGGGACAAACATCATATACTTCCTGATCTAGTCCCATCAAAAGAATAGAGCATCATTTCTATGGTAATCTTGCCAAAATGTATTACCTGAAGCTACAGACAAATTCAAATTGAAGAACATTCTATAAAATAACTGGCCAATATATACCCCCAAAAATGTCAAGGTCTTGAAAGACAAAAACAAAAAGCAAAAAAAAAAAAAACCAAAAAACAAAAAACAACATAGGTCCATATGAAGACTAAAGGGATACAACAATAGAATAAAAGTATGATCTTGAATTTTCTTCTGTGAAATAGGATATTATTGGAATAATTGGCAAAATCTGAATCACCTCTATAGATAACAGTGTTGTATCAGTGATAATTTCCTGACTTTAAGAAATGCACTGTGGATATGTAGGAAAATGTGCTTGTTTTTAAGAAACACCCCTTGAAGTATTTAAGGGTAAAAGGGTACCATCTATGCAGCTTACTCTTAAATGGTTAAAAACAAAACAATATACACATATGGCTTGTGGCTAATGATATTGAGCATCTTTTCAAGTGCTTATTGGCTATCTGTATGTCTTCCTTGGAGATGTTTATTCAGACCCATTGCCCATTTAAAAATTAGGTTGTCCTTTGTATTATTGTACAGTTCTTCTCAACTTCCTTTTGATACATTTCTTTTCTGTGAAACACAGCCAGAGTCCATTGCTTGCATCCAAGAGCCCTGACTGAAACACGCTGCCTTCCCTCTTTGTTATTTCCATTACGTTTTCAAGGGAAACTATGTGAGCAAATTCTGAAAATAAATGCTGAAGATGCCATAGCTTTGTGAAAAGCAGAAGAGACAGCAGTATGTCTAAGAACAGAATGCATGCATACATACATAAGATATGAAGAATACAAAACATTTTGGAGGCCTCATCATTTTACTATTTGATTTGCGGTTTTCCTAGCAATGTATATAAGCTAAGCTTATACAAATTTCATTGATTTCAGCAGCCTTTTGTAAACAGTGAATATCCATTAAAACACACGTATTTCAACAAACTGCCTTTAAATCTGCTTTATGCTAAGATTCAGAATCAATCACCATTTTCTCAACCATGTAACATGTATAAATGAGTGGGTTAAAAAAACAGAGACATGGCACAAGAACAGACACTCAGATCAATGGAACAGAATAGAGAACCCAGAAATGGACCCACAAATGTATGGTCAACTAATCTTTGACAAAGCAGGAAAGAATATCCAATGGAATAAAGACAGTCTCTTCAGCAAGTGTTGCTGGGAAAATTGGATAGTGACATGCAGAAGAATGAACCTGGACCACTTTCTTACACCAAACAAAAAAATAAACTTAAAATGGATGAAAGACCTAAATGTATGACAGGAAGCCATCAAAATCCTCAAGGAGAAAGCAGGCAAAAACCTCTTTGATCTTGGCTGCAGCAACTTCTTACTCAAAACGTCTCCAGAGGCAAGGGAAACAAAAGCAAAAATGAACTATTGGGACCTCATCAAAATAAAAAGCTTCTGCACAGCGAAAGAAACAACCAGCAAAACTAAAAGGCAAACTGACAGAATGGAAGAAGATATTTGCAAATGATGTATCAGATACAGGGTTAGTATCCAAAATCTATAAAGAACTTATCAAACTCAACACCCAAAAAACAAATAATCCAGTGAAGAAATGGGCAGAAGACATGAATAGACACTTCTCCAAAGAAGGCATCCAGATGGCCAACCGACACATGAAAAAATGCTCCACATCACTCATCATCAGAGAAATACAAATCAAAACCACAATGAGATACCACCTCACACCTGTCAGAATGGCTAACATTGACAATTCAGGCAACAACAGATATTGGCGAGGATGCAGAGAAAGCGGATCTCTTTTGCATTGTTGGTGGGAATGCAAGCTGGTGCAGCCACTCTGGAAAACAGTATGGAGGTTCCTCAAAAAATTAAAAATAGAACTACCCTATGACCCAGCAATTGCACTACTAGGTATTTATCCACGAGATACAGGTGTGCTGTTTCGAAGGGACACATGCACCCCCATGTTTATAGCAGCACTATCAACAATAGCCAAAGTATGGAAAGAGCCCAAATGTCCATCGATGGATGAATGGATAAAGAAGATGTGGAATATGTATACAATGGAGTATTACTCGGCAATCAAAAAGAATGAAATCTTGCCATTTGCAACTACATGGATGGAACTAGAGGGCATTATGCTAAGTGAAATTAGTCAGAGAAAGACAAATATCATATGACTTCACTCATATGAGTACTTTAAGATACAGAACAGATGAACATAAGGAAGGGAAACAAAAACAATATTAAAACAAGAGAGGGACAAAAGATAAGAGACTCTTAAATATGGAGAACAAACAGAGGGTTGCTGGAGGGGTTGTGGGAGGGGGGATGGGCTAAATGGGTAAGGGGCACTAAGGAATCTACTCCTGAAATCATTCTTGCACTATATGCTCACTAATTTGGATGTAAATTTAAAAAAATTAAATAAAAAAAAATAAATAAATAAAGGAGAATCCCCCCTCACCCCCCAAAAAGAAAAATTAAAAAGGAGACAATTCAAAACATCTGTTGGGGGGCACCTCCACAAGTCGAGGAGGGACACATACAAGGATTTGCAAGTTGCAATAAATGCTCAGGGAGGCCGCAGAGACGGTGGGTGTGGAGTGGCAGGATCCATGAGCGTGGCTGTGGAAAGGTCTGAAGCAACCTGAGCTGGCCTGGAAAGGCTGGATAGAGCCAGGGTTAGCGGCTTTACTATGTGGGTAGGACAGAAGGGCAGGAGGGAAGGGAGTCTGTACTGAACCATGGGGCCTAGACTGGGTAGGGAAGGAAGCAAAGCAGCAGAAGGCTGATGAAGGCAATAAAAAGGATGAGCAAAGGGCTCTAGGTCTCGGTTAAATGGAAGACAAGTGTAGAGGCATCAAGGAAATGAGTGAACTGAAAGCTGAAGTCACTCCAGGTAGTGGAAAGTCAGCTGGGGAAGGGGACCTCGAACTGGTAAAGGGTGGAACAGCCTGTCAAACAAGAACTCGATTCTATTATTGAAAGCAGGGGATGGGAAATCCCATGCTAACAAGGACATGTGAATGCCCCACATCGGCACACTGCAAGCTGAGTCTGGGTTCTGCTGACAAGTCAAAGGATGATGTCCGCAATGGGAAGCATGAGGACTTTCTGAAGACTCTGGCGGTCTTCAGTTCGCTCACTGACTGTGCACAGCCAGGCAATCTCGGTATATTGTCCAAGGCATATTTCATTATCTGAGCTTGCTTCGTTTCACCCGAATGGACAGAGCTAACTGACTAGAGAGCAAGTTGAAGTCAACGGTGATTTCACGAAGACATTTCAGGATCATTTTCAGGATCATTAGCTTCCTGTTGTCCACATCCGTAGCCTCTATTCTCTGTTCTCACCTTAGCATTCTCTTGAAATAGCACCCAGTTATCCAACTGCTAAATACAACAGGCCCCCAGGACCTCTCTGCTGTACTGATCCCAGACCCAGACCCACTCTACTGAGTTGACCCGGGCTCCGCCTCCCTCTGGTGTTCCTTCTGTGTTTTCTCTGAATGGCTCCCCTTCATCCGTTATGTCCTTCAAAGCTGATGTTGCCAAGATCTCATTCTCAGCCAACTCTTCTCACGCGTACATACTCCACATGGGTGGCCTTATCCACTCACTGTCTTGACTTCGGCTACCGACTGCAAACTGAAGTAACCAAATCTGTCTCTAGTACTGCCTCCCCCTTAGTTGCAAACTGACGTGTCTCCAACGGACTGCTGTACACCTCACAACAAAGCCACTCCAGCTCTGGGTGTCCCGCAGAACCTGAATATCAACATGTGCAAAGTTAATTTCTCATCCTCTTCCCTAAATGATTCCTGCTCCTGTATTCTGTCTTAGTGGTTTTCAGTATCTACCTAGTTTAGTTAGCTAAGAAACCTAAAGTCGTTGTCAAAGCTCCTGTCCCTATCTCCACGTCGAACATACCATTTCCTGCCAGTTTTACTTCATCAACGTTTTAAAAACTCATTCGCCTCTCCGTCCATACTGCTACTGCCCTATCTCAGCTGTTAGGCTCACATCAACTCGACAGCTTTGCATGTTGTGTGCCTCCAGCCCTCGGCTCACCATTGCCACCAGAACGAAGGATCCAAAACATACTTGCTCTTGCATTCTGCCTCCAACCCTGTAATGACTCCTCTTTGATTATAAAACATTTTACAATGTCCTCATTACGACAGGCAAGACCTTTCGTGATCTGGTCTCAGCCTACGTGCAGCTTCATTTTTTGACATAACCCATCTCATAGTTTGTGTTCTAGCAACACTAGGTGAGTTTTAAGTTCCAGTACTTACAGGCTGTTTCTACTCCATCTCTGGGTTTCTTTGCCGATGAGCAGTGCTGCTAGGTACATTTTTCCAGCCAGTTTTTCCTAAAGTACTTTCACTAAGACTAGGGTAGTTTGCTCCTTCTCCAGATTCTATTAAGTCAAATGTATTAAGTGGGTACTGAATAGACATGTTTTTCTGTATTTCTAAAACTGTACAATCCTGAGGAATAGAAATTTTTAACCGCAACCTAATCAAAACACAGTTAAGGAAGCCAGATATGGGGAACTTGAAATCCTCTAAATAATGTATTACAAAGCCAACAGAATTATTTTTGGACTACTGAAACCACTGTATGGCCATTTCAGCATATCTGTATATTTTAAAAATTAAAAGCATATCTCACTTTACATATGTGTGCTTGTCCCTAAAAAAGCCTTTTGATTTTTGGGAAACTAAAGGTTTTTTCACCTATGTGTTTCAGACATTCTTTATCTTTAGGTTTTGATGCTCTCTGAATAACAATGGTTTCTAATTATCTCAACATAAGTCCAAGTATTTCTAAATAAAGCTTTTATAAAGTTACATATGCCACTATTTAGAAGTTGATCTTTTTTTTTTCATTGCAAAAAAACTGAAAGGAAAGATGTTTTGGTATTGGGGTAAATTTTGTTTACGAATCATGTTGTCTTTCATTGTTGTGCTTTACTATTATAAAAGTGGTACCTTAGTAACAAATGAAATTGAGGGAAATATTAAAGGATTCATGTTTGCTTCTGTTACATTAACTTTTATTATACTAGTTTTTGTTACATTAGTAACAAAATTTTATTTTTAAAAAATAAAGCAATGTCCATATGGATGTATCTTACAGAAACTAGGGAATAATCCATTTTTCCACCCCGTACTTTATTTATTTATTTATTTTTTTTAAATTTTTTTAACGTTTATTTATTTTTGAGACAGAGAGAGACAGAGCATGAACGGGGGAGGGTCAGAGAGAGAGGGAGACACAGAATCTGAAACAGGCTCCAGGCTCTGAGCCATCAGCACACAGCCTGACGCGGGGCTCGAACTCACAGACCGCGAGATCATGACCTGAGCCGAAGTCGGACGCTTAACCGACTGAGCCACCCAGGCGCCCCTCCACCCCGTACTTTAATTCAAGCGTTTCAATATTCTCTTGGCAAGAGTATAGAAATCATAATTTTACCTAAAAGAATTTTATATTACTTTGTTCCTTGTCTAAAGTGAATATTTCAAAGGAGATAAGAAAGTAGAGATTTACAGTTACTCACATTGCCTTTCACATACTAACGTATAAATAAAGTCCCTTAAGTTTTCTCACGTTTTTCAGAAATTTCAAACACAATAGGTTTTCACCTTATGTCTTATTGAGCCAAATATCAATGAACCATCCATATCAATAAGCCACTGCAAGTCTAAGATAGAAGACATTAAATGTGCAAAAGATTTACTTAAGTGATGATGCAAAAATCACACTGATGAATACGTCTGAAGGTGAATCTTGTTTAAGCAAACAAGATGACTGAGCAAACCCTTTTATTATCTGTTTATGTATGAATCTTTAAAAAGGTATTTTTGAGGGCGCCTGGGTGGCTCAGTCGGTTAAGCATCCGACTTCAGCTCAGGTCGTGATCTCATAGTTTGTGGTTCAAGCTCTGCGTTGGGCTCTGTGCTGACAGCTCAGAGCCTGGAGCCTGCTTTGGATTCTGTGTCTCCTCTCTCTCTCTGCCCCTCATGTTCTGTCTGTCTCTCAAGAATGAATAAACATTTAAAAAATTTAAAAAATTAAATAAATAAAAAAGTATTTTTGTATGAGCGTACAGAATACCTACAGCCTCCAACTAAGCCATCATCTATTCTGATTCCTGGGGTCTTTGTTATTTTATGAACCTGGACAAAGATGATCCCTCTGAACGAAGGGTGCCCGGAGTAAATGATTAGGCAAGTTAGCTGTAATCTCTTTTGGGGAATAACTATTTTTTATCTATTTATTTATTCATTAAAAACAATTTTTTTAGACAGGGGGAGAGAGAACACGTTGGAGAGAGGGGCAGAGGGAGAGAGAAAAAGAGAATCTTAGCTCCCTGGTCAGCATGGAGCCCCAACGCGGGGCTGGATCCCACGACCCCAGGATCCACCTGGGCTGAAATCAAGAGTCCAGTGCTCAACTGACTGGGCCACCCAGGCACCCCTTGGGGAATAGTTCTAACCAGAACACATATTCCGCAATTTTTTTTTCCCCCTCAAAAGGCTACAGCATATATTTATAGTTTGGGGTGGGAGGGCAGAATTAAATTATGTAAGTAGAAGGAAACACTATTCATACACCTTACTGAATACAATACTGTTAAGTGAATTGGTAGTCTAAACTTCTGGCTAAGTAATCTTTCTTTTAAAAATATACAGAAGGAGGGCTGCCTGAGTGGCTCAGTCAGCCGAAGTGTAGGACTCCTGATTTTGGCTCAGGTCATGATCCAGGATCATGGGATTGAGCCCCGCCATGGCTCAGTGCTGAGCACAGATAGAGCCTGCTTGGGATTCTCTCCCTCTCTCCCTCTCTCATCTCCCCCACTCATCCCCTCTCTCTCTCTCTAAAATAAAAAAAAAAAAAATATATATATATATATGGAAGAAATTTCCAATCTGACATTATTACTTAAGCATGAGATTTAAGTAAAATTGTTGTTCTGGGTCCACAAAATGAGCTGTTTGGTATCAATCCATAAAGTCAAATGTACAGATGGACTATAAATAGACGTAAATCCAAAATAAGGTAAAACAACTGTCACCTACCCATAGACGTAGTCTGAGGATTTTTTTTTTTCAAATTAAAATGACATAATTAAAAACACCATTGTGTTTTCACTCAGCAATCCCAGAGTCCTACTTTCCATTTTCATTTTATTCTTTTGAATAAATATGCTTAACCATTTTTTTTACAAAGCAACTAAGGAGTTAGTAAATTTATTTATATATACTTAATGCGTTAAAGTGGCATCTTAAAATGAGCTCACTAAAAAGAGGCACATGTATCTACTGACATTGATGAAACTGCTTCAACAAAAAAGAAAAAGAGAAGTTCAAATGAGGTGGTGAATAAAATAAGAAGTCTCTTCACCAGAACTCAAGAATAAATTGCAAAACAGTCTAAACTATTTTCCATTTTAATTTAAGGACACCTTATGATATGAGAAAAAATGTTTTCCATTCTCATTTTGATTCTCACAGAGCCTCATAGAAGGAGGTCAGAAAACACATTTCTTCAACTGAAATACGTATTTTTAGAATCTAACCTGACTTATAGAAAGATAACATGTTATGAAGCTGTATGAAGAAATGATCGCATCCTTAAAACACCATTACTGTGATCATTTTAATAACACAACCGCTATATTGTAAAAGATAGTCACATGTCAGTACTAACAATCAAAATCCAAGTTGTCACACTTTGAGAGAGGGATGCTGAATTTAAGGGCTCATACTAATAGAGTAAAGCAATGATATAGATGATTCAAAACATCCAATAATCTAAAAGTCACTGAAGTATGTTTTCTTTTATATAAACATATTTTTATGTTACATGTAAAACATATTTTCCAGTATATTTGCAGTAAATAAATCTTCCAAATTGCTTTGTTCTTGGGTTAACACTAAATGTCATGCAGTTCACATTCTAGTAAAGTACAGTGGTTAGTCAATAAAGAAAGATGTGCCAAGAGTATGATAGACAGTATGGGAAGGGTGGTCAAGTATTTAAAATTTCATCCAGATAATGCAAATAACAAGAATTCTCCACTGGGGTACGGAATATGGGGTAAGGATTAAGATCGTCCTAACAAATGTGAAGCTCAGAATTCTATGGTTAATACACAAGTGCCTTCTTTTTGGTCCACAAAATCCATGAGACCTAGACAAGATTCCTAGGAAAGGTACTGATTGTGCAGGAGTTTTCTCACTGATGGAATACTCTTCATCTGTTGACACAATGGATAAATCAGGAGGTTACAATTTACACCATTGACACAGGTTTGCTATTGATGATAAGGTATATTTTTCTTTCTACTACGTGGTATTTGATTTTCATGTGTAGTCACATGTTTGTCTAACCCACAATCAAAAGGCAAATAACAGAAACCTGAGATTCTTTCAGAACACACATTTGACGTGCCTCATAAAATTCATGAATGTATTTGTCTTCAGTGTTACTTGCATGCAAAGGACCCAACATGGAAGGTACCCGACGCTCCCTTCTACGCTGCAAACTCCTGCTTGAAGTAAGCAGGACCGAGCAGGCAGGCCACAGTGCAGCATTCAAGAATTACTGTTAAGTATTTACTATTAGCGTCAACTCTTACTGACAACTAAAAACACGTAATGGCTTACAGGGAAGAAGTAAGGTAAAGCAGGACACAATGAACAGCACATCTACCACCCTACCCTCCCAAGTTCTTATCCTTCTTGTTCACGAAAACTATATAAATGTTACTTCTGGCTCAATCACATAATCAACACTTATCTAGGTATCTCTTCAGTGCACCTGGAAAAAGGTCAAACTGGGAAGCCACCTACTGCTGAACCTCTCTTTCCATGGTCGTTCACTCACCCCCAGTTATAACAAATACACACTGAGCATCTCATATGCTCCAATACTCTGTGGGCAAATTACAGTCAGTGGCCAGTTTGGACCTGATTAACATAAACCAATCATTGAGGGCAGGGTATATTAAAGTTACATCATGGAAGATAAATTAATTAATTAAAAAAGTAAAGTTACATGTTGGAAGCCACCACCACTGCCTCTAAAAAAATGTAAAATACTTCCACCTTTAATAACTTTGCAAACAATCCCTTTTTCCACATTTTATAAAAATTTACTTTCACTCCAGATAAAATCCTACCAAGGTTTGTTCCATTTCATGAGATTCAATCAAAAGGAAAACTGGTTCTAGCCTGAATTTTCAGTTACATAAGTATCAACTACTAAAAGTATGCTAAAAGGAAAAGTATGAAGTATTATTCCTGATTTTAAGCCACTAAATAACATTGGGGGAAAAACTGTAAAGTCCTCAAAAACACCCAACTGAAATGGAAGGAGTAAGATTATGAGTATCTTCCATAAAGTATAATCACACAATTCCCATTAAAATTCAGATTTATGCATTAACCAGTAAATAATAAAGTTACTCAAGGTTTAGAACAATTCCTTTTATTATAGCTCATCAACTTACACCTAAATGTCTGAAGGAAAAAACACTGAACTGGGCTTTCTAGGAATCACCATCGTACGCTTCACTTTTTACTAAGTTTTCATGGTATGCCAAATAATTTGCACAGTGGGAGGCACGATTTCTTGAAAGCAACCAACTTCAAAATAACCCCCAAATTACAAATTTTCATCACATTTTGTCTGAAATGTTTAAAAACACAGAAGACCCCCAAACAGCCTATTACCCAAGCTTGATGGCGTATTTTGTGTTCAGTAGCAAACCCGGATGGTTAAAAAGTATACTCCAGCCGATTGTTCTCAGAGGCCTTGGCCATGACACGGCATCACGCTAAGTCCCTTTAAACCCAAAACTTAGAAGATGCTGCATACTTTTTTAAACAATTAAGATACGAAACGTGTACGAAGGAAACTTAAAAGATCCAAATAACTCAACTCAGCAGAATGAGCGTATTAAACTGTTTTCACCAGCAACACTAACCAACTCAATAAACAATAGAGATTTAATTTTAAGTAGTTTCATTATGCAAAGTTATGAAGCATATCTTAATACTTCCATTCCTTCAGACTGCTTTGTTTTTATGGCTTTGAGAAGTAGCAAATCTATATGAGTTATGATCTATAATTTTATTTGTAATTTTAAGAAATATATGCATTTATGATTACAGCCCTAATGACTGATGACTAGTTCCAGTGGCAAAATCTCGGCAGGAAACAGATTTAGCAATTTGAATGTTTTATAAGTTTTTGTAATTGAGGAAACTTTTCATAATCTGACATTTGTTAAAACCACTTATTAGAAATTATGCAGCACAGTAGCTGTGGAAATATGAGCTAGCTTCACAATTATAAAGTCAGCCTATGTAGCCCTTTCCTATTGTATATAGTGGCATAAACCCCACAGCGGCCTATCAGCTAACTGGCAGGCAGGGGGCTGCTCTATTCAAAGTGAGAGATACAAGCTGCAGGGCAAAAACCTGGCAGCTCCCATCTGACCCCACAATCCCCTACTGGTGACAGCTCCAAGCTCCATGGCAAATTAGGCCTTCTCATATTACAATTGGAGAAGACAGATTCCATTAGCAGTATCTGAAATTGAGTGGAGAGCTGCACTGTTATCAGACTTGACTCATAAGCACTGCTATTAATCAGAGCTATGATAGCATTTATATATTTCAAGCTATCTGCTGCCGCTGTGATATTCTGCTACAAAGGGTTGATGGGACTTAGGAAAGTGAACAATAGAGCTTTCTGGGAAAAGCAGAGTAAATCAAGAAAGTCTATGACTTCCGCACATTCTGAAGGGATTGTGGTTTACATAAATTTTCTCCCAATTGGAGATTGAGCTCTTCCTCATCTTACACATGGGATTTAGTTGTCACTCAATGGTAACAGCTGTGAAAAGGTGAAGCGGCCCACCGCTCAGAATATTGCCTTCGCTTTTAAAGCAATTAACCCATGAACAGGAGGATACCTGGTGATATCAAAGGGATTAGGCCAGCCAGTGCATTATTAACATTTCCTTGAACTAATTCTAACTCTGACTGGCTGTCAGAAAAGACTCTACAGTCTTAAAAAAGAGTTTTTGCCCTGCTTTTTTTCCCCTTCAAAATGAAGTGCTGCTATTTGAGCCTAATATGTCCCTCTACTTATAAGAAAATGCAAATGAACCAAGCTCTTAATATGCTTAACCAGTCTGAGTCAATGCAATTTTAATACAAGTATGAGAGAAATATATGATCAATTAACCAGGGATCAAGACAGATATTCTCCTGAATGGAAATTAATGCTCCAGTACTTTCCATTCTTCTTCAACTACAAAAACTTGGGGCCTATTTGTTACTTATGCATAGTTACCTCTGAAATTAGGAAGAGCTTCACATTATTCTCTATGGCAATAATCTAAAATACTCTCTGAGCTGGAAAATCCAAATGTCCCTTAAGCAGGAGATTCTACATTCTCTAAGGTATGGCATTTTAATTTTCTATTCTTTATTGAATGGAGTCTTAGCTGAAGCTGCAAGAGTCGCAGACACAGGGCTCAGAATCAAGTATTCCTCTTCTAAAAGTTTAAGCAAATTAATTTTTAGCAGCAGCATAATGTTTAGAATTATATTGCTTATACAAAACAAGATACCCCACCAATAAAATACTGGCACAAAACAACCTGCCGGAAGATATTTAAATATCACTTAAACTGGTTAAGTTCTTTGCAGCAAGTAGGCAGAGTTTCAATATACCTTTAATTATTATTTGTACTCATATTCTAGCTAACGTGGTTGACATCAAGAGACCTGATTTCTAACTGTACAGTGTTAACAGTGTTAGAAAGTTTTCTTTATGCAAGTGTCCTAAAACAGTAGTTCCTAGAAAAAAAAATTGAAAACCTGTTTAATGGTTAGCGACTTTGTCTTAATTCCTTTAAAATAAGCACTGAATTTTGATTATAAAAACTAAAATAGTTTTACTTTCGAGCCACATTAGTCCTCAACAAACACTGTTGAATGAATTCTTCTATAGTTCCACTTGGTCCATAAGAGTTTGGAAAGGATATGCTGACTCTCAAACCTATCGAGAATATATTTCCTGCCCTGTAACTCCCAAAATAAACGATACAAGATAACACCCTCATCTGAGATCGTAGGCAATTTAAATCTTCCCTGAGGTAAAGAATTTTTAACAATGCTATCAACATACTCCATCTTCTTTTAGTGATACCAGAACATATGAGACGTAAGCATGTTGACGTTTAGTGACCGTGATTTCAGCGCTCCTTCCTTATTAAGTACATAGGACCGAGTGTGATACTTCTTAGGAAGTAAGTTTGAAATTCAAGTAGTAAGCAATGCTAAGGCATGTTCATATTCATGATTTACAAGACCTATAACTTCTTAAATTTTGTATTAATAGGATTTGTGAATTTCGAATATGACACTTTAAATATTGTGCCATTAAACTTAAAAATCATTTGCTTTAATGGCCTTAAAAGAGAAAATCCCAGTTCCTACGAATCACTGCGTTTCGTAGTCTTAAAAACACAGATGTACATATTAATAAAATGAATACTATTTCATATAAATGAAATGCATTAAACTCTCTTAACATAATGAATGCTTAAAAATACCCCTGAAGGGGACAATACATAAATAAATACATACAGAAACAACTGCCATGATCTTACTATTTTTAATTCAATAAACTACAATGACACATACAGCTTTCCACGTGCTGTTTTCCTCATATGCTTTCTACATTAAGGCAAAGCACACAGACATGAGTTCTGGCCAACCATTAGGAAAGATTGACAAAAAATGCAGTGTTAATGACATCTTATGGCTTTTAAAAGCAAGAGAAAGACGCAAGGAAAGCAAAAATTACATCGTAATTGGAAACAACGAATAAATTGTTCTTTCAACCTAAGTCATGTTTACTGAAAAAAACGCAGCTTTTTACATCAACACATTTAAACAGAAATTTGCTTTTAAAATGCAATCTTTGTTTAAAAGGTACAGAAGGTCTTTATGTCCACCCCAAGAGCTAAATATAGTGAATGCTATGTGAACAATTACCTGAGAAAATCTAAACCTGTTAAAAGAATTAATTTACTGCACACCAGTCAGCACTAATCCTACATGTACAGTAATGTTCTCTTAAGTGATGGGGGAAAGAAAGAATAAAACTGTTTCCTAGATCAAAACCCTTCAATATTCAACAACGAAACGGAATGATGATTTGGCCTGTAAATGAATAAAGTAGTAAAATGTCCCCTCAACAAATTCTGATAAAAGGAGTCAACCTGTAAAGGAATACATTTACTATACGCTGATACTGGGGAAAAAAGCTGTCACTGTAATGGCTGTACAAAAACTGTGTCCTGCTGTTGGGTTTATATTCACAGAAGAAAGGTTTTAAAGGTTAAGTTCAGGTCATACAACAAATGAAATTGTAACAAGCCAGCTGACATTGTATAATGTCTTCTTCCACTCAATCAATAGGCTACTGTTAGTCCTATTACCATAGAGATGGCTTGCTCTTTCCTGAAGGGTGTCTATTGTTTGACAAAACAGATTTGCCACTTGAACTAGGTTGTTCCCAAAGGACGTGTACCTTGTCAATTATTTGTATTCAAAATAATGAAGTATTTTCATATTAAAATGTATGTAAGAGATAATATCGTTAGATCGCTTTTCTGAAAGAAAGCAACTTTCCCAAGTACAGTATTACTAAAACATTACTAAAACCACTCAAATATCCAGTTTAGTCATATTAAGAGTTTTTGATTTAAAGCATCTGTCAGCAAATATACAAATTTATCATTAAGACTGTATTAAAAGAAAAGGGTCACAGGTTAAGTGTGCTAATCTAAAACCCATTATAATCAAGCATAATAATAAAAGGTATTTTAAAATGTGGACAACTCAAAGGAAAATTATTGTCTAAAGCTATTTGGATTCAGTAAAGATAAAGACTTCTATGTACGATTTTTACAGTGGTTTTCATGGGGAATGGCATCACCAATGAATATAGTGAACAGCATGAAAAAGTTTTAGAAACCAAATCACTTTATTTGCATAAGAGCTTTTTACAGCCACATAGCATTTAAATACACATGTTACAGAAATACCTTCTAAAATACAGGTAAAGAATTAAAAATAAAATAAAATAAATAAAATACAGATGAACTAACAAAATAAATACAACTATTAATTTTCTTTATGTGCTTTTGTCTTAAATGTCTTATGAAAATTATTAATTTGTACACTCAGTACAGTACAAGTAAGTTCTGTATTTCAACCTAGATATTTAAAAATTAAAAAGATCAGTTTTTTTGTCTGAATAGAAATAATGACAGATTCTTAATTATAAAAGACTCAGGAGAAAGAATTCTAAAGAAGATTATTCTAATCATTTAGAAAAAGTAAGTATTCGTAATACTAATCAATTCAAGCAGAGATGTTATTTTCAACACTTCATACTTAAAGAATTGGCTATCACTGAAAACCTGTAAGACTGAAATAAAAATGAATTAAATAATATAGATAAAAATTTAGTAAATAATCAACAGTCACGACATTTGAATCTGAAATCTTTCCACAAATAAATTTAAAAGTAAGCTTTAGAGTCATAATTATGTTAACTTTTACCTTTCTGTAAATAATGAAAAAGGAAACTTAGGAAGAATTTAGCCAAAGGGCAATATCATGACTAATGCAAATAAAAACATTAGTCTCCAAAAATGGCATTTGAAATTGTCTATTCAAATTACACTATATTTACAGACAAAAATTTATTGTTATATTAAAAACTACAGTAGTTTTTGAAAGAAGCATTTTAATTTGGCTCTCCCTTTGCAGGAAGTATCATTGTATTTTTTACTATAATCTCCTTAGGCATAGGTTAGACTGAGTTAAGAATGAAGAAGACAGGAACAGCAAAGACAAATAAGTTTACCAACACCCTAAACTAATGACCCATTTTTTAAAACAAGGTAGCCTTTCAAACTAAGAAAGCCTTCCATCCATGAAGTAAGTGGGGTCTAATTTGCCTCCCTTCCCTACCGCTATAATGGAACAAAGTGAAACCTTACTAAATCCTTATCCCAAATTTATTTCCTTAGTTAACAGCCTCATTTCATAACGTAGACAACATGTGCGTATTTAGAATACAACATAATTAGGTAGTAGCTCTGGCCCTGACAGGCAGCTGCCCATCAGCAACACTGTGAGTAATTAAATGATATTTACCATTTACCAAAAGATGAACGTCATATTGTTGAATTAAACTGGCCCATCTGCATCTTCATAAAATGACAAACCTTATTAGTTCTGCCTAACCAGAGAACTGTGATAATGAACTTGTGACACCTTTACTCCATTGTACGAAGCACAACCAACTGTGTCATCATCTGAGGGGTCAAATGCATATGAAATTACCGGAAATTAAGAAAGTGAAATCACATGAGTGATTAGGAAAACCATTCAAGCAACAAAAGCTTTTTTTTTTTTTTTAACGTAAGCACTTAGACCATAAGACAGCTACATCGCCAATTAGCCAAGATTAACTTTAACTGATCAACTACTTTACCTGAAAACGGTGAAAAACAGTAATGCTGCAGCTACTGCTCCAAATAAGCCACACAGAAGATTGACTCGGTAGGCAACTGAACCGAAAGGAAATAGTCTAATTGCCAGTTTAGCCACCAGAGTGAACAAAGGATAGCCAGGAGGATGGGCAACCTATGGAAAAATCAGCAGGTTAGGAGGTTTTCACCCACTGAAGAGTCACACTGGCTTTAATTGGACAGGAGCCTTTTTCTCGGGCAAGTAGCGAGATTAAGAGGCAATGACTCAATGTTTGAATGGTGGTTTTCTATTGTAATCCTTTTGTGCCAATACAAATAAATATTTTCTTTCGTGGATTTGGCAGTGTCTACCACATGGTGTGTCACCTACAGAAAGGGTGACATATTTCATTGTCAGTTCTTAAGCAGTCTGTTCTCTGGGTTCACAGTGCATTAGGGTCATTTAAAAGGCTATTGAGAAAAAAGCAGGTTCTGAAATACCGTATTGGTTAGAAAGTTGAAAGACCACACTGCTATCGGATTACCACCACGCTGACAGTCCTAAGGTCTTGCCTAAAGGGATCATGCACCATAATAAAGTTTATTAAATAATAAACTTATTAAAACTGTTAACCCGATTTATTTTATTCTCCATAGCTTATACAAAATTTGGGGTGATAATAAGCCAGCTACTGTATATATAGTAAAGGCTTTGCTTTATAATTTAGTTTAATTGGATTTAAAACTTAAAGTAAATTGTCACGTACTGTACTTATAAGTTACTAAAAACTGGGGTTTGAAAATAAATTAATCTACTTTACTCCATGCTTAATTAAACTTTCTTAATTCCTAAAACTGTTAATGAGAGCATTGATTAAACAATAAAACTAATACTTACTCCAAGCTCATGTGCGGCTGTGATCAGTTCCCCTGTGAAAAAATAATGTAAAACCAATAATTACTATTAGAAAATGACACTCCTCCAAAGTTTTCAAAATCCAAATGCTTGCACTGGGGTTTTGCATTAATTTGACTGGATAAAACTGTAAATCTGTAGAGATTTAACAGCATGAAACAGTCTAAGGATATTTTCTCCCTTAGGTCTTACTGAACAAATGATCTTTGATAGCTTTTAATAACTGGTCAGTGGAAATATAGGTGAATTCCCATTTCTAAAAAGTGCCTATTGTCCTTCCTAAAAGTTGTACACACTTACAAATATATAAAATCTCTTGTGAAATGATAGTGTGATATGCTGTATTGTCCCTCAAGATTTTAGTATTAAAATGTCTACAAAGATGCAACTTTATGATACATAACATGTGCAGACATCTGAGGCTTGGACACTCCATTACATGTACCATTCTGCCCTAAACTGGCGTTTGAATACCTTCTCTACATTAATTACGTTGGAGATCTTTAAATGACTGCTAAATACTTCTTGCTCCAGGTTATTTTGGGAAGTTCCGACTACCATAATACATTTCTTCAAACCACTAAATCATTATATTACTTATAGCCCTTTGTAATTCTCCGCCATCAGTGATTATTTCTAAAATTACGATGCAGTCATTCAATGGCTATTTGTTAATATTTTAAGTATCCAGAGCACAGGGACTGTAATACATACAGTACAATGTAAGAAATCAATGTTGATGATTTATGAGTTACTATTATCTATTAAGAAATCTATTAATGGCCATTTTCTAGCCTTCGATGGATGTTAATTTGAATACTCTTAATTTCTACTGTCCCAGCTACGATGTAGATCTTCACCCTCTGGCCTGGACTACAGCAAAAGCTTTGACCAGTTTTCTACTTCAATTCATCTTCATACTGAAATCACTTATCACCATACCACCCCCCAAAAAATGTTGGACTAGATCACTAATCCAAAATTTCTCAGTTGCTGCTCTCATTTTACTAAATGAAGTTCAGATTCCTCAGCACAACAGGCTAGCCCTCTATGGCTTCGAGGGCCCTTTACAAGGCTTACATCCTACGAAACCTATGCTCGCTTCAGTCAAGTCAAATCTTACTACTCACCGTTCCTCTGGAATGGTTCTCTTTTGCACCTCTTATCACTCATTTCCTCACCCAGTATTCTCTCCTAAATCCTTCAAGGCCTAATTCAATTGCCACCTTCTCAGTGACACCTTTCCTTATACATATCCTTCCCCAGCCTCCCCCATCAAGATTAATCACCTCTTCCTCCTCCATAGAACCTGCTCTAAGCTCTCTACGCAGCACTTAGATTGCCTGATATTCCGGTTAGTTGTTTTCATTTCTGTCGTTCCTATGAAGTTGAAAATATTACCTTAGCCACTTCAGGAGTCTGTCAAGACACCACCACCTCTCCCTCCTCTGCTCACACAAAGAAACTAATTCAAGCCCTGCACACAGAGGTTGACAATAAGACGAATCATATTGTCATCCTTGCTACTAAGATGCCCTTAGTAGCATCCAAGGGCCAGTGAATGGTTGCATCATGGAAGCCCCATAAGGGCACCCAAAGAGATACAGACACTGCTCACCTAAGTCAATGACGTAGGGACATCTTTTAATTCTGGAGATATTTAAGAGCACCTTGGAAACCAAAGGCATTTTTTGTATCTTAAAGACTTTTTAAAGAAATTGTTTACGGCCTAAAAACATTTAAAGTAACCATTCCCTTTAGAACAACCATCAAGAATATTGGATAATTTTACTCCAGAATGGATTAGCATGTCTTCAGTCCCAAACTGTTTTCATCAGCTTTTGATATTTCTATAGTTATGATGAAACACAGTTACATTCAAATTTTCAAAGTCACTATTCTCCATGTAAAATACCTTTAGAATTGCATTTAACATGAAGAAAAATAGCCTACTTTCTCTAACTCCTTTTTACCATTAAAAAGTCATAATGCTGTTATTTTTTTTTTTCTTGAAGTTAATTTGAGATACCCATGCACGTGAGGGAGGGGCAGAGAGAGAGGGAGAGAGAATCCCAAGCAGGTTCTGCACGGATAGCACAGAGGCAGATGTGGAGCTTCAATTCATGAACTGGGAGATCATGACCCAAGCCAAAGTCAAGAGTTGGACACTTAACCAACTGAATCACCCAGGAGTCCTATAATGCTGTTTTTCTTTGCTGGAGTTCTGTTGGCATAAAAATCAGGAATGTGACAAACTTCCATCACCAACTCTTATCAAATGTTAAACTAGTATCTACATAGAAACCATAGCTATTATTAAATTATTAAAGCCTATAAATGTATCCTTGGAAAAAGCTAAAGGGAGACGTTACTCTTAAAGTTGAATATGATTAAGAGGAAAGAGAATGTGACTTGGGGGGGAGGGGGCGGGTGAAGGAAGAACCTCCTGAATACTTGCTTTCTCCCAAACCTTTACCCTAGGGCTTCCTCAAATTTAAGTCCTACTACAACTTGCACCAGAATGCTTTTTTAAAATGAAGATTCCTTGACCAAACCTACCTACATTAAGACCCTCTGGCATTGGGGCCCAAGTTTCCTAGGCAATTCTGAGGTGCATTCAAGTTTGAGAATTACAGCTTTTCTAAGACACAAACGGGTGGCAAGCTCAGAACTGTTAGCAGATGCTTAACGTTTACAAAAACTAGCTCCCTCTGTATTATACTTTTTGTATTAATTACAGTTAATTTTCATCTATCAAGTCTATTAAAGACAGCATCCTTAAAATATATAAACACATAAATAAGCTGATTTATTTTTCCCAAGAATAACAAGAGAAGTGATGGCTAGATTCCCACACTCTCCTCCAAAGGATGAGTATTTCCTGCCCATAAATCAACTATGTGTATCAAGTAGTACAAAAAATAATTTTGGCAAGGCCACACAATGTGATAGATTTATGGAGTATAAGTTAAGACTTATCAGGAAGAAAAATACATACTTTATATTGGTTTTGAGATGTGTTCCATTTATTGATAAAAAATATATTTCATAAACAGAAACATTCAAGGAGGACAGTACTTCCATCATATAAACAAAATTGTCAAAGACATGATTATACAAATTCACTGGCAATACCTGGAAAAGTTTATTTATCATTTCCAACAATGAACCCCAAAATATTAGAAGCAACCACTATTTAGCATCAAATTAAATCAGAACACCTAAAAAGTCTGGTAACTCAATCTGAATAAATAACTTTATACTACTGGGGAAAAAGTAAAAGACAATAGTAATAAAGATACCAATCACAGATTTTAAATATCAGTATATATGTAATGACGGGTTTAACTACGAACTTAGAGCAGAAGTTAAGAGAGCATGTTCTAAGTCAATCTACTGGAGTTCTTTCCTCGACTGCCCCTACTTTCTAGCTGTGTGATTCTGGACACAGGTTGGCCTCAGTTTTGTCAGCTATCAAAGAAAGATATTGGTAGTGCCTACCTCATAGGGATAGTAACTGAATTAAAATGACAATCCATGTAAAGCACTTGGAACAGTGCCTGGCATACAGTAAGAGCTCAGTAAGTGTTTGTTTTTATTCATCCCCTCAATACTGCAGGCTCAAAGAACCGTGGTAACCTGCAATGTTTTTTTTTTCTTTTTTTTTAAGGTACAGAACTACTCAATCTTTGAGTAATGCTCTCCATTGTGAAAACTCTCACTTGCACTGCTGGTGGGAATGCAAACTGGTAGAGCCACTCAGGAAAACAGTATGGAGGTTCCTCAAAAAACTAAAAATAGAACTACCCTACAACCCAGCAATGGCACTACCAGGTATTTATCCAAAGGATACAAAAATGCTAATTCAAAGGGGCACATGCACCCCAAAGTTTATAGCAGCATTATCGACACTAGCCAAATCACGGAAAGGGCCCAATGTCCATCTACTGATGAATGGATAAGGAAGATGTGATACACACACGCGCACACACAACGGAATACTACTCAGCAATGAAAAAGAATGAAACCTTGCCCTTTGCAACAACGTGGATGGAACTAGAGTGTATTATGCTAAGTGAAATAAATCAGAGAAAGACAAATACCATGTGATTTCACTCATATGTGGAATTTAAGAAACAAAATATGTGAACAAAGGGGAAGGGAAGCAAAAATAAGATAAGAAAAAAAAAGAGAGGGATACAAACCATAGGAGACAAACACAGAGAACAAACTGAGGGTTGCTGGTGGGGGGTTTGACTAAATGGCTGATGGGCATTAAGGAGGGCACTTGTTGGGATGAGCACTGGGTGTCATATGTAAGTGATGAATCACTAACTTCTATTCCTGCCATCATTATTATGTTAATTAACTGGGATTTAAATTTTAAAAATAAAAAAAACTCTCACACCTTAAAAAAAACCACCTCTCACAACTATAGTTATTTCTATTATTTAATGTAAACCTTGGATACTGCTCCTATTTGTTCAACAGGACTTGAAAGAAAGATTAAAGGTAATGATTTGTAAAAAAAAAAAAAAAGTATCTTCAATGTGGCAGACAGCCCTGAAGACGGCCCCCAGTGATCCCCAACTCCTGGGGTTCTCACTATATAATCCTCTCCCCCTTGAGTGTGGGTTGGATTTATCGACTAACTTCCAGGAATAAAATAGGGCAGTCCTGCATCAACCACTTCCAAGACTAGGTTTACAAAATGACCGACGTGTCCGACGAAGGTGCCATCTTTCTGGTCACAAGAGTCGGCTTCCCGAGAGACCCACTTGGCAAAGAACTGGATTGAGGTTACAAGCGGTTCCTCTCCCCAAGATGACCCTCGAGAAGACGACAGCTCCCGTCCACACCATGACAACAAGCCCGTCCTGAGTAAGAGCACCCAGCTAAACTGCCCCCGGATTCCTGATCCACAGAAAATGTGAGATCATAAACATTTGTTTTAAGCTACTAAATTTGGGGCTATCTTGTCAGGCATCAAAAGATAACTAGTACACTCCATGTTTTCGACCTATAGATTCACTACCTGAAGTTACAACACCATTCTGACAAAATTAGGAATTACTGGATGGTCATTTAATTTGGCTACAAGACAAAAACAAAAACGGAACCTGGGTCTTGTTCCTCATCCCAAATATAAGACAATCCTATAACAAACACAACAATTGCTCGTGTCATTTAAATGGTCCCTGCTTTTCTTTTTAATAAATCAGCTTGTTTTAAGCCACACCTAGCTTCCACTTTTTCAAGTGTTCGCCCTCAAATTTCCTGCATGGCCGGTTCCTTTTCAACACCCAGGTTTCAACTACAATATGCTGCTCAGAGACCTTTCCTGGCTAGCCTTTCTGGTGGAGCCCCACTCTCCATCCCGTCTCCCTCCGACTCCCTCCACTCATCACTACTCAATTTATCACTGTTTATGCAGTAGTTGGTGTACGGTCTCGACCTGCACTGGAATATTCTCCACGATACTTGGTCACCACCACTGTTACTCCTTTTGTCTGGAACACGGTAAGGACTCAGTAAGTAGTATTTGGGGGGGGGGGGGGCTGAAAAGGAATGGACAACGAAAACTCGGGTCCCGAAAAATGGAACCCGGGCAAGCGGAGAAGTCGCTAAGTCCCACCGGGTGAAACCAACAAGCCCCTTCTCCAAAGCCTGAGAACTACAGAACCCGGTTACAGGAATGGAATCACAAGCCGGTTCTGGGACGCAAAACGTTGCACTGGGCCAGGGGGGGGACGGGGAGGGGGGCGATGAAGGGCGCGAGCCGACCGACGAGGGAGAGGGGCAGGAGGGCGGCCCTGAGATACTTTACCCGAGTCTCCCCCCGGCACCGAGGGGGGCAGCGTGAGGGTGAACACGGCGGCCACGGCGGCGAACACGGCCAGGCCGCCGCGGAGGCCCCCGGAGCGCCGCGGCCCCACCCGGGCTGCCCGCCCCCCGGCCGGGCCCCTGCCGTCGTCATGGAGACCCATGGGCCCGTGGGGCCCGGGGAAGGAGGCCGCGACGGGCCCAAGGACTCGGGTGGCCCGGAGTTTCCCCGGCGAGAGGCGAGCGCAGCCCGCGCGGCGGCTTCCGGGTCGGGCCCCGGGCCGGCCGGAGCGCACCTTCCTCGGCCCGGCAGCGGGGGGGTGTGGGGGGGGTGGGAGAGAGAACGCGGCCGGCCTGGCGCGAGCGGCTCGGGGGTTTTGCGGGAGCGCGCCAGGCGGTGGGAATCCGCGGGGTTATTTGGTGCTTTACCGACGCCCACCACAAGCACGAGCCTACTCTCGAGAAAGCAAGCCGGGGCGTGGGGCTGCCGTGTCCACGGCCTCCCCCCGCTCACGCTGACTTGGTCGGGTCTGACGGAGACGGAGCAGGGTCGCAAACCGGGCGGCGCCGGGACCGCCTCTGCCCCCGCTGGTGTGGGGGTGGAACTACACGCCGGGGCCGTGATCGCCAGCCTCAGCCTTCAACTGGGCGGGAACCAGGGGAGGGGTGCGTACGGTGGGCGCCACGCGGGCCAATACGGACGTCGGTCGCGTGTTGGCGGCGATGAATTCCGAGCCCGTGTGCGAATTGTTGAATCGCTGAGTTAGTTTCAGAGAGATTAAAATAAGCTAGTTGGTCTTTTTTTTTTTTTTTCTTATACAGCATGAGGAAAACTCAACGATGAGTTGAGAAACTTGAGTTTCTGCGTTAATCCCAAATAACTCCTATCCTGCTAAAGTTGCCTCCTACTTTAACGAAGAGGGGTATTTTGGTGGAGTTTGACCACAGCATGGCAAATGAAATGGAGACACGGTGCTTCACGATTAGCTGCACTGCAAAAAAAAAAAAAAAAAAAAAAGAACGGGGACTATTGAACAACCCACATAGCACGGCTCTTAGTGAGATTTTTAAGCTTACATTTTACATTATTATAGCAATTATTCTGGAGTGGGAGGAGGGGAGGGCATCCTCTGTGGAATGCATCTCAAAGTACGCCAAAGATTAGCGACGATCTAAAACGTGTCACGGGTAACCTGCCAGGAACACAGCGTCTGGACTGTAGAGTAACATACACCTACATAAATTGGCAATTGTACCAGCAATACCTTAGTCTTTCTCACGTACTTACATAATGCTTTCTCAGCCATGTTGGGGGTTGCTGGAGGGCAGGGGCCCTGTGATAGGCAGCTCCTAAAATAGCTCCCAGGGATCCCCGGCTGCTGGTAGTCACTCCCTCGTGCAACCCTGTCCCTTGTGTGGGGGCCAGATCTATCAGCAGAAAAAGGCAAGAAGTGATGGATGAGCCTTTGCAGATTTGGTTACAAAAGTCTGACCTCCGTCTATCTGACACAGGTTGCTTTCTGCTTCTTTTCTGAAAGAGCATGCCAACGATTAATACTGACCGAACCAGGCATGTCCATTTCATCTTTTGCTCTTGAGCTTTATAAAGAGATACATTTTTATCACGGCACATTACTTTCAAAAGGGCCTAATTCTTTGCCCATGTTTGGGAAGGAGAGATCCGTGCTGGAAGGAGTTCTCAAGCAGGGATGAGAAGGATGAATCAGTTCACGGAGGCACAGTGTAGTGAGGACAAGGTTAAGGTCAAGCATTAGCCCACGTCTTCAATTATTTAGCCTAATAATTAGCAGGAGAGGAGGAGAGAACAGTGGCAGAGGGTAACCTGTCCTGAGAAGCTAAGGAAGAAATGATGTCCGTGAAGGATATGTGGTCAGGTAATCACAGAGAGGTGAAGGATGCTGAAGAGGACCACATCTAGGTTTTATGGGGCTTGAGGACATACAATTTGGAGAATCATCTAAGCAAAGGAATACAAAACCGCAGATACGAAATTAGGTACAGGCATCGGAAGGAGCCTGTGCTAGTGACAGGTGGTGAAACTTAAGTTTTGTTAGCTTCACAGTTAATCTCTTATGAGGATGAGGTACAGCTAGTTCTCCGTCTGTACCTGACCCTGCTTTCAGGAAGAGTGCTGCTAACTCTTGCCTCCCCCGCCCCCTCCAGCACTTTCTCCTCCAGGCTTCCCTGATAGCACACTGCTTTGGCTCTCCTTTAACCACTGGCCTCCCCCCCCCCCTCCCCCACCCCGGCTCAGCTTCTGTCAGACCTCCAAATACTACAGTGTGCCAGGGCTTAGCTGTAGACTTCTTTTCTCTCTTTCTGCCTTCTTTCCCAAAATAATTGTATTGAAATGTTAAGTAGTGACTTCAAATTATTAGCCTAAACTATAGGCTAATAAATCCCAAAACTACATACCACCCACCTTTCCTTTAATCTACTGCTTATTAAAAAAAAAAATAGCTGCACTGTGGTTTCTCTATATATCTAAACATTTCAAACCTGGCAGACTTTGCTTTTCTTATTTGCCTAAGATGGTGCCTGGCACAAAATAGTACTTAACAAATATTTGTGTAATGGATGGAGAAATGAACAATGATGGGCCACTGGTGTATCCATTAGGGATTGCATTTAGCTGCTGATAACAGAGACTCTGATACAGTGTCTTAAACATGCAAACATCTATTTTCTTATATAGAGGTCTGAAGGAAGTCAGTCCAACATTCATTTGGCAACTCTCTCGGGTCATTAAGGGAAAAATTGAGGTCCTTATATCTCTCTGCTACATCCTACTCAACATATGTCCTCAAAGTCATCTCTTGACCCATGATGGATGCTAATGCTCCAGACATTTCATCTGTATTTCAGGAAGAAAGAGAAAACATGGCAAGAGATGGCAATACCCCATCCTTTTAAAGAATGTTATGGAAATGCCATTCCACAATTATCCTACATCTCATTGGCCACAGCTGAGTAACAGGCCACTCCTAGGGCCAAAGGCAGTTGAGTAATGTACCTTTTCACCTAGATGGCTTTTCAGGATTCTACTGCCAAGGAAGAAAGGGGAGAATGGATATTGGAAAGCAACTAGCAGGTCCTGCTATAGTTGGATTTGGTGAATTGGAAGTATTTGAACTTTGAAAGTTCAAGGGGTCAGTTTCAGTAGAGTAGTAGGTATGAAAATCAGGCCGTAGGGGGTAAGATATGAGGAAATGGAAGAAGAGAAAATAGAATACATTTGTAAGAAGTTTGACAGTGAAGGGAAAGAGAGAAGTAATATCCAAATTCATAGGGATTGAAATGTCAAATGAGTTTTGTGTAATCCAAGGGAGTATTTGGAGAGAGATAGTGATGAAGAAAAGATGTACAGGAGGCAGAAGGAGATGGAACCAAGGACGAAAGAAGAGAAGGGATGAAGACAGAAAATATTAGAGTTAGGAGGGAAATTAAGAGAACACATGACAATTGAGCTCGATCCTTGGGGGAGACTAGTAAAATATATAAGGAACCCATACCTATGATGTATGCTCTGGTTCACTCCACAAAGAGTTAGAGACAGCTACTATAATAAATAGTGTAAATGAGAAAAACATGTGTACCACTTAAGACTCAGCCAGAGAAACAAAAGTAGTAGGTGATATATGAGTGTTAGAGATATAGTGCAAGAAATGATCTCACATGATTATGGAGGCTGGCTAGGCAAGTATGAAATCCCCAGAGCAGAAAGGGCAGGCTGGGAAGGAAATCCCTTTCCCAGAAAGGGTAGGCTGGAAGCCTTGGGCATGGGGATGGGAGTTGAGTGGGGAGGGAGGTGGTGGATGCTGCTGTCCACAGGTGGAATTTCTTCATCAGGGAATCCTCAGCTCTGCTCTTAAGGACTTTCAACTGATTGAATCGTGTCTACCCAGATTATTTAGGATAATCTCCCTGTCTTAAAGTCAACTGATCACAGACTTTAATCATAGCCACAAAATACCTTCACAAGAACACCTAGATTAGTGTTTGATTGAAACACTGAAGAATGCAGCCAGGCCAAACTGACTCATCCAAAGAACATCACAGTATGCGTAATGCAAATTCAAGGACAGGGAACATGTGAGTTAGAACATCAGACTGAAGGAAAGTAAATGCATGGATGTGTGGGCCTATGGTATACCACATTTGCCTCTGGGAGCTGTGAAAGCAAAACAAAAGGGAAATAAGATCATTCGTGTCCCCGGGGAAAGCAAAGTCTTCCTGGCACTTAGGGCCAGCATCTAGCCTCTATTGACACCTAAGGGAGTGGCTCGTCCATACAGTTGAGCAGACGTGGGCTTTCCAGCTCCCCATTACGTCTCCATTGAAAACTTCCCTAGCTGGACGGGGAGTAGGAACATCTTATTGATACCAGGATGAAGGCTCTGGCTCCTTCCTCGACCTTCTCCAACATCACCCTGGTGGGTGTTTTGGGGCACCTGGAGAGGGTAAAAGTTTAGGTCCCCACTCAGCCTTCGCTAGAATGGTCAGGGGCCGGGGCCACAGTTTTTTCTTTGGCTTTTGGCTACAGCAGAGATGTCACTTTCTAAATGTATCTGTCCTGACCCCTTCCCTGTCTTTGGACCAGAGAGAGCAGGATTTTGTTGGGGCCTTTTTTGTTCTGTGCCCATTGCTGTCCCAGGTTGCCTGCTTTTCTAGCATCCAATCAGGGTCCACAAGGCAAAAAGAAAACCCAGGGAATCCGCTACCGTGGATTCAACTTTTGAGGCTCCTATCTGGTCTGCCTTCTTCTTTCTACCTTTCAGTCTTTTTTTTTTTTTTTTTTAATGTTTATTTATTTTGAGAGAGAGAGCGAGTATGAGCAGGGGAGGGGCAGAGAGAGGGAGAGAGAGAATCCCAAGCAGGCTCCATGCTGTCAGTGCACAGCCTGATATGGGGTTCCATCTCAGGAACTGTGGGATCATGACCTGAACCCAAATCGAGTCGAACGCCTAACTGGCTGAGCCACGCGGGTGTGCCATTTCAGTCTTCTTATCTTTGTCTTACATATAATGTTTAGTTGTACTTAGCAGGAGAAATAGGGAAAAGCGTGTCTACTCCCATCTTGCTGGAAGCAGGAGTCACTCCCCTTTGTTGTATTCTTTCTGAATATTTATAGCAGCCTCATAGACATTAATGCACTGAAATCCTCCTTCAAAAATTGTCATTTAGAAGTCATGATCTCTGGGGCACCTGGCTGGCTCAGTCAGTGGAATATGTGACTCTTGAACTCAGTCAGGGTTGTGAGTTCAAACCCCATGTTTGCTGTAGAGATTACTTAAAAATAAAATCTTAAAAAAAAAAAAGTCATTATCCCAAATAAGCCCCGCTTAAAATAAAGTCAAATGTGTCTTAATCTTTTAATACCCATGAAATTTTAGATTCAGAACCTTAGATTAGAAATTAGATACCTGGAAAACCACCCAATACATCATATACAATAGGACAGTATAGGAAGGTACAAATGTCTCTGTTAAGGGCCTTAGAAAAAAAAATTTTAAACACTGAAATGTACTAGTAGCCACACATATTTGAAATAAAAACAAAAAAAGCCATTTTCAATCTTTCCAATTGTTGAAGATATTTAGTATCTATAGAGCATTGGTGATAAAGTAATTTGGTACATTTTAGAGGGCAACTGAGCTACATGTATCAAAAATCCATACAAAATTTATATAATTTGACCTAGAATTGCCGGTGAATGTCCCAAAATGTGTTCAACTTCATTAGTAAACAGAGAAATGCAAAATAAAACCACAGTGGGATTTTTGCTACCTACCAGGGTAGCAAAAACAAAAATCTGACCGCATCTAATGCCAGCAACTGTGTAGAACAATGGACATGCTAACAGGAATGTGAATTGGTACAACCACCTTGGAGGACACACGTTTTTCTAGTAAAGACAAAGATATGCAGAGCTTGTATCCTAGCAATCCCATGCCACACTTGTACCTAGAGAAGCCAGAGACAGATACGAAAAACGTTCTTAGCATTGTTCATAAAAGCCCCAAAATAGGAACAACCCCAAACACCCCTCAACAATGGCATAGAGAAATAAATCCTGGTATATTTATACCATAAGATGCTATACATTAAAGAGAATGAACAAACTACAGTTAACCACCATGAAAAGTGCGGGTGCCTCTCATAAAAAGCACTGAAAGAGACAATTATAAAATGCTACAGATACAATGTTTCTAGCTATTTAAAGTTGAAAGATAGTGAAACTAAACAAAATTGTTTGGCGATCTACCTGTAAAGCTTTCAACTATAAAGGAAATAAAAAATCATTGTCACCAATGTTGGGATAATGGTAGTTACCTCTGGGGGGTTGGTGGGGGCCGTGACTGGGGGGTACAAATGGGCTTTACTGTCTGTCAGTGCTTCTGTTCTAGGCTTGAGTAGTGGCTTCCTGGGTATTTTCTTTACTTAATTTTTTTAAAGTTTATTTATTTATTTTGAGAGAGAGGGAGCACGAGCAGGGGAGGGGCAGAGAGAGGGAAAAAGAGAATCCCAAGCAGCATCTGTGCTGTGAGCAGGAAGCCCAATGGAGGGCTCGAACTCATGAACTGTCAGATGGTGACCTGAGCTGAGATCAAGAGTCAAACGCTTAAATGACTGAGCCACCCAGGCGCCCTAGGCATCTTCTTTATAATTATTCTTTAAATTGTTTACAAATGTTTTACACACTCTCCGATAGGTGATACATCTCACAATGAAAAAACAGGAAGGAAGGGAGATTGTGGAGCAGTTACCTAGCAGACAGTTTTGTAATGAATGCTAACCAGAGTATCACTCTCAGTCGGCATGTGGTAACTCATGACTTTTCCTGCATCTTTTTAGTTGTGTGTAATATAAGGGATTCCACGGAGGTGTTTTATACTCAAGGAAAATAGATTTCAGCATGAAAGTAAATTTTCTTTCAAAATCCCTTCTGGTAGTCTAATGTAATGGCATAGTAAACTCTCTCTTGAAACCAATTTACTTTTGAACATAAATTTTGTGAATTATGCTCCAGACCTTGGGCAAAAATAAATACTTGGTTTTATAGCGTGATGTCTATCAGTGTTCTTCAAACTTCCAATGAACCAACTTCTTTAAACAAAACTCTAAGAATGTCACTAAAAAAAGAATGTTATTTAAAGGAAAAAAGGCAGCAGTTAGATAAGGAGGCGAGGATTGTAGCAATGAACCAAATCCTCATTCTGTCTGTCTATGCTCACTCATCAAGAGATAAAGTCTTAAATTGATAAATCAACAGGTAGATTTGCAGGCCTATTATTTAGGGAAGTAGTCATGAGAAGGACCAAAACCAGAAAAGGTTAAAAGTGATTGCCTCTGAAAAAGGAGTCTTGTGGGAGGGGAAGAAGCAGGATGTGAGATATTTCTTTCATTAGAAGTTGTCCTGTATAGTATATATTTTGCTTTCATTACAAGTTGCACTGTTCTTTTTCTCTTCTTTTCTTTTTCTAATGTTTATTTTTGAGAGAGAGAAAGACAGAGCACAAGCTGGGCAGGGGCAGAGAGAGGGAGACACAGAATCCGAAGCAGGCTCCAAGCTCTGAGCTGTCAGAGCCTGACGTGGGGCTTGAACTCATGAATCATGCGATCATAACCTCAGCTGAAGTCGGTGCTTAACCCACTGAGCCACCCAGGCGCCCCATAAGTTGCACTGTTCTATTATACATTTTGCCATGTACATTGTATTACTTTGATAAAGAAAAAGAAAGTATTCGTAAAAATGAGAATGATAAAAAAGCCAAAACCACAGCTGTTCGGAATTGCAGATTATATGCATATGAAGAGCCTGAAACATAGGAGCCATATAAATGTTTGCCCTAAATCGGTTGTTTCCTGTTTCAGTTACATTTTTACAAGTCTCGCATTTAGCCATTCTACTTTGATTTGTAAATATAATTTCATCCAGATTTGAGAAATTAATTGTTCATAAAGTATTTTGAAAATCTGTGTTCCAGTTACCTGCTTTTGTGTTTAAAAACTACCCTAGGGGCGCCTGGGTGGCTCAGTCGGTTAAGCGGCCGACTTCGGTTCAGGTCATGATCTCGCGGTCCATGAGTTTGAGCCCCACGTCGGGCTCTGTGCTGACAGCTCAGAGCCTGGAGCCTGCTTCCGATTCTGTGTCTCCCTCTCTCTGACCCTCCCCCATTCATACTCTGTCCTCTCTCTGTCTCAAAAATAAATAAACGTTAAAAAAAAAAATTAAAAAAAAAAAACTACCCTAAAACTTAGTGGCATATCACAGCAACCATTTATTATGAATCAGTTTTGTAAGTCAGAAATGTGGATAGGGCTCAGCTGTAAGTTTCTCCTGTTTTGTGTGGCACGGAGTCAGGTCACTTGGGGGTATTCAGCCAATAGATGGTCTGCAAGGCCCAAGACACCTTCCTTACGTGTCTGATGCCTGGGTGGGGATGGCCGGAATGCTGAGCTCAGCTGAAACTTTTGATCTAAGGGGTCACATGTAGCTTCTCCAGCCCTGCAGTCTCAGGGCACTTGACCTTATTACCTGCTCAGGTTTCCTAAAGAATTAAGAGAGGCCAGGATGGAAGCTGCAAGGGTTTTTATTTTGTTCTGTTTTGTTTAATATTGTGCCCTTAGAAGGCCAGAATGTCACTTTTGCTGTATTCCATGGGTCAGACAAATTACGAAGGCCAGCCCAGATTCAGGGGAAGTGGAGTTACACTCCACATAGCAAAGGGAATAGGAAAGGAATTACAGCCATCTTTCATATTCCCTCCAATATGGCCCTTGATACAACAATAAAGAAAATGTGTGGGCCAAATGTTACATATTTTTTCTGCCTGAGGAAAGAAAACACATTTGAAATAATATAGCTGGAAAATTCAAACCATTAACACAATATGCATTTAAGAAAGGAAATGTCTCGTCCCAACACGGAAAAGTCTTGTAACGTGTATTTCTGTTTCAAAATCTGGTGAGTTTACACCTGAATAATTCAACTAGAGTTTTTAATGGTTTGTGCCATTTTCAAAATGTTTTTGTTCTAATTCAGGGTCAAATAATGAAGTTTTTTTTACACTCAGATGTAAAAAATGTAAAGATGATATTAAAATGTACCTATTGGGGTGCCTGGGTGGCTCAGTCTATTAAGGGTCTGACTTGCTTTCGGCTCAGGTCATGACCACACATTCTTGAGTTTAAGAGCTGCTTGGGATTCTCTGTTTCTCACTCACTGCCCCTTCCCTGCTCACACACACGCTCTCTCTCTCTCTCTCTCTCTCTCTCTCTATCTCTCTCTCAAAATAAATAAATAAATTTTAGGGCCGCCTGGGTGGCTCAGTTGGCTGTGTTCAACTTCGGCTCAGGTCATGATCTCACAGTTCGTGAGTTCAAGCTCCACTTCGGGCTTTGTGCTGACAGCTCAGAGCCCGGAGCCTGCTTCAGATTCTGTGTCTCCCTCCGCCCCCACCCTGCTCACTCACGCTCTCTCTCTCTCTCTCTCTCTCTCTCTCTGTCTCTCTCAAAAATAAATAAATATTTAAAAAATTTTTAAAATAAAGAAAATAAATAAACCATAAATAAATAAATAAATAAATAAATAAAATGTACCTATTAAATTGAATATGGATATTGAATACTATAGCAGTGGATTTATCTTAGTGCCTATCATAGTACCTAGATAAGCACTCATAACATATTTGGTGATTGGCAGTAGAAAGGTTGTAGAGGGGATATATAACTTTACCAATTATTTTCAAAAGAGATTATATCTAAACCACCCACTCTAAGGAAGATCTTTCCTAAAGCAGACTTAAGATATAAATCAAATGACAAAAGAAATTTAAGAGACATGTAACTATACAGTAATTTTTAAAGTAATTTTAGCATATACGTGACATTAAATATTTTCATAGTAGTTCAGGGAGCAGCTTGTGTTAACTCCTGGCCCTACTAATTATCCTTGTGATCTTGAACAAGTGTCTTAGCTTCTCTGGCCCTCAGATTGCTCATTTAAAAAATGAGAATGACAATAGCACAATCTTTGTAAGTTTGGCCTGAACAGTAAGTAAAATAATGAAAAGAACAAAGACTGGCTCATTGTGAGTTACAATAAATATTTGCTTTCATTACTATTATCTAACATTTAGAAGAAAGAGCCAAGGATACGATTTTAAAATAGAGTAAATAAAAGTCATACTTTTCTACTTCCATTTCAAAGTTAATTTGTTAGAAATGAGAACGTATGAAAGAAACAAAGCATCCATTTGCAGCCTAGCTGTGATCTGGGAAGCTCCTTCCTCCCTGGAGATGTAGTCTAACTTGGATAAACACCTAATTCCATGGTCTGTGGAACTCTAAATCCCTTCCCAATATTTGGGGGTGGGAAACCTTGCCGCCATGTTCCCTCTGCCTCTAGCTCTTTGGTCATGCTGCATCAGCCCAAACGCAGCCCTTTTTACAGTTTTCATAGAAATCCACTTGTGCCAAATGAGCTGAGTTCTAGTAGAATGGAAAGAAGTGTTCCACCAACAACCATCATCTCAGCTTCCTACTCGCGCTCTCCTCCTCATCCTCCTCTCTCCCAAAGGTGCCTCTGCAAACTCAAGTTCTTCCCCCTCTTTACGTACAGCATATTAGGTTGCCCAAACCAGGGTACCCAAAGTCATCAAAGGCATTTAGTTAGTAGAAGAAAGGACCTTCCTTATGACAGGGTTTATAAGCTCCAAATCACAGGAATAATGATCTAGTACCTGACTCTCAGTCTAGTTTCTTTTCTTTTCTCTCAGGTTTTCTGCATTGAGGCTTCCAACATCTATAGAAAAATTACTGAAGTATAGATATGCAACATCTTGATGAGTTTGTAACAGTTGATAAATTGAATTAAATATTTTCATATATATGCATACGAGTAGTGGTTCCACATACAGTTAAAACTGCAATGACATATCACCTCACACCTGTCAGAATGGCTAAAATTAACAGCAGGAGAAACAACAGGTGCTGGTGAGGGCGTAGAGAAAGGAGAACTCTCTTGCACTGCTGGTGGGAATGCAAACTGGTGCACCCACTCTGGAAAACAGTATGGAGGTTCCTCAAAAATTTCAAAATAGAACCCTACAATCCAGCAATAGCACCACAAGGTATTTACCCAAATATACATGCATCTCAATATTTATAGCAGCATTGTCTACAATAGTCAAATCATGAAAAGAGCCCGAACGTCCGTTGACTAATGAATGGATAAAGAAGATGGGGTATATATGTGGTAGGGTCCCCTCCTTAAGGAAAGAAAAACCAAAACAAAACCCCAAGGCAACTTTGCTATTTGCGTGCTTGGCAACATCCCTCACGACCTTGTAACATGAGACTACTTAATCAGACTACATGTTTGTGTGTTACCATATCTGGGAGACAAAGAAGTAAAAAATATATTAAAAAAAACTACGCTTTGTGGCGTTCGGGGCTCAGTTCTTTGGGTACGAAACCACCTGAGCGGTGCCAGCAGGAATAAAGTTGCTTCCTGGAAAGAAAAGCCTCAATGTCACGGCTCTCTGTGCTAGAATCCTGCTACATATATACAATGGTATTTATTCAGCCATCAAAAAGAATGAAATCTTGCAACTTGCAATGATGTGGATGGAGCTAGAGAGTATTATGTGAAGCAAAATAAGTCAGTCTGAGAAAGACAAATACCATATGATTTCACTCATATGTGGGATTTAAGAACCACAACGAATAAACAAAGAGGGCGGGGTGGAGACAAATCAAAAAAACAAACTCTTAACTGTAGAGAACAGAGGGTTACCAGAGGGGAGGTGGGTAGGGGGATGGATTAAATAGGTGATGGGTATTGTCAGGTGGTGCACTTGTGATGAGCACCGGGCATCGTATGTAAGTGTTGAATCACTAAATTGTACACCCGAAACTAATATTACACTGTATGTTAACTAACTGGAATTTGAACAAAAACTTTAAAAATTAAAAAAGTGAGTACGTAAAGTCCACCTACCATGAACTATGCAGTGGTCTCTCTGACTGTAGTTAATAGAGTCCCTGGATGGTGCTCTTTGTTGAGGATCAATAACCCGTACCCTATAGGCCACTCAAGCCATGACCCAACTCTTTACTTCTCCCTGACCTGAAATTCTATGATGAGTCATTAGCCACACTAAACACACAACTCAGGGGTTTTTGCCTCTAAAAGTGTCAGTTTGCTTGTGGTGACCTAATATTGGAAGTTAGGGAGAAAAAATGTCAAATAAGTGTCAGACTGTATCTTAATGATTTTCTGAGACTGATACTTTTCTTTCTTGTTAGAAAATAGGGTGTTTAGAATAGGTGGGGTTTAGGAAAAGGCAAACCTTGGCTCAAAATGTTCTGAGAGTCAGTGACAGGGTAGTGCTTCATGACCCATCAGAAGAGTGTCTCATTAAATTTCTCTACTTAAGTAAGACAAGATGGATCGTCTTTCGTCTGTTTGGACCTTAGGGAGAAAATAGAATGAGGGAGGGAGAAGCCCCTTACCTCTTGGTTAGTAGAGCCCAGGGGGAAACTGGCTCTTCTCTGAAGGATGGGAACTCCAATAAGGATGGGAGCTTGCATAGAGTAGGAAGAGGGGGGCACTTCTGGAATCTGAGCCCCACACGGATTCTGGGCCTGGCTTTGCATCCTGTTAGACGATGCCCTAGATCTATCCCTCCTGCTTGTCTCTCTGAGATGGGAAAAGTGAGGATGCTGAGAGTTGAATCCTCACCTCGGAAGGATAGTAACAGCAAGTCCAAGTGAAGTCAAACATAAGCCATGATGAAGAATAGCTGAACACATGAGACTTCTTTCAGGCGTCAAGAGAAGGAATATGGCAGACAAGGCAGTTAATGTCATTCCTAGTGTTTTAGTTTTCCACAAATGCAAAAAAGGGCTTTGTTTTCTTGTGGGAATACACCATGTTGAGTGCATCATTTGGTTGAATCATGACAGTTGGGTTCAGGACGTTGGCAATAAGCTGACTGTAAATGAGTGGCATTAGGTGAGGTGCCACCCATCAAGTGTTATTTAGATTAAAATATCATATCTGAGGGACAAATGAGGACTCCCTCCCCATGTATATGCAAGAAGATGGGTTTAGTAGGCTTTCACCTTAGAAGGCAACATCCTAGATATGAGGGTAGTACATAAGCATACATGTTTGTAGAAATGAAGGAAGGTAGCAAAAGCAGTAGGGGTTGGGGCATGGAGTGAGTAGACAGTATGTTTGGACTGTAGGAAATGGTCATGAATGGTGAGATGGGCCTCTCAGCAGAATGGTAGTCTTGCTGGAGTCCAGGAATATGTGGTACCTGGCCTACCAGGATGTATGCTCCTCTCAGGACTAGAGGGCAATGGTTAACTCCATGGGCTTTGGTGTTAGACTGCCTGAGTTCAATCCCACCACAATCACCTATGAACTGGGCAAGTTGCTTAATTTATCTTACCTTATTTTTCCCATTTATAAAATGGGAATATGATGAGAATTTAATGAAACAATCTAGGTTAAGTCCTTAGCAGCCAGCCTGGAACAAAGTAAAGCCTCCAACAAATGTTTGTTCTTATTATTATTCACCTCAGAAACATCAGTTGGGTATCTATCTATTATGTGCCAAGCCTTGTGCACTTGTAAGCAATTAAAAGTATGGCAGGCATTATTTCTGTCCTCCCAGAGTTTACAGACCTTATTATGAAGGACAATAAATAATCTGGCAATCAAAATACCATGTGATGAGGGCTATGATGGGGACGTGCAGGGTGTTATGGGATCACACAGGTGGCTTTAAAGACGCTGAGGCCTGACGTGGAGAAAGAGTTTGGAGTTTGCTGGAAAAGGGCTGCCTGGGTGGGTGGGTGGGTTGGGGTTTGTGTGTGAACACCTGGAGTTGAGGAAGTCATGGTGTACTCAAGCAAACAAATCTGTGGGCCTAGAATGCAGAGCACAGGGTAGGCTGTAAAGGATGAGGCTAAGGTAGGTCCAGGGAGGCTACATCATGGAGAGTGGAGCAGAGAGGAATTTTAATTCACACCATAAGTGTACATTGATTTTATTTCAGTAGTTCAAACTTAATCTGTTTTGAGTCTCCATCCCATTTGGTTGTTAGGAAATTTACCCAAGTCATTAGTGGGGCTTCTTTCCTCTCTCTCCCGGTCTTATGAGAGTCTTGGGGCTTACATGGCCACAACATTCTGGGCTTAATCTGTATGGTGGCCTCTACTGATGTGCCCCTTGTCCAAATCCACATTCTCCCTTGAAGGCAGATGTCATCAATGCCAATGCCAGGTTTGGGCCTGCAGAAATATCCCCCCAGATATGAAAGAGATATTTCTGTGTCTATATAGCCCCATCCTTGTTCCCTTTACCCCACTCCAGCATTCTCCATCATTGCTTAGTCTCAAGTGTTGCTAGCAAATGAACCTTGGTCTCTACCTGCTTGAAAACCTTTGAGAATCTGATCCCTTATCTCTGGAAATCTGTCTCACCTCTCTCGTTTGGTTACTTCTGTGTCTTAAATCCTCAGATTTCCTGCCTTTCCTCTCTCTCTTTGGGATAGGATAACATCCATGAGCCCAACTGTCACAGATAAACCTGGGTCTGGAGTTGTCTTCTTCCTGGTAACCTCTCCTTTTAGTTCCCCAATGCAGAGCCACATGAGCTCAAAGATCTGACTTCCTTTTTGGAATGGAGAAAGAAAAAGTATCTAGAGCAGCAAAAACAAAACTCAAGCTAGTGTCGTATTTTATCTGCTCACACATGTAATTCTAACACCTCTTTCCTAAAAAAATGTTCGGAAATTGTCAAAGGGTTGTATGATTTATGTTGTAGGGATTTCACTCTGGTTGTGTAGTGGAGAAGAAAGATAAGTAAGAGTAGAGGCAGGGAAATTGGTTAGCAGTAACCAAACTGGTAATCTAGGTGAGAGCCGACATCAGTCCTATGGAGTAACGATAGTGGAGATGAGAAAAATGTAAATACGTGATAGTATTTATATTTAAATAAAGTGCTTTCTCAGGCAATATTTAGATTTGCCAACATGTTTTTCATTTTTTTCCCCATTATTTTTTCTTTCATCATGCCATTTCCTTCTGGGTTCATCTTTTCTTTTTTTTTTTTTTAATTTAATCTTTGAGTAGCTTCTGAATCTCTGTGTATCTATATTTGTCACTTGTTTCACCATGATTCTGAATCATGTTTAGCTGGGTATAGAATTTTAGATTCATAATTTTCCCCTCAGTTCTTTCATTACTGTATTTTTCCCCCTCTGCCATCTACTGCTAAGAAATCCACTACCAATCTGTCATTCTTTTACCTGCTTTGCCTTGGGATTTTTTTTTCCCCACCTTCATTATTTTTGCATTTTCTGTGATGTATCTGGGCATAGAACTTTCTACACAGAACTTTTTTATTCTGCTTGGTACTCATTTGTGCTTTTGGTTTTAGAAAATTATTAGCTATTATATTTTCAAAGATTGTTTATCATGTTATCTTTCCTCCTGGAATGCCAGTTGAATTTCCCTTTGTTTCTACATCTCTTTCACATTTTCCATTTCTAATCTCTCTGAGATACATTTTGAGAGATTTACTTAATTCTTTCTTCCAATTTACTAAATATCTTTTCAGTCATAAATAGGCTACCAGCAAGCTCATCTAATGAATTTTTTTAACAGTATATATAATCAACTATATTTTTCACTTCATGATTTCTAATTAATTCTTATCCTTTATTGTCCTATTCATAATTTCATAATTACAAGTTTTCATAATTATAAAATTTTCTTTTTTTAACATTTTATTTATTTTTGAGAGAGAGACAGAGACAGAATGTGAGTGGGGGAGGAGCAGCGAGAGAGGAAGATGCAGAATCCAAAGCAGTCTTCAGCTCTGAGCTGTCAGCACTGAGCCCGACGTGGGGCACGAACTCATGAACTGCGAGATCATGACCTGAGTCCAAGTCAGGCGCTCAACCTCCTGAGCCACCCAGGCACCCCTATATGTTTTTCATAATTACAAGTTTTTCTCATAACTTCCAGTTTTTGTTTTATGCTTGCTAGTTTCTTCTTAATGCCCTGAGACTTGCTCTATTGTATTTATTTCCCCAGGTGTGCATTTTCCCATTTCTTCGATTTGTTGACTTTATTTCATGCCATTTAGACCCTCATTGGTCTTGAGATTATAGTTTGCATGCATATTTTCTATTGTGAGTTTCTCCTCATGTATATTCTAAGACTGTCTTATAGTTACTTTCCCTTTAACATGGAAAGATCCACAGCTTCAAATTAGGTCTTATCTTAATAGCTTAGCTTGGAGTTCTAACATAAGTGGCACTGATGTCAAGTATTCGGTTCTGATCTTATTTTGTGACTCATCATTTGTCTATAGCAGTTTGTTCATTCTATTCTCTTCCTTTCTCTCTCTCTTCCTCCTTTCCTTTTCTTATTATTTTTTTTTAGTTTTTATTTTTATTTTATTTTTCTAATTTACATCCAAATTATTAGCATATAGTGCAACAATGATTTCAGGAGTAGATTCCTTAATGCCCCTTACCCGTTTAGCCCATCTCCCCTCCCACAACCCCTCCAGTAACCCTCTGTTTGTTCTCCATATTTAAGAGTCTCTTATGTTTTGTCCCTCTCCTTGTTTTTATATTATTTTTGCTTCCCTCCCCTTACGTTCATCTGTTCTGTGTCTTAAAGTACTCATATGAGTGAAGTCATATGATATTTGTCTTTCTCTGACTGACTAATTTCACTTAGCATAATGCCCTCTAGTTCCATCCACGTAGTTGCAAATGGCAAGATTTCATTCTTTTTGATTGCCGAGTAATACTCCGTTGTATATATATACCACATCTTCTTTATCCATTCATCCACCTATGGACATTTGGGCTCTTTCCATACTTTGGCTATTATTGATAGTGCTGCTATAAACATTGGGATACATATGTCCCTTCAAAATAGCACACCTGTATCCCTTGGATAAATACCTAGCAGTGCAATTGCTGGGTCATAGGGTAGTTCTATTTTTAATTTTTTGAAGAACCTCCATACTGTTTTCCAGAGTGGCTGCACCAGCTTGCATTCCCATCAACAATGCAAAAGAGATCCTCTTTCTCCACATCCTCGCCAACATCTGTTGTTGCCTGAGTTGTCAATGTTAGCCATTCTGACAGGTGTGAGGTGGTATCTCATTGTGGTTTTGATTTGTATTTCTCTGATGATGAGTGATGTGATGCATTTTTTCATGTGTCGGTTGGCTATCTGGATGCCTTCTTTGGAGAAGTGTCTATTCATGTCTTCTGCCCATTTCTTCACTGGATTATTTGTTTTTTGGGTGTTTGCTAAGTTCTTTATAGATTTTGGATACTAACCCTTTATCTGATACATCATTTGCAAATATCTTCTCCCATTCTGTCGGTCTGCCTTTTAGTTTTGCTGATTTTTTCCTTCGCTGTGCAGAAGCTTTTTATTTTGATGAGGTCCCAATAGTTCATTTTTGCTTTTGTTTCCCTTGCCTCTGGAGATGTGTTGAGTAAGAAGTTGCTGCAGCCAAAATCAAAGAGGTTTTTGCCTGCTTTCTCCTCGAGGAATTTTTTTTAAAGAATTTTTTTTTAACGTTTATTTATTTTTGAGACAGAGAGAGACAGAACATGAACGGGGGAGGGTCAGAGAGAGAGGGAGACACAGAATCTGAAATAGGCTCCACGCTCTGAGCAGTCAGCACAGAGCCCGACGCGGGGCTCAAACTCACGGAGTGCGAGATCGCGACCTGAGCCAAAGTCGGATGCTTAACCGACTGAGCCACCCAGGCGCCCCTCTCCTCAAGGATTTTGATGGCTTCCTGTCTTATATTGAGGTCTTTCATCCATTTTGAGTTTATTTTTGTGTCTGGTGTAAGAAAGTGGTCCAGGTTCATTCTTCTGCATGTTGCTGTCCAGTTTTCCCAGCACCACTTGCTGAAGAGACTGTCTTTATTCCATTCTTTCCTGTTTTGTCAAAGGTTAGTTGGCCATACATTTGTGGGTCCATTTCTGGGTTCTATATTCTGTTCCATTGATCTGAGTGTCTGTTTTTGTGCCAGTATCATACTGTCTTGAGGATTACAGCTTTGTAGTATACCTTGAAGTCCAGGATTGTGATACCTCCTGCTTTGGTTTTCTTTTTCAAGATTGCTTTGGCTATTCGGGGTCTTTTCTGGTTCCATACAAATTTTAGGATTGTTCTAGCTCTGTGAAGAATGCTGGTGTTATTTTGATAGGGATTTCATTGAATATGTAGATTGCTTTGGGTGGTATCGACATTTTAGCAATATTTGTTCTTCCTATCCAGGAGCATGGAATGTTTTTCCATTTTTTTGTGTGTCTTCTTCAATTTCTTTCATAAGCTTTCTATAGTTTTCAGTGTATAGATTTTTCACCTCTTTGGTTAGATTTATTCCTAGGTCTTTTATGGTTTTTGGTGCAATTGTATATGGGATCGATTCCTTGATTTCTCTTTCTGTTGCTTCATTGTTGGTGTATAGGAATGCAACCGATTTCTGTGCATTGATTTTATATCATGCAACTTTGCTGAATTCATGAATCAATTCTAACAGTTTTTTGGTGGAATCTTTTGGATTTTCCATATAGAGTATCATGTCATCTGCTAAGAGTGTACGTTTCACCTCCTCCTGGCCAATTTGGATGCCTTTTATTTCTTTGTGTTGTCTGATTGCAGAGGCTAAGACTTCAAATACTATGTTGAATAAGAGTGGTGAGAGTGGACATCCCTGTCTTGTCCTGACCTTAGGGGGAAAGCTCTCAGTTTTCCCCATTGAGGATGATATTAGCGTTGGGTCTTTCATATATGGCTTTTACGATCTTGAGGTATGATCCTTCTATCCCTACTTTCTTGAGGATTTTTATCAAGAAAGGATGTTGTATTTTGTCAAATGCATTCTCTGCACCTATTGAGAAGATCATATGGTTCTTGTCTTTTCTTTTATTGATGTGATGAATCACACTGATTGTTTTGCGGATATTGAACCAGCCCTGCATCCCAGGTATAAATGCCACTTGGTCGTGGTTAATCATTTTTTTAATGTATTGTTGGATCCGGTTGGCTAATATCTTGTTGAGGAGTTTTGCATCCATGTTCATCAAGGAAATTGGTCAATAGTTCTCCTTTTTAGTGGGGTCTCTGGTTTTGGAATCAAGGTAATGCTGGTTTCCTAGAAAGAGTTTGGAAGTTTTCCTTCCATTTCTATTTTTTGGAACAGCTTCAAGAGATTAGGTGTTAACTCTTCCTTAAATGATTGGTAGAATTCCCTTGGAAAGCCATCTGGCCCTGGACTCTTGTTTTTTGGGAGATTTTTGATTACTAGTTCAATTTCTTTACTGGTTATGGGTCTGTTCAAATTTTCTTTTTCTTCCTGTTTCAGTTTTGGTAGTGTATATGTTTCTAGGAATTTGTCCATTTATTCCAGATTGCCCATTTTAGTGGCATATAATTGCTCATAATATTCTCTTATTAGTGTTTTTATTTCTGCTGTGTTGGTTGTGATCTCTCCTCTTTCATTCTTGATTTTATTTATTTGGGTCCTTTCCTTTTTCTTTTTGATCAAACTGGCTAGTGATTTATCAATTTTGTTAATTCTTTCAAAGAACGAGCTTCTGGTTTCATTGATCTGTTCTACTGTTTTTTTGGTTTTGATAGCATTAATTTCTGCTCTAATCTTTTTTATTTCCTGTCTTCTGCTGGTTTTGGGTTTTATTTGCTTGTCTTTTTTCAGCTCTTTAAGGCATAAGGTTAGGTTGTGTATCTGAGATCTTTCTTCCTTCTTTAGGAAGGCCTGGACTGCTATATACTTTCCTCTTATGACCACCTTTGCTATGGTTTTGGGTTGTGATGTTATCATTTTCATTGGCTTCCATGAACTTTTTAATTTCCCCTTTAACTTCTTGGTTGGCATTCATTCATTAGTAGGATGTTCTTTAGTCTCCAAGTATTTATTACCTTTCCAAGCTTTTTCTTGTGGTTGATTTCGAGTTTCATAGCATTGTGGTCTGAAAATATGCACGGTGTGATCTCGATCTTTTTGTACTTGCTGAGGGCTGATTTGTGTCCCAATGGCCTATTCTGGAGAACGTTCCATGTACACTGAAGAATATATTCTGCTGCTTTTGGATGAAATGTTCTGAATATATCTGTTAGGTCCATCTGGTTCAGTGTGTTATTCAAACCCATTTTTTCCTTGTTGATTTTTTGATTAGATGATCTGTCCATTGCTGTAAGTGGGGTGTTTAAGTCCCCTACTATTATGGTATTAATATCAATGAGTTTCTTTATGTTTGTGATTAATTGATTTATATATTTGGGTGCTACCACATTTGGCACATAAATGTTTACAATTGTTAGGTCTTCTTGGTGGATAGACCCCTTAATTGTGATATAATGCCCTTCTGCATCTCTTGATACAGTCTTTATTTTAAACTCTAGATTGTCTGATATAAGTATGGCTATTCTGGCTTTCTTTTGTTGACCATTAGCATGATAGATGGTTCTGCATCCCCTTATTTTCAATCTGATGGTGTCTTTAGTTCTAAACTGAGTCTCTTGTAAAAAGCATATAGATGGATCTTGTTTTCTTATCCATTCTGTTACCTTATGTCTTTTGATTGGAGCATTGAGTCCATTGACATTTAGAGTGAGTACTGAAAGATATGACTTTATTGCCATTATGATACTTGCAGAGTTGGAGTTTCTGATGGTGTCCTCTGGTCCTTTCTAATCTTTATTGCTTTTGGTCTTTATTTATTTATTTTTTCATCTTTTCTCCCCTCAGAGAGTCCCCCTTAAAATTTCTTGCAGGGCTGGTTTAGTGGTCACAAACTCCTTTAATTTTTGTTTATCTGGGAAACTTTTTATCTCTCCTTCTACTTTGAATGACAGCCTTGCTGGATAAAGAATTCTTGGCTGCATATTTTTCTGGTTCAGCACATTGAATATATCCTGCCACTCCTTTCTGTCCTGCCAAGTTTCTGTGGATAGGTCGGCTGCAAACCTGATCTGTCTTCCCTTGTAGGGTAAGAATATTTTTTTTCCCTTGCTGCTTTCATGATTCTCTCCTTGCCTGAGTATTTTGTGAATTTGACTATGATATGCCTTGTTGATGGTTGGTTTTTGTTGAATCTAATGGGAGTCCTCTGTGCTTCCTGGATTTTGATGTCTGTATCTTTCCCCAGGTTAGGAAAGTTTTCCGCTATGATTTGCTCACATAACCCTTCTATTTCTCTCTCTTCCTCTTCTGGGACCCCTATGATTTCGAAGTTGTTGCTTTTTAATGAGTCACTGATTTCTCTAATTCTTAAATCATGCTCTTTTGCCTTAATCTCCCTCTTTTTTTCTGCTTCATTATTCTCCATAAGTTTGTCCTCTATATCGCTGCTTCTCTGTTCTGCCTCATCCATCCTTGCTGCCGTGGCATTTATTCAAGATTGCAGCTCAGTTATAGCATTTTTTATTTTATCCTGTCTAGCTTTTAGTTCTCTTATCTCCGCAGAAAGGGATTCTAATCTATTTTTGACTCCAGCTAATATTCTCATTATTGTGATTCTAAATTCTGGTTCAGACATCTTGCTTCTATCTGTATTGGTTAAGTCCCTGGCTTCCGTTTCTTCCTGCTCTTTCTTTTGGGGTGAATTCCTTTGTTTCATCATTTTGAAGGGAAAAAAGGAATTAATGAGGTAAAAAAATTGAAATTAAAAAACTAAAATTAAAAAATTAAAAACAAACAAACACACACACACACACACACAAATCGAATAAATGATGCTAGATCCTAGGTGTGTTTTGGTCTGGGTGTTGAAAGGGGCTTGATAGATTAGAGAAAACAAGGGGAAAGGAAATAAAAAGGAAATCGTTTAAAAATTTGAAAAAATGAATACACTGGAGTAGACTAAAATGAAATGATGGAAGTAAAATAGAATTTGAAAAAATTTACACAAAAGTAAAAAATATAGCAGAAAAAATTAAAGAAAAATATTTTGAATAAAAATTAAAAATAAAAATGAATTTTTTCTCTTTCTGTATTCAAGGAAAAGAAAAGAAACGAAAAAGAGAAAAAAGAAAAAAAAAGAAAATTGGATAGATGGACCCACAAACAGACTGAAATACAACTGAAATTACTTCGTTTTCTCTTAGAAGTCAAACTATGAAGCAGTTTATAGTCCATAAACTAAGCAGGTGGAGAGACTTGCGTTCTGAAGAGCGAGGTTGGTCCAGTTGGGCAAGGTTTAGTGTAACGGCTCTGTTCTCCAGTAGATGGCGCTACTTAGCTTATTGGGGGGGGGGTTGTGGCGCTTGTAGGTGCGTATGCGCATGCGTGGGAGCGGTGGAAACAGCGTCAACCAGTTACCCAGCCTCTAGTATCGAACTCTGTGCTGAACCCTCATCAGCAGTCGCGCACCTGTCTTTTGTTTTCGGCTTTCCTCCACTTCCCGCTTTTACAAAGTCCGTAACCAAGCCCCAGGCAGCACCTCCCTGCAGAGTTTTGTCTCAGACTCAGATGCGGCTGTTTTTCCCGACCCCTTACTTCTGAGGGACTGCGGCTTTGACCCGTTCCACCCCTCTGCAGGAGGTTCTCACCGAGCAATGGACGGATGCCTGCCGCACCCAGGAACGTTTGCGGGACCGTGCTGCTGCCGACGACCAGAGACTTGCCGCCAGGTGCCATCCCGCCCCAGAAAAAGTTCACGAGATAGTGTAGCAGCAGCGTTTCAGGGATTATGGAAAATCACAACACACATCTGGCACCAGGCTTCATCCCCAACGACCTTGTTCCAGCACCAGCGAATGTGGTTGTTCTCCAGGGTCCACTGGGGCCTTGCCTTTGGGGGACCCACACAGCCTCCACCAGGTGTCCCCTGCTGGGAAGCAGGGAAACCACTTCTCCCCGTGTGGCCTGAAGAACCCCGGACCCCACTCTGCTCCTGGGGATTCACCTTTCTCACCAGAGCACCGCCAGGTATTGAGCTGCAGAGTTTCAGACTCTGCGCTCCCCTTGTTTATAATGTTAATGGAAATTAAACTCTCTCCTTTCTCCCTTTTTAGTTCAGTCCCTGCGGCTGTTTCCACTTTTCCATTTTCTCTCCAGCTGCAAAGCACCCAAAAGAGGGGGGGGGGTGCTTTTCCCGTATTCTCCCCTTGTCTCTGTCTTCTCTCCCCATGCAAAAGTGGTTTCCTGCCCTCCGTGGCTTCTCTCTCCCCCAGTTCACTTCTCCGTGCAGTGTACCTGCTGAGTTCTGTGGTTCAGGTTGTGCAGGTTGTTGCGTTAATCCTCAGATCAGTTTTCTAGGTGTGCAGGATGGTTTAGTGTGGGTCTGGCTGTATTTCATGGACACGAGACACAAAAAATTTCCATGCTGTTCCGCATCTTGGCTCCTCCTTTTCTTCTTACTTTTTATTATGGAAAATTTCAAACATACACAGAACTATGGAGAATAGTATACCGAATCTCTAGTACCCATCACCCAGCTTCAACACGTACCAATACGTGGCTAATCTTGTTTCATCAATAACCCTCCCTTATTTTTTGCCTCACTGGGTTATTTTAAAGAAAATTCCAGACATTATATCATGTCATCCATAAATGTTTCAGTATGTGTTTCTCAGAGATATGGTTTCTTTTTTTTTTTTTAAAGCCTAACTATATTACCATTGTAAAACCTAAAGTTTAACAATAATTTCTTAATATCAACTGTCCTATTAGTGTTAAATTTCTCTGCTTGTCTCATAAATGTGTTTTTTTTTTGTTTGTTTTTGTTTTAATACTGGCTTTGTTTGAATGAGGTTCATAGAAGATCCAGATATTGCCTTTGGCTGATACGTTTCTTAAGTCTCCTTTAATCTGTAACATCTCTCCCTTTGGAATGTGGGGAATTCTACAGGACAAGAGAAGAAACTGGATTATTTATCTTGTACAATTCCCCACATTCTGGCTTATCTTATTGCATCCATGTGATATCACTTCACATTATGTGCCAGTCATCTAGGGGCTCCTGGGTGGCTCAGTTGGTTAAGTGTCCGACTTCGGCTCAGGTCATGATCTTACGGTTCATGAGTTCAAGCCCCACATCGGGCTCTGTGCTGACAGCTCGGAGCCTGCTTCAGATTCTGGGTCTCCCTTTCTCTCTCTGCTCCTCCCCCACTCATGCTCTGTCTCTTAAAAATATATAAACATTAAAAAAATTTTATATAGCAGTCATCTATTGCTTCAATAAATAGTGCTATGTAAGAAAACACTATAAAACCTCAGCAATAGACAACAAAAAGGGTTTATGTTTGTCCATGGGGAAGTCAGTGTGGTAACTGCCGATCTTGGCTGAGTTTCCTCACAGGTCTGAGGATCCATTGGATGTTAGCTGGTCTAGGATGGCCTTGGCTGGGAGGACTAGTCTGACATGTCTCTTCTTTGTGTCTCCCATCTTCCATCAGGCTAGCACAGTCATGTCCTTCTCATGGTAACAGCAGAAGAGCAGAGAGATCATGTGGGGTTAAAGACAAAGGGGCCGGGAAGGAAGGCCTAATAAGAGGAAGCTCTTAGGAGGTGGCTGAGTTCTAGGGGAACTGGGTAAGTAGACAAGGCAGTAAGATGGAGTCTCGGATAGAGAATAATGCAGAATTTGGCGGAAATTGGACCACAAGATAAAGGAATAGCCACCACCTACAAAGCAAGGGCCCACATTCTGGATTTTCTTTAAATATGTATTCAATTCTTAGCGTATGCTGGATGTTTCAGCATGTACGTTAGGTAAATTATAGAGTAGTCGCTGAAACTGTGGATTTTGAGCTTAACTGCCTGGGTTGAGACTGTCCTCCACCAGAGAAATGTATTAATGTATGTACAATTCTTAGAACACTGCCTGTTGCGGGGAAATACAAATCAAAACCACAATGAGATACCACCTCACACCTGTAAGAATGGCTAAAATTAACAACTCAGGCAGCAACAGATGTTGGCGAGGATGCGGAGAGAGAGGATCTCTTTTGCACTGCTGGTGGGAACGCAAACTGATGTAGCCGCTCTGGAAAACAGTATGGAGCTTCCTCAAAAAATTAAAAATAGAACTACCCTACGACCCAGCCATTGCACTAATAGGTATTTATCCAAAGGATACAAAAATGCTGATTCGAAGGGGCCCATGCACCCCAATGTTTACAGCAGCACTATCAACAATAGCCAAATTACGGAAAGAGTCCAAATGTCCATCCACAAATGAATGGATGAGGAAGATGTGTCATATGTCTACAATGGAATATTACTTAGCGATCAAAAAGAATGAAATCTTCCCATTTGCAACAACGTGGATGGAACTAGAGTGTATGATGCTACATTAAAAAAAAATCACTCGGGGAGCCTGGGTGGCTCAGTCGGTTAAGCGTCCGACTTCAGCTCAGGTCACGATCTCGTGGTCCGTGAGTTCGAGCCCCACGTCGGGCTCTGTGCTGACAGCTCAGATCCTGGAGCCTGTTTCCGATTCTGTGTCTCCCTGTCTCTCTGCCCCTCCCCCGTTCATGCTCTGTCTCTCTCTGTCTCAAAAATAAATAAACGTTAAAAAAAAATTTTAAAAAAATCACTCAGAGAAAGACAAATATCACGTGATTTCACTCATATGTGGCTTTAATTTTAGCCATTCTGACAGGTGTGAAGTGGTATCTCATTGTGGCTTTAAGAAACAAAACAGATGAACATATGGGAAAGGAAGCAAACATGAGATAAAAACAGAGAGGGAGACAAACCATAAGAGACTCTTAAATACAGAGAACAAACTGAGGGTGCGGGTGGGGTGTTGAGTGGGGTGATGGGCTAAATGGGGGATGCACATTAAGGAGGACACTTATTGGGATGAGCACTGGGTGTCATATGTAAGTGATGAATCACTAAATTCTATTCCTGAAGTCATCATTACACTATACGTTAACTAACTTGGATTTAAATTAAAAAATAAATGAATGAATAAAAACTCTGGCTGTGGCATAATAAGCACTCAAAAATGTCAGCTCTTAACACATGATCTCATTTTTTTTTTTTTTTAATTTTTTAACGTTTATTTATTTTTAGACAGAGAGAGACAGAGCATGAACAGGGGAGGGGCAGAGAGAGAGGGAGACACAGAATCCGAAACAGGCTCCAGGCTCCGAGCTGTCAGCACAGAGCCCGACGCGGGGCTCGAACTCACAGACCGTGAGATCATGACCTGAGCCGAAGTCGGACGCTTAACCGACCAAGCCACCCAGGCGCCCCACACATGATCTCATTTTACACTCCCAGCAACTTGTGAGCTAGAAACCATTTTTATTCCCATTTTACAGATGAATTAAAGGAGTTATGGAGAGGTTAGGTAACTTGCCCAAGCCACACAACCAGCAAATGGTAGACCGAGAGTTCATACCCCCACATTTCATCCCAAGGCCCCCCCATGATGGACAACTATCTTGTTTGGACTCCTTGATTTGACACTGAATCCTTGAGTTAGTTTTTGAAATGCCTTGGTCCTGGGCTAGGGTTGGCCCCAGAGCTTGGGTGTGTGGATGTGTGAGGGGTGGCGGTGGGGTGAGAGGGGCCGGGCTCATCCTGAGAGGAGACTCCACCCATGGGGAAGCTGCAGGGACAGGAACCCAAACAGTAAGAACGGCATGGGTTCCCAGTGGAGGAGGAACCTGAGCAAACAGGAGGAGCAGGGGTGTATGTTTAAGGCCACGGATGCAAAGGAGTGGGTCATGAAATCCCTGAACAGGGAGTGGGAAGGTAATGGAATACATTTGAGAGACATCTTTTTACGTAGGGTGAGAAAAGAGGCGGGTTAAAGAAAGACCAGATGTGGCCAGTTTTCTACCACGCATTCCTTAAACCAGTTGATCATCAGCAACATGTGTTAGAACTTTAAAAAAATGTGGATTCCTGGGCCCACCCCTGGAGATTCTAGTTAGCAGTTCTAGGTAGAGTCTGGATATCTGCACGTTTTCAAAGCTTCGCAGATGATCCTGTTGATTAGCGTGATCTGGGGCTCACAGATCTAAAGTTATAAAGTCATAACTCTTCCGTTTACTGATAGAGAGGCAGACACCAGGAAGGTTAAGTGTCTCACCTGAGCCACACAGCTGGCTGATGGCAGAGCTGGAACCTGGCCCTCTAGTCCAATGTTCTCCCACGACATTTTACATTCCTGCCACTATGCTTAAAGAGTAAAATGCTTTCAGGGGAAATACTCCCAAACATAGGTGCATTTGTTTTGGTATGAGATTGTCAAATAGTTTTTGTCATCATAAGCTGTAACTATAGTTATGCAAAATAAATTCTATTTAACAATCTCTCTTTACAATTCCTGGGTGTGTGGTTCCATGCCCAGGTGGAATGGGAGAGGCTCAGAAATTGGAACCACTGTTTTGTTTTGTTTTTCATTTTTATATCTCCAACTTCTCCCGTCGTACATTTAATAAATGTCAGTCAAAGAATTGCAATGATTTTTAAAAGCCGACATATTATGGCATGTTCAGTGGTGCAAGTCAATATTGTGGTAGGAAAATACTTACTTTTGTGCAACTCTCAATATTCTCTTTCTCTTTTCAAGTCTGTCAGACCTCTGTTGCTTTGAAATTACAGCTTGGTCAGCAAGTAAGAGAAACCCAAGAAGGAATAACACAACGACTTCCTTTTTTTTTAAACATTTATTTATTTTTGAGAGACAGAGACAGAGCACAAGCAGGGGAGGGGCAGAGGGAGAGGGAGACACAGAATCTGAAGCAGGCTCCAGGCTCTGAGCTGTCTGTATAGCTGTATTAGCAAGTCCTGATACAGGACTTGAACTCAAACTGTGAGATCGTGACCTGAACCGAAGTTGGATGCTTAATTGATGGAGCCACCCACGTGCCCACGACTTCCTTTTTAAAGGTAGTTTTGACAAATGTGATTGAGTAAACCATGAGCAGATCAGTTAGGCATCCAGCTTGCCCACATCTCTGCCTGAGTTAGTAACACTGATTGTCACTTTTGGAGTAGTGGTATACCATGCTGAGCCTGCTTCCCATAGCACCTCTCCTTTATTTAAACAAACAAACAAACAAACAAACAAACAAACAAATGGAGACTGAGACCTTAGAAAGTTGGGGAAACTCCCTTGATCACACAATTACAACTGACAAGATGAAGAATTGGGGGCCTGTGTTATTTCCATACACAGGATCATGCTGCTGCTCAAGGGAGAAGTAGATTCCTGGGTTTCTGTCGTTTTTTTCTGACCAAAGACTGTCTGTAAGTCATCCAAGCACAGAGGCTGAAGGAACTTCAAGAGAAGAGTCAGGATCAGCTTGGAGGCTTTGTTATCACACAAACTATCTCCATGAATGTTCTTAGGAGCCTGTGGGGTGTCCAAAAGTGGCATTTGGTTGGGGGGGGGGGGCTCCTGGTCCTGGTAGAATCTTGGGATCAGCAACAAGACGGATGGTGCTCATTTCCCCCAGGAGGCCTAGATCCAGTAGGGGCTGGCTGCCCGGGGTTTGTGGGAGGGGAGTCTCTAGGACTGATTGCCCAGACCCACATCAGAGGAAAGATGGCTTATGGATGTCCATGTGGACGGGACTCTGTTGGAAGCTGGAGAGGCCTCTCATGATATGACTGGCTTAAAGTTGTGCTCACATAGCAAGTGCACTTTATTTATTTATTTATTTATTTATTTAGCTCCACACCCAGCATGAAGCCCAACGCAGGGCTTGAACTCAGAGCGTAAGATCAAGACCTTAGTTGAGATCAAGAAGTGGACACTTAACCAACTCCACCCCGGCGCCCACAACACGAGTTTTATTTAGGTTCCGCTTTTATTTGGAGTGGCTTTGAAAGGGGCTAGGTGGGGATTATTATGCACAGGGATGGGAGGTATCCCTGAAATCTCCCAAACTACCTGCTTGTGTCCCTATTGTACAAGAGAAACCATCAACTGAAGAGATTCACCATCACTGCCAAGTTGAAAAGGGGGTTGGGATGCTCTCTATTTCATAGGTAACTAAGGTTCGTGTGGAGAGGGGAGCACCGAGTCCCACACAGGTGCCAGGGGGGCCCTCCGGGCCCAACCGGGGCAAAGGAAGCCTGGCACACTGGGCCACCTCAGATTGGTCCGTCTCAGGCCAATCTGCTTCAGAGTGGCCCCCAGAGCTGGACCTGAGCTGAACCTCCATGTGTCCAGGCAGACCCAGTGGCATACTTCTGTGAAAGTGGTCTTGGGCTGCCTTCTGGTCAGAAGGAAAATATGAGCCGCAGAGACTGTGGTCACTGAACCCTGAGCAGAGAGTCTTAGACATCTCAGGGAGACAAGTGGTCCCAGTGCAAAAACCTGTCAGACTTATCTGGAGCAACAGTGACAGGTGCCTGGAGAAGGAAATTACATCGGGTCGGCAGTTATTTAGATGCCCAAGGGCAAAAGGACTGTGCGTCACTGGAAGCACAAGGGGACTGTGGGACCACAGCGTCTAGAGAGAGTCTCCGTGATCTGCTCTTTCCCGGGGAGAAGTAAAGCAAAAGACAGAGCTCTGTTCCAGCGGAGAGCTGAAGGATGAGGAGATGCTGCTAGAAGGTGCTAGATCCACACCGAGAAGCACAAGAAGCGCGTGCTGTCCTCCAGCACGAGCAGCCTCCAATGCAGACCCTCACCGAGCCGGCCCTGAGGCCAGAGGCTTCTGCCAGGGACTTGAGACCAAGGGCATTCGACACCCAGGAGTTCATTCAGCCCAGGTCACCCCACTGTGCCTCCAGGCACTGGGGCCACAGCCACACTATTTTATAAATAAGGTGAAAGAGTTATTGCTTGAAAATATAGTTTGTGGATGGAGGAGGAAATAATATTTCTTACCACCCCACTGGAACTCAGTGCTTAGAGCTAACTGAAGTACAAACAAACAAACAAAAGAACTCTTGCCAAATACTGGCATGTGTTAATATTGAAGGTAAATTCTTCAGTTCCACGTTAATCAAATCCATGAACATAATCCAGTCTTACCAAGACACTTAAAGGGACACTTACGCAATTTAGATGGAAAGAATTTTTCCAGGCATTTCATCCATTTACCTTGCCAACCTTCTGAAGAAAACATTCTGAATCTTATAGCAGTAGAGCACACTCTAGTGGTGGTGAAGGAAAGTGGACGCTTCCGAATGGCTCCATTTCTCCGTGGCCAGGGAGCACCAAATAAATAAATATTCCTTGTCTGGGCAAAAGGTTAGCTAGCCTTGCCTCAAAACAGCAAAGGAAATTAATATAACATCATACAAGGACTCTGAGCCTTATAATTCTCCACTAAGAATAAGTCAAGTTCTGTTTTACTCAATGTTCAATGTCAAGGGCAAACAAACAAGAATCATTAAAAATCTTCAAACAATCTAAAATAACATCCTACCCGGCCGATAAGGTTTTAGGAAAGCTTTTGATTTTTCGTTTCTTCTTAAATCCACGCCACATCCAGACTTTCTCCTTGGAGATTCTGTTTAAAGAAGGGAGAGGAAGCAGATAATAGATATAATACCTAAAACAAACTCCCTTCAGCCATGACAGTGTTATTACAAACTTGAGTGAGTGCCATTATTGCATCTAAATAAAAACAATGGACCAGAACCAACTTTACATAGGGAAACATCATTCAATTTTTTGCAAGCCTTGGTTTAGACTTCCCTCTGGTTTATCAAGTGATGGTTAACATAAATAAGAATGCTTGTCTTTGCTTAAAGATGGCACTCCTATGAAAGCACACGTACACATTTAACCAAGTAAAAATGTTGCCATCTTTTGAGTATGTGTCTCCAAACTGAAGGAAATATATCCACTTGGTTTGAAATGTAAATTATACTCTTAAAATCTAACTAACACAAACTGGAAGGAAAAAAAAAAAAACACCCAACAACACACACGTAAAAAAATAAAAAAAACTTTTTTTTTTTTAAAGCTAGAAGCTTTGTGTTCTATTGTGTTTAGACTTAAAATATGGAACTATTTAGAAAGAATTAAAGAGATTATGTTTATTTGATTTCAAGTTATCTCAGCAAGAAACACATTTTTCATACCTCTTTGGAAGAACAGCAGGTCAAATGACACATTTGTGAGTGACTGTTTGAAATATTTCAGCCACGCCGCAGGGTCCACCTGACCTGAGCACCATAGATTGAGGGAACAAAGACTTGTGTTTTAAATGTTCCTTTAAGAGCCTTTCTGGGGAGCTGGGTGGGGGGGGGATGCGGGAAGCTGTCACAGGCCTTGCTTTTTATTTTTATCCTATGACACTAATCATTTTAATTATATTTCTGACCCATGACTTAGGATCATAATTAATTTTCCCAAATGCAAACATTATGTAGCGTAAATCTGCAACTTTTCAGGAATGATACAATTTGTTTCAAAGTCACCCACAATCCTTAAACTCCAGAGTTTCCCAATATCTGCAAATTCATTCCTCTCCTCGAGTGGATTTTGTTTTTGAATCTGTTCAGGAGTAAAGGCAGGTCTTTATTCTTCATGCCTAAAACAAAAAGCAGAACAGGTTTGTAAAAGAGGAGATCTACTAGGACCTAAGAAAGCGACTCACTTGAATGAAAATCATACATTCATGTAAGGTTACATGGGGCTATGGTTTTCTTATTAAATGGGACAAAGAATATTACAAGTGTCTGAAGATCATGCTTGAGAGGACTCCCCTGAACATTTCTGAGAGTAATTATTCCAAACATAGGGCATAACACAACCCCCGTTTAAGGTGTAACTCAATATAAGGGCTTGTGAGTCAAATGTTGAGCCCCTTCGAACTACAAACCTTTGTCTGTGGCCTTACTGAAGAAATTCTCTCTTCTCCGTTTAAAGGGATAGATTGCCAAGGCCTAAATAAAACGCCGGGACCTAAACCGAAACGGTCTGACCTCGCTGCCACACCTGATACTTCCAATACCGATTTCCTCCGAGCTCCCCTTTCTTCACCTCCTTTGCCCCAGGCTTTCATAAGCCAGAGAGAGAAAAATGAATTTCACTTCCCAAATGCTACAATTGCTGGTGCAGAACGTAACTAAATATCAACAGCTGTGCCAGGGCACCTGGCGGGAAACCTGACAAAAGACTTAGTTGTGAACGAGATCCTGGTTCTCTTTTCATCCTGGTTTCATGTCCTTTAAGAAGGGCAGGGAGAATTGCAACTATGCTCTTAAAACAAAAAGTGTGTGCCAATGGGGGAAATTCTGAGGAAAAAGAGAATAAAACAGATGTTCCTAAAGCAACAACTTATGGGGCATAAGTAGCCAAGATTGCTCATGACCACTGCCTCCGAACTGTAATATGTCAATATATCACTTCCCAGATTCTGAACCACTAAGTCCGGGGGAGGGGGGACTGAGATTCTGCATTTCTGGAATGCTCCCACAGGATGTTGGTGCAGATGGTCTCAGGATCACCTTAAGAATTATTTTTTTCATCTTTATTTATTTATTTTGAGAGAGGGTGAGGACACGCTCATGTGCATGCGCACTCTGGAAGGGCAGAGAGAATCCCAAGCAGGCTCTGTGCTGTCAGTGCAGAGCCTGATGCAGGGCTCGAACTTACAAACTGCTGGAACATGCCCTGAGCCAAAATCAAGAGTTGGATGCTTAACCAACTAAGCCACCCAGGTACCCCAAGAACCACTTTTTATTTACTTATTTATTTTTTTATATATTTTTTTAATGTTTATTTTTGAGAGAGAGAGGCAGAGCGTGAGTGAGGGAGGGGCAGAGAGAGAGAGGGAGACAGCAGTTTCTAACATTTGACTCACAAGCCCTTATACTGAGTGACACCTTAATCCAAAGCAGGTTCCAGGTTCTGAGTTGTCAGCACAGGGCCTAATGCAGGGCTCCAACCCATGACTGTCAGATCATGACCTGAATCGAAGTCGGATGCTTAATCCACTGAGCCACCCAGGCGCCCAGAGGACCACCTTTTAAATAAAAAGGGGTTAGAGCAATTCTCTGCCTTTCAAATAATCTCCCCCAACCTCATACTACGATCCCGAAGCGGTTTCATTTAATATTTACTACTCAACTCAACAAAAGATTTCCTAAAGACAGGCGTTGTGTTCTCTCTCTCCCTGGTATATCCCTTAGAACCTAGCATGGCACCATTATCAGAATAAGAGACATGAACTACTAACAAACAGTAAGAGAGGCAAACATTTTTCAGAGGTAACTGCAGGTTCCAAGGCAATTACGTGACATTGGCGGGGTCTCCCTTCATGTCTTTATAATCTCTCATGAAGACTGTTTGAGAAGATAATCTCTGGTCTCTTTCCACCTCTCTTTTCAGAGGTTGAAATGATGGTACTGTCCTTCCAGAACATATAGCAGGAAAGGATTGGGTTTGGGGGCCGGCAGATGGGATGGATCCTCTGTGACCTTGATTTAGCCATGAGGCTTAGTTTACTCCTCAAAAAGAGAGGAGCATGTCTACCTGCAAGTTAATTTTAAGGATTAGAAAGGATCCACATAAAACACCCAGCACAGTGCCTGAGAATAGTAGTTGCTCAATAAATATTGGGTGCAATCAACTCTCCTTCATCTGGGCTTGGCCTAACCCAGGGATTTTCAACCAAGACAGCTGCACATTAAAATCATCTGGGGGAACTTAAAAAAAAAAAATCCTGATCTGCCCCTCCAGGCCACAGCCCAACCCAGTGAATGATAATCTCTGAGCCAGTGAGTGGAGGCTATTTTTAAAGCCCCCAGGTGGGTCCGGCATTCAGCATGGGCTGGGAACCACTGGTCTAAGCGTAAGGAGCAGTCACTTCTTTTGGCCTAGTAACTGGCACCAGCTAATTAGCCTCCTCCAGGGGTGGTGGGGAAGGAAGGGGGAGGGAAACAGACTTCCCACCTCTCTCCTGTGCACACCCTTCAGGCTCCTGCCAGGACGACAATCTGCCAGCCCTCTGTGCTAATCAGTTTCTTCCTAGTTAGTGATCTGCCCTGGGGACAGTATCGCAGCACAGCGCCCTCCCTCTATCCCATCCCACCCCTCTGGATATTTGAGCCTGGACTACTTTGTTTATTTGTAATTTGTGGTTATCTACCTTCTCCTTAAGCCAGTATGATTATTTTATTACTGTCACTCACATTCTCTGGGGTTTCACCAACAGTAACATCAAATGGGGTCACATGAATAAAATAGCCACCAGAAAAACTCACCCCAATATTCAGCCCCTGGAGACCTCACCCACAAGCATGTCTTATGGGTCCTGGGGGTGGGGGGGCTCCCACGTGTTCTTGAACAAAACCAGTCAACTATCATCCTGGTTCTGTCACATCATAGCCATGAAATCAAACTACCTCAAAGGATAGTGAATAGTAAATAAATAATATGCATAAGTTACCTTAGCCTACTGTTTGGAGCAAGGTGTGTTTTCAATAAATATTAGGATTTTTGTAATTAGTAGGTGGACCCTTGTCAGGTACTATCGCCTTTCCTAGGCACCACTGCTTTTTTCTGATGCTACTATTTTTTCCCCATCATATTGCTCCCTCACGGTGGTCCTACCATTGTCTGAGACGGCACGGGGATTTGCAGCAAAGTTGGACAGAGTCCTACCCTTATGGGAGACACATTCTGTGCCCCAGGTTCCAGGCTGTATTGCTTGGGCCTCGAGGTCTCACTAAGATTTGCCTTTCTTCCTTTTCTTTTCCTGACTTCGACATAAGTTCTTGTACTCAGCAGCGTTCTGGCCTTTATTCCTGGAATGTTGCCCCTAGGTCAGCTCTCTGGCTTCGTATCTCTTTCCACAGTGGGCCAGCTGCACTGGGTCATTAGACATAGCTGAGTTTCTGCAGGAAACCCAGTTTGGGCCCAAGATGGGACACTGATGTGCTTACCTACCATGAGAGGAAGCAGGCCTTTCAGGGGATACTTGTTTGCACAGAGCCATCCACATCCTGTTTGCTCCTAAATGATGAACAGTTGCTGTGCACCTATCATTCGGTGGGTGGTGGACACCAGACCCAGTCCTGCTCTCATGATGTTAAGTTTGAGAAGATACAGGATCTGCAGGAAGGAGTAATTCACACACTCCTGGTTGCATTTAAATAAGGGCTAATTAAGAGAAACAGATTATAATGGCTATAGAAGATCATAGAGGAAACAGATACTAGGAGTCAGCTTGACGTAGGCTAGTCAAAATGACTCTATAGATGAGATGAATCTAAGAAAATGTTTGAAGAAAGAACAGTGGTGTACCAAGAGGGGGCTGATCAGGATGGTCGGCCCATGGTACAGGCAAAATGAAGGTGCATTGTCTGCAGAGAGTCTAAAAACAATAAAATCTAAAAGTGACTCCACTTTTTATTATCATGGTGCATGAGGAGTTCTAGACAGTAAACGACTGTTCTGGTAGTAGTCCTTTATTGCCTTAGAAATTCTTGCACAACATTGAGCCAGGTGCTGTATGTTTCTCAGAGAAATCAGTAGTCTTTTGTCTTAAGCATTTGACCTTCCATTTCTTCTGTCAAATAAATTAAGACTTGTATTTTAAATCTCCCACTTCATATCATCCCTATGAGTCTGGTACTTTGGGGGTCCTTTCTGGAAAGTGCAGTGTTTTGATAAAAGTTGTTTCAATATCCAATTTATTTTTCAAAATTAAAAAATTTACTAATTTATTTTTGAGAGAGAGAGTGTGTGCACACACGAGTGGCAGAGGACGGGGAGGGGGAGAGAGAGAGAGAAAGAGAAAGAGAAAGAGAAAGAGAAAAAGAGAGAGAGAGAATCTCAGACAGGCTCCATGCTCAGTGTGGATCCCAATGTGGGGCTCAATCTCACAACTGTGAGATCATGACCTGAGCTGAAACCAAGAGTTGGATTCTTCACCGAGTGAGGCACCCAGGCGCCCCTCATTATCCAATTTAGAATGAAAATGGAACATGAGAGAGGAGATTATGGACATAAATATTATTTGGGGAATGGGCAGTGGGTCTAAAGTCCTAGACTTCTGCCTTCAGCCTTTATGTTTATGACTTCCCTATGTAAACCTGTTGTTCCATATCCACAGTCAGTCAGCTCTTGGTTTGGTGGAGAGTTGGAATGTTGACCCCATGAAGGCAGGGATCTTTTCTTTGTACTGTTCACTCACACTCCCAAAGCAACAGGATTAGTGCTGAGCCAGAGGAAATGCTCAATAAATATTTGTTGTGTCAGAGAAAAAGAAATAGTTCAAGTATTCCTAATAGAGGTTAAAGGCTTTATTCAGTTGATGCAAATCTGGATCTGAAGACACATTAACTCTCAAAGATGATGCAGTTTGGGAAGGGAGGGGTACACAACCTTCTGGTCTGACCCAGGTTGCAATTTTCTTTATCTCTAACTGCTGCAATATTTGCCTTGCAGCAAACAGTTGGAGGTTGCTCTGGGTTTTCGTGACTCTTGCTAGAGATCACTGGATCAATCTCATCCCAGGAAATGTCAGAACAGTTCTTCCAAACACCATATTTGTAAGCTTTGAGGTTGTCTGTTAATCAAGGTTCATGGGAGGTGAGGTAAAAAAAAAAAAAAAAAAAAATGTGGGGGGGGATTGGGGAGAGAAAATAAAAGGGAAAAATAAAGAGAAAGGAGGCAAGGATTGAAGCAAAGAGAATGAGGTCTATTTTCATCTTTTTATAGTTGAATGAATGAGTGGGCAAATTACCTTTTCTCCCCACTCAGTCATACATCTGCCCTTGGAAAATTGCTAGAAATACTTAAGTCATGTTAATTTTTTTGGATACACACACATATCCAAAGAAGTTGCTGCAGAACATCCCCCCCTACGAGCTCTGATCTCACACAGGAGATTTGCTTACTGCGTTAGTTTCCAAAGCTTCTGTTTTAGCAGTCATGGTGAATTAAAGTCAGATTCACCAGAGGCATTTTAACATTTCTTGAGCGATGAGATCAGGACTTGGGATCCCCACTGAACACTTCAAACGTATAGCTGAGCGAGAGCAAATCAGCCAAGTTCTACCAAGTTTTAAATCCAGTCATCCTGTGCTTGTATGTAACTTTGATCTGTTCTGGGAACGCAGCCTGCTCTTCTAATCTGGGCGCATCATCTTGGAAATGTGTGTCCTGTTCTTAAGAGACGCTGAGAAAGCAGGTGTTGTAAATAGGTCAGGGGGGAGACTATCATTGCCCCTGGGGACAGTACCTCAAAGGCACTGCTGATGTTAGATCGCTATTGTCACGTTTAATAGGAAAGTTTCTTTCTTTCTTTCTTTCTTTCTCTTTCTTTCTTTCTTTCTTTCTTTCTTTCTTTCTTTCTTTTTTTTTTTTAAGTTTATTTATTTATTTTGAAAGGGAGAGAGAGAGACAGAGAGTGGGAGGGGCAGAGAGAGAGGGAGAGAGAGAGAGAATCCCAAGCAGGCTCTGCACTATCAGGGCAGAGTCTGATTGGGGAGCTTGATCGCACCAACCGTGAGATCCTGACCTGAGCCAAAGTCAAGAGTCAGAGGCTTAATTGACTGAGCCACCCAGGCGTCCCAGGAAACGTTCTTAATGTAGTTTCCAAAGCTAATTGATTTATAATTAGGGCTGAGCTTGAATTTGGAATGGGAGGTGGGGAGAGATCAGGCAAAATACTAAAACCACATCATCCTTTTTTTTTTCCAAAGAGCTTGTTGAACTGAATGAATCTTTACCACTTGTAAATCTGCCATTCAGTGGTGTTGGAGTCAGCGCGTACTGGCTCACAAGAGCCAATTGTGAGCATCTCTCTCCCATTTCATAATCCATGATGTTAGGTTGGTAGCTTTAAATTAGCCACAGTGGGGATATTTTTGGAAATTGCAAAAACTACAGATCAAGCTCTCCCAGTCCAAGAACTGTTTGTTTTTTTGTTTTCTGTTTTTGTTTTGTTTTACCAGCACACCACGGCCCCTATCCATCTTTCATGAGCCAGCTTAATACCCATTTCTTCATAAAGCTTCAAATGACTACTCCAACCTAACAATGATTTCCTGCTTGCCACAAGCAGAGAGCATTTATATGATCTGTTCTACTTATTTGACACTTTAAGCAATATGTTGTGGCTTAGATTGTCGATTTTGTGTTATTTTAAGATGCCACCATTTACCCTTTAATATTCTTCATGTAGATTGTAAATTCCATGAGAGCAGGAACGAAGTACTATGCATGCATGGTAGGTATGCCATGGGTTTTGCCAGAATGGAAACCAATGGCAGGAGCTCAAAATGAAATGGGTTAAAGACATGAGTGATAACTGGGTGTCGGAAAATCCTAGGCAATTGGATAGGAATGACATAACATTTTGAAATATGTAAAATTATATCTTCAGAAAATAATTTAAATTAACCATGTATGTAGCTGTATGTGATGCCACTTCCAATTTGTTGATAATTGAACTGCTTATGGTTTTTGGAGACGTTGGCATGCTTTTTGTGCTAATTACAGCACAGTTCAGTTGTGGGATCTGAACACTGATGCGCTGTTTGCTCGTGGCAGACATGTCCTTCAGCACTGCAGTTGGACACAGCCAAAGGCAGAGAAGCAAAATATGTCACAAGTTACCTTCTTTTTAATCTGCTGTCTCACTAATCAGTTCTTAAATGGCCATCAATCTTTCCTCTGTTACTAATCGAAGAAGTGATGTAAGTTATAATCTGCCTTCCCTACCCAACATCACATATAGTCATGATTTCTACTAAATATTTTTGGGGTCAAGATATATCTTAATACCAAGAAATAAAGCCCCATACCTAATGTTCTGGTAATGGATACATATGTTTTTAAATATTTGTTTTAATACTAATGTCAGATTATTTAGGGCCTAATCCATCCTGTTGACTGGACCTGATATAAGTGGAAGGATAAAGATTTCTATCCCTACATTAATACATTTTATGTGTTGCAAAGCCATTTTTTCTCCACTAAAACATAAGGTCATGAACTAATAGAATCCTCACTTTCTGAGGGTTTCATGTGGCTTAAAAAAATGGTTTTAGAAAAGATTAATCCACAGAATAGGCTTCTACAAGTACTGGGTAAATAAGACATTTGAGTTTTGTGAAATGTTGCTCTCAGACCAAGTCTGCTCTTGAAAACGTTTATGTTAAATGGCGTAGAAGTAAATGTTAAGAAGCACTCTGCTAAAAGCTATTCATATAAATGTGCTCTCAAAGATTAAAATTAAGTGATTTGTGGCAATCTCCCCCCCAAAAAAACAAAGAAAAAGACTAAAAGGGAAGAGTTTTGGGTCTCTTCATATCCTCTCTCCCTCTTTCCTTATGGTCATTAATAGTTGTGATGCTCTATGATTTATTGTGACACGGTTTCGTTGTTTGGTTCATTTTTCCCTCTATCATGTGAGTCTTCTCTAGGCATCTATTTTTGCATCAGTAAATGACGATTTTATGGATTAAAAAAAAAAGCGGGACAATATAATTGTATAATATAATTAGCACCCGGTTTCTAAAAAATAAGATGGTCTCCTCTCCTTTATGTTCAGTTATTGACAACCTTCTGCCTCATGCCAAAGAGAATTTTCTCTTTTTTTTCTTTTTGTCCTAGTTTCCAGGGTTCTACTGCATTCTACTGATTTTGTGCTTTTCCAGAATAGCCCCTTTACTCTTTTTTGCCCATTGGGGTAGAATGGGATGAAGACATGGGGAGACTGTCTGAGCCAGGTGACCTGACCCTGTTTCACCACCTGTCCTTCCTATTTGCTGCTCAGGCTCCTGGCTGCTGATTCAGGACTCACAGCCTTAGACTACAGACAGAGTCCATCTCCCAAGAAACCCTGGGAGCAGCAGTCTCTTTGTTTGGTATATTTGCTCTGACTTGTACCAGGATGAATATATTGCAAACTTAGCATCCCGAGTAAGAAAAGGCTACTGTGGAAACATTACCAGAGCTGTGACAAGTTTCAGGTGCCTAAGAAATTATATTTGCCCAGCAGGAAGTAGTAACCAGTGGGTTTTAGTTTTCAAAGAAAAGGAATCCCTTTAAAATTTCAAAGGAGCTTTCCCCAATGAAACAATGAGATATGCTTGATTTATCCAAGTAGCTTGGGATCATCACTGTCACTGAGTTGTTATTTAGAACAAGTTTTCCTGTTCTGCCCCTGTGGCATCTCTTAGCTATTCCTTCGTCTCTATTCCCATTTCTGGGGCATTTTCTTGCCTCTGCTGTTATTGGGCTATCTGTTTCCAGTCTTGCCACGTTCAAAGTCATCTTCCACATAGCTACCTGAGGGGTCTCCCTCATACAGAAATTGTGCTATGTCATTCCACTTTGTAAAACTCTTCAACATTTAAGTCCTAGCTCCTTAAATGGCAATCCATTCTACAATGGAAAGTAGAAAGCATCCCTGGCAACTAGCCTGTGATGTTCCCAACTGAACACAACCTGCACTCACAGAACAATGATGAGACAGCTTTGCTCCGCGACCATGTCTGAGACAAATGGAGACAAGGAGACTCTCCACACAATAATTAACTATCACCCTTTCCCTGCTGACATGAAAGTTGATGCTAGCCCCACTTCGATCCTTCCATCTCCTGGATAAAATGATTAAACACCCAATTATGGAATCACCCCTGCTCTTCATATGGCTCTCAATACAGAACAGGCCCCCACTTTCTCATACCCTCCTTGGAACCACCCAGAAAGAGCCTGAATCCTGTAATGAGCCCCTCCTGACTCTCTATTACTAGGTTGCCCCTCAGACCTCCTGCTGATGATTCTTTCTTGCTACCACAAGCTAAATGAATTCACCTTTTAGGCCTGGGAGAGGTTATTGATGGTTTGCGGCCATTGGCTTTAACATATTGCTCTCCTCCACGGTATGTCGTGTAGTCACAGCAAGACCACATGTGGTTTCCAATACCTGTCCTTTAGCACATGCTGTTCCTTTGGCTTTTGGGACCTTTTCTCTTTCGCCACATAGAGAACTACCTTACTTTTAGAATCCAAATCACATGTCAACTCATGTGTGAACACTTCCAAAAACCCACACATTTTCCTGGGCCAAGTTCCCATTGTGTTGTGTTAACTCTGAGCCAGATCCTATGTCCACGTTTGTGGACTCTGAGAGAAGACCAGATTCAAGTTCTGGTTTTGGCAATGGATAACCTTGAGAAGTTTACTTATGACTCGAGTCAGGGCCTAACAGGCAGATGTCATTCCCTTGACAAGCTCTATTTAATCATTACTACCCATTGACACTTAAGAAATGACCCTGAAGCCAACCGTGCACAAAGTAACAGTCCTGAGGCATAGAACAATATCTCTTTTCCTTATATGGAGCTTAATAAGACAATGTCCAAGACTGCTAAATAAATCATGTTCATTTCCTTTACTTCTTTGCTTCTGTAGTTTGCAAACTAGGACTTCTCAATTTGATTTATTCTAGAGTATGGTTGTAAAAGATTTATGAAGAATGGTCTCTTAAGACATGGCAGCAGAGGGTCTGAGGATTGGATCCAGGTGTCAATCCTGGGCCACTTGGACAAGCCAGGGGATCTCTATATGGAAATTTATGATAATACCATCTTTCTCTCAGGGTTAATGGGATGGTATGCATAGACTTTCTGAAGCAGCTCTCAACCTGTGATGCACTTTAGCATCACCTAAAGAGCTTTTCAAACATATTTGTGCTGAGGTCCCACCTCCTCTAGATTCTGGAGGGGTCCTGGGCATTGGTAATTTTTTAAAGTTCTGTAGGTCTAACTCACAGTCCAGGCTGAGCATCGCTGATTTAGATCTTGGCAGAAAAGTTCCTCTAAAAACAAAAAACAGAAAACATCTCCCAGCACTGGGGGATGGATAATAGAACAAGCATGGAAATGCAAAACTGCTAAGTGATGCTTGATCAATGATCAAATTGTATGAAGACCCCAAGCACACCTTCACGAGGCCAAGACTCCTCCAAACTAAAAGGAAGTAAATGATGGCTAGATTCACAATGAAATTCAGGCTGCAGAAATTTAAAACATTAACAAATTTGGAAATGTATACTATTGCACAGATCAGGGAATATTGAAATGAAATGGGGCCAGAAGCTAATTATATGGAAATATTTCTATTAGCACATTTCTCCAGAAGGCAAAGCAGAGATTGCAACCAATATATCTATACAAGTGACAAGAATATTAAGTTTTCTTTCATTCCCATAGTATACTACCTTTCTCAGTGTGTATTCTGTCCTAGTTCTTGTGAAGGTGAGAATAATATCAAACTCATTAATTGTCTACATTTTAGATACGATAAGACTTTAGTGGATGGTGTTAATTAAACTACAAAACAACTCCTCTTGCTGTGGTGTGCATTCCAAGTTAAAGCAATTAATTCACTCACTTAAACTGATCAAGATTTAATTACCATCACTCTGTGCAATTACTCCATAATTAAAGTAATTTGGTTCATTCCACTTGCTGACAGTGTCATTGAACAGCCATTCACAGAACCAAAAGAAGTGATAATTAACTTAAAGAATAGCTCAGGGCAGTTTTACACAGACAAGTTCACTGTTAGTTATTCCTAAAATACTTAGAATGAAGTAAGGTGTGGGGTGAAAATCCTGGCAGAATTTTAAAACAAAAATAATGATACAAACAAATGACACTCCAGAGGGTTTTTTTCTTCCCAAAATAAGGTTTCTAGCAATTTAAATATTTGTTGTGGCTATTGTTATAACCTACCCATGAATTAGTGTCATGGGAACAACAAACAGAACTAGAAAAAAATTAAGCACTTAAATATTGGTTAGGGCTAATCACTGTGGGGGATTAGTGCCTGCTTGGGGGCTGGTAGGTGTGGTACAAAATATACTGGTAAAAAAAAAAGAACACTCAGGAGTCTCCAGAGAAGAACCAAAAAGGTGTTTCAGGATTACAAACCTCAAGTTTGAAAGAAGTTTTGGGAAACACACACACAGACAAACCATGGACAGGAAGAGTAGTCTCTATTTATCTGTGGAATCTTTTTTTTTTTTTTTTTTTTTTTAAATAGAGGAGTTAACTCACTTCTCCAACTATAAAAACATGGGAAGAGTAGCTTAAGAATTGGGCTAGAGCATTACTGGGAAGTGCTAGGATGGAGTACAGGGAATGGGGTTTGTCCAAGATCACAGGTCTAGAGCTGAGTGGGAGAGTTGGGACCAGACCTGAATTAAGGCACACCCAGAGACAGATTATATTGAACTGGACAGATCTGAATTAAATTGAATTTCTGGGAAAGGACCGGATGGAATCTAAAGTAGCCTCCTCAAGGGCCACGTGAATCAAAATACACGTGTAATGGCAGCTCTGCTAGGATCTAGCAACATTTGAGAATCATTTCTGAAAGCCCTGCTTCTGAGGTAAATAGTCACAGAGACTGTAGTAGCCTTTCCATTACACTCTGAGGAAAACATGAGCTTTGGAGGGTGGTCCTTTAGACTCTACTGGGTAGGGGGCAGCTTCTCCTGGATCTTGTGCTCAGAGCTGGGGAGAGGGAAAGGGACACTCATCCTTCTGTCCTTTTCTCAACATTATGTTGATACAACTTTGAAATTTCCACCTTGAACAATACATCCCACGGAGCTTGTGAAAGGTGCCAAGAGTGAGGCGTCCTTTCAGGCGCTGTCGCCTTGGGTTGTCCGCACTGGGGGGTGTGGCCCCGGAACTGAGCCCTCTAGGGAGGCCCCGCCCATGTCTTTGCCATTATACCCACAAGGAAATTAGTTGAACTAAACAGCTCCCTTCAAATACTGAAAACTAGGAAGCAAGGAGACAACCAAGATCACAGATCTAGGTGGTGGCCAGACCTGGAGCTGGAATTCTTATCTCAAGTCCGCCTAGACTACGCTCTGTCTCTGGACAATGACTAATGCAAACTGTACATAAGGGACTGCCTATTAATGAAACCCTTGTGTATTTCTCCATTCACAACAGGTCTGTGTATATTTAGAAAATTTACCCTGAGAGCCTTGCCTCCTAAAAAAATTCCTTCAGAAATCCTTTTCTGTCCTGATATTATGTCCTGATATCTGGCCTGATACCTAAAATATCAGGTGTGTGGTGTTAAAATATCCTTCAAAGGATAAGACATATACCCTCTGAAGATTTTTACTCACAAATTAGTAAGTCATCTATATATTTTTTTATTAAAAAATTTTTTAAATCTTTATTTATTTTTGAGAGAGAGACAGGGTGTGGGTGGCAGAGGAACAGAGAGAGGGAGACACAGAATCCGAGGCAGGCTCCAGGCTCTGAGCTGTCAGCACAGAGCCTGATGCGGGCTCGAACCCAGGAACCTCAAGATGATGATCCGAGCAGAAGTCGGATGCTTAACCAATTGAGCCACCCAGGCACCCCTTTTTTTACCATTTAAATGTGGCTACCAGTGAATTTAAAACTATGTATGTGGTTTGCATCATATTTCTATGGGACAGCACCTCTCTCAAATGTTGGCAAAAGACTTTAATAAAGTGGAAAATGGTGGAAATTTTAAATGAGAAGATAAAGGAATCCAGGAAGGGAATGATATGGCCACCTGAGTACATCTATGTACATTTTAGGAAAAAGTCTGTAAACCTTATTAAAGGTATGAGTATACAGGGGTGCATGGAGGGCTCAGGTGGTTAAGTGTCTGGCTTCCACTTGGGTCATGATCTCTGCACTGATAGCCTGAGCCCACTTTGGATTCTCTCTCTCTCTCTCTCTCTCTCTCTCTCTCTCACGCACGCTCCCTTGCTTGCACTTTCTCTCTCTCTCAAAAATAAAGAAACTTAAAAAAAAAACCCAACTATTAAAAAAATGAAGTATAGGTATACAGAATATTTTTGTTAAATGCCCATTAAGATCTTGCAGATGGAATATACCTCATTAGTGCAACAAGTAGTTATTGAGTGCCACCTATCGTGTTTGACACTGGGGTTCAAAAGCTTTACTCTTCTGCTTATATCTCATCGTCCAGAACTGGGTCACTAATCACCACAAAGGATAATGGGATTACCAGAGATCTGGGGGGAAGAATCTACCTTTCTTGAAATCAAAGAATCGGTGCCTGTTACCTGAACAGAATCTGGGTTCTTAAAGCAGGGACTAAATGTGACAATTGCTGTGTGCCACGATGTCCAGGTTAAAAAATGAGCAGATTCACAGCACTGGACATTAGGTACTCCTTAAATTAATAATTAAAAATACCAACTAAAAAAATCATTCAGGCTCATTCACCCTTGTTCATCATCCTCCCCAAATCTTCAGCCACAGACATCATTTTGCTGACATGGGATTCTAACAACATGCATTTCATTTAGAGTTAAGTTAGAGGGAAAAATGGTTTCAAATTGGAAAAGATACCTAGAAACATATGGCTGTTTTTTCTTTTTATTATTTTTTAATACCAAGGAAATGGGTATACCTTAGCACAGATTTTTTTTTTTTAATTGGAAGGGGGAAGGGAAGATAGGGAAGCTCAAAGCTTTTCTAAAATATAGGATTTTCTTGGATGGAGTATACTTAAAATTATATTGGTAAGGATGTATAATAAGTCACCACAAAGTCTCATCTTCCTGTGTTGACTGACTCAATTATGTAGCTCCTTTCAGCCTGGACTATAGTACAGATTTATATCATTAAACACGTGTCCATACGTACACAAGCCCATCTTTTTAAGGCTTCTAAGAAGGCATTTTCAAATATAGAAAAGAGAGAGGATTCCACTGAATCGATTCAATAAACTTTCTTACACAAGAACGAAGCACGTTTAGTAATAGGTGGATGTGGACATAATTCATACTAACCTTGCACATTTAATACCATTAATTTGTCAAAACTAATAATATTAATTCATTCAAAAATGAGATTAAGCACAGGCACCCCTTGCAGCCATAATCCGTGACTGATGGCCCTGTGACACGGACAGCACAGCGCCTCCAGCAGAGTGAGCAGCGCACGTGTGGCAGAAGCCAATGGGAAGCCATCTAGTGTCTCCTGCCTTCCGTTGGAAGCATCTTAAAAAACAATTGCTTGTCTCTCTGCACTCCTTGAGTGTTATATTTTAGCAGCCAAACCAACGATTTATATTTAATGACAACAGGGCAGGGTCACACAATTATTTTTCTAAACAGCATTTAATGGAAATCAGCAGGTATGAAGAGTCCAACCAGGCTCTCAAAATGATGGTCGCTGCAGTTGACTTTCTTCCTGACTATGGGCATCACTAAGTGTAGCTGACCAAGAATAGTGCAACCATGCTACAGGGTGTCACTCTGAATTATGAAGGACACCTATTTGTCCCTTCTCTTAGTTCCCTCTCTTGCTCCTTTGCAATATATGTAACACTCCATACTTACTTGTCTCCGGTCTTTTCCCTACTTTTATTTATTCTGTAAACATTTCCAGCACACCTACTATGAATGAGCAGCTCTACAAGAGCCAGGCATTCGTAGGAAATGGTAGTCTTTCCCCTGGAGGTCTTTGCCTATTGAGAGCTACTGTGGTCCTTGGATAAGAGCATACAGACATGTTGGAGTCAGGCAGATCCAGCATCTAGTTCTGGCTGGAATTAAAATAACTAGCTGTGTGGGGGTGCCTGGGTGGCCCAGTCGGTTAAGCGTCCGACTTTGGCTCTGGTCATGATCTCACGCCTTGTGAGTTCGAGCCCTGCGTCGGGCTCTGTGCTGACAGCTCAGAGCCTGGGACCTCTGCAGATTCTGTGTCTTTCTCTCTCTCTCTCTGCCCCTTCCCGCTCACACTTTGTCTCTCTCTGTCTCTCAAAAGTAAATAAACATTAAAAAAAATTAAAAAAAAAAAAACTAGCTGTGTGATCTTGGACAAATTACTTAGCCTCTCTGAGCTTCATTTCCTCCTCCATAAAATGGAGATAACTACCTAAATGCTTACAACATTGTCATGAGAATAAACTGAAAAAAAAAAGAAAAGGTATGTAAGACAATTAGTACAATGGATGGCAAATGGTTATTATTTTAAAAAGATAGCTAATGTTGTTTTTATTATTGTATAACTTACCCAGCAAAGGACCTGTGTGAGGTAGATATTCAATAAATATTTAGTCCCTTCCTCCTTCATTTAAGATGCTAATTTCTCAGCACTGGCACATTCTCTCTTCTGTGCCTCCCTGCCTCCCTGGCAAGATTCCTCTTCCTTCACTCTTGTACCTTTTGTTTAAGGCACCAGTGTTTTGGGAAAAAAAACCCTGAAATTTCTCCAGTCTGAAAAATGTGGGTAAATAACTGATAAGGATGATGGAACTCTAACAAAAGTTTAGTCACCAGCCTGTGGGTAGGGGAGCCTGCTGCTTTTATTCAGTGCCAGGTATGGGCGACACCAAGATGTCTCTCCCCTCTGGTTCTCATCACCAGCAGGGTTAGTAGAAATAGCATACTCTTACGATAAAAAAAAAAAAATGCCCCCCAACAAACAAACAAAAAAAGGGTTCCATACTCCACAGCAGGCATTTACTAACGTGTTTTTCCAATCAGAGACAATTTTCTCGCTAGGATTAATTACTGTGATAAATGTAAGAGTTAAAAATAAGCATGTGATAGACCAGTGGCACTATTTACATGTCCTGGGTAAGTACATAATATCGATTTTCTCGCTTCATCCTTCTAAAACTCCAGGAGGTAGGTAACTTATTATCTGCATTTTACAGATGAGAACACTGAGGCCAGAGAGGCTACGCACCTGAACTAATTGATAGAGCCAGGATTTACGGCTCCTTCTGACTGAACGCAGCAATGACTGTTCCTTACCCTCTTCTCTAGGAGCCATCTTTGCCAAACTGAGCCTCCATAAACTATAATGAAGTGAAATGCAATTTTCATTTTATTATGTGTTTACAGATACGCTTTTCTTTACAGCCACTTTGACCGATAACGCAAATCACACAAATAAATCTGTTGGGAGCAGCTGGTGACTCACGGCTATCTTTCATGTCTAGCGTGGCTGACAATAAGCTGTGCTTGGCCCATGAGGGAGGACTTGGGGCTTCATTGTGTGCCACAAGGCAGTGTCCGACATTGCAACGTGTGGTTTTCCTTTCATAGGTTCAATCCAGTCTCTATTTCTTTTCTTTTCTTTTTTTTTTTTTCGAGGTAGGAATTAGGGACAAGTCAAGGCAAGTGGAGAGCCAGCTTCCATAAAGATACCATAGAATGAAGGTGCTGGATTTGTCTGGAAATAATTTGGAATGGGGATTAATGAGACAAGGAGGCCGAAGATTAAAATGAAAAGGTCTATTGGGCCTGATTGTTAACAGTCTTGATTGTCAGGTTTCAGGGATTTGGGGGTTGCTTGGTAGCAGTGAAGAGCAGTTGGAGATGTTTAAGACGAAAAAGTCATTAATGAACTCTGAGATTTGGACCGCCTGGGTCGCAGAGCAGAGGACGAAGGGAAGGTAGAGGGCCTGGAGACAGGGAGACCTATTGAAACAGGAGTCTGATGGCTCACCTTAGACACTCTGAAGACCTGGATGAAAGCTTGGGCAAAGGGCACGGAGAAGGGATATATATGTATATGTTCAAAAGATGCTTTGCAAGTAGTATGTTGGGGGAGGGGACAGCAGCCCATTGATTGCTGTATACAGGTGGCGGATCAGGAAGAAGGTTCAAGGATAGCTCAGGGTCTCTAGACTGGAGATCACAATCAGATTTCATCTCCAATGTTCAGAGGATTCAGAGGTGGAGAGCTGGCTCAGTGATCTTGCCACAGGCGCAGGAAAAGCCAGGGCAGCTGGGTATTTATCATCCTTTTCAGACTAAATGAGTGGTTTGCCATGGAGTAGGCCTTTATCTTTGAAGTGAAGTCATGTTATTGTCCAATAATGATGATTTTGTCGCTCACCTTCAGCATGAGCACTAAAGATCAGAACATGCAAGAAAATAGTACAGAACCCACGCGTAATTGGCTGTGAGGCTGAGCTAAAAGATTAGCATCGTGGAATACCAAAAACATTAACAGAATAAGAAAATACATTTACAGACAAGGGTACAAGTAAACTTTTTCAGGTAATGTAAATGTGAGAAAGCTAATAGAGGAGTCCAAATTCCTCCAGATGTTTTTGAAAAATTGACTCGAAAACTTTCTTTAAAAGTATAGACCCATGCTACTGTTTTGCTCACCTCCTCTTTACCTCATTGCGGGGGGAGAGAGAACCTTGCCCTAGGGTTCTGGAGAGAGCGGAATACGTGACACTGGACAGAACAGAGGATATTTACAGCCGTTTATTAGACCCACATACATACAGCTTGGGGGAGGGGGATACCACATACCATACAGAGCCACATAGGGATTGCACCGGGGAGCAGAGGGAAGCAGCAGGGGCTGTGGGAGGAGCTTCATAGTAGAAAGAAGGTGAGGTGACTTCCGGTTCCCAGAGGAGGATGTGATTGGCTTGTTGAGGACCAGGTGGAGCGCAGCTGGTCTGGCTGCCAGGGCAACTAGCTTTGGGAGCCTTTCCCACTGGGTGGCAAGAGCAGGGGAACTCCCACTCAGGACTTGGGGGCCCCCGTGAGGCTCAAAGACGTCAAGGCAGCACATGAAATGTTAGGAATTAGAACATAGCTATCTAGTATGCTAGCCACTGGCCACATGTAGCTATTGAACATCTGAAATGTGGCTGATCTGAGCTGAGATGTGTTGTAAGTGTAAAATACACACCAGATGTTAAGGACTGAATACAAAAAAAGAATGTAAAACTATCTCATTTTTTGTTATTGATTGTATGTTGGAATGACAGTAATGTGGGTGTATTTTAGGGTTAAGTAAAATATATTACTGAAATTCATTTTACCTGGGTCTTTTGACTTTCATTTCAATGGGACTACTACAAAGCTTAAAATTACATGTATGTTTCCCGTTAGTGGTTCAGATTATGCTCCTGTGGAAGAACACCAGCCTAGCGCTTCCTGTAGACAACTGAGAAACTTGATATATCTAGGAATAGTTGACTGACATCTCCGTGGTATGGAAAACTCCTACTTAACTGACCGTAAGATTTATTTTGGCCATTTATTCTGGTTATCACTCCTCAAACGGGTCCCCTAACAAGCAGGTGTTTTTGGTTTGGTTTGGGTTGATTTGGTTTGGTGTAGCCCTGATGAAATTTCAACCATCATTGACTAGCATTCTAAATGTGCTTATCTGAAGTTACTGAGCCCAACTGTAGCAAAGCAATGGAAGGGTCTGGGAGAGGGTAAGAAGGCCAGTGTCTTGATACTGGGATGTACATCACAGAGGATGCTCTAAACCGTCACACAGGATTTATTTTTAAGCCCCTCATATTGGTTGTGCTGGACCAATATATCAACAGGCTTCAAGGAAAACTAATTTATACAGGCTTAAAAACATGAGCAACAACTGATCATTTTGGCCACAAAATTGAAACCAGGAAGCCAACGCGTATCACGCTACATAAATCAGAATTAGGGTGATTTCACATATTCAGGAAATAAAAAAGAAGGCTAACTTTGGAGGCAAAAAGCCTGTGGTCTCCAAAGAATGTTTTTCTGGTTTTTAATTGAAACAAGCTATTAGATGCTAATTTTGCAGTTTGCTGGTCAGGAATAAAATGCAGCCAAGGGATTTGGTTTCACTATAAAGAAAGCAACAGTTTGCTCTCCAAGTGTTAAAAATAGCTAGTATGCATTAGCAACAAGCCAGAAAAATCTCCTAAACTAAGGCCAAAGGGACACAGTTTTTGGATATTGACTATTTATAAGCCCTCCTGCTAAGGTAAGGGTCCTCATAAAGCTGAGTTCAATCAGCCGGTTCTACCCCAATATGACCTCAGCACCTTGCCCAGAAGACAGTCCTCATCTCAGGGAAAGCCTGCCTCCGCTTTGCCAAAGTTTTGCCACAGAAAAAGAAATACTTCAATCTTACTAATAAATAATAATAATAATAATAATAATAATAATAATAGCCTTACTGTGAGTCGGGCATTGTGATAGGAATTATACATATACTAACTAGGCTTTACAACAAATCGTCACAGTTGGTGTTTTCCATGCCTATTTTGCAGATAAGGAAATGAAGCTCAGAGACATTAGTTTATCAGTCAGAGGTACCTTGGCTACAAATAGTAGAATATCTGAGAACTGGTGGTTTAAGCAAGTTGGAGTTCACTGGGTTCATGCAACAAGACGTCATGGGGAGGCAGTCTAGGGTCCCTGTACTGTCTCAAAATTCCCAGGGACCCAGGCTCTTTGTCTTTCCACTCTGCCACTCAGAGTGTGTTGGCTTGTGTGCTTGGATTCATCATTGCCACATGGCTGCTAGAACTCTGGCAGAGAAGGGACAAGGAGGGCAGAGGGGCAAAGGACCCTGCCAGCTGAGGCTGCCTTTCCTAATAAGTTTCGCCAGAATTCACATCCATATCCAACCATCTCATGTCTCATGGCCACCTCTATCTGCATGAATGTCCAAGAAACAGCATTTTTATCTGAACAAAGTTCCCAAAGTGGGATTCTTTTAGCAAGGATAAGGGGAGAACAATTAGGCAAGTAACTATATTGTCTATCACTTTGAGATTGGATCGTAGGGTGACCCGATTTCAAAACCCATGCATGTGTCTTAAATACTTCACATCCTCCTGAGGAACCTCTTATTTTTCATATTCCCTGTGACTGGCACATAGCAGGCATCCGAGGTTTGTTGATGTAAGGCACCCTGTTGAAATCCCAGCAAGGAAAGAAGTTTGGGTATCCCTCAAAATTCCCCATGGATGGTTGTGAATGCACACAATTCACTGTAGTTCAAGTGAACAATACTAACATAGTCTCTGCTTAGGGAAAAAAAAAAAAAAAAGAACAGTGAGGTACACTAAGACTTGCCACTTTTGCTAAGGAATGTTTTTTCTTTTAAAGGTTGGGAGAGCATCTACATGAAAAAATGTTCCCAACAGCTAGATTTAGAAAACAATTCCAAAACTACTCTTGTCTCTTCTATCTAAGCCTTTACTAATAGCCCCAAAGACCTGCCTCAACTCCATTGCATTTAAGTAATAAGCTTTTGGGACTAATCTTCATATTTTTGCTAAAATGTTTTCTCCTTAGGAGACATGGGTTGCTAAGTATATGAAATGAGGAATTGGAAATTAGTAATTGGAAAACACATGAATGATTTACATGAGCTTGTATATACACACACGTGTAGACATAAAACCTGTGGAAGAGAGGGTTTTCAGAGACAGCAGCTGATGAGATAGGACCCTGGACTGCAGAACTCCAGAAGGAACGGAAGAAGCCATCGTGATTATGAATTTCTTCTGGAATGGTGACGCATCCATCACAGGGAAACCCTTCTGGATTAGTCAGACTTGGAGGCAGTTGCACTTACAAATAATCTATCCCACTGCAGATCAAATGTGTGATGGTTTGCCCTGATTCGACATTGTGAACCATGGCCCCTTAGCTGTGAGCTACAGTGATTATTGGGCTCATTTCCTACTTGGTGGTCTGAACTGCTGTCTGTTCAGCATCTATGAGGGATTCAAACTTTGGCCATTCCTTCTTCTCTGTTCCTTTCTGTTGCTTTTCTTTGTGGTAAGTTTCCAGGGGCCCAACTCACATTTTCAGGCCAAGGCACAGTTCAGACTACAGAGCTTCATGTGCTCATGGGGCCGGGCAGGTTTTTAAATTGGCAATCTTCTCAGAGTTGCTAAGGATTAACAAACAAACCCACGAGATCCATTTTATCTGAAATCAGGGCACTTGGTTACAAATATAGTAATCAAATGGATGTAGGCTATAGCTTTTTCCTCAAATAAAATGAGCAGGAAAAAAAAATTGTTTTACTTTAGATGTTAACCCTTGCAGAAATGTTTGAATTTTATCATATAAATAGCATACTTTTGATTCAACTCTATGGGCTGCTTGGTTGTTAACTGGGAATATCACAGCCATTAGAAGAATATAATTATTGTACTAATTTATGCGTGCTGCTCAACTATATTCACTTTTGATATTTGCTTTTGATTTCACCCAAACTGTAATATTTTATACTGAAAAGTGCCCACATTATCTTCATATTGGGCATGGGGATGCCATTTTACTTATTTTATAATAAGCTAATACAATTTTATTCCATAGGTTTTTATTTTTGTTTGTTTGCCCTTGCCCCTTTCTTTTGATCGAGGCTTTCCTTCAAATTTTAATTTGAAAATGGCAATGCACAAGACTACAAAAGGGCTGTTAATCAGAGTTTTGCCTTATCTTCTGGCTTATCAGTTCCAAATTTTCAGTGCAACAAATAGCAGTTTGGGGTGTTTCTTTACGTTGGCATCTGGCTGATGCTTTCCGGAAACAGTCTTTCTGTAGTCAGAACCACACCATCTCAACACACCCTCATCCATAATCCTAGGGTGGGCTCAAATGCGACTAGGCTGTGTGAAATGTTTTCATTTCCTATTGACTGGTTGTGTACTTCCCTTGTGTTAATCCCTTGTTAATGGACACTTTCTTTTAGCCAGCTGAGATCGGAGTTGTGTTGTCTTTGTGATTCTAGCAGATTTTATTACTTGGATATCTTTGTTTTCATTATTTTGAGATTTTGGGATTTTGTCTGTTTCATTGATATTGATTCTCTCAGTTAGAGATGGCCCGGCCTCCCACTGCTTCTGTTTGTGTTTGATCTACAAGCAGTGGGAGGGAATCCTCAGGCTGCAAATGTTTTGGTTCTGTGCTTCAACTGGGAAAGGCCTGGTAAGAGCCATTAGCAGCTTTCTCAACTGAAAACAGATGACTGTGGCTTTAAACCTAGGTGGGGGGCTTCTATTTTGTCATTTAAACGACCTCAGGTTATTGCTCTGGGGCTCTCGTTTTAGGGGGCAATATGGAATTTTGAAGAACCCTGGCAATCACTTTCTGAGAAATCCAAAGAAAAATACAGTTTCTTTCTTTGGTTATTAACTCTGCCTCTATCTAGCTGTGTGACTTTGGGCAATTCATTTCACCTTCCTGAGTTTTACCTTGAAAATGAAGATACTAGCCCTGGTGATCTTCAAGTTCTCCCCTTGATTATTAGATGGAAAAGAAATAACATTTCTTGAGCTATTACTGTATGCTTGGGGTTTAAATATTTTATTCAGGGACACCTGGGTGGCTCAGTCACCTAAGCGTCTGACTTCGGCTCAGGTCATGATCTCACAGTTCGTGGGTTCTGGCCCCACGTCAGGATCTGTGTGCTACAGCTCAGAGCCTGGAGCCTGCTTCGGATTCTGTCTCCCTCTCTCCCTGCCCCTCCCCTGCTTGTCTTCTCTCTCTCTTTCCCAAAAATAAATAAATAAACATTTTTTAAAAAGTTCCCTGAACATAAAAAATATATATATTGTATTCAAATGACATAGTTATTTCACTTAGCAACCATCTTGTGGTTAAGCATTATTATTCCATTTTGTGGGCGAAATAACTGAGTTAAAATATGGGTACGTGTTCTGTCATCTATCTACGCTGAGACGTAGTTTGCTATATAACTGCTTAGTACGGGAGTATGTACCTTCTCTCCCCATTAGGATTATAAATTCTTGGAGGGGAGAGACCACAACTACCAAACACCTATTCCAGGGCTTGGTTTTAAGGTGACTGTTAAATTCAGTTAACTATAAGTTAACTGAATTACATTATAAGGTATTATAGGTATAAGGTATTATAGTTATAAGGTAGCTGTCTTATAACTATAAGGTATAAGACACCCCTTTGGCAGCGGCCCAAGCAAATGGGTCATGACTTTGAAAATGAGCTAGCTGTGTGGTTGCATACAGATCCCAGGCCGAGTTCCGATGGTGGTTACAAGACCTTCAATACCCCTCTACTGGGGAATGTAGCTATTTATTTCCAGAAAGATGTTTCTTTCCACTCAAGATCCCTTTTTATGTAAACTATGCCTTCATTTATGTATCTGTTAAGGAAGTTTAGGAATTAACTTAAAAAAGAAGTAAATTTTTTAAAACGCTTAAATATCAGCCATCAGTATGGATTTAAAAAAAACACTGACATGTTGGCAAAAATATTTTATAACTGCACAATTTAAAAAATGTAATCTAAATTGGCTAGAGGTTTTACAATAGATGCAATAAAAATGCTGTCTCAGAAGAAAGCACTGCTTCTGAGTTTCCCCCTTCATTACCAAATGGCAATCTGGGCTGGATGTCCCTGTCTTTGCAGAGGCAGGACCTAGACGAGAGGTTTTTTACAGGGAGGCAGAGGAACTGATGGGCAGGTACAAGACTGAGACAAGAGAACTGCTTAACTTGGATCCTATTCAAACTGATATTCCCTACAATTTTGTTCAATATGTAGAAAAGCCTTAAGCCTTAAGGTGGGAAGTTTGGGGGACAGCAGCTCCTGGTGTCAACACTTCAGGTCTGGCCCCAAATTTCTTTTTTTTAGAGTTTATTTATTTATTTTGAGGCTGGGGGGAGAGGGATAAAGAGAGGGCAAGAGAGAGAATCCCAAGCAGGCTCCACACTGCCAGCACAGAGCCGGAAGTGGGGCTCGAACTCACAAACAGTGAGATCATGACCTGAGCTGAAATCGAGAATCAGACCCTTAACCAACTGAGCCACCCAGGTGCCCTGGCCCCAAATTTCTTTTTTTTTTTTCTTTCTGGCCCCAAATTTCTAATTCCCAATGAACAAAACAAAACTCCTGTGGGTAACTGAGCTCCTTCTTCATAGAAGACAATTTGGCAACCATGGATTGCCTCTCAGAGCATGCCTTTTGGGGTTTTAATCATGTTATACTTCAAGCTATTTATCGGAGAATTCCTTCCAACCTGTTGCAATTCTGTCCCTGAAAAGTGTCCTAGTATACTTTTCTCCATCTCCTTCCATTTCTAGAGACAATTTAGCAGGGACTTGAGCACGTGTTTTGTTGAGCCACCCTTCAATTCAGCTCAAGGTCAGGGTGGTGTGGTTTGATGCCCTCCTGCCCCCAACTACCCTTCCACAGACTGACTTGTCAGGATGCTTGAAGACTCTACCATTAGAACTTCTCAGATGATGATGTTGCTGGAGCTGTCATTCTCAACTCTGATGCACATCAGAATCCCTTGAGGAGCTACTAGAAATCCCCAAAGCCCAGGATGTACCTGAAACCAATATCTCAGAATCTCTGGGTTTGACACCAGGCGGTTCTTTTATTTATTTATTTATTTATTTATTTATTTATTTATTTATTTATTTACCTACTTACTATAATTTATTGTCAGATTGGCTTACATACAACACCCGGTGCTCATCCCAACAAGTGGGATCCCAACAAGCTCATCCTCCCCAATGCCCATCACCCATTTTCCCCCCTCCCCCACCCTCCATCCACCCTCAGTTCGTTCTCTGTATTTAAGAGCCACTTGTGGTTCAGGAAGTTCTTTTAAAAGCTCCCCAGATGATTCCAGTATGCATCCAAGGTAGAAAACCAGGACTGTGTTTACTGGTCTGTTACCTACAATTTGGAATATATTCATTTGGATACATTCACCTGGAAGTTGTGATATATTCATGTATCACCAGTTAAAAATTTTGGCTGATTCATCTGCTGGTCTGCAGAGGACGGAAGAAATAAATCCCCCTCCCCCCTTTTAAAGTTTATTCATTTATTTTAAGAGGGGAGGGGGGGAGAGAAAGAGAGAGAGAAAGAGGACCAGCAGGGGAAGGGCAGAGAGAGAGAGAGATGGTGGGGGGTGGAGGTGGGACAGGGGATCTGAAGTGGGCTCTGTGCTGACAGCAGACAGCCTGATGTGGGGCTTGGACTCATAAACTGTGAGATCATGACCTGAGCTGAAGCCAGATGCTTAACTGACTGAGCCACTCAGGCACCCCAATTTTTCCCTTTTTAAAAAGAGGAGCAGGGAGGAGCATGAGGAAGCAGTGTGTAGCCAACCACAATAAGCCTTGGGCCCTTGGCCAAATGGGCTCTGTGGTTCCCCTCGGCTACAAAGGTGAAAGCGTGGCTAACTTTGCCTGGGAGAAGCAATTAAGAAAAAGCTATGTTGTGGAGAACAAGAGCAGGGAAAGGAGATGGAGACAAGCCACAGAAGAGGTCTCTCAGTCAATGATTCCACTTAGTCTTCACTGGAGAGACTTAAAATGGCCAAGTCACCCCTGTCCCCCTGCCCCCACTGCAGGACCTCAACCCTCTTTTTAATGGAAGTAGCTGCCCATTGTCCTACTGAGGGCCTTTCTAGTCCTCTCCCCTGCCCTGTCCGTACCGTGTTCCTCTCCTAGATATCCACTTAGTGTTTATTTACAGAACTTTTATTGCTTATATACAACATGCTAGGCTCTCTCCTAGGCCCTTTCAGCAGTGGTTCCCCTACTATAATGGGCATCAGAATTAACTGGAGAATATGTTTTTATTTTATTTTATTTTTTTAAATGTTTATTTTTTGAGAGACAGACTGTGAGCGGGGGAGGGGCAGAGAGAGAGAGAGTCATAGAATCTGAAGCAGGCTCCAGGCCCCGAGCCATCAGCACAGAGCCTGACGCGAGGCTCAAACTCATGAACTGCAAGATCATGACCTGAGCCAAAGTTGGACACTTAACCGACTGAACCACACAGGGGCCCTGGGAATGTTTTTAAAAATATATTTCTACCTCAGCCCTTTTGCTCACTACAAATGAAGATTTTTCAGCACTCATCCCAGTGCATTTGATTCAGTAGAACTGGGTGGGGGGGGGGTGGAAACTTCATTTATTTATTTATTTATTTATTTATTTATTTATAAATTTATAAATTTATTTATTTAGTTTTGAGACAGAGAGCACAAGCAGGGGAGGGGCAGAGAGGGAAAGGGAGACACAGAATCCGAAGCAGGCCCCCAGCTCTGAGCTGTCAGTGCAGAACCCGATGTGGGGCTCAAACCCACGATCTGTGAGATCATGACCTAAGCCGAAGCCACATTTTTTTCTTGTGGTAAGAATTTTTAAGATTTAATCTCTTAACAACTTTTAAATATGCAATATGATATTATTAACTGTAGTCTCCGTACTGTACATTAATTACATCCCTGAGAATCACTTACTTTATAACTGGAACTTTGTACTTATAGCTGTCTTCTCCCATGTCACCCATCTCCCAACCTCCCTTCCATCTGATAACTACCAATCTGTTCTCTGTATCAGTGAAATTAGTTTAGTTTTGTTTGTTCATTTGTTTTGTTTTTTAGATTCCATATATAGGTGAAATCATATGGCATTTGCCTTTGATGTATTTCGCTTGGCATAATGTCCTCCAGATCCATCTATGTGGTCACAAATAAGTTTCATTCTTTTTGAGGGCTGAGTAGTATTCGTGTGTGTGTGTGTGTGTGTGTGTGTGTGTGTGTGTGTTTATTTATAGAGAGGGTCTGAGCAGAGGAGAGGGGCATGTTGGGAGACAGAAAATCTTAATCAGGCTCCACACTCAGCATGAAGCCTGACACGGGGCTCAGTCCCACGACCCTGGGATCATGACCTGAGCTGAAATCTAGAGTCGGAAGGATGCTCAACCAACTGAGCCACCCAGGCACCCCACATATATCTTTTTGAATTAGTGTTTCCGTTTTCTTCAGATAAATACCTAGGAGTGGAATTGTTGGATCATTTAGTAGCTCTATTTTTAATTTTTTGAGAAAACTCCATACTGTTTCCCAGAGTGGCTGCACCAATTTACATTCTCACCAACTGTGCATAAGGGTTCCCTCTTTTCTCCATATCCTCATCAACACTTGTTATTTATTTATTTTTTTGGTCTTTTTGACAATAGGCATTCTGACAGGTGAGAGATGATATCTCATTGTGGTTTTGATTTATTTGTCTTTCCCCAATGATGAGTGATGTTGAGTGTCTTTTCCTGTGCCTCCAGAATAGACGGTGCCTGTCAATCTTAGTATTACCGGCATCTCACCAGGGGCTGGCACATGGAAGGTACTCAATACATCTTTGTCGGTAGAGTCTTGAGGGCAGGAACAGGGGACCACTGGCCCCCTTCACACAGTTAGGAGCATCCTGAGCAGCAGGAGTGAGATGAGAAGATGCTCCTCCTCCCTCAGCATAGACATGCGTGATTTCCCCCACATCCCAAGAATGGTGAGGAACAATGGAATATGAGCACTGTGGCCCGTGAGGACCACCACAATGTGCAAGCTGAGGGATGTAGTTCCTCCACAGCTCACAGCCCCAAAGATAGTTTGGACACAGACAGAGCTACCCAACAACCGAAGAATGCATGTGTAAGAGATAGAAATAGCTAACACATAGTACTTCCTGTGTGCCAGGCCCTACTCCAAGCACCTACGTTAGGAACTCACACATTGCCCTATTTTATAGATGAGGAAAACGAGGCACACAGTGCTTTGTGAACACACCCAAGGGCATATAGCTTGTGGTGGCAGAACTACAGTTCACACTCAGGTGGTCTGTCTCCTAATTCCATGTTCTTAGCCACGGTGCTCTAGTAATTCTCTATAAATACTGGAAAAGTGTTCATTTTATGGTAGAAGTGGTGGAGAAGGTCATCATTGGTGTGGGACTCAATGTTTTCATTTTGTTGAGTTTTTGTGTCACTGAAAATCACGTAAATCCCATTTGCCAGTCCGTTTGCAGCAATGACTCATCATCATTTCGGGTATTTAATGCCACCCGCAACTCTATATTAATTCACTAAGTTGAGACTTTTAGAATTCAACATTTTCGCTTACCTCTTCAGCTGCTACATGAGAAAGCAAACTGACCATGCAGAATCCTTTCCAGTGCTTCATAGATTTTATAGAATAAATTATTTTAGTTATTTAAGCTTAAATAATTTTCAATAATTGCCTAATGCTCTCCACCGAGCTTGCTTTTTTTCACTCCTTTTATTGCTTCGAGGCACTCATTGAAAAGGATTTAAAATTATTGCTTAGAATGCTCTTTCCCTCAACCAAAAGTAAAGGGCACTATACATCCAATAACCTGTTAACTCACCTCTTCCATTTAACTTTTCGGAGAAGTTACCTCATGCTTAATATTTGCAAGCAGTGGAATAAAGAAAAAAACACTTAGATGTTTGTGATTTCATGAATCAATGCAAGTGAGCTCCGGGGAATGTGGCAGGGGCACAAAGCAGCAGGAAAAAATTCTTAGGAAAGGCAGAAAGGAGGCTCTCCTCCAAGTACTCTTGGCTGACAGTGGGATGGGGACAGAGGCATTGGAAGAGGCCAGGATGGGAAGCCTGTGGCAGAACCTGCAGCAGACAGATAACTCTTGCTGCCCAAAGCACAGGCCTTTCTGCTGTATCAGCAACCAAAAAAACCCCAGATATTTAGAGATCTAGATTTTGGATTTCTTGGGAATTGTTCACCAACTCTGATGAATCTCTTCTGTGAGGATTTAAGGAAGAAAAAAAAAATGAAGGGGAAGGAAGAAATGAAGGTGAGGAGAATACCCAAAAAAGAGAGAAACAAATACAAACCTCAAAGATGGCAAAACGAAATGGCACCTCCCCAAAGTCTACGTATTATCTATAATGACTCTATTTCTAAACTTTTCAACAAATAGATAGAATTTGGCTTACCTTCTTTTCTTTTCTGTTTTTAGTTTTGAAAGGTAAGAGATGACTGATTCTTGGTCTAGAAATTTTCTGGGGATAGGGTGGAGGAGAAGGGGAAGTTTGGATCACCGTGAGATAAAACTTGCCCAAGTGTTCTAAACTCACCTCCTTGAAATAGACAAAAGATTTCACATCTGGTGGAGATGTGATAGTGGTGAGGGCAGCATTTAGTACTCTATGAACAAAATTCTGGCAAAGAAACTCAGACCACATCCCTCCAGGAGTTCATCCACCCTTTATATGTATTCTCGTAGTATCAACAAGGAAATTTTGAAGTAAAAAAGTTGCTTTCCCTAAAATTGTCTTCACAGGTTATGATGCTCCTTGAGGGCAAGAATGCTATTTAATTCCAACATTTGTTTTCTCTTCCTGCCTCTTCTTATTTTTTTAAAAAGGTTTTAAAACAATTTGTTTAGAGAAGTTTTAAGTTTACAACAAAATGGAGAGGAAGGTACAGACATTATCCTTGTCATTCCTGCCCCCACACGTGCATCATATCCCCCATCATCGCTGACCAGAATAGGATGTTTTTAACCAAGGACGAACCCACATTGGCACACCATAATCACCCAAAGTCCATAGATTACCTTTTGGGTTTAGTGTGGGTATCGTACCTTCTATGAGTTTGGAGAAGTATAATATAATATCATACTGAGTATTTTCACTGTCCTAAACATCCTCTGTGCTCTGCCCATCATCTCTGTCCACCCCTGGCAACCACTGATCTTTTTTGTCTTCATAGTTTTGCCTCTTCCAGGATGTTACCTAGTTGGAATTATACAGTACATAGCCTTTTCAGATTGGCTTCTTACACTGAGTAAGATTAAGGTTCCTGCACTTAAGGTTCCTACATGTCTTTTTCATGGCTTGAGAGCTCATTTCTTTTTCATGCTAAGTAATATTCCATTGTCTGGGTGGACCATGGTTTATTTATCCACGGACTTACTAAAAGACATCTTGGTTGCTTCCAAGTTCTAGCAATTATGAGTAAAGCTGCTATAAACATCTGTGTGCAGTTTTTGTGTGGACCTAAGTTTTCAGCTCCTTCAGGTAAATACCAAGGAACATGGCTGCTGGACTGTGTGGTAAGAGTATGTTTAGTTTTGTAAGAAAACATCAAAATCTTCCAAAGTGGCTGTGCCATTTTGCATTCCCACTAACAGTGTCTGCACATTTCTGTTCATCCACATCCTCGCCAGCATTGGGTATCTGTGTTCTCGATTTTTGCCATTCTAATACATGTGTAGAGGTATCTTATTATTGTTTTAACTTGCATTTCCCTCATGATATAGGATGTGGAGCATTTTTTTATATGCTTATTTACCATCACATATCTTCTTTGGTGAGGTATCTGTTAAGATCTGTGGCCCATTTTTAAATTGGGTGGTTTTATTTTCTTATTGTTGAGTTTTAAAAGTTCTTTGTATATTTTGAATAATGGTCCTTTTATCAGATGAGTCTTTTAAAAAACATTGTCTGTCTGAGGTTTGTCTTCTCACCTTCTTGATACTGTCTGTCAAAAAGCAAAAGTTTTACTTTCAAGAAATGTCCAGCTTTTTAATTATTTCTTTCACGGACTGTGTCTTTACCACTATAGCTAAAAAAGCATGATCATACCCAAGGTCATCCGTGTTTCTCCTATATTATCTTCTAAATGTTTTATAGTTTTATATTTTACATTTAGGTTAGTGATCCATTTTTAGTTAAGGTTTTGAAGGGTAGAAGTTCTGTGTCTAGATTCATTTTTTTACATGTGGATGTCCATTTATTCCAGCACCATTTATTGAAGAGACTGTCCTTGCTCCATTGTATTGCCTTTGCTACTTTGTCAAAGACCAGTTGACTGCATTTATGTGGGTCTCTTTCTAGACTGTATCTTGTTTCCTTGATCTGTTTCATTGTCTTTATTACAGCGTAAGAAGAAGGCATACAGTAGCTTTATGGGAAATCTTCAAGTTAGGTAACATTAGTCCTCCAACTTTGTTCTCCTCTCTCAATATTATCTTGACTATTCTGGGTCTTTTACCTCTTTGTATAAACTTTAGCATTAGTTTGTCAATACCCATAAAATAACTTGCTGGGATTTTGATTGGGATCTCATTGAATCTATAAATCAAGTTGGTAATAACTAATATTTTAACAATATTGAGTCTTATTTGAATATGGAATAGCTCTCCATTTATTTAGTTCTTTGATTTTGCTCATCAAAGTTTTGCAGTTTTCTTCCTATAAACTTTCTACATATTTTGTTCAATTTCCACCTAAGTATTTCATTTTGAGGGACGCTAATGTGAATGATATTGTTTTTAATCTATATGTATCTTTATATTTAAAGTGTGTTTCTTGTAGATGACATATAGTTGGGTCATGTTTTTTGATCCACTCTGATAATCTCTGTCTTTTAATTGGTTTGTTTGTTTATTTATTTATTTATAAAGTTTATTTATTTATTTTGAGAGAGACAGAAACAGAGTGAGCAGGGGAGGGGCAGAGAGAGGGAGAGGGAATCCCAAGCAAGCTCCGCACTGTCAGCCCAGAGCCCGACATGGGGCTCAAACTCATGAGCCGTGAGATCATGACTTGAGCTAAAACCAAGAGTCAGAGGCTTAACCGACTGAGCCACCTAGGCACCCCTAATTGGTATATTTAGAACTTTGACATTCAAAGTTGTTATTGATATAGTTGGATTAATGTCTGTTATAGTCATTACTGTTTTCTATCTCCTTTGTTTTTATTTGTTGTTACTATTTTTGTTTCACTCTTTTTCCTTTTCTTGTTTTACTTGAATATTTTATATAATTCCATTTTTCTCCTTTCTTAAAATATCAGTTATACTTCTTTTTTTCTTTCTTCTTCTTTTTTTTTTTTTTTTTTAGTGGTTGTTCTGTCCTTTTCGTTAGTAATAGAAAACTCTCATTTTTAGTTACACACATTGCCATCTAGTCAAAAGAATATGCTCCTCAATTTCCTTGCAGCTGGATGTGGCCAGTGATTGACAATAGCCAATGACATATAGAAAGAAATGTTATGTGTAATTAGGGGGGAAGTGGCCTCAGAGGGAGGGGGTATACTCTTCTTTGATTCTTCTTTCTGCTTGGAAGGTGGACAGGATGGCTGGAACATGAGCAGCCATATTGAAACATGAGATGGCATATAAATGATGGTACAGCATCAAGTTAGAGAGTGCTTAGCAGCCATAAACTACTCTTGAGCGATACATCTGCTTTTTATAGCTCATTAGATTTCCATTATTGAGTTATACAAGTTTTCTTTTCCTTTTTCTTTTTTTAGGTGGGGAAAGCTAGGACAGATTTTCTCAGAGGCCTAGAACTTAGAAACTTGTTGGTACACTGACATATATCTAATAGCCCTCCTTTGCACAAAAATCTATGAAACAACAACAACAAATACAATTGAATTTGACAGCTAAAGAAATTTAAAAATGAAAAGAGACCACCTAAATATAGATTTTTTTTCTGAAGGGGCAAATGATTTGCCAGTTTTAAATTCTCCTTCTCCCTATCATCAGTTCTCCGAAAGAGGAGCCCATTCTAATATCTTCTGATTCTTAGCAACAGAGGGTGCTAGCATTAATCCTAGTACTTTGATTCCTTTTTTTTTTTCTTTAAATCAATGCAACTCAGGTGCCATTTCTTCTTGCACTAAGTGAACCAAAGCCCTCAGCTGGCACATATCACACTTTCAGATGTGTGAAAAACTGATATGCACAACATGAACCACCATTCCTTTCTCTTCTGAGACAAGGCAGGTGACTCAATGTCTGTCAGGAACATGCCAGCTCGTGTTAGGAAAACAACCCAACACTGTCTCCCAGACACCAGGTGCCATTCTTCAGAACATTCCTTAAAAGAAGGTTACATTTTCTTCAAGCAGATGGATGATTAAAGTAGTAAGTTGGCTAGCCCCTAAGAATGGGCTTTTCAAAAGAAATCCAACACAATTGTCAATGTCGTTGATATTTCTTTAGAAAGAAGATTAGTGAATAGGGTATTATTCTCCAGCGGAGAGTCCTGGGACAGGTCAGCAGGATGGGTGGGACCCAGTTTACTCCTCTAGAAGGCAAAGGTATCTCATCTGGATCATGAGTTGGTGGTTCTAGGGCTAGAAGAAGGGTTCTTTGGAGGACGAATTTTATAAGAAAACAAGTATACTTGGGCTTGATTCTGACAAAGAGTTAAAAAAAAATAACTAGCAGTTAGAACGTTTGGTTTTTAATTTACGTTTATCTGTCTTTCTCTAGATCAGTCATGGTGAACATGTGGCACTTTTTTCTTTCTGTTTCCCTTTCATGCCCTTGGAAAACATTGTTGATTCTTTGTACTCCTGCTTCCTGAGTCCGGAGGTAATTTCAGAATACTTGTCAACACAGCGGCTAAGCAGCTCCTACCAAGCCGTTAGCTCCTGCCCTGGATGCTTGCAAGCAGTGAATGTTACTTTATCTGACGCAGTTGGATGGGAGTCGAGGCCTTACGGTTGCATCTGAGTCTGCTGGTTTCATTTCTAGGGATATAGACCTGGAACACACCCGGAGTGCCTCATCCGTGGTTTCCAGTTTCACTTTCTTTCAAGTGCAGTGGAAACATAAAGACACCTGTATAGCAACCTGTGTTCGCAACCCTTTTTCATTTCGATAAACTTGACTTTGTTCTCACCTAGTGCATCTACCGTATTTTTTTTTAGGGCTCACCTTCATCGAGTTTTGCTAAGGTGTTCCGCTTGGTTTTCATAGAAACAACCGTTCTCTTCTTTGTGAGCTCACATTTCATCAGCTTACATAATGTTTAATTAAGTCACATAATTAAAATCGCCTGGTGTAAACAGGCTTGGGAACAATCCTAACTGATTCTCAGGAGGCAGACGACAAGCCAGTGGGAGCGGAATGCACAAGTATAGCTTTAGGACCTGAGCTTTCAGCTTTTCCAGAGCCGTGGTCAATATATTCTACAGCTGTAGCAGCGAAGTATCTGCTGACCCTCAGTCAGTTACCCAGAGGTCAGTTAGAGATTTCACTGTCAAACAGATGCCCCTAACTCTAACTATAGATAACTATGGCATGTTTTCCTTTTTTATGCATGTTTTCCTTAAAAAGAGCAACCAACTCGCTCTGAATGTCCTCATCACTTTTTGGGAGGCATGGAGCGGGGAGCAAATAATTTTTAATGGGGTGAGTTTGTTTTTGTTCTTTAACACATACACTGGAGAATCATGCAATATTGCCAGCCTTGAACACAATCCTGGGCCATAAGTCTGCACACACCTTTGTAACCGGCCCTCTGATGGCAGAAACTTTCATCTACCTTTATGGTTCGCTATTGTTTACTGGGGTCCCTGAGTGGTGGTCATAATAAAGGAACACACCATCTTTCTCCAGGATGACTTTTGTTGTTGAATTACCACTCTTGGCTGAACCTTCTTTCTGAGCTCTGGTTTGCCTTTCTTGACTGTGACCATCCCCACGTCACCCGCACCAACAGCAGGAAGTCTGTTTGGCCATCCCTTGACCCCATTTCCCAGAAGTGACATACAGAATTTTGGCTCCTGTGTTGCCAGAACAGTCTGGCTCCTACCAGAAAATGGGAAAGAAATGGGGAGTTTTGCACTGGAGGACCTACCACATTCTGGCTTCTACATCTTGAACACAGAAAAGGCCACATTACTTTTTTTTTTTTTAATTGTAGTAAACCATATATAACATAAAATTGACCCTTCTAACCCTTTCTGGGTATATAACCCAGTGGTTTTAAGTATACTTTCGTGTTGTGCAACCATCACCACTACCTATCTTCAGAACTTTTTCATCGCCCCCTAACAGAAACCCTTGTACCCATTAAACACCCATGCCCTCCTCCTCCAGCCCCTGGAAACCACTAGTCTACTTTCTGTCTCTACACGTTTGATTAAACTCACCTCATATAAGCGGAATCACACAATGTCTGTCCTTTTGGGCCTGGCTTCTTTCACTTAGCCTCGTGTCCTCCATATTCATCCAAAGTTGTTTCATTGCTTTCCACATAGACCACACATCATAGTCTGGAGTCTTCTGTACGTTCCAATGAAGAACATTTTGAGGTTGCCTTTCTTTCATCTGCCTCCTGGAAAGTGGTAGTCACCTGCACCACCCTCCCCCACCCCGTGAGTGCCAGCTGTGGGCTTTTTATGAAGACAGTCCTCCGGACATGGTGGCTGGGCCACATTTGTCCTTTCCAAGGTTCTAGGATTTTCAAATGCCTATTAAATCTTCTGCAACAATCAATTCAAATACACAAGTTTGGCTATTCAAATTACTTTTTCCAAAAGTACTTTAAAATGCATTAAGTTATTAATTGCCTGCTGGCACTTTAATCAAATGGGAAAATTGACATAGCCAGAGGCATGTATTTTTGCAGAAAGAAAATTTATTTAAGAAGAAACAGCAGCTCTTACTGCTTAATTTAAACTGAGAAAACTGTGGAAAATCAACTGCTATGGAAAATTAATAAAACATTTCCAGCTGCAAACAGTGACTAATTGTACAAGATGAAGACTGCCCGGAATTAATAACTTGCAGTCTTCTGTGTGAAGAACCCCCCACCACTTCAATTTACTGGGAGATTAAATTACTTCTAAGTTTGCCATATTAAAACAGAACATGAATAAAACGTTAGTGAACGCACATCTATTATTTACTGTCTGTGATATGGATATAATTATTTCCAAACAACTACAATGTGACGTGACCAGTAATATTTAAATGACTCTTTTAGCAAGAGAATCTCCTGCAACATTTTTTAACCAAAGGAAAAAAAAAAAATCCTGCTCTTCTAAAGTCATAAAATGATGACTAATGGCTTCTACCGATGGTATGTTCCTGCCCCAATAAACTGAAATGTGCCCAGTGTCCGAACCTATATGCTTCCCTTTCTGCATCAGATATGGCTTTGGGGGAGCATGTGGAGCAGAAAATCTTAGCAGCTCATTTATAAGCTCTGAGCTTAAATAGAAGCTGGCCCCACATCCCAGAGGAAACCAACGTAGATGCTTCAAGGCTTCTTCTCATGCCTGATGTGACCATGTGCACATGTGCCCAGCAGAATAGATTTCTTTGTTGGAGGTGGAAGGGAAGGCCAGAACTATTTCCTGAGATAATGGGGTTCATTCATAAGGGTGTACACACCACGGACCCCCCCCCCCCCCGCCAACACCTTGGGCATATCCTCCCACCTTGCTTAAAATGGTTCATTCTTTGTAGGCCTTGGTGATAGAATGAAGATTAAATAATATAAACAAAATTTGTCCCTTTTTCTATCTTTTGTTGCAGGATTGGATTATTTTCTTGCTTCAAAGAGCCACCTGTAAGGTCTGTCAATTTTCCTCGTGCGCTCAAACTCTGAGATCTTGAGAAATAAGATGGTGTGAGAGGACATCATTCAGTAACCAGGACAGATCTGTTCCGATGAGAAGGATAAAGAAAAGATGTTTAGAAAGTGAAGAATTCTATTTTTAGGGAGTGATGGGATGTTTTTAGGTTTTGTTTAGTTTGTTTTTAAAATTATAGACATTAGAAACAAGAAGCCAAGAAGGGAATGAGCCAATTTGATATGTGTGTTGAGAAGACGTATCAAAGATGGAGATTTTTCTCAGCCGAGAGGCATTGCCTCCTTGGGCTCTTTATCCTTTAAGCTCACACAGAGGGTACATTCAGCCTCTTGCCATTTGATATCGCTGGCAGGAAGGTCCGAGTATTGGCCTGGAGAGAATAAAGGCATGTTGTTTAGAAATGCAGAGGCTTAACCTGAAGCATAACTGGTTTGGGGTTTACCCCAGAAGTTATCTGGACATATCATTTGATTTCCAGGTTTTAAATGTAATTCTAAACAAGATCTGGCCACACAGCTTTCTGCTGTGTGACATAGAGAGACTTTATCTACCACAAAATGCCATTCAGGCTTAATGCTGTAGCAGTGAATTGTATAAATTGGGGCATTCTTTGAGGCCTGAAAGCATTATGGCCCCTTAGAGGAGGAGAGATGAGGCCTGCGTCCTCCTCCTGGCCGCTCAGGCAAGACACTTTGGAGGTTGTTCCTCTCCTCGTATTTAAGTTCATTTTGGTTTTCCTTTTTTTTTTTTTTTTTTTGGAAACACTTAAAACTTGCTTTAGCAGGCCAAGATTTATCTACAGGCCCGGCAGGCAGCTGCAGATAGCACTGGAGTTGAGGTGTCGTGGGGAAGGTTCCTTAACCTGGGGAAGCCTGCCCTCCCTGCGGGCACATATGAGGCAATGAATTGATTTGTACTTCTGCCAGTGATAGCTTTCCAGCAGGGTTTGAAGGTGCAGACCACTAGATCCTGAAGCGGGAAGTGTTAGCAGGGAAGGCACCAGAAAGAAAGTAAGGACACAGAGTCAGACTGCCCGGGCCCGGATTAGCCAATCCCTTGAGAAGGGGAGGGGATGACCTACCCTCTCGCCTCACATATCATTTCATGTATGGTGTTGGCTCCAGCTTTGAAGTTAAACAGAATATTTTAAAAACCAATTTCCCCTACAGAGTTGTCTATACTCAGTGTCCCCAACAACCCTCATTTTCCTTGAACCCACTTAAGTCATCCTTTGCTGCCCCTTCAGAACTGCCTTCGTCAAGGTCATCATGACCTTCACATTGTCAAATCCAGTGGCAATTCCTGGCCCTCATGTTATTTGGGTGGCAGGATCACCCGATACCGTTGGTCTTCCTTTCCTCCTTAAAATATTTTTATACTTGGCTACCAGAAGGTTACACTCTTCTCATTTTCCTTATACCTGCTTGAGCACTCTTCAGTCTGCTTTTCTTGGTCTGTTTCCCTTCCTAAACCATGGCACTTATCACCACCTCATATATAACATATTCTACTCATTATTTGCTTATCATCTCTTTCTCCACAACTAGACTGTAACCTCTCTTGGGGCAGGGACTTTGTGTTTTGTTCATGTAACCCCTCAATGTGGTAGGCACTTACTAAATACTAACATAATGTCAAAGCAATAAAATGGTTTAGAATACTCCATTTAAATCAATGTAGTGATGTCCTTTTTTTGCAGGGCATGTGAAATTAATACAGTAGAATCATATCTGACATAGGGATTAGGCACTAAACTCAGCATCTAAGGAGAAAATCTCATACAATCAAAAACCTATCCTAAAAAAAATCTCTTGAGAAGGGCCGTGTTGGTTTCTCACACACTAATATCTGAATAAGCTCAACCCAGCCAGTCTCTCCCCTGGAAGTGGAAAAGGAATTACAACTTCCTTAGTTGGGCACCAGATGAAGTTGTTGGTTTGATTTCAGAGTTTTGAAGTACAAAAATGTACATATTTTAAACACTTGCTTCTCACACTCAGAGTGGCAATGTGTGCACACGCTGAGAGGCAGACGGCAATCATAGATGAGTGGATTCCTGGCTTCAGTCTCCTAGTCACACATGCTCCAGGGCTTATGCACATTGAGAAGCATAATGAAAGAAACTACCAAGACTCTTAAAATTGTTGTTTCTCTCTGAGTTCTTAGAGTTGCACTCACCTGTGTTAAGTTGCACATACAGACAAGTCCACTGTGTAAAGACTTGACAGTGTTTCTCGACTCTGGATAGACGCTGGAATCATCTCTGGAACTTTCAAACTATTCAAGATCCCACTCTGGACTTACTCTTTCAGACTCTCCAGAGATAGAGCCCAAGTCTCTGTGTTTGTTTTTGAAGTTCCCTAGTAGAGTCCGATGCATAGCCAGGGTTGAGAGCCACTGCTAGGATACTTGATTCTATTTTGCATTATCACAAGTGGGTTTGAAACCATTAAAAAAAATTTTTTTAATGCGTATTTATTTTGAGGGAGAAAGAAGTAGAAAGAGAGGCAGAGAGAGAATCCCAGGCAGGCTCAGCGCTATCAGTGCTGAGCCTGATTCGGGGCTCGATCCTATGAACTGTGAGATCATCATCTGAGCCGAAGTCAGATGCTTAACCAACTGAGACACCCAGGTCCCCCTGAAACCTTTTAAATGTAATGATTTCTGAGCTCACTTATGTCTTAAGGCATTCTTGTTTTAGGAAACCTAGTTTAAATTCTTGCCGTGCATTACTGTGGGATCCAGGTAGTGCCACCAGGCAAAAATTATATAATAAGCATCCCTTCCCTATTAGGGTCCTTCTCCATGAGATCTCTCTCATCTCTATCCCCCCAGTACCTGAAGATTGCCTATAGACAGAGAGAGTCTACCAGAACAATATATATTCCAGAAGTATGCTGTTGGGTGAAAACCTGAACATTTCTGTCCCCTTCCTTCCCTCCAATTCCTACTTGCCTTTAACATTTCCTTCTAGCTAGTCGGAAATTATTCCTATAAATCAACATCATTATGGGCCGAATTGTCTTCCTCAGAAATTCATATGCTGAAGCCCCTAATCCTTTGTAATTCAGCATGCAGTTAGATTTGGGGATAGAGCCCTTAAAGAGATGATTAAGTTAAATGGAAGTCCTTATGGTGAGCCCTATTCCAATCTGACTGGTGTCCTTATGAGAAGAGGGCACACAAACAGAAACTAAGGCAGGGGTGCACACACCAAAAAAGACTTGTGAGGCTACCGTGAGACAGTGGCCATCTGCAAGCCAAGAAGAGGGGCCTCAGAGGAAACCATAGCTGACAAAACCTTGGTCTTGGACTTCTGACCCCCAGAACTGTGAGAAAATTAATTTCTGCTATTTAGGCCATCCAGTCTGTGGTATCTTGTTATGACAGCCCTAGCAAACCGATATACTTGTCAAGATGCTAACTACCAATAAATTAGGTCCTAATCAAGTATTTGTCCCTGTAAATTATATTAAGGTAAAAAGTAAAAGACAGAAATGTCAGCCTCAAGAAGCTTGCCATGTGTTGCCCAGGTAGGAGTATTTACATTTTTCGGGATTATTCTGGTTATTTTCCATTTCCCTCTCTAGTTCCATCCCACATTGCCCTGTTCAATCCCCTGGGATGCCCATCCAGTGGATTACATTACGTGGGCTCCCTTGCCCTCTGGCTTCCAGTTGGAAGCCAACTTCCATTGTCCAATGGAAATTAATAGCAGTAGATTGGAGGTAGACAAGAAAGGTAAGTTATCTATTGAGGGCCAGGTTTTGCCAATGTCTGAGTTCCTCCTGGGCTAGAGCTTTCTCTAGGTTCTGTTATCTCTGTTCCTTCTCTTTGTCCCTTTAGGCCTACAGGTGGTCATGGCTTCCTGCTTTGTCTAGTCCCCCCGGGGGCTTCCTCCTCTTGTCAATTTCCTTAACCTTACCCACACCTCTCCAAAGAATTCTTTACTGAAGCCCTTATCAATGTTACCTCCTGGAGTATGCTGTTTGCCGTCTGTCAGAACTCTGACTGATACAGAAAGGCAGAATAGTATGGTGAGAAAAACCATCACTTGGTGTCAGACAGCCCTGAGTTTGTATGCCAATCCCATTCATAAACAGTTGTATGACTCTGAAAGTTTCTTTACCTCATTGATCTTCAGTTTCCCCATTTTTAACATGGGAACAATGACACTTGTCTCATAGGGTTGTTGAGATTAAATAAGATAATATGTAGTGCCTGTCCAGTGGCAAGCGCTCAACAGTGGTATTAGAGAAGTAGATGTAGTCTTTGGTTTTATTGTACAAGACACTCTTAGAGATACAAAGCTTAAGCCCAAAGAAATGACTCTGTCATGAGAAAGTTTTATATGCCGCAGCAATTTCAAAGACTAGATTGAGGTCCTGACAGGTCCCCTGCAGTGGGCAGATTTCTAAAGCGGTATACAAGTTTCAGCCATTGGTGTGTACGCCCTTTCTCCCAGTTATTCAATCTAATACGAACATAGGTATTATTCTGAAGGAATTTCACAATTGTAATTAAGGTTCCACACCAATTAACCCCACGATAGGGAAATAATCCAGATGCGTCTTCCCCAGTCATAGGAGTACTTTAAAGTCAGAGAGTTTTCTGGGGCTGGTCACAGAAGGGGAAAGCAGAGAGTTGTGCTCTCACTGGGAGAAAAGAAAACCATCCCCACTGGAAACACCTATGGGTACAGAACTGCAGGCAACCACTAGGAGCTGAGAGTGGTCCCTCACCCACAGCTAGCAGGAAAATGGGGACCTCAGTCCTACAACCACAAGGAAATGGATTCTGTCAACAAGAGGACCTCGGGCCCTGGATGAGAAATAACAGCCTCAGCTGACACTGATTTCAGCCCAGTGGGCCCCAACGTATAGAAATTATGAGATCATAAATGTGTGTTGTTTTAAACCACTGAGTCTGTGGTAAATTGTTTCATGGCAATGGAAAACTAATTCATTCCTAACCACTATGCCAGCATATTCCTCTCCTAACTATAAAGACGATGCATTCTGGTCCCAACTCAGTCCCTGAATTCCTTGGCTTTCCCATCAGCAAATGACACATGCTCCCCCTATATTTCCAGCTCACTTATCTTGAATGTTCACCCTCCAGGAGCAAGATTTCAAACAACGTTAAATAATAACAACCACACATCAAGCTTCTACCCATGCTGGGAAACAAAATCATCTGCACAGCTATTGGCCAAAGGGATAAACAAGTAAGGAGAAGCAGCACAGAAGAGGAGTTTTTTCTGACTTCAAGAGAAATTTTTAGTAGGCTCACTTCATTTTAAACGTGATGATGGAGGATTTTAGAAAGTTTCACGGTTCAAAACCGGAAAAGGAAGGCTTACCAAAAGGTGAACATACTGCTACATAGGTTCTTGTCTGTGCTACCTGTTTCTTTAAGCTACTATGTGCTCTCTTTCTCAGGGGGCGGTAGAGCAAACACCAAAAATAGTCAAGAAACAACCAAGTGAAATAAAGCACATAGAGAACCTTGTTTATGTAATAGAGGTTTGCCTGAAAAAAATTTAAATTTAAATGACTATCTTGGTAAAGCAGAGCAGATATTAGCCATAAGAATCAAGTCTACTGTTTAAGAAACTTTTTGAAGTCTGTACTTATAAGGGATTATAAACTCTAAGGGAAGAATCTTACTTTGGTGACACATATAAATCCATTTAATTAATCCATCATGTATTTTTTTTTCTTTTCTCCTTGTAGTAAGGCACATATTTGAAAATGTATGCTTCGGGTAGATTTTCATGATTTGGATCAATGTTTTAAACATTTCGTTGAACATTTCAGGAAATCAAAATTATTTTCTGAATCTTTATTGTTTTTCTGTTGTTCTATGGAATAATGTGCAGGACTGAGCTTTGCAATACAGTGCTAAGGTCTTTGTTCTCTCATGGGGCTAATTATTACCATAGGTCATTATAAGATAAGAAGCCACAAATACTTTAGTAATGGCAAAGATCTAAGCAGCTAATATAGCGCACATGCTTGGATGGGAATATACTCTTGCAAAGATGTCTTTACATTTCAGTAATTAAGTGTGTCATATTAATTGCATGGCCCTTTCACAAAACCTTGCAAAACAAAAAAAAAACACCAAGAACTTTTCCTCTTGATCTCAGATTAGAACTGATTGCATAATTACATTACCTGGATAATTAAATACAAATTTAGTAGCCTTAGAACTGTACAATATTGTGGTTTCATTTTCTAATAGAATTACCCTGTCTTTGGTGTAGAATTCTTGCTAAGCAATGGAGATCTAATTAGTTAGTGACATGACATTAACTCCTCAGGGACCTTTCCTTGGAGAAAAGGCTCAGATTAAAAATGATTCAGGGAACTTTCTCATTTCATTACTGGGATCCAAATCACAGGAATTAGGTATGTGAGAAATCTATTAAGCTTTCTTCTCTCTTATCCAGGGGGCAGGAGAAGAATATTCATCAGACATTGTGCTTCTGGGTTCGGTTAGGTCCAATTTAGATAACAAAGAACCACCTCTGGATGTAACACATTGTTGGGATGAGTCCCTCTGCCAGCCTCTGAAAGACACATCATTATTGTTACCTTGCAGATCCTGTAATGATGATCTGAGGACAGACTTGTTTGCCAAGGTACGAGGTGATAACATGGCTGTGTTGCTGACAGAATGATAATTACCTCATGTCGAAATGATTTTAGGCAGAGCTAACACAGAAATATTCTTTTGTGAGGGGTACCTTCAATAACTCAGAAAACTGTAAAATGTGAAGGCCATCATTGTTTGGTTTGATAAACACACCTTGAAGCCACTTCTGCAAGTCAGAGCCCAAATATTTTCATAGTTGTTTAAACTTACACCATCTTCAACTTTCTGAAAGTGTTTAAATCAGGGTGTGCAAAGAAATACCATCCATGGCTCTTACTAGTGGGAATGACCGGGTAGAGCGTGTTTTCCATGTTTACAGTCTGTGTTAGTTTGTGTTTCTAGGTCATGCATCTGTGGCCATCTGGAAGTCAGTTAGGTAGCTCTGCTGATCTTAGTTGGGCTTGGTCCCATGTCTGGAGCTAGCCTGGCTGTAGGTTAACTTAAGCTGGTGTGACTGGGGTTGACTCAGCTCTTTCCTGCGGCAGGCTAGCCTTGGCACATCCCCATGGTGTTGGCAGAAATGCAAAGGAAAGCCAACCGAATATACAAGCCCGTATCAAGCCTCTGCTTGCATCCTGTCTTCTAACGTTGCATTCACCAAAGCAAGCCACATGGTTAAGCCCAGTGTCACAGTATAGGATATTACCATAATGCTCATGATGGAGGGCTAAGACACATGACAAAGGGCATGGATACAGATAGGAACAAATGAATTGGGGCCATCATTGCTACTTACCACAAAGTTCCATCAGCAGCTATGAGATTCCTCTTTGGTTTAATCTGGAAAAGATTCCCTCTTTATTATGAAACTGTCTGTTAGATGATCTTTAATCCTGGAGTAGGTTTAGAAATGAGCCATTGCGTAGGACATTGTAGAGAAAAGTATGCAGTGTCTTCATTATCTCCGAGTCCTTCAGTCGTTATTGAAATTGCTAATTAGAAAGACCAATCTTGGATACAATTGATATCTTACTTCTCTATCTTTATTAATCAGAAGGATTATTCCCTAGGTTTGACTATATTGGTCTTCTCAAGCTGCTATAGCAAAATGCCATGTATTGAGCGGCTTGAACAACAGGAATTTACCTCTCACAGTTCTGGAGGCTGGGAAGTCCAAGTCACCTGGTGCCAGGTGGTGGAGTTTCCCAGTGAGGGCTCTTCCTGGCTCATAGAAAGCTGCCTCCTCACTGTACTTTGCCTACTTTCAAATGGGAGAGAGAGGGAGAGGAGAGAGAGAAAGTGTCTTTCTAGTGTCTCTTTCTCATAAGGACACAAATCCCAACATGAGAGCCCCACCCTCATGACCTCATCTAACCCTAATCGCTCTCCAGAGGCTCCAGTTCCCATACCCTCACACTGGGCTTCAAAATAAGAAATTGGGGTGGGACATAATTCACTCCACAGCAATAGTTACCACCCAAATCGATCCTTCATGAGGGAGCTCTGTGAAAGCTTTGTCTCTACTGTTTACAGTGAGATGTGGATTGTAACGGAAACAGGGGGAGGGCTGAGTTGGGACAGGATACTGAAGTGTGTAGGAAGGAGCAGACTTCACATTGTTCACTCCATGATTAGCACCCATCCAGAGGTGAGTTATATTATCTAAGATTTGGCAAGACAAACACTGCCTTTCCCTGTGATCCCAGGGAGATCACACTAGTGGTGGTAGTGATGATGGTAGGGAAGGTAACAGAAAATGTCTTCACATTTCCAAAAAGACCCCACACATCATTATTTTATAATTGCGTCGGAAAAATGAAACATCATATGGTCAATACTGTCATTACAGAGATGATTAAGACAACAGTTGTTCATATATTTTGATTTTACAAATTAAATGCGAATTTCTTTTTCTAAGTGCAGAAGATACTCTTCAGAAGACAACTTTGGTTTTAAAACAATAAAATTGGATATGCTAAAATTACCAATTCAAAAACCCAGCTCTGCCATAAGCTTGTAGGTTTGGCTTACAAATTTTATTTTTCTATTCATTAGCCTAGCAAATTTGAACAATCACATTTTAAGTTGGCCTTTTGAATAAACTTGTTTAATTAATACATTTAATTAAATATCTTAAAATACTTTCAATTATATTTATTAATTTATGTACTTGATTTCCTGTAAAAGTCCTTTAATTGTTTGATAAGCAAACTTCCCATACTCAAATTATTCTTATAAACCCAGTAAGTGAAACTAATATGTGGTGATTTTTTTTCTTGAGAGAGAGAGAGATTGTGAGCGTGTGTGCATGCAAATGAGGGAGAGGCAGACAGAGAGAGAGGGAGAGAGAGAGAGAGAGAGAGAGAGACAGAGGGAGAGAGAGAATCTTAAGCAGGCTCCACACTCAGTGCAGAGCCCAACTCAGGGTTTGATCCCATGACCCAGGGATCATGACCTGAGCTGAAATTAAGAGTCAGATGCTCAACCAGTAGAGCCCCAATCATATATGGTGATTCTTCAACTCTCTTAGTCCAATGCTATTGATAAACTTAGTTAGATTTCAACTTAAAAATCACAAAAACTTAAAATCAATTACCGACTCACACATTTTAATACTGAAATTACAAGGCTCATCAGTTACTCTAGTAGGATAGATCTCTTAAGTATTACGAGTAGTAATAGATACCAAATACGAAGTTTCCCTTCCACTCAAATATATTGAAGCTACAAGTTTGAGCCTCTTAACACTTCTACATTTCATTCTGTCTTCTCAGAATTGAAAGACTGAATTAGCTCAAGCCAAGTTAAGAACTGAGATTGGCCAATGCCCAGGGGTTCCAGGTAGGACTAAGATTGGAGTCTAATCAACAGTCCTGATCGAATGTACTGCTTCTGCCTTATAGTCACTACATTTAAACTCCAAATGGGTGATCCCAGATAGGCCATTGCTCTGGGTTCGAATTATGTATTACCTAATTCTTCTGTAATCGCAGAGTCTAAACGCTGAACCCTCACCCTGGGAAAATCACTAGGTTATGTTTGGTATATTTTTGGGCTCTTAATTATATGTAAATTAACTTTCTCCCTAATTCTAAAGATCTTTAAACTTACCAGAAGTGTGCATTCTTTCCATATACATTTTATCTCTTAAGACCATGCCACTTTTTCAGATATAAAATAATACCCAGTTCAATTGTGGAGTTATCTTATGGCTTTGTTTGTCACAGCTTTCAAGGTCATTCTTTAAAAAAATTTTTTTTTATGTTTATTTATTTTTGAGAGAGAGAGAGAGAGACAGAGTGTGAACGGGGGAGGGGCAGAGAGAGGGAGACACAGAATCTGAACCAGGCTCCAGGCTCCAGGCTCCGAGCTGTCAGCACAGAGCCTGATGGGGGCTCAAACTCACAGACTGTGAGATCACGACCTGAGCCAAAGTCGGCTGCTTAACTGACTGAGCCACCCAGATGGCCCTCAAGGTCATTCTAATGACACAGGTGTTTTTCAGAAAATCAAGACCCAAATGCTATCAGGTTTCTTCATTTCAAACTGCTGATGGCATCTTCCAGATGCTGCGTTTTTCACTGCACAGAAGATCACAATGTGATTTGAAGTTTTATGAAGTATTCAAATGTAAATGACAAATAATGTTTTCAATGCCTAATTTGGACTCTGTGTATTGACCAAGAAATGTCAGTGCTTCATAAGCAAATTTTGAATATGTTCAAATGTTAAAGTTTTCTTACATTTGTGTCTTGTCTCAAATAGATTGTAAGGTCCTTCAGGAGAAGCACCTGGTTTTATATTTATTAGCTGGGAAATACTTGTTCACTAGATAATGAAGACTAATTATTTAATTGAGACCTGCACTGTTGCTTCATAACAAATGAGGAATAAATCAGATGCTCAGTCTGGTAGCAAGACAATAAATTCTGGGGACAAAGACACTGTTTAGCCTATGAAATTTATTTAGAATCCTTAAGTCGAGGACCAAGGACATATTCTTAGAGGATGTTGCATTCTCTATAGAAAGTTGTTGACTTTATGTAGAAAACTATCTTTGAAAAATGTCACATAATCAATATTCTGAATCATCTGAATAACACTTAATAGAATCCTGCCATGGAATTTCAGCACCAAAGTCTGTGATCATAGCATCATTTGAGCTCAAGAGTACTTTCCCTGTTTCAGGCTAATGAGTAATGAATACGGGCAAATTCAATACATAAATCACATATTAGGTTTTTATAGTTGCATCAGAAAAATGAAACAGAATATTTATTACAGTTGAAAAAATTATTATGCTAACAAGTATTCAAAGAAGTAATGCAAAAATCAGGATTAAATGGCATCATGGTGTTTGGTTTGAAAAATGCTTTCCAGGAGTTCCAATAGTCATACTGGCATGCCAAACTCCAAAGAACATGGGAGGGATGGGCAGCACCAAAATCATGTTATAAATGGTAATTTAGGGGCACCTGGGTGGCTCAGTTGGTTGAACGTTGGACTTCAGCTCAGGTCATGATCTCGCAGTTTGTGAGTTCAAGCCCCGAGTTGGGCTCTGTGCTGACAACTCAGAGCCTGGAGCATGCTTCACATTCTGTGTCTCCCCCTCTCTCTGCCCCTCACCCATTTGTGCTTTGTCTCTCTCTCTTTCAAAAATAAATAAACACTAAAAAAATTTTAAATAAAAAAAATAAATAGTATTTCAATTTCAAGAAGACATTATATGTCACATTAATTTAATGTTGTTAAATTGAATTTTACTGTTTTTGCAATTTGTAATTAGTGCACATACTTTAGTTTTATAATTGAATAAGAACTGCAACATAAGGAGCTCATAACTAGTTTTATGTTCATACATGTTTAAGTAATATTATTATAGACATAATTGAAATCAGCATCTGGGCATCAGTAGGAGTTTCTTTTTTCCTTTTAAAAAAATCTGTGCAGCACTTAAGTTGAGAAACTTTGATGCAACATTTGCAAACGATTTCCATTTTCCACTTTCATCCCCGACAATTTAAGGTTATTTAAGTACAATAATTGATAAATACATAGATTTTATATACATTTTGTATGTGAGTGTATATATGGATATATCTTACCATAAACTACAAAATGCTTTAAACTCCTAGAAGATAAATTATGTTTACATATGTATTATTATAATAAAAGTTACTATAACACTGCATCAGGGTGTTGAAAATAAAACCCGATGTGGCTAATCCTGATCCTGGATTGTAAGTCTATTCCGTGAGGTATATCTTTAACCCATTAGGATACTCTACTTTTTGTTTGCATTTCTCTCTTTGGGATTTTCACACCAAATGAAAGCACCACAACGGAGAGTTCAGTCTGTCTGCTCTGTTGAAGGGATCTAAACAGAACTCCCTATTTCACCTGCTCATTGTCACTATTACGTGTTTGAGTGATGGGGACCTGGGAGGTGCCCGAACACGAGTGTCATTTGATCAGGGAGATGCCCAGTGACTGGTCTTTAAAAACAAACAGGAAAAAGCCTTCTCAATCTGATCCTTTTAACCAGAAGTTCTTACCCTGGGGAGGACTCCAGGAGCTGGGGGGAAAAAGGAGAAGAAGGGGAAAAAGCCTCCCTCCACCATGGAGAGCAAATTGAAAGTCACAGAGGGGTGTGCCTCAAGGCAGTTTGTAAATCCACTTCCTTTGTCATAACAAGAACAAATCCCACCTTTGAAGTTTTTCCTTCTTGTTACAAGGGGAATGTCTTTTGTTTAATCCATTTTAGCCCTTAATGCCTGACCTGGATCAATCCTGTTGGTTAGATTACACAGCATTCATGCTGATTTTAAACTGGCCTGGGGTGGGGTGGTCGGGGGCACCGGGTTCTGCCTCACTGGTGTGAGAATCTCAAGAAAAATCAACATGTATACGCAGACCACTTTTATTTTGGAAAACAAACTGTCCTTTTACACTTAAATGCATAATCATAATGACTATTGTTAAACAGATTTTGATGTGTTCTATAAATGGTGTGTTTTCAATGGGCCTTTAGAAACTTACTCTACTCACTCATTCAGAGTGGCGTGAAAGACTGTGATGTTCACCACATAGTACATAATGCCTTCAATTACAATTCAAGAACCATCTTCTCTCCCAGGCCCCACATCAACTGTGGGTTCAGGGGCGCCTGGATGGCTCCGTTGGTTAAGTGTCTGACTCAGGCTCAGGTCATGATCTCTCGGTTGGTGAGTTCCAGTCTTTCATTGGACTTTGCACCAACAGTGTGGAGCCTGCTTGAGATTCTCTCTCCCTCTCTCTCTCTGCCCCTTCCTTGCTCTCACTCTTTCTCTCTCACTCTCTCAAAATAACTAACTAAATAAATAAATACATAAACAAACAAACAAACAAACTTAAAAAAAACTGTGGGTGCAGTTTTGAGCACTAGGGGACACTTAGCTTGTTAATCCTAACCTCGGTGTCCTCTCTCTTTCTGATTATTGAATAAGAAAGAGAGAAAGCCTCTTTATAAAATGCAGTCCTATTTCCTCAATTTCTAAAGAGACTTTAGCTCCATCCCTTAAGAATTTTTCAAAGCCAGTGACAAGCAAAGGTGAGGAGTCCCCAGAGGAAGGCTCAAAAGGGTGAATTGCTAATTAGGTATTTTTCTAGGCATGTGGCCATTAACTGGTTCTTAACAATACACATTGTCACTCAAATCACTTCAGGTTGGCTGAGTGCAGAGGAATCTTCCTAGAAAGCCAAAAGGCTCAGTTCAGAGGAGGGGGGATGGGGCAGGTTGCAATGACCCCTGGAACTTTCAGTGTCTTGAAGGAGCATGAGACTCACAACCACTGCTCCCCAACCTGGTGGGTTTTGGAAGAAGTCAACCATGTTCGAATGACCAGAAAATGACCCAGTGAGTGGGAGCAGGAATGCACATTTGATATTTGGGTGCCACTGGTAAAAAAAAAAAAAACAAGACGGGTTGACTCCTTGTTTCTTCATTTTGGCTAGTTATGTTTGCTGTAATAGTCACCCAAACTTTCCAGGGGCAGAAACTGTGCATATCCCTCTCTCCAGCTACAAGTCACATCACTGGACTTGGGGCTTTGTAAAGTCTCAAAAGAGGTTCATGGGCAACTGAAGAAATTGATTTTGAAAGTGCATGGAGCGTGCCCCTCCTGAAGAAGGTGAAAACATTTGTTTTGTCACCAATAACCCCATCAAGTAACGAATGTGGTACATGCTACTTTTTTTCTGTTGCAGTCAGGAGAGAGAAGTACTATTTAAATCATGGTATTTGAGAACTGAAATGGCTCGTTGGGTGTCCTATTTATTCATCTATTCCCATGATGCCTTTCCATCTCAGTCTCTCTCACTGGCAGGGAGAATGTACTGTTGCTTACAGAAGATAGTAATGATCCTGAGAGACAAAGCAGAGTGTCTTGAGTAGCAAGGATTAGATTTCAAAATTACCGACTTACCAATTTATCTTTTAAGTTTATTTATTTTTGAGAGAGAGAGAGGGAGCACAGCAAAGAGAGAGAGGGAGAAAGAGAATCCTAAGCAGGCTCCGAGCTGTCAGTTCAGACAGAAATCGGTAAGTTGAACCTAAAATTCATATAAAAATGCAAAGACCTGGAATAGCCAATACAATCTTGCAAAAAAAGAACAAAGTTAAAAGACTCAAACTTCCCTATTTCAAAACATATCACAAAGCTACAATAATCAAGTGTGGCGGTGCTGGTATAAAGAGAGACATAGATTGCGATGGTCAGTTTTGTGTGTCTGTTTGGCTCGGCCCTAGTCCCTGTTATTTAGTCAAACTCTAATCTTGGTGTTGCTGTGAAGGTATTTTGTAAATGTGACTAAAGTCTATAATCAGTTTACTTTTAGGAAAGGAAGATTATCCCAGACAATCTGGATAGAACTTATTCAATCAGTTGACAGGCTGTAAGAGCAGAACTGAGGCTTCCCTGAAGAAGAGATTCTGCCTGTGGACAACTGTTTCAGCTTGTGCCTGCCCTTTCTGACAGCCCACCCTGTGAATTTCAGAGTTGCCACAATCACATAGGCCAATTTATTGCAATAGATCGATCTCTATCTCTTTTTGTGTGTATGTATGTATATATATACATATCTGTATGTATGTGTGTATATACATGTACATACATATATAGATATACCAATCTATATCTATACTTCTATCTATATCTATATATATCTCTATTTCTATATATCCCCTACTTGTTCTATTTCCCTGACTGATGCATACATCAACAGAATAGATTGAGAATCCAGGAATAAGCCCTTATATTCTCACCTTTATGGTCCATTGATTTTTTTTTAAAACAATCTTTTTTTTTTTTTTTTTTTTTTTTAATTTATTTTTGGGACAGAGAGAGAGACAGAGCATGAACGGGGGAGGGGCAGAGAGAGAGGGAGACACAGAATCGGAAACAGGCTCCAGGCTCCGAGCCATCAGCCCAGAGCCTGACGCGGGGCTCGAACTCACAGACCGCGAGATCGTGACCTGGCTGAAGTCGGACGCTCAACCGACTGCGCCACCCAGGCGCCCCTATGGTCCATTGATTTTTGACAAAGGTGCTGAGACAATTCAATGGAGAAAGAATAGTCTTTTCAATGAATGGTGCTGGGACAACTATACATTCATATGCTAAAGAATAGAACTGCACCCTTACCTCATAACATTTGGCAAAATTACCTGAAAATTAATGAAAGACCTAACTATAACACCTAAAACATAAAAAAGTCTTAGAAAAAAACCTAGGAGTAAATTTTGTAATTTTGGATTAGGCAATGGTTTCTTAGATATGACTCCAAGACACACGAACAACGACAACAACAACAACAACAACAAAATAGATAGATTGGCCTTCATCAAAATTAGAAACTTTTGTACTTCAAAAGACACAACAAAGAAAGTGAAAGAGACAACACACAGAATGGGAGAAAATATTTGCAAATCATATATCAAATGAAAATTTAATACCCAGAATATATAAAGAATGATTACAACTCAACAATAAAAAGATAAATGGCCCAATTTAAAAATGGGCAAAAGATTTGAATAGGTGTTTCTCAAAAAAAGATATTCAAATGGATAAGAAGCTCGTGAAAAAGATGCTCAATATTTTTAGTCATTAGGGAAATGCAAGTGAAAACTTCCATGAAATACCACTTCACATTTACTAGGATGGCGGGAAAAAAAACAAGCAATAACAATTGTTGGTGAGGATGTGGAGAAACTAGAACTCTCAGACATTGCTGGTAAAAACGTAAATATAGCAGCCACTTTGAAAACAGCTTAGAAGTTCTTCAAAAGTTAAAAAAAATTTTTTAACACTTTATTTATTTTTGAGAGAGAGAGAGAGAGACAGAGCACAAGTCAGGGAGGGGCAAAGAGAGACAGAGACAGAATCTGAAGCAGGCTCCAGGCTCCAAGCTATCTGCACAGAGCCTGACGTGGGGCTCAAACCCATGAACCATGAGATCATGACCTGAGCCGAAGTCAGATACTTAACCAACTGAGCCACCCAGGCACCCCCTCCCCTTTAAAAAATTTTTTTAAAGGGTTTCTCAAAAGTTTAAATACAGAGTTAGCATATGACCCAGTAATTCCACACCGAGGTATAGACCCAAAAGAAATGAAAGCATATGTCCACACAAAAACCTGTACACAAATGTTCGTTGTAGCATTTTCATAATCCCCCAAAAGTAGTGACAACTCAAATAGTTATCAAATAATGAATGTATAAACATCATGGGGCATATCTATACAATGGAGTATTATTCAGCAATAAAAAGGAATGAAGTCCTATAACATGCTACAACATGAATAAAACTTGAAACAATTATACTAAGTGAAAGAAGCCAGACACAAAAGGCCACATATTGTACGATTCCATTTATATGAAATGTCCAGGATAAGCAAATTCATAGAAATAGGAAGGAGAATAGTAGTTCCCATGGACTGGGGCTCAAGGGTGGGGAAAGAGAATATTGTGAGTGAGAGTTAATGGGGTTCAGGGTTTCTTTCTTGGGGTGATGAAAATTTTCTGGAGTTAGATCATGATAATAGTTATTCAACTCAGAATATACTAAAATCCATTGAATTGTACACTATAAATGGTAAGTTTTATGGTATGCAAATTATATCTCAGTGAACATATGAATAGGGGGTAATTATAAATTCTTTTACATTCATTTAGAATACACATGATCTTACCATAAGTAATTCTTTGCACTTATATCAAGATTGGTATGTAAAACACACACTGATTTCTATGGGGTATTCTGTGACCTTTGCTTAAAACTAAAGATATAATTATACTAGGTTTTTAAACTATACAGCTGTCTAGATATGTATATGAAATGGAGCTAAGAAATTTCCCAAATTCACTGTGTGATACAAAACTTTTTGGCTCTTAGGCTGTGAAATCATGTGCAAATAAGAGAACTTTGACCTAAGATACATTCATGAAAAAGGATATTTTTAAAGCATCTACCACGTAGTGAGCAATTTACATGTGTTATGTCATTTGTCATAATAACCCTATGGAACTATTATTCTCATGCTCTAATAGTGAGCAAATGAGGTTAGTTAACAGGCCAAACATGTGTTGCTCTTTAGTAGAATGTAAGAATGGCTGAGCAGAGATTCAAACCTCTAAACCACAGACTCTTCTCCGTGTAACACTGCCTTCCCAGAGATGGACCATGGATGAGCAGTCTTATTGCACCACATACATTTGGGGAGCTGAAGTAGATATGGGGATGGTGAGATGCCTGCTGGCACTAGAAGCCAGCAGTCAAAGGTAGAAAGACAGGATCATCTTCAATTTGAGACAGAGCCCTTCTTTCTTGAAAAGTATAGTCTACAACAATCCCAAATAATGAAGTTTCCTATGTGTGCTTTATCCAGAAACACCATTTCTTAAGGGATTACAGCAAGTACAAAAAACTCTTTTGAGTCCTCATTGATTCACTCTGTGCTCTGTCTTGGGAATATGAATATGACCTATATAAGTAGGACTTCTCATGGAGCCCAATCTGATGACAAACAAAGATAAGAGATAGTCACAGTTCATCACAATACATGGCAGGGTGAATTTGTTATGGTGGCAGGGATGGACATGTCTAACGCGGGGACATAGATCCAGGAAAGGTCTCATGAAGATGATTCAGTAGGATCTTAAGGATGAGCAGGAATTTACTAGAAATCTATCTGTCCATATAAGGAGAGGTTAGCTCAGAGGAGGGAGGGAAGGAGAAGAAGCTATGGGAACATGCACAGAGTGGCGGAGGCTACTGTATTTCCATCCCACACCACACTGAGTCTGACATAGCTCCATTTCATATACATATCTAGACAACACTCAGTTGTCTACCCAATAGCTCTTCTCCTTTGTTGGCAGTGGAACCCCAATGTTGTTTGTGCTAATAAAATGGCCCTGCCCTTGAAGATGAATCATGGCTGACCGAAACCAGTCACAACAGTCCTCTTCCTCTTAGACAGACATTTATTTCCCCCACTCCTGGCCTACAATAAGTAGTGGGAAAAGTTTCTTCTTTCCTGATAGAAGGGTCAGAAGTAACTGGCACCACATGAAGCAACAAATATCATCAGAGAAGCCAACATGCTAAGAATGAGGAATAGAAATGATGGAAATGACCGGTATCCTTGATGCATCGCAGAGAAGTTGTAACTACAAAATCCATCCACTTAGGGCTTCTTGTCATGCAATAATATAATAAAGCCTTCATTATTTGGCTTGCTGTAAGTAGCAATCAAAAACATGTCTAGAGGACTTCCAACTAAATCCTTTAGCAAGGTTTTCTCCCCACCCATCACCAGCTTTTCTTAATTTGGTGCATGGACTTCATCTCTGATTGATCACTATGGAGAAACGCTGAGCTCTGTGGGTGTCCTTCCTAATATCGATTCATTTCTAACTCCATTCGCTCAGGAAAATTACAAGAAGAACATGACCATTCTGCCTTGGCATATTCATAATGGAGCACCAATGGCAGCCATCATATAGTCTGAAGTCCCTGGGGCCATGGCAGATAGCAAATGGCTATGGTGGAGATGGTCCATGATCCTGGGGACATGCACATGTCAGGTTGCAATTACCAGAAAGATTTCAGCTTTAGCTCCTGGCAGAGAACCTTGTTTATCTTTGTCATTGGCACCATTGCTTCCATCTCTAGGCCAAAAGCTTATTAGCCACTGGAAGTTGGCAGAGAAATACAGACCAGGGCAACTGACTGTGACATGAAGAACTGATATTCTTGCAGACTTAACAGTGTCTCCACTGCTGCTTCCCACTGGCCACATTTATGATGACTCAACTCGAACAAGGCTATACTTAGTCATGTGTGTCAAATCCAACTGCAGTCCAAAAGTCAGAAATAATTTAATACTAGACTTGTATGGATTCTTTCAGTTTTGTACTTCATGTTCAATGTAAGAAAAACCTACAAGAAAAACAGCCCCAAATGACTTTTACCCCCAAGTTGAAGCCACGTAAATTTTATACATCAGTGAAAGCTCTGAGAAATGACAGCCTTGTGAAAATATGCATGCTCTTTTCCTGTGAGTACTGGAGACTTGGTTAGGTATGATCTTCTTTAGGAAATTGTAGGCTCAGCAAAGGCAGAAGCAAGCCTTTTATTTTAGCACCTCCCATAATTCAGTGTGCTCTCCTCATTACTTCCATTTGTGCTGATTCTTTTCCTCACTCTGTCACTCTTCTCTATAGCCTTCCTCATCCCACCTTCTGGATCTTTCCTTCTCTTGGAGTTTCCATGTTCTTACATATGGAGATTGGTTTAGCTCATGTAGGTTTCTCCACCTCTGCATCTCCACCCGTTACCCTCAATTACAACATAGGTGCCTAGCCAAGTAGTGCAAACAGGGTTTCTCCTTAAAGGATGAGGGAAGGCAAATGCTGTGAATGTTTCTATCCATGTAATTCCCATAAGTTATAATACTGACAAACTTACTCTCCCCCATAAAAACCCGCTGCCTCTCTCTTTGCCTACCAAATAAGTTCCATCTTGTTCTTCTGACAGTTGATGTCCTCCATTACCAAGACCAACCTTCCTTAAAAACAGGGTTACCTAATATCGGCACTGTTGACATTTTGGGCTGGACGAGTTTTGTTGTGGGGGCCTGTCCCGTACGTTGCAGCATCCCTGGCTTCTACCCATTAGATGCCAGTAGCATACCCCCATACAGATGTGACAACCAAAAATGTCTCCAGATGTTGGTAATGTCCCCTGAATGGAAAAAATCTCCCTGGGCTGAGAAATATTGTTTTAAAGCCTTATCACCTACTACTTCCCATACTTTGGCTGTTCTCTGTCTATAGCCAGCACATTCTGCATTATTTCACATTTAAATCTCTGCTTACTCTATCTCTTCGGTTTTGGAGTGCCCTCCCTTTCATCACGCAACTCCATCAAACTAAAATCCTACTCATCCTTTAAGACCAAAATCATTACTCTGTAAAATATTGTTTTGTTTCCTCTTACTTGAAACTTTAAGTGTTTTTCCTTTGAATCGTCTGTAGTATTTTGTCCATATCTCTCATCACTTAATTCTTCATTTCTGTTTGACTCCTTGAGTATAGTACCTATTTTGTGTGTGCTCAACAAATGAGTGTTTGCCAAATGGATATATGAATGCATCTTTTGTGGTGGGAAACTAGAACATGGGAATAGAAGATAACGGTCTCTCCTCTGTGAAGGAGGCCACATGAAAACTCATTCGCATGCTTTTTGAATCCTTCTTACTGAGTTAGTGGCAATAGAGTAGCACAGATCTGAGGATTCAATCCATCCTGTCCTACTCAAAAGAATGTAAAGAAAGAAACCAGCAAGCTGATCTTGAATATTTCCTCCCTCCAACACAGATGATGGGTGCCCTAAACTACTTTCATTGTTGCTAAGTGGCTAGAAAAATCTAGGCCAGTCCCCTCCTGCAGTGGATCCCTGGAAATGCCTTGTCTGACCAACCCTGGCTCTCACAGCCATTAGCACTCACACTTGGGAAGTCTTTTCTGCCAGTGTAAGTAACATCAACAACAATACAAAAATTAAGTTTTTCCTATACAGGCTTAGTCTTTTCCTCTATAAGTCATTAGTCACCTCCAGAGACAAGGCAAGTAGATACTCAGTGAATTCCAGTACAGCCTTCCAGTCGTCATGGCTACTGACCCAACGTGGTTTTGAAAACTGTCCTTACAACCAACGGACCATTACAGGAGTCCTTCGCAGAATAGTTTGACCTTAGCAGGGGAAATTCATTTCAAGTATCTCTACACTGCCACCTTGAGTTCACCGAGAATAGCGTGTCCTTGTCACTGAGCAGACAGATAGCTGTGGGATTTGCACGTTCTCTGCGCCTTAAATGACAGGCACTACAGCAGGCTCAAGAAGCAAACCTTGTTCTTATCATTGGACTTTGGTCCCTCAAGCTGGGCAGACCTGTCAATGGAAACATCTGACGTCTTATTGGTTGATAGCATAACCTAAACATATCTAGGCATATGCTTTCTTTAAGAGAGATTAGAAGTAAAAGCTCAGAATTAAATGGAATTAAATAAAAAATAGAAAAAAGAAAATCCCTTTCAGATTCTCTATTCCCAGGAGACTGACCAGGATTCAGACTTTTAAAAGCAAAAATAATAATAGGGACCAAGGAATGTGTGTGTGTGTGTGTGTGTGTGTGTGTGTGTAAAAGATGGAGAAAATATGGTATTGCTTAATTTCCTCCTGACTGTCCAAATAATTTCATATCACTGAAGTTAATATTTTCTCATTTTAATAACGAGATTTTTAAAAACCTGAATAACATCTTTAAACAGGAAGTCTATTTAAAATTAGTTCACTATTTGTAACCCTGGCATAAACTTTTTCTCCTGGGTTTGTACCTAATGGCTGGTTGGAAAATCTAGAGGATCTGTTTCTTCTTTCCTCACCCCATTTGTGGAGTGGGAGTGTTTTTCTTAAATTAATGTCTGTCACATTAATGATTAAATTCAATTAAGTTCATCTTGGAAGGTGATGTAAAAGACAGATTTCCTCATCCAGTTAGGTGATTTATTGCCCTCTAGTGGTGTGAGATACTAAATATTGATGTAAAGCTAAAGCAGAATGAATTTGAATTAATTCACTCAATTATTTATTGAGTAGCTACTGTATGCCATGCATAGTTCTAGGCTCTGTGGCTATAGCAGCAAAGACGGTAAGCCAGAATCCTGACTTCAAGGTGCATATATTTTAATAGGAGAGACAGAAAGTTAAAGTTTAAATATGAGTGGATTCTTTAGATTGTAGTGTCTAGAATGGCCTCCCTAAGAAGATGATATTTGCCTTTAGGTGTGAATGCCAAGAAAACCAGACAGAGGAAGATCAGGAGACAGAACGCTCCAGGCAAAGAAGTAGCTAAAATAAGAATCTTAAAACAGCAATAAGCTTGGAGTATTCGAGGAACAGAAAGATTCATATTGGCTAGAGCATGGTAGATGGAGAGAATGGTGTAAGATGAAGGTGGCCAGATCTTACAGGGTCTTGAAAAACCAAGGAAAAGCAAGTTGAAGAACATCAATTAGGGGGAATAACCTAATCTGATTCACATTCTTTAAAAGCTCACTCTGGTTACTATGTGGAGAATAATAAATTGTAAATGAGCAAAGGAGGAAGCTGGGAGACAGTGAGGAAGCTTACATAGTAATCCTCTATCAGAAATGACTGTGTCTCACTCCAGTGTTACGGTGGTGGAAATGGAGAGCCCTGGAGTATCTGATATGTTTTTAAGGTAGAATGAGCAGGATTTGTTGAATGGCTTGGATGTAGGTGTGAGGGAAAGTGAGGGCGTGAGAATGACACCTCAGTTTTTAATTGAGTAACTGAGTGGAAGGAAATGGTATATACCAAGATGAGGAAGATTGCCTATGGGTTAGGTCTCAGAAGCAATCAGGTCATGGTTTTCATGGCTTCGATACAAAATGCAGTACAATTTTTTAAAGAATGCGTAATAAAAAAAGAGGGGGGTGGAAGGGGGTGCACATGGGTGGCTCAGTCGGTTGTGTGTCAACTCTTGATTTTGGCCCAGGTCACGATCCCAGGGTCTTAGGATCGAGCCCCATGTTGGTCTCCACGCTGAGTGTGGAGCCTGCTTAAGATTTTCTCCTCTCTCTCTGAGCACCTAGGTGACTCAGTTGGTTAAGCTTCCTACTTAGGTTCAGGTCATGAAGCCATAGTTCATGGGCCTAAGCCCCGAATCAGGCTCTCTGCTGTCACCACACAGCCCACTTTGGATCCTTTGCCCCTCTCCTGCTCAATCTTTCTCTCTCTCTCAAAATAAATAAATAAACATATATATATATATATGTTATATATAAATATATGTTATAAATGTTATAAATATATATATAAAGATTTTTTTTCTCTCTCTCCTCCCTCCACCGTTCTCCCTCTGCCCCTCTCCCCTACTCTCCCTCTCAAATATATAAAAAAAGAATGTACTATACAATGATGCCAGAACAATACATAAATATTTTTAAGTTTCAAGAGGTACAGGAGAGCTATAGAGTCTATCAAAGGAAATTAGGAAGCTCCCAGATGGCAGTGTGAGGCAACCCAAACAGGTAGTAAAAGAGAATTTAACACCATGGGACTAAGAGCCAAGAGCTGTGAAGCTTTCTGTGGGGGAACTTCTCTCCCGGTCCCTTTCCTGTGATTTGGGGACTGCCATTATGTACCACAAGAGAGTGTCATGAGAATCACAGAGTATGAGGTGAAAAAACTTGGAGAAAAACCAGTCTAACTCCTTTCTTTGACGAATAAAGGTGTTGAAGCCCAGACCCAAGTGGGTGGAAGGCACACCAGCGTCTGTGGCTCTCCCACAATGTACCATATACCATATGAAGAACTTTGTGTACTTTATCTCATCAATTCTTTGAACAATCTTGCAAAGTATGTATAAATCCCCACTTTCCAGCAAAGAAAACTGAGTCTTTGAGAATCCAAAGATCCTATAGATAGCTACTAGTCGAGATGGAACTAGAACTCTCAAGTTCCAGTGCTTTGGAATCCATGCAATGTGCTCTTCTAAAGAATATTTTTTGAGGGCTGATGGGGGGGTGGGAGGGAGGGGAGGGTGGGTGATGGGTATTGAAGAGGGCATCTTTTGGGATGAGCACTGGATGTTGTATGGAAACCAATTTGACAATAAATTTCATATATTTAAAAAAAAAAACAAGAGAAAACAACTGATACACTTACAACCATTCTGTTTTTCACTTTCAGTATTCAATAAATTACATGAAGTACTCAATACTTCATTATAAAAAAAAAAATAAAAATAAAAAAAGAATATTTTTGAAAATGTGAAGAGAAAAATGAAATTAATTTGGATAACTCTTCTTAAAGTTTAACATCCCATTCTTCCACCCAAACATATGAGGGCAAGCCACATTACAAGGTTTCCATAGAGCAGCCAAGCAATTCTCCTGCCTGGCCCAGAACCAGACTTGGAGGTGATGATGATGATGATGTAGCTGCCATTTTCCAAGTCCTTTCTAGGTTTCAGTGTTTCAAACGTATTCTCTTGCTTAATCCTTGTAACAAATATGCAATCAATTATCTTTATTTTAGAGATGAAACTAAGACGTGGAGAGGTTAAGTAATTAGCGCAAGGTCATATGACTACTGTACTCTGTGCAGAAGCTTGGATGTGGGCAGAGGGAAGATCTGTTTTCCTTCTAAGAAGTTTTGACAACTTCTCTTCCCTCAGGTCCTAGTGCAATGGCCCACATAGGCCTCTCCTCCTTTGCTGAGCTGAGGATGCGGGAAATGGGACCACTGAAAGGGCAACCTTTGACCACCATCAAACATCACGCACAGTATAGATCTTACCTCGCATTGTATTATGACCGTATAGGACAAAGTAGAAAGGGGAAAAAAAGCAAATGTGAGCCAGCAGAGGGTCTGTCTGTAAAACTGGGAGCTCTAAAGGCCCCTTGTGAGTTGGAGGAAGGACCCTGTGAAAGATAGTGGGCATCCCTACAGGCTTAGGAGAACCCCCCGGGGTTGTCCCGGAGAGCCAATTATACCCAGTTCAGTGAATAGGTGTACAGGCTATGAAGCTGAGAACAGAAAGCAGGCAAGGGTGTAGGCCTTTTCCAAATAGAAGTCTCTGCAGATTGTAAAGTAGATTCCATGGCTAGTTGAAGGAATGCCATAACAACCATGGCTAGTTGTTAATATGATTCAGAGATGCCTGAGTGACCATTGCTTGTTGTAGTTGTGTAGTTTGAGTGAACCTGGACATTGTTAGCCCTGAGAGTCCGAGAACCAAGTTCCTGAGTGTGTTGGGCCGTGCTGTGCTGTATAGTTATGCCATGTATTGCATGTCGCTGAGGTCGTTGCACTACATCAGACCCAGTAAGTGGTTGCTGGCCTTACTGCAGAATTGTTAGTGTGCAGAATTCTCCAATCTCGTAAAATTGGAGGAGGACATTTCATCCTCCTGGGATGCTTAGTCACAGGATATTTTTAGCCCAACTATGTACTCCCGTCCCTGGCCTTTTTAGGATTTGGGGATCGGAAAACTTGTACTTCTGCTTGCCCTAGATACTTCCATTGTTTATCCTGACTGCAACGCTACTTGCTTTATCCAAATGGTGTCTGAGTCTAGTTTTTTCACCCATCCAAGTTTGGTGTTGACATTTGTTCCTGCAGTCACCTTGCAGATCAGAGGCGGAGGCAGGGGTAATGACATTACTCCAAACCCAGGAGAGATGAAAGGACCAAGATGGTATCTGTGTTGATTGATCAACAGGGCATCAGCGATTTGAGATAGCTAGGGGCACAAGATGTGTAACAGGAAGAAACATGTGTGAAGCATGGCTTTTATCCCTCTGGATCTGGCCCCCTAACTTAAAACAGAGCAAGGCTTCCCCCGCACCCCCCCAACCCCCAAAGTAATCTAAAACTAGACATGCCATGGCTATTATTTGCTGCTCTGATGAAAATCACTGAGCCAATAGAGGGAGCTAAAGCAGCACAAATGGGACTTCTGGACACACACTCATTGCAAAGAAATGCCTAAATATTTGGAGAAGGGCTTAAAGTTACCCTTTTCTATGGCATTTGGAGGATGCGGCAGAAAAGAGGCAAAAGATCAATAAAAAATATTGCTACCAAGATTCTGTTGATAAGTGGTGATTGCTTCAATATCTACATATTTAATTCAAATGAATATCATGAATGAGAAACTTCTTAGCTGTCATCCAGGTGACTGGGTAAAAAAAAAATGTACCCGCTTTCCTATTTTCATTGGTTGTACTAAATGGGAATCTCTGGATTTGCCAAAGCTGACAGGTGTGATAAATGTAAAATAGTGCAGACTTTCAAAAAACAACAGGAAATAGAATTTTTAATTTAAAGAACAGTGAATGCATAGGCATTAATAGACACTAACTTTACACATTTGCCCAATTTGGCCATGAAAACATCAAGTGGGACCTATTAATTTACTCCAGGATGAGCTCCATAGTTGTAATAAAGAAAGTTCAGCAAGGTGGAGAACAGGATGCAATGACTGACCTTTATTTTGCCTTGATGATGCCTTCTTCTCTACCCTGAAATAGAGGACAAGAAGGAACTATTTGCTTTTACATGGAACAGAATACAGTATACTTTTACTGTACTGTCTTAGGACTATATTAATTCTATTTTTGCTAATACAGTAAGAAGACATCTTCCCATGATAATCACAATCTATCTTTTTTTAATAAGAGCTTACTATTTTGAAATCATTTAGGACTAACCATATTTTTTTTAATTGGTGATAATTAAGAAAAACATTCTTAGCCATAGGAGATAGACAATATTACATCAGCTTTTTGGCTGGTGAATACATCTAAATATAAGGATTCATAAAAGTCCTAAGCATATCTTAAGCATATCCTTAATTACAAAAATAAGCTGAGAAAATTTCTAATTCTACCCTGAGACGGGAGCAAATGGCCTGACAGAATAATTTGGATACTAGAGAAGTCGCCCCATACCCGGGTGTATTCTGGGATCTGTTTGCCAAATTTCACATTAGAATACTGCTTTTAAGTGAGGAGAAAGCCAGCAGATGCCACTGGGTCCTTATGAGCTTGTTGATTTTATAATATTGATCGTCTCCACAACAGAGACCTATCGCAATTTGAGACTGACAGAAACCTGGGGTAGCATTAGCCATGGGACTTTAGAACTTGACTTTAGAACCTAATGCAGCTGCCTATTGCTCCCCTTTTGAAACACTTTTAATTGTCTGCTATTGATCACTAGTTAAGATGCATCTTCTATAGAAGGACACCAAAAATAATTCTAAGATCAGAAATTCAAAACTGCTTGGGTAACATTTGAAAGATATTCAGATGTTAGAGGGAACACTCAAAAATATAATTGATTAAACAGAAATGGTATAGTAAGGAATATACAAAAGGAAGTGAATTGATAGTGGTCCATAGGATCCACAACTGGCAGCTGTAGCCTAGATCCCAAATGGTCCTCACCATATTGTTAGGTATTATTAGGTATTAGGGATTTGTGAGTACATGAGTATATGAATACAAAAGAACATGGCTATGGCCAAGTTGATCACTGCCCAATTAACTCAGATGGGTTATGGAAGGTGATGACCATCTACTCAGCCACCATAAAGACTCTGGTGGAAGACAAGTATAAGTCTGGTTCAATGGGCTACGTAGAAAGTATTTTGGTTGACTCTTACACACCTCTCAACACAAGAACTCTCATATTACTGTTTAATTTTTATGTAAACTCATAGCTAGCAGCAAGGACCTTCTATAAGCTCTTGGGCTAGAATTTGTTTTGTCTGGCAAGTGTTAGGGTACCATAATTCAAAGACAAGATTTATAGAAAAAGCTATGGGCTTTTAGATTTCAGATATGGCTTGCTCATTTGATGCCTATTTGTTACATATGGATGAGAAAGATGGTGATGATTGGAACATCAAGGAAGATCTATTGGTAAGGGTTTTAAAGGTAGTAACTGGGGTCCACAAGATGAATAGACCCTGAGAGACCATGAACTATGAAACATTGGGTTCTACACGATGTATCCCCTTGATCTCATCTAAAACTGTTTCTGTCTCCCAGGATTGCTCAGGTAGACAATGACAAAAGACAAATCCACCTTGTTCAGAAGACAGAGCCCAAAGGGATGTGGACCTCTATGTATCATCAGACTGACTATATTGAAACTTTACCTACAGCCCAGGTAGTTTTAAGTATATTGCCTGGTATTGACACTTTTTTCTGATTTAAACTTCATCCACCCTCAGCCTAGTCTACAATTAATGGACTGGAAATACAGACTTCCATTGATCCTGATGTTCAACTGACATATTAGCAGAAAAAAGAACACATTCTGTAGAATGAGTAGGGCAGGAGTGGCTGAGAAATACAATACAAAGCAGTCTTTTCATTTTCATGTTCCTTAGGAAGTAACAGTGTGACTGAAAATTAGGATGGGCAATTGAAGCAATTGTTATACCAAGTGATGCCAGGGACATGATGGACCACGGGCTTTCTAGGCAAGGAGTAACTGAACACGCTAAGCCACAAAAGCAGGTCACTGGTTGAACTAATTTCAAAAGCATGGAATAAAAAATGAGCAAGTGGGAAACAATGAATGGTTTCATACCACTCATACCATTTTGTATGCTTTTGGAGGGGGCAATCCATAAGCAAGTCCTATTAATTTGGAAGGGTTTTTTGGCACCCCGGCTTTATACCACCATGTGCTGCTATATCCATCTGGCTACAGATACCGCCAAGACTACTACTGACAATATTAGTAACAAACACTTAGTGCTTATTACATGCCTGGCACTATCCAAAGCACTTTACATGTTCTTTATGTTAAATGTGGGATTAATTGACTCTGGCAAGTCACTGATTTCCAGAGAAAATTGGCTTCTTTTCTCAGAGGTGTTGAAGCAAGTATCTTTACACAACTTTTCAAAGTGGGAGAGTGAGAGAAAATATGGGAGGAATCAGCGGATTATTAGCATGGTGTTAGTCAAAGTGTGTGGGTTACACAGCACAAAAACTTTGACTCAAAGAGCTTAGGTCAGAGAGAAAATGTATTGGCTTATGTAACTAGAAAGATCATGATATTGCTTGAAACAACTCAAACGTGGAAATAAATATCATTTAGACCCTTCCCTCACATTCAGTCCTTGCTTCTTTCTGAGTGACAACTTCATTCTCCCCTACCACAAACCGGTTTTCTCCTAGGCGCTAGTGTCATGGCCTCTGTTGCTTTCGGAGCTCACAAGTTTGCCATTCGAGAAGGAAGGGGTTTCCTGACTTCAGGTCCAATGTCAAAAATCCCAGAGAAGGGCTCTGATTGGACTAGCTTGCCTCACCTGCCCACATCCTGATCCAGACCCCATGACCAAGAGAATGGAGTCCAGGGGTCGGCAGCCCCCATTGGGACCACCTACTCTATCCATACAGGGCTCAGCTCCCTTAGTCAGCGAGACCGGGAGAAAGTGCAGCATGCCCAGTGGAGCCACAGCAGGTTCCCAGGGGACAAAGGATCTACTAGTGTGAGAGCAGCAGGAGCTGCTCCACACAATTCCAACCGCACATTTCATGGTACTCCATGTGAATGACGCCCTTCAGGCATGCGATGGCATAGCTACGGCAGAAGTCAGAGGAGAGTGGCAATGAACACAGCAAAAACCAGAAAATTGTAACTGGTCCCTTGGTGAGCCCATGAGGTGGTGGATTCTGAAAAGGAACGGAGAGACACTTGGCAGGGGTGAGGTTAGCATTTGGAGCCCTACTGGTCTTGCTGTGAAGATAGGGTCAACGTCTACCATGTCTGGTGGACACGTCCTTATTTGCAGTCCTGGCTGGTGTGGCCAGGGGGAGCTGAAGTTTACATCTCTCTTCTGAGTCCTTGGGAATAGAAACCCTAAGGTCACTCAAGATGGCCACGCTTGGAACGGATGCTACTGACAGAGGAAAAAAAGAGGACTAAAAAGTCCACTGGGTGAGGTTGACATTGTTCTCAACTACTTCCCAGCTACCTCCAAGAACAGAGGAAGCATAACCACACACAGCCTTTCACGCATGAAGCAGATGGAAAGACGATAGAGCAGACCCTAAGCTTCCCAGTGCAGCCAGGGTTTTTATTATACTTTAACATTATTACTACTACTATTACTATTTTAATGAGCATCTTCTTCTATTTTGTTTTAGGGCTGTCATCAGATGATATACCAAGGCCAAACAGTGCCAGTAGGCAGTCACCAGCCCTGTGCCTGCCAAGCATTTCGATGATTAATGTTCTTGGCCCAGAGAAAACAACATTCTCTCTCCAAATGCAGAATTTTTTTCTTTTTTGGCATATAATTTTGGAAGCTAGGCCTAAAATTCTGTGTGACCACTTTGTCTGTTCTAGCCTAGTCATAGGCTTCACGGTTAGTGTAGGACTTATTTTTACGACCAAGGAGAAATAGTAGAGTTCATCTATTCCGATCCATGCATCCTTCCTTACTTCTATCTTTTCCTCCTTCCTTCTTTCTTTCTTGTGAATTTACCAATATGTTTAATTTGAAATTACATTTTATCTGGTTATAAAAGTAAGCTACGTTAAGATAAAAAAAAGCTGGAAACAGAAAAATTCTGTTTCCAGAGATAAACACTGTGAACTGTTTTTTTGTATTCATTATATGACTTAAACTCACTCCTTTCTTTTGCTCTTTTCCCAAACTTGACCTCCTTCACCACGGAATGGTGGCCCTTAAACTTTTGATCAGACAGAAGCAGCTATTCAGTAGGAGGAGTCAGGAAGAACCATCCCAAAGATCTTGGGGACCTGAAGACTTATTAGAATGTACCTCTTTCATTTTCAAATGGAAAAATTGAGTCCCAGAGTCATTTGCCAAAAGCCAATGGCTCTATTAGAGCTTTTCTAATGTAGTAGATAATTACTTCAAAATTCACTGTACTCACTTTCAAGTGTGAAGTCCAGGAAAAAGACAGAACACATCATGTGAAAGGATGCCAGAGGGGTTCCCAGGTGGCTCAGTTGGTTAAGCATCTGACTTTGGCTCAGGTCATGATCTCAGGGTTTGTGAGTTCGAGCCCCATGTTGGGCTCTGTGCTGACAGCTCAGAGCCTGGAGCCTGCTTCAGATTCTGTGTCTCCCTTTCTCTCTGCCCTCCCCTGCTCATACTATGTCCCTTCCTCTCAAAAATAAATAAACATTAAAAAAAATTAGGATGCCAGAAAAGTTACTTAGTTTTCTTTTTTGAAGATATATGTCTCATCAGTGTGTGAAAACAATGCCATGGAAATATTCCATCATCAACTTTTAATTTACACTGCAGGTCATTTACTGAGAGTTTATATGAATTAGTGTTGGAAGGTATTCTGAACCCATCGTGTATGATCTTTCCCTAATCCTTGTCTGTGTGGGAAGTTGACATCTGGGCTGCTGTTTTATCAAGAGTGGTGTTGGCTTTGTGCTGGCCCAGATGACCCTTGCCTGCTTCCAATTGCACCAGAGGCACAGGGTGGGGGGCTAGACAGTGCACTGATGTGATCTGCTGACCCCAAAGAGCCTTACTTGGCATTTGTCTTCTTATCAGGATGGGTTATCTCCTTGTCATTCAAAACTGTCAACTGAGGACCCCTAGCATCAGCCTTGGGATCATCGGATGAGCTTGAAAGAAATTCAGAATCACATCTCACTCCAGAACTACTGAATCAGAACCTGAATTTTAACAAGGTCTGTGAGTGACTCATGAGAACATTAAAGTTTGAGAATCATTGGGCTAATTGATCTTTAAGAGTTACAGTGTTGGGGCGCCTGGGTGACTTGGTCAGTTGAGCATCCGGCTTCCGCTCAGGTCATGATCTCTCAGTCTGTGATTTCAAGCCCCGTGTCGGGCTCTGTGCTGACAGCTCGGAGCCTGGAGCCTTCTTCGAATTTTGTGTCCCCGCTCTCTCTCTGCCCCTCCTCCACTCATGCTCTGTCTTTCTCTGTCTCAGAAATAAATATATATAAAAAAAAAGAGTCACAGTGCATCTGTTCACCCTCCTCTCTCTCCATTGCTCAAACAACAGATGTATATGCAAGCATGCAAACACACACACAATTCAGGTTTAAAATTAAAGGGAAGATACATAGGTCAATCATAGATTCCTAGTATTTAATCGCTGGATGCAAGGGTAGCCAGTAAAGGTCTTAAATAAACACATCTTGTACAGATTTAAGAGTTTTCAGGCATAGTTGGTTATGTGGGAGGTGGTTATGGATCTATGTGTTTGCATTAGGTTGGAACTATGGTATTACTGCATTACTTTTTCAGCATTACTTTTTCCTGTTTGTTTTGTGGTCATGCCTTAATAATCATTGAACCAAAGTTGTAAAGACAGTTGCAAGTACCAGTGCATAGTATTGTCTACAAGAGGATGGTTTATTGGCACCACAGTTCAGACATTCTTTAATTCAAGGAGCCTTTGACTAGCACAGACTACTTAATAGGCTTTTCCAGAACCATATTTCTCCTAATATAAGTTAAATTGTCTCCTACCATGCAAAGACAAAGACTCTCAGCCAGTCACCCAGTTATATTTATCTAATTCTTTTTTAAAAATCACTATATAAACTAGTTATAAAATAGAAAACATAATGTGTCAAGTGGCCACCCCAGATTGTCCTCAATCAGAGGTAATCCACTATAAGGTTGTCCCCTGGGGAAAAGTCTGAAAGGACGGCACGCATGGGTCTGTGAGCAATATGTAGACTCATCTTATTTTTGTTTGTTAATAGTTGCTCATCACTGACACAATGGACAGGAGAACATCTGCCTCATGATGTGTTTATAATACTGACAAGAGCTCAATAAATCAAATATAAAGTCTAAAACTGATAAAAATAATTTAAAAATCTAATGTAAACAATGTAAACATTTAAAAATGTTTTAAACACATGACAAAATATTTATAAACAATTCATATCGCTAGTTAGCTTGTTTTAATTTTTGCTGCATGAATAAATTATATCCCCCAATCTATATAAGTCTCCTTCTGTTTACACTGGGGTTCTCAATCTTGGCTGCATATTAAAATCACCTGGGAACTTTAAAAACTTTCCCCAAGCCCAGGGCAAATCCAAGAGATTATATCAGGATCTTTCTCTAGGGGTGGGACCTCTACATCAGTGTTTTCACCTTCATTTGGATGTAGGGAGATGTTTGATTGGTCAACAGGTGTAATCTATTAACTAAGGGAGACAGACATTCATTCAAGATAAAAGGACACCAGATGTTTACCAGGCATTCCATTCCAAGAGCCATTAATTTCCATCTGAAACACATTTGCTTCCTCTGTTATTTCATGTCTCTTTTACCAAAGTCACCAAGAGGATTTAGTGCTCTCAAAATAGAGGGGCCCTCTTCTGAAAAGGGCTCTTCTGAAAAGTTAAACCTGAGTGAAATGAATAGTTCCTTGTCCTCTGCATAGAACTTCCATTTGGCTCATTATACTACACAAAGGTTTTTAAATAACCAGGTGATATCTTCAGCTGGTGCTTTGTAGCCATTAGTCTTCCCCAATGACCAGCCTGATGCAGGCAGTTCTCCCATTTGCCCTTGAGCTCAGAGACTTCGTTCCTGATCTGTCAGCACAGGAAATTGCTTGCAGGTATCTTCTTTCATGCATGAGGCAGGGAAAACAAAGAGGCCATAATGCTCTGCATTTTGAGAATGTGTTCAGTTGGGACTGGAAAATTTTCCCCCAAAGCAAAGCCGTTCCATCTCTGGTGAACCAGGCCACCCGTGTTAAGGACCACAGACAGCATTCGATTTTCAGAATGTTTCTGTGCAGAATTGAAAATGAGCAATGATTTTAGTAAAATTAGTAAAAAGCACGTGACATAGCTTCTAACATAAAATCATTCAAATTTCTAGTCACCGACTTTAGTTTTCTCAGTTGTATAACAGACTACACTTCAAAATATCATTTTTCTTGATATCCCTATTCCGAACTAATTGCTTAAAACTAGACTCTTAATGTTGGGTGTTTAGTATCACTAAATCCCCATGAGCTGAACCATAGTGAAGAGAACAGAAAGGTGAGGCTTTGGCTAATCAAGGTCTCTTTAATTCAGTAGCCATTTGCCGACAAACTCAAGTATGTACGAGGCATGTGTGTGAAATGAAATGGTTTCTCCTTCAGCTGCATCAGTTCCCTGTCATGCTCAGAAGGTTGATGCCAAGCTGATGAACAAACCTCTTCACTTCATGGTTTTTGTTTTCTTGGATTACTCAAAATCTTCACTTCCCTGAAACCCATTCTGCTATAGTGTTCTTCAAAGACTCCAAGGCATATCTATCAGTTTTTACGTAGTCTACCTAGTTTTTGAAAAATTTTTAATGTTTATTTATTTTTGAGACAGAGACAGAGCATGAATGGCTGGAGGGGCAGAGAGAGAGAGAGAGAGAGAGAGAGAGAGAGAGAGAGAGAGACAGAATCCTTAGCAGGCTCTAGGCTCTGTGAGCTGTCAGCACAGAACCGATGTGGAGCTTGAACCAATGAACCGTGGGATCATGACTTGAACAGAATTTGAATGCTTAATTGACTGAGCCACCCAGGTGCCCCTAAGTAGTCTACCTATTGCTCAAATATCTATGCATGACATCCTTCTTGACTTTTCCTCAGGGAAAAATCCAATTTTTTTCCTCCTCTCCTTTGTATTGCTCCTTGGTTCTTATTTTCTATTCTCCAGCTTCAAATATACAAACTCTCTCTTTGGCATTACAGCTATTTCAAAGAGGACATATTTTCAAATTTGTAAAATTTCCAAAGGAATATAATTTTCAAATATGTATTTAAAAATGTGGTGGCTAGCTTTCTGAGAACCTGTCATAATGTTCTTACTACAGTCTTCACACAAAATATATGAGAGCAAAACAAAATATTCCTTGACATTCCTCGTTTCAGAAAAGATCCCTTAATATAGTTCGTAACAGTTTATGGAGTACTGTGGGAAATCCTAAGTGTAAAATACAATACAACCAGGGGTTTCTATTTTTATTGCAGAGACAAAATATGAAGCACTTAAAGTATATATATCTAAAAAAAGCATATATATATATTATATAAGTTTAAATATTTATAAAATATATTAAGTAATATATCAAAAATATAAAATACATCTTGTTAAATATATAATATGTAATGTCAATATGTATAGTAAGTTTAAAGGGTTGAGATAGCAACAAAAGTTTTGATAGGCTTTCCAGGAGAGAGGAAGAGAATAGGAGACAGGAAAAGAGGGAAAATCTTAGACTGAGTTTGGGGTGGGTGTCTTCGTGCATGGGGAAGTCTTCTTTAGCTCATCTGCTCTTCAGGGGAAGGATCTTTATAATAATGCTTATGTTAATAATAAGAGCCAGTATTCATTGAGTGTCTGTGCCCCCCAGTTTTGACATAAAATAGTTGTTTGTGTACTGTTTACATAAATGTTCACATTACACACACACACACACACACACACACACGCACGCGCACACACACACACACACCTTTTTAGGTATTTAGGATAGTGAGGAATGTGCAGATGTGGAAGCGGGAGGGTAGGAGATAGCTAGGCAAACAAATAAATGACCAAAGCTGTAATAGAAGCTATAAGAGGCACTGAGTGTGGCCATGCATTTCCTCTTAACTGGCAACATGTTCTTGAATTTTTAGATAGAAATAGAACTCAGTGGGGGGGACTTTCATTGATGTCTCAGAACCTGAAGTAGAATGGGATGTGGTTTTCATCTCTGTGGTATTAACTTTGGTCAAAAGATGGCAGCAAAGCTCAGCTAGTTCTTCACAAGTCACTTCTCAACCACTAGGGGAGGAGAGCATGGCTTGTTCAGAGCTTCGAAAGGTTAATGGGTAAGTGGGAGAAAGATTATCTTGGCAATTACACATGGACTTCATTTTCTGATCGTGTATCACAATATTTATTAAATATTAAAAATATCACAAGTTCAATATCAGCCAAGTTACAATATTAAAATCACATTTATTCATTCATTTGTTAATTTACAAATGTAAATATCCATTATTTTCCCAAATGTTTGAGAACCTGATGGGAGCTGGCTCTGTACTGAGGGCTGATGATACCTGCCAGCAAAAACAGAAGCAGTTCTAGCTCTCATTGAACACACTCAGTATGGGACAGAAATGAATTTATAATTATTCATAGGAATATGATTGCCATAGGATAGGAGCCCCACAGGAGGGGAGATTTTTGTCTGTCTAATTCTCTGGTGCATCACAAGTGCCTAGAACAGTCCCTGGCACAAAGTAGGTCATCAGTAAGGAGTTGCTGACTGAATGAAGGAGTGTAATTACAAATTTGAGATGCATGTGTCCAGAACATAATTCTATGTGAGTGTCTAGCAAAGAAATACAACCTGGGTTTGAGGAAATGATATTGGACACAAGGCCAGAAGGATAAGTAGGTGGTAGCCAGGTGGCTGTGCATATGCATGTGTATTGGGGGTGAGGTGGTCTCAGGTACAGAGAAGACCATAAGCAAAGGCCCTGTGACAGTAGTGGCTTTTGGGGGAAGGGAGGAAGGCTTTTGGGGGAAGGCTTTTGCCTCAAGGAGAGGCATGAACAACATGGCTTAATGAAAGGAACTAAAATACAGCCAATGTGGCCACAGCGTGGAGTAAGGGGTGGTCCAGGGATGCATGGTAGATCAGATGAGTGGTTTGAAGAGCCTCTGGTGTAAAGAATGAGTAAGAGAAGTACAGGAATAGATTTCAGGGGGAACTGTTGACTATTTGTCACAGGTCCACATGAGAGATGAGGGAAGCTTAGACTGGGGAGGTGCTGATGGAGTGGAAGGAAGCTGTCAAGGCCACCAGATAGTCAGCAGGCAAAACCAGTAGGACTCGGTAGTGCATAGGTTCTAGAGGGTGAAGGAGACGAAGTTCCAAGCATGACTTCTGGATTCCTGACTTGTGCAGCAGGGAGGTGGGGTAGACAGGAAGTCTTGCAGGAAACCCAGTTTGGGGGAGAAGAGAAGATCAGGGGCTCTTTCTAGGATGGGTTGGGAATTTGAGACATCCTAATAGAAATATTAAATGCAGGGTTGGATTTAAGGGCCGGAGCTCAGAGAGGTCTGGGGTGGAAATGGATTTGGGAGTTATTGGCCTGTAGATGACATTTGAAGGAGACGGCATGGTTGAACCCTCCTAGAGAGAGAGAGCAGGAAAAGAAATGGGGCCTAAGACTAGCCTGGAGAGGTTCCCACAGTCAGTGGTCAGGGAGAGAAGGATGGACCTACACACAAGACAGAAGGAGTGGCCAAAGGAGCCAGGAGGAAAATCAGAAGAGTGTTCTGTGCACAATGGACAGAGCTCTCCAGAAGCAGGAAGATCCTCCCTGTGTCCTGAGAAAGACAGGTCAACATGTCCTTCCCTTCAGTAAGCTCACTCGTTCACTTGTTTATCCATTACTCCTTCTAGGCCTTGGCTCCTGATAGAGCCAGACCCAGGATACACTCACGGTAGAGCCACCAGAACCACACAGCAGGGCAAACAGGACTAGGGAATAACGGCATGGACAAAAATACCAGTTAATCAGTGAAAGAAGTTAACTTACAGATACACAGAAAAGGAAAGACCCCTGGGCTAAGGGTCAGGAGATCTGAGATCCAGTCTGAGTTGACCACTGACTGCTTTGCCAGTTCTGGGATCTCCCTCACCAGGTTTGATTTCGGGGTGAGTATCATTAAATTTCAGGGGAGAGGACAGAGGGTGGGGTGGTAGGTGGAGAAAGAGGAGGGAAAGGGAAAATAATGGTCTGCATACCTTGTGGGATTTGTATGCAGATCTTATGAAATCAGGTGTGTGTGCTCTGGAAAACATATATCATCAGATATGTTTCTATATGGCATTAGGATTTTTTTATTAGTCTTATAAAATACGGGGCGACTGGGTGGCTCAGTCGGTTAAGCGTCCGACTTCGGCTCAGGTTGTGATCTCGCGGTCCGTGAGTTCGAGCCCCGCGTCGGGCTCTATGCTGACAGCTCAGAGCCTGGAGCCTGTTTCAGATTCTGTGTCTCCCTCTCTCTGACCCTCCCCCATTCATGCTCTGTCTCTCTCTGTCTCAAAAATAAATAAACATTAAAAAAATTAAAAAAAAATAGAACCATATAATTTCTAAATCTGAAGCGTTTCCAGGCGTTTATTCCTAAAAACCTGTGTGGATGCCATTGATTCCTTTCTAGCCTGCTGCCAGCAACGTATTCGTTTCTAACTAAAAATTTAAAAAAACAAAATAAAAGAAAGAAAACCTCTAAAATCTATTACTGATGCAAGGAAAAAGATAAATATAGAATTTTAACAAGACAGATTCAGGGCCGTTCACGCTAATGGATTTCAGGCCAAACAGTGAAAACAAAAGGATTACCACTAAATCCTCAAATCTGCTTTGAAAGCTGAGGAGAAGGGAGAGGGCTCATCCAACCATTACCTGGCAACCCCTGCCTATGTGTGGTGGCTATTTGGTGACCTCTCTTCGGGAGGGCCATCTGGTGCCTGGCTTTTTAATCAGCCTCCTTCGGAGGGGTGGTCCCGTGCCAATGATGGTGTGGCAAAGCCTTTTCTTATTTCAAGCAAATTATCTCTAGAGCAATGCCACATTGGCCAAAGTAATCGCTGCCTTGGAACAAGAACCCAGCTCTGGCACCTTCTGTCATAAACCCCTGTGTTTGAACTGCGCTGATAGGATTCAAGCTTTCCTTTTCTAAAGATAATGTTGACTTGAGAGGGTAGACGTCTCATTCATTTCCTTAAATCCTGCCTTAAAAGTACCTCCAGTCCAGAAGATGCTGTACCATAGATAAAGCTTCATTTTCAGGCCTTTTCAACGGAGAAGCCTCTTCTCAGACCCTGTACCTTGTTTTGCCTTAGTAATTTGGTATTCTTTTCTTTAAAAAAAAAATGTTTATTTTATTTATTTTTGAGAGAGAGGAGGGGAGGGGCAGAGAGAGAAAGAAAATCCCAAGCAGGCTCCACACTGTCAGCACAGAGCCAGACATGGGGCTCAAACCCACGAATCTGTGAGATCATGACCTGATCTGATATTAAGAGTCAGATGCTTAACTGACTGAGCCACTCAGGCACCCGTCTATTTCTTTTTTTTTTTTTTTCCAATATATGAAATTTATTGTCAAATTGGTTTCCATACAACACCCAGTGCTCACCCAAAAAGGGGCCATCCTCAATACCCATCAACCACCCTCCCCTCCCTCCCACCCCCCATCAACCCTCAGTTTGTTCTCAGTTTTTAAGAGTCTCTTATGCTTTGGCTCTCTTCCACTCTAACCTCTTTTTCTTTTTCTTTCCCTCCCCCATGGGCCATCTATTTCTTAAAGAGCCAGTTCCCCGAAACCTGCTCCTCCCCTGCTCTCAACTAGCAAGAATATGCTAGACTTGCAAATTACCAAGACAGTAATGGGGTAAGTTTTGATGACTTCGATCCACTTTCATGGCACATTTCACTCCAGACTTTTAAGGTATATTTATATAACCAGGATTCTCAAATTCTCTAGGATTCTGGGATCATTCCCTCTTTAAAAAAAATTTTTTTTTAACATTTACTCATTTTTTTTGAGACACAGAGAGAGACAGTGTGAGCAGGGGAAGGACAGAGAGAGAGGGAGACACAGAATCCGAAGCAGTCTCCAGGTTTTGAGCTGTCAGCACAGAGCCTGACATGGGGACTCAAACTCACGAACTGTGGGATCATGCCCTGAGCCAAAGTTGGACGCTAAACCAACTGAGCCACCCAGAAGCCTCATTCCCTCTTATGTCAGAAAAATGTATTGAGCCTCTTTTTCAAATAAATGTAGGGAATCCAGCATGCTTCCCCCATTTCTAAAGTTTCTTGGGAGCTGGGTAAAGAGGAGGAGAGGGGTGACTTTTTCCTCTTACCTCTCAGGCTGAATTCCTCCTCCTGGCCATCTCTGCTTCTGTGGCTGTGGTCCTCTCTTCTCATTACTTCTCACATATCAGCTCAGCCCCACCTCCTTCAGTCCCCCAAACGCTCCTTACACAAGACCATTGCTGAAGGTAACAGATTTCTACTGAAAGCCTGAGGGGACTGAGGGCCATTCTAGAATAGCTGGAAAAAATTGTAAGTCAAATACGGGACACAATTTTTCTTCAAGATGTTCTCTTTATGGAAGGTTCTGCCTTTGCGGTATCAGGACCTGTTCTCTCATGGAATCTGACCTCTCTTCCTCTAACTTCCCCAAGGTCCCTCAGGGGCCACACACTTTCTCCCTCTAGAGAAGCTACAAGGAAACTCTTGTACTTTATTATACAGACCAACTTCTCTCTCTTCATTTTAATCTTCTCCTCTGGTTCAGGCCCAGGGAGCTTTGCCTTTCACAACCAGAAAACCATTCAATGATGCATCTCATCATGAGCCTCTAAGACAGAAGGAGTTTTGACTGTTCTTCCTGCTTTAAATATAGAACGTTCCTTTCCATTATATTCAAAGCTACATTGACCAGGCTACGGTTTTTGAGAGTATACAGCAGAGCTCACACCTTTTTGGGTTTGCGTTAGTAAGTCTTAGCAAACTGTCCCTCACATTCTGAGTAATTTAGTAAAGTAATTCTGGACAGAAGGGTCTTTGCACTGTGTTTTCCCATGCATCTCCCCTCTCCTGCCCGCACAACCATCTTTCCCTCTGAAAGTGAATTTAGAATGTCTCAATTCAATACTTGGGCAAATTGTTGGCAATTTTAAACCCACCTGGATTTTGGACATCTTGAAAAACAAGCAACGTTGATGTTTCATGGAAACTCACTTTTTGGCCTCTGATGTTTACTGAAAACTGGGGCTTCTAACCAGCACTATCAGTTGACCCTTAGTTAGTTACTTGCCTTCTTAAACTTTGGGAAGCAGATCAATGTCAAAGTATAGTTTTCACAAGGTCAAAAACATGACCATTTTATGAAATAAAATGAGCACACACTAAAGATTTTATTTTTTCATTAATGAAGGACCAAACCGGGTTCAAAGGAATATAGGAGAATTAAATGTATTTGTAGTCACTGAAAGAAAACACATTGGAATAAGTGAGTAAGTTACACACAAATTTGGTTAATGTTATACAGGGCAATAAAACTTAGACCTTTGGTTGTAATCTGTTTTTACCAAGCAGATATAATTTCGTTGTGGGCAGAAATCCATTTGCATTGCTACCAGACTAGAATCATTTGCATTGCTTTAAGTTTACTATGAGTTAACACATATAAATTAATAGTAAATAGTAAGTCAAACAAAGGGCAGAGCACATCTCTGGAGAATTAGGTAATCGTCAGTTGGGCTCATTGGACACATTCCAGTGTGACACAGAAAGGGTCATTCTTTTTCCTATTTTCAAGTTTTGGATATGTTTTGTCCTTAACATTAGAAATCAACTGTATTTTCTTCTCACCTTCTCTAGGTATACCACTCACTTAAAAAGTCTTTGCTCAACAATGGTTTCCGTGATAAAGCCAATTATTTTAGAGAACAATGTATATACTTCACACAGTTCTAACATTTAAGCCCTCCCTGACTCCCCAGAATGCCCTCTCATTTATAATACTCTATGAATGGCTTAGGTACATTTACCTTATCCCCTAGAACAAGATATTTACACACATGCAGGAAGTTGGAGAGCACTGGCCATGGTTTCTGCCATAAGACACGTAGCATGACCAGACTACGTGGGCTAGAGGCATCATAATTATGTTTTCATTCAAGATACAAAGATATAGTAACTTATTTCCTCTCCATTAATTTTGACATATTAAACCAAAGGTACAAAATCTTAAGAAGAGTTGAAACAGGGGCGCCTGGATGGCTCAGTCAGTTAAGCATCGGACTTTGGCTGACATCACAATCTCGCAGTTGTGAGTTTGAGCCCCACATCAGGCTCGCAGTTAGAGAGTTTGAGCCCTGCATAAGGTCTCTGCTGTCAGCACACAGCCTGCTTTGGATCCTCTGTCTGCCTTTCTCTCTGCCCCTTCCCCGCTTGCGCACTCTCTCTCTCTTTCTCTCAAAAACAAGATAAAAAAATAAAATCAAAGAGTTGAAATGACAGATTCTTCTAGGGATGATTTAAATATATTAAAGGGAAGAAAGTATAAAACGCATTGATCTTCTGACTGCTTATCTTGACATAGTCAGTGGGTCACCAGAGAGCAAATGTTCAGTCCTGAAACAGGGAGGGACTTCTGTAGTTTGCCGGGTTTGTGGTGCTCAATGCAGTGACTACAGGTGCTTCCCGTCCACCTCAGGGACACCACCCTGTGATAGGGGAAGGTGACTTGTTAGCACTGCAGGAGGGAGCTTCTTCTGAGATAAGGTAACATAGGCAAGAGTTAGCTGGGCTTTGGAAGCATTCGTGTAACAAATAGCTTAAATGTCCATCTGCCTCATCCCAGCCTCTGTGCAAAAGTTCCAAATTCCAGCCCTAATCCTACAGAATTCCCACCGCTCTCCTTTGGCTGAACTATTGCGAAAATTCTTTCTGCAGCTGTTAGGGAAGCCGGTTGCAGTCAGGGCAGAGCAGCAGTGACCACATTGAGCTCCTGCACGTCCAAAACATATTATCTATAATCACTGAAGGTCAGTAGAGTGAGAACAATTTGAAATCTACTGATAATCCCTAAACTTAAGTATTGATTGGGCTGTTATAAGGCCTCTGTTGCAAGAGGACCATGCATGAGGCCAATAATCAGCAGTATTTATAAAGTTAAATTTATCTTCCCTTTATTTCCCTTGCTAATTCTTGTTGAGAAACAGCATGGAAAAAAAAAAAAAAAAAAACAGCCAAAGGGTGATGGGGAAGTATCTCTGAGCGTTTCAAAATCACACGTGTCTATTTATATAATTTGGATTGTGCTGGCATCATACAGGAAACACTGCTTTTTCTTTTGTTTTGTTTTTTACATTTTTAAAAATTGTGGCAAAATATACACTACATAAGAGCTACCATCTCAACCGTTTTTTGGTATATAATTCAGTGGCATTAAGTACATTCACCATGATGTACAACCATCATCACTATCCATTTCTAGAATGTTTTCATCATCCCAAACAGAAATGTTGTACCCATAGAACAGTCTCTCCTCATTCCTCCCTCCAAAAGTCCCTAGCAACAACCATCCTATTTTCTGTCATGAATTTACTATTCCAGGTCCCTCATGTAAGTGGAAGAATACGATAATTGTTCTTTTGTATCTGGCATATTTCATTGAGCATAACGTTTTCAAGTTTCAACACTGCTTTTTTTTTTTAATGTTTATTTTTGAGAGGAAGAGAGACAGAGTGGAGGAGGGGCAGAGAGAGGGAGACACAGAATCTGAAGCAGGCTCCAGGCTGTGAGCTATCAGCACAGAGCCCAACGCGGGGCTCAAACCCACAAACCGCGAGATCATGACCTGAGCCGAACTCACAGGCTTAAACAGACCAAGCTACTCAGGCATCCCAACATTGCTTTGCTTTTAACAAAGTTACTTTGAATACTTCGTTTGTCTCTTGTAGAGAGAATAATTTAGTAGTACCTTGTAATATGATTTAATATGTCCCAAACTCTAAATCCCCATTTTTGCCTTATAAAACAGCTGGCAGTGGGTCTCTGATTACTTTAAAAAAATTTTTTTTAACATTTATTTATTTGAGAGAGAGAGAGAGACAGAGCACGAGTGGGGAGGGGCAGAGAGAGAGACACAGAATCCGAAGCAGGTTCCAGGCTCCCAGCTGTCAGCACAGAGCCCGACGCAGGGGTTCGAACCCACGAACTGTGAGATCGTGACCTGAGCCAAGGTGGGATGCTTAACCCACTGAGCCACCCAGGTGCCCCTGTAATTACTTTTTTTTTTTAAAGCTAAGTATTGGCTCTGTAAAATATGAACAGGGAAGAGAGAACAGGAAAAATCTTCCCTAAGTGACTAATTGTGGCTGCAAGTTTGACTTGAAATTCAGTACTGAAATGAAACCTGCTCGTTGTACCGAGACTAGAAAAAAAAAATCAACAACAGTATGTTCTGTGCATTGCTTTTCTTGTGAGCTGCGGAGAGATGGGACCACGATGGATGCCACTTGTTAGAGGACAATGGCATGCAGTCGCTGTCCAGCACACCCAGCAGAAATACTCGTAGGCACATGAAAAATACGCCCAGATGGTATTCTCCATTTTTCAAGCTAAAAATGCCAATTGTCTCTCTAGTCTGTGCCCAGAATGCTGCCTTTTCTAGACAGAGGCTCAAGCATTGATTTCCATGCCCAGTGAAACAGGGTGCTTATTAACCAGACAATCAGAGCTTCTTTCATCCCAGCTCCTTGCTCATCATGCAGGGCCTTCAATACCGGATCGAGATGCAGGAAGGAATGGAGCGAGAGAACAACATAATGGGAAAATAAGATCGACTGTGATCATGGAGGAACCACCAACCTAGTTCCTCCCAGCTGTAGTCCAATTACAATCAGCAGCTCCCAGATGTACAGCAAAGCAACTGTCCCCAAAAGTAAATTCTTCTTTAGGATAAGCTGCTCGTGAGCAGTTCCCGTTGGAGCCAAACTCATGCCATCAAATGAAAGCCTCAAATTATGTAAAGCTTAAAACACAAACACACGCAAATACACATTCAAGACCAAAATGAGATACAGTGAAGAGAATAAATTAGCACCAGCTGCAGCCCAATTAAGCAAAGGCTTCCACAAGGGAAAGCTTACTTACAATTTACCTAAACAAACCCTCTTCCTTTTTGTTGCAATTTGCTGCTTATTAATTTTTCTTATTAAAATGACTACAAAGAGTAACCAAGAGCATCGTTATCACATCGGGGGGAAAAAAAAAACAAACTCAACCATTTCTTCCAACCAAGAGAATGCTTTGGAGGGGTATTTTTGGCCAAATATTTGTGTTTGTAACATTTAAAAAATATTTAAAATTAGAAAAACTCGAAGTTGCACATGCACACAGTTAAGAAAGTCAACGCTCATGATAAACACAGCAATTTCCAGCTCCATCCCTCCTTGTCTCCTCAGAGCCCACACGTTTCAAATCTTTCAGCTATTTCTTCTGGTATTTGTCTCTGTATTTCTAGATAATGTGCCTTCATTATAATTTCTGGGTTTATGAATTTTTATTTTATCTGTTGACTTTCTACATGATGAAGATTTTGTCACCTTTCATATGAGTCCTAACACTTCTAACCTCCCTTTCATCCCCCAAATTTCCAATATAATTATACTGAGGGGCAGAGGGAGAAGAGGGTAAAAAAAGTCTGAGGGAATGCGGTGCCTGGGTGGCTCAGTGGGTTAAGCATCCAATTTCCGCTCAGGTCATGATCTCACAGTTCTTAAATTCAAGCCCCGTGAGCCCTGTGCTGACAGTGCGGAGCCTGCTTGGGATTCTCTCTCACCCTCTCTCTCTCTCCCCCTCTCCCCCTCACTCTCACTCAAAATAAATAAATAAACTTCAGAAAAAAAATAAACTCTGAGGTCTTGTTCCATTGCATATTGTGAAATGCATACGGAAAGACAAAGAAAAATAAAGTAAAAGCAACCTCTTATACAGGGCTTGCTTTGGCCAGCACCTTACCTATAAGAATTCACTGAACCCTCACAGAGATCCTACAAAGTATGTACTGGGAGTATCTCCATTTTAAAGATGAGAAAACTAAAGCACAGGTAGTATAAGTAACTAGGAAAAGCTAGAAGTCATCCATTGTCTCTACACTAGATCCAGGATCACAGATGTGGCAGCTCTTTGAAAGATTAGAAGCAAAGGAGATAATGATAATGTTGATGATGCCTGGCCAATACCAGACACACACATACAGCTGGGAACCAGAGCAAGAAGGATGTACAAAAGTTAACCCAGGCTTGGTGGGGGAATGATGTTTACACAGTTTGGAGGAGGGTCCCTCTTTAAGTAAAAGAGTATGAATTTGGGCACCAAACTGCATATTTATTTAGAGTAAAGAAAAGAAATCAAAATGAATTAAAAATCTAAAGGGGTGACAAATACCACAAACATTACAACAAGCAGAAAAACATCACATATTCATTAACAGTCTGATATTCCTCTCTAGTCCTTTCCCTACCCCCATTTCAGCTGCATGCTCTTTGATTGCCTTTTCGTATATCAACAATGTTGCAATATCATTTGCTAAAGAGTCCAGAAAGTGAATTCATTCTTTCCTCTACCATGATTGATTAAAAATGTGTTTTTAATATTAATGGTTTAGTACTTTATTTTAGTTTTATGACTCATTGTTGGAAATACCATGTGAATCTTAGGATATTGTCCAATTTGAGAAAATCTCTAGTATATACATTTTTCATAATGGGCTGACAATTTCAGGGCATTTCCAGTGTCATTGCATTGTGACTGTCTTCCCTACTCTTTGAATTGATGACATTCATAAATGAATGGCCAGAAAGGGACCCAGAGTATGGAGCCTTCCAGCTTGCCGCCTGTGCGGGTGTAGACCCCAAGGCCTTAAGCTCCTGACCTCTACCACCCAGGCTGCTTCAGCTCTCACCTCACAGCTTGGATGTTGCCACTCAGTTCCAGGAGACAGAGTCTGTTGTTTTTCCAGGAAGCTGACATCCTGCCCCCAAGAGCAGTTCAAATTTCATCTCCTAGGTTGAAGACTGAAGGACATTGACACAATGGCCCTGTGATCCAGGCCAACGCTGGCAGCCCAGGGAAGCAGCATCAGAGGGGCAGGAGGCTCAGGCAGCCTCTGGAGTCAAAGCCATGACTTATCCTAGGAAGGAGGCCAGAGCTTGATGGGCAAAGACTGAGCCAAATGCAGTAATGAAAAGACTAGCTAGGCTATGCATGAGTGGAAAGCTAAGTATGCATTTCATCCCTCAAACCAAACGCCTGAGACATCCCACCAAAATAAAGTCATAAATCTTCATTTGAACAATTTTCATTATAAAGCCATGGGAAGAGCGGAAGTCAGGTAGCTAACTGGAATAACAGGAGAGCGGAGTTTTGCTGGCTGTTCTCGGCCGCAGAGACAACCTTTTCATCCCCAGCCTACAATTCCTCACTATACCTGGGAAAGCTGGAAGGGATCACCAGCTTGGTCCCTTCCAGGACCCAGGACTAGCCAGACACGAGTGGGAATTGGAATCCCTACTCCTCATATACCAAACCAAACCAAACAGGCAACCAGCTGTGTGGAAACCCAGTTCTGGTCACATTTCTTAGGTTCAACTCAGAGCGGCAGGGGTCATGCTCCAGCCTGGGAATTTAAATGGAAATCCAAAAGAGGGCACCATAAACCATTCTATAAGAAAAGAATAGTTTCCACTGTCATCCCAAAGTTTTAGAAAGTGTAAAAATTCATGAAAACTTGGTGCCTGAAGAGTTAAATAGAAAAGAGAGGGTCTGAAAAAAACTACAAGCACCTTCTTCTAGCTGGAAGCTTGCAGAATGCATCTCCACTGATGGAGGTAAAAAGGAATACCATTTCCTGAATAGAGCATCCAATTGCTTTTCTGCGCCTCCCCTTTCCTCCTTCTCCCTCTCGCCCCTCTTCCTCCTTCTCACTAATGTATAATAAAGAAAGGCTTGTCACTTTCTAATTTGTGTTCATGTAAGCATCTTAAAACAACTCGTGGGCTTTTCTAGTGGAAATCTTAGGAAATAAGCTATTAGGCTACTACTTCTCCAACCCATGGAAAAAAATATGTTTTAATCATGTGCAGCAGCATTGCACTACATAAACAAAAAAACCAAAAACCAAAAAACAAACAAAAAAAACAACCAAAAAAAACAAAAACAACTTTCCCAAATCCAGTCACTCGTGTGCAAACCTGTTCAGTAGAATCCCTTGATTTTCAAGAATAACATCACAAGATCTCTGGTGTCAGTTGTTTTTAAGAATTGAGTGTGCAGTACTTTCTTCTGATCAATATTTTTTTTCTTATTTTAAGAATCATTGTTGTTATTTCTGATAATAAAAGTAACACATGGCTGTAATAAAAATTACAAAGTGCATGCCATAAAACAGTGAAAGTCCCTATAACCTCAGAGATAAACACTGCTTGGTTTATATTCACCCAGATACTTTTTTTTCAGTGCATGCTATTATGGATCTTTATAGTACATATAAATTGAAATGAGAACATACGTAATGCTGTTTTTACTTTGCCTTTTTCTTTTTAAACTTGGCTCTCAGTAGTGGACATCTTTCGACATCAATACATGGAGAACGGCTTCTCTCTTTTCTTAACACCATAGAGTCCCCTTGTATGGAATTAGCATGATTGTTTAATCTGCTATTGATATGCATTTGGGTTGTTTCCAGTGCTCCTGAATAGAAACAGTAATGAATACAATTCTCCTGTAATAATCTGTGTGCACACCTGCAAGTGTTTCTGCAAGAGAAACTTCTAGAAGGGAAATTGCAGGGTCAGAAACTATGCATATCTTAATTTGAACAGACCCTGCCAAACTGTCTTCTGAAAGGATTGAGCCAGTTTATACCACCATTAAATAAATCAGCCTGCCTTTTCCTCTGACACTTCCGCCAATACTTGTACTCCCAAACTTTTAAGGGCTTACCAATGTGATAAACAACACAAAAGAGAGGTCTTTTTAAAATTTCCCACATTTAGGGGCGCCTGGGTGGCGCAGTCGGTTAAGCGTCCGACTTCAGCCAGGTCACGATCTCGCGGTCCGTGAGTTCGAGCCCCGCGTCAGGCTCTGGGCTGATGGCTCGGAGCCTGGAGCCTGTTTCCGATTCTGTGTCTCCCTCTCTCTCTGCCCCTCCCCCGTTCATGCTCTGTCTCTCTCTGTCCCAAAAATAAATTAAAAAACGTTGAAAATAAAATAAAATAAAATAAAATTTCCCACATTTGAATTTATCATAATAGAAAATATAAAGACATTAAGTATGGAATCACTAATGACAAGCCGCTAAAAAATAAACAAGTAAATAAAGCAGTAGTGAAAAAAATTCAGCTCCATACTTTCTTATGCTTTCTCCAAAGTTCAGCATCAAAATTCATAAATCATCAAAAGAAAGTGCAGGTGACTAAGGGGGCAATTACCTATTGGGAGTAGCCAGGGTCCACTTCATTTTCCCAGGCTTAGGACGTTCCAAAATCCTTGGTGTACTCGGAGTCCTGCCTCCTTCTTAGCCCTGGCTAATCCCCATGAGCCCACAGCTAAAAAAAAACGAGAACTACTCACAGAGAGCCAGGCTGGGCGGGTAAAGAGGCTAAGGGTACATCACAAGAGCTTCAAGGGAACATGTCTCCTTGATTCCTTCCTTCTGATTTGAAAGAGAGCTCTAAATTGCATGTCTGTCTCTTTCCATCAGTGAACAAAGGTGGTCTTTAAAACGTGATTGGCCAGAGGGCAAACGGTCTCTCCATTACAGAACCAGAGCCGCTAATGGGGTGGCAGCAGCTTTTGTGTTGGAAATGCGGTTCCCCGTGAAAGGGGCCTCCTTGGTTTGTTTCCTAGTGTTTTTCTCTAGTTGCAAAATAAATACACGAGCAGGATAAAATAAAATTCAAGCAGTGTGAGATGAAATGTTAGTGATGAAAAGTTAGCTTTTAGTAGTAGCTTAGTAGCTTAGTAGTAATGAAAAGTTAGCTTAGGAATGAAAAGTTAGCTTCTCTTGCAGTCCAGACCTGCAGTCCTGATACACTTATTAATAATTTCTGGCATATCTTTCTGGTAATTTTCTGTGCACACACACATACCATTTCTTTTTTTAACGTTTATTTATTTTTGAGACAGAGAGAGACAGAGCATGAACAGGGAGGGGCAGAGAGAGAGGGAGACACAGAATCGGAAACAGGCTCCAGGCTCTGAGCTGTCAGCACAGAGCCCGACGCGGGGCTCGAACTCACGGACCGTGAGATCATGACCTGAGCCGAAGTCAGACGTTTAACCGACCGAGCCACCCAGGCGCCCCTACCAATTTTTTACATAAACGGAAGCACACTGTGCACACTACTGTGTAACTTTTTTTATTGTGTACTTTTTTTTTTTTTTCAGCTAACATGCTGTATGGATTGTCCCAAATCTTCACGTGTGGATTTACCTCATTCTTCTTAAAACTGCACAGTGTCCTATGGTGCCCACGGTCTATTTCACCTGTGGCTCTACTGAAAAGGACTGAGGTTGAATTCATGGTCTGGGTGTGATATTTACACACAGCCCTTTATGCCAATATATGTGCAGAATCTACTCCTAAAATGGAATGGCTGTGTCATAGGACTTTTTGCATTTTTAATTTGGCTAGCTATTCCAAAATCACTTTTAAAAAAAAGTTGTACCATTTCACACTCCCACCAACAGTATATACAGGGGCTTTTCTTCATTCTCTCAAAAGAAGCTTTTTAAAGATTAGCAACCCCACATATGCTACACAAAATGAAACTGTCCCAAGGAAATGGATTTGTAAATGAAAGACCCAAATTACATAAATCGGAAGCCTTCAAAGTGGCCACATTAGGTCCATTGATATGAATCTCTATGATGACTTTATGTGTCTCCATTTACACTGAGATCTTTGTGAACCACACCAACTTTGGCAATTTTACCCGTAAATCACCGTCTCTGAAGGAGATAGCGGTTTCAACACCACTTATATGTCATATTGAAAAAGTTTTCTAGGGGCGCCTGGGTGGCTCAGTCGGCTAAGCGTCCGACTTCGGCTCAGGTCATGATCTCGTGGTCCGTGAGTTCGAGCCCCGCGTCGGGCTCTGTGCTGACAGCTCAGAGCCTGCAGCCTGTTTCAGATTCTGTGTCTCCCTCTCTCTCTGACCCTCCCCCATTCATGCTCTGTCTCTCTCTGTCTCAAAAGTAAATAAACGTTAAAAAAAATTGAAAAAAAAAAGAAAAAAAAAAAAGAAAAAGTTTTCTAGTACATTCTCCCATTCTGGAGCTTGAGTTTGCCCCCTTTCCCAAGTTATTACCAGGATAACTTTCCGTTGCCCCTAAATAACCTCTGCTCTGAGCTACTGGTGGCCCAAGAGACAACGACCACGTTCATTGTCATTAATAACAATGCTGCCTTCAGGTTATATAGAACTTCTCCACCAAAGTGCTCTTAACATTTTCATATATGTTATCTCATTTATCTCCACAGCCTCTTATTGAGGTTGGGAAGGTGTTGCTGAAATCTATGGAGATACACACGGAAGTTATTGTGGTATCTTCTATAGCAGCCACGAAAATGAGACCCTGTGTCAAGATCCCAGAATAAATAAAGGGGGATCTCGGGAAACTAGGTACCGGGACTTAAAAGAAATTCAGGAAGTGATATTTCTTTTCTTAGTCTCTTTTGGGTTTCCTCAGAATCTGTGGGCAACCTTTAAAAATGCAACGTCGGGGCACTAAGATTCCAGACCTGCTTCCAGTGGGCCTGAGTGTTGTCGGCAGATGACCCCATGCTCTGACCTGGCCACTCGACATCTAGGAACTGAGAGTGCAGATTCCCATACTCTTATAACCTATGGATAAAGGAACAGCAAGGTGTTGTGAGGATGGCTAGGGAGGGAGAGCATGTGGCAGTGGGAAGAACAGATCTGGCAGTTTTAACCCTGCTGCCAGCTGATCAGGTACATGATTCCAGTGTGTTCAAGCAGGATCTCTTAAGCATTTTCAGAGGTAAATTTACATTAGGATTCTTCAGAGGCCACAAAGCCCAATTCAAGTAGGGCAGCAGTTTGGCTGAGAAGCCCCACAGCTCTGAAAGGCGCTGTGTATCTCGTACAGAGCCTAGTTTACTTGGGGGAGCGCTATATAGCGAGGGATTTTATTTTGAGTTCCAGAAACTGATGAGGAGGTACCTGCTGCAGTTGTAAGCTCTCCTTTCCAGACAACTGCAGACGTCACTTGCCCTTTGCAAGGCCTCCACCAGCCTTTCCGGATGTCCCAGGGCTGAGCCCAACCAGAGAAGAGCCCAACTCAGAGTCCACTGTGCCCTGGAGGCCACCATTGCCAAATGCAACAGACCCCTGGCATGGGAACTCCATTGAGTGTATTCTGAAGTCTTCATACTGCTCAAGGATCCCCAACCTGAAACAGCATGACATCTTCAATACCAATCAAGGCAAACCTGGTACATTCCCAGGCCTCCAGGAGAAGGCCAGGAGCAGGAAAAGGAAGCAAGAAGAAAGTTAACAGTTATTACACCTCCATTCTGTGCCTTGAGCTTTGTGTAGCTTCCTTGGTGGCAGGTACTCGTATAGCCATTCTATAAAAGGGGAACTTGAGGATCAAAGAGGTTAAACAACTTGCTTAGAATCACAGAGTCCTTTAATGTCTATGTAGACATCTGTTGATTTGGCCTGACTTGCATCACTTCCTCCTTAAGTAACAGTATCATCTCTTCCAGGTTTAACTGGGAGTCCCCACCAGCCCCATCCCACCCAGGGATGAATATGTGATTTAGAATTGGCCAATCAGCAATGTCACCAAGTCTTTGTTGTACCCCTTGGAAAGAGACTCTCTCTTTCCTCCACCCATCCTGAGTACTAAGGATCACATGAGTCTATAGCTACTGAGGAAGACCCCAGAGTGAAGCCATTGGAGAAATAACATGGAAAGATAGAACACAGATTTCCAATAACATCTTTTGAGGGCCTTGATGTTGCTGTGCCTGAAAGCATAACAACTCCTGGGATTTTTCAGTGACATGAGCCAATACAGCCTTTGCTTATACTATTTTGATGCATGCCCTAAAAAGCTTGAATTGGAACCCAGCTTTGTCTGACTCTAGAGCCAATGCTCCTTCCATGAAATTGAACAGTTTCCCCAGATACAGCCCTCACTGAGCTGGTATCTTCTAAGGCCAACATTCACACTCTGGTTGCATACTTCAGGGTGGAGAACAAGTCCCACGCAGCCCTGGGCTCGAGGACATTTCTAGTATGGACCCTTTGAAAAAGTTACCCCTCAACAGACATACACGCACACACACATACACATACACACTCACACACACATATTCCTCTAGGGGTTGATGGCTGAAAAAAAGCTTCCCTTAGTATCTGGTCCTCAGTCATCCTCTGGGGCCTTGGGCTGTGTTGCATCCTCCTCAAGCTGTGGTGGTGTGGGCCCCTTAGAGAGCCAAGATCTCTCCAGTCGTACCCATGTGTGGGGACACCAAGCAGTCCTTAAGGGGGGGAGGGGCACCAGCAATTGTTGCCATGTTCCTGGGAAAACATTGCTGGGGGAGGGGGGGTGTCTTAATCTGTTTGGGCTACCATAAGAAATTGTCATAAACTGGATGGCTTAAACAACAGAAACTTATTTTCTCACAGTTCTAGAGGCTGGAAGTCCCAGATCAAGGTGTTGGCAAAATAGGTTTCATTCTGTGGCCTCTTCTCTTGGCTTGTAGGTGGCTGCCATCTTGCTTTGTGTTCACGTGATCTTTTCTTGCCTGTGCTAGGGAGAGGGAGAGGGAGACGGGGATAGAGGGACAGGAGAGTGCTCTGATGGTGCCTCTTCTTTTTTTTTTTTTTTTTTTTTAATTTTTTTAATGTTTATTTATTTCTGAGACAGAGACAGAGCATGAGTGGGGGAGGGACAGAGAGAGAGGGGGACACAGAATCCGAAGCAGGCTCCAGGCTCTGAGCTGTCAGCACAGAGCCCGACGCGGGGCTCGAACTCACAGACTGCGAGATCATGACCTGGGCCGAAGCCAGATGCTCAACCGACTGAGCCACCCAGGCGCCCCAATGGTGCTTCTTCTTATAAGGACACGAATCCTACTGGGTCAGGGTCCTACCCTATTTCCAAATACAGTTATGTTGGGGCTAGGGCTTCGACATACAAATTTGGGCTGGGGGGGGCATAAACATTCAGTCCGTAAACACAGATGCGCTGGAAATTTTCAGTCAAAGGAGATGTGAAGAAAACATAGAACAGAATACCCAGAAGAACTTGAAGGCAGTTGGTGCTTTTTCTCAGAGCCTAGGCTTAAGCACTTTGCAATCATCAGGATGGATATCTTCTGGATATATGCTTTTTTGTTGTTCGTTATAGGATAGAACGCTGGGATTCCTCTTGTTTGGGCAGCAATGTATGTCAGGGCTTCCTGGTTTCAAGATAAATCCACATGCTAAGGTTGTGGTATCCCAACTGGGAAAACGAAATTAGTTAACTGAAAATGAAAAATAGGAAAATTAAACCAGCAAGTTCTCTAAACATATTGGGCCAATTTAAAACCCAGGTTAACATTGATTTATTGTTTTAATAAGATTCCCGTGTAAGGAAAAATGAGTGGTCTACACCATAAATAAGTATAGGAATGTGTTTATTGGGCTGCAATATGTAGGAGCAACAGGGCAAATGACTCCTCAAGTTTTCTGTATTTTTCCCCTTATCTTTAAAGTCACTGGGCCTGAATGTATTATTTTTACCTAAGACACATGTCCCCAGAATAATGTAAAAGACAGTTAATATTCTGAGTACTGTCTTCACCAGAAATGACCCATGACGGGAGAACTCAGATGGGGGCCTGAAGAAGCACTTGTCCACAGCTCTCCAGCTGGGACGATCATGCTCAAAAGAAGCCAAGGGGAGAGACACCTGGACATTCACCCAGCCCCAGGACCGGCTCAAACTGGGGTCAGTCTGCAGCACACAGTTGTCACTGTAGGGCTGAGGCTTCAGGAGCCAGTGGCACCCCTTTCTCCTCAATAATTCAAGTCTGTCTCAAGTCCAGAGAGCTTGCCCAGCAACCCTTGGCCTCTTTGGCCAGCCGTAATGCAGAACTATGGTTAAGAGTTTGGGGCTCTCACACTGAACACTCTGGAAGAGGCAGTCATGGGAAGATATGTGCACTTCCATCTGACAATGAGGCTAGAGAAAAAATGCCCAGAAGTCATAGCCAAGGTGCAGATACTACATGGCGAACATAAAACCTCGAAAACCACATGATCACCCCTGACTCTGACAGCACACAGGCTGGAGACACAAGGGTCATTTCCATGGCTTTGCAAAGAGGTGCAGAGCCGAGCATCCAGGTCCCCAGTCTCTCAGGAAATAACCTCTTAGGAATAACAGGCTCTATCAAGAAGGCATGGAACCTACTGGGAATTTAACTTTGTTCCCAGTGTTTTATTTCGTGAGCTGAGTGGTGGATACAGGGGTAACTTTTATATTTTTTCTTGTTCTTTTTTTTAAAATGTATTAAATACTATACTATTAAATTAGATACTATATAATACGTTTAAGAAATAAAATTACATTACATTAAAGTAGGACAATAGGGATATCTTTTAAAATTCAATATGATTGGGGTGCCTGGGTGGCTCAGTCGGTTAAGCGTCCGACTTCGGCTCAGGTCATGATCTCGCAGTCCGTGAGTTCGAGCCCCGCGTCGGGCTCTGTGCTGACAGCTCAGAGCCTGGAGCCTGTTTCCGATTCTGTGTCTCCCTCTCTCTCTGCCCCTCCCCTGTTCATGCTCTGTCTCTCTCTGTCTCAAAAATAAATAAACGTTAAAAAAAGAAAAAAAATAAAATTCAATATGTTTGATGAACTTGAGGTGGTGGGGGGTGGGGGTGGGGACTGAAGAGTTACATGTTTATAAGAAGTCCAGATAAGATACTTCCCATCCAGGACCTACAGCTTTAAATCTTTTCCCAGAGTAAAAAAATACAGTCTACCAGCTATTGCATCAAATCCTAAAATATTAGCTACAGACCATTCTGCTCCTTGTTTGGACCCAAAAGGATAGAAAAGCCACAACTGTTGTCATTTTGCGGGTAGAGTGCATTGAATCCCTACACAGCTCGTTTTCATCCATGTAGTTCCTACACACACAGCCCCAGAAAGATGATGGCTGTTTGCGTTTTTCACTATGGAGGATGAAATATGGACACATCAGATGAGGCTGAGCACACTCTGGAAAGGGACAGGAAGGCTAGAATCAGAAACAAAGGCATTTTGTTCCACAGACCCTCCCTCCCCACCAGAAAGGCTTTGCAATTGCACTCAGCAATCTGGTGTGTATCAGATGTTAGATAAAATTAATTGGGAACAGACATTTATCATTATTGATTTGTATTTGATGGGCATTTATAACACTACATTATCAACAAACAGAAGATAAAAAGGCTGAGGAGTAATGGGGGCTGGCAAGGTTTCATGAAAGGATGTAATCTTTATCATGAGGCACTTGCTCACATTAACAAGTCCATGAAATTGATTTCCATGGAAAATGCTTTAGAAGAAAACCCAAGGAGATCTTGCAGAATTACCGAAACTGTTATCTTTTGGGGAATGTCTATGTGTATGTACATATGTTTGTGCCTTTAATTGAACTATTTCTTGCCTTGGATAATAAGATCTAAATGAAAAAGTTAAGGCTGAAAGGCCTTATTATATGCAGTAAGCTCGTATTTCAAATAAATTAAATGTGGCTCCATTCATTGCTCCATTAAAAGTACGAACTTCAATGCAATTAGGTTGATTAATGACATACTAGTTAATAAACGAAAGTAAAGTGAATATTATTATATGAGAAGGGTTGGTTTGGGAAGGGGGGGTTAAAGGAAAACAGTGGGCTTGTTTGATCAATATACAGCCCAAATGCCCACCTGGAGAACTGTAGCCCCAATAGTTTACAAGAAAACATTCAAAACTATGGTGTGATATGGTGGGAAGGAATGGAGCCAGCTCAGGAGTCAAGTAGATGTGAGTGGAATTTGGATACACCCTTTACTAGATGTGTGACCTTGGGCATCAGGCTCCGCACCTATAAGATGGGAGTAATAACTACCTGCCCAGACGGTGGTCGTGAGGGGGAATGAAGCCATGTATATAAAACTCTGAGCCCAGGTGCTGGCACATAGTAGGCATTGGACTCAGAGTTAATTTCTCTTTGAACCTCGGGAAAAGGTTCAAAGAAGTACCTAGAAGTTTCATTCTTTCAGGAGAAGAGAGTCTGGGTTTTAACTTGCTGTAGTAACAGTGAGAGAAAATAAAGACAGCGATCGGATGTTATCAATAGTTTCTCCCCATGGCTCTCAAGCCCTTTATGAGCCACTTTAGAGTTCTTGATTATAAACTTCAGCAGCCAGTATGCAAAGATGTAGCTTTTCCAGTTGTAAAATACCGAAATGCTTTCCTACTGATTGCTAAGTTACCACTGCACCGAGTCCCTATGTGACCACCTAACCACCTTGGAACCCCTCCTCCTCACTGATCCAGCAACCAAAGGGTTAATGCTTACTCCTCAGTGGGGGAAAAGGGGGAGGGTGTTAGAAAATCTTGAGAGTTCTGGCTAGTTGTCCAGGCGGATACACAGGAATGTATCACCACACCCTACCGATTTCTAAATACTTTATCAGTCTCTTTTCTAGCTAGATGTTTCTTCACACACCTCTTTGGTCCCCAGCTTATTTGTGGGATAGCAGAGAACTTGAAGTCACTCTCCCTTGGGGAGATCCCTTTGGTGGACTGGAGCTGGCTGTCCTGGCTGGGGTCTCATCTACTTGGATAGTTTCCCCTCTTAGCTCCAGCTGCTGTGGGGTCACTTTTCCCTATAAGGTGTGCAATATAAATCAAAAGGGTATAACTGAAGTCCCAGCCCACAGGGTAGTGTTGTTTGTTTTGAAGGATTCTCGACCGTGAAAGGAGAGATCTCAACAATGTGGTTTCCTGTGGGTGGGCCTGTTCGAAATAGGCAGTCTTTCTCCCGAGGGCATATACATTCTTGGAAAGAGCTGACTGACTGCTCTCAGCCCCAGCCCTTGCTCACACAAAACTGGGCAAGTTAGATCCCTGTTGCCCTCCAATGGATCCCCCTTCTGGTAGTCACTCCCCTCTAGGGTGTTGAGTTATTGTAAAGAGGCCCATGAATCCATTTTTGCAACAAGCACTGTCTTTATTCATCACCAGTATTTACATACTTCGGGCCAGGTCCTGCAGCAGTCTGTCCTCCCCGGTTTGTAAATGTTATCAGATACTGTTGTGATTAACAAAACACAGACTTTTCCAAAAGCGTACCAAACTCACATATTTTTAAAACAACGGATATTAAAAGTACATCTACTATAGTGTGGGAGGCTGTAAAATTTGACATTAACAAGAGGTCCTCATCCCAGAAAAGTTGGGCAGCCCTGTGGCTCATTATGGAGATGAAACGAAGGTACATGACTGAATGATTAGCATATTAGTGAAGAGACATAAGAACGCCAACTCACCCCGCTTCTGCATGGGAGGCTACCATTCCTGTCAGTGGGGTGTTCCTACTTCTCCATCACTGCAAAGCGAAGAGGAAGTTTAGGGTAATACCAGAAACTCGCGGCACTCAGGAAAGCGTGCCCACATCGAAATCGGACTTTTACAAGCAAGACCGGTGATGGCCGCTGAATACAAGTGTGTCACCACCTCTGGGAGCATGGAGATCTAAGGGGGCCACAGGCCAATGAAATTCGATTTGCATTTTCTCTTCCCTCCCTCCTCAGCGCCCCCCCCACCGCCCCGTCCTCCTGTTCTTTCCTCCTCTGGCTGGGCTTCAGAAAAGTGTTGGCAGGTGGCATCCAGCTGGGACGGCTGCCAGGTTTCTAGATGGAGGAGCTGTACTGCAGCTGTGTTGGCAGGGAGAGGCCCGGAGGAGCCAGAGTAAACGAATTAAGTCCTGATTCTCCATGGTGAGCTACGGGACATTCCTGACGCACGGGGGCAGCTGCTGGCTGCATGGAGTCAGCTCCTACCGGTGGAGCGGCAGAGCGCTGGAAATAGACCCGCGGCAACCCTGACCCACAGTCATCACCGTGCTAAAGCAACGTGGGGAGGGGTCAACTTGATCTTAAACAAACCCCCCACATAAATGCTTTTTTTTTTTTAATCTCATTATTTGCTGGTGATGTTGTAATATGCCTTCAACCGAGCCGCACTATCTCGAGCAAACATCTCATAATCTTTCTCATCCAATCCCCAATTGGCAGTATTTTAAGGAGTGGCCGGGTTCCAAGGGCAATGTGCCAGGTCTCCACAGAATTAAATAAAAGGGGGAATTGGCAAAGTGAAGGCGACAAATGTATGTAGTCATCTATGTCTCAGATCCAGAAAAATTACTCTTTAAAAAAAAATTTTTTTTTAGGGGTGCCTGGGTGGCTCAGTCGATTAGGCATCCGACTTCGGCTCAGGTCGTGATCTCCTGGTTCACAAGTTCAAGCCCCGCATTGGGCTCTGTGCTGACAGCTCGGAGCCTGGAGCCTGCTTCCCATTCCATGTCTCCCTCTCTCTCTCTGCCCCTCCCCCACTCACACTGTGTCTCCCTCTGTCTCAAAAATAAAAATAAACATTAAGAGAAAATTTTTTAAACGTTTTTTATTTATTTTTGAGAGAGAGAGAGAGAGAGAGAGACAGAGCATGAGCAGGGGAGGGGCAGAGAGAGAAGGAGACACAGAATCTGAGGCAGCTCCAGTCTCTGAGCTGTCAGCACAGAGCCTGACATGGGCCAGAACTCGTGAACCACAGATGGTGACCTGGGCGGAAGTTGGACGCTCAACGGACTGAGCCACCCAGGCGCCCCAACATTACCCTTTTTTTTTTTTAAGAAGTCAGATGAGTTGTGACCAAACAATGGAGTGGCACGGGGCCCTCTAGACTAACCTTAGCCAGTCTTTAAATTTCCTCAGGAGTTAATTTCTGACGTATAAAATATGTTAAGTATTTAACATACTTAAAATACATGAAATTGTTTATGCTTCAATATCATTGAATAATGCTCCCCCCGCCAAAATGTCCATGTCCTCCTCCCTAGACCCTGCGCAGTATTACCTTACACAGCAAAGGGACTTTGCAGGTGTAATCAGGAACCTTCAGATGGGGAGATGGGTCTGGATTATCTGGGTAGGTCGGATGTAATCACAAGAGTGCTTATAAGCGAAAGAGGGAGCTAAGACAGCCAGTGTCAGTGATGAGATGTGAGAAAGACTGGACCAGCCCAGCTGACTCTGAAGATAGAAGGGGTTCACAAGCCAAGGAGTGCAGGCAACTTCTACAAACTAGAAAAGGCAAGGAAACAGATTCCCTCCCAGAGCCTCCAGAACAGAAAACAGCACCACAGACATCTTGACTAAAAAATTCTACATTTCTTTTAGGATTAAATACAGTCTATTCCATTCAGAATAGATCCTCTGGCAATATTTATATGATAGCTTTCAAATGATGCTCTTTTCTTAAATCCTCTTCTCAACAGGGAGGTGAGTATCAAATCCTAATTACACGAGATAATTGGGTAAATGTGACACAAGGTGTTATTTGCAGAAACTAAGTCACACAAAAAGTAGAGAGCAGACAGAAGTGGACTTCTTAGTCTCACATGATCACTGCCATGGGAACTTAACTCCTGTGCCTTACTGATTTTGGAAATAAGCAAATGTCTAGATGAAACTCCCTTATTTTCCCCACCCCTAGATTCTGAAATATATCAGAGATTCAACCTTCAGAAATAGTTACTACATCAGTAAAATCAATATCCCCCCAGAACTTTAAGATCTAGAATTGTACTGGCAGAAAATGAAAGCGTGAAATTTCTCCGAAGTTACAGCTTTCACAAGAGGAAAAGGAATAAAGACTGGAATTGTTCAAGTTAAGCTACTATTTTCCAAGGTGCGTTTCAATGGCCATTTTTGGGCCAGGTGTGCGTTTTATGTGAAGTGATCTTTAATTTCAAAAGGTTTGAGGGTGAGAAAAAAATACATATCATTGTCCCCATGTCAAAACATAACTCAATCTGGTATGTAACTGAAAAATACAAGCCAGGGTAAGATTGCATGGGGGTATGTTTTCCAAGTGTATCCCTACTGAAATTTCTTTGCAAGCCAGTTGTGGACCAGCTACAAGTAATCCCAGACCCCCAGTTGTGCACTGTGAGGGAAGTGACAATAAGCTGGAATCCACAGGGTATGATCCAGCTATAGCAGTGGCCTCTCAGGAAGAGGACCAGGATCCCAGAGGTAATGCGTTGGGAACATCAGACATTCAGGTCCCCCTGGGATGGTATTACTATTCAAGTAGTCTAACGGGTGCAATTGTATCTCTGGATGGAGAGAACATCCCTTAGCACATAGATAATAGCAATTCCTTGTAAGAAGGGATGGGGTCCATGTGGACTGAAGCACAGCAGCTTCAAGCTGGGGTACAGGGAGGTGGGCATGTGTAAAAACAGTATGCAGCTCTTTAGGGAGAAGGGAGTAAGCAGATGGTCATGGAGTTGAACTAGAGGGCTAGGGTTCATGGCAGCTCCAGGCCAAGGAGGAAAGAGAAGTTCGTGAACCAGGACAAAAGCTCTTTGCTGCATGGAACAAACAAAGAAAGTTACTTAAGAAAACCGTGGCTCCTTAAGCAGCAACCACTAAGCTTAAGAACCTAATTCTAAATCTCATGCATATTCTGATTGTTCTGATTGTTCTGATTGGCTTAGGGACTGGCTCTGGTTGGACCTTCCTGTTGGAAACCGTCAGTCTCTGCCCCTGGGCAGAGCTGGTGGCAGGGTAAGAGATATTTCCAACAATGCTGGCTTCATCCAAGTGGATTGTTCTATTTTTTTCAGTAAGAAGCTGTAAGAATTTGAATTTCACATCCGTGTGTGTGTGTGTGTGTGTGTGTGACACAAGACTTGACCACTGAATTATTAGGTGACAGACCAAATAATAGCTCCTTTCTTTTTTTCTGGTTTCCTATCAGCTTAGCTTACACTGGCCTGTCTGTCAGACTAAAAGTCATACGGGGCTTCATAAATAAAAATGCCAGTTATGAAAATACATGTGGCGATGATCTCAGGTGGGGTCTCGAGAAAACAGAACCTAAGACGGAGATTGCACACAGGTGATTTATTGGGGGGTGCGGCCCATGGAAGAGTGGGGGAGGTAGGATTGGCAATGGGAGAAGCCTATCTGCCATGCATGCACAAAGATGGTCTCAGCTCCTCCCCCAGGGAGGCCTGAGGCTGGGCTGGCTCTGCAGAGTTACCCTGAATTGGGGTGAAGGGGACTGGACCTCAATATTCCCGCATGGCCAGTCACTGAATGTGGGCTGCCTCTGAGAGGGAAATGTGACCTTGGTCCAGGTGGCTGTCTTCACAGCAAGTCCTGGAGAGGGACTTGGCTGAAACCAGTCAGCCTCCAACACAGGAAGAGTGAGTGAGAGCAGTGGATCTGGAGGTGGTGATCTGGGCGGGGCATCACCGCACCCTCTGCAGCCCAGGCTTCCCACTGCTCCCACCCCCTCACTTCCTACAGTATCCTCTGGGGCCAGTTCATCCAAGATACGGAAGGGACAAACTTGGGAAAAACTGGACAGTTTTTCCTGGGAAAAACTTCAGGGACAAAACTTGGTAGCCCGAACTACAACTCCTGCCTCTGCGTGGGTATAACTGATACTCATCATTCCCCTCTTTCATCATCCATTCTAGAACCTCTCTACTCTAGCATCTCTCTAGCATTACCTGGTGGGTGGCCCATGCCCTCCTCCCCGAGAGGCTCGAGCTCCTGGTCACCACGCACTTCTTGAATGACAGATGCTGCACCTGTCCACTCACCATCAAAATTGGGCAAGAAAGTATCAGGAAGCAGGAGATCACCTGGGTGTCACAGCAGTTCTCTCCTGTCCCCGTCATGTGATAGCAGCCTTATGTCCTCTTGATGGTGAGCATCAATTACCCAGCGAGCATGGTGACTCCTCTCCTTGTGTGCAGGCTTCTTGGCATAAGAAGCTTGCAGTAACCAGGTGGAAGCCATAGCCCAAGTTTTAGTGGGTTGCTTGCTAAGTCCTGTGGTGGTAGCATTTCCCCCTGAGAACTCTAAACCACAGGACCCAGAGCTATGGGGTCAAAACCTACACGTTTTCTAAGTCATTGGTATTGAGAGAAAGTGGGGCCACTCCCACTTCTCCTTCTGGGTTCCTAAGACTTTGTGTATTCTGTTGGCTTGCATGTAGGTGGTTTCCTGGGGAGTATGCTCAAGATCAATGCCTATGCGGTAGTGAAGGAAGCAGGACTGGGCAGAAAAACACTGGAAGAAACAGGACTGGAAGAAAAACTGTGATACGGTCACCAGAAAAGCCTCAGGTAATCCCATGGTGAGCTTTGGGGCTGGATGGCCCTGTAGAGTTCTTCTGAACTGGCCAGGCCAGACCTTTACAATTGGCATGGCCATTGAATGGTTGTTGATTCGGGATGTACCCTACATCCTGGAGGCTGGCGCCCCTTCCTCACATGGCATTCTCTCTTCCAGCTGGCCCCCTCCTCCTCAGACTTCCTTGTCCCCCATTTGCTCTTTCCCCTTCTAGGCCCCTGACCAATCAGGCAAGCATTCACCACTGTCTAGGACTCCATATGTACTCTCACCTCAGAGCACTTCTCTTTCTGCCTAACGTGGACAGGCAGGTGAATCACACAAGGGATTTCTCACTTGTGTCTCTCTATTGAGCTGATCCATCCATGAACCCAACCCACTAGCCTTTAACAGGGAGGAATGGGCCACATCTGTGGGCCCAGAGGGTTCCCAAGAATATGGGGATCCACATTTTTCTAGCACATCAACCTAGACATACCTACCCCATGTCTCAAGGCGTCACTCCTGGCTTTGGCACCCAGACTTCTCTGGAGCTCTGCTACTTTAAGAATTAAACCCTGGGACTATTCCTTAGCTTCTCTGCCCTCCAACTGCAGACGAGTCTCTTCATATGCTGTTAAGGAAGCCCTCTGGCGTTCACACTTAGCCTTATCACTCAGTTCCAGCTGTTGCAGGTCTAGTGCCCAGGGAAGCAAAGTCTGAGAGATTTGCCCACAGAAAGCTTATGAGGAAGTGGAGGTGCTCTCAAGTTCAACCCATGTGCGGGGAGCAAAGGAAGCTGAACTGGGCAGAGGGAGAAGATGAATGGTGATGGGGTCCCACCAGAGGCCTCAGCTGATCCCACAGGAGCTCTGCACTGGGATGGCCCTGCAGGGTGGTCTCAAATGGGAACGGGGGCCAGGCCTTTATGCCCTGCATCAGTCACCTGGTAAGGGCTGCCTTGGGAAGGAAGCATGACCTTGAGCAAAGTGGCCGGCTCTCTTTAGCCCACAGCCAGTCCTGGAAAAGGACTTAGCCGAGAGCTGTCAGCCTCTGGGACAAAGTGTGAAGTGAGGGATGAATGCTTGAGTCCTCCAGGGAGATCTGGACAGAGAATCTTGATGTCTACTACCCCAACCTACCTACTAACACATAACGGGATTTTAGAAACCTTCACTGCACAACAAGAAATTCCTTTCAGATCCTCGGTTGAAATGTCAAGTGAAATAAGCCTTTGTGAGCCTCAAATACACATCTTAGGTCTTCTGGGGTCCCAAGGTTCAAAACATACCAAGTTTTTTCTTTTTCCTTTGTCACATAGACAACAAAAAGTATCCATTTGGCATTTGGAGTAGACAACCATACTGATCTTCCTGCAGATGGTCTTAGGCTTTTAATCTTCTTGTCTACCTTCCCGTCTTTGCTACTTGGAGCTAAAAGCCACACCAATTCTCTAAGCAACTCAATATGTGAACAGCCTCATGGCATGCAGATATGCGTTCCCTGGGCCATGTTGAGTCATGCCTCGTGGTCCTAAACTGCCCGGGGCCATCCATGATGTGCCCTGGATCTACAGACAGCACGCTGCCCACAAGGCAAAGAAGCAGTGTAACCGTGGCCCATTCCTTAGCAAGGAAAAGCAGTTGAATTCTGTGTGCTGAAGACAAATTGGCCATAAACTCCGCAAGCCATGGAGGTTATTTCAGTTACTAAATGATTAAAGTCTCTAATCTCTGGAGCGGTAATAAAGAACACCGGAGAAGGGGGCTGGGCTTCTGATGCTGGGGGAAGGTACAGAATGTCTCTCTCGAGACCATGCCAGAGGAAGCCCACCCCATCAGAGAACCACAGATAAGTAAGACATCATTAATAAATCAATGACAGGAAAATGAAAACGGAAGCAGATGAATCAGCCAGCGGAGCAGGTCGTAGATGAAGAACAACGCATCTGTTGCTACTGTTGGTGCATTAACAAATAAGTCTGCTGGATCAGATGGTCTTTCCTACTTAGACTTGGAATAATGAAGCTTCAAGAGCGATTAAAGCATAAATCAATTTTTAAATGTATCTTGTACCTCCCCCAAACAACAGGAGGCATATTTTTCCTTGCTTTGAATTCTTTTTGGCAGGCAACGGGAGGTGCAGGGATAAAAAAAACGCTGCCTCATTTTGGCTCTGCTGTGAGGTACAGGCACACAGCTAATTTAGTGTTTAGCCTTATGCTTTGATTCTTACCAGCTGAAGACACTGAGCTGTGCTTAATCGATATGTTAAATCCGAGCCGATGCATTTCGGCTCGAGCAACATCCACCAGTTCCCTTGTCCAGGACAGCTCGGTTCTAGCTGCTTTTCCTCGTCATGCAGGTATTGATTGCCATTTTATTTTGTTTTTATTGAAGGTTTCAGTAAGATTAACAGTTGAGGTGATGAAGCATTTTTTCTCTTTTGAAGCATAATTTCTCCTTTATATACGATAAAAAAAAAGTTTGCTTCTCCCCAATGGCAAAGTGGTCCAGTTGGAGGACACTAAGAGCGGACACCTGCAATTGATTTGACAAACTGACATCTGTGTCCAAAGGGGGAGAGGTGCACTCTAGACATAGTATTTTTTATTGAAGTATAGCTGACATACAATATTATATTAGTTTTAGGTGTGTGATAGAGTGGAGACTTATATACATTACTAAATGCTCACTATGATAAGTGTAGTTATCATCGGTCACCATTCAAAGCTCTTACAATATTATTGACTATGTAGGTCCTATACTTTTCATCCCTGTGATTTATTTATTATATAATGGAAATTTGTACCTCTTCACCCCTTTTGCCTATTTTGTCTCTTCACCTATTTTGCCCAGCCCCCCACCCCTTCCTCCTGGCAACCACCAGTTTGTTCTCTAGATTTATAAACCTATATTCCTCTTTTGTTTGTTCATTTTTTTAGATTCCACATATAAACAAAATCATACGGTATACCTCTTTGTCTGACTTATTTCACTTAGCATCCATAATAGCTTGTAGGACCATCCATGTTGTTGTAAATGGCAAGATTTCGTTCTTTATGGCTGAGTAATATTCCCTGTGTAACAGGGAGAACTTAGCATGTCTGAGAAACTTAGAGGCTTCTGTCTGATCCTGCATGTAGGCATGTTACAGCTAAGATGTGCAAAAAATGCTTCTTACCCGAAACCTACGTCGCCTGGGGAGATAAGGAAGTGTGTATAGAAATGACCAAGCAAGGTTTACAGGAACCACGTGACCAGATTCCTGTATGCAAAGCTCAAATGACCAAGGACAAGGAAGTTACACGACCTTCTTCAAGTGCCTTGAGATGTTCCTCACTTTTTGACTCCAACTCCCCCCCACCTCCGCCACCTTCCGCCTCTTCCTAACATAAAAGCTCAAATCTCATGCTTGGGGAGATAGTTCTTTGGGATAACAGTCCACCATCTCCTCGGTTTGCTGGCTTTCTGAATATAGTCACTTTCCTGACTCCAACATCTTGCCTCTCAACTTATCGGCCTGTGGTGGGGGGGAGCAGAATAAGCTCGGACCCGGTTACCATTTGGTAGCCTGGCCCTGAGTAGGTCGTGGCCAGCTGCCCCACCCAGGGATTCTCCAGCTAACTCTCCAGCAGCTGCCAGACCACGTGTTCCAAAGCTTTTCTGACTTCCTGGAGCCGCACCTGCTGCCCCTGCCTGTGGCTGGCTGGACACAGAATCCACAAACCCTGCCAGTCGCCAGACTGGGAAGTAGGGTAAGTCACTCCAGCGTGTACAACTGGGAACTCTCCTGCCATTTGGGCTTTTCCTTGGGGAGAAGTCGTTTTGTTTGCATTTGTCTCGGGGATCCTGTTGGAGAGGGCAATGGTTGTTGGGCTCACACCTGTTTGTTTGTAACCCAGTTTATTTGCACTTGGTTTGTTTGCTGCTGCAGCTTTGGATATCTTTGGGCCAGCCATGTTAGATTTGTTTTGTAACAGGCCTTCATTGTTCTCTCCCCAAATATTAGTGACTCTCAGCTTTCTTCCTCCCATTCAGTTGCCTCCAAATAGGGGATGTTCTAGGAAGCCGTTCGGTTTAGTTGGTGAAGCCCCTGACTTTCGAGGATGAACGAATGCTAACAGAGGTACTCTAGGCTTCATTTAGTCATAGTTTTGTTTCTTCTGTGTCCTTTCGGGATCTTTGGCTAGAGAGATGGCATATCCTGTCTCCAAAGAAAGCCCATTAGGACAGATTTTGAATAAATGGGGCAGAGGACTGCAAAGCAACCAGAGAAAAAGCCTGTCTTGCAGGACGGACAGACAGGAGTCAGAGATAAAGGAATGGTAGGGGGAACTTGGAATCCACCTCGGCATGGCCAGCAGCTGCCTCTGCCTCCCCTCCCCCTGTTCCTGCACCACCACCTGTGTGGGTAGCTAGCTTAGCCAGCTCCTGTACCAACCTAGCCAGCTCCTGTACCAGCCTAGCCAGCTCCTGTACCATTGCTGGTGCCTCCAGCACTATCGGCGCCCCCCTACCGTCACTATTGAGGAACAAAAAGCACCCCAAGCTGTAGGGCCAGCTCCTCATAAGCTTCAGACTGAAATACCTCCCAGACAAAACGGAGGGGTTCGGGGGCTACTCTGGACTTAAACCGCCCAGATTTCCCCACAGGAGCCCCAGGTAAAATTGACAGCGGGAAACACACTGATGGTTTGGTAGGCACAGGTGCAACATATTTGGTGTTAAAGCTAATTGACGTTGTTAGTTTAGCTAAAATAAACATGACTTTACACTTACCAGCATGAAATGTAAAACTTTTATTCTACCAATTTTACTAAAGGCCAAATAAGCTCATGGTATCTGTTGCAACTTGTCAGCACAAAGATAACTTAAAACGATGTTTAATTTCGTCTCTGTCATGAAGTTTTCATGGGTGATTGCTAAGAGCAAGTAGGTTAAAAAGGCTTATAGGTAAACTTTTAAATAGCTTTCAAAATCTTTGGTAACCTGGAACTTTGAAGGTTTGCCAATTTAAACAATAAATTGGGTTGAATTCGTTGGATATCTAAGTCTTTTCCAAATAAGGTAAAATACTAAAATATTAACTACTGAGCATAGGTTTGTCAGCTTTTGTTTTATTACAGAGAAACTAAAGATACTTGGGTCTGTTAGTAAACATTTTATGCTTTACTGAAAGTTGTACTATGTAAAAACACATGTCTAGAAATCATAAAATGTATTCATGAGTTTCTCAATCTAAAGAATTCTGGTGCAACATAGTTCACAATTGGTTACTACTTAGTTTTCATTGGAAACTAAGGTTTCTAGGAGTTAAAATTCTGATAAATGTAATTAAGACTGCTAGATATGATAAGGAAAACAACTCTGTATGTAGGGAAAGTAGGAGATGTGTAGGAAAGGTATAAGAAATGAAAATACATTTTTGTTGAGGGAAAAGAAAGTAGTTGTATCCTGAAGTGGGATTGGTTATTTAGAGAGGACAAACTTGGACAAAATCTGAATGAAAAAGAAGGTTCTAGAAGGTTTGTGAAGTGGAATCTTTGGGAAAAAAATTTATGCGTGGTCAGGACTAAGATTGGAATGAATGAGTTTTAAAAGAGAAGGTATAAGATTGGAATTTGGGTTTTCTCTCCGTGTAAAAGACAAGGTTTTCTTGGATTGTTGGTCTGTTCTTACAAAGAAATTGTAAACAAAAATTTTTTTCTTTATCTGCCCAGAAAAATAAAGTTTCAATGTTTTGTCTTTATCAGGTCTTTGATTACTTTAAGAAAGTTAAAAATTCTCAATATTAAGGGAGCTAAGTTTTGCTAGCAACTGTAAAAACTTCTGTCAAATCTGTTATTGCCAACTTGGTTAAGTAGATAATTGAATTAAGTTTTATAATAATCGGTAATCCTATTTAGGCACATGCTTTAGAACCTTTTGAGGTTTTAACAAACTTCCCCAAAATTCAAATTCTAAATGAAATCTTTTTGACAAATTAGGCTTGTTTATTTTGTTTGTTAAGTTATCTGGGAAGCATTGTCAAGAAAATGATAAGCCTTCTTAGCTTACATCATGTGGGTAAATACTAGAACTGTTCCAGAAATTATATAAAATTCCTAAACTTTTAATATGTCCTGATATAATGTCATCACATGTAATTCTAATTATTGAAGTGTTGTGTGTCACAAACATAACCTAGTATCATCATCAACTGCATCATAATGAATTCTCATCAGATTGTTAACCATGGCCATTTCTTAGTTTTGTCATTTATGGTTCTTGTTTCATTCTGATGCACTTGCAAATGTGTTTCAGTTTCAAGGAGACTCATGAAAAGGACTTTTGACAAATACAGGTTTCTGATATCTTTTTAAAAGATATTTATTTATTTATTTTGAGAGAGAGAGAGAACATGTGCGTGTGAGCGTGGGTTCGGCGGAAAGAGAGGGAAAGAGAGAATACCAAGCAGGCTCTGTATCCGGGCTCTGTCAGCCCGGAGCCTGATACGGAACTCGATCCCATGAACCATGAGGTCATGATCTGAGCCAAAATCAAGAGTCAGACACTTAACTGACTGAGTCATCCGGGTGCCCCGGTTTCTGACATCTTTAAGATCATAAAACTAAGCTAAGAAATCCCAAAACTAATGGGAAAACTGCATTCAAACAAGAATTAGTAACATGGGGCAAAATGAATTGAGAAATATGATTATAATTTATATGACTTTTGTTTGAAAACTGGCTGGTTCTCTAATATTTGCTCTTCTAGGTTTAAGAAAATGTTTTCTCTTAAGATATCTGTGACTTACAGAAATTTGATGAAATATTTCTTTGTAAACACATAGAAACATTTATCTTTTCACCCTGCTTGAACCCTCCAGAATTCAGAAACTCTCAGTGAGTGTTCTTTCTTTCATGGTACTTCCAGTTATTTGCATAAGTTCAATGAAAATCTGTTCTCCCTGTAACAGGACACCATTGAAAACATGAGTTATATTACCAAGGCTTTGACTAGAATGTCATATTTGAGAGAGACATGTGTGGACCCAGGTATGACAGATTTAAGGAACTAAGGTTGGCTTTATGGAACCAATAGAACCCTTGGAAATGTTGGCCTGATACCTTGCTTCCAGAGTTCTCGACAGCCTTACCAGGCGAGTAAAGAATGTCACTTCCTGGGGCGCCTGGGTGGCGCAGTCGGTTAAGCGTCCGACTTCAGCCAGGTCACGATCTCGCGGTCCGTGAGTTCGAGCCCCGCGTCAGGCTCTGGGCTGATGGCTCGGAGCCTGGAGGCTGTTTCCGATTCTGTGTCTCCCTCTCTCTCTGCCCCTCCCCCATTCATGCTCTGTCTCTCTCTGTCCCAAAAATAAAAATAAAAAACGTTGAAAAAAAAAATTAAAAAAAAAACAAAAAACAAAAAAGAATGTCACTTCCTGTCAGGTGCAGAAATCTCAGGATATTTTGGGGACCTTGAAAAGAGAGGAATTCACCCAAATCTACAGGGATTTTAGGCACATCTGATGGCAACGCTTTGGGTTGGCTTCTGACCTTGAGAGGCTCTTAAAAGTTCAGTCTGAAATCTCTTACAAAAGTTGCAGCAAAGCATATTTAAAAGCATCTATATGGCCAATTGCTGCACTTAGGTAAATAATTAGGTCGAGTTTGTTAAAAGTAATTTTTTTTTTTTTACAAACTAGTCTTCATTTGGCTATCTTTGATAAAAATGAGGGTGATTTTAGAGAGAGAAATTATCTTTCAAAACATACATTTGTGGGTGTTAGATTCTAGTTCTGATTGTCTTTGAGGGTTTGTTATTTGCTTATAAAACTGGGTTGGATCCTGAATTCTTCTGGTTTCCTTGAATATCTGGCTATGACTCTTCAAACTAAGGTTTCCAATTTTCTCCCATTCTCTTGACTTGAACTCATTGGGAACTAAAACTGCTATTTTTCCTGAAGCCTTGCAAACTGAAGCAAGACAACTTGAGTTAAACTTCAGAGAAATTGCCACAATGGCTCATGTATAGATAGTCTTCATGCCTGTTGCTCTGTGGGCCCCTTGAAAGGATCACCAGGAACATTTGAACTACAAACTAGAAAAATCCATCAGATTGCCACTGCCTGCCTCCACTCCACCTGAGGATACTTTGAGGCCAACATCTCAAAATCTTCTCACTGGCAGCAATCAGGACTCAAACATCAGGTTTATAATTTGCTCCAACTATTAACCTGTGTTTTTCTTTTGTTTCCATAGAAATACCTATGGTTACTTCTAAAACCCCAATGCCAAAAAGAGGCACTAAGAAATGTTTCTTAAGTCAAATCAAATGGTTCCATTCTGCAGCTGCCCCGCTCATGGACCCTGCCCATCAAAATAGTAATCTTTGATTAGAGATGTTGGACAATAAAGCAGGGCAAAAGTAGGGTGGCTGAGACTGGGGAAGGGGGAAGGGCCAGAAAGCACCCACAACACCAAACTCTGGAGTGGGAAAATAAAAAAAGAATCTGATTTCCAGTTATCACATTATATTAATTGAGGTATCCAGTTTTAAACAAAGAATTGCAAGGTATGCAAAGAAGCAGAAAAATACGGACCATTTGTACGAAAATAATAGTCAATTGCAACTGCCCTTGTCCCTAGTAGGGTGTTGGACTTATTATATAAAAACTTTAAATCAGCTATTATAAATATGTTCAAAGAACAAGAAAAATCATTTCTAAACAATGAAAGGCAAGTGTGAAAATAATATCTCATCAAGTGGAGAATCAATAAAGAGATAGAAATTATAAAATAGAATTGAACAGAAATTCTGGAGTTGCAGAGTATAATAACTGAAATGAAAAATTTATGCAAAGGTCTCAAAAGAAGATATAAGCTGGTGAAAGAAAGGATCTATGAACCTGAAGATAGGTCAATTGAGATTATCCAGCTTGAGGAACAAAAGAAAAAAGTTTTTAAAAATTACCAAAAGCTGGGGCACCTTGGTGGCCTAGTTGGTTAAGTGTACAATTCTTAATTTCAGCTCAGGTCATGATCTCATGGTTCGTGAGATAGAGTCCTGAGTTGGTCTCTGTGCTGACAGCATGGAGCTTGCTTGAGACTCTCTCTCTCTTCCTCTCTCTCTGCCCCTCCCCCACTCACTTTCTCTTCCCCACCCCTGTTTCAAAATAAACATTTAAAAAAACATAATGGAATGCTACTTGGCAATGAGAAAGAATGAAATATGGCCTTTTGTAGCAACATGGATGGAACTGCAGAGTGTTACGCTAAGTGAAATAAGTCAGGCAGAGAAAGACAGATACCATATGTTTTCACTCTTATGTGGATCCTGGGAAACTTAACAGAAGACCATGGGGGAGGGGAAGGAAAAAAAAGAGGGATAGAGTGAAACCATAAGAGACTCTTAAAACTGAGAATAAACTGAGGGTTGATGGGGGGGGTGGGAGATGGGCATTGAGGAGGGCACCTGTTGGGATGAGCACTGGGTGTTGTATGGAAACCAATTTGACAATAAATTACATATTTAAAAAAGCCAATTACACTGCCTTTAAAAAAATTACCACAGGCTAAGCAATCTGTGAAACAGCATCAAACCCACCAACACATGCATGATGAGAATCCCAGAAGGAGAGGAGAGGTAAGAGAGAAAGGACAGAAAGAATACGTGAAAAAGTTATGGCTTAAAACTTCTTAAATTTTACAATGGCATTAATCTGTGCATCTAAGAAGCACAATGAACTTCAAGAAGAATAAACTTAAAGAGATGAACAAACGGATACATCTAACTGTCAAAAGTTAAAGAGAGGATCTGAAAACAGCAAGAGAAAAATGACTTATTGCATATAAGAGATTCTTCATAAGACTCACAGCTAACTATCAGAAACTGTAGAGGCCAAAAAGCAGTAAGAAAACCTAGCAACACTCACTAGGATGGCTGTAATGAAAAGATCACAAGCGTTGGTAAAGGATGTAGAGAAACTGGGAATGTAAAGTGGTTGTAGATACTTTGGAAAACTGTTTGGCAGTTCCTGGAAAGATTAAACCTAGAATTACTTTATGGCCCCATAGTTGTACTCCTAAGTATGTATGTGTGTGCATGTAGATGTATGTACTTGTATATATATGTATATGTATATATATGTGTGTGTGTGTGTATGTGCACATACACCCCAGAGAGAAATAAAAGCATATGTTCATGCAAAAGTTTACTGATAAATTTTCATAACAGCATTCTTCATAATAGCCCCAAATTGGAAACTATTCCAGTGTGCATCAACTGATGAATGGATAGATTTAAAATAGGGTATATCCATACAATGAAATAATATTCAGAGATAAAAAGGAATAAAGTACTGACTTACGCTATAATATGGAGGAGCCTTGAAAACACTAAGCTGTGTGAAAGCAGCCAGCCACGGAGACCACGTATTATATGATTCCGTTTACGTGGAATTACCAAAACAGGCAAAGCCATAGAAATAGAATATAAATTAGCGGTTGCCAGGGCTGGGGGTAGGGATAGGTTTGGAGGAAACTGGGGTGTTTCGTTACTGGGTATAGCACTTCTTTTTCAGGTGATGAAATGTTCTAGAAGTGATTATATTATTGGTTATAAAATTTTGTACATGTATTAAATGTCTCTGAAATGTATATTATAAATGAGTGACTTATAAGGTATATTAATTATATTTCAATAAAGCTATTATTTAAAAAAAGAAACTCTATCATAGGATGAAGAAAAAAAAAACCCTGAGGATGGGAAAGGTAGTCTCCAAGGGGACTGCCATATTCCTAGTTCTGTTACTGAAAGGAAGCAGGCAGGAGAGATATCTGTGTGTACAATGATCAGATTCCGCCTTATATTTCATCCCCACAATGTTGTGCTCTCTGATAGTCTTTATGTGTACAGAAAAGGGCAGAAATCCTGCAGGACGCCCTTCTTCAGGACTGAGGGATCTACCCTATCCTGTTAGCCCACGTGACCCCTTCTCAACAGGCCCTGCTCCACTCTATTGCAACTCCCCCACCACTGAGTTTACCCACTTTCCTGGGATAGAATTCTTTTTTTTTTTATTCAGGATGGCAAGGACATGGCCCAATCTAGTGTGACATCTCCGTTAGTCTACACTCAGTGTTGGCTTACACAAGGTGTGGCCTGTCTGGCTCTTTGGGGTTAATATTTCTTTGATAGAAAACTTCAAGTTTCTGAGAGCTTCAGCCAGATGTCCTATGGATAACTGTCTGGTAGCAAAATCTCCGTTTCTCACCATCCCCCGCCCCACATCTTCAATGACCTTCTACCTGAGGTTGAGTTCTTTAGTATTCTTTAGCATTCCACGGGGGTTGGGAAGGCCTCCAGCTTAATCAACATGTTAGGGACTTCACCATCACATTATCCCTAGGGCATGAGGGTTCTCACTTCAGGAAGGCTTGAAATCCCTTATTTCTGATAGTAAGTAGGTCCTTCTGGAATCCTTGGTACAGGAAAAATTAGTAGGTGTCAAATGCTTGTTGATCTATTGATTCATCTTCATCATAGAATTGATCAAAAGTTAGCCTGAAAAGAAACGAAATAGTGCTTAAAGCTGATGCTACACAGTAAACAAAGAGCGTAACCAGAGTACCTCAGCATTCCCATCTGTTAAATGAAAATGTTATTTTTGAAGTGTTTGAGCACCTTCAGATAAAGGCTAATACACCAGGAAAGTGGATTCAGCATCCGAGTATCTGACAGAAAAGCATGTCCTCCTTAGCCAGGTCTCTCTCTACGACACAGGGAGGCTGTTCTTCGGCAAGCTCAGAGGAAGAACGCAGGGGAGAGTGAACTAAGACTTCGAGACACAACAGAGATCCTTTTCCCTGCTTACTTTCTCTTTCTTCTTACTTGAGCAAAGTTAAAATGAAGCTTCCTTGCTGAGCGGGTTTTTCCGAAGTATTAGCTAATGTGGTCAGTAATTGGGATACATTTGTCCGTGTTAAAACTCACAAATTCAAAAAGTGGTTGAGTTCAAACTAAAATCAGTGTGATATATAAAGGTCTTTAGTGATCTTTAACCCAGACCATAATTAGACTCTCTGGAATATGGAAAAACCAGAACAATTCAATAAACTCACATTGTGGTGGAAAGTCCATTGGCATTCCATATTCCAGCAGATTATGCCTGGGTGGGCTCTTCGTTTCTCTGCTTCTCGAATTCTCTGTTTTACTAATGACCTCTGTGCTCATTAGAAGCTGTTAGCACATTACAATGGCATTTATGAAGCACCAAAGGGGTGTATATTTGTCTCATATTTACTCCTTCATTCCTGAGGCTAATGCTCAGGTTTTCCTTCACGCGGGTTCTCTTTCCAGCTCACTCTGGTGTTTTGGAAACAGCACAATCAAGGCCAGCTTCCAGGAGTACGACTTGTGCAGTCACATAGCACCCCATGCTTAGGAGGACCCCACACTTGGACCCCACACTCGGAAGGGCCCCACACTTAGTTTACTATGTTCTGCTGTCATTGTCTTGAAATCCCTAATAATTTTTGAACAAAGAGCCACATTTTCATTTTGCACTTGGCCCTGCCAACTTTATGTAGCTAGGACTGAACACAGTACGTGGGGTTTCAGATTTCAGATTTGATCCCCGTTGTTGTATGTTTCTTAACCTCTCTCAACTTCATCTTCCTCAGTTGTTAAATACAGGAAGAATAGTATTCTGTATCATAGCATTGTCCTAAGAATTAAACGAGCTAGAAAAACATGCCAGTGCCTGGGACGTGGTTCTAGTAACTAACCCTTATTAATTGCTTACTCTGTGTGAGGCACTGTGCCTAACAGTTTACAAAGAGTAGCTCACATATTCCTCGCAACAGCCAGCCCACCTCGGTCATCAGCCAGCACCCCTGCTTTGCGCTCATAGATTTTTCATAGCCAGTGTCTGTTCCCATTGGTCCAGCATCCCTTCCGGTTGGTCAGCATCTGTGATCATAGTGGCTATCATCAGCACTGCTCTCAGTGCTCTGTGTGGTCAGTAGTGGTTTGTAAGCAAGGGAACTGAGGCACAAACATATTGAGTAACTTGCTCAAGTCCACACAGCTTGTAAGTGGATCATTTTAACTACTTATGTCATAACCGTTAGTAAAGGGCAGAGACTCCAGTAGAAGTGAGGTCTTTACATTTGAAATTTAGTGGGGCGCCTGGGTCGTGATCTCATGGTTTGTGAGTTCGAGCCCCACGTCAGGCTCTGTGCTGACAACTCAGAGCCTGGAGCCTGCTTCGGATTCTTGTCTCTCTCTCTTCGTCTGCCCCTCCACCGCTCAGGCTCTATCTCTGTCTCTCACAAATAAACATTAAAAGGTTTTTTTTTTTTTTTTAATTTGCAATTTAGTGTTCTTTCCTCTGACCCTCAAGTCTCTCTACCCCCAAGGAATTAATAGTCAAATGATGGCGATAAGACACATGTAAACTTGGCTATGGCATAAGATCATGTGTTTCGACCTGCCCACCTCCACCTGCCGAACACATGTACTCTCAGGTAACAGGAAATCCAGATGTGTGTGTGTGTGTGTGTGAAAAAAAATTTTTTTTAATTTTTTACTTAAAAATAACTGTAGACTGGGGCGCCTAGGTGGCTCAGCCAATTAAGCATTTGACTCTTGATTTCAGCTCAGGTAATGATCTCACCAACTGTGGGGCTCTGTGCTGACAGTATACAGCCTGCTTGGGATTCTTACTCTCTCTTGTCCCTCTCTCTGCCCCTCACCTGCTGGTGCTCACTTGTTCTCTCTCAAAATAAATAAACAAACTTAAAAAATAAATAATTTTACACTTGCAGAAAAGCTGTAAATATAGTAAAGAGTTTATATGTACCCTTCACCCAGCTTTCCTTGATATTTATGACTTCTAGGGTATTAATTAAACAGTAGTACTTATTCAAAGTTCAGCTGTTTTTCTCATAATGTGCTTTTTCTGTTCCAGGATCCAGTCCGGGATCCCACAATGCTTTTAGTGGTTATGTTTCTTTAGCTTCCTCTACTCTCCAGCCATTGCTCAGTCTTTGCTTATCTTTCCTGGTCTTGACAGTCAGGATGATTACCGATATATTATTCCATACAGTGTCTCTCAATTTGTGTTTGATGTTTCCTTATGGTTAAGTTGAGATTATGCATTTTTGGCTCGAGTATCATACAAGTGGTGTTGTGTTCTTCACCCCTGTGCGTCACGTTAGGGGTACCTGATGTCGATATTCTTATTACTGGTGATCTCCACTTACATTGCTTGGTTAAGGTGGTGGCTGCTGTATTTTTCTACTGTAAATTTACCATTTTTTTCCCTCTGTATGTGATAAATATTTGGGGGAAATACTTTGAGGCTACGTAAATGTCCTGTTTCTTCTTAAACTTTTGTCCACCAATTTTACATCCATCAAGGGAACATGCCTACAATAATTATCACTGTGATATTGGCCTAATGATGACTTTGTGTTCCCCTCATTCATTCTACTTTTATTAGTTAGGATTCTTCCGTAAGGAAAAGCTGTCCCTTTTCCCCCATTTACGTATTTATTCTATCATATGGATATTTATTTTATAAGTTATAATCCAATACTATCATTATTATTTTGTTGCTCAAATTGTTTGGATTTGACCATTGGGAGTTCCTTCAGCTTGGCTGTTATGTGCATTTGACTTGCCCTCATCCCTTTTTGAGCACTTCTTTATTTTCTGGTACTGGTGCTCCAGGCTCATGTTGTATTTTCCTTGCCCCAGCTCTGGAATCAATCACTTCTGCAAGGAGTCCTGGTTCTTTTTATCTGAGAATACACATCTTGGCGTTAAAATATAGAAAATGAATTCAAACATCTGAAGAACACTGTGGGGGCACATTTGGCCCATAGTCTTTCACCTTGTGACATCTGATTCAGGAGGTCAGTTAGTGACCAAGAAGGAGAGAGGCTGGGATCAGGATGAGAAAAGCCTTGAATGTCCAAGGAAAAGTCTGGAATTCATGCAGCCAGCAATGGGACATGGGACACTATGCACAGGTTTTGAGTAGAAGTGAAATATGTTTAAAAACGTGTTTGGGGGGAGGTAAACAGGAAGATTTAAAAATAGAACTTTCTAGAAGCAGGAAGTTGAGTCAATGAAACAAAGGTATAAAAGTCTACATTAGGGACTTCTCTCTGCTATTCCCCCATGCTGGAGGGTCTTTCTCCTGTTCTCTGCCAACTTAAATCCTGCTTACCTCTCAAGGCCTCCTTCTCTAAAAAGTCCTTCCTGACCCCCCTCCCAGAATTGATCCTTCTTCCTCTGTGTATCCCTGGCCCAGATTGGTTTGTAACTTCCCTCTACATGAATTTCATTCTGCTATGTATGCTGGTGCTCTGTTTGAATGCTGATTTCACCCACTTAATTACTATTTGCTGACAGGAATGGCCTTAGTCGTCTTTATCTCTTCCCAGTGCTTAACACAGTTCCACTCACATAGGAGAGATGCTCAACTCAGAACTCAGTTGGTTATAGGAACTATTTATAATTCACTCTGAGATGTTGGATAAATGAAAACAAAGTGCCAGTATATGTAAATGTCTTCGAAGTCATACAATTTTTCAGTTGAAATTATTTTACTCCCTGACAAATCATTCCAGCCTGATGTGTGAGGCAGTACAAGTGTTTGAAAGCATGACAGTAAGAGCATAACACACACACACACACACACACACACACACACAATTTCTGAGCCCACAGATTAAGTCTGTTCTTAAGATGAATACTGGTCAGATCTACACTCAATGTTGAAGGAGTTTCATAATAAAGGGATTTTCCTTACAGAGAAGACAAGAGCTGTCTTGAAAAGTCCATTTGGAAGGTACCTCTTAGGGCTATATGAAGCCTTTGAAAGCATGAAAGGAATCTTCCCTTTTTGAGTGAGAACATTCCTAAAGGCCTTGATAGAAGTGAACTCTGTGATAATCGTGTTTCCTCTTTAGAGTTGTGCTATTACATGATTAAAACCTATGCTTCAAGCACATAAAATCAAATTTCATCCTCCTAAAATGTAGAGAATTGATAATAGTCAATAAAGCAATCACCCTTCAGAAAATAGGGTCTGTGGTATTCGTCAAGGAGACAGCATGAAGACTCGCAGCCTCTGCAGCCTCCGTTCCCAGGCTCCTGCCAGATTTGCCAGCCTCTCTTCTGGTAGCAGATACCTCTGTGACAGCTGACCTCTAGACCTTGAGTCTAGAAGGGAGGAAGAGGGGAAAAAAAAAAAAAAAAGGAAGGAGATGTGAGAGAGGAAGGAAGGCTGCAAAGATAGCAGCTATTGACTCTTTTTCCACCAGGCGGCACCTGCCGGCTAGCACAGCACCAGTAGGAGAGGCAGGTCTATAGGGGAAGGGCAGGTCTAAGAGATGCAGAGCAAGGAAAATGCCAAAGGAACAAGAGTACAGAAGTAACTCCTGTGAAGAAAGTAGGCCTCAGAAATATGGGGACTCGGGGTGGGGGGCACAGGAAGTAATTCAAGAGAAGCATAATGAAGGATCAAACCCAAGAGGTGGGGTGGGATAACATTTTGTCAGACTCACCAAGGTTCCCTCATCCTTTTCCTTGTTGCAATGACTTCCCCTCTCCCCTGCTCCCTAAGTCAGCTGCGTTCATTTTAGATCAGGAGCTCCTTTATTTTGGATGAGGAGTGCCATTCCTTGGCCCCAGAGAAGGGAACAGATGGGAAAGAACAAAGAAGTCGACTTTCTGCTTTTGAATGTTTAAATACATGTTCTAAACCTTAGCAGAGTACATAGCTTTGAGGGAAGAGGTTTCTTCATTACTCTGAGCTGAGGTCCTAGCATAGACAATAGATTTTTAAGAATATGGTACTGAAAGACAGTCCAGGCAGCATGGCACAGGGCAACACGGAAGGATGGAAACAAAAGAGGACATTTACAGTCCTCAGACTCTCCTGCACACACAGGAGGAAGTTTGCTTTGTTCCTGGGAATGTCAAAGGGGTAATAGAGAGGAGGGTCATTGGATCTGAAGGAGCTATCATTTGGAATGAGGGGTATGCAAAGGGTATGGGGTTGATAACCTGATGCCAGAGAGGGACTGAAGACACTGGGGCTATGACCAGCGGCCATATGGTACAATGTCCGATGACCAGATGGCACAAGTTACATCTCAGTGAACACCAAACCACACTGAAGGCCAGCCACCCCTTCCCTTTGCTAGAAGTCTTAGCCCTCCTCAATTTAGAATGTCCATGGAGAAAGGGGGAGGGGGCAGGGACTGAAATACACTAAGTTTGTAAAGTTAGAGAAAAATAAAGTGATTTATGTCTTAGCATACTTGGTAACTTGGATTTAAAATTTTTTACCTGCTACATAATTAGGAAGCTAAGTTAATATTAATATATCAAACCTACCCTGAATGAGGTTAGTTCTATGTCTGAGTTCAGATTTCTGGGAGCATCAAAGACAGAAGAACTCTCTTGAAGGGCAGTAGAGCCTTCTCTTTCTGTTCTTTTGTTTTGTTTTGGTTTGTTTTCTTTTTTGCATATTCCAGCTATGCTGCCAAAAAAGGTATAGGTCCCCCACCCTTCACCCCAGGCAATTTTATTTAAAGCAGTTTGCTCCAATGTGTTGGGTTATGACTCATTAGATAAGAACATTTTCTTTAGCTTCGTGTAGATATTAGAAGTCCATATGATCTAAGGTCAAGTCTCAAATGAAAGGAACATAGAGGTGATGCAATTATACTGACTTCAGAGCAGATGGCTGTTTTCTGGAGGGAAATGGTGCATAAAACACACAAACAATGAAAGACTTGAGAGAGAAATTCTTCATGGCAGTCGTGACTATAAAATCAACACAAGGCATCTAATTCACAGAGCTGGTGCAATATTGAAAACCATTAAGGAAAACAAGGGGCACCTGCTGCCCTGATGAGGCATCTTGCCTGGAATTGGAGGAGGAAGGGTATGGAATAGGTTGCAGGCATGCATGTTTCTCGATATAGTACAAATGAATCTCAGCTCACAAACCCAGTTGTAAACAAGGCAAATTTATTTTTCTACTAAGTTAATACAGTTGACTCTTCAACAACACAGTCTGAGCTGCATTGGTCCACTTATATGCAGACTTTGTTCAATAAACAGAGTACAGAACTGTAAATGCATTTTTCTCTTATGATTTTCTCAATAACATTTTCTTTTTTCTAGCATAGTTTATTGTTAGAATATAGTGTTAATACATATAACATACTGTATATGTTAATTGGCTTTATGTTATCAGTGAAGCTTCTGATCAACAGTAGACTATTAATAGTGAAGTTTTGGGGCACCTGGGTGGCTCAGTTGGTTAAGTGTCTGACTTCAGCTCAGGTTATGATCTCACCATGCCCGAATTCAAGCCCCGCGTCGGGCTTTGTGCTGACAGCTCAGAGCCTGGAGCCTGCTTCAGATTCTGTGTCTCTCTTGCTCTCTGCCCCTCCCCCCACTCTCTCTCACTCTCTCGCTCTCTCTCAAAAATAAATAAACATTAAAAAAATAGTGAAGTTTTTGGAGAGTCAAAAGTTATATGCAGATTCTCTACAGTGTAGGTGTTGGTACCCTTAGCCCCTGTGTTGTTCAAGGGTCAACTGTACTTGTAATGGACTGCTTTCTTCCAAGCAGTAGGAATAATTTCCATTATTTCAGGGTTCTTGTCCTTTGTCTGTGATTACCTCTAACTTTGAGGCTTACATAATGCCCATGAATGAAGGTTACAGGTGTGGGGAGCATCTCACTTGAGTTGACATTACTCTTCAATAGCACAACTGCTTAAATGGGATGTGGCCACTTGCTGGTCCCTATCACAGTAACTTTGGGTCTGGCACTGGGCCAGCTAACTCTCAGGACCCTCTTGGGCACACAGGATAATCCTGATGCTTCCATGCCACTCTGGGACTATAGAAAATTTGGTGGGGCCATCCACAGCTATTTGTCACTCCAGTAGCACTCTTGGGCACAAAAGAATCATTCCACTTCCCCAGCACTCTCCTCCACTGCCCTTACCATTTACAGGTTTACTCTGAGGCCTTTTCAAATTCATCTGCCAAGACAGAGTGGACAGCCAGACTTCAGGGGTCTTGCCTCCTTCTTAGGGTCTACCTGGAAAAGAAAACATAGGTTTCCTCTGGAATCCCATTCCCAGATCCATCTGGAGTTTCTGTCATGGAACATTCTCATTGGCTCATCCCAGGAAATGATCTTCTTCATCTAGAAAAAGGTGCAGACCTTTTTCATCAAGGACTTGTCAACACACCTAAGCTCTCTGCTCTTCTCCAGTCTTCCTCTGTTTTCCCAGTTGGTGGAAGGGAGTGTGGAGCACTTTAGCCTGGAGGACAGGGAACAGCAGCATGGATTGGGAAAACTTCTTTGTTATCACTCATTGCTACTCCCACATCTCCCACATTGTACACATTCCAGCCAAGATGTTAAAAACTAAAAAGCTAATAATTGATTCCTTTTGTGTTACTTATTTTATGTGGAGTCATCCCTTTCCTGAGGCAGTGGGAGAGGGAATACAAAGTTAAAGGAGAAGTGAAAAACTATATAGCTATATATTCTAGCCACATGTATACTCTGCTTCTTCAGCCGAGTCCTTACTAAGATCAGTCACAACCCATAATGCGTGGTGGGAAGAAATAAAACAACATGGTGTAAGGACTTCCCAGCTGGATTAACAGTGGGGTCAGCTCTGGTGATCTTACCATAGATACTTTGGCTCATTCTCTTGTCTTATTCATTCTCCTTTACAAGGGCCCAGTTAGTGTACTTTAGAGATTCTCACTCTGTCACACCGAAATGAGTTCAGTCCTTCTCCAGTCTCCCCCTACTGTCCCTCTTCTTTCTCTTTTTCTTCCCACCTCTCTACTTTTCTTACTCTACTCCACTCTGACTGACCTCTCTCCCCAATGGCAGGTTCAAATGACATGATTCCAGGACCTCTGCAGGAGACTATTGCTTGCTCATGAGTAAAGTGATTGCACATCCTACTTGAATCTTATATCCATTTAGTGCCTGCTTTCACTTTCAGTAGTGTTCAGAATTGAATGATGAATTATATGGTCACTCTAGTCACTAGAGACCAGCTCATTCTCAAAAATATTTGATCTCAGCTGAAAAGAACTGTTTAAATATGAGGATTAAGAAAAAGACACATACTTAAGGTATGCTAGAAGAATCAGGCTTCACCATAAGGCACTAATACACAGAGTGAGATGGTCAAAGAGAAACGTACATTAAGTCCCACTGGAGTCTACAGGGTTAAGTCAGAGCCAGGGCAGTAGGGGGAGGGAGGGAGGAATCTGGGTTACAGCACTGAGATGGGAAGGTCAGCTGTCAGCAGGCTTGGCGTTGGTGTCTTGCTTTGAGGCAGATGGATCTAGCTGGGAGAGTTGGGGAGGTGGAGTTCGGGTGGGGGCAGGAGAATATAAGGTTGGAGTGTCTTCCAGTCTGAAGCTTTGACAAATATCAGGTCATCCAGGGATGAATCTGGAATGGAAACAAAGAGATCAAGAGAGGTGCTGGCCAATGTGCTATGTCTTCCCAGCTGATAGTGTGGGAGATTTAAGTCAGACTTTGACCTGTTCTTTGACCTGTTCAAGGACTGCCTTTTGTGTGGGTAAAATTTGAGAAGTAGTCCTTCATAAAAACAGGAACCTTTTATGTAGCTTAAATAATTTCTGGATAAGAACCATTTTCTAATCATCATAAACTAGTATCTTTAAGAAAGAGGGAGAATAACAACAAAAACATGTGCTTGCTTTGGCAGCACACGTACTAAAATTGGAACAAAGACAGAAATATGTATTAAAAAACTAGATCTTTCATCCAACACTTATGAACAATGATTGCAATCAATAGCCCTTAATTGAAAACAATAGATTTGAACCAAAATTATAGCAAAATCTGGAATCCTTACTTATGTAGCAGATGTACCTTCATGGTCATGTTTAGTTTTAACTAATTGGGAGATAGCAGTCTGGCAGTGTTCTGAGCGCTAGAAACTTTGAGCTTGGGCTAAAAAAAGTTTAGAAAATTCGCAAAGTTAAGAATCAAGAATTTGCTATATATTAAGTTCGTTAATCTTTAGTTTAAGGACTATACATAGAAAAAATAATATTGGAGTCACTGAGGAAATTTTCATAGGCATATTAAAAGCAGAGACTTGCTTAGCATATAGGGAGTTTGTTTTGTCTTGTGACACTATTTCCTCTCTTGGCCCATTAAAATATCTTTTGAAGAGCAGAATAAAGAGTACTTGGTATACATAGCCCACTACCAACAGACATTGTGGGAGTGGCTAGTGTGGCTCTCTTGGGATCTAATTTGGAGTCACCAAGACCCAAGCTAAGTCATGGTCAGATGCCCAATTAAAGACAATATGTCACCAAAATAATCAACACTTTTAGAACCTGGCCAAAATACATTTCTTTTTATAGCTTTTTTTTTTTTTAACACAAAGGTAATTCTAGATAGAAATGGAAAAGAAAAGAAAAAGAAACTATGAGATAGTAGTTCTTAAACTCTGAGCATAAAAATTTAGATAAGTGTAAGAATCACAGGGGCCCTTGTCAAAAATGCACAGTCCTAGAGCACAAATATATGGGAGTTAAATAACATGCTACTAAAAAATGAATGGGTCAACCAAGAAATCAAAGAATAAATAAAAAATTACATGGAAACAAGTGAAAATGAAAACACAATGATAAAAAATCATTAAGATGTAACAAAAGTGGTTTCTAAGAGGGAAGTTTTTAGCAATACGAGCCTATCTCAAGAAGCAAGAAAAATGTCAAATAAATAACCTAACCTGACACTTACAGGAGCTAGAAAAAGAACAACACACAAAACTCCAAGCTAGCAGAAGGAAGGAAATAATAAAGATTAGAGCAGAAATAAATGATATAGAAACTAAAAAAACAATAGAACAGATCAGTGAAACCAGGAGGTAGTTCTTTGAAAAGATCCACAATGATAAACCTCTATTCAGACTCATAAAAAAGGGGACTCAAATAAACAAAATCACAGATAAAAGAGGAGAAAACAACCAACACCACAGAAATACAAACAATTGTAAGAGAATGTTAAGAGAAATACAAACAATTGTAAGAGAAATTATATGCCAACAAATTGGACAACCAGTTTTGTTGGAAATGGATAAATTCCTACAAACATACACCTACCAAAACTAAAGCATGAAGAAATAGAAAATTTGAAGACTGATTACCAGCAATGAAATTGAATCAGTAATCAAAAAACCCAACAAACAAAAGTCCAGGACCAGATGGCCTCATAGGCAAATTCTACCAAAGATTTAAAGATGAGTTAGTACATATTCTCAAACTATTCCAGAAAATAGAGGAGGAAGGAAAACTTCCAAATTCATTCTATGAGGCCAGCATAACTCTGATACAAAACCAGATAAAGACTGTACAAAAAAGAGAACTACAGACCAATATCTTTGATGAACATAGATGTAAAAATCCTCAACAAAATACTAGCAAACCAAATCCAACAATACATTAAAAAGTTATTCACCATGATCAAGTGGGATTTATTCCCAGGATATAAGAGTGGTTCAATATTCACAAATCAATCAATGTGATACATCACATCAATAAGAGAAAGAATAAGAACCATATGATCATTTCAATAGATGCAGAAAAAACATTTGACAAAGTACAACATTTATTCATGATAAAAACTTTCAACAAAGTAGGTCTAGAGGGAACATACCTCAACATAATAAAGGCCATAAATGAAAAACCCACAGTGAACATCATCTTCAATGGGGAAAACTGAGAGCTTTTCCCCTAAGTTCAGGAAGAGGACAAGGATGTCCACTCTCACCACTTTTATTCAACATAGTACTGGAAGTCCTAGCCACAGCAGTCAGAGAACAAAAAGAAATAAAAGACATCCAATTGGCAAAGAAGAAGTAAAGCTTCCACTATTTGCAGATGACATGATACTATATATAGAAAACTCAAAATACTCCACACACACACACACACAAGAACCTGCTAGAACTGATAAACAAATTCAGTAAATACCAGGATACAAAATCAATGTACAGATATCTGTTGCATTTCTATACACTAATAATGAAGCAGTAGAAAACGAAGAAAATAATTTCATTTACAATTGCACCAAAAGTAATAAAATAGGAATAAACTTAACCATAGAGGTAAGAAGCCTATATTCTGAAAACTACAAAACACTGATAAAAGATATTGAAGATGACACAAGGAAATGGAAAGAAATTCCATGCTCATGGATTAGAAGAACAAATATTGTTAAAATGTCTATACTACCCAAAGCATTTAATGCAACCTCTATCAAAATACCAACAACATTTTTCACAGAACTGGAAAAACAACCCTAAAATGTGTATGGAACCACAAAAGACCCCAAACAGGCAAAGCAACTTGAAAAAGAAAAAAACGAAACTTGAGGAATCACAATTCCAGACTTCAAGTTACATTACAAAGCTATAGTAATCAATACAGTATGGTACTGACACAAAAAAAGACACATAGGTCAATGTAACAGAATAGAAAACTCAGAAATGAATCCACAATTACATGGCCAATTAATCTTCCACAAAGGAGGAAAGACTATACAATGGGAAAAGAGTCTCTTCAACAAATGGTGAAAACTGGGCAGCTACATACAAAAGAATGAAACTGGACCACTTTCTTATACCATACACAAAAATAAACTCAAAATTGATTAAAGACCTAAATGTGAGACCTGAAACCATAAAAGTCCTAAAAGAGAGCACAGGCAGTAATTTCTCTGACATCAGCTGTAGCAATTTTTTTCTAGATGTATCTCCTGAGGTAAGGGAAACAAAAGCAAAAATAAACTACTGGAACTACATCAAAATAAAAATATTTTGTACAGTAAAGGAAACAGTCAACAAAACTAAAAGACAATCTCTTTAATGAGAGAAGGTATTTGCAAAAGATATATCCAATAAGGGATTAATATACAACATATATAAAGTACTGATACAATGCAACACTCAAAAAAAAAAAATTAAAAAACGAACAGAGGACATGAACAGACATTTCTGCAAAGAAGACATCCAGATGGTCAAAAGACACTTGAGAAGATGCTCAACATCACTTATCATCAGGGAAACGGAAAAATCAAAACTACAATGAGATATCACTTCATACCTGTTAGAATGGCTATTATCAAAGACACATGGGGCACCTGGGTGGCTCAGTCAGTTAAGTGTCTGACTCTTGTTTTCAGCTCCAGTCATGATCTCATGGTCATGATATTAAGCCCAATGTTGGGCTCCATGCTGGGCATGGAGCCTGCTTAAGATTCTTTTTCTCCTCTCCCTCTGCCCCTCCCCTTCTAGTGCTCACTTGCTCTCTCTCTCTCAAAAAAATTTTTTTTCTTATTAAAAAAACACACAAGAAACAAGTGTTGGTGAGGATGTGGAAGAAAAGGAACCCTCATTCACTGTTGATGGGAAGGCAAACTGGTGCTGCCACTGTTGAAAACAGTATGGAAGTTCCTCTCACAGTTAAAAACAGAACTTCCTTACACCAGTAATTGAACTACTGGGTACGTAAAAAATATGAGAATGCTAATTCAGAAGGATACATGCACCCCTATGTTTGTTGCAGCCTTATTTAGCCTTATTTAGCCTTAGTGAGGTTAGCACAGGTGTCCTCTGATGGATGAATGGATGGAAAGGATGTGATGTATATATATATGTATGTATATATATATACATATATATATGTATATATATACACACACATACATATACATATATATATATGGTATATATATGTGTGTGTATATATATATATATGTGTGTGTGTGTAATGGAATATTATTCCATTATTCCAGTGTGTGTGTGTGTGTGTGTGTGTGTGTGTGTGTGTGTGTAATGGAATATTATTCAACCATAAAGAAGAGTAAAATCTTGCCATTTGCAGGTTCATGAATGAAGCTAGAGAGTATAATGCTAAGTGAAGTAAGTCTGTCAGAGAGGGACAAATACCATATGATTTAACTCATATATGGTATTTAAGAAACAAGACAAACAAGCAAAGAGAAGAAATGGAGAGACAAAGAAATAGACTCTGCACTATCGAGAATAAACTGCTTCCAGGCAGGAGGTGGGTGGGGAATGGATGAAATGGGTGATGGGGATTAAGGAGTGCACTTATGATGAGCACTGAGTGATGTATGGAATTGTTGAACCACCATATGGCACACCTGAAGATGGTATAACACAATACGTTAACTCTACTGGAATCAAAATTTAAAACTTAATAAAAAAAAGTAAGGAGAAAATGTTGTTAAGGTACTAAAATATAAAGTTTCTTTTCTTCCAAGGTCTTTCTTCTGCTTAATAAGCACCCTGTCATCATGCTTATTATTTGTTATTTAACATTGTTCTAAGTAGAGAAAAATTAAAAATTTAAATTATAAAAAAAAAAGCACCTTTCTGGGCCTTGCTTGCAGAGATTCTGATTCAGTGGGTCTGTGGTAGGTCCCGGGAATCTGGGTATGATGCAGGTGTTATAGCGGTTATGCAGATTGGGCGCCAATGCAAACTCCTGTGGTTTGGGGCTGGAGGGGAGAGAGGGGCTGTTGAAACCTCGGGACTTATGAGCCAATGCCACCATGGCAGTACCCTACCAGACAGCTGGGCAGTAGCCAAGGCCAAGGCCACATTGTCCGCCTTAACGAATTAACTAGTTTTGAGCTAAATGAGCAGCAATAGTGGTATTGTCCACATAGAGGTTTATCAGAGAAGGAAAAAAAAAGCTCATGACCCCAAGATAGCACCCTTCACCCCAGGAGTAAGAAAATATCCTACATAGACAAACATCAACAGAGTTAGCTGGATCTGAGCCCTTCATTAAAGTTAGTCTTGCTTCTCTCTCCTACATTCTTCCCAGGTGAGCCTAATTCATTATCTAGTCCCTTTAAGCCAGAGGCTTTTATATTCAGCGCTGAGTGGTAGATCTCTTTGGGTGAGTGACGAGAGTACTATTGTTAGATCCTGTTTATTTTACAATTTTATTTATAAAGAGTAGGCAGCCAGAAACACAAATGATCTGTTTTGTTTTTCTATTCTCTTCCTTCCAACAGAATTCACGTTAAAGCTAGAACAATATTATTTTAAAAATCACCAAGTAGTGGGCATAAGTGACAGGTAACGTGACGTGGCATAAATGCCTCCACCAACACGTACACAGGCCACATGGCACGTATATAGCACATCACATCACACACCTTCAAACTATCCTATATATCTTTTAAAAATACACTCTTTTTTTCTCGCACACACATTTTCTTATTCTCTCACTTCCAACTTTGGTATGGAGTCCACTTTTTGATTTGGTCAGAATCTTAAGGATCTTCCTGTGGAAGATCAGATCTAATCCTATGGGATGCTGCTAATGCAGGACCTCGGGAAAGGAAAGGTCTCCACATGAACAAAAGAGAAGCAAGTTGTGGATTAGTGAGCCACACTCTGCAGATGGACTTTGTGGACTTACTGAAAGGAGGTTCAGGCTGAGAAACTTGGAATATCCAAATTGGCTAAACAAACATCAGTTTGTCTACCAAAGCGCCTCCAGATTACAAGTGAGTAAAATCGAGTTGTCTTGGGATCTGAGTTATTTGGCTCTAAACTTGGCCAGCAGTACCATTAACTATTGATCTGTTAATTTATGATGGTTTAGAACAAGACTTTGATGGAAGCTACTAGAGCCTTGACCAGAAAGTCAATAAGTCTTTTATAAAAACAACCTTACCCATGTATTATACATATGCTCATTGGCAAGGCTTCATCTGGGGCATTTCTCAGTCGGGCTTCAATTCACCGACTATTCAAAATATTGAAAGCCTCCTATTAAACACAAGCCGTTTAAATTTCTAATTATCTGACCATTACACATTACCTTTATACTGATGACTCAGTACTCTGTGACTCTGTAATGTGCTAATAAAAAGGGAGTATGAAACATTTTCATATGTTCCCTTTTCTGGGAGATGAATCACAGACTCTTGCTCCAGTGCTTGTGTTCAAAGTGTATTTCAAAGCCAGAGTAATTGAAAACATTTCTCTGTATGGAAGAGCTAAAGAAAATGTTCTTATGCTAGAATGAAACATCGGTGAGCCATATGGAACAGGGCATGGGGAACCACAGTGGCTCAAAACTGGAAAAGGCAGGACCAAGCAAAGATAAGTGCTCTCTATGCTCCTGTACAGTAGGTCCTCGATGACTGAGTGTTCTCTCTTAACCTTTCCTTCCCCCTCACAAGTCTGACTTTTCTTTTACCCGTAAGACTCCTGTCTCCTTCTTGAGAGACAGTTTTCCCCAAGGTCTAGTTTTCTCTAAACAAACAATCCTGAAAGATTGACTTCCATCATTACCATATTTTGGACAGAAGCCCATCTCATTGAACTGAGGACACTTGCAAGTTGAAGGAGTATTTGTATGAAAATGAGCAACAGGCTTCCTTGGACATCTCTAGGCTCAGTTCCAACGTGACCTTAACTGTTCCCTCTATGCTACACCCTGCTCAGTCCAGCCTGTAAACCATCCTCCTCCAAAAACCACTGATCTTTGAAAAATCTTTCCAGATCACTTAGGAAAAGACAATGCAAATCATAGGGGCGCCTGGGTGGCTCAGTAGGTTAAGTGTCCAGCTCTTGATTTTGGCTCAGGTCATGATCTCACAGTTTGTGGGATCCAGCTCTGACAGTGTGGATCCTGCTTGGGATTCTCTCTCTCTCCCTCTCTCTCTGCCCACCCCTGTTTTCATGCACATGTGGTCTCTCTTTCTCTAAATAAGTAAGTAAGTAAATAAGTAAATAAATAAATAAGACAATGCAAAATTTTCACAAATATATGAATAAACATGTAATCTCATCAGTAAAGAACAGCAAATTCAAACAAAATTAAGATGATTATGTGTGAATGAATTTATTTGGGAAGGTTTTTTTTTTAAATTTTTTTTACAATTATTTATTTTTGAGAGACAGAGAGAGACAGAGCACAAGCGGGACAGGGGCAGAGAGAGAATGAGACATAGAATCCGAAGCAGGCTCCAGGCTCTGAGCTGTCAGCACAGAGCCTGATACGGGGCTCAAAGTCACACACTATGAGATCATGACCTGAGCCGAAGTCGGTCGCTTAACTGACTGAGCCACCCAGGTGCCCTGGGAAAGGTTTTTAATAAATACATTGCTGGTGTTCCAGTTAGAATGATTTTAGGCTGCAGTAAACAGAACAACCAAACCAAACTTCTTAAACAATACGTATAATATATTTATTTCACTTGAAAAGCAGTCCCCAAAATGGGTGTCTCCTAGGTTGATTAACTCAGAAATTCAACAGCATTATCAAGCTCCCGTCCTTCACTGGTAGACTTAACTTCACATGTAGATTTGACAGTGCTCGGTGAAAGAAGGGAGACCGTTGCTTTCTTGTCTCTTTTTAAGAATGAAAAAAAAATTATGAAATTTTAATTATGAAATTAAGAATGAAAAAAAAATTACCTTCCATCTCCTCTCATTATCCAGGACTGGGTCACATGCCCACCTCCAAGCAAATCATAGGCAAGAGAAGTGAGATTACCAAGATTGGTTTGGACTAATCCAGAGTTAGTCCCACAGGAAGCATGGAGGGCTAAAAAAACCAAAGCTCTATCAACAGGGAAAAAAGAGAAAATAATGGCTCTGGAGTAGGCAACCCATGGTCTGCTCTAGCTGCCAAGGATATAGTGGGACAGGCCACACACATGGCTGATAGGAGTTCTGGAAGTTAATTTGACACCATATATCAAGAGGCTTAGAGGCGTCCATACCCTTTGACATAGTAATTTCACTTCTAGGACCAAAGCCCATGGAAAGTATACCTAAACACAGAAAATGCATTATGCTCAAAGATGTTCACTGTAGTATCCACTATAATAGAAAAAAAGAAAGAAAAATAAAACAGTTTAAGGGCCCAACAATAAAGAAACCATAATCTAATTACATTACATCCTTTTAATGGACTACTTGTAAGCATTTTTAAATGGTGTTTACAAAGAGTTTTAAAGACCATGGGGAGATGTTCATATTACAGAGTTAAATGAGAAAAGCAGAATGTCAAATTACATATATAACTCTGTCCAGGTAAATATTAACAGAAACTATCCCCTCAACATCCACTATGAACTAAGAACTTACACACCATCTTCAATCCTTTCAACAACGCTGCAATGTAGGTGTTCTTAGGCCCAGTTTGCAAATGAGGCAACCAAGGCTCAGAGATATTTAGTACATTTCCCAGAATTCCTCAGCTAGTAGATCAGAAATTTGAGCCTAGGTCCCTCTGGTTGTTTGAACTGTAGCCTTACAATTTAGGAGCCACACTCTTTCTTTCCCTTTTGTTCTGTTCTCTCTTCCCCACTGTGGATGGAGAAGATATTTACGAGTTTAGCTGCAAGAATGAGCACGTTTCAGAGGTATAGATAAACACACAAATACTTAGTGAAATGGAACTGAATAAGGACCATGGGAAATTGGGGGATTTGGGAGGGGGGCAGACAGGAAAAGAGGGGAAGGAAGAAGAAGGATAACTGGAGTGACTGTACTAAGAATTGGAACGTGGCTGTTCACCAGACCAGCCAGAATTCTTTGATTTCCTTTTTAGCTGGAATTGTTCTCCAAGTGCCTCATTTAGCACTTGCTGCCATAGATGATCCATACCAATTCACCAAGATGCTCTTTCAGGTCCAAGATGCTTCTCTAGATGTTGGATCCTAGTCTAATTATATGCTAATCAGAAATCTCTCCAACCATGGCTGGTCAGATCAGAAGGAGTGGGTGCACATGTGATCATAGGAATAAAGGTAGTGATTGATACATCTGTGAAAGACGGGGTGGGGAGCCAATATGTTGGTGATCACACATTATTTCCCTTAGAGCAATACTCATGGCCCCAAGCAGGAGGTATACTTGCAACTAATAAATGAAAATTATCGAATTAAGGAGGAAAAAAGAGGAAAGCCAATCCTCTGGCCATCTGCTTCTGTTGTTTTTCATATCCATGCTATCTCTGTTAACCTATATTTACATTGGAGCCCTGTTATGCACATTGGCCAAAGGCACAATCCATTGTTGTAGAATTGATTTAAATATAGATAAGCTTTATTTTAGCATTTATCCAATGACCAGGAGAACCCTCCATCAGGCCTCAGTGCTGCATTTTCACTACCATTTCCATATTGGAGTTGAAAGTCCAGCTGTCATGGTGTGAGGGTTATAGAATGATTAGCATCTCCAGGTCCCCTGGCTCCCTTGTTTGTTTGAGAAATGCAAGAATAAAACAACCATGCAAGAATAATGAGCATCACATGTGATTTCAGAAAGCCCATTAAAATAACAAATCAGAAATGTCTTCAATAAAAATCACTGGAGGGGCGCCTGGGTGGCGCAGTCGGTTAAGCGTCCGACTTCAGCCAGGTCACGATCTCGCGGTCCGTGAGTTCGAGCCCCGCGTCAGGCTCTGGGCTGATGGCTCGGAGCCTGGAGCCTGTTTCCGATTCTGTGTCTCCCTCTCACTCTGCCCCTCCCCCGTTCATGCTCTGTCTCTCTCTGTCCCAAAAAAAAAAAAAAAACACACATAAAAAAAAAACGTTGAAAAAAAAAATCACTGGAGATAAGAAGACTGGTTCTTTTGGAGGGAACAATGTATACTGTTGTGGGTTTTTTTTTTTTATGAAATTTATTGTCAAATTGGTTTCCATACAATACCCAGTGCTCATCCCAAAAGGTGCCCTCCTCAATACCCATCATCCAGCCTCCCCTTCCTTGTTGTGGGTTTTTTAAGGCTGAGATTTTAAAAGCTAATTTTCTCTTTCATTTAATATTGTTTAGGCTTATTTACTATGTCTGATATTTCATATCTAAAAATGCATTAAAATGGGAAGAGAAGAAATCCTTGTATGACAAAATCATCCTTCTGGAAATTTTTATGTGATATGTCTGTGCAGATTTCCCCATGCGACCCTGATCACCTGAGTTGTATGCCAGAGAGCACTTTATCTCCAAAGGCTTTAATCATCACCCAGACATCATGAGAAATAACAATACCTCAAGGGCTTCCTCCTGCAAGTCCAAAGGAAAAACAATCTGGGGCTTAGGAAAGAGATTATTTCTAGGCTCCCAACCTTAGAGATGTTTCTTATTCCTGTGCTTGAGAGCAACCCTAGAGAAAGTATGGCCAGGATGGAGTTGAGCGAGGTGGTGACCAGAAGAGCTGGAAGCAGATAGAGCCAGAGATTAAGGGCAAACCAGGCTTGAGGAACGTGCCAAAGGAGAAAAGGGGAGGCCAGCTTTGCCTTCAGACTTAAGCAGGGCATGTTTAGGGCCAAGAGTACGAGACAAGGCTAACAGGTCAAGAGTCTCTGGGAAATCACAGTGATGGGGGGCAGGAGAGGTGGGGAAAGGTGAGAATGAATCCCAAGGGTTCGGGGATGGGTTCTCCAAAGCTCTTTCTTGTTGTATGTCAGCTACAAAGAGTGTGAATGAGTCCCACTGATTTAAAAGCTTGTCTTCTAGGAGACCTTTAAAATCATATACAAACGGCCAAGTGCTGGGTACTCAGCATAGATGATGTTCCAGAGAAGACTGAAATTGGCTATCCTCATCTAGAAGTTGTCATATTTATCCTTATGCTTTTAGTCTCCCTGATATAGCTCTGAAATTGAAGTCTGTGGGTAAAAGAGCTTTGATAACAGAAGATCGCAGTGAGCGGAAGCATATTTAGGGCCTAAGATGACTAAGTATTCTGTCAATTCTTGCCTATGTAAATTGTCACCATGGATGACGTTTTTGACATTTCCACTTCAGAAAGATATGCTACCATAAATGATTGCCATTCCTTATGGGTCGCTGGCTATGAGGAAAGTGGACTTGCCAGGCGTGCAATCCAAGATCCAGGGCCATTCTGCAAAGGGTAGAGGCCAGAGGGCACTATCCCAGTTTGTGGGATCTGTTGAAATAAACCATGAGGTCTGCCCTGACAATACATGGGTTAATAGACACATACAGAGAAAGGAAGGCTGGGAAGCAGGGAGGCAAGATTTTACTACCCACCACGAGAGTAACCCTTGACTTCAATTTTCCTCACTCTGCCCAGAAGAAACCTGCCATTGCTGTTCAAGTCCCCCTCTATCCATACTTGCCCCTGAGGAGAGTTTATCTTTGCTAGACAAGTTCTTCTGGCATTTTTTATGTTGGATTGGAATAGTAGGAAAAGCCCTCAAAGGTAGGAGGGTTATAAGGACTAGCAAGAGGCATTGTAACTACACACGATAAGGCACTGGGAAAGTGGCAAAGAGAGAGACAGTGAAAGTTTCATGGGTGGAGATCAAGGTGTTTCTGATTTTGCTTTGTCAGTGGGGTCTTAGCTGAAAAAGTTCCCTAGAGTCTGGAGTGCTGCAGCATTGAGAAAATGAGCAAGGAGTGGGCCTGAGGTTGTCACTTGGGTCTTCTTTGATTCCCTTTAAGAGATTCACATAAACAATAAAAATTCCTTCTCAGGCAGAGCTTCTTTTAAAATGTGTCCTTTCTCTGAGACCAGACCACATGGATCAGAGCTTCAGTAGGGTTAGGAATCCATAATGAGGAGACCTGGTCATGTTCCAGGTAGTGACAAATTGATCTTAGCCAAGTCACTGGAATCTCCGAGCCTCGTTTTTCTCATTCGTAAAATGGAGGGGTTAGACAGGACCAAGATTTTTAAATTATGTTCTGCAAGAACTCGATAAACATCTGGGGGAAAAAAAGTGTTTTAAATATGTTTTGGAAACAATGGGTTAAGCATATTTAAAACAGCTAGCTACCTCAAGGGCCTCGAAAAGCCTTTGAAATTTAGCCAGTGTGATTTGGGAATTCCCATTAACGTTGCCCGAATTTAATTGTTGTTATGGGCTGAATTGTGCCTCTTGCCAAATTCATACGGTTGAAGTCCTAACCCCAGTGACCTCACAGTGTGACTGTAGGATCTTAGAGATATAGGGTCTTTAAAGAGTTGAGGTTGAAATGAGGTCTTCAGAGTGGGCCCTGATCCAATATGGCTGGTGTCTTTAAAAGAAGAGGCCATTAGAACACAGGCACCACGCAGAGGGAAGACGATGTGAAGAGACAGAGAAAGATGGCTGTCTGCAAGTCAAAGAGTGAGGCCCTAGAAGGACCGGCCTTGCTGACACCTCAGTCCCAGACTTCTAGTATGTAGAACTGTGAGAAAATACCACCCAGTCTGTGGTACTTGGTTACGGTGGCCCTAAAAAATTAACACTGTTATGGGACACGTTCTCCATCACATTCTCTTCTCGGGATTTCTCAGCTTACACTTTGGGCAAATGCTCAACTACACGTTCTTTAATTTTTTTTTTTTTTTAGCTCTAAAATGCCATGATTTTATGAAAAATCATATCAATCAATAGAACACATAATGTAACTGATTAGTTAAGAAAAATTATATCCTGGGAAGTCAGAAAAGTTAGAGCTTGGTGTCACCTGGGTTCTTAGTTAGGCTCCACAAAAAGGCAGAAAAGAGGGTCTGAAGGAGGGCAGGGAGGGCTACAGAGGGTTCTGGTGGGAGTCACTAATTCTCCCAGAGATGTTGAATTCACTTGCCTTTGGAGTGGCCAGAATGATCATGTGTATTCTGCTTTTAAGTCCTAGTGTGAGGGGTGCCTGGATGATTCAGTTGGTTAGACATCCAACTCTTGATTTCGGCTCAGGTCACAATCTCATCGTTTGTGAGTTCAAGCCCTGCATCAGGCCCAGTGCTCACTGTGCAGAGCCTGCTTATGATTCTTGCTCTCTCCCTCTCTCTCTCTGCCTCTCCCCCCTGCTTCTGCTCTCTCTCTCTCTCTCTCTCTCAAAAATAAGTAAATAAACTTAAAAAAAATCCTAATGTGAGGTTTAAGGCCATGTGTTTCTTCCTGGGATGGTGGTTATCAGGTGAAGGAGCCTGTATCTTATAGTTTCAGGGGTTGTGCCACTATAATACCTTCGTCCATAGAATAACAAAAGGTGAGCAGTGAGTAGGACATCATTTGAGATGCTGCAAAAGCAGCAGAGAGGGTGTTTGAGAGAGAGAGAGAGAGAGAGAGTTCAAAATCAAACCTTCATAAGATGACCAATGTAAGTGGATTGTAGTGACGTTCATTCCCTGAGGGACACTATGGCTTTGTGCTGGCCTATCTAGAGAACCAGAGTTACACGAAAAAACAAAAATCTGGGCGGAGGTTTTGTGTGATGCTTTATGCACTTCCTCCTGGGGTTTCTTTCCCTTTTTAGGGGCTGATTAGAGGCCACTCCACCAGAATAGATAAGGCAGATCCCTGAGCTGTCACCGAGCAGTTTCCACTTACTGAAATGCTTCTCATCAAAAGTAATTTTTTTAAAGCATGTACTATATAGTTTCTCAGTTGTAAAATCTGGTCAGATAACTAGACACGATTACTCTCTCTTCATTTGCTCCGTGGAAAGATCTCATTTCGAGCATGCTGAGGGGCTCGCTGAGCCTACCAGCACATCAGATACTGTACCCCCATCGTGCGCTGCCTTGCAAACACATGCCCTTAGAAAAGGACAGCAATTCTATAACAACATTAAAACAGCAGCTGAGGAGCAAAGCCCCGTGGCCGAGACTCGCCCAACCAGATTGCACTGCTATTTTTATCCTCCGAGCTGAGCGTATTGACGGAATACGGAATTACTTTTGTGATTAAACGTGGCCAAAAACCTTGCAAGTGTTAATCTCTGGAAATCTGTTACAAATTGGATGGCAAGCACCAGCAAACTGCTAGTTTTTAGGTCTAAAAATAATTCTCGGTGCTCTTGTGTGTAAGTAATGCTGCAGGAAGAAAAGAAATTCTACTTCACTGGCTGGAGTGGTTTGTTTTTTAGCAATGAATTCCTCAGTTCCTAAATAGAGCAGCAGGTATGATTTTCCAAAAGCCTCCAAATGGAGAGCAAGTCAGGTACTGAGTGGGTGGGCAGAGGCCCTGGCCATTCTTTGCATTTAAAAATTCTGCATTCCTCTGGAACCTGAACTACTCTGACACCACTTTCTGGAGGATTCATGTGATTGCGGTGGGAGTAGAGTGAGATGCACACAAATGCGGTGGGTGGTTCACTGACCTGGTAGCATTGTTGGAACCAGGGGTGAATGCATTGGCCATATAAAGGCAGCACTGGCTCCATTTCTTCTCACTGTGTCCCTGTGGAGTTAAGGGTCTTTTTGTTCTGTCACAGAAGGGGATGGAGTTTCCATCAGAGTCCATGTGGGGTGGCTGGTACCAAACCAGCTGAAGCATAGTTATCTCAGGATGCTAGTGGGACAGCAGTCTTTCGACCATCCAAATGCAGGCACTTTGCAAACACCTTCCAGGTCACTCACACCAGGGTTCAGTCCCAGATTAACTCCCCAGACCCCACTAAGGAGCCCAGCCACAGGTTGGCAGTTTCCTTTCTCCTTGAGTCAAGACCTTAGACCCTGTCTTGGCCATTGATGTTCTTCCTCTTTTAGCCACATCTACTGTGCCTGGTCCATACTCTGGGTCTCTATTCTATTTCGACAGCATTCTCCAGTTCTGGACCTGCCTTAGCTTCCTGAATTACACTTGAAAACTTGCCTGAGCTTTGTCAGCTTTCTCTCCCTAGAGTTGGGCCCTGTCTTCTCCCTCTCCTGCCAGGGATCCTGTTTCATTCTGGACAGACTCTCTTAGGCTGTAAGAATGAGGCCCTTCACTGCCTATAGGCTTCTGTTGCCAGGCCTGATTGATCAGATCACATCTCCAAGAAAGCAGTTTCTTTCCAGTATAGCATGGTGGTAAAAGCAAGGGCTTTGTAGATGTTCTGTCTTTCCTGTATTAAATGTATCTTACAGCTTCCAACTAGTTGACAAGGGCAAGCTTTTCTTTAGAGTTCCAGCTAACGAATGCATAAAGAATAGCGGAATTATAAAATTACCATTTTGGAACATCCAGTGAAGCAATGGGTCTATTCTAGACAATGATGAATGACTGCTCGAAGCATTAGGTAAAATCTTGATGGGGAATTTTATAACGGATGGATTAAGTTGACAACACTGGATTTGACTTATCGATTGTAGAGGCATTAATGGAAAGAAAGGCAGACATTATGAGCTTTCCCATTGGATTCAGTGGGAAGTCATAGCCCCACCTATGAGGTATCCTTTAAAAAAAAATTGAATTTGAATCTAATCAAGGCTTTAGATGTAAATACTAGTTTACAAAATTATGGGGAATAGAAGAATATGTTAAATAACATGTGGATGTATCAGCCAAATCTAGATTATGAGATTTTACCATAGGGTGAATGACCCAGCTTCTTTCTTTTTTAAGTTTATTTATTTATTTTGAGAGAGAGAGAGAGAGAGAGCAGAGAGAGAGAGAGAACCCCAAGCAAGCTGTGCACCGTCAGCACAGAGCCCGCTGCAGGGCTCAATCTCACAAACTGTGAGATCATGACTTGAGCCGAAGTTGGACGTTTAACCAACTAAGCCACCCTGGCACCCCTGACCCAGCTGCTTAAAATTTAAAAGGGGGTTAACTGTTATAGAGGTAAAAAGACTTAATACCATATCAACCAAATGGAACATATGGGTTAAAGTGCTTCATAAATGGCCAAATCATGCAATATTTGGCATTATTACTATAACTATTGCCCTACATCCCAGTTCTAGTTCTTTAAGTCTGGGAAATCCATCATTAAAATAAACTTCAAAAATTATATCCTTTGTTTTCCAAGGCTTATGTCGAGAATATTTTGAAGATTCTTAGACGTATGAGGAAAACGCAATTTCCTAATGGGCAAGGAGAAGTCATGAGAAACAGGTACAGGTGCACTTGGCCTGTATCATTCAGAAAAGGCAAAACTGAAAGTCTAGCTAGATCATAAGATCTAAACCTTCAGACACTTTTTAAAACCCTCTGATCACAGAAAGATTTGGCATGACCACATACACACACCCATATGTACTCACTTTAAACAGTATGACAATGTTATATGCTTATATATGTACACACATATGTTGACAAAATTTACTAACATATGTTCATATATACGCATACCTTTTAGCCATGTGTAGATAATAAACCTTTTTATTTTTATTTATCCCAAGTAAAATCTTACATAGTAAAATACTGGCTCTGGGATACTCCCGGGAATAAATTCATCCGGATATTTGAAGACTTGCAAATAAATCAAGATTTTATGTCTTCGATTTCCAATTTTGTTTTTTGTCTTTCTGGATGGTAACCCTTTAAAAATGTGCTTTGCTCTTCCCTGTACTGTAAAACAAGAATTCCAAACATTTCCTTGGTACCTTGGAGCTGTCCTTCTACACATGATAATGCTAGAATATAATATATGTCCTTGGCGTTCATTCAAGGAATTTGAGGTGTTGGCCGTTTTCCAATATTTGAAGTGACCTCAGCTCACTGTGTTCTTTGAATTCTTATTTCTACATCGTACGGTGTTTATTTCTACTCCTGTGTTTCAACTTGCATCAGGAGTTGCTACCTGGCCATCCCTTTCAATTGCTGGTTCCAATCTGTTTTATAACCAGATAATCAAGCTCATTGATTTGTGGGCAAAGTGAGAGTAGAGAGGCTCTCTGCTCAGCACCTAAGAGATCCATTTGTAGGTAAAGTGCATGACCTCGAGAACCTGGACTTTGTGAATATTACTTTGCTGCTGAGGCCTCTTTTGCTGCCTATCAAGTCCTTAGCTATGGTTCACAGAAGTGAAAGAGTCTGCCAAAAAAATGATTGCTCAGAAACACAAGATAAAAATGTATCCTTGGAGTGTACTTGAGTTGGAGGCTTCCATTAACTCCTTTCCGGGAAAACACAGCATATTCCCAGGGAAAAGTGCATGTTGCTTTTTCATAAATTCACAATGAACCTCTATAACACTATTATTTTGAGACCCACAAACTCAGATATAAAAACACCCTTTTAAGTGAAAACAGATTTAATATCTTTCTTAGATCTTATCTGAATACATTCATTGCACTTACCAGGCCCCTGACCAAAGGACATTTACAATGACTACGTTTAGGTCTCTTCCACATGCAAATACCTGGCAGGAATATGAGCATTTAATACTCAAGGATGATTTTCTGATTAAAGAGAATTTTCTTGGCCCAACTGGAGTGACGCTCAGGTATAGTTAGGTACTCCTGTGAAATTGGTTTTTATGAAGCATCTGGTTGAAGTCTATTATGCTAACCCTCTTACCCTGCAAGAATCCCACTTCCCCTTCTTCCTCAATTGTATGATTCAACACAGGTCCCCAGTATGATACCACATGACATCTCCAAGCCCAACCACTTTCAATTAGATCTCAGGTACCCTCAAGTCTTCCAGACTAGATAAATAGCTTAAGTGCTTGGAAAAAACAACCAGAACCCTTCAGGTGCCTTCCATGATATCCACTAGTGATTTCTGCTGCATCAGACTTTAGTGCACGTCCCAATTACAATGGGTTTACCTTGCTCCTTGCAATCTGAAGTGGAATGTCTGTGATTTTAGTGTGTGCACAGAGCGATGGATGCCTGGCTTAAAAGCACCAGCTAGGTAATCCCTAGGCTTTTCTGAGCTCAGCAGCACAAATGCACACAGAATCATGAGTGCATTACTGCAGGAACAAAGCATTTCCATCTAAAATGAGATGCCCATTAGCACAACCTTCCAGCACTCTCTCATCTCCACAAAACTGAAAAATCACAGGAGGAAGCTAAGCTGATTTGATGAGACTGAAATTCCTTTTAATTATGGTAAATAACCTAGCTGCTATTAGTACTTGAGTCAAACAAATGTATAATAGCCACCATTCACAAGCTCTTTCTCATAAAATGACAAATGTCTTTATAGCAATAAACTGTTCCTGACCTGGGAAAATAGAAATTCTCAAAACATCTTCTTCATCATTGGCTCACCTCTGGGATATTCTGCTTTTACTCATACTTTTAATAAAGTTATCAGTGAGGGTGGGTTGTGGAAATATGAAAATTTGAACAGCTTCCTATTTTCAGAATCAAGAGTGTTCCCATTATTTCAATTTTCAAAAGAATTTGCAGGCTCCCATTTACCTGACTGTATATATCATACAAAGTTAACTGAATTTACTTTTTAAGATCTATAGAAAACTCAGAGCTGGTAGAGTGATTTGAGGAATTTAAGTTACCTCATTCAGAGTACCTTGGTTAATGAGATCAAGGCAAAAGTTTGCCCTTGGTGAAACCAGTGTCCATCATTCTGACCCATTCATCTTGAAGGCATATATTCTATTGCTGGTGGACCAGTCTTAGGAGTACCTTTGAATATTAAGAACTAAACAGTCTATATGAGTTTGGGCCAATTTCAGATGGAGAATAAGAGACAACGAAGTACAGAGGTTAAGCCCATAGGTCTTGGAGTCTGATATTCCTGGGTTCAAATCCAGCTCTATCACCTATTGGTTGGGTGAACTTTGGTGTGGTACTTAACTTCTGTGAGCCTCATTTGCTTCATCTATAAAATGGAAATGATAATAGTGTACATGAGTTTAATGCAGAAAGACATTCCAGGTATCTTAAGCAGAAATAGATCTAATACAGGGAAATAGTGCTTATCAAATCATAGAGTGGACTGGTAGAGCAGAAGTCTAGGGAGACACCAATGAACCATAGACTTCGAGGGCATACCACCCTTGCAGAAGTCCAGAGGCCAGAAGGATGCTATGCTGCAGGCACTGCTGCTTCTCTTCCCCGTAAAGCTGGTGAGCAGACCCTGAAATGTGGAATCCTCTGTGGCAGACATATCCATCTGGCCTTATCTGTTAGCACCAACAATAGCAGGCAAATAGTCACCACCTCACTTCTACCTTCCAGATCGTGGGCTATTATTTCTCACAGGTAGAATTTTCTTGCTTCCAGAGCCCTAGCTTCAAGGAAATCCAATAAATGTAGTTTCTAGATTTCTTACACCAGCAGTATAGGAAGGGACATGTAAAGTGATGTGCATGATATTAAATGGCAATAGGCCATCCCCAGCACACCTACCTCCCTGAGTTGTTAAAAGGATTATATGAGACAATATGGACAGAGCGCTTAGCATAGTGCTTGGAACAGAGAAAGCACCCAGTATTTATATAGCTGTTTGTGTTTATATTGTTGTTATATCATTGACATTGAGGCAACCCCTGAGCATGAAATGCCCCTTATCACACAGTTCTTCCCTACCAGCAGGATTTCTCCTTTCTTGGACAACTTTTCCAACATCAGTTCCTAGATGCTCAAAGCTCTATCTCAAAGCCATGTCATTATTTTCCTGGTGCCAGTGTTCCTCAAGCTTTTCTCAATTCCCAGTTTTACCCTATCTTTATTCCATAACATACCCCCTGCTGTATTCTTTTGTCCTTTACCAATCAGGTCCAAACTGTTACCAACTAATCAAACAAGCACTGTGCCTTTTGAAAATTCAAATTAGTATGCTTGTCGTGTTGAGAGAATTTTGCATCCATAAAACAAGAATATGCTGCTATTGAAAAGGAACAAAGACCGAACAATAAATATTCTAAGAAATTTAAAATATTATTACTAAAAATAATTTATTAGAAAGTTTGGAAGGATATCATGTGGAACACAGTCATTACCCAGAGAAATGTAAGAGAGGGGAATAAATGATGAGCATGGCAGATTAGTCTAGGAATTCCAATATTCCACTAATAAGAGTTTAAGAAAGATCTAACACAAAATTAGGCAGATAGTTATTTTTTAAAACAATACAAGAAATTTCTCCAGAGTTTGGGGCACCTGGGTGGCTCAGTTGGTTGGGCATCTGACTTTGGCTCAGGCCATGATCGCACAGCTTGTGAGTTCAAGTCCTGCATCAGGCTCTGTACTGACAGCTCAGAGCCTGGAGCCTGCTTCAAATTCTGTGCCTCCTTCCCTCTGTGTTCCTCCCCTGCTTGCACTCTGTCTCTTTCTCTGTCTCTCTCTCTCTCAAAAATAAATAAAGATTAAAAAAATTAAAAAAAAAAAAAAAGAAAATTCCCCAGAGTTTAAGGTTTTTGAGAATTTTCTACCACCAGAACACTGCCATCTTGGACTGAGCAAGAGAGGATGGAATGAAGGTTGCCAGGCTCCCATACTATAACGTTCAGTGCCTTGTGAATTTACTTTATAATGTTAGTATTTCTTTGATAACCAGCTAAATGCGTGTTTTATGGTTTTTTTTTACTTTTAAATAAGACAGTTTATTTTTTTAAGTTTATTTTTGAGCGAGACAGAGACAGTGTGAGTGGGGGAGGGGCAGGGAGAGGGAGAGAGAGAGAGAGAATCCTAAGCAGGTTCCTCACTGTCAGCGCAGAGCTTGATACTGGGCTTGAACTCATGAACCTCATCATGACCTGAGCCAAAACCAAGAGTCAGACGCTTAATGGACTGAGCCACCCAAGTGCCCCAAATAAGACCATTTGGAAGAACCCAATGGTATGAGTTTTATTCCTGGGACCCTGAAAGACACCTACCTTTCTCAGGGATTCCACTGACAGGAGGAATGACCCCCAAAGACTAGTAATGTCCCTGTGCCACTTCTGTGGTTTTCCCACCAATCACTGGTGGCTGCCACACAGCTCAGTGGTTTCTCAAGTTGAAGGAAGGCCCCCTTTGCCTGAACTCTCATGCAAGTAAAACCAGCTCTTGCCTTCAACCTTAGGTGGCCCGGTTTATAAAAGATTTCCAGTCTTTCTAGATCTTCCAAAAGTACTCTTATTCTTTTAGCTTTAATGTCTCCCTTTAAACAAGTACTGCAAAGACTAGACTGAGCGGTATCTGAGAAAAAGCACCCTGCATCCCAGCTGACTGTGAACCTGTGTCCCATTACAAGATTAAGGCATTTTAATCTCTCTACTGAATTGTAAATTTCCTGCCAACTGGGCTGCTTGATTAACCAGCACTTACCCCCAATCCTCAACTTCAAGTAGAATAAATTAAGTCCCAGTAGTTCAGCCAGTTAAGCATCTGACTCTTGACTTCAGCTCAGGTTGTGATCTTCGGGTTCGTGAATTTGAGCCCCACATAAGGTTCTGTGCTGACAGTGTGGAGCCTGCTTGGGAATCTCGCTCTCTCCCTCTCTCTGTATCTCCCCCACTCTCTCTCTCTCTCTCTCTCTCTCTCCCTCTCAAAATAAATAAGTAAACTTAACCCTACCCTGAAAATGCATAACAAATTCCCAGGCCCACGTTTGCCTTAACACCTGTCACTTTTCAAGACCAGTAAGGAGTCGTACCTCTCCAGGAAGCCTGGGTGCTAGGCTTTTGGCCAACTTAACCTCATACTTCATCCTTCAGTTAAAGCTTCACATTTAGTCAAGCCTCAGCCTTGACTAATCTGTATGAAATCAAATGTTAAAGGGTTGCTTGGGGAGAGACTGAGATCTAGAATTATTGTACTGATGGCCCCAAAGGATGCTATACCCAACACCACTTGCTTGGCATGGCACATTGGCTAAGGACTTAGATTCTGGGAAGACAGCCCTGAGTTTAAATTCTTGCCTGCCATTTTCAAGCTATGAGATTTTGCGGGAGTCACATAGCCTCTCTGAGCCTCATTTTCCCCATCTGTATAGGTAGGGGGGCTACTAATAGCATCTATTTCATGAATTTGTTATGAGGACTAAATGGAATGATATTTATATATGCACCAAAAGTGGCTGGCATATATTCATTGAATGTTAGCTTTCAATACCAACAATGTTATTTTTGTTATTACAATTGGCATACTGATTAATCAGATTTACTAAATTGCCCAGGAGAGAGAAGTGAGTGCATAAGCCACTATTAGATATAGGGAGAGTTAAATCCAAAAATTGATCCCTTCAGTGGGGAAAACACCTCAACACAGATGGTTTGGAAAGAGCACTTTGTCATTTGGATCACACCCAACTTTCCATAATCACAACGACTTTGCATGGGTCATGACAAGGACATCCCAAATGGAAAGCAAGAAGGACCAGATCTAGCAAAAGCCACAGGAGATAGCTCATTGCAAGGAAAGACCCCTTGAGGGGTTAACCATCCTGGGGGCAGAGCAAAGGCAGATTCCCAAGCAGCTATTTTTATCTTGTGTTTTGAGCATCTGACTCAAGCTGGGTAAATGGGCTCATTTTCTCACTTGGAAAGTTTTCAAAACACCAAAAGGATTTGGTCAAGAGGGAAATATACTCACTCCAGCCAAATCTTTTTCAATGGTCAAAAAAAAAAAAATTAATCACAAATCTGCTTCAGGCAATATATGAATCTGTTCAGGGGAAGTTGTCATGTGTTTATCAGTAGCAGACAGCAGCTTCCTGCAACCAACAGCAGCTGTCACCCTGCAAAAGGACATCTTTCCATTTTCATGAGGAGTAGTGAAATTTTTAAGGGAACGCAAATGACAAAATATTTGACTGCATTTATCTGCCTTTTGGCTATTTTTACCCCTGTGCCATGCAAACGCCTTCCAGACTTCCCTGAAAACATCTTACTTTTTATCCAAGTCTTTGCTTAGCAGTCAATGCACATGTCTTGTCATTTACATTTTACAGATGGAGAAGCTGAGACCCTGAAATGTAAGTGACATGAACATAGTAAGGTCAGGCAGAGCTAGAAGCCACATCACAATTAGCTGAAAACCACCCAAGTCCCAAAGGAGGGACAATAGTCATCATGTTCCTCCCCTGGGAAATGGGAAAGAATACCAATTCTATGAATGCCACCTGGGAGCAGGTCAAAGTGGTTAATGTGGGGACCTAGAAAAATGTAGGGCCTGATTAATGCTTTTTTCCCCAGTGAAGAACTTGATGTGTAACACAGCATCATCTGCCCACAATATAAAGATTTTGTTTTGTTTTTTCTTTAATGTTTATTTATTTTTTTGAGAGAGAGAGAGGAGTGTGCACGAGAGTAGCAGATTAAGAGGAGGGAGAGAGTCCCAAGCAGGCTCCAAGCTGTCAGCACAGAGCCTGATGCAGCCCTCGAACCCACAAACCATGAGATCATGACCTGAGCTGAAATCAAAAGTTGGGTGCTTAGCCAACTGAACCACCCAGGTACCCCCCAGATTTTGTTTTCTATGAGAGACCATGTTTATTGGTGCAGCTTATGCCTCATAATTCCTTTTCATGTATTCATAATCTGGATAGTGTTTCTACATATTTCTGCCGGGCTGTGGAGTTCTTTCCTCATCCAGACTTACCATAATTATTTTGTTAAAGTACCTGAACCCATTCATTTCTTCATTGATGCCATACTGAGGCCCTGTTTGGGGCCATAGGGCTGGGGACCTGGGAACACAAAGAAGAAATAGTCTCAGTTCCTGCCATCAAGGGATTCAGAGTCCTCTGGTGATAAACCGGTATGGAAACAAGTAGGTAGATTTGTAAAGAAATATGCTAGAGACTGTGGAAGTAATCGTCTCTGATGGGCAAAGAAAGGCTTTCCTCTTTCCTGGGAACCGTTGGTTGTGTCTTTTTGACCTCTCACCTCTGTCCTGCCCATGTAGCCCTGTTCTCCTTTAGTGTTGCCATTTCCTCTCACATCTCCCTTGCTCCCTCCAACATCCCTGAAAGGTATTATTTCATGGCACAGAGCACAGTTCCATGTATAGAGTACGGATTTTCCCAGATGTCTTGCTCACGAGAAGTTTTTTCATAGAGTAAATCAATGCTAATTCTGTAAAGCAAAGCAACATTAAAGTAATTTTTTTTTTCCTGGAGCACATTTCAAAGATTATGATCTATGAAGAATACTAAAATGAGAACAGATCCCTGGGCCTGGCTTGTTACTAATTTTTATTCATCTGATTTATAGAGGTGATAGGCAAGACAATGTCCTCCTCATCTCTGGATTGAAGATATGCTGACAGCTCCATCCATCAAGCAAGCTGTCAGAGCACAACACTTCACAGAAGTTGTTAAACAGAGGTCCAGCTGGTTAACACTTCTAGGAGATGAGAAGGAAGAATGTTAACCTTAGTGGCCATAGAAAAGTATTTCACTCACTCAGCAGGGAAATGGACATAGCAGTCAAGTCTTTAGTCAGAGGTATTAGAATTTCAAGACAAATTTTAACCATATGTCTGTATTTCTGCTTTCTTTGTGATGCTGGAATCAATCCTTGCTGGAAACATATTGATAAATAATCAGCCAGCAATGGCAATCTTCACTGAAACTTGCATCCATCTTCGTTAGTAAATTAAACAAAATTTTTTTTTAACATTTATTTATTTTGAGAGAGACAGAGACAGAATGCAAGTGGGTTAGGGGCAGAGAGAGAGGGAGACACAGAATTCGAAGCAGGCTCCAGGCTCTGGGGTGTCAGCACAGAGCCCAACGTGGGGCTTGAACTCAGAAGCTGTGAGATCATGACCTGAGCTGAAGTTGGACGCTCAACCGACTGAGCCACCCAGGTGCCCCATCTTTGTTAGTAAATTTAAAGACTATTGATGTCTATAAATACAGGGCGGAGCAAATAGAGAAGACGTAATTCCAAGTTAACAGTGACACTGGTTCACTGAAGAGCTGGATTGCAATGGGACGCCTTTAACAATTAGAGGCACAAGGGAAGGACGGTGGCCATTTATATGATCACATTAATAGTTTGGTTGGTGACCAGTTTATGCTAGCTTGAAGAATTCTAAGCCCATGCAAAACACCAAAAGGACATCTTTTAGCTGCTAGGTTTAATGTATTTTCTTTCTTTTCTTTCAACACTTTTCAGCAGTTTTAGATCCTTCAGGGTTTTAGATCATCTAAGTTCCTCAAGGACAGAGAGAGATTTCACAAAGGCATGAGAGAGACTCACAGAATGACCTCTTATGAAATCTGGTTCAGGGAGACAGCCTACCTGAACAGCCTCCTATATTCAGTCTCCAGTGGTCTTCAAGATCCTTGCCATGCTTGGGGCTGGAGAATAACTTCTAAAATGGGACCAATGAAAGAGTAATACAAAAGGCCCCTGAAGCAAGTGGCACTGCAGTCCTTGGCAATTTGAGCTTTGAGGGCACTCTTCAATGATGGCCTCTTCATCACTCTAACCAAATACTGTGATTTCCCCTCGATTGTCTTCTCAGTGCTCTGTGGTGGGGTGGGGGGAGACAGAGATTTTTAACAATCCCCTCCTAACTTCTAAAGAGAAAGTGTCCCAAAGAGGACCCCTTAGTTGCTGAGGGAAGATGGCACTGTTGGACGGACTCAGGCAGGAGGATGCATTGTTAGGGAAGGCACCTGACTCTTCTGCACAATAGGAGGAAGAAACAGAAAAAAAAAAATGGTGGGGAGTAGGGAGGACAGAGAAGAGAAGCAGACAGCTAAGGTGGAGATTTTGACGAAGTCTGTGAGCATATATATCATCTCCATCTTCCCATGAAACAGCCTGTAAAGTTAACATCACCAACAACACCTCTGCAATTCTATTGAGTGCTGGAGGGAGGGGAAGAATGGAATATGAGGAGGGGTTCAGTCTTCAAGAAAGTGTCTTGAGTGTTCAAGGACTGCCTAAAGGGCTGAGTTTGGACTGGACAACATAAGTGTGGTTAGCAAAGGTGAGGGATAACACTCCACTTGGGTCTATTGCTGCAGCCAAAGAGATGGGGACACTCTCCAGGTGAGTTATGGAGAGACAACACAAAGAACCTGGAGAAATGACATCTTCAACCAACCCACGTACCCTGCCATAGATCTGAGAACAAAATGCCCTCTTAGGCTGAAAGTAAAAGTTCATGGGTTTCACTGGAAGTGTATCTTCTTGATAAGAAGCTGTTTTAAGGCCACCAGATGTTTGGGACAATGGTGCCACATGACTCTGAGTGTGACTCAGCCCAGATATTTGCTTTGTGGTTCTGTAAGGATCTATGGATCCTGGACCATAAACACTAGAATCACCGGCAAGCTTGGTAGAAATCCCAGTTCTCAGGCCGCACTCAGATCTGCTGAACCAGACGCTTGGAAGAGAGGGCCCAGTGATTTGGTTAAATGAGTCCTCCAGGTGGTCCTGACATTTGAGAACAACTGATCTTTGCAACAATTCTCAATGTTGATGGCACCTGAACCCCCAATAGAGCTTGTCAAATACAGAATCACAGAATCCCTGGCATAGACACCAGGGATTTTGACTGTATAGGCCTGGAGTAAGCCTGGCACCCTATGTTTAACAAGCCCTGCAGATGATCTGGGGGCTTAGCCAAATTTGAGAACCACTAGAACAACAGATTAAGAAGAAGCTGAGTCCCATAGTCTGAAATTATTAGCCAATGTTGCTAGCCAATTAAACAACTTATTGGAACAACTGAGGCCCTCCCAGATAGGTGAGGGAGCTTAGTTAATGCTCCTTATTAATACAGAGTGTCTTGTAGCTGACAGAAAGGAACTTTTGGAGATCATACACAGGGAAGAATTCTTCATTCATAAGCCCAAAGCTCCACCCAAAAGAACTCGAGTATCTGTGGAATGACTGGGGCCCTGGGGAGTGACCCAAAGACTCATTTATGTTTTGCAGGATGGCAACTGTCATCCAAGTGTCCAACCCAGGTAGAACGAAGCACTGGGCTTCTCCAGGCAGGATCTAGCATTCAGGTGCCCCATGAGCAGTCTTCAGAATCACCTTGGAGCTTTTTACAAATGCACATTCAGATTCTTAGGCCCCACTCCAGTTTGCTGAATTAATTTGTGGGATTGGGGACTGAAAATCTAAATTCTTTATGAGTACTTTAGGTGTCTCTCACACACATTCAGGTTTGAGAACCACTGATCACCAAGTCTAGAAAAATGGGTAGATAAATAGGCTGGTTAGCATCACTGACATTCTAGTAAGACATGGGGAGAATCAGAGAAGTTCCCAGGACCAAAAGTGGTATGGCCTTGATGGAGAAGCAAAGAGGATCCTTGTGTCACATTCCCACCTCAGGAAAGTAAAAAAGTCATTGATAGTGAGTGAGGTCACTTATGAATAGTTGGTTTCCCCATGTAGACCAGGCATTAAGTTTTGAGATATGTACTATGTAGTATTCTAAGTATATTAAACTTAATATATCTCTGCAGTAAGAGTGCTTGTCTGGTATTTAAAATATTCCCAAGAGTGCTGGGAATGTAAGGAAATACCTAGCTAGCAATACGCCATAAAATTTTCTGGGGAAATTGCTCTGATGTGGCTATAAATATAAGATTTCCCATAATATTTAACTTCCTCATTTCTTGTTCTTTTCGTTAATCCCATTTTTCTTGTGGTGCCCAGTTGAAAAATGCCTTAGGCAATTAAAAAGAAGTGGGTGAGTGCCTGTTTGTTTTGGAGACAGCAAAGAAGGGGTGCAGTTAGAGAAGTTGGAAAGCCCACCTTCCATTCTGCATGGGGGAGGCTTGTGGGGGTCAGGAAGGAGCACTGGGGAAAGGAAAGTGCACCCAGTCTCTGGCCCCTAGAAGTGCCAAATGGGAGAAACTGTCTAAGCATCCCATTGCTATCTCCACTGGGTCCTTCCTAAAAACTGGGCTGGCAGATCCAAAATTTAAATTTCTAACACCAGTTACACTATTCTAACAGTGGGTGTTGGAATACACATGCCTGTCGGTATTCAAGGTTTCAGAAGTAACCAGACACCTTACATATTTTTTCCCTAAATATTTGCACATCTGCTTCTATAGTACAGACTTGTAACGTCTTTTTAAAAATCTGCTTTCCCCCGAGTTCAACTTCATTAGAAGTCAGCTGGCTTTCTGACTAGCATTTCAGACCCTTGATTATTACACCAAAATCCATTAAACACATAAAATCTCTTATTGGAAACTCCAATTAAACCTCAAGTCTCATAAAAGAGAATGGAGTGATTATTGGAAAGTGATCTAATACCATGCAAAGTGTAGGGAATAATAATGCTGGGGATTTACGTGGGGCCTTTTGCCCAAGCAACTCAAAGAATTTCCTAACCTCCATCTAGTGGAGTGGGTTTTGATTCCTATTTAGTTCATTATTTGGCCTGGCATATGTCCAGCTTTCTCCTCTTATAAAACAGGGATAAGAATAACCATCCAACCTAACACCTAGAGATAATGGGTCCAAATGTTTTGTACAGTGTCAGGGAACAGTTGTTGTTGCCATAGTAGAAACCAAGGAATAGCTGTTCCTTCACCTTAATCTTCTAGATTTTTTTGTGGTGTGTTCAGGGGGACCACTCAACCTAATAGTGAATTGGTCAGCATCAATGCCCAGTCGAGCAATTGTTCTCACACTTGGCTATGCCTAACATCCTCCTGAAGATCCTATTAAAATGCAGATTCGTGGGACCTGCCTCCAAAGAGTTTATTCAACCAGTAATTATGCGTGCTGGACACTGTTAAAGACATAAGGGAAATACAAGTGAACAAGAAGACAGAAGCCCACTCACAGCCTATCTGCATTTGTAGCAGAAATCCAGGTGACACGGAGACTGAGAGTTACACTCTCCTAATGGCCACACCTTGAGGAGCGGAGTGATAGCACAAGTCAACTAGAGACAAGTCTAGTCACTGTCAGGCCAATGGCTATACTGATGGAAACTTCAACACATTTTGACGATCCTATTGTTCTTGTCCACTGGGACCTTGATCACAGTCTTCTGGACTATTTTTACCATTGCTTTTTCATTCCAGTATCACACATCATTTACATTGATTTCTCAAGGGATATCCTTAGCATCAAAGTCTTTAAGGAGAATTGGGAAACCCATCCCTTGTTCCAGGGACTTTGACAACGGGACAGTCATGAATATGCTGGATTTGACCTCTAAGAACTGGGAGACAATTAATTTGTCTAGTTCCAGCCCAATCTAAGAGTTTACCTTAAGTGGAAATTAATCTGGGGCCTGACTTAGTCTAAGTCATTTCATTTTCATTTCCCTTTCTATGTTACAACATTTTGAAATGGGGAAAAATAGCTTTTGTTAATGACCCACACTTCCTGTGGAATGAGGGCTCCATTCTGGAAGGCAGTAGATTAATTGCTCTAAGTCCTTTGATGCATCCATACTGAAGATGTATTGGAGCCTTAAAAACTGATCCAGACCAACAGAGCAGATGAAGTACAGAAGCAAAATGGCATTGCACTTAAAAAAATGCTTTTTGTTTGCAATATCCACCTTTAAGAAGACATGTTAATAAACAGAGCTGAATGATAAAAAATTCATTTCACTCCAGAACACCTCAAGTGCCCAAAGCTGGCAGCAAATCATTCAGTGAGCAAACTAAAGGTAGAAAAAAAAAGCAACAAGGGCAAATAAGATTTTAAGTTAGTCAAGAAAATGAAGAACGAAAAAATACCTAATAGATTCCAGGTTCATTGAAAAATGTATCTAGGGAGATTTCTTAAGTAATACTTCATTTAGTCCATATTTTATTTGTTATTTATGTCCTGCTTCCTTCCTCAAAGGATTTGAGGCTGCTCATTTATTCTGTGTACCTAGTGAGAGATAACATTTTAAGGGAAAAGATCATCTCTTTATCTTTACCTCCTCTTTCCTCTCAAGTCCAACCACTTAGGAATTTCAAGCAGGATAAGGAAAGCACAAAACTTATCCTATAATAAGTTTTCCAACATCCAGTGTAATCTCTGCCATTTTAATAGCTATTTTTATCAATCTTAGAGATCTTTCCAGCTCCAAAAAACTATGAGTCTATATGTCTGTATTATGTTTGCCATTGATGGCACAGGTAAATATCTTGCTTTCTTTGCATTTTTTTTTAAGCAACTGAGATTTTTTTTAACAAGTCCGAAATTTGGGGGACAATTTTCCTTTTCCAAATCCTTCAGGGTCTTGTCCTCATGTGTATCTATTTTACCTGCGATTATTTTACTCAATATTATATTGTAAACATTTCCCACACTGTTACACATGTTAACTTTGAAAGTTTAAAAGTTACCGTTTTGAAAGGTTGCATGAGAGTCCACAGAGCTGGTGAGCCATTATAACACAGGAAAAGGAAGGGAGGCATTTGAGCAGATGGCCTTGACACAGTTCACAAAATGAGTTGCGCTACCGTTATTTGTAAGTGCTGGAGTATTTCATATTCCAGGGAGAGAAGTCTGGTACCAAGGAGCTTATTACTCTGAGGGCTGATGTATCAAACATGCACAAGACACAAGCTATCTTGGTCTCAATTTTGTTTCAAAGACCTTCTTTATTCATTTCTTGTGTCAATATCCTTCAAGGGACAAGTTCTGCAAAAAGCAGAGAGAACAGCTGACATGAAACTACTCACCCCTGCCTTCTTGCCAGCAGCTGGGAGGTGGGGGTTGGGTGCCCTCTGACACCCAACAGCAGACACATGTATCCCACTTCAGTGGAGTCACCGTGGAGAGAGAGTACAGTTTCTGAGGCAGTAGACTGTAGTTGCTATGAGCAAGTACTCTGCGACCCGACTTTGCCTCTGTGTTCTTGTGCCTCCACTGTGCTCATCTGCAAAAATGGGGATATAAGAATGGCCCTCACCCCACAGGGTTGTTGTAGGGATTATATAAAGAGCAGGATGTGGCACACATTTAACACCATATAAGGGTTGATTATCATTTCTTTTTCACTCACTTTTGAAGGAAGGCAGAGAGCACAGCAGAGGTCAAAGTGCCAGGACACTAACTGGACACTAACCATCAAAAATAGCAAAGCGCAAAGTGTCCAGAGCAATCCGGGACCCCGTTTGCCGCATTCACTTGTCTTAAAAGAATTTGAACCTAGAGACAATACTCGAGACTTTGTGTGTGCGTTTTAAGGCCAGAACTAAAGAACAGCTCCTGGAAGTCGAAGTCGAAGTCAACTTCGTGCACAGAGCCTGTCTCAACGATGCTGACATTTCGTTAGTACTAGACTGTCTCATCGCCGTGACTCTTCATCACCTACCACAAGCCAGGACTGTTAGGCGCTTCATAGAACAATATCTAGTCTTCCTAACAACCTTATGGGGTAGGGGTGGTTGTTGTTGTTGTTGTTCCCATTTTACAGGTGTTGGAACTTGCAGCCTGAAAGAGCAATTTGCCTAAAGCCAAGTGGACTCTGAACTTGGGATTTAAATGCAGGTTCATATAACTCCCAAGTTTATTCTTTTTCCACTTCACCCACTCCTGCCCAGTGTGATATTTGTACAAAGATGCCTTGAGTCTTGGAGGCTTGCATTGCTGATGAAGTAAACTGGCTAATGCCCACAGCTGCTTTGCTGAGCTATTCAGTGCTTCCTACACATTCCAGGCTAGATGCCAGCCTTCCTGACCCCCACCCCCACCTCCTCATTTCAGACTCAGCCTCTATGCTCCTGACCCTGCCTGCAATGGATCCTCCAACCTATTAACGAAAAAGACTGATGTGTAGTTGACACAGAGACCATCATATAAAGCCTGCTGGCCCTGGTCCTGTCTTTCTGCTCCTGCTCTGTTCTGATGTTTGGTGACCTTCTGTCTCAACCTTATCTCCACGGCCCCACTCTGGCACCAGAGTCCCTGATTACACTCCTGGAAGTGAGGGTGCACACACCAGCCTCGTGGTGGAAGCTGGGAAAGGGGAAAATGAGAGATTTGCAGGCAATTCATACTGAGCTAGCTGCTTTTATGGAGTTTCAGGCTCAAGAAGCTCTCACCTGAGGCCCATACTGAGATCGCAGGTCAGTGTGAACTGCTGTTTGGACCTGAATGGTGTCCCCTCAAAATCCTAACTTCCAGCAGCCCAGGATGTGGCCTTATTTGGCAACACGGTCATGGCAGATATAATCAGTTAAGAAGAGGTCATACTGGAGTGGTCCCTAATTCAATGGCTAATATCCTTATAAGAAGGGGAAATCTGGACACAGGCACGCCCCAAGAGATAATGCCATGTGAAGACGAAGATGAAGGCAGACATGGCCCTAATGAGCGGTCTTCTACAAGTCAACGACCACCAAAGGTTGCCTGCAGGCCATCAGGAGCTAGAAGAGAAGTATGGAACAGATTCTTCATCATGGCCTCAGGAGAAACCAACTCTACTGGCACCTTAATGTGGACTTCTCACCACCAGGACTGTGCAGAAATAAATTTCAGTGTGTGAGCAACATGCACACCCCCGCCCCCCCATTTGTGGTGCTTTGTTGCAACGATCCCGGGAAACTACTAAACTGGAGTCATCTGAAGGCTATGATGAGCCCGGTCATGGGTGAGGTGGGATGCAAAGAGAGGCAAGGCTGTAGGAGCCTTCCTGCATGGGGCAAGGGGCCCCAACCCTGCACTGAGGTTCTTTGGAGACTGTTCCAGGCCATGAACAGCTCACCCTCACAAAACAGCTGATGCACAGGCTGTCTCTGGTGCCTGCCTGGGGAGAGGGAAGAAGTTAGATTTGGGGGCACCTGGATGGTTCAGTAGGTTAAGCGTCCAGCTCTTGATTTTGGCTTGGGTCATCAGCTCACGGTTCGTGAGTTCCAGCCCCACGTCTGGCTCTGTGCTGGCAGCACAGAGCCTGCTTGGGATTCTTTCTCTCCCCCTCTTTCTCTCTGCACCTCCCCTGATGTCTCTCTCTCTCAAAATAAATTAATAAACATTAAAAAAAAAAGAAGTTAGATTTTAAGCCTACTGTTACCTCTAGCATAGGGATACATGATGACTTTCATGGGCCTGAGGCAACTTAACGTTTGTGGGCTTTTTCCTATATTGAAAAAAAGAAAAGCCATGAAAAGTATTTGACAACCTCATTAGGGTAAAGACAAGTATAATCTATAGTGGATCCATCATGATATATTCATTACTATTACATTTATTTTTTCTTCGTATTTAAGAGAAAATATTCTGTGGCCCTAAAAGTGTCATGGGCCCCAGGCACAGTGCCTATCGATAAGTCAGTCCTGCCCCACGGATATAACGAGTGAACCACTGGGGAGTCAGATAAAACTCCATTCCCCTCCCCCCCCCCCCCCGTGTGCTATTGCCCCAAGAAACAGCTTTGGAAAGATCTCTGAACAAGTGTGTTGTATCTAAGCACTCTGTCTGTCCCTACAAAGTTATGCACTCTTGATACAGGTTGCGTTTCTTGAGTCAAAAAGTCCATAGCTTGCTTACACTTTTCCTTCACCTTAGGATGAACCACAAAACAAATACTCCCAGGCGCAGACAGAGAGCCATGCCACATATTAGCAGCCACCACCTGCAAGTGTGGAGCCATAAATCCACACCCCTCCCTCCGAGGCAGCCACTGGATGCTGTCAGAACCATACATAAAACATGCCCCTATGTACTGTATTATTGGCCTTCCTGATTTACTGTATATACAGTCTCCAACTTAAATACCAACAGAAGCATCCGAAAATATATTCTCTTGCAGCCCCTGTCTAAAAACCACATTCCCAAATAATGTCTGCTCATTCATCATTTTCTTCCCAGTACCTGAGTGTCATTCTCAGAAATACATCCCTACGGCCGTGCCCCATGAAACTTGTGAGCACAGAGAAGGAAAAGCAGAACCTCCAGATTTAAGGCCCAGCCATTTGAAAAGTGAGCATGAGACTAAGCCATTTAAAGAGTTGGTATCCGATTGCCCTCTAACAGGGCTTTTATTGGCTTCCCTTCATGTCATATTTGAATCTATCTCACTTTTATGCACACCTCCTAGCAAGAGGAGCAGTGATAACAAATTAAATAAATAAACCCACTCTAAATGGTTCTCCCTAGAAACCGTTATGAAGTGTCTGCATTTATGCAGAATTTCAGGTACTTTCCACGGAAGGCCCAGGAGCACAGATTTCTAGTCAGTGACAATCCACTGGGACACAAGTCTCAGGAGGCAGAAAGCAATCCCCAGTTATAGGTTATCAACTGAGAATGGGAGTAGCATTTGCTTTTCTAGGTTGATCTGGGTTTGAATATCAGCTTTACGACAACTAGACAGATGCCATCTTAGAGTGTCTGAGTCCTCCTCTCCCAAATGAAGATAATACCAAGTGGGCCAATGTTTATTGGGAATTTGATCCAGATGCCCTCCTTTCTTTTTTTTTAATTTTTTTTAACGTTTATTTATTTTTGAGACAGAGAGAGACAGAGCATGAACGGGGGAGGGTCAGAGAGAGGGAGTCTCAGAATCTGAAACAGGCTCCAGGCTCTGAGCTGTCAGCACAAAGCCCGACGCGGGGCTCGAGCCCACAGACCGCGAGATCACGACCTGAGCTGAAGTCGGACGCTTAACCGACCTAGCCACCCAGGCGCCCCCAGATGCCCTCCTTTCTAACTAGACCCTGATTTTGTTTAGGTAATTACATACCCAGGACCAGTTTCATGGATGTGTGACCTGTACAGGTACAGAGGGCCTCATGCTCAGAAGGGCTCTATGCTTGGCTTAATGCTCTGCTATCACCATCTCGAAATTTAAGGGTAGTTTGTGGTTGGGATGGCATATTTAATAATTTAATTTTGAACTTGTTAATTTGTAAATCTGATGAGACAGTGGAGCATGCACTTGAGTGGAGGAAATATAACATGATATGCCACCTTATTCACACTTCTGTGGTAAATCCACAGAATCATTCCATGGGGTAATTCTTGCTTGTTGATGGCCTGGTCTGGAGACCAGGTATGCCACTCAAATAAGACCAATGAGAAGCTTCCTAGAGACTTCTGGAAGAATTCAGTCTTCTGCTTCGAGAATTAATTCTGTTTCCATCTTTCTGTCAGAGTAAGGATGAAGCCAAGATACAGAGCAGGGCAAAGTCAATAGAATCACAGAAAAACAGAGACCTCTAGACTGAGCAACCCAAACGTTGGCCCCCACTGTGGACTTCTAGAAATATGAACCAACCATTTTGCTGTGACTAAATCCCATTGAAGATGGCTTTTCTGTAACTTGATGCTGAAAGCGTACCAGTAAATATCTGTTGACTGAGTAGACAGATGCTTTGAAAAACCAGGCATTGAAACACCAGGAGTCATGGCTGGCATTGGACTGACCAAGGAAAACATGGATCTCAAAGGAGGGTGAATCTGGTAGACAGGTGAAGAGCAGGAAAAGGCTGTCCTGGAAGGAAGGGGAACTGTGGTGTATGTAAAGACCTGAGGTAGACACACTCAAGGGGGTGGGGAGGGACAGGGAGAGTGGGGACCATGGAGCGACTGCCCTACATTTGCGAGGATCTGTGATTTTTCTCAAGGTGGTGAAGTCATTTGCAGGTGGACCCTGTGCTAGCACATGACTCAGAAATGCCTGAGGTGGTGAAGAGATCTGTGACCATGATGTCACAGTAAGACCTTACGAGCTACTTCCTTATCATCTTATTCATGAAAAGGCACTTCACCGGAGTATTAATAGCTCCATTTTAGAGTCTAACCACCTGGGTTTGAAACCTCACTAATGGTATATCGTGGGCAAGGGACTTTATCATTCTGTGCCAGATGAATGCATAGTGAAGGTATTAGCAGTATCTCCTTCACGCTTTGCTACGAGATTATGAGGTCGTGGAGTGTTTGGCATTGACAAGCGTTCCGTGGATGTTGGTTATTATTATTAACAGTCCTTTAATTGTCTTACATGGTTCCTTGCTGGGGAGATTTCTTCTGAGGACCATCAACCCACAGGCTCCTACCCACGCACCTCGTCTTTCGATGTTTAGAGACCACCATCCGCAATTGCAAACCCCTCTTTCACCCTTTTGGCACCTTCTTCAGCGGCCTCTGAGCTGCAAGAGGAACACCTTCTGGGCCCCGAACTAAGTGTGCTTGTTTCCACTTTTCTGACATTGGGCTGGAGGAGGATGCTGCAGAGGTTCCTTGGACCAGATTCCACCACAGCCAGCCAACCTCTCTGGCTGTACCCAGCAGTCAGGGGAATGCCTTGAGTCCCAGCCCACTTAGGGTTTATAGAGGAAAACATAAAAGTCATATGAGAAATACTTATGTAGCTAATTTAACTTGATTTATAGGGATTTCTCAAGCAAGCAAACATGTATTTTCACTGTCTTCACCTTATTGTAGTGCTGTCCATGTTGGTAATCTGCTTCTGCAGGCCACATTTGGCCATATCTGGTGTTATCTTCACAGACCCCTGTACTCCTTAGCCACAAGATCAATGAGGACCCTATTACGTATGACATCTTTCCTTTAGTTTATTTATTTATCAAGTGCTTACTCAATGCCTATTACATGCTGGGTACAATTTGATGATCTGTCTTATACAGTTACCTGCATTCTATATATTATGTATGATACAACAATGTTACACAGAAATACTTTTATGTTTTCAAATAGAATCAAATTTCAGAGGGAATATGCCATTCAAACCACAACTACCTGGAAGAACTTAACTTCAAAACTTCAAGAATTGGTTAAAGTTCAGCAGATTTCTGGCCTCTGGATTAGTATAATCTTTCCAAGGTAGAGGTAGGAATGTGGTTCCACTCAGCACACAATTACCACTAATATTTACAGCTTGCCTTCTAAAAGTAAACAAATTAGGAGCAACCGGAGAACTCTAAGCCACCAAGCCCCACACTTTCCATGAATCTTTCTTATCATGCTATGATAAAGGCAAATAAAAATTCTTGGATGTAGTTCAATGCTAGACGATGACTCTGCATCTGCAAAACATCTGACATATACAAAGTTTTAAAAATTATTTTAAAATGAATATGCAGAATAAAGCATGCTCTGTGTCTAGAGACAAAATCATATGTTATCAATTATTTGAAACACACAGCACACATGTAGCCAACAAACACACGTGGAACCCACCAGTGTTGTTGGTAGGATTATGGGGAGAGTGGAGAGATTGCTTGCAGCTGTTATGTTAATTAAAGAACAAAATGGCTCCATCTGCCACACCATCTCTCATTTGGGCTACCAGCCCTTTTCCTACTTGGCTCTAAGTTGTTATAGAGCTAGGACGCTGATGCCTGGTCTTTGGCCCCAGTCAGTTCCCATGTGGAGTAGATGCTGGAGAGGAAGATCTGGCAGGCTGAGTCACAGGTTCCCACCTGGCTAATTCTCCATCACACTCAGGCTTGGGCTGGGGCTGTCAAGGGATTGTCTTCCCCCACATGGATGTGACTGAGATTGGGGGGTAAGGATCTGTGAACCAGGCTAGACTGGACCCTATGGAAGCCATGCATCAATAAGAACAGATGGAGCTGAACAGAGATGCGGAGCTGGGTGGCATTCTGAGTTTCCTTTGCAGTTGTCTTGCTTTAATCATCCACATGACTTATGTGTAGCAGTGCTCCACACAGGACGCTCCACAGCCACCAATACAGTCAGCTTTGCTTGTATTTGTAAGCTTTACTTGCAAGATCCTAGAATAGCAGAGTTTGGGGTAAATTTCTATTTGGTACCTTTCCAGGGGCCAAAATCAGAGACACACTGAATAAACACTTTCTAGTAACTGCTGAGACATAGATCATACAGACAGAATATACTTTATTTCCTCATGTATCCAATCTTCACCTATACGCACATGATGCTTTGTTGCTTTCTCTATGGTCTCATGTTCCCTAATGGTAAAAATCATTCTGTCCATTGATACAAGTCAAAGATGAAGATGAACATAAGAATAGGAAAAATTCTAAATGCATTATGTTCATTTCCATGATTAAATCATCAATGTGCTTCAAAAGTCTTTGATAAAATTAACATCCTGTTGTTTTTAAGTCAGTGAAAACCATATTATCCTCCTTTTGTTTTCCAACTACTCTTTTCTGGAGGTACAAAGGAGCAATGAGATGACAAGAAGTTAAACTTTAAGAGGAAAGAGTCATCAAGCACCTGCTGTGTTGTGGGTATATTCTCTATCTACAGAGTGAGCCATTACCCACAATACCTGCCCCCACCCCCCAGCACTCAAGGCCAAAAGAGTTATTTTTCGTTCTAGCCCTGATGATGGGATGAATCCAAAATCACCTTCGTGCCACTTCCCCTTCATTCCTCTTCCCCCCTCCGCCATGACCACTGCTAGGGGATACAACAGTCTAATGTGGTATATTAGACCAAGTTCTGCCCCACCCAGGAATGAAGAGGAGAACTACTACAGACAGCTAAATGGTTTCTCTACAGAGGTATCAGAGCTCGGGGCAAAAAAGGGTCAAGAGACAGGGTCAATCGTATGAGAAGAGAAAGACCAAAGTCATAGCTTTGGAAGAGACATTCTTTCTCTGACATGAAATTAGGCTACCGACTCTAAGGAAAAAATTGTTTCCCTGTTTACCCTTAGCTGTATCTCCCTTGGGTGGTGAGACTTGTCTGGGATTGGAGTGCTTCAGTTCATAAATGTCTTGCACCTGTCTGTATCTTACCCCCGAGTTTACCACACCCAAGAAGAGGAAAATACCAACAAATACTGGTTGAAACACCAAGGTGTTACTCAAGTTGTGAGTCATAGGGAGGAGTTGAGGATCCTACTCCTTTTTGGAGGAGAGTTAGAGCTTCCTGGGGAAAGGGACTAGGTCATCCAGGGGGTGTCAGGGAGGGAGGAGGTGCCTGGAGCCTGAGAGCAGAGAGGGATGGGAGACTCTGTCCCAGGAAAATATGAATCATGAGCATCTGTGTTTAGGTGGTTCTTCCCATTTGTGCCACAAGAGAAGAGCTGAGTTGCTGTTTTTGGTTGTTTCAACCTTCACTTCTCCCAGACTCTGATGCCCTTCTCGGAACTGCCTGCCCTTTCAGTAAAGAGCTTCTTCCACCAAGGCATCTTCATTCTCCAAGCCATTTTTGGGTAGAGGCACTGGGACAGATGCCAGTAGCTCTAGGGGGGCACTAGGGAAAAAAAACTTCAGAAGCTAAAGACAATATGATGCAACTTCTCTGTTGCTTCGTTAACTTAGTGAAGATTCCTCTAATAGTGATTTTACAACCCAAGTTATGTTCACATTAACCTCCAGAGAAGATTGTAGCTCAAGAGGCTATGAAATTCTTCCTTCTAAATTTTTTTGAAACAAAAAACTTTTTAAAAACATCCAAGCTTAAAGGTCAGAGGGCATGTGGAACACTTGAATCAAGAACTCACATGTCCATCGACTGATGAATGGATAAAGATGTGGTATACACACACACACACACACACACACAATGGAATACCACTCAACCATAAAAAGAATGAAATCTTGCCATTTGCAAGGACATGGGTGGAGCTAGAGTATATTATGCTAAGTGAAATAAATCAGTCAAAGACAAATACCATATGATTTCACTCATATGTGGAATTTAAGAAACACAGCAGATCAACATAGGGGAAGGGAAGGAAAAATAAGATAAAAACAGAGAGGGAGGCAAACCTTAAGGGACTCTTAAATACAGACAACAAACTGAGGGTTGCTGAAGGGGAGGTGGATGGGGGGATGGGCTATATGGGTGATGGGCATTAAGGAGGGCACTTTTTGGGATGAGCACTGGGTGTCATATGTAAGAGATAAATCACTGGGTTCTATTCCTAAAACCAAGACTACACTCTATGTTAATTAACTTGATTGTAAATAATAACAATAATAATAATAATAAAAAGAGCTCACAGTAGAGAAAGTCAAGAGTGAGAAACCTAACTGTGAACAGAATTCATAAGCCCAACAAGGTGAGGAGACGAGAGGCTCAAGCTCATTTTACTGGAATCATCATAAAAACGCAAGCAATATATAATGCTTGCAAAGTGCCTGGCACCTTTCTAAGTGCTTCCCATGCAGTAACTCCTTTGACAGGCAAATGTCTGCTAATTAAGAGCAAACAGACTAAAAGAGGTTTAAGCACTATCCCTAAAGTTTCCCTCAAAAGGCATATTAAAATTCAAATACTCTTCTTCCTCGGTAGAGTTCATTATTCACCAACCATTGATAGCATCCTTAGACAACAAGCAAGCAAATACCAGTGTGGCAAGGCCAAGTTTCCTAGATTTTCCTAATAATGAAATTCCCATCAGTATTGCAGCCTGAAACAGAAGCGAGGACCAGTCTTCTAGTGGTAAAGATTTGGATTGAAATAAGACCCATTTGTCGGGACAACATAAATTGAAGCAGTGTATCTAAATAAGGGAACTATCTCTTAATCAAAACTAATTTGTCTACCTTTTTCTTTTTTACACTTCATGAATTAAAAAATGTGTTATTACATAAAACACAGAAATCATTAATTAAAATCTCTACAATCAAATTAGGCTCTGTGGGTCCGGACCCTTTAAGAGAGAATGTATAGGGGTTGCCATGGTAACTCATCGTGTTGTAATTCTGTACCTTCCTGGTCAAGAGCCTAGAAAGGAGAAGACAAACAATTTGAGGAGATACTAGCTTCAGAAATTGAGTTAATCTGTGACATAAGCCCTCTGTAATTTTGTTTGCCAGCTTTCCCCATGTGGAGGAAAAACAGTAAGAAGGCACGAACGATTTCATTTCAAAGCTCCCTAAAATTGCCAATTCCGTTCAAAGTTGATTCTCAGCAGAATAGGAAATGGGAAGAGAATGCAGGGAGATGAGGCTGTTGTAAAAAGATGAGCTCAAAGGAGAAAGTGGCATCATTGCTTCTGAATGGCAGGAAGCAGGTGCTTCCCCCAGGGGAAGGATTCTGTCCAACCCTTAGATTTGAACCCACCCTCAGCTTACTGTTCTAAGCCAATTACCAACCTGGGACAACACAGAAGCAACTGGAACCAAACTCACAACCTGCAGGCACACTTTCCCTTCCCAGTAGCTCTGTACACTGAGGACTGGAAATCATCAGACACTGAGTACTGAACCCTTCCACAGCTGCTGAGCACAGAATGGAGCTGAGCACAGGATGGTCAGTTGGCTGACCATCAGGTCTCATTTCCCCCCTTTCATGAAGCTGGGCACAACTGATGAAAACTTTTTAGGCTTTTGGTGTAGTTCTTTGCTTTCTCCCTTACCTTATTCAAGCCATATTGAATTGGGATTCTCTGAGAGTCCCAATTTCTCTGTTTGAAATACCTATACGAAAACTGATGGGTTATAAAATCCATTTACTGAGCCAGTGTCTTGCCTAATGTGGTCAGAAAACGTTAACAAGAACCATAATAATCTTCAGGACATTATTACAGGCAGGGATTGAAATTATTTAGCTTTTAGAATTCCAGAAGGTGGGGCACCTGAGTGGCTCAGGTGGTTGTGTGTGCGACTCTTGATTTCGGCTCAGGTCACAGTCTCGTGGTTTGTAAGTTCCAGCCCCGTGTTGGGTTCTGCCCCTCCACTGCTCATGCTCTCTCTCTCTTTCTCAAAAATAAATAAATAAACAAAAAAAAAAAGATTCCAAAATGCTATCAACCATGGGATCAATTGTGTGGCTATTGTCAACAACGCTCTTCCTCTTGCACTGGAAGCAAATGCTAGAGGGGACAGGGCTCTGAGGCAAAGTCAGTTGCATTAGAATTGTCACAGGAGTGGGCACCAAAGAAGGATTCTCTTCTTAGGCAATGTTAAGTGTGTCTAGAATGCCTTTACAGATAACACGTTGGCAAATAAAGAGCTTCTTAATTACCAAGACAATTCCTGTTTTTATTGGGTTACATTGGAGACGATTTCATTTATTAGGAGTTGACTCACAAGAGGAATTTATTCAACTTCCCAACTTTGCACTGGGGAGTTATTTATGAAACAGCTAATGGGAGCCGGGAAGGGACCTCAGTGTGAAGTGAACTGGCTACATGTCAACCAAAGTCTACTGTTCAGCACAAACCAGCCGCCATGAGCTACTAAGCTACCGTGGTCATGAAAGCTGTGTCACTGTATAACTGTTATTTGTCAGCTGCTGCCTTGTGGCAGAAGAAGGGGAAGCCAGGCATCCCTTCTAGTAATAGATCCCTTTCCATCCTGGCCCATAAAACTACCTCTAGTCCCCTCTGATCACATTCACCAGAGTAATAACTGTGATTGACATTAGCTTGATAGAGAGAGTGGTGGTGGTTACTGTCAGAAGTTCAAAGAGAAAAACAAAGGAAAACCAACGAATCACTGAAGTAGTAATTAGTAAAAATTTATTGTGCACACACCAAACAAACAAACAAACAAACAAACAAACAGTTTGCAAACTGGGAGCACTCAAACCAAAACATGGAATGAGGCTCAGAGGTATATTTTTATAAAGCAGCTTTCATAGAGTGGAGGCAATGACTGTTTATTCTTCATGGTGATTGGCTACTATATTGGAATTGTCTTCAACAAAAGGGACCTACTTAGTTAGTGGCTACCTCGTATCAATACTGAGGAATGATCTATGTTTCACTTATGATTTTTAGAGACATAAATAAAGAGTGACCCAGGTCAAGGGAGTTTCACTTGTCCGGCAAATTAAGCTAAATTAAGCTTTACTTGTATGATTAAACTGGTTTAGTCTGCTCAGGGAATTTTCAGGTCTGGTCTCCATTTGTTTTTGATTTAAGCATTACACAACACTGTGAATGTACTTAATGACATGGAATTATACACTTAGAAATGGCTAAAATGCTAAACTTCATGTGATATATATTTTACCACAATAAAAAATGTATCAAGCTTTCTTTTAAAAAAGAGTGATATATATATGATGAGTGATATATATCATATATATATATATATATATGATATACATAAAATATGGAGAGAGAGACATGGAATGACATTGGAATCTATATCTATATCTATATCTATATCTATATCTATATCTATATCTATCTATCTATCCATATATATGGTTATATATGGAGAGAGAGAGAGAATAAAGAATGAGTTACAAAGTATGGTGGGAATTTCCTTAGCAGTCAAGAATGTGGTAAGCTGTGGTAGACATTTGTGGCGTTGGGCCTAATGTGAGAATACCTGTTCTACTTTGGAAGGATCTCAAGATGAAAGCTGAAGGGTGGAGTTGTTCCCTCAACTGTTCTCTGAAAGTTGGAGAATTAGATCATCTGGAAAGCATCCCATAAAATGCTCATGCCCAAGACTCTAACTCTTAAGGGAGGGACCCAAAGATGCAGGTTCAGCCAGACAGGCCCTTGAAGTGAGTGGAGGCATGGCGAGTGACAAGGGAGCACTGCAGGGGCTGCACCCTCCACGAAACATGGACAGCTCTGAGGTCTTGTCTCCTCTGGTTCCTGCCCATTTTCCTGGTTTCTCCAGCCCTTCTGTGAATTCTGCAATAAAATCCTTCTAGTAAATTCCTTTTCCACTTAAGTTACTTTGTTAACTTCTGAAGTTTGTCATATGAATGGTAATACAAAGAGAAAAGATTCCATTTCTTCCATATTGACAAGTAATACTTGAAGTAAAAGTCAAAATGGAAGTTAATTTGTTTTTTAACCAAGCGAGAATTTCTTAAATTTTACCTCATTTCCACTTTACTGAGGTATAACTGACATATAAGATTATAAAATATTTAAAGTGTACATAATGGTACAGATGTATTCCCTGCGAAAGGATTCTCCCCATTGAGTTAATTAATGCATCCCCCGCCTCACATATTTATCTTTGGGTGTGAAAACATTTAAGTTTAACTCTCTTAGCAAATTTTAATGGTACAATACATTATTAACTATAGTTGTCATGTTTTACATTAGAGCCTTAACCTTAGTCATTTTGTAGCTGAGTGCTTATACCCTTTTGCCAACCTCTCCCTATTTCCTCCACCATCCCCCAGCACCTGACAACTAGTTTTCTATGAGTTTGGCTTTTTTTTTTTTTTTTTTAGATTTCACATATAAATGATACCATGCAGTATTTATCTATCTCTGTCTGGCTTACTTCACTTAGTATAATGAGCCTTCACTTAGCGTAAAGCCCATCTATGTTTACAATGGCAGGATTTGCTTCCTTCTCACGGCTGAATAACATTGCCTTATATAATATATAATAAAAATACAAATAATATGAGTATTACTCTGTGAAAAATAGCATATCTTTACCCCTTCACCTGTTGGTGGACACTTTTTGTTGTCATATCTTGGCTGTTGTGAATAATGCTGGAATGAATGTAGAATGCAGATATTTTTTCGAGGTCTTGGTTTCAATTTTTTTGGATATATACCCAGAAATAGGCTTGCTGGATCATATGGTAGTTCTAGTTTTAATTTTCTGAGGAATCTCCATACTGTTTTACCTACTTGCTGAACCAATGTACATTCCCACCAACAGTGTACAAAGGATCCCTTCTTTCCACATCTTCGTCAACACTTAGCTCTTGTCTTTTTGATAATAGCTCTTCTAACAGGTGTAAGGTGATATCTCATTGTAGGTTTGCTTTTTTTAAACTTTTAAATGTTTTTATTTAAATTCAAGTCGACATACAGTAATATTAGTTTCAGGTATACAATATAGCGTTTAAACGATTCCATACATCACCTGGTGCTCATCACAGCAGGTGCATTCCTTAAACCGCATCACCTATTTAACCCATCACTCATCCACCTGTGAGTTAGCATTTTAAAATTACTTAGGTGATTGTGATACAGGTCGTCCTATGAGTCCCAAATACTGGTTAAAATTGTAGAATACTTTCAAGGAAATTAAATTATATAATTTTTAAGGACAAATAGTTAATAGATCAAAGGCATGATTTATTATCTCTTTTGCTTCAGAGGTGAGTATGATTTCTTAAAACATAAAAAGCATTAACCATGAAAGAAAAGACCAATAAATTCAATTACATTAAGGGGAAGAACTTTGATTCAACAAAAGTCACCATAAAGAGGATGAAAAGACAAATCACAAATCAGGAGATGTAATTTACAACATATGTAACTGACACAGAATTACTACCTGCAAATCAGTAAGATTTTATCAATAATTAATACCTACAAATCAATAATAAAAGGACAAACTGATGCAAAATGAACAAAAGGCTTGGATAGACATTTACAAAGGAAATCCAAATGGCCAGGAAATGTATAACAATGTACTCAATTTTATTGATGATCAAGAAAATGTGAGTTAAAACCACAAAGGTATGACATTACATATTCACTAAATTGGCAAAATTTAAAAGGCAGATCTACCAATATCAACTGTTGGAGTGGATATGGATCAATGGGAAATTATACCTTGCTGAGGAAGGTATAAATTGGTACAGCCATTTTCGAAATGATCTTTAGCCTTATATTGTAAACTTGAATACACTCCAGCAGTTTCCTAGGTATATTTTAGAGAAACTCTTGCATATAAATACCATATACATGCAAGGATATTCATAGCAGTGTCAGCACTGTTACTTGTAATAGAAAATTATTGGAAACATCCAAATGTAGTTTTGATTTGCATTTCCCTGGTAAGTGATGTTGAGCATCGTTTCATGTACCTGTTGACTATTCACATATCTTATTTAAATTTTTTTTAATATTTATTTATTTGTGAGAGAGAGACAGAGTGTGAATGGGGGAGGATCAGAGAGAGAGGGAGACACAGAATCCGTAGCAGGCTCCAGGCTCCGAGCTGTCAGCACAGAGCCTGATGCGGGGCTCGAACGCACAAACCGCGAGACCATGACCTGGGCTGAAGTCAGACACTTACCAACTGAGCCACCCAGGTGCCCCTCACATGTCTTCTTTAGAAAAATGTCTATTCAGTTCCTCTGCCCGTTTTTTAATCAGATTGTGTGGGTTTTTCTTTTGTTTTGTTGCCATTCAGTTGCATGCGTTATTTATATATTTTGGATAGTAACCCTTTATCAGATACATGACTTGCAAATATTTTCTCCCACTGAGTAGGTTGCCTTTTTATTGTGTTGATGATTTCAAGTGAGAATTTTAGCTGAATTTGTAGCCACAAATCTTCCTCTGTTGTCACAAAACCACTCAACCCTGCTAATCTTCAGTCAAGCAGAGGCTCAAATGGTTAAGAAATAGTTTTCTTTCCCATCACAATACACAAATTCCCTGGGAAAATCAGAAGGACTGACTTCATGTGCTCTGGCTTTTTTTTTTGTTTTGTTTTGTTTTGTTTTGTTTGTTGGTTTGCTTGTTTGGCTGCTTCAAAGGTTTCAGTACAAACTTCCAAAGAGGAGGCTGTATTTTCCCTAAAATCCTTAATGACCAGGATGTGCACAGTAGCCACATCACTTCAGCCAACCCTAGCTCTATTCTTGGAGTCAGGCAAACGAGCCTCAAACTGAGCGGGGCCAGGCTCCAAAGGCCAAACCACAGAGTCCAGTGCTGAGAAATGATCTTATTCCCTCTCCCAGGGCTCTGGAATGGTTTCTCTTCCAGCATATAGGTAGTTCTTCCTTTATCAGCCTTGCTACAAAAGAGAGTTCTAAGGAAACTGTGGCAACAGTAAGTATGAAAATGCACCAGCCGTGGCACAGTGGCTCGGCCTGCTGGTTGACCCACGTGCTATTTCCACGCACTTGCCCTTCTTCGCCTCCTGTTCTTTGACCCTGGCAATTTGTCCACATGGGTCAGAAATGGACTGTACATTGAAGTTTGTCTACACCTTAACTCTAGGACAAACTATGCTTTAAAAAAATCTATGTAGTCTGTCAGGATGGTTTCAACCAGCCTCCCAGAAGGCTGTATCAGAACCATTTAGGGTGTTTTTTTTCCCCTCCTAAACTATGGGCATTCACTGCTTCCTCTCCCAAACACACATTTGGATAAGCACCCCCACCCCCATTTGGATAAGCACCCATTCCTCATTGACATGACCAGGGCAAATGTGTGACAGGATTTCTTCAAGATGACCAGTTCCCAGGGCTGGGATGGGCATCCAGCACACCTGCCTCCATGCCCATGTGGTTTCTAGTGCCCTCAGCACACGGTGGGAGCCAGGTGATCAGGTCCCTCCTGGCTCTGTCACCTCACCATCCCCTAGTCAGTACCTGTATTTGAGGTGTTGTGACAAATGGGGAGAAAACGGGTTGGGACATGGGGAGTGATGCAAGGGCTGCCTAAATGTAATTTGTTATCATGATGAGTAATAGTCTTATCTGACGTGAGTGCTAATGCTGCCACAGGACAGGGTCTGGAGAAGAAAGGAAGCTGTTAACCAGGGACAAGCAAATCACATCTTGCTTTGTTTGAAAAAAAAAAAAAACCTTATATTTCTAGCTATAGGAAAGAGGAAAACAAATGACAATTAAGGACATGAGTGACTTCGAGGTGAACCCGTTACTTCCTGAGAAGTTTGAAAATGCTCACTGAGGTAGAAATCCCCACAGCTTTGTGTAACAGTGGTGGCCATCTTTTTTCCAAGAGTTCGTGAGTACCAAGGATTTATATTTGATTTCCTTACTTTGTTTTCCCTCCGCCTGATTATTCTACTGGAAAAACTGTGTGGGTTATGGAGAGAAAGAGGAAAAAGACAATACCACTGTGGAACAAGTTGTTACTAAGCGGAACCTGTGATATGGAGTGAGTAGACTTTAGGAAGATACATAGTAACGTTTGACCAAAGTAAAAAAAAGATTTCACTGACAAGCCCACTAGATTCTGTTAAGGGTTGGCCCTGTCTTTTGTTGACATATCACACTCTACTTTCAATGACAGTTTTATGGGCTTTTCAGAAATTAAAACAGCAATAAAAATAATTACATTAATGCCTCCACAGATGTGTTGGGGTTGTTTGATATTCTTGTAATATTTTAAGTCCTTTGCATAATCGGATTAAGCAACATGAACACACAACTCTAGAGCGAAAGGCCACTGTCATCCCAGGAAAGAGACCAGCATTAGCAAACAAATTAATTCCTGGGTAAACCAGAGAGAAAGGAGTAAGGCTTTGATCCAAGACTTAATATTTTCAAACCATCTCCCAGTTAAATTAAAGAGCTATCTCCTGAAGCAGATCAGTGGAAACCAGGCTCTACATTGCATCCCCTTCTACCGCTAAGTGTCCCATGGAAACAAACACATGCTCTTGAAGTTGCTGACCTGCCAAGTGAGAAAAAAACACATTATGTGAGTGTGGGGAGAATTGGTGCTCCAATTTGAAACAGTTTGTCATTTTTCCCCCTTCATGACCTTGGGTAAATGACTTGAGCACCTTTGAGCAGGGTGCTGCCTTTCCCACACCATAAAAATGGCTATTATGCCTATCAATCATGCAGAGGTGCCACAAGGCTTAATTTATTAGTTAATGTTTGTGTTACACTCTGCAGCTCTTAGATGGAAGGTGTTATAGAAATGCAAAGCAGCAATATATTATCTAAACATCTGCCTCCTCAAATAGCTCTCCAGAAAGTGTTCATGGCTGCAGCACAATGATTCTTCCAAAAATGGATAATTTTGTCCAGGTCTTCCTTGGTCTGTAAATTGTTTCGCCCTCCTTCCGGTGCACAGAGTGTCTATGCAGAATACACTCGAGTAGCTGTGCTTTCCGTCTCCAAAATGGCCCTGTGGGTGCTGCTCCCTTGCACCCGGGCACTGCAATTCCTTATAGGTCTCCCCGTTTCCTCCCCACAGCCGCTCTCTTTGTTCTTTACTCCAAAAAGCCGTTATAATTAGGCATTTCTTTTTTCCTAATGTTAAGTTCATTTATTTATTTTGAGAGAGACAGCGTGAGCAGGAGAGGGGCAGAGGGAGAGGGAGAGAGAATCCCAAGGAGGCTCCACGCTGCTAGTGCAGAGCCATATATGGGGCTCAAACTCACAAAACTGTGAGATCATGACCTGGGCCAAAACCAAGAGTCTGATGCTGAACCGACTCAGCCACCCAGGCACCCGTAAGCATTTCTTTTGATGATTAATTTTATATATGGGCATGTTATATCTAACCCAAGGGCTTGGTGTTTTAAAATTTGGCAGTGAATGGGGCACCTGGGTGCCTCAGTCAGTTAAGCCTCCAACTCTTGATTTCAGCTCAGGTCATGATCTGACGGTTTGGGAGATTGAGGCCTGCATTGGCCCTGCACTGACAAGGCAGAGCCTGCTTGGGAATAATCTCTCTCTCTGCCCCTTCCCTGCCGGTGTTCTCTCTGTGTCTCTCAAAATAAATAAATAAACTTAAAAAATAAAATAAAATAATAAAACTTGGCAATGAAACCAAGAGAAATCACTTAAAAGATTCTTGAAAATAAAAGAAGAAAATGCAAAAAAAAAAAAAAAACAAAAAAAACAAAACTAGTCCAAGCTTGAACATGTTTCGATGAGACTTAATTAATGGCTACATTGCTAAAGATTATATTGGAGATTATTTCTGCTAATATTAATACTGTCCATAATTTTGTTAAACTCTGTACCCTACCCTAAAGCAAGTGGATATTTATTCCTATATAAATTCCATAGTTCCACGTGTATGCTTGGATTTGGGTAACTCCTTTCCCAAACACAACTAGAGAAAGACAACAAATAATAAATGATCTCAACATACTGTATTCAAAGGTCTTCCTCTTCCCACATTTTTACTTCCATTTCAATTTTGAGAGTATTTTTTTCTTTGCGTATTATTCCTCAACCCTATTGTTTATGGTTATAGGAATGTCTTCATATGTACCTGGGTTTTGTTTTAATCAGGTTTCCTGAGATGACAGACATGGAGACAATGGACTTGGAAAGAGTTTGTTATTTACAAGGCCCAAGAGGAGGGGGCATGCAGCTCCATGCAGGGCCACCAGGGGAAGCACCGGGCAAGGCAGGAAGCAGAAAGAGCGACCAGAAAAGTGTGGCCCAGGGACTCTATTGTGGTTCCTGGTGGAAGGACTGGGTGAGGCAGGGTAGGCAAGTTTGAACAAAGGCAGCCTCTGGGCTATGAGTGGTCTCCAGTTGCCTAGTACTTGGCCCTGGGGTGATTTGGGGCAGGGGAAATATGGGCTTGGTGTGTGAGGTTTTGATAAAGGAGGTAGATGGGAATATGGATTTTGGATGAGTTGGTTGGTGTGTGAAAGGTGTGCTCACAGGCAAGTTGTTTGCTACCCCAGCTCTGGAAGGGCAGTCTCTCCCCATGTTCATGTGGTCCCCAAGATGTCAAACATCATAAAACATAAAAAATAAAAAAAACATGATTAACACAGGGAGATCTTGCCTGGCATCTTCCAAGAAAATCTTTAAGAATTTGGCTATACAAGTCTCTCACCTTTTGTTTGGTGATAAAACATATGCTTTATACAGAGAAAAGTTGTGGAAATAATCATGAAAACAGCTACCATTGATGAGTACTTACTATATCTAGCAACTGGTGAAACACTATATGTACTATGTCATTTGAAGTATTAAACTCTAAGAATGCCAACATGAAAAAGAAAAGTTTAAGTTACCCTTTTGTCCTTATTTATCTGTTGTTTCATGGTAAAGCATCTCAAGGTAGGGTTTACAAGAGGTTGACCCAGAGGGCTTTGAAAGAGATAAATCAGCATGTTCTTCCTTCTTAACAGAGATGAGTCAGCCTGTCAACACTCATTTGTGGTGTTGTAAAGCTGCTCACTTAAGTGCATAACCTGCCATGCTTGGTGTTAATTGGCTGTTTGAATTAACTCTAGCATTACTTGGAAGCTCAGCTCTGACGCATGGCTCCAATTGAAAGTCTCTCCATCTGTAATGTCCTCAGTTTGTGGGTAAGCGTTCTTAACCTGGCATAAAACAGACAGTTATCACCCGGCATAGGTACCATCACTGCCCAAACCATACCCTTAGCCAGTATTGTTTTGTCTGAGCAAGAATGCAACCTCAAAATCTCTGTCAACACAGTTCTCTAGGAATTCACAACCAATTTTTAGAATTTAGTTTTTAGAGTTGTAGATTGAAAGGTAATCAATAAATTAGTTTATTGACTATAGAAAATCAGAGACATAATTTAATACTTCTATATTTATAATGAATCTTTGTCTTACTCTTACAAAATGTGTAATGTAGGTTCCTGCTAACCCAGAAAGCTAGGTTAACCCTAAAGTGACCGGTTCTAGGTTGAGCCAATCACAGTCCTTGCTGGGTCTCTTCTGCTGGGGTGTCAGATGAGATTGTTTCTACTGGAGATGCTAGGTCAGGAGGGTATAAGGAAGGCGCTCGTGGTGGAAGACATCATGTGAGCTCAGCCAAGAGATGGAGAGAGAGACAGACAGAGACAGAGACCTTGGGTCCAAGCAAGATGGACCACTGAACTTCCTAGGCATGCACGAGAGCCAATAAATTTATTTTTCTGTCCCCGTAGGCTAGTTTAAAGTTGAACCTGTAACCAACAGACTTCTAACTAATAGAAGAACATTTAAAAAAATATATTGAAGGTATATTTTTACTCTATAGAGCTATTTTCTAAAGTTCCAACAGTTGGACACATGCTTAATATTGAGGAGATACATGATTCATATAAGGGGATAATATTTACTGAGCTTACCATGTGCTAGGTATCGTTCTAGGCACTTAGCATGTAGTGAATCATTTCATTCTCATAAAATCATTGGAGGTGGGTATTACTAGCATTATTATACAGATGCGGAAACCCCCACACTGAACACTTGTCCAAGGTCACAGAGCCTATATTTGAATCAGGCAGAGTCTGTGCTCTTAGCCACTAAGCCAGTACTTAGAGCCTGGTTCTCTCCTCTCAATGGGAAAGTCTTTCATAATTACGTCTAATAACAAAAGAGAACAGGCACAGTATCCTTTCTCCTTTCCATGCCTCATATGCCTCCCTGGACCCTGAGTGCTGTTCTAACTTCCAAAGATGAGCAAGAGAGTCTGGTCCCCCTTTGTAGGGGTGCTGACGGCTCTGACTCTATCGTTGGCTCGCCATCTTCTTCACGCCTGCGCAGTGACCTCCCTCGGAGCTACGTGTTCCAGGCCCTAAGAGGTTAATGTAAGCCCTGATCACAATGAGAGAAGGCTTGTTCTGATCTTCCCTAAAGTGGCGCACAGAAGGGCCCACTGTAGATAACGAGTAGAGATCCTCTGGAGCACAGATGGCGCCACTTTAAATAACTATGCTGTGACCTCACCACTGTGCCCCTCCCTCTATAAAAGCTGGGGGTAAGGCCCTGGCAGGGTGGAGAGTAGTCGTGCGGTCTTTGGATTGTTTGCCTGCTGGATTCTTCTTGTCAGTAAGTTACCCTGGACAAAACTGTAAACACTATGGAGCGGCTTGTGTCGTTTTGGTCTTAAAGTGCCTTCTTAGCCTGGAGGTTCATTACTGACTCTCTTGTACCTTCTAAAACCTTTGCTATGAGAATCGCTGCCCTTTAGATTTGGGAAGAACATTTCAGAAGAAATTCTACCCATAAGCCTCAGCCTAAACAGGCATGCCCATCCTTTCATAAGTACGTAAGGGTCTTGAAAAATGTTATTAAACCAGTGATGAAAATACACAGGTGAACCTTGGCAGTATGCAATAGAGGTAAATATATCCAAGAAAGCCAAATGTTATGAGAAAGGTTATTCCTACTGCTCAGGGACTGGCATTGAAAGCAGGAAAATCTGTGCGTAGCAGGGTGCAGTCACTGGGCTTACATTTTCGTTGATTGCAGGGAAGATTCCTCTCCAAGTTCAAGTTCTCGCTGCCCTCTGTCCCAGGCCCCAGTAGAATTGTCCAATCCGCTTTTGGCACTTAGTTACTTGATTACCTGCTGAAATCCTGCAATTGCTACAGCTGTTGCTATTTTTGCTCCTAGAATTTATGAGCAGGGGAGCATCTCCCTCGCATCTGCTTTGGCTGTTGCTTTTGAAACGAGCGGTAGCGCTGCCGGGGAGGGCATGCAGCCCCAAGAGCTCTGGGGTGGGGGTGGGGGGTGCTGAGGACCGCTAAGAGAAAGAGCAACTCTTAACTTTGGAATGAGAATAGTAGCAACATTAAGTATACACATCTTTTTCCCTGAGGAATGCCAAGTGTTTTTCAAGAGCATGAACATTAAAATAGTGGCACGGTCTGTAACATCTAGATGCTCTGCAGTGGGGTGACAAGAGGTTTGCTTTTCAAATGGAGGGGCAATGTACGGAGAGAATACAATTATCTTTAAAGGAACTTGTTAGCTCAGGGGGATCTTCTTTTCAGATGCTTCATAGGTAACAGGGGAGACAGAGGGCTGGGAGAGAGGGATGCAGAGAGAAAATAAGGTGGTACTATTTCTATAAGCATTTCTGCACACTTTTCTTAATGGGCACTGACCTACACTCTGGTTTCCTCAAGGTCGAAGATAAAATTGATTTTTAGCCAAGGAGCAAGCCCGCCAGACACCTTTATGAGTCCTCAATTCTATGTGGGCTCTGATTTGGAGAAGGCTGTTCTCCTGCTTCCCTGGGCATTGTCTGGCCTCGGGAAATGGCCAATTGCAAAAAAAAAAGCTCACTAAGGATAATAAGCTATTTTCCATAAAGTCAGGTACTTGGGATTAGTTGGGGCCACTGGCTCTTTATGCACAAGTGCCTAGAGTTACTGACTAGCGAACCTCAGAGCAAAACTGAGCGTCTGTCCTGCCTGAGCAGCAGAGCCTGGACCGTCTCTCCATTTCCATGTACAACACCGTCTTCAGAAGACGTGGGGAGAGGATGCATCCCCCAGAATAAATTCTAGTCAATTCCAAGTGAGTCTCAAGCCCCATTAAAATAAAGTTGAATTAACAAATCACTGCTGTGTGGCACATTTAAAGTAGAACCGTTAAATGCCATGAGTTCGTGTTTTTGTGAAGAAAGATCATTTGAAAGTAAAAGGAGAGGGGGAAAAAAGAACGATTTTGGTACGTGGTTGTCAAAGCTTGAGGAACGTTAACTTTTTGAGCAGAGGAGAATTTTTTAGGGCCCTACAATAGAAATTAAACAAAAGCTGCGTGGTTGAACCCCACTCTTGTTCGGTGGCCTCAAATACAGGCTTGGGACTCTTGCTCCTACGCAGGATCTTGCAGCAGACTAATGCTCTCACCAAGAATAACTAGAAAGGCCATAAAGTGAAATGAAACATAAGATACAATTTAAAAATTCTGTTAAAAGGCATAAGAGGGCAGCTGATGCCCACCCACAACTAGACAGGTCTATACTTAGATTTATAGGATCACAGAGAGGTGAGCTATTGATTTCCAGGTTCCTTTACCCTGAGACATTTGCAGATTGGGGAGCTAGAGTCAGAGCCTGAGAGTCTCGTCTTGGCACGGAAGACAGTAGAGAAACCAGTCTTGACAGTCTTCTAGGGTTTGAAAGACCAAGTTAGTAGAGGGTAGCAAATCACTAGCCACGAGCATGAGGATGCTAGGAGAATCCATTAGCATGTTCCATGGAAGGAATGGAGAACAGTGATGAATTCTGTAAGAAGGCAAAGTAGAGGTCAGATAAGAGAGCTTCCACTGAAAGTTAGGATGAGGAACACCTTTCTTTAGCAAAGGTTAAGTGTTCCAGAGTATTTACACGTGATACTTAACTGTTATACAAGTTAAGCTACCTTAAAGTATTGGTTAAAATTTTATTATAAAGAATGAATTATAGGGGCGCCTGGGTGGCTCAGTCGGTTAAGCGTCCGACTTCAGCTCAGGTCACAATCTCACGGTCCGTGAGTTCAAGCCCCGCGTCGGGCTCTGGGCCGATGGCTCAGAGCCTGGAGCCTGCTTCTGATTCTGTGTCTCCCTCTCTCTCTGCCTCTCCCCTGTTCATGCTCTGTCTCTCTCTGTCTCAAAAATAAATAAATGTTAAAAAAAAAAAAGAATGAATTATATATATATATATATATATATATATATATATAATATCTCACCAGTGCATGTAGATATATAGTAATATATACATAGTTAAATATTTAATTTGTTTTCAATTAACATACTTAACATAAATGATATTTCTACCATGTTCAGTCTCTTTGAAGTTGAAAGCTTTCCTTCACTGTCTTCATGTGTCACTTTCAGAGGAAAAGAAAGGGTTTGATGGACAGAATCTGATTCTGTTTGGGTTATCTGAAGCTCTAAACTAATGGATTGCAAATTGCCTTGTAGGATGTGGCATGTTAGGCCATTGGTGAAATGCAAGCTCCTGGGAAATCAAGCTGATGCTGTGAGTATAATGTACACAGGATACCAACAACTTTCATTCTCCATGAGTACAATTGTTGCTGTTTCCTTTTAAATTCAGGTTTGCAACAAGAACGTAGCTCAGGTCTATCGCTTGGTGCCTGCCTACACTTATATATTATGCAAGACATAATGCTACGAGTGGCTTTGTATTTATTAGGCAATTTTTGTCTGACACATTTATAAGAATGGCTCTCATTGTTAGATATTGTTAGTGATCTAACTTGGAGAACATTTTCTATTCTCTTTCAAGCTTCTGGTTTGGATTAAAGAGTATTAAGATGGAAGTTGAGCTATGAGTCAGGTTTCCCCCCCCCCCCCCCCCCCAATGAAGCAGAAAGATTGATAAGGCTGATAGGACTATAACTGTTTTCCATAATCCTAGATTTTATCATTTTTTCTCATTTGAGTAATTTTACCCATTTAAGCTTTTTAAACTTATGCCACTAAAATATTGCTTTTACCCACTTACGTATTAGGAATCTGAATGAGAAGTCATCTGATTTTTTGAAAGTGTTCTACACTATCTACACTTTGAAAGCCATTGGTTTAGTCCAATTTTTAATTTTTTTTAACGTTTTATTTATTTTTGAGACAGGGAGAGACAGAGCATGAACAGGGGAGGGTCAGAGAAAGAGGGAGACACAGAATCCGAAACAGGCTCCAGGCTCCCAGCTGTCAGCACAGAGCCCGACGCGGGGCTCGAACTCACGGACCGCGAGATCATGACCTGAGCCGAAGTCGGCCGCTTAACTGACTGAGCCACCCAGGCTAGTCCAATTTTTTTAAAAGTTTTGATTGTAATGAGAACACTTTACGTGAGATCTATCCTCTTAACGAATTTAAGTATATATTATTGTTGACCATACTTAAAATGTTGTACAGCCCTCTAGAGCTTTTTACTTGAGTCTGGTTGACACACAATGTTACATTAGTGTCAGGTGTACAACACAGTGATTCAACAAGCTTATGCATCAGGCTATGCTCACAGCAAGTGTAGCTACCATCTGTCCCCACATATCGCTATTACAGTATCACGGACTGTATTCCCTATGCTGTGCCTTTTGTTCCCATGATTTATTCATTCCGTAAATGGAAGCCTGAAACTCCCACTCTCTTTACCCATTTTGCCCAAACCTCTATCCCTTTGCCCTCTGGAAACCATCAGTTTGTTCTCTGTATTTATAGGTCTGATTCTAACTTTTTGTTGATTTTGTTTAGATTCCACTTATGGGTGAAATCACATGGTATTTGTCTTTCTCAGCCTGACTTATTTCACTTAGCATAATACCCTCTAGGTCCTTCCGTGGTGCCTCAAATGGCATAATCTCACCTCACCTTTTAAATGGCTACATATTATCTACCCACCCCACCCCCCGACCCCTGTGTGTATGTGTATGCATGTATGTGTACCACATCTTATCCATTCATATATTGATGGACATTTGGGTTGGCTATCATGAATAATGCTGCAGTAAACAAACATAAGGGTGCATATAAATTTTTGAATTAGTGACTTTCTTTTTCCTTTGGGTTAATATCCAGTAGTGGAATTGGATCATATGATATTGTATTCAATTTTTTGAGGAACCTCCATATTGTTTTCCACAGTGGTTATACCAACTTATATTCTCACCAACAATGCAAAAGGGTACCTTCCCCCCAACCCCCCACATCCTTGCCAACACTGGTTAGTTCTTTTTTTTTCCCCATTCTAATAGATGTGAGGTGATATCTCCTTGTGGTTTTGATTTGCATTTCCCTGATGATGAGTGATGTTGAACATCATGAAGTGTCTGTTGGCCATCTGTAGGTCTTATTTGGAAAAACGCTCACTTCCTCTGCCCATTTTTTCATTGGATGTTTTTTGTTTTTGTTTTTTATTTTGGTGGTGTTGTGTAGTTCCTTATATATTTTAGATATTAACCCCTTATCAGATATATCATTTGCAAATATCTTCTCCTATTCTGTAGGTTGTCTTTTTGTTTTGTTGATGGTTTCGTTCGCTGTGCAAAAGCTTTGTAGTGCCAATAGTTTGCTTTTGGCTTGTTTCCTTTGCCTTAGGAGACTTACGTAGAAGAAAAATGTCTTTATGGCTGATGTCAGAGCAATTATTTCCTGTGTTCTAAGATTTTTATGATGTCAGGGCTTTAATCTGTTTAGAGTCTCTTTTTGTGTATGGTGTTAAAAGGTGGTAGAGCTTATTCATCTATTCATCATATTTAACAAAAATATCATGCCTGTTGGTTAATAACACCCCCCCCATATCTGCCTCCCTCCTTATCCCTTAGTAACCACCATTCCAATCTTTGATTTTATAAATTTGACTAGTTTTGATACTTCATATAAGTGGAATCACGTAGTGTTTGTCTTTCTGGATCAAGCTTATTTCACAGCATAATGTCCTCAAGGTCCATCCATGTTGTCACATATTACAGCATTTCCTTCTGTTTTAAGGCTAAATATTATTTTGTATACATATGCCACATTATCTATTCATCTGTCAGGGGACATTTGGGTTGTTTCCACATCTTAGCTATTGAGAATAGTGCTGCAATAAATGGGAGTGCTAATATCCATTGAAGATTCCGATTTCACTTCTTTTGGATGTAAACCTAGAAGAGGGATTGCTGAGTCACATAGTAGTTCTATTTTTAATTTTTTGAGGAACTTTCTGTTTTCCATCTGTGCCATTTTGCATTCCCACCAACAGTGTGCAAAGGTTCTCGTTTCTCTACATCCTTGCTGACACCTCTGTTTTTTTTTTTTGTTTTGTTTTGTTTTGATAATAGTCATTCTGACAGGTGTGACATGATATCTCACTGTGTTTTTAGGTTTGCAAATTCTAGTTAACATGCGGTATAATCTTAGTTTCAGGTGTACAACATGGTGATTCAGTGCTTCCATACAACAGCTGGTGGTCATCACAACAAGTGCACTCCTTAATCCCCATCACCTGTTTCACCCATCTCCCCACCCACCTCCCTTCTGGCAACCATCTGTTTGTTCTCTATAGTTAAGGGTCTGTTTCTTAGTTTGCCTCCCTCTCTCTTTTCCCCCTTTGTTTGTTTTGTTTGTTAAATTCCACATGAGCGAAGTCATATGGGATTTGTCTTTCTCTGACTAATTTCACTTAGCACAATACTCTCTAGCTCCATCCATGTCATTGCAAACAGCAAGATTTCATTCTTTTTTATGGCTGAGTAATATTCCATCACATATATACCACATCTTCTTTATACATTATCAGTCAGTGGACACTTGGGCTGTTCCTATTTCCATAATTTGGCTGTTATAGATAATGCTGCTATAAACATCAGGGTGAATGTATCCCTTTGAATTAGTATTTTTGTATTTTGAGGGTAAATACCTAGTAGTGGAATTACTGGGTTATAGGATAGTTCTATTTTTAACTTTTTGAGGAACCTCCATACTGTTTTCCACAGTAGCTGAACCAGTTTGCATTCCCACCAACAGTGGAAGAGGGTTCCTCTTTCTCCACATCCTTGCCAACACCTGTTGTTTCTTGTGTTGTTGATTTCAGCCATTCTGGCAAGTGTGAGGTGATATCTCATTGTGGTTTTGATTTGTATTTCCCTGATGATTGTGGGGATTTTTTGTTTGGTTTTTTAATGTTTATTTTGAGAGTGAGAGTGCACGTGCATGGATAAGGGGCAGGGAGAGAGGAGAGAGAATCCCAGGCAGGCTTCACCCACTTTCAGCGCAGAGCCCAAAGTGGGCTCAATCCCATAAACCATGAGATCATCACTTGAGCCAAAATGAAGTGTGGCATGCTTAACCAACTGAGCCACTCAGGTGCCCCTGATTGTGGTTTTGGTTAGCATTTTTTTGATTAGTGATGAACATTTTTTCATATACCTATTGGCCATGTGTATGTCATCTTTGGAGAAATGTCTGTTCAAGCTCCTCAAGCCTTCAACCCATTTTAAAATTAGGTTATTAGTTTTTTCTCATGGAGTTGTATGATCAAATACATGGTTTGCAAATATTCTCTCATTCTATAGGTTGCTTCTTCATTCCATCATTTCCTTTGCTGTGCAGAAGCTTTTCAGTTTGAGGCAGTTCCACTTGTCTATTTGTTGCCTGTGCTTTTGGGGTCATATCTATAAAATCATTATCAAAACCAATATCATGAAGTTTATTCCCTATGGTTGCTTCTGAAAATTTTTACAGTTTCAGGTCTTTCATTTAAGTCTTTAACCAGTTTGAGTTGATTTTTGTGTGTATAGAGTAAGTTACAGGTCCAACTTCACTCTTTTACATGTAAAATGGTCCAGTTTTCCCAACACCATGTAGTTGAAAAGACTATCCTTTCCCTATGGTGTTTTCTTAAACCCTTGTTGAAATACCTTGATCATGTATATATGGATTTATTTCTGGGCTCTCTTATGTTCCATTGGTTTATATGTCTTTTTATGCAAGTACCATACTATTTTAATTATTAAAACTCTGTGATATAGTTTGAAATCTTAAAGTGTTCTGCTTCCAGTTTTCTTCTTAGAATTGGCTATTCATAGTCATCTGTGGTTCCTTATGAACTTATGGTTCCTTATGAACTGTTCTTTTCATATTGCCTTTTCTTTTTTTCTTTTTCTTTTCTTTTCTTTTTTTTTTTTTTTGCCTTTTCTATTTCTGTAAAAAAATGTTTTTGGAATTTTGATAGGGATTGTGTTGAATCTGTAGATTGCTTTGATTAGTCTTCTAATCCATGAACATCCATATTAAGTCTTCTAATCCATGAACATAAGTTGTCTTTCCATTTGTGTCTTGTTTATTTTCTTTCATGAATGTTTTTAATTTTCAGTATAAAAATCTTTCAAGCGCTCCTGGGTGGCTCAGTCGGTTAAGCATCCAACTCTTGATTTTTAGCTCAGGTCCTGATCTCACAAACCAGGAGACTGAGCCCTGTGTCTAGCTCTGCACTGACAGCGAGGAGTCTGGTTGGGATATTCTCTCTCTCTCTCTCTGTCTCTGTCTCTGTCTCTCTCTGTCTCTGCTTCTCCCCCACTCATGCTCACTTGCTCGCTCTCAAAATAAATAAACTTAAAAAAAACTTTGGCTCCTTAGTTTATTCCTAAGTATTTTATTCTTTTGCTACTATTATGAATGGGATTGTTTTTCTAATTTCCTTCCCAGATAGTTCATTTTTAGCATATAAAAACATGACTGAATGGGGGAGGGGGGAGTAAAGGCTTTTTAAAATTTATTTTAATTTAATTTTTTAAAGTTTTTGTTTTAATTTTAGATAACCTACAGTGTCATATTAGTTTCAGATGTACAATATAGTGATTCAGTAATTCCATATAACACGTGGTGCTCATCACAAGTGCACTCCTTCATCCCCATCACCTATTTCACCCATCCCCCTACCTCTACTTTGGTACCATCAGTTGTCTATAGTTAAGAGTCTGTTTCTTGGTTTGCCTCTCTTTTTTCCCTTTGCTTATTTGTTTCTTAAATTCTGTGTGAGCAAAATTATATGGTATTTATGTTTCTCTAACTGACTTATTCTGCTTAGCATAATATTTTCTAGCTCCATCCATGTCATTGCAAATGGCAAGATTTCATTCACACACACACACACACACACACACACACACACACCACAGCTTCTTTAGCCATTCATCAGTCAATAGACACTTGGGCTGTTTCCATAATTTGGCTATTGTTGCTAATGCTGCAGTGAACATAAGAGTATGTATATCCCTTTGATTTTGTATTTTTGTATTGGGGGGTGGTAAATACCTAGTAGTGCAATTGCTAGATCATACCATGGTTCTATATTTAACTTTGTGAGGAAACTCCATCCATAGTGTTCTCCATAGTGGCTGCAAAAGTTTCTATTCCTATCATTTAGTGCACAAGTGTTCCTTTTTCTCATTCTCCCCAACACCTGATGGTTTTTTCTGTTGTTGATTTTAACCATTCTAACAGGTGTGAAGTGATATCTTCATGTAATTTTAACCATTCTAACAGGTGTGAAGTGATAACTTCATGTAATTTTGATTTATATTTCCCTGATGGTGAGTGATGATGAGCATCTTTTCATGTGATGGTTGGCCACCTGGATATCGTCTTTGGAGAAATGTCTATTCATTTCTTCCCAATTTTTAATTTGATCAGTTTTTGAGTGTTGAGTTTTATAAGTTCTCGATATATTTTAGATACAAACCCTTTATCACATAATGTCATTTGCAGATATCTTCACCCATTTTGTTGGTTGCCTTTCAGTTTTGTTGATTGTTTTCTTCATTGTGCACAAGTTTTTTTATTTTGATGTAGTTGCATCAATGTATTTTTGCTTTTGTTTCCCTTGCCTCTGAGGACCTATCTAGAAAAAAGTTATTACTGCTGATGTCAGAGAAATTACTGCCTGAGCTCTCTTCAAGGCCTTTTTGATTTTCAGGTCTCATATTTAGGTCTTTAATCCATTTTGAATTTATTTTGTGTGTGGTGTAAGGAAGTGGTCTACTTTCATTGTTTTGCACGTTGCTATCCAGTTTTCCTAACACCAGCAACACCAATTGTTGAAGAGACCATCTGTTTCCCATTGAATATTCTTTCCTTCTTTGTCAAAGATTAATGACCATATAATAATGGGTTCATCTCTGGGCTTTCTATTCTGTTCCATTCATCTGTGTGTCTATTTTTGTGCTAATACCATACTGTTTTGATCACTACAGCTTTGTGATACAACTTAAAGTCTGCAATTGTGATTGCTTTTTGCTTTTCTTTTCTTTAAGATTACTTTGGATATTCAGAATCTTGTGGTTCCATACCAATCATACAATTGCTCTAGCTCTGTGAAAAATGCTGTTGGTATTTTGATAGGGATTGCATTAAATGTGTAGTTTGCTCTGGGTAGTATAGACATTTTAACAGTATTCTTCCAACCCATGAGGATGGAATGTCTTTCCATTTCTTTGTGTTGTCTTCAATTTCTTTCATCGGTGTTTTATAGTTTTCATAGTTTTCAGAGTACAGATCTTTCGTCTCTTTGGTTAGGTTTATTCCTAGGTATCTTATGGTTTGGTGCAATTGTAAATGGATTGTTGTAAATGGATTCCTTCTCTTATTGATGTATAGAAATGTAACAGATTTCTGTACATGGGTTTTGTATCCTGTGACTTTACTGAATTCGTGTATCAATTCTAGCAGGTTTTTGGTGGATTCTTTCAAGGTACCTATATAGAGTATTATGCCATCTGCAAATAGTGAAAGTTTTACTTCTTGCTGATTTGGATGCCTTTTGCCTCTTTTTTTAATGTTTATTTTTGTGAGAGAGGGGGAGAGAGAATCCTAAGCAGACTGTGCTGTGTCAGTGCAGAGCCTGATACAGGGCTCCATCTCCTGGTTCATGAGATCATGTCCTGAGCTGAAATCAAGAGTCAGATGCTTAACCAAATGAGTCACCCAGGCACCCCAAGGATACCTTTTTGTTTTCTTTTTGTTGTCTGATTGCTGTGGCTAGGACTTCCATACTATATTGAATAAAAGTGGTGAGAGTGGACAACCCTATGTTATTCCTGACCTGAGGGGAAAAGCTCTGTTCTTCCCCACTCAAGATATTAGCTGTGGGTTTTTCACATATGGTATTTATTATATTGAGATATGTTCACTCTAAACCTATTGTTGAGGGCTTTTTAAATCATGAATGGATTTTTTACATTGTCAAATGTTTTTTTTCCTGCATCTATTGAAATGATCATATGGTTCTTATTCTTTTTTTTATTATTAATGTGTTATATCACATTGACTTGCAAATATTGAACCACCCTTGCAGCCCAGGAATAAATCCCACTTGATCTTGATGAATGATTTCTTTATTGGTAGATTTGTTTTGCTAGTATTTTGTTGAGAAATTTTGCATCTATGTCCATCAGAGATATTGGCCCGAAGCTATTCTTTTTGTGGTGTCTTTATCTGGCTTTGGTATGAGGGCAATAATGCTGGCCTCATAGAGTGAATTTGAAGGATTCATAGAATGAAGTTTTCCTTTTCTATTTTTTTGGAATAGTTTGAGAAGAATGGATATTCACTTTTCTTTAAATGTTTGGTAGAATTTGCCTATGAAGCCATCTGGTCCTAGACTTTTGTTTTTGGGAGTTTATGATTGCTGATTCAATTACTTTGCTGGTTGTCAGTCTGTTCAGGTTTTTTATTTCTGTTTCAGTTTTGGCAGGTTATATGTTTCTAGGAATTTATCTATTTCTTCCAGGTTGTCCAATTTGTTGGCATATAGTTTTTCATAAGTCTCATTATTTGTATCTGTGAAGTTGGTTGTTAATTCTCCTCTCTCATTTATGATTTTTATTTATTTGAGTCCTTTCTCTTTTTGATAAGTCTGGCTAGAGGTTTATCAATTTTTTCAAAGAACCAGTTCCTGGTTTCATTGTTGTATTGTTTCTATATAACTTATTTCTGCTGTAATCTTTATTATTTCCTTCCTTCTGCTGGTTTGGGGTTTTGTTAGTTTCTAGCTCCTTTAGGTTTAAGGTCAGATTGTTTGAGATTTTTCTTCTTAATGTAGGCCTGTATTGCTATAAACTTCCATCATAGGACCACTTCTGCATCATCCCAAAGGATTTGGACTGTTTTTTTTCATTTCCAATTGTTTTCATGTAATTTTTTATTTCTGCTTCTATTTCCTGGTCGACACATTCATTGTTTACTAGCAAGTTGTTTAACCTCTGTGTATCTATGTTCTTTTCAGATTTTTTTCTTGTGGCTGATTTCTAGTTTTATAACCCGATAGGTGCATGGTATAACGTCAATCTTTTTTTTTTTTTTGTTAAGGCCTGTTTTGTGACAGAATATGTGATCTATTCTGGAGAATGTTCCATGTACACTTGAAAAGAATGTGTATTCTGCTCTTTTAGGATGGAATGTTCAGAAAAATCTGTTAATACATCCATCTGGTCTAGTGTGTCATTCAAAGCCATTGTTTCCTAGTTGATTTTTCTGTTTAGACGATCTTTCCATTGATGTACATGGGGTGTTAAATTCCCCTACTATTATATTATTATTGATTAGTTTCTTTATGTTTATGATTAACTGTTTTAGGTGCTTGGGTGCTTTCATGTTGGGTGCATAAATTATTATAGTTGTTGTATCTTCTTGCTGGATTGTTCCCTTTATTATTATATAGTGTCCTTCTTTGTTTCTTGTTACAGTCTTTGTTTTAAAGCGTAGTTTGTCCAATATAAGCATTGGGACTCCAGCTTTATTTTGACCTCCATTAGCATGTTAGATGCTTCTCCATCCTCTCTAACTTTCAATTTCCAGGTATCTTTAGGTATAAGATGAGTCTCTTGCAGGCAGCATAAAGATGGGTCTTTTTAAAAACTCCATTCTGCTACTGTCTTTTGCAGCATTTAGTTCATTTACATTCAAAATAATTATTGATAGGTATTGTACTTATTGCTGTTTTTAAAAATTTGTTTTCTGTTTTTTTTTTTTTTTTTTTTGTCTTTGTTCTCTTGCCTTTGCTTTGTGTTGAGTATTTATAGTGTTTTGTTTGGATTTATTTCTCTTTATTTTTTGTGTGGCTACCATAGGTTTTGGGTTTGTGTTTACCATGAAGTTCGTAAATAACAGTTTGTATTTATTGGTCCTTTAGGTTCAGACACATTTCAATAACCACAACAAAAACAAAAAAAAAAGAACAGAAAAATAAAAAATTTACTTTTCCTTACCCCTTTTTTACTTTCTTCTCCAAAGTTGATGTATTTGTGTTCATATTTTACATCTTTTTGTTCATAGTTTTCTTATGTCTAATTATGGCTATTTCTTTTCTACTTTAAAGAAGTCCCTTTAACATTTCTTGTAAGGCTGGGTTAGTGGTGATAAAGTCCTTTATCTTTTGTTTGTCTGGGAAACTATCTCTCTTTCAAATATGAATGAAACCTTGGTAGAGTATTCTTGGTTGCAGGTTTTTCCCTTTCAGCACTTTGACTATATTATGCAACTTGCTTCTTGCTGGCCAAGTTTCTGCTGAAAAATAAGCTGATAGCCTTATAGGTTTTCCCTGGTAGGTCACTTTCTTCCTTGTTGCTTTAAAGAGTCTTTAACCTTTTGATGTTATAATTATTCTGTGCCTGCTTGGGGTCATCTTGTCTTGAACTCTGCTTCTTGGATTTGGGATATCTATTTCCTTCCTTAGGTTAGAGAAGTTTTCAGTTACTATTTCTTCAAATAAGTTTTCTACACATTTCTCTCTTCTTCTTCTGGGACCCCCAGCAGTGCTGGACTTGATGTTTTCTAAGAGATCTCTTAATTTATCTTCATTAAAAAAATTATTTTCTCTTTTTGCTGTTCAGCTTGTGTGTTTTCCAATATCTTGTCTTCCAGATCACTGAGTACTCCTGCCTCTGCTAATCTACTGTTGTTTCCCTTTAGTGTGTTTTTTATTTTCAGTTATTGTATTCTTCAACCCTGGTTCTTTTTAATATTTTCTCTTTATTGAAAGCCTCAGAGTTCATACGTCTTTTCTCTCAAGTCTAGTGAGTATCTTTATGATCATTATTTTAAATTCTTTATCAGGTATATTGCTTATCTGTTAGTTCTTTTGAGGTTTTGTCTTGTTTCTTTTGGAGTATATTCCTCTGTCTCCCTATTTTGCTTAACTTTCTGTGTTTATTTCTATAGATTAGGTGGAACCTATGGCTTGTTTTCTGTGCCTCAGCACCACAGGGCAGCTGCCATGGGCTTGTGGACTTATGGACCCTGGGCTCACTGAGGCTGCAAGCGTTCTGTGAGCCAGACCCTGCTCAGGTCTGAGCTTTTAAGGGGGAGAGGGGAGAGTGTTCCCACTGCTGCTTGGCCCTTTTAAACCCCGGTTTTTCTATATCCCAGAGTGAGGGGTTGGTGTGGACTTGCATACCCTAGGCTTGCTGAGGTCATGAGCTTACTGAGACAACCAGACAACATGCCCATTATGGTGTGTAGACCCTGTTCTGGTCTGGACTTTTATGGTGGGGGGGGGGGCGGGGGGGAACATAAACTGTGTCATTCTCTAGTTCCTCTGACCTGGAGACATTCGTGCAGCTCCTCTGCCACTTGGCACAGCTCTAGTGTTGTTTCCTTTATGTACTAGTTACTCCTTTAAGCTATGGCTTTCTTTCTGTGCCTAAGGACAGAGGGATCTGTTCCTAGTCCCTCAGTACTATCACTCACCACTGCCATTCACAGTGGTGGGGGTTCCCTTTGTTACTGTGTCTCTGTCTCTCTTGCCATTCTCTTGCTGTTCTATCTTTGGTTGTTCAGAAGCTGTTCAGTCAGAGTTCAGTTATTCAGGAGGAATTGTTCTATTAGGTATAATTTGGTGTGTTCCATGGAGGAGATGAGTTCAGAGTCTTCCTACATTGCTCTTGAACAGGAACTCCCAAAACACAAGTGATTTTTGTATGTTGACTTGGTATCCTACAACTTTACTGAATTCACTTATTAGCTTCATTAGTTATAATAGTTTTTTAATGGATTCTTGTGATTTTCTGTATATAAAATGTCATCTGCAAACAGATCATTTTACTTCCTTTCCAATTTGCATTATGTCTTTTTCTTGTCTAATTGTTCTAGCTATCACTTCTAGTACTGTGTTAAGCAGAAGTGGTAAGAGTGAGCATCCTTGCCTTATTCCTGATTTTAGAGGAAAAACTTTCAATTTTTCATCAGTATGTTATCTACATGCTTTTAATATATAGCTTTAATTTTGTTGGGATATCTTCCTTCTATTCCCAGTTTGTTGAGAATTGTAATCATGAATTGATGATGAATCTGAGCAAATGTGTTTTCTGCATCTATTGAGGCAATTGTAATTTTTATCTTTTATTCTTAGGATGTAATATATAACATTAGTTTTTGTATATGGAATCATCCTAGCATCCCAAGGATAAATCTCACTTGGTCATAGTGTATAATCCTTCCAATGTGCTATTGAATTCAGTTTACTACTATTTTGTTGAGGATTTTTGTGTTTATGTTCATCAGAGATATTGGCCTGTAGTTTGCTTTGTCTAGCTTTGGAATCAAAGTAATACTTGTCTCATAAAATGAATTTGGAAGGATTCCCTCCTTACCAGCTTTTGGGAAGAGTTTGAGAAGGATTAACCTTAATTCTTCTTTTAGATGTTTGGTAGAATTTACCAGTGAAGCCATCTAGTCCTGGGCTCTTCTTTGTTGGGAAGTTTTTGATTACAGATCCAATCTCCATAGTAGTTATGAGTCTGTTTAAGCTTTATATTTCCTCATGACTTAGTTTTGTAGGTCCTATGTTTCTAGGAATTTATCCGTTTCTTCTAGGTTATCAATTTGTTGGTGGAAGTTGTTCATAGTAGTCAATCATTCTTTTTATTCCTATGTCCTCAGTTGTGATATCTTTTCATTCTAGTTTTACTTGCATTTGTTCTCTTCTTTCTTAGTTTAGCTAAGGATTTGTCAATTTTGTTTGTTTTTTCCAAAAAAAAAACCTCTTAGTTTGTCAATTTTTTTCTATTTTTAGAATATTCTATTTTGTTTTTTGTGCTCCTTGTAATTTCCTTCCTTCTCTTACCTTTTGGCTTGTTTTGTTTTTTTTCTAGCTCCTTGAGGTATAAAGTTGGGTTGTTTGAAATCTTCCTTCTTTTTTAATATGTGCACTTATTGCTGTGAATTTCCCTTTTACTATAAGTTTTGATATGTTGTAGTTTTGTTTTAATTTGTCTCAATATATTTTCTAGTTTTCTTTTTAGGTTCCCCTTTGACCTAACGATTGTTCAGGAGTGTGCTATTTAATTTACACTTCATTGTGAAGTTTCCAGTTTTCCTTCTATTATTTTTTAGTTTCCTTCTGTTGTGATAGGAAAAGATATTTAGTATAATTTCAATCTTTTAAATTGAGACTTGTGACTTGATGTGATCAATTTAGTCCCATTTCATCATCTCCCATAGGAAAAACAGGCAGAAAGATTAAGCAACTTGCATAGGACCACACAATTAGCAGCCATATAATTACCAGAAACTGACACCTAACTTGGTGCTCTTTCCTCTGTCCACATTGGCTTTGTTTTCTAATTTTAATCCTGTTGATTCAGACTGACTGTATCATAGAAACCTTTATTTTCTAAAGTAGATTTTATCCTACAGATTTACAGAGGCAAGCAGGCAACTCCATTAAAAATCAAACTATAATACATTGTAACTAAGGAGTTCTCATCCAATGGAAATCTTGGTGGGCGGCAGAGACTGATTTTATTGGGCTGTTTATTAGATTTTATAGCATAGGTTGCAGCATTTTCAATGAGTTTTTACTTTTGCTCTATACAAGAAACTAACAGGATAATCAGTCAAGAATCCTGATGCTTTCCACCAGCAAAAAGGGGTAATAATCCAGTGATAACCCAGCTTCGTATCCAAGTGGATTAGTGAATTAACCTTTTTTTTTTTTTTTTTTTTTTTTTTTTTTTTTTTTTTAGAGAGAGAAAGAGACCGACTGAGACCCCGTATGAGCAGGAGAGGGGCAGAGTGAGAGGGGGCAGGAAGAGAGAATCCCAAGCAGACTCCACACTGGCAGCTCAGAGCCAGACATGGGGATCAAACTCATGAAACTGAAAGATCATGCCTGAGCTGAAATCAAGAGTCAGATACTTGACTGACTGAGCCACCCAGGAGCCCTGTGAATTAACTAATTCTAAGGAACAGAATAGGACTTTGAAATTGTGAAAAATAAAATACTTAAAAAAAAATTTTTTTTTTAATGTTTATTTTTGAGACAGAGAGAGACACAGCATGAGCAGGGAAGGGGCAGAGAGAGAGGGAGACACAGAATGTGAAGTAGGCTCCAGGCTCTGAGCTGTCAGCACAGAGCCCGATGCGGGGCTCAAACTCACGAACTGTGAGATCATGACCTGAGCTGAAGTCGGACGCTTAACCGACTGAGCCACCCAGGTGCCCAAAAAATAAAATACTTTTAAAATTGAGAAACATCTACCAACTGAAAAGGCGGTATATACTTGTCAGCCTTATTCTCATATATATAGTCACAAATATAACTTTATTTTATGAAAATATATAGCAAATACTACATGGTCATTTAAATGCTTTAAGTCATAGAGGCTGTGATACAGAGCTGTACACAGCAACAAATAGTATATATAAATAGTAGAGTTTAGAACTCCATGAATATCAGTGGTCAACATTGGGCTCATGCTCCTTTGTGTCTTTAAAATAATTTTGAGGATGTATGGCAATAAGTCCATAACTGCTACAGCCTACTAATTATAGCACTCCCCAAGAAAGTAAAACACATTAGATGGGAGAAGAGCAGGTCTGTGGTCAAATAAATTTGGGATGTACTAGATTTATTTACCAAGGTTAAAAATGACCTCCCCCCACCCACCCCTGGATCTCAGCCAAACTTGGTTTTATTTATTTCAACTTGAATTTCAAATTGTAGTTAACATATAGTGTCATTTTACTTTCAGGTATACAATATAGTGATTTAATAATTTCATATAGTACTGAGTGCTCATTAAGATCAGTGTATTCTTTTTTATTTCAAGTTTTTATTTAAATTCTAGTTAGTTAATGTATATGGTAAAATTGGTTTTAGGTATAGAATTTAGTGATGCATCATTTGCATATAACAACCAGTGCTCATCACAAGTGGACTCCTTTTTATCCATCACCTATTTAGCCCATCCTCCCACCTCCCTCCATCAACCCTCAGTCTGTTCTCTATAGTTGAGAGTCTCTTTATGGTTTGCTTCCCTTTTTCCCCCCTTTCCCTATGTTCTACTGTTGTGTTTCTTGAATTCCACATATGAGTGAAATCATATGGTATTTGCCTTTCTCTGACTTATTTTGCTTAGCATAATACACTCTAGCTCCATTCATGTCATTGCAAATGGCAAGATTTCATTCTTTTTGATGGTGGAGCAATATTCCATTGTGTATATATACACACCTCATCTCACACCTGTCAGAATGGTTACAATTAACAACACCGGAAGCAACAGATGTTGGTGAGGAGGTAGAGAAAGAGGAACGCTCCTATACTGTTGGTGGGAATGTAAACTGGTGCAGCCACTCTGGAAAACAGTATGGAGGTTCCTCAAAAAGTTCAAAATAGAACTACCCTATGACCCATCAATTGCACTACTAGGTATTTACCCAAAGGATACAAAACTACTGATTCAAAGGGGGCATATGCACCCTGATATGTATAGCAGCATTATCAATAATAGCCAAACTGTGGAAAGAGGCCAGATGTCCATTGACTGATGAATGGTTAAAGATAAGCATACTCTTCATGTATTTCACCTGTCTCCACAACCACCTCCCCTCTGGTAACCATAGTAAGAGTTTTTTTGTTTGTTTTTGTCTTAAATGTTTTATTTGAGAAAGAATGTGAACTGGGGAGGGGCAGAGAGAGGGGGAGATCAAGAATTCCAAGCAGTCTCTGCTGAGTCAGCACAGTGGAGTGCTGTGCGTCACAGCATGAACTGTGAAATCATGACCTGAGCCAAACTCAAGAGTCAGTGGCTCAGCTGAGTGAGCCACCCGGGTGCCCCAAGAGTCTATTTTTTCGTTTGTTACTTTTTCTTTCCTTTTCTCATTTGTTTTGTTTCTTAAATTCCACATGTGAGTGAATCATATGGTGTTTGTCTTTCTCTGACTTATTTCACTTATTATGCTCTATAGGTCCATTCATGTTGTTGCAAATAGCAAGATTTCATTTTTTATCGCTGAGTAATATTCCATGTGATATGTATATATTATATATTATCTGTGTGTGTGTATATATATACTATATATATACATATACATACACATATCACTATCTCTATCCATTCATCCATCGATGGATACTTGAGCTGCTTTCATACCTTGGCTATAGTAACTAATACTGTAATGAACATAGGGGTACATACATCCTTTCAAATTGGTATTTTAATTTTGGGGGATAAATTTCTTTAGATAATCCAGTGATATTATTGGGTCATATGGTAGTTCTATTTTTAATTTTTTGAGGAACTTATGTACTGTCTTTCACAGTGGCTGCATCAGTTTATATTCCCACCAATAATGCACGAGGTTCCTTTTTTTCCACATCCTTATCAACACTTGTTATTTCTTGTGTTTTTGATAGTAGTCATTCTGACAGGTGTGAAGTGACCTCTCGTAGTTTTGATTTGTATTTCCCTAATGATGAGTGATGTTGAGCATCTTTTCGTGTGTCTGTTGCCCATCTGTATGTCTGCTTTGGAGAAATGTCTAAGTCTTCTCCCAATTTTTAAATTGGATTTTTTTTTTGGGTGTTGAGTAGTATAATAGTATATTCTTCATATAATTTGGATACTAACCCCTTACTGGATGCGACATTTGTAAATATATTTTCCTATTCAGTAGGTTGTATTTTAGTTTTGTTGGTTGTTTCCTTTGCTATGCAGAAGATTTTTATTTTGATGTAGTTGCAACAGTTTATTTTTGCTTGTGTTGCCCTTGCCTCAGGAGCCATATCTAGAAAAGTGTTGTTGTTGCTAATGTCAGAGAAATTATTGCCTGTGCTCTCTTCTAGGATTTTTATGGTTTCATGTCTCATATGCAGATCCTTAATCCATTTCAAGTTTATGTGTGGTGTAAGAAAGTGGTCTGGTTTCATTCTTTTGGATGCAGCTGTTCAATTTTCCAGCACCATTTGTTGAAGAGGCTTTTTCCCATTGTATATATTTTCCTTTGTTGTATATTAATTGACCATCTAATCATGGATTTATTTCTGGGCATGCTGTTCTCCATTGATCTATGTATCTATTTTTGTGTCAGTACCATATAGTTTTGATTACGACAGCTTTGTAATGTATCTTCAAATCTTGGATTATGATACTTCCAATTTTGTTCTTTTTCAAGATTGTTTTGCTGTTCAGAGTCTTTGTGGTTCCATTCAAATTTTAGGATGATTTGTTCTAGTTTTGTGGAAAATACTATTGGTATTTTGATAGGGATTGCATTAAATGTATAGATTGCTTTGGGTAGTATGGACAGTTTAATGATATTTGTTCTTTTAACCCATTAGCATGAAATTCTTTCCATTTGTGTCATCTTCAATTTCTTTCATCATGGTTTTGAAAACTTTCAGATAATAAGTCTTTCACGTCTTTGGTTAAGTTTATTCCTAGGTATTTTATTCTCTTTTGTGCTATTGTAAGTGGGATTGTTTCCTTTCCTTTTTCTTTTAAAGGCTTATTTATTATTTTTGAGAGAGAGATAGAGCATGAGCAGGGGAGGGGCAGAGAGAGAGAGAGACAGATAGACAGACACACAATCAGAATCTGAAGCAGGCTCCAGGCTCTGAGCTATCAGCACAGAGCCCAATGCAGGCCTCGAACTCACAAACAGTGAGATCATGACCTGAGCTGAAGTCAGACGCTTAACCCACTGAGCCACTCAAGTGCTCCAGTGGGATTGTTTTCTTAATTTCTTCCTGCTACCTCATATTAGTGTATAGAAATGCAACAGATTGGTGTATATTTGTATCCTGCAACTTTACTGAATTCATTTATTAATTCTAGTAGGTTTTTTGGTAGAGTCACTAGGGTTTTCTATATATAGTATCATGGGTTACATGATCTTCTTTAAAAGAAAAATTTCTGGGACTTAATTTATATACAAAGATTACATGTTGGGAAATATTTCTGTAAGCAAAAAGTAAAAACCATTATTTACCAAGCCTCTATTATGTACTATAGTACATGTATTATGTTACCTTCGTATCTCTAAGGAGTAGAAGCACTGTTATTTCTATTCTATAGATGAGGATATGCTTGTGCATCCCTTTAACCCAATGAATGTATTTAACATAACATTTCCAGAATACATGCAGAAATCAAACTGTAACTAAAAAAGGTTCCCTTTTAGTCTTATTAAAAGTATATTACTAGATGTAGAAACCCAAAGCCTGTGAAAGGTGCTGTGATGACCCCTACTTTGTTGATACACAGCACGTTTCCATCATAATTGATAACACTTTTGAGAGCTTAGCAAGCTCTCAGAATTCTGTACAAATCTCATCTTTAACTCTGAATTCTCTCAAATAATTTGAGAATTTCTAGAGATTTTCCCTGTAAGGTCGAAATGGTTACAGGCATGAACTAAAGCAATCGATGCTAAAGAATAGGGCACAGAAGTTAAGAAAAAAGGAAATGGAGTTGAGTCTGTTCTATTTGACAGAAGATGGAAGGTAGAATCGCAGGGTAGGAAGAACACTTGACTGGGTGGGCCATCCAGTCCCATCTCTATTTGTACTTGTATACTTCAAGTATCCAGGAAACCGCATTGGGTCAGCCAAAACTAATAAAGACAGTGGGGATTCAGTACCTTGTACTACAGAGGTGTACAACTCATAGAATCACTTTAAGAAATTTTTCTTCAACTAAGCATGGAACATGCATTACCTGCAGAATCATCTAGGTTGTCTGTCCAAAGTGTAAATTACTGGAGAGATCTAGAAAAGTAGAAGATCATCAGCCTCTGTAGATGCCACTAAAGAAACTGCATTTGAAGCAAACACCCCATCGCACTCTGGTGTAACCTCAAATTTGAGCCTGGAATTAGGCAAGAATGAATCCATTTTTTCCCCCTTTAACTAATAAGAATAACTTTACTCTTAATCTAGCACCTATTTAGAAGATAAAAGAAGGAGGTAATGCTTAAGAATAGACCATTTGGGCATTCCAAAGCATGTCCCATAGTTGGCCACGGGTATTTAGGGATACCCAATGGCTTGAAAACAGTTTTATTAGGCTTACAGTTTCGGCAGCCCTAACCACCATGGTCTCATTTTGCCAACATTGGACACATTTTGTGCTTTAGGAGAGCAAACTTCTTTTGTAGCTATTCACTGAGAAACCCACTACAGACCTACAGATCATTTCCCCCTGTTCCCCAAACCACATCTCAAAATGTACATCAGTGTTGGTAAGTAAATAAGTAAACACCAGATGAAATTAGTCACAAGTAAAAATTCATTTAAGTATAGAAAGCTGGAACTCCAAATGTTGACAGTTTATCTTTGGGTGGTGGAGGAATAAGTTTTATTCTTCATGCTTCCCAGATTTAAATGTTTTCATAGTGGTCCTCCAATGGCTTTTATTTAGATTGCAAGAGTTATCACTTAAATACTTCTTTTTATTTTCTTTTTTTTAATAATTTATTTAAAATAATTTATTTTTAAATTTACATCTGAGTTAGTTAGCATATAGTACAACAATGATTTCAGGAGTAGATTTCTTAATGCTCCTTACCCATTTAGCCCATACCCCCATCCCACAACCCCTCCAGTAACCCTCTGTTTGTTCTTCATATTTAAGAGTCTTTTATGTTTTGTCTCCTTCCCTGTTTTTATATTATTTTTGCTTCTCTTCCCTTATGTTCATTTTTTTTTGTATCTTGAAGTCCTTATGAGTGAAGTTATATATTTATCTTTCTCTAATTTCACTTAGCATAATACCCTCTAGTTCCATCTATATAGTTGCAAATGGCAAGATTTCACCTTTTTGATTGCCAAGTAATACTCCACTGTGTATGTGTATGTGTGTATGTGTGTATACATACATATATACACATATTTATGTGTGTATACATAATACATATACATACACACACACACACACACACACACACCACATCTTCTTTATCCATTCATTTGTTGGTGGACATTTGGGCTCTTTCCATACTTGGATTATTATCTATAGCATTGCCATAAACATTGGGGTGCATGTGCCCCTTCCAAACAGCATACCTGTATCCCTTGGATAAATACCTAGTAGTATGATTGCTGGGTCGTAGGGTAGTTCTATTTTTAATTTTTTGAGGAACCTCCATACTGTTTTCCAGAGTGGCTGCACCAGCTTGCATTCCCACCAGCAGTGCAAAAGTGTTGCCCTTTCTCCACATCCTTGCCAGCATCTGTTGCTTCCTGAGTTGTTAATTTTAGCCATTCTGACAGGTGTGAGTTGGTATCTCATTGTGGTTTTGATTTGTGTTTCCCTGATGATGAGTGATGTGGAGCATTTTTTCATGTGTCGGTTGGCCATCTGGATGTCTTCTTTGGAGAAGTGTCTCTTCATGTCTTTTGCCCATTTCTTCATTGGATTGTTTGTTTTTTGGGTGTTGAGTTTGCTCAGTTCTTCATAGATTTTGGATACTAACCCTTTATTTGATATGTTGTTTGCAAATATCTTCTCCCATTCTGTCGGTTGCCTTTTAGTTTTGCTGATTGTTTCCTTCGCTGTGCAGAAGCTTTTTATTTTGATGGTCCCAATAGTTTTTTGGTCCCATTTTTGCTTTCGTTTCCCTTGCCTCCGAAGATGTGTTGAGTAAGAAGTTGCTGTGGCCAAGATCAAAGAGGTTTTTGCCTGCTTTCTCCTCGAGGATTTTGATGGCTTCCTGTCTTACATTTAGGTCTTTCATCCATTTTGAATTTATTTTTGTGTATGGTATAAAAAAGTGGTCCAGGTTCATTCTTCTGCATGTTGCCGTCCAGTTTTCCCAGCACCATTTGCTAAAGAGACTGTCTTTATTCCATTGGATATTCTTTCCTGCTGTGTCAAAGATTAGTTGGCCATATGTTTGTCGGTCCATTTCTGGGTTCTCTATTCTGTTCCATTGATCTGGTGTCCATTTTTGTGCCAATACCATGCTGTCTTGATGATTATAGCTTTGTAGTATAGCTTGAAGTCTGGGATTGTGATGCCTCTTGCTTTGGTTTTCTTTTTCAAGATTGCTTTGGCTATTTGGGGTCTTTTTTTGGTTCCATACAAATTTTAGGATTGTTTATTTTACCTCTGTGAAGAATGCTGGTGTTACTTTGATAGGTATTGCATTGAATATGTAGATTGCTTTGGATAGTATTAACATTTTAATGTTATTTGTTCTTCCTATCCAGGAACACAGAGCATTTTTTCCTTTTTTTGTGTGTCATCTTCAATTTCTTTCATAAGCTTTCTAAAGTTTTCAGTGTATAGATTTTTCACCTCTTTGGTTAGATTTATTACTAGGTACTTTATGGGTTTTGGTGCATTTGTAAATGGGATTGATTCCTTGATTTCTCTTTGTGTTGTTTCATTCTTGGTGTATAGGAATGCAACCAATTGTCATGAATTGATTTTATATCCTGCGACTTTGCTGAATTCATGGATCAGTTCTAGCAGTTTTTTGGTGGAATCTTTTGGGTTTTCCATATGGAGTATCATGTCATTTGCGAAGAGTGAAAATTTGACCTCCTCCTGGCCAATTTGGATGCCTTTTATTTCTTTGTGTTGTCTGACTGCTGAGGCTAAGACTTCCAATACTATGTTGAATAACAGTGGTGGGAGTGGACATCCCTGTCTTGTTCCTGACCTTAGGGGAAAGCTCTCAGTTTTCCCCATTGAGGATGATATTAGTGGTAGGTCTTTAATAGATGGCTTTTATGATCTTGAGGTTTGATCCTTCTATCCCTACTTTCTTGAGGGTTTTTTTTTTTTTGGATTTTCTGACTTTTTATACTTCTATTAGCTTATACATAAAATGTTTTATGAACATTAGAATACAAATTCAACCCAAGCCATGGAACGTAACTCACCATGTCTACAATCTCATACTATATATCGAAACTGAGGTTAGGTCTATCTATAAAAAAAGCACATGAGGATATTATAAAGTCATCCAAGAAATGCTTTCAAAATCTTATTTTAAAAACTGTTTGCAAAAAAACACAGTACCCTGCATCCAGCTTCCCCTAATGTTGATAACTTAAGTAGTACAGTGATCAACATAGGAAATGAACACCGACACAATACTATTAACTGACTTCATTTAAGTATGATTGGTTTTTCCACAGATACCCTGCTTCTTTTTCAGGATCCACTCCAGGATCCCATTTCACATTTAGTTATCATGGGCCCTTGGTCTTCAGCAATCTGTGACAGCTGGATCCTGAAGCTTCCTTGTTTTTCATAATCTTGACATGGTTGCTGGGTACCAACCAGTTATTTTGTAACATGTTCTCAGTTTGGGGGTGCCTGATACTTCTTTTTTTAATGTTTAGTTGAAGTTATACACTTTCAGCAAAACTACCACAGAAAGGGCATTGTGCCTTTCTCTGTGTATCACAAGGATACATGAAGTCAATGCCACATTACTGGGTTTCCTTGGTTAAGATGGTGCCTGCCATTTTTCTCCACAAAGAGTTACCACCTTTCTCTTTGTTGTAAAAAAAACTTGGGAGAGAGACCTTGAGACTATACATATATCTTGCTTTTCTTCAAACTTTCACCTGGTGATCTTAGCTTCCATCATTATTATGTACTTATACAAATATTTTATAATATAATGACTTTCTATTTTCCTCATTGCTGAAGGTTTTTATGTGAGTCAGTGTTGAATTTTATCAAATGTTTTCTGAGTCTATTCCTATGTTTATATATTTTTTCTTTACATTTTTTGGTATATTTTAAAAAATTTTTTAAATTTTTTAATTTTTTAAAATTTATATCCAAATTAGTTAGCATATAGTCAAACAATGATTTCAGGAGTAGATTCCTTAGTGCCCCTTATCCATTTAGCCCATCCCCTTCCAGCAACCCTCAGTTTGTTCTCCATATTTAGGAGTCTCTTCTGTTTTGTCCCCCTCCCTGTTTTTATATTATTTTTGTTTCCCTTCACTTATGTCCATCTGTTTTGTCTCTGAAAGTCCTCATATGAGTGAAGTCATATGATATTTGTCTTTCTCAAATTTCACTTAACATAATACCCTCTAGTTCTATCCACGTAGTTGCAAATGGCAAGATTTTATTCTTTTTGATTGCCGACTAGTACTCCATTGTATATATATACCACATCTTCTTTATCCATTCATCCATTGATGGACATTTGGGCTCTTTCCATACTTTGCCTATTGTTGATAGTGCTGCTATAAACATGGGAGTGCATGTGTCCCTTCGAAACAGCACACCTGTATCCCTTGGATAAATGCCTAGTAGTGCAATTGCTGAGTCATAGGGTAGTTCTATTTTTAGTTTTTTGAGGAAGCTCCATACTGTTTTCCAGAGTGGCTGCACCAGCTTGCATTCCCAACTTTCTTGAGGGTTTTTATCAAGAAAGGATACTGTATTTTGTCAAATGATTTGTCTGCATCTATTGAGAGGATTATGTGGTTCTTGTCCTTTCTTTTATTGATGTGATGTATCACATTGTTTGTGGATATCGAACAAGCCCTGCATCCCAGGTATAAATCCCACTTGGTCATGGTGAATAATTTTTTTAATGTATTGTTGGATCCAGTTGGCTAGTATCTTGTTGAGGATTTTTGCATCCATGTTCATCAGGGAAATTGGTCTAGATTTTGGATTTTTGCATCCATGGTCATCAGGGAAATTGGTCTATATTTAGTGGGGTCTTTGGTTTCAAATCAAGGTAATCCTGGCTTCATGGAAAGGGTTTGGAAGTTTTACTTCAACTTCTATTTTTTTGGAACAGCTTCAAGAGAATAGGTGTTAACTATTCTTTAAATGTTTGGTAGAATTCCCCTGGAAAGCCATCTGGCCCTGGACTCTTGTTTTTTGGGAGTTTTTTTTTATTACTGATTTTATTTCTTTACTGAATATTGGTCTGTCCAAATTTTCTACTTCTTCCTGTTTCAGTTTTGGTAGTTTATATGTTTCTAGGAATTTGTCCATTTCTTCCAGATTGCCTGTTTTATTGACATATAATTGCTTGTAATATTCTCTTATTATTGTTTTTATTTCTGCTGTGTTGGTTGTGATCTCTCCTCCTTCATTCTTGATTTTATTTATTTGGGTTCTTTTTCTTTTTGATCAAACTGGCCAGGGGCTTATCAATTTTGTTAATTATTTCAAAGAGCCAGCTTCTGGTTTCATTGATCTGTTCTACTGTTTTTTTGCTTTTTGGTTTTGATAGCATTGATTTCTGCTCCAATCTTATTATTTCCTGTCCTCTGCTGGTTTTGGGTTTAATTTGCTGTACTTTTTCCAGCTCTTTAAGGTGTAAGGGTAGGTTGTGTATCTGAGACCTTTCTTCCTTCTTTAGGAAGGCCTGGGTGCTGTATACTTCCCTCTTATGACCTCCATTGCTTTGTCCCAGAAGTTTTGGGTTTTGGTATAATCATTTTCATTGGCTTCCGTGTACTTTTTAATTTCCTCTTTAACTTCTTGGTTAGCTTATTGAATCTTCAGTAGGATGTTCTTTAGTCTCCAAGTATTTGTTATCTTTCCACATTTTTTCTTGTGGTTGATTTCGAGTTTCATAGCGTTGTGGTCTGAAAATATGCATGGTATTATCTTGATCTTTTTGTACTTGTTGAGGGCTGATTTGTGTGCCAGTATGTGGTCTATTTTGGAGAACGTTCCATGCGCACTGGAGAAGAATGTGTATTCCACTGCTTTAGGATGAAATGCTCTGAATAAATCTGTTAAGTCCATCTGGTCCAGTGTGTCATTCAAAGCCATGGTTTCTTGTTGATTTTCTGTTTAGATGATCATTCTGTTGTTGTAAGTGAGGTGTTGAAGTCCCCTACTATTATGGTATTACTATCAATGAGTCTCTTTATGTTTGTGATTGATTTATATATTTGGGTTCTCTCACATTTAGAGCATAAATGTTTATAATTGTTAGATCTTGGTGGATAGACCCCTTAATTATGATATAATGTGTTCTTCATCTTTTGTTATAGTCTTTATTTTAAAGTCTAGATTGTCTGATATAAGTATGGCTACTCTGGCTTTCTTTTGTTGACCATTAGCATGATAGATGGTTCTCCATCTGCTTATTTTCAATCAGAAGGTGTCTTTAGGTCTAAAATGGGTCTCTTGTAAACAGCATATAGATGGATCTTGTTTTCTTATCCATTCTGTTACCCTATGTCTTTTGATTGGAGCATTGAGTCCATTGACGTTTAGAGTGAGTACTGAAAGATATGAATTTATTGCCATTATGTTGCCTGTAGAATTAGAGTTTGTAGTGTTCTCTGGTCCTTTATATTCTTTGTTGCTTTTGCTCTTTTGGTCTTTTTATTTTTCCTCATCTTTTGTCTCCTCAAAGAGTCCCCCTTAAAATTTCTTGCAGGGCTGGTTTAGTGGTCACAAACTCCTTTAATTTTTGTTTTTCTGGGAAACTTTTTATTTCTCCTTCTATTTTGAATGACAGCCTTGCTGGATAAAGAATTCTTGGCTGCATATTTTTTCCAATTCAGCACCTTGAATATATCCTGCCGCTCCTTTCTGACCTGCCAAGTTTCTGTGGATAGGTCTGCTGCAAACCTGATCTGTCTTCCCTTGTAGGTTAAGGACTGTTTTTCCCTTGCTGCTTTTATGATTCTTTCCTTGTCTGAGTATTTTGTGAATTTGACTATGATATGCTTTATTGATGATTGGTTTTTGTTGAATCTAACGGGAGTCCTCTGTACTTCCTGGATTTTGATGTCTGTGTTTTTCCCCAATTTAGGAAAGTTTTCTGCTATGATTTGCTCACATAACCCTTCTACCCCTTTTTCTCTCTCTTCGTCTGGGACCCTTATGATTCTGATGTTATTCCTTTTTAATGAGTCACTAATTTCTCTAATTGTGCTCTTTTGCTTTAGTCTTCCTTTTTTTCTGTTCATTATTCTCCATAGGTTTGTCCTCTGTATCACTGATTTGCTGCTCTGCTTCATCCATCATTGCTGCCATGGCATCTATTCGAGATTGCAGCTCAGTTATAACTTTTTTTAATTTCATCCTGACTAGCTTTGACTTCTATCTCTGCAGAAAGGGATTCTAATCTATTTCAACCATAGCTGGTAGTACTATCGTGATTCTAAATGCTGGTTCAGACGTCTTGTTTGTATCTGTGTTGATTCATTTCTTCCTGTTCTTTCTAAAATTAAAGACAACACGTGCGCGCACACACACACACATACACGCAAATCAAATAAAGGCTGCTAGATCCTAAGTGTGTTTTGGTCGGGTTGTTGAAAAGAAATTGATAGATTAGAGAAAAAAGGGAAAGATAAGAAAAGAAAATTAAAAAAAAACATTTGAAAAGTTGGAAAGATGATACAATGAAATAAAATGAAATGATGGAAGTAGAATTTGAAAAAAATTACAAAAATTACAAAATATAGTGGAAAAAATATTTTTAATAAAAATGGAAAATTTTTCTTTTTGTATTCAAGAATACGAAAAAAAATTGAATAGATGGACCAGTGAACAGACTGACATATGATTGAAATTACATCAGGTTCCCCTAGAAGTCAAACTATGAAGCACTTTTTTAATCCATAAACTAAGCAGGCAGAGAGACTGCGGTGTTCCTGGAGAGTGAGGTTGGCCCAGTTGGGCGGGGCTTAGTGTAACGGCTCCATCCTCCGCTAGACGGCGCTGCTTAGCTTACTGGGGTGGATTGTTGTGGCACCTGTAGGTGTGTATGTGCATGCACAGGAGGTGTGAAAATGGCATCACCCAGCTACCCAGTCTCTAGTATCAGAACTCTGTGTTCTCTCTGACCAGCAATTGTGCACCCCTGCCTTGTCTCCAGCTTCTATCCACTCCCTGCTTTTACACTGTCTGTGACCAAGCCATCAGGCTGCCAGGGGGTACCGCCCTCCTAAGTTTTATCTCAAATGCAGCTGTGTTTCCCAACCCCTCACTCCTGAGTGACTGGGGCTTTGACCCATTCTGACCCTCTGGGGGAGGGTCTCACTGAGCAATGTCCGGGTGCCTGCCTGCCCCCAGGAATGTTCGGGAGACCCTGTTTCTGGCAATGCCCAGACACTGTGGCTGGGTGCCAGCCCACCCCAGAAAAAGTTCACACAATTGTGTAGCAGCAGTATCTCAGGGATTATGGAAAATCATAACACATCTGGCATTAAGCTTCTCCCTTAACGTCCTTGTTCCAGCACCAGCGAATGTGGTTGTCGTGGGACCTTTGCTTGTGGGGTGGCCTCACAGTCTCTACCAAATGTCCTCCCAGAAGGTGAACCACCTCTCCCCTTGTGGCCCGAGCACCCCTCAGACCTTGCTCTTTGCTCCTTGCGGTTCATCCTTCCCACCTGAGCACCTCCAGGTATTGAGCTGCAGAGTTTGACTCTGCCCTCAACCTGTTTATAGAATCTTAATGGAATTTAAACCCTTTTTCTTTCTCCTTTTTGTTAGTCCCCTATGTCCTCTTTTTCTCTCCACATGCTTTTGGGCGGGAGGAGGTGGATGCTTTCTTGTACTCCATCCTCTCTCCTCAAGCAAAAATAGTTCCTGCCCTCTGCAGCTTCTCTCTCCCCCAGTTCACGTCTCTATGCTATGTATGTACCTGCCGAGTTCTGTGGTTCAGGTTGAGCAGATTGTTGTTTAATCCTCAAATCACTTTTCTAGGTGTGGAGGATGGTTTAGTGTTGATCTTCAGGGATGAGAGATGCAAAAAAAAAAAACAAAACCCAAAAAACCAAAAAGACTTCTATGCTGTTCTGCCATCTTGTCCTGGGAGCAAATTCACTTAAATACTTTTTAAAGTATTTAAAGGCCTCAGCATAATATTCCATTCTTTCAGAAATACCATTCTATTTTTTCATCCTAGCTGCAAAAAATGGCAGTCAATCCTTAAGAATATAAAGTTCTCTAATAATCTCCTTGTGGGTTTCTATGTTCTCTTTAGCTAATGGCAAGTGGAAGTATGATAGGAGCAAGCTGTGTTTTTAAGACTTTGGAAGACATCTCAAGCTAGGCATTGGATGATCCTGAATTTCTTTATGTGAAGCAGTAAGGTTATAGTGCTGTATTTAAATTTTAGGATGCAATTTTTCCCGTAATCTAGCATCTCTGAACTTCGTCTTTTTAAAAAAATCCGTTTTGAGATAGAATTCAGACACTGAAAGTCACCCTTTCAAAGTATAAAATTTGTTTTTAGTATATACAGAGTTGTGCAACCATCACTGCTATGTAAGTTTAGAACATTTTCATGTAATCATGAAAGTAACAGTCCCTCCTTAACTCTTCTCTCCGCCGTGTCTGTCCACTATTAATCTACTGTCTCTGTGAATTTGCCTATTTTCTGACCTACAATATGTGGCCTTTTGTGTCTGGTTTCTTTCACTTGGCATGTTTTAAAAGTTCATATTAGTACTTAATTTTTATAGCTAAATATAGCTATAAACACTTTTGGGGTGTTTCTACTTATTGATTACTATGAATAATGATGCTATATATTCACGTACAAGTCTGTGTGTGAACATGTCTTCAGGTGTCTTGGGTACATATCTAAGGAGTCACCTGGCAATTGTATATTTTACCTTCTGAGGAACTGAATTGCCATACTTTTTGTTTTAAAGTGGCTGTATGTACTATTCTGCAATCCCCCCAAAAGTGTATGAAGGTTTCAATTTTTCAACACATTGCCAACACTTGTTTTGGTTTAGCCATTATAGTAGTAAGTGGTAGCTCATGATTTTAGTTTGCGTTTCTCTGATGCCTGATGATGGGAATCTTCTTATGCACTTATTGGTTATTTCTAGATCATCTTTGGTCAACAGATTAGACATTTTTCCATTTTTTACTGGGTTCTTTTTATTGATGAGTTCTTCACAATCTGGATACAACTCTTATAATTTTCAAGTTATTTTCTATTTTCTGGGTTTTACTTGATAGTCCTTTGGTGTATAAAACATTTGAATTTGTTTCAATGTGGAATTTAAGAAACTAAAACATGAACATGGGAAAAATAAAACATTTTAAAGCCCAATTTATGGTGTTGTGTTTTTTTTTGGTGTCTTAAGAAATCACTGACTAATCCAAGGTCATAAAGTTTTACTGTTTTCTTCTAAGAATTCCATAGTTTTAACACTCGGATCCATTTTGAGTTAATTTTTTGTGTATTGTGTGAGGTAGGGATCTAATGTCATCCTTTTGTATGTGGCTATCTAGTTATGCCTACTCCATTTGTTGAATACTTTTAGCACCCTTGTCAAATGGGATATATCTACCTCACAATTGCAAGAGGTTATAGAAAAACAGCTAATTTTCTAATTCATGGAACTTAAATGTTCCAATATTTTAACTCCTGAAATACAAGCCCATGTAAATGTGCATTTACTTTTGGGAAGTGAAAAATCCATTTACCTCAAAAATACTAAGATTCCTTAAATATCAGTGTGATGAGAAACTATCAAATACTATATCTTCTAATGAAAGACCTATTACTTTAAGGCTTGAAGGTTTACCCATAATCTTTACATTATTAAAAGTAAATGAAGACGGTCACAAAAGTAGCAACATGACAATGAACATGAAGGAAATTAAATTCTCCTGGAAGTTAGATTTAAGTACTGATAGAATTTTTAAAGAAAAAGCATGGATTTTCAAAATCCAACTTAAATAATGTATTGTGTGGAATATAATACAATAAGTTTACTATATGGGATCAACTTGGAAGTTTGAGAAATGCACAAATCAAGTCTACTTTTGTATCATCTTTGTAGCTGTCTGGGGTTCATCAGGACATTTGATACAGAGTCTGAAGACAACAACTCACAAACATAATGAGATCTGTTTAATAATTTTTGAAGATTTTTCCTGTAAAATGGCTTGTATTTCCACAGGTTACAATAGTGAAGAAATAAACTTTTCAATTTGACATGAAATATAAAAGAACAGTTTTACAAATATATCCATAAAATTTAACTGCTTGTAACACTATACATGGTAAATAGGACCACCCCTTAACTTCTAGACTATTTAATACAGAGAAATGATCTGTCATCTCACCTAAAAAGAAATAATTTCCCTTTCATCAAGTTTACTTTTGTTTAGAAACGGTTAAGTAGGACTGGAAAAATATTTGCTTTTTCCTATCTTCCTCTAGGGCTTTTTCATGAAGGTGAAAACTTGAGAGGATATAAATTTTACTTAAAAAGAAATACTGAACCTTCTTTGTTTTACTAGTTTTGTAATGTTTACATGGTTAAAAAAAAAAAAAATCCTGGAGTTGTCTCCTTGGCCTTGGGGTCCTAAAGAAATGATAACAGAGCTGTGTTCTATTTTCAGCCCTGGAAGAGGAACGTCATCCCCTCAGCCCATGAAGGCTAAACTAGGGGGCTATAAGATCACCTGCCAAGGGAACGGAGCTGGATCTGGCTTAAAATCAAGGTTGTGTGGTTTGCCTATCAGAAATTCCACTGTTGCAAGGCAAAACTGCCTGAAGCTCACTAGATCGTAGTCAGCATGAACAATGCTGAAATCGCACCTCCTTTCACACAAATCCAAAGCACAGAATAGCTTTTAAAAAGTTGATCAAAATCATAGAACTGCAGCTAACAATTCTTCAACCTAGGAGAAAATTCAGGAGAAAACACACTCCCTTTAAACTTTCAAAGGTGCCCAAATAACAATACTGAGCTCTCCCAAAAGGGGTTTGAGTTTCATGTCAGCAAAAATGAAATAAAAAGCATGGAAGCTTGATGAAGAAGAGTTCTCGACTTTCCTAATACAGTATATGTAATAACTTAAGGTTTCCCTATTGACACTGGAAATAAATTCTAATACAATCATGCATATGCCAGGTCCTGGCATACTTCTGCATCCAGATTCATTAGTCTCCTTAATGGAGCCCATCATTTTTCCAATGGCTTTCTCCTTTCTTTAAACCCTAACCCTGAAATTCTATAACCAGTTACGTCACGTGGCTTCCCTGAGGCACAAAGGTACCAAACTCTATAATTAACTATTGAGGAATGATAAATATGCTCTCTATATAAAAAGATTTTAATTCTTTTGGGCCACAGTGGGGGGAAAAGAAAAACCCAGAAAGTTTAATACTTACTCTGCAGTGTGAACTGTAGCCCTTTTTGCAAAAAAACAAACAAACAAAAAAAAAAAAACCAAATCAGGGAAATGTTGAGTTGCAGCATGCATGACCTGACAGCACCAATTATTAATAAAAAAATCCGACTAGAAAAATATTCAGGGTTGTATCCCATCCATTTTTTTTTTTTTTAATAGTAAACTGACAACTGAAGAAATTTACTATGGGAATACATCACCGGGGCTTCACTTCTAGTGACCTATTCACAAAAGGCATTTTGATCAGGTCAAGATCAGGATAATTCCTAGGTGTACAGCTGGGGGAGCAGGGCTCACTCCTCAAGCGGGCAAGCAAAACAAAAACAGAAGTCATCTCTGTGAAGTTACTTTTTCTGAACTATATTACTCTACTTTGGCGAGCTAGACTTGTATATTCTCACAAACTAAATTGCTCTCATGTCTGGAACAAACTCCTTAGTCCAAGTTATAGGCGAATCTTGCTGGAAGTGGCCAAGCTGAACCTGGCTTCTTTTCCCAGACTTGCCACCTCTCTGCGGTTCCTTAGGCAGAATGGGAGGGGATCTCACTGGGAAGTCAAAGGAGAAGGTGTGAAGAGAGAGTATGTTTCCTGTTAGCCCTTCCAAGAGCTTGGGATTTATTAGCCAAAATTTGACTTCTACTTAGCTATCTCCATTTACTAAAAGTCAAAAGGAACTTTTCACGTTGGAAGATTATCGGGGGGCGTGTGTTACATGTAAAACTGCTAGACCCTGAACTGTTGTAGTCCTCGAAACGGAAGATTACAGCAGATCGTAACTTTCTGGAAAATGTTTTTGATAGGAAAAATCCAGCCCTTCTAGATGCAAGGCCATTTACTTTACAAGATGCTTTTAGGGTATCCAGGCTCCTCAAACCACTTTCTAGCCAGAGAGCAAGAAGAGGGACTGTTGCCTCCTTTATCATTTTGTGGAGCCCAAAGAAGCACAAATTAAAGAGACTCTAAGAGAAAGTTAGTCATTGGAGTCTGAGGCTAAAGAAAAAGGCATGTGACACATGAATCTAGGCAATTCCAGCTGTCTGGAGATAGTTTATGACTTACCCTATCAGTAAGAGGGCTGTTGTTGGATTTTTGCATCACTTAAAAATTACCAAAAATGTCTCCTCCCACACAATCACCTCCATTGAAAAGTAAAGCTTTTTTAAAACTGAGCAGCTGAACTTTTTAGATACTAGGTCAAATTACGCGGTAGCAATCAAGAGTAATCCCTTTAAGGAAAAAGACATTCAAGATGTGTTAGAACAATTGAAAACAGGGCAACATATTTACCAGGAGGCAAAACATGGAAAGACGTTCAAGTGTAAATGCAGTCTATTAGAAGCCTATAAATTCTATACCTTTAGAAAGGTTAAAATGTAGCATGAATCTGCAATGGTCAATTTTAGAGGATGTTAGTATAAATAAATACTTGCTCTGTGTGGCAGGAATCTACTTCACGTCAGCCAGCTGTGGCAATCCGTCGCCTGTCCTCGAGAACTTTTACGTTCTGGTAGCAGGGATACCGTAGGTACTGAGGACAGAGAATGAGTATCTGAGAATTATTCAAAATGAAATGGAGCTAACAGAAGGGTTGGTGGTGCTCATGTGAAATTCTGATTTAATTATTCCTCAGTAAACACTCATTTGCTCTCTTGAAATCTGGAATTCCAAATTATCCCTGCAGATGTACTGCTTGGTGTTGTATATATCTAATGATCACATTTAAATTTGGTTTGATTTGCAAACATTTTCAAAACTTACAGGGCTCCATAAGCTGCAAGAGAAGGTGACAGATGGCAGTGAGGGAGTGAACAAAAGCCACTGAATCGTGGTGATACGTTGCTTTTAGGCTCTCAGAAGTTTGGCCTTTTTAAGGAAGGAAAAAAAAAAACACCTTAGGAAACCCCAACAAGTGGTTTTAAAAAGTAAAATCTTATTTTTAATTACTCATAAATCTTGAGCAATTCAGTAAGCAAAGGAACTTGATGGTATAGTACCCAGGCCATGCTGACTGCTGCAATTAATAATCACCCTTAGTTAATGAATTTTTAAGAGTTGCTGCATTTTAATCAACCCAACGGTTGTGGCCATACAATCAGGGACAGACCATCTTAAACAGAAGCAACAAAAGGCAGACTAAAAAGTTACGGAAATGTCTTTGAAATGCCAAGGTATTTGATGACAGTAGATAAAGTCATCGAACTCCACCCAACTAAAAACACACGACAGTATATGAATATTCTTTTCCCCAAAAAAGAAAAATCTGAAAACCCCGGATTTCAAAACCGCCACCTGTGCCTAACATCTCCCCACCGCCACCGCTGTGGGAGCTGGTCAGATTCTAGCCTGAATCAAGTACTCCCAGGCCCTGCATGTCTTTCCGTTCGCACCTACACCACGCAGCATGGAAGGTCGCCCATTTAGAGCCAACTTCTGAATAAATTTCTTCTACATTTGCAAAATAGGATTTTAAAGTCTCATCCAAGTTTACAAAGGAAAACATTGTTTGAAAACCCAAGGTTCAAATAAAAGCATGGCATTTTAAATCCAATTATGACAAAGATTATGGTTTCATCAAGCAGGCTTCAATGACAATGCCGCTTTTTTGAGCATGCAACACACCCGATGCCTTAAATTCCTGGCATGTCTCGTCGCCATGTCCCCCCCCTTCCCCCCCCACCAGCCTCAGCCCCCCCTCCCCTTAATAAACAGCATTATAAAAAGGTAAAATCTAGAGTTAGTGGCAAAATCTTCACAGTAACTTGTTAATAAAGTCGTAGATGGCTGTCAAGGGCATCAGTCAACTGGACCTTGGAAAATTAATTTGATGCAGTTCTGTTCCCCAACCAGCTGGGTAGCACAGAAAGGGCAGGCAGCATGAAATGCGTGAGTTCCATGAGGCAACGGAATCTGAGACCAGTATTTCGCAGACTTTTCTGAGCACACGTGTCCACAAGGGGTGAAAGCATGAGTTGGTGGTCCTGCGTCTACATAAAACCCTGCCTCGCAGCCGAGCCAGAGAGGCACGTAGGGGCCCACAGTCCTGCACATGGGACACTCTCTCTCATTGGCTTCTGTGTCGCTCCGGTGGCCCCAGTTGTGGTACCCGTGCACGTGGCCGCAGCTGAGGTATGCCCAGGGCTGCTTCTCCTCCACCACCTCCTTCCTGTTGATGCTGGGGAAGGCCAAGGTGTTGAGCCCCACGGGACACTGCGGCCGGGCGGCATTGATCTCTTGCCGGAGCGCCTCGATGTGTTTCTGCGTTGGAGTATGGAAAAGGCCGTCTGCTGTTCTCCAGAGAAGGGTGGCCCCGCACAGGTCAATGAGGGAGCCGTCCTGCAGGACGTTGGTCTCACTCTCCACCTAGAACAAGTTTGACAGACATGCCTTTTAAAAGCAAAATTCAGCAAATCACGCTAACGTTCTTTTGCTCTCAAGATAGAAATCATCTTTCAAGGAAACACAGGCAGGCAGCTTACCCCCTGCCTCCCTGAAGAACAAGACTGGGGGGTGGAGGGGGGTAACCCCTTCCTGGAGCTGGTTTCCTCACTGGAGCACTGGATGGAACACGGATCTGCCATACTCACAAAGCCCTAAAGAGCACACATACACCCAGCTTTACATGTTCAATTACTGTACTGTGGTTATTTAATGAACATCACAAATCTTATAGAGGAAAAGTGAAACTCAGTAAAAGTCAGTAACACTGTTCTTCCTTGATCTCACACAGGACAGGAGATGTCCTACCAGTCCATGCAGTATTGACTGTGAAGATTCGCTGTGACCAGAAGTGATCCAGAAGATGCTTGTGGGCCCTGCGATAATGACTGCAGTGGTCCGGACACTGCCTGGTCACCCTCAGCTTCATACAACCTACTGCCTGTCCTGCATTGCTATGGTTTGGAGAAGCGTTCGCCCTTAGCCTTCATTAAAAAAAAAAAAAAAAAGTTTTAAATGTTTATTTTTGCGAGAGAGAATACAAGTGGGGAACGGGCAGAGAGGGAGGGGGCTCTGCACTGACAGCAGCGAACCCCATGCGGGGCTTGAACTCATGAACTGTGAGATCATGACCTGAGCTGCTCAACTGACCGAGCCACCCAGGCGCCCCTAGGTTTCGCTTTTAAAATGGAATGCTAGGCACCTGACGAGAAGCGGCAGACACAGCGGGCGGGAGCCCAACCAGTGACCTCCACGTGCCTGCTGTGCTCTGAGCCCCGTGGGTAATAAAGCTTCTCTCCCGTCCTGAAGACACGTCTTTAGTGGTGGGAGGCAGACACGCTAGAGCCAGGAGCCAGCGAAGGTCAGTACAGCGCTGAAATCGTCGTGCGAGGCCACCTCAGCACCCAGGCTAAGAGTGTGGCCTTTGCAGCGCACGGCCTTGGGCTGCACCTTGGCTCGGTCACGCACTAGCTCCAACCTGGGGCGGTGACTTCAGCAGCCTGTGCCTAGATTGCCCCTTCCGTAAAACTGGACAAGGGGATCTTGAGGGTTGAAACAGACCAAGTTCTGAGAACTGGCATGCAGGAAGCACTGTGTACACGTTTGCTACTTTTGCTTTGATGACAGAAGGTCAGAAAGGCTTTTTTGAAAAGGGTTTGCCTGGAGTGGAGATTTGAAAAAGTTGTCAGGACCCAGTGGGCAAAGGCTCAGCAGCATGGGGCACGAGGGAGCAGCAGTTATTCCACAGGCAACCGAGCCCGGCTGGACGAGAGCCTCAGGCTGGCCTCCCGTGCCTGGAGGGCATCAACACCAAGTTTTAAGCGGCTATAAAAGAACAGATCTGCCTTTCCCAAAGGTCACTTCCAGAAGTGTGGAGGATGGGTTGGATGGGTTAAGAACACCGTGGGAGTTCTCTCTCCAGGCCGAGAGGATGGGTGCACCTCAACAAAGACAATCCGTGGCAACAGCCCAGGCAGAGATACTCAACACTGAGGACTTAGCTCCCGGATTAAGAAAGACACGCTTCTGGATCTGGCTTTATTGTCTGCATGGGAGGAGGCTTTCCGGGCACAGGGAATCTAGGAGAAATGGCAGATTTGGGGGAAGGGACAGAAATTCAGTTTTGGGTGTGCAGAAGTGGAGTGTCGTGTGGGGGTCTGCGCGGTGATACACAGGAGGCCTGCGTGACTGAAGAGCTAGCTTAGAGAAGCCGGTCCGGGACTTAACGGCATTGGGGTGAAGCCCTGGGAAGTGGACAAGACTGTCCAGGCAGGGTCTCAGGGAGGGCAGAGAGGCCCAGGGACAGAACCAGGGCTACCCCCAAGCAAGGCAGGGGCAAAGAACCATGAGAAGGGCAGGCAGAGAAATTGTTTGTCATTCTCTGGCTCAAAAGTCTTTGCTGGCTCTCCTCTGCCCTCAGGATCAAGCCCAAACTGAACACATATATTTATAAAAAAACCTAGGAATAAACCTAACCAAAGATGTAAAAGATCTGTACGCTGAAAACTATACAAAACTTATGAAGGAAGTTGAGGAAGACACAAAGAAATAAAAAAACATTCCATGCTCATGGATTGGAAGAATTAATATTGTTAAAATGTCAATACTACCCAAAGCAATCTACACATTCAATGAAATCCCAATCAGAATTGCACCAACATTGTTCTCAAAGCTAGAACAAAGCTAAGATTTGTATGGAACCACAAAAGACCCTGAATAGCCAAAGTTATGTTGAAAAAGAAAACCAAAGTGGAAGGCATCATGATCCTCAACTTTAGCCTCTACTACAAAGCTGTAATCACCAAGACAGTATGGTGTTGGCACAAGAACAGACACATAGACAAATGGAATAGAATAGAGAGCCCAGAATTGGACCCACAAATGTATGGCCATTTGACAAAGTAGGAAAACAACATCCAATGGAAAAAAGATAGTCTCTTTAGTAAATGGTACTGGGAGAACTGGACAGCAGTATGCAGAAGAATGAAACTGGACCACTTTCTCACACTATCCACAAAAATAAATTCAGAATGGACAAAAGACCTAAATGTGAGATAAGAGACCATCAAAACCCTAGAGGAGAAAATAGGCAATAATCTCTTTGACCTCAGCTGCAGCAATTTCTTGCTAGACATGTCTCCCAAGGCAAGTGAAACAAAAGCAAAAATGAACTACTGAGGCCTCATCAAGACAAAAATCTTCTGCACCGCAAAGGAAACAATCAACAAAAGTAAAAAGCAACTGACAGAATGGGAGAAGATATTTGCAAATGACATATTGGATAAAGGGTTAGCATCCAAAATCTATAAAGAACTTAACCAAACTCAACATCCGAAAAACAAATAATCCAGTGAAGAAATGGGCAGAAGACTGAATAGATACTTTTCCAAAGAAGACATCCAGATGGCCAACAGATGATGAGTGATGTTGAGCATCTTTTCATATATCAGGGGAATACAAATCAAAATCACATTGAGATACCACCTCCCATCGCTCAGAGTGGCTAAAATTAACAACTCAGGACTACAGATGCTGGCAAGGGTGTGGAGAAACAGGAACCCTCTTGCACTGTTGGTGGAATACAAACTGGTGCAGCCGCTCTGGAAAACAGTGTGGAGGTTCCTCAAAACATTAAAAATATATCTACCCTATGACCCAGCAAGCACTGCTAGGAATTTATCCAAAGATACAGGAGTGCTGATGCATAGGGCACATGTACCCAATGTTTATAGTAGTGTTTTCAACAATAGCCAAATTATGGAAAGAGCCCAAATATCCATCAACTGATGAATGGATAAAGAAGATGTGGTTTGTATATACAATGGAATACTACTTGGCAATGAGAAAGAATGAAATCATGCCATTTGCAGCAACATGGATGGAACTGGAAGGTGTTATGCTAAGTAAAATAAGTCAGAGAAAGAAGACATCCTATGTTTTCACTCATATGTGGAACTTGAGAAACGTAACAGAAGACTATGGGGGAATGGAAGGGGGACAAATAGATTCAAACAGAGAGTGAGGCAAACCATAAGAGACTCTTAAATATAGAGAACAAACAGGGTGGATGGGGTATGGGGGAGGGGGGAAATGGGTGATGGACACGGAGGAGGGCACTTGTTGGGATGAGCACTGGGTATTGTATGTAAGTGATGAATCATGGGAATCTACCCCCACAAACCAAGAGCACACTGTATACACTGTATGTTAGCTAATTTGACAATAAATTATGTATTAAAAAAAATTTTGCTGCAGCTCCCTCCCCCCCCCACTGCCCTCCCTCCCCAGTACTGCTTGGTCCCCTCCCCTCTCATAGCCTGGCACGAGGCTCCCTTCCTGTGCTGACCACAGGTAATTCTCAGGGACATCTTATCTAAGTATGTAACCACATCTGAAAGAATAATTCTGATGTGGTTAAGACACTGAGGTTCAGTAGTGGCCACACTGGTGAACAACCCCGTCTTTCCTTCCTACAAAGCAGTTTTTGGTAAACAACATCTTATACATTTTGAGTCCCTGGTCTTTTATTTTCCACATATTCTTGACTCCTCCAAGGATAGAATAGGTTCCTCTTGTCCCTTCTAGTACAAGACTGTGTTCATTACACACAATATGCTAATGACTGGTTGCATTGTCTGTGACCTTCTCCAGATGGGACAACTGGAGGGCAGAGCCCTGGGCATCCTGTTCACTGCTGGATTCCCAGCTCCTACCCCTGCTTTGTCAGAACAGCTACCCAACCATGGACTGCTGTGCTGTGCAGTCCTGTTCCAATCTGCACTTTGCTCTCTCCGTGATCCGCTAAGGTATGGACCAGCACTATTCCAATTAAATGCACACGAAGCCAGGCACAGAGAGGTCAAGTCGTTGATTTGAGACTGCAGCACTCCTCAGAGTGGCAATGAGCACCCAGATCTGTGACCGGACTTCAGAACCAGTGATGGAAGGCGGCTGCTCAAACAATAACCGTTATTTTTTGTGGGCTCTCTCTTAACTGTGAACAAAGCGTAGTTTTCTCCAGACTACAGTGTGTAGGAGGGAGCATGGTAAAGACACCCCTGGGCAGAGGCATAGGTTCAGATATTTGTTTCTCAAATTCCACAAAAAGAAAAAAAAGAAAAAAAAAGGCAAGGAGAAAGCCCAAGGAATCGACACTTACCTTTCAGAAGTAAGACAGTTAAAACTGATCAGTTAGCTAAGTTTAGGGTAGAGAATTCAAATCCCCACCCACTACTTACAAGTTGAGTATCAACTTTTTAAATCCCTGGTTATCTGTAAGTGGGAATGACAACACTGATCCCATGAGGTTGCTCTGAGTAATGCCTAAGAGAGACTTAATATGAAGCACTTCATAAAGCCTGCACGGAACACTATGGTTATTTTCAGATCACCTAAAATTAGGTAAGCAAATGAACTTTGCTGAATTTACTAAATTTTACAGAGCCAATATAGTTTAATAGATCTATATATCTAGTAGAGATCTAGTAGATATCTAGTACACTCATACTTAATAGAGCAATATTATCACTATTGACAAGACTATTGATAGAAAGTTATCAACTAGGTAAAGGAATAGGATACAGTTCAAAGCCTATTCACCTACTTATTTGGGGTGGGGGTTTAAGCTCCTGAAAGGGCATCTCCCCCCCACATTTAATTGGCTGTGGTGATCAAGGACAAAGCTGGTGTGATGAGAAACCAAGGAAGTTGTTAACACATTGACACATTAAATGCCAAGCAGGATATTAACACAGAACCTTCTACCAGCACTAGTTCCACACTGAAAGCAGGAGGCACCTGCTACTTTTATAATGTTCTGGATTTTTCGCAGATCACTTTATTCTCCACATTTTTGTGTTCAACTGAAAATGGAGAGTACCGTCAGAGACTGTTCTCTAAATCGAATCTCCTGATAGAAACTTTACATCAATACAACAGCCACATGCACAGAAGGAGTCATAAATTGAAACATAAGCTGGAAGAATCAGTGGGTTTTCACCTCAAACTGTTCCCCTGGTTAATCAGAGGGGGTTGGAGGGGAGGCTGGGTCCTTTGATCCCCACAGTGCAAAGTTAGGCTGATGGAAACTCAGAAACCTTTACTGTAGGCCAAGCCAATCGTACACTATCAAACAGTACAGCACGATGTTGGGCAGATCTAAGGGTCTCCTGTAGGGACTAACTTTGAAAATAGTCTAGATTTAGTACAGCTCGTGAATACAAGCTATTTTTGGAGTGGTTTCTTTTCAGTAGCACTGCCACCTTCTCTGGCATACACAGCCTGAGCTGGGTCACTGCACAATCACCAGAGTAGGCAAGAAACCCATCCTATAAATGTGCCCTTGAAGACAGATGTGCCCTACGCGGACTCTGACATACGCTCTGTATTTCCTAGGGAAGCAAATGCTCTGGTGTTAACCACCTCGGGTGAGAGCCAGGTGATGCTCCCCACAAGCTGATACCTAGTGGAGGCCTGGAGTCTAGACCCTCAGTCAGGGAGGACTGAGTTTCAATCCCATCTGCTGCTACCTTCTAACTCTGGTACCCTTCACAATAATTAACCTCCCTATGCCGTACTTTCCTCATCCATAAGATGGGCACGATCCCACTTCTTTGAATAAAGCTGCTCAGATGTGATGAGTTACGGTCTCTGAAATGTTAACGTAGTGCCTGCCCCCAGCAACCATTTACTAACTTCTACTGTGGCCATTATAATGACTGATAACCAGTTCAGCCAACCTAGGTCAGTTTTTGTATAAAGTTATCCAGTGATCAGAAACAAAGTTATCTGGAAGACCTGCTTTCACATTCTGTGCCCTAGTCTCTTGAAAAGTGTTTAAACAGAGATTACTGTATTTGCTTTGGGCTCTCTTAGAAAACGCTTCTCATATTTACTCAGCCAGGATGTTCTAATACTGGGCTTTACTGTAAAATGCAGAAGCTGTACTTGTAGCTCAGTAATGATGTAAAATAGAAATAAAAGTAACAATTCCTTACAAACTAACATGTAGTAGAGACTAGCCAACCAGGCTAGTGAAACAGCAACCCTGCCATCTTCTTTTTCCGTTTTAGTAATACTTGGTTGTCATCTTGCTGAAAAATGCTAGATGACTCTATGTTTTTCTAGGGAGGTGTTCTGAATCAAATATTTGTTCTCTCGTATTCTGGCTTCTACCTAACAATTAATTAAAGGCACTGGAGTAGAAAGTTTACTTAGAAACTTCCAGCACTGTGTCCCACAGGCATGGTAAGATCAGAAACCCAAAGCTTCCCATTTAAGGGTTTAACAATTATTCTCCATAGAAGAAAGGGTTAAAAAACCAACTGCTTTAGGTCATTTGGGATAAGTAGTGATATTTATAGGAAAATATTAACATGTCAGATCAATGCCCTCTATGAATTATTTCAAGTAAAAAGTTTTATGATTTTGGTGAATTATATAGGGAACTATGTATTAATTTCTTACTATGAACTCAAAGGAAAAAAGCTAACTTAATTCTCTTTTAGTTCCAGGAAGTCTAGTAAATACTCCTGTAATTCATAATTTTCACTAATTAGTCTTGGACAGCTCAGGATTTTTCCAAATTAGTAAAGTTTTACACTAAAAATAAGTTTATCTTTCTTTATCGAATTTAAGCAGAATTCTGTGGTGAAGCATATAATGAAAGATATGCTATTAAGGTAGGCGAGGAACAAAAAGGTAATTTTCTTCTACTATGGGAAAAGCTTAATCACTGAAGGAAATAAGCCTTTTTCCCTACCACTTTCAGGGGCCTGTGGAATTCCCGTTTTCCTGGGTCAATGGAACACGGCCCTGGTACCCCTACAAAGGTTCTGAATTTCAGGGGAGAAAAACGACACTCCTTAGGCTGGGCTTTTGCAGTTCGGTGCATTTTCCAGAGTGAAGACCACTCACCAGCTTTCCCCTCTGCTGGGCCGACCTGGTTTCTCGCAAGGTGTACACATCTCCACATACAGAGATCTCACGCCAGACCCCAGGCTGGGACTCCTCAGTGAAGCCCCCTCGTGGATGCATCACCAGGACGCCATTTGTAGTGAGCCCGTCCATGTGGCCATCGGGGTTTTTCCATTTTGCTGCCTTTTCCTGGAGAGCATACCACAGAACAGAAAAAGCATGCTAAGATTATGTTCAAAATGAAGGGATTCCAGAATCTTTTAAAAATATCCAGTACGGGCAGAAGGAAGGAAAGTGATGAATTTTCATTTTCTATTTAAAGCTAATAATCAGAAGGATAAAATATGCAATTATTCTGATAACATGAAAGTGCTAAAATGTATGAATGATTTATCACTAGATATACATTATATTCATCTTGGGAGCTTAAAAAAAAAAAAAAAAGGACCTGAGGCCCGGACCCTTCCCTCAGAGATTCTTTTCTACCCACTGCCCTCACGCCTGGGAGAGTCCAGGAATCTAGACACGTTCTTCAGTTCTATTTGTGCAATCCTTTCGCCTCTTATCTACCAGCACTTTACATGCAATTATTACCTGGGAAGTATACAGAAGAAAGAGGAAAAAACATACAAAAATTTTAAGACTGTTAGTCTGACAAGTTGTGGCTAGTATCTCTTCATAAATATCAATGTTTGGATCCTCAAAGATGGAATGTAAAGACCACCTGATATGATGGCAGGACCAACACTCCTGGATGCTTGTGTCACAGTTACTTCTCTCTTCTTTCTTGGTGACAGAGATAGCTGTTGCAAACATGACTCAGGAGTAAATTCTGAGTTGGATAACCCTCTTGCCAGGGACTGAGCTCTGGCCAATGAGACATAAGTGGGTTTTTAAGAGCCTTCCTGGTAAAGGTCCTTTGTTCTAAAAAGCAAAGGGAAAACAGTCTCCCACTGGCATGGGTCATTCCGTTTTCCTTGCCCCTCAGATGTACAACTAATCAGACATCTGTAACCAAAAAAGAGCATGGCTGTACAGCATCCAGGTCACCTGAAAGAGATCAATACATCTATGCCCGGAAAGTGGGTGCATTGAAACACAGAGGAGGCAGCAGAGAGGAGTTGCTGGGGAGCCAGAAGGCAGCAAAGGCAGTGGCTGGTGGGCAGGCAGGAGGATAGCATAACCTTTCTGAAAAAGGAGGTGGAGGGTGAAGGAGGTAAGTGGGGGTCTGCCCCATGCATGTTCTGTAGCTGGAAGGACCGAATGTTGTCTCCAAGGAAAGACTGCAGTGAGTGGGAGAAGGGAAATAGGCAAAAAGAATTTCAGGGAAGGGCCTCCTGCTCTTTGCCCCAGGGTTCTGGCTCATGGACTTCTGGGACTCGTTTCATCCCTATCCTAAGTTGAGGATCCTCCTTCCAGGCTGTGGGCACATCAAAGCCCCAAGAGCTAAGTACACACCTTCTCCAACTCTGTGGCACCCCCATTCCTTTTCCCTTGGTGGCACCACCTTCTGGAAAGTGAAAAGAAGGCTCCCAGCTACCAACTTGAACTGTTAGAACCAAAGTAAACAGAACCTTGCCTAAATAGGGTGTTCCTTACTTCAAATGTGAGGACAGAGTCACTTTTAATCAAATACCATTAAAAATCATAGTAATACAGTACTACAAAAAGAAAATGACAATTTTCCAACAAATGAACCCAAAGACATGGAATACCACAATCTAACTGATAAAGAATTCAAAACAGCTGTTATGAAGAAATTTAATGAACTACAAGAAAACTCAGAAAGGCAATGCAATGAGCTCAGAAATAAAATTAACAAACAGAAGGAATACTTTACCAAAGACGCCAAAATTGTAAAAAAAGAACCAAACAAATTTTGGGTTTGAAGAACTCAATAAATGACATGAAGAATGCATTAGAATGCACTGGAAATAGAGCAGATCAGATGGAAGAGAGAATTAGCAAGTTGGAAGGCTGGAATAGAGAAATGCTTCAGATGGAAGAGGAGAGAGAACTAAGATTTAAAGGAAGTGAAGAAACACTACGAAAGCTAGCAAACTCCATTACAAAAGCCCATATATGAATAATGAATTTTCTAGAAGAAGAGAGGGAGAAAAGGACAGGCAGCATATTTAAATAAATAATTCCTGAGAACTTCCAAAAGTTGGGGAAAGAACTGGATATACAAAGTCCATTAAGCTAATAGAACACCTTATTATCTCAATGCAAGATCTTCTCTAAGACACATTATATTAAAACTATTAAAAGTCAGTGATAAAATTAAAATTTTTAAAAAATATTTATTTTTGAGAGAGACAGAGACAGAATGTGAATGGGTTAGGGTCAGAGAGAGAGGGAGACACAGAATCGGAAGCTGGCTCCAGGTTCCTCACTGTCAGCACAGAGCCTGATGTGGGGCTCGAACTCAAGAGCTGTGAGATCATAACCTGAGCTGAAGTCGGATGCTTGACTGAGACACCCAGGTGCCCCCAACGATAAAATTTTAAAGGCAGCTGGGGGGGGGGGGTGGGTAGGAAGAAAAAAAAAAAAAAGACAGTAACCTACAAAGTAATCTCCAGCAGGCTATCAAACTTCTCAGATAAAAACTGCCAGCCAAGAATATTCCACCCAGAAAAGTTATGCTTCAGATATGAAGGAGAATTAAAAGCTTTCCCAGACAAACAAAAGCAGAGGGAGTTCACCACCACTAGACCTGCCTTACAAGAAATGCTCAAATGAGATTTTCAAGCTGGAATGAAAAGACAGAAATACACAAAACTCTGATCAAGGTGTTAGTCAGAATTATAAAACTGTAACTATTTATAATAGTATATTAACTCCCAATTATAGCATAAAGGTTAAAGGCAAAGGACATTAAAAATACCTATAATAAACAATAAAAATAAATACAGCTACTACAACTTGGTAACCAAATCACAGCATAAAAAGAGATCATCTGTGACATCAAAAATATAAAAGGAAAAAAGTAAAAGGACAGAATCTTCATAGGCAACTGAAGATAAATTGCCATCAGCAGAAAAGGACTGTTTTATCTGTGAGATGTTTTATGTAAACCTCATGATAACCACAAAACAAAAATTTAGAAGAGAGACACAAAACACTAAAAAAAGAGTGGGAGACTGAACGAAAAGCACCATGAAAAACCACCAAGGTATAAAGGTAGGTAGAAACAGAAGGAAAAAGAACAATGGAGAGACAAAATAACCAGCAGGCAAAAGAGAAAATGGCAGTAATAAGTATCAACAATCACACTAAATGTATCAACATATCAACAATCACACTAAATGTAAATGTACTGACTCACCAAAAGGCATAGAGTGGCAGATGGATCTAAAAAAAAAAAACAAAACAAAATACAAAAAACAAAAACCTCCTGCCCTACAGGAGATTCATCTCAGCTTAAAAAAAAAAAAAATTAATATGAAATTTATTGTCAAATTGGTTTCTATACAACACCCAGTGCTCATCCCAACAGGTGGCTTCCTCAATGCCAATCACTTTCTGCTCCCTCCCACCCCCCCATCAACCCTCAGTTTATTCTCAGTTTTGAAGAGTCTCCTATGGTTTGGCTCAAAATGAAAGGATGGAAGATGATATTCCAAGCAAACAGAATACAAAAGAAGGCAGCTATAGCCATACTTATATCACACAAAATAGATTTAAAGCCAAAAAGGGTAATAAGAAACAAAGTCATTACATAATCACAAAGGGATCAGTACATCAAGAAAATAATTATATGTATGTATGGAGATTATATGTATGTATGTAATGTGTGTGTGTGTGTGTATATATATATATATATATATATATATATACACACACACACACATCCCCAACATCCAAGTACCAAATTGTATTAAGCAAATAATAACAAATCTAAAAGAGAAATATACAATGTAATAATTGTAGGGGACTTCAATACCTCACTATCAACAATGGATAGATTTTTCAGACAGAAAATGAAGAAGGAAACACTGGAATTAAACCACACTTTAGAACAAGGACTTAACAGACATCTACAGAACATCTTATCCCACAGAATATATTTTTCTCAGGTGCATTAGAACGGTCTCCAGGAAAGATATGATAGGCCACAAAACAAATTTTAGCAAGTTTAAGAAGACTGAAATCTTATCAACTATCCTCCCTGACTACAATGGTATGAAAGTAGAAAGTTACAATGAGAGGAAACTGAGGAGATCTACAAATAATGTGGAAACTTAACAACCACTGGGTCAAAGAAGAAATCAAAAGGGGAAAAATTATCTTGAGACAATTCAAAATGAAAACACAACATATCAAATATTGTGGGATACAGCAAAAGCAGTTCTGAGAAGTTTATAGCAATAAATATGTATATATGAAATTAGAAAGGTCTTGAACAACCTAACTTTACACTTCAAGGAACTAGAAAAAGAAAAACACAAAAACAGCAAGCTCAAAGTTAGCAGAAGAAAGGACATATGGATCCAAGCAAAATAAATCAAATAGAGACCAGAAAAACAACAGAAGAGATCAACAAAACTAAGAGCTGGTTCTTTGAAAAGAGAAACAAAATTGACAAACCTTTAGCTAAACTCAGTAAAGACTCAAAATTAGAAGACTTTGAGAGAAGACTCAAAATTAGAAATAAAAGAGGAGATATTATACCTGATATTACAGACATACAGAGAATCATGAAAGACTGCTAGAACTTAGAAGAAATGGATACATTTCCAGAAACACACATCCTAGCAAGACTGAATCAGGAAGACTCAGAAAATGGGTAAAGAGATTGAATGAGTGTTTAAAAAAAAAAAAAAAAAATCCCAAGAAAATTCCACCACCAGATGGCTTCAACTAGGGAATGCTACCAAACATTTAAAGAATTACTACCAATCCTCCTCAAACTCGTCCAAAATATTGAGAATGAAGGAACATTTCCAAACTCATTCTATGAAGCCAGGCTTATTTTGATAACAAAACCAGATAAGGATACCACAAGAAAATTATAGACCAATGTCCCTGATAAATGTAGTTGCAAAAATTCTCAACAAAATATGAACAAATCAAATTCCAGAACACATTAAAAGGATTAGACACCAAGACCAAGTGGAATTTACCCGAGATGCGAGGTTCAACAGATGCAAATTAATAAACGTAACACATCACATCACTAAAATGAAAGGTAAAAATCACACGATCAATTCAATAGACACAGAAAACTATTTAACAAAATACAACATCCCTTCAGAATAAAAACCCTTAACAGGTTGGCTACAGAAGGAACATACCTCAACAGGCCGTATATGACAAATCTACAGCTAAGCATCATACTCAAGAGGGAAAAACTGAAAGTGTATCCTCTAAGGTTGGAAACAAGACAAGGATGCCCACTCTTACCATTTCTGTTCAATACAGTACCAGACGTCCTGGCCAGCGCAATCAGGCAAGATAAAGAAATAAATGGCATACAAAGTGGAAAGAAAGTAAAACTGTTACTATTTGCTGATGATATGATCTTCTTTATTGACAATCACAAGGAATCTGTCAAAAAGCTGTTGGAATTAATGACTTCAGTAAAGTGTCGGGACACCAAACCAACATACAGAAGTAAGTTGCACTCCTTTACACAAATGATGAAGCATCTGAAAAAGGCAAAAAGAAAACTATCCCATTCACAACAGCATCAAAAACAAAATACTTAGGAACAAATTTAATCAGGGAAGTGAAGGATCTATATACGATGAAAAGTACAAAACGTTTTACTGAGCTTTGCCGAAAGAAATTGAAGACACAAATGGAAAGGCACCCCATGTTTATGAATCAGAAGAATAATGCTAAAATGGCCATACCACCCAAATCCATCTACAGAGTCAATGCAATCCCCATCAAAATATTAAAGGAATTCTTCACAGAAATAGAAGCAATAATCCTAAACTCTGTGTGCAACCACAGAAGACCCCAAATAGTCAAAAAATTAAAAATAGAACTACCATATGATCCAGCATTTCCACTTGTAGGCACATACCCACAGGAAATGAAAACAGGATTTCAATGAGATATATGCACTCCCGTGTTTATCTCATTATTCCCAACGGCCATTATTGGAAACCACCCCAACGCCCATCAATGAATGAATGGATAAAAAAAGACACTGTACATATACACAGTAAAATATTATTTACCCATGAGAAAGGAGGATATCCTTCCATTTGCAACAACACAGATGGACACTGAGCGCATTATGCTAAGCAAGTCAGAGAAAATAAGTACTATAGGATATCATTTATAGGTGGAATCTAAAAAAGTTAAGCCTATGCAAAACAGAGCAAAGTGGTTACCAGGGATGGATGGGGGCAGAGGGACCTGGAGAGAGTGGTAAGATTGATGGTGTTTAAGGGTACAACTTGTAATGAGCAGCAAATTAGCCATTGAGATTTAAGGCACCATAATATGAATATAGACCATATTATTGTACTATAGTTGTGAATGTGGTAAATATTGCTACATCAGCAAGTCTTTTACAACATACAAATGTATCAAAGTAACAGGACTGCACCCCTTACATTTACACAATGGTACCTGTCAAATTTATTCAACTACAAAAAGTAAATAACAAAACAATAAAAAGGGATAAGGATAGAAACTGCCTGTGCCCGCCTCTTCTTCAGCTACAAGTTGTTATGTGGAGGGACGTATGGAGTGCAGGAGCCATCTCTCAGCCCTAAGGCTGCCTGAGGAAGCCTGATTTGCACAGGGAGGGAGGGGCAAGACAGAGCCAACCTGGTTCCCTGGATGTCACAGAACCACTGAAGCAATCAGCCCTGGAACTGTCTTCCCTGGCACTCCTTGTTACATGAAATAATACATTTTTATTATTGTTTAGGCCATTCCGGATGGTTTTTGTCCTCGAAAAACATCCCGAATAAAAAAAAACCCAAAACTATATTAAAACTGAACATTCACCAAAACTTCTGGGTTTGATTTACATGGAAGCCTTATGAAGCCAGAGAAGCCTTATGAAGCCTTAATCTGTTTTGTTCTCTGCAATATCACATCTATGACACATGACCGGGAGCACAGCCAATACCCAATGAAAATTTTTTGAATGAATGAACGTCACTTTTTCCTTTGAACCCTATTTACGTAGATTTGACCATTATTTTTCCCTCTGAAATCACCTCCCTTAAATCTACTAAGAATACATTAAGAACAATGTTAATGTACATTTTTTAAAAAGTAATTACTGTACATACTATAATACAGCAAGTGGAACAAGTATCAAGGAACTTCATTACTTTCAGATTTTTAGTAACAGCCTTACAAAACTCCACCATCTGAAAGCCAAAATCTCCAAATGTAACTAGAGGCGTCGTGTCAAGCAGATTTTTGGCCACAATTAACTGTTATAGCTGATAATAATGGGTGTTATTCTTGAAACAATGGGCTTAGTCATAGTACTTACTCCAAGAAATATGTTTTTGGAAGAGTCGAATCCGGCTGCGAATATCCGTGCTGTGTAAGGTTCACTCCTGTCGCAGACGATCCTGCAGGCAAACCTGGATATGGTGCTTTGTGTAATCTGGGCCTCATCATTGTTCTGACTGCCCGAAATTGTGTCTGTAACAACGAAGTCGATAGGGCTTTCTGTTGATCTGCCCACCTAAATAAATCAAATGCACTCATGACTCATTTTGAAAAGTATGTCACCATATTTTGTTCACATGGAATGAGTGTTCAGGATCCTTTTAACATTTATTATCTCTGCTCTGAGGGTAAGAATTTAATGGAAAAAAAAAATGTAGTTCTGTTCCTTTTCTTGTTTAAGTGAGATATTATAGTAACCGATCATCAGATTTTAAATATTAAGAGAAAAGCTAAATTTTTTATCTGGGAGAAAAACATGAAGTCTTGCCCCCCAACAGATTGTATTTCTTGGACCAGGTAAAAATATTATTCTAATAGAGAATTATTCTCTCCCTCACCCCTTCTGCCCCTCTACTTCTAGCTGGAAAAAACCAAGATTTTAAAGAAAGCCAAGAAACAAAGGAACTGTTGCCCAGCCACAGGGACTGTTTTCCCTAAGTAAATCCAGTGACTCATGGCGTGGGGCAAGAATAGCCCTAACCCAGACATAGACTAAATGCCTGTTGCCATACTCTCTGTAAATGGGAATGATGTAAAGGGCTATACAAGTCAGCCCAAAGTTTGGGATGTAGTCAAGTGAAATATTTAAAAAGCTGGTCTTAACATTTCAATTTTGGATTGAAAAAAAAATCTCTCTTGGGAAAGTCTAAAAGAGTTGCCAATAATATTATGTTGACTTATTTTCCTTGGTAAATTTAAATGCTTCAGAAAGAATAGATTTCATGAGGAAGATCTTACAGTTCTAGAAAAGGTTTTCATATTCAATAAATCCAAATAAGGGAGGCACCGCTCTGTCCTGGAAACTGGGAAGAGTTAAGTACTTGTTTACAAATAAAAAAATTCTCAAGGGGTGCCTGGGTGGCTCAGTTGGTTAAGTGTCCGACTTTGGCTCAGGTCATGATCTCACTGTTCGTGAGTTCAAGCCCCACACTGGGCTCTGTGCTGACAGCTCGGAGCCTGGAGCCTGCTTCAGATTCTATGTCTCCCTTTCTCTCTGCCTCTCCCCCACTCGTGCTCGCTCTCTCTCAAAAATAAACTTTAAAAAAAATTTTCAAAAATCCTCAAGACAAAATATTAAAATGTTCATGTAATGCTGTTCTATGCATCTCTTAACTAGTAAAAAGTGATAAATGTTATATATATGCCAAAGGGACTTTTTAAATTAAAATCATTTATATGTAAATAAATCATTTCTCACTAAAATATGATATTAATGTTCTCTCCTAACACTAGTGACTTTGATTCAGAAGCTGACAAGGGGAAGGACACATGGAACTCCCAGATGTGTACATATAAGCCCCCCTAAAAGTCAATTTCCCAGGTATTTTTATCGTGATCTCAAAATTCTATCTAACACATAAGATGTATTTTTCATCCAAATGAATAAAAGTAAAAAAAAAAATTATCTTGCATCATTTAGCTCTGTTGGCTTCCTGGAAAATTATTGTATTTCTTTTGTAAATCTCACACATTTTTATGCACAGACTATCTCTATTAAGCCAACAGACAGCATTCATCTATTTTCTGTCTCTCTCTCTCTCTTTTTTTTACAACACTTAATTTCTTGTCCTAATGAAATGTGCCTGGCATAAATGAAACCTCTGGTTTCACTAAAACTCATCAACTTGAATAGATGCATATTGCCTGAATATATGCATTTCAGGTTTAGAAAATATATAACTTGTTTAAAATGCAGCATAAAACCTAAATTAAGAGATATTATAAAACCTTACCATAGAATTCATCTTTCTAAAGTTGAGAGTCTTCCCTCTGCTAGATTCATTTAATTTTTTTTGTGTGTTTATTTATTTTTGAGAGAATGAGAGACAGAGCATTAGCAGGGGAAGAGCAGAGTAAGAGAGAGAGAGAGAGAGAGAGAGAGAGAGAGAGAGAGAGAGAGAGAGAGAGAGAGAGAGAGAGAGAATGAATGAATGAATGAATGAATATGAAAATATCCAAAGCAGGCTCCAGGCTCTGAGCTGTCAGCACAGAGCCTGACGCCAGGCTTGAACTCACAAACCTTGAGATCATGACCCGAGCCAAAGTCAGATGCTTAACTGACTGAGCCACCCAGGTGCCCTGTCTGCTAGATTCATTTAAAAGCTGGGTGTGTAACTCAGAAGCTCTGATTCAGACTGCTCTCTTTCTTTGAGCCTTTTTCTTTTCTTTTTATAAAAGCTATTCTCTTAGCGACTTTCAAGTATACAATACAGTATTATTAACTATAATCACCATGCTGTACATTCGATCCCCAGAACCTATTCATCTTACAGCTGGAAGTTTGTACTATGTGACCAACTTCTCCCTCTTTACCCCACCCCCTCAGCCCCTGGTAACTACCATTCTAGTCTCTGCCTCTATGGTTTTGATTTTTTTTTTTTTTTTTTAGATTCCACATATAATTGATATCATACAGTATTTACCTTTAATCTATTTCACTTAAAAATTTTTTTTTAATTAGAAAAGTAACAAATACTTATTGCAAAATATTCTACAAATACAGAAAAGTATAAACAAGAAAATAAAGGCTACTCTAAACTCAGGAATAAACTTGTACTGTCCAATGAATAACCTTGTCCAATGAAGCTGGGGAGTGAAATGGGGTGAGTTCTACAATTGCCTGGAGCTCTCACAAAGACACGGTCTCTGACATCATTTCTGTTACCTCCATGAAGAGGGCAACGGCTCTTCAAGCTCTGTTGTAAGCTCAAAGCTAAAGCCATGCTCTAGTAGAATGTCACAGGCTTGTCACACACAACGATTACTCTCTTCTGTAAAGGCCACTGTGATTTCATCCCAATATATTAATGTCTTGATGAATTAACTGAAATGGACTGTAAAACATGACATTTCAACTGGAACATACCGTTACAATCAATTATTTCAAGTCATGATACTTATCTGACTGGTCATGTTTGATTTGTTTATCAATTCACTCCCACTTAAATCTAACCTATAGGGTGCCAGTAAAATTTTATACTTTCGGATACATGTTGCTTTTGCCAGGAAAAAAACCCCAAAACTCTAAGCCACTTTCCTACTGAAAACTCACCCCGTGTGCAAAACTTGGAACCCATCCTTTTGAATACTGGATCAACTCTACATTATCTTAAGGGGAGTCATGTAGACAAGCCAAGATGTTCCTGAATTTCACTTGATAATCGTACAGTGCTGATACTCATAGAGTAACCACAGGGAGAATTTTACTGATACCACAGACAGGGCATCATTCAGCATTTTCAATTTTATATATTTTAGAAAAGTTTGGGTTTGCCTGGTTGTCAGTCGAAGTCAGTACAGGTAAGATGGCATTGAAGAACTTGGAAGGGCCTCCCTCACCTTTCCTGGACCAACGCTACCCATATCCCTGTATCTGTAACCTTATTTTCTGATGTCCCTCCTATGACAAGGATGGAATGTTGCTGCTTCTATCCAAGACCAATCTCTCTACTGATGTTGGCGTCTCCATATTCTTCCCAAGGATTTTGCTCCTGATATTGTCCCCTCTCTCTCCTGAATCTTCAATTTCTCTCTTTATACTAGATCTTGCCATCAGCTACCAAACACATTGTGAAGCTTCTCCAACTCTGTGACTCTGTGGGGGTAAAAGGACCAATTTTTTTTTTTTAAACAGCAACTTGTCACTGATACTTTTTAAAAGTACAATAAAAATGAGTATTAGAAAAATGATCATCTGCTTGGGTGTTTCAGGTACTATAAAATGTGCCGTAATGGTTTCCAAACTCCTCTCCATGTCCTACTCAGCTCATTCTGTACCATTAACAGACGCTTGGATGCTCAGCTGAGCACACTTTGATTAGCACTGTTCTAGATTAGTCTCTCTCATCTTTAAAAACACATTCCTTCCAGGGCACCTGGATGGCTCAGTTGGTTAAGTGTCCGACTTCGGCTCAGGTCAAGATCTCACAGTTTGTGGGTTCGAGTCCCGCATTGGGCTCTGTGCTGACAGGTTGGAGCCTGGAGCCTGCTTCGGATTCTGTGTCTCTGTCTCTCTCTCTGTCCCTCCCTCACTTGCATTCTCTCTCTTAAAAATAAATACACATTGGGGCGCCTGGGTGGCTCAGTCGGTTGGGTGTCCGACTTCAGCTCAGGTCATGATCTCGAGGTCCGTGAGTTCGAGCCCCGCGTCGGGCTCTGGGCTGATGGCTCAGAGCCTGGAGCCTGCTTCCGGTTCTGTGTCTCCCTCTCTCTCTGCCCCTCCCCCGTTCACGATCTGTCTCTCTCTGTCTCAAAAATAAATAAACGTTAAAATAAATAAACATTAACAAAAATTAAAAAACAAAACACATTCGTTCCCTTGCAAGCAGCCTTTAACCTATGGCCCCATCTCTCCAGTTCAGTTAGAGGCAATACTTCTTGAAAAACCTGTCACTAGTTACCACCCTCCCATGTCCTGACTCCTCCCTCACTCAACTTCTCTCAACCCACCCTGTGGAGTTTCTACCTCAGGGCAGTACTGATCGCACTACTGCAGAGCTCAGCCAGCACATCCTGGCACATCTGTACCTGGTATTAGAATAATGCAGCCCGGGGTGCTTTGGTAGCTCAGTTGGTTAAGCGGTCGATGCTTGGTTTCAGTTCAGGTCATGCTGTCGTGGTTCGTGAGACTGAGCCCCCGTGTTGGGCTCTGCATGGAGTGTGGAGCCTGCTTGGGATTCTCTCTCTCCCTCTGCCCCTCCCCGGCTCCCTCGAGTGCCCTTTCTCTCAAAATAAGTAAATAAAAAAAGAAAGAATAAGGAAACCCTACAGGTTAGTTGGTAAATCATCCCCTTCCCTTCTCTTTCTCTTCTCTCCCCAGGTAATCTCGTTAAATCCTACTATTAGCCAAAAGTCCTGATCTTTACCAGAGCTTCAGACTATCATGCCCAATCTCCACTTCGGAATCTAATAAGCATCTCGAAATGTAACATGTTCTAAACAGAGCCTGGATTCTTCTTCAATCCCTAGATGCCCTGCCAATGACTGGTACCCAATTTGCTCAAGCTGAAACTCAGTATCAAAATATTATCCTTGATTGTTTACCTTCCTTTGCAGCCACCTGTCAACACTGCCTCCAAACACAGCTTCCGTCCTTTCATTTCTCCCACCTTAGTTCCAGTTACTGTCAGTTTTTACTAGGATTGCATTGCCTTAGTCCCCAAACTGGTCTCTGTTTTCACACATGTCACCTCCATTCCTTTCGAGAGAGTACTTGAAGATATCTTTAAGAAATATCAATCAGATTGTACCCCTCCCTTGCTTAAAACTCAATTTTTTTACTTGGCCTTAAAGGCCCCACCTCTCCAAGCTCATCTCATTTCACTGTCCTCCTCCTTCATTCTGCTCCTGCTTGGGGCTTTGGCAGCCCCATTCCTCCCCCCTGGAATGCTTATTTGTGGTCCGTTTGCCTCCTCTAGGATGCAGCCTCCATGAGAGGGGAGCCCTGGCTGTCTGTCTTCAGTAACTACAGGAGTATCTGATACATAGCAGGTGCTCAAGAAATGAAACTGATGAATGGAAGATTCTGACAGTCAGCTTGATCTCTGTGAGAGAGACACACAATGCTTTAAGAAATAACTCTCTCTCTCTCTTTTTTTTTTTTTTTAAGAGAGACAGCAAGCATGAGCATGTGAAAGCAGGAGAGGGGCAGAGGGAAAGACAGAATCTTAAGCAGGCTCCATACTCGGCACAGGGCCTGAAGCAGGACTCAACACAGGGCTCAATCGCATGACCATGAGATCAGTACCTGAGCCAAAATCAAAAGTCAGACATTCAACCAATGGAGGCACCAAGTCACCCCCAAAAAAAACTATTTAAATAGCAAATATTCTTTAACTTTTCTCAACTAGATATATGCTACTTAAACATTGCCATCAAAAAGTACTATAGGGGTGCGTAGGTGGCTCAGTTGGTTAAGCATCCAACTTCAACACAGGTCATGATCTTGCAGTTCGTGGGTTTGAGCCCAGCATCGGGCTCTGTGCTGGCAGCTCAGAGCCTGGAGCCTGCTTTGGATTCTGTGTCTCCCTCTCTCTCATGCCCCTGTCATGCTCTCTCTCTCTCTCAAAAATAAATACGCATTAAAAACAAATAAAAGTACTACAAACCAACTAAATTAAACACCAACCAAACAAAAACCAAAAACATAAGGTATGGCAGCACCCAGGGTCCAAATTATGAAACAGAAATCTTGAGGCCTGGCTGATTTCCTTACCCTGATGGTCAATATGCATTTGGCATCATACTTCCCTTTAGGGACCCTATAAGACATTTCATCACTTCCTTTGATTTCTTTGATAAACATTTAAAAAAAAATATTTTGCTTTCTCAATAGCTACACTATTCCCTCTTTCATTTACTCATATTCTAGAAAATTACTAAGAAACTGTTGCTATATTAACTCAGACTTTCTTACCCTTAACCCATCTCTTAAATTCAGATATAATTGATATTTTCTTCCTTAGGCAATAATATTTCCAAGTTCTGAGCCTACTGTCTGTTCCACAGTGGGAAAAGCAGCACAAGGACCTTCTTTGGTTCAGTCTGATGTTCTGCTTTTAAATTCTCAATTAACTTAGAAATCATTTTATAGATAATGGCTACAATGAACAGCCCTCAACACCAAGGTTCAGGCTTGAGAAATAGGAATGCTACAGTGCTTTTTGCTCAGTAACCTTTGTCTGTGGTGGGTTTGGGACATAAGAACTTGTAAAAGGAAGAAAAATTAAAACAAGCTTGATTGTTCAGGGCCTTCTGAGAATGCCTTAGTTTTACTCTGCAGAGAAATGACCTGATAGTAATCCTCCCACAGGTCTAGTTATTTTGCAAGTAGAATCAGATTATTTTAGTTAAAATGACAAATGTGTTATGTTTTCTTAGTAAATCTATAAATTCTTGTTGAATTACCATGCTTTATTTAAAGAGGTACTATGTAGAGAATGTAGAACTCCAGAGACGTAAATCCTACTTCTGCCAGTAATGCCTTTTCTGCCCCTAGTAGCTAGTTACCTTTCCTCTCAAAGACCCAAATTTCTTCAGCTATGCAATTTAAGAGGTTAGTATAGTATAATTTGGTATTTCTCAGTGTAGTCTATGAACCTCTGTGGGTCCCTGAGACTTTTTTTCTTTCTTTCTTTTTTTTCTTTCTTAAATTTACATCCAAGTTAGTTAGCATATAGCACAACAATGATTTCAGGGGTAGATTCCTTACTGCCCCTTACCCATTTAGCCCATCCCCGCTCCCACAACCCCTCCAGTAACCCTCTGTTTGTTCTCCCTATTTAAGAGCCCTGAAACCTTTTCTAAGGACCAGGTCCATGAAGCCAAAAATCACTTTCATAATAATGCAAACGTGCCATTTGCCTTTTCCACTGTGCTAACATTTATTCTGATGGTGCTCAGGCAATCAAGTGCTTTAGCAGGAATCAAGGCAGCGGCACCAAAGTGTACTAACAGCCACTGCATTCTTCATCGCCGTGCCTGTGCAGTTAAAAATAATGTCAATTTCACTTAAGTGTGCTTCTGATGAAGTGGTAATAAATTACTCTCGTTAAATATTGAGGCTTTCAAATATTCCATGTGGTGGAATAGGAAGTATGCAAAAAGCACTTAGATGTTTACAACTGTATGGAGGTTCCTCAAAAAATTAAAAACAAAACTACCATGTGATTCAGCAATCCTGTTTCTGGGTATTTATTAAAAACAAAACAAAAGAAAAACCAAAAAAACCTGAAATCAGGATCTCAAAGAGGTATCTGCTCCCCATGTTCACTGCAGCATTACTTACTGTAGCCAAGATCTAGATACAACCGAAAGGTCTGCAAAGGGTGAATGGATAAAGAAAATGTGGTATAAACATCCAATGGGCTATTATTCAGTTTTACAAAAGAGGAAATCCTGCCACATGCACCAACATGCATAAACCTGGAGGATATTACAAATATTGCCCGATTCTGATTATGTGCAGTATCTACACAATCAATAGAAACAGAGCAGAATGATGGCTGCCAGGGACTGGGGGCGGAGGGAAATGGGAATCACTGTTTAATAGGTACAAAGTTTCAGTTCCACAAGATGAACGCATTCCAGAGATCTGCTGGATAACACTGTGTCTATGGTAAAGGTACTGTATTGGGCACTTATTTTGTCAAGACGATGCATCTCATGTTAAGATTCTCATGAATCTTTCGCTCATCTTGCATTTGCAGAGGTGAGGGGGAAAGTGAACAATGTGAGTGGAATGTGACTGTACAATAGTGAAGAACTATCTATATCCCAACATGTCGCTAAAGAATAGTGATGAAATTACAGGTGCCATTGCAGTGATGTGTTGATTTGAAAGTGGTAAAAAATCGACAAACAAAAATTAAAGGAGTTTGTGACCACTAAACCAGCCCTGTAAGAAATTTTAAGGAGGACTCTCTGAAGGGAGAAAAGATGAAAAAAATACACACACACACACACACACACACACACACACACACACACACACACCCAAAAGCAACAGAAGATTAGAAAGGACCAGAGAACACCACCAGAAACTCCAACTCTACAAGCATCATAATGGCAATAAATTCATATCTTTCAGTATTCACTCTGAACGTCAATGGACTCAATGCTCCAATCAAAAGACAGGGTAACAGAATGGGTAAGAAAACAAGATCCATCTATATGCTGTTTACAAGAGACCCACTTTAGACCTAAAGACATTTTCAGATTGAAAATAAGTGGATGGAGAACCATCTATCATGCTAATGGTCAACAAAAGAAAGCCAGAGTAGCCATACTTATATCAGACAATCTAGACTTTAAAACGAAGACTGTATCAAGAGATGCAGAAGGGCATTTTATCATAATCAAGGGGTCTATCCACCAAGAAGACCTAACAATTGTAAATATTTATGTGCCAAGTCTGAGAGCACCCAAATATATAAATCAATTAATCACAAACATAAAGAAACTCATTGATATTAATACCATAATAGTAGGAGACTTCAACACCCCGCTCACAGCAATGGACAGATCATCTAATCAAAAAATCAACACAGAAACAATGTCTTTGAATGACACACTGGACCAGATGGACTTAACAGATATATTCAGAACATTTCATTCTAAAGCAGCAGAATATACATTTTTCTCCAGTGCACATGGAACGTTCTCCAGAATAGATCATATACTGGGACACAAATCAGCCCTAAGTAAGTACAAGAAGATTGAGATCATACCGTGCATATTTTCAGACCACAACGCTATGAAACTTGGAATCAACCACAAGAAAAAAATTTGGAAAGGTAACAAATACTTGGAGACTGAAGAACATCCTACTAACGAATGAATGGGCTAACCAAGTAGTTAAAGAGGAAATTAAAAAGTATATGGAAGTCAATGAAAATGATAACACCACAACCCAAAACTTCTGGGATGCAGCAAAGGCGGTCATAAGAGGAAAGTATATGGCAATCCAGGCCTTCCTAAAGAAGGAAGAAAGATCTCAGATACACAACCTCACCTCACGCCTTAAGGAGCTGCAAAAAGAACAGCAAATAAAACCCCAAACCAGCAGAAGACAGGAAATAATAAAGATTAGACCTATATAATAATAAATAAATAATAATAAATAATAAAGATATTAATGCTATCAAAACCAAAAGAAAAACAGAATAGATCAATGAAACCAGAAGCTAGTTCTTTGAAAGAATTAACAAAATTGATAAACCACTAGCCAGTTTGATCAAGAAAAAAAAGGAAAGGACCCAAATAAATAAAATGAAGAATGAAAGAGGAGAGATCACAACCAACACAAGAGAAATAAAAATAATAGTAAGAGAATATTATGAGCAATTATATACCAATAAAATGGGTAATCTGGAAGAAATGGGCAAATTCCTAGAAACATATACACTACCAAAACTGAAACAGGAAGAAATAGATAATTGGAACAGACCCATAGCCAGTAAGGAAATTGAATTAGTAATCAAAAATCTGCCAAAAAACAAAAACCCAGGGCCAGATGGCTTTCCAGGGGAATTCTACCAAACATTTAAGGAAGAGTTAACACCTATTCTCTTGAAACTGTTCCAAAAAATAGAAATGGAAGGAAAACTTCCAAACTCTTTCCATGAAGCCAGCATTACCTTGATTCCAAAACCAGACAGAGACCCCACTAAAAAGGAGAACTATAGACCAATTTCCCTGATGAACATGGATGCAAAAATCCTCAACAAGATACCAGCCAACTGGATCCAACAATACATTAAAAAAATATTCACCATGACCAAGTGGGATTCATACCTGGGATGCAGGGCTGGTTCAATATCCGCAAAACAATTAACATGATTCATCACATCAATAAAAGAAAGGACAAGAACCATATGATCCTCTCAACAGGTGCAGAGAAAGCATTTGACAAAAATACAGCATCCTTTCTTGATAAAAAACCCTCAAGAAAGTAGGGATAGAAGGATCAAACCTCAAGATCATAAAAGCCATCTATTAAAGACCTACCACTAATATCATCCTCAATGGGGAAAAACTGAGAGTTTTCCCCCTAAGGTCAGGAACAAGACAGGGATGTCCACTCTCACCACTGTTATTCAACATAGTATTGGAAGTCTTAGCCTCTGCAATCAGACAACACAAAGAAATAAAAGGCATCCAAATAGGCCAGGAGGTCAAACTTTCATTCTTCGCAGATGACATGATAGTCTATATGGAAAACCCAAAAGATTCCACCAAAAAACTGCTAGAATTGATTCATGAATTCAACAAAGTTGCAGGATATAAAATCAATGCACAGAAATCGGTTGCATTCCTATACACCAACAATGAGGCAATGGAAAGAGAAATCAAGGAATCAATCCCATTTACAGTTGCACAAAAAAACCATAAAATACCTAGGAATAAATCTAACCAGAGGTGAAAAAAATCTATACACTGAAAACTATAGAAAGCTTATGAAAGAATTTGAAGAAGACCCAAAAAAAATGGAAAAAGATTCCATGCTCCTGGATAGGAAGAACAAATATTGTTAAAATGTCAATACCACCCAAAGCAATCTACATATTCAATGCAATCCTTATCAAAATAACACCAGCATTCTTCACAGAGCTAGAACAAATAATCCTAAAATTTGTATGGAACCAGAAAAGACCCTGAATAGCCAAAGCAATCTTGAAAAAGAAAACCAAAGCAGGAGGCATCAAAATCCTAGACTTCAGGCTATACTACAAAGCTGTAATCATCAAGACAGTATGGTACTGGCCCAAGAACAGACACTCAGATCAACGGAAGAGAACAGAGAACCCAGAAATGGACCCGCAAACATATGGCCAACAAATCTTTGACACAGCAGGAAAGAATATCCAATGGAATAAAGACAGTCTCTTCAGCAAATGGCATTGGGAAAACTGGACAGCAACATGAAGAAGAATGAACCTGGACTACTTTCTTACACCATACACAAAAATGAACTCAAAATGGATGAAAGACCTCAATGTAAGACAGGAAGCCATCAAAATCCTCGAGGAGAAAGCAGGCAAAAACCTCTTTGATCTCGCCTGCAACTTCTTACTCAACACGTCTCTGGAGGTAAGGGAAACAAAAGCAAAAATGAACTACTGGGACCTCATCAAAATAAAAAGTTTCTGCACAGCGAAAGAAACAATCAGCAAAACTAAAAGGCAACACACAGAATGGGAGAAGATTTTTGCAAACGACATGTCAGATAAAGGGTTAGTATCCAAAATCTATAAAGAACTTATCAAACTCAACACCCAAAAAACAAAGAATCCCGTGAAGAAATGGGCAAAAGACATGAATAGACACTTCTCCAAAGAAGACATCCAGATGGCAAACAGACACATGAAAAAATGCTCCACATCACTCATCATCAGGGAAATACAAATCAAAACCACAATGAGATACCACCTTACACCTGTCAGAATGGCTAACATTAACAACTCAGGCAACAACAGATGTTGGTGAGGATGTGGAGAAAGAGGGTCTCTTTTGCATTGTTGGTGGCCATGCAAGCTGGTGCAGCCACTCTGGAAAACAGTATGGAGATTCCTCAAAAAACTAAAAATAGAACTACCCTACAACCCAGCAATTACACTACTAGGCATTTATCCAAGGGATACAGGTGTGCTGTTTCGAAGCGACACTATTGACAATAGCCAAGGTATGGAAAGAGCCCAAATGTCCATTGATGCATGAATGGATAAAGAAAATGTGGTATATACATACAATGGAGTATTACTCGGCAATCAAAAAGAATGAAATCTTGTCATTTGCAACTACATGGATGGAACTAGAGGGTATTATGCTAAGTGAAATTTGTCAGAGAAAGAAAAATCATATGACTTCACTCATATGAGGACTTTAAGAGACAAAACAGATGAACATAAGTGAAGGGAAACAAAAATAATATAAAAACAGGGAGGGGGACAAAACAGAAGAGACTCATAAATATGGAGAACAAACTAAGGGTCGCTGGAGGGGTTGTGGGAGGGGGGATGGGCTAAATGGGTAAGGGGCATTAAGGAATCTACTCCTGAAATCATTGTTTGACTATATGCTAATTTGGATGTAAATTTAAAAAAATAAAAACAAAACAAACAAAAAAGAAAGTGGTAAAAACTGTACCACCGACCACTGTACAATTTTCTTGATGCTTTTTTTTTTTTTTTGGTATTGAGAATCTGTTCTCTAGGTAAGACATGTGTAAAAAACCTATGTAAAAAATCTTGTAAATAGAAGATTTATTTGGAAATCTTGGAATCTTGGAAAATAATTTTGGGAAGTATTCAAATATTATTATGAAGTCCACTAAAATCATCAACAGGGAAGTGTAGGCATACATTTATTTAGGAAGAGATTTTCTCTGGTTGAAGGAGAAGAAAAAACATTTAGAATGTTATAAAATGGAATGGCATGACTAAAACCACTGTTAATATTTTGTCTATGATAAATATTACTTTTGGGGCCCTTAATTTGTCCATATCTAGGACTATGACACTATCTAGGATTGTTTAGCTTTTTATAAAATAGCTAACACATTCACATGGTTCAAAAATCATAGTGTGAAATAGCCCCCCATGTCCCCCCTACCCAGACCTCTTCCCCACAAAGGCAGCTACTTTAGTAATAATGTCTGATTTGTCCTCTTGGAGATTTTTAATGCATATAAGCATTATTTAAATCATTTATCTATGCTAATATTTAATAATATACTATTTAATATTTAATAACAAATTTATTACTATTTAAGATTAGCTAATCTTTTTTAAAATGTTTACTTTTTAAAAAAAATGTTTTTAAAAAAATCTTTATTTATTTTTGAGAGAGAGACAGAGTGTGAGCAGGGGAGGAGCAGAGAGAGAGGGAGACACAGAATCTGAAGCAGGCTCCAGGCCCTGAGCTGTCAGCCCAGAGCCCGATGCAGGGCTCAAACCCATGAACCATGAGATCATGATCTGAGCCAAGTCCAACGTTCAACCGACTGAGCCACCCAGGTGCCCCTAAAATGTTTCATTTTGAGAGAGAGAGAGAGAGCACACGTGCAAGTGCATGAGTTGTGGAGGGGCAGAGGGAGAGAGGGAGAGAGAGAATGACAAGCAGGTTCCACTCTGTCAGCTCAGAGCACAACGCAGGGCTCGATCCCACAACCTGAGCCTAAATCAAGAGTCGGAAATCAAGAATCGGACGTTCAACTGACTGAGCCACCCAGGCACCCCAAAGATTAAATAATCTTAATTGAATATATTATCAATGGCTCAATATAATTAATAATACTAGTATTTAATTCATTAACTATGTTTGGAGCTCTTTCCACATCCACACAAGCTTTTTCTTCTTCTCTTTTAGTCTTGGAGACCTCCACTGTATGGCTGTACCTGAATTTACCGAACCGGTCCCCTACTGAAGGACATTTAGGTTGTTCACAATCTTTGGCTACTAAATCTTGCCTTGAGCAATAACTTGGTAAAAATGTAATTTTGCATGTATGTAGGGGTATCTTTGGGGTAAATCTCTAGAAACAGAAGAGCGGAGTCAAAGAGTGCAAGCATTTTTCATTTTCACCAGCATCTCTAACTCACTGCTGCACACAGGTCATACCAGTTTATAGGAGTAGGAGAGGGTTTTCCCACATCTCTGACAAGACCTTTCAGATTTTTGCCAATCTGATAAGTGAAACATAATGTGGCTGTGCGATGCGAAGCCACATTTCTCTTTTTGAGGTAGGTTGAGCATATTTTCTTATTTTTCAGAACTACTTATTTCCCCTTTAGGATGCGATCTATGATATTGTTTTGACACTTGTTTTAATACCGTTTATTTAATAATTTAACTCTCCATACACAAATGCAAAGCCTATGGACACCTGCGTGGCTCAGTAGGTTAAGTGTCCAACCTCGGCTCAGGTCATGATCTCACAGAGCCTGCTTTGGATCCTCTGTCTCCCTCATTCTGTCTCTCTTCTCTCTCTCTCAAATAAAAGCATTCAAAAAAAAAAAAAAAAGAAAGAAAGAAAGAAATGCAAAACCTCATGGCTTCCAATTTGAGTTTGATTTTTTTTCCTTTATTAGCCTTAATTTTAATTTTTTGTTGTTTTAAAGCACCAAATCTTGAATATATTATAAATTCTCTTCTTCCTAAATTGATGATTTTTTTCCCTTTTCATTTCCTTCCTTCTGCTTTCTTTTGATCTATTTTTGGACTTCCTATTATATACCACTAATAGGAACCACTATTCATGACCCTGTTCTGTATTTTCTTACTTTCATTTTTTAAAGAGAACTCTTAGAGACCAATGGTTAGTTTCTTGATTTCCTTCCTCCTTCCCTCCCTTCTATAATGAAAGCACTTCAATTTTTACATTTCCTTCTGAGTATGAGGTCAGTCACATCTCTTGAGTTTTGCTACATAATGTTCTATAGTTCTTTTTAAAAAGGCCTATACTTGTAGTATCAATGTCCTTTCTGATTCAAGTGTTATTTAGGAAGTATTTTGAACATGTTTGCTTTTCAAAGTGATTGGTTTAAAAAATTTTCATTCTAAAATAAAAATAATGTGTATTTGTACACATAATGCTAAGAATGTAGCTTGTCTGCAATTTTAGAACTAAGTTTTTTCTTAGTCTTTCAAAAACCAAATAGGAATTAATTTTTATATTATCCTTATGTCCTTCTCCTTGTACATCACTAAACGCTACTGTGCCAAAAGGTCTGACTACATATCAAAATGAAGGAAAGTGTGCTAAAATTTCCACGAAGGAGAGGAAGATGTGTCATGGGGATGTAACATACAGCACGGTGCCTATGGTAAATAATACTGCGTTGTATATTTGAAAGTAGCCAGGAGAGTGGATCTTAAAAAGCTGTCATCCCAAGAAAAAAACTTTGTAATTATGTGTGACAAATGTTAGCTGAACTTACTGTAGTGATTATTTTGTAATATGCACAAATACAGAACCATCATACTGTATGCCCGAAACTAACGGTAAGGACACCACATTAAATGAGAGAAATAAAGACGTTACCTGAAACATATCCGTATCTTTATCATGTGTGTATTCCACCACCACAGTCTGATTCCTTGACAGAGTATACGATATACTGTGTTGACCTTTGCAGCTGATAGCCTAATAATGAAATAAAAACATAGACATTCAACAAAATCTCGTTTCAACAACTGCAATTCTGTTTCTAGTTAACAGACATCACTTTGCCAGCCAAATCAATACAAGCCAAGCCAACGTGTTTTTTGTTTGTTTTTAATCAGAACCTGTTCCTGTGCTGTGCCCTGAATTAGACAAACTAACAGCCATGACTCCGGTTTTACCCAATACTGTATCTTCATATGAACAATATTTAAGTCAAATCAAATTTACCAGTTTGCAAGACTTGATTTAATCATGTCTCAGGAAAAACATATATTTTCTCCATATTACTGTAACTAAATGATAGAAATTTTAGATTAATAGGGTTTATTCAAAAATTTATTTTTGGGTGCCTGGATGGCTCAGTCAGTTAAGCACCCAACTCCTGGTTTTGGCTCAGGTCATGATCTCACAGTTGTGAGATCAAGCTCTGCACCGGGCTCCACGATGAACGTGGATCCTGCTTAAGATTCTCTATCCTCCCTCTGCCCTTCCCCTGCTCATGCATGCGTGCACTCTCAAATAAAAAGATAAGAACAATAATTTAACACTACAGCAGTAAGTCAATGGCATTTTGTTACACCTTCCCCATGCAATAGAGATGATAATCATAGTAAAAAAAAAATATCACTGCAAAATGTAAATGTTCTTTAAGGATTTCTCTATATCCATCTGGCCAATGATAATCATACAAGATTCAATATGGCATTGAACAGAATATAAGTAGTTGTTTAACCCAGATATTTACTAAGTTAATAAATAAGGAAACTAAGTCAATTTCATCTTTTCTGTTTTTAGACTAAAGCTAACAGTCTTCTTCAAAGAATCTAGAGGCCAGTAATACAATATTCTTATTGTCTCCACAATGATATATTTGAACACATCTTAAGTTGTGGTCACACACTTTTAACACTTCCACATTAACAAAGAAGTTTATTTAAATTGTACTCCAAATTATTTCAATTACATTTTATCCATTCCACTTCAACCTCATTTATCTTCATTTCTACTCTTTTACATTAAGTATAATAAATAAAATTTTAATGAGCCTTTCTATTAAACATTTATTGAATAATGACACTATGAAGACCAAGAAAGCATTTGGAAGTAGCTGGACATAGAAAGCATGTTAATGAAAATGTACTCTGAACATTTATATTTGACTAATATAATTGCTTAGTGCCAAAAATAGTACAAAATTCCAAATCAACTTTGAAGTTAGCCTGGTTAATCTCATGGTTATTTAATCATCTGCCCTGAGGAACTTCGTGACTGAACTGTTTTGTTCTACGTGCTTCATTAAGACAATATAAGTATTAGAAATAATTTAAATATTTAATATGGCCAGAAATCTAACTCCTTAGACTACTCAAGTCCACTAATAAAAATAGCCTTAAATTTTCATTGGTCTGAGTCCGGTAAATTCAATGGTTTTGATAAAAGTGACATTTTTTTGAAAGCCAAGCTAATAAAGAGCTATTTTCAAGATAAATAGATAATGGATGTTTATAGCTATATGAAAACACCCACTTTAAGAAAAATAATTTTATCCAACTCAAACTTATTAAAACTAGCAATCGGGGGGTGATTATTTATAAACTAATTTTAGGTTTCCTGAAAAAGTGTCTATTGCATTTAGAAGTATTCAATTTACAAATATCTCAGCCCAAAACACAACTTTCATGACGCATACATTACATGAAGAAGAAATGCCTGTACTTTGTCAATTATCTGCACACTGAGAAGCTAACAAGTGCCATAAAAGAACTCCCTTTAAAAAGTTACACTTTTTTGTATGATTGTACCTTCTTAAGTACAGTGTTTTCTCAAACTTCTATCAAAGCTGCCTGAACTGGAAGAGAGTCACCTGAACCTTGGAGACATCTGAGAAAGTACGCTGCAGTGAAGTTTCTCATATTAAAACATTTTACCTTAAGATTATTATAAATTTTGTATTCTCCTCCATAATATACTGGCTACTTCTAACATTTAAACATTTCCAAATTTGCTGGGAAACTAATGCCCCGGGAAGACTTGCTGGGCTCACCCCATAACCTGGCATAGCCCTGGGCACGGGACCCCACAGACACTTCCAGGCCACTCTGGGAAATACCTGCAAATAGCCATTTTACAGGCCCCAAGTTGTTAGTGGGCCCCATTGTTCTAACTTGTTTACTCAAACTATTCTTGTGACCCAAGTTATGAAAAGGGCTACTGATAGAGAAGCCCAGGAACTGCTCCCAGTACAGGGAAGCACACAACCTAGGCTGACCCCCCGCTGCTCCCCCTCAAACACGGAAGCAAGCACAGAGACTCTGAACCCTTGAATGCCTGACCCAGGGCACCTTGCGTGTTGAGCCCGCATAAAGAAAATTTACAGTTTCAAGCTTTTGCCCACTTTTTATGTGGCTAAACGTGAACAACTGGGGAGTTAGGAAAGGTGAATGCTTTTGGGTTAAGGAAATGCTTTTCCTGAGACTTTTTGATGAAGAAAGTACCAGCAGCGGGCTATATTCCAGATGCCTCTGATGTAGGGAAGATGGAGAAGTGGGAAAAGAGGTTCTGCAGGGAGACACGAGAAGGTGGTGAATGGCTCTGAGCTGGCAGGTAATGTACTCCCTGTGGCAGGGATGGCCAAGGAACTTCAGAATGGGAGTGACATCCACCTTCGCGCCACTTCCAGTTCTCACCGTGACTTCCCTCTGTGAGTGCCAAGCCAGGAGCTCACTGCCTGTCCCGAGTTCTCAGTGCTGGTGTTGTGACACATTTCACCCGCAGGAAGAAGCAGGGTGATGAGCTGGCCCTTAGAACGCTGGGAGTTAAGCCAGGACTGAGATCTGGAGTAAAAGGTGGCAGTCAAAACCAGGCCACCTGAGGCCATTGATGGCAACCTCAGAAACAAATGGAGAGATGCAGACTTCCCTGGATTACACACACTGGGCTCACGTGATCCTGTCTGCATATTAAAGCCAAGAGTGGGGCCAGATTTGGTTAGCTGGGGAGAAAATTAGAAGACCGTGTAAGCTTGAAATCTGGTTTTGTTTTCTTTCTGGCAAGTACCTAAGGCATTACGCTCTTTTCTTGTGAGAAGTACCCATTTTTCAACAAGACTTTTAACATTTAAAATACGACTTTCAGGGGCACCTGAGTGGCTCAGTCAGTTGAGCGTCCTGACTTTGGCCCAGGTCATGATCTTGCGGTGACTTCCAGCCCTGCGTTGGGCTCTGTGCTGACAGCTCGGAGCCTGGAGCCTGCTTCCCATTCTGTGTCTCCCTCTCTCTCTCCCCCTCCCCCGCTCATGCTCTGTCTCTGTGTCAAAAATAAACATTTAAAATACAACTTTCAGAAATTCAGCTTCTAGTCAATTACAGATTCACGGACTTGAGTCCATCATCGCAGGTATCTCGGAAATAAAAATTTCCCCAAAGTAACAAGTTGCTTTGAAATCTACTTCTGAAATATACAGGGGAGTTGTGAGGCCTTCTCTTGGCACTCACTAGAATGTAGTTCAAACACAATTACTGTGACATAATGTAATTTTTATTACACTAACTCAAACTTGGAAACTAGGTGCTTTAAAATTGTAAGGAAAACCAGCCCAACTTCCCTGGTGGCCAGTGCTGATTTCCAGTATCCGCTTTACTGCTGTGAGGAGGGGGCAGAGACGATGACTCTCTCTCATTGCCCTGTGAGTGCCTTTATCTATCCTTCCGTCCCTAGCACTGAGGGCCCGGCAGGCATTCAACGATGTCAGACAACTGAATGAGCTGCTACAGATACAAGGTGAGATTTAAAGCTTCCTTCCTCCTTCCTCAGGTCTCCCCTTCCCTCCTTTTCATCTGCAAAGGTACCCACAGTGACACCTCGGCTTAAATTTACTGCAGGTGACTTTTACTGGGTTAAAAATACCACAGTTGGACAATTACAGATTAGACAATTACAACTACAGAGCCACAGAATAAAGGATTCCAACTTTATCCAGCTTCTGACAGTCAATCATGGCACGTCCTTTGGATATTACATATATATACACATATATATACACACATATACATATGTATACACACATTACACACATATACATATACATATGTATATGTGTGTATGTGTGTGTGTGTGTGTGTATACACACACACACATATAGTGTGGGAGCACTAACCTGCGATCCCAGGTGCCCACACTAGGACCCTTCAGAGCCAAGACAGTTTCTTCCCAGCCAAGGATCTACATTTTCTTGGCTTTACTCGTGTCTCAGACTCTGTTCAGCTCAGTCAGCCTCTGCCACTCAGGAGAGCTACAACTGGTTGTCCTGGTTCAACTCAGACTAAACGTCAGGGAGTTTTCTGAGCTTCCAGACTCTAAAACAAACATGGCTCATAATGTCTACAGAATTTTCTTGCTCATATAAAACAGAAGATACGTATATAAAAGCACATATGGAAATATAGAAAGGGTAACGATGCCAGAAGGGCAATCCTGTAAGATGCAAAATGGGATGGATACAGGTTTTCATGGCAGCCAGAGAGTTCTCACACAAATTCTAAGAGGGAAATGATCAGATACTGTGTTTGTTATGAAACAGTGGGATCAGCTCTCAACCACAGAGTAGAAGGGAAAGGACCACTGCAAAACTAACTGGTTTCTAGAAAATACTATTTATTATAGTTATGATTTAGCCTATCTAATTCAAGCTCTATAAGGCTGCTAAGTGAGCCTTTATCAACTGTGTAGGGAGAGAAAATGGAATTCATCACTGTGACAGACATTGCTGGTTACCTACTTAGTGCCTTTCTCCCTGCTGAGTTGGTTTTCCATGAAAAAGCCTGAAAACGCCAATCTCCTAGGCCCTGAAACTTGCACAGGGAAACCTGACCCAACCCTAACCAGCGGGACTTAGGAGAAATCTGGTGTGGACCTCCTGGGAATGGGAGCCATCAGGAGACTTCTTCCTTTCTCTGTTATTAAAATGTCGCTGTGGCGTGTGGACTGGAGGTGGCCATCTAGCAACATGGAAAGGAGGTTAGAAGACTCTCAGGAAGGTGGACAAAGCCCTGACATCTTGGAGCTGAACCACACTTGGAACTACCTGCCCCAGACTTCTTCTGAGAGAAAAATGAGGGTTTTAAGTTTGTTTTTAGTTGGTGTGGACTGCCAGTAACAAAATACCCATCCCTATATTGTTTGGCCCTAACTTTCTCCTCCTGGGTTTCCTATTTCAGTCAATGGCACAACCATATTCCCGATCACTCACACTTAAAACAGCCCTCTCTTGCCACTGTTGTCCATAGACAATCAGCATTAGTGTAATTAAAGCCAGGAGCACTGATTTTACTGCATCAAGGCAAAAATCAAATACAAATGGAACAAACAATATGTAACATTTCATGCTTTCTCTTCAAATATGAAGTAGTTGTTGGGCAAAACTGATTTATTCCCCAAAGGAGTTTTGCAACCAGCTCTTTTACAGACTACAGCTTTCTGCTCTGGAGATTACTAGGCATCACCTAATTCATCTTTCCTAAATCTGGGCTGCCCTCGGGAACTTGCTTGACCACAACAGAATGCACGAGAAGTGACATATAGGGCTTCCGAGGCTGGGACATATAGGACGTGTAGCTTCTCCTCGGCATAGCACCCTGGAACCTTCGCTCTTGGGAGTCCCAAGCCCCCACATGAGAAGTGTAGCCATCCAGAGGCCACCATACTACAAGGGGAGCCATGCAGACGGCAATGCCACATGGGGAGACAGAGGCCACGGAGCAGCAAGACCCAGACACAGGGATGAAGAAGCCACCTTGGGAGTGGATCCTCCAGTTCCAACTGCCCCCAAATTCACCACGTGGGTCAGAGAGACACTGCCCATGTGGGCCCTTCCCAAATTCCTGATTCACAGAATTATGAACCAGATCAAGTGGTTTTTGCTAAGTTTGTTGCACAGAAAAGACAACTGGACCAATCAGTTTTCAAGACCCATCGGTGTTAGAGCCTTTCTTCTGTCTTAGGTGACTTCTCACTTACGACACCATGGGGCTGCGTGCACTCCCCTTACCTCTGTCCGAGGCTACGGGACTGGGTATAGGGACCCCAGCAGGTAGCATAGTGCCTCACACAGAGCAGGGGTTAGGTTTTTAAGGGCAGTTTCATGTGCTCCTGAATGTAAGCTAAGAGGTGGCTGTCTGTGGTTTGCGTAAATAGTTTCACTGTGATAATCTTCAGTTGTTGAATGAGATGTAAACAAAGTTTTGTATTAGTATTTAAGATTAATATTTATAGACTAACACATCAAAGAAATCTGTAAGGCATTCTCAGGGGAGGCAAAGCCAACCAGACATGTCACATGGACAATCTTCATTCCTTACACATTTGGATCAGGAATAGAAGGGATACTTAGAAAGGCAAGAACAAAGAAATAGACACTGACATTAGACCCTGAAGCCAAACTTTGGCAAACCACAAGTACTGTGTATACCAATGGAGCATGCCTTACTACAGTAGATCTCATTTAAGGGAATACTGTATCTGTGTATGTGTGTGAATCTGAGTTTCAAATGAAAAGGAACGAAATTCTTTTTCTTCGAATCCATATCTAATTTTTCTATTAATGTGTCTTTCTTAGAACCAAATGACTCCAGGGCTTAATAATCTCCCTTGTCTAGACATCTTGGATGCTAACGATCACAGGACTGCAGTTAATGCTCCGGGCCACACAGTGTTTGCAAACAGCAGCGCCCTGCACGGTTTTCTCCATGAGTAGATATAATTAGTGCTGTGTTCGCCTCTCCAAAGAGACACCTGCTGTGGCTTATACACTGAAGGAACCTTTTCCAAATAAATCTCAGAGTCTCACAGAGCTGCTCTGAAGAGTTTTGGCATCACATGTCCGAAGATGGTGGTATTCTGTGATGCTGTTCACTGAGCCCCCTCCTTCGGTTTCCAACAAAACATCTCAGGGAGAAGTCAGAGATGCTCTCACAGCATCTGTTAGATCTGTTCCCAATGGGAACGCTCCTAGGAAATGTCTGGTACACTCTACTCAGGAAGCCAGGAACACCTTTGTCTTCTGGGTTCCACCAAGAAAACTATGAGCTGTGTTCCCAGCAGCCTTCTAAATGATGTCCACAACTCAGCACTCTTTTAATAAGGCATCGTAGAATAAGTATAGTCTCCCTGGCCAATTATTCTGCAAGTTTAAGGCATATTTTTTAATTTTTTTAATGTTTATTTACTTTTGAGAGAGAGAGAGAGAGAGAGAGAGAGAGAGAGAGAGAGAGAGAGAGAGAGAGAGAATGAATATGCACGCATGCACAAGTGGTGGAGGGGCAGAGAGAGAGAGGGAGACAGAATCCAAAGCTCTGAGCTATCAGCACAGAGCCCGCCATGGGGCTCAAACACACGAACAGTGAGATCATGACCTGAGCCGAAGTGGGACGCTCAACCACCCAGGTACCCCTAAGGCAAGTTTATTTACAGTCGCTTTAACTGTTGGTTCTAATTTGTAAGTTAGCATTTCAGTTGCAGAAAGGACCTGATAAAATGGATAAATAACTACGTTGACCTCTCACAGCCATTCCTACGACAGGGTGAATTGCCATAGAAACAACATTTTAATTGGTATGAAAAAACATAATGGGAACTATTTGGGGGTAGGACTGAATAAGGCCAACGAACTGAACCTTTTTTGTCCAAAACCAACTTCTGACATTTATGTTTATGGCACATTTATGAGCAAATGGATGAGTCTGCTGAGAACTGCACAGCAGCTTGGAAATAAATAACTGCTGAATGATTTCACCATCCAGAGCAGGGTGTCCATAACGATGCTGGGGCAGTGCAGCAGGGGGCCAGAGGGTATCGGCATATATGGGCACATGACTGCTGCCCTGGGAGCTCATCAGGGCCGCATAACCTCACTGTAATAGCCATCCATAACCCAGCACATGCCTGGACGTTGGGCAGAAGCAGCCATTCGTGCTAGATGGTTGCCTCACTGGACTTCCTGGTTTATCCTGCTGAGCTCCAAGTTCACGTGCATGATAGGAAAGGGGAATAAGACCACGTGTGGACACTGCAGAGATCAACTTGGTCAGTGGACTCTGATGTTGAGGAAACACACACACACACACACACACACACACACACACACACACACACGACCCCAGATTTGAATCCTAACACACTCACAACTATAGCCAGATTACAGGACCTCTTTGATTCTTTTTCTATCTTTATAATTCAACAGAGGGAATTAACGTCAGCAGCACTGATTTCACTGGATTCAAAGCAGAGGGAATGAGGTATAGAACATGGCATTTTCTCTCCTCAAATACAAACTTGTTCTTAGATCACCGCTTCGTGACCCAAAGAGGTTTACCATCAGTTCATCGTAGTCCACAACATATGCTTTGGGAATTACGATTCTGTTTGGCTTTAAATATATGTTGGATATTGACTGTATTAATTAGAGATAATCTCGGTATGACAAACATGTTTTTCCAGAACTAATGACTTTTATGTCAGGCTGACAAGTATAATTAGGCAATAAATCCTCAATCAGTCTGGCTCAAACTGCTGCAGGAAAGATGAGGTCTCTGCCATCCTTGTCAATTTATGTATAAAATATGTATGAGTGCTATTTCTAAAGAGAAGAGGTGGCTAAAGGAATTCATAATTTATTTGCACGAACATACTCTTTAAAATATACTATCTTTTCAAACAGCCATATTTCAAACAAGTGCCTGAGCCACAGGTATGATTCGAAAGTCAGGAAGCATTTCACTCAATAAATAAGTAAGATAAGCCTATATGTTAGAGGCAATGGTTTGAACTTGGCATTGGACTGCTCCCACACCCGTCTAGGATCGGCTCACTGAGCTATCTGATAAACCTTGGCAGAGAACTTACTGCATGCACAGGCTGGGGAGGACATGGTCAATCCATCCAGCACATGCAGATGCCAGAGAAGATAAGAAGATTTGAGGAGAACCTGTTTCTAATTTGGAGTCACTCCTAACTATACGGAAGCTGGATTTGATGAGTGGTACCAGTCACAAGAGACAACCTCAGATATAGTTCAGAAAACATGAAACATCCATGGCTGTAGTTGGAGAGGTGGGTGAGAACACATTCTTATGCCTGTGGAGATCTGCCCCGAAGGAACTCTATCACTCACACTGGATGAAAAGCTCCTTGCGGGCAAGAACTCCTGTCTTTTCAAATCAGCCTTCAATTCAGGTGGTATACTGTGTAACAGCAAAGCTCAGGGTGAATTCCCACCCCCCACCCCCATCTGGAAAAGATATTTAAGGTCTCCGTGCTTCAGTTTTGTCATCTTATAAGTGTTGGTCCTGTGCCCGGGAAGGTCACTGCTGTCTAAAGTCGGAGATGCTTCAGTTATATCTTATCATAAAGTACTGAACAAGTAAAATGTCAGATTCCAGTCTGTATGGATTATTTCACATAACAGGCATCTTTAGAACCTACTAAGCTAACCTAATGTGCAATCTCCTCCTTATTAGTTGCCTTCTTTGTCTCTTTTTTGGAAAACAGGACTGAAGGGCAGTTTTCCCACACAGGAACATTGTGGCAAGGTCACACGTTGGCACACATAACATGCTCATGTTACCGATCATATGCTGGACACTAGTCACCATAAGTGACAGCCTATTTCTTTTTAAAATTTCTTTATTAAAAATAAGTTCAATGCAAGGCTCAAACTCATGAACCGTGAGATCATGACTTGGGCTGAAATCAAGAATCAGCGGCTGAACAGACTGAGCCACCCAGGCGCCCCAGTCTATTTGTGATGGTGACTTTTCAAGTACACACTTTACTGCAGGTCCTGTAGACATCTTTCCACACTGATGGAGACGCAGCTCCCACAGAGCAGGAGGGGGTGCAGGAAGGACGCAGTCCTGCAAGTGCAGGGCAATGCTCTGGAGCTCCACCGATCTCTATGTACACAGCAGATGTGAGAACTAATGGGGACCCAGGGTCAACCCCACAGCAAGGACCACCCCCTACATCCACGGTAACCTGGAGAAGAGAGTGTCATTCTTCAAAAAAGCAGTGCTTTTGCTTTCAGACCGGTTATGGTTCTAGATATGAACAAGGAGGAGCAAGGTAAGAAATGAAGATGCGATATTCTTGCAAATGCCAAGTATTTCCATGAAAATTAAAACAAAGATGGGATTTCTTACTGCCATACACCTTCAGACAGTGATGCCTAACTGCAGTGTCCCATAAGAACAAGGCTTGGTAAACTTTCTGGAGAGATATTTAATTAGTCAATGGACAACATTCTCAAGGATGCATGTGAATCTGTCTGCGGCAACACATGTTTACTTATCTGAATCAAGTACATATTTGCAGACACATGAGCTCCTTGCCACAGGAAACAAAGCTAATTGAAAGAACGGACCCAAATAAATATGAATTATAAGGAAGAAGAAAGCATCTTGCAAATGACTAAGTTGGAATGATTCATTGTTCAGAATTCCATTTACATACTTCTTTTTAAATAATGCATACACTGGGTAAAGTGCATATATCACTCCAAGACATACGTAAGTCAAATCATTGCGCTGCACCTCTTAAATTTATACAATGCTGTATGTCGATTATATCTCAATAAAAACTGGAAAAAACTCCAAGGGATATTTTCTTTCTAAAAAGCACTGGAGAAAAAAATATGTAAGTATCCACCACAAACTATGCATTACAGTGAGTTGGTAGTAAATGCAAGCCCTAATTTATTGCCATGAGCAGGCAAACTTCCAGATGGTATAAACTGAATGGGATATGAAGCGACTTTATACTAAGATACTCAAAGATGTGCCATATGATTGTTTTAATATATATGTAGGCCAGTTTATCAACTGTCAGAAAGATGCCGTGAGTAATGAAGAATAAAAGGGCTGAAATTTACCCTTGCTCAAAATAAAATACAAGACTTTATTATTTATAGTGACAGAAGTTAAAGTCCTCATTTAAAAGATGTTAGGTTAAAAAAAGGGGAGGGGGTAATGTTTTAAATTTCCCCCTCAGTTTACTTTGATTTTTAAGGCTTGGCCTAGATTTAAAATTTGTCCATCTGCTGAAGAACCTCATTTTCTTTCAAAGACCACATCACAGTTATACAGAAATATGAAAATATTTCCTCCCCAAAGATGACATTTATCTTGGCAGTTGGTATTTTCAAGATGTGGAGCTTGCTGGAATCATACAAGTTCCAGTCCTAATACACAAAATTTTGAGCAAAATTATGGCTGCCTTTCCTGGGAAGTATAAGAAAACATACATGTACCTACCACCACACAAGCCATCCATAAATGCTTTTGGGAGATGCCTGGATATATTCTTGGATGTTACTCCTCAACCCTAATTCAACTGAACGTCTTACAAGGGTCCTTATTATTTGTGTGCCCTTGGTCCATATTCTGAATCTATTTCTTTCCCTGTAAAATACAACTACCTTGAAGGGTTGTTGGAAAAACTAAGATAACGTGAGTAAAGGACCCAGAGTACAGTGCCCAACATGCAATAATTATATTAAGCTATTTTTATTACTAAAACATTCACAATTTCTACTGGATAATTTAATCACATAGGGTCCCTCAGGCTCTTAATTGATTTGTAAGGTAAAGAATATTTTTAATTAGGTAATATGTTCACAAAGTACTAAATGTTACCAATAAATAGTCTGCTCCTTTCAATTCTAGGTCTATCATAGGGAGAGGCACTAATTTCTTGTGTATTCTTCCAGGGAAGATCTGTGCCTATACTAACATAGTAGATATATTTAAACAATGATAATAGCATATTATACACAGTCTCTTGCTATTAGTGCTGTCTCATTCTTTTTGATATATATAGTTTGACTTATCTAATAATTTATTTTTTCCTATTTTATAGGCGATGCTATAATAAATATTCACGTATTCATTGTGCATATAGGGGGATAGATCTATAGGATAAATTCTAGAAATAAAATTACTGGATTAAATGATATATAAATATTCAAAGTTATTGTCAAACTACTTTTCATAGATGTTAAATCAATTTAAATTCTTACCAGATGTATAGGAGAGTATATTTTTCCTACCTCACCAACATAGGGAGTTAAGTTACTGTTATGGTCTCTACTGTATGATATATGGAAAATTAGGTCACTGTGCTTTCACTGAACATTTCTACTATAATAAATGAAGGTAAACATGTTTTAACATGCTTAAAGGCCATCTCTTCCTTTACCATGAACTGTTTACATCCTTTGCTTATTACTCTTGGAATAGTCTTTTTCTTATTGATTTGTAGGCACTCTTCATATATCAAAGAGATGACCCCCCCACTGTTGGCAATATGAGTTCCAAATTTCCCTATTCATGTGACTTTTGATTTTACTTAAGGTGGCTTTTTTGCCATGTAGATTTTTTACAAGTTCATACAATGAAACTTTTGTTGTTTGTTTTTATGGTTTCCAGATTTTACCTCATAATTAGCAAGCTTTCTCACTCTGAGATAAAGCAAAGAATTTTCAATTTTTCTTCAGCACATTTATGATTTTGCTGTTTAGGTTTAAAAATATTACTTGAGTAACTTGTCTTAATAGTCAGGAGTGCCAGTAGAGAAGACAGTTTCTGTTTTCATTATATAAAGGTCATATTAAACACATATCACACAAAACTTGTTTCTTTTCAATGCTCTGCCCAATGTTTTAAGGAAATGATGTTATTTGATATATAATAATCTTAACAGACTGTCATTGGATTGTACTCCTTTTCATTATATAGAACCCTTCTTTGATTTAATATTTTTTTTTACCCTGAATTCATTTATAGACTGTAACCTCTGCTTTGTTTGCATTTCACTGTATGTTCTCCATAATTTTACCCTGAATCTAAGCCACTTTCAGATGTACCTTATACACAGCCTGTGATTGTATTTTTCTCTATGTGATCCTATTCTTTTAATATGTAGGTTTAGAACATTTATATTTATTGATAAGTACAAGATATATGCTATATTTTCTGCATGTATTGCTACTACTGTCTTATTAAAAACAGCTTTACTGAGGTAGAATTGAGACACAATAAATTGCATCTACTTAAAATGTATAATTTAATAAGTCTTGACATGTTTATATACCTATAAAACCACCATTACAATCAAAATAATGTACATTCCCATAAACCACAGAAATTGTCTCACCATGCTCCTCTGTAATTCAATCTTCCCTGCCAGGCCCTCATACTCAGGCAGTCAATTAACTGTTTTCTGTCTCTACAGACAAGTTTGTATTTTCTAGAATTTTATAGAAATGGAATTTTAAATTATGTACTTTTTGGGGGATCTGGCTTCTTTTATTTAGCATCATCATTTTGAGATTCATTCATGTTGCTATATGTATCAACAGTTCATTACTACATTTTATTGTGAAGTGGTACTCCCTTTTAAGGATACAGTACAATTTGTTTATATAATTCATCTGTTGATGGATATCAGGTTCTAGCTTTTGGCGACTACAAATAAGGCTGTTGTGAACATTTATGTAGATGTGTTTGCATAAACATATCCTTTCTTTTCTCTTGGGTAAATACCTAGGAGTAGAATAGCTGGACACATGGTAGGTATACGTTTAACTTTTTAAGAAATTGCCAAATTATTTTTCAAATTGATTGCAGCATTTTGCATTCTGATAAGCAGTGAATGTGAGTTCCAGCTGCTCCACATCCTGTCAGCCCTTGGTATTGCTGTCTTTCGATTTTAGCCATCCTTATGAGTCTGTAGTGATAGCTCATTGTGGTTTTGATTTGTCTTTTCCCAATGACATTGTCAATCTTTTCATGTGCTGCCACCTCTATATATTCTTTGGAAAGTGTTCAAGTCTTTTGCTTATTTTTAAAAAATTAGGTCTTCTTACGGAGTTTTGAGGATTCTTTATACATTCTGAATGCAAATTCTTTACCAGATGTATGATCTGCAAATATTTCCCCCCACTCTGTAGCTCCTCTTTTTATTCTCTGAAGAGTTTAGTTCAAAGAGAAGTTCTTAATTTTTATCTCTAGTAATTTTTTTCTTTTATAAATCATGTTTTTGAGTCTAAGAAATCTTTGTCTAATCCAAAATCATAAAGGCTTTTCTAGGTTTCCTTTTAAAAGTTTTAGATTTAGGTCTATCATCCATTTTGATCTAATGTTTGATCTGATAAAAGGTATGGATCAAAAATCACATTTTTGCATATGGATGTCCATTTCTAGCATCATCTATTTAAAAGGCTATCTTTTTTCAAATGAATTGCCTTTGCATCTTTGTTGAAAATCAACATATATGCGTGAGTCAATTTCTGGACTCTATTCTGTTGATCTGTTTCTATTATCTTTACATCAATGTCACACTGTTGATTCTTGCAGCCTTAAAAATTTTCAAAACTATTTTTTTGTTTTTATGTTTCTGCATTTTCAAATGAATATTCTGCAATCAGCTTGTCAATTTCTAAAGCTTTTTTTTTTTTTTTTAAACATGTGTTTAGTTTTTGAGACAGAGTGTGTGCGTGTGAGCAGGGGAGGAGCAGAGAGAGAGGGAGAGAGAGGGAGAGAGAGGGAGAGAGAGGATCCCAAGCAGGCTCTCGCTGTCAGTACAGAGCCAGATGAGGGGCTCAAACTCACCAACTGTGAGATCACGACCTGAGTCAAAATCAAGATTCCAACGCTTAACCAACTTTGACCCACTCAGGTGCCCCTTAGCTTGTCAATTTCTTGAAAAGAAAAGAAAAGAGAAGAGAAGAGAAGAGAAGAAAAGAAAAGATTGTATTGAATTCACAAATAATTTTGGGAAGAATTAACAGTACTGAGTTTTCTGTATATAGCATATTTCTATAAACACGGTATATCTCTCTACATATTTAGAAATATGATATATATTTTAGCAATGCTTTTTCATTCTCAGTGTAGAAGTATCTTGCACATTATTTGTTAGAATCATCTCCAAGTACAGTTAATTCTTGTTATTCGTAGCAGTTACGTTCTATAAGGTTGTTGCCAACAATGAATTAGTGAATATCTTGGAAAAATGCAGGTTCTTGTGAGCTTTTAATCACATTTTTGTCAATCGATCAATACATAACCTTGTTTTATGTGTTTCTGTTTAAAGATACCTTGTTTAATACGTATTTCTTAGAAATAATGGTCTACTGGGGAATCTGGATGGCTCAGTCAGTTAAGCGTCTCTCAGTTTTGGCTCAGGTCATGATCTCCTGGTTCTGTTGAGTTTGAGCCCCACATTGGGCTGCGCTGACACTGCAGAGCCTATTTGGGACTCTCTCTCTTCCCCTCTCTCTGCCCCTCCCTCCCCCCCCCCCCTTAAAATAAATAACTAAACTTAAAAAAAAAATCATTGTCTACAATATGAAAGCTGAAATAACAAGACAGATTGAAAACTTTTTCAACCTCAGCTGGCAACGCAACATTTTTACCGTGCTGCCCATGCCTACAAATAACTGTGAAGTTCTACACATATAGATTTTACCAAGGAAATTTGCAAATATGAACTCTATGAATAATGAGGATCAACTGTAGTTTGCATTTTTTTAAAAAAATTTCTTTTTAATGTTTATTTTTGAGAGACAGAGCATGAGTGGGGAAGGGGGAGAGAGAGAGGGAGACACAGAATCTAAAGCAGGCTCCAAGCTCTGATCTGTCAGCACAGAGCCCAACGCAGGGCTCAAACCCACGAGCCATGAGATCATGACCTGAGCCAAAGTTGGACGATTAACCGACTGAGCCACCCAGGCACCCCTACATTTTTAAATGCTATCGTAAATTTTTTTTTTAAATTTCTATTTCTGAGCTTCTGTACTGTCATTTAAAAAAAATCTTTCACATTATGGTCTGGTTTTTGCCTTAAATTCTTTGTTTTATATGATTACTTAGAAGGGTTCTATTTCTATTCTTGTGGTTACTTTTTTGTATACAACTATATAAATATGGTTGTACTCAGTAACAGAAGCAATGATGAATAAGAATATTTGAATTATCTCTCTACCATCCTCCCATATTTTTATTTTATAATTTTTTTAACCATTAAATATACTTATATCTTTAAGTGACAGTTTTTGTCTCCCAGCAGTACCATCTGAGGATATTAGCATGCATACACTACCTCTCACCCTTTCTAAGTCTTCCTGTCACCTTTATTATTACTTCTACATTGTCAGAATTTATGGCATTGCCCTTCTGTGGCAACCAAGTTCTCTTTTGTTTTGGCCCTACAGAGCGCACTGAATTTGATGCTGAGATGCCAGTCTCTTTGCCACAGATTCTCCATTTACCTCCTCGCTTGGCTGAAATTTGTCTTTTGGGAATTTCTTCAGTAAGGGCTCTTAAAAACCCCGTATCTTCAATTCTCACATGTTCATCAATATTTGTCTGTGGGCTGTATATTTAAAAGAAGTCTGGAACAAGTAAAGAGATCTTGAGTCATTAGATTATGAAACCCTCAGGCAAATGAGTCAAAGTATCTAGTGTAGCACCAAGGACCTTCAGAACAAGCGCAGGTGAACAGGTCACTACCAAAAATGGATAAAAGGTCTCGTATACAAAAATGCCTTGTTCTGTGCATATTCTATCTTAAAACTTTTATATTCTGGCTATATTTGTTAAGAATTTCATCCAAAGAAATCTTGTATTATGTATATTACATAATACAAGAATCAGGGGCGCCTGGGTGGCTCAGTCGGTTAAGCAGCCGACTTCGGCTCAGGTCATGATCTCGCGGTCCGTGAGTTCGAGCCCTGTGTCGGGCTCTGTGCTGACAGCTCAGAGCCTGGAACCTGTTTCGGATTCTGTGTCTCCCTCTCTCTGACCCTCCCCTGTTCATGCTCTGTCTCTCCCTGTCTCAAAAATAAATAAAAAACGTTAAAAAAATTAAAAAAAAATACAAGAATCAAATTGTGATGAAGACAGCAGTAAGATGTAGTGTGACAGTGGAAAGAACGTCAGATCAGGAGCGAGCTACTTAGGGTGAAGGTAAGCCCCCTGCGACTCCCAGAGTCCTTGGGCACATTTCTGGTAAAAGAGGAAAGAAGTGGCACAGATTTTAAATGCCATTTTCCATTGTAAGAATATATTCTAGGTATGGAGAAGAATTATCTTTATCATTCCCTCCCCAACTTCAGCTATTTATTAAAATTAGCTTACATTCCTTGAGACATTAAGGACTGAAAGACAAGAATGGGGGTAAGGGTCATCTCAATGAAAATAGTCCGATGTGGAAAATCTATAGGTAATCCATTTACACACAATCAAACAATCAATAGGAAAGTAAAACAGCTTGGTATTGAGTGTGGTGGGGACTGAGATCTGACTTGGCTATTAAGTCATTAAGATGATTACTATTGATCAAAAGGTCTATCCAGGCAGTAGATAACACAATGTTTATTCCTTGGGTGATGCTGTGGAACAGAACTCCTCGAATGGCCACTAAAATGACCAGGGTTAATGCTGTGTTGCTAAGTACAGCTATCTAGCTAAAAGGAAGTCACATGAAAAACAGATCTGCCTTAGGACTCTGCCCGTAGACTGTGGCCTAAAATAAACCTGCCCTACATCTAATGTTTTGGAAAGAGAATATAAATAAATTTGATGAATATGCGTTGCTATCTAGTGGATGGAACCTGTGCTGAATGGTAAGCCCACAAGATGCCACCCATTGAAGAAACTTTTCAAGAGTGAAACTACATGATGGGGTGGGTGCCTGGGTGGCTCAGCTGGTTGAACAACCGACTTCAGCTCAGGTCATGATCTGATGGTTTGTGGGTTCGAGCCCCACATCGGGCTCTGTGCTGACAGCTTGGAACCTGGAGTCTGCTTTGGATTCTGCGTCTCCTCTCTCTGCCCCTCTCCTGCTCATGCTCTCTCTCAAAAAATAAGTAACATTAAATTTTTTTTTAAAAAAAGTGATAAAGCTACATGAGACCAGAGCAGACAAGTCTCATTTATGGTACTTGGGAAGTCAGTCATTTCTAAGTCACATATTTACATGTTAATTAGAGTAGTAATATACAATGCACAAAATACTCTGCTTGGATCCAATTGTAACTAAAAATAAACAGATTCATAAAATAAGGTAAACACCTGCACCTTAATAACCAAATTAGCAATAGTTTCTGCATCTATAGTGCTTTCTCAAGGTAGAGTATTTGCATGTATGTTATTTCACTTAATCATTTGATCCACACAACAACTATAATATAGACATAATTATCCCCATTTGTCAAATAAGGAAATTCACTTGGAGAGGATAAGTGATTTCCTTAGTGCATGGGTGGGTCTACAATTGCCTGCATACTCTATTTTATTTCATTGTTTGTTTTTTGTTTTACAAAAGAATTTCCAAATGGGGGGGGGAGAGACTTACATACATTTTCATAATCACTTACAATCTCTGAGATCATTGTTTTGCAAATCCCTTCAAAAGTGATATAGTTGTCACTTATCAAACCCTCTTTCCCTCAGTAGGAAGGAAGAACCAGAAGTGAAGCCAGAGGAGAACCAGGGAAGTATGGTATCAGGGAAGCCAAATTTATAAGAAATGAATTACAAAAGCAAGCCATAATCAAAACAGTCAGCTGGGGCAGAGAGATTAAGCAGGAGAGATCAGGGAGGCCAGTGAATTTAGGTCATTTGTGCAGTCACAGTACCCAATTAAAAAAGTATTAACACAAGTTGAAATTCAGGCACATTCTTTAGAAGTTTCTAGAATCTCCTTGACAATACACCATCCTTGCCAATACCATCCAGTCTAAAAAACTTCCCAAACTGAATAGCCTGGGAAGCTTTGTGGTAGGTAGAAACCTATCCTTCTGCAGCCAGAACATTTAGGGGGAAAAAAAAAATCCAATCCCTCTCATACAAGAGTCCTTCAAATATCTAAAGACAACGGTTTGGATCTCACTTCCAATGTTTCCTTCTCTTAGTGAAACATCTCCCATTCCTTCCAATTTTCTTCAAAACTCCTGGTTCCAAGTCCCTTTATTCTCCTGGGGAGAATCCAGTTCTGTCCAACTACATTCATTTTGAGGTCTCCATACAGAACACTTCCATCTACATATGCTGATTACAATGAGCAAACAATTCTGCTTGTATCACTTCAGCATAAGATTGTATTAGTTTCTCGAGGTACTCACACTACTCACGTGAGTTTATGAAAAACTGTTTTGAATACTTTAAAAATAAGCTTTAAGTGTAGTTTACATTTAATAAAATTCACCAATTTTAAGCGCACAGTTTGATAACTTTGACAAAGACACTTTGCAGCCAATCCTGTTCCCCACTTTCCCAACAATCACTGGTCTGCTTTTCTGGAGTTTCATATAAATAAAAACTTAGTCTTCTGTATTTAGCTTCTCTAAATTACCAAATGCTTTTAAGATTTACCTCTGTTGCTGTGTGTATACATAGCTTGTTCCTTTTTCCTTTATAGTTGTATTCCATTGTATGAATATACTATAATTTCTTTATTCATCAGCTGATGGATATTTACATTATTCCCATTTTTGTGCTATCATGAGTAAAGCTGTGCATATATGTTTTCAGTTCTGGGTAAACATGGTCATATGGTGAACAGAAAATAATTCATTATTTATTTACACTCACAACACATTGGACACCCAATGTGTGAGTTTTCCACACCATGCCCTTCTGTTACCACAGACCCCAAAGGTTGAAGGTTCAGTCCCACAAGATTGTCTCCACTTCAGACATCAATCACAAGTACTAGGTCCCCAGGTTACTCACAACTTTAGTCCAACTTGACTATAAATCGATGGTTTCTATGACCCCCCCCCCCCATCTCAGGTTCAATAATTTGCTACAGCAACTCACAGAACCCAGGAAAAGTGTACTTACTATTACTGATTTATTACAAAAGATATTCCAAAGGATTCAAATGAACAGCCAGATAAAGAAGTACAAAAGAAGAGGTCCGGAGGCGTCTTGAGTGTAGGAGTTTCTGTTCCCTTGGAGTATACCACCCCCCTGGCACATGGCTGTGTTTGCCAATGCAGAAACGCTCCAAACACCATATTGCTTTTATTTTTATTTTTTTTAAAGTTCACTTAGTTTTGAGAGAAGAAAAGCATGGGGGAGGAGCAGAGAGAAAGGGAGACAGAATCGCAAGCAGTCTTCGTACTGTCAGCGAGGAGCCAGACTCGAACTCACAAACCATGAGATCATGACCTGAGCCAAAATCAAGAGTCAGATGCTCAACTGACTTAGCCACCCAGGCGCCCCAAACACCAACCTTTTTATGGAGGCTTTATCATGTAGGCTTATGATGAATTATTAATGCAATTTCTAGCCCCTCTCCCCTCTCTGGAGAATGGGGAGGGTGGGGGTGAAAGTTCCAAGCTTCTAATCATGGCTTGGTCTTTCCGGTGACCAGCCCCCATCTAGAAGACCACCAAGGGTCATCTCATTAGAATAAAAGGTGCTCCTGGGTGGCTCAGTCAGTTAAGCTCCGACTCAATTTCAGCTCAAGTCATGATCTCATGGTTTGTGGGATCAAGCCCTGTGTCAAGCTCCACATTGACAGCTTGCAGCCTGCTTGTGATTCTCTCTCTCCCTCCCTGCCCACCCCCCACCATGCATACACACTCTCTTTCTCTCAAAATAAATAAATAAACTTAAAAAAAAGAATGAAAGCCACACCTCTTACCTGAGACATCCCAGGGGATTTATAAGCTCTGTGTCAGACACTCCTATCACTTAGGAGATTACAAGGATTTTAGGAGCTCATGTCAGAAACCAATATACATTTATTTCACATGTTATAGGTGTACATTCACTTGCACCCCCCCAAAAGAAAAATGGGCGATTTTGGTTGGAATTATGTTGAATCTATAAATCAATTTTTAGAAAACAGACACCTCAAGTCTTCCAATTCACTAACACGTATCTCTCCATTTCATTTAGGTCTTTTCTAGTTTATCTCAATGTTTTGCAGTTTTCATCACGTAGTGCTGCATATATTCTATTTACCGCCAAGTATTCCACACAATATTTTGAGTGCTTCGTTTTCAAATTTTCCGTTATCAACGGCTCAATGCTAGTAAAGAAAAACAATGATTTCTATATATTGGTCTTGCATCTTATAAGCCCACTAAATCTCTATTAGTTGGAGATTAAAAAAATTTTTTTCTCTTGTATCCACTGTAGGATTCTCTATACGGATAATCTTATTGCCTGAAGATAAAAAATGTTTCATTTCTCTGCCTGCCCCCAAGCTGTATGCACTTTATGTCTTCTCCTTGCTGTACTGTACTATACAGGGCCGCCATTACAATGAGAAGTAGAGCTACTGGGGGCAAACATTCCTTCCTTGGTGTCAATCTAAGGGAGAGCAGCATTCAGTCTTTCACCATTAAGTACAGTTACCTAGAAGTTTTTCACAGGTATCTTTTTATCAAGTTAGGGCTTTCCTTCTATTCCTGGTTTCCTGAGAGATTTCATTGCAAATTAGTGTTTAGTTTATTAAACGCTGTTTATGCACCTCTTGAAATGATCATATGGTTTTCTAATCAGCAGATAATGGTGGATTACATTGATTTTTGAATGATGAACCAACCTTGCATTTTAGGGATAAAGAATATAAGAATCTTACAATTTCCTCCCTCCTGCCCTTGATTTTACGGTTACACTCTCATGTTATACGCTCGTAGCATTTGTGTTCATTTTGCTCTAACCAATTAATCTTAGAGAACTCAGAAGAAGAAATATCTGTTTATATATATTATATATATATATATATGGTATATATATATATATATATATATATATATATTTTTTTTTTTTTTTTTTTAACCATGTCTGGGGTACTCTGTAAATCCACATTTTCATGTTTTTTTTTTTCCTTCTGCTTGAGCTACTTTGCTAGTGATATTTTCAGCTTTGAAATAGATCTTTATTTTCATTTTCAAAATACAGAATTCTAGGTTGACAGTCTTCCTGTTCTTCTCTCTGCTTTTAGACTTCCCTTCTGGTACTTTAAAGATGTCGGTCCATTGTCTTCTGTCATGCAACATTTCTGATGAGATTTTTTTTTCATCCTTTGTTCCTTTCTGCATATTGTCTCTTTTTTTTCCTCTGGCTGATTTCAAGATTTCTAGATATTGGCTTTATCATTTTAATCAAATCTGGAAAATTTTGGGCCATTCTTTTCCTTCCTCCTCTACCCCTATTTTTCTAGGACATCAAATACGCATATTTGAGACCACCTGATATTTTTCACAGTCTACTGGGGCTCTCTTCATTTTTTTCAGTCTTTTCTCTTCGCCTCATATCAGACATTTTCTACTAACTAGGTTTCCAAGTTCATTGACCTTTCTTCTTCAGTTCCTAATCTGCACTTTTCACTTTAGACATTTAATTTTTCATCTTTGGATGTTTCAGTTGGGTCCTTTTGTTCTTTCATTTCTTTCTTCAACACCTTCATGGTTTCCTCTACGCTCCTGACCACAGGGAATATATTGTAGCAGTTGTTTTTAGCTTTGTGTCTATTAATTCCATTTGTAATTTCTGGGTTTGTTTCTATTATTTTCCCCCTCAGTAATAGGTCATTTTTTATTGCCTTTTTTGCATTTCTGGTAACTTTTGATTGGATTCTAGACAATTTTATAGTTTGGGATACTGGATTTTGTTATGGGTGTTGAACTTGTTCTGGCAGTTAAAGTTACTTCAGATAAGTTTTTCTCTCTCAAGGCTTGCTTTTAAAGCTTTGTTAGTGCAAGACCAGAGAACACTTTGATCTAGGGATAATTAAACCTCATTACTTAGGACAGAGGCTTCAGAAGAGTATCACCTATTTCCCTTTATTATGCAGTTTTTTCCACTGCAGGTGGGAACATAAACTAATGCCTAGCACTCTGTGAGCTACAGAAATCATTTGACCTACAGCTTCCTGGTGGTTCTTTTTCTGCCCTGGAATTTTACCCACACATAAGTAAAGCAGAAATTAGCTAATAGCTCCAGACATGTCCCCTGCAGCTAGCCAGAGCTCTTTCTCCCTGGGAAGCCCCCTATTTCTGGTACTCTCCTTCAAAAATTCTAGCTGCCTCAACTGTAACCTCTGGTTCAGCTCAGTGAGATCACAGGGCTATTTGGTTCCTCATCCCAGAGCCTGAGCCTGGACACTGCTTCAGGTAGTAAGATGGGGCAGGAGGCTTGCCTCATTAAGTTACCTTCTCTTAGAGATCACAAGCCTGAGCTGCCTGGTGTCCAATGTCTGCAACAAGTCATTTAATATATTTTGTCCAATGTTCCAGTTGTTCACAGCAGGAAGAAGTAGGGAATTTCTGTAGTAGTTAATTCTTCGTGCATAGAAACAGAACTTTGTTTTGTACACATTTAGAAAATCTCTTGGAGGGTAGAGAGAATCTAGCACACTTGAAATGATAATTTTAAATTCAAACAATTCAACTTCTTGAATTATATCCCTCCTAGTAACATTAAATATTAAGTAGTACTCCAATCTAGTTCTCTCTAATCCCATTTTATTTTCTTCTGAGCATTTAGTAAATAAATGACAGCTTTTGTTTTGTTCCTCCAAGTTCACATTAGAAAGTAAGCTCTGAGAGGGTAAGACCGTGATGCTGTGCATTGTTTCTACCTTCAGGACCTAGAGCAGCTCCTGGAACACACTTAGCACACAACTACCTTTTGAGACAACTGTATATATCTATTCTTTGTCTTGACAGGTACCTCTCTCAGTAGAAAAGATATTTATTTGTTATAAAGCTAATTTTGGTTAAAAAATATCCTATTTGCCCTTGATACCCACTCTATATAATTAAAATAAGATTCTATGTACACATGCAGGCAAATACAAAGAAAAAGGTAAACATTCATATTCATAATTTGAAAGGAAAAACACTACTTTAGTGTTTCTCAAAGTACATAATATGTAATAATGCAGGGCATCCTATGTAGCTAATTCAGGCATCTGGCACCTTCTAGCAGCATATACTACTATGAATCTGAAGACGGAAGGCTACAGAGAACAGAATCTATGTTCTCAAAAGCTACCACTTTTTAAAAGGGAGGACCTATATTAATCAGAGCATATGAAAGGAAGGAGGGGAAATCTGTCTGAAGTTTACCTGCAATAAAATTTTTTTAGGCTGGATCAACTAGTGATTTCATTTACTCTATATATTACTTATTTTCCAAGATGTTCAAAAGTTTCTTGCTTTCTAACTACAATTTGTATTAAAGAGATTCAGTGTCAACATAAAATCTTGGCTAAAAGATCCAAAGACAAAACAAATTTTAGACATATATATGTGTATATATACACACATATATATGTCTATATATGTGTATGTATACACATGTATATGTGTATATACATATGTATATGTGTGTATATACGTATTTATATTCAGTCAAATTTCAATGTTTTCTGATACCCCTTTCTCCAGAATCACACCTGGCTTCTGACATTTCTAATAATTTTTATTTTGAAGTGAATGACTAATTCCACTATGACCAATACACATTTTATAATATGTTATAGGTCAGATATTTGCTCATATATATATTATAAGTGTATTTTCTAAGACTTTTAAAACTTGTTGACTTGGCACATGATCAGACTTGGGTTATAAGTGTTCCAATAAAGATTTTGCCATATTAATGAATGTCTTTCCTTCTGGAAATCTTATTTTAAAACAAGACTATGCTACCATTAACTATGAAAATAATTTTAAAGATCTAAATATATACTGTCCCCCTCCCCCCAAGTCTGGCTACTGTTATAGTATCTTTACCCTGTGCTATGCTATTTGCTTGTCTATAAATTGTCAGCCCCTTACTGTCTGAGCTAGCACAATGTCTGGTACAGAGAGCACTCAAGCGTTTGCCAAATAAATTATTAAATCAGAATACCCTATCCTCTCCAGCATTCTAGATGCCTGAGATATTACCCTGTGTTATTCTCAAATTAATTAAAAATTCTCCAAGTTCTACCTCATGATCCTCTTATGTCTCACTATGAAAATAAAAAAAGAGAATTACACTACACAATGTTTGGAGTCTTACACTGTCCTGTCTCTACACAGGAATACAAGATGGTTATAAATTGGACTAAAATATCACGTATGTGGCCACTCTTGACGTAGCAACACCAGAGCTTTAACAACTCATCCTGACAGGCTGTGCTAGCTTTAAACAATGCACACACTTCAAATGTTACATCTAACGGTCCCCCATCATTTAGCTTGCAGGCCTCTTTCCGAGAGTTGCGGGTATCAAAACCTGGGGTCTTGGTTTTGCTGAACAATTGCAGAGGCCACAGGGGATGGCGGGACCAGAAGCAAGGTGTGGAGTCAGAATGGCCATCATAATGACCAGTGTGCCCCGCACAGCTCTGACAACAAGGATATGCCACTCCTTGTTCCTGCATCCCAACTTCTGGGGTAACAATACCCACCTCAGAGAACACGTGAAAGAGGTACACTAAGGTTAAGAAGGGCAAGTGTTAATGGTTTGTGAAGAGCGCTTCTGCTGGTGACTCTGCACAGGGCCCGGTGCAAATCATCACCCCTAATCAGGTAGAAAGTGGGAAGTGAATGTTGGCTACTGAGGGTTCACAATGAAACCCTTTCCTAGGAAGGTCCCTTGGACAACTTAGTGCAGAAATGCGTGGGAGAGAATGCATTTCCCCCAAGGGCATCCTGCTGCCCATACCTCACTAACAAGGACAAGCCCTGGCCTCAAGTGGGACAACTGTGTGGTCCCATGCGTCAGAGCTCTTGGGGGAGCAGGCGGAGGCCAGACTTCAGCTAGCACATTTTCTCAGCTTCTTCTCTGGCTCTCTCCAGCTCCCCATGCTTCTTTACTGGTCTCTCCTAACGGTAATTCCTCAATAAAGCACTTAACACAGGCTTTGCTCCTAGAGAACCTAATTTAATAAACAATCCATATCTTCTGGCTAAAGTCTGACAACCCTCAGCAAGTGGAAATGTTTCCTGGATGGCCAAGGCTCCCAGTCAGGCCTCCTGGTGCATCAGAACAGTGCTCTGCAAGCCCCACCAATGCTGGTTGATACCGGAAATAAGCCAGAAGCCAAGTGTGGGCAGAGCACAAGGTATTACAGGAGGGATAGGATGTACCCCTGCTTAGAGCATCCTCAGACAGGAAGACAAGATTTTCCAAAACCTACATGTGAAGGGATCTTCTGTCTCTTGGGGAAAAAAAAAAAATCAGACAATATCTACCTCACTCTCTATGTGAAACACCCCTCTTAATCCACTGTGTTGACAGAAGTCAAACAATCTCCCAGAACTGCTTTCTCCACCTCAAAAACATTTAAAGGACATCAAGATTCATTTATCCACAGGGCCCAGAATAGCTGCTGACCACAGCAGGCACTCAGTAACCTCTGACTCAGTCAATGCACACATTCTAAGGGAACAGAGCAGTATGGGACCTACTCCCTGCTGTTTCCAGTCTCTACCCTTCTCTGAATTCCTGCAGAACTCAATACACAGGCTACATATGCTACCCAAAATGCTGGTTAAGTCTTTGGTGTGTGTTTACATATTGTCGCCTTAAGGGAACACAAGTGCCTTACTTCCTTCTAAGACCCACTTGGAGCCCCAGCAATGTGTCTACCGCCAAGCTCAGTACTGAGGTTATAAAGACTGAGTTAGGCACAGTTCTTGCCCTAAGTTACTCACACTGGACCTTGAACCTAATGGATCATTCCAGAGGGATTCATGGAATTAAACTGACTGTGGTTTGGAGGAGTTGGATAAGGATTCTGGGAGGAAGTAGTCCTTGAACAGGAAACTGAAGTAGCAGAATTTAGACAGAACAGAGGAAAAAAGATATCTTGGGGACAGGGAAGGCATTCACAGTGATGAAGACTTGTAAATAGGAATAACCAAACACTGTGATCAGGGCCAACAGACCAATGTGTAATGTAATTAAGTGTTACCAAAAAGGATAGGAACAATTAACTGCTCAGGGGAGTTTGCCCCCCCCCCCTGTTTTTTAAAACCCTTTTCCCACAAGTGCCTGGCACAGAGTAAACGCTCAGCATTGTTTGAATTTTAACAGACATTAATCCCTTAAGCCTAGAATTCTTATATGTGAATTTCTAGGAAGTGAAAGATACCTGTTATCAATCCTTTGAAACCAATAAACATTTCTGAGCACCAAATAATCCATCTCCCATAGCCAAGTTATAGAACTACCATGGGGATAAACTGACAAAAGAACTCCAACCTTTGTGTGAAAAGCCCAATCAACAGAAGCATGAATATAGAAGTCAAGGCAACAACTGGCAGAGAAGACTGTGCATTTTATTTCTGAATTGGCATTCACCATGCTTATGAGGTATTCACTCAGAGGACAACCCTCTTACAAAGTCAGAGGACAACCCTCTTACAAAGCAGGATGGCAAGCACAGATAGCTGGCAGGACTGCCCTTCACTCTGGGTACTTAAACTTGGAATAGTTTAAGTTGGGGAAGTTAAGTACCCCTTCCCCACACTGCTTAGGTCTCTATTCTGTTCCTATTCTGATGAGAGTCACCCCCTTCCTCCACTGGTACAGAGTCAAGCCCCCATTCCTGAGCTTGGCATTCAAGACTCTCTTGGATTTAGCCTCAAGTTACGCTTTTGGTCCAATCTCCCATTACGTGCCAGACACAGGCCCTTCCCTCTACTTTCCATGGCCTCCTGGTTCTTCCATGACCGTCCGCCTTGGCTCACTGCTTTGCCTGGATGCCGCCTTTCACATTCACCTCCAGAACAAAATGTCAAGCCCTGGTTAAAGGCCACTTCTCCTGCAAAGGTTTCCAGGACTTGCCTGATAATCAGAAAGAATCACTCCTTGTTCTGGATATTTCTCTGTACTTCAATTCCTTCAACTAAGAAAATTAGAATGATGATCTGTATTCTGTCACATCAGAGTTCTTGAAAGGCTTGAATGAGGTGATGTACGTGATTGTTCTAGTTTCTACATTTTTTAAAGGGTGAATAAAATGAAAATGTGCACACAAGTTAATGTTCTCACTGTTTACTATGTTCACTGAAGCCACATATTTAATTGGCTCATATGCCATGCTCACTGCAGAATAGTTACCATAGATGCTGAAAATTATTTTTGCAGTCTATTTCATATTCATGCAGCCACTTTTAATGGCTTAAGTCAATCCAATATTCTGAAAATATATTTTAACCAATTATATTAAATTTTATCTTGCTAAACAAGTTCCCAATGGAGCATCAACACCGATAACAGTTATGTGGCAGCCAGCCTAAGGGAATCAAAATAGCACACGTACTGTGTGTGTGTGTGTGTGTGCCATACAACCGGGCATTTGTAGACATTTCCCAAACTACAGACATCTGTTGTTTATAGTTCAAGTTTTCCCAAATATAAAGTATCATCCTTCCAGACTGGGTAGCAAAGACTACTCGCCAAATGACTACTTTCTTAACAAGATTCCATGGAGGTACCTGACAAGGTCTTTTGTGATGCTTTTGTACCTACAGTGGAGAAATAGTTAGCAGATAATTAAGTAGACTTATATTTGGATGACCATACTTAAAATATCACTTGCAGTCTAACAGGATCTCTCTAGTGGAAATCACAGAATTATGTCCTGGAATTCAACCTTTTTTTAACCCATTGATTTTCAAGATGTCAAGGAGAATAGGTTGATTGCAAAAAATGATGTAAAACCAAAGACAGTGAATCTACCGGATAAGAGGGTCAAACTGTATACAATGACAATCCATTATAAAAACAGGCCAAATCTAATGAGATAAAAAATGTAAATTTCTATGTGTAAGTTCAGATAATCAAGTCTCATAAATATATATGTACAAGACTGCTCTTTATACCTCCATTTGTAATAGCACAAAGACCATCTAAACATCCATTAACAAGAGAATAGTTAAATGAATTAACTACTGCAGCTACCAAAAAAAAAAAAAAACAACTATAGTGGACTGAAATATGATATGGAAGAATAGCTGTGATAAATTTTAGGTGATCAAAGTAGGTAGAGGATATTATATATAGACTGTCCCCCCTTTTTAAAAGAATTCCATATATATGCACATTTTTTTTTCAAATTCAGAATGTCTAGGCCACTGACCTTTAATTCATCATAGGTATTTATATATAGTTGTGTCTTATTTACCATCTAAGAACTGCTTGCTTTCTATTTGTCCTACCTATGGTATACTCCTGTTTCAAGTAACTTTTTTTTTTAAGCTTCATTTTTTTTTTAACTTTTAAAATTTGAACATGGTTGACACACAATGTTACATTAGTTTCAGGTGTTGGATCACTGCGTGGTACAAGTTTATGCATGATGCTATGCTCACAAGCATAACTACCATCTGTCACCAAACAACCCTACTACAATATCATTGGCTGTATTTCTTATGCTGTGCCTTTTATTCCTGTGATTTATTCACTCCACAACTAGAAGCCTGGATCTCTCACTCCCCTTCACCCATTTTAAGCTTCATTTTGGATTGATGAAACTTTAAAAAAATCACTCTATTATTGTCTTTTATTCTGGATATTTATTCTGTTCTATTTTTCAGCATACTGATTTTCTCCCATCTGTCTCTAAACTATTACTAAACTTTTTTTTTTTTAATAGGAAAAATTTTCTTAGTCTGGCGTGAGAAAGACCTATTTTTCCCCTCTGTGTTAAGATATAATTGACATATAATGTTGTATAAGTTTAAGGAGTATAATGTGTTGATTTGATACACACATATTATGAATCGAGTACCATAAGGTTAACATATAACCTCACGTAACTTAAATGTTATGAACATTAAAGATGTACTTTCTTACCAACTTTCAAGTATATATTGTGAACTATAGTTATTACCATGATGTACATTAGATCCTTAGAATTTATCCTATAACTAGAAGTTTGCACCCTTTGACCAACATCTTCCACCCACCTACCCCTCCCTAAAACCACCATTCTGTTCGTATGAGTTTGGTGGGTTTTTTTAAGTGGTATTTCACTTAACATAATACTCTCAAGGTCCATCCATCTTGTCTTGTGCTGCAGAATTTCCTTTTTAATGGATGATTATTATTCCATTGTGTGTATGTATATATCACATCACCTTTATCCATTCATCTGTTGATGGACAATTAGGTTGTTTCCATGTCTTGACTATTGTAAATAATGCTGCAGCTTCAGAGATATAGTCAAAAATGGGATTGATAGATCACATGGTAGTCCTGATTTCTGAGGAATCTCCATACTGTTTTCAATGATTGGCTCTGCTAATTTACCAACAATTGGCAAAGGTTCCTTTATCTCAACATCCTTGCCAACCCTTGTTATCTCCTGTCTTTTTGATTATAGGTATTCTTACACATCAGGTGCTATCTCTGTGGTTTTGATTTGCATTTCTGTGATGATTAGTGATGCTGAGCACCTTTTCATGTGCCTGTTGGCCGTCTGTATGTCTTCTTTGGAAAAATGCCTGTTCAGGTCCTCTGCCTATTTTTAAATTGGATTATTAGTCTTTTTGCTTTTGACTTGTAGGAGGTCCACATATTTTGGAGATTAACCCTTTGATATATGGCCTACAAATATTTTCCTCCTATTCCATACTTGCCTCCTCATTTTGTCGATTATTTCTCTTGCTGTGCAGAAGTTTTTTACTTTGATGTAGTCTTACCAGTTTGCTTTTGTGGCTTGGTGCTTTTGGGGGTCACTTCCAAAAAATTCTTGCCAAGACCAAGGTCAAGGGGATTTTTCCCTATGTTTCCTTCTACGAGTTGTACAGTTTCAGGTCTTAAGTCTTTAATTCATTTTGAGGTAATTTTTATTGTGAGTGGAAATGACAGAGGTCCAATTTCCTTCGTTTGCCTCAAGATCCAGGTCTCCAACAACAGTTACTGAAAAGACGACTACGCTTTCCCCATGAAGAATTCTCGGCTTCCTTGTTCAATATTAGTTGACTATGTATGTACTAATTTTCATTTATGAATGTGCATGTGTTTGTGTGCTTAAATACATAAGATCAACATTTCAGCTCTACGTACAAGAAACTATTCTATACATCCTTCATGTATATTAACTAGTTCAGTCTTTAGAGTGAAACAGGTACATATTCAGTATCTCCATTTTAGGTAGGTACAGAAGTTAAGTGGTTGAGCAAGAATATGAAAAGGCAGTCACATTTCACACTACCAGCAGAGTTACTGGGGTGGGGAAGAGTTTTAAACTGTATAGAACAGACGAAGAAAAGTACTTAGAAAGCATGGGATACTTTTTTATTCAAAAAAGAAAACATGGCTCAGGCCGTGTAAGAAAGGGTGTGCAACAGAAGTCAATGGTGCAATGAAATAACAAAAGGGAATAGGAGACACCACTCTGCTACTTCCTGGGTAAGTTACCTGGAGCAATTTACTTAACATCAGAGTCTCAGTTTCCTTATCAGAGTCCTGGTGATACTCAAGCCTAAGTGCAAAGTCATATGGGTTTGATAACACAGGACTGTGCCAAGCCCGCGCTTCCTGACACACAGTCGACCTGCCTCAGTAAATGCTGCTTGCTACATAACAAACAAGAAATCATTCTCATCAATACAGGGAGATCCCAACTGTCCTGAGGAGCAGTCGAATGCAGAGACACAGGAGGGCTAAAACAGACAAGGAGATGGAAAACAGGCGTGAAGAAGAGTTCAAAGAACCGGAGCACCCTGCCCTACAAGTCATGTCTTAGTCAAGGATCAGTGGCGGACTTTAAATAATTAAAGGGCTACTGATTTACGAGAAAAATTAGATTTTCTTCTGTTGCCCTTTGACAGAGCCAAAACCACCACATACAAGTTACAGGGGAGAGGAGTCGGATTTGGGTACATATATATAAACCGTCTAAGAGTTACAACTGTGGAAAACCGAACTGAGTTGCCCAGTCCTCTGTCAGTTACAGCAAGCTTCATGTCCTCTGCTCGCTCCACTAGGGAAGTTCAGACGGAATGCCACAGGTCTTGCAGGGCAGATTTAGATCTACTGAGGAAGAATGGACTAGATATTCGTCAAGTCTATGCCTTTAAGATTTAGAGGCTCTAGGACACCCAAAGGATCTAGCCAGTTCAAGAAGTTTATCAGTTAAGTATTGACATTTTTAACCAGTGAAACTCCCTAACTATTCTCATTGTTACAGATGAAGAAATAGTTTCCAAGGGAAGAAAGTGTGGCTGTACAGTTCAAATCATATAGATTGAACATCAGGCCAGAATAGCTCTCCAACCTCCAAGGCAGTACATCTCAAATTTTTCCAACTATGAGTTCACTCAATGGGCATATGGTACACATGCAGATAATTAACTCTAATAAAAAATTCATATATTCATATTTTTTAATATCAATAAAATGATTTAAAACTACTAAGTATTCTATATCAGCACATTCTTACATCTGGCTTCAATTACCTATTTAATTTGAGCAATAGTCTGGATACAAATCTATGATTAATATATTTTAGTTTAAATCCATTCAAAAATCCTAACTCATTGTGCTGCGCGGACAGCAGAAAATGCTACAATGCCTTGTTCCACTAGGCAGTTTAGGTATTTGCATTAAGGATGAATCCCAACATTACAATGAAACTTCTTATCAAAGGTTTCTCTTGGCACCTATTAGAACCTAAGTCATCCCTAAAAGCTGGGAGATGGAATGTTTCAACTTGCTGCAGATTTTTACATATGCACAACGTATCATTGCTTTCTTGATGAAAGTCAGCATATTCTAGTAAAGAGTCAAATTCTTATTAAGTCATCATCAGCAGCGTCTAGTTTTCAAAATTTCTCATTATCTTCTTTCTGTCACTGACCAGAAAGAGATAGATTAAATGAGAAGAGAGAAAAATACCCAAGCCGAGTGAGATCACAGAAATGGTTTTACTCACATCGCGGCCATGAAGAAATAGTTCATATCTTATTTCAGAAAGATCTCAATGGCAGTTCAACATAGAAAAGCTGGGATTTTCACTTGCTGAATATTTCCTCATACTGCCCTGTAGGAAATATACATTCAGTGGCAGAGCTTTCATCATCTCGGGGGGAAAAGTAGCATGTGGATAAACATTTGTAGAGCGACATCTTCCTGGCTGCCTGCTCAGCCACTGCTTTGTCAGTAGGCATGTCAAGGAACCTTTCGATCCACATCAGAGCTCACAAAATACACCCAAAAAAACCCCAAAAACCAAAAACCAAAAACCAAAACCAACCTCCCTTTCTGAAGCAAAAATTTTCAATGAAAAGTCACTGAATACTTCTCCCTGATCTGCGCTATCAGACATATGCTAAAGGCTGACTCATCCCCTGCACGTCAGTGATTTCGACAAACTTACAAGGGAAAATATTCTTTCGCACATGTGACTCCTCCCCCACACTGCATACCACTGACATTATGTGACAAGCAACAGAAGCGTTTGATAAAGGGATTTTGCCAAAAGCGTGTTCCTCTTTCTCCCTGAGGATGTTCTCCATAGCTCTGCGGCTGCTGCTGCTGCACACTTCTCAGCAAATCTGCCTTTGCTGTGAGGAATCCAAGCTTGGTGCCTCTGAAGTTCTATTCTGGGCCCTCAGTGACAGAATTTTCACCAATTTCACCCTGGAAAACATTACTTTCTCCTTGATCTGGGAAGACTCGACTGGTTTGCTAGAGAGTCCGCTGTACTTTGCCTGAAAATGGCTCAAAAGTGTTGAGGGTTTCATGCCATTATTTGACAAAGTTTCGTAACAGACAAAGCATCGGAGACTATGGGCAGATAAATCACCTACCAAGTAAAATCCAATTTTCAGAGAGTCATTGTGGTACTTTCTATTTAAAATTTTTCTTTTTCTGTTACTTGAGTGAAATTACCAACCTGGCACGTTCACTGGTCCCTGGACATTAAGATTCACATTCTATAATTACACTGGATTTCTGTTCACTATGTTTATGATGTTATTTTGAGCCATAGTATTTTACTCCTATTTTTGTCACTCCTTTTATACCTCGCTTCGAATTACTGATCCATTTTTGTGAACTGAAAACCGTGATCGTGAAAAATGAAAAGGTTAATAAGTAATTTACAACTGCGCGATAATGTGCTATGTACTAATTGAAAGATACATATATACATATATTAAAATTTTTTTTCATGTTTATTTTTGATAGAGACAGAGACACAGCGCAAGCGGCGAAGGAACAGAAAGAGAGGGAGACATAGAATCCGAAGCAGGCTCCAGGCTCCGAGTTGTCAGCACAGAGCCCGATGCGGGGCTCGAACTCACGAACCATGAGATCATGACCTGAGCTGAAGTCGGACGCTTAACCGACTGAACCACCCAGGCACCCAAAATTGATTTACTCTTCACAGCTACCTTAAGAAGGAGGTAGTATTATCACCTCCTTTTTTTTTTTTTATAGATGGGTAAACTGAGGTATGACCTCACTTCCCCAAGGTCATAAAGAACCAGAATTTGGGACTAGGCAGTCCAGCTAGAGAGCCTCCATTCTTCCCACACTATGCTCCCTCTCAAATAGGTAAAATGAACGCACTGAAGCAGTTCTTATAACCCAAGGCTCTGCCTTTGAAGGAGTAGGTTAAAACAGTTTGCCCTAAGTAGTCCTGGATAGCTTCCTTCAGGGACCTTGCTGCAATAAAGCCATCCTTCCTCCCTCAGAGATGGGATCTGATTAGATAAGTCAACAGCCAAGGGGTCTAGAGACCACTTTCCATCCTGTGTCTTAAGTCACACTGGGATGGAAAGTACACAGAATTCCTTGGCAGGTTTAGTATTACATGACCTTCTAAGTTTTTCTTTCTTGATTGGTCAGTTGTTAGTTTTGACTTCCTCTTTTACAAGGTAAGCGTTTGGCTTTCTCATGTAGACTCCCCTCCCATTCTTGTAATAGGTCATTTTGTTAAAGTAATTTTTTATTAAATTGATATTCACTGTTTTCATGGTTAGGACTATGCATATAAAGGTCACAGCTGAGTCTGCAGTATCCCATGAGTACATTTCCTTTCTTAGTAACTTTGTCTCTCCTGTAATTAATTATAACTTTGTGGGGCACCTGGGTGGCTCAGTCGGTTAAGCAGCCGACTTTGGCTCAAGTCATGATCTCACGTTCATGAGTTCAAGCCCCGCGTCAGGCTCTGTGCTGACAGCTCAGAGCCTGGAGCCTGCTTCAGATTCTGTGTCTCCCTCTCTTTCTGCCCTCCCCCACTCACACTCTTTCTTTCCCTCCCTCCCTCCCTCTCAAAAATAAACATTTGGGGCGCCTGGGTGACTCAGTTGACTGAGCATCTGACTTTAGCTCAGGTCATGATATCACGGTTAGTGAGTTCGAGCCCCACATCAGGCGCTGTGCTGACAGTGCCTGGAACCTGCTTCAGATTCTGTGTTTCCCTCTCTCTCTGCCCCTCCCCTGCTCATGCGCGCGCGCGCGCTCTCTCTCTCTCTCTCTCTCAAAAATGAATAAACGTTAAAACTTTTTTTAATATAACTTTGTTTATACTTGCTTTATTTTCTATTTTCCTATCATTGATTGATCCCCAAACCTTTGACCTGAAGGTAAAACTCTTCTCTATAGAAACCCACCACTGGCTCTCTCACCTCCACAAGCCTCACACACAGCCATTCCTTTAGAGGCCCCTACTGTCCTGGGTATAGGCTGACCTCCAGGACCACTCCACAACTGTGTGTCCCCTTACCCGCCCAGGAATTCCCTTTGCTTTCTTCTCATGTTGGAGCTGTGGTTTTCTGGAACATGTCTTCCTTCCTCTTAACCTTACTCCTTCATTTTTGTGGAGCACAAGTCCAGCAGGTAGTTTTTAGTCCTGGTCTGTCTAAAAATATCTTCATTCTACTCTCACACTTGACCGTCTGGCTGCATGGAGAACTACAGGCTGGAACTCATCTCCCTTCGTAAGTAGGGTATCACTAGTATTGGAAGTTCCATGCTACTTGAGTCCTGATCTTTTAAATATAGTCTGATTTTCTCCTCCTGGAAAGTTTTACTATCTTCCTTTCATCCCCGGTGTTCTGAAAATTTGTAGCAAAGTACCATATGTGAATCATTCTTCAGTTTTAATGTAATACCAGTAGAATGTAAACTCCACAATGGCACAGAGGTTTATCTACCGCTCCCCACTCCTATGCCTCTAGTGCATTTGACCGTCCATGTCTTAGAGCAGGTGCCTAGTGAATCTGGGTCGGATGAAGGGACAAGGTAAGCTCGGACTTGCTGGGTCCTGTTAATCTGGAGGCATACATATTTTTTTGAATTAACTTCTTTGTAACTTTCTCCCCACTACCTTTTCTGGAACTCATGTTAGTTAGGTGTTAGACTCTTGAATGGATACCCAAATATTCTCCCCCCTCTCCACTGTTCTACCGTCTGGGAGATTTCTTTCACTTTTATCTTCCTATCATTGCAAGCTGCTTTAATCTTTGGCTAGCAAATATTTAGCTTCTAGTTATTTCTTACTTGCAGGACTGAGTAATCAAGAGTTCCCATATGTTTCACTGAAGGGTCAGAATTCTAAAACTCTAGTATTTTTTAAATCTTTTCCTCTTGGTCTAGTTGGTCTCCTCAGAGAAGAATTCTTAAATCTCCTGGCTGATATTATCAATCCGGCTTCCAGTGTTTGGAGAGCCAAGTGAGGGAAGGCAGTTGAAGATCTCACTATCTGGCACATAGGCATTCACTTGTTCCCAGTGTCTTCAATAATGTACTAATTCCCGCTCTCAGCTAACACCCCCAAAGGAGAACATGGACCTGCCCTCAGGCCAGATTTCTTCCTCCTCACAAGGATTATGGGCCTTGGTCACTCCCCAAGCACACCCTGACATATTTCCAGGGCTCTGAGTGTCAGAGTCACATAGACCCTGAGTCAGATGGACTCAGTCCCTTCTCTCCCAAGAGGCCTCCAGGTTCTCTACAAACAAAATATGTCCACCCCTTCTCCCACAGCCTTTAAACTCCCTGAGAAAAGATTTACGACTCTTCTTCACCTGACCCTGAGACACCTGGACTCACGTACACAAGAAACTGCACAATGTGCCACCGGATGGGACATTGCTTACAATCTTGTTCTCCCTCTCTGCTGGCTATATTTTTTCTGTTGGTATAAAATAAATGTTTTACATTGATTTTAAAAGTTAAGAAATTTATAGTTCTTTAAGAAAATAACTCCAAATTCATCTCGTGAGTGGAAAAGGTTAGAATCTTAAGATTTTCACAGAATATGGGCGCCTGGGTGGCTCAGTTAGCTGGGTGACTCTTGATTTCGGCTCAGGTCATGGTCTCTGCACTTGTGGGGTTGAGCCCCGCATCGGGCACTATGCTAGGTGTGGAGCCTGCTTGGGATTCTCCCTCTCCCTCTGCCCCTCCCCAACTCGTGCTCTTGTGCACACTCTCTCTCAAAATAAACGTTTAAAAAAAATGTCACAGAATAGCTGCGTGGTACAAATGATGCTACTACACACGTGAAGACAGATCATCCATAGGACGTGGTAAGAGGGCAGTTCCCAACCATAAACGTCAATAATGAAAACGCGCATGGCATGCCTCAATGTGGATTGGCGATCTGAAAAATATTTAAATTTAGCAACTTTGAAAAAAGCCTTGTTAGTTTCTGCTTGTTATTTTCTAAAAATATGTACTGGTTTAAAACCAGAGGTAATAGAATACAGAAAATCATAAGTTATTAATAGTGATAATTATTAATAACAGTAATAATAGCTGTCTTACTGCTTTAAGTGATCCATTTTGCAGAGAAGGAAACTGGGTCTCATCAGGTAGAGGCAAGATTCAAATCCAAGTAGCCAGACTTTAGGACTTGATATCTTCCCTGCAACCACAAGGCCTCAGAGATGCGAGTCCATCCAAGGCCAGCCTTTCTGCTGGAGTGCTAGGAACCGCCTCTTCCTGGATATCAAATTCTCATTATCCACTAATCCCTCTTCTGTAGCTCCTTCCTATATTTACTGCCTCCTTAGGCCAGCATTCAAACATGCTTAGAACTCACTCCTCTTAAAACCCCCTCTTAGTCCACATCTCCCTCCACTTATTATGCTGTGTTGTCTAACACCTTGAAGGCTGAACACCTTTAAAGACTTGTCTTCTTGCACAGTCTCTACTTGATTGCCCCTCTCACTCATCACCTGTCTAGAATGTGGTATTCATCCCCATAACTTCAATGAAACTGTTCTTGCCAACATCAATAAAAGCTCATCCACACTCTTCAGCATCATCCCTGTCTCTTCCCTCTACCTCATCCCCCATATCCAATCACATTTACTGAGATGGTCAAAGCCGCTTCTTACACATCTCTGGAATCTGTCAATTTCTCTTCATCTGCACTGCCAGGCCCCACCACCCTGCCACTAGGTTATTCCGACAGGCACCCCAACCTCAAGTCTTGCCCTCCATACTGCACCCAGAGTGACTTTCCTAAAACAGAAATCTAACCAGTTAAAATACTTCTGTGGCATCTCCCTGCCCTTGACCTAACTTTCCATATCCTTAATAGAGCCTTACAAGGCCTTCATGACCTGACCTATAGGTCTTAATGGATAAAGAACTGGAAGTTCTGAAGTGTTAAGAGACTTACTGTAATTGCCGGTTAACTGGCAGTGGGAACAGAGTTTGAGCCCCGGTTCTCTTGTCCAAACCCTACTTCTCTCTGCCACTGATAAAGTACTTCTTTTACCGTCTATTCTATGTGGTCCATCCTCCTGGTCATTTCTATTAAGAAATGGGACGAGGAGTCCCGTTTATACATGGACTTGGGGAACTGGCTACAGGTCAGTCAGTGGTCTAGCTGGGACTCAGTCTGGGCTCTGGGCCCTGTCTGCTTTTCCAGAGGGTTTCACAAATCACAGGTGTGGAGGAGGGATAGTTTCTCTCCACAGCTACACAGAGTTGGAGTAGGGGGCTCTAACGAGCACCCAACTCATCATTATAAGACCTGAACTCCAGTCTGGGTCTTCTACTAACAGTGTGAATGGATTCAAGTTCTTTCACTTGGCTGAATCTGCTTTCATTTGTTAAATGGAGATACAATACTGTCTTGTGTGTGTGTCTGTGTGTGTGTGTACACACAGACACACACACACACACAAAACATTGTTTACTCTGTCTCTCAGAGCTCTTGAGGTAATCAAGTAAAAGAAACAGAGCTCTTAAAGTAATCAAGTAAAAGAAACAGGAAAGTACTCTACAAATATGTTATTAGTATTAATAAAGGCAGGTTTAAAAGTAAAAATCTAGAGTATGCTTAACTAAAGAAAACATTACAGCATTCCTGTTTACTTTTTTTTTTTTTAACGTTTATTTATTTTTGAGACAGAGAGAGACAGAGCATGAACGGGGGAGGGTCACAGAGAGAAGGAGACACATAATCTGAAACAGGCTCCAGGCTCTGAGCTGTCAGCACAGAGCCCGACGCGGGGCTCGAACCCACGGACCGTGAGATCATGACCTGAGCCGAAGTCGGACGCTTAACCGACTGAGCCACCCAGGCGCCCCTCCTGTTTACTCTTTAATAAAGTCAGTCAAAACTCAAATGACTTAAATTGAATTCAAATCAAGCTTTCTCCTGTAAGGTCCATCGAGAATTTTTAAAAACAGATACTCTAAGATACTCTCTTTTGAGGCTATTTCCCTATTCTCAATTTCAAGAAAGAACATGTAAGTCTATCTTATCTTTCTGGATTATCTGAAACTGATGAGCACAACTGTTCTGCAGTTTGAAACTATACAGAGGCAGGCAATAAGTATCAACTGTGATTTAATAAATAATGTTTTCCATGATTTTAGCCCCTTTATTAAGATGGATTTATACTTTAAAATAATATCTCCAGGTCACTAACAAATGTTAGCATAAAAAGGTCCTCTGCCAAAAAAAAAAAGAAAAAAAATGTGACATGATTTACAGTTAATTCATGCTTTCAATCAAAAATCAATGAAAAAATATTTTTAACCACTAACAATAAAGCATGCTTAATTTACTGCTTGAGTTGCTTTTAATGACTTCAAGGAAGTTTTCAGCTACCTCCCAAACTTGTTATTTTTCTAACCTCTTTTATGGCTAGGCAAGGATTTTTTTTTTCTAGTTCACTGAATAAATCATTTTCATGTGAACCTTAAAATAAGGTTTTTAACCCACAAATCCTCCTGGTTAACATCTTTGTCGAGTATGCTCACAGGCACTGAAACTGCCACTCAGCTGGCTTCCAGACACATGCTTTGTGTCCTTGTACAATTAAATTCATGAATGGGCTTAGTAACTAACTGATTAGAATTTGTCTGAGATTTTGAACAATTCTGTCATAAATGTAATCACAATAAGTCTATACAAGACTTATAAGACCGCCGGCCAAAAGTGAGCAATTCAAAACAGGAAACAGAAGGACAAAGGTTTTATTTTGGGAAGAGGAGCCAGATGAATTAAGGACACTACACACCTTTAACTGTACTACCACTGCCAGAACAGCCTTCCAGAAATATTTACAACAAGAGTATAAATTGTAACTAATAGATTTTTGGATATACTATGGACTACAAGACTGAAATCAGCAGGAAATGTAATTAATGCCGTCAGTATAAAATGGCAATTGACAGCAAATGTTGGATAACACGAGACTTCGAGAACTTGAATCTCTTTCCTTAAATTAAGGAGAGTAAATGAAACTCCTTCACAAAACAGCTTTCAAGAGACTCTATAACTGCAAGAGGCATATTACCAATTCAATAGGTTTAGTTATTAATTATAACTGAGTAGCTATCAATTCCTGCAGACAGAATTGATTGGCAACATATGAAATGCAAGTGCTAGGTTTTCAAACTAACAATTTAGGAGTTTGAGATCCTAGATTATTTTATATTGAGGGAAATTACCCTTAAGCAAAGATAAAGAGAACATATTGGGGTTTAATACGCCGGTTCCAAAAAGAATCAGATAACAGTGCGGCACTCACCCTTCTAAAATGCACCATTATCTGCAATTTTGGGATGAATAAGATCTGGCTTCAAAGAGCTGACATGAAGATCAGGGTGGGAGTGGGAGGGAAGAGCCTATTATTAGCTCAGTGAACTGTAATGAAGCATGTGACAGAGCTGCTCGGGAAAGCCCGGGAAGCAGAGGTATCCAGGCAGTCCATGCACTCAGACATGGCCGGGCCCTATCTGGGATATCTGATGCGGTTCTAAACGTGCAGTGCCTGAGGAGCTGACAAGCTAGACACCAAACGGAAGGAATCATCAGCAGTCCTGATGCTTGGTGGTGGAGATTTCGAGTCATGCCACATGGAAAGGGGAGATTTCCCTTGTGTTGCTTCAACAACTGAGAACTAAAGACAGTTAGAATTTAGTTCCGTGTAAGAAAGTAAAAAAAAAAAAAAGGATTTAAAAATCAAAGTTGTTCGACTAGATGGGATTCTCAACAAGTGGTGAGCATTGGATATTAAAGTAGGGTCTGGGCGCCTCTCTGACTTGAATTCTGTAAAAGGGATACCAGCCGTGTTGGGAAGTAGGCTTCATAGAGAAAGGTTCAAAGCCATTTTAAGAACTGAGGACTTCCATTTCTGAGAGTCTGTCCAAATAGGCACTCTGACCTATCCTCACAATGAAAACTAAAAATACTGGCTAAAACATTAAATACAGATAGCTAGAGAGGTGCCTGGGTGGCTCAGTCGGTTAAGTATTGGACTTCAGCTCAGGCCATCATCTCAGGGTTTGTGAGTTTGAGCCCCACATCAGGCTCTGTGCTGACAGTCAGAGCCTGGAGCCTACTTCGGATTCTGTGTCTCCTTCTCTCTCTGCTCCTCCCCAACTTGTGCTCTATGTCTCTCAAAAAATAAACGTTAAAAAAAAAATATATAGAGGGGCACCTAGGTGGCTCAGTTAAGCGTCCGACTTCGGCTCAGGTCATGATCTTACGGTTTGTGAGTTTGAGCCCCGCATTGGGCTCTGTGCTTACAGCTCGGGGCCTGGAGCCTGCTTCAGATTCTGTGTCTCCTTCTCTCTCTGCCCCTCCCCCACTTGTGCTCTGTCTCTATCAAAAATAAATAAAAAATACTTAAAAAAATTAAAAAAAATAGCTAGATATGAGCTGACCAGTTATTAAGGAACATGAGAAGCCAAAAATTAAGTGAAGACAGGAAGCACAAGAAGTAAGCAGGGGAGTCAAAGTGGCTTCTGCTTTAGAGGCATCTGCCTAAACAGGACCTACTCCAAAGGACCATACATCACCCTCCATGTTTAGAATTGGACATCTCAGGACTGCAAAGACAACACTTGTTCAAATCTCGGTGCTAAGTGAAGGGGGAATATCCCTGCACCTCCGAGAATTCAGAACCACAAGCCAGACCTTATATAAGATTGTGCCCCAAAATAACTTGAAGTCCCAAAAACCTCAGGTTGAGAGTTGGGTTTCCAGGGGTCTCCAAGGGTGGAAAGTGATTCCAGTCATCTAGGAGAAGCAAAGGAAATTCCTCTTTGGTTCAACTCTGGTTGCAGAGAATTCTGCATAAAACCCAAGAAACATGGACTCATCATAAAAACAAAGCAAAAATACACACAAAAGCAAGGCACCATGAATAAGAGCCAGCAAAAACGATAGTGAGAATAAGAACTGTAGAAGCTACAGTTCTTTAGCTACAGCATTGGTAAAAAATGGAACGGAGATAAAAGACATGTATAAACATGCATCGCACACACAATATCCAAAGCTGGCTAAGATTCTGGATAAGCTGAAGTCTCATTCATAATCCATCTCACTATCAGAGCTGCTGTAAAAGTTAATACATAAAGCATAAGTAACTAAACCCTGTGAATAAGTCTCTTCCTGGTATTCATTAGACGACAGCTTATCTCTGTACAAAGAGCTGTAGCTAGAACAGTGCTAAGTATTTGTATACATAGGCCCATGTAAATGTGTTTTAAGTCAACACCAAGTATGCTTATTTTGAAACATACTAGCATAGGTAAATGCATATTTATAAACTCTAAAAATTTAATTCTATCAACTTCACAAAAGAGTGAACTTAAAAAAAAAACTCAATGAACACAAAATTTATTAAAGTGATACACGAACTCTACAGCAGATTTTGCCCCTTGGGTTTGGAGTAGAGCATTGCTATTTCCATGTGTCACTTTCATTACAAAAAAGCACTTGAGGAAAAGGTGGGAAATGGTCTTAGCAGTATGGCTTCCAAGTCAAAGAGTCTCCAGCTGACTGAATGTGGGACTAAGTCACAATGAAACATTGAAAAGTTTCACTACAAAATGGAGAGGTTAACCAAGGTTTAAAATAACCAAGTATCTGTATTCTTTTTTGACATTAGCTAATGTTCTTACCTTCACGCTAATGTACATTTATAGAACACGTATCAGGCAAAATCATCCAAGGACAGCATCATTCCCATTCCACTGGTTTCAATGACCTCATAAAAAGGGATTGGATCCTGCTAGATATACAGGACCCAGGACTGCCTCATAGGTTTCCTTCTCTAAAAAAGGTTTGTCATGATCCAAACATCACTACTACATCAGTCTCAAAGTTGATGGTAATAAATCAGAGGGATGAATAAAAAGTGGGTTTATTAGGGGCGCCTGGGTGGCTCAGTCGGTTGAGCGTCCGACTTCGGCTCAGGTCATGATCTCGTGGTCTGTGAGTTCGAGCCCCGCGTCAGGCTCTGTGCTGACCGCTCAGAGCCTGGAGCCTGTTAAAGATTCTGTTATCTCCCTCTCTCTCTGACCCTCCCCCGTTCATGCTCTGTCTCTCTCTGTCTCAAAAATAAATAAACGTTAAAAAAATTTTTTTTTTTAAAAAGTGGGTTTACTAGACTATCTGATGCATTACACATGGGAACAAATGTTAAACTAGAGCTATACACCTGTCAAAAGTTCAAGTTTAAAAGGTGATCCAGTTATAGTTCCTAATGCTACCTCTCTTTCAATATCCCACTAATATCTAGAAAGATGCAAAACAGGTGGATTTCCAGGGGTGGACTCTCACTAGCACCAAAACAGAAGCAGAACCAAATTCCAAGAACTAACACTTCTACTACCTAAAATCAATTCCTTATAATTAGAAAGCAGATAATTAAATGTTTTAAAATCCAGTTTTCCAAAAATTTATAATTCTTTTTAAGTTTGAGAGAAAGAAAATGCAAGCAGGAGAGGGGCAGAGAGAGGAGGGGAGAAAGAATCCCAAGCAGGCGTGCTGTCAGTGGGTTCACTGTTCCTGGTGGGTTGCTGCTCCTAGGTGCCAGTGAACACAGCCAGAGGCTGCACTTAAGTATACAGATACATCTCTACTTGTTTTGGTAGGTCTGTATTCACTGAAATTCATGAATTTGTACTGATATCCAATTCCAATCTAACACCACAGCATTCACTGTAGTTTTCTCCCTTTCCATATTCAGAATTTTTTGGAAGTCAAATCTGGCTCCCATTATCCTCAATATACTTATATATTTGATCCATTCCCTTATATGGATCTCTCACTGCTGCTACTCAGCCCCCAATCCCACTAGGGCACCCTCCTCACTCCACGTGGGCTTGAACACTCTGGATCAGGAACACTGTCACACCCCATTCCACCCAGGCCATCAATCTCACCCCTCGCAGGTTCTGACACTCACACCAGGCTGCCCTCCTCACCCCGAACTGGGCCAAGGCCACCTGCCCCACGGGCTGCCCTCCACAACACCCTCCTCACCCCAGTTGGACCAGCGCGACCCCCACCCCACTTCCCGCATAGATGGCTGCCTTGCTCCGTCCTGTCTAATGGCTTCTGGGCTGAACCACTGAGGAAACAAAGGAGGAATAATTTAATAATGATCTTAATATAAAAGAGGAATGGTATAAGACAAATGCCAGATTGGTGCATCTCTGAAGTCTCTGCAGGTAACACTTAAAAATAAAAATAAAATATAGCTAATGATAGGTGGTACATTTTCATTTTATGCAATAGTCACAATCCTGAAAATTTCCACAGATTTTTAAGTTTCTATATAGGAATCAAGTTTTAGAGCCCTGTGGGGCTTTTACTTAAAAGAATACAATGGCAAGTTATTTCATGAAGCAAAAAGTCATTTTGTAATGTGAATAATCCCTCCTAATGTAGCTATTCTATAAAATTTGATTTCACCAAACATGATTTTTTTTTAAATGCTGGTACTTAAGAGATAAAGTTCACTAATACTAGTCAACGTACTCCAGAATCTTTCAACTTAAGCCTAACTAGGCAAAACAAAACATCATTCAATTATAATATTGAACCCCAGAGAATTTTTTTTTCAGTAAAATCAATTAAAAGGAACCTTTAGGAAATTAATAGTTACAGAATGTCATCTCAACATGAGTGTCAGTGCATCTAAGTCTGGAGGGAGGGGGGAGAGTTAAACTAGGAATTCAGAAAATGGTTTTAGTGCAAACATGTAATGATTAGAATTTTAGGGACATGTAATTACCTGCATATTTATTTAGAAATTATGGTCTGAAATCCATCCCAGTGGGTTAGAAAAGAGCATAACACCACCTCCCCTCACTTTTGTGTCATTAATTGCTATCCCCTCACTTTTGTGTCATTAATTGCTATCCCCTCACTTTTGTGTCATTAATTGCTATCAGGAAAGAACAAAGCCCCTTTCTGCCTCAAATGATCCTGGAATCAAGAGTCTGGTGAACAGCACGCGTCAGGTGGCCACAGCAGGCTGGCCCCAGGTTGATACGCAGGGAGGTGGGCAAGGGTGAGAAACAAAGGGGGAAGGTAGAACTAACACACCTGTGCAGGAACCTGGGAACTAGGCGCAGGAAGGCCGATGTGGAGAGAGTCGGGGGAAGGAGGAGACAGGTAGGTCAGATCTACACCAGATAAGCAGAGGAAAGGAGGGTGAGCGGAGTCAGTCAGGAGTTACCTCGGAGCACCTGAGGTTTTTTGGCCACAGGGAAGTTTTAATGTGCGTTTTCCCCTGGAAACCCTAACTAGGGCAGTCACTTCTTACACTGGAAATGTAGACTACTGTTTTAAGCACAGATTCTGAAATCGGATGGGAGTTCAAACCCAGGATGCCCAGTGTGTTAGCTGAATACACGACTGTGTTACCTTGGGCAAGGCTCATAATCTCTCTATGCCTCAGCTTCCACATGACAACAGAGATCCTAAACACTGGGATGGGGACAAGGGGGACCCAGGAGTCCCCTCGCCCCCAGGGAAGTGCTGGACCACTGGGACAGGTGTGGGGAGGTGGTGTGGAGGCTGCCCCAAGTCAGAAGGCTTCTCTGGATAGGTTCTCCTCAATTGTTTTTGGTAGCTTCTGCTTCTCTGGGACAAGGAGAACAGAGTGGCAAAGAACCAATGCACGTAAAAGCTCTCCAGAGAAGATAACAGTTTGGAACTGCTGCATCTGCTGGAGGACTGTCTGGGCTTCTATCATTCATGCAACTAGCACAGGGCCTCCCTGGAAGCACGTCCAGTTCGGGTCAATTATAGACCCCACCTCATGTGACTCAGGGAGCTCTAGGGGAGGCTCAGTGCACCATGAGCCTCATCCAGGGTCTTGCTCTCATCTCTGGTTCCTCTTCCAGCCCTGGTAGCCTTGAGGGCACTGTTCCTTCTTGGGGTTTTACCTCCTTCCAAACCCAGTGCTCAGTTTGAACTCTCCACAGCTTCCACTCTCCAGTGCCTGGATTGCTGGAGTAGTTAGCCCCTCTACGCTGCTTCGAAACTGTTCTATTAACAGTGGTGTAATGTACAACGCAGCCTGGATCTCTGGAGTCCCCAAGTTCATACAGCTGCTCAGGATTCTTGGACGGGTCTTATTCTGTTTCCCAGGGCCAGATCTCCATTCTCATTGGTCCCCTTTACCATTTACACTGATCTCATACACATGAGGGTATGTATTTATTCATTCTTGACGTACTAAGCAGCCAGCATTATGGTAGGCTCTGGGGACACATAACACTGAAGATACAGACATATGCACATACCAAGACCTTCCAGTTAGAGCACCCAGAGAGAGACCAACAGGCAGATGAGTGATTATAGAGTAATGCGGCTGTCGCTACAACAGGATTATGTAAGGAGCACGAGGGAACCCAGAAAAGGCAGCAGCAGCCAACAGAGGATTGCGTGTGCCGGCAAAGTTGTTACATTTTGACTCAACTATACTTTACGTACTGACATTTTCATGAGTCTCCCAGTCCAAAGAAGAAAAGACCACCTTCTTAAAATACGATAGCCAATAAGCCCTGCACAAATGTAGCAAAACCTTCTTATTCCACTTATACATAGATATTAAAACTATTACACAAAAAATAGATTATCTAAATTCTGAGTTGCTTCTGTGGGTTAATAAAAACAAAACCTGACACACTCTAGTGATCTCTGGTTTCTAAAAGGAGGGAGAGACACAAAACACACTGTGTCCCTACTGAACTTTGAACAGATGACCCTTTCTCAAGAGCAACAACTGTACCAGCTGTTTCAGAATGAACTATCAATGAATTTTTAAAAAGCCACTAGAGGGCAAGATAGCAGTGGACTCTCCAAGTTAGAAGATTCCAGCTTTAAAAAAAAAAACTACAGAGCATGTGAAGTCACAGTCACCACCTGGTGGGACAGGAGATTTGGGACAGATTAAATGAAGGCCAAAGCAGAGAATCTGACTGACGCTGAGTCTAAATCACAAGTGCCTATACTTGAAAGCAATATTAAATGACTTTATTGAAGTAATCCACTAACTGAACGTGAAGCCCTTTACATGAAACCAGTCCGTTCAAATGAATGTCTTAACCATCCATGTATTCTTCTGGATACTTCTGAACCTGCTGAGTTCCAAACCTGTTGTGCGTTCCAAATCTGAACTTTAAAAAAGTAATTTTTTTTTTTCATTGAGAGAGAGAGAGAGAGAGAGAGAGAACACAAGCTGGAGAGAGGGGCAAGCAGGCTTCACTCAGCAGGGAGCCCGATGCGGAGCTCTATCTCACAACGCTGGGATCATGACCTGAGCCTAAATCAAGAGTCAGATGCTTAACCGACTGAGCCACCCAGGTGCCCCTCTAAACCAGAACTTTTAAAGCATATATACACTTCTTCAATCCTCTTTTCTCCTTTTAAAATCCATGTTCATCCACATTCCTACATAAGATCAATTTATATTGCCCCATTATTCTGCAGACTGTGAAACCATTTTGTTTTCCTCAGAAATATACTCTAATGTACATTGATCTCACCATCCCCATACATTTACATTTGCCAACATGGGAGATGGGTGGAGGAAAACAGGTATTATATGATACAAACGGGCAAATTAATCTCTTTCTGTAATTTTAGCAAATGGCACTCAATTCTTGTGAAATTAGAATGATTTTCAAACAGGAAGAAATGAAAACCCTACTGTGATTTTTTATGCAAGTTTGGAAAGTTACTGCATATGGTATTAAAATCTGTATCTGGTCCTCAATGAAGTTAATAAGTGATCAAATATCTTCTAGTATGAAAAGAAAATAATCAAGATGTGTACCCAAGTTATAAATAGGCTCTTTTACAACAACATGGTCCTTTCTCCACATCCAATCCACATCTGCTTCCATATTTTGCTTTCCTATTGTTAGGACTGCATCCTACCCACAATTCTTGCCTTTCTCTGCACATCTGCAATCCACAGAACAGGATAATGTGGGAGTAGAGACCAGGCCATTCTTCAAAGACCAAGGGCCAGCTCTCACCACCTCTGGGCTGAAGAAAACTCAGCGGCAGGGAATCTGAGTTCTGGAGATGCCCACATATGAATCAAGGGAGAGATGGTCAAGGCTCTAGTGCATTTCACAGTGTTCTACAGCTTAATTCTTTGCTCCTAAAAGCCTTGGGAGCCTAAGAACAAGCCCCCTCCTGAACAAGCTCTGTATTTAAGTTCTCCAGTTACAGAAATTCAGATCAGAGAAGGGAGTTCAGGTTAAGGAAAGAAAGGTTCCGCTGACAGCTGGGTGGTTAAGAGCAATGGAACTTTCCTGGGTTTGCAGAGCCATCCCCTGGGTTTTGGTTACAGGCTCTAGAGATGAATGGGGCCATGAGCATCAAAGGTCACTGGGAGGACCAAACTGCCTTACTTGCCTCAAGCAGAGGGGACCACAGCCATTCTCCCCCACCCCCATTCTGAAATAATTCTTTTGATCGATGGCTAGTTCACAATCTATCATTTTAACCCCTGCCTGTTCTCTCCTACATTTGTTCTCCGCCTTTTCTCCATCAACATTGCAGCTCCCTCCCGGACTGCTGGGGCAAATTTAGGTCAGGTGGTGCCATGCATCAGGGAGGACAAGGGGCTGAAATCAAGCCTGTACAGTTCCCTGAACCACACACCCTGGTGATGAGCTGTGTCCACCAGAGAAAGGGAGGCTTTTTCCTATCTTGCACAAAAGCACCATCCATCACCAAGCCTTGTGCCACAGGGGCAGTGTCTGCTTAGAGAGGGCACCACTTGCTCTGGTACGGACTGGGGCTAGCCCTGCTCCCTACTCCCAACCCCCCACCCCCGGCCGTCACTGTGAACTAAAAAGAGTTCTTCCATCAAAACTAATTCTTTGTGAATCACTGTTGATAAAAATATTTCATTCGAAGTCATACTACATTAATATGTCTTTTCCCATGGACAGACAATTCCTCTTTATATCCAACAGAGTAGTTTTAACTGAAATAAATGAATAAAGGGTTTCTAAGAGTGCCTGGCACATAGCTACACAGGGACCTCCAACTACATATCAGATGTTTTTATTCTTACCTTTTCAAATGTCATGCCATGCTGGATTTATCCAACAACTCAAATACTTTTAATAATGATGGGAGGGAATCTAAGACAAATTAAGAGAACAAAGTCTTTCCTGCTTCTAATCCATATCCAGCAAAATGATTGTTGAAAATTGGAAAAAAAAAAAAATCACACCTGCAAAATGTCTTTAATTAGGCCATACATATGCGGACCAATGAGAAGGTCATCCTGCTAAGAAGATAAAATGAGGGAATATACGTAAAAGCTTCTAGCATAATATAGCCGGGAGCTCAATAAACATTTTTTAAAAAGTTAAGGAGAGGAGGTAGAAAAATTCAAAAGCTGTCTGAAACTAAAAAAGGAGAGCAGCCTAGGATCATCATGCATAGAGGAAACAGGCCTTAGTATAAAATAATGGTTATTCCAGTCAATGAATTACTGCTCTATTATTGTCTTTGTGGGAGAGATGAAGAAGGGACTTTTGAGTTCCTCCCGTAGATGCCACATGTTGTCAGGATATGTATGCTAAGCTCTTCAGAATTCTATTAGCTGAGCATGGTCACCCCTGTTTTGTTAAAAAAAAAAAAAAGGGGGGGGCGCACCTGGGTGGCTCAGTCAGTTAAGCATCCAACTTCGGCTCAGGTCATGATCTCATGGTTCATGGGTTTGAGCCCTGCATCGGGCTCCGTGCTGACAGCTCAGAGCCTGGAGCCTGCTTCAGATTCCGTGTCTCCCTCTCTCTCTCTCAGAAATAAACAGACATTTAAAAAAATTTTTTAAAAAGAAAAAAGGAAACAAGAACACCTGGCCTCCAGGGAGGACGTAACCACCCAAAAGGTTTAAATAAAACGTGAATGTTTCCACCATCGACTTTCTATAAAACTCATCTATGTGGATGATTTCCGGTAGCTGAAGGCTTCCTTCAGGGTAAGTCTCCTCTGCTCTTCTGCACAAGAGGAACGGAGCCACCCCTGTGGTCAGACTCTTCCCTGCAGTCAGGAAAGGCCTCCTCGTGTCGGCAGTTAGAGACGTTTCAGAGGGAGCAGAGACTCCATCCCAGTATGGGATCTGGCAAACAGCAGTCTTCTGTACTTGGTTTTAGAAGATGACATGTCCATTCCTGGGCACTGTGTGGGTAGGTGGAGATCAGGGCGCTGAAAGCATGTGTGCCTGTTTCCACATTCTCCACGCGACCCTGTGGTGGCCTCACCTTCATCTGCCCTGTCCCTCTTTAACCAGGTCACCTGAGTGGCTCCCTTTACGTCTCAAAGCCAGATTCTCCTTAGGTAAGCCTTTCCTCTCCTTCTCAGTGGCCGAAATTCAGTGTTCCCTGCAGCCTTTGCTCTTTCGAAGGGCAGGTTTTACAGGTCTCAGGGGTGGTCTGTGAAAGGCAGCTTCAGCTTCCCAGAGGGCGTGGCCAGTTTTAGGGGGTGGGGTGGGGGCTTGGTCTCAGGTGAGCTTCTGCTGTCCAGGTCCCAGAACCACACTAGGCCTGACCATCCACCTGACTCATCAGCTAGCCACTTATCTCCGGCACAGCTCCGTTATCAGCACTGAATGCCCTGTTTCTACGAAAACTCTGAATAAATGTATTAGCTGTATAATTTGAACTGTGTGGCTACCTATTATTTTCCAGAAATCTTTATTGGATTCTGGGTTTGAATCACCAAGGTTGACGCGACTGGATGTTGTTTCATTGTCCTGCTCCCCGTTTTCATAGCACCTTCTTCAGCTTCTCCTTACCTTGGTGCTGGCTCTCTACCAACTATTATTTCCGTGGAGACCTGGCTTTTCAAGTTTTGCTACGCCACCCTGCCGTCTTCATCATGGGGCAGATTTTTCCTGCCTCGTTCTCCTTTGCATTTGTCATATTTTTAAAAAATTCAAACCCAAAAGAGCAAATGTACTGAAGGTTTCATCTCACGGTTTTGAAAAAGTCAGCAACTAGTATTGGAATCATACAGTATTGTCCTTTCGTACAAATTGCTATATAAATGCCAAAACACAAGGTGGATACTGCTTAGTTTCCGGGTATTTTTTGCAGGGGGAAGATTCTGACTGTTTCCGCCCCTCCCCCCCCCCGCCCCCCAGAAGAAAACCGTAGACACATACTGTGTCTCATAGCTATGCTGCTTCAAAACTATCATTTTGTTTTTAGTTGTGTTCCCCCCAAATACTAGCTTCCAGCCAGATATTATCTGTGTGTCAAACAGCAGAACACTCCCCTGACCATGCATCTTTGCACAAATGAAGTTACTCTGATTTTAAAGCTGCAGAATTAAACCATTGTTCCCATGGCATGGCCCACTGTGGTCGCCCTGGTGCTGGTGAGCGTGCTGTCACAGGGAGTCAGCAGCTGGGACACATCTGTGGCACGCCTCTTGTTTAGTGCCGTCTGAAGACAGCAGAAGCAAGGAACGAGCCACAGCTAAGTGTCTGCAGCTTGCAGATAAGAAACATGTTTGGTGAAACAGGAAAGTTCTCAGTGTCTGTTGTTTGCTTTTACTGTTTACCTGGACGGCTTGTGATAGGATTCCCATGGAAAGCATTAATAGAGCAATAAAAAGTGTTAGCGGAACACTTCAGTTATCTGTTCTGCAGCCTGAGTTTTTTCAATCCAGAGCTTCTTTAAGGAGCCTATATCCATTAAAGACATAACAAGGGACTCTTTCTGTAAGGATGTCAGCAGTCTCAAATCCTTTGTGGAATGGGGCGAGTTATAAACATGGAGAAATAAATGAATCTAGCTGCATAAAATGAATGTATGTCATGTCACTTTTTAGTTTACCAACCTATGTGTAATTTTCCTCATCTAATTTTCTGCTTTTAAGTTGGCTACAGAAATGGAAATGGAATAATCAGTCGGTGAAGAATTGTCTATAAACAACAAATGAGTCCTGGGAGCAGGGCTAAGGAGCCTCTTGTGAGTGCCTGGCAGTTCAGAGAGCCTGGAGTCACCTTCCTTGCTGATCCTGACTGTACAGCCTGTGAGACGGATAGAGAGGTTGCTGCAGAAGGTGAGATATGGCTCTGAGAGCTGAGTGCTGAGGGTAAAACACACCATCTCGCAGTTCCTGGGTGAGGAAAGGATGACAAAGGAGTAGAGACTGAACATTAAAAGCTACAAGAATGTTGAGAGCTGAAAACAGTTAACTTTAGGCAAGTCAGCATGAGTGAAAAAAGAAACTTAAGAATTCAGAGACACGAATGCTCGATGTGGTTTGGATGTGAAGATACCATCACTTTGGAGGGAAAGCAAGTGAAGGAAAAGAACAAGAAACTGACCTGGCCAAGCCCAAGAAAGCCGAAGGACCAGGCCCTTTATAAAGTCCAGGCAAAAGCAGCCCCAGAATGCTGTCTACTGCTTTCATATGCACACAGCGTCACAGGACCACCTCCTCCGTGTTCATTGTCCACGAGAACTCCCATCACATTTCATTTTGACCAAATCTTCTGCGTCCGTGAACCATACTGCTCTCTACAAACACGCCAGTTTCAGACCAATAGCTTTTTGTGGCTTAGTCTGTAATCTTCTTGGAAAATCAAATCCCATCTCCCTCTGTCTTCTTCTTCCCACCCACGTTCTCATCCCCCACCCCTCCCCACACCCATGGTGTCTTGGATCTGATTTTCTAAATGTATTACCCACAAAGACAAAGCAGAATAACATTTCCATCTCTTGGGAACAATAAAAGAAAACATCTGGGAGGTAGAAGAGTAGGCAGCAATAAATTAGCCTTAAAATTTGGCACAAAACATTAACTTCTAAGCAACAGAAGGTTTCTACAGTCCTTGAATGTGTCCAAAGTGGCAACAATTAAAGAAGCAGCCATGTTGGTTTCTACACCAATCATTTTTATTATCACAAGATCCCCCCGGAGGAACTTCTCTGCTCTACAACCCCAAAAGTAGAAGTACGAAACGGAAATTCTTGGCTTCTATTTTAAACACTCGATTAATTTTGCTCGACTGAGTATCAGAACAGAAAAACAAGATTCAAATCTTTAAGTACAAAAGCTACTAGCTATTAACACAAACAAACAAATTACATTCTCTGAAAGGAGAGGTCCCAGGAAAATGAGAGGGCATGGCTACTGAAAAAGCCAAAGGCAGGGGCAGAATCAGTCTGTGCATTTATTAGACCGCCGGCCAGAGTCAGACAACACAGGGCTGGAATCTCGGCTTTGTCACTTACTACCTGTGTGATCTCCAACAGGTTTCTTCATCATACTCCCTCTTTTCATCTACAAAAGAGCCACGGCTAAAATACCAACTGACAGGGAATGTGGGAGGAATCACACGCGATGCTGTGTGAAGTGGGCTCAGAATGTGCTTGCCTGGCAAACGTCCCTTAATAAACAGGAGTCTTTATTAGCTAGCCACACAGGAGGGCGAGCACACAAATAGTGTTTCCCAACAGATATGTGAGATGATGATAAGCGCTGGTAAAGGACAGGCCGCGGGGGAGGCAAACCAAACCATGAAGCAATAGGGCCACATTGGATCAAAACAACGATCACAGAAAGGAACAGATGCTGGACAAAATGTGAAAATTTCAAAGGTTAGACAACAATAAAATAAGTCGCCTTTTCCTATTACGTGTAGCTTTGTTTTTTGTTTTTCCTGTGTTGAAGCATGGGTCTAGCTTTCAGTGTGGCGGAGAAGAGGCTACAGAACGTTAATAAAAGGGTCAAAAATGGCACACTCAAAAGGCTTCCTGCTGTAGTGAGGTAGAGGAGAGAATGAGCCCCGCCTCAGATGTCATTCAGGAGCCCTCTGCCTACCGCAGCCACAAGACACTGACCTCATCTGTAAGGTTCATGGGGGCAGAACCACGTGTGATGCAGAACCACACGTGATGCTTACAAGCTGTGTGGACCCTCCCACGGCCTCAGTTTCCTCACCTGTGAGCAAGGGAGACACACTGTTTACATTTCTGTCTCACAGGACTATTACTACCATCAAATGAGAAGTGTGTGAAGCTATAAAGTGGCAAAGAATGCAACAAATTCTATTATCAGAAAAATAAGAACACCTGTTTGGAAACGCTTTCCTTGATGTATTTAACACACTATGAAGCCCACAGCGAAAGCTTAAAAAACAAAAGCCAAGAAATAAAAAACTTCTAGAACTGAATTGCGATGCTGACAAAGGACTAAATAACTTAGGACATGTTTGGAAATGATTAAATTCTTAAATGAAGATATAGGTAAGCAAAATTATTCTTAGGGACCTTGTAACAATGCAGGCTAAGCAGCCTCAGGAGAAGCAGTAACTGTCAACAGGTCAAGGCAAAGAGCCAGTGTCTGCTGGGGAAGCAAATGCCAAAAAACCGAATTTGCTTTTTCAGAGGAGCCAGAAACCTGAGCCCCAGTGACATGAATCCTGATAGCAGTGGAGCTCTCAACACGGCCCCTGCCCACTTTCTTCCCTCTGAATTAGATTAAAATGAATGCAATCACAATTGGTTTCTAACTGCCTACCAGTGTTCGCTGAAAAACTATCATCAAATGTATGAAAACTCAGACATTGCAGCTAGGGCAGAGAATTATACTTTTGAAAAAAATGATACCAATTATGTGAAATATCTGCCTTTAGGAGCTACTACGTTTGCAGGACGAAACCGCCTATGTGTATGTCTTGTCGGGTATGAATATGTGTACTTTACAAAGTAACAGCCCTGCCTGGATATCCAACAATAACAGCTCACATTCGGCTGAACAAATAGTTCAATATACTGTTATAATAAACTCGGAAATGAATCTAGAGGACGAGATTGAGCATAGCATAACTCCACAACTGGTTCAGAAGGCAGAAGACAAAACAGAAAGGAACCTTAACAAATAACACCACAGCCAAACAGGTGCAGCTGAGTGCCATTCCAAGACCTAAGTCTCAACCCCATCCCCTGGTCAAGAATCTACACAAACCAAATAGAAGATGAATTATTTCCTATGCACATTAAAGCAACCGCAGACAGGGTTTTGTTTTTTGTTTTCATTTTTCCATAATGCTGATTAAAGAAACACCCAGGGGTGCCTGGGTGGCTCAGTTAAGCATTCGACTTCAGCTCAGGCCATGATCTTGCAGTTCGTGAGTTCGAGCCCTGCACTGGGCTCTGTGCTGACAGCTGAGAGTCTGGAGCCTGCTTCGGATTCTGTGTCTTCCTCTCTCTCTGCCTCTCCCCCACTCGCGCACGCATGCGCTCTCTCTCTCTCAAAAATAAACATTAAAACAATTTTTTAAAAATAAACACAATTAAATGCCACCTTGAAAGCTTAGAGATGACAGTTTTGCAAAATATAAGCCAGATTAAGCAGTTCCCATGCAGTGCTAACATGTATTCTCTGTATAAAAATATAACACTAGCACAGGTATGATATATATTCCGGAGCGTTGTCACAACATGAAATGGGACTACAAAATGAAACTGCATGATTTCTAAAAGTCACTGCAGTGTTATTACACTGTAGTCAAGTTATGTAGGTTTTAAGCATGCTTGCGCGCATTAGGTACCTGAATTCCACATCACTGGTGATAGTGACAAGACCTGACATGTGTAATTAAGCAACCGTGAGTTCAATTAAAATTTTTATTTGCAAAACTGGGCTACATTTCAAGACTCTGCTTCTTTCTTAAGGCCCCGTTAATTTTGAAAATAAAGTGCTCTTTAGCTCATGTGTTCTGCTACCAAAACGGAGACTTTAGTTGAAAATATTATTATAGTTTACACCCAATGTGAATTTTCAACAACTGATTTATTTTGTTTTTGACTAATTCTTTTAGTCTTGGTTCATGAACTTAGGTTTTTTTTAAAGGCCATAAATAAGTCTTAAATCTAGAAAACAAGTATTGTTTCCTTCCACCGGCCTATTTGAGGAAACCCAAAATCTGTGTGAAAAGTACACCCAAAAGTATTCTCTAACAATGGAGTCAGCTACATTTCCCTTCAGTTGGTTTTTCTGTGAGCTGTTTTGCTACAGCAACAGCATGGGAGATATCTATCCTCAAATGCCCTCTCTTGAAAACACTTTATGCTTCATGAAAAGGGTTTAGCCTGCAAAACACATCCAAGTCTGTCACTATAGATTTACTATTACCAAGTATCCTTCTGAGGATAAGAACAATCGTAATTGCTGAGCCTTAAAATAAAACTGATGAAGACCTTTTTTCGCCTTATCCAGATTACCAAGTGAGACTATTACACAGATAATCACAATTATGCAATTAATGAAGGAGATGTGCTGGCACAGGGAAACAAAAAGCACCTATTAATTACTGATACCTCCTTTGCTCAAATCGCTCATCAACTGTGAGACTAGTAACTCGAAATTTTCAGAATATAGGTTTAAGTAAAACAATTATTAAAATTCCCAGCATCTCAAAAAAAAAAAAAAAAGGGGGGGGGGAGAGAGGGGAGGGAGGGAGGAAAATCAGAAAAAGGTAGATGTTCAAGAAGAACGCTAACCCCACACAATCATCTGCAGGCATGAGCTCCACTCTCAGAGCAGGGAGCACAGTAGCACACTGGTCATCTCCTTGACCATTTCTCATCCGACGCGATGAACCCGGAAGGTCAGACTGTCTTGGTCCAATTCGCTGATACACCATAGGTGGGGAGGAAAGGTCCAAAAGGAGCCCCTCTGTGTGGCATTCATCACATTCTCAATATCACCCCCCAACCTTGCCCCCGCTAAGGCTACCCTCCCAACTTTCTCTCCCACTCATCAAATGCTGAACTTTAAAATGCTGTTGCTGTGTCCCTCAAAGTCTAAATATCTTAGCGACAGAAAATATACATTAAGTGTTCCACCAAAGAAAGTAGCATATCCATCTTCAGAACTCTAGAGGTGGCCATGCACACCAGCTCCCTCCAAAGCTTCCCCGGATGCATAATTACAACTGACCCAAAGTTTAGTTCCTTCTGGGTCACCTGGGCCTGAAGCCTCTTCCTACCAAGAGGACAAACCCAAGAAGAAATCACTTGCTAAAATTCATCCTATTGGGCATGGTCAGGAGGAAAACTTGGAAGAGAGACTAAAAATAAGGATACTTATAAAAAGCAGCACACATGGGCATGCTATCCCTGTGTGGATATTTCACACTATACTCCCCAAACCCAGTCAATCCAAGCGATGAGTACCATTAACGTCCGAAAATGAATTCAGAGAAAAAGATAGCATCACTTCTTGTCTCAAAGTCACAGCATAGGGCTTGATACCTTCTAGCCCCCTCACCCCACCTTCCCCACCCTGAGCTCCGTGCCTCACGGTGGCAGACTCCCATCTCTGCTGGCGGCTTCCCTAGTCCCTGAGCTAAGGTGAGAAAGCAAGACAAATGTTCCGATTCTGCATCGTAATTAATTTAAGAACATACTTCCTTAAGGATCCTAATTTGGGATCCAGGAGTTGCACCGAATTACATCATAGTGACATTGGGACAAGCCTTATAAACGAGTCATTAAACATTACCACAGCATGAGGTCCCTATTTGTCATTCAGATTAATTTATCCCTCAGGATTAAAACAAATAAACCTAAGCTTTTTGCTTAGGTATCTTCCTACTCATTATCAATAATGCTCACTCTGAGCCCTGCTCTTGGTACTTCAATCCCCCCTGCCCTACCACTGGCTTATTAACTTCACTCCCAAACATATTTTTGCCATTTCGTCCTAAAACCACCAGCAGTCTTCCCTTCATCATCAAATCGCCAAACTTCTTCGGGACCACAGTCCACCTGCTACTTCAATCCCGGCTCTTTTCCACTTCCCGTTCTGCAGTCTAGCCTTTGCCCCTCTATTCCAGGGACCTGCCCTAAGCTTCCCAGCAGGGCTCACCCTCAGCCTCCCCTACTAACCTGACCCTGCCCTCTATGACCTTTCAAGTGTGCTGCTCCCGGCACTTGCAACAAGCTAATTCCTTTCTGGATCTCCTTCTGTCTCTACTGTGCAAACCCCTTGCCCGGGCAAGAAAGGTAGAATGCAAAAGAGAAATACAAATTATTCATAATGATACAAACTGTAACTTCATCCACATGTGTTAGAGGAGAAATGATACCATTACCTAGTTGGTTTCTCTACTTCCTGAGGAAGTGATAAGAATGTCTCCCAAGGCTAGAGTTCCTGTTCTTTATAATCTGATACTTGAGCAATCTGCCTGTACAGTCACTGTCTGGTTTTAGAAATAATTCTAAAGATGAACCTGAGTCACTAAGAAGAGGGAGGGGCAACAACTGGCAAGCTGCAGGTCAGGGAAGAGAACCCTGCCATCCACTTCCAGGCTAGGCTCCCAAAAAAGGCACACGCAGCAGGCATTGACCAAAAACCTCCGGACCCTGCCTCCCAAGCCAGCTTTCATCCCCAGCACCTCTGCTGTGTCTGGCTATTGGCCTCGGCTTGATTTCGTAGTCATGGCTCCTGCCACCCCCCTCCTGTAGGGCAGGTGTATGCTCCGCCTGAGTACCTGCCCAGACTGGTCACTGGAACACATGTCCCTGTCCCTTCCCGCCCCCAGAACACCTGCAGGGAAGAGTAAGGGGTATGGTGAATGGTACTGTTCTCCACAGCACCGTCAGACGTTTACTGCATGAGCTCGGCAGCAAAGCTGTCACCTGTAGGACGATGACAGAGCACTTCTAAGTCACAATCCTCTTCCTCCAAAAGCAAATCAATAAGGCAGCATCAAGAAGCTTCACTGGTCCTCAGAAAGCCTGTCACGGGCCACCCCTTTCATCTCATAGGTTGTGTCTTCCAATTCCCCTGTGGGAGCTCAGATAAACCTGTGTGGGAGGTCAGGGTCACAGACACAGAGGCTCTCCCTCAGAGGCCAGGGAAGAGAACAGGGGATACCTGAGACCAATGGTGTCTGGGTGAGCTATAGGACTTCAGATCACTGATTTCAATGTTCCACAGAACCACACTTCCCCTCCTGGGGAGAGCCAACCTGTATGGATTTGTAGGATTACGAGTTTTGGTAGCATGGATTTTTCCTCTTCAAACAAGGGAAAGAAGTGACTTAGCTAGATCTGTGGGGATGAGGGGGATTAACGAGCCTCTTATCAATATCCCTACCTGGCCTGTGACTTGGAATTCAGTCATGGGGCAACTTCACCAGCTAGAAAGAGTAAATACAAAATAACACATTTAATGCTTTTATAGCAAAATTTCTCTAGAACTTTAATATCGGTCAAATGCCTATCTAATTTACAGTTACTAATCCATCCACCCAAAACCTATTTATTTCTCACTATGTGCCAGGGACTGTGTTTAGAGCTGAAGAAACACACATTAATAGAATATGCTCTGCACTCTAACAAGGTTGGAAAACTTGTCTGAAAATATGTACAATACAAAATACAAGGTGCTCTATAAGAGGTGCACACTAAATACTATGTGAGCATTCAACCCGGCCTGTGGATGTCAGGGAGAAGAGGTGACAGTGTGATGGTATACTTCACAGACGATGACAGGCCATAACGATACCATGACATCTCAACCCAGAGGTCTACCTACCAACCCAAAACAATCTAATCACCTTGTGACCTCATGGCAACCTTCTCAGCGTCCAGAACCAGTCAGTCAGCAACTAGGCAACCGAGGACATGTACAGTAACAAGCAAGAGTTGCTTCGGGGCTGGAAGCTGCCTTCCCCAGCAGAGGTGATGGGGCAAATGCTCAAAGACCCGAGATTTTTATTTTCTCTTATGTGGCTTCTCAGTTGGTTGTGTCGCAGGATAAAGAATCACAGGTAGGCTAAAAAAGCTTCTGAATGGCTTAGAAATCTTGCATATACAAGATGTTCGGAAAGTGTGAACTGCACCCAGAAACTCCTGGTAGTTCCTTAAAAACAAGTAAACGAATGATACCACCAAAAGTTACAATGGTTTATTCCAATGATTTTTAATTATTTAGAGAGAAGGACGTTCATTTTTCATTTACATGGAGGGAAAACGCTGAAGAGGTCCAGCCACAGGTCAGACAGTAATAGTGGAGTCAACAGTAATACTTACTGACAATGGGGCTTCAGATTGAAGACGAACCCCAGGTGCTGTCTACCTGGTACCCCAAATCCTGCCATTATTGTGGGCAATTGTGACACACTTAGCAGTCAAATGGATCCTTGGCCATTCAGTTCATTGACATCATTAACTGCAGACTTTCCCCGTATTCATCTACCCTCAAGGCCGTTCTCTAGCCTTCATCATTTCTTTACATCTGGCAATCTTAAAATTGAACCAATCTGACTAAACACTCCTATTTTGAGTCTTTCACTTGATAATTCCACAACATGTTTCCGTAATACATCAAGCCCTTCCTATTGGTCTCTAGCTTCCCCTTCTTGTAAAAATTTTTATTTAAAAAATACATGTACATTGTCCAAAACTCAAATTACTCTGTGAGGCTTAAAAAGAAACACAGAAGCTCTGCCCCACTCTCCCCTTCTTGACTTCCCCCACCCAGAGAAAACCACTTCAACTCTGGTGGTGGTTTCTTAATTTCTTTTGTAATTTTAAACAGCATACTTTCCAATTTCAGGCATTAACCACTGACTGATCTTTCCTTCTTCCTTCTCCATACCCCTCCCCTCATCAACATCAACACACCCTTTTCATTCTTCCAATAGGGTTTAGCTACAATTTTTGGTTAAAACAATATTTACTGTTGGTATTATTTTTACTATATTAACATTGTTCAGAGCTGAGCCCTGCAGTGACCTATGGTTAAATTTCTTGTTTAACTTATGTTACCTAAAGCTTTGCTTATCCTTTATTTTGTTTGTGCGGATTATTGATAAACTCCCAGACTATCCCATGGGACTCTAGAACTCTCTCAACGCAGTCCTATGTAACACTCATTGGATCCAAGTTTTTTCTTGGATATTCTCACTTATAAATCTTCAGTCTTTTGCTCCAGTCTGGATGGAATATTCCCTGGGCCTGCACTACAGTTGCCATCCTGGGATTCCCTGTATCATTCTGGGAGACCCCTTTGCCTTTCTCTTCTGCTGGAGATTACCTGGATCCCATGCATTCCTCTTCATTTACTCCCTCATTTACCTAGATACAGCACATCCTTTCTTGGCTTCACGAGAAAGGTCCAGGCAGTTAAAGGTTTACATCACTCACATTCACAAACTATCTTGTTGATAGTTTAACAGGAAATAGAACTTTAGGCTGGGAATCATTTTCATTCACAATTTTGAAGGTATTGCTTCACTGTGTTGCTAATACAAAGACCAGGGTCTTTCTAATTCCTTGACCTTTATAGGGATGATTTCTCTCTCTGGAAGCTATCAGGATTCTTTATCTCTGGTGTTCTGCACTTCACAATGACATGCCTTTAAGTGGCTTTTGTTCTACCACAGTGTTGGGCACTTAGTGTGAATATTCAATCTGAAGATCCATCATCAGTTCTGGGATGTTTTATCTCATTTGATTCCATTATTCCTTTGATAACTCCTCTCCTTCCTGTTTGCTTACTCTTTGTAAGGTTCATACTAATTGGATGTTAGACTTCCTAGACTGATCCTATTTTTTACCTCCTTAATTTACAACACTTGTTTTTTCTGTTCTACATTCTAGGAGATTTATGTGGCAAACCTTTATTTTTATGCTCACTTTTCCACAACATTTTATTTTGCAAAGCTTTGAAACTGTAAGTCCTTTAAAAAACTAGTACAGCTTGGGAGGAATTAAGATGTGGGAGAAGTAGGGGGCCAGGATTTCCCTCATCCCTCAAACACAACTGTATGGAGGTCAGAACACTTGGAACACCCAGGAATTCTTTCTGCAGAAAAATCTCCTAGACTATCCCCACAGGTGAAGGGAGACAGGTTGGCAGGGCAGAGGTGTGTGTACGTAAATTGGGAGACATAAAACAGAGTGGGCACAGAGGGGAGAGATTTTTTGTGTTAGGACAAGAAAAAAACCTCTCCAGACCATGAACTGGGGAACAAGAAATAAGGAGAGCACCAGTCTCTACTCTGCAAACAGCTTTAGGAACTGAAAATCAGAGTTTTCAAAAGTACCAGACTTTCAAATCCAGACCAAAGCTGCCATGTGTGTGCGGGGGAGGTGAGCCAACCGGGGCTCAGCAGCGATCTCAAGGGCACACTGGGAGACCACAGTCTTCTCCCTTGAGTACTGTGGGAAGAGGGTATATGGCCCCCACCCCCAACAAGGACAAAAGACCCTGCTGGCGCCAGCCATATCAGCAGGGTGGGGTGGTGCTACCCCAGAACCAAGTCTGGCTGTACAGGATCCCTTAAGACATCAGGTTTTGAATCCCAGAAGAGAGCCTGGGAGGTGTGGGAGACTGGGGAGTGGGACATGCCAGCCCCCTGGGCTATTCTGTGAGGGCTGCCTGAACAGCGTGGTTTGGGACACCCCACCTGGGGAGGAGAGACTGGGGTGTCGCCATTTTTCTCCCCATCACCAACATGGTGGGGTTTCAGGCAACAGCACAGCAGCCCCCAGCGGAGGCAGTGCCGCTTAACATCAAACCCCACAACTCCGTGCCTGGTAACCGCTGATCTACCCAAGCGGGACTGACACTGACCGACCCAGACGGCCTCTCCTCCAGACCAGCACAACCACTGGTCCCAGGCACCAACAGACAACAGTCATGCAGTTTTGTATATTCGTGCGTTTTTCTCTTTTCTTTCCTTCTCTTTTCCCTCTTTTTTCTTTCTACCCTCCTCTTTTTTATTCCTTTGGAATCAGGCTCATAGTTTGACTTCATTTTTGGTCAATTCTTACTATATATATGTATTTTTTTCTTTCTTTCTTTGTTCATGTTTTTACTCTATTCTTTTTACACCTTTTCTGTATCTCCTTCATCTTTATTTTTCTCTTTCTCTGGATTAAGCCTTATAGTTTGATTCTCTGTGTGGTCTTTTTTTCTCCACCCCTTTCATTTTTTTTTTTTTTTTCTTTGTATGGGATGAGGTTCCCCACCCTTTCCTTTTTTCCAGAGTTACTTCAACAAGCAAACAAAGTACACCTGGTCCAAACACTCCACCACTACAAGCAAGGAGGAGCTTTGTGGAGGACCGAACAATGGGATAGAGCAGCCCGAGATACAACAGAGTATATGCAACACGCTCCAAAAACACTTCCTGAAGTGCCAGGCCTTGGACAACGTATGACCTCTTGTTAATATAGTAGTACTCGCAGGTACAGGACACAGAACAAGTTATTAAAACACGTAAAAGACAGAAACCTAGCTGAAATGATGAAACAGAAAAATTCTCAAAAGAAATTCCAGGAAGAAATGACAGCGAATTGCCCAAGACAGATATAAACAATATATCTGAACAAGAATTTAGAATAACACTCATAAGACTAATAGCTGGGCTTGAAAAAAGCATAGAAGACAGCAGAGAATCTATTGTTATAGAGATAAAAGACCTAAGAAATAGTCATGATGAATTAAAGGTTGTAAATGAGATGCAAAATAAACTAGATGCAGTGACAGTGAGAATGGAGGAAGCAGAAGACAGAACAGGCAAAACAGAAGATAAAATTATGGAAAATTATGAAGCTGAAAAAAAGAGCAAAAGCAAATTACTAGACTACGAGGGGAGAATTAGAAACCTAACTGATTCAATGAAACCAAATAATATCCACATCATACGAGTTCCAGAAGAGGAGAGAAAGGGGCAGAAGGTTTATTTGAGCAAATTATAGCTGAGAACTTCCCTAATCTGTGGAAGGAAACAGGCATTCAAGTCCAGGAGGCACATAGAACTCCCTTCAAAATCAAGAGAAACAGGTCACCACCACAACATATCATAGTGAAACTGGCAAAATACAAAGATGAGAGAATTCTGAAAGCAGCTAGGTACAAATGGGCCTTAACCTACAAGAGGAGACACATAAGGGTAGTAGCAGACCTGTCCACTGAGACTTGGCAGGCCAGAAGGGAGTGGCAGAAAATATTCAGTGTGCTGAATAAGAAAAATATGCAGCCAACAATCCTTTATCCAGCAAGGCTGTCATTCTGAATAGGAGAGATAAAGGCTTTCCCAAACAAAAACTAAAGGAGTTCATCACCACTAAACCAGCCCTACAGAAGATCTCAAGGGGGACTCTGAATGGAAAGCAACAAAGACTACAAAGGAGTATCAGGCACAAAACCTACAGATAACACAATGACACTAAATCCATATCTTTCAATAATCGCTCTGAATGTAAATGGACTAAATGCCCCAGGCAAAAGACATAGGGTATCAGAATGGATAAAAACAAAAACAAAAACAAAACAAAACAAAACCATCTATATGCTGCCTACAAGAGACTCATTTTAGACCAGAGGACACCTGCAGATTGAAAGTGAGGGGATGGAGAACCATCTAGCATACTACTGAATGGCAAAAGAAAGTCGGAGTAGCCATACTTGTATGAAACAAACTAGATCTTAAAACAAATACTGTAATAAGAGATGAAGAAGGGCATTGTATCATAGTTAAGGGGTCTATCCATCAAGAAAATCTAACAAAAATGTTTATGCCCCCAATGTGAGAGCACTCAAATATACAAATCAATCACAAACATAAATAACTGTATAGATATTAATACCATGATTGTAGGGCACTTTAATACACCACTTACAACAATGGGCAGAGCATCTGGGCAGAAAATCAATTAGGAGACAATGGCTCTGAATGACACATTGGATCAGATGCACTTAACAGATATATTCAGAACTTTTCATCCAAAAGCAGAATACACATTCTTCTTGAATGCACATGGAACATTCTCCAAAATAGATCATATACTGGGTCACAAAACAGCCCTCAAGTATAAAAGGATTGAGATCATACCATGCACATTTTTAGATCACACCACTATGAAACTTGAAGTCAACCACAAGAAAAAATTTGGAAAGCCCCAAATACATGGAAGTAAAAGAACATACTACTAAAGAATGAATGGGTCAACAAAGAAATTGAAGAAGAAATTTAAAAATATATGGAAGTAAATAAAAATGAAAACATGATAGTCCAAACCCTTTGCGATTCAGCAAAGGCAGTCCTAAGAGGAAAATACATTGTAATCCAAACCTATCTCAAGAAGCAAGAAAAGTCTCAAATACAGAACCTAACCTCACACCTAAAGGAACTAGAAAGGCAGCAGCAAAGAAACTCCAAAGCCAGCAGAAGAAGAGAAATAATAAAGATTAGAGCAGAAATAAACAATAGAGAATCCAAAAAAAAAAAAAAAAACCAGTAGAATAGATCAACGAATCTAAGAGCTGGTTTTTTCAAAGAATAAACAAAATTGGTAAGCCCCTAGCCAGACTTCTCAAAAAGATAAGAGAGAGGACCCAAACAGATAAAATCTCAAACGAAAGAGGAGAGATCACAACCAATACTACAGAAATACAAACAACTATTAGAGAATACTATGAAAAATTATATGCCAACAAACTGGACAACCTGCAAGAAATGGACAAATTCCTTGACACTCACAAACTACCGAAACTCAAAAGGGAAGAAACAGAAAATTTGAACAGACCCATAACCAGCAAAGAAATTGAATTGGTTATCAAAAATCTCCCAACAAGTAAGAGTCCTAAGCCAGATGGCTTCCCAGGGGAATTTCACCAGACATTTGAAGCAGAGTTAATACCTATCCTTCTCAGGCTGTTCCAAAAAATAGAAAGAGAAGGAAAGCTTCCAAACTCATTCTATGAAGCCAACATTACCTTGATTCCCCAAACAGACAAAGACCCCACTAAAAAGGAGAATTACAGGCCAATATCCCCAATGAACATGGTTGCAAAAATTCTCAACAAGATACTAGCAAATTGAATTCAACAGTATATTAAAGGAATTATTCACCATGATCAAGTGGGATTCATTTCTGGGCTGCAGGGCTGGTTCAATATTTGCAAATCAATCAATGTGATGGATCACATTAATAAAAGATAAGAACCATATGATCCTGTCAATAGTTGCAGAAAGAACATTTGACAAAACACAGCATCCTTTCTTAATAAAATCCCTCAAGAGAGTTGGGATAGAAGGAACATACCTTAATGTCACAAAAGCCATACACGAAAAGGCCCACAGCTAATATCATCCTCAGTGGGGAAAACCGGAGAGCTTTTTCCCTGAGATCAGAAACACGACAGGGATGTCACCCTCACCACTGTTGTTTAACATAGTGTTGGAAGTCCTAGCCTCAGCAATCAGACAACAAAATGAAATAAAAGGCATCCAAATTGGCAAAGAAGTCAAACTTTTACTCTTTTCAGAGGACATGATCATCTACATGGAAAACCCGAAAGATTCCACCAAAAATCAATGTACAGAAATCAGTTGCATTTCTATACACCAATAATGAAGGAACAGAAAGAGATATCAAGAAATTGATCCCATTTACAATTGCACCAAGAACCCTAAAATACCTAGGAATAAACCTAACCATAGATGTAAAAGATCTGCATGCTGAAAACTATAGAAAGTTTATGAAATAAATTGAAGACGACACAAAGAAATGGAAAAACACATTCCATGCTCATGGGTCAGAAGAACAAATACTGTTACAATATTGATATTACCCAAAGCAATCTACAAAATCTACAATCTCCATTGGGATTCAATGCAATCCCAATCAAAATAGCACCAACATTCTTCACAGAGCTAGAAGAAACAATCCTAAAATTTGTTTGGAACCACAAAAGACCCTGAATAGCCAAAGTAACATTGAAGAAGAAAACCGAAGCAGGACGCATCACAATCCCAGACATTAGCCTCTACTACAAAGCTGTAATCATCAAGACAGTATGGTATTGGCACAAAAACTGACAGACCAATAGAAATAATGGACCCACAAATATATGGCCAACTAATCTTTGACAAAGCAGGAAATAGTATCCAATGGAAAAAAGATACTCTCATCAGTAAATGGTGCTGGCAGAACTGGACAGCAACATGCAGAAGAATGAACCTGGACCGTTTTCTTACACCATACACAAAAATAAATTCAAAATGGACGAAAGACTTAAATGTGAGACAGGAGAAAACAGGAAGCAACCTCTTTGACCTCGGCTGCAGCAACTTCTTACTTCAAATGTCTCTGAAGGCAAGGGAAATAAAAGCAAAAATGAACTACTGGGACCTCATAGAGATAAAGAGAATCTGCACAGCAAAGGAAACAGATCAACAAAACTAAAAGACAACTGATGAAATGGGAGAAGATATTTGCAAGTGACATATCAGATCAAGGGTTAGTATCCAAAATCTATAAAGAACTTACCAAACTCAATACCCAAAAAACAAATAATCCAGTGAAGAAATGGGCAGAAGACATGAATAGACATTTTTCCAAAGAAGACATCCAGATGGCAAACAGACACGTGAAAAGATTCTCAACATCACTCATCATCAGAGAAATACAAATCAAAGCTCACTGAGATACCACATCACACCTATCAGAGGGTCTAAAATTAACAACTCAGGAAACAATAGATGTTGGCAAATATGTGGAGAAAGGGGAACCCTCTTGCACTCCTGGTGGGAATGCAACTGGTGCAGCCACTCTGGAAAATAGTATGGAGGTTCCTCAAAAAATTAAAAATGGAATTACCCTACAACCCAGCAATTGCACTACTAGGAATTTATCCAAAGGACACAGGAGTACTGAACCAAAGGGGCACATGCACCCCCATGTTTATAGCAGCACTATCAACAATAGCCAAATTATGGAAAGAGCCCAAATGTCCATCGACTAATGAATGGATAAAGAAGACGTGGTTTATATATACAACGGAATACTACTTGGCTAGGAGAAAGAATGATACCTTGCTATTTGCAACAACATAGATGGAACTGGAGGGTATTATGCTAAGCAAAATAAGTCAGCCAGAGAAAGACAAATATCATGTGATTCCATTGAGAAAATTAACAGATGACCATAGCGGAAGGCAAGGAAAAGTAAGATACAAACAGAAAGGGAGGCAAACCAGATGAGGCTCTTAAATACAGAGAAAATACTGGGAATTGATAGTGGCGGAGAGTTGAGGAGGTGGTGGAGAGTTGAGGAGGTGGCGAAGATGGGTGATGGGCACTGAGCAGGGCACTTGTTGGGATGAGCAAGGGTGTTGTTTAAGTGGGGAACCATGGTGGGGCGCCTGGGTGGCTCGGTCGATTAAGCGTCTGACTTTGGCTCAGGTCATGATCTCACGGTTCGTGAGTTCGAGCCCCGCGTCGGGCTCTGTGCTGACAGCTCAGAGCCTGGAGCCTGTTTCAGATTCTGTGTCTCCCTCTCTCTGACCCTCCCCCATTCATGCTCTGTCTCTCTCTGTCTCAAAAATAAATAAACGTTAAGTGGTGAACCATGGAAATCTACTCCTGAAGCCAAGACTACACTGTATTTAGCTAACTTGACAAGAAATACATTTTTTAAAAAAGAGCAAACACCCAAAAAACTAGTACAATGTTTGAACAAATTTTTAGAAATAGTATAGCAAATAGCTACAGATGAGACCCTTCACCTAGATTTATCAACTGTTAACTTTTTACCACACATGTTCCTTTTTTTATGTAAATGTATTTTTATCCTGGACAAAACCATTTTAAATGTTACATTTCACTCCTATATACTTTACAGTGCTGTCAAGAAGGACATTCACCCAACCATAACCACAATACCATTATCACACTGTGATACAACACCAAAACTCAACAACTTGCCATTTCTTAAAGGTTGCAATGTAGAATCTGAAATTACATCAATGAGCTTTTCTTACTCCATTAAATCCACTGGTCCAACTTATACTTTTGCTCTTTTGGCTACATACAAGTAACATATGTAACATGAATTAAGGATGTAACCAGTCATTTGGAACATACTAGTTCACTGAATTACGTAGAACTTCCGTATGTTGACACATTAATATATGTATTTTTTACTTTGAGAGAGAGCACAAGCGTGAGCAAGCAGGGAGGAGGGGCAGAAGGAGAGGTGGAGAGTGTGTGTGGCGGGGAAGGGAGATGGGGGAGGGGGAGAGAGGGAGAAAGAATCTTAAACAGGCTTCATGCTCAGTATAGAGCCCAATGTGGGGCTCAATCCCATGACCCGGGGACCACGACCTCAGCCAAAATCAAGAGCTGGGCGCTCAAGTGACTGAGCCACCCAGGAGCCCCAACACATTAATACTTATTTTTAAAAACCACCTTATTAATATCACTACCAAGCTCATCAGGAAAGTCTAGCCTCAGTGACCAACAAGCTTTCCAAATCCCTGATTCTGGCTTGAAAGTTTGAATTTTAACACAGGCAACAAAACTCCCTGTGGTTTTCCTTTCGAAAATGGGTACCAAACACCCAAGTCTGAATAACCATGTCCATAGATCATCCTTTTAAAATGCTGCTCGGTTACACTGGCCAGTTCCACGAGCAAGTCCAGCCACCCAGTCCTTTCCCAGAGAAACTAGCCTGCTGTGCTAGGCGACAGGTGCTTTAGGTGTACTTCTCATTTCCACATGAATAAAAAGATGTGCACTCAGGGCTGAGATGTAAGAAGAGTGTTACCACCTCAAGTGAAGCTGCATTTTCTTTGTAACTTGCAGGTGTTTGTGGCAACAAAGAACAAAATGACCACCGTTTGGAGTGCTCACTGCCAGGCTTCAGGTTAAGGTGCCAGGAGTTTTACCCCAACACCGAGGCAAAGACAAATGCAACAGTATCCTAACCAGCCTCCCTTTCCCACCTACGCTACACCTCGTAGGCACATGGAGCTACTTCTCATTGTTGGAGATTTTGATGCGCCTCAACAGTCAGTTCCTCTGTTCTCCTCACCCATTTGTCTTCAGGTCTGAGAGGTCATCTCCTCTGGAAAGCCATGACTCCCTGAAATGGGGTCAGGTTACCCTGCTCGGCACTTGCACAGCACCTGTTTACCAGGGTACAGGAGCTTTAGTAAGGAGCTTCTGAGAATCGGGGCCCCTCTGGCACCTGCTCCTCATCTTGGCAAGCACTCAAGAGTGATTCTCTGCTCACCACACTGACTCCTCGACTTTTAAGCTCCCTCCATGAGGCTGACTGATGCAACTTGGTAACAGCACGTTGAATTTAGGCACCAATGCCACGCCTGTCATGTGAGAGGTGTCTGAACGAAAAAGATGAGAGTTTTACATTTGCCCTGTGAGTCCCAGTCCTGAATTCTCAACAATCTCAATGTGCCTATCATCTGGATAAGGATCCAGACTCCACCCAGAGAGAAGGCACCATGGCCATCACCCGAGGCAGCAGGGTCCATGCGTGTTCTCTACCCTCTGGTCACACAAGAAAGGCCTCTGCTGCCCTCACTGCTGCCCAGCACTGGAGCCCACTGGGGTGACGGTGTTCCAGGCCCCTTTCCAGCCCTCTGGCTAGCAACTGCACCATCCCTTTCCCCCTCTGGGTTCAGGTGACATTTAAGCTTAGCTGTGCTTTTTCCACACCGTGTGACACCATATTTTTATGGAAATATAACCTACTGAGGGGAAATTGACTGCCAGAAAATTGGTCCCTTTTCTTAGTGCATCCCACCAATACCACATTCTACTGGGACTTCTGATTTTCTTACTAAGAACTCCTATTAAATAAACTAAGTTCCTGGAGAACAGTGAGCATATTATCCCCAGTAACTACCATGGTACCTAGAATATAGTAGGTGCTCCAAAAAAAATATCTGAAGGGATTAAATGAGATATTATAAAGTTCTTACCACAGTGACTGGGACACAGGACACAGCGGAAGCCGATCTGATTTTGATATAATGACACTGACAACAATGTTAGGGTTTACGCAGAGATTCAGTAATTTTTTGCTCTACTGGCCTCGTTGACAATGTGCAAAGTGTTATTTGCTAGGACCCAGTGATCTTAGCATGTGTCCAAGGGCAGTGAGAAATGACACAGTTAATGAATCTTAAACTTTTTTTTTTTTTTAATGTTTTATTTATTTTTGAGACAGAGAGAGACAGAGCATGAACGGGGGAGGGGCAGAGAGAGAGGGAGACACAGAATCGGAAGCAGGCTCCAGGCTGTGAGCCATCAGCCCAGAGCCCGACGCGGGGCTCGAACTCACGGACCGCGAGACTGTGACCTGAGCTGAAGTCGGACGCTTAACCGACTGAGCCACCCAGGCGCCCCGACACAGTTAATGAATCTTAAAACCCTCTGTTCGTTCTGCTCTTGGGTGGTAATTTTTGTCATTCATTTCCACTGTCTTCCCAGGATTTCACTGTAGACTCACAGCTAAAAAGCCACGTAGTCACTGAAATCTATGGGCCCTCCTTTGATAACTTGTGCTGCGCCTTTTGATTAGGCACAGCTAACGTGTTTCCAGGCAGGGCAAGTTATCCCCACAGAATGCACAGCGAACCCCTCAGAAGACAGTACTGACCAGTTTAATAAAAGGGGTGGCAGTGATCCTGGAGTTTCAGAAACCACTTGACAGAGTTCCATATCAAAGGTTAACAGCCAGTGTAGGACAGCCATAAACTGAGAGGGAAATTGGTATTAGACTGAGAAAACACTGAACAACAGGAAACAAAGAAAATGCTCGAGGAGGACCGGGAAGTCTTACATGCCGCCTGAGCTGGTGATGAATTCCAGGATTTTTAGGTTACTCTAAAACATCTGAAGGGAAAGCACTCTGGGTACTTGAGGCGTGCAGACCCATTAGAAAAAGAGACCGTAATGAAACACTGGAAAGAGAACTAGCACATCCAGCCTGGCACGTGAGAAGAGTGAACTCTGAACCCTGAACTCTGAAATGGTAACTTGCTAGAGCACTTGGAATGACAGCTGGAAGGAAACTCTTAAAAGGTCAACCTATGAAGTTCAGCAAAGAAGAATGTTTGTAAGAGGAGGACAAACAGAAGACTGTTTTGTCAACTAAGGATTACTTTGAAAAAATTCTTCCTTGAGAGGGAAATGGAAAGGTGATATGCAAACCACCATTCGACATAACTTTTGTTTTTCCCCAATTAGCCCTGGTAATAAGGCAGAACTAAGCCGTTTCGGTCAAGTAAAGGGAAGTAATGTGAGGTACTGACCCTGTAATCTGATGATGAGAAAGTTTCTGAAGTTACCATTTGTTCTAATTAGGTCACCTTCCTACTGTAAATACCCCAGTAAATGAGGTGTGTCATTTCAGTACTCAACCTTTGCAAAGGAGAGGAAACTTCTGAATAGCAGCCACGCTTCCTGCTGGGCAGCGTTTGCTTGCAAACTAGCTGCTCCTTGGTAGGTTATCTGTGGGCTTTTCATGCATCAAAATGATGGTTACTGGTTGGTCCGGAGGGAGGAAAAAAAAAAATTCCAATTCTCCAATTACCCTCTTCAACACTCACGATACTTAGAATAGCTTTTTATTTCAACTGCACTGACTTAACCGCTCCCCAGGCTGTTTCCCTTACTTCCTAACCCCAAGATGCAGCTCCCAGCCAGCCTCCTCCCCTGGCAGAGGGGCTCCAGCATCTCCTCAGGACTAGTGCTGTGCCGGCCAAAAGCACCCACCACATCTGGTCTCCGCGTGAATACCATGTGGAGGTCTAACCCTGGACTTACGTCCATAAACCACCGAATGCTTTTCCGTTTTAAATATGTTTTAATTTTCCATCCAGTCGTCCCCTTTACCTTCACTTTCCAGCGTCCCTCATGCTTCAGGTTGTGACACCTCCTGCCTTCTCTGGGATCTTGCCCAGTTACCCACCCTGTATTTTCAATCTCCCCTTCCGTGTCCTGTTTAACCATGCTCAGGACTCTTCTATGTTAAAAAATATATATAACTCCACTCCCTCATCACACTCTCACCTCCTATTCAAATCACATGAGTTTCCCGATGCATAGAGCAGCATGAACTCTTGTCGTATACTGTATTTAATGTACCTGGTAATAAGGCAGCAGAGGAAAGGGTCTCTATCTGCAGGCAGGCTGACCTAGAATGAAGCAAAGCATTCCTAAGCTTACTCTCGGATGGAAAAGCGAAGGACTGTCCATAGGTGCTTTGAAGTGACAAAAAATACACTAGTGCCAGTTGTGGGCACCTTCCAATGTTCTGAAAAATCACTGATTTCTGCCAAACACCTCGGCCTGAGACCAAGCATCCGAGCATGGGAGAAGATCACCCACAATCCCACAGAGAATGAGAGAGGAGACAGAGAATGAGAGAGAGACAGAGAGAGAGAGAGAGAGAGAGAGAGAGAGAGAGAGAACCACTCAGTTGTGATCATGTGACGTTCAGCGTACATACTACTCATATTGCAAGACATCGCTCGTTTATCAACTTAAAATTTAGTAGAAATGTTTGCTTGCCTTGTGCAACACTTGCAGAACATGTTACTTGCAATCCGAGGTTTTACTGTAATTAGGCAGCCGGATTTTTGGTGAAACATTCCTAACCACATCTCCGGAAACCACACTGCAATGGAGGGAGCCACCCACTAAAACAGCGGAGAGAGATTTATCAGCGGCTCAGAAGCATCACTTCACAACGACATGGAGGAGAGCCTAGGAGAACTACATGGTCTCAGGTGGCATCTGATCATACTATTCGATCAGATTATACAAGGAGAGGTATTCTTCTCAAATAGCATTTGTATGGTAGGCCCTTAACCAGTGTTGGTTGAATGCATGCACAATACACCGTAGAGACGAACGCGAACTTAAAAAGCAGAATGGCACTGCTGTGCTTGAAATCCCTAGCCCACTCCTGGATAACTGGCACCACTGGATGCACTGGCATCCAAGACTTCGGTATGAAAGACTATCTCACATTAAGTAGAAGGCACCTTGCAAACCTACTTAAAGAAAAATGAAAGTATCTGTCACAACTTTTAGCTTCTCTTTCTCCATATTTTCTCCATTTCTCCTAAGGAACACTCTCACGGAAAGCACACCAACAAATCCAGAATCATCCTTTGAAAAAATGAATTGTGAAGAGCTGCAGGGCAACAGGAAAAATTTCCAGTTTCCTTTTCTGGCTTCCTCACTGAGGCTCACTCAGAGAGCACATCATTTATTTGGAATCCCAAGCAGGAAGTAGGTTCTAGACCTCCAAATTCGCAGGCCAGTGCTCTGCCCTGGGTTTACACTTACAGACTGAAGCTTAATGTTCTTTTATTTGGTGTTTTAGGTCAAGATCAGATGTATTTTAATAAAGAGGGCTGTGTACGTCTTTTTGATGTTGAAAAGGCTGTGAAATGCAGCCATACTTGTGAAATCCCCAGGCAGTTTCATTTAATAATGATCACTAATAGCCCCTGGACCAGGCAAAAACCTGTGAGCCAAACAATCAGCATGTTTGAAATGCAAACGTAAGATAATTAATGAAAATGCCGGCAGGTCTTCTGCTAAAGCCCACTACAATATTAAAAATTAATCTAACAGGAATTTTCATACAGGGAGACCTGAGTTACGAACTCAATCACGCTTTTTCAAGAATCATCTTTGTAAGTGAACAGTACAGTTCAGGCAATTATCAACATCCTGAAAGTCTAATATCCAAGATTTCAACACATAGGATTGTATTTATGGTTGAGTGTTGATTATATTGATTATTTCCTAATCTTTTAATGAGATTTCTTTCTTTCTTAGTCATAATTTCTAGTTCTGGATGGTACCTTATGTGGAAAAAAAACCCAAAAAACAAAAAACCACCCAGGCACCCCATAAACCCACCTCATTTTAAATGGAATCAGGAAGCCAGAAAGGGGAAGCTCTCACACCCTACCATTGGTCATCAAGTACAGACCCAACAAGAATAGAAGAACCTTACAATTCTTGCAAGTGGGTAACTACTACCCTAAACAGGAGGAAGGTTTTCTCCTTGTCCAGCAATAGTCCTGCCAATGAGAGGCTGTCACAACTCAGCCACTGAGAAGCCATTACACTCTGAACTCCCAGTTTACTCCAAAGGACATTTTGTTTGTAAGAGCCCCTCACTCCCACCCCCTTTCCTCTGTAAAAGCTTAGCTTTTGTTCTCCAGACTTGCTTATGGTTTTGCAATAGTGTGCATGTCCTGAATTACAATTCTCTATTCCCAGAATGAAACCATTTTGGCTGGTAAAATAACTGACAATGTTTAAGGTTAACACCTACATGTCAAAATACAATGTGTGGTCATTATGAAAGCAGGCTTGGCCATCAGACCAGGTTTGAGTCTACTTCTCACCATCTGTGAGATCTTGGGGAGGTTCCTTAATTACTCTCTGCCTCAGATACCTCATCTGAAAGATGGAAATGATAAAAGTCCTATGTTGTGAAACTTAGAAGGGACACAAGAAAATCTAGGAAAAGCTCTTAATATGTGGCAGCACTCTATATTTGAGCTCTAATTATTATTATGGCAGGATGGTATGGTAGCTGCAAGGGAAAAGTAGCCGGAAGTACATTTTGTTGCCCATAAGGAAGAAAAACAACACATATTTGGAAAATGAATTGTGAAGTAGATTATGAAGAAAATAAACATTTATATAGAGGCCTTGGATTCTGGTTTTAAACCGTTCCTCCCGATTTTGTACAAACTCTTCATTAATCACTTAAGCTGCCGACTGGCAGGAGACCCAAGCTCGATTCAGAGCTGTGTCTACCACGTGACTACTCCAAGGGCCGCCACACATGTAACGCAGGTTTTTGCAGTGCAAGTAAACTGTGAGTACACGCAGTCAACACCAAGCAAGAGAAGATTTATCGGGCACCACCTGTGTGCATGGCACAACCATAAACAGAACCTGTAGCACAGAATCAAATCCCTGGATCCCAACAAGCTGAGTGCAAATCATAAATACTGGAGAAAGAGCTGAGAAACTGGCTTCTCACATATGTTCACATATTTTAATTTACCAAAACAACTTTTAACTCTCTATGCAGCCAGTAGGGTTCGTGTCTAATCAGAATAAATATGTCAAACTGGCCATTAAACTCATTTACAATGAGGATTTCACGCAGACTTGCCAGTTATCAACCTTGGTTCATTGCTAGCCACACCCGGAGAAATCAACAGAAGGAACCAGAAGCACTGTGTAGATTTAATCAGCACATTTAGAATATTCTATTTTTATATTCCTGATAATAAGGAATGGTTTCCAATCACATTTTAGGAATCTACCATCTGTGATTATTGGACACTTCCCTCCTCACAGTTCCTAATTCTTCACTGGATTCCACCCCAGCAGCAACATAGGAAGAGAAGAAATGACCCAGACTAATCCTGCTCTTGTCTAAACACAAAGATGGGACAGAAGTAAATGGCTTCTATTAGAGCCCAAGCGGAACGGAGACATTCAGTTTCCAAACACGAGTATGTGGAGAGACTCAGGACGGTCACTAAAGAGGACTCGAAAACATCATGTGATCGCCCTCCCGAGAAAAGTCTTGAGCAGCAAGACAAACTCTGGCTTACACATGACAGTAACAGAACTGCTGTTGTTTACAGAATTACTGTAAGGAGAGAGGTGAACTAAAATTAATGAAATTTAAGAGAGTAACAGTGGAAAATAAGGCAAAATCTGGCTTTTTGAAAGTAGGAGTAAAATAAAATACATCTAAACAAAAGAGGAGAAACAAAAATATATGATTATAGGAGTAAAAAAAGGGGGACATAATCATAGATATGAATGGTTATGGGAAGAGTCAACTGTACAACTTTCACTCCCAAATTAATCTACAAATTACATGCAATTCCTAACAAAACTCTAATATGCCTTTCGATAGGACCTGGCAATCTAATCCGTAGAATTCACGTGGAAGAGACGAGAACCCAGAATAATGAAGACACTTCTGAAGAACAAGGTGGGTGGGGCTTACCTTACCAAACATTAGGATTTATTGGGAAGGTGTAGTAATTAAACTAGTGTGGTGTTGGTCGAGGGATAAACAGACCGATGGAAGAGAATACAGAGCTATAGATCTGGGTCCACATATTTACGTAGGAAGTTAGTATTTGACTGGAAACCAGGTAAAGTGCAGAGAAAATTGGTTCCTGATGACAAAAACAACAATTCTAGATCTTCGCTTAGCTTACAACCTACACAAAATCAACTCTGGTTTAAAGTCCTAACCATGAAAAGCAAAACTTTATTTAAAACATATTAAAAGACAGTACCAGAAATCAAAACTACAATGAGATATCACTTCACACCTGTCAGAATGGCTAAAATCAACAACACAAGAAACAATGGGTGTTGACAAGGGTGTGGAGAAAGAGTAACCCTCTTACACTGTTGGTGGGAATGCAAACCGGTACAGGCACTCTGGAAAACAGTATGGAGGCTCCTCAAACAATTAAAAATAGGATGAATATACAATCGAGTAATTCCACTACTGGGTATTTACCAAAAACACTGATTTGAAGGGACATATGCACCCCAGTGTTTATAACAGCATTATCTACAACAGCCAAATTATGTACAGCGCCCAAATGTCCACTGCCGATGAATAAAGGAGATACTGCGGTGTGATATATATCTATATATAGATGTACAGAGATATACAATGGAATATTAATCTGCCATAAAAAAAAAGAATGAAATCTTGTCATTTGCAACAATGTGGATGGAGCTACAGAGTATTATGTGAAACAAAATAAGCCAGAAAAGACAAATACCATATAATTTCACTCATATGTGAAATTTAAGGAACAAATGATCATAGGGGGATAAAAAGAGGTAAACCAAGAAACAGACTCTTAACTATAGAGAACTGACGGTGGGGGCGGGTGAGGGAATGGGTGAAATAGGTGATGCGGATCAAGGAAGGCACTTGTGATGAGCACTGGGCATTGTATGTAAGTGGTGAATACTAAATTGTACACCTGAAACTAGATTACACTGTATGGTAACTGGAATTCAAATAAACACTTAAAAAAGGATAATATCAGAAACAATGTCTATGACACTAGCATAGGAAAAGATTATTTAAATAAGGGACACAAAAGCACAGGCTATAAGCAAAGGGGGAAGAGGGGAAGAAGCAGATTTGCCTGACTACATTAAAATCTAAAACCTCTCAACTTGCACATCCAGCATGATGGAGTAGGAAGGTCAGTGAAGCCCTCTCCCCAAATAAGTCTGGTAACATCAAGTATTTGTAAGAACATGGAGAAATAAAAACTCTTACTGGCAGGAGTATAAAATGCTACAAACATCTTGGAGAACAATTTAGCAACAGTGACACAGAAGATGAACTTCTGTCTTACCAAGCAACTCTATTCCAGGTGGTAGGTCTGGAAAAACTGCACGTGTCCCTGAAGGACCCTAACCCTGCTCTACCCCATACTGAAAGCGTGTGTCTACATTGCAAGAGGCAAAGAGATCTGAAGAACAGAACAGAGAGACAAAGAGGGCTCCTAGGATCGTATGGAAATTCAATATACGGGAACAGTGGCAAGTCAAGTCAGTGAACAAAGGATGGTCTACTTAATAAAGGGTTGGGGCACAACTGCTTCTCCTGAAAATAATGCAGGTGGACCCCTCACCTCACAGCATATATATGACCTCATCACATCCTTCCACCACAGTTCTTGGATGTCACTAGTTATCCATCAGTATCCTTTTCATCAAACTGAAATTTCATCAATCACTTTTATCACTCCCATAAAAACCATTCCCTTGGTCCTATTTGTCTCACTCTAACCCAATTTTCTTCTTTCTTCTTTCTCCACAGCTGCAGCAAAATATTCACAACAGAAAAACATACTAGCGTCCCTTTAAATCAGTCTCAACTCTCAAGGAGGGATTTCAACACCATCCTAGCTATTCTGAGTTAACTTTCTTCCCCGCTCTACTACCTCCTACCTCCTTCTTCACATACTCTCCTTACTTCCCAATTCCCTTTTCTAGGAGAACAAAATCCATTACGTGGGAGCTCCTCATTCCCCTAACAGACACACCTGCCCAAGGACCTGTTTCTCCTATTTTACACCTTCTTTCTCCTCATCCTCAGTCTTCCCACACTACTGGATCATCTCCATCAGAATCTGAACATGCCTTCCTATCATCCATCGTTAAAAAGTAAGAGTGAAATACCCCCGAGCTCCAAATCCTCAACTCCTCCTCCCCTGGTTTTGCTGTTCCCTGTTGCTGCACATCCAGAGGTTGGCACAGGTGCGTTCTTCCCGTCTTCAGCTCCACTTCGCTCAGCCCATTCCACTCCTGACTTTGTTCCCACTACGCCATCAACTCTGCATTAGTCAAATAACCACCAACCAGCAAACTGTCAAGCCTAACAGTCACCTCTAATTAGCCTTCGTCTTCTGGTACCACGCAACAGCATCTGACATCAGCTACATTCTTCCAAGCTCTTGGTTCTCCTATGTTTCTGGTCACTCCCTGTCCATGTATTTATATGTGTTTTTAATGTTTTTATTTTTATCGATTGATTGAGAGACAGAGCGCAAGTGGGAGAGGGGCTCTGAGGGACAGAGCCCGACACAGGGCTCAAACTCACAAACTGTGAGATCATGACCTGAGCCAACGTCAGACGCTCAGCTGACCGAGCCATCCAGGTGCCCCGCTGTCAGTGTATTTCTAAAGGTGGGGTTCTCTAGTGCTCAGTTCTGCATCTTCTGCCCCGGTCTGTACTGCTGAGTTTCAGAATCGTATCTCCGATTTGTATACTTAACCCTTCCACTCATATCCCAGTGGCACCTCAAATGAAACAGTTACCAAACTCTTGAATTTCCCCTACCTTGGCTCCTCTCTGTGGCCTTCAATTCCCCAAATGACCTCACCATCCATTCAATTACAATTTATTCCTCTCAGTGAGTCCCACTCTTTCCACCTCAAAAATAGGCTCAGTTCTCTGTATTTTCACTGTCACCACTTCTGGTGTTATTAGTCAAGGCTGTCCAGAGAAACAGAACCAGTTGTGTGTGTGGGGGAGGGGGGGGGTACACGTGCGCATGCACATACACGGAGAAAGTTTTGGCTTTTTGTTTTTGTGTTTTACGGAATTGGCTCATGTTGTTATAGAGGCTAGCAAATCCAAAATCTGCACCATGAGCCTACGAGCTGGAGACCAGGGAAAAGCTAGTGCTACAGTTCAAGTGTGAATGCGGTCTACCTGGCTACTGCAGAACTCCCTCTTGTTCAAGGAGGCCAGTCTTTGGTTCTATTCAGACCTTCAATTGATTAGACGAGGCCCATCAGCATTATACAGGGCAATCTGTTACTCAGAGTTCATGCGTTAAAATGTTAACCTCCAAAAACACCTCAAGGAACATCATTCTAAGTGTTTGACCGCATATCTGGGCCTCAGAGCCCAGCCAAGGTGACACATAGAATTAGCCATCACACTAGTCTAAGCCGTTCATCTCTTACCCAGCCTATTAGAGTAGCCTATCTGGTTTCTCTGCGTCCATCCTTACCTTCCCTATCAACACTAAAACACTCGTCCTTCATACATTCTCTCCCTAAACCCCCCACAGCTTCCTACTGTACCTAGATTAAAACCAAGGCCCCTTAACAAGACATGAAGAAGCCGTTACTTCTGAACCCTGGTCTCATCCCGGACTCCAACTCTCCACTTACCAATCCTCAAATCTGCCTTGGGGTCTTAGAATATCCTGCCGGTTATATCTTCTGCCCCCCTCTCTGCAAAGCTAACTTCTATGTATCCCTTCGTAATTCAGCATGGCTTAAGCTTGTGTCCCTCAACCCTAGACCCGCTGTTTCCTTGATAGCACTGGGCACAGACGGAAATTATGTATTTGTTTGGTAACCTATTTATCGCCTGCCTCTGCCAGGATAAAGCTCCACTAGTTGAGGGATCAAGTTTTACTCATCAGTACAGAACCCAGGGCCCAGCACAAAGGAGATGCTCAATTAATAATTGATTTAAAAATAAAATTCAAATGGAAGAAAAATCTAAGTATAAAAAAAATAAAGTCAGGGAGTGCCTGGGTAGCTCAGTCGGTTAAGTGTCTGACTTTGGCTCAGGTCATGATCTCACGGTCTATGGGTCTATGGGCTCTGTGTTGAATGCTTGTTCGGAACCTGAGCCTGCTTCAGATTCTGTATCTCTTTCTATCTCTGCCCCTCCCCCACTCCTGCTCTATCTCACCCTGTCTCTCAAAAATAAATAAGTGTAATAAAAGAAATTTTTAAAAAGTCAGGGGTGCTGGGGTGGTTCAGTCAGTTAAGCATCAGACTCTTGATTTTGGCTCAGCTCATGATCTCATGGTCATGAGACTAAGCCCCGTGCTTGGCTCTGTGCTGAGTGTAGAACCTGCTTATGATTCTCTCCCTCCCTCTCCCTCCATCCCATCCCTGCTTGGATGTGCACGCGCACACGCTCCCTCTCTCGCTCAAAGTCAAAAAAGCATTTGAAAAAGTATAAGATATGTAAACCTTGGGATAGAGTATTACTTTTCTTTAAAGTTTTTTTAATGTTTATTATTTTTCAGAGAGAGACAGAGTACAAGCAGGGGAGGGGCAGAGAGAGAGGGAGACACAGAACCGGAAGCAGGCTCCAGGCTCTGAGCCGTCAGCACAGAGCCCGATGCAGGGCTGGAACTCACAGACTGCAAGATCATGACATGAGCTATAGTCGGCCGCCCAACCGACTGAGCCACCCAGGTGCCCCAGGATAGAGTATTTCTTAAGCATAACAGGAAACATAAATCATAAGTGAAAAAATTCCACATATGATTACATCAAGGTTAAAAAAAAAAGCCTCAAATACAGTGAACAGAGTTAAAAGACAAAGAAAATTGATAAGACCTCTTTGTTATATACATCACATATGTAAAAAAGTCCAACAATACAACTTAAAAATAGCAAGAAATCTAAACATTAGATCTTTAACAAATGCCAGGAGATTAACATAAATTCTACACTTCACCCATCAGATTGGCAAAAAATTAACTGACATCTTAGAATTAAAAATGAGGGGCGTCTGGGTGGCTCAGTTGGTTGAGCATTTGACTCTTGCTTTCGGCTCTGATCGTGATCCCTGGGTCGTGGGATTGAGCCCCGCCTCGGGCTCTGTGCTGAGCATGAAGCCTGCTTAAGATTCTCTCCCTCCCTCTGCCCTTCTCCCCTGCTTGCCCTCTAACATAATTACAAAAAAAAATAATAATAATAATGAAAAATACTTTTTAAATCTGAAAACACAGATTTTAAAAACATGCTTCTATTGGTCCCTTTTCCCATGAGCAGCAGTGTACGTGCTTCATGCAGTGCACCAGACAGGTCTGGTGAGAGGAAGGGATGTGGGGACACAAGGGCATGGAGACCATTTCCTTACAGCCACCTCTGCAAGGAATCCATAGTTTGTTTGAAGTAGAGGATCACACATTTTTCCAAAGCAAAGCTCATCAACCCAGGGACAGTGACATAATCATGGTCTCATCACCAGAAGTATAAATATCAAGGACTACAAAGTTTTCCATGGCTCCAATTCCTTCCTAAACGTGGGCCAAAAGAACTTTCTTCAGAAATCAATGCCAAACATGTTCATTTCAGGGTCTACAATTTGTACCTCCCCCCCAAAATGCTTTGGAAGGAAAGAGGTCTAGTTATTTCGAGGAGGGAAATTACTCCTAAGAAATATCTTCCTTCTTTCTAGCTTTTCAGTTCACTTGGCATCATTTTTATTTATAGAACCAAATCTGGTAAATTGCATTAAAAAAAACACACACAGCTAATATTTTAAGCATTTTGATATCCTATTTTATTTCCCTATTAAGATGAATAAACGGCTAATTCTATCAGACTCTCCTCCCACCCCTACCCTAGTAATCCTAAATTGACCTTGTGGAGTCAAAACATCGATTCTGGCAACTGGGAATGTGCTCACGGAAATGGTGCTCTCCCGCTGGAGGCTCCAGTCACATCCTGCTTGACAACTACACGTGCAAAGTGCAGCCCGCGTCAGTCCTCCGCCTCTAAGAATGGTGTTCAAAACTGCTTGCTACACAGGTTAAGCTTTTTGACGTGTGATTCCTATTCCTCCCCAGCTTTACAGAGGTATCACTGACGTAACGTGATGTAAGAATAAGGTGTGCAACATGTTGACTTGACACACGTATACTGCAAGAGGATCATTACCACAGCTTTAGCTAACACCTCCATCATGCCATGTAATTACCATTACTCTTCTGGGGTGAGAATACATAACATTTACTCCCTCAGCAAAGTTCAAGTATATGATACAGTTTTTCTATAATACGGTATTATTGGCTATAATCACTATGCTGCACACTAGATCCCCAGAGCTTAGAACCAGACGTTTGTACCTTTGACCAGCATCTCCCATTTTTCTCACGCGCCAGCTTGGTAACTACCGTGCTAAGTCTCGGTTTCTGAATTCAGCCTTTTAAGATCGTCCATGTAAGTTAAACCTATACTGGTTGTCTTTTAGCCTTATTTCACTTAGCATAAATGTCCTCAAGGCCCATCTGTATTTTCATAAATGGCAGGATGTCCCTTCTTGTACCTGAATAACATTTGCGTGTATGTATGTGTATACACACACACACACACACACACCCCATATCTTTATTGACTCATTCACTGACAGATACTTAGGTTCTTGCCATTATCTTGGCTACTGTGAACAGAACTGCAACGAACCTGGGAGTGCAGCTATCTCTTTGAGACCCTGTTTTCATTTCCTTTGCATATATATCCAGAAGTGCTAGGTCATACGGTAGCTCTATTTTTAGTTTTCCATATCGCTTTCCATAGTGGCTATACCAATTTACATTTCAACCAACAGTGGATAAGAATTCCCTTTTCTCCACATCTTTGCAAGTGTGTATCTTTTGGAGAACAAGCATTTTAACAGGTGTAAGGTGGTATCTCATTGTGGTTTTGATCTGCATTTCCTTGATGATGACTGACGTTCAGCATCTTGTCATTTACCTGTTGGCCATTTGGATGTCTTCTTTGGAAGAGTGTCTATGCAGTTCCTCTACCCATTTTAAAATATCAGCTGGTTTTTTGCTATTGAGTTGTAACAGTTCTTTATGTATTTTGGATATTAAGACTCCTTATCAGAAATAATTTGCAAATATTCTCTCCCACTTTGTAGGTTGCCTTTTCATTTTGTTGGTGGTTCCCTCTGTTATACAGAGGCTTTTTCGTCTGATGTAAGCCCACTTATTTTGCTTTTGTTGCCTTGGCTTTTGGTGTCAAATAGACCCACGTCAAGAAACTTACCCCTTGTTCCCTTCTAGGAGTTTTACGTTTTCAGGTCTTCCCTTCTTCAATCCACTTTGATTTCTGTGTATGGCTTAAGATGGCAGTCCGGTTCCATTCTTTTGCACGTGGCTGTCCAACTTTTCTAACACCATTTACTGAAGAGACCATCTTTTCCTATGGACTACTCTTGGCTCCTTTGTCATAACTTGGCAATATATTTTTAAGTTTATTCCTGGGCTCTCTATTCTGTTCCACTGGTCTAGGTATCCGTTTTTATGCCAATACCATTCCATTTTGATTATTACAGCTTTAGAATACAGTTTGAAACCAGGAAGCATGATGCCTCCAGCTTTGTTCTTCCTCCTCAAGACTGCCTTGGTTATTGGGGGTTTTGTGGCTCCCTATGAATTTTAGGATTGTTTCTTCTAGTTCTGTGAAAATGCCATTGGAATTTTGATAGGTAGTGCATTGAATCTGTAGATGGCTTTGGGTCTGATTCATATTTAAATAACCAAAAGATCTCTACGGAACAACTCTAAAATCTGAAAAATGGTTTAACATAAACTAAAACTAGCTAAGGTGGCAAAGTTTCCTCTGATGGGTGGTCTCTATTATTTAACATAGAAAGTGGTGGCATTTCGAGGAAAGGTATCTCCACCACATGTTCCTTTAGTGCCAATTTTCGTAAGTGAAAATGTCTCCACTGCTTCCAAGCCTTTAGCTCAATTGCTGAAAGGTCTTTCACACAGTAATTCTGTTTTATGGCCATTAAAATGCCCACCTAGCTTCAGAGCTGCCACAGTGAACAGATGCTGCTGGAAACTGCTTCAGCCTGAAGCCAGCTGTGAGCGATGTGAGAATGGATGGTTCAAAAAAAGCATCCTCCAAAAACGCAGAAATGGTGCCTCAGGAGAACACTCCATGTGGAAAGGTCAAGCACAGCTCTTTCCTGGTAGAAGCAGTGCTGGTCTCTCCACACCCCACTAGAAGACAAGGCGATGGCGAAATGGTAAGAAGCAAACACAAAGACAGTGTGTAAAGACTGAACCACAAGAGACTTTCAGCAGGGGGTTCTACCTTATTTTAGCAGGGGGTCCCCTTTTCCTAGGATGGTTACAAGGTTATTTTTACAAGGAATACCAGAAAGGAACACTCATTTTATAAACTATTTCTGGCTTGCACGCATCCTTTAGTCTGCGTGGGTGCCGAAAATTTTTTTATTGAAAACTGTAGAATCTTGTATCAAGGAAAAGCATTAAATTAATGGATCATCCAGTTTAAAGCTTTAGACTTAATCCTTATCAGTGGGAGGAGAACGCCCCTGGATTCATCGGGGCTGTCTCTGTGCACAGGGTACAGGGATATCTGATACAGCTGGCCCCGGAATTCTAATACCAGGACCAACCCTCAGGCCTTACTTTCACATACATAAAGAGCAAGATCTTAAAAGTACTAATCCCTTACAATTCCCAATTGACTCACTTTGTAAGGAGGAGAAAAGAGGTGCTGGTAGACCAAAGGAAGCTGGAAAGGTATAGGGGCCAGTCTGTGAAAGACTTCACAAGCCATTCTCTGAATATGGGGCCTTATCGTATGCATGATGGAAGTGAAGCACTGGGCAGACCCAGCAGTAGGAAGAAGAGCACACCTCTCATTATCTTGAAAGTATTTTAGCGCTTCAGGGGCATCTAAGAGATATGAAGAGTCTATGGCCTGGAGTAAAGGAACAACTGTTAAGGCCTCATCCATCCATCCAAGAATTACTGCAAATGTCAGCACCAGGCACTGGCAACAGAGACGGGGAGGGGCGGGGGATGGGGGAAGAGAGCATGGGGTCAATGAATCTGCATTGTGTAGGCTCTGGGGGCTCACTAGCCAGGGGGAGATGCCCAGGTATCACGGGAAAGAAAAGGTAAGCAGGATACCAAGGGTCTCACTTAAGACTACAAAGTAGGTGGTGACGGGACTAGAACCAAAGACAGGAAGTTTAGGAGCAAGTGGGACACAGGGAAGCAGGTTGAGAAGCAGACACTTAGGACAGGAACAGAGGTAATGTTCTAGTAGGGAGAGGCAGTGAGCCTGTGGAAAACACCACCCACCACAGGGGTATACTCACGGTCAATACCCCACATTGCATGCCATAAAAGTACCTTATACTCAGCTGTGGCTTTTATAAGTGTTTTTTTTTTTTTTTTTAAACCACATAAGAGTCCACAAAGTTCAGGAACAACAATTACTTTAATAAAAAAAAGAATAAGGTGATAAAAGACTTAATTTCTCAGACCAAATGAAGATCCAACAATAAAAATATAGCAGTTAAGAACCTGAGGCTCAAGCTACCCAAGCAATCCTAGAAAGGTCCTATAATGTTAGGTAGGCTTCACTTTTCCTACTAGGAACAATGACCAGGTAGCTCTAGAGTCTTCCTAATATTATAGAAAAATGGTATCATAACTAGAGATAAATTATATACTCCTTTGACAAAAAAGGAAGCTGACTTTTCTTATAAAATTACATATTAAAGTATTTTTTAATGTTTATTTTGAGAGAGAGTGAGCGAGCATGTATGCAGATAGGGGGAGGCACAGAGAGAGGAAGAGAGAATCGCAAGCGGCCTCTGTGCTGTCAGCACAGAGCCCAGTGTGGGGCTCAATCCCACGAACCGTGAGATCATGACCTGAGCTGAAATCAAGAGCTGGACACTCAACTGACTGAGCCACCCAGGCGCCCCTGAAGTATTTTTCTAAACTTAACAACTTAAAGTTTTAAATTTTAAAGATTTTGAAAATTCCCACTCTTTATCAAGTGTGTTTTAAGACTCAGATCAATAAGATACTAAAAGAATATTTATCATTAACATTTTTGGGACTAACTAATGGATTTTTTAAAACCTATAAGCAGTACAATTCAATCGCACGTATCATCAGAGGAGCTATTTTGTGCATTTAAGTTGTTTCAAGTCCCTCTGGTAAGTATGACTACCTGCCTATTTGTTTGCAACTCCATCTTTTTTCATTCTCAGACTGTAGAGAAAATTTTTTTCCTGCACAAAAATCTCTGCTGATCCTTTTCCCCCAACCAAGCCCCCGCCCAACCTCCCCCACACACTGCCTTTTTTGTTTGTTTTTTTTATTTCTATGAATTAGCAGCCACTGCCACAATCAAGGCTTTGGCAAAAATGAATTTGTCCTTGTCAGATTAAAGGGTGAAATTCAAGATAGAGGGAGCTTCAACTGACTGGGGTAACAGAAAAATCCTCATTCCTTCCAGCCCATACTGCTGCCTGGAAGCCTTCTCACCACATTCCATCCCAGTCTGGGGACAGAAGGTCTTAATGTGCCTCCAACCTGAGGAAGAGAGAGGCTTGGGACTGAGACGGGAACTGAGAGCAGCCCTTCTTAATACAGGCCAAAGACCATCCGTGTGCAAAGCATTGCCCTCACTCTCCACAAAACCCGAGTTCAAGCAATGGTCTCTGCTAAGCAGCACACAATCACCGAAGGAAAGGAAGCCGGTCAGGAGAGTGATATCAATTCGCTGCCACACTGCCTGCCAGCCAAAGCACACAGCAATACAGCTTTTAAAAAGGAGATTAATTTGCTGAAACCCTGTCTCGATTATCACTTGCCCCTTAGGTCTCCATTCTGTGACACAGTGAAAAAGTAAGTGGGAGGAGGAAGGAAAGGAAATACGATACCCAGTATTCTTATAAGCGGTAACAATACTCGTGGTTAACCTTTACTGAGCATTTCCAGCAGGCCAGGCACCATTCTAAAAGCTAAAAACCTTACGTGTATTAACACATTCCAACCTAGGATTTGAATGTTCTTTTCCGTCACTTGAGAGATGAGAAAACGGAGAGGCGGTGTCATTGTTACTTGGCCAAAAGCTGGGATATCAACCCCGGGACTCTAATGCCAGAGCTTGCACTCCGAAGCAGGTGATATACTGGCTAGACTTAGGAGTCTAGATCAATGGTCCTCACCAGGGTCATTCCTCCCTCCAAAAGAACATTCATCAGTGTCTGAAGACAGTTCTGGTTGTCACAACTGGGAGTAGGGGGGGCCTTTTGGTACCACATGGCTAGAGGCCAAGGAGGCTGCTCAACACAACATACAACATTGCCTCACAACAAAGAATAATCTGTCCAAACTGCCAATAGTGCTGAGGTCAAGAAACCCCAACCTAAATAGTGTTCATAAACTTCTTAATCTTTTTCCCTTTTACCACTGTTTCATTTGACTCAGTGTAAAGAATGATAAAGGACAAGAAATACAGAAATTGCTTGTGTTTCTACACACTAATAATGAAATAGCTAACAGAAAAATTAACTCCATTTATAATTGTGACAAAAGAACACCTAGGAGTAAATTCAGCCAAAGAGGTAAAAGACCTGTACTCTGAAAACTATAAAACACTGATGAAAGATGGGCACCTGGGTGGCTCAGTCAGTTAAGCATCTGATTCTTGGTTTTGGCTCAGGCCAAACCTGAGGTCATGATCTCATGGTTTCATGGGTTCAAGCCCTGCGTTGGGTTCTACACCAGCAGCATGGAGCCTGCTTGGGATCCTCTCTCTGCCCCTGTCTCTGCCCTTCCTCCAATTGCGCTGTCTCATCTCTCTCAAAATAAACAAATAAACTTCAAAAATCAAAATAAAACACTCATGAAAGAAACTGAAGATATTCTGTGCTCACAGATTTTGAGAATATTGTTAAAATGTCCGCACTCCCCAAAACAACCTACAGATTCAATGCAATCCCTGTCAAAGTACCCACATTTTTCACAGAACTAGAATACTAAAGTTTTTATGGAGGCACAGAAGACCCCAAATAATCAAAGCAATCTGAAGAACAAAGCTGGAGATACCATCTCAGGTTTTCAGATATACTACAAAGTTGTAGTAACCAAAACAGTATGGTGACTGGCACAAACAATAGACCCTCAGGTCAACAGAACAGAACAGACAGATCAGAAATAAACCGAGGCTTATATGGTCAATTGATCTATGACAAAGGAGGCAAGAATACAGTGAGGAAAAGACCATCTCTTTAACAAATGGTGGTGGGAAAATCAGAAAGCAACATGCAAAAAAAAAAAATTGAACCACTTTCTCATACAATATACAATAAACTCAGAATGAATTAAAGACCTAAATTTAAGACATGAAACCATAAAACTCCTAGAAGAAAACATAGGCAGTAATCTTTAACACTGGCCTTAGCAACATTTGTCTAAATAGGCCTCCTTAAAGCAAAGGAAACAGCATTAAAAATAAACCATTGGGACCACACACACACACACAGCTTTGTACAGCAAAGGAAACCATCAACAAAACAAAAAGGCAACCTACTGAATGGGAGAAGACATTTGCAAATGATATATCCAATAAGGGGTTCATACCCAAAATATATAAAGAACTTGTACAACTCCACACCAAAAACACAATCTGATTAAAAAATGGGCAGAGGACCTGAACAGACATTTTTTCCAAAGAAGACATACAGATGGCAAACAGGCACATGAAAAGATGTTCAACATCACTAAGGAGATGCAAAGCAAAACCCAATGAGCTATCACCTCATACCTGTCAGAATGGCTAAAATCAAAAACACAAGAACCAAGTGTTGGCAATGTTGTGGAGAAAAATGGAACCTTCGTGCACTGTTGGTGGGAGTGCAAATCATTGCAGCCACTGCTGAAAACAGTGTGGAGGTTCCTCAAAAAAATTAACATAATTACCATATGATCTAGTAATTCTACTACTGGGCATTTACCTGAAGAAAACAAGAACACTAATTCAAAGAGATATATGTGTCCCTATGTTTATTGCAGCATTATTTACAAAGGCCAAGATACAGAAGCAACCCAAGTGTCTGTTGATAGATGAATGGATAAAGAACATGTTGTGTGTGTGTACACACACACACACACACACACACACACACACAGGACTAATACTCAGTCATAAGAACGAGATCTTGCCATTTGTGACAGTATGAATGGACCTAGAGGGTATTATGCCAAGTGAAAAAAGAAAGACAAATCACATGATTTCACTTATATGGGAAATCTAAAAAAACAAACAAAAAGCAGAAACAGACCCATAAATACGGAGCACTGATGGCTGCCAGAGAGGAGGGGTTGGGGAATGGGCAAAAATGAGTGAAGCGGAGTGGCAGGGGATAAGTCATGGGAATAAAAGGTAGAGTGCAGGAAACACAGTCAATGATATTGTAATAGTGATATAATGGGGCAGATGGCAGCTATACTTGCTGTGAGCATAGCATAATGCGTAAACTTGTCCAATTACTATGTTGCACGCCTGAAACTAATGACATTGTGTAAGCATACTTCAATAAAAAAAAAAAAATGTCTCCAACAACACCAACTTACAGCTACTGAATTGATTTAGAATCAAAAAATTAAATTCATCTTGCTGTTCTGATGTATACACAAAGTAAAACTCCCTTTCACGGTTATAGAATTTTTTAAAAGAACAAAAAACACACAAAACTAGAAATACATCACCATAATAAAGGACTGAGTGGAAGAAAATTTAATAAATTGGTATTAAAATTATCTTTGTTCAATATTTCAAAACAAAAACACTTTCTCATTAAACAAAAATAAAGAGGCTATATTCTTTTAAAAGAAAGAGGAAAGAGCAACCAGAGTTAAAACTTCTTAAAAAAACAAACAAACAAACAAACAAACCCACCAAACCCTGATCTTGTATCACAGCTGAAGTCAAACTATTCTCAGAATTAGCGTGGGTTGCCAAATTTTCAAAGTTATAGTGGCTTCAAGAGGAATTCATGTTGTCTAATCTCCCAGGCGTGGAAGGGGGCAGAGGCAGAAAGAAGGTCCTCCTGGGTGTTCACAAAAGTGAAAGCTGAGAAAAATTTGGTATGCAGGCCCCTAGCTGAAATGCAGGTATATGTTTTATTAGGAGAGGAAAACAACACATCGCATGTAACATTCAAAGGTTAGTATAAAATTAGTTCTCCCCCCAGACATTCAATTCTGTGAGATCATTACTGTTGTAGCAGGCTAATCAATTTTCAAAGTGAGAATACATTTTTTGTGTAACAGGTAGCTACATTTTCGACTGCTGCAAGCTATAAATGTGGATGTTGGTAGCTATTGTGCTTATTTTGACTTCATATCTGAAACTGAAATCGTGGGTTGCCTGTGTGGCTCAGTGGGTTGAGCGTTGGACTTCGGCTCAGGTCATGATCTCACGGCTCGGGAGTTCGAGCCCCACATCAGGCTCAGTGCTGACAGCTTGGAGCCTGGAGCCCGCTACCAATTCCTTGTCTCCATCTCTCTCTGTACCTTCCCCACTCACTCTCTGTCTCCCTCTCTCAAAAATAAACATTAAAAAAAGTGAAACAGTTAACTTAAAAAAATGTTTGATAATTTACAAAAACTCAGATTTTTGTGTGATTAATACTGTAATGCATATTGAATAAGAGAATGAATATTTATACAACAGAATACTATACACCAAGAAACAAACCTACCCAATGTGGGATATTTCACTCACAAACACAATGCTAATGAAAGAAATAAAAAATATGCACACTACAGATCCAATTTATATAAAGTACAACAACAGAAATCAGTCTATGGTGTTAGGTTGTAATGGCAGGTAGCTGGTGTGGGCTAGGAGAGCGAGCAAGGGGAGGGGCACCTCTTCTGGGCACTGATGGTGCCATTTCTTGATCTGGGCACGGTTTAAATGGGTGTGTTCACTCTATGAAAATCCATCCAACTCTACACTTACGATGGGTGTACCCTAAAGAAAGTCTTCTTAAAAACAAAAAGCTAGGTAAGATCTGTTTACCACAACTTCCATTCTTCTGCATTTTACGGGAACCAATTTAACATCGGTTCCACCTTGCTCATTAAACATACATATCGATGGTATTTAGAAATTTAAAAATAGTATTCTTAGATTTAGGATACTAGATTGCAGAGTAAGATAATTTTTTAAGTGGGGGGGAAAAAAACCCTGATATTCATGTTCATGTCAACCAGGTAATATGGAAAGATCTAAAAGGGGTTTCCAAATCTCAACTATCCACAGGAAACAAAGGTTTAACTCTATTTTGAAAAAATACAGAACTACTCCTTTGTTTGAAAAGCAAGGAATGAAATCAATGTTGGCAGTCTGAAGATTGCATGAGGAACCAAAACAGATTCAGGCCAGATACATTTTTCACAAAAGAATGGCTTATCAAAGTGTTCTAATTGTTAAGTACATTTTCCAGTAAGGAAATACACTGATTTTCAAAGTTAGTGGGGTTGATAATTCAAAAACTATTATTCATTAAGCCTTTGTTGCTGTGATCTAGAGAAAGCGACAAAGTTTACAGAGAAAACCTATATTCAAATCATGAAGCTGAAGTTTTAATTTTTAATCTGTCAGTACATTTTAAATAAAAGGTTTTTTTTATATAATCAAACTGCCAATAACTTAGATGCTAGGTTTCATCATATCCTAAGCCCATTTATATCTTCTTATAACAGATAATTAATACTTTCTAGAGAAACCAATCACTAATATGAGTTCACATTAATCAATCGCTACCATGTACTAGCTGTATGTGATACGTTCCAAGTATTTCCCTTCATGAACCACTGCCTGGAGGCAGAATGCACTACCATTTGCAAATATGTGATGCCTCTCCCTGCCGAAGGATTATGCGTCCCAACCTTTGGACTCAGTCTGCTATGAGACATGCTTTAGCCAGAGAAATCCAAGTAGGTCACTTCCAGCTGGAAGTTTTAAGAGCTATATTCTCTTACCTCCCTCTACAATCTTTGAAACGGAAGTCAAGATGCACCCTCTGTCTGGATCCCTGATTTCCCATGGTGAACACTGCCTCTGTGCTAATCCACAATGGACAGGATGAATTAATAATAAGTATGCTGTGCTTCCATAAACCTACAGAGATTCGGGAGTTGGCTTTACAGGATAGCCTGGCCTATATTGACTGACACAAATCTGTTCTTCTAAAAAACTGGAGAGTGAACCACAGAAAACGGTTTTGCCCAAGTGAGTCTATAGGTAGTAAATGGGGCCAACTAGGAATTCAGGAAGCCTAAACCTCAAAGCCCACACTTTTCATTCTATTCGTGTTTTCATATTTTATAAAACTTAACAATTTCTTCCTAAAAGTCTCAAATATGGGATTCCTGAGATTGAAAGGAAGAAGATGAGAAATTAACATGAGCTTCTGTACAGAGGAAATTATCACATTATTTGTAATGAAGAAGATACAGAAACAGAATTTTCAATTTACCAAATGTGCCTGAAATATAAACTAACCCATGCATGTGCCTGTGGGTTTGCAGAATACCAACACATTAGTTATTGACCCATTACAACAACCAGCTGTCCCACCTACCCCTGCCCAAGGCAGGCCACAGCACCTAGCTACTCATTCAACAACCTGTGCTGGGCGCTGGGAATACAGACAAGAAAGACCACCCCTGTCTTCAAGGGACTTGTTTCCCAGCATGACAAGACACAGACAACTCTAATACAGCTCAGAGCACTGAGATACACACACACACACACACACACACACACGTTCACGCTTTTGAACTTCAAGAGTTCACAAAAGGGCTTTTCACTGAGACTAGGAGTGTCAGAGTTCCTAGTGGAAAGGACACGTGGGCCATGTTCTAGAGGATGGTGGGAGTCTATGTTAGTATTGAAGGCCGGAGCACATTCTAGGAAATGAGAACGTCAAAGGCGTGGGGGGCAAGGAAAACATGGCCACCTGGGGAATTTAACTTGAATGCCAGGCTAGAACACAGAGAAGACAGAGCTGGTCCTGAGGGCTCACCTGGAGGCAGAATAAGGAGAAAGAGCAAAGCAAGAACACACTTATCCATCAGAGAGCACCTGTGCCCAGGCTCCAACAAGCTCCCATTAACTCAACTTCAGTAAGACAAAACCAAAGCTTCCTGAAGCTTATTCACGCCTGTGACATGCATGTGATCAATAAAGAACTTGTAAGGAGGTTTCTCTGTGAATTAGTCAGCAACATAGCACTTCAAAGAGGCTGACATACTTTTCACAAAAAGAAGAAAAAAGAGAAGGTCAACAGCACACTTTAACGTGAAAGGCAAAGACGTAACAGAAGAGGCCACCAGCAAATTGAAGTCACTCAATGATACCTCTGTGACCCTCCCTCCAAAGGTTAGGACTTCTTTCCAGCTACACAGAATTTACTTTGATGTACCTTATGCTACTTGCCATTCTAAGTACCACTTCAAACCAACCAGCTACTAAACGCAAGCCTTCATCATTGTGCCTTTTGTAGAGAGGGCTCTCTCTGCAGAGAACTGGATTCCAGACTGGACAGATTATCCTAACAGTGCCAGTAATCCTTGAGTTGACAAAGCAACTTCCACTTTTATTAATAAATATAGCATTCATTGCAGCATTCCTAGTTCAGAAATAAACGAGATTTTCCAAGCCACACTCCCAGGAGGTGAGAGACTCAGGGGCTTGGTTCCTGTCCTTCAGATCACTCTCCACCTGCTACCTGCAGCAACACACTCCTTATCCCGGATCCTGGGCACCACAGCTGGCTTCGTGACCTGAGGCCACTTTTACTGGGCTTCTCTGCACTTCAAGTCCCTCCTGTGTAAAATGGAGTCAGAGGGCATAAGGGTCTTTCCAACGTTCACTTTCCATGTTTTTAAAAAGAAAAGTTACAGCAAAAGATTCTCTCCCTCCATGGAAAGACAGGATGGGTATAAGTGCCTGAATCAGTCATAATTCCAGTAAGTCTGAGTAAAGGCATAATTGGAAGGACGAATGCAAGTATTCTCCCACACTGACATGTTAAAAGCAACTATTTAATAAACATGTGCTTTAAGGACAACACAAATCTGATTTTTCTAATACATGAATCAAGTCAATAGTAAAATTATTATGGATCAGTAAAGCAGATAATTACACTGATAATTAAGTTATTGGGTGAAGTCAAGCTTTCCAACAAACCGCTCCAACACTCTGGATCCAAGAGAACTGAAGAAAGAAAAGAAAACAAAACCTCTTTTCCGCCCCAGTTCCCTGATGGCTCCCCAGCCTTTCTTTCCCCCCAGTACAAAGTCAAGGGCTGCTCAGTAAAACAAGATACTCTGTATTTAATTTCCCACAATGGGGGCGCCTGGATGGCTCAGCTGGTTAAGTGTCCCACTTTGGCTCAGGTCATGATCTCACGGTTTGGTTCCTGAGTTCGAGCCCCGCATCCGGCTCTGTGCTTAGAGCCTGGAGCCTGCTTCGGATTCTGTCTCCACCTGTCTGCCCGTCCCCTGCTCGTGCTCTTTCTCAAAACTAGATAAAACTTAAAAAAATTTAATTTCCCACAAGGGTATTGTAAGTTTTCTCACACTGCTGTAACGAATTACCACAAGCTACAAACACAGATTTGTTTTCTCAGACATGCTGGTCTAGAGGCTTGCCTCGTTTCTCTGCCCAAGCCTGGAGAGGCCAAAATTCAAGGGGCCACTAGGGCTATGTTCCTCGGTGAGGTTCTAGGGAAGATGGTTTCCAGGGACATTTCAGGCTGTTAGCAGAATGGAGTTCCATGGGACTATAGGGCAGAGGTCCCCATTTCCCAACTGCTCCTACCAGAGCTATTCTCAGCTTCTAGAGGGGGGCCCACATTCCCTGGCTCACAGGCCCTGCCCCCATCTTCAAAGAAAGGAATGTGGAGTCCTGCCTGTGCTTCAAACTCCCCAGCCCCTTCTTCCTGCACACTGCTGGCAGTCTTTGACCTTCGTCTTCCACCTTGAAGGACTATTGTGATTATCTTGGACTGTGGGGCAGGCCCAACGTAACCCCCCTATTTTAAGTTCCCAGACTTCAATTCCATCTGCAAGGTCCCCTTTGCCATGTGAGAGAACACATTCTCAGCTCCCAGACATCAAGGCATGGACATCTTTGATGGGGAGGAAGCATTCTCTACCAACCAAATCATAAATACATAGAAGACAGAAATGTATCTTTTGCAAAAAAAAAAGTAATTCTGCCCACACCACACAGCGGAGATTTAGCCTAAATAGCCATGAACAGAAAAGACCGCAGCAATGACCTTGTGATGATTCTGAACAGACACAAAAAAGCCCATTTGTTGTTAGTGCTTGAAGTGATGAAAACGTATGTTAGGATTTGAGAAAACAAAAATGTTAGTGTCAAACTACAATAGCAGAAACCAAGAAAAATGTGATATTCTGAATCAACTTCAACTTTCTGGGATTATTCACTATCAATCACACCTCAAAGTTTAATTTTAAAAATACCATAAAATATCTTAAAACCCACCTTAAAGCCTCTCACACAAATCGGAATGGAGAAATGGTGATAATTATTCCCTTTCAGATCTTCAACCAGCACAGGTCAAACTGTCTAGTTTAAACACAGCAGTAGAGATGTCAACATGTAGGGGATTTGAAAGAAAATGTACTTAAATAAGAAAGTCTACTGTTTACTTTGTGTGCAGAAATCAAAGCTAAACCCAAAAAGGGCAAAGAACAGCTCCCAAATTGCAATGGCAAAACCATCAAAAAGCTTAGAAAACCATAGAAGTATTGGTTACTCAAAATTTATAGAAATATAGCAGTTAAGGGGCTCCTGGGTGGCTCAGTCAGTTGAGGGTCCGACTTCAGCTCAGGTCATGGTCTTGCAGTTTGTGAGTTCAAGCCCTGCATCAGGCTCTGGGCTGACAGCTCCGAGCCTGGAGCCTGCTTCAGATTCCGTCTCTCTCCCTCTCTCCCTCTCTCCCTCTCTCTCTCGCTGCCCCTCCCTTGCTCACACTCTGTCTCTCTCCCTCTCAAAAATAAACGTTAAAAAATTTTATTTAAAAGAAATATAGCAGTTAATGATCAATTCTTGCTGTTAAAACTCAAACTATATAACACATGAGATAATCACCTAGATATATGTATAAAAATTATTCATGTCAGGAGTGATAATATTTAACAATAGGATTTATAGTAAGTATGTAAGTCAAAAATTTTAAAACATTCCATGGTCTGAATAATATGAACTATATATGGTATAAAACTGTTCCCAAGTGATGCAAGCTGGAGTGCCAATCATTCAACAAACCATGCTAATAATGTATTTCCAAGTCATCTGTTAATTGTTAGAAATTACTGGTGTGATCCTTTATTTGATATAACTGTCACAACTAAGCCATGTCTGAGCTAGGATTCAATAGAACTAAACTCTTCCAATAACGTCCCCCATTTAATTGAAAGCCAACAAGTAAATAGAGTCTTGATATAGAGATATCTTCTATTGAACTAGTATCAATTAAGCTCAATATTTTCCTAGCCCCAATACTGTAATTTTTAAGTGTTATTTTTTTAATGTGTATTCATTTTTGAAGGACAGAGAGAGACAGAGCACAAGCAGGGGTGGGGCAGAGAGAGAGGAGGACACAGAATCTGAGGCAGGCTCCAGGTTCTGAGCTGTCAGCAAAGAGCCTGATGTGGGGCTTGAACCCACGAACCGTGAGATCATGACCTGAGCCGAAGTCTGATGCTTAACTGACCGAGCCACCCAGGTGCCCCAACCAGTACTGTAATTTTTATGTTCACTATTTCTATTATTACCAACACCATGAAAACCACTTATTGGGCTGTCCTATTCAATTACTTAGCTTCATTTTACAAAATTTTGTTCACCTTCAATCTATGTGCTTTGAAAACATCAGTTGGTCAAACTCCAAAGATAACTGTTAATTATATTCTTCATATGTATCAAGTAAGTGTATTTTCATGTAACCTGGATAATTTAATAGTTCTTCTCTTAGAATTTTTTGATTTTAAGTTTGTTTCTCTAATATTCTCTGCTTCTCTATCACAGGCTTCTGTATTTGGTTTTATATATTCTATCACCTACTTGTCAAGTAAAAATATCCATTTTAATAACTGAAACTTTTTCTCTTCTAAAACCAAAGAAATAAGAATGGTTAGAATGCCATGTAATAAAGCCAAATCTCTAAAGTATTTAATCATCTAAATGCTATCCCACAGTTCCTATTAAAGCAAATATTCAGGTCTTTGATTTCCAAAGTGACTTTTGTGTCAATAATGCCACAAGCTGCCCATCTCACTGAAACCATGTTTCTTGAATGACAGTAAAGTTTAATATATTTCAGACTTGGCTCCTTCCCAGCTCCATGAAATCAAAAGTCATCACCTATCTTCAAAGTCTTGAACACCATATTTTAAGCAAATTTTTAAATCATTTCTATGTGAAATAGTTTGAGCCTTGTCAATAATGACTGGAATTTTACTGCCCTGATTTAGGAGTTTTACAAGAAGCTGTTCTCATCTAATTCATGTTTTGTAAGAATCAAGACCATAACTTTAAACTGCCATGGTACATTCAGGTAAGAGCTATTTTTTGAAGTCTCAACAAACACTAAATCAGAATATTATTTTAAACTATGAAGTATGTTGTTGGTATCTCAAATACTTTTTCCTTTCCTTTAACAATACTCTGATTTCTTTGAAGTTATTTCCATTTCTTTGAAACTTATGCTTATATTTTTCCAGTTCTGAGATACATTTGACATATAACATTAAGTTTAAGGCATACAATACGTGAATTTGATACCCTTATATATTGCAAAATGATGCAACCATATCCTTAGCTGATGCCTCCATCATGTCACATACTTACCATTTCTTTTTTGTGGTAAGAACAGTTAAGATCTACTCTTAGCAGCTTTCAAGTTTATAAAACAGTTTTATTAACTATAATCATCATGCTATACTTAAGATCCTCAAACCTTATTCAAATTATAACTGGAGGTGTGTAAGTGTTCATAGACTTTGACAAGCATCTCCCCATACCCTCAATCCCTTGGCCTCTGATCCCATCATTCCAGTCTGTTTCTATGAGTTCAGGTGTTTAGATTTGAGATCTATATATATATGATCAGTAGTATTGAGCTTTCTCTCTGACTTATTTACTTAGCATGATGTCCTCAAGGTCATTCTATGTTGTCGTAAATACAGGATGTCCTTTCTCATGGCTGAATGATATTACATTGTATATACATATACAGTTGGCCCTTCAACACAGGTTTGAACTGTGAGGTTCCACTTACAGAGATTCTTTTTCATATGGTAAAGTCCTGTACATGTAGTTTCTCTTCCTTAGGATTTTCTTAACGTTTTCTTTTCTCCAGTTTACTTCTAAGAATACAGTATATAGTACATATAACGTACAACCTAGCTGTTAATTGACTGTTTATGTTATCGGTACGACTTCCAGTCAACAGTAGGCTATCAGTATTTAGGAGGAGTGAAAAGTTATATGAAGGTTTTCAACTGTGTTGGTGGTGGTGGGGGTGGTTAGTACTCCTAACAGCCATGTTGTTCAAGGGTCAACTGTGTACCTTATCTTTACAAACCACTCGAACTGCTGACAGGCACTTAGGCTGATCCCATATTTGGGCTATTGTGAATAGTGCTGCAATGAACACGAGGGTGCAGGTATCTCTTGGAAACGCTGTTTTCGTTTCCTTTGGATACACACCCAGAAGTGGAATTGCTGGATCATATGGTAATTCTATTTTTAACATGAGAAACTTCCATATTGTTTTCCACAGCGGCTACACCAATCTACATTCCCACCAATGGGGGAATTTACATTCCCAGTGTGTGAGGGTTCCCTTTTCTTCACATCTTCACCAACACTTACCTCTCATCTTTAGGATATCCATTTTAACAGGCATAAGGTGATGTTTCATTGTGGTTTTGATTTGCATTTCCTTGAGCATTGGTGTCCTTGAGCACCATTTCATGTGGCTGTTGGCCATTTGGAGGTCTCCTCTGAAAAAAGGTCTATTCAAATGCTGTGCCCGTTTTTTTTTAATCAGTCTGTTTTGTTATCAAGTTGTAGGAGTTCCTTTGGATGTTAGACTTTGGATATTAACTCCTTATCAGATACAGGATTTGTAAATATTTTCTCCTACTCTTGAGATTGCTTCTCCATTTTGTTGACCATTTCCTTTGCTGTGCAGAGGCTTTTAGCATAGTGTAGTGCCACTCATTTATTTTTGCTTTTGTTGCCTTTGCTTTTAGTGTCAAGAAATCATTGCCAAGACCTAAGTCAAGGAGCTTATTCCCTATACTTTACTCTAGGATTTTATGGTTTTAAGTCTTATACTCAAGCCTTTAATCCACTTTGAGTTGATTTTTGTGTAGGATATATGATAGGGGACCAGTTTCATTCTTTCGCACGTGGCTGTCCAGTTTTTCCAAAACATTTTATAGAAAAGACCAGCTTTCCCCCTTTAATTACTCTTGGCTCCTTTGTCACAAATAGACCATATATGTGTAGGTTTATTTCTGGACTCTATTCTGTTCCATTGACCTACATGTATGTTTTTATGGCAATACCATCCTGTTTTGATCACTATAAGGTTTGTGATATGGTTTGAAATCAGGAAGCATATCTCCAGCTTTGTTCTTCCTCCTCAAGATTGCCTTGGCTATTCAGGGTCTTGTGTGGTTCCATACAAATTGTTTATTCTACTTCTCTGAAAATTACTGTTGGAATTCGGATAGTACTGCTTTGGCTAGTATGGTCATCAATGTTAGCTTATGCTCATGGGTTAGAATTATTCTTTCCATTTGTGTCTTCAATTTCTTTCATCAACATTTTATAGTTTTCAGTGAACACATCTTTCACCTCCTTGGTTAAACCTATTCCTATTTTTTCTTCCTGATGCAACTGTAAATGAAATTGTTTTGATACCTGCATTTGTTACTGATTTTTGTATATTGATTCTATATATCGCAACTTTGCTGATTCATCTTCGTTCTAACAGTTTTTGGTGTAGTCTTCAGGGTTTTCTATGTATATATAATGTCATCTGCAAATAGATCATTTTACTTCTTCCTTCCCAGTTTGGGAGACTATTTCTTTTCCTTGCCTAATTGCTCTGCCTAGGACTTCTAGTACGATATTCAATAAAAGGATCCTGAGTGGGCATCCTTGTCTTACTCCTGACCTTAGAGGAAAAGCTTTCAGTTTTTCAGTTGACTATGAGATTAGCTGTGGGCTTGCCACAAGTGACCTTTATTATGTTGAGGTACATTTCTCTGTAGCCAATTTGTTGCACATTTTTAGTCATAAATGGATGTTGATTTTTTGGTTTTTTTCCCCTTAATCTTTGAGATCATCCTGCAACTTTAATTTCCTATTGTTAACGTAGTTTATTTGCTGATTTGCAAAAGTTGAATCATTCATTCTTGCATCCCAGGAATAAATCCCACTTGATCATGGTGCATGATCTTTTTACTGTACTGAATTCATTGACATTTTGAGAATTTTTACATCTGTGTTCATCAGGGATATTGCCGTGTAATTTTCTTCTCTTATAGTGTCTTTGGTTTTGGTATCAGGGTAATGCTGGCCTTGTAAAAGGGAGTTTGAAAGTATTCCCTCAATTTCTTGGAAGAATTTGAGAAGAATGGTTATAAAGTCCCCTTTAAATGTTTGGTAGAATTCAGCAGTGAAGTCATCTGGTCTTTACTTTCAATTAGCAATCAAACCCCTCCACAATCTCCTTAATAGTAACTGGCCTGTCCAGATGTTCTATTTCTTCAGGATTCTGTCTCAGGCTGTATTTCTAGGAATGTATCCATTTCTCCTATGTTGATCAATTTGTTGGCAAATATTTGTTCATGCTAATCTCTTATTATCCTTTTTATTTCTGGGGTAGCAATTGTAATGTCTTCCTAATTTTGAGTCATCATTTCTTGGGGAGTCTAAAGATCTATCTTTATCTTTTCAAAACACTAGCTATTAGTTTGGTTGATCGTTTGTCTTTTTTCTATTTGTTTTGGCTCTGATCTTGGCTATTTCTTCCCTTCTACTGACTTTGGGCTTAGCTTGTTGTTCCATTTCTAGTTCACTGAGGTATAGGGTCAGGTTGCTTGTATTTATATTTTGTTAAAATAATTAAGCTGTATTCCCTTCTGTAAGTACACACTATTTTAGGTTTATATTCCTGTATAGTACACAAAGATATTCTAGGCTGCAGTGGATTACTAGTTTTTTTTTTCAGATTCAGAATGTTCATGTTGATGTGATCTAGAAGGATAAAACTTACCCACACCTTGTTGCTCCTGTACAATAAAATGAAATTCTTGAACTTATAAACATCAAAACACCAGACGCCACGAAACTCAAGAATAGTCCGTTAACAATGAAAGAACACAAAGGTAAAAAAAACAACCCACTAGTTAAAAGCTGCATTAAATAGTCTGAGGATAATGATACACAGATGACTCCTATGGCACAGATGTCTGCGGCTTCCTAATAATTGCACAGCAGAGAGATGCCACCCACGGCACCAAGACCCAGGCTGTACAGACAGGATTTCAAGAGCAGACCCCACTACAGCCTACAAAATTAGCTTGAACGAATGAGTTACACTGCAATTTATATTACCACTTCTCATATTACTACTGTATTATTCATGGATACGGAAGAGTGTTAGTATCAACCAGGAGGGCCACTGCAGTGTGAACAACCCAAGAACAGTCCTGGCCGCAACAATCACATGAAATAGTTCTTCTTGCTTTAACACTGTCACTTGGAGACCTTTGATATTTTTCCATTCTGAAACATGCCAACTGGAACAAAATGATACTGTTACTTTTAAGAAGTAAAAATGCCCAAAACAGGAGATTTCAACAAAGCATAGCCTAGAAGGGAAAACCACGATGACGAGTTTTCCTCTGTAATGTTGCTAAATTTAAACCATGTTGCTACCAAAATAGTCACCACCATCACGACCCTATTTACCGATTAATTAAGAGCAAAACAGTTGTCCCACAACCTTAAAAGGAAATGAACAAAAATGGACTTAAATTCTTAGTCCTATTATATCATGTCCTCTAACTTAAAAAAAAAAAAAAAAAAAGAGGAAACAGTGAAGGGTGTTAAGTTTATTTATTGAGAGAGAGGGAGAGAGAGAGAGAGAGGCAGCAGAGAGGGAGGGAGACAGAGAATCCCAAGCAGGCTCCACATGGTCAGTGCAGAGCCTGACACGGTGCTAGAACTCACGAACCTGAGATCTGAGATCATGAGAACCTGAGCCAAAATGAAGAGTTGGATACTTCACCAACTGAGTCACCCAGGCACCCCTCAATGTTTCCTTTAACAAAAAACCCCAAATCTCTGTTCCAGATCTCTCTGCTCTCCTGGCTAACTCCTCCTAACCCCTCACCTCCAAGCTCAGGTGCCATGCCCTCAGAGGCCCTTCCCTGTCTACCCAATCCAAGCTCTTGCCCCCCCTCCCCCTGCCCACTGTCCTCACAGCTCCATCGTCTTTTACTGCACTGCACTTCCCACAACATGCAGTTAGCATGTATTCACATGAGAACTTAGTGTCTGCCTCCTCACTAGACAATGTACTTCATGCAGACAAGGTTTGCACACTGCAGTATATCCAATACCTAGCATGATGCCTGGCCATAGAAAAGTGCTAGATAAATATTTTTTGAATAAATGAACAGTAAATAAATTGCTAAATGCCAAAAGCAAAACAAGACTTTCGGTTTTCTTTGAACACATTATATATTAGGTGAAGTATCTTGGAGTATTACTATTTCAAGAGCAAATACGCACACAAATAGAGATTACACAGAGATTACACAACAGTAGCACATATTTACCATCCTGATCTGACTTTGCTTGGACTGTGGCATGCATGGAAGACGGAGACCCCATTCTCCAGCAGCCACTACCATCAACAAAAGGGTACATCCTGATACTCCACTGGGCTGTGGGGCAGAAGGAAGAAACAACATGGAATGTGAGCACTTGGCCTCTTGACTAACAATGGTAACACACCTACCCTTTAAGATCTCCTGTTTACAGCTCCAATCAAAGATGACCCTTTCACTGCCAGTATTGCACAATCAAATTTCAGGGCAGATAAACCACTACTGATTCAGGTCAAACAGCTTTTGTCAAGTTTACCACAGACCCTGGCATTCTGACAGGAAATGGGGTGAGCAAGAGGGAAGAAAACACAATACAGGAGGGCCTGGGAAGGGCCCAGAGGCAAGGACTCACCAGGAGGGCTAACCGGCAGGTACCTGAGAAAGGAAATCCAGGGTAAAGTTGACACATAACTGGAAAAGCCAAGTAGACCAACAACCTTGACAAGAGTAAGGACAGGCTAAAGGGCTAGAGGTCTTGAGATCAGGTAAGAAAGCCTATTTATTCACAGGTAGAATGAACTGGAGGGTATGGTCACCTTCAAGTGACAATGGACTACAAAGTGCACCATATCAGTGGGAAAAGTGCAAGTGATGGTCAAATTGGAAGAGGTAAAATATTATGACCCATGGAGGCCAATGCATGGTTTAGCAAAGGTCAGGGAGAAACAGATGGGACTAGGTACTAAGTCAGTGGAATATGCAGAAGAGTGGACTGCAGGTCAGGGAGGTCAGGGGAAGCAGGGTAATCAGCAGCTTACATCAAAGTAGACTTAAGGAACAGACTAGGGGCGCCTGGGTGGGTCAGTCGGTTGAGCGTCCAACTTCGGCTCAGGTCATGATCTCGCAGTCTGAGTTCAAGCCCCGCATCGGGCTCTGTGCTGACAGCTCAGAGCCTGGAGCCTGCTTTGGATTCTGTGTCTCCTTCCCTCTCTGCCCATCCCCCACTTGTGCTCTGTCTCTCACTCTGCCAAAAATAAGTAAACATTAAAAAAAAAAAAAAGAACATACTGAAATGGAAACAGAAGGAAATCATTTTGAGTCCAATAAACTTGGAGAGATGGAAGAAAGGAAAAAGGCCATACCTGTGAAAAAACAGCATTCAGTTAAGGTGAGGCAGGAGGGGAAACATTTGAAGCAAAGGTTAAATATGTAAGAAACTTTGTCTAGGGGTCAGCAGAGCAGGTGGGAGGAGAGGCAGGCACAGCTGACCAGAAATGAGAGTTTGAGAGGGAACAGGAGTGAGGAATTTGTGAGCAAGGTGCTAGGCTCAGGTAGGGCAGAATACATTGCATGAGGCCCTCATTGTACAGATACCAGGATGAGTAACATGCATATAAGCAAAAGGCAGTAAGGGCTAGGTGATCAGCTCAGTGTGTCTGATCTACTCATCTCCCTTAGTCATAGCTGACTGACCCTGGCCAGGCCTCTCAGATTCCCTTTCCTGACAATTAAAAACCTCTAAAAGAGACAGAAGGTAGCTGGAGACAAGTCGCTTTACAACCCCCGTTAAACAAGACCCGCATTAACTCTTGTTCATACTCAGCAGAGCTGTCCCTATCCTAATCTTTAATAATTTCTCCAGTTTTGCTGTTTTTTTTTTTAAGCCACAATCATTTGTTGCTTATAACAGAAGTATCTTGTCTGATTCAGCATGGCTCCTGCCTATAGCCAACTCATTCATTTTATATATGAGGAAACAGAGGCTCTGAGAATGTATGATTTTCCCAGGTTACAAGACAAAGTTCCAATTTCCTCTTACTACTAGTAATGTAGACCATAAACACAGATTGAGACAGACAACTACCAAAAGATTCAGAATTTAAATAACTTCGGGTAAAATTCAGTTATAAAAAGTAAAACCTTTATGAAAAGTTAAACTGGAGCACATGGAGGTAGGAAGTGAATAAAGGAAAAGCCAGTGATCTTCCGATAGTAGCTACTGGAAGATCTATTACATATTCCAGCCATATTTCATATTCTATCATAACATGAAGCCTGAGGTGGCGCCTGGGTGGCTCAGTCGGTTAAGCGTCTGACTTTGGCTCAGGTCATGATCTCATGGTTCATGGGTTCGAGCCCCGCATTGGGCTCTGTGCTGACAGCTCAGAGCCTGGAGCCTGTTTCAGATTCTGTGTCTCCCTCTCTCTCTGCCCCTCCCCCACTCACACTCTGTCTCTGTCTCTAAAATAAACAATAAAAAATTTTTAAAAATGAAGCCTGAGTAATCAAAGATTTCTATACATTTTCTTAAATATGTAAAGCCATGGTATCAATATAAAATCTAAGATTAAGGAAAGTAAAGTTACTGAGCTAGAGGAAGATCAACACACAGACAAATGGAAGGACCAGGTCTATAATATCAGAACTTTTTTGGCTTAAAAACTTTTGTCTTTAACAGTCTCTTATGGTTTGCCTCCCTCCCTGTTTTTATATTATTTTCCTCTGAAACACAAAGAACAAACTGAGGGTTGCTGGAGGGGAGGTAAGCAGGGGGATGGGCCTAAATGGGCAGTAAGGAGGGCACTTGTGATGAGCACTGGGTACTGTATGTAAGGGATGAATCACTGAATCTACTCCTGAAACCAATACTATTACTGTATGTTGACTAATTTGAATGTAAACAAATGAGTTAGAAAAAAAACTTTGGTCTTGGTATCCTCCAAATATTTTTGCACTATCAAATACTTCTCATACTCATTAGCCTTCCAAGATTCTGTTATTTCACTTCCTCCTTTTCTCAGCATCTTTGTAAATCTGACTTCTTTTGTTTTCCTTATCAAGTGTCCTTCCCTTCATAAAACTTACTTTATTTCCCCTTCTCTAGCCAAGTTTGGCTGCTAAATAGTTATCTTTCCTGTTTTCCTAGTTGTTTCATATTTTCAGATCTAGCCATTCCCTCATTAATACAAGACAATCTTAACTGGTACATTCTAGCAAACTTTTTTCATGGCACTGCTTCAGAAACTCCTTCAGCAACAGGAGGTCTTTTAATAAAAAACATTAACAAAGGTCACCTGTTTCTAAGACTGAGTATCAAAACCACACATACTTCCACGAAGCTTTTCGATTCTCTCTGACCCACGGGTTTTCAGTAAAAATGGCATCAAGTCGTATTTATTCCAGATGGTCCAAACCCATTATGATAAATATGTATTAGCCAATGCACCATATAGAAATTTCAGGTAAATCCAATTTTTCTAGAAAAAGAAACTATATTACACATTAAATAATTGAATTAAAAGAAAAAACTGTCCTATCTAAACAAGTAGAATATATTACCCAGAATGGAAAGTCAGGTTTCTCCCCATTTATAGATCAGAAAATCATAGAAAAATTAACATTTTATAGACTTCAAAGCTATGAGAAGAGATATAGTAAACGTCCTATGGCACTTAGCTCTGTTTACTTCCAATCTTTCTAATAATGACCCAAATTCCGGTACATGTAGATTGTATAAAAACAGCTAGTGCTCAAAAAATAGAAGGAAAATGACAAATCTTAGTGAGGTTCACGAAGACTTAACACAAAAACTAAGTTAAGGAACATCATTTATCTTTCAATACAACTATTCTAAAGTGACGTATGTTGGTTCCACTATATCCCAAGCAGTGATCCATCAGGGGGTAGCGGGATGGGAGGGGCTGCCCACCTCACCACTCAGGGGACATGTGGCAATGTCTGGAGACCTGTTTGGTTGTCCTAACAGGGGATGGGAGTGGGGATGTGCTACTGGCATCCAGTGGGTCAAAGCCAGGGATGTGGCTAAACATACAATATATAGGACAGCCCTTAACCACAAAGAATTATCTGGCCTAAATGACTGAGAAACTGCCCCACAGAGAAAAGAGACTGAAAGAAAACAGCAGTGACGACAAGAAGTACCAAAAGTCACCATCTGCCAAGGCCTTCCCAATTCTGTAGGAACCACCTACCTTGGACGCTTGTGGCGTGGATATCACATGGACCGTGCTGGGTTTGACTCCATTAGCCTTTGGCCGCTTATAGAGAGCAAATCTGCTTTTCCTCCGGCCGCGGTCTCCATTAGGTAAAGCACCATTGTACCTATAAACAAAGATGAAAGAGTTCATTTACTTGTAGATTTTAAAAATTTTAAGAATAAAGGATGGAAAAAGGGGAGACACAGGGATGGTCATAAAAAGCTGCCCACTAAACACCCCATAGAAGGAACGGGCTGTAAAACAGACTTCAGCTGTAATGAAATTCAAATCACTTCCAGAAACTTAATTTAAGGGTGATGTACAAAGTAATTATAGGTTTCCTATTCTATAAAGTCAGACTCTTCAAATCTTTTTGGAAAGAGACAGTATAAATAAGCAAATGAGAATTCTGCAGAGGCTGTATTAGAGCTGGCTCAATTTAGCAAGTGTTGTTCTAATGGACCCCAGAGAAACACTCAAGAAATATTTTTAAATGAACTAGTTAGAAAATAGCATACTAATTAAACCTCATCTCTCACTCCCAAATCATGTTAATGTCTTTAGGATCTTTATTTGTAAGAAGACCAAATTTAGTTACTTGCAGTCTTAAGAGTTCTGAATTCTCTACATTCATTCCCATTGCTATTCGAACCGTATACGGTCAGGTAGGCAAAAATACTTGTGAAATCCGATTTTACGTTCGTCACAAGAGGGTTGCCCGTAAAGAGGCCCAGAAATAAAAAAAGAGGAGTTTTAGTCCAAACTGTCAAATAAGTTAAAAAGTCATCTGGAAAACAATGTTCTTAATGTAGCTCTCCCACATTAATACCTGAAGTTAATACCAGTGTTTAACATTTATTTATTTTTGAGACAGAGAGAGACAGAGCATGAACGGGGGAGGGGCAGAGAGAGGGAGACACAGAATCGGAAACAGGCTCCAGGCTCTGAGCGGTCAGCACAGAGCCGGACGCGGGGCTCAAACTCACGGACTGTGAGATCATGACCTGAGCCGAAGTCGGATGCTTAACCAACCAAGCCACCCAGGCGCCCCAATACCAGTGTTTAAAAGAAATGCAGGGGGCACCTGGGAGGCTCAGTCAGTTAAGCGTCCACCTCTTGGTTTCAGCTCACGTCACGATCTCATGGTTCATGGGACAGAGCCCCAAATAGGGCTCCATGCTGACAGCACAGAGCCTGCTTGGGATTCTCTCTCTCCCTCTCCCTGACTCATGTTCTGTCTCTCTCAAAATAAACAAACTTAAAAAAAAAAAAAAGAAAAGAAATGCAGGACTGCAGTTAGTGATTCTTTCCATTGTACTTCTAACTCGATTAAAAGGTCTCTGTAAGTTCTGACCAAGGTCTCATGTTGCCACACTGGCATGACTATTCTCCATCTCCTTCTTTGGAGAAGTTCCTTTAAAGAAGAGAATAGAAAGAAGGGAAGGGAATCTTTTGAGTTTTACATACATAGGACAGCTCCTTCAGAACACCAAAGTCAGGGAGAGCACATCTAGTGGCTCATTCCTCTCCTCCAAGTCTTACCTCTGTCTCTGTTGAGCCCCACCCAGAAGTACCTGGTGGCCAGTATGGCGAAGGGGACATCAGGCTCACTGACAGTAAGAGTTGGAACAAAGGGGTTTTTTGTTACAATTTGGTAGCTACAGTTTGAGGATGGATTTAAATTATCACTCGAAGTTATTCCTGCTGTGTTTTTAATCTGTTCCCATTTCCATCACAAAGAAACACGCGCTACATAAAAGTGTCTCCAGAATACAGAGATGATTTATTTCCAGTCTCCTTTTTCTGAGGCAAGATCAAAACATACATTGTTTTCTTACACGTGTTTGTGATTGCTACTTTAATGAATGTACCCATAAGAAAACCACCATTATAAACCCGCTTTGCTTTAACATATTTCCCAATCACTTAAATCAAGATGAATATTTTGTACTAAGAAAAACATGTGGAAATCAATTAAAGCTACTAGGGCTCTCAACAATTTAGAGGAATATTTTCACCACTGAAGCCTCAAGGCAAATGGTACAGGATCTGGCAGGATTTCCCGGGCCCCGTCGAGTCTCCCCAGCTCTCTACTGCATCTTTTAAGTGCACACTAAACCTAGCAAGAGCGTGTCAGATGCTTCTCGGGGATCCACTCACCACCACACTCCCTCCTCAGGCATCCATCCCTTAACTCCCTAAGGTGAGCCTGAGCACCACGCGTGAGTGAAATGGCCAGGCCGGCACCCTCCCCACCACACTGTCGCTGAATGGCTGGAGGTGGACAGCTGGCCCACATTGGCCAATGACCTTCTCATCCCAGAAAACACAACACTGACCCTGAGACACACCCAGCCAGTCTCTGCGGATGTCCAGGGCTGCAAAATCGAAGTGCACAAACTGTGGGGATGTCACAATGTGTCACATGATGAAGCAGCAGAGAAGTGAGGAATGAAGCAGATGAACGGAGACAAGCAACAACAAGAGATAAAGGATCCTTAGGGCTTCTAGTGACCCAGATGCATGCTGACCCTTGTTCGTGAAATTCTTTCTAGTTTCGGCTAACTCAGGTTGGTTTCTGCTACCTACAACCCCAAAGTCCTATCTACCATAAAGGGGAGGATAAACCCGCAAAAAACAGACGTGTCATCTTACCATACGCAGAAATGTTTACGTTGCCCAAGCACGATACCTGCAGGTTAAGCAAACAGTAAGCCAGCCTACACACAGGTTACCTACTTACTCAATCCATCTAGACCATGCTCAGTAACAAATCCTACTGGAAATCGGAGGCATTTCCTATTGGAAATAGGGTACCAACGAGACAAGTTTCTAATTAGGTTAAGCTACATGGCGTTATGAATACTGAATGAATGACCAAGTACTAGAGCTACAGTGATGAGTATCAGTTTCCTTGTCTTCAGATCACTCCACTTAAAAGCAAAGAAAGGCATAAAAACTAGTGTGATAAGGTATGTAAACAACAAGATGCACTAGGGCACAAAGCACGTGGGAAGAAGCATGAAGGAAAGTTGCATGGAGGATACAATGCTTGAATGGCCTTTTTTGTTTGTTAAAATTTATTTTATTTGAGAGAGAAAGAGAACATGAGTGGGAAGAAGGGCAGGGAAGAGAGAGAGGGAGAGAGAGAATCCCAAGCAGGCTCTGTACTGTCAGCACAGCACCCAATGCGGGGCTCGAACCCACGAGCTGTGAGAGCATGACCTGAGCTGAAACCAAGAGTCAGACACTTAACTGAGCCACGCAGGAGCCCCAATGCTTGAACGGCCTTGAAATGTGAACAACACTACAGGGGGAAGGTGGGGCAATACTATATACAAGGACAAGGAGTATAGGCAGTTCATTACTGTGAAAGCAAAGAGTTCAAGGGAAGAGAAGTAGTGGGGCGGCGGGGGGGGCAGGGAAAAGGCAGAGGCCAGGTTACACAACAGCCTGGCACTCCATAAGGGGCATGGCTTTTTACCCTAAGGGGAATGGGGAGCTGGTAAGTTTAAGCAAAGGACTAACACAATTGGATATAAAGTCATCGCTAGGGCAGCACAGCGCAGGATGGACAGCCAGACTGGACTCAAGATGACCAGATGGCAGAAGAAGCCTACCCATATGGGAAGTGGAGCGGGTCACATAGTGGCCCCCAAGTCAATGGGACCATGTCCCAGACCTTTGTAAAAAGGGTCTTTGCAGATGTAGTTAAAGCCCTGGAGATGAAATCATCCTAGGTCACTGGAGGGCCCTAAACCCAAGAACAAGCATTTTCATAAAGAGACACACAGGGGAAGAGACAGAGAGGACCATGGGAACATGAAGGCAGAGACTGGGGCTAGACCCTCACAAACCAAGGAATGCGTGGAGCCTCCAGGAAGCAGGAAGAAGCAAGATCCTGCCCCCCACCCCCACCCCCTGGGCTCCTGGAGGCAGTATGGCCTTGCCTGCACCATGACTCCAGACTTGAGGCCTCCAGAACTGGGAGAATAAATTCTGCCCCCTTGAGCCACCATGTTGGTCGGAATTCGTCCTGATAGCCACGGGAAACTTTAACGGCCTAAACCCAAGCAGCAAGGAAAGGAACTGGAGGATTAGACAAAGCTTGCAGAGAGTTGTTTTCAGTGCTAAGTCAGCATGAGAATCACCAGGGAAGCTTTACGAACCTATGCACACCCAGGTCTCAAGAGATGCTGAGTCGGCAGTTCTGGTACAGGGCTCCAGGTGTGCACACTGTCAAAGTTCCACAGGGGACGTGCACTTGCAGCCACAGTTGAGCTCCTCGGTTCTGAAGACAAGTATCAATAGTATTTGGAGACCCATTTGGCTGCACGGAGGGAGGGACAGAGAAAGGTAATGGCATACAGGCTTCTGGCCTAGGCCAGGGGGATGGCATTATTAGGAAGACAAAAGGAATTACAGGGGTATCCCGGGAAAGACACGAAGGAGGCAAGAGAAGTTACAGTGTTTAATCAGTTAAAAGTCCAGTTCATAGAACAGAAATGTACTTCCATGATCTGGAACAGACTGGGTCATTGGTGACCTCACCCATCTTCAGAGTAAACAAGTAACACAAGCCAGCCCCTAGACCCTGGGTCTCCCTCTGAGCCTCCCCTCCCATACCACCTTCTCTTCACAGCCAAGAGAGCTCCTCGCCCACTGCCCTGCTTCTAGTGCCCATAGACTCTTCAATCCACTATCATCTGATCTTTGCCCCAAATCTAAAAGTACATTTGGGGATACCTGGGTGGCTCAGTCGGTTAAGTGTCCAACTCTTGGCTTCGACTCAGGTCATGATCTCACAGTTTGTGAGTTTGAGCCCTGCATCCGGCTCTGTGCTGGCAGTGTGGAGCCTGCTTGGGATTCTCTGTCTCCCTCTCTCTCTCTGTCCCTCCCCCCACGCTCTCGCACATGTCCTTTCTCTCAAATAAACATAAAAAAATAAAAGTACATTTGGTCATGTGTCACGCCACCACCCTACTCAACCCCCACCCCACTCCAAAAGTCTCCCACTGGCTCTTGTATCAGAGTGGCAGATCAGAGATGAACACAGATGCCCATGACTTCTCCCAGTGAGAGGTGAGTCTAGTTCCCCCCTCCCTACACCTGCGCTGGCCTGCGCTGGTAAGGGACCTGCTTCCCAATAGGATGTAGAGGAAGTGATGTTCTGAGATTTCCCAAGCCAGGTCTGAAAGAGCCTCGCAGCTTCTGCCTGGGTCTTTTGTGAGCCTTGAGCCGCCATGGAAGAGACCTGGGACCACCATGCTGGGGAGGCCACACGTAGGGGCTCCAGTCAGCAGTCTCAGCAGAGCCCAGCCTTCCAACCACCCAGTTAAGGCGCCAGTCACATGAATGAAGCAGCCTTGGACCTTCCAGACCAGACCATCCCTCAGCTGACGATCACCAAAGGGTACCAAATGGGGCAGAAAAACTGCCCAGCTGAGCACTGCCTAAATTCCTGACCCACAGAACGGTGCAATAGATAAGATGGTTGTTGTATCAACCCAGTGAGTTGGGGGTAGTTGGTTACACTAGAACAAGCCCCAATACTCCCTTCTCCCTCCTCACAGCCTCTCCTTCATCCCCTGATCTGTCAAGCACGGTCACCTCCTCCTGAACACCATCACATAATCTTCCCCTCCTACTTCCTGACTCCCCATCCAGACCAGGGAACATCAAGTCCGTCCCCACCACCTGGCACACTGCACAGGGCTCACAGGCACTGAAACCCACCCAGGGTTACTACATGACAAGACACGACCATCTTCTGTGTAATGGAGTAGAGCTAAAGATGTGATTCTGCCTACAAAGGCAAAAGGCTTCTTTCCAAGAAAGAAGGGCAGAATATCCCCTGGCCTGGCAAGCTCTTCAGCCAGTCAGTTTGTAGAAAGAATATTTCCAAGTGCTGCTGACACACCTGTTTTAGCTGCTTAACAGGGGCATTTTGATTCAAATCCACAAGTTGCTTTTCAAGCTTCCCATTAAAAAAAAATTCTGGAGACTTTAAAAACATCCACTTATTTAGTAAGCATGTGATGAAATCTTAACTCTTCACATACGCAGAGCAAATAGTTGGTGTTAACAGTAAAAGTACTTGGATGCTGTGAAGGACAATGAAAACCCTGTTTAAGAAGCCTCACAAATTGAGGGTTTTCCCTGGATTAAGATTCAGAGTTCGAATATTTTCCGTAGTAAGTGCACAGCAAATGCTTTGTGCCAAGAAACTCAGGGAGGGAGGTGTTATCACTCCCAGTGGACAGAATGGCTGAAACACAAACTTGCACAGCTAGGAAAGGACAGGCTGAACCTGAATCCACACCTACTTTTGTCTGACTCCAAGCGTCATTCCTTCCAGTAGACACCGACAATTTTTAAATTCAAGGCATTTCTTGGCACACAACACAAAGATGCAGTCTTAAGATGCCTACCACCTAAAAATGCATTCGTCAAAAAGAATTTTCTATGGGAAATGGCAAGAGACGTGTGCTAGAGGCTACCAGTTACATTTTGGAGGCATCACGTTTGATCTCGACCAGCCTGAGCTCAGAGCAGCATCCATGTGGAAACAGGGAAGAAGATGTGGGGTACACAAGTGGAGGCATCATCAGCATTACAGAACCACATTCCAGAAGCAGCACGGCTTCCCACTGCAGCCTGAACGCTCTGCCCTCTCTCGAAAGCAACATTTCTGTCACTTGCACAGATCAATCACAAGCACCTACTACAACCAAAGGAGGCTGTACAACGCAGATGAACACGTCAGTGACCCCACAGGTGAGAGACGTGAAGGCAGGGCACACAGTCTGATAAACTCTTGCACTGTGGCACCTGCTTCGACAGAGCACACACTAACTCACCATGAGAGTGAATGCACCAGTGGAACTGTAAGAAAATGCACATAAACCAATTAAATGCCTGACACCAGCCTGACATTATTAGGGCCTCGCTCATTATTTCATCTGTCATAACGCATCTGGATTTGCCTTGCCCGAATGAACTTTATATATAAAGCCCTGGGACCCAACAGCGTTTATTTCTCTGTGCCTAACAAATACCGTAGGGTTACATAAATAGATATTCATTTCTAGCCAGAGAACTAATTATGACAGCACTGGAACAGTGTATCCCCTCTGGTGATAACCTGCTGCTTTTTAAACATCAGTTCATTCAGAAAATCTTCCTGGGCTTGGCCTTAAAATGAGAATTTTCAACGCCCCACTTCTGGCTGGAAAGGGTCTTTGCCTCAAGTAGCTACTTAACGTTCAATCAATATGAAACGAATATGTTCACTCAAGAATGCATCCCGGGTAGTACCTGGGGGAGGGAGGGCGGGAGGGGGAGTCAGGCCTCAGGGCCAGAGCCTAAGGGGCTAAGGGTACTAACCTTAAGGTACTTGCCTCTTAACAGAGTCAGGCAAAGGCAGACAAGGTAACAGAATTGGAAAATAATACTGACAAACGCTGCTGAAATTGAGTTAGAAAACAATGGGAAAAAATGAATCCAAACATTAAGTTTTGAACCTGGACAGTGACAGGTCTTGCCACGCCCTACACATGGGATGGGACTCATGGAACCTTTAACGGTTGTCTGCTATAGCTGACCTGTGTGATGGCACAGGTTCATCTTCCATTTTTCTTACACCGTTTTGGTGAATGCTTTTGAGAAGTTTCCTTTTTAATGTTTTAATTTTTTTTAATGTTTATTTTTGAGAGAGCGCCGAGCAGGAGAGGTGCAGAGAGAGAGGGAGACACAGAATCTGAAGCAGACTCCAGCCTCTCAGCGGTCAGCACAGAGCCCTAAGCAGGACTTGAACTCATGAACCATGAGATCGTGACCTGAGCCGAGGTCAGATGCTTCACTAACTAAGCCACCCAGGCGCCCTGAGAAGTTTCCTTTTCATATGCACAAGCCTCTTCAACTCCACGTGGTCCCTTCAAACTGAGGAGGGGCTCAATGAAACAGTCACCACATTAGTGTGGACACAGTGATGGGGGTGCAGGGATCACCAGCAATTCCAGCTGCAACCCTTTTCCCATCCTGTGCTGTGAACTTACTGAAGATGGGCCTGTTCCTTCAGCTACGAAGACAGCAACACAAAATTACAAATTTTAAAAAGATTTCTAAGCCTCTTTCAAGCGTTTCAAGTATATAAGGGCACAGAAAGCATTACACCCAACTAAAATACCGTCCTCTTGTCTAAGGAAGGTGACTGTTTCAGCCATTACTGACACAACTGTCTTTTATGGCCGCCACACTTCCAAAAGCCTCCCAAATCTTCACGACAGCTATATTTTCAGAGGTTGCCTTTTCTTATCTGGAGGTGTTTTAGCTTCCGCATACCAAAATATTTCCCAAAGTGAAATATTAAAAAGTTTTTTATAACAGGAACACAATACTACCCCCACACCGGGAGGTTTTTAGGCTGTTCTTCCTGGGTTTGTACACCCACACGCCCCTTGCAGCAAGAAGTATGGGGATGGCCATCCTGGCCCTGCATCTAATCCCACAGGGGACTTTGCACAAGTCCTGGAACTTCTCAGAACCTCACTTTCCTTCCCCATAATGTAGGAAGGCAGAACATTCTATGGTTTGGATTCTGCTGCAGCGTGCTAGGAGAGGAGCTCAGGAGAGGCATGGCCCCAGCCTCCCTGTGCCATTGCTCTTTCTTGCATCCATCCCATTCCTGTGGACTCTAGAGGGTCACCCCTCCCTATGTGCTCCCTCCTCCAACCAGGCCGTTCAAAAGCAACCAACGTGCACAGCAAATCCAGTCTACCTAAAAAAATGTTCTTTTCATAAACCATTCCTTTATCATCTCCTACTCAGCCATTTGCTCCTTTGAGGTATTTCTCCTCCCTTTTTCATCAAATTGGTTAAATCCACAAGTTGTATTTCGTTTTTTTTTTTTTTTTTTTTTTTTTTTACTGTATTGAATCTTTGCTAAGTATTGCTGGGGGGTCAACAGCAGAACATTTTTCATTGAATAAAGATACGCAAAATGTCGGGAATAGGGAAAACTTGTTACTCTTACAAGATCTAAGACTACTTCTTTTATTCGGTCATGGCTCCAACAGTCCAAACACCTCCAATTAAATATGTATTAATCTTACTGCTTTACAGAGAATCAACTGTTTAACTTATAGGTGAGAATTAAAGTATTACTCTTCAGTGATTTGATCCCTAACAGAGAAAAGATCACAAAGAGGGAAAAAAAAAGTGTGGCAAAAAATGGATTTGATATAGTACAATTTGAGATATTGTACAATTTGAGAACCAGGTAAAGATTCATCTTATTCTTGAATGAGTACCATCTTACACTCTACACCCCTTTACGTATTTCGCCATTTTGGAAAAACAGATTAAATCCCAAACGTTCATTCTTCGTCACTTTAACATTTGCTTATTTTAGCCTCTCGTCACCTAAATTAAGATGATCAGGTGCATAAATTGTACATGGTAGACATGAAAGAAGACACGCCCTTAGCCATGACTTTATAGCTCCAGTTAACTGCCTTGCCCTGGACGTGGGGTTGGGCCATGTGACTTGCTTTGGCCAATGAATGTTAACAAATGTGATGCAAACAGGGGCTTGAGATGTGCTTGGTACTTGAGATTATCTTCTGGCATCTCTGACATGGCCATAGGAAGACTATGTCCCAGCCAGCCTGCCAAGGAGAAGGAGAGACACTTGGAGGAGATCCAAACCACATATATGCAGCATGAAGCAAAGCCACTCCATCACTGCCTAAAGCAGAGCCGTCTCAACCAACCCACGGATTCATGACAATAAATGATTATTGTTTTAAAAGGCACAGAGTTTGGGGATGACCTGTTACACAGCATTATATGGCAAAAATGAAATGATGTTCTGAATTTCAAAAGCAAATTAAGTAGCTCCCTCAGTACCTAAAGACTTTGGGCTAAAGACACATAAACCATCAAATATATGCCCAAAGTTTTATATATAAAGACTCTCTCATTCTGAAGGAAGATAAGAATTCCAAATGTGTCCCTTTTTAAATTAGGAAAAAAAATTTTTTTTAATGTATACTTTTTAATGAGGGGAATCAAATATCAAATTCTAGGTCTTCAATAAATTATGTCAATCAAAAGCTGTGGTCCCTCAAGTCAGCTACATGCGTATATAAAGATCTTAGTCTCTAAAATTCAAATTTAGACATAAAAGAATTAGGATAAAATTACTATCTGGCAGAGCACGGATTCTTTTAAATCTGTTCATATACAACTTCCACCATAGTAAGAGCCCTCTAAAAAGTGAACATCTCAAACGTTGCCTAAAAAGGGAGCATCTGAAACTAGCATTGGGCCCATCATCTAACATGTACTAAAGCTATGGGCATTTCAACTAAAGAACTTGACGTACAAAGAGTTTTTAACTGGTCTAAAGAATTAAAGCCAGAAACTGAAACTAGCATTGCAATCTTTTCTGTATAATACAGATAAATAAGTTCTAACTATTCTTAATAACTAAAATAATTACTTACAATCTCTTTTCCTTTTTTAAAATTTTGTGAAGAATCACACTAATCTATCCTTTACTAATGTATCCTAAACAAATGTTTACCGTAAACCTTTAGCAAACGCACCTGAATTTAGAAATTCCTAGAAATATAGGCGTGTCAGAGCAAGACACCTAACTTTTGAAACCTTGCTGGCCAATGCCTTGATGATTTAAAAGATACATAATTGCTACTGTGTGTAACAACTAAGTTGAAGAGGATTATACAATATATTCACTCGAATCAATTACCCATGACAGAATGAGGGGAATGAATGGTTTACACCAAATATAAATACTTTAATGGGCTGCAAAACATAAACCCAATGGTGGCTTTACCTCATGCATATGGAGACTACATGGAGAACCTTTCACATAACTTTTTTAAAAGATTTTTTTATTTCTAGAACACCTGAATATAAGAGTTGCAATACAAGATTGGAAAATATTAGTATATAAAATCAAGTTTATTTCAAGAAAATGAAAGCACTGCCTAAAGTCACATTTTTGAAAAGCAGTAGTAGGTGGATCAGGTCAGTTACACAAAAGGACTTCTGAGCAGCTGTGGTGAATGATTTTATAACAACCAACCTTCAATGCTATAGAAGATGATCTAGAAGTTAGTTTTGGTTTGGCATATTAGCCCATCAACTACAAAAGGAAAAACTTCACATTCACCAGGAAAATATATTAACTTGTCAATACCACAAATACGATGTTTTAAGTGGATACTAGGAGTCAGTCAATGCTCAGGTACATAATCTGAATACAGGGAGTATCTTATCAAGAATTCAGAAATTAGAACTTCGAGGTTTCCATCCCAAATCTCCCAACTTACAAATTCTTAAAATCTAATATTTCTTAGGATATTTCTAGCCATATTAGAGAGGCACAGTTTGAGAGCTACAAGTGACCTCCGATATATCCTGACTCATTGTACAGATCTGCATTATCCACTATAGCACCATTAGCCGCATACAGCTATTTACATTTTAACCGGACGTAAAAATTCAGTTCTTCATGCTAGCCATATTTCAAGTGCTCAACAGCCAGATGTGGCCGGTGTCCACCCTACTGGGCAGCAGGGCTTTGGAACCTTTCCATCATCACATAAGCTTCGACTCGACAGTGTTGGAATAGATGTTCAAGTCAAATCAAGAAGCATCTTTGAGGCACTTAGCTAGGTTGGTAGTAGGTTCCTGAATCTTCGTTCAAATTCTGCCTTTAGGATTTCTAGAATTTAAGTTTTGGACATTGTTTCTAAAAGAGTTCCTCAGAATAGGGCCAAGGTCTTCCAGACTCCATCTTCCTGCTTGAAGAAGAGGTGTTTCTATCTGGTAATTAAGAAAATGTCCTACTGCCTTTGAGGGAAAGCAAAGTTTCTGGCATCAAAAAAAATGTATTTTGCTTGAGGCCTAAGCATTTTCTCTAGGGACACATTTTGGAATATGCAATGGAAGTTCTCACGAAGTGTGATTCACTTACAAAAATTCACTGTATAAACAACTTCCAAATTCAGACTTCATATAGATACCGAAAAGGCATTTGATAAGTTTATTACAGATTGATGTTTTTAAGAGCCACAAAGAACATTTCCTTCCCACAATTATTTAAAAGTAAAACAGTAAAAGCATTTGTATTAAAAATCAGAAATAAAATAAGGATGATTATTACCATCTTTACTAAATACTGTTCTAAAAATCCTTGCCTAACTAAAAACTTGAATTGAGTATTAACTGTAGGAAAAGATATACAACTTAAGTGGTATTGCTGTAGTAATTAAAACAGATTACTTGAGAACAAAACCCACAAACTAATGGAACCAAAGAAATATTCCAGAAATAGAATCTTGACTACATAAGAAAGTAATAGAAGATGAAGAAAGGTCTGTAAGTCAATGGGAAAAGTTGGATTATTCAGTGAATTGTGTACGGAAACCGACTACTTTAAAAGGAGAAAAAAAAAAAAAAAAAGTGTTGCGCTACATGTTCCCCTCCACCACAAAATTCTGAAATACTCAACAAATAAATGAACAATAGTCATAAAACTAAAGAAATCAAAGCTGATCACTGGTTCAAGGATACGAAAAATAATGTTCTACATATAGTGGAAAAAATTACAAAGAAAAGGACAAGTACACTTAAATATGTAAAAATCTGAAATTCTGCACAACAATTATAAGAATACACATCCAAAGCTAGAAAAAAATATTGGCAATAATATGACAGAAACTTAATACCTTTACTAGGTAAATGTTTTTAGAAGGAAAAAAAACAGACATTCCCCTAGATACATAATAGAAAAATAAAGAACATGAATAGAAACTTCAGAGAAACAAACAATGGCTAATGAACACTTTTTAAATGTTCAATCTCATCAGTAATCAAAGAAATGCAAATTAAAATTATTATCTGCTGGGGCGCCTGGGTGGCTTAGTTGGTTAAGTGTCTGACTTCAGCTCAGGTCATGATCTCACTGTTTGTGAGTTCAAGCCCCACGTGGGGCTCTGTGCTGACAGCTCAGAGCCTGGAGCCTGCTTCAGATTCTGTGTCTCCCTCTCTCTCTGTCCCCACCCCCCGCCCTCCCCCGCTCACCTCTGTCTCTCCCTCTCTCTCAAAAATAGACATTAAAAAATTTTTTAAATAAAATTATTTGCCAGTAAAATTACCAAACTGTTGAAATGACCTCTTGTCACTAACACACCTCTGGTGAGAAGGTTAATTGGTATAATTTCTCTGTAAAATAACTTAATGTGTATCAACATGCTTACAAAAGTACTCATGTTCTTTGACCTAGTAATTCTATTTTGAAAGATCTATTCTCTGAACATAATTTTGAAATGCGAGTTTTATGCACAAAGATGTTAATTATGTCATTATTTATAATGGCAAAAACTGCAAGTAACCTAAATATTCAATCATGGATTAAGTAGATCCTATAATTCTACATGATGAAATTGTATTTACCACAAATTAATAGTGATGAAAAAGGATTATAAAAACCAGAATACAAAATGTACATATGGTATCTTTAATATGTTCAGTTACTTAATATTCCTAGAAAAAATTGAAATATACCAATACATTAAATGATTACTGCTAGACAATTATATATTTTTTATACTTTTATATACCTCCCAAAGGGCTATGTTGAACATATTTTTTTAAATCAGAATGAAACGTTTTAAAAAGCATATAGTAAATAGGGTAGCCTCATATTATTTGATACAGTATTGATAAACTTAGATCTGAAACAAGACCCATAAATTTCAAAAAATTAAAAAAATAAATCAACCCTGAAGATGGGAAGATTTAAATTTATACTCAGTAGAAGGCCACAAGGTATCTTAAATTGTTACAGTGGTCACATTCACAAATACCACGTGTTCATGGATTATCTCTAGCACACAAATTGGACTTGGTTCTTCCACAGCTGGGCAAGTGGTTACTCTACAAAAAAACCCTTTGCACCTATCATTCTCATATTTAAGTTAAGAAAATCTCAAGTTCAGGGCTCCTGGGTAGCTCCATTGGTTGATTCCGACCTCAGCTCAGGTTACATCATGGGTTCGAGCCCCTCATCGGGCTCTGTGCTGACAGCTCAGAGCCTGGAACCTGCTTCAGATTTTGTGTCTCCCTCTCTCTGCTCCTCCCCTGCATGTGTGCCCTCTCTCAAAATTAAACATTTAAAAAAAAAATTTTTTTTTAATTCTCAAGTTCTCTACTTCTATACATACTTAATTCTTTTATGTAGAATCTTAATCAAATTTTTGCCTTTCATAAATTACTATTAGAGCATAAAAATGGCCTCTAGGGCCTAAGACATAGGCCTTTGAAAATTTTAAATCTGAAGTCTGCTCCTGGATTAACTCTTAGAAGAATAGAATTCTCAGCAACACTAATCAGGCAACACTTTTCCTGTCTCTCACCTGTGACCATTTTCCTGATACTTTCTCTGCAGATGAACAGGGAAATGGGCTTAATAATTACACCCTGACAAATAACAAGTAAGAGCAGGAACTGCAGGCAACTCATGGAATCAGAGCCTGGTGTGTATATTATATTAAACTTGGAGGTTGATCAGGAATTTTCCTCCTGCCAAAACCAGTATATACAGAACCCAGTCTTCCATGATAGTTACAGCAGCACTACTCAAGCCAAGAAATCCAAAAGTTCATTTCCAAGTTGGTCAAGCAAACCAAAGAAAGTCAGGCAGGCTCCTCTGCTGCCATCCTTCTCGCAGCCTTTAATATGCTACTATGCCCTGCGAATCTCCATGTGGCACACACAGCAAGTGGTATTTCCCAAGATCACTTAACCTCGAGTCCCACTGTCATGGCACACACGTAACTGTTTCCAGAACCGTGCTCTCAAGTTCGGGAGCTGCCAAGGTCGGTGTGTAGACACCCCATGCTGCTCACGGTTACCACAAACACATGAGAAGGCCGGGAGAGAAGAGTGGGAGTTCCAAGTAGCCACATTGCATATTAGCTTTCCCAATTAATACACAGTTTCTAATTGACATCAATTATAAATCTGTTTCAATACAGGAAACATCCCTTTATAGCCATCATTTTACTACCATAAAGGAAGAATGAATGCTCCAATTAGAAGTTAATATGGTCACAAATGCAACGTTTCCTTTTAATTTACTTTCTTGGTATATTAATGACAAGCTACAGTAAAAAGAGGAGCTAGAAATGAAAAATGGAGGTCAAAAACCACAAACATGGTCATCAACCTTTCTCGTACTGACCCAAGGGAGGCCTAAGCAAGACCTGTACAGGGCAAGAGCCTACAAGTTCCTGGGACCTACAGTAATGACAACAATGCTCTGGCTTCCCAGAAACCTCCTGTAAGGAGGCCGGTGCGGAAGCCCCAAGCCTCAGTCTCTGGTTTTCCTCCCATGGAGGACACCGGGCGGGTCCCTCCATACTCATCTCCCTCCCTACTCATCTCCCTCCCTCCTTTTAGTGAGATCATCACAATCATGGTCCTGTACACAATGCTTCCTTTGTGCCAGGTGCTGTCCAAGGTGCTACATAGACTAACTCAAGGTAATCCTCACCACAACCCTGTGATGTGGGTGCTCCTATTATTCCCATTTCTTAATGTTTATTTAGAGAGAGAGATTGAAAGAGAGAGAGAGAGAGAACACATGTGGGGGAAAGGCAGAGACAGAGAATCCCAAGCAGGCTCCCACAAACCATGAGAGCATGACCTTAGCTGAAATCAAGAGTCAAATGCCTAACCGACTGAGCCAACCAGCGCCCCTACCCTCATTTTAAAGACACACACACACACACACACACAAAAAAGTCACAGAGAGGCTAAGCAACTTCCCCAAAGTCTCAGTGTCATTCAGTGGCAAAGCTAGAACCCCTTGGTTTCCCTTGCTGCTGGTTGTGGTTATGTGACTGTTTGGGACAGCAAAATAGGACCATAAGCAATGCAAACAATTTCTGGCTCCTCTCCTTACAGTGGAGACCACTCTCCCCGACCTTTCTCTTCCCTGAGGGCTGGAACATGGCCAGAAAATAGGGCAGCCTGTACAATGTGAGACCAAGTCTTTGAGTAATAAAAGAAAAGGGACCTGGCCTCCTAAAGGCCCCTAGGAAGTACACGCATCATGGACAGCTCAATGGTGGGCTATTTCAAGAGAGAGGAAATAGCTATTAGATTTCCAGCTCTGTTATTTTAGATATACAGTAAAATCTTGGATTGCAAGTATCTTGTTCTGCAAGTGTTCTGCAAGACAAGCAAACATTTCTAATCAACTGTAACTTGATAAACATGCAACGTCTTGCAATACGAGTAGTACGTGATGCCAAACATCACCTGATCATAACTGAGCCAATGGTTCCCTCTCTCACTGTGGACTGTGGGTGACCATCAATGTAATGTCACATTTCTGCAAAATCCTCAGAAGGAGGCAAAAGTAAGTGTCACTGGATAAGTTCCTTGTTAAAGCTGCATGAAAAAAAAAAAAAAAAAAAAGATTCCACTGAGCCAATAGATAGCAGTGATTCATTAGTGACAGTCAAAGTCATCCTACACAATAACCCTCCCCTCTCTGTCTCCCTCACGCCAGCCACGAAGGTTTTCAAAGTAAGTGCAGGTAAATTTTTAATATTTTGTATTTTATTACTTTGTATTACAGTAATTATTAATTATTTATTAATTGCTACTTATTTAATATGAATATTTTGGGGTTGTGGAATGAATCATCTGAGTTTCCATTATTTCCAATGGGGAAAATTGCTTTGACATACAAGTGCTTTGGATTATAAGCATGTTTTCGGAATGAATCATGCTCACAAACCAAGGTTTTACTGTGTTTTGGAGTATCTTTAAGAGGAACTTTATTTTGTTTTTAGCCCAAAATTTGTTCCACTTTCTTAAATAAGCTCTACTAGTAATTTTTTTCTCAATAACTTGGTTCTCAGCTTTGATCCAGATAATAGCTATAACTCATTAAACACTTGACTCTATTCTAAGCACCTTACATGTATCAACTCATTTAATCTCCTTCACAAGACTGAAGGGGCATGGGGCTTGTTAATATCCTCATCCCATAGATGAGAAACTGAGGCACTGGTTAGGCAGCCTGCACGCCATCACAGAGCTGGGGTGAAAATCCAAACACTCTGATTAAGTCCTGGCTGAACAGGTACATTCCATTGGTTGAGGTAAGGTCAAGTTCATGCGACATGTTTAGCAAGTGCAGTCCCCTGAGACAGATACACCATTTACAAAACAGTGCTGTTCTGAAACAGGTCTGTGTCCAGTGCTAAGGGAGTGCCAAGGACGGAGCACCTGCGTCAGTTAAGCATGGGGTAAATAGGAACACCGAACAAAAAGGTTCACAGAGAAGGAAACCGTAGAGCAATGCATAGGATAGGAAGCGCAAAGGCCCCCAGTAAACAGAAGAAGAGGGCAGGGAGAGACAGAAGGGACTGTATATGCAGAGGCTATGTGCCCCTGAGCTCCTGCAGCTTCTGAGTTACCGAGACGCTTCAAAGAGGCCACACACCCCACACTGCGGGTGTGGGCTGCAACACCACCGGAGCCTCTAGCCAGCAGCACCCAATTTACCTTCAATCTCATTTCACCTTTTCTTTCTAAGCTCCAGCTGTAAATGCGACAGAGGTGTTGGCACCTCTCATTTTCTTAAGTCCTTAATGTCCAAAAGGTAATCTCATTTCATCTCCTTCAACTTCAGTCTTACCTGTCAAGTCTGAAGCAACCTTTGGGATCTCCACTGCTGCCAAGAGTCCACTCTGCTTTTTGAGACAGAAGGTGGCCGGCCAGCCACCGCTGGAAGGCAGCCACAAGGGAGGCCAGGCCTCTGTGACGAGTCTTCAAGTTAAATTTGGCTTCCTTACCTTGTGTACCCAGTGTCCGTATCAAGTCTTTTCAAACAACACAAGTCTTTTCCCTTTCCTACCGGACAGCCTTTTAGATATTTAGAATTGTGGAAATAAGAGATCATAAAAGACTTTTCCAGGTATTGTAAATACCTTGAAATACATAAAGATATTTAGACTTTCTTATTGATGTAAAATCTTTACTCCCAAAATTCATTAATAAACATGCCACTGAATGAGCAGACCTACGCCGGCCAACTCCATCTTGTTCTGTGTCCTCCATCTTGAGTGACTATGTCCCCGACATGGCCCCATTTCCAGGAAAACCGCAGAAACCTCTAGACCATGCCTCCTCCCCTTGAGTAACCTCCCGCTCACCCGTTCAAACTTCCCGATCAAAACACGCCCGGCAACCTGCATAATGGGACTCTGGCCCCTCCCCGGCCAATCGGCGGAGGCCACGACCCCTCCCCGGCCAATCGGCGGAGGCCACGACCCCTCCCCGGCCAATCGGCGGAGGCCACGACCCCTCCCCGGCCAATCGGCGGAGGCCACGACCCCTCCCCGGCCAATCGGCGGAGGCCACGACCCCTCCCCGGCCAATCGGCGGAGGCCACGACCCCTCCCCGGCCAATCGGCGGAGGCCACGACCCCTCCCCGGCCAATCGGCGGAGGCCACGACCCCTCCCCGGCCAATCGGCGGAGGCCACGACCCCTCCCCGGCCAATCGGCGGAGGCCACGACCCCTCCCCGGCCAATCGGCGGAGGCCACGACCCCTCCCCGGCCAATCGGCGGAGGCCACGACCCCTCCCCGGCCAATCGGCGGAGGCCACGACCCCTCCCCGGCCAATCGGCGGAGGCCACGACCCCTCCCCGGCCAATCGGCGGAGGCCACGACCCCTCCCCGGCCAATCGGCGGAGGCCACGACCCCTCCCCGGCCAATCGGCGGAGGCCACGACCCCTCCCCGGCCAATCGGCGGAGGCCACGACCCCTCCCCGGCCAATCGGCGGAGGCCACGACCCCTCCCCGGCCAATCGGCGGAGGCCACGACCCCTCCCCGGCCAATCGGCGGAGGCCACGACCCCTCCCCGGCCAATCGGCGGAGGCCACGACCCCTCCCCGGCCAATCGGCGGAGGCCACGACCCCTCCCCGGCCAATCGGCGGAGGCCACGACCCCTCCCCGGCCAATCGGCGGAGGCCACGACCCCTCCCCGGCCAATCGGCGGAGGCCACGACCATTACCTCACCAACTGCCCCTAGACCCCTATAAAACCTTTGTGCTTTTGAAACTCGCTGGCTTCTCCAGCATCTCACCGCTGCATTGGTGCAGATAGGGGATTGAGCTCGAGCTAGCTTGAATAAAGGCTCCTTGCTTTTGCATCAGACCTGGCTCCCTGGTGGTCTTTTGGGATGGCGAATTCTGGGCATAACACCACTGCTCAGTATTGTGTCAGATATATAAGCTGGCCTGAAAAAGTTAAAGTGACTACCAAATGTATTTTAAAAGGGCACCAAAAAAAAAAAAGGGGGGTAGCAGGCAATGCGATCAATTGGGAGATTATATAGGATCAACATACAATGGCATTCATTACAGCACATCTTCATCTGAAACTCTGTTTAAGTGAATGTCTTTACTTTGGTTATGTGTGGGGAAACCGTTTCCTCCAAGATGGCGTTCTGGCAGTTCACACCGGATATTTTTTATTTTTATTTTTTTAATGTGTATGTATTTTTGAGAGATAGAGCACAAGCAAGGGAGAGGCAGAGAGAGGGAGACACAGAATCCAAAGCAGGCTCCAGCTCCCAGCTGTCAGCTCAGAGCCTGACATGGGGCTCAAACTCACGAACCAGGAGATCAAGACCCGAGCCGAAGTCGGACGCTCAACCGACGGAGCCACCCAGGCGCCCCAACACTGGATCTTCATGTTAACCACCACACACACCTGACAGTTACAATGCGCTTTTGCCAGTGACACGATCTGTATAATATTTCCTCCTCAAACTGTTTTACTTTTGAGGAGATCAAAGCACTTTACCTTATTTACCTTTATACCTGCCTTGAGAAGGAACATAGCATGAATACGAGATCTAAGTTATTAAAATTTCCCCTTAACAATACTGGTAATATCTATCCTATACATTTCTAGGAAAGTCATTGATCTTGTGCACAACATAGCTGGGACCAGCATACAAAGTTATAGGGAAGCATGACCTGTTAAGTCTCCCACGACTACCAAAAAACAAAGGCAGGAAAAAAAGATGTATGTTTTGTACGCGAGGAGACAGACATTAAATGTCCTTTAAAAATAAGAAAATATTTGCATTATCCTCTAAAGACACTTGAGCTCTTAAACGAAGAGAAATATAAAGTACACGATATTTTAAATAGAGATCAATAACACCTTATTCACAGATGCTGCAAAGGTAGGAGAAATGATATAATCTCAAAATGAACTGAGGCAATACAACTCCCAAAGGTCGGGTAAAAATTAATCTAGCAGGAGGACAAAAAGGTTTTTCACAATTGTAATATGGTTGAAAAAGTAAAAGGTGGGCTCCAATCTCCAAGGAAACTGGAACTGGTGAAACTGAATGGAAAAATACTTGGTGATGAGATATATTCTTACATTTCTGCCCTCAGTATTGTCTTCCTGGGCCCCCATGCTCCTTCGGGCAGGCATTATTTTATAAAGCAGAATTCCATGTGCGATTACCTTGGCAAGTTGTAGAAATAAAAAAGGATAAAGGATGAACTGCGGTGTCCAGAATACCTAACTAGAATGAAGCAGAACTATGCACGAAGAGAAATTTAAACAGGAAAAAAAAAGTACATTGTACGCAAAGCCCTCACTTTTCAATAATCAGGAATGTGTGGTTTAAAGCTTACTTAATAGGTTCACACATTTTGGCATCTAACCTCACAACTCTTGTTTCAATTTCATTACAGTTCTCGTTTAAAGGTCTATTTGCCTTCACAGAAGGATCCATGCATACTAAGGCTAACAACAACAACAAGAAAAGAGTACTTAAAACCTAGTATACAAGGATCTGGTAAAATATTAATTCTATAATTTCTGAACATGAGGGCTTCTGAGTACCGAAAGAATATAAGGAGGTGGGATCACTCTTCCAACCAGCAGATGAGTTTGCATCTACACTTACCTGAAAGACACAGAGTGACCCAACATGCCTCCTCCCAGTGCTCACAGATGGCATCTCACTTCCCACAAATATCTACTGCTCCCACCCACCTTTAGCCCAGACTCCTCAGCTCCTTGTCTGCAAATTCTGAGTTCACACTTGGTGCCACGCACTGTACGAGATGGCAGGGTCTCGAACCTAGAGAACTCCCTGCTACCTAGGAGTACACAGCCCAGTGAGGGACAGAACAGTAGGCTCACAGTTGCAGTGTTGTGGGACCAAGTCAGACAGAGAGGCACGTAAAAGTGCAGGGAGGCAGCAGGAAGAGAGGGGCGGGGGGAGGTAAAGGCATCTGAGAAGGTTTCGGGTCACCTAGGCACCGCAGTCTTGGAAAGATGAACTCAGGGGTTTGGGGGGGGGGGGGGGGACAAGGATGGAGGAGGACAGGTCTCCCCAACCACCAGAACAGGATCTGCAAAGGCTGGACATTCCAGAGAGGCAGGGGCATCCGAGCAGCCACGGGCAGCTCCCTGAGGCTGCAGGCTGTATGTGACGGGCCACAGGGGCCGGCACCGTGAAAACCCTTTCACACAATGGAAAGTTTACACTTCACCCTCTAGGCGACATGCACCACACACATTTTTACACAGATCCTCACAGGGGCACGTAAACTGCTTTTCACTGCTAACAGATCTCTCCAGTAGCATTGAGACATGAGGAAGGAGGGACTGGGACAGAGAAAAACGGGATCGGGGGGCAACGGACCCGGGGGGTGGGGGAGAGGAAGGGAACAGCAAAGAGGAGTCCAATCAAAAGAAAAAAAAAAAAATTTTTTTTTTTTTTTTAATTTAGTGACCCACAAGATGTGGGAGGGGAGGGAAGCATCCGGGCTGACTTCCAGGTCCTGGTTTGCATCACTGCTTTGTGGTGCCAAAAACAGCGAGGGAGGCAGGGGCAAGAGATCTACCAAACTTGGCAAACTTCATACTGTGACCAAAAAGGTATGAAGTCATCTGTACTTTGCATCTAGTGCTATTCAAACATTAAACCTCAACCTGTCTGTTCCCCGGCTGTTTACAGTTCAAACACCCAGTCCTATACCAAATCTGATTCCAATACAACTTGTCACACTAATAATGCTGTGGTCAAAACACTGCACTGGTAAGGACATAAAGACACTCTAGTTTTCCTTTTAGACACACACCCAAACCACACACTTAAATATCCACTCATTCTCCTCCATATTCCTGGCTTTTCCCAAAGTTTCTAAAAGCAGAGCCAGAGAACTTTCTGAAAGTAATAGCAAGACAGAGTTATAAAGAGGTTGTTTTAACTCAGTTGGAGATCACTACAGGGGTGTTTTTCCCAGATTCCAGTGTCAGACGAAAAGTTCACCTAAAACCAGAGCTCATAAAGAGAAAAACAATGAACAGAAAGAGAGCAGTATCCTCAGAATTCCATCCTGCACAATTCGGTGCGGGTGCGGGAATTCAGAACACCTAGCAGGAGACAAGCAACCATCCCACCCACAGTGGCTTTCACGTCCTCTCTTCCGCCTGCCCCATGCACACAATCACTTGTTGCCAGTAAGACTATGCCCGCAGTAGGATGGCACAGCATCTCTGAAGAACAGTCCGGCAGTTTCTTAAAAAGAAATTGAACACGGGGCGCCTGGGTGGCTCAGTCGGTTAAGCGTCCGACTTCGGCTCAGGTCAGGATCTCAGGGCTGGTGAGTCCGAGCCTTGCGTCGGGCTCTGCGCTGACAGCTCGGAGCCCGGAGCCTGCTTTGGATTCTGTGTCTCCCTCTCTCTCTGTCCACCTGCCCCCCCTCCACTCACGCTCTGTCTCTCTCTCAAAAATAAACATTCAAAAAATTTAAGTTAAACATACGCTTCTTACATCTAGTAATTCCACTCCTAAGTATCTACCAAAGAAAAACTAAGACATCTGTCCATGTAAAGACTTGCAAGCAATTATCTATAGTCACATTATTCCTAACAGATCAGAAACAATCCAAGTGTCGATCAGTCACTGGTGAATGGATAAACGCTATGTGGTACATCCACACAATGGAATATTCGTTCGGTCATAAAAAGGAATGAAGCCCTGACACACCCTGCAATATGTGTCAAGCTCCAAAACATGATGTTAAATGAAACAAGGCAGACACGCGAGACTCCATACTGTAGGATCCTATTTATAGGAAATCTCTAGAAATGGCAAAACTATAGGAACAGAAAGTAGGAGCATGAATTCACCACACACTGGCATGAGGGAACACTACGGGGTGATGGAAATGTTCTACACCTGTATTTATAAGTGACTGTCAACTTGTAGAACCATTGAACTGTATGCTGAAATAGGGAAATGGAATGGTGTAGAAATTATAGTTGAAGCTTTAAAAAAAAAAAAAAAAAAACCACTCCTCAGCAGAAAAATGAAGACTTTATAGTGTTATATAACACAAGTGAAGTTTCTCCCTGGTGTAAACACCAGAGTTCTAGAATAAGGACTGTGTCAGGAGGATACCATCAAGTTCAGAAGTCCTCCTTTGTGGTACATTCCAACAGTACTGAACCACCCATGCCACCGGGCCCCCACGGCCTCCTACATGTTATTCTTTCCTCCCTCCTGCTCATCCTTCAAGTTTCGTCCCAGGTGTCAGCATCTTGTCCACCGTCCCTGGCCCCTCACATGGAACTTGAGTACGGCACCACGTCAGCACGTGGTAACTGTGCTTGCACGGCTCTCTTACTGAACCAGCATTTTCTCTAACAGGGACTTGTGCACATATTCCTAGGGGTCCACAACAAGAAGGATATTTTCTATCTTCTCTTCTGGCATCTCAGCTTGTTCTGCATTTAGAACCAAAACGGGGCAAACTATTCCCACTTCAGTTGCTGGGCACTAACGAGAAACCAACAAAGGCAGACCTACTATGCTGACAATGCATCTGGGTCGACAGAAGGTCCAATGAAATCCAGAACAAAGACTTCTGTATGCTGGTGGGAAGTCTGAGTCATGCCAGGGCAGTAGAGGCATGCCAAACTGAAAAGTCTGGGCCCTGAGGAGTTGACGCAGTATTTTGTATTGCAGAGGGTGCTTGTGTTTTAGCAAAACAGTATCATCTGTCCCATTAAATTAATACAGTTAATTTGGATTTCAGGGACTCTCTAGTTTTATACTTCATCGCAAATTGACAGGAGACATAAGGGGTTTATTCCGAGTGACATGGCTGTACGTACTGAAGTAACATTACAAAAGTAATGTAAGTCAACACTGGGCATGCCAGGTAATTTTTTCCCCTTTGAAACAGAAGCATGCACTACTGAAGACAGAAAATCAGTGCCCTAGAATATATATGCTTTAGTAGCAGAGTCTCTATCTTTTCCTCTCTATAGCCCGAATGCATGGCATAGGAGAAATGACAGCTTGTATCATGCTACTACTCCAAAACAGCAAAAAAGTGAATTGCCACCGTTTGGTAATACCCTGAATGTATCTGTTTTGAAGCTTTCAACTATTGGAAGGTATCCTTTTCTCTAAAGCACAGAAACTAACCAAGCAGAACTTGTAGAAGTGGGGGGAGGGGAGGGAGGGGGAGGAGGTGGGAGAGAAGGGAAGTAGGCATTCCAAGAAAGGGGTGGATTTTGGTCTTTCAGTGAACTATTTCAGTATTAACCCAAAGTACAGAGGATGTTTATCCAACATTTCCTTGGAATCCAGGATTTAACCCAATACCCATCTTTTGGTCTCATTATGCCCCCTTCTAAGCTGGGTCTTGTGACTTCATTCCTCTTGTTTAATGGAAACACTGGCAAAGGGGAACATTGGTGATAATGAAATATTGGAAGGATGATCTTATTCACGTTGTTCATTCAACAGCAAGTCACTGTTCTAGTAACTGTACCAAGTCTTGGAGATATAGGGCAAGACTGAATAGGGTCCAGTGAGGAAGGTGATAAACAAGGTTATCAACAATAGGAATAACTGCAGATTGGCAAGTGCTATCCTATATTTATCATCGCATCTACAAATTTTACATAGAAAACAGATTGCTTAAAAAAACCAGACTGGGGTACCTCACTGTTTCTCATAGAAGGTATGGGTTAGCAATTCTATAACTGCTTGATTGATTTAGGAGGTATGATGGTCAGTTTTAGGGGTCAATTGGGCTAGACCACAAACCCCACTTATTCAGTTAAACACTCCTCTAGGTGTGGTTGTGAAGGTATTTTTAAAAAAAAATTTTTTTTAACATTTATTTTTGAGACAGAGAGAGACAGAGCATGAGCAGGGGAGGGTCAGAGAGAGGGAGACACAGAATCTGAAACAGGCTCCAGGCTCCGAGCTGTCAGCACAGAGCCCGATGCGGGGCTCGAACTCACAGACCGCGAGATCATGACCTGAGCCGAAGTCGGACGCTTAACCGACCGAGCCACCCAGGCGCCCCTGTGAAGGTATTTTTTAGATGTGACTTAAGTCCATAATCAGGTGGTTTTAATAAGGGCAACTGTCCTAGATAATCTTTGTGGGCCTGATTCGATCAGTTGAAAGGCCTTAACAACAAAGCAAAGACTTCCCTGAAGAAATTCTGTCTGTGGACAGCAGCTTTAGCTCCTAGCCAAGAGTGCCAGCCTGCCCTCTGGATTTCAGACTTGCCTAGCCAGGCTCCACAATCACAGAAGAGAATTCCTTGCAACAAATCTTTTAGTAGGTCTTCTACTAGTTTTTTTGGGGGGGTGTTTTGCAATTTTTTTTTAATGTTTATTTTTGAGAGAGAGAGAGACAAAGACAGAACATGAGTGGGGAAGAGGCAGAGAGAGGGAGACACAGAATGCGAAGCAGGCTCCAGGCTCTGAGCTGTCAACACAGAGCCTGATGCAGGGCTCCAACTCACAAGCCATGAGATCATGACCTGAGCCAAAGTCGGATGCTCACCCAACTGACCCACCCAGGCGCTCTTTTTTATTATTCAATTTTTAAATTTAAATCCAAGTTAGTTAACATATGGTATAATAATGGATTTCAGGAATAGGTTTTAATGAATCATCACATACATATCACACCCAGTGCTCATCCCAACAAGTGCCCTCCTTAATGCCCATCACCCATTTAGCCCATCCCCCCACCCAACACCCTACCAGCAACGCTCAGTTTGTTCTCTGTATTTAAGAGAGTCTTATGGTTTGTCTCCCTCTGTGTTTTGATCTCATTTTTGCTTCCCTTCTCCTATGTTCATCTGTTTTGTTTCTTAGATTCCACATCGGAGTGAAGTCATATGATATTGGTCTTTCTTTGACTTATTTTGCTTAGCAAAATATACTCTAGTTCCATCCACATGGTTACAAATGACAATATTTCATTCTTTGGTCTTCTGCTTCTCTGATTGAGCCCTCAATGACCTAACAGGGCTGAAACAAATAACTAAAATAACACTGTAGACAACAGGAACCAGGTTGCTTATTGTCTAAGAAACAAGTTAGAAATAAGAGAGAAGTCTAGAATGGACTGTGCAGTATTGGACTCAGGTAGAAGTATAAACTAATGCTCGATATATTTACACAGATCTAGAAATATAGATGTGCATGCAAGTGTAGGTTAGTATACATTGGTTTTTCTCCCTGTGTCCACTGGGAAGGCCTAGGAACAATGGTAGGCCACTAGCACTGAGCTCATTTAACACCCAGATCTTAGTTTCTACACATCACCCTCCAATCAAAGGAACCAAGGTTCCTTGGAAAAGTGGTCGACTCCAGGGCTGGGGCAGGGAAAATGCAAGGTAAGCTTGAAACATTTGTGGTGTCAGAAAACAAGAGAGTACTTGGCAAAGGCTGTCCAAAGGACACTGGAGAAAACCTGAAGGAGGTCCCAGTGGCCAAAGCCAGAACATTTTCAACAAAAGAAACAGTAATACTTTTGGATTATAATGCATAAAGATATCCACATTTTTTTTTTTTAATTTTTTTAGTTTTGAGAGACAGGGGAAACATGCATATGAGCCAGGTAGAGGCAGAGGAGAGAATCTTAAGCAGGCGCTTAATCTCACAATTGTGAGATCATGACCTGAACTGAAACCAAGAGTCAGATGCTTACCGACTGAGCCACCTAGGTGCCCCTACATAGTTCGTTTTGATATAAATGATAAATACACAAATGAAGGACAACTCTTCTTCACAGAAGAATTCCAATTAACTAAATGTAAAAGGAATGAAGGAAATAGAAGATCACCCTTAGGCCAAAATCACAGTAGTAACTGTTGCAGGCAAGATCCACTGATGGATGCTCAAAGTCGGTGGACAAATTTAAGGAGAAACACAAAAATTGGTCTCAAAGTGTTTCCCTGAAGACACTCATCGATTAGAAAGGAAAAGACAGCAACTTTACAGAGGAGAAATCACACAGACATCACCTCAGCCAAGTGATCAAAGTAAGACCTTTCATCTTCGTGCACTCCTGACATACGCATCACAGAAAAGAGCACATTACTTCTATGCGCTTAACTGCATAGCCTCAATTTGATCATGAGAACACACTAGACCAAGCCAAACTGAGAGACAAGTTACAAAACAGCTGACCAATCCTCCTCAAAAGAGTCACGGTCATGAGAGGCTGAGGAACCATCACAGATTGAAGGAGACAAGATGGCGAATATAAGAGGAGAGCCTGGACTAAATCCTAGAACAGAAAATACACACTAGGGGAAAATCTAGTGAAATGCATATAAGGTCTAGTATGGTACCAGTGTTCATTTCCTGGTTTTTTTAAAATTTATTTTGTGAGAGAGAGAGAGAGGAGAGAGAGAGAGGAGAGAGAGAGAGAGAGAGAGAGAGAGAGAGAGGAGAGAGAGAGAGAGAGAGGAGAGAGAGAGAGAGAGAGAGAGGAGAGAGAGAGAGAGAGAGAGGAGAGAGAGAGAGAGAGAGGAGAGAGAGAGAGAGAGAGGAGAGAGAGAGAGAGAGAGGAGAGAGAGAGAGAGAGAGAGAGAGGAGAGAGAGAGAGAGAGAGAGAGAGAGAGAGGAGAGAGAGAGAGAGGAGAGAGAGAGAATATGTATGTATGCAGGGGAGAGGCAGACAGAATCCCAAGCAGGCTCCGTACTGCCAGTGTAGAGCCCAAGGAGGGGCTCAAACTCAAACCACAAGACCATGACCTGAGCTGAAATCAAGAGAGGGACGCTTAAATGACTGAGTCACACAGGCACCCCAATTTCCTGGTTTTTAATGATTTTTCTATGGTCATGGTAACACTGAAGGAAGCAGGGTGAAAGATGTACATGTACTCTCTGTACAATTTCTGCAGTTTGTGTGTAAAATTAAAATTATTCAAAGAAAAAAGAGCTACAGTTTAAAAAAAAAATCTAAATCTAAATCTGGCTCCACATTTTAAAAAAGTTTTAAATATAGCAGTAGTCTAGATCTAATTTAAAAAGATTGTACTCCCATTTTTGCTAAAAATTGTCAACTGTTACTTTTAAAAAAATATGCCATTATAATCTCAACCTCTTTATTCAAAATGAGAAAAAAAAACTGTGCAGTACTGATCTGTAAAAAAAAAAAAAAAAAAAAAAAAAGAAATTGAACTGAGAATTTTGTAAAAGACATACATGTAATTACGTCTTTATAAGTGTGCAAAGAGAAGGGTCTGAAAGATTCACGCATTCATCCCTTGATAAATTTCTGAGCCCCCAACAATATTCCAGGCACTTGCCAGCTATAGGATACTACTGTGACACGGGCCTCCTGCTTCTGAGAGCTCACATTCTGGTGAGAAATAGACAAAAACCCAGTAAACAGCTGTAAAATAACTATCAACAAGGACACGGTCTATAAAGGAAACAGGATGTTGTGACAGACTCTGGGTGGGAGAGAGAACACGTAAGCATATGCCAGATCGCCAGGGCCCAAGAAAGTCCCTGAACAGCATGAGCAGTCGTGGGACATGCATGATCCGATCCATGCTGGCCCTTCCACCACTGTGTAGGCATGCCTGGTGGAGGGGCAGGAAGGGATGGGGGTGGCGGAACCTGTGAGTGTTGTCTTTCCCCATTCATAAAGGTCTGTTGTCCATGTCTTCAACAGTGAACAGGTTAAAGCTGCCTTAACAAAAGGAAATTACTTGGTTTAAAAAAAAAAAAAAAAAAGACAAAAAAAAAAAAAACAAACCTGAGGAGGCACCTGGGTGGCTCAGTGAGTTAAGCGCCTGACTTCGACTCAGGTCATGATCTCGCTGTTCGTGAGTTCAAGCACCGCGTGGGACTCTCTGCTGTCAGCACAGAGCCCACTCCAGATCCTCTGTCTCCCTCTCTCTCTGCCCCTCTCCCACTCTCAAAAATAAACATTAAAAAAAAAAAAAAAAAAGAGTTACCTCAATTTGCCACTGCTCTATCTGTACATTTCCAGTAACCTTGAGATTTCCTATTGTAACCCTTTCTTCTAAGAATAGTATTCAGGAAAAGAACAGAAGTTTCTTTCCTATTTTGGAGGAAATGGCTCTATATGAAACATACTCCAAAGATTTCTGAAGTCTAGTATCTGTTGGCAAGCAGTTCCAAGTTAGTAGAGAAGTTATCGCTTTTAGGCATTAAATTCCTAATGCTCTGAAAATTTACTGTGAGACACTGGAAGACAATCACTGGTAAAAGGGGGCAAATCTCTGGCCAAAGCCCCACATAGTCGCAGGCAGTGAAGGGGGTGGGACAAAGCCCGTCAGAAATTCCAGCACTCAAGATGTAGCATGTCCCAATTTCACCCCACAGATCTGTAAATAGGTAATTTATTGATTATTTTCCTGAGGAAAACTTGATTTTATTTTAACTTAGAAGTGTGAGCAAAAATTTTAAAGGTAGAACAGAGACCACTATCAACACGTGAAGTTCTGCTCATGAGCCCCCAGCTACTCTTATTTCAAAGGGCCACTGATAAAGGATGGGCAAGGTCATGTTAAAGTTAGAGATCATTGTTCACGAAAGAACTCTCTGGAGCTGGAAAAGGTCAGAACTATGCTGATCCCGTACCGAATGGCTATGGGCAATATGCCCTGCATTTGTTTTAAGCTTTCCCAATGCCTTGATACAATGCTATAAAGCATCTTCCTTGTAATAAAATACTTCAAATCCATGAATGTGGTCCATGGATCAAATTACCTCCTAAAGACTGAAGCAAATTCCACCTCAGAAAAATCTTAACAGAAGAGAAATGGGTGTTTATTTGCCTAACTGGCCATTCACACACCAGCCCGTCCTCACGTACATTCACTGAAGGCTCACGCAAGACTCCGGTCTAACCACTACTCCACATTTAGTTTTCCAGATCAATACGCATAGTAGACAATGCCTGAGAAGTGTTAAATATTCTCGTTTCCCAATCCGATGATCACTCTCACACTAACAGAAACAAGTTATGCTTTTCAAAGAGAGGACAGATGTTAACTGAACTTACTGTGGTAATCATTTTGCAGTATAGGGAAAGTCAAGGGATTATTCTGTATACCTTAAACTTATAGCACTGAATGTGAATCGTCTCAAAACTGGAAGAAAACCAACCAAACAAAACACAACTTTTATCCCATCCAAGAGAAGCCCAGATTCACAAGGAAAGAGTCCGTACCATAAAAGTGCCATCCTAGCCTGAGGGCCCAAGCCTTGCCAGCAGCCCTTGGGCTCCAACCAAATCAGACACGACTATATAGTTTTTATATTACTGAAGTAATGTGCTTTTCAGTGGACAGGACAACTCAACAGGAAGGTACAAAGGGAAAGAGACAGAAATAAGACACTCAGCTGGTGGGTCAACTTCCACATGCTCTGGCCAGCAACCCTGCCAAGCTCCAAGCATCTGCCCATTCTCCTGGCCTTCCCTCCCATGCCTATGGAAGAACGGTCATATCCTGGTAAGAAATCAACTCCCCATTTGTCCACTAGACCCTATCCACTCCAGTCCTAGCATCATTGTTTTTTTCCTGTCTTGCAACTGAACCAAAATTTCCAACTGAAAATACACCTGAGTCCTTGGCATCAAGTTAAAAACTAAAATTTTAAGCCCTGAACATCCTCTTTTCCTGCGGTCATTTGATAAGGAGAGGTTGACAAAGACCCTCTTGAAGGTCAGCGATCTTTGAGGGCTGTGCTGTGTCTGCACATAACCCTTTAATATAATAATCTTTACTTAGAAACATTCATAACTTCAAAGGAGTCATTTTCGAAGATTTGCTTAAATTTCACATGCTTTTCTTTTTAGACCTCACTATAAAGATACAGTCCTGTTGTATTTGCTGTTGCTTTTACCACTGTTGAAAAATTAGATTTGCACCTAACAAGAATACATCAAAACAGTTTATTTAAAGCAACCACTGATACTATTTTAAATTATTTTAAATGGATATCTGGGATTGCAGGAAGGAGTTTATGTGTGTTTTGCAGGGCAGGAGTGTTCCTGACTATTCTTTACAAGTCCCAAAGATATTAATGGGAAAGATGAATCAGTTCTGTAAAGTCACCTCACATGTTTGAGGCATGATGCATGATTTAGCTATCATCAACGGGGCTGCATTTTCATTTCATTCAGACATGCACTAACATGTTCACAAGGGAAGAAAGACAAGGAGGAGGAAGAAAGAAAGGCCCATTTTCAGACAGTCATTTTTGATGAAAGGCAATGTACACAGCAGTGAATTGCCCTACCAATGACAAGCCTAGAATATGAAAACCCCACCTCTCCTTTTTAATAAGGAAGTTGGTGTGTACCACCCTTTCCAAAGAAAGGACCCTGATTTTCACAACTAGAAAACCTGCTAAATGGGAGAGGTGTAGGATAGGATCACTGTCCCTATTAGCTCTAGTTTTTCCGTTCTTCATCTGTACTAGTGGAGGCTCAATGGTTACCAGAATTACATTCTTAGAAAACTTTAAAACTAACTTAAAAAAAAAAAAAAATTGCAATATTGAAGAACAACGGCAAGCTGAAACATAAAAGGCAGGAAGTATTAAAAAAACAAAAGTACACACAAAAAGGCCTTCAGGCTCAAAAGTACATCTAAGATTTAAAAATATAAAGCAAACTATAATCATATCCACAGAGAGGACAAAAAGGAATGGTGAACAAAGGGAAAGGAGGAACAGATAGGGGAAAAGGAGTTGGCTCAGTAAAAATGAACTTTAGGGGCACCTGGTTGGCTCAGTTGGTTAAGCATCTGACTCTTGGTTCCAGCTCAGGTCATGATCTCAGGGTTCATAAGGTTGGACTCTGCTGGCAGTGCACAGCCTGCTTGGGATTCTCGCTCTCTGCGCCTCGCCCAAGTGCACACGCCAGCACGCTCTCTCAAAACAAACTTGGGGGGGGGGGGGGGAGAACTTTAATGGCACTAACCATAAAATACAGGGTCCGCTTAGAGAATAAGCACTTGCATACAAAATACAGATAGACCAAGTTTCAATACAGTTTCATAAGTACTCTGAGACAACTAAATCTCGAAACTACCAAATACGAAGAAAACAGTACATTTTAATCTCACTCTGCACGGCAACCCCCGGGTGCTCTCCTCTCGCCCTCTCCCCTCCCACTCTGCCTTCCCTGGCCCATCTGTCACCCTTTGTTACCTCTCTCATCCTGCACCAGCCAGCACCAAACCCAGAAAAATGACTGGGTATGGAAGGCCCTATCGTTTAGGGTGTCAGAGAAGCAAGGAGTACAGTCAGATAACTGAGGATTCTGTGGTTTAGCCAATGAGTCCACCTCTACCCAGCTGTTCCTGCAATCCTGTGGCCTACGTTCTCCAAATCCCTCCGGCTCCCTGGAGGTAGACCAACTTGAGTTACTTTTGTAACCCCTATCCCACCCCCACCCCTCTACCGGGGCCCTCCCCCCCACATGTTTATCAACTTTGTCAGCAGGAAAGAAGTGAAAACCAGGCTAGGGAAAAAGCACCTGAGAAAACAAACCAACAACACAGGAGAAATCACTGTTTCAACATGAACTAAGTGTTTCCATAATCATCTACTAAAACTTCAAACAAGTTGCATGAATGAACAATCTAGACATTCCTAGAGGGACAATACGGCAAAAACAATTTGCTCGCTCTCTCTTTTAGTTAGGCCACAAATTAGTAGGAAATAAAATAAATGCTATTAACTCAGGGGAGGAAATCTTTACAATGTTATTCCATCATTATTCACACCTGTCCAATAAAGAGGACCTTTTTAAGTGTGTCAAGTAGATCACTTTACAAAGTTTAAGTCAGAGCTTTACAGATTCAAATTTGTAAATGCCCTATAATATGATATTCCTATTAAGCAACTGCCATCTCATAGTCTTTTCCTGGACAGATATTATAGAATTCATGAATATTTTTCAGTCTTTGAAAGACAAGAAGAAACACAGAACCTCCTACACTTTGATTGGATTAAAAAGTTGCAGATGATTCCAAAAAGAGAAAATGTTCAATGCCTGAAAAATGCTTTTGCTATTTCTATGGCAGGACTGAAACTCCAAACATAAGATGCTTTGTGTCAAAGCCTATGTAAAAATACACGGTCTCTTTTGGGACTCAGCACTTTTTACCAACTGTGTGTACAATTTCAAAGAATACTCCTGAAAGTTACTTTTACCTCCTCATGAAAAAGGACTACTCCAAACAAAAACAGTCCCTTCTTGGGGAAAGCAATTTTCTGGGCATTGTAATGCTCTGGTGAGCACAGAGCAGAGGCAGGCTACCTGGGAACTGTCGCTGGGAGACCAGACCCAGCTGGGGAGCAGGGCAGGGCATGGGGCTGGCTGCTCCTGGGGTCAGGAGCACGTAAGGTCCCAGAAGCCTCCCCCCTGGCAGCTGTCTGCAGCAAAGGCTGCCCTCCAGAAGAACACATCCTGGAGCCTCCTGGAAACTGCACAGGTCAAGAACAGATGGCAGGCAGGAAACTGCAGCCCAGTGCAGATCAGCTTGTTATCCCCCACTTCAAGACTGACATGTATGGCATCAAGTAACATTTGTAGGAGAATGATCTAAGCACCTCTCTTCAAGGTCTCTGAACTCTTCTGCAAAGATGAATCTGTTTAACTCTCTCAATAAAGCACACTAGCAACTTAAACTCAGAAGAGTTTAAGATCTTAAATCCAAACCATCAGCCTCAATTCAATCAGTCTTGGTTAAGCAACTGATGACAGAGTGAGAGATCACACATGATACGTGTAAGTAGTCGTTTTTCATCAATTATACTGCTAAATACCCTACAAGGGGGAAGCGTACACAAACACCTTTTCTACACGGCATTAGAATCGAACCTGAGACATTCAGAACAGCAACATTCTGTAGGTGACAAGGAACCAGGGTCAGGATACCCTAGAGGGAACCTGGAAAAAAAAGTGCCATCCTCGCCACAGACCAACGGCCCATTAAACTCTAGGCAGTGTAGGTTTTCATTCTTCTCCCCCGCTTTAATCCAGATACCAGGCAATTATAGTAAAACCTTGGTTTGCAAGCATAATTCGTTCCAGAAACAAGCTTGTAATCCAAAGCACTTGTATAGGAAAGTGAATTTCAAGAACGATGGGCACATGTGATGTTCAGCATCATGTACTACTCCTATTGCAAGTCCTCGCTCGTTCATCAAGTTAAAATTACAAATGTTTTCTCATCTTGCAGAAAAAATTACTTGCAATCCAAGGTTTTACTGTACTTGTCACGTGGCTCCAAAAGCTTTTTTTCTATTACCCACTCCAATGACCGAAAAGTTTTTCAAATTTCACGTTGAGAAAATCACCTTACTATGCACACCCAACAGGGTCTCCCAAGGAAAGCAAAGTTACTGTGAGATTCTTATGTTAATGAGAAGCCATGAGCTACTTTTTGAAAGAGGTCACTAACCCCATCCTAGACTCCTCACAGTGTGCTTGATGCCCTCACCTCTAGAGCAGTAAGTGAATGAAAACAAGTTTCTTCTTACTGAATGGGTGAAATTCACTTTGTTATTATGCTGACACCCCACCAAACCTTCCCAGTGGCTGTAGGGCCAGCCCAGCATAATTGGTCACCCCTTTCCAGAAGAAGAGTGAAGCGGCTTTCCAAGGGGGAGCTGGAACAAAAACGAACTCTACACCGGTGGGTTCTTCACGTGACACTCTTAGAGAAAGTTGCCCAAGGCAAACTGCCAAGGTCTCCCAGTAAAAGAATGATCTCAGAGTGCGCACGTACAAGAGGAGGGAGAAGAGGGGGTGGGGAGGAGAAGGAAAAGACAAGAACAAGAAAGGCACCCATTCAACTTCAGAGACCATTGGCAGGTGTCATGTATAAATTCCATGCTTTATACGTCAATTAGAAACACTTGGCACTCAATAAATTACATCAGAGGATGTCACAATCACCAAGGTCAGTGGGCTGAAGTAGTCAATTATTTTTATTCTTACTTAAACAAAAGGCATTCCACTAACTGAGCTGCCCTGGGGAATGATAGATCACATCGGGCATCTCTAGAGCGTTGCTCTGGTCCTGATTCTCCTCAGCTGAAACCTTGATTTTACCTCCTTCTCAACAGCCTAATGCTTTAAGAGAAACCACCAGTTTAAAAGGTTAAAAATATAAATTGGCAGTTAGCAGGGTTGCTTCTAAATTATACGCTCCCCTGGCAAACATGTTTATTTTGTTGCCACGCTACCTAAATCCAGAGCCTCTGGGCAGAACCAAAGAAGCTATGGACCCCCAACAGTCTAAGACACCCCCAGGAGATATTCAAAAACCCAAATGGGCAGAACCTAAGTGCACCAGTGCATCTCTTGGGCAACACAAATGCCTTCCCTGCAATCCACCTTTACAGAAAGCCAAATTATCGGTAACACAATTTTTTATTTATAGGATAAAATGTTAGCAAGGGATTTTCAGAGGTTTCCCGTGGGCCCCGGTTTCTACCTTTAAAATTTACAGTGTTGTGCAATGATTACTAATGTCCAAAAGGATCAACAAGGCAAGCCTAACCCATCAAAAAAAAGAGTCAACCAGACTCCATATATTGCATTTGGAAAAGCAGAATGGTGACTGCTTTTTTTAGTCCTCTTCAGAGATTTCTGCTTAACCTACCAGTTAACCTAAAACCTCGATGGCCTGTAAGTATGCCACTCCCGAAGCATTCTGTTTAACAGATCTTTACAGTATAAGGCTGAGGTTAAATACTTGGCTAAATGTTCTTAGTGAGCAGCAAATGCAGCATATTGTTATTTTTTTTTTTTAACCCAGTTACTTCTGGTCCAGAACAGACACGAGTTCCAGCTTTTGAAATATAGTCTATCAGAAAGCAAAGGCTGTTTTCAATTTAGTAATAGTCACCATGTGTAGCTAATATATTTATTATACAAAACCCAAAATGTCAGCTCTCAGAGAAATCTTACTTTAGACAGATCCTCAGTAATAAACTGACTCATCAACCACCAACATTCCACCAAAATCTCTGGACTATCATCCCTGAGCATTTCTCATATGGACAAAGTACCTGCAATTTCTGGATCATTTTTTATTGAGAGCAGGTGCCCATAATACACTAGAAAGAAAATCTAAAGAGCAAAACTAATCAGGCAAATGTCATAAGACAGTCTCTTATTGTAATCCAATCAAAATTAGATGAACAGATTCATTAAGCCACTTTACAAAACCGCAATTCACAAATCATATGGACTGCAGCTCACTCCCAAGGACTTGTGCACACGGAAACAGACCATTTCCCTTCTACTTGGAAAGTCATGAGGGCACACGTGTTCCCAGAATCAGATCCGGGCATCCTTTATACTTGGAATACAGCTTTGGGGTTGCCGAGACCCCACAAAGAACAAGGACCTTAAGTCAGAGTAATTTAGACCACCATACTGCTCTCCAATATGTTTAATTTCTTTTAGTACCACCACAATTCCCTTTTTGTTGTAAATCCCACGAATGACCTAAATTCTAGACATTTTATTATCTATTACGGTCTGCAGGAGAAAGAAGAATATTCGTTTGAGGAGTCTACAAACTCAATCACACAGGGTGGGAAACTGGACAAGGTGAGGAAGAGGGAGGCAGAACAAAAAGCAAGCCCGAGAAGAGGGTTGCGATACACAACCCCTCTCCGGTAAAAAGGACCTGCTTAATGACTTGATCTCTGGTTCCTCAAGATAATGATTTTTTTAAAATATATAAGAAAATGAAAAAATAGCTCCAGTTGGCTTCCAGAATAGCCCAGCTGTCTTGCTCCAAATATTTAACAAGCTGTACTCAAAGCGGTGTGATGGAGGAAAAAAGTCAACAAACAACAAATATGTTTGTAAGGACATGAAAAAAGAGCATGTTGAAATTGGCTAGACAGCAGACATCCCATCCACAAGCATAAAGCTCTCAAAGAAAAAAAAAATATCAAAGGAAAGGAGCCGGAGAGTTGAAGGTACAGGTGAAAAAGCACACAGCCAGCCAGCCTACAAACAAAAGCCAGTTGTGATATATATCAGGAAAACATAATGCAGAAAATATTTCCCTGACTTTAGAGTGGAAAAGTAAGAAACTAGAGCAACTAATTTTGAGTAAAAATAAAGATTTGTCACTGCCAAAATATTCTTGGATTTGTTGATTTTGCAAAGGAGGTTTTTTTAATACTCCATATGAAGATCATTTAAAACTGAAAGCTGAAATTAGTGTCAGCTTCAGACTACCTCCCGATACTCCTCCACTTTAACCCCTTATCTTTTTTAAAGTTTAAAAGGACAATTTTAAATTCACCACCATCTCCTTTCAGGGCTGAAACAGTCAATTTTCAATGAGTACCCAATATATTTATGTAGCCTAGAAACCTTGCAATTTACCTTGGGGAGATGCAAACAGGAGAATATTTTTTGGAAACCAATTAAAGAAACAGAAAAAAGCTAAGTGCCTATTTCAAAATGAATAATCCTTTCTATAAAACCCAAGCCGGGAGCAAAGAAAAGGGGGAAGAGGCCACCTGTATGAGAATGCTCACATTTCCAGGCCGGTGTCTGTTCATCCGTATCTTCCACCAGCCACCAAGCGCCACGTCCTCCTCAAGGTGCTGAGACAGAGTGCAGGTGAGTGAGGCCAGGGCCCGAGGAAGATCCTTATGAAGGTCCTGAGAGCTCACCAGAAATAACTGCTCCAGGCAGGAGGAAAAGGGAGTCTGGGAGGGAATTATGCAAGAGGGGACACCTGAGCTAAATCCTATCAGGTGAGCCGCAGGTAGCAGGCAGAGGAAGGGAGATGTAAAAGAGGAAGAAAGTTCAAGAAAAAAGCCAGAAGTTTGGCCCCAAGGGCAAGGAAGTAAGTCACCTTGGGCTTGACTGGGCCACGCTTGTAGAATTTAGTGTCCTTAAATGTGGCCTTTTCTCTAGGCTCCTAAGAAACTTATTTGCAGAAGTCAGTCATACCCTTAGCATAACTATGGGTCTTTCAGAGGTCTTTTAAGGATCTCCAACAGTGAATGACCCTGTATTTCTTCTCCTCCCCTATATTTCCTTAGAACAAAAGCCTCAGAAATCACATGGCATTTCTTCATTATGCAACAACCCCCACCTCAAAAAAGAAAAGAAAGAAACCCACAGAATTTGTGTTATATAACCTATTAGCACATAACTGCTCTGATCAAGAAAAAATAGATTTGGCTTACTCTAAATGCTTTTTCTAGTATTAATCAAATTCTCTTAAAATGAAAGTGAGTTAGCTAATCCTTTATAAAGTAGCATATACACCGTGTATAAAATGAAATACATAAAATATTTTTGTACATGGATAATGACCAGATGTGACTATGCAAAATACAGTATTAGCATATGGATGATTTTTCCTTCCAATATTTTCATTAATACTCTTTTCATAATCATATTTTTAGCATACCGCTTTTAGGATTAATTCCATGTTACCTGAATATAAATGGTCTGCCTTAAAAAAAATCTGCATTTACAAATTTATCAGTAGAGGAAAGCTAAATGATTAGCACTAATGATTAGTTGCTAACATCTAAGTTGCAAGAATCTATGACACATAACACTGGTTTAACCCTCGGAGAAATTGGGGTGAAATAATTACCCAGGCAAAATCAAAGAGTATGTGATTCACGTTAACTAACACGGTGAGTATTCAAGTGGATAAAAAAAAAAAACAAAAAAAAAAACACAATTAGATCAGAGAAAGATTCACTTGAATTGAACTTAAGGGGCCAGGCAGAGCCCTTCGCGGCAAGGAGCAGAGCTCCATTGTCTGAATTTGATCTGAATGGAGGTAACAGGAAAAACAAGGGCAGGCATCCTCTGACCCTTTCCATGGGCCTGAAGGAGAGGAGCAGAAAGGGAAGGGTTAGCAGGCAAAGCCGTCAGGCAGTGAGGAGGGGCCAGCTCCCTGCAGGGCTGTCGCCAGCACCATTGTCCACCCTTCCCAGCTGGTCCTGGGAAGCCTCGCCAGAATTTTCATTATAATCACAACTTCAGAACCTAACGCAAATACAAAGACTTACACCCTTAATGTGACCCTTCAGGTGGTTATCAAAAGTTATTACAGATGTGATGTGAGTTACAGGCTTTGAGAAATGGAATACACACAAGCTTCTGAGAATCTGAGATCCGGATTCAAATTCCTGAGCTTCAAAATCCTTTCCTGGCTATGAAGGCTCACAGGAGTCACTGGATCTGTGGCCATCTCTACTTCCCCACTTCTCTGATGGAGATGATAATCCATCCTCTGACTCCTGCTGCAATCAAGCATCTGGCAGGGGCTTGGGGCCCCCTGGGAGCCTCCCACACCATGCAAGGGACCCCAAGTTCCTGCTGCCTCCTGCGGTCAGTAAACTGCACAGCAGCCGGGAGAAGCAGCTAAGGGGAAAGCCCCCTGCTCAGCCCTCCTCGCCACCTCCCAGAGAAGGAGCAACTCTCCACAGCTGTTCCTGAAGCATGGGTTAAGAGTGGAGCCAGGTTCTTCTCTTCCAGGGGGGCCCCTCGAGCTAAAGAAGCCCACAGGCTTGTCACCATAGCTAAACTATACTTGGCACTGTTGAGGAGCAGTTTTACTTCTTATACAACCCGAAGTCTGTAGGCTTCATTATGCGGGACAGGAATTCCAACTAATAGCCCACTAGAAGCCTGGGGGCGGGGGAGGTAGTGGGAAGGAGGGCCCACAAATTATTAAGGTGATGAAGATTTGTCTTTTGTCTCCCATCTGGGGACAATGTGAGTTGTGTTATTTTTTAATATTTAAAACAGTAGAACACGGGCAGACAACCACTGTAAGACAATAAATTCAACTGAAGGACATTCCAGTGTGCGTAAACCACAAGTTTCACCCTTGTGTAGTTTATTACATTATCAGAACCTCCTGATTGGATTACTTTCCTGCAGGGCTTCCAAGTGTCTGCTTTTCCCCCACATAATATCTAATATCACCTATCAAGATGCTGTATTTGTCCTTTTGTATTTTACCCCCTGATATCTTAGGACGCCTGTTAGTTAAGAACGGTTTTTGTTGTTGTTTTCGGTTTGTGTTTTGTTTTGTTTTGTTTTGTTTTGTTTTCAGAAACTCACTCTGGGTCGTACGCACCTCACCACATCTGTGACCAAAAAGGCTTAACTGCCCTCACAGGAAGGTTGAAACTGTACAGCATAAAGCTTCACCAGCTTCCAGAAGGGTCTAAGCCAACAATTTCATCAAAGCCTTCAAGTTGGCATCTGGTCTAAGTTAACACTTAGAATAGCAAATAAAAGGCACTTTTCCTGGACTCCTGCTGGCCAATACTTCTCGGATTAGCTAAAGCAGTGCCGCTGCAGGAGCGCCTTATATTAGGTCCTGTTAGTGAGGAGATGCAGGGAAGCTGTGCGGGTCTTTTCCCTTAATCAATACTAACAGGAAGATCAGCAGACAGGGAAGGAAACACCAACGCGCAGCGACATTAGTATCTAAGCACAAACAGACCCTTACTTGAGAGCACAAGGGCTTGAAGTCCCTTTTCCAAGCTATGAACAAAATATAAATGCTAGCCTACGTTTTCATCAACAATAGCAAAAGAAAAAAGAAAGCCTTCAGGAGTGCGTGCCACAGCTAACGGGATTAAAGAGCTTTTTCTCAAGGAAAGAAGAATAACTTGACAAAGTGGCTTTAAAACTAGAGAAATGAACTTAGAATTATTTTGGATTATAAACGCCAGTCTTTCTTGAATTTAACTGCAATATGTTCAGGCAAATAAGAAGGCAAATAGGAGGATGCATGTTTTTATTCCCTAGAGATCACATTGTTTTGTTTTTTTTTTTTTGAAAATACATTAGGAACACAATACATAAGTGGGTAAAGCACATACGTAGGCAATTTTCCACCCAAAAGGTTCCTATCAGTTGTAAACATTAAAAAAAAAAAAATTAACCTTACTGGTAACCTCATTAAATGAATGAGGTTTATTATCACTGCATTTAATGAGAATATGCAGTACGGAAAGGGTTTGGTTAGAAAACAAATAGGGGTACCTGGGTGACTCAGTCAGTTAAGTGTCCAACTCTTGATTTCAGCTCAGGTCATGATCTCAGTTTGTGAGATCAAGCGCCCCATCAGGCTCTGTGCTGGCAGCAGGGAGCCTGCTTGGGATTCTCTCTCTTCTCCTTCTCTCTCTGCCCCTCCTCTGCGGGTGCACACACTATCTAAATAAATAAGGTGCAAAACTGCACAAACACACACACATAGAGACAGGATTTATGAACAAGGGTGTTGGAGTCAGAAAGCCTTGAGTTTGAATCACATGACAGCGATCCAGCGATCCAAGACAAGCTCCTCACAGCATGCATGGCTCAAGCTCTTCATCTATAAAATGACGAGTGATAATATGCAGCTGCCTCGGTCAGAACTTAAATGCATGAGGGGCACTTTGCAAAGGACCGACTAACAGTAAGCACTTAACACAGGCTACTGAGACATCACTGTCACGACCAAATGCACCAGCGCTCTGTGCACCTCCCCCAAAGAAAGAACCAGCCGGAATTTTCTCATCCACGAGCAAAAAAAAGAAAGAGCTCAGATCCTGACGCTCCCTCTTTAATGATGATTTTAAGGTCTGATGGGGACCTCCATTTCAATTCAAAAGGTGCAGAGCTCCCTGAAGGCAAGGCAGAAGTGGACATGGGAGTGATGGGAGAGCAAAGCAAGCACTGGGCAGAAACCAGAGAGCCCGCACCTACTGCAAGAATAAAACTCTGCCCCCAGCAGCAGGATCAACACACCAGCAGAGGGGCTGTTCCATGGGCGACTCTGGCCCCAGCTGTCCCCCCACTTCTGCTGCTGGCACAGCTCAGCTGGAGACAGCCAAGACCCTGAGCTGCAGTAACAGCCTGAAGCAAGAGCACCAGTTTAGTCCCTGAGGGTGATTCGCTGGAAGGCTGGCACACGAGGGCTCCCTGGGGGGCCAGGAAAGGATGGCCATGGGCTGCAGGTCCCCTCCACCGGGGAGACGATGCACAGGGATGGCCATCACCTGGGCGTTGAGGGAAAGCGAGGCTCCAGAGGACAGCTGGCTGAGTGTGTAAAGGTTCTGGGATCTGCTCTGACGAGTGGGGTCTGAAACAAAAACGTGCATGGGTCCTGCCCAAGTTTTCCAAACACATTCCTGAGTGACTGAACGCTCACTGTATCCCACCACCGCCATCTCTCATCGCTAGACGCAGCACAAGCCACTGTCCCTTGGAGACAAAGGAGGGGGAAATAATCTACAAGAGAAAATGCAGACCCAGCTGGAAATCCTTCCTCAGAGTTTTAAGGCAACTGCTCAGAAGACACGGAACACCACCCGAACATCAAGGCTTCCCAATCCCCAGAGGCCTGAATCTTTATAGGGCCCACGGCACCCTTCCCATCATGTCCATCTCATCACTCTGGCCCACCAACCCCCTAATTTCCAAACTCACCGGATGTCTCTCAGCTCCTCAGCTTCTAAATGTGTCTTATACACACCACTCTCCCCCAGGACCCTTGGCTAATTCTTACCCCCCCTCATCGCAGACTAAATGGAATCCTTCCCTCTGCACAAACCCAAGGTTTCTCCCCTGAACCTACACGCCCGTGAAACCCTGTGCTTGCTTGTGCCCTGCCAGGCTTAATTTGTGTCAAGTCCCCCTTTTGTGGTAGACTATAAGCTCCATGAAGGCAGGGGCCACGCAGTTATTGCCCACCGGATCCCTAGCATGAGTAGTTGCTGACTAGCTGATGGTAGTCCAACTTTCTTTCCTTCCTGGGGCACTTCAGCCTCTAGCCAAACACCCCTATGCCTTTACTGCTACTGCCCTCTAAAACCTCAGGTCGCCCTTCAAAGCTCTGCTCCCAGGTCACCTCCTCCAGGATATCTTTCCCAATCTTTCAGGAATATCTTCTGACCTCACCCTGGAGGAAAAAAGCAAAGCTTCAGAGCAACACGTACAAACCCACCTTCCAGCCAGGCCCTGCCACTGACGAGGCGAGTGACTTGAACCGGGGCCTCACTTCCAGGTTGTGCAGATTGTTGTGTTTATCTTCCAATCTGTTTTCTAGGTGTGCAGGATGGTTTAGTGTTGGTCTGGCTCTATTTCATGGATGCGAGACACACAAAAAGCTTCCATGCTGTTCCGCCATCTTGACTCCTCCAAGGGGCCTCACTTTCCACTAATAAAATCTAATTCCTGGGACTGACCAAGCAAAACACCTAATGGAACCTGGCACATAGTGCGTCTGAAAAAACAGCTGCCTCCATCTACCCCTCCTCTACACCGTGTATGGTTTGTTGCTAAGTTATTTGTCTTGACCTCGGGTCGTATGCCCCTGGAGGGCATTTCCTTATGTGGGCTCCTCAACATGAAATCATCAGCATCATCAAAACAGCAACAACAACAGCATCGCCTCACCCTTACTGAGTGCTTAACGTTTAGTGTGTATGTTTATAAGTGCTTCATTTCTACTAGGTACAGGGGCTCCCATTTTTAATTAAATAGATCCATACAGGAAACACATGCAGTAAAACGCATCTATCTCTATATTTGGTATCCCAAAAGTCTTCGTGTAGCGTTAAACTTTAAAAACCACAGAATTATAGCAGTTTTTTACCAAACAGATCGTTTAGAAATTTAAATTTCTTTTACACTTAGTTTATACATTTTGAATGCAAAACTCTGAACTTTACATGTTTCAGTCCCTTGGATAAAACATGGCAAGCGTTAAAATTCCCTAAAGAGCATTTAGGGAAATTCACGAAGTTATATTCACGTCAGCTACTACAGGACTCCCTCTCCCTCTCTCTCTCTCTCCAGCAATGGGCTCAATTTGGAGGTGGTAACTGGAGGCGTGGTGGAGTGAGGACCACACAGGTGGCTGCCAGTGTGGCTGCCATCACACTTTGTCCCTTTCTGTCGCAAGTACACGGGCCCACCCCAGACCGTGCACGCCAGAGTCATCTCTCGCCACTGCTTGCCTCTGACCCGGCACGTGATGGGTCGCCACGGCGTGAATGAGGCACGTGAAGTATTTCAGGAACTGTGCTTTCGTCTTATGGCTGACAGCCACAGACAGGTACAACTGACAGAAATGAGCTTTTCACCTTGTCACTTCACCGCCCGACTGCAGCGTGAAAACATTCTTCGGGCCCATCCATCGCCCTGTACCTGCAGGATGCTAGTATAGATTACCTCCCCCACTCAAATCTCTGTTGGTTCTATTATTTCATGTCAGGTGGCCTTTAAAAGCCTGAAAATTTGTGTCATGCATTAGCTCCCTGGGTTCAAGCGACTTCTGTTCGAGTGTACCAGAGGCACGGTTCTCAGCAAAGCGGGGGCCATTCTTCACCTGCCGTGCTCTCCATGAATTTCAGGAGATAATACTGATTATGGAGATTATCGAATGCAGGGAGACTCACAGATGACTTACACATGATAAAGTTATTCCACAAATGCTTTTGTTAGCTAAGATTTTCAGACCATGCGGTACTTGATTTCTGGAATAACTCATCCAAAAAGCTGAAATCGTGCTTATTAAAATAATCAGAAAAAAAACACAAGACCAGTGAGTTATTTCATATTAGTCTGTCAGGTCTGACAGCAGAACCACATGCAACGGAGTCCTGTGCTGTCCGAATTGTCTGCCACTGTGTAACAAATCACCCCAACATGCGGTGGCTTAAAACAACTGACACCCACAGTTCCTTAATATGGGCAAAGCTTGGTGGAAATGGCTCATCTCTGCTCCACGTGGTGTGGACTGGGCAGCCTGATGGGCTGAAGGGTCTAAAACAGCTTCACTCCCAGGCCAGCTGCCTCAGCTGCGTGGCTAGAATGGCTGAAGGTTGGCCAGGCCCACTGCCCTTTTGTAATCCCTCACCCGCCAGGGCCACGGTCCCCAGCAAGGCAATCAGCTTCTCCATCTGGAGGCTGCCCTCTAAGAGGGCATTATAGACTGAATTTATATGTTGAAGTCCTAACCCCAGGACACCTCAGAATGCGACTGTATTTGGAGACAGGATCTTTAGAGAGGTAATTAAAGTGAAATCAGGTCATATGGGTGGGCCCTAATCCAGTAGGACTGGTGTCCTTATAAGAAAAGGAAGGACCATCAGGGGTGGGCACACAGGGAAAAAGGCCATCTGAGGACACAGGGTGAGATGGTCCTCTGTAACCCAAGCAGAGAGGCCTCAGGAGAAACCCAACCTGCCAACACCTTAATCTTGGACGTCGAGCTTTCAGAACTGCAAGGAAATGAACTTCTGTTGTTTAAGGCGCCAGGTCTGTGGTATTTTGTTATGGCAGCTCTAGCAAACTAACAGGACAAAACCGGAAGCTACAACACCCCCTTACAGCAACATCCACAAGTCACAAAGTATCACTTCCCTCAGGTGGACTGGTCAAAGCGAATCACCAAACCAGCCCAGATTTGAGCGGTGGGGATTGGCCTCCTGAAGGAGAGGTCCAGTGCACGCCCACAAGGACACACGGGGAACTACTGCCGGCCATATTTGAAGACAACAGGGGAAGAGCATGGAATGAAGTCAAAACCCTGAGTTCTCTTACCTGATCTCCAGCTGACTACAAGACCGGCTGGGAAAGCAGGGTAACGTCCACCTCAACGACATGGCCGTTAGGTACAGTGCTTCACTGGACAGGTTAAAGGGCCAAACAAATGAATGCTTATTAAATGAAAGAGCTCAGGTACATGAGAAGCATAACATGCTGACAAATCATGGCTCTCTGTACGATAACTTTCCTGTTTACCTTAGATATTGCTACAGAGCAAAAGTACAGATTCCAGGGCGCCTGGGTGTCTCAGTTGGTTGAGCGTTTGACTTTGGCTCAGGTCACGAACTCGCTGTTCATGAGTTTGAACCCTGCGTTGGGCTCTGTTCTGACAGCTCAGAGCCTGGAGCCCGCTTTGGATTCTGTGTCTCCCTCTCTGTCTCTGTCTCTCTCAAAAATAAAGACTAATCTCTACCAAAAAAAACAAAAAACAAAAGTATAGATTCCAATTCTGAATTCTGTCCATGGGCATGTACTAACGAAAGCACCCAAATGGTAGTGTAACCTAATGTACTACCGCACAGACCTGGTCTGTGTAATTTTCCGGGATCTGGTGTGAAACACACTCTTTTGTGTCTATGGTCCCTGTGCAATAAGGGCCCCTCCTCAAGGTAATCAGTTTATCAATCAAGTGCTCCAGAAATCCTAACTGCTTACCCCTCACAAGTTCTGATTGTGAAGAGTGCTCTCTAACCACATAGCAGGAAGCACAAGAATTCCAGGTATGGATGGGAAAAGAGCAGGGGCCCCTGGTAATAGTAAACAGCAGTTTTACCCCAACAGCTCAGAAGCCAAACACACAACTGCCTGCTTTGGTTGGATTTTGTTAGGCTAGCACCAATTAGAACGGAAGTACAAAGCTTGAAATAATGATTCTTATCCTAAAAGGAGATCCTGCGTGAGCACAAAAGCAGGGAACGAACAGTTAAATGTTTGAGAGTGAGACGCATTATGTGGATGGCTGGAAATAAAACCTCAATCAAGAACGACTTGCAGTAGTCTTAAACCTGACGCTGAAAAATACCCCTGATGCATATTTATTAGGTTTGTCATCCAAGAGGCTTGTATTCCATAGTGCTGCCAGCCATCATTAACAGGCACTAATGACCACAGCCTTTCAACGCCACCACAGCGCACTGCAATGCAGCTCAGAGCAGCTGGGGGAATCAGAACAGATGGCCTGCTTCCCTTCAAGGCAGAACTTTCTGCAGGTGACAAAATGACTGTTAGGTGACTGACAGAAAGAGAAACAAACAAAAGTTGAAATGGAATATCTGATGTCAGTAAAGTGGATGTTTAGTATTGCAGGGAGCCTTTATTGTGGGCTCTTACGGTTGGGAGGGTTGTTTACACAAGTGCAGCTGTGATACAGAACTGCAGTGTTCCTTCCAAATCCAAAATCCTTCCCTGAGCCCCGGGACTCCTCTGTGCCAAGCGAGCGGGGCACTGGAGATGTCACGGAAATCCATTCCTTCCAGGTACCGGGTAAGTACCTAGCATACACCTGAAAAGGTGTGCCTGACACTCCAAGGTAGAGGTGGGGGTCTCCGCCCTCCAGGGGCAAACTTTAAGGGAAAGCCAGGTAATTTCAACGAACACTAGTGGAATGCCATCACCAGTCTGGGCACACGGCAACAGCACAGTGGACTGAACCGCGTTGGTTTCTAGGGATGTTAGACACATGTCCTTATATTTGTTTTCACTTCTATTTTCCCTCTGGTAGTCTGTTTATGTACTCTGCATCCTTAGCTAATATAATACTCGGAATGCTTTGGCTATAAGAGAGGAACCCACCCGGGGTGGCTTAAACAGAAAACAGTAAATAAAAATTGAAAAATGTGGGTGCTCTCAGAGGACTCGGGATTATTTTCTCAGAAAAGCCCTTGCTGATTATTCAGCCTCCAAGGGCCTCCAAGGGCCTTATCCCTAGCTCTTCACCCTGCTAGTCCCCTACACCAACCTGCTCACTCTCTTCCCCCTTCTCCCGCTTTCTTTTCCCCATAGCACCCTCTGAAATGGCATGTTTTAGCTATGTGTCTGCTGGCTCCTGCACAGGGCCCACCCCTCCCACTAAAAGGTAAGCTCCCCACTGCCCGGGTGTCCTCTATCTCCCCGGCTTCAGCTTCGGTCTGCGGCAGTGCTAGGGCAGTACAGGTTCCCCATCAGAACTTTCGACACTGAACGAAGAGCCAAACACACAGAGCTCTGGGCAGGGGGTGCAACTGGGTCTCACAAGGGACAGGAACCAGAATCTAGAACCCAAACATCTGCCAGCTGGCTCACATTGGAGTCCGCTCTTCCCTGCACCTCCTTTCCCTCTCCCAAGGCCGCATCCCCCCTTTGTGAAAGTGCCTTCTCCACTCCCCTTTCAGAGCTGAAAACCCTGCTACGGGCTCCCATGCCCTTAGGATAAGGCCCAAAATCTTTCCAAGGACCCAGTCATTGACTAAGTCCAATGACTTTATGCCTGCCCCCAGCCTCACCTGTGATTTCAGTCAACCACTCTTTGTGGTTACTCAGGGCTTTCCCCCTTCCTTACAGGAGCATGCACACTTCACCTCTGGGTCTTCCAATCCTAGTTTGCAGTGCCTAGAGCATTCTTTCCCTCTTCCCTCCTCCTGGCCATGCTCTCCTCCTCCAGCACGGTGTTAGGTGACCCTCTGCTCTGCAGACTGCCTTCTATGTCTCTGACAGGACTACAGGCTCCAAAGTAGCAGGAACTGTACCAGTCTCATTCATCGGTGCATCCCCTAGTGCCAAGCACGGCATCCCACACGAGTAGATGCTCAAATACTCGTAGGCTAAATAAATGAACAACATATTGGCAATGGCTGTTCACTAAGGAGCTGTGACAAGAGTAAGACAGCAGTTCACGAGGGCAGGGAACGTGATCGCCCTGTCTCACTCCCCTGTGCCTGGAAGAGAAGACACCCAATAAATATTTGTTGAATGAATAAATTCCTGGCTTGCCCCATGTAGCTCCACCCCTTCTCTCTCCCATTTGAGAAAACGTATCAGAATGCAAGTGGGTAAAAAAATGGCATTATTAAAGAGACATCTCAGAGTCATTTGAAACATCAACACTCTATTACTTGTCATAAGTTACTGGACACATAACTCAAAACTGATCATCACAAATGAGGTCGTTTGAGACAGTGGTTGAGAACAGCTGATTAAGACAAAGCTACGAAACATGAAGCACTTTCTGCTCTTATCATTTTATTTTCCAGAAGCTGAAATGACCATACACTCAGTAAGAACTAATAACTGACTCATTCTTACCCTCACTGTTCTCTATAAAATAGGTTCTGCACGCCCCAGGAGAAACCTTTCTTTAAAGCAAACGACGTTAAAAATTCCTTTTCAGTTATTTTTCTCCGGTACCAATGAGGTCCACCAAGTTGCTGTTGTCTCCAGTCAAAAGCCAGCCCACAGCCCCACACGCTTACTTCCAGGAGGCTGTGTTGCTGATCCCTGCACAGCGATATAAACTCACTGCACCAGCGTGACAATACTGGTCTCCTTCAAAATCGGCAACTGGTATGTTTTTGGCTTTTTGGTGTTTTGTGCGTTTGTGTTTTACCTCTTGGACAAAATATGTTTGGTAAAGTTGCTGGGCTCTCGATCAGCCTGGTTTTATTTCTGTTTATATATATAAAGCATCCCCAAATATTGATCACATGATGAAATACAACCAAAAATGAGAAGTCCTAACAAAGGTGTCAATCTGGATGTGTTAAAAAGAGAAATAAATCTGAGAAAGCCAGACGAGAAACCACACAGACAGCCACATACTCCAAACAAGGCTAAAGTTAGTAAAGCAAAATATAGCAACCCAAAGCTAGTAACATCATGACCCTTAATAGCCTACAGAATTAGACACTCCATCCACATGAACAGATCTGAGCTCTTCAGATCACCCCACATGCTGAGTGGCAGTAAAGATTTTGTTTTATTTATGAAAAACAAAAAGACCTTTAACTTTATAAAGGATACTAGCGTTTGAAGTCTTTGGGCCCAAATTAGAGAGGGGGACGAGAAAAGGAAAAGTATTAGGGTATATTTTAAGGTTTCTTATTACTACCGAAGGGAGGGGTAGTCAAGGCAAAGTGCCAAAGTTAAAACAAAAACAGCATATAGAAATCTGGAGCTGCTTGTTTAAAAAAACAAAGACCATAAACTGTTCAAGCAACAGTGTCCTTTGTCTTATCCGATAGAATGCTGCGCCATCCAAAAGAAAAAAGGCAGGTCCCCCCACCCATCCCTGACCTTTTAGCCTTTTGAAGACCTTGATCAGTTTCCACTAAAATACTTCATTTTCAGTCATGTTTAGAAGTACACATTTGTAGAGGTTTTTACCCATTTAGGTGCCAAGGATTTCCCTTTGGCAGTCTGGCAAAACCTACTGAGCCCTTCTCAGAAAAATGGTTTAATTGCATAAAATAAAATACAAAGGACTACAAGTGAAAATAATTATACTTAGTTATCAAGACGGTTTTAAGTTACGAGACGATAATGTATGCAGTTCTGTATTCATGCACCAAATAACAAAGCTAGCAGCAGTTCTATTTGTTGCCTATACTCATGAAATGCTAAATTTCAGTCTGACTATAGTGAAAATAGAGATGCATCCCGCCCCCACCCAAGTTCAAGGGCTTCCTGAAGGACCCTAAAACCCCTTGGTTGGGTTTGGAAGAGCCAATAAAAATATATCTGGTGAAGCATCAAATTAAAAATAAAGCCTGGCAAAACATATTATCCACTCAACTGTGCAATATTTTTCCAAAAAACCATGATGGGTCCTGAGTCAGCAAGAGAGCTGCATGCTTCAAACTGAATCCAGAAAGGGATTCAGCTTCCCCCATGCAAGTTACAAAAAGTCTGAAGCTTTGAGAAACTGACAGCACTGCTGGAGTCTGCCTTGAAGTGGGAAAACAGTGACCCGGCAGTGCAGTGATCCAGCTCAATTGTGAACTTGAACAAATCTCCTTCCTTTCTGGAGCCTCAGTTTCTTTTTCGTTAGTAAAATAAAAGGGCTAAACACACACCATGACCTCGCAGGTCCCTTCCAGGTCTAAAATCCTATCTTCGGATTATCTCTTCCTTATGCTGGCTTTTGTAGCCTATTTAGATTAATTTCAAAACATTATTGCCTTGCTTACGTTTGGAACAGAAAGTCGTACCAAATCTGAATGTCTTAACATATAATCAAACACCAATGAGCCAAATATACGCATACCATTACCACCTTTTTTAAAAACCCTGTTTTGCACATATCTACTTCAAAAAAGTAATCACAGCGTTGGTCTTTTCTGCTATTTAAAGTCAGTTCCCATTAGAATTCTAGCACCATCACCTTAAGAATATTCAAAATTAACACACAGAATGTTAACTATGCATTTTCCACATTAAACCAAGGAACAGTATGACAGGGTATACACCAGGAAGGGCCCTTAAAGATCACCTAATCCAATCATGTTTCATTATCACTTTAGACAGAGAAGGTAGAAGACTAATCCAAAGTCACAACGCTGGTTGGCAAGAAAGCAGAGATTCAATCCAGGTCTCCTGACTGTACCTTTATGCTCTCTCCACTACACTCTCAAATCCAGACACACTTCCCCAACTTAGGCTTAAAAGGAATAGCAAGAAAGACCTGACGGTCAGACTAGTCATTTTCTCTACTTTGAATTACGTAATGGGCACAACAAGGGATGGTGGCATGACACATTCATTGGCTGGAATCAAGAAATAACGAAATTCCATTAATCCACCAAAAAGGTGATGACCCAACTAACATCCTAACTACCTGGCAATTCTCTTAGTACTGTACAGTATGTGAAAAGACCCATATTTGCATATGGATTTAGACATATAGCTATATGCAAATAGCTATACATATAAACCTCTTCACACATACATATATAAGTATACACATATATAGACATACACATATATACATATATATATAGTTCCTCAGTCTGCTTGCCAGGATTTCTCACTAACATTTTACCATGAAATTTAAAAGAGAAAAGAAAAAAGGAGAAATTTAGAGGAAAACAAAAAGGTAGTTACACAACAGCTTAAAAAAAAAAAAGCACTGTGTTTTATAGGCAAAAGCTTCTATCAATATCAATATTGGTCATTTTTAGACATCAACACTAATTTTATCAATAAGAAAACCTACTAGAAATTCTTTACCAATATTTACATCCCAGATGATCAGATATGCAAAGCTGATGTTTGATTGTTATTGTTGTTTTAAGAGGGCACTGGCTTGAATCCGATGGATAGGATATGAATTAGTAAGGGTCTCTCTTTTTTTTTTTTTTTTAATGTTTATTTTTGAGACAGAGAGGGACAGAGCGTGAGCAGTAGAGGGGCCAAGAGAGAGGGAGACACAGAATCAGAATCTGGCTCCAGGTTCCAAGCTGCCAGCACAGAGCCTGATGTGGGGCTCGAACTCAAAAACTGCAAGATCATGACCTGAGCTGAAGTCAAACACTTAACTGACTGAGCCAAGTAAGGGTCTCGTTAGAGTCTACCTACTACTCACTATTTCCCCAGCATTCTTCAATGTGCTTGATATTTCTAGAGAGTCAGAAATCTACTCTCGAAAGAAAGACAGAAAAGAAAAAAGAAAAGAAAAGAAAAGAAAAGAAAAGAAAAGAAAAGAAAAAAGAAAAGAAAAGAAAACAAGCAAGCAGGCAGTCACGAAGGAAGGAAGGAAGTTAGGAAGAAAGAAAGCAAGCAAGCAGGCATGAAGGAAGGAAGGAAGGAAGGAAGGGAGGGAGGAAGGAAGTTAGGAAGAAAGAAAGCAAGCAAGAAGGAAAAAAAGAAAAGAACAATTCTTCTCAAGTATTAAAAAACCTGACCAGTATCTTCTCAGTAGTCTGATGTCAACTCACATTTCACTTCCTCAGACAGACCTGCCCTGACCCCCTAGCTAAAGAAAGCAATACCTACCTGGGGCAGACATTCCCTAAGTTAACCTCCTTCTGTTGAAAATTTGGCAACACCTGACATTGCCATTTATTATCCATTTGTTTACTCGTTTGTTTCTGCTCACCCTGTCCCTCCACACTAAAATGAAAGCGCCTTGTTCACTGCTGGATCCTCAATGCCTAAGCAGTACTGGCACATAATAGGTGCACATATAACTGCCGAGCGTCTGGTCCAAAATATTCAAGTGCCAACTATGTCATACTTAGTGTCTCCTGGAAAACCATTAGTCAGGGACAAAGCACACGCAATGAGTAATGCATTTACATAGCCTACTTTAGAGTAAGCCTATGATACCAAGACAATCCTGGGTATAAATCCTTTCCACGGCTTTGGAATGCCCTGCACTTCCAGCTAGAAACGCAAAACCTCTCCAGGCCCACTCACACGCTGCTTCTCTGAAACATCTCAACAATGATTTCCTCAAAAGGAAATAATGAAATAAAGTTCTGGCATAAGTTAATCTTTCCTGTCAGGTTCACAGAGTATGTTAAACATGCTTTGAAGCCAGACACACAAACAAAATCAAACTCCACAAAATTAGGTTGGGCTGAAGTTACATAAGACCAGCTAACCTCCTGCTTTCTCCCTCATTCAGCCCTCCTTCCGGTGAACCCTGACATCTGTCTTTTCAGCACAACTCAGATGCAGATGACAAAAACCGCTTATCTGCAAACTTCAAAATAGGTAATGAGATTTCCAATATTATTCCACTTAATACTGTAGCAACTGTACCAACAAAGTGAGGAGGAATAGACCACTTCCAGCTGTACGGTGTCTGGAAGCTTCTCTTAAAAATTCTCTTCAAAATTATTTTTAAGCCCACACTTACTTCAAGGCATTCAGTTATCAAAACACGTTTTTCAGAGTTCCCTGAGTTTTTCCATACCCGTGGCTCCTCATATGTGTGAGAAGCCTACCTATCAGCACAGATGACGGTCTGAACACAGGTCTTTCAAGAGAGAGGACAAAAGCGCGGTTCCCAGGAGTGACACATCCAAAGGAGAAAATAATCCTTTCTCCTCCTAAATATTAAATCCAAGTTGCTTCCTCTCCCGAGTTTCCTGCACTTCCCTCCTCCCCATTCTGCTCCCCTTTCACTGCCCACTTTATCCTGCTTTAATCCTACGAAGCCTCTCTCCCGGCTTATTAAGGGTAAACAATAGAAATGTCACAAGGAAACTCAGGAAGTAGATGAAGTCTCTAATTGCCGCCGTTTAACGATTGTGTATAATTACTATCTTCAAAATGTGGTTTTCACAAGCGGAGAGGGAGCCGAGGCGGGCGAGCTCCACGCCGCCAGGAGCACATCAGCGAGGCCGCGGCCCGGGACGGAGGGGATGCGGCCCCGCGCCCCGGGGCCCCGGCAGGCGCAGCCGCGTCCCTGCCCCCCCCCCCCAACCCCCGGACACTGGCGGCTGGGAAAACGGAGGGCCGGCCTGCCCGCCCAGGTCACAGACAGTTCACAGCCCCCGGCTGCGGCTACCCGCGGCGGTCACCATAACAATATGCAAAGCGCTACCCGCGGACACCCACCCCGCAGATCTCGCTGCCCGCGGCAGCCAAGCCCGCAGCGCCGCGCTCCGAGTTCCGGGACCCGAGACCACAGTCCCCCGGGGCAGAGGGGTCCCGGGGACCGGGCTCCACCGGCTTTTCAGCTTCGCCAACTGGGGGATCTCCTCCGACACCGCGAGGTGCCTGCGACGGTGGCGCCTTGGCCCGGTCCCTAGCGACCCTCCCCGACCCAGGACGCGCGGGGAAGTCGAGCAGGGGTCCCCCGTGGTACGGACCGGGACTTGGTCCCTGAACGCTGCGCCTCGCGGGGCGCGGTGTCGCCACAGTCCCTCCCTTCCCGGGGCCGGCCCCGCTCCGCCACTTCCTCGGCTGCTGCCGTCCTCCGCCGGGAAGGCGCGTCTCGGTGGTCTCTGCAGCACCCCGCGCGCGCTGATGGGGAGCACAGCTCCCCGGGCGCCTGCCGCCCGGGCCCCTGAGCCGCCCCCGGCGCCCCAGCCGTCCCCAGAGAGCGCCCGAGCCGTCCTCCTGGCCCCGCTCGGAGATGCGGGCGCCCGGCAGTCACCCAGCCCGGAGCGCTCGCCGCCCGCCGCCTCGGAGATCTCGGGACTCACCCTAGTACTACTAGCTCCCCATATTTCACAGGCTCCTTATTGGGGGCGCAGTGCTCCTCCTGGCCGGGGGAAAACATGGAGCCCCGATCGGCCGCCGCCGCCGCCTCCTCCGCCGCGATCCCCGCGGAGTCCGCGCCGCCGCTACAATCCCATCCTGAGAACGGGGTGAGCGCGCCGGGGAAGGGCACGGCGGCGAAGGGGGCGCGGGGCGGCCAGTCCCGCGGCTGCTCCGTCGTGGCTGTGCGGCTGCCCCGCCGGGCTCCCCGGAGCTCCGCTCGCGCCGCCGCTCCGAGCAGGACTCGGCAACAAATGGGACCGGGCAGCAGGGGGACCTGCCCGCGCCAAGCGCCGCCGCCGCCGCCGCCGCCGCCGCCGCCGCCGCCGCCGCCGGAGCCCCGCCAGGGAAGGAGGGAGGGAGAAAGCCAGCGCGGGAGGGGCGGGGGCAGCGGGCGGGGGAGGGGCGGGGGCAGGACCGCTGAGCCGCCCCGCCGGCGCGCAGGCAGGTGGGAACCGCCCGGCCCTCCGCCCGAAGCCGCGCTGCCCCCCGCCCTCCCCGCGCCCCCTCCCTCTGGCGCGTGGGGCGGCCAGCACCCTCTCCCGCCCCCCTCGGGCCCCGCGGTGGATCGGCCCCCGTGTTATGTAAACATAGAGTAAAAGGGAAAGGAAGTTCTTAAAGGAGCAGCTCTATTTTTTTTCTCTCGCTTCCTTCCCCAAACTTACAGCAAGGGGTTCTCAGCCCTTGCAACCCAGTTCTCTAGCTGCTGAAAACTGCAAAGGATCCCGGAAACGCAGTCCTCGAGGTTCCCAAGCCTAGCCTAGCAGTCCCGGGTTTCCTTAGATGTAAAAAAAGAACTTCCTCTCGGAGTTAGAGAGCATTTGCTTTCTCGGTGCCATTGTGTACATCTGTAACACGCACCTGGGCGCCTCCTCCTCTTCCAAAATCAAGTCTTTCAAAGCTTGGAGGTATCTAGAAATCTGGAGAGTTTTGCTAATTGGTGCTGGATTAGAGGGAGTTTTGAGTTTTGAAGGCACTTGGAGCACCCTGCCAGTGTATAGGGTATAGCTACCCTGTTTGTGGTCAGCAAAGTTCCACAGGATTAAAAAAAAAAAAGGGGGGGGTTGGTTTTTGGGTTTTTTACTTTTCTTTTTTTTAATCCATACTCCATCCACTTTTCTCATACCCTCTTTCACTACCCTAAGAAATTTAAGAGGAACTTACCTGGGTGAACTTTTTAGTGAATATAAATGTTCCTTTATTACCATAATGTAGACAATGCACTATGCTATGGCTTTAATATGGTTTGGGGTATAATAGATGTACTCACTGCTGTTTTTCATCATGCAGGATTTTATTGTTTTACCATTTATTAAGCACTGGTAACATGCTGGAAACTGCATATTATTGCCAGTCACTGCCTCCCAAGTCTGCTAAATATTTAAAGAAATAAATACTGCAAAAGCTACCCTGTGTATAAACAATGACTGATTAGCCGTGACCCTAAGGAAAGGGCTAGAAAAAAAATAATTACATCTATCACCTTCCACTCTGCCATTTGCCACCCTTTGCCTAACATTCTCTGACACGTTATTACTACAGTTACATGATGCTTCAGAAAATTTTACTTCAGTTATTAACTGATTTTTTTTAATTGAGGCTTTAGAAATAAATTACTTCAATAACTATAGCTACACCGTTGGTAAGCCAAACACACACACACAAAAGTGAAACCATTAACTTGTTTCAGCTAAGTACAGAAATTCTATACTTCAACTGAATATAGCTATTCTGCACATTTTATAAATTCTCTGTATTTTTAAATATATATTCTGTTTTACTTTAAACCAACAATCCTTCACTAACGGGTTAAATGTCTTCTCACTAGTGTTTTGATGTGAATTTCTGTCTGAATTTGTTTGATTAATGTTACCTTCATCTGTGGACTCTATGCTTCTACTTACCATGTAGAAGTGTTACTAGCAAAGATCTATCGGAATCATGCCATAGTTATGCAGTCCCCTGTTATTATAGTACTTGGCCCTGTCATTCTAACTTCTCCAGGCTTGTTCTGTTGCTGCTACTGCTCTCTAGGCTGCAATTACCTCCTCCCTCCTTCTCTCTTGGCATGCTGTGCTTTTGTGCATTGCATTACACTATTCTGGCTCCATTTCCTCCTTGCTGTGCTCTGCATCTGCTCTTAGGAAGATAGAAACAAATATTTATTAACCTCCTACTAAGTTCCAAACACTAGCCTGAGAGTGTCCCATAGGATGTCCCAGTCTTCGAAGGTTCTTCATTCTAGCTGTCCGCCCATGGTGCCCCTGATTTTCAGAAGGGCAGCGCTCTCTGTTCCCCCAGCATGTCTTTGAGCATGTTTATAGTTCTGACGCAGGTCTGTCTTTATCAGAATTATTTAGGAACTGTTGCTTTGAATAAGTTTTTGTATCAGGGGAGACTTTTATCCTAGGCAGCTCAGGGCTTGAAGACCAGGTTTATAAATCACTCCCAGACCTGAAAGCCTCAGGAATGTATACAGCCGCCAGAAGTGGAAATCCAAATGAGCACATGGGCTGAGTGAGGACTGCGGCAAATTGGCGAGCCTGTGCCATCTAAAATGAGCATCGCTCTTCTGCAGATAATGGTTACCATGTGACAATAACAGGTCACTGTTGCTAAATTTAACTTTTCTTAAAGCCCATATCCGAAATTTTATGCCAAATTTCCCAATTTCCACCTGTCACGCAACTCATTCAAGTTGATTTTTTTTAACACATTTTTTTTTTTTTTTTTTTTACTACATTGGGCTCAAGGTCTGCAAATTTGCGTTCTCTGATTTCAAGGAAACTTACAAAGGTAAAGGTAAAGGAACACACACACACACACTCTCTTTTTTTAATCTTTATTTTTGAGACAAAGAGACAGTGTGTGAGTGGGGGAGGAACACAGAGAGAGGGAGACACAGAATCTGAAGCAGGCTCCAAGCTGTCAGCATGGAGCTCCATGGGAGGCTCAACGTGGGGCTGGACGCAGGGATGGATGCAGGGCTGGATGCAGGACTGGATGCAGGGCTCATCATGGGGCTCCTCATGGGGCTGGAACTCACAAACCACGAGATCATGACCTGAGCCGAAGCCGGATGCTTAACCGACTGAGCCACCCTGGCGTCCCAGTAAAGGAACACTTTTACGTGGTATCAAATGGCAGCGATGGGAGGGAAGCAGAGCAGTGGGGCATAAACTTAACTTTTTCAGAGTTGGTGACTTATGTCCCTTTGCAAGGCGGCTTGCACCTTTCTCTGCCCATCCTTTTTAGAGTTTTCTGCTCACAAGTTAAGCCCACTGGAACATTACCCCTACCATCCCTAGCTAGTATTAGGAATCTGGTTGTAGCATAAATTTATCTCTTCTTGAATGTAACTGTTTTAGTTTATAGCTTCAGGCTGTTGGGACAATCTGGCTGTGCCATCTGCCAACCCACCGAAAGCCACGGTGGGTTTGACCGACCTAGCTGCCAGGGCAGACCCACCCATCCCCTCCCTGCTTGCCATTCCATTTACATCTCTCCTAAACTACTCTCCTAAAGAGGATGGCCCACTCACTGCATCCCACAGGGAGTTGATGCTATTTCTTGGGCTACCAAAGGCCATATGTTTACTACACAAATAAATAATGTAAGGCTTTCTCTTGATTTCTCTCCCTGTGATGTCTACCTCTTTTAAGTTAGAATGAAAACATTTAGTGAAGAAGTTTGCTTGTCTTAACCATACTCTGAATGAAGCCAATCAAAAACCTTCCAGTACTTCCAGAAGAAAGAGTCTAATTTTTGATCACTCTATATTCTACCTTACATGTTTATGTTTGCAGACTTAAAAGAGTAAAAGGATACTTTAAAATCTTATTTTATTTTAGTCATCCATAGTCTCATTACCCAGAAAACAGCCTTATGACATTTTTTTGTGGATTTCCTTCATCTTTTTTATTTTTAATTTTTTGACAGAGCAGTGATAATATGATTTGTAATCACCCTTTATACAGCTTGTTACCTCCCCCCGTTTTCACCTCATGTTATATTGTGAGTTTTCTCTTGTCAATAAACTTCATAAACATTTTTGTTGTTTTATCATATATGTCAGCTTCTACTAACCATTCCTTTCTCGTGGAACATTGGGAAGATTTCTAAATTTTGGTTTTATAAATAAACATATTTGCATTTGCTATTGCTGCATGAGAACAGACTCCTACAAGTAAAATTATTACATCAAAGGGTACAAACACTTTTAAGACCCTTTGATGCATATTTCCAAAGTGTTTTCCAAAACGGTTATGCCTGCCAATTTACACTGTAACTAGCAGTAAATGAGAGAGCTGCCTCAGGGAACTCTCACCAGCTTTTAAAACCCTTGCTAATGTGACAGGTGATCATTTTTTATTTGCATTTCTTTGACTGCTATTGTGAGGTGTACCCACTTTTTATTATCATGGTAAAAAACGCATAACATGAGATCTACCCTCAACAGATTTTTTTTTAGAGTACTGTATGGTATTGTTAACTCTAAACACAGTGCTGTCCAGCAGCTCTCCCTAACTTTGTCATCTTGCATGACCGAAACTTTATACTCCTTGAACAGCAATTCCTCATTTCTCTCTCCTCGCAGCCCCTGGCAACCACCATTGCACTTTCTACTTCCGTGAGTTTGACAATTTTAGATACCTCGTATAAGTGGAATCATGCATTATTTCTCCTTCTGTGCTGGCTTAGTTTTTAGCAAGCTGTCCTCAAGGTTTACCTATGACGTGGCATAAAACAGGATTTCCTTCTTGTTATGGCTCAGTAATATCCATTTTATGTATACACTACAATTTTTTTTAGAGCTTCATCTGCCAGTGGGCCTACAGGACAGCTACAGGTTGTCCTCACCACTTGGCTATTGTGAATAATGCTGCAACGAACACAAAAGTGGGGATCTCTTTGGGTGCCTGACTTCAGTTATTTCGAGTAAACACCCAGAAGTTGAACTGCTAGATCATATAGTTAGTTCTATTTTTAATTTTTTTTTTGAGGAAACTCCCTTTAGTTTTCCATAATTGCAGCACCATTTTATATTCCCACGAGCGGGCACAAAGGTTCCAATTTCTCTACATCCCCATCAACATTTGCTACTTTGGGGGTTGTTTTGTTTTGTTGATCGTGAACATCCTAAAAGGTGTGAGATAGTTCATTGTGGTTTTGATTTGCATTTCCCTAATAATTGGTGATGTTGAACATCTTTTCATATATCTGGTGTTTATCTTCTTTGGAGAAATATCTATTCAGTTCTTTTGCCCACCTTTAAGTTGGGTTATTTCTTTTTTTGCTATTGAATGATATGAGTTTCTTATGTTTTTTGGATATTAACTCTTTATCAGACATATGGTTTGCAAATATTTTCTCCCACTCTATAGGTTGCATTTCCACACTGTTGGTTATTTCCTTTGCTGTGGAAAAGCTTTTTAGTTTGATGTTGTCCCATTTGTCTCTTTTTGCTTTTGTTGCTGGTGGTTTTTGGTGTCAAATCCAAGAAATCATTGCCAAGACCAGTATCATAAAACATTTCCCCTTTGTTTTCTGTTAGGAGTTTTACAGTTTCAGATCTTACGTTCAAGTCTTTGATCCATTTGAGCTGATTTTTTTGTATGGTGTAAGATGAGGGTCCAATTTCATTCTTTTACATGTGGATATCCAGTTTTCCCAGCACATTTATTGAGGGGACTCTCCTTTTCCATTGTGTCTTCTTAGCACCCTTGTTAAAGATTGGTTGACCATATTTGTGTATGATTGTTCCTGGACTCTGTTCCATTGGTCTGTAAGTCTATCTTTATGCCAGTACCATACCGTTTTGATTACTGTAGCTTTGTAATATGTTTTGAAATCAGGAGGTGTGAGACCTCTTATTTGTTCTTTTTAAGATTGTTTGGGCTATTTGGGGTTCTTTGTGGTTCCATATGAATTTTAAAATTGTTTTTTCTATTCTATTAAAAAGTTGGGGTTTTGACAGATTGCATTAAATCTGTAGGTTGTTTTAGGTAGTATGAACATTTTAACAATACAAAGTCTTCCAATCCACGAACAGGAGATGTCTTCCCATTTATTTGTGTCTTCTCTCATTTCTTTCATAGATGTTTCGTACTTTTTAGTGTAAAACTCTTGGCTCCTTGGCTTATTCCTAAGTATTTTATTCTTTCTTATGCTACTGTAAATGGCATTGTTTTCTCAGTGTCCTTGTCAGATAGTTCATTGTGGGGGCATCAAAACACATCTAATTTTGGCATATTGATTTTGTGTCCTGCAACTTTACTGAGTTCTTTTATTACCTCTAACGGCTTTTTTCTGGTAGAATTTTTAGGCATGTCTACGTATAAGATCATGTCATCTGTGAGCAGAGATAATTTTACTTCTTTTCCAATCTGGATGCCTTTGATTTCTTTGTCTTGCCTAACTGCTCTGGTTATCTTGCCTAACTGAATAGAGGTGGCAAGAATGGACATCCTTGCCCTTTGTTCCTGATCTTAGAGGAAACACTTTCAGTTTCTCACCATTGAGTTTGATGTTAGCTGTAGCCTTTTCATACGTGGTCTTTCTTATGTTGAGATAACTTCCTTTTATTCCTGGTTTGAGGTTTTTCTTGTTTTGTTTTGTTTCAATCAAGAAATGGTGTTAGATTTTGTCAAATGCTTTTTCTGCCACATATTAAGAGCATCATGAGATTTTGATCCTTTATTCTGCTAATGTGTCAAACCATCCTCATACACCAGGGATAAATCTCACTTGGTCATGGTGTATGATCCTTTTAATATGCTGTTAAACTTAGTTTGCTAGTATTTTGTTGAGAATTTCTTCATCTATATCCATCAGGGATACTGGCCTGATGTTTTTCTTTTTCTAGCTTTGGTATCAGGATAATACTGGCTTCATAAAATGAGTTTGGAAGTGTTTCCTCTTCTTCAACTTTTTGGAAGAGTTTGAGAAAAATTGATGTTAATTCCTTAAATGTTTAGTGGAATTGCTCTTTCCTATCTTGCAAGATGACAGGTGAAATGCTGAGAAGCTCAATACTGAAGAGAAGAAACCTGGGGCACTTGGGTGGCTCAGTCAGTTAAGTGTCCAACTTCTGCTCAGGTCCTGATCTTGAGGTTCATGTGTTCAAGCCCCGCATGGGGCTCTGTGCTGACAGCTCAGAGCCTGGAGCCTGCTTTGGATTCTGTGTCTCCCTCTCTCTTTGCCCCTCCCCCACTGACAAAAATAAACATTAAAAAAAAAAAAGTAACCTCAAGACTAAAACACCTAAAAAGGGGAAGCCCCACTGCAGCTGAAATCCTGTCCTAGTCAGAGGAATTGGCAGATATTCCTAATCAGCTATGTATTCCAGAAAGGCCATGTGCAAGAGGAAGTATTCAGCAGCTAAATACAGGGTTGAAAAGAAAAAGAAGGGGAGGGTTCTTGCTACTGTCACAAAACCAGTTGGTGGTGACAGAATGCGTAGGTATAATCCTACTGAAGATGTGCCTCAAAAGCTGTTGAGCCACGGCTAAAAACCTTTCAGTCAGCATGTGAGGAAGCTGCAAGCTAGTATCACCCCTGGGACCATTTTGATCATCCTCATTGGGTGCCACAGGGGCAAGAGGGTGGTTTTCCTGAAGCAGCTGAGCAGTGGCTTGCTATCTGTGACTGGACTGCTAGCCTTCAACTGAGTTCCTCTGTGTAGAACACACTAGAAATTTGTCACTGGCACCTCCACCATTGATATCAGCAATGTGAAAAATCCCCAAATATCTCACTGAGGCTTGCTTCAAGAAGAAGCTGCGTAAACTCAGACACCAGGAAGGTGAGATCTTCCACACGGAGAAAGAGAAACATGAGATTATAGAGCACTGCAAGGTTGACCAGAAAGCTGTGGACCCACAAAGCTGTTCCTCAACTTCAGGGCTACATCCACTTTGTGTTTTCTCTCACAAATGGAGTGTACCCTCACAAATTGGTGTTCTAGATTTCTTACAAAGAACCTAATTAAATAACTGATAAATGATAGATGATACATAGATAGATGATAGATAGATAGATAGATAGATAGATAGATAGATAGTGGAAGTCACCAGTGAAGTCATCATCCTGGAATTTTCTTTGTTGGAGGTTTTTGATTGCTAATTAAATCTCTTTACTAGTTATAGGTCTGTTCAGCTTTTCTATTACTTCACAATTCAATCTTGATAAGTTACATGTTTCCAGAAATTCATCTATTTCTTTTAGGTTATCCTGTTGGTTGGTGTAGTTATTCTTTGTACTTTTGTAATCCTTTTTATTTCTGAAGAAGTGGTAATATTTATTTTATTTCTGATTTTATTTACTGGAGTCTTTCTCTTTTATGCTTAGCTAGTCTAGCTAAAGACTTGTCGACTTCATTGATGTTTTCAAAAAAAAACAACTCTTAGTTTTGTTGATTTTTTTCTATTCTCTATTTTGTTTATTTCTGCTCTAATCTCCATTGCCTTCCTCCTGCTAACTTGTGGCTTAGTTTGTTCTTCTTTTTCTAGTTCCTCGGGGGGTGGGGGTAGAATTAGGTTGTTTATTTAAGATTCTATGTCTTTTGTAGTATAGGCATTTATCATTATAAAGTTCCCTCTTAGTACTGTTTGCTGCATCCCATAAGTTTGGTATGTGGTACTTTTATTTTCATTTGTCTCAAGATACATTGTAACTTCCTTTTAATTTCTTCTTTGCCCCATTGATTATTCAAGAATATGTTGTTTAATTTCCAAATATTTGTGAATTCTCTAATTTTCTTTGCTATTTATTTCTAGTTTAATTCCATTGTGGTCAGAAAAAAAATATGAATATGATTTCACTCTCCTTAAATTTGTTAACATTTGTTTTGTTATCTAATGTGTGACCTATCCTGGACAATGTTCTATTTGTACTTGAGAAAAACGTGCGTTCTGCTGTTGCGTGAAGGTAGTCACTTTCTAAACAGACACATGGTTGGGTCATGTTGAACTTGTGGTCAATAAAATTTTAACTTTTTGTCAGGTGAATTGCTTTTAAGCGGGACACATTTCACCAGGAACTGTATAACTGAATTACTGAATCTAAGTGAAATATTAAATATTTATTTCTGTTATATTTCCAATTTATTAGGTTTAGGCTATTGTATAGGTCCTTTCCCCCCCTCTTTTAAAGAGGCTTTAATTATTGTAATAAGTAATACATACAGGTAGTAAACAATTCAAATAATACAACAGAGTGAAAAATGTTTTACTCCCATTTTCATCCTGCCATTCTTCTCCCTAGTGGACACCACTGTTATCAATTTCTTGTGTATCTTTCCAGTGCTATTCCTTGTATATATTTGTATAAATAATATTTAAGAAAACACACAGAAATAGAAGCACACTAAACATACTATTCTATACCTACCTCCTTCCACTTACCATGGAGACCAGGAAAGGCCTCTTTAAGGAGGGCTTTGAGCAGATAGCGGAATTATGACAAGACAGAGTCACCTGTGCAAAATCTGTGGAAGATCCAAGGGAACAATGATATTCCATCTAGAAGATATAGCAAGTTCAAATGCCCTAAGATAGAAATGAGCTTGGCCTATACTAGCAGCAGAATGAACTCCATGTTGTCTAAACTTACTGAATGAGCAGGAAGGTATTATAAAATTAAGTTGGAGATGTAGGTAGAAGCCAGATCTTACAGGTCATCAGGATAATAATGTGAACATTTGCTTTGCTTCTCTGTGATACTATAAATCACTAGAGAGTTAGGTATGGTTGTTGAAACAATAAAAACAAAATCACCTAACAATGTTACCTATGTACCTATGTAGAGACCATAACATGTAAAATCAAGACAGACATTTTAGAAGCTCCACGATAGATGATTAAAGAATTAATTTTTCCATTCCTAGCTCAAGGCCAGAGTTACTGTGGACAATGAAGCATACTTGTAACAATGAGATAGCCCTGGAAGACAGCCTCCTTACTGTCAATCGCCACTGAGCCGGGGACACATGGAAAGAGGTTAAACTGAGGCAGAAGAAAGGCATCCTAAAAGAGTAAAGAAAGGGCAAGTTTAAGAGCCAGAGACCTCAGTTCCATATCACTTAATCCCTTTGTTCCTGTCTTACTTATCCCATCTGTGAAATAAGAATAATTGCCTGCCTATATATCTCGCAAAGTTTTTGAGAAAATCAAATGAAATAATGCATGTGACAGTAACTTGGGTGCTGCAAATAAAACGTGTATAGTCTTGTCATTTTTTCAATAAAACTACAGGACAAATTTTGTAGGGCGGAGGATGTGGAAATATTAAATAAAAATGAATCAGTAAATGTGTTAAAAACTTCCTGTACTTGTTCTGTGCAGTCCTGTAATAATAAGTCAATTTGATAAATATTTATTTAGGACCTATTATTTTATGGCACCATGACAGATAAAGCAAATGATAGAAGTGCATGAAAGACAGCAGGAAACCAGGAGTCCCAGGAGCTCACATTTTGGAGGTAAACTCTTAATCCCAAAACAAGGGACAGAGGGAGGGTATGGGACTCTGGATGGCACGGTCTGTGCAGTCTCCGGCTTTCCTGCTAGTTGTGAGATGTTCCAGTTGTAGCAACTAGAACCTTAGAACCTAAATAAGAAACGAATCCAAATGAGGATGCTCTGTACACTGGCAGGTGCTCCGCAGCTATATGATTATGAGGGAGTACTAAAAGATCAGTTGATATCAGAAAGCTAAATCTAAAATGCTGATCTACTGTTTTATCCACTTCCAACTTGCTTATGAATGTCCCTCCCACCTTGAATCACACTGGATGCATTTGTTTTATTCTTCCTTTTTCATGATCTTTTAGATTCAGCCATTACAATTGCTTACGTCAAGTGGTTGGATGTGTTTAGCTGCAGAATCAACACATGAGACACAGTGACCTAATCTCCACTACCACGTGCCAGTTCACATGAAAAATCCAAGGGCATGCTGATACAGACAGCCCAGCACAGATGGGACTGATCCCCACAGTCAACAGTGAAAGTCGGCACGAGCACCAGATAACAGGTAAATGTTGTAACTATTCCCCTAAGCTAAATAATAAGGCAAAATGACATTTTTCATTCTTTTTGAAGGACCTTGAACCAAGGTTGCAGCTTATTCACGGTAAAGGGGAAATTAAACACGTTAAGACCCACAAAATCAAAAGTGTCAATGCACAAAAATCCACATGCCTGGTAAATTTAAGTTCCTATTGACCTTTCTCTTTGCTTGGTCACCAATCAGTTATAGGAGGGGTCTTTCTCCTCTTGCACTCAATCCTTAGGTTGTGATTAACTAAAGTCAATATGCAAAGATCTGCAGTTCACCAAAAACAAGCCATAAATACATAAAAGGGAAGCAAAGAATCTTAGCCGAACTAACCACATTTATTTCTTCTATGAAATAATGAACATTTTATTACATGATAAGTGTTTTATTAACTGTGTCTTCGTCTATGTTCAGACCAACAGATGCTGAAAGCTAGTTAAAAAAAAAACAAAAACTTAAAAAATCAAATCCCTTGCCCTCCCCTCCTTCTCTAGGCATTTTAAAATTCATAATCTTTCTGTCATTTATCACAGACTCACCATATGTTTGCTACTATACATCATATTCAATACAGAACTTCCTTGCACTCTATAATCTTTTTATAATAAAATCATATGGATATTAAGTTGAAATGTCGATAGCTCTAAGCATAGTTTTTCATTCATAATTAGAGACTTTATTCAGCAACTTTTGAGGATAATGATACACCAGCTATCTATTACTGCAAAACAAAACCCCCCAAAAGTTAGCGGTTTAAACCAAAATCCAAAAACCACCCTTGGTCCCACCCTAGGTTAAAGGGTGAGGGCCATGAAGTTCTAACATGGCTGCTATGGGAGCAAGCGAGAAGGCAGGATGTGGGCTGAGAAAACACCTCCAATTGTCTCCTACAACTGTAATTCCAATGGAAAGAGAGCAGAAACATTTGAGTGTAAACAAAATGTTAAAGTATGAAGGTATTATATTTAGTACTACGTGTGGGATAAAAATGAGTAAGAACATAGCCAAAGAAGACACATTAAGCAAAGTAGGTGAGGCATAGTGAAAGGGGCCAACTACATAAAAGGAGAGAAGGAAGTTCATTCCAGGCGAGATATCTGAAAGATCTGAAACACAGGATGAATAATTCAAACTTAAAAAAAAAAAAATCTTGTTGAAGGTTTTGAAACAGGAGGTGATGAGGTCAAAATGGCAGGAGAGATATTGACATTCAATCACTTAAAATAAGTTAATAGACAGTGAGTGTCTACGGTGTGCCAGACCTTGTGCTGAACCCTGGGATTGTTTGAGTGGTGTGGTTCTAGAGCATCTGAAGGGTATACCCTGCCTGGAGGACAGCCAAAGGATTCTACTCTTGCATGTCATTGCAGAGAGAATGACGGTAAAGTCAGGACAGCTCAATGACAAAAAAAAAAAAAAAAAAAAAGGCAAATTAGAAAGGAACATCACCTTTAGTATAAAATGTCACTTTTCATTCTTTAGTTTTCTCTGCCTATAACTAAAGATAAATATGGATAATGTTATACTTCTTTCACAGAGTCAGCAAAGCAAAGTTTGATTTTATTTAGAGTATTAACAAAAAGCAAACAGCAAAGTTTTATTTAGAGTATTAACAAAAAACCCAGTGTCAAACAGGAACTTTGTGGCTGATCATCACATGGCCTTTAATAAGTCTCTACCTCTCTAAGCCTTAGTTTTGAAGTGCAGTAGCTAATGATAATAACAACACAGACTGTTGATTATTGCCAGGCACAGTTGTACAGGCTTTATACAAATTAACATATTTAATCCTTACAATAACCACATGAAATAGATCATTATCCTCATGATATAGACGAAGAAACTGAGGGATAGAGAATTTAAGTGTCTTGACCAGGGTTATACAGGTAGCAAGCAGCAGAACTGTGCTTTAGACTCAAAATATCTGGTTCCAGAATCCATGTGATATGCTATGATGCCTTGTAATTACTTTTTAAATTAAAAAATATTTTAATTTATACTTCTTGGAAATATTGGCTGAATGTCCTTTTATATGGCCACACCATGAATAGTTGGCATCATACATACACTTCTAGCATGTAGGACCATTTAACTAACTGGATATACTTCCTTGTCCTAAAGTGGCCAAAAGCACAGGGCCAAAGACGCCTATTCATAACATACTATAGGGAGGGGTGGGGGAAGGGGTCAACCCTCCAGTAAGAGCTTGGGGTTCTGAGGCCATTCGAGGGGCCCAGTATTCCCCCTTAGCATGAAAGAGAGCCGTTTCTCTCCCGGTGGATGCCAGTGACCACGGGCTCAATCTTCTGTTTCTACTGCACTACCTGGCACCACGCATATGCGCAGAGATGTGCACGTGCACGCAGACTCCCACGCTCTCCACTCAGGGTGGGCGCTCTCCTCGTTATTGCGGGAGGTCTGCAACACCCAGCTTTCTCCCAGAGCATTCTGCCCTAGCTGCCAGAGGGACTAGTGCAGCTGGCTGGGAAGTTTGCCTGCATCAGCATGGGTGAGGGAGAGGTCCAAGCGTGTTGCTTTGGGAAAGCAGGCCAACATTAAGATGCTTTGCATGGCTGCTAACCCCCAATTTTCTCAAATTTCATTACTGAAAGGATCAATGTCAGTGTAATAAATATATTATCAAGTTTCACGGTCTAATATCAGTTGGCAGCCCTTGGCCTTTCTACATTAGTTACCATAAACACACCAAATGTAGGTGGGATATTTGGGGCTGAATTGAAGCAAGCTCTTGGTAACAGGGCGTTAAAATTACAAATTTTACACAATTAAGTTAAAATGGTATCATTAAAATTTTTTTTAATGTTCACATTTACAGTCATTGCTAGTCAGTCTTTATTTTAATTTTTAAGATATAAGATTATCCATATTTTACAAAGCTAATTCTTCAATAAATTCATGTATTAGTTTTGAAGAAAGCAGATTTTTAAATGAGTAAATTATCAGAGAAAAGTTCAAGGCTACTTACAATCTCCTTTATCTTCTTAGGCCTCAAAAGTGTCCCCAGCTTTTTCAATCCTTTCCCTGGAGTTTGATTTCCACTATCTCTAACCTCACTTTAATTCAGGCCAAATGATCATTACAAATGAAACTGCCAGAAGGAACAAGAAATGTTCGAAGGATTTATCTTTGTTATTTGGCTTCTAACTTAGGACCTACAAGACCAGGGTTCACAAAATTATCCTCTAAAGATAATTTGTGGGAGAAAAATAGCAGATTCAGAGATGAAGATGTATTTTAGCAATAAAAAGTGAAGTAGTATTAGGTACAAAGAATGAGAATGAATTTTCATCATTTTTATTTTAAATGTTCTCATGACAATTCATCTAAACAAAAGTATTTCCTTCTTCTAAAAACACATTTTTCAGAGCAATTTTTGAAGGTTCTTGATCTAGATATATCCATCATTTTCTCTTGCCCACCCCTCTTTTGGAGAACTTTCCCTGCTAACTGCCCTAAAGGGGTATGATGCATCCCCTTGGCAGCTGGACCAAGAGTGGTCACGTGACTCAAGTTAGGTTGTTCAAATTATGTCTCCTAGAAATTTTGGATATTGAAAGAGAGACCAAATCATCTACATCTTAGGATCTAGAGCCATAAGGTCATAAAAACTTCGTAATAGAATTGGCTTCTTCATAAAGGGCTAGGATCCAAAATCTATAAAGAACTTACCAAACTCAATACTCAAAAAACAAATAATCCAGTGAAGAAATGGGCAGAAGACATGAATAGACACTTTTCCAAAGAAGACATCCAGATGGCCAACAGACACATGAAAAGATGCTCAACGTCATTCATCATCAGGGAAACACAAATCAAAACCACACTGAGATTCCACCTCACACTGGTCAGAGTGGCTTAAGCGAACAAATCAGATGCTGGTGAGGATGTGGAGAAACGGGAACCCTCTTGCACTGTTGGTGGGAATGCAAACTGGTGCAGCCGCTCTGGAAAACAGTGTGGAGGTTCCTCAAAAAATTAAAAAGAGAACTATCCTACAACCCAGCAATAGCACTACTAGGAATTTACCCAAGGGATACAGGAGTGCTGATGCATAGGGGCACGTGTACCCCAATTTTTATAGCAGTGATTTCAACAACAGCCAAATTATGGAAAGAGCCTAAATGTCCATCAACTGATGAATGGATACAGAAGATGTGGTTTGTATATACAATGGAATACTACTTGGCAATGAGAAAGAATGAAATCGTGCCATTTGCAGCAACGTGGATGGAAATGGAAGGTATTATGCTGAGTGAAATAAGTTAGAGAAGGACAGATATCATATGTTTTCACTCATATGTGGATCTTGAGAAACTTAACAGAAGACCATGGGGGAGGGGAAGGGGGGGGGAGTTACAGAGAGGGAAGGAGGCAAACCATAAGAGACTCTTAAAAACTGAGAATAAACTGAAGGTTGATGAGGCGGTGGGAGGGAGGGGAAAATGGGTGATGGGCATTGAGGAGGGCACTGTTGGGATGAGCACTGGGTGTTATATGTAAGCCAATTTGACAATAAATTATATTCATAAAAAATATATAAAATAAATAAATAGGCAGATAAAATAACAACTAGTGTTATTCTTAAATAAAATGAATAAAAATATATTTAGGAAAATTAAAAAAAGAAGAAGAAGAATTGGCTTCTTGGCCAAATTAAAAACATAGTTAAATTCAAAGTTAAGCGCAGCCAAAGTTATGGGAAAGCAGACCCCAAAAGGCCTGTAGAAGAGGCTCATTTCCACAGGGAAGATGCAGCTTATGTGCAAAAAGAAGTAAGGACAAGACTCTGAGAAAGACCCAGAAAACTGATCTGCTTGCAGATATTTGAGTTCCCATAAGTCCCCAGCTATATCATCAGATTCAGAGGATTTCATGAGACCCTTACAACAAAGTCCTCATTACTTACACTAGCTCGAGTGTATTTTTTTTCTTGTAATGAGAAGAAGATAATTGTTTTTTGTGTGCATGCTTTCAATCTGGATGAAGACTGCATTTAATATGCCTCAAAAGACAAAAGGGGATGGCCTCTTCCCCTTCCGGTGCTCCCAGAAAAAAACAAAAAACAAAAAAACAAAAACGAAGGCAAACTCCAAAGCTTGCATATCTTAAGTATTTGCAAAGGACAGCAGTTTCATCCCAAATGGGATTTGATGAGTAACTTCTGTGACTAGGAAAGAACTCAGTAGAAAAGCTTTTCCTAATAAGACAGATGACTCAGTCATTGCAGTCATTCTGCAAATTATATTGAGTGTCCACTAGGCATTCTGTGAACAGACACACTGTGAACAGTCTGGAGCCCTCAAGGAGATGAGGTGAGCTATAAATAAGGGTTCCAGCAGGACTAGAGTAAATCACAATTATTATACAACATACCTCAGTCCATTGAATGCTAAAGATGATTTCAAATGGAGAGCACTGGGCTGGAGAGTCGGGGGGTAGGGTTGAGCCACATGTAAAAAAATACAGCTTTTTCCTTCTTGAGTTTCTCTGGCAAGGGATTCCAAGTTTAAACAAAGTCCTGTGAGCATGTGTCTGAGAGTTCTGAACAAGTCAACAGACATCAATTAAAAATGTACTATGTGCTAGGCACTAAGCAAACACTAAGATGAAAAAGGCTTGGCTCCTTGTCAAAGAGCTTTTGTACTAGAAAGTGAGCTAAAATAAATACATCCAAATGGATTTTATATCCTTTTATATGACATAAGAGAGATCATTCACTCATTAGCTTCCTGTTTGTATTGATGCCTGAATGTTGTGTTGGTGAATTCTGCAACTGTTTTAAGAACTTTGTGACTTCTCCTTGACCTCCTGTCACTCGTTTAAATTCTAACCCATTAGGAATTATTATCACAGATGTGATTCCAAATAATGTCATTATAACTTGGTAAAAGCATTACAACTGAAACCCCTCAACTTGCTTTGTGGATAAAGCCTAGGATAGTCTGCTAAGTCCTAGCCCTGGAAAACACAGTGTCAGTCTTTCAGTCATGATATATTTCATGGCATTTTTGTTGTTGAAGAAAAGGGCAAACAGTATAACCCTCTGAATCCACAGATCACGAGTGCGTTAAAACATCAGCTGTCAGCACATGAAGCAAGTCAAAAGAGAGCAATCTGGCACAAGAGCTGAAGCTGTCAGTCACATTAATAGAATAAAGTAGATGTAAAACTATCTATGGATTCCAGAATCAAATTGCCTCTCTCTTCCACGGCAGCTCACAAAACTCTCCTAGAATCACTTAAGGGCCCCAGCACAGTTAGGACTGGAGACTTGGAGGGGAGAAGCAGAGACGAGAAAATATTTAGAAAGCATCTTGCATAGGCACAGTCCTCCCCCTAAGTGCTTCATAATCATAATGTTATGGTTGAGTGCCTATCAAATTATAGCTGAAGACCAAGTAAAACACAGGCCTTTTCAGAGCACTTACTGCTCACTTAATGGTCTGATAGGGCAAAGGATAAATTCTTGAAAATGTCAGGTATTCAATAAGTCATATTCTTAGAGGAAAAAAAAATCCTTCTAGAATTCAGGCTTATTATCTAAGATAAAAGTCATGGTTCGTGTCCAGCAGGAATTTATAAAGATAAACACAAATGTGGCAGTACTGGTCCCCAAAGCTCCATAATCAAACTAAGAGATTTTTCGCTGCTCGGAATCATTCAGCTGTGTCGTCCAAATGCCATTCTACTGAGAAGCAAAACACTCCGTAGTGAATTTTTCAGCTAGGATTCAAATGGACCCAGACACCACAACCTTTCAGAGGAGGTAGACTGTAGCTATAGAAAGATGGGACGAGCAGATAAATTGAGTAAATCAAGTAATAAATCTGAATTCCAGGGCCACCATTTGCCGGCTCTGTGACTGGGGGCGGGTCACTTCACACCTCTGCCCCTCCATTCGCTCTTCTATAAGGTGACGGTAGTAATATCTGCCTCACAGGGTTATTGTGAGAATTAAAAGGGGTGATATGGGGGGCATAGTACCTGGCAGGTGGTGGGGAATCCATAAATCTTGGTCCCCATTCCCTAGCATGGCCTTGCAATAAACGTCAATTCACAGTTTGCTTTTCATTTTACTTTACGTATTTCTCCCACTGGATTGGAGAGGCAGCACGGTTGAGTGGTGAGAGCACGAAGCAAGGGGCACTGAGCTGCCAGGGCTCAAGGCCTGCTTTCATTGATTTCTAGCTTTGTGACTTTGGGCTCGTTACTTAACCTCTTTGCAGCCCATTTTCCACTGAGGATGAACTGAATTAATATAGACACTTGGAAAAATGTCTGGTACACAGTGAACCCTTTAAGATTTAGTCACTGTCATTATGACCATTGTTGTTAACTGTGTCTGGATAAAACATATATTCCTTCAAGGAGCTTATTCCGGTTCAATTTTTTTCCCTCCAGTCGTCTACTCATAGGTAACGTGCATCCTGAACCACCGATGGCAGATGGTATTTTTCCAAAGACAACTGCAACAATAACTCCCATTTCACGTGCTCTTCTGCGATGTGACCTGTCATGACTCCATCCGCAATGGAGAATCCATAGATATTTGTATGTCACCCTCCCCTTGAATCTGGGTGAGCCTTTCACTGCTTTGGCCAAGAGAGTGTGGTCAGAGTGACGGTATGGGTCCCCACAGGTGATTCAGCTTCTGCTTTGTTTGCTGGGAACACTTGCATTTGGATCCCTGAGGCTGCCATGCTGGGAGGAAGCCAGACCCCATGCAGAGGACGCACGCAGGGGCTCGGGTCTGTGCTCATCACGGCATCTTAGCCCGGGTGCCAGATGTGGGAGCGAGGCCGCCCCAGAGGACTCCAGCCTCCAGCCTTTGCAGCAGCCTCAAGTGTGAAGCCTTCTTAGCTGAGATCTCAGACATCACGAAGCAGAGTCAACACATCCAAATTCCTGATCCACATAATCTGTGACCAGAGTAAAAACGATTGTTTTAAGCTGCTATATTTTCAGATCGTTTATTATGAAGTTAACTGGAACACTTTCTTTCAAGGAGAAAGTTCTATTATTTTAAACCTTTTCTGGAGTGAATATATGAAAAAAATTGTTTTTTGATGAACATAAAATATGGGCCTTCTTCACAATAATTCACGGGAGTAACTTGAAAAATAGACATTTCAAATTATATATATTTTTATGAGCTGATGGGCAAGGCCTGGAACTGGCGTTTCTGTATTACATGTCAAAAAGCTTGCCATGGTTTTCTTCCCCAAACATGTGTACAAGTATTTTTCTGGAACTAAAGTTTGCAAGAAGAGATTCCTTTTTTTGTCATCAGAGTAACAAAATCTTTCTGATGCTTCCTACCTCGGAACTAGAAATCATTCAGTAATGTTCAAACAGCTGTATTCAATTATTGCTGAGCATGTTAACTAGTGAGTGATCTCAGGTTCAGAATTATTCACAGCACCTTGTTAAAGTGGCAAGAGGGTCTCTATCGATGCGCATTGACTCACGCGTCTGAATTTCTGCTCACCGTCTCCAACACTGTGCGCAGCGCCGATGTGCAGAGGCCAGTCTCCTATTTTAAAAGTTGTAATACACATAAGACACTCAAAGTTAGGGTTTGCGCTGTGTTAAATAAGGACACAGAATGCCATTTCTTCAAGGAAGCTTTCCTAGGAACAACCATCTGTCCTGTTGTGTGTGTGTGTGTGTGTGTGTGTGTGTGCGCGCGCGTGCGTTTCCCAAGCTATCCTGATTTCAAAACAGAAATGCCAGTAAGAGCTGACCTGAAACGTTTCCATGCTCTCAGCTTCTGCCACCTTCTTGAGGGCAGCTCCATTCTGTCCCCTCAGTGTTTGAGAGAGGCTGTGTGCTGACAGCGAAGGACACAGGAGGCCAGGGTGCTGGGCAGTGACAGAACTGTACCTGCCACATGGTCTGAAAATTCTCTAGTTTCATTTCTTAGGTCTCTGAGCCCTTCTTCCTTGTAAGAAGCTTCTTTTTGCCTGGACCCCATCCTACTTTCTACTGTGTCGATGGATTACCCCTGTAACCCCTGAGGCTGTGGTTCATGGCAGGAGCTTTGCTATTAAAAACATCTGGATTTGATTTCGGTCTCCTCCACCTACTAGCTGTGTGACTTTGGGCAAGTTACTTAAATTCTCTGGTCATCAATCTCTTAACCTTAAAAGTGGAGACAATAATATACCTACTTTGCAAGATTCTTAAGAGAGTTAAAGAAATAATGCATCATAAGCATGTAGAACAGTGCTTAGAGTATAACTGAATGTTCGCCCCATATTAGCTGTTTAGAATAAATGAATGTATATCACAGAGATCAGAACAAAGAAGAAATTTAGAGTACAGACCCCTCTTTTTTTTAGTTTATTTATATATTTTGAGAGAGAGAGAGAGAGCACAACATGGGAGGGGCAGAGAGAGAATCCCAAGCAGGCTTCACACTGTCAGTACAGAGCCCCGACATGAGGCTCGCACTCACGAACTGTGAGATCATGACCTGAGCCGAAATCGAGAGTCAGATGCTTAACTGACTGAGCTACCCAGGTGCCCCTGGATCCCTCTTTCTAAGATGTCCTTTGGATTTCAGTTATCCCAGGAGTGCTAGGAAAAGGCACAGCTGTCCAAGTCAATAGAAGTACTCCCAGAGATCACCTAAGAACCTGGTGATGGACTTTGTCAACGTCAGGTCCCTACCTGGGTCATGCATTATTAGCTGAAGAGGTGCAGCTTCCAGCAGGATTAGGATTAGGCAACGAGATGGACTAACAGAGAGCATCCTCATACAGGCTCAGGAACCCAGATATACCCTTACTGCTGTTCACCATAGCAAGGACAGTGTATTAATTGCACAGGGCTTGGACACCTGATTCCAAGGTGTGCTTGTTCTTTAGGGAGAACAGTATATCTCATTTCACATTCATGTAACAGGCCAGACCTAAGACCTGGGTGGCATGAGTGTACCCAAGCAGCACGGAAGTGATTTTCTGGGCCCCACACAGCAGCAACCACCACGGCCCTGGGAATGAATGTAGGGAAGGTGATGTTTGTCTTTCACTTCTCATTCCACTTTTCTTCCCTTGCACCCCCTCCCTCAGTGCCAAGACAGGGTATCACAACCTCTATCAGGATCCTCAATGTCCCACCCCCCCAGTGGTATGCCACTCTCCTCTTCCCTCCCCCGAAATGTCCCAAGCTCCAAGAGACCCTCCCTCAGTCTTTAGCAGAACAACACTCATTGTTCTTTACATAAATTTATTCTCTGGTTAGACTAATTCATAGTAAGCTACAAATGACCAAGAAGTCTTGGGACTCAGAAATATAGGGCAGTAGGCTGGATTGTGGCCCACCCCCAAAAATACATTCAAGTCCTAACCCCCACTACCTGTTTGTGTGACCTTATTTGGAAAGAGGATCTTTGCAGACATAAGTAAGTGAGAGAGATGGAGATGATATCCCCGTGGATTAACTGAATGAGCCCTGAATCAAATGGTTAAGATCCTTATAAGAAAAGTAGATAAGGAAGACAGAGCCAGAGATTTGAGTGATGCAGCCACAAACCAAAGGACACATCGATCCACCAGAAGCTGAAAGAAACAGGGTAAAATTGTCCCCTAGAGCCTTCCAAGGGAATGTGGCCTGCTGACACCTTGATCTTTGACTTCTGGCCTCTAGAACTAAACAAGAATACATTTCTGTTGTTCAAAGCCACCCAGTTTGTGATCATTTTTTAATGGCATCCCCGGGAAATGAGTACATCCAGTAACCCCACCCAACCACCATAATCCAGACGCCCACTGAGCATGGGGTACTTTCTTGTACATGATTTCAATGACTCTTCCCAAGGAAAGCAAAAAGACACCTGATGTCGCCTCGACAGATGAAGAACCTGAAGTTAAGGAAGGTTCCCGTAACTTGCTCTTGTCACAGAGGTAGGACTCAGCTTCTTGTGCCTTCCTATATCATCAGTTTCCAGACTGCTGTTGGTTTTATTTTGGAAAGGAAGCCTATGGTTCCAAAGGCATAAACTTTTCACTGGTTCCTTTGACTTCCCTGGCTCTGCCGCTGTGTCTGCAGAGCGCAAGCCCTCTGAGCCCTAGCTTTCACACCGCGGCTGACTCAGACGGAAGAGGGAAGGAAGCAAGGCTGCCGGAAGTGCCGTAAGACATAAAAACATCATTTTTGTGGTTTTCCTCCGTCCCGTCCCACGCGTGCTCCTTTGTCCGGGCTCAACCCATACCATACCGTAGCTCGTCTCTAATTTGTGAGGGAGCACTTCGGCAGCACCGTTCCTTCTGTCGTTGTCATCTGTGCACACATAGATTTTTTAAATTGAATGATATTATCAAAATTTTGGTCACAGTTCCCCATCCTTTCATTTTCAACAGCAATGACGCTTCCGGTTGTATATTTCAATCTGTTTCAGAAACGTTTTCTTCCTGGTGCATTTACTGGGATCTCCCTTTCATTTTCCATAGTAATCAGTAGATGACATCAGCGCACACACTCCTAACTTACGGGGGCTCCAGGCACCTAAGCTATCAGTGACAACGCATCGCTTTTGCCTTCTTGTGCTCGTCATTCTCATCCACCTCTCTTTGGAACTGCTCAAATGTTCCAGCATCTTCGTAAGGCTGAGAGGTGCAGAAATTGGCACATATTTATGGAGTGACTCCCCTGTATCTAGTGCTGTATTCCAGTTGCTATAGAAATAAGCCAGAAAGTCTAACTCTGGGTTCTCACGTCTCACATATTCAAATTTAGATGGACTGTGACATGGCTACAAAAAAAATTACGCCATCTGAAAAAATTATGCCAAAGGAAACTGTAGGTTTGCAACAGAAATGCAAACCCACAGTTTCAGTTGGCTCTTTAAATGGATAAAACCATCATGCAAAGACAGCAGAAGTCATTTGTCTGCTCCGCTTTATTTTTTCTGGACTTGAGGGAGCTTTGTTTATAGTAAAAACTTAGGTCTGGGTATTCTAACTGCTCTGAAACTTAATGGAGTAGGAGAGAAAGACAGGACAGAGAGGGTTACAAGAAAGTAAAATGGCACACTTTTCTAGTGCTTGAGACGGCAAACTACTTTTGTTTTTCTAACATTATATGACAGAAATAGAATTCACTTGGAGACTGGCCAAGACTGCTAAGCCCAAGGAGGCGTAGTACAGGTGAGGCTATAGTCTGAAATGTGTACTTAGAGTCAGAGACAAAAAAAAAAAAAAAGGAACCAAAACCAAGCACTGAGTGTTGAGAGAGAAATAGCCAGAATGCTCTATCTCTGATTGCCCTTCTTTTGAGCCAAGCTTTCTTAGTTTTTCTTGAAAAGAAATTGAAAATCAATCCAGTATGCACACCACTCTTTAGCTCTTGTTACTACGTAGCATGCATTCAATTTAAAAGTGGTATTGCTGAGAAGCTATAAAGAAATGCTGAATGGGATGGGGTGTTGGGGGAGAAAAGAGAAATAGGGGAGCATAAAAAGTTTTCGATCTCCTAAAAGTTAAGTCTTTAAAATAGCCTTTTTTCTTTAACCCATCAGGACTAGGAAAGCCTGTACTTAACAGTACACTTAAATAAATCCTTTCTCAGTTGAATTATAAATCCCACGTTGCAATATTTGAAAAGAAAATTGATTTACATGAGGACACTGAGAGAGGACTTACACATATTTCTTCTCTATGATTTACACCTTAGAATTTAAAATCACTTGGTTGATGGGTCCAGGCTTTTGAGTACCACGGATTCTATAACTCAACCAGGAAGGTGCTCAAATGTTACAAGTGTGAAGGGGTTTGCTGAATGTTGAATAGGAGCTTGGAGATGTTAACTAAGGAGGTAGGGAGACTGTAACGCTTCTCTTGTCTTTGAAGAAGGAAGACGGTCACAATGATTGAGCTTCTAATTGCGCAGGGGAAGGACGTGACAGCTAAGAGTTTGAAAGGACAGTATGAGGAATTTAAATTGGTTGTCAAACAAAGATAAAGTTTCCTACAAGAAGCTGGATTTGTTATTTAAAAGACCTTCAAATGACTGACCACTGACCAAAGCCTTGCCCATAGTGGCAATCTTGGCTGTTCCTTCCCAGTCATGTGAATCTATAAAATAGGGCAGCAGTGTTCTGTACAGAGGCAGTAAAAGATAGTGACTATGTGCTTATACTTTGGAATCAAATAGATGGAGGTTCAACTCTCACATCTACTGCTTGACAGCTGATTAAGTCAAGCCAGCTACTTAGCCTTGCTGAGTTTTAGTTTCTCCGATTGTAAAAGGGAGGCAATAATAATAGTAGGTACCACCTAAGAGTCTGGTGAGAACTAAGTGAAGTAATGTGTAATCAGTAGTAAGCCTAGTGTCTGGAATACAGCGAATATTTAATAAATATTAGCTAGTATTGTTGCTACCATTATTATTACTTAAACAGAAGATAATAGTTTTTTTTTTTTAATTTAGATCTTGTGCCAGTAGGATATAGTAACTAATGATTAGAACTAGTATCATCAAATGGTCACTGTCCTGTCACTACTTCAAGTAATTTGTGAATTGCAAACAAATGTCTCCTAAAGCTGTCCTCACATTTCATGTCCAGGCTGACCTTTAGCCCCACACTACAATCTTAACCTAACCTGTTGCATTCTACAACACTCCAGTGGGCCAACATTAGCTTGGGCTCCACATCACCGGGAACACACTCCCTTTTCTTTGCTAATTTGCAATTTCTCTCTGGTCTTAGGGCTTTTGAAATTGGATATGGTCAATTTCATTACTAGTGGTCTGTAGAGTCAATTTTAAAATCATTAATCTTTGTAAACTCAAAGGTGTGCCCATCAGCAAAGGTTCTTGCAGTTTTCATTATGCTGGTCTACAGGGTGGATGGATATACAGGCAAAAATCCTTCTCATAGCAATGAGATCATAATGGCTTCATTAACAGAGAAATGGTTATCTGCAGCAAGTGGTATACAACTCTTGCATTCTTACTGGATTTTTTTTAACTTGCTGAAAATGAGTTGCTGGGAGTTATTAGAAGCATCCAGCTAATGAAAGCTATGCATAAAAGCTCCAAGAAAAGCCAGGAAGAGATTAGGTGACACAAGAACATTAAAAAAAAGAGGGGAGGGGTGAGTGGATATATCTTTGCCCAGTCCTTTAGGAAAAGGAAAAATAAAAATAAAAAATGTCTGTACCTTTGCTTACTTACTTATTTTTGGAATCTGTATACGGGATTAGAGAAAAGCCACACACGGTTTTTGTTTTCTTGTGTTTGCTTTTCTGTTTATTTGCTTTGCTCTGTTTTGTTGTTGTTGTTTATTTATTTATTTTGAGAGAGAAAGAAGGAGTGTAAGCAAGGGAGGGGCAGAGAGAGAACTCCAAGCAGGCTCCACACTGTCAGCGCAGAGCCCAATGCAAGGCTTGATCTCATGAACTATGAGATCATGACCTGAGCCCAAATCAAGAGTCAGATGCTTAATGGACTGAGCCACCCAGGCGCCCCTATTCTGGTTTTTAATCCCAGCTAAATATGAATCAACAAGAAAAAATGAGCAATTACCGCCTGACTAAAACGGCAAGCAGGGGCACCTGGTGGCTCAGTAGCTTAAACACCAACTTCAGCTCAGGTCATGATCTCACTGTTTGTGAGTTTGAGCCCTGTGTCGGGACTCTGTGCTGACAGCTCAGAGCCTGGAGCGTGCTTCAGTTTCTGTGTCTCCCTCGCTCTCTGCCCCTCCCCCCCTCATGCTTTTCCCTGTCTCTCTCTCTCTCTCTCAAAAATAAATAAACATTAAAAAAAATTAAAAAAACAAACAAGCAAGCAAACACACATAGAAACAAGATAAAATAAGATTCCCAGTTCAAAAACCGCCATAAGAACAGGGAGGATCTCCTGACACTTTGTCCGAGAAAAGCAGCCCCCAGCAACTGAGCTTTTGGCGGTGTGGCTTCCCTACCACAGTAAAGGATGAACTGAGGTCGGTAGAATAAAAGGAAGCTACTTAACCCTGAAGCACTGAGTTTTGATCCCTTTTTCTCAGATACTTTCTATAGAGTTCAGGGTTTGAGGGAGAATCACATTAACAAAGGAAACAGAACCCCTTCTCAAATTTGGGCGGGGCTCTTCAACCAGCCCCAAGACAAAAACATCGTGGAGGAAACTCCCCTGCACATTAAACGAAAACCAAAACACAACAAAAAAACACTTGCCATGATGAGAATAAAAATCGTCACAGTTACTTGTCCTGTGAAAGACCAAATAGGGGCTCCCTATGAAAGGAAAGTCTTTCGGAAATTTGGTCATCATTATTTTCACAGCAGATGGGGCCAGAGTCAGCTCAGGCTTCCTCGTTCACAGACACCAGCCAAATCTGCCACTAATTAGCAATGCACCACACTGCTAAATGGCCTTCTTCCATTTACAGCCAAAGCCTTGGTGACCTGCAATACACCACCTGAGACCACGATTCAACAATCACTGCCTGGAAATCATCCTGCAGTGGCCACACCGTCCGTCACCACAAATGTGTGGGGTCACAAAGGAAGGCTTTGGTTTTTCCTTCGTGTTCCATTTTAACTCCTATGAAGGAAATTCCAAAGATCATTGTCTGGTGAAATAAAGATATTTCTTGCCTCACCACCTATTTTCCCTAGTTAATATTTCATATGTCTCTTTCTCGCAGAAAGGAAATGTGCAGGATATTTTTTCTCTTAAAAGAAGGGCAAGGGGAATCTTTATTTTTCTGTGCCTGCATAACTCTTAAGAGTGCATGTTTATTTACTTATTTTGTAATTGTATGTATTTGTATATATGTATGTATTTTGTAATTGCATGCAATTGTATGTATGTATTTGTAATTGGTTTTGCACCATTTGAAGGAGAGGATATCTGGTCAGCCCTTTCGCCAGGCGAAACAAATGTGCATGGCCTACACCCACTGCCTGACAATCCTTCTGTCCTTGCCTTCTTGCTGGCTGCTGGTGCTGACCTACAGAGCTGTGGAAATTGGGGCCTTCAGGGTTTTATCTCAGCCACAGAGCCCCCAGCCCCGTCCTGTACCCTGGGGATATGGCTGGCTCTGTGGAGTCCATGAAGACAAAACTTTTACATTTTTAAATCCCTTTATCAGATGCAACACCATTAAGAGAAACATTTCAGCAAATCCAGAAGCCACACAAAGAGGTAGGGAGCTGTTCTGGTCAGAGAAAAACTTCAATTCTCTTCTGTGTGTGTGTGTGTGTGTGTGATGACTGGGAAATTTTTATACTTCTACTTTGTCTTCACAGCAGTGTCCAGCACTTTTTAGAAGGTTTTTTTTTTCTGCAACAGTGCAAGTAAATAACTAATGATATGTTCCACGAGGATAATCTGAAACTAAACCTTATGTTAGCTCCCAAATTAAAATCCCTCACTCCTTCTATTTGGTTCTTGGGCTTACAATCTTGAATTTCTAATATGTTATATTTTTTTAAGAGGAACAGATTGGTTATCTTCATCTCTGAAAACATGGAGACAAGCATCTCCCAACATTATTACAGTTTTTATCTGTCTTTATAGTTTTCAACCCACAGAAGCAAAAGCAAGTATTTAAGGTAAATCAGGAAGTAATAATAATAGTTAACATTTAGTGAGCACTAATGTGCCCCTATCAGGGGTCTGAAACTATGCTAAGAACTTTATGCCCATTACCTTCTGTATTTCCCATGACAATGCTGCATTGGATAGTAGCACCGTCCTCATGTTAGAGATGATAAAACAGATCAGAGAGGATTTAGTAACTTGCACAGTCACACAGTTTAGGGCCATCTGATCCCAGCGTCTGAACACTTAGCCATGGCTCTCAGCTGCCTGCCTTTGATGAATGGCAAATGGTTGTCTCCCTAGAACTTTTTGAGAAAAAGCTTGCTTGGGATATCTTTGCCAAGCCCATTATAAGCAAATATATCAAGGGCCACCCTGACATGCCTCAGCCAATCCCTTTCCACATGTTTCATATGCAGGAGGACAGCCATGGCCAGAGATGAGTCTCTTATGGAGACCGGATGGTTCTGGCTGTTGGAAACATCGAAATTCGCCAGAGCAGTTGCTTTTGAGACTTCATTGCTAGCCAAACTTTCTGGTAATCGTTTTGGTGACAAACACCTTGGGGTAAAATTTAGCAATCACACAAACTGGAAAAAAAAAAAAATGTAGTCAGGCAAACAGTCTGCAAGGAAAATCACGTGAACCTTAGTGTTCTTTATTCTTTTCTGTTCTCTACTCTTGCCTTCACACAAGGGCTGGTTTAGCGTCACACTAAATCAAGAGGCATCACGACAAAGGTAGGAAAAAGACAGGATTGTTTTGACACTACAGACTTTGATTTCTCCTTCCAGTCCAAATCACTGTGAGAAAGACCCTGATTTGGCTAGCTATTTTTGCAGATGTGGGATTTCTCCAAGAATCTTCAGAAGCAACTTTTTTTACTGTTTTTTCCTCCATGCTCAGAAAAATAAAGTCCCTGAAATGAGATAAAGGTCAGCCACCAACAAAGACTTGTAATCTCTTTGCCATCTCCCCTCAGGCAGTTGAAATTTTCCTTCTTTATTGAAATGTTGTGCTCAGTAGAGGTATAAACAAATTGTAAGAGACCATTTATTTAACGGTCTGACAGCTTAACCAAATCCCCTAGTAGCAGGCTTCCATTATAAGATTCCGTTCTCATAGGCCACGGAGGGAAATTCATATTCATAGGAGAGAGTAATCTCATGTGAAAACCTGTCACGTTGATGGTACATCCTCCACAGTTACACTGTTCCCGGGGTTTGTAGTAGCACAGCTACATTACCATCTTCATGCTGAGTAGCTACCATCTCCTTCACCTTGGGAAATCTTGGCATTGAATATAAGCATAGAGCTGATCCTTTATGCAAACACTACCAGTGAATATGGGCTACTTAGCATACATGCCTCCTCTTGCCATAAGGAGCATTAGTATTGGAAACACTGCTTTCTGCCAAGAACTCCGGAGTCATCCTGTCATGAACTATTAATTCAGAGATCAGTCTTCTTGTTGGCAGCTAACCACGAAACCCACAAAGTTGTGTTTAATTTGCTCTTGGAGGATAGACGGTTCTCTCCCTCGAACCGTGCGAGAGCAATGCCTAACCGTGGTGGCCCGGAACACATCTGTACCAAAGCCTGTGAGCAGTACATACTTTTCATGGCAGTTAATGGCATGGCTGATCCGATCCAGGCAGCTTTACCTGAAAGCAAGGACAAGATAAACACAGCTGAGTGCATAGGCTCTTGGGGGAGATTTGGCTCTACTCCGCAAACTCGGAGCTTTCTATTAACAAAAGTTAATATGGTCTCCCAACAGCCTGCTCGCTGGCACAGTAGAAGGATGTGCTGCTTTCTTGGCAACTGGAGAGTGTGTATAGTAGCCATGGCAAGAGTTGATGCCTATATTTTTCTTATGAGATGTATACATGTGGCCTGCCTCTTCAGCAATGACTCTTTCTTCTTGTGCCAATGGACCAGTTTGGGGAGAGGATCCGCTTCTACTCACTCCTACTCCTGAAGAACTGGGCAGGGGTCCAGCCTGCCTTAGGATAGAGTTTATACTGAGGCCTAAACCAATCAACATATTGCATTTCTCCTGGTCACAGAAATTGGTACAGGAGACTGTATGTGACTTCCTGGATGTTTGTTAATACTGGATGTACCCAAGGCTTTGCTATTTCCTGTTGTATTCAAACTTGGAAGGATGTCACCTTGAGGACTCGTAGAAGACACTTGATGACCAGAGAAGGCCTGTGATTAGACCTGGTATGGAAGAAGCTGATGTGGAGAAAGGAGAGTAATCAGTGTATGGTGACATTATGTAAGGCTAAATAAGCCACATTGGAAGCTGATTTCCCCTGGACTCTCCAGTTTTTATTCAAGTTTTTACATGGGCTGATTTGAGTTATGTTATCTGTCATATACAGCTACAACAATAATAACTAATACAGCCTTAGAAATTACTTTACTTAAAAATTTCGAAGGACGGCACTTGGGTGGCTCAGTCAGTTAAGCGTCCAACTCTTGATTTCAGCTCAGGTCATGATCTCTCCATTCGTGAGTTTGAGTGGAGCCTGCTTAGGTTTCTCTCTCTCCCTTTCTCTCTGCCTCTACCCTGTGCTCTCTCTCAAATAAACTTTAAAAAATTCAAAAGACAATTATCTAAGTACTGTATGTATTAGCATAGTCAAATTTGCTCTTCACTAGGGTTTTATGGTTTCCTAGAAATATTTTGGGGACCCAAGGAAGATGTGGTATACATATACAATGGAATATTATTCAGCCATAAAAGAGAATGAAAACGTGCCATTTGCAATGACGTGGATGGATCTAGAGAGTATGATGAAAGTGAAATAAATCAGAGAAAGACAAATACCATACGATTTCACTCATATGTGGAATTTAAGAAACAAAACAAACAAGCAAAGGGGAAAAAAAAAGAGAAAGAGAGGCAAACCAAGAAACAGACTCTTAACTATAGAGAACAAACTGATGGTTACCAGAGGGGAGGTGTGGAGGGATGTGTGAAATAGATTATGGGGATTAAGGAGGGCACTTGTGATGAGTACCAGGTGTTGTATTGAATTGCTGAATCACTGTATTATATACCTGAAACTAACATTACACTGTATATTAACTAACTGGAATTTAAACAAAAGCTTAAAACATATTTTGGGGGCCATAACAGACTTTTATTTTTTATTTATTTTTTTTTTTTTTGAGACACAGAGAGAGAGAGAGCATGAGTTGGGAAGGGGGAGAGGGCGAGGAGAGGCAGAGACAGAATCTTAAGGAGGCTCTATGCTCAGCACAGAGCCTAAGGGGGGACTCTATCCTATGAATCCTGATCTGAGCTGAAATCAAGACTCAGAAGCTCAACCTACTGAGCCACCCAGGAGCCCTGGGGGGGGGGGGGCATACATAGCATTCTAAATACACTGTATCAAATTAACAGAGAATAGTAATAATAAATGGTATATTTATATGTAGTAAATATATATAGTAAATAGTAAATAATAATGCTTTGCATTAGCAAAGTGTTTTAGTTTACCAAGAGCTTTGAGAAACATTATCTTATGATCCTAAGCAAAATATGGGCTGTAGGGCAAATTTTATATTATTTTACAGAAAAAAGGTTTAGATGATGTCATGTCAAAAGAACACAGGAGTATAAATTGACCTCAGCAATCATTGGCATACCCTACCACATTCCAGATGCAGACACTGTATCTCCAAAACTCCAAGAGCCTTCGCTAAAATCACACAGCTAATCGTTTAATTAATATTTTAGGGGGGAAACTTTTGAATTTCTTTGTAAGTTCACCTGCTACATCATATTTACTACCCATAAATCTCTTATACATGGTGCTTCAAGTATAGCTTTTTTGGTCAGAAAGAGAAGCCCTGTCTCACTCATACAAAAGACACATTAAATCTAATTCAGTGCATGTTTCTGAGCCCTGGAAATGTGACTGGGTCAAATACTTGACAGAACATACTTTCCCATCCATATCCATAACCATATACTCTGCCCAAAATTCCTTGCTTGGCAAATGTGACCACAGTTATATTCCTAATGTTAGAGTCAGAAAATTCGTTCTTTATTGACAGCAGGAGGCTCTCTGCCTAGAGGCCTACCGTCAGCCTGCAACTAAGAAAACACTACCCCTGATAACCCCATTCTTTATCATGGGTAAAGTTACCAGGTACTAGTTACCACCCAGAGATGGGTGATGTCTCTGACATGAATTTAAATACTCTGGATCACTAGATCTCTCCCACTTGCCCCCCAAAATATCTTTTTAAAAAAATTCGATGGTAATTTCTTTGGCTATTCAAATATACTTAATTAGGAAAATCCATGCATTCAATCTTTCAACAAATACTATGTGCCAGGCACTGTTCCAGTGGCTGGAATAAAGTTGTGAGCCAAACAGAACAATGTCTGATCCAGTGGGACATACATTCTAGTGAGGAAGACAATAAACAAGGTAAGTAAACTGTATAGTTAGATAAAGTGTTGAGAGGGGGGAAAAATGAAGCAGAAAAGGATAGGCTTTCCTGAAATGGTTATATCGGAATAAATAAGGAAGTGAGGGATCTGACCATAAGGCTGTCTGGGAGAGGAGCAATCCAGGTGGAGGGAACAGCAAATGCAAAGGCCTTGGGGCAGCAGCACGTCTCAGGTGTGTTTGAGCAAGGAATCAGTGTGGCTTCCCTGGGGTTATGGAGGGGGAGATCAGTAGAAAATGGGGTCAAGAGCTTAACAGGGCATCATTGTGTGGACTTGGCTTTTCTTCCAGATGAGATGGGAAGGCCTTGGAAGGTTTTAAGCGAGGCGCATCACGATTAAATTTTATGTTCTAATAGGAAATCTCTGGCTAGTGGAGTAAGAAGAATCTGCAGTGGGGCAAGGATAGAAGCAGGGGGACTACTGCAGCAGTGAAAGATGATGGGGAGTTGGACCAGGACCGTAGCAGGAGGGTGAAGAGTGAATGCCACATATATTTTGAAGGTAGAGTCATAGCAATGGCTGCAAGATCATGTATAGAATGTGTGAGAGAGGAAGGAGTCAAGGATGCCCCTAATATCTTTTGGCTGAAGTAACTGGAAGACACAGTAGCCCTAAACTGACGACAGGAGAAGCTGGTTTCAGGGAGAATGACACATTAAGTTTGAGGTGCCAGTTCAACTGGAGATGTCAAATGGGCTTTTGTTAATTTAAGAGAAAGTTCTCGAGTGCATATACAATGTTGGGAGTCATCAGTACAGAGATACACCTAAAGCCATAATACTGAAAACATTCACCAAGAGAGCAAACGTAATTCTGAAAGTAGGCAATACCATGGCTGAGCTCTGGCGAAGTCCAAGATTTAGAGTCTGGAGAGACGAGGAAAAGCCTGACTAATGAGGTAGGAGGAATACCAGGAGAACCTGGAAGCCAAGAGAAGAAAGTGTTCCAAGGAGGAAAAGACTTGGTCCAAGGCTGCTCATAGGTCAATTAAGATGAGGTCTGAAAAGTTACATTAGATTTGCAAAACTGTAAGTCATTGGTGACCTTCAGCAATGTCAGTGGAGGAATGGGACCTCAAGTCTGCCTGGAGTGGGTTCAGGGGAGAGGGAGAGAGAAGCAATTGGAGGTTGCAAGAACAGATGCCTCTTTCAAAGGGCTTTACTCTAATGGAAAGGAGAAAAATGGGGTATGAGTAGAAGAGGAAGAGGGGTCACAGAGGGATATTCTTAAGGTGACAGGCATTATGCATGTTTGCAGATTGATGGGAAGGATCTTGCAGAGGTGGAAGACTTGAAGGTGAAGAGAAAGGGGGGGGGGAGAATTGTGGGAGCAGGACTGCCCAAACATCCTTGGGCAGGACTGAGGGACAGCATAGTGCCCAGCTGAAGACAGTGGTCACAGGCAGGAGCAAGACCTGGTCATCACAGTGACCAGAGAGAAGGCAGAGACTCAGAGGCAGGTGGGTTGGTAGACATAAGGTAGAACCTTGTGACACGTCTCTGATCACTCCCATTTTCTTGCGGAAGCAGTATGTGCTTCATGCAAAGAGGTTATCATTCCACATTTTTACAAAGCTAAGGAATGTCAACGTCAAGAATTTTGTGAGTGGGAGCCTAACAAGAGCTGTGTTGCTATTATTTTGCACCTAACTTATCATACTCTGAAGAGGAGAGGGCTCTACCACCCTAGGACTAGGCCTGTCTTTCTAGAAACAAATTCCTGATATCCAGATTAAGTGGTTCTGAGGAAGTTGCTCATAACTGATTCTGTCACTCCTGGGAGAAGAGACACCAAACCTTCCATTATCTTGATTTTTACCTGTGCCTGCCTTTTCTCTCTTCTGCAAGGTTCCCCCACTCTGTCATGTCTTTTCAGATGTCCAGTAGAGCATGGATAGAGGCAGTAGTAGTGACTAGCAGACCAAAAAGAAACCCTAGGAAATTCCAGGCAGGTGCCTGCCTCTTAGTGGTTTTCCCAGATTTATACTGGACTTGTTCCTGATCATTTCTCTCCGCTCAATAAAAGTAAAATAATCCTTCTCATGTTTTTTTTTTTTAAAGACCTGCTTAAGTCTCTGAAAGGACACTCTATACAACTATGATGGGTGTATTATATACACTCTGTTCTCAACTTAGAATTTGAGATTTTCAGTGTCCATGATGGGTAGGGAAAGGAAAGGAAAGAAGATTTGTTATCTCATCCAATTCTGACAGCTCTATGTGGTAGGTATTATTATCTCCATTTTATAGATTAGGTTCAAGGAGAGTAAGTAACTTGCCCAAAGCCACCCACTAGTAAGTAGAGGACCCAGGCTTTAACCCTGGACTCTCAGAGCTCGGGGCCATGTTCTTTTCATTATACTTTTTTCTACAGTCAACTAGGGAAGGCAAATGCTGTGTCAGTAAGTGATAAAGGATTTTCCTGCCCTTCCCCTAAGCTGGCTCTCTAGACAGTCCAGAAACCCCTACTTCTGTTTTTGTTCTGTAGGGTCTATTCCACAAAGAACCTTTTGTTATACCATGGGCATTCAGAACATTGCTTTCTGCCAAGGTGACTTTTATCAGAGGTCTTTCTGGTATATAGATGCCCAAACTATTTGGTTACTGCTTTCTTAGCCAAAAAATCAGTAAGGGAAGAAGTCTAGGCACTCAGCTGGAATGTGAATCTGCTTTTTTTGTCTTTGGGATTCCTTACTTTCAAAAACAAGTTCCATCTTACCCCATGGCTGTGTTGTTTTCCTGCTCTGAGTGCTGTGTCCCAAATATACCTCTGCGGCATTCCAAGTGGACGTTTCCTACATGTTATGGATCAGCTTTTCCAAGCACATGATCTACACTGGACACTCTATTTTCTGTTTTGAGAGTTCCCCACCCCTTTCATTAGCAACTTTAGTGAGAAGATGGAGGCCAGGCTGTCCTGAGCAAAGGTCCCCAACTCCTTCACCATTTGCATCAGATCTGCCTACCACTCATCCTGTCCTCTTTTCTCTTATCTCAGAGGCAGGAAGCAATGGCCCTCACCGTTTCCCTGAACATCTTTTTTCTTGTGTCCTTGATCTCACTTCCTCTCACCTCTTTGGTAATCTCCTCTCACATTCTCAAGCTCATGGTCAACCTAATGTCTAAGTAGCTCCCCTTTTTAAAAAGTCTTCCTATTGTTTTAAGCTAACACCCCATTTCTTAAATTTTACTGCCAAACTTTTTGGAAGAGAGGCTAACCTCATTACCTTTACTTCCTGTTATTGCAACCCTCCCTGACCGTTTTATCAAAATCTTTCATTTGGGATGTGGCTAGTGGGCTCCTAATCACCATGGCAAATGGCATGCTTTAAGTCTTCATTCTGATGTGAATCTGCAAAACGAAGGGTGTTGGCATCCATCAGGCCTGGGTACAAGTCCTAACTCTGTCACTTTGTAGCTTTGTTAGGAGCTTTAATATGTCTGGCATACAGTAAATAGTTTACAAATGGTTGTTATTGTCCTCATGACTATTATTAGCTGTCCTTCCTTTGGAAATTCCTTCATCCCTTAGCTTCTCTGCCACTGACCTGTTGGTTCTCCTCCATGCTCTGATGGTTTCCTCTAAATCATCTCACTGGCCTCTCTTCCTTCAGTGGCCAAGCTTCTGTCTTTCCTCTTTTCCTTTCCCCACTGTGTTCTTTGCCATAGGGATTTGATTCATTCCCACAGCCTGGCCTCTCCCCTGGGTGAGAGGTCCATCACCAAATCCCAACAGTGACTGTTCTGATTGGCTGGAGGTCTCCCTGCCTCCCCGCTCCTAATGGAGGCTTGTCCTTAGTGCCACTTCCTTTTCAAAGCCTTGCATTCTCATCCATATTTGGCCAGAATTTTCAGCTCTTCCTTGGGAGCTCTCTCTTTATAAAGACTCCCACTTGTGTGAGTCTTAGTACATGTGTTACTACTTTGAACTATAGTTGAGTGTGTGCATTTCTGACTCCCTCATTAGACCACAAGCTCCTTAGGGCAGGAACCATATTTTAATCACCTTTTTTTTTTAATGTTTATTTATTTTTGAGAGAGAGAGACAACATGAGTGGGGGAGGAGCAGAGAGAGAGGGGACACAGAATCCGAAACAGGCTCCAGGCTCTAAGCTGTCAGTACAGAGCCCGACAGGGGGCCCAAACCCACAAACTGCGAGGTCATGACCCGAGTCGAAGTTGGATGCCCAACCAACTGGGCCACCCAGGTGTCCCTAATCACCCTTTTACCCTCACATGCTGAGTGTGATATATTTCTCATGGTAGGCTGAACTTACTGGAACAGACAGGCAGCTCAAGTGGGGTCTGGTAAGTATTCAGATACCCAAGCACCTCTCAAACTTGACTCCAAGTTATGGGACGGCTCGGGAAAGGCAGGAAATATCATTGTTCAAGAGAAATTAGAGGAGCAAAGCATAAAGATGAACTAAGTAGAAGAGACATGGGGGCTGAAGAATCCAGGAGAGAATGGAGAGAAAAAGAGAGAGAGATTTTATTGTTTCATATGTGGTCTTTAAATTGTAAAGTGAGACAAATGTCTTTAAATACAATTAGAAAATGTAGGAGTGCCAGGGTGGCTCAGTCGGTTGGGTATCTGACTTCGGCTCAGGTCGTGATCTCTCAGTTGGTGGGTTCCAGCCCCGCGTCAGGCTCTGCACTGACAGCTAAGAGCCTGGAGCCTGTTTCGGATTCTGGGTGTGTGTGTCTCTCTCTCTACCCTTTCCCCACTCGCACTCTGTTTCTCTCTCTCTCTAAAATAAACATTGGGGCACCTGGGTGGCTCAGTCAATTAAACCTCCTACTTCAGCAAGTCACGATCTCACAGCTCGTGAGTTCTAGCCCCGCATCAGGCTCTGTGCTGACAGTGCGGAGCCAGGAGTCTGTTTCAGATTCTGTGTCTCCCTCCCTCTCTGCCCCTCCCCTGCTCACGTTCTGTCTCTATCTGTCAAAAGTAAATAAACTTTAAAAAAATTATAAATAAAATAAAGTAAAACATTAAAAAATTAAAAACAAAGAAAATGTACCATAAGACATGGCTTTTGTTTTCTTGATGAAACACAGTAAATAATAAGATACACTGAATCATACTAACTCTAAATATCTATTGAAAAAATGTTAAATGACCATGTGAGAAATAGCAATAAATTATATCTAGAATACATATATGTACCTCTTTGCTTTACTAGCCGTGGTACCAAAGGGGGAAGGGGAAGCAATACATTAAATTATTTTTTTTATATCAGTTTTCCTCTCTTTCTCCCATTTCTCTTGGCATTAACAGTATAAGTTATAGATGATTTAAATGAAATCCCACAGGCTGCTTTCCTCATGTGATCATTTAAACACAGGCCAGATGCTAACACAAGCCCTACTTAGACAAGACCCTCTCCACTCTTGAGAGCCCTCCTAGAATGTTCCATGGACAGTTTTAGAACTTTTATTTTTAAAAACTGGCATACAAAACATTTTCCACAACAGAAAAGAAACCGACAACATCTTATTTGCAGCAGAAGGAAACACCCTTGGGAAGACGTCTCAATAACACATTTGGGTGATGGCAGATCACAAGACCCTTGGCTCCAGAGTCAAGATATCAGGTTTCAATCAAAAATATATAGACTGGATATGAATAAATCCCAGTGAAAGCTCACGCTTCTCCACTGGCTGGGGATTCAGATGGGAGATCAGTAACATTTGCAGATGACTCCAGAAAAACAAGGATTCCCATCTGCAGACAGATGAAGAGAAGGAGGAAATTTTCCTTGGATGCTTTGCCTGAGAAGCACTAGAAACAAAACAGTCTATCACATCTTTCTAACAACATCAGCTGGTGCTCTCTTGCCAACAGCTCTATTGGTTTAAAATGCTAAACTTGGAGAACTGCACCGCCCATCTCAGAGGTCTGCAGGCTCACTCCTGCCTAACTAATGGGTGGGGGGAGGGGAGGGGGAATGAAGACAGGAGCTTAAAGTGACATCCTAGCATCAGCAGGCCCTTCTGTTCTGTTTTTGCACCCACACGCAGAAGACAGTACAATAAAATAGTTATAAATGGCAACATGTTTTCAATCCCATATATTCCATCCTTGCATCCAGACCTGCTCTCCACTCTGCTCTGCCCTGCTCTGTGCAACAGGGGCTAAGCAGTACAGACTGCACCAATTAGGCTGCAGTAGGGGAACTCACGGGCAGGAGACTGGACAGTGGGAGAAGGGCGAGGCCTGGGTATTTGTTGCCCCAGTCCCCGTCCCTGCCAGAATGCAATGCTTTGGCTACTTCACTACTAAAGGCCACATCTCCTGTTAGATGTCCTCTCTGTACATCCACTCCTTCTGGATTCTCCAAACCCCTTGTACCTTCATGTCTAGGAGTGGCAAGAATTAGCAAGAGTCCCTGTATTAAACACCCCTAAAGTTACTAGTTTGAGTGTACCATCTGCTTCCTGCCGAGTCCCTTACTGAAAGGTGGGCTAACAGTGATGGATTATTGGTGGCTTCTCCCAGGAGTGTGGTATTGATGCTTTGAGGACTTGCGCACAGATCACAATGAGTGCTGTGATTCTTTGTTGTTATTGACCTTGGGCATGGCAGGAAGAGAAAAACCAGCAAAAATTCCATCTATTTCCTACCCTTAGATCTTTATCACAGTGAATCATGGCTGGGCCAGAACTAACTTCATTCTAGAGTCAAGTCTTTGATCTTATAATTTAGTCAAGGCTTATTGATGGTTTTCATTTTCATGTTGCAGATATTCAAATGTTCACGCCAATATCAAGAAACGGAATTATGTATAACTAGGGTGATATTTTAAATTTTAAAATTATATTGTCCTTTAGAACTAACAACCAGCAGATGAGACTTAAAAACAAAATTCCAGTTTGATTCAAGTTTTGTTCTATTGTCTATCCTAGGTTCTGTGTTTTAGTTCTTCTCCATAGGTCTTCCCATTTATAGAACAAGATCCTAATTTCTTTTTACAAATTTTTTAATGTTTGTTTATTTTTGAGAGACAGAGACAGACAGAGCATGAGCTGGGGGGCTGGGGGGGCGGTAGAGAGAGATCGGGAGTCACAGAATCCGAAGAAGGCTCCAGGCTATGAGCTGTCAGCACAGAGCCCGACACTGGGCTCAAACCCATGAGCCATGAGATCATGACCTGAGCTGAAGTCGGACACTAAACCGACTGAGCCACCCAGGTGCCCCACAAGATCCTATTTTCTTTAGTTCTCTTCATTTCCCACTTGAAGTTATTTAATCCTCCTTAAGAAGGCAAGTGTGTCCTAGAAACTAGAGCAAGGAATAGGAGCACACTGATCACACTCTTTTAAGTCAAACTTGACTCTTTTGTGTGTGTGCCTTAGTTTGTCTTTTGGCAAAGTGGGAGATAATGAGAGTTAATGCCTCTGCACTTTAATAGACCAAGTCACCCAAAAAGCTGACAATGCCTCTGGGTTCATGGTGATCCCAGATATACTACAAAAAGATTTCATTGTTATACATCATGCAGCACTGTGCCTTCTAAGAGACAGGTACAGCAGAAGGTAGTGTCAAAAATACTTCTTTAATTTTAAAATATATTTGACTGTAAATGAAATAAGAGGAAATGTATTCATCTGGACATGAGATGTAAATACAGATTTTTTTTTTAAAGGAAATGTGTTCTTGAACTGTCAGTGTCTTTCAGCCAATTGTTTGATGAGCTTATGGTTCTGTCAAGACTCTGCTCAGATGATTTATTATTATTATTTTTAACACTGAAACACAATTTTTACTGTTTCTGAGACAGAACAGGGGTTTGGATCATGAATAAAGATCAGGACTGCAGAGCTAGGTGGGAATGATCCATCGGCCTTTCCCATTCACGACACATCTAGAATTCATTCATTCAAAAACATTTCTTAATAAATGTTTAACTATAATACAGTGTAGGTAGCATTATTAAGGTCTGGACACAAGCTGTTGGAGCATAGATAATGCAGCAGTCAGTTCTGGTGTCAGGGGTAAATAATAAAGGCAGACTCGCACTTACACTGGTGATTGAAAGATGAGCAACAGTCATCAGTTAGACACGTGGATGAGGAAGCAATTCCAGAAAGAAAGAACAGCATGTGTAAAGGCCTAGGAAGGGGAGAATGCCTGAAGTAATCGGGGATAGAGACTGGGCCAGGTGGTCAAAAAGCCCCGTGTGCCATGCTAAGGAGCCTGGACTTTGTCCTAGGGACAGTGGGGAACATTTAAAAGTGACCCAGGAAAAGGGAATAATCACATTTGTATTTTTGAAAGCTTATGTTGATTGACATTTGAATGGATAGGAGGGAGGCATGGAAACTAGATAGGAGGTCACTATAAAAATCAGGGTCCAGGACAGTGTGGGTTTGGATTAGGGATATAGCGCTGGAAAGGAGAGAGAAGAGATACACCTGATGGGTACTTTAGAGGCAGAAACTAGTCTAGTACTTGGGCTTGCTGGCCAATTGTGTGTGTGTGTGTGTGTGTGGGTATGGGGGGAGTGAAGGAGAATGAAATGAGTTAGAGATGGTTTTGAAGTTTCTAAGTAGTGAACCAGAAGAATATGCTTATAGGGAGGGACAAGGAATTCAGCTGAGGGTATGCAGTTTGTGGTTGCTGGGGCCATCCGGGTAGAGATAGACAACTGACAGATGAAAGATGAGGCCAGGGCTCAGAGCCAAGTCAGGGTTGAAGGTGTAGATTTGGGAAATCATTATTTCATCAACATTGATGTCATGGGGATGGGTGAGAGCACATAGAACAAAGACACAGAATGAGAAGAAGAAAGGAGAAAGGGTGACTAGGTATTTATCCAAGGGATACAGGTATGCTGTTTCGAAGGGGCACATGCACCTCAATGTTTATAGCAGCACTATCAACAATAGCCAAAGTATGGAAAGAGCCCAAATGTCCACCAATGAATGAATGGATAAAGATGTGGTATACATATACAATGGAGTATTACTCCGCAATCAAAAAGAATGAAATCTTGCCATTTGCAACTAGGTGGATGGAACTAGAGGGTATAATGCTAAGCAAAGTTAGTCAGAGAAAGACAAATATCATATGACTTCACTCATATGAGGACTTTAAGACACAGAACAGATGAACACAAGGGAAGGGAAGCAAAAATAATATAAAAACAGGGAGGGGGACAAAAACATAAGAGACTCTTAAATACGGAGAACAAACAGAGGGTTACTGGAGGGGTTGTGGGAGGGGGAACGGGCTAAATGGGTAAGAGGCATTAAGGAATCTACTCCTGAAATCATTGTTGCACTATATGCTAACTAACTTGGATGTCAATTAAAAAATAAATAAATCTTTTTTTAAAAAAACAATGGAGAAAGGGAAAAATCAGAGTCCAGTGGCCCATATGCTGTGCTACAAGGCTCTCTTGGATAAGGCTTTGCATCCCCGGACTTTAGAATTAGTGGCCTGGATCTCCTCTCCCTTTCTCCTTTGCTGTGGCCTCTTTGGGCATAGCTCTTTGTGCTTGGCTCTGGCTCCTGGAACCTGGTACTCCTTGGCTTTCTCTCTGGCACAGGTCTCTGGCAGTGGCTTTGCTCCATGGAGCCTCAGCTTATGCCCAGCACCGCCCCCTCCCTTCTTTCTTTGGAGCATACAATATCCTGGCCCAGTTGGCACTCTTACTTTTTCTTCTTCTGGTTTTGTCTCTAACATAACCCTGAGGTGGGGTTGGGGTTTGGTAAGAGGAGAGCAAAGTAGATACACATGAAGGTGGAGGTACAGGAAGTTGGGTTAATGGGGTCCACTCCTGTGACATCCCTTGCTGAATCTGCATCCTTAGCCCATGAGACCACATCCAGACCAAGATTTCTGGGCCCTTGAAAGCTGCTCACCCAAGAATTCTTGAGACCTTAGATCCATTTCCCAACCTCCTTCCAGCTTCTGATAAAGTGTGTGTTTAAACTGCCTTGGCTACATCAAAAATAAAACATTTCTACGAATTAAATACTTTCTGGATTCCTCGCCTTGTCTCTGAGTTTGCTTTTGAAATACTAATTAGCCAGCGAAATATGTGCTTTGTGTTTCCAAAAAAAGAAAAAGGGGAGACCTCTTTAAAAATAGCTAGCTCTGGAGGGAAGCTGCAACTAAATGTCTGTGTATTCCAACAACATTTAGCAAAAGCTAGCTCTTGTCCTCAAAAGAGGGGAAGCACTGCATGAGAAGTCTCTCTCATGGGGCAGGTGACGAAGAAAGGCTCTGGACTTTTTTTTTTTAATATTTATTTTTGAGAGGGAGAGAGACAGAGTGTGAGCAGGGGAGGGGCAGAGAGAGAGGGAGACACAGAATCGGAACCAGGCTCCAGGCTCTGAGCTGTCAGCACAGAGCCCGATGTGGGACTCGAACTCACAAATTGTGAGATCATGACCTGAGCCGAAGTCAGATGCTCAACGAACTGAACCACCCAGGTGCCCCAGCAATGGACTTTTTTTTTTTTTTAATTTTTTTTTTTCAACGTTTTTTATTTATTTTTGGGACAGAGAGAGACAGAGCATGAACGGGGGAGGGTCAGAGAGAGAGGGAGACACAGAACCGGAAACAGGCTCCAGGCTCTGAGCCATCAGCCCAGAGCCTGACGCGGGGCTCGAACTCACGGAGCGCGAGATCGTGACCTGGCTGAAGTCGGACGCTTAACCGACTGCGCCACCCAGGCGCCCCAGCAATGGACTTTTAGAACTAGAGACTGGATTACATAAAATAGTCCTCAGTGTGGGAGCAGAAGCTTGGTCGAATGACTCTGAGCAGTGCCTAGACCCCGAATCTCATAGGGTAAGCATGCCTGTACATGCCATTTTAACTGAGCTAACACCAAAGCTCTCCATCTCATCCTAATGGATGGCAAAGGTTGCTCTCTCCTTCCATTTGATGAATGGCTGTGGCACCACCACATTTGTCTTCCAACTGGCAGCAATTCTCAAGTTAGTGATAACAAGGGTCTTCCTAAACAGGAAGTCAAACGCTCTAGTGAATTAGTTGAAGGCCACTGCATCTGCCCAGCTAGTTCACATACAGTTTACAGCCCAAGGAGAATCCTACTGGCCAGGGACACACGATAGTAGGATTTCACGCAGTAGTGTTTCCAAAGATATCAACCCATAAATAATGACCACAAAAACTCACCATCTTCTTTTATTAATGCGTAGAATGATACTATACTGAGTGCAGAATTGAGCAAAGCAGAAAAAGCCAAATCTGCCTCCTCATTTGGAAGAACTCTAGAAAACTGGAGTTGTTGCCCCCTTCCCCCCAATGCATACCATTTGGGGGAAAAGTTCTGCAGCACCAGCAGATAGTTGCATGGATAGGTACGTACTGCCTAGTGGCTATTTGCAAATTAAGGTAGTGGATGGGGAATAACAACACATATTCAAAAAGAAAAGAAATACAGATTTCAAGATGAGGAACCATGTTACTAAGGAAGAATGTCAGGCATTTTGTCCCAGAAGATAGAAAATATAGACCTAATAAAGTCAAAAGCCACAATTATGATTTTGTGCTATTCAGTATCATGAGACTTTTAAGTCAATGACCTCCAAACCTGAATATATTTCAAATAGGAATTAGAATTACCACTCACTGGCAGGAAAACACAAGTTTCTAGGAGCAGTAATGCCTATGCCTGTATTTCTCAGAATTTCTCATATTTCACGGCAAACCAGAAGCTACACCAAAGATGGAGCCTTGATTCTCCCTACTAAACTTTAGGGACAAAGCAGCATAGATGGCCTCCTGCATCCCTCGGCCCCTCCATCTCTGAGGGGCATGCTTAATAGAATGGCTGAAGGATAAATGGGCTTACGGAGGTTCTGTTTTTTTAGCTTCACAACATTTTTCACTGTGAGTCAGAGCCACAATCAGCATTTTATTTAAACATAAGAAATTATAGGTGTGGTTTTTCTTCTCACCAATTCATTCATTCATTCTTTGCTTGCTCATCTTTTTAAAAAGTCCGTAAATTTACCAGGTACACTCTGCATACTAAATACTGTGCTAGATGCTAAAGAATCCAAAAGGAAACCAACAGCACAAAAACACAGTACCAGCCCTAAAAAACTGCATCTTTGTTTTCATTAACCCTAACTTTTTGTATTTCCTTTAAGCATGGAGGCAATAAGCCACAGTGGTATCAGCAGTACCTCTGATTTTGTCACCAGTAGAAATCACAGATATATTCATAACATTTTTCAGTTATTGCGGACATCTTGACACACTGTTTGCACTTACCACTTCTTCAAAATGATAGTAGCTAGTTAGGCCTACTGATAAATATTATTACTTACTACGATCAAAAACAAGCATATGCATTGCACAACACGTTTATTTTTAACATTTTAATGGCTGTATTTTGATATGACTTGTTTCATTTGCAATCCCATTCATTTTATGTTACGTATTTAAAACCATTAAGGAAGGAGTTTATGGGCTTCTGTAGGCTGCCAAATATATCCATGGACCAAAGAAAGGTCAAGAATCCCTGGTCCAGAGCTTGAAGGCTTTGGGACTGGTCAATAATTCATGGACTTCTGCTGGGCTAGATATGCTGAGAAGGATGTGACCTATTCCAGGGACTCCATAAATAGACTAGGACCAAAAGGAAATGGTTGACTGCAAAAGAAAAGCAGAGTTTGTGCTTGTTTGGTTAGGAAGCTTCTGGCCTCCTTCCCGAAATAGTTGGCCTTTATAGATCCACTCCCTCACTCAAAATGTGCTCTGAGCTGGTTTCATTTATTGCTCTTGGGGAAACTGTGCAGATGAGAACGAGAAGCCACGGTGATGATGGTGGAGACCGACCCCAGAGTAGGGTGCTCTTCAGAGGAATGTCACTGAGCAGACAGTTTAAACTGCTTGTGAAAATCAGTTATGATGAGAGGAATGTAAAGCAAATGGCCGAATTGCAGAATTGTCTCTGGGAAGATCTTTTCTGTTCCTGAATCCAGATCCTGGATCTAGATGTGACCACAGGCTTTGTCCTTTCTCTGGGGTCACGGAACCTCTCTGTGTTCATGGAAGCATTTCCTTTTTCAGCCTCCTATGGCTGAAAAGGACAAATGGTGGAAATGGATACTCGGCCTTCATGCTCACCCTCTCTCATTCTTTAGTTCTACATCTTGTAGCTGTTCTTGGGCGGCAAAGAACAAAAGCTACTACGTGAATTTCCATCCTTAAAAAATGAAGAGTCGACTCTGGAAGGTCAAAACCCTGTAAGTTCACTTCAAGAAATCTATCCTACCAAAATCTCACTCCTCTGCACAAGATTGTCCATTAAACACTGCCTATGATACTGAAAATGGGAAACAACCTAAAAGTCTATTAAGAGGCAACTGGTTAATTAATTATGGTGCACCCATACTTAAGGAGTACTTCAAGTGGTTGAAAAGAATGTGCCAGTATGTACAGATATTCATACTACATTTCACTGCAGAGAAAAAAAGAATTGCAGAATAGTGCATACAGTGGGATTACACTTCTCTTTAAAGTATTTATGAAACCTCACATATGTTTGTAAGTGTCCAGATGAGGACCTAAAAGATGAACCCTGAACTCAGTGCTTACTTTGAAGGCTGAGAGTGGAATTCGGTGGTTCAGAAAGGAGGAAGATGAGAGAGTCAAAGAGAAATTTTCACTCTTTACTGTAATATTTCCACATTGTTTGAAGTGCAGAACTGCTTTCGAGATTCAAAATATAACTGAAAGAAAGATCGCATCAGCTCTCACCATGTGTAATGGTAATTATCTGGTAATCGAATTAAAAATTTTCATTTGTTAAGAAAACCATGCTGTATCAGAATGTTAGGATACCCAAAATAACAATGTCTTAGACAGGCAAGGGCTATAGTTCTTTGGAGGTAGACAATGTAGGGCTAATTTGGCAGCTCTGTTTCCAGTAACTCTTCCCTCTCCCAGGTATGGTCTCATCTTTGTGGGATCTAGGGTGAGAATCAACTTATCCCTGTTCCCAGAAGCAGAGTGGAGGAAAGGACAAAGAAGGAAGTCATGTGGGGGGCAGACTCAGACCCACTATCTGCATGTTTTCCTAAACCACTGGCCTCTATATTCTAAAAGAGTGTAATGCATGGTGAGAGACCATATTCTCTAATAGGAGACAGTGATACAAAGATGACACCTTGAGACTCCCTGCTGCTGACTCTAGACCCTCTTCTCAGGGACTTTCCTTCTTTTCTTCCTTCACTCCACCTCCCTTGTCTCCTGCATTCCCTTTCCTCCTTCTCCCCGCCTGCGCACCTCACTTTGGTTAGCCAAGCAGGCACCAGCTCACAACGCAAGAGTTTGCTGATGCTGAGGTTGCTTTGGGGGCTGCTGGATCCCATCATCAGAGGACAGGGGTCACAAATGAAGGCTTCTTGTCTGAGCAGCATTTGGAATCAGCTCCCAGAGAATGAGACAGAAAGAAACAAAGGATGAAATTTGCGGCCATTTGGCCAGCTACAGGATCTGCTCCCGGCTGCAGAAACAGCTGACTGGTGTGCATGTGCGTGTGTGCATGCGTGTGTTTATGTACGTGTGCTGTTTATGTGAAATTTTAGCTACTTCATCTCTCAACATCTCTCTCTTTCAACCAAACCCCTGAAATGTTTTATTACCAACACCTCTCTAATGACATTTTACTTTCTCTTATTTTCCACCTTTATTAGGATAGAATTGACATATGATATTGTATTAGTTTCAGGTGTACAACACAATTATTTGATATATGAATGTATCGCAAGATGATTACCATAATGATTTTAATTAACATCTATCACCTCACATAGTCACATTTTTTCCCCCTGTGATGAGAACTTTTTTTTTAAATTTTTTTTTTTTAACGTTTATTTATTTTTGAGACAGAGAGAGACAGAGCATGAACGGGGGAGGGTCAGAGAGAGGGAGACACAGAATCTGAAACAGGCTCCAGGCTCTGAGCTGTCAGCACAGAGCCTGACGCGGGGCTTGAACTCACGGACTGCGAGATCATGACCTGAGCTGAAGTCGGCCGCTTAACCGACTGAGCCACCCAGGCGCCCCTGATGAGAACTTTTTAAGATCTCCTGTCTTAGCAACTTTCAAATATACAATAAATATTGTTAACTAGGGTCACCACACTGTACATTATACCCTCACCCATTCCCCGCATCCCACACCTCCTGCCACTGGCAATCACCAATTTGTTCTCTGTATTTATGAGTTTAGCTGTTTTTTATATTCCACACATAGGTGACATCATATAGTATATGTCTTTCTCTGTCTGACTTAATTTCACTCAGCATAATGCCCTCCAGGTTTGTCCATGCTGTTGCCAATGCAGGATTTTCTTTTTTTCTGTGGCTGAATAATATTCCACCACGTACCTGTGTGTGTGTGTGTGTGTGTGTGTGTGTGTGTGCACGCACACACACACCCCACATTTTCTTTATTCATCCATCTGTGGATGCTTAGGTTCTTTCCATGTCTTCGCTATTGTGAATAATGCTGCAATAAACATGGGGGTGCAGATATTTCTTGATTTACCTCTTTGGATATATACTCGGAAGTGGAGTTACTGGATTTTACTTTCTCTTGTTGTAGTTCTTTGAGCAGCTGTTTCATCTCTCCTTGTAGACTATAAACTTCTCGAAGGTGGAGACTATTTTGTTGCATCTGTGTATGTTTGACATCTAGAAAAGTGCATGACGTAAGGCCAGAGCTGAAAGAATGAGTGCACCAAACATTACTGAAATCTAAAGTAGTGTGCGGGTGGCTAACCTCCAAAAAAGGGCAGGTTACAGCTGGGCAAAGATATTGTGCTGCCTTTTTGAATGCAAAAAAAAAAAAAAAAAAAAGGAAGAGGTTTTTAAACAGGAGGAAGATGTGAAGAAATAAGGTCACATTCTGGCACATGCTTCCACTTCTCCCCTGGAGTCTCCCCTCATTGCGAGAGCTGGTGCCTTCCTCTTTCTTTCTCAAGCTTCTATTACACTGATGGTCTGTCCCAGGGCAATAGTGCGGACTCTGGATCAGTGTGGCTTCCAAACATATTGTAAACTCTTCCAAGAGGCGCCTGGGTGGCTGAGTCGGTTAAATGTCTGACTTTGGCTCAGGTCATGATCCCACGGTTCATGGGTTCGAGCCCCACTTCAGGTTCTGTGCTGACAGCTCAGAGCCTGGAGCCTATTTTGGATTCTCTCTCTCTCTCTCTCTCTCTCTCTCTCTCTCTCTCTCTCTCTGTCAAAAATAAGTAAGCATTTAAAATCTTTCGAGTTGTGGACCTTGCCTGATACTTCTGTTATCTCTTTTCACAGTGCTGGGAACATAGTAGATTCTCGATAAATAAATTTTCCTTTAACTGATGATTAAATAATCTCTTGATAGGTTAAATATAAATATGGTTAGAAAAAGATAAATAGGAACACTGCAATGAACCCAGTCTTTGAAGATAAGTCTTCCTTTCCTGTTTTATTTTTCCAGAGCACCTACCACCCTCTAACATACTGTATAATGTAACTTACTATATTTTGAGCCTGTCCATCTTCCCACTAGAAACTGGAGTCTCACACATGGCTGGCCGGGTGTGTAAATTGTAACAGTCACTTTGGAAAATTGTCTGGCAGTGCCTCCCAAGGTTACTAAAGCTTATATAATACTGATAATTCCACTCCTGAATATGTATACACATGGGAAAGGAGTGCATAAGTGAAACCAAACAGACTTAAGAATTCTCTTATCAGCTTTATTTACAAAAGCTGAAAATGGAAATAAACCAAATATCTGTCAGCAGCAGAACAGATAAATAAATACTGGCATCTTCGTGCAATGAAATATTACACAGCAATAAAGGGAACAAAATAGTGGTGCATGAGATCGCACGGGTGATTCTCACAGACTTCTTTTTTAGTAAAAGAAGCCAACTACAAAAGAGCAACGCAAAAGAATATATACTATATGATTTCATCTTGGTGAATTCAAGAGACAAAACTAGCCTATGGTAATTGAAGTCCGAACAGTGGTTACCTCTGAGTGGGAGTGGTTACTGATTGGCAGAAGCACGAAACACCTTCTGAGATTTGGGGCGTGTGCTATTTCTTTCTTTCTTTTTTTTTTAAAGATTACAGGATGCATTTATTTATTTTTTTAAATTTTTTTTAACGTTTATTTATTTTTGGGACAGAGAGAGACAGAGCATGAACGGGGGAGGGGCAGAGAGAGAGGGAGACACAGAATTGGAAACAGGCTCCAGGCTCTGAGCCATCAGCCCAGAGCCCGATGCAGGGCTCAAACTCACGACCGCCAGATCGTGACCTGAGCTGAAGTCGAAGCTTAACCGACTGAGCCACCCAGGTGCACCGCGTGTGCTATTTCTTTATCTGGGTGGTGGTTACACTAGTGTGTACACCTGCAACAACTCAAACTATATCCTGGGTATTTGTGTACCTTTCTGCATATATGCTGTACAACCACTTTCTAAAAGTTAGGAAAAAGAACAGAAGCCCCATAGGGTCTGGTTTCATGAATAGATATTCACTGAATGCGCAAAGGCACCATGTTTGGATTTGCATCCTACTTAATCATCTTTATTTCTGCCCATGTTTTGTTTGTAGCCCTTGGAGGAATCATGTGAAGGAGGAGTATGTGAATACCAAGGCTCAGAGAAGTTAAGTACCTGGCTCAAAATAAGCCAGATAGGACGCTTCGCTGGTCTGTGCTCTTAAACCCCTGTTCTATTGCTTCACACTCTGCTTCACGAAGAGACAGGTAACAAATATGGGAATGGGGGCAAGACCAGGGAAGAGGAAGACCATATTCACGGCTCTTAAGCCACGTAGGTAATGAAGAAGATGTCCAGGGAAAGGAAAGGGTGAGCTTCCAGATTCAAAGGAGCTGCTGTTGGATACAGGCTGTCCTTTGAGAGTTCTCTGATCCCGGGGTCAGCGACAGTGGCCATAAACACTGTACACACACAGTGAGGGAATCTTTGCTGGGCCCAGAGCTTGCTGTCTCAGCACTGGAAGTCAAACACGCTGATTTTTCTAGTGGAGGCCAGCCTAGCCCACACCTCACCTCGTGCCAAACGGGACTGTAGTACAGATGATGAGAAAGCAAACAGGTTCTGAGCAACTGAGAAGAATTCAGATATCTGTTTACTGGGCTCTCCTTCCTCCTCCCTTTGCCCAGTTTCTTTTTCTAACACAACTTAAGTGAAATGAAGAGATACCCTACAGTTGGCAAGACACAGCAAGGGCTGTTAGGATTTTTGGATCTTGCAGCCCCAGGGACATGTGATTGCCAGTTCTGAAGGTGGACTCTTGCCCCTTGCAGTGTTCCTTCCTACACCCACTGGGACAGATCCAGGTGGGAGAAGGAAGGGGTAGGTGTGAGCTACAGGAAAGGCATTCAGTAGAGACAGTCGCGGTATTCGCTGTTTTGTCTCTGCCCCTGGGAAGGTCTGGGTTGGGTGACCACAGGCTCTGAGTATTCGTGTTCCCTGTCTCAGAATCTAGAAGCTGCAGGTGGGAAAGAATACAAGTTAGAAGGCATTCTCCTTGATGGATCATTTCCCCTCATGCTACACATTCCGTTATTCACCAATTCCTATCAATGACACCCTCCAAAATGTATTTTGAATCCCCATTTCTCTCCGTGACCCACTTAAGTCTTAACCATCATTTCCCACCTAGATTACTGCAATATTTTTGTAAGTGCTCTCTCCTTCCACCCTTTCCTTCTCTTTCCACCCCAAATCCATAGACAACCAATGTGATGACTTCTCTTGTACCTAGAATAAAATCAACTTTGTTACCAGGACCCATAGGTCCCAACTGATATGAACCAGCCTGAGAATTTTTAAAAAATGTTTACTTATTTATTTTGAGGGGGGGCAGGGAGACGGAGAGAGAGAAAGAGTCCCAAGCAGGCTCCAGAGCATACCATCAGCACAGAGCCCAACGTGGCACCCGATCTAAAACTAAGAGTCAGATGCTTAGCTGACTGGGCCACCCAGGTGTCCCCTAAGAATTTTACTTTATCTCATTCACTTTGCCACTCTCACTCATTAGGCTGAAAATATTCAGATTAAAAGAAAATAACAACTTGTGGGGCACCCGGGTGGCTCAGTCGGTTAAGTGTCTGACTCTTGACCTCAGGTCATGATCTCACGGTTTGTGAGTCCAAGGCCCATGTCCAGCTCTGCAATGACAGTGTAGAACCTGCTTGGGATTCTGTCTCTGCCTCTTCCCCACTCACACTCTCTCTCTCACAAAATAAATAAATAAAATTAAAATAAATAACAGCTTGAGTCATAATTCATATATCATGCAACTCACCAATTTAAAATATACAATTTAATGTTTTCTAGTATAATTACAGAATTCTGCAATCATCACCACAATCAAATTTGGAACATTTTATCATCTCCTCTCCCCAAATCCTGTACCTACTAGCAATCACTCCCCATTTCCCCTCAACTTCTCCAGCCTAAGGCAACCACTAGTCTACTTTCTGTCTTTGCAGATTTGTCTGGTCTTATTTTTAGCTTTTGAACACACCAAGCTTTTTCCTGCATTAAGTCCTTACACACATGATTTCCTCTGCCTAGAAATCTCTCAGCCTATTCTTTAGGGTTCCATATGCCCTTCACCCCATACCTTGCATGGCTGGTTCCTCTGCTTTCATGCCTATAATGAAATGTAATCAACTCAGAACTTTCCTGAATACCCTATCAAAGACCAGGCTTCCAACATTTTCCTTTATCATAGCTCCTTGTTTTCTTCTTAGCACCTCCAGCTGGCAATCATTGGTTTATTAACTTTTCACTGCCCTAGTCTTTCCAATTGGTTTTAAGCATAATGAGGGGAGTGAATATAGCTCTCTTGTTTTCTGTTGTAGTTCTAGTTCCTACTACAGAGCTTGGCACTCAGAAGACCCTCAGTAAACATCTGAAGAATGAATGCATGAATGAATGAACGAATACCCAGTTCAGTTGTCTGGCACTGCCTGGAAATAAGACCTCTTGCCTACTTGAGCAGTAGGTATTACAGTGCACCATCACTTACACCAGCTAGCTTTTCTTCTGATTCAAGCAGTGCAACGTCATTTACACCATCTAACTTTTCTACTGATTCAAGACAGAAGTTTTAGACCAAGATTCTCTTCAAATCATCTTTAACAGATGGCCTGATGTGTTTTCCCCCCAAACAAGGGTAGTTGTCCTAAAGAAGTTTGAACAGAATGATCAATTGCAATATGGTGGCAGTATGCTTCTGTATGAATGGTGGCATGTCATCTGAGAGGTTCTACTCTTCCTCCTCCTTTTAAGATTATTGATTGCTGCTTCTTTCCCATGAACATTAACAGCAAGACAATCACTTGACGTTAATGTTTGTCTAATCATTAGACAAAGACAGCAGCCCTGTCCACCAGGTCTCCCTACTGCCATAAGGGATCCATTTAGTGTTTCCTCAGTATAAAAAGCTGCGTGAGGATCCCCTTCCACCACCATCAGCACTCTCCATGGTTCAGTAGTTGGCTCTGGGAAAAACCAGATTGTAAACCAATGGAAGGGAAGAATATATTCTATTCCCACCTGTATGGACTGCTATCCTACCCCCAACACCACACGTGTCCAAGAAGTTCACGGAAGCTACTTATGAACAATTATTCAATGAGTGACAACTAATTAGGTAATGTCTCCCATCTTTCCTTTCTGCTTTCATCCTGACATCCCCACCCCCTTGGTTTACCTGCCCCTCTTGTCAATCCTGAGCTTTTAGTCTGCTCAAATGTTTCAGTCAAGGAGAAAGTCAAGCTGATCAATTAATCCACACTATGCTGTTTTATAAACATAGGCACTGGTGTGCTGGAGCACTTCATAACTGTTTACAAGAGCCAACTGTGTGTACCTCTTTCCAACTCTACATTCGTTGATATCAGGTTGGAAGTTTGAAATCAGCAGTGGTAGATATAGTTACACTAGAGAAATTGGCAAATGCTACAAACAGAGTATTATTATTATTAAAATTATTATTGTTATTATTGAGAGCCAGTTGTTAAACATTTGCCAGTACACCACTGACTTAACGTATTCACATTATTCCCTACCTGTCCCTCCACCTCCTTTTTCTAAGAAAATTCCTGACCAGGCTTAATTCAAAAATGACTCACCAAAAAAGACTTTGAGGCCATATGTTTATAAAGCAAACACTTTTCCCCACTCTTCTGCTTGGGCTCTTTCATAGCTTTCACTATTGAGTACATCCAATCCTTAGCTCTGCTCTTAACAATGAACTTCCTAGTTTGCCAAAACAGGGTAAAAACTAAAATACTTTAGGGTTTTTTAGCTAACTTCTTTACATAAGTTTAGAGAGAATGAACAGACTACCTTATGCAGACATCTTCCAGTCCTCAAATTGAACCAGACCTAGTGGTGCTTAAAATTGATATCGGTTCAGGGGCATCTGGGTGGTTCAGTCGGTGAAGCATCTGACTCTTGATCTCAGTTCAGGTCATGATCTCTGGGTTTGTGAGTCCATGTCCCATGTCCAACTCTGCACTATGCGGAGTCTGCTTGGGATTTTCTGTCTCTCTCTGCCCTCCCCCACCCCCTGCTTGCACGTCTGTTTGCTTTTGCATGCTCTCTCTCAAAAGAAATAAATAAGCTTTAAAAAATTGACATCAGTTCATATATCTAGACCTAGTTTCAACCGTCAGCCCTTCTGGCTTCTGAGACCGTATGAAATTACCTGTCTCATGGCTCAGTGGCAGAAGCATGGACTAAGAATTTTAGGTCTGCCAGAAAAATAAGATACTATTAGTACGTTAGTATTAGTGGTCCTCAACCTGACTGCACATGAGCATCACCTGAACAACTTTAAAAAAATTATCAAGGTCTACACCTCACTCTAGATCAATTTAATCAAAATCTTCTGGGTTGGGACAGGGCATTTCTAGTGGTAGTAGCTCCCCCGGTGATTCTAAGGCATCACCAGAGGGAACCACCGATCTAATCACACCTCAATTTTCAGATGAGAAACCTGAGCACCAGTTCCAAGAGCCTTGCTCAAAGCCCCAGGGTGGCTGAGCAAAGGCAGAGCTAGTCTAAGACTCAGATCTCTTTGGTGATAAGATATAATAATATAAATTACATGAATACAGGGACTACTGAGTCTAATCTTTACTATGTCAAGCTTAGGGTCTGATCAAGGACCACGTGCATGCCCATTAATCCATCTATAACAACAGCTGACCCTTGAACATCATGGATTGGAACTGTGAAGATCCACTTAACAGATGTTTTTCAATAAGTACAACACTGTAAATGTATTTTTTTCTTCCTTACAATTTTCTTTTTTTTTTAATGTTTATTTATTTTTGAGACAGAGAGAGACAGAGCATGAACGGGGGAGGGTCAGAGAGAGAGGGAGACATAGAATCTGAAGTAGGCTTCAGGCTCTAAGCTGTCAGCACAGAGCCCGACATGGGGCTCGAACTCACGGACCGTGAGATCATGATCTGAGCCGAAGTCGGACGCTTAACCGACTGAGCCACCCAGGCGCCCCTTCCTTACAATTTTCTTAACACTTTCTTTTCCCATACTTAATTGTAAGAATACATTATACATATAATACCTACAATATGCAAAACGTGTGTTAATAGACTATGTTATCAGTAAGACTTCAGGTCAACAGTAGGCTATTAGGAGTTAAGTTCTGGGGGAGTTAAAAGTTATACATGGATTTTTGATTATGTGGGGGTTGGTGCCCCAAACCGCTGTGTTATTCAAGGGTCAATTGTACTTGATTTGTTAAGTGCCTTGATTAGATGTTTGGAGTCATTTGATAATGTGGTTTTAAGGTGTGAACTCTGAAGTCCTATAGCTTGGGTTCAGATACCTGGTCTACTATTGGCCAAACTGAGACTTTGACTAAGTTATTTAACCACTCCGTGTTTCAGTTCAAAAGAATTAAAGATTACAAAGGCAGTGTATAGAGAGCACTTAGCACATTGCCTGGTTGACAGCTTCAACAAATACTAATTAGTATCGTTTGGCTGAATCAACCTATCTCCACCTCTTCACTTGAACGCTGCTGGGTGAGGTGAGGAGAAATTTAATAGTGATGAGGGGCAAGAAGCAGCAGCTTTTGAGCATCCTGAACTGAAATCTCTGCCTTGGCCTTGAGGGTTGCTGGTAGTTAAGACAAAGCTACACTGCACCCTCAAGAGCACAACAGGAAACCTGAAATGGTAGACACTAGACTGTCCCTTTCTTCCTCTCAGTGAATGGCATTGATTCTTTTTTAAAATTTTATTTTAGAAGCCTATTTTATTAGCACTGAATTACTTTTAAAAAAAATACCTGGTTCTAACATAATCATTAGACAAGTTATTAGCTCATGACAATGTGACCTATAGGAAACTTTGCAGGGACAATAGTATTACCCATATTATTGTTATAAAAAAATTTCTCGAGATATAATTGACATATTATGTTAGTTTGAGGTGTACAGCATAATGATTTGTATTTGTATGTGTTGCAAAATGATCACCACAATAAGTCTAGTTAACACCTGTTCAACACACACAGTTACAAATATTTCCCTTGTAATGAGAACTTCTAAGATCTCTCTCAGCATCTGTCGCAACACACGATCCAGTTTTATTAGCTACAGTCACTGTGCTGTACATCAGGCATTGATTATTGAGGGCAGCAGCCCCAGTGGTCCTCCTGTTCTCTCCTCTAACTGGGCACTGGCCTCCAGGCCCAAGGTGTCAGACCTGCAAAGTGCTGGTACAATGGGGGTTCAGCAGCCACTCACCACGTCCTGATCCTCCCAGGGCTGTTTCTCAGCCCGACTTTGCTTCTCACCCAGCATCCAAGTTCAGCAGACATCTCCTTCCAGACCGATAGGAGATGATATCAGAAACCTGTCCCCATTCATAACACTGACGTGGCTTCTGCTCTTCAGATCAGTTTTTAATGAAAACTCCCAGGAGATTAAAGCAGAGCAGAGGAAGAAACAGAATGATAAATGTCCTAAAGCAAAATGAGATACAGTTCAGAGATGATTGGGTTGCAGTTGTTCTTTTAGACAAACAGTTTATGAAAGGCACTGGCAAAAGTGTCAAAAGCCTTCTGTCTCATTTTCAAATATTAGCACAGGATATTTCCTTCTGGTTATTATTAGATGTAGAAATTCGTTCCCATAAAGGGCCCAGTGTGGAGCTCAGTCTCCCCCTGCACCACGGTATCTTTCTAAAAGCTGGTTCTAAGGTTGTAGAATGAGAAATCTCATTGCGATGCAAAGAAGCACGCAGATGGATCAAAATGTGGTTGGTCAGGGCTTTCAGAATCTCATTAGATGGAGAACTGAATTTACAAAATAGCATACAAATATTCACTTTCAAAAGGATTCACCACCATCCATTCAAGTAGGATGTATGTATAAATACATGTATGTATAAATATTTTCTTATTTCCTCACCAGTTTTCCCTGTAAGTCTTTCCAGTTTTCCTTAATAGATATTCTGACCCCCAACCTTACCCCTGTTCTCAGCAATTTTTCCAGGTTTGAATTTACCAAAATCCAAAAACCTAAGGAATTCAGGAAATCTACCAATATCTCAAAATAAGCATTCTCCCCCAGCTCAGAATAACCAGTCTGCCTATCCTGATAATATGCTTGCACTGGTAAGATGGTATCTTACCCTCACCTATCATTAAGAATTTGCTATAGAATTTTTCTTAAAGAACATTTCTGGAGCATGAAATATGAAAAATTTCCAAGATATTAGCCAGCCCCAAATATTCACTTTATAGATGAAGAAATCAAGATCAACAAGATGAAGACAACTTTTCCAAGGTCACAAGAAAATTCCTCCAAGGTCAGAAGAAAGGTTACAATTAGAACCCAGGACTCTGGACTCATAATTGATTATTAATTAATTAATTCGTTTTTGCATGATTACTATATGCCCAAACTGTGCAAGATACTAGAACAGATAAACAAGCCAAAAAGATATACTCCTGCCCTCATGTGTAGTGGGAAAGCTGACCTACAGGTACAAACTCAAGTGTTATGTAAAGATGGTAACAGGGGACTTCACCTGGTCTAGGGCACCAGGAATAGTTTCCCTGATGAAATGGCCTTTGAGGTGAAATCTAAGAACCAGATGAATAGGAATGAACTAGATGAAGAAGCATGGCTTGGGAGAGGAGGAAGAGAAGATTCCAGACAAAGATCCTAAATGTTTTCCACTGTATATCACAATTTCTTGACCATTGAATCACACAGAATACAGCTGTGGTGGTGTTTTTCTTTTAGCCACCTTATTTTTATCTTTCCTTTGATTTAGGTAGGTATAATTTAAGAATATAATCTCCAATCACCGATCCCTGTTGATGACAAGAATCAGCAAGCCCTAGCTTAGGAGGAAGGTAAAAATGGGAGTCTGGGGTGACTTGTTTGGTATGATTTTAAAAATCATGATAGTGAAGAATTGATTGGCATTCATTCTAAACTCATTCAAAGCATTGGTTTTTGGTCTATTTTCATATTATTCCAGAACTGGAAAAGATTTGCTTCACCCCAAGTCTCTTGATTTTTACCTCTTATTAAACTCAATCCATTTACACTTTCCTAGTGTCTTTGTCTGAAACACAGGGAAAAGAGCATAAATTTGGAAGCATAGAGAGATCATGATGCCAGACAGGAATTAAGAGCTTTAGAATTACCAGAGAGACTTCAATATCCAGCTTTCATCTTAAAAGCAAGGAAATCTGAAACGCATAAGTAAGCTCTGCATATAAAAGGAGGTGGGAAAGAGTATCAGGAAAGGAGACACTAGGGAAGTAATGCTTGTAGGACTTTTAGTGGTTTTCAGCCCATTCTTCTAGACGTGAACTTTTACAAACTGATTCAAGCACCTCTTTTGTTTGGTCTTTTCATATTCTCTTAATAACTTAACCCACTGCATTTTCTAAGTTGCAAGTTTTAGAGTAGTTAGAAGTTGTAGGAGACATAAGATGCAAATGAGCAGGGCATACATCAACTGGATGCATGGATATGGAATTCCAGTCTATCCCAAATGGGGAGAATGAAGGACGCTGAAACTATAACAGATAGTTGATGCTTTCTCAGCATGGACAGTCAATGCCATATAGATTTATTATACAGTGTTTATCTGTGCTTCTGTGTTTGCATTATAAATACACTCTTGAGTTTTTTAACATGTTGAGTCTCAGTGGGAAATTGTGATTCATGTGGGTGCTAAGTGTTATAATTTTAAAGAAATAAAGCATTCTTTAAGGTTCTTTGTAGTTTGAGTCTTCAAAATAAATGTAAAAATAAATATTGAAAGAGTGAACAATGCTGGCTACCAGACTAAATGAGAACACTGGTTTAGGAAATTCAACCCACAAGAGCATCAGACCACCAGTGACAGTATATAGAAGAGCCACGAAAGACAATAGTATAATTATGTAATTGTCTTACAAATGATCTCAAAGAACAGGACTAGCTGAAGGAATTATCTTCATCATGGCCACTAACTCCAAGAATGATTAAGTCATATGACCCATTAATATGGCTTCACAACGATTCTTCAGTTTCTTCTTTTCTCAGTTCTTATATCTGCCAGCAGTACCAACCTCTTTTCATCTCCTCCAGGACAGAAGCCTGGCATTAGCTTTCTCTGTTCCCCATTGTTAATCATCTGTACATTATCTGTCACCAAATCTGTTTGTTTCTTCTTTCACTAATCTCCTGGGTTAGTTCTTTGGGCTTCTTTTTTCTTTGTCACCATCCTACCCCACAGCCCTCATAACCAGCTGGAATACTGCACTCATCTAACTAGTCCATGATTAACCAACCTCTCTTCTGTGTTAAGAGAATTCTCCATTGTGTGAATCTTGATGGGAGGCTGTGTTACTGTGATTTACAATAAGATATATAGATTTGGTCTTTGTCTCATTTTCTGGCACAGAGCTTTATAAAGCCCTTGGAATTTCCTAAGTGATCAGAGTATAAAGGTATTTTTGTTATGTTAATGAGATGATTTTTGGAAAGCCCCTAGGTAACCAAAGGATGGGGGCTGGTTGCCAGGGGGCTCAACCACATGATTAGAGAGTTGGAGCTTTTATTCCCACCCTAACCTCCAAGAAGGGGAGAAGGGCTGGAGGTTGAATCAATCACCAATGGCCAATGATTTATCCAATCATTCCTATGTAATAAAGACTCCATAAAAACTCAGAAAGGATGGGAGCTTCCTGATTGGTGAACAAGTGGAGATTCAGGGAGAGTTCTGTGCCCTTTTCCCTATATGTTGCCCTATATATCTCTTCCATGTGGCGATTTGTGAGTTATATCCTTTTTATAATAAACCAGTAACCTATTGAATAAGATCTTTGAGTTCTGTGAGCCCCTCTAGCAAATTCATTGAACCCAAGGAGGGGGTTGTAAGAACTTCTGATTTATAGCCAGTTGGTGAGAAGCACAGGTAACAACCAGGACTTGCAGCTGGCATCTGAGGTGGAGGGCAATCTGCAGGACTAAGCCCTTAACCTGTGGAATCTGTTGCTATCTCCGAACAGATAGGGTCAGCATTGAGTTGAATTGTAGGACACCCAGCTGGTGTCTGAAAACTGCCTGATGGTGTCAGAACTACCAGCATACATTGGAATTGGGTTCAGAATCATTAGAGCCAACTTCCTTCTGCAGAAGCCAGAAAGGGCAGATGATGTCTCCCAGCCTCTCCTGCAGCTAGAGCTCAGGTGTCTGCCCCTGGGCTTGGCCAATCAGAAGTACTCATACTAAATCTGAGACTATGATGCATGGGATGGAAACAGTTGAGAATTTTTTGCGGCAGTCACACTGGCAGCAATGCCCGTGGATGTCCTCAGTGCTGCACATGACCTTAGCTGCTGCATATGACCTTAGCAAGCCAGGTCAGCCTCAGCTTCGACGCCCAGTACTCAGCTGCTGTGCGGATGGTGTCCCCACCAAACCAGCTCTGTGGGGGTGATTTCAACTGTGACTCTGGCTGTGTAGTCCCCTTCTGTTCTGCTCGTTCACTTAGCCTGGTTCTCTAAACTTCCCAGCATTTCTGTGAGCTATCTAATATCCATTTGAAAAATTCCTTTCATGCTTAAGACAGCAAGAATTGGTGTCTGTTCTGAGGACCTTCAGTGATAGTTCAGTCACTGTATCTGTCCCTGCTCCCAAGCTATCACTCACACCCCAGCCAAACTTTTTCAAAAACTTCACCTTTACCATATCATTTCTTAATATATGCTAAGAAGACACAATGGATTCCACATAAGTCAAGCTCCTTAGTTTCCTTTTCAGCATTCTGGATAATCCAGTTTCTCTCAATCTAAAGGGAGCTATTTTCTCTGCTGTCTGGTCAGTAATCTTCAAAAAAATTTTTTAAAAGACCCACAGAGATAAACATATTAAAAGCCAACATACACACAATTAAAGCAAACATTTCATGAAAAAAACACTTAAATTATGTGTGATAAACTGATATTTTCTATTCCATTCTTTTTTTTTTTTTTTTTTTACTTTCACCCATCAAATTGATTTGTAAAACACAGGTTTTCAGACCACCCATACTCTGTTACTGGTTTATGACGTGGGCAGGAAGTACATAAAGGAATTAACTCAAAACCTTCAGTTAATCTCACTTTTCTTATTAGGGTTTGTTATATATACATAAATGTTGCTGAAAAAAATACAAAATTGGTATCATGACAAAGAAGGCCTATGAAAAAGGTCATTCTCAGGACTACTGAATAATGCTTGAATACATAGTTAAACCAAACACAAAAAATTTTTTTCTTTCCAAACTTTAGATTTGATTGTGCATATTCCTGTAGAAGAACAGTTTGGTTCCACATTCACAAAGACTTTTTGGCCCAGTTAGTCTCTTCGAGGAAGTCTCTTGGTTCAAGGGTTTGGGCTCTGGCTCCCCTGATTTGACCCAGGATGTTTCTCTACAGAAACTCCAACCAAACACATGTGTAACAAGTCATTGCTGACATTTTTCAAATGAATGAGGTAGAAACAGATTAGTAAGGGGGTTACTCTAAAATGATAAGCAAAAGTCAGGTCAACAAGGCTGGGCACGAAGAGCTTTAACGATCTATTGAAACTGCCAGTATCTTACTTTACTAAAATTTGATTTGGGAGATGAAAATGGGGCTGAGGATGGGGGCTGGAGTCCAGAAAAAGAGTCAGGTGCACACTGAACCGCACAGGGTTGCTAGGGCACATCTGAGTTCCCGCCCCGGGGACTCTCTCACCAGCTGCTGCTTACCCCTCCCTTCTGCGAGATTTCTGAGGTCAGTGTATTCAGGCCTTAGGTTTGGTGGCCTGGAGCCCTTGTGCTTTGCAACCTGTTATAACAATCTGTCTACCTTTGTGAATATCTAATGAATACTAGATGCACTCCTGCGAGACTAGAATACATACTGAGCTAAGAAAGACAAAATTTTTCTTTCCGTTAATTCCACCGTGGTTCATATTCAACACATCACTATATTCATCCATCTTTGTGGGCTGGAAAGCCAGCCATATGGAATCAGATACACAGAGCAGATTCTCTCCCCAAGAGCCTGGGAGAGCATATACATAATGACCCTCTCTCCCTTCCTCGTATTGGCTGAAATCTCTTAGACCCCCGGCTATTTCCAATCACTTCGGAGTTCTCTGCAGCTCTGCTCCACATCTTCTTTTCTCTACATTGGAAGAAGCACGGAAAAGCTGCCCAAATAAAACCAAACCAGAAATTCCCTGGAAAACAGAAAACTACATCCTGTGTCTTGCATCCTGACTGCCCCATTTCTCTTCCTTCTCCTCACCCCTCCCAGTCCATCCTCATATTCCTTTTCAGAGCTTCTGGCTTTTTGTTGCTGTGAAAAGCTGCTGGTATTAGGGAGACCGGCATTTATTTGTTTTTTCTTTGTCTAATCCACAGGGACATCTTTGCCTTTCTCTGCAATACCATTTGAGGGAGGGTGTAACATAAGAGAAGGCGACTAATGGATCATTTGAAAGAACTCTCAAAATTGGAAACAATCAATAACAAGTATTCCAGGTGCCCCTAATTCTGCCCTCCACCCCATACAGTGGGAGGTAATGCAGAATAGGGGTTAAGAACCTGTCATCCAATGACTTGGATGTGAATCCTGATTTGTCTCGATCTCCTTATCTGATTTGACACATTACTTAGCCCCCAAAGCCTTGATTTCCTTCTTCACACCCTAGTTGTTATTATTATACACTGCAGGGACAGAGGTGTGAGCCCTACCCCTCTAGGAGCTTGCACTGAAATGGAAAAAGTACTCAAGCCACACGTTCTACATCACTGCCATCCCAGTGTTTCACCAACTGTGGAACTCGCCATGGCCATCAAGTCCCTGGTGGGAATGTGAGAATACGGGTCAAGTGTTTTTCTTAACATAATTTAGCGTTGCCAGCCAGGGAGCTCACCTTTCCCTCCATGGTTCATCTAGTCTTTAAAGACAAGTGACACCCTGGCCCTTCCAGGTTGGTTGATTTCCTGGTGATCTGACACCAACCCGAGATTTCAAAGCAGAGTCTTTCCTCGTCAACGGCATGTATGGCACACAGCTGGTACCCTATTCAGAAGCAGTGACCCATGTGCTGAAAACTGATGCTTCTGGTGGCAGATGAACAGATTTCATTCTCTAGCAAAATTTCTCTTTCCTAAGTGAGAAAAGCTCCTTCCCTTCCTCCTTTCCTCTCTTCCTTCCCTTCCTTCCTTCCTTCCTCCTTTCTTCCTTCTCTCCTTCCTTCCTTTCCTTCCCTCCCTCCTTCCTTCTCTCTCTCCTTCCTTCCTTCCCTCCCTCCTTCCTTCTCTCTCTCCTTCCTTTCCTTCCCTCCCTCCTTCCTTCCTTTTTTTCTCTTTTCTTTTCTTTTCTTTTCTTTTCTTTTCTTTTCTTTTCTTTTCTTTTCTTTTCTTTTCTTTTCTTTCCCTGTTTGGTGCCCAGATAATTGGATTATTTGGAACACCTTTATTTTTCTTTTAAATAGGGTGGTGGGCATCAACTGGATATTACAGCTTCTTGCAAAGTATCTAGATAGTGTGACTAATTAGATCCTGACATTGGTAACAATTCATGGGTCTGGTTCTTTTCTTTCTTTCTTTTTTTCTTTTTTCTTTTTCTTTCTTTCATTCTTTCTTTCTTTCTTTTTTTTTTTTTTTCCTAACAAATCTGGAGGACATCAGAGTGGACAAAAATAATTTCCCCATCTGCAAAAGATTTCACAGACAAATAGTACTTAAGCTGAGAAATCCCATGATAAATTTGCCAGTAGACCAATTCTCCTCACTGGTATGAAGGAGGTTTATAACAGGAATCCTTTGTGCATTGTGGAAGGCAAATGCATATGTATTTTACATGAGCAAATTCTAAACCACCCAGCCATGATGTTTTTAAATTATGCTTTCCCCAAAATAACCCCCTTTAGATCAAGTTCTCAAAGTTTTCTCTCCATGATTGTAAGCTGCTCTTGGAGCCCTGGAAAGGATGGAAAGAGAAACTGAGAGTCAAAGGTTTCCATGTAACCACAGCTATTTCTTGCATTGGAAGCTGCCTATTTTTGTTCTCTCTAGAGAGAGAATTGCAGAAGATTTTTATGTCTGTCTCAAAATTGATTATGGGTTTTTAGCTTTACCAAGTTCAGACTTAAAAAAAAATACCAACAAAAGAAACACAAAAATAACACTTATCATTCTCTTCTGCATATGTCAGTGAGTTTATTCTGCACTTGTGCATGTTTGGGGTAGCATTACATGTTGATATTTACTATGAAACACTACAAACTTAAAAGTAGCAACAGGAGAACACCATGAGGACAGCTTGTGTTCTTTGTGTGAATTGATTCAAGGCTCTCAGTCATAAATTACCTAGACCTTTTGGTTAGTTCCCAGCCCCCCACCCCCACCCCCACCCCCCACCCAGGTGATAACTCAGTAAAATCTGGATCCAATCTACTCCAATTAGTACTGCCATATAAACAAACTGTTTGAACTCTGGATTTCACTTTTGGAGGGGAAAAATTAAAAAGCTAAGTATTGTAAAACCAATCTTAACTTTGTTTTCTCTCTTGTATAATTAGTGGCTCTTTTACCAATGCAGAAATGCTTTACACAAAATAAGAGTGAGGTCAATAAAGGTAGAAAAGTTATAAAGAAGTAGAAAATAAGAGGAAGGAAGTAAAGAGGAATGCAACAGAAAGAAAGGATGGGGTAAGAAGAGGTGGGGAGAGAAGATATGCTTGTGTGAGCCTTTACAAAGAGCAAGAAAAAAAAGAATTTAATGCCCGGACTGAGGTCACCACTGGATCTTACTGGTGAGTATAGTATAACACACACTGAGAGTTTATCCAAAAAATTCTCCAAGCTCTGATACAAAGTTTCAAATACTTATCCAAACTCAGCAAGGCACATCAGAATGGCCTAAGTGAGGGACACCTGGATGGCTCAGTCGGTTAAGCATCCAACTCTTAACTTTGGCTCAGGTCATGATCTCACAGTCCATGAGTTCAAGCCCCACATTGGGCTCTGCGCTGACAGCATGGAGCCTGCTTGGGATTGGGATTCTCTCCCTCTTTTTGCCCCACACTGACTTGTGTGCATTCTCTTTCTCCCTCCCTCCCTCCCTCCCTCTCTCTCTCTCAAAAATAAAAATAAACTTAAAAAAAAAAGAAAGAAAGGCCTAGGCAAAGGCTATTCTTAATACAACCCACATGGTAGCAGGGCTCTCCCAAACCCCTGTTTTGTGTCCCATAGAGGTCTAGCTCTCTAGATCCACTCTGTGGCTTGTCTATTCATTTCTTAATGTAATCTTTTGATGAACAAAAGTTAATTTTGATGAAGTCAAACATATACTCTTTTCTTTTGTGGTTCGTACATTTTAAGTCCTATCCTACAAATCTTTGTTTACTCCAAACAGGAGGTATTTTTAATATGGGATTTCAAGCAATTTTAAATTGAACAGTAGACATCTCTGTTGGCCTCTCCTCCACCAAGATTTCACGCGAGCCATTCTGTGCAGAGATCCTTCAGACTAACAACACCCCACTGGCCCAGATGATCCCATATGCCAAGTCCCAAATTCCAAACTCTCCGCCCTCTGCAATAGAACCATTTGAACTTCTAAAGCTCCAGGGTTCGCTTTGTATTAGTAAAACCGACAAGCTGTCCTGCAAGTCAAAAGAGTTTTCAAGGACACAGTAACTGTAATAGCAACGTTCCTCTTCTTCACATTATTGAATCAACTCAAACTTCTGGCCTAAGTTTTTCATCAAAATTTTGGGGTTTTGGCTAAACTTGGTGTTTTACTGAAATAATACACAAAACCTTCAACATCCAGAGACCTCAGACACTTGTTCCCTCTTTATCCATTGTGTCCTCACTGATGAATATGATATGATGTAGCCAAATAAGAAATGAATAAGCTACTTTTCTGCATGGTAACACCTTTGTCTTAATGACATTCAACAGAATCATCCCACAGTCCAGAATGTTATCCGGATGACTGTTCCTCTTACTTCTAATTCCTGAGACCATTTCACCCAGGTCTTCATGTGGAAAATCCATGGCATTTCAGGGTTACTTTATAATATAGGGACTCAATCTTAAATTGTTCTTCTCCAGAGTTGAACTCTAACTTTGTATTTAATCGATATTCTTACAAATTATCTTTTGCTGGATTTCAAACTGTTGCATCACCTCAAGTTCAACATGTCCCAAAGAGAATTTGTCTTTTCCCCCCAAACAGTGCTCCTTTTCCACACCTCCCATCTTTAGCAGGGTTCAGCTCTTAGGCAGCTTGGACTCTTACATCCTCATTGTCCTGCGTTTGTTACTATGGGCTTTATTTTGAAATGCCTCAGATTTGTCCCTTTTTCTTCATTCTCGCCTTAGAACTCACTTTTCTTAAGTTACTGCAATAACTTCTCATCTATTTTCCCTCGACCCTCTTCTCACTCTCTTACCCTGTCATCAACCCCACATCATTTTTAGACTAGGTAGTTCCTTCTGTGTTTGCTCAATAACCAACACTGCATCCCTCTGGCTCCACACAGGCCTCACCCCACCTATCTGAGTTATTTCCCAACACTAGCTTGGTTCCAGAAGGCCAATCTCCTCATTCTCTCCTCATGTGTGCCACGCTCATTCTGTCTGAGTTCTTCACGTGATCTACCACTGACTCTCCTGCAAAGACTCACAATCTAAAAGGCCATTTTTCACAATCACTTTTTAAACTCTTCTCTTTCAAAACTTGGTTCATCTTACCTTCTTCAACTAATTTTTTCTCTTCCCTAAACTATTGCTTCACTTATAATCCACTGAATCTAGTTTGAAATATCTGAAAACATCATCTGGCTCACAGAGTTCATGTGATAATCAAATGGAAATACATGGGGAAAAAAAAAGAAGCCAATATGCTTACAATACAGAGCCTCTATTAGACAGAAGCTGAGCCCTTGAGGCCCTGGGTAAGTAGATTTGGACTCTACTCCTCCCTTTGACATTTCCTTTTATAGCTACTAATTTACACTGGGCCGAAAGCCTCCCGGGGAAAACAAAAGACTTGAATGCCGCCCACTATTGGGAATCACATACAGCCATGTCTGATGGACTGGGATGGCCCTAGTGGGAGCCAGAAGGACAACGGAGTCTTTAGAGAGAAGTTATCACAGAGAAGGGGGAGTGTGGACCAGTGAGCCAGAATGCAGAGGTGATTTTAGGAACGGCCCAACAGCTGATACCGGAAACTTCCTGACCCAGACCTAGTGCCAGCACTTGTCATTATAGAAAAAGAGCTTAGTTGTATGAAATGGAATGAGCTGTATATTAAGCACCATAGCACATTGGGGCTCAATAAACCTTACTGACAACCCTTCCTTCTCTTTCCCCACCCCCCTAGCTGGGCTGAATACAGAAGAGCATTTTTCTCTCTTTGCCAACATAGTGACAACATCTCCGGCCTCAAGGTACGGTGGCATTATTCCAATGTCCCAGACAATGGGTGCAGGGGGTTCCTATCTCCACAGGTGGCTAGAGGGACAAGAGCCAAGTTCCACCCCTAGAGGGGTACCTCTGTGGACCTGCCAGGGCCCCAGGCTTCAGATTCCTGGCTTGGCTTGACATTGATCATGGAGGCCAGGTGAGTGAATGAGAAGCTGCATCACACTTTTGGGCTCACTGGTCACTGCTGCAGGGGTCCCTGCACCCAGTTAAGTCTATCAGGATGGTTAAGGTCCATTTTCCAGTCCTGGAAATGAAGTGTAATCTTCTTCCTCTACACAAAAGCAGAGACTCTAAGTACACACCCAAAATAAGCATACTTTAATGCCACCTGCTGTCCTCCCATGACTGAGTTCGGGGAAAAGGAGAGGATTCATGTAAAATAAAAGGGCTGAAGTTTCTCACCAATTCAGGCAGGCTCAGTGTAATCTGATGGTGAAGAGGCAGTTGTTCTGATAGCTTATGGGTTCCTGGGAAGTTGGGTCCCTCTTCATTCACCTGCAGGAAGAAAGAGCCTGAATGTTAGGTCTCAGAAGCTGCAATGGCAGTAGCAGGTGACTGTCCTAATTACCCAGACTGTTCTGGGGCCCCTCCTATTGGGGGGCCAGCTAATGTGGACCTGTTTCTGAAAAAGAGTAGCCAGACATGAAGCCTAAGCTGTCTTGTCACAGCATAGGAGTTCAGAGGAAAATAACTGACCCTTTAAAATCATGGCTACAGTCGTTCCTATACTTACATTTCCAATGAGGCATTATTACAAACATTCAAAATATTATAGCCAAATTGCATCAGCCATATACATATATGTCTCATAAACTTCACCTATACTAGGATACAATCTGATGTTCAAAGAAAGAAAACCTCATTACAAGGTGGTCTCTGCTTAGGGAGTCGAAAAAATGGTGGTGGTGGTGGGGGGGGGGGGAGGGAATGCTAGGGTCTCTACCAACACATTGTGCACAACCACAAGGAGATTCTATCTCATTTTGTGAAGCATTAGTGAGGGTCTCTGGCTTCGAGACCCAGTGCCAACATTGCCATTTTGGCATTGAGCACTGTTACCAGCATGGAAATTGAACTGAGTAATAGGTTGGATTTGGGTGCTAATCTCCTTTTGTGTTTGTTTTTTATAAGCTTTAAATATATTTTAGTTCTCATAATCCTATAAAACATTGTGTACACATCCAACAAGGGACAAATGGTTCTGTTTTAGGGTTTTACCTCCAGGACTTTTTAAAAATATAAACACAACAGGATGTCACGATTTAAGCGGACGTCTGCGTTTCCCCCTCCAGCACTACTATTTCCCTTTTCTCCCTTCCTACAATCAGCTTCTCCTCCACATCTGTGTTTTCAATCTTTTAAAAAACTCTTATGTCTATTCACGTCCATGGAGAATGTATAGTACGGCTTTGCATTTTTAAACTTTTACATCAAAGCTATCATACCGTATGAATCTTTTGGAAACTTGCTCTTTTCTTTTCTTTTCTCTTCTTTTCTTTCTTTTTTTTTTTTTTTTTTGACTGATCCATGTCGATAGAAATACATCTAGTTCATGCATGCAGTATTGTTTTACTACACAAAATACCACAGACCAGAAGCAGCCACATCACCGCGAGGCTTCTTAAAAGAGGCAGAACTCCAAGCCCCACCCCAGACATAAAGATCCCCAGGTGGTTCCTTTGCACATGAAAGTCAGAGAAAAAAAATTGCTGTATCCCATTTCATCATATGACGGCACCATGGTTTACTTATGCTTTATGATATACAAATATGCTATAACATATATATAAACATACTTATATTTACTGTTCCCCTACCGACGAACATTTGTTTCCAATTTTTTGGTATTAGAAATAATGCTGTGCTGACTACACTTATACATGTCTTAAGCTGCACATGTGTAATTCTTTCTAGGGTCATTATTACCTGGAAGTAGAAATGCAAAGTGGAAGGTATATTCATCGGTCCATCTTCAGCTTGGAATTGCCAAATTGCTTTCCAAAGAGGCTGTGTAGAATTAATACTTCCTTTTGCAGTATACAATCATATCCTCGACAACACTTGACATTGTAAGAACTTTTTGAATTCTGCAAGTCTGATGAGTGTGAAATTGTATCTCATGTGTTTTTTTCTTCTTTTTACAGCTTCACTGAAGTATAATTGACATACGTCAAAGTTGCACAAAAGTATAAAATTTGATGTTTTGACACATGTATACTTGTATGAAACTACACCATAGTCAAGATAATGAACATGTCTGTCATCCTCACCCTCAAAATTTTCTCATGTTTTTCGATAATCTCTCCCTCCTGCTTCTCGTCCTGCCCTGTGTAACTTCAACTGACATTATACACACATATCACATATAGCATAAGAATCTGATACTAATATTCTTCCATTTCCCTCTTTCAGGCCTTGTGTACTTTGTTCTCATATATTTTACTTCTACATTTGTTCTAAACCTCACAACACATTGCTATGATTTTGGTTTTACATTGTCAGTTATCTTTTAAAATAATTAGAAATAAGAAAAAAAATGGTTGTATTTACAGGTGTGCCTCATACCTGTGTTTTCAGATTTCCATCTGGTATTCATTTCCTTCTGCCAGAAGGACTTCCTTTAACATCTCCAGAAATGCAGGTTCGCTGGTGAGAAATTCTTAGGCTTTGTCTCTATTTTGCCTTTGTTTTTGATACATATTTTTGCTGACTACAGAATTCTAGATTCCGGGCATCTGGGTGGCTCAGTTGGTCAAGTGTTTGACTTTGACTCAGGTCATGCTTTCATGGTCCGTGAGTTCGAGCCCCGTGTCAGGCTCTGTGCTGACATCTTAGAACCTGGAGCCTGTTTTGGACTCGGTGTCTTCTTCTCTCTCTGCCCCCTCCACTGCTCATTCTCTCTCTCTCTCTCTCTCTGTCTCAAAACTAATTAAACATTTTTTAAAAAAATTCTAGATTCCGGGGCGCCTGGGTGGCTCAGTCGGTTGAGCGTCCGACTTCAGCTCGGGTCACGATCTCACGGTTCGTGAGTTCGAGCCCCGCGTCAGGCTCTGGGCTGATGGCTCAGAACCTGGAGCCTGCTTCCGATTCTGTGTCTCCCTCTCTCTCTGCCCCTCCCCCATTCATGCTCTGTCTCTCTCTGTCTCAAAAATAAATAAACATTAAAAAAATTAAAAAAAAAAATTCTAGATTCCACGTTTTTACCTTAGTACCTCAATGATATTTCTCCACTGGATCCTGGCACTGCTTCTGGTGATTAAATCTGCTATAATTTCTAGTCTTTGCTTTTCTGAAAATAACATATATTTTTTTTGCTCTAATTGCTTTTGAGATATTTTCACTATTGCTAATTTTTTTTTTAAATTTTAATGTTTATTTATTTTTTTAGAGAGAGAGAGAGACCGAGCGTGAGTGGGAGAAGGACAGAGAGAGAGGGAGACACAGAATTGGAAGCAGGCTCCAGGCTCAGAGCTGTCAGCACAGAGCCCGTCGTGGGGCTGGAACTCAGGAGCGGTAAGATCACGTCCTGAGCTGAAGTCGGAGGCTTAACTGACTGAGCCACCCAGATGCCCCTCATTATCACTAATTTTAAGCAATTTGATTATGATGTCGTCAGTGCATTTTTAAAATATTTGTGTTTGGGCTCATTGAGCTTCTTGAAACTGTAGGACTACAGTTTGCACCAAATTTGGAAAAATTTTGGTCACTTTGTTCAAATATATACATATTTTTTATTCACTCCTCCTTGGACTCAACATGTTATTTTATGAGGCCACCTGAGATAGTCCCACAGTTGACGGATGCTCTGTGGTTTTTCAGTCTTTTTTCTCTCAGTGCTTCATTTTAGTTTCAATTGCTATATTTTTAAATGTACTAATCTCTCCTTTCTCAGTGTCTAATTTGCAGTTAATCTCACTTTGTGTACATTTCATCTCAGACATAATAGTTTTCATCTCTGTATATTCTGTTTGGGTGCTTTCCTTTTTTCTTCTCTTTTTTTTTTCTTTTCTTTTCTTTTCTTTTCTTTTCTTTTCTTTTCTTTTCTTTTCTTTTCTTTCTTTCCTTTTCTTTTCTTTATAAATACCTGCAATGTCTCTACTTAACATGCTCTATCTTTTCCTACATTCTTGATCATATGTATGTAGTTTACGTAACAATTTTAATGCCCTTACCTACTGCTACCATTATCTGTGTCATTTCTGGGTTGGTTTTGGTTGGCTTTTCTCCTCATTATGGGTCATATTTTTGTGTTTCTTTGAATGCCTGGTAATTTTTTATTGGGTCCTAAAACATTGTGAATTTTACTTTATTGAGTGCCAATATTTTTGTATTCCTGTAACTATTTTTGAACCTGTTCTGGGACATAGTTAAGTTAATTGGAAACAGTTTCATCCTGTCAAGACTTGCTTTTAAGCTTTGTTAGGCAGGCTCAGAGCAGTCTTGTCTAGAGAGAATTTTCCTCACTACCGAGGCAATATCCTTCTGAGGACATTACCTAATATTTGATGAGTTGTGTAAATTATGAAGTTTTTTCCACTCTGGCTGGCAAAATCCCAAACTATTTCCAGCACCACATGAGCCCTGAAGATTGTTTTCTCTAATCCTTCTGGTGGTTCTTTCTCCAGCCTTTAGTACTTTCTTCACATGCTAATCAGCTCCTTGGTGAAGGCTTGACAGGTCCCTCTTCAGATCTTCAGAGCTCTCTTTCTCTGCAACACTCTCCTCCCTGGGGTTCTCCCTGCAGACTTTGGCTGCCTTGACCTCCCCCAGACTCTGAGTTCTGTCTCCTCAGCTCAGGGAGCCCTGGGATCTCTCTCCAGAACCCTGGAAACTCTCTAGGAAGGAAGCGGTGTTATCATAGGGTTCGCTCCCTTGTCTCAGGGATTACTTGGTCTTATGTCCAATTAGTAGTATAAGTATTAGGTGTAAATATTAATGAGATTACATCTGTACTCAATGACTTGCAACCTAAAGCTGCTTGAATTACAAACGCATTAACAGCATTATCACAGTCTCATACAATTTGGCATTATAACTCTTGAAATTTTTTGCTTGTCCACTTGGACAAAATTACTAAATAGATTAGTTAGTACAAAGTAAATAAGGAAAACACATATCTTACTCTTAGTAATATCTAGAACCACAGTTTTCATACTCTGATTGTGGCTCAGAATTACCTGTGACATTTCTTTACATATTAATGCCTGGCCTCCACCCAGGTCTCTTCAGTCAGAATCTCAAGCAATGATGCTTGCTCGGGATAGGTTTAAACAACTTGCTGAGAACAATTTCAATCATAACTACATACTCATGAATATTACTTTTCATTTAGAAACCATGAATTGAACAACTATTATTATTTATTAAGTGACAGATAATAGATGTAATTGAGGCATAAATCTTTTAAATAAATGTAATTAAGGCATAAATCTTTTAGGAGCTCACAGTTTAATGGAGGCTGCTGACCCAGAAACAGAAAATTCTGTAAAAATATAAATATAATGTTGCAAGTGCAGTCATGGAGGTCTGCACAAGGGCGATGCCAGCACAGAGGAGAGGCCCCTCACTCTAAGTCACATGTGGGCAGAGGCAGGCTCTGCTAGAAGCAATACCTGGACTCAGTAGAGAGAATGAGTATTACATGTCTGGTGAAAGGAGGAAGGAGGAATATATTGCAGGTAGGGAGAGCAACGTGCAGAAACATGGAAAATAAAGTCCAGGGAGACAAAAGTTGCTTAGTGATCCTGCATCTTAAAGTGCAGGGAAGAATGGAGAGTGTTACTACTGGAGGTATGGCGTGTCAGGTGAAAGAAGACCTCAAATACCTCAAGGATATCAGAGTTTGACCCATGAGTCAGTGCTTCTCAAACATTAGCATGCACAGGAATCTTGTTAAGAAGTGGATTCTGATTCAGAAGGACTGGGGTGGGGCCAGAGAGTCTGCATTCTCTAACAAACTTCCAGGTGATGATGCCTATAGTGCTGGTCTGTGGACCATATTTTGGGTAGCAAGGCCATGTAAGTAGTCCACCGTATAACAAGACCAACCAATCTGAGATTGTCATACTGAAAAAGCCACATGTAGGCACTCTGGTTGATGGTGCCAGGGGAGCCTCATCTTTCCGACTTCAGTGACACCATCTTGGGCCCTCCAGACCAGCCCATCTGTCATTTAAATACCAACAAGTAACCCCACCTGATGTAGAGAAGGGGATTGCCCAGGTGAGCCCTCTGAATTCATGACCCATGACATCGTGAGATATAATAAAATGGTGATTGTTTTATGCCACTAGGTTGTTGGACAACTAAGCTTTGTTGTGTAGCAATAGATAGCCAGGGAAAAATTTAGTTTAATATGCTTTAAGTGCATATTAGAACCAATTAGGGGGCTTTTAAGAACTATGGATTCTGGGGCACCTGGGTGGCTTGTCACTTAAGTGTCTGACTCTTGATTTTGGCTCAGGTCAAGATCTTGGGGTCATGAGGTCGAGCCCCCATCAGGTTCCACACTGAGCATGAAGCCTGCTTGGGACTTTCTTTCTGCCCCTCCCCTGCTCACACTCTGATAAGCTCTCTCTTTCTCAAAATAAATAAACCTTTAGAAAATATATTGATTTCTAAACCCTAGCCCCAGGAATTCTGATTCAATTGGTCAGAAATGGGGCTTAGGTATTAATAGTTTTAAAAGCCCCCAAGATATGTCTTATAATACATTGTATATGGATTTTAATGTGCAGGACGAGTTTAAGGCTATTGCGATAGGTGATGAAGAACCATCAAGCAAGGAGTTGAGGTGATCATATTTGTTGCAATCATAGTCTACTCTATGGAGGATATAGATTTGAGGGGTGGAAGACTGGTACTAGGGAAACCAATTAGGAAGTTGTTGCAGAAATCCAGGTAAGAAATAATGGAGACTCAAAGTATAACAGTGGTAGCAGGGCTGGAAAGGACAGGATCAATGAGAAAAACTCATAAGACAAACAGACAACTTTAGGAGATTGGATATGGGAGATGAGGCAAAGGAAGGAGCTCAGCACATAGTTTAAGAACGCAGCCTGGGTGCCTGAGTGAATGACGGTGACATTCCCAGCAACTGGGAATCAGTGCATGGAAAGAGAAGCCAGTGAGGCCAGCTGACCTGGGAATACGCTAACTTTGCATTACCTGGAATACCTAGGTGGGGTGGTCTAGGAGGCATTTGGGTGTATATATTTGAATTGCAGAGAAGAGGTGTTAGCTGCGGAGATTGACTGGAGTGGCAACGTCATTATGATAGTACTTGAAACCAAGAGAATGGATGTGTTCAATCTCCGAGAGATGGCTGTGAAGGATACTTAGATTTTCTAGCTCGACCCCATTCCACCCTTCTTTTATGGTATCTTCCTATTCAGCAAAAGTGAAAAGTCCTCAAATGACACCTGAGGTTTGGAAGGCAGATGTGAAGCAGAGGCCATCCTCTTACAGCTCTTTCTGCTGGCAAGTAATGTCATGCATTCATGAGTGGAGACGCCTTTGCAGGGCCAGACTGAGATGGCCAGAGGATGTCCCCTTGGCTCCTGTGCCTCCAACTCCATTCCACCCCTGTATACCCACACCTGTTCTTTCTAGGGCCCCACAGATGGTCAGGATCGTCTATCTTCTTGTTACAACTCTGCACACGTAATCTTAAAGTTAATTTTTTTTTTTTTACTATGTCAACAGTTATTGACACATTAAATCACCTAAGCTACTTGAGAAATTGAGGCAAAGGCCCCAAGCCCACATATTCTAATGTAACAAGTCCAGGGTGTGGTCAAGAAATCTTTGTTTTTGAAAACATTCCAGGTGATTCTAGTAGACAGTGAGACTTAACTAATATGTATGTTAATCTTGATAATTTTGCTACAAACCACAAATACTTGTCTGTTTCATCTTCACTGTGTGGATCACGAAGTACAGTGGTTATCTGATTTTCACGGAAGACACTCAGGGACTGTGATTTATCTTGATTGATACTCTGTTTAAGTGAAACAGGCCAACCAATGACTCTTGAATTCAACAGCCATATTATTCATGTTTGTGTACCTAGGAAGAATTTTCTTGCACCAAGTAGATGAATAATAAATAATTACAGAAAGTACATTATTAACCAAAGTATTTTGTAGAAGATTGGCCTCTAAATCTTTTTAATCTCCATAAAACATTTTAATCAGTATCCATTTATCTGGACTTGGGTTTGATCTGGGCTTTAGGTGTGAATACAGCACATGAATGAGATGAACTAGGAGTTGAATCTTTTTTTCATGCCAACAGCATCTAATCAGGCTAAAGTCCTTCAAGTCAGTATTCTGATTAAATGCCCCAATTACCAGGTAATTGCTAGAGAATAGAGGCAACTGACTCATTTATCTTACGAATTCCAAGTTGGAAACTCAAACGAATAAGAATAATTCTAGCTTCACAGTTAGTTAAATGCCAGGCGAAACCTGGTCAATGTCACTGTAAAATATACCCTCAGCACCACAACCTAAGCATATAGCACCAAAGAGATTTCACATTAATAGTGTGTTTTGAAAAGGCACAATCACAGCAGAGCTAAAATTCAATAGTGCAAACCACATGGATATACATTTTCCAAGATAAATAGTTCACATGACTCCTTAATTAAAGTCATTAATGATAATTAATCTCATGGGAAAAATGATTCATCTGATAGGTTAAAATATACTTGGTTTCTTTTTGGTCTAATATCTTCTTTCTAAGGTTACAAATGAACTGTCTTTCACTGTACACATATGTACTCAAGAAAGAAAACAGAAAGCAAGGATGGCCCTTCTGTTGAGTTTGGAAAGATTCAGAGTAAAGATCTGATGCTGTATCCTGATACTCCCTAAATAAGCCTGCTACTCTCCCTGAGGAAACACAGAAAGCAAGGCAGTTCTGTTGACTTAAACATTACGTTGGATGACCAGTGATAAATAATGCAAGGTCTACTTACTTTATTGGCTTCCTCGGAGAAATCAATCCAGGGACTCAAACTTATTGTTCACTGAAATGCATGGATCAATTAATATGCATTGTTTACTCCTGGGTTTTAATCACATTCGAAATAAATGCACTGTATTATGACACTATAAGGGAGTAAGATGTGTACAAGTTCCCAGCACAGAAGCAGAATCCTTCCATTTTCTCATTTTCAGTATAGATTTGATGCTGAGGAAGAATATTCTATGAATTTCATCACCCATGTAATTGCCAGATTGACCCTCCACCCCTCCCCCACTTTGGCCGGTAGAGAACCAAAGTAAATTCAATAGGCAAGGGAGGGATGAGCTGTTCTTTTGGCCCTAGAACAAAAATCACAAGGCTCTGGGAGTATGTTTAATTAAAGTAGTATTAGCCTTGATAAGGGGCTGTCTATGAATGTTCCATCTAAGGCAGATTTGGGTGACTCTTTTCATCCAAGATCCGTCTTGGCCACTTCTCATATAGCATCTCCATTTTCAACATAAGAACTCTGGGTAAGGAAGACACAGCTAACTTGTTAAGCACTGAAATTAGGGTCCATAGATAACTTGTTCAGCACTGAAACTTCATAAGCTTTAAAATCCTTCATAAACTTTAAAATCAAGTCATATGAATTGTTGTCTCTCTGGTGTGGTACAGTAGATGGCTGTGATGTGACACCTAGATCCTGCTTTCAGCGTCTGGATAATTCTTTCCCTCAGTTTTCTGGAGTTTGGCTAATGAAGACTCATAGCTAAGTTACCCTTCACAAATTGCCAACAACTGACAGGAGCCATACTGCACAATGTTATGGTCCCTTCCTTTCTCATGTTGGTCAGTGTGTGTGTGTGTGTGTGTGTGTGTGTGTGTGTGTGTGTTTGCGTGTGTGTGTGTTTGTGTTTGCGTGTGTGTGTGTACACACATGCATGCTGGTACTGATAGTCATACAGAAGCCTAGACCCTTGCCTCAATTTTGGGTAATCATGAAGGGCCACCCTAGTTCCAGGGCTCCCTGTGAGATCAAAAGAGATCTTTGTGGCAACTTCATCAAAATGCATCTTCCTCCTCTGCCCAACTCGGCTCCCGTCACTTCCTTCCAGGTATTATTCCTTGGAGCACTCCCCACTAAACCTCCTGCAAGCAAATCTTCATCTCAACATTTGTTTCCAAGGAACCTCAGCCTAAACTACATCAATACCATCCTTTGAAAAACTGGGTCTAATTTGGGTCCTAGAAACATTCCAGGTCATTTGTCTTTGGTATGCTTAGATAAATGATCACAAAGTTGGAAAACCTCACTGATTTGGGACAAATCAGTGTTTATCATCCATCAGACATTACTTAACTGGGCTCATTTAAAATAATATGGTAACTTCCTTTGTTAGATGTAGAACCACACCTTTATTTATTTGGTTTGTAAAATGTGCCTGTCTCTAGCATATGTTATCTAAAGCTGTTAAATCTCTCAAGTGCTGGACAGAGCAAATTATTTTCAACCCTTAAGATACTTTAGAAGCATTCTTTGCAAAAAATTGATATGCTAACTACAGATAATTTTCTTCTTTTAAGCAGATCATCAAAGGTCCTTGTTCAGGGAACATTTTACCAGTTTAGTTCTGATTACTGTGTATGTTCAATCAGTGATTTATTTTAAAAATCCATTTTTATGATTATATATCTTTTTCTTCCACTTACTCCAAGTTATTATCATATTACTATTGTGATAGGGATTTCTAAATTAACACTGAAACACTGTGAGTCAAAAGCGCATATATTAATGGCTAAGGTATATGGAATGCCACTCTGTCCCAAGTGCTTTCTTTGTATAAACTCACATAATTCTTAACAGGAGATAGCTACTATTATTATCATTATTTTCCAAATGAGGAACCTGCCCAGAGTCACAAACCTAGGAAGCAACATAGCCAGATTTTGAACCCGATTCGGCTCTAGAATCTGTGTTCTTACCCACCCCACACACTACTTTCTCAATATCCAGAAATCTAGGCCTAGAAAAGGAGAGAAAGGGTTAAAATATTTTGTGAATTTATAGAAAATAAAGATTACTCTTATTTAGACAACTCAGGGAAGGTGATGTTTGAACAAGGTCCTAAAGTATAAATAGCATTTAGAGGTTATAGTGAATTTCCTTCACCTTTAAAAAAGGCCCTATGAGAAAGCCTGACTTACTAGCAGTTTCAGCAAAGAGAAAATAAATAGAAAAAAAAACACCTAGCTATTTGTGTTTCTCCATCTATTAATAAAAATAAATCGTTGTATGCTTGGCACTGTAAGGAATATAAAGACTTCTGGTGTATGGTCAATGTCTGTAGAAATTTATAAACTTAGTTGGGTAGGTGAGACACTGAATTTGAAAAAGGTAACAAGTGGGGCGCCTGGGTGGCTCAGTCGGTTAAGCATCTGACTTCAGGTCAGGCCATGATCTCACAGCTTGGGGGTTCGAGCCCCATGTCAGACTCTGTGTTGACAGCTCAGAGCCTGGAACCTGTTTCGGATTCTGTGTCATCTTCTCTCTCTGCTCCTCCCCCACTCACACCCTATCTCTCTCTCCTTCAAAAATAAGTAAACATTAAAAAAAGTTTTTAAAGAAAAAGGAAACAAGTAATAACTATAAAGCTTTATATGGTGAATGTCAAATGAGAGTATAACTGGGTAAATAGGAAAGAGAGAACTGACTGGTGTCAGCAATCCTGCTCCCCACCCCCATCCTCAGGATGTATTTCCAAAGGCTCACTGAAAGACAGGTATGAGATATGTCAGGGGGTAGGGGCGGAGTTTACTAGGAAATATGTGGAGGGGTAGAGGTGGAAACGAGACAAGGAACCAGGATGCAGGAGACTCCTTGAGAGTAGATTGGGATTGAGCTTTTCAATTCCCAGGCTTTTCAAGACTTAACCTTTTTAGCATCCTATGGAGGTGGGCAAAGCTAAGTGGAAAATGGTAGAGTGGTGTTTTTATGGGAAGGTTATGCCCTGTGTTCTAGTCACTCCCCCCGCCCGCCAACCCAGCCTTTCCAGAGGCCTCCATTCCCCAAGTGGCATGGAAGGCAGAAATAGCTGGGACAAGAAGCATCCCAGTGGAACCAAATAAGGACAAAAGACAGACTATGCTAGATTCTGTAAGACCCCTGTGGCCTTTGAGTAATGGGGTGGGGTGGCAAATCCCAGTAAGAACTGAGATGGATTTTTTTTTTGGTCATCTTGCCCAGTGAAATTCCAAGTCATCTAATTTAATTTTTGGGATGAATTCATTACTCAGATGTTTTTTGGTTAACCGAGCATGGTAGTGAGGCAAAATTCATACCAGCTCTGGGCAATATATACACTAAGTTTTCTGGGATTACATTAAAATCATCACTGCCTGGGCATGTCAAGAAATTTCATGGGAAAAGATGACATTTGATAGAATCCTTGAAGATTGAGTAAAATTGAGAAAAGTGAAAGGAGGGAGTGGAGAACATTCCAATGGCGTGTGCAAAAACATAAAGATGAGACGTACTATTCCTAGGAGATGGGATACTTTAGGTACCTCTCAAAAAAAAAAAAAAGCACTAAAGGCACAATGGTAATAACTGTATCTTTGAGGTGATACCCAAGCTCCAAGCAAAAACTGTCCATATCTGTTTCTAAAGAGTCTCCAACATTTCTCAATATGTACGAGACTCATTTAAGCCACAGGTTTAATTAGTCATCATCATCACGCATCAACCCCTCATCTCCCCGAGCTGTACTCTGAAGAGTGTCAGTGATGGGACACTCCAATGCCATATTCTTCAGGAGTTAGGTTGAACATGGGCTCCTCCAGTATTCCTCTGCCCCCATCATGGTCCACCACGGCCAAAGCCAAAAGATGCACCACATGGATCAGAAATGAACGGTGCATCCATCCTTTATTAACAGCTGTGGACTGCAGTCCTTGTGCACGTATTCTTTTTGCTACTAAAGTTAAACAACTTCTCCTCCTCACCAGTTGGTGAAAACTGCTGAATCTGCTCTTCTCCAAACCATCCGTTGTTTCCATTAGAGACAACGTTCACCTGTGTCAGCCAGGTGCATAACCTGCAAAACCCAAATTCTTCTATGTAAAGTGTTTTTTTTATTTGCAGAAGGATAAAGAACTATGGGCCTGTACTCTATATAAATGCTATTTTAAAATACCATTGTCTAGTATTTAGCTATAGAAATTGGTGACTATTTAGAAAAGTCCTAGTGTTTAATTTTATCTGTGCATGTTCAATCAGGAGAAAATATAGGCAGACACAATTTCCTCTACTTCTCTTTCTTTGTGTCTCCACACTTTGCTAGCATCCACTCTTTATCTCCTTCTTCCTCTCCCCACATCCCTCATTCTCCCCCATTCTCACTGCATGGCTGGGCTCTGGTCCATAGATTCGAGGACAAGGAAAGGAGGCTCTCTTAACTCCTTACAGCATCTTTTCTGGGCACTTTAGTAACAATGAATTTGCTCCTTTGCCCTACATTTTTCTTCTCTTTCTTCCTCTTGCTCTTTGTTTCTAATGACAATTGACATTACTTTCTGCACAATTCATTTTCTGTATTGCAGAGCTACCAGACCCTGACTTTGCTGAGTAGAAAAAACTCTTTCACCCTGATAAATTACCCAAGGTAAATATTTTGGGAGATGTATTCAAGATTGATAAATGATTTTTAACAATGAACAGGTAAGACATATACCCTAAGATACTCATCCCTGCTCCTTAAAGATGCTAAAGTTAAAGCTACAGACTTCAGAATGGGGACAGAATGGTGCAGATGAGATGTTCCTTATAGAAAAGTGCATTGGAAATGATCTGGACATGGTTAGAGAATGATTTTCTATAGGCTCTTTGAAACATCATCAACAGTTACAGAGGAATGCTGATCTGGCAAGTTCCCTCGTTTGGGGGGCTATGTCATATGCCCATAAATGGCATGAACATAAAATTCTCACTTGAATCCAATGGTAACTGAATATTGGAATTACTACTATTTGTGTTTTTCTAACAGTTCCAATTTTGGGGGTAGGCACACCCATACATAAACAATCAGGATGAGTGTCGATAGTCCAATTCTACTCCTTAGAAGAGTCAAGGACACCCAGAAACTAATATTTACAGCAAATAAACTCTAAGGAGTTCATTCAGGGTGCTATAGTCCCGGACAACAGAGTATTCTCACAGGAGACTAAGACAACAGATACGAAACTACTAATTTTGTCACTGCCGATATTAGTAGAGAGCCAGCTTGAGCATGAGACTGGCCTGGAATGTTTTACGCTTTTCCTTGAACGGAGCACAAGTAAAGGCCCGGAGGAGGGTGATCCCCCAACCACAGGGAGTGTGCAGCCTGGCTTGGACAGTTTGCTGTGAGGTAGTAGAGTGGATGAAAGAGGATGCTGAGTTTGAGAGCCCGGCAGTCACAGAGAGAGCAAGGCACAATAGACTAGATCATACAATTAGTGACCCATGTCCCAGTGTCAGTGATCTGATGAGCTACTCCTCCTTACAGGAAGGGAGACAGGAACAGGGATTCCCCCCAGAAGCTCCCACCTGGAGAGTAAAGTAGAAATCCTTCTCTTCTGGGGGACACAAATTCCCTAAAAAGAAACCCTCAAAGAGCATTGCGTAATTTCTTCCTATATTAGTTTGCTAAGGCTGCTATAACAAGTATCACAGATGGGGTGGCTTAAGCAACAGAAATTCATTATCTCACAGTTTTGGAGACCAGAAGTCCCAAAGTCAAGGTACTGGCAGGGTTGGCTGCTTCTAACGGCTGGAGGGGGAAAGCTGTTCTAGGCCTTTCTTCTTCATTTGTAGATGGCACTCTTCTATATGCCTTCACATTATCTTCCCTCCATGCTTATCTATGTGTCCAAACTTCCCTTTTTCATAAGGTCGCCAGTCATACTGGATTAGCCCCGCCCCCATGACCTCATTGTAACTTGATTATCTCTGTAAAGACCCTCTCTCCAAATAAAGTCACATTAATTGTAATTTTTCTCTTGAATCAAGTGTTCCAAAAAAGGCAAGCTTAATAAATATCGCAGTTTGTCAACATATACAGCACTAGCCAGACAGCAGAATGTCTTACTCCAAAGTACGTGTGCGCTTTTGGAAAGCACCGCTCCCACCGCAGAGCCCAGCCATGCCGCTCCAATCGCTGTCAATTTTGAACAAGACTTCTGGAGAAGGCATACCTGGCTTCGTGAATGCTTCCGGGCCCTCCACCTCAAACAGAGTCTCTGTCAGGAACATGAATAACCAGCTCGTCTGTACATGTTCCCTGTCAGAACTGTTCAGCGATCCTGAGCTTCCGTCTCTAAATATTTACAAAGTACTATTTATCAGAATGAAAGAGAATGTTCCTGCTCCACAATGTCGGGCATATGGTAGCAGCATGAAATAGAAGATAAATCGTGCTGGGTGATTCCAACTGGATTTAATGCCAGCAATAATTATTTTTAATCAGATGGAAAGTTCCCTCGGTGATACCAGACCATCTAACATTGGAAAATAATTTTGTCAGTTCTCATTGTCGCATGCTATTTCTATAAATAATCTCCCAGGGTCTTTGAAGCCTAACTTTTTTTTTCCTTTTATCTTTTCCGATTCTTTCTTTCTATGGGAATGTTCTACCAGTTCCCTAAATCCTGGCTGTTGTTTACAGAATGCCCTCACTGAGTTGTATAAAGCATTTGGGGCTTAGCAAATTCTCTCACAACCATATGGAATTTCAACAAATGTCTTGATTCTCCACATACTTCTTCCCTCCCGGACCCCCCAAAAAGAGGATGGCAAAATATGAAAAGAGGATGGCTGACAGCAGCCCAGATCAGGTGATATGCCACTGGTGCTCGGTGGTGTGGGGCTGGAAGGAGATCAGAGGTGTTGCTGGGGCACCTTCAAACGGGCACCTTACTGCACGGACTGTGTGTGCACACATACTACCACACCCACCCACCATACCCACCCACATACACCTCAGGAAAGCACACAGAGGCACTTCCTAGCCAGCTATGATCTGGAATTTTTTTAATAACTGGCAATTTAAAATTAAAAAAAAATTTTTTTAATGTTTATTTTTGAGAGAGAGAGAGAGAGAGCGAGCAGGGGAAGAGCAGAGACAGAGGGAGACACCGAATCTAAAGCAGGCTCCAGGCTCTGAGCTATCAGCACAGAGCCCGATGCGGGGTTCGAACGCACCAACCGTGAGATCATGACCTGAACTGAAGTCGGACGCTTACCGACTGAGCCACCCAGGCGCCCCTTAATAACTGGCAATTTAAAAAATAACTGATTATTTCACTGTATTCACTTGTAGGTGTAAAAATCATGTGTAGGAAAATAGTAAAAATCCTATTTCCAAGCAAGACAAAGAGGAGGTTCACAATTTATATCAATAGGTGAACAAGGGGAAGAAAGTCATGTCTCTGACTTTCATCAATCAGTTCAGGCTACCAAATCCTCCGCCACAGCAGGGATTTTTTTTTTTTTCTGGGCTTTGTCCCATCCTGGGAGGTGGCACTGCAAACCCAAGCACCTCACAGAGACAGCACAGTCCAATGTCAGGCCCACCTAGTTGCTCTGCCCAAGCTCCCACGTTTGCGACTGCCGGGGGGTTCTGTCCTGTGAGCTGAGGACTTTGCCAAGCTTCCAATCCTAGAGCAAGCAGCGTTTTTGCTAACAAACAAAAGCTGATTTCCTACAGGTAAGAGAAAGAGCGTGAGAAAAAAAAAATCCCCTTACAAGAAAGCATTGAGGGCATTTGATGGGCTCTGGCTGAGGAGGGAAGTCTCAGCAGTTCCTGCTTCTGGATCCCTTTGCACACGTTTCTCCCTGGTTCTGGAAAAAGTGGCATGTTGTTTTGGCTCCTCCTGCTCCAAACTGTAGGCCAACTGTTGGCATCTAAACTCTCCAGGCCACTGAGAAACTAGGTTATTCCTACTGCTTCCCTTTGGGCAGAGTGAATCGGGCCCCAGGCCGCTGCCCACACTCCCAGTTCTGCTATTCCTTAGGGGCTCTCCTGGAGGTGCCGGGGGTCAAAAGGCTGTCCAGGGCACGCTGCCAACTTGAAGCCCCTGGAGTTTCGGGTGCACGACTATCTATGACTGGGATTGGGATCTTGCCTTCAGACAAATAATCCATTTCCCAGTCTGCCTTTGCCGCTGGAAGAGAGGCCTTATCGATTTTCCATTTAAAGCTTTACTATGATGCCCAGGGGTATAAAATCCTCGGGGTCGCCAAGCAAAGGAAAGTTAGACACATTAGTGCAGACACTAGAAAGGTAAATGATTCAGGGGACTGAGTAACAATGCCTTACTCATATCAGGTAATTCCCAATTCTTTCCTCTTACAGAAATGAAGGAGGAATTGTCACCGGATATATTCATAGAAATTATTTTGGATAATAGATCATCACGTGATTTTTTAAAAAACTGCAAATAGCTCAGAGGAATGAACACAATTGGGAACTATGCTAGAGCAAAACTCTTTCTATTTCATCTACTTATATAGCATTTTGCTAAAATACTTAAAGATATTTATTATATGCCAGGGATGGGTTTATGCACTTTCCACACGGTTACTCATTCAATACTCACAACAGCCCTGCAAGGTAAGTTTTACTAGTATAGCTAATTTACAGATGAAAAAGGAAGCTCAGAGAGGTTGACTACTTGTCCACGTTCACAGAGCAGTAAGTCACAGAACTGGGACTTAAAATCAAGTAGATGCCCCAAAGTCTATGCCATGCTAATATTAATTTTCCTCAGCTTCTAGCAATAAAAGCAGTAAAGGCAATGAAATTGATGCTGAACCCTAACTTAATTTCAGCGATAAATATATCCATCCACTGATACATGAATGAGTTGAAAAATTTAAAATCCCTATCCATATTGAGAAAATTTCCAATAAAATTTTACTTTTTAATTTGATTACCAAACTTTGTAACACATTCTTGTTATTTTTTGATTAGCTTGATAGTTCTAATATTTATAACCAACCCAGAAGATATTTTATCATATAAAGACTTGGTCACCAGGAATTAAAATTATATTTCTATGTACATGCCTTTTTTTGTTGCAAGTTTAATGGAGTAACAAGGATTTTTAAGCAAAAATATCACACTAAGATAAACTTTGGGAGTGGGGCACTGAAAGAGAAAAAGAAATGATATAAAATTACCAATTTTTAAAACTGGGCTTCTGTATTTTTCTCATTCTTGTGTTTATCTTTGCTACATATCTGAAATATTAGAAATTTTTTTCTTATACATAACACACCCATGTATTTTTTAATGGATAACGTTGAATATCAGACCACTATGGTGTTGAGATTCCTTCGGATTTCTTAGTATCAGTTTTATTAAGGTATGATTGACATAAAAAAATGTACACAACTTGATGAGTTTGGAGAGAAGTATACACCCATGAGACCATCACCACAATCTGTCAGAAACATATTCATCACCTCCAAAAATTTTTCCTTTGTATATTTCTAAAAAAAAAAAAAACAATGAAAAGGTTTATTTTTAAATGCCAATATTTACAATTGCTGGAAATTACATCTTTTGCAACTACTTAGACTTAGGATAAAATATATTTGAGTGTCAATTGAGAAATGTGCAAGCAGGATGCCTGGGTAGCTTAGTTGGTTAAGCATCTGATTCTTGATTTTGGCTCAGGTCATGACCTCATAGTTTGTGAGTTCAAGTCCCATGTTGGGCTCCATGCTGACAATAGGGAGTCTGCTTGGGATTGTCTCTCTCTCCATTTTTCAAAATTAAGAAACTTAAAAAATTAAAAATAAATAAATACAAATGTGCAAGAGGTTACATAGTTTTTCAAAAGTATTTTCAGTAATATATGAACAAAAATGTTGAAAGACCACTGCTCTAGTCTGTGGGCATCTGCCCTCCACTCCTGTGTATTAGTTCTCTTACACCTAACATATTCTCACTTAATTTATCAATCAATATTTACTAAGCACCAACTATGTGCTAAGGAGGGTATCAACACACCAATGACAAAGACAGAAAGATTACTGATTTTATGAAATTGTGTGATGCTAATTCCTTCTGTATAATTTTTTCTTATGACTCCTCTGTAGCTCCCGGGTCTCCTTTCCATGTATTATTTTTAGCTATGTCCTGGTTCCCATGAGTATAGAAAGCATTAAAACTTATTTAAGTTATGGGGCACCTAGGAAGCTCAGTCGGTTAAGCATCTGACCGTTGATTTAAGCTTAAGTCATGATCTTATAGTCTCTGAGTTTGAACCCTGCATTGGGCTCTGTACTGACAGTATGGAGCCTGCTTGGGATTCTCTCTCCCTTTCTCTCTGCCCCACCCCCATGTACACATGCTCTCCCCCCTCCCCACCAAAATAAATTAAAAAAAATTTTTTTAATTATTTAAATTATGAAATATTTCAAACATACAGAAGAGTATAAGAAACAATAAAATGGACACTTGCAGCACAGAGCCCAACAGATGCTCAGTTTCACGAACCATGAGATCATGACCTGAGCTACAATCTAGAGTTGGATGCTTAACTGATTGAGCCACCCAGGCACCCCGTCTGCAACTTGTTTTTGTACTCATCCCTTTTTTTTGAGATGTGTACAGTTTATACATGTGATTCTAGTCGCATGCATTCATTTTTCCTTGCTGTATAATATTTCATTGTATGAATAAACCCACATTTGCTTAACCATTCTTCTTTGATAGACATTTAGGTTGCTCCTCACTTCCCATATTATAAACAACATGGCAATGAACATTCCTGCAACACCTCCAGCTTATGTTTTTGAGAGTTTCCCTGTGTTCTACATCAAGAGGTGGAATTGCTGGGTTGTGGAGTTTGTTTAGTTTCAACTTTATTAGGTACTGTTAACCTGCTTTTCAAAATTGTTGTAGAAGCTTACACTACAGCAGGATACAAGCATTATTCCTTCTATTTTTTTTTTTGGTGGACACTCTTGAATTTTTAAAATGTATACCTATGTTAGTGTTTGGGAGATTATCTTTGGGTCTTCCTCTCTTCCCAGACCTATACCTTATCAAGAGCCATTGCCCCAAGGAGCAGTCCAAAGCAGCTTTTCCAGACTCCTTTCAGCTTTAAGTATCATGCATGAGCTCTCTGACTCATTACTCTACAAAAGCCAGGCTCCTATATGTGACATCATCTGAGTCCCAGACCCCTGACAGGCCAGTGGCTTCAGCTCCTTTTACTACTTTGTGATTCTTTTCCAAATCTGGCCTTAAACTATGTTTGTCTTATTTTGGATCCTGGCTATGTCATTTTGGCTTTCTCTCTCTTGTTTTTGTTTTTGTTTGTTTGTTTGTTTGTTTACATTTGATCGAACTATATAAAATTGCCAGTTTACTGGCAAAATGGCCAAATAATGGCAATTTTTTAGGGTTCATCTTAATAAACCCATTTTTGCTACATAGGTCATACCCAGGTACAACAAAGCCTGAACCTGTTGGGACATCTTGACCCTGAGTCTCTACAAACTCTTCAATACTTCTTTCTCTCAGCCATCAGGCAGCCAGTCAAACAGCCCCCAGAGCTGGTCTCTTTGCTTTTAGGCTTCTTTCATTTGAGACAGACATAAGCTCCTGTCCTAATCAAGCCACTGTTACTGCAGCTTTGTCTGTTCTATGGAATCAGTTCATTGTGCCTGCAAATTATTCCATCCCTAATATAAATTATGTATCGTGACACGTTCATTTTCATGATTAGGTTTAGCCCTTAGTATTTTCATGACAAAGTGGAAGGGCAGAGAGATTTGTCATTTGATTCATTCCACTCTAGTTTCAAATGCTTAAAAAACTGTTGGGCTTCCCTCAAGTTTTCTCAGTCATGCAGCAATTTCCAGTGACTTTAGCCAGCATGTTTGAAAACTGTTGTTTTCTGGGTGCCTGGGTGGTTCAGTTGGTTAAGCGTCCGACTTCGGATCAGGTCATGATCTTGCAGTCTGTGAGTTCGAGCCCCATGTCAGGCTCTGTGCTGACAGCTCAGAGCCTGGAGCCTGCTTCCAATTCTGTGTCTCCCTCTCTCTCTGCCCCTCCCCCACTCATGCTCTGTCTCTCTCTCTCTCTCTCTCAAAGAATAAATAAACATTAAAAATAAATAAACACAAGAAAAATAAAATGAAAACTGTGGTTTTCACATCATAACTATCCAGGCCTCTACATTAAAATAAATCTTTTATTTTCAACTGTCAAATTTCCTATGAAAAAGAAGAAATACTTTTCTAATTTGAGAGAGAGAGTACACACATGCAAGTGGGGGAGGGGCAGAGAGAGAAAGAGAATCTTAAGCAGGCTCCACACCCAGTGTTCAGTCTGGAGCCTAATCCAGGGCTCGATCTCATGGCCATGAGATCATGACCTGAGGTGAAAATCACGAGTTGGACGCTTAACCAACTGAGCCACCCAGGAGCCCCAAGAAATACTTTTAAAGCTAGACCCCATTAGTTGCTGTGAAACTGCCTTATGTGTTACTTACTACAAGTGTGTTCTCCATTTACTGGATATACGGATACTCATGACTTGCCTTCCTCATAATTTTCACTGGGTCCAGGCTAAATCCTCATCATCCTAAAGGTAAGGTGGATACTTGTCAGGAATGTTTTGATTTAAAATGAGAGAAATTTCATACAAGCTAACTTAACCAAACATCATTTCTTTGTTCATGCCACTAAGTAGTTCATGGGACCTAGATCTGTCGGCTTCTGGCATGGCTGAGCCAAGTGGTGTCATCAGAAATCTGTTTCTTTACATTTTAAGGCCTGCTCTCCGCTGTGGTGGCAGGATTTCTCTGTATGGTGGACAAATAGTTCTCAGCAGCCTTTAATGTTAGCATTTTTTTTTTTAATTTTTTTTTCAACGTTTTTTATTTATTTTTGGGACAGAGAGACAGAGCATGAACGGGGGAGGGGCAGAGAGAGAGGGAGACACAGAATCGGAAACAGGCTCCAGGCTCCGAGCCATCAGCCCAGAGCCTGACGCGGGGCTCGAACTCACGGACTGCGAGATCGTGACCTGCCTGAAGTGGGACGCTTAACCGACTGTGCCACCCAGGCGCCCCTAATGTTAGCATTATTATCCCAAAACGGGCTGCCTCTGACTTTCCTGGTTTAGGACATGTGCTCACCTGTGAATGAATCCACAGCTGGGGACAAAGTGTTCTGATTAGTAAGGCCCCCAGGAGCCCTTGTAGCCCAGGGTACTGCATGGGCAGAGCGTTAGAAGAGAATGAAAAAAAGGAGAGGGATTTTATCACCAGAAAAGAGCATACTTTGAAAGAAAGAAAAGACAACAGATACCTACTACAGGGCAATTCAACAACTTTAAGAATAAGAAGGACAAATAATGTGTTACTTTCAACATCTTTGGATGCTGTTGGTCTCACCTTTTTCATCTTACTATATTTTACAGCTGACTATGTTTTACCACTAACCTGTAGTGCAGCTAAAACTTTATACACACACACACACACATACACACACATATATGACATATATATATATATATATATATATATATATATATACACACACACACACATATATATATGTATATATACAGGTTTCTCACCCTCTAATGTGTCTTCCAGACTTCTGGCTTTTCACCCTATAGGTGCATGACTGAGAAGTTTGAGGCTGTGTGAAAGGAAGAGTACTGACAACTACCATCTGGTAGAGGTTGTCTCTCACAGATTTTCCTATCTCTGGAGTTTCAGCTCCAGTTGATATAGGGACCTCAGTGTGAGCCAGGCAGGTAGAGGAGGCAAAGACATGGTAGAAGCAGGGGTGGACCAAGGACTGTTGACCAATCATCCAAATGGAAATGGTGCCCTCAGCCTTGACCAAAGGCATCAACAGTCATGTGTTCCTGATGTGGTAAGCAGCATAAAACAACAAATAGTATGCAAGTCAAGGGGTGACCCTATCCAAGTGCCAAGTGTGGGACAGGGCTTCACACAGCAATGGTGGGTCCTGAGAGATCGATGTTGTCTCAAAAATAGGTGAACTTGGGGCACCTAGGGTGGCTCAAGTCGGTTAAGCATCCAACTTCGGCTCAGGTCATGATCTCATGGTTTGTGAGTTCGAACCCCGCATCGGGCTCTGTGTTGACAGCTCAGAGACTGGAGCCTACTTCGGAGTCTGTCTCCCTCTCTCTTTGCTCCTCCCCTGCTCATGCTGGCTCTCTCTCTCTCTCTCTCTCTCTCAAAAATAAATAAACATTAAAGAAAAAAAAAAAGAATAGGTGAACTCATCAAACCTCAAATAAGTGGTTTAACATTAAAAAACAAAAACCTTCACACCCAGCAGGGAACCTCAGGTATAAATCAAGAAACAAATGCAATAATAGCACAATTATGGAGACTGGGGGGTGGTGGCTTTGACCTGGGGCATGCTGTTGCCAGGTGAATCCCAGATTATAATGACTGGAAGGTGTGTAAGTGCTTATACCTTGTGACTTGAGTCATAAGGGCTGAGAAATCTGGAGCTGAGTTTTCCGGTTAAAGTTATCAGCTGCCAGAGCCTTACAATGAAGAGGAAGAAGATAAATATGAGGCAATTCTCAACTAGTTTATAAACTTACACTTATTTTTATATCTTGAAGTACCTAGTACAATGCTAGGCATTGTATTCAATACAGACTTATTGAATTAAAGGAGGGATGACATAAACACACACTCATCTACCAATGAGACCATGCATCAAATGGGGGGTAGGGGTGACAAGCATGGCCACAAATGGGATGGTTGGGCCATTTGGTTATGTGAACTTGGTCTGTTTGCTTCAGCGCTCTAACTAAACAAGCCAACCAGCTTCTGCCTACACCTCCAGGAGCCACCAAAATTCTTGTTAATATCAATCTGCCCTTCTAGCTCCCGCTGATGTGAGTGCCTAGGTCTATACTTATTGAACTCTGGAGTTATTGGAAAGATAACAGTAAGAGCTATTAGAATTAGAAACATGGAGTTTTCACCCCCAGAATAATGACAACTGCAGACCCAGTACTATCTAGGAAGGGATTTTTGTCCTCTTTAAATCTGTATACTGCTCTGGTCTGGTACAATACTTTAGGGCATTCTCACCCATTGTATCTTTCTGGCTCCAATGTAAGGAAAAGCCTCTTGCTCCTTATTTGCTTCTTTCCCTCTCAAAAGGCATGTAAACTTAGGTTATAGAAGAAATCCTTTTGTGGCTTCTGTGACCACTAGTCATATGAGATTGCAAAATAGTTTTTGGAACCTCTTGGGAATCAAAAAATGTAGGTGTTGCCAGATTATCTTGGCCATCATTGGGCTGACAGCTGTCAAATCCAGGTTGTTCTCATGCCCAAATGATTATTGGGAGTCAGGCCAGACCTCCAAGCTGGTGGTCCAAGGGCACACACAGTCAGAGTGGGCAGTGGGCACAGGCATAGTCAAATCTGAGCTATACTCGGGTCAAGACAGGCAGCTAGCTTGAGGAGTAAGTAATCAGAGTTAAACAACGCAAGGTTCCCTGTAGGGATAGAAATGGAGTTTGTAGCCCTTGTACCAGAGAACATTTAGGTGGGGGCAAAAAAAGAAAAAATGTATTGAATAGCTCTGTGTACCCACGAGTGTCCTTGACTTTAGGGAAAGCTTGGTGAGAAGACATCACGAACTTTATCCTCACAGTCTGACATCTTCTTCATTGGTCACTACCTCTTTCATTCTTGGAGCTCTATTTGTGAAAGGGACTCTGCTCCTATTGTGTGAGAATCTTCGTTTATATGGACTCATCTCCAAACACTCCCTCCATACACACTTAGGAGCTGTAAGCCTTATTTCATGGGAGGCTCAGGTCTTCTCATCTGAAGTAGGGTTGGGAGTTGGGACATGGACCGCCATCTTTGGGAAAGTGATGGTGCTGAGGAGGAGGCCTCCCCTATCCTCCTAACCATTCTTCCCCTGGAGGCAGGCCTGGGTCAGCCCTCTGCTGCATTCTGCTGAGATCTGCAGCTACAAGCCTGGGCAAGCGCTCAGGGTGAGCACGGCAGACTCCACCCTTGCCCGTGGTGCAGTTGGCCTTGGCATCTGTGAGCAAGGTCCCGGAGCCTCTGCATTGTGCATGAGCACTGGGGAGAAGGTGGCAACTCTGGACAGACATTCTCTCCTCACCCACATAAATCCTCAGAGGGTTTCCCTCTGTGGGTTTATAAAAGCCCATTATCTAATTCATGACTCAGAGAATTGAGCTCTCTGGCAAGAGGCTTTTTAAGCCACATTTGGAATAATTTCTCAGCAATTCATTACATAGGAAAACAGGTCCTTTTTGTTCTAATACTTAGCCTAGGAATGCAGCGCCTCTCTGCCAGATTCATTAACAAAACCTATGTGTGGGGGCTGAGCATCTCCAGCCAGTTTCTTAAATGTACTAAAACTTGCTGATCATTGAAATGTAAATTTTTACCTTTGGCTGGAAGTGATTCATGGGTCTCAGCTTGTAGGAAATGGCAATGTCACTTTCAAATGCCCAGGACAGGGCCAGACCAAGTGCCCATTGTGAGATGAGGCTTAACGTGTGGCAACAAGGACACGGCCACATGTCATTTCTCCGAGTGGCAGCAGAAGGGAGGGCCAGTAATGAACGTGGTCACAGCTTGAGGGGATAAAAGCTCCCCTCGTTGGCAATACAGTGACCCACAGCCCAGCAGAGCCCCGCGACAGGACCAGACTGCTCAAACTCCTGGTCACACCAATTCTCATCACTGTGAAAACAGTTTGGACTTCTCACCCCAGGCTGCCCTGTGCAGAGTGTTGGGCAGGGTTCTCCACACAGAGGAAGGCGAGCCATGGCCAATGAAGCTGGTAAAATGGGGAGGGACATGAGAAGCTGGATATACTGATTTCTAAACATATATTTTTATTTATATTATGTGTGACAGAAGACTATATATAAGAACATGCAACATATTACTTGTATGTTGAAAATATGTAATTTGTTTAAAAGAGAATCTTAAAATATTTTAAAACATATATACCTTTTTAATTTTTTGATTGTGGAACAATACACATGACATAAAATTTACTATCTTAACTACTTTGAAGTGAGCAGTTGAGTGGTATTAACTACATCCAAACTGCTGTGTAACCGTTACCACCATGTATCTCCAGAACTCTTTTCATCTTGCAAAACTGAAACGCTGCATGCATTGAACAATAACTTCCCATTCCCTCCCCGCTCAGCCCCTGGAAGCCACCATTTTGTTTCCTCTCCCTATGACCTTGACTACTCTACCTCATACACATGAAATCACACAATATTTGGCTTTTTGTGACTGGCTTATTTCGCCTAGCATGATGTCCTCAAAGTTTATCCATGTAATAGCATATGTCAGAATATCCTTCCTTTTTTTTCTTTTTTTAATGTGCATTTATTTTTGAGAGAGAGAGACAGAGACAGAGTGCGGGTGGGGGAGGGGCAGAGAGAGAGGGAGACACAGAATCCAAAGCAGGCTCTAGGCTCTGAGCTGTCAGCACAGAGGCCAACGCGGGGCTGGAACTTAAGAACAGCGAGATCATGACCTGAGCCAAAGTCAGCAGCTGCTTAACTGGCTGAGCCACCCAGGTGTCCCAAAATATCCTTCCTTTTAAGCAATATTCTATTGTATGTACATACCACCTTCATCTGTCGATGGACACTTGGGTTGCTTATGCTGTGTCTCAGTCAGCTGGGGTTGCTTTAACAAACTACCATAGAGTGGGTGGCTTGCATAAGAGAAATTTATTTTCTTACAGTTCTGGATGCTAGAAGTCCAAGATCAGGGTGCCAGCATGGTCAGGTTCTAATGAGACCGCTCTTCTGGATTGTACATGGCCACCTTCTCGCTGTCCTCACGTGGGAGAGACGAGGGAGAGGGAGGGAGAGCGTGGAAGAGAGGAGAGAAAGAGAGAGAGAGCAAACTCTCTATTGTCTCTTACAAGGATACTAACACCATTATGAGGCTTCCTTCATGACCTCATCTATACCTAATTACCCCCCAAATGCCCCATTTCCAAACACCATGATATTGGGGGTTAAAGTTTCAACATATGAGGAGATATAACTCAGCCCATATCAGTATACAAATATCTCTTGAAGACCCAGCTTTCAATTCTTTTAGGTATATACCCAGAAATAGAATTGCTGTATCATTTTTAAATTTCTGAGGAATTCCTCAAAACATCCTCACCAACACTTGTGATTTTCTGGGTTTTTGAGAATAGCCATCCTAATGGGTATGAGGTGGTATCTCATTGTGATTTAGATTTGGATTTCCTTAATGATTAGTGATGTTGAGCATCTTTTCATGTGTTTACTGGCCACTGAAAAACATATAACATATACTTTTAATTAATATATACTTTATATATTTTAAAAGTACATGTTAATATAGATGCTGTGAAAAAAAACTAAAAGAAATTATACTGTAAGGTTATTGATTCTGCTGGCAAGATTAAGGGTGGGTTTTTTCCTTATATTTTGCTGTATGTCCTAAGTTTCTTTTAATAAGAGGGTTTTCTCTTATAGTTATGGTTGTCATATCATTAGCATCACCATCTAACATTTATTGTTAAATAATTTTGTTGCTGGCACCATACTAAGCATTTAACATGCCTTATTCCAAATAAACTTTATGATCACCATTGATAACTGGCAGCACAATTATTTGAATATATGTTATTTTGCTTAAAAAAAAAAGTCTTGCTCAATAACCTCAGGACTATCAAGGGGACTCACCACTAAGTTCATTAAAATCCTTTATTGGTCACTTCTACAGCACATTCTGTCCCTGAGTTCTAAATTAGCTCAGTAGATAAGACAAACTTCTTTGTACTAGTGTTCTCAGCAGCACTCTGTAGAGCTGAATAATTACACACTGAATTTGTTTGTTTAAACAATGTAAAAAATAGGGGCACCTAAGTGGCTCAGTCAGTTAAGCATCTGACTTTGGCTCAGGTCATGATCTCACGGTCCATGAGTTTGAGCCCCACATCTGGCTCTGTGCTGACAGCTCAGAGCCTGGAGCCTGCTTTGGATTCTGTGTCTCCCTCTCTCTCTGCCCTTCCCCAGTCTCTCTCTGCCTTTCCCCAGCTTGTGCTCTGTCTCTGTCTCTCTCTCTCTCAAAAATAAATAAACAGTAAAAAAAAAAAAAGAAAAAGAAAATAATGTAAAAAATAATTCATGAGCACCTGCTATGCATCAGGCACTCAGACACTGGGCTACAGACAAGATGCTAAGAGAATAGACCGTCCCTACCTTCCAGGGTTTGGCAGAGGCAGGCATGCGAGCAAGCTTCTAAAGCGTCTTATAAATGCTCTACAGGGAAGCCACGGTAGTGGTGCAAAGAAGAAAGGACTCTACCTCTGGCAGTGCATGAAAATTATCTGGAGTGCTCAGTAAGATTATACTCTCTGGAACACCATCCCAGACTTACTGAATTAGAATATCTGGGACTGAGCCCTGGGAATCTGTATTTTGAAAACAGTTGCCCAGGCGATTGTGATTTGCAGCCAGGATCAGGAATCCCTAGTAGATCTGTCTCCTTGACTTTGCATGGTACATTGAAGTAGCTATGATTAACTGACGGAGTAAACTCTCCTTAGACAAAAGAGGAAGGGAGAAGTTTTAGAGAACAAGAGGCACTTAAGATGAGGGAGGAAGGATGCTTATGAATCTTGGGTTTTCTTCCTGCATTCAGGTACCACCCTATGGGTAACACATCTTGCAGAAGTGTTAAAGAAGACGTACCTCCTCGGTATAGACATTATGGCAGACAGTATGGAGGTTCCTCAAAAAATTAAAAATAGAACTACCATATGATCCAGCAGTCCCACTCCTGGGTAGATAGCTGAAGGAAATAAAATCAGCATCTGCAAGTGATATCTGTGCACCCATGTTCACTGCAGTATTATTCACAACAGCCAAGAGGCAGAAACAACCTAAATGTCCTCTATCCCTTGATGGATGAATGGATAAAGTAAATGTGGTATATACATCAGTGGAATATTATTCAGCAATAAAAAAGAAGGAAATCTTGCCATTTGTCACAACACGGATGGAGCTTGAGGGTGCTATGCTAAGTGAAATAAGCCGTCCCGAGAAGCTCTTGGCCTCTCCGATTAGTCAAGGTTTATAAAAGCAGTCTTGACATTTATGAATTCTGTATAATCATTGGTCATGTCAAAAAGAGACTGCATTGCTGCCAGACTTGTGGGATTTGGGGAAAGATTTTGCTGTCATGGAAGACTGGGTAGAAGGACAGGCTCTTTCTCTCTTACAGAAAATCTGCTCCTACCCTGGAGCCTGCGATTCCATTTCCTTTTGATAAACTACAAGTGGTTTTAAATTGAGTCATAAATTTCCCCAGGCCTTTTAAAAACCAAACCGCTGCCTTTGATTCCCTCACCTCCTGTGACAGTGAAATCTGGCTGGAGACACACACATACCGCTTCGCACACATTTAGGCTGGGAGTTTGAAATTTACAGGCCATGCCTTGCAGAGTGACCTCGACTTCTTAGTAGATGGAACCAGAGAGATTGCAAGTGAGGATTCACCAGGGCTGCAGGTCTCTGGGACAGACTCAAGCTGTGTCTAGACAAAACCCCAACACCATATGCTCGAGGCAAACAATTTATTGGCGGCTCCGATAAACTCCTTGAGGTGACTGTATTGATGACTGGCCTTGGAATCATGGTCTAAAATGAGCTTTCCTTTTCTAAATCATGATTTTAGCATATACAAGTTGCTTTGATTAATTATGTCAAAGCTACAGGGACTGAATAACTTTTTAAGTGTAAAGCCACAGTTTTCAGTGAGCGCCAATTAATAATACCTGTCTTATCATTAAGGCTTTGTACATCCCCTTAGCAGATTGTGAACAGAAGACCCTGGGTGGGTCTGTGGGTCTCCCCCTGCCCCCACCCCCGCATCTATCGCTGCTTCTCTAGAATCAGTTTATCAAGTGAGAGACAGCAAAGTGAGCTTTGCTGGATGGGGTGCTCCCATCTAAGCAGGTGGGATTCCCACAGCCTAGAAACAGGGGAAGCCATCCCCGTCTCACCTTCCCCTGCAGCCTATACTCTTCCAGGGGACTTGAAGCATGGGTGAGTCATGGCCAATTCCAGTCTGTTCTCTGAGTAGGCCTGACCTAAAGGAAAAGAAGATTCCAACTTTGAAGTTTTGCCTGAAGTCAGACATTCCCAGCTCTCCCTGCAGGTCAAACACTCATTATTACTTTTGCTCCTCAGTCCTGGCCTGCCATAACCACACACCCTCACTCTCCCCAATTCTCCTTTTCTCTCCTTCAATTTTAGGAGTTAGAGTTTTAAATCAACTCCTCTTCCAACTAGCTGTAGAGTGTGACAGAAGTCACTCTGTGGGGCTTTCAAGAGTTCACCTATATTTCCAATCATTCATTCCAATTTTAACCATGCATCTGTACAGCATGGTATTTATATTTTTAATTTTATTTATTTTGAGAGAGAGAGAGAGAGAGGGAGGGAGAGAATGAGCAGAGGAAGGGCAGAGTGGGTGTGGACAGGGAATCCAAAGCAAGCTCTGTGGTGGCAGCAGAGAGCCCAATGCAGGGCTCGAACTCACAAACCGTGAGATCATACCTGACATGAAGTTAGGCACTCAACCTGGCTGAGCCACCCAGGTGCCCCTACAGCATTGTATTTAAAGGCTCCAATCCCATCTCTGAAGCCAACAAGCTGCATAAACCTGGGCGAGTTGTTCAACCTCTCTGTGCCAGTCTTGGCATCTTTGAGATGGAGAGGAGTACCTACCTCAAAGCATTGTGTATTTATTTAGCAAATACTTTTATAGTGCTTAGGACATGCCCCTCCCATCCTAAGCCTTTTTACAAATACTGTAGGCCTTCATACACGCAAACATATGATGCACATATAATATGCATTATATACATCATGTATATGCAATGGGTATATACACATACATGCAAATATGCATGAATACATAAAATAACTAGTTAATCCTCATGCTATGAATGGGTATGAGGTAGGTACTATTATTAGACCCAAAGTATGGGTGAGGAAGCAGAGACACAAAATGTTAAAATAACTTCCCTAAACTTATACAGCTAGAGAGTATTCTAAGGATTAACTGAATGTATACGTAAAGCACTTGAACAGAGCCTGGCATATAGCAAGCACGATGTAACTGTTAATTATGATTATGATAATGATGATGATTATAACATTCCAGGCATTATACTAGCACTAAAAATACAATGATTAATAAAGCACAGCACCTGTCCTTTAAGAACTCGCTATGCGTTGGAGAATGTAGGCATGCAGATTGATAATTATACTATAAGGTTAATGTTTAAGGTATGAATAAGGGACTGTGGGAGTGTATGGAGGAAATGCTTGGCTCAGCCTGGAACCAGTACAGGGCAGCACTGTCCTAGAAAAAGATGTAGTACAAGCCAGATATGCAATCTTAGAGTTTCCTGAAGCCACATTCAAAATGTAAAAAAAAAAAAAAAGGAGAAATTAATTCCATAATATATATCAAAATATTATTTCAATGTATAATAGATATTTTAAAAATCATTGCTTTAAAAATATTTTACATTCTTTTTTTTTTTTTGTACTGTTTTCAAAATCTGGTATGTACTTTATACTTAGAACACATCTCAGTTCAGACCAGTTACATTTCAAGTACCGCCCGTGTCTGGTGTTTCCTATACTGGTCCACAGATACAGAGAGCTTCCTGGAGGAAATACACCTGAGCTGAGTGAGGAGTTGGGCCTGGTGCTAATTATTCTCGAGGAGGATGAGATTCTGATTCACTGGTGCCTCTGATTCCAGGCTCTACTCCTCCAGGATAATGCCCTGTACGGTTGACCAAATAATGACCCCAAAGATGTTCACGTCATAATCCCCAGACCTGTGAATATGTCACTTTACTTGGCAGGGGGGAATTAAGGTTGCTAATCAGCTGATCTTGAAATGGGGGAGATTAATTGGCTTATCTACGTGGACCTAATTTAGTTACAAAAGTCCTTATAAGTGAAAGAGGGAAGTAGGGGAGTCAGTGTCATGAGAAAGACTCAACCAACCAGTGCTGGCTTTAAAGATGGAGAAAAGGGTCATGAGCCAAGGAGTATGGGCAGCCTTGAGAAAATGGCAAAAGCAAGGAAACAGATTCTCTGCTAAAGCAAACAGAAGGAACACAACTGTGTTGACCCCTTCATTTTAGTCCAGTGAGACCATTTCCGAATTCTGACTGTATTCAGAACTGTAATATAAAAATTAGTATTGTATTAAGCCATAAAATCTGTTGGACTCTGTTCATAGGAAACAGTCCCATTTCCCTTTCTGGATGCTGGGAAACCCTACTTGATCCCCACTCCTTGTACCCTCCTAACCGTGGGTTAGACCACTGAGAACTCAAGCATGCAGACTTTCCGAGCTGCCCCCACACCCTCACTATCCACACTCATGCCCTAGAGCTGTTATGTTCATAGTCAGCAATCATGTGGCACTCTTGTTTCTTAAAGTCTCTGTTAAATGAGATAATATAGGTAAAAGTTCTTTGTCTTTACAAAAAGCATCCTTGTCTGGCACTGATATTCATAATGTCAATACAAATTAAAGGGCATTATAATGGAAAACTAGGAGAGTGAGGGAATGTTTGGGAACTCTGTACTTTCTGCTCATTTTTCTATAAACCTAAAACTGCCCTAAAAAATGAAGCCTATTAGGGTGCCGGGGTGGCTCAGTCATGTTGAGCATCTGACTCTTGATTTTGGCTCAGGTCATGATCCCAGGGCAGTAGTGGGATCGAGCCCCATGTCAGGCTTCACGCTGAGCATGGAGCCTGCTTGAGATTTATTCTCTCTCTCTCTCTCTCTGTCTCTTTCTCTCTCCCCCTCTTCCCGTCCCCCTGCTCACATGCTCTCTCTCTCTAAAATAAAAAAATAGAAATAAATAAAATGTATTAATTTTTTAAAAGTAAATACAAATACAAAAAAATAGAAAATGGCTCACAACCCAACACCTGCAAATATGCAGATATAAAGGAGAGATAGGATGGGAAGAGTAATAAGGATTCTTTTCAAAGCACAAAAACTGTACTGTATAGTTAAATAAGGAACCAAGAAAAGATGGCTCAGTTCCATCAGTCACAGGAAAATGGGCACGATGGGGCTTTTGACCTTTGGGGATGCAGGATCTCTGGTGTCCCAGATCCTTATCCTGAGTACATCACACAAGGAAAATAGACCATTGTCCCTTCCATGTAATTTTAAAAATTCCTCTCCACCATACCTAGCCTCACCCCACCGGGAACCATTTGAGTGTGTTCTTTACTTTTTCCCTTTTTAAAAATTGGAGTATAATTAACATGCAGTGTTATATTAATTTCAGATGTATAATATAATGATTCAACGATTCTATACAGTTCTCAGTACTCAACAGGTTAAGTTTACTCTTAATCACCTTTATCAATTTCACCTCTCCTCTGTTCTCTGTATTTAAGAGTCTGGTTTTTTATTTGTCTCTTTTTTTCTTTGTTTCTTAAATTCCACATATGAGTGAGATCATATAGTATATGTCTTCCTCTGATTGACTTATTTTACTTAGCATTATACCCTCTAGGTCCATCCACATTGTTGTTAATTGTAAGAGCTCAATCTTTTTTATGGCTGAGTAATATTCCATTATATATATACATATATATACACAGATATACATATATGTGTGTGTATATGTATGTGTATGCACACACACACACACACACACCACATCTTCTTTATCCATTCATCTGTAAATGGACCCTTGGGTTGCTTCAATATCTTGGGCATTGTAAATAATGCTGCAATAAACATATGGGTATATATTATCTTTTTGAATTAGTGTTTTCATTTTCTTTGGGTAAATACCCAGTAATGTAATTATTGGATCATATGGTATTTCTATTTTTAATGTTTTGAGGAAACTCCATACTGTTTTCCACAGTGGCTCTACCAGTTTACATTCCCACCAACAGTGCATGCGGGTTTCTTTTTCTCCACCAAAATTAAACATCTATGTTCTTCACCATCCTTCATGTTCAGAAAAGGCATCACTACTACATCAAGGCCCTTGGATAACTGCAAATGCTGAAACTCATAGGGGCTGGGCAGTGGAAGGAGAGCACAGGCTTGTTCTCCCCTCCCTGGGGAGCCGAGGTTCACATTCTTACCGTGACTTCTGGGAAAAGCAAAATAGTACCTGGCCTCTGATTTTGTGTGAATGGTTGCTCTCCTCACTGGCACCATGGGAGGAGGCCTGGAGAAGACTGAGCAGTGGCGAGATGAACACACACCTTGGGTACTATTCCTAATGTGTTTCGGAGAGTTGGGGATGAAAGACAAGCCTCATGTCAGCAGGCTTCACCTTCTGCAACTAGCCAGCCAGGAAAAGACAACTTTGGGGTGTTTTTTTTCCTGTTTTTGAAAAATGGTGCATTATAAGAGGGTTTAAGATGTAAGAGAGAGGTGGCTGCAATAACCCTGGGGGAAAAGAGCAGGAAGGAAAGGGTGCCTTGAGAATAGCAGTGTTCTCTGTGCGCCAAAGGCCTGCCATGCAAATGGACAGGGAGATTTATTACTCACCGGGGGTTAAAGAATAGACACTTGATATTCCAGAGATTTGGCACTTTGGGATTTATAGACTTAATATAGTTTATGCTTTTGTGGCCTTGTTGGTTAGGAAACTGCAAGGTTCCTTGTTAATAAATTTCAAAGCAGGGATGATAAACCACATCCCACAGGGAATGTGTTTACATGGGTCCCACCAAACCCTCCATGTGGGACAAGGGGACTGGGGTTGCCCCAGGCAGCTCCGGCAGGTCTTACTCCTGTCCCCCGCCCTTCCATCAGGGACACAGCAGGTGTCTCCCAGAAGGGAAACTCAGAGACTGAAATGAGGTAAAGATGAGTAACTTCATGCCCAGGTGGACTGGACTCTTAGGGCTCCTCAGAAATGCACAGAGAAAGGCGTAGCTCCGTGGTGGGGACAGCATACTGATAGGTCATCTTGCTGTCAGCTGAAACAGCAGCCAAGAGGAACAAACATCTGTTTCAGCTTCTGGACACTGCCTCACAGAGACACAGGAAAGAATTTGGTAAATAATTGGGTTATTTGAAATCAGTGTTTTCCTTTTCTTGGTGACATCCTCAAGTACTTATTACCTAGCAAGCAAATGTTGCAGTTCAGCTGGAAGCTTAAGGGGCCCAGAAATGGATTTAACTGAACATCATCATCGAAGTACATCCCTTAAGCACCTAGTTATTAGAGAAGGAAGGGGAATATGTCTGTGAGTCAGAGGCTGAGAGCATTCCTAAGGAAATACAAGTTTTTATCACAAAGCCCTTGTGATAGTTCTTTTTTTTTTCTTTCAGAAGTGTATTTATTTATTTTTAGATAGAGAGAGTGCACATGTTAGCAAGTGAGAGGGGCAGAGAGAGAGAGGGAGAGAGAGAATTCCAAGCAGGTTCCACACTGTCAGCCCAGAGCCCAACAGGGGGCCCGGTCTCACAAATCATGAGATCGTGACCTGAGCCATCAAGAGTCGGATGCTTCACCGACTCAGCCTCCCAGTCGCCACTACCCTTGTGATATTTCAAGACAGAGGCAGGCAGACCTGGGAGGCAGGAGATGAGGATCCAGGGACTCGTGGTTCCCAGGCCGCCCAGCAGCACAAGACTCCTTAAGTACGATACACAGTTGAGGGGCCAGCAAGGGGGAAAACGCAGAGGAAGAGGCTGCAAGTCTGCTATTTTTAAACTGCCCATTAGAATGTCTAAAATTACGTGGCTAGAACTACCACATCCACTCCAAGTTAATCACACTCTTCTGAGCCTAAGTTTTAAATCTTGTTTTCAAAGCCCCTGATCAGAATATTCAAAAAGACAGTTTCTTGGCTGCGTTAGGCCCAAGGCCAAGTTGTGGTTCTGTATGGTTTCTCCTTGGGAATGACTTTTCTTGGTTAGAGTTCTGAAAACCTGTCTTGTGAATATTTTTGTTTGTTTCTGGGGGAAAAAAATAAAGAAATAGGGATTAAAAATCTAAATAGAAAAAATCAGAACAACAAAAAAAGGAATTGTATGGGAATTGAACAAAGAGTGACATAATGATGCGGTGACTCTGATTGACTAAAATACCATGATTAACATCAGCCTGCTCACCACTTGCCCTGGGCCTTCTGTTAGCCCCCTTTTCCCTCCAGGCCCCACAAGCCGACCAGTAAGAACACAACACTCTGCCCAGGGCAAATGACTACAGTTTCTTCCACTGACATCAGACCCCAGAGAGCTCAATTCCAATGAAACTGGAGAGACAGTTCATATTAAAATCCCAATCACTTCAAGACCTGATAAGGGTCTAGGCTTCACGAAGGCTGCATGAACCATAAAAGTGTATGGAATCCCCAGTAATTCCTGTACCGCCCACATTCCACACTACCCACCCTGGCAGTCTATGTACTGTGTGCCTAGTACTTAGCCCCTCAAAGCGATCTGAGATAAGAGAACAACTCTGAAGGCTAATAAGGACTGAAAGAGAAAATTGCAAAGAAACAAACAAACATACTTATATAGCTTTCCCGGTAGCATCTAAGTGAAATTAATTTTATTGAATGGAGATATTAGGTTTTAGCCCATGTCTCTGTATGTTTTGACCAAAGATCATTCCATGTGGTCATTATTTGCCATGCTTATGCATTTATTTCTTTAAATTCTGTCAGTCAGGAAGAGAATGCTAATTCGTTTTCCCCAGAAAAGAATATGAAAGATTCTTGAAGACAAATAGAATGTCTTCCAAATAATGGTGTGCTTTAGCAATACCTCAGGAGAGATAGAAAGAGAATGTGTGGTGCCCATGCACAGGCTTGTTCTAAGTAGTGGTGGTTGGGGAGAAGGCTAGGTGTCCCCTTGCAGCCTCCCATCTCCGTGCACACTTAGCTCTGGAAGGCTCCTTCTCAACAGGTGACCGAAAGGAGTTGGAAATGGTATGAAAGAAGGGCTGCTGCCACCATGACCATCTCTGTGCCAATTAATTTTTGATGTATTTTCCAATTATTACATTTCCCAGCACAGTGCTCCATCCTCCATAATCTCACATCTAACAAAAGGCCGCCTACAGTGTTTGGAAAAAAAAAGGCAAATAGTGGTGAACAGAAATTACTTTTTAAATCTGTGCTTATGGCTTCCAAACATTAAAAAAAAAAATGTATCTGTGTGCTCAGTGGAACCTCCACGATGGCAAACATACTGCAGCTAAAACCACCTGAAAATGAGGATCTTTGTCTTTCAACAACTACAAACATTTGGACGAATGCAAGAGGATGCAAGACAGTATTGCCGCAGTTCTAGAACAGATCTTAAAGATACCAAAAAAAAAAAAAAAAAAAAAAAGCAGTGCTTCTATTTTATGGTGAGGAAATAGAGTTACGCAGTAATTACATAACTGTTCCAAAATTAAACTGAAAAAAGAAATTAGGAACAGAGTTCAAGTGGAATCCTAGTCTCCAAGCTCTTCTATGTCCTTTCCTCATTGAAATACTGTATCTTCCTCCTGCCACAATAAATAACATAAGCTCTCTTTCCTCCTGAAGAGGCTTCATTCTGGAGACCAGATGGGGTGCCTATTTCTTAATACTGCCCCTCAGCCCCTGAAATCTGATTAAATGATTTCACATGCTGAATTCAACCATTGGAGTTGCCTAGTTCCCGACCATTTGTTTGCCAGCTATAATGAGTGTCACTGTTTTTAGGGAATGACTGATACACTAAAGGAGCAAGAAGGAGCTAGTGAGGACTAGCAAACAAGGAATCCTATTCAGAAGATGGGAGGCGCTAAATGTCACCACTGGCCGGCCTCCCAGGGGCACCCCGCACCCCTGCCCACTCCGTACCTACTGGTTCATAAATTGCAAATCCACTTTAGGGGCTCAATACTTTAACATTACAAAGAGCACCAAAAATTCAAATGCCAGTTAATATCAAGTTCCAGTTCCCAGCCTTTGTTTTGTTTTTGTCATGTATCAGTTGAGTCCTCAGGCAAGCTGCCTTTCTGACACTGCAGTTTCCTCAGCTGTTGAAAAAAAAAACCTACTAGAACCTCAGTGACATTCTGTGGCTCCCATTAGACACGTTGGTTAGAGTTACCTTAATGAGAGCCCACCACAATCACCCAGAGGCCCAGGGGAAGAATCCATGAGCTGCAGAATGTTATTCTATGTGGAAGGATGGAGAAGGTCTATCCTAAAAAATAGACTCTATGTCTGCTCTTACAAACTTAAAATTTAATAGTGGTAACAGATCATGAAACTAAGAAAAGGAAATCTATAAAAGAGTGTATATACAACACTTAACACTTTTATGAGGTATGTAAAATGGGTCTTGATGTTTGAGAATTCATTAAAATGTCTATAGAGCATCTGCTCTGTGCTCCACACTGCAGTGGGTGCTTGAAAAGGACAAGACACAACCCTCAACGTGCCCCAGGTTTGCCAGGGGTCACTGAGTGCCAGGGGGCATGCCGGATTCTGCCTAGGGGTGTGTAGTCAAAGAAGGTGATGTGGAGGTGAGATGTGGGCTGAACATTAAAAGCAAGCAGGAGTTAGATTAGAAAGGAGATTAAGAATCCAAACCTGGGAAAATACAATGGACCAAGGAACACAGATGGAGAGATAGCTGCAAAGAATCTGGAGCAACCAGAGCACGAGTTATTGGAGGTGGGAAGGGACAAGGGAGAAAGCTGGCGAGGAGGGAGAGGGGCCCTCAGGAGCACGGGCAGCCAAGCCCAAGAGGCTGGGCTCTACCCCACAGCACAGCCTGGGAGGCAGCTGGAGGGCAGTTTTGCATGGGGGAGAACACAATCCATCTTGCTTACATTGTAGGAAGATTATTCTGATAGCAAAGATGGGGCGAGTATGCGTGGTAGAGGAAGGACATGAAGTAGGGGAGGTTAGCAGGAGAAAACAGTGGTGACTATAACTGGTATTAAAATAAAGAGCCGTTGCTCATACATTATGAAGGGACAGCCTACGGTGTGGGTGGGCAAGCCATGGTCAGTGGGCCAAATCCTAACCCCTTACCTGGTTTTGTGCAGCCCCAAGCTAAGAATAAGTTTTACATTTTTACATGATTGAAAAACAATCAAAAGAAGAAGAATATTTCATGGCACATAAGAATTACATGAAATTCTAACTTCTGTGTCCATACATACAATTTTATTAAAGTGCAGCCATGCCCATTTGTTTAATATTGTTTACGCCAATGTAATGGTTGCAAAAGATCAAATGGCTTCCAAAGCCAAAAGTATTTACTACCTGACCTTTCATAGTAAACTTTTGCAGACCCCTGGCCTAAGGATTAAAGATGAGAAGACAGAGTATAGGATCCTTGAGGGCACGGATGGTGTTTTCCCATCTCTGAATGCCCAGTTTATGCCTACCTCATATGAAATTCTTGGCTTGCTGAATGGAGAAATGAGTGAGGAACACAGGGAAACAGTCATAAAACTATAATGATGACAAGGCTGTCCCATGGGGTGGAGAAGTTGGTGTTTTTCTTGGCAGGATGACCTCTGTACCTGGGAAGGACCCAGAACCCCACATCCCCCAAGATATTCCACCATCTTTGGTGAGGCACAAGAGGAGGGAAAGACACCAAAAAGCAAGATGTGGGTGACACAAAATGACTCAGGGGCGCTTGGTGACTCAGTAGGTTAAGTGTCCACCTCTTCACTTTGGCTCAGGTCATGATCCCAGAGTCCTGGGATCAAGCTCAGCATTAGGCTCCACACTCAGTGTGGAGCCTGCTTCAGTTTCTCTCTGGGCACCTGGGTGGCTTAGTCAGTTTAGCATCTGACTTCGGCTCAGGTCGGGGTCTCATGGTTCATGAATTCAAGCACCAGGATGGGCTCTCTGCTGTCAGCACACAGCCCGCTTTGTATTCTCTCCCTCTTTCTTTGCCCCTCCCCACTCTCTCCCTTTCAAAAATAAACATAAACAAAAAGATACCCTCTCCCTCTGCCCCCTCCCCTGCTTGTGTGCACTCTGTCTCTCTTAAAACAAAAATCACTCATTATTGTCATTCTTTAATATAAAATAATTCTGAGGCACCTACAATGAGAACTGGACAGGTTGTGGGGATAGATCTGGAGTATAGCACTGGTCTTCTAACTTGTGTTCCTGTCTCTATTCCCTCCCCTCCAATTCATTTGCTAGGCGAACATTAGGGTAGTTTTTCTGAAACACAGAAGAGAGTACTTTATGCCCCATATTTTAGCCTTGCCTACAAAAAAAGTCCAAGCCCTTGACTGTGCCCTAAAGGCCCCATGGGGTCTGGTCCTTCTCCAGCCATCTCTTACCAAGCTGTCCTCTCAGTGCCATACTCTAAGGACATCTAACTACCTGCAGTTTCCCAAATGGGCCAAGCTATTTTGGGTCTCCAAGCCTTTATTCTGCTGGTCCCTCCACCTGGAATGTGAACTCCCCTCTCCAGTGTATCTACTCATTCGATACAACTCAGCTCCTGAGTCACTCTGTATGGAGCCGGCAAATGTCAGGAGAGTACATGGCAACAGTAGGTAATGGGCTATTAGCAGCAGAGAGGAGGGAAACCTGCCTGCCAGACACAGAAAAGACTGAATCGCAAAGATCCTATTTATGAGGGAAGAGCACAGGGGTAAGAGCAGTGGCAGGCTCAGAGCTGAGATTGGGACTCAGGGCTCAAGTTGCTTTTAGGTTTTCAGGAGTTACTGACTGAATGAGAGGTGGGCTTCTTAAACTTAAGGTGTGCATCAGAATTACCTGGGAGCTTATTAAAAATTCCTAGGTATCCAACCACAGTGGCTAAAATGAAAAACACTGACAAACCCAAGTGTTGGTGAAGACGTAAAGGAACTGGAGCTCTCAAACAGTGCTGGTGAGAATCTAAAAATGGTGGAACCATTTTGGAGAACCATCTAGCAGTTTCTTATAAACATACACATTTCATATGACCTAGCAATTCCACACAACAACTTTTACATGATTATTATAAGCAGATTTATTCTTAATAAGCCAAAACTCTTTAACAACCCAATGACCATCAAAAAACGAATGGATAGGGGCACCTGGGGACTCAGTCGGTTAAGCATCTGACTTGGGCTCAGGTCATGATCTCATGGTTTGTGAGTTCAAGCCCCATGTCAGGCTCTGTGATGGCAGCACAGAGCCTGGAGCCCGCTTTGGATTCTGCGTCTCATTCTCTCTCTGCCCCTCCCCTACTTCTGCTCTATCTTGCTCTGTCTCTCAAAAATAAATAAATGTAAAAAACAAAATAAAACAAAATAAAAATTAAAAAAAAAAAAACAAAAAGTGAATGGATAAATAATTGTGGTATGCCACACAATGGAATACTAATTACCAATTAAAAGGAGTGAATCAATGATACAGGCAACAAAATGGGTGAATCTCAAAACATTATGCTGCGAGAAATAAGCCAGGTACAAAATCATACATGATTGATGATAATGTATAATTCCATTCTTATGAAATTCTAGAAAAGGCACTAGTTATGGTAATAAGCAGATCAATGAGTGCCTGGGGCCAGGAGTTTGGTGGGTAGGTGCATAGAATTCAAAGGGCACGAGAAAATGTTTTTTGGTGATGGAAGCGTTCTATACCTTGATTGTGCTGGTGATTACAGATTGTATGCTTTCATCAAAACTGACAGAACTTTGTACTTAAAATGAGTCTGCTTTATTGTTTGTAAATTATACCTCAATAAAGGTAAGTGATCCAGGCCCCATGACAAAATCCCTAACTCAAATTCTCTGCAAGCTGGGCCCAAGGCATCAGTGTGTTTACCAGGCCCAACAGATGATTCCAATAAGTACTAAGTTTGTGAATTTGGCCACTGTCTTACTGAGCTGGCTGAAAATACCATAGCCATGGCTCCCTTCAGCTATCTCTTCATCAACCTTGGCAGTCTCCAGAAGAGACTTCATTAAACTACAGGGAACCTTCCTTCTAAGTTCACACAAGCCAATCCCCTGCATCTGGGCAATTCTAGGTACAAATCTGCTTCCTGGTTTCTGTCTAGCCTGACTTCATGCAAGAGAGGATTCCAGAGTCTCCTTGAAATGGGCTCTTGAATGGGCCCTCGTTAGGGGACACCTTCAAACCGTGACCCAAAGTCAGGTTTACCCACAGTGAGCAAACAAGCTCCTCCTCCCCCAACACTCCTAAGAGAAGCAAGTAATAATACTTCAGTCAGGTCTGGGTTCCAAAGGCAGTGCAGAGTTTCTGAAGTTAGGGCACCCACACATCCACTCCTCTACGGAAACGGAGACAGCCAGGCATTGTCCATGCTTATGCACAACTGTGCCTGATTTTTAAAAGCCTCAATGGTTTAAAGTTTAGATTTAAAACGTCTAACATTTAGACTGTACAAAGTTACAATTTTTAACTAAAATACATATGCCACTTTGGGAAAGGATGAGTGATTCCATGTCTTTGCTGTTTCTCAGGATGGGTTTAGGAGCTTAGGTGTAATGTGACACATGACACCACCTGTGATAAAATGCTTCTCTATGTCAGTAGCTAGCACTTCCACCTGTCTCATTGTGTAAGCTTAGTACATGTGTGGCATGCTGTCGTTTGGAGAGCAATGCATTATGGGTTAAATTAATACCCCAATACTACTAATAAATTATGGCTAAGGGTCGTAATGGATATCATATTGTCTTTGGTGGTAGAAATTTTACCCTCCTGGAAGCTGACTGCCTTGTCTTGATCACAATTGCTGCTCCTCGGGCACCTGCATTAATATAACAAATCACTGAGAAAATAGAGCTAGTGTCACAGAGCAATTGCTGCATAAAGAACGGCTTGAACAGCTTGAATCTCCCGACAATGTCAAAGAAAATTCAATACCTAAGTCGGACTTTTACAGGATTATTGGGAAGATTATTTTTGTCATTGTTGCTGTCATTTTTGTTAATGTCTTTAAAATTTTTGGTTCAGTTTTAAAGCAGCCCAAACCTATAGAAAAATTCTTGATCTGGGTTTTTTTCAGTAAACCTGGAGTAGAGCAGATCAACATTCCTAAATAATGCGAGACAAAATTACATGTACTACACACGTATTAGAAAAAATGAACGATGGAACAAAATATCCTTATATCACTGCATCTCGGATATATCTAGCGCTAGAACAAAAAGGGAAAGGCATTGGTGCCTCAAGAAAGTAAGCGAAAATATCTGTCAATTCCTAGCAACAGTGTCTAGGACTGGGCATGAGGTTTTTTTCTGGAGAAACAGTGACAGTGACATTTGTAGTGGACATCACAGTAATACTACTTAGCAGTATCTGTTGTGATAGTATACGTCCCAGAGTTGTGAAGACGCTTGAAAGAATGTACGTGAAGCACTTGCAACAGTTCTCAGGGCACCATAAGTGCTTAATAAAGGGGAATTACCGTCAATGTCTTCTTTTTCAACATCAACCCTGTTTTAGAAATAATGAAACAGGGGGCACCTGGGTGGCTCAGTCAGTTAAGCATTCGACTCTTGGTTTCAGCTCAGCTCAGCTCATGATCTCATGGGCTGTGGGTCTGAGCCCTGTATCAGGCTCTGCAATGACAGCATGGAGCCTGCTTTGGATTCTGTCTCTCTCCCTCTCTCTCTGCCCCTCCCCCACTTGCATGCACGCTCTCTCTCTCTCTCTCTCTCAAAATAAATCAGTAAACATTTTTTTAAAAGGGAAATAATGACACTGAGGACAGCAGAGACTCTGCAGCTTGCTCAGGGTCACAAAGTAGGTAAGTGTCACAACAGGATTCTAACTTATGTCTGAGTGGTTCTAAATACATAGTTTTAACTAATCTCTAGCACCTTCTTGGATGTAGCTGCATCGGCCAACTGAGAAAATGATTTTCCCCAATGTGGAATCACTCTCCTTGGTCCAGGTAAATGACTAAAACTTTGGAAACAACTCAGAGGAGAGGTCTATACTTCCCTATTGCTGCCTCTCTAGTTAGGGGATCTGAGCTGACTGAAGGAGGCTCACAGGCTGACAGGCACATGGGGGAGGGGCAGGACCATGCCAGGCTAAGGGGTGGCTGGCTCCTGCATCTTCTCCAAGCTTCCTGTTCTAAATCAGAGGTAGCTTTCACAGGTGTGCAGAGCACATTACCATCTGTGTTGCTGAATTTGTCCTATAGATCTAGTGACATGCTCAAATTTTTTAAGGACTTGTTTCACAGTTTCTCCCAAGAAAACACATAAGGTGTCTAAAGTCAAGTATAGTTACTGTTCTCTTTTCATAAGGAAAAACATTTCCGCCCTGAGTGATGAAAATCACTTAGTTCGTCTCCAGTTGAGGACACAAATACATCTGTGCTGAAAAAGTACTGCAGAAACCAGAAACTGAAAATGTTCATGGGCAGCACTGAGATGGGTTCTGTTGCTAGGATGTCTATTGATGCATGAATAGATAAAGACTCTAGAAAATCTTATTAATAAAGTTTATGTGTCTTTGGTTGACTGGCCAACTATGGCTGCCTTCGAAATCATTAAACTTCAGACCAGGCTTAAGATTTATTAAGAGATCTTGCTGCCTGATAATCTGTGTAGGGCTATTCTTATAACAGTTGCTGCTATCATGTTCAGCCACTGGGTCCATTTCCAGCAACCAATGTTTTGAGAGAAACTGAAATCAAGTTTAGTACAATTCAACCACAACAAGAATGTAATAGGAATTAAAATAGAAAACTCCAGATCCCAACGACTTCCTCCTAGACCATTTAGATCATTGACATTATAGAAGAATTGCCTTTGGAACACAGGAACACAGGGAAGAACATTTTTGTTCTATGTGAAAGCACTGTTGATTCTTCATCGCTGTCATCGTCATCCCAGCTAATATTTTTGATCACTTGCCACACATGAGGCACTGTGTTTAAGCACTTTATATCTCATTTAGTCCTACCAAAACTCTATAAAATAAATGCAACTATTGTCTTTCATTTTACAGTGAAGCTCCTGAGGTTTAAAGCAAGTAACCTGCCTACTTTTATGTAGTTAGCAACTGGCAAAGCTGATAATCAACTCAAGTCATCTGTTTCAGAGCCCACGAGCTCACTGTAATGGCAGACATTATACTCCATACTTTTCATGAATTCAGTTCTGACAAAAGTCCAATGAGCTAAGTACCAGCATGTATTGGGCACAAACTTTGTGCAGTTACCCAATTCCTTTGACCACCTGCTTCTTTCCAAAGGCATATCTCAGACTCTACTACTGTTGGTACCTTTGCTGGTACCCTTGCTTAGTGCTCCTGGTAGACTGGAGTCCACATCACGCATGCTGAGCCTTGCCTTCTCTTATTCCCTTCTACTTCCACATGGGGATAAAATGTCACACTGCAGACCACTGGATTTGGATTCCCTCACCAAGGGGCTGGATAATGCAACGCTGAAGTTGGGGAGAAGCTGTTGTCAATGAGGTAAACCTTGACCAACAGAAGACATGAAATAGGAAGGAACTGAATGAATAGGTCCCCCTCCTTTCTCCTCTCCATGAGTGGCTCTGAGACTTGGTTTCTGATCATAAACTCTGTGGTGAATATTCCTGTTGAACAACTTGTAAAGTGGTGGCCAGCATAGCGGCACATTGCAGCATAGTTTCTTACCTTTGCCTTTCTTGCCTCATTTCCATTTTTCCTTTTACCTGCATGGCTCTGGGTTTGTGCTTTTCAAATAAAACTTCAGCACTTTAATCTTTGCCTTGGGTTCTGCATTCTAGAGGTCTAGGGCTAAAGGCAGAGTATTATTCCAATTCTGTATCTACAAAAACTGGGTTTCAGAGAAGTTAAGTGACTTGCCCGAGGTAATACAGACACTAAGTCAGAACCAGTATTTAAACCCAGTACCAGCAAATGCAGAAGTCTAGTGTTGAGGGAAATTAACCTGACCAGACACCAGGTAGTTTTACTGTTCCAAGCACACAAGAGTCCAGTAAGGTGATAAGGTGATATGACATTTACATATATTCACGCAGCCCTGAATCACACATATGCACAAGGACAACACCACCATACACTCACACACACACGCACACATATGCACATACACACACACACGCACACACACACACACACACACACACACCCTCAAACAGCAAATTCAAGTTGGAAGGACAGTACTCCTTATTTTATTTCACTCAAAACTTTTTAATTGCTCTTAATGTTAACTATAAATTTTTTATGATACATTTCTAGTTTTATTAAGTATTTGTTAGGGATCATCAATATGCAATCTACTGGGCAAGCCACTTGATAGTTTTCTGAATATGATGCCACTTACATTTAAACTGGACAGAGGAGAGCCCATAGTCTGATTAGACTTGAGTTTGCCCTACCCTTGGAGCTCCAAATAACTAGACAGGAGTCTTTCTCAAGAGTATCTAGAGTACCCACCCTCAACCTTAATTGGGACACACAAAAGAGTGTCTACTATTATCTCTAGGTATCCTAGGAGACCTAGAACATTCTCTCAAAAAAATGTCTAAGAAAATTAACCTCAATGTATTTATTTATTTAAGAAACAAATCAATGTCATCCATCACTTTTAGTTACAAGAGGAATCAGATAAAATCAAACCAAATAAAATGGTATGCCTAAATCTCAAAATGGTGGGGGTTATGCCTTTAAAGCATTTAGGAAGTCACCAAAATTATGTATCTGGCCAGTGAATATAAAAATTGATTAAACCAGTTCCTTGGGGAAACTTATTAGAACAAACACTCAAGGACTGGACTTCAAAAGGTCAGTTCTCTGAGGATACAAAAAGGTGCCTGTGTTACCTTCCATTATCAAAGCCTTTTGAAATATTGTGAAACAGGGAGCATGAGCTTACCTTTGAATAAGGTGACTGGATGAAATGAAGGAAGGGCCAAACCACACTTCAGGAAAAAGAAGAAATCCTCCCATGCTTCTCATCCCTCCTCCCTTCATCCAGAGGCAGTAGGATGTGCCCATCTACTTTAAACCTCTGGAGATAGGTCTAAGTACCAAAAGGTGTTACTCTCAAGGTATCACAAATGGCATATTAAAGACTTCTTTTTTAACTTCGCTTCAGCTTTTACTACTGAGAAAGTCATCTTTATAAACATCCCTTTTCATATTTTTATCTTCTTCTCTCTAGGAGAGTCAAAGCAGAATTCCTGTAGTACTCCCCTTATAAATGGAACAGTCAAGGCTCAGGATTATCTCAGTATGTCTCCTCTAAACTAGTGTCTTAGTTTGGATTCCTCCCAAAAGAGGTCCTGAGACAGATTTGAGTACTTTACAAGTAATTTATTTGGGTGGTGACCCTTGGGAGTAGAACTGAGGAGTGAGAATGTGAAATAGGAGGGGCAGAAAGCCAGTAACTTGTGCATCCACGAGGACGTTAGGACTGTGGGCACCTGAGGCACAACTCCCCTGGGGACCTTCTGAGAAATCATGTGGAACACACATCAGAACCACCCCACTGGAGGACACAGAGACTGGGCGTTGTCTACCAACTCCCATCCCCCATTGGTGGAGGGTTGCTCCCTCAGCACAAGCTCCCTTGCACTTCCAGTTTACACCAATGTACTCATAGAGGGTGGGGAGGAAGCAGGAGAATGGAGGGAGGCTGTTGGTGTGCTGGAGACAGTTTTCCCCTTCAGCTGCAGGAGGACTCAAGCTGGCTGGGGGGTATGGGATAGGGCAACTACTTATCACTTCTTCTGCTGCTGTCTTCTAAGATATGCTTCAGAAGTTTTTGACCAATTGCTGGTTTATAAGCAAGGAAGTGATAGGGTCAAAGCAGTGGTTTAGGAAGAATTATTCAGCTATACATACAGATGAGTCAAAGCAGGAAAAGATGGGAAGGTGAAGGCCTGTTTAGAGTTCATTGCAATGGTGCTTATGTAGTACGAACTCACAAAGTCTATATTAGAGATATTAATGGAAATGAAAAGAAAATGCACATTGGACGGAATGTGGAAATGAAGTGGTTGGGGGAAGGCAAAGAAGGATGAGTTAAGTAAGAAAAGTGTTGGCAGTCACTCTGAAGATTGAGTCTGGAAGACTGGGGGATGGTGCCCTTAGAAGTAAGAAGGCTGGAGGAAGGACCCCTGACTGGGAGGTCCGGGGCAGGATGTGAAGTAGAGCAGGAAATAAATTGTTGTAGATGTCTTGTTCGTGATGCTGGAGAGACAGGCAGGTGGAAACATTCAAAGAGCAGTTGAAAATTTAGGGCAGGGTCAAAGAAGAGAAGCTCAACAGAGTGAGTAGAGCCCACTTCCTAGGGGAATGAGTGGATGACATCAATGCCATTTACCTATCAAAACAACAGAGCAGTGGAGAAAAAAACCCAGACCTCTTGTCTCTTCCACTGGCTGGTGAGTGACCTTTGGCCTCGGCCCTCTCATTCACACACTGGAGATACTAACAATAAAAGTAGCACTGACTGTGGGCATCCAGTCCACACAGCTGGCTCTCTTCTCTTACACATCCTATAACAGGATGTGGCTTTCTGATCAATCATTCTGAGTTACATTAATGCCTAGATATGATTTTGTACCATCAGCTACCTGGCCCAAGTATGCCTCAGTATCTCCATGGGACATGCCCAGGCCTGTATTAACCCCCATTTTTAATTCCATACACATAAATTATACAAAACATACTTCACATATTATCTTAACATTGATAATTTTCCACCCCAGACACTTCTCATTGCTTACTACCCCTGCCTCAGGGTAAAAACCTTTGAAAAGAACTTTATTCTCCCACTTAGCCAAATTTCTACTGAATTTACTTTGGAACCACATTTTAGTTTTCTAAATATTCTATTCTTCAGTTCTCTCTTAAAATCCTCAGAGTGCATGTCTTATCCATTGTTTTCACCCATAAGGACAATGAATATCCATTGTCCCCTTTATCATTAAGACAGAGTGTCTATTTGACAGTCCTTTCTCACATTAGAATTTGAAACCAAGAGATAAGTTATTTGGACAGAAACATTTCCCTCTGCTGCATAGCAATGGGCTAGTATCCAAGCAGGGCCTAAGGGCACATCTCTAAAAGGCCAATGGCAAACAACTGGCTTTGTATAAGTAACTCAACCTGAAATGACATCCAATAATTCTAGGCCTGATCCTGTACTCTGCCAGTGCAGACAGCACTCCTACCGCTATTTCCCATTATGAAGCACTCTTGACAGGAAGTACACTTTTATTTTAAAAATTACGTTTGTGTGTATGTGTATGTGTGTATGTAGAGGTTTGAGTGTGCTGCACTGTCCCACACAAGCTGGCATTAACTCTTGTTGGTTCATAAGTATTGCTTTTAATAAATCATTATTACTGTATTTATATATGTACAGCGTCTGAGCCAAACTATATTTCTTAGAAGATAAGAGATACCTACTTATATAAAGCAGTATCATTATATACTTACTATCGTAAGTAATCCCATGAGTGTGTATTAATAACTTCACATTATAACTGAAGAGAGTTAAGTAAAATGCCCAATGCTATAAATTAGCAAAGGTGTGCAGGGAGTTTGAATTTGAGTATTCCTGGGCAGGGTCTCTTTCTATCCTGATTATCATTAGGGATTTGCAAATATTTTCTAAATGGGTGAATGAGTTAATATGTCATACTGGACCAATTTATAGCCACGATAATAAGGCCAATGCCTCAGACATTGCAAATGTCCCCTAGATGTAGACAGTTGACAATGATATAGAATCAAGAGTTGTCTTTAAAAAATGTAGCAGAGTAGATAGACTATGGTACATCCAAACAATGAAATATTATATAGTTCTAAAAAAAGAAAAGAGCTGTTAAGCTATGAAAAGACATGGAGGAAACTTTAATGCATATTCCTAAACAAAAGAAGCCAATCTGAAAAAGCTACATACTGTATGATTCCAAATATGCGACATTCCGGTAAGGGCTAAACTGTGAAAACAGTAAAAAGATCAGTGGTTATGGTGAGGTGTGGAGGAAGGGATGAATAGGCAGGACACAGAAGATTTTTAGGGCAGTGAAAACATTCTGGATAATACTATAATGATGGACACATGTCATTATAAATTTGTCCAAACACATAGAATATACAACACGAAGAGCGAACCCCAAGTAAATAATGTACTTTGGGTGATGATGATATCCACATAGGTTCATCAACTCTAACAAATTACCACTATGGTGAAGGATGCTAGTAATGGGACAGGCTATGCACATGCAGTGACTGTAGTATACAGGAAATATCTGTACCTTCCTCTCAATTTTGCTGTGAACCTAAAATTACTCTAAAAACAAAAAGCTTTTTTAAAAGTATAGCTGAAAACGATAAACTTTTAGCTGAAGCAATATTGTGGAAAGCCTGGATTTCCATTACAATAGCTAAGCTTTTGTGGGATAGTAGGTTTCTTTTTTTCTTTTCCTTTTCTTTTTTTCTCCCCCCCCCTCTTTTTTTTGAGGAGTACAAATTAATTCAGTAGATTAAGTAGGAAATAGTACAATACATGCAGAGAGGGAAGACCAAGTACAAAAACAAAAAACAAAAATAAAATATAGCAGAATGTGACCGTATGGAAAGAGCTAGACATTTCCTCTTTGTCTTTGGTACAACACGAAAGAAGGGCTCAAGTTATACTTATTCATATATATATATATTTTAATTTTATCTCTTTTTTTTTTAACCATACCCATCATCTATTTGTTTATTTGCCCAATCCCAGTATATGTGTTTAGTGGTGTCAGAATTGTTAACCTGTGTTCCCATGGGAAACAACTTAATTCACTACAGTACAGTGCTTCTGTACAGTTCCTTTAGTCCTTCGTCTTACAGTCTCTACTCGTTTGCTTAATTATTTGGGTAAAATTTCCCCCACTCCTCTCAATGATAATTATATCTGTTATGCAGATTTTTAAAAAATAAATTTATACCCCCTTCATCTATTGAAAAAATTTTTAAATTAAGTCTTTTAAAAAAAAGTGACACCAAGGAACAAAATCCACGAAGTTGAACAAATAGACCAAGGTGCTCTACGCATGCAGAATACCTGTGCTGTGCTCTGGTCATCTTTGTAACTGCCATTATAAATGGTTGACCACCACCATTTCTCAAGTCAAAATCTGAACTCACATAGGCCACACTTACCAGGAACTAGCCAAAAGATGTATAGATCAGCTTGGCTCTGGACCATTAATTTCATATATTAGGATCTTCAGAGGACTCATCTGATTAGGGCATGGTGCTAGGTCCTAGGGTTGAGTTCCAACCTTCCCATCCATAGTCTGGGTTCTAGACAATATACCTATAATATCCAGGATACCTTGCTGCTGTTTTTCTTCCCTGGGATTTAACTGATGGCCCAATAAGCTAATACCCACACTCCATATTCCCTGACATTATAAAGCTGCAGAAGCAGCATATCACTGGTATTTGGCTAGTGGCTATTGATGTCTGTTACCCAAATGCATGCCAACATTTCTCCATAGTTAAATTAAATAGCTATAAGGAATGAAAGTCCATTCATGTTTGGCTCTCCCTTGCCTGTTTTTAAATAGTTACCTCTTCTTTAATTCATCTCTCCTTCTACCAAGTGAATTTTTCTATTGGAGGTTATCTCTTGAGTTCACTGTCGAGTCCATTTTAATTCTTGCATTCCCTTATGAGATATTCATTCGAAATGAATTGCTATCCTGTCAGTTACATAGCTCTGCTTCTGGCATGGGAATTCTATTTCTTTAATGGCTTTATTCCTCTAAACATATTCTTTGTAGAGGTCTCCATTATCCCGCAGTCCTTAGAGGGACCCACTGGCAATCGCAGAATAGGGCTCTTTGCTGCCTAGAGGCTTGAGAAACAAATCCGAAATATTTTAAAACTAAAAGAGTTCCTGAACTGATGTGTGTCCTAGATTGACTGTTACTGGGCACTGAGTACCAAACACAACACAGAATGGCAATTATTCTTCCCGGCAGTCCGGGTGCCAAATGAATTTTTTCTGCACTTAAAAATGGACAGAGATTTTCAGTAACTGAATGAAACAATGTACAATAATTTAAAATATTGTTCATTCAGAGAGAGATTAGGCTTTAATTAAATGGCATCACTTAATATACTGTCCAGCAGATATTATAATTGGTTTCTTTAGCAGAGAACACGGTAATATCTAAGCTTTACTGAAGTGATAATGGTACTAATTTAGCCCAGTGGATACATAAACAGCTTGGCTGCTTCTGACACCCCCGGTGCACAAGAAGTAGGCTTTGATCATGACATCTGCACAACTCTTAATCAGTCATTTCTTTCTGAAATAAAAGTATTAATCACCCAGACTAAACAAACCCTGTTTACATTAAACACGCATGATATCTGGGACTTTCAGGGATATTAAGCTGTTCATTTCTATGGATACAAAAAGGTAGGGTTCTCTTCAAAGCAGCAATGAAATTATATTTCATTTGAGCTGGGAAAATGGCATTTATTATTTTTAAAACCTGGTATAAATGCAAACCAGCACTCCCCAGTTCGTTCAGAGAGGGCAGACAATTTTCTGGCACAACAACAGTTGTGTATTTTAACTCCTATCTTCTGTTGGTCATTTACAAGGACGTTTTCATTTCCAGGCTTGGCTCCTGTTTCCTCATGGCTCATTCTCGAAATGTGATACAATAAGGTCCTATTCTCTTCAAGCCATTCTGCTTGATAATTCTGAACAAAGCCAGAAAGGGATGGGGGTGGGGTGGGGGGAAATTTAACTGAATCTAAAAGAGAGAAAAAAAATTGCCTTCTAAGGTCTAATGCTCCCAGACAAATTAAAAAGTAACCAGAGATTAGATTAAATTCCTTTGCTAAATTCTTTGTTTTCAAAAATATATACGCTGCACCTAGGGATGGAAAACTTTCATTTCCCTGTTTGCAAATGGCTGTCAACATGTTTATTTTGGAAAAGAATGGAAACATTGATTATAGCAAAGAGCTAGCTGGGTCACAATGTCAGCAAAACAGGCTGGCTCTATCACTGGGTGGGGAAACAGAATTGGCAATCACAGGATAGGGTTCTGGGGTATAACTCCACCTTTACAGACTTTCCAGTGGATTATCAGGGGCCCAGTACAGCACTTCAGAACTCCTCCCTGCCCCCTTAGAACTCAGGGAGGGTGTTCCTGGGTTTGTCCTCAGAAGATGAAAAATGTAACTGGGGACATGGGAATAACTTGTAAACGGCATTCTGGAAACTCTAAAATCAGGATTCTCCCCACAAGCTCAAGGGGCGCTGGCAACCTGGGGAAAAGAATCCTGAGTTGAACAAAGGCTGCTCAGAGTCTGCTTGGGTCTCACGGTTAAAGGACAAACCTCACGCCAACACAACTGCATATCCAAACACAACTCTCAGAGACTAACACAGCCACTGGAGACCATCAGGACTCCCGTCATGCTTGGGTTTTCTTCCTTTCAAAGCAAGCCACACTCACTGGACAGAACAACCACGACAGAGCAACTGTGCTCTGGACGATTACAGACTCTACTTGCTTCCCTGTAAATTATTCTTTAAACCAGGGCCATCTACCCAGCTGCACCCAAAGCACCATTCTGGTGCCAAATCCAGTCACCCGTTTTTAGTCATCGCCCTTCTTGACCTTTTGGGGGCAATCCAAATGGTTAAATACTGCCTCCATGGATGCTCCCCACACTAGCTGCAACAATCTTAGGTAAGAACTCTCCTCCTTTCTCTCTGACTGCTAGAGTAATCATTCTAGAATGTGGATATGCTCAAGTTTTCCCCCATTTGTCTTAAATAAGGGATAAAGAGCAAACTAACAGCCAGGCATATAAAAATCTTCAAAGACAGCCTCAAACATTCTGACTTTTCTTCCCTTGTTTCCTGAAACCTCACAGATAATTTTCTATCTGTTCACTCTCTTTTTCCCTCCCCCACTTAGACCTCTCCCTTGTCTCTCTCTCTCTGATACACACACACACACACACACACACACACACACGCACACACAATTTCTTGTCACTGTCTTAGCATTCTTTGCTTCTCAAGTCTCTGTGTCTTTGCCCATTTGCTTTCCTTTTCTCCTTGTCTTCCTTCTTCACCCAGAAGTTAGATGGGCCTAACTCATCTCTCAAAAGCCTTCCTGGCTCACTAGACTAAAAATGTCATGACAGCAAAGACTTCTCTTGTCTTGCTCATCAGAGGTTCCTAGCATGGAACCAGGCACATTGCAGGCATGCACTGTATGTTTGCTGCAATGAGTTAAATCAATGTTCCCAAATATTTAGTCACACTGTCCTTCATGTTCCCACTGCACTTTCTACCCATCTTACACATCATCATTTTTATTTGATGCCTTAATGATCCGGATGGGAATCACCCCCACCAAAAACGTCTTTTCCAGGTCAGGAACCTTTTCTTAGCTGTTTGCTTGGCACATAGTAGGCGCCCAAGAACTTTTTGTTGGATGAGGGAAGACAGAATGGAAAGTGGCTCTGTGTACATCAAGAGGCAGATTTTCATCAGAACACCTATGCTCTCCCCTTTCTCAGGGTGGCCTTTCCATAACTTTACCAGCCCCAAAAGGGAGTGCTTTAAATTCTGTCTCCTGGATTCTTGCTGTGACCCAATAGTCACAAAACAGGATTGATTTGGCACTTCACCCACAGCCTGCCTGAGGGATAAAGGAGCCTGTTCTAATCTAATAAAGGGCTGCTTCATGAGGCTTCATTTGCCCAGATTCTCTGCATTCTCCTGCCTACTCCCTTAGACACCCACCAGGAAATAACAGCAGCCTCCCAAGCCTGCAAGATAAACCCACTGGGATTACAGCCATTCCCCACAACTGAGCAAACTGCCTCTCGCATTGCCCATACATTTTGCATTAAACACAGTGTATCAAATTAAAAATAAAACTCAAGTTGTTTGGTTAATGGTTTTCCCAGGCCTGAGGTTGTGACCAGACTGCTGATCAGTCTCTTCAAGAATGCCGGCTGGTTTTGCTGCTTGCCACAGACACTGTTTAGCTATTATGTGGCACACGAAACTCTTTTATTCATTCTTAAACCTAACGTCCAATTAACTGAGAAAGGGGACTCATTAAATAATTTAAACTAGATCCAAATTAAAGGGCAGTTTTCTCCATCGTACTTGCAAAGAAGTTCAATTTGGCTGAAGGATGTAATCATTTTAAGCCCATGTTGGTTTGGGACAGTCTCTAATAGGGTAATCTTGAATCCGCTCCATTTACATCTTCTTTTCATAGGTAGCATAGAGAAATCTTGCCTGTCACCCCCATGGACAACATTTTCTCCTTGACAATGTGTTTAAGCTCAATTCTTTGAAAAATTGTGTGAAAGAGTTTTGGTCATAATTACATGTTCAGCTTCTACTTGAGAGGACCTGTTAGACTAGATGATGAGTCATATTCGCTGCCAAGATGCTAGAAAAAATCCTGAATACCATCTGGAAAGCCGGTCGGTTGTAGACATCATTCATGTCAGTTTATTCTTAGCAGAGCTGGGAATAGAACTCAGAACATTTGACTTCTGTTCCAGTCCTTTCCACCTCACTGCTTACTACCATGCCAGGAAGACCCACAGTGCAGAGCCAGGTCATAGGGAAAGAAGTTCAGGGGATTCTGGTTCATTCGCCAGGTGTCCACAGAACACCTTGTGCTGTGGAATGCAAGAGGACCAGGTAGATCTCCTGTTCCTGAACACTGGTTTCTCTAAGTTTGCCTGCAGTTCTTAATGTCAATAAAAAACAAGCAAAGGTTACAGAAACCCTGCAAGTATTTCCTTCAAGTCCAGGGCTTGGCTCAGTCTGCCAGGGCTTCTAGAATAACTCCTACCCTGAACATTCCACTATTCCTTTCTTCAAAACGGTGGGTCCAAAGCAAAGTGCATGAAAACTGGGCCTTCAGCGGGTCTTCCTCAAATGACCGGCTGCAAAACACTCAGCTCCATGGGCCAAGGAGCTGCTCTTACAGGCAGCCCTTCTTCTGCATGCCCTTTCCTAGAGTGGCCTTCTGGGCCTTGAATTGTGTTTTTCAGTCTCTTCAGTCATGGTAATATTGAGAATTAATAATAATAGCTATCATTATTTGCATCAAAGCACTTATTTCCAGTTGTCCTCTTGGTAATGAGCAGATTATTAGCCCAGCCCTTGTCTCCCTTCACAGTAAATACAGGGAGACAGCATCGGCCAAGGCCTTCAGGCAATCCAGCTCCATCTTTGTGATGCTCCTGCTGCTCCCAGGGCTGCTTTTCCACTGCTCTTCCTCACAGGAGTCGCTGGCAGTGTCTTTTGGCAGCTGCTCCTGGTGGGGGATCTCCCGTCAACCTCAGTACCTCCTACCTGTCTTATCCCCCACCCCTGTTTGTCACATGGCAATTTCCACCTGCCCCAGTCCATGGCTTCTCTTGCCTCCTGAAACAGGTCTATACCTTCCTAGGAGCTTGAAAACTTCATTTATAGTCTCAGCACCACCTTTAGGGAATGGCTTCTTAGAGGGTCCACTCAGAGCCTTCTAAAAGTAGCTACAAAGATGAATAGTCCTTTAACAAACATTAAGAGGGGGGAAAACCCATAACATCATTTATAAAGAGGTGTAGGGCTACACAGCATCTCTGCATGCATTGCTAATTTTCATTTTCACAAAAGTCATATGGCTTAGGCAGTATTATTTTATACATGAAGATCTTGGCAAAAAGCCCCAAATACTTCTTGTGTTCCTCTTCTCTCACTTTCACTACTGGAAGGCATAAGGAAACCTAATTACTCTGCTCTTGTCACTTCTGTGCCCATCTATGATTCCTCATTGCCTGCAGAATAAAATCCTAATACCTTCACTTAGGGCACAGGCCATATTCAATATGATTATGGTCTTCTTATCCCATTTTGCCTCCTACTCCCCTTTTATGTGCCTGCTATGATCCACAGGAATGAATCACTGTGTGCCTCATACTCGCCCATCTTTGAGGGACACCATGATGTTATGAGAAAAACATTAGATTTGAATACAGACTGATTTTTTCCTGATCTCCAGCTCTACCATTAACCGGCTACTTGACCTTAAGAAAGTTACCTAAGCCCTTTGCGCCACAGTTTTAAAAATAAATTTATTCATTGAAATATATTTACTAGTGAACAAACAGACATGGCCCCTGCTGTTCTGGAGCTCACACCCTCTGGGTTATAATCGAGGGATAAGAGATGCAAACTTAATCTTGATGCTAATCAAGCAACTGAGCATGGACAGTCAAAGGCAAGTGCAGAATAGGGACCAGAAAAAATATGGAATGGAATGACTGGAGGATGGACGTGGGATGGGAGAATGGTCCAAGATCAGGCTGAGGAAGGAAGCAGAGGCCAGATCCAGAAGGCTCTTTAAGCTTTGCTGAAAAAAATCCTTTATTCTAAGGGAAATGAAAAGTATTCAGAGTTTTAATCAGGGCAAGAATATAACCAGATCTACAGGCTACAGTGATCTCTCTGGCTATTTTTTTTTTTTAATTTTTTTTTTTAACTTTTTATTTATTTTTGAGACAGAGAGAGACAGAGCATGAACGGGGGAGGGGCAGAGAGAGAGGGAGACACAGAATTGGAAGCAGGCCCCAGGCTCTGGGCCATCAGCCCAGAGCCCGACGCGGGGCTCGAACCCACGGACCCACAGACCGTGAGACCGTGACCTGAGCCGAAGTCGGACGCTCAACTGACTGAGCCACCCAGGCGCCCCGATCTCTCTGGCTATTGTATGGAGAATAGATTGAATGAGGATGGGGTGGGAGGGCAAGACTGGAAGCCACAAGAACCACTAGTAGGAGGTGGTTGCAATGGTGAATGAGAGATGGTAATGGCCTGGACCAAAGCAGTGGCAGTGAGGGCTCAGCAAAGTGGGTGGATTCCAGAGATGTTTAGAGGGTGGAATTCATAGGGCTCTATGAGGCTGAAGGGTAGAGGGGAAGCCTGGGTGGCTCAGTCAATTAAGCATCTGACTCTTGATTTGGACTCAGGTCATGAGCTCATGGTTGTGGGATAGAGCCCCACATAGGGCTCTGTGCTGAACATGGGGCCTGTTGGGGATTCCCTCTCTCTCTGACCCTCCCCCGCCTCTCTCTTGTTCTCTCTCTCTCTCAAAATAAATAAATAAACTTAAAAAAAAAGAATTATAAGCAGGAGTCAGGCCTGTGCAACAGAAATGGATTGTGATGTCACTTGCCTCAAGAGACATACAGGAAGTAAGGGAGCAGGGTAGAGGAGAGAGAAGTGTTGAGTTCAGATTAAAAATGTTGTGTCTTACGTGCTTGTAGAACAAATAATACCAACCAATAGAGTTCTTATAAGAAGTAAATGAAGTGATATATGCAATATTCCTTGTACCTAGAGAATGCACTGTTATAAATTCAATGTTTGTGTTCTCTGCAGATTCATATTTAAAACGCTAGCACCTAATACAATGGTATTTGGAGGCAGGCCTTCAGGAGATGATTAGGTTTAGATTAGGTCAGGAGAGTGTTGTTCTCATGAGAGGATGAATATCCTTGTAAGAAGAGGGAGAGATACCAGAGTTCATTTCTTCTCTCTCTGTCTCTCTCTGTCTCTGTCTGTCTCTCTCTCTGCACTGAGGAAATGCTACATGAGCACATAGCAAGAAGGCATCTATCTATAAGCCAGGAAGAGTCTCACCAAGTTCAGAATTTGCTAGCACCATGATCTTGGACTTCCCAGCCTCCAGAATTATGAGAAATAAATGCCCATTGTTTAAACCGTCCTGCTGATGGTACTTTGTTACAGCAGTCTGAGCTGACCATGACACTCACTAAAGTGTAGTTTTATTTTCTATTTCTCAGACCACTTCCCTTGCTTGGAATGCCCTCTCCTTCACTTCTACAAGTTCAGGCCTAACCCATATTGCAAAGCCTATTTCAAAAGTCACCTTCTCCCTGAAGCCTTCTCTGATCTTCCTAGGTAGAGGATTTCCATGCTTGGAACTCCCAGAGCACACACACTTTCTACCTTGAGCTGTGGTTATGTACACAAGTATCACATTGTTTGCATAGCTATGGACATTTCATTAATGAGAGGACCCATGCCTGATTGACCTCTGACCCTCAAATTAGTACCTAGTAAAAAATAATTATTTACCTAATAATAAACAACAAAGAAATTATTTAATTTATATAGCATACTATATATAGCATATATTATAATAAAATTACAACAGTATTAATATAATAATCCAGGGAGCCAGTGCATTCATTACCCAATGAATGTACACATTTTGCCAGGCCATTTCTCTCCTGAAGGCAGCAAAGAGAGATTGGGGAAAGAGCACAGGTTTCTGAATAAAACAGACTTGAAAAAATAGTTCTTTCGCTTCTTTATTGCGTGATTTTAAATAAGTTACTTAATATCTCTGAACCGCAGTTTCTCACTCTGGGAAATGGTAACAAAAAAACAAAAACATAAACAAAAAAACCCTGACACTTGACATAATCATTAAAACAGACTAAATCCTGGTATAGTATCTGGCACTTGATCAATAAATTCTGGCTCCTCCCCATTCCCACTCTTGGCATTCACTCAAGATCAAGGAGGAATGGAGAACCAGACAACAGCAAGAAGACAATATTTATATATTCTAATTTTTTCAGACACCATATCCATTTGGTATTCTCATTTATAATATAATTTTCCAGTATGCCTACTGCTGTTACTGACGCTGTAAAGTTTCAAACCATGGTCTGTTTTCATGTCTCATTACAGTAGATGCCTTGCTTCCTACCACTCTGCCCTCTCTGCAAATCTGTATAATACAAACAGTAAACAAGAGCTTTTGCTTTGATCAGAGTCAGACAGATATCACTGATAAAAAGCTGAACTTCCCATTGTCTGAAAATCTTATGAGAAGAGAGATAATGAAGTAGAAAACAGGAAAAATATTGACTGAACACAACCACAGAAGTCAGAATGCCACCCTACCTAATCAGGACTTAAAAGAAACGGCAAAATGTTTAAAATCAGAAGTTTAAAGATGCAAAGACTCAGAGATGAAGAGTAATTTTTGACAACTTTTACATTTGAGGATAAAAGGGTTCAGCTTCTTGTCATTAATATCCAATATTTCTTTATATTTTTTAGGATCAATCACATAATTAAAAACATATCTGGTAACAGATGATAGCAGAAAAGCACTGTTTAATATTATACTGTGTTAAGAGGTGCTAAAAAAAAAGCTCAAAATAAAAACAAGAATTATGGCCATGAAAGAAAACCAGACACATCATTTATGAGTTTCCCTGTGTGTGCTCTGAAAAAACAAGATAATTCATTTTCCATGTAAAACTTCCTTGAGATTGAGAAGAAAGTTACTTCCAGTATTTTCTGAATCTTCTCTAGGTAATCAATCAAAGAATAGAATTTAGAACTAGGCAGCTCCCTCCCCAGTGGACCAACTTCCATCTATATATGCTCTTGTCAAAATAAATCCAATAGCAAACCAGAAGGCAAAATCATAGGCATTCTTACAAGGGAGCAGGGTGAAATCCTGTGCACTGAGGTCTGAGGCTCAGCTCTGCCCTTACTGTGTGAAATGGAGAGAATATGATCTCTTCTCCACCTGTGTGCATTACACAAACTAATATATGTCCCAGAATTCCTCTCACACAAATGATGGCTTTCATAGAGAGAGCTGAACTTTAAAATTGCTGAAATGATCAGGAAACCCTACCTGAAAAGAAAAGCCCTAGCATCTGTCTTTAGTCCCAGGTCATCCCATTCCAGGTTCACCCCTCTGTCTGCTCCCCTTTAAGTCCCCAGCATGCTCTGTGGCTGAGCCCACATGGGTCATGACTCTTGGCAGTATATTTTCTGAAGAAGGTCCAGAGTTTTAATGCTGTTACTTTCTTCTCGGGCAACCTTAGAACAGTATTATAATGACATAGTGCTCTTCAGCTCTCTTTCCTAGTTGATGTTTTCCTTTGGGATTTTTATGGTCTTAGCATTGTCTATGTCCGTCTCACCTACCATGCATCCATCAATGCTAGTTAATAATGATAACAATTTTAAAACTCACATCTGTTCCTAGGGTTAAGATTAATTTTCAAGAATCTGGGGGAAAAAAGGTATTTGAGCTTCTATTAGCAATCATCTTTCATATTCTCAGTGGGTGGCAAAGGTGGTTTAGGGAGCTATTAGGGAGGGGGGAGCTCCTCTCACTATGTCTGTCTTCCCTCCAGGGTTCTGAGAAAAGAAGCTGGAGGATCAGTCCTATCTAGGGTACAACTCCCAGTAGTAGAAAGCTCACTGGGGCTCAGGCTTGCAAGCAGTATGTGGGCAAAGGAAGAGTGAGCTGAGCAAGTGAGCACCTCTACCTTGGATATTGTCATTGTGGGAGGCCAACTGAACCCATGGACTCTTGGACAGCCATTCCTGTTACTAAATTAATTTTGAATCCAACGACAGTTTATCAGTTTACATACATCTTTAAGTATGGCTAGGAAATAAGAACTCGAATTTTCTCAACAAGAAGGAATCACAGGTTGGGAAAGGAGTACCAGAGGATACATGGCCTGATTGTCTGCCTTTCTCTTCCTGGATGATTAACATCTACCCTGTAGTTAGAGATTGAGACAGCAGAAGATTTTGCAGGAATCCAGCTCCATCAAAGTCCTTTATTCAACAACTGTTTATTGATTACCCACTATGAGCTCACAAAATAACAAATAAATGTTACTTCTATCATCTGTCTAAAATTTTTCATGAAAGAACTTCAATTTCTTGCTATCTTTTCTACATTAACATAATAGAATTTCTAAACCAGAAAGATCTTAGAAATTGAATTCAATGTCTTCTTTTTTAGAGGTGAGAAAACAGAGTCTAGGAGACCAAGTGACTTTCCCAGTGTTATAAAAGTAGATATGACAGAAGTTTCACCTTCAGGTCTCTTGGCTCACCACCAATGCTCTTTACTGCTACATGAAACTTCTTGAAGGGCAGCATGAAGATAATCAAGCCCTCAAAGTAATACAGTGAAGGATTCAAACACCATTTTTCAGTCAATCAATCAGCATTTATGGAGTGCCCACTTACGACTGCATTATAACTTTTGTAAGAACCCAAACAGTTCTGCCTGGGGGTCCACTCTTCCATAAAAATTTATTAAAAATTATATTTAACAACTGAACTGTTACAAAGATGAATATATGAGTATTATATACTAAAACATACTCTTTGACCCAAAATTCATTATTTTTCTTCTGATTTTAAAATAAATTAAGACATTTTGGGACACCTGGGTGGCTCAGTTGGTTGAGCATCCAACTTTTCATTTTGGCTCAAGTCATGATGTCATGGTTCACGGGATCAAGCCCTGTGTCAGGCTCTGTGCTGACGGCACATTATCTGCTTGGGATTCTCTCTCTGCTCCTCCCCTGTTCGTCTCTCTCTCTCTCTCAAAATAAATAAATAAATAAATAAATAAATAAATAAATATTAAAAAATTTTTTTAAATAAAAGAAATTAAGACATTTTCATGGACCTCTAAAAGTTTTATTGGCTCTGGATACTTCACCTCCCTGTGCTAGGGGATAAGTTGGTCCACATGGACCAAATGCAAGGCATGGAACAGGGTCCTGGAAAGGAGACTAAATGAGTGTGGAGATGTAGTCTCACCCTCAACCAGCATATAAGATAGTTAGTGAGATCAAAGAGGTGACCTTGGCTGTAGCAACTTCTTATTAGACATGTCTCTGGAGTCAAGGGAAACAAAAGCAAGAATAAACTATTGGGACCTTACCAAGATAAAAAGCTTCTGCACAGTGAAGGAAACAGTCAGCAAAACTAAAAGACAACTGATGATGGGGCGCCTGGGTAGCTCAGTAAGTTGGGTGTCCAACTTCAGCTCAGGTCATGATCTCATGGTTTGTGGGTTTGAGCCCCGTGTCAGGCTCTGTGCTGACAGCTCAGCACAGGGCCTGCTTTCTGGCCCTCCCCCACTCACGCTCTGCCTCTCTCTCTCTCAAAAATAAATATTAAAAGAAATTAAAAGGCAACTGATGGAATGGGCGAAGATATTTGCAAATAACATAGCAGATAAAGGTTTAGTATCCAAATCTTACAAAGAACTTATCAAACTCAACACCCAAAAACCAAATAATCCAGTGAAGGAATGGGCAAAAGACATGAACAGACAATTTTCCAAAGAAGACATCCAGATGGCTAACAGACACAAGAAAAGATGCTCAACATCACTCATCATCAGAGAAATACAAATCAGAACCACTATGAGGTACCCCCTCACACCTGTCAGAATGGCTAAAATGAACAACTCAGGAAACAACAGATGTTGGCAAGGGTGTGGAGAAAAGGGAACCCTTGTGCACAATTGGTAGAAATGCCAACTGGTACAGTCACTCTGAAGAATGGTATGGAGGTTCCTCAAAAAATTAAAAATAGAACTACCCCATGACCCAACAATTGCACTACTAGGTATTAATCTAAAAAATACAAAAATGCTGATTCAAAGGGGGCACATGCACTCCAATGTTTATAGCAATATTATCAACAATGGCCAAATTATGGAAAGAGCCCAAATGTCCATTGACTGATGAATGGATATGGAAGATGTGGTGTATGTATGTGTGCGCACACACACACACACACACACACACACACACACACAATGGAATATTACTCAGTGATCAAAAAAGAATGAAATCTTGCCATTTGCAACAACATGGATGGAACTAGAGTGTATTATGCTAAGTGAAATAAATCAGTCAGAGAAAGATAAACATATGATATCACTCATATATGGAATTTAATAAACACAACAGATGAACATAAAGGAAGAGAAGGAAAAATAAGATAAAAACAGAGAGGGAGGCAAAGCATAAGAGACTCTTAAAAACAAAGAACAAACCAAGGGTTGCTGGAGGGGAGGTGGGTGGGGAGATGGGCTAAATGGGTGATGGGCATTAAGAAGGGCACTTAGGGGCGCCTGGGTGGCGCAGTCAGTTAAGCGTCCGACTTCAGCTCAGGTCACGATCTCGCGGTCCGTGAGTTCGAGCCCCGCATCGGGCTCTGGGCTGATGGCTCAGAGCCTGGAGCCTGCTTCCGATTCTGTGTCTCCTTCTCTCTCTGCCCCTCCCCCCTTCATGCTCTGTCTCTCTCTGTCTCAAAAATAAATAAAAACGTTAAAAAAAATTTTTTTTTAAAAAAGAAGGGCACTTATTGGGATGAGCACTATTATACGGAATGATGAATCAGTGGGTTCTACTCCTGAAACCAATACTATACTGTATGTTAACTAACTTCAATTTAAACTTTAAAAAAAGAAAGAAAAAGACAGTGAAAGAGGGTATAAAATGGCTTTGTTCTGTCAGTAGTCGATATCCTTCAGATGTAGTAAGATTAGAATTTACTAAAATAAAAACTGTGATAGTCACAGATCATTCCCTGCATCGATAGCTCTCTGCTAAAGAAACCCGGACACAAACATTTTGGTTGAGTCATGCCTGTCACTTCTCCTGCCCTCTTTTGCCCAACCATTTCTAACAACAGCCAACCCTTCCAGGACTGAGATAACAACCCATCTTCAGCAGGGTAATATCTTCTCTCATTCCATCATCAGTAGATGATTAGTGTCATCTTTCTTAATAAAAAAACATTTCTAGGAGCTATCTCCACTAAATACTTTTGACATCACTTCCTTTAATAGAGCTTAAAAGTTATAAAATATTCAAGCAGCAAGGCGTGATGGAGCATTTATTACTCTGAACCATTCATTCAGCTCTGTCTTCTGGTGTGAGACAAGATGCTGAAGGCCAGTCATTCCCTGCGTCCCCTGCAGCATGAGTGTGGATGCTGAATGCTGCCTATCAGGAAAATGATTTTATTACCAATGCTGATTCTAAAAATAATTATTTAGATGAAAAGGCATCAGCACAGATGATTACCATGAAAATAAACTGACACCCAACAGTGCCAAGACTCTGGCTGTCTATCCTCTGCTTATTCTGTGGTGTTGGAGACTATCTATACCAGTGGACAACTTATTTGAGTGAGGCCTTCTTTTTTAGTTCATTATTTTTTTTATCGTGATAAGTCCCCATCCCCTATTTCATTCATCCCTCCACCCACATCCCCACTGGTAACCATCAGTTGTTCTCTATAGTTAAGAGTCTGTTTCTTGGTTTCTCCGTTCCCCCCCCTTTTTTTTTTTACTGTTTATTTATTTTCAGAGAGAGAGAGAGAGAGAGAGAGAGAAAGAGAGCGAGTGCATGTGGGCTCATGAGCAGGGGAAGGGCAGAAAGAGGGAGGGAGGGAGGGAGGGAGGGAGAGAGAGAGAGAATATCCTAAACAGGCTCCACACAGTCAGTGCAGATCCAAACATGAGACTCGATGCCATGAACCATGAGATCATGACCTGAGCCGAAATCAAGAGTCAGACACTTCACTGTCTGAGCCACCCAGGCACCCCCCACTCTCTATTTTTTTCCTTTGCTAATTTGTCTTATATATTAAATTCCACATGAGTTAAATCATAGGGTATTTGTCTTTGACTGGCTTATTTCACTTAGCATTATACTCTGTAGCTCTATCCAGGTCGTTGCAAATGGCAAAATTTCATTCTTTTTATAGCTGAATAATATTCCAGTGTGCGTGTGTGTGTGTGTGTGTGTGTGTGTGTGTGTATGTGCCTGTGTGTGTATAGATATAGTGTGAAACCTTCTTAAGCCAGGCAAAAAATTGTGTGAGCTATTAACATCACCTATTCCCTACTGTTCAGTGGAGAAGGAACTGGAATGACCACAAGAGTTGGAGAGGAGCTAAACTGAAACCAAAGGCTACCTGTGCAGTATGACACACATAAAAATAAAGTTTTAACAGAAGTAAAAGCTACAGGTACAAGTTTTAATACTAGAAGGACATCAATGAAAAACCACAATCATCTCAAAGCAATACTCATTATGTACTGAAAATGATGTATTCTTTCAAGAATTCCAAGTCTTGGGAATATGGCAGGGTCATATGCCCATTAGGAGTTTTCAAACTAATTAAGACATTTTAATAGAATAAATATTATGCCTTAGTCAGGTTTTGTAATGTGTTAACTTATAAATATCACATTTCGATTATCCTTAATAGTTCATCTTATAGATTACTAGACAGTGGCCATTAACTGTAAGTAAAAAATGAAAATATAAAATGATGCATCATTTGCATATCTGATCCAGAAGAAAGGCTTGTACTTTGAATTGGTTCTCACCTCACCCTTAAGAACTGTCACTCAAAAAAAAGTAGGTGTTCAAGAAGACATAAACCTTTGATCTTAATAGTTCCCACCAATCCCCTTTCTCTTTAGTAGGGTGATAAATCATTACCTCTCTAAAACACATGTTATCTTGGTAGGACTTAGAGTCCAAAAGCCAGGATATAGAGTCCACATTCCTTACCCTTTAAAAGTATCTCCCAGAAACACCCACAACTCTATTATAGGTCAGATAAAATTAATTTTTTAAAAATAAATTTAAAAAAGAATGTTTGAAGGCTTTGAGAAATCAGACCAAAAATGGAAAATGCAGAGTAGAATGTGAGTAATTAGGTGGCAGCTCATGTCTTGACAGATGATTCCAGAGAAAAAGCCAAACAAAGCCTGCCATATGTTCAGCTTTCTGTGTAAACCACTATAGACAGAGAGAGCTTTACGGAATATTCTATAGCATATGTCTAGTCAGTATGTTTGTTCCACCCTACTTGTTGCCAAGTTCCAAATGCTTAAAATAATTAACCTTTGCCACCTCTTTGGAAAGCTCTGCAATGCCTGCCTTTGCTTTACTCTGTCGTCCTTAGAAGCAGACCCCGCCAAATTCACCAATGAGGTAGGCTTATTCCCCTCTGAAATTCAATACTAGCACGTATGTTAAGAAATCTCTTTTTTCCAGAATACTTTTCAGGTGGTTGTACAAACAAATGCCAAACACTAGTTTTTCAACCATTAAGAAATGCACATGAGAAATAATATTAAGGAAGTGAGCATTTTTACTCAAATTGCTATGTGAAAGCATTTTTTTTATTATATGTTCTAATTTTTTTTATTAGTTGAACACTGATAATACCTCCTACATGCTAGGTGCTACAGCTATGAGTATACATGAGACATGCTCCTTGATCAAAATAATTTATACCTTGATGGTGAAAACGTATCTGCAAAGAGCTATTATTCTTATCAAAGGAAGGTATGGGGGTATAATTTGTATTTGTACTGTCAGATTTGTATTGGCAGCTCAGTTTTGTTGGATCCATGTTTCTCAGAATTCCCTTTCCTTTGCAGTTCTGGGTTGTCATGGAGCACAAGAGCTGTTCCATGGGAAATTTGGAAGACAGAAAAGTGAAGAAACCATATTCTTACTACACTCAACAGGTTAGAGTGGGAAAGGGGTTCTGTGACCTCTCACATATGTGGTTGAGTGCTGGTTTTCCTGGTTGCAGCAAGTGGGGACGGAGGGGGTGGCAACAGGCAACACCTGGGTTCACAGCAACTCTGCCTATTTCCTCCTTCAGCTTCCTTAACTCCTGTGAACCAGGTACATATCAAGAATCATGACAAAGTGTAGCAGTTTCTCCTGTAGGAGACACCTACAACATCAGAGATGGAGGCCTCAAGGTGGCAGGAGACCAACCCAGGTTCCAGTTCACTCTGGTAGGTCCCATTCAGGTTCCAATTTGTCCTTTTTCCCCACCTTGCCTTTCCAACTGCCTTACCTGAGGCAGTTATGACAACTTCCCATAGGATGTTTCCCCAACTAACTAGTTCCCATAATTGTGTAAAGTCAAATCCCTATAGTGACTCAAGAAATGTTCCTTAGCCAAGTGATATTTGAGGTGAGGGTTTCCAAAGATTAGGAAGAATTCTTTAATACAGAAAGCAGGAGAAAGACCTTACAGGCACGGAGAATCACACTTGCAAAGTCTTGAAGACACTTAAGAATATCATCTGTTCAGGATAGACTGCCCATCATGCTTGTGGGAGAGGCTCCTGGGAGATGAAACTGAAAAGGTAGAGTGAGGCAGGTCTTAAGGACCATGTGAGCTGTGCTAAGAAGTTTGGATAAAATCCAGCAGGCCATCAGGAACTCTAGAAAAATTTTAAGGAGATAATGCATGGATGTGTGTGCCTGTGAATTATAAAATGATCAGAATTGTATTTTAAAGAGAACTCTGGCAGCTGTGTGAAGGATGGATTAGAAGGGATAGGGCAAGCTCGGAGTCAGAATTTGTTTAGGTGCCGACTGCAATACCAATTAGCAAAAGATAAAAGATGGTGGAAGCTCGGGAGAGTCACCTGTCCCGTGGAGTCTATAATTTCATTTTGTATATACAATTATCTGAGGCATACATTCAATTACTATGGAGATGCTGAGGATCTCCTTTAAAAATGTCCTTCCTCATCTAGAATTAAATGACACTGACTCTGAGTACCCTCAAAGTGAAAGGGACCTCAAAGTGAAAAAAAAATCAAGAAACCTAGTTTCTAACTTGTTCAGAAGTTGGAAAGACTTCGAGACTGGTTTGACCCAGAGTCTCAACCATCTCACCAAAGTTTGGTGACTTTTTGTCTCTCTGGTCTGCCTTCCAAAAAAGTAACACACACATACACCACCACTACCACCAGCAGCAGCAGCAGCAACAACAAAAACAACAAGAAACAAGGTGTTAAGCATTTACTTTGCTCCAGGAACTATTTAAAGCACTTTCAATGTGTTTATCAGGTTTTATCCAAAAGTAAAGTGGCTACTGGCAAAATTCCAAAGCACACAATTCCTTGACCTCCGGGAGCAGGAAATGAAAGCATTTCTCCCTGCTACCACCAAAGAGTAGTCACTCCAAACTCACTGCTGTGGCAATGGCAATGAGAATAAACTCACTGACTAATCAAATCTCATTCCAAATCCAGGGGTGGTGTCAATGCCATCAGACTGAAAAAAAAAAAAAAGAAAGAAAGAAAGAAAAGAAAAAAAAGTGGAATTCCATTAAAAGTGAAAGGGGCGACTGGGAAGTCAACTCACAAGATCCACTGTGTTCTGCTTTAATATTGGTGTAGGATCCAAGTCCCAGATCTGCTTTCTTCCTTCCTGTGTTCTGCTGGTAATTGCTGTCACCTTCACAGAGGTGCCTATTTAGTCTCACACATCAATACGAAGGGAACAGAAGACAAAGTCTTCTAAAATTTCCTATTCTTCCACTGTATTATAAGCACAAATTTCATGTCCCGGTAGGATTATAAATTCATTGAAGATACAGACCCTGTCATATAATTTCATATCACATAAAGCCAATAGATAGTAAATATTAATAAAAGCTTTCCAACCTGAATTGTAATCATGGAGTCTAAAAAGTATCTACATAATACTATAATGCTGACATTTATCTAGTTAATTCTGTGTCTTTTTGTTTCATGTATTTTGAAGTTCTGTTATTTGGCATAACATTCACGATTATTATGTTTTTCTCATGAACAGACCCTTTTGTCATTTGGAAATATACCTTTTTTTTAAAAAATTTTTTTTAACGTTTATTTATTTTTGAGACAGAGAGAGACAGAGTATGAACGGGGGAGGGTCAGAGAGAGGGAGACACAGAATCTGAAACAGGCTCCAGACTCTGAGCTGTCAGCACAGAGCCTGATGTGGGGCTTGAACTCACGGACCGCGAGATCATGACCTGAGCCGAAGTCGGCCGCTCAACCGACTGAGCCACCCAGGTGCCCCGGAAATATACCTTTTTATCTATCTTTTCTCATACTGATATAGCCACTCCAATCTTCTCATATTTCCTACTTTCATGGTGTATCTGTTTTTCAGCCATTACTCTCAACATTTCCTCTTCCTATTTTTAAGTGCAACTCTTATAGACAGCATATAGTTGGGGCTTGCTTTTTAAAATCTGTCTTGATAACCTCTGCCTTTGAACTTGAATATTCATATGCATTAATAGTTAACATAGATATTCATATGTTTTGATTTAGGCTTACCATTTTAATTATTTGTTACCTGCTTGCCCCCTCTGTTTATTTTTCCTCCTCTGCTCTATCTTTCCTGACTTCTCTGGAATTATTTTAACATGTTCTAGAATTCCATTTTAATTTATTTCTTAGTACTTGGGCTCTCCTCCTTTGCATGATTTGTTAGTTTGCTGTAGTGATTACAATACATATCTTTAACTTTTCATTCTACTTAGAGTTATTGCTGTACCACTGTACATAAAACATAGGATCCTTACAACCATGTAGTTCTATTTATTCAACTACTCTCCCCAATCTCTTTTCCTTTATATTCTATTCCTTTAGTCTAGAGTTGACAGGTGAATTCTATCTACATATGTTATAAACCCTACAGTAAACACTGTAAATTTTGCTTTAAACAGTTCTCTTTATTTTTAAGAAATTAAGAGATAAATTAGTCTTTTGTATTTACCTATACATTTACTCTCTTAAGTCTTCATTTCTTCCTGAAGATCCAAATTTCCCTCTAGGGGTTTCCTTTCATCTTGGAGAGAACTTCTTTTAGCAGTTCTTGTAGTGCAGGACTGCTGATGATAAATTCTCTTTAGTTTTTTTTATCTGAAAATATCTTTAGTATATATTTATTCTAGAAGAATATTTTTGCTAGATGTAAAATTCAGTGTTGACAGAATTTTTTTAAAGCATGTTAATGTTGTCTTCTGTCTCTGTAGTCTGGAGTCATTTAAATAATTGTTCCCCTCATTAGAGACTGTTAAAAACTGAGAACAAACTGAGGGTTGATGGGGGGTGGGAGGGAGGGCAGGGTGGGTGATGGGTATTGAGGAGGGCACCTTTTGGGATGAGCACTGGGTGTTGTATGGAAACCAATTTGACAGTAAATTTCATATATTAAAAAATAAAAAAATAAAAAAAATAAAAAATAAAATAAAAAATAAATAAATAATTGTTCCCCTCTATGTAATCTATCACTTTTCCACGGGCGACTTTTAAGATTTTCTACTTATGTTTGGATTTCAACTGTTTGACTAAGATGTGTCTAAGCATGGTTTTCTTCATCTCTGTCCTGCTTGGGGATCATTGAGCTTCATGAATCTGTAAATTTATATTTTTTACCAATTTTGAGAAGTTTTTGGCTACTATTTCATCAAACATTTTTTTCTGTCCCATTTTTCTCTCTCTTCTCTTTCTGGGAATCTGGTTAAACATATGTTAAACCCTTTGCTTTTGCTGCATTTCTGAGGCTATGTTCATTCTTTCAATCTCTTTTCTCTCTTCCTCTATCTTCAGGTTTATTAACCTTCTCCACCGTGTCTATTCTGCCATTAAATCCACTGAGTAAATTTTTTGGTCTTAACTATTTTAATATTGAGTTCTGAAAATGTCATTTGATTTTCAAAAATATTTTGGACCAAAGGCCAATGATTTAATCAGTCGTGCCTATGTAATGAAGCCTCCATAAAACCCCAGAGGACAGGTTTCAGAGTTTCCCAGTTTGTGTATATTTAGGGACAATGCTGCACAGCAAGGGCATGGAAGCTCCACATTCCTTCCTATACCTTGCCCCAGGCATCTCTTTCATCATCTGTTCCTGAGTCATAGCCTTTTATAATAAACCGATAATCATGTAAATTGTTTAAAACTTGTTTTTCTTTGCTGAGTTTTCCTATCTAATTTACTAGAAGCACATTTTCCATTACCCCATAGTGCATAGCTATGATAGCTCCTTGTCTGAGAATTGAACATCTAGATCATCTTGGGGTAAATTTCCATTGATTGCTTTTTTTTTTTTTCCTTAAGACTGGGTCACAATTTGTATGATACTCTAAACTTTGTAAATGTTATGTTGTAGAGGCTTTGGATTTTTTTTTTTTTGGTTAAATTTCTTCTTAGTATGTTTGATACCATTTCAAACAGAATTCTTTCTTTAATTTCATTCTCAGATTTTTCATTGAGAATATATGAAAATACAACTGATATTTTTGTATTAATCTCATATCCAGTAACTTCATAAACTCTTTTATTAGTTCTTGCAGCTGTTTTGTAAACTTTTCAGGATTTTCTATATACAAGATTATGTTGTTTGTGAATAAAGACAGTTTTGGGGTGCCTGGGTGGCTCAGTGGGTTCAGTGTCTGACTTCAGCTCAGGTAATGATCTCACAGTTTGTGGGGTCGGGCTCTGCATTGGGTTCTGTGCTGACAGCTCAGAGCCAGGAGCCTGCTTCGGATTCTGTGTCTCCCTCTCTGTCTGCCCCTCCCCTGCTCGCACTCTGTCTCTCTCTGTCTCTCAAAAATGAATAAACATAAAAAAAAATTTTTTAAGATGGTTTTACTTCTTCCCTTCCAATTTGTCACTAATTTCTTTTTCTTATTGTACCGACTTAAATCTCTAATACAACCTCCAATCTTGAACAGAGGTGATCAGAGTAGACATCCTTGTCTTGTTCCTGATCTAAAGGAAAAGCAGTCAGTCTTTCACTATTGGTATGGTTTGTAGAATTTTTGTAGACTGGGAAAGTAATACATTCTTTTGGAACAAAAAAGTTCAGGTATTGGGAAAGGACCAAGGTAAAACACAAAACAAAGTGAGATCTATAAAGAATCTATAAAATCATCTCTAGTAGGAGCTGGCAGAGACAGTGGCCCATGACTTTATGTTGTAAAATGAGATGGTACAAGATATTGTTCCTTTTTTGCCTTCTATATCTCAGTAGGAAAAAGCTGTCAAAATGTCCCATCCTAAAAGCCTTTCTGGGCCCATCTCTAGTGCTATTAGGGCTGGTGGCATCAACTAAGGAATGATCAGGAAGTGAATAAATGGGATGCATGGAGGAGGCACCAAACAGAGACGAAGACTGGCTTATCAAGAAGGTTAGGTTTTCAGCACTAGTAAGTGGAATTCCTATGGAATGCAGGCTTGAGTTTGTCAATAACACCATGCATTTTCAGATGCTATCCTACTGACTGCTTGGCTAATGCAACGTGTCCTTTATTAATTTTCTATATCCTTCTCTATCCCCATCTCATTGTTCTATGAAATCTCCCTCTGGAATCAGGCAGAATTCAGGAAAAATGCTCTGATACTAGGAGAAGTAGAACAGTCTATTACCATGGAGCTATGGTACTTTGAAATTGTATGCTGGCATCTGAGGTTTTTCACTTCCTGAGTTGTGGGTTAGGTAACCCAATTTAGAGGCATAAGTCACACTAGAGATTAGTAATACAATGACTAGAAAAAAGTATTACTAATACTAGCTAGCAACTTGATTTCAAAAAGTGATCCCATCCTGGGGTTTCTGAAGAAAAGATTCTTTTCTACCTGGTTTATATTAGTGGTACAAGTCTGATAAAAATTTCACTTAAAGATATAGAGTTTGGCTCATCCACAGAAAAAGGAGATACTTTCCAGATTTCTGGGATCAAGTTATAGTCTTCTAAATTAATTTCCTCTGAAATGTAAATCATCCTTGGCAACAGGTTTCTGGATCCAGAGATGGAAAGTTACAGGATTAGATTTTCTTAAATATCACAGATTATGTGAGATTTGAGAGGGATCTTAGAGCTTAGGTGACACACCATTTCATAAACTACAGATCGGGAGAGCCCTCTATTTCCCTAGTTTCAGTATTTCTGGATGCTGGTTGTTCATAGGTTTACATCAGAGAGGAAGAGAATGTTAGAAAGAATACGGGTTTTGGAATTAGGCATTCCTAGGATGGGGTTCCAACTCTATCACTTACTAACTAGATTTGGGGCAAGTTACTTTATGAATATCAATTTTCTCATCAGGATTCTAGTGATGACTAAAATAGATGATGTTTTTAAAGGATCTGATACACAGTGGGACTTCTCTTTGTCACCCTCTCTACCATGAGCTGTCGTCTTTTGAATGCCATCCATTTGGTGGCCTCTGATGGTTCCAATGGACGATAATTATAAGCTGATCCATTTGTATCCATGCCTGGATGCAATATCAGTGAAATGGTGCTTTTAGGACTCTCCTATAATCTGTATCCACTGGACACTTGCCTTTGACCTTTGTTTTCTTCTACAATTTGAAGTTACTGTTAACTCATATTTCCAGTATCCTTTTCCTCTTCCCAGTCCCCTCCCCTCCTATACCACTACCTGCCTCCAGAACACCCATAGGGTATGCTTTTAGAAATATCAGAATTAGACCCCACAATTATCAATATAGTTAATGGTGTTAAATCCTTTTTGAAAAGTTTTGCTTCTTGCTTGGGTGGCTCAGTTGGTTAAGTGTCCGACTCTTGGTTTCAGCTCGGGTCATGATCTCACAGTTCATAAGATGGAGTCCCACATTGGGCTCTATGCTGACAGCACAGAACCTGCTTGGGATTCTCTGTCTCTCCCTCTCTCTCTGCCCCTCCCCTGCTCACATGCTCTCTCTCTCTCTCTCTCTCAAAAATAAACTAAAAAAAGAAAAAGAAAAAAAAGAAAACTTGCCTAAGAGGATTTGTGGGGTGCAAAACACTTCCACTGAGTCATAGGAGCCAAGAGAGGCAGGTGGTGGAGGGGATCTTCAGGTCCTACCCAAACCTTCTAGCTCATTCTTCACAGGTAAGTAATAACAGTAATAATAATAATGTCAAGCCCTTATGTGGAGTTTATTATGTGACTTATAATACTGATTTATTTCATCCTCATAATAACCTTATGAGGTAGATAGTATTATATCCTCATTTCACAGATGAGAAAACTGAAAACAGAGACATAAATGACCATCCAGCTCTACTTGGTTCCATTATGGAAGGGTTATGCCTGTAGAAACTTCCCCTTATAAAAGTTCATCCCAAACTACTCCACCTTATTTTCATTCAATCTGAGCTATTTTTCCTTCCTCCTAGCTGACAGGAATTCCCACCCCAAACTCAGCATGCACTTTCAGTCTATTGCCCTCCCTACATGAAGGCAGTGTTTTCCAGAAAACATCCCTTGGCATCAGTCTAAAGGTTATTGTCTGAATTACAAATTTACCTTTGCCCTTTGCATTAGGGAAGGCCCCCACTACCACATTGCTTCTTCCTATGGTCCTAGAGCTCTGGCCAGGCAATAATTCAGGTCTCCTTAACAAGCAGGCAGTGGTTCTGTTGTCCAGGGGACAGAGCTCAATAAACAGGCTATGCTTCAAACCTCCCCTACCTCCACTTACCTCTGAAACTAATTACCTTACTAAACCACAGAGGCTGTCCAGCCATGCTAATGAGCTGCTGGACAACAGCATTTTGTGTTCTCGGGGGGAAAGCCACAAGGCAGCAACAAGGCTGGGAGCCTCAGGAAGCTCAGATCAGCTCTTCTCTGAGACTCAGCCTCAGAAATTCTCAAAATACCACTTAGCTGGGAGATGGACTTGGACACAAATTCCTCCTGGTGCTGAAGGCGTCCATTAATTAGCATTCAGAGAAATAAAGAAAAATGAAGATTTAAAGGTCACTGCATTAGCATTTCACCCCCATTTCTGAATAGTTATTTGTGTATACTAATTTTCCATCCATTCCTTCTATTAATCACTGTCTCTGAGGAGAACTTGGCCAAAACACATTAGCAGATATGCTTCCTGGTGGCAATATTCTCCTCTATAAATAATAATATGCGAAACCATGGTTTATTTGCTCAACTTTACATTTTCATGTAAAAGAGAGTCATGGAGGCAGTTAAACCTTTAGCTCCCACTGAAAAGAATTCAGAATTTCTTGTTTCTCTGAAAACCAGGATCAGTGTCAGGCTTGGGGTTTTTTAATACCAAAACCTGGCCAGCTATGACTTCTTTTGAAAGAAGGATCTCTCTTTACAACACCCATTAGTGACAGCCTCTTTTCCTGTGTGACCTAAGAAGAAGTCATCACAATCTTTCAATTGCAGAAAACACAATGGTATTTAGATTTTAAGCATGTCAGAGTCCAGACAATGTTTTGGCTTCATTAAGCAGTTTGAAATTCAGCAGCTTCTGGTCACCATATCAGCACCAGCCCCAGCCCCCCTGCCCCCACCATCTGCAATAACCTGAAAGCTCTTACCTCAAAAGAGCTCCTTTCCTGTGATGATTTAGCATCTTTCGGGTTCTTCCCATACTGCCCTGCTCCCCTAGAACCAAAGGGCAATAGTCCCTGAATGGATGGATGGAGAGCAAGTTCCACAGCAGAACCCACCAATTCCCACATGCTCTGAGAAGCACAGGCAGGTCTCCTTCAGGACAGCTTCCGATGGACCAGCACTGCTTCTTCAACCCCTGCCCTTCACGGGAAACATGTCACACCTTACTATGGAAAGACATTCTCAGAAAAAAAAAAAAAAATCTGTCCCAGGTGCTTTCTTTGTAGGGAGACTTCTTAGAATCTCCAGGGCTGGGGAGCTGGGGCACCAATCATCATGACCAGTAAGAGCCGCCTTGAGCTTGGCGGCCAACGAAGCATATTTGTTTTTACTACATATTCACATTGTGTTTCTTCAATAGTACACACTCACATATATCAAGTACAGAATGTGCCTGAACCTGATGGGAAAAGGAGCTAATGTCCTGACCTGACAATTCATCTCTGAGATCTTTCTTTTTTTTTTCCAGCAAGCAGCAAAAAGTCATTCCAAACCAGTAGTTGTAAAGGTCGTATGAAAAATTTGTTGCCATCTTTGAATAATTTCTTATGCACAGGAGAGGAGTATGATGGAACAGGGAAACGCATTGATGCTTCTTCACAGGTTTCGATCTGAGAGGCTTGAGTCCTTCCCAAGCATGGTGATGGTACTTTCCCATTCCCTCCCTCCCATTCACATGTTGGCATTGCCCATTTAATGAAAGGGTTTATTATTATCCAGGTTGTAAGAGCATTATTGATTTACCAGCTTTCACCGAGCAGAGTGACACCCAATGAACTCTGTTATTATAAATATAATAAGTAAGAAACTGACCTCTCTCATTACACAATTCCAAGTTTTATTGATCCCATCACTTCTATTTAATGAGACACATCCAGGAATGTAAATCTTTAAAAAGAAAGTATTGAAAGCAGAAATCAAATGCATGTTTTCTAGTATTCATAAGTTGATCAGGTCCTCTTCTCTGAAGAAGGCGTGAAAAAAAACATTACATTTTCACTGTGTATCAGGAGAAGCCCCCAGGTGGTTCACAGCCCCTTTTGCAGTTAAAAATAAAGGAGTGTAGGATCCAACCAAGAGGGAAGAACTCCACTGCAATGCACACAGAGTTTTGAGAACTTCTAAAAAAGGCTGTACAGTTTGGTCAATGGCCATTAAGAACTGACAGAGCCATACACCCTTCACTGACTCCAGCCCAGCACAGTTCCCTGATGCCCACACACCAGCAAGCAATGGAGCCCTTGCTTGGAACTGACAGTACCTAGAGGGACACTTAAGGTCACCAGGGTATAGTCAATCCACAGCAGAAAAAAAAGTGGAAGTGGCTGTGGTTCAATTTCCTTGGTCAAAAAGGCAAGCTTACACTAAACTAAGAAGGATACACAGGGCAGGCTGGCATTTAATTGAGCCATACTTGCAAATAAACAGGACAGGATTAGCAAAGCATTTGAGCAAAAGAGTTGTGAGGGATGATGATACACTTCAGATCCTTGGCTGGCACTCTGAGCTTTATCTTGCAGGAGGACCCATCACCAGATGCAAGCAGGCAGTCCTGTGAGTCCTCCTGTGATCTGACCTTCCCAAGACCCAACCTGCCTGGGGATAGAGCTGGGGTCGTAGTAACAGAGATACTTCACATGCCATCAGCTCTATTCTACTCCCTTGCAAAGAGCTGCCAAGCTCTCTGGGGAGTCCCCGGGAATGTGCTGTGTGGTCACCAACAAGCCCCCTCCTGCTGGCATTGTACATGCTTGCTCAGAGCTGGGACCCCACTGGAGCCTGCTGCTGCCATCTACTGCACCCCCACCAGCACCCAGCCTTCCATGATGCCTTGGCTATTAGGTGATTTATGGCAAGGTGAGACAGAATTCTCTCCTCCCATTTCAATGATACTCGCTTAGGCCGCACTTTTTGATATCCCAGTATTTACAGTTTTAGCAGAACAGCTCTTTCAGTTCTTACCAACCATTCCCTTTACTTAGATCCACAGGGTATCAGAATCCAGCAACGCACAAAAAAATATACTGTCCTTATAGACACTACACTCCTCCCATGACTACGGCTCTGTTACTTAGTCAGTTCACGTGGCTGGCTCCTTCTTGCCTTCAGAGGAGGAGCTCTCTCCAAGGGGACTATTTAGCTCATAAGCACAGAAGCTTCTGCCATATCATCCTGCACATCGCCAGATACATCATGTATCATGTGTCATGCCCAGATACATCAAAACAGCAGTAGTGCACAGATAACAGGGGGGAGAAGGACTGCCTCTTATCTCCATATAAGAGAGCTGTACCACATGCTCACAGAGGATGTCCCACAAGGGCATAAGGCTCTGGGCAGGGAGCCAACACACAAAGTAGGATCATCATTCTCATATTCATTTGTTTCATCTGGTCTGCCATACCTACTACCATCAGAGAAGCGCTAATGGAAGCAATATATTTCTTTTTTGTTTGTTTGTTTGTTTTGAGAGAGACAGAGACAGAGAGAGAACGAGCAAGGAAGGGGCAGAGAGAGAGAAAGAGAGAGAGAATCCAAACCAGGCTCCAGGCTGTGTCATCAGCACAGAGCCCAGCATGGGGCTCGAAATCAGGAACTGTGATGTCATGACCTGAGCCAAAATCAAGAATCAGACACTTAACTGACTGAACCACCCAGGTGTCCCAGAAGCAATACATTTCTAATTCCAGGGAGATGATGCACAGTTTTGAATCAGAAATTTAAAAGCTTCCTTAACTCTCCTAAAAGCAAAGACCAAACAGATTTGGTTAGTGGAAAGCTGCAGAGAAGTTTCCACCTCTTCTGTGAGGTATTCCAAGTCCTTCTATTGCTCCTTAGGTGCTCTTGCCCCCAGAAGCCACTCAGGAAACACTTGTTAAACAAAATGAAGTTCTATTTCATTCCCCTATGTGGAAGAAGGAAAGGGATAAGGGAAGGGAATAGAAAGGATTCTTGTTTATTTTGTCCCATCTCAAGTCCTGAATCAAATCCACCATTCTCATATCTACTAAACAAAAGACCAACATATACACTGGGGCAGGTCTTCACATTCTGCTTAATACTGGGAGGGTGAATGCATGGAACAGCTTTAAGTGACTTGAAAAAACAAAACAAAACAAAACAAAACCCTAACTGGAAATGTTTCCTATAGTTCTTATACTTTGAGTTAATGATTAAAATAGAAAAATAAATGTTTTATATTTACCAATAATTCTAGATTTCAAAAGTACCCCTAGCATTTATCTCACCCACACAAGACTAGTAAATACCAGCAATTCTTTCTTCCTATTTTAGAAGCAAGATACATGGGACCATTTACTTATTCACACAATCACTCACTCTTTCACTCACCCACCCAACCATCCTTCCATCCATCCTTCCATCCTTCCTTCCTTCCTTCCTTCCTTCCTTCCTTCCTTCCTTCCATCTCAAACCTGAATTATATCCAGCTTTTTACCTGTATATTGCAAAGAAGTAATAAAATCACATGAGCAGGAGAGGGTAGAAGTTTACAATCTTTCTCCCTAGTTCATCCCTGATCACCTGTATCAGCCAGGATTCAACCAGAGAAACAGAACCACCAGGAAATAATGTATTAAGAGATGTATTGGAAGGGACTCCTTCACTGTGGGGACTGGAAGGTAAGTCCAAAAATGCATATGGCAGGCCATCACAAAAAGCAGGTTGGAATTCTCAGGTACTGGCTGAAACTACTGTCCATGGGTAGACTAATTTCCTTTCCTTTAGGGAAGCCTCAGCTCTGCTCTCAAGGCCTTTCAACTGATTGAATCAGACCCATCCAGACTATGCACGGTAATCTCATTTCAAGTTAACTGCTTATAGAATTTAATCACAACTACAGAATACCTTCTACCTAGATTAGTATGTGTTTGAGTAACTGGGAACTACAGTGAAGCTGAGATCACACATAAAACTGACCATCATACCATTAATAAGACAACACTTCAAACCCACTAGTCTTGACTTCTTCAAACCACTCCTTGTACTCTTTACTCCACCATCAGCCATTCAGAATGACAATTATACTTGGAACACATCATTATTGGCAATTATTTCAACCTTAAGATCTGTAAATATGAAATGTCTTTGACTGCATTTAACATTTCCTCCTCCCTCACTGCAACTGAGAGCATTCTTCATGTCCATCATGTCCCAACTCTAGACTCTGCCACATGCCCCTACTCCACCAGCACACTGTCAACCTAGATCACATTCCACCTGGTCAACCATGCTCTGATAGCTCGACATCCTTTCTCTAACACTTCCTCCTGACTTAACTGAATTTTCAATCCCCACTGTTGGGAAACCCTCCGTTGTTCTCGTTATCTCTCTGTGTGTGTCTCTTTCTCTCTGTGTCTCTGTCTCTCTCTCTTGATATGAAGTCATTGCATGTGGTCAATGATTGATGCCACCATAAATTCATGTTCTCCACCCTAAGCCAGGCTCTCACTGCTGTTTTTTTTATGTGTCTCCAGCTGGTTCCCTGTCATTTCTCCAATATATTATATCTTTCCCCCTCTTCAAGTCTCAGTGCTTTCCTTCTCTGCAGGTGACCTGATGTCCAAAGGACTGAAGACGCGTAATGTGAACCTTCCTCCTCTCCCTTCCACTTCTAAATGCTTTGTTTCTTCTCCTGCGCTCTGCTCCTCCCCTCCCACTACAGAGATGACTCATTCTCCTTTCCGAGGCTAATTCTATATGTATTAGCCATCCTAAGCCTCTTGACTCTTCTTGAATCTTGTCTCTTATTTTATCAGCCCTCTCTCTTATATTCTTCAAGTTCTTTCCCTCTTCATTGCTTCTCCCCTTATCATTAAAAACATGTGCATACTTCTGTTCTAAAACAAAACTTAACAGAACAAAATCTCTCTCATACCCTCACTTCTTCCTGAATGTACATCTTCCTATCAGTTGCCTTCCATTCTCTCCCATAGTCCTCAAAGAGCCCATTCTGTCCACTTTCATTCTACCCCTGGCTCCTGCCTTCTCACCAACGAAATCATTGTCTTGAAGATCAGTGACTTACCAGTTACCAAATCCAATGGTCTTTTTGCAGCAATTGATGGTTAAACAAACCTTTCTCAGTTTTCTAAGACCTGAGAATTTCTTGTTTCCCCTCTGCCTCTCTTGACCACTCTTCCTTTACCTCCTTACTAGCAGTTCTCCTTTGTTGCACACTTATAAATTACATGTACCTACATCTTTCCAACTGGTGTTTATGCCCCCCAAATTCAGCATGATGCAGAAGGATGCAAAGAAACAGGATAACCAGGGTCATGTGGAAATAGAGAAAATACATTTAAAAATAATAATGGGGACACCTTATGGAGAATGCAAAACTGGCTATGTTTGCTATGAAGCCACAAGTCTTCTGAAAAACAGACACACTCCCCAGACCCAGAGGGTCATTCACTGTCCTCTGTCACCAGGGATGCTTTTATGGAAACAATTCAGAATCACTGAGCATATGATCTCATTTGACCATTATGGTAAACTGATTATCACTTCTGCATGCACAAAAGCTGGGGGGTAGGGTAAGTTCCTTGATTAACTTGTAGTTTCAGTCATCTAGTGCTGCCTAACAAACCACTCCAAGCTTCATGGTTTAAAACAACAACAATTTATTATTTCAAATGATTGTGTGGATAGACTGAGGCTCAGCTGGACTATTCCTTTTTTGGCCTCACTTGGGATTTCTCATGAAGCTGTATCAGATGGTGATGGGGCTTAGAATGTCTTACATGTCTGGCACCTGGTTGGGGACAGCTAAAAAGCTGGGCTCAGTTGGGATGCTGAGATGGTTGTCTCCCTCCCTCCCCATACAGTCTCAGGGCCTCTATATATATGGGCTCTCCAGCAGATTTTTGGATTCATTACATGGAGGCTCAGAGCTCCCAAAGAACAAAAGTCTTCTTAAGTCTACCAGAACTGGAAAAGTATCACTTCTGCCATATTCTACTGGCGAGAGCAAGTCACAGGCCCAGACCCTGCTCGAGGGGAAGGGAAGTGTGGCTCATTATGGCCTACCAATGTGAGCAGCCACTGCTCTTGCCTGAGTGAGGAAGATGGGACTTGGACCCAGTTCTTTAAGTTTTATTGAATCTTGTTCTTATTCCACTGTCCCTCCCTGTTGTTATTCTTACCCTTAAATTCAGTTCTATCCCCAGCCTCTTTCTCCCCATTCTTCTTTAGTGATCTCATCCCATTTCAGGAATTCAGCAGTTCACTTCCATGGGACAAACATCATGCCTTCTTTCTTTGACTTCTCCCATTTCCCATGGTCTTCTGGATTGAGAAGTCCAACTGGTCTTTCAGGCTGAACATACCCAAGATAGGCTCTATGTTCTTCCCTTCTGTGCTTGCTGACCTCCTGTGTTCCCTACTTCTGACTCTGGAACTGGCTCCTCCTAATCACCCAGGACTGAAATCTCTAAATACCTCTGACATTGCCCTCTCCCACCACCCATGCATAATCAAGGTTCGAATACTCTCTAACTGACCTTCTAATCTTTTGGTCCATGCCCTTCTCATTATTCCTACTCTATTCCCAAGCTTCATAAAACTTTGCCTAGACTGTTTTAGAAATTACAATTTTAAGCACAATAAATGGCTTAAAACTATAGGGCAAAAATCAGTCATAACCCAGAAACCCCACTAGTTTCACACAATTACAATCTTAATTTGGTTCATTTTTCAAATGCATTTCTCAGAGGATTGCATTAATTTTCCATCCTATGAATGTATCCTAATTTACTTAAAAATTTATTACCAGATATTTTTCTCAGCACCACCATGTTTTGTTTTTTGTTTTTTGTTTCTTGTTTTTTTGCTACTGTAAGTTACTTGGTGATGGATGAACAATTTCATTTATGTAGCTTTTTAATGTTTGAGGTTATTGCCTATATATGCAAAATTAGTATTACTGGGTTTACTGATATGAATATCCATAAGCTCTTGATACATATTGTCAATTATTTTCCAAATCAGTTAAACTGTTCTATGTACAGTTTTGTATATAATATATGAATATACAGTTTTCCTATGCCCTCAATTGAAACTAAATATTATCATCAAAATTTTGCTAATTTAATTAGAAACAGTGATATCATTTATTTCAGTTTGCATTTCCTTGAATAACAGTGAAACTGGAATCTTTGTTACATCTGTTTACTAATTATGATTTTTTCATTTAGGAATTGTAAGTCTATGTCCTTTGCTATTCTTTGATATCTTACTATATTTCTTATCAATTTTATGGTACTTTAACAATATAACATTTTGTTATATTTGCTATAAACACTTATTGCCATTTTTTTTTCTTTTTTTGGTATTCTACCTATAGTCTATTTCTTCTTCAATCAACTATACACCTTTTTTTTTTTTTTAATTTTTTTTTAACGTTTATTTATTTTTGAGACAGGGAGAGACAGAGCATGAACAGGGGAGGGTCAGAGAGAGGGAGACACAGAATATGAAGCAGGCTCCAGGCTCCGAGCTGTCAGCACAGAGCCCGACGCGGGGCTAGAACTCACGGACCGCAAGATCATGACCTGAGCCGAAGTTGGCCGCCTAACCTACTAAGCCACCCAGGCGCCCCAACTATACACCTTTTAATAAGATTTTTTTTTTAATTTGCAGCTCTGAATGTGACAATCTCCTAAAATCAAACCAACCAACTGACAACAACAAAGGTCAGTAGTTCCCTATTCCTCATTACAGCAGCTTTCATTTTTTGTTACTTAGGATATCTGTGACAGATAGCAGTCACATGCCTGACACACCATGCTTGCATTCCAGGGTTATGTGCAACTTTTCACACATTTGTTACAATTTCACCTTTTCCCATAATGTTTCAAAGAAAAAAGCATATCAAGAGTTTCTACTTGCCTTCTAAGATTTTCTATTTTTTCATTTGTCACAAGCATATTTTCTTTTACCTGATTAAGTATAGTTATAATCGCTGCTTTAATGTTCTTTTCTGACAGTTCTAATGTCTACATTTTCTTGGTAGTTATTTCCCTTAGGAATGGGTCCTATTTTCCTGGCTCTTCATATGTCAAGTAACTTTCCTCTGGGTCTTTGACATGTCAATACTATGTTGTGGAGACTCTCAATTATGTTACATCCCTCTAAAGAGTATTCTCTCTCTCTCTCTCTCTCTCTCTCTCTCTCTCTCTCTTTTTCTTTAGAAAGCAATTAACTTGGTTAGACTCAAAATGCAAAATGCAAACTTTCTTGTCCTGGAGGTGTTTCTCTGTGTGTGGTTCAACCATCTGTCAGAGTCTTGGGCAGTTTATACACAGAATCTGACGTTCCCTCCCCTGGTTCTCTCATTTCTGGAGTTTCCCCCTATCACTTTCCAGTGGTCCTGGTTGTTCAAGGATCCATTATCCAACTCCTCCTGCCAGAGACATAGGCCTTCTACTAAAGTTTTAATCCCTCCTGCCCACATCATCATCATCCTTAGGGTAAAACTGATGCTGGCTACTGGCAGTCACTTCTTCCGAGTTTTGACTACCTTTCAGCTTTTTTGTACTCTCCAGAGCCCTCGAAGAGACATTTATGTTGTTATTCAGACTTCATAATTGTTATCTATCAGGGTGTCAGGCTGTTAGATTAGAAATTTACTCTACCATATTGGCAAAACTCTTTCGGAATATGTAATTGTTAGGTGCAATAGAAGGCTCGTAAAAATATAGACAGTGCTTGTTCAAAGTGAGCACAGAGGCATTTTAATTTGGGGAGTCATGATTTCACTCATAACTTTTTCTTTATGCTGCAGAAGTACAAGAAGTTACAAATATACTAGCATTTCTACCAATCAACTATACACACACTTTCAATGAATATATACAGCTGATAACTCTTGTTCTATTTGTTCTGATTATCTCCACTGAAATGTAACATGTGTGTTAAATATACATTATATATTAATATTTAATCTATGTGAATATATATTTAATATGTTTTTATGTATTTTTAAAATATTTTTTCTATGAAAATATTGACATAAACCAGTCCCTTATAGCTTACCACCTACACTACAAGGGCTCTGACCCTTGTGGCTCATCACCATTAGATAAATTAATAAATATTCTCATGTAGAGTTCCAGTAATATTTGTTTCTTTTCTTCATAACAAGCAAATTCTGGGAGGCACCGACTGGGTGGCTCAGTTGGGTAAGCTTCCAACTTCAGGTCAAGTCATGATCTCACGGCTCGTGGATTCGAGCACAGAACCCGCTTTGGACCCTTTATCTCCTTCTCTTCTCTCTCTCTCTCAAAAATAAATAAACATTAAAAAAAAAAAAAGAACAAGCAGACTCTAACTAAACTGGTTTATTCTGACTCCCATACATACTTTGCACCTACGTCACAACTACCTTACAATATTGTTGTATGTATAGACCTAGGTTTTGTTGTTGTTTATTGATTGGTTTTTTGGAGGAGGTGAGGTTGGGTAGAACTCCTTTATTAAAAGGTAATTTGTAAGTTCCAGGAGAAACAGTAGGCTCCAGTAGGAAGCCTAGAACCAATGCTTGTTAATGGACTTCTCTATACATTTCCACAGGCAGGTGGGAACCTTTTTATGCTGGTTTGGTCAGGGTCAGTGGAATCTTGGTAGCTGGAAAGAGTGGGAGAGTCTGATTTCTTTCTTTTTAAAAAATTTTTTTAATGTTTATTTATTTTTGAGAGAGAAAGTGAGAGAGAGAGAGAGAGAGAGCGTGAGCTGGGGAGGGGGAGGGGCAGAGAGAGAGGGAGACACAGAATCCGAAGCAGGCTCAGCAGGGTCTGAGCTGTCAGCACAGGTCCTAATGCAGGGCTCAAACCCGTGAGTTGTGAGATCATGACCTGAGCCGAAGTCATACGCTCAACCGAGTGAGCCACCCAGGCACCCCCGGTTTCTTCTTGATCAAACATCATAAGAACACTGGCAATATCACTGGTATCCTATGTTCTGATACGAACATAAAGACTCCGATAAGAACATAAGAACATAAGAACTTTGGCAATATCACTAGCTTCTGCCGTCTCATACATTGGCCACTTGGTAAAATGAGACTTGCTGCAGGTCCTGGGAGAGCAGTATTATCTAACTTCAGACCTAAAGCCCATTTGCATGGGCCATTTTCACTAGTGAGTTTTCCATATAAAGAAGATGGAGTACCTACACCTTTTACAGGCAAGCAATACTCACTCCACTGAGACTGCTTCAATTAATCATCTGCAACCATAGAATCACAGCCACTAATACATAATACTTGTGTCTGTGACTGAATGTCCATGTGGATGCATCTCTACAGAGTATACATGCACATATGCTCAGTGCATATTCTCAGCTCAGCTTCTATTCCACAAAGCAAATCAACTTGCTATCCTATATCCACAGTGCACTGAGTCTCACTATTAACCCTTTACTTGGTCATCCTCACAGACTTTCTTTCATTTTTACCATCACATCAATCCCATGCTTCAACCCACATCTGAAAACTGATCCCCTTTAAGAAGCTTCCCCAGAAGCTTCCTCTTGATTTTACTATTACTAGATAGATTACTAGGTAATCTTTTGTACTTGTTTTTGTCTTACTTGCTAGTTTTGACTCACTTCCCTAGGTAAGTGGTCCACAGCTACCATTTCTCCCATAATCTCTCAGGTGAGCCTGAAATTCATTTTTAATACCCTAGATTGGTAGATTGAAAAAAAAAGATTAAAAAATATTTCTATTTTATAGCTAATATTGTTATGTTGTGGAAAAATTATAAAATATAGAAAACCATAAAATATTCATAATTCTACCTGCAAGAAACAGTAGCTGTTATAATGTTGATATATATTCTTCTAGAGATCATTCTATATAACTGTACAGACTCATACAGAGATCGATATAGACCTAAATACATACACAAATACATAACAAAAGTGTACAGCTTATTTTCTAATGAGCTCTGAAAAAAACTGACTCGATTATGAAAGGTTAAAAAGATCATTACATAGGGAAAATATGACTGAATACTCTACATTAACATTGTACTTTGCCAATTTTTTTTAATTTTTATTTATTTTTGAGACAGAGAGAGACAGAGCATGAATGGGAGATGGGAAGAGACAGAGGGAGGCACAGAATCTGAAGCAGGCTCCAGGCTCTGAGCTGTCAGCACAGAGCCCAACACAGGGCCTGAACTCACAGACTGTGAGATCATGACCTGAGCTAAAGTCAGATGCTTAACAGACTGAGCCACCCATGCGCCCCTGTACTTTGCCAATTTTTATGTTAAATTCCAAGAGACTGTTTCCCTTTACCTGAATGAGTGAAAAGGAATATTACCAATTTATGGGATATAAGGACTTTGCTGGACATAAGGAAGGTTAAATATAAACATGGGTTTCTGAGGGATGTTATGCAATCTCCTCTAGATATCTTAATGGAAACAGTAATAAAACTGCATAAACTTTAAAAAAAAATTTTAATGTTTATTTACTTTTAAGAAAGAGAGAGAGAAAGACAGAGTGCAAGCAGGGGAGGAGCAGACAGAGAGGGAGACACAGAATCCGAAGCAGGCTCCAGGCTCTGGGCTGTCAGCACAGAGCCCGACACAGGGCTTGAACCCACGAACCGTGAGATCATTACCTGAGCCCAAGTCGGACACTTAACCCACTGAGCCACCCAGCCGCCCCAACTACATAGACTTTAATACATAAGCAACAATGTCAACTAGCCTTTCTCTGGAGACCAGAGTAAAATGGCAAAACAGCTCTCCAGGTTGCCACATAAAATTCTGCTTCTATCCATGTGGCAAGGTGGACTGAGTCCTGAGGCAGGAAACCCAGTTCCAACTCTGTTATTAACAACCTCTGGGACCACAGACGTCAGTTTACCTGTCTGAGCAGTAATAACCTAGTTTTACAATAAGGATGCTATAGAGAAGATCATTGATAAGAGGATGCAGCACATCAGCTATGGTCATGATTCCTTTGCTTCTAGAGAAGAAGAGACTAGCTTCTTGTTGGTTTCTATACTTCCTTGTGAGATTTTATAAATAGAAAGTACTCTTTTAAAAAAATTCAGTATGACTTGAGAGCTATCAGCTTCTTAGAGATTGGCAAAGATTTTCTGACAAAATAAAGACACACACCCCCACCCCACATCCTTATACTCATGCGAAGCTTTTATATGATCATATGCCATTTCCTGGGTTTGGCTGGACCAGAAAATACAACAGAGGGTGAAAACAAGCTCTTTCAGAGCTTTTGAAACTCAGACAGTAGGTAAAAATAATGAAAACTATTAGAAAAACTAGAAAGTAATAAACCTAAGCAATGTCTGCCCTATACTGTCTCCTTGTGGTGATGCTATCCCTGGGGGGAAGAAAGTCTTCATAGCAGAGAGCAGCCATCCCAGTATTAAGAGAGCTCATCAGTCCCACACATAAAGGCAAACACACTCTTTTATAAGCTGGAGTTCCTTGGCTAGCATTAGCATTGTAACATATTTATTCTGATAAAGTTTTAATTTTTATAGCCATTTGGGCAAGACAGAGAAATTAGAGGAAAGAAGGAACTGGGAAGGTGCAGAATAGACTCTCTCTAGGCATGTTCTATCAAACTTGAGAGGCTGAGCATCAGTTTTCTTAACTGTAAAATGCAGACAGTAATTCTCGATGAGGTGTCATGATGTTCAAGTTATACAACTGATCTGAAGGGGGTGGTGAATCAGAAAATAATGTATTTACAAGAGATGAAAATCCCCTTGTCTCTATACTGAGCATGCATGATATCCTTCCCTAGCAAAATTCCCCCCATATCACCTGTATGTAGCTAGTTTGTTGTACTTTCTACATTATGCCACAAATCCAGACTTCTTCTCTGGGTTCAGAATGTTCATCTATTGCCTACTTGATATGTCTGCTGGAATATCTCAAAGTCACCACAAATTCTATAGGTACAAAGGTAAACTCATGATCTTTCCTCCTCACACCTGGTCCTCGTTCAGCAGTCTGTAGTTCAGGGAATGATGCTACCCCTTCTCCAACTACTCAAGACTGAAACTTTAGAGTTATTGGCAACTCCCTCTCATTCCATAACCAAGTCCTATTAATAACACTGCCTTAACCATCTCTTGAGTCTGCCTACTTGTCTCCATCTTCATCACTACAACACCCACCATCTTGATTCAAGCTAACCTCATTTCCTGTCTCCTCACAGCTCTCCCTGTACTCCCCATTCTTACCTCACCCCTCTTACCCATCTGCTTTTAATACTATTTGTCAAGTAATTTTTTTTTCAAACACAGATGTATCTTGTCATCCATCTGCTTAGATGGCTTCAATGGCTTCCTATCACTCTTAGGAAAAAGACACTGAGGTCTTCACCATCCAGCCACCATCCACTGATCCAGCATTTTCAGGCTTGCTCTACTCTAGGCACACTAGCCTTGTCTGTGTCTTGAATTGGCCATATTCCCTCCTGCTATAGACATTAGTGCTTATGGAAATCTCTGCCTGGAGCCTCCTCCCTGGTTAACTCAGGTATTACTTCCTCTTCCCTGACCTACCTGACGAAGGCCAATCCCCCAATCGTACACACATGAAACATCATAAACTCCTACTTCATAAACTCCTACTTCAGAGCCTCTTCATGATTGTGGTTTTATAGTCACTTCCATGAAGCTGTCTCCTCTACTAGACTATAAAATCTGTGAGGACAGGTTAACATGTCTATTTGGTTTCCCATTGCATCTCCAGTACCTGACATATACTAGATATTGGATAAATATTTTTTGAATGAATAAATGAATGAGTGAATGAATAATGATATAGTTATTCATTATTTCTATATTTGTCTTTCCTAAAAACAGTGAGTTCCTAAGAAGGTAAGTATATCTAATTCATTGTAGTACCTTCAGTGTCCAGCACTGGCCTAACATATAATAAATATTAAATGTTTGCTGAAGGAATAAATGAATTCCAAGATTTAGGCATTATTCCATAATGGAAAGCACAGAGTCAGACACACCTTAGTTTGAGTCTCTCTTCTTTCCTTTCCTAGCCTTTCAGAAACTCAAGTTTCTTCATCCACATATGTACCTTGACAAATCTGTCATAAAAAAGAGAGCTAATCAGTGGAGACCACAAATAGAGCGCAGTAAACATTAATCACACAAACTCTTGCCAAAGTTCCTTTCCCCTCTCTCAGAACATGGGTCCCACCCACCTTAAGATATCTGAGAGACTATGGTGTACCTTTCCCCCTTTTTGTTTGAGAATGTAACCCTTTGATCCTGGGTCTGACACGTATTAATGTTCTTGAATTTTCTCCCTGGAAGTTCATTCATTAATCCAGTCATTCATTCTCGAGCTCATCCGTTTATTAAACTGTTGCCTTATCAAGAAGTTACTACCTACCAAGCACTGTGTTGGAGGTCAGTGATAAACAATACAGGCTTCCCACTGCTTAGGGTCTACTGGGGGAAGTCAGGCATCAGAGAAACAGACATATGGACAGATGCCAGCTCCTACTAGCCCCTGCCTGCAGGCCATGCTAAGTGTCATTTATCTACTGTGGCCAGAGAGTCAGACAAAAGTATGAAAGGAATTCAAGGAATATTCAATAAGAAGGAATGCAGAAACCAGTTTGGTGGTCAAGAATATTTATTGCAATCCGGGTAAGAATGTAGGAAGCATCTATTTAAATTAGGTGATAAAAGTTGAGAGAGGTTATGAGTAAACTAGGTAAGAGTATAATTTGAATGGAATGCTGGTTATGAAACCAACATAGCTAAGGGTATATGAACTCAGAGTCCCCTCAATGCATCAGCTATGAAAAGGGTCATATCTCTCCTTAGGCTTAGATAGAATCATCCTAGACACGTGTAGCCCCCAAATCCCTCCTGCTCTAAATTTTTGCAAACTAACAAATGCTCTGGTAACCTCAGCCTAACAGAAATTTAAAAAATACTCTAGGAAAGTTTAGAATTAGACTAGGAATGATAAAACAAATAATTTAGCTTAGGAACAATCTCTATGCTGAAACTTAATACCTAATTTTTAAAAGGCTTCGACATTTTAGAGTTGTGATTTTAAGTTTAAACATATAAAAAAATTAAAGTCGTAAATAGTATTGAACATTTCAGAGAATTTGTTTAATTTTCCAGAGCTACTTAAACACTTGGATTCAAACCTGCTTATTAGAGATTTTGAAAATAAAGTCAAATATGATAAATGTATACGTGAGTTTAAGTTGTTCAAGATAATTTAATTAAGTGAACTTCTATACGGGATTAATTGTGTAAGGCAGTTTAATTTGTATAATTTGAGCTTTTCAAACATTTATCAAAGAAAAAGTGAAAGTGGTTGTTCTTACCAAATTTAAAATTGAATAGCAAGATTTGTAAGCTGAACTCAAAGACCTAAGGAGAAAATCTGTTTTTGACTTTACAAATTTAACAAACTGAGTATTATTTTAAAACAAAGTAACTGTTAAGTAGCCTTCTCCACACTCAAAAGTTTAACAAAAAAAGCAAACACAAAATGAAAACAAAAAACCTTCCCATTGACTTCTCAATGCAATTATTGGTGATCCACCATGACACCCCAGACTTCTCCACATGTGTGTATTATTTGGTCCTTCCTGAATTTATGCTGCTTATATCTGAATCAAGAATGAGGTAGGACAAGGAGTCTAGAAACTGCCTATGAATACCTTTTAAGCCATGCTAACCAAATCGTTCTCTGACTGGATTAAAGTCAAGATATGAAACGTGTTCTGAGGAAGTTCATTCATTTCTTTAGTGGTTTTCCTCCATACCTCAGTAAAAATGACAGCCTTGTCATATCTGAATGAAGAGGGAATAAAACTCTTCAATGTCAATCAGATTGGACAGGTAAGCTGGGTATGGGGGCAACAGGTTGGACTAATTCAGGCCCAGAGAGACCCATAGAGACGAGGGGACAGACTGGGACCCAAAGAGGGGAAGAGTTATTGGTACAGTTGACTGCTGAAATAGGATCTAAGTTTGCCACCCCCTTACATGACATGCTGGGAATAAAGGGAAGGCTAGATGAAGAAGTAAGATGGTGGGCAGAGAGGGAGGACCTCCCAGACATGTAGGAGCAGGCCGACTGGCTTCCACCAGAGTATCTTTAACAGCAACACTGAGAGGTGGCAGTGTTGGGGGGGGGAACAGGCTGACAACCAGTTTCAGTAGATCACGAGCTACTATTTCCAGAGCCCGCTGGCCTGTGGGGTGGAAGCTCCCAGTGTCATGTTGGACCAGACCTAAGATAGGAATAGAGCCGAATCAGGGAGCAAAGGTGGAAGCAGGCTTCTTTTCCTTGTTCCACCAATCTTTTTATTTTTCCAACAATTATTTTCAAAAAATTTATAACATTAGATTTTCAAAAATAATAAATCTTAATTGTAAACCAATATATAACAGATAAAGGAATACTGCATTCATCGAAGAGGAATTTGTTGTGAGGAGGGACATTGGGCCACATTTTATTTACTAGAAATGGAAGGGGTTCAGTTAACCTTTTTTAATCAGTGGTGATAGGAGAAAGTCACCCTGAGTTTCTCGCTGAACCACTGGGATTAAGGCAGAAGGATACTTAACCTTTCTTTCAATCCTTACCCCATTCCTGAAGGCAACTCAGAGAGATTTGAGTTAACAAACTCTTGCTTCTGATTACGTACTTTTAGTCTTATCCGTGAAAAAAGCAAACGTGAATACTAAATCTTATAAAAAGCATCCTGGCCTGGTGGCCCAACAGAAAATAAAATCTCCATGATAGTTATCACGCTTGAAAGTAAATAAGGAAGAAATATATACTGCCCACATTTTCCCTGGCATAAAATTAGAGTGTAGAATTATGCAGTGGCAGCTGTCATGTGAACAAGCATAGCCTCAGGCTGTGACTGAATATAATTGTTACCACTTAGGCAGAATGTTCTGGGTTGTTGTGGATCTGAAGCTATGACAGTGAGCTGGTGTTATAGGAAGCTCCTGTGACAATGGTAAAGAGCACAGAACTAGGGCTCTTGTCCAATAAGCAATAAGTTCTAAGCTACATATCCATATTGCAATGTGAATAATTGCAAGAAAAATACAGGTGGAGGTGTGTGGCAAAGGACACGCGTTCTTTATTAGTGGAAATACAAATTAGTCCAACTTTCCTTTAGAAAGATTTGGCAATATAATCATCATGTTAAGTGTGCATACCCTTCAACACAGCAATCCCACTTCTAGGAATGTACTCTATAGAAATACTCAGCAGGTGTACACATATGTCAATATACATAAGGATATTTTTGGGGGCGCCTGCGTGGCTCAGTTGGTAAGTGTCTGACTCTTGATTTCAGGTCAGGTCATGATCTCATGGTTCGTGAGATCAAGTCCCATGTCCGGTGTGGAGCCTGCTTGGGATTCTCTCTCATCCCTCTCTCTCTGCCTCTCCCCCACTCGCGCTGTCTCTCTCTCAAAAAAAAAAAAAAAAAAGATTTTTTTTTGCAGCATGATTTTTCACAGCAAAAAGAAAAGAAAAAAATGAAATGTTAAAATATCCATTAGTAGAGCTTATCAAATATATTATGACCTGAACTCAGTATGGAATGTAACAGAGCTTTTAAAACGATACCCTTTTTATATATGGGCATGGAAGGATATATATATATATATACATATATGTATATATATATGTATATATATATATAATATCCTTGTTTATGTTTATATATATATACATATATACATATATATATATACATATATACATATATATATATGTATATATATATGCAGGAAGCAAAAGAGAGTTTCAGAAAGTCTGTATAGTATAATTCTACTTGTATGTAAAAAGCTCAAAACTATGCATCTGCATAATCCATATTGACAGCTGAAGCCATAGTTATTGGCATTGACATAGAAAAAAATAAATACTGGGGCGCCTGGGCGGCTCAGTTGGTTAAGCGTCTGACTTCGGCTCATGTCATGATCTTGTGGTTCATGAGTTCGAGCCCCACATGGGGCTCTGTGCTGACAGCTCAGAGCCTGGAGCCTGCTTCGGATTCTGGGTCTCCCTCTCTCTCTGCTCCTTCCCTGCTCACACTCTGTCTCTCTCTCTCAAAAATAAACAAAGATTAAAAAAAAATTTTTTTAAGAAAAAGATAAATACCAAATTTTAAGTTTCTCCCTCAGGAGCAGGTGTGCAGGAAGAACTTTAACTTTCTACTCCTGAACGTTATTTGAAATACTTTGAACAAGAAAACAGTAAAGGGGATGTGAAACACACAAGGAAATGAGAGTCAGGATTTGCATGCAAGTTGGGCTGACTCCACTGTCCAAATTCTCCACTCAATGCCACAAGCCAAAGCAAGCCGCTGTCTATAAAATTACCTGTCCAGCTACCACTGCATCTCCTGACATTGTAGGATTCCTCTCAGCTGCCACACTCCTGCTGCCACAGGCTGTGGCCACAGTTTTAGTCACTGGCTCATCCCCTCAGAATGACAGCCTGCCATTTAGAACCCTTGAGGTGGAGAATAGTACTCGCTATTTGAGTCCCTGGGCACTCATGACCAGGAATTTCCCCTCTTTATTAATCAGAAATAAAGATCCCTATTAAAAAGCTAACCATAAGCACCCATTAAGCAAACCTCAGAGCAGGCATGTGCTCAGAACAAGCTTTTCAAGCTCAAGCAGATAAGCTCCAAGGCCTGGTCAACTAGCCACCCCTCCTTTCACTTAAATTCCCTGTCTTGTCATAGTCAGGTTGCAGGGCCTGGATTCTCTTCTATCTATTTGAGTGCTGTGAAAACTCTCCTAGGGTAACACTGGGTGCAGGTGGAGCAGAAGCCTATTCCGCTGGCTTGCTGGTCTCCCGACAGCCTGGGGTGTGGCTTTCTGAGGCTCTTCCCGGCTGGGCTTTTCTAACTAAGGGAGCTCCATCCCAGAAGGGCCTCTGGCTTTTCCCGACCTTCTCTCTCAAGTCAGGGCTTTTGCCCTTGGCAGCCAGACCCTCTTTTCTTCAAGTGGGTCACAAGGCCCCACTCAGGACCCACCCACTCCAGATCCCCACACTCTCTCATCCGTGTTGCTGACCAATAGGATTTTTCTACTTGACCTTACAGTTCTGTTTTAACTCTATTTGGAAAATATATATATATATTTTTTTAACTTAAGTTGGTTTATTTATTTTGAGAGTGGAAGAAAGAGAGAGGATGAGAGAGAGAGGATCCCAAGCAGGCTCTGTGCTCACGAACATCACGACCTCAACCAACTGAGTCACCCAGGCATCCTGGAAAATATCTACTCTTGACTTTTCTCTTTTAATTTTTTTTTAATTTTTCAGATTTTTTAATTTTTCACACACACACACACACACACACACACACACACACACACACATATATATATGATCAGATTAACAAGAATAAGACGTAGTTCTCTGGTTCTTATTTCTGCCCACCCACCACTGTGTGATTTTCATCTCTTCCTACTTCTCCTAATGTTCTCCATCTTTCTTCTGGGAGAAAGGGCTCTCCCTCACATCTGCAGGGCAAGCACCACGATCCACACGGCATGCCAAAGGCATGCACTCACCTGATTCAGCAAGGAAGAAGAAAGAACCTCAGCAGGAGGCTTGCTGCACAGGGACAGGCTGGGGTGGGGCCTTTGGGATGCTGACCTTCCTGTGCCTGAAGCTCTGTTTAGTAAGGGTCCACCCAACCCGGGCTCTCACCATCCCACCATTGTAAAACCAACAACCTCTTATTTAAAATCTTTGTCTCCTAAACCTTTCAGTAGAATTCTGTGAGGAGTCCCCAGGGGCCAGGCATCTGAGATTTGAAGTATATATGCAATCTTGGAATTTAGGGCTCTTTTTCAATATGTTTACCTTTTCAAACAAGTGTTTGCAATACTAGCCTTAGAAATTATCAGCTTAAAAACATTTGCCTATGAAGGTAAATCAAATGAAGAAAATCAAATGGATTAACTCCAGGTTTATTTCCCAGAAACTCACAAGATAGATGACCCTTTGCAGATGGTTCCATAACTCAGAAGAGCTAAGAGAGTGAAGAAAATTTGAGAGTTGGTTTCCAAAACAGCCCAGGTTGTCGTGATAATTGTGCCTCTCTCACCCTCCTGGGCTTCTCCAGGTTTCATAAGGCCCAGCTTTGGAGGCAGTGGTGGACCAAGCCTGAGCAAATGTGTTTTGGGAGATTTCGAGAGAAAAGCCTCTACTTTGGCCAGATCCTTTGACTTTTCTCAAATGTTCTGGTTATGTCCTGCAGAAGTCTGTTCATTGCACCCTGTCCGATTCCAAATTCTATCTCATAAGTGCTTAAGCTCGCTGACAGGCTCTGTTCTGAGGTATCTATTGGTTACAAAAGCAAAGTACATAAAAGAAAAGATAATATTACAACCTATTCCATCCTCTTCATACTCTGATGCCCACCCCCCTTACTCTTACTCTTCTCTTTCTTGGTTTTCAAAGCACTCATCTTCTGATATACCATAAAGTATCTTTATTTATCATGGCTATTATTTGTCATTTATCTCTTCCTGGGGAACACATACTTCAAAAGTGCAAGAATCTTTGTTTACTGACATAATATTCCATGAGCCTGTAAGAGGTGTGACATATAGTAGGTGCTCAAAAATTATTTCTTGAATTGAAGTTGAAACTGAGACAGGGTTCAAAACTCCCTTTCCTGATCTCTGAACCTTCTGATTTTCAAAGCTTTTCTTGCTTATGGGTTAGGCTCATTTGTGCCAGCTTATTGGCACTTTCCTTGGAGGAATCCATGCTCCCTCCTGCCGACTGTCATGACACTGATCCATTGTGTGTATATAGCTCCTCATAGGCATGAAGATAGTCAGGGACCTACAGCCAAGCTTGGGCAACCCAGTTCTGATGTGAAACCCTAGGTTTGGCAGCTGGCAGCTGGCAGCCAGACCTGCTAAGCTATCCCCAGCTCTTTTCAGCCATTTCCAAGCATTTCTGGGTATGCCATAAAACTACTCTGAACTTTTATGATCATGTGCTTTTTCACTTGACATGACTTGAAAGGGAAAAGCAAACCCCAGTATTCTGATCACCACCATCATTTGAGCAAACATTCAGCCATGCCCACGTGTTTGGCCCAGCCCTACCTGAAGAAGTAGGCACAAAGGCTGGGACAGTGGCCTTCAGGACCAGAAGTGGGCCCCAGATTTGGGATATCTGCCCGATAGAGGGAAAAGGACTATAGACTATCACTGAGAACACAGAAGAACCGAAGACCAGATGGATGAGGGGAACTGTCCCACATCACATAGCAAGACAGTGGCAAACTGGGACATTGTTCCTATTCCTTCACTATGCTGCCTCTTGGCTATTAAGCATTTTCTCTTACTCTTATCCCAAGAGGCAGGGGCACTGAGCCTGCCCTGCATGAGTATGGCTCAGGCATGGAAGGTCTTTAAGGCCTTCCTTGCCTACTATTCTTCACACAGTTCTTTATTGGAAGACAAGTGACTTCAGTGACACAGTGTCCATCCCCACGCCAGGCCACCATTCTCACTCATTACATTTTATTCATCTCTATTCTCCTGAGCCCCTAATACAGTTCCTTGCATTTAAGAGATACTCAATAGATAGCCACTGAATGAAGAAATCAATAAATTAATAAGTGAATTTGTTTTATCCCTTTAATTCTGTAGATGTGGGACAAAATTTATTTCCATGATTACTGTAGTTCAAGCCCCAACCTAGGAAGACGATCATCCAGCTGACCAGTGTTCACTTCTGGAACCATACCTCCATAGTGGATATTTTAGGTAATTTGTTGCTCTTATGTAAAAGCAAAGAGCACAAAGCAGGCCTGGCTGCTGAGCATCACGCCTTCTGGAATTGATGCCTCAGATCAGAACTTCCAGCAGGTTAAGTACCAAAGGTGCAGGTGTGAGACAGAAGAGTGAAAGTATGTCTGCCCTGTTGTCATTCAAAGTCAGAGCTAGGCAGTGAAAGTTGACTTCCCACTAGCTGTGCTAATGTGTCAGCAAGGATGCAGTTAAGTGAAAGCATTTGAGTTACGAAAATATTTTTTAGGTTAATTTCTGGGAGACAATATGCCAGAATGCAAAGACCACAGGCTGTGTGCCCAAATCAAGGTGGTTCATATCCCTGCTCCACCATTTACCAGCTATAAGTAATTAAGTTGTTTAACCTCATTTACTCATTTGTAAAAAGGGGGAAAGTAAATAGTTTGCAGGAATAATGGGAACTTGAAGGGGAAAATGTGCATGTGTGTGTGTGTGCATGCTCATATATGTATCTTATTATAGTAGTGAACACCGAAACACTAAAAGTACTCAATTCCTAGCATAAGATTATTTTAAAATTTTTCATTCATTCACTCAATAATTGTCTTTAAGCCCCTATTATGGGCTAAGTAGTGGGTGTTCTATTTAAATTTTATTTTAAAATATCCTATAGTAAGAAACGTTCACTTTGAAAATGTTTCTAGAAGTAGCAGAAGCATTTTATAAAAGTTGCAGGTGAACTGTAATCATGGATGAGTCACCAAAAGACTTGGCATGCAAATTCGTTTGAAGCAACTCTCAACTTGATAATTATTAATAAGCAACAGCTCACTCTGGCTGAGTAATTGGGAACCTACTGTCCTCTGATTAAAGAGGATATGCTCTTGAAAATTCTACATTCTTAACAAAGGGATACCTGTGTGGTTTCTCTCCTGCTGCATCTGTTGCATGAAAGGAAAGTGATAAGGAAGTTAGAGAGAGTGCCCTACATCTTCAGGTCAGGTGCACCTACCTTTTTAAAATGCATGTGTTTCGTGTTTAGAAGTCCATGTGTGTGGGTTTCAATGCCTCTTTAATAATAACTGTGAGTCAAGAGGCTCCTCACTTTGTGTGAATATTGGATGAGGCTCAAATATTAATTAAATCTACATAGAGACTTTATTTCAATTTATCTTATTTTTGTCCATCATTCTTTATGATGTCTTCATGTAGATCATTTGAAATCAAGTAGGTCCAAGTTATATAATTAATTACATTCAGCTTTAATTGTGGATACTAATTAATCAAATCTGCTAACATGATATCTGGCTAGAATTGGTTACAAATAGTGGCAGCCAAGTGGGGTCCCTTCTAGATTTGTGTTGGCTAAAGAAGTTTAAGAAAATTCTAGCTAATGAACTGTGGGCTGTGGGCCACATGCCGGATCCCCAGACTACTGGTGATTTGTACTGCTTTGAAAGGATACTAAAATCGCCCTATAAATACCTCTGGTAACTTAAGCCAGGTTGACAAATCATGGGCACAATTGCTGCCTCCTTGGTCTTTTATCCCAGCACATATTACCAGCTGATCACTATACTCTGTCCTGCTAAGCCTGAACTCAACTCCAGAATATTTTTCAAGATAGCCATCACCAATTCTATTAGTTATCTCTTGCTACATGACAAATTACAACAAATTTAGCAGCTTGAAATAATACACATTTATTACCTCACAGTTTCTGTGGGTCAGAAGTCTTGGCATGGTTTAACAGCTTCAAGATCTCTCACAAAGCTGCAATCCAAGTGTTAGCCTGCGTTGGGTTCTCACCTAGAACTTGACTAGGGAAGGATCTGTTTCCACATTCATGTGGTTGTTGGCAGAATCCAGTACTTCACAAGCTACCAGGCTGAGGGCCTCTGTTTCTTACAGGTTGTTGGTGGGAGGTTTATCTCAGCTCATTGCCACATAACTCTTTTACAGGGTTGGAGCTTACTTCTTCAAACTGAGCCAGGAAGAGAGTTACCTAGCAAGACATTATAGTTTTACGTAATATGAACAGCTTGTCACCCTTGTTGTATTCTACTGGTTAGAAGCAATCTCAAGTCTAGCTCACACTCAAGAGAAGGGGATTACAGGGGCGCCTGGGTGGCCCAGTCGGTTAAGCGTCCGACTTCAGCCAGGTCACGATCTCGCGGTCCGTGAGTTCGAGCCCCGCGTCAGGCTCTGGGCTGATGGCTCGGAGCCTGGAGCCTGTTTCCGATTCTGTGTCTCCCTCTCTCTCTGACCCTCCCGCGTTCATGCTCTGTCTCTCTCTGTCCCAAAAATAAATTAAAAAACGTTGAAAAAAAAAAAAGAGAAGGGGATTACACAAGAATGTGAACATCAGAAAATAAGGATCAGGAGGGTTACCTTAGACTCTGTCCACCAATATGTTAAAATTGGCAGGAGGGATAACATATTTTTGCCTTTCTTGGTTTAGGCAGTCAGACTGCCTGTGATAGGAAGATTTCAATAGCTGAATAAGATATCTTAAAAGTATTTGAAGGTAATGTCAAGCCATTCCTGGGAGAATATGACTATGGATTTTTGTTTTGTTATAAAGACACATTCTAATTAAGTTCTAAGTATTCAAGCTAAATATATATATATATATATATATATATATATATATATATATATTAGGGAAAACTCCCATATTTAGCAATATGGCAGATAGGTTGTCCAGTAGAGAACATCCTAAAATACAGGATAAAAGTCCAGGGAAGCATCGTTTAAGGGCATGTCTGAGCCTATTAAATAAATAAATAAATAAATAAATAAGAGGCATCCTCAGAAATTCAAATAAGGAGAATACAAAAATCTAAGAGGCAAGAGCATTAAAGCATTTGTCTATGGCATATGCTAATCCCCAATGGCCTGAAATTTAGGCTTTAATGGGCTAAAGAAGGAGAAAAGCCTGGGCCCCAAGCATGGTGGGCCATTGGATATAGCCTAGTTTCTACATCCAATAAAGCCAGGACATCGAAAAGACCAGACTATTGTGGGAAGAGGAAGGACTATCTTTCAAAGGGACATGATAAAAATGATTCCTTGTTTCGGTGTTGACTATCAGTGAAAAGGAAAATAAGGAAGAGTCTCCTTCAAGAATTCCTAACCTCCATGAGCATCCCTCATGAGGATTTAAGACAAGAATTTGTACTAGCACTTCCAAAAACTCTCAAATGGAAAATTTACAGTAAAATTATCTTGGGATACAGCTCCTCCAGGCCTTTGGTAGAAACAAAAGAATTCATTTAAATCCATACTTCAAATAATTCCCACAGATAAAGTTCCAACGAGCTTACAACAATCATAAGCACATGACAAGTCACAAAACACAAAAGAAACAAGCTAGTATGGCAGAAATTATAAGGTATGGAATATGAAATAAATACACTTAAAATGTTTAAGGCTGGAAAAGAGGAATTAAAAATGATGCTAAGGAATGGGAGATTATTATATTTGATTAGACGGAATTGAAAACATAGAGCTGCTGAAACAACAAAGAACGTAATTGGCATAAGAAACCTGGGTAATTTAAAAAGCAGATTAAACATGGCTGACATGAGAATTCATGACCTGGATTATAGATCTGAAACAAACTGCACAGAAATCAGCCCAGTGGGGACCAAAAAAATGGCAAACCAGAAGACAGGTTAGGAGGAATGGAGGACAGAGCGAGAAGGCCTAAGTGTAGTTCCAGAAGGAGATAACAGAGGGGATGAGGAAGAGGCAATATTCAAAGACATAATAGGTGAGTATTTTCCAGAACTAATAAAAAATATAACACTTCATATTCGGGAAGCCTAGTGAATCGCAAACAGGGTAAATGAAAAAGAGGACAAAACAAAAAAAACCCTAGTTTTGTGGTTGTTAAAGTTCAGAACACCCAAATCAATGATCTTATATCATAAAATATCTTAATCTGCTAAAGAAAAAAAGATTACTTGTAAAAGAACATTAGTTAGGCAGATCTGATGCCTGAGTTCTCAGTAGCAACAAAGAAGACAAAAGAAGGAATACTACAGTCACAGACCTGAAAACATAATGGTCAACTTAGATTTCTACTCTTTGTGGGTTTTTTTGTTTTTGTTTTTTTTAATGTTTATTTATTTTTGAGAGAGAGAGAGAGACAGAATGTGAGCAGGGGAGAGGCAGAGAGAGGGGGAGACACAGAATCTGAAGTAGGCTCCAGGCTCTGAGCTGTCAGCATACAGCCTGACACAGGGCTTGAACACATGAACTGCGAGATCATGACCTGGGCCAAAGTCAGATGCTTAACCGACCGAGCCACCCAGATGCCCCTAGATTTCTACTTTTAATATGGGAATAATAATGCCTAATTTGTGGAACTTAAAAAAAAGAATATCCCAGAAACCACATATAAGTCAGAAGACCCTGATAGGAGTTAAAGTTCTTGCATTTTTCTAGAGAAGAGAGAAAATATTGATTAACTTAAGACATTCTAGAGCAAACAAGCAAAAAAACCCCATAAATGGAGTATATAACTTAGAAGGAAAATTTTAGCATGGATTGTAGACTCAAACAATCTGAAATAAGGCAACAAAGGGAGAAAAAAAGGGATACACAAAAAAAGCTGTAATAATTATAAAGCATAAAATCACATTGTCAGAATTAATCCAAATACATCAGTAAATTCAATCAATTTATACACACCAACCTCCCTGAGTTTAAATGAGAAAGATGGCTAGAATGGGGTAAAACCTACCTATGCAAAGACACACAGAACTAAAATACAATCATGTTTACAATTTGAAAATGGAAAACCATGTAGTAGGTAAGTAGTAATCTGTTACTGGAGTGGCTATATTTATAGTAGACAAAACAGATATTAAAGCAAAAAATAATTACTAGAGACAAAGAGAGTCACTGTTTACGAATAAATGTTCAATCTGGCAGGAAAACACAATTCTAAACTTGTATGTTCCCAATCCAGTAGCCTGAAAACATGCAAATCAAAAACTGACGGAACTACAAAGAGAAATACACAAGTTCACTATCACCCAGAGTGAAAAATATTATCATAATTTTTTCAATAATGTACAGACCAAAAACCTTGAAGCCTTAAACAGCACTATTAAAAGCGTGATCTAATAGACATAGGCAGAACATGATACCCAACAATTACATTCCTTCCACACATTTTTTCCAAATGTACATAAAACACAGACAGGCAGAAGACTCCCAGGAACCATTCTCTTCCTCCTTTGGAACTTTACCTGGGCACACAGCCATTCCAAATAAGGCACTACATTTCCCAGTATCCTTTGAAGGTAGGCGTGGCCACCTTACTACATTTTGGACAAGAAGATACAAGCACAAATGGTATGTCCCATGAGGAGAGGATACATATTCTTTCCCTTCCCTTTCCTCCTTCCTCCTGTCTGGAGAAGGCTTGGCATGGTAGTGTGTGCAAAGAGATTAAAACAAGAATGTTCACAGCACACAATTCGCAATAGCCTAAAACAGGTTAACACCTCAAATACCCATCAACAGGGAAAGGGGTAAGTAAATTTGGAAAATCCAAACGATGGAAAACTATTCTGGAGTAAAAGTGAAGGAGTAACAGCTACACTTGTCAACATAGCATGGAATGAAATTAATAGAACATAGAAAATATGTATAGTATGCTTCCAGTTACATGAAAGTAAAAAACTAAGCAATATATTTAGAGATGCATACAAATGTGGTTTAAAAAAACTATTAAAAAAAAAAAAACCAAGACAATAATAAATCCAAAATTCAGCAGAGCAAACAATTCCTCATGGGAGAGAAGAGAGATACGACCGAGGATGGGTACAGAGAGTTTCAGACGTACCAGCGACATTTTAGGCTGGGTGATTACACAAGTTATTTTTATTATCCATCTTTACATTGTGTATACTTAGATATTATCTATTCTCTATTCCACATGTAAAATATTTCATACTAAAAAGCAAACTTAGATGATTAGTAGGAAAACTACCAGATTCTAGACTTTTAATTTAAAAGCCTGGAACAATTATAACTTATCTATAGTTTAATGTTAAACTGACTTAGTAACCACTTTTGAGATAAAATAAGAATGGAGCGAATATTGTTGTTAAGTGGCTATTCGATGAGCTTTGTCACTTGGAGCATGCAAAAGAAAATGAGGAATAATTAGTAGGCAGTCTACTCTAATTGCAGGATAAATACTCCGAATAATTCCTGGGGTGCAACATTTGCAACCGGTCACTGCATAGTTGCAGCAAGGATCACCTTCTTCCATTAATCTTTGGCAGAGAAGAGTAACAAGTTGACAAAGCTCATGATTTGTGTTCAACCTCATCTCTGCCCACACTCACTTGTTTCTGGAGATGTTAATTAGACCTCCTATATTAGCTCCCCTGAGCTGATCCCATGTTAAGCTTTCTTTTCCCTTCTAAGTCCAATTCCTCAAAAAGACTTTTTTTTTTTTTCACTTGGAGAATCACACCTCACAAGGCTCTCTTTGGCCCAGCCTTTCTTTTAAAAATCAAAATTAGGAGCACCTGGGTGGTTCAGTTGGTTAAGTGTCTGACTTCAGCTCAGGTCATGATCTCACTTTTTGTGAGTGCTGACCCTGCTTTGGATCTTCTTTCCCCCCTCTGCCCACACCCCCCACCCCCGTCCTGCTTGCACTCCCTCTCTTTCTGTCTCTCAGAAATAGATAAACATATATAAAAAATAAATAAATAAACATTAGTTTCTCAAAAAACACTAATATTTTATTTTTCTGGGGCACCTGGGTGGCTCAGTTAGTTAAGCGTCAGACTGCGGCTCAGGTCATGATCTTGTGGTTCATGGGTTCAAGCCCCTCAGCGGGCTCTGTGCTGACAGCTGAGAGTTTGGAGCCTGCTTTGGATTCTGTGTCTTCCTGTCTCTCTGTCTCTCCTCCACTCGCTGTCTCTCAAAAATACAAACATCAAAAAAAAAAAAAACTTAAACTTTTATTTTTCTGTTCCCAATTTGCCAGTACTATAAGGAACCAGAAATTCCTTCATTCTAAGGATCCAGAAGTAACAATATAACCTACAAAATTTTCTGTATAAGTCACCAATTCCTTACCAATAAATAGTGTTCAAATCATGTCTGCTGTCTACTGAGACCCTAGCTTACTCGGGATGTTCCATTAGCCACAGTAGGGCCTCCCTGCCACCTGGTCTTCCTCCCCAACTCCGCCTCACCACCACCTCCCAACCAGGCCAACCTTTTCTTCTGATCTGACCCATATTCCAGGGGCAGCAGGCAGCAGCCTCATCACACTGGCTTGGGTGACTTCCATACAGGCCTCCTGCCCCCAGTGCTGTCACTTTGTTTCTATTAGAGGTCTGATTATTACAGCCGTGCACCGAGTTCTCTATCATTAACATAAGACATCTGGGATTCTGTAAGTTCCTTGAAATACCAAAATTTTCAGGGAGCTTTGGGAAAAAAAAAAAGGCAGGGAGGATAGGGGGAATCACTACAATGCTGAAGAAACCACAAAGTGTTTATAATATAAATAAATTATTATGTAAATAAACGGTAGGGGCAGTAAAGAGGACTCCCAGGGGTCCTATTTATTCATAAAAGACAGTGCTGGGTCTCCTGAGTCTAGGAAGGATTAATTAGGATCCAGGATGAGATTTTCAGTCTTTCCAGGCAAACAGCTGCTGGCACTAGGGTGCCCTTTACCCTCTGGCCTATTCTGCATTTCCAGGTCAGACAATGGCTGCTCTTGGTCCCTGGGGATGTGGCACCAGCTGGTCTTCATTCCCTGGGCTGGGAGCCTTCAGAGAAGTCCTGTTCTTACTCTCATTTGCATCCTTATATCTCATACAGCCTGTGAATAATTCTAAGTGCAACTTTGGGGCAGGCAGCTTTCCTTCCCCATTTCGACCTTTTTCTTTAAATGGACAAGTACTTTGGAATACACATTTCAAATTTCACAGTGAGGAGGCCTGTAAGGCCTAGGAAAAACAGGCCTTATGTTGCCCAGAGGTCAGGAGGAGTATTCTCACAGAGCATGGAGTCCTTCAGGGGAAAAGTACATATTCCTTAACCTTGCAGGAGTAGCAGGGGGGCAGAGGGATAACAAAATTGCCCATGAACAGAAATTTTAAACTCTCTACAGCTGAATGCTGGGGGAGACAATCCATGGCCATCAGATGCTCAGTGTCCATTACTTAGCGTTTAAGACCGCCCTACTAAGCATACAGCTTCCTCATCAGGCAGGCATGACTTTCAATCTCCGATTTATCACTCAGTAGCTTTCTGACATTGGAAATAGTACTTCACCTCTAAAGGCCTCAGTTTTCCCATCTGTAAAACAAGATTAATAATCTATACCTCAAAGATATGTTGTGAAGATTAATGGAGACGAAGTATACAGAGGCACAGTGCCAGGCATAGAGTAAGCCTCCAGTACAGGTTAGATATTATTATTGATCCCCTAAGACACGAGAAAAGAACATTTGTAAACCACAGAAGCATCAAGTTCTGGACATGAAAGTGTATAACTGTACATCATTCATTTGGGCAAATGACATCTGACTATGTTGAAGAGTATGGGAATTCTACGGGAGGGGCAGTGATAGAGATTACATGTGACCCTCCCCAAAGCCACTCCTGCCCCAGGCCCCCACTCTCTGCTCCCTGCCTTAGACATGGTTATGCGGTTTTCTCATCAAAGCACACCTCTCTCCTGCCCTTAAATTCTGTTCTGTGCAGCTAATCTGAAAATGCAATCCACTCTGGTGTTTTCTTGGCTGCTCAGATATTATTCTTCTCAGAAGGGAAACAGCAGAGAAAACGATCCTACCCAGAGGAGGCATTCTAATGGTAGAAATTACAGGCACACAGCTGGGAGCCAGTGAAGAAAGAGGGTTGATAGATAGGCAGAGAAGAGTCAGCCAGGCATTGGTTGTTCACTGGACAGTGCATTGTTTTCCAGGAAAGAGTCAACAAGTCTGAGGTGGCAGCTAAGGACAATAACTAGGGAAAGAAAAAAAAAAAAAAGAACATGAAATAACGTGAAAGAATCTCTAAAAATCTAAGGTGATTTTAAAGTTGGAGGTAAGGAAGAAAAGGATAGTGACTCTGCCACAGGAATTGCCACTTGCAATTCTCCTTAAGACTAAAAACACAGGGGTGCCTGGGTGGCTCAGTCAGTTAAGTGTCTGACTCTTGTTCTGGGCTCAGGTCATAATCTCATGGTTCGTGGGTTAGAGCCCCACATGCTCTGCACTGACAGCATGAGCCTGCTTGGGATTCTGTGTCTCTCCTCTCTCTGCCCCTCCCTTGCTTGCTCTCTCTCTCTCTCTCAAAAAAGGAATAAATAAACTTAAAAAAAACCAACAACACAGTGCTCCATGATCAATGAATATTCTTCTACAGACCCTTAGCACTTGAGAGGAAAACTTCCTCACCTTTCTTTCAAAGTATAATTTTAAATGTGATGGCAATGTTCCTTAGGTCAGTTTTGCTCTTTATATATTTGGGCATAACCCCAGTGGACTCTTGGATGAGTATATTCTAATGATGTCTTTCTTAAGGGGCTTATGGAAATCAATCAAAGAAACTTTCAGGAACAAGTAAGGAGCCCACATATGTCCACAGATGCCAATACATAAGCTTCCTTTTTAATAAGGAAAAGAGGTTTTTACAAAATAGATGTAACTTTAATGAAGGCCAAATTTGAGGAAATGTCACAAATTGACAACACGGCAGAACCTGACAGTTGTCCCTTAGGGCCCCTGCTCCCTTCTTCTGTAGTAATAAAACCCCTGGTTTTTAACTGGCACAAAGCCATGTGGCTGCGTTCTACCCAACCCGAAACTATCAAATGTGATTTGTACAACTGCCAGGCATTGCTGAAAAGGGGAAGGGACAGCTTTTCTACCTGCCCTTGTCTGCCTCCACTGGCTGGAATGCGAGCATGGTTGGGAGCCCACCTGAGCAGTGTGGAAGAGGGACACCCTACAAACGGTGGAGTAGTGAGACTGAAGGAGCCTGAGTCCCTCGTACAAGAGACCTACCAAGCCAACCTCAGACTGCTTACACTGAACTGTCAGACGAGCAACTTGTGTCCCCTTTAAGCCACTATAGTCTGGGGTCTCTGTTACAAAGGCCTACACATTAGCTAGCAGGTTATTGAGAAGATTAGAGTCTGCAGAACCTACATTATCCAGTTTTTCTTCTTTGAGAAAAACTCCTAAAAATGAAAGCTTGGCATTCTGTATTCCCGCATGATTTTCTAGAATCTAATACCTGGGGAAATGAATTTAAATATCTACCACTTCTCAATGCAGTAGCACCTTGAATGAGCTTCTCTAGTTTAGAAGAGCTCTTTTCAAAGCCAACTTATTTTTCTCATACATAAAACCATTCATGAATAAACACATTATTACAGAAGCCAAACTTAGAAGCAACAAGAAGAGAAAGAAGGTAAGAAAAAAAAAAAAAAAGAGAGAAGAAAATCAAAGTATCAGTTGGATTGCATAGCAACAGCAACACACACATATCCATTTACTCCTTTTCCTTTTCAACTATCCAGTTCCTTCAAGCTGAAATCACATCGGTTTTATCAGTTGAATCTCAGTGAGCCTCCATGTGCTCCCCAAATTAAAGATAGCTGATGATCCCAGACCTTGTTTCCTCTATCCCACACCCATAGGCTGAAGGTTTCTGACCTAACAATATGTAGATGGATGCTAAAAAAGGAAATTGGTAGAGTTGCTTGGGTAGTGCCAAATAAAAATGAACTAGCTCCAGGAGACGGTGACCAATCTGGATACTTTTATTTTGATTCCCAGACAATAGCCTGTAGAATAGGCTGTTTGATGGTCTTGCAGAATTCTGAAATTCTTGTCTCCATTGCTAAGTCATAGGAAATACAGTTTTAGAGCTATTGGGGACCTTAAGAGTCATCAAGTCATTCATTTACGTTAAAAAAAAAATGCTTACTGAACACCTACCATATGCAGAGTCCTGTGATACACACTGGAGATATAAGGATAAATAAAACATAACCACAAACTTCAAGGAGTTCATGGTTCAGTAAAGCAAAAAAATCACTGGAAGAATCACATTGCTGTATGATAAGGACTGTATGATGGAGTGAATGACTGAGTGTGCTACAGAAGGTTTCAAAGAATAGGTGATATTTGAGTTGGATTTTGAAGAGTGTTTCAGAGTTTTTCAGCTAGATATATGGGTATTCTCGATAAAGTAAACGGGATATAGGAAGGTTGGGAAGTAGTGAATGTATCTGGTAGGTTTAGGGAACAGGTAGGAATCCACAGTTGTTCGTGAGGGAAATGATGGTGGAAAAAGCTTGAAATGGAATATGAAGCCCAATTGTGATGAGCCTGATGAAGAGTACCAAAGAATAAGTCCTTCTTTCCCAGGCAAAGCCAGGCCTGGATATCTGGGCTACTTCAGCAGACTAATAATTGGATGTCTCCTCAAACCAATAGTCTTTAAGTATTTTTTCTACATTCTGGTTATTTAGTGGGGTTGGGAGTAGAACCAAAAATCTATTAACAAAACAGGTACCCATACTAATCCATTTGTACCAGCCACAGCAGAATTTAAATTCTGGAAAGAACTCAGTTAAATGGTTCTCACTTTTTTATAGTTTTTTCTCTCTTCAGTTTTATTCTACCCTTTTCTAAATCTGACATCTTCTTGGGAACCATATTAAGGTTTTAAAATTGATTCAATGATAAAGTAAATCACTCTTACGTGGTAAACAGTACCTTGACACGCATATTTGGTTTCTAGATTTCAGCTGCCTGCCAACTTTCCACTGACTGAAACCTTGCATGCATAGAGCAAAGTACTTATCAGAAAAAGGGCAGCCAGGGAGGATTGTTTTTAAATTTTCTAATGTGGGCTACCTTCCACTGCAATGGGAATGGAATCAAGTTACTTTTTCCCAGCCATCTAAGGACTTGAGTGTGGAAACCTGAGTTCTCTGGCACCATTTCGGTAACTCAGGGATAGACTTCCCAGGCAGTGCCTAGGTTAGCCTACCCTTTCTCAGATTTTGTGTCTGGACCAATAGTTTTCATACTCTACTTTTCAAGATCTTTCTAATTTTTAGTGGACCCTTCTATCGAATGAAATCTTCTGGAAACCCAATACATAAAAGTGATAAAGGCAGAGCCTCCGACCAGGGCAGAGGAGTACCTAAGAACTTTCTTGTTAATATCAGTGGTGCCTAGATATAAAACCTCAGGATTCTGTGGCTCTAAAAAATGGGGAGCTAATGAAAGTATTAAGCAGGAGTAACATTTTTGCAACATCCCCCTTTTGCAAAGGAAGAAACTATAGGCCAGATGAAGCTCAGACCATTGACAATGTATTTGTGGTTGTCGGAGAGGAGAAAATTAATTAGTGGGTAACATCACCTATTCATAACTCTTTGACAGACTCTGGTGGTACACACACACACACACACACACACACACACACAGGACACCCTCTCCCACCTCTACAGCACTTACTGTGAAAACATTAACCTCTTTAATGTGGCTGCTTCCAAAGGGGACAGCAGCTTTAGAGGTGGCGCGGGGTGAAGCTCATTATCACAGGAGATCTGGTCATGAAGCAGCAGAGGCAGACTTTTCCTGCTGGGAGAGTCACTCTTACCCACCTGCTTTACCAAGTAACTCTGTCAACATGAATCAAGGCAAGGTGGGGAGCACACATTTGCTTGTATGGATACACAGTTACAACAAAAGCCTCAGCAAGGTGGGTACCCGGGCCCCTTCTCAGCAGGCCATCTGGGCCTCAGAGCCAGTAGCACTCTCAGACCTTGGCTCTGGCACCTGCAGCACCAATCATCTCAACAGCTGCTGCTCCTAACAGGAATCCCCTCTGGGCAACGTTCATCCCTTTGTTAGAGTCAGCTTGTCTTTCAGTGCTACAGCTGTAGAGTCAAGAATCAGGCTTATACACCTTGCCTAGAAAAATGTCCTTCAAATGCTTTGCATCAGAGATAAGTATGTATGAGCTTATGCGTATACTTACTATAGGCAATGCAAGGAGTCTGGTACCTCAAATTTCACCTTTAAAAACACTTGTGAGAATCCATTTGGGCCTTTCTCCCAAGGCTTTTCTCCAGGTCAGCCAAAAGAATACATCATCTTTAGCTAAACTTTTGTATTTTAATCTTCAACTGCTCGGTCTGTGGGTCCTGAATGCATTTGAAAATATGATGAAAGCTACAGACCCTCTCCCAGGAAAATGCACAGAATTTTGCACACAATTTCAGTGGGTTCATGGATCCCTAGAGCCATGTATGAAAACCCATCCCTAGGCTGACAAACATTTTCTTTCTCCAATTATAAGAAGATTGCTTGGCCAAGAAGGAATGGAGCTTGTCATTACCAGCTACAATCAAGTCAGTCTTTATCGATCAGTTCAATACGCTGGTCAGGTTAAGAGCCCTATTCCCTCAGCTATACTCATTGGGATATTTCCATTCCAACGGAAGATAGAGTAGAATGCTATAAGGTATATTTGCTGCCTTTTCTTTCCTCCACATTTGCTCCCTGGGTTTCTCTTCCTCCAACACTACCTTAAACATCGACTCTTGACCACATCACTTTCCTGTTTGAAACACTTTGGTGACCTACTGGCTCCTACAGAACAAAGTACAAGTTCCCCATGCTTTGAAGGTCATTCACCTTCCTCTTCTGGCTTATGACTCTTCATTTTTTGCCTCCTGTGTGGTTCCTACACCTGGAAGTGCAGAGAGTCTACCCCATGTTTCTGCCATCGCTCGCCCTGTGTCTTTGCTCACGTAGTCCACCAGCCTACAATGCTTCTCTCCCCTCGCCTGACTAATCTCTAACCACCAGTTCGCTCAGCTGGCATCTCCTCCGGGGAGACTTTGCTGATTCCTCCGTGTGTCCTTGATCTCCCTGAGCTTCCTTTCCCCTTCCAGGGCAATATCCCTGGAAGCACAGGTGGGCTTGTTCACTTTGTAAAACCAGCGCCTAATGCATGGCAGGTATTGGGTAAATGTTAGAGGAAGGAGGGAAGGAAAGATCCTTTGAATATACCCATTCAAATCAGGAACACTGGTCTCCCTGAAAGTCGATACCTGCAAAACGATGCTAAATCACAGGAGAGAGGGAGTAGGGTCATAATTAGCATGGAGGACCCGAAAAGAAATACGTCAGTCAATCAGTTCCAGGTGAACATGGTGTGCTGTGCTCACCATCTTTTATTACAACATCGTGGCCTAGGGCCCAGAAGTTGGAGCATGGTTCCTAGCCTTTGTTGCACATTAGAATCATCAGGGAGCTTTTAAAAAAGACTGGGTCACACCCCCAGAGATTCTGATTTAACTGTTCTGGGGGAGAGCCTAGGCATTAGGAGTTTTACAAGCTCCTCAAATGATTCTAATGTGAAAGCATGGCTGAGGGCCACACCTTTAGCGCTGGACATGGGTTGAAGGCTAGCTCTGATGCTAAAGCAGATGTGAACATTCTGGCAAGTCCCCCAATCTCTCTGAATCACAGATTCCTCTTCATTTGGATAGTGTAAGGATTAAATGAGATGATGACTGCTAGGTGTTCAGCCTGGCATTCAGGAAGTGGTCACTAAGTGTTAGGTGATGTCATTAAGGTACGAGCAACTTTGTCCTCCCAAAGAGAAAATCTAGGATGGTGCTGGAAGAGATTATGAGCCACAGAGACCACCAGTTCCTACAATACTGGCTGTCTGGGATGACACTTGGTTGTTCAAGCAATCTGAAATCTATCAGATGCGCAAACAAAGCAATCAACCCCCCTTGGTTAACAAGATAAGATTACTGCATGCAAATTAGTCAAAGATATATTGCAACTATGTCAGTGAGGCCTTGTAAGTAATACTGAAGTTTATGAACTTGACAAAGTAATAACAGTTTTCTCAGGCCCCAAGCTCATTGAGTCTGGCCAACATCAGCAAGTCAGCTGTCATTCAAAGACAGCTCAAAAATCTTCAGGGCACTGGGTACCATTAGCAGAGGGGCTCAACTGCAGATAAGAATCACCTGGGGACGTGTTCAAGTACAGAACCCTGGGCTTCATTGCCCAGGATCAGTAGGGCTATCAAGAAGTGTTCAGAGAGAACCTACACCCAATAATCCCCATGAGCACCAAAAGCCACACCAAATTTTATAAAAACAGTAATGTACATTGATATATGAACAACTGCAATTTATTTCATCATTCTTCCATAAAATGTGAATCTTTAGAAACCGCTGCTCTATGGGAGCACCTGGGTGGCTCAGTCAAGCATCCAATTCTTGATTTCAGCTCAGGTCATGATCTCACAGTTCATGAGTTCGAGCTGCTCAGTGGCCTACATGTTGACAGTGTGGAACCTGCTTGGGATTCTGTCTCCCTCTCTCTCTGCCCCTCCCCCTCATGTTCTCTCTTGAGCTCTCTCTCAAAATAAATAAACTTAAAAAAATAAGAAACCATGGCTCTTTGTAAAAATCAATTGTGTTGAGATGTCATTTATATACAATAAAATGCACTCATCTTAAGTGCAAGTTTTGATAAATTTTGACAATTTTATATGCCCACAACCACAAGGAGTTCTAAACAAACATTTTCATCACTCCCCAAATTACTCTCTCTCTCTCTCCCAGTCAATCCCTACCCCACCTCCCAGATCACCAAGACCTGATCCTTCTCCTGTTACTATGCGCTAGATTGTCTTTTCTAGGGTTCTTTTATGAATACAATAAGCAGTGTGTATTCTCTTGTTTCTGGCTTCTTTCTGCTCAGCACAGTGTCTGTGAAATTTATCCTTATAGCTGCCTATATCACTAGTTTATTCCTTCTTATTGTTGAATCATTGTCCATTGTGAAGATATACCACAATTTGTTTATCCATTCACCTACTTACTGCTGGACATTTGCTTGTTTTCAGTTTAGGCTCTTATTCAGTTACACAGACTCTAAGTCAGACTGTATTTACTACTGAAACAGTTTCAAGACAAGAATCGTAGCCCCTTTAGTAAACAGATTGCTGACCCCAAGCCTCTCCTTTATGAAAATTCTCCAGAGGTTCTGATTAGGTTTGAAGTAAGCCCAGGAAACAGAATCTTTAATAATTATGCCTGGTTATTTAGGGAGCCTGGGTGGCTCAGTCGGTTAGGTATGGGACTTGGGCTCAGGTCATGATCTCACAGTTCATGGGTTTGAGCCTCACATTGTGCTCTCTGCTGACAGCTCAGAGCCTGGAACCTGCTTCAGATTCTGTGTCTCCCTCTCTCTCTGCCCCTCCCCGCTTGTGCTCACTCTCTCTCTCTCTCTCTCTCAATAATAAACACACATTTTAAAAAATCATTTAAAAAAATAATCATGCCTGGTTATGCTGATGCCTCAAGTCCCCAAACTACCATGACAAATACTGTCACAAGGCATAGTGCACTGACTAACTGCAGGTACAACCCATTTCTGGTCAGAAGGATCTGCATCTTTCTTCACTCTCAGACTCCACAGAGCTCACCAGGCTCCTGTAATCAAATGGCCAAGTCAAAGATGGGAAGGAGGCCTGGGCATTGCTTCCCTAATTGTGAATCCTGTCAGGTCAGCAAACTCGCTGCTGTGGAAGATCCTCAGGGAGTCAGAGGCAGCAGTAAAGCTCTCAATCACACCCTCTGTCCTCAGTCCTTACAAGACACAACTTTTTATCTCCTTAAGGATTAAGACCTGAAGCGTATGCCACTAATGTCTGAAGCAAGAACCTGTAATAATGGCCCCCACCAAAGGGCAGGTCATGAAAGGATTGCAGAGAAAAGGACCTGAGTATTGCTAAAGCAGCACAGATGGCCCAGATGATATCTGAAGATGAGGCTCAGTGCTGACAAGGCTAGTCTACTTGGCAATCATTTATTTATTTATTTATTTATTTATTTATTTAATTTTAATTTTTTTAACGTTTTATTTATTTTTGAGACAGGGAGAGACAGAGCATGAACAGGGGAGGGTCAGAGAGAGGGAGACATAGAATCCGAAGCAGGCTCCAGGCTCTGAGCTGTCAGCACAGACCCCGACGCAGGGCTCGAACTCACGGACTGCAAGATCATGACCTGAGCGACGTCAGCCACTTAACCGACTGAGCCACCCAGGCGCCCCATACTTGGAAATCCTTTAACAAAGATCCAAGGAGAGAGTTTCAGAGGAGGTGAACACAAGAGACAGGATAAGGTTGGCCAGAGGTTGTGGAGTGAGTCAAGTTCAGCAACGCGCTGCCTCTTACCACCTTCAAGTTCACATTGGTTAACCATTGACAAAAGGATTCTCATTTCTCCTCCAAGAAAGACGAGCATTTCATGTACCCTTTTCTCTTCAAACCACTCAGTTGTTAGGTTCACTCCTTGAGGTTTTCCCTTTTTGGTAACGCTATGAACCTTGTTGTAAGATACAAGAGATGAAGTGCATCCCTATGTTTCCACACGTACAGAATTTAGAAAACCATACGCTTTTCCTTCTCCTCCTCCTCCTCTCTTTCTTCTCCTCCTCCATCTTTTTCTCCTCTTCCTCCTCCTCCCTCTTCTTCTCCCCCCGATTCTCTTTTTCTGTGACCAAGTTTCATGACCCACACCTGGCATTCTTCACAACATGAGCGTGTAAGAAGTCAAACCAATAGAACATAATGTCACATTAACACAGTCCATGCCAGCCAATCTTGGCCTGACATGTTAATAGAAGTGTTTTCAGTTTCTACAAGAGCAGTGTGATTGGAAGCTCTTTATTGTTTATTCATTCATCCATTCAAAAATATTTAATGAGGACCAGATAAATGCCAGGCACTGTGCAAGATGCTGAGGTTGTCAAATTTAAATAAGACCCATTCTTCTTTTCCAAGAATTTACAGCCCAGTGGGAAACAGACATTGGGGCAGACAAATTATAAGTTGGTGCTCTAGGGCAGGAAGACTTGGAGCACAGAATTGGGAGACACTGCAGATTATTTTAAAAGCTGCTTTGCCACCAGTCATCTTCATTCATGTAAGATCATAATAAATTCAGTGGAGTGGAGGAGAGGATTTCAGGGCAGGAGTGCTAAGAAAAGCTTTCATAATGTGTCACCATACACATGTTAGAACCTTGGTTTTTAACAAAATAAAATTATTAGCTCTACTCACTTGAAAATCAAGACTGTCTTAATTCTTCAAGAGACTATCAAGTAAATCTGATGTGTGAGCTTGGGGGATTAGAGATGAAATTGCTCATGGAAGAAGCTGGCATTTCAAGGAAAATAATGTGCTCTCTGAGAACCTCTTGAAGTTTGGCCAGAAGTTCTTACCAACCCTCTGTGCTGGCTGAATGCCCAATTTCTGGAGAGTTCAAACATGTTAAAGACATTCCACCTCCATGTTTGTCAAGAAACTCTCAAAAGAGGATGGATGGCCAGAGACACTGCAAAAGTGTAAGGTAAAGAATCAAGAGGAATATATGTTGAGGTTGTCCTGGTTTCTTTGGGGGCTCCTTCTCCTCGTTTTTCATATTCACCCATTGTTTCCTAGGGCTTATACCCTCCTCTGACCCTAGATCTCCAGATTTGTGTATTCAGCCCTTACCTCTCCCTCCAATTGTAGAGCTATGTGTCTACCTGCCACTGTCAAACTTGGCACCTAGACGCTCCAGACCTGTGATGGAGACAGAACATATAAGACAGAAACATATGGAAAAGTAATGCAGATAGAGATGGGGATTCTGGCCTCTTTTCCAGCATTTTTTTTAAATCAAATCTGATGGTAAGAAACAAAATGTATTAGTGTGAATTTTAGTTCTATTTCCTTTTCTCCCTGAAAAGTCTTAATAACAGAAAGACAAAAGGCAAAGAGCCCCAAGAAATCCAAACGAACATGGCAGAAACTATTTTTTGCTTCCACTCTTGTCTTTTCCTTAGTAAAAGGAACCTTGATTTTATTTGGTCCAGCAATACACACAGCGGAAAGGCATTTCCCAGCCTGCTTTGCAGTTAGCTATAGTCATGTGACGAAGTCCCACTCAGTGACATGTGATCAGCGATGTAATCGGCGATATTGTATGGAATTTCCAAGAGGGCCTGTGTAAGATTTAAACTTGGCAGTCACTGCTGGGAAAAAGAGACCTTTGTCTCTTGCCTCCTTCCTCCTTCCTACTGCCTGGGATATAGACGTGATGGCTAGACCTTCAGCAATCTTCTGAGAAGACCTTGGTGATGAAAACTATGTACTGAAGAGAGAAGAGCCTGACTTTTTAATGGCTTCATGGAGCTGCCATACAAACCCTGAACTTTCTTCCAGACTTCTTTTAAGTGAAAGAATTTAGGCCACTGTGTACTTAGGCTACCATATTCAAGTCTTCGTTACAACAGAACCTAATCTTTACTGATACATTAAATAATTAGGAGTTAGGTGTAATATCTAATAAAGAATTAACTGTAATATCAGCAGTTCAAGTTTGAGAGAGACCTACAGCCATTTAGTGAGAGTGACAACAGATTAAACATCAGAACTCCCATTCTCAACATTATTGAGGCCATGCTGGATGCACAGCAGTAACATCAGCAGGGCCAAAGAAATGAGTGTTGGGTTGAAGGTCAACTGCATGGCCTCATAAAGTTCAAATGCCCTGGTAGTTCATGCTCCTCTTGGTCTTGTTTAATTGATTTGTTCCAGGCTGAAATTCAGCACCAGGACACTCAGGCTCCATAGCCTGCAATGGATTGGATCAGATACAAGCTCCGTGACCCAAGTTAGCATCAAGCAAACCTCCCTCACCATAACAACTCTGCTCCAATTTGCCTCTTTAGGAAGCTAGTGACAAATCCACTCACAGCCAGAATCCAACTTGGAAGAGGAAAAGAGCTTCATTTAGTAGGGAAAAAAAATGTACTTTCTGTCCTTCCAACCCATCTAGATGTCCATGCACATCTCCACCAAACTCCAGGGCAAGAACCATTCCATCACCATTATGATAAACAGACAATGGGCCAGAGATGACACTTTTACCAATGACACTTTTTCCCCCTTCCACCACAGCCTCCATATTTCATTGGGTCAAGTATTTCGTATGCCCTCTAGGCTGTAACTTCCACAGTCAGAGACTCAGGCAGACCTCTGCTCTGGAATCAGCTCTGCCCATGTGCCTCTGGCCTTGGCTCTCGTCCAGAGAGACTTCAGAGCCCTGGTGCACAGGTGCAGACAGAACAAGGTTTCCCCACAAGGTCAGTGGAGAGAATCTTTGCCATTCCTTTATGTTTCTTTTGGCTCCCTGACATGAACACAGCAGGTCCTACATCAAGGATTTCTTGGGAGTGCTGTGAGGCAAAAGTATAATTCCAAGCAATCCAGGGCAAAGTCACTTTTCATTTGGCACCCTCTTTCACACCACTCACTCACTATCTTACACTCTATCATTTCTTAATTAAAAACAGAGCTTTAGAATCCGAAAGGAATTAACTGGATTTTTAACACCTTGTCAAAGGCAACCTCACTCTGCATGGCATATTGGAAAGAGCCCTGTTATGGGCCACCAGAGGTGTGAGTTCAAGTGATGCTGTTCTTTTTGCTTTGTTTTTTGTTTTTTTTTATGAGGATATATTTATTCAAGTGCTCTTTAATAATTAGTTCTACTAATTAGCCATGGAATCTGGGTAAGTCCAGGGCCTCAAGTTTTTTCCTTTTTCTATATTTATGTGTGTGTGACTTGTAAATACCAAGCATTTGTCAAGGTGCTGAGAATTCAGAAGCAAACACAACAGATGAAAAATCCTGACCTTTGTGGTGTTTATGATGGAATGGGGTGGAGGTAGGGAATCAGACAGACCTTAAACAGAGAATGACACATGTATATTTATGTTTAGACTGATAAACATCATGAAAGGAAATACACAGTTCTCAGAGGGAGAACCAGTTCATTTAGACTGGGGGAGACATAACATTTCAGCTGAAGCCTAAGGAATGTGCAAGAGTTAGCCATGAAAAAAAATGGGGGAAGAGGGTTTCAAAAAAAGGGATTAGACAGGCAATGGATCTATGAGTCCCTGTTTCTCTTCCAAAGTGTCAAAATAATAATAATTAGGGGCACCTGGGTGGCTCAGCCATTAAGCTGAGCTGATATTGGCTCAGCTCATGATCTCACAGTTGTGAGATCGAGCCCTGGAGTAGGGCTCCAGGCTAGGCAGGGAGCCTACTTAAGATTCTCCCTTTGCCCTTCCCCTGTGCACATATGTGCATACGCTGTCTCTTTTTAAACGTCATAATTATTATTATTGTTATAATAGTCAAATAATCTGGATATATGTGTGTAATATATACATTCCTATAATGTGTTATATGTGTGTGTGTGTGTGTGTGTGTATAATATATATACTACTAATAATCAAGTGACCTGTGAGAACCTGTTGGCCAAGACCACATGAGAGATGGTGAGCATCTCAGAAGATGCTGACAGTAAATAAGCCAGTCACCAAAAGCCGGACAAGAGGATTTGCACCAAGTAGAAAACAGTCAAGGACCAGATCATGCCCCCATCCCTCCACCACACCCTCAATCTGTGACATCATGTAAAACCAGGGCTCTTAGGTCCCCCTGAAGGGAAAAGGTGGGGCAGAGGTAGCTATCCTGAATTGACTGGGATTAACCCTGAAAATACTGAAAAACACTAGAGTGATCAAGCCCATTTGGAAAGAACTAAGTGCAGTTTTCTGCCATGGGCTTGACATGAGAGTTGTTTTTGCCATGGGAGATTAAAGTTTTTGTTTTGTTTTGAACCCCTGACTGTAAGCTGTGAAGTGCTTCAGTGTGGGTATGCGTGTACATTCTACAGAAGGACAGAGCAGATACAGGAGTCAGCTTTTTGTAGCTATGGAGCACAGATAAGGAGGCAGGCATGGAGCTCATCACCTTCTCCTGATGGACTAGTGCACATGCCACAAGCCCATGTCCTGGTGCTCATTTTCAGACTCCTCCCACCAACAGCACTCCCTCTGTTGGCCCTGGCCTGAGATTTCCTAGGGCCCTCCAGAAGCTCACACATGTTAACAAGTGGGGTCTGCTCAAGTCTTGGGGGCATTTCCCAAGGCCTCCTCACAAGGATACGTGCCCTGGGGCTTGAGCCTGGAGGGGCAGTCTCCCACAACCCCTTTGCCCTTCTGTGCACCTGAGACCCGAACTGTGTTCTCCCAGGGGGATGCCCTCACGCACACTGCTAGGAAAAGGACAGGCGGCACAGACATGATGGAGAGCCCCAGGCAGAAATGTAAATAACTATGGGTCACTCGGCAGAGTGGAAAACAGGCTATGTGAAAGTTACAGTGCACGTGCCCAGGAGTCTAGAACGACAGTCCGAGAGCAAAGAGAGATCATTTCCAGATACGAGGTGTCCTGGTGCAGAACTTACCCACTAGAAACCAAGAGCTGGCCTGGCCTGGATCACTAAACAGTCCGAGGGCTTCGCCTGGGAGCAAATTACACCCAGTGCACCATGTATTCCTTTGGAACACTTGGGTTTCTGTTGTCTTCTGTCAGACAGGGAGCTTGCAGGCAGGAGAACAGAACTGCACCAAGAGCCAACAGCGTAGCCTAAAAACTAAACCACATTCCTCAGGGGTGGAGAGTAGCATGGGGGGCGGAGAGAGGACGGCTCCTGTGCCTTAGAACACAGCTCCCGGGGAAGAGCCCTGGCTTCGAGTCAGACAGACGTGGCCTTGCATCCCACTCCCACTGTCTCTTGAAACAAACTCCCTAATGTGATGTCCAAGATCAGGGAGAACACCTCCTGCATGGGTGTTTTGATAGATGGGTGATACTGCATGTGAAGGTGTCTAAAATAATCCCCAGCTATTTTTTTCTTCTATCTCAGCCATCTACTGTTCTGACACTGCTTTTACTGCAACCTGTAATTATTTTATTATTCTGTGTTTTGACGTTGTTATTACTACTGTTACTATTGTTGTTTATATCCTTTACCAGGCTATAAAATCCGTAAGATCAAAATCCTGTGTCTTGCTCACACAAGTCCCCAGAACCTAGCACCTACTCAATAAAAACATTTTCAATAATATTTTAACTCACTCAATACAAGTTAGTTCCTCTTCTTTGACTCCCCGAAAGCGGAGTGGTTTTCCAGAGATACTCACTGCAGCATTTACACCGAAAATTACTAGAGAAGGAACTCAAGGAAACCAGGATACTCAGATGATCACTAGAAACAGTCCTGGGGGCTGTATAATGAGACACTACCAAGTCACACACCCAGGAGCCACTTTATAAGGAGGCCATCAGCCAGCTCACTCCTGGAGGACAGGGTAGGGACATGCTGCAGCTGCTCCAGCCCCTCTGTGCCTGCCTCCTGGGAGCATCAGCAAGGGCCTCTGGGCCTGGGGGCAGGCTGCTGGGGAGAGCAGACCTTCCAGTAATTGCAATGCTATTGCTTCAAGAGAGGGAGGGAAAAGCATTTCAGTAATAAGCAAAGGAGAGGGAAAATCAATAAGGATGTATGTAATGAATTTTTGTTTCCTGAAATAGCCTGGCAGGAGCCTTGCCAGGAAGAGTTAGGACTAATCAGTGACAACATGAGAGACACAAATCCAGGAACATTATTCGGCTGGGCAGGCTCCCCTGGAGGAAGAATGTCAGTGTAAGGGATTACAGAGAGTCCAGCCTATTGTTCAGAAAGACAATCTTAAAGAGAATCTGGACAAAGGTAACCATAGTACCTTTTGGGGGGGCGGGGGGGACAACAAACCTGACTTTCTCTGGCAGGCCTGGAATTTGAGGAGGGGGGCGGTCTGATCAAGCCTGGGCAAATTGTAATGGTTTTTGAATACTCGACGTCAAATAAATGCCCTATATTAGTACCACACATACTCTACTATTGGGCTACAACATAATGGTTATGAGCAGACTTCAGCTCTGCCATTTACTGTTCATTAACTGTGTAATACTGGGTAAGTTACTTAACATCTCTGAGCCTCTCTTGTGTCTTCTGTAAAATAGGGAGCTAACAGCACCCAAGTGCCAAGCTTCACCCATGTTGTAAGGATTAAATGAGATAATATATTAATTGCCATGCTAAGTGCCTGCCACAGGAAAGCACTCAATAAGTGACTGTTAGTACTGCTGTCATTATAGTTAACTAATCTCACTGCGCTGAGTCCTTGTTAAGATCCCTGAGTCTTTGCTGGACTGTTTGCCCTTAAAAGGTGAGAACCATATATTCTCCCTGGAGCACTCTGCACCTGGCAAAACCAATAGATGTTAACTCAGTGAACATGTTGAACTAAAATCTAGAAGCAAGGATAAGGTGTTCCTCGCTTTCGTCTTCTCCCTTGAGCAGCTCTGTGTGTATGCATGTGTGTGATTCACCTAAAAAATGGTGGGAATCCCCTTACAGGGATTTTGGGTGTCTAACAACTCACTCACAGATGACAGAGCAATGAGCCTTGTGTTAGCACTTCTTAAAACCAGTCTGAAGTATTTTCACTTCTTGCCATAATTGTCTGCAATGCCATGAAGTGGTTCTGAACCACACCTATCATCAGTTCGTTCACTCCTGTAACTACATTTTAAAAATCAATTTCACTGTGGCACAATTTACATATAATAAAATAGACACACTCGGTCAGTTTAGTGAGTTTTGATCAGCGTGAATCATCTGAATCAAGATGTGGAAATTTTCCAAATCGGCTCCCTTGTGCCACTTCCCAGTCAATTCTATCTATACCTCCAGCCCCAGACAGCCACTGTCACATCTACTGAAGATCAGATTTGTCTTTTTTAGAGTCTTATTTAAATGAAACATACCGCATGTAGTATTAGTTCTGATCAACAGAAAGGCTTCGATACCCACCCATTTTTTTTGTGTGTATATAGGTAGTACGTTCCTTTCTATTGCTACGCAGTATCCCATTGTATGAATAGAACACATTTTGTTTAAAAATCCACTCACCTACTGATGAACATTAGGGGTTGTTTCCAACATTTCACTATCATGAATAAAGCTGCTATGCCTATTCATGCACAAGTCTTCTGAAATATTTTCACTTCTCTTGGGTAAATACCCAGGAATATCCCAGGGTCATACGATAAGTGTACATTCAACTTTCTAAGATCCTGCCAAACTATTTTCCAAAGTTGATGTGCCATTTTACAGGCTCACCAACAACAAGAGTTCCTGTGGCCCCATAGACTCTCCAACACCTGGAGTTGCTGTGACTATGTTTTAAATAAGTTATTCTATTTTACTTGGACCTTTCTAGAATTTCTTCTGCTCTCCCCATCTCCCTCTAATTTCTAGAATCCCTACCTTTATATTTAGTGTCTCCCAAGAGCAGAAGTAAGGTTAAAGTGTTTACTATTAAACTCCAGAATTTAATACATTTTTAAAGTGCTCATATGGAAATTACCTAAGTGTCCAACAATGGATGAATGGATAAAGCAGATGTGATATGTACACACACACAGACACGCACACAACACACACACACACACACACACACACACACACACACACACAATCAACCATTATTCACTCATGAGAAAGAAAAAAATCCTGCCTTTTGCAACAGCATGGATAGCCCTTGAGGGCATTATGTTAAATGAGAGAAGTCAGATAGAGAAAGGCAAATACTGTAGGATCTCACTTATATGTGGAATCTAAAAAAGCAAAACTCATAGAAACAGGAAGTAGATAGGCACCTGGGTGGCTCAATCAGTTAAGCGTCCAACTCTTGGTTTTGGCTCAGGTCATAATCTTGTGGTTTTGTGGGTTTGAGCCCCAAGTCGGGCTCTGCACTGGCAGTGTGGGGCCTGCTTGGGATTTTCTCTCTCCCTCTCTCTCTGCCCCTCCCCCACTGGTGCTGTCTCTGTCTCTCTCAAAAAAATTTTTAAAAGAAACAGTAGAATGGTGGTTACCAGGAATTATAGGGGGTAGAGGAACTGGGGAGGTATTGGTCAAACAGTATAAACTTGCAACTAGAAAATGAGTAAGTTCTGGATCAAATGCACAACATAGTGATTATAGTCAACAGTACTGTATTATATACCTTAAAGTTGCTAAGAGAGTAGATCTTAAATGTTCTCACCACAAAAAAACAAATGATAATTATGTGATATGAGAGATGTGTTAGCTAACGCTATGGTGAGATAATCATATTGCAATAGGTAAATGTATCAAATCAGTGCATTGTACACCTTTAAGTTATACAAAGTTATATGTCAATTATATCTCAATTAAAATAAAATAAAATAAAATAAAATAAAATAAAATAAAATAAAATAAAATAAAACTAAAGTGTTCAAAAGATGTCAGGAGCTCATCAACCAGAGAAAGTTCTTCCACAACAGGATTCTTCTTGTTTATTTCACTAAAACTCACACATGCAAATATACACACTTAGAATCTCCTCATCTTTGGGCAGATGCGGCTCTGGAACAATTTATTTATAGCAAAGGAAAGAAAAAAAACCACATTCCTTTAGACACTAAACTATTAGTTTCCAGGACTTTCTTTTCAAAAACAGCTTAGGAAGTGGAATTGTCTGTTCATCTTCTATAGTGTCCTTCCCTTTGGGTTTGTTCACAGTCAATCTTGAGCCCCCATTAGGCCTCCACATTGCATAAGAGTCACTAATTTCACAGTAGCCTACTCCTGTACCTATAAACAGATTCATTGCTTAGTAAAATGTAAATTGTCTGAACTATGTTTCACTTAATGCTATCAACTCTGGTTTTAGAAAATGAAATCTTAATCTGTAGCAGAATGAAGAATGCACATGATGTTTCATTACAAAGATTTTGATTTAGGAGGGGAAAAAACCTCCTGTACATTAAATTTCCAAGATTTCAACATAACCAAGTTCCTTTTAGGGTAATAAATAAATAAATAAATAAATGACAATTCTTTGTAGTTTACAATTATTTTCCAAACCTCAAGTATAAGGAAATGGAACCCCCAGGTTTGGGTTTTTTTTTTGTTGTTGTTGTTGTTTTACCCAATATTTTTCCAGTTTTAAAACTAAGTAATTTAAGGAAGATATTTGTGCCACTATTCCTTTCTACTTAAGTCATTAAATGTGTGTCTCCACTTCTCTGATAGCTTTGGAAGCCATTTACAAGGGATTTTCTGAACCCTTTGTCTTAGAAACAGAACATTTTAAAAGTAAATGAACTTGCACATCAGAATTTTCCAGTTCAGGTGGAAACACTGAACCCAGGAGGTTTGGGTGAGTTATGAACTTCAGAAAACGCATTCTCTGCCATCCCCAGCGAGCAGGGCAACTTCCAGCGACAGAAATGCAATGGTCAAACACTGCAGGAACAGACCGTGGCCAGTCACTGCGACAGGCAGATGATCAATAATGCTGTCAGCCTCTTCTTAACATTTGGAAAGATAGAGGCCCTGGGGTTCTCAATGCTCCAATAAATGAACAAATACAAGCACCGCCACCACAAAAACAAAACACTACACACCCAGGCACAGAATTGCTCATAAATGTGAAAGAGTTTTGCATTTCCTTTCCTTTAAAGGAGGTGTGATAAAGAAATAATTGTGGATGGTATAAAGAAGTAATTACCAATAGGGTTATGAAAGACTTATACAAAAGAAAATGATACATGCATGCTATGCATTCATTAAAAAATATATATGCTAGAAGGATGCTGACGCCATGACCAAGCTTTCTTAAGTGTGATTCATGGACCACTGTTCCAGAATCATAGGAGGAGCCTGCTAAAATAAAGATTCCTAGACCACACCTCAAACCTACAGCTCCACAGGTGAATCTTATACACACTGAAGTTGAGACTCCTTCAATAAATGGATGTTCCCAACGTCATTTTGGTAGTCAGAAGAATGGCCCTCAAAGATGTACACATTCCAATTCTGGCTATGTTACCTCACATGGCAAAAGAGACTTTGCAGAAGTGATTAAGGTTACAGACCTTGAAATGGATTATCCAGGTGAGCCCAATCTAATCGAGTCCTTGAAACGGAGAAACATTCCCAGCTGCAGTCAGAGAGACACCACCTGAGAAGGACTTGATCAACCACCACTGGCTTTGAAGATGGGGATGGGGGCCACAAGCCAAGAAATGTGAGTTGCCCCAGAAGCTGGGAATGGCCCTTGATGTATAGCCAGCAAGAAATGAGAATCTCATTCCTACAATCACAAAGAACTGAGTTCTGCTAAAAACCTGAATGAGCAAGGAAATGGATTCTCCCCTAGAGTCTCCAAAAAGAACACCCTGCCACCACCTTGATTTTTTCCCAGTGACACTTACACCTTCTGATTTACAGAGTCATAGATGTGTCTGATTATAAGACTCTAAGTTTGTGGTAATGTGTTATGGCAGCAACAGGAAGGTATTGTAGTTATAAACTATATATCTTATATCTACATCTATATCTACTGGAAAATACATTAAAATATTAATAACAGTTATCTTTAGAGAGTGGCATTATAAGTGTCCTCTGTTTTTCATTGTGATTTTATTTTTCAAAAGTTTGCCAAAAAGAACAGAGAAAAATTTGTAATCAGAGAAAATTACTCAAAAAATTAAAGTAAAAGAAAATGAAGATGAAAAACAAACCCTAACATGATTCAATCAACACAGTGTTCTGGACTTGGTCTGGGGAAAGGCCTTGAACTTGGAGCCTCAGACTCTGAGTTCAGCCTCGGGGCATTCAGCATCCTACACAATGCTCTCTGGTCATCGGTATGGAGACCCAAGCTCACTTGTCTTCTCCTCTTTTATTCCAGGGACAACATCAGGGACTCAATTATGTTGCAACACCTGTTCTTCATGGGAAAGCAGCCCAGACAACGGATTAGATTATTTTAAGCCCTCGTTTAGAAAATCTCAAGTTGCTACAACTGGTGTTCTGTCCAACTGGATGAACACAATCAAAGTGGGTAGCCAAAAGGTCCAGTGATTGCTGTTGCTAGAATATATTAATTATTCAGACAGAGGTATGGCATTTTAGGTTCACAGAATTCACTGTTGACTCTGTCAACCAGCCAAGAAAAAAATTTCAAGTAGATTCAAATATCACTTGAAGAATAGAGGAGAACTGAATATTTATTAGCATTAACACAAAGTGTCATCTAAAATTTCTAGTAGAGCTATGGAGTCCTGCACAGTGTGTTCAGTCAAAGGTAGTATTAGAAGGAGGTGCTGCTACCTGTTCACTGAATCAGACCTCCCAAGGCAAATCTGAGCATCACCAAAGTCTGTCTTGAAACAATGATAAGACAGGTGCTAACTGACACCTTGCTAACTCAGGCGAAAAATCCATTTTGTATGGGGACTGTAATACATCAGTCCATGTGACTAGTTGATGGCATAGTGAACTGCATGGGCATCTGAGCCAGGCAGATCTGGGTTCAAGTCCTGACCCCTGCACTTAATTCCTGGGTGACCTTGGGTAGATCTTGATCCCAAAGTTTAAGCTTTGGTCAACTCTTCTGTAGAGAAAGTGATGACAACAATACCTCACTGAGGTACTTTGCATTAAATTAGATAATGGACTTGGAATGTTGTCTGACATATGGTGAAATCTCATTAATTATTAGCCATTATCATCCCATTTTACAGATGAAGCTTCAAAAAGGTGAAGTAATTTGCCCAAGGTCCCAGAGATAGAACATAGATGCAAATCCAAATGACACAGCTCTTCACATATGAATCATAGATAATGAGAAAAAAGGCAGTAAGAGGTTCCATGTATTTGGATGGATACTCAAATGTATTCTCATTTCAGTAATATTTATAATCAATCCTGACCCATGGTAGGGGAGGAACAAGAAGCCACCTCTTTGTGATTTGAAACTACCTAAATTAAGGGCTGTCATATTCAGTCGTGCAAGTTCTGCACTGCACAACTCAAGAGTGCCTTTCACAGAGACAGCAAGCAGCCTTAAGAATACCTAACCCATCGACTTCAGAACCATTATTATGCACTTGGACTAAAAAGGCACTGGGAGTGAAGAGATAAATTTCAGAAGCTATACACTGTCAGGAATTCACGTAGCTATAGTGAAAACTTTCTATGATTTCTAGCATCACAGGGAATAGTACTTAGTGGCACTTCACCTCTTTCTGCAATGCTAAATAGCTCTCCCTTTGGGAAGGACAAAGTACGTTTATAAATATCCTCAGAATGTCGGTTGTTACTTTGGCACTGCTTAGTCACAACAGAATCTACTGTTAAAAGTTCAAAATAGTTCCTGAACCAAAATCTTGCAATAGGATTCAGAAGCATAAAAGAAATGCTGTGAGTATTGAGATGATTTTAAGGGAGTTCTTCTAAGGAACAGTAACATGCCAGTCATCAGTATTCCCCAGCCTTTGAGACGGGGTGGGCTCTACTTGTAGACTTTCATTAGGGCTGAGACTCCCCTTCTCACAGCATCCGCAGGGCTGAGCATGTCCACCTGTGTCCTGGCAGCTCCCCACACTGGGAAGATCCTATGAGCCCAGAAGGACTGTGTGTCTTGTCTGTGCACTTCCAGTGCCTGGAACAGAGCAGGGCACTAATAAATGTTCAATGAATAGATGAATTTACAACTTCCTGAGGAGGCCGCTTTGATTATTAACAGATTCCATATTTGCAGAAAATTCAGTTGAGAAATTGAATTGTTGTCAAAATAGAATCAGAGCCTGTTCTAGGACGGAAGCTAAAGAAGCTTTGTTCCCCAGCACACCGCAGAGAGCCAGAGAAGACCAGGCACTAGAGAAAAATGCCCCCCAAACTCTCTTGAGTTTCTCACAGTGTTGGGTTCATCCCAGCCCAGTCCCAGGGGACATGTTCTATTCCACACTTGGAATAAGGCGTGAAGTGGGCTGTCCCCAAAATTCTTCTCAGGACTACAGCCAGTGATGTTTACCTTTCAGAACCAGCACCAGAGCTATGTTCTTTCAATTGTCTTTTCTAGGAGGGGAACATAATAACCAGGCATCGGTCTCTTTCTGGCTTCCAGAAGTCTGTCATGATGCAGTCAGAACAAACATCTCTCAACAACATGTCCGGTAGCCTTTCCCCCACTCTTTGAGCCTGCTGCTATATTTTTTTAATAAAACATATTTTTAGGGGCACCTGGGTGGGTCACTGGGTTGAGCGTCCTGATTTCAGCTCAGGTCATAATCCCGGGGCCGTGGGATCAAGCCCTGTGTCAGGCTCCACACTGAGTGAGGATCCTGCTTAAGATTCTCTCTCTGTCTCCCTCTGCCCCTCTCCCCTGCTCACGTTCTCTCTCTCTAAAATAAATAAGTAAATAATAAAATATTTTAAACAATAGAATAATTAGTAATTATAATAATGCCAACATGCATTTTTGTGAAACACAGTGCTGGGACACACACACACAGTAGGAGATATATATGTGTGTATGTGTACATATACACGGCTAGAATATATATGCATATATGTGTATATACGTATGTCAGAAAGCTTTATGCGTACATAAAATCTCAATGAATTCTTAACACTACCATGTTAGTCCTATTAATTCAACTCAATGGGTGGTGAATTTGAAGCTCAGGAACTTCCAACGTCACATAACTAGTAAGTGATGGCACGTGGGTCAGATCTATCTGTCTGCAGCCAAACCCCTACTTTTCACCAGTAAAGCCATAGAGCTGCCTCCATGTGTTAGGTTCTTGGCATATCTTTCAAAATTCACGCAGTCCCCTCCCAACCTTCCAGCCTCCCAAATAATAAGTAACCAAATAATAAGATTGTCTCCCAGGGTGAGATTGCATCTGAGCAATGAAGTGTGCACACCTAGAGCTTTGATTTAATTCTCTTGGACTAAGCTGATTAAGTGCTGAGCAGTTTAGAATCTTTTATAATTTTATTAGATTAGATCATCAGATTTCAGAGATGAAACGAATGGAAGCCTGACCAGAGACCAAAACAGCCAAATCCAGCTGAATAAAGGTTCCTTACGGCTAACTTTCTGTTTTCAAGCACTCAATAACACATACAAAGTGTGACTCTGAACAACAGGGATAAAATTTCAATATTAAAGTAACTTTTATGGTGCCAGGAAACACTGTGACATGCTTTTGTCTTCAAGCATCATGCTTTTGCTTTAATGAAACCATAGATTATCGATTCTCAGACTTGGGGAACACTGTCCTAATGGATATGGTCTTGAGTTATATCACTACTGCAGCCATTAACTCGTGCAACTAAAAGCAAATGACTTCACCTCCCTGTGCCTTATCCCACTTGAACCTCTCTAGCAGAATTTAGAAAAATGAGGACATTCAATTAAGAAAACATTTGTGTCCACATATAAAAGACACAATAAAAATGGAATGCATCACTGCTTCTTATGTTTCTTGCTGGTTTCCTGATGTCAGGATTTCATTTGAGCAAAATCACCTTAGTAATAGCTCAACAGACACAAAAATATCACAGATGTGCATATCACATCCTGAGTCAGTCATTCTCCATTGCTATACTTGTTCTTTTTATCATTATTACTATTATTTAGCAATCTATACACCCAATGTGGGGCCTGTACTCATGACCCTGAGATCCCAAGTCACACGCTCTTTCCAGTGAGCCAGCCAGGCGCCCCTCTATACCTGTCCTAAGGTACTGTACACATTTCAGCATCATTCACGAGCACATCTCTCCCAGACTTAGCGTGTCTAGCCCTAATTTCCCATCCTCCTTCGAGTGTTATATCACCCACGGGACAGCTCTACTTGGATATAAAAGGTTAATACGCAGGCAATGCTTCACCATCCTTCTCTGCCGCTTTGTCTTCCATCAATGGTACCAGGTTCTCCACGCTCAGAAATGCATTCTTCTTCACCCCGCCACCCCCACCCCTGTGTCAGATCAGTCCCCATGTCCTGCACATTTTCTTTGTTAACAGTATCTTTCTTTTTATTTCTCTAGTTTCACTCTTAATCCAGGACTCATTCCCTTATCTCTAACTTTTTGGTAATTGCCTTCATCCTGTCTCGATACCTATGATCTCTCTCTACTATTTTCTACACGCAGCCGCTGGTTCGATCAGAAAGAACTCTCCTCTGGTCTGTCATATAATCTCTGCTTTCCATAGCAGGGTGTTGACCTTTTATCTGTTCTCCCTACTCCATCAGCTTCACACGCTTCTTCTGCATGTTACTCCCCTAACATGGACCTTGTCCTCCAGCCAAGCTAATTTGTGTTCTGGCTCCAATATGTCACTTGCTCATTCCTATTGTTGGCATACCAAAAGAATTAACTGCACAAATGGATGGTTATACTGGAAAAGTGTGTATGACCACACCTAAAATCTCTTCTGCTCATTCTATCCTTGTCACCATACTCAAAGCAAAATATATTCATAAAGTCTTGGGAAGCTGATCTCCTTCACAGCTTGCTGCTACTCATAATTAGTGTTATTCTCCCCTGGGTTCATGTTTCAGACATGTGATCTGCAGTTTCATGTGTGTGTTCTCCTTCCTTATGGCAGAGATTGCTACCTGTCCACCAAACCCAGTTCCTCTTCTTGTATGTAACTGGGCTTTGTAACTGGGCTCTATTTCCCAGCCTCCCTTGCAGGTACTCAGGTGTGGCCATGTAACTAATACACAGTGGAATGTGAGTGGAAGTGGGATGCAGGCCACTTCTAGGCTGTAAAGGCTCAAGACCAGGCTATATACATAGCCCTTCCATGCTTTCTTTTCGGTTTCCCCTAGGGTGGGGAAAGGCAAACCGCAAGTGGCCTTGGGAATCAGGTGTTGAAGATGGCAGAATCCCCACCAGCCGGGGCCCCTGAATAATGAGGAGAGTCAGCCACTGACCCGCGACATTTCCCTGGATGACAACGTGAAAGAGAAATAAACTTCTGTATTTCTGGGGCCACTGAAATTTTGCTGGATCTTGTTACAGCAGCTCAGCCCTCCCTAAATAATTTATTCCTCGACTGGATTGCCAGTGCCCTGATTAGCTGCAGCTGCATGAGCAGCCAGGACTACACACGGATGTGAATCAGAGGTGCAGAAATGCCTCAGGGCGGGACCAGGTAAGCCAGCAGAAGGTGCAAAGGAAGGTGGGCTAGGCTCTACTTTGGGATTCATCATGAGCATGGATGCAGGTGGAATCACAAATAAGGAGGAAAACATTTTAGAAGAATGAATGCGTGGTCCATGCTGGAGACTGATGAGGCAAAGGTGAGAGAGTGGATTACAACAGCACCAGAACTCATTCTCACTGGCTTTAGTTCTATTGCTAGGTCTGGGAGGAACACTGGGTTATGTTCTAGAAGAGCTTAGGCTTTTCTTCCAACCGCACCTGCTAAACCTTTGGGAGTCTGGGATCCCAGTTACTTCCTTATCTGTGCCATCTTCCAGGATCAACACAAGGTTGGGTCAAATTAAAGTCTTCTGAGCCCCTATATGATAACTCTCCTCACTTCTCTCTCCTGGGCCCTAGGCTAAGAGTGAAATCCTGACGTCTCGGCTTTTGACCAGGGCCTAAATTCCATCCCACTGCCAACAACACCTCAGGCCAAGCTCAGTGGCAGAAGACTCAAGGAAGTCTGTCCGGGACCTCCAGATTAGACCCCCTTCCAGGTACCAAGTGGACATAGTAAGATCTCAGAGGCTGGCTGAGGGGTGCACTGGAGAAAGATTTTGGCAGTGAGTGCGCTGAGGCAGAGGAGAAAGCAATGGAGGTAGGATGGTCTTTAGGGCACTTGAGGCGCTGGAATCTTTAGACTTCAGGTTCTCCATTGAGTAAACGATTATAGAATACCCTTTAAGTTTCAGGAACTATGCATATATAATTTCGATGCTACAGAAGAATCTAAGAAAGTAGTACACCCATTTCTTATAAAGGCAAATGGAAACCAAGAGCAGGGTATATGACCATATCTCCCTACCACAAGATCTTACCTTGTTGAAACTGTTGAAATTTTATACAAAATATCTGGACCAGGACACTTTGAAGTCCCTATTTTGAATTGTCCATGGCTGGGAAGGGGATGAGGTGGGGAAAGGGAGAGGCACAAGCCATGACCTGTGGGTAAGGGGCATACCCAACTAGGAGATCCAGTGTAATCAACAGCATAAGGTCTCCAATAGGGCAGCTGGTAGAACAGCAGACCAGAGAGCTGAGACTTGCTCTGGAATGACAAGCCCTGTTACTGCAGCAGTTTGGTCAGCAGTACAAAAATCAAGATAGGACTGATGGACAGCATCACTTCCTGGGCAAAAGGCCGGGGTAGTCTGTATCCTCATATCAAAGCTACAATCCCAGTTTTAATGACAAGGCCTTGGCCCTCCAAGTCAGGAGTTAGATACATTTTATCTACAAGCAAAGGTGGGGAAGATGAAGAGGGGCCATCACATGTGACCAGAGCCAGTACAAAGGGACATCTAGCTCCCTCCATCTGTCACTGGGTCTCAAGTGGAGTCTTTCCTTTTTTTTTTTTAAAGTTTATTTATTTTTGATAGAGAGAGAGAGAGAGAATGTGAGCAGGGGAGGGGCAGAGAGAGAGGGAGACACAGAATCCGAAGCAGGCTCCAGGCTCCAGGCTCTGAGCTATCAGCATAGACCCCGACGCAGGGCTCGAGCCCACCAACCGTAAGATCATGACCTGAGCCAAAGTCAGCCGCTCAAACGACTGAGCCACCCAGGCTCCACAAGTGGAGCCTTTCTTACCAGCGATGTTCCTGTGAGATCAAGTCATCAGCTCTGTGACCAGCTTATGTCAGGTTACAACTTGACGGTCCTGCTGGAGCTAGAAGGTCTATATCCACTGTGAAGAAACATCTTGGACCCCCACATCTCTACAACCCATGTCAGTGGTGCTTTCTTCACTTCTAGACATATATGCTCTTGGGAAAGGAATCATTAACCTTTATCACTCCAGGGTAAGTGACTTTGATGATATGACATGGTGTTCATTCTAGGGATGTTTATACTCTAACCAGCCGTGAGAACTCTTTACTGCAAAGAATGGATCAACCAGGTTGGAGAAGTATTCAGAGAGAAGGCACATAAAGTCTAATAACTGAGCGTTCCCACATGTTCCCCTTTTACCAGATGGACATACGTGGGGGGACACGAGGATGGAGCAAGGGCTCATGGGATCTTATGTCCTGAGAAGAGCTATACGCAGAAGCTAAAGACAAGGGTCTGTTCCTGCCTTCAAGAGTAACTAGCTGTAGGACAAGGGCCAAGCCATTTAGCCTGTTTGTGATATATTCACTTATGAATAAAATTAGCATAACAATACTTTCTTCTCTTACATGGGAATTATGAGGATCAAATAAAGTGAAGGATGTAAATAATCCTACTAAACACATACAAGTACAGAACATATTGTTGTGCTAATGTTGCCAACAATGGTAGTGTGTGTGTGTGTGTGTGTGTGTGTGTGTGTGTGTGAATTTGTTAAAACAGTGATCAGTGATGTAGAAAGTATCACCCAGTAATTCTTAGCTTGGACCTCCCCAAGCAGCAGAAAGTAACTCTTCCCATAAAGGAAGGCAACACACACACACACACACACACACACACACACACACACACGGTGACACAGAACATTTGTGAACGACAGGGAACTCAGGTTAGCTAAAGAGCTGCCAGGCCAAGGTAAATCAAAGATAACCCATGGTTGGGGCACCTGGATGACTCAGTTGGCTAAGCATCTGACTCTTGGTTTGGGCTCAGGTCATGATCTCATGGCTTCACGGTTTCGAGCCCCACGTTGGGGTGAGGAGTCTGCTTGGGATTCTATCTCTCCCTCTCTGCCCCTCCCCCACTCATACTGTCTGTCTCTTTCAAAATAAATAAAATTTTAAAAAAAGATAACCCATGGTAAATGAGTAACATAGGCAAGGATTTATGGAATTCATGTTGGTGAATTTTTTTTAAAAAAGCTTACCACAGAAGTAACTGATAAAAGTTTGCTACTTAAAGTGAACTTCAGAAAGCAGAAATTAGGAATAATCTACAAATATTAGCAAACACACTAAAACAAGAATGCTAATTCCAGGGCAAATGGCCTGGTAGAGGTGTGACAGAAACCGGGAGTATGAAGCAAAACAGTTTGTGGCCTAAAATGAAGCATAATTAAGCACGGGGCTTCTCATCAGTGTCGCCAGCTAACTGCTGGGGACCAGGACGGAGCTGTACCTCCATGGTAGGACACAAGCTGCATCACAGCCGGCCTGGGGAAAGGCAGAGCCAGGCCAGAGCATCACCAGTCAGGACACGGGACCCAAAGACAACTGGCCTTCGGGAGCACCTCCATACGCTTACCACTCCCCACCTGAGGCTGGTGGAGATCCCGGCCATTTCCCTGGGAAGGGCCGCCCCAGACACTCCAGAGACCCTGATTCCTCAGCACACTCCCCAGCTGGTGTGGCCTTGGGCAGCCCCTGCATCAGAAGAGAACAATTCTCTGTTTAAGGTTAAGAAAATAAAGGAAGTGAGTGACTTACTTTCCATAACCTGTCCGCACCCTACATGTGCCTCACAATTAGAAGCACACAGAATGCAAAAAGCATAATTATGGTTGAAAATTCACAAAGAGTTTCAAATGGAGGTGCCTGGGTGGCTCAGTCAGTTAAGCGTCCAACTTCGGCTCAGGTCATGATCTCACCCTCTGTGAGTTCGCATCCTGCATCGGGCTCTGTGCTGGCAGCTTGGAGCCTGGAACCTACTTCAGATTCTGTGTCTCTCCCTCCTATCTCTCTGCCCCTCCCCTGCTCGCACTCTGTCTCTCTCTCAAAAATAAATAAACATTAAAAAAAAAAAAGAGTTTGAAATGGATTACTTTTGTTCCTTGGAATCCATGTGGCCAACTTCTGTCTTTCTTTAGTTCCTGCCCTGATATTTAGCAAGGGACAAGGGTCCACAGAAATCACAACTGAAAGCATCTAGAGAGCAATACATGGTGAGCTGTAATATGTTTACTTATGAATTAGCCTTTAATCAACAGATTTAATATTAATTAATAATTCATAAGCTCCTCTTTGCATAGAAATGACATAATTATGTTTCTGATTCAACCCAAAGTGTCCACTGCAAAATGTGTAAAATGTTAATTAGTAGTGAAATGCAGTTAGGAAAAAAAATTCTTTTAATTATGTAATAAGGCTCATTACAATGGGTAATCAACAAAGCTGCCAAATTAGTCCTCTGGTGGCATTTTTCTATATATAGAAAATAAACTTTTGTTTGTAAAAAATGTGCATGTGAACAGACAGATTTTAAATTGCTTTCAAGAAGAGAGCAGCAAGAAGTCCCAGAAACAGTTAGAAATGACCTTGTAATCTTTCAATACTGTGAGTCAGTAAAGGTGGCTCAGATAAAGGAAGAAAAAGTCTCAAGTATTCCCTTCATATCTGAACGAATGTCCAAAACCTCTACTGGGTTTGAACCAATTTGGTGCTATCTTTTAGAGACCCCAGCTGTTTGTGAAAGAGTTCAGGTTATAGGAGCAATATTATCAATAGGGTATTAATGCAGCACCTACTGAATATAGAACATCAACGAAATAGAAAATGTGACTCCTGCCTTTTATTGGTAAAAGCTCAAAACCCGAGTCTCCATCTGTCTCACGTGTGTGAACTTCATGGCCAAGGACTCATCAATCACATATTCATGAACAAAGATGCAGCTCTATCCACCACTCACTCATCACTCATTCATTCACTCATTCCTTCATTCATCCATTCATTCATCAAAAACACATTGATTGATTACTTTCCACATTCAGGCCCAATGCCAGCAGCACAAATATGATTGAGTCATAACTTTGCTCCCACAGGGTTCTCAGGGATGGTTTGAGGAAGAGATCTGGGCTTTGAAAATCAGACCAACCCGGACTCCTATACATTGTAGTCCCATCCTTAGCACATCATAGTCATGTGAACTTGGGGAAATAACTTCTCTGAAGCTGTTTCCTCATCTACCTGGGGATGGTCTTCTCTACTTTGTGGGGTTCTTTAAAGGTTTCATTGGGATAATGAAGGTGAGGGGCTTAGCCCCGTGCATGGCAGAAGCCAGTACATAAAGACTGCCTCTTCCTCCCTCCTTTACACCTTGGGTGGTGGTGGCCTGTCAGCCTGAATTTAATACACATTTTGATATACAGACAATGGGTTTTAAAGAATTGTCTATGGAATTTAATTCAAATTAATGAGCATTTCTAGGAAGGGCCACACTGGATGCAGGGAATATAAGGGGAAAAGAGCTAACCCCTCCTGCCAGGAGTGTCCAATCTACTTCTCCTTGTCTTGGGTCCTGCACCCACACTTTCTGCCCTCTTGTTGGTCCTCATCCATCCTATGACCTTGCTTCTATCTTACCCTGGTCTGTGATCAGGTCTCTGGTCCTGAATGCATCTCTCTGGCCACATTCATTCCTCCTCCCCTCAGACTCCTAGACCCAAAGCTCTGCTATCCATCCAGCCTGCAGAGGCCAAATCCGTAAAGCCCCTATAGGAGCTCAGGTCAGACTGTTCTAACCACAACAAAGAGGGTAGAAATTCACTCCCTCCCGCACCATATTGTGGTCCTTTCCATGAGGAAGCAGAAGAAGAACACAGCTCTGCAGGTCCTGGTGCCCCAGCCTGGGGTAGAAAGCATAACCCTTTGGCCAACTCCAGGTCGGACTCTGAGGATCCTCTACCATTCCTGCCAAATAAGGGCCTAGTTAGCCCCAGAAGGGTCAGAGAGCTTTCAGGCTCACCTCCAGATGAGTACAGAGCTCCAGCCACTGAGTGGGAACAATTGGAGGGGTCTTGATCACCTTCCAATATTCAGTGGCTCAGAGTGCCTGGCTCACAGAGGGCGCTTAATACGTGTGGGATGTACAAATGCATGACTCTGATATGCTGGCCACCCGTTAACACAAGACTGGTCCAAAACTGAGAACAGCCAGAGCTTAATCACCCAGCTGAAGCCGACTTTCTGAGACCCTGAGACCCACTCTGCCAGGAGGCTGCCAATTGTCAAATTTCACAGAGACACTGATCCGTTTTGGGGCATATGAGTTCATTGTGACAAATGCCTGGAACTTGCACTGTAATGAGATGAGGCTGCCATAGTGGACACATTCCAAGACTGAGTAGGGATCCATCCAGGAGGAGCTTGCCCAGGCTGAAATGTAAGAGTCCCTGCCTGGAGTAAGCAGCCAATGCTACTGAGATCTCCTTACCACGGTCTCTTGCTGCCAAGACATGCCTCATTTTACAAAGAAGAGTCAGGGCCTACACATAAAAACTAAGAGGTCAGCACCAGATCAGGACAAGGTCAGAAATACTCTGAAGTATGTCGTTAGACTACTACCTGCCCTCCTTACTTACAAATTGCTTTTTTTTTTAAATAAGGTATGATAAACATTAAAGGATAGATTGAATAGACAGACGGACAGAAAAAAATGGATAAATAATATAGATAGAGAAGGAGGAGGTTTTAAAGCATGACACTTTTCCAGAGGTAAGAACATTTAAAAATAAAATATAAATCTTTATAAAGGAAAATCCTCTATATCGAAATCCCTGGGACATCCCAAATTTGCCAACTACATGGTTTTGTGACTCCAAACCCAGCTGCACTTACACATGGCATTATAGCCTCAGGGAAATGAATGTGGAAAATCAGGTACTACTGCTTTAAGAAATATCAGGAAGACACAGAACCTGTGGCAGAACCAAAGACAGGTTAAATAATTTGGGGCAATGACAACAGACAACTGAGATAGGAAGTAACACCACATTTTTGACTCACAAAAAACATTTTCCAATAACCTGAATTTAGTCTAAATCTACACAGCAGCTGCTGGTAGCACCATGTAATTCCCCAGAGACACCTCCTTCTGAAGACAGGAATTTAAATAATTGTATCAAATCCTGGTGAACTCTGGCCATTAGAAATGACCTTGAGGGTAATCAGACCCCCATGTTCTATATGTAACAGACACCCAGAAGTGCTGGATATGTTTGGGTGGGCTCCTCCTGGAACTACATTCATTTTCAAGCTGTAAAACCATGGCAACAATTTCTATGAAATGTAGATAATTCTGGTTTGTAAACATGCTGTTGGTTTTCATTAGGCTGGATCACATTAAAGCCAGCTATAAAATGTGAAATGAGCAGCAAGGACAGACTCTTCCCTGACAGCCCCCTCAGTATCTGCCTGGAGTCAACGCAGGTCCTGAGTTCCAGTCATGGCACATGGGAAATATTTGCTGTCCCACTGTAATTACCAGAGCCATATGAACTTGGGGCACTGGTTGGCTCTGTAACTCATATGTTAGCTAGGGTTTCACAGCCACCTGAGATGTAGATGAGTTGGATTCGCACCCTTTTATCAAAGTCCAAAGGTCTCTCCTCAAAATTCCTCAGCTTTCCACAGGCTTATACTTCCATATTGTCCTTAGCCTCCAATTCCCTGCTTCTGCTGAAATTTTTTCACTCAGCATCCCTTGATCTCCACTCTGGAATTGACCCAAACTGGGTACCCAGTCTCCAAAATCCCTGCCTTCAAAACAAGTTCAAATCATTTTACTTATTACTGACAACTAAGATTTATTGAGTGCTTATTATATATCAGACTCCTATGTGTATGATCTCATTTGCTCCTCCCGGCAACCCTAGGAAAGATATCCACAACCATCATCTGTAGCAGAATGAAGATTCGAGGATCACAAGGAAGTGGCATCATGCTCTATACAAAAGAAAAACAACATAAAATTGTGTCTTGGTCAGTCTGGCTGCCCTAGTCTTTAGTTTCTCATAGGCAACCCAATCCCTGTATCTCATCTTGCTTCCTCCTACTCTCTCTTATCCCAAACTTCTCAGTTATTCTGTCTGAGATTAGTCTAGGAACCCCTTTCTTATGCAGGGAAATTCTGCTGCTTCAGGGCACCTACTCCCAAACCCACATGTACCAATGACTGTGGTGCTCGACTTGTTCTCCATGGCAATGTCCTTCCTGAGAAGGCGTTTGGGGTTATAAACAGCAAGTTTGCTTAATATTGTTATTATGGCTCATCTTGTCCTTGTTATACATGTAAGCCCCAAGAAATCAAACCAAATATCAGGAATAGAACTGGAATAATTTGTGGACACTTGCAATATTTTTAATTTAATTCTTTAGAGTATATAGAGTGCATTGTCATGTTCTAAATTCAAAGAGTTCCACAAGATACATAGTGAGAAATCTCCCTTCCACTCTAGTCCCCAGCCAGTAAGTTCCTTCCCTCTGAGGCCAATCATTTTTTTCAGTATATACCAGGGATATTTTAGGCATCTATGAATGTGCCCTTTTAGATTTAACCCTTCCTCTTTTTATTACAGTAAGTGGTTTTAAAATGGTAGCGTCCTATGCTACTGTTAGGCACTTCAGTTTTCTCACTCAACAACAGCTCTTGGTAGTCAGACCAAATCAGTACATAAAGAGTTCTTCGTTCCTTGCTATAGCCACATAGTATTCTCTTGAGTTCCATAATGGATATAAGCCAGTCTCCAAAAAAAGGGAAATTCAGGTTAATTTTAATGTTCTGTTATTATAAACTCTAATTAATAACTTACATCATCTCACATACATGCAAGGAAAAATTACTTTTAAAAAAATCATAAGAGAAGTGCTATAGAGGGGAACAGAATCTACCTGCAAAACTCAACAGATACAACAGGTCTCTCACATCTCACAAAAAAGAAGTGATATTCAAATGTGTTGCCTCATCATCCCTCTCTCCCCTAGCTTCTTTACATATCTGTTGCTTCTTTCCAGTCCCAGGGAAGGCTTGCTGCACTAGTGATGTTTTTTTCCATCAAGGATCCTCCCCCTTTTTGCCTGCTGCCAATCCCTCCCTCTGAACCTGTTCCTTCCTCTCTCAGCCTACAAATATGTTAAGCTTGCCAAGCAGAAGACCAACCACCCAATCAACACTTCCCTGACTCTACTATCTCACTGTTGTTGTCTAGTCTGCTTTTTCAAAAGTGAATAGCTATGAAGCACTCTTTATGTGTCAAGTACCATTCTAAGCTCTTTAAGTGCATTAACTGATTTGATCCCCAACAATGCTATAGGGAAGGTGCTATATTATCTTGCCCATTTTTTAAATGAGGGAAAGGGCACAGAGAAGTTAAGGGACTTACCCCAGGTCACACACTAGTAGGTGGTAGAGCCAGGGTTTGAACTGAACATCCTGACTCCGGAATTCACAAGCTTGATCACTATGCTCGCCCTTTGTCCCCACACTTCTTGACAGAGTCATCTCCACCAATGCCTCTGCTTCCCACCTCTGTCTCACCCCTTAGCCCTCCACTCTTACTTAACCAACTTCCACCCTTGCTACTCCACCGACACTCTTCTGGAAAACTACTAGCGACTTCCTAAGCACCAAACCTGAAGAATCTTATTTTACAAACATTATTTCCTAGTCACTTTGCCCAACAAATAGAAAAAAAAATACAAATGGAATAAGACACAGTTCCTACTACTCTCAAGGAGCTAACAGTTTAGTAGAAGACTATACAAGATAATCACGAAACAATGTGATCTGTGTAAAAATATAAATATATACAAGATATAGGAGAGTGTTTACTCAGTGATCCAAACATGTTTTGTGAAAGTGAAGGCACCTGAACAGCATTTGGAAGGGTGAATAGTCATTTTCCAGGCATATGAAGGTGGAGAGAGTGTTCCAGAAAGACTGTGAAGGGCAGATATTGTTGGAAAGACTCTGGTTCAATACTGCAGGAAATAAGCATCAGCTGAGTCTAAGAAGAGGATGGGAGTAGGAGGGTAAGGGTGATTGATAGAGAATATGATGGGAAAAGAGGGTAGAGAGTCAAGAAGGGCCTTAAATGTCCGGCAAAGGAGCTTGGACGTTATACTACCATGGGAAGGAACTAGTACACTACCTCAAATCCTTCCTAATCGACTCAGTTGCCCTCAGAACTCCTGTGCCTCTTGTAAGCCTAGTTTATGCCCTTTTTCAAAACACTATAAAAATGCCCCACTGGCTTCTCCATCTCCAGTGTCTCTCTACCCTATATACCATCACCAGGCCAGTCTTCAGGCTGGTAGGATATATGCTACATCCCCACTCAATCACTGCTTTGAGTTGTTTCCCATGGTTTTCTGAACCTGATTTAACTCCAACCTGCCATTCCAGACCCTCTATGATCGAATCCAAGTCCCTTCTGCCCTGTCCCCAACCTGCCCTCTGCCCACCCTACACACCAGTTAATCTCTTCTCCCAGCTCACCCTTGTCCATGTCCAGAGCATTTCTACTTAGGAAGCCCTCCTGGCCTCTTTTTCCCCATGGTATCTCCTCTAGAAACCCTCTTCCTGGACCCTTGCCCCTCCAGGAGTGACTCATTCCTCTTCCAGATCCTTACTGTGTTTTATCTGTACCTCTCTTTTGGCCTATTTAGTTATTTGTGTATTTATTCATTCAACATTTGACAAGTATTATTTAGGATCCACTATGTACCGAACACTGTACTAAGTACTGAGGATGCAGATGACCAAAACAGGGTGGGGAACGATTCTGACACACACCATTGGGGACATTTAGCAATGTCTAGAGATATTTTTAGTTGTCACAGCTACAGGGAGAAGGGTGCAATTGGCATCTAGTGAACAGAGGCCAGGCATGCTGCTACACAGCCTATAGGACAACAGCCCCCACAACAAAGACTTATCAGGCCCCAAATATCAATAGTGATGAGGTTGAGAGATCTTGTGCTGTTTTGTTTAGTAACCCCCAAAATACCCAACATAATGACTTGATACACAGTAGCTCTTAAATATGTGTAGGAATAAAAATGGTACCCCTAGGATGTAGGAAAGGGATAAGTTTTAATTAGGAAAAGCAATAAGAAATATTAGTTAATTTCAGAGGGGAAATCATAGCCTAAACTTCTTTGTTATGTGTATGGTAAATTAAGTTAGTATTTTATGCTCCATTGTTGTGTTTTCTTCATTATAATATTTATCATATAAATTCACCAACTTACATAACTCATTGGGAAAGCAAGGGATTAATTAGGCAATTTCAAGATGCATAAATACATTAATATTAACAAAATATATATTGTGATGAGGGAACACATTAAGGGACATAAATCAAAGATAATATAACAGAGCAAACTTGCCAGTAGCAAACAGGCTTGCAATGTCTAGAACTATTCTTTTGTATTTAATAATGTGACAGGTTCCTGGCACAATCCTCCTATTAATTTCATCATTAATTTCATCATATGCACCTTGCATGAACCTGCTTTATTGCATTTGTGAGTATAACGTGAAGGGTCTTAAGAGGTCACTGCCATGGCAATGACTTGGCATCCACAGCTTTTGCACACAATGAAGACAAACATCTGGGAATGAATGGGACTCTGGATGTGCTAACAGAGATCTGCACACAGACATGCATTTCAGGGTCAGGCTAATTGGAAGCTCCACCCAAGCCCAGACTCTCCACATAAATAGAGGATTTTCCTGCCCAGCTGTCCAAGGAAGATTTGACTCAAAGGCATATATCCTTAAAATTCTAGCCTTTGAAGCGTACTGAGATTTGGGGCACTAGGTGCCTCAGTCACTTAAGCATCTGACTCTTGATTTTGGCCCAGGTCATGATCTCACGGTCCATGGGATCGAACTCCACAATGGGCTCTATGCTAAGTGTGGAGGCTGCTTGGGATTCTCTCTCTCCCTTGGTCTCTGCCCCTCCCCACTCACATGCAATCTCTCATGCTCTCTCTCAACATAAATAAATAAACTTTAAAAAATAAAGCAGCATACTGAGATTTAACCTAATTTGGCCCATTTTACAGAGAGTGGAACTGAGGCAAAGGAGTTGATGTGAGTCTCCCAAGGCAGAGAGCTGGCTAGCAGATGCCCTGGCTTGGGAACCTTCTGACTTCACTATATCTCTCTGCATTATCTTACCATTATTCTGATTTTAAACACATCTCCAACTACTGATTGGAAATTATATTTAATATATCTGTTGCTAGTCACTTGTCTCTTTATTTCATGTGTTGTTTAAATCAAAATGCATTTGGCCAAAATGAACAAATCAGGAGACTATAGATGCTGGCAAGGATGTGGAGAAACGGGAACCCTCTTGCACTGTTGGTGGGAATGCAAATTGGTGCAGCCACTCTGGAAAACAGTGTGGAGGTTCCTCAAAAAATTAAAAATAGACCTACCCTATGACCCAGCAATAGCACTGCTAGGAATTTACCCAAGGGATACAGGAGTACTGATGCATAGGGGCACTTGTACCCCAATGTTTATAGCAGCACTCTCAACAATAGCCAAATTATGGAAAGAGCCTAAATGTCCATCAACTGATGAATGGATAAAGAAATTGTGGTTTATATACACAATGGAGTACTCCGTGGCAATGAGAAAGAATGAAATATGGCCCTTTGTAACAACATGGATGGAACTGGAGAGTGTGATGCTAAGTGAAATAAGCCATACAGAGAAAGACAGATACCATACGGTTTCACTTTTATGTGGATCCCGAAAAACTTAACAGAAACCCATGGGGGAGGGGAAGGAAAAAAAAAAAAGAGGTTAGAGTGGAAGAGAGCCAAAGCATAAGAGACTCTTAAAAACTGAGAACAAACTGAGGGTTGATGGGGGGTGGGAGGGAGGGGAGGGTGGGTGATGGGTACTGAGGAAGGCACCTTTTGGGATGAGCACTGGGTGTTGTATGGAAACCAATTTGACAATAAACTTCATATACTGAAAAAAAATAAAAAAAAATAAGGCAACACATTCTTATCAAAAAAAAGATAAATCAAAATGCATTTTACAGTTCAAAGTGGCATTGTATATACTCCTTTAACCAAAAATGGATGTGTGCAGATATTGATTTGTTCATTTGTTGATGTTTAATGGTCAGTGTAGATGTAGCAGCCAGTTTCTAACTAGGAAAATGGAAAGTATTCCAGATATTTCAGAGAGGATTTAATAATATAGGTCATTGGTTACAAAGGTGACAGAGGGATTAGGGGGCTCAAAGTACAAGATATTCAGAAATAAGTAATTATAGAAGCCCCCAGAGGAGCTAAGGGGAAATGATGTCCCCACAGCTCATGTTCACTGCCAACTGTCAGAATCTGGCTACTGAACAAGAACTGGGAGAGACACTTGCTGCCCACTGACATGGCTTTCATTGCCATTACTGCTGCCCAGAGCTGGAAACTAAAGCAGCTTTTCCCTTTCTCCCACCTTTTACCTTCCCATTAGTACCTCTCCCTGGCAGAATCTCATAAGCCAGCTGGCTAAAAGGTCCGGGAAATGTAGTTAACAGGCTTCCGGCCCCAGAGGTAGAGAGATGGATAAAGAAAGTTAAGCATGGACCTGAGTGACCACAGACAGTATCTGGTACCCCCAGCAAGGGAAAAGTGAGCATTAGATGGTGTGTCATATGTAAGAGCAAGCTGCTGATGTGTTTAAAAATGTTTCCTTTGAAGATATTTGCAAATGACACATCGGACAAAGGGCTAGTATCCAAAATCGATAAAGAGCTCATCAAACTCCACACCAGAAAAACAAATAACCCAGTGAAGAAATGGGCAGAAAACATGAATAGACACTTCTCTAAAGAAGACATCCGGATGGCCAACAGGCACATGAAAAGATGTTCAACGTCGCTCCTTATCAGGGAAATACAAATCAAAACCACACTCAGATATCACCTCACGCCAGTCAGAGTGGCCAAAATGAAGAAATCAGGAGACTATAGATGCTGGAGAGGATGTGGAGAAACAGGAACCCTCTTGCACTGTTGGTGGGAATGCAAATTGGTGCAGCCGCTCTGGAAAGCAGTGTGGAGGTTCCTCAGAAAATTAAAAATAGACCTACCCTATGACCCAGCAATAGCACTGCTAGGAATTTATCCAAGGGATACAGGAGTACTGATGCATAGGGGCACTTGTACCCCAATGTTTATAGCAGCACTCTCAACAATAGCCAAATTATGGAAAGAGCCTAAATGTCCATCAACTGATGAATGGATAAAGAAATTGTGGTTTATATACACAATGGAATACTACGTGGCAATGAGAAAAAATGAAATATGGCCTTTTGTAGCAACATGGATGGAACTGGAGAGTGTGATGCTAAGTGAAATAAGCCATACAGAGAAAGACAGATACCATATGGTTTCACTCTTATGTGGATCCTGAGAAACGTAACAGAAACCCATGGGGGAGGGGAAGGAAAAAAAAAAAAAAGAGGTTAGAGTGGGAGAGAGCCAAAGCATAAGAGACTGTTAAAAACTGAGAACAAACTGAGGGTTGATGGGGGGTGGGAGGGAGGGCAGGGTGGGTGATGTGTATTGAGGAGGGCACCTTTTGGGATGAGCACTGGGTGTTGTATGGAAACCAATTTGACAGTAAATTTCATATATTAAAAAATAAAAAAAATAAAAAATAAATAAAAAAAAAAACTGAGAACAAACTGAGGGTTGATGGGGGGTGGGAGGGAGGGCAGGGTGGGTGATAGGTATTGAGGAGGGCACCTTTTGGGATGAGCACTGGGTGTTGTATGGAAACCAATTTGACAGTTAAGTTCATATATTAAAAAATAAAAAATAATAAAAAATAAAAAAAATAAAAAATAAAAAAAATAAAAATGTTTCCTTTGTTGCTCCCATATCTGCCAATCCCCATCATTTTTTACTCCTATTTTCTTTTCTTCCTTCCTTCTTCAGAATCTATGCACTAAGCAAGGTGCTTGACATTGGGTGCTTGACTGCAGAATGAACCCAATCATGTTCCTACCCCCATGAAGGTTATATTCTGGTGGAAGGAAAGACAAACATTTAGAGCTCTCCCTAACTCTTTCCTTTTCTTGTTACTGTTCTCGTTTTCTCATGCCTAATGTTCCCAGGATGATAATTTCCTTATTAACTGATATAACAGGGTGCCTGGGTGGCTCAGTCAGTTGACTGACTGACTGATTTCAGTTCAGGTCATGATCCCAGACTCATGGAATCAGGCCCTGTGTAAGGCTCCATGCTGAACATACAGCCTGCTAAGATTCTCACTCTATATCTCTTTAAAATAATAAAAATAAATAAATAGATAGATAAATAAAATGACATACCAATGTTGCTTAATATCCATGTTTTAGAAAGCTGTTTATACTCCTATACACTCCTACAGTGAATGTAAAAAAATTTTTCTAATGGGATGCTCTTCCAAAATTAAGAGAGGACACTAGTTAATGAGTGTCTGTAATTTCCAGAAGTATGACTGGATTTCAAAGTCTTATCCTTCATAGCTGAGATTAGATTCAGTTAAAGTTTTCTGTATCTTCATTGTAATCAATTTGAATGGCATAAATAACTAATAAGTATTATTAAAAGAAAAAAGTCAGAACCATAGCTTATAGATTTTTCTCATAGATCTTCACTGAAAAATGCACATAAAACAATTTGTTTATTGATTCAACTAAATTTATTAGTGGTTAACAGTGCCATGTTCTTGGTGCTTCTGTGTACTCTCAGAAGAAAGTGAGGAGGAGTCCATGCTCTCAAGGAGCTTGTAGCCTGGTAGGGAACACAGACAAGAGAATTTACAGTGACAGCACAGGGTATAAAGTGCCTAATGATGGGGTAAGAAAACACAGAAAAGGGGGACCTGCATCAGCCTGAGGGCTCAGGGAAGGTTCTGAGAAAAGCAAGGATTAGATGGATTAGAAGGGAGCACACAAGTCAAGTGAAGAAGGAAGAAGGAGGAGGCCTTTCAACTCAGGACACAAAGACAGGAGGGTCATGAGACAGGTGTGAACGAGAGGCAGAAATGACTTCCCTGAAGAACAGATGCGATGAAATTGTTGCCAGCAGGAAGAACGTTATGGAAGGATTTAAAACACTGTGCAAAAGGCTTCATTCTAAAGGAAGCAAGCCATCCCCCAGCTTTAGAGGAGAGAATAAGATCAGTCTGGGAGCACACAGAAGGCAGACTAGAAGGGATCAATACTGACTGAGGGAACTGCTGAAAGACATGGGGGCTCAGCTTAGCAATGACATGGATGAGAAATATATAAGCTAGAGAAGCAATAAAATACAGTGATAAAAAGAGAGCCCTGAGAGAAGAAGAAAGGTCTAAGATGATCCCCAGGATACAGATCTGGGGGACCAGCAGGCTAGTGATCCAGTGACCAAGGTAGAGAACACAGGAGCAGGTCAAATTCAAGGACAGGCATTGGGGTAGTAGGAGACGGCAGAGGGAGAAGAGGAGTTCAATTTTCAACACGTTGAAGTTCAAATGCCTAAGAAGCATCCCAGTGTTTGGTGGGAAATACAGAGATGGGGCTCTGTCTACATGGCTTTAGGAGCTATCTGCTTTATAGTAAAGCCAAGATGTGGAAGAAATCACACAGGGAGAAGAGGAGGCCAAAGATAAACTGCTTGAGAGCCTCAATATTTAAAGGATATAAAAAGTAACAGAAACAAAGAAAACTGGCAAAGAATGGTTGGAGCTGCAGGAGAAAAAGAAATCTGTGTGTGCTCTGCCTGATCTCATGAACCTGCGTCCTCCAAGCTGCTTTTATTGGACACTAGTGGACCATCTTTCCGCCTCCAATTCCTCACTGAGTTCTGTTAATGGTGTCTTCTAACTATACTACAAATCTGTGTGCCGCTTGCTAAACCACTGGTAGCATCTGGGTCTTGGTTCAAGCCACCATCTGCTCTCCATGGGACTCTGGGATCACCTCCCCACGCATCCCTAATCCCCCTCTTGCCCAGAGGGGCAATCCCCCTTTTGTAATCCAGAGACCTGCCTGTTTTGCTCACATAGCACAGCAGTAGCTTATTGAACGAATGTATGATTGAAGGAATGAAGGAGGCACTGCCTAATGGTACAAAGAAATCAAGAAACTATTCTTTGCATTAGGCATTCTGAGAGACGCTGGTGAGGAGTAGCGGAGGGCATCACAGGACTACCTGTGATGTTAGGGACAGTGATTACCCTTTGTGACCAGAGTCACTCCCATATCTTCAGGTAAAAGAGCTGAAATTAGACTATTTCTTAAGGTTGAGAATAAACCCTTGAGTATTCACTCTCCCCTTCCCGTTGAGGATGGGGAATTTTTGCTGGATGGACAAAAATGTCCATTATACCCAAAGCTTCATGTTTAAAGGAAATCACAGCTTTAATGGTCCGAACCTTGAATATTCCTTATGGATCTTCTTCAATCTCCCACTGAAAGGTTGACATACCAAAAATTTAAATGCCCTTAATGAGACCCGGTACCAAATCCACTGCACTCCCAAGATCCAATTTCTATGTCTCATCCTAGCAACTTTGACGAAGTCAGGTAAGGAATTCTGTGCTTTCTACATTCAGACTAAATTAAGGAGTAGTAGCTTTCACAACGGAAAATTTGTCTCACTGGGTAGATGTCTGCCAGATCATTACTACACCTTTCTGCAACCTTTATGAGGTGTGGAGTGCGTGTGTTTTACGAGAAAAAAAAATCCTCTAACGGGATTTCTCATGAGTCAATTGCTAGAGTTGGCAGGGAGAGAGTGAAACGGAGTTGATGAGGAGGGAGGGTGGCGCTCTGCTGTAGGACTTGAGCTTCATTAGCACACTTGGCAGGAGAGAATCAATGAAGTCTTAAAGTATTGTGGGGACGATCCCTCGGATTCCCAGGTCCAGGGACCACCTCCAAAAAAAGATGGGGAAACAAGTGTGTGCATCGGTGCAGGAGTCAGCATGCCTGGGAGAGAACCACAGCCTGATATTTACTGCTTTGCTGCTGTTTCCCATTATGGATGTCCCCTGAAGCCTCCTGTATTGGGCACAATTTTTCAGACAGAAATTCAGTAACTCAATTGACATCCATCTAGGCCTCATGGCAAGCAGGAATAAAGCTTGTTTTCCCTCAAAGTGACAACACAGTGATAAATAGGTCTCCTGTCTCTCCCTCTGTTGTAATACTCACCCTCTGGCCCTGCTGGATTATGAAAACTGTTTCTAGCAGCACCTTGCTAGAAAGAGGCGTGTGTGAACCCTGTTCTCCCAAACTGTGCTTGAAGCACAATGTAGGCACAGAGCTGGATTTGGAGCGTGGTGACTATTGATGATACCAGGTTTTCCTCAAGGTCTTTCCATCCAAGAAGAAAACCCAAAGACTGTCAGTACACAACTTAACCCTCCCTCTCAGCTGCCCTGTGAGGAAGGGAATTTACCTCCAGGACTATCAAAGTTAGAACAGCTACAGAGGAAACCCAGTGATGGAGAGGGTCCAGAGAGAAGTACAGGAGAAGATGCTGCCTTTTGCCCATAGGCACTGAGGATGTTAACAAAGAAATGGGTTGAGGGCACCAGGGTGGCTCAGTTGGTTGAGCGTCTGACTTCAGCTCAGGTTATGATCTTGTGGGTTCATAAGTTTGGGCCCCGAATTGGGCTCCCTGCTGTCAGTACAGAGCCTGCTTCAGATCCTCTATCCCCCTCTTTCTGCCCCTCCCCTGCTCTGTCTCTCTCTCTCTCAAAAATGAATAAACACTTATTTAAAAAAGAAAGAAAGAAAGAAAGAAAGAAAGAAAGAAAGAAAGAAAGAAAGAAAAGAAATCGGTTCACAGCAAGCCATTCCATTCTCCATACTGAAGACAAATGGCAGCCAGTCTCATCAAGATCCTGAATTTGCTCCAGACTGACTTTCAAAGGCCACAAAGATTCTCACAGGAAAGCCCCAGAGTTCTGGGCAGGTGCTTTAAAAGCAGCCCCATGCAGAAGCTGCTACAAGAAAAGGGTGCTCCCTGGGGTGCCTGGGTGGTTCAGTCAGTTCAGCATCTGCCTTTGGCTCAGGTCATGATCTTACAGTTTGTGAGTTCAAGCCCCATGTTGGGCTCTGTACTGACAACCCAGAGCCTAGAGTCTGCTTCTGATTCTGTGTTCTGTCTCTCTCCACCCCTCCCCTGCTCACACTCGCGCTCTCTCACTCTCTTGCTTTCTCTCAAAAATAAATAGACATTAAAAATTTTAAAAAAACAAACAAACAAAAAAAGACTCATGATTCTGATGCAGCTATCCACAGGCTAGCTTGGAAACCATGATCCATTAACAGAAAGGATCCCAGACCTGAAGTCAAATTCCTTCTTTGCTACCAACTGACTACATATTTTGACCTATTTTAACATCTCCAGGCCTTAATTTCCTCATCTCTATGACGCAGGCAATGTACTGACATTTTTTTTTCCTACTGACATTATTAAAGCAGTTATTTGCATTTGTATTGTCTTGCTGTCTTCTAAAGCCTGAATACTTTGCATGAGATTTAGTGTCCCAGAGAAGAAGGTAAAGACTTTGGGGCCACCCCTTCAAACACCCCTTCGAAACAGGCAAGAGCCAGGGCTGGGGATAGTGGTCTTTAAACTTCCAGAAACTTCTCACTGTCCAAAGCACCCCAGATATGGAGAGTTATAGGGGATCAATGTTATATCTGCTACAGTTTCCTATCTCCTTCCTCCCTCACTCCACAGAGGAAGATAGACAACTCAAAGAAAGGAAGCTGCCTCAAACCTTACTAAGATGCATTTCCTTAAGGCATAAAACCTCCAGGCAACAGACAAAAGGACACTGAAATATCAGTGTCTGCAAAGCCTACCAGAATTGCCATAACAATCCTCCCATCCATTTTATTAAGAGATACATTTCGAGCACAATTATTTTTATGTTTAATAATTAACCATAAAATATGTAATATGTGTATGTATATATATTGCTTTGATCAATGTTGTGTTAATAATAATTTTGTTGGAATTTAACCCACAACAATTTTCTAACAGAATGCTGTGATGACCAAAAAATATGACCAAAAAAAATATGTGTGTATATATATATATATATATGTATATATATATATATATATATATATATGTATATATATATGTATATATATATATATACATATATATATATATATAGTTGAGGAATGATAGGGTGATTAATAAAAGACTTTCAAGCATAAAAATATATCACATTAGGCTAAAGTTCTGCGGGAGAAGTGAAATGGAAATACAATTTCAAGGAGAAAAAGAAACATTGTGAAACTTCCAACTGTTAAAAAAGAGCTTGTTCATGTGTTTTTTGAACCATGGGTATTAAATCACTCTGGTATTTAGACTCCACTGAGTAAATGTAAAAGAGCACTGTAACGGTTGTATTCTAAAATGTCAGTATTTACAGTATGCCAGAAATTACATCCTTTGCAACTCTTTAATTTAGATGAAAAACATCTGATATCAACTTGAAAAGGCAGTCATAGCTTTCCAGATGTTTTTGAGGGGACACATGGAAAAGGACTTGGAAGACCACTGGGCCATATCAGACGGTCACACTATATGCCAACAGGGAGAGAACACACAAAGTAACACAGAGACAACGGAAGCCATGGCCCTCTCCAGCCCCAGGGATCAGGGCAAGAGGGAGCCAGAGAGAGCCAGAGAGAGTGGGAGTCACTGCAGTGTTCCTCCCAGATGGGGTGAGCCAGTGTTGCTCTGCAGTCTCCCCATGGCCTATGTGTGGCATCCAAGGATCCAGAAGTTTCCACAAGCCCAGGCATAGATACAAAGGTGCTGAGTGATCACCCCCCTACAAACTTCACAACAGCACAGATGACCAGCCCTCAACAGTGTGCAACACCTGTGACTCTCGAAGACGGAGAGCAGACGGATCCATTTACCCTCCCTGATTGCCTGGCCCATGGGGTAGAACAGTGAGTGTCCAGAAGTCCCATGGCCTGACTGGGCAACGCCAGTGAGTCCTGCCAGCACACAGGACTATCTTTGTGGAGAAGGGGGAAATGAGGAACTCTGCAAGAGTACCATATCATCAGGAAGAATGAGTTATCCAAAAGAGACTAATTAAAACAGCCCTGATAGGGAACTTAACTAGAAAACCTTGACTGTTTAAACAGGAAAGGGACCATAAACCAGAAGAGACTGAGGTGTTGTTAATTGGGAGAACTCAGTTTTGTGCTACCCAGCGGGGTTGGGACTCATAAAGAGGTTCAAATCAGCTGGAGAAAATAATTTATGTTGTCTCTGTGCAGTAAGTGCCGTGTGAGCAAATATGCCATCATCCAATTATACCTGTAACACGGAGTTAATGATAATTCACCTTGCAAGCCTCCTGTAAGAATGAGAGAGAATATATTTGAAGACACCCAGCATGAATGTGCCCCATGAAGGGCAACCAAAGCTGTTATTATAAAGTCTGCCAGCCTCCACCACTATCTATGAGGTGATGAGATGCCCAGACCATGGTCTCTGGGTTGGTGTCCCCACCTCTGGGTGACACCAGCACTCTGGGGACTGAAGCCCACTTCTTATGGAGGTGGGAGGACAACTCTCCTGTCACGTTCAGGACATCACCCCTGGGTACCGGGGGTGCCACTCTGGGCTGCAATATAGTATAGAGCCAGAGAGAAACCAGTTCTGAGAAAAAGTCCTCCCATTCTTCTCAGAATTGGTCCTCTGATAACTAGGGCCTTGTTATTAGTAGGCCTGACCCTTTCTTAGGACAAATTTGTTCCCAGGGAGTGCCCCATCCTCCCTGCAAACAGGCCTTCAGTGAGCCCACCTCGGGAGTCCCCTAACAAAGCCAGCCCCCTGAGCCTGGAAAGCTCGCAGCCCCAGAAGCAGACTGGCTGTCAAACTACTGAAACCTAAGCTTCCAGACTACTGCCCAGACCCTGTGCCTAACTGCATATTTGTTCTCTCACAAAGGGCCACCCAAATTGTAAGCTGCTCAGACTCCACACAACTTGTATTTGCCTATCAGGACCCTATTCCTACTCTTTCCTGGTGATTGAAAGAAAGAACTGGGGGCCCCACAAGCTGCTCTTGTAAGAAAACCCTCACTGTGCCAGCACTAAACCACCTCCATGGATGGAAAAAACACTTTCAAGTCAGATTTTCTCATCAAGTTGTCTCACATAGTGAATTCACTGACCAAATGTTAATTAAGCACCCATCAGATACAGGCACCACGCAGGTAATTCCTGCCCAAGCCAGGAGGACCTTACAGCCAAGTAGGGATATGTGGCATAAATAAAATAAAATAAAATAAAATAAAATAAAATAAAATAAAATAAAATAAAATAAATAAAATCTACAGGCACAATGTCTGAGCAATCTGCAAACTCCTCCCCCTGGCCAGTGGTCAGCCTTGAGGCACCTGTGCTACCCTGTTCTGTCAGCTTTCCCAGATCCATCAACTAAAGGGTTGACACAGCAAGTGTGGCCACAATGGCCGTCAATATTTTAATATCATCCCTCCTTCCAGGTAGTATTTTCCACCGAGTCCTTCAGTTCTATTGGTCTTCATTAGGGACCAAAAAAACACACCTATCATGGTGTGGAATCATGGTGGTGATTCTGATCATCTGTACAGAAAGCACATATAAGTTCAGATGACCCTTGGAATGTTCTCCAACATGCACACAGCCATACATAGGTAGATCTTGCTTGAAGGAAAAATGTAACTCTAAAACTTGGGTCTAAACAAAAGGCTAACTGGGAATTCAAATTTCTTTTAAAGGATTGATGAAAGATAGGATTCATTTCAACAACAGGGTTCTCCTAAAGCATTTAAAATATGTTTCCATCTATAATAATTAATACATATACAATTGCTCAGGAGCATGTCCATTGGGTAAACTGAGTTCAAGCATTCTGTACATTCATTCAACAAAAAATCTATTATCTCCTACATAGCAGGCACTGTTCTAGGGGCTAGGAACGCTGTAGTGAACAAAACAGATGATAGTTATTTTCAGGGGGCTGACATTATGATAGGGGTAGATGAATTACAAGGAAATACACAGTATGTTAGGTTGGAATAAGTGCTATATAAAAAATAAAGCAAAGTAAAGGGGGCATCAGACTGGATAGCGAGTAGAGTGCTATCTTTATAGAGAAGGTCATTCTGCTAGATGGTGTTCAAGCTGAGGTCTAGACAGGGGAAAGAAAAGGGCAAATGCCTTAAAGTCAAACCATGCTCCATGTGTTTAAAGAACAGCAAAGGAGACTGGCGTGCTGGGGCTTGGTGCAGCTGAGACCAGCCAACAAAAGCAAGTGTGGAAGAGAAGGAGATTGGAGAACCAGCCAGGACTTACGTCTGAACTGTGTGAAGCAGACACTTGTTCTTACATCACTCTGGATAATGCCCAGCATATAGGTAGGACCCAGGATTTACCTGACTCTTCTAGAAAATTCAATCATAAAATACTAAACCGAATTTAGGAAACTCTAAACATATTTTATGTTTTTTTAATGTTTATTTTTTGAGATAGAGAAAGACAGAGAGAGAGAGAGAGAGACAGACAGACAGACAGACTGTGAGCTAGGGAGGGGCAGAGAGAGAGGGAGACACAGAATCCAAAGCAGGCTCCAGGCTCCAAGCTGTCAGCACAGAGCCTGATGCGGGGCTTAAAGTCACAGACCACGACATCATGACCTGAGTGGAAGTCAGACGCTTAACCGACTGAGCCACCCAGGTGCTACTAAACACATTTTAAATTTTTTTTTCAACGTTTTTTATTTATTTTGGGGACAGAGAGAGACAGAGCATGAACGGGGGAGGGGCAGAGAGAGAGGGAGACACAGAATCGGAAACAGGCTCCAGGCTCCGAGCCATCAGCCCAGAGCCTGACGCGGGGCTGGAACTCACAGACCGCGAGATCGTGACCTGGCTGAAGTCGGACGCTTAACCGACTGCGCCACCCAGGCGCCCCCTAAACACATTTTAGATTAAAAAACAATTTTCAGGGCTCCTGGGTGGCTCAGTTGGTTAAGCGTCCGACTTCAGCTCAGGTCATGATCTCATGGTGTGTGAGTTTGAGCCCCCCGTTGGGCTCTTTGCTGACAGCTCAGAGCCTGAAGCCTGCTTCGGATCTGTGTCTCCCTCTCTCTCTGCCCCTCTTCTGTTCGTGCTCTCTCTGTCTCTCAACAATAAATAAATGTTAAAATTAAAAAAAAAAAATTCTTCCAATATCCTGTAACTCTACACCGGAATATCCATGGCAAGCTGGACTTGGTACTTAATACTTCCTTCTCACTCAATAAACGTGCTGTCTGCTACCCAGGCTAAGAGAGGAAAGGATGGTGTTCTCATATACTTAATTCCACTCTGCTTTTGATTAGGTCTTTGTTTTATACCACCAACCCCCCAAAGACTCTCTGATACACCGGCTGCTGACAGCCTGGTATGCAATATTCATTGGAAAGGTTATGCTATGACTCTGACCTCCAAATTTCCCATAATAAATATGAATGGGCTAGGAAGCAAATTAAACCTAACCTGTTGTCATTCCTTACCCAAAAAGCAGTATTCTTCAAATTCCCGCCTCTTCCTTTGATTACTTACTCAGTCTGTCCCCTACCTTTAAAGAATTTAAAATAGTATCAACAGCTTTCAAGAGTTATTTTTCCCCTTCGTATCTCTGAGGAATTCAGTTACTAGTCCATAAGAAAGGTCATGGATTCAGGACTCCTGGATTGTCTGCCCCACTGATGTCAAAGACAGATCGTTTCTTTACGTGGGGAAGTTATAGGTCATGTAGCATGTTTGGCTGTTGGAAGTTACCAGGTAGCATCTCAGCAAAAGATAAAATCTGCTTATAGAAACTGTTCAACTATGCAATCCATCTCTCAAAAAGGATTTTGGCTTCCTACGAAAACAAAAGAATAATCTGGAGAAAATTTAGCAAATAATGACCCTAACTACCAAAAGTTACTAACAAGTTTTTGTTTTGTTTTTCAAAATGAAAAATAGCTTCTATAAAAAATAAATCTCATTGTCAAAATATCTTAAGGCAATCCAGAAAGGCATGAAGGAGAAAGTGAAAAAAAATTACCTGATAGCATCACCCAAAGATAACCCATGTTAACATTTTGGTGAACACTTATTGAGACTTTTTATGAGTATACACACACACACAATTTTACATAAATAGAATCAAAGCAGACTTAAAGATTTGGGACCTGATTTTTTCCCTCTCAAGTATCACAGACAACTTTCTAAGTTATTAAGTATAGACCTAAATTATTATTTTAAGAGATGCATAATATTCCATTATACAAATTGTGAAAGTTACAAAATTACTTAACTATACTCATGTATACAAAGAAATATGGCTTCTTTATGGGTCAGGAATGGACCCGTTCACCAGCTACTGGAGAAAAACTAAGTTAGTGCAACTCCAAAATCTCAGAATAATCGTAAACTGTCCCCATATTGTAAACTGTGCCCAAAGGATAGTATTCTTCTGTGGCAATAGGTCAATCTCTCATATTCAAGTCTCTCCCATGGCTTCTTTTCCTTAAAAAGCATCTGACTGTATAGCAGAAGAGGTACACATTATGTGACATTATGGTGAAAAGGGAGAGGGATTCCCAGATGCATCTCTCTCGGGGCCTTCTGGACCCCAGCTGGGACTTCCAGTGTGTGACAGGTCTTACCTGCTCCCTGAACTGAGGTTGCTGGGGTGCAACTGGCCGTTTTCTTTCTGTTCAGGCAATGAGCAAAACCCACCCATGATAGCATCCACCATACACCACTGTGGTCAAGGCCATTCCCAGGATAGTATGGGACTGCCAGGCAACTCCACCGGAGTTCGGGCTGCCCGACGTAACACACTTGAAAGGAGGCTATACTGTTGACATCTTCCTTTGTACCCTTGGGATACTGTTAAACACAAATTTTGAAAGCCCAGAGTGGCTGCCCAGTTATCCCATCCAAGGGACAGGCCTGCCGGGGTCTCAGCCAATTGACCCTGATCTCAAAGGTCCCAACTCTGGCAGCTTCTTCCACCTGCCCCAAACCTCTGCTCATTCACTGGTGCTCTAGGCACCTCCATACCTCCTTGAGGCTGTAGTGGCTAGTATTTCCTTGGCCTAGAACCCTCTTGATGGTAGTTTTGTAACCAGTGAAACACCATTCCATTGGGTTTACAAGTCCCTTAGGGGATTCAGGTGTCCCACGACCTGCCACCCTATCTCTTGTGGAGTCCAGAGTCCCCCATTCCTGGAAACTTTCTCTCTGCTCTGTGTCGCCATGGTACTCTATACTCCTCCCATCTAAGCACTGAGCACACTTCCTCTTCTCATCTGCAAGCTCCATGAGGGTGGAGACCATGTCTTCTGCATTCTCTATTAAGTTCACACCACCCCACACAGGGCTAGAGACATTAGAGATGCTCAAAGCAGTTCTGAGAAACAGAAAAGCAGAAGAACAAATGAAGGAATGACTATATAAATGAGGTTCCTGTACCACTGTGGCCTCAGGAAGGCTATTTCCAGTGAGGGATGCTGTTTCCATCTTCTGGGTCTGTCAGAACCCAGATAGGATCCCTGGACAGGATCTTGTTCCCACCCTGACACAAGCTTCACTGGACACCAGACAGGATACTAAAGAACAGGAGACATAAGGGAGTCTGGGCATTCAGAAACACACTGTTTTCTGACACCTGGAGAGAAAGAGAAGGGGGGGAGGGGGAGGCAGAAGGAGGGAGAGGGACAAAGAGACAGTGCAAGCAAACACTACAAGCAGCCTAGAGACCTGCCACACCCCATCTCTGTCCTGCTCTCACATTGCTGTGTCTTACACTTATTAAGAGGTGAGAATCTACCCTTCATGATTTATCAAACAACTCTAATAAGTACGTTTTATGGTCTGGGTCATATCCTTTCATGAGCCTCATTATTTTAAACCAGTTTTATAGCAACAAGAAAATAAAATGTATCATAAATTGTTTTTCACTAAGTGTCAATTAGCAGTTCTATTTAAGCACTGCTTCTAAATCCAAAGCAAGAAAGTTGTTTGTGCTAAATAATATGTTGCTAAGATAGGGTAAGTGTCCAAAAGGTAATTTCACATTAATTTTAATCCACTGAGATAAACTATAAGGGTCTTTGATTTTCATTTAATACTGTGTTTTGTGAACCTCTGAAAAAATGTTTCTAAATGTTTGTCATTGTTTCCCTGATTTAAAAAAAAAAAAGGTACTGGTTACTGATATTTTAATGCAAGTGAGACATGTAAATATAATTGGCTCTCACCAGCAAATAAATCCGGGGGTGGGGGATTACAATTTTCCTTATACTATGGAATAAGTTAGCTAGGAAAGTTTACTAATTATCTTGCTTTATGACAACTGCTTATGCTTGGGATTTATTGATTAAAGAATCCCATACACTATCTCAGAGGTATACTTCTAAAGCAAAATATTATTCATTTCCTTTCTAGCTTTTTGCTAGAGTAAAACACTGACATCTTTTTGCTGGATGGAAGTAGGGAGGTGTCATCTAGCCATGCCTTCATCTCCAACTCAAGGAAAAATAAGCTCCAAACTCACTGTCCCTCATGGTCCTCATTTATATCTGCTTCAGCCAGATGTGATCACTGAGCTACTCCCCACAGTGTCACCAGCACTATCCAGGCCACCACCTAAGCAGTCCCTGTTGGAAATTCTATGTTGTGGTTACCTTTTCTTCCATTTGGATTGCCCTTCAATCTCATTCTAATAAAACCTCATCGGAGAGAGCTACTATCCAGCATAGCGCTCATAGCTAACAATGCTGTGTTGTATACTTAAAATACTCTGGTAAGGGTACATCTTATGTTAAGTGCTCCAACAACACCCACATACAAACAAAATAATAACAACAACTAAAACAACAACAACAGGGGTAAGTAGAAAGGAAGTGATGGATATGTCTATGTCCTTGAAGGTGGGGATGTTTCACGGGTGTACACATATCCCCAAATACACTGCATTGTACAGACTAAATATGTACAGCTTTTTCCATGTCAATCATACTTCAATAAAATTGCTTTTAAAAAACTAAAAAAAAAATTTTTTTTAACTAAAAAGAAAACACCAACAACCTGGTCCACGGCTCTCTCTCAGCTGACAGCCAAGCACAGCTGGCTGCTAAGATCATGTTAAATTTTTCTCCCTCCAAGACAACCACTACTGATCACAGGCTGTGTAAGAATCAGCATTCTATTCACTCAGGAATAAAAGATAATCATTAAGAGGCATCATGCTATAAAATTCTATTTCCAGGATTACAAACTCAAGTTATAAAAGATGATGGTATATCTAAAATTAATAAGAATAAAACACTACTTTGAAAGGCTTTACTAAAACCAAAGCTGATAACTAAGTTTATAGCTGGTCAAAATCAACATTTTCTTATTTAATAACAAAAGCAAAGAAATAGTGGCATCAGGAAGCCCCAGGTATTTGGGGAGAAGGGTCCAGATCTTAGAGTTAATGAAAGTTTCCTTATACAAGCCCTATGAGCTTAGGCATCTTGATAACATCACAGGTGGTATTTCAAAGCCAGGATGGCAGGGCGCCTGGGTGGCTCAGTCGGTTAAGCCTCCTGACTTCAGCTCAGGTCACGATCTCACGGTCCGTGAGTTCGAGCCCCGCGTCGGGCTCTGGGCTGACAGGCTCAGAGCCTGGAGCCTGCTTCCGATTCTGTGTCTCCCTCTCTCTCTGCCCCTCCCCCGTTCATGCTCTGTCTCTCTCTGTCTCAAAAATAAATAAATGTTAAAAAAAAAAAAAAAAAACAAAGCCAGGATGGAATCACAGAGCTAAGTAGTACATGCTTCATAACTTTATGTGTCAACGGGGATTTCTGCATCTACTCAAAAACCTTTGAAAGAATTATGTAAGGATGTAATCACAATTTTCCACTTATAACACTTTTGGAGACATTGTTTTAGTGTGTCTCAAAGTTTTTAGAAGCACAGTTGGAAACAATGTGATTTGATTAAGTGTGGGAAATTTTCCAGGATGAGTGCATAAGCATGTAATTCATGTTTTTATACACTCATTATGAAATGCACATTCTTAGTTTTCTCTCAATTCTTCTAGCTCCTCTATTTTTATCCCTTTAATTTTTTAAATGTTTATTTTGAGAGAGAGAGAAAAATCATGAATAGGGGAGGAGCAATGAGAAAGAGGGAGAGAGAATCCCAAGCGGGCTTCATGCTGTCAGCACAGAGCCTGACACGGGGCTTTATCCCACAAACCGTGAGATCATGACCTGAGTCAAAACCAAGAGACAGATGCTCAACCAACTGACCCACCCAGGCACTCCTCCCTCTAATTTTTATTAAATGGCCTTCTCTTTTCAGCATTATTTTCCTTATTCCTAACTTCAAACAAAGTGTTTATGTGACCTTATCTTCCACTAATCCTTAAAAATATACTTCCCTCCTGCCCCCCATCTATCTTTGGTGTCATTTATCTGCCACAATTCTTGGTAGTTATAACAGTTAGCATTTACTGGCTGATTACTATGAGGTGGGCATGGTATTATCTCACTTAATTTACTGAAAACACAGTTGTAAATTCCCCTGTTACTTTTGCTTGCTAGAATTTGTTAAAGCCTTGTTTACTAGCATGAGAATTAGCAGCAGCTTTGCTGCTTGGAGTAAACTAAAAACACAGTCCACTCTGTGTGCAAGTCCAGGGACAAAATGTGGCTGCCGGGTCCAGCTAGCCACAGGAAGCATCTGGATGATTTCATTTAATGCCTTTAGAAATATTTCTCACCGGGCTAATTCAAGGAAAATGGCTTGTCACGGATGATATCTGACTATAATAAGTAACTAAAATGCTTTCCCAATAAATATTGTAAAATGAAACAGGTGTAAAGCCACGGTTGGAAAATCAGCAGCCAAGGAGTACTGCAAAGATTATGAGCCAACTTTCCAGCAGAAGGCTGATCCCTAGGTTGCAGCAGGAATCCATGTTAGCAGGACATTTCTCCCAGTGCTTTCAAGAAACTCATCATTTATTCGGGCATTCACTTAATAAATATTGACATGCTATATAAAGGCATTCTACTGGGTCTTAGCAAGACAGGAAGATGAATGCATTTCAGCCTTAGGGAGTTGCTGGCTAGTGAGAATGAGGGGACCTTATAGGATCTGGATGAAGAACTGCCACCCCAAAATGTACAGAATGCTCCCTGCTACGTGCAAAGAAAACCCAAATCCCTGAGTTGAAGGAAGTAACAAAGGGCAGTGAGTCTGGATTGGTTGGAGAGAAAAGACCTGTGGAAGATGCTGGAAGAAAAGGAGGTGAGGATGCTAGTAACTGGAAACTGTTCTCCTCCCACTGGAGAAACCCCCAGAGGTTTAGGGGCATGCAAGTTGAGAGCAGAGCCCAGGCTGGGCAGCCTGTGATGAGTGCCTGCTGTGTAGGAAGAGGTGGAGCAGAGGGAGTAACACGTGACCCTAGAGGAGAGTCACTACCAAGAGCACAATTACAGGCTGGTCTCCCAGATGTTACATGAGCTGGGTGCAGGGCCGGCCCTGAGAAAAGAGTGAATAGCTCCTTTAGGATCGAATGCAGATCTCAGAAGGGCCAAAAGTTGGTACACTCCACAGATCTGAGCAGTAGAGTTGTGGGGCTAAACTGAGAAGCCACCCACCCCAAGGCTTATGAGTCCACACAAAGAAGGGACAACCAAAGTTATGAGGAAGCAAATGGCCCTTGAGGGAAAGAAGGAGCCCTGGGAGTCTTCAACGCTTCCAATATATGGTTGATGATAATGATGTTGGTGCTGATGACGTACTGAGTGCTTCCTATCTGCAAACATTTTCTAAAGTTACACATGCTATCTCATTTAACCTTCATAACACTTGTATGCGGTAAATATTATTATGCCCATTTGACAAATGACAAACCTCAGCACAAAAGAGGGGATAGAATTTCTTCCAAAGTCCCACTGCTGATACCCAAAAGAGTTAGATTTCTAACCCAGGTTGTCTGCCCTTGACCTACACTGTTAATCACTTAGCAATTCTTCCCCCTTGAAAAGGTCATGCTTCCAAGAAATGAAAATCTATAAAGTCAGGATGCTAGCCCAGTATCAGTCAACGCAGGCATCTAAGGTACATTTCAAGAGCAGACAACTGGGACACCTCAGCCACCCAAGTGCAGGACATGGCTTTGGGTTCCCAACAGTTTATTTTCTTAGAAAGTCTTCATTCTACCTGATGTGGAAATAGAATAAAAGAAGTTCATGCTGAGGGTGTAAAGGTGTCAGCAGATCCCCAAAGTCAGTAGAACAGAAGGATATGGGTCAACCACCCCCCCTCCATGATGCTTTCTGTATGAACACTGAAGGACATCTTGTCACAATTAATGTGTGGGTCAAGACCTGTCCACATTCATGAAATTCCAATGGCCAACTTCTCTGAAAATTCTAGTATATCATTGCTAAGGACGGAATTACATAAATGTACTTCTCTGGTAATTCCCTTATATATTGATCTGGATTTAGGAGACAAGGCAAGGAAAATATAACTCCTGGATTTCAGGCATATTTGGTGGAGGATGGAGGAGGTAAAAGGATAATAAAAGGATATTGGAAAACAAAGGTTTATGTTTACACAACCTATACATGAATTTTCATGGTAACTCTATTCTTAATAGCCCAAAACTGGAAACACTAAGTGAAGAGTTAACAAACTGTGGTACATCCATACCATGGACTACTACTCAGCAAAAAAAAGGATGAACTATTTAATACATGTCCCAAAAACCTGTACTTGCTGCTCATTAACCTCCAATCCTATGGGGCTGACCACCTATCCTATCTTTCATATACCTTAAGAATACTAGGGTTAAAGAATGTAGCAATTCTATAAAAGTCTGGAAGATTAAGTATCTGGGAAAGTTTGTATTAGGGGTGGCTGTCACCAGGGTTACATTAAGTTATATATAAGGGGTGGTGTGCTGGATTTGGCCTGTATCATTCATGAAAGCTCATTGGGCACATCTCTCCCCAACCCCATGTTCAGTGACATCACAATGTTAACTTAAAATCAGTCATTATAGGAGCACTTACATCATGGAAATTAGCAAGTCAGGGGTTTCCCTTATCCTGAGACCTGGTTATCAAAGCTTTTTTATTTTTTTTAACGTTCATTATTTCTTTTTTGAGAGACAGAGAAACAGAGCACAAGCAGGGGAGGGGCAAAGAGAGAGGGAAACACAGAATCCGAAGCAGGCTCCAGGCTCTGAGCTGTCAGCACAGAGCCCAACGTGAGGCTCGAACCTACAAACTGTGAGATCATGACCTGAGCTGAAGTTGGACATTTAACCGATTGAGCCACCCAGGCACCCCTGGTTATGAAAAGCTTCACCAGCACACTAAATGTAGATAAGTCACCTGACTATGATGTCCTAAAAGGCTCCAAAAGTGGGCAATATAGGTAATCCAAGCCAGGGAAGTCTAAACCAGTTAATGTAATCTTCACTATACCAGCGACAATCAGTTCTGAACCAGACACATTACTCAAACCAGAAATAGGACTTAAGTGGAAAAGCCTGGGAGGTCTGAATAGGGAAAATATTTGAGTTTTGATAAAGTCCTTTTGCATTTGTCAAGGAACATGAAAAAACAGATCCGTTCCTGAGGTCCTGGGAAAATAAAATGACACTCAGCACAGGGAGACAGGTCACTGAAAGGGAAGAAATCTGGTCAAAGTCAGGATTAGACCACCTGCAGATGCTTGTGTTTATCTTGGGGAAAGGTAACTCAGCATGCAAAAATCACTGCCTGACAAAAATTTTTAACAATGAAAAACCTGTATCTTAAAAAACATTTGACAAAATCCAATACCTATCCATAAAATCTCTCAGCAAACTAGGAATAAAGGGGAATTTCTTTCACTTGATAAAGAATACCTAAAACAACAACAAACAAACAAACAAACAAGGAAAAACAATCTAACAACTAATATCATACCTAATGAAAAAAATACTCGATGGTTTCTCCCTGAGATCAGAAAAAAAGGCAAAGTTGGTTCCATCTAGTTCAACATAGGACTTTCACAACTCTTATTCAACATGACAATGGAAGTTTTATGTTGCAATAGATAAGAAAAGGAAACAAAAGGTGTACAAATTTAAAAGGAAAAAATAAAAATGTCTCTATTTGCAGATAACATGAGTATCTATGTAGAAAAACACAAAACAGAAAACCCTCCTAGAACAAGTGAACTCAGCAAGGTCGTAGGATAAAAGATCAATATAAAAAAAAATTGATCACATTTCTATATACTGATAATGACATATGGAAAATGAAATTAAAAACTCAACACCGTTTACAATCATGCCAAAGAAAATGAACACTCGAATGCAAATTTAATAAAACATGTGCAGAATCTATATGCTGTAAATTGCAAAATGCTGATGAAAGAAATCAAAGAAGACCTAACAGAACAGAGAGATGCCATGTCCATGGACTGAAAGACTCAACATAGGGACATCCAGGGAAGATCTAAAGCTCATCTTGTCTCATAAGTACAACTAGATAACACCTACATCAGTGTAAATGACACAGAAAATGATACAAAGACTGACAGACTCTCCACAGCTAAATGTGGAGAAGAGGCCACACTGACGAGGGTAGGAAGAGCAGAGATGTGGTCTGGAGTAAACTGACTGAGGGACTGTCACGGGGAGGGAGGGATACAGCAGGCATGGAGAGGGGAGAGAAACAGACACTCACACCAAACACCCCAGGTCTGGGGATCTTGCATGGGGAAGACAAATCTCCATAACATTTGGCTTTGATAACCGGAGGGGCCCAGTTTCCTGAGTTTTTACAATCAGTGTGGGTCATAACACCTAGAACTTTAAAAATAAGTAGGCTAGGCTCTGGGAGAGCCAGGAGGGCAACAGGAAACTGGGTCCCCACACTTAAAGAGCCAGCACAACAAACAGCTGGCTGGAACAGTATGGAAGCAGTAGTTTTTGGAAACCACCTGGGGTATATGGGAGGGAGCGTTATTTACTAATCTCAAGAGTATGTGCTAGAGGGGCAGGAATCTTTAGGAGACTTCTCCAGGAACAAAGGAGCTGGCAGGAACCATTTCCATCCCCTGCCTCATGGCCTCGATACATGGACACCTATGGGAACCAGCCTAGTGCCAACACTCTCCATCTAGCTTGCTAATAGCATGCTTCTCCCTTGTGTTCTCCTACAGACTTGCCCCCCAGCCCTGTGGCAGGAGTTTTCTAAAGTTTTCTAAAGGCTTCAGGTCCCCTCCTACAGCAGCCTGCTCAAACCTTGCTAATACCATATGCACATTTCCCTATGGACCTTCCCTCTAACACTCCCTTGGCCAGAGCCCATCCAAAGCAGTGCCACAAGCCTGGCAGTGTGCAAGCAGCCCTGACAGGGGCCAGCACCACTTCAAAGTGACTCCTGCCCCAGGGAGGGGGGGAAGATAAATGCACATACCAGTCTGACTGTGGCCCCAGCAGTAGCCTGGGGGCAGATACCCGGTCTGACTGTAGTCCCTGCCCATCATTGAAAGCTTCTCAGGGGACAAGACAGGGAGACTGTCCTGCAGTTTGGTGCTATTGCATCTCTGGCAAATCCTTGGTCTGACTCAACTCAAGCCCAAAGCAGCCCAAACAAGCCCATGAACAACACAGGGACCAAACCCTGCCCACAACAGGCAAAGAGAAACAATGCAGACAACTAGACTGAAGCCAAAAGTGGCGCAGCCACAGAAAGGCACATAGGACACACATAGACAGTACTGAAGCACCAGGTTCTGGTGAACAGGGAACATCACACCACAGGGCACTACAGGATCTCTTCTTCATAAGGCCACTGCTTTCAGGAGTAGGAGATGTAGCTGACTTTTCTAACACATAGAAACAGAGAGTTAGACAAAATAAGGAGATAGAAGGATATGTCCCAAATGAAAGAACAAGACAAAATCACAGCAAGAGACCTAAGTGAAATGGAAATAATGAATATGCCTAATAGAGAATTTGCATAGAGAATCATATACATACTCACTGGACTCGAGAAAAGACTGGAGGACCTCAGCGAGATCCTTAACAAAGAGATAGAAAACAAAACAAAACAAAACAAACAAAACAGAGATGAAGAACTCAGTAATTGAAATTAAAACTATACTAGATGGAATAAATAAGAACTACAGGAAGCAGAACATATCAGTGACCTGGAGGATGGAGTAATGGAAAGCAATAAAGCTGAACAGGAAAGAGAAAATATAATAATAATAAATGAAAATAGACTTAGGAAACTAAGCAACACCATCAAGTGTAATAACATTTGCATTATAGGAATCCCAGAAGGAGAAGAGAGAGAAAAGGGGGTAGAAAATTTATTGAAGAAATAATAGCTGAAAACTTCCCAAATCTGGGGAAGGAAATAGAAATCCAGATCCAGGAGGCACAGAAAGACCCCAACAAAATCAACCCAAGGAGGTCCACACCAAAACATGTAGTAATTAAAACAGCAAAAAGTAGTGATAAAGAGAGGATTTTAAAAACAGTAAGAGAGGGGTGCCTGGGTGGCTCAGTCTTGATTTCAGCTCAGGTCATGGTCTCACGGTTCATGGATTCGAGCCCCACATCGGGCTCTGCACTGACAGTGTGAAGCCTGCTTGTATTCTTTCCCTCTCTCTGTCTCTCTGGATGTGCCCCTCCCTGTCTCCCCCCAAAGTAAATAAATGAACTTAAAAAAAATTCTTTTTAATTTAAAAACAACAAGAAAAAAGAAAACAGGTACCTACAAGGGAAATCCCACAAGGCTATCAGCTGATTTTTCAGCAGGAACTCTGCAGGCCAGAAGGGAGTGGCATGATATATTTGAAGTGCTGAAAGAAAAAAACCTAAGCAGGACTATCCAGCAAGGCTATCATTCATAAGAGAAACAGAGCTAAAGAGTGTCCCAGACAAATGTTAAAGGAATTCATAACCAATAAACCAGCCCCAGAAATCTTAAGGGGACTGAGTACACTTATGATATGATGAGCACTGAGTAGTGTACAGAATTGCTGAATCACTGTATTGTTCATCTGAAACTAATACAACACTGTATGTTAGCTATACTGGAATTAAAATAAAAAAAAAAAAAAGAAAGACTCAAAATAGGAAACACATTAATTCTCCCCCAAACTGACATACAGTTTTATGCAATCCCTATCAAAAATCCTCAGCAAGATATTTTGCAGATACAGATAGAATGATTCTGAAATTTATATGAAAAGCCAAAGAAACTTGTGTATCTAAAACAATTTTGAAAAAGAATTAAGTGGGAGGAATCACTCCCACTCCACAGGCAAAAAACAACACAAAACAAAGAAAAAAAGAAGAACATTGGCTTAAGCCTTTTGTCTCCTACAAAAATCAACTCAAAATGAATCACAGACTTAAACATAAAATGTAAAAGTCCTTTTAGAATTTGTCTAGCAGGTTTTCAGTCATTATCAAAAGACCCCAGGATTGGTGGGGAGTCGGGGGGGGGGGGAATATAAAACTATAAAACTTCTAGAAAAAAATAGGAGAAAATCTTTGGGATCTAGGGCCAAGCAAAGGATTCTTATACTTGCATAATCTTATACAAGAAAAAATTGGTAAGTGAGATCCCACCAAGAATAAAAATTTTGCTCTACAAAATACCCTCTTAAGAAGATGAAAAGACAAGCCACAGACTAGGAGAAAATACTTGCAAAGCACATATCCAACAAAGGACCAGAATTTAGAATATATAAAAACTCAACATTAAAAAACAATCTAGTTAGAAAACCAGCAAAAGACATGCACAACATGTCATCAAAGAGGGTATACAGATGGCAAATAAGAACACAAAAAGATGTTCAACAATGTTAGCCATTAGGACAATGCCAATTAAGACCACAATAAGATACACTACACACCTTTCAGAATGGCTACAACAGAAAGCAGGAATAGTACCAAATATTGCCAAGGATGCAAAAACCTAGATCATCCGTAGATTGCTTCTTGGAATCAAAAATAAAACAGCCACTCTAGAAAACAGTTCGGCAGTTTTAAATAAAACTAAACATGGAACTACCACATGACCCAGCAACTGTACACTTGGGCATTTTCCCCAGAGAATAAAACCTTATGTTTATGTCAAAAGCAATATACAAGTTTTATAATAGCTTTGTTTGTAATAGCCCCAAACTGGGAACAATCCAGATGCCTTTCAATGGGTGAATGGTTAAACCAACTGTGGTACATCTATACTATGAATTGGTACTCCACAATAAAAGGATGAATTACTGGCATGCACAGCTTCCAAAGAATCTAAATTCATCTAAAGGAATTTAGGGTATTCCTAACACTCAGGGAATTATGCTGAGTAAAAACAGCCAACGCTAAAAAGTCAAGAAGAACTTTATGATTTTATTTATACAACATTCTTGACATAACAAAACTATAGAGTTGGAGAACAGGTTAGTAACTGTCAAGAGTCAGGGATGGAGTTGGGAGGAGATACGCATGACTATGAAAGGACAATACAAGGGATCACGGTGGTGACAGAAATACTCTCTACCTTGACTGTATCAGTGAGATATCCTGGTTATGATAATGCAGTACAGTTTTGTAAGATGTTAACACTGGGAGAAATGGAGTCAAGGGCAGACAGGATCTCTCTATATTATTTCTTAACAAAGTATGTTAATCTAGAATTATCTCAAAATTAAAAATCTAATTTTTAAAAAAATCCTATATCTGGGTAACTTGATTCTTCTCTTTTTGTATTTTACCTGTATTTTTGCTTACAATTTTTTACAAGTTCCTTTGAAAATATTAGCTTATTTGTGCATTTAAGAGATATTAAAAATATCTGATTATTTGACACAGTAATCCCAAGCTCAGAACATATCCTGAGAAAAAAATCCAAAATGCAGAGAAATTCATGTAACATTATTCATTAGCACAAAAGCCTGAAATAACTTTATACCCATCATCTAATGAGGGGTTAAATGAAATATATCCAAGTGGTGGAATATTCTGTAACCAGTAACAATGTTAACAACAACAACAACAACAACAACAACAAAAATCAAAGATATGTTAAGATGAAAATGTTTAATATAATGGTAAAAAACAACACAAAAATGGAAAATTGTACATTCAATATGATTTCAATAATCTACAGTGATATGAATAAAATAAGGGAAATACTCCAAATGTAACCACAATACTCTCTAGGTGATAGAATCATGGGTAAGTTTTATTCTCCTCTCCTATATTCTTTTTGGTTTTCCACAAGGAACTTACTTGTGGTATGGTCTTAGACTAGCTGTTATCCTTTCTAAGTCTTGGTATATTCATTCATAAAATGGAGATAATAATAGTACCTTCCACATATTTGGTATTACATCTAAAGTGCTTAACAGAGAACCCCATACACAATCAATGACAGATAAATGTTACTTATTTGACAAGCATATGTGTGTAGTACTTGTAATGTATGAGGCACTATTCTAGATCTTTCCAAATATTAACTCATTTAGTGTCCATAACAAGCCTCTGAGGTGAGTCCTATTATTATTGAAGAGGGAACTGAGGCACAGAGAAATTAAATAATTTGCTCAAAATTATACAGCTCATAAATAGCAGAACCGGAGTCTGAACGCAGACAGTCCGACTCCAAAGTCTGTAACTATCAATCGTTACACTATTTTGCTTTTGTTGGTTATTATTTTTTATGGCATAGAAGTAAAACCATGAGTCTGATCTAAAATAGTGGAAAAGGCAGAATTTTTCTAGAGATATATGGTTAATGACAACCAGCATGGGGAAAAGATGGTAAACCAGATACTTTGCTCTACCAGAATGGTTATGTAGTTTGGAGTCCTATAGTTTAAACTGGATATCATTCCCCCAATTCTAACCTATATGGTCTTGCATAAATTACTTAATCTCTGTGGCACAAATTACATAATCTGTGAAATAATCTGTAAAAATGTATCTATACTTCAGATTCATTGGGAGGATTACTGGAAATAATACATGCAAAGTAACTCTATGTAGTACACACTCAACAAATGCTTGTTCCCTTTTCCTTTGTTAACATCGAAAACAGTGTTATTAAATAGGGCAGAACACATTCAGATAATCAAATCAAAATGTATGCCTCATGATAAATGGACCATCTCCTGATTATCACCAGCAAAATAAAATTGATGCATGGTATCTAAGTGGCTTAATGGACCATCTCTACTACCTAACACAAAGTTCCTGGAAAATGCCAAACTTACAGAGTGTGTAGTTATAGCATCCCTTGGAGCTTGAATACCCAGCATAAACAGCAAGTGGGTGACTCTTGGCAACACTGTTTACTTGATAAATACAGCAGGCATTATAAAAACATCCACTGGCAGAGTCATAGGACTTAACGTCAGAAGCAAATATACACCATCTGCTCTTTATGAAGCTTTATGAGCCAATAAAAATGGGGACAATAGATCACTGTATCAATATACAATCCCAATATAACAATAAGGCTCAAGAGATACTGGGATACAACATCTGGAGTAAAAGAAAGGGAGAATGATCAAGTACAACTAAACTATCTATAATAAATCCAGACTAGTAGTATAGTATTACTTATAGCTGGGGACAGATTGGCAGGGAACTTAACCAAAGTTTTGTGATCTGTAAGTTTCCTAGTCACAAGTCGGGGGAGGGGGTGGCTTTCCCACACAAGACGTGCAGCTGATGGAAAATGGATTATCTGCCATAACACAAAATGTGTTTTACATTGATCATTTTTTTAACAGTCAAGAAATTTCATAGCCATGATAATTAGCAAAATCCTATATCTTGAAGTCTTGTATGCCAAATTTGTGAAAGTTGTCATGGAAAGAACATAGTCTTTGGAGTTAGATGGGGACTGGCCTACTGACTCCCCTCCTTACCATCAAGGTGACTTTGAGTAAGACATTTAAGCCTCAATTTTATTCAGCTATAAAATAAAAAAAATTACTTAACCATGGAGCATTGTTATAAAGATTACAGATTACATATGGAAAGGACATATATCAGGTGCCTACTAAATCATAGCTGCTGTTAGCAGTAGTAGTATTCAACTTAAAGGAAAAGAAACCCTTTAAACATCAATGAACAATATTTCCTGTGACAATATTTCAAAAAATGACACAAAGATCACCATCTTCCAAAACAAAAGTAGAATTAAAATGGAGTACTAAAGATGTTCAAATAACCCAGAAGGAGCAGGAAAGGAGAAACATAGGAACAAAAGACATGGGGAACAAACAAAAAAAAAAACAAATAATAAAATGGTTAACCTAAATCCAAACATATCAGTAATTACATTAATTTTACATGTACTTTAAAGATGAAGATTGTCACCTAAAAAGTAACAAAATAAAATGAACAACTTTATGTGTAACTTGAAATCTTACGTACAATGGATAATTTTCTAGAAAAACATAAGTATCAAAATTGCTTCAGGCTTTCATTTTTTTTTTTTAATTTTTTTTAACACTTATTTATCTTTGAGACAGAGAGAGACAGAGCATGAATGGGGGAGGGGCAGAGAGAGAGGGAGACACAGAATCGGAAGCAGGCTCCAGGCTCTGAGCCATCGGCCCAGAGCCCGACACGGGGCTCGAACTCACGGAGTGTGAGATCGTGACCTGAGCTGAAGTCGGACACTTAACCGACTGAGCCACCCAGGTGCCCCGCTTCAGGCTTTTAAAAACCCCAGTAAATGAATAATTAAGAAAGAAACAGTATCAACAATTAAAATTGCCCTCCCCTAAAATATGAGAAAATAAACTAATCTTTAAGGAAAAATTAAATTAAATTAAATTAAATTAAATTAAATTAAATTAAATTAAAAAAATAAAGACGATGATTGTTAGAAGAAAAAATACAACTACCTGGCTTTATAATATGTATAAGAAACTCACTTCAAATATAGTGATACAAGAAGTGACACAAGAAATGATACAAAAGTAAAAGGATGAAAAAAGTTATACCATGTGAGCACTAATGAAAACAACAGTGATAAAGTGACCATATGAATATCATGCAAAGTAACTTCAGAGCAAAGAAAATTATCAGAGATAAGGAGGGACATTATGCAGTAATAAAGAGGGTCAGTTCACCAAGAAGACATACATTTCTCAATGTACATACAGTTACCAACACAACCTCAAAATACTTGAAGCAGAAACTGACAAAATTGAAAGAAGAAATAGAAAAAAAAAAACCCATAATTATGTTTGGAGATTTCAACACTTCTCTGTAGATAATAGATTAAATTAGTAGATAGAAAATCAGTAAATATATAGAGTACTGAGTGCCACCAGTAAATCTAAAAATATTTAGAAAACAGTAACACTAAAATACATATTTTTTCATGTGCACATTGAATACTTATCATTTATTTAGAAATAAACCTTAACAAATTTAGAAGAATTGAAATCATGCAAGCAAGTTCTCTGACCATAACAGAATTAAACTAGAAATCAGTAATTGAAAGATAATAGAAAAATCCTCAAAACCACTTGCAAATTAAACAACACACTTGTAAATAATCAATCCCTGGTTCAAAGAGGAAATCTCAAGGAAATATTTTTTTTTAATTTAAACTGAGTAAAAGTGAAAAATGAAACACATTAAAATTCATAGGATGCCTCTAAAGCAGTTACAGGGAAATTTATAGCATTAAAAGCTTACATTAGGGAAGAAGAAAGGTTTCAAACAGATAAACCTGAGGTCCTACCTTAAGTAACTTGAAAAGAATAGCTAAATGAAACCATAGCAGGCCAAAGGAAGGAAATAATAAAGAGCAATAATCCATGAAATTGAAACAGAAAAACAAGAGAGAAAATTAGTGAAACAAATAGCTGATTATTTGAAAAGATAAATAAAACTGATAGACCTCCAACAAGACACAAAGAAAAAAATAGAGAAGACACAAATTATCAAAACCAAGAATGAAAGAAGGGATATCATCACAGACACACAGACATCAAAAGGATAATAAGGGAATAGTACGAACTATGCCTATAAATTTGACAACTGACATGGAATGGACAAATTTTCCCCAAAACACAAATTAATCACAAGATGAAATAGATAACCTGAACAGTCCTATAACTATTAAGATATTGATTAATAGTTAAACACCTCCCCCCCAAAATAATCTTCAGATCCAGATGTCTTCTCTGGTGATTTCTACCAAACATTTAAAAAGGAAATTATGCAAATTCTATAAATCTCTTTTAGAAAGTAAAAGAGCAGAAAACACTTCCCACCACATTATGAGGCCAGAGGCCATTACCCTGATACCAAACCAGACAATGAGAATAAAAGAAAATTAAAGCAGTTAGAGAGGGAGGGAGCCAAACCATAAGAGACTCTTAAAAACTGAGAATGAACTGAGGGTTGATGGGGGGTGGGAGGGAGGGGAAAGTGGGTGATGGCCACTGAGGAGGGCACCTGTTGGCATGAGCACTGGGTGTTGTATGGAAACCAATTTGACAATAAATTTCATATTAAAAAAAAAGAAAAGAAAATAAAGACCAATATTCCTCATGAAAACATAGACACAAAATTTCTCAACAAAATATCAGTAAATTGAATCCAAGCAATACATAAAAAGAATAAAATACTATGACCCAGGGGGATTTATCCAGGGAATGTAAGTCTAGTTCAATTTTAAAATTTCAGCAATAGCCAGATTATGGAAAGAGCCTAAATGTCCACCAACTGATTAACGGATAAAGAAGATGTGGTTTATATATTCAATGGAATACTACTTGGCAATGAGAAAGAATGAAATCATGCCATTTGCAGCAATGTGGATGGAACTGGAAGGTATTATGCTGAGTGAAATAAGTCAGTCAGAGAAGGACAGATATTATATGTTTTCATTCATATGTGGATCTTGAGAAACTGAACAGAAGACCCTGAGGGAACAGAAGGGGAAAAAAAATAGATACAAACAGAGAGGGAGGGAGGGAGGCAAACCACAAGAGACTATTAAATACAGAGAACAAACTAAGGGTGGATGGGGGCATGGGGGAGAGGGAAAATGGGTGATGGGCATTGAGGAGGGCACTTGTTGGGATGAGCACTGGGTGTTGTACATAAGCCAATTTGACAATAAATTATATTCATAAAAAAACTATCAACTAGAAAAAAATAATAAAACTCAATCATGTGATCCATCATGTTGATGTCCTAAAGAAGAAGTACCACATGATCATATCAATTGATACAGGAAAAGCATTTGAAAAAACTAACCACTGTGATAAAAACTCTCAGCAAACTAGAAATACAAGGGAACTTCCTCAACCTGATAAAAGGCATATGCAAAAAACCTACAGTTAACATCATATTTAATGATACAAGCTGAATGTTTGATAATAGGATAAGGCAAGGATGTCCACTCTAACTAGTCCTATTCACAGTCAGGAAACTTAGCCAGTGCAATTGGCAAATAAGTAGAACGTGATATATCTATGCAATAGAATACACTCACCAAGAAGAAGGAACAAACTCTTAATGCATGCAACAAACTGGATAAATCTCAAAGGCATTACACTAAGGAAAGGAAACCAGTGTCAAAAGATTGTGTTCTATATAACTTCATTTATGTGACATTCTCAAAGAGACAAAACTATCATAATGGAGAATTCACCAATGCTTGTCAGGAGTTGTCGTGGGGGAAAGATGTGAGTAAAAGCACAACAGAATGTTTTGGGGTGGGGTGGTGCAACAATCTGTACCCTGAGTGGGGGTGCACATATTACATGGCTTAAAAATCCACAGAACTATATATATTAAAAAAGTATATTAATTTAAGAAATATTTTTAAAAACAGAAGAACATCAAATTGGTAGCATCATTATGACCAAATTCCTTTGGGTTCAATAACTGTATTACAATGACAATGTTGTGAGTGTCCAGAATCAAAATGCAGATTTGGATACAACATAATAGTGTGGACATGTACTTGACTGAGTTATACTTCCTGGCCTACAGCAAAGAGGCAGATCACAATCCTTACTCAGTATTTGTTTACCTTAGAGAATTTTATAGCAGGAGTCTAATTTATCATAAGTAAGATTGCCTGTCTACATGGCTACTCCTTAATGATATGACTTGCCAAATCAAATCAGATTTTATGATCAATATTCTTCATAACAGAGTGAATCCAGGTTAGCCAAAAGAGTCGGTCTTCCTCAATCTACTAAATTTTATTTGCTATGTTTTATTCTCCAAAAACTGACTGTTTATTAATAGACATCTATAATACAAATGATCAGAAACTCCCTGTCCAGATATCAACTACAGCCCACTGTCTCCATTAGTACTTTCACTATGCCAGAATGTAATTGGACTTAAGAGCTTATGTCTGCCAACTTTTTCTAAATATAGTGCTTTCAAGCTTTATACAAAATGTGATGCTTGGGCAGTTAGTACTTTGCTTTCTCTTGCTTGGAAATCATTGACAGGTATGGGAGAAAAATCTTTGAGCAGAGTAAAAGCAAACTGATATTGAAAAGGCTCTAGAATAGTATCATTTCCAGAGACAATTACTCATTCATTTATTCAATCATTCATTTATTCCACAAAACATTGAAATAATGATGACTTGGACCTAGTAGTAATAATGCAGATTGGAAGAAGTAGATAGGTTTTAAATCCACTTTGGATGTAGAGTCAAGATTTGCTGATAAATAACACATAGGGAGAGTTGAAGGAAAGAGGAAAATCAAGCATAACTCCTATACTTTTGGCTTGAACAACTGAGAGTTTGGTCGTGCCATTTACTGAGAGGGTTAACACTAGAGGAATATTAGGTTTGTGAGAGAAAGAAACTCAGTTTTGAACACATTATGTTTAAGAAGTCGGACATTCTAATGGGAAGAAATGGCAAGTAACTGGATATGTGAGTAAGAAGCACAGGGCATAGGTCTAAGTTAGACTTAACCAGGGAATATATTAAAATATAAGAAAAAAAAAGTATGAGTAGGAAAAAAAAGAGCACAGGACTGAACTCCAAGGTGTGTCAACATTTAGAAATTAAGTATGGGAGGAGTAACCAGCAAAAGAGGTTGAGAAAGAATGGCCAGTGATGTTGGAGGAAACGCAGGAAAATCTAGTGCTTTCAAAGCCTAAAGTGTTGACAGATGAAGAGGATGATCAACCAGCTAACAACTGGAGTGGCTGATGCTGCTCAAAAGTTCAATCAGATGAGGGCAGAGAACAGTCCTCTGGACTGGCAACATGGAAGACATTGACAACCTTTAAGGAGATCAGTTTTAGTGAAAGGAAACCAGTTTTAGTGGAGTGCTGGCACAGAAACTTGCCTAGAGTTACAGTACAGATAAGAAGTAAAGAAGCAGAGATAGTAAATATAGATCATGCATTCCAAAAGTTCAGCTATTCAAGGAAACAGACAAGTGGGGTCAAAGGAAAGTTTTTCAACATGCAAGATCTTAGAGAATATGTATATGCTGATTGGAACTGCCAGCCAAGAGAGTGAAGCTGGTGATGTAGGAGAGAGTGGAGGCAAAAGAAGGAACAGAGTTGTTAAGAAAGAGGCAGGTGATCTTTGATAGGAGGGAAGGCAAAGATTAGTACATGTACCTAGTTAATCCTTGCAAGGCAATAATTAGGATACAGTACCTATAATGTGGCTCCACAGATTAAAGACTATGTGTAACACCCAGCCTGGAAAGGGTCCACTCTTTTCATCTCATGCCATTGTGCTATCTTGAGGGCAGCTGGCCCAATAAGCCCAGTATCCCTCCCTCCAAAGGGTAGCAATTGGATGAGGAAGGGAGGCACATTCAAGAAAATCTGTCCCACTGTGTACTCTGTTTCATGCAATGGATCAGGAAACTGATTCTATGTGAATAATATAATGCTACCAGAGGTTTTTTTCTCTCCACCTAAAACTCTATGGAAACTTAGAGGAGACCATAGTTTAGCTTGTAGCATACCTACCAATGAAATCTATCAGCAATACAGGAAGATTTACACGTAAGAATGGACTGTTTCAAATATGTTGGTGGTAATCTTGGGCTGGCTTGGTTGTGAGGTATGCTGAGATTGCTATGGTGGACAAACTTGAAACTGGGATATAAGTTTCCCCACAAGGACAAGAGAACTTAAAAAAAAAAAAAAAAAGGCTATAGCTTCCCAGGCACACAGCACCTTCAGATTTTTAAAGAAATATCCCTTTAGGTAGCAGATTAAATCCAGGCATCACCTATGGGTGGAGTTTCACTCTGATAGCATCCCAAAGGTGGTTCTTATTGCTATGTTCAATTACAGGGCTGGACTACACCCACAGAATGAACATTGCAGATCTTCAGCTGAGCAGGAGTTTGGCAAGCAGGAACTGATGTTGACTTGACATAAGCCACCAAGAGCACAGTGCCAGGATCCAGGGCTATATGCACCAGTTACTTCCATGGAATCCTATGAGATCTCGGTAGTGAATACTGGCAATGAATTTAAGCTTGTTGGACAATCCTGCTGACTCTACAGAGATTTCTTTTTATCCCTCACCACCCTTCAACTACAGTTAAGCCCTGATAAGAATTTGTTTTTATTAAGTGAATTTAGAGTTATTTTTTGCTGGAGAACTGGGTGGCCTTTTCTATCAAATTGAAAATAGGCATTCTCATTTTACCATAAAAATTTATACACACACACTCACACACACACAAACACACACACACACACACACACACACACACACACACCAACTAGCAATGTATTGAAAGTATTGAAAATAGGCCAGAATATATTCTAATTTAGGGTGTAGGAACAGAGCAGGGAGCTATCATGTAATCAAATCTTTTGACTCGTAAACCTCACCAAATCTCTTACAGAGTCATTAAGAAATTTCTGTAAACTCACAAGAACGCCTCCAGAGACACACCAACGACAGTATGCACACAATTATAAGTCACTTGGCAGAGTCAGCATCTCTCTGACCATGAACACTAAACCCAAGATTAAACACCATTCAACATTAGGATGATCCTAAAAGCAGCTGGGATCTTCCACTGGCTTCAGAGCTGAAGCTATTGCTGAATGCATCCTGTGAGGTACCACAGAGCTCATGCTCAAGCAATTCTACATGTTTTTAGGGATCTCAACATGACATCAAGTTTCATCCCTAACTGAGTGAGGCTAAAATAACTCTTTCTGTTTGCAGAACCTACTACAGATCTTACATTTTCCTTCTTGAGTTTCTTAACCCTCCTTGGTGTTAAATTTCATTTGTGGTTGGTATATGGTTCTTTCTTGGTAAATCACTTGGTAAACTTGTGTCCCAAGAGCATTTTTTTTCCCTCCCTGGCAATCTCTCAATGGCTACTCTTCTCTAAAAGTCTTTGTCCATTTCTCTCTCCCACAAACTGAAGACCTACTAGGAGATACAGAAGAACCATTTTCTCTTGGCTAAAACTTGAACTTATCATACACATTACATGTGTGCCCTTACATAAAGTTTTCTCTATGTGGCAATTTACTATATTAGGAGTAACTCATGTTCAACTTTCCCAGGACTTTTGATGAAGATTAAGGAAGAGATGATAGTGGGCCAGAGCAGGGAAGAACACTGAGAAATATGGTTTATCGACATAGACACTGCTAGTTTACCCTAGAAAGGCAGAAACAATGACTGAGACCAGGGTCTGAAGACGGAGACTCACAGGTACAGCAAGGACTAAATATTAGAAGAATAGAAATCAGGATGTGTGTGCTGCTGACCATGGTCCTGAGAAATATTTGCCTACTAGACCTTATTACTTTGGCTAATCCTGAGATACCGGTGACTCTTATTCAACTCTCTTCAGGATTTCTGAACCAGGTGAGAGAAGAAGCAGTGGTGGGAGGGAATGGAGAGGCTCTTGGAAAGGCATAGTTATTAACTGACTCCCAGGGAGGAAGAAAAGACTTTCTGGGCAATATTTTCAATGAACCGTAATTGCCAAGAAAGAAACCACCAACTAAACTTAAAAATCAAAATTTGAGAGTGACTAAGAAATTTGGTACTAGAAGATGAAAGGCAGTGAGGAAAGACACGAACAAAAAAAGAATTATCAAAAGATGAGCAGAACATCAGCTATGCAGAATTGCCATATTGTGAGTTGAATTATACCAACATTTCCCTCAGCCCTCTATGTTATCTTCTTGTGGGATCTTATCCATTACCATGGCTTCAATACCATATAATGCTGATGACTCCAATTATATATTTACCTGTGATTTTTCCCTTTGATCTCCAGAACTTAATATGCAACTGCTTACTTCCTACATCTACTTGGAAGATTCCTAAGATATAAATCCCCCTACCAATGTGCCACTAGGGAGAGAACAATTGACAGTCCATTAAAAAAAAAATGCTTCAGTAAGATAAATACAGTATCATACAGTATAAGCCTCAGGCAAATATTCAGGACAAAGAAACATGGATGTGAGACATGGTGGGGGAATTTATTTGGAGAAGACAATGAGTGAGGAGACTGAACCTCAAACAGAGGCATTTCCTACTAATGGCAACTACAAATAAAAGAAGTTCTTTTCTAAATACCCTATAAAAGAACTGCTGGCCAGGCATCTGTATTCACATATTTCATGAATAGGAAAAGTGTAAAACAATGATAATAAATAAGATTCTCAAATCCATAAACTCAAAGATGAAAGGAAATATTGAAGGTAACTCATATATACTTATAAATCCAGAAAAGTGGCGATGGATTCTTCAAGGTCCAGAGCCTCAGAATTCTAGAACCAAGATTTGAAGAATACTATCTTAGAAGAAGTAGAAGTGAGTATTACTTTACACAGTGGGTAGTAAACTTATGGAATTCTTGGCTCTAGAGGTAACAGAGGCCAAAAATATAAACCAAACTGAAAATTATCTGGATCCTTTCCTTGGTGGAGACACCATAATAAGGGACTTTTATTTTGGGTGAACACAATTAGCCTTGTAAGGCTGAAGCCCTAGAGAGATATGTTTTTCCATCTTGGTGTCACTTTCTGCCTAAATCTACCTCCTGGAAAAGCCAGGACCTCTTAAGCCTCAGATAAATGCAGAGGTGAGACAAGACTTCCCATAGGTTACACAACATGAAGCTGATAGAGATCTGAATGTCAACATCTTGAACTAAAACCAGAATTGAGATAACCTGGTATCACACATGGAGTAACACAATGGCATTTAGTGGCAGAACGAGCAAGTTCAGAAGAGAGGAAGGAGGTGGTGACTGGAGAAATGTCTCATGAAACAGACACAGAAGTTTCTGTAGGGACAAGAATTTGGCCGTGGGTGAGGCTCAGGCTGTTATGAGCACAACCCATGGTAATACCCCTTCAGAGAAAATGTCTGCTGATGGACCAGTAATCTTTCCATGTGCTTTTGGGACCTTAGAACATGGAATACAACAGACATACATTATAACGTCTTCTAGAAATACATTCTAATATGAAAAGAGTGGAGTGTGTCATGCTTGTGCACCTGCTCATGTGCACACACACACACACACTCCCATGAAGTTTTTATTAGTGCCAAAAGCCAAGAAGGGAGGAGGAAATGAATCCTTTGAACCAAGAACTGAACAAAATTTTTCACAATATGTCATGCACATGAGAATTTAATGAGTCACAAATTCCAGTGGGTATTTTTTCCCTCAATTTTCCAGTTTGTTCTATTTTGCAAATATTTGTACTCAAATGATAATGTGACTTTTGTTGTACAGCCACACTGACTCCCTCATGAAGAGCTTTATTTTGAGTCAGAAGACATCTGCTAAATTGAGATTTACAAAGAACTTAATAAATACAAACATAAATAGATGAGCTCTGAATATTATATTCTGAGCATTCACTTCCTTATGTACTTGCAAATTATACACAGCATGCAAAGCATCTTAAAAGAGAGATGCATAAATCTCCTTAGAATCTCTTCCTCTGAGCACCTTGGAGATGTTCTTTCATCCAAAGCTGTTAATTAGGGAGGTTAAACACTGCCTTCTTCATACGCAGGCTTTGTCTCTACAGGCTGTTGATGCAGAATGTGGGAAAGACTAAGCAAGTGCATTTGAGGATTATGACAATTGATGATTGACATCAAGGATCCATAATATATTCCAGACACACATTTCAGTCAAGTCTAGCACTGGACAGGATACAGTACAGTACTAGCCAAAATCCTTGGGAACATCATATTCCCAGGGAGCAGGCTGTTTTATGATTTTCAGGCTCATAAGTGAATCAGAATTGGCCTCATTGCTTTGCTTCTGAAACCGTTACTTGGCACTGTCACAGTGACAAACCAATGGCCTAAAATGCAATTAGCTATTATGCATCCTTGTTAAGCAACAGCCTGCTTGCCCCTGGCATTGCGTGTGAGATTCAGTTAACGTGGTACGCCTAGCTGTCAGGCAGGTCCCAGTGCAGATGAGATAAGCAACTCACTTTAAACAAGGCATTTCTTTGCAGACTCCAAAAACCATTGGGGAAAAAAAACCAAAAAACTTTTCCTGCCAAATTAAAGATAAGTTTTATGACATGATATAAATGCAGTGTTGAAGAGGTTCTAGACTCCCTCTGGAGCTGTGTAATATTTTAATAATATTTATCATTTATCTCCTGTGGCTAGAATGGTAGAGAGGGTCAAAAAGGCACAGCGTATAAATTGGTTTCTACAGCCTTTGATAAAAAACTGTTTGCATTACATCATTTTAGTGGCTCTTGAATTCTGACTGAGGACATTATTTGGTTCTCTGAAACTGACAGCATCTCCTTAGGGAATAAAACCATAATATGGAAAACTCTGCGTTCCCTGCCCTTCCCTTGCAAATTCAAGTCCTGGCAAAAGGAAAGACATCAGTTTCACCATCTCTCTGCAAATGCATGACTATGATAATGACAATGACCAATTCCTCATCACTCAATAAGGTATTCTATTAATTCAGAGGAGCCAGAGTATCAGATGCAAATGAAGTAAGTGTCCAGTGGTCCTATACCCCACCATGATTCCTATTTCTCTCAGCTGGCTCCCAGTCACCCACAGTGAAATCCTAGTAGTTTCCTGAATGTGCAGCAACCACATACAAATTTCTTTCCATAATAAACTGGTTTCTGAGCTAGTGGGTCTTGATCATTATAGGGCTTTAGTTTTGTAGTGTGGAATGTGCACGTTTGAGGCCTGTGGTAGACTGGTTGCATTAATGGTCTCAATTAATGGCGTCCCTGTGACTTTGTAGGACCCCATTCCACTGTCATATAGGGCTGGACCATGTGACTTCCTTTGACCAATGGGGCAGTAGCAAACCTGACACGTACAGAGGCTTTACACAGTATTTGAGCATTTCTATGTCCTCTTGTTTCTCTGTGATTGTCATGAGAACATGTGTAGGCTAGCCTGAGAACATGCCTGAGGTAGCCTCTAGGGAGGTATGTGGGGCATGTGCATGTGACAAGCCCACAGAGACCTCAGCTATCCCAACTGTGGCCACCCCAGACCAGGCAGCCTTCCTCACACTCACCAGCTGAACAGATGTGTGAATGAGCCCGCCTAACCGATAGACACATGGGAAATAATATATGGTTCTCATTTTAAAGCCACTAATTTTGCGGTCTTTTGTTACACAGTTGGCCATAGGTAACCAATCCAGGGCCAGAGCTGAGTTTTTTACGGCAACAGAGGGGAATCTGAGCACTACTATCAGCTACCCTGCTTCTCTATTCTCCTCCAGGAAGCCTCCCCTTAAAATACATGTTGAACAAAAACTTAAAGATTGAAAAAGCACTGAAAGATTAGTCTGTCTGAAGCACCTAGGTTTAGGAGGCATCACAGGTAAGAGGTCAGAAATTGGGTGACTGTGAACAGGCCTAGGTGGATGGGTGCAAGGACAAATGAGACTCAAGAGCCCAAGATGTAGATTCATCATGAAGATGACTGGCCAACTGTTAGCTGACTCTGGGGCTCGGGGTATTTCAGCAAGCTTAAAGGTGCAGGCTCTATCTCATTACCATCTTCCCCACAAGAAACTTTAAGGAATCTCAGAAGGAATCTCAAAGGTCCTCTGGAATGTGCATTTCTTCTGACTCTTGATATATGTGGGTGGTCACCTTGCCTGGTTTGTTATAAGCTGAATAAATGACTGTGTTTGGGAGTGGTGTTAAGTGACTGACAATCACTGGAGGCATTCAGACAGGTCCAGGAATGAGAAGAGGCTTCAGTTCAGCTTTCCTGCCTGGAAGCCCCTTACTCGGCTGTGCTAGCAAGAAACAAATACCAGGCCTTAGCTTTCTCTAAAGCTTTTGATCCATATGGTAAGGTCAGAATCTTAAGATAACATAAACTGGGCTTAATTAAACATGATTTCACAAAATCTCAGGTCAAACATAAAAGTAATAAGTGCCTGGTTTGGGGCCCTCTGGTGGACACTATGGTTTTACAAAATGAGAAGGTCATAGTCATTGACCTTCGCAATTCTTACAGTTTGATAAAGTTAAGATGCACATGCTGGAAATACCAGCACACTAATAAGGACTATATAATTGTGTTAATTATATATATGTTTAAAAGTATACAAGGGCACCTGAGTGGCTCAGTCTGTTGAGTGTATGACTTCAACTCAGGTCATGATCTTGCAGTTTGTGAGTTCAAGCCCCACATCTGGCTGTCAGTGCAGAGTCCACTTCAGATCCTCTATCCCCCTCTCTCTCCACCCCTGCCCCACTTGTGCTCTCTCTCTTAATGATTAAAAAAAATTTTTTTTAAGTATCCAGATTCTACTCCTCCCACATACAAGAAAGGATTGCACTTCTCCATCCCCTGAAGAGAAATTTAGCTATATAACCAGTATTTTGCAATGCAATGTGAATAAGGGATAGGTGCCATTTTTTTCCATGAAGGCATTTAATTAGTGGCATTCAGCCCCAACCTCCCTCCCATGTGGCATTCATCATGGAGGTGCATGTCAAAATAGGGCCTCTGCCAGCCAGGATCCCAGAGTGACGAGACAAACAAAGGTTCCCTGTTGACCTCCAAGGGAGACTTAGTGTGAATGAGAAATACATTTGTTGTTTTGTAAAACCACAGATTTTGGAGGTTGTTTGTTGCTCAAGAGGAATTTTGGCTGTCCTGATTAATACAAGAATCAACCTCTAAAATGTTGGTACCTTAAATGTAAGCATAACAAGGACACAAGAGGAGAGAGATCAGCACAGGCTAGTCTGGAAAGATAGTTATGTCACTGAGTAGTGCAAGGGGTAGAAAGGAGTGGGAAGAGAATTAGCAGCAGAAAAAAACCCTCAAAAGCATAAAAATAAGAATGTGTTTTTGCCTTCATTACAGGACTTAATACCATCACTGTGTCTTTGGTGGGCTCCTTGACGGGAAAGACCTGGTCTCCCTAGCTTGGTCCTCCCAGGGCCTGCTAACAATGGATTCTCAAGTAATATTTGTTGAATGAATTAGCTAAGTGTGTTCAGGTCAACTGGATGATGAAGCCAAGTCAATCAATAAGATAAAATAAAATCAAATTTGATTGGTAAAAAGCACCACTTTAAATATCAGGGATGAGGGGAGCCTGGGAGGCTCAGTCAGGTAAGCATCTGACTTCAGTTCAGGTCATGATCTCACGGTTCATGAGTTTAAGCCCCGCATCAGTCTCTCTGCTGTCAGCACAGAGCACTCTTCAGATTCTCTATCCCCTTCTCTCTCTGCCCCTCCTATGCTCACACTCTCTTTCTCTATCAAAAATAAAGCATTTTGGGGGCACCTGGGTGGCTCAGTCGGTTGAGCGTCTGACTTCGGCTCAGGTCATGATCTCACAGTTCGTGAGTTCAAGCCCCGCATCGGACTCTGTGCAGACAGCTCGGAGCCTGGAGCCTGCTTCGGATTATGTGTCTCCCTCTCTCTCTCTGCCCCTCCCCAGCTTGAACTCTGTCTCTCCCTCTCTCAAAAATAAATAAACATTAAAAAAATAAAATAAAGCATTTTTAAAAAATAAATAAAGCATTTTTAAATAAATAAATAAATAAATATCAGGGATGAATTCTGCACAGCAGGAGCATCAGTGTTGAGAAAGTATTTATCTTGCAAGACCTCAGTTTCCTCATTCGTAAAATGGGGACAAATGACCCCCAAAGGGTTCCTCCAGTTCTCAAAGGCTGGGTGTTATTATTTGTGTCTTTTTGACCTAAGAGTCAGATTCCTTTCTTCATTGAAGATTTAACTGCTTCATGGTCTAACCATGTCATTGGATTTCTCATGACATCACTATTCTTTTAAAAGCTTCAAGGTCTTACACAATTCTGTGCCAACACTAGACCAGGGGTCCTTTAAAGTGGAATAACATAAAGTTTTTGAAAAAATATTCAGCTTCTGGTAAGTTCAAAAGCAAGCCCAAATTGCTTCAGTGCATGTTAAGTAAGGCTCAAACAATTTCATTTTTGCTCAGGAATTCTATTATTAGTGAAGTTATTGGGGTGGGATGGGGGTATGGGGAGTAAAAGATGACTGCTATATTGGTAGCAGTCAATAATGCAAATAATTAGTTATATCTGTGGCAACCAAAATTTTTATAACTATGATTTATTCATGCATGACTTTGATAATTTAAAAAACTCAAAGAAAAAATATTTTTTCTCTAAAATTTTCCAAAGTTATACTTTGAAAATCCCTCTCCTATCATTTTTTTCTTAAATATATTTAGGTTTCACTGCTGATTTTTCTGGCTTCTTCTATTGTGTGACTATTACTACACCTTCTATCGCTTTTTAACATACACGTAAGGACAGAAGTCAGGAGCATCCCACCATTTACATTTCAGTCTACATGAGGCAGGCACCAGGGCCCTTGGAAATGCCAGTCTTTGGGCCAAGAGCAAAGTGTTGTACAAGCAGAACAGATACAGAGGGCTCAATACACATGTCCATTTAACATTCCATTCCCAGAAGTGTTGTCCTGCTCCTGGTGGCCAGCTAGGGTTTACTGTCTGCACTGTCTTTAACTAGGCCTGGGCCAGTCTTTGCCCTAAGTAATATAATTAAGCTATAAGCAACAATGATAGAGGCTATGCTTATTAGAAAATAATTGTATACACAGGATGGTATTAGCAAGACCCACCCAGAAGGCCCTCAATCTCTCAGGAAGGAGATTAATTCATGATAAAAAATAACTACTGGGACTTGCCTCGCTTTGGGACAATTTTTTTTAAATAATAATCTTCATTACAGAGAAAGATGATAAGATTGGGAAGGGAAACAAGACTTTTGAACAATTTCAGATGTGATGCACTCATACTAATGGGCTCTGCTAGACTGTTCTATGGCCAGTCAATGAATGTCTCAATCTATTTTTTACAATAAAAACAGAAGATACTGAAGATCCTCTTCTACGGTAGAAACTAAATATATATCCCCAAAGCTAATCTTGGAGAGACTTCATATGGGGATGAGGGAGGCAGAGAATTCCCCTGGTCTAATTATATATGGTCAGTTTGAACCATTTTCTTTAATTTGCACTTTCTTGAGGGTGCTCAGGGAAAACATGCCATAGATTTTTCCCTCTTGTTTCAATAAGCTTATTGACTCATCTGTGCCAACTGCGCATCAAAGTGTAAGCTGTTAGCTTCCTTGGGGGTGTGATGTGACCATCCAGGACTGGATGGGTGTCTCTGGTATGTTTGCTCCTCAATTACAGACAGGCTTCTCAGAAACAATAAGATGGTAGAAAAGTGACCAGTACACAAGTTCCCAAGAAATTTTTCCCCACGAAGCCTAAAATGGCCTGTGACATAGCTACACAATGGCTGCCAATACCAAATACATTTTACTATATGTGTAGCTATAAAATCAAGGAGCTCTAAGGGTCTAGTGCAAGAAATTCAGCTAAAACCCCCAGAGAAGAATTCCTCTCATTTCCCTTTTTTTTTCTTTTATTTTGACACCAACAACGGGGTTTCTGTGATATGAGGGTTGGTCATTAGTTTTTCGCAATTACCTCAATATCTCTCGGAGCCATCTGCTCCTTTCTACCTTCACAGGCACCACCTTTGTCCAAGCTATCAGAATTTCTCACCTGGACTGTTACAATAGTTTTGAAATCTACCCTTCTAACCCAGCCTCCACACTGCATTCAGAAGAATCTGGTTTTCATTTTTACTGAGGTGAAATTCACATGACATAAAATTAACCATTTCAAAGTTTACAATACATTGGCATTTAGTTAATTCACAATGTTGTATATATACCACCTATATCAAGTGTCAAAACCTCTTCATCATCCTGAAAGGAAACTCCACACCCATTAAGTAATTTCTTCCCAGCCCCCTTCCCTCCGCAACTCCCAGCAACCACCAATCTGCTTCCTATCCCTATGGATTTACCTATTCTGGATATTTCATATAAATGGAAATATGAAATATTTGTCCTTTTGTGTCTGGCTTCTTTCACTTAGCATAATGTTTTCATGATTCATCCATATTATAGCATGACAGTATTTCATTCTAGCTTATGGCTGACCAATATTCCATTGTTTGGATATACCATGATTTGTTTATACATTCATCTGTTGATGGACATTTGAGTGGTTTCCACTTTGGGCTACTGTGAATAGTGCTTCTATGAACATTCATGTACAAATTCACAGTAGTCTTACATACATACACACACACACACACACACACACACACACACACCTGGGAAGGCCAAAGAGAGCTGAGGCTAAAACAACCTGTCAATTCTGGTGGTGGGCAGAAGTCAATCGAAGCATCTGGGCAGCATGATGAAAATAAATCTTTCATTTCTAAACAGTCATGTGAAGCTTGTAGAAGTATGGCCAGCCTAGAGCTGTTGAGCCCCTACATTCAAAGGGTAGGAAGGGAGAAATTGGTCCTCACCAAACCAGGCTCTTCTAGACAATGTCACCATGAGCTACTATGTTATAGATGTTGGGGATTTCTCTTCTCACTCTCTAGGGCTATTGCCAATCAAACAAATACAACCAACCACTAGTATCAAACACTGGTCTTTAATCAGATTCTGGTTTCTGCTTTCAGGCCTGTCAAAATAACTATAAACTACACAGACACCAAAAATGGAGAGAGAACTCTGCTTCAATGAATTTTTAGAGGCAAATTTCCCCAGCCTTCTAACTGTATGCCAATGTGATGAACACTTCTATGCTAATTGTTAAGCCAGACAAGTTGCGGGCATTTTGTTCATTAGAAGGCATCATTTTTCAACTCTTATCAGTATGTAAATTAGATATGACTCTCTGGTTGCCTGCTCCAAAGGCACAATGCCCCAAAATTCAATTAACATAATTTTCTTTCCGGCATGACACTTCAGGTGGTGAGGGCTGGATAGGTAGGGCTCCAGCTAAGTACCACGCTGGGGTTCCTCCACTCAGTGGTAAAACCAAAAAATTCTAGGTTTTCCTAAGATAAAAACCACCAGAAGTCAAACCACAAGGACATGAAGGAGGAGGCAAGTATTTTCTTGCTAAAAGTTCTTTAGAAATTCTTAATGTCAATCCCCTTCTCTAACAAATCAGGAAACCAAGCAATAGCAAGACAAGTGGGTTCTGAAGCAGATGTTCATTCAGCATGGGCTATCTGAACAGTGGTAAAAGCCTTCAGTGAATGCCAGAGAAGCCTCCCAGCTAGGTCCAGCTGTAAATCAGAGAAACCTGTTTTCCATCTACTCCTACTTCCTTTTTTTTTCACTCTTTCCTCTTCACCCCCCCAACTACCACCCTCCAGCTACCTAGAATCTACACTAACGTGTCCCATCTCTATCTACTGTCTCAAACACTGCCTTATAACCCAAATTTCTACTTTCCTTCCTTTTTCTTCTCTCCATGTTACTGACTGTTTATTTTGATGATCTGTTGAATGCAATGGACTTCTCTCAGGAAAAAAAAAATGCACGCATGCACACAATTTTGCATTCAATTTGAGAGAGTTCTCAGACTTCTTAAAACCTGATCCATTTATCCCAATTTTAGAACTCTTCTTGTTTTCTGCCTTTCTCCCACTAAGCAATCATGGGGGAAACCAGTCAGAAAACTTAAATTTTACACTGAAAAGGATTGCCCAGCCCAGGTTCCTCACAAAGCAGAGCCTGAGATTAAGCCTTAACAGCCATACTTGATTGGCAGTGTGATCCTAGGGAAGGTTTGGGAGAGGGGTGAAGGATGCATTATGAAGAGTGCCAACCTGAAAGGCAGGGTGGGGGCACATAACTGCCTTGGATAGTACAACGTGCAAGCCTAGTAAATATCTCAGGAATCCAAGGTGAGGCATCAATAAAAAAGCTCCAAGGTGAGTACTGAGTGATGCAAGAGCTAGGCCTGAGGTGAGGCACAGCTCACTGCAACTGCATGAGGCTGGTCTGAGCTCTCCCTCAACTGGTCCCTACAGCAGTGGCCAGAATACAACACAGGTGAGGCTAAGAGGATTGGAAGAAATGTTTAACAGGTATCTGACATAGGGATCTTAGACACTGTCCAAATCATTTTCCTCATTTATCTGATAAACTAATCCACAGTTACCTGTCAGTGACTGGTAAGAATTCTGGTTGCCCAAAAGCTTTCTAAAACTATTTAAATATTAAAAAATATGACATTAGTTAAAAATATTAACATAGTGACCTTTAGAATGTGGTCCCCTATGGGCAGCAACAGCAGCCCCTGGAAACTTGTTACAAATGCAGATTCTTACAAAGTGCCTCAGGCCTCCTCAATTAGAAACTCTATAGGTGGGTCCAGTAATCTTCTTTAACAAGCCCTTCTGATGCAGGTTAAAATTTAAGAATCAAAAACAGAGAGGGTGGCAAACCATAAGAGACTCTTAAATACAGAGAACGAACAGACGGTTGCTGGAGGGGAGATAGGTGGAGGGGATGGGCTGAATGGGTGATGGGCATTAAGGAGGGCACTTGGGATGAGCACAGGGTGTTATATGTAAGTGATGAAATCACTAAATTCTACTCGTGAAACCATTATTACACTATATGTTAACTAACATGAATTTAAATAGATTTTAAAAAATCACTGTACCAAGGTATATCCATATATATTTCATGGAATAGTATACAACCATTGACAATGTTCTTGTAGATGAATATTTAATGGGAAAAGTGTGCCCAGTACATACTGGGAGTTCTAGAAACATTGGTTAAGTGAATAATAGTTAACACCCAGAATTTTTATTATCTGCCAGGCTCCAGCCTTACATATATTAACTCACTTAATTCTCAGACCAACGTTATATGGTGGGAACTAATATTATTCCAATTTTATAGATGACTAAACTTCATAACGAGGTTAAAGGACATGCTTAAGGACATGCAGCTATTAAGCAGTAGAGGTCAAATTCACACCCAGGATCCAGAGTCCCTCCTCTTAACCATTACAGATGGCTGGATGGGTGAGTGGGTGGATAGATGAAGGGGTGGATGGATGGATGGATGTTGATTCTCCTTGGCACCTTATTTTATAGTTTTCTCTATAAAAACACGCTGCAACTGGGCATTTTGTGTCACAGGTGTTTCATAGATACAGTAGCCCCTCCTTATCCATGGGAGATACATTCCAAGACCCCTAGTAGATGGCTGAAACAGTGCATATTATTGAACCCTATATATACTATGTTTTTTTTCCTATACATATATACCTATGATGAAGCTTAATTTATAAATGAGGCACAGCAAGAGACTAACAATAATAACTAATAATAAAATATAACAATTATAACAATATACTGTAATAAAAGTTATGTGAATGTAGTCTCTCAAAATATCTTAATTGTATGTACTCACACTTCTTCTTGTGATGTTGTGTGATGAGAAAATGCCTCCATGATAAGATGCAGTGAAGTGAATGAAGTAAGCATTGTGATGTAGCTTTAGGCTACATACTGACGATTTGTCAGAAGGAGGATCCTCTACTTCTGGACCACAATTGACTGCAGGTAACTGGGACAGTAGAAAGTGAGCTACGAACAAGGAGGGAACCACTGTACATAAAACTGTGCAATCACTAGTTTTATCTGCAATCTCAGAAGCAGCCCTTTGGAAGTCAATCATTTCCCCCCATGTGAGGGGAATCTCATTTTCCAGGTATCAGTTAATAATTGATTTTTCCTGGTGGTGTAAGAACCCCTGCCTTGAAAAGAGTAGTATCTTATTCCCAGAGAACAATGGCTTTTTTATGGCATAACCATGCCATTAGCCAATCCTGAGGGGCAGTTTCAACCCTCATTTTAATAATGGAAATGCATTAATGTTGTACACTAATAAAGGGCAGACTCCATCTGGGGCAGCCTATTCTGTTTCTTATTATTCTCTTTCTTCCATTCTTTCTCCTTCCTTCCTTCCTTCCTTCCTTCCTTCCATCTTTTGTTCCTTCCTTCCATCCCTCCCCCTTTCCCTCCCTCCCTCTTTCCTTCCTTCTCTGTGAAGGTAATTCCTGGAAGGAAAAATGAATTCAAATTTAATGTGGTTGGCTTTTATAAAGAATTTACTGAGGGAGGGGCCAACATGGTGGAGAAGTAGGGGAATCCGAACTTCCCTCCTCCCACAAAAAAAGAAGTGTTGAAGCCAAAGGACTTTGAACCCCAAGAGTCCAGGAGGAAAAGAGACAGTCGTGCTTCCAGGGACCCACTGGGACAATCTGCCAAGCCACAGATGAGTGACTGCGAACTGGGAGAGAGAAAACCAACAGAGGGTAGGGTTCTGCTTCTGTGGAACAGAAAGAGAGGCTGGGGAAGCATAGGACTGTATCTGGACTAGTGAAAAACCTCGGACGGGGGAGAAAGATCCAATCTCAACTGCGGGGCTTTCTCTGGACCAGACTGGCAGCCCTGATCCCGCACCTGGGGAGGAGGGGAGCCAGCCCCCACTCGGTGGCTAGGTCAGGGGCGCAGTGCCCAGTAGGAGAAAGCAATCCCCTCCCTGGAGTGCCATGGGACAGGACCATATATCGGGTGGTGCAGCGTGGCTTTTCCCCAGTACCTGGGGCACACGGAGAGAGAGAGTTTAAAGCCCAGCCAAGCTCCAGGCACAGGAGTCAGCGGAGCAAGACAAACGGTCTCATTTGCACCCGCGGCACAGTAAGAATGGCTCCAAAAGAGTGGCTTGGGACACCTGGTATGTGGAGGAGAGACGGGGGGGGGGGGGGTGGGGGGGTGGTTAGTGAGCGGAGGGGGGGTCACCATTTTTCTCCCCACCATCACCAAGGGGGGGCCTCAGGGATTGGTCTGTGGGGTCCACAGTGGAGGCGGGACCCACCTACACCAAACCACGCCCCACTGCCCTGGGTAACTGGGTATCTACTGGAGTTGGATAGTCGCTGAGGAACCAGATGGCCCCCTCCTCCAGACCAGCGCTGCTGCATTGCCTGGTTTAATTCTCGACAATTCTTGCTATATAGATATATTCTTTCTTCCTTTTCTCCTTCTTATCTCTTCCCTTCTCTAGGCTGGTTACTCTGGTTATTGGTTTGTTTAAGCAGACATATTTAATCCATTCTCTTGATACATGTTCCACACCTCCTTTATTCTCTGTTTTCTCTCTATGGATTCAGCCATAGAGCTTCTCTGTCTGGATAACTTTATCTTCTTTTTCTTCCCCGCCTCCTCCTTCTTTATTTTCCTTTCTCTCTATCTGGATTAAGCCTTATAGTTTCTCTGGTCAATTTTTATTCTTTCTTTTTCCCTGCCCCTGTCATTTCTCTCTTTTTATGAGATAAGTCCTCTTCCATCAGCAAAGCTTCCACCCTGTTGTTTACTTGTAGCTGGTGTTTCTGTTTTTTATTTTTGGTTTTCTTTCTTTCTTTGTGTGTTTGCATGTTTTTGTTTTCTGTTTGTTTGTTGTTTGCTTGTCTGTTTGTTTTCCTTTCCAGGGCTACTTCAATGAAAAAAATCAAAGCACACCTGGTGGAAGGTCCAAAACATCAATACGGTAGGGAGATAAAGTAACCAAAGTCAAAACAACAGACAACAAGTAACACTCTCCAAAAAAAAAAAAAAAAAAAAAAAAAAAACACCTCCTGAAGGGCCAGGCCCTGGATAGTATATGACCCCTCTTTAATATAGTATAATATAGTAGTGCTCGCAGGTGCAGGGCACATAACAAACTTTTAGAACACATAAAGGATAGAAAACTAGCCAAAATGATGAAACGGAAGAATTCTCCTCAAAAGAAATTCCAGGAAGAAATGACAGCTAAAGAATTGATCAAAACAGATATAAACTATAGAACTGAACAAGAATTTAGAATAATAGTCATAAGATTAATCACTGGGCTTGAAAAAAAGCACTGAAGACAGCAGAGAATCTATTGCTGCAGAGATCAAGGAACTAAAAAATAGTCATGATGAATTAAAAAATGCTATAAATGAAGTGCAAAATAAACTAGAGGGGGTGACAGCGAGAACTGAAGAGGCAGAGGGGAGAATAGGTGAAATAGAAGATAAAATTATGGAAAAAGATGAAGCTGAGTAAAAGAGAGATACAAAAATTCTGGATCATGAGGGGAAAATTAGAGAACTAAGTGATTCAATGAAACGGAATAACATCTGTACCATAAGAGTTCCAGAAAAATAAGAAGAGAGAGAAAGAGGCCAAAGGTGTGCTTGAACAAATGATAGCTGAGAACTTCCCCCATATGGGGAAGGAAACAGACATTGAAATCCAGGAGGCACAGAGAACTCCCTTCAGACATAACATGAATCAATCTTCTGCATGACATATCATTGTGAAACTGGCAAAATACAAAGGTAAAGATAGAATTCTGAAAGCAGCTACGGATAAATGGGCCTTAACCTACAAGGGTAGACACCTAAGGGTAGTAGCAGACCTGTCTACTGAAACTTGGCAGGCCAGAAAGGAGTGGCAGGAAATTTTCAATGTGATGAACAGAGAAAATATGCAGCCAAGAATCCTTTATCCAGCAAGACTGTCATTCAGAATAGAAGGAGAGAGAAAGGTTTTCCCAAACAAACAAGAACTGAAGGAATTCATCGCCAATAAGCCAGCCCTACAAGAGATTCTAAGGAGGACTCTGAATAAAATGTTGCAAGGACCACAAAGGACAAGAGACATAGCTATAAGCATGAAACCTACAGATAACACAGTGACTCTAAACCCATCTTTCAATAACAACACTGAAGGTAAATGGACTAAATGCTCCAATCAAAAGACATTGGGTATCAGAATGGATTAAAAAAAAAAAAAAAAAAAAAGACCCATCTATTTTCTGCTATTAGATCCATTTTAGACCTGAGGACACCTTCAGATTGAAAGTGAGGGGATGGAGAACCATCTATCATGTTACTGTAAGTCAAAAGAAAGTGGCAGTAGCCATACTTACATTAGACAAACTAGATTTTAAACTAAAGGTTGTAACAAGAGATGAAGAAGGGCATTATATAATAATTACAGGGTCTATCCATCAAGAAGAGCTAACAATTATAAATGTCTACGCACCAAATTCGGAAACACCCAAATATATAAGACAATTAATCACAAACATAAGCAATCTTATTGGTATGAATGTGGTAATTGCAGGGGACTTTAATACTCCACTTACGACAATGGACAGATCATCTAGACAGAAAATCAATAAAGAAGCAATGGCCCTTAATGATACACTGGACTAGATGGACTTGACAGATATATTTAGAACTTTTCATCCTAAAGCAGCAGAATATACATTTTTATCAAGTGCACACGGAACATTCTCCAAGATGGATCACATACTGGGTCACAAAACAGCCCTCAATAAATATAAAAGAATTGAGATCATACCATGCACACTTTCAGATCACAATGCTATGACACTTGAATTCAGCCACAGGAAGAAGTTTGGAAAACCTCCAAATGCATGGAGGTTGAAGAACATCCTACTAAAGAATGAATGGGGGGGCGCCTGGGTGGCTCAGTCGGTTGAGCGGCCGACTTCGGCTCAGGTCACAATCTCGCGGTCCATGAGTTCGGGCCCCGCGTCGGGCTCTGTGCTGACACCTCAGAGCCTGGAGCCTGTTTCGGATTCTGTGTCTCCCTCTCTCTGACCCTCCCCCATTCATGCTCTGTCTCTCTCTGTCTCAAAAATAAATAAACGTTAAAAAAAAAATTTTTTTTTTAAATAAAAAAAAAAAGAATGAATGGGTCAACCAAGCAATTAAGTAAGAAATTAAAAAATATATGGCAACAAATGAAAATGAAAACACAACAATCCAAACCCTCTGGAAGCAGCAAAGGCAGTCCTAAGAGGAAAACAGATTACAATCCAGGCCTATCTCAAGAAACAAGAAAAAACCCAAATACAAAATCTAATAGCACACCTAAAGGAACTAGAAGCAGAACAGCAAAGAAACTCCAAACCCAGCAGAAGAGAAATAATAAAGATCAGAGCAGAAATAAACAATATAAAATCCAAAACAAAAAACAAAAAACCAGTAGAACAAATCAATGAAACTAAGAGTTGGTTTTTTGAAAAAATAAAATTGATAAACCTCTAGCCAAGGCTTCTCAAAAAGAAAAGAGAGAGGACACAAATAGATAAAATCACAAATTAAAATGGATTTATTATAACAAATCCCTCAGAAATACAAGCAATTATCAGAGACTACCAAAACTCAAATGAGAAGAAACAGAAAATTTGAACAGACCCATAACCAGTGAAGAAATTGAATCAGTTATCAAAAATTTCCCAACAAATAAGAGTCCTGGACCAGATGGCTTCCCTGGGTAATTCTACCAGACATTTAAACCTGAGTTAATACCTATCCTTCTCAAGCTGTTCCAAAAAATAGAAATAGAAGGAAAACTTCCAGACTCATTCTATGGAGCCAGCGTTACTTTGATTCCCAAACCAGACAGAGACACAGCAAAAAAAGAGAACTACAGGCCAATATCCCTGATGAATATGGATGCAAAAACTCTCAACAGGATAACAGCAAATTGAATTCAACAACATATAAAAAGAATTATTCACCATGATCAACTGGGATTCATTCCTCGGCTGCAGAGCTGGCTCAATATTCACAAATCAATCAATGTGATACACCACATTAATAAAAGAAAGGATAAGAACCATATGATCCTGTCAATAGACTTGACAAAATACAGCATCCTTTCTTAACAAAAACACTCAAAGAAGTCGGGATAGAAGGAACACACTTAAACATCATAAAAGCCATTTATGAAAAGACCACAGCTAATATCATCCTCAATGGGGAAAAACTGAGAGCTTTCTCCCTGAGATCAGGAACACGACAGGGATGTCCACTCTCACCACTTTTGTTTAACATGGTGTTGGAAGTCCTAGCATCAGCAATCAGACAACAAAATGAAATAAAAGGCATCAAAATTGGCAAAGAAGAAATCAAACTTTCACTTTTCACAGATGACATGACACTCTACATGGAAAACCCAAAACACTCCACCAAAAGACTGCTAGAACTGATACATGAATTCAGCAAAGTTGCAGGGCACAAAATCAATGTACAGAAATTGGTTGCATTTTTATACACCAATAATGAAGCAACAGAAAGAGAAATAAAGAAACTGATCCCATTCACAATTGCACCAAGAACCATAAAATACCTAGGAATAAACCTAACCAAAGATGTTAAAAGATCTGTATGCTAAAAACCATAGAAATCTTACAATGGAAATTGAAGAAGACACAAAGAAATGGAAAAACATTCCATGCTTATGGATTGGAAGAATAAATATTGTTAAAATGTCAATACTACCCAAAGCTATCTACACATTCAATGCAATCCCAATCAAAATTGCACTGGCATTCTTCTCAAAGCTAGAACAAGCAATCCTAAAATTCATATGGAACCACAAAAGGCCCCGAATAGCCAAAGTAATTTTGAAGAAGAAAACCAAAGCGGGAGGCATCACAATCCCAGACTTTAGCCTCTACTACAAAGCTGTAATCATCAAGACAGTATGGTATTGGCACAAAAACAGACACATAGACCAATGGAATAGAATAGTGAACCCATAATTGGACCCACAAAAGTATGGCCAGCTAATCTTTGACAAAGCAGGAAAGAATATCCAATGGAAAAAAGACAGTCTCTTTTAGCAAATGGTACTGGGAGAACTGGACAGCAACATGCAGAAGAATGAAACTAGACCACTTTCTCACACCATTCACAAAAATAAACTCAAATTTGATGAAAGACCTAAATGTGAGACAGGAAACCATTAAAACCCTAGAGGAGAAAGCAGGCAACAACTTCTTTGACCTCAGCTGCAGCAATTTCTTACTCGACACATCCCCAAAGGCAGGCAAATTAAAAGTAAAAATGAACTATTGGGACCTCATGAAGATAAAAAGCTTCTGCACTGCAAAGGAAACAATCAGCAAAACTAAAAGGCAACCGATGGAATGGGAAAAGATATTTGCAAATGACATATCGGATAAAGGGCTAGTATCCAAAATCTACAAAGAACTCGCCAAACTCCACACCCGAAAAACAAATAATCCAGTGAAGAAATGGACAGAAGACATGAATAGACACTTCTCTAAAGAAGACATCCAGATGGCCAACAGGCACAAGACAAGATGCTCAACGTCACTCCTCATCGGGGAAATACAAATCAAAACCACACTCAGATACCACCTCACACCAGTCAAAGTGGCTAAAATGAACAAATCAGATGCTGGCAAGGATGTGGAGAAACGGGAATCCTCTTGCACTGTTGGTGGGAATGCAAACTGGTGCAGCTGCTCTGGAAAACAGTGTGGAGGTTCCTCAAAAAATTGAAAGTAGAACTACCCTATGACCCAGCAGTAGCACTGCTAGGAATTTACCCAAGGGATACAGGAGTACTGATGCATAGGGGTACTTGTACCCCAATGTTTATAGCAGCACTCTCAACAATAGCCAAATTATGGAAAGAGCCTAAATGTCCATCAACTGATGAATGGATAAAGAAATTGTGGTTTATACACACAATGGAATACTACTTGCCAATGAGAAAAAATAAAATCATGCCGTTTGCAGCAATGTGGATAGAACTGGAGGGTATCATGCTAAGTGAAATAAGTCAGTCAGATATCATATGTTTTCACTCATATATGGATCTTAAGAAACTTAACAGAAGACCATGGGGGAGGGGAAGGGGAAAAAAAGTTACAAACAGAGAGGGAGGGAGGCAAAACATAAGAGACTCTTAAATACAGAGAACAAACTGAGGGCTTAAGGGGGGGTGGGGGAGAGGGGAAAGTGGGTGATGGGCATTGAGGAGGGCATTTGTTGGGATGAGCATTGGAAGCCAAGTTGACAATAAATTATATTAAAAAAATAAAATAAAAACAGAAAAGAAAGAATTTATTATACTCAATACAAGGCCTTTCACTTTGGGAAACTTCTTTGCATTGTTAAATTATGACTGTGTATTTTCCCACATGAGCCTAGTGAAAATCCTCTGAAATAAAACCAATATATATCATTATTTTGTGGATTAGAAGACTCGAGTTGCCATTCTATACCTTCTGCCAAAATCAAAAAAGAAGAAAAAAGAAAAAACAATTCTACCACTCTATTCCTTTTCTCCAAAAAAGAGGAGAATGGGAGAGAAAAACTCAGCCCCAAAGTGTCCTCAAGCCCACCAGTTAGTTGTCTGTTCTTGGGCTGAAGCATCATGCAAACATACTATAGCAGCACCACTGCCCCGAGGAGATCTGTCCTACTGACTCAAGCATCAGGAAGGTGAGAGGCTGGTATCTGTCCACAGTGGAGTCTGTCCTTTCTCCTTCCTCCTCCACCTGCCTACGTTGTCCTGTGTTTATTTCTTGCTGAAAAGCCTTGAGCAAATAACAAAGATGGTGACCATACAGGGGCAGACCACAGAGGAGACAGTAACCTGTCTCCACTGTCCTCCTCTGGGCAAGCCCTTTCAGCTGTGACGCCTACAGCACATCCTCCAGGGGACTCCCAGGGGAGGCCTCCTTCACAGAGGGGAAAGACCCGTGGACCACAGAGTTGTTACCTTCTTATACCTTCTGCCAATTTGTTTAGAGACAGGGTGGTTCACTCATTTGGTTCATTCAACAAATATTTATTGAGCACCTGTTATGTGCTAGACACTGTGCTAGGTGCTTGGGTTAGACCCATGACCAAACCAGACACAGATTTACAAAGTGGAGGAGCTTACATTCCAGAAGGGGCGACACATAAGAAACACCATCAATACGCAAAGTATGTGGTACGTTAGAAGACAGTAAGGGACATGGAAAATGAAAGCGAAGCACACAGTGGGACATGAAGAGCATGTCACAGGGATCTGTGCACAGTCAGAAAAGGCCTCATTGAGATGGGAAGTTTTATTTTATTTTATTTTACTTTATTTTATTGTATTGTATTGTACTTTTTCTTTTTTTTTTTTTTTTTTTTTTTTTAGTTTACTTATTTTTTAAGAGAGAGTAAGAGGGAGAGCAGGGAAGGGGCAGAGAGAGAGGGAGAAGGAGAATCCCAAGCAGGCTCTGCTCTCTCAGCACAGAACTCAATGTGAGATCACAACCTGAGCCGAATCAAGAGTCAAGACTAACTGACTGAGCCACCCAGGCTCCGGAGATGGCAGTGTTAAACACAGACCGGAGGAGGAAGGGATGTGAGCCATGCTGCTATCTGGGGAGAGTTCCAGGCAGACAGAACAGCATGGATCAGAACCATGTTCTCCTAACATCTGGTACAGAGCCGCTGGCACCTCACCCAGTGGAATCTGATATGGGGAAGGGAAGTGGAACAAATGGACGTTTTACAGAAAATCTATTACAAAGACATTATAACCCAGGCCTCACAGCTGTAATAACTCAGGCACTCTGTGGTGAACACCTATATGATTCACTGGTAAAGGTTTAACGACCAGCACTCTAGGCAGGCCTGATATGTGTGTCAGTCTCCATGGTGTAAGTACTTCCCTCATGGTCAATTTAAAGCTACTAAAATGAGATCACTGAACTTGGATTTGGAGCTGGCTCCAACGCACTGATCCTCATTCTCTTCTATGGAAAAATGCCAAAAGTGACCCCCAGTGTTCCAGGATTTCTCATCACCACCCCCTTCCTTATTATTTCTGTATTCTGAGGTGGGACCTTCTTTCCTCTGCCTTCACACCCAGCACCAAAGTCAAATAAAGAACATTTCTTTTCCTTTCTGCTCTATAGGAAGTTTTCTGGAGAAAGGCCTAACCGGAGAAAGAAAAATTCAGGGAGACAGAGATGCAAAACAAGGAGTCAAGAGGCAAATGCTGAGATGAGGGAAGAGGAAAACCTCACCCCCAACACACAGTTCAACTAGGTGAAATATCAAGAACTTATCTAAGTCAGAAGCCTGAGAACTCCAGCACCAGGGAGGGAAAAGGAGAAAAAAAAAAAAAAAATAAGAAAACACATTTAAAAGCAAATGTACTTTCTACTTGAGAAAATGATACAACTCTATTCAAAATACAAATGTGAGTACAGCTGTCCTCCTGAGCTGGTTCTACAAAGGACTTGGGGTGGGGTTAGGAAACATAGGCCTGAGTTTAAAACTAGGTTTGCAAATTTGTTTTAATCATAGTCTTTCATAATAGCAAAGGCAACTACATTGCATGAAGCCATCTGCTTCTCTTGGTTTCTTCAGAAAAATCAACCAGAACAAAGCAGAAGATTAAAGTCCAACTAAAACAGGCAAGAAGATTTTGAGCTGGCCCCCCGCCTCACCCAAAGGAGCTCTGAGTACCAGGGACAGGAAGGTACCAGGGACAGAAAGCTCAGACAATGCAGACAGGTACGCTTTGCCATTTCATTCGCCTACAGGGGACTCTGGAATAGGCCCATACCCTTTGGTTACACTGTCCCAATCCACTCAGTGAAACAATCCCTTTGTGTTTCATTCAACTTTGTATCCACTTGGAATGCTGCATTGAATCTATCTTGGAAAGCCATTGTGGGATATAGCCATTAGAAGTATTCTTAGGTCTTTGTCTCTGAAATTCCATTCCTATTTGGTTCAAACAGAACCAACTCTGCTCAGCCTTCTGGATGCGATATGCAAGGTATTCTTTCTGTGCCCTTGGTGGAAGGGAGAAACCCTGCAAAGGATTTAGAGGCTTTTTTCCAAAAGATGCTGTTTTTCTTTTTGTCCTGTATGAAACATTTTTTTACCTAACTACCTCACTGAGTTCCTATGAAGACTAGGATTTAAATAAAAGTTAAGCACCTTGAACTTTGGATCAAATAAGTTTTGATAAGTGCATTATTATTGGTTGCTGGCTTAATGGAAATCTACTTTTGTCTTCTAGGAACCTTTAGTACCTTTTACTAAACTCTAAGTATGATTAAATGCTGGCATCTGTCATTTTATAAACCCTGGCCACAGTGATGGTCTAGAGATGGCTCCTGACACAAGTAAGAACAGTCATCGTAGCCAGCCCCCTGGGCCGTAATGGCAAGAGTCTAAGTTTTGAGGCTCCATATTTCAAAAAGGCCTTTACAAATAAAAGAAGTCTCAGCTGCACAGGATGTTCTACCTGGAACCAGCCAGGTGTGAGTTCTAGTCTGAATATATAGAATACTTTTTGCAACAACTCAAATCTCCTCACTTCTTATTGATCCACAGCTGTTGCAAGCAGTTATGCCTAGGTTCTGAATAGCTCACACAGGTGCTGTCTCACAGCAGCACCCCTACATAAGCTTCTCACATCCCACCCTGGGGTTTGTCTGACCGGGAAACACAGGCTCAGACAAGAACAACCTGGAAGTACAAGAGAATTAATGCCCATGGAGTAACACCCAACCACAGGGAAATAAGCCAACAGATAGATGCTTCCTCCTTCCTTCCCCAGGCAGATAGGTCTATATCTCTGATGGGCTTCTGAGCAAAAGCACCCAGTTACCCCTAGAAGTGGCGAATCAGCTCTGTGATCTTAGGGAAGTTACTGGACACCTCTAAGCCTCTATCACCCCTTCAAAAATAGGGATACTATTACTTACGTTGAAGCTCTTTAAAGTCACTAACCTCACACATAGTTAGCTATTGTGAATATAAGCTATAACCCTTTAAAACCCACTTGCCATAACAATAAGCAAAGATAACTTTTGATCTAATTCTTCCTTTACAGTGCCTAACAGGCCATGCTCACTTTATGTTACTACTGCCAACTTTTTTTTTTCAATTTTTTTCAATGTTTATTTTTGAGAGAGAGAGAGAGACACACAGTGCGAGTGGGGGAGGGACAGAGAGAGAGAGGAAGACACAGAATCCAAAGTGGCTCCAGGCTCTGAGCTGTCAGCACAGAGTCTGACGTGGGGTTCGAACCCAGAGACTTCAAGATCATGACCTGAGCCAAAGTCAGACGTTTAACCAACTGACCCACCCAGGCACCCCGTTACTTCCAACTCTTAATGATAAGCATGATCACTCACACTTTGATTTTCTCTTGTCTAAATAATTTCTGCTTTGGTCTTCCCTCAAAGTTCTCACTTTCCAACCTCTACATGAGCATGGTAAGTAAGATTCTCCCAAATTCATCACACTTTCTAAGAATTTGAGACAGTGTTTAGTGGAAGACTAGAAACAGCTCTGGACAAAGAATCAGGAATCCTAGGTTCTAGACCTGACCTGCCAGTGTCAGCCTCATTGACTTTAGGCAAGAACCTCCACCTTTATGTTCAGTGCCCCCAAATGTAAAAGGAGGTGGCCAATGAAGTCATTTCTGAAGTTCCTCCTTGTCCTAACTTATAATGTTTGAGCCAGATGTCAAAGGTTGGTGAGGTGATCCCAAGTCAGCCATTTAAACCTGGGGGTCACCATTTGTCTCCTCATCCCCTCTTGCCCATTCAGTGGGGTGCCACACCAAAACATCAGACAGCTGTTCACATGACCACTCTGAATGCATGCAAAATTGTATGGAGGAAGAATGTTCAATAACATGAAATATAGTATATCAGAATGTACACAGAGTATGATCTTATTTTTATAAAAGGAAAAGTGGGCAAGGGAGAAGTGTATGCACAGAAAAATGTTTTAAGGTACATACACCACAACAGGATTAAAAGTGATAATTTTTCCCTGTGGCTGCCTAATTTTTTAAGTTTCCTACAATTCATGTTTGGAATAAAATTTAAATAGGATTAGGAATTGATCCTGCTCTGCTCAGAGCAAGTAGCCTCTGACACTGCCTGAGCCTCCTACATCCCCAAATATCTCTCTGGGCAGCTGTTTCCTTGTAGCCTTAAACCCTCCGCCCCATTCCCATCATTCATCTCACCCCTTCTATACTGAATAACAAAGCGGTGTCCCCACAAGGCTCCTGTTAAATGCCTCTGTGTTCTTTTGGAGGAAAGCAGGAGACCTGAGAGCATTGTCTGGACCTTTCCTTTGGTACAGAGGAGATTTCCTTCTCAGATTAGTTCATTCTCACCTTAGATGGCAATAACAAGTGACTCTTCAGTGGCATGAGGGTGCCAGGGACTACTTGAGGGAGGAGGCATCATGAATCAGAAAGGGCAGGCCCTAATGGTGGGCTGCTCAGAACCAGCCTCTGGGTAAAGAGATAAGGAGGAGAGAGATCAAGGGAGGTCAGGGATGGTGAGGAAGATACGTGATCCCAAAAAATCATTAGGAGGGAAAGTTGCCTCCAGATCAACTGAGAAAAGACTGAATTCTTTTTTTTTTTATATGAAATTTATTGTCAAATTGGTTTCCATACAACGCCCGGTGCTCCTCCCAACAGGTGCCCTCCTCAATGCCCATCACCCACCCTCCCACTCCCCATCAACCCTCAGTTTATTCTGTTTTCGAGAGTCTCTTCTGGTCTGGCTCTCTCCCTCTCTAACTTTTTTTTTTCCTTCCCCTCCCCCATGGTCTTCTGTTAAGTTTCTCAGGATCCATGTAAGAGTGAAAACATATGGTATCTATCTTTCTCTGTAGGACTTATTTCACTTAGCATAACACTCTCCATCCATGTTGCTACAAAAGGCCATATTTCATTCTTTCTCATTGTCAAGTAGTATTCCATTGTGTATATAATCCACAATTTCCTTATCTATTCATCAGTTGATGGACATTTAGGTTCTTTCCATAATTTGGCTATTGTTGAAAGTGCTGCTATAAACATTGGTACAAGTTTATACCAAGGGGTACAAGTGCCCCTATGATCAGCACTCCTGTATCTCTTGGGTAAATTCCTAGCAGTGCTATTGCTGGGTCATAGGGTAGGTCTATTTTTAATTTTTTGAGGAACCTCCACACTGTTTTCCAGAGTGGCTGCACCAATTTGCATTCCCACCAACAGTGCAAGAGGGTTCCCGTTTCTCCACATCCTTGCCAGCATCTATAGTCTCTTGATTTGTTCATTTTGGCCACTCTGACTGGCGTGAGGTGGTATCTGAGTGTGGTTTTGACTTGTATTTCCCTGATGAGGAACGACGTTGAGCATCTTTTCATGTGCCTGTTGGCCATCCGGATGTCTTCTTTAGAGAAGTGTCTATTCATGTCTTCTGTCCATTTATTCACTGGATTATATGTTTTTTTTTTGGGTGTGGGGTTTGGTGAGTTCTTTACAGATTTTAGATACTAGCCCTTTATCCGATATGTCATTTGCAAATATCTTTTCCTATTTCATCAGTTGCCTTTTAGTTTTGTTGATTGTTTCCTTTGCAGTGCAGAAGCTTTTTATCTTCATGAGGTCCCAATAGTTCATTTTTGCTTTTAATTCCCTTGTCTTTGGAGATGTGTCAAGTAAGAAATTACTGCAGCTGAGGTCAGAGAGGTTTTTTCCTGCTTTCTCCTCTACGGTTTTGATGGTTTCCTGTCTCACATTCAGGTCCTTCATCCATTTTGAGTTTATTTTTGTGAATGGTGTGAGAAAGTGGTCTAGTTTCATTCTTCTGCATGTTGCTGTCCAGTTCTCCCAGCATCATTTGTTAAAGAGACTGTCTTTTTTCCATTGGATATTCTTTCCTGCTTTGTCAGATTAGTTGGCCATACTTTTGTGGGTCCAATTCTGGAGTCTCTATTCTATTCCATTGGTCTAAGTGTCTGTTTTTTTGCCAATGCCATGCTGTCTTGATGATTACAGCTTTGTAGTAGAGGCTAAAGTCTGGGATTGTGATGCCTCCCACTTTGGTCTTCTTCTTCAATATTACTTTGGCTATTTGGGGTCTTTTGTGGTTCCATACAAATTTTAGGATTGCTTGTTCTAGCTTCGAGAAGAATGCTAGTGCAATTTTCCCTAATTAATATTGATGCAAAAATTCTCAATAAGATGCTAGCAAATCTAATTCAACAGCATCTAAAAGGAATTATTCACCATGATCAAGTGGGATTCATTCCTGGGCTCCAGGGCTGGTTCAACATTCACAAATCAATCAATGTGATACATCACATTAATAAAAGAAAAGAACCATAGGATCCTGTCAACTGATGCAGAAAAAGCCTTTGACAAAATTCAGCATTCTTTCTTAATAAAAACCCTCGAGAAAGTTGGGATAGAAGGAACATACTCAAACATCATAAAAGCCATTTATGAAAAGCCCACAGCTAGTATCATCCTCAATAGGGAAAAACTGAGAGCTTTCCCCCTGAGATCAGGAACAGGACAGGGATGTCCACTCTCACCGCTGTTGTTTAACATAGTGTTGGAAGTTCTAGCATCAGCAATCAGACAACAAAAGGAAATCAAAGGCATCAAAATTGGCAAAGATGAAGTCAAGCTTTCACTTTTTGCAGATGACATGATATTATACATGGAAAACCCGATAGACTCCACCAAAAGTCTGCTAAAACTGATACATGAATTCAGCAAAGTTGCAGGATACAAAGTCAATGTACAGAAATCAGTTGCATTCTTATACACTAATAATGAAGCAATAGAAAAACAAATAAAGAAACTGATCCCATTCACAATTGCACCAAGAAGCATAAAATACCTAGGAATAAACCTAACCAAAGATGTAAAAGATTTGTATGCTAAAAACTATAAAAAGCTTATGAAGGAAATTGAAGAAGATACAAAGAAATGGAAAAACACTCCATGCTCATGGATTGGAAGAATAAATATTGTTAAAATGTCAATACAATCTACACAAAGCAATCTACACATTCAATGCAATCCCAATCAAGACTGAATTCTGAAGTAAAATACTGCTGGTTCTAATCCTACCTACTAGTTACTGCTCTTCAGAAAAGTTACTCCAGGGGTGTCTGGGTGGTTCAGTTGGTTAACAGTCCAACTCTTGGTTTCAGCTTAGGTCATGATTTCCTGGTTCATGAGATCAGGCCCTATGTCAAGCTCTGTACTCACAGCACAGAACCTGCTTGGGATTCTCTCTCTCCCTCTCTCTGATTCTCCCCAACTCATCATATGCTCTCTCTGTCTCTTTCTCAAAATAAATAAATACATATGTTTTTTTTAAAGTTACTCGATCTCTCAATCTTTGCTTCCTTTATCAGAAAATGGCTAGAGAAAAACCTATCTTGATAGGTTATTTTTAAGATTAAAGGAGAAAATGCCTCTTGAAGGGCCTATAATAACATCTAAATAAAGCAAGTCCTCCATAACTTCTACTAGTAATAATTTGAATTTATTGTTGTAATTTATATTAAAAATAAGCACACTTGCCCTGGGCTGCATTCCAGATGGAATTTGCAGGTAACCACAAGTAGTCACAAACCACCACTCACAATATCTTTCATGAGTCTATCTAACAAAAATTTATGAGGCATCTGCTAAGTACCAGGCTCTGGGGAAATAAGTCCATGCCCTTAAAAAGTGACCGGTTGGGAGAGTGAGGGAGACATGTACACAGAAAGGGAATCACAGTGTGATGAGTGGGTGAAAGGTGGGAAGGGGGCACTGCAGGTGCACTGCAAAGGGGATTCACTGCCTGGGAGAATCAGGGAAGGCTTTACAAAGGAAGTGAGGCTTTATCTCGGTGTCTGAGGGGGCTGCTTTTGGCTAAAAAAAAAAAAAAAGCAGGGGCAGGGAGAGAGAGAGCAGAAAGGGAATTTTAGTGAGCCCAGTGTGTGCAGAGTTAGAGTTGTAGAAGTGTCATGGTATACTTGGGAGATGGAATGACTTTCACTATGACTGGGGCATTTGTATCAGAAGAGGTGAGAACTTAAACAGGAGGAAAGAACCAGTTGGGATGGCCTTGCATAGCATGGTAAGGGGTTTGGCAAGGTGGCACCAGCACAAATCTTTAAGCAGATGAATAACAAGATCAGGTTTATGTTTTCACTCTAATAGAAGAATGGAGGCTGGATGGAAGTAAGGAAAGTCTTGAGGCAGGATGACCAGAAGGGAAGCCACTGTAATAATCCAGAAAAGAGATTCATGATACCCCTAATACAGAGAAGCCAGTGGCAATAAGAAGTGGGAGTGTGTTTAGAAACTATTTCAGTAATAGAATTGAAAATATTCGGAGACCAAAACGGGCGATGAGGGAGAAGGATAAGTTCCAGATCAGGGATGAGTTCCAAATTATAGCTCAAAAGACTAGATGACTGACTTCATGAGAAAACAAGCAAGGAGGACTCAGTTATGAAGTGAAGCTGAATCCAACTTGAGTTTGACATGACTGTGGGGCCATGGATGAGATATCAGGCATAGTCTACGGCCATACCACCCTGAATGCGCCCGATCGCATCTGATCTCGGAAGCTAAGCAGGGTCGGGCCTGGTTAGTACTTGGATGGGAGATATCAGGCATAGGTCTGGAAATATGGATCGAGAACTCAAGACAGAAGCTGGATGCAAATTTGGGAATCATTAACATGCAGATTTCAGTTGGTAAAATGGCAATATATAAGATCACAAGGGGGAAAAATTTTTTAATTGAAAAGGCCATAACTAGGGAGACCATATACCCCAGTTTGCCCACAACAGTCCTGGTTTATACCTGTTGTCCTAACGTAATTATCCATAGCAACTTGTTTAATCACAAAAGTGTCCTAGTTTAAACAATAAATTTTATAGTCCCACTAACCAATAACCCAACTCTGGGGACCATCAAACAAATAAAGGAGACAAAGAGGACTATCAAGAAGTAGAGGGAAGCCAAAAAAGTGGGTATCATTAACCATATAGGAAATAGACCCCTAATTAAATGTATAAATTTCATGCTATCAAATAAAAAACAACAAATTTTTTATTGGAACTTGATCATTTAAACTAAAGTTGCCTATTAAAAAAAATAAATGTTAAGAGACAAGCCACGAAAATTCCCAAATAAAGGCAAAAGGAACAAGAACTAGCTTTTTTTTTTCAATATATGAAATTTATTGTCAAATTGGTTTCCATACAACACCCAGTGCTCATCACAAAAGGTGCCCTCCTCAATACCCATCACCCACCCTCCCCTCCCTCCCACCCCCCATCAACCCTCAGTTTGTTCTCAGTTTTTAAGAGTCTCTTATGCTTTGGCTCTCTTCCACTCTAACCTCTTTTTTTTTTTTTTCTTCCTCTCCCCCATGGGTTTCTGTTAAGTTTCTCAGGATCCACCTAAGAGTGAAAACATATGGTATCTGTCTTTCTCTGTATGGCTTATTTCACTTAGCATCACACTCTCCAGTTCCATCCACGTTGCTACAAAGGGCCATATTTCGTTCTTTCTCATTGCCATGTAGTACTCCATTGTGTATATAAACCACAATTTCTTTATCCATTCATCAGTTGATGGACATTTAGGCTCTTTCCGTAATTTGGCTATTGTTGAGAGTGCTGCTATAAACATTGGGGTACAAGTGCCCCTATGCATCAGTACTCCTGTATCCCTTGGGTAAATTCCTAGCAGTGCTATTGCTGGGTCATAGGGTAGGTCTATTTTTAATTTTTTGAGGAACCTCCACACTGTTTTCCAGAGTGGCTGCACCAATTTGCATTCCCACCAACAGTGCAAGAGGGTTCCCGTTTCTCCACATCCTTGCCAGCATCTATAGTCTCTTGATTTGTTCATTTTGGCCACTCTGACTGGCGTGAGGTGATATCTGAGTGTGGTTTTGACTTGTATTTCCCTGATGAGGAGCGACGTTGAGCATCTTTTCATGTGCCTGTTGGCCATCCGGATGTCTTCTTTAGAGAAGTGTCTATTCATGTTTTCTGCCCATTTCTTCACTGGGTTATTTGTTTTTCGGGTGTGGAGTTTGGTGAGCTCTTTATAGATTTTGGATACTAGCCCTTTGTCCGATATGTCATTTGCAAATATCTTTTCCCATTCTGTTTGTTGCCTTTTAGTTTTGTTGGTTGTTTCCTTTGCTGTGCAGAAGCTTTTTATCTTCATAAGGTCCCAGTAATTCATTTTTGCTTTTAATTCCCTTGCCTTTGGGGATGTGTCGAGTAAGAGATTGCTACGGCTGAGGTCAGAGAAGTCTTTTCCTGCTTTCTCCTCTAGGGTTTTGATGGTTTCCTGTCTCACATTCAGGTCCTTTATCCATTTTGAGTTTATTTTTGTGAATGGTGTCAGAAAGTGGTCTAGTTTCAACCTTCTGCATGTTGCTGTCCAGTTCTCCCAGCACCATTTGTTAAAGAGACTGTCTTTTTTCCATTGGATGTTCTTTCCTGCTTTGTCAAAGATTAGTTGGCCATACATTTGTGGGTCTAGTTCTGGGGTTTCTATTCTATTCCATTGGTCTATGTGTCTGTTTTTGTGCCAATACCATACTGTCTTGATGATTACAGCTTTGTAGTAGAGGCTAAAGTCTGGGATTGTGATGCCTCCTGCTTTGGTCTTCTTCTTCAAAATTACTTTGGCTATTCGGGGCCTTTTGTGGTTCCATATGAATTTTAGGATTGCTTGTTCTAGTTTCGAGAAGAATGCTGGTGCAATTTTGATTGGGATTGCATTGAATGTGTAGATAGCTTTGGGTAGTATTGACATTTTGACAATATTTATTCTTCCAATCCATGAGCAGGGAATGTCTTTCCATTTCTTTATATCTTCTTCAATTACCTTCATAAGCTTTCTATAGTTTTCAGCATACAGATCTTTTACATCTTTGGTTAGATTTATTCCTAGGTATTTTATGCTTCTTGGTGCAATTGTGAATGGGATCAGTTTCTTTATTTGTCTTTCTGTTGCTTCATTGTTAGTGTATAAGAATGCAACTGATTTCTGTACATTGATTTTGTATCCTGCAACTTTGCTGAATTCATGTATCAGTTCTAGCAGACTTTTGGTGGAGTCTATCGGATTTTCCATGTATAGTATCATGTCATCTGCAAAAAGCAAAAGCTTGACTTCATCTTTGCCAATTTTGATGCCTTTGATTTCCTTTTGTTGTCTGATTGCTGATGCTAGAACTTCCAACACTATGTTAAACAACAGCAGTGACAGTGGGCATCCCTGTCGTGTTCCTGATCTCAGGGAAAAAGCTCTCAGTTTTTCCCCATTGAGGATGATGTTAGCTGTGGGCTTTTCATAAATGGCTTTTATGATGTTTAAGTATGTTGCTTCTATCCCGACTTTCTCGAGGGTTTTTATTAAGAAAGGGTGCTGAGGGGCGCCTGGGTGGCTCAGTCGGTTGAGTGTCTGACTTTGGCTCAGGTCATGATCTCACGGTTCATGAGTTCGAGCCCCGCGTCAGGCTCTGTGCTGACAGAGGTGCTGAATTTTGTCAAAGGCCTTTTCTGCATCAATTGACAGGATCATATGGTTCTTATCTTTTCTTTTATTAATGTGATGTATCATGTTGATTGATTTGCGAATGTTGAACCAGCCCTGCATCCCAGGAATGAATCCCACTTAATCATGGTGAATAATTCTTTTTATATGCTGTTGAATTCGATTTGCTAGTATCTTATTGAGAATTTTTGCATCCATATTCATCAGGGATATTGGCCTGTAGTTCTCTTTTTTTACTGGGTCTCTGTCTGGTTTAGGAATCAAAGTAATACTGGCTTCATAGAATGAGTCTGGAAGTTTTCCTTCCCTTTCTATTTCTTGGAATAGCTTGAGAAGGATAGGTATTATCTCTGCTTTAAACGTCTGGTAGAACTCCCCTGGGAAGCCATCTGGTCCTGGACTCTTATTTGTTGGGAGATTTTTGATAACCGATTCAATTTCTTCACTGGTTATGGGTCTGTTCAAGCTTTCTATTTCCTCCTGATTGAGTTTTGGAAGAGTGTGGGTGTTTAGGAATGTGTCGATTTCTTCCAGGTTGTCCAATTTGTTGGCATATTATTTTTCATAGTATTCCCTGATAATTGTTTGTATCTCTGAGGGATTGGTTGTAATAATTCCATTTTCATTCGTGATTTTATCTATTTGGGTCATCTCCCTTTTCTTTTTGAGAAGCCTGGCTAGAGGTTTGTCAATTTTGTTTATTTTTTCAAAAAACCAACTCTTGGTTTCGTTGATCTGCTCTACAGTTTTTTTAGATTCTATATTGTTTATTTCTGCTCTGATCTTTATTATTTCTCTTCTTCTGCTGGGTTTAGGCTGCCTTTGCTGTTCTGCTTCTATTTCCTTTAGGTGTGCTGTTAGATTTTGTATTTGGGATTTTTCTTATTTCTTGAGATAGGCCTGGATTGCAATGTATTTTCCTCTCAGGACTGTCTTCGCTGCATCCCAAAGCATTTAGATTGTTGTATTTTCATTTTCGTTTCCATATTTTTTTTAATTTCTTCTCTAATTGCCTGGTTGACCCACTCATTCTTTAGTAGGGCGTTCTTTAACCTCCATGCTTTTGGAGGTTTTCCAGACTTTTTCCTGTGGTTGATTTCAAGCTTCATAGCATTGTGGTCTGAAAGTATGCATGGTATAATTTCAATTCTGAACAAGAACTAGCTTTACCATGTTCTTTTTGTTTGTTTGTTTTTTGGGTTGTTGTTGTTGTTGTTGTTGTTTTGGTAGGATCTACACCCAACATGGGGCTTGATCTTACAACCCTGAGATCAAGAATTGGATGCTCTACCAACTGAGCCACCCAGGTGCCCCCTAACTTTATGGTGTTTTAAAACGATTATAAAGCTACAACAATAAAAGAGTTTGATGAATGAATTCACAGAAACATCAATGGAACAGAATAAAGGGTATAAACATAGAACCAAACACATATGGGAGTTTAATACATGATAGAAGTGACTTTCCCATCGATGAAGTTAAAATATATTAATTATTAAATGATGTTGGGACAGTTGGTCAACCATCTGGAAGAAAACAGACTAGATTTTTATACATTATTCCCAGTCCAAATGGATAAAACATTAAACATTTTTTTAAGTTTATTTTTATTTATTCTGAGAGAGAGAGAGAGAGCAAGCAGGGGAGGGGCAGAGAAAGAGGGAGACACAATCCCAAGCAGGCTCCACGCCGTCAGCATAGAGCCCGAGCCGGGGCTCAAACTCAAGAACTGTGAGATTGTGACCTGAGCCAAAATCAAGAGCTGGAAGCTTAACCAACTGAGCTACCCAGGCACCCCAAAACATTACACATTTTAAAATAAATCACAAATATACTAAAATAAAGAATGATACATTTTAAAAATTCATCTTGAGGCAGATTTTAGGATTAAAATGGCCTCTACAACCATAACGTAAAACCCCAAACACGTGAAGAAAAGATTGATAAACTTATCTCAATAAAAACTAGCATTTTCTGCTGGACAAAAGAAGATGAATAAACTCAAAAGTCAACAACAATGTTGAAAAATATTTGCAACATATATGATGGACCAAACTTGACCTCTTACAAATCAGTAAGTAAAAGACCAATAACTCCATTTGTAAGTGAATGAAAGATATGAAAAGAAAAATAAGAATTTCCACTCTGCAAAAGAAAAGATGCTTAACCTCATTAATAATTTTAATTGCTTCTACCTCAGGTTGGTAAAAAAAATATTAATAACAGCTTTATTGGGATATAATTCACATACCATAAAATTCCCCCATTTAAAAGTTATAATTCAGTGGTTTTTAGTGTATTCACAGAGTTGTGAAGCCATCATAGTATACCTTTCTAAGCCTCGGTAAGTCTGGGGGTGATTATGGTCCTGTCCTCATGAAGTTGTTATTAGAGATGATTAGGAATATGCCTATGGAGGGCTTGGTACAGTGCCCAGCCAATAGCAAGCCGTTGGGCCAGCAGGAGAAATTATGGTTATTACCTAGGGTCACACAGTGAATCTGGGGTGAAGCTCATGGTGGCACAAGTCCCACTCTTTGTACCTCTGCCATAGACACTTCCTGACAGTCATGTAAGGAAGTATAGGTGGAAGAGAAGCAATGACTGTAATTGTTTAAAAAGCTGTGAGACAGCTAATAATTGAGTCAGCCACAACAACTTCCATCAGCTAAGCCACTGATTCTCAAGATTAAGACTGAACACCATCTGATAACACTTTTAGGAATATTATCCTACATGTATATTTTCATAAGTACTCAAAGGTATTTCTAACATAGTATTAAAATAAATATTTTGGTAAAGACAACAAGATTCTATTAGACACTGCTTTTCAAAATAGGATACTAAACAGAATATAGCAGTTTTCAAAGTAGGTGGCTGATAACCACTTAATCAACCCATTAACCCCTCATGAACACTCAGAGTATAAATGGAGTTTAGAACTGGGAGATTCTACTGAAAGATTTCAAGAAAGAGCTGTTGGTATACTAAGTCTGGTTTCTTACTAAGGTTTGGGATGGACTTCACTTGCCCTCACCTCAGAAAGCTCAGTTTGTATACCCTGCAGTAGGGGGACACAGTGGACTGGCTTTTAGCACATGTCACTAGGTACACAAATCCTCAAGTCAACTATCCCATTTAGGGAAAGGATCTGTTTGGGAAACTTTCCTTCACAACTACAGAGGAAGTTCACATCAGCCTCCTTTATTAACCAGACTAGTCCTTCATTCATAAATGAAAGGAACCTCCAAAAAGCTAGAACTTTTTAGGAAAATCAGCATATGAAATGGAAGAACCAAAATAAAATAACTGAACCATTCAGGAAACAGAAAATACAAGGAATAGAAAAAAACTTAAGAGAAAAATTCTAAATTGGTATCCTAACATTCAAGAGGATATTGCATTCATAAAATAACACTATTATGAAAAGGAAACATCAGAAAAAAGAGAGTACATGGAAACTTAAAATAGGATTGGCAACATAAAATTACTTAACAGAGGAGGTGGAATATTCACATAGATATGGCCAAGGCTGAATTGGTAATGTATAATATGAAGCCAAGGAAGTTTCCCAGAACTTCAACCAAAAGACAAAGAGAAAGTTTGAGAAGAAAGCTGTCAAGACAGAAAGGACAGTCCAAGAGGCACACACCTGTTAGTAGGAGTTCAAATGAGAAAGAGAACAGAAATTGACACGAGGGAATAATATGATAACCAAATACAAGAATTTTTATTAAATATAATTTATTGTCAAATTGGTTTCTATACAACACCCAGTGCTCAGCCCAACAGGTGCCCTCCTCAATGCCCATCACCCACTTTCCCCTCTCCCACCACTCCCCATCAACCCTCAGTTTGTTCTCAGTATTCAAGAGTCTCTTATGGTTTGCCTCCTTCCCTCTCTGTAACTTTTTCTTTCCCCTTCCCCTCCCTCATGGTCCCCTGTTAAGTTTCTCAGCATCCACATATGAGTGAAAACATATGGTATCTGTCTTTCTCTGCCTGACTTATTTCACTTAGCATAATACCTTCCAGTTCCATCCACATTGCTGCAAATGACCAGATTTCATTTTTCTCATTGACAAGTAGTATTCCATCGTATATATAAACCACATTTTCTTTATCCATTCATCAGTTGATGGACATTTAGGCTCTTTCCATAATTTGGCTATTGTTGAAAGTGCTGCTATAAACATTGGGGTACATGTGCCTCTATGCATCAGCACTCCTGTATCCCTTGGGTAAATTCCTAGCAGTGCTATAGCTGGGTCATAGGGTAGATCTATTTTTAATTTTTTTGAGGAACCTCCACATTGTTTTCCAGAGTGGCTGCACCAGTTTGCATTCCACCAACAGTGCAAAAGGGTTCCTGTTTCTCCACATCCTCGCCGACATCTATAGTCTCCTGATTTGTTCATTTTAGCTACTCTGACCAGCATGAGGTGGTATCTCAGTGTGGTTTTGATTTGTATTTCCCTGATGAGGAGCGACACTGAACATCTTTTCATGTCCCTGTTGGCCATCTGGATGTCTTTTTTAGAAAAGTGTCTGTCCATCAATGGATGAATGGATAAAGAAGATGTGGTATGCATGTATGTATGTGTGTGTGTGTGTGTATATATATATATATATATATATATACACACACACACACACACACACACAATGGAGTATTACTCGGCAATCAAAAAGAATGAAATCTTGCCATTTGCAACTACGTGGATGGAACTGGAGGGTATTATGCTAAGTGAAATTAGTCAGTCAGAGAAAGACAAAAATCGTATGACTTCACTCATATGAGGACTTTAAGAGACAAAACAGAGGAACATAAGGGAAGGGAATCAAAAATAATATAAAAACGGGGGGGGGGGGGGCGCCTGGGTGGCTCAGTCGGTTAAGCGTCCGACTTCAGCTCAGGTCATGATCTCGCGGTCCGTGAGTTCAAGCCCCGCGTCAGGCTCTGTGCTGACAGCTCAGAGCCTGGAGCCTGTTTCAGATTCTGTGTCTCCCTCTCTCTGACCCTCCCCCATTCATGCTCTGTCTCTCTCTGTCTCAAAAATAAATAAACGTTAAAAAAAAAAAAACAGGGAGGGGGACAAAACAGAAGAGACTCATAAATATGGAGAACAAACTAAGGGCTACTGGAGGGGGTGTGGGAGGGGGCATGGGCTAAATGGGTAAGGGGCACTAAGGAATCTACTCCTGAAATCACGGTTGCACTATATGCTAATTTGGATGTAAATTTTAAAAAATAAAAAATAGAAAAAAAAAGAAAAGTGTCTATTCATGTCTTCTGCCCATTTCTTCACTGGATTGTTTTTGAGTATGGAGTTCTTTATAGATTTTGGATACTAGCCCTTTATCCAATATGTTGTTTGCAAATATCTTTTCCCATTTCATCGGTTGCCTTTTAGTTTTGTTGACTGTTTCCTCAAATATAAGAATTTTCTAAGCTGCATACATTGGTCTTTAGGTTAGAGCATCCACAGAGTTTCAAGTAGGCAAATCTGGGGAAAAAAAGTTGACATACAGACACACTCTGGTGAAATTTCAGAATTCCAAAAATAAAGAGAAAATTCCTTGCAGAAAGGAAGAAACAGGTCACCCAGAAAAGAGTAATAGTCAGGATAGCATCAAACTGCTCATGTGCACCACAATCAGAAGGCAATGGAGCAAAGCCTTCAACATTCTGATGACATGCTCCTGAACCTAGATGTGCCAGTTACTGATTTATTGCCTCCTGGCTCCAAATTCTCTTCTTTTGCTTGCTCTGGGAAAATGGATCTGGGCCCTTTATTTTTCCTTGCCTGCTGTCACCAAAGCTTTGCCAGCAGAGGACACCAAAGAGACCCGGGAGGGTTTTGGGTCCTGGATTTGGTGTGCTTACTCAGAAGGCTGCTGCAGCACAAGCACCTTCTCTAGCAGACAACTCCTGCAGGGCAAAGCTGGCAGAGGCATCCAGTGGCCAGAAGAACTCCCGGAGTCCTCTGAGCTGTTTTATAGTGTAGCATCCCTGGTAAAACACCCATGAATAATTTTCCATAGCACCTTACAGGGTAGATTTCTATCAAGTTCCAGAGGGTGGATTTCCAACTGGAATGGCACCACAGCACCCTCTCTGGTATTCAGTGAGCCATGGCTGGGCTTTCTCCAAAAAGATCTGGATTTTAGCTCCGGGCTCAGGGTGGCTCTTCCTGGGCACTCTGTCTCCGCGGTGGGAGTGGGGGTGGAACTGCTCTGTATTTCTGCTATTTCTATATTCTTCAGAGAGCTTTCTTTACTTTTTACTAGATAATTCCTCATTGCTCCAATCCTCCATTAGAATTAATAATTCTTTATATTATTTTCCTATTTAAATTACTGTGTGGTTTCCGTCTCCTGATTGGACCCGGAGTGATACACTAGATGGGATCTTGATGAGTGTCAATTGTGTATGAAGGTGATAGGAAGACATTTTCAGAAATCTAGCAATACAGAGAATTATTCTGTACATGATTTGACAATGGCCTTTAGCAAAACAACAAAAGAATTTAAGAAAGAATAATAAATGGTTTCTGGGGGTGGGGGGAAGGAAGTAACACAAGAACCCAATGAGTAGAAAATTGAAGATGACAACTTTTCAACTGACTTGGAAAGCAACTGAGTCCAAATTAAAATAAGAGGTCAAAGGGTCCGTGAAGGTCTTCAAGAACAAGATGGTTCCACGTATGAGTAAGAACCTCGAGGCTCTTATGGACATGTTTTTCAGTTAATGAATAGAAAGAAAAATAGTTGGCATCTCCAGGGGAGGAAAAACAAACAAAGCCTGTGGGGGGGGGGGGAGGGGGAACTTCAGATATAATGCAAACTAAAATGTGAAAAAAAAAAGGGCGCCTGGGTGGCTCAGTGGATTAACCATCCGACTTCAGCTCAGGTCATGATCCTACCTTTCATGGGTTCAAGCTCGCATCTGGCTCTGTGTTGGCAGCTTGGAGCTTCGAGTCTGCTTTGGATTCTCTGTTTGTATCTCTCTCTGCCCCTCCCCTGCTTGCACTCTGTCTCTCTGCCTCCCCAAAATAAATAAATAGTAAAAAAAAAATTAATGTAAAAAAAAATGAGCCATTATCACAAGGTAAAAAATCATCGTCATAATCATCATCATCATCATCCATTTATTTGACTTGAAACGTTCTCCAGATTATGGCATAGCATGGCATATCCTTCTCTAAAGGTTCATTTATGCTAGTTGGTTCTACTGGGAATAAGAGTTACATAATTATGATATTATAAACGTTCACTGCATTTAAACTTTTAGGATCTACCTACAGACAAAGCAGAAAGCTTGACTACAATTATGCAACAGAATATATGCACAACTAACAAATGTAAATCTTGACAATGTGAAAGTAATATAATGACTGACCAAAGCTAGGAGGGAGGAAGGGTGATGGAATTGGAGGAAATACTATATGTGGAGGATGTTCCATTTGTCTCATTTTACACAGTAGGGAATTCATATGTACTGTCTAAAGTTAGTAACTCAAGAAAAAAATGTATATGTGTGTATTGTTTAAATGATGGCGGCAGCCGAAATGATTTACCAACTGTGGTATTTCTTCTACCTACCCACTTCTCCCACTCATGAGTAGAGAAACCATGTAACTTATCATCCAAATAGGACACTTAGGAGAGTGAAACTGGGAGCTAAAAATAATTAACAATCATTAATCCGTCAACAAGCATTAGCCAGGACTGTCTGGGCAAACCAAAACTTATGGTCATTCTATTCATAAATCTGTAGAACATCTTCCATGAGGCTAGCTCAGGGTACAAAAAGGGAAATTACTTTTTAAAGTTCGCCAAGTTCTTCATTATCTGGCTGGCAAACACAATAAGGATAGATGTGAGTAAAATCTGGGAAGACAAATACAGCCAAATTTAAATGGGTATTCAAATTGTTATAATGTACACTTTCTCTAATCCCACATGTAGGCAAGGGGATTTGCATTTGAATTCATCTGCTTTTCCAATCAGTGTAAGAAATCTTCCCTTCTCAAAGCACCAAAGCAGAAATTACCTCTCACTGGTATGCCTGATTATTATGATTCTGTGATGTCCTTTAAATTTTTTGGCTAGTTCCAGATCCATATAAAACAAACCAAAATAATACTTTCAGCAAAAGCAGTGGTAGTTGCTATGTTTTTGGTGATTTTTGGTGATCCTGGGTTACGATGTGTATAATTTGCATGAATCACAAAGTTGAATGAACAAAATAAAATAACAAGTCTATCTAGTTTTAGAGGGGATAACCCATGGGACCTCAATATGCAGGTGAGTGGGAGGCTTCTCAGTTCCCTTCCTGACCTACAGACTCCCAGCAAACCTGCTCCTCTTCAGCTTTCTCGATGCAGTAACTGTCTACAAAACATATTCTCAAATTCCACTCTGAGCTGGACTCTAAGCTGGCCCCTTCATCAGCTGCAGCCAGTGGAGCAGAAAGCTGTGCCAGTGAGGACAGGACCAAGTTGAGAGCCAGGTCCTCCTGTTAGGGCCACAAGGAGATCTGTGGTTCATCAGTCTGAACAGAATCTCTTTAGTCCTCCTCAAACTTCCCTTGGTCTTATAGAGATTCTAGTAAGTTCATGGGAAAGCAATAGAGAAGCACAAAATACCCCTTTTGTTTGTTCATTTGCTTGTTGGTGAGGGGGTGGGGCACGGACATTTCTCCACACTTGGAAGACTCATGTCAAAGAAGTCATCAGATATTTTCTGGATGATTCCTTATTGCTAATGAATTTAAAGCTTGTGGGTTTTTAAGAATAAATTCCTTATTCTACTACCTCTTCCTATTACCTTTTTTGAATAATAGCACCAAAAATTCTTGGCTCCCCAGGGACCATTTTGATTATTGACACTTGAAAAATCCCATCCATGGAGGGTAACAGGTATAAGTGGCTATTAAACCCCACTTATCCATCCAAGAAGATATCCTTCCACATGGTAAATGCTTTGTGCACCCTCAAATATTTCATCACTGCTTATAGAAAAGCATGCTGTCTCCTTCAACAAGGAGTCCATGACTCTACTAGGAAGTCAAGGCAGTTGGTTGACATTTATACTAGATCCCCAGTTGATAAACAATGACATGCTTCCAGAGCAATCCTCTCCTGAATAAAAACTTAAGGGATGAAACACGGATCATTTAAAACAGTATTATATGTGTTCACAGAACAGTAGTCCTCCAAGATGTTTCCATGGCCATATACATTTGGGAAATTCTGCTCACCATAATTACCTGTCAGAGATTCGTAATCCAGGTCACATATGAAATGCTCTTGGAAATCCTACTATTCAAAGAAATCTGTGTTTAAACCATCATTTCCCAAACTTATTTTACCACTGAACTCTTGGTTTACATATCAGCTATCAATTTCCCAGAAAACATGTGGAGAAGCATTCTAAGAGAGAGAAAAAAAAGAAGGGAGAGGGAGAAGGTATACAGAAGGGAAATATGGGAAACATTTTTTTTTTTACGACAAGGACTCACACAGTAACACCTTTCTGGGAATTAGAAACAGGTATCCTGCTAGAAGAACCTATTTTTAAAATGTGTCCCTTCTTTGGGCTGATGCAGCTGCATACCAGGCTTTGTCAATGGTGCCGGCTAGATTTTGGCCCCCACATGTACCCTCTTGCCAAGCATCTTTGTGCAGGGTACAACCTGCACCACTGTGCATGAACGCCCTACTTGACCCTATACCAATCTGTGACACATTCTCTGTCCTTTCCATCACCAGAAACATGAAGACTAAGAGAGCCCATTCCACTGACACCCTAACTCCTAGCCAGGTTGCAATGGTTTTGTCAGAACATAGACTCTTACTTGAGCATAAAGGAAAGTCCAAGCTTATGCTGAAACTGGTGTGAATATAACAATTTTCTGGACCTGCTTTTAAAGTACCCAAGGCAGATGAGGTTTGGTTAACAGCTCTTCACATGCCCCTCCACCCCCAGGTACATCCCTCACTTTTCTCAGGCATTTGTTTTTCAAAATAATTCACCCACTTCTTTCTGCCTCTTCTGGGACAGGTATTCCATCTGAGCACCCTGGATATTGTTGACTTAACATGCCACACATCCCACCCTCCACTGCATGGAATTCTAGCTCAGGACCTTGGCTGGAGAGTGAGCTCTGCCTTGGCTGTGCAATCTACACACACCATCAGGAGTATCTTTCTTGATGTGTGAAATGTGCTGCTTGTAGGTGGCTGCAAACCTCCCTCCTCCAGCTGCTTGCCTCACTATGACTGGTACCTCAGCAGTTCAGAAGGCTTGGTCCCAAAGATCACAGGGAAGAGAAGGGTTAGGGAGTGGAAAGAAACAAGCATGTGACATGGAATTTGTCCAGAACTACCCCAGATGTGGTTACAGTCTTAGCGCTCTCTTGCTCGCTCGTGCTCTTTCACCTGTGGGATTAATTTGCCCTTCTGTTATTATTATTATTTGTTCTGGGAGGTTTTCCTTTCAATACAACATCTGGCACTATAGTTTCATACCCTACAGTTTCCTGGAAACAATCTCAGAGAGGAGTTTGAACCATCGCTATTGAAACTGGCCTGGGACTGAAACGTTGTGCGCTGTGATCTCAGTCCATGTCATGTTCTCTCCATTGTTTCCTTTGTAAAACATCACTGCCATCGGTGCCACTGTTTTTCAATAAGAGGTGCTGGCACCAAGCCCAGAGGTGGCTGCACAGGCCTTGTCCTGCCAGGGAGGGGAGATAGTGCCGACCTGACACAAAGCCCTCCCACCACGTCTCTGGAGGGCCCCCACCCTGCAGCACTGCCTGGCTTCCGGGATGAGGTCAGAGAGCATGGAGCCTAGAAGCAGGCTGGGTGTGCCTGTGGCTCCCACCCTGGTTCTAGTCACATTGTTACCCGTATGGCTTGTATTACAAGCTGAAAAGGCCCCCTTGGCCCCCTAATTCCCACAGGGGAGCCACAGAGCCCTCTGAGTTTTGGAAGACCTGATCCAATGAAGAACGGCAATGAGGAGGCTCCAGAAGGAGCCCTCCTGCCTCTCCTTCCTCTCACAGAAATCATTCTTCCTCTCCTTTCTGTTCTTGCCTTGACTATTTTGTCACCCCCAGCTGTTTATCTACAGAACTTTTCTTCCCCATCATCTTTGGGGTCTGTCTCCTTGTCCTTCAGATAGCAGCTTAAATGTCACCTCCTCTAAGTAGCCTTCCCTGACCTCCCAGGTTAAAGTGGCCACCTAGTAACTCCATCTTGTCAGCTTCTTTTATTTTAATTTCTGCATGGAACTAATGACTGAGAGTCTGTCTCAGGGGTATTGTCTGTCTTGTTCACCCGGAATAAGTAGCTGGTACATAGTAGGTGCTAAATAAATATTTGTTGAAAACATGGAGTTTGTTTACTGGCCCCAGTACTTACTGATTGTGTGACCTTGGGAAGATTACTTAACCTTGTTGTGCCTTGGTTTCTTATCTTAAAAACAGGGATGATTATAGTGACTAATTTCTGTGATTGTTAAAAGAATTAGACAAGACAATCCTGGGGCGCCTGGGTAGCTCAGTCGGTTAAGCATCTGACATGATCTCATGGCTCGTGAGTTGCAGCCCTGCTTCGGGCTCTGTTCTGAAAGCTCAGAGCCTGGAGCCTACTTCAGATTCAGTGTCTCCCTCTCTCTCTGCTCCGACCCCACTCGTGCTCTGTTTCTCTCTCAAAAATAAATAAATGTTAAATTAAAAAAAAAAAAAAAGATAATCCTTGTGGAGTCCTTAGCAGAGTGCCAGGCACAGAGTGGACACTCAAGAAACATTAGCTAGGGGCACTTGGGTGGCTCAGTCAGTTGGGCTTCCAATTTCAGCTCAGGTCATGATCTCACAGTCCATGAGTTTGAGCCCCGTGTCGGGCTCTGTCCTGACAGCTCAGAGCCTGGAGCCGGTTTCAGATTCTGTGTCTCCCTCTCTCTCTTCCCTCCCCTACTCACACTCTGTCTCTCTCAAAAATAAATAAACATTAAAAAAAAATTTTAAAAAAAAGAAAGAAAGAAAGAAACATTAGCTATTATCACTATCAGCATGTTAACCAATAGCTCTCCGGTCACCTCCCAGTATTAACTAGCTTCCCAGCTTAGCCAAGCCCTGAAAAAATGCAGAGGAGTCGTGGCCACAGAGAAGGACAGACGTAGGGACGCACTGTAGGAAAGTATGCCAGGGGAAGAAATGTCACAGAAGAGCTCGTGGAATCAGGCCAAGAAAGTAACACCTTCTATTTCCCAAATAAGAACTACTCCTTTCAGAAGGGCTCTTTCCTTCCCCCTCCTCTTCTCCTCCTGTCCCTGCCAACTCCACAGAACTGAGCCTGGCCTTACACTTGTTACCAAGCAGCCGGGGCCAGAGGTCAAAGTGATGCTCTATAGACAGGGCAGCTACAGCCCAGGCTGTTTCATCACCTTGCCTGAGGCTAAGGGACAAGTGACCATCCCCTCCGAGCTGTGCCACCTAAAAGTAAGGCAAGCAAAAACATCTGATAAGCAACATTAATGTCAGATATGACATTAAGAGGAGAAAGGTGAGTCTCCTTTGGTTGTGAGCACAGTTCAGTATGAGCTCAAGCCTATGACACCATCAACATTCCATGCACTGGAGAAACAAAGCCACTGTGCACTGGGATTTGGCATTTCCTGGGTTAATCTGTCTACCCAAAGGGAATGGAAACGCTGATTTTCACAAGGAAAAGGGGCTGTGTACTCCTGGTCTGGACCAGAGATTATCTGTATCATACTCTCTCCCCACCACACCCCACCTCTTAGCACTGCAAGCACCTCACCTTCCCAAACTCAGTCGCTTTGAACCTGCCATCAAGACCCAGCTGATGCTGTCGGGCTATGATCCACAGACACTGCCTGGTATTTCAATGAACAGCATGGGTCATTTCCACAGCCTGGGACCCAGCACCTTTATTAGTGCCAAGTCAAATGCTATGCCTAGGAATAAGATAATTTCCCCAGATCATTCTGATTTCCCCAAAGTGATTCTTACTTTGTTTACATTGTGGTGTTGTGTCTCTCACCATGGAGAAGATAAACCCTCATCCGGACAAACATCCATCTACCTGCCAACAGAGGACAGTAGAGAAGGCTGAGGCTTCAGAAAGTTCTTGCAGCTCAGCCAGAATAGCCAGTCAAAGACCATCATCCCCTCTGCCTTCTAGATATTCCTCAAGATATTCCTGCTCAAGAAGGAAAAGACACAGAGGTCTGTCAGGTCTTATTCTGGTTTCCTCATAAGCCTGAGTCCAGGATTTGGGTACAAGTGTTTATTTGGAGGTGGCCAGACTCATGGTGGCAAAGCTGAAAACTGAGACAGTGAAGGGAGGCAAGCCAGTGAAGAGGCATCAATGACAAACTTCCAGCTGCAGATAGATGGGGCTTTGTCCCATTGAGATCTCTTAGGAACCGTGAAGAACCCACCTCATAACTGATCGCTGTGGGGGAAGGAAACTAGAGGACTTATCCACCAACTTCTGTCCCTTATTGGCTGAAGGCTGTTCCTTGGGTGTTAACTCCCCAGCACTGTGCCCAGGAAGCACTGCCAGAGAATGTTCTCAGGCAGAGAGCTCAGGAAGACACTGGGCCCATACAAGATCTATCTGTGGGCGATGTTCAGGGCAGGCTAAAGGAATTTGAGCCGGGCTGGACAAATCCTGCTACATTAGGCTTTCTAACGACCAGTAATGAGCTTCTTAAAAACAGTGCCCCATGGATAGAGGCATTTTAGAACATCTATTTCAGATTTGTCTTAACTTCCTAGAAATCCTTTCAATAACCCTTAAACAGACACGGTTATATAAATCAGCCTATGATTTCTTTGAAAGAAAGATTCATGGGCAAGCAAAGCCTCCTCCACTAGTGGCCTGAGTTCTGTCCCTCTGGAATTGCAGTAAGAGCCCACAGAGTTCTGAGTAGACACTTTGCTTTGGACGCTTTGGGAGGAGGTCAGATATCACCAGTTTTCCATGGAAACCAAGCAGGAAAAGAGAGTAGCCTGTTTTGCAAAGGTTTGAAGTTCAGATTAAAATCGTAGTAGGGAGGCACACACCCCTTCCCTAAGTACAGGGTAAAGTGAGATCAGGAACTGGTGAAATAAACTGGATCTTAATGAGAAAAAATAATCTCTTCCCAAGTACTGCTCCACCCACCCCTCTGGACATGCCTACTCTCACAAGCCCTGGGCAGGAACACCCTACTTTGAACAACAGAACCATATCAGGGATCATTTTCCTGGAATTCAGCCATGGAAAAATTCACCCAACTACCATTTGATACTTTTGTTGTCCTTGGAGCTCCCATCCCCCTTGGCACTCTGTAACCTCTATAGGGTCTTTGGATAATATCCTACTTTAACTAAATACCACACTGAAAACTGCCAACAGAGAAGAATTTTCCACAGGCATTGTTGCCTCTGTTACCTTCTCAAAAGGGGCAGGTGATTCCGCATGGAAGTTTCCAAAAAAGAAGGGAAAGTCTCCTTACTCCTGGGCTGCAGTCCAAGTTGAGGGTCAACCCTTTATCAAAGAGATGTAAGAATGTCAAGAATTTTTTGACAACTCTAAGTTGCCTAGAATGAAAATTTTTACAATCAGCTTACCCAGGTAATGGTGAGAGGGTCGTAAGATGGATAATTAGGAAGTCAAGAGCCCTGTGTTCTGGTTGACACTCTTCTAACTAGTTTTGTGGCCCCAGATCAATCATTTGACTTATATAGACCTGTAAAATAAGGGGGCAATCAAGAGTAACAAAAGAGTCAGCTCCTAGAACAGCGCCCCTGCACCTACAATAGAGACTACACAACAAAAACAATGCCCTCACCCCTAGAACAGTGCCAGGCATGAAACAGGCACTCCATGTTCAGTGGCTCAATGAATGGATGTGGCAAACATGTCATTGCTTCTGATTTCTGTACCACTGGCAGGCACTGCTAATCAACTATGAAAGCTTTTCATACTGAAATTGGATGCAGAATCGAATCAGCATAACTCTCCTGACAGGTACAACCAATCCATTGGTGCTCACATGTGAAATGATATCTATCTGCCATACCTACACAAACTAGGATTCTCCCAATATTCAACTTCTATGGTAAGAGAAATACTAAAAGATAGACTATTTGTCACTCAGAAAAGATAAATATAAACATGACTGAATCTTTCAGTCTAGTCTACATAAGGGATCTGGATTTTTATCATCCTGACTAGGACAAGAAATACTTTTGATCAGTGAAGATTCCATAAGACCAGGTCACTTCGAGTCCCTGCAAGTAAAACACATTTCTAGACCCCTATGGAAGTCATTAAATTTCTAATGCCAACCATGTAGAAGAAAACCAGCTCTGAGACACATCCCCACCCCAGCAAGTAGACACCTTTCATCAGTGCTAACTCTAGAAGTGTCCAGTGTCTGGGATCTGGTTCATCATCTGGGGGTTGTGCTTTCCCATCGACTTCACACAGGTGAAATAATATATTACAAGGGGTTCCCCAGGGAAACAGAACCAACAGGACGTTAAATATAAAGAGATATTCATTGTATGGAACTGGCTCATGTGATTATAGAGGCTGAGAAGTCCTATGATCTGCCATCTGCAAGCTGGAAACCCAGCAGAGCCAGCCATGCAGTTCAACAGCCTGAGATCTCTCCAGTCTTGGTAGTAGCAGCAGCAGCAGTAGTAGATGGTGCAGACTCCAGTCAGACCCTGAAGACCTGAGAATCAGGAGCTCCACAACAAGAAAAGACTGCCAGCTAGACAGGCAGTGTTGGTTCAACCTTCTTCCACCTTTGTATTCATTGTAAGCCGTCCATGGGTTGGATGAGTCCCACCCAATATACTGGGGAGGGTGGTCCGCTTTACTCAGTCTATTGAGTCAGATGCTAACCTCTGCCAGAAACACCCTCACAGACACATCCAGAAATAACGTTTACTCAGATATCTGAGCATCTTGTGACCTAGTCAAGTTGACATATAAAATTAACCATCACAAAATATCAAGGACACCAATGGAAAGAAAGAAAGAAAGAAAGAAAGAAAGAAAGAAAGAAAGAAAGAAAGAAAGAAAGAAAGAAAGAAAGAAAAGAAAAGAAAAGAAAAGAAAAGAAAAGAAAAGAAAAGAAAAGAAAAGAAAAGAAGGAAAGGGGAAGGGGAAGGGGAGGGGGAAGGGAAAGGGGAAGGGAAGGGAAGGGAAAGGGAAAGGGAAAGGGAAAGGGAAAGGGAAAGGGAAAGGGAAAGGGACAGGGACAGGGAAAGGAAAGGAAGGGAAGGGAAGGGAAGGGAAGGGAAAGGGAAAGGGAAAGGGAAAGGGAAAGGGAAAGGGAAAGGGAAAGGGAAAGGGAAAGGGAAAGGGAAAGGGAAAGGGAAAGGGAAAGGGAAAGGGAAAGGGAAAGGGAAAGGGACAGGGACAGGGAAAGGAAAGGAAGGGAAGGGAAGGGAAGGGAAGGGAAAGGGAAAGGGAAAGGGAAAGGGAAAGGGAAAGGGAAAGGGAAAGGGAAAGGGAAAGGGAAAGGGAAAGGGAAAGGGAAAGGGAAAGGGAAAGGGAAAGGAAGGCAGACACAGAAAGACAACAGAGAGTGAAATAGGAAGAGTGGGTTTCCAGTACAGAAACCTTCAACGATTTTACCACTACTGCCTGAGCTGCCTGGAAATATACTTCACAGCACTAATCTATGATCCCCTTTGGGAAGTCTAAAAGACTGTCTCAACGTACAAAGATTAAAGCTTACCAAATGGCTTTCAGCATATCATCAAAAGAACCCTTAGGGTGTGAAGTTACTTATCTTCCCGTTTGAGTACAGCGCTGCTGACCTTCTTAGGGGCAGTTGAAGAGTCCTGTCTACCCTGACTGTCCCATGCTAAATTAACTCTCTGCTTTTTTGAAAAATGTAAACAAATGAAGTGGATCACTTTCCATTACATATGCAAAGCACTGAGGCACACATGTTCCCTCTGGCCAAAAAAAAGCCAGTTTTCAATGTGTTCATCTACTGTTCATTGTCTCTTAAGGTATGAACCTAGGGGAATACATTTTCTAGAAATCTCTGGGTATGAAAAGAAATGGATAAGGTTTGAATTCTTAGTAAGTAGCTTTAGTTGTTGGAAGGGGTTACTTTATTGTCCCCAGTAATTACCATGAGACTTTGTTACTCATGTTGGCTTCAATTAAAATCCCCAGGGCAGTGAATTAGTAAATTAGTGGATTTAACAAGAGCCTAGGGATCTAAGAAGCAGAGAAGTTGCTAAGGCAGAAAGGGCAGAGGGCCTTCAGTTAATGGCTCCCCCATGGCTGAAAGTCCACGCCTTCAAGAACTGTCCCACTTGGGGAACACAGACCAAATGCATTGCTTGGTTCCCTATCAGCCTAACATAGTACCATGCTTTCTTGAATAATATGTTTCCTCTAGAAAGGAAACACAGCAGACAAAATGCTAACATGCCTAATCTGCAAGCAAAGGTACTCTTAACAAAAGGACACTCTTGGTCAGCACAACTTTAACCACAGAATTGTTCTTATCTCTGGCAAACAAAGCATGCTGCCCACCGAAGATTTTGCTCCCCTCCATAGTACACAGTTGTTCTTGAGCAGTAGCAGCCCAGCCAGGGCTTACTCAGTGATCTAAAAATCAAAGAACTTGGGGTAAAGGCAAGGGTCCTCAATAATGCCTACCTAGTTCCAGAAACTGTTCCTCAGGCAAAAGGGGGCTCATCAAGGAATGTGAGTGGAATGGATATGGTTGAAAAGCAAACATGCTTTCTCTATTTGTCTTTCTCCCATTTCCTGGCTGGGTATTGATAGCAGGGAAATGCTGGGAGCCATGCATCGAGAAGACAGCAAAGCTTCTGTCAGCCTGGATCCATGAATGCCTGTGGCAGGTAGAGTCATCCTACTTTCAGCCAACCAGAAGAAAGTCCTAAGAAATAGCTTGTTTGTATTAAATCGCCCGAGTCTGCTACAGCAGCTAGGTTGCTCTAACTAACCCACTGTCCCTCATTAGAAGAGCATGAGCCCAGCCATTACTCTCATGGCAAAAAATAGCATACTCCAGCACCAACACGTAGCATCCCGCAAACTCTAAACAGCCCCAGAATTCAAGTTTATTTCCATTAATCACCTTCATCAATATTGCTTTGCTTCCAAGAATATATTATATCAGTAACCTGCTATCCAATAGGGGATGGGCCATCCCCTGGAGGAGTGGGGGTTTCATTAGTTTGGGTTTGCACAGCTTCTGTTTGTAAGGCTGCCAACTTGCCAGATACCTTTGCCTTTTCCCTTCAACGTGCACCCTGTAATACTGAGACATTAGTTGTGTGACTCTGACCTTGTCGAATATGCATGCACTCAATTCCATCAGGCTACCAGTGCTAGTGTATGAAGCTTTTTGAGTGGTCCGGATGTGCTGACTCCAAAACAACTTCACATACGGTCAAAAAAATACACCTACCAGACAGACTTAATCTGGACTCTTCACCACCCCTACCCCCACTCTCCAGTCAGTTCCCATGCAGATTCCTAACCCTACCTTCAAGCTCACAGTGTTGTGCCTTACATGATGAGTCCTCCTGGGGCAGGAGGCACCACAGAGGTGTCATGCTGTGAAATTTCATGGGAGGAAACCCCTTCGTTCCCGGGCAGTCACGTGGAGAAGCTGCCTGGAAGCTGTGCTGAGCCGTGATGGTGGAAATGCCCTGTAAAGGCAGTGATACGTCGGAGCCCATCCCCCCCACCAACTTGAGCACACTGATGAGGTGCCTCTCCTCCCAGTTCCACATTCAGTGATAGCACCTTGGTAGCTTGAAGTCAGCCCCGGAGAAAGTATTTACACCATGGAAACTGACACGTGCTACAAATCAGTACTTCTGTATGTCCCAAAGAACTGATAGCTAACATTTACCAGCATCCACCTGCATGAAGGGGAGATGCTGGTGAACCACCCAGCAAACGGGAATCCATGGAATGAGTTCTGTCTGCCTGCCTCTTTCCTTCTCAGGAAAGACAGGGACAGCATCTATCTCCAGAGCAGTGAAGAGACCCTGTTGGGAATGCTCACTGATATTGACAGGACTTTTGTTCTGAATTTGATGAGAAAAGAGACTGAGGGACAGTGTTTTCCAGGGCACATAATGCACACAACAATGCCGAACCCACCACAGACAAATGGGCTTCAAGAGGCAGATTCATCATTTTGGATGTGACAAAATGGACCCTACCTCAGTAATCAGATTCTAATTACTTGCTCTGCCACTCACCTGGGCACTTCGCAGGTCTTCTGAGGTAGGAGAAAAGAAAAAGGACTAAGCTCATTGTCAGGCTGTCAAGCCCGGTGCTGGCATTTTTCATGGGTTAATGCAGTTGACCTTCACACAGTCCTATGTCTTAGGTGTTAGCATACCCACTTTCAAAGAAGGGAAATGAGGCTACCAGAGGTCAGAACAGTATCCTGCCTAAGGTTATACAGTGGTAAGGAGTCAGACACTGATCTGGGTGTGTCTGACTCCAAAATCCACACCATTTGTATCGCACTGCACTGCTAATAAGTCTTGTTTTATTTATCTGTGGACATGCAATAAAAGGAACAGCCACCCCTGCCTCATGAGAAATTAATGACAAATCTGTATTTTTTTATACAGCAGCTTTGTTGAGATAAAATTCCCATGCCGCTTTTAAAGTGTACAATTTGTGGGTTTTAGTATATTCACAAAGTTGTACAACTATAACCACTATCTAATTCCAGAACATTTTTATCACCCTAAAAGAGAAATCCCACACCCATTAACACTCACTCCCTGTTCTCTCCTCCCTGCAGCCCCTGGCGACCACTAATCTACTTTCTGTCTCTGTGGACCTGCCTACCCTGGACATTTCACATAAATGGAATCATGCACTGTGTGGCCTTTTGTGTCTGGTTTCTTTCACTTGGCATAATATTGGCAGATCTGCATTAAAGTTCACGGAGTCCAACAGATGAAATCCACTAAGTTGAAAGGCAAACATATGTAGTTTTTATTTAAATACCACTACGCAATAGAAGCAAGGCAAAGAACATGAAGTAGTAGCTTCGATGTGTTCTTGTATTCAATTCTACTATACTTATTGAGTGCCTATTATATGCCAGATACAAAACAAACAAAATCCCTGCCCTCACAGAGCTTACATTATGGTGGAAAGAAACATACCAAATAATGATGATGATGATGATGATGATATCATACTAGAGTATCTTAATTAACATGTGAGCAGCTTTGGGGGATCATGGATGCTGGAGGAGGCCTCTGAGTAGTCTCCAGAATACATTTCTACACTTGTACATGTCTCTCTCTGTCTCTCTGTCTCTCTCTCTCTCTTTCTCTCTCTCTCTCACTAAATGCCTCCTCGTGCCCCAGGTGCTGTCCTAATGGGTTTCTGGACAGCTAAGAGCAGTGGTAACCCTGGATCCCCATGAGATTGCCCACCTCAGATTATTGGGCATCTTTTCCGCCATGGGTAACAGAGACCAGCAGACAACTCTCACTCATTCTGTGATAGGTTCACCTCCCCCAGGCCAGGCTCCCTTCCTCTCTGAATTCCTGAGCTCAGAAGAGGGAAGAAGTTCCTCTTCCCTTAATCTCTTACCAGAGCAGGAGGGAGAGCACCGTCACCCCAGCCAAGGGGGAAAGTGCCCTGCTCCACCCTCTGCACACCCCCTCACCCTGCCCCTACATTTCAGGCATTTATCAAAGACCTGCAGGGCTTCTTGCCAGATATTTCAAGGCGTAATATTTGCCTTGGTCTGAAGCTTCCTGGAGCCTGGTGAGGCTTCCCCCTAGCCTCCACATCCTGCCATGTCACAAATTATTGTCCACTTGAGCTCTCCTGCTGCTGCTGTTGTTGTTTCTAAAACACTAAACTTTTTTTCAATCCTACATTTATTCTTATAAATACAACCAGAAACATTTTCCTCCCAGGTAACTTCACCATCTCAAACATCAACAAGATTTATTAGGCCATAAGAATCCACACCTATGAGTATGGATGGGGCCTATAGAAATCCCAGTTTCTTCCACCAAGAAATACTCTTCTTCTTCCAGCACCAGTGCATACTGCTGCACATATAATTCGTCACATTTTTCAAATAGCTTTTTCTTATTATAAAAATACTAATGCCCTTAGAGAGAAAACAGAAAATACAGAAAGGGAAAGCAAAGTCACCCCCTGTAAGGAAGGAGTCTCTAAGATGGCCCCCCGTGATCTTTCCCCCTGATTGTCATGTCCTTGTGAAACCCCCTCCCCTTGCCTGTGGACTAGACCTAGGGACTGACATCCAATGGAAAAAATGCAGAAAAGTCATGGATATCACTTCTGAGATTAGGTGTGCAAAAAAGAGTTAGCATAGCAAGGTTGAGACTGTTATCCTTAGGAAGGCCTGCTTATAAATGTTGTCCCTTGACTGGTATCTGGGAACTTGGATTTCAGGAGTTTTCCCACCATTCCCTGATAAGAAGGGCTCACTGTGCCTAAACTGTTTGTGCAAATAATATGGCTTATGCTAAGTACTAGCCTCCCCTCTGGGAGTCTGGAATTTTGATACATGCCATGCAGAGGGTGCCTATGCCACCAGCCCTTGCTAAAATCCCTGGGTATTGAGTCATTAATGAGGGTCCCTGGTAGACAATATTTCATACATGTTGTCACAACTCACTGCTGGGGGAATTCAGTTTTCCCTGATGACTCCACTAGGACAGGACTCTTGGAAGCTTGTACCTGGTTTCCTCCAGACTTCATTTCATGCACCTTTTCCCTTTGCTGGTTTCGCTTTGCATCCTTTCACTGTAATAAATCATAGTCTATATGCTAGGACTATAAAGAATACAACTATGTGCTGAGTCCTGTGAGCCCCCCTAGGGAATCATCAAACCTGCTGGTTGGGGTGGGAGGGCGGGGTCTTAGGGACCCTTGACACATTAGGCTACCAAAAGACTATGGCCCCTCTCTCTCTCTCTCTTTCTCTCTCTCCTTCCTTCCCTCTCTTGCACATCCTTCTCCAGTTGAGCCTTGAGATGATTAAGGCCCTTCCATCACCTAGAGTGTAGCCTTGTGAGAGACCCTGAACCAGAGGACACCCAATTAAGCTGCATCTAGATTCCTGACCCACAGAAATGGTGAGATAATAAGTATTTGTTGTTTTAAGCTAAATTTTAGGGTCATTTGTTTCAGAGCAATAGAGAACTAATATACCCTTCACCTAAAGATCATTACTGTTTATATTTTAGGGTATATCTTTTCAAGGGTTTTCTATACCCATACATATATTCCAAATATATATATATATATTCTAGTAGAAACTGAATTCCTTTTTTTAAGCACTGCTGGTAAAAAGCAAAGGCATAAGGCAGAAGTACAATATTTCCTTTTATTACTATAAGAAATGTTTCCATTCCAGAATGACAGCTGGTACTTCTTTTTTGAGCCAAATTGTCCCTTTGTTTGGGGGAATAGGGAGAAGAGAGGGAAGGGTCCCTTTCACAGCCTTTTCGGTCACGCAATTGTAACAGCCCATTCTGAAATGGGAGGCTTCAGACACTAAGTTAAATCACTAAGCATAATAATTTAAATGTTATTATGCTCAATGTGGGTGGAATTAATTGGTACAAATTATGTTTCCTTTTAGGAAAACAGGTTTCCCCTCTCCAGAGTCTCAGAGGGATTGGTGGCAAAAATTCCTGGGAGGGGACATAAGCTTAAGAACACTCTTGAGAGAGGAGTAAAAGTTAGTCCTTGCAAAATGGTGACCAGTAGGAGGACAAGGAGAGACAAAACCAATATAGGACACATGGATACCTGGGTGAGACTGACCCAAGGGTAAGTTTTCTAGAAGCAAACATACTTCTAAGCACTCAGGAAAATTGTACTGAGCATCACAGCTTAGTTTTACCTGTGTTTGGGGTATTATAGGGAACTCATTGTTGTCCACAATTCTGCAAAGCTTTATAAGAAGAAAGGTATCAACCTGGAGAAGATGGCTTCAAGAGAGCAACAGGTGACCTGCAAAGGAGTGAAATCAGACAGAGAGATGAGAGAATGAGCAGGGGAATCTTCTAGAAGAAAGAACAAACCTCTTGCAGTCAAGCTGAATGGGGGCTTCAGCCACAGGATGTGAATATTAAAACCAAGTGTAGCCTCTGGGTACCTGGGTGGCTCAGTCAGTTAAGCATCTGACTTCAGCTCAGATTATCATCTCACAGTTCATGAGTTTGAGTCCCACATCGGGTGAGCACAAGCCCTACTTCTGGGTGAGCCCCCTTCTCAATCTCTCTCTCTCTTTGTCTCTCATGGGATTCTCTCTCTCTCCCTCTCTCTCTCCACCCTCGCTCACTTGCTCCCTCTCTGTCTCAATTAAAAAAAAAAAAAAGTGTAGCCTCTTGATGCTAGAAGAAGCTGGAAAATCAAAATTACACACATTTTTTATAACAAATTGTAATCAAACTGAACATACTGTTTATAGCCTGCTTAATTCACTTAGCAATATGTTGTATCTTAAAATTTCATCTACAATTCAATTTGTACTGGCCTCTAACTATTTCATCATATGGGAAAACCATAATTTGTTTTACCAATTTCTTGTTATTGTACATGCAGGTCATTTCCAAATTTTTATCACTATTATAAACAATGCTGCAATGAACATACTTGCATTAAATCTTTGTCCAAAACTAGAATGATATCTTTAGAATACATTGCTAAGAATGGAATTGTTAGATCAAAGGATATGCACATTTTATGAGTTTCTGATCCATTTTGCCAAAATGCTTTCCAGAAACATTATACTAATCCAAATTCCTGCCAACAGGAGATGAGGGCATAATTTGCTCCACCACTTAGCCAAAATTGAATATTATTTTTTTATTTTTATATGATACGTATGTATGTTCTTACACTTGCTTGAACATACTAGAAGAGAGATACAGTTGAAAATTACTTTTTTGTCTGGTTCTTATGTGCAGCCCAAGTATAAACAATAAATGTCATTCTAGACAGCCTTCAGAACTACTGAAGTAGACAGAAAAGAAAGCCATATAACCAGTGGTCACACACTGCTCACCACAGTAGCCATTTGTTAGATGTGTCCAAACGTAAGTTCTATTGACTACAAAAGCTCATTCCTTTTGCATTTAACATTTGCAACTTATTTATACCTAGTTAAAGAAAAGCTTTTCTTTTGCCAAAAAAAAAAAAAAAAGAAAGCTAAAAATGGATGAAACATATATAGGTCTTAGAGAACTGAAAAAAAAAGGAAAGAAAACTATTTTCTAGCTAAGGGAAGTGACTATTGCTATTGGCAAGTAGGGAAACACTGTTCATAAAACCAGGTTTTTGTAACTAAGGACCAGAATGGAAAACATTGCATTTCTACTTCATTGTCCCACCTGAGGCTGTGTGCCCTGCCCTTCTGCCATGTTCAGTCACTGTGAAAACTTACCCACTAACAGTTCTGGGGAGAAAGAGAGGGGAGTCTCGGATTAGAAACAGTGTTCTAACTGCTGGCTTTTATCATTTCCTCATTTACTAATGATTTCCAATCTTTGTATAGGAACTGTAGACCATGCTCAAACATAAAATGTTATTAATTTGAGAACTTTTAAATAACAAGTCAGTACTGCAAAAACGTATTGAACAAACTTTAAGTGCCTTATTGGAAGAGAGGAGGGGAGATGTGGGTGACCAAGAATGAGGGACAGTCAGTCACTGGCTCCATCCTCAGGGATCTCCCCAGCTAGTGCAGGGTGGAGACATACACATGCACACACAACACACGCACATGCACACACAACACACACACAGAGCCACCACCACCACCTGTCCTAGTGGAGAAGCTGAACAGCGATGTGAACAACCACATGAGTGAGAATAGAGGAGGGAATAACAGAGTGACTGAGAATAAAGACAGACTCAGGGAGGAGATGGGATTGATGAGAAGGGCTGCAGAAAGAGGAGAGTAACCCATGAGAAGGAGCTCTGACAACGGAGAAGACAGCCAAAGCCAACGAACCAAGTGTGTAAATAGATGCCTGGGGCATAGGCTGCACTGGCCCAGAGGGAAGCAGTGAAGACAAGGTTGAATAGAAGGTTGAAGTCTACGCACTATGCAATTCTGACTCTATGACATTCTGGAAAAAGTGAAACTATGGAGACAGTAAAAGACGCGGTGGTTGCCAGGGGTTGAGAGGAGTGAGGAATGATTAAGTGAAGCACAGAGGATTTTAGGGCAGTGAGATTACTCTGTACCATACGAAAATCAGAGAGACATGCCAATGCCATTATGCATTTGTCCAAACCCACAGAGCATATACAACAGAGTGCTATGGTAAACCATGGGCTCTGGGTGATAATAAGACGGGTCAGTGAAGGTTCATCAGTTGCAACAAATGTACCATTCTGGTGTGGGATGTTGACAAGGGGGGAATTTATGCATGTGTAGGGGCAGAGTCTAGAGGAAATCTGTTACCTTTCTCTCAGTTTCGCTATGCATCTAAAACTCCTCTAAAAAAATAAAATCTTGCAAAAAAAAAATAATTTAGTGGCTGTAACTAAAGGCCTTGCATGCAATGCTAAGGAAAATGAACCTCTCTGCAGACCACTGTTCCCCAAACCCTTGATCACACACTCCATTCATTGAAAATATCTCTGAGCACACGCCCTAATACACATATATGCATTTAATTACTTGTAAATTATATACCTGATCTACTACATTAATACATCATACTATATATAATAAATATATATTATATATAATAAGTATATATTATATATAATAAATATAAATACACATATATATGCACTTATACACATATAAAATGAAATGTACAGGAAAATATTAACTAAAAGGATGAGATTATAATATCCAAATGTCTTACAAGTTGTGATAGCTTCATACTGGTAGAAATACAACCTCAAAGCACAATGTACACTTACTTCAAAATTGCATGTAAAATTAAATTTCAAAGAATCTTTCTTGATAACTTTGAATTTGTTTAGCCACTTCTTGCCAGGGCTCCTTAGAGGACTGGTAAGATGATGACCTCATTTTTTGACGTGTTGAGTTGAAGACTCCAGTGGTACATCGGAAATTAGACATGGAAATGTCTAAAAGAAAAGTAATAATATAGATCTAGAGCAGTGTACCAGGCTGAATAGTGTCCTCTCCCAATTCATGTTCACCTAGTACCTTGGTATGTGACCTTATTTGGAAATACAGTCTTTGAAGATATATTTATCAAGTTAAGGTAAAGTCATACCAGGTTAAGGTGGGCCCTAATCCAATATCTGGTATCCTTACAAAAAGAGAGAAATTTGGACACAGACACAAAGAGGAGGAGACCGTGTGAAGACAGAGGAGTCATGCAGGTACAAACCAAGAAACACCAAGGATTGCTAGCAAGCACCAAAAGCCAGAAGAGGCAAGGAAGGATTTCTCCCCTAGAGCCTTCAAAGAAAGCATGAGCCTGCTGACATTTGATTTCAGACTTCTGGCCCCCAGAACTACTAACAAATAAGTTTCTGTGGCTCTAAGCTGCCCAGTCGGTGGTAGTCTGTCACAAGAGTCCTACAAAACTAATATAAGCAAATTTCTCAGGAGGGATCATTGTAAGAGCTGTAGTTGGGAGGAGGTGTGCAGTCATCCTTCTAGAAGACTCAGAGAGGAGAGGAAAGAACTAAACCAGAACAAGGACAAAGAGAAGGGGAGAAGCAAGCTGAGAAGCCAGAGTGGAACACTGGATGGGAGCTCAGGAAACTGGAAGGATCTTTCAGTTCAAAGAGAATGTGTGCAGAATGGAGGGAGATGGCTGGGTTGGAGGCAGGATGGAGGGCAGTGTCATGAAGTCAAAGCAGGAGAATTCTGAAGAGGGTTGGGGTAGTCAGTGGAGACAGATGCCCCCAAAATATTGAACAAGATGCATAATGAGAGAAATGCTTACAAGACAGGTGATCAATGAACATCTTTAACCCCAAGAATCCAAAGAAAAGAAACTTGGTATACCAAAAGGTCATGACCCCACCAACATCAGTTAGAAAGTTACTAAGTCCAAAATACATTAAGTGAAAACATTAAGTTCCAAGACAATATAGAGAAAATCAGACAGAACATACACCAAACTATTAAAATGGTGTCCCCTGGAGACTTCCACATCCTGTCTCACATATTCTGAAGTGTTTGTATCTTTTTTTACAATAAGAACTTAATAATTTTAAGCAGAAAAAAAGACTAAAAAAGGAACAGGATACAAACCAGCATGGGCAGTATCTCATCTTCATAAGATAACATACCTTTATGTGGGTAGATGGACAAAAAAGTGATCTTAAATGATGCCAAATACTACAAAGTGTTTGATCCAGAAATTTCTCACCTCCTTTTTTCTGTAAATTTTATCCTTTTCTCTTTTATTTTATTCTCTTAAATAGACAAATATGATCTTCTCTAAAAACAAGGTCACTGACATTGAAGTGTAAGAATAAAGGCCTGCTCTCTGGGTACTTTTCTTCTCCACTCGGGCCAACAGCACAAATGGACAAACAAGTACTAAGTCAATTAAGCATCTGACTCTTGATTTCAGTGCAGGTCATAATTTCATAATCGTCTCTCTCAAAAATAAAAATAATATATACATAATATATACATTGTTTATTTATAGTAATTTATTATATTTATTTATTAATCTATTATTAATTATTATTATTAATTTATTCCAAAGGACCCAACCAAGGCAAAAATAGATCCATGCACACAAGCACATTCTGGGTATTGCCACTCTAGCAAAGGTCATCCTAAAATCATATGGCATCTAACTGTATAGGGTAGGCAAAAAAATATATATATCCTGGCTCTCATCCTCTCACTTGTGATTCTACTCCACTTCTTCTCTCCCTATAGTGCTTTGAAGTATTTCTCTCCAACCCCCTCTTGGAACATGAGCTAATTCTGTACCAACAATTACATTTTCTGCAGTTGGTTTAATTTTTTCCTTACTGACAAATCTTATGCACATACAAGCACAAATACCTCTGTTTCTTCAACCACAGTCAATTCTTTTTATTACATCCAATTTTCTTCCCAAAGAAAACTCTGCTTAACTAGACATAGTAGCTACATTTTTATGACTTTGGGACCTATTTTCATGAGATATCATATGAATGTTTCTCAAAGTATTTTGCCTCCCTAAGAGGAGGCTTACACACCAGGTGGACAAGCTTGAGGAAGTGTTTGGAAGGAGATGGCTGGTTAGGAGGTGATGCAGGACAGCAAACAGGGTCCCCTACAGTACCAGTTCAGGGTGGGGCTTCACCTCGTCTTTGTTATCAAAAAGTAAATGGTTAAATGCTAAAATAGGTATCTTTTTTTCTAACATGCTTTTCTGGGGGGAAAAACACAAAAACAAACAAAAAACAAAAACAAAAAAAACTTGCACCACCTCCCCCCTTAGAAGGGAAAAATATCATCTCTTGTGATAGTCTTACCAAAATTAATAACCTGAATTTAATCATGAGGAGACACCAGACAAACCCAAACGGTTTGGCATTCTACAAAATAACTCTTTTTTTTTTTTTTTCACTCTTCAAAAGCAGTCATGAAAGACAAAGACAGACTGAGGAACTGTTCTGTGTTCAAGGAAGTTAAGGAAATGCAAGTAAATCTATGGGATCCTGGACTGGATTCTAGTCCAGAAGAAGGACATCTGTGGGATGATTAGAGACATCTAAATGATTTAATTTGAAATTAAATTTGAATTTAATTCTACAGAATTCATCTGTAGTAATAACAGTACCGTAACAACATGAACATCCTGGTTTTGATCATTTGATTATAGTTTTTAAGAGGCTAATATTTGAAGATGCTGAGTGAAGGGTTTAGGGGATCTTTGTACTACTGTTTCACTTCTTTTGTAAGTCTGAAATTATATCAAAATAAAAAGGTTTTAAAAAATTAATGATGTAAATATTATTAAGTGAGGGGCTGTCTTTCTTCCCCAATCCCTTTTTCTTCCTCAACGTGCCACCTCTTGCTCACTGTCCCCTGGCTGCTCAGGGTCATGATCTGGTCTCCTAAACAGGATTCCCAGGTTTGGAACCATTCTTTCTCATCCTATTGCTCACCAAAAGGAATGCCAGTCCCATTCCTCAGGCACCTGTGAGGATGCTGGGGGCTAATCTGATAAACCAGTCTGTGCTAGAGTGTTAGCAGTCCATCAGGGCTCTCTGCAACCACCTTTTTGAAGTAACTTTGCCTTTCAGGCAAAGGTGAGAACCTCGTGGGAACTTCATGCATTTTGTAGACACAAGTGATATTTAAGCAATGGGTAGGTGGCACCCTGGTCAAACTACCCGGAAGGCAATAACAACCAGTAATCTTCAAGTATAGCCTGAGACAGGAGTGCTCATATCTGGCTATGAATCAGAATCACCCGGGAAGCTTTTAAAACTTCTGATGCCTACCTCCACACTAGGCTACTGGGTGAGAAGTGCCTTGAGTGGGCTTACAAATCTCCTGAAGACTCTATAATCATCAGCCCGGAGAGAGAGGGCTACAATCCACAGGAGCAGGATGTCCAGGGGATTGATTCCTCAGGACAGAATAGACTCACAGAAAGGAGGCAAGAGAAATGATGAAAGAAAGATCACAGGAAACAGAACATCATGTTCTGTGTGTCCTGTGTGAGCCAGGCCTGTGAGACACAGCCTGTGCTGGTCTCGGTGAAGCCTCACAAAATCTTGGTGGGAGGAGGAGGTGGCAAGTCCTGTGCCCATTTTATAGATGACAAAAGTGAGGACACAGCGGATGTCAGCAACTTGCTTAAGGTCTCTAAGTTAAAGGTTTTTTTTGTTTTGCAGCTTTTGTTTTTACCTGCCCAGGTAACTTTTTTTTAAATTTTGTTTTATGTTTATTTATTTTTAAGAGCAAGAGAGACAGAGCAGGGGAGGGGCAGAGAGAGAGAGAGAGAGAGAGAGAGAGAGAGAGAGACAGAATCTGAAGCAGGCTCCAGGCTCTGAGCTGTCAGCACAGAGCCTGACGCGGGGCTCGAACTCACAGAATGTGAGATCATGACCTGAGCCCATCGGATGCTTAACCGACTGAGCCACCCAAGTGCCCTGCACACACTATTTCTTTATGTGGTTTTTGTTATTGTTGATTCTCATGTGATTTTCAGTATTTTTCATGTTTGTATTTAAAACAACAATAAAATATTTTCTATTTTGGTTGCAAATGCCTTTTCCTTATTCTGGAATTTCTCATCACTTTCCCCCTAAGGACCTCAGGGAACTCAGATCACATTTTACAAAGAAACATTTCTTACTGATTACTTTTGCCCAGAATAGACCACGGGGGTATGAACTTGTTGGACAACATTGGGCCAATCATCCCTGAAAGACAGGCACTGGTGGGAGAGGGGCAGGGGAAGGAGAGGCCCATACTGGGGCTGTGGAGCTAGGGTGAGCACCACAGGAGTGTACAGAGATCTCCCCATTTAATCAAGTCACGAAAATTTGTCACAAATCTTACTTCCTCTTGTTTATTGACTGAGGGCCCCACCCCGTTTGCATAATAGTTAACCTTTTTACCATCAGCCTGTGGGCACGAGGCCCAAAATTTCTTCCACTACAGGTCACAAGGCCCTGTAAAGCATGTTGCCCTGGAATTCTCAAAGCTGGCCCTCACGTTCTTTCCAGAAAGTGCCCTAGTAATGATGTGGAGGGAGGTGGTGGGAAAGAATTTCTGCTGGGTTTTGCTTATAAGTAAATTGGGGCCTTGCTGGGGCGGGGGCGGAGAGGGGGATGGGGAGGAAACAGAGTGCCACCTTCAGTCCCAGGCCTGTAGTGTGGTCTGGGAGTCAGAAGGTTTCCGAGTTCCTTTTCTCATAAAGCTGCACAAAGCCTTGAGATGAAAACATCCCTTCCTGTCCACGGCTCTGAGCTAAGGGACATTGTCTTAAAACACAGTGGCACAGCCGTCATCCATGAGGCCCTTCCATCACACCCAACCATGTCAGTAGTCATCCCAGCCTCAGGAAAAGCCTGAATAAACAGGTAGACCAAGCCTCATGGTGACAGGAAAGCTTTATAGGTTTTTCATTAGGCTTGTTTAGGTAGGCAGGGGTAAGATAAATTTTTCTTTCATCTACAATGGAGCTAAACTCTTTCCCTTTATGATGTCATCTCCTTACTCTTGTAACACTACAAATACAAACTAGAGGGGGGTGTCAGTGACGTGGGCCACAAGAGGCCTCCAAAGACGTGATGCAGCTGCCAGTGGTTTTCCCATATGTTCATCAAGCCCCGTCTGGGTTTCATGGTAGAAAAACATTCCTCACGTTTAAAGAATTATTACTTAATCATGTCAGCATATTGAGGTTTTATAAATGTGTAGGGTCAGTTCTGGGCAATTCTAAACTGTCTCGACATGGAAAGTAAGCCAAAACACGTGTTAGCCCTGAAGACTGGCCATCCAGAGGACAGCCTCATAGGAGCACACTCCGTGTAACTGACAGAGGAGAATTCTTAGGCAGATGTGGGCTACAACATCAGTGGGGGTCCTGGTGACATTATAAAACTTAAGACAGGGCTCAAATGGCTCGTGGAGTCAGCAGAAGGGCCAAGGAGAGTTATGGCCTGTCATTCAAAGCCCAGCAGGGCAGCAGTTTGTTATTGCCCTTAGCCACAGGGGGCCCAAGGGCTGAGGTTTTTAAAAATCACATTCACCCAGGCCTTCCATTTTGCACATAATCTTTTTAGCACTTGGCATTTTTAAAACCACGAGGCAGTTTAACATTCCCATAGGCTCTGCTTTCCAGAGAGAGAAACTTAAAAGCTAAAAAGCGCTAGCCACTTTGCTGGGCTTATATCGTAACCTCCAAATTCTAGTTCTATGCCTAGAGTATGGGAAGCTCTGAGTCCTTGGAGAAATCTAAGAAAATGAAAATAAGCCCAGGGCAGGCTTACAGGACAGGAAAGGCAACCTCTGAGAGAGATGCTGAATCACTATGGAAGGAAGCAGAGACCAACTCATTTGGTGGATGTACAAGGGCTACTGATAGGAAGAACAGGTGGCAAGGGCTGTTCAACCAGGCCCAACCAGGTGACTGATGGAGTCAGAAAGTCCTCTAAGAAAGGCAGGGAGGGCGCCTGGGTGGCTCAGTTGGTTAAGCACCCAACTCTTGATTTCAGCTCAGGCTATAATCACGCAGTCATGAGATTGAGCCCCAAGCTGCCCTGGTGCTGAAAGGGCAAAACCTACTTGGGATTATCTCTTCTCTCTCTCTCTCTCTCTCTCTCTCTCTCTCTCTCTCTCTCTCCCCCCTTCTCTCTCCCTCTCTCTCTGTGCCTCCCCCATGTTCATCTCTCTCTCTCTCTCTCTCTCTCTCTCAAAATGAATAAATAAACATTAAAAAAAATATAAAGTCAGGGAAACACTTTCTGGAACAGCTAAAACTAGAACCCCAGAGTCCAGAAACTACACATGCTACATTTTCAAGACTCTTATGAGTCCATGGTTAATGACTTTAGCCTATAGTTCTCTGCCTACAAGGGAAAGAAAACAACCTTAAAAAAAAAAAAAAAAAAAAAAAAGTCATAGCAACAGCCAAAGGGAGAAATAACCCAAATGTTCACCAACAAATGAATGATAAGCAAAATGTAGTATATCCATATAGTGGAATATTATTTGCCACAAAAAGAACTGAAGTGGGGGAGCCTGGGTGGCTCAGTTGGTTAAGCATCCAACACTTGACTTCGGTTCAGGTCATGATCTCATGGTTCTGACAGGGCAGAACCGGCTTGGGATTCTCTCTCTCCCTCTCTCTCCCTCTGTCCCTCCCTGCGTGCATTCTCTCTCTCTCAAAAATGAACAAACATTTCAAAATACATTAATTGATTAATTAAAAAGAGGAATGGAGTGATGATACACACTACGATATGAATGAAGCTTGAAAAAAATTACGCTAAGTATAAGAAACCAAACACAAAAGGCTGCATATTGTATGATTCCTTTTATATGAGATATCTAGACTAGGTAAATCCATAGACACCAGATTAGTGGTTTCCAGGGGCTGGGAGGTGGGGGCAGAAGGAAGAATGAGGAGTGACTGCTGGATACAAGGTTAAGGGTTCTGTTCAGGTGATGAAAATGTTTTGGAACTCGAAAGAAGTAATGGTTGTACAATAGTGTCAATGTATAAATGCCACTGAATTGTTCACCATAAAGCGGGTTTCACCTTAATTTCTAACAAAGTCACAGCATCACTCAAATGGATGCTCTTCATACTTGTATGGTGGGTAGAGAGAGGGGTAGTGGGAACAGAAGCAAGTAAAGCATCTGTTGTCCCTTAAATGCATCACAGGGTGGACTGCTGGGAAGAGGGGAGCTCAGGACAAATTTCCCAGACTCTGTAGTCCAGAAGAGGGCCTGGCAATAGCCCATGAAAAGATTTTTAGCAAGTCAACCCTCACTGGGGGAAGGGCTTGAAAAAACATATTTTTGCCAAAGTCCAGACCCTTTCTTGGTGGCCCAGCCAAAGAAGGGGGGCCTTGTCAGTCACCTAGGACAGTTTTGCTAACTAGAGACCTCATCTGCATAACATTATTGAAGACAGAGGAAGACTGTGCACTGGTTGGAGCACAGCCCCATGGCTTCAGATAAAGCTCAAATTCATGATGTGGGGGGTAGAGCCCTGCATGAATTGGGCCTCTCCCAGCATATAAAAGCACACAGCTCAGTAGAGCCAGCCTCCTCTGACCCATCACACGTCTTCTTTTATTGGGTTAGACATGAGCCACGTGTCATTCTCCCCACAGTCCATGAGCACCCATCAGAAAGCACTAGAGAACAGCTATGTTGACCAAAAAATTATTACAATACCCAAAATAATTCTATCTCAGGGTGCTTTATGGTCTTTTATACTTTTTAATGATTTTTTTAAAGGTTTTAGGTAGAAAATGTCATGCTCGTCTTCTTGGAAGTGTACTTTTCATTGAAAGAAAAAGTTAGAGGGGCACTTGGGTGGCTCAGTCAGTTAAGCAGCCAACTTCAGCTCAGCTCATGATCTCACAGGTCGTGAGTTCCAGCCCCGCATCAAGCTCTGTGCTGACAGCTCAGAGCCTGGAGCCTGCTTTAGATTCTCTGTCTCTCTCTGCCCCTCCCCTGCTCATGCTGTCTCTTTCTCAAAAATGGATGACTAAACATTAAAAAAAATTTTTTTTAAAGAAAGAAAAAGTTGGACTAAATGGATTCAGTTACTTTAAGAATGTTACATAATATTACGTATCTTAAATATTTATAAAATTTGACATAAACATAGTCCCAAAACGTCTAAAATGAGTAACCTGACTTTTTTATGTGTTCTCCATGGCCAAGTCTGGAGGAAAAAATGTTTAAATAATGAATACAAATGTTTGAAAAATCAATTTTATGACTCCAGAAGACTAAATTTCATAAATGATTAGAGTTACTTAACGATCCTCATGAGTATGGAGTTTAGTAACTATACAGTGTTACTGCCGCTTAGATTTCTATCTGAGGGCTTTCCCAGGATTTGTCAGTTGAGTGGCTGTGGTTTTCTACTGCTATTACAACAAGGAAGGAAGTAGATGCATAAATGGACAGATTGATGATGGTAATGACAGTGATGATTTTTTTTTAATTTTTTATGTTTTCTGAAGCTTCTAAGTTTGTCGCCTTTTCTTCTCACTTGCTTTTCTTAAATTATTATTATTATTCTCTAACATTGAAAGGATACAATTTCTCTTTAGACTGAATTACATGCTAAATTCAAACAAGAAAGCACAGTAGCTGAGGTTGTCCTGTTCTGGTCAGCCCAGCCACTTGACCTCACGTGGCAAAATTGGGCTGAATTGTGTCCCCACAACCACCACTACCACCAAAATTCTTATGTTAAAGTCTTAGACCTTAGTATGTCAGAAAGTGACCTTATTTGGGAATAGGGTCATCATAAATATAATTAATTAAGATGAGGCCATGTCAAAGTAAGTGGGCTCCTAATCCACTATGACTAGTGTCCTTATAAAAAGGGGAAATTTGTGGACTTCAAGCTGTATCACAAAGCTGTAATCATCAAGACAGTATGGTACTGGCACAAAAACAGACACTCAGATCAATGGAACAGAATAGAGAACCCAGAAATGGACCCACAAATGTATGCTCAACTAATGTTTGACACAGAAGGAAAGAATATCCAATGGAATAAAGACAGTCTCGTCAGCAAATGGTGCTGGGAGAACTGAACAGTGATATGCATAAAAATGAACCTGGACCACTTTCTTACACCTACACAAAAATAAACTCAAAATGGATGAAAGACCTAAATGTAAGACAGAAAGCCATCAAAATCCTTGAGAAGAAAGCAGGCAAAAACCTCTTTGACCTTGGCCGCAGAAACTTCCTACTCAACACATCTCCAGAGGCAAGGGAAACAAAAGCAAAAATGAACTATTGGGACCTCATCAAAATAAAAAGCTTCTGCACAGTGAAGGAAACAATCAGCAAAACTAAAAGGCAACCAACAGAATGGGAGAAGATATTTGCAAATGACATATCAGATAAAGTGTTAGTATCCAAAATCTATAAAGAACTTATCAAACTCAACACCCAAAATACAAATAATCCAGTGAAGAAATGGGCAAAAGACATGAATACACATTTCTCCAAAGAAGACATCCAGATGGCCAACTGACACATGAAAAAATGCTCAACATCACTCATCATCAGGGAAATACAAATGAAAACCACAATGAGATACCACCTCACACCTGTCAGAATGGCTAACATTAACAACTCAGGCAACAACAGATGTTGGCAAGGATGCGAAGAAAGAGGATCTCTTTTGCACTGCTGGTGGGAATGCAAACTGGTACAGCCAGTCTGTAAAACAGGATGGAGGTTCCTCAAAAAATTAAAAATAGAACTACCCTGGGGTGCCTGGGTGGTGCAGTCGGTTAAACATCCGAGTCTTGATCTCTGCCCAGGTCATGATCTCACAGTTCATGAGTTCAAGCCCCGCATCAGGCTCTGCACTAATGGTGCAGAGCCTGCTTGGAATTCTGTCTCTCCCTCTCTCTGCCCCTCCCCTGCTTGTGCTCTCTCTCTCTCTCTCAAAATAAATAAATAAACCTTAAAAAAAAGAACTACCCTACGACCCAGCAATTGCACTACTAGGTATTTATCCAAGGGATACAGGTATGCTGTTTCGAAGGGGCACATGCACCCCAATGTTTATAGCAGCACTATCAACCATAGCCAAAGTATGGAAAGGGCCCAAATGTCCACAAATGAATGAATGGATAAAGAAGCTGTGGTATACATATACAATGGAGTATTACTCAGCAATCAAAAATAATGAAATCTTGCCATCTGCAACTACGTGGATGGAAGTAGGGGGTGTTATGCTAAGCAAAATTAGTCAGAGAAAGACAAATATCATATGACTTCACTCATATGAGGACTTTAAGACACAGAACAGATGAACACACAGGAAGGGAAGCAAAAATAATGTAAAAACAGGGAGGGGGACAAAACAGAAGAGACTCATAAATATGGAGAACAAACTAAGGGTTACTGGAGGGGTTGTGGGAGGGGGGATGGGCTTAATGGGTAAGAGGCATTAAGAAGTCTACTCCTGAAATCATTGTTGCACTATATGCTAACTAACTTGGATGTAAATTTTAAAAAATTAATTAAATTAAATGGTAAAAAAATAAAATAAAATCTGAACAATAAAATAAAATAAAATGAAATAAAATAAAATAATAAAGGGATATTTGGACAAAGAGGCACACAGAGAGAACAGAATTTGAAGATGAAAGCAGAAATCAAGATGATGCTCCTACAAGCTGAGGAATGCCTAAGATTGCTAACAAACTACCAGAAACAACGAGAAAGATGTGGAACAGACTCTTCCTCACAGATCTCAGAAGGTGCCAACCTTACCAACACCTTGATCTCAGACTTCTGGCCTCCAGAATTGCAAGGCAATAAATTTCTATCATTTAAACCACCTAGTTTGTGATACCATTCATAATAGCTCTAGAAAGTTATTACAACTGACCACCAGACAGTCATTCTTCTCTTCTTTCTTAGCACATTGAGTCTTGATAGCATTCATGCAGCTACAGGCTCAGGAATGGGAGCCCCCCTCTAGACGCAGGAAAGAGGCCATGATAGGTCTAAACCAAAATGGTAACCCTCTAGGCACTGGCTAGTGATCAGCCTGAGGAGAGCACATGATTTGGTTCTAGTCAAAGAGAGGTAAGGTAAATCTTTTAGAATCTTCTGAGAAGGCTTTTTATCCTAGATAAAAGACAGAGGGAGAAAGGAGAAAAAGAAAGGGAGAAAGGGAAGAGAGAAGGGCAGGATGGGGAAAGAGGGGGAGAAAGAGAAAAGGTGAGAGAGAATGAGGAAAAGGAGACAGACAAGGGGAAGGGGGAAACAGGGAGGGGGTGAGGAGAAAAATACCCCTTCCTTCCCTCTTGGAGCCTGTTGTGTGGAATAAACCTCAGAATTGCGATGACCATCTTGTGATCTCAACAAAAAAAGCCAAAAGAATGAAAGAATCACCAACCCAGAGGACTGATCTTCTGAATAAACTCTGAAACTGCAGACCACCAACTCCTTGTTAAGAATAAGTTCTCCTTGGGGCGGCGGGGTGGCTCAGTCAGTGAAGTGCCCAACTTCAGCTCAGGTCATGATCTCACGGTTCGGTTCATGGGTTTGAGCCCCGTGTAGGGCTCTGTGCTGACAGCTCAAAGCCTGGAGCCTGCTTCAGATTCTGTGTCTCTCTCTCTCTCTGTGCCCCTCCCCAACTCACACTCTGTCTCTGTCTCTCAAAAATGAATAAATGTTAACAAATGAAAATTTTTTAAAAAAAGAGTAAGTTCATTTTCAGCCACTCTTAGCCTAGTTGACTGGTGATTTGCACACTAAGGCAGACTACCCAATATGCCTTGACATCATGGATTACACAGTCTTTGAAAGGACATCCCATGCCTTCTCTTCAGGCTGTGCACACTGAGTGTCCTAAAGCAAGAGAATCGGGACTGGGAAAACTAGAGAGAATTCTCAGTCTCTGTCTGCAGTGGCCAATAGTTTAGATTTTAAAATATATTCTTCAGTGGCTACATTTTTATTGTTTTGCTGCTTCTGCTCCTATTCACTATTGCACACATTTGTGCTATTATAGAAAGTATAACTCTCATTTAATGAGACCAACAAAGTCTGCCTGCTATAAAATGCCTTTGTTCCTACCGTGGCAGGGAGGAGGCGAGGAGCATCCCTAGCTTTTGAGTGTGAAGATGACATCGTCCTGCTGAGTCTACTCAGGAGGCTTTTGTGCACAGTTACTTCCTATATCACTTTATCAACACCCCTTTCAGTTGACAGCATCAGCTGTTGCTAAAACCGCCCACTTGATGCATCCCTGGGGTTTTGCTATTTATTTATCTTACGGCCATGGCAGACTGAGGTCCAACTTTCAGGTAAGTGTCAGCACTGGCTTGATCCCTTGGGAAATCTAGTTTGATTCTAGTTTGTGTCCTTGGAATGCCCCTAAAGGAGTTAACAATTCACAGAGGCAAAAACATCCACAATATATACAGCATGTGTTATATAGCCTGAGCTATGCTAAGAAATTTAAATTCATCATCTCATTTACACACCTAAGCCCATATGACTAACATCATTCAATGTCTTGTACAGACACAGCACGGGTGCCTCGAAAGGTCACCACAACCAAACGAATAAGCACAAGGCACTCTAGCCACCAGTGAATTTGTACCATCCCAAAGTAAGACCAAGGGGTGTGCTCCAATTATGCTGCTCTCAGGTAGCTCCAGAGGAACAGCAAGACTCTGATCTGCAGGGGCACCTGGGTGGCTCAGTCAGTTAAACATCTGACTCTTGGTTTCAGCTCAGGTCATGATCTCATGGTTTGTGAGTTTGAGCCCAGTGTCGGGCTCTGTGCTGACAGCACAGAGACTGCTTGGGATTCTCTGTCTCCTTCTCTCTCTGCCCCTTCCCTGCTTGTGCCTTCTCTCACTCTCTCTCCCTCTCTCTCTCTCTCTCTCTCTCTCTCTCTCTCTCAAAATAAATAAATAAACATTAAAAAGAAAAGACTCTGATCTGCAGCGAAGTGGACTCTGCAATGATCAGGAAGTGGAAGACCAGGGAGTGGCATCTGGACAGATTGCCTGAGCAACAGCTTGGGAGAAAGGGAGTCATCATCATGAGGGTCCCCAGAGGAGGCCATGGGCATGGATGGAAATGAGAAGGAGCCTAAGCTGGTCTGAAGAAACTTTTTCTCTAAAGCTCTGAATGCCATATCCCCCCGAGCAGTTTCTTTTGCAGTGTGTGAGGTCCAAAGTTAACCTGCCTACAAATCCATTGGGATATTTGTTAAAAATGTGGACTTTTGCAACCTTCCCCTGACCTACCAGATCCTAACTTGAGGCAGGAGCCTGGAGTGACTCTGTTAATAAGCTGTCTTGGTGAACCTCATGCAGGCTAAGTTGACAGCCACTGCCCCCAGACAATGTCCCAAGCACCAAGCCAAACATTTATTCATTCAACATTTACTGTATACCTCCATGTGTTAGGCCCAATGCTGGGAGGTAAGAAAACTACCCTCATTACCATGAGCAATAAGAAAGAGAATCATGAATGCGACTATTTCTAGAATACCCTATATTTCCAAGGTCACCAAAGCATCCATGAAAAACTATTCTACTAATTATGGCTTAATTGACAGAAGAACTGGGAACCTCCTGGGCTCAGATGTGAACACTGAGGAGGTCTGAATAAGTAGCTCTGGAGGGTTATTGTAAGCTTCATTAAAAGATGCCCCTGCTGCAAAGAGTTTTGTCTCTTTTTCTCTCTCCTATAGAAGTGTGAAAACAAAGAAATATCAAGGAAATGCAACTGGGAAAATTAGACTGTTTTAAGAAGTCATTTGCAGAAATGGACAAAAACAAGAGGTATTCTGTGACCAAGTCAACCCCTGTATTCTAAATCCCTACCCACTTAGCTTCTGATTTCTTCTTCAAAAGTAATACTGCAAGGTAAGGACAGAGTCAGCTTCACTATAAATGGTTCTGGTGTCAGCCCTGGATAACACACCCCAGCAAACAAGAAGCATTCAGGCAGGCACGAATGAATCCCATGAGGCAGCCTTCACAGTTGGGAACAAGTCTGACTAATCTAGTAAAAAGAAATATCTAACCCAAAACATATGCATTTAGATATAACTCTATAAAGCCAACGCTAATTAATCCTCCTGCTCATATAAAATGGCAAAGGAATTAACAATATTGCCAAGTCTCAGAAAGTCTTTTAATTGCACTGCAATTCCTTCCAAACAGCAGGCATCGGCACCATATGTGGCCGCAACTCTACACCAGCACGGATTTGCCCTTCACACAAAGAACTTGGCACTCAGCCTCACAACGTTGTTTTGTTGAAGCCTGGTACACACCCCTCCACAAACTTCTCAGAAACCAGCAAGGTAAGTCCTGTTTACCTTTGTGAAAGATCAACTACAGAACACTGAAAGTACCCCGAGAACCCTTTGGAGTCCCCAAAAGTTCACCTTCCTGGGAGGTTATTTGTATTTGTTTTTCAAGCTAGGAAAGGAATTGATTTAAATTAAAATTATAGACTATGGGCACCTTGCCTTCCATTTGGGAAAGGTCATTAAGCATATTCTTGACTTAGAATAAAATAGGTGGTTTTTTTTTTGACCCAAAGCTAAAAATAAAAAGCAAGAGAAAGTAGGGTTCCCTTTAAATACAAATTCTGGGGTAGAATCCCGTGTGTACTGGGTGGATGGTGCTGGTGCAGTCCTCAGCCCGCTGCGACTGAGGGTGAAGAGGGGTCCCAAGGAGCCCCAATCCCTTTCTACCATGCCTACTCAGGCAAAGGGTTTGGGGATCTCACTGGGATGTAAGTTCTGAGGGCATCCTGTTTCCAGCCTATCTTAACCCTGATACTGGATTTTCTGTGTTCCCCAGCTGAGAGCCTCCAGATGGTTCCCAGCTCCCAGAGTCAGGATTATTCTGCTGTAGGCCTAGAAGCCAAACCTTTCTGGGAGGACCCAGATGAAAAAGTTCTGACTCATGATCACATAAGCTCTGTGAAGCTCCGTTAATTGATAGAATAAACAGTTACTGGTCACCAACTACATGTAAAGCAGTGCTGTTCTAGGGCTCTGGGAAGCATGAATGAATCAAAGATTCTGTTCTCAGGCAGCTTAAATGTGGGGATAAGAGAGAGGCAGGGGAAAAGGCATATGAATAAATATATTATCACTAGGTTGGGGGCGGTAGGGTAGTGCTATGATACCTGAGCTTTCCAAGTTATTCATGATATTTAGAAGTCTTGTCAACAGTAGCAAGTTTCTGGAATTCTTTCTTGGACCAAAGAACTAGTTAAGAGCCCTTCAAGGCTTCTGGACTCCATGTTCTGCAGTGATGATTCTGTTTGGAAACACACAGGGCTAAAGTTCACAAAACTTGAATGTTCAGGCCACCACCACAGAGTTTATCAAGGGAGGCAGAGAGTAGACTAAACCAAATCCACTGACTAAACTAAATCCCAGACTATTTGATGCAACAAATTAAAGGGGGAAACCACACTAAATCTTTGTCTTGGTCAAAGCCGCCATGTACACTTGTGTTCATTTGGTGTGAATGGTGACCCTACAGCTGTACAAGACACAACCTGGCATCTGTACATGCGTCCCCCCAAATAGCCAGCTGGTTCTTATGCCATTATGGATTATGGCCTCCATAAACCAGGCTATGTCGATCTGGATAGCTTCCAGCAGCTTAGGGAAACTTTAATCTAACCAGACAAGAACAGCTATAGGATCATCTCAAACATCCAGACCTGAACTATCCTTAGGGGGATGGAGCTGCACAAGGCCTGCTGGAATTTTCTCAGATCACCTTGAGTTAAATTCTTTGAATGATTCCTTTCTTCTGAGAATTCACCCTTGATCTTCTTAGCTAAAGTAGCTCCCAATTTTTCACTAGTTCATAGCATCCTTCTTTTGTTTTCTTTATAATATCACAATTTCTAAATAATGCAGTTGACTGTTGAGGTTTTTTTCTGTCTCTTCCCTCTATATATCTGTCTTGTTAACTACTATATTCTCAACTAAGAATAGTCCCAGATATGTAATAGGTACTCAGTGAAAATTTTTCTAGTTAATGGATGACTGAGAGGAAAAGACAAAAGATGTATACTATAAGGATCTAATTTTCCTTCATTCAGACATGGACCCAGCAGAAATAGCAAATTAAGAGGATAGTCACACAGTTTACATGGAATGGTTAAATAATTCTTCAAAAGTATATGTAATACATAATATCTAGAACTCTACTGAAGCCTTTTTCTCCCTATCATCTAATTAAAAGGATTGGACTGAACAGCTTCTGAGATCCTTTCAGCTCTAGCATAGCATGACCTATGATGTTCATTTGAGAAACCGGTCCGTTTCCCATCTCTGATCTCTGATCTCTTTAAACCAGAAGCAGGGTTAATATTGTCATCAATTACAGAGAGGAATGGCTTGTTTCTAAGATGACTGAAAACAGGTCAATGTGAGTATGATTTCTGAGAAGCTTCTGTCCCTTAAGCACAACAGGCTCTGACTTACATATACATTATCATTTTCTTATTAATGCCTAAAGGCAAGGTATGCTTCAACATAAGTATGTATCCTTGAAGATGTCTAACTGTAAGTAAGCTCAAAATAGATTGTTACATCATGTTCTCCCATGGACTACAGATACCCCAAAATTCTTTTTTTTAGTTTATTTTTTTAATGTTTGTTTATTTTTGAGACAGAGAGAGAGATACAGAGACAGAGACAGAGCATGAGTAGGGTAAGGGCAGAGAGAGAGGGAGACACAGACTTCAAAGCATGCTCCAGGCTCCATGCTGTCAGCACAGAGCCCGACGCAGGGCTTGAACTCACGAACTGCGAGATCATGACCTGAGCCGAAGTTGGATGCTTAACCCACTGAGCCACCCAGGAGCCCCCAAAGTGCTTTTAATCTCCACTTGTTACCTGAGCATGCTGCTTCTCTCCCCTCAAGTAGTGGACATTTTCTGTTTGGGCCACTCAGTATATATTTCTCCTACCTCTTAGAAGTTTAACGGTTAGTCAAGTATCTACCTCCACTATATGCACTAGGAGAAACTGACTCTATTCCTGGCTCCATTAGTGAATCTTGAATAGCCTGAACCACAGACTGGTTGAGTGTGCTCAGAGTGGCTAGGACACTCCTGATTATGTTGTCCTACAGTTCCAGTGAGAGGATAAGGTATCTTCCCTGGTGAGTTACTTTACCCCTGAAAGCTAGATCTCAGCTATGGATTCTTCTGGTCAAAGCAAAGGCCCAGAGCCTAGTCCTGAAGACCAGGGAGCTCTACCCTTAGATGTTCAGCTTGGCAGTACGGCCACTGATCTAGGCTTAAGATCCATAGGCCAAAATCAGGCAGTAATGATTCCCAGAAGAGAAAAAACAAACAAACAAACAAAATCCCTGTCTTACCACACTCACATAATAATTAACTCAAAATAAATAAAGACTTAACTATAAGACATGATTAAACATAAATCAGTATCAGTATACAGTATCAGTAGACCTGATACTATAAATTCCTTGAAGAAGACATAGGGGGAAAGCTCCTTGCCATTGGTAATGGCAATGATTTTTTTGGATATGACACAAAAAGCATAAGCAACAGAAGTAAAAATTAACAAGTGAGACAAAATCAAACTAAAAAGCTTCTGCACAGCAAAATCAACAATTAACTAAATGAAAAGGTAGTCTATGGAATGGGAAAAAAATATTTGCAGAGGTTAATAGCCAAAATATATAAAAAGCTCATACAACTAAATAACAAAAAAATCTGATTTTAAAAATGGGCGGAATAACTAAATAGACATTTTTCAAAAGAAGACAACCACCAAAGAAGAAGAAGATGATGATGACAATGATGATGACGACAACATCCAAATGACCAATGGGTACACGAAACAATGTTCAACGTCACTCATCATCAGGAAAATGCAAATCAAAACCACAATGAGATATCACCTCACACTGTTATGATGATTCTCATCAAGAAGACAAGAGATAACAAGCATTGGTAAAAATGTAAAGAAAAGGGAACACTCATGCACTGCTGGTGGGAATGTAAATTGGTGTAGCCACTATGGGAAAGAGTATGGAGGTTCCTCAAAAAATGAAACATAGAACTACTATATGATCTGGTTACATATCCAAAGGAAATGAAAACAGAATATAAAAAAGATATCTGTATTCCAATTTTCATTGCAGCAATATTCACAAAAGCAAGATATGGAAACAACAAGTACACAACAGTGGATGAATGGTTAAAGATGTGGTATATACACATACACAATGGAATATTATTTAGTCAGGATAAAAAGAACATCCTGACATTTGCAACATCATGTATGGAACTTTAGGGCATTATGCTAAGTGAAATAGGTCAGACAGAGAAAGGCCAATGCTGTATCATATCCTCTGTATGTGGAATCTAAAAAACAAAACAAAACAAAACAAAACAAAACTGAACTTGTATAAACAGAGGGTCAAATAGTGATTATCAGGGGCTGGGGATTAGGGAAACTGAGGAGATATTTTTTAAGAGTACAAACTTGCAACTAATAGTTAAATAAGTTCTGGAGATTTAATGCACAGTATAGTGATTATAGTCAACCATATTGTATTATAAACTTCAAAACTGCTAAGAGAATAGATCTTAAATGCTCTCACCACAAAAAAAAAAAAAAAATTGACAATTGTGTGACGTGAAAGAGGTGTTAGCTAACTCTATGGTGGTAATCATACTGCGATATATAAATGTATCAAATCAACACCTTATATGCCTTAAAATTACACAATGTTTTATCAGTTATATTTCAATTAAAAAAAAATGCTAAATTCTACCCCACTCCACCCCTGCCCAAAAAAGCAAAACAAAACTCACAAAGTCAGAAAGACAGGATCAGACAAAGCCAACAAGGCAATGAATTAGCATGTAAAAGGAAAGCAGTAAATCTTTCCTGGCCACACTCCATCTCTACACCACACCTATGCTAGGTGCCCAGCCCTATATACCCATTGCTTTCATTTTTCTTATGCACTGGAAATGCAAAACTTTTCCTCCATTCCTTCAGTTCCTAATGATTCTGGACTCCTTATCAGCTCCTGTCTTTCCCTCATCCCACACAAATAATCCATCAATAAATCCTGTTACCAGGGTGCACGGGTGGCTAAGTGGGTTAAGCATCCAAACTATTGATCTCAGCTCAGGTCACGATCTCACAGTTCATGAGTTTGAGCCCCATGTTGGGCTCTGCGCTGACAATGTGAAGCCTGCTTGGGATTCTCTGTCTCCCTCTCTCGATGCACCCCCCCTCAAAATAAATAAATAAGCATCAAAAAAATCCTATTACCTATATTCTAAATATATGTTCCAAATATAATCATTTCTCATTAACTCACCTCTAACATCCTAGTCCAAGCCACTATCTTGCCTGAACTAATACAATACCTTCCTTTTTTAATGTTATTTTTGAGAGAGAGAGAGAGAGACAGAGAGAGACAGAGAGAGACAGAGAGAGAGGGAGCGTGAGCAGGGGAGGGGCGGAGAGAAAGGGAGACAGAGGATCTGAAACAGGCTCCACATCCACCAAGAGCAGGAGCCCAACATGGGACTCAAACTCACGAATGTGGGTTTGAACTCTTGAACTACAAGATCACAACCTGAGCCGAAGTCCAACGCTTAATGAACTGAGCCACCCAGGTGCCCCAATATGATACCTTCTTAAATAGTGTCCTTGATTCCACTCTTAGTACACTTAATTTTCCACATAGTACTCAAGAGTAATTATTTTAAAACTTAGGTCAGATCCTGTTACTTTCTGCTCAAAGTCCGAAAGAAGTCAACATGGAAGTAAAGTGTAACGTCCTCATAACGGCTTCATAAGACTATTTGTCCCCGCCTCATTCTCCCCTCCACTCTTTCTGTTCCAGTCATGCTGGTCTTGTTGCCTGAAGCCTAGAATGTTCTCCCAAATATTTATGTGCTCCCTCACTTCATTTAGATCTGCCCAAACACCACCCCCTCTGAGAGGAGACCCCCAGTCAGTTCATCTAAAAAAGTCATTTCTGAGGCACCTGGGTGGCTCAGTCAGTTGAGGGTCCAACTATGGCTCAGGTCATAATCTCACGGTTCATGAGTTCGAGCCCCACATCTGTTAGCACAGAGCCCACTTCAGATCCTCTGTCCCCCTCTCTCTGCCCCTCCCCCACTTGTGCTCTCCCAAAAATAAATGCTTTTAAAAAAAAAAAAAAAAGGTAATTTCTTTCCTTTCTACCTTCTCACCTTCTTCATTTTCCTTCAGAGTGCTCATCATTTGTTTGATTGCTGTCTACCTCCTGCCATTAGAATGTAAGTTCTATTTAGACAGAGATCAATGTCAAATTCTACCTTTTCCCAATAATAGCTGAGGTGTTGAAGGGATCAATTTTTAAAAACCAAAACTTTTTAAAATTTTTTTCTTGGGCGCCTGGGTGGGTCAGTCGGTTAAGCGGCCGACTTCGGCTCAGGTCATGATCTCGTGGTCCGTGAGTTCGAGCCCCACGTTGGGCTCTGTGCTGACAGCTCAGAGCCTGGAGCCTGTTTTGGATTCTGTGTCTCCCTCTCTCTGACCACCCCCCCCATTCATGCTCTGTCTCTCTCTGTCTCAAAAATAAATAAATATTAAAAAAAATTTTTTTTTCTTAAATGTTTACTTATCTATTTTGAGAGAGAAATCATGAGCAGGAGGGGAGCAGAGAGAGGGAGACAGAGAGAATCCCAACCAGGCTCTGCGCTGTCAGCATAGAGTCCAACGCAGGGCTCGATCTCACAAACCATGAGGTCAAGACCTGAGCCAAAATCAATAGTCTATCACTTAACCAACTGAGCCACCCAGGTGCCCCAAAACCAAAACATTTTTTAAAGTATTGTGTTTTCCCTCCAATAAAATAATTTCTTGAGGAACATTAGCTGCTTGGAATAAAATAATTGTATTTTTTATGTAGGACCCAGGAAAATTCTTCACTAGCAGCAAAGAGTTTTCTTGGAATAGGAAGCATCTCTAAGAAGTTATCTTTTTTCATGTTTTCTTTTTCGGGAGAAAAACAAAACATACTCCTTTAGTGTGCATGGTGGGGCAGGTTGGGGAGTTGCCATACAAGAAACAAGTTATCAGAAAATTCCATCAGAACAAGTCGTATCTATTGAAACAAAACTACTGCTCCAAAACTTCTATTGCATTTCACATCTTATTTTCTCTGAAGAATTTATGTGGGGCTGGTTTTCCTGTTCCTATTTTTGGTTTAACAGCCTCATTTTTTGTTTCTTTAAAAAAAACTGCATTCAGTCTCCAACCTTGGGACTATTATCTCCATTGTCACACCAGTACTCTGCCTCTTGTATTTTGCTGCTCTTCAAATTGCCTGGGTCCTTTTACTACTTATTAAGGTGAGGTTCTTTTTAAAGCTGGGAACGATGTCACCATCCAACCTCATGAATCTGCTTTCTCAGTGTCCTGCACGTGAAGATGTCTGGTAAGAATAAAGGGTGAAGGCTGTCACTAGCACAGGATAAAAGAGCAGGCTTCTGCCCATCCCTGTAGGGAAAAGATCACTAGGCCCCTTCTGCCTCCTTCTCACAGCTCAGCTTCTCCCTGGAACTTTCCTAAGCTCCCTTTACAAGCTCTAGGAGAGAAAGTGGACACTGGGGGATCTAGCAGAAACTCCTCTATGGTGTGTGTTAGTTTTTACATTCACTGATAGTCTAATTTTACTGGCCTGTAAATACTCATTAGGCCATAGGTCACCAAGGAGAGAAAACCAATCTCCCATACGGGCATCTTGACTGGGGATCTGTTAAATAGTGTGGAAGCTATAAAATGAGTTACATACTGGTACCCTAATAGGTACCCATTACCATCTCATTCTAAGATAATCTTCCAGGACATGGCCTACTCCACCCCCTTTGAGGTTAAAACCCTAATGACTGAAACAGACAATACTCATTACCCAACTTGTCCCCCTCTCAACCAAAAACTAGCATTTGGAAACACTGTCTTAGGGCTAAAGAGTCCCAACATAGTCAAGTAGTCCCCAAAGGTTGACTGACTTGCCCAAAGTCATGCCATAGTTTAGGGGCTGAGTCTAGAGTAAAAGCATTAAAGCCCCCTGGCAAAGTGTTCTTTCCTCTGAGCCATATGTCCACTGAGTTACTCAAACCCATTACAAGACACAGAGAAATTCATTCACTTAACAACGTTTAAGTGCCTAATATATGCCAGACTCAGTGCTAGCACCTTGGGATATAGTAGTGAACTCAGCAGAGTCACCTTCCAAAACAACCTATTTAACAAGCATTTCAGATGGCAATAAGTGCTATGAAGGAAATAAAACAGGAGTATGTAATATGGAGTGAAGGAGTGGGGCCTCACTATGTGGTGATCAGAGATCTCCCTGTGGAGAAGATGTGAATGACAACAGAACCAGACATGCAGGTATCTGGGGGGCAAAGCATTCCAGGCAGAGGATAGAAAGTGCAAAATCCTCAGGCCGGAAGCAATGTGCATCAGGGGAGTGTAGCACATAAAGGGACGGTTAACGAATTATCAGACAGACAGACGTCAATAATGTCAAGTCTTACAGGCCACTGAAAAACCTTTGTGTATTACTCTGTTCTTCCTTCTACTTGTTCCCATATCTGAAAAGCATGTACATGAGCTTATGGTCAGAATTTATCCCTCAGTGCTCATTAATTAAAAGATAATAGCAACGTACTAGAACACTGTCACCAAGTAATCACTTTCAGCAACAATAGAAATGCATTTATTTTTCCAAACCAAAGCACTTGATCCTCCTGGCAATATTCAAGGGCACTGACTTCACTTGCACTGGGCCCTGTGATTAGTGCAGATTTAATCGGTTTATCTGATGGATATCAGTGCAGAGCTGTGACAGTGCCCCTGCGGACCCCAACACACTGACTGGTACACATAACAGAGCTATTGTGTGGCTGAAACCAATCAACGACTGGACTAGTTCATCCCAGAGGCACTGAACTGTTGTGAATAACCTGCCTTCTGACTGGCTCAAGTCACAGTGACTGTTTATTAATTTTGCCAATGAATAAAGCTTATCCACACTCATTGGGTCCAATTGGTTGGCCCGGATCCCACAGCACATAACTAATGCCACATTGCATTGGGATATTTCTGAACTGACATGTGGCAGGCAGAGAGAATCTAAATGAGTTCATCACCACCTGGGTTCTGACAAAAAAAAAAAAAAAAAAAAAAATCAAATTAATGCAAAACAATGAATTGGCCAAACAACCAGCTGCCATCTTCCTGCCCTAGCACATTCATCTCTGGAAATTGTGTCCAATTGGTTATGACAAGAAGGTTCCTGAAATATCCCACTGTGTGTAAGAACAAGAAATCTTAACTCCAGCACCTTGGCCACCTTCCATTTTGGCTAATTATATTCTGTATATTAAGAATTTCCTCTACATTAGACCTTCAGAAACATGACTGGATGGGGTCTCAGTGCCCCCAATCTCATTGCCTCATCCTAGAAGGACCTTTACTTGTGGTCGTGTTCGAGAAGCTTGCACACACACACACACACACACACACACACAGAGCCAAATATGTTTTTCACACATACATGATAATTTTATGCCTACCATTAGAAAGGTACGAGCATATTAAATAAAACAATACTCAACTGAGAGAAATATGTAATTTGGTTCACTATTGGGCATTCATGGCAGAGGTTTATTGGTTTCTGCATCACAAGGGAGCTCATTATGATAGAAGCTTCGCCTGGAGTGCATTACAAATAGGGGATTGGCCCCATTTTCTAGGTTTTTGAGAAGGGTAGAGAAAGGGGAGCTGTAATGCTGTAGGAATCAAGGCACCTGGAGTCAAAAGCAAATGGAAGAGACAGAGGTGGCCTAGCCAGCTGCTGTTTTAAAGACCTGAGTGGCTCATTAAAAAAAATTCTTTATATACGTAGTATAAACACATGCACACACACACACACACACACACACACACACAGATACATTATGCATATGTATACATAATACATATATGTATTCAGCATGAGAAGGCCCCTCCCCAGGACACCCCACATCTCCTCATCCAGCAGATTGACCTTTTGCAGCCTCTTCTGGGTCTTTCTGCCTTTCAGAGTAAAATTTTGACTACCCCCTTCAGTCACATGACTTTGGTGATATTGATTCCACCACCCACACAGTATGATGCCTTTGCCATGGGTCCTGATTTGGAGTTCAGAAGATACGACACCTACGTAACTCTAAAGGCTCATTTTAGTCCATTTTATCAGCAAAGACAGATCATCAGCAGCAAGTAAACATGTATGATTCACATTCTTCTTCATGTCCCAACCTACACCACAAGAGATAGCCCAGGTTATTAAAGGTTAATGCTTCTCCTTTAGAATCCAGGTGGCCAGCAAGGTACCATTTAAAACACCTGAGCATTCTTTATCATCATCATGATTCTGCATCCTAGTTGTATAGCAATAGAGTAAAACTGTGCAATGCTTTCATCAAAGTCTTGAAAACATGTTAGTAAAGATCAATCTCATGGCTTGGGGTTGGAATTTTCTTTTCTTCTTTTCTTTTTCTCTCACATGCTCTCTTTCTAACATCCATTTCATCTAGCTCCCCTGAAATTTTCAGTGTTCCCCCAAAGATAAAACAGGGTTAGGAAACCTGGAAGAGGAGGCTTTCTCCTGTGCAAGAGAGACTTTCCTGGGCAAATGAGAGCCAGGACAGAAATAGGACTCCCTGGGGTCATGACACAAGCCTTGGGAGTCTTAAGGAATAATGTTGGGTATAAAGAGAAATCTATAGGGAAAACTTCTATAAACAGGAAAAAACCCCCATATATCCTGGCAAGTGAGTGCAATAAATCTGAAATAAAAACAAACTGGCACTAGAAGTTCCGTAAGTGAACAGACATTAAGGGGAAAAGAGCAGACACAGACAGAAGGGGGCCTGTGGCATTTTGAAAGCTGCCTGCAAGGGGGATTCAAAGACAAGGATGAAGAACACCCTGGGGCATGTGACAGATACACACAATGTCCAGGTCAGCACAATATTTTTGTGTGAAATGCAAACTTTCCCAGATTTCAAGAAGCCAAATGGCTCTATTTTACTTGGCTAGGTAAAATAACAGTACAGTAGGTCTTGCATTCTGTGAATCCCACAGAGCACTCAGGGATAGAAAATGCTAACTACAGTAGGTAATTATCTGTTACGGAACATGGTTAATGATTATGTTCAGAAGATGTTAACAATCACGCTTAGGGAAAAGATTACAAGGGCTTCAAAGGGGTCCCTCCGGGACACGTGACTGTAATGTGGTCTGAGGAGCCTGCTGTAATGCAAATGCTTGTTGTCATGGTGACAGGATAGCACCCGCCTGCTCACCAGCACCGCACAAAAGCCCCCTATTTTGGCATGATAAGCTTTTAGTTCAAGATAGACTTCATAAGTAACCAAAAATGGAAAGTAATATCCCGTATGATTTTATCTATGCGTTGCTCTGTGAGGACCCAAAGTTCCAAAAGTGAATCTCATCCTAGGAAAGGTTTGGGGTTTGGAACAGAATGGAGGAAACTGAGAAGCCCCTAAGAATCCCCACTACACAGACACACACACAATACACACACAAACACACACACAGAAGATCTCCCAATTTTCTGAAATTTAACAGTTATTGCTTGCAGAATTGTCCTTGCATGAAGATATATCATCACTGGGATTTTTGCTCATTCCTTCTATTTTATTCATAATAAAGGAGATAGCATTTTAAATATTGTGCGATGCCTTAGAGATAAGCGCTCACCCAGAGTGGATGATGATTTATGGGGGTCAAGTAATAAAGAATAGGAATTTCATTTATTTTATTGCCTGTTTACCTCCTAGGGGAAGACATAGCTGGTAAATCATTTGGGTGAGTTAGTAAATTGGGGGTCTTTTGTTTGCTGGGTCCAAAAAGAAATCACAGGATAAAAAAGGATTCAAACGGTGCCTCTTTCACCCAGCCCCTTTCTGAGCAGGATTGATTGCCGGAGCATATCAGGCAGAAAGCGATTAACTCCCCCTTTTAGGAACTCTAGATTAGCAAACAAACAAACTTTGAGCTTCTCTCTGTTGTTCCAGTGCCTTTAAGTCTTCTTACTCTTTAAGTACTTCCTTGTGTCTAACCTAAATACCTTGCTTTCCCATGTTTACCAGTTAAGATAATTATTTCTCTTTTACTCATATAGATTAACCTGGATTCGAGCACAGATATTTTTAGTACTGTCTCAGTTCAAGAACTGTATTTCTTTGGGATTTCGGTTTGCAAAGGAACCTCAGTGAATGATTATTTCCTCCTCTTTAAAATAGGAATAACACCTTTACCCTAGAACAGCCAGTTGAGAAGACATGGCCATTTCTTTGCTCTTCTATATAAAGCTCATCGAAACTTAGTTTCATCATTTCCTGAGAGGTCAGTTCTCACACAAGGTGACATTATTAATACTTGTGACTAAATAAGTAAGGATAAAAGTGTGTAGTATTTTTTTCAGAACTATTTTGCCCCATAACATTCCATAAACAGCCAATGTCTCCTTGCCCTTCTTCTAATTCTTCTGTGATATGGCCCTCAAGCTAAACCAATAAGGGGAAATGTCGCTCAGTGTATCTCCTACAGATCCTCTGCCAGAGGCACTTTGCCCACAAGTGTGTCTGTCTGTGTGTGTGTTTCAATGGGCCATCAAAGTGCCTTTAAAATTTTTAAATTAGTTGCCAACATTTTATAAATGGGAAATTTCAATTAGAAGTCTAGATTTCAGTATCTTCTTCAAAACTGTGAAGATGTAGCAACAATTGCCAATTTGACCACAACTGAGGACGCAGAGTGGCTACCCCCTGTAATGGAGCCTTCACTTTCCATTTTGCCCTAGTCCTCACCAGTCCCTACTACATTCATCCTGCCCCTTAACTCATGTTACTTTGCCCAGACCCTTTTTTACAGCTATTACTTTCCAAATACAACCCTATTTTTCTTTGGTTGTGAAATTTGGGGGCCGCTCATTCTCCAAAGGACACACCCTAGTGTGAACTGAATAATCAGCATTGCCCTGTGCCCCCTCCTCACTGGCTCCTAACAAAGGGACAGATTCCACAAGGGGCTCCAATAAGGAAGATTAGTATGAGGGGCACTTCTCTCTAAAGTTCTTTTTTTTTAATTTTTTTAAATTTATTTATTTTGAGAGAGAGAGAGAGAGAGAGAGAGAGAGAGAACATGCCAATAGGGGAGGGGCAGAGAGAGAGAGAGAGAGAGAGAGAGAGAATCCCAAGCAGGCCCTGGGCTGTCAGTGCAAAGCCTGACATGGGGCTTGATCTCATGACCCTGAAATTGTGACCTAAGCCAAATGCTTAACAGACTGAGCCACCAGGTGCCCCTCTCTGAAGTTCTCTTTAACCCTCTGTCAACCCACAGGCTACATCCTTTTCTGTGGCTAAGAATCTCTATCTCAGCAGCTAAGAAGGGACAAGACCCTTGAGCCAATCAAATCACCTAAGAGCATCCTCCTAGACCTTCCTACCTCTCTTCTTCCTAGCTGGTTGAAGATCACGTGGCTCATGACCGGAGAGTTCTAGGCCTACAGACCTCTGGAAACTAAAGAGTTGTGAGAACTGAGTAGAAAACAAACCAAATCATTTAAGAGCATACAGAGGAGAGGAATCCTACTTGTGACCTCCCAGAAACAACCAGCAAGCCCTCAAAAACCACTGGTTAAGCAATAAAAGGTACGTGACAAACAGTAAGCCGTCACAGACAGGACACAAAGAGCCAGGCAAGAAGAGTTTCTGCTTTCTAATATAAGTCCTCAATATTTACTGTCTGCTGTAGCCCAGACTCCATGACAAGCACTTCTTGTGATTAATTTCATTTACTCCTACAGTGGCTTAAAAATGGCTGCAAATTTTTTGCCCTCTTACTCTTGAAACAGAGACGGTCTTATGATTTGTTTCAGAAGTGATGCTGTGTAGCTTCTGGGATCTGTGTGCACTTGGAATGTTCTCCTTTGGAATCCAGCCACCATGCTATGCTGCGAGAACACCAAACCACACCAAGAGGCAATATGGAAGACAACCAAGGTACTTCAGTGACAGCCCCAGAGGAGCTTCCATCCAACAGCCAGCACCAACTGGCAGCCATGTGAGTGACAGAGGAAACTGTCTTGGATGTAACCCAGTCCAGCATACAGATGACTGCAGCCCCAAATGACACCAATGAAGCAAAAGACCTGCCTAGCTGTTGTTTTAAGCTACTAAATTTGGGGGGAGTTTATAGTAGGTAATCAAAGCAACTCCTTTCAAAAATAGTATGGGGGTGTGTGCTATTACTGTCCTATTTCACAGATGGGAAAACTGAGGCACAGAGAGGCAAAGTAACTTACCATATTCATAGGGCAAGTAGAATCAGATTTCAAATGCACATCTGTCTGTCCAAAGCCCATGTTCCTAACCTCCTAACCTCTATCTTATATTATCTCAAAGAGCTCGTGACTCACTGAGGAGCCATAAAAAATAGGATCAGAAGACTCAAGCATATGCACATGTTTTATTGTGAGTCTTGGTAATAACTCAGGAACTGGAGAGTCAGTATTATTTCAGACTAGCCTGGAAAGAAGGAGAGGAAACAGTTTTGCCTGATAAAAACAGAAACATGAAAATAACTCCCTCCGATTCTGATCACACAAAATGTCTCTGCTACTCTCAGGCATGGGTGGACAAATTACAGCCTGGGAAGCCAAATCCCACCCACTGCCTGTGCTGTGGACTAAATGTTTGTGCCCTCCCCAAATTCATATGCTGAAACCCTAATCCCCAATGTGATGGGCCTTTGGGAGGTAACTAGGGTTAAATTAGGTCACAATGATGGGAATCTTATATAAAAGGGAAGACACCAGATCTCTCTCCCTTCACCAGTGAGAACATGAGAGGGTGGGTGTCTGCAGTCAGGAAGAGGACCCTCACCAGGAACTGAATCAACCAATACCTTGATATTGGACTTCTCAGACTGCAGAACTGTGAGAAATAAATTTTTGTTTAAGTCACCTAGTCTATGGTATTTTGTTATAGCAGCCTGAACAAAGGCAGTTTGTTTTTGTAAAAAAGTTTTACTGGGACACAACCACATCCATTTATTTACATATTTCCTATGACTACCTTCCCACTATGTGGCCAATCTGAGTCGTTGGGACAGAGACAGTAGCAACCACAAAGCCTATATATAGTGAAGTTTGCCAACCTCTACTCTAAGACAATGGTTACCACCTTAACATGTATCAGAATCACCTGGAAGTCTCATTAAAACACATACTCTTAGGGAGCCTGGGTGGCTCAGTTAGTCAAGCGTCTGACTCAAGTCATGATCTTGCAGCTTATGGGTTTGAGCCCTGCATCAGGCTCTGTGTTGACAGTGTGCAGCCTGCTTGGGATTCTCTCTCCCTCTCTGCTCCTCCCCCACTCGCTCATGTTTGCTCGCTCTCTCTCTCTCTCAAAATAAATAAATAACCTTTTAAAAGAAACACATACTCTTGGGACCTACAGAGTCTCTGATTCAGTAGGTCTGGAATGGAGTCTGACAATTTGTTTTTCTACAAGTTCCCAGGGGTGGCAGACAGCCTCTCAGATGGCATGCAATCCATCTCCACTGAGTGTAAGCTGAACTTATCTATTCACTTCTAAAGCACAGAATATGGCAAAAGTGATGGGATGCCAATTCCAAGTTCAGGTTATATAAAGACGTCCATCTTGGGTGATCTCTCTCTGTTGGACTGCTTACCCTGGGAGAAGCCAGCTGTCATGTTATGAAAATGCCTATGAGGAGGCTCATGTGGAGAAAGACTGAGGCCCAACAACAACCACATGAGTGAGCTGTGAAAGTGGATTTGCCCCCAAACTGAGTCAAGCCTTCAGATGAGACCACAGCCTGTGCTGACAGCTTTGCTGCAACCTCATCAGAGATCCTGAGCTTGGGGCTCCCAGCTAAGCCACATCCAGATGCCAGACCCACAGAAACTAGGATAATACATGCTTGCTGTTTTAAGCCACTAAGTTTGGGGGTAATTTGTTAAGCAACAGTATACAACTAATACACTAGTTGATGCTGAGGCTTCTGGTCCAAAGACCATACTTTAAAAATCTTGGCTCTAATGGAACCAAGCTTCCATTCTAATGGAAAGCTTCTTCTGTCTTCTGACTTGATCAGGCAGAGAAATGTTGGTCTTTAATACTTCTGAGTTCTAGAATGTTATAGGAGCATCCTTCTAAGCTCTTTTCATCATATTGATGGCACAAACAAATTTGACACATTGATCTCAATCACCAAAGAGCCCCATCTATAGGTGGGATGATGAAGGTAAGGTGCTGTGAGTGGGCTGGCCCTCCCTCCTGCTGCTATCAGGAGACAAGAGTTCTCAATTAAAAGGCAAGACACTGGCAAGTCATGCTTATGTTGAGAACATAGCAAAAGTCAGTGGGGAGGTGAATACAGTATTCCTTGGAAACCCTCATTGGCTCTCCCTTACTCCACCCTGGTAAGCAGGCTCCAGGGCCTGTCCTGTGCCTCATTTTTCCTCTGGACTGAGCTGGACTGAGTTATTAGTAAAGCCATAGCAAGCTGCCATATGTACATTCCACACTTGTATGAACACTCCACGTACGTATGTACATACATGTTCATATACATTCCACACTCATTGAACATTCCGCACTCATATGTACATTCCATGTTCATATGAGAATTCCACAAGGGCAGAGAGCTTTGCCTATTTTATGCATGGCTTTATGCAAGCACCTAGACTTGTGACAGGCAAAGAAAAGGCACTCAGGAAATAATTGTTGAATTTAAGTCTTAACAGCTCCCGGGCAGGATCTGAGCCCACCCACAAGCCGGAGTATGCACCTTCCTTCCCTTGCCCTCCTCCTGGCATCATTCTGCTCACCTCTGGGAGTCTGGAAAGATTTGGGGGACACCCCAATTCAACTTAGCCAGGTCCTTCACACTGTGGCGATGGGGGGCTGGCACAAGGGCACCACCCTCAGACCAGCCCATACTCCCCCCATCTTTAAGGAAGAGGACCACCCCTTGTCCCCTGCAAGGAAAGACTCTGCAGGCCTGTGAAGCTCCATGCCTGAGGAGCTCAGATATGAACCAACTTCATTCAAGAGATACCAAGGGGCTAAATAACAACAGTGGGGTTCTTCAATGATGGGGGCCAAAGTATCTGGTGCGAGGAACCAGAAATTACAAAATTTTTTGTGTGCATACAACAACTGGCCTAGGGCCTCATTCTACCAGCTTCAGAGGGAAATAAATCATGTTTGTTTAACAGACACAGTGGAAGAATGTCCTGGCACAATGCCTAACACCCAGTAAGCACTTAAATAAATATTTATTGAATGAATGAGAAAGACCTTAAGCCCAGCAATATCTTTCTTGGCTGCAAATGGGAAAGGTAAAAATCAGATTTGTGAAGCCATATGCCCTCTCTCCTCCCCACAATCCACACACACAAAAGAGCAGGAAGGAAAGCAAAAAAAAAAAGGTATCATTAAAGCAGGAGGAAGAAACTATCTCTGCTGTGTGACTTGGGTCAAAACACTTAACCTCTCTGGACCATAACTGCTTCATTTGTAAGATGGAAAATCTGGGCTTGATGCTGATCCAGTGCTGAGGTCCTATGGCTCAGTCCTTCTCTCAGGCACTGTCCCTCAAACCTAATTACCCAGCTTGCCTGCAAAAGGAGTGTGGCCTGCCCCTATGAGGGAACAAACAATAAGAAAGAGCCATTGTCATTCAAATCATGGAATGACCTTTTCCTCAACTTCAGCCTTCGGTGAGGAGCCCAGTTACTCATTTCCTGAGTGGAGCAGCATTCTTCTTCAGAGTCAGTTTTTAGAAGCATTAGGAAGAGTTTGAAGAAAAGGTGCTGCTGAAAATATGCCCTCCTTTTCAGGTTTAATTTTTCATGCTCACTAGTGGGAAACCTGCCTTCCAAGGATAGTGCAAAAAAAGGGGGGGGCAACAAGTTTTTCTCCCTGTAGAACTGTTTCTTGATCTGCTGCTGTGGTAGGAGCAACTGATCTTCAAGAAGGAGGGAGGAGTAGCTTTGCAGGTGAGAGGAAGGGGCAGAGCAGGTCCAGAAAGAGCAGGATCAGAGAGAGCAGGTCCAGAGACAGCAGGCTCACAGACAGCAGATCCAGAGAGAGCAGGTCCAGAAAGAGCAGGCTCAGAGAGAGGAGGCTCTTTTGCCTTCCTGTCCATGTCTTTCCAGTTTTGCAGACAATGTAAGATGTCCTTCTGAAAAAAGCAAAAGGAAGAGGTAGGAAAAGAAGTTTTTAACTGCAAAATTTTATTAAATTATTTTTTTGTGAAAATAAAGGACTTATTTTCAGTATCTGTAGTATTGTTGCCCAATACCAAAAGCCTTGTAGCAAAGAGGTCAGACAAATCAAAATGTGTGCCAGGAAATTTCAGGGATACTAATAAATATCACATGATAGAAAGATTCCATGACAACTGAATTTGGGGAACGATTTATTACAGGACTTCTCAGAGGCTTTACTGTACAAATGGGCATTGGGACTTGAAGGAGAGGCTTTTTCCTCTGGAGAGTTGAGTTTTCAGAAGACATTTTAGGAAATACTGACCTAGGAGTGGCAATGTGCCTCTCTTATTTGACAGCAAATCATGAAAATGAAAAAGAATTATCCTCTCTAGTTTGAGAAGGCAAAACAAGATCAAGGCACGTTTAAAAATCACTTCTTTAGGAGAATGGAATTTATAAAATAGTTTCAATACTGCACCTTTGCATGGAAGTTAGAGGACAAAAGATCCAGATTTGACATATTGAAGTACTTGCTGACAATAGCAGCTGCTCCCAAATGAAGAAGTCCATCTTCAGGGAGACTGAATCATCTGTTTCTGGAATAACAATAACAGATACCCCAATGCAGTGTTTGCTATTTGCAGACTCTGTGCTAAATATCATTATTTATATAGGTACAGATATAGATACATAATATATGTATATATGTTATGTGTGTATGTACTTATATTTATATCCATTTTTCCATTTAATCTGTACAACCCTATGTAAGGAGACACTATCATTATTCCCATTGTGTAGAAAAGAAAACTAAGGCTCCAGACTATTACCTAACTCGGCCAAGGCCACATATAGAGCAAAAAGGCCCAGTCAGGATTCAAAAGCAGGCAGGCTGACTGTAGAACCCCATTCCACCATGCCACCAAATGGCCCCAGAAAGTCAGGATAAGAGCTGTGCCTACTAGTTGTGGGATGCTATAGAAGGGGTTCTGGTGTAGAAAAGGTGTGTTCTATGTAACTTACAGGGTCCTGCCACATAGTTATGATTCTAGTTTTCCAACAAGCTATACAGACTACTAACAATAGTATTTATAAAAGCATTGAGTTCAATTTTTAAACATATTAGTGGCTGCTAATACCTGGCATTGTAAAGAATGCAACTGGTAAGAGAAGAGGGAGTAAAAAAACGTCAAAGACGGTATCTGCCCTCAAAAAGCTTAAGGTTGCATAAGAGACAGAATGACAAGTGGGAAGCCATGAGACACCAGAGCCTGCACTGGCTACGTTTCTAACAAGGGGGCTGGGGGCACCCAGAGGACGTGGGTCTGTGCGGGAGATAGGGCCCCCACAGGGCACAGTGTGGCTGCCTATCTGACATGATTTCACGAGGATCCCATGACAGATGTCGTGTTGGTTGCCTACCTTCTGAACTTTCTTCCTGTGTTTGTGGAAATGCTGGTGAGAGGTAGCAAGTGCCAGGTGCTTGGGCATCATGGGACTCCAACTGCCAGCTCCTCAGGCTCATTGCCTAGGGGCTTTCCCTGACTCCCACTTTGCTCACACAGGATGCAGGCCAAGCAGGCAGTGCCAGGGAATGTCCAGTGCACCTCCCACCTTGCCACAGCCCTCAACCAATGACTGCTGAGAGCTGATGGTAAATACCCTGGCTCCTTTGTCCATCAGTGGGATGATTTTGAGGTGCACGGTCTACACTGTCTCCCAGAACTCTCCAACAGGGTTAGCCTAAGCTGCCCACAGGGGTAAGTTGCTTGGTAACACATCCTTTATTGATGCATTTTCTTCCCTGCCTGACTTTCCCACTCACCTGCCAATCCTTCCTTGGACCACCCCCAAACAAACCACTTGCACTTAAACCCTTTTTGGGGGGTTGCTTCTGGGGGAACCCCACCTGGGCTTGGATCCTTGCCCCTGGCTACCAGGACACACAATTTAAGTCTGTCTGACCTAAATGCTTCCATCTGCAATTTTACCCTGAAGCAAGTGAAGAACTGAGAACAGTCTAGGATTCATTCTGAGACCACAGGCAAGGACCTCCTGTGTCCAACAAGGTCGTAGCACAGGTGCTGGCTACAGAACCACTGGGCAGCCTTGGGGGTGGCAGTGACTTCCTCATCAGGGTATTCCAAGGGCATTAACTTCGCTGTGATCCACCTGATATGTTACAACAAGCCTCATTTTTGTTTATGTTATCCAGAGCTGTATTTTCCTGTCTGCATTCAAGAAGCCAGCAAAATATAGGCCTCCATTCTTGCCCTGTGGTGCCTGGACTGGGAGCAAGAATTTTAGAGTTGGAATTGTATTCCTAGAATTTTAGAATTGGGGGGAGGGGGCATTTGAGGCCATTCAGTACTGTCTTTCTTCACAGATGAGAAAACTGAAGCTCAGCAAGGTTAAGGTACTTACTTAAGGTCCCAGAGGAAGGTAGAAGCAAGAAACAATATTTTTGACCACAGTGGGTGAGAGCCGGGCTCTTTGAAAGCAGGCATCTATATCTGAGGTCCCAGGTGATGCTTGGGCAATTTGGAGAAAGCTATCTAAGTTCCCTAATTTTCTCATCAATATAAAGTGAGAATCAATTGAGATGATCTGCCTAAAGCAGTTAGCACAGCATCCATTAGGATGCTTTCAGCTTTAAATAACTAAGACCAAAATAAAAGTATCATAATAAAACAATAAGGAATTATAGTAAGTTCAGAAATGGGGCTGTTCTAAAGCTGGTTGAGCAGTTTTTTATGTCATCAAGGGTTCATGTTCTCCATCATTCTGCTGTGCCGTCTGCCATGTGTCTCCCTGACGAATGCAATATGGCGGAAGGTAACTCCAAGCAACACTACCTCATGCAACAAAAACCAGCAGGAGAGTGGGAAGGCAGATTCTCCCCTAAAAAACTCTTTATATCAAGGAAGAAACCCTTTCCTAGAAGCCCCCTATGTCTCATTGACCAGGTGTGTGCTGTGTTCCATGTCTAAATGAATCCCTGGCAACAAGAATCCAAGTAGCATGATCTGCTTAGACCTAAGGAACATGCACATCCTGATACTGAGGCAGTCGCCTTCCTGGAACACACCAGGGTTGGGGGTAACTGGATATCAAGGCTCTGCTAGCAAGGAGAGGATAGTGTGGAATGATTGCTGAATCAGGAAACCACAATGTCGACCATAGTTGCCAGGTACATAGAAGGTGCTGAATACTGACTATTTTTATTGTGACGCACAGTTCTTTCTGATATACAATTGCAACTCTTCTTTGGTTTAAAGGGTATATGTGCCCAAAAGGGAACATTATTTAGGAATATACATAACACTCTGTCTTAACAGTCATTTTGTTTGTTTCTGTTTGGTTTGGGTTATTTTTTAAGGCTTTCTAAAAGCAGTTTTCAGTTCATAGCAAAATTGAGAGCAAGGTACAGAGACTTCCCTTATGGCCTCTATCCCCACACAGCCATAGCTTCCCGTATTATCAACATCCCTCACAGAGTGAAACATGTGTTACAACTGATAAGCCTACAGGGACACCTCATTGTCACCCAAAGTCCCTAGTTCACATTAGGATTCACTCTTGGTGTTATACCGTCTATGAGCTTGGACAAACATATAATGACATGTATCCATCATTACAGTATCACACAGAGTATCTTCACTGCCCTAAAAATCCTGTGTTCTGGTTACTCGTCTCTTCCCTCTACGCCCCAACCCCCTTGCAACCTCTGATCTTTTTCTGTCTCCACAGTTTTGCCTTTCCCAGAATGTCACAGAGTGGGATCATATAGCATGTAGCCTTCTCTGACTGGCTTCTTTCACTTAGTAATATGTTAACAGTCGCTTTTCACTTTCCCACATAGGGAAATTTTGTAAAGGGGAAAAGTAGCTGTGGAGCTAGGGGAATAGAAGGAAGAACAGAGAAAAAAAGGCCTTCGTGGAACTAGAAAGCCACTTCACAGACATTACAACCTTGCCTAGGGCCTGCTTCAAGCTGGGCTTTAAAGAGTGGATTTTACACTTGCACTGTTCTTTGTGAAGTCCAAATTCCCACTTGTAGTAGGAGACTTTCAAGCAAAGAGCATGTCAGAAAACAAGTCCTGTTGGAGCCTTTTCTAATAGCTGTGCCTCTTAGTGCAAATTGCCAGGGCAGGGGCCCCCTTTTGTCTACCCCAAAGCAGCCAACACCACAGATAATCAAGGCAGGAAATGGCACATCCAGACTCCCCAGGTTCTACCATGAATGTGAATCTTAACCCTCACTGAGCAACTTTCATCTTTCAATTCCTTCACCTGGAAAATACAGTGTTACCTTTATGCTCATCTCAGTCCCTGGGCTGACAGGATCTTTGATCTGAGTGTTCCCTGTTCCCTGTGACTCCTAATTCATATTTTCCCCAGAGAGGGAATCTGACAGGCCTTGCTCACTGGACAATCTACCACTGAGGACCTCCCACCAGGTGAGGTATACCCCCCCAAACTGTTAGTGGGATTCAGGGGCTATAGGGCCATGTATTGAGAAATTCAAACAAGTCACTCTGTCTACTGTGTGACGAGATGGCTTACTTACGAAAGGGTACTGAACAAAAGCACTACTCACAAAAAAGTTATCAAGGTAGAGTTAAAAAGTTACAAAGGTGAAGATTTAATCCAACTGCATGTTACCCAAAGGAAGGAAAAACCAAATCATGGGCAAAATCTATTATCCCAAAGCTGAATGAAAGAATCCAGATGCTTAACCACGGCCATTCCCCTTGGTTTTCTCTGGAACAAGCAACCTTGGTTTTGGAGTAAAAAGACTTGGGTACAAACCCTGATTCCTTTACTTGGTAGTTGGGTAGACTTGGCCAGGCAATTTCACTTATCTGAGAATCTATGCCCTCATCTACATGATCCAGGACTATGATGAGAATTCAGTAAGATAATGTCTGTAAGGGGCCCAGCTCTGGCCTGGCATAGAGTAGGTATTAATGAAATAGTCATGAATACTGTTGTCACCATCACTGCTTGGCCACAGTGTACCCAGACCTAACCATGACCATCACCAAGCTAAGCAAGCTATTTCAGTAGGTGAGAGCTGGACCTCACATCCCAGTACCAGCACAGAGGCAGCACTGGACACTGGTTTTTCTAACACAGGGTTTCTCAACCCTGATGCTACTGACATTTTGAACTGGATAATTCTTTGTTGGAGAGGCCTATCCCGTGCCTCGTAGGGTAGTTAACAGCATTCATGGCCTCTACTCACTAGATGCCAGCAGCATCCTCCCCTAATGTGACAACCAAAAAATGTTTCCAGGTATTTCCAAATGTTCCCTGAGGGACAAAATCACTCCTGATTGAGAACCACTGGTCTAGTAAAATGTCCTTAGTGGGTTTCTTAGGCAGGGTCAAAGAATCTATCCAGAGTTTCTGGTTACAAATCATCTGCCCAGGGTTACCTTTTTCTGGCAAACCACTGAAAAACATTCATCTCATGTTTTTATAAGCAATACATTCCAAGGGGAGAGAATTAATAGGGTAAATAATGTGGTGAGGGTATAACTTTCGTACTCATTTACGAGGCTACTCCAATCCCTGCTATTACATCTGTTGCAACTAATTTCTTCCTGATAAAATGATGGAGTTTTCTAAAAGCTCAGGCACAGATAGGTTCACAGGGACCCCTGGCTCTTGATGAAACATTGTGGCTGGTCAGTAGCTTCCAGGGGGGCCAATGAACATACCCAAGAACATTCTTTCCAAGGGTATTTATCACTTTTCTAGTTCAACATAACCAAGGAATTGTTCCAATTCTGGGGGCCTGCACCTACAAGGGGTCCTTTAAAAAGGCAGTAATTTAAGCGGGTAAATGAATGAAACAATAAATGGAATCTCTCCTTTGTGCTGACCCCTGTGACTCAGACTTACTAAGCACACAGGGTCTGCCACAGCCCCCACCTCCCCATTCAAAAACAAACAAAAACATAGCAGGTTGTCATTAAGACACAGTCCTGGTCAGGAATGTGACCAGGTACCACCTGGTAGCTCACTGCTGACTTCTCTGACCACCTTCTCTAGGAATATACTGGCAAAGCCGTGGGAGCCCTGCCATGGCCTAGTGCCTCCAAAATGTGCAGAAACTGCTTCTTTCCAGGTGCAGGGAGCTAAAGTGGCTCCATAGTGAGTTGCGTGGTGACCTCACATCAGCCACATGGGGATAGACACCAGACTGGCCTGAGATCTGTCTGGGACCCAGTGGGAAAAACACTGGGAGAAAAAAAGTAGATCAGGGAAAGTAGGCCAGAAAGGAAAGGGCATTTATTGAGCACTTACTATGCACCTCACAATGAGACTTTCCTTACAGTGTTACCTCCTTTACTTGGCACCAAACAAGGAAGCTATTAATTATCCCTGGTTTCATCAACAGTAAACTCAAAGAAGTCCCAAAGACCATGCTCTCTGCCACGCCAAAGGCTCCCAGCCCTGGCTGCACAGCTGAATCACCTGACATGGACACCCAGTCAGAATCCTGGCCGTGGAGCCAGGCACGTTACTTTTGGGAAAGCTTCCCAGACGGTTTTACTGTACATTAGTATACACTACCATACACAAGGAACAGAGGAGGGGGTGTGGATAGAAGGATGACACAGCAGGCAGACATCACCTGTGTTAACCACCCCTAGAACTCACTGTGCTTCAGGGGCCCTCCACCCCCACCCCCATCCCCTCCACCGTAGTCAGTGAGGACTAAGAGAGGTCAGGCGATTTTCATGTGTGCCATAAAATGCTTTGGGAAAATAAATCCACAAAACCTGAATACTGGAGGATATATTCCAGCAGAGACTGCTTTCTGCATAATGGGCTTCTTCATACAGTCTGCAGTGCTGTGCCCCTTTACTCCCATACAACAGTGGTTCGCAGGCAAGAGCAATTTTGCCTCCCCGACGGCACTGGACGATGTCAGGAAGCATCTTGCTTTTCATCACGTGGGTCAGATGGGGAGCTGCTACTGGCATTTAGGAGGCCAGTGACTCTGAAACATCCTACGCTGCACAGGATGGCCTCACTACAAAGAAGGATCCAGCCCCAACGACAACAGTGCTGAAGTTAAGACATCCTGCGGCAAAGAAGGAGTAGTCACCATAGGCAGACACATATCACCTGAATATAACCCTCCCCTTCAGATCAGAAGCCTGGCCCTGGCCAAGCATCTTTCGAAGAATCGCAGACTCTGAATAGGAAGAGCCTGCAGAAACAACTGGCCCCATTGAGACCCAGATGGATTTTTATGACAATCAGAATAAAGCTACAATACACAATGTTTACCAAACCACATCATAATGCTTTGCTGGCTTGACTTCCCACCCAGGTAGTACATGTGTAGCAAATTAACTAAAACGATATGCCTTACTGCAAATTTTTATTTGTTGGTTTAACAAATATTTGTTGGGTGCCCAGCATGTTGAGGGCACAGTGCATAATTTCTCTGTTGGAACTGTTACCCACCCTGGGCTAGCCCTCTTTGTGTTCAAGCCCAATATAAGATCCAGGCAAGGTACACAAGCTCAGAACCCAACAAAATCACCCCCAGCTGGGTTTATGGTGGTTTTATTGTTTTCCGGCTCACTGGGTAACTTGGCAACCAGGGACTAGGTGTGCAGAGAACTGAAGCAGACGCCTCCAAGAATCAACTCCCTAGGGGCTGCGCAGGGGGCGAGGTTCCACACAACCTGAAGCCCAAGGGCAAGTGCCCAGCATTCCTCCCACGCTGCCCCCAGCCCTGCTCCCAGCTCTCTCCTCCTTTGGGCAAGTTAAAGGCAGCAGACTTCCGCCACCCAGCCTCCAAGCGCAGGTTCCTTCCCTCTCCCCTCGAAGCTACACTGTTATCAACAAAAATAAGCGCTCTTTGTAGCTTGCCACGGAAATGGAGACTGCTCAGGGGAAGAAATTGGGAACATTTTGTACTCCAGGGTCACAAAAGATTTAAAAGTCATTCTCCCTACTGGAGGTCTCATTTATACTGGGCAGCAACAACAACAAAATAAAAACCTGTCGAATGGATTGTGCAATAAAGGGAAATGCTGCGGAGGCAAAACTCGCCATGGAGGCGAAGAGGAACAAGAGAGGAAGCAACAGAAGCCATCACCACGTGGAAGAAACTGAGGTCCTAGCGGCGTTGGGCACTGCCTGCTGCTAGACTAGGGAGGCAAAGGTGCCCCCCTCCTGCCCGGCTCCCTGACATACCTCCAGTGCCTGTCCTGCTCCTCTCCATGCCAAGGAGCAGGTCCCCACATGTCTGTGCACCCCACAAAATGCTTGGGCATGGCTTGCCATGAAACTGGACCAAAGCTGTCTATTCCTGATGTGAGGGGAGAACCCGCCAAAGCCTATGAATCATATAGCTGAAGCTCCCAATATTTCACTTCTCTCCTCATTCCTTGGAACTCTGTCTGGAAGTTATTTCCTCAGGGAAGCCTCCTTAATCCCCCCAGATTCATTTCTTTCACTCGACAAATATTTGCTGAGTGAATAATATTTATTGCACGGCCCCCAAGGGTTAGGTGCCCATAGTGTATTCTTTCATAGCAAATCCCTTCTCCTATTTAAATAGTAATGATGATAATTAATTGACTACTTAGGTAATTATTTCTTAGGGTCTGTTCTCACCCCCAACCCACCAGCCTTTCCAGAATATTGAGCTACATGAGAGCAGATGCCAAATCTGTCTTGTTGACTGCAACATCCCACCCTTTGTGCCTCACAGGTGCCAAGACATATGAACGATGAGTGAACAAATGAATAAGCAAAAGGTCAAGGCCAGCGCTGCCCAACAGAAATGCCAGTGACAAAGGCAAGCCATATGTGTTATTTTAAATTTTCTAGAAGCCATATTTTAAGAAGTAACACAAAAGGGTGAAATTAATTCTAACTGTAGATTTTATTTAACTCATTATACCTAAATTATCATTTCAACATTTAATCAATACGAAATAATTACAAAAGAGATGTTTTGCATTCTTTTTCTCAGAAGAGGTCCTCAAAATCCAATATGCACTTTATTTTTATAGAATATCACAGTTTGTACCAGCTTCATTTCAAGTGTTCAATAGCCAATGTGTCATAACCACATTGGACAGTGCAAGTCTAGTCTCCACTAGGTACTTATGGGTATGCTCGTTCTCTGCTAGAGTAGGAGAAAAATCATGCTATGCCATACCCAGAGACAATATAGCTATTGTGTCTATGGTCTCTTGGGATAGAATATCTGGTCTGAATACCTGCTAGTCAGGACTACCATTTACTACTTGTGTGACCCTGGACAAATTATGTAACCTCTCTGTGCCTCAATTTCCTCTTCTATAAAGTGAGGGTACTAACAGTATCTACATTATGGGAACTATGTCAAGAACAATGAGTTGAGACCCATAAAGCCCTTAGAACAATTCCCGTCGCATAGTAAGTACTTGCTAATATTAGTTAATATTTTATATGCTTGTATCACATACAGATATTTTTGTCTACTTCCTGCCACAAGAGACAGGAGGCAGCTCTAGCCACAACCCATTCTGCTGGTAGGACAAAAGAAAAACCAACATCCATTTCTGAACATATCCTTTCACGGACACTACAAGATATATCTCAACAAAAAAAAAGACTGATGATAGACACACGAATTGTACAGGCTAGAAAAAACTTGAAAATGCACATAGAGAAGAGAATTAAGACTCTGACATGACACACAGTATTAATGAGAATGGGAAGTACCGTTTTAAAGAAAAACCTTTGCAATTTTGTACTGGTTGTTTTACTGTTTCTTTCATATTAGATTCAAGTTCCATTGTACACAACACGCAAGTTTTCTCTTTTCCAATCCAGCACAGAAAGCAAATGGCATTTACATTTGATTTCCTGTCTGGGGCACAAAGCCTGCTAGGAGAGCTGAGTACTCAGCAGGTACTCAGCAACAGGGCGGATGGCTTCCTCTCCCCTGGTTGCTGTGATCAGGCCTTGTTGCAGGGAGACACTACATTTGGAACGAGGTAATACTTACCACCTTGCAGGAATGTTGTGAAATTTAAATGAAATAATGTAAGTGACAGTGCTTGACCCAAAATAGGTACTCAATAAATGTTTCCTTAGGAAAACACAGTCTGGTGTCTGTCTTATAAATGATGTCACAATCTCTATCTTTAGTTTGAGCTAAAAATGTGTTCTAGCTGCCCTTTTTAACTATACAGAGTAAGTCTAATTCATCTTCCAGAAGCTGTCAAATATATATGTGAGGGTGAGCTCTCATGTCCTCCCCACCAAACTTTCTCTTTTCTAGCCAAACACCCTCAATTTCTTCCAACAAGACAAGAATTTGTTGTCTTTAAAGTAACTGAAAGCATCTGGCCTTTAGTGGGTCCCAAAACACATCTTAGCACCAATAACGTGCTTTTAGCACCGGAGCCACTTGGTCTTATGGGACACAGATAAAGTTAACCTCACAATTAGCCTAATGCTCTCTTCATTGTATACAATTCAAAGAACTTTCTCCATATGCCTTCCCCACCTCCAATACTGACTGCAGATGCTGCTTGGTTTGAAAGAGACGGTTGTAGGATTAATACATTCTTCACAGATGAAATCCAGTTCTGATCCTTTGAAGTGACATCAACTGTGGTCTTGGGAAAGGTTCAGTGGCGGTGAGAAGTGACAACTGAGGGTAATAAATCAACTGTAGCTCAGTTTTCATTTCAGGGCAAACTATCATCCAGTTAGCCTGGCTCAGTCATCAGCCAGCTCTGGCAGCTTGCTATTTTTTATGTAAATGGTAAACAAAACATTGAATGGTGACAATTTCTTCAACTGCTGGGATGAGCCATCAGTTTCTGTTCTCTGCTGAAACTTGACATCTTAAGCTGCTGGTTAGAGGAGAGTCTTGTCAACAAAAACGTTCCAGGACTAATCATAATCATACGGTCTCTCTTAGAAACGATGCTACTTGCACAGCATGTTTACAACACACCTTGTCTGCTTTGCCTCAAGCACTGAATTGAAGGTTGTAATAATCTAGCACCGACTACTCAATATGGTAGCCACTAGCCACGTATGGTCACTGAACATCTGAAATCTGGCTAATTTGAATTCAGATATGCTCTACATGTAAAATAATGCACACGGGAATTTCAAAGATTTAGTACAAAAACTTGTGTCTTATTAATAACCTTACATATTGATTTTATGTGGGAATGATAATATTTTGGATATACTGAACTAAAATATTAAAATTAATTTCACCTGTTTGATTTTTGTTTCAATGTGGCTACTAAAAATTATTAATTACATAGTAATTTGCATTTGTCACTCCCAATATATTTTTACTGAACAGCACTAGTCTGGAAGGCAATACAAGTGCTGAAAATTCCAAATTTCTATGGCCCTTTCTCTGGGTTCAGATTCAGGAACAAAATGTCCTATATTAGGAGCTGTCACTGTACTGCTTTTTTCTTGGTTAGACTAGAGCGGTGGTCCTCAAACTTTATTTAACATGAGAGCTATGGACTGAACTGTATTCCTCCAAAATTCATATGTTGAAGTCTTAGTCACCCATGTGACTGTACTGCAGATAAGGCCTTTAAAAAGATAATTAAGGTTAAATGAGATCATAAGGGTGGATCCCTGATCCAGTAGAACAGGTGCTCTTATAAGAAGAGGAGGAAACACCAGAGCTTTCTCCCCACCATGTGAGGACACAAGGACAAGGTAGCCATCTTCAAGCCAGGAAGAGAACCCTCAGCAGAGACTGAACCAAATGGAACTTTAACCATGGTATTTCCAGACTCCAAAACTGAGAAAATAAATTCCTGTTGCTGAAGCCATCCAGTCTGTGGTATTTTGTTCTAGCAGCTTGAGTCGACTAAGACAATAAGCATCACCTGGGGAGCTGTTAGAACTATAAGTTCCTGGGGCACCTGGGTGGCTCAGTAGGTTTAAGGGTCCAACTTTGGCTCAGGTCATGATCTCACGGTTCATGAGTTTGAGCCCCACATAGGGCTCTGTGGTGACAGCTCAGAGCCTGGAGCCTGCTTCAGATTCTGTGTCTCCCTCTCTCTGCCCCTCCCCTGCTCATGCTCGCTCTCTCTCTCTCTCTCTCTCTCTCTCAACGAATAAACATTTAAAAAAATTTAAAAAAAAAAAAAAAAGAACTAGAAGTTCCTGGGTCCTACTGCTGATTGATGCTGATTCTATCAACCTAGGATAGGCCTGAGAATTTGCTGTTTTTAGCAAGCACTCTAGGCATTCTGTCTTTGTTGACCATACTTTGAGGTACCCTGAACTAAAGGAAACATAATTACCTAGACTCTTGTTAGCACTGTTGCAGCAGGAGCTGAGGGCCAGGAACGGAGTCCCTAGCTCTACCACTCCAGTAGTGGTAGCCAAATTAGTTTGATCACAAGCGCCCCCTTTTGATGAAGTGTTTTTGGGCATGCAACCAGCCAAATGTATATTTACTGATAAATTACATATGCTCAACTGTAAGTCACACACTGAATGTTAGTGAAGTTTACTTTTACATAAAAATAAAGGTAATAAGTTATGCTATTTTCTCCCTGGATCCCAATGGATCAGCTTTAGCTGTAGAGGTCTCTCACCGAACAAGTTCTTTTTTTTTCTTTTTCTTTTTTTTTTTTTTTGGGAGAGCACAAGCAGGTGAAGGGCAGAGAGAGGGGGACAGAGGATCTGAAGAGTGGGCTCCGTGCTGACAGGCTGACAGCAGGGAGCCCGATATAGGGCTCGAACTCACGAACAGTGAGATCATGACCTGAGTTGAAGTCGGATGCTCACCAGACTGAGCCACTCAGGTGCCCCTCACTGAACAAGCTCTAACACTTCGTATTTCCTTGCCTTTACACATGCTGTTCCCATTCTGCCTTCTCTACACTTAGAAAACACCTATTTATTCTTCAGGATTCAGCTCATAAATCTCCTCTGTGCAGCTCTCCCTTCCCCTTCCACCTCCCACAGGCGAAGTTGATCATTCAGCCAGCCCCTCTTTGCAGCATCTCTATTGACTTCTCACACTGAATTGCAAATATTTGTTTAACCTGTCAGCTCCTGGAGGACATGGACTGTGCTTTATCTGTTCCTCCGGTGCCATGCACACAGTTCCTGGACAGTATGCATTTTTTAAAATGTTTGTAAAATGAGCAAACCAATGAACAAAAGCGCAATTAATCAACACTTTAAGCAAGTCCTTGCCCTTCTCTGCAGAAGTAGAATCACTGCAGTGCATCATGAGAAATAACCCACATAAAGGAGTGAAGTGCACAAAGCTATCTAAACACATACGGGTTGAGGTTGGGGGTTACAAAAGCACATATAATTTATACTAAGCTGAGAATGAAAGCAAAGTGAACTGCCTAAGCCACTCACAGTATAAAGAGCAGGAAGGTTTTAGGGAGGGTTTTGTGTTTGTTTGTTTGTTTGTTTGTTTGTTTAGTGCTCTTTTTAGTTGTTTAACTATCTTAAGGACAGGATTCTCCTGGCAAAGTAATAATGGATGGTTGGTGAGAGGTCTCAGTGCATCTTTGTGGGGCAGGACAAAGATGAAAGAAAAACAAGAGTGCATTTAAAAGCATTATAATTTCTGATCTACATCCAGGTCTGCACTGCACAAAATGAAAGAATCACCTGGTCCAGGCTCCAGAAGTTTTATGGCTAAAAGTATCACCTTTTGGAAACCTAAACCTGGCTTGGGGTGTGTACTAGCCAGTGTTCTTCCTCTGCAGAATCCGAACAGCCTCGTGACTTGGAAGTTTGTCTTCCCTGTTCCTTCACATGCATCTTGTCATCTCTGGCCCCAAACTTCTCGTATTGGTTGAATCACAACAGGTGGCTGGAAGAATTCTCTGGGAGCTCCCTCCCATGTGCTGGGGCCCAGGCTGATGAGATAAACATTCTGCCACTTCCCTGTTTACACAAAAGCTTTCCCTCTCAGCAGGAACTTGAAAGAAACGGGAGTTGTACATAATCGGTTTATCTTCCTAGACCCACTTAAAAGGACTGAACCTTTGATATATTGGAAAGTAAAATACACCTCTGTATATGAATTGCCCTTCAAGGTGATTAGCAAGCAACATTTTGGAAGAAGAAAGGCTTCCATATTGTTCCCCTAAGAGTAGGGTTGCCAGATTTAGCAAATAAAAATGTAGGACACCCAGTTAAATTTGAATTTCAGATAGATGATGAATAATTTTTTGGCATAAGCATGTCCCAAATATTGCATGCATCCTGCATTTTATCTGGCAACCCTACCTGAAAGGGAAAAGTCTCTACATAACTCTTGTGGGGAGAAATTCTCTCTGTGTCTTTTTGGAAATATTTCCCTTAGCTGAAAGGTATATAATAGTAAAATCATAAATCTGAAAGTTGAGGTATCTGAGTTCTCTTCTAGTTCATGCTATCATTGATTCGTCGATGTCTCATCACAAAAATGTTTTGCACATCTACTCTGTGCCAGGTACTGGATTAATTGCTGGGGAAATAAAAGTGCTGGAGAATAACATGGACCCTGACTTTTTGGAGCTTATAAGGTAGTTACGTGACCTTTAACCTCTCTGTACCTCATCTTGCCATCCATGGAATAAAGTGGTTGCTTGCCTTGAGTCTATGTTTCCAAAAGTGGGTCCTTTGCTAACAGATATTGCATCAAAGAAGGTGTCCATGGTCAAAAACTTAAATATTGAGTTAATGATATTTTAAACTGACTTAATGATATTTTGCTATCAGCCTTCTCAATATTTTAATGTGTTCATAATCCTTATGATCTCTAAGATCTATCTATCCCTTCAAGAAACCACTCTGGGGACTGGTATTCTGTGGAATACACTTTAGAAAACACTGCTCCAGGCTGATGCCTAAAGTCCTTTATAAATCTGGCATCTGATTCTGTTCTTGCTTTCTTTCCCTTCTCTGCAGAAAATCTCCTTCATCCTTACAGATCCAGCCCAGATGTCCTGTCCTCTATAAAGCCTTCCCCTCTGACTTTTCTATCAATCCCCACCACCCTCTACACACACACACACACACACACACACCACACCCCACACCGAGGAGGGACAACATCCTGTCTGGCTCACTTCTGCATGCCAGCACCTAGCACTAGGCCTGGTCCATATGATGAATTATGTTGATAAATCTATTTTTTAATGAATGAATACATGAAGTAACACATACTGCCAAAAGAATTACCCTGTCCCTTATCTTCTTGTAGCAGTTTTTTCGTTGTGATATAATTATTTCTTTAGTCCCTACTTCTTATTTATACTGGGAATATTCTGAGGACAGCAAAGAAACATTATTAGTTTTTCAATCCCCAATAAATGAATGCAATCTCTGCATGATTTGCTATTAATAAACAATAATAAATAACAATACTGCTTGCATCACACACTGTACCAGGAACCTGCATAAATTATTTTATTTAATTTTCACAACAATCTCATGAAAGGTATTTGGTTGTGGACTGGCTTACTCAGCCCCTAGGCGGCAAAGCTGAGAACTGTTTCTCAGATTCCTGTGAAGCTCTCTCGGTTTTGCATGAAAATTAGGCTTCATTGATCCTAAGTATTTGCTTGAGTTTGGAAAGGCAGAAATGAGGCTCAGGCTGCTTTGTGCATGCACCCTTTGGAAGTTTCATTCTGGCAGAAAGTGTGGAAATGTGAGACGTTTTCTGCAGCATTGTAGTCCTTCTCCAGCTTCCTGGGCACCTGAGGCAGAAGCAATGACAACATGACACTCTTGTTCCTGAACAAGTTGTATGTTCCTGAACTCAACAGTTCCTGTGGTGGCTTCAGAGGTACGGGCTCCCCTGGTGGGTCAGTTCTGTTATGGGGAATCATTCCAGGAGATCCAGACGAGTGACTGCTCCTCCAGCCTTGTCAACAATTGCATAAGTACATAATTCCCTGTATTAAATCCCTTTCTGCTTAAAATATTTGGAAGGGTTCCCATTCCTTGTACTGAGTACTGAAATTACTATCATTATCTGCACTCTCCAGAAGAGAAAACTAAAGTGTAGAGAAATTCATTCCCTAAACTTCCGATCTATTAAACTTCAGAGATAAGATTTGAATTCAAAGGCCAGGTCGCTTTGTTATAACAACTTCTCTCATCAAGAGGTGGGAGGAGGGCAGAGTGGACAGTAGGACTCAAGGAGAAAAAACTGGCTTCACTTATCAGTCAATTACCTTAAAACTACTAGTAAAATGGGTACAAAAATTAGCCTACAAGTTTGTTTCTCAGAACATTATCTAAAATAGAAGATACTCAGAAACAACTTCAATGTCCAATAATAAGAATTGGTTACATAAATTATGGCACATCCACATGATGGAATATTATGCACACTTTAAAAATAATGTTATATAAAGCAATAATAAAAGAATGATGTACAGCTCAGGGCACCTAGGTGGCTCAGTCGGTTAAGTGTCCAACTCTCGGTTTCAGCTCAGGTCATGATCTTGCGGTTTCATGGGTTCGAGCCCCACATTGGGCTCTGCACTGGCAGTGTGGAGCCTCCCTGGGATTCTCTCTTTCTCTTCCTCTCTCTCTGCCCCTCCTCTACTCATGCCGTCTCTGTCTCTCTCAAAATAAATAAACTTAAAAAAAATAAAATAAGAATGATATACAGCTCTGTGTCAACAAATTTGAAAACCTGGATAAAATGAAACATTGTCTAGGAAAAAGTATATCAAAATTCACCAAAGTGATATAGGAAAAAAGGTCAATAAGTTTGACAGCAATTATAAAAATTGCAAATAACTGCCCCTGACAAAAACAGCTGTCCTTGATGGCTCCAGGGATGAATTCTCTTAAATTTTCAAGAAACTGATAATCCCCATGGTTACCCAAACCTGTTCCAAGGCATAGAGAAAGAAGTACAGATTTTCAATTCTTTTCAAAAAGTTCAAATACTACTGACTTCAAAACTTAGCAAACCTTAACAAGGAAAATGCAGCAAAACATTGAAAAAGCAATATATCAGGGAATTTCTATTCCAAAAATACAAAAATAATTCAATATTAAGAAACCTATTCAGGGGCGCCTGGGTGGCTCAGTCAGTTAAGTGTCTGACTCTTGGTTTCGGCTCAGGTCATGATCTCACAGTTTTGTGAGTTCAAACCCTACACTGGGCTCTGTGCTGACAGTGCAGAACCTGCTTGGGATTCTCCCTCTCCCTCTCTCTGTCCCTCCCCCACTCCCGCTGTCTCTGTCTCTCTCAAAATAAATAAACTTAATTTTTAAAAATTTTGTAATCTATTCATATAAATCCCTACATTAATAGATCAAAGGGGAAAAACTATGTGATCATATAAATACAATCCTAAAAAAGAATTTAGTAAAATTTAATACTCATTCCTCATAAAAACTCATAGAAAGGTAGGATAATATGTATCTAGGAACATGTGGTTATATTATATGTGGTAACATAATAAATAACATGTATATTTAAGGAAGGATAAATATATATGTAGATCTCAAAAGAAGCAGCTTACTACTTAATGGTGCATAACTATAGAAATACTTGTTAAAATCCAGAAGAACGAAAGTTGTCCATGTCTCTACTATTGTCTAGTAACATTCTAGTGGTTAGTGCAATTAGACAAGAGGACAAATGTGAGTTTTGCAAGTGTCAGCCATTGCTGTAGCAGACCCCTCTATAGAACCAGCAGAACGCCAACCAAACTCTTAAATGACCAAAGCTCCTTCCAGACTCTCCCCCTCTGTCCATACCTGCCATAGTCTCTTAACCAGTAAGACGGTGAAATGATGAACTGTGATACTCATTCCCTTTCCACGTTGTTAGCCCAACCTTTCCCCAGTCCATATGCCACAATGCCAGTTCTTCATGTTTTCTTGGGATGCCTGATAGCCCCACATGACCCGCCTGTCGTTTGCAGTAATTTCATGTTCCTGTCCCATCTTCTCAGAACTGTGTTCTCAAGCCTGACCAGACAGATGAACACACCCTTGCCATGGCCTCAATAAGGACCAACGGGTTTAGGTAGGATTCCTCCCAGTAGCATGTTTTCTTTGTAACATAGCAGCCTTCTAAAGACTAAATACCTTACTTGATAGGAGGGACCCTGATGGAAGGAATTTCAGGTAATAGTGGTGGATACATGGTACTCAAGAAGGAATTCCTGTCCTAGCTAAGCCTTTCAAATGTTATAGTTACTGATTCTACCTATGTTTAAAGGCCATCCTTCATCTGACTAGTTTTACTGTCGTTGTTCCTTTAATAATATTATATCTTGTGCCTGCTTCCTCAAATGGAAGTAACTTGCAATAAAAAAGAGTAAAAAATCACCAAAGGTAAATATCAGGTAAGGACTGAACTTCCAGGAAGCCAAGGCAGAAAATGCAATGTAGCATGTTACATACCTCTCGCTGCTTGGTTTCTTCTGCTTCTCAGAAGAAACAAAGTTCTTTATGGCATTAAATACCAACACACACACACACACACACACACACACACACATACACACACACAAGTGTACATATCCAGATGCCCCTTCAGAGCTATCCTTTCAGAACTAACTTTCAGAACAAGGTTATTTGATTAAGAATTCTGCAACAGAGACAAAAGATTCTGACCATAAACTTAAGTCCTTTTATTAGGAGATACCTCTTTGGGGAGAAGGGTACTGGCAAAGTGCAAACTCAAAAAAGCAGGGGGAAGATTTAAAAAAAAGAAAAACTCACTGAGTTTGGTCATAAATGTGAAAGTAAGCTTAATTAGCTCATACATGAAAAACACTATAGAGCCTGAATAAAGGCTCTCCACAAAGTAGTCTTCATTATTACTATTCATCAGTGTAAGTGTGTGGTTTGCTTTCAGTTCTTCTGTGCTGAAGCTAGTAAGACATGATGATAAAGTTCCAAGACAACGTTAAATTACTAGCACCTCTTATTAGAAAGCGGCATTTTTCTTTTCAGGGTTATGTACCGCCATTTTTCTTATTCATTACTGTGTAACATCAAGCTGTGAACTTCTGCAAGGCTGGAAATAATTCATGTAACCAATCTTCTTTAACAAACTAATCATCTCTCTCCTTCAGGAGGTACAAGATATGGAACACTGGTGATGATTATGAAAAATAACAGTATTTATTGGAATCCACTGGGCTCCATGCTATCTTCAGTATAGCTAAGGAAACTTTAACTGTGTTTAATGATCTTTCCACTAATACTCTTATGGAGACAGGCAGGGACTGTCACATCATTTTAGGATGGAAGTTCTCAAATGTTTTGTTCTCAGAACTCCTTTACATTCTGATCAAAGTTATTAAGTATCCCAAAGAGCTACTGTTTAGATGTGCTATGAGTATTGACATTTGCTATATTAGAAATTAAAGCTGAAAATTTTAAGTATGTATTTGCTAATTGTATTAAGAAAAATCCTATTATATGTTAAAATTTTTATAAAGCACAACTACATTTTCCAAAACAAAAAACATTTTTTGCTCATCTCTTTAATGCCTGGCTTCATCACAGATAACTGGATTCTCATATCTGCTCCTATATTCAGAGTGCTCCCATATTACTTGTCATGTAGCATCTGGAAGTCCCCAGTACACACACATGAGAGAATGAAAGTGAAAATGGAGATAACAAGTTGGTATTCTTATTAAGAGAGTTTTGTCCTCACAGACCCCTGACAGTGTCTCAGAGTTCCCTCGAGACATTTTGAGAACTGCTGATTTGGGATCAGACTGACTCCCATAAAGGTGAAATGGTGAAAAAAAGCACAAGAATCAATAAAGTATAAGTTCCATATATATATATATATATATGTATACACACACACACACACACACACACACACACATATATATATATATATATATATATAAACAGAAGTAGAAAACAGTGTCTATTTTAAGACAGTGTCTATTTTAATCCTATTAGCAAATACATACTTAAATTTTATCTTGCCTAGGGTAATGAGGTATAGTGCATTCCTCTTCAAAATATCTGCTACCCCACTTACCCGCTGCTCCTCAAGGGGAGACTCTCCCTGTGGGAAGATTATACTCTTCCCACCCTACTGTGTTCATGTCTGGCCATCTGACTCACTTTGACCAGTGAAATGTGCATGAAAGTGACATGTGCTGCTTCTGTGCAGAAGCTTTGCGGACTATTGCACAATTCCTCCATCCCTCATCTCCTCTCCCGTGAGACTCACAATGTCCCAGGAAAGGGCTGCTTCTTCAGCCTACATGCTGAAATGAAGGCAACGTGGAGCAGAGTGGCAGTCTATCCAGGAAGTACACGTAACAAAACAGTAGTCCTCTGAGAGTTTTGGAATTGTTTATTACCGCAGCAGAAATTAGCCTATGGTGACTGATAAAGGTAGGATAATTACAGAAAAATACACTAAAGAAAGTATCATAATAATATTCCCACATATTAAAGAATATAAAGCAAGGGTGATCTATGTTAGCATCCTCAATGTTTTTAGCAAATATTCTTTTAAATGTAACAAGCATTGTGAAGTCAGGTCCTACGCTAAACATCAAATATTCAGAAGTGACTAAGATATGATCTCGGCCTAAAAGGAGATGGTGGGAAGCATGGCTTTGACATTAGACCTAAACTGGAAGCCTTCTTCTGCTACTCGCAACTGTATGACCTCAGGTAAGTTTTCTCTGAGCCTTACTACTCTCATCTGTAAAATGAAGATAACAGTTCCTACTTCAGATGATTGTGAAAACTAAATAATATGATTATATAAAGTATATAGCAGATAGCCTAGCATACTGTGTGTTTTCAATAAAGACTACTTTCCTTCCTCCTCTGTCTCTCCATCTATCACCCTCGACTCCCAGATAAGGATCTAGGGATGCTAAACCTGGGTTCCTCAGGTACTTTTATAAATTTTAGTCCTTCCAAAAATAAAAAAGAAATTGTACATGTACAACATACACACACACACACACACACACACACACACAAATATAGTCATTCAGTCTGTCATTCAACTAATACTTATTAAATACTATACTCATTTTACAAATGAGATACTTCAAATAGTAAGAGGAACTTCATAATTTCCCCAAGGTCATGTCAGAACATATATATTTACCTCATTTTTTAGTGGCTGGTAATATTCAACAGTATTGATTAATTACAGTTGACTTAACCATTCCCTTTTTGATGGACATTTTCAAGCTGTGTTATGTGTTTACCATCACAAAAGAGAAACATCCTTATACATATGGAACTTTATTTGTAGAATAAATTCTAAGAATTGGATTGCTAGGTCAAAGAGTAGAGAAATTTAAATTCTGATAATAGCGCAAAATTGCCTTTCAGAAAGTCTTTGCCAGCTTATACTCCTGCCCTCCAGGTAGGAACACGCCCTTTCCCCAGACCTTCATCTATAGTATCCCCTCAACCTGCAGCAGCTTGTGTCTCGGCATCAATGCTTGCCAAATCACGTTCCCAAGAATACCCCCACCAGGCACTATTTTGGAAAGGCTACTGCATGGAGAACACCCCTCTTTCTTGTCTCTGGTAGGTTAATGCCCTCTTTCTCTGATTTCACACGTAATGCGTTTGGGGAGTATGGCTGGAAGTGAGCTTTGTTTTGCTCTGAACTACTCAAGAATAATTCATCTCTCTGAAAGGTAACTTGTATATTGATCCAGAAACATTGCAGGAGTGTAGCTTTTTCATTGATTATTTGATAATGGGTCATTTCATTTCTATCTACTTCTGACTTCTCTGTCTAACTCAAATAAAAAACCAGGTGACCCTAAGCACATAATTCATCTCAGTGGAAAGCATTTTGCCTGCCAATTCACATTAGCTCAAAAAGAGACCCTGTAAACTCCCAAGTCATTTAGAACAATACATTCCAGAGATGGCCCTTCCAACCTGCCTTATTCTTGCTTAATATTTGGGCAAGAAACTAAAGGAGCATTTAGTTTGAAGCAAACAGCATCTCATATTTTCTTAAAATGAGGCAAAAGCAGATCTAAAACATCGTTCAATGGAGTGAGCCTACATTGACAAGAGCACATGTAATGGCTTCCTTTGTGTGTTCTTAGCCAATTTACAACTACATTCATTGAATTAATAATGATCAGCTGGGACTCACAGAAGCCTAATATCCAGAGCTCCACTGGAGGTTGCTAGCCAATAAATATTTATTGATGATAATTGGATGACAGACAGAGATGGGCTCAGCTAGAAATTTAATCTTCCTGCACAAGCATCCTAGCCAAGATTCCTCCTCAAGCCACATAGTTGTGGTACCCAGAGAAATGGGGTGAAAAGAACTTTGAAGGTATGTGAAAACTAAGAAATTGAGTTTTATGATTGCTTTGTTTAGTGAAAAGTAAAGTAAACTCCATAAACATCATCTTTTTAACCAAATTGTCAACAAAAGGAAGAGAATTTGGAATTCAACACGGTGCTTTTCTGGATTCTGAATTTTCCTTCCTATTCCAAAAAATATTTGAGTGGTACTAAGCAGTAGGCATTCAAACTGTATAGAGACTAGAAGGAGGCCCAGGGCAAGGAATGAAAGCAGTAGAAAGCAGAGGAAAAAATGGCAGAAGAAGGGAAAGAAAATACTGAAAAAATTATAAGAGTTCCTTTCAACCCATGGCCTATCTCATTAGCAATGAGAAACATTTAACCATTATTTCTCCCAAAGACCATTCAGCCTGCTGCCTCTACCTGACAAACAAGAAAATTATAGAGATAATTTAGTTATCAGTGTTAATCATCTTATTGGAGCATGTATTAGCCAAGATATGGCAGGTTGCGCTGCAGTAACAAAGAACCCTAACACCTTAATGACCAAAAACCACAAAGGTTTATTTCATGCTCAAACCACATGTCCATCTCAGGCTGCCAGAGAGCATTCTGTTCATCAGAGTAACCTGAGGACACAGGCTGAAAGAGCAGCCAATCACCCTTCCAGAAGGAGAATCTTGCATCAGCAATTAAACCTTCTGGCCTGGAAGTAAAGAGCACTGATGACTACCACAGAGGCAATGCTTAAGAAAGTCCAGCTTTGAATCCCTCTCTGCTTCTCATTAACCATGTGAACTTAAACACATCACTTAAAGTCTAGGAGGCTCAGATTCCTTATCTGAAAAATGGGAATAATACAACTTACTCATGAAGTTGCTGTGAAGAATAAATGAGGTGATAGAACTAGCACATACTTGGAACTCAGTAAATGATAAGCTTTTGTTTCTTACTACATTAAAAGACTTCCAGTTAAAAAAAAACTTTTTTTTAAAAAAAGACTTCCAATGAGACCAGTAGGTTCACAGAGATGTGTGCTTTTGCTCATTTGCATATTATATACAAAATTCTTTAAAATATAAATTAAACCACAATATATACATGTCTCAAGGCTCTCACTGCCACCTGCTGTGGTTCCTAACAGTTCAGTTTTGTACATGGGGAAAGGTGACCTGAAGGTGATTGAAGAATTGAGCCAAAGTTGTTCCACAGTCAAGAAGGTGTTAACATCCAACTTGGTCTCTCCTGACTTCCAACATAATCTTATGTCTCACTGCTATCCCCTACCTTTTATGCATGGAGGCCAGAAGGGAGAACAATATACTGCACCCCAGGATAGTGTCTTTGGCAGCAAGCTTTTAGACAAGGGTCAGGTAAGCCAAAGACTGTTTTCACTATTCCTATATCATGACTATGCTTCAGACCTATATTTTGCCTAACAATGAAAGAAAATTAAAGAAATCAAAAAATGATTACAAATATAAGAGCCATAATAACAGCTACCATTTACTAAGAATTTACCCTATGCCAGGTCTTATTCTATTAACTTTTAGAGGATTATCTCATTTAATCTTCACACTACCACTATGAGGTAGGTAGGTAATATCACCCCATTTTTCAGGGAACTGAGGCACCATAAGGTGAAGTACCTTGCCTAAAGGGCCCTAAATAGTAAGTGGCAGAGTGTGGAGTCAAGCACAGACCATCTTTTTCTGAAACCCACGTTCTTAACTTCTTCACCATGGCTCTAATCAATAGTCATTATTTTTGAAATCCCGCTTATCAGGAAAAAGGAACGGTGGCTGATGCAATTGCCCCATAAGTTCAAAGGCCATGCTAAGAACTGTAGGTTCATTTTGGCATACTGTTTTATTCTTCTCCATGATTATACTCAGCATCTCCCTAGCACCAGACAATTAACCAACAGATAAGTTCTTGAACATATAAAGAGCAGAAGAAAAGGGGCAGATCGGAGCATAGAGGGGGCCAACTGATATTTACTAAATGAGTGAATAGCAATTCATCATCAGCAACTGAAGAAAACTCAAATTGATGCTCTTCCTGTGCTAGTCAACAACATCCCCATCATAAATGAAATTCATCATTTCAACTCTGTCACCCCCTTAACACAAAATATGTGTGCCAGATTCTGAATACTGAACCTCATTGCACCACTGCCTTTTTATAAGCCAAGGAAGACATTTTATTGAACAAAGTGTTTTAGGGAGGTGTCATAGGATATAGGCAGAAGAGGGAATTCATGCTTATCTTCAGGGAGAAGGGGGAGACCCAATGGACAAAGCAGGCAAGCTCCATCAGGCCCGAAAGGTACTATTTCCATGCTATAAGACCAAAAAATTGGAAGTATAATTTAGTACCTATTATCTTAATGCTCACCTAAAAGAAATTTTAAAACTCCATATCTATGAATTTTCAGGAAGGAACAAGTGGTCCTCCAGATGTCGTGATCTGTCAAACAAAACAAATCTCTCTCCAGATGAAGAAAACATTAAATGTAATTCTCTGTGTTTCAAAATACATAACCAATTAGTAATCACTTGGCCATGAATTAACAGAACTTACTAGGTTCCCCTTCCTGATTTCTCAGGAATATTTGGAAATTAATGGGATATGATTTATCAGACTAAGCTCATAAGCTACCTTCAAGCCCTTGTCCCTTTTTTCTTTCACATGACAAAGGGGGCTGTAAGTAAGTGTATCATCACTATAGCTAAGTAGAAGCTGCAGGGGTAACACCAGTTGGCTACGGTATGTTAGTGTCACATATAAGGCCTTGTCAGTCAATAACTCTCAGATCACACACTTCTAAGTGTTGTCCACACCTCAACTGTGCATGATGAGAAAGGCTCGGCCCCAGCCAGTTAGTGAATGGTCCATAGCATGCTCTAGCAATGGGAATCAGAAACATATGGGATGCAAAAACTAAGAGTCAGGTAGAATCAGTCCAAATTCAAATACCCTAAAACAATTATGTAACAGTCACCAAAGGTATCAATTTGTTATCAACAACTTTCAAGGCAAAAGGAACAGACCAATTTCGCTACAACAACAGAGGGTCGAGGTAACCCAAAATGAAGCCCTTTGACTTTCTGCCTGTCCAGGAGGCTTGATTCAGAAATGATAGAAGAAAACTCTCCTGCTAAAATGGTGGACAGAACTGGTAGCTCTCAAGACTACAAGTGGTATTCTTCACACCTTTGTGCTTCTGGGCTAGGTCATGGTGGCCCAGCTGGAAATGGGAACTCAGCACCACCACCATATACATAACTATGTGTCTGTTTTCAGACTTAAGTTGTCACTTCCCTCTAGGCAAGAACTAACTCTAACTCTCAAATGGCCTTGTATAGGGGCCATAGCCCCTGTACCATCAATATCTAAAACTGCTTTTCTCAAACTGATGATACATATATTCTTTAAGTGTATCATGATCTTACCAATAAATACCAAATATATCAGCTCACACTTTCTGCTGGCATAGTACCTTTTCACTGTTCCACTAAGTGCCAGGTTTCCCAGAAGGGCTCACAGACTGCTGCCAAGACAGGGGAAAGAGAAGGTCAAGAGGGTGGGCCTCTATCCCACCTCAACCAAGGCGTCTACTTCATCTGTTTAATACATTGGGGCTATGGTTTTTCCCTTGAGGAAGAGTCTGCTCCTTCAGCTTTTTTTTTTTTTTTTTTAATGTTTATTTATTTTTAAGAGAGAAAGCCCAAGCATGGAGGGGCAGAGACGGAAGGAGGCAGAGAATCCCAAGCAGGCTTCGTGCTGTCAGCACACAGCCCCAGGTGGGGCTAGAACTCAGCAACCAAGATCAATTACCTGAGCCGAAATCAAGAGCCCCACGCTTAAGGGACTGAGCCACCCAGGTGCCCCAGCAAGGGTCTGATTCTTTAAAAAGTGCCCCTCTAGAGGTGCCTGGGTGGCTCAGTTGGTTCAAAAGTGCCCCTGTTCTAGGAAATGCCCAGATTATAAGAAAAGTCAGTATCTAGTGTGCCCCATCAAAGAGGCAGCTATAGAGGTTCCATGTTTGCATTTGCCTCACAGGAAGTCAAGTCCCTGTTGTAATGGTGTTTCCTCCACGCCCCCTCCCTCCCCTCCTCCTGAGAACCCGGCTTCCCTGCCACCATAAGTATCAGAAAACGTCTGTCTCCTCCGGGCCCCAATTCTGGCCGGAGCCCAGAGTGACAGGAGGCCAGGAGCCGGGGCCTGACCCTGGCCTCGCACACAGCTCTGCCACCATTACTCAGATCGCAGGAAGAGGTGCAGGCCGCTATAGGGCAAAAGTGACCGGAAATCAGCCGCTTCTCAGAAGCCCCGGAACCAGGACATCCTCCCCCTCGCTTTCTGCTCCTCTGGCCACGGTGCAGGGCTCTTGCTGGTGGAGGAAAACGGCACTGTCCCCAAGACCCCAGTCTACTACCTGCTCCCTGAGGCCAAGGCCCAGGACACGGAAGATCTGCGAAGTCGTCGCCCTGGATGAGCCCCAGGCGCACAGCCCCTTCAAGCCGGTGAACAAGGCCAACTTCAGCATCCCTGTGGCGACTGCAGGGCTGGCACCCGGTCTACTCGCTGAAGTGGCCCCAAGCGCATGAGTTCCTGTAGCCAACGCGCGAGGTCTGTGAGAGCACGCCGTTCACTGCCAGCCTGGCCAAGTGCGCAGACTCCGTAGCGGACCTGCTGTAGGCGCATGCGGCCTTCCGGGCGCAGCTGGTTCACGGGTGGTGTGTCTTCCCCCAGGACCGGAGCAAGCTGGCCCGAGACCTGCGACGCGTGCTTATCCCGGACAGCTCGCCCGCCCCCTACGTCTTCCGTGCAGACAGCGCCGGACCACTGATTTGGCAACAGGAGTGACTCGGAGCTCCACGACCTCCTGCCCTCTCCGAGCAGCCCAGCCGCGAGGATGCCGCGTACTCAGTGCTTGGGCAGCCCCGGCCGGGCAGCCAAGACCTGCCCCAGACCAAGGCCCACACCACTCACAACGCAAACTCATCCTTTTTTTTTTTTTTTTTTTTTTTTTTTTTTTTAATGTGTATTTTATTTTTGAGAGAGAAAGAGAGCGTGAGTGGGGTAGGGGCAGAGACAGAGGGAGACACAGAATCTGAAGCAGCCTCCGGGCTCCACACTGTCAGCACAGAGGGCGGAGGGGGGCTGGAACCCACCAATTGTGAGATCGTGACCTGAGCCGAAGTCCCACGCTCAACGACTGAGCCACCCAGGCGCCCCAAATGCAGACTCATCCTTAAGATAACCCAGTGGCCACCACTGCCTCAGCATCTTGGGGAAGTGGGCTCTCTCCACCAGCCTGGCCAGGCTGCGAAGGGGACAGCAGGTTGCACGGAGGGCATTGGGCCCCTGGGTCCTCTTGTCAGTGCCTTAAAACTTACTTCTTGATCCAGTGGGGTCCTGGGTGCTGCTCTCCCTTTTCTGTATCTTTACTGCTGCCAAATTGGGCACGTTGGCCCTTTCCGGTTCTATTTGGGGGAGGGGGCAGGGTACCCACTGCCCCATGTCTTGGGCCCCCAGCCTGGGAACAGTTGACACCAGGTGCCTTGCATAATCGAGCTCTCTTCCCCACCTGATTTTCCCAGGGCCCATGAACCCTCAGCCCTTGCCTTGAACAGTCTCCAGGTTGCTGCAGTCTAGGCTGGTAGGGGAGGAACCAGTCTCCACCTCCTCCCTTGGAACTGATACAGGCCTCACCAATCTCTGCCTACGAGGACAGAGAGGGGAGATCTGTTACCACTTGTGAAGGGAGAAGGGTCTGTTCTTCAGGACCAAAGAGCCCAGCTTCTCTAGGCTTAGCAGCTTAAGGCTGCTCCCCACAGCACCCAAGCCCTGACCCCTCACATTTACCTTGACTACCCCCAAGGCCTTGGGCCTTGGCTCCCCCAGCTCCTGGTCTAGGGGCATAGGGAGGACCGCTTTGTGGTGCCATATACATACGTATATGTATACATAGATTTTTAGGGGAAGGGAAAAAGGAAGGGTTGGGAGGGACACACTTCTTTCACCTCTTTCCTGGGCCCATAAACTGGAGGGATGGAAGGAAAGGATTTTTACATTTTTTAAACTGCTATTTTCTGAATGAACAGCCTAGGCCAAGGTGCCCCAGGTCATGTCCTTTGTCCCTCACACTCTCTTTGTTACGATTATTCACTAACTCAGAACACATTTATTGAGCATCGTCTCTGTGCCCAGCACTGTACTAGGCCCAGCAGCTGCATGGGATAGGGGGTGTCTCTACACCCCCTATTTAACCACTGCCCTTAGAGGAGCTGTGGGAGGTGGGACCCTTTTCTTGAGGTTTGAGGATCTCTAGGAAGCCTAACTAAGCTGTCTCCCTTCCCCATGCCAACCCACCCCCTGTAGCCCCCTGCCTTGCCCCCTGCTGCTTGGGGGAAACTGCCAGGTCATCCTTACAGCTCTGACTTATCTGGAATCCCTCCCCACTATGCTGAGTCTGGAAGTCAAAGCCTTGAGTTTCCCCGGAGCCTAATGGTTAAGGGGACCCACATACCAGTGCCAAGGAGGATGTCAAGTAGAGACATCATTGCCCTTCTTCCCCAGAACTGGGGGTGGGAAGGGGACACATTTGGCCTGAATCAGGTGACTTGCCATTTAAGTGCCTTCTCTGTCACTGAAAGCCCCACAGTGTGATGAGAACTAAAGAGAATGCCAGAACCCTGCCCCCCACAAAAGAGAAGTAGCTATGTGTATAGCAGTGTTCTGGGTTTCCAGAGGAAGGTAGTTTCCTTTCTTGACGGTGAACATTAGTTACCCCTCATCACTCCAGGAAGAACCAGTGAACCTGAGTGCCTCAACAGCCTACTGGGGCCCTTACTTGATTAACATTAAAAAAAGAAAGCCACGTGGAAGAAGGAGAAGAGAAATTAACAAAACAGGTAGAAAAACAGAATGATGCCACCATGGAAATGCTATCTTGTCACCCTATTTCATAGGAACTTACCCAGCTGTCTTTATAGAAATGGTTCAACCCAGGGGCGCCTGGGTGGCTCAGTTGGTTGAGCATCTGACTTCAGCTCAGGTCACGATCTCTGGTCTGTGACTTCAAGCCCCATGTCGGGCTGTGTGCTGACAGCACAGAGCCTGGAGCCTGCTTCAAATTTTGTGTGTGTCTCTCTCTCTGTGTCCCTCCCCTACTCATGCTCTCTCTCTATCTCTATCTCTATCTCTATCTCTATCTCTATCTCTATCTCAAAAATAAACATTAAAAAAAAATTTTTAAAGAAGTGGTTAAACCCAGCTATTGAAAGATTCACACAGGCTGAAGGAAGTTGAGAGATCAAAGAAGCTTGAGTAGAGGTTGTATCTGTGTCCAGATTTGTGATGGCCTATCAGCTGACAGTCCTGCTGAGTCCACAGAGAGAGGGAAACTAGACCCCAGGCTTAATTGTCTGTAGTCAATTATGGATGTATCTCCAGACAAAACAGTAGTCAGACACTCTGGCACCAAAGATATGACCAATAAAACACTGGGAAATGATCTCTGTGTACAGGTCTATGATCCCAAACGAATCCTATAGCAAAAAGTCTTTGACTCCAAATGCATCAAACTGTTTTCATCCTGGTTGTCCCTGCAACATACACAGCCTGAAATGAAATGGGCTTGTGCTGTTCTGATTTCATCCATTAAGCAATAAATGGCACCAGAAGAACCCAGACTCCAGCATCTAAAGCAGTCATGTTGATCCTAGAAGCTTCTGTCTGGGGACCCTTCTGTGAGGCCCCCTAACCTATTCTGTCTCCTAGGGACTAGACAAGGGTAGGGAGTTTCACTGGCCAGGAAGGAGAATGGGAGACAGCACTGATGACAGATGGAGAAAAGAGACCCAAGGTTTGGGCAATGGGGTCTCAGAACTCAGCTTGCTTCTGACTCCTGGGCCAGGGCAGCTCTTCTCTGTAGAAACTGATGCTTCATCTTTGGACATCATGGGACACCTCTGTGCCTTACTTTTACCACAGTTCCTTGCCTTTCATCATCCCTAACTCTTTCCACTGTTGAGCTCCTTCCAGGGCAGGCCGAGGTGACACCATATGCTGCTTCTGAGGCCAGAGCCCCCAGACACCATATGCCCAAAAGGAACTTCTTTGAAAATCCCAGGGAGGATCACTTTAAATGACTTGTCCTCCAAGCACTGACTCCAGGAGAAGCTCCCGTCTCAGTCTGAGGGGCATAGACCTCACAATGTACCTCTCTGCCTCAGGATTGAAGTGGAAAAAGACAAAACCATGGATCATACGTTGTTGGGTTGCTTTCCCTGACCCTCAAAGACCTTCCCCCATCTTATCTGCAATCTGACCCAGCCTAAGGGACTCTGAAGTTATGAGCTAATCCTTTCTCTTCCCAAATAAGGCAGCTTCTTTCATACTGACATTACCAACACAGCCCCTCATCATTAGCTTGGAATGGAGGTTCAGCAACTTTGCTATGGGGTGGCTTTGCTCTGGTATTTTCATTATGATATCTACAGAATTTGGGGACATTTTCTAAACCCTAAAGACTTAAGTTGGATTTTTAGAAATTCATTAGCTCGTGAAATCTTAGGTCATGTCATTGTTGTGTGAGAGCCAATAGAAAGAGATCTGAAATATATGTCTCTAGTGACCACATGGTTTCTCACAGTGAGACTTGTCTACAGCTAGGGGCCAACAGAGGACCAAGTGATTAAAGAAAGGTAGCATTATCAGTGGGCACCAGGACTTCTGTCAGCATTTTCCTAGTCCCCATAGGGGAAAAAGTTCCAGTTCCTATTTCTCTGTTTGCCAACAAGATGCTCAGTTGTCTAGGATTCATCTGTGAAAGAGTCCCACAAGAATTTGGCAGTCACATCAGAGCAGAGGAACTCATTCCGAGTGATTCGAATGGAAAGTTATAATGGTAACTTGCTACTATCATTAATTCACAACAGAGATATGCAGTCTTTGGGGGCTGAGCCATCATTTAGTTTATTAGGAAGGAATGATGTAAGGCTCAGTCACAGCAATTTGGATCATCTCAGTACAACAGATTTAAAGGCAGAAAGCATAGCTGCCAGTGCATAGACAAAAGAGAAAAGATGCAGGCATCAAGGCAGGTCCAGGTAAACAGCAAGGAAATGAAAGATAGTGGGAAATGTCATAGTCCTCTGGTTCTGAATTCCCCATCCCAAACTTGTCAGGCAGTCAGTGGAGATCAGTCTGCCTGATCAAAGCCCGCATCTCCACATAGCCGTTGGGTTCTGCTTCCTGGACTTTCTGGACCATGGACACAGTCCCTTCCCTGAAAACTGAATGGCATAGGACAGTGGCCTAGATGAAAAATTCAGAAGGAACTTCACTTTGAACTCTAAAGCCCATGTTAGATTACTCTTAGCCTAGATTCCTTAGGCAAGGATTAAAGGCTAATGCTTTAGCTGGGAAGTTCAATGCCAGGGCAATAAAGTGGAAGGAAAGGAGGGTGAGTCAGGGAAGGGTGGGAAGTAAATGCAAGCTCATGTCTTACTATGCTGTCCAGTGCTTCCCAACAAGTCTCAAAGAGAGACAGCCATTGTCTTATGGGTGCACCTGCTTGGCCACATATGACATCTCCAGTCAGGCTACAAGGAGGAAAACAATGTACCACAGGGCTGTCCATCGAAGAGAAGAATGGAGAGAGAATTTACTCATCTCTAGTCTTACTGGCCAAAATGTGGCCCATTGAACTTCCCTGAATTTCTGAGTTGCAATGAATGGCCCCTGCCCTGAGAAAGCTAGGACACCCACCACACACACCTGTGGCATGATGCTCATTCATGCCCAGAAGTGCTGGGAGGAGACAGAGACTCTGGGTATCAGAACCCCACTAGAGCCTTGCCAGAGTCGATCCCCACCGCAACAGCTGAGATGGAGTAAGCAGCTGCATCTAGCAGGCAAGGCCAAGAGAAGAAGAGGTCAGGTCACCTGAGAGATGTCAGATAAAACTACATGACATTTAGTTAAAGTAAATCATTATCCCTTGCTCCTGATTTTCAACATAGCTTGTCATTGACTCTGAACCCATCACTGGAATCGGCAAAATCTGGAGGTTGTGTGATAGAAATCCGAAATATGTGCCTCCAGTGACCACAAGGTTTCTCACAGTGAGACTTCTCTACAGCCTAATGTGAAGCAAAGAGCTCCCTGCCCCTCTGCCTCTCTAAGTGACCTTCAGCAATGGAAGATGCCTAGTGCCTTGTTGCACCTGCTCTCTGAGACAGGCTTTCCACTTTCCATCCACAAACATAATATTGACCAAATGAAGTCAGTTTGGGCCCAGTGGGCAATTGTGGGACTCCTCTCTAGTTCTTGGTTTGATGATGCATATTAAGAAGCCAAAAAGAAGTATGCATGCCCTTTTCCATATATTGAGGCGGGCAGCACAGCATTAGGCCAAGGGTTTTAGGTTGGACCCCGGAGTCTGACAGCCTAATGTAACTGAGGCCACCACTTCTCACTTATGTAATGTCTTTCTCTCTCTGTGCTCTCTTGCATAAAAATGGGCATAAAATCAGAACCTCTTCATAGAGGTGTGGTGAGGATGAAATGAGACATTCTCTCTCTGGCAAGTGCCTCAGTAGCACCTAGAAGTCAAGAAATACCAGCTATTGTTATTAATAAATAGAAATTCTCTTGCCCATCATTATCCTTCATTTTTTTGTCCTTGCTGCCAAAAAGTTGGGAGGTAAATTGTGACTGCATTTGACCTCATTGTTTACAAACTTATTTATTCCTCCTGCTTTACTGTCATTGTACTGTCATGTCAATGTACTTGATGATAAGCTGCATCTTTTACCTCCTTTCCCATGTGCCATCCTCCTTTATCCACCTTCATCCCACTCCCATTTTTCCAGGTAAAGAAACTGGCAGCTGGCTTGTGTCCTGTACCTAGCACCCTTTCTAGGATAGGTGGCTGGCTGAGCGCTAACCCTTCAATGTTTCACGTCTGGAAATGGCTGCTCCCTCCATTAAAAGGTGAGTGCAGGGAGGCATGATCCAGCTGTCACCATCTGGAGTGCTGAGGGCAGCAGAGTGCTGAGGAAGAGGAGCTGGAGTAAGTCCTTAAAGGTAGACAAATCCCAGGGTGCCTGGGTGGCTCAGTTGGTTAAGCATCCAACTTTGGCTCAGGTCATGATCTCATGGTTCATGAGTTTGAGCCCTGCATCAGGCTCTGTGCTGACAGCTCAGAGCCTGGAGCCTGATTCAGATTCTGTGTCTCCCTCTCTCTCCCTCTCTGCCCTTGCCCTCTCTCTCTCTCTCTCTCTCAAAAATGAATAAACATTAATTTTTTTTTAAATAGACAAATACCTCCTTAGATAGCTGCAACCCCCAAAGGCCAGCCCCCGGCCCCATGACCATCCTTGAGCCATTTGGTACTGGCCAACACTCTTCTGAGGATGTAGGAGGTATCCCATTTTCTCCTCCCCAAATGATGCATTCTGTTTCCTACAACAGTGAGTCTCTTGGGTAATGGCTAGTTCATAATTCCAGATGTAAAATCCCCAAGCCTCAGAATACAAACAGAATTGCAGTTTCCATAAGACTACTTAAGCTGCCGATTTCCACGTAACTTTCTTGGGTCCGCAAAAGTCACACGCACATGCGTGATTCCTTCACAATTACCAAAAGGCCCCCACAGCTCCGAGCTAGTGGTTTTTCCGAGCTGCAGCCTCCCCTCACAGATTTTTATACTGTAGAGAGATTATACAAGATGCAGGAGCAAGGAGGATGGGAGCTGGCAGCCGAAGCCTATGCCCACCCTCCACCCCCACCTCACTCCCTCCCCGTGCCCCCCCACTCTATGCTGCCCCTCTCCCCCCAGCCCCCCAGCTCCCTGCCTGCTTCTCCTTACCCCAGGATGCACTGTGCTTGTGCTCACAGCAACTCCTCTGCCTAATGCTCACATCTGACCACCCCTACCAGCCAGGAAAGTTATGTGCATGGCTGAAAGAAATTGCAGCAACTGCTCCTGCTGCCCAGGATGGAAGAGAACCTCCTGCTTCATAGGGACTGTGGATGGTCTTCTACCATGGGCACCCTTGGGTCCCTGTGTCTCCAGGACCTTTACAGTCATATCCATTATCTTGTGTCACAGGATGCAGACTGAGAATAGGGAGTGATCCCTGGAAACGTGGAGGAAGATCCACTGCAAATCACTCAGAGCTTTTCTGGGTCAGGATCTCCAGATGGGCCAGGAGAACTGGGCTAAAATAGAGGATCTGGCCTCACGGCCCTGGGAGGCCTTTTAATCCAGAGCAAAACAGGCAAAGAGAAGTCAGATGCAGTCCACTCTTGGTAACACCAGAACAATGCCTGCTCATTTGTTCAGGCCCCAGCGAAGCCTAACAAAATAGATATAGCCATCCAAATTTCACAGCCTTTGACTCAGACTGTCAAGGTATAACATTAATTTTATATAAATCAATTTCTGTATCTGAGCCCCCATTTTGCTGATGCAGCGAACTTAATCTTGTCAAATTTAAATCATTGTCAATGCATACTGTGTCTTCATCAGTCTGGGCCTCTCTCAGCCCTTCCTTGCCCTTTCGAGGGGGCATGGGACCTTTAGGTATTCTCATTGCACTAAGATGGGATGCCAGGACTCCACCAGGCTTCCTTGGGGTCTCCTGGCTGTCCCCCTATCACCTGTGACTTCTCCACCTCTGAGGTCTTCAAGATCAGGGAACACAGGTCACCCATGCTCTGGGCTTACCTGGACTTATCTGGGGTTTCTATCGACATCTCTCCTGTGGTGCTGGGCTCTAATGGTGTGTACCTTTCTCTGAAATACTCCTAACATCAAATTCAATTTATTACTACCTCAAAAAACAAAACCAAAGAAGCTTCTCCAAAGCCAATAAATTTTGCACTTGGCAAGAAAGACTGCCCTTACTTAGTTATTCAGTCTTTCCAATCCTATTGTTTATGAAGTCAGTCTTATGCTCCTTCAGGTTTTTTTGACTTCTGGAACTCAAACAACAATAGCAATAATGATGATGATTTTTAAATAGCAACGTTTCTCCTCTTGGCAAGGAACTGCAGGTTTCACAGCCTGGTATGTAGCCCAAGGAACTATGCGATCCATAGGAACCATTTATAGAGCCTCCCTTGTTCTAGCATCTGCCCTGGGTATTCAGCCTGAAAGAGCAAAGAAAGGAAATGCTGTTTTTTCAAATAAGCAGCCTTTTAAGCCCCAAAGGAAGTAAAAATGTCTTACACAAATCCAGTGCTATACAAGCACTTGTCCAGCAAAAACAGAAATGGCCTCTGCCATTAAAGGCTATGACTCTCCCACAATTGTCTCAAAGGGAAACACCAGCTAATAATACCAGTTACCCTTAAAATTGCCATTTCTTGATTATTTTCCCTCTTCTTTGTGAGATCTCTGTCACTGAAAAATAAAGGAAAGAAAATTGAGAGAGATTAGAAAAGGAGCAAGTTAGGATCACAGGAATATTTACCAGCCTATAAAATTTGGAGACTTTTAGAAAAACATTGAGATTAGTTTTCTGAGACACAAATGCACAAATAATGCATGATACTTTATTTCACTTTATTTCTAACTTAATTTTAATTTTCCCTTTATTATATAAATTATAATTTCTGACATTGATATAATACTATTACTGGCCATATTCAGATTTCCTCAGGTGTCCTAATGATGTCCTTTACAGTCTTTTTCTTCAGTATCCAGGATCCAATCAAGGATCACACATTGCACTTATTTGAAATGTCTTGATAATCTCTTTGCTCTGGAATAGTTCCTTGACATTTTGTCTTTTATGACATTGTATTTTTGAAGAATCTAGGCCAGTTGTTTTGCAGAATGTCCCCAGATTTGGATGTTTCATTGTTTCTTCTTGATTAGATTCAGGCTCAACATTTTTGGCAAGAATCCCATGGGGGTGGCCTTGTATCCTCATGTGTCATACCAGAAGCCATGAGGTCGATTTGTCCTTTCTTGGTGATGTTGTTTGATCACTTAGTTAAGCTAGTGTCTGCCAGATTTCTCCATCATAATAGGGCTTTTTTCCCTTTGTAATTAGTAAGTGATCTGGAAGATGATGCTTTGAAACCGCATGGCTACGCTTCACCCAATGGTTCTAGCATCCATTAGTAATTCCTGCACGAGTTAATTATTATGATGGTGGTTGGAAAATGGTGGTTTTGTAATTTGGTCATTTCTCTAGAGTTATTAATTGGCACTCTCCTGCAAAGAAAGGCTTTTCCTTCACCCCTCCCTCTTTTATTCAGTATAAATGTAGACTGGAGATTCTTTTTTTAATGCAATGTGTTACTATCCATTACTGTCATTATTAATTTTGATATTCCAATTGTCCCAAATTTGGTTAGGGGAACCCCTTTAAACAAATCATGTGTCCTTTTGACATGTCCCCTTCAGCTGTTCTTTAAACACATAGAGTGATATTTAAAATGAAAGAAACAGATTGAGAGAAATGCGGAAGAAGGAAGAGGAACCATGAAGGACTGGACAAGAGGATAGTTATGGTTTCAACTAAAACAGAGACCTCATATTCAGCCAGAGCTTCCCATTGTCCACCACTGGAGTTCAGACATGTTCAGGAGCCATAGGAACAGGCCTAACAACAGTCTATGTGCATGGGAAGTTTCATAGGAAGAACTCAAAATTTGTCCTCTGATGGATTCAGAAATTTTGTTTTGCCTCACAACCAACCTATTTTCAGAGGGATATAGCAAGGTAGGAATCGTCCTAAAGGGTAGGGGTATTCAACACAACTGATTGGGCCTTGGTTGTTAAAGGAGATAGAGGTTCTCAAGATAAGAGTGCGGGGCTATTATGTGAATCCACCTCCAGCCAGTCCTCGATGTGAGAGAGGCAACTCTACATGAAAGTTCTAACAATGCTGCTTTGGGACCCTTCTAACAGGGGGTAACACAAAAGTAAGAGAGCCACTCTTTCCTTTAGCAACAGAGCCCCATATAGCTTTGGTTCCAGAGAAGCCACAGAAGAATCTACTATGGCTGGGGGATTATCTGTACCTGGCAAAACAGAACAGACACTACAGGTAGAGACTTCTTTGTGAGTACCTGGAGACTGACTCCCAGAAATACTTCAAAGTAGAAACGTACATGGACTATTTAGATAATTCTGCTTAAACAGTAGAGACAAGAGCCTGATTAATCTAGGTTAAAAAATAGTGTTTTGCTTGATGGTAAATATGGAAATTATAATTACCCCTGAAACAAAGGCTCAATGGGATTCTACTATGGCCTAAGGTCAACTAACTAGTAAGGAAGGGGTATGCAACAGGACTTGAATTCCTAACAGGGCTTGAATTCCTAATCCAATATGCCTTCCACCTAGTAGAAGGGAGCTGAAGAATTCTAGAAGAACGTAAGGAGAAAAGAACAAATCAGAGAAAAATGCAGATGACAATGACCTAGAAATAGCCATCAAATGGTCTATATATAACAATCAAAAAGGCCAGCTCAGGAGAGCACCATTAAAGGGATGAGAGGGGTCAAGAACGTACCTTACTGCAGTGAAATGAAGTGGAGAGAAAGAAGGAGAAAACTGAACCTAAAAACAAAAACAAAAAACAGAAATGATCACAAAGGAGACAAAAGGCAAGAAAACAAGCCAGAGAACAAGGAGAGTCAATGCTTAGCCTTTAATATCATCCATTCATTTTTTGGGCAACACCCATTACTCAAAAGGATTCGTGAGAGTCTAAGATGCCTTTGTGAAAACACTTCAATAAAAGCACAAGATCAAACTTTGATGAGAATGGCTACCAGTCCCTAATACAAGCCTTTGCTTTTCTATTTTAAATCCATGAGCATTATTTACAAGAAAAATACACTTCCCTTCCAAGACAAAGTTTGCTTATATGCATTGTCTGTTGCCTCCCCCTAGTGATTGCAAATGGGATGTACACTAAGAATCCATCAACAGAGTCGGAAAATTACGTGACCCAATGACAATATTAATGCTTTTTTTAACTTGTATAGAAGTGCACGTTCCCCAAATTGCTTTCACACACGAAATCTCTGTATCCTGATGACAGCCCTGTGAAATGGGCGGGGTGTATTCTACCACCAATTGCTTCACATTGACATTGCTTTGGAGCCTATTCATCAAAACAGGGAAAAGAGAACAAGCTAGGAGTTTAGAGTCGAACCTGCATTTGAAGCCTGGTGCCACCGTGCATCCCTTTGCGGTTTCCAGCCGGTGGCTTATACCCTGTGCCTCCATTTCTGTGTGTGAAATGGGATTGAGACCGCATGTATCACAGAGATGCAATAAGGACTCAATGAGTCATATTTTTATACTAGTTGTGCATTGTGCCTGGTGTGAGCTAAGGCCTGTAAAAATTTCATGACTCTGTTGCTGCTGCTGTTGTTAAGGGCATCTTTGAGGAGGGGTTTCCACTTGCTTAGATATCCATTTATGGTTTCTGGACCTGCTCAGAGGCATTTCTTCCCTGAAACTGAAAAACATGTTGCTAGTATTTAAATATACTTTTCCTTTGTTCAATTACCCTTATCTTCCAGCTATTTCTTCTATTTTGGCCTGGCTTATGATCTGTCATACACTTCACTTCTAAAGAACCTTGGTATTACAAGAGTCCTCTTCTGCCCTCCTTCACCTTTGGTCTCAAGCCTAGAGCCACATGCAAACCCACAGGACACCCTTTCTTGCTATTCCTTCCGTTCCTATGAGAGTTTCTCTGTCCACCCCCCAGGCACCCAAGTTTCTGAGCACAACCATGTTCAGACCAAGCTTTGTTCAGAATGGATTCTCTTCCTCAAAGACTTTATACCCTGGTGGAAAAAGAGGAACAAGTAGTCATGAGGAGGGGCAGAAAAATCTGTAGGGAGCTCTTTACAACTCTAAATCAGGCTTATTATCTAAGCAAGCTTATAAAGTGCGTGCGTGCGCACACATGCACACACACACACACACACACACAAGTCCATAAAGGTTTAGAGCAATTACAGGCTCATGAGATCTATTGGGGATGGTGCAAAGTAATTCCTGTACTTGGCTACCAAAAATAGGTCCAGCACCTAGACTGAGCAGATGTTCAGGATGAAGAGCACTTTGTTCCTGAGCAAACACCTTTGACACCACAGATGTCACCCAGGCAGCCCTCCTAATGAGCATTACCCTCTGTCTCTGCTCCATGGTGGGGTCAAGACTCCACCAGGTCCCTTTGAGGTCTTATGAGATAACAAGCTGGGGAGAAAGAAAAAAGCGAAATCAGGGACTACAGAAATGTTTTTATCCTGATACCTCCTTCTAAAGAAAACACCACCCTTGCCACCTCCATGGTGTGGAGGACCAGAATTCTTTTACAGCACAGTAGGAAGATACCCTATGAAACTCACACGCTGGGATGCAAGACATCAGCCACACACAATCAAGCCCATACATGCATCTCTGCAGCGAGGCTAACGATCTCATACTCCAGTCCCTAAAGGGGCAAGCAGGAAATTCCATCATGGTCTCAACTCCTTCAGAGCTTCAGGTCGGCCCTGCAAACCCACACCAAGGGCCAATGGAACTTTAATAAGCTGAACGCCCACTCTGCAGACCCACTCCCCAGAGGCCAGGGCCACTTGGGAATCAGAAACCATCTATTCGCACACAACAGATGTCTGTTAGGTTGAACTGAAGTATTCTATTCACATGTGTTGCCCATGGTTCAGACATGATAGAGTGTTTATACTCTGTTCTTCCTGGAAGTAAACTTCCAGATAGAGTATGAGCTGAAAAGCACCCCCTGGCAAGAACTCTGCCTATAAAATTCCCGAGCAGCGGTGTCATGAGCTACAACACAGTGAAAAGGAAACAGCCAAATCTTGGCCAGACCTGTTTTGAATCCTGGTTCTACCTCTTCCTGGTTGGTGGATTTTGGAAATGGTATTTAACCTCTTCAGTCCTCAGTTTTCTCATTCTTAAAATGGGCATCGTAATAACAACTCTCGCAGAGAAGTCAAGAAGATTAAAGTTATGTGTAAAATACCGGACCCTCTCAGGCATTCAGTAAGTGGAAATTTGTCATTGTTCCCATGTAACCTAGTCAAAGGCCTCTGGTTGCAGGAGTGAGAGAGCGTGGTTATTGCCCTGCCATTTCACCCTGCCTGATCGTGCAGGGTCCTCCACTGCCTCGAGGCTAATGGCCCTCACATGGTGCCTCTTAGGTTATTCTTGCTCTTAGGTTTCATTAATCACTTCAGAAATCTGTTAGGCACAACCCTCCTGAGATTCCTACTGTGCCCAAGAATAGCTTACAATGCTTCACCATTAAAAGTGAGCATCCTCAACTCTTCATTTCTTACCCCAACCCCCCTCCTGGGACATGTTTAAAACAATAATCAAAGCAGCATAACCAGTTGACACAAGTCTTGAATAAAAGCAGGCTGCACCTAATCCCATTTCTCTTGAGCTCATTAAATGACTTTCAGTCCCACTTTAAATAAAGTCTTTCTTTCCAGGGGACGAGACCCGAGAAGCTGTTGAGCCTTCTAAAGTCACTCTGCTAGCTGCTTGGGTCCTCCTTCCCATTCCTCCTGAATTCCCCTTCACCCTCCTCTCTTTCAACAACCTGCCTGGTTTCCCACTCTCTTACCCCAATATCGATGATGATGGTGGTGACAACTGATAACATGCATCAAACACAATGTGTCAGGCACTGTTATAAGCAGTTTACAGGTGCTAAGTAAGTCATTTGCCTCCTCCAACAAACTTAAGTGTGCGTTACTGTTATCCCTAGTTTTCAGAGGAGGTGACTAAGGTACCTATATGAGCAACCGAAGACCACAGAACTGGGAGGACACCCAAACCCGCCATGCATTAAAGGGCTCTCAGCCATCTTAGAGCTCTTCCTCTTCCCCCCTCTCTTCCCCAAGCCCTTACCAGGTCCTGTCCCTTGTGCTTCCTAAATAACCCCTGAATCCATCCTTTTTCTCATCTGCATGGTCCTGCTTTAGCTCATGGTCTCACTGCCTCTTGCCTGGATTCTTACTGCTGCAACCTCTTCACTGACCTCACTGCCACTAATGTCTCCTTCCCCACACCATCCTCCACATGACATTATTCATTCAGTCCTTCGCTCATTTAACAAAATATTACTAAGCTGCTATTATGTGCCAGACACTGAGTAGCTTTGGGGTCACCAAAATGGTAATAGTCCCTAACCCCAAAGAACTCTCAGCATTGGGAAAGTCAGACAGACAAACCAAAAATAATAGTGATAATGGAATGGAAGACTGTGCAACATGTAAGGCAGAAAATCAAAGGACCGCCAGATTCTGCCCAGCAATGTATAACCATTAGGATTGGTTTGCACTGCAAACCACTGTAGTGGTTTAAACACAGTTTTTAGGATTTTGTTTTTTTTTTTTTAAACATGCTCAGAAGTCTGGAGGTGAGAAATCACAAGGGGGTGTCAGAGTTTCAAAGATTTGGGGGTTTATTCTTCTGCAACTTCTTTGGTTTGTCCTTCATGCCACAAGATGGCTGCTGCATCTCCGGCCATTGTGTCTGTGTTCAAGGCAGGAAAAAGGGAAAAGGCAAAGGGGCTAGATCAGCTCACGTATTCTTTTCCTTTCTTCTTCTTTTTCAACCAAGAGAGATTTTGCATTTCCAGAAGCCCCTCCTGTAGACTTCTACTTAGGGTTCCCAGCCCAGATCTGGGTTACATCACCACCCTTACCTGAAAAGGAACCTGGAAAAGTATTTGGCTTTTCAGCCCCTGAAAAGTGGGAGGCAGCAAAGGAGAGGGAGGTTGGGTGTGGCTGTTGGGGGGACAGGTCAGGAAAGTTTCAAAGCAGGTATCATGCTTGCTATGGTCTGAATGTAACCTTCCAAAATTCATATGTCGAAATCTCATCCCCGGGGGGGATGGTAGTAGGAGGTGGGACCTTTGGGAGGTGACTAGGTTATGAGGAAGGAGCACTCGTGAATAGGATTAGTGCCTTTATGAAAGAGGCCCAAGAGAGCTCCCTTGCCCCTCCCACCATGTGGGGACAGAATGAGAAATCTATGACCTGGAAGCCAGCCCTCACTCCACCACGCTGGCACCCTGATCTCAGACTTCCAACCTCCAGAACTGTGAGAAATAAATTTCTGTTTTATAAGCATGGCATTTTGTTATAGGAGCCCGAACAAACTAAGGTATGCTTAAACTGAGTCTTGATTCCTAATTCACAATCCATAAATGAGTGCCATGATTGACGTGCTGGTTCTCATTCAGAAATGCTTTAAGAGTAAAACTTTAGGCACAGAATTGTCATCACTGTCATGTACCTGCTCAAGCATGGGAATTATTTAGATGAAGGTGGACACATACCTAACATTATCCTTTCCTATCTCCTGTACCTCCTGCTCCACCATCTCCTCCCACTCCATCACTCCCCACCCTAACATTCCCTTCTTTGTGCCTCCCACTTTAGGCCAAAGTTTAGATAGTTGTGTCTCCTAGGAACCAGCCCTGACCTGGCTCATGGTCCTCCCACTGGAGTTTCCATGATTTGTAATTCCCTGGGGCCCCCTGAATTCTGTGAAGACACCACTATGTCTCTTGTTCTCTGCTATGTCCCAGCCCCAGACCTTCTGCCTGACTTCTAGAAGACTTACAATAAAAACTTACTGAATGAATAAAAGTCACACATCTGCCATAAACACATTGTAGTATACCCATATTTATAGGGAAGTGCCTGTATTCCTAGCCAAAAAAAAAAAAAAAAGAAAACAAGTAAGCGAAGAAAAAACACCCTAGAAGTGAAGCCAAAAAGGAATGTGCTTAACCTTGATATGGCCCAATACCAAGAAGCCACTTTCTGTTGAGATCTGTAGATAATCCTAATACTAGAACCAAAATTAGAAAGACAAACCGATAAATTAGGCTGAGAGATGGTGCTCAAAGGATCTAAATTGGCTTCCTGGCAGTAAGGGCCCAATGCCCCTGCCATAGACATACTTCAGTACATGTGCCAGTCTCTTGCAAGTGTTTACCGTATGAGGTTCATCTAGTTCACCATGGAGGGAGGAAGAGTAACATTACCCAGGGCTCAACATGTGCCAGGCGCTGTACACGTGGCATCTCACTTTCCTCACCATGACTCTGGGGTAAATGGCTGTGCTGTATGTGGGACCACACTAAAAGGCTGTAAAATGCTGTGGCAACAGATAAGCCCCAGCGGCTAAAGTTAGATTATTTCTCTCCCCCACAGCATGCTTCTGCATAGCTGTCCTCCAAGTACTGACTCTGGGATCTGAGCTCTTTGGTGTGGCTCCATCAACCCTGATCCTGCATTCTTAGCCACAGAGACCTCTCACCTCCACTTCCCTGAGGGCAAGAGCATCTCTATTCCGACTTGCTGCTTACTTCTTCAACTACTAGGCATCTGCTGGTACCTTTGGCTTTTGTCTGCTGGGGTCTTTTCCTCCTCCAGATGGTCCTTCTGGACAGAATCCAATATAGTCCCATTGGCTTTCTCCCTCCTGTGCCTCCTGTCTGGTCCATGGTGGGTATCCACATATCTTTCATTCTGAAAAATTTGGGTAATGCAGGCCATCCAGCATAGCCAACTCTCCCCTAACCTGCTATCCAAGTGACCATCTTTTGGCCTTTGGATTTTCCATGAGTTGTTTGCCAGTCCACTGTTTTCCAAATGCAGAAGATGCATTCATTACAAGTTCTCGAGATGGTCCCATTGAAAGCCTTCCCTCTTGACTGGAGATGAATGATTCTCCCTGCCACCCACCACCTATTTCTCCCCCTTGGTGGAGATGGGACTCACGGCCCCATAAAAGCAATCTCTGAAAAATTCCCTCTCAACTTGTTCTAACTTTGAACCCTTTTATGCCATCAGAGTGGATATGGGAATTAAGAGCATCAGCGTCCTTTCCCCCCATATTCCATTTTCAGTATCTCACCCCACTTCACACACAGCTTCCACTGTAATATACAGATTTGGAGCTCTCTGCCAGGATGTGTGAGGAATGAGGGGGTCATGGAACTCAATATATCACAAAAGAGCTGTAGATATGATGGACCATCGAGCAAGGGATAGTATGAACAGGCATTATGACTTTTTTTGAAAAGGTTGTCGAGGGGCTAAAGCCTCCATGAGAGCAAATGACAGGAACGGTGGCGTTAAGAATGATGTGAGATTGTATCAGACGATACAGTGTTGGAGAATAATTACAAGGTTCAAGGTGTGGTTACAGGTGTTGAAGAAATGAAGGTCTTTGGAGAATAATTACAAGGTTCAAGGAAAGAAATGAAGGTCTTTGGAGTTGCAGTAGTTTGAATAACACCCCCCTACCCAAAGACAGCCACATCCGAATTCCCCAGAACCTCTAACTATGTTACATAGCAATGGGGGCTTTCAGCTATAATCAAGGATTTTGAGGTGGGAAGATTATCCTGGATTATCCAGGTGGGTCTTCAATATAATCACAAGGGTCTCTATCAGAGGAAGGCAAGAAGAGCACGAATTAGATGTGACAACAGGAGCAAGTGTTCAGAATGACACAAGCAAGGGCTGCTCCCCAGCCAAGGAATGCGGGAGGCCTTCCAAAGCCAGAAAAGGCAAGGGAACAGATTCTCAAGAGCCTACAGAAGGGACGAACCCTGCTGACACATTTAGTCCGTGAAACTCATTCTGGGCTTCCAGCCTCTGAACTGTGAGGAAGTATGTATTGTTTTAAGCCACTAAGTTCACGGTGATTTGTTACAGCAGCCATAGTAAACTCTATAAGTCAAAGCGGAGAAACTGAAGCCTAGACTGCTGAGCAAGGGGACCCATGTAGAAGTCCAAATCACTAATGATAGTTGTGGAGCTTGTACTGGAAAGAAGGCCATAAAGTGGATGCCAACTTTCAACAAATGGGGATGAGGGACTTGGAGGTGTATGGTTGGCAGCAAAGAAGAGAGGCAGTATTTCTAGACAGCGTGAGATTCAAGCGAGGGTTTTTTTGTTTTGTTTTGTTTTTAAAGAATGGATGAGGGCATCTCTTTTCTAAGGGAGAAGTACAAAGGCTGAGGTGAGAACAAAGCAAGGAGAGAGACTGGGTCAGTGGTAAGAAAACACATGGCAGTGTGAGGATGAGAATCTGGGAGAGGAGGTTTGGCAGGTGTAACAGTTAAGGTCAAATCAGGAGACAAAACCCCACAAAATTTGAACAGGTCAAGTTTAATATAAAGAATTATTCATTATGCCAGAGGATGACCTGTAACAAGAGTAAAAGTAACTCTAAACATCACCTGGGGGCTGAGGGAGAGTTCATATTGAAGGACAGCTTGGAGGGAAGGGTTGGAGTTCAAGCCTCACAGAAGGTGTTGTTGTGGCCCAGTGAGGGCACAGAAGTCCACTGGGTGGCCCTGGGCCAGAGCTGGTCTACAGTCGCTGGATAAGCAGGGACATCTACAAGGTGCAGACGACAGAAAATCGCGGCCAGGAGTGATTGCAGTCATTTCCTAATGCCGCTGTAAGAGAGCTCAGGGCCAGCTGTCTGTTAGGGCCACTCATAGCATTAAAACCAGTTGAGCACATATGAGAAAGTTTTGTACCTTCTATGCAAGTATGGTAGGAAATGAAATTAGTTTATTCAAAATAGGCATCAAGTTACAGTCAAAAAGTTTGTTAGAAAAACCTGTTCCATCTGATTGGACATGTTCACCTGACAGAAAACCAAGTCTGTACAGACTGTCCCCAAGAGGGTATCAAGGCAAAGATTCTTTAAGAGTCTTATATATCTGAGTTTCTATACTGTCCTCACATTGTTGGTTGCATAAATCATGTCCTTGGTATCAAGAGGAAAAAAAAATTATTCCACCTGATTGTTCCTAAGGAGATAAAAATTCTAACATTAGTCAGAGGGAGAATAACATTCATGCATATTCAGGCTTGGAATAGGGGGATAAAGAAATTCACCAACAAGGAAAAAGGCTTAAGGTAAACTTGTTTTTTAAAAAAAATACCTGTGTGGCATAACCAGGAAATATCAAGTAACACCAAGAACACCACCAATTAGCACTTTACCTTTTTTAGGCTTTGGGAGAAGCGTTTTCTAAATAGTAGATCGACATGCTACAATCTCTTTCCCCCTCCCCAAATTTGTAGAAATTATAGAAATGATATAAAAATAGCAAATCCTTAGCAATGTTTGAAAATGAGAACTGTCATTTCACAAGAAACTGCCAAGAAACTGCAAAAGAAGGAAATTGAAAACCATACTGCATGATTTTCAAAGTGTTGTTTCCCAAACCCACATTAGCATCACGTGGAACTCTCTAAATTGCAAATTCTTGACCCCATCTAAGACCTAATAAACCAGAAACATGGTAGGAATGTATCCCTTAACAAATTTGAATGTAACAAATAGAAAATACCCATTGTTGGGGCGCCTGGGTGGCTCTGTCAGTTGAGCATCCTACTATTGATTTTGGCTCACATGATACCAGGGTTATGGGAGGGAGGCCCGTGTCGGGCTCTGCACTGAGCGTGGAGCCTACTTGGGATTCTCTCTCTCTCTGCCTCTGCCCCTATCCCCTGCACTCTCTCTCTAAAAATACAAATAATAATAATAAAAATAACTTAAAAAAAGAAAATATCCATTCTTTTCAGTTGCTTGGAATATTTACAAATATTGGCCATTGGCAACAAAGCAACTGAAGAAAACGCATTATTGTATTTGGGTTAGAATTTACTATAGCCATATCTTTTTACTACTTGCACAGCGAACAAGAAAAACTAGATGCCCAGGGCCGAAAAGCCTGCACAAGTCAACACAATTCATCAACGTAAGTGAATTTCCATTTCCCACAACTATGGTCTATGGATTAGAACACCGTATTTTATTGATTTTGAAATGAATACTACATTGAGTAGAAAAACAGAAACTTTGTATTTTGGCATTGAATGAAATCCCAAGAACTCTGGAATAGTTCAGGAAGAACCTGCTCTGAACTAAAAAAGTCGTAACTTCTGGATTCTTCATAGCAAGAGAATGCATAAATGTAAATGTAAATAAGATCTTCCCCCACCTCTTTGACTGTTTCCTGTGTTCCTGGGATCACCAGAAAATAACTACTACCCAATTCTTATTTTCTAACTGAAGAGGATAAGAATGAGCCTGGTAATTTGAGATTTCAAATGACTTCACATAATGAAATCATTTCCTGCCAAAGCTTAACATTCTTGCTGATAACCTCTTTTACTCTAAACCAAAACTAAATAATTTTATTTTTTGGCTTACAGTTTTTCTTTCTTCTAAAGTCTTCACAAATTCAGGAGATTGGTGTCATACAGGTTATGTTCACAGACTCAAATATAATACTAAGAAACAATACTTTAAAAATCTAGGATGTGAAAAACACTAAAAAAAAAATCTCTTGGCATAAAGGAAATCGAAGTTAGATAAAATTTTCATAATTTAGTGATATTTTAGATGTCCCTTAGAGGAATACACAAATAAATTGTGGGATATCTATAGTTAAAAATGAAGAAAAGCTCCATGTATAAATTTTAAAGCTAATATTGAACAAGTAAAGCAAATAGAATAATTTATATAAAATTTTAAAATGTGCAAAACATATTGTTTCTGGATACATGGGTGTTAATTGTATAACAATGTGAAATTAAATGATAAACATCACCTTTGGCTACCTCTGGAGAGGGAGGGAAATGGGACCAGGGAGGGGTATACAAGATATTTAAACTGTACCTTATTTTTTTTTTTTAATGCAAATAGAAGAGAATGTTAATAATTTATACTGAGAGGATACACAGGTTTTTCTCCATTGTTTTCTCCATAGGTTTTTTTCCATGATTTTCCATATGTCTGAAATATTTATGATTTTTTAAAAATTAAGAACTGGGGGCCCCTGTGTGGCTCGGTCGGTTAAGCGTCCGACTTCGGCCCAGGTCACGATCTCATGGTCCGTGAGTTTGAGCCCTGCGTTGGGCTCTGTGCTGACAGTTCAGAGCCAGGAGCCTGCTTCGGATTCTGTGTCTCCCTCTCTCTCTCTCTCTCTCTCTCTCTGCTTCTCCCCCCGTTCATGCTCTGTCTCTCTCTGTCTCAAAAATAAATAAACATTTAAAAAAAATAAAAAAATAAAAAATAAAATGACAAGAAAATTGAAAATAAATTTTAAAAACAAGAAGTTGGCACAGCAGAAAATAAGCCAAAAAAAGACTGAAAACGTTTTTATCATTTTAAATTAATAAATGGATTAAGCATAAAACAAACTACAACCAGAAAGTGCTGACAGAATTGCTCAGTACAATTAAAAAGTGCTGGACAAAACAACATGCTAAAGACCAGTAGCTCTAAGATGTTTGGTCTCAGAATTCCTTTACACTTTCAAAAGCTTTTGGTTTTGGTATTTCTAGAATATTCAACATATTAGAAATTGAAACCAAGAAAAATGTAGATGTTTATTTCCTATTTTAAAACAACATAATGAACATGCTTTTGTGAAATGTAACTTCATTTTCCAAAACCAACCAACCAAAACAATGGTGAGAAAACTGGCATTACATGTTTGCAAATTTCCTTACTATCTGGCTTAATAAAAGACACCTGCTTCTGCATGCAGTCTGCTGTGGTATGCTGTTTGGGTTGGAGCATACAAAGGAAATCTGGCCTCACTGGAAAACAGAGGAGCAGTCATTCAGACAGCGTGGATATTCTCTGACACAATAGCACAACTCTACATGTTGTAATTTCTTAAAGATTAATTGCAAAGTGGAGTCTGAAACCCAATGAGTGAGCTTTTTGTACCGTTACACTAAAATCCATGAGTTTATCTTGCTCTTTAAATGGATCTTTTACCATGCATGATTTTGTTCACATTGTGCAGTGGTCATTCTCCCCTTCCTGTAGGCTCTCTTAAACCTGAGGAAATTTCTTAGGGCTTCCGGCCTCAGTTGGCTGCAACAGTGGCAAAGGGAGTCACTAGAGACGGAGGACATAGGACTCTTTTTTCGATGCTCCTTTCCTCTCTGGGCAATCTGCTTATAACACACTGGGGAAAGGTGGACAGTGGAGGACAGAAGAGACAATTACAAAACTGTCCCAAATCATAAACAGGCAATGTTGTGAACTTCCTGCCATTTCAGATGCAAAAAGATGAATGCATATTTGCTTAGGATCCTGAGGGAGGGGACACAAATTAATGAGATTGGACTGAATCCTTAGTCTCTTGCAATTATTTTTTCAAACATTCAAATATACGAGGAGGTTGAAAAATAGTACAATTACAAATTTCTTTGGAGGAACTAAGCTCTGAAAGGAGAGGAGCAAGAGGTTGTAAGAAAGGCGGGATTTGTTTGCTTTTTTCAGATGGCAGGGACATAGCTATCCTTATAGACAACGGCAGAGGAAAAAGATTGAGAGAGAGAGAGAGAGAGAGATGATGGTGATGATGATGACACGGTATCTGGCCTTCAGATCAATTTTCCAGGTGTTTGCTGAAAGCAGCTAGGTAAGGTGTGGGGTAGTCCAAGTCCTCAGGCCAGTCATCACTGGCCATGAGCAACCTCTCCAGTTTATTTCTACATAATTTAGAAATACTATTTGGTGTGCATGGTGTGATGTGAAAAGGTTAGAAGGCACCCCTTTAGATAATCCTCAAACTATAAAAACGAATTTCATCCATTCATTCATTTCATTACCTGAGCACAAATAAGTGCCAGGCACTTTCCCAGGACTGGGGGAAAAGCAAAGAACAGAAGAGAAGATTCCTGTCCTCATGGAGCTACTTTCTGGTGGAAGGAAGAGGTGTGACCAAGTATATATTGGAGTTTATAAACATCATAGACAAAAGTAGGTAGATGGATAGGGAGGCAAGGGGGATACTGGATGGTCAAGAAAGACCTGATGAAAAAGGTGACATTCAAACAGATTTCAAGATGAAGAAGCCAAGACATATCCAAGAGAAGAGAGTTTTAGGTAGAAGCATTACTGAAAAAGCAAGGAGGCCGTAGTATGGCCTAACAGGCACTTTAACATTTGATGGCAAAAATCAATCAATCAATCAATCAATAAAAACAAAAAGAAAAAAACGAAAAAACAAAAAAAAAAACCCAAAATCAAAAAACCAAAACAAAAAAATCCTCAATGGCACAAGAGATCTTTCAGTGGTTATTTAGCATCTGTAGGGTCCAGTGCTTTCATAAAATTATTTAATGAATTAAAACTCTCTTCAACAAAAAATAATACACGCAAACTATGTAACATGTGCCTGACAAGACGGAAACTAAAACTTAGTTAAGAAAGTAACAGGAAGTGTAAAAGGAGAGCTCTCCCACCTGAAGCTGCAGTGGTGAGTTTGAGAGCTATATTCTCGTGCCTCCTCCTTCCCATGCACAGCACTGCCGGACACAGTTTACACTGCACACAGCCACAGAGAAGACCCAGAACTCCCCTCAGAGAAGGTGTATGAACAGTAACACCTATCTTTCCTGTCCAAAAGCTGCAGTTAATAACTGTATTCTAAATCATGTCGATCTGTAGGACTAATGAGATCTGTTACAGCGCAATGAAAATTGGAGCAAGTCTGAATAATAAGCATCCCTTTATTTGCTGACGCCATTACAAAAAACGGATTACATTAGCAACAAAAAAGTGTTTTCTTGAAGTCAGAGGCAGTTACTCCCCAAAATGTTAAGTAAAACAGTGTACAACATCAGTATTAAAATGTTAAATTTTATATTGTCTTTACCACTTTTGATCTTCTGAACAATTTTATTGAGCAAAATAAGATAAAAGATTACATGTTTATTTTATCTTCAGGAATGTAAAGGTCTAATTATTCAAACAGTTTTTATTATAAAACTAAACTCTGAAGGTGTCTACAGAGTTGGCTTTTTTTTTCTCTCTTTAAATCAGTAGTCTAACAAGGATTAGAAAAGACAAAACTCTGTTCAGTGTTTCTGACAAAGTAGAAAGGGTGAAAACATAAATAAGGCTTTAATTTGGCAAAATATAATACAATGCCTTCTGTTATCCTTGAATGAACAGCTTCCCAGTTGCTTCACTCTGTAAAAGATCAGAAAGAAGAAATTCATTTTAAGACAAGAAACAAAAGGCAATCAGAAGACATTTGTCAAACATCAAAAATATATACTCTATTTGATCTAGCCTGCTCTTTTGACCAGGATCAAAGCAACTATACTAATGGTAATCGAAAACAAGAAAAAAATCTCAGGATTCAGAAGCTTATGAGGTGGATTTAAAAATATATGAGTGAAAACCTCAGACCAAACTGAGAATAATGTAGGGATTTGAAAGTACTATTAGGAACAGATACAGTATGCTTTCACTCATATGTGGATCTTGAGAAACTTAACAGAAGACCATGGGGGAGGGGAATGGCAAAAACAAAGTTACAAACAGGGAGAGAGGGAGGGAGGCAAACCATAAGAGATTCTTAAATACAGAGAACAAACTGAAGGTTGATGGGGTGGGGGGTGGGGGGAGTGGGTGATGGGCATTGAGGAGGGCACCTGTTGGGATGAGCATTGGGTAGTGTATGGAAGCCAATTTGACAAGAAAGAAAGAAAAGAAAAGAAAAGAAAAGAAAAGAAAAGAAAAGAAAAGAAAAGAAAAGAAAGAAAGAAAGAAAGAAAGAAAGAAAGAAAGAAAGAAAAGAAAGAAAAGAAAGAAAAGAAAGAAAAGAAAGAAAAGAAAAGGGAAGGGAAGGGAAGGGAAGGGAAGGGAAGGGAAGGGAAGGGAAGGGAAGGGAAGGAAGGAAGGAAGGAAGGAAGGAAGGAAGGAAGAGAAAGAAAGAAAGAAAGAACAGGAAACTTTTAAAAGAACAACACCTGGAATCCATTTTTATTAGTTTTACTCAAGAAAATATAAAGCTAATAAGGTGAAGCGCACTGGAATTTACAACTCTCCCCCATGAATGAACAAAGTTTCAGGCTGAGATTTTCTGAGGTCATGTGAAGCTTTCCAAGTCAGATAAAATGACTATAAGAAGTGAAACTTTAAAAGCCATTATAGAGACTAAAAAGACTTATCCAAACACAACATATACAATTGTGACTGTTTGGGAAAAACAGCTAAAAAGGTATCTGTGGTAAAATTGAAAAAATTTGAATATATAGTTTTAATACTGGATGATTTTATAGAATTACTGCTTTTTTGAGGGATTTTTTTGTTTCTTGGTTTTTTTTTGTTTTTGTTTTTTTGGATGTGATAAGGATACTACTGTGGATTTATAAGAGAATGACTATGTTCTTCAGAGATACATATTGAAGTGCTTTGGGATAAAATGTCATGGTATCTGTAAGTTACTTTCAAATGGTTTGACATCAACAAAATACATGTATACACATAAAGAGATCAAGCAGGTAAAGGATGTATGAGTGTTGCACCATTCTTTCAGCTTTTCTAAGTTTATTTATTTTGAGACAGAGCGAGCATGAGCAGGGGACAAGCAGAGAGAGAGGGAGAAAGAGAATTCCAAGCAGGCTCCACGCTGTCAGCACAGAGCCCCAATGTGGGGCTCAAACTCACGAAGTGTAAGATCATGACCTGAGCCGAAATCAAGAGCCAGACGCTTAACTGACTGAGTCACCCAAGCGCCCCTCAGCTTCTCTTTATGTGTGAACTTTTTCAAAATAAAAAGTTGAGGGGAAAAGAATTAGAAAGTTAAAAAGCAAAGTTCTCACTGGTTATCATGTTCTCTAATTGAAAACAAGATTAGTAGGGGATCAGAAAGTCTACCTAGCCCACTGGTACAGGATACTATTAAGTGCTACGCAAACATATCACAGAAAATGAAAACCTGAGCACTGTGAGAGCCAGTGTAACACGTAGAAATGAATGCCAGCTTTTATCTGGAACACTAGTCTTTATGCTTCAATACTGCTATAAAAGAACATCTTTCTTTCAGAAACAAGAGACAGCTACATCATAAAAAAAATCTATTTGTCACACAAGAGTAGGGAATGAACATACATACAAAACACATACACAAAACTTCCCCTCAATTTTTTCTGGATAACATCGAGAGCCTCTCCAATTCACTACTGACAAACCAAATACCAACTTTAGGAAAAAGTCAGAATTGACTACACGAGCAAGAAGAGGCTGGCAACTAAGGATTAGCCAGATGAAGAGAAAAGAAAGCAGCAACAAAAGGGGTCAGAGCACAGAATGCGTGGATTAAAGGAGAAGAAAAGTACTGATTAAGAGCATAGGTGCTGGGCAGAGATCACCTCGATTCAAATCCCAGCTCACCCAGTTACCAGCTGCATGACCTTGGGCAAATTACAGGAACCTCTTTGGGTCCATTGTAAAATGGTAATAATCAATAATAATGATAATGATAATAATAATACCACCTATCTACCGTCCTAGGTTGTTGTCAAGATTAAATGAATGACCACATGTCAGAAGCCTGCTCATGCTTAGGAGCACACTCATAAAGTAACTGCTGTTAAAATTATCGTCCTACCTCCCCAGGATTCCATACCCTGGTTCCAAGGTAACAGGACCTGAATGTTATGGTCTGAATGTTTGTGTCTCCCAAAATTTATATGTTGAGAGTCTAACTCCCAATGCAATGGCATTTGGAAGTGAGGCCTTTGGAAGACTCCACCATCATGAATGGGATTAGTGTCCTTCGAAAAGAGATCGAAGAGAGCTCTCTTGCCCCTTCTGCCATGCAAGGACACTGTGGGAAGATGACCGTCTTTAAACCAGGAAGGTCTCACCAGGCACAGAATCTGCTGCAGCCCTGATCTTGGACTCTGCAGCCCCCAGAACCATCAAATATAAATGTTGTTTAAGCCACCCAGTCTATGGGATTTTTGTTATAGCAGCCCAGACTAAGACTCTGGAGTAATAAAATCTTCTGATATGGTCAGATACACACTTTGAATACTGAGAAGCTAGGCAAACATGAAACATAAAGAAAAATAGATATCTGAAAGATAGGTAACAAAAAAAAAGGTATACTATAAAGTACTAGTGTTGCCAGTTCAAACCTAAAAAAAATGACCTCAACTCATGAAAAAGGGAAGGAATGATAATCTCTTTTGGGGAGGGAGAGAGGGAGGAGGGATAGGAGATGGATAGGAAGACTTCCAAAAGAGAAGAGAAGGCTTAAGGGTTTACAAATTAAGTCTGTAAGATCAATATACCTACCCCTACATACTAAGTAACATATATTAGGATTTAGAAAACTAAATTACTACATGTCATCACCTCTCTCATTTTTGTCTTTCAAACATTGTCTTTCCCTTATCAAAACTGTACAGCATTATTTTGAACAATTCATATGTACTTGTGGTGCATACTTAAAAGAAGTAATTTTCCTGACATCAGATATTAATCTATTATCTACATTTTGATGATTAAGCAAATTAAACTTCCAATTTAATCATCAGGTAGTAGTTTGGATTTTTTTCTCATCATAAGTACTAGTTTTAAGAGAGTTCAACGAGAGGGAGAAAACACTGAGCAAAAATGATGGCTAAAGTTAAAACACTGAGGGTAACATAAGCATTTAAAAAATTTTTTTTAATGTTCATTTATTTTGAGGGAGAGAGAGACAGAATGTGAGCGGGGGAGGATCAGAGAAAGAGGGAGACAGAATCTGAAGCAGGCTCCAGGCTCTGAGTTGTCAGCACAGAGCCCGACAGGGAGGGGCTCGAACTCACGAACCGTGAGATCATAACCTGAAGTCGGATGCTCAACCGACTGAGCGACCCAGGCACCCCTGGTGACATAAACATTTAAAGGGCACAAAGAAGAGCTGTGGGAACCAACGGATGTGTAGGGAAGTGTTATCACTGTCAATGCCGGGTAGAACCTACAGACGACAGAGTTCTCAAGTGCCTGGTGGACGGTGATCTTCATACAATCCATCCTATCCTTCACAATGCACTGCTGATGCTCAACCACCCTTTCACTTGTCAAACCTGGACTTCTGTTCATTAGCTGATAAGAGTTAGCACTCAGGGGAGCTACCTGCCAAACAATAGCTCAGTTTTAGTTGTACTGCCAGGATATATATATTTTAAAAGTTACTATAATTTCATACATCAGAGAAAACAAATCTGAAAAATAAAAGTGTTATAGTACCATCAATCAGTATTTAGTCTCAAACTTAATATGATGAAGACCAATGTAGAAACAGGTTCACAAGACTTAATATGAGCAAACCATGTGTTTGGGAAGAAAAAGAAATATTAAAGAACACCTCTGAGATGACGGAGAGATGCGACTGACAAGGTTGAAAGACAAGGATAGTAAGTATTCTTGGAATTTTTTAGGCTCTCAAAAATGAAGCCCTTTCCCTATCACACAAAGGCCTATGGCCTGACTCCAGCATATTTAGCATATTTCATAACTATTTTCAGTTTTTATACTGAAAACTATTATACTTTCTTATACTTTCAGTATTAAAAGAAAGTCCTGTATCAGATCTAGCAATTAGGAAATCACTAATGACCCCAGCAAAGAAGTTTTCACTGGAATGGTATTCTAGACTAGAGGAAGCTGTTAACAGCAAGTAGAGAAGTGCATACTGTGAGAATAGTTTAAGAATATCTGTTAAACAAACAAAATTAAGGTGGTATCCTGAAGGAAGTATGAGGTTAAAACAAGACATCAGAACAGGTTTTTAAGACTACAGAAGGAACCTGTGCAGTAAAGAGAGTAAGGCTGAAAACATGAGAGAAAGAGTTTCCCAATGAAACAGGAAGCAAGTTATTTTCCAATTTGGAGAAGGGAGGTAATGTGGCAGAAGTTTATATGCTATGGAGAGATCAGCTTACCAAGGATAAAAGATTAAGGAGTAATTATTTTTGCTGGCAGTTTAAAAGAATGAGCTGGGTTTATCTACAAAGTCTTTTAGAGGTAACTGACCTGAAATAGCATTTTAAAGGAGATTTTATGCCAAGACAGGTCAGAAGACAATCGTTCTATGAAAGTGAGATAGACTGCTGCCCCTGTAATCAAAATGGTGACCCGCTCAACTTTTCCAGGACACCTAACCTATCCTGAGGGCAATAAAATTTCATAACATGGTTAGGTTAATGATAGGTTTATTTATCTTCAATTCAGACTCTCACTTCAGGAGTTAAAAACTGGGATTTCTTGGGGCGCCTGGGTGGCTCAGTCGGCTAAGCGTCCGACTTCGGCTCAGGTCACGATCTCACTGTCCGTGGGTTCAAGCCCCGCGTCGGGCTCTGTGCTGACTGCTCAGAGCCTGGAGCCTGTTTCAGATTCTGTGTCTCCCTCTCTCTGACCCTCCCCCGTTCATGCTCTGTCTCTCTCTGTCTCAAAAATAAATAAATGTTAAAAAAAAAAAACAAAAAAAACCTGGGATTTCTTGGGGCGCCTGGGTGGCTCAGTCAGTTAAAATTCCAACTTCAGCCCAGGTCATGATCTCACAGTTTGTGAGTTTGAGCCCTGCATCGGGCTCTATGAGGATGGCTCAGAGCCTAGAGCCTGGAGCCTGCTTTGGATTCTGTGTCTCCCTCTCTCTGCCCCTCCTCCACTCACTCACTCACTCTCAAAAAATGAATAAACATTAAAAAAGGGGGAATTTCTTTACCCTATAAGCACACATAAGTAAAACTCGGTTTCCAGTTTAAAGAAATTGTGATAATCTGATTTTCAATTCAGCATCTTACCTCAGTAAAAACATTAGTCACTTTATTTTACCAAGTCATTAAAAAAAATCACATAGATCCTGTACCAGAACGAAGATGAGGATAAACTAAAGAAACAGGTGCACACATTATGCAATGAACAAAACCTAGGTGAACAAGTTACAAGAGAGTCTGTTTTATAAGAAAGTCAAAGGTGGCAAAAATAAAAGGATTTTCCCCCTCCAAGCCACAAGACCAAAATATGTAAGAGATGGAAATAAAGCTCCAAGAAACCTAAAGCTATCATCTGGAGGTATGGAGAGTGAGAAAGGGGGAACATTTCCATTAGGGCAACAAGAGCTTCTGTACTCACGGCAAGCATACGCTACAGACACATTCACATACACAGTGTCAATAACCCACAGACAATGACACTTCAGTTATCCTTACCTAATGCCTAGTAGTGTTCTTTCTCCTTTGTGAGCTGTTGGTTTACTGCCTCAAGCAGCTGCTGTAACTGTGTTACAGTCTGATTTAGACTTACAGACATCGTCTCCTTCTCAGAAGACTCCTAAAGAGAAGGGGAAAGTGATGAGAAACTCCAGAATAAGGAAAAGGCATTTGCAACCAAAATAGAAAATATTTTATTGTTTTAAATACAAACATGAAAAATACTGAAAATCACATGAGAATAAATAATAACAAAAACCACATAAAGAAATATAGTGTGTGCAAGGGACTTGGGTGGCTCAGTCAGTTAAGTATCCAACGGGCTCAGGTCATGATCTCACGGTTTATGAGATTGAGCCCTACGTTGGGCTCTGTGCTGACAGCTCAGAGCCTGGAGTCTGCTTCAGAATCTGTGTCTTCCTCTCTCTCTCTTTCATGTTCTGTCCCTCCCCCACTCACGCTCTGTCTCTCTCTCTCTCTTAAAAATAAACAAACATTAAAAAAGAAATATTGCTTGCTACCTAGGGGTGCAAATAAGGTTGCACCAAAGAAAGCTAGGTTACAAATGTTACTAGGCCAACAAAGGCAACAATCTAGACCCTGAATATCAGTTATAAATCCATTTCTCTTTTCAGAAAAAAATTCGCCAGACACCAAAGGAAAGCACATTCATAACAGTAAAAGTAAGTTCACATATACTGAGCTAGGCACTACTGTAAATGTTACAGACTATTCTAAGTGTTTTATATAGGAACTCATTTATTCCCTTCAACAATCCTATAGGATTGGTACTATTATCACTGCCTTTCACAGATGGGGCAACTAAAGCACAGAGAGGCTAAGGAAAGTTGTCCAAAGCTATTAAGCAGCAGGGTCAGGATTCAAGCCCAGGCGGCAGTCTACCAAAGTCCACACTCTTAAGCAGTATACCATAATACTTGCAACACAAACATTAAAGTGAATATAACACCTTATTAAGCTAAAGTGAAAACATACTTAATAAAAACACTGCACTTCAGAGATAAAATATATCATAGAAAAGATGGCTTTCGGTAAGAATTCAATGTAACTGATGGACATACGTTACAAAGACATTTTTTAAGTCAGAGATGGTTCTTGCACACTTTTAATTCTTCACGTGATTTACAAGGTAATTAGCCTAGAGATGTGCGGTTAAAGAAAACGCATACCGTGTCTGGGGAAACATCACTATTCTCAATAACAGTAGTGTCTCCAGCAGCTTTTACTATTTTTGACTGGATAAGATCAAGTGACTGTTGAGCCTGTAAGGAAAACAATATGGTAGCCTCGAAATACTACAACTGATAAACATATGAGAAAAAAAATGAGCGATTTTCTTACATATTCTGTACAAGATTAAATAAAGCTCATGTCAAAATACAGGTACAGCCAATCTATTGTTTTTCTCTCCAAAATGAAAACAGCTTCCTCCCTGACCAGATTATAAAAACACATGCTCACTGCTTATTGTCTGAAAAGTTCAAACAATACAGAAAATGTATAAAGAAATTTAAAAAAGAAATAACCACAGTTGATATTTAGGTTATTAGTCTAGATAAGGCATCGGCCAATTCTGGACACAGCCTGTCTTTGTATAGCTCGCAAACGAAGAGTGGTTTTTACATTTTTAAAGCATTGTGTTAAGCACACCAGCAAAAATGAATATGTGAGAGAAACCATATATGCCCCACAAATCCTAAAAAAGTGAGTGGGTTTGCCCAGACTCTCTTGTCCAGATCCCTCTTGTATACATCTTGCGACAGTAGAAAATATGGGCAGAAACTTTCATATAAATGGAATTTTAACATACATGCTGTTTTATACTTGTTTGTTTCACAAAGTATTTTTGTTAACTTTTTATATCAATAAATATTTATGTGCATTTCCAATCAAATGTTGCACAGTATTTCTGTTGTAAGTAACACGGCACATCCTTATCTTTGAGCACCTGTTTAATATCCTTAGTATCTAAGAAACCAAACTGCTAGGCTAAAAGCGCACGTTGTATATTTTGATCAAGGTCAAAAATTAAAAGCACATATCAAAGTAAATCAGATTGCTCATCCTTGACAATGTATCACGTATCTAAGTTTGAGCTGATACAAAACATCCTGAGTTCACATTTTATGTTCTGATAACACTAACACCAAAGTAACTTAAAGCTATTCTGAATTCCTAGATTGTGTTTTCCATCATGCTAAACGTACTCTATAGATTCCTAGGCTTCTAGATAACAATTACAAGCTATATCATACAGAACAAATAAAAATATTTCTCTCAACTTTTAAAAAAGTGACATATTTGTTTTGCTAATGACTCCCACAAACACAGACTCTAAAGCAGCTGATATAAGCATATGTAAGCTGCATTACTAAAAATATCTAACAATTACAAATAACTTATTAACCTAATGTAAAAAGAAATGTAATCTTAAAAACTGCCCATTTATATGAGTCAAAGAAAGTGTACTTCTACAAAGAAACAAAAGGCACAAATTTCTGAAACATCTTTTAGATCTATAAAAATCTAAAGAAACATGCTTTGTAAGCAACTACATAAGCAAATCTCAACAAAACAATAAATGGATGTAACCAAATTTTTAAGAGTACCTTCACTCAAATTTAAAACTTAATCTGTACTTCATAAAGTACTTATATAAATGTGTTGAAATAATGAAGCAAATTAAGAATGGAAAAACAAGCCAAAATTTTTGTTCCAAAAATGTGACTGTAAAACAGCTTCAATTTATAAACACATTAATGTGCAAAAAAAAAAAAAAAAAATCTACAATTAGCAGTGTGTTTGCTTAAGATTCAAAGCACAACACAGTATGATGATATGGCATCTTCAGGACAAGCCACATCTTACCTTATGCAAGTCGCCAGCTACCTTCTGTCTTTCACTTTGTTCATTTCTAAGCTTTGTGAGTGTTTCATTTAACTGTGTCTTTAACTGTAAAAATAAAGGAACACCACAGTTAACTTAATCTGCATCCTTCTTTGATTGTGCTGAGACCTCTAGAAGAATGAATGAGAAAGAATGGGATCGCTAACAGTTATTATGCACAGTGGATTAGCCAATATGCTGCACCAGATGTATAGAAAAGCTAAGCGGTGGAGGTTCCCATCTGTAAAGCTAAATATAAGAAAAGCTATAGAAACAAACTAGAGTTTAGAATAGAAAACTGCAAATGTAAAAACAAAACCATCACATTCCAGTAAAGGGCCTTTAAAAAGTGTTACTTAATCACTATTCATTAAGTACTTCGTTCATATTTAAATTATTCCGAATTAAAAGGCAAGTAGTCAGAAATTTTACTAATTAGTTTTTTAAGGCTTTCTTGACCTCTCCAGTTAAGAGTCAACTGTGTAATATTTTAAAAGACATTGAACAGAAGATTACAAATACAGTAAAATGAAAACTTAAAAATTTAGAAGTTGATAATCCTTTAAAACATCACTGAAGAGATCAGTGCAAGACCACAATGGCCTAATTATACAACAAGAGATATCTTAAGATATGTCTCAACAACCACTTTGTCAAAATAGTTGTAAAGTTCCATAAACTCTAGTGTCAGTATATAATGCCTTTTCTCATGATAAATGTTCCAATTAAATATGAATAAGGGAAAGGGATTATACTGACAAAAAAATAACTTTCTTATTAAAGTCATCAGGTTAACTGACCTTGCCTCGCACCCATTGGCCTAAATTTCCAAACAGTTCCTTAAGACCCATAAAGGGGAAATAGAAGATCCTAACCTTCAGACTGGAGAGAAAATTAGTGAGGGACTTTTCATGTGGAAATTTGATTTTGGGAACTCTATTTAAATACCCAAATGCTTCAGTTTTTGCTCCTTTACCTAACTCTAATTTAGTACATCAGAGAGATTATTCCAAACACACAAAGTATGTACAGGAAAACAAAATTATTTTATCTTAAAATGTGGCAACAGTTATCCTGAGCAAACAAAAAGAAGACTCAAATGAAGATTCAAGGCAAAAATAAGAAACAAATACCATTTAAAATGGTCTCTTAATGGAAGTAGGTAAAAACTACAAAGAGAACATCAGGCCAAATGAAGACTAAACTATAATCCTATGGGCTCGATGCTACCGTTGGAGTCAGCTACCTAGGACCAAAGTTAAAAGTAAAATCTTGGGGTGCCTGAGTGGCTCAGTTGGTTGAGCTTCCAACTTCAGTTCCCGTCATGGTCTCACATTTCTTGAGTTCAAGTCCCACATTGGGCTCTCTGCTGTCAGGGCAAGGCCTGCTTCAGATCCTCTGTCTTCCTCTTTCTCTGCCCCTCCCCTGCTCACTCTCTCTCTCTCTCTCTCAAAAATAAACTTAAAAATTAAATTTTTAAAAAGTAAGATCTCTAACAATAGTAGTTAAACATTTTTTAACAACACATTGTAGGGTAGGGCTTATGGCTTGTAGCTGTGACATAATCTCAGTCCCAATCTGTGCAATATAATAGTAAGCATATGTATAAAACCAGTCACACTGCAGTGGAAATGACTTAATTAAAGTAAAATGAAGATAAGTAAAAACCAAAATTTTATTTCAAAACTAAAGGGGAGGGCAGGAGAAGGCTCAAATGTGTACATTTCAAAGAGGCCTACTTTGAAAACTCATTCCCATAAATCACTGCCATAACACAGAAGACCAGCCAAATGAGTGAGTTAAGAAGTTTTCTTTGATATACACAGCAGTATAAGAAAGTTCCAAAGTGTGCAGGATTAATTTGGGCTAAGAGGAACTTACAATCTTATAATCTTCCTAGAGTTTATCCAAGTACTTTAAATCTAGTCATGTGCTATAACAATTTTTAAGTCACAGAAAGACATGATTGTTTGAAACATACAACAAGATAGTCCTATTTATCTAACAACTAAGCTTGTCATAATCAGTGTAAATTTCCAGAAAATTTAAGAGTGGGAATACAGGGTACTCTATGTTTTATAAGGCATTTAGCTAAACTTAGTTATCTTTACATCTATAGATTAGAATTACCATGCTCTAAATGTTATAATAATGATAAAGAATTTTCACAAGCTTTTTGTTATCTATAATCTATAGAAAGACCAGTTAAAATATGGAATGAATTATCGTCCTTGAATGAAGAAGACGTATCTTCAACCTTCAATAATCTCCTTCCAGGTTAGAAAATAAGAGGTCCAGTTAAGCATGGTAACTGAGAAAACAATCTTCACAATTCAGCCAATATTTAGCTGTCTGATTCACTTCTTTATTCACTGAAAATAATACTGTCCAAGAAACAGGTTTTATAAAACACAGAAATTTTTTCTGGAGAAGAGTTGCAAGCCCAACATGCTATTGTTAGAGGAGCTAAGAAAGGAGGGGTCATCTTAGGAGTAAAGAAAAGAAAGATCATCTTAGGAAGTCATCAGAATATGAAGATTATCTTAAACTTACAAAAATGCCAAGCTAAAGAGGTTAGCAAGGAGAAGAAGTCTGGATGGCTTCTCCACATGTCAACACAAGTGTTTTCAGAGCCTACTTGATACCCAGTGGAGAACAAGCTTCTTACCAAATTTAGCTCTTCATTCTGTCTTACTGCTTCAGAATATGAATCATCAAGTTTTTTCTGCAATTCAGTCAACAGATCTTTCAGCTGCAATGAAGTTTAGAGTTTAAGATTGATCTCCTTATGATATCCCATGTTTTGTATGCTACTCGGAAGCTCCGCCACAAACAACTTCTACGGAAATACTATCACTGTTATAAACTTCATTTAAATTGAGAAGCAAGGTAGAAAAAGTTCTATTGTAAGTACCTCTCTGACTTCCGTAACATAGGTAGATCGCTCAAGTTCTGCCTTCTCTAGTTCCATTTCCAAATGCTCTCGCTCTCTTCTCAGCTGGCAAAGCAACAAAGAAGGAAAAGTTAACATATTTAAGATCTCCTTTCACAATGCTCCCCCATAATGAAAAGTTATAACACAAACATAACACTTTATCATCTCAAACACTACCCATGATATTCTTAAAAGCATAACTGCATCATTAGATAACAGAAATCTTAACACATAGATCTTAAGACAACCCTTAATACTAAAAATGAGTCCACAGGTTACAAGTGATGAAGTAACATACATTTTCAATATCTTTACTTTCTCTTCTTAATCGCTCTAGCTCTTGTTCTGAAGATGTGAATGACAACTGCATCTGAAATGCGAAACAATCATATGACCACGTAAACCTTGTTGCAGTTTAAGCAGACACTTCAGAGGTTCTGAAATGTATCTCATTTAAAATCATACTGAATTTTAAAAGACCTTAAATATGAGAGTATGACATTTGATTTAACCAGTAGTCAAACCCACCCCATTTGCATGATATTAAGGCCTAGCTAAAAGTGCTGAATTTTTTTAAAACAATCAACTAATAACTGGCTGTATTTAATCCCCAAATGCATTAACATAGAATACCATTGGCAACCCTAGATTTTGCACAGGTTGGCACCGGAAAACAAGTGATTATTACATATTTTTATTGAAGTATAATTGACATACAATATCCTGTTAGTTTCGGGTGTACATTATAGTGATTCGATTACTTTCATACATTACAAAATGGCCCCCAAAGTCTAGTTACTATCTGTCACCATACAAAGATGACACCCTTTACCACAGCCAAATAAATGGGAGAAAAATTACAGTAACATTCAGATCACATGAAAAGAAGTTTTTCTTGAATACTGTATCATGGATCACATATCAATGCTGTAAAGCTTTTTTTTTTTTTTAATTTTTTTTTAAACATTTATTTTTGAGACAGAGAGAGAGAGAGAGAGAGCGTGAGCATGAATGGAGGAGGGTCAGAGAGAGGGAGACACAGAATCTGAAACAGGCTCCAGGCTCTGAGCTGTCAGCACAGAGCCCAACGCAGGCCTTGAACTCACGGACCGTGAGATCATGACCTGAGCCAAAGTCGGCCGCTTAACCAACTGAGCCACCCAGGAGCCCCAATGAAAAGCTTATTTTGAACCCCAAATTCTTTGCCTTATGTTCAAAGCACTTTACATCCTCTATCACTACTGTCTGGTCGTACACTAAACAAGTGATTCTCAAACTTGGGTGGGCATTAGAATCCATTGTGGGGGTGCTTGAAACACAGACTGCTGTCCCCACAGTTTCATATTCAGAAAACCTCAGGTGGGGCCAAGAAAAAGCATTTCTAACCAGTTTCCACATTACACTGATGCTACTGATCCAGGGCCCACATTCTTCAGAACTACTGCACTATGCTTTTCTTTTGTAAATACCTGTTTAATAGTCTTCTGTGATTCATCGACCTTAACTTTCCATTTGTTTTCTTCTTGCTCCACACTTCTCTGTAGCTTCTGTAAAATTCCTTCCTATGGGCAAAAGAATGGTTGTTTTGAAAAATTCATGTTCTAATGACAAGATCAGTATTTAAGACTCTAAGGAATACGTTAATAATTTAAAAATAAAACTAAAATGTAGACTAAAAATCATTTCCTACTGTTTCTGCAAGGACGGATTTATATTTTTCACACTCGAGCTGTAACAATGTGTGCATTTCATCAGCTTCTTTCAGCTTGTGCTCTAGAACCTACAGAGAATAAAATAAAGAAAAATTCTCTAGTTTTACCAGGAAACTGTGTACTTCAAATTTGTTGCAGTATTTAATGGTATATTTTGACAAATGATTTCTGACTGCTTTATAGTGAAACACTACATTTCAACCTTCTTAAGTAAAAATAAAGTTCAATGACCTTTTTGGTCACTCAGTCTTCACTAATAAAACTCCCTGAGTCTGATTATTATAAAATATACTACACAATTTTATAATAAATAGGCTTATCGCTCTTTAGCAGGATGGTAAAATCAAAGCAGACCCACAAGTGAAGTCAAGTCACAACACCTATGGCTACACACACATGGAAAAGAGGATTTTATTCATGCCACTTGAGATACAAAATATCTTCCAAACATTAGCAAAGATAAAGACACATCTAGATTCTGAACACTCTTAATGATGTATTTGGGGATACTTTAGCAAACCAGTCAGTTTCTACCTACCTACCTCAACTGATCTTTACTTTTTAAACAGACTAAAAACAGAGTAAGAGATAGTTAAATATACAGTTTTAGAAGTGATTACAATACAGAGTTAAAAAAACAGCAAACATTAGCTTTGTATATGTACCAAATGTAATGAAGACTTGTGGCATTTCTACCAAAATTTATTCAAAATGAAATCACTTTCTTACACTTTCTCAAAAGGTCATTATTCTACTCATAATATATACTTTATTGTTCCACGCTCATAAAGGTAAATTCGGATTTACTTCATTTTTCCATGTCGGTTAAAACAGAGATACTTCATTTCTTGAACTAACCTTAACCTCCTCTGAACTTGAAGTTTCAGCCACACATTCTTTTGCCTTCTTTTCAAATCCATGCAGCCATTCACGATAATTCTGTAACAAAGAAAAGTCAAAATAAGCAATTTCCAAAAATACCTAAACGAAATAGGGACAAAATTTTAAATAACCAAACTAGAGGACTATGAAAGAAATCACCTCTCTGGAAATTTCGAAGAAAAATAAACTGCTGTGTAAATTGTACCTAACCCAGATTTGAAAATAAACACTAAAAATATACCTAGGTACTACCATCAAAATCAAATCTTATTTACTTTGACCAAGGTTATCGGCAACTGAATTCGGGACTTAGATAGAGATCTAGGCTCACTTAATTCCAGCCTCTACCACTTAAATAGTGCCAGGACTAACAGATTCAATCTTTAAAACAGAGAAAGAATTTTCAAAACTTTTTTCAGATAAACCAGTTCTCAAAAACTAAGTAACCCGAGTTCTCAAACTGAAAGTTCAACGGAAAATACTCAATTCAGAGGATTTCAAACTCCATGAAGATGCTCCAGAGATTCAGAACATACCTCAAAATAAATATGTATTATGAAGTGTTTTTAAAATCATAATGAGAAGTGATAAGAATACACAAACATTTACTTGTTTAAAAATAACAAAAACTCTATTTGTGCTAATAGGTTAAATGGATGCAAACCCAGGCATATGTTTTGGTTTTAGTAATTATTCTAAATTTTAGAACAAATTGTGCTACATTTTTAATGCTTCTTATCCAAATTTTAAACTCTGGTAAAGAGTATTTGTTAACAAATACCTAAAAAGAAGAAGAAGAGGAAATTTGATTTAAAGTCCTTGGTTTAATTTACTCCAAGAAAAAAGAACACACATGAAATTTCTATTAACTGCTCTAACATCAAGCATTACTTATGTGCTGAATCAGGATTCTCTATACTCTATCAAATAAGAATTAAAAAAAAACAATAAAACCGGATGCTGAGATCACCCCCACAATACAATACCCCACAGTATAAATTAGTCAAGAGTCTCTATTAAAAAAAAGAAAAACACTCTCATGTTATAAATTTGATCCAAGAATAAATGTACTATTAAAATCTTACTTAGCTTCAAATACCAGGATTCAATAAAAGTTAGCCAGCTGAAAAGCTAATTTAGTTGCTTAATGTTTGTAAACATTCCTCTAGGTTATATAGTTTAGATCTCTCCTATAAGGATTTGCTTAGCACAAAAACAAAAGAAAACAGTAAAAGGATTATACTTCAGGTATACAAGTCCTTTTATACCTGACTATATTGGCTTAAGATTAAATTTAAAGCTGCTTTATTATCTTAAGTTAAATAAATTTTCCTATCCTTCATACCTTTAAAAACCTAAAACACTACACTCTAAGAGGTATAGTTAATATATTCCTCAAATATAGACTACATGCAGAAATATTCAACTTTTAACAAGTGGATGAACCAAAGCCAAATATCATCATCCAAGTCTAACGGCGATTTATAAACATTTATAGTGTCAAAAACATTTGGCTATTGAGGGTGGGTAATACGGTTGGTAAGAATAAATCTGTTACATAAAAAAGGATTTTTAATGCTGGTGATCTTACACAATCTTTCAAGAATAGGTATTACAAGGGGTGCCTGGGTGGCTCAGTCAGTTAAGTGTCCGACTTTGGCTTAGGTCATCATCTCACAGTTTGTGGTATCAAGCCCCGCGTCGGGCTCTGTGCTGACAACTCAGAGCCTGGAGCCTGCTTCGGATTCTATGTCTCTCTGTCTCTCTCTCTGCCCCTTCCCTGCTCACACTCTGTCTCTTTCTCTACCTCTCAAAAATAAACATTAAAAAAATTTAAATTAAAAAAAAGAATAGATATTATAAACCATTAACTCTCTTGGCTCATAAAAATACTGTCAAAGAAATCAATCCCCAAATTTTATTTCCATTAAGTAATAAAATTAAAGTGGGAATAAAGAATTAAAAACACATTATGGCCACAAAAGAAAAAATATAAAATAGATGAATAACAACCCCTTCTTCTAGGTTCAAAGTTAAGACCAGCACTAGAACTGACAATGTATCCATTTGCCTATCCAGTGCAAGTTATCTCATCAGTTAAACCCACAGTGGTAGAGATCTACCAAACTGATCAAACCTGAATGTATCCTCAACAGTTACAAAGGAAACAAAAGAATTGTTGCTTCTCGTACAAGTTCAACTTAGACTGTATGTAGATATAATCTGAGAACAAGAGCTAAACTCAAACTACACATAGAACAGGCTGTTAAGTTTATTTATACCACACCTAGTGCCCACAGGAAGAGCCAAGAGTTCCTTGGAGAAACAGTTGATTCCAAGTTTGAGGTAGAAAATGTTGACATAGCACTGCTTTGTCAAAAGGATTGGATAGCCAGCCTAAATAAGTTCCAATGGGCCGAAGAAAGACAAGCAGACATTTATAGACCTCATGACAGAAGTGCACAACACTGCCCATGAAATATTGCCCTACTCCACCCTACGTCCAAAGTACTGAATCTGAATCTAATCAGGCCTCTATGGACCAGCAATTTACGAGATATACAAAGGACAGAGAACACACTGACACTACAAGGGTGGAGTCAGCTAAATCCAGACTAGGAAACTTCATATGAAACCATTAGGTTTTAAAAAAGAGAGAGAGAGAAGGGGTGTTGCTGACATTTAGGAGGGGATCCATGGAATTAAAAAAAAAAAAAAAAAAAATCTAAGAGACATCTTAAACCAATTACATATTGACCTTACTTAAGGTCCTGATTAAAACAAACTAAAGTAAGTGGTGGGGCGCCTGGGTGGCTCAGTTGGTTTAGTGTCCGACTTCAGCTCAGGTCATGATCTCATGGTTCATGAGTTTAAGCCCTGCGGTGGGCTCTGTGCTGACAGCTCAGAGTCTGAAGCCTGCTTCGGTTCTGTGTCTCCCTCTCTCTCTGTCCCTCCTCAGCTCATGCTTGGTCTGCCTCTCTCTCTCAACAATAAATAAACATTAAAAAGAAAACAACAAACTAAAGTAAGTGGTTATTTCATTAAAATTAAAAATTTATATAACAAATGGAGAAATGTATTGACAAAATGTATGAAATTAAAGATTTTTTTCATGTAATTTTTTTAAAGGAATCCTTATCTTTTAGAAATACATACTAAAATAGCTATTGATGAAATGCTTTGATGTTTGATTTCTTTCAAAATAATCTAGAAAGTACAGGAAAGGAGGTAAAACAAGACTGTGTATTGATGTATGGAAGGGGGTACATCAGGCTCATTACGCTATTCTACTTTTGAGTGTGTATACAATTTTCCATTAAAATAAAATTTTTAAAAAAAGACCTACAACACCATTTTACAAAACTACGTGCACACTCACTTTCTCTGCCTCAAATATTCACTGTAATAATTCTGTGAATCAAAGCAACTTTTCTCATTTAACCTCAAGTAAAGCAAGCTGTTCTGTACTACCTTCAAGCCTTTTGCTTAAAGAAGTTAACAGATGTTGAGTTTTGAAAAGAAAAAAAAGCCTCAAAGTATTAAACACATTTAATTAGAAAATAAAGTGCTCCTAAAACTAAGAAGCAATCATTTAAAATTAAGCTCTATTTTGAATAAAGCCATTAAAAACATTACTGATTTAGTAAACATTAAGAAATTTTTCTTTCCCAAATATGCTTATGATCCTCTAAATAATATATTACGTAAATTTTGTAGCATACAACAAAAGTATCAGTTGTATAAAGAGAAATGAGTTTTGAACCAAGTTATTTATCTTACCTACTCAAAAGCACCCTAAGTTAAAAATGGAAAAGATTAAGGAATAGATGTACTTGTGAACCAAGTGCAGAATGCTCATTACAACTTCCTTGAATAATGATAAAGATGACATGTGCAAAGAAATAAAAATCAATCTTACCAAATTAGGAGGAACAGACACCTTTGGAAATAATTTTTTGAGAACTTCTTTAGCTTCTAATTCAACAGCTTCCACATGTTGTTGTCTTTCCTAAAGCAGAAGATGAACCAAATCAAACTTACAAGATTATAGAATTAAAAAAAAAAAAAAAAAGTTACAGTCTTTTAAGTTCTAAGGGAGAAAAAAGTCACAGTATTTTAAAAATTCATCTTAATACTGGTAAAAGTTAAAATTTCTCTTTTTAAAATATTAAAATGCTTCTGTAAGAAAAAATCTGCAAAATCTCTAAAGCATCCTAAATAACCATGTCTTATATTAATCAAGCCAAGGCAATATCTGATAATTCCCTTGCCATTAGAAATCAAGTGATTTGCCCCTCAATTCAAAAAACAGAAACAAAAATAAGAAAACAAAAAATATACTTCCTATAGCTAAAACTTTAAACTACATGTTATAAAAAAAAAAAAAAACACTTCCTATAGCTAAAATTTAAACTATATGCAAAAAATATGCATCTGAGCAACATTGAGGCTTATGGTCTAGCAAATCTCTCTACAAAAAAAATGCACTACTGATGGACTATAATAATGATGGGATTAAAATGGCAAATCTCACATTTCCAGCTTCAAGGTCAAGTGAAGTTACTTATGCTAAACAAAGAAAAAAAAGGCTGTCAAAATTTGATGGGTGGTACATATGGGAAAAAGAGGAAAGAGGAAAAACTCATGGCAATTAATTCATTAATACCAAGCATCAAGAAAACTAATTCTGACACTTGTAGGGACTCTGTCAGCTGTAAATTTAAAGGTATTACAAATGCATGTCTAAATTTGGTGATTTTAAAACCAAGTACAATGGGTATCAATTATTAACTCAAAACCATGGTTTGTCAAAATTAGGGTAACAACTTGATCACAAGCAAAATAAAACTCTAATAATCAAACTACCTCTACCAGATTTTTTAAAAAATGACATCTATAAAAATGCACATCTAAACCAAGCCAAGAAAAAACATTTATGAAGCTGAGGTGACAAGACAAGCAAGCTAACAACATCTCAACCCTATCTTTCCAACATCATCTAAATGCGACCTTTGAAATCCAGTACTGATTTAAGAGGCATACGCACCAATTTAGAAAATCTAACATGAAAATCTACAATTACACAATAAAAACTAGAGATTAATCATATTCTCTGCAGACACAAAAAAACTTTACTCAAGATTAGTGGCAGGGCTTTACTAGATGTTTTAATGGAGTATTTTCAATGATTCAATAAAGTTCACTATTTTTCAGAAATACACCCATCTAACTGCATAAGATACATTCATTCAAAGAAAATTAACCGCTGATTCAGAATTAATTCACAATTAAGAGGTCATTTTGGGGGCACCTGGGTGGCGCAGTCGGTTAAGCGTCCGACTTCGGCTCAGGTCACGATCTCGCGGTCCGTGAGTTCGAGCCCCGAGTCAGGCTCTGTGCTGACAGCTCAGAGCCTGGAGCCTGTTTCAGATTCTGTGTCTCCCTCTCTCTCTGCCCCTCCCCTGTTCATGCTCTGTCTCTCTCTGTCTCAAAAATAAATAAACGTTAAAAAAAATTAAAAAAAAAAAGAGGTCATTTTTATCATGTGACCACAGAAGTGGTAGAACAATCACTGAAGAAAAATAGGAAAAGAGGCACTTTTTAGAAAGCTTTCCAAGGTAAAAAGAATCTAAGTAAAAGAAACAAGTGTCAAACTTATAACAAGAGGCAAAAAAAAATGAGAAGTTACTTTTGATTTGTACTAATTTTGCTAAAAAGTTTTCATTTGATACAGTAGTTTGGTTGTGGATAGCAATCTCCATTCTACTTTAATGCCTAGAAAAGATCTTATGTTGAAAATTGCTATCTTTATCTAAGTGTAATATATACGAAGTATCTTTCATGTGAACTTATCATTGATAGTAGCTCCTCAAGAATACTTACTAATTTAAAGATAAACCTGAAAAAGTAGTATACCATCCTCGCCTACATTTTAGGTAAGATTATTACTTATTTGTATCATCTAAAACACTAAAGGAATTCTTGTACATACTTCTTTCTCCTCCAACCTAACTTGTGGTTCTGAGTCAATCAACATCACTTTACACCTAGGCTACCTGAAAAACAGTCTAAATTCCATTAAAATAGAGGAAGACTGCAATTTCTATTCTCTGTAGAACACTGGCTATGTAAGAAAACATCATGCACTTGGTGATAAGTTTGAAACAAGGGTAAAGTTTTATACTCCTCACCAATCACAGGATGAAACATGGATAAATTCTAGTTCTCTTTTGTAAACAATATACAAGAATGCCTATGACAGTGGCCCATAATTTCTTGCAGGAATGGCATAATAAGTAATTAGCACTTCCCAGAAACCCAGTCTCATTAACAAAATAGAAGCTAAAAGGCAGGTGTTAACAGTGAAAAAGAAAGTAAAGAGACCCCCCCCCCCCCCCCCCCCCGCTAACAGAACTGACTGCAACTACGCTCAAAAAATAAATAAATAAATAAAAGTCCTACCTGGCCTAGATTTCTCTAGTCCCAGTGTCTGCCAGCTATCTCAAATTTAGGTTTTAGTGAAAATTAAGCCCAGGTGAGTAGGTATAGAAATACAAATCTATTACACTACAGGAAAAATAAAAGATTCCCTCAGTCCACAAAATACTTCCAGAATGATGAACTGAATCACATAATTAACTTTATTAGCCCATGTACAAAATTCAATACTCCTGTTCCACATTTATTCTTGGTAGGAGTTTTCAAAATGCCTGACTAAACTGGCACATTTGTTTCAATCATTAAAAACAACTCTTTTCCATTACATTTCATTAGAATCTTCCAAACCATCCAACAACTTAAACTCAGGAAGAATATCCTTTACCATTGTGAAGACAGAGGGAGCTGTATGTTTCAGGAGTACTTTACATACTCCAGTCAGGAGAATAATCCCTTCTATTAATATTCCACACTATACATAACACATGCCTCATTACTGTCCAGGCACTTCAAAACCTTAAGTTTAATTTTAATTTCATCTCCTCTAAGGAACAACCCAGCCAGAACTGATCGCTTCCCTGTACTTAACACTTTGATCATTTTCTACCCTGTGTGAGTCCTCTTGGTGTGCCCCAAAGAACCCAGCAGATTTCATGTACATCTATGTATTCAAATGTGTTTAATTCAGTTAGATTTTGAGGGGGTCAGGGTTTTTTCCGAGGCTCTTAACCATCCCCCGAGGCATACAGTGACAAGGGCTTACATGGGTAGCATAGGTCTCCTGAGACTCTACAGCTTAAAGCAGTAATCACCAAAGCTCAAACAATCAGGTAATCACAACAAACCGCATGCCCAAAATTAAAGCTTTGAAGAGTAGATGAAAAAAAGCAGAGATGACAGAGATGATAATGTGGATGATAAGGAGATTTTATATTTAAATTGCAGTAAAATTAAATGCTTTAGTCTGATTTTAAGACAAGCTGCAGATTTTCTCTGTTCGGTGGATTGTTTCTAGGAGTTAGCATTACAACCTTGGAAGTCTTGTTCACTTTGTCCTGCAGCATTTTTTCAGTTGATGCCAATGCTTCCATTGCTTCCCAGTTTTTCTCCCGAAGGTCCTAATCATTTTTAGAAAGAATGATTTCAGTTTATCCATTATTGAAAGATTTTTGCTCTTTACTTCATCAGTATTTTGCACTGCATTTAAATGCTGGTTACTGCAAAATTATTTCAATGGGAAATATGTATATTAGCAAAAAAATAAAAAGCAATGTTTAGAAGTCTGAATGAGAAAATAAAGATGCCCACTTCCCATGTTTTAGTATACACACCAAATATGCCAGCTGTAGAGTAATTATTATGCACGTGTGACAAAGAAGAAAGCATTCAAAAGTAAACACACAAACCAAGATAAAAATGATTTCAGGTACATCAAATATTAGGGGATTAAGGACAGAAAATACACAAGTATTGCAAAAAGCTTTACATTGTGGCTTTTAAACGAGGCCCGTTATCACTCGGACTTTCCACTGTGGCATAACTTTCCCCTCTAAATAGGTTTTATCAAATTAACGCATGTTGAGTCTACCTAAGAATAACATAGTCACTGCACTTGCACACGTGTATGCCACAAAGCAACCTGACATGAGTGTATGAGCTACCTCATCGAGGCTGAAAATGGGGAGGCTAGAAAGCTATAAAACCACATTCTCTTGGAAGAGAAACAGAAATCATTGGAAACTGAGCTCTGAAAGATCTATTTTAACAGCATTTCATTAGCAAATAGAAGTACGTACAATCTGCTATATTTCAGTCTTTCTTCAGATTGAGAAATCTAAACATTGAAAACAAAAAGCCAATAATCACCATTTACTGAATGCTTACTTATGTGCCCAACACTGAGCTTGGTGCTTCATGTAAATTCTCACTAATCCTCATAACATTTTATAGATGGGGAAACCACAGCTGGGGTCATTTCAGAAATTTGGCCAAGTGCACACAGCCAGTGAAGTGGCTGAGCAGGAATGGACTGACGCCGCAATCTGCTGGCCTTCAGTGTCCGGGCACTTCTCACACGCTTCCATGCCTGCAGCGATGCTGCTGCATTACACTGGTATTACTACGTCCTCCCTGCCTCAGAATCCGGACGATAAAACACAGTTAAGATGTTAACAATATATTGGCAAATTCAAATATATTGGTTTTGTGGCCAAGCAATGCTGTTAGTAATGTTACACAGACACACAAAGGGCAATTCACATACCTAATTTTGACAAACTCTGGGGTGCAAGTACATGTCAACTAATGTTAAATTAACAAATTAATGCAGACTTTGAAAATTAAACTTCCATTGGAAAACACATATCAATTTCCCATCAAGATCCCCTTAGAGATTTCAGGAACATTTTTAACCTTGCTCAAGTCTTAGCAAGCATACTTTTGTGTGCAAAAATTCCTTCTCTAGCAAGAAATGGTTGGATTCTACTTACAGGTATCACCTTCTGGTCAGAATTTTTTAAGAATCACCTAAATCACTGTCTATTCAGTAAAAGTATTAAGATTTGTATTTCTTAGGGCACTATCCTCTTCTACTATACTGTAAATGTATTCAGGTTCTGAGGCCTCTAACATGCTTCGTTACCAAAATTTGAACCACCTCTCAGTTAAAAAAAGGGAGGTTCCAGAAGGCTCCGAAAGACATAATTACTGAAAATATTGAGTTTCAATACTGGCTTACTTTCAGTTTACAAAAAGGCTAGCCTAGTCAAATTAAAAAAAAATACAATGGATTTTAAAATATTGAGACGAAAGAATTTTTTCAAATAAAAGTTCAACCAAAAGTCAATTGCATTTTAATAAAAAAATTAAAATCTGAAGCTGTAATATAGTTTCAATACTTAAAAGTATAATCAGAAATATACAAATTAGTCATTTCATTTATTTATTAAAATATGTTCTCTAATAAAATGATTAATCCTTCCAAATAAGGTACACACAAAACAGCAAGATTAAGAAAAAAATCTACATTAAAATTAAAAAAAATTCTAAATCATGGTATTTCAGTGAAATAATAAAAAGGAAAGTTTTATTCTGACAAGATTTGCTTACATTGTTTTTCTTCCTCTGGTGTTCAACAGCCTCCTTCAAAGAATCTAACTCATTCTGAAGACCAGTTATTTCTTGCTCTCTTTCTGAAATTCTAAACCAAAACATGAATACACATAGCAACATTTTAGGCAGTGAACATGGTATTTACTACTACAAAATAAAAACAGCAAGCAGACAATGCTTTGCAGAATGTATTAACAGGTAAACTCTTTTAAACTTAACTATTAATTGTCACCATGGAAAACCTATTCCTGATGCACTCTTATTTTCAAAAATGACTTTTACAATATGACATGCTGATATTTGTGCTAAAGAGAAATCATCCCCTGAAGAAATAGTTTATGAATATATGAACTTCTGCAGTTAAAGTTGTTTCTATTTTTATCTATGGCAGAGAAATGGCTATTTTCAGAAGAGTGAAAACTGATGTACAAGCATTCCCTTAAATATTTTTTCCAAAAGGTAATGAAATCAGTTATGACTTTCTTTAAATGGCTAACCCACAACAAAAGTGTGATATTAATGTAAGGTAAGTGTCATCATTTTCATAACATTATCAGGGTTCAGGTTTTCCTAGTTCTAATGCATTAGTTAATTCCCAGAAATGCAGAAAGCAATGGCAAAGATTCCCAATTCAATTCTGTTACAGTTGAGAGCAGCTTGGATATAAAGTCAAATTACAAATAGCTCTTCCTTAAGAATAAGGCTCTATACAAGGGGTTGGCAAATTAGGGCTCTGGGCCCAAACCACAGACCTTCTTTGGCCCTCTAGCCAAGAGCTGATTTTACGTTTTTAAAGAATTAAAAAAAAAAAAAAAAAAAAAAATACGAAGCAGAACTCTGTGGCCCACAAAGACTAAAATATTCACTACACGCCATTTACAGAAAAAGTTTGCTGACTTTGCTATAAACAGTCAAACTCCAGACTTAATTCACCAGTAAATAATTCTAAACCAGTAAGCCAACAACCCTGTAAATGATTCAAGATGGAACAACACTTAATGTGGACAACATCTAGCATGTTCAAACATACCAAGTTAGCCAAAATAACCTTAAATGTACCCTCTGAGAGAAAAATACCAGCCAACAATGAAAGAAAAGTGCTTCAGCATAAAAAGTCCCCTTAAAAGATAGCAACCATAAAGATGATGAAATTTTTTTTTTAAATGCAGAAGCAGTGGGGCGCCTGGGTGACTCAGTTGGTTAAGGGTCCAACTTCTGCTCAGATCATAACCTCACAGTTTGTGAGTTCAAGCCCCACACTGGGCTCTCTGCTGTCAGCATGAAGCCCACTTCAGATCCTCTGTCCCCCGCCCCCCCACTCAAAAATAAACATTTAAAAAATTTTTTTAAATAAAATAAAATGCAGAAGCAGAAACTTAAATTTGCATCATCCAATTCCACAATGATATCAGGAAGATAACTGAGATAATGTAAGGTAAATAAGTAAAGCCTTGAAAATACAATTTAACTTTATTCAGATGTTTTCTGAATGCCTAAAAACCTCAAAATCTCCCTCAACTAAACTCTAAACACCATAAAAAGGTACATCAGTTCAGCCAAGGGCACAGCTAAACTCTAGTGACCTGCAGGTGCAAGAAATCTAAATAGAATTAGAAAAATTAGGTGCCATTTATAGTTAAATTGCTTATCTGAGAACTGTTTAGCACATAAAAACAATTACCACTTCCCCAACTGTGAATCAAAATTATTACTTACACTTTTAATAGTTCTTCATGTGGAGGAAAAGATGAGGCCTGTTAAAAGAGTTAAATATTATTTCAAAGTAAAGCTTTCTAGGAGACCACAAAAAATTAAAACTCTTCTCAGATATAAATTAAGACAACAAAGGTAAAAATACTATATATTCTGTATGCCTGTCACCAAGTAATCTTAATAAAAATATGTATACATTTTAAAAATGTACTGAGTACTAAATCAAATCATTGTCACTACATACTTAAATTCTTCACTTAACAAGTATTTATCAACTTCATAGCATGTGCAAAGCACTGAGTTAACACATTAAATTTTCCTACTGTACAATTCTTTTGACTATATTAAGCTTCCAAAAGTCCAAATAACATAAGTGAAGTTAAAAGAAAAACTAAGAAAAGTTAACTTGCATGTAACAGAAAGTTAATTTTACGTAACGTGCAAAAGTACACAACATACAGTATTTATATACCTTGAAGATTATAATCTTTCATACTAAACTACTATACTATAATCTCCTTGCTGAGAGGGACAAATTCTTTTGCCCTTCATAATACTTTCTAGTTTATATACATTCAGAAAATAATTGAAAGGATATATTGGTAACATCTTTAAAAAAAAAAAACGTATTTCCATTTTATTTTTACCAAGAAGAATTATGCCTTGAAAAAGTATTTCCAATAGTGGTAAACTATTACTGATAATATTACACATTTTCTAGTTTCTCTCCAATTACTCATATTTTTACTGGAGGGAAAGGGAAAATGGTATACACCTACATTTAACCATGATAGGATTTTAACGGACTTGCTAAGAAAAGCATTCTGGAGGATCTGAAAACATACACACACAGATATATAACAGAGCTGGAATATAGATAGTAACATTGTTTGTGTATGCTTTATAAATTATATATTACTTTGGATATAACATAGCAAAATTTTTTAAAGAAATTTGATAAATAAACCAACATACTTTATTTTCAATAAAAAGGCATAATGGTAAGAATACTTATAGACAGTCTGAATTATTTAACTTTTCACCACATAAATGAAAGGCAAGCCACCTAACAGTACCTACCTGTTGGTAGTTCTGTTGCTTAAGCTGCTCGATTTCAGATTTGTACAATTTGTTTTCATCCTGTACTTCCTATTTTAAAAAAAAATTTTAACATGAATACCTGTGCAGAGATTTTATTTTCCATATAAACTTTTGAAACATACCATACAAGCCAGAAAAATTCTAAAATAGTAATTTTTTTCAAGTGAGAATATTAAGAGTAATAAGCCCTATATTAAAACACAGTATAAGATTAGAATAATTAAATTATTCAGTACCAATCTGGGAGTGGGCAGTCTCACTGGAAGAAAACAGGATCCAGAAACAGATCTAAATACCTATAAGAATTTAGTATGGGGTGACATTTCAGATCAGTAGGGCAAGTTCTAGTAACATTTTGGGCTGGCTATTTCTCTGCTGATAGGACTGTCCTGTACACTGTAGGAGGTTTAGCAGTATCCATGGCCTCCATTCACTATATGCAGTAGCAGCTCTCCACCGCTGTGACAACCAAAAAGTCTCTAGATACTGCTAAATGTCCCCTGGGGGGCAGAGCCACTGCAGTAAAATAATAATGGATTATTTAATAATGTGGCTAGCATTTTTTTCAAGGTTGAAATGTTATTCTCATAACTTAAATAAATTACATATGCGTAAGACATCAAACAAAAAAGTAAATTATAAACATATCGAAACACATGAAAATATTTTTATGATCACAGAGTGAAAGATACCTTTCATTCCAAGACTTAACACTCAGGAAAGTATGTTCAATATTAGCTACAAGATGAAGAGATATGGATTTTCAATTTTAACTACCTCTTTCAAAAAGAAAAAAGAAACCGCATAAACCTTTGACCCCAAAATTCACTTCCTGGAATTTTAAATACAGGCAAAGTATTAAAAATGTGTGTTTAAGGATATTCACTGTTGTAACAGGAAACACAACTCTAAATAATCCAGGCATCTGTAAATCAGGATTGGTTATATAAATGAGGACAGATGATACAAGAGAACACCATGAAGCCATTAAAAGTTGAAGCCAGAGGGGCACCTGGGTGGCTCAGTCGGTTAAGTGGCCAACTTCCACTCAGGTCATGACCTCACAGTTGGTGAGTTCCAGCCCCACTCTGGGCTCTCTGCAGGCAGCATGGAGACAGCTTCCTATCCTCTGTACCCTCCTCTCTCTCCCCCTCCCCAACTCGCACTCTCACTCTCTCTCTCTCTCTCTCTCTCTCTCTCTCTCTCAAAAATAAACATTTAAAAGAAAGTTGAAGACAGAAACGTGCTTATGTGGAAAGATTTCAAAAACATTAATAATTGAGGGAGAAAAGCCAAATACAAACGTGTGCATGGTTAAACAGTGTTTAAAAAACAAGTACACACCTACACACGTATTTTATGCATGGGCACTTTCTCAAAAGATATACAAATAATTGATAGTTTTCTTAGGAATGAGACCCAGTATCTGCCTGGGAGGAAAGAGTCTCTATCCTATTTTTTGTGTAGTTAAAATTGTTTAAAACATGCAAAGACAAGTCACACAATAATTAATTTTAATTAAATGTATTCACCTGTAACAGCTTTGTTCTGCTAGAAAGATCACTCTCTCTCTCTTTTAGTACAGTTTCTATTCTCTTCATTTCATTTTCCTTTTCTTTCAACCTAGAATTTTTACAAAGATCTGATTCAGTTATACACATAAAAAAGGACAGACTTCTATATCATCTATAAAAAAAAAAAAAAGATAGCAGAAACAATGCCTAACAGCGCTTTCGCCCCATATTATACCAACTTATAAATTTGTTTTAAAAGATATTATTCCCAGAATCACTCAACTCAAAGTACATCATAAAACTGCTACACTTTATTTCATAGTTAACATTTCTTAAGTATGGCTTTATCTAGGAGAAAAATCTAAAATAAAAAAAATAAAGCCATAGTTAGTTGACCTGGGAATTTACAATATGCCCAAGCCTTTGTGAAGAGATGCTACGTATAATTTAATCTGGTTCTCCCTTAGCCAGCATAGGCATAAATCTTACTCTATCTAGCTCAAGTGAATCCCAATTGCCCTTGTCACCCTATTCAACAGACCTCTAGAGTAGCACACTTAATGCTATTAAAATGGTCTGTTTATCTATTTCCTCAGGGCAGGAACCCATCTTGGCCATTTCAGTATTCCCAGTGCCAGAGGGCCTGTAACAGACTCTCAAATATTTGTTGAAATGAACGTTATTTTTGTCCCACCTTAACGTAGAAAGTAAAAAGAATTTCAAGATGTTTATAAGTCTACATGAAAAATGACAAAAGAGCACACATGAAGAACAGGATTAAAAGTCGGGGGGGGGGGGAACCCCAGCAAAACTTAAATACATACTGCTAAGTGAAAGAAGCTATTCTGAAAGGCTACATTCTGTATGATTCCAACTATATGACATTCTGGAAAAGGCAAAATTATGGAGACGGTAATTATGGAGATCAGTGGTAGCCAAAGATTGGGGATGGAGGTTAGAGGAAGGAAGGGATGAACAGGTAGAGCCAGGAGATTTTTAGGAAAGTGAAACTATTTTGTATGATACTGTAATGATAGATACATGTCATTATACATTCCTCAGAACCCACAGAATGTACAACACCCTAAGGGAAACTACAGACTTTAGTTAATAACAGTATGTCAACACTGGTTTACCAATTCTAACAAACATACCACACTACTGCAAGAATAAATAACAGAAATTGAGTGGGGGTAGGGGGTATACAAGAACTCTGTACTTTCAGTTTTTTCTGTAAACCTAAAATTGCTCCCCCCAACCAAATTCTATTAATTAAAAAAAGAAAAATATGATGTAGCAATAAATCTAAAAACACATTCTTTAATGACCTAAATACCTATTACAAATGGACCCCAAATGTGTCTCCAAGCTTTCTATTAGCAAATGAAAGCACCTTAACAGTTACACAAGGCCTCCAAGATAAACAATTATGTTACACATATAAGAATTTTAGTGTCAAGAGGAGAGATCTCCTTTGTCTTCAAAAAGACAATGACCTAATATCCTCAATACCTGACTTTTAAAGACACATTTTCAAGGGGCCTCTTCTTAAATATCAATAAAGACTGATAGCATCACATCAAAGCAAAATCTGTTAATTTTATAGTGTGCCAAAAAGAGGAAGTCCAGATATCTTTCTTACCACTGTAGACTGATTTAGCTTAAAAGAAGACTTTATAAGGTAAAAATTTTCTAGCATAAACATCTATAAAGACTGGTGATCAGATTTAATATTTTTAGTATTCAGCACAGCATAACTGATAGGACAACAGATACTATTCTCTTCAATAAGCAAGTTACTTTTCTAGAAAGATTCAATCATCTTCATCAAGGCTGTAACTAAGATTATCTTCTGGTTGATTCAGAGCTGTTATACTTTCAAATACAATGATTTCAATTTGAAATAAATTTAACCTGTCTTTAGAATAATTGCATACTTTGTTTAAAAAAAAAAAAAAGGACTTTAAATAAAACCAGTCTATATTAGCAGAAAGAAGGTATCAGAAAATGGATTTGAAGGGCTTGGAAAGAATAAAGTCTCCAGGTATCTGAAAGCACTTAAAAGGCCTCTTTTTTATTATGCCAAACAGAGACTGCCCCCCACCCTTTTTTTTTTTTTGCCTCTGGGCCATAATTCCTAATTTAACAAAAAATGACTTAAAAGAAACTCAGTATGAGTTTTTTTTCCAGAAAGCACTTGAATACGTGCTTTCTGGAAAATTATGAGAAGTTCCTCTTTTAAAATGCTGGCTAAAATTATACTTACACCATCTCAAGTTCTTCAAATCGTGATGCAGAACATGCCTAAGAAACAGATTCACATTTTTAATTCTAACATTAAAAGATCAGGTACTACCAATACATACATACACACACACACACACACACATTACACATACATACATACATAATCATTCACCAATAAAATAAAAATGTAATTAAATGTTCAAATTAGGCTGTTTATAAAACAGACAGAATGAACTTTAACTCAATTTTTAATATCCACCTCTTAAAGGATTACAGATTAATATAACAACTAAACAGATACTGAAGTATGAGTGAAAAAGTAAGGATAGGTAATACTTTTAAACTTAGGTTGACAAATCAGGCAGAAAGACCTAACAAAGATAAAATTTAATTTATTCTATCAACAACAAAATTATGATAAACCAATTTTTATGACAAGGAAACTCAATTTATTTTCTAGTACAATAAAAAAGAGATTTCTCATTTCTTATGTAATATGCTAGTAATCTGTTTACACTATACCTCTTTCAAGTTATGTTGTGCTATCTCCTGAACATGAGCTTTTAAAGATTCATTTTCTTCTTGAAGATCCTGAAAAAGAATTGGTATGAACTGAATTGACATTCAGGTATAAAAAAAGTGTTTATTTTTGTTTTTGACTTCTCACCTGCAACCATTTCGCTCTATTGGCTATGTCTTTCTCCTTCTCTTCTAAAACAATCTTCATGGTATTCATCTGTTCCTCCTTTCCTTTTAATCTGACAATAAGTTAGTAAGAAGCATCAGTGAAAATGTTATAGGACTGTACAAACAAAAGTGGAGACTGTAAAAGATTTTAGGTTGTATTTACAGTCCAGGCTGATACAAAATAAACTAAAAAATAAATATTTTAAGTATACAGGCCAACGTGATTTTGCAGATAATAAGTTGAGAAGTATAGGAAAATTAAAGAAAGAAATTCCATCTATCACTGCAGATCCAGATCTTGAATAAATTAGAGTAGCCCTACTCTCATCCCATATCATTCTGTTTAGGCCAATACCAGTGAATTTAGATAGCTTAGCATCACTGGTCTGGCTATGAATTATATAGCCAGTTTCACAGTGGCTATTAAAATAGGCAAAGAGCAACATCTCAGTTTGAGGTCATATTCGGATTATAAATTATGAAAAATAAGACTTTCCACACTATCCCCATTCCCATCATAAAGTCTATAAGTTAAATCCCAATGGAAAACTTAAAACCATGAGAGCTTTTTGAGATATTACTTCATATTCCTAAAAATATTACTTGAAATTAAAAAGAAGTTATGATTTTCATTATAATTGCATTTGATTTGTATTTGACTTGCATATACTTGTATTTAACTTGTGGAAAAGAGATATTAAAGGAAAATGAAAGAAATGGTACTTACAAGTTCTGAAGCTCCTGAATTTGAGAGGTGATAGACAACTGAAATACAAAGAAAAAACCTTTCAGAAAAAAAGCAATTTATAATCCTTTCAATTTACCTTAAGCCTTATGATAAGCTTTAAAAGGTGTACACTTTAAATTACAAAGATCCTAGCTGAGGGACAGCTGGGTGGCTCAGTCCATTAAGCATCCAACTCTTGATTTTGGCTCAGGTCACGATCTCCCGGTTTGTACAATCAATCCCTGCCTCTGCACTGTCAGCACAGAGCCTACTTGGGATTCTCTCTTTCTCCTCCACCCTCTCTGCCCTTCCCCCACTCATAGGTGCGCACACGTGCGCACTTCTCTCTCTCACAATAAATAAACATTAAAAAAAAATCCTAGCTGAATTATTCATGCCAAAATGAGATGTGTTTTGATTTTGCCTTCTCTGGTTTCCAATGACAGTAAGAGTAACAAAATAAAAATATGAACAGTAAATCTGAATAATGTGTTCATTCTCAAGTTGTGAAAATTATAGAGTATTAACTGTACATATACTTCCCTACCGTATCAGAGCTCTTCAAGGACAACTACTCAACAGTACTCTACTTTGTCCTGCTTTTCTCATCATACACAGTAGTTCAATACTACATTTTATCCCTCACTCTCTTCACTGTCCTTTCAGATTTTGGCTTAGATGTCAGTTCCTCAAGAGACTTTCCTAATCTCTCAATCTATATTAGAGAACTGTGATATTTTCATCATACCCTGTTTTGTTCAACACATTATCTTCAATCACTAACATAGTGTTTTCACAAGTAGGAGGAACTCAGGAAATATCGTTGAATAATTGTTGGATGAATCATCTCGTCCACACAATCTCACCATTTTTTCCATGAAGCTTTATCAGATTAAATTCACCCAAACCCTGTATGTCCGGTAATCCCAGCTACTCTGAAATCCCCCAATGAAGTTTTACTTGGTTCTACAGGCAAAGGTTGAGCAATATTCTATAACAAAACATTTTGATCCATGCAATTTAAAAAAAACAAAAAGGTTAAAAAGATTTACCAAACTGTTTTGTATTTAAGTTGGCAAACTAAAATGAAACATTAATACACAAAACTTCTAGAAAAGAATCTTTAAGAGTTAAAAAATACATTGATATCAAGAACACTTTCTCAAATCAGGCAAAAAATAAATAAAAAGCACATAACCCAAAATACTTACAGCACACTACTGAAAGTTTTTTTCTGAGTAACAAGAAAAAAACCAAATAGCTCATAAATACACATACACTAATAAATCTGTCATGCTATGGCTCTGGGATTTTTACCTGTTGAGCCTTTTCAAGCTGGATATTTCCTATTTCTTCTTTTAGAGCCTCTATTTCCTGTTTCAAATCCTTGACAATGACAAAACAGACAAGATTGGACAATGGAAACATAGAAATTGACATAAAATGCAATGTACAGACAAACACATGAAATTAAATGATATTCACTAAGTTGATAAACAAAAATACAAAACATACAATTTTCTCTTTCTCAATACCTGAATAGTTTTCTCCTTATTAGCAACTTTGAGAACTTCTGCTTCCAGAAGCTCTTCCACAGACTTGATCTTTCCATCCTTTTCATGGATCCTTAGATGAAGAAATGCAGTATTAAACTTTAATAGAAATATCAAGATCCACCAAGACATAACAGAACCAAATCATGAATAGTGCCATCCAAATCAACTCTTCCCATTTTAAGTAAGATAGCAATGTATCTTGCAGATAAGAAGGAAAAAAAAAAAAATACTTAAGTCTTTCTAAATGAGAATTAATCAGGATATACCAGATGGCTAAAGCCTATGCACACAAAGAGAAACAGGTGACATGCTCTGAAAGTGCACAGAGGATGTTAAGAATACCCTGAAGAACACTAGGGACAATCAAGTTACTCTCAACAATATTGGCTTCCAGAGTTCTGAAAGCAGTGGCAGAACTTCTACACAATAATGGCATCAAACTCATAGACACCTCAAGAGGGTACATGATCTCTCTATCCAGTATAACCTGTTCTTACTGTTCTTACTGCAAAAAGAGAAAATTAATAATTTGATGCCATAAGTTCAGAAAATAAATGGAATCGATTATAGAAATATATGTTTTAGCAACCACACTACCCTAAGGAAGCACAGCTAAATTCTCTTAATCCACCAGCAAAAAATTCTGGAGTGGAAGGTTAAACTATTAACATACATCAACTGTCTCAATTGCACAATAAAACAAGATTCACGAGCACTAAGAAAATGGACCAAAAGAGAAAGACCAGTTTAAAAAGGTCATTACTTACACTTTCTTCAGTTCTTCAACTAGAGATGCAAAAGAAACCTGGAAATAGGAGGGCATCCTACTTAGTAATCTGCTCAAAATATAAATGAATTCAGAAACAGAAAAGTATATTATCCTTAAATTTTCCACTATACCAAAATCCAAATGAGAAAAGTAAACCCAGGAATTCTTTCTAGATTTTTTTTAAATGTCATAATAGTGAAAATGAAAAGCACTCTGGAAGTAAGTAGCTTTAAGGGTATTTACAGTTAAGAAAAATCAATAGATAACAAGTTACAATTATTCAATTAATAATTCTAACCACATGAAAAGAAAAAATAACTAGAAAACTGCCCAATTTCAGAGAGCTTCTTCTACTGCTACATAGAGTCTTGCATTATACTTGTATATGCAAAACCTTTTATTGCCGTAGTAAGCAGCAATGACACCCTATCTAGAGTACTCTACCCAGTGTCTGGTGTACAAGTCAGCATTCAATGAAATGTAGCTTCTAGTACTATTAATTAAGTCACTAATCATTCAGATGAAAACTCTGACAATTCCACACTGGTGAAGGGAGGAATTAACAACAGATTTGCTCTATTTGAACAAAGCAGGTTTGTCCATTGTTTAAAAGAGAACATTGTTTTAAAAGAGAACAGTTGCAAGATCTACTGAATACACTACCTGATCATTTTGCTTAGCCTTTAAGTCTTGAACTTCTTTCGTCAGAGATGAATTTTCTGTTCTTATTGCCTTTTACAAAGACACATAAGCACAACATACTTTTATTTTCTAAAAAATTAGCTATCTTCAAAATACCCTACCTTCTCATTTTTCTTTAGCTGCTTCTTTCCATCTCTGGAAGGTCCAGAAATCTCCTTGTCACTCATGTCTATAATTCTCTAACTTCTAGAGATAGCCAAATGGATCTTTAATTCATTTATGCCCACAAGTATTTCTGCTTATGTTTCCACCACTTTAACAGCATGTTATATACCACTTATCAAGTCATTTCTCCCCCTAAACTCAGATACATCTTTTTAACATTTCTTCCAGAAAGAAGGAGTCAAGTCAGTTAAGGCTAATGATAATCACAAAACACTGCTGTAGACTCTCCTTTCCCTGGCTTCCAATACTACCTCATGAACTTATGAAGTCTGCTAGTTATCATTTGGTTATAATTTGGGCAAGGGTGGAAGAAAGGAAGCATATATAAACCATAAAAACAGTATCTATTTCATTAAGACAGTGAATGCTACAATCAACTACACATTTTGGTATTCCTAATAATGTTACATTTCATGAAAAAAGATATATTCATAAAATGTGGATAACTAATATGAAGTTTCAAAAGCTATGGGGAAAATCTAAAATTATAGTAAATCTCCTTCACGTTCACTAACTACCCCATAAGGAAAAACAAATCTATAAAATGCTTTACATTCAGTTCCTCCTCTTTTGTGGCCACCTGAATAAGTCCAGTTTCAAGTAATTCTTCCACTGTCTTCAACTTCTCATCTTTTTCTTGAATGCTAAATTACAAATTTAAAACATATGAATTAACTATTTTTCAAAGTAAATGCTATTACTGCTAAATATTTTACATCAATCAATTCCTGTGTCCATCATTTCTTATAAACTTAATTCTACAAAGGTTTGTGAGGATCTCTGATCATGGTCTAAGGGTACTTCTTTAACAATAAGTAAAACATGTTCAAGTAATACATGCTTACATGCTAGCCTAAACAAAATCACCACCACACATAATGCCACAAACCTAACGTAAGCCCAAATCAAATCACTCAACAGCATATCACCCTCTTCCATTATGAAGTACAAAGAGCATTTTAACAACCTAGATTAATATAGTTAGTAATTCTGTTACCTCAAATTTGGTAGAAATGAGTCATTAAAATATAAAAAGAAAATTTTAAACTCTCACCATTTTTCCATTTGTTCCACAACATCTTTATTAGGCTAAAATAAAAATCACCAAAAAAAGAAAAAAGTTTAATTTTACCAAGTTTGATGAGGTAAAACTAGTTCAGAAACAGAATTCTATGAAAATTATTTAGTTTTAATTAGATCCAAAATTTAGGAAGGCAATCCACACTTGAAGACTGCTGATAATTAAAGAACTATTTAATTCAGAAAACACAAGACAGTAGAGAAGCAATTACAAAAAAGACACAGAAAAAAGATAAGCATAATATGGGCTAGCAAAATGAATTAGTACCTTATAATTTTTTAATTACTATAAAAGAAAACCTTAAGAATAAGAAGAGAACTTGCTTCTTCTATATCAATTCAATTCTTCAAATATAAAAAACTCAAAGCTCTAAAGCCTTGAAGGCCAGGAAAGAGACTTTGTTCTTTCTTCTTATAATTGACTTTTTTGACTTTTTAAAAACTATGATACAACATATATATGAGCAAGTGTAAAAATCCTGTGTACAAATCAATGAACTTTTAACATGTAAATATTATGTGATTCCACTTAAAACATAATGTTTTAAAACAGACTGTAAACTGCAGAAGCAACCCATGAACGTATTTTCCTTGTAAAGCATTAAAACATGAAAGTTAACTGCTACTTTTAACCACTTTCCTTCTAGCATCTCCCCAGAAACACAGAAGTCCCCGCTGCTATAATTTGTGTCCAGAAGAGGGGCTTTCTTCCCCCTTGGCATTTCCAAGCCTTCAGGCAATTAAGCAGCCTACCAAAACAGGCTTGGGGTCTTTTTCCTTGAACATTTTTTCTGCCCATCCCAGTTCCCACTGGTACTCTTTGAATTTTGCTAGTTTCTTACTTTTCCCCCAATTTTATTGTAACCATTTTTCACAAATACTATTAATTTTTCCATTGCTAAATCCAAGTCCTAAGACTCTACTTCTTACATATTTCTAAAAGTAGTCCCCTTTGCTTCAATGCCTGAGGTTAGGCCCTCAGTTTCACTCATCTCGAATATCAAAATACCATACGATCCTTCTCTCTGCCTATAGTCTGTAAGGATTATTTTGTGAGGGGTACAGGAAGAACATCCCAATGGGAAAAACTTTCCTATCATTAGAAAAGAAACAGGAGCTGTCAAAAGTATATTAAGTCAAGTTTATAAACAATGAAAATAAATCATATAATAAGTTTATATATCTATCAAGATGGGTTTTTTGTCCATTTTTATTTTTGACGAATGCCATCTCACATAAAGATTTAACAAAAAATTTGTAACTATGCATGATGATGGATGTTAACTATTAACTAGACTTATTGCTGTGATCATTTCATATTCTGTACACATGTAAGTCATTATGCTGTACACCTGAAACTAATTTGCTATATGTCAATTATCTCTCAACTAAAAAAAAAAAAAAAAAACTTTTAACACTATTATCTGCACCTTAATCATTTATTGTATTATATCTTTAGTCCTACATACTTCTCCCCCACACAAATTCAAACACTTCATTGTTACCAGAGTGATCTAAAATGTTAGACAAAACATTTATTCATCCTTGTAATACCCTTCAGAGGTTTACCATAAAACAGGCTAGATCAAGTTCATGGTCCTTAAACAGCATACAAAGTCCTTCATAATTGGGTCTTAGCCAATCTTTCTCTACTTACACCTCAAACTTTACACTTCCACAACATGCCAGCATACTGTGAATACACCAGTCTGGCATACATTCCCATGATTTTTAACACTGTATCCCCTTAGCTTGAACTTCCCGTCAGGGGTTGGGCAATTTTTTTCAATATCAGGTTTAGTTGTTCCTTCTCTGTGGTGCCTCTTCACCCTCACTCTCCTCCAGATAGAATTTATTATCTCTTCCTCTAAACCTGTACCACAGTTCAAGAATTTTATTCATCATACTTTTCTGTATGACACCTCTATCTCCACACTAAGCCACATTCTTGAGAACAGGAACCAAGTCTCATTCATGTCTGTAGCTTCAGCATGTAGGACAATATCCAACAGACTCCATTCATAAATATGTAATGAAATCAATTTCCTTTAACAAGGTTACAGTGTAACACATACTCTTGGTCAACAGCTCATCAAATAATTCTAAAAAACTGACCAGTTTAGCATCTATCCAACCTTTTTCCTTTATACATAATTGGCCTAATCTAATCCAATTCTGTTCTCCCTAGATGTTCTCCAAAACTACAATTTATGCAATAATAAATCCCTCTACAATAATATACAACCAGGCAACAGGACAAAAAGAAAAATTTCCTACTCCTTATAGTTTTTACTTAATAATTCTGATCACTGAACCTTTAAAATCTACCAAAATAAGAATGAAAACCCTGCTCTTTTGTTAAAAAGAGCTTAAAAAGAAAAAAAAGAAAGAAAAAAGAAAAGATACTTCAGAACCCTGCCTCCCCAGAAGTTTATTTTATTCTGAATAAATGAGATCTTAGTAACTGATTTATTTGTATCATCCACAGGCCTGCATCCAAATGGAGCCTTCCCTTCTTTAGTGTATGAACAGGTTACCTTACCTGGTATTTGTTGTCTTTCTGCTTCCTACACCTGAAGAAACAACAACTAGGCACCATTACTGGTTCCTGTTTCAATAAGCTCAATCTTTTTCTCCCAGATAAAAATCCAAAGAGCAAAAGGACTGAACTTTTTTTTATGTAACTAGACTGTTCATCCCTCAACTGTCACTTGGAATTCCGACTGCTGGGTAGGAAGGGGTTAAAAAAAAGGTGGAAATGAAAGAAATTAAGATTACACTAATTTTTCTCTCTCCTTTCACTAGCAATAGCAATAAAAATGAACAGAGAAAAAGCCAAAAAGATGGTTCTATGGTCTGCCAAGTTGAGAGAGAGAAGTTACAACCACAACCAAAACATACCCATCCTAGTTATACGCTTTCTAAACTATTTTTAAAAGACAGAGCTTTAAGAACAAGAAAAATTCTAAGAATTACCAAAGAGAAAATCTTAAATTAGTACCAGTTTTCCCTCCTATCAAATTCTTTTAAATACATTTTTTTAATTTAGATATAAAATTTTGTTCCTTGGATTAAATTGGACTATTCTTCATTCAAGCAAAATCTATCACATGCTAAAGGTTGTCATTTTAACAGAATATCTAAAAGTACACAGAAACCTTAGCAGTAGGTGGAAGGCTGACTCAGTTAAGGTAGAAATTAGAGGATTTTCTTTTTTAATATTAACTTTCACACACATGATGGGGGATTTTACGTAAGATATTAGAATGGCAATTCTTAAGTCCTCATACAATCTTTAAGGAAAAAGAAAAATTTGAGGCTAGAGATTTTGTTCTTACCTAATCAGGGAGAATACATTTTTAGTACAGAACTAAAATATTAAAAGATTTTAAAGTTAAAAGATTTGTAAAGATTCAGGTTTTTGGCTTAAATGTTAAGTGAAAGTAACCAACACCTTTAATACTGGAATTCCAGGGCAGATTCATCTGTTTCTAGACATTTATTTTACCTTCTATGAAGTTAATTTTAGAAAGTATTTAAAAGCTTATATATTGAAATAGGTGACTCAGAATCTCTGATAAACAACCCAAAATTTACATTCTGCTTTTCTGGGTAAGAATTAACACAACCAAAAATTATCAATCCTACTTCACCTAATCCTAGTCATTAATGTTGCATCTCACACATAGTAGTTTATGTTACTACTAAAATTTTAGATGCTGCCAGCTAAACTGTAACCAGAAACTATGAGGGGGGAAAAGTCTCAGATTTGATGAAATAGATCTCTTATAAACTATGCCACCACAAGGGAAATGAGAATAAGATTTAAGAATAAACCTTAAATATTACTTTAGCATTACAGTGGCATGAAGTCATGTCCCTGCACTGTACTAAATATCATCAGTTTAGCATTATCTCCTCTACTGCCTTTTGTTTGCAAGGATAAAGCATATACAAAGTAGTAAAGATTATGCAAGGCACTTACTACCATATTCAAGAAGGGGAGGAAAAAAGTAGATTATTTCTTGAAAAGTAAAGAGATGTGAACGAAATACTTCCACAGTATTTGGCACAGCTTAGTAGCTAAACCAATTTAATATCCGCATAATGTAAATTTTAAAATAAAAAAGAGAGCATGCATCTGTGAAAGGAAGTGCTATCATCTGCACTTATGTGCTATCATAACTTCAGCTTCTAATACAGGTTCCCAAATTTAACACTGTTAGAGCAACATTCAAAGTTTCTATTTTAATGTGTCATCTAATATCAAGAGTTTCTAGAATATTTTTAACACTGGAATTTGAAGAGTTATGTATAAGAGAAGTCTGAAGGCAACTAACTCTTAGGAAAAGCCATACAATGGACATTGCCTGGGACTCTAGTTTATGGAGCCATGCTTACTCAGACCACTATATAATTTCGATGGCTTGCTAAAAATACAGAAAAAAGTATGATGACAGTAGAGGGTAGAGAGGAGATGAAAAAAGAAATATCCAAAGGGAGAGGAATTAAGGTTTAAGATACCTGTTAAAGGCCAAGTACCAGGCTAAACACTATACATAAACTTCCCCATTTAAATCTAACATATTCATGATGTAAATAAAATCTCAATGTGAAAGACTTGGAATGAAAGGTCTCAGAAGGGTTAAGCAATTTGATCAACATAATTGCTTTTAAGTGCTGATAGCAAGTGTTAAGCCTACTTACTCTCTTTTTAAGAAGCCATTGTTGCCTTAGAGAAAAAGGTGAGGCTCCAAAAATGTAAGGACTTTTATCCTGAGAGCCAACTGTATCAAAAGGCCTTAAATGCTTTTTATGTATCCTATTACACTTTTTTTTAAAGTGCTTATAAATAGGAGGTTAGCATTAGCTTTCTCTCAGGGAAGAAAAATTCTATTTCCCTTAATTTAGGCACCTGATAAGCACAAGATGAATAGAAATGCAATGAAAAGACTTATCTATCGCTTAAGTAAAACTCCTCAAAAAGAATGCGTTGGTTAATATTTAAGAAGAACCAGATCTTGTTAATATTAGATAGTTCTACCCTGTGATTCACAAAAGCCTTACCTGTTCAGAAACAAGAGTCTGTAGCTTCTGAACTTCTAACTGTAATGCTTTGTTTTGGTCATTTAGAATCTGAAAGAAAGAATCTCAGAGTTTACTGTTTTATTAAGAAAAGGTAACCAAGCAATCATCTGAATGGGTTAAAAAAAAAAAAAACAACAACCCATATTATTCAAGTACTCATAAAGTGACAAGTGAATTATATACAAATGTAATACAAATCTCATGTGGTTTCATTTTCCAGTTTCAATGAATATATATTTCCAAAACACAGAAACACAGTACTAATATATAAAGTACATGTACAATTGATGAGGGAAACAAAGGTAAGAGAAATGTAGCTTAAATTAAATTTCCTTACAACTTGCAGCCCACTGATAAACTCCTGAAACATGCAGAGCGTGACCTTCCTCAAGAAACTCATTGCTGCCTTGGTGCCTTAATGTTTATGTTTCATTAAAAACTAAAAGTAACCTTATCTTAACAGCAGCTAGTCCCTTCAAGATCCTGAAAGCCTTGCTTCAAAATTCCTTAGAAACTTACTTCCCCCACTCCCTCCACAAACTTAAAAGTATATAGTCACACCTCACAATCCCAGTGCAGTTCTTTCTGCCCCCGGGTCGTGTCCCCACGCTTTAATAAAATCACCTTTTGCACCAAACGTCTCAAGAATTGTCTTAGGCGTGTACTCATGAACCCCACTTTAAATTTCATCACAATGAAAATCAAAATCATCAGTTTCTACTGAGCCCCCAAATCAGTCACGTGCTTTATCTGAAAACAGTATTAACACTGTGCTTAGAATTATTTCATGTGTATTTCAAATAATTCAGTTTGTGCCACTGGATTCTGGGAAATCCTGCCTTGATAAGTGAGTAAATATGGGATTCTTATAAAATAAATGCAAAAAGGGGCGCCTGGGTGGCTCAATCGGTTAGGTGTCCAACTTGGGCTGAGGTCATGATGTCACAGTCCATGGGTTGGAGCTCTACATCGGGCTCTGTGCTGAAGACTCAGAGCCTGGAGCCTGCTTCGGATTCTGCATCTCCCCCTCTCTCTCTCTCTCTCTCTCTCTCTCTCTCTCTCTCTGCCCCTCCCCCACTCATGCTGTCTCTCGCTCTCAAAACTAAATAAACATAAAAAAAATCTAAAAAAATAAAATAAATGCAAAAGAAGAATGCAAATCTCATGCACATGAAGAGATGCACCCTAGTGATAAGAATGCTTTACAATCCTCAAGCTGAGCAGCCATGACCAGAAACTGACACAATGGAGGCAGTTAAAACCATCACAAACTAAAAACTACAAACACTGAGGCAAAACGAGTTTCAAACGTCTATTATAAGAACAGATAAGATAGTCTATGGGGCACCTGGGTGGCTCAGGTCATGATCTCGCCCTTCCTGAGTTCGAGCCCTGCGTCAGGCTCTATGCTGACAGCTCACAGCCTGCAGCCTGCTTCAGATTCTGCGTCTCCCTCTCTGTCACTACCCCTCCCCCCATTTGTGCGCTCTCTCAAAAAAAAATAAACAAACATTAAAAAACAAACAAAAAAAGGAACAGATAAGATAGTCTAGACAAGAAGTACATGATAAAATGCACTGGTTGTAAAAGCCCCCAAATAAACTATAGTCACACTGCATCAGACTGATTTCATATAAAAACTAGTATTTCTAGGGGACACCTAGGTGCTCAGTGGGTTGATTTTGGCTCAGCGATGCAGAGCACAGAGCCTGCCTTGGATTCTCTCCCTCTCCAGCCCTCTGCCCCTCCCCCCGCTCATGCTCACTAGCATGCTCTCTTAAATAAAAAAAAAAAAAAAAAAAAAAAACCTAGTATTTCTAGATTCACTTCAACTGAAATTGTATAAGGTCGTTCTAAGCTCAGCTGACAAGCTTAATCACACACCTTAAATTCTTCCATTTTGTTTGAAATTTCACATTGCAGCTGTTCTTCAAGCAATCTTATTTGATCATCCTTAACATGAATACTACGAGAAAGAAAATCAATTGAAATACTTCATACATTCATAAAGTTTACACAAATTACATGCACAACTATCAGTTATGAGTAGCAGTAATTTCTGCAATTGAACATAAATGTAGGATGGCTCCATATACAGCAATACTTCAATCACCTTTTCTGCATCTTCTCCAGTTCACGTGCAGCAGCAGCCTGTGTTTGAAATGAGATGAGAACTGCATTATTTCCCAGGAAACACTCAAAACTATTTGTTCACTTAGTTTTATATACTGAAAAGCTACATTTTCATATATCTGGGAGTAAATAAAAGTTAAAGCAATATCCTACAGATTTCTGTAATACTTTTTGCTGTCCCAATATTCTATACTTCTCACTGATCAAATTTTACCCTAATAAAGGTATACAGTTTTTTGATTCAACGGCAGAAGGCTAAAACAAATCAGCACATTAAGAATGTTGTAATTGATTCCTTGGAGACCCTAAAAGTGATCAACTCATTCGATCGAACATTAGTTTCAACATGAAAACAGCAATATCTAGGTGGGTTGTGAGACTCATGGTCAAATAGAAGAGGCTTTCAACAATAAACATTAGGTGAACACAAGTAACCATTATATTTACTATGTATATGAAATTAGGACTTGCAATACCAATGCAAGTAAGTATAGACTAACTGAAATTCTGAGGTGAATGTTCAACAGCAATGAAGATTTACCTACCTGTTCATTTGCCAGCGCCTGTAACTTTTGCACTTCAGCTTTTAATAAGAAATTCATATTTTGTGTATCCTACAAGAAGGAAAAATATTAAAAAAATATTTAATATAATTAACTCTAAAGTTTGTAAAGCATCTCTTCTACCTAAGCAAAGGTCTCAAATTACAATTTCTTAAAACAGAAAGAGAAACCATATCCTGTTACGTAGCATGTTTCCCAAATTACCGTGAATTATAGCATATGAGAAAAGTGTTCTCAACTTTTCTTAGAAAGCTAAAGAGGATTTTGTAGAAAAGACATAGGCACTTTTAAAATGAATGCAGGGTATTTTCCATTCTTGATAGACATTCATACTGATTACCATCACAAATTCAATGCCTATAAAATACTGTTGCCATTTGTAAGAATTACTGTACCTTAAGTTCCTCCTCTTTACTTGTTAAATGATCATGTTCATTTGCTAAAGAATCTTCGGTCTGTTTTATCTGCTTATCCTTTTCAGCAATCCTTTAACAGGAAATACATTTGTACACTCAATAAACGTTTACAAGTCAAGTCACAGCTCAAGGGATTAAAAGCCTTAAATATTGTCATGCTTATTTAAATCGTTTCTCATGTAGCCATACCCTCCATTTCTATAGCTCCTTTCAGTTTAGTAATAACTATCATATGTATTACTACAACTCCCTAAAATACATACCCCTATTTTAAAACTTGAGGTGAAAAGAAGTAATCTGTTTAAGCTTACAAACCTGGCAATGCCAAAGCCAGATTTCAGGTCTTCTGAACTCGAGCAATTCATGTCTAAGCAAATTAAACAATACACTAAAAACAGAACCTTGTTTTGGGTATACCACCATATAGTTAAGATACAGAGTGGGTACGACTACTTATTAGACACAAAAGTAATTTACTTCCATTAATCTCAAATCACAATTCTCTCTTACATAACTGCTAAAGTCCAAATAAAAGAAAGGTTCCTCAACTCTTTTACAATAAGGACATAAAACACAAAATGTGCAATGTTTAGGAACTCAACTCACTGATGGAGGGAAGAGAGCAAAGTCGCTCCAAATCTAGTTGGGAGTATTTTCGGAACAAGTTAGAACATAAAGTAAATCCTAAGTGTTGATAAAACAGGTATCAGTTAGTGGTAACTAAGTAATTATAAGAGAAGTGTAGAAAGGCAGGCTTACACTTTATGTAATTCTTCTGCCAGAACTGAAGCAGAGGTCTAAGAAAGAAGAACAGTGTCAACATAAAAGCATTTAAAAGAAAGTTTAAAAGTTGTACAATAATCAAATAGAGCTTCAAAAATTAAAAGAAATTAACGTACATCAAGTTGTTAGAGGAGTATCTGGCCCATCATAATAGTAGCTATTATTCTGAAAGCAACTTTGATCACTAACAAACAGTATTAAGGAATTAGATAGCACAGAACAGTTCAAATAAAACAAACTGCCAGGCCTGGGAACTGTATAACTGACAAGTAACAAATACATAGGAAAAATATCCAGAAAGGCCATTTTTCATCTTATCTTAGTAACTATTTCCAATAACGAAATGATACAGTTCATGATTAAGGTAATAACCGAGTCATTTGGTAATACACATGCTCATCTTCACTTTTCAAAAACATACTGGTAGCAGTCTCTAAATATTTAATTCCTGATAAATTTTCTAGAGCTACCTCTCAGCTAATAACAAGATTTCAATCCACTCTGAGTTGATAATTTATATATACATGTATATTTCATATAGATAGACACCCTTTCCTATAGTAAATAATTCTTACCCAATTCATTTTAGATGATAGTTTCTACAAAGCAACTAGAAAAAAAAAAACAAAAATGTCCCAAAAGTTTGGGAGTTTGACTTTGCATAAACCTTAAAAACAAATTGTTAACATTAAAACTGCTTTTTAACACAGAAAAGTGACTTCTATGCTAAGCTAATACTTTCTCCACAATTTTTTGAATTTTAAAGTTGAGGAATTGAAACCAAAATTCACAGTACGTATATAGTAAGTACTGAGAAATAAGTACTTAGAAGCTTTTTTTCTTTTTCTTAATGTTTTATTATAGAGATATATGCTTTAGAATATATCTATGTGGCACAGCAATGTTGCCAAAGAGTAACAGGTCTAACAACACAACTGGCAAAACTCTGGAAGGTATTCCTACTTACTAAACAGAAGTATAAGTTTTAAAGTGAATTTCTGCATATATAACCTGAGATTAATATATATTATATTAACATACTGCTACCCTCTGAGGGTATATAAAGTTTTCCCTTATGGCTAGTTAATATTCAGCAAGCATTTTTAATACATAAACCACTATTCTTAACACCATTTGGCCAATTTCTTCTGTTTTGTGTCAAGATTATCAACATTTTTTCCTCCTATGGTAAAAACTCTCCATTAGTTGGATTTGGATTTCTTTCTTGGTGTTTTCCCATAGCACTATACATAATTATCAGAGTGCTGAGCAATCAGGATCATCACTGTTGACTGACTAGTCTCCCAACTACTAATCCTGTGCTTGGCACTCAACAGGCATTCAGATGACTATTTAAATGGCTAGGAAGCTATCAGTAAGGAAACAAACAAACAAAAAGCAGCAGCTGTTAGTAATGATAAACAACATTTTAAAAAGCACGATTACCTGGGCTGCTATCTGGGAATGGAATTGTTGAATTTGAGCTTTCAAAGCCTCGTTCTGCTCCAAAATATCCTTTCATAAATAGCAACCAAAAAGGAGAGAGGAGAAAAGTGTGCTGTTAACAAATACACCAACATATATGAACAAAATAAGGTATAAACTTCTGCTTATCTTTAAAAAGGCATTCTTAGATTCCAAAAGGCATAATTTAAACAACAATCACTAGGCACCTATTTTGAGAGTTGATTTATAAGGTATAAATTAATAAGTTGTGCTGTTCGTAATCTAACACAAAGAATTTAAAACTGTGCTTAAAGAGGACATCTTTAAGCACACAAACACACCATATCATGACAACTGCTTAAAGATTAAGCGATAATTACTCATCAACACTCCAGAATTAGGATAAAGTAGACCAACTTTTCTCTTCTACAGAGACACATCCAGCCACTGCCCACCTTTATTTTTTAAAAAGAGGGAAAATTAGGGGCACCTGGGTAGCTCAGTCAGTTGAGCATCTGGGTTTGGCTCAGGTCATGATCTCACAGTTTGTGAGTTCGAGCCCTATATCTGGCTTGCTGCTCTCAGCATAGAGCCTGCTTCAGATCTTCTGTCTTCCTTTCTCTCTCCCGTACTTGTGCTCTCTCTCAAAAATAAACGTTTAAAAAAATTAAAAAATTAAATAAAGTAAAAGCAAGGGAAAATCAGATACCTGAACTTGCATCTGTAAAGATTCTTCTTTGGTCACCCTTTTTTGCTCCGATTCCATTAACTGCATTAGTCTTTGCTCCAACTGTTGTTTTGATACCAAGGTATCTGTAAGCTTACTATGAAGACTCTGTACTTCATTTTCTTTGGCCACAAATTTACTCTGTAAATCTGTAACAGAACATTGCATTTTACAAAGGTCTCTTCCTTTGCTTGGTACTACTACTCATCTTTAGCGCAGGCATTATCTCCTCTAGAGAACACACCTTGAATCTTTCCTCTTCTTCCCCTCCTGCACATGGCTCCCCTGAGCAGCCTTGGTTTACCTAATCACAGAACCTGCCACTCTGTACTAACTCTTCTCCTCACCCAGGAAGTGAGCTTTTTGAGATCAGAGATTGCCTTTTTTCTATACCCAGAGCAGTGTCCAAGGCTCACGCATAGTACATACTCAATAAATGTGTTAACCGAATGGTACGTGAATGTTTAAAACTGTTGTATCATTTCTTGAAAGCATTCATTTCCCCCAAAGACACTTAGGAAGTTATCTAGCGTATTTCTTATAAATTCCCCATACTCTCCTACCTGGAAAACAGAGAAAGATGCTGATGGTTAACAAATGCGCTGGTATAGAATAAAGTAAAACTTGTCTGCCTACTTCTCTTCTTAGCAATGACCCCAAAACAACAAAGAAAATAAGCAACAAGCACAAACTATCTTTGATGCAATCAGAGTATGAATGTAACTCCAAATCACAGAAATTAAGATAAAATGGAGAGATGATCACTAACTTGGAAGGGAAAAGTGTTCCAGAAATCTGGAAAGGCTCAGGAAATGGAGAGACCAGGTATCATGAGAGCTGCCTTTGGCCCCATAACATAAACAAGTTCACCACCACTACCATCAAGGAAGGGAGGCATATAGAGAGAAAAAGAGTGTGTGTGTGTGTGTGTGTGCACATATCACATTTTAAGAAAATCTATTAATGCCCTAACAAGACACTAGTAACAGAATGAAACACAACTCAAAAAAGAACTCTTGATAATTAAACATATAATGGTCATTTCAGAATTAGAACTCGAAAGAGCACAATATTTCTTTACCAGCAATAGTAAAAGTTAAAACACTGAATGCCTTCACATTTCTGTGGGGGAAAATTATTTATAACCTAGAACTCTACATCCAAACTACCAATCAAGCATGAAGGTAGAAAGAATAAAAACATTTTCAGATATGCAAAGCCTCAACAAATGTACTTAAAGGCATACTCTTATGCTATTAAAAGATATGCTATTGAATGAGAGAGGAAAGCAAGAAAGATGGCGGTGACAGAGTATTCAAACAATAGGCAGTCTCAGGAAGACAGTCATGGAGCCAACCTAGAAAACAACAAGTACTGGAACGGGAAGACAGAGGACTCCAGAGGGATATCCCCCAAAAAACTGAAAACATTCTCCAGTACTTCATATGTTGTGAAGGTGGAAGAGGGAAGATGGTAAGAGAAGTATAACCACAGGTAAAATTTTAAATAAGAAAATGAGGATCAAACAAGTTGAAAACATAAAGCAATAATAAGCTCTAGGAAATTAATATTGTTTATGAGAAGAATTGCAGTTTTAATGTTTATCTTGGCTCAGGATTGAGTCACAAAGTCCTAATGATGCAAAGAGTGAATGCTGATGTAATCAAAAAGAATGCATAGCCATTACTGGTAGAATGTTGGGAAGGTGGGAGCAATGGTGTGGGAGTGTTAAGTCCTCATTTCCTGTAATACAAAGTCAACAGATGCCTATTAAGAGATAACAGTGTAAGTACAAATAATATGCTTATTTAGAAATATGACAGAAAATACTAAAAGCAAAAGTGACAGAAAATACTACAAGCAAAAGTGACTGCTTCTAGTCAGAGTGAAGCTTTACTGTTTACAGTGACATACATAGTTTATAGAGAGATACATAGTTTATAGCTACAATTCTTATCAAAATTCATGTGTGCTTCACTGACAAAATGTAATTGTAAAAGTAAGCTAATACTGCTAGGAATTTACCCAAGGGGTACAAAAGTGTTGATGCATAGGAGCACATGTACCCCAGTATTTATATCAGCGCTTTCAATAATAGCCAAATTATGGAAAGAGCCTAAATGTCCTTCAACTGATGAATAGATAAAGAAGATGTGGTTTATACATACAATGGAATACTACTACTTGGCAATGAGAAAGAATGAAATCCTGCCATTTGCAGCAATGTGGATGGAACTGGAGGGTATTATGCTGAGTGAAATAAGCCAGTCAGAGAAAGATAACATATGTTTTCACTCATATGTGGATCTTGAGAAACTTAAAACCATGGGGGAAGGGAAAAGGGAAAAAAAGTTACAGAGAGGGAGGGAGGCAAACCATAAGAGACTCTTAAACACAGAACAGAGGGTTGATGGGCAGTGGGGGAGAGGGGAAAGTGGGTGATGGGCACTGAGGAGGGCACTTGTTGGAATGAGCACTGGGTGTTGTAAGGAAACCAATTTGACAATAAATTATATTAAAAAAATAAAAATAAATAAAAGTAAGCTAATGTATCTTAACATAAACATAAATTTTATATATAAAGAAAAAGGCCTCTAAATAGCGTGGGTATATTTATTTTGAGCCAAAGGGAAATAGGGAGGTGGAGGGATGCCAGGTATATGGAATCAGAGGAAACCAAAGGTCTAAAAAGCTAAAAGTCCGTATGACCTACCCTATTGCTTAGAACTGTATTTAACTAGCTCACTGCCTCTTTTGTGGGAGAAAAGGAGTAATAGAGACGAATAATACATATAATACAAGTTCCATTACCTCCCAGATGGATTCATCAAATTAAGAATAAGTAATGAGGGGCACATAGGTGGCACAGTTGGTTAGGCATCTGACTCTTGATTTTGGCTCAGGTCATGATCTCACGTCTTGTGAGACGGGGCCCCGCGTCGGGCTCTGTGCAGCCATCACAGAGCCTGCTTGGGATTCCCTTCCTCTCTCTCTGCCCCCCTCCCCTGCTTTCTCTTTCTCTCTCTCTTCAGAATAAATAAACTTAAAAAAAATAAATAAGTAATGAAAGTTAACATTTAAGTAGACTGTTTTAAGTCAATTATTTGGAATGGTAATGCTTTTTTCCCCCCACCATAAAGGAAGTGAGTCCTCCCTTACAAAGGAAAAATAAAGAAGTAATCAAGGAACCAAAGGGAATAAATTCAGATAGGAAACGCACAGCTAGGTTACTATTACCTTAGAAACCATAGTTTTATCTGCAACTCAATGTTTCAAGATAAAGCTAGTAGAGTTTATTTTAAAACTCTAAGAACTCTTAAAGAAATAAAGGTACTCTGAAAGTATAAAAGCTATTTTTATTGGCCTAAACAAAAAGGTCAGATTATTCTTTCTTCATATACAGAGGGAAGAAGATTTTAAGCAGGACTATATACTAAATTTACATGAATACCTTTTCACCTTACCTTGTTGTGCTGCCTCATGCTCTGCCGTTCTCTTCCTGATATAACTCTGGACTTCTTCCCACCTTCTCTCAGCTTCTTGTAGTTGAACCTGAAAAAAGGGTAAGTCAGCACAATCACAAACCTTCAAATTAAAAAAACAAAGCATCCTCTATCTTTAGTCCTGTCATAAAACCACCTATTCCAACAAATCATCTCCTACATTACTAAAACAAGCAGATATGCCCAGACTTCTGCAAAGATATTATCAGCCACAGCCATTCTATCCTCCAATATGCAGCATTTACAGAAACTGAATACGGATAGATAACTATAACTCCTACTATGTATAGATCTGATCCATTTAGCTATCCATTTTTACTTCTTCAGCCAACTGGCTATCAAAAGACAGGATGGTATCTTTACTGCTAAATCTCAGTAGGTACCTAAAATTCCTATTTTGAGGTACAGCACAAGAGTTCAATGATGACTATAACCTTCAGCATCATCTATATGCTTATCCATATCCATACAGAACTTCCATATTCCTAAGTTCCAGCAGCAAACACACCAGCAAGACAAATTTTAAATAAAAGAAAGGACAATTTTATCAATCCCCCACAGGGACTTCTGTTTTTTTGAAAACTTCAAAAAAATAAAAACTGCACTATTTTCCACCTTCATTTATTGTCAAAGTCCTCTTAACCCCTCCTACTCTGGAACTGCTATCAGGAAGAATTCTACCCAAGACCTAAGAATCTAATACATTTGACTTTACACAAATTGAACTATATGTTCAACAAATCCTCCCCCCAAAGGAAGAAAGGACACTTCTCATCATTCTATTCAATGTACATACACTATAAGATACAAAAGGAACAAATCTATTCCTCTGTAGCCTGAGCAACCCCATGTATCACATCTCAGCATGACCTTCTCATGATACTAAGTACCATTCTGATATCTAAAGAAACTGACTCAGCTGAATTACTATGAATTACTATGTAGTATGGCTCAAGTGAAAGCTACTGGAGCATTTCCTGGTCTTGTGCTAAAGCAAAGGAAAATCATCCATTCCAATACTAGAAGAAAAATAGTTTTTACTGAACTTATTGAAAAGTCCAAGTTATGGATAAGTGATATTGAAGGTAATTTTAACTACATGGTTTTTGCCTCACCCTTATGAACCTAACTTCTATATACAAGAAGAAAGTCGGCTTGTATCTGTCAATCAGCAAATTTCATTTTTCTTATCTTCAGACAGTCTACAACCTGAAACTCAAGCCTATATTCAATTCTTTCATTAATGCACAAGCTTCTATACAGGCAGAGTGCTTAGACTTTTAAGACTCAACCTACGTTTCTCAAACCTACGTACATATTTATATTTAGGTCCCTAAGTTTAACGTCTACATTATTTATGAAGTGATAAATAAAGGTGGGAATATGTCACCTTCAACTGAGTAACTGCTTGCTCAGCATTCTTCTTTTGGACTTCCTCCTGCTGGAGCTTTCCTGTTTTCTCAGTTAGCTCATTCACCAACCTAGCGTAATCCTGGCGTAGTTTATTTAGTTCAGCAGACTGCCTGAAAACAGTAACTGGATTAGGAACCTTCTATTATTACAAACACATAAAAAGAACAAACAAAACATATTTTCTATTAGTCTTTCTGAGTTAGTAATTCCACTTATAGCCAACTGAAACAGAAAAGTTGTAAGCAACTACTAATAATGAAGTTTGGTTGAGTATCATCTCTGAATCACTCTGGTAACAATTACACAGATTCCAAAATCACCATAAAATAATCAAAAGAAATGGATGACCACATACTCATGAACATAAGTCAACATTGTCACCTTCAAACTGGTGTTCTGAAAATCTATTAAAATCAGTCGGAGTGCTTATTCTTGTAAGCATGCTACTAGTCTTCTCCAAGGTACAGGTTTTCAAAGTGTGGCCCAGAGTCAATTTCATCACTATCACAAGGAATGTGCCTTAATATGCAGACTCCTGGGCTCTACCTCAGAGCCAGTGAATCATAATCTTTTAGAGGTAGGACTCAAGAATATGCTTTTTTGACAAACATGTCAGATGCTCTTCAGAATAATAAAGTTTGAGAACTACTGTTAACGGGGATAGATGTTTTAAAACTTATAAATGCAGTCTCAAATTTGTAGACAATGTTCCATTGCGCCAGCATTGTATTTATCACATAGTTTAGCTGAAGAAGTTCTTCACATAGCAAAAAAAAATTGTGAAAATTAATTCATTTTAAAAACATGTAAAATATAGAAGTCTAACCAATTACTATCAAACACATTTTGATGGCTCAAGAAAATATCTGCCATTTAATGAAAATATTCTGCCATTCAATTAAAAATAAAGCATTTGGAAACATACTTGCTCTCTAGTTGGTTTGTAGTGTTGCTGACAGCATCTCTCAATATGCCATTTTCCTGCTTCAAGTGAGCTATCTCCGCCTCCATCTGCTCACGAACCTGCTGGAACTAAAATTATTTTACAAACATAAGATTTAGAAACAATAACTGCCAAAGCTAACTTTTAAAAGAAACTTTATTATGATGAGAATGTAAAAAGCATCAATAGAATGAAGTCTGAACCATCCTTCTCAAATAAATATAAAGAAGTTTAAGGGAAGAATTATATTTTGATAGTGATGAATGCAAAGTCAATACAAGCTGCCACAACATCCAAGAATGCAAGTAGATGCTTGCTGCTCTTATACTGGAAATGTAAAATAAATACATGTAGAGATGTTTGAGAAATAAGACACTGAATTTTGTTCCTACCCAAAAGACTCATATAGAATTAACTCTATCTTAAACCTATATCAATTTTAGGTTAGCAGTATTTGTAATGAAAGATTTTAGTAATCAAAAGTTTATTCAGTATTTACTTAGTAATCAAAAGTAATCAAAATAAAAACTGAAAATATGTTCAACATATTTATATTAAGTTACAAATTGAGCTATAACCAAATAGATGGCAAATTTATCACACAAAAATCTACTAAAATATTATGGCCTCTTATTTCACAACTACAGGACCAAAAGATAAAGAACACTGAGTCTTACATTCCCATAGGGATATGCCTTATTTTAGAATGTGAAATAATCTTAATAATTTTAAGTAAACCTATTCAGTTAAGAGAAATTAAAGTATATGTTTCTATTTTTCAGAGAACTTTTCATATGGAACCTATATCTTGGCTTCTAAATGCAATTAAATAAAAAAAAAAAAGAGAGAGAGAAGGAAAGAAAAATGAGAAATCACCTTCCATCCTCAATAAAAGATGGTGCTATAAGTACTTGACTAATTTCCAATGACTAGGAAGTAGGAATTAAGAAACAGAAAAGATCCCTTGAGAGTAGGAAAATCAGTTCTTCAATAAGAAGAACTATTTATTAATGGGAAAGAAGATCTCAAATGGCTGGGGTTTGGAAAGAGAGAGGATTGGACCAAATGAAAGCAGAGAGCAGTGGACAGGGTAAGAACCGGACCACAGATTCATTCACTACTTTTTTGCTATTAGTTTATTTCCATGGAAAACACTGGGACTTAGATAACAGTAAAGATTAATTTTAAAATTTTCAGCAGACTAGCAATGTGATTAGAATAGTATCTTACAAACAAAAACCTGATATTACATGTTAAAATGGAAATGAGAGACCTATTAAAAAGGGGCTATAATGATACTAGTATGAAACAATAAACTAAGGTAATAGCTAAGAACTGAATGCAAGAGTACCTAGAAATAAATTATCTTTAAGATTTCAGAACAAACTATGAACTGGACAAGAGAGAGAAGTCAAAGGATTCAAGCATAAGGATAATGATGCCTCAAATATTAGAAAGTAAAAACAACTTGATCAAAAGCAAGAGTTTGATTCTAGACATATGTTAAATTTAAGGTGATCACAAGAGCTTCCAAATTTGAAGCATCAACTAGTAATGGAAATAATTAAAAAAATCATTGGTTCAGAGAGTTCAATTAGGGGAAATATTATTAGATCACCAGACAAGCAGACCCAAACCATGTTCTTCAATAGCCTCTTTATCAATAGTAAAAGTGGTATTTCAATCTTAAAAAGAGAGAGATAAAGAAAACCAACCAACCAACCATGGGTCCAGGCTAACTGGAATCATGAAAATGATCAATATATGGAAAAGACAGTAAGAACTGAACCTTGTGTCATGTTGAAAGAAGACAGGTGAAAGTAACAAGAGATTAAGTCACTTAGGCAAAAACCTTAGGAGTCATCCTTCATTATAATTTTTCTCTTGCTCTCTCTATTCCATCACCAAGCCCCATCTACTAACTCTTCTGTTATCACTCAAACTCAACCTCTCACTGTCAACATCTGATTTCAGGCCCTTGTTCTCTGACTTGGATTCCTGCAAAAGCCTTCCAATTATTCCTTATTCCACTCTCCACACTTCTACCAGAGTAATAGTTAAAAATACTTGAGGCTCCTGGGCGGCTCAGTTAGTTAAGCATCCAACTCTTGATTTCAGCTCAGGTCATGATCTGTGAGTTACAGGTTCAAGTCGGGCTCTGTGCTGACAGTGCAGAGCCTGTTTGGGATTCTCTCTCTCTCTCTCTCTCTGCCCCTCCCCCTGCTCATGTACTTTCCTCCCTTTCAAAATAAACAAACTTAAAAAAAACCTGCTAATAAAATCACACTGTTGAATTGCTTAAACTCCTTTAGCGGCTCCCCAGTCTTTCAGTATACAAGTCCCTTTAAGATAGGGCCTCTATTTATATCTCTAGATCTTCTCCTCATTCTAGTACTGATTTCCAAACACAACTGCTACTGCATTTCTCAAAAACCGTTATCACTGGGCAATTTCTATCAGAAACACCTGAGTAGCACGCATTAAAAGGTTCCATCCTGGACCCCTTTACAGACCCATGGACCCATCACCTCTAAGGACAGAACTAAGGAATCACACCAAGTAATAACCCAGTGCCGATTTCTTCACTCTCTAATAATGCCTGATTGTTTCAAAACATTCAATACAGTTTACATATCATTTCTAACAAGTCTGCTCTATAACCTCTCTCTTCCCCACCTTTCACCCCAATGGTTCCAAAGCGCCCACTGGTTACCTCTACAGTAATCCCCCCATCCACAGGGAATACCTACCTTCAAGACCCCCAATAGATGCCTGAAACTGCAGAATACTAAACCCTAGGTATCCTATGTTTTTCCTTACACACACATATCACTAATTTATAAATCAGGCACAGTTATGAGATTAACAACTAAAAACAGAACTTTAATAATATACTATAATAAAAGTTACATGAAGGTGTTCCTCTCCCTCTCAAAATATCCTATTATACTGAATTCACCCTTCTTGTGATGATGTGAAATGATAAAATGCCTACATGATGAGAAGGGAGATAAATGACATAGGCATTATGACATAGTATTAGGCTACTACTGACCTTCTGACACTATGTCAGAAGGAGGATCATCTGCTTCCAGACTTCAGTTGACCACAGGTAACTGAAACCACAGAAAGTGAAAAGGAATAAGGAGGGGGGACTACAATATTGTAATGGAGTATATTTACATGTCACCTTCCAGCTTCTTCCTCATCTGCACCTAGAAAAGGTGCTTACTTACACGCAGGGAGCCAGTTTAACTAGCTATAATACCATAGCCCAGCACGCTGCCTTGCACATATTAGGCATTTAAAGTTTCCTAGTTAAATGAATGCAAAATTTCATTTTGTTTTCAAAAAGTAAAAATATACCTTCATCTGCATCTGCTGAGTCTCTTGATAACTGACATGCATTTTGTTTTGAAATACGTTATGTTCCTTTTCTAACGTTCCAATCCGATCTTTCATCCTTGCTATAACCACATTGCTTCTTTCTTTCTCTGACATCATTTCCTAGAATAAACCAGAAAAAAAAATTATGAAAACATTTTATTAAAAAAGTACCATAATTTATAATAAAGACATTTTTAGCATCAGCAAAATGATGTCAATAAAACAATGATGAATTTTGAAGTAACTACATGCTTAAGATCAGTTTTTTTGTTTTTTGGTTTTTTTAAGAGACAGAGCACGCGCAAACAGGGAAAAGGGCCAGGGGGGAGGGGGAGGGGGAGAGAGCAAAAGAGGGAATCTCAAGCAGGCTCATTGCTGTGTGCAGAGCCTCATGTGGCACTCTATACCATGACCCTGGGAACATGACCTGAGCTGAAATCAAGATGAGGTACCCCTAAGATCAAAGGTTTAAAATAGAATTTGTCAGGGACATTGAGCATACAACTTCAGCTCAAGTCATGATCTCACCGTATGTGGGTTCAAGCCCTGCATCAGGTTCTGTGCTGACAAGCTCAAAGTCTGGAGCCTGCTTCAGATTCTGTGTCTCCCTCTCTCTCTGTCCCTCCCCCACTCACACTCTGTCTCTCAAAAATAAACATTAAAAAAGGAAAAAAAAAAAAAAAGAAATTGTCTTCTGCATTTACCTGCATCTACCTTTACACCAATTCCTTCACAAACACTTTGCTGTTCTGTTTACTCTTATTCCAGATGCACTTTCTGGTCTAAGAGCTAAAGAGCTGAACCTAGAATAAATTCTACATTCTAACTTGATTAGAAGAAAGAATAGCTCGTTCATTCGTTCTTTCTTTCTACCTATTTATTTATTTATTTATTGGAAGAGATGTTTTAAAGCAAAAGAGTTAATTCTCTATTATTCACAGGTACTAGCTCTCTTTTAGGGTTTAGAAAGAGGCTTAAAAAAAAAAATCTAGCAGAGGAAAAGAAGAAGTCTCTTTCCTAAGAGAAAAGATAAGGAAGACATGCTTACAACAAAATGGAAGCTTGGAATAAGGGAAAGTAAAAAATCAGAACTCAAAGTTTTATTGTCTTCCCAAGTCAAATCAAAAGGGTGATTTCATTTTACGTTGCAACTATCATGAACTCCCAGAACAAATATTAATCATCAAAGTAAAAGAGAGCCAACCAACTCTTTCTGTTTTATTTATTTTAGACAGCAAGTTCACGTGGGTGATGGGGGGGAGTGGGGGGAGTGGGCGGCGGGGAAAGAGGATCCGAAGCAGGCTCTGCACTGACAGCAGCCAAGACCGATGTGGGGCTCAAACTCACAAACTGAGAGATCATGACCTGAACCAAGGCCAGACACTCAACTGACTGAGCCACCCAAGCACCCCAAGAGCCAACCAACTTTAAATTATTTGCAAGAATGATCAATTTATACACCCTCCTCTAAGAAACTGACAAAATTTAAAACTTTTATGTCTTAATGGCTGCCCTTAAGAGTTCACATACATCTGCAAGGTGTTATACTGCTTAGGAAGAAAGCATATATATCTTACGTGTATAGCTTAATGAATTACCACAAAGTGGATAGCTTTTTAATTTTTAAATTATAGTCCAAAAACCATAGTCACATAAAACTATACTAAGGTTTCTAATCTTAAAGAAACATGCTTATTTTAGTAACAACTTTGATTAATCTTAATCTGACCAAGTGTTTCCATTAACTTTTTTTAGTTCAAATTCACCTAAAAGGCTTTATATTCAAATGAGGCCATCCTAATGTCATCAAGCAGTTTTGTGAGTAATACAAACCTCATGTACCGTACTGAATTCCTAAAAGGAGAAACAAGCACCTCAGGAAGAATAAAACCACATTTTCTATAGAATTTCAATTATGTTCTCAGTCTATATAATTTCTTTTTGAGATATAATTGACATAGAACTTTATGAAAGTTTCAGGTATACAACATGGGTTGGGATTTGTACGCATTGCAAAATGATCACCGCATTAAGTCTAGTTAACACCATCACCACTATAGTTATAATTTTTTTTCTCATAAGAACTTTTAAGATATACTTTCTAGCAACTTTCAAATATACAACATATTATTACAAACTATAGTTATACTGCTGTACATTACATCCCCAGAACTGATTTATAACTGGAAATCTATATTATTTAACACAATTTTTTAAAGATTTCCCCCCCTCCTGGAGTAAAATTCTGGGGTTTAAAGAATTTCACTGATTAAAAGTTACCAATATTTATCACAAAAACCTTTATAAATAAATTATCGGTATAAGTTTTACACTTATCCTACTGGATTTAAACAAGATCACACCTAGTTAGTTCTGTGCTTCCTTAGAGACTAATTCTAAGTCAGATCCAAATGAAACATGCCCCCAGTGTGCAAATGTTTCTGTCATTTTAAATTAATGTATCTAGAAGCACTGTTACTTTAAATTCATAATTCAACCACAGGCTTAAACAACATGAGAAAGTGAGACACCACCACCACAACTGTATAAGAAATGGACTTTAACTGGGTATAAATTTACTACACAAATAATTAAATCTGTAATTATACATGGTTTCTGAAGTCCTTTACTGCTTCTGATTCAGAACATATATCCGTTAAATATAAAAATGTCCTCACCTGAGTTAACTGCTTACACCTATCCTTCATAGCAACAGCATCTTCCTTCACAGCAGCAAGTAACTTATCTTTTTCTTGAAGCTGATGTACAAGTGCGGTCAATTCTCCTTTACTTGACTACAGTAGAGAAATCAATACAGAATTAGTAATAGTTAACATGAGCTAATGAAAATGAAGCATCTAATATCAAATGTTCTTGGGCCAAAGCAGAGTTCACAATTACGTATAAAGTAGAACGACTGCCAAATCCTGGTCAGTGAAATATCATTCATGATTCATGATTCACTCTATCATTCTATATTCTGAGGCATACAATAGGATACATATCAACCAAGAAATAAATTTTTTACAAAGAATTATAGGACTCTATAGTTTTAAACCCAGAGTCAAGATTGCAATCTCTCCCTTCTCCTCCTAAAAGATCAAAAGAGGAATATGAAACCAAAATACAAACAACCAAAATGAAACAATCACCTGTAATGTCAAAGCATAACATCAGAAAAGACTGCCAAAAGTATGGAGATCAAACACAGGTGCTCCACAACCCTGTCAAAATATACTCAAGACTACAGAAGTGCCCTGGTGCCTAGTTCTCTGCAATCAACCAGCATATGGAAAAACCAATTATCTTCCATTTGACATCAGGAACAAAGACAGAAGGTAGGAATCTTCTTGGAAGGAGAGCTCAAGAAGCAAAGGAAATGAGAATGAAGAAGAAATCATACAAACTTTACTCAAAGGAAGCAGCTAGTGAGGCAGAGTGGGGAGAAATTCTTCATAGTCATACTCTGTAGTGACGTCTTTTATCTGTAAGACAGAAAGGCTAAAAGAACTTATTTTCACATACAGCCTGAAAAGAACAGCACTTAGCATTGGTCCTTCATTGTCAATCTCCAGGCACAGAGTTTATCCAAGAGGAACACCCTCACTAAAAGAGGAGTACAGATCAAAAAGAAAACAGAGTCGGGGCACCTGGGTGGCTCAGTCAGTTGAGCATCCGACTCTTGGTTGGCTCAGGTCACGATCTCATAGTTTCAAGGAGTTCGAGCCCCATGTCTGGCTCTGCACTGGCAGCAAGGAGGCTGCTTGGGATTCCCTCCCTCCCTCCCTCCCCCCCCCCACCCCTCCCCTGCTCGTCCTGTCTCTGTCTCTCTCAAAGTAATTACTTAAAAAAAATTTTTTTTAAAGACAAAAAAGTCTATGCAAGATACATGAAAAAAGAAAACACAAAAAACAAATGACAAGTGAAGAAAAATCACCAAAAAAGATTGTCAAAAAGCAGACAAAAATTGTGATAAGAAAAAATCACTATGAGTTTTAAAAATCTTATAGTAGTCATTTCTGGAAATCAAGAGTAAAGAATAAAGTTCACAAGAAAAGCTCAAAGAAAAGACCACAGAATGAGATGAAGTATGAGCCAGCAAAACCCAAACTGGAAGTAAAAGTAACGCTATCTCAGAAATACAATCCATTTAGAAGTAGAAAACAAAAAGAGACAGGCTGCTGAAATATATTAAGAGACAGAGTCTAGGATGGAGAGAAGTGAAAAAAAAAAAAAGAAGTAGAAATAAACCAAAAGCTTTTCTCTTAGGATTAAAATATGAAACACAAAGACAATAGGCAAAGATTTAGTATATGCTTACTTGATACCCATTATTTCAATTATTTTAAGGGATAAATCTCATGGCTGAAAAGATATGCTTTATCCTAAGAAATATAGAGGACACAGGAGTCAAGGCCAAAACCATATTAAATTTCCTGCTGAACTTAAAAGAAAATGAATCCCTTGATGTTTGTACGGTAGGGTAGACACTGGAAAAGTTCAAAAAATAAACATCTGGGTGGGTTGCCCAAAAGATGTTTTTATTGTGAGAGTAATCTGACAAAAATACATGAAAAGAATACAAAATTCAGTGTGTTCTTAGACCTCTATCCAGCTGAGTAAAGAATGGTAAAGCAAGTAGGAAAATTCTCAAGGAAAGAAAGTGAAACCCAGAAATATCATACCCCATCAAATTATCATTCATCTATAATGACAACAAAAAAGCATTTTAACTTGCCACAACTTGGGAAATAATAGTTTCTATGAGCCTTTCCTGAAGAAATTCCAGGAAAAATAAATTCAGCCAACCAAGAGACAAATACAGACACCATGGCAAAAGAACTGTTATCAAGCTTTGAACCCACCATTAACCTGCAGAATTGCGACTAAAACATGAAAATTATAGTCACAAAGTAAACATTAAATGTTTTAAGTATCTGACAAACAAATGCTATCCCCAACAAAAGTTGAACGGGAAAAAGGAGAAGGGGTAGGAAAAAATTTTAAGTAGGCAAACCTCCTATTATATAGCATAGAGTCAGAAGAGTTAACAATTTAAAGTTGAAAAATCACATAATTGAGGCAAATACATTTAAAGGTCAACACCAAGAATGACTGACTAAAATAATCAAATCAAATATTTTCTTACTAATACATTAACCGTTACCATTTTTGAGCAATTACTGTATGCTAAGAACTCTAAGCGCCTACTATGTATTATTTCATCTAATATTCAAAACCTGATTATCATTCCCACTTGGGAGAAGAGGAAAGTGAGACACTGGGGTTATGTAACTTAAGGCCAAACAAATATCAATGTGGCAGAACTCAGATATGAATCCAGGAAATCTGACTCTAGAACCCAGGATATTAACTCTAATATAAAACACAAGTATCCTGCAGCTTAAACATAAGGCACATGCGCACACACGTGCACACACACACGCACAGGCACACATACAACACATGACATCTCTTCAACTCTGCAACCCCTCTAGCTTTTACTGTTTTCCCTTTCCCATCTAAGGTATTCAGGGTGGACACTGTCCCCTTTCCTATTCATTTGATTATCTACAGTCTAGTACTTCAATCAAACTTTCACTGATGATATCAAATCCAATTTTTCAGTCCTTATCATCTTCATCTCTCTAAAGCATGTCACTGTTGACTTTTCCCCTCACTGGTGAACTCTCTACCATCCCTAAGTGTCTGTGATTCCACTGTCTCCCTGGTGTTGCTTCTCCTCCTACTCCTCTTCAGTATCCTTTGCGGTGGCTTTCCTTGCCCTTTAAATGTTGGCATTTCTCAGGGTTCACTCTTGAATTTTCTTAGCACTCCCCACATTCTCTCTAGTCTAGCACACATCCACCATGTGTATTGCTGATAGTGGAGTATTTTCCTAAATCACACCCATTATGATCTTTTTTTCAACTCCAGAGAAATACATATTCAACTGTGAAATGAATATATCTACTTCAATGATTCAGAGGATGCCTAAAACAACTACACAAAATTTTTCACAATCCTCTACTCTCTCCTCCTCTGCAAAGTGTTCATAAATAGCATTGTCACCACAATTTACCAAGTTACTCAAGAGCAAAAACAAGCATTCATTCTAGACTCTTCTTTAGCTACCTCATCTAACTGGCCAGCAGGTCCTCTAACTCCTCCATTTCCATCCTATGCTGGTGATCCTGCATTTATCTTCCCCCTTCCTCTGGAGCAGTATTAGGGGTGGGGATTTACTTATACCTGGAAACTTGGTATCTATTAAAAGGTCTGACCAAGACAGTTCCTATGACAGGAAAAGGGAGAAACTAAATTTACCTTTGCAAATACTGGGGACCTACAAGATGTGTCCCTGGAGATGAGAACAGAACCACTCTACGAGAAACACAGAATAATTAGATTTTGGAACAAAAAGTTCCAAAGATAGGGAAAAAAAGTGAAGCTGCAAAATAGTCTATTTCAAAACACTACCTTTAACAGTCCCCAACTTTTTCCTTGGCCTGCCTAAAACAACTAAAACACGGGGAGGCTGATTTACCCCCCAGTCTCTAGAGTTCAAAGCTATCTCAGACAATAAAATAACTACTCTTGCCCCCTTAAGTCACTACCAACATCCTTAGAAGAGAACACTAAAAGCAATTATTTTCAATTTTAAAAAGCAGTAATTTCAAACACTGGGTATAACACAAAAACTTCAGCTGAAGGCTTTTCCCTTATCCCCACAAATAACTAAGAAACCCTTTAAGATAGATATACTTAGCCGATTAAAATAAATCAAAGGACAAATTCTTCAGTCAAGTATTTCAAGAAAGTTTCTTGCAACAGAATAATCAGATATTATATCCAAAGTCACACAGTTACAACACTCACCCTGATTACCCTGGAACACCTTGCTTACACTGAGCCATTGTTGGCACCACATGGAGACCGTCCAACAAGCATACTACACTGTAAAATGCCAGACTTGTAAAATTCACTGTCAATAGATACTTGGAGGTATAGCAGACTTAATATGCTACGATAAATGCTATGACAAAAAAAGCCCAGATGGTTATGAGAAAGAATAGCAGAGAGAACAATTTAGACTGGGAATTCAGATTAGCTTTATATGGGGAAATGATACAGAAACAACAAATAGGAGACTACTAAAGGTAATCAGGTGAGGGGGATAGCCTGGACTCGCGTGCTCTTTAACGAAAAAAAAATGAAAGCCACTCATTGTTTTAAATGAGGGGTGTGTGTGTGTGTGTGTGTGTGTGTGTGTGTGTGTGCGCGCGCACCCGTGCTGAGAATAAGAATAGTGAAGTCCACATCTAATATTGAACATCAGATACCGTGTCATCTTACCTCACACAAATAACATTTGAAAACTTGTCACCTTTCCAGTATGACATAGTATACATGATAATATAGTGAGCCTGACCCATGAGAAATTAAGTATTAACTCCATGGATTGTTTTTTTTGTTTGTTTTTTGTTTACAAGTTTTAGTCCATCATAGCAGCGGTTCTACCATCCAAATCACTTATTTTAGAAGGATGATACTTCATACACACACACACACACACACACACACACACACACACACACACACACACAAAAGAGCAAAGATTCCCAAGTTCTCTGAAGTGTGCTATCTTCAGTCACAAAAGCATTCCATATATTCTATCCAGAAATCGCCTTACCTTCCCTTCAGAACAGAGCAAAGCAAGGTACGGTGTTAAGTGTCAAATGACTTTAAAGCCCTATAAATCATCTTACTTATAAGCACTTCACTTTTGTCAGACACCTGACTAAATAAGTGTACTGATTAGTATAGATATACAAAATAACTTCTGAAGCCATTCCAGAACTTTTAAATGTGACTATGTGCTTTGGAGTATGAATGATGGGAATATGAATTTATTACTCTAGCAAAAGTCTTATTTGGTGAACTTCTCATCACTGTTCCCAAACATGCCCATACTAAAAAACATGCTTACCTTCTTCAAAGCATCCTGTATCACACCAGACTTCTCCTTTAGCAGGTCTACAACACAAAGGGCCTCATCCTCAGAAAACATCATAGTCTTCAAGGACAGAAGAAAATCTTTAAATTTCACTTCAGCATTTTCTTAAAAAAAAAAAAAAAAAGAAAAGAATTGGCATTTAAGAGACACAAGTAATAACTTCGGCAAAGGTAAGCATCAAGAATTCTTGACCCAGAAAGTCAACAGCAAGAGAAAACAGATTTATATTTCAGGTCAGACAACTAAAAAATGCTCCAGTCAAGAGAGAAAAAGTGTTTATCATCTTTAATATACTATGGAACAATTATATTAACTAAAATTTAATCAAACTACAGAATACTAAAGTGCCAGTATGCCCTCACTTAAAAAAAAATCATTCCAATGTCTAGTATGCTAGTATCTGTACCAAGTATGTTCACAAATATTCTCATTTAAACTTAATAATCATGATATACAAATCAAACCTTACAGGTGATAAAATAAGCATGAAAATAATTATAAAAAGGAAACAAAATTTTTAAAAAAGGAAATATGATTTTACAAATACCAAATATATACAAACAATCCTGACATTTTAAAAAATCCACGCATCAAGCATCCCCTGACTCACTCAATTTCCTCGGGGGCTCTTACATAAAGCACAAACTTCCTTTCCTTAAAAACCAACTGCCAAGCATTAGACCCAGAGAAGCCCAAGGCTTTAATAGTTCAGCAACATCATAAGTTTAAAAAGTCAGTTATGTGTGTGCGTGAGAGCAAGGTATGGGAATTCTCTGTTCTTTCCACTCAATTTTGCTGTGAAGCTACTATTATTCTTTAAAAAAAAAAAAAAAGTGTATTAAAAAAGTAAAATAATAATGAATGGTGGTTGTGAATTAGCACAGAAACTTCACAAGAGACCATAGCATAAGAGAAAAAATCATCAGACAGCAAAATAGCTGTGAAATCTTGGGCAAGTCAAATTCAAGGGTCTGGCCCCATAAAACTTAGCAGGTTGGACTAGAAAATTACCAATAAACCTTTTATTACAAAGATTCTATAATTCTTTTACCATTCATTGTTTCTATGAGAAAATTTATTCAACTCCATCAGAACTCAAAAACGTGTTTCTTCAATACAAATTGTTACATGCTGCATATTACCTTTATCAGTTTCAGTCTTCAATTTTTTAGCCCCCGCTTTCTGGATTCCTTCTACTTGGTCAGGTTTAATTAGATCAATAGCATCTCTCTTATCCAGCACTGGATTTGAATCGGCATTATCCATCAAAGGAATATAAGCAGTTGCATGAATAAGGGGTTCATCTACCAAGACTGCAATTTAAGTTCAACAAAATTAGAATTACTCAGGGTTTTACAGCAGAGTAATTAAATAACATGTACACACATTTAAGTTCAATGAGAAATGCAGTTATTTTCAAATATCTAACACCAAGTCAATTTGGCTTTAAATTCCTATTTTATCATTTAACATAAAGTAAAAACACACTTCTAATTAAGCAGTAGCAATTCAATATTATTCTACAGTAAATCATTTAAGTTATCTGAAAGTGTGTAGTGTATCTCCTTTCTAACACTATCTGAAAACTTCTTCTATATCCTTTATATTTTCGTTAGTTCTCATTGTCTTCCTGTTTTAACTAAAAAATCCATTCACATTTAATTAGTGCCCAAGGAAAACTACTAATCTTTATTTATGTTTGTACTTTGCCGAATTCTTACTGCAAATGATAAGTTTTTAACGGAGTTCCTTCCACTTTCTAGGTACAAAAATCAGTCATTGTTCCTTGCAGATATTGTCTCATTTCTAAAAGTTATGCCTGTAATTTCCATGGCACATCTTACTGAACTGGCTAAAATTTGCAGAACAACATTAAAAGTGGAGGAAGGAAGCCTCCTTACACTTTGTTCCTACTTTTAACAGGAAGAACTTTAAGAGTTTGAACATTAAAGTCTGATGTCTGCTGGCTAAAGATAAAAACTTCTGCACACATATGGAAATCTATCTTCCTACCTTTTTAAAAAAGCTTTTGGGCAAGAAGAGTGTGTTTTGTTCGTTTTGTTTTTTGTTTTTTGTTTTTTTTTATAATATGGGGCGCCTGGGTGGCTCAGTGGGTTAAGCATCCGACTTCAGCTCAGGTCATGATCTCACAGTTCCTGAGTTCAAGCTCCGCATCAGGCTCTTTGCTGACAGCTCAGAGCCTGGAGCCTGTTTTGGATTCATTCTCTCTCTCTCCCTCCCTCCCTCTCCCTCTCTCTCTCTCTCCCTCCCTCTCTCTCTCTCTCTCTCTCTCTGCCCCTCCCTGGCTCACACTGTCTCTCTCTCAAAAATAAACATTAAAAAAATTTATTTTAATTTATAATAAATATTTAATCTTATGAAATATTTGTGGGTAATATTTTTCTGTACCTAGTTGCTTGATACATCATAATTTTCGTGCAAGTAATAGAATTTCATCTTTTCTCTTTCTAATTTTAATATTTTCCAGCACTAGTTGATACCACTGTCCAATATTATTTGAATATCACCATTTAATCTACACACGTTTCACAGAGGTTTTCCCTGGACAATTCTGAACATATACAAACTGCTCCATCACTCTTAATGGGATGCTTCCCACATATACATGCAAACAATGTTTAGGAAATAATTGGGAATATAGGGTAATGATATATCTAGACAATGTCCTGAAGCATAATCTTTAAGTGATATTTCAAAGTACAAATGTTTCCTTGTTGGAATGAGCACTGGGTGTTGTATGGAAACCAATTTGACAATAAATTTCATATTAAAAAAAAAAAGTACAAATGTTTCAGGAATACTTTTCTTCTATAGTTTATATGTTATTTACATTATTTTCAAAACTCCATTGAGACCATTTAATAAATGCTTTGTCCTTTTTAAATTTCAGATAAACTTCTTCATCACAAACATATACCCTGGCCATCTGTCAAAACACTATGAAACCACAAGACTCAAGAGATCCCTGGACTTCTTTTAGCATTAACATTGTTATAGTACACATTAAGCAGAGAACTGAAGAGCATGTGAGTTCTAAGATCCTTGTCCTAAGTGTACTTCTCTGGAATTAGTATTTATAAAACACATTATCTACACATTTCACCGTTTTCTGTCTTTTGCTTCCTTGAAGAAACTTTCTTCTTTCCTGATCCACTTTCTTGTTTAGTCTCTTGATGGAGGGGTAATGACTCTTGCTTTTTTGAAGGTGCCATAAGAGTTTCCACCTTTTTATCCTGATCATCTTTATTGAAAATAAATGAAAAGTCATCATAGCAAACAATGAACACACCAGAAGATTCAATTACTGGTAAATAATTCCCAGAATGCTTTACCTTCAAAATTTTAAACTCTCTAATAGTATTATTCCAGCTTTCTTACTCTGTTACACCTGTCTTTAATTTCATCAAGACTTCTAAAAATACTTGTTGCTTCTTTTAAATCCCATTTCTCAGCCACTCTTAATCCTACTCAGCCTATGGGCATGCTCAAATCCCTACCATCTTAAAAAAGAAAATCCTTCCCACCACTGTAATTCCCAGCCTCCCACACCCATTTCTTCTTATATTAACAAAAGAATGATCTGTACTTCTTTTACCAATCATTTGTCAATTGCAACCTGATTTTTATCTCTTCCATTATCCATGAAAGGATTTTACAGAACAATCTAGCATCCCAAATGCCATACTCTACCAATATCCTTTATTTCTTCTTTGACTTCTATTTAGCATTTCATACTACTGATCTCTACCTCCTTAAAATTCTGTCTTCATTAGGCTAAGTAAAATAAGATCATGAAAGGACAAATATTGTATGATTTCACTTATATAAAGTACCCAGACTAGTCAAATTCACAGAAACAAAGTAGAATGGTTGTTACCAGGGGCTGGGGGGGGGGGGGGGGGGGGAGGGAAATGGGGAATTACTGTTTAATGGGTACAGAGTTTCTATTGGGGAAGATGAAAAATTCCTGAGATGACTAGTGATGATAGTTGCATAAGAATGTAAACGTACTTAATGCCACAGAACTATACACTTAAAAATGGTAAAATGGTAAATGTTATTGTATATTTTGCCACAATAAAGTAAAATTTAAAACTCTCTATCACCTCCCAAAAATTCTCTATCAGCTCCCACAATTCTTTTCTTACACTTGAAATATTCCTTTGCAAATTCTTTTGTAAACTGTTCCTACAGAATACCTCATATGCTGGTATTCTTCAGGGTAGTACCTTTAATTTAAACAATTCCCTTGGATGTGCTTATCTATACCCGTGACTTCAACAACTATTTTCATGCTTACAGCTTCCAAGTCTATATTCTAGCCTTATGCATCTGCACTTACATATCCTATTGCATCCTAAATTGCTCTTTATGTAAGTGGCCCCCCATAGGAACCTGAAACACAACCTGAGAGCATTCTCCTCTCCATATACATCCACTCTCAATATTCCCTATCTTAGTGCTACCAACCACCTACCAATCAGGGATTGGCAAACTTTTTCCGTAAAGGCCCAAACATTAAATATGTCTGCATATCCATACAGACTCTATCAAAACTATTTGAGGCGCCTGGGTGGCTCAGTCAGTTAAGTATCCAACTCTTGATTTTGGCTCAGGTCATGATCTCACAGTTCATGGGATCGAGCCCCTCGTTGGGCTCTGCGCTGAGCATGGAGCTTGCTTGAGATTCTCTCACTCCCTCTCTCACTCTCCCTCCCCCCCCACTCTCTCTCGCAAAATAAATGAATAAATTAAATTTTAAAAAGAATTAAAACTATTCATCTGCTGTTGCAGTATGAAAGCCAGCCATACACATACGTTAATGGATGAGTATGGCTGCATTCAAAAAAACTTCATTTCTAGACAAACAGGTTTGCATTTCATATAATTTCCACATTTAACAAAATATGATTCTTCTTTGGACTTTTTTCGAATCACTGAAAACATAAAAACTATTCTTGGCTCATGGACCATAAAAAACAGAAAGCAGGCCAGATTTGGCTCCAAGATTTTAGTATGCCAACCCTGAGAAACTTAAAACTTGGATAATCAGTCTTGATTCTGCCTTCTCCTTTATCTGCCATACCTCATTCAATAAGATTAGTCATGTTGTTTTTACTTTATAGACCTCTTTAATCTACTTTTTTTTAAGTAGACTCCCGGTCCAATGTGGGGCTTGAACCCACGACCTTGAGATCAAGAGTAGGATGTTCTACCAACTGAGAGCCAACCAGGTGCCCCTTTAATCTACTTTCTAATTCTTCTGTCACTACCACAGTTCAGTCCTCCAATTTAACTTTGGAAAACAATAATCTCATAACTAGATTATCTATATTAAATACTACTCCATAAAACTTGTCCTCCCCAAGTTCTGCCAAAGACATCTTTCTAAAATATAAATATGACCAGACCATATAAACTGACCGGCTTGAAAAATTTTCAACAATGGCTAAACTATAACACCCCAGCTCCTTAACGCTGTGTACAAAAACCATCATGATCTAGCCTCTACATGTCTTTTCATCTTTGTGTCCTATCACTCCCAACCTCCTATTTCATGGTTCAAAAATACACTGTACTCCTATCTCTATCTAAGTGACATTCTGACAGTATAGAATGAGACCCACTAAGCTGCTTGGTGAAGTGATTCAGTGCCTGGAAGACCTCAGGCACCGTCTCCTCTGTAAAGCTCTTTACCTCTGATCCCCATAAGTAGTAGTTGTTTAGGCATCTGCATTTCTTGTATACTTCAAACATCTCTTATGTAAGTCACATTTCATTACTGGCTTACATGTCCTTCTCCCCCACTAAAATAGAAGTGCTTACTCTGATTTCTCTAGCATCATGCCTTGATCATAGCTGGCAAACAAATATTTAAAATCCAATAAAACGAATTCAACACTCCACAAGACACACAAACAACTTAATGGTAAACACAAGTCCTTTCATAAAAACTGTTTGTAGTTTCACACGTCATGACACCATTTCTCATGGGCTTTCCATTACATCTGTTAACCCCTCTACCTAGAATATCCTATCCCACCCTTCCCAGCCACCCAAAAACCAGCTAGTACTTACGTAACCTCTAAGGTTAATTTTAGGCATTACATCCTCTGAGTGATCCACTTAGAACTCCTACACTGGTTTAGACATATCAAAATCATTATATTAAACATTTTACAATAATTATTTATGTTCATGTCGACAGTTTGAAAACGCACTAGTTTTATCACTGCAGCCCTATTACCTAGTATAATGCCTAGTATAAAATAGCTGTATGAAAAACATTTGCAAAATTAAAGACAAAAACGGTATCTATATTTTCATCTTTAATTCCTATCACACTAATTAGAAAACAGAAGTTTCTAACTGCTGATATTTATAGGTCCTTACTAGTTCCAGTAAAACAGTTGAATTTTATATATTTCCATTAAGTTTCTTTTCCATATTTCTAATATAAAGTTTAGTTTTAAATGCTGTTTTATGATCAATAATTTTATCAGCATTTAATGTTAATGAAAGCAAACACACAGTGAAAATGACAATGTTCTTGGTTTCAGACTCCATATTTTTAACATTTTGTATACACACCTAACAAAGTATCTAAATTTCAAGCTCTAAAGTCATTAAAACAAATACAATCATACAATAAAGTTGAATAGATTATAATACCGCTTCCATTTTTAGACTTCTTCTGCCCTGGTTTCTTCTTTGAGGCAGCTGCTTCAGAAGGGGGGGTGGGCTGTTTAGTAACTGGGACAGGTTCTACTTTTTTGCCTGGAATCTTTGACACATCACTTTCTTTGGTGACCTGTTCTTCTAGTACAGGCTTGTGTTTCTTTTCCTTCTTCTTTCTTTCTCTGACACTACTTGAACTTTCAACTACATTCAGTGGAACAGGTACAACTTGCTCATCTTCTACAGCCAAGGCATCAGATAATTTAAAGTCCCGGGGTACACTCTCAGAATCAGATTCATGGAGGTTCCCATTCTGGATTTCTTTCTTTTTATTCTTTTTCTTTTCTGCCTTCTTTTTATCGGTTTTGGTAGGAATAAGCTTTTGTTCTCTTTTCTGTTTTGCAAGAACTTCATCATATAATGTTTCTTTCATGAAAAGCCAGAAGAAGAGGAAAATTACTGTAATAACTACTGAAGGAATAAGGACAATAAAATATGTTGATTCATAAAACTCCATGGTGCTTTTGTTAATGTGATCCTATAAAACCTAAATGGGGGGCGGGGGGCGGGGGGATAGAAAAAACAAAAACTTTAGTCAGCATAATACAAATTAAACACAAAACCTCTGCTCTTTCAAGTAGTATTTCAGATCTAACCTGATGTACAAATCTAAGCAGGTTACAGTTGTTTAAATCACATACTTAATTATTTTGCCATCTACAACTCAAATATACTATGAAATAAAAATGTGTGGTAATAATTAGAGTGTAATATATCCTCTTTTAAACCAAATGAAAAGGTCTTCACAGGAGGAAAAAAAAAAAAAACTCTAGACATCCATTACTTTTTTTCCCAAACATCATCTTTTGACATTTTATTAGTACTTAGCTTTTTTCCTCTTATTGCACTGTTGACCAATACTACTATATGTGGAAACAGAAGCCATCAACTGTTACCGAAACACTGGATATTCATTAAAAGTACCATACTTTGGGGTCCCCGGGTGGTTCAGTCAGTTAAGCATCCAATTCTTGATTTTGTCTCAGGTTATGATCTCAGGGTTCATGAGTTCGAGCCCTGCACTGAGCTCTGCACTATCAGAGCAGAGCCTGCTGGAATTTTCTCTCCTTCTCTCTCTCCCTATCCCCTGCTTGCACACTCGCTCTCAAAAAAAAAACCAAAAGGTACCATACTTTTAATTGCAAAAAAAAAAAAAAGAGAGAGAGAGAGATGGTTCATCTCATCATTTAGAAATTTAAGCCCATTCACCAACTGCTAGTACCTTTATTCCAACAACTAACAGCCTCATGATATAAGTGAGATACATCACAGATATAGAAACATACTACAGCCAAATTAAAATGTTAGGCTCTGTCATTCAGTATTGAAATAAATTACAAATTAGATGCTTTTCTTGATTTTTTTTCAGGGTACCCCTTACTACAAACTAAATTATACTGCAAAAAACAAAGCTGGCCATAATAATCTTTTCTAAATGCTAAAAGATAAGAGAGGCCTTGCCTCACCAACAGAGTATGAGTCTTACTTTTAGATTAACCAAACAGCTATAGAAAATAAAGGTATGGTCTGATTACTCAGATCTGCCTTGAACATAGACACTATAATCCCTCATCTGAAGGGTAGTTATAGCTAAAATTATACCTCAAAGTAAGAATGGTTCTGATGTTTAGGCTCTAGATATCAATATTCCTATAAATATGTATAAGCCACATAAATACGGCTTGTATCCTTATAACTCCTATCACATTTGTTGTGGAAAAAAGGCAAGGTATGTAATGCAGATGAAATTAAACCCGTGGACATGCTTAAGGTAAAGCTATGTAAATTCTACTTTTGTACTTTTAATGTGTAAATGAATCTGAGAATCTTAAGTTCTTAAAATTATCCATCTTAAGTCTCAAAAACGGTAATGATTAAAGAAACAAAATTCTACCTAAACAGAAATATTCTAAGAATTATTTCAGACCTTAGAAAACAGCAGCTTTAAAGTTGAATAAATCTGAGTTTAATGAATTTAAGACTTCACCAGAACCATTTTAATAGGACTCAAGAGTTTTCCAAGACAAAATAAAGCTATTCACAGTAGTCTCTGTTAACTGCCAAGATAAACAGACCTAGAAATCTTATGTTTATGACAAACTTAAGCACATTTAGTTTAACTTTGTCTTTCAACTTCCTTATATCTCATTTTAAAATGTGGAGTATACTTTTTTCAAGTTATACCAACAATGACTTAAGTCTAAAAATAGTGAGAAGTGGAACCTGAAAATTAAGTTGTTTTATTAGGCACACTCTTGATCTTTATGATTAAAACAGCATTTGTTACCATTTCACATTTCCATAGGCAATTTTTTTAATGGTGTTACAACCCTAGACTTACTTAGACAAGGTTTTAAAAGGTTGACGGGGAACAGGAATCACGTGCTAACAAAATACTAAAAGAAACTTTATACAGAATTGTTCTTCCCTGATAAGTCATGAACTCTCCAGGTTTTTAACTAATCAGACATATTTTACTGTGTCTAAGTGTTACTTGTCAACCAGAAATGCTTTCAAGGAGCAGAGACCACGTTTTATCTTTGGTTTTTTGTTTGTTTAAACATTACCATCCACAGGCTACACACAGCCTGTCGAAGTTAGCTGGGGAGGTTGGGGGAGAAAAAGAACAAAACAATGAGTTAAAACTTGGATTTTTGCTTTGGGGAAGAAAAGCCACAAAGGCATTTACCAGCAGCCACAGATGCTTGGGGGGTGGGGGGTGGGGGATGTCAAGTCAAAGTCAGAAAGACCTTGAACAGCAAACTGCAGCCATGTGTAGCCTAGGTCTCAGGAGAGCAAAATCTATGATTAAAGCAAGAAGCAGACATTCAGGGGAAAGAGCCCATGAGACCACAAGAACTCTAAAACACAGATTCTTCGAATGTTCTGATGATTTTCTAGTTCCCTTTTCCAGGTCTCATAAAAGCCTGGAGGAATCATGATTCCCATTTCTGGATTTTCATAAGATTCCCTTCACACAATTCAATTCCCCTTCTCTTGAACTTACTTTCTGCACCTAGAGAGGTCTAACCAGAACACCAAGACAAATTTAAAGTCAAGAAAATGCTTGTATTTCTTTAATCCAATAATCCTGAATTTTTAAACCAAGAAATTTGCAAGGAAAAGCAGCACATATAAAGATGTTCACAGCAACATTATATATAATATGAAAACTGAGACATAAAATATCCAACATCAGAATGGGTTCAATTAGCAAATACCAACACAATAAAATATTGCTATTAAAACTGTAAAATCAAAAAAAGCCTTTAATAAGATTTCTTGTCAATTCAGTATAGTCAAAAATCGTAATTTTGCTTGTATGATCGAAATTTTTTACATATAATAGGCAATATCAAGATGATTAAACAAAGAGGTGTATCAGGGCTCCTGGGTGGCTGAGTCGGTTAAGTGTCCAACTCTTGATTTCAGCTCAGGTCATGATCTCATGGTTCACAAAATCAAGACCTGCATCAGGTTCTGCGTTGAGTGTGGAGCCTGCTTGAGATTCTCTCTCCCTCTCCCTCTGCCCCTCCCAAGTGCATGAACACTCCTTATCTATCTCTCGCTCTAAAAAAAAAAACAATAAAAAAGAGTTGTGCCAGAATCATGGGTGCAGTCTCATCTGCTTTAATATTTTAGTTTTACACTTTGTTATTTTTAAGAGATATTCACAAAACGTTTAATTCTTTGCTTAATTCAAAAAATGGCAAAATGAGTAAGTACTAAAATATCAATAATAAACCATAGTTTCACATTATACACATGGGTATAAGAGTAATATAAGGAGAGAAAAGAGACAAAGGGGGCCTGGGAATGAAATCCAGAAAAATACAGAGAAGAACAAAGGTAGCAAGAGATTTCATTTTATGTGGGGCAGGGGAAGACCATGAAAAAATAAAAGGAAAGGGTAGGAGGGGTTGAGACAAAGTTAATTTAGCTCAAGGTGAAAGGAATCAGGTTGCTAAAATTTTCTCAGTCCATAATATACAACTCAACATATGCTTGTTGAGTTGATATAACATATAGACAATTAGCAGCTCAGGTTTTGAGATGACAGCATAAGTCACCAACGTTAATAATTTCTCCATATTCCCTTTGTAATATTAATGAGCTTTTTACCTCATACCTTCCACCTTAACAGATTCCAGTCTGAATATAATTAATAGCCAATGGTGGACAAGTAAAGTAGGAGTGAGATAAGCATGGAATCATAATAAACACATTCCATACCAGTGGCTTTAATCTTTTATTTAGACATAAATCCTTCAAGAAATTGATAAAAGACCAATCCACTTTCCCAAAACTAAAGAATACATACTAAGGTGGATCCCACATTTAAAATCCTGCTCTAGAATAAGAGATGAGTTTTCATCCCTGCCCTACCAATAAAGAACTTAAAATTTAAAAAAAAAAAGTTAACAGGATGGAAAACAATATATAAAAATTCTGTCTCATCTGAGTACGTATTATGATTCTGTGTTTCAAGTAAGTATGTATTATGAATGCTAATCAAATAATTTTAAGATTCCATGTACTTGTCTTATTCTAACTTAATTTGTTCATACAAAAATTGAGCTGCATTACTCAGTTAAGTACTATACATTTCTCAGAAGGTTCAACAACTTTTTAGTATTAATAACATAAAACCTAAAATTTTAAATGATTTACAAATAAAATCTAGGAGCAATTACTACGATTTCAACCACATTGCTTAATTAAAAATGATATAACTAGACATAATAATAGGCTTAGATAAGTGCAGGACATCTACAGAAACATCACACATTTAAACATACCACCTGGCTGGCTCAGTCAATAGAGCACATGACTCTTGATCTCAGGGTTGTAAGTTTGAGCCCCACATTGGGTACAGAGATCATTTAAAAATAAAAAAAATCTTAGGGATGCCTGGCTGGCTCAGTTGGTTAAGCGTCCAATTTCCGCTCAGGTCATGATCATGGTTCATGAGTTCGAGCCCCACATTGGGCTCTCTATTGTCAGAACAGAGCCCACTTTGTATCCTCTGTGCCCCCTCTCTCTCTGCCCCTACCCCACTCACACTTTTTCAAAAATATAACATTAAAAAAATAATAATTAAAAAAAAATTGGGGCACCCAGTGCCTCAGTCAGTTTAAGTGTCTGACTTTGGCTCAGGTCATGATCTCAAAGTTTATGAATTCAAGCCCCATGTGGAGCTCTGTGCTGACAGCCTGAAACTTGGAGACTGCTTCAGATTCAGTGTCTCCCTCTCTCTCTCTGCCCCTTCCCTACTCGCGTGCTCTCTCTCAAAATTAAATAAAAATTTTAAAAATTTAAAAAATCTTTAAAATAAAAATCACACCATTTAAAATAATTAAGACAGTGTAATGCAGCAAAATACACTACAATAACAAAAAAACTAAAAACTACTTATGCTGAGCACAATTACATACATATAGATATAACCTGAGACTACACAGAGAAAGTGAGAGTCATTTTTTAGAGTGAAATTACAAATATTTTTAATGTACAGCTAGCTGACCTTCGAACAACACAGGTTTCAACTGTGTAGGTGGTCCACGTACACACAGCTTTTTTTCAATACATACATCAACTTATATTATCTATAAATATAATACAGTGCTGTAATGTATTTTCTCTTCCTTATAACATCTTAAGAAACATATTCTTTAGCTTACTTTACTGTAAGAATACAGCATATAATCATATAACACATAAAATGTGTCAACTGTTACCAGGAAGGCTCCCAGTCAACAATAGGCTATTAGTTAAGTTTTGGGGTAGTCAATTTAAACGGGGATCTTCGATTGCCTCAAACCCCTGCTTAACTGTTGAACTTTTTAAATTTCTTCTACATCAAAACAGAAATTTAAGTAACCATCCTGAATGCACATTACACTTTTAAAAGTTTAAATAAACACAAAGACGGGTGCCTGGGTGGCTCAGTCAGTTAAGTGTCTGGCCCTTGATTTCGGCTCAGGTCATGATCCCAGGGTCGTGGGATGGAGCCCCACATAAGGCTCCATGCTCAGTGTGGACCTTCTGTCTCTCTCCTTCTGTCCCCTCCCCCACTCACACGCACCCCCCCCCCCTTCAAAATAAATAAATAAACACACAAAAAGGAATTGCTTACATGTTATGAGGAGGGAAAACTAAAGCAGTCTGGTCAGTCTACTACTGAACTTCACGTAAACATAAGAGTTTGAATTCTACTTTCTTACTACCATGGCATTTCAGGTACTCTTGCTTCTGCCATCATTTCCTTTAAACTAAAAAGATTTAAAACACAGGGCAAAACTTAATTTTATAAATTCTTCTGTTCTTCAATTGTTAAAATTTTGTCAACTGGGATGACTCAAAGAACTATTAGGAAAAATGTAACAAAATTCAAAACTAAAATCCAAACAAACTGAAAGTCAATTTTTTCCCACTGATGTACACCAAACAACATACTAGTAGGTCGGCATGTCAGATAGATAGATAGATAGATAGATAGATAGATAGATAGATAGATAGATAGATAAATGGCAACCAATTGAGGGAATGGTAGTTTTCAACCCAAGAATACAAAATTTCAAAGAAGCTCCTGTATAATACTGTCTGGACAACTAAATAAACCCACCTTTAAAACATATACAGGCTCCCAGAGTAGCCTTCAGAGGCTTTACTCAATATACAACATAGTTAAAATTTTATAAGTAGCTGTGAAGCCTATGCTGAAAACTCTTATTATTACAGGTTCTTTATAAAAACAGTGCTCATATAAAAAAAAAAAAATCTGTAACCTGATCACACTGAATCTAAATAGTTTGCATTCCAAACATGCCACTATTCATACCATGTTTCCCTTCCTTTAAATCCACAATAACATCTTACAGTTATTATTTTAAATGTACAAGTTAATCTTTTTAAGAAAAACAGTTTATGGCAAGTACTCTACAATGATAAAGTCTATTATTTGGTGGACCAGTATCATTTAATCAAATTTCCATTCCACAACAGAAGTATCTATAATATTTTCTGAACTCTTACTAAAATTTAGGAGTACACATTGTGTTGTTACTAATCTTCAAATACAATATGCATGTTATATTCCAGACACATCCTAAGCAAAATTAAGTATTTTTTTAATTTATCTATTTACTGGGGGTGGAGGGGTGGCAGACAGAGAGGATCCCAGGCAGGCTCAGCACTGTCAGCGCAGAGCCCAATGTGGGGCTCAAACTCACAAACTGTGAGATTATAACCTGAGATAAAACCAAGAGTTTTTCACTTAACCAGTTGAGCCACCCAGGTACCCCACAAAAATAAACTTTAGAACCAATGAATAGCAACATAATAAAGCATTAAAATGAAGTTGAGAATCTTGACTTTTGGTCCCAATTCAGCCTTGGCTCCAGGGGTCTTTTCTTACAAAGTTCTTAATGTTCACATTACCTGCATGATCTTGGAATACCAAGCCAAAAAATGTAAGTGGTTCCAAGTTGGTGGTGCCCACAGTGCCTGTGGCCAGAAGTAAATGCCCATCCTCTCTGGTGGAATGCTCCCTTAAGCCAGGCTCCTCCAGATTTCCAAAGACTGTCATCCAGATAAAAGCTCACCATCCAAAATGACAGAACATAAGATAAGCTACTAGGAGCAAGAGGCAACAAAAACAAACTAAGGAATTAGATCCCTTTAAGATTTAAGATACTGGAACTAATAGATTACAACATACACTCATAGACAAATAAGAGGGAACTGGGAAAATACAGGCTCCCAGAGTAGCCTGGGTAGATATGAATCAAACAGAACTTCTACAAATAAAAAATATCAAAATTTTAAATCCAATGGACAAGTGAACATAAATGCAAGGAGGCCAATTAAAATTAATATTTTAATAGGTCAAAGAGATCTGATGAGAGTGAATTAAGTCAATGCAGACAGACACACTTGGGTGGAACAACTAACAGGGACAAGGTAACTCTTAAGGGCACAAAGTGAGGGAGGAGTCTACCACAATTCATTTCTAACTTAGAAGGGTCCATAAATGGATAAACCACTTGCCAAGATCAAGAATACAGGAATAGGTTCATGTCTGGGAGTTTTAGACATGATTTTGAATACGAAATACAACCAGGTGGAGAAGATCAGCAGTCAATGGAGACAAAATCAGCAGTAAGAAGCTACCACAGGTTCTGAATCAAGAAACCGAAAAGTCACTTTTCAAACAAGTCCTATCACACCTCCTCCCTACAGTCAAATCTAAAAAACTTTGCCTTATCCTCTGTTTGAAATCTTCACTTATCCTTTAAAACTCAGCTCAAATCATACCTATGAATATATCTTTACAACTATGGTCTTCCACAATAGGTTTTCATTCATTCTAGAGTTACTTAGCACCAATTATATGTCAGCACTGTTTTCTAGGATTCTCTAAAATAAACAACAATAAAAAGAAAAAAGAAAAGCTACAATCCTTGCCCTTTTATGTCCATCATTCTACTAAAGGGAAGACAGTCCAGCAATTAATATACAGTATAGGAGATAGGAAAATACATGACATAATTGAGCAAGAACAGTAAGGGCAGTGTAATTCAAGTACAATAAAGATAAAAAGTAGAAGATGAAGTTAAAGAGACCATGTGAAGGGGACAGGCACAGCAAACAAATCATGCAGTCTCTTAAAGGCAACTAGAGGGACTACGGCTTGGACTCTGAGTAACATGGGAAACTAGTAAAGGGTTCTGAGTATAAAAAGATGTAGGGAAAGCTGAAAGCAGGGAAAACTGTTAAGAGACAAGTGAAATAATCTAAGCAGGAGATGATTAGAGCAAGTTGGTGACAAGGGGAGTAGTAAGAAGTTGTCAAATTCTGCATACATTTTGAAAGTAGAGACCAGATGATTTGCTGAGAACTAGAATCTGGGGCACGAGAGTACAAGCAAAGACAATGTCAACTCCAAAAATTTTAGACTATGCCAAAAACAACACAGTTGTCCTCTACTGAGATAAGAGAAATGTGGAAAGGACATGACTGGGGTTGAAGATTAGGAGATAGCTTTTCGAGAGGTGGAGATGCCCAGCAGACAGCTAAACAAGAGTATGTGACAGGTGAGACCTGCAGGCTGGAGATACAAACTTAGGAGTATTCAGCAAAATGAATTATATACTTAAAGCCAATTAAAGAAAATCAGGAGGATGTTACCCTAGTGGCTAAACAGTGTTATCAAGGAGGAGAGACCAATCAACTTTATCAAATGGTGTCGGTAATAAAGTACAATGAAAGCTAGAAAGTGACTGCTGGGTTTAGCAACACAGACTTCACTGGTGATTTTGGCCAAAGCAGTAGAGTAGTTGTGATCAAAACCTGACTAAAATGAATTCAAAAGTAAGTACTCCAGCAAGTGTGGACAACTCTTTAGAGGAGATTTTCTATGAAGAGATGAGAGAAATGAAATGGAAGCTGGAAGGATATATGAGCTTGAGAGCTTGAGTTTTAAAAATAGAAGAAACTACAGCATGTTAATATGCTGACAAAGATGATCCAGTAGAAACGGTAAGACCGATGATGCAGGAGAATGAAGGACAATGCTTTCAAATGGCAAGAAAGAATAGAATTTGATGTACAAGTAGAAAGCACGGCCTTAGATGGAAGTACAATCTTCTGTAAAAACATAAGGAAGAAAGAGTATACAGGCACAGGCAAGGAAGTAGATATGGTATAGAAGTTTGTGAAAATCCTCTTCCTCAATGCTACTATTTTCTTAATGAAATGGGAAACAAAGTTGTAGTCCAGAGAAAGAGTAAAAATGGTGGTATTGGAGGACACACAGAAATACATTATGGTTACTATATGGTTAAATTTTTATTCCTTATAAACTTTGATTCTCCACTTAAATTTAAAAACTTGAATGGAGAATGCAGGATGCTTAGCAGTGTTGCACAAATTGATTTGCCGACTTTAAATGATCTTGTTGCAGAAGTAAAGCACATATTATCTATAAACCAGAGCATAAAAAAACCAAACCTGAGTCTCCATGTGGCTCTACTCTTCCAGCTCAAATACCATCCCTACAGCTAGTTCTCCTCCTAAAACCCTAGAGTACTTAACTCTCTAGGTACACATTCACAGAATTCTGTGACATAGGAGAAAATCTAACAATTAAAAGGAGACCACAGTATACTACAATGTGATAAAGTTAAAAGAACAGATAGTAGTGGAAATCCATCTAAAACAGATCCAAATAGATAAAAATTTACATTATTTCAAGTCAGTAAAGGCTACTGATCACTTACATCAAAAAACATCCAGACAGGGGCGCCTGGGTGGCGCAGTCGGTTAAGCGTCCGACTTCAGCCAGGTCACGATCTCACTGTCCATGAGTTCGAGCCCCGCGTCAGGCTCTGGGCTGATGGCTCGGAGCCTGGAGCCTGTTTCTGATTCTGCGTCTCCCTCTCTCTCTGACCCTCCCCCGTTCATGCTCTGTCTCTCTCTGTCCCAAAAATAAATAAAAAACGTTGAAAAAAAAAAATTTAAAAAAAAAAAAAAAAAAAAAACATCCAGACAGATTAAAGTTTTAAACATAAGAAAATGTATAAAGTACTTAAGAAAATGCAAGAAAATAAAAAGAATCTATTTTTTTTTATTTTTTTTTACGTTTTTTTATTTATTTTTGAGACAGGGAGAGACAGAGCATGAACAGGGGAGGGTCAGAGAGAGGGAGACACGGAATCTGAAACAGGCTCCAGGCTCCGAGCTGTCAGCACAGAGCCCAACGTGGGGCTCGAACTCATGGAATGCAAGATCATGACCTGAGCTGAAGTCGGCCGCTCAACCGACTAAGCCACTCAGGCGCCCCAGATTCAATCTATTTTGTAGTTGTATATGGTTAAAAGTTTACAAGTGTATTACACCTGCAATAATTTTTAAAAACCTGATTCTTCAAATTAATAAGAAAAAGAAAAGAGAAAAACCAAACATTAGCCATTTCCTCAAACAGCCATCAAAATATAAAAACCCATCTAAATTTCCACTCTCTCATCAGTCACTACCCCAAAAGTATAATGGCCCCAGAGCCCACAGTACAATTGTAAACTTATCTTTTAAAACAAGAGGGAAAAAACTCAAAGTAACTAAAAGATAATCTAGTAAATGAAACACAGAGTTGCCTGACATGGGAACTCCATTTACAGTAACTTGTCTAAAATTAACTTTATAGACTACGCTGAAATCTCAAAGCTGTGGTGCAATTTCTCCTTTTAAACTGCAACACAGTTATTTCTATGACTCACACCTTATTCACATACTTCTTATTTCAAGCAATACCCATTCTGAAGTACTGCTACCCTAATCTGAAACAAATTCAACTAATGCCAGAGATGAGTAATAAAATTTAATTTCTCCAATAGATATGTCACACTATATGAAACTTCTATTTTTTTAGCCAAACATTTTTTTCTATAACACAAGAATAGATAAATCAGTATGAACCGCTCTTTAAAGAAATTAAAAAAAGATCTACAAAGCCGGTAGCTACTGAAAGTGAAACCAGTATCTTTCAGACTTCTGCTTCCCTAGCAAGCCCAAACTAGTCCATTTTCTCAGGAAGCAACGCTGCTCATTTAAAGATACCTCCACAGTCAGGTTAAAAGTTTATTCTGTAAAGAAATCTAACTTTTGATAACCAGACAAAAGCTTTATTTAATACAAAAAACACACTTTAAATACTCAGTATTTCAAATCAATAGTTTCCAAAGACAAAACATAAATCATCAAAATTGTTCAAACATTAATATTAGAACATGAAATTCACATCAACAATGTAATTGTAAAATAGCTGTACCATATACAGAAGACTTCCTTCCCCTAACATCTACAATCCTAACCTACTTTTACTTTTTCACACAATTTTTTGGGTTTGTTAGAAAGGCCACATAATCCAATTAGCCATTCAAAGATTGAACCCAGCTGAATCATCAGTGAGCCTACTTGAAAACCTGGGATGAACACTTCCCCAACCCCCCTTTTGTATCTTTAGAAAGCTATTAGAACATTTTTCCTAGTTTTGATCCAAAATCTTCTCTCCCTGTAACTTCATTCTGCGGTCCTATTTCCGCCTAACCTCACCAAATAGGTCCATTCCCACTACCAAAAAGTAGTTTTAATAACTGGTATCTGGTAGCAATTAAACTTACCAGCAAACAAAACTTACTTCAAAACCTGTCATCCCTTAGGAAAGTCTGACTGGAGTTTTAAAGTTGAACATAACAGGCTGCTAAAATAACTTTTAAGTGCATCAACTTAGGTCACTCAACAATGAAAGTACTAAAATGATAAAATGTATTTATTCTTGCCTACTATTCCCAAACTAAAAAGCATCATTTTACAAACTAAAAATGAAATGCAAATGACAAGAATGTCAAATACTACTCAAAAACACTGAGGGAACTACTAAAAAAGCTTCACTTATTAAACAAGAATTTTTAAAACGTGCCCAAGAACAGCCAAATAAACACAGTAGAAATAGACCAAATACATATGAAAAGTTTAGTATATAATCAACAAGCCATTTCAAATCAACATGTAAAAAATGTAGATTATTTAATAAGTAGTACTGACACAAATGACAGCCATTTTCAGGGGAAACGAAGTCCCTACACCTCAGTAATATAAATTTTGGTTTTAACAGTTTAAAAATTAAACCAAGAAAGAACTAGAAGACACAAGTCTATTTCTTTGCATTGTAAAATAACTCTATTTCGTAAAAGGCTTTTCTTGGTCTCATGTAAAACCTAGTGCTGTAAAGGAAAAGCCTGGGAAATCTGACTAGAAAACATGTTCAAGACTTGTATGGCAAAAGAAAAGTGACTAAATTCCAAAAAACGACCAAGGTCTGATTGCCTTAACCCCTTTTAACCCCTTAAAATGTGAGAAAAAGACACCAAAAACCATAAAATACCTAGGAATAAATCTAATCAAAGAAGTGAAAATCTATACACTGAAACTATAGAAAGTTTATGAAAAGAAATTGAAGAAGATACAATAAAATGGAAAAATATTCCATGCTCCAGGATAGGAAGAGCAAATATTGTTAAAATGTCAATACTATCCAAAGCAACCTACATATTTAGTGCAATACCTATCAAAATAACAGCTCTGGCATTCTTCACAGAGCTAGAACAAACAATCCTAAATTTGTATGGAATCAGAAAAGACCCCGAATAGCCAAAGCAATCTTGAATAAGAAAACCAAAGCAGGAAGCATCCCAGACTTGAAGCGTATTACAAAGCTGTAATCAAGACAATATGGTACTGGCAGAAGAACGGACACTCAGATCAATGGAACAGAATAGAGAACCCAGAAATGGACCCACAAATGTATGGCCAACTAACCTTTGACAAAGCAGGAAAGAATATTCAATGGGATAAAGACAGTCTCTTCAGTAAGTGGTGCTGGGAAAACTGGACAGAGACATGCAGAAAAATGAACCTGGACCACTTTCTCACACCTACTCAAAAATAAACTCAAAATGGATGAAAGACCTAAATGTAAGACAGGAAGCCATCAAATCCTCGAGGAGAAAGCAGGCAAAAACCTCTTTGACCTTGGCCGCAGAAACTTCCTACTCAACACGTCTCCAGAGGCAAGGGAAACAAAAGCAAAATGAACTACTGAGACCTCATCAAAATAAAAAGCTTCTGCACAGCAAAGAAACAATCAGCAAAACTAAAAGGCAACACACAGAATGGGAGAAGATTTTTGCAAATGACATATCAGATAAAGCGTTAGTATCCAAAATCTATAAAGAACTTATCAAACTCAACACCCAAAAAACAAAGAATCCAGTGAAGAAATGGGCAAAAGACATGAATAGACACTTGTCCAAAGAAGACATCCAGATGGCCAACTGACACATGAAAAAATGCTCAACATCACTCATCATCAGGGAAACACAAATCAAAACCACACTGAGATACCACCTCACACCTGTCAGAATGGCTCACATTGACAACTCAGGCAACAACAGATGTTGGCGAGGATGCGGAGAAAGAGGATCTCTTTTGCACTGCTGGTGGGAATGCAAACTGGTGCAGCCACTCTGGAAAACAGTATGGAGGTTCCTCAAAAAATTAAAAATAGAACTACCCTAAGACCCAGAAATTGCACTACTAAGTATTTACCCAAGTGATACAGGTATGCTGTTTCGAAGGGGCACATGCACCCCACTTTTATGGTGTTTTTGGCAGCACTATCAACAATAGCCAAAGGACGGAAAGAGCCCAAATGTCCATCGATGGATGAGCAGATAAAGAAGATGTGGTATATATATACAATGGAGTACTACACAGCAATCAAAAAGAATGAAATCTTTTTGCCATTTGCAACTATGTGGATGGAACTGGAGGGTATCATGCTAAGTGAAATTAGAGAAAGACAAATATCATGTAACTTCACTCATATGAGGACTTTAAGATACAAAACAGATGAACAGAAGGGAAGTAAAAAAATATAAAAACAGGGAGGGGGACAAAAACATAAGAGACTCTGAAATATGGAGAACAAACAGAGGGTTACTGGAGGGGTTGTGGGAGGGGGGATGGGCTAAATGGGTAAGGGGCATTAAAGAATCTATTCCTGAAATCATCGTTGCACTATATGCTAACTTGGAGGTAAATTAAAAAAACAAATTAAAAAATGTGAGAAAAAGATAAACCCAAAAGGACATGTTTAGAAGATTCTCAAAGGAAAAAAAAAAAAAAAAAGACATCCACTAAGTGTATTTTTAAATAATGCAACCTTAGTCACATTAAATTAATTTCTATTAAATGCAAATTCACACTCAGGCTGGCAGGGCAGGAAAATGTGCAAACGAGGATCAAAAGGGTATGGAGGATCATGACTATGGTGGTTTCACCAATGTACACTTGTGTCACAATTGATCATACCGTATGCTTTAAATATATGCCATTTATTGTGTGTCAACTACACCTCGATAAAACTGTCTAAAAAAAGTAAGACATGGACCAGGGAGTATGAAACACAATACTCTGATTTAGTGTTAGTCTGATTATAACTACTAGTACGATCTTAAAGAAAAATTTGGAAAAATCTTAAAGTATAAAAATAGTGCATACCCTTCAACAGAGAAAATTCATTTTCTTGTTAAAACTACTACTAGATATCTATATACATAGATATAATCACACAATTACAAAGATATACCCAGGAGTGTTCACTGTTAGCCATATAACTTTGTAAAAACTAAAAACCTATGTCCGGCATTAGGGAAATGACTAAATAAGCCTGTGGTAGCCTCATATGTAATATGGTCACTAAAAAAATATATTGCAAATAAATCAAACATACATAAAAAGCAAGTTGTAGAGTGGTACAGAGAGAAAATTCCCTTTTACATGACAGAATCATGCTCATACATGCTTAGAAAATTCCCAGGACACATGAGAAACCATTAACTCTATGGCGACTTCTTGGTGCTTTTCTTAGTAACTTTTCATCTTACATCCTTCAAAACGGTTACATTTTCCCATCATGCACACATATTTTATAACATAATGTAAATTTAATTATATTTTTAAATTATGAATTAAATTGTGACTTTTACTGATTTTTAAATGTTTTATTTACTTTTGGAAGAGAGAGAGAGAGAGAGAGAGAGAGAGAGCGAGCGCGCGCACCAGGGAGGGGCAAAGAGAGAGGGGGACAGAGGTTCTGAAGCAGGCTGACAGCAGAGCCCTATGTGAGGCTCAAACTCACGAGCCAAAGCCAGACACTCAACCAACTGAGCCACCCAGGTGCCCTAAATTGCAACTTTTAAAAACTAAATTGAGGAATCCATGTCTAGCCATATGAGCGAAAACTCTTCCAATTAAATACAACAAAAACTGTTTTGCTCTAAAATAGACAAATTTTCTGGTAATTAAGGGAAATCCTAAGGAAGAGGGAAAATCAAATGGGAAATGAAAGGTAAAGACACTTAAGGTAAAGACACAAGACACTGAACTGCAGCTGGAAAAGGGGAAATGAGGTATGAAAAACAGACTTTCAAGAGGTCTACAGTCAGCAAAGGGTAAATTAAGAGGAAGAGAGAAAGCTTGTCCCACTTTTCCTACCACTCAAAAGCTAAAAAAAAAAAAAAAAGTTTTCATAAAGATTTTATAACCATGGGCTCTGAGATTTGCATCCATAGTCTCTGCCAGTCCAGAATACTCTCACCTCTTCTACCAAAAATTAGTTAACACAAAAGTAGTGCCAAGGTCATGAAATCCTCTGGGAAAAAAAATTCCTTCTACCCAATCTAGCCTGCACAGTGCAGCATTTTCAGATACACCCCTGCTGAAGGTAAACTTACAAACAGGGATTATACCCCCAAGAATCCCAAACAGAAAAATGTGAGATACTATAAAAAAATTTTCAGGTATTAGACGCATAAGAGAAATCACACAAAGAATTAAAAGACCAGAGAATTAAAAGAATATAAAATACCAGAGAGATTAGAAAGAACTGAGGAAATTACAAATTGTGTTAAGAGCATTCATACACATAAGAAAGACACACAGACTTTTAAAACTGAAGAATTACCAAACAGAAAGATCTTGATAAAAACTGATGGTTTAAAACAACATTCACTCAAGATTTTTACTTACTTCTTACACACTAAGGTTAGATGTAGTCCTACTGTAGTCCTATTAAAAGGTTTGCTTACACTACTGAAAGTTTAACATGCCAAATGAGTGACTCTCCTACTGACTGCATGGTCTTCTTTCCTACCTACTGTCTGTAAACCCAACACAGTGCTCAACACATAGTACTGTGGAAATAGATGACTAAAAGGCAACCAGCAAGGGGGGAAAAAAAAGGTTTACTTCATGACATAAATAATTTCAAAACAAATAATTTTATGGGTTTTTTTAATAACATATAAGGTAATCCTTGAGTCCTTCTCTTTGGATTTTCTTTCAAAATAAACCTTCAAAAATACAATACACACTAATCCTATCTGTGTTCACCAGTACTCTGAAAAACAAAATCAAGGACTTTTTATCACCATATGGACTTCATTATTTTCTTGAAGCTACAAAAGGATACATAATGGAAAGTTAAAAATCAAATAGTCCAGATAAAACTACCATAAACTGGAAACAGGTACAACTTTTATATTTTAACAAACATTTAAACCTACAAGAGTCAAAAAACAAGTTGTGTTTTGGGGTTTTTTCCTATTGATGCCATTGATTTGATTTGACATCACTCCTAATAAGCAACCTAAACAAAAAACAGTAAGTTACCTTATTAAGAACAATCTCTGAGAAAAAGTCAAGTCTCTGAGATTTCACCAACCGAGTTTCCACACTCTTAAATTGTTTATAAACTATCTAGTTAACATAATCAAAACACTGAATACAGTGCACCTTCAAAATCTGTGATTGCAAAGACTCCCTTCCAGACAACAGAAATATATTTTAAGAAGTTCGAAGGAGATACAAGAAATCTAAAATATAGTCACAAGAAAACAATCCCATTCATAATAGCACCAGAAACAATAAAATACTCAAGAATAAATGCAACCAAGGAAATGAAAGATGTATACACTGAAAGCTGTTAGACAATGAAAGAATTGAAGAAAATACAAATATATGGGAAGATATCATGTGTTCAAGGAAAAGAAGAATATTGTTAAAATGTCCATACTGTCTGTCCTAAGCCTTAGAGCTATAGATTCAATGCAATCTCTATCAAAATTCTACCGGCATGTCTTACAGAAATAAACCATCCTAAATTTCATGTGGAACCGCAGAAGACCCAGAATAGCCAAAACAATCTTGAGAAAGAAGAACAAAGCTGGAGGCATCACACTTCCTGATTTCAAACTATACTACAAGGCTACAGTAAATCAAAATAACATGGTAGTAGAATAAAAACAGACACATAAAGCAATGGGACAGAATCAAGGACCCAGAAATAAGCTCACACATATCTGGTCAATTAGTATTTGACAAGGGAGTTAAGAATACTCAATGGAGAAAAGATAGTCTTTTCAACAAACAGTGCAGAGGAAACGGGATATTCACGTGTAAAAGAATAAACTGAACTCCTATCTTACAACACTCACAAAAATTAATTTGAAATGAATTAAAGGTTTAAATGTGAAACTACTAGAAGAAAACATAAGGACAAGGCTCCTTGACATTGGTGTTGGCAGTGATTTTTGGATAGGACACCAAAAGCACAACGAACAAAAGCAAAAATCAATAGGACTATATCAAACTAAAAACTTCTGTATAGCAAAAGAAACTACCACCAAAATGAAAAAGTAACCTGTGGAATGGGATGAAAATATCTGTAAACTCAGTATCAAATAAGGGGTTAATATCCAAATTATGTATGGAATTCCTACAACTCACAGCAAAAAAAAAAAATCAATTTAAAAAATGGGCAAAAGGGGCGCCTGGCTGGCTCAGTCAGTTAAGCATCAGACTTTGGCACAGGTCATAATCTCACAGTCCATGAGTTCGAGCCCCGCTGTCGGGCTTTGTGCTTACAGCTCCTAGCCTGGAGCCTGCTTCAGATTCTGTGTCTCCCTCTCTCTCTGCCCCTCTCCCCTGCTTGCCCTCTGTCTCTTTCAAAAATAAACAAACATTAAAAAAAATTTTTTTTTAAATTTTTTTAATGGGCAAAGGACCTGAATGGACATTTTTCCAAAGAAGATATACAAATGGCCAACAGGCACATGAAAAGGTGCTCAATGTCACTAATCATCAGGAAAATGAAAATCAAAACCACAATGAAATATCACCTTTGACCTGTCAGAATGGCTATTATCAAAAAGACAGATAACATGCACCGGCAAGGCTATCCAGACAACACTTGCACCCTGCTGGTGGGAATGCAAACTGGTATAGCCCTATGGAAAACAGTACAAAGGTTCCTCAAAAATCCAAACTCATACATACAGAAAGTAGATTGGTGGTTACAAAGAGAGGGAGGGAGAATTGGTGAAGGTGGTCAAAGGGCACAAGCTTCCAATGACAAGATGAGTAAGTTCTGGGGATCTAATGAACAACATTGGGACTACAGTTAACAATACTCTACTACATACTTGAAAGTTACTAATAGAGTAAATCTTAAAAGTTCTCACTGCAAAAAAACAACAAAACGTAAAAAATAACTGTATGAGGTGATGGATATTTTTACTAACCTTATTATTTGCAAAGTATACATATATCGAATCATTACACTGTACTTTACATAATGTTATCTCAATTACACTTTCATAATGCTGGAAAAAAATAAATAAAATAAAATATAGCCATAAGAAGAGGCTCCTATCCTAAAGCTATTCTGTTCTGCAGACTGGGCTTAGAAACCATGTTTACAAGACAACCTTAAGAGCCATGTGAAGATAGATACTGCCTTCAAAAGACAGTACACAGCTGCCACAATTCTACATTTCAAGATCTATAAAAGACTTGTTTTATGTACTGAAAAGAGCATGTACTGAAAAGAGCAGGAAGTAGTCAAACTAAAATTGGTGAATTCATTATGGATAAATCCAAAGTCACTAACTAAAAAATTTAGGTGCATCAAAAGTCATTCAGTATAAACAAGTCATTCCAATGTCCCTTTCTCTCTCTCTCTCTCTTTTTGTTTTAAATACAAAAGGCTTACTAAATCAGGAAAACCCAATACACATTATAGAATGACTGATTCTGGCAGAACAGTTGATAAAGTAGACAAGCTACCCTTGAAGACAAGATAGGTAAATAATGAACATGACTGAATGGTAGTACCAATCAGGGAATAGTTAAAAGGTTAAATGATCATATCCCAAAGATGCCAATTAATGTTTTAGAAAGTGCCTTAATCACCTATCAAAGGACTCTCTGTTCTCTGCCTGAACTTACTTACATTTTAATAAATTTCTTGAATAAGACAGTTTATGATGATGCGTTGAACATAAGAATATCTCAAACGAGGAATGAAAACAAAGGATAAACCAACTAAATAATGTTTCATAAAGTAAGATTTTTATTTTATCCTTTGCCACCAAACTCCTTCAGTTCCCCAGCTGGAAGAGCAGAAATTCCAGTAGCAGTAGCTAGCTTAGATAAGGAGGGATGCCATGTTATTTCAGTCTACAGATTTACCTCACATAATAAATTGCTCAGGGGTACCTGGGTAACTTAGTAGGTTACGTGTCCGACTCTTGATTTCATCTCAGGTCATGACTCACAGTTCATGAGATCAAGCCCTGCATTGGGCTCCTCGATGACAACACTGAGACTGCTTTGGATTCTCTCTCTCTCCCTCTCTCTGTCCCTCCCCTGCTTATGCATTCTCTCTCAAAATAAATAAATAAACTCTATTAAATAAATAATTCAATTAACTGATTTTCATGAAAATGGCTCTTGAAAAGTACTACTTTTCTAACAATGGCTTTTTTTTTTTTTTTTTTGTATTAGGGACTGTTCACCTAAATGCACACTAAATATTCTACAATAAAATTTCAACATTATGATTTCAGCTAAAGACATGCTCAACAATTTATTTAACATAATGGTTTCCAATTATATCATACATATCAATATACTACACACAACTGGATGAACCCAGCACATTTTGCTTTGTACACATATGCCAGTCAAGAGGACCGCAGAGCTAGCATCTTCTACAACTTTTCCATTGTTTCTGCCTGGCTTAAATTTCCACACTGTTTAAAGGACTTGTGTTTGGCCTTTATTCCTCTGAAGGTGCCTATCTGAGCCATAATTTGACTTTCAAGTGCAAATAAAATTATTTTTAAATGTTTATTCATTTTTTGAGAGAGTGCGAGCAGGGGAGGGGCAGAGAGAGAGGGAGTACAGAATCCAAGCAGGCTCCTGGCTCTGAGCTGTCAGCACAGAGACCCACGCGGGGCTTGAACTCATGAACCGTGAGATCATGACCTGAGCCAAAGTCAGACACTTAACCAACTGAGCCATCCAAGCGCCACTCAAGTGCAGATAAAATGCAAGATAACCCTGAGCTCCAAAAATGCTGAAATTAGTGCAGAAAACAGTACAAAAAGAATAAACTTTCCAAAGAGTAACACCCCACCAACCAGCACCACCATCAAGTTTTCTCTTCCCTTTGGTATGGTATGTCTTCATTTTACCTATTACATTTTACAATCAAAGTGTATTTGTTTTCAAATTGTTTCTATTTACATTAACTCATCTTCATTGCTAGATTAATATTTTCTTACATGTGAAATTGGTCAGTTGAGATGGAACACAACATAACTTACCATTAAAATTAATGGAATGTTTTCATGTAATAGCTTTTCGCTTAGCAGCAGGGTTTTCAAGAATGAATTCAAGATATTAAAGCAAGGATAAATACATCTGATTCTGAGTTCAATAAGAGTTTAGAGGGCAAGGGACACCAGTTCTATCTCAAAAAGAAAAAATTATTCAGCCTCAGCTAGACTAGCAAGGGATACCTATACACCAAAATAGACTAAAGAAACATAGGATGAGTGAGATCAACTAGTAGGAATAAGAATCACACTTCAAGGCTTAAAGATTTTAATTGATTGTAATCATAACAAATTAGTGTGATACTAAAATCAAATTTATTCTGAAGAGTTGAATAATAACCCAACAAGATTAAAAGAAGGCAGAGTTGAGCAAAGGAAGGGAACAGATCACAGAACTAGAGCAGTCAGGATACTGTGAGCTGAGCTTCAAAAAACAAATTAGGAGGGGCACCTGGATGGCTCAGTTGGTTAGGCAGTTAAGAGCCTGACTCCTGGTTAGGCTCAGGTCATGATCTCATAGTTCAGGGGTCCGAGCCCTTCCTAGGGCTCTGTGATGACAGAGTGGAGTGTACTTGAGATTCTTTCTCTCCCTCTCTCTCTGCCCCTCTCCTGTGTGCACACGCGCACATTCTCTGTCTCTCTCTCTCAAATAAATTTAAAAAATAGGAATAGGTAAAAATGAAGATGAAGACTTCCATAAGGATGGTTTTATTCCAAACACTTAAAATGACAGATAAAACATTCACATCTCCCCATAACTATAAATATCTTTTCAGTTATTCTGTGATTGATGTATTTTTTTTTTTAATGTTCATTTGTTTTTGAGAGCGTGCGCGCGCTCGCACACACACACGCACAAGTTGGGGAGGGGCAAAGAGAGAGGGAAACAGAATCAGAACTAGGCTCCAGGCTCTGAGCTGTCAGCCCAGATCCCAACATGGGGCTCGAACTGTGATTGATACATTTCTTGTCTCCTTTCATCATCCTTGTTTCTCTTTTTATTATTCAGTTTCTTATAATTCTTAGAATTTGGGGTTGGAAAAACCACGTAGCTGGTGTAGAGATTCCTAGTATAAATAGGTTGTTAGCATCTTCATAGTATTTAACAAGTTTTTAGTCCTTTTTATTTCCAATAAATTGGCAAACTTAGAGGCTACATCGCATTCAGGATTATGACTTGAGTGTAAGACTACAGCACAGACAACGTGGCATATTTCCAAAAGTATGTATCTAATGTCCAGATGTCTCCCCCTTTGTAGTGATAGTAGCAGCTACTGGTTATCCTTGCCTAGACATTATTCATTAGGGAGATGCAAACTGGTGGTATTCTAAGTCTATCATTCTTTCTTGATTAGGTAGAATACATCTATAGAAATTTCTTCCCTGACCTGAGAAACAATTCATATGAGTAGGATAAATGCTTCTATTTACCAACTGTCAAAACAATAAGCTGGTCCAACAGCAATTAATTAAAGGTTTTTGTTAAAAAATGTTGTAGTATGGATTCACAGGTTAAACACATTTGATTGGTTTCAATTCATTATAGTTATTATCTTTATTGATGTTCAAATTCCCTTTTGGCCAATGGGATCCTATTCAGGACGGCTCCCAGGTTGTTTCAACACTACCCTCATACTTTTTGCCTCTATTGCTTCAGGTATGTTCTAGTCTGTGGCAAACAGACTCTAAAGTGGTCCTCATGGTCTCTGCCACTTGGGTGTTCTCACCCTTGTGCAATCTCTTGGTAAGGGTGAGTGAGATCTGTGACCTGCTTCATATCAATAAAGTATGGCAAAGGTGACAGGATGTAATTGATTACATACACATGATTATGATACTTAAGACTGTAACCCATGTTACTAGGACATGCTTTGTCTCCCTTAATGGCTTTGAAGAAGCAAGCTGCCATGTTGGTAAGCTGCCTATGGAGAAAGCCATGGAGCAAGGAGCTAAAAACAGCCTCCTGGACAATAACCAGCAAGAAACTGAGGCTTTCGCTTAGGCAGCCTGTAAAGTACTGAATGCTACCAACAATTACATGAACTTGGAAGTATATTTTTCCCCGGCTAAGCCTCACGTGAGACCCCAGCCCTGGTCAACACCCTAACAGCAACTTTGTGAAACACTGTAGACCCAGTTATGCAGAAGACCCAGTTAAACTCCTGACCCACAGAATCCATGGTATAATAAATGTGTGTTGTTTTAAGTATCTAACCCTGTATCATACTGTAACAGAAACTAATCATTAAATTTTAAGTTTGTCTCATACATTTCCCGCTTAGACTGAGAAAATGCCCATTTTGAGCACTAATTTAGTTTTATTGTGAAAGGTATTTAAAGACCACAATATAGGCACCAGGAGTGCTTTTTGCTACTAAGGCAGTCATTATTTCTAGGTCTTCTTAGTCAAAAAGGACCAGAAAATGTATATATTTTAAGCTAAATTATTGCATGAGGGCATATAGAACGTTTCACTAAAATTAGTACTATGGAATTTTTATGTCATTTCACTGACCTTAACACTACATCTGTTTTCAACAATGCTAAAAATCTGTTTTCAACAACACCAGCGTAATCACTCATTTCATTTAGCCCACAATGCGCACATTACATAGTACAGGAATAACAACATATATATACATTACCACCAAAATTATGATTATAGTAGTTTGAGATTTGCCTTTTTTGCCATCCTTCCTCCACTCTCCTCCCAGGGTATATTTCAATTGGGATATACAGCCAAGTTACCATGTTTTAAAATCACATGGCATAGTTCACTCTGGTGTTCACCAAGTGAATACAAGTAAGATTCAGTGGTTTCATTTTACTTTTTATTTTTAAGGGTTTTTAAATTTTCATTTAACAATTATGTAAAATATTTAAATGTCTCCAAAGTCAAGTCTTAAGAAAAATTAATTCAAAGCACAAATTATACCCTTGTGCTTTTCTACACTGTAGGTCTCTCCCTCATAAGTAACCATCATTTTTTAGACTTCATTTTCTTCTATTTCTTAATGTTATTTATTCATTTTGAGAGAGAGAGAGAGAGAAAGCAAGCAAGCAAGCAAACGAGTAAGCGCCGGGCAAGGGCAGAGAGAGAGAATCCCAAGCACAGAGCCCAACACAGGGCTTGATCCCGTGAATTGGGATATCATGACCTGAGCTGAAATCAAGAAGTGGAGAAGTGGATGCTTAACCAAATGAGCCATCCAGGCTCCCCTCTCTTCTACTTTTAATAAGACACACACACACACACACACACACACACACACACACAAAATCATCTCCTTTATCAGTACAGGACTGCATATTATAAACACTTGTATCCACTTTGCTTTTTGTGTGTGTGCGTGTGTGTGTGTTTTTAACTGTCCAGAATAGACCTATTTTGTGACTAGAGGCACAGTGAGCCAGGTAGAAACAGCTGAAAATGAGAGGTAACAGGGGATTTAGCACAGATGGAAAAAAAATAATTGTTTTACATCTCTACTCAAAATAAGCCAGACAAACCAAAACCCCAAACCATAGGAAGAAAATTAATGATGAGGGAGGGGGAGAAATCAATAAAAAACATTAATTAACACCAAATGGTACTAGTTTTATAAAACAGTCTTCATAAAGATTTTTAAATTTCAACATGTTAAAGATGTCAGAGATAAAAAGACTCCTTTTTTTAAAGTAGCAAAAAGGTTATAAAACAAAAATAGAACTGAAATAGATGGGTGCATATGAAAAAGCAACTCCAAATCTAAGAGATGAAAACTATACATACTGGCAAATAGACTCAACAGACAAAATGAAGTCCAGACTGAACAGAGTAGAATTGGTAAACTGCTATAGAGTACTGAATTCACCTAGTATAAGGCACAGAAAAATAAAGAGAAAAAAAACCTGAAAGAGCAATTGAGGTACAAAGACCCCAACTTAGGTTTTTCAAAAAAGATGTGAAAATAACAGAAGCCATATTTGAAGAGCTGAGAATTTTCCAAAATTGAAGATCAGATTCCTCAGATTATATGTATACATACTCTTAGTACTAGTTGGATATATAGATGTTTGTCCTCATATACAGTACACTGTGGTGAAATTGTGAAATACCAAGCACAATGAGCTGCTATTTAAGGAAATAATTAACCAGACTGCTTCACAACAAGTATCCGTAACAACTTAAGAAAACCAGATGCAAACCCTGGCATCACTGAAATGTTTGCAAATCTCTTATAATGTCACCCGGAGAGAGTGGAGACTTCAAATTTATCCGTACTTTAAACTCTATCCATATTTTAATACTCTCATGACTCTAAAAGCAAGGTGTGGACAATGCATAAAACTAGTAATTCAAAGACTTATTTCAAAGCATCTACTAAATTCACACATTCTACCCTTAAAAAAACCAAATTGAAATGCTAAGCAGTAAAATTTTACAGAAAACAGTAGCATAAAAGAGAAGAAACACAAATTAATTCCAGGCAAAGAATTTTGAAAGGCAACATAAAACTTTATAAGAGGACATGTAAGAATATCTTTATAACCTTGTGGTAGGGAAGGATTTCCTAAACAAGACACAAAGTATAAATCATAAAAGGAAAATACTGATAAATTCAACAAAATTAAAAATTTTATCTATTAACAAAGACACTATATAACAAAGAAGACAAGCCACAAAGTGGGAGAAGACATTTGTGATACTAATCAGCAAAGAATTAATATTCAGAACCTATTAAGAACTCCTATCAAAAAGAAAAGCAACTCAACAGAAAAATCAACAGTCATTCCAGAGAAAAGGAAACAAAAATGGCCAGCAAACATTTGAAAAGATGTTTCTTCTCAGTAAGCAGAAATGCAAAACCTATAAGGTATCATGAGGCTTACTCTAATATTTGCCAATTATCAAGTATAGGCAAGAATGTGGAGCCATCACATGTACACGTTAGTGAGGGGAATAAACTGGCACAACTGCCCTGGAAAACAATTTGGCACTGCCTAATAAAGCTGAAAATGCACCCCCCCCGCCCCCCCCACAACTCAGCAATTCCACTCCTAACTAAACAGAAAGTCCAAAACAATTTGCTCAAAGGGCAAATCTCAACTCATTAGTGAGTAGAAAAATTGACTTAGTGGGTCTTAATTATCTTATTTTTAATGAAATGTCCTACCATCACATAGGTGTGGGTTTTTTTCAACAAACTTTCTTGTTCTATATGTGGCACATCTGATAATGTACTGAGTCCCATAATGTAAAATGTATTTCCTACTGTTAGTAACAAAAACATTTTTAAAAACACTATCCTGGAGATATTTATGTATGCAAGCGTACCAATACACCTATGCAAGATGTTCACAGCAGAGTTTTTAATAATAGCAAAAGTGGAAACAACCCAAATGCCCGTCAATAGGTAATAAAGTGAAATATATTCATATAATGAAATTCCATGCAGCAGTGAAAGTGAATGAATTAGAGTTATATGCAAAATGGTGGAAGAATATCAGGACCATAAAGCTGAGGGTAAAAAGAAAGTTGCAAACGAACTCATACAGAAGGATCTCTTTTATATAGAGTTCAAAAACAAAACAGAAAAAAAAATATTTTAGGGATAGAAATAGATGTGGTAAAATCACATAAAAAAAAGTCATCAAAAAACAAAAATAAAAGCAAAAAAAGTTGGGGCGCCTGGGTGGCTCAGTCGGTTAAGTGTCCAACTTCGGCTCAGGTCACATCTCACGGTTCATGGGTTCGAGCCCCATGTCGGGATTTGCACTGACAGCTCAGAGCCTGGAGCCTGCTTCAGATTCTGTGTCTCTCTCTCTGCTCCTCCCCACTCGCATTCTCTCTCTCTTAAAAATAAATACTTAAAAAACCCCACAAAAAACAAAAAAGGCAAATATAATGATTACTTCTGGGGGGCAGGGAAGAGTAGCACAAAAAGAAAGAAAAAGTTAGGATAATGTTCTTGAACTGGTATTAGATACAAGGCTGTTCACTGCATCCTTACTCTTTATCTTTCATATATTTTATTTTGTTTTTATGTACTTAATTTTTAACAAAAAAAAATTAAAATTGAGTGAAAGGTACACAGATATTTGGTACAAAGGTATTTCTTTTATATTTCATCTTTAAATTGTACAACATATTCTATATGCTTTTGTACACCTGAATCATTCAATACTTGTTTTAACTTTCAACAAAATAAAAAAAAATGACAAGTAGAAAGAGATAAATATAAATTAAAATCTCTCAACCTCTCAATCTCTCTCTTTCTAGCTTCAGCTCTGGTCATGATCTCACAGTTTGTGAGTTCAAGCCCCACATCAGGCTCACTGCTGTCAGCACAGAGCCTGCTTCAGATGCTCTGTCCCACTCTCTCTCTGCCCCTCCCCTGCTTACGCTCTCTCAAAATAAATAAACTTAAAAATCCTCTCTCTCCCACTGACCCTGCCCTGTGCTCACTCTCTCTAAAATAAAAAAAAAAAAAATTTTTTTAATTGGTATGTTATTTTAAATGCTGCTGGGATGTTTTGCTTAAATAAAACTGAAAGAATATAGAATATGATTACTCACCTATTTATACCATATAAACAATGCTAGACAAACATTGTTCATTTCAGTTATTTTATATTTATAAAGTATTTCTTGTCTCCCCTACCCCATCAGACAAGGCAAATGCATGGGTTATATTTTACATAGAATTCCGAGGCTAATCTTAAATGTGTATTTTACTTGAAAACTGCTCCAAAAATTTCAAGCTCAGAAAGACGTTATTCAAGTTAAAAATAAATGCAATTTTCTGGACACTCTCCCACCCCCAACAACCAAAAGAGCAAAATGACTAAGTCGCTTTTATAAAGGATCCAATTTAAACTTAAAATTATAGTTAACATCTAGGTCAAACTGGAAGGGATTTAAGAAATTACTCCCATTCATTAGCAAAAGGGTATCAACCACAAGGATTATTATACACCAGAGAACCTGAAACTGTACCCAGATATGAAGAGTACCAATATGACAAGCTTGAGAAATTCACTTCACAGAATTCATAACCTTCAGCCACCCTCAGACATCCAGGTTATGAAAATGTGAAAGAATTACACAACACATTTCAAATAAACATGACTTCCAATAAACTGAATACAGGTCAGAAGCAACATAAAGGAATTCAACCTGTGTGTGGATATTAAAAATTTAAGAAAACATCTTAAATGTTCAGCAACATAGCATTCAGAACACTGGGGAGCTTTCAATGTACAGCTTAGCCTGTTCAAATTTATTTCAAAGATAACTAGATCTAAACACATGCAATCACTAAATTATGTATGCACACATTTTACTCAGAAGACTTACATTACTAATCAACAAGGTTAACTGGTACTATGCACAAAAATATTTTTGCTGGAATTCGTGTATTAAATCATTTTCCATTCCGCTCCCAAGAATAAACCTGAAACCCTTATTTTTGGTCTCACTTTACATGGCATTCCATGTAAATCAACTAGCCATGCTAACAGAAGACTGATGGCACAAATGAGAAGCAGAAGGCTCAATGAGTCCCAATCATTTTCAAACAAGCAATTCATTCATTCATCAAATTGAGCACCACCTACTACAAGAAATATAGTTCCCTGGTAAAGAAGACAAAGTTCCCACTTCAGAGTGGGCAGTTACAGCAGTAACTCATAACACACATTCACAGAAATGAGCCTGAGAAAATTTCTTGGAATCTAGAAAGAGCATAGTCTACCTACTGTTTCTACATAAAACATTTTATATAATATTTGGTTTTAAGTTGCTTTTACTATTTTCTCCACTTGAAAAATTTCAAGTCCTCAAATTTAAGTCGCTAACATTAAGAATCAATCCTCTAACTCTGGGAGAAAAAAAAACCTGTATAACATTAATGTAGCTTTCTAATACCTAACAGATAACTGCACATAGACAGTGCCTATTTATTATTCATTCATGTATAGTAATCTCTACGCCCCACATAGGCTTGAACTCACAATCCCCAGATCAAGAGGGACACACTCCACCAACTGAGCCAGCCAGGCACCCCATTATTATTATTATTACTTTAGAAAGCATTCTTTCAAAACAGTTCAATGAATCAGGATGGGCTCTAGATCAGAATACCTCAGTTCACACTCAGGTTCCTCCTCTTACTTGCTCTTTAAACAAATTATTTAACCTGTTTCCCTAGTTTCCACCAAATAGTACCTATCCCATAAAACTGTTTAAGAGGATTATATATGGCACCGTACATAAGTGTTTACAGAGACTAACAGCAAACAAGCACCCTAATATTAGCCATCACTTATGTAGCAACTAGTAAGATAATACACGCAAGGCAAATGAACCTCAGGCAGTTTAAGACAGTTAAGTTCACACATACAGTCAGTGGTACTAGTTAGCAGAGCCGAACCTAAGCGCTTAAGTCTCCCTAGCACACATGCTTTTTCCACTACACCACACATTATATAATTCAACTACTGGGGGGGGGACTTACATAAAATCTTGGAGTTAGTAAAGTCTAAGATTTGTAGGTCTCCTAAATACTGACCTCCAGCTTACTACACCAGACCACACTGTTTCCCTGGCAAATTAAATGACTCGTGCAAAAAATTCTCACATTTTCCAGTGAGAATGTAGTATAACATCAAGTCTTGTGATAGACAATTACTGAAAATCATGTAAGTTCTGGTAACTAATCATAAATGTTACTAACAGTCACAGTGCCTATGTGGCTCAGTCTGCTAAACATCCCATTTCAGCTCAGGTCATGATCTCATGGGTTCATGAGTTCGAGCCCTGCATGGGGCTCTCTGCTGTCAGTGCAAAGCCTGCTTCATATCCTCTGTTTCTCTCTCTCTCTCTCTCTGCCCCTCCCCCACTAGCGCACGCATTCACACACTCTCAAAAATAAACAAACATTAAAAAATAAATAAATGTTACAGTCAAAATAAAGAAATATGGATAAAGGACATTTTCCTCTTATAATGGTAGGCAGTTGGATACTATGGCCCCTATGAAACTTACTCAACATGAAAACTATCTAAAAGGAGCTCTCTCACTGGAGTAAATGACATTTCTCCCCTTGATAAAAATACATAGGCCAGTGTCTACACAGAAAGCTAAATGTTTCTGGCTAGCAGTCTACTCTCCTATATACTCACTTATTTCTATAAATCCATTAAATAGAAGAATGAAAACAAAAACTGTTATTTCTATAAAAACTAAGTTACATCCTTTGGAAGGCCTTGATGAATGAATGGAAAATCTAGAATGATTTTTAACTTGGAAAGTTTCCCAGTGCCTACATTTTCATTCCATTTTAAAGAAACCAATACTAGAAATCATAGGCAATGCTTTTAGGGTATGATTTACAGAAAAAAAGATTAGTAACCCCTTACTCAAAGACAAGAGATTGATCCAAATAAAAATGTTCTAAGTTAAAACATGCAAGTTATCTAACCAATGGTCCTAATCACACAGAGAAGGTCCAAAAGATCTCCACAACACTCTAACATCACTCTCTCCAACAAGGGGTTCTCAAAAGCCTCCTGCCACTTTTCTGCTGCTCTCTGCTCCTAGGAAAGGAGTAAACTGAAAACTATATGTATCCAAGAATGAGGTATCCATCACAGTGAGAAACTGCAGAATAAGGATTTAATTCACTTATAATGAATAGATATTTAATAAATCTTTATTGAACTGACCGAAACCCTTAAGATCCATCAATAAACAAAACAGACAAAAAGCCATGCCTTCACAGAAGTTATAGTGTGTGTTGGGGACACACAGGAGAGACAATGAACACAATCAACAAAGAAATTATATAGTGTTGGAAGGTGGCAAGTGCCATGGAGAAAATAGAGCAAGATACAGGGATCATAAGTAGGGGAGTACAGCTTCAAATAAAATAAGATAGACCTTTTGAAAAACATTTGAAGAACAAAGATTTGAAGACTACAGGGTTGGCCATGATGATTTTTTAGGGAAAAAGTGATCCAAAGAGGGACAACAGCCGATGTAAAGGCTTTTACTTTGCCTATGAGAAGTCATTGCAGGGTTTTGAGGGGACAAGTGATAGAATCTAGTTGCTGAGTTGAAAAAGACCAAAGGGAGCTAGGGAAGAAGCAGGAAGGCCAGTTAGGAGGCTAACTACAGAAATCTAGGCTAGAGATAAGATGGCCAGGACCAGCCTCGAAAGCAATACAGGTGGTAAGAAGTGACTTGATTCTAGATATATTTTCAAGATAAGATAGAACCAAGAATGCCAAGTGTGAAAGAGATAAGTCAGAAATGACTCCAACTTTTTTTTTTGCATGAATGTTGGATAGAGCTACCACCAAATGAGATGGACTAGACTGTATCTGAGGCAGGTTTAAAGAGAAAAATGGAAGTTCAGTTTGAATTGAGTACTTCACCTATAAGCAGAAATGCAGAATAGGTTGTCTGGAGTGCAGAAGGAAAGCCTGGGCCGGAGATATAAATATGGAAGCCATCAGCATATAGGTATTTAAAGCCATGACATTGGATGAGATCACCAGAGAAATATAAAAAGAAAAGTGAACCAAGGACTGAGCACTTCAACTTCAAGAGTAGAGGATGAATCATAAGGCAGAAAGAGCAAAGCAATTAGTGAGGAAAGAAACCCAAAAAACACTGTCCCTGAAGGAGGGGAGTATAAACAAATTAATTTAAGTTCCACTTGTATACAAATCACTTTGCTGAAACCAGATTTAAATTAAAAGTTCTTAATCAGACTGTAGTAAAGTGATATGTAAAATACTAAATCATAACTTTTATAAAAGGAGTGGAACATTTCTTAAATAATTCCTAGAAATACTCTATTTTCTATTGGAGTCTCTACTAAAATTAGTCTTAGCACTAAAAGTATATTTTGTCTATTTTATCTTTTTAACATAAAAGTCTATAACATTAGAGGAGGAAAAAAAAAAAAAAAGCCTAAATGGTCTGCACTGCCATCTCTCTCAAAGACCAAAAACTCGTTTAAACAGCAAGTCAACAGCCCGGCATACAAATAAGTATAAATTGTCATTACTTTTCTTTTTCTAGAGCTCAGATACCACAGGTTAAGTTAATCAAACTGCTTAGTTCATATTGCTTAAGATTTTTTCCCCGTTTGATTTTAATTTTGTGTATAGAAAAAGTAGCATATACTCCTATCTAAATCAATGTTTTCCCTGTGATTTGCATATAAACTACATTTTTAGGATGAGAACATCCAAAGTCATGTTAACAAAAACGGAAGGAGAAAGGAATGAAACTCAACTCTATGCATAACAGTGACTGATGTCATTTCTAAAGAACCAGTTACTCGCTTCTAGCCTCTAAGTAGTCTGGATTTACCTTCAAAATAACTAAAAACTTAAAGAGTACACAGAACAAGCAGCTTATAAGATGTTACCCTCAAATATTTGATGCTCCTGCAAAGCATGGTCTCTCTACATTTCTTTATTACATATTAGAGGTCAGATTCCTGAAAAATCCAAAAGTACTTCCTGAAAATACTAAATTTACTAACAAATGAAATTTTTACAAAGTATTATGAGATCCTTTAGATTAAAACTTTGCTACAGGGGCAGCTGGGTGGCTCAGTCGGTTAAGCGTCTGACTTCAGCTCAGGTCATGATCTCACGGCTTATGGGTTCGAGCCACAAGTTGGGCTCTGTGCTGACAGCTCAGAGCCTGGAGCCTGCTTCGGATTTCACGTCTCCGTTTCTCTCTCTGCCCCTCCCCCCGTTCATGCTCTCTCTCTGTCCCTCTATCTCTCTCTCTCTCAAGAATAAACATTAAAAAAATTAAAAAAAAAAACTTTGCCACACAAAAATTATAATATTTAACTAAAATTATATCTTCCATATTTTTAAGGAAAATTCTATTTTAACTTTAATAACAGTAACAATCTTGAGTCGTAGAAGTTTCAAAAAAGCGTTCACTTCTTAGGCACTTTAAAAAAGCCATATTGATTGGGCGCCTGGGTGGCTCAATTGGTTAAGCATCTGACTTCAGCTCAGGTCATGATCTCACAGTGAGTTCCGGTCCCACACCGGGCTCTGTGCTGACAGCTCAGAGCCTGGAGCCTGCTTCAGATTCTGTGTCTCCCTCTCTCTCTGCCCCACTCACACTCTCTCTCTCTCTCTCAAAAAACATTAAAAAAATTTAAAAATTAAATAAAAAAATTAAAAATCCATATTGACTTAATTAACAGCTAATTATTAAAATGTTCTTCCCACATTAAAGCCTACAAACTGGAAGGATGCTTGGGGCCAGAGACCCAAGAAAACACATGCATCAAGCAGAAAAGACTACTGATGCTAAGGGATGACATAGAAAAACCTAAATTGGAACAAAATCATAAATTAATGACTCTTCAGAATGTTGACCCTGAGTCATCAAGAAAAGGTTAATACTCAATATCCCTTACAATTTGAAAGAGCTTAATATTTAAAGAAAGTTTTTCATTGGCTTTCTTTTATTTTAAGCTTCAGTGTGATTATGAGTCTCATAAAGGTAAAGTAAATAGAACACCGCATTCTCTAAGCACACTTGACAGAGATACAGTTATGACCACTCATGCTGTAAAATTAGAAAAGATATTTCTAATTTTACAGAAGAAGATAAACTTTTCTTAGAACCTACAAACAATAAACCCAGCTATTTCTTGTTAGATCTTTGAATGAAACGGGGAGGAGGGAGAGCTTGTTTATCAGAAAGCACAGTAAATATGAAAGCCCACAGCAGGGCACGTCTACCCCAAATACAGATCAACTCCAAAGTACTCAGTGTTATTCTTGCAAAGATCATCCCAGTCTTGTTGGCAACCGTTTTAGCCAAGCTGGAGGCAGTGTGGCCATTTGCCTACTAGGTGAGATAGAACAAGTGCAACCTAATTTAGCAAAAACTCAATTTTTAAATCAATTCCTAAACAATTCAAAGTGCTCTGTTCACCCCAAGGTGTTTATCTATAGCAGGCTACAGCTGTCTAAAATTTTCAAGACTTTCCACAAAGCATCTCAAAAAACCCACAACTTGGAACAGTTAGCTCTTTAAGCAGTGCCTATTCACATACCTTCTAAGGAATCCTTTCCTGGTACAGGCCCAACTACGAATTTCGATTCCTCCTTCCTCCCAGAAGGAAAGGCTAAAAGTAAGCAGCCGGCTCTTTAACCTGATCAAGCCGCAGCTGTACAAGGTTAGGATGCCGCTCCCGGCGCCGGGAGCTGCCCTTCTCTGGTGCACACATGCTCCTCGACAACCAACGTGCGGGGCTGCACATCCCACACCTGGTGTCTGATTACCGTATGACTTTCCTAGGCTGCCGGTTTGGTTTTCTGCCTAGCTCCCCAAAGCCAAAATTCTCATTGTTGGAAACTGAAGGGGGAGGGGGAATCACTAAGGAAGACACACCCCTCAGGGAGAGGAAGGGATAACTTCCCCCGTCTCGAGGGCGGTCCAGAGATTTTTCCAAACTCTCCCCAAACGCATCTTTCCCAGCCCCAACTCCCCCCCCCCTTCCCGACCGTGACCCAGGGACACGCACCCGGCGGTGGGAGGGGGCACTGGGAAGAGGGCCAGCACCGGTTCCCTAAGTATCCGGAGGGGCAGCGAGAACTGAAATTCCAGCATGGCGTAAGCATGGCCCAGCTCCGGCCCAGGGACGCCGCCGGAGACGCGCTCCCTCTGTCCGCCGGCCGAGGAGGCGGTAATCCGCCTTCCTCCTGGGGGCCCACAGGCCCAGCTAAAAATAGGCGCCTCGGTCACCCCAGGGCCCTCTCCGGCCAACCTCGCACCGGGAGACGTCCCCGGGGGACTCCCCGGCCACACTTGTAGGCGCCGCGGCGGAGCCGGGGTCGGGCCCTGGGCGGCCGGGCGAGGCCAAGCGGCCCCTCGGAGCCTTCCCACCGCGGCGGCCCGACCCAGGCAGGAGCTTCACAGTGGCGACCCGGTGCCCGAGGCCTACCCAGCGGGCTGTGGCGGCGGCGGGCGGTGTCCGGGCCCCGGGGCCGCGCCCCCCGTCCGGCGCGGCCCTCCCGCCCGCCCTGGGACACCGCGGCCGGCACAGCCCTCCCTACCCTGGTCCCCAAGCCGGCGCCCGGCCCGGCGCGGCCTGCTCACCCTTACCCTAAGCAGCCGGGGAAGGAGACCGGGAAGACGCGGCGGCACGGGCACTACAGCCCCGGCCGCCCGCTCAGAGGCGCCGCCGCCGCCGCCGCCGCCGCCGCAGTTGCTCAGGTGCCGTCGCGCCGCCCGGCAGGAAACGGGCGGCTTCGGGGCGGGGCGGCCCCCGGCACGTCCCGGCGTCTGGGCCGGCGGTGCCCGGAGACCGGCCCCTTAAAGGGACAGGCGCCCGCCGCCTTTACCCTGGCGCACGCGTCCGCGGGCTCCGGTAAGCCCCAGCGTGCCGCTGGCTCGGGATTCCGGGGCTTTCCTCCCGAGGCAAAGTCCCGCAGCTAGGTGGAGGGTGGGAGTCCAGGGTTTGGAGGCTCAGCGGAATTCCCTTCATTCATTAGCCCTGCTCTCGTTCCCTGGCTCCCTCCTTCCCCCAAAGCTGGTTTCGTCTTGTATGGCCCTCCCACTGAAGCACCACCTGGCCCCCTCACTGGTTGTTGTGTTTTTTTTTTAACCTTAACCAAACGATACTCGATTTCACCCTGCGCGTCCCAGATTTCCTCCCAGAAATCACTAGAAAACGAAATCCGCTCCTCTGTCTCCAGAGTTTCTCTGAATTCTCCTTCGGATAACCCTGGCTTCAAACGGAAAGAGAAATTAAAAACTGACCCAAACAAATTGTGTGCAAATATTATGAAACTGCTGTGTCTGCCAGCTGGTGGCCATTCATTAAGCCAGAGTAAATAACAAGAAGCTGCCTCGGAAAGGAGAGGTTGGCCCGAATCCCTGGTTATTAGTCTGCTCTTTGCTGAGAGGATAGCAGCGATCTTCCTGCTCCACTGGCAAAGGAGATGTGCTGATTACCATTGCTTATTGCTCATCAGTCTCTTGCAGAATGCCAAGCACTGCCCAGAACATATACAAACACCCCCAGATTCTCCTCAAAAATGATTCAAACGCTTTTAGAGTGTGGCTAGAGATAAATAAAACGAGGACTCTTCACTAACTCCTCCCCCTACATCCCGACCAAGGAGGAATAAAACCAATCTTTAAGGAATGAACATCAGAACAGTTCCTACACCAACAGAGAATTTCCTGTATATGGGCTGGCTAAAAACGCACTATATGTTTGTATTGTAATTATTTTTGTCTAAGCTTTCTAGAGCACCTCCAAAGTACAAATGAAAACTGAGCAAGAATGTGTTAGCCTGAGATGTTGAGAATTCTGCCAGTCTCCAGCCACTATTTCCTCCAAAAATGCATTCTGTCTTATTTTAACTCCAGAAGTGTCCTTTTTCCTTTCTCAGTAGTGTTAGTCCCTCAGCTGCTCCAATGCCCTCAAAGCAATCTCTCTCTAAACCACTGGCTGTCTCCTAAGCATGTGCCAAAGGATCCAGCTTTATTGAAGAGTGAAGCCATTAAACTCAATACAAAGGGGGAAGTGCATCATTTGTATAATGGAGTTTAAGGACTCTTGATTTAGCTCACAAACAATCACCTAACTTCCTCTGGTTAGTACCAAGACAGGTTTTAGGCTAGAATAAAAATTTTTATCATTTTTCTGACTTCAGTAAAACCTCAGTGTCATTTTAGAGACAGTAATATTTAAGTACATTTGTATATAAGACAGTAAGTCGAGTTTGGGGACATGTTTACCCTAAATATACTAAGTTTTACAGTCAGAACTCACTCATTTTTGTGTGCCATAGTTTGAAATAAAGAACCATAAATGTAACAGCTATTTCAATTTTTCTGGGTGATTGGACTTTGACTTTTTAAAAGGAAAGTGAGTAGATGCTTCATTCTTTATAAGATTTCTATTTATTCACAGCTAAACAAAAAGACTAACTAGAACTGTTATGCATGGTAAGCCCTATTAGGAATTAAGACCTACCCTGTACATTTTTAAATATAGTATAATATAACTATAATTAACATATAATTAACCTAAAATATAATTAATCTTGATTGCTGCTTACTACCTTCCAAAAACTACTGAGACAGCAACTAACCTGCTAAAAAGGATTAGCATCTGAGGTATCACTAAGTGTAACAACTCAGAAATTAAATTTGATTGAAAACTGTAGAGTGTAACACTATCACCTTAAAGAGTACTCATCTCTCTTTTTTTTTTTTTTTAATTTAACAAAGCACAATTTACTGGCGTGCGCCTTCTGATAATAATTCTCTTTGTTCTGAGTTTTGGAAAAGTTTTAAAGACACACAGTACACATCTCTCCAGCAGAGAGAGAAAGCTAGCTATTCCTGTTTTGTCTAGGGAAGATTTCCCAGAAGTGGTGAGTTATACAGAGGTTTGAGTAATATGTGAGTAACAGATTACATCTCCTATTCCATCAGATCAGGGATGGCAGAGATGAAAGTATAATGAAGCAATTCACAGAACTAGAAGTAAAGGGCAGATTCCAGGTACACCTTCTCCACCCATTAATGGAATGGAGACGTGCATAGGAACATCTGCGGCTGTAGATTCACAAGTGATCAGCTATCCCAACAAAGTATCTAGCACGTAACTGTGTTTATTGGAAATCTGCATTGTGCCCCTTTGACACATAGTCTCTTCAAGCATATGATATTCAGGTGCTTTCATGACAAATTACTTGCCACTCTTTGCATGGAGAGGTAGGTTCTGTGTCCCCTCCTCTTGAATCTGCAAAGGCCAATAGGATATGCTAGAAGTAAATGTCCCAAGTTCTGGGCCCAGGCTCTAAGAGATAGGCAGCTCTACTTCCTGTCTCATGGAACCACAGATCTGAGAGCCCTGAGCTACTATGTGAAAAGTCCAACAACTTCGCTGGAAAGACCATGTGGAGAAGTTGTGAGACTACATGGGGAGGAAGAGAGACCCACCTGGGCCTTGCCTTCTAACTGGGCCAGATAAGTGAATGAAGGCTTCCAGAATCCCAGACTTTCTACACCACAAGTTAAATACCACCAGTGGCCCTAGTCAGTACCACATGGAGGAGAAGAATCACCCAGCCAAGCTCTGCTTGAATTTCTCACCCTATATAATTTTTACAATTTTTAAAATGTTTTTATTTATTTTTCGAGAGAGGGAGAGAGAGCGAGCAGGGGAGGAACAGAGAGTGAGGGAGGCATAGGATCCCAAGGGGGTTCCGCATCGATAGCAGAGAGCCCGATGCGGGGCTCTAACCCATGAACCCTGATATCATGACCTGAGCCAAAGTTGGACACTTAACTAATTGAGCCACCTAGGTGCCCCAATTTTTATGATTTTTAAATGGCTTATTCTTCAATAATAAAGAAGCAGAACAATCTTTGTTTCACTTCTAAATAGCTACAGGAAATATTAAAATCTCATATAAGCAGAAGGGAGTTATCCCAAGACTTCGCTGGGGCCTTTCAAGGGGAAACTTGGGCAGGAATGGGCAGAGAGGAAAAGCTACTTTGTAGCTACTTTGTAGCATAATTTAACATTACTGAAACCACAGTCATGTCTCGCATCTTCAAAAACTTGTCCAATGATTGAAAACTAGTGGATTTGATGAAGAAAGATGAACCAGTACTGATTGTGCATATATGCACTGTGCAGGTATTTAATGTACATTATCTCACACAATTACCAAAACCACCCTATAGTATAGCACTGGGCTCACACTGAGTAACTAGCTCAAGGACACAGAACTCAAAAACCAGCACCTAAACCCAGATCTGTTTGACTCCAATCCCTATGCATGTGCCACTGCACTAGGTTGACTCCCAAAACATAAACCCTTAGATATACAAACATTTAAAACGTAAGTTTTGGGGCACCTGAGTGGCTCAGTCAGTTAAGCATCCAACTCTTGATTTTGGCTCAGGTCATGATCTCACGAGACTGAGCTCTGCATCTCGCTCAGCACACTGGGTGTGGAGCCTGTTTAAGATTCTCTCTCTCTGTCACTCCCCTGCTGGCATGTGCACACTCTCTCTCTTTCTAAAAAACAAATAAGATGCAAGTTTTCATTTATATGTAGGTTTCAATTATTCCTGATATCTTTTTTAGCTTATTAGCTTAAATAATGAGCACACATATGACATTCAACCTAATCAGCAATATGAGAATGGCTACTAGCCAGCATCATATAAACTCTTCTAACAGAATTCAGCATTGGAAAATGTACACTTCATCTGAATATACCTAGTAATTGGAAGAAACAAACTTTAAAGCCTCTTTGATTCTATGCACTTCCTTATAAGGATTTTATACACTTCCTTATAAGGAGGTTTTTGTTTTTGTTTTTGTTTTAATATTGAATTTGCAATCACAGAACCTTACTGTGCTCCTTCTTAGCTGAGTGACTTTGGACAAGTCATTTCACTTCTCAGAGTTTTAGTTTCCTCCCTGATTAGCAGATGATACAAGTACTTAGCTCTAAGGGTTAGTGTGAGAACCAAATGAGATCATGTATTTTTTTAAGGTAATCCTACACCCAACATGGGGCTTGAACTCACAAGCCCTGAGATCAAGGGTTGCATGCCCTACTGACTGAGCCAGCCAGGTGCCCTGAGATCATGTATTTTTAAAAATTTTGAAACTATGGGGCGCCTGGGTGGCTCAGTCGGTTGAGTGTCCAACTTCAGCTCAGGTCATGGTCTCACAGTTGGTGGGTTTGAGCCCTGCATCAGGCTCTGTGCTAACAAACAGCTCAGAACCTGGAGCCTGCTTCAGATTCTGTGTCTCCCTCTCTCTCTTCCCCTCCCCTGCTCATGCTCTGCCTCTCTCTGCCTCTCAAAAATAAATAAATGTTAAAAAAATTTTTTTAATTTGAAACTAGAAAATGGTATATAACATATTATTATAGACTAACCACCTTATGACAGTTTCTTACTCATTATAAATATTAAATAAGGTGTTGTTTAAACTAAATTACATCTGAATTATAACTATGATATCAGCTACTTTTCATACACTGCTTATAATTGCTAATTCTAACAACAGTCGAGTGAGATGTAATTGTGCCCATTTTTTAGTTGAGAAAGCAGGCTCAGAGAGTCAAGTAATTTGTTTAGGCCAAATGGCTAATAAGTGGCAGAGCTGAGTCTGAAACTCCCAAATCCAAGCTTCTTCCACTCTACTGCCAACATGCCAACAGGCTAGTTTATAAACTGCTTATACAGCATAAAAAAAAAGGGAGTTAATATCTCTCCTGTCACCTCAGGTGAAATACTCCTACCCATACCAGATAGGTAGGAATCATTCTTATCTCTAAAAACATTACATCTAACTCAACAGTCTCCTCAAACAGCTACTTCAGTGTTTAAATGTTTAGTGTTGCCTTCACTGCTGTGTAATCCTTCTGTTAGTCTAACCCCAACCTTGGACACATGTTTTTTTTCTTTCTAAGATTTTAGTTAAATTCAAGTTAGTTAACATATAGTATAGTATTGGTTTCAGGAGTAGAACTTAGTGATTCACTACTTACATGTAACATCCAATGCCCCAAAGGCAAGGGAATTAAAAGCAAAAATGAATTATTGGGACCTCATCAAGATAAAAAGCTTCTGCACTGCAAAGGAAACAATCAACAAAACTAAAAGGCAACCAACAGAATGAAAAAGATATTTGCAAATGACATATCAGATAACATGTTCGTATCCAAAATCTATAAAGAACTCACCAAACTCCACACCCGAAAAATAAATAATCCAGCGAAAAAATGGGCAGAAAACATGAATAGACACTTCTCTAAAGAAGACATCCAGATGGCCAACAGGCACATGAAAAGATGCTCAACGTCATTCCTCACCAGGGAAATACAAATCAAGACCACACTGAAATACCACCTCACGCCAGTCAGAGTGGCTAAAATGAACAAATCAGGAGACTATAGATGCTGGAGAGGATGTGGAGAAACAGGAACCCTCTTGCACTGTTGGTGGGAATGCAAACTGGTGCAGCCGCTTTGGAAAACAGTGTGGAGGTTCCTCAAAAAATTAAAAATAGATCTACCCTATGACCCAGCAATAGCACCACTAGGAATTTACCCAAGGGATACAGGAGTATGGATGCATAGGGGCACTTGTACCCCAATGTTTATAGCAGCACTTTCAACAATAGCCAAATTATGGGAAGAGCCCAAATGTCCATCAACTGATGAATGGATAAAGAAATTGTGGTTTATATATACCATGGAATACTACATGGCAATGAGAAAGAATGAAATATGGCCTTTTGTAACAACGTGGATGGAACTGGAGAGTGTGATGCTAAGTGAAATAAGAGAGAAAGACATATACAGAGTATACACATACAGAGAAAGACAGATACCATATGTTTTCACTCCTATGTGGATCCTGAGAAACTTAACAGAAGACCATGGGGGAGGGGAAGGAAAAAAAAAAAGAGGTTAGAGAGGGAGGGAGCCAAAACATAAGAGACTCTTAAAAACTGAGAAGAAACTGAGGGTTGATGGGGGGTGGGAGGGAGTGGAGGGTGGGTGAGGGGTGTTGAGGAGGGCACCTGTTGGGATGAGCACTGGGTGTTGTATGGAAACCAATTTGACAATAAATTTCATATTTAAAATGAATGAATAAATGAATAAATAAATAAATAAACAAAAATTAAAATTAAAAAAATTAAAATTAAAAAAAACACCCAATGCTCATCACAAGTGTCCCCCTTAATACCCATCATCCATCTAGCCCATCTCCCTCCCTCCTCCGTCTAGCAACCTTCAGTCTATTCTCTGTATTTAAGAATTTCTTATGGTTTGCCTACCTCTCTGTTTTTATCTTATTTTCCCTTCTCTTTCTCTATGTTCATCTGTTTTGTTTCTTAAATTCCACAAAGGAATGAGATCACATGATATTTGTCTTTATCTGACTGACTTATTTCTCTTAGCATAATACACTCTAGTTCCATTGGACACATTTTTAATTGCACATTCATTGTTAAAAACACACTTGGCAAATATAAATAAATAAATAAATAAATAAATGGAAGCAAAAAATATTATTACCTAATAGACTTAAATACAGAGATAACATTTTAAATTTTCTTCCATTTTTAAAAATCTGTTCACATTTTAATCATAATTATGACTATAAATACCAAATGAAGTAACATATGCAAAATTTTTATAAAACATCCTGTTTTTAGCATCTATTTTTTCTGACCTTAACTCAAGAAGCTGGCAAGACTGCTACATATTAAAGAGACAAACAAAGAAATATGATAACTTAAACTTGATTGGACCATCATCAAAAAAAATGTTATGAAAGTTATTTGGGATACAAATTTGGGCTATCTGAAAATGGACTGAGTATTGGATAATATTAGAGGACCACTGTTAATTTTCTTGGGTGTAATAATATATGGAATTGCAATACACAACTCTGTCTAATCCCTTTCTTTTTCAGAAACACCTGTTGAAGTATGTAGGAGTAAAAATCATAATGTCTATCACATATTTTCAAATGATTCCACAAAACTATACAAGGATAAAGGAAATATGGAAAAATGTCAACAACTGTTGAGTCTAAGACGTAGGCGTGCAGGTGTATATTGCACTGTTTTCCAACTTTTCTGTGTGTTTGAAATTTTTCCCCGGTAAAATACTGAAGAAAAAAAATCCAAAAGAAACATATGGTTCTTCTAGAAAATTTTCAGAAAACAAAAATGTGAGGACAAAAATCAGTGTGGTTTTAAACCTTTTCTTGTATCTGCTGTGATGGTCACATTTCTTTGTAAGTACTTGAAGAGTTTATAAAAATCCCCCCTCACATTCTTCTCCTTTCTCTAAAATAGTTATTATCTGGTCTTACTTTCCAGTTCCCACCTCATCTTTGGGGTCCTCTCTTAACATTTTCATGACACTCTTTAATAGTGGAAGCTACACTTTTACTAATAAGAGACCTAAATAATGCTCAGGGTAGAAGATGGATTCATTATTCTTTAGTCTTCACATGACTGGTGTCATTTGCTGAATAGCTTAGATCTGTTAATTAGTATCAGCTATTCAGTAAAACCTAAATAAAAAATGTGGGCCACATGCAGGCTGCTTAGTGTCGCATAAGAAAAAACAAAACTCCATTTAACCACCACTGCCTACAAGCTTCACCCTAACCAGCCATGTTGCATAGATGAACCATGGGCTAAGGAGTCAGGCAAGAGAACATTAGATATTGGATATTTCAACATAAACCATCACCACTTTTACCCAAATAATTCTTAAGAGTATAACCTAGTGAGGTCAGACCAGAAGCAACAAATTAAACCAAATCAGCAATATTTACAACATGCACAACTTCACATTAGATGTTTAAATATAAAATGTGCATTTAAAAGATTTTCTCCAGGGGCCCCTGGGTGGCCCAGTTGGTTAAGTGTCAGACTCTTGATATCAGCTCAGGTGGTGATCTTGAGGTCATGAGATCGAGCCCTGAGTAGGTTCCATGCTGAACGTGGAGCCTGCTTGAGATTCTCTCTCTCCCTCTCTTTCTGCCCCTCCCCTGCTTGCACTCTCTGTTTCTTTCTCTTTCTCTCTCTCTCTCTCTCTCAAAATAAAGAAACAAACTTTTTTTTTTTAAGTTTTGTCTTCCAGAATGCTTTTTAAACCACACTTCTCTTTGCTGGCTCATATTCAGCTTCTCGTAATAACTCGTAGATCCCAGCCAGTCCTTACCCAGTATTTTTCCTCCCATGGTATGACAGCTCTATAATTAACCTTCGCCAGCTTTGTTCCATTTATTTCTGACCACGTCTCCAATTTACCAATGTCCTTTTATCCGAGTCAACAATTCTTAAAAGCCACCTTTTGGTACTTCCAAATATTGTTTTGGAAATTTTACATTTATGAGACAAGGTAAACAGATTGCAAGCTCCATTACAAATCATAATTCTGTGAAGGCTGTAGAATAATTCCTCTGGATGCCGACTCTCATGACACAGAGCTCTAGATGTCAGCCCTCCCAGCCTTCTCAGAGGCCTCACTCAATCAGCAATATGCTTTCTGTCTGTATCTTCAACCTTTCCCTCTCTGTCAGCCATTCATGCATTCAGGGCTTTCTCCACTCAAATGGAGGAGGAAGGGGAGTTCAGACTCCAGACCACCCCATCTACCCCATCCTTTACAAAGCCAGGTTTCTGGTTGGTTAGTTGGTTGGTTGGTTGGTTGGTTGGTTAGTTAAGAGGCAACTTAACTGTATTGACTGTATTCTCACTACCCCTTCACTTATTCCTCATACTACAGTAACCTGCTCCTGCAACCACAAACTGGGTTCTGAAACATTTCTCATCAAAGTCACCAATGAACTCTCCACTGTTAATTCACTGATCAATTCTGGAAATGCTTCTCTTTTCTTGACTTCAATGACCTTACCCACATGCCTCTCCTTCCTCCTCTTTTCCTTCTCGATAGCCTCAAACTCCTTCTCAGCCCCTTTTTGAGTTTATCTTCTCTATTGCTTTTGTGTTGCTGTCCCATGGGGTTCCAGCCTTGTCCCTTTATTTTCTCACTTTGCAGTTCCTCCTTCATCTTATAATCTGCATTCCCAAACAAGGGCCAAGTTGGTGTATTTTGCAACCACTAAGTAAGAGGCATCTGTACCAGTCAGCATTCTCGAGAAATAGAGCCAATAGGTTGTAACATATATTTAGAGAGAGAGAGAGAGAGATTTATTTTAAGGATTGATGATTCATGGGGTGCCTGGGTGGCTCAGTTGGTTAAGCATCCGACTTCAGCTCAGGTCATGATCTCATGGCTCGTGGGTTTGAGCCCTGTGTCAGGCTCCATGCTGGTGGTTCAGAGCCTGCTTGGGATTCTTTCTTCCTTCCTTTCTTTCTTTCTTTTTCTTTCTTTCTTTCTTTCTTTCTTTCTTTCTTTCTTTCTTTCTTTCTTTCTCTCTCTCTCTCTCTCTCTTCCCCTTTCTCACTTGTGTTCTCTCTCTCTCAAAATAAATAAATAAACTTAAAAAAAAAAAAAAAAGAATGGGTGATTCTTTAACTCATGTGATTGTGGAAACTGGTAAGTCCAAAATCTTATAGGTGGGCAGGCAGGATGAAGACTCAGAGAAGAGTCAGTGTTTCAGTTCAAGTCCCAAGGCAGAGTACTGGCAGAATTCCTTTCCTTCCAGAAGGGTCAGGCTTACTCTATTCAGACCTTCAACTGAATAGGTAGGCTCACCCACGTTATGGAGGATAATCAACTTTACCCAAAATCTGCTGATTTAAATGTGAATTCCACCTAAAAACTCCTTTACAGAATAATCTAGAATAATGTCTGACCAAATATCTGAATACTGTGGCTTAATCAAGTTGACACCTAAAAGTAACCATTGTGGGTATCTTTGGACTCTGAAAGCAATATACACCACATTTGGTGTCAGTCACTCTAACTAATTTAGTGAATAATTTAGATTCCTAACTTTGAGTGGGGCCCAGAACACCACATTTGGGTCAGTCGCTCTAACTAATTTAGTGAATAATTTAGATTCCTAACTTTGAGTGGGGCCCAGAACAAAAAATAACTCTGTCCAGGACTTTTGTACTCTATCACCAATTGAGCCTTATGTCCCAGCAGATCCAATAATGATGGAGGTATTGGTATAGGACGAGAATACTACATATAGCCTCTGGCAAGTCTCAATAGAAGAATCATAGTGCAGACTTCCAGGTTTTGGTATATACTGAATGCCACTGTGCCCTAATTGAGTTCAAGTACCCGTCCATGAAACACCAAGTGACAAGATGACCTGAGCTGCCCATTATGAATTGGATAACTCTTAGGTCAACCCATAAATTTAGATGTGGGAAAGGGTGCTCATTACCAAAAAGATATGGTTTATACAAGACCTAGCTTGAGCAGACACTGAAAGCACAAATGAGTTACATAAATATGCTATCTCCTCTAGTACCATCTCTCCTTCACTCACACCTATGGTCTCATACGAAATTCTGCTTGATCAAGGAAGCAAAAAATTGAGCCTTGTTCAGAGATGCAGCCACACAATATGTGGGCACTGGCCGAAAGTCAACTGCTACAGAATCATAACCCCATTCAGGGGTGGCTGTGAAGGATGATAGGGAGGATAAATCTTCCCAGTGGGCAGAAAGTCAAGCCACATATCTGGTGTGCACTTTGCCTGGAAGGAGAGATGATTATATATTTAGGGCTACACAGGTTCAAGGGCTGGAGGTTAGTGACCTAGAAGATACAAGACTGAAGAACTGATAACAAGGAGGTTTAGGAAAGAGGCATGAGGATATATCCACTTAATAATAGACATAGAATATAGGGATATTTCTTTTCCATGTGAATGCTCATGTAGGGCATAAGATTATAGTCCTCTATAATCAGGCAAGCAAGATGAGCCACTATGGGTATACCAACCTCTTTCCTCAGCTAGCCTGAAATTTGTTTAAATGAGCTCATGAATAAAATGGCCATGATAAGCAAGGATGGAGGTTATGCAGGGGTCCAAGCATGTGGACTTTTCACCAAGAATAATCTAGCTACTACCACTGCTAAGTGCCCAGCCTACCAACTGGCAGAAACCTACACTGAACCCTGGTACACAGCACCATACCATGGATAGAATAGCAGCCACCAATAGGTGATTCTATTGAACACCTTCCATCATCAAAGGAGCAGTGACTAGTCCTCACTGGAATAGACACTCATTCTAGACAGGGATGTGCCTTCCCTGTAGGTAATGCTTCTGCCATCACCACCATCTATGTACTTACCGAATTCCTATTCACTGTCACTGAATCCCAGACAACATTGTTCTGACAAAAGAAATCATTTCACAGCAAAAAGAATGAGGCAATGGGCTAAGACCCAAGGGATTTGTCAGAAGAAGCTGACATTATAGAATGATTGGAATGCCTATCAAAGACCCTGTTTTGGTGACAAATGAGAGACAATGCCTTGCAACATTAGGGTCCTTCTTCTAAGAGATACAATATATATTCTGAATCAACTACAATATTTATGGCTCCTTTCTTTACTCCACAGAGTATATAGGTGTAGAAACCAAGGGGAAGAAGTGAGGGTAGCCTTTCTTGTTATTATTCCTAATCATTTACTTAACAAAGTTTTGCTTCTGATCTCTTCAGGTCTGGAGGTCTTAACTCACAAAGGAGGAAGGCTTCTACCAAGTTATAGGACATAGTTCAGTTTGAACTTAAAGTTGAGGCTTCCATCTGGCGATTTTGTGTTTTCACAAGCTACTGAATAAGAGGTGGGATGTACTTTACTGACGGGGTGATGGATCTGCACCCAGGGGATCTGGCCTCAGCTTAGTTCTCTCATAACTACAGTGGCCAACTTTTACAAATTAGCTTGAAGTTTTCCCAATTTTATCACTCAAAGTCTCACATCCCAGAAAAACCCTCAGTCTTAGGCAAACTGGGGCAGTTGGTTACCCAACTAACTTCCCTGAGACACTGAAGGCATTCAGTAAAATTGCTTTAGAGTGGATCTTGTTTATATCAGGCTAAATCCATCATTACCCTCCCAAAATATATCCTTGATGACAGCCAGACTTATTGAGTATCCCAGAGAGAAATGTTTGTTGTTACATTGGCTTGTCCCTACTTTCACTCACTTCTCACAATTATCTTCAGTGACTTACATGCCTTTGAGGAAAGAGTGATGCTTCTTTGGCAAGTTGAAGAGAAGGCCCTGGAAGTCACACGTTTCAGCTTAGGTTTGCTCTTCACTCATATTTTCCCATATTTTCTAGGGCATGGATGTAATACTTCGATCATTATCCTTTTTGTGAATTCTCATTAATCTAATTTTTCCAGCGCTATGGAAAGCATAGACTTTAGTTCAGGTCATGGTCTCATGGTTCATGAGTTCAAGCCCTGTATCAGGCTCTGTGCTGACAGCTCCGAGCCTGGAGCTTGCTTCAGATTCTGTCTCCTTCTCTCTCTGCCCCTCCCCCTCACATTCTGTCTCTGCCTTTCTCTCTCACAAAAATAAATACACATTTTTAAAAAAAAGGTATGAAAGAAACCATAGAAATCATCTCATCCAAACCCAACATTTCATGTTCACTTACAGTGCTCTGTTATTTAAACTTCTTTATTTTTGTTTCAGTTTATGATTTGTCATGCTCATTAAGCATTCATTTCCTTAACTGACAAAAAATTACAACTTGTACATTTAATCCAGTGAGTAATTTATTTTTTGCCTGTATAATGATTGTGAGCCCTCACTTTCAAAAACGAGAAAAAGCTCAGTGTTTGTTAGCATCTCATCAAAAATCACTACTCAATGAGGGCTTGTTGATGAGGGACGCTGGTCTTGTAAATATTGAACATCAGTCTCATTTTCTATTGTGTCTGGGTAATGACATCAGTGATTGTCAAAAGATCAGTTTGCAGATGGACATGGTTTATGGCACCAATCACAGAGAAGAACTCAAGATTAAGATTTATTTCATTTCAAGTCAGCAACAACTAAGGTAAAACAATACCTTCCCACAAAATCTCCCTTGGTGCCACTCTCAACCAAATAACAGGGTAGATTGTTAGTTTTGTATTATGTTCTTATGAATCAGTTCTAACTTTCCGATGACAACAATAAGGAAGAGCAGAATTTGCAGAAACAATGACTGTGAATTTACACACCAACCAAGAAATATTTACCATGCTTCAAAACTCATGCCAGGGCTTATCAGCGTCCACCTGCTGGGAAATTGCCAGGAGAAAAAGATTTCTATTGTCAGCTAAAAGACAAAGAAAGATTTTTTAAACCATTTTTTTCCTCCTTTGACTTTAAAATTCATTCTTTTATGACTTTATTTCCTCCTGTTGAGTGCATTGGGACTATTATGGGATATATGAACTCCCACTGGTCCAGGAGATTGAAAAGAAACCAAGATTACAAGAGTAGGGGGTCAACATTACTAAACTCCTTTCAGCTCCTAGCCTGACAGTAGAGGATGCAATGTCAAGATGAGCAAAAAGCCCCGATCCAAGCATTAATACCCCACGAAGAAGTTCTATAAATACTTTTGTCAGAAGTTATTTAATATTGGGGAAAGAGAAATAACAGATATCTCTGAAAGAAAAAAAATGTTTTTATTAAGAAGAGTTTAAATCAACAGCTGATGCATTACACAACAGCATCAGATTTGAATGATCTCCCAACTTTTTTTCTGGTTTCTTCTCATAAATCCTGTAGTTAATCTTGTCTCATCAAGTTGTGGGATTGTACTGTAAGCGGCAAACAATTCTCAAAGGGCTCCAAAGCAGAAACCAAATCTAGATTAGAGCTATAAGATCCTTTAAAAGTCAGGGAACTTTAAGGTGGTGCCTCATAGATCCTTGCAGACAGACAGAAGGACTTCTAAGGATTTTAGAGTGTATTCTGCAGACTTTCTCTGTTTCGACAACGGGGCTTCTAAGAATCTAAGGCCATTGTCTCACGGCAGGTTTACAGGGAGTCCAATGTAGATGAAAGCTTACCTTAAAGAGATTTGTGGGGGCGCCTGGGTGGCTCAGTTGGCTGAGCATCTGACTTCAGCTCAGCTCATGATCTTGCAGTTCGTGAGTTCGAGCCCCGCATCAGGTGGGCTCTGTGCTGACAGCTCAGAGCCTGGAGCCTGTTTCAGATTCTGTGTCTCCCTCTCTCTGCCCCTTCCCCACTCATTCCCTGTCTCTCTCTGTCTCTCAAAAATGAATAAATGTTAAAAAAAAAAGAGAGATTTGTGAGTCTGACTTCTGTATAATGGAATGTATTATAAATTGACACGAGTCCACAAAGTTTATAAAGTAATTATATCAGCATGATCTGGAAAAGAGACATACAGCACCCTGCATATCTTTACCAGCATTTCTCAGAGTGCAGTTCACAAATTACTTGTGATCTACATCAGACCTCCTGATCTGAATGGGGAGAGGGGCAGGAGTCGGGGCATACCCAGGAATCAATATTTTTAATAGGTAATACTATGGATGTTAAAGTTAGATATCCACCTCAAACAGACCTATTTACTCCCTCCTGCTACATGTATTGTTCTTTGTGGCACTGCCTTCCAATCTCTCATGTTGGAATACCACTGCCTTCCATCCCTCACATAATATCCATAGTTTAAGTTTTATGCATTCTGTCCTTTCAGTAAACAGTAGTGGATCAATTGGACAAGGAAAACGTGATGCCTGTTTCACATTAGACACACAAAAATTAATTTGAAATAGATTGTAGCCTTAACTATGAAAAGTAAAATAATGCTTTTAGAAGAAAACATAGGAGAATATCTTCATAATCTTGATGTAGAAAAAAGCGTAAGCATAAAACAAAAGAACAAAAAGTATGCTTAATTAAAATTAAGAACTTATTTTAGTAAGAGTGAAATGCAGGGTAGAGCTGGGAAAAAATTTGCAGTACACATATCCAACAAAGTACTTGTATCTGGGATAGGTAAAGAACTCCTACAACTCTAAAAGAAAAAGGCAGAGATACTATTTTATTATAGCTATTCTACTGGGTGTGAAGTGGTATCTCCTTGTAGTTTTGATTTGCATTTTACTAATAACTAACAATGTTAAGCATACTTCTTTTAAGTAAGTTCTACTCACAACATGGGGCTTGAACTCACGACCCTGAGGTCAAGAGTCAAATGCTCTACCAACTGAGTCACCCAGGCACCCAAAGCATCTTTTCATATACCTGTTGGCCATTTGTATATCTTCTTTGGAGAAATGTCTAAGTCCTTTGTGCATTTTTTTTAATGTTTGTTTATTTTTAAGAGAGAAAGAGACAGATTGTGAGAGGGAGAGGGGCAGAGAGACAGGGAGTCACAGAATCTGAAGCAGGCTCCAGGCTCTGAGCTGTCAGTACAGAGCCCGACGCGAGGCTCGAACCCACAAACTGTGAGATCATGACCTGAGCCGAAGTCGGATGCTTAACCACTGAGCCACCCAGGCACCACTGTGCATTTTCAAATTAGATTATTTGTGGGTTTTTTTCTGCTGTTGAGTTGTATGGTCAGAAGCCTTCATATTTTAAAAATGTTTGTACTACCCAAAGAGATGTACAGAGTCAATGCTATCCCCATCAAAATTTCAATGATATTTTTTACTGAAATACAGAAAACAATCCTAAAATTCATAGGGAACCACAAAAGACCCAAAATAGCTAAAGCAATCTTGATAAAGACGAACAAAGATGAAGATACTAACACTTTCTGATTTCAAAATATATTAGAAAGCTACAGTAATAAAGCAATATAGTATTGGTATAGACAGATAGATAGACCAATGGAATGGAATAGAGACATTCCCACACAGAGACAAACCCACACATTTATAGTCAATTGATTTTTGACAAGAGTGCAAAGAATACACAATAGAGAAAAGACAATCTCTTCAATAAATAGTGTTAGGAAAATTGGATATCCACATGCAAAAAAAAAAAAAAAAGAAATGAAATTGGACCCCTACCTTACAGCATACACAAAGTTCAACTCAAAATGGGTTAAAGACTTAAATTTAAGACCTAAAACTGTAAAACTTCTCCAAAAAAGTATAGAGGAAAAGCTCCTTGACATTGGTCTTGGTAATGATTTCTTGGTATCATACCAAAAACACAGGCAACAAAAGCAGAAGTAAAGAAGTCAGACTACATCAAACTGAAAAGTTTCTGTACAGCAAAGGAAGCAATCAACAGACTGAAGAGACAACCTACAGAATAGGAGGAAATATTTGCAAATCATGTGTCTAAAAGCGGGTTAATTTTTTTTTTTTTTACGTTTTTGTTTTGTTTCATTTTTTGAGAGAGAGAGTACATGAGCAGGGGAGGAGCAGAGAAAGAGGAAGAAAGAGAATCCCAACCAGGCTCCACACTGTCAGTGCAGAGCCCAACCCAGGGCTCAATCTCACAAACCATTGAGATCATGACCTGAGCCAAGATCAAGAGTCAAACACTTAACCAATTGAGCCACCAAGGTACCTAAAAGAGAGTTAATTTTTAAACATCCACTTTAAGTCTCATTCAAGGCCTCAATAGTCACGGACACATGAAGTATCTTCTTGTAAGTGGTGCAAGTGCATCCAGAACAACGTGGAGCCCACACAACATGGACCCAACATAACACTGACTGGTCAGGGTCCTGTTGCTACTGGGTGGAGTCTCCTGGCACCCAGTGGCCCCAGATCTCTGACCTGGGCTAAGATACAAGAAGTATGACCACAGTGGGGAAGGGGAAAAATAATAGAGGAAGTCCTTGACTTTGAGATGTGAAAAAAGGGGAACCAACCATATTTTTCTCTTGTGCACACAAGCACATCAGAGCATTCTAGAACTGCCATTCCTAAAATTAAACAGAAACCTTTGTTTGGAGATCAGCTCCAATGTGCCCATTAGATCTCAGTTCAGAGCCTCTTCTGCCTGTTTCCCCTTCAGAAGTCTCATAATGCATGGCCCCGGGGCCCATAGCCTTGTATCATGTTTTTGGTTTTTTTGTTTGTTTATCTGTTTGTTTATCTTTATCAGATTGAAGAATGATGCTAAACAACAATACTACCCAAGAGTGTGGGTATGGTTGGAAAGATTAGTGAAAGGTTTGTATTTTGGTTTGTGGCTCTAGTCATTGTTTGCCTCTCAAGCCGCCCGTTTCAATTCAAATTAAGCAGTGCTTCTCAGACTTGTGTGTGCCAACATGCTGTACGTGCAGCTGCTGCCTTCCGTCCATCACAGCTCAACTTAACCCACTCCAAGTTCCAGGTCAGCATTTCCTGATTGCATTCCTTGTCCCTGTCATGCTTCAAGCTGCCCTACTTCTAGCCATTCATCACCTAGCAATTGTCGCTGTTAGCTATCTCTCTCACATGACCAGTCCTGCAAAGTGTGCCAGACGGGGATGCCAGTGGGCTGCTGCAAGCCAGAATGTTGCCTGGGATTTGTTAGTGATCTTAACTATCATAGATAAATGTCACTGGCAAAAATCTCTGTTGAAGCTAAATGAAATACCTAGCACACTGAAGACCTATCTCCTTGTCTACAAAGTTAGAAAAGCATCCTTGATTCCATGCTTGGGCTGCCACAAGCTTGAGAAGATCCTTTAGTTCTGCTGTTACCTAAGTCTTAGGGTCATTGCAAGAACTGAATAAGTTAATTATATAAAGCAGTTAGAACAATGCCTATCACTGTAAGAGTCTTGTGTGTTTGTTATTGCTATTTTTCTGCTCACTCTGCTTAGTATGCTTACGTTGACAACTTCAGATCATTTATTTATTCCTTCAATCAATATGTACTGAGTACCTATGATGTTCTAGGTACTGTGGACAGTGATCCATTTCCTTTGTGGCAAGCCTTGGCATGGTCGTCTAGAAACCCCTTTGTACTCACAGCTGTGCAACTATGGAAACAATAAGACCTCAGAGAAGAAACTGCTGACCAGCGTGCCTAGGAAGACAAATCCCTAGGTAGCTTCTTTTGATTCCCATGCTCCAAGAATAGCCTAGGCACACAGAGAAGGGCATCTACTCGAACAGATACTCTTCCCCTCTCCCCACTTCCGCATTCACCCAGAAACTCTGAAATATTCTCAAGCAGGAGAGGAGGTTGGAGAGAGGACAGGAGCAGATAAAGAGGGAGGTATAAAGGAACCCTGCAAACTGCTAAGGTTATCTTTTTAGCCAATATGGCAAGCTGAAGGTGCAAAATAGAATTAAATTGATTTAGAGAAAAGTATTAGGGTAAAGCATATGAAATTGCTGATATTTGATAATTTTTAACCTAAAACACATCAGTTTCATATGGTTCATCCTGTAGAAGGTGCAATATTTCTTGTGCTTCCTGAGTTTGTAAAACAGTCATATCTGCCACACCTGTTTTAAATTGTTTACCTTGGAAAAGCTCAGGTATAAGAAATCATCATCATGAGAATTGGGCCTCAAATTGAAACATGAATACAAATCTGGGCTGTGTTAGAAATTTGATGAATGAGATCTCAGAAGCCCAGATAACAACATGTGGAAGGCTTATTTATTCTATTTAATAAACCAACATCAACTGATTGGATTATCTTACTTTAGTTCACCTTCTAGCTGGATCCTAGTAATGCTCCTTCACAAAATGGGTTTACTAAGATTTGGGGTCTCTAGAACTTCTCAGGGACCAGGGTAAATGATGGGCTATATTCCTTGCCAACGTTATTTATCCTTATTAATTCTTTACGTATATTCTTATCTGGTTGGATCCAGAGTTTAGATTATATATTTTTTAGAGGGTGACTCTCTACATCACCAAGAGTATTAACATTCCACTTAAAATGAACTCCAAAACATGTTCCACACATCTTAAAAATAGGTTTACTCAGGCAGTATGCCCAGTGGTCCTGCTGATCTGTCTCTTGCTTCAACGGTGTTTGGATGGAACAAACCCAGGGATGCCTCTTCTACCAGCCCCCGACCACCAACCAACCTTTTTTTCCAGTCAGAACCTTATCAGAGCCATCTTCTTAGCCACCCTCTACCTCCAGAACCAGCCAACATCCTATTTTGAGCTTAGCTCTTTATTACAGATCAACCATGAACTCCAAGATTCATCAGAATTATTCCATCCAGGTGGAGGCCACTGTCAGCTGCCTGGTCAACATGCATCTGAATACCTCCTACACCTACCTCTCTCTGGGCTTCTTTTTTGAGCACCGTGATGTGGCTCTGGAGGGCGTGGGCCCCTTTGTCCTCGGGTTGGCTGAGAAGGGTTGAGGGCACTGAACTTCTCTTGAAGATGCCAAACCAGCATGGCAACCATGTCCTCTCTTCCAGAAGGTACAGAAACTGTCCAAAGATGAGTAGGGTAAAACCCTGGATGGCATGGAAGCTGCCCTGGTTCTGGAGAAGAACCTGAACTAGGTCCTTTTGGATCTGCATATCTTGGATTCTGCCCACGCAGACCCCCATCTTTGTGACTTCCTGAAAAACCACTTCCTAGATGAGAAGGTGAAGCACATCAAGAAGATGGGGACCACCTGATTCACCTCCGCAGGCTGACTGCCTCTAGGCTGGGCTGGATGAAGATCTCTTCCGAAGGCTCACCTTCAAGCACAACTAGGAGCCTCTGAAGACCAGCAACCTTTGAGAGGCCCCTCAGGCATCCCCCAGGTGCCAGGGCTTGTGCCAGAGCCTCTCCCTGAAGCCACTAGGCAGATTTTTAACCACCCTGGAGCTCTCTCCCAAGCTGTGGACCAAATGGAAACAATAAAGTTTTTGCAGACACACACACACACACAACAAAAACAGGTATATGCAATGTCCCAGCAAATTCTCCATGTAGGAATTTACTTGAAGAATATAATTAAAGACATACAAAAAGACATAGGTTTAAAGATTGTGTAAGAGAACAACTGGCACACTCAAACTAGGATAATTCAAGTGGGATTGATTTACAAAGAAATGGAGGAGCTGTAGGAAAACACAGGGGATGGTGCAGGTACCCAGGGCTTGTGGAGGGGCAGAACTGTCACTGTCCCTAGGCCCAGAGGAAAAGGACAAGGGAAGGACTGGTTCTGAGAACTGGGAAGAGAGAATTGGCCACCTTGAGAATGTCTCCTTCAGCTGAGGAGCACAGCCAGCTCTAGGAGACCTCACAAGGAAGGAGCCAGGGACTAATACCCTGATCTCACTCTTGGCCTTTTCTCCAGTCTCTTGAAAGAACTCTGTGTTGGCTGAACCTGACTGGAAGCCAGAGGGCAAAGGAACCAGTGAAAGTTCTCCCTAAAGGAGAGCAGATGGGGAAGAGTAGAAAGTGGATCTAGTGGAATAAATGAGATAATCTGGCATAAAGATGTTCATTGCAGCACTGTTCACAATAACGTAAGATTGAAAGGAGCCTAAATGTCCCAGAAGACTAGGGGGAAAGTTGAACAATTTAAGGTATGTATACCAAATGAAGTGCTATGGAACCATTGTAAATATTGATCCAGAGCTCACAAAATAACCCATACAATGTGCTTTACCTTTTGTTTTAAAAATTATATATGGACACAGGTATGTGTTCTTCTATATATGCATACACAATACATGCACACACATTCATAGAAGAAAAGAGGTTTAGAGTGTATACATCAATATGTAAATGGTAGTTATCAGAGGGAGAATAGGGTTATAGGTAATTTTATCTAGGATTTGTTTTTTGTTTTTGTTTTGTTTTGTTTTGAGCAAGGCAAGTTTAATATAAAGAATTATTAACTATGGCAGAAGACTGGAGTAACAAGGAGTCATCTGGTAAGAAATGAAGAGAGCTGTAAAGAATATAAGCGGTACAGATATGAGGGGCAGCCACAACCCCTAGGTCTAAGAAGGCCCAAGGACCCTCCCCACCAAGAGCTGAGAAGATCTGTCAGAGAGGGTGTGGCCATGGGTTGGCAGGGAATTCACTGTGCTACTGTGTGGTCCAAACTTGCTCAAAATCCGCTCCCTAGGGTGCTAGGAAGAACTACTAATGGGAGGTGTCTTACCAGAACCATTCTGTTGCAAAACCACTGGAAGAGTAGGGTAGGTCTGTTGGGGAACGTTTCTGGAACAAGGAGGGAAAATATCTTGTGTCTACTATGAAAGCTCCCTGTACTGGTCAAATTTAACATGTGTCAACTGGCAAAGGGAAAATAAGGACCCATCTCCGTTTTTGCAGAATGGGGAATAAAGTTTGAATTTGAGGTTGAAAAGCAATAAATTGGTAACTGGCATTCACTCCAAACCTACCACTGGCATGTGAATGCACGCAGATATGAGTATGGTTTTATAACCTGCTATTTTCTTGCAATAAATGCTGTGGGCATCTTTTCTTGTTAATAAATATAGATGTGCATCAATGTTTTTAATTATTAAATAGTATATATACACTTTGTTTTATATAACTGATTCCCTACTGGTAAACATCTAAATTGTATCTTATTTTTACTATTCCAAGCAATGCAGTGTTGAACTTCTTTATATGATTATTTTCTCACAATAAATTCAAGAAGTTGAGTCATTGGATTAACATTTCTGTGTTAAATTGGTAAGGGTACCTGTTGGGTACGTCATTTATTTGATTTAGCGCAAAAAAAAAAAAAAAGCATTTTTCATTGTATGCATTTCTCCAGAATGTATGAAAAAATGCCACTTAAAACATCTGATCTGGTATCCAAGTCAAACAAGGTCAAACACCAGTGTGGTTCCAGAAAGAATTTCTCTGAGAGCTAGGTAGACTAGCCAAGAAAGCTAATTGTTAAAGATGGCACTCATTCTGGCTCTTCACTAAAACAGCATATAGGATCTTTTTTATTTTACTTTATTTGAGAGAGAGAAGACAAGTGGGGAAAGGGTGAGAAGGAGGGAGAGAGAGAGAAAGAGAGAGAGAGAGAAGATCTTAAGCAGCCTCCACACACAGTAAGCAGCCCAATATGGGGCTCGATCCCACAACCCTGGGATCACGACCTGAGCTGAAATCAAGAGTCAGATGCTCAACCAACTAAGTCACCCAGGTGCCCCTAAAATAGTATATAGGATCTTTTAAATTAATAAACTGAAATTTTTAGATCAGTTTTATTTAGGTTCACACCAAATTGAGCAAAAGTACAGAGAATTCTCATTTACCCCCTGCCTCCCCGACATGCACAAACTCCCCTACTCTAACAACCCTCACCACAGTGGTACATTTTTTACAGTTGATGAACCTACATTGACACGTCATTATCACTCAAAGTTTATAGTTTACATTAGTCTACATTATATTCAGTCTTGGTGTTGTGCATTTTATGGGTTTTGACAAATGTATCTACCATTGTGATATACAGAATAGTTTCACTGCCCTGAAAATCCTCTGTGTTTGACCTATTTATTCTTCCCTCCCCCCCAACCCCTGGAGACCATTAATCATTTTATTGTCTCCATAGTTTTGTCTTTTCCAGAATGTCATATAGTTGGAATCACACAATGCGTAGCCTTTTCAGAGTGGCTTCTTTCACTCAGTAACACGTATTTAATTCTCCTCCATGACTCTTCATGGCTTGATAGTTCATTTCTTTTCAGCACTGAATAATATCCCATTGTCTGTATGTACAGTTTATCTATGTTGGTTGCTTCCAAGTTTGGGCAATTATGAATAAAGCTTCTATAAACACCCATGTACAGGTTTTTGTCTAGACATAAGTTTTCAATTAAGTTGGGTGAATACCAAGGCATGTGATTGTTGGATCATAAGAGAATGTTTAGTCTTGTAAGAAACTGCCAACCTGTCTCCCAGAGGGTCTGTATTATTTTGCATTCCTACCACCAATAAATGAGAGTTCCCATTGCTCCACACCACCAGTTAGTGTGGTCAGTGTTTTGGATTTGGGACATTCTGATAGGTATGTATTCCTATCTTGTTTCAATTTGTAATTCTGTAATGATGTACAATGTTGAACATCTTTTCATATGCTGTTATCATCTGTACATCTTCTTTGGTGAGGTGTCTGTAAAGATCTGTTGCCCATTTTTAAATTGGGTTGCTTGTTTTCTTGTTGAGTTTTAACAGCTCTTTGTATAGTTTGAATAACAGTCCTTTGTTGATGTATCTTTTGAAATATTTTCTCCTAGTTTGCAGCTTGTTTTCTTATTCTCTTGCCGGAGTCTTACACTGAGCAGAAGTTTTTAATTTTAATGAAGTCCAGCTTATCAGTTATTTCCTTCATGGACCACCCCTTTGGTGTTGTATCTAAAAAATATTATCACCTAAAATCATTTAGGCTTCTTCCTATATTATTTTGCAGGAGTTTCAGAGCTCTGCAGTTTACATTTAGGTCTGGATCCATTTTGTGTTAATTTTCGTAAAGGATATAAGGTCTGTGTCTAGATTAATTTCTTTTGCATGTAGATGTCTAGTTGTTCTAGCACCATTTGTTGAAAAGACTATCTTTGCTCCATTGTATTGCCCCTGCTCCTTTGGCAAATATCAGTTGATGATATTTATGTGGGCCTATTATTGGGCTCCCTATTCTGTTCCACTCATCTATTTGTCTATTCTTTTACCAACACACACTGTCATATTACTATAGCTTTATCATAAGTCTTGAAGTTGGATAGTGTCAGTCCTCCAATTTTGTTCTCTTTCAACATGGTGTTGGCTGTTCCAGGTCTTTTGTCTCTGCATATAAACTTTACAATTAGCTTGTCTGTATCCACGAATAATTTGCTGGGATTTTTATTGGAGTTGCAGTGAATCTGTAGATCAAGTTGGGAAGAACTGACCTCTCGACAATATCAACTTTTCCTATCCATGTACATTAAATATCTTATTTAGCTCTTATTTGATATTTTTCATCAGTTTTATAGTTTTCCTCATAAATACCTTATACATATTTTGTTACAGTTAGCCCTGAGTATTTCATTTTTGGGGGTGCTCATGTAGAGATAACATATCTTATTTTCCAAATTATATTGTTCATTGCTCATATATAAGAAAGTAACTGACTTTTATATATTAACTTTGTACCCTGCCACTTTGCTGTAATTGCTTATTAGTTCCAGTATGGTTTTTTTGTTGATTAAATTTCCAGCAGAATAAAATGGGGCTATTTTACTCCTATTCTCCAGCAAATATCCCTGCCAACTTTATTGACTACACTATCTGGATAACCGTATGCAAACTTCTCATTAAATATTTCTTCTTTACAGAGTTCTTCCCTAGTTCCTAGAGCAGTTTAAGAACCCTCATTTTATGTTCTTATAGATACTTGTTTTTATCATAATACTAATGCTTTACTTTCATTACTAATTAAAATTCTTTCTGCCTATCTGCAGTGTAAAGTTCTTGGAAATCAAGGACTTTGTCTTCCCTGTTCATCACTGATACATAGTATAGACCCTCAATGCATGTTTGTTGAAGAATGAATAGATGATTGTATCCTCCCTTCCAATCACTACGAAAAAGCTGAATTATTCTTTATTTATTATACAGACTCGAACTAGGAAACTGAAACCAGTTAAGTATTTAAAGCAGATGGAACTTACTACAGTGAATGGAAACTTAGGAGATAGAAGAGGTCAAGAAGACCACCAGGAAATATAAGTTACCCCAGGTATTTGCAACAGTAGGAAGGTCTGAGGATTCTCAGGCTGGAGGGACAGTAGGAAGAACTGATATTATAGAAACTAGGGGCTCCAGTTCTGTAGGTCAGAAGTCCAAGTAAGAGTCTTGTGTTTAGAATCTCACCAGGCCAAAATCGTGGTGTCAGCAGGACTGCAGTTGATTGCAGGAGTTCTGAAGACGAATCTGCTTCCAAGCTCACTGAGATTGTTGGCAGAATTCAATTCCATGTGGATGTAGGATTGATGTCCTTGTGTCCTTGCTGAGTGTCAAACAGGGATGATTCTCAACATGGCTGCCTCCATGTCTCATGGCCCCCTGCCTCTATCTTCGAAGCCAGCAATGGCGGATCAAGTCTTTCTCATGTTTCAACCTCTCAGACTTCCCCTTCTGACTCATTTCTCCTGTTCCCAGTAAGAAAACGTTCTCTTTATTTTAAGTAGTGCTTTGAGCCCAACGCGGAGCTCAACACAGAGCCCAACACGGAGCCCATCGCAGAGCTTAATCTCATGACTCTGAGATCAAGAGTCAGATGCTTAACCAACTGAGCCACCAAGACATACCTGGAAATGTTCTCTTTTTAAGGGCTTCTGTGGTTAGAGCGAATCCCTTTGGGTAATCGGGACAATCTCCCCATCTCAGGTCCATAACCTTAATCATATCTACAGAGTCCCTTTTGCCATGTCTCATTTAACATTTTCACAGGTTCTGGGGATTAGGAAATGGACATCTTTGGAGCATCATTATTTTTCCTCCCATTGGCCAAACTCGGCTAAAACTCAGCTAAATTGATATAAGGGCCTAGGAAGTAGGCCTGCAGAGCAGAAGAATAAGTAATAGATTTGAAAGTAAACAGGCTTAGGTTCACCGTATTTCAAGATAATAACATTTTTTTCTTCACCAACTAGGGCTGGCTTAGTAGATAATTGGCCAGCTTTCTAGTTGCTGTCCAAAACAACGAATTAATCCCATTTACTATAAAACAAGACAAAACAAAACAGTGATAACACATCCTGCAATGAGATTAATTCAAACGATGCAATTGTCAATTGGCTTCCATAATCCTTCCAACTCTGTTTCTGAAATGAAGGTCAGTTAAAATTCTTATCTTCTGCAGAGAAATATGGAAATGAGGGATAGGTCAGGCAGGGAAATGGCAGACAATTCCAGCCTTAAGCGCAGAGGTTGAAAGCAAGTCCCTGGGTGTACAGTATATTCTTGGCTCAATCTCTCTAGAGCAGGCCATCAAGATAAGTGCCAACTAACAGAGATTCCTGGAACCTTTGCTGCTGTCCCAGAAGACTCAGCCAACCACAGGCCCCAGAACTGTCTCCAGCAATGTCAATAAACTGCCACCAGTTAATATCAAACTCCAGCAGGGACCAGGATAGCACAGTTATGCTCCTAAACCTGTCCACCACCCTACAGTCATTTCATTGACTGAATAACAAGACTCTGCATTTTATACAGTTTAAGTTTCTGCACTCCACAAGCCAGAGAGGGATTATTTACAGTGTTACACTATTATTTTTAGTAAACATCCTCCCACATTTTCTTGCTTCTCATTAGTAACTCTGTATGGCAACAATACCTCAAAGGGAACAGCAACTCTGTTTTTTTTATTTTTTAATGTTTATTTATTTTTGAGAGACAGAGAGAGTCGGAGCATGAGCAGGGGAGGAACAAAGACAGAGGGAGACTCGGAATCCAAAGCAGGCTCCAGGCTCCTGTCAGCACAGAGCCTGACGTTGGGCTCGAACCCATGAACCATGAGATCATGACCTGAGCTGAAGTCAGACACTCAACTGACTGAGCCACCCAGGTGCCCTGGGAACATCAACTTTAAACTTTGTGAAAGCAAGGGAAAAACTGTTGCCAGTGATAGGACCAGCTCAGGAATGAGAACACTATCTTCACACACCTTACCAGTGTTGTGAGGAGGAGCTCGACCACAAACACCCAGTTCCCCTCTGAGTGGAAACCCTTCTCAAGGGTCACACCACTGAAGAGAATCTGCTCTGGTCCGATTTTCATTTGTGCTGCCCCAACTCTACCGTGCCTTATCTGTCTTGTCCTACTCAGGTCAATAGTACAGTGTCACTTTGTCCTATTTTTGGTCTTTTGCATGAAGACTCAGTCTTTCTTTTATGTGGTTATTTAAAATTCACCTTAAGGACAGTTCTTGAAGAAGTTTGTTCCCTCCAATACTCTGTACAAATGCAGACCTCTGTTACCAAATGCCCTAGGAATGATGCTTCTCTCCGTTCTCCTGGCCAAGGAGATTTCTCTTCCCTCTAAAATGACTTCTCTGCCTTCTCTCTTCAGTCACCTGAAGAATATGCTCTCATATTACCAGCCATCAAAGGGTTAACTTTCCTTTCGTGAAAAGAGAAACTTTCTGATTGAGGTCTGAGCTGAAAACCAATGCCTCTTAGGGCAGGAACTTGTGTTATGTGATCTTTAAAATCAATGCTTTGACATTTTTCCTAGCTGCTAAATCTTGGTTCTTTTTTAAATTTTATTTTAAAATTTACACACAGTAATATTTATTCTCTTTGTTGTACAGGTCTATGAATTTTGACAAATAGAGTGCATAACCACCACAGTTAACATTCAGAGTGGTTCCATAATCCCAAAAAACTCCTTCATGCTGCATCTTTGCAATCAACCTCTCCCAACCCCTAACAACTACTGATCTGTTCTCAGTCCTTATAGTTTTGCCTTTTCAAGATCATTATATAAATGACATCTTATAGCCTGTTGAGTGATTTCTTTCACTAAGCACAATGCATTTGAAAGTTATTCATGTTGTGTATATCAATAGTTCACTCCTTTGTGTGGTATTCCATTGTGTGGGTATTCTTTTCCTGTGCCTGCTGTAACAAATTACCATGGACTTGGTGGCTTAAAGCAAACAAATGTACTCTCCCATATCTCTGGAGTCCACAAGTCTGAAATCAGTATCCCTGGGCGTAAGTCAAGGGGGAGGCAGGACCTTTGGAGGCTTCAGGGAAGAAGACTTGCCTGGCCTCTTCCAGCCCCAGGTGGCTTCTAGCAATCCGTGGTTTATGGCCACATCACTCCAGTCTCTGGTTTTGTGGTTGCAGTACCTTTTCTTAGGTCTATCTGGAGTCAAATCTCCTTTCACCTCTCTCTTATGAGAATACACTGAATCCCCCCGTCTCAAGACATTTAATCACATCTGCAGTTCTCTTTTTGCTACATAAGGTAACATTCAGAGGGTCCACATTTTAGGACATGGATACCCTGAGGGGTGCCATTATTCAACCTTTGACATATGGTTATGCCACAAATTATCTATTCAGTTGCCCATTCGAGGACATTTAGGTCATTTCCAGTTTGGGACAATTAAAACTAAAGCTGCTATAAATATTTGCATGAAGGGTTTTGTGGGAACATAGGTTTTCATTTTTCTTGGGTAAATACCTAAAAGTGGGGTTGCTGAGTCAAATCTTAATAGATGTTCAAGTTTATAAGAAACGGTCAAATTACTTCGAAAGTGGTTGTACCATTTCACATTCCCACCAGCAGTATGTGAGAGTTCCAATTCCTCCACTTCTTATCAGCACTTGGTATTGTCAGTTTTCCTGATTTTAGTCATTCTAGTAGGTGTTTAGTTGTATTTCCTTGTGGTTTTAATTTGTACTTCCCTAATGACAGTGATGGTGAGCATTTTTTCATGTGTTGAAATGTTAACGTTACATCATTTCATGCCCTCTCTCTGTTGGCTGCATTTTTACTTAGCTCTGTAAGTGTACTTTAGTAATGATGTAGAAATAATTAACCACTTAATAGGCAAAAATCTTAGAATTATTAACGCTTCATGAAATTAAAACTACCGAGTAATTTTCAGTGTAGAGGAATAGTAACCATCAAAGTGAAACAATACAGCAACCAAAAGCAAGCAACTGACCACAAAATGGGCAGAAGTCTGAAATAGATATTTTTCCAAAAAAGACATACAAGAGAGGTAAGTGTGCTGCAGGTGGGCCGGGTGGGGGGACAGGGGACAAAACAAAAAAGAAAAGAAAAAAATAAGACATAGAGATGTCCAACAAGAACATGAAGAGATGTTCAATATCACTAATTATTAGGGAAATGAAAATCAAAACCACAATGAAATATCATCTTGCACCTATTAGAATGGCTATTATCAAAAAGACAAGAAATAACTAGTGTTGGAGAAGATCTAGAGAAAAAGAAACCTTTGCAGACTGTATGTGGAATTTTAAATTGGTACAGTCACCAAGGAAAATGGTATGGAGATTCTCCAAAAATTTAAGATTAGAACTACTGTATGATCCAGCAATTCCACTACTGAGTATCCAAAGAATAAGAAAACACTGATTCAAAAAGATACATACGCCCCTATGTTCATTGCAACATCATTTACAACACACGCGCGCGCGCGCGCACACACACACACACACACACACACAATGGAATACTACTCAGGCATAAAAAAGAATGAGATCTTGCCTTTTGCAACAACATGGATGGAGCTTGAGGGTATTAGGCTAAGTGAAAAAAAGTCAGAAGGAGAAACACAAATATTGTATGATTTCATTCACATGTGGAATCTTAAAAACAAAAATGAACAAACAAAGCAAAACAAACTCAGATGTAGAGAACAGATTGCTGGTTGGACAAAAGGGATAAAGGGAATCAATTGTAGGGTGATGGATGATAGCTAGACTTTTGGGGTGACCATTTTGTAGTACATACAAATACTGAATAATAATGTTGTATGCCTGAAACTTACATAATTTTTTTAACTGAGTCAATACAATATTCACAAAATATACCCAAGGTGCATGGTTAGTATGAGATGATTAGCAAGATGATTGATAAAGAGTATGTCTATAATACACATGTGGGGTTTTTTTCATCTTTATGAACCCGTTTGCATTAAGAATCTGTAGTGACTAAAATAATTCAGGAGTGTTTCCTTTGAAAAAGTGGGTGTGATATGATACATCTACCTCAGGAAGTCCATATAATTAGGTCTTCAGGGCATGCATGGATGTGAAGTCTAACAAATAAATTTGCTTTAAAGTAAGTTTCTTAACCTGGGAAAGACTTCCTCTGAAACTGCCAGAAACTCCAAATATCATCAGGGCCTGCTGAGGGACCTGGATAATAATAAGAGCCATTTGAATACAAATCAATCTTCTATGGAATGCCAAAACTCTCATTGACTAGTTCATGCATAAAATATACATTCATGTTTCCAGTAGCTTCAGGATAAATATCCTGTGCCAGAGAAATAAAAGAGACAAGGCAACTACTTCAGGAGCCTTGGAAGATAGGGGAAGTGAAGATCTCAGTACAAAGGACTCAAGTGTAGAACTGCATTCTCTTTAAAGAATTACAAGAGTAGTTAGTTAGCAAGAATAGTAGAGGAAATGGTGTCCCAGTATCCTGGTCACATATGTTAGTGAGAATAATAATTACAATAACTATCTTTTATTACATGATTACATGTTTACACCATTATGCCAGACACTATTGTAAATACTTGGCATAAATTGATTCATTTAGTCCTTTATGACCACCCTAAGAGTAGATATTATCTTCACCTCCTTATAGGAATGAGGCAACTGATACATAAAGAGGCAAGGTCACAATGAAGGATTAATAGTCAAATGAAGGTAGATAGTCTCCATTACATCAGATGACAGCTGTCCAGGAGATGATACTGTGTCTCCTGAGCCTGGATGATGACCAGCCTGACCTGTAGAGCTTTTTGAAATTATGATTCTCACGCCCCAGCCCCAGAGTTCTAGTTAATTGTTCTGGAATCTGCATTGCTTTTGCAGGTTTCCCAGGCGATTCTGAGCATAAGCTGAGTTACCAATATCGAGTCAGTTTCCCACTGGTAATTTAGCAATGCCTTTTTGCTGGTTTCAAACCACTCAGCAGAGAGATCATACACTTTCCAAGGATCGTTATTAAGTTCCTCATCATGGTGATGAGGGTTTAAGACAGCACATATTCCAGATCTTAGATAAGTACTTTGTCAAAGGCAGGCTACTATTTTCTTTTAAAAGTTTGAAATATTATGAGTAAAAGTCAGTATTTGTATTTGACTTTCACATCATACTTCTCATATCTGAGCTCATATTCATTGAAAATTTATTTTCAGTGTTATCCATATTATACATCTATAATTTATTCCTATGGTAAGACTCATATTCTCATATTTATTCTCATGTTATGTTTCTATCCCAGACCTTGAACCCCCGACCTGAATATCAAATGGCATACTGGATGTTTCTTCCTGGACAAAGAGGCTCTGATTGAACTTGCCTGAAACAGATCTCTACACACCACACCCCAACCAAACCTGTTGCTTCTTCTGCATTCCCTTTCTTGGCAATTGGCCCCACCACCTGCTCAGTAATGCAAGCCAGATGCTAGGAGTCATTTGGACTCTACTCTGTCTCCCACTTGCCACAACCAACAATCACCTACATCTCATGGCCTCTCCATTCCCCTTGCCACTGTGTCACTTTGTGTCCTATCACCTCTTGCCTGTACACAGCAGTGGTCTTCCAGCTCCCTATCTTGGGGCTACCTTTCTGCTTTCTCTTTTTCTTTCTTTTTATTGGACAAAGTGTATACTTTTGGATCCAAGCTTACATGTTTTTTCAAGTTTATTTATTTATTTTGAGAGAGAGCAAGCAAGCGAGCAGGGAAATAGCAGAGAGAGAGGGAGAGAGAGAATCCCAAGCAGGCTTCGCATTGCCAGTGCAGAGCCTGACTTGGGGCTCAAACTCAGGAACTGTGAGGTCATGACCTGAGCTGAAACCAAGAGTCTGATGCTTAACCGACTGAGCCACCCAGGCACCCCCAAGTTTAAATTTTTTTAATGTTATATGTCTGAGTACAGAGAATAAGCAACTGTGTTCTGACTACTAATTTTATCCAAATCTCAACATTGTCATATTTGCCCTTTTATTTAGAGAAATGAAGATACACAGCTACAGATATAGATATAAATGTAGCTATAAATACAGATACCTAAGCCCACCTTCATTAGCCTGCCCCCATGCCCAAGTCCCTCCTTCACTAGCACATGTCATGAATTTGCTATAGTCATGTATACTTTATGTTTTCTCTAGATATTTATGAACTGATAAACAATTTAGAGCTTTGCTCTGTAGGATTTTAACATTTACTAAAATGACCTCATGCTATATATTCTCTCTGCAGCTCGCTTATTTCACTAGATTTTATTTTTCCTTCCTGTTGACACATGTTGCCCTAATTCATTCACTTTAACTAGCATATGGTATACATTCTGTGACTACACCACAATTTATTTATTTATTCTCTGTTGAAGGCCGTTTAGGAATTTTGCCGCTGCAAACAGTGCAGCACGGCTGTCTTTGAACAGATGTTTGAGAGGCTCTCTAGGCTATATTCTCAGGAGTGGCATTACTTTCCTGCTCTCCTGAGCTAGGGAGACAAATCGTTTCCTGCCTCCCTTTCTGTAATCTACACTGCTGCCGGAGTGATTTTTCTGAAATGCAAATCTGCACACCCGCCATTCCTCGATAAGACTTTCAAGGCTCCCATATCCTGGCCCTGCCTCCTTTGCCAGCCTTCTCTCCCACTCCCCACCCCAGATGCCCAGCCAGGGTCCCTCAGAATGACTCTCCGCTTCCCCTCTCCCACCCCCTTGCCCAATCTTCTCTCTTTCCAAGACGGCCCCATCCTTACCCCATACCCTCCGTCTTTCCTACCAGGAAATAATCTACTTGCTCTTCAAGGTCACCAACTCACTGAAACCTGCCCTCACCTGCCAGTGGTCACCGGTTTGAATCCCAGTTCCTCTACTTACTAACTCGGGTAAATCTTTCAACTTCCCTGAGCTCAGTTTTCTCATCTACCAAATGAAGATAATAATGCCTACCTCATATGCCTACCCTCAAATTTGATCCTCAATATAGAGCATTTCATTCATATAGTCTTTGACAATCAATGTTTTCTTCTGTTCATTTGTCGAAGTATTTTTTAGAATTATTTCTTTTTGTTGCTGTTATTTATTTTTTACATAGATGCCCCCTCCCACCCCCAACTACTAGCACTCTGGGACCATGTCTAATTCACATTTATATCACCACCAGCACAGGGCCTGGTATAGAAAAGGCACACAATAGGGGCGCCTAGGTGGCTTAGTCAGTTAAACATCCGACTCATGGTTTCAGCTCAGGTCATGATCTCACGGTTCATGAATTCAAACCCCACATCATGCTCCATGCTGTCAGTGCAGAGTCTTCTTGGGATTCTCTCTCCCCACCCCCCGGCCCTCCCCTGCTTGTACTCTCTCTCTCTCTCTCTCTCTCCCTCTCCCGCTCTCTCTCTCAAAATAAATAAACTTTAAAAATGAAAAAAAGGGACACAATTTTTTAATATTTATTTTGAGAGAGAGACAGAGAGAGCGTGAGTGGGAGAGGGTCAGAGAGAGAGAGAATCCCAAGCACGCACACTCCACACTCTCAGTGTAGAGCCCTACCCAGGGCTTGATCCCATGAAGCATGAGATCATGACCCGAGCCAAAATCTAGAGCCAGACACTTAACTGACTGAACCACCCAAGAATCCCAGCACACAATAAATGTTAAGTGAATAAATAAATGAGTCTTTGGGCTCTCAGAGCTGCTAGAAACAAACAAACAAAAAATGTTTAATACTTTGTCATACATGGTATCTTATTTCCACCAAAAAATGCAAACTCTCATGACATAATTTTTGTTTTCTTTTCACTACCAAAGCTTTTTACAAAAGCTCCCTGCCCCATTTCCTAGTGTTGGTAATGATTTATGCAAGCTGATCGGTAAATAGTATTAAAAGAATTTATTTTGTCACTTGGTTGTTGCCCAGGGAAAGGGTTTGCTATAAAAGAAAACAAAACCCCCAAAGCGTCATGGTTCCTTTGGTTTTGTTGCTTACTTACAATCTTATTGAGGCATGAATTAGTACTGAGAATTAAAATTTTTTTTTAAAAAAATGACAGTTTCCAAAAGCCACAGTTCTGTGAATGTAAATTCAACATTAGATAATACAAATACAGATGCTTCTGACCTAGAAGGGAGAGTGACTGGAAAGGAGGTATGGGGACAAGGAGATGACACTATTTCCACTTCCTTCCTCTGTCTCAAACTTCTTCAGCACTTAGAAATACACCTCACAATGGGATCCCCTAGGGCTTCTCAAACATTCTGTACGGCCAAGACCAGCATCTTCCCTTGGTTTCTGCTCAGTTGCCCTGCCCTGGCTGTGCTGCTGTCTTCCCACATACAGTGGCTCTCTCTGCATCCCTGGGTAGTGGGAGCTCCTTCCTCAAGCTGGTTCCTATTCTCTGCATACCCTACACCACCCCTCACAGTCATCCTGCCTCATAGAGACAGCTCTCCTGAAGCAGATTGCCACTCTAACTTCTGAAATTCGAATTTAATTAGACAGCCTGTTTTTAAAAAAATTTTTTTAATGTTTATTTTTGAGACAAAGAGAGACAGCATGAACAGGGGAGGGGCAGAGAGAGAGGGAGACACAGAATCCGAAACAGGCTCCAGGCTCTGAGCTGTCAGCACAGAGCCCGACGCGGGGCTCGAACTCACAGACCGTGAGATTATGACCTGAGCTGAAGTCAGGCGCTTAACCGACCAAGCCACCCAGGTGCCCCAGACGTCCTGTTTTTAATTGCTAATTCTGGTAACCCTAAACTGAGGGAGATCTCTTAATCCCAATAAATCCTACCCCAGCCCTAGGGTAGACCCAGTTCTAAATCACTCAGGATCTTCTCACCCCCCGCCTTGGTTCATGATTGGTCTCATATTGGTTTACTATCCAGTTATGATCAGTGAGATGAGGGTAAATCTACTGAGAAGAAATGCCTTATGAGAAAACCCTATACTTTTTCCTCTTCTTTCTGCTTTGAAAACAACAATCAGAGGTATAATAGTCATCTTTTCAGTAAGAGTCAACAAACATAAGGAAAAAGAATCACTAAATCCCGTGGTTCTCAAAGTGTGAGGTCCTCCAAGGACCTCAGGTTCCCTCAGGCCCTTTCAGGGGATTCTCAAGGTCATCTCTTTTCCAACTACATACCTGTGTGAGACCTGATTTCCCTCCTATACTCCAACCAAATGACCGACAAATTGACTGCAGAAGATCAGAGAAGCTACTTGTTCTTTATTAAGCCAGAGATTAAAGAAATTTGCAAAACAGTGTGAATCTTCTGGCTGATTTTCTTTTTGTTTTGAAAGTATAGTTATTTTTCATAAAAAATATGTCAGTATGTAATGGGCTTATCATTATTTTCAAATGAATTAGTAAATAACTTTTTTAATTCATAAGTTCTCTTTCATGGTAAATATCAAGATATAACCCACATAAACAAAAGCCTTTGGGGGAGCTTCAATAATTAAAAAATATTTTTTTAATGTTTATTTATTTTTGAGAGAGAGAGACAGAGTGCGAGCAGGGGAGGGGCAGAGAAGGAGGGAGACACAGAATCCGAAACAGGCTTCAGGCTCTGAGTCGTCAGCACAGAGTCTGATGTGGGGTTCAAACCCATGAACCATGAGATCATGACCTGAGCCAAAGTTGGATACTTAACCATCTGAGTCACCTAGGTGCCTCATTAATTTTTAATAATGTAAAGAGGTTCTGGACCCAAAAGTCTGATGTCCACTGACCCAAACAGTGGTCCAACAACAACGTAAGCTGCTCAGCCAATGTCATTAGCCATAAACCTCTGGATTCTTTACAGTGAGGAAAATGAACCCCTATTTGTTTGACTCCTCTAATAAGGAGCTGATCACAACTTCAAATGATTTATGAGCTAACTCAATAATGAGTAGTCATTGATGAGGCATTATTTAAAACTGGTCAATTGAAAAGACAGTTTTAATCACTCATGGTTATTGATTAGTAATAAAATGAGGTAATAAAACAACAAGGTCACAATCATGTAAAATATGATTTACAGAAAGAAAGAACTGGAAAAATAGAAACCTTTCAAAGGCAAAAAAGGGTAACTGTAGAAGATTGGCCTCAGGATTTTCACTGACAGTTTCCCCACCTCCCGGGAAGTATCTCTGTAATAAATATTCAGTATTTACATTAAATACATAGTATGAAACACAGAATAATAAAACAAAGCGTGTATCCCATAGTCCTGACCTAGGGAATTTACCTTGAAGGCTTTTAACATCTTATTTAGATTCTTTGATCTTGAAGCTTCTTAATTATGGTTAGTACATTTGTGCTCTTTTTTCAATTGCATTTGACTCTCTGAGCTCCTTAATTTTGACACATAATAATTACCTTATTGTAAAATACCTGTGGCTTCTCTTAAGCTCTCACCCTTTACACCTGTACCTTTGTTCACCGAGTATCCATTTACACCGTATTAGCAACACTTAAGTGTTGCCAAATAGTTACATGAAATATTCTTGATTCTTCTCCATTTTAAGAACAAAGGTCTAAGTTCCTGTCACTTCAACAACAGCCCCCCCAAAAAAGAAAAAAGAAAGCAAATATCTATAGTGCACATGCAGTTAGCAGTATTAAAGTTAATGTAAGATATAAATCTGGTCTCTATTTTCATGAAACTACTCATTAAGGTTTTTGGGCATAGAGAGAAGGATAAAAAATCTTGCGTTCAGCATTGCTATGCTTTCAAAAAACAGCTAACAGTACGAACTTCTGCCTTAGGCCATTAAACTGATAGACGTAAACCACTGTCAATGTGTTTTTACAGCTCCATGTTTGTTCTGGAAGGAACATACAACGATTGCATTCAAACTCTGCAAATGCTTACAGGTAAAATGTGGCAAATCTGGCATTATGTGAAAATGGTTGACTAGCTTTTTCTATTCAGAAAGCTCTATAGTCTTCAAGGACTGGGTTTTGGGGGTTTTTTTAATGTTTATTTTTGAGGGAGAGAGAGAGAGAGAGAGAGAGAGAGAGAGAGAGATGGGCAGAGAGAGAGGAAGACATAAACTGAAGCAGGCTTCAGTTTCCGGGCTGTCAGCACAGAGCCCTACGCAGGGCTCGAACCCAGGAACCGTGAGATCATGACTTGAACTGAAGTCAGGCACTTGACCAACTGAGCCACCCAGGCACACCCTCCCCCCACCTTTTTTTCTTCAAGGACTGGCTTTAAAAGAGGAATTAATGGCTGCCTTTATTTCACATTCTAAAAGAATTTTCATAGAGAAGTCACACATCTTCCCATGTACTAATAAGAAAGTTTGGCAAAGCTGGACTTTTAAAAACTTGTCTCTTAAAAATTGCAGTAAAATACACATAACAAAACTTATCATCTCAACCATTTTTGAGTGTGCAGTTTAGCAGTGTTAAGTATATTCATGTTGTTGTGCGACCAATCTCCTGAACTTTTGCATCTTACAAAACTGAACCTCTACACTCATCGAACAATAACAACCCGTTTTCCCCTTCCCCCAAGCCTCTAGCAACCACCATTCTGCTTTCTAGGAGTTTGATTATTCTAGACACCTCACAGAAACCAAATCATACATTACAATTTTGTGACTTGGTTTTTTTAGCATAATGTCCCCAAGGTTCATGCACATTGTAGTATGTGTCAGAATTTCTTTCCATTTAAAAAACTTCAATCTTCTATTGTATTGTTGTAAAGCCTGATTTCGGGCTACTTTGGCATCAATGAGAAGGAAGAGAGAAATACTGTTTTGAAGCAGTGCTCTCGTAATCAACTTTTAAGTAAACTATGCAAATATGTACATGTACAGGGTATGTGTGTACATTATAATGAACACTTATCGAATAATGAAGTAAAGAGATACTCAGAAGCAACCTTTAATACTTTATATATTTTTTGAAGATCTAATTGGCTTTATTAAACAATGGATGAATCGGACAGCACTTCATCTGGCAAGTGGAGAGGCACTCCCCAAACTTTAATACTTTAAATAATGCAAGGATTTGCTATGTGGAGAAGAGAGACACTAAAAACCTGAAGCATCCCATCACAGACATGTCCCATCACCTCCCCAAAAGGGCAGTATAGAGACTGCGTTTTTTCTGCCCATAGGTGGCCAACCAAGAATGGAGGTCTTGGTAACCCTGCTTCCTCTACAGACTTCCTTTTCTGTAAAGTTTATATGGAGGAGAGTGGTCTCAGGGTTCCAACAGAGTTATTAAGGGACACCTGTGTTTCCAAAACTTATCAGCAATTCATAGCTTTGTGCATAATTAGTCCATTAGCATGTTCAGGATATGAAAAAGAAAATTCATCAGATGATCAATTATGAATTGTTAGATTGAATTCTGTGCAATTGCCAATATTTTACTATTTTGACATACAAAAACAGCCCTTCCACATCGTTCAGCTTAATAAAATCCTACTTCTTATTTTCTTCATCTATCAGAGAATTAATGAAAAATGCGTGTTATTGTAAAACAAAAATCTTAACTAAGCAACAGAATCAGGACACCTGGTTTGCATCCTGGCTCTGTCTCTTTGTGATGTGTGGACTTGGGCAGTCCTAACCTTCCTGGGCCTACTCACAGGTAAAATGCAGGTAAGAATTCCACTCTCCGAGGGTGGGGAGGTGAGATAAGATACTTCAAGTGCTTTTTTTTTTTTTTTTTTTTTTTTTGCCTTTTTTTATTTGAGAGAGAGAGAGAGAGCGAAAGCAGGGGAGAGGGACAGAGGGAGAGACAGAGAGAATCTCAGTCTCCAAGCTCACAGTGGAGCCAAGGTGGGGCTCAATCCCATGACCCTGGTGGGATCATGACCTGAGCAGAAATCAAGAGTCTGATGCTCAACCGAGTGAGCCACCCAAGATACTTCAAGTGCTTAGCAGAGTGCCTGGCACTTAGTAAGCTCTCAATTAGTGCTATGATAGCAACAAAAATCTAAAAAGTTTCACAGATGATGGCTCCTATAAGGTAAGGAAATTTTGAATATGAGGACTGGACTCCATTTTGCTACTCTAAGCGGAGAGACTCTGAAATCGCCGCAAAGCACAGCAACGACCACAAAACTCGCAGTGAGTTCCCAGCACATACCCCAGCACCTACCGCTCTACTCTCTGGAGCACATGTCCTCCAGAGATGGAAGTGCCAGAATGGCCTCTCAATGCTGATTTTTGTGTACTTCCGTGAGAGAATGCCCTAGACTGTGAGGACGAAATGACTCTCAGTTGCGGTTTTTCCGCTTTCTGCCTCTCTGGAAATCAGCTGGCTTCTGCTTGCTCCATTTACTGTGTACCAGCCAATACAAAATGAAATGCTCATGTTGTAATTTAAAAATTAAGCGTATCCCAGAGGATAGCCACGCGGGATGCACATCAGTATTTTAACAAATGATCTGCGAGTCCAATCACAGGAATGGTTTAGAATTAATCTGCTCCTCACTGCTCAAAGGCCTCAAGCCCTCTCAGAAGTCAGAACTTGTCAAATGAGGAAATGAAGAAACTGCATCACATTCAGCTAACTGCTTCATTTGTGGTATAGGGCAGGGCTAAATTTTCTCACTGAGGCCCTTTGTGTTAGCTTAGCACTCATATTAGTATATTACAGGACTATGGAGGCAGGGTGCCACAGTCATTAAGGAGAAGAGTCTCTCTAATGGGCCTGGGTTTGATTTGGCCTCGCCACTTACTAGCTGTGTGATGCTTTGAGAGTTATTTGACCTTTCTCTGCCTCTATTTCCTTAGCTGTAAATTAGAGAAAATAATGGAACCTATCTCATTATTGGCTGTTGGCAGGATGAAATGACTATATTCAAAGCACTTAGAAAAGTGCTGACAAACAGCAAGTATATTACAGGTGTTTACTCCTATTGTTGCTCCTTTCTCATTTACACTTTTAATGTGGAGACAGATCCAGCTATATATAATGTAAATTTTTAATCTTTCTTTCTTTTTTTTTTTTTTTAAGTAGGCTTCAGGCCCAGTGCAGAGCCCAACATGGGGTTTGAACTCACGACCCTAAGATCAAGACCTGAGCTGAGATCAAGAGTCGGATGCTTGGGGCACCTGGGTGGCTCAGTCAGTTAAGTGTCCAACTCTTGATTTCAGCTCAGGTCATGATCTCACGATCCTGGGATAGAGCTCCACCCACAGTGCACAGTTTGTTTAAGATTCTCTCTGCCTCGTCCTCTGCCCCTCCCCCACTCACATTCTCCCTCTCTGTGTCAAAAAAATAAAAAAGAAAAAGAATTTCATTCCTTTTTACAATTTTTTAAAAATGTTTATTTATTTTTGAGAGAAAGAGAGACAGAGCATGAGTGGGGCAGGAGCAGAGAGAGAGGGAGACACAGAATCCAAAGCAGGCTCCAGGCTGTCAGCACAGAGCCAGACGTGGGGCTACAACTCGCGAACCGTGACATCATGATCTGAGCTGAAGTCGGACACTTAACTGGCTGAGCCACCCAGGCGCCCCAGAATTTCATTCCTTTTTATGGCTAAATAATATTCCATTGAGTGTATGTACCATATTTTGTTCATTCATCTCTTGATGGATGTTTACATTAATTAATTCCATCTTTTGGCTACTGTGAATACTACTGCGTTAAACATTGATGTACAAGTATCTGTTTGAGTACTTGTGTCAATTGTTTGGAGTGTCTGCCTAGAAGAAGTGTAATTCCTGGGCTATGTGGTAATTGTATATTTCATTTTTTGAGGAGCTGCCTGCCATACTGGTTTCCACAATGGCTATAATACAATTTTACCTTCCTGCCAACAATGCATAAGTGTTCCAATTTCTCCACATCTTTGCCGACACTTAGTATTTTCTTCTTTAAAAAATGTTTATAACATGGGGCACTTGGGTGGCTCAGTCAGTTAAGTGTCCAACTTCAGGTCATGTGATAATCTCACGGTCTGTGAGTTCAAGCCCCATGTGGGGCTCTGTGCTAACAGCTCAGAGCCCGGAGCCTGCTTTGGAGTCTGTGTCTCCCTCTCTCTCTCTCTCTCTCTGCACCTCCTCTGCTCACACTCTGTCTCTCTCGCTCTCTCAAAAATAAATAAACATTAATAAAATAAAATTAAAAATAAATTTTTAACAGCCATCCATTAGGATGTGAAGTGGTATGTCTTTGTAGTTTTGGTTTGCATTTTCCTAATGGTTTGCTGACCTTGAGCATCTTTTCATGTGCTTATTGGCCATTTGTATATCTTCTTCGGTAATTTTTTACATACAGATTTCTTAAGTATTACCCCTAAGTAATATTAATGAGATTTAATCTATTACCATACAGTAAGTTCCTTTTACTATGCCTACTACACCATATGTATGCCTGGCATAGTTAATAACAACCCCAGCAAGGTGCTGTATTCTATTCCTCACTCAGCCAATTATGATTGAGATGGCCAAGATGACAATGGTAAGGAAGTCTCTTGAGTGGAGGGAGTCAAAAGGGGAATTTTCCGGGCGGCCCAAGACTGAAACTTGTTCTCTTCCTGCTAAAACTGTTCCAGTTGCCATAGCCCTTGCAGAAGGCGATTGATGGCTGCCAGAATTCAGGGGCATTTCTTGGCAGCTGTAGCAAGGGTTTTGCAGAATTAGAGTCACATGTATTATAACAAGAGCCTTAAAAATACAGTTCTTGGGTACGCTGCACTTTAAATCTGCACTCTGAGCCATTTCACACAGGGGAAAAAAGGATTCCCTGCAAGGAGGGCTGCTGCTCTGACAATAGAAAGTGATGCAATCATCACTGGATACAGAATAGATCTGAAGACAGGTACAGGCAGATCTGAAGACAAACAGACAAGAGAATGGCTCAGAACCAAGGCAGATGCATTTCCCTTAGCCACAGCTGCCTTAAGGTCTCACCAATATCTAAAGGATACAGGACTCCAGATTAATTTCTTCATAAATTTATTTATCAAATATGAACATGCACCTACTATGTGACAGATGCTGTTTTAGGCTCACAGTGGTGAACAAAACAATTCCTTAAAATCTTAGCACTTACATTTTATTGGAAGAGGTAGAAAATAAATGAGCAAAAATATATGCTTGAGGGCGCCTGGGTGGCTCAGTCAGTTGAGCATCTGACTTCAGTTCGGGTCATGATCTCATGGTCCATAAGTCCGAGCCCCGCATCAGGCTCTGTGCTGACAGCTAGGAGCCTGGAGCCTGCTTCAGATTCTGTGTCTCCCTCTCTCTCTCTCTGCCCCTGCCCACTCATGCTCTGTGTCTCTCTCTCAAAAATAAATAAACGTTAAAAAAATGAAGAAAAAACCATATGTTTCAGCTGGAGATAAGTACTATGCAGAAAATAGAAAAAATTAGAGTCATATTTAATTATGTCTGTAAATTATAACTCTATACATACTGTATAGTTATACCTAAGCTATATACGCACATAGATTATTTCATAATATGGATTCAATAATCTCAACTAATCTTCCTCTTATCTTTCAGAGCCCTAACTAAAGACTGTCTACCAGTATTAAAGAGAATAATCTGAACCCGAAAGAGCCAGCCTATGCCCACAACATGTGTGCCAAGCAAGCAACCCTCTCAGAATGGAGCCTGATATGAAAAATAATCAAGTAGAAGATGCACTGCTAAGCGAGAAAGGAACAATTTGAAAATAAAAGAGTCGGTTAAGCGTCTGACTTTGGCTCAGATCATGATCTCATGGTTTGAGCCCCATGCTGGGCTCAGTGCTGACAACTCAGAGCCTGGACCCTGCTTTAGATTCTGTATCTCCCTCTCTCTCTGCCCCTCCCCTGCTTACGCTCTGTCTCTCTCTCAAAAATAAACATTTTAAAAAAATTTTTTTAAATAGTAAAAAAGAAAATAAAAGAGTCAAGGGGTGCCTGGGTGGCTCAGTTGGTTAAGCATCCAACTTTGGCTCTGGTCACGATCTCACGGTTCTGTGGGTCTGAGCCCCGTGTCGGGCTCTGTGCTGACGGCTCAGAGCCTGGAACCTGCTTTGGATTCTGTGTCTCCCTCTCTCTGCCCCTCCCCTTCTTACGCTCTGTCTCTTTCTCTCTCAAAAATAAATAAACATTTTTAAAAAAGAAAATAAAAGAGCCAAGAAAATGAGAAGACTAGCCATTGACAGAGAGAAAATATTTGCAAAAGACACATCTGATAAAGGGTTATTATCCAAAATGTACAAAGAATTCTTAAAACCCAACAATAAGAAAACAAACAGCCTGATTTTAAAAATTAACAAAAGACCTCACCAGACACCCTACCAAAGAAGATATACCAATGGCAAGTAAGCCTATGAAAAGATGCTCCACATCATATCATCAGAGAAAAGTAAATTGAAACAACAATGAGATATCACTACTGTGTAGGAAAAACTCAATTCTCTTCCTGTGTGTCTGTTTTCCTCTCGTACTACTGCCACACTCACAACACTGACATCAGGTGTGTATTGGGGGGGGGGGGTGTTTTCCCAACTAGGCAATTCTCTGTGACACCAGCCGAAAGTCCTACAATTGAACTCAAATATGACACTATTTCTCTGGAAACAACATCAGCTCCCACAGCACCACCTCCCCCCAACTTCAGATTCCAATTGCCAAGATTGGATTTTCACCTGTGCTTCTGATCCATTGGCTATAGACCAGAGGTTCTCGCCACTCCCTCTTTGGGTTCAATTAGCTTGCTAGAGCAGTTCACGGAACTCAGGAAAAAATTTACTTACTGTTTGCCAGTTTATTATAAGAGGATATGATAAAGGATACAGATGAACATCCAGGTGGAAGAGATTCATAGGTTAAGGAATGTGGGAAGAGGAGTGGAATGTCTTCTTGGGGTACCACTCTATTCACACCTCCGTGTGTTCACCATCCTGGAAGCTCTTTGACCCACACACTTTTGGGGTTTTTATGGAGCCTTCCTCACTTAGGCATGATTGGTCATTAACTCCATTTCCAGCCCTTCTCTCCTCTCTGCAGAAGGGGGGATTGTGCTGAAAATCACAATCTTCTAATATGGCTTGACCTTTCTGGCGACCACCTCCCTTCCAGAAACCCACCAAGAGTTGCCTCACTAAAACAAAAGATGCTCCTATCACCCAGGAAACACCAAGGGATTTACAAGGCTAGTATCAGGAATGGGGATAAAAGAGCAAATATTAGAACAAAAAGTGCTCCTAGTGCTCTTATTACTTAGGAAATTACAAGGGTTTTCAAAGCTTGGTGCCAGGAACTGGCATGTGTATATATACATATGCATATATACATGTGTGTATATATATACATATATGCATATGTGTGTGTGTGTGTGTGTGTGTGTGTATTCCCTCCCCATTAGATCACAGCTATATACCTATCAGGATGGCCAAAATCCAAAACACTGACAGCACCAAATGCTGTCAAGGATGTGAGCAACAGGAACAGAAATCTAGTGGGAATGAAAAAATAGTACAGCTACTTTGGGAGATAGTTTGGCAGTTTCTTACAAAACTAAACATACTCTTACCATAAGATCCAGCAATCGCATTCCTTGGTATTTACCCAAATGAACTGAAAAACTTATGTCCACACAAAAATCTGCACATGGATGTTTATAGCAGCTTTTTTCATAATTGCTGAAACTTGGAAGCAACCAAGATGTTCTTTACCAGGTGAGTGGATAAATAAACTGGTGCGTCCAAACAATGGGACATTATTCAGTGCAAAAAAATAAAAAAAATAGCTATCAAGCCTTAAAAAGACATGGAGAAAACTTAAATGCATATCACTAAGTGAAAGAAGCCAATCTGAAAAGACTACATACTGTATGATTCCAACTCTCTGACATTCTGGAAAAGGCAAAACTAAGGAGAGAATAAAAAGATCAGTGATTGGCAGGGGTTAGGGGAAAGGGAGGGATAAATAAGCAGATAAATAAGGGGAAAAAGCCAGAAGATTTTTTAGGGCAATGAAACTATTCCATATGTATGCACTACAATGGTGCATACATGTCATTACACATTTGTCAAAACCTGTAGAATGTACAACACCAAGAGTGAACCCTGATGTAACTCTGGGTGATAATGATGTATAAATGTAGGTTCATCAATTGTAACAAATGTACCACTTCAGTGGGGGATGTTAATAGTGAGGGAGGTTATGGGACAGGAGGGAAGAGGTATATGGGAACTCTCAGTACTTTCCACTCAATTTTGCTATGAACCTGAATTTGCTCTAAAAAATAAAGTTTGCTAACAAATAACAATGACAACACAGTGCCTGAATTCCTGACCAGCATACATAGAACATTTGAGATTTCCCCAGAAATGCACTCCTGAATATGCTGACAAAGAACTCAGAGAGAGAGGCAAATAATGTGTTTAATTGATTGGCAACAAGGATCATACAATAACGAATACCCTCTGCCACTCTCTGTGCAGCAAAGACTGTTCTAAAAGCTTTACATTAAGTCTTCATGAACAGCCGATGAGGTAGATAGATAGTCACATAGCAATTATCTAAAGTAAAATTTCACTTAAAAACCAGTACTGAGATTAACACACTGTTGTTAAGGATGGAAGAAACAGACTCTGCCATGCCTAATAGGCTCCACTTTCCCAAAAGGCTGTTTGACACTATATGATCAATATTTCACACCCCTTGGCCCAACAGGTCTTGTTCTAAGAATGAATCTTACTAATATACTCACACTTAATTACAAAGGATATGTGTATAAGGATATTCATTGTAGCGCTATTTATAGTAGACAAACTGTATATACCTACCAAAATGGCTAAGATAAAAACAACTGACCATACGAAATGCAGGCGAGCATGCATGTATTGTTGGTGAGGAAACAGAGTGGTATAGTCACTTTGGAAACCAGGTGGAGAATTGCTCACTAAGTCAAACATAAACTTGCATAGAACCCAGTAATCCCACTTCTACATGTTTATCGAAGAGAAATAAAAACATGTCCACGTAAACACCAGCATGCAATAGTAGCAAATTTATTCATAATTGCCCCAAACTGGAAATAACCCAATGTCTTATGATTGGTGAATGGATAAAAAAAAATTGTGGTATATCCATACAATGGAATATAACTCAGTAATAAAAGGAACCAACCATTGATACATGCACAGATAAATCTCAGTTGTGTTGTGCTCAATGAAATAAATCAGACTCAAAGGCTACACCCTAAATGATTCCATTTATGTGATATTTTGGAAAAGGCAAAATATAACAACAGAAAGCAGATGAGTGGTTGCTAGGGACTGGGGATGAATGCAGGGGACTGTCTACAAAGCTGCCCTAAGGAGCTTCTAGAGTGATGAAACTCTGATACATCTACCAAATTCATAGTGTTGTGAACATAAAAGGGAAAATTCACTGCATGTATTACCTCAATCATCTTGACTTTAAAAAAAAAATACTGGAAATATCAGTATCATCAGTGAGGGATTAAGTAAATTATGGTATAGACATAAATAAAAGATTGTGGCCCTTCTAAAGAAGACGGAGTTCTAAACATATGTGTAAATAATTACCAAGGTGGGTAGATTAGAAATGTTCAAAAGCACAGTCCAGTAGACAGTGTAGTATGTTACTAATAGCTTAAAGAAAGGGGAAAAACTAAGGGCACCTGGGTGGCCCAGTCAGTTAAGGGTCTGACTCTTGATTTCAGCTCAGGTCATAATCTCACCATTCGTGGGATTGAGTCCCACGTTGGGCTCTGTGCTGACAGTGCGGAACCTGCTTGGGATTCTCTCTCTCCCTCTACTCTGCCCCTCCCCCATTCATTCTCTCTCACTCTCTCTCTCTCTCTAAAAATAAATAAACATTTTTTAAAAAGAAAGGGAAAAACTAAGGTTCTGTTTGCATATAGGTAGGATACCTCCGAAAAGATATATAGGAAAGTACACACAAAAATTGCCCCTGGAGAGGACTGGGTAACCAGAAGTCAGTGGTCAGACAGAGACTTACTTTTTAATCCATAGACTAAAGTTTTTTCTTATGTGCATGAAAATTTTAAATTTAAATTAATTTTTTTTTTCATTTACTATGCACCACCCAGCTGAGTGCACATGCAGCTTGATGGTGCCTCCTCTTGGCCCCATTGAGTATTTCTTTCTTGTTGCCTGGGGCCTCTCTGGGACACACTCCAGAAGCTACCTGTAGGAGTCCTCTCAGCCATGTTGGCATGCTTCATTCTGGAAATGTGAGGGACTTAACACGGCCCCAAACGAAGGAGTGGTGGGAGCCAGTGAATCATCCACATCTGCGGTAGACATTTCTGAGGCATGGTCCACAGAATTCTGTAGCGGGTCTCTACTGGGATTGAGCCCCAGTCGCCCCGAGTAGGAACCGGCTCACTAACTCACCATTGCATTCGTTTTGTCTCCTACCTTACTTATTTCATTCTTAGAAGAAACTCCCCTCACCACTCCAGCTTCCTGGAATTCTTCCCCAGATGAACTACTTGCATACAAAATATGTAAATAAATAATACACATGGAATAATCTCACATTTGTTTTAAATTATAATTAGAATTCGTTAATCTTAGCATGTGCATAGAGAGAAGAAAATTAACAGACTTGGCAGATTTGCCATGTGGTTCAGATTGAAGGCTCTGGAATCAGGGTGGCTGGTTTGAATCCTAGCTCTGGCATTTTCTGGCTGTGACCATGAACAAGTTAACCTCTCTATACTTCCACTCCTTTATCTGTAAAATGGGGAGACTAATAGCATTTCTCTCACATGGCTGTCTGAGTGTTACACCTGAAGATGCATGTAAATCACTTAGAGCTCAATAAACAAACACATAAATAAGCAAATACATGTTAGTTAATACGATTTTCCATTTTCTTAAGGAAGGTAGTCATTAAGGGGACTATATATGTCTGCAATACAAATATTTTATAGCATGAACGTTTTTTATAATTAAAAATTTTTTTTATAATTAAAAAAATTTTTTTTATAATTAAAAAAAAACACTTAAAGAGTAGGGAGGAGCTATGCAAAGTGTATTCCTGTTTGGGTCTCCCCTCTGTTCTAACCTTTGCTGCTCAAAAATTGGCCTGCAGAAGAGCTGCAGCTTTTCCGGGAGTTAGAAGTGTGGAATTTAGGGGTGTCTGGGTAGCTCAGTGGGTTAAGCATCCGACTCTGGGTTTCAGCTCAGGGCATGATCTCACAGTTTGTGAGTTCAAGCCCTACATTGGGCTGATGGTGCAGAGCCTGCTTGGGATTCTCCGTCTCTCTCTCTCTTTGCCTCTCTCTCTCTCTTTCTCTCTCTCTCTCTCAAAAATAAATAAATAAACATAAAAAAAAAAAAAAAGAAACGTAGAATTCAGAACACAGCCCAGACCTCCTAATCAGAAGCTACTCATGACCCAGGTTATTTGGCCCAAGTTATTTGAAGCATAGCAACATTCTCTATGACCCTGTGACCACAGAAGAGTCAAACCATGATTTTACTACATGGAATTCACATTATTTAACAAATTATGAGATGAAATAACACCTTATTTAGTTCTCTCTCTCTCTTGCTCTCTCTCTTTTCTTTTTTTTAACACAAGCTGGGGTTACAGCCTATATTTATCTTCAAATAAAATGTTGAGGGGCACCTGGGTGGCTCAGTTGATTAAGCATCCAACTCTTGATCTCAGCTTAGGTCTTGATCTCAGGATCGTGAGTTCAATCTCCATGTTGGGCTCCACGCTGGTGGAGCCTACTAATTAACTAACTAACTAAATAAATAAATGAATAAATAAAATGTTGAACCAAATAATAGCTTTGAAATTAGAAACTGTATCATTGTTTAGACCTATAGATGTTTTAACTCTTACTGGATATCATTTTTCCAAAATTTTATTTTTCTGACTGAATTAACTTTTAGAAACTCTAAAATGGGGGTGCCTGGGTGGCTCAGTCAGTTGAGTGTCTAACTCTTGATTTCAACTCAGGTCATGATCTCATGGTTTGTGAGTTCAAGCCCCTCATCAGGGTCTGTGTTGACAACATGGAGCCTACTTGACATTCTCTCTCTCTCTCTCTCTCTCTGCGCCCCCCTCTTGCTCTCTCTATCTCTCAAAATAAATAAATAAATAATTTAAAAATATATTAAAAAATAAAAATAAAAAAAAAAACTCTAGAACATATTTTGGTGATCATTTTAAGTGCATTGCAGAGAAGTTACCAGAATTCAAATGTTCTTGAAAGTCAACAATCATCCCAATAAAATTTTCATTTCCATTTTATATAAAATTATGTTGAATACATAATGTGTTTCTATTTTTATTTTAAAAATATATTTTGAATGTAGATGTGTGTTTGTAGGTGAGTATACTGTGTTCACCATGTGAAAAAGTCTTGTAAGATGTATGTTTTAAACTTGGCCCCCAAGGGACTCCTGGGTGGCTCTGTCAGTTAAGCATCCAACTTTAGTTCAGGTCACAATCTCACGGTTCGTGGGTTCAAGCCCTGCATCGGGCTCTGAGCTGACAGCTCAGAGCCTAGAGCCTGCTTCAGATTCTGTGTCTCCCTCTCTCTCTGCCCCTCCCCTGCTCACACTCTCTCTGTCCCTCAAAAATGAATAAACATAAAAATTTTTTAAATAGGTAAATAAACTTGACCCCCAAATCTTTGTTATTTTTCCCATTGATGGTGGGGTCCCCTTTCTCTTGAATCTGGGTGAGCTTATGGTTGTTTTGACCAATAGAGTATGGAAGAAGTGACACTATGTGGATTCTGAAGTTAATTCATAAATAGTCATGGATCTTCTGCCTGGTTGTCTTAGAATGCTCACTCTCCAGAAGTTCACTCTTTTTCTAAAAAAATTTTTATTTATTTTAAGTAGGCTCCATACCCAATGTGGGGCTCAAACTCACAACCCTGAGATCAAAAGTCACATGCTCCACTAACTTAAGCCAGCCAGGCACCTCCAGAAGTTTTCTCTTCTCAGAACCCGCTACCATGCTGTGAAAAGCCCAAACCACACACACACATAGCAAGGAGGTTGAATTTCGATGCACAGACTCCAGTCAGAACCCCAGCCAAGTCCAGCCTCCAGTCCCAGCACAATCAGCAGACCTGTGACTGAAGAAGTCACCAGATGACTCCAGACCCTGCTAGTGAGTCACCAGCAGTTCTCTCAGCTGAGGCCCAGGAGCAGAGACATCCACTCCACAGTCCTCTGTCTGAATTCCTGAATTCCACACAGAATCCACATGCATCATAAAACGTTTTATGCCACTAGGTTTGGAGTGGATAATTATATGCAGAATAAACAACTAAACAACAGATGACTAAATGCCAAAGTATAACAATGGGATTGAGATAGTTTTCTTCTTTATATTTTCAACTTCTCTGTGTGTGTGTGTGTATATATATATATATATATATATATATATAGGCCAAACAACGTTTTATAAAGAATCTCAGGAATAATTACAGAAATACTCAGAGGCCTGCTCTCTCCAAGTTTGCCTTCAGCTCCTTATTCAAGGTCTCTATCCAAGAGAAATTCCAGAAAGAAAACTCCAAAGAGAAACTCTGAAACTCCAAACTAAGAATGGAAAAACGTGAAGATCAATCATTGGATTGCATAAATGACCTCGAAGTTGTTGTTTTTACCCACATTGAATTTACTTTCTCTTTTCTTAAAAATCCAAATGATACAGTTTATGTCTTCCCAATTTTGAAGAATACCTAAGAGCTGTTGAGATGAGTGATTCCTACTGCTCAGATAGCAAGAAGAAAATTACAAACGTACGTTTGGCATAGTAAAGGCCACCAATTAATTATACAAACAAGTTGGAACAAGCTCAAATTATGTGAAGAATGTGTACAAGCCCGTAAACTGACTTTAATTACTACCCAAGCTATGCAAAGGGGGGAATTAGTGGATCAGGTTTGAAGCAAGAGCTTGGTAGATTTTTTATATTTAAAAATAACTTACACTTGGTAAGTCCTTAACAATTTAAAGATCACTTTCAGATAGGCCATCACGGTAAGCCTCCCAACAACCCCAGTATTAGGAGCGACATTTTAGAAACTTTTAGAAACTGGGAGTGGCCCGAGGTCATATAGCAAGTAAATGGCAGCAGTTATCAAACTCGAGTAATCTGACTCCAGGGAAGAAAACGCTTTTCATCAGATTTTCCTGTGAACACACTCTTCTTTCCACAGCATCTCCAGATGTAGGAATCCACCAACGCGGAAGGGAACATTTTCTGCTCCCCAGTGTGTGGGCTGAAATTAAAACCCCATGTACTGTAAGTCAGTCAGGGTCCTGGTCAAAAGTATAAGAAAATGACTTTGGCTGACTTAAGAAACGAAATCTATTGAAAGACATTGGGCATCTCCTGGACAATTTGGGATCTATACTCATACTGGCACAGGGACCATAACACTGCAACTCACACCCCATCCCACTGACACTGGACATCGGACATTGTTGCCAGAGACACTGTTCCTGTACTCCTAAAGGCTGCCAGACAACATTCTGCTGGATTCCTTCTTCACACCATTATTTTCGTTTCAAAGTCTGGGGTGTGTGTCCTGATTGATTGGTGCGGTGCCTCTGCTCTGGCTGCAAGAGGCTCAAAAAGGGCACTTCTGGGATTTTCAGCTTCTAGAGTGAAAGCCTGACTCTGCCTCACAAGGATGCAGATTTGTCTGTAACAGGAAGTTCAGAGGATGGAAAGACAAAAGAAATCAGTGGCCTCTGCCCATGGTGAGGACCTCCTATTCCCTTCAGAAGGAAATTGGAGTTGGTGTGGATGTTGCACCCAAGTGAACCTGCTAACACTTTGTTTGTGCAAACAATGACTAGATAATACATTAATGGCTATGTGATTTCATTTTCTTTCTTTTTTTTTAATTTAAAAGAAAAATTTTTAATGCTTAATTATTTTTGAGAGAGAAAGAGATAGAGTGCAAGCAGGGGAGGGGCAGAGAGAGAGGGAGACACAGAATCCGAAGCAGGCTCTGAGCTGTCAGCACAGAGCCCGACACAGGGCTGGAACCCACGAACCGTGAGATCATGACCTGAGCTGAAGTCGGACACTTAACCAATGGAGCCACCCAGGCTCCCCTAAATTTTTTTTTTTTTTAATTTGAGAGAGAAAGGGAGATCGAGTGAATGAGCAGGGGAGAAGGGCAGAGGGAGAGAGAAAGAAAGAGAGAGAATTTTAAGCAGTCTCCATGCTCAGCATGGAGCTTGACACAGTCTTGATCCCATGACCCTGGGTTCATAACCTGAGCTGAAATCAAGAGTCGGATGCTCAACCAACTGAACCACCCAGGAGCCCCAATATGATTTTATTTTCAATGGACAAATAATAACATGTCAGTTTTAAAAATGTTTTAAGATGTTTACTTATTTATTTTGAGAAAGAGCATGCACAAGCAGAGGAGGAGCAGAGAGAGAAGGATGGAGAGAATCCCAAGCTGGCTCCAAACTGTCAGCACACAGCAGTCATGGAGCTTAATCCCGTGAGCCGTGAGATCATGACCTGAGCCGAAACCAAGAGTAAGCTGCTCAACCCTCTGAATTATCCACACACCCCTTAACATGTAATTTTAAAAATTTTTTTAAGTTTATTTATTTATTTTGAGACAGACAGAGACGGCGCAGGTGGGGGAGGGGCAGAGAGGGGCAGAGAGAGACAGAGAGAGAGAATCCCAAACAGGCTCCATGCTGCCAGCACAGAGCCCGATGTGGGAGTCAAACCCATGAAACCACGACATCACAAGCTGAGCTGAAACCAAGAGTCCAATGCTCAACCAACTGAGCCATCCAAGCACCCCAACATGTAATTTTTTAAACATCATCCATCAGGCATCTTCAGGGGCAGGTTTACTATATAAAGGTAAAGAAGGATAAGCTTTGAGGCTCTCACAGGGGCCCTTTCCAAAGTCTTATATTTAATTCCGTTTTTGCAATTTTGTATTCTTAAAAAGAGACCTACAAATTGTATAAGCTTCTGGCCTGACAAAACCTGGATCCGCCTCCAAGAACTCTACTAGGTACTTTATGTACATTAGCTCTAATTTGCACAACTACACAAGGTAGGTAATAAGGTTAGACAATTTATCACCATTTGTGATCACCTGCACACACACACACACACACACACACACACACCCTCTTTTTTAAAGAGGTTCCTTTGTTTTTTTTTTAAAGAGGGAGGTTCCTTTGTTTGCCGAGGTTGTCCAGTTCAACTATATTTCCCAGCCTCCCTTGCAGTTATGTGACTCAACCAGCTTTTGCTGCATAACAAATAACCCTAAAACTTGGCGGCTTAAAATAATGTGGCACACATGGAGAGGCACCACTCAGATTCTTCTCCAAGTGAAGACTCACTGCTTGACAGGAAGAAGTAGAGTTACTTGGCAACTTTCAAACAGTCATTCTCATCTCAGGTTGGTACCGATCCAGTGACAGAGCAAGGCTGTGGTCCAGCCATTTCAATCCAGTTCGAGACTTGGCTAATGGACAATCTTTACTTTGGAACTCCTTGATGGAGATGTGTCAGGAACATCACGCTCTGATGGCCACCCCCAGCCAAACCCTGCTTCCTACCCTTTCCCTCTCACAGGCATTTTGTATGTCAATTTCATCTCAGCATCTGCTTCCTAGAGAACCCAACTTTCAGCAACCATTTACTGAGTTCGTAATTCTGTGGGCCATCAGTTTGGGCCAGGGTCAGCTGGGAGGGCTCATCGCTGTTCCACATGGTCTCTTGTCCTCCAGCTGGGCTGGTTGGACTCACTCACTTGTTCACGTGGCGGCTGGAGAAGATTACAAGGGAGAAAATAGAACCCTTGAAGTCTAGGCTCTGAACGGCTTCAATAATACCAAAATCTACTAGCAAAAATAAGTCACAAGTCCAAGCCAGATTCAAGAGGAACAGAAATAAACTCTACCTCTTGATCAGAGGAACTGCAGAGTCATACGTTCATGCAGAATGATAAATTGTAGACAATTTGCAAACTGCCACGTTTGGTGTAGTCAAGTGATTAAGCTGTCACCAGTAAAATGTTAGCAGAAATGAAATGTGCAAGACTAGGTCTTCCGACACAGAGCTCTCCCTCCTCCACATTCTCTTCTCCTTTCCCTCCAACTGGAATCCATCCGATTTTATTATGCATGGCATGTGATATCAATGCAGAGCAAAGTATTAGGAAGAACCTGGGTTCTTGAATATCCTGCCCTGCTGAACAGGATCATTTACATCCTAGCTGTTAAGGGACAGAGATGGGGGCGGGGAGGGAGGTGCACAGACATACAGACAGATAGGCAACTTTTAGACCACTGCTTTGGAGTATCTTGTGAATACCCCAACTAATGCATATGAAAATTGATGTAGGCACTGAAATGTGGTGGAAAGTAAAAATGTTTAGGAGGACTTTCAGAGAGCCTTACTGTATGTTGTGTAACATAATCCCCTTATTCTTTCCTAAGTAACCTTCATTCAAGGTCTTCATTACTTTTCAGTGCAGATTTTCACTCTCCCACCCCAATAAATGTCAACCTACTGACCTTAAGAAAGCCCAGGTCGGGGCGCCTGGGTGGCGCAGTCGGTTAAGCGTCCGACTTCAGCCAGGTCACGATCTCACGCTCCGTGAGTTCGAGCCCCGCGTCGGGCTCTGTGCTGACTGCTCAGAGCCTGGAGCCTGTTTCCGATTCTGTGTCTCCCTCTCTCTCTGTCCCTCCCCCGTTCATGCTCTGTCTCTCTCTGTCCCAAAAATAAAATAAACGTTGAAAAAAAAATTTAAAAAAATAAAAATAAAAAAAAAAAAAAAAAGAAAGCCCAGGTCAATGAACAAGGACTATTTGCACTTTTACTCCGTTTTCAGTCAGGGACACTGAAGTTACATAGCAAATAGCTGCTAAAAACAGTATTCCAATATTGACTTATGAGATCTCAAACTCACTTCCCACCTGAACAGTTATTAGCTTTATTTTTCCCTTGTAAGTATAACAGAGGTTTTATTTTCTGTGTTGTCATCTTTAGAGTGGGTAGAGAAGCCTCTCATTCTGTCCAATGCCAGGTAGTGGTCCACAGGGATGCATTACAGAAATGTGACCAGGTCTCCAAGACTAATATTCTCTTTGGAGAAAGAGATGTAAGAGAACTCAGCCAAGCATCCTTTTGCCAAAATTACTCTTAGATAAAATTATGACTCACTTGGAATCTTTATTAATTAATTCAATGAGGGAACAGCCAGACTGATGCCATCTATGCAGTATGACAAAGGTGGTTCATGCTTCAGCCACAGATCAGAAAGGAATAAAAGCAGGTTTAAAAGTAGCAAAACACTTTAGCAGTCTCTCAGTCTTTTGCCAGGGTCTTCGCTTCTGCCCAAAACTGTAATACATTTAACAGTATTTGCATATCCCTTTGAGCAATATATTTATGTGTGTGTGTGTGTGTGTGTGTGTGTGTGTGTGTGCATACATGCAAAGGATTATCTGGAAAATATAACATTTTATAACTGTACTACTAGCTCAAGATTTAGTATCTTATACTTTTCTGCAACTGAGCAGGAGGGAAAAAAAATCTAATGCCTGGCACTAAATTTTGCTTTCCGGTTCCCAATAACAGTTTTAAATCTCAGGGCTTAAACAGCAAGGGATTCAAAAAGAAATTTATATGCATAATTAACTACATAACTGATTACACTTGCCTGAATATCACTTGATTGGTTTAGTGTTTCTTGAGTGTAAGTTTCCAAGCAATAGTACATTTGGTGAATTGGAACAGGAATAAATAATGATAAGAAATTTACCAACGGCTAAATAAAAATAAGATTTTGCAAACATCTTCATATAATTCAAAACTATGTCCACAGAAGTAACTCTGTTGTATATTTCACGTAAAACATTCCAAGTTACAATGCTGTTGGAATTTCGCACAGGCAAATACTGAAAGTTAGTGGCTCTTCACTAAAACTTGAAGCTGGGAGGAGCTTCACACAGCATCTAGTCCAGCTCGTTGTCGTATTAAAGATGAAGCAACTGACTCCCAGAGAGGATTATCAATGATTTCAAGATTGTTATCTTTTTGCCCACATTTATAAATCATCCCTCTATCCTTAGTGCGTGTATTTGAGCATTTTCCTAATTAAGTATTGATATAAAGAAGAAGTGAAATGAACACTAGATGCAAAAATGATCTCAGAATCATAAATAAAACTATCTCCCTATATCGTTAAAGAGTATTTAATACAATGTTCTTTCCACATACAGGGTTTTATCTCTGCCTGGCACGTAGTGGAGTCTCTGTATCATTTGAATCAGCAAATTCTTCCAGCCTAAAGACAAAAGCAAAGAAAAACAAATTCACCCAGCATCCACCTGCGGGTTCCTTGTGGAGAGCTCTTTCTTTCCACCCCACCTGGCCAGTGCTGCTGTTCTGCAAGTCTCCATCTGAACGTCACTCCCCAGGAAAGCCTTTGCCTCCCTCAATCTCCAGTCACAAAACTGGGGTATTTGTAGTTGTACTTATTCTTCACAGCCTCGATCAGAATTTCATCTTGAATTATGCATGTAAATATACATTTCATGGGTCTTTTTGCCACAAAATCAAAAATTTCTTATCCTTTACCATTGTACCTCTAATCCCTGGCACTCACGTTGCTTCATAATAACGTCTCTGTAAACCTGTGCCCAATATGTGAATAAAAGAATGAGCGCATGAGCAAATGAACAAGCAAACAACCGTGTGGCAAAATCACATTTGGCTAGACAGACCTACAAGAGAATATACAATTTGTCTTTCCTTGAGTTGTTTAAAATGAGATAGGGAAGGAAGTAAAGAAACCAATCATGACGGACACCTGAAACTCAAGAGTTCCAGCTCAGAGGCAAATACAGGCAAAATTATAGCAAGGAAATAAAGTTGTGCCAAAGAAACATATTCAGGAAAATGGCTATGGCAGTACTTTTAAAAAAACATACCATTATGTTTATGGCAGTAAACCTGCCATTTCCCACAATAAACAGGAGCAGTTGACCCTTCAAGCAGCCCCAACAGTACTGAAGTAGCAACAGCATCTTGCCCATGAACACATCTTGCACATCCGTTCCCTGAATGCACAAAGGGTAGTCAGTCTTACGCACGCTTTTCTTCATCCTTCTGTGTTGGCAACTGTTATGTAAGGATTGAGGAGGGGGCAAGGACCGTCTTACCACAATTTTAAAATGAGATTCAAGAGTCTTAAGGCAAAATGTTCTTGAAAATCCTTCATAGCGACTCAACGTTCTCATTGAACAACCAGCCAAAACGAACTCAAATTCATGGCTGTCTCTATCAAAATAAGTGAGGCAAGAAATTAGAACTAGCTGTTCAAAATGAAGTCAAAAGCTTCAAAAGCAAAAAGGAGGGATGTCTGGATGGCTCAGTTGGTTGAACATCTGACTTCAGCTCAGGTCATGATCTCACAGCTCGGTTCGTGAGTTCGAGTCCTGCATCAGCTCACTGCTGTCAGTGCCAAAGCTATCCCACTCCCTCTCTGCTCCTCCCCCGCTCTTCCTCTCTTTCTCTCTCTCTCAAAAATGAACATTTTTTTAAAAAGCAAAAAGGAGAGGGGCGCCTGGGTGGCTCGGTCGGTTAAGCGTCCGACTTCAGCTCAGGTCATGATCTCAGGGTCCATGAGTTCGAGCCCCGCGTCGGGCTCTGTGATGACAGCTCAGAGCCTGGAGCCTGTTTCAGATTCTGTGTCTCCCTCTCTCTCTGCCCCTCCCCTGTTCATGCTCTGTCTCTCTGTCTCAAAAATAAATAAACGTTAAAAAAAATTAAAAAAGAACTAATGAAAAAAAATAAAATCTTAAAAAAAAAAAAAGCAAAAAGATGTAAACCCAAAATTAAAGGCTGTGACATTAAACAAAGAAAGCAAAAGTGGGCTATACTTTCATGAATTATAAGAAGAAACTAAAGGAAGTGGCATACCATGGTTTATGTACACTGTTTAACATGCATCTTGCAACTGGAAGAATCACGTTCTAAGGAAGAAACATGTACCAAATGAAGCTTTTAGCATCAAAGCCCAAAGCAGATTCATTATAGCAAGGTTTCTGGACACAAGGATCAAAGACAGAATCCCCAAAGAAGTAAGGTTTAGGGGACTCCTTATATGAATAAAATGAGTATATCACAAGAGACATAAAATAAAAAAGATGAATATGGTAGTGATAACCTTCTGAGGAATGTGATATAGTGGAAAAAGTTTGGCTGTCGATGCTCAAGGTACTTAGTGTAGTGAAATTAAGAGGGAAGAGGAAAAACCAAAATGAAACAGCTGGCAAGGAGGCAAAATGAAACCAAATGTACATGAGTAGTCACTATAGCTATATTTGGGTCTACATGATACCTCTGGGCTTCTGGCTTAAGTTTTATGAAAACCCCGTGGATAAAGATCTTGATTCAGAAACATGACATTCCTTCATGGTTGAAAGTTGATTTGTGCGTGTGTTTTCCAATGCTTTGTAAGCCATCGAGCATTTACTGACCTAGGATAGATAGCCAAAAAGATAATCTTCTAAAAAGGTAATTTATTGGGGAGCCGTCCATTAAGCATTGAACTCTTGATTTCAGCTCAGGTCATGATCTCACTGTTTGTGGGTTCAAGCCTTGCGTTGAGATTCTCTCTCCCTCTCTCTCTGCCCCCTCCAACCTCACTCATGCATACACTTGCACGCATGTGCACTCTCTAAAAAAAAATTTTTTTTTAACGTTTATTTATTTTTGAGACAGAGAGAGACAGAGCATGAACGGGGGAGGAGCAGAGAGAGAGGGAGACACAGAATCGGAAACAGGCTCCAGGCTCTGAGCCATCAGCCCAGAGCCTGACGCGGGGCTCGAACTCACGGACCTCGAGATCGTGACCTGAGCCGAAGTCGGACGCTTAACCGACTGAGCCACCCAGGCGCCCCTGTGCACTCTCTCTAAAAAAAAAAAATAAATAAACATTTTTTTAAAGGTAATTTACCTTTCTTGAGATTCAAATTTAGAAGTCCCCACTGCTAATACTTTGATTCAGAAAAAATAACAGTATCTAACAATAAACCAATAGTTTAGTTAGAAGAAATTGTTTCAGAATTTTAAATGCTTAGAGTGGAACAATAGTGGTTTAGACCAGTGCTCCTCAAACTATCTGTGATAAGGATTTCTCTAATCTGTTGCAGATTGATACTTTTGTAAAATACAAAAAAAAAATTAGAAAAATAAAATGAGAAACAAAGACATACTACCCACAAGAGAAACATCAGACAAATCTCAATTAAGGGACATTCTGTAAATAACTGACCGGTTCTCCTCAAAACTATCAAGGCCATCAAAAATAAGAAAAGTCTGAAAAACTGTCACAGCCAATAAGAGCCTGAAGAGGCATGACAACTAAATGTAATGTGGCATCCTGGATGGGATTCTGGAACACAAGAAGGACCAACAAAACAGAAAAGTTCAGACTAAGGAAATCTGAATAAAATATGGAGTTTATTAACAATGATATATCAATATTGGTTCATTAATTGTAACACATGTACCACACTAAAGTTGTGATGTTAATAATAGGTAAACTGAGATGGAAATGCTCTGTACTACTTCATAGTTTTTCTGTAAATCTAAAACTGTTCTAAAATAAAAAATACATTTAAATTTTTAAAAATCCAGAGACATGCAAAGTACAAGCTCCCCAATTTTTAAGTTATTACATTCAACAGACATAAAACTACTCTGTTGAATCTCTAAGTGCTGTAAAAAGTTTCTAAATTCTTACTCTCAATTTCTGGACTTATTTCATTGTAGACTGATAATGAACAGTTCATGGACTGGCACTAGCCTAACATGGACCACACTTTGAGCAGCACTGGTCTAGACCAGTGCTTCCCAAATACCATGGTGGAATTTTCATGGGGTATACAGCTAATGAGAAAAACTAGGATAGTGAATTAATTTTTCCACAATGCTAATATAATTTGAGGTAGAAGATCATCTCATACCCTGAGATTATCTCCTTTTCACATATTTAGGGTTCTACTATTCCCACATATTTGTACGTGTGTTTGTGTGCGTGTGTGCACGCGCGTGCACATGCACGCGAAACAATGGAGAGAGTAGGGGTTAGTTGTTTTTGTTTCGATCCCTTTGACTACAGATTGAAGAGTGGCCAAAACAATAAACATAGTTATCATTTTTCATAAAAGAAGCCTGCACTTAAAGGACTTCCAAGGTTGAGAAATCCAGGTGCTATGATCCCAACACAATTCCTTTCATCTTTGCACTGTGCTTTCCTCAGTGTGTTGTCTGTTCCTTTACACTGGTTTTCCTCCTGGTCCCAAGATGGCTGCCATAGTTCATCCATGAGAACAACATGTTCAAAACAAAACAAAACAAAACAAAAAGGCTGCCAGTGATGATTTACAGTGAAACTAAAGAAGCTTAAGCTTTAGAACCCTTCACTTCCACAGGCTCTTTCAAAGGCCCTGGAAAACACCCTTGGAATGCCATCACATGGTAATATATTTTTGTAAGCTATAAAAAAGCAAAACAATGTTATGAACTTTTTCTTAAAGAGGGCCCCCCAAATTGTATAAATTTCAAGCCCTATAAGCTGGATCCTACCCTAAAGAGCATTTTTTCCTTCCTGTATCTCTCTTTTTAAGAGTAAAAAAAATCTTGGGGTGCCTGAGTGGCTCAGTAGCTTGAGCATCCCACTCTTGAGTTTGGCTCAGGTCATGGTCCTAAGGTCCTGAGATCAAGCCCCGCCTCCAGCTCTGCGCTGCCTGTGGAGCCTGCTTAGGATTCTCTCTCTCTCCCTCTGCCCCTCTCCCCTGCTTGCACTCTCTCTCTCTCTCTCTCAAAAAAAAAAAAAAAAATCTTTCCCAGAACTTGTGTGTTATATCTCATTGGCTAAGACTAAGCCAAGTCTCACTCACAGACAAATCATTGACAAAGGTTGGGGTTACATAATCAGCCTATACTAATCAAGATTCACTTCTTCCTTCAGGGGAGGAGCCCAATTTAACTTGAAGCTGCTGGCTATGAGATATCTGAACAAAATTGGGATCCTGAAAACAAGGAGGAGAAGCATGAGTAACTTTTGTGGTTTTCCCAGTCAGAGCTCTTTTACATGCAACTTTCTTCACCTGAGAAATCATGTCTTACATCTGTGAGGCTCCTTACTTCTATAGCTCCCAGAAACCTGGGGATTTATCTGGCAATCTCTGCAAGGCCCTTGTCACCCCTCGAGGATATTCTGGATATTCTGTCAGATAGTGTGTGAGATAGGTACCCATACCTGTTTCTCTTTTTTCACATCTACGTCTTGGGAAACATGCGGTCAGTCTTGGCTCCATTAAACTTTTGTTCACAACTAGTCAGCTCCACCATCATCCTTTAGATTTCTGGAACACAGTTTGTCTCACTAGCCTTGGGTTGAGAGGCATCCACCCACTAGCTCCACTCTTTGGTAGCCGTTGGGGAATGCCCATCATAACTCTTTCTCAACCTGTCTATACTCTGTGTGGGTGAAGTGTTGAAGAGCCATTTAACCCTGTGCTAGGGTCCACTATTTCAGTATAAATTAATCAAACTAAATAAAATTAAAAATTCTGTCACACTAGCCATATGTCATGTTCTCAATAGCGACATGTGACTAGTGGCCACCACAGTGGAAAGCACAGACAGAACATTTTCATCATTATAGAAGGTTCTATTGGCTCTTGAACACAAACTTTAAAGTGTCTGCATGGTGGTCTCAGAATTTTTGGTATCTGAAACTTATCATACCTTAAAGCCTCAACAAAACCTAACAAACTTCCACATACACTTAAAATGTGAGACATATTAATTAATTAAATATAGCTTTGTCGTGAATCTTGTTTCATGCATAATAATCATTGTATTCTTAAAATTGTAAATACATTACAAGGACTACTTCTATCAGTTTATTTCAGCAATCACACACATGCACGCACACACACACCCTACTTTTCCATTTCTCTGGAGAGCTCTAATACAAGCTCCCTTGGTGACCTCTGGGAAGGTAGACCCCATGCCCTGCTGTACAGCATTTGTCCAGGTCTGGAAGTGACAGGATGAACCAGGATTCCCAGGCACAAGGTGGGGTTGGTCTGGGGGCAGGATAGCAGCACGGAGAGTGACTCAACTTTCAGTGAGAGGCTAGTCAGACCCAAGAAGCAGAACCAAGTGGGCCACAATGAAGTTGGGTGGCTTTGGCTGTGGCTAAGGTAAAATAAGGGTTACCTTATAACTGAGGGTTCCGATGTGACATCTAAGGAAATCTCAGGAGGAGCAAAACATATGTCTGATAATGACATATCTAGACTAACTAACTTCAGGTGTTAAGTCAAGTAGCCAGATTTTCAATGTTGAGAATAAAATAGCAGGATTTCTTTTAGAAGACTGAATTATATACAATTGGCTCACCTGCTAAAGCCTTAAATGTTCACTAACTCTCGATGATTCTTCAGACCTTTAGGAGATAAATCAACGATGTATTATTTGGCATATTGTAACTTATATTCAAAAGCTGCAACAGGGGCACCTGGGTGGCTCAGTCAGTTAAGCATCCGGCTTCGCTTCAGGTCATGATCTCGTGGTTCACAAGTTCAAGCCCCTCGTCAGGCTCTGTGATGACAGCTCAGAGCCTGGAGCCTGCTTCAGGTTCTGTGTCTCCCTCTCTCTCTGCTCCTCCCCCGCTCGCACTCTCTCTCACTCAAAAATACATAAACTTTTTTTAAATTAAAAAAGCTGCAACAGTGAAACCATCACTTTCAGATTCTACCGTGACCAAAGAATGAACAAAGAATCCATTTACCCTCTCTCTTAATCCAATACATTCAAATTTCATTTTTTTTGCATGTGAAATGCTACAGTGTTAACATCTGAGGCAGTCCTAAAAATAGTTTTCTATTTCTACATGACAGACCACTCCAAAACCTAAAGGCGCAAAACAACAATAATCAGCTGGGGCTGGCCCTGGGACACCTGGGTTCTCCACATGGCCAGTTTAAGAAGGAGCATTTCAAAGGGATAGAAGTGGAAACTAAAAGGCTTCGTTAGGCCTAGGATCACATTCTTCTGTCTAAACCAAGTCATAGGCCACCCCAGACTTAGTATGGTAGGCAGAATTTCAAGATGCCTCCTATGATCTCTGCCTCTGGGATTGCTCCCGTGGTGATGTTACGTGGAAACATAACACCATTTGTTACACGGCCAAGGGATTTGATTAAGCTTACTAATCAATTGACCTGAAGCTAGAGCTATTATCCAGGTGGGCCTGACCTAATCACATAATCCCTTTAAAAGCAGAGATTTTTCTCTGGCTGACAGCAGCAGGGCCTGTCAGAGAGATCGGAAGTGTGAGCGCAGTTCCACGAAGGGGAGGTTCTCCATTACTGAGGTGGTGGGGACACATTACAAGGACCTGAGGGTGGCATCTAGGAGCTAAGAGTGGTCCCTAGACAATAGCTGGTAAGACAGGGGGATGTCAGTCCCGCAACCAGAATGAAATAAATTCTGCCAACATCCCATGGGAGATGGGAAATGGATCTTTCTCTGGTCAAACCAGAGAGGATACAGCTGGCCCCACCTTGATTTTAGCCCTGCGAGACTCAGAGCAGAGGCCCCAGCTGAAATGCTCAGGACTATTGACACAAGGCAACTGGGAGATAATAAATGTGTGTTGTTTTAAGCTGCAGTTTGTGGTAATTTGTTACACAGCAAGAGAAAACTAATACAGAGGGGACAGAGGTTAGAACAGAGCTCGCCTCCTGAGGAGAGCAGGGGCAAAGATTATCGCAAATGGCTGTGGGATGGAGATGCTGTTGTTTGAGAGCAGGGGGTCCACGTCAATCCAGATAATAGCTAGGATTATCTGAAATAAAAACCAACACCCACTGCTATTCTCGGCCACCTATGGTTGTGAGTTTGGGTTTTCTAATTGAGTAGAAATAGAGAAGAAACCAATGTGACCAAGAGCTAAAGTTATCCATTGTCATGCTGGCTTGACAAAAATTGCGTACAACAGAAATCCTCTCACACATATGAAATGATCACCATACATTTTGAATATTACTTTTTATTAGCGAGCAATCCTTAAAAATTTTTCACCTGAAATGTTCAGTCAACAAGCGTGCCAAACACTGGTAAGGGGCCCAAGGAGGCGTAAAGTGTAAGAAAGACTGCCTTATGCATGTCTATAAAATAATCAGAGAGAAAATGGTCTCATGTAGCATTATGAATTGTAAGATTTTAAATATCAACTCACTGCTGAGGGTCCTTAAAGCCAGAGGCTTTGCCGTACCAATAACTAATATATCTCACAAGAGCTTAATACTCATTCACAGCGAGGTTATGCATTCATTAAAGGCAATTAGAGACACAAGTCATCGCCATTATATTTATTCTCCTAGAGATCTCAAATGGCATTCATGTGCCAAAATCTAAAAACGTACCCTGCCACTAAATGCATAAGGTCAATAGGTAATTCATAGAAATTAGAATAAAAAATCTCTATCCCTAAAATTCACAGAAAATTGGCTTTGGGGATGGGCATAATGATCAGAATAATGATTGACATGCATTGAGTGGTTACTGAGTTCTACGAGCCACGCTAAGCACGTAATTCCGCTCTAACCTCATTACAGGCACACCTTGTTTTCTTGTGCTTCGCTGTTTCGCACTCCACAGATACTGCATTTTGGAAGATTTGTTGCAACTCTGCACCGAGTAAGTTATCAGCGTCATTTTTCCAAATGCATGTGCTCACTTTGTGTCTCCGTTCAACTCTTTGGTAATTCGCATAGTATTTCAAACTTTTTCATTCTTATATTTGTTATGGTGATCTGCAACCAGTGTTTCCGACTCACTGAAAGCTCAGATAATGATTAGCGTTTTCTTTCTTTAGCAATGAAGTATTTTTTAATTTAGGTATATACGTTGTCTTTCTTGACATCCCGTTGCACACTTAATAGACTACAGTATAATGTAAACAGTTTTTATATGCGCTGGGAAACCAAAACATTCATTTGAGTCTCTTTATTGCTACATTTACTTTATCTGTGGTGGTCTGGAACTGAACCTGGAACATCTCCCAGGAACGTCTGTACTACTGTCTTAGTTTTAGTCCATTCTGGCCCTTTTAACAGAAATACCATAGACTGGGTAGCTTATAAACAACAGAAATTTCGTTCTCACAGTTGTGGAGGCTACAAGTCTGAGATGAGAGTGCTATGCACAAGGTCAAGTTCTGGTGACCCCCCTCGTGGGTTGCAGACTGCTGACTTCTAGTTGTACCCTCACATGGCAGAGAGCAGAGACAGAAAGCAAGCTCTCCCATGACTCTTCTGAGGGCACTAATCCTCTGTTAGATGACCTCATCTAGCAACCTCCTACAGGCCTCATTTCCTAATACCATCACATTACGGGGTAGGGTTTCAACATAGGAATTTGACGGGGATGAAAACATTCAGTCCACAACAACTACCCTGAACTATAGGAATCATTGTTCCCAGTTAACTGATGAGAAATATGAGCAAAAGACATTGAGTAACTTGCCCTGGGCCCGTGATGGTGCTGTAGTTCCAATCTGAGTATGTGCAGGAAAGATTCCATGGTCTGTTGGAAACAAAGGGCCTCCAGAAAGGGCTGGAAGTGATGCCTCCATTGGAAGTAAAAAGATAAACTCAGAGAAGGGAGAAAATAGGCAAATCAGCAAGAATTCTGCAATTGTGATTCATAGACATCTGGGGTAGAGATCATTTACCTGATCATGAAAGAAAAGGACAGCTCCTGGAACGTCAGCAAGTGCGTCAGAGGTCACAGTGAGATTAGTGAAATGACTTTTCAGGCATCAAAAACTAACAGGCAGATTTTCACATCTAAACCTGAACAGCAAGCAGAACAGAGAGAAAAAGAGGGCTGAGTTTATAGTTTATTTCAATTAAATATATTGCTCTTAAATTCTGTCATAAAGATTGCATTTCAGATTTCAGTTCTCTTGAATTCAGAGAGGAGGGGTTATACCAACTCAGTCATAGACATAAGATTGTTTAAATGAAACAATTGGGGCAAATTTGTACTGATAGGGGAAAATACAAGAATTTCTTCCCATCTGTAATTCCTAGGGATGCTGACACCAAACCTTGCTATGGCTGATGCAAGAACATACTCTCAGAAGACTGATGGAAAGTTCCAAATGTAGCACAAGGGATGGCCACCTTTTTTTAAGTGTTTTTTTTTTTTAATGTTTATTTATTTATTTTAGAGAGAGAGATCACGTACACCTGTACATGAGAGGGGGCAGGGCAGAGAAAGAGGGAGAAAGAGTCCCAAGCAGGCTCCACGTGGAGCCTGATGCAGGGCTCAGTCTCATGACTGTGGGATCATGACCTGAGCTGAAACCAAGAGTCACACACTTAATGGACTGAGTCACCCAGGAGCTCCAGATGGCCACTTTTATTAGCAAAGATGAAAAAGAGAATTTAAAACAGAGTTCTATTAAACTTTTATCACCTGGGGTAAGTTCAGTTATGTCAGCTGACCTAGACAGAGCTCACCATAAACTCAACAGTTACCTTAAATTGGCTACATTTGTTTATATAAATATTTAATGGATGAGATCACAAAATACTTTGCTGATATATTCTACTACCTACCACAAGCTTCTGAAATTAATCATTTAGTAAATCCCACAGAATTAATAAGTGTTTCTGTTCATTCAGTTCTCTAGAAGAGTTTGCACTGAATGTTTGTTAGAGGTTGTCCTCAATATTATCTGAACCTGTTGTTTTCTTTTTGAGAATTTCATTTAAAATAAAAAAATCCATATGTTTCAAGGAATCCTCATGGGTTTTTTTGTTTGTTTGTTGTTGCTGTTTTTAGTTAACTTTGGTAAATTCATTTTTTGTAGACATTTGTTTTTATTTGTTTTAAAATTTGTCATGAAGTGTTTTTCCTGAATTTCTTTCTAATCACTATATTTCCTTGGGTTGTATCCCATTTATTATTCCCAATATGGTATTTTGTGTACTCTCTTGCTCTTTTAAAGTTTATTTATTTATTTTGAGAGAGAGTGAGGAAAGGGCAGAGAGAGAGGGAGAGAGAGAATCCCACAGAGCCTGATGCAGTGCTTGAACTCATGAACCATGAGATCATGACCTGAGCCGAAACCAAGAGTCAGATATTTAACTGACTGAGCCACCCAGGTGTCCCTTTCTCTTTTTTTAAACTAATTTTCCAGAGGTATATTAATTTTATTAGTTATGTCAAAATTTTGCACTTCTTAATCCTTTTTAAACTTTGCTTTCTATTTCGTTAATTTCTACTCTATTCCTGATTACTTCCATACCTCTACTATTACTGGGTTTATTCTATCATTACTTTTATAACTTTTCAAATAGCTTCTTAATTTATTAGTTTTTGGTCTTTTGGCTTTTTTAAATTATCAATTTAAAACTATAAAATTCCCCTCTATTCATTGCTGTACCCGAGTCTCCAAAATTGTTATATGTAGCATTTGTTTTTATTTTTCACGTCTACATTTTTTTCAATTTCCCATTATGATTTCCTCTTTGACCTGTGAATTATTTAGAAGTACATTTAAAATTTGCTAGCATATAGGATTTTCAGGGTCATATTTTTACAAAGTGATCTGAATTTTAATTGCATTGTGGTTCCAATTCTCTAAGATGTATTACTACTTGAATTGTGGACTATTAAGTAGTCAAATTTCATAAGGTTCTGTGTGGCATGAAAAGAATGTGCATTCTCCAACTGTTTTATGGGGTTTTATATATGTCCATTAGATTGAGCTTGTTAATTGTCTTATTCAAAACTTATCTTTACAGATATTTTCATCTACTGTGTCTATTTATTACTGGGTAAGTGAGCTAAAATCTCCCGCTATAATAGGGGATTTATCTATTTCTTTTTGTAGTTCTATTAATTTTTGACTTATATATTGCAAAGCTGTGTTATTAAGTGCATATAAATTTAGAATTGATATAAACATCCTTCTGGTTAATTTATGCATGTGTGTAATATATATTATATACGTACATACATACATACATATGAATGCATATACATAGTCACACACATATATATACTTGTGGTAGCCAGCTTCCAAGATAACCCTTATGATCCCTCCCTTCTGATATTCACACCCTGTGTAGTCTCTTCCCACACTATACCAGGATTTATCTACATGACCAACCAAATATAGGAGAAGTGATAGTAGATCATTTCTGAAATTAAATTGTGAAAGAATGTGGTTTCCATTTTGGATGCTCTCTTGTTCTCGCTCTCTTTCTTTCTCTTTTTCTCACATCTCATTCTCTGTGGGGAGCATTCTGCCATGTGCTAGCAGCCTTATGGAGAGACTCATGTGGGAGGAAACTGAAGCCTCCAGTGAATAGTCAGCAAAGAACTGAGACCCACCAGCAATCATGACAGTGAGTTTGGGATGGGATTCTCCAGCCCCACTCCAGCCTTGAGATGATTGCAACCTCATGGGACGCTCTGATCTAAAACCTCCCAGGTAAAGCATTCCTGGATTCCTAATGTCATCTTTAAACAGGGAAATACTACAATTCCAAACAAGCATCATGAAAAATACTTGCCAACCCCTTTCAAATTTGAACAGAAATGATGGTGAACACTGACAGCCTTGCACCTCAGGCAACATATATGTACTTCTGAGAATAAATGATAGTTTCAAAGAGTCTTTAATTAAAGCACCAAGATGGAAGGATATGAGGAACCCATGGGAGAAGCAGTAAGTGCCCTTAGGGAGACACCAATTCTGCACTGAAAAGCTATCCCTGAGGAGGGATGGCTGAAGGAGAAACCCTGATAGCAATAATTTGTATTATCTATAATCTTGTCTGGTAGTTGAGAGAGAGTTTAAGAGATTTTCCAGAGGTGGTTTAAGGGACTTACTATATACCATACTACCCTCCTGAATGCCAAATATGAAGAGTATATGAATGCTTAGGAAAGAGGAAGTCATCATTATAGGAAGCTGAAGACTGCCCAACTTCACTGTTCACTTCATACCTCAACTAGCTTCTCCCTGTTGGTATCAGAAATAAACCATCCAGGAGCCCCTGGATGGCTCAGCTGGTTAACATCCGACTTCGGCTCAGGTCATGTTCTCACTGTGTGAGTTTGAGCCCCACATCGGGCTCTCTGTTGTCAGCATAGAGCCTGCTTCAGATACTCTGTCCCCTCTCACTGCCCCTCCTCTGCTCACTCTCTCTCAAAAATAAATAAACATTAAAAATATTAAAAAAAAAAACCATCCAGGCTTTATGCATATATACTGTAGGAAGAAAGTGAAAAAGAATAAAAGAATGTAATCAACCTACAGATAAAGAATATAGAGGGGCGCCTGGGTGGCTCAGTCGGTTAAGCGGCCGACTTCAGCTCAGGTCACGATCTTGCAGTCCGTGAGTTCGAGCCCCGCGTCAGGCTCTGGGCTGATGGCTCAGAGCCTGGAGCCTGCTTCCAATTCTGTGTCTCCCTCTCTCTCTGCCCCTCCCCCATTCATGCTCTGTCTCTCTCTGTCTCAAAAATAAATAAAACGTTAAAAAAAAATAAAAAAAATAATATAGATGTAAGAGGAATTATCCAAGATAATAGGAACAGTTCAAAAAACAATAAAGGTAAAAGGCAAGTCAGACAGCCCTGAGGGGAGCAGAGCCCAGGGGAAAACACTGGAATAGATATAGAAAACCATGACTAAAAACACTACATGAGAAATGAAAATGGAAATAACACAATCAAAAACACAGTAAAGGACATAATTGACAGACTTTTTCAAAACCCCAGAAAGATATGGGAAGGGGCAATGATACAAAATATACTGGAAATGATAGACACTGAAGTCAAAGGAGATCTAACAGACACATAATTGATATTCCTGAAGAATAAAACCAAATGAGTTTTTAATTTTTTCCCCAAAAAGTGACAGGAGAAAATTATTCCAAAATAAACGTTTGAATCTTCGGACAAAAAGCCATAACATGACCTAGGATGCCCAAATCAAAATATATCCTAATGAAAGGAAAAGGACCAATCTCAACAGAGAAAAGCAAAAGTTATATACAAAGCAAAAAAGAAAAAGTTACACACAAGAGAGAAAAATATGGTGGGCCTCAGACACACCACAAAATCATCTACTTCAGAAGGCAGTAGAACAATGCCTAGGGGGTTCTGCAGCAAAATGTGACCTAGAAATTTGTATTCAGCACATTTGCTCTTCATACAAAGGCAAAAGATAGACACTCTCCAGCATGAGAGAACTGAAACAAAACAACACCTACATGCTCTTCTTGAGAAAGAAAAAAAAAAATGTTGATGACAAAATTCAGTCATCCAAGAGAGGGCAGAATCAAAACAAAGCCTTCATAAATAAAGGGGCCCATGTAAAATGACTGGTAGTGAGTATAGACTCTGATGACAGACTATGTGGGCTTGAATCACATCTCTTTGTGACCTAGGATAAGTTATTTAAGTTCTCTGTACGTGAGTCTCCTCATTGTAAAATGGGAACAATAGTCTGATTTAAGTCCTAGGGTTTTCTAAGACTTCATTTGGCCCATGTATGTAATGTACTTAGAACAGTGCCGGGTGCAGAAAAAGAGCCATGAGCTCTTTTATGTATAAGCTAGTATTTCATTTTAGAAATAAGGCTAAACAACCATGAGGGCTGTTGCTACAAATCAGAATGTTGGGTGTCTTACAGAATTCCTGAGAAGGCTGCAATGTTAACAATGTTAACAGCTTCATAGCTAAGAACATCCAGAAGAATGCAAGTCTGGTCTGGTGACGACAGGCCCACTGCAGCAGCCAAGCACCAGAAGCTGTGGCTTATGACCCCAACACGCCTGGCACTGGACACTGAAAGCCACCACTGGCACTGCTACCCCTGGTTCTCCTGGAACTTGATCTGACTGTGATAACCACCAGAGAGTGCATCTGATTGGTAAGCCTTGTGAAAATTAATAAAAGGAAACCCCAGTTAGAATGGATTTGGGAGGCCGGCGGGGGGCGCTCTCACTCTCAGCACTGGTCCATTACAAACCAAACACGAAGAGATGCACTTCTATGTGAGTGCTACTCTACTATCCCAGCGGGAGGAAGGAAAGTTTTTTCCTCACCCTGGCAACAGCCCCGCCAATGAGAGACAGTCACAGCTCAGCCAATGAGAAGCCACTATACTTAGAACTCTAGTTTACCCCAATAGATTTTTTGTTTGTACCAGCCTTCCCAACTACCCGCCTCTCCTGTATAAAAGAGCTTTTTTCTCTATTGTTGTATGGGCTTTCCCAGCTTGCTTATCTCCGGTTGCAATTCTCTGCTATTCTTGGATAAACCCATTTTTGCTAGTAAAATAAACTGTTTTATTTTCAAGGTTAAAAGTTTATTTTCAAAGTGGCATCAATAACATGTCCATACCTGAGGTGCAAGAGAAAATGGGAGGTATCTGTACTTTTAACTTTGTAGAGGCAAGTGGGCTCTGTCTTCTACCCAGAGTCATGTGGAAGAGAATTCCCCAAGCAACCTGAAAGAATGATATGTCTCCTCTACAGTAAAATAAGAATAACACTTGGATTAAGAACACGCCAAAAAAAAAAAAAAAAGAGAGAGAGAGAAAGAGAAAGAACATTCAGGTGTGCCTGGGTGGCTCAGTCAATTGAGCATTGGACTCTCAATTTCTGCTCAGCTCATGATCTCAGGGTCATGGGATCGAGCCCTGCATTGGCTCCATGCTGAGTGTGGAGCCTCCTTGGGATTCTCTCTCTCTCTCTATTCCTCTGCCCGTCACCCATGCTCATGTGCTCTCTTTCACTCTAAAAAAAAAAAAAAAAGCATGTGAAGGATATACAGAACACCTGGGAGCAAATGCTCTGCAACTGTGGCCAAGTTAATTAAGCTCTAGGAGCCTCAGTTTCATTTGTAAATGGAGATAATAATAGTACCACTCTCAGTGCTGTCGTGAAGATTAAATGATTTAATTCATTAAGTGAGTTAATTCAAGTGCTCAGTAAATGTTAGATATGAAAAGAATTAGTCTTCTTCTTTACATTCCACTCCTTCACTGCCCAATATCAACATACACCTTTTTTCCACATACTTGTAGTCCCCAAAGTGTTCTTACCTAACAAAATTAAAGTATCCTTATGGAAGCAAAAATATATTCATTCCTTCTTTAAAGTCTCAGAGCCTAAACCATTGCCAGGTCCAGTTTTAAGTCCAGGATGTCTGGGAGATATCTATTTCTCTTTTGTTCCATCACAGCCCTTATTAATAGCCTATAGCATGCAAACTAAAATTTAAAGTTAACTGCCTCCCATTTGCCCTATAAGTACCTGTAAGGGGAAAGTGGAGAAGAAAGGGAAATTGAAGTACATAAACATATCCATGACATAGCAGAGGAGAAAACACGTGTTCCTGAAATTGTTCTTACTTCTGCAATGTTGTATAAATACCATAGTTGGTATTTTTTATTTATTTCTTGTGTTCCCTTGGCTTTCTATCAGCCAGCTATCTACCAGCATCTCAGCTGGCCTTTTTTTTTTTTTTTTTTTTTTTTTTTTTTTTTTGGTGATGAAGTGAACCAGACCTTAATTTCTGCAGGATCCAAGCCTTTTACCGTCCAGTTTCTGTCGAGTTACTGTAGCGTTGCACTGACTGGTACCATGGGCAGTGGCAGTGGCAGCACAGGAGGAAGCCTGCTGGTTCCCCTGAGCCCCACGGGTAGCCCTTCTCCCCTTCACCGTGAGCCAGGTGTGCCGATTGGATTATCTGGAAGCAGATACTGAGGTAGAGCCTGGGGTGCAAGGTGTTTGTTTAGGGGATCAACACCCGTGATGTTAAGAGAGCAGAAGCAGAACTGAGCCCAAGAATCACACTGCAGCACAAACCTAATGCCAGCCTGGTGGGGAGCTCTGGAAAGAGCATTGCCACACAGCTCTGTCACCGGCTATTCCAGGAGCGATGTGGCCACAGGCGAGCTGGCTCTCTGCTGATAGTTGGGAGGACCTGATAGTTGGAAGCTGTCTGCTAACTATACTGCTCCTAGCACGGTGGCAAGTTTTTCCTTCAGAGAAGGCTGGGGGCTCATGTCCTTGTTTTCCACAGCAATTCCATTTCTCTTCAGGAGGCGGGCACAATCATCCCATAAATGTTATAAACGGTCTTTTTTTTTTTTGGTCTGTTTGCTCAGTGGCATGTGGAAACCTCACCTTCCAATCCATTAGAGCCATTGTTGTGTCTGTTGGTAGAAGCATTCCTCCCCGTGGGCATGAGGCAAATCACTGAGCTTTGAAGATAGGCAATGAGAATTTTCCAGTTGGGTCATTGCGTGTAATGGTCAAAGGTGCCTCCTCGATCCCTTTGTCATTTGGAGCATACAGCTCCAATATTGTAGTTTTAGGAAAACAGATGGATGTGCTTACGTTATAGATGTGTCCATCTGTGTTTAAGCCAAATTGTGGCAAACTGAATTGTGTTTTAAAAACATTCAGGGAGCTTATAATGTACAGGAAATTGTTCTGCAAAAAGAATATTATTTTTATTAATCACCCTCTAACTTCCCTTTTCCATTTCTCTCTACCTCCAGCAAAAAGAATACATTTTTTCAATTAACTTGTTTGATACTGAGTTTTAAAAATAATACACGCCTGCACTGTTAACCACAATGTAATATCCCATAACGTTTCCTGGAAATAGTGGTTTCTTACTCCTAATGAGATAACTAGGGCTTATGAAATTATCCCAGCAGGAGGTAATAGAAATGTGAATGTTAAAACCTTTCCATTAACGAATGAGAAAAATTAAATAAAAGTTCCCATCAAAGGGCCCAAGCACTTAATCTCATTAAGAGAAATTCACAGCAGCCTGAAGAGTTAAGTGGAGATATGTGCATGACGACAGTTGACTACCCTGGAAAATGGAGTGTTTTGGAGCTTCAGGAGTAAAATGAGTAAATGTCTTAGAATCATTATGATTTGACTTGAATTTTAATATACTGTGGTTATTAAACAGACTCTTTAAATTCCCCTTACCTTGGTAAATTCTGTTTTTGCGATGTTCTGTAGTGTTTGTACAGTAATTCAACACTTCAGATCAAGGGCTTATAAAATACTGCCCTTCCCCCACGATGCTCACGATCTCATGGGCATACAGAAAAGTAAATAAAAAATTATGATGGTGCCCTAATAGAGGTATGCACAAGATTGCCTGAAGGCGAGCCACGGAGGGTGGTCAGGAAAAGGGGCGCATGGACTTATCACTCAAGCCAGACTGTGAGGCTGTGTAGGAATTACCAAGAACATGCTTCATTTGTTCCTTCAACTGTAAGAATGCTCCTTCAGCTCGCCCTGTGGGAAATAAGAGTTCAGCTGTCTTTCACCCCTACCTTGTTGCCTGCCACTCCCTCGAGAAGCTCCTACTGTAATTTTGGTTAGATCAACTTCCGTATTTACATCATAGTCACAACATAAAGGCCATTCGTAGTTGAGCCGTTTGGCATATCAAAACTTTTCCTTATTATCTCTCTCTCCTCATTTGCTTGATTTTCAGCCGAAAATTCTGTTTGAGTCTCTGAATCTCCCCTCCACATGTGATATATCAGGTTTCGGATTGATTGCCTTTTCATCTCTCCTGGAGTCTTATGATCTGTTCCCAATCCAAACCCATTGCCCTCCACGCCGGGGCCAGCACCACAGATTGCAGTGGGCCACAAACTGGGATTTCCCGTCATGCCCAGGCTGAGGGTTCCACGTTCTCTCTCCTGGGTTCCCTATGCCAGTTCCTTCTCTCTTCACTTACCCCCTCATGTTGCGAGGCACATCTCCTGTCATCTCAAAAACGTGTGTATAGGAAGTAAAATTGCTGAGACCTCTCACGCTTGAGAGAGGACTGGGGAGCAAAAGTTGGATTAGAGAGGAGCATGAGGACACTTTGGGGTGAGATGGATGTCTTCGTTATCTTGTTTGTAGTAATGGTTTCATAGTTGTACATATACAGGCAGAACTCATCAAATTGTGTGCTGTATATTTTATGTCAATTATATCTCAATCATGCTGCAAGAAAATAAAAAGCATATAAAATTCAAAAAACTTTAAACTTGTATTGTCAGCAAGTCTGTGACAAAACAGATGTCGTCCTGTTCCAGAGCGCAGGAGGGAATACTAATGTACAATCTCTGTGGGGAGGAATTTGACAATATCTAGCCAAACTGCAAATGTATTTAACCTTTGGCTCAGTAATTCCACTTCTAAGAATCTGTACCAAACATACACTGGCAGAAATGTGAAATGATGCCCACAAAACTCTTCACTGAAGCACTATTTTGAGCAGCAAAAGACTGGAATCAATCTAAATGTCCATCTGCAGAATATTGATAAATGATGGTACAGCTACATAATGAAGCACTACTCAGTAGTAGAGAAATCAAGAAAGTCTCAACATCTTGCCATGGAATGAACAGGATGTATTATGAAGTGAAGATATCAAGTTATGAAACACTGAGGATATTGTTACTTTTTGGTCCTGGAAATTCTCTATATCTTGATCTGGGTGGTAGCTACACAGGGTGTATGAATATGCAAAACTTCATTGAGCTGTGTACATTTAAGACTAGTGCAACTGCCATCTGTATATTAAAATCTCAATTTAAAATTTACAAAAAATAGATGAGAGCAGATTGAGTAGAGTGGGAGAAAAGGAAATGGAAACAGCAAGATTTTTGGCCACGAAGAGGAAGCACTAGCTGGAACAGAATAGAATGTTGAATATAATTTCCTCCTTCCCTCTGTCCCTCCCTCCCTCCTTCCTTCCTTCTTTCCTTCCTTCCTTCCTCCCTCCTTTCCTTGCTCCCCTCCTTCCTTCCTCCCTCCCTTCCTTCCTGTAATGGGAAAGACTCAAGCAAATGTAAAAGCTGATGGCTGATGAGCAAGACCAGTTGAAAAGTAAGACTGACTGTATATAAGAAAAAGAAAGTAGGGGCACCTGGGTGGCTCAGTCAGTTAAGTGTGGGACTCTTGATTTTGGCTCAGGTCGTGATCTCACAGTTGTGAGATGGAGCCCCGCCATTAGGCCTCATGCTGAGCATGGAGCCTGTTTGAGATTCTCTCTCTCCCTCTCTCCCTCTGCCCCTCTGGCCCTCTCCCCTGCTCGCACTTTCTCTCTCAAAAAGAAAAAAAAAAGTATAATTGATAGCATAAGTTCCTTGGAAAGTTGGGAGGGTGTGGGAATGGAAGTACAAGTGGAGGGATTGTCCTTTGATGGAGGAGAAACATATCCACCATCCCAACAGGGGAAAAGGAGTCTCGAATGAGGGCAGCTGTAGGAGGTGCAGGACTGGGCACACCAGGCACACTGTGCTCTGTAAAGGAGCTAGGCTGGTAGGGCATGCAGTGGGAATGGAGAGAGGTAGTTATACAAACCAGAAAGTAAGAAGAGTTGGAAGTAGTATCACAAGAAGGTGGGAGAGTAAGAAGTGTGCTGACAGGAAATACGGTGGGATTATCAGATATTAGGGGCCTATTTGAGGTTCATGGTCCTATAGCTTTCTCCAGCAGGGCTCAGAGGAAGCAGAAAGCTGGATTCATCCACAGTTGGGGTTTTCCAGCTGAGTACAAGTAAGAGATAAGGGGGTTTAGATAACTGGCCAAGTGTGATACTAAAATGATGAATCATTCAGTCTAAGGTGGTTAAACAGGGAAGTAAAGAAATCAGAGGGCTACTGATTAAAAATAAACAGAGGTGCTGAAAGGATTGGAGTTTCAGTTAGGTTGGAAGGTGGTTGCAGTGGGACTGGTTGAAAGCTGTGAGTCAGCGTTTCCCAGTGTGTGCTGAAGAGTTTTATCAGATAAATGGCTCAGGCACTAATAATGCATCATTAAGATTCTGAGATGTCTTACATCACAGAAACCTGTTTACCGTGTTTAACCAAGAACTCCCTGAACCCTTGAATTACTAAACCTTTCTCCGTGTAACATCTATTAACATTTTTCTAAGCCAGTGGCTCTTCCAAACATCCTTTAGCAAGGATGCTTTGTAGATCCCATGCTGAAACTCTCACATTAATGGGATGAAGTGAATAATTCACACAGCATGTGATCATTGTTTTTATATCTGCCTTAATGTATTTCAATATGAAAAGATGATTTTCCTGTTATAAGTATGTATAAGAGTACAACATATTTCTAAAAGGTTGAGAGGACTGTGGCTCAGGAGGCGGTACTGTTGGGTTTATCTTATTCCACTGTGAAGGTAAATAAAAGACAACACTATTTGGGTGCCTGGGTGGTTCAGTTGGTTGAGTGACTGACTTTGGCTCAGGTTATGATCTCACGGTTTGTGGGTTCAAGCCCCACATCGGGCTCTGTGCTGAACGCTTGTTTGGAGCCTGGAGCCTTCTTCAGGCTTCTTCTTCTTCCTGGGTCTTCTCTCTCTGCCCCTCCCCTGCTTGTGCTCTGTCTCACTCTGTCTCTCAAAAATAAATAAATGTAAAAAAAAAAAAAAAAGACAACACTATTGTGTTGGATAATTAGAGTCCAGTTTTAACCACTAAGATCACTATCTTGGTCTGTGTTAATAGACCTAATTTTGACCGTTAAGCAGCCTTCTGTTAAAACGAATTACATCCCAGCTGCAGAAAAGATATTGAATAAGAAAGATCCTGATGTTAATGTGTATTTCTATTCTTTAAACCTCATAATAAGATTTCTACCATATATAGTAAGAAGAATAAAGAATAGCCATTAAAATTTGATAAATAGAAAAGGTCTCCATTTTCCTTCACTTCATTTCTGCGACGTTTAGGAACATTAAAGAAGGAGGTATCTGATGTGAACTGAATTCATGTCTTTGCTCTCCATTCCTGAGGGAAGATTACTCTTGCCTACGTCACTGACATTAGCCTTGGCCAATGAAATGTGAGTGGAAGTGACAAGCATTACTTAAAAGCAGCTTTAAGAGTCAGCGCATGGTTCAACAGGATCTATTTCCTTCTGCCACTAGGCCAGCAATGTTCCGGATACAGGCTGCTCTGCCAGCCTGTCTCCCTGAATAAAGGTGACACAGCAGAGCTTCTGCTGACCCTAAAGGACATGTGACATCAGCAAGAAGTACCAAGATTCAAGGGTCGTTCATGACCACAGTATAACCCAGTTCGTGCTGACTGATACAGAAATCACATTCCCCACACTCTGTTCATTTCCCCAAACTGTCAACTGTTAGTGAACAGAGAAAGAAGCCATCACCAGAAGCATAAACTCCCTCCACACAATGTCTACAAGTGTGGTGGCACATGGGCTTCATTCCTCATGTCAACTCTACTGGACTCCTAACAATGGCCTGAATCAATTCCATAGAGAAGGACTCTGAAGCCGTGTCCTTTCCCAGCAGAAAAAAGGTTATCACATTTATCAGTATGTTTTGTAGTGGAAGGAAGAATAATAAGCTGTCCATCCCTCACCTGTGAGTCACAGCCTATGTTCACCTTTATTTCTGTTTTTTTTTTTTCTCATTTTGGGTGGGAAGCACTTTTTAATGCACTCAGATATAAATAGAAACTAGTTGACAAAAATATTTAGATCAATAAATAATTTCATTTCATTTACCGATGAAGGGAATAAAAAAATGTTCCTATCAGAGCTGGCCACAGAATTTCCCCTCAGCCAGAGAAGTGTCTTTGTGAGAAACATCTCAAATGGGGCTTTTAGTTATCAGGAGGGTCCTGTATAGGCCAAGTCTGGAGGGTTTGTGGAGAGAGGAAAATAGTTAAACTGTTTTGCTTCAGAAATGCACAGTAATTTTTGGAGTTATAACTGGATGAAACAGGAAGAAGCAAGGAGAGGTCCAAGAAGAACATCGGAAGGGATCCAGCAACATGGCAGGAGGCTGGGGGAAGAGGACCCCAGGAAGTTCCCCAGAGGATGGAATGGCTGAGGAACTTTTAAAACCAAGATGGTTAAGGAGTGCCTGGGTGGCTGAGTCGGTTAGGCATCCTACTCTTGATTTCAGCTCAGATCATGATCTCACGGTCATGGGGTCATGGGATCAAGCCCTGCATTGGGCTCTGCACTGATGGTGCAGAGCCTGCTTGGGATTCTCTCTCCCCCTCTCAGCCCCTTCCCTGCTCACGTTCTCCTCACTCTCTCTTCTCTCTCACACACAAGCATTAAAAAAAACAAAACCTGAGATGATTAAATATTCAGTTGCGAGTGTTTTGCCTTTCCATTCTGTCAGGTAACACCCCTGGCCCTGACACACACACACTGTTATGGATTGAACTGTATCCCCTCCAAATTCACATGCTCAAGTCCTAACACCTCTGACCTCAGAATGTGACCTTATTTGGAAATAGGGTTGTAGCAACGAAGACAAGGTTACACTGGAAAAGGGTGGACCCCTGTTCACATATGACTAGCGTCCTTCTAAAAAAGAAGAAATTTGGATACAGACCCACACACAGGGAAAACACTCTGTGTAGAGAGGAATTATATTGCCATAAACCAAGGAACTACCAGAAGCTAAGAGAGAGGCTGCAAATGAATCCTTCCCTCCTGCCTTCAGAGGAAGCATGGCCCTGCTGACCCCTTGACCTCAGACTTCTGGCTTCTAGACCTGTGGGACAGTAAGTTGCTTTTTAGTCCATTCTGTGTTACTTCATTATAACAGCCCTAGGAAGCCACGTGCACAGGCATGCGTGTACACACACACACACACACACACACACACACACACACACACATATTCCATGGCCCAAATCCTCAGTGAAGTCTGAAGCACACACAGCCACAAATACTGGCATAATGGGGCCTGAGGGTTTGTTAGGAGTCCAGTGAGCAGATACTATCTGCAGAAGGAACAGGGTGTGCAGGAGGCAGAACACAGAGGCCAAGAAAGCAGTGCAGAGACTAGTGGCAGAGGGAACACAGACTCCTTCTATACACCTCACCAGCTAGAATTCTCAGAGCTATTGGAAAGTATCTGGGCATAAGGGCTGGGCATTTGAGACAATTTTTACTAAATCACAAAGGACCAGAGGAGCTCAGCAAGCTGGGGAAGTTAGAAACATCTAGTGGCTGACATCTGGCTCACACGACTAATGATGTCAAGTAGGTGTCTCTGGTTCACCGTCAGTGAGTAGCATAAAAGTCACGAGCGATTGAAAGAAAGTGGCTCATTGCACCATCCCTGAAAAAGAAAGCAGCCCCTGCCACAGTCCAGGCTGCCCTGTCCTTGGCCTAATGCTCATTATCTCCTGTGCAGCGATAACAAGTTTGCTGCTTTGTGGGCTTTAGAGGTAAGGGGGAGAGATGAGCTTGGTTTAATGCCTGCTGACTCATAAGACACAGGGGCCCTGCCCTGCCTCTGATGCAACGTGTGCACTTGATTTGGGGACGATTTCCGTTTCTTCCCTAGCAGGGAGAGGTTGCTAAGGAAGGCCAGCTAAGCATCAGAGATGGAGACCTAAGAACCCTGTCTCTGCCACCAGGGAGGATGTGAAAGAAGAAGGAGCAGGTACATTCCCTGCTAGGTTTTAGCTCCCCTTCTAGCTCCTCTCCAGGCCAGCAAGCTGCTGAAAAGCATTAGAGCTGCTGCTGATTCCTATCAGACAGGAATTACACCGAGCACAGCCAGCCTTAACGAAAGGCTGCTCATCCTACGTTAGGCATTAATTGGATGCAAAGGTGAGTCAACAACTTTGCCTTCTGCTCCTCAGGCAGAGTGCAGTCCAGAAGGGACGGAAACAAGGAGATACAGGACAAGGTTAAATAAAACTCAGGCCAAACTGGGTGAACATGACATGGTGCAGGCATTCAGAAGAAAAACTCTCTTCACTGTGTCTTGGGAGATCAAGGAGGGCTCCACATAGAAGGTGGCCTCTGAAGGGTAGGAAGAATTTCCAGGGCAGAAAATCTGGAAATGATATTTCCAGCTGAGGGAATGGTAAGAGCAATGATAACCCAGTGCTTAGTCAGAGCCTGGAAGAAAGAATAGTTTGGAAACTAAAGATGAGGAGTTTTGTTTTATATTTTGCTCCTTTTTTTTTTTTGTTAATTCCATGCTCAGGAATTGCACTTTATTCTGTCCCCAGTGAGGAAAGTAATGCAGATTTTATAAGGTAATCTATGTTCTAGAAATGTGTCTGCAATTTACAGATGCAATCAATAATTAACGCCCCCATTGTATGCCCAGCATTCTGCCAGGCACCACGAGGCCAAAAGGAAAACTGAACTCCATACTCTAAGAGGCTATAGTCAATTAAAGAGAGAATGCACAGACCCAGAATCAGAAAGAAAGCTGGGAGCAACACCACAGAAGCAAACTGGCTGCAGGAACTCAGTGATGGAAAGCAGACCAGGAGAGGCTTAGTGATGTGGGGCTGAGCCACGAGCAAAGTTTAGGATTGAATTGCAGAGAGAAGGGAGAAGTACCTCCTGGGAGTGAGCAGGAGAAAGGTGGGACAGATGCAGCATGAAGAGAGGTGGGGTTAGAGTGGTAGGCCTTGGGTCCTGAGGATATCGGCCTGGGTCTGGAAACTAGAGAGTTGGAACAGGGGTCCTAGCGTCACCGGTATTGCAGGCAGTACCACCGTGATGCTGTATCCAGGCCATTTCTTTTCCCTGAACCAACATAGAGATCAAGGCTACATAAGAGGACCCATTTTATTCATCCTTTCCAATACAATGACACCTAGAGATGCAACCAGACAACTGCAGACTGTAACCTGATGCTAAAACACACTTTAGTTTCCTTTGGGAAACAGCCCAAGTTTATCAGCCTAGAAAATTCTCAAACATTCTTGAAGCCCATGTCCAGGAAGTGCTAGGTCAGTGCCTGGGCTCTAGGAGGGACCAGGGGAGACATGATGATCCAAAATCATGTCACAAAGTGAAAAGGCAGCATGCATCAGGGAAATCCTGCACATATGCCAGAAACTGAATTCTACCATTTTAGTAGCACTGACAAAAAATAATCTCCTACGTAGGAGGCAGTGTGGTATCTGGGAAAGTCCCAAGGTTGAATCCTGGCAGCACCACTCACCGTGTGACCTAATTGTTTTGAGCTTTAATGTTATCATCTTTAAAAAGAGGATAATAGCACCCACCTCATGGTTCTGACATGAAGAAGAAATGAGATAACATAGGCAAAGCGCCTCGCACGATAAGTAAGCCCTGGGTAAAGGCTGGTTCCTCTTCTTCCCCTTTCATTCGTTCCGGATTCTAAAGCCAGATGAAGAGAGTGTGATTTGGGGAAATTATCGAAAGGAATATGATGCTAATGAGAGTTGAAGGTTCAGACCACATTAAAGGTCTTCAGGGCACTGGCAATATCCAACTTCTGACATGACTGGAAGATTTGTATCTGTTCCAGATGTCACAGCTTGATCAATGCCGCCTCTGCATCACCCTTAGCATCAAATGTTAAGACGGGATCTGTAACAGAATGCTGGAGTGAGGCCAGCGCGGCAGCCCTGAAACCCTGCCTCCTGTGCCCAGCTCAGGCAGAACAGGAGCCAAGAAGAGGTGACTAAGGGTACTGAAGCCGTTTCTAAAGGCATAGCTCACATAGGAGGAACAGGGCAGAGAAGGCAAAAGAAAGGTTCTCTAAGATTCCAGGAAAGAAAGTCATCTACATGGAGCACAGCTTGACTGCCAGAAAGCCAGGACAAGTTAATAATCCAACTTGACAGGCAGCCAAAAGACTTAGGATAGCTCATTTAAAGTGTGGGTGTTCGGCATCCCCAGAAGACAAAGATGCATAAACAATAGCAGGTAAAATATGAATCAAGCTACTTAGCAGGAGTCAGATTGAGAATCTGCTGATTGCCAAGTGTCTTAGATTCCTACAGGATACTTTCCCTCTGTCCCTTCTCTTCATTCCCACTGCCCTTGCGCTAATTCAGGCCCACATTACCTCCTGCCAGCTCAGGGACACCTTGATTCTCTAAATATACAGCATTCATCAAGTTCCTTATTGCTCATCAAGGAAAATCTATCTAGATTTCTTAACCTGACATTCAAAGCCTCCATCATGTGACCTTCGCCTCAGAAAGCTAGCTCCCTTTCAGGGTCCTTGTGCTTCAGGCAAACCAAAACAGACACTCAAACCTCCGTATTTTTTCGTTTTGCTGTCTTTGCTTGAGCCAGCGTTTCGGAGCAGTTCTCGCACACCCTCACATCCCCAGGGCTGCCATAACAAATTACCACACACTGGGTGGCTTAAAACAATAGAAATTAATTTTCTCACGGTCCTGGAAGCCACAAGTCCAAAACCAAGGTTCTGGCAAGGTTGGTTCTTACAGGAGGCGCTGAGAGAGAATCTGTTCCCTGCCTCGCTCGTAGTTTTCGATGCCTGCCCGTATCCTTGGCATTTCTCGGCTTAGAGCTGTCAATCTCTGCCCTCCAGCTTCATGTGGCCTTCTCTTTGTGTGTCTGAGCCTGGCATCTTCCTCTGTCCTTCTTTTATAAGGACACCTATCATTGGCTTTAGGCCCCACCCTCTGTCCAGGGTGACCTCATTTTGAGTTCCTTAACATAATTACATCTACAATAACTTTTTCAAATAAGGTCACATTCACAGGTTTGGGGAGGGCGTTTCTTTTGGAGGGGCCACAATTCAACGCCCTACACCCTTCAAGACTTTGTTTCTCCTACCTCCTCTGGAAGTATGCCCTGATGCCCATGCAGAGGAAGTGATCTTTCCCTCCCATAAACTGCCAGGACATTGAACTGAATTCTGCTTGGTGTTATTGTGTGTTTGTATGTAGGGCTCACCTTTGCGTGTGTTGCCTAACCTCCCCAGGCCTCAGTCCCCTCATCTTTGAAACTGAGATGATCATTACACCTACTTACAGCATTGTTTTGATAAAAAAGGGGTTTCAAGGAACTTGAAGAGTACCTGGGGTAAGTAAATCATCACAGTGCCGTTATTATCACTATTATTGTTGCTATCGTCTTCCTTACCATGTTGTAAGTTGCTTATAAAGACTGGCATCTCTGGGGCACCTGGGTGGTTCAGTCAGTTAAGCATCCAACTCTTGGTTTCAGCTCAGGTCATAATCTCACAGTTCGGGGGTTTGAGCCCCACATCGGGCTCTGTGGTGACAGCACGAAGCCTGCTTGAGATTCTGTCTCCTTCTCCTTCTTCTCCTCACCTGCTCACTCTCTATCTCACTCTCTCTCTCAAAAATAAATAAATAAACATTAAAAAGAAAAAAGACTGAAATCTCTGCATCGTTTATGGTGTCTAAGGAGGGTCTTGCACAGAGTATTGGATGAGTGACCATGGTGTGGGGGGATGACAGATAAGTTGTCTTGAAATAAAATGCTCAACGCAGACACCTGTCTGGAAATGTTCCAAAGGGAGTGAGTCCCCTGCCCAATTCTCTGTCAGCAGTGGTATCGTCCCCAAAGACAGAGAGTCTCTTCTTGGTCACTGCTAAGACATTTCTGCCAACAGTTCCTGCCTCAGACTTACACGAAGCACAACTTGCAGAGACACCACTCAGTGGCCTTTCTGAGGAAGCACAGCATATCCAAAGGAGAATTCATTTTCACAAGGAACATCGTTTGCAGATTTGTCATCATGGTAATTATATTTTATTATTCCCATTATACCTCTTAGCATTAACTTCACTCTGAAATAGAAAGAAAAAAAGGGTGGAGGAGGGGCTGACTCCTGGTTTAAGGGAAGAGTGACTCAGTGGCCCTAGGGAGCCTTCTCTCAGGAATTGGGTAGGTGTGCTGACTCACCTCAGCCTCCAGCTTGCTCCCAAAGGTTGCTCCCCTCGAGGGCCTCTCAGGGGCTGTGGAAGCTTTCAGTGCAACTGCACCCACAGCATTCTGTCCCCCACATAATCCCAGGGGCTACCTTATAAAGTTGCCTCCTACAGTCTCTTGACGTATGGTTCTGACTTTTGTTTTAGAATCCTCTGAAGTTTTCCAGAAGATTTTCACTATTACAAATGAGGGCTAAAATTCACCCCCACGTGGCTGCAGATAATATTCTAGCAACCCCACCACACTGACCGGGCACTGTACTCCGTGCTCTACTGATTATCTCTCATGTAATACTTACCATGACTTTAGGGTTAGCTCCATTTCACAGGGGGAGAAAGTGATGTTAACAGATGTCAAGTAACCTGCCTAGAGTCACAATCCTTGTGCGTGATTAGGCAAAGATTTGAACAAAGTTCTAACTCTCAAATTCTGGCTCTTAACACACTGTACTCCCTGCCTCCTAATATGCACCTGCTCAACAGGAAAGACAGATTTTCTCTCTCCATAACTGCAAAAATGAGGCCCACTTGACACGGAAGTGCTGAATGAAAATAACAGTCTCCTTGCATTTCCCAGGTTAGAAACATAGAGGCCGAGCGTGCACAGATGAGCAAACAGCCGCGATCTCGGAAGTTTACTTTTTTACCTAATAAATGTAAACGTGTTCCAAGTTTCCTGAGAATGCCTATCAGAATTAAGATTTTAAATGTTAATCCTCGGGGTGGGGAAGACGGTATTGGAAATTCACTCCCAACTTGACTCTAATTATGTAGAATACAAGTACAGGCACGTACAAAGTTTAGTTCGGTGAGAAGACTGAAGCCGAAATCCGTATATGTACTTTGCTGAGCAAATTCTGTAAACCCTGAGCTGTTGTGCATGGCAGGGGGCCGGCAGTTGTCCTCTGGGATTGGACTGCCCTGGATGAATTCAGTTTGACAAATGGTAAAGCAACTCTCTTCTGCCCAGACTCAGTGCTGATGGACTCCATTCCATTTTCATGGAACTGCCAAAAGTGTGCCCATAAATAATCCTTCTTATTTACAATATGCTTTTAAAAATAACGTGTTCTTTATTGTAGAAACCCTCTAACGGTAGACGTCCATACAGAGAGAAAAGAATAAGGATTCATCAAAACGAGAAAAGGAACTTGTGAAATTTTAATTCTTGGCTTTAATTTTACATGAGATTGAGCCATTTTCCTGGGAAAATGACAATACAGCTGGTCTCTTTTACATTCGGTGCACAGTACCACCTGAGAAGAAATGCACTAGTGTCATTAAGGGGGAACAGTGGTGACGTTATCATTCAAGATTTTCAGGGGACTGAGATCGGTGAGCTGCGGCTGGGGTGACTAAGAAGGCTGTTTGTGACAATGCTTCATCACCTCCTTGATTAAGCCATCACACAGGCTTCTTCCCAAACGCTGGCATTGATGCTGCGTATCCAACGAGAAGGGGAAGGCTGGGTTATTGTGGGATCTTTTTATTTCAAATGGTGACCGAAAGGATAAAAAGTCACTAAGTTTTGACCTCAAAATGACCTTCAAGCAATGCTCTGGTGCACTTTCATATTCTCGTGTATAACATGCCTGTCAGGAAACTTACAGCTCAATGTAGAGATTAATTGCAATGAACCTCCACAGTTCCTAAGACAAAAAGAAGGCTCCATCTAGAAAAATTGCCACAGATCAAAAATGTTCTCTCCTAACATGGCTTCAAGAAACCTAAAAACATTTATGAAAATCCTTGTTTTTCAGATTTTTCCTAGGTAGCAAAATTGCTTCTCACATATAACACCCATCAAGATAGCATGAATGTGGATTACTGAACAAGCACTTTCGGTTGGTTTAGCCACAGTTAGGTTGAATCTCCTTGTATAAATATGTGCAAATGCATTTGCATTAATTGGTACAGTGACTAATCCTATATTTTGGAAGTATCCCTTGGTCTTCTGCCACAGAGAAATATCCACTTTTTATTTTAACTGCTAGGGGATGCATGGACCCCTTTGTTACCTGATTCCAAAAGTTGTTTGCTCCCCAACCAGAAGATATCTACAGAGAGAAAAGAACGCCCCCTAGTGAAACAATGTTTCCCAACATCCCTTCAGCCCTGAAATTCCATCTTCTTCCTGTCAGAGAATAAATAATCTGGCCCCAATAGGGGCGATTGCATTGTATTTTTTTTTTAATTTTTTTTAACGTTTATTTATTTTTGAGACAGAGAGAGACAGAGCATGAACGGGGGAAGGGCAGAGAGAGAGAGGGAGACACAGAATCGGAAGCAGGCTCCAGGCTCTGAGCCATCAGCCCAGAGCCCCACACGGGGCTCGAACCCACGGACCGCGAGATCGTGACCTGAGCTGAAGTCAGACCCTTAACCGACTGAGCCACCCAGGCGCCCCTGCATTGTATTTTTTTATGTTTATTTATTTATTTTGAGAGAGAGAGAGAGAGGATGAGCGGAGAAGGGGCAGAGAGAGATGGAGACAGAGAATCCCAAAGCAGGATCCATCCAACCTGTCAGCACAGAGCACTGCACAGGGCTCCAACTCACAAACTGTGAGATCATGACCTGAGCTGAAACCAAGAGTCAGACGATTTTACCCACCGAGTCACCCAGGCACCCAAAAGGGCGGTTGCATTTTAGAGGCCCAGTGCTCTTGATTGTTTGAGAGATGAGATGAATTTATTGGCTCCAAAATGTTTTTAAATTCCAAAACTAAATTAGTAAATCTGATTAAATGTCTGCAAAATGGGACATATCAACTGGTCATAAGCAATTCAACTCTTAGAGATTTATAAATTACATTTAATGTGGGATATTGGTTCATTTTAATATTTTCAATGATGAAGGACAGGGCCTATTAAAATAAGAGTTAAAGGCCTACTCTCCAGAGTTGACCTCTCTTACATACTCTTCATAGCTGTTGGCATGAGCCATCTAAGTCTTGACATTACTCTCTTGAAGACGTTAAAAACAATACTTTAGTGGCACCTGGGTGGCTCAGTCAGTTAAGCCTCCAACTTCAGGGCAGGTCATGATAACACAGTTCGTGGGTTCGAGCCCCTCATCAGGCTCTGTGCTGACAGCTCGGAGCCTAGAGCCTGCTTCAGATTTTGTGTCTTCCTCTCTCTCCACACCTCCCCCACTCACACTCTTTCTCTCTCAAAAATAAATAAACATTAAACAAATTTTTTTAAAAAACAATAATTCAGGGGTGCCTGTTTGGCTCAGTCAGTTGGATGACCAACTCTTAATTTCAGCTCAGGTCATGATCTCGCGGTTTGTGAGTTCAAGCCCTTCATCAGGCTCTGCCCTGACATTTGGAGCCTACTTGCAATTCTCCTTCTGTCTCTGCCCCTCCCATGCAGTCTCTCTCTCTCTCTCTCTCTAAATAAATAAACTTAAAAAAATTAAAACAAACAACAAAACAGTATTTTAGGGGCGCCTGGGTGGCGCAGTCGGTTAAGCGTCCGACTTCAGCCAGGTCACGATCTCGCGGTCTGTGAGTTCGAGCCCCGCGTCAGGCTCTGGGCTGATGGCTCGGAGCCTGGAGCCTGTTTCCGATTCTGTGTCTCCCTCTCTCTCTGCCCCTCCCCCGTTCATGCTCTGTCTCTCTCTGTCCCAAAAATAAATAAAAAACGTTGAAAAAATTAAAAAAAAAAAACAGTATTTTATACTTTCAGAGTACTTGCTAAAAGCTTACACATACGCCCATTAATTCATTTAATGTTCACAACAGTAAATTAAGAAAGAATAAATTGAATAAGGTTATTTTGTTTTCCTTTTTCTTTTTTTGCCAAGGTAAAAAATATAAAAATCTGAAGAAAAAAATCAGAATCAAGCAGATCAACACAGTTCAAATGAAACAAACTACTAATTTGAAATGGCATATGTAGACTTTGGTGGGGAACAACACATAGCATGAGGCTCAAGAGTCAAATACTCTGAACAGGAGCTGTGTTACCAGGGACAAGTTACCTCCCTTCTCTGTGCCTCTGTATCTTCAACTGTAAGTGGGGATAAAAGAGTACTTACCTAAAAAGAGTGTGGTAATGTTTAAATGTGTTCATGTCTGAAACACTAATAGTGTTTGGCACATAATAAGAGTTCAGTGAGTGCTAGCATTTAATTATTATTTAATCAAACCATATCAATCTTTGGTTCTCAGAAATACAATTTAAGATTTTGGATAAATTAACCCTCAGTGAAACAACTAAAAACATCCACCCAACAGTCATGCCTGTTTTATTCTAAAACTTTATTCAGAAGCAATTTCAAACTTAGAAAAAGTTACAAAAATAAAAGTAGTACAAGAACACTCATGTACTTCTTACCCAAATTTGCTTATTGTTAACATTGTATTCATTTGCTTTACCATTTACCACTGCAGATCACTGCAAATCTGTGTCCCTACTTCTCATTTATAATTTATGATGTATCACAAGTTTTGTGGCTTAAAACAACACCATGTATAAGTCCACAGTTGTATAGGTCAGAAGTCTGGGCCCAGCATTACTGGATTCTCTGCTCAGGGCTTCCAGGGCTGAAATGAAGATCTTGACCAGCCTGAATTCCTTTCAGGGATTCCTTTCTTTCTTGTTGGCCAAATTCAGTTCCTTGCAGCTAGAGGACGAGATCTCCATTTCTTTGCTGGCTGTCAACTCTGGGCCACTCTCAGCTCATATAGGTCACCCACCTTCATTGAGACATATCTCCAGTCATCTCCAGAGCCAGAAACGGAGAACCTCCCTCATAGTAAAACCTTCTCAAGCTTTGAGTCTCCCACACTCCTAGTTCCTTATAAAGTCTCACCTGATTGGGACAGGCTCACCCAGGATAGTCTTTCTTCAAGTTGACTATTTTAGGACCTTAATTAGATCTGCAAAATCCCTTCACAGTGGCACAGTAGATTGGTGTTTGAATAACTGGGAGAAACTATATGCATCAGGGGGTGGGAATTTGGGGAGCCATCTCAGAAGTCTGCCTACCACATATGAGGAGACCCTTTATAATTCTATGTATTAGTTTGCTACGGCTGTCATAGCAAAATAGCACCGACTGAGTGGCTTAAGCAACAGAAATCAACTCTCCCACAGTTGTGGAGGCTGGACATCCAAGATCAAGGTGTCAGCAGCATGTTTGGTTTCCTGAGACCTCTCTCTTCAGCTTGTAGATAGCTGCCTTCTCACCATGTCCTCACATGGCATTTTTCTCTGCGCACATGCATCCCTGGTGTCTCTCTTCTTATAAGGACAACAGTCATGTTGGATTAGGGCTTTGACATATGACTCTGAGGGAGAACACGATTCATTACATAAAAGTCTGATAACAAAACCAAGAGCTAGTATTTCAGCTACAAGGCAGGTATCGTGCCAAACATTTTTTGTAGGCATAATTGTAACAAAATTACATGCCATTATAAACCACTATATAAAATTCAACTTTATCAAAGCGTTTCCTATATTCTTGATTAGAAATTCCGTAAGATTTCTATTGTAGTCTGATAGAGCCATAATGTGCTTCGCATGCTCCATTTTTTTTCAATATATGAAATTTATTGTCAAATTGGTTTCCATACAACACCCAGTGCTCATCCCAAAAGGTGCCCTCCTCAATACCCATCAGCCACCCTCCCCTCCCTCTCACCCCCCATCAACCCTCAGTTTGTTCTCAGTTTTTAAGAGTCTCTTATGCTTTGGCTCTCTCCCACTCTAACCTCTTTTTTTTTTTTTCCTTCCCCTCCCCCATGGGTTTCTGTTAAGTTTCTCAGGATCCACATAAGAGTGAAAACATATGGTATCTGTCTTTCTCTGTATGGCTTATTTCACTTAGCATCACACTCTCCAGTTCCATCCACGTTGCTACAAAGGGCCATATTTCATTCTTTCCCATTGCCACGTAGTACTCCATTGTGTATATAAACCACAATTTCTTTATCCGTTCATCAGTTGATGGACATTTAGGCTCTTTCCATAATTTGGCTATTGTTGAGAGTGCTGCTATAAACATTGGGGTACAAGTTCGCATGCTCCATTTTGAGGGCAGTTTCATTCACCAATGAATTTTGTTGATCATCTATGAGCTTGGTACAGAGACACAAAGATGAGCAATTAAAATTCCTGCTCTCAGAGAGTATAGTCGAACAGGAAAGACATATTTTGTGTCTCCTGCACATTTTGAAATATCTTACATAGAAAGTGTCAATTCTATTTATAGAACCATCCTACACATGAAGTTCTTATGAAAGCTGAAGCATTGAAGATTAATGATTTCAAGAAAGGAAACTCTGGGGGGGGGGGGGCGCCTGGGTGGCACAGTCGGGGCTTCTGACTCTTGACTTCCGCTCAGGTCATGATCTCGTGGTTGGTGAGTTAGAGCCCCACGTGGGGCTCCTTACTGGCTGTGAGGAGCCTGCTTGAGATTCTCTCTCTCTCTCTCTCTCTCTCTCTCTCTCAAAATAAATAAATAAACTTAAAAAGAGAAAGGAAAATCCGAATATTTGATTTTTGTATTATTTTCTCGAGCTGCCTCAAACTACAGCAGCAATTCAGTGTATGTAGCTTTATTTTTTAATTCCAGTAGAGTTGACACACAGTGTTGCATTAGTTTCAAACTGTATGTAGTTGTAGGCTGAATTCTGTGAGTGGAGAAAAAAACACCTGGGATTTGAGGGTGAAAAGCAATCATAACATAAAAGTACTGCACCTGATTGGGTAAGCGTGTTTGAAATTCCACTTGCTCTGTTCGGGAGAGAAAAAGACATCCCTTAAAAAGAGGGGTGGGGATATCCTTTGTTTTCTCATTGGCCAACGTGTTCACCTTTTTTTTTTTTTTTTTTTTTTTTTTTGCACAATGCTTTTTATTAAAAACTGTTTTAACATAGGTAAAACTAAATTCATGCAATTCACAATACTTCTTGACTGTCCAATACACATACGGGCACTAAACACATTATTCATAAATTGATCACTCCCTGTCTCAGTCCTTCAGCACAGAATCCTGAGGATTACAGTGATACTAGTTGATTTCTATCTATCTATCTACCTATCTATCTATCTATCTATTTATTACATTTAAATCCAAGTCAGTTAACATACAGTGCAGTCTGGGTTTCAGGAGTAGAACCCCGGGATTCATCTTACATATGTCACCCAGTGCTCATCCCTAAAAATGCCCTCCTTAAAAATGCCCATCTCCCATTCAGCCCACCACCCCCGCCCCCACCTCCCTTCCAGCAACCCTCATGTGTTCTGGAACCCTAATGTGTTCTCTGTATTTAAGAGCCCCTTATGGGGCCTCCTTCTCTGTTTTTGTCTTATTTTTCCTTCCCTTCCCTTCCCTTATGTTCAAAGCTTCACATCCTTTGCTGCTAACACGGAGACCTCTGCCCTTTGGAGGCCAAGGCAGCCCTTGGCAGGTACTGGAGGAAATCTCCAGATTTGCAGGCCAAGCGGCTTCTCAGCTGTAGGCGGAGTGCGGTGATTGCACCCAGGCGAGGGCCCCTTCCCTGCAGTCTCCTCGCACGCTCCCCTCTCTCCCTTTCTTCTAATGACCCGTGGGCAGGCGGCTGAGTTCGGGTGCCCTCCCTGGCTCTTCACATGGCTCCCACGGTCTGCAGCGGCTTGGACCGGGTGGAGGCGGAGGCCCAGGGGAGGGACCGGAGGGGCCCCTGCCCAGCCCCTTCACGCCCCGACCCCCAGCTCGGCCCCGCCTCGCCATTTGCGCCCGTGGGGCTGATAAATGGCCTGTGCGCCACGCGCACTCAGTCGGGCTCAGCTGCAGCTCAACTCGCCTGGGCGCTTCCCCCTTCCCGCCTCTCAGCTCTCCTAACGGTGGGGCCTCCACCCATGGAGGAGGAGCAGACGTACCTGGAGCTCTACCTGGACCAGTGCACCGCCCAGGTGAGCCCGGAAGCTGCCGCCACTGTCCCAGAGGACAAAGCGCGTCCCCGCCGGGTTGCTGAGCGCCCAGTCCCCAGCCCAGAGGGTTTTGCCTTAATGAAGGCTTAATGAAGAACTCCTAGCGACCGTAAGAGGTGGGCTTGATTGTCCTCCTCTTTATGTTGAAAAATAGAAGCTTCCAGAGGGGGAATACCTTGCCACGGTTGCCAACCAGAAGTGGAACCTGGCATAGTGTGACTCCGGAGCCATGGTTCGATGGCCCCATCACGGTTATAAAGACGCAGACACGGAGAGTTTGCTTCTGTGTCTCCAGTAGCGACCCCTGGTTCCAAACTGTCTCTGCTTTGCTAGGACAAACGTACGCGGGAAGCGTTGATAGTACACTTTCAAGGGGGTAGCAGCCTTGGATGCTAAGAACAGGCCTCAAAAAAACAGCCTCGAGGTGGCTAGGGGTGGAGTTGGTGGTCAGCGGAGTGGGGGGTGGGGGACAGACAAGGGTGGCCAAACTTGAATTGGAAACACCTGTGGCTTCTTTCAGTTCGCAGTTAAGTTTTTGGTTTTTTTTTTTTTTTATGGAAGGCATCTAGGTTTTTAAATTTAAAAAAAAATGTTTATTTCTGAGACAGAGCCTGAGTGGGGGAGGGGCAGAGAGAGAGAGGGAGACACAGAATCAGAAGCAGGCTCCAGGCTCTGAGCTGTCAGCACAGAGCCCGACTCTGGGCTTGAACTCAAGAGCAGTGAGATCATGACCTGAGCCGAAGTTGGTTGCTTAACCGACTGAGCCACCCAGGCGCCCCTAATTTTTTTTTATTGAAGAAAAGAGAGCAAGGAATCTTCAAAAAGAAAGGCAAAAGGGCAACTTTCGGGGGCAGGGGGATTTTTAAAAAGAAGACAATTAGCACTGAGGTAGAAGTAGTGAAGCCTCAGCGTTTCACATAGCAAATGAAAGCCCATGCTAGAAAGAGGAGTTGATGGTTCTGCAAAGACAGTGTAACAAAACATTTCTTCTGATGCAAGGCCAAAGATGCCGTGAATATGCTGTAAGTACATCCTCTAAAGTGTGTTCCTAGGGTAAACTTGAAAGGAGGCTGTCAAGCTTCCATTGCCATAAAACATCCTCCTTGGATATCCTGTTGGCATTGCCTCAGGAAGCTGGGTTGCCTGGGTGGGAGCTTCCTCCCAGCTAAAATGCCTTGAGGGAAGAAGGAGGGGAGGGAGACCCCAGAGTGTTGCAGACAGTAGTGCTTTGGTGTAAACTGGCTGATGAGATAGATCCTTTCCAGCTAGTAAAGGAGAGGCCAATAAAACAATGGGGAGGAATCCAGGCCATTGTCCCCACCTCACTTTTCTTAAAGTCCACCTGTGGGTGAGGGTAAATGGGGAGAATTACATAATTCAAAATGAAACATAGTGCAAAATCTTATTTCAAGAGAATGACTGCATTCTTCTAAACAAGTGTTTTCTTTGAACAATTAGCCACCCCTGCCATCTGCTGGACTTAGAGTAACAGAACAATTCAGTAGGATCTAACCAGTTTGTTAGCTCGAGGTAGCTTTGTCACCAAGAAGATCCAACATGAGACGTTCATGAGTGTTCATTTATTATAAGTCTGATCTTCTAACGGATGAGGTTATCCTGCAAGCAGTGCTCAAAGTCTAGAATGTAGGTCTGCAACTTGGGCGAAGCAGGTGGCAATGTATGTATCAAGGTAATCGATTCTTTTCCATAAAAAAGCCCATGAATTTTACATTAGCTGTTTCCTTCAGTTGCACACCTCATTCCCTCAGTTGATATTAATAGAGGTTGAACAGCCTTCCCTGGGCTGGAAATACAATACATTGATTAAACTATTCTTGTCATTTAAATTTCAATAACTGTTTTCCTATTGTAAATTCATGAAACTAGAACATTTACTCATCTCTCCTTTGACTAGAAGGAATAACCTTAGGTCTTCAGTGGAGTATTGATTAGCACTCACTACTCCATCTTAAACTTTGTTCACTTTTCTCTTTGAAATAGGAATTTAAAACTCTAAAAAATACCTAAATTAACTAAAGTTTATAATCAACTTACGGCATACAGTAAATCTATTCAAAGTACATACAAGTTTTAAAAATTATTTTGTCCATTGAGGCATTTTATTTGCACGTATATATTACATCTCTAGAAAAAGAATCCCAGGACTTTCCCTCCTGTGTGTTTTCGTCTGTCTTCTTCATGGTCCATGATGCCAGCTGAGGTTGTCAGTACAGTGAAACCAAGCTCTTTTCTACAAGCTGGTGGGATGGGAGGAGGTCATTCTGCCATTTTTCTAGATCTGTGAGTTGTCAAATCTGGGGCTGATCACTCCACGCTTGTTTAACCTGCCTGTGAGGTTCACAACAATTTTCCCAGCTCTGGGATCATCAATGATTTCAAATTCGCCGATGTAACCATACTTCATCATCATAGTTAGGAACTGGTTGAGGACTTTGGAACATGGCCTAATAAGGACCTGGTGTTTGCGTCTCCTCTTTTCAACATTGTTCATGCTCTTGAGAGCTTCTGCTAGGACATTCATGCACACCATTATGGAGGCACAGAAAGAGGACTCAGAGTACACACAATTTAGAGTATGATTGCTGTTTCCTTTATTATAAAATTACAGTGGTAACTTCCTACGGATCTAATGTAGGAAAAATATTTTATGAAAAATGCTGTCTCTGCATTTTAAGATCTACTTTCCTGTTTCTGTTAAGTGTGCTATAACTCTGTAATATAACTTAGTGATACCTTATGGAAGGAGGCTTGGGATGACTAGAAGCTATCTTGGATTGCTTTGCATCTTGAACATGCTGCCTGCTAGCTGTAGTGGTATCCTTTTGATGTGACGTGCTATTCTGTTTCTTGCATTTTGTTTTGGAAATGGCCTAGGATGATCTCGCTGCACCTAGGTCACCGCTGCTCAGCCCAGTTGTACCTGATGATGGGTACATACCTAATACATCCAATTCAGAGACTGTGCTTAATGCACATCTTCAAGAAGTCAAAGGAGCATCTGGCCATTTCTCATCTGTGGATCTTAGCTTCCTACCAGATGAACTTACCCAAGAAAGTAAAGACCAGAGTGTTATTAGAAGCAAGCAGGACATCGAAGAAAATGGTAAAACTCAAAGTCAGCAAAGTAGGTTGTCATTACCCAGAGAACAGGACATTGGTCTGGGGTTAATCAGTGACAGCACTTTGTCAAAGTCCCATTCACAAGCATACCCTGGTGATGCTGACTCAGACCAGCCCTCTCCTGAGAAACCAAACTCCACGCCTCTGATGTCCATAACTCCCATGACACCGGTGACCCCTGTTTCAGAATGTTCTGGAATTGTGCCTCAACTACAGTAAGTTGTTTGTGTGTGTGTATGTGTGTGTGTTTAATGGGTGAGCTCCTGGTTATACCGTTTATGTTCTTGAATATGAGGACAACTAATTTCAGAATAATAGTGTGGGGAAGAGAATTTTAGATTTAATTATTCTTTTTTAAAATATTTTTTTAATTTATTTTTGAGAGAGGGAGAGACAGACAGAGTGTGAGCAGGGGAGGGGCAGAGAGAAAGGGAGACACAGAATCCGAAGGAGGCTGAGCTGTCAGCACAGAGCCCCGTGCGGGGTTCGAACTCACAAACCGTGAGATCATGACCTGAGCCAAAGTCGGGCACTCAACCGACTGAGCCACCCAAGTGCCTTATTAATTATTCTTTTATCAGTTTTTAATGGATTGTGTCTTTAGACAGTTTGATTATCTGTTAAATGAAGTACCAATTCTTGATCTCCTAAGAGAGGGTTAAGAGTTAGTATATACATGCTTAAGGATTATATTGTTTATACTAGAGCACTGTAATTGCTGAGAATTGTGGTTGGGGTAGGATAAACACAAAGAATATAAAGATGTAAAATTGGATTCAACTTGCAAATTGATTTAGGATTATGCTTGCTATTTTGAGACATGGTTTTGAAAAAGATTTAAAGCTTGCTTTTATTCAGCTAGTCACGACATTACAGAAAAAACTATTTTAGTACTTCACTTTGGAATTTTTACATTTTACTAGAGTTCTTCATGATACGATGTATTTCACATTGAGAATAATTCTAGGAAGTTGCTAATAGATACTTATGAGATGAGGAAGTTAATACATTTTAATTTTTTTACTTCTTGTGTCTGATGTAATTTTCTTTTTTTTTTCCATTTTTTTTTTAACGTTTATTTACTTTTGAGACAGAGAGAGACAGAGCATGAATGGGGGAGGGTCAGAGAGAGAGGGAGACACAGAATCTGAAACAGGCTCCAGGCTCTGAGCTGTCAGCACAGAGCCCGATGCGGGGCTCGAACTCACGGACCGCGAGATCATGACCTGAGCCGAAGTCGGACGCTTAGCTGACTGAGCCACCCAACCGCCCCTCTGATGTAATTTTCTAAGTTGACTTCTTTCTTCAGGAATATAGTTTCCACTGTAAACCTGGCCTGTAAATTGGATCTGAAGAAAATAGCTTTGCATGCAAAAAATGCAGAGTATAACCCAAAGGTAAGATTTCTCGGTATTTCATTCAACAATTAGCTTCTGTTTAGATTTACTTCAGTGCTTGCTTTGGCAGTACATATACTAGATTTACTTCATATGATCATGTTATTGACTCATTCCTTTGGTATTGTTTTTTTATTAAAAAATTTTTTTTCAATTACATTTATTTATTTTTGAGAGACAGCATGAACGGGGGAGGGGCAGAGAGAGAGGGAGACACTGAATCCAAAGCAGGCTCCAGGCTCTGAGCTGTCTGCACAGAGCCTGACACGGGACTCGAACCCATGAACTGTGAGATCATGACCTGAACCGAAGTCGGACACGTAACCTACTGAGCCACCCAGGAGCCCCGTTTTGTTATTGTTTTTAAAACAGGAAAAAAATTGTTAGTGCAGAACTGTTGACAACTCAAGGGATTAATTGCCTCATTGTCTGTTTTGAAGTTATAAAAAATAACCTCATTCCCTGTGCTGAGTAAAGCAGTGGTTGAGCGGTTCCTAAAAGTTAAGATTTTTCCCTTGTCATTCAAACAGATTTTTCAGTATGACCACTTTGAGCCTGTAAGGATGCTAACTTTCTTAAAATGCCATCATATTTCTGGAAATAGTTTTTTCTAAATGTTGTTCCACCTACCTGACACGTACTTTTCCTATTACAATTTCTCTTGTTTGAGAAAGCTGAACTGTTTAAAGTGTGAAGTTCAAGCTTCTACTTACTCCAGTAAGAGTCAGGGATTTCTTTTCCCTCAAAGTTTAATAAAGTCTACTCTTTGTTGTGTCCTGCCAAGGCGAGGCATCCAATTTTTAATGGCCTATCAACCTAAGAAGTAGGTTTGTTCATTCAGTCAACATTTAGTAATTTGCTGGTCTCTGTACTTATGAGTACAGAGTAAGATCTGGTGCCTACTGGGGAGAAGTTCACCATCCTGGGTGGTGGAGGATTTATGGCGTATCTAACGCCATACAGAAGTTCCTACATAGAAGGCCGTACAGAGTTCCTACAGAGGAACCCAGCAGACCTTGTGAGCATCAGCTATGTCTGGATTAAGTTGTTTTTACTGTTTTGGTAGTGTTCTTGCTGACATCTGAGTTTAAATGTACTTCAATACTACCCAGATATTTCCTTTTCCCCTTTCATGTAGGGGGCTATGATGAGCACAGAAACACAATGATAAGCTAGGATTCGTACGGCTGCATCCATGATTGACCACACTATTAAGTCAGCATATTTAAGCATATTTTATTGCCCATCATGCTCAGTGCTCCCTCATTTTATTTTTGTGTATAGGATCTATCCAAACTTGGACTTGATAGCCAGAGAAATTCTGGCTTGGCACTTGAGCTATCTTAAGATAGCTCACCTTAAGGTGAGGGCATCACCTTAAATGTTGGAAAACATTCACAAGATTCAATTGGCTCTGTGTGGTGCTGACTCGGGGTTCTTTCACTCTCTGTCAACACTTCAAATCTGAAATTTCTAGTCCCACCTTGGTTCTGTGGAGGAGCTCTGACCCAGGGAACCTGCAGTCTTGCATACTACCCACCCCGGTTTCCTTCCCGGCTTAATGGGGGAAGATGAGAGCAGGAGAAGGGAGTGTGTGTGTAGGACCAGAAGGAGGAGCAGGTCTTTGGTGACATGTCAGTGTGGCAGCCCTCCCTTGCATCAGTACCACCTGAAGGGCTTGCCCATGCTGCTCATGTGGGGGAACCGCACTTCGAGAACTACTATGGTAGGCAAGAACTTGACAAATATATATATTATATATATATATTTATATATATACTAGTGGCTACTAGTATATTATAGAGTCTTGGCAAGCCTGTAACATACCTCATACTTCTCCCCCTCCCCAAATATTCTTTGAAAGAAGAAGGAAGTATTTCAAGGTAAAAAAACACAGCATCCAATTAGTCATGGTTTTAAATCTCAACCTTACCATTCCCTGTGTAATGCTGGAAGCTGAATAACCACTTAGTTTCCCTGTGCACTAAATGGTGATAATCATGGACTCAGTTGAGATCTAGCATGAGGATAAAGGTGACAAAACTTTTAAACCTCTTAGCATTGGGCTTGAAATATAACAGGCATTCAAATTTTAGCTCTATTGTTATTATTCTTACCTGTTTTTTCTAAGTACATTTTAGAATCATGATTGTTTTTGTTAGCATTAGCGCGGGGAGAATAGACCCAGACATTTTTTCCCTTTCCCATCCAAAATCAGTTTATTCAAGACCGATTTCATGTCCGGCTCAGCTTTTCAATTGGAATAGTGTTATATCCTGGCAGAGGCTAATTGTTCTTTTGACTTTTGTGTATAGAGGTTTGCTGCTGTCATAATGAGGATCCGAGAGCCCAGGACCACAGCCCTCATATTTAGCTCTGGGAAAATGGTCTGCACGGGAGCCAAAAGGTATGCGGAACCACCTTCACTGTTATCAGACAAATAATTCCGTATGTAGAACAAGGAAGGATAGTATTCATGTTCTAAAACACATAGTAGGAACAAAATACTTTGCTAAAGAGTTAAGTTCATGAAATGCCACGTAATACTGACTTAGGTGTCATTTTGCAGTTCCCCTGTTAAAACTGAAGGGACTTAGCTAGGCTGCTAGAACTTGTTCTTAAGGTGCATTTAAAAACTATAGTGGGGTGCCTGAGTGGGTCAGTTGGTTGGGCAACCGACTTCAGCTCAGGTCATGACCTCACAGTTTGTGAGTTCGAGCCCTGCGTCAGGCTCTGTGCTGACAGCTCAGCCTGGAGCCTGCTTTGGATTCTGTGTCTCTCTCTACCCCTCCCCTGCTCACACTCTGGGTCTCTCTGTCTCTCAATAATAAATAAATGTTTAAAAAAAATTAAAAAAAAACTATCGTGGTGACAAAGCCTGTTATAAGCCTGGGGAAGTAGTTATTGTATATTTTCCTCATTGCATATAAATGGAAAGAACTTTTTAAAGGAGGTGAATTAGGCACTTCTTGACCATTAGCTTGAGCATTAGCCCAGGAGGCAACTCTTAAAAGGCTTGTTTTTTTCTTGGATCTCCTGCAGAGGCAGCCCTGTACTGATATAGATCCTTTCATCATGAAACTGTGGTAGGAGCTGCTTTTCCCTCTAAGTGTTAGAAGATGAGTAGTAAATTGTCCACCTGAAAGGTTGTATGAATTTCTCCTCACTCTAGAGATGCATCAAGTATTCATTTTCTTCAAACAACACTGGGTGTTAATATTTTTTATATTTGTGTTTTTTATGTTATTTATATTAAATTTTATTATAATTGTTATTAAATATATATTTATATATGTTTATATTATATATAATATATATATAATATATAAACTAGTGCAGTTGACACAATGTTACATTAGTTTCAGGTGATTCAGCAAGTTTATACCTAATGCTATGTTCACCATACCATGTTACCATCTGTTCCCATACAACGCTGTTACAAGGCCATTGATTATATTCCTTATACTGTGCCTTTAATTCCTCTGACTTATTCATTCCATAACTGGGAGGCTGTGTCTCCCACTTCCCTTCACTCATTTTTCCCATCCCTCAAACCCCCTCCCCTCGGGCAACCATTGGTTTGTGCTCTGTGTTTCTAGGTCTGCCTCTGCTTTTTATTAATTTTTTTAAGATTCCACACATAAATGAAATCATATGGTATTTGTCTTTGTCATATGGTATTTATTTCACTTAGCATAATACCCTCTAGGACCATCCATGATCTCTCAAATGGCATGATCTCATCCTTTGTTATGGTTGCATAATCTGTTGATTTGTATACCACATCTTCCTTATCTCTCTATCAATGGACACTTCGGTTGCTTCCATATCTTGACTATTGTAAATAATACTGCAGTAAACATGGGGGTACATTTATCTTTTCAAATTAGTGTTTTTGTTTTCTTTGGGTAAATACCCAATAGTGGAATTATTGGATCGTATGGAATTTCTATTTTTAATTTTTTGAGGACCCTCTATTCTGTTTTCCACAATGGCTGCACCAGTTTACATTCTCACCAACAGCGCACAAGGGTTCTTTTTCCTCCACATCCTCACCAACACTTGTTATTTCTTGTCCTTTTAATTTTAGCCATTCCAACAGGTGTAAGGTGATGTTTCATTGTGGCTTTGCTGTGTTATTTCCCTGATGATGGGTGATGTTGAGTATCTTTTCGTGTGTCAATTGGTCATCTGTGTGTCGTCTTTGGGAAAATGTCTGTTCAGGTCCTCTGCCCATTTTTTAAACAGATTTTTTATATATTTTTTTGGTGTTGAGTTGTAGAAGTTCTTTATATATTTTGGATATTAACCCCTTATCAGATATATCATTTGCAAATATCTTCTTTTATTCAGTAGACTGCCTTTTGGGTTGTTGATGGTTTCCTTATTGTGCAAAAGTTTTTAAAAAATTCTTTAAACATTTATTTATTATTGAGAGACAGAGAGAGACAGACCATGAGCAGGGGAGGGGCAGAGAGAGAGGGAGACACAGAATACGAAGCAGGCTCTGGGCTCTGAACTATCGGCACAGAGCCTGATGTGGGGCTCAAACTCACGAACCATGAGATCATGACCCGAGCCAAAGTCGGATGCCCAACCGACTGAGCTACCCAGGCGCCCCTGTGCAAAAGTTTTTACTTTGTAGTCCCAATGGTTTCTTTTTGCTTTTGTTTCCCTTTAGGAGACTGATCTAGAAAAATGCTGCTATGGCTGATGTCAGAGAAATTACTGCCTGTGTTCTCTTCTATATTTTTTATGGTTTCAGGTCTTGAATTTAGATCTTTAATCAATTTGAGTTTATTTTTGTGTAGGGTGTTAAAAAGTGGTCCAGTTTCTTTTTCTTTTCTTTTTTTTCCTTTCATGTAGCTATCCAGTTTTCCCAGCATTATTTATTGAAGAAACTTTATTTTCCCTGTTGTATACTCTTGCCTCCTATAATCTATGACTCCTTGTCATAGATTAATTGGCCATGTATTTGTGGGTTTATTTCTAGGCTCTTTGTCCATTGATCTAAATGTCTGTTTTTTGTGCTGTTTTTGTGTTTTGATTACTACATATTTGTAGTTTATCTTCAAATCTGAAATTGTGATGCCTCTAGCTTTGTTTTTTTTTTGTTTTTCTCAAGATTGCTTTGGCTATTTGGGGTCTTTTGTGGTTCCATACAAATTTCAATAGTATTCTAGTTTTGTGAAAAATGTTGGTATTCTGATAGGGATTGCATTGAATCTATAAATTGCTTTGGGTAACAGGGACATTTTAACAATATTCTTTCAATCAATGAGCATGGAATTTTTATCCATTGGTTTGTGTCATCTTCAGTTTCTTTCATCGGTGTTTATAGTTTTCAGAGTACAGGTCTTTCACCTCTTTGGTTAAGTTTATTCCTAGGTATTTTATTCTTTTTGGTGCAGTTTTAGGTAGAGTTGTTTTCTTAATTTCTCCTTCTACTTTTTTTTTATTAGTGTACAGATACACTACCAATTTCTTGGTGTTAATTTTGTATCCTGCTACTTTACTGAATTCATTGATTACTTCTAGTAGTTGTTTGGATATTATATATAGTATCATGTCATCTGCACATGATGACAGTTTGGCTTCTTTACTAGTATGAATACCTCTTATTTCTTGTCTGATTGCTTTGTTTAGGACTTTCAGTATTATGTTGAATAAAAGTGGTAAGAATGGACATCCTTGGCTTGTTCCTGATCTTCGTGGGAAAGCTCTCAGTTTTTCACCACTGAGTGTGATGTTAGCTGTGGGTTTTTCATATATGGCCTTTATTAGGTTGAGGTATGGTCCCCTAATCCCACTTCGTTGAGAGTGTTTTTTATCAAAAATGGATGTTGAATTTCGTCACTGGTTTTTTTCAGCATCTGTTGAGATGATCATGTGATTTTTATCCTTCATTTTGTTGATGTCATGTGTCACGTTGATTGATTTGTGAATATTGAATGCTTCTTACGTCCCCAGAATTAATCCCATTTGATCATCATGCATGATCTGATTAATGCACTGTTATATATGGTATGCTAATATTTTGTTGAGGATTTTTGTATCTATGTGACAAATCTATTCTTAATCCATATTTTCCCCTACCTGTTTTTACCTGTTCTTTATATGTATCTGGGTAAATTTCTGGGCTGTCTCTTCTGTTGATCCATGTATTCTTGGACCTAGAAGTCTCCCATTAAAAAAAATTTTTTTTTAATCTTTATTTATTTTTGGGAGAGAGAGTGTGAGTGGGGGAGGAACAGCAGGAGGGAGACTCAGAATCCAAAGCAATCTCCAGGCTCTGAGCTGTCAGCACAGAGCCCAACACAGGGCTCGAGCCCATGAATTGTGAATTCATGACCTGAGCCAAAGTTGGACACTTAACCAACTGAGCCAGCCAGGCACTCCCATAAATCTCCCCTTTTTAGGTCCTTATTGGACAACTCTGCAAGGTATCTGCAAGGATGTTCATTTCAGCATTGTTTAAAATGGGGGGGGGGGAGACAAATACCTGATAATCTTTGATTAGATCATTAAATTGTATTTAGCTATTAAAACATACACATTTTGAGTTGGAAGAATGTCACATTGTGTTACGCTGTAGGGGAACAGGAAACTAAATTGTAAGTTTATTATCCAACTTTCACTTTAAAGTATGCTTATATTACACACACTTTCATGAGTATCTTTCCCTATCTGAATTTATTTGGTTGCCAAAATCTAATGGTGAAAATTCAGATAGTGAGTTCAGATAATGAGATACTTCTTCCCCAAATCTATTTGGTTCTTGAGTCTTGAACAGAGATTTGTGAAATTTTGGTTAGTCTAAGAGCTATCAGAATTATCTCCAAAAATTTATCCAAACCTCTTCTCTTTAGTCGTAATTATTGGAGTTTGCTAGTGAAGGTTACCTGTATTTGCACAGGGAAAGTACACAAACATCAAATTTAATCAGTGGTTATCACTGACAATTTAATCAGTGTCACTACGACTGGTTCTTAGTCTATTTTCTAATGTTTGTACAAGAACATGTATGTAGACTTTAACCATAAGTTGTTTGGGAATTTCTATGTCCTATTGACAGCTGATTTCCAACAAAACTACAGGGCTCCCCAAACTCTTAAATTTTGACCTTATAAACATCAGCACTATGGGAAACATCAGCAATACAGCCAGTTAGGCAAATGTATGTTTTCAAAATTGAGACTGTATTTATTTCCTTGCTAACTTGGAGACACGGCCTTGGCAGGGACATCTCAGGACGTAGAAGTGGGTGAGGAGAAGAAATGTGGAGTGAAATATGTGATGTAATTAATACACTTAAGAGGGGCAGTGTTGTGAAGGCTCTAGATAGGAAAGAGAATGGAGTGCTTCCTTTGGTCCAAATGTTCAGTCTGGCTCTTCCAGGTGCTTCTGATTTTCAACATAAAGATGAGGGTGGAGTTCACATGGTTCACCCACCAGGTTTCCATTCTGTTTGACAACCCCTGCTGAGACTCCTTGTTTTGTTTTGCCAATGACCAATGAAAAGCACGTAATGAAAAATAAAGCCTCACTTCTCAAGACTTGACACTCTCTGACCTGGATTTCAGGCTGGAGCAGGACAAACACTTAGAAGAATATGGCCACAAAGTGGAATAAATTTCTTCCTTTCTCATATGGGGTGTGAGTTGAGTAATAATTCTGTGAGAAAGCCTGAGCAAAATTTGTTAGGTTTTGAGGTATTTTTGTGCTAAAAAAAAAAAACCAAAAACAAACAAATTATATATAATTTGTCTCATAAAGAACCTGGTCCTGATCTCTTGTCTTTGCTACCCAATTGGCATACCTCTTACTTCATGTTGATTTTTTTTTTTTCTTTTTGTATGCATGTATCCGAATTTTTGTTGCTGTTTTTCCCATCTACAGGACACAAACTTTTAGACCAGATGGATGGTTCTCAAACTTGACTGAGCATTAGAATCTGGAGGGCTTGTTAAAACATAGACTGCTGGGCCCCAACCCCAGAGTGCTTGAGGCTGGGACCTGAGGCTTTGCATTTCTAACAAGGTGCTGATTCTGCTACAGGTCTGAGGACACACTCTGAAACCAGTGAAATAGTTAATTTTATCTTCTAGCATTTAAAACAATTAGAAGAGAAAAATAGGGGCACCTGGGTGGCTCAATTGGTTAAGTGTCCCACTTCAGTTCAGGTCATGATCTCGAAGTCCCTGGGTTCAAGCCCTGCAATGGGCTCTGTGTTCACCGCTCAGAGCCTGGAGCCTGCTTCAGATTCTGTGTCTCCCTCTGTCTGTGCTCCTCCCCTGCTCATGCTCTGTCTCTCTCTCTCTCTCTCTCTCTCTCTCTCCCTCAAAAATAAATAAAGATTTAAAAAATAATTAAAAAGAGAGAAATACCCTATATGTGTAAGATGACAAATGAAGATGGAAATGTGTTTCTGAATTTGGTTTTTACTGGGTGCTAGGGACAAAAGTAGGGGAGGTTGGTCCTTGTCCTCAGCATCTATAGGTGTGTAGTATACATTGAAAGACCAACATAGTACAGATGCTAAAGATACAATCAGGGAAGTGTGTGAACACAGCCCAAGCAGTAGAGGGGACATGGTGATTAAGACCTCTTTAAATACATTTGCCCCTCCCCAGTGAAGAGCAGTCTCGACTTGCTGCGAGGAAGTATGCTCGTGTGGTGCAGAAGCTTGGGTTCCCGGCCAGATTCCTCGATTTTAAAATACAGAACATGGTTGGAAGCTGTGATGTGAGATTTCCCATCAGGCTGGAAGGTTTGGTGTTAACCCATCAGCAGTTCAGTAGGTATGACGGTTATAAAACTTTCTGAGTTTCCCGAGGTATTGAAGTTGTAATACAGGCAGGCTGCTTACATAGTGTATCTTTCAGAGAAAGTGTTGTGCTTTTTTTGTTGTTGTTTTGTTTTTTTTAAGACTGTAGGTAAAAGGATTAAGATGCTGTGCTTAAGTCTTTACTGGTTACTGTATGTGTTCAATCTTCTGAAATAGTGGGTCTCAAAATTAAATTGCATAGTAATCACCTGGACAGTTTATTAAAGCACTTTCCTGGGGCTCCTGGGTGGCTCAGTCGGTTGAGCGTCCGACTTCAGCCCAGGTCATGATCTCGCGGTCCGTGGGTTCGAGCCCCGCATCGGGCTCTGTGCTGACGGCTTGGAGCCCGGAGCCTGTTTCGGATTCTGTGTCTCCGTCTCTCTCTCTGACCCTCTCCTGTTCATGCTCTGTCTCTCTCTCTCTCAAAAATAAATAAAAACATTAAAAAAAAAAAAAACACTTTCCTGCCTAGGCTGCATCATCATCGATTTTTGCCTGAATCTGCAGTTCCAACAGGCTCACAGGTGATGTCAGTACTGCTTGCCAGAGGTTTGAGACTCCCTAGTGTGCAGATTTCTGAACAGGCACACCCAGCTTGGCAGGGGTGGTGGCAATGGCTGGGAAAGAAGCAGTATGAGATGGGTAGGCAGGATGGAAGGGGCTGATGACTGGCAGGGGAGAAAGGGTCAGAGAGAAGATGGAAAAAGAATGGCCTAGCACATTCTATGAAGGCAGTCCTACCTAGTTTTTGTCCTATTGAGTTTGAGGGGGTTTTACATGTGTGTAGCTATGGCTCCCACCCTACAATTTGTTCGTTAGTGGAGTCCTGGGAGTATCTCTAGCCTGCTTCTTCAAATGTAACTTCCCAGCTCAACAGCAAATGTACCAGGTCTGCTTTCCTCACTTGCATTGGTGCTTCTCCCAGCCTGTTCAGGCCCTCGGCAGTGATGGAGGCTGACTGGTCAACACCAAAAAGCCCCCTGCCCTGGGGCATACATACCTGGCCAAAGCCCTGTGAGCTGCTTAGAATCACAGATGCTTCGCCTTCCAGTGATCATTCACATTTACAGAGTGAATAGGGATCCTATAGCTGTGCTGTCTCTGACATTTGTTAGCTTTCTTTTTCAGACATGGTCTGAACAGCTGTTAAAAATTGCTTTGTTTTTTCCTAGTTTTTCAAAAATCTCAGTTCATTCTGAGATTTAGCTTTTAGGATATTCTTCAGGCTATGTTGATTTCCCCTTGACTGTATTTTCCTTTTTCCTCTGCATTAATTTTTTTCAACATATGCTTATTGGATACCTATGATGTTACCATTGAGTTCAACTGTGAAGCACCCCATGCAGGAAACACTGCCTTTTTAGGTGCCTTTCTCATTCTTCAATCTTGGGAAGGGTTGTAGATTAATAGCGAAGCTTTGTTTTTAAGAATCTCTTAACACATGAGGCATCTTTTCTTCCAGATTCTCAACCATGGGCCTTTGGTTTGTCTCTCAACCAACTTTTTCTGATGAAAGATCTCTGCCTGGATTCTATGTCTGTATTAGACTTACCACTCTGCTTTCTGGCCATTTAGGCCTCTAAAATGATGTGTACAATTTCTCCCAAATTTCACTTTATTTCTTTTTCACCAACATTGTCGTCTTTGTAGGTCAGATTTATTTATTTTTTTTTTAATTTTTTTTTTAACGTTTATTTATTTTTGAGACAGAGAGAGACAGAGCATGAACAGAGGAGGAGCAGAGAGAGAGGGAGACACAGAATCTGAAACAGGCTCCAGGCTCTGAGCGGTCAGCACAGAGCCCGACGCAGGGCTCGAACTCACGGACCGTGAGATCATGACCTGAGCCGAAGTCGGACGCTTAACCAACTGAGCCACCCAGGCGCCCCTGTAGGTCAGATTTAAGTCTAGGGTAGGAGTACCCCTTGTCACTACTTGTGCTTTCTGAAAGATAAAATTGCCAGTAGGGGAAGATGAGAACTCCTCCTATGCACTGATTTCAGCCACTTGGAGTGGGTCCATTACTTGTTCTGTCTTCCTTCCAAAGCAATTTTAGGATCTCATCCATCTTTTTTTTTTTTTTTTTTTTTTTTTTTTTTTAACGTAGCCAGAAAGCCTGCATTATATTCCCACTACTATCTATTTCTAGTCTTATCCTTGTCTCCTCCAAAAGTTTGCCACTTGGGCTCCACCCTTAGGATATGGATTATAGCTCCAATGTGTGGATTGAGGGCATTGAGGCATGAAAACACTTCTTTTTCAACAGGTTTGTATCTTTAAAATGAGAACTCTCTTTAATTGTCTGCAACCCTGTCAGGGAACCATGGCATATACCAGTCATAATTATTAGGTGAAGTTTGCCCATGTTAAAACCTCGAGTTCTTTTCATTCTCCTGGATCTACAAATTTGTGTATCAGCATCTGATACCATAAGTATCCCCTAGTTACTGGGCACCTCCTCTGTCAACATTTCTATGCCATAGTTGTTTCCAGTTTTCTCTGAACATTGTTCTCCCTTCCTTTACTTTCTAAATCAAAGATATCGTGATAACAAATACTAAGTGACTAATATCTAGGAGGCTACCGTGTAGCATATGCTATGGTGATCATGACAGTCATTACAGCCATGGTCCCTTGCCCTCATGGAGCTCACTGTCTTAAAGGGAAGACAGAGAAGCTAAAGTTAATATGGTAACTATGAGGGTGAACACCCCTTGGAGTGCTATGGTACCATTAAGCAGGATATTTCACAGGGTGGGGGGAATGTGGAGGTCAAAGTTCTTATGGGAGGTAACACTGAAGCCAACACTTGAATGATGAGTTGAAGTTGGGTTGGCTAAGAGATTGGCAAGTGTTAGTTATTCTTTACCCTCATAAAATTCTGTCTCTAACCAAGTCTCTTTTCTTTTCCCCTGGCCTTAACCTTCCTTTGAAATGAGGCAGAGAATAAATAAAATGAAGTAGATATCTTACTGGAAGTTCCTTATGCTGGTATCTTAAAACTATGGTTCTGAAAGCCAATTGCAGTTTGCCGTCATTTTTATACTGAGACTTTGGTTTTCTTGTTTCCTTTCTAGAATGCTAAGATTCTGTTGGAAGGGAAAATGGAAACATTTCTTCTGTGCCCCTAGCTTTCACTTTCTTGGCTAGAACTTCATAGCTCCCATACAAGTTTTCCAGGGTTCCCGCCAGTATCGTTGTCTCCCCAGGGTTGAGAAGTGGTAAGTGAATAAAGTCTTAACAGGCTCTCTGCACGAAGAGTGATGTCCTAGGAAGACAAGTCCACCCATAGCAGCCTCCATACACTTCAGCAAATGGTCTCACCACTGCAGTGCATCTTTCTAGTACCAATAAGAGATTTCACATCTGCTGTTGTAGGAGACTTACTCATTGCAGAATGGAATGGAGTTTTTCTCTGTGGTCTGGATTTACCCTTTAAATGCAAAGATTTATATGTATTGTGTTTCATTTGTCAAATTTCTTCTTTTTCTTATATCTGTTCTTCATTAGTTGTTGCTTTTATTTCCTCAGCCTCCTCTTAACTTTTGACTTCTTTTTTGAAGTCTCTTCAAGACTTTTCTAGGAGTCTCTACTTCTCTCTGCCGGAGCCTGGAGAAGCAGTTCTTAGCCCTATCATCCTTCTACATTTGGTAGTAAATACAACTGAGTTACCATTTATAGGAACAAATCCTAAAGTCTTTAAAGTTTTTCTTTTTTTTTTTTTTAAAGTAATCTCTGCACCCAACGTGGGGTTTGTACTCACGACCCTGAGATCAAGAGTCCCATGCCCTTCCAACCCAGCCAGCCAGGTGCCCCACAAATCCTAAATTTTTAACACTTGGGACAGTTTAGTTTTCTTTACAGCACCTTTCCAGAGACAAATGATAGTGGTCTAGAGAATTTTTTAGGTTCTATCTGCTAAAATTGTTAGCTTTAGCAGTTTATAAATGTGTATAAAATGTGCTCATTATTGAGAAACTTGGAAAACTTAGAAAACACATTTATGTATTTTTATTGATAGGTTTTTTTTGGAAAGATGGAAAACATTTAACCAAGAAGATTTTAATACATTAAATTTGGTGCCCTAAGTTATCTTAATTTCTAATAGCTTAGGATGATCTGCACTTTGAAAAAATCTTAGGACCAAAGATGAGTTTTGTTCTTGACTCTACCGTAAGAAATTGCCTACGGCACTCCAGAGTACTTCTATTAAGATGGCCAATGGGGCGCCTGGGTGGCTCAGTCTGTTGGGCGTCCAACCTCAGCTCAGGTCATGATCTCACAGGCCGTGAGTTCGAGCCCCGCATCGGGCTCTGTGCTGACAGAGCCTGGAGCCTGCTTCAGATTCTGTGTCTCCCTCTATCTCTGCCCCTCCCTTGCTCATACTCTGTCTCTGTCTCAAAAATAAATACAAACATTAAAAAAAAAAAGGCCAAAAGTTCTTGGTAAAATAGCTTCAATATTCTGGGTCTTGAATATTATGGGAAAGTGGTTGAATAGTACTATTTTTAACTTTTCCCTTTTATATCTTAACAGTTATGAACCTGAACTTTTTCCTGGCCTTATTTATAGAATGGTAAAACCACGAATTGTGTTGCTTATCTTTGTATCTGGAAAAGTTGTGTTGACAGGTGAGTTCTAAGATTATTTTCTGACTTTCCTAAAATTCAGTAGCTGTGTGTATGCTTTGCTTTTCCTCTTAAATAGCTTTGTTCACCATTATAAAGCCTTGTTATTGTAGAACACCTGGAGGAAAAAAATGAAAAGTAGAAATGATTATAACATCACCCATTGGTCTCAATATCCAAAATGATATAACTTTTTTTCATGTTTTTATTTTCTTTTTATATGTATATTTATCTTAACATCCTCAACATCCTCTTAGAATACTTTTAAGAGTTGCACAGTATTCTTTTTTTTTTTTTTTTTTTAATGTTTAGTTTTGAGAGAGAGAGAATGACAGGGTGTGAACAGGGGAGGGGCAAAGAGAGAGGGAGACACAGAACCTGAAGCAGATTCCAGGCTCTGAGCTGTCAGCACAGAGCCCAATGCAGGGATTGAACTTGTGAACCGCAAGATCATGGCCTGAGCTGAAGTCAGTGGCTTAACCAACTGAGCCACCCAGGTGTTCCTCGGCTACAAATGTTCTAACAGAGAGGGGTCATCCAACCTTTTTCTGTAAGGGGCCAAATACTAAATATTTTAAGCTTTGTGGCCCATAGGGTCTCTGTTGCAACAACTGAACTCTGCCATTATAGTATGAAAGTAGCTATAGGCATTACCTAAAGGAAAGGGCTCTGAAATGTGAATTTAATATAATTCATATAATTTACATGTGTCATGTAATATTTTTCTTCATTTGATTTTTTTTCCCCCCAATCATTTAGGCCATTGAATTTAAAACCATTTTTAGCTCACACGCTATACAAAAACAGGACTAGATTTGGCCAACAGCCTGTTTCCTACTTCTGTTCTCACACTTTATCATATCAAACTTATTTTCCATTGCCAAGCATTTAAATGTTCTTTCTTTGTTTGCTGCTTATAATGGCACAGACTTTGGCTATTTTTATGTGTGGAGAATTATATTGTTAGTGTGGATGCTCAGAAATGGAACTTTTGTTTAAGGATATGACTACTCTTAAGGTTCTGAATACAAATTATCAAATTGTTTTTTAAAGGGATACACAATATAGTTCTCCCATATTCTATGTTCTTAACAGCAATGATTTAAGTATCAACCCTCAGTAATATTCAAAACAAAAATGGCATAAAAAAACTTTTACTTTATAAGTGAAAATGATCTCATTGCTTTAACTACATTGGCAATCAGAAACAAATTGATGACTTTTCTAAGATAGTCAAGAAATAGCATTTTGTCTTTTGTAGACATTGTGTACATGACTTAATCTTTTTTGTCTAGTGTTTTATTATTTTTTCCCTAAGGATTTGTATGAGTTTGCCATAATATTAAAAGTAATTACTCTTTGTTTTATGCTTATGGCTTTTTCCAGTTGACTTATTTTTACATAAACAAGGGTTTTTTAAACTCTTGAGGTAAATGGTTGAGATTCTTTCCATACCATTCTACTGAAGTTTGCTACTCTTGTCTAATTTTGTCTTACTTTTTACATATTTTACTTTTCTGTTCCAAGATGAATGCCAAATTTATATAGCAGGGGCCAAAGTAATTAGGACCCACCCTCACATAGCCAGCCAGCCATCTTACCACTGCATATTACTCTACTTATTTTTAATTTGTGATCATTCCATTTGACCTTTATATATGGGTCTGTTCTCTAGTCTTGCCTTTGCTCCAGAATTCTGTGATAATCCTATTGTATGTATTACTATTGTGGTATAAATGTGCCTTAATTTTAGTGGTCTTTATTTCTGCTAGGGTCAATTTCCCCTCTCAGTTTGCTTCTTAGCTCCTCTTGAATATTTAGTCTTCCAAATAAGCTTTAGAATTTTTACAAAATCTTGTCCCATCTAAAAAAATTTGAGATTTTTGCATTACCTGAATTAATTTGGGGAAAAATGATGAAGTCCTCACTCAGCATCCCAAAACATGGAATTTCTGTTCTTAAGTCTTCTTTTAGAACTCTCAGTAAAGTTTTATAGTTTGTTTTACTGTAACAACTAATGTGTCTTCAAAGTGAGGAAAGCCTGTTTGGAATTCAAGAACGTTTTGAATACAGCAAAGCTATAATTTCTCAGATGCTGCCAATTTAGAGTCTAAAATAATGAAGACCTCCTAGTGACTGAAGTTTACTTCTGTATATCCTAAAGGAAAGGGGGAAAGTCTGCCAAGTAAATTGAATAGTATAAATACTGGAGCAAACATATGCCGTACTATATATGCCCTACATATGCCCTACATATAGAGGGGACAAACTTTTCAAGACCTTTGGAAGATACTTTCATGTACATGCTTATATAATTATTAATCAGTCTTATTAACAGTGCCAATTGACAAGTACTATAATAGGCTAAATCTTTATTAGGAGTACACAAAAACAAATCTCTTTAAATATCTTTCATTAAAACCAGCTTGGGGTGCCTGGGTGGCTCGGTTGGTTAAGCGTCCAACTTCAGCTCAGGTCATGATCTCGCGGTCCGTGGGTTTGAGCCCCGCGTCGGGCTCTGGGCTGATGGCTTAGAGCCTGGAGCCTGCTTCCAATTCTGTGTCTCCCTCTCTCTCTCTGCCCCTCCCCCGTTCATGCTCTGTCTCTCTCTGTCTCAAAAATAAATAAACGTTAAAAAAAATTAAAAAAAAATTAAAACCAGCTTTCCTACTTACCCCAATTAAAACAAACAAAACTTGTAGGTACACATTTGCTACAAGTTTCAAATCACACAAATAAACAATTGTCCACACGTTATACTGAAGACCGTGCAATACACTTCCCTTAGAATTTGTTACGCATTCAGCATGTAGAACAAACAAAGCTAAATTTCTCCATTCTTGCAAGATGTAGATCATCACTTTTGTGAAGGGGAGCAGGGAGGATGAGATGTATTAACTGAAGTGCCCACCACCTTCAGGTACTCGCTTTGTCCCTCAGCTCTTTGGATGTCTGTGCAAACACCTGTGGTTTTGGGGGGTACCTTCTCCCTTTTCCTTCTTGTCAGATGAAGGAAAGAGAAATACTTTTAGTGGTGAGAGGCAGCAGGTGTGGTGGCTAAGAGGCTGGGCTCTGGAAACCAATGGTCTAATTCAAACCCAGGCTTTACCATTTATTGGCTGTATGACCTTGGGTGAGTTTAAGTTCTCCACCTTGATTTCCACATATGTAAAGGCCGGTGGCCATAGAAAATACCTGCTAAATGCGAGGAGGCAGAAAAGCAGTGCCTGGTGTATGGTAAATGTGGTATAAATGTTAGCTGTTATTCCCTTGGTGAAAGCCCAGTCTCATTTTTTCCCCTAGCATTGAAAGATTGGAATTTTGCTGTGATGCCTTGCCCTGATGATAGGAATATGAAGTCTAAAGAGGCTTTGGTCTATGGTCTAAAATGCCTCACATGTATCTCTTTCCCTCTAGCATAATGGACTTCTTAAGAAGCTGGGTTTTTGTTATGTAGGGTCACTCTCAATCAAGCAATTCTTGGAAATGAGGAGGTCAGAGGGCAACATAGAAATGGCAAGACTTATTAGTGAGTAGGCCAGAGAGATAACAAGATCCCTGTCAGTGGTTACCAGGAATCCCCCAACAATAGCAAGTTAGTATGTACTGTAAAATGTGTACTTTGAAGGGTTGAATGCTATTTTTAACAAATTGTAAGACTTTCCCTGATGTAGGAATAGAATTGGAAAATCTAAGTAGTATTGGAAATTGATATTTGGGCTGGCCAAGGGGTAGGAATGAACTTTTAAACCTTATTACAGATGGTAGATATTTCATAAAGTTCAGGTGACTACCAGCTACACATACTGGACGGGAAAGCAAATATAATACCCTCCCCCCACTGCCTCACCCATGACCGGAATCGGCCCTGGGGAAAGGAGACAGACAAATTATGTGCCACTGGCTCTTACAGAACCAGATGATAAACTATGTGTACTTGGACAAGCCAGCCATCCCAATGTCCCTAACCCTGAAGCACATTCTCCTAGGACCGTAAAAATAGCTTAGATTTTATAAAATGATATGGTTTGCAGAGGACTTCTTACAACATTCACTCATGTCATGCTTTCAGCTGCCCTCTGAGAAGGCTGTTGTCCTTATTTTACAGATAAGGAAATGGAAACTCCGAGGTTAAACAATTTGCCTGTGATTTCAAATCTAGTTAATGGTAAAGCTGGTATTTGGGCTCATATAGTTTGATTTCAATGCCAGTCCTTTCTTCATTATGACAGCCACAGAATTTCCTCCTCCATCACCCTGGTCAGGAACGGTGTTTATCCCCAAAAGTGGTGGTCATTTTCTCCTGCAGGAAAAGACGGAGAGGCCAGGCACCTAATTGGAGCCTGGTGTTTTAAATTGGGATGTCTGATAATAGATTAATAGGACTAGAGGACCAATTTGGGTTCCCATAAAGTTGTGATACCAATATTTCAGCGAGGAAATATTTGACTAGATTGACCAAATCCCCTCATTGAAATACCCAGTTACAACTGCTGGCAAAGTTTATTTGGTGACTTTTAGATGGGACACTGGATACGTGAGGTCTTCACCCATAGCTGTTATTCATGATTCAGGGGAACTTCAGCTTCTTGGGCCTCATTTTCCACATAGGAAATGAAAGAAATTGTATTAGCTAATTTCCACAAAGCTCTTTTGTGTCTACTGATGTTATTCTATCATATAAAATAATGATCACTGTCAATGTCTGTTCCCTCCTGGGCAACCGGTGTGTTTTGCTCTTCAGGGGATGCCAGAATGCTAAACTTGTTGGGGCTTGAAAATCCTCTTAGGTATGATTTTTTTTTTTTTAATTTACATCCCAATTAGTTAGCATATAGTGCAACAATGATTTCAGGAGTAGATTCCTTAGTGCCCCTTACCCATTTAGCCCATCCCCCCTCCCACAACCCCTCCAGCAACCCTCTGTTTGTTCTCCATATTTAAGAGTCTCTTATCTTTTGTCCCTCTCTTGTTTTAATATTGTTTTTGTTTCCCTTCCTTATGTTCATCTGTTCTGTATCTTAAAGTACTCATATGAGTGAAGTCATATGATTTTTGTCTTTCTCTGACTAATTTCACTTAGCATAATACCCTCCAGTTCCATCCACGTAGTTGCAAATGGCAGATTTCATTCTTTTTGATTGCCGAGTAATACTCTATTGTATATATATACCACACTTTCTTTATCCATTCATCCATCAACGGACATTTGGGCTCTTTCCATACTTTGGCTATTGTTGATAGGGCTGCTATAAATATTGGGGTGCATGTGTCCTTTCAACACAGCATACCTGTATCCCTTGGATAAATACCTAGTAGTGCAATTGCTGGGCCCTAGGGTAGTTCTATTTTTAGTTTTTTGAGGAACCTCCATACTGTTTTCCAGAGTGGTTGCACCAGCTTGCATTCCCATAGGTATGATTTTTAAGCGTTATGAAAAACTGAAGTACATAGTTATCTTGAATGTCGGACGTAGATCCTCCATTTCTCAAATATAAAAAGAACCTTGATTTTGGTGGGTGGGGATGGAGGCTGAATGGGTGGGTGAGTGGGTGTTTGCTGTATCTACTATACTTTACTGTCTCCTGTTAAGAAAGCTTTCACATTCAAATGTACCTAAAAGGGGGAAAAAGTCCATCAAATCAGAGGCAGAATTTTTCTTTTTTAATAAATGTTTCCCCAACTCACTGTTTGGTTTCTACAAAACAACCACTTTAGAAATGAAAATCTTAGTGCTGTAACAAAAATCTGAGGCTTAAGGGATTTTTCCTGCCCCGAAGGTACAGACTTTTTGTTACCCATGTCAGTAGTTTCCCCTCGTCCCCTTCCTTCTCCCCACCCCACGTCTTTGAGAGTGGAGACTCACATGCAGTAAACTCCTTGGAATAAGTAACTTTTTGTCCTTGTCTCTCAAAAAAAAATTTTTTTTAAGCTTATAAGGACTTCATCTTTGATTCTTTAACATTTTTTAAAATTTTGAGGTGAAATTCACATAATATAAACTTAACCACTTTAAAGTGAATAATTCAGTGACATTTAGTATAGTCACAATTTGTGCAACCCCGCCTCTATCGAGTGCCAAAACATTTCCATTACTCCAAAATAAAATCCCATATGCTTAAGCAGTTTGCTCTCCATTCCTCCCTCCCTTTAGCCCTTGGCAACCTCTGTGGAATTACCTACTCTGGATATTTTGTATAAATGGAATCATACAGTATGTTACCCTTTGTGCCTGGCTTCTTTCACTTAGCATAATGTTTGTTCCTCCCTACTCCCCCTCCCCCCGAGACAGGCGGGGGACAAAGGCTAGAGAGAGAAGGAAGAGGGAAAGAGAGAGAATCCCAAGCAGGCTCCAAGCTGTCAGTGCAAAGCCTGACACCGTGCTCAATCTCACAAAATGAGACCATGGCATGAGCCGAAACCAAGAGTCAGACACTTAACCAACTGAGCCACCGAGGCACCCCTGGCATAATGTTTTTGAGGTTCATCCACACTGCAGAATATATCACAACCTCATTCCTTTTTGTGGCTAAATAATCCATTGTTGGGGGCGCCTGGGTGGCTCCGTTGGTTGAGTGTCCCACTTCGGCTCAGGTCATGATCTCACAGTCTGTGGGTTCGAGCCCCGCATCGGGCTCTGTGCTGACAGGTCAGAGCCTGGAGCCTGCTTCAGATTCTGTGTCTCCTTTTCTCTTGGTCCTCTCCCACTCATGCTCTGTCTCTGTCTCTGTCTCTCTTTCAAAAATAAACATTAAAAAAATATTCCATTGTATGTGTATATTACAACATGTTTATCCATTCTTCTACTGATGGACACTTGGGTTGTTTCCACTTTTTGGCTATTGGGAATAATGCTGCAAGGAATCCATGTGTGCATGCATATTGTTGGAGTATCTATTTTCAGTCTGGGGACAAATACCCAGGAGTAGAATTGCTGGGTCATCTGGTCATTCTTAACATTTTTGAGGAACTGCCAAACTCTTTTCTACAGTGGCTGAATCATTTTACGTTCTCCAGGAAGAGTCTTTATCAGCGTAAGCTATTTTCCAGTTCTCTTCATGCTAATAAGAGAATTAACTTGCTTCCTGCCAATGACAGCAGATAATAGTTTCCCAATTAGCTGAGAGCTCCATATGAACATAAGTACTACCAGTCTAGAACCCTTAATACAATGTGCCTGAATAGCTTTGAAGGTGGAAGCAGTTGGTGGCAGTGAGTGGTGGTGAGAGATAGATGAGCAGGGCCTGACTGCTGTCTCTCAAGGGTAGGGACCTTGTCTAACTCATGTTTTTATCCATTTTAATCCCTAGGACAGTTACAATTAAACATCCTTGAAACTGCAGACTCTAAGGAGTGACAGTGGCACAGTTTTCCTCCTCTAATAATCTCTCCTTATACAATGAAATGTAAAATTTTTGCTGCAGTTTGTCTCACTCTGTTAGGCAATATTAGGGAATCAAGGTGTCAACTAGACATGAGGGGATCCAAGGAAGTCCCTTGTGCTGGCAGCTAAGTGCCCACAGGTGCTGACAAAAGTCATGTTCTCTGGTCATGTTCATGGCATGCTGAGAGATAACATTCCATATTTCATACTCTGTGAGACTAAAGATGAACTGATACACCCACACAGCAAAGTACTAGAAAGCTCTGCTCTAGGGTATGTGTTCATGGGAATGTGGCTGTCCTCACCAAATTCTTTTGTATTTACCAAAATGTCACTTCTCAGGTAAACCTAAAGAGATATCTTCATATTAAAGGTAATTGGAGGTGACAGATGAAATTTTATTCTTAAAACAATTTTGGTATTTTTATATTAAATATTATATAAACTTGGATTTCTTTATAGGTGCCAAAGAACGTTCTGAGATCTATGAAGCATTTGAAAACATCTATCCTATTCTAAAGGGTTTTAAAAAAGCCTGAGTACGTCATTCAACCATTCAGCGTCTCATAATATATTGGTTTGAGAATGTGCATAAGCCCAGCACACAAACACACACATTTTGACTTTATTTGTTAAAGGATGATTCTATATGAGTATTCATGCCTAAAAACTAAAGAAACTTCTTTTTCAAAATGACACCCATATTACTTTGAAAATTGAACAAGTAAACTTTTCAGAATTTGAGAGATTTATGGCCTTGCTAGAATGATAATCATGTTTAATCATCAAAATGTAATGTTCTGCTAGAGATGTAGTATATTAACATGTTCCCCGCAAATATATAGCGATATATAGAAATTTCAGATAACCGAATAGACTAGATCATAACTGCAACATCACATAGCAGGATAGAAACTAATGTGTCTATTTTTTTTCCTTTTAAAATATCTTTTTGCTTGAAATGATAGAGGAAATTATTCCTCTTGTTTAAAAATAAACTTTCAGGAACCATTCAGGTTTAGTGTAAGCTCTATTTTGAAAACAGTTTAGGGACTTCTTTTTTGTATGTGTTTATAATTCTGTGTCATTGTATTACAATAGACCAGATAAAACTAAAAGAATGGAGCAAAGGGTTCAGATTCAAGACCTAAAGAGATTGTGGAATCCTCAGAATTTGATGGAGATGTGCAGGTTGTCAGTGGGGGATGGGGCTAACAGGACCCAAGACTCTTGTTCCCAAGTGCTCAGGGATTGTGTCTTTCACCAAGATGAGTAAACAGATTTGTGAGGAGGAAGCGTTCAGTTTCTGACATACTGAGTTTGTGGTGGCCACTGTACATCACTTTATGCCTCCTAGGGAGTTGTGAATCTTTAGGTGTGGAGCTTGAGAGAGAAGTCCCAGCTAGGGAATTCAAGGGAGTCATCAGTTGACAGCCTACCAAAATAATCCTGGAGAATCACTTGTCTAGGTAAATTGACCTATAAACACACTTTCCTTTTTTTTTCCTTTTGTAGTTTGGAGGCATTTTCAAACACTAATTATTCTGACTTCATCCTCCGAGCCACCCTATTTATCTACACAGAAAATAGTCTGGAGTAATCGAATTAGGTTAAATTCTACCTAGTTCAAATTTTCAGAGCATGGCCCAGAGTAGAAGAATGTTGGACATTAATTTAAAATTCAGTTTTCAGAAAGATAACTTTGATTTCTTTGGATTGATTCCACTGGTTCGCTATTATCAGTAAAGTACTGTCAGATTGCTAACAGATTACTGTTAAACGTATTTTTAATCCTCCCAACGTTTGGTAGGTACTGTTAACTATCTCCATTTAACAGATAAGAACACAAGTACAGACCAAATCACAAAGCTATAGAGGAGGTGAGTGAGCCGAAATACAACCTCTTTCCAAAACCCAGACTCCTCGCCCAACTTTGTTTGCTGTAGTTTTAACCAAATTTAAAAGCATCCATAGCGAATTAAAGAAATTCTCTGATTTTGTTCCCAGCCCGTTTTCCCCAAATCCCTAGGGCATTGTGTTACTATTTCTTGCACAAGTTTGTGGCGTGAACTTGTAGCCCTGGCACGATCGAGCGGATGATGACATTTTGTTTGGCTGACCCGCCCCTCTAACACAATTCTCCCCGCTGGGGGCGCGCTGCCCCTCAAGCCGTAAGGAAAAGTAACAGCGCCTCCCGCCAGCGGGCCTGGCGGACAGCTCTGAGAGGCTGGGCGAGGGGCTCGCGGGGATCCCGCCCGCCCTCTCGGCACCACCCCAGGCCCCTCCTCCTCGCCCAGGATGCACCTGGTTGAAAACAAAATCCCACGTGACTGGCTCTGCGCTCAGGCCATCATGGCGTCTCCCAGTGGGAAGGGAGCCCGGTCGCTGGAGGCTCCTGGCTGCGGGCCCCGGCCGCTCGCCCGGGACCTGGTGGACTCCGTGGACGACGCGGAGGGGCTGTACGTGGCGGTCGAGCGTTGTCCGCTGTGCAACACCACCCGCCGGCGGCTGACCTGCGCCAAGTGCGTCCAGAACGGCGATTTCGTCTACTTCGACGGCCGCGACCGGGAGAGGTACGGCAGCCGCCCCGGCTCTATTGTTTCTTTCCCGAGTGTCTCCTCCCGCTCGGCGAATAGTGAGGCTTGAGCCTGGGGCCCGGGTCCGGGGCCCGTAGAGAGGAGGGGAATGGGGAGGGTGAGTAGCTGCTTTGCGCCGGCGCTTTGCTCCCAGGGGTCAGGGTCGGGGGGTGGGGACCAGATGAGGAAGGTCGCGGTTTCCCCGTAACCCACGGGAGAAGAGACCCCACGGTGCTCCTGGGTACTAAAGATAAAGGAATAGATGGTGACTCTGGATAAGTCTTCCCCTATTGCTCCCATAGAGTTGGATTCTCGGCACTTTGCTGCACTTCCATTCAAAAGCTTGGTTTAACCTTTATGTTCTAAAGCACATTCATTCTCTAGAGGAGACACTAGACGAGAATCAGATAACTGGTTAAGAAGGAATTCGGGGCCGTGATACCCTGTGTCACAGCTGGACCTTGTTATGAGACACGCTTACTCTGATGTATAATTAGGACTAGCTAGTTGCTCCCTTTCCCCCTATGCCTCCAAGGATGCTAAGGCTTTTGGCGATGTGTTTTGGCTTCTGTAAAAATCCAGACTGGGAGCCACAAATCCTTAGTTAAGAGAATTGAATTTAGGAACATGTTTTGGCCTTGTTTTGAAATCTAAACACAGAGCTACAAGTCCCTGGTTAAGATAATTGAAAAATTAGTCTCATTAACTGCAGGGTCTCAACGTTTGTTTCAGTGATTTAGTGTCATTGATAGTAAGAGCTTTTTGAGTGTGAAAGTTCAGGTATTAATTCATTTGTAACAGCCCAATATGTTATTACCTCCAACTTACTCTTGAGGAAGCTGCACAGTAAGTGCCTTGCCTTGGTCACACCTATAATGAGCATAAGAATCAGAATTAAAATCCAGGCAGCATGAACCCATGTATTGTGCAGCTAACCACTGGATTGTACCACCTCTATATTTGGAAATATTTTGAGCTCCTAGTATTTCTCTGATAATAAATGGAGTTTCTCTTTTGAGATTTGTGTATCTTTTTAGTTCATTGCTATGTCTCATTGATGCACTTGATGACTTTAGAAACTGCTGGTGTAATAAGTGATAGCTTTAAAAATGAAACCAGTTGCTTTCTTATAAGGCATGCGATGGAAATGTCTAACTGATGGAGTTTGTCAAGGCTTCAGTTCTGGACTCTCTTCTCTGTCTATACTTTTTCCCAGATACATTCTCATGAATGCTAAAGACTGCCAGACTTGTGTCTCCAATCCAGACCTCTCTGAAATCCAGTAAACAGCTGCCTACTCAACATCTGTCTCTAAATTTGTAATAAGTATCTCCATCTTAATATGGCAGACTGAACTCATGGTTTTCCATGATAAATCTGTTCTTCCTCCCATGCTCATCCCAACCCAGTAAATGGTCATCTCATTCTTTTTTGATACAGGTCAAAAAACCCTGCCAGCCTTTCTTGACTTCTCTCAAAGCCACCATATCTAATCCCATCAACAAATCCTATTTGTTCTTAAAAACCTGTCTAAAACTGACCCTTTCACTAGCTCCTGGTCTGATCTGCCAGAGGATTATTGACTCTTGAGTTTCTGCTTTCCACCCTTGCTCCCTTATAGTGTAATTTCCTACATATTGCAGCTGGAGTAACATTTCTCTTCCATTCTTCAAATCTTCAATCTTGGAAGGGTTTCCTGTTTTACCCAAAGTATTAAAAAAAAAAAAAAAGGCAAAGTCCTTAACAAAAGTTCCATGCTGTCTCTTCTTCTCTGATCTCCTATTTTTCACTTAACCTCATCTGCTATACCACCCTGACGTTGCCAGTCCTCAAACATACCAAGAACACTCCTGTCTCGGAGCCATTGCAGTCTTACTCAAACTGCCAGGAACTCTTTTCTCCAAGAAATCTTCAGCCTGCTTCCTTTGTATCCTTTAGGGCTCTGCTCATACATTGGAGAAACTCTAACCATTTAATTAAAATAGTAACCTCTTTTTCCACTTAACCCGCTTTGTTGTTTTCTTTAGCACTTAGCAGTATCTTAATGGTTTATATATTAATTTGTCTACCTGCCTTCCCCCCACCCCCACCCCAGTGATGGAAGCTCTGTGAAGATGAAACTTTACCAGTTTTGTAGTCTGCTTCACATAATAGAAGCTTAATAAAGATTTGTCGAATGATTGAATGACTATCCCTTTTTCCTAAACTTAGTCTGATCCTAAACCATTTCATGATTACCCATCATGATCCATTTGTTACTAAATCCAGAAGCTTAGGAGTTGAGACTTTCCCTTTTTTCTTATTCCATGTATCCAAATCATTGGCAAGGCTATTTTATCTGCTCCAAAATAGATCCTGAATTGGTTTACTTCTAGTCCAGACAGCCATCATTTCTCTCCCAACTGCTTATTGGTTTCCTTTCATTTACACATACAACTCCTCCACACAACAGCCACAGTAGAAATGTAAATCAGATAATGTCACAGTTTTGTTTAAACTTCTCAGTGGCTTTCCACTGCATTTAAAATAAAATTTCAGCTCCTTAATGTGGCATTTGAAGCTCCACTTGATTTGTCTACTGTTTATCTTCTAACTTTGGCTGTAAGTTTGAGTTAAAGTGTGGGCTTTGGATTCATGCTGCATTGAATCGAATCCACACTCTACCACTTGCTGTGTGATTTTGAACAAGTTTCTTAATATCTCCTATGCTTGTTTATTTCATTTTGAAAAGGGGGAGGGGACCCTAACTTCATAGGTTTGGTAGTGATCATGTAAGGGCATGCATTAAAGTACTTAGTGTGATGTCTAGCATATATTAAGCACTCAGGAAAGAAACTTCTGCCGTGCTCCTTCATACTTCTCCATAGTCAGGGACCTTCTCTCAAATCCTCAAACACATGAAACTTTTTCCACCACTGGGCCTTTTCCCTTAATGCTCCTTGTGCCTGAACACTTTTCCTCTTGATTGCCACTTTGTCTTTCATGTCCCTACTTAAAAACGTCACTTCCTCAGCAAGGCCTTCCCTGTCCTTTACTAAGGTAATTTTGCACTTCCGTCTCTCCCCATTCTTTTCTGTTGCAATATGCAGTTCTTTCATGGTGCTGAGCATGATACAAAATGTTGTTTATTTGAGGAAGATATCTCCATCCAGAATGTAGTTCCATGAAGGCATGAATTCTGGTTTTGTTCAGTCGGATCACCAGTGCTTTGTGCAGCAGCAGTGGGCAGTACATAGTAGGCATACTGTTGAGAGAATGGTAAAGGTAATACCACTTTAAAAATGGAGGTAGAAATTTCTTGCTAAATCTGAAAATAAAGTGAATTTTCAGAAGAGGAGTGTGTAATAGTGGGTTTCTTTTTCTGACTAAGCAGAAATACCAGAACCATTCAAAATTTAGAGATTTTAAAAAAGGCATTTTTTTTTTTAAATAAAAAACGGCATTTTAGGGCTCAGTGATAACAGGACTGCCGCAGTGGTCTGCCTAGCTAGCTTCGCTTCTCCCACCATCTCTCCCTTTTCCCAACTGTGCGGTCCTTAACAAGTGGACTGTTTTGTTTTGTTTTGTTTTCCTTTGTTCCCAGGACAGTGCCCTGTATCTAGTACGATGTAAGAATCTTTTAAGACCCAGGACCACTGTCCTAATAGTCAAATCATTCTTAATGAGCTCTCAATGGATACAGCTATCTCCATAAAATATCCTGGCAAGTTACAGAGGAGAAAGGTCTCTTGCTCTCAAGGATTTACACTTACTACTAACAAGCCTTCAATTGTGCAGGTCATAGCTTGATTGTGAGATATTTCACTGTCTTCAGTATTATAAAACATTTTTGTCTTCTTTGCCTTCAGACTTTTTTCCCCTTTACTTTATGAAAAGCCCCTCACTAACTGTGGGAAAACACTTGGAAATAAAATATGGACACTTACAGCACAGTTTAAAAACACTTGTTTAACCTCTGATTTCTTTTCAGCAAATTAGCCAAATTAGCTGTGCGTACGTAGATCTTGAACATTACAATGCATATCAAAATTCTTGTAAATGTGTTTTTTCAGTTTTTGTTAATAGACTAGCTAATTGTAAAGGTTTTAATTGTGCAGTTCAAAGAAAATTAGATATTAATGAACAATCTACCTCACCACAATTAGTTCCTTTGACTCCTAAGAAGGGAACATGTGTCTTTGTATAACTCTGTGGACTAAATGAGTTTGGCGGGTAGATTGATTGAAAAATATCTGAATGATTCTTTTTCTGTTAATGTTCAGTGGGAAGACTTAAAATCTTGGTATCCTCACCAATGCTATCCTTTCCTCACCCCCCACCTTGGTCCCATTCCTAAAACAATATCCACTTTTTTCTCTGATTTTCATCTGCCTTTTAGCTTGTGCGCTCCTTTTTTTTGTTTGTTTGTTTTAAGTTTATTTATTCTGAAAGAGAGAGTGAGTGAGGGAGGGAGGAACAGAAAGAGAGAGAGAGAGAGAGAGAGAGAGAGAGAGAGAGAGAGAGAGAGAATGAATATCCGAGCAGGCTCCATACTGTCAGCACAGATCTTGACACAGAGTTCAGTCCCACAAACCGTGAGATCATGACCTGAGCCGAAATCAAGAGTCAGATGCTTCACCAACTGAGCCACCCAGGCGTGGCACCCAGCTTGTGTGCTTCTTTAAGAGATGAAGAGGAATGATATTAAGCAGTACTCTCAACACAATCTTCTTTGGATCTTGTACTGGTGAACATTTTTAAATTATGGGGCTTTTTATGGGAACATAATTTTCTGGTGTACATAATTTGACAGCAAACATAATACTGTTACCCAATAGATAACTGACAAGTTAAGTAATCTTTCCACTCAAGACTGGAAAGAAATTGGTTACCAGGTTATGATAGGTGTAGGAATGGGACGGGAAACATAATCTGAGTACAACAGACAACATAGCACTCCAGAAAATCTGCCTGTAGGTTTAGGAACCAGTTATCTTAACTTGGATCAAAAAAGACATTTATAAGCATATGGCTATTGCTTTTATAAGTAGGTTTTCAGGAATGATGTGGCATTATGGTCACTGATGAGTTTTAAGAATATATGTTGTGCTTTTACCAGGAAACAAATAGGGGTGCTAAAAAGAGTGGTGGGATAAAAGATGAGCAGAAAATCCTAGATGTTACTGAAAATTTCAAGGGGAAGACACACCCAACATCAAAAAAATTATTCTTTAGATATTTCTGTTCTCTCTCCAGGATCTTTTTGGTTGTCAATCATTGTAGCCTATAAGAATGTACTGTCTTGGGGCGCCTGGGTGGCTCAGTTGGTTGAGCATCCGACTTCAGCTCAGGTCATGATCTCACGGTTTGTGAGTTTGAACCCTGCATTGGGCTCTCTCTTGTCAGTGCAAAGCCTGCTTCGGATCCTCTGTCCCTCTCTCTCTGCCCCTCCCCTACTTGTGTTCTCTCAAAAATAAATAAACATTAAAAAAAAATCTGTCTTGAAGGGGGCACCTGGGTGGCTCAGTCAGTTAAGTGTCCGACTCTTGGTTTCTCTCAGGTCATGATCTCATGGTTGTGAAATTGAAACCCATGTTGGGCTCTGCGCTGGCAGCATGGAGCCTGCTTGGGATTCTCTTTCTCCTCTCTCTCTGCTCCTCCCTCACTCACACGTGCATGCACGCTCTCTCCCTCTAAATAAATAAATAAACTTAAAAAAAAAAAAGAATCTACTGTCTTGAGAATTCATTTCTGCACCCACGTTTGTATACCTTCTTAGCAGAACAAAAGCTCTACGGGTGGCTAAACACTCCATCTTTAGATAAGAGTTTATCAACCTTACTGCTGTTTATGTCCTTCAGAAAGGGTCTCAACTCCCATCCCATGCAGCTTATTAATTGTATTTGTGCCAACGTCTGTGGGTCTGCTGAGAAAAATACAGCTTCTGTTTTCTGTCAGTGTCAATGGCTGCTCTTTCGTTATGCCTTTTAGAATTTATAAAAGCCTTTCACATAATCTCGTTTGTTCCCTACCGCAGACCCATGAGTTATTAACCTATTTTCAACATGAGGCAATTCAGAGTATTTGTATCTTACTCCTGGGCTATGCTAATTCTTAAACTCACTTCCAGATCTGAACTATATTTTTATATATGTAGTTTATTTTAATACATTAGTAAGATTAAGTACAAAATCACTCATTGCAGTGAAGAAAAGGGAAACTAACATGTATTACACGCTAATAAGTTCTACCTTATGTTCGCATTTATCTTATTTAATCCTTGCAACCAAGTAGGGTAAGCTTTATTCCCATTTTACAAGTGAGGAAACTAAACAGTGGTTTCGTTTCTATTTTCTTTTAATGACTTAGCCTTCATTCCCACTAGCGGAGTATATTTTTACTGTATTTTCTCATATTCTAACAAAAGAACCATCCTGATCTGGACCACATCTTGTTTTGTTTTGTTTTGTTTTGTTTTTTTCATATTACATTTGTCAGTAAACATCGTACCCTTGTATGCCTAAAGAATTTAAGGAAAAAAATTTGGTGACTAGTAATTCTTACTGGTTAGTATTTTAATTGAAGAAGTATTTAGCTCTTCAACCATCTCTACTTGTATAAGGGAGATTGCTGTGTTCTCTTTCCCAGGCACAGGCTGTACTCTCTCACTTTTGCCTGGGAAGCCTCACTGCCTTATTTCTAGAGCCAGAAATTATTAATTCTTGTAACAAACCTAATGTCCAAATCAGAGATGGGGAGTCTTCCCCACCAGTGACCTAAAAGCTATTCATGCTCATTTCCCCTTTTAGATTTAAGGAACCCAAGGACTATAATCTGTCTCAGGAGACCTAAGAATTTAGGTACTTTTAGGGGTTTATGTATATATTTTTATGGTGTATGTGATCCTCTAAGAAGGAGCATGAGAAATTTTGATTAGCATCTTTTTTTTCTGATTATAGACGTACATGTGATTATTGTAGAAAACTTATAAAGTACAGAAATACCTAAAGAAAGAAACACTTTATCTGTATTCCCACATCTCTGTTAATAATTTGTTGTATCTCCTTCCAGCCGTGTGTGTGTGTGTGTGTGTGTGTGTGTGTGCGTGTGCTTAATACATTTTTTCATTTGGAATCATACCATGTGTACATAGTGTGTTGTGCCTCCACCCCCCCCCCCAACATCTCCTAAAACACATGCTCATGTCTTGTCCTCAAAAATGTTACAATGTCCTGCATGGCAGTATAGTATCATTTAATAAATCATTCTCCTATTGAACATTAACATTGTGTTCAATTTTTGCTGTTATGACTGATTTTGTGATTGGTGCCTTCAAACATAAATATTCATCTCATCTCTAATCTATTTCTTTGAACTGCAATAGCTGGTTCAAAGGGTTTAATATTTTTTAAGTCTCTCAACTCCATATTTGAAAGGTTATTATTATTTGCCTTTCTCAAAATTCATTAGTATTTCTCAGACTTTTCTGTTGCCATATTCTTAGGCACAAAGATCTCTAGGATGAGGGTAAGCACTGGGCAGGCAGATGGAGGGATTAGAGTTATTTTAGGAAAGGATATGCTTAGGACATAGTAAGTACTCTAAGTTATGGGTGTTATGAGGATGTTATCACCTAGAATTAACAGAATTAATAATATGGATCCCTGATAGAGTACACGCCCTCGTGCTGTTTTCTTGTGGTATGAAGCAGGTTTGTGTGAATAGTCCAGCCTGTGAATAGATCCACTCAGTCGCCCATGATGGTCTGTGGCCCTGGAACAGCGTGGAGTGACGGGGCTCACACTCTTGACTGATGCCTCAGCAGCAGCACACTCCTAACCCTGTTATCCTACCTGCTGTGTTGAGATGCGTTGGTGCGGATAAAGTAGCTCTTTGCCTTGTGAATCAGCAACATTTCCTTTGCTTTTAATGCCTTCCTTCCCTTCGCAGGGCCGGCTCTAACCCATCCCCAGGTTAGCCCAGACAGGCGTAATGCCCCAAACTGGGCCATGTGCCCACTCTGGTACCACCCGGGTGCTGTGTGACCACGGGCTCCTAATTCTCATCACTCTCTGTTGCAGGGGGACTGTTTGAAAGTCAGTTTAAGGGAGTACTTTGTTAATGGGGGAAAAAGATCATAGTTGCAAAAGTATGGAAGAATTTAGGAGACAAAGTCCATTTAAGGAAGTGTTTTTTTAGGGAAAAAAACAACTCAAGTTTTGGAGGAATTTGGTAAATAATATACAAGGTATTTTTAAATTGGGAGAGAAAATATAACAAATAGTGTTGTAAAAGCCCTGGTGCTTGGTACAGGTTCACTGGCAGACTCCTTTCAGAAAACAACACAAAACTAGAGTCATTCGACATCAAAATAATTGCTAAATGTATCTGTGTAAAAGTTGGGAAAGTTCTCTAAAGCAGAAACATAAGTAGGCAGAAAGCATATTGAGAAAAAATAATGTCATGATGTTGGAAAGAAAAATGGCTAATTTCCCTAATAGCCCTTAAAAAAGCTATTAGAAAAATGAACAAAAGACATAGGGGAACAATAAAAGAGAAGTAAGTAGTCAATAAGGAAAAGACATTCCAACATTTCTAATAGTGAAATAAAGAAAGACAAATACATGAATTATGAACTATCTTTGGGGGAAGGGGTAGGAGGCCGATTAATTTAGTAAAGACTAAAAAGAAATGTGCAGTCTTTGGAGAGAGTGAGATAAAACAGGTTCTGTTACTCCCTGTTGGTGGGGTTGTAAATTATATGAAATGATGGCGAGGAAATTTAAAGCCAACTGCCAGAATTTAGCATGTAAGTATTTGACCCAGCAGTTTATTTTATTTATAGGAATTTCTGAGAAATAAAAGCTTTTAAAGGTTTGTGCACTAGGATATTCACTTATAACATTACTGATAAAGAGTGAAAATTCAGAAATGATGCCCATGTTCATCAGTAGGAGTTCATATAAATAAACTATAGGATGTCCATTCAGTGAGATTCTGTGTGTTTGTTAAAGATTGAAATTAGTGTGTATGTTCTGACCTGGAAAAAGACCAGATATTTTACGTGATCAGCCCTCCTTGAAAGGCAGTACATAAAACATTTCCTTCTTCCCCCCTTCTTTGGTAAAACCTGTATCCTTAAATCTAGTTGAGTGTGATGATTGTATGAATCTTTCTACCTCTTGGAAACCAGATTGAGAGAGCACAAAATTGTGGAGTGGATTTTTTTTTTATCTTTCCATCAGTGGTGTGATGGAGAATGCAGAGAACGGATGAGTGTGCAGATGAGCAGTTGAAATGCTGACCTGGCCACATTCCTTGATCTCATCCACTCCACTGTTTAGCTTTGTTAACACCACCTATTTTTAATTTCCTTCCTGAAGAATAACATGACTCAGAAGTGTTTGATACAGTAGGAATTGTTATCTTTTGTTTATTATTCCTGCTGGCAACTGCATATTTACATTTTAAGTTTGTTTTTAACAAAGCCCAAGAGAACCAGCTCAGTATAAGGCTGGGCACGGTTGTTTGTCTTCCCAATTTGTTTTAGTGCCAAGTGGCATTTTTACAACAGATCTGAAAGAAGAACTTTTATAGTCTCTAAAAGCAAGATTTCATCCTCCATGTCAGTCATTTGTTTGCCTGGTCTGATGAGTCTTGTAAATTTGTCATCTTCAGGTTATTAGGACATGAATCACCACGTAGCCTCAGTGAGGTAGAAGTAAATACCATTAGTTTCTCATTTTTGATACATGGAAATGGAAGCATATGTCAATAATGTGTCCAAGAATACACAGTGATCTATGTAATTAGATTTCTTAATATTCTGGAAGATGCTTTGCTGTAAGTTGCAGACACAGACTAAATGCCTGATAAATTAACTGGTCAATCTATGGGTTTGTCTAGATTCCATACTGGTTTTGGAGTGTTCTAGTACTGTTTCAAGTCTAGTAGTAACTACTACCTTACTCGCCATTGCAGTGCTGTTGGTACAACTTTCTGTGATGATGTTTTGTATCTTTCCCGTCAAGTAGGCTAGCCAGCAGCTGTATGTGGCTATTGAAATATGGTTAGTACAACTGAAGAACTGAATTTTTTTTTATTTTAATTTAGTCATACAAATGTATAAAATTACTTGATTTGCTTTCTTAACATATATTTTACATTTTCAGTGACTATTAAATGGTAGGGTCATAATTAGAATTTTTTATCCCTTCTACTTTTTTCTCTTTTTAAAATTGAAGTATAATTAACATGCAATGTTATATTAGTCTCAGGTGTACAACATACTGATTTGACACTTCTATTTATTACTCAGTGCTCATCGCTGTAAGTGTAGTCACCATCTGTCACACCATACAATGTTATTACATTATTGACTATGTACTTTTCATCTCCATGACTTATTTATTTCATAATGGGAAGTTTGTCCCTCTTAATCCCCTTTATTTTGCCCCTCCACCCCGACCCACCTCCCCTCTGGCAACCACCAGTTAGTAATCAGTATTTAAGTATTTTCTTGTCTGTTTTGTTTTCTAGATTCTCCATATAAGTGAAATCATACGGTATTTGTCTTTCTGTGTCTGACTTATTTCACTTAGCATAATTCCCTCTAGGTCTATCCATGTTGTCCCCAAAGGCAAGGTCTTACTCTTTTTTTACAGGGGAATAATACTTCATCACGTATATTTACCACATTGTCTTTATCCATTGTGTATCAATCCCTTCCATTTTGAAGTAGAAATGATATTTCAGACTCCTTTTAACCTGGATGATTTTAAGGAAAGAGATTTCTGGGGCTGTTACTATTCTGTTGTTTTCATTTAGGCTAGGAATTTGGGAGACAGCCAAAAGCCTAATCTTGGACTCCATACTATGTTACTTACTATAGCATATAGCATTATCATTGTTTTTTTTTTTTCTTTGAGAATAGCCACTGTCAACTTGTTTAAAAATCGGTGTGTGATGTTAGTCCTATGATTTTTTTTTTTTTTAACCCAGATCCTTATAATGCAGCAAGGCACATTTTAGGTATTCTGTAGCACATGTGACTGGTGACTACCTTAGTGAATAGCACAGATCTAGAAGATCTGAATGACACTGTTAGTCACCTTCAGCTGGTTGACCTTTATAGAACACTGTATCCAACAGCTATAGATACATATTCTTTCTGGTGCACAGGGAACTTTTCACCAGGGCATACCAGATACAAGGCCATAAGACCCTCTCAAATCAAAAGATTGAAATCTTATAGAGTATATTCTGTGACCACATCAAAATAACAGAAAACAAGAATAAGTTACCTAGAAAAGCTCACATATCTGGAAATTAAGCAATATACTTCTAAATAACTTACAGGTCAAGGAGGGAATTTATGGAAAATTAGCAATTCCAAACTAGATGATGATGAAAATATACCCTATCAATAATTTGGGGGTTAGGGTGCCTGGGTGATTCAGTTGGTTAAGCATCCAACTCTTGGTTTCAGCTCAGGTCATGCATGATATCATGGTTCATGAGTTCGAGACCCACACTGGGCTCCGTGCTGACAGTGCAGAGCCTGCTTGGGATTCATTTTCTCCCCCTCCCCCTCCCCCTCTCTTCCTCTCCCTCCCTCCCCCTCTCAAAATAAGTAAATTTAAAAACTTTAAAAAATACTTTAACTTTGGGGGTTTAACTAAATATGACTTTATATGGTCATATTAAAAAGAGAGGCTTAAAATTGATGTAAATTGATCTAAGTTTCTACCTTAAACTGCAAAGAAAAGAAAAGAAAAAAGAGGGGGAGCAAACTAAACTCCAAATAAGGGAGCAGGAAGAAAATGATAAGGATAAGGGTGGAAGACTGACAGAGAAAATGAACTGCGTGTGATATCCCTTCCTTTTGATAACTTGTTCTAAGTAACTTGTTAGCTCATAATGACTGGCAATAAAATTAGTAAGGAAAAAATGTTATACTTTAAAAATTATAAGGAACCAATTTATAGGTGAGAGCAGGATTGAATTAAGCTAAATAATTAAAATCATGTTTATATTAGAAGCCTTAGTTTCCTTGAATTCACGTTCACTGTAGTGCTCTGATGTGCCTGTTTTAGAAGATAATTTAACCTTTGGGGTGGGGCTTCTAGACATATTTTATAAACCCGTGAAAGAATTTTACTGACTGAGCCAGCCAGGCACCCCTAAACCCATGAAAGAATTTTATTTATCTTTATTAAAAAAAAATTTTTTTTAACATTTATCTTTTGAGAGACAGAGCACAAGTGGGCGAGGAGCAGAGGGAGACATAGAATCTGAAGCTGTCAGCACAGAGCCCGATGCAGGGCTCGAACCCACCAACCATGAGATCATGACCTGAGCCAAAGTCAGACGCTTAACCAACTGAGCCACCCAGGCACCCCTATTTATCTTTATTTTTAAGGTTGACTTACTTATTTTGCATGCACAAGTGGGAGAGGGGCAGAGAGAGAGAGAATCCCAAGCCCAATATGGGGCTCGAACTCAAGAACCTCGAAATCATGACCTGAGCCCAAGTTGGATGCTTAACTGACTGAGCCACTCAGGTGCCCTTCCCATGAAAGAATTTTAAAGCTGAGAATTTGAACTTAGTTTGGAAATGAGCAAATGGCATAAGCAGCTGTGTGTGCACCCGACTGAGAAGATGTGTACTTACTTTCAGGACTGTGACATCTCCAAATGACTCTGCAGAAATGATTGGCTCTCAGGGGTTTGCAAAATCTCACTGAACTGAAAAGAATGAATATTTAAGGGGTGCCTTGGTGGCTCACTTGGTTGAATATCCAACTCTTGATTTCAGCTCAGGTCATGATCCCCAGGGTCATGAGACCGAGCCCTGTGTCCATCTCTGCACTGAGCTTGGAGCCTACTCTGGATTCTCTCTCTCTCTCTCTCCCTCCCTCTCTCCCTCTCTCCCTCTCTCTCTCCCTCTCTCCCTCTCTCCCTCTCTCCCTCTCTCCCTCTCTGTCTCTCTGTCTCTCTGTCTCTCTCTCTCTCCGTCTCTCTCTCTCCTCCCTCCCCTGTGTGTGAGCTCTCTGTCTCTAAAATAAAAAATAAAAATAAAATAAAAATTTAAAGAATGAACATTTAAATAAGACAATACATTTTTTTCTTACAGGTTTATAGACAAGAAAGAAAGGTTAAACCAACTTAAGAGCAAGCAAGAAGAATTTCAAAAAGAGTGAGTTTCCCTTTTGTTTTTCCATGTGTGGAGGTTCTCTTGTCACCCTGTGGTTTAATTCAGTGCTGTGGTATGCAGATATATGGATTGCTAACTTGCTGAAGTAAGGATACAATTTCAAAGTATGGAAGAGCAGTGCAAATGGAAGAAGCAAAATAGGAGAGATTATCAAGTTCCTAGAAAATATTGGGATCAGACCCAGTGCCTGGTACACAGTAGGCACTCAGTGACTAGACGGATGAATCAAATCCCTGGCCCTAATAATTGATGTGGGGCAAATGGGTCCAGAACAGTAGGCAAATAAGTGTCCTATAGGGCATCACCCCTTCCATTTATCTTTCTTCTTCAGGATCAGCGTTTTTGCAAATTGTGGTCTGCATATCATCTACATGCATTAGCTAATGTTCCTACCTTAAAAATGCAGATTCTTGGAATCCTATCCTCAGATACTCTGACTCACTGGGTGTGGAGTGGGGGAAGGCGCTGGAATCTGAGTTATTAACATGCACCCCTGATGAATCTCCTACTCTCTGGATTTGAGAATCGTCTTGTAGAATCTTCTGTCCCAAACTGACCCAGTCGCTTTCCTCCAGATGCACCCCAGGTCTGATGAACACATTTGTAAGCAGATAAAATCTTCTGAGACTCCCCACCTGACAGAAGCCTGCTTAGATTTATTTAAGTCATTTCTCTAACTTAATCACAGGAACTTCTGTTTCTTCCATAGAACCTTTCACCCCACAGAACAGATTTGTACAGATGTCATGTTGTGCCGTTTCTTTAGAAACTGAACATCCACATTTTATATCATGAATACTCTTGCAACTGTTATTAATAATTATGACTGATGGAAATGATTGATTATGACTGAGGACAGAGTCTCTGGTTGTTATGGAAATTTACTATGAATGTTTACAGAAACGTTCTGGGCAGTATTAAAAGTGTAAAAAGTGAGGCACCTGGGTGGCTCAGTCAGTTAAGCGTCCGAACTCTTGATTTCAGCTCCAGTCATGATCTTACAGTTTCATGAGTTCAAGCCCCACATGGGCTCTGCGCTAACAGCTTGGAGCCTGCTTGAGATTCTCCCTCTTTCTCTGCCCCTCCCCCAGTTGTACTCTCTCTGTCTCTCTCAAAATAAACTTAAAAAAAAATTTTTTTTTTAAAGCACAGAAAGAAGGAGGTGACAAAAAAAATTAGAGAATGGGGAATTTGGAAAACATTTTTAAATGCCCAAGTTCCGCTTTGGTATTTCCAGCCATTTTGAAGAAGTTACTTTAAAAACACATCGATTTTACATTTTAGAACTTTACAAAATTTATTATTGTCTTTTCTCTGTACAGGGTGTTAAAAGCTATGGAAGGAAAATGGATAACAGATCAGTTGGTAAGCTGTAAGAAGTATTTAAAGAATACTCTTTCTATGTGAGGTTACATGCTTTTAAGTTGGTAGTGCTTAAAAATTCTTTTTGAATTTAAATGTATTTTGATCATTTTTTGGCAGTCTTCTATTTGAATATATTTGTAGTGTGGGCCCTCACATATTTTATCTAGATACCAAACACCGAATATTGGCAGTTAATTTTAGAGCCATTATAAAGGATAAGTATCAAGTCTGGTATTGACATAGGAATACAAGAACCATAAACTGTCCTTTTTGAAAAAAAACTTACTCATTGTAAATATACACTCCCTACATGGATTGCTGATTAAATGTGAAAAGTAAACTCCTAAAAATATTAAAAGAAAATATGGGAGAGTATTTATGTACTCTGCAGATAAGCAGGCCTTTATAAGCCATAAAGGAAAACACTTAGACTACATAAAAGTTTAAAAGTTCTGTGTGTTGGAGACCCTGAGCAAAATGAACATAAACCGGGACAAAATGAGTACAACGTATGAAAATAGGGAGTTTGATTAATAACACTTTTATTCAGTGTTGGTGAGAATATATACATTGACATATTTGTTTGGAGGATAAGTTGGTGGTTTGGGTTTTGTTTTTGTTTTTTGTTTTTTATTACACATGTGGTATTTAGCAATCTTCCTCCTAAAACAAATGCGTGAATACAGGGATTAATGGATAGAGAAGCTGATTGACTACTGCATGGGTAGTAATCCATAAATAACTTAAATGCTCACCAGACAGGATAAGATAAATAATGGATACCATGTAGTTGTTAAAAAAGAATGTGATCAATCCATATGTGTTGATACGGAATGATGTCCAGGATAAATTCTTTAATGAAAGAGCAAACAAAAAGGCTAGAGTAAAGTATGATTCCATCTGTGTATGTGTTTTAAATACAAATATACTGTAAAAAAAAAATCTGAAAAGATACGTATTAAACTTTGAGATTACCCTTGAAGAATGGGAAGGAGTCAAGCTAACGATCATTTTATTTTTTCTCTTCTGTGATGTTTACTTTTTTTCACAATAAGCACCACTCATAATTTTTCAATAATACTTGAAGAATATATGTGATATAAGTGAATTCTTATGCTCTGTTATAGAAACAAAGTACGTCATATAGAAAAAGATCGTTAAAGGCTATTTATAAAGAATCCTTCCATTTCCATGTTTCTAAATTCCCTGTACTGTTTTCTAGTTTTCTATCAAAAACTTCAGTACTGGTTCTTAAAGACTAATACCCTATAAAAGTGAAGACATCTCATTGCTATTTCATCTCTCAATCCATCCATCAGTCCCCATGAATCTGTTTTCAAATGTCTGTCCAGCAGAGAGGTTAGCACTTCGCCAGCTGGACTGTCTCTGCAGTCTGCTCTACGTCTTATACCATCAGGATTAAGACCAGTGTTAAACACCATAAACATTTGAATGCTGTTTTAAGCTTTGAATTATCCACGTTTACAGAACAGATAATCATATTTTTTTTAACTGACTGCCAGGTTGCATTTTTACAGATCTTTTATTTACCTTAGGGGAAAAAAACTTCTGTTTTTATTGAGTTTTTTATTATTTTGCAAGTAATAGTTGCTTATTGTATTAGTGAGATAATACAGTGATGTTAATGGTCTCCTCAGGGAATAGCATAAAGAGTTTCAAGCAGTATAGTAGTGGAATCTTCTGTGGTCTGTCTGTATCTATACTCACCAATATGGTAGCCACACGTGGTGTTGAACATTTGACATGTGGGTGGTGTTGAGTAGGAACTGAATTTTATTTTATGTAATTCCAAATTACTTTTAAATAGCCACATGGGATCACTAGCTATATATTGGACTGAGCAGGTTAAGAGAATATCCTGAGAATATCCTTCACCATTTTTCTCTGTCCTCATTAACACATAAAAGAACTATGTGAGAGAGGGAGGCAAACCGTAAGAGACTCTTAAATACAGAGAACAAACTGAGGGTTGTTGGTGGGGTCTTGGGGGGGGGGGGCATGGACTACTAAATGGGCGATGAGCATTAAGGAGGGCAGTTGGGATGAGCACTGGGTGTCATATGTAAGTGATGAATCACTAAATTCTATTCCTGAAATCATTATTACACTATATGTTAACTAACTTGGATTTAAATTAAAAAAAACTATGTGAATTTCTTTGTCTTAATTTCCTACAGAATGACATTTTTTTCTGTTTTGTAATCCACCATTGTTAGTTACAAAAGTTATAATAAGTATAATTATATTGGTCTTTTCTTCATTGTGTTTTCTAAGATATGCTTCAAAATAATAATGATCCTGGGTAGATAATCATATTCATCATAAGAGACCAACATTTGTGATATTTATTGTATATATATTTTTTTAAGAGATGGAAAATAATGTCCTGCAAGATGAGGATTGAACAGCTAAAACAAACAATATGTAAAGGAAATGAAGAAATGAAGATAAGTAAGTAATTTGCCCCTCTTCTTCTAGACCTAATAAAGCGCCAGTGTGGAATTTTGTTGGATTAATAAGCTAGAGAGAGAGAGAAAGAGAGGAGGAGGGGGGATGGCAATAGCAACCTGGAAAGGTTTCCTGCTTGCCTTCCTCCTCTTGTAAAACATTTCTGTAAGGATTTTAAATAAATAAATATATTTATATATTTTTTCAAAGAGATGTTATATATATACATGTATATGTATGTATAAAACTACTTTGAATACACTACTTCTCTCAGTTAAAAAAATTAAGGAATATGTATTTTACATTTGCCTTTGCTAACAGGAAGCTTGGTACTCAGTTATAATTATTAGTTCATTCCAGAAGCACAGAATATTGGCTTTTTCTCCATCAGTGAGTCTCATACACATTTTAATCTGTATTAATCTTACATTATATTTGCATATATCATACTTTATCATAGATGGTTGTCAAAATTTAGGAGAGCCCTCTTAGAAATCTTGTATCCTTAGAAACATTACATGTATTTTTGAAAATCAGTGTTTAAAGTTCAGAGTGAGTCACCATCATACCTCATGAATCCCTTTCTTGTCTGCTCGTTGCGTTCAGAAGCAAGTATTTTATAGTGGTATGTAACAGAGTAAAAGCTTCCTTTGAAAATGTCCTACTAAGGTGCTCCTGTGGTGTTTCACAGGGTTACTAGGCTAGAATGGCAGGCAGCCTGGTGAAGAGGTGCTGAGCATGTGGACAGCTGGTGACCCACTGAGCTCCACATGCATCTCCAGAGGCTCTGGTTCAGGAGCAGTGTAGAGACTCGTGACTTAACATTGGTTCATCCTCTTTCCACACCCTTCCGTGATGCTCACACCAGGGGTTTGCCACCAGGCATCTGTGAGCCCCCTGAAATTGCTGGAGTTACTGAGTTTGTGCGTTTCCCTAATGAGCGAGTTTGACTTTGATCAGCTGATTTTAACAGATTCCTAACTCCCCAAAACAAAATCGCCACAGAGATTTGGTACTAAACGCAGTGGGCCTGCCTCCTACTGTGGTACCTGCTGGAGACGTGGCCACAGTACAGCAAGCTGTGCGTACGCTGAGCAACAGGAGGCCTGGGCTCACCTGGACCACGAGTTTGGCCTGGTGTAGGCGCAGCGTGCCTTTGTTCACTGGTATAGGGGTGAGGGCATGGAGGAAGGAGAGTTTTCTGAGGCCCTCGAGAAGGATTATGAGGAGGTTGGTGTGGATTCTGTTGAAGGAGAGGGTGAAGAGGGAGGAGAGGAATACCAGTTACCATTCTTTTCAGCCCTGTGGCACATCACACTCAGAACTTCAACATGGGCTGACAGGCAACAAAGCTTTCTGGTTAGATTGTCTTCGCTTTTAACTGTGATCATGTCTTACTTTTCCACGTGTGCCTGTCACATTTTTCCATCACGTGTCGGAGTAAGGGCTTTAAAAAGGAAAACATTAAATAAAAGCAGTGGGCCCTGTAACAGTGGGTTCTCTCCCTAGCAAGCCATCGGAGTGAGGCTTGTGAGGAAGCCACCCTTGTGAGGTCGAGAGAGAGCCCTAGGGCCCACCCTGGGCATGAGAAATTGAAATCTCATGCGTGGGGACTGGGTCAGTGGTTCACAAACTGTCTGGAGTAAAAGACCAGTTTTTTCCTCTGTGGTGTCTAATCTGTCATAAACTGACACCAGTACTTTTATAAAACAATAAAATACTGGAAGCATGATTGGACACTTGGATATCATGGCACTGGCATATTGCCATGTGAGATAGGCAGTATCTGTAGGCTAAACTTACTCTGTATTTCTGTACTTCTCTTGTCTGGCTGGTAGAAGTTTACTGATGGGCCCAGATCCATAGGCCGCACTCTTGAGTAGCCCTGCTCTGGGTGGTACTGCTGACCTACCAGGGTTGGGAACCACAGATGAGACTCAGAAAATTTTGCAAACAATTTTAAGAAAGTTAATGGATTCCAGAAACTATGCATGGTCTCAAGTTCACAGATTAAGAGCTTGCTACCCAGTAGATAGTATATTTTTTTTAACTTTGTTGTTGAAATATCACAAATATTCATAAAAGGTTATATGTTCTAAACTATAGAGCCTGATGAATATTTCTCTGGAATCTTTTGATTTTATGTGTCATGATACAGAATAATACATTACATATTTTTATATATATATATATATATATATATATATATATACACACACAAATACACACATGTATATACACACATATATATATATACAGACACACACACACACATATATATATATATATATATATATATATATATATATATATATATATGAACCTTGAATGAAGGTTGAGTTGATCAGTGCTACAGACTTCCTTATCCAAACAACCAAGAGTAGATGACAGAGCATCGAAGTGCTTTTATGTTTAGAGGAGATGGCATGGAGAGAAGGACAAGTGAAACTCTTGAACGCTGAGTCTGCACTAGTGCAGATTAGGTGACTGATGATTTCCTGCCACCTGTGGAGGATCTTGGTATTAAGTTCTAAACTTTTTAAAACGTCTGACCACCATATGGCCAAACATTCGGTTGAGCACTTGGCAAAGAACTCAGTAGAGATCATGAAAATGAATGAGTGTGCTGAAAAATTAGTGTGATGGAACCAGAAAGACTTAAACATTAGAACATCCACACTGAGCAAGAATGGTAAAGAGAATGTGCACCTAAGGAGAAGTAAAACTGCAAGAAACTTTATGGCTACAGTGAAATACCTAGGTTCAGTGGGCCTCAGTCAGAGGACATGTCAAACACGTATTGGATGCTTATATTTTAGTCAGAGGACAGCAAAGCTTTGGTTGGATCTGGTATAAGGAACTAAGCCGTGTGCCATAGGTGACATACCCACAGTGCCATGGGCCTCTGAAGAGCAAGAGGTCTGTGGATCATTTATGGAGGGGGGCCTCGATGAATGAGAAAAATTTGGACATTTGAGGAATAGAAGCTAATAGCATTCCTAGAGAGACATTGATTTGAACAGGATAGGAGTGAGACCTCATAAAGGGAATGATGACTGGTTCTGTATCCATGCATGTGTGCATTTAAATAGTTCCACTTTGGAGAGCCTGGGTGGCTCAGTTGGTTGAGCATCCAACTCTTGATTTTGGCTCAGATCATGACCCCAGGGTTGTAGGATTGAGCCCGGTGTCAGGCTCTGCACTGAGTGTGGAGCCTGTTTGGGATTCTCTCTCTGTCTCTGTTTCTTTCTTTCTTTCTTTCTTTCTTTCTCTCTCTCTCTCTCTCTCTCTCTCTCTCTCTCTCTCTCTCTCTCACCTTTTGCCCATATCCCCTGTTTGCGGTCTCTCTCTTCTCTCTCTCCCTCCCTCCCTCCCTCCCTCTCCCTCTCTCTCTCTCTCTCCCTCCCTCCCTCCCTCCCTCCCTCTCCCTCTCTCTCTCTCTCTCCCTCTCTCTCTCTCCCTCTCTCTCTCCCTCTCTCTTTCCCTCTCTCTCTCTCTCTCTCTCTCTCTCTCCCTCTCCCTCTCCCTCTCCCTCTCCCTCTCTCTCTCTCCCTCTCTCCCTCTCCCTCTCTCTCTCTCCCTCTCCCTCTCCCTCTCCCTCTCCCTCCCTCTCTCTCTCCCTCTCTCTCTCTCTCTCTCTCTCTCTCTCTCAAATTAAAAAATAGTGTCACTTTATGGAAAAGGTCTGGAGTGTCTAGTAATTGAATGAGGCTTGAATGAAGGGTGTGCAGAAGGGAACAGTGGGGTATGTGCCGGTGTGGGGGTGGCCTCAAGGCCAGGGAGGTCAGTCTGTGTTTGGCAGTGGAGACCTGCCAGGCACTGGTTACGGTTGAAGAAGACTGAGCCAGTGACAGCATGGAGTGGAGCCAGGCTGGAGATGGAGTTTGGGTGAGAGTTAATAAGACTGTAACAGTGGGAATGAAAAGAAAGCCCTAGATCTAAGGAACTGTCATGGAGTGATCAGCTCATGGAATTGACCAGCAGGGGACTGACTTGGGCAGTGGGTGCGTCAAGTGTAATCATTAAGTAGAGAACCTAGGTATCAAGATGAGGCTTTTGTGGGAAAATGATGAGCTTGATTTTGAACTTGTCTGACCTCCAACATTGTTTCTAGGCGTCTGTCTGAGATTTTACAACTTGTTTTTGCCACTTTAGAGAGAAGTTTAGCCACAACCTAACACTCTAGCAGGTCTTAATCCCAAACCTGAAGGAGCTCCATGAAAAGACACACATCAGACAGGATGAGCATCTGTCTCCTTTCTTGGTTGTGTGGCTGGGCTTTTGTTGTCTCTGCGGAGCTTCAAATGTGGCATAGAATACCTGCTTGCTGGACAGGAAAATCAGATGGCCAATAAGTTTTTCAGACTTGCACTAGATACCTTTTCTGCCCAACGTGGTTATTCTTCAGTGCTTACCATAAGTCAGGTACTGCCTGGTCTGAGCTTAAACTTGATAGCTGTTGAGTGGTTCTTGCAAGTGATGACTACAGATGGAGACCCAGAGTCCTTTTAGTGGTGGTCCACATTGATTTATGTGTAAAATCTACTTAAGCTGAACTCTCAGTTTCCATTTAGCTTTATCTAGTTAACCTGAATGAGCTTTTGCTTTCAGTTAAACTGCAGGAAGACGCTTAGGCTTGTGTGGTGGGTTCTGCACTGCCCAGGAACTATTTGTAGTGATAATTGTTGCATGTGATTTATTTATTTTAGATTCCGAAGGCCTTCTTAAAACCAAGGAAAAGAATCAGAAGCTTTATACTCGAGCACAGCGGCATCAAGAGAAAAAGGAGAAGATTCAGAGGCACAACCGCAAACTGGGTGACCTGGTAGAAAAAAAAACCATCGACTTAAGAAGTCATTATGAGCGTCTGGCAAATCTTCGGCGATCTCATATATTAGAGCTCACCTCTGTCATTTTTCCAATCGAGGAAGTAAAGACTAGTGTGAGGTACGGTGAATCTTTTGACTCTAGGAATAGATCAGGTTCCAAAGATCAAGTATTTTTCAAATATGTCAGCACCTCATTTATTGGGTTCATTCTAGGGTCATTGGCTTTCCTGGTAATGAAACTGAAGTCTTATCTGCTTCAGCAAACAGTACACGCTGCACGAAATTGGGGAGGCAGCCAAGGTGAAGGGCGGTGGCCCTCAAAAAAGTGGGGCACTTGCTTGTTGACTGATCCGAGCCTTTTCCTGGTAACTAACCACCACGGTCAAGCATTGGATGCTAAGTTTAGTCTTAGGCTGTAGTGCACGGAGACCCTCTGGAATCACTGGATGGACAAGACAGTAGTTCCCCACCTGGATGTTCATTAGAGTCACCCAGGAATGTTTGAAAAATACAGGTTCCAGAGGATACAACTTCAGCCTCCCAGTCCATCTCCCATTACTTGTATTTATTTATTTTTAACCTTCCCCAGATGATGATGAGGTTTGAAAACTGCCACTGAGGAGTTTCATTTGCTTTCTCACTAACCATCAGGCTCTTCAAGTTGAGGATTTTCCTCTCCCTTTCAGTTGCCCTCACTTCCCAGCACCCTTCCCTGGACCGTCCGTGGACTGTTGCTAGTTAGGACTATTACTATTTTTTGCTCTACTTTACTGTATCCTTTTAGCTCTTGCAGAGTTAACTTCCTAAAAGCCTAAAGGTCTGGTTGTTGCTTCTGACTTGAAAACCTGCTCTCTGACTCATACCAAGTAATTTTTCATTAGTAATAGTTGTTAAATATGAAAACAAAAAAGCAGATTCAAAATAGAGCATAACAGAAAGTTCAGAAATAGACTCTAAGGTAGCCCTTTGGGTCTAGAATTTGGGTTGTCTAGAAACCTCGAGCACAGCGGCAGGGGTGCTTGGGTGGCTCAGTTAAGTGTCCGACTTCGGCTCAGGTCATGATGTCACATTTGTGAGTTTGAGTTGGATTATCTGTCTCCCTCTCTCTCTGCCTCCCTCCCCCCACCCCAACACGCATGTGTGCGCTCACTTGCTCTCTTGCTCTCTCAAACATTAAAAAAACAAATAAAAACAGGTGATCAGGTCTTTGGGGAGGAAAAAGCTGAAAAAACAGAAATGTTATGCTAGATTCTTTTTTTTTTTTAAGTTTATTTTTTTAGTAATCTCTATGCCCAACTTGGGTCTCAAACTCACAACCCCAGGATCAAGAGTCCTATGCTCTTCTGACTGAGCCAGCCAGGTGTCCCAATGCTAAATTAGATTCTGATAGGGGTGACTGGGTGGCTCAGTCAGTTAAGTGTCTGACTTTGGCTCAGGTCAGGTCATGCTCTCATGGTTTGTGGGTTCGAGCCCCTCATCAGGGTCTGTGCTGACAGCTCAGCCTGGATTCAGATTCTGTGTCTCCCTCTCTCTGCCTCTCCCCCACTCACACTCTGTCTCTCTCTCAAAAATAAAATAAAAAAAAAATTAGATTCTGGTAGGCAAAGATATCATTGTTAAAACACATTACAGTAAACAGAGACACTGTCTTTTTTTGTTTGTTTATTTTTGAGAGAGAGAGAGAGAGACAGAGTGTGAGCAGGCAAGGGGCAGACACAGAATCAAAGCAGGCTCCAGGCTCTGAGCTGTCAGCACAGAGACCGACCCGGGGTTCAAACCCACGAACTGTGAGATCATGACCTGAGCCAAAGTTGGATGCTTAACCGACTGAGCCACCCAGGCGCCCCAACAGAGACACTGTCTTAAGACACTATCTCAGATTTTAGGAGACTAAGAAGACGGACAATGGCATACAAAGTTGCAAAAGAGAAAACATGGAGAAAAACTTTCTCCTCTGTACCTGTGCTGCTTAAGTCTTGTGTAGTAATGTGTATTATTATATGCTACGACTTTTTTTAGGCGGATAGTTTTGAAATTATTCCTATAATAAGATATCTTGTTCATTCACATTTCTCAAACTTCCTTAAGTGGAAGAAGGAAGTAGAGGTACAGCTGAGAACTGGCAGTGGTGCCCTCACGCCCACTCTTCCCCGTGCCAGCCAGGAGGAGTTACTTTGCAGGTGCGCTGTGGCAGGAGGAGAAAGGATTGAGAGCCACTGGCTAAGAGAACAGAACCTAAACTTAGAGCAGTACGGAAGACTCTTCCCAGTCTGCCAGTTTCCCACCTACTTTTCCAGCACCATCTCCTGGCACTTCCCTCGTGAATCCTACACACAACCACACTGATCATCTCCGCTCCCCAGACACACTGTGTTTCTTCCACCATGGTGCATCTGGGGCTGCTTGGATCTGTCATTCTGTTCTTCTCTTCAGGCCGGCCATTCTCAAAGTGTCGTCTGTGGACCTCTCAGGGCGTCCTTGCAATCAGAAGTATTTTTATAATAGTAACACTGTTCCTTTTTCACTGTGTTGACATTTGCACTAGTGGCTTGGAAGCCATCATGGGTAAAAACTCTGGTGCCTTAACAGATGTCTAGGCAGGGATAACCAGCTGTGTTACTAGTCGTTGAATTCCACCATGGACTCGCAAGTTTTGACAAAGTGTTTCCCATCAAGAATGTTCTTGATGAAGCAGTAGAAATTATTATTTTTATGAATTTTATTAAGTCTTGACCCTTGTGTACTCATCTTTTTAATAAACCACATGATGAAATGGGAAGTATGCAGAAGCTCTTTTGCTCCTTACTGAAGTGCCACGATTGGCTTAAGAAAAAGCACTTGAGTGAGTTGCAAGTGGAACTAGTTGGTTTTTTCACGGGACCCTATTCTCACTTGACAGAACATATGCAAGATCTGGGTGTTCAAGAGATTTCCAGAAGTCCTGACCAGCAGCGCTGTGCTGTGCTGTGTGTTTCAGCCCATCAGCGGACAGTGTCACTCTTCACTAATTTTCTTGTTTGGAAAAGTACAGACTTTTTTTTTTTCCCCTTAAAAATAGACTATGATAGGGGCATCTAGGTGGCTCAGTCGGTTGAGCGTCCGACTTCGGCTCAGGTCATGATCTCACGGTCTGTGGGTTCGAGCCCCGCATCAGGCTCTGTGCGGGAGCTCAGAGCCTGGAGCCTGCTTCACATTTCTGTGTCTCCCACTCTCTTTGCACCTGCCTCATTTGTACTCTATTTCTCTCAAAAAATAAATATTAAAAAATTTAAAAAAAAAACACAAAAAATACTGTGTTAACTTGTAATAGGCTTATTATTTCCAAATGAATTAATAATTTAAATTCTTTTCTGATTTCTAATACAAGTAAATATCCGTAGATTTAACCCACGTACACAAAAGCTCTTTGGGGTCCTCAAAAAATTTTAAGCATGCGAAGGGGTCTTGAGACCAAATCGTTTGAGGCCTTGATACTTGAGGCCCTAGCTTTGGGTGGCATCTTTGCCACCCTGCTGGGGGCTTCTGTGCCACAGCTGCTTTGAGCTTCATCTCTGATAGAATGACTTACCTCTGTATGTCCCACTTTGCTTCCTTGTGTGTGCATCTTCCATCGTTCTGTGTACGAGGCAAGTATCTTGCATGCTCTTTAAAACCTAGTCCCTTGATATCTGTATGCATGTTCTGATTTTTAGAGATCCTGCAGATGTGTCCTCAGAGAGTGACAGTGCCATGACCTCCAGCACTGTGAGCAAGCTTGCCGAAGCCCGGAGGACGACTTACCTCTCCGGGAGATGGGTCTGTGATGATCACAACGGGGACACCAGCATTAGCATTACAGGGCCTTGGATTAGCCTTCCCAACAACGGGGACTACTCTGCCTACTACAATTGGGTAGAAGAGAAGAAAACCACACAGGGGCCTGGTGAGAAACAAAATAGTCTCTAAAAACTTTTATAAGTATATATATTTTTGTAATTGAGCTAGAATTGACCTAACAAGATGAACAGTTTTAAAGTGTAAAAAATTCAGGGACATTAGTACGTTCACAGTATTGTGCAGTTACCACCTCTGTTTAGTTCCAGAGCACTTTTATCACCCCAAACGGAAACTCCAGGGCATGAAACTGTCTCTCCCGCCCCCTCTCTTCCCAGCCCTTGGCAACCTCTACAGATGATCCTAACTTACAGTGGTTCACCTTAGGATTTTTTGACGTTATGGTGGTATAAAAGCCATACACATTCAGTAGAAACCACGCTTTGAATTTTGATCTTTTCCTGGACTAGCGAGATGTGGTACATACCCTCCCGTGATGCTGGGCACTGGTGGCCGTAGCTCCCAGGCAGCCACGCAGTCATGAGGGTCAGCAGCTGGTAGACGCACTGATGACTGTTTGGTGTTTCCCTTTCTGTATGGTATTTATTACGTAGCATGAGATAGTCAACACTTTATTATGAACAGGCTTTGTGGTAGATGATTTTGCCGAGCTGTAGGCTAATGGAAGTGTTCTGGGCCTGTGTAAGGCAGGCCAGGCTCTAAGTTATGGGTGTATCAAGGCACAGCCCCATCATAAGTCAAGGAAGATCTGTAGTTTTGTTTTTCTGTCTCTATAGATGTGTCTGTTTTGAATATTTCATAAAAATAGGCTCATATATGTGTGGCCTTTTGTGTCTCGATTTTTTTACATAGCATGATGTTTTCAAGGTTCATCCATATTGTAGCATGTATTAGCATTTCATTCTTTTTATAACTGAATAGTATTCTATTGTATGTAATGTGGATATACCACCTTTTATATCCAGTCAGTGGATGGATTGAAATATTTTTTAGATATTGCACCTTTTAGGGGACGATATTGCTCTATTTATATAAAAGACTTCACTAGTTAGTATATTTAGCGTGTTGTGAATCCCGTTTTTAGAGTTTCTTTGTAAAGAACTTGTTTTTAGCAGGCCTACATGGAGATAGAAATACCCTAATAGAAAAACCCTTAAAAACCCCTATAGGTTTCTTTGGTGGAAAGAAGATTGTTCATTTAGTCATTTAGCAAATGTATAGTGAGTATGTGCTTTCTGTCACGCACAGTGCTGGGTGCTGGTGACACAAAGGCGATGTCACCGAGACGGGTGTAGCCCTTTGCCTTTCTGTGGGTAGAAGGACAGGAAGCAAGCACTGATCAAAGGCATCTTACTGAGTGTGTGTCCTGGACAGATCCAGCACCATTTGTGGGGTGGGGCTACACAGGAAGGGACTGCTTTTCCATAGGGCAGTCAGGGGAGGCCACTCCGAGAAGGTGACACTTAAGTTGAGCATTAACTGACTGCTTTGATAAATAATACCTCCTCAGGTCCAAGTAGTTCAGACTTTAATTTCATTTATGTTGTGCCTGCTTAGGCCCATATGCTTAGGTTACATTCTACTCAGCACAAAACCATAAATGATGAAACATTAATGTCTGGCCATGAACCTTTTGTAAGTAAGGATCAAAACATAACCATCAACAGCATAATGATTAAATTACAAATCATGAAACCTAGGTTCATTGGTATTTTTTGTTGAAATTAAAGTTGTTTGTGTATGATTGTTTTTCTACTCAGACATGGAGCACAGTAACCCCGCTTACACGATCAGCGCTGCGTTGTGCTATGCGACTCAGCTGGTCAACATTTTGTCTCATATACTTGACATAAATCTTCCCAAAAAGCTGTGCAACAGGCAAGTAATTAAAGGTGGCGACGTCATCCTTATCTTAGATCTCTTGTGTTCCTGTTGTCTTCTTATTCTAACTAAACCAAAAACAGGAATTTAAGTATTACTAACTGTGAAAAACTGAGATTAATTTCAAAAGCCTAACGTGCAAGTTTGCTTCAGTATCTTATAATTGCACATGAACTCTTTAAAAAGACCACAGAGAATTCTCCCACTTAGAAAAATAATTGAAAGAAAACCCAGGATATCCAGAGGGTATGCTCATGTGGAAGAACTGGGTAAATTGTGACACTTAGGTATTTTTTTTCAACTTTGTAAAAGAAAAAAATATGGTTTAAAATTTAAAAAAAAAAAAAAAAAAAAAAGTTAGAGGTGCCTGGCTGGCCCAGTCGAAGGAGCATGTGATTCTTGATCTCAGGGTTGTAAGTTCGAGCCCCATGTTGGTTGTAGAGACAACTTAAAAATAAAATCTTAAAAAAAACAAATGTAATGGTTTACAATCTACTCAGTTCCTACTATGACCTTCCTACCCCTGTCCAGTTATCCTTACATTTCAAACCAATGTAAGTCTGTATTACCATCTCTCTCCTCTTTTAAACAAAAGGTATTATACTATACTAAGGTGTTTTGCACCTTGCTTTTTGAGTGTTTAATAAATATTTGAGCCTTGTTCTGGGCACTGAGCGGGTACAGTGGTGATGAAAACAGAATCCCTGCCCGAGTGGCACTTTATTCTAACAGAGGGATGAATGATAAATAAGGGGTGTGTCAGATGGTAATAAATACTGTGGAGCACATTCAAGCAGGGTGAAAGAGTGGGAATGGGGAGGTAGGGAAATGCTTGTGCGTGAGCGGGCAGGTGTGTGATCACCTGTGACCCTGAGGGAGGAGGGGAGCAAGCCATGGGGGTCCCCGAGGGAGAGGCTACGGGCAAAGAGAAAGCCCTGCGGAGAGTGATGGAGGAGGTGCACATCTGGTGGGCCTCGGAGGGCCGTTGTGAGCCTTCGGCTGTCCTGCATGGAGTAGACAGCAGAGGCTTCTCCATGTAAATGTGCCAGGATCTTACCAGTCCCCTATTTATACTTCATGGAATAATCTCGTACATTTGTCATTTCATTACTGTTCAGAAATTTTTCAGAAGCAGAATTGCTTGGTTAGAGGGTGTATGCATTTGTAATTTTTATAGATGGCGGTGAAATTGCTCATGAGGGCAGTAGTTGATTTTTAGAAAGTTTCTGGTTAGTATAGCTTATAAAGAGGCAAAGGAAATCCAGTTTTGTACTGAACTGTAGGGTAAAATATACTCCTCAAAATAGATATTTTAACATAGAATTTCCTCAAAAAAAAAAAATATGAATTGTGTGTTTGTTTTCCAGTGAATTTTGTGGGGAAAATCTCAGCAGACAGAAATTTACTCGAGCAGTGAAGAAACTGAATGCAAATATTCTTTATCTCTGCTTTTCTCAGGTATGAAAATACACTATGAGCTAATTTTTAATTTGATACATGGTTGAAAATATTAATCAATTTTTTGCTTTTTCTAGCATGTAAATTTAGATCAGTTACAACCACTGCATACTCTCAGGAATCTCATGTACCTGGTTAGTCCGAACTCTGAACACCTGGGCAGGTAAGAAGGGTGTTTGCTTTTTTCTAACTGGTGGTGGTGTGAATACTTCTAAGGAGAGTTGTATGTGTCGGCAGAGTACAGGGGCCTGTCCCCCACCCCGAGTCTCCAAAAAGGATAAAAATAATCCAGTCCCACACAGGAGGAAACCAGAAGCTAATCCTGTTTGCATCTTTATGGTCCTTAAAAAATCATTTCTCAGAAAATTAATATCCAACATTTTTAACACCTAAAACAAAAGGGAAGAACCCAACTGTTTCTGGAGCGGGGCCTCCTGGTGCTGTCCTTGGAGACCAAAAGCCCTGTCTTTGAATCCACGTCAGTTTCTTCCCAGCCCCGTGGAGGGGTCTACCCCATTTCCTGTGCATTTGCTTTCATGCCCGCTCGCTCCTCCCACCATTCTTCCCAATTTTCTTTTGATCTGGCCACCATTTGTTGGATGTAAAACTTGTTAGAAGTTTATGGAGTGAAGTAGTTTAAAATCCATTAGCTTAAAAACAGGTGTCAGTAACAAAAAACACCAACCAGGACTAGTCATTGGGCTCTTTCTAGTCTCTCAACCCATAAAAGCAGGACACAGATGAGGCTTTTCTTTGGTGTCATCCAAGCGGCCCTCTCTGAGCACTTCTTCCCTTGCTCTTGACGGTCTCCATGTTTCTGCAGATCTGACTTGGTTAAGTTATTGGCACTTTTGAAAGAGAACAAAGAAAAACAGAAGGTGGGAAAGTTATTTTGGGGAGGCCCTTTCCCATGTTCATTTGCTTTGACACTGGAACCAAGGCTCAAGGGGTACCCGCTCCACTGGCCAAGATGTCTGGCTTCCTCCACGTTGCAGTAAACTTTTGTGGTGATCTGCCCTTAACCACTGGCTTGTGTATCTCCCCCCACCTAAAACAGTAACTTTCCTAAGACATAGAACTCTTTGGAAAAAGCTATGTACTCTCTCCAGGAAATAGCACACACACCAGAATTTTGTGCCGTTTTATAGGGGAGTTCATGCCCCTCACCTTACATTCCATTTATTGGTTCACGAGCCACACAAACCTGTTAGAAATCCTCTCCAGTTTTAGTGGCTGATTTCTGTGGGTTTGCTTGCCATTCTCTCTACCTTATTTGTAAAGGGTTCAACATTAGGATATTGATCCTTTATAATAAGAACAAATATTTATTGAGCCAATATTTATTGACACTGGGCCAACTGCCTGACATGCCTTAAATCACAAGTGGGATTATTACTCCTATTTTACAGAGCGGGTGGAAACTGAAGCTTAGCACGGTCAAGTAATTCATGCCCATGGTCACAGAGGCATGAAAGTAGTGGAACCAGGGTCCCAGCACCTATCTGACTCGAGAAAGTAGTAGACACTCCTGCTTTTTAACCAGTATATACTACTTCATCACATTAATGGATTAAAGAAGAAAAAACATGTGAGGTCAGCTTGATAGATGCCACAAAAGCAGTGAATAAAATTCAGTTCCTATTAATAGTTAAAACTACTTGCAAATTAAAAATAAATTATAAACAAATATCTATAGGTATCTACCATAAACCTACAGAAAAGGCTATGATGACATTTTACTTATATAGATGTTTGATAAAAGAATTCCTCTCTAGTCGGGAATAAACAAGGATGCCTGTTATCACTGCTATGTTAACGTTGCTCTGGGGGCCTAGGTGAGGCAAAACATTTTTACAGAGAAGTAAGCTATGTTTATATTGGAAAGAAACTAAATTGACATTATTGTAGAGGATATGATTACTGAACTGGACACTTAGGAGAACTAAAACTATTAGAAATGATACTTCAGAATGGTGACCGGATTCAAGGCCACCATACAAAGAGCAGCTGCTTTCTTATACGCCAGCAACTAGTCAGAGGATACAATGAAAAAATGAAAAACAAGATTCCTTTTATTGTAGCAACAAAAACTATGTATAGGAATAACCTTTACAAAATATATGCAAACCTATATGAAGGGAATATGAAACTTAGAATTATGCAACACACATTTCTTGAATGTTTGCCAGGCACTGTATGAGGTGTGGGACTGAATGAAAGAATGCCTGAGGCAGTGAAGACCCTTAGGATTGTCTAGAAATAGGAAGGCTGAGTATTATAAAAATGCTACTTCTCCCCAAAAGGAAACCTGATCAGAATTTCAACAGATATTTATTGGAACTTTGACAGGCTAATTCTGAAGTTGAACTAGAAGCACAGTCTGCAAGGAAATTGTGAAAAAGAATAGTAAAGGATGAGCTTGGCCCCTTTTAACGCAGCATATAAAGGTAATGAAAACAAGGTGCTGTTAGCATGCAAGTAGGTGGAGCAGTGAGACGAGAATAGAGTCCGGAAGCAAACCCTGTATATGCAGAGAATAGGTGATGGGGCAGCGTGCTGTGTCAGATGATAATAGCTCAATAATGGTGAGCTTAGTTGGGTATTCATACAGGGAGAAAGTCGAATTCATACCACATTCCACCCAGATGAAACAAAGACCTTGTTTTATTTTAAAAAAACAAAAACAAAAAACCTAGAAAATAACTAGGAGAAAAGACAGTGTTTTATAATCACAGGGTGGGGAGGGAATTCCCACACAAGCCGCAAAGTCCAAAAACCATGAAGGAAGGAAAAGAGTTACATATTTTACTATGTCAAACCTCTAAATGCCTCTGGTAGAATACCAGATACCATACACAAAGCTAAAAAGACAAGCAACAGATACCCTTTGGAATCTATATAGCAGACAAGGGATTCAAATCTAGACTACTTGAAGAAATCTTTCAAAAAAACCCCTTCAAATCTGTAAAAGAAAGGCAAACCTAATAAAAAGTAGACAATGGATTGATATAGGCAATTCACACACAAAAAATGCAACTGGTCCATATTCAAATGAAAAAAATCCTCAGCCTCAACTGAGAATAAAGAAGTGTAATTCAAAACAGCTCTCCAGTTGTCACCCATCAGTTTGGAAAAATGGAAAGGACTGATGCTACTCAGTATTGGTGGTGGTTCAGAAAAACAGGCACTCTTCTACTTGGGGCAGATTTCTTTGGAGGGTCTAAAGCTTTCTGTGGACTCACCCTTGAGTCAGTGCTCCAGTTAGCACCAGGGGGCTCTGTCTGACGGAAGTCTGTGTACACAGCCAGGCTCATGACATTCGAGTCTGTGGTCTTTGAGCCAGGAGGACCTAGAGCTTCAAAAGTCCTCTTTCACACCTGCCTCAGCCACAATCAAGGCTTTGGAGAGATTGTTACTGGAACTTGGGTGGGATTTTCTGTTTCCATTGAGATCAACTGAACTGAGGATCCCATCCAGAATCCAACATAAACTTTTTTTTTTTTTTGGAAATACAAACTTGCAAATATATTCAAAATTGCAAAAAATAATAGTAGTACAGACATATACCCTTTACCCAGACTCACCTTTGTTACTGTTCTACCCTGCTTGCTTTAAATCATTTGTGCGATCTCTCTAAAAATACACACTTTTTTTTTTTCCTGAACGCTATGAGGATAGGTTATGTATGCCTCATGGCTCTTGACTCCTAAATACTTCTTCATATATCTCCTCAAAATAGGGATATTTTCCTCCTTGACCATAGTACAGTTACCAACATTAGCAAATTTCACATTGATAACAATATTTTAATCTACCACCCATCTGCCCATTTTGTCTGTGGACTAGATTAATGTCCTTTATTGTACTGTCCCCTCTAGTACAGGATCCAGTCTAGAGTCTGGTGTTGGACTTAGTTGCTGTGTTTCTTTAACCTTCTTTAAATCTGGAACATGCTCGTAGCCTACTTTGTCTTTTACAACATTAACATTTTTCCCTTTGTTTTAATAGAACTTTGATTCTGAATTTGATGTTTTCCTGTATTGAGACTCTAGGAATTCTGTGCATTCTAGGCTGGAACACTGCCTGGGCAGGAGTGTTCCCTGGACACTCTGGAGGCCACAGTGGCCTCCTGTCCCCTCATTGGTGATGTTAATTTGATCACCCACTCAGGATGCTTTTTACCTTCTCCACTGCAGAATTCCTGTATTTGTCTTTTCTTGCAGCTGAGAAGTAGTCCGTGGAGAGACAGACCATGCAGTTACCCTGCTCATTAGAATTTTCCCCAGGATTTAATATCTATTGATTTTTCTTATCTCATTCAATCTTTATCATGATGGCGCTTACCTTAACACATCATTATCGTCCAAAGTGCACAGAGTTTATTCTTGAAGTTATATATTCTGTCAGGTAATATTTTTAAAATAAGATAGTTTGCAAAAGAGACTTTAAAAAAACCAAAAAGATCATTTTGTTGCCTTAATTGGTAAGAATAATTCCCTGCAGCATCATGAAAAAATTAGTAATCTTTATTCTCCAAAGACATTAAGCATAAGAGACTTAACTCTTTTGCTAGTTAATTTTGTGTAATATGTGTGGCTCAGGGTATGCTGGGCAACAAAAATTGTTCCAACTGGCTGCTTTGGGAATCATTGACTGCTTTATGTTTCAGTTGAAGTACTTAAATGAGCACCCATCCATGCCAAGTAGACTCTGCCCTGTGAGATTCCAAGCAGAGAAGTACCCAAGTGGTTTCCAGGGGAGCTCTGCCTGGAAGAAGTATCACCCCCCCCACACACACACACACCTCCCCTTGTATCACTTCTGCCTGTCCCCTGGGAAAACCTTTTAGGAGGGGGGTCTGGGGACCGTGGCAGTCTCCCACCAATTGGATAAGGTGGCATCAAAGAGGAACAGAAAGAGGCTGTGCCTCTGAGCTAGCAGAAAGGAAGGCTTGACATGGTGCCCGGTGCTGAGGCCCCTGGACAACAGAGCTCAACAGGACAGAATGAGAGAGCCCTGTGTTTAGGAAAGGGGGTAACCCAGCTAAGATACTTAAGTTGTAAACAGTTTTAGTAGGCAGCCACCATGAGAAGAGAGAGGCAGCTCTCTGGCAAGCTGAGGCCGGTGGGACTGACTGGAAGGCAGACGCTGGCGAGGAGGAGGCAGTAGTGAATTAAGGACCTGAGCTGGAGGGACATGGTAAGGATTGTAAGGGGACTTACCTGGTGATCTGAGGGAGGAGGCCCGCCTGGCTTGTTTTGAGACTGGTCAACTGGCTCAGATACCTGAGATGAACCTGAGAGGTTAGCCCTTGGATGGAGAGCTCTAGCAGGCAGTGAGGCTAGGAGGAGAGGTATCAAAAAAAACAAAAAAAAAAGAAAACGAAAGGTAAGGAGAATCTTTTAAGGAAACAGGAAAGGGATACTCTGCTAAGATGCTGGTTTCAGTAGTTGTTGATTTGAGAATCAAGCTGCAGGGGGAGGTAGAAGGGTTGTGAGGAGAGTCTCCCAGTTCCTGCTGCCTTCACCCCTTGCAAAATTACCCTTCTCCTGGTAAACTTGGGAGCCCCTGGTCTGAGGGGCTTTTTGAAATGTAAATTGCTCCCAGGAGACCAAAGGGAAACCCTGTGGTGCATCTTTCAACTTAGTATTTGTATAAAGCCCTAAAAACAGTGCCTGGAACAGAAATGTTAGCTGTTACTCTTGCTGTGTTTCAGCTGGGAAGCAGGGTTGTCTTGGAGGAGCAAAGGCTACCTGACCCTGGAGCAAGTGATTTGGAAGGTGCGGGTGTAGTGAGGTGCACTGGAGGCCAGCGCTGCGCTTTTTCACAAAGGCTGTAAAGAATTTTGGGCCATAGGCCAAAATGGCAGGCCGTACTCTAGGGTATTTCTAATTTCTGTTATTTTTGCTAGCCCCTGTCATTTTCCCCAACGTAAATATCACTGAAACTGTTAAATGAACTGAGGCCTGTGTCCTTATCTTGGGGGTGGAGAGAGAGGCCGTTGGAGTTGGAGGGACTTGGCCCCACCCCATGGATGGCCACAGGGAAGAGAAGTGGGTGGGTGACTGTGCTCCCCCCCCCCACCCCCCCACCCCCCCAGCCAAAGAAGGAAATGGCTCTTCTGAGGCAGGAGCTGACCGGCACTTGAAAGGGGCAGGGGGAAAGCAGCAGCAGAGCTGGGTGGGGTTTGCTGACACAGTTCCACCGTGGTGCTGAGGAGCTGTCAGAGGGCGAGGCCTGAGAAAGGTTACTAGATTTGGAGAGGACGACGTCATTAGGGACCTCTGGGGAATAGTTTTCTCCTAAAATATAGTGTAGAAGTAGGCAGTATTCCAGATGAATACAATCTAAATAGTTATATCTCATTCTGCTATAAATGTGTCCCTTGAAAATTATGGGATATCTTAAAATGTGTGCAGGAGCCTGCTGATGACACCCATCCAAGGGAGCATTGCTAACATGCATACAGCCGTACCATTTAGTTCTTTTGAGTCATAGGAACACAGTAATTGGAGGCTTCCATAAGGCAGAGAACATCTGTACAGTTTTTTCCTTTACATTTATTTCTTGTTCCACCAACTAATATACCAGAGTATATATCAAGTGACCGTTTTTGTCAGAATTGTCTCATTAAAATGCATAGATGATACAGTAGTGTAAAACAGGGAATTGTACTTTGGACCAGCATGGTTAGTCTCAGTGGTTTGGTTTTTCCCATCCAGGATCTTCACAAATCAAGTAGGTAGAGTTAAGGAAAAGTGTGGTATTGTGGTTTTGTTCATTACTTGGATGGCAGTTATTTAGGTAAAGAAAAACTCAATTATAGACCAACAGCAAGCACAGTGCAGCAGTGCAGACTTGGGAAACAGGTGGAGTGGTGGTTCCAGACCTCCTATCCTGTCAGGCCTTATGTCATGTGTTGTCACAATGCTGGTTGTCTCTTTTTTTTTTTTTTTGACGTTTAGTTTTGAGACAGAGCGCCAGTGGGAGAGGGGCAGAGAGGGAGAGAATCCCAAGCAGGCTCCATGGTCCATGCAGACCCCGACTTGGGGCTTGATCCCACAAACCGTGAGATCATGACCCGAGCCGAAATCCAGAGTTTGGACACATACCGGCCAAGCCACCCAGGCGCCCCAACAATGCTGGCTGTCTTAAAGACTCCTTCACTGTGTGTGCACAGGTCGGGACCCTTTGAAGTGCGAGCAGACCTCGAGGAGTCCATGGAGTTTGTGGACCCCGGCGTTGCCGGGGAGTCAGATGAGAGTGGCGACGAGCGCGTCAGTGACGAGGAAACCGACCTGGGCACAGACTGGGAGAACTTGCCGAGTCCCCGGTTTTGCGATATCCCTTCCCAGCCTGTGGAAGCCTCCCAGAGCCAGAGCAGCCAGGTGTCCCCGCCCATCGCGAGCAGCAGTGCCGGTGGAATGATCTCCTCCGCCGCAGCCTCGGTGACCTCCTGGTTTAAGGCTTACACTGGACACCGCTAATGCACCCGGACCAAAACATGCCAGGTTTGCATCAAGATAGTTGTTCTTCCACTATGTTCTAGTAAACTTTATGTATTCAGTTAAAATAGTGCCTGGAACAGAAAGAGATTAAACCATTGTGTTTTTGGTAAAGCAGGGAGACAAGCATTTCTGTTTATCAGATGGCCGATGGGAGTGACCCACACGCTTATAGTAGAACAGCAGGGTCAGAGGTCCTTCTGCCCAGACCAGTGTTGGTGGAAGAAAGACCAGTGTGTGTGTTCTGTTGAAGCAGAAAATTCACTTGGGCTCCCTTCAGTCACAGGCCACAGGACCCACGGATGCAGGTTGACACATTGGTCCTTGTGATGCAGAGACTGTTCCTGAACACTTCACATTTTAGAGGCAGAATCACAAGGAAGTGATTCTTGATGATCAGGACTTGCAAGATACAAACTGTTTCATATGCGTTTGTTCTTATGCCATCATTTTTTTGTACAGAGAACCAGCAGGCAATTTGAAATACTTGATTTCTTTAGGATTTGGTCATGTTTGGTTTTTAGGTCAAGGATTTTGGTTTGTTTGGAAGGGGGGGGGTGTTTTGGGGGAGGGGAGGGGTAGTTTGAAAATTATCTCATTCATGCTGCTGCTGTCGTAGCTTGTCAGACATTCCTGTTTTTGTTTATCCCCACACACCAAAGAAATGAAGGTCTTTTTTATTTTTGGACCTATATCCACGAACAGAAGAATTCCCAGCTGCAGTGATGGCCTGGAGATTTAAAAACTATTTTCTTACATTCTGAAGGGAATTAAGTTCATTCTCAGATTATTGAATTCCTACCATCTACACTATGTGCATTTTGAAACTGAACTTTTCTTCTGAGTGAAAAATAAGTTATTAAGGTTGTTCCCTTATGTAAGTGAAATGCCTGCCTGGGCACAGGTTAAAAGCCACTTAATTAAATGGCCTCTGGTCATTCTTCTGGTGTCCCAATTTCTTTCTAAGGGATTCAGTAGGTGGCAGGTTTTCCAAGAGAAAACCATCCTGCTTGTTTTCTTAGAGGTCTTTGTTGCTCTAGGGACACTGTCTTCACTCAGAAATGCATAGCAAATCGTTATAGCTGATACTATCCTCTATCGTGGGGAAGGCTCTGACAGAATTTTTCCTCACCAGGAGATCATTTTCAGCTAATGTGTCTGTCTTGTCATTCTCTTAGTGACAATCTTATAAGAAAACTGTAGAGGCATTATGTACAAATATGTAAGTAGTTTTTTATTTTTAATAATTGCAAAAAAAAATCCTATGTAACAACTACAAAAAGAAATCCTATGAAAAATTCCTAACAGGCATTATTACCATATCTTGTTAGTGTGATTAGCATGACAGTACCTCAGATAAATCATTCAGAGATTTGCCCTAGCTTCTTTTCTTCTTGTAATTATCATAGTTGATACTTTGCCTCCAAATCCGAGGTGCTATATAGCTTTTGCTGTTGGTATATTTAGTGTTTGGTAGAGTTGCAGAAGAAGGGTGTTTATTTCTATCCAGGAGTCACAGGTTCCCAGACTCTCTGGATTTTCCACTTAGGAAACGTGTGGGTTCTCAATAGCAGGTGTCTGTTTTAAGTGCTCAGCTTCATGATTGCTGAGCTGGCATTGTACCACGCAGGTCTGAAATTCACAGAGAACGGGTACGGCAGACTTGAACAAATACCAAATGAACTTAAAATCCCATGAAGTGAGGGTTGTCTAGGCATTTCAGACCCTCAAAAAGAAGAGCTTAGTCTCCAGTTTTGGAAAACACATTTGGGGCTTGGGGATAGAGACAGGACTGCAGCTAAAAGATGCACAGTCATGGTTTTGCTCAAGCCTCTTACGAAACTATGAATGGGAGATTGAGCTAAAGAATAGAATCCAGAGGTCAGAACTCATATCTAGAGTAATTCAGCAGAACTTACAAGAATATGGGAAATTAGGGATTGGTAGGGTATATTTTGTTGTTTATATCAACTAGAGGCACTTTATTTAGGGTTAAATGATCAAACCCTTTAGTGGTTTCGAACACCAACATACTGGCTTACACTGCTGAGATATTTTGGTTTTCATTATTTTGCACTGGATCCACCCTGTAAATATTCTTAAATATACATTTCAACCACTGTTTTTTCCTACTCTCTTTGCTGCTCATTAAAATCTTTCATGTAGGTGCCAGAACCATATGTAAACAGCTTTTTAAAAATTGAAGCTGGTATTTTTTTTTTTTTAAACAAAAGCCATAGAACTTGGTCATGTTTTCCATATAAAATGATTTGTCAAAACAAGGTAATACTAATAAAAACCTACAGGCACCAAATAGGCTGCTTAAAACGGTCTGTTACTTTTTTTTTTTTTTGTAATGGAATATAACTAAGAGAAGTTTTGCACATCTTTAAGTTAAGGGGAAAAACAGTATGTCAACATTGGGTGTTGTTGGACAGGATTCATTTAAGGATTCGTGTTTCGATAATTTGGTAAAGAGCATTCAGGAGCATGCTGTTTTTAAAAGAACTACAGTGTCTGAGAATCTCCTTGTGGTGTCATGTTGCAGGAATTTCCCATTACTCTGTGACTTCCAAACCAGTTTGAGTCATAACAAATGTTTTCTAAACTTTTATTGTATTATTGCAATAAATCTTTTAACAGTACTTTGCTAATATGTATGTCTTTTTCAAGCTCTGATTGCTCGTTTCTATTGATACATCAAGGGTAGCAAGAATGAAATTTAACGGAAATACTTCATACAAATTATAGGGTAATCTTTTTAGAATTTTTTGCTAGGTAATGAAAAAGGCCTGGTAATCTTAAAAATTAGAGCTTATGGTGGTATTAACAGTAACCGTCTATCTTTAATAAGCTGGGAAAAACTAGTTGCTTACCAGTTACATACTTTCTGGAAAGATGCATCTATGATGCACATGCCCTGCGGTGACTTGGTGTATGTAGCACAGCAGCAGCTCCGTGGGAAGGAATGCACAGGGGCCTACAGGGTGCCCATATGGAACCTGCCCAGACTTTCTTCAGGACAGGAGAGAAAGAGAAATGTCAGAGGTTAGAGGCGATCTGTTGAGTTGAGAGAAAATGCAGATAGTTTTGAAGAATCACTCTTCCCCTTTTCCCCCACCCCCTTTCAGGTTAGATCCTGGACAAGAGTGATTACTGGGGAACTGCTGCGTGGTTCGTCCTATTGTTTCACCTGCAGAAAGCTACCAGGTAGCAGGAGGAAAATGGGCAAGGAGACAGAAGGGTCCCAAACAGGGCACGCGCTTCAGTGCCAGTGCCCTTCCTCCTCCTAGTAACACTTCCAAACACGCTCCTCCTATCTAGTGTATACTGCTCGGAGGTGCCCAGCCCCAGAGCTCCATCATGACTGATGTGGGAATCAGGGCAAAGCAGATAGGAAGCACTAAGGATAACTTTATCCTTAGTAGTTGGGTGGTCATTAGAAGTTACATCAACAAGATGTACCAGGAATTTGAAACTGGGCTTTGGGCAGGTCACCTGAACTTCAGCTATGAGATGCTCAATGAGAGAAAGCCACCACCTGCATCCCATTCCAAGTATCTGGTGAGAAAATGCCCTGAAAAAGAAATACAACAAATAATCCTAAAATTTATATGGAACCACAAAAGACCTTGAATAGCGAAAGCAGTCTTGAGAAAGAACAAAGCTGGAGGTGTCACAAACCCAGGTTTCAAGATATACTACGATGCTGTAGTAGTCACATATGGAACTGGCACAAAAACAGACACATAGATCCATGAAACCAGAGTAGAGAGCCCAGAAATAGACCCATATTTATATGGTCAGTTAAGCTACATACTATAACGGAGGCAAAAATACACGATGGAGAAAAGACAGTCTCTTAAATGGTGGTGGGAAAACTGGAACACTTTCTTATACCATATACCAAAAAAACTAAGAATGGATTAAAGACCTACATGTAAGACTTGAAAGCATAAAACTCCTAAAAGAAAACATGCTGTAATCTCTTGGACTTCAGCTTTAGCAACATATTTATGGATATGTGTCCTCAGCCAAATATGAACTCTTGGGACTACCCCAAAATAAAGCTTTTGCACAGCAAAGGAAACCATTAACAAACATACAGGCAAGCTACTGAATTCAAGAGGATATTTGCAAATGAAGTATCCAGTAAGGGTTACTATCCAAAATATATAAACTTTATGCACTTCACACCAAAAAACCCCCAATCCACATCCTGACCTGAATAGACATTTTTCTGAAGAACACATAGAGAGGGCCAACAGACACATGAAAAGGAGCTCAACGTCACTAATCATCAGGGAAATGCTAATCAAAACCACTAATCATCAGGGAAATGCTAATCAAAACCACAATGAGATACCACCTCACACCAGTCAAAATGGTTAATATCAGACAAGTAAATACTGGTGAGGATGTGAAGAAAAGGGAACCCTGGAGCACTGTTGGTAGGAATGTAAATTGGTATAACCACTCGAAAACAGTGGAGAGTTTCCTCAAAAAATAAGTACCACATAATACAGTATTTCCACTACTGGCTATTTACCCAAAGAAACAAAAAACACTAATTCAAAAAGATATGCACCCCTGTTTACGGCAGCATTATTTGTAATAGCCAAGATATGGAAGCAATCTAAGTGTCCATGGATAGAAGAATGGATAAAGATGTGTATATATGCACAATGGAATATTAACCACAAAAAAAGAAACAAGATCTTGTGTGACAACATAGATGTAGAAACAAGATCTTGTGTGACAACAGAGAGATGTGTTACATGGAATAATTCAGAGAAAGACAAATACCATGATTGCACTTCTATGTGGAATCTAAAAAAAGTGAACAGACTCATAAGTACAGAAAGCTGGTAATTGACAGAGGGGAAGAGGATGGGGGGATGGGTGAGACAGGTGAAGGTGGATTAAGAGGTACAAACTTTCAGTTATAAGTCAGGGGGCATGCCTGGCTGGCTCAGTAGAGCATGCAACTCTTGACCTTGGGGGTCATGAGTTCAAGCCCTACATTGGGCTTAGAGCTTACAAGTCACACAGATGGAAAAGTACAGCATAGGGAATATAGTCAATGATATTGTAATAACATTGTATATGACAGGTGGGGACTACACTTACCTGTGATGAGCACCGAGTAATGTACAGAATTGCTGAGTCACTGTGTTGCACACCTGAAACTAATAGAACACTATATGTCAACTATACTCCAATAAATTTTTAATGGGATTATAATAAATGAGTCTCTGTGTTATGTCTGTATTTTAAAAATGCAGGATCTTGAGCACCACTCAATCAGAATCAGCACTGTCCAGTGGAAATAATGTAACCTGTATGTACGTGTAAGTTTAAATTGTTAGTCTCATTAAAATGGTAAAAATAGGTACAATTTTTATATTCAAGATACCCAAAATATTATTTCAACATGGAATCAATATGCAAAAACATAAGATGGGGGTGCAGAGAGGGGCTGCAGAAGGGTCCTATATTGTATTCTTGCCCTGAGCCTCAAAAATACTGGGGAAGACTTGCCCCACACACATACCCTTATAATAAATCCTCCTCAAATTCACTCATTTTGGACGTGCCCTCAGTTTCTTGTTGAGACCCTGTGCAATGAAGAATCTTGAGTATAGACTGGAACAAACTGAGGGGTCTTAGGCCCAGACTCCTGGCCGTGGAAAAGAATGCGGTAATGGGAAAAGGTCCCAGCTGGGTGCCGGGGCAGCTGCGTCACCATCCCTACCCAGGAGGGTCTGGCAAGGCTGTGGTGGAAGAACTGTTGACGGCAGGCCACACACCCTGCAGGAGAATCCTGCTCAACTGCCTACACAGAGGAGGCTTCAAGAGTAAGAGCACAGTGAAGGCCAAAGGCTGAGTCCCAGAATAAGGAAGGCCGATGGGTCAGGCCTGGCTCCGTCTCTTCTCCGGGTGGCCTGCAAACACCAGTTGTGCAAATAGGGCATCTAACCTCTTAGATGGGGGGGGGGGGGGGGGGGGACTGACACAAATACAACCTTGCTCTACATCTTCCTGATAAGCAACTTAGGTTGAATTTGGTTTTTGAAGAACCACATCGTATTTTTCATACTACTTAATAGAGACCTGAAAACACCAGTTTGTAAGTCAACTGTTTGATAGGGGGGAGGGGACAGAAAGGAAGTAATTTAAATAGCACAGGTGTTACTGCTCTGATTAACTGGGAGATGGGATGTGCCAAATTCCTCAAGTCTCCGTTTCTGCTGCACACAGCTAGTCACTCAGCAAGAGCACCTCCTCTTTCGTACCTTACACATTTCTCACCACTGTTCATGGTATACATCACTGTCTACTGGGTGATGGACACAAAGGATTTCCAAGAGTAATTCCAGCTGTATGTCATTTTCCCCCTAAATGCTAACTCTAGAACCTAATCCGGGCTGTGTTGCATCATTCCAGAGAGAAAAGCCAAACATTTAATAGAGCCTTCTAATTTTCAACGTCTTTTTAATAGCTCATCTTAATCCAAAGACAATTTGAGACAAAGGGTCCCTGAACTGATTTGTCCTGAGGTCTTTTCTCTGTTAAAGAGTGGATGGGGCAGGGGGGAGCTTTGAGGGAAGTAGGTTTCATTTTGCTTTTTAGAGGAATATCACCTCTCACAAGGGATGTTGCAGTGTAAGAGACTGTCACCTCTCTGTTCCTGACTCCCTTCCCAGCTACCAACACTAGTGGCTCTACTCCTCCAAAATAATACCACAAATGAGCCACCTGGAATAGGGGTGCTGCCTGTGGTTTTGCTTAGGCATAAATACACTGGAAGTTACCCACCGGAGCATGACTACAGTGATGTTTGCTCTTCCATGAGGTTGTGCAAACACCGGCTATGGCCACAAACTTAGGAATGGCATACACGTCAATAGAAGGGATTGCACATTTCCCACAGAGGTACTTTTACCAACTCACAAAGATTGCAACACTAGCTTGTTTGAACGCAGGGGAAAAGCAGGGACAGAAATGATCAGCTTCCCCCACTGCTAGGTGTTGTGCACAGCAGAGAATGCATTTCACTGCAGCATGGTACCTGACCAGAAGAACTACAGAACATCAGTTGTTATTATACAGCAAGAAGTCTAGTGCAGACTGGCTTCGTTCTGGTTTTGAGACAGGCTGTGGGGAAAGGAAAGGACAAACAGCCAGTCTGCTGAGTGAAGAAGAAATGAAGGCAGTGAAAACCATGGAAAATGCCTGGGAATACCCACATAATAAAAAGTCTCCAAGGCCAGTCCATAAAGGTTGGCAGGGAGGCCCTGACAAGTCCAAGTTGGAAGGGATAACTGGACAGAGCCCAGGAAGGGTGCTCCTAGGTCATGTGAAACTGTCAGCACACAGCCTTCTGCAGCCCCAAGGCCCAAATCAGCCTGTCAGGAGCCACCTGCAATGACAGAGCCCAGATCATACCAAATGCAAAACTGAGTTACCCAGCACAAATCTAGGGCTGCTATAGGAGCATCCCTAACCAAGAATCCCCCCATGGGACCAGCTCTGATTCTCCTAGATCACTTTATCCTCCCCACTTCAGGTTTCTCATACTCAATGGAAAGTTAGTGTAGCGTAGAGCCATCAAAACCTGCCAGTGCACCTCACATTAAGGTGGTCCCTAGAGAGGATTATTAACGTTTTATGGAGCATGTACTGTGTGTGAGGCACTGAGGGGATGGCATGACCAAACTACCCTCTATGAGCCCATGGTGGGGGAGCAAGGTCAATACATAAAACAGGACACGTGGCAGATGTACACAGGGTGCTTGCTGAAAGGCACCCAGCCCAATAAGGTGGGCAGAATGGGGTGGGGTCATGTGCACCTCCAGGGCACAGAGCTGTCAGTGTGCTAAGGCAGGGAGGGTATGTGGTCAGTTTCGAAGGATTCCTTCACATGGCCATTTTAATACCAGTCATTTTGATAAGGCCTGGATACAAATTTTTTATCTTAGCCCCTTTCCCATTTCCAATTCATTCCTGCCTTGGCTATCTGGCATCATCCACTGGGCAGGGAACAAGAGCTGAACTGCCCCAGGGATGATTCCCAGATTTCTCTGACTTTTCTTTCTAATGGTGGGAGAGGAAAACTAAGCCAGGCACATCAGAGCCTCTGAGCAAAAGCTGAAAGGTGTAAGTCTTCTCAATCTGTGTCCCCGTGGCAGTGGAGGAAGCTAGGGTCCTGGTGCCCACACTGTTGTTTCCCTTTCTTAGGAGTCTAAGGTTCTGGAGCAGTGCAGGAAGGTGGCTAGTGCTGCACTGTGGCAAGAAATTTCAAGTGGGCTGCTTCCCCCAGCTTGGCACTAGGGGGCTCTGAAGCACAGTGCCTTCCCCTAAGGGGAAAGCTACACTCCTCTAAATCAAGACCAGGGAGGGGGTGGCCTCTGATGCAACCTGCTAAAATCCCCCATCATTCACACAGCACTGGGAACTCGGTCCTGCCACAAAGTTCAAAAGGGGTCGTCCGTGATCTCTGAGGCCCCCAAGAATCACATGCCAAGATGGGGTTGGGGTATTCTTACCTTGTCCTCTGCTCTCGGTCAACTTGAGGTACAGCTTTGCGTCCCATGTGAAAACCAGATCCTGAATGGCTGACTTGGGAAAACCAACCAAAAGAATGGTTTATTTATCCTGCGTGTCCACCTGGGCAAATGGAGGACCAACAGCCAGCGACAATGAGAGCTACGTTTTCTGGGCACTTACCACACACCCAGCTGTCCTCTAAATCCCGTGTGTGCAGATCTGCTTTGATCCTAAATCACAAGCCATGACAACGCAATCTGGAAGGTATGAAGAGATGGCCAGGGGAGGAGGACAAGCACTGGAGACTTCAGCCCAGGGCGCTCAGGTTGAAAAGCATTTCCAGCATACCTCCACTGGGGCAAGACCAGAGGAAGGGCACAGAGCCCATCAAGGAAAGGGAAGCTCTCTCAGCCTCTCCTTGTCCTGTATCACAGACGCATCAGTGAGTCTCGGGCTCTGGCCTAGCGTGTCAGAGGTGTCACTGTCGTTTCCTGCCAGGGACAGACTCATTCAGCATTGAGAGACACTTTTCAGTTTTAGTACTGCCTCTTTGGAGAGGAGCAGCTTGCCTACCGATAAGGGGCAGAACAGGCCAAGACAGATTCCAGTGTGGAAGCAGCTCCAGGGCCACCCACCCATCACCTCAGCCACAGGTGACCCTGGCTCCACCTGGCTCCAGTCCTGTCCCACTCTGCTTTGCTGACTGAGCCAAAGCCTACTCAACCTTTACAGCTCTCTCCTTCAGAGCCATGGAGGCCTTTACTCAATCACTTCCCCATCAGCCACTCTCTGGAGGTGACAGCAGTTACAAGGGTTTCTGGTGGGTGCCTGATTTTAAGACTAGTTTTTAGGTCCTCCACAGAGCTTTCTGGGGTCTGATACCTTCCAGCCGCACCCAGCATTACATGACCATAGACCTGAATGTATCCTCACTGACTTAGTAACGATTAGTTATGCCTAGACAAGCGGTGAGAACATTCTAGATAATACCTTCTCCAACAGGAGATACAGTGGGTGGGTGTTGGGTAGAACAAATTCAAAATAAGCGTTCAAGTGTTGCAAAAATGTAAGTTCATAATGTTAAGTGAAGGTGGTCTCTTTTCCGTGGCAGAAAAACAATTTTCTCTCCCTGCTTCTCCTAACTAAAAAAACCTTAAACTCTTAACGATTCAATTCACAACATAATTCTCTAATATTACCTCAAAAAGGGAAGAAAAGAAATCTGCAAAACTCAGGTCCCATTTAAGATGCATGTTTTTATTGAAGTTAAAAAAAAAAATTCATAACCAGACAGAAAGAGTAAAGTAGACAAGAATGTTATAATCTGACTATATAATATTCTCTCATTCTTGATGGATCACTAAAATATAACAAAGGATTTTTCTCTATACTAATTTTAAGGTTGTCCAGTTAAACCATTATTTGGTATCTTCAACAGGTTAACCTCTTAACTATTTAGAGTTTCTTCTCAGAAACGTTCATATATTATACAGGAAACATTCATAGTTTATTTGGGAAACATTCATATTTTATACAGGATGTACAAATTTAAGATGAGACCAAAAAAAAAAAAAAAACAAAAAACAAAACAAAACAAAAACCCACACAATTGTAGCCGCAACACTATCCTAGCTGCATTGTGGGGATTCTCTTCAGTCAGCTATCCGCGCTATACAACTGGATTTAATAGTGTTATTTACAGAGGGGTCAAAAGCACTCATCTAAGGTAAAGGCGCTCGGGTTTAATGTGCACTTTCACAGCCCTATGAAAACACAACCATTATATACACTGTAAACACCACAGGGCATGAAATCCATCTCCAACCACAAACCTCAATCTCACAGATCAAGCATACAAGGGCTAAGGTAAGGTGCCTGACTTTTCCTTTGTAAGCATACTTTTCATCCGAGAGTGCTGCTATTCTTTCCAGAGGACACTATTCACTTATTTCAAATATGGTGCCAGTGCTTGAAAACATTTCTGGAACCCCTTTTTGGGGATCGCCTGCATAGTCTGCAATGAACTCTTCTGAATGTCCTTGATGGTGGCAAGTCTTCGTCGTTTGAGGATGGATTTGATTTGGGAGAATAGGCATAGTTATTCACAGCCAAGTGAATCAAACTGTGGGATACCACCCTGGACCAAATGGGAGGTGCCACTATAAAACAATGAGACCGATTTCCTTGTACAGCTCGTAAAGCAAGAGTTTAAAAATTGCCTGAGCAATGGCAGTCCTGATGGAATACGTACGGATTCGCCTACAGTGACGGCTCTGAGAGGCAACACTCACTCGCATGGTAGCTCTACAGCTCTAGGTGGGGTTCTGCAATCCTAGAAAACCAGTCCTTCTGTCGCCTCTCATGTAGACTTCAGTATTCCTCTTCAGTTTCAGTCCCCTTCGCTTTCTTATGGATTGCCCGATTAAAGCTGTGGCACGCAGGGACCCAGTGATTGTCATGAAGCCCCAGCTTACAGCCAGGGAAGGCTTTCTGAGACCGGTGGCAGCACATCCAGTATCCTGGCCCGTAGGGCAATGCCTGGCAATAGGGCTTGGGGTGCCACCGGCACAGGGACACATCCCCTTTCACGTATTTTTTCTTGCACTGCTTGCAAGGGTCCTCTCTGTATCGTGGATCTCGCACCCAGCGGGAATCTGCTGGCCTGATATTGTAGTATTCAATGATAAACTTGAAATAGCAGCAGGTACACTTAAGAGCCACTAAGCTCTTGGTGGGAAGTAACCTGAAGATTTTCACCATGAGGTGGTGGGGCAGAAAAGCCATGTACTGCTGAGGCTCCAAAAGCTGCTGGATTTTAAACCTGGTCTCCAGAAAGTCATGAGACACTTGCTTCTTCCAACTGGATGCCTCAAGCACCGGTAATGTACTTTCCACAGGAGAGGCTGGCAGGACAAATGAATCAGCTGAAACACTTTTTTCCTCAGTGGTACTGTCACCCTCAGCAGCATCCTGAAGGTGGCCGGCAACAGAAGACTCCCTTGTGCTTTCATTCAACTGGGAACAGTCTGACTGGTGCTGACCAGGTGGCAAAAAAAACAACATCCCTGGAAGTGGGTCTTCACAGGGCTTTAAACTAGAAGGCTGGCCTTGCTCTACCTTGGACACAGTGATACTAATGCACAAAGATTCCTTTCTTCTCTGATCAGGATTTTGGCTAGTAAGCGGCACGAGCTCTCTACTCAGACAATCAACAGCATCTGTGGGCAATTCAATGGCTTGAGGGCAGGTGCCAACAGGAAAAGATGACCCAACAAGTTCTTCTGTCATCTCCACATCATATTTATTGCCATTTTTCAGGGCAGTTTGCTGATCTGGCTCAAATTCTGCACTGTCCATGAGGAAATTCACACTCGCTGGCAACGACGGACAGCCCCGAGGAGCACCGTCCCAGGACTCATCCCCCTTGGGAGAACAATGGTCAGCTCTTGAGGGGCCACAGTCCACAGATACAGACCCCACAGGATTCACCTGAGTGTCTGGTGCCTCCAAGGCCCCTTTGTTTGTTTTGCCTTCATTAGCCCGAGTGCCATTTGCAAGCAACACGCGGCCCACATTTCGACGGAAGCTGTTATTCCTCGAGAGGCTCCCAGGCTCACGCTGGCTCTGCCGCTTCAGGCACTCAGACTCCAGCCTGGCTACCATGTCAAGGACACGGACTGGCTCGCTCTGTGGTTCACCAACCTCAGAATTTCCCCTTTCCGTGGATTCTTCACAAGCTCCTGGGGCAGAAAAGGGCTCGGAGGCTGGGGGCACACTTCTGGATTGCCCAGGAAACTTCACCACAGCAGGTGAGTTAGTGCAGTTTTTCGTACATGTAGCTAGCAGGGCACTGGCTCTTTGCTCGAGGAAGGCAACCATCTGTATGACTGACAGAGGCCTCCCGGCATAGACGCCATCCCCACTGTCACTCACATAATGCACAGAACAGTGCTCAATGCCACACGCAAAGGGCTCAGGCTGGTAGCACCTGCTGTTGACTTCCCTCATCCTTTCCAACTGTATCTTGGCTTTTTTAAGATCTCCTGATTTTTTCCTTCTTTTAGTAGCTCTCCCATCAATATCCCAGGAGCTTTTTATTTTCATAGATCCTATCCTATTGCTACACTGGTGGGCTGCAAAGAATGCAATTTTCTCCTTGGTATTTCCCGGTTTCACAACAGCCCAGATATCAAGCGGCCCTTCCCCTTCTTCACCCTGGTGGATTGTTGCAGACGGTGCATTCTTCTTGGTTTTAACATTCAAGCTGCTCTCTATCGGACTCTTCCCACTCATACTGCACAGAACATTTGGAGAAAGAATCCCAAGAGGCTTTCGAGATGATGCTTTACCAAGAGAGGGTGAAGGAAAGACACTTGGTTTCATGTAGCTAGCTTTGCATTTTTCATCATTTATAGCTTCGTGGTGGCTCATAGGAGTTCTCAAAGTTTCCTTGCTGATTTCCAGAGGTCGCTCTTTCTTCTGGAGTTTCCAGTATGGCTTTAGGTGCATAACAGAGGCTCTACAGGAAAGAAAGACATATTTGATTAAGGTGGTAATTTTGTTTTTAGAAAAGTTTTTTAACATACACTCAGATGGTTCTAGCAAGTAACAGAAACACTGTGTCAGTTCATTAAATCTTAACCGTACCAACTCTTATTTCAGCTAGTTTTTAATGTGACATCAAGACTAACAAGAGCAAAACAACCACTTTCCATGGTATATAGGCCAGAAGATAAACTGGAGAATTTCAGACTGAATAGACAGTGAATTTCAGAAGCTGACATTAGTTAACATTCTATATGTGAAATTAGTCCTTTAAATGTATTTTTTTAATGTAAAGTACTGAAGACTTCCAAGTATAAGGCACAGTATAAAAGGAAAGGATAAAGAACAGTCCAGAATCTCCAGTAGACTGATATGATTTCTAAGTCACCACAGCTTTTTATTGGTTGCAAACCAGTCTATCAAAATGTTGTACCTGCTTTCTAAGCTGGTCCCATACTGTTGAATACTTATAGATGTTTATAATTTTTCACTTGTTTGCTTATGTACTTTGCCCATCTACTAGTCCTGACTTTCTAAATAATCTATTTGTATAAGCTCTTAACTGTTAATTTTCTCCACATACCTTAAATCAAACACAGAACACATAATCCTTATTAAGTCTAAAAACCATTTTGAACTACTGCAGAAAAAACAATGCCTTGTTTTGTCCCCTGACCAGGGCTGGAGATGGGAGCCATCTTAGAAAGAGGATTACATGCAGAGATCTGTGTTCTAGTCGTTGCTATATCATTAACTAGCTAAACATGGTGAGTGTACCTCAGAAAAGTCACTTCCTCTCTGGGTCTGACTTGAAATGTTAACTGAGGAGTTGGAATACTAAATTATCTAATGATCTCATCAATTTTACAACAAAATATCCACTGTTACACAGAACACTGTGTATTGAGAAAAAGTGTTTTGTAGGGATGCCTGGTCTCCTACAAAATAAACCTACAAACTAAAATAAACGTCTGCAGTCACAGGTTGGTGGTACGAGCCCCTCACGGCTAGGCAAATAGAGTTTCCCCACTCTTAATCGTGGGGACACCAGTCTAAGACACACATAGTTTGGCAACTCAACATATACCTTTATCATTTACCTTAAAACATTTAGTGCCTGCAATGTGTCAGCCTCTATGATAACTGCTTTCAGATACTACTTCTAATTGTCAAGGATGAAAAGTGATCATCCAGAACAAATTCACCTTTCAACTCTTAATTCCTTGAGTCTCGGCTCAGCTAAAAGAAGAAACAGGAATATGAATATCTTCTAGCTAAGTAAAGAGAAGTCTTGCATTTAAGACAAAGTACCTTTTCAAAATTATCCTGAAATAGACCAGATTGGTTTCTTGACTATCTTTGGCAATTTCTATCCTAAATCTGTGATGTGCCCCCTTCCTGCATTACAGCATTTTTAATAGCTTTCTATCATTATATTGTATAATTTAGTCTTATAAACAGACCCACCCAGAATTCTTCAAAACAAGATGAATACATATGAATAAAATAGATAAATGAATAAATGACAAATGAATAAAAAGAGGTATATCTAGTGCTAACTTGGTCAACAATTTTCTGGTTTTTCAAATTCCCTTCAGTCCTTCTAAGTGAAGGGAGAGAAATGGAGGTTGCTGAAAAATCCAATAAATTCTCACATAATCATCTCATTACAGAGTGTGAATAAATTTAAACTTCAGCAATGTGTGTGCCATTCTGCATTGCACAATATGTTCTCTTCGCCTTCCTCCCACACACATTATTTTAGGTGCTATTATTGATAGACAGGGACATTAAGAAGAAACTAAATGTAGTTACAGAAGGCTTTTGTTTGCACTTATTAACCTATAAAATCAACTCAAGCGACACACTGCTAATAGGGCTTTAGCAGGACTAAAATAGGAGATGATCCCAGGGAATAGAAGTGAGGAAAGGTACAATCAAGGAAGGAGAAAAGCCATTCGACATCATCAGGGTGACTGCTGGAGGGTAGCGGACAAGTCTGTGGGACCCCTGGAGGAAGCACAATGATGAGGCATGGGCTCTTGTCCCCTAATTAAAGGTGGCCCAGGATATTAACCAACCTCCTTCCTTTGCTGGGTTTGAATGTCCTGAGGCAGAAAACAGAAGAGTGGTGGCAAGAGTAGTAAGTTCAAGTGAGAAACTACGGAAATCTGAATTTGCGTTGAAATCAGTGGTAGACCACGAGGATATGATGCAGGGCACCAGGAGCTCTCCCCCAAAAACCCGAAAGGCAGAAACTTTACATCTCCAACAGATTACACCAGATGGTGGCGCTTCCCCCCCCACCCCCCAAACACAGGCACTGTGGAAAGATTCAGCCAGGTTTCCATGGTTGCCAATCTCTTCATCACAATTGTACTTTGAAGTTCACCATAAGAAAGTCTTGCTCTCTTGCAATTAAATAAAATGCTGGGCTATAGCACCTACCTACACGAGTGTTCCATAGACATTCAGAAATATCCTTGTAAAAAATTAAGATCCCTGGGTACAATGAATCAGAATTTCTGGGAATAGATCCAGAATTTCTGAGATCTGTTTTCAACCTTTAGATTTAATTTGGAAGGGATTAAAGGTCATGTGTTAGATCCGATGTACGAGTATCAGTGGGGTCCCAGATTTGGGCTGGGGTGCTGGGACACCAAGAGGGGTGAAGTGGACCTGCCCAAAAAAGCCTTGCAGACAGTCCACACTGAAGCATCTATCTGAACAGCTGGGTAAAGACAGAACCATTTTGTTGTTATTCCATTTAAAGCACAAAACAGGCCAATGGTCTTTTATTGCCAAATTTCCCCTAGAACTCAAACTCCTCAGTTTCTTTGACAATACTTTTTCCCAGCTCTTTTCTCTTCTTCCCCAGCCTTTTAAGTCCATGTTCCTCAGAGTTCCTTGTTTTTCTAGACCGTTATTAATCTTAGGCTATACATCTAAGTGCTGTCTTATAGTTCTAACAACCACATACTGATGACTCTCCAGTGGCATGCTCTCCCAAACTTCATATCCTATTGCCTGCTTAGTAGATATATCTGGATGTCAAAAAGAATCTAAAAAATCAAAACAACTAGTTAATGAAAGCAGCAAGTACCTAGCCAACCAAGCCAGAAAGTTGAGTCACTTAAAGATTCCTCCTCCCTGACCCCCATATCCAATCACCAAGTCTCTAAAATGCTCTTCTCTTTATCTCTGGCACAACTGCCCTACTTTCAGCAGCCATCTGATCTCTGCTCCACTACGGGTACATATAGGAAAGCCTAACCTCTTTATCAATGGAATGCAAGGTAGAGCCCACCCAGCCAAGTTATCAGCTTCATTCCTGCTTTGCCCTACCATACTTCACACTTTGGAAGCTTATGCACAGAACCATTACTACTGGACCAGATAGACAGAAGGCCAATCACATCACTTAAGATGCAAATTTTAAAGCAGCCAGAATCCCAAAACCTACATAACAGCTTCTAATTTTTTTTTTCACACTAACCACCACCCATTTCCTACTATCCATTTATCATCAGAAATTTACTAAACACTCTGGGCTGGATATTACCAGTGCAATTATGAATAAGACATAGTCACTGCCCTTACAGAGACAGAGAAGTCAATAAACAATTACAATGGAATATGATGTGTGTTTATAAAGATAGTATGGGTGCTGAGAGAATCTAAGCAGGGGGACAACATACAGAAGGAAGGGGTGTATGAAGGGACATAAGGGAACCACAAGCACCAAGCTCAGTCTTGAGGGTGTAGAAATAGGTCAGAGAAGCCCTGACCTTCTAAGCTAAGCCCTAAAGGAAGATACACAAGTCCTAAGAGGTTCAAAAGTAGATGATGCTTTTGGGAAACTGAGGTAGGTTAAGAATAATCAGTCTAGCTAAGGTGCTGGGAGTGGAGAGACAACAGGTAAATTAATTAATAAGCAACAACAGACAGGAACTTTAGCTGCTGATTATAAATGGAGGTTGAGGGACAGGTGTCAAGGATGGGTCCTCATCTTATGGTTTCATCAACTGGATGAACAGTGGTACCTTACAGTGAGATGGTGAAAAAAGGTGGCTAAGCAGATTTGGAGCAGGGAAGAGAGACAGTTGGGTTTTAAAAAAGTGTTGCCTGTAAAACAGATATCTAGTAGGCAGACTGACACAGGTATGGTCAAGAAAAATAGGAGGAAAGGAACAAGGCAGTTGCCACAGAACCATTTCAATGAGAAAAACATTTTCTGGATGGAGATTACAGATGTCATTTTCCAAAATTTCACAATGAACATATATTACATATATTACTATTATAAACAGGAAGAATGTTCATAAAAGAACAGTCACTTTTAGACCCTATGGCAAGGTCAATGAATAACTGTGTCCAGTTAGCAATGGAGATCCTTGGTGACTCTGTTGTAAGAACTACAGTGGGTGAGTAGGGCAGAACCAGAAGTTCATGGTGAAGGAGTAACTGGAAGGTGACAAAGTGAACCTTAGCAACTCCTTCACAAAGCATGGCTGTGATAAAGTCTTTGTACATACCTGCCACCTTAATCCTTTCCAGGAAGAAAGTGACATATAACAATGAATCAATTAAAACTTGCACAACTTTCCTCCAAACAAAAGCCAAAATTCTGTTTTCAAATAATTCCAGTATTCCTTTTAGACTCTAACTTCTGTTTTCAGCTCAAACAAAGCTGGAAAAACCCTCACCTTTAAACACAGTGTACAATCCCAAAATAGAGCCATGGAAGAGAATTTAACTTTGTTTAGAAAAAAAAAAGTGCTTGGATAAATCCCAAAGTTGAAAGACTCATAGTAACTAACTCTAGACTATGGAGGAGTGAATTTGATCAATGAGGAATCAAATGGCAATATGGGGTCAGAATAGAGGAAAAGGATGAGATTTCTCTTTGTGCTAATAATAGGCTTAGTGCTAATAGGAGGCCTAAAATCAAAGACAGATGCTTGTTTTTTAACTTGTCACTCAGTGTATGGCATTGCCTATCGAAACAGACTAGGAAATAAGTCATTTCCTAAGTTTCTTTCTGCTATGTTAAAGGTACAGGAATGCACTCCAAAAAGGAGTCCACTTAAAAAAAAATTTTTTTAACTTTTATTTATTTTTGAGAGAGAGACAGAGGGTGAGTGGTGGAGGGGCAGAGAGAAAAGAAGACACAGAATTCGAAGCAGGCTCCAGGCTTTGAGCTGTCAGCATAGAGCCCGATGTGGGGCTAGAACCCACAAGCTGTGAGATCATGACCTGAGCCGAAGTCGGACGCTTAACTGACTGAGCCACCCTGGCACCCCAGGAGTCCACTTTTATTAGAATAGTTAAAAGCTCTTCTTCCTTTACAAAAGGCCAGAGGAATTAAAATAGACTAATCCTTGAAAGACCATTCCCATGATACCTTTAGAGGAGTTCAAGTATACAGTAAATAAATTCACTGTTTCTTTAAGAATGTAAAAGCTTAGGCTTAGGTCTTTATCTCCCGGCTGGTGGGCTGGTGGGTTTGAGCCTCTCATCAGGCTCAGTGCTGACAGCTCAGAGACTGGAGCCTGCTTCAGATTCTGTGCCTCCCTCTCTCTATGCCCCTCCCCTACGCGCGCACGCGTGCGTGCTTGTGTGTGTGTGTGTGTGTGTGTGTGTGTGTGTGTGTGTGCGCGCGCGCGCGTGCGCTCTCAAAAATTTTAAAAAAAAATTTTTTTAATCAAAAAAAAAAAAAGAATGTAAAAGCTTCCGGAGAACATCTTAAAACCACCTTCTTCACTGAACCATTACAGAAATGACTAGCAACTCCAGCAAAGTATTACATGTATATATAATGAAGTCTTTGTTTTTTCCAAATGAAATAATGGAGCTATAATGACTTTTGAAGCCCCACAGTGAGATAGTGGTAGCATTAGGATGAGAATTAGGTTAAGAGTCTCCTGGATCTGCACTTTCCTTGTTCAAAGCAAACAAAAATAAAAAACCTAGGCCCAGAGGTGCCTGGCTGGCTCAGTCTATAGAGCATGCAACTCTTGATCTTGGGGTTGTGAGTTCGAGCCCCACACTGAGCATAGAGACTACTTAATAAAAACATATTTTTTTTAATGATAAAGTGTGCCTAGCATTAAAAAAACACACACACTTGGGGCACTTGGGTGGCTCAGTCGGTTAAGCATATGACTTCGGCTCAGGTCATTATATCTCATTCATGGTTTGTGAGTTCGAGCCCCGCGTCAGGCTCTGTGCTGACAGCTCAAAGCCTGGAGACTGCTTCAGATTCTGTGTCTCCCTATCTCTCTGCCTCTCTTTCTCTCAAAAATAAATAAGTATTTTTTTTTTTTAAAACACACACACACAGGCCCAATTATGACACATATGAGATTAAATAATTCTGACAGCATCTATTCAAAGAGATTTTTCTCTCTCAAACTAGGTCAGTTTTTCTTCAGTGCCACATAAAACCTCTACACATAACTGTGATGAATTAAAGCAGACACACCACATCACATACAAAGCCATACGAATCTATAAGTATGTAGAAACTACTTCCATGGCTGTTAAAGTAGAAAAAGTGCCAAGACTAGGAGGGTGTGAATACACGTGGAGGCAGAAGATAGTACTTCCCTTCATAATCCTCTAAGCACTGACAGAATGCATCCAACTCCCACTGAACGCCTTAACCAAAATATAAATAAATAAATAAATAAATAAATAAATAAATAAATAAATAAATAAAAATAAACTAAACAAACTGTACATCAGAAAAGACAGTAGTTCTCAAACTGGGCTCCAAAATATTGGGGGAGGGAGTTCACTTCTTTCTTTCAAGGAACATTCTCTAAAGCCATTTCATGGGACCTTGAACCTTTGCCTCAGGAGGGCTGGATTGTTAATTGCACACAACTTAATGGAAAAATCCTTTACTGTCTGTTAAAAGATACTGAGTAATACAGAGACTAGTCTTTGGAAGCACATGCATAGTTTTCCAGAATTTGCTGCTCACGGCTTTCATCATTCTTAGAATTCACAATCTTATTTAAATACAGCACATAGGGGCGCCTGGGTGGCGCAGTCGGTTGAGCGTCCAACTTCAGCCAGGTCACGATCTCGCGGTCCGTGAGTTCGAGCCCTGCGTCAGGCTCTGGGCTGATGGCTCAGAGCCTGGAGCCTGTTTCCGATTCTGTGTCTCCCTCTCTCTCTGCCCCTCCCCCGTTCATGCTCTGTCTCTCTCTCTGTCCCAAAAAAAATAAATAAAAAACGTTGAAAAAAAAAATTAAAAAAAAAAAAATACAGCACATAGGGGCGCCTGGGTGGCTCAGTCAGTTGGGTGTCCAACTTCAGCTCAGGTCATGATTCACGGTCCGTGAGTTCGAGCCCCACGTCGGGCTCTGTGCTGACAGCTCAGAGCCTGGAGCCTGTTTCGGATTCTGTGTCTCCCTCTCTCTCTGACCTTCCCCCCATTCATGCTCTGTCTCTCTCTGTCTCAAAAATGAATAAATGTTAAATAAATAAATGAATGAATGAATGAATAAATAAATAAATACAGCACACAGCTCCATCATGATTATCTAATATAGATTCTATACCATGATTAAAGACCAAACAAAGCTAACTTCCCCAAAATAAAAGTTTATGATAAATTTGATGGGCCAATAAAGTATCTAAAACATACTGAAAGGAGTATTACAAGTTGGGAAGGGTAGCCACTACTTTGCTTTTCCATTATGGTCACAACTGAAGCAACACCTAACAGTTTTACAGTGTACTGCAAAATACTGAATTAGTCATTAATTTACATGGATCCTCTACCCCCTCTTTTCTTGGACTAGGTAGGAAGGGGGACAGGAGGCTAAAGGAAAGAACACTTGCTCAGTCTATTTTGAATTATTAAATAACAGTTGGGGATACAGACAAACTGAAGTATTATGTTTTGTTAAACTTACCATGTTTAAATTAATCCAGTCAACAATGGTTTACAAAGTATTTTCCTATTGTTCCTGTGACATAATGCTAAACACTCACATAACTCTGGCGTATCACAATTTATTGCTACCTAAAACTGATGAGAAATCTACAGTTTTGTAGTTCCCATGAGAAAGAATATCAAAATCCAGCGAAACACACTTAAAAAGTTTAGTCCCCCCAAAATCATTGATATATATTGAAAAGTACATTGAGCATTACCAAGAAAATTTCGCCTCTATAAATTTCAGATACTCAGCATTCCTGTTAAAACCCTCTTGCTTATTTTTCCTATTCTAATATTTCTTAAAGAAAACAAAGGAAAAGAAAATTTCTATCCTCTCGCATAGCAAAATGTCATTCCTTGAGTAAGCTTTTTTTTTTCACTTTGAAACCAGGCATTCTTCCATATATAAATGTAACATATTTTTAAAAGTTTATTTATTTATTTTGAGAGAGAGAGAGCACAGGTGTGAGGGGGTACAGAGAGAAAGGAAGAGAGAGAATCCCAATCCCCACTGACAAGGCAGAGCCTAATGCAGGGCTCGAACTCACAAACCAGGAGATCATTAGCCAAGCCAAAACCAAGAATTGGACTCTTACCCAAATGAGCCACCCAGGCACCCCATAAACTTAACATATTTTTTTAATGTTTCCTTATTTATTTTGAGAGAAACAGAAAGAGAGCACGTGTGCAAGCAGGGGAGGGACAGAGGGGAGTGGGGACAGTGGATCTGAAGTGGGCTCTGTGCTGATGGCAGAGAGCCTTACGCAGGGGTTGAACTCACTAACTGTGAGATCATGACCTGAGCCAAAGTTCAATGATTAACCACCTGAGCCATCCAGGCGCCCCAATTTAACATTATTTTTAAGGCAATATTTTCTTTAAGAGTAATGCAGTACTTTCAAAGAACTGATCAGAGCTTTAACATATAACCTCTTTGACCAAATGTAACTGGAACATAAAAATGTCATCTTTCCTAGGGAATAAATTGTTAAACATTCTAAGGCCAAGGTCAGCCACAAACACAGCTCAAATATCCATTAGGTACCAAATAATGTTTGATATGAAAAATCAGAGAACAGGGGCATCTGGGTGGCTCAGTTGGTTAAGCAGCTGACTCATGATTTTGGCTCATGTCATGATCTCATGGTTTGTGAGTTCAAGCTCCACAGTGGGCTTTGCACTGAGTATAGAGCCTGCTTCAGATCCTGTCTCCCTCTCTCTGCCCTCCGCCACTTGCTCACTCTCTCAAAAATAAATGTTAAAAAAAAAAAAAAAAAAGAACTAATGTAAAAAAATAAAAGAAAAATCAGAGAATAGCATGAAATTCTGAGTGTAAATACAATACCACACTGCACATCTGCCGTGCATGGGGCCTCAATCTTGAGCAAAGTACCAGCTAGCTGGGCACAGGCTGGCCCATTATAGGTACCTGAATTTAAAATAGGTTATTCCTCACAGGAAAGAAGAAAGAGGCAAAAAAGTAAAAATTCAGAGTAACAAATATTAATGCACCAAGCAAAAACAGCTTGCTTGCTGTATCAATGCAGACAAAAGATCTGGCAAATGAAGACTTTGGTCAGCAACCCTGGGTAGGGGTGGAAGGGGTAGGGAAATTACTTCAGAAATAGGACCCAGGGTATTTACCAAAGAAATAAAGCCTAAGCCACAGTCCCGTGCCCAGCTGTTTAGTAATTACTCTTCCTTCTATCACATATCCCCTAGGATCTGTTGAACCAAGACTGAGGTAGCAATCTATGCAATGGCTGTTCAAAGTATTCTTTAAGAATTACCACTTATAAAGAAATGAGGCTTATTGTCAATCGAAACCGGAGAGGTTGCTGTTCTGGAGCCTGTTTTTTGAGTTTACCAAAGCCAATTCAAATCTTGGGAGTTAAGGGGTGCCTGGGTGGCTCAGTCAGTTAAGTGTTCAATGCTTGGTTTCAGCTCAAGTCATGATCTCACGGTTCACGAGTTTGAGCCCCACATGGGGCTTTGTGCTGACAGTGAGGAGCCTGTTTGAATTCTGCCCCTCCCCTGCTTGCTCTATTAAAATAAATAAGTAAACTTTAAGAAAGTAAAAATAAATAAATCTTGGGAGTTAAAACAGTATTTCCAGAGTGCCTGAGTGGCTCAGTCACTTAAGCGTCCAACTTCGGCTCAGGTCATGATCTCATAGTTCATGAGTTCGAGCCCCACATTGGGTTCTATGCTGACAGCTCAGAGCCTGGAGCCTGCTTCAGATTCTGTGTCTCCCTCTGTTCCCTTCCCTGCTCATGCTCTCTCTTGCTCTCTCAAAAATAAATATTTAAAATTTTTTAAAAGAAAATGAGTATTTCCAAGGAGTAAATGTGAGAAATCTATATTACCAAAAAAACCCCTCAATCATTAGGCACCAAGGAGCCCAAATTGTCATATTACTGGAGAAAAATCACAAACCAGGGCTTATGTACTTGTCTTAAATCTCATATAAAACTTCCTTGAGTACAGAGGGTATGTCTTCACTATTCTGCAGAATTTGACTAACCCATGGCCATCCCATTCTGCAGAATTTGACTAACCCTGGAATTCCTAAAGCCAAACAGGAAAGACAATGGTATACAAACAAGGTATAGAGACCTCTCACTTACAGGGTAAACTATGGGCCTTCAGAACCAGCTTTACATAAATGCAGAATTTAACAAGTCGGAGGTTAAAAGAGCTCTTATATGTAAGTCCTATCTTCTGAAATTCCTAGATGTATGTATTTACTTAACATGGTTGTAATCATATTATATATACAATGTTATGCTTTTTATCAGAAGTACTGTCCATGTTATTACATGGTCTTGAAACCCATCAAAACTGTTAATGTATAAGTGCCAGAATTTAATAAATATTCCCTCCAATCCTGGAGGTTCTAATGCAACTTTCATGCATGCATTCTCTTATGTATTTAAAGGTATGTCCTTAGAAGATTCCCAGAAGTGGAATTTCTGAGTCAGAGTTTGAGTATTTTTATGACTGGGTACATCTTGCTCAATCACTCCCCAAGTAGTGCTAATTTACCCTGGCACTACCAAGAAAATCATGCCAGTTTTATGGGAAAAGTTGTGTTGTTTAAAGGGAAAGAAAGCAAGCAACGTAGACCTAGAGATAAAAAATAACAAAGAAGTAAGCAGAGAATAATCTGTTTTCACTTCTAGAATAATAATAGCTCTAAAATGTTTACTATGTGCTAGGCACTGTTCAAAGCTCACAACCACCCCACCCCCAAAAAACCTAAGTGCATATTCTTACTAACCCTAATTGCAGGTGAAAAAACCAAAGCAGAGGGAGGTTAAAAAAACTTGCCAAGATCACGCAAGCAAGCACATCAAGAAGCCTGGGTGTGCACAGTCAGGAATCAGAGGCTATCCTCTTACCTAGCACATTATGAAAAGAGGGAGCACAGATGAGGAACACATGGATGAAGACTTCATCAGTAAGCTTAATCTCATTGTCATAAATAAAGACTGAGAAGTCTAACTGTGACAGGAAACAGAATTTGGGTTAAATTTTGGATGTTGAGTTTGATAACCAACTTAAAATTAATCTGTTCATTTATTAAATACTTAACTTCCCTTTCAGTGTCAGACTAGACCCTGAGACTTCAGCATGAACAAAACTAACAATTCGTGAACGCATGGCAAACCTAAGAAATCTACACCGATCCTTTAGCTTTTCACTCATTTACAAACTTAAAAGTTTCCCATGTGCTGAGTCAAGTTAGCAACAAAGATAGACATCACTAAGATCACTCAAATTTTATTTCTGGCAAAGAGAAACTTAAAAATTTAATGCAAATATGACAGTCTGGGCCACAGGCCTGAGTACAGATGATATTATCAGAGAATAAGGCTGGGTTGGAATGACTGTATACAGAAGAATACACAGGACAATACATACAGATATTATTCTGGTGTTGATTTATAACAGACTTATTTATTTACGACAATTAGTTTCAAAGAAAGAAAAATGGTAGAGAACAGATGAGATAAAGTATAACCATAGGCAAGTGGAAAACTATGAAATGATAAAGAGTAAGACCAATATGAATAGGAATATTAATATATATCTAGATTTCAGAGGTCCTACCATCTCTTTCCAGTACTAGACTACATGAAGCTATACACAACACTTCGTCATTTCCCCAAAAATGCTTTGAGGCAAAGAGAAATAGTTACCCTTGCTATACTTTTTACTGACACTCAACTACTACTTCATCAGCAGCATATCGGTTTGCTAGAGCTACCATACAAAATACCACTAACTGTGTGGTTTAAACACAGAAAAGTTACTTTTCATAAGTCTGGAGTCTAAAAGTCCAAGATCAAGGGGATGGTGGGTTTGTTTTATTCTGAGGCCTTTCTCCTTGGCTTGCAGAAGGCTGCCTTCTCATGGTGTCCTCACAGGATCTTTCCTCTGGACACACATGCCTTTGGTGTCTTTCTCTTGTGTGCAGAATTCTTTCTTTTAAAGACACCAATCAGATTAAATTAGGGCCCACCCTGTCTACCTTCTTTTAACTTAATCAACCTCTTTAGTTTTTAAGTTTATTTATTTTGAGAGACAGAAAGAGAGAGAGAGAGAGAGAGAGAGAGAGAGAGAGAGCGAGCATGAGTGGGGGAAGGGCAGAGAGAGACGGAGAAAGAGAATCCCAAGTAGGCTCCACACTGTCAACACATGGAACCTAACGCGAGCCTCCGTCTCATGAACCATGTGATCATGACCTGAGCAGAAATCACAGAGTCTGGATGCTTAATCAACTGAGCCACCCAGGCACCCCTTAATCACCTCTTTAAATGCCAGCTCTCCAAATTCAGTCACATTCCCAGGCACTGGGGATTAGCGCTTCAACATATGCAAAGGGAAGCAGCAGGCAATTCAGCCCCTAACAATGGGGTAAATGTAAGAATTCATGAGTTAAAGCTTAATGTTTTAAGATCATAAAAATAACCAGAAAGCTATTCTGATTTGATCTCCATACAACCCATATTTATTTAAGAGAACATTTCAAATCATTCAAGAGCTCACTACTCCAAATAATTAACACCTGGACAACTGTCTTCTGTAAAACATGTCTGGAAGGGGAAAAATGTTATCACTCCTATTAAAATCTCATTAGTACAAAATACAATGGTTATTATTAACCTTTTTTGCAGCCACTATAAGCCCTTTAAAATTCTGATGAAAGAAAATGGATGCTCCCTGAGGAGGGAGCGTGGGGCAAGCTGAGGGCAAAATACAGGCTGGCACCACCCCACCTTCCAGGTGGAATAAGTGTGATAGTCCTCAGACACTCCTGGCTACCCAAGAACAAAGGAAAGGGCTTTAAGCGCTTGCCACGGTAACGTGGGAAACTAAGGCAAATGAAAAATTAAATTCCCTTACTGCCTAGAACCCACTGACAAGTCCTTGAAACCAGCAGTGACCTCCCTCTAGGAGCCCAGCTGTCTCAATGATGACACTTTGCTGGGGGCAAAAGAAGTTTAGCTTAACATTATCCCAACCTTGAGGATCCTGTAAGTCTATTTCCTCTATCTCAACTGCTCCACAATATATGCTGGCAATCATGCTCCAAACTTACGGCCTCCTGATAAACATCTGAAGGGTCTCATGACTGAGGTTTTACTAAACGGTAATAAATGGCATTTCCGTAGCAACAGCTAGCCCCTCAAGGTCCTGGAAACCTTGCTTCCAAAATTTCTTAGAGACTTACTCTATCCCTGACCCCCTCCCAACCTGAGGGTATATAATGAGTTACCTGTCATGACCCCAGTGCAGAAGCTCTTCCTGCCCACAGGTCCTGTTCCCATGCTTTAATAAAATCATCTTTTTGCACTAGAGAGGTCTTCAAGAATTCTTTCTTGGTCGTTGGCTCCGGACCCCCCACCACCACCCCCAAACTTCATCACTCCCTGAGGAAAGGACACATAGCCACAAAGTCTGGCATGATTATTGTTTCGGGAGATTCACAAACCACCTCCCTAAAGCTCATCAGGATCCATGGACTCAGGTTAAAGAGCACTGACCTAAAGGACCATTTATATCTAAATTAAAAACTAAGTCTATACCAAAATGGACCAAAACACTTGAAATTGAGATTATCTTGAAAAATACAGGATATACAGTAACCATGTTTATATTTAGCTACTTGCCAAAGGATTGGAAGTAACTACTGATCAACCAAATATTAGAATAAATTTTAAGCCTATTAGCCAACACTAAAGGTGGGGAGAGGAGTGAAGAGAGAAGAAACATTACTTCAGAAAGTCTAAACTAAGAAAACCTACTGCAATTCAGCACAAAATCTTAGAATAAAAAAGAGACAAATAACAAGAGGTAGAAATCACTAACAAGTTTCTTGTTTACTGACAGAAGATCCATTATTTTCTACACACCAAAGTCATAGTCAACAAAGATAACATTATGTTGTGAAATTTCAAAACCTGGCTTGTCGTCTTCTCTCTGTATGCCTGACTGCCCTCAAAAAACAGCTTTGGATATGTTCAGACAATTGGGCAAAAGAGAAACTTCTGTTGAATTCACTATTCCACCTAGGGACGTACCTCTGTAGACAATTTTACTAAGGTGTAAACTCCCAAGGATAGGAACACTTGTCTGCCTGATTTACCACTGCGCCTCTGGAGCCTCACTCAAAAATCATTTGTTGAATTCGAATGGATGCTATATTCTAGAGACAGCCTGAATGTGGAAGACAGGCTGAGAATGTAACATCCATATCTACTGTACAAGCAGCTCAAATGGATCACTATAGTTTTGTGTTGGATCCAACACGATACGAAGTGGCAATATGGAGCCCCAGAAAATAAAAGTACTATTCATTAACGAGATTTCTTGTACCATTATTTCTAAAGAGATACCCCAAAAATAACTTGCTGGAGCTCCAGCTGGCAAACTGCTGAAAACCTTGAATTTTTATTTCCTGGTCTAGTACTTCAATTTCCCTTCTATGTCCATTTATATGATCCAAAGTCCAAGTTCATCTGTAAAGCGAACACACAAAATCCCCCACAGAAAAGTGAAAAACAGGTTTATTCCACTGTAGATGTATCTGAAGAATAAATTCAGCTTCTTGGCTCTGAGCAGTAAGAGAGAAGTCAGCTCACCTCAAAAGCCCTGAGCTTGAACAAGAGCTGAAAAGAGTAAGAAGAAAGGCAGTACAATGTATGAGGGGAAAGAAATTAATTATCTGGTCGCTTTCTGATTTACTGAAGAAAAGCTCCTCTATTAAACTTACCAGATATTCTTATGAGCTTCACTGACCTGGCAAAATCACTAGGTCTTCAACTACTTTCTAGTGCACCAGCTTCAGATGCTTGCTTTAAACGAAATACCAATGAAGAAACTGGGTTTTTTCCCTAAATAAATCCTTTCCAGAAACAAAAATATTATCATATTATAAATATTAGTAGGGGACTATTTGAAAAGTCCTTAAGGACACCAAGTGAGCCCCAGACTCCTTGATAACTCTCAAATGTAAAATATAACAGCTGTGAAATGGGAAAACTGAACAAAATCAGATTACCTTCCAAGCCGCCCTTCTACAGTTATAAGAAAGAAAATTGCACAATTTAAAAACCAAGGTCTTGGGGCGCCTGGGTGGCGCAGTCGGTTAAGCATCTGACTTCAGCCAGGTCACGATCTCGCGGTCCGTGAGTTCGAGCCCCGCGTCAGGCTCTGGGCTGATGGCTCGGAGCCTGGAGCCTGTTTCCGATTCTGTGTCTCCCTCTCTCTCTGCCCCTCCCCCGTTCATGCTCTGTCTCTCTCTGTCCCAAAAATAAATAAAAAAGCGTTGAAAAAAAAAATTAAAAAAAAAATAAATAAATAAAAACCAAGGTCTTCAGTAAGTAATACCAAAGCTAACTGTACTAAGCAGACATATTTTAGACTTTATTGCTCCTGATTCCAAATCAAGCCCAGAAACAGTTTTAGAAAATTAAATGCCTAAGCTCATTAAAAAGAAAAAAATTACACAAGTAGGTAAAACTTTAAAACAGCAATTTATAGGGGCGCCTGGGTGGCGCAGTCGGTTAAGCGTCCGACTTCAGCCAGGTCACAATCTCGCGGTCTGTGAGTTCCAGCCCCGCATCAGGCTCTGGGCTGATGGCTCGGAGCGTGGAGCCTGTTTCCGATTCTGTGTCTCCCTCTCTCTCTGCCCCTTCCCCGTTCATGCTCTGTCTCTCTCTGTCCCAAAAATAAATTTAAAAACGTTGAAAAAAAAAAAAATTAAAAAAAAAAAAAAAAACAAACAGCAATTTATAGTATTATACAAGTAGGGAAGTACACACTCATTAGAATGCATATTCACCCCTCATACTTATCTCTAGCTGGGAAAAAACTACTGGTAAGCACTCTAAGACAACTTCCTACCTAGATGAAACACATGGGTCTAAAGTTGCTCTGCAGTAGTCAGCTACCCAATAGAGTATACAGCACATCTCAACACCAAATTATGTACAGTACTATATTTTAATCACTGCTACAAAATCAAAATAAAATACACTTAAAGCCATTAAATGCCTTAAATTAGAATTTTATTTCGGGGGCACCTGGGTGGCTCAGTCTTGGTTTCAATTTAGGTCATGACCTCACGGTTCATGAGATCAAGCCACAGGTCGGGATCTAGGGCACTGACAGTGCAAAGTCTGCTTGGGATTCTCTCCCCCCCCCCCTTTCTGTCCCTCCCCTGCACGCTCTCTCTCTTTCAAAATAAATAAATAAACTTTTTTAAAAATGCTCAATCTCTGAAAAAATTATTTAAAAAATTTTTAAATTTTCTGATAGGTTTTGATTCAAAATAAATGGAAGGAATGATAGAAATAGATGTTACAATTTTCTAACTTTTACTGAATTAATGGATCTGGGCAAACCTGAAACACAGCACATGCTCCTGAGAGAGGAAAAGAAGGCATTTAAAAAAAAAAAAAAATTCTAATCTGGTCAGTCCTTTAAAGCCAGCTACCAATTTATAGAAAACACAGGAGACAAAAATATATTACACATCTGAGGAATACAAACAGTAAAATCTAGCAGGGAAACTACACTACAGAACAAAATAAGGCTGGTTTCTTCAAGCAAATTCCAAGTTAGAAAGGCAGATAGACTGGGGATGGGTGGGGTGTATAGGCGGGGAGGCTATCCCATTAAAATAAACTTAACAAGGAGCGCCTCTTGCTGGCTCAGTCACTAGAGCATGTGACTTCTGACGTCAGGGTCTCCAGTTCAAGCACCATGTTGGGCGTTGAGCCTACTTAAAAAACAAACAAACAAAAAACCCTTAAGAAACCAGCCAAATATAATGGATGCTGAGTCAAATAGACATACTATAAAAATTAATATATATGTGTGTATATATGTATTTTTAAGTCCTTATCTGTTAGATATACATCTTAAAATCTTTTTAGAGTAAGTGATATGATAGTTGAGATTTCCTTCATAACAATACGGGACAGAAGAAATGGTTTGGAGTATAGATCAAATAAGATTGGCCATGAGATGATAAACTGTTAAAGCTGGATATGGCTAAGTGCAGGTTCGTAACTCTATTTCTACATTTTTGTACATAACAGAATTTTCTCATAATTACTGGTTTTTAAAAAGGGGAAATAATTGGAAGCATTTGGAAAACAATGGATGAATAAGCCTGGAAATGTTCATTATACACACACAGGGTGAAGCTGCATACAGTCTGATTTGGAGGAAAATGTGGTGGAGTTCAGTGGTTCCTGGGTAAAACAGCTCCACAGGACTCTTTGTAAGTCCCTCTCCACTAAGCCCCAGGCTATCTGATGTGTCACTCTTTCCGGGTTCAGACACCGGGCACCAACCAATATAAATTCTTCTTGCCCTACTCCACACTAATTACTAAAAATTGAACAGGAAATAAATTAGAGAACAAAAAAATATATAAAAAAGAGAGACCAAAACAGAATCAAATAAAAAAGAACTAAAAGACAACAGTGATCAAGATCAATCAATCCATTTCTTAATTAAACAGATATGGCTTTCAATTCCCTCATTCTGTGACCTAAATCAGCAGTCTAATTATTAATAACTGAACCTGCCTTATGGATAAGTGCACTTAACTTTCATAACTTTAAAGATAAATATAAACATTTCAATAAATGCATAAGAAATTTTGCTATTTAAAGATACCTCATTGTAAATCCTTTTATAACAATACTCCCCCTCCACATTCACCCATGGGGAAGGGAGAAATGATAGTATTAGTATTAAAATATTAATATTATTAACAACATAGCCATTGATATTTATTAAGCACATATAAACATTAATTTCATCTTCAGGACAACTGTATGAGATATATACAATTATTATTTATTCACATTTCACAAATGTGGAAACTGACCAATTAAAGTGTAATGAATATTTTTAAATAATTGGTTATACAAGCAGTTCATCTTAGAATATTAAATGATGGGTCTTTTTTTATTTAAGTATTTATTTTGAGAGAGAGCATGAGCAGGGGAGAGGCAGAGAGAGATGGAGAGAGGGAGAATCCCAAGCAGGTTCCATGTGATTAATGCACAGAGCACGACTCAGGGCTCCAACTCAGGAAACCATGAGAACATGACCTGAGCCAAAATCAAGAGTCAGACACTTAACTGACTGAGCCACCCAGGTGCCCCGACAGGTCATTTTTTAAAATGTGCTTTATAACATTTTTAAACAAAGCTGTGTGTGTATACACACATATTGATATAAAAATAAATAGAAGAGTCAAAGGATTTGCTCAGAAGTCACCAAATCAGCTGTACAGGCCTTCCTAATTACAAGTACAGTATAATAATGATGCTATTTCCTAAACCCTCAAATCCCAGTGGTTCTCCATTCTTTAAAAGGAAAATTAAGTCACAAACCAAAGTCAGTTCAAGTTCATTTTAAAAGAAATGTTTCTTTTGCCCAGGAAATGGTCAAAGACTCAAAGATTAACTGAACATACACAGATCCAGGCTGAACAAAAAGTCAAAAGGAAAGCATTAGATACCATCTACTCCTTAAGGGCAGGGACCCTGTATGGTATTTTATAGATTCCCCCTATGAGATCAAGCACAGAATACTTTACACATAAGAAGAGCTCCATGATGGGAATGCAAGCTGGTGCAGCCACTCTGGAAAACAGGATGGAGATTCCTCAAAAAACTAAAAATAGAACTACCCTCCGACCCAGCATTTGCACTACTAGGTATTTATCCAAGGGATACAGGTGTACTGTTTCAAAGGGACACATGCACCCCTGTGTTTATAGCAGCACTATCTGCAATAGCCAAAGTATGGAAAGAGCCCAAATGTCCATCGATGGATGAATGGATAAAGATGATATGGTATATATATACAATGGAGTATTACTCGGCAATCAAAAAGAATGAAATCTTGCCATTTGCAACTACGTAGGTGGAACTGGAGGGTATTATGCTGAGTGAAATTAGAGAAAGACAAAAATCATATGACTTCACTCATATGAGGGCTTTAAGAGGCAAAACAGATGAACATAAGGGAAGGGAAACAAAAATAATATAAAAACAGGGAGGGGGACAAAACATAAGAGACTCATAAATATGGAGAACAAACAGAAGGTTACTGGAGGAGGTGTGGGAGGGGGGGATGGGCTAAATGGATAAGGAGCACTAAGGAATCTACTCCTGAAATCATTGTTGCACTATATGCTAATTAATTTGGATGTAAATTTAAAAAACAATAAATTTAAAAAATTAATTAAAAAAAAAAAAAAGAGCTCCACGAAAAGTAAACGCCGGGAACTATTCTGCAATAGCATCCCAGTCTCTCAAACCTTCATCAATCTGGCCTCCAAATAAAGGGGGAAATAATACTTAATAAACTACTTTGACTCAAAATACCTACTCTTCATTGTCACGCAATCTACTAATGGACCCACCGGACTTGCTGGGTGGGAAAACCAGTTTGACAAGGCAATCACTGCCCTGCTCCAGAGACAACTTCATAAACTCAGTACCCAAATCCCCCCAATACCTCCCACAAGGAAAAACTGTTTTACCCCATGACTTCCTTATAAAGTCTCAATATCCTCTGTCATCGAAAGTTGATAACTTAACACAATGGTTCTCAATCTTTCTTGAACTGCGGACACTTCAGAATCTGAGGAAAAGTCTAAGTCCTCTGCCCAAGAAAAAAGGCCAGGGCATGCACACAAACTATTCTGCACAGAATTCAGGGGAAATCTCAAGGCTTCTGATTAACAGCTCCTGTCTTAGTTCTTCCTTGTATACTTTCCTTTTACCGTCACAGGGACTGTTTAACCTTTCTTCCCTACCTGTTACCATCTTTATCATTTACTCACTGTACTACTACTGTAGTACATTGTACAACTACAGAAGCTGCTTACCCAGCTGGACCCCTCCTGCCCGGGTCTCATCCACTGCCCCACCCTCACCCAGCAGTATTAAGGAATAGCTACTATATGCCTCCCATGGGACACTTACCTTGGTCTATCTTGTCTTCCTCTCCCCTACTATACTGTAAACTGAAAGTTATAAGTAATCATACTCCTTTCTGTAGCTCTCACAGAGCATGTAGCACAGGGCCTTCCTTGCACCTGGCAAGTGTTCATTAGAGTGAATCAATGTCAAACCTAAGGATGTAATGGAAATCTTTCTTTTAAAAGATCAGCAACCATCTTTTAAATGGAACATGGGAGTGCCTGACTAATCGATACTTGGGCAGACCAGGAAGTTGATACAACTAAACAACTCCACCCACCACTTCCTGACCTAGTGCACTGCTAGCTCAGTGATGGGAGGTGGAAGAAGTGGAGATGCTCTCCAGGTCATGGTCACTTTTAATCTTCATTACTTTTCTGCAAAACAAAACACAGTTTGGCTTGAGTAGCCACTTTTTTCCAGCACCCTACTTACCTAAAAATTTCTATGCAATGCCGGATTTTAAAGAAAATCCTACTCACCAGCCATGTGCAAACAAATACTTCCACAAAAGTTTTCCAACTTAATACTGTCAGTTTAAGTAGAGTAAAAACAACTTTCATGTTGCTAATAACCTCCACGACAGAACAATCTAGATAAGCAGACATTCAGCTATGAGTTAGGCAACATCCTTCTCATTTTCAAAGCCCCAAACCACATCCTTTAAATACTAAAATATACAGACATGAAGTCCCAACAAGAAATACTGTAAAGTCTCCCCATGGCTCTTTACTATATTAAACACAGCTGTCCAGGGTCATGTTTACATAGATTTTTTTTTAATGCCAAACCAACATCAGTGCTAAAATATTTCTGATAAACAGACTCCTACACACCCAAACTAGAAAGGAAAAGGGCACCAAGAAGTTTAAAAATACTTTCATCTTTAAGGGCAATAAAAACACAAACTGGGTCCTATTATCATGTTTTGGTCATTTTGGTGTAACAGTTATATACATTTATTTCAAAGCCACAATGCTTTATTAATTACTTTAATAGAAAATCTTAACTTCCCTGGTTCTTTCTAAATCAATTACAAAGATGCAGAGTTCACACCCAGAACCCTAAGGTACTTCAATTTAATAAACCAAACCACAAAGGAGAACCTGATACCAAGATCAGATTTCACTGCTGGGTTAATAGGTGGCAAAACTGTACATACCAAACAGCAAAGCCAAACACACTAAGAGTTAAGAAATGATACAAAACTACATCACCCCCAAATTTCTACCAATAAGCCTATTCCTCTCATACTGCCAATCTTATAGAAACAGACCATTAGTACAATAAAGTAACCAATCATAATTCACAAACTGCTGGAATTTGTGACTTGTGGGTCTAACTCTTGTCAGCCTCTAAGCAGGATCCTACTCCCTAGGAAAGGTGGTCTTATAAGCTAATAAATTGTAGCCACTGGAAAAATAAAACAAGTATCTTCCCTAAACATACCAGCACCTGAGCTGTAAGAAATGTTTTGTATCTACAAAGCACTTTTGCAAACATCTCATCTGCCCTCTTTCTGTTCCTCAGATCATTTGCATCTTGGTTAGGTACAAAGGTATCAGCTGCTCCTTCTTTCTTTCCTCTCCAGTCTCCATATGCCTATTCCCCCATGCTCATGTCACCACAAACCTATATATAACCTTAATGTTTTTGTATTGAAGTCTGCAACCATTGTGCTGAAAGGAGATAAAAGCTCAAAAACTGAAACCTGCTCAAGATCAAGTAGGGATGTAGCCATAACTTCAAAGGTCAACATTTTCTGATACACTACAAGCTCAAAACACTACATTTTAAGTTATAAAAGATTAAGGGGCACCTGGGTGGCTCAGCTGGTTAAGGATCTGACTACTGGTTTGGGCTCAGGTCATGATCTCATGGCCTGCCTTAGGCTCCACACTGGGCATGGAGCCTGCTTGAAGTTCTCTCTCTTTCTCTCCCTCAGCCCTTCTCTCTCTCTCTCTCTCTCTCTCTCTCTTAAAATAAGATTCAAACAAAGAGGTACACCAAGTTCTCCTTATGAAAACACTTTACAATATATGTTACTTCAGGAACTGACACTTAGTCCCATCATGTATTAAACATTTCCAACTTTTAGAAAGCATAGTAAAAGACAATCTGAGAAAGAGCTTTGTATCCAAGAAGCCTTCTACAGTGATTAGCAAAGAACCAAACATTACCCAAAAGCAAACCAGAAGCTAACCTGCATTACCTGGGATCTTACAGACAGGTGACAGTGCTAGACCTAATTTCATGCAGAGGCAGATCCTTTATATCAGTCATTCAGTGTTTCATATAACAACGCCCTCAAGGAGAATAACATTTACTATAATTCTTATTTCTACTCTGAGTGGGATGTATAAGTGAGAAAAATATTAAATACCCAAGGATAATCAAATAGGAAGTTCTTCAGTTCCTGAATTCATGTGGAAAATAATTATTGAACACCTACAGACATGCTCCAAGGTGCCTGAAACCCTGATTTAATGAAGGAAAAATGAAAGCTAAACAATGAACAAAGGTTTCAGCAGCAGCTCAAATGTAAAAAAGTAGAGAAGATGAGTTATCACAGTATCTTTAAAATGTGACAAACACGGGGCGCCTGGGGGGCTCAGTTGATTGAGCATCTAACTTTAGTTCAAGTCATGATCCCACAGCTTGTGAGTTCCAGCCCCGCATCAGGCTCTGTGCTGACAGCTCAGAGCCTGGAGCCTGCTTCGGATTCTGTGTCTCCCTCTCTGTCTGCCCCAACCCACTCGCATTCTGTCTCTGTCTCTCTCAAAAATAAATAAACATTAAAAAAAAAATTTTTTTTTTAATGTGACAAACACAACAGAATTTGCAGAGTGAATGGCAGCACTTATACTGTAAGCATCAATTTAGTTTTTCAAACTTTATTCAAAATAGTATCAAAATAATATGAAACTAAATAGCATATTAAAGTATATTAATAAAGTATAAAGTATATTAAATAGTTTATAGTTGTATAAGAACTAGAAGCATACAGGGTTTACTAGTTTTGTTCATACATATTTAACTACATAACAATGCAACGTAAAAATGTTTTAGTTCTATATATATTAAAGGGTCTTGGGGCGCCTGGGTGGCTCAGTCGGTTAAGCGGCCGACTTCGGCTCAGGTCATGATCTCACAGTCCGTGAGTTTGAGCCCCGCGTCAGGCTCTGTGCGGACAGCTCAGAGCCTGGAGCCTGTTTTGGATTCTGTGTCTCCCTCTCTCTGACCCTCCCCCATTCATGCTCTGTCTCTCTCTGTCTCAAAAATAAATAAACGTTAAAAAAAAAAAAAGTTTAAAAAAAAGGGTCTTAATGAATTTCTTCCTTTGGATGATTCACATGTTACTCAAATTTACAAAATAATACTCCAGACCAGAAATTATTTAGTGCGAGAGAAGATGAGAGCAGCACAGGAAAAACTATTAATATATTTATAATATAAGTGCATACCACAGAGATTTGATTAAAACTACACAGATGGTAGAGATTTTTGGACCCACTCTCATCTAAATCTGCAACACTAGCATTACACTCAAATTGCAACTACTGGGACACCTGGCTGGCTCATTCCTTAGAATATGAGACTCTTGTTCTCAGGATGTGAGGTCAAGCTTCATGTTGGGTATAGAGTCCTAATTAAAAAAATTAAAAAACAATAAATTGCAACTATCCTGTGGGGGGGCCTAAAAAGACCAGGCCTTTCCTACCTTTGGGAATTTTCTTCCGTTTCACAAGTATAAAATAATTTCCAGCCTCTAATTTGAACATTCAAGCAATCATTACTCCTATTCAAATCTCACAGTTTGTGAGCGAAGGTACCAACTAGATCTTTTCTTCACTCAGTATTTACTAAGCATCTACTATGTACCAGGCACTCTTCCAAAGATTAGTGATACAGCAGTGAGTTAAATATAAAAGTATTCGTCTTCATCAGATATACATTCTAGCTGGGAAGCAGACTAATAAAGCATATGGTACATGAAAGGTCTTTATGGAAAGAAAAGGAAGTATGGAGCATATATATCATATATAAAAAATATATCTAAAGCATAAGATTTTGGAAAGCTATTTTACAGTCAACCATATCATGAAACAATTTTTTTTAGTAAATAAAACTCATTAGAAAGAATTTGAGTGCCCTTTTCTATGACAAATCTAGAAATGGAATACGAACATCAGGATAATTGAAACACAATGTCACATAAAGCAAAGTCTTTTAGGAAATGAATCTGATCCTGCTTTGTGCACAAACCATTCCTGAAATACCCTAGATTTGAAGCAAATTTTAGAAGATTTATGGAAACACATACAAAAAGCCCTAAAAGTGAGTTTAAGACAATATAAGGGAAAGGAAATATAAAAATCAAGAGATTATTATTTAGGTCACTCACTGTTAGCATAAGTGTATAGTATTTCCTAAGTTTTTATCACTAAAACTAAATTTGATATAAAGAGAAAAGTGATGTCATGGCTGTCCGAGGCAACTCAGCTGTAAGTTGCTTGCACGATTACAGGAAACACACAAATCAAAACTACAGATAAATGCCTTCTACAGGTTCTCATTTGGGAAGATGGCAAGGGGAAAAGAGAAACATCAGAAGAGGAACAAAAAACAGGCAAATCCAACAGGAAAAACACGATCTTTGAACTTAACATGAAAACAAAGGCCAGCCATAAGGTAAAGAAAAGCAGTACTGAAATTAACATTTTTCCTAGCAAGAACCTAGAAAAATAGGCAATGGGAAGGCTCAAGAGGCAAATTTTATCAGAAAAAAACAAATTATTGTGAAGTTTTCTTTTTGGTCTTAAACAAGTACTCTAATTCCCAAAGACCCCTTAAAAAAAAAGTTGCACAAGGAATTAGCTGAAGATCAGAAGAGTATGAATACCTAGGAAGTTAAAATCCATTTGGTTATATCAGCTGAAGAAAGTAACTAAAGTTGATTAGGCTTTAAGGAGGAGCTTAAAAAATTTTTAAGCCATGTTTGTTGTGCCTTTAGGAAAGTGTAGGTAAGGGTGCTGAATCTTCTTGTATTGAGCAAGTTCTTTGGTTCTTAAGGGGATTATAATCAGTTGTGGGTCAAAAACTGTACATCAAGATTCATCACAGCTTGGATGAATTCTTTCTTAGGTTATTCTTCTTTCTTCTATTAAAAAAAAGTTTTAATTCTATCCCACTATCACATTTCTATCCACATCCCACAAATCCAGAAACAAAATTCATTGACTCTCCAAAATAATATTGAGTAGAAAGTTAAAATTTTAGGGGCTGCCTGGCTGGCTCAGTCAGAAGAGCATGCAACTTTTGATCTCGGGGTTGTGAGTTCGAGCCCCACACTGGGTACAGAGATTACTAGAAAATCATAATCATAACAATAATAATAAATTTTAACAAAGTTAAAATTTTAGAAAGAGAATGATTCAAAAGTATCAAGAAAAATCCTTTAAGATCATCCAACTTCCTGGGCGTCTGGGTGGCTCAATCGGTTAATTGTCTGGTTCTTGGTTTTAGCTCAGGTCATGATCTCATGATTCATGGGTTCGAGCCCCGCACAGGGCTCTGTGCTGTACAATCAGGCTCTGTGCTGACAGCACAGAGCCTGCTTGGGATTCTCTCCTTCTCTCTCTGCCCTTCCGCCTCTCACTCACTCTCAAAATAAACTTAAAAATTTTTAATTAAAAAAAAAAAATCACCCAATCCTGTTATTTCATGCTCAAAACAAAACAAAAACAAAGAAAGTGTAATGTTTATTTGGTTTCTTGAACAGAACTTCCTTATTGTGGGAAATACAAAGTCTGAGAATCAAAGAATCACGAGATGACCACCTACCCATGTGTTCATACATTGATGGAGGACCAGAAAACACACTTTTATCATTCAATTCTTAAGCTGACAGGGTTCCAAAGGCTAGCTTATACTAAAAATTCACGTAAATTTATTAAGTCATAATGAAGATCAAAATTCCAATTTCAGAAACTGGAATACCTAAGTTCTCCATTCATATTGTTTCCTCTCCTGGTATCAACATTATTAAACCAGAAGGTTTGGGTTACACATGAAAAAAAGCAAAGAAAGAAGAATAACCTAAGAAAGAATTCAACCAAGCTATGATGAATCTTACAGTTTTTGACCCACAACTGATTATAATCCCCTTAAGAACCAAAGAACTTGCTCAATACAAGAAGATTCAGCACCCTTACCTACACTTTCCTAAAGGCACAACAAACATGGCTTAAAAATTTTTTAAGCTCCTCCTTAAAGCCTAATCAACTTTAGTTACTTTCTTCAGCTGATATAACCAAATGGATTTTAACTTCCTAGGTATTCATACTCTTCTGATCTTCAGCTAATTCCCTTAACTGTTCTAATCTCTCTAGCTGCTCACTTACTAAACCACAAAGTTCCTTCTGAGGATGTCTCACTGCATCTGTTACTACCCAGCTCTTCCTAATTTTCTGAGTCTCCGTATCTCAAAGCTGAATAGTATACTCCCTTCAAAGAGAAGAATCTGGGGCGCCTGGGTGGCTCAGTCTGTTAAGCATCCAACTCTTGATTTTGGCTTGGGTTATGATCCCACAGCATGGGATCAGGGTGGGATGAACCCCAAGTTGGGCTCCGCCCTGGGCATGGAGCATGCTTGGGATTCTCTCCTCCCCCTCTCTTCTGCCCCTCTCCCTCACTCATGCATGCACTCTCTCTTTCTCTCTCCCTCTCTTGTGGGGCTCAATCCCATGACCTATAATCAACACCTAAGCTGAAACCCAAAGAGTCAGATGTGCAAATGACTGAGCCACCCAGGAGCCCCCAAAATAAACTGCTTTTCAAAGACATTTTCTCAAATCTCCCTCAGCCCCTTCCTGGGCCTCCAAGCAATGATTCTCTAGTTTTCATGGCAGATTCTTATCCCCACCCCCTCAATCTCCCATCCCCACCTCCAGGAACTTTTAATTAAGTACAATCAATTCTGCTATATGGGATTGACAGATATATTGGGGAACAACTTGAATAGAATGTGAATTTTGTGTTTGCTTATGTATGATTTCTACTGTGAGAAACACTGAATGTACATTCAAAACTGCACTCAGCTTATCCCAGCTGTATAGAAATATAAAAAACACAAGCACACATCTCAAACATTTTAGCAAAATTTTTTTTTAAAAAACATGTCAAGGATACACACCAACCGTACTGTTTTCCTGGAAATTTTCAGACACATTGCAGCAACATGCGTGAGTTCACGGAGACATCCCAGGCTCCTCAGATAGTCTAGACTGGGAACTGGCTAAGTGCTCCACCCAAGTCTAATGGCTCTAAATTCAACTTACATGCTATATACCAAGTGGCCACCCAAACCTGTCTCCAGGACTCCAGGTTTATACACTGACTATTCAAAATCTCCACCTAGATGTCTAATAAGCTAGCAAGCATCTCAAACTCAACATGTCCAAAATCAAAATCCTGACTCCCTGTGCACGTTCCACCACCACCCTCCCAAAATCTTCCCCATTTTAGTAATCAACAAACCCATTTTTCCAATTTCCAAAGCCAAAAACCTTGAGTCATCCTTGACCCCCTTTTTCCCTCACAAACCACATCAGGAATTCCCATTGGCTCTACCTTCAAAATATACTCAGAATCCAACTACATCTGACCCTTGAACAACAGCGGGGATTAGGGGCACAGACACCTCCCCATCCCTATGCAGTCAAAAATCCGAATTAAAAGTTCTGACTCCCCCAAAACTTAATAGCCTACTACTGTCTGGAAGCCTTACTGATAACATAAACAGTTGTTTAGCACATACTTTGTATGTTACATGCATTATATTCTGCATTCCTACAATAAAGCTAGAGAAAAGAAAATATGAAAAAAAGCATAAGGAAAATACATCTACAGTACTGTACTATAAAAAAATCCATGTAAGTGGACCCAAGCAGTTCAAACCCATGTTGTTCAAGAGTCAGCTTGTGCCATTCACCACCTCCACTGCTAATACTCTGTTCTAACCACAATTTCTCACCTGCATTAGTCTCCCATAGTCTTTGAATTCTATTCTTGCTCTCCATATGGTCTACTCTCAAACTCAGCAACCAGTATAATCCTATAAGGAAAAAGAAAAGCTCATCATATTTTTTTTCTGTGCCACACCCTTGTTAAAAAGAAAACCACAGGCCCAAAATGGCATCACTTGCGGGGGCACCTGGGTGGCTCAGTCAATTAAGCATCTGACTTCAGCCCAGGTCATGATCTCATGATCTCACAGTTAAATGGTTCAAGCCCCACATTGGGCTCTGTGCTGACAGCTCACAGCCTGGAGCCCACTTCAGATTCTGTGTCTCTCTCTCTCTCTCTCTCTCTCTCTCTCTCTCTCTCTCTCTCTCTCTCTGCCCTTGCCCTGTTCCTGCTCTCTCTCTCTCTCTCTCAAAAATAAATAAACATTAAAATTTTTTTAAAGATTACATAGTCCTCTATATTTTACTAGCTACCTGAAAATTCAGTTTTATTGTTGACATCCTCTAAAATCATAGTAGGTATTTCAGACAACAAATCCTAATATATTCTTTTTCTCTTTCCACCAACCTTCTCCCCAGGACTTAGCTTTAAATACAGCTTTAAACACATTTAAGGAAAATCTCTTGAGATTTAGATTCCAAACAACCTTGTCTCATAGCAAGATCTAACACCATGCACTTCAAAATCTAAGCATGCCTATTTAAACCAAAGATTACCTGTGACCCAAACCCACACTATTTGGCCAAACCTAAAAATCACTTTTTACCTTTGCCTCATTCAATTCCCTCGTCCTCCTGACCTTCGCTACCAGCTGTCTTCAATGTGGGAGGATTATGAATTGATGAGCTTTTAATAGGAAGCTATTTGGTTATTCTTAGGCAGAAAGTAAAGTCCATCTGGGTTTGTTTTGGAGTCTCTGTGATGTGACAGAACCTCAACTAGGGATTTTACTTCTTCTATAAACTATTTCATCTGCGACTTGTGTATACTGAGGATGTTTAGACACACCTTAAGCAGGCCTGGTGTCTAGTCTACAAAAGTATCTGGATTGTCTTAGGTCCTTCTGAAAAGCAATGGACCAGCATCCTGCCCCACTTCAAGAACGAGTTGGCTCCTTGTTACTATGGTGATGAACACCCTGTGAACAGAGGTAATTTGCCACTTGCTGAAATTCAAAGCATTCTGTAGCATTGTTTTTTATCAGGAACAAGATGGGAGGAGCAGCAGAACCAATTATGGAGTATATTTATAAACACTTAAAGGAGTGTGTTACTGTATTCTGAATAACAAGATTTTAAATTGTTTAGTTTACAGGAAAAAATGAAGGAAATAAGAGGACTGAAGAAAAGAAACATGTTGACCTACATCCTAACACGTACAGCTCTGCATCATTGTTGAACCTGGCACTACAGCTTTTCCAAAATAGAGTTCTTAGACTGGTTTTCAGATTGGTCGCACATACACAATATATATTAGTTTTCTCACCAGCATTTAGTCTCCTATTAGTCTCCTGCTAGTGTGTTTTGTGTATGTGTGACCAACCAACAGTCTGGAAGGGAAGAAAAATCCACTCAAGTAACAAGGTATCAACCAAGTAGGGTAAGAACAATGCTTCTGAAACACTAACAGTTAAAGGAAAGAAATTATATCTCAATAAATTCTTCAAAGTCACACTCAGGGGCACCTAGGTGGCTCAGTCAGCTAAGTGTTCGATTCTTGCTTCTGGCCCAGGGGCATGATCTCATGGTTCGGGAGTTTGAGCCCCGCATCTCTCTCTCCTCTCTCTCCATCCTTCCCCTGCTTGTGCATGCTCTCTTTTTCTCTCAAAATAAACAAACATTTAAAAAAAAAAAAAGGAAGAATACTCAGCACCTATTCCTGATTTTCAAAAAAATTCTTACCAAACTAGGAAAACTTGACCTTAATGAAAGGAAACAGAAATTTATATGAAACAGCATACTTAATATCAAAATATTTAAAACATTCCCCTCCTATATTCAGGAATAAAACAAAGATGCCAGCCATCACATTACAAAAACAAACAAACATGCCACTAACATATTCAAAGGGAAGAGACAAAAATCTGTCACTGCTTGCAAGCTACATGTTATGGGCTTTCATGTTACTAATCAAATTAAAAGTTACTTGGTCTCACAGCTCAAAAACTTACCAGATACAAGATCAAAATTTAAAATCAGGGGCGCCTGGGCGGCTCAGTCGTTTAAGCGGCCAACTTCAGCTCAGGTCATGATCTCGCGGTCCGTGAGTTTGAGCCCCGCGTCGGGCTCTGTGCTGACAGCTCAGAGCCTGGAGCCTGTTTCAGATTCTGTGTCTCCCTCTCTCTCTGACCCTCCCCCGTTCATGCTCTATCTCTCCCTGTCTCAAAAATAAATAAAATGTTAAAAAAAAAAAAATCTTAAATCAAACAAAAAAAAACATGAAACAAATAATTAACACATGACCCAGCAACTCTATTCCTAGATATATACCCCCAAAGAACTGAAAAGAGATACTCAAATACTTGTACACAAAATTTTATAGCAGCACTATTTAAAACAGGTGCAAACAAATGAGATGTCCGTTAGTGGATGAATGTATAAACAAATGGCGGTGTATACATACAATGGATTAATGAAGTACTGGTACAAGTACTTGTAGAGAGCAAGATGGAGTCACTCAGGTCAAACAAGGGCCTTTGTCAAGCAGTGACACTGTTAAGGGTACTGCAGCTACAAGATATCATCAAGACCAGCACCAGTTAATGACACCCCAGAAGTGATAACAAGAAGCAGAGGAGGTCTGCAGGGGCCCAAGAATGATTAAATCCTTTTAAAGGGTGGAGGGGGGGGGATTTCTGCAGCTGTCAGACTCTTTAGACACTGACCCCTCTTTGACCACTTTAAAAAGGCAGCTGCAGCTGGAAGGCTCTGCCCAACTGATCTCTGAACAGAGGTGAGATCCTTCACTGCTTGAACATAATAAGCAATAAGTGCTGAGAGCTGACCCGAACAGGACCTAGGCCTGATCTCAACTGGTCGCTCACAGACTGACTCCTCATTTGGTTCATTAATTTCCCACCCCCTGTGTGATCTTGTGTGTTGTGTGACTTGTCTTGTGCTCTGCTGTGTAAGAAGCCAAGTTAATCATGTGGTGAAATGTCACTGAGTTTGGAATCCTGAACCTGCTTTATAATTATGTTAACACTGCTTTATGACTGAATAGAGCTGACACTGTAGACAGATACAACTTACGTGTGTACCTTCACAGCGTGCTTATAACAGTACTACAACATGGATGAACTTTGAAAACATTATGGTAAGTAAAAGAATCCAGACACAAAAGGTCACATATTTTATGATCCATCTGTGGAACAGACAAACCTATAGAGACCGAAAGTAGATTAACGGTTGCCTAGGGCCTAGGGGTGGGGGTTGGGGGGTCAGGACTCGGTGGGCAAAGAAATGGGAAGCAACTGCTAATGGATATGGAGTTTCTTTTGGGAGTGATGAAAATGAATCAGAGGTGATGGCTGCACAACTATGTGACTATACTAAACACCAATGAACTGTATACTTTTAAAACGCAAATCTTATGACATATAATTCTTATCTAAATTTAAAAAGAATAGTAAGATTTGTTGTGGGAAAAATAAAGTTCCCAAAACATACAAAAATACTACAGTAATCAAAACAGTATGGCAAGAGAGCAGAAACAAGTAAGTAGTTCAAGAAAACACCCTAATTGATTAAAGCAGGATGTTTGAATAAACTCACTGGGTATCTGAGTGAAAAGGTAGATGCCTACTTCATTATAAAAACTTACAAGTGACAGATTGAATAAAATGTAAAATCCAATGCTGTCAAATATGAGAGAATGATTTTAAAATCTTAGTAGGGGAGGTGCCTGTGTGGCTCAGTTGGTTGAATGTCTGACTCTTGATTTCCACAGGTCATGATCTCATGGTTCATGGGATCAAGCCTCTCGTTGGGCTCTGTGCTGACAACAAGGAACCTACTTGGGATTCTCTCTCCCCCCTCTCTCTTCCCCTCTCCTACTCACACTGTGTGTGTCTCTCTCTCTCAAAATAAAAATAAACATTTTTTATAAATACATACATACATATATACACAAAATACTGACATATCTGGCTAAATACAAATTCTAAATATCTATTTGGGGAAAAGACACAATAAGGTTAAAAGATAAGCAAAAGATTGGAAGAATATTATTTGCAATATACAAAAAGGATTAATTTCCATGATATTAAAAACTTCATGCAATCCAATGGAAATGGAGGAGAGAGGGGACAGTATTTTAGTATAATACCATTGGTGTGAAACAAAACTGAAAAGACTGTGTAGTTTGCAAATACAGAAAAACTGGTTATGCTTGGGATGACAGGGACATTTTTTTCTGCATCATATTTTCAATGTTTGAATTTCTGACCACAGTATATACAGTAATTCTATAATACCAAAAACAATTTAAAAAGGAAAAAAGTCTGAGAGGCAAACTTAAAAAAGAAACTTAAAAAAATGTTTATTTATTTTTGAGGTAGGGAGGGGCAAAGAGAGAGACAGAGAATCCGAAGCAGGCTCCACGCTGTCAGAGCAGAGCCCAACACTGGGCTCGAACTCACAAACCATGAGATCATGATCTGAGTAGACATCAAGACATCGGATGCTCAACCAAGTAAGCCACACAGGCACTACTGAGAGACAAACTTTAAGTAGCTGAGGGACACTAAAGGATTTTTAAAGGGGAAGTAGAATGGATGGTTTAGCATTGTTGACGGATCCCTGGAGTACCTTTATAGAGAATGGATAGGAGAGGTACCAGTTTGGAAATAGTTATTGATTCATTTCTCCATTCAACAAATGTTAAACACCTACTGGGGCTTGGCACTGAGCTAACCACTGGCACCAGTTAAAAATGTTGCAAGTTGTCTCTCCAAAAGGTCATATACCTATTTTGGGCAATGGTGCAAAGGAAATAAGGGAAACACCTATTGTTTGTTTCTTTCTTTTCTTTTCTTTTCTTTTCTTTTCTTTTCTTTTCTTTTCTTTTCTTTTCTTTCTTTCTTCCTTTGTGGTGCGGGGGTGGAGGGGAGGGATGCATATAGAACTTTTGCCATTTTAAGACATCTGTGAATAATATCCTTGTGGTATTCATTGTATTACAAAAGGACCAGGTATTCCTTGTAAGTATAACACATATTTTGGCAACTCACTGAAGAAAAAAAACAAAAACGCAACATCAGCCTTGTTCTTACAAGTTCAAGATTCTTTGACTTTGGAAAGTCCAAGTCCTAAAAAATCTCTAAAAGAACTTCAAAGTCACCCTTACTCATTTTCTGTCCTTTTTAAAATTCTTTGGTTTTGTCAAGAGATGAATAAAAAGAGGACACAATATTAACAGGCCAAAGGAAAAACATCTTAATGAATCATATTAAAGATATTTATAATTATGATTTAATCTGCACTGGTTTCTTTTTACAGACATGTTCCCATTTTATCACAGCCATCTGCTATTTCAACAGTAAGCCTGTTTTACCAAGTTTTAATAAAGACCATGACTATACATAAAAATTTTTTAAACTTTCTTACCATAAAACTTATTTTTTAAAAGTGTCCCCTAAGTGAAGAGGCAGAAAAAAGAAACTGCTGATGAATTTGGTAAAAAATTCACGCTACCATTTGGCTTAGGACATTTCAAAATGTGGGGGGTGTGGCACCAGCTCCTGGTTTACCACCACTTTAAAGCTAAGTGCTCTGCTTCACGATCTAGGGCTGAGAAAAAGAGCTTTTCTGAGGTTGCTGGTCAGCAGGCAATCACCGTCACCTTGACAAAACCAACTGGCTGAGTGAGCTTTCCTTAAACCTATCATAATGTTACCATCATTCTTCCCAAACCATGCTGACAAGGTCCCTCATGTATAGATTTCCTATTGTAAATGCATGATGTGGGCAATACCAAAGCAAATGCAAGTCCCTTTCTGAGGAAGGGTATGGTTAAGGATGACAGTCACAGGACCTAGATATCATACGACAGTCCCAATTTCACAGTATTCTATTGTTTTCACATAAGGTGATCTTTTAAATGTGTGATTCAAGATGATTTAATAGACTCATGAGAGTTTTTTTAAGTGAATACAAAGTTCAAAACACAGAAAAGAAAAAAAAACAATCTTTCCAGACTCTCCTGAGTCTGAATTTTGGACCTGAGCACATAATCATATGGAAAAAACCTGGCCTAATCCTCCCAAACCATCCTAAGAGAAGAATTTCTTCCCAGGCAGCAGCTCACCAGAAATTACAAATGATTTTTAAAAACAAAGCAAACAAGAAGAAAAAGCCATTAGCACATACAAGCTTCTAACTGAAACACAAAAGACAGTGAGGAAAGGAGAGACTAGAAAAGGGAGCAATAAACAGTGGTTTCCAGAAGCCCTTTTTGCAGAAATGTTTACTTTAGCAGTTGGATACTGCTGTACACTGGATCTTACAGAAATAATTACCATCTTCACAACTGTGAACAAACAAGAAAGTTCATGTGGTCATCTAATCTATTTCACATGTGCAATGTCAAATATTTATTTGTTCCTTTTATATCTTATTAAATATTTATTCTTTTTAGCCATAGCTGTCACTATCTTGAGCCACAAAATCTTTTATTTTTATTATTATTTTTTTAATATTTATTTTTGAGAGATTGACAGAGTGTGAGCCAGGAAGGGGCACAGAGAGAGGCAGACACAGAATCCGAAGCGGGCTCCAGGCTCTGAGCTGTCAGCACAGAGCCTGATGCGGCAGGGCTTGAACCCACAAACCGTAAGATGATGACTTGAGCTGAAGTCAGATGCTTAATCAACTGAGCCACCCAGATGCCCTCACAAAATGATTAAAAAAAAAAAAAAAGATGTAAATACATGCATTCCTCAATAGAGGAATCCAGGAATTTCTTAAATGCCAGAGTGGCCCACATCCCCATTCTGAGACATCACAGGCAATTGCTTTTACTTGAGCTGCCATCCAGGTATCCTAGAACCTTCCTACTCTGACCTTATCCAAAAGGTAATCATCAATAGATAAGGAGAATTTAGTGGACTGTGAGGTGGCCTGGTATGAAATTAAGGAAAAAGAGGGTCTACCTAACCCAATCACATCAAATCTAATGGGGGGAAAGGACAATGTATTTGAGAAGAAGAGATTAAGAGTGGAGACAAAGTCAGAAGATTGGAAGATTCGCTAGATGAGGGAGCAATAAATGCCTGCTTCAGAGTGGATGAGGTGACCAGATCAGCAGACCCAGCCAATGAAGGACAACAGGAATTGCTACAGACCTGGGACAATTAGGTACTATCCCAATTCACCTCAAACCAAACTATGTGACCTGAAATTGTATTATGTGTTTCCTTACGTCCCCACACATCCATATAAAAATCTAACAACAGGTCATGATTCAACACCTACTTTATGAAAAGGAAAAATATTCTACAATCAGAATTATTTCCTGACTGCATTTATATGACTTGCAAACCAGTAAGGGGTTGGCTAAGACCATTCAGATCCCCCTTAAATTGCTAAGGTTATCTACCTATTTATTCCCAGAATTATATCCCAGACTTCTGGATAATACTGGATGGTGGACTAAACACAAAGCTATCTGTTGCTCCTTCCCCAAACACTAAGATTTTTTTTTTTTTAAACACATAAACCCAATGGTACGAAGAGAACTGGAGACTGTAGTCACAAAACCTGGAAAGATGAAATATAAATGGCTAAAGGGTAGAGGACTCAAAGACTTAAGAAAACTGAATCCTAAGGTAAGCATCAGGGAACAACATTCCCCCAAAAGTATCAGCAGAGAATAAATGGGAAGGGTTAACAGAAAATCTTTCTTTTAAAAAAAAATGGGGTGCCTGGGTGGCTCATTCAGTTAAGCATCCGACTTTGGCTCAGGTCATGATCTCATAGTTTGTGGGTTTGAGCCCTGTGTCAGGCTCTGTGCTGACAGCTTGGAGCCTGCTTCAGATCCTGTCTCCCCCTCTCTCTGCCCCTCCCCCCACTTGCATTCTCTCTCTCTCTCTCTCTCTCTCTCTTAAAAATAAAGATTGTTTTTTAACATTTATTTATATTTGGGAGACAGAGAAAGACAGCACAAGTGGGGGAGGGGCAGAGAGAGAATGAGATACAGACTCCGACGCAGGCTCCAGACTCTGAGCTGTTAGCACAGAGCCCAACGTGGGGCTCAAACCCACAAACCACGAAATCATGACCTGAGCCAAAGTCGGAAGCTTAACCAACTGAGCCACCCAGATGCCCCAAAACTAAACTTTTTTTTTTTTTTTAAAAGCTTACTTTGAGGAGAGCACACATGTGCAAGCAAAGCAGGGGAGAGGCAGAGAGAGGGGAGAGAGAGAATCCCAAGCAAGCCCCACACTGCCAGCACACAGAGCCCAACACAGGGCTCCATCTTATGAACCATGAGATCATGACCTGGGCCAAAATCAAGAGTTGAACACTCAACTAACTGAGCCACCCAGGGGGCCCCAGAATATCTTTCTGAAATGCAATTCCAGATCCAGTTGTTCAGACAAATGCCCTTCCCTCTCTTGCAAAGGGCTGAAGATAATCGAAAGAAGGTTAAAACAGACGGTTATACAGACCAGGGAATCACCAAGTAAAGCGAAGGCAGTTTCAGTTAGCATAGGTACTAGATCTCTGTCCATGGTGTGTTGGTAAATATAAATGTTTAACAAGTTGGGGGTAAGGAGAGGTGGAGACAAGGGTAATTATCTGTAATATCTGCTGAATTCTTGTGGTATAAATACCCTTACCATGGCTGCTTCAAGCTAAGAAATGATATCACTGTTCACAGAGATTAGACGGGATGCATGGTAGCCTATCATTAAATAGTATTTCCACCATACAGATTAGATGTAAATAATATCAAGAGCATCCATAATGACAAAATGTAATAAAATATTCAGGGGTAGTGAGTTTTTAGAATTTATTGATTTGATTTTTTTAATATAACATCTAAGTTTGCATAATCTTTAATAATTGTCATATTTAGCAAACGGCTCACAAAGTTCCTGAAAATTTTAACCACTGTCTATGATGCGCTAACACTAGTCATCGACCCAGCCCTCTTTATTAATACCCTTTCCCAAAAGGCTGACAGTCAGGCCTTCACTTCCAGGCAAGGGAGATTAGAAAAAACTTTTCTGGAGAATATTAACAATTAGTCTAAGAGGAAAAATTATATTTTGCCATTATATGACAAATTCTCAAACTAAATTTGTCCAGCCAGATCTTCCCACAGTGAAGCTCACAATTGTAGAAGTCCTACTGCACATGCAGAGCTTTCAATCAGAATTCTAGGATCCCACTATTAAATATTAGCAAATAGCCAAGAATTGCTAGACCTCTCTAGCACAAAGAAATGAAACAGAAAAAGCAAGTTGGGGGCGCCTGGGTGGCGCAGTCGGTTAAGCGTCCGACTTCAGCCAGGTCACGATCTCGCGGTCCGTGAGTTCGAGCCCCGCGTCAGGCTCTGGGCTGATGGCTCGGAGCCTGGAGCCTGTTTCCGATTCTGTGTCTCCCTCTCTCTCTGCCCCTCCCCCGTTCATGCTCTGTCTCTGTCCCAAAAATAAATAAAAAACGTTAAAAAAAAAAAAAAATTTAAAAGAAAAAGCAAGTTGGAAGAGACAGCACATGCTTTGCAGGCATGTGACCTAGGCAGTCACACAGTGCCCTGCACTTAGAAGATCCCTGTGTTAGATTTAATGCTCTGCCGTTGCTGTCTTGAAATTCTCTAATAAATGTTAACAAGGGGCCCTGCACACTGTCACTCTGAACTTGGCCCTGCAAATTATGTAGCTAGTCCTTACAGAGACTATGCAGGGTAAAGAAAATTCTGGGGGAAAAGATACCATGAATATATTCAGAAACATAAGAGAAAATATTGCAAACATAGTAAGAACAGTAAGTTAAAACAACGCAAAGAACACGCAAAGAACAGTAAGTTAAAACAAAATAAAACTAAAAAGAGTCAGAAAATGAAAGTGAGCAAAAGCATGCCTTGTTGGTAATTAAAATTGCAATAGCTAAAATGAAAAACTCCTTAGAACAGCATAAGAAGATTGGAAGATCAGTCCAGGAAGTCCAAAATCAGAGCATCAAGAGTTTAAGAGAAAACTAAGAGGGGGAGAAAGTCAGGGTACCTGGATGGCTCAGTTGGAAGAGCTTGGGATTATTGATCTCTGGGTTGTGAGTTCGAGCCCCACGTTGGGTATAGAGATTACTTACATGAAGTAAAAAAGTAAAAAAAGGAAAGTCATCAACAAAATAGTTCCCAGATTGAAAGGGTTTGCCAAGTACTCAATGGAACCAAACTCACACTAAGGCACCTTATTGTGCAATTTCAAACACAGAAACGAAGAAAAGAACCAATCACATAAATTATCAGGAACCTAATGTATCAGAATACCTTCTGCCAAAACAAAAGCATAAAGCAAGAAACAGGGAAATAAGAGATCTAGAAAACAAGAAATCCAAAACAAAAAGGCAAGGAGCATCCTCAAGATGTGGATGAAGGGAAGTCCCAGGATAAGAGCTGTGCATAAAAAAAAGTGGGCAATCAGTCCAGATGGAAGCACATCTTCAGGAATAAGGGAAACTAAGAGAATACCTTAACTGTCTGAACTTCCTGAAAGGAAATATGAACAAGTTGCAATTTGAGCTACATTAGAGAGAAGTTTAAAGTAAATAATAACAAAGAAAAATAAACATTTCAGGGAAAACCAAAAGTTGTACAGGAAAGTACAAGTGTTCATAGATTGCTCCATGGCTTAACTGTGAATAGCATGTTCAGTCTTAACTGTATAAATACTAAATACCAATCTAAGCAAATTTATGAACAATTACACTAGGATCGGAGAAGAAAAAGGATACCTGTGGATGTTGAGAAAGAACTGAATCCTCATCTGCCATAATGGGAAATCAAGAGATACTACCTGAAGCTGAGAAATCAAGAAATCAGAATAATAAGCACGCTGCTAAGAACCACAGTGTTTCGGGGCGACTGGGTGGCTCAGTCAGTTAAGCATTCAACTTCAGCTCAGGTCATGATCTTGAGGTTCGTGGGCCGGAGCCCTGCATCGGGCTCCATGCTGACAGCTCGGAGCCTGGAGCCTGCTTCGGATTCTGTGTCTCCCCATCTCTCTGTCCCTCCCCTGCTCAAACTCTGTCTCTCTCTCTCTCTCTCAAAACTAAAACATTAAAAAAAATTTAAAGAATGACAGTGTTCAAGGGTGGCTGGGTGGCTTAGTTGGTTAAGCATTCGACTTTGGCTCAGGTCATGTTCTCATGGTTCATGAGTTCACACTGATGGAGCATGAGTTCACGCTGATGGTGCACAGGAGGCTGCTTCGGATTCTCTGTCTCTCTCTGCTCCTTCCCTGTTCACACACGTGCCCACGCTCTCTCTCACAAAAATAAACTTAAACACACACACACACACACACACACACACACACACACACACACACACACACAATGAGAGTGTTCAGAACTTGCTACCCCAAAATAAGGCGCCTTGGTATACTGAATATTTTAAACTGAAAAAACCTGCGGTGCCGGAAGGACTTTCTGACTTTCCCTTCTGTCCGGAAGCAGGTCCTAAGACCTTCATGTAAGAGATGTCCTTTCTATACCAGGAAAAGAACATCTTTATCTGTGTAGATGGAGGGTTACAGAGAGAAGTCAAAGGAAATGGCCTTGCCACGTTTCCCCAGTTTAATACCCTGAGTGCATATTCTTTTGTCCTATCATGTTTTTCTATGACTTTCCACTCTTCCATCAAATCTAGTGCAGGGGCACCTGGAGGCTCAGTCAGTTAAGCGTCCGACTTCAGCTCAGGTCATGATCTCGCAGTTCGTGAGTTCGAGGCCCGCGTCTGGCTCTGTGCTGGCAGCTCAGAGCCTGGACAGCCTGCTTCAGATTCTAGGTCTCCGTCTCCCTCTCTCTCTCTCTCTCTCTCTCTCTCTCTCTCTCTCTCTCTCTCAAAAAAAAAATTTTTTTTATCTAGTATAAAAATACTCAGACTGAACCATTTCTTCAGGTCTTCATTTCTTTATGAAGCCTCCTGTGTCACATAAAATTTTTATTAAATAAATTTGTATGCTTGTCTCTTGTTAATCTGTCTTTTGTCAGTTCAATTTACAGGGCCCCAGCTACAGAACCTAGAAGGGCATTAGGAAGAAAATTTTTCCTCCCCTACGAGAACAGAGAAATGCAAAAAAAAATCAGATATAAGAAATTAAAATGTTTGCCTCTAGAGAGGGAGAAGTAGGAGATGAAGTGGGAGGAGAACTGTTGCTTTTCCAAACAATCTTACAGAGCTATTAAATCTTTATGCACATTTACCACTTTGATAAAACATAAAATCATAACATGAAAAAAGCTAGCAGAAAAACTTCAGGATGTTTTAATTCATGATTCCTCTTTCAAGCTTACAAGTTTTGTCAACAAGAAATTTTTCTCCTTCTATTTGTTGTGGTATTTCCAAATTTTCTACAAAAATGTATTACTTGTATAATAGAAACGTAATCACCTTACAATATTCAAAATCATCTATAACTCCAACTATTAGTTAGGGATATTACCATGTCCTATAATACCCAATCTGGCCCAGCTCAGGAAAAGGTGGCGGCTTACCTACCAGGAGTTACCTCAGCAGTTTATACCAAATGTCTCCATATCTCACACTGGGTTTCCCTCTCCATGCCTACATTCTTTCAAAACACTATAAAGAGACTTTCCATTTAACTCTGAAAAATTCACATAAACATAATGAACTCTAGAGTTTGCCTTTAAGGGGGCAACAAATTCAATTTTTCATATCTTTATTATTCCCAAAACTAAACTTAAAGCTTTCAGTACACAGAAATTGTAATATAGCATATATTATGTTAACACAACTGTATAACATTTATTTGTTTTTATTCTGCATTTAAATAGCTGTCAGGTCAGCTATCAGTTGTCAGCTATGTATCTAACTAGAAAAGTTATTACGGTCAGAGTTTGCAAAACACAGTTCAGATAAATGTCACAGCCTCTGTTCACCTCTACAATGGATGATGAGGATGGTCATGATCATCATAGGATGTTTAAGAAGGGATCTGCTTAGCACAGAGAACTGAGCCAATCTGCAAACATATGTAGGCCAGCCAAGGCAGCTAGCTACACATGTTTTCACTTATTCCCCTAAGAGTGATTTGGTTTGTTTGGATTTGGTATAGAATCATTTCTGGATTTAAGGAAAACTAAACAAGGTTTTACAGCTTGTTATGCTGACAGGCAGAAAACCATGAAAAAAATCCTAACCTAAAGAAGATTCTTTTTGCACTTAAAATTAAGGTAGGATAGACATACCTGAAGACATGGTCTACATTTCTCATCTTCATCCCGCCTAATCATGGCAAAGATTGTCTTCATTATTAATTAGTAAACTCTGGCATGCAAATATGGCCTGTAGGATCATGAAGAGTTCCCCCACCCCACACACACACCCCTAACACCAGTAAAATGCCTCGCTGGCATAACATACCAAATTTTTCTCAAACTGGCAACCAAAACAAGCTGCTACCAGAAGATTTTTTTTTCTCAAAGTCAAATTAAATTTTGCCAATGTACACAAGAATATTCCAGATTAGTGGCTGTTAACCAATTTAATCTTATGACATTCAAAACTTCTTGTTCACACTAGAGTGCTTTAGGTAAATACTACTAATCTCTTCTGGCTTCTAGATACCTTGCAGACTTTGGGAAATTCATCTGGTTTCTTGCCCCCTCCAGCCACTCCATCTCAACCTCCAAAAAAATGAGTTGAGTTTTTTGTTTTGTTTTTGAAACAACTTGCTTTTTCCATCCTGAGTTTTCCTGAACTATTTCAGGGTTCTGACAATTTTGCCAGTGACTAAATCTCCTCCTGGGAATAGCTGCCTCATTATCACTATTAAAAACAGTCACTCCTAATACTGACTGATAAGGATCTGGAAACTTATTGTAACTTCGAGAATGCATATCCCACCCTACCCAATCCAAAGATAAATGCATCACAAATGGAATAACAGACTCACCACAGGACACAATGCCACAGGCTTTGTGTTCCAATTAAACTATTGAGTGTTGTGAATATTCCTAACTCTTACCAATATGAAGAATTTCCTACTATTTCCTTCCTCATAACTAATTAATACAGAAATTACTACGAGCCAAGCAAGCAAAACAAACGAACAAGGCAAACAAAATACACACTCACACACACAAATACACACACACACACACACACACACACACAAACTCAACAGTAAATATCCTAATCCTAATGTTTTTAAGGTAATACAGCCTTCCAACTGATCTACTTCAGAAATATTCTGTGCAGTACATGTGCTGTGTGGGTAACTTTTGTTCTTGGCAAGCTAGTCCTCCTGGCTTAGAATATCAACAGCAGATAACCTCAAATAAGAGCTCTTTTCCTACAATCCCTCAAATGGAACAACCACTTAGAAACTTAATTCTTGCAGAAAAGCATATCCAAAATAGAGATGATCATAAATTTATTTCTATTATTGCCATTTTGGTTATATCTCACTTCCTCAGCATTAGTAAAAAGTCACATAATCATAATCCATCATTCTGGAAACCTGATAGTGATACAGAGATGACTCTCCATCCACTCACAGCCCCCCAAAAAGTAGTACCCAGAAGTTCTTTCACATCAACCAGAAGCAACCTGGGCCCCTTTTGCAGCCACTGAGGAGAACGGGAATTTAACCTTTTTTGTGCCTTAAATTTCCTTGGAGTACGTGAAAACTGTAAACTCTCAGAATATTTTTTAAAACAAAACCATACACACAACGAAAACCAATTATGTTAAAATACTGTTACCAAAATATTTTTTGAAAACTCATTAGTATTAAATGCACTTTTTACGTTTGTAATATATAAAATAACAAGCTTCAATGACAAGCTATTAAATACCATAATTTCCAAATTATGACCAACATAAATGGTATCTTCAAGATATCTGCAACAACTGCAATGTGACATAAAAATATCTTTGATTCCAGGGGCGCCTGGGTGACTCAGTCAGTTAAGCGTCTGATTTTTGCTTTCACCTCAGGTCACGATCTTGCGGCTCCTGAGTTAGAGCCCCACATCGGGCACCACGCTGACAGATATTCTCTTTCTCTCTCTTTCTCTTTCTCTCTCTCTCTCTCTCTCTCTCTCTCTCTCTCTCTCTCTCTCTCCCCCCCCCCCCGCCCCTCCCTCACATGCACAGTCTCTGTTTCTCTCAAAATAAATAAATAAACTTAAAAAAATTAAATTAAAAAAAACCTGTGATTCCACAAAGTCACAGGGACTGCTTGCTAATTTGCTGTGGTTTGAAGCAAATGTTAAATTTCAGTTAGAGATTAGTGAAAACAAGAATCTAACACTTTCCCATTTAAATTCATGGACCCCTGAAGCTTTTAAAATGTAATCATTCTGAAACAGAGATCTGCATCATTAAAGAGGCATTAGAGATCACTTGGTTCATCTCTTCTTTTTAAAGATAAGGGAACTAAGGAAGAATTGATGGTATAGCTCACCTGAAGTATCTTGACTGCAAATCACTGGGTTCTCTTTATGTATAGTAAACTACTGTTTTCTTTTGAAAACCTGAACTTCACATCTAGCAATACTTAGCACTTACCTCAAGCTTGCAACTCAGTTTCAGCATCTGTAAAATGAAGATGATAACCCAAATATGGAAGAACCTTAACGTGAAAATCATATTTAAAATTCCATGTTAAAGTACTACAGCAGTACTTTTAAAAGTAAGGCTATTTATCAATGAACTCCGTAAAACATCAAAGACAAGTTATCCTTGCTCCTTGGTATACCTTAAGCATCGTTGAATTCTGACTTATTTAACACATTAACTATTTATTTTATGCTGCTAACTGTATCTCCCAAAGGATAAACTGACCCTAAAAATAAGCCACTTCAAGTAGAAAATGATATGCTTAGTACAGAAAGTATTGGCTTTAGAGTCACACTACTATAAGATATATGTCTGCAATCCTAGGTAAAATACTTGTTTTCTCTGGTCCTCCATTTCTGAATCAGTAAGATAGGAATAAATGCTAACAACCGTATGTGATTGCCAAGAAGGACATTAAGTGTCAGTCCTTCTCTTAAAGGGGTCAATGAGGAATAGAAGATAACCTTGTAAAGCAGTGAGAACATTTGTTTTCTCCTCCTTCATCACTTGATACAGTTATTTAAAATAAGATGGGGGCACTGGGTGGCTCAGTTGGTTAGCATCCTGATCCCCGATTTCAGCTCAGGTCAAGATCTCACAGTCGTGAGATGGAGCCCCTAGTCTGTGTCAGGCTCCGCGCTGGGCGCGGAGCATGCTTAAGAGTGTCTCTCTCCCTCCCTCTGCCCATGCCCCGTGCGCACTCGCACTCACGCTCTCTCTCTCTCTCTCTCTCTCTCAAAAAAATAAAATAAAATAGGAATAAGGACCGCAGAAATAATATCCTCCTTTAATGGTCAGAATAGAATCTCTCAGCAATCTAAAACAGAGCCACTCAAATAGCCAGCAGTTCTTTCCATAGAAAATCCTTGTTTAAAAATAAATTACACAATAAAGATTGTATTACTGTGCACTGAAAAAAGGAAGAAGATTAAAACTAAAGACCATTCCCAAATTTTTAAACAGACAATAGTAAACAAACATTTGGAGGACAAGAGTCACACAATTTAAACATGTAAGCACTTAAACATGCAAGTGAAAAAATAAATGCCAATAGAGGTAAGGCCACTAAACTTCTTTCCACAAAAATTGTTTTCTTTTCCTCCACAAAAAGAAATCAGGTGGTTGACTGTAGACATGTCAAAGATATAGTGACAAATTTGCAAACATTTTAGTTGACTAGGAACAGAAAATACAGTAGGTAGTCCAAGGGAACACAAAAGGCTCATAGAACAAAGCAGATCTGTTAAACACTAGGGGCGGAAAAATGAGCCATTATCTGCCATGCCCTCCTGTCGCACCCTTTTATTTGTAGTCATAACTGCAAGCTGTTTTAAAGACAATGACAATGTTATTAAGGGTACCTTCATGCTGTGCCAAAGCACATACACACAGCAATTCAGAACAATCAGTCTTACTTTCATGAGAGCAAAAGTTGTGGCCAAATGAAATGGGTGGATACCATATTAAACAATCTTGGAATTAGCTAATAGGATATAGGAAAAAATGATCCTAATGCAGATGCTAAATTCTCTTCCTTCTTTACACAATAAAAATTTTTTATTATCTGAAAAGCACTCGGGGAGGAAGGTTCCATTTAGTAAGACCTAAATATGGCCTGTTTTTAAACACAAAGATGTTTATTATTTCCTTGCATAATCCATAAACTTAAAATATGTGCTGGATACTAGATGCAACGTTATAACTTTCAAAAGGATGCCGTGTAGAAACAACTAAGTGGAAACCTTTAAATATAACACTGCAACTCTACAGAAAACCATGTGTTTCACAAATATTTAATAGAAGTAGAAATTCACTGCAGGCAACAAGTAGCAACATAAAACTTGGTTTGTAGGAGTACTCCACTGTTCTTACACAGGTTTAAAATGTGGCACTTTATCTGTCATTGTGGCTTGTCGATATTTTATTCAATCTACATTAATTACATTACTTCATGCTTTATTAACGGACTTCAAGGCAAAATCGGAAGAAGTATAAAAAAGACATTTAATAAGGCTATGACTTTATAACCACACCAACACGGCCTGACACATACACACAGTACACAGTAGTGTATGAAGTGTAGTAGAGGAAAAATGGGGTCTAAAATTCAGGCCTGGGAGAAATCCTATTCAGTGAAAATTTTTATGAAACATTTTTCATAGGTTGTTTTTAAAACTCATATTTTAGAAAAAAAAATAAAATAAAAAAATAAAACTCATATTTTTGAAACCTTCTTTCCAGATGCAATTCTAATGCATTAATTAGAATTTATATTTTATATCAATTAATAGCTAGTGTGAGAGATGTCTACTGCTCACACTAAACTGAAAGGGGAGTGTCTTCTCAGATGAGCTATTTTTAAAAGAATCCCAAGGATTTAAGCTCTTCTTGGGCACTTCCTCAGATACAGCCTTAGTGTGCCAAGAACCATTCAACATCATTTTTGCCACAAAGAACAAAAACCAAGGAGGTAAAACCCATATTTTGTAATAAACCTCATAAATATATTTTGAAAAGCAAACCAGTCTCACTCAGCTCCAAACCTAGAAAGATGATTACAATAAAAATGGGTCGGCCTCTAAATTATTTGCAATTTACAGTGATTTTAGACAAAATAATTTTATCATTATTTAAGAGTGAGGCCATATTTTTCCATTTTCTTAAGTTTGTATTTTAATTACAGTTAGTTAACACAATAGTGTTACATTAGTTTTGGTATACAATATAGTAATTCAATAGTTCCATACATCACCCTGTGCTCATCACAACAAGTGCACTCCTTAATTTCTGAGGCCATACATTTAAACTTATCTGGCAATTTAGGGTAAGAATGAGGTAAGAAAGCACTACAAAAAAACAAAACAGAGGTATATCTCATGTTTCAAAATGGCATTCCCAAAAAACTGCCCAAGTCAAATTTTTGAACTAGCTTCTATTTTCCTCTTCATCTCTAAAAACCGAACTGTGTAACACTCCCTGCCCCTCTCTGGGTGGTGGGGGGGGGGGGGATAAATAATAAATAATAAAAACATGTACAGTGCTGCAAACCTATTCTAAATTATACAAGTAGTAAATTATTTTTAAAACAAAATAAAATATAAATGAGAAAATTCTGTTTTCTGTATTTGTGACCTACTTAAAGGTCAAAAGAAAACTGAATAGAACATAGAAGACTAATCAACCCTTCATTTCAATCAAACCCCCACACCTCACCCACCCTCACAACTTTGAAGTACAGGAACTCTGCTATTCTCTTGACATTTGTGGAAGCTGCAGTTTGGCATATTTTGTTTGTTGCTTTTGTTTTGCAATTAACTGCTATGGATCAAAGAAAAAAATCATTCAAAAAGAAAATTATTCAAGTTCACAATAAAATAAAGTGGTAGGTGAGTACGGGAAGCCTGAAATATGGAAGAATTCATTGAAAGTTTCCCCCCACTACAAATGACTTAAGATTATGTCTAATTAGTACCCAAACTTACATATTCTGAAAGATATTTTCATGGACAAGAAAGACAGTGATGCTGTTTATAAGACAGGGGCTGGTGCTTCAAGCATTAGAAATAATCTGCTATTCCCAACATAAAAAATACAGCACTCAAGGCTAGCAGATTTTTTAAGTTTTTCATGATAGAATGAGGTTACCATCGTAAAAATTAAATTCACAAACATAAACACACACCTAAAGGTAATTTCATCAGAATTGAGACATATACCTCTCTCATATTAAACAATATCATCACTTTAGCAGCAGACAAGTCACTGTAACTAAGCAATAAATCCAAATACTATTCTTTCCCTTGAGAATCAGATTATTTTTCTGATGTAAAATTCTAATTTGTTTAATATATGCAAATACCTACACATTCTTTATAAATACCCGTTACTGAGGCCTTCTTAAACCCAAATATTAAATGAGGTGATATTTCCCTCCATGATTTAGCTTCATCCTAAAAATTTTCCTCCAGGTTCTGTCTGAAATCTATCAAGATACCTAAATTTGATTATTGTACTAGTATGTGGTACTTCTCACATTAAAATTACTTTATAGCATCAATCCATTAAAAAACAAAGACAAAAAACTGACCCCTAGTCAGGTACAAAATCACTCATTCTCAAAATGCCAATTCTCCTCAAAAGATTAAGCTCCAATTTTACAGAGACAAAGTCTATGTTATTCAGGGAAGTCACAGTAGTTGAATTTCATATACGTCAAAACCCTCATTTCAGATGCCACCTTAACTCCAAATCTAGTATTACAGGAAGGAGAACATCATTTGTTAGGAAAACCTCACAAAATCCTCCTCCTTATTGTGGAAATAACCAGAAAAGAGGTTCTATACCTTCCAACACCTACTGAGGGTGGTATCAGATTCCTGGAAAGTGGCATAAAATTTGTTTATCACAAGGACATACAGAGGTTTAGAAATATGGGACTTGTTCATTGCTTTATTCTTTTAAGAATCAAAGATGGAGAACAGAGTAAAAATTCTAAAAGTCTAAAAGCAAATGCATAAAATACTCAGCTATGAAGTCCAGTTTTGTAATGTTACCAACAAGCAAGTTCTGAGAACTAAGTAAGGCAATTATAATTAACACACTTATTTACCTAAAACCTAATGTTCAGTATTAATTCAGCTCCTGGCAACATTAACAAAATATTTCAGTTCCTAGCTTTAAAAGAAAAAACAAAAAACTAGACTGTTTCAAGTTAGGTGTTTAATGCATTTTGATAATAGCTCCTCAAAGTTGGTCTTTCCAAAATCATGAACAATCATCACTGAACACTTAGTATTTCCCAAGCCTTAAATGAGGCCCAAAGGACAAATAAATAAGACAAACACCATCCTAGTCCTCCTATGGTGCTGACATTCTAACAGAGAAGACAGAAAAATAGTTACGTAACGAGTAAGAACTAAAACTAACTATGTAAAACTCTTGGAAGAAACTGGGCAATGAATCTTCTTGAATTAGGCAATGGTTTCTTACATATGACACCAAAAGTACAAGCAACAGAAGAAAAAACAGACTCCACCAAATTTAAAATGTTAAATTTTAACTATCAAGAAAATGAAAAACACAACCTCCCACAATGGGAGAAAATACTTGCAAATTATGTATCTGATAAGGAATCTGTATCTAGAAGATATAATGAATTCTTGTAACCCAGTAATACAAAGACAACCCAATTAAATACTGGGGAAAGGAAATAAATAATTTCTCCAAAGATATACTACTAATAAACACATGAATAAATGCCCAACATCATTAGCTATCAGGAAAATGCAAATCAAAACCACAATGAGATTACTTCACACCCCCCCAGAATGGCAAGAATTGAAAAGTGAAAATAAATGTTAGCAAGGACATGGATAAATTGGAATCTTCATATACTGGTATTAGAAATGTAAAAAGTATACAGCAGCGTTGGAAAACAATTTGGCAGTTTTTCAAAAGGTTAAACATAGAGTTACCATACGACCCAGCAATTTCACTCTTAAAGATGTATAAATTCAAGAAATGAAAACATACGTCCACATAAAAACCTGTACATGGATGTTCACAATACCATTATTCCTAACAGCCAGAAAGTGGAAACAACCTAAATGTCCATCAATTGATGAACAAATAAACAAACTGTGTATATCCATACAAGGGAATACTATTCAACCATAAAAAGAAATGACTTACTGGTATGTACTAGAACATGGATGAACCTTGAAAACATTATGCAAAATGAAAGAAAACAAACACAAAAGATCACACACATGGTTCTATTTATATGAAATGTCCAGAAAAGCAACTCTTGACAGACAGAAAGCAGATTTTCTGGGAGGAGTAGAGGGTATGTGAAACGACCCCTACTGGGTATAGAGACCCTTCCTGCTATCTTCATGATAGCAAGTGGTACTCTTACGACTTGAATCAAATGCTCTAAAATTGATTTTGGTGATGGTTACATAATTCTGTGGATAGCATTGAACTGCACACTTTAAATGAGTTAACCGTGTGGTATATGAATTCTATTTCAATAAAGCTATTACTAAAAACGTAATAATAATGTTTACAAAGTACTGTGAAAAAGTACAGGGTATTAAGGAAACATATAAAAGGAACCTTAACCTAAACTAGGGAATCAGAGGAGGGTTAAATGAAGACCTGGATGCATAAGCATTTTTAAAGCATCCAAGTGCATGGTATGTCTGAATTGAATAACTACTAGTAGCCAACAGAATTCAAGAATGGATGGACTAGAGTGACAAGGTGGAAGAGATAGTAATAATATAGCTTACATTATTGAACCTTTACCTATATGCCAGGCACCGCTTACAAAGTCTTAAATACTGTATAATTAATCCTAATAGCTCTGAGGTATGGATGGTTATTATCTCCAATTTTACAGTTAAGGAAACTGAGGCATAGTGAAGGAAAGTTAACTTGCCCAAGGTCACAGCAAGTGGTGCTATCATGACTTCAACCAAAACATCCTAGCTACACTTCACAACCCACCTTTCCCTGGAACTGTCTATGGACTACAACAGACATAGCTTTGTATATTCTCTCCAGTAACAGTAACCAGATTATGTTATACATTTATACACAAGTTCTTTTGGTTGAACACAAGATGAAGTACTGGAGTTTAGAAACCATGTTTTATAATACTTATTAACCTTTAAACTCTGGAATCATACTCAGCAAGGCAGGCTGATCACTCACTAGCAGTTCTGAGAATTGACACTTCCTAAAAGACTGTCTCTCAATTAACTTGGGGGGACACTTACTCATTATCGCCATTTTGTTTGTTTGGTACGTGTGTGTGTGTGTGTGTGTGTGTGTGTGTCCTAAACCAACAGAGTGGAATATACTTAGAACTTGTTAGTGTTTGTGTAAGAAAGTGAATCAAGCTTAAGTTTCTAGCATGAACATCCACATGGATAACAGTGTCTACTATAGAGTCCCAGAAAAGACGGCTGGGAGAAAAATTCTGAGTTCAATTTTGGACAAATTGAGCTGGAGGAACTGAGAGACATCCAAATCAAAATGAATAACACACAATTAGATCTGTGGACCCGGTCCTCAGAAGAACGGATCGAAGAGGTAAATTTGGAAGTTTTGGCACATAGCATGGTAATTGAAGCCATGATTAAAAAAAAAAAAAAAAAAAAAAAAACCAGAAACAAAAACAAAAACAAAAAAAAAACTAAACACCTAAGTAGAAAGCACAGAGAAAAAGTCTTAAGACATTGGTTTTCAAATTTGAGCAAGCATCACAATCACATGGAAGGTTTGTCAAAACATAGACGAATGGGTCCCATCCCCAGAGCTTCTGATTCAGTAGATCTGGGTAGGGCCTGAGGATTTTCACTTCTAACAAGTTCCCAGGTGATGTTGACGCTTCTGGTCTGGGGAACCACACTTGGGAGAACAATGGCCTATAGCAAAGCCCTATAAAACTCTGTTAAAGCAGAGAATAAGGAACTTACAAAGGGGAACAAGACAAGCCTAGGAGTAAGGTAGGAAAAATACTACTGCCAATTAAATTTTTACCAAGCAATCTCCTAACTGATAATCCACTGGAAACTTAAATTCTACTTGCAACAAGTATTTATTGAGCACTCACCATATGCCAGGCACCTCTGTTCTCTGTAATCTGATCCTATCTTCTCTCTTGGCCTCTGAAATACCACACACTCCTCTGCTGTTCCTGTTTCTTCGTTGAACACCTATGTATCTGTTCTCTTACTCCTCTCCTTCTGTCCACTCAAAACATTTCAAGGTTCCCTAGGATTCTGCATCTTTTCTTCATCATGCAAGCTCTCCCAGAGCAAGTTTACCTAACCCTATAACCCTGAATACCATCCAGCTGCCAATAATTCTCCCATACTTCATCTCTAGAACCCAACTGCCTCTGGGCTTCAGATCCTATTTCCAACTGCCAACCCAACCGGACACTTACACACTAAGCCCCTTTCCATAGTTTCTCTCCAAGAAACTTAACCAGCCACCCAGAGACCCAAGCCAAGTATCTGTGGATCCTCCCCACCACCCCCCTTTTTTTTTTTTTGAAGTTTATTTATTTTAGAAATCTCTATACCCAATGTGGGGCTTGAAGTCACAAACCTGAGATCAAGAGTTGCACCCTCTTCCAACCGAGCCAGCCAGGTGTCCCAGGTATCTGTTAATCTTCCTAAAGCAACTGTTCTCAACTTTAGTTGATTAGAACCTCCCTGGAAGTTTTGGGTTTTTTTTTTTTTAAAGAATACCTCGCTTGTAGGTCTAATAATATGACAACAAAAATCTTGCGTCCTTAACACATATGCATGTAAAATGCTTAGCAAAAAATGCTGTGAGCACTCAAAACAGGTAAGTTTGCTTTTATTTTTTTTTAATGTTTATTTTGAGAGAGAGAGACAACATACATGATCTGGGGAGGAGCAGAGAGAGACGGAGAGAGGGAGAGAATCCCAAGCAGGCTCCACACTGTCAGCGCAGAGGCCGGCATGGGGCTCAAACGCACAAAATGTGAGATCATGACCTGAGCCAAAATCAAGAGTCGGACACTTACCTAACTGAGCCACCTAGCCACCCCAAACAGGTAACTATCTTTATAAACACTTCAAATTTCAGCTCATCTGAGGTCTTTTCTGAATGAATCAACACTTTAAGTTCCTAATAACAAGAAACAAATGAAAACAAGGGCACGTGGGTGGTTGAGTGGGTTAAGCAACCAGCTCCTAATTTCAGCTCAGGTCATGATTTCACAGTCCTTAAACTGAGCCCAGCATCAGGTTCCTCCATGAGCAAGGAGCCTTCTTAGGATTCTCTCTTTCCCCCTCTGCCCCTCTCCAGTTTGTGCGCACTCTCTCACTCTCCCTGTCTCTAAAGTAAAATGAAAACATCAGGGACCCCTGGGTGGCTCAGTTGGTTAAGTCCAACTCTTGATTTCAGCTCAGGTCATGATCTTGCGGGTTGGGAGTTTACACTCCATGTCAGGCTCTGCACTGACAGTGTGGAACCTGCTTGGAATTCTCTCTCTCTGCCCCTCCTCCCTCCCAAAATAAATAAACTTAAAAAAAATTTTTTTTTAATATTTATCCAATGAAAACAAAAAATTGTTTATAAGTCTCTCTAATGTAAATTTATAAAACTTAGGATCAAAGTCATATTCCTACTGTTGCCAAATATCCTTTGGGTATAGATCTTTATAGTGATTCCTAAAGGGAATAGTAAAATTGTTAAATAGGTACATCACTGGAATCATGGTTGAAATTTGGCCAATGGATAAGACAACACAGACCAGTGAGTGAGGTCGGTTGTTCATACAGCCATTCACAGAGACACTGGTGAGCCACAAATGGAAAAAAAGAGACACGAATATATTCAAACAAGCTAATAAAGAGAAGCCCATTATATGACACAGTTTGCAAATGAGACATCCAACTCTGTAGTGATATCAAAAAAAACTTGCACCTCTCCTCTTTAGTGTTATTTTGTATTTTGAGTATTTTCAAAAGAGAATGATGAAGATTTAAAATAGCCGCTATCTTCCAAAGTATAATGCTTTGTGTCTCCTGTCCAATGATGTTAGCAAATCTACTTTTTCTTGACAAGACATGCAGAAATGGGCAAATGCTGAGTTAGTACGTTCATTTAAGGATACAGAATTCTGCCATTTTCACCCCCTGATGGCCAGTTTCTTAAAACCTGAGCACAACAGGACAACTAGAAAATAGCCTGGAATATGTCAGAAAACCAAGGAATAAAAGCTGCCAAAAATTGCAACTAAAATAAAGGACAACGGTTGGTTTTATTTGGTTGGTTGTTTGCTTTAGCTGAACAAATTAATTTGTCTTACAAATGAAATAAGTTACATATTTTAAAAATAAAATGTGTATGCAAATACCACTAGAGTATATAAACATTTATTTATTTTTTTTTAATATTTATTTTTGAGAGAGAGAGAGAGACAGCATGAACGGGGGAATGGCAGCGAGAGAGGGAGACACAGAATTCGAAGCAGGCTCCAGGCTCTGAGCTGTAAGCACAGAGCCCAATGCGGGGCTCAAACTCACCAACCCGTGAGATCATGACCTGAGCCAAAGTCAGATGCTTAACCAAATGAGTCACCCAGGTGCCCCTATAAACACATTTAAAAAACAAAAACAAAAAAACATCCTTTCCAAAACCTGACTGCCTGGTAAGTGGAGAAGGACTTAAAGCTGTTTCCAGAAATGCAATTACTGAAGATAAGCTTTATTTACATTTATGATACAGTCATAAAGGTATTTGGACTGTGGAAAGCAGAGAAAGTTTGAAACCCCCCCTTTTTTTTAAAGAACAATACCTGTTATGTATGAAGTAAGCATATTTCCAAATAGGAGGGAAACACAGATACTGATTAGAGCTATGAAAACCTAATAATGTGGGTGAAGAGTAAAGAAAAAAATTTAAAATCTTTTTTCCAGTTTTACTTTTCTAGATTTAGGAAAATCTTTAACTTTTACATTTTAAAAATGAACAAAATGTGTATATAATCTAAAGGTTACCTATTTCCAGTATGACTTTTGAGTCCTTTTTATAACCCATTCTCTAAGGGGTCACACAGCCTGAACTGAACCTCTCCAGTGGCAGAAAAGGCATTCCACCAACAAAGACTATTCAACTTCAGAGACTTTTACCAAAGGAAGGCATAGAGTGCTTCTCCAACCTCAAAATCTAAATGCAAAAGGAAGTTTATTTAATACCATCATAGTATTAGACCCTGGTACATTCAAGGTCACAAGTTCATGAGGGTACATAAAGCACATCTCACGTGGTTTTCGGCAGGTCACCAAGCCAGGTGACAAAACCAAGAACCTTTCTCAGGAGTCCACCTGGATTCCCAGTAGGGAAAGGAACTGTGATAGTTGCAATAGCAACCAAGCAAAAACCTGCTAGTTAATTCACTTGTGAATAAATTTACTATTATACACAGATCTCCTAACAAACTACAGAAATTTAAGAAACTGATCATTGTTCTGCTTTTGCTGTTCTCCTCTGTTACATCCAACGAGTGGTATTCTATCGTATCAGAATAACCCAGGCCAATATGGGTGCCTTCTGCTCCAGGCAATGAATGTACAATGCCCTTGACTATTATACTCCACTCTGCTCCAATGTGCTCAACAGACCCCTCACATAATTTAAAAGAAAAAAAAATACTTCTCACCCACTTGGACACAGAACAAGAGCTTTCCAACAGGTCCAATGAAATAACTCCTTTACATCAGCCCCACAGGACCCATATGAATGACAGTCTTCAAGGGAAACTGAAATTGTCTCTGTCTTTACCACCCTTGTACCCAGACTCTTTAAGGGCACATCTCTTCTCAGGCAGTTACCTGGCCTAGTAAACATGGCTTCCTGCCCTTTACACTTAACATCTGCCTAAACCTGCTGGTTCTCAACACCCTTTGCCCTCTTTTACAAATGTGATTATTTTTATTTGGGGGCAGGAAATGGAAGCAAGATGAGAAAGAAGGAAATTAAGGGGATTAAAAAAAAAAGTTCTCGTGGCTTCAAAAATTCCAAAAAATTTATAACTATGGAAATAGATAACAGGATCCAAGTTCTTCCCTTCCCAACAGCTTCCCACAGGCTACCACCTATGAAATTGGAAGCTCCAATCCTAATTTAGCTCCATGGGAGGGCCAGGGTGGGGGGAGTAACCAGTTATCGAATCCTAATTTGTGATATTTAGTAAAAACAGTAAATTATGATGTCACAGACTATTTAAATATAGTAATTTACACAAAAGACACCCCCTCCCAATGGTTAAGCAAAATATCACCTCAATTCCTGCAAAGCCTGGATTCTACTCTAAGAGTAGCCATTTTTTCTTCGCTCTATGACATTGGGTGAGTCACTACTTCTGAGTCTGATACTTTAGAGTTGTGGTGAGGATCAGATCCCTTAGCAGAGTACCCACTCGATAATATAATTAGACAGAATGGTCCTGTCTACTTTGTTCAAAGCAAATCAAAATTAGTGCTCACTCTTATGTAATCATTTTTCAACAACTTGGTCAGTTCTTGTAATGGTGTTAAGACATAGGTGGCATTTAACATTTTACTGAAAGAAAGAATAGCCTATGCTTAAAACGTGAGTTCTGTAAAGAGTCCTAGAAATTAACGCATATTAAAACATTTTATCGGGGCTCAGTCCGTTAAGCATCTGATTTCGGCTCAGGTCATGATCTCGCTCGCGGTTTGTGAGTTAGAGCCTCGCGTTGGGCTCTGTGCTGACAACTCAGAGCCTGGAAGCCCGCTTCAGATTCTGTGTCTCCCTCTCTCTCTCTGTGCCCCTTCCCTGCTTGTGCGCTCGCTCTCTCTCGCTCTCTCTCTCAAAAATAATGAGTAAACTTGATTATATAAAAAAAAAAATTTATCTATTTATCTAGGTTGTTCTATTGTATCAGAATAACATAGGCCACTGTGGGTACTTTCTACCCCAGTCAATGAATGTACAATGTCCTTGACTGTTTCTCCTACTCTACTCTGCTCCAGTATGCTCAACATATTTGTTTTCATAGTTTATTCCAGAAAAGAAACATGAAACCATCTTGCTTAAATTAAGGAACATTAGGAGCAAACTTGCCCCAGAATCTCTTTACAAGCTCTGACACTTAGCTTCTTTGCTACTTCTTTTATTCACCAGAAAGAGATATAGATGTAGTTCAAATAACAGGCAAGTCCCTTACACTTTGATGTATGTGCCCAAAGACTAGTTAGATTTAGAAAGGACCTTCCCAAAGAAGGAAAACCAATTTCTTAGCCTTTAATCAATTCTTCTTTAAACCCAGGAAATACCATACAATTTGTTTCCCATAGCTAATAAGTAACTTAGCACTACTTTATAATTATTAAGCCTATTCTAGTCAGAGTACTCAGATTAGCTGCTAGCTATGAGAAAAATAACTACTAAAGGGAGTTTCCTTGAGGAGATTCCTCTATCCCTATACTTTCCCCCAAACAAGAGATGACAATCACTTGATGTGAGCAAGGGTGTATAAATTTCTATACTATTCTTGTTTTTTTTTGTTTTTTGTTTTTGTTTGTTTTTTTGCAACCAGGACCTGGCAGAATGACTACTGCAAAGAAGGGTGGCAAAAAAGAAGGGCTGTTTGGCTATCAACAAGGTAGTAACCAAAGAATACACCATCAACATTCACAAGCACATCCATGGAGTGGGTTTCAAGAAGAGTGCCCCTCGGGTACTCAAAGACATCCGGAAATTTGCCATGAAAGAGATGTGCACATGGACACCAGGTTCAACAAAGCTGTCTGGGCAAAAGGCATACGAAATGTGCCATACCACATATGTGTGCGGTTGACCAGAAAACGTAACAAGGATAAAAATTCACCAAACAAGCTGTATACATTGGTTACCTATGCACCTGTCACCACTCTCCAAAATCTACAGGCAATTAACGTGGGTGAGAACTAAATGCTGTCAAATAAAGGTATAAAACTGCAAAATAAATAAATAAATTTAATTTCTATACTATTAGCTAGCCTAACATCATATAAATTTCCTACACAACCAAGCAGGGGCAAGCAGAAGCTAAGTGTACTAGATGGTCCAAATGTCTGATTCTAGCTGATAAAGAATTCCAAAGTCATCTCCATTTGGATGTTCTGTTATTCAAACCTAGAAGCTTAGCTGAAATACTCTTACCAGTAAACTATTTTAAGGCCTCATGAAAGAAACTGTCATTTAAGAAACCAGAAACTGCAAGAAAGAAGGAGGAGGAGGAGGAGGAGGAGGAGGAGGAGGAGGAGGAGGAAGGGGAGGGAGAGGGGAAGGGGAGGGGGAAGAGGAGAGAAATGGTCCTTCATGGTTGTTCTCATTAGACTTTCTGCACATTTCTCTGCAACCACCTTGTCCTTCCTTGCTGCTGGAGCTATACCTACATCTTTCGGCCAGTCTGTTTGCCTGGTCCCTAGTTCCCTATGGCCACCTCTGCTGCTCTGTCTTCCTAGTGGTCCAATCACTGTTTTTCTTGTACTAGGACTGACCTAATGCCCATCTTCTGCTGTACTATCTGTCAGACAGCAACCACAGAGGTCGGTGGGGAAAGGGGAACAGTGGAACATGGGTTGAGGGGAAAGGGAGAACAGTGGAACACGGGTATGTGTGACATGACTCATCTGTTCTGACCATCTATTCCATAACCTGTTCTAAGACTGTGCACCCTGGCTCACTCTGACAGACCTGTTCTTGGCCCAAACTAACCCTTTAGACTAGGTATGGTTTTCCTGGCCACCAGCCTTTTACCTAAAACTTTCTAATGAAGACAGAAGAATCTCACAATTATGACCATGCTTACAGAAAAGGAAATGAACATTCAAATGTCTCTTCCATACTTGGCACTGTGCTAGGTAGGTGCTTTCTCACTCAAGACCCAACAAAGGCCACTGATACAGCCTTCATTTTACATGAGGATACAATGGAATTCCACTACCTATGTATTTCAGAAGATAAAGCTAAGTGTACTAGATACTGTGTAACATCAATAAAATTCTTTTTAATGTTGCCCTGACAGGGCTGCTTTTCATTATGTGAAGAGTAGTCCACTGCAATGCCAAGGAATCTGGCTTACAACTTCTAATTAGCTATCAACTCACTTTACAAATACTGTTTCACTGGAGTGCCCGGATAGCTCAGCCGGTTCAGCGTCTCTGATTTTGGGTCAGGTCATGATCTCACAGTGTGTGGGATCAAGCCCCATGTTGGGCTCTGTGCTGACAGCACACAGCCTGCTTGGGATTCTCTCTCTCTCCTTCTCTCTCTGCCCCTCCCCCACTCGCTCACACTCTCTCTCAAAATAAATAAAATATGGAGGGGGGATTAAAATATTTTTTTAAAATACTGTTTCACCAAAAAGAAAAGGCCACACCTTAAATGGTAACTGGCATTATATACCTGTATAGCATTTAAATCAATTCTAAAATTTACAAAATAATAACCTTTGTATCTTCAGAATTACAAGAATATTTAGTATGCTCAACAGTGATAGTAACAGTTTACTAGAGAGAACAAGACATAAGAACATGTTATCAACCACAGGGATATAATCATTAAAATCCAGACTTGGAAACTCTAAAGGACCAAAAACCTGGTTTCTTTAATAAAGAAATTACCAGAAGAGGGATAAAAAAGAGGTAGTGAGGGGGAAGCTCTAAACTAAAAAGGATTTAAAAAGTCATTACCAACCAGCTGGAAGTTCGTGACCTTATGTGGATCCTGATTAAAACTAGGACATTGAGCTTTCCAGTGTCAGAGTATGGAGGAGACACTCAGAAAAGGCTCCTTGCAAGGGGAAAGAAAAGAAGGAAGAATAGGTCATTAGCCTTGGACCTCAGGTAGCTGAAGGAGAAAATGCGTTTGCTGTCTACCACATCTTTACATGTCTCAGTGACACATCTGTCCAAGTCACCAATCTGTCAAGGCAACAATCTGCCAGGTGACTGGTGGGATGAAGGTGAGGCTGACCAAGATGCATCCTCTCCCTATGCTGCCTTGTTGACTACCCAGCATGTAGCCCAGAGGGTGCAAGGAGCTGAGCATCACTGTACTCCACATCAAACTCCAGGCCACAGGAGGAAATAGAACCAAGACCCCTGAACCTAGGCCCAGTCAGTCCTCAGAGCCCTTGCCCACTCAGGAATGAAGATCAGGAGGATTGAGAATGTCACCCCTATCCCCTCCAATAGCACCCCCAAGAATAGGGGTCATTGTGGTTGCGGTCTATGAGCAGGATTCCCAAATTATTGTCTTCTGTTAATAAACTGCCTTTGTGTAAGCTTTAAAAAAACTGTAACATTTGAAAAATAAATAAATATAATAAACTAGGACGTGTGAGACAACTGGAAATTTGAACAATGGATATTTGAGGATATCAAGGCTTGGGGGATAAATACATACATATTTTTTAATATATATATATACATATATTTTAAAGAGTCCTTATCCTTTAAAGATACACTAGACTACAAATGAAATGACATCTGTGATTTGTCTGAAAATAACCCCAGAGGAAGAAAGTGGAAGAACAGATGAAAGAAAATTGAACACTGAGTTGATAACTGTCAAAGCTGGGTGGTAGGTACATGGGGGGTTATTACATGGATTTCATCTATTTTTATGTGCTTGAAACTTTCTGTAAATTAAAATCAAAGCACTTGGAAAATACAAATTATTTTCATGTAAATGAAGAAAAACAGGTCCTTTAAAAATGATACCACTACCTGAATATATCTGGGTTTTAGACAACGTAAAGGAATTTGATGATACTAATATGGAGAGTAAAATTCAAAAGCTAGGCAACAGAGCAATCTGTTAATTTTGTTAGGTAAAACAATGGCCCTGTGGTTATGGGGGAGAATGTCCCTTTAAAAAAAAATTTTTTTAACGTTTATTTATTATTGAGAGACAGAGACAGAGCATGAGCATGGGACGGGCAGAGAGAGGGGGAGACACAGAATTCAAAGCAGGCTCCAGGCTCTGAGCTGTCAACACAGAGCCCGATGTGGGACTTAAACCCACAAGCTGTGAGATCGTGACCTGAGCTGAAGTTGGACGCTTCACCGACTGAGCCACCTAGGTACCCAAAAATGTCCCTTTAAAAAACACATATTGATACATTCAGCACTAAAATGACACAATGTCTAGAATTTGGTTTAAAAATTGTTTTTAAATGGGGACAAGAATAAACAACTATGGCAAAATGTTGAAACTAACTGATATACAGGGGCTCACTGACTACTTTTGTGTGCATCTGCATTTCAAAAAGTAAATAATAACAGGAACAATAATAGATTCCAAGGACTTCCTCCACTATGTGGGAGAGGAAAAAACAAAAACAAAAACAAAAAACAAGATCAATAATTCAAACTAAAACCCTCTAGTTCAAATAAGGGTCAAGTTTGGAGAGGGTAGGGAGATAGGAACAACCACACGAGAGTTTTATATAATTCACCTGAATTTCACAAATAGTCAGAAGAGTGTGGTGAGGAAAGTCTCACAGTGTTCCAACATAATGGGGGCGTACTAGAAGAAAAAAAAAATTCTTTCAAGAACTATTTCCTCCTGCCAGTCCTGCCCTAGACATCAATTTATAAAGACACTTTCAACATTTTCTGAAATCCAAGAAGTAGGACTGTCAGTGTGTTTTGCATGGGAACAAAGCTTCCCTAACATCCTGAGCACATATGATTCTGATTGTACAGAGGTTTCTGGGAATGGAAATAGTATTTTTTCATTCCTAGTTTTCTGGCTGTGCTCCAAGACTACTTTTCTTATCAAGTTATCTTTAGTAAGATGGGGGAGGTGGTGGGGGAGGAGAACCTTTCAAAGACTTTTATGAAAACATTTGCACATACACATTTCAGCACTTCAAGTAATGACACCAAATGTTTTTTGAGGTTCTAAAGAGAAAAACACAATCTAAAGTTACCTAATCGTACCAAAATCTCTGCTGTGGGCAATCATCACCATATCTAAATTGCATAATTATTATTGGCAAAGAGAGAAAAAAAATTAACACCTTCTGAGAATTTATCATATGCCAAGTATCTAATATGTATTTTTAACTAAATCCTCATAACAACCCTAATAGGTGAGTATTATTATTATTATCTAAATATTACAGATGAGAAAAGTGGGCAGGCACTGAAAGGCTAAGTAACTTGTTAAGTGACCTAAGTGTAACTCAGTGGCAGAACCAGATTTGAACACGAGCCCTCTGGCTCTTAACGTCTGGGCTGTTCTCTACTATACTACTCTATACCTTAAAACTTTTCACTCTAAAACGCAGGAAAGATGATTATTTGAACACTTCTAGACCCTATATCATTGGCTCTTTTCATAATCCTCATTATCTTTGAAATTTTACAATATTAAAAACATTTAAAACTAGAAGATCCTTCTTTAATGAAATTAAACTGTCTGAAGAGAACAGCAGCTATTAAAGGCATTAGCACCACTGACCAAGAATAATGGGGCCTCCCCAAACTGCTCACCTTAATGCAAAGCTCACCAGTTGACAGACCTTGTCTAGGCAGAGATCCCAATCAATTTTATTTTATTTATTATTATTATTATTATTATTATTATTATTATTATTATTTTGAGAGCATGAGAGAGCACATGCAGGAGAGGAGCAGAGGGAGAGACAGAATCTTAAGTAGGCTCCATGCCCAGTGCAGAGTTCCGGGCTCGATTTCAGACTGTGAGATCATGACCTGAGCCAAAACCAAGAGTCAGACACTTAACCAACTGAGCCACCTAGGCACCCCCAAAATCAATTTTATACGGTTTCATTCTTCCATTTGATTGGTTAAATCAGAATCAAACATCTGTAACTTGAAAGAGACAAGGAAACAAAAGTTAAAGAAATGTGACAAAGGAAGAAAGAGAATTCATAAAACAGAACAGATCTTGTCAAAAGCCTTGTAATTAAGATCCTCAGAAACAGTCGAGATATTGCATCCATAAAGCAAAACACGATGCCGTGAAAAAGCAAAAAAGAATGAGAAAAGACTCTTGGAAATAAAATATCAATTTAAAGAGGCAATATAGAGGAGGCGCCTGGGTGGCTCGGTCAGTTAAGCATCCAATTCTTGGTTTCAGCTCAGGTCACGATCTCAGGATCATGAGACTGAGTCCCATGTTGGGCTCTGCGCTAATAGCACGGAGCCTGCTTGGGATTCTCCCTCTCTCTCTGCCCCTCCCCTGCTCATGCTCTCTCTCTCTCTCTCAAAATAAATAAACTTTAAAATAAATAAATAAAAAGGCAATATAAAGTTTGAAGTTGTGAAGATGAAATCTAGAAAATAGACAAAAACAGAGACAAAAAATTACCAAAGGACCCACAGCATCAGTCCAGGAGATCAGCATTTGATTAGAAGAATTCCAGAAAGAACAGGGAATACAGTCAGTGGTATGTATTATAACAGCACTGGAGAGTGACAGATGGTAAGTACACTTGTGGAGAGCACAGTGTAACATATAGAGATGGTGAATCACTATGTTCTACACTTGAAACTAGTAACATTATGTGTCAACTATCCTTCAATAAAAAATTAAACAAAAAAAAAGAATTCCAGAATGAAAAGAAAAAAAATTGGAGAAAGTTTCCAAAAAAAATGTTTTCCCCAAAAGATGATTAAGTTAATAGATTTATAGAAGTCTTACAATAGGGCCCACTCAGTGCTCAAATCAATAGAGACCAACATCAAGACATATCATTGGAAAATTTCAGACAAGATCAAAAAGACACTAAAAGCTTTCAGAGAAAAGGCAGCTCATCTACAAAGGAACCAAGAATCAAACTGGCCTAGGAATTCTCATCAATAATGAAGGATACTAATAGTTGAGCAATACCTTTAAAAATGTGACAGAAAATGATGTTCAAACCTAGAATTCCATTCCCAGCCACACTAACATTCCAGTTTAAGAACAAAATAAAAACCCTTCCAGACACGGAATCACTCAAAATTTACCTCCCACACATCTTACCTTAGTATGTACACTAGCAAAACAAAGCAATAATTCAAGAAAGAGGAATATATGGGAAACAGGAGCATAATGAAGGCAAGTCACAGGATGTCAGTTGGGCAGCAGTTCTAAATAAAGCTCACAGAATGGAGCAGGAAGATAGAGGGCATCAAGGAAGCTAACTATGAAAAAGGGAGATACAAGAAATTTGATATTATCTTTAAAAAGTGTAACTTAACTGTTTCATAGGAAGCTATAAAAGCAAAAAATGCCCCCCAAAAAAGAATACAAATGAGAATTCTGATATGGGGAGGTAATGGCATCCTGTTTTATCTTTGGAGAATTACCTTCTTCAGACCCCTAACGCATGTGTTTCATATAGGGTTGACCCCATACCCATCTCTAAGAGTGTGCATGTGACCAGGCTGTTAACTATACCAGTCTATTCTCTCCACCTTGCCATAACTTGTTTGGAAATAAACACACAGCCTAGAATGGGTGGCGGGGTGGGGGTGGGGGGGGGTGGCAGGGTGTGAAGGATCCTGAAAATAAAGCTAAAAGGAGGAAATCGGACTGATAACAGCAAGAGAGCAACTCTTCAAAGCAAGGATTGAGCATGTGGATCCTGTCCTACTCTATCCTCCTCAGACTCTCAGTTCTTCGAACCAATTTTCTTTTCCACTTAAGTTATGGTTGAACTAGTTTTCTAACACTTACAAGGATTCCTATCTTATATACTCCTCTTTCAGAGCAGGAAGTCAAAAGACACCATCTATTGTTAGTGAAATAAAAATAAATACATAGTATTTACCAAGATGACCAGAGAGCTAAAAATAATGGCAGAACTACAGCAGAAAGAAGATGGGGAATGGGGTAGTGGTGTGAAGAAATAATTTGTAATGGGTCTCTAGGTCTTTCAGGCAAGACACTGTCTGCTCTTTGTTCTGGACTGTTATTTTCAAAGATGTTCATACAGCAAATGACCTTGCAAGATAGAAAGTCTTTTCTTCAAGAACAAAAAGCAGACATGCTTACTATCTCCCTCTGGAGCAAAGGCCAGGCACACTTACTGCCCATTATAAAATATTTGAAATCTCTAAGCTCAGAGTTTTCTCCAGTAACAAAACCTACTATGCAAACAGGTATTATGTGGCCCTGTCTGCAGTGCCCTGTGGGAATTGAGGCTTAGGACACTGACACAAATGAATGCTGCTACTCTGGCTACTGCTACTGCTATGAGTAATAAACTGTACTTTATCTCTAACTGAGCCTTTCACCAGCATCCACAAAACTGGCAGGCTAACTTGTTAGCTTCAAGTAAGGTCAAATCTCAGATCCCTTATAATTCTTGACAGTTGGTAAATAAGAGTTAAACCCTGACTATCAAAGCAGAAAATCAACAGATAACGCTTAAAATTAGGAAACCAAGAAATGAAAGAAGTAAACTAAAAGAATCCACCAGAAACAACTGTTGTGGTTTCCCTGAAAAGGGAACCGAGGTGGGGAGGGGTGGGAAAAGGAACTAGTGCTTTCATCATAAACTCTCCTGAACCATCACATTTTTCCCTCACCATGAACATGCATTTGAGAAAAAACCCTTTGCTGGCTACTTCAAAAGGGGAAAAAGAAGGACTAAGAAAAAGCTTTTTTCAGTATTTCATCCCACTAAAATTGAATGGGAGTGTCAAGAAAAGGACCTCATTCAATATGATGTTCTCACCACAGTTCTAGAAACCCAAAAGGGACACAACTCTCACCAATGATCATTTCAGGCCAGAAAAGTCTCAATGTATCTCCAAAATAAGTACCTATGTCTTACTCTGGAGAATTTTTTTTTTTCCTTGAGAGAGAGACAGAGACAGAGACAGAGAGAGAAAATGAATGAGTGGGGGAAGAGTAGAGAGGGTAAGAGAGAGAATTCCAGGCAGGCTCCATACTGTCAGCATGGAGCCCGATTCTGGGCTCAAACCCATGAAACATGAGATTGTGACCTGAGCCAAAGTCCAACACTCAACCAACTGTGCCACCCAGGTGCCCCTGGAGAATTTTTTTTAAATAAAATGATTCTACTAGCTATGTACACAATAGTATCCTACAACCCTTCCTATCGTAAGAACATTACTGGGTTCAGCATATAAGTATGTATCTGTAAGCATGATTTCCTGCAAGTATAGGTTCTAATACACTCCCCATAAACCACCATGGTTTTAAAACTTAAATTAAAAATTAATTTATAATACTGGAGATACCCAGGTATGAGGCTCCTTAAGACAGAGCAGAAGTATTTTTACGGCAGGGGAAATAAAACACATCATCTTACAGACAAAAATACACAAACAGCTAATTAAGGTTAAAAAGTAACTCACATTAAAGAATAAGAATTTTCTAATCAAAATCTGAAATTACAAATGATTTTGTGTGGTACACAGGGGATGACTATTTACACTGGTATAATTATATACATATTCTAGGATCTAGAAAAGCTTTTCTCTTAAATCCAGAACAACAAAACCTACCCACTCTCTACCCCTCTATACCTATACTAAACTATACTTTCAATGCAGCCACATTATAATTTTTGCCATCCCACTGTATCTAATTTTTAGGGAAAATGAAGGAAGATCATACAAATTCTGCTCCAGAGATAAGCTAAATTGTTCTTGAGCTAAACTAAGTCTAAGTAATAGAAGATCTGGTTAGGAGCTAGCTCTGGTTCTATTTAAAATGTACTTTATTTAAATTGCATTGCTTAACTTTAACATAACATTACTGTTTCAATCCCAGTGGCCTCATTCAATCAACTTAAGTCATGCGAAGCTGGAGCAAATAAAAAGATAAAGGTCTCTGTGACATCAGAGTTCCACTACATTGTTTCTCATTTCTTTTTCACTTCTAGGTGCTCTTAAGTAGGGAGACATTTTGTGCAGTGAAATTCCTCTATAGGTCACACTGCTCAGAATTAAATTCCAGCTTGTACACACTTACTGGCTAAGCAAACTGCCTGTTTAACCTCTAAGACCTCTTAAGTTTTTTGTGAGAAAAAAGGGACAAGAATACATTCCTTATAGGGTTTTAATAAAGATTAGAAAAGAAAATATACATAAAATGTTTAGTATAGAGCCTAGTCAAAAGGAAGGAAGGAAGCTATTGCTATTGTCATTTCTCCCTTTGTGGAAAACCACCTCCAGTAGGAAATAAATGTTCCATCCGCACACAGTGGAACTCAAACCTAGACTCTTTCTCATTAACCAAACCAGCACTGAAGGCTACGACAACTTCACCAAAAAGATGCTAGAGGTTTGAAGCAGATGATGCATTTCAGCAAAGCCAAAACTCAGTCCCTTTTACACCGAGAATATAGTCCTTAAACCTTGCACAGGTTTGCCTTGGTAGCACAATGGCACACAGTGGTCTCCAAAAGCAAAACTTTTTAAATAATGAAGACAGTACTTTCAAATATAAATTTTTAACATAAAAATTGGGGTGCCTGGGTGGCTAGCATCTATTGAGTGTCTGACTCTTGATTTCAGCTCAGGTCACGATCTCAGGATGAGATGGAGCCCGACATCAGCCTCTGTGCTGAGCGTGGAGCCTGTTTAAGATTCTCTCTCTCCCTCCCTCTGCACCTCTCCTACTCGTGTGCATACTCTCTCAAATGCTTGCTGAGCATTTATGAGGCATGTAGAACACAGTGGACAAATAGTCAAAGCCCCTAAAGGAACTACCACTGGTGGTGAGACAGTAAATAATAATCATAAGTAAATTATACAGTATATGTTTCAAGGAGGTAGTTGTTATGGGAAAAAAACAGACTAAGATAAGGAAACTTGGAAGTACAGGGAGAGAGAAGCAGTTACCATTTTAAACAGAGTGGTCAGGGGCACCTGGGTAGGTCAGTTGGTTAACTGACCGACTCTTGATTTCGGCTCAGGTCACGAACTCATGTTTCTTGAGTTCCAGCCTCGCATCAGGCTCCGTGCTGACAGTGTGGAGACCGCTTGGGATTCTCTCTCTCTTCCTTTCTCTCCCCCCTATCCTGCTCACACATACACACACACACTCTCTCTCTCAAAACAAACTTCAAAAGAATTAAATTTCAAAAAAAATACTTAACAGTGATCAGTACAGGCTTAAGAAGGTGATATATAAGAGATTCGGAGGAGGTGGGTAGTAAGTTAGGCATGAAGATTTACCTAAGAGAATAGTGTTCTAGGCACAGGGAAAGGCCAATGCAAATCCTAACATAAGCCTACCTGATTAACACCATCACCACTACCTAACCATAAGCAAAAATGCCAGCTATTGCTATTTGGTCCCTCAACAGTATCTCCTTCTCTGCCCAGACAATCTGTGCTAGCAAAATCAAATGAAAGAAATCAATTTATCTATTCCTGAAATCATTATTACACTGTATGCTAACTTGGATTTAAATTTTAAAAAAGAAATCAATTTATAAATTTTCATTCAACAAATGTTTACTGAACTGAACACCAACTATGTGCTAGGCATTGCTTTCGTGCTAAGGACACAGGAAGGAACATGGCAGGCACCACTTTCTATTCCAAATTATGAAGACCTCAGGAAGGGGCCCGAGGAGGACTACAACTACAAGTATAGGGAATATTTTTGTTTTCCTGTTCTTTGGCTTATCAGAGCTTCATTGCTTAAAACGACAATGACAACAACAACTTGACCTCGAGATAAAATGGGAGGATACCATACTAAATCTTAAAGTCTCTATCTTTAGAGCATAGACATTGGCCCTTTAAGTTTCTTTACCTAAATAGATGATAATTTCAAAAGTACTAACAATGACATTATACTAATAGCTTCTCCCCACTGCCCTTGAAGGACTAACACATTGCTACTGACAGTCTAATCATTTTTCTACCACTTTCCCAAGATTCACTTCAATTCAAAAAAAAAAAAAAAAAATGATCTACCAAGTGCAAGGTTCAATGGTCTGTGCCATGATAGCTAAGAAAGAGGGCTCTGCTCTCCAAGACATCATCATGTGGTTTGGGAAAACATATGTATACATCCTTTTTTCTAATGTTATTTCCTACTTCAAAAGTAAGTGCAGCTCATAATACCACCTGGTTGTATGGAAAATTACTATGAAATTTTTTCCTGAAGTTCCCACCAAAAGCTTATTTTATAGAGTTAAAAACCTATTTTAAAAATATTATTCTATAAAAAAATTACAAGTTAGTAGAATATATTTATATAATTTATCTGAGCCCACATAGCAAATGGAGAATAAAAGCATAGAAAGTTGGAGCACCTCGGTGGCTCAGGTGGTTAAGCATCCAACTCTTGGTTTTGGCTCAGCATGATCTCACAGTTCCTGAGTTCAAGCCCCATATCTGGCTCTGTGCTGCCAGTGCAGAGCCAGCTTGGGATTCTCTCTACCCCTCCCCCATGCACACATGTGCACACACGTGCATGGCTCTCTCTCTCTTAAAATAAACCACCTTTGGGGAGAAAAAAGAAGCTCAGAAAGTTAAGAGAAACACAAGAAATTTTTATTATAGAAAAGGAACTAAATGGAATAGATTTGTTGATTACTTTCTTTTTCCCCAATTAAGTTAAAGGGTACTTTAAGATTTAAGTTTCTACATGTTAAGGAATGTACAAGAGAAAATAAAAGGAAAAAAAAAAAGAAAGCATTTTAACCTTGTGCCCTATTCTACATTTAAGAGAGAAACTCCTGAAAAACACATTACTCACTTGTCTTCCTGTCAGTTTACTGTGAAGTATGTGATATTGGGAGATAGTGCAGTTCAGTTCCAGACCACCGCAATAAAGCAAATGCCAAAATAAAGCAAGTCAAATGAATTTTTTGCTTTTCTAGTGCATATAAAAGTTAAGTTTATGCTATGGTGTAGTCTATTAAGTATGCAAAAGCATTGTACATACCTTAATTTAAAAATACTTTATTTCTAAAAAATGCTAACCATCATCTGAGCTTTCAGCGAGTCTTAATCTTCTTTGCTGGCAGAGGGTCTTAACCTCTACGTTGATGGCTGCTGACTGATCAGGATACTTCTGATCAGGCAATTTCTTAAAATAAGACAACAATGAAGTTTGCCATACTGACGCTTCCTTTTACAAAGGAGCATGCTGCTTGAACTCCTTTACAAATTGGAGTCAATCCTCTCAAAACCTACTGCTGTTTTATCAACTAAGTTTACATAATATTCTAAACCATTTGTTGTCATTTCAACAATCTTCACATCTTCACCAGAAGTCAATTGTACTCCAAGAAACCACTTTCTTTTCTCATGTATAATAAGCGACTCTTCACCTATTCAAGTTTTATCCTGAGATTGCAGCAGTTCAGTCCCATCTTCGGGCTGTACTTCTAATTCTAGTTCTCTCGCTGTTTCTGCTACCTCTGCCGTTACTTTCTCCACTGAAGTCTTGAACCCTCAAAGTTATCCATGAGGGTTAGAATCAACTTCTTCTAGATTCCTGTTAATGTTGATATCCTGGCTTCTTCCCAGGAATCACAAATGTTCTTAATAGCATCTAGAATGGTGGCTTCTTTCCAGAAGGTTTTCAATTTTACTTTGCCCAAATCCATCAGAGGAATCACTATCTATGGCAGCTACAGCCTTACAAAATGGATCTCTTAAATACAAAGACTTGAAAAAAAAACCCGTAAATAAATAAAAATAAAGACTTGAAAATAGAAATGGCTCCTTGATCCATGGGCCACAGAATGGATGTTGTATTAGCAGTCATGAAAACATTAATCTCATAGTACATCCCCATCACAGCTGTGATATTTTAATATCTGAGCAGTAGGTCTCACTCACTAGTAGACTGAAAATATTTGGTAAACCATGTTGTAAACAGATCTGCTATTATCCAGGCTTTTTTGTTCCATGTATAGAGCATAGGACCCAGGATTTTTGGAATGGTAAATGAGCACTGGCTTCTATTTAAAATCATCATTAGAATTAGCCCCTAACAAGAGAGTCAGCCTGTCCTTTGAAGACTTGAAGCCAGGCATGGACTTCTCTTTAGCTATGAAAGTCCTAAAAGGCATCTTCTTCCACTATAAAGCTATTTCATTTACATTGAAAATGTGTTATTGAGTGTAGCCACCTTCGTTAATCATCTTACCTCCATGTTCTGGGTAACTTACTACAGCTTCTACATCAGCAGTTGTTGCTTTACTTTACTTCTCACTTTTAGATTATCAAGGTGGCTTTTTAAACCTCACTAACCAACCTCAGCTAGTTTCAAACTTTTCTTCTGCAATTTTGTCACCTCTTTCAGCCTTCAAAGAATTGAAGTGAGGACCTTGCTCTGGATTGGGCTTTGGCTTAAGGGAATGTTGCAGGTGGTTTGATCTGTCCAGACCACTAACTATCTTCATATCAGCTATTATAATAAGGCTGTTTTGCTTTTTCTCACCATTCATATGTTCCCTAGAGTTAACACTTTTAATTTCCTCAAGAACTTTTCCTCTGCATTCAAATCTTGGCTGTGTGGCACAAGAAGCCTAGTTTTCCGTCTGTCTCAGCTCTGGACATTCCTTTTTCACTAAGCTTAATCATTTCTAGCTTTTGATTTAAAAGTGAGAGATGTGCAGCTCTTCCTTTCACTCGGAACACTATGAGGTCACTGTAAGGTTATTAACTGGCCTAATTTCAATATTGTGTCTCAGGCAACAGGGAGGCCCGAGGAGAGGGAGAAACAGAAGAACGGTTGGTCAGTGGAGCAGCCAGAACACACATTTATTACGTTCACCATCTTACACGGGCACAGTTCATGGCACCCCAAAACAATTACATCAAAGATCACTCATCACAAATCACCCAAATATAATAATGAAAAAGTCTGAAATACGGAAAAATTACCAAAATGTGACACAAACACACAAACTGATCAAACACTGTTGGAAAAATGGCACCAAGTTGCCACAAACATTCAATTTGTAAAAAATGCAAAATCTGCAAAGTGCAATAAAATGAAGGGTAGTAAAACAAGAAACGCCTTTATTTATGGGTATGGCTAATGAAACATTAAAAATGTTGTGAAGCGGCAGCTCTAGAAATCTTCCTGTAAAAAGGCTGGCATGTAACCTTCATCCCTTCTTGCATCCTGCGGTGTGGAATGGGCTGCAATGGCTGGAGATTCAACTAGCTCAATGAGCACACTAGGCAACAGTGGAGCAGTAATAGTATGGAGTGGGGGAAGGAATAAGGACCAGACTAGAGGGCTCTCTTAACCGCAGGGTTTGTTATATACAATTGTTAAAACTCATCAAACTGTTTAATGTCTGTGCAATTTACTGTATTCATTATGCCTCCAAACAAAACAGAGAGAGAAATACCACGAATGCTATACCAGCCCTAGACCAACTACCTGAATTTTTATAAGAGAACTTTGTTCGTTAACCCACTGCTAGTTTAGTTCTATCACTAATAATACACTCTTCATATAACAATATGTATAGGACAAAAATCAAGTAAAAGTCAATATGGTAGCATGTAGGATACACTTGCATTTTTTTAAAAAGTAGGGAGAATAGAATTGTTGCCTCCAGTGAGAGGAAAAGTGTGCCCAACAGACAGGGGAGGAGAAAACTCACTTTTTACACCTTTTGCATTTTGAACCATGAACACATCACCTACCCAAAAAATAAATGTTCTTTAATCCTACTAAATATTCTATTTAAATTTTTTGAAATTTTCATATATGCAAATTTTAATGATTTGAAGACTTATATTGACTTTAGTTTCAACATGATCTCTCACTGGACTAATTACCCAAAAACCACTAGACACAAAAATGACAAAAGAAAATGGTGAAAGGGGGGAAAAGGTAAGGACAGTGCAGAGAACTCTTCTTTCAAGGAAAAAAGACAAGAAACCATTTTAACCAAAAAGAGAAGCATTGGGGGCATTCTACTGCTAGAAACATATTATTTATCTTTTAATTTCTCATTATCTGCTTTCATTAAGAACAAACAAAAGCAGCTAGCTAAATCAAAAAAGGCCAACAGGCTTTTTCTCAGATTAGCTGAAAGAATCATACAAAAGGTTCTTTCTTGCTAGGGAAGTATAGATTATAAGTATAGATTATAAACAGTTACAAATAGTAACTATGAAAGTCTGTGAATCAGATTATAAACTGAAATAAAATGAAGATTTCTGAGAAATTTATCAAACTGACCTTCCGTGGTTTTCTTTTCTCAACACTTAAAATTTGCATATGTTAATCCTGTTACTTTTTTCATGGTATAAACAACGTAATAAATTTTTACCTGATTCTACAGGAAACAAAGATTAATAACTGCTGGATTTATTGAAGAAGCCAATTAAGAAGGTTTTTTTTGTTTGTTTGTTTTTTAACGGGGCGCCTGGGTGGCTCAGTTGGTTGAACGTCCGACTTCGGCTCAGATCATGATCTCATGGTTTGTGAGTTGAAGACCCATGTCGGGTTCTGTGCTGACAGCTTAGAGCCTGGAGCCTGCTTTCGATTCTGTCTCCTTCTCTCTCTGCCCCTCCCCACGTGTGCTCTGTCTCTCAAAAATACATGTAAAAAAAAAAAATTTAAGACAGTTTTTTTTAATGTTAAATAAACATTATCAAAGTATAAAAATTATAAAAATATTTTATACTATGCAGTCTTACAAATATATGCAACTAGAATGTAAAGTTATGTTTTAATTTCAGGAAAACTTACAACCTCCTGATAATAAAAGAAAAATGTGAACTTCCAGAAGTTAATATATTTTAGGGCTCAACAGGTTAACTGATTTTGGCTCAGGTCATGATCTCACAGTTTGTAAGATTAAGTCCCACTTTGGGCTTTGCGCTGACAGCCTAGGGCCAGCTAGGGATTCTTTCTCCCTCTCTCTGCCTCTCTCTCACAAAATAAATATTTAAAATATAGATATTTATTTTAGTAAATAAATATCCAAACAAAAACAATCTTATTTAATGATATTTGCCAAAAAGGGAAAGAAAAACCCACAAGGTGTTAAACAGTAAGACAAAATATATTCTTGAAGACCACTACTTGCCAAAGATTATATAGAAGATTTGTAAAATAGTGCCAACAGAAAAAGTGACAGAAGTTAACTAATGCACTTAGCTTAATGCCTGGCATCTAAAACATACTGCAAGTTTTTTAGTAAATGAATAGTAATAAGGAGGCCTTGAAATTCCACAAGTTAAAAATGTTGGTATATAGCTATTTTATCAAGATAACCATACAATGTGTTAAATATCACACAGGCAAGAAAATATCAAATGAAGGATAGGATTCCTAAAGCATAAAGCCATATGCTCTTCTGCAGACATATTTTCAGGATCCATTTTCGTAGTCCTCTTTGTAGTAATCCAAATGAGCTAAAACATTATGGATGGCAGAAAAGCTCTTCATCTAAAAGACTGCTCCACTAGAGAAACCAATCCCCTAGGGCTAAAGTGACTAGTGTGTAGAAAGTGCCGAGAACCTCCAGAGAATAATCCTGATGACTGAACTTGAAATAAGATCTCTTGTCCTACTTAGGAAAACAAGTTTGCCACTCTTGGTTCCTGGACAATAGAGCAAATGTGTCCTTTGAGACTTCCTAATCAAACTCAAATTTCATCTTCAGAAACTCTAGCTAATCAATAATTCCTTACTATAGTTCCAAGAATGATCTTACAGCTTCAAGTACACTACTTTATAAATCAAATTAAATTCTTTCATTTTCAAGAACCAAATAAACATTTCAATACACAAACTCCTACCACTGAATCTGCTAGGTGTCTAAGTTAACCAGCAGAGTAGAAAACAGAACAGAATTTCAAAAAATTTAAAGCTATAAATTTAAATAGCCCAGGTATATCCTTAAAGATGGGGGGGGCGGGGAAGATAGGTCTTTATGTATCTACAATTTAGAGACATAAGATATGAAGCTTAGCATTTACTAAGGGAGATAAACCTAATGACACACAGGAAACAATTAGAGAACAGTAAACAACAGTATATGATGAAGTGCTAAAGTGCTAAGTGGCTGAGTACTCAATATACACAGTGGGAGTTTGGAAAATAAACTGCAGAGGGATTGGAGAGTCCAAGGAGGTTTTATGGGAACAGACTCCTCATAATGAATGATTACATCTGAAGAAATAGAAAGGGAAGGCAAAGCTGAGGAAACTACCTAATTGAACCCCAGGTTTGTTGCAGGCAGTCCTAGAAACATGTGAGGAAGAAAGATAGGACAGACTATCTTAGGGAAAGTCTTAAAAGCTAAGGGGTGCCTGGGTGGCTCAGTCAGTTGAGCATCCGACTCTTGATTTTGACTCAGGTCATGATCCCAGACTCATGGGATTGAGCCTCATCAGATACGCACTGGGCGTGAAGCATGCTTAAGATTCTCTCCCTCCTTGGGGCGCCTGGGTGGCACAGTCGGTTAAGCGGCCAACTTCAGCCAGGTCACGATCTCGCGGTCCGTGAGTTCGAGCCCCGCGTCAGGCTCTGGGCTGATGGCTCGGAGCCTGGAGCCTGTTTCCGATTCTGTGTCTCCCTCTCTCTCTGCCCCTCCCCCGTTCATGCTCTGTCTCTCTCTGTCCCAAAAATAAATAAAAAACGTTGAAAAAAAAAAATAAATAAATAAAAAATTAAAAAAAGATTCTCTCCCTCCTTCTCCCTCTGCCCCTCCCCTGCTTGCACACACACTCTCAAAAAAATAAAAGGAAAATTTTTAAAAAGCTGTTAAATGTGATGCAGGAAAGTAACATCCCAGTGGGGTTTTTGTTCAATTGACCCAGCAAGTGTACAAAAAAACTGAAGAGAATAATGGATTTATGAAAACTACAGAGACAGTTATAGAAATCTAAACTGAGAATAATCTATTGGTCTAGATCTGTGCTATCCACTATAGAAGCCACTAGCCACATGTGGTTAATGAGCATCTGAAATCACCAGTCTGAACTGAGATGAGATTTACATGTAAAATGAACATCGAATTTCAGACTTGACATGAAAAAAAGAATGCAAACTATCTCATTAATTTTTATATTGATTACATGTTGAAATCATGGTGTTTAGGACATATTATGTTAAATAACATACTAAAATTATTTTCAGATGCTTTTACCTTTTTTAATGTGGTGAACTAGAAAATTTTAAATTACATACAGCTCACATTAAATTTCTACTAAAAGGCACTGCTCTATGGTTATCTCAACTTTTCTTACCCTCCCATTCCCATGATTTGAAACAATTTTAACATGTACCCACATAAATATGTATATACTTCTAGGGGAGCCTGGGTGGCTCAGTCAGTTGAGCGTCCAACTTCGGCTCAGGTCATGATCTCACAGTCAGTGAGTTCCAGTTCCACACCAGGCTCTGTGCTGACAGCTCAGAGCCTGGAGCTTGCTTCCGATTCTGTGTCTCCCTCTCTCTCTGCCCCTCCCTCCTCTTATGCTCTGGCTCTCCTTCAAAAATAAACATTAAAAACAATTTTTAATAAAAATACGTACATACTTCTATATTTTACATACGTGCATGTACTACTGAACTTCTTTATTTTACATACAGTGTAAAACATACACAAAAATACTAAAAGTATGCAAAAATAACTATAAGTTCTAATACTTTTCTTTTTGCAACCCAATGGACTATCCCATATGCTCCAATTTGGAGGCCAAGAGTTAACAGAGACTTTGATCAGGGAAAGACAAATCCAAATGAAAAATTCACTAAAATGTGATGACTGATGGACTACGGGAGCAAAGGAGAGGGGATGAATTAAGGATGACATATTGGACATCTACTATTTGCTATTCAGCACCCTGTGGCCCCTGACTTTCCCTCAGGAAAAAAAAAAAAAAAAAAAGCTAAGCCATCATGCTGTTTAGGTAGGAATGAACCTAACCTCAGCTCCAGGGGTAGGTTCAGGCTGGCTAAACTAGTTACCAAATATTTCTGGCCTTAGTAGTTGGTTCAAAAATGTCAATATGACCCAAAGTCAATGAGATACATGAAGACGTCTATCTGCTGGGGCTCCTGGGAAGAGAAACTTTCTTCAAGCTATAGTTCTTAAGCTGAAGCACACAGATGCCCCAAAAAGTTTGGGTATAGAACTCAGGCTGTCTAGAAGCTAAGATGAGGGGGAGAAGATATCTTTAATTTTACTGAACTTAATTTAACTGACATTTAGCATGCCCTTTTGTGAATTCAGTCAACAGACCACAATATTCTGCAATACCAGTCACTCTGTCACCAGCAGAATTCACAGACAGTTTCATATCACATTATCATTGCTTGCACTTATAAATAATGCCAATGTTTATCACTACTTGGAAATTATTAGACCCATACTAAATCTTATTATTTAACAAAGAAGCAATTCTATCTTATAATTTTTAAAAAGTATTTTGATAATGGTATTTTAATACAATTGCTTCTCTTTGTAGACCTATATATTTTATTTTAAAATAATCACAAAGGCCCTGGACTCCTGCCTGGGTGGGCTCAGTAAGCTGAGTGTCTGACTTTGGCTCAGGTCATGATCTCACGGTTTGTGAGTCTGAACCCCTCATTGGGCTCTGTGCTGACAGCTCAGAACATGGAGCCTGCTTCAAATTCTCCCTCCTCTCTCTGCTCCTCTGCCACTCGCACTCTGTCTCTCTCTCTCTCTCTCAAAAATAAATAAACATTAAAAAAAATATCACAAAGGCCCCCAGCCTTTGATGCAATGTGATTTCTGCCCAGTACTCCAAATGTCAAAGTGGAGAAATTCAGTGAAGCCTGAGTACAACAGCAGGAATAACTATAACCACAGCATAGAGAATGGGGAAACCACAGCATAGAGAATGGGGAAAGAAGACCCTGTTGAGCTTGACCCTAGTCTGGCATGGTGAAGTGACACGAGAGATGTAAAATAAGTGGAAGACAACTGGTGCCCCCCTCCTCTCCCCAAGGTGGGGTGGGATCGGCCTGCCTTGAGGGTCACCAGTGAAATACTATTACTCTTTTTTTCAAAAAAAATTTAAGGGGCGCCTGGGTGGCTCAGCTGGTGGAGTGTCCAACTTTGGCTCAGGTCATGATCTCACAGTTTGTGAGCTCGAGCCCGACATTAGGCTAGCTGCTGTCAGGACAGAGCCTGCTTTGGATCCTCTGTCCCCGTCTCTGTGCCCCTCCCCCACTTGCTCTGTCTCTCAAAAATAAACATTTTTGTAACAATTACAATGAAAATAAATAAATAACCCAAAAAAGGGGTCCTGTAGGCTTCAGACTGCCAAAGGGTTGGATGAAGGAACAAAGGTCAGGCCCTACAGCCTCTGCTGAAACACTCACCCTTCCTCTCTGGATTTGATGGCATGAGCACCTAGAGCTTGAGCTGCTGACAAACATGCTGGGACCACAAAGGGACCAACACATCAGAAGCAGAGCTCATTAAATAACGGAAAAAAGAGAAAGATGAGGTTCTGATCACCTAAGTACAAGTGGATCAAGCTTCACCTTTGAACTTTTCAATATTATGAGCTAGTAAATTTGAGTCAGTTTTTTGTTATACCCAGAACATAAAAATCTGGTACAATTGAGAGCAGTAGTTTCCATCTCAGGAAACTAGAACAATACCCATGGTCTTTGCACAGAAATAGCAAAATCTGAAAAGACTTTACTTTGTTACACTGAGGGAATCTATGGAAAAGGAGTTTAGTTTTTCACAAAGTGAATGTCACTACTCATTCCAACCCATCCTCACCTTCCTGTTTTTCAGAGGCTGAACTAAAAACTACATTTTCTAGATGCCCTTTAAATTAAGGTCTCACATTTGACCTAAGAGCAGACACACCTACATAAGACATGGGAGCAGAAAGTAACATCAATGGTAGTTCTGCCCAAGGAAGGTAAACCACTACTACTACTTCTCCTTCTCCTACTCCTACTTCTTCTTTTTTTAAAGGTAAGTACGGTGGCAGCAGCTTTCTGATTCAACAGCACAGTCCACACTGGCAGTAGCCCCCTTAGCAGGCAAATTCTGCAGTGTCGTTCTGAGGTTTGTTCCTAGAAGCTCATCTACTCTATTCATTCAGCCCAAGTGTACATCTTTCTTTCCTAATAAATCCCATGTGCTACAACTACTTAGAACAAATGTTCTTGCTACAGACTCTTGAACAAGTACAAAGTAAAGAGGGACACATAAAAAGCAGCATACTATTAGCAGTTAGAAACCTAACAAGGGTTAACAGCTTATGGATACAGATGTAGCAAGGACCTGGAAAGAATTATAACTGAGAAGCCCAGAGAGCTAAGGGCCAGATAACAAGGAGCACAATAAAGAGTCAAGACAGAGCTCTCAGTAGTTTAAATCTGGAAGAGAAAGAATTGCCAGCAAAACTGAGAATCAGAGATAGGCAAAGAACCAAGAAAGGAGAGGCCTCAAAAAATGAAGAAATCATCGACATAATTAAGTACCAGATATGACAAACAAGAGAAGAATTTAATGTTTTTTTATATTCCTTCCTTCTTCAAAAATTATCACTGGATATAGAATAATGTTTATACTCACTCCAAAATTGGGTCCAAACCACCCTTCTCTGCTAGTGTTGTTTAATACAATAACTTCTAATTTCTAATCAGTCTATTTAAATTAAAAACGAAACAAAACAAAACACACACACAACTCTTCTCTGGATCCCAAAACAAAGGTCCAATTCAAGACTCACACCTAGGAAGCTTTCTCTGGCAGTCCCATTTGCCTCCTCTTAATTCATATAACATTTATCTCTTTTTGGACACCTGACTATAACCCAAACTAAATTATAAGCTTAAAGAGAGTAGGAGCTGTGTTCTTCTTTACATTCTGAACATCTAGCACAATGCTACTCAAGTGTGCTAACAAAGCTAGCCCTTTGAACGGGTATTTTCAGAAGAAACTGGTGGAAATAAGACTGCAGAAGATTAAAAAGTTAATTAAATTGACTTGGAAGGTACATGAAGGAACTTCTTATAGTGATGGTAATGTTCTATTTTTTTTTTTTTCTTAATGTTTATTTACTTTTCAGAGAGAGACAGAACATGAGTGGAGGAGGGACAGAGAGAGAGGCAGACACAGAATCCGAAGCAAGCTCCAGGCTCCAAGCTATCAGCACAAAGCCCAACGCGGGCTCAAACCCTGGAACCGTGAGATCACTACCTGAGCCGAAGTCGGACACTCAACTGACTGAGTCACCCAGGCGCCCCGGTAATGTTCTATCTTGTCAGGGTTATAGGTTACAAAGATGTATGAATTTGCCCAAACTAAGGGTATGGTATACGTAAGATCTGTACAATTTACTGTATATAAGTTCCACCTATAAACAAATAGTTCGTGATGGGCACACTGAAGTATTTAGGAGTAAAATATAGTTACTTTGAAACACAACAAAATATAAGATAAATTGATGAATGAATACAGGAAGAGAGAGGGATGGTAGGTTGGATAGATAGATAAGTATATAAGGCAAAATATAAATTACAGAATCTAGGTTTGCAGGCACTTGGGTATTCAGTTGTTCAGCAAACAATTCTTGCGACTTTTCTGTGATTAAAATTTTCCATAATAAAATGGCAGGGAAAGAAAACAAAAGTGGAAATGAAGGCTGTGAGTTTGTCAGTTTAAGAAAAGGAACAAGGAAGGAAGGAAAGAAGGAAAGGAGGGAGGGAGGGAGGGGAGGGGAAGGAAATAAGAAAGAAAAGGAATAACCTTAGAGTGGAAAAAGGTACAACAATGCCTGTGAGAGCGGGATATCTGGATTCTACCTCTTCACTCTGCCTCTAATTTTAGACTGCCTACACAGGCTAGTTCTGGCCTTCAGCACTTGTTCTTGACTCAAAGAAAGTGCTCACTTGCTAAGCTTCACTCATTTTAGAGTAATCCAAATCTGTGGAGTCTAGACCCTTTGCCAGTATCATAATCTATTCCCCATTCTTTTCACCTGAGTTTCTAAATACCTCTTTAAACTGACTTTTAGATAAGACCTCTGGCCAATCTGGCATAACATAACTGGTTCGCCCTCTTGGTCCAATTCTGGCTCCACCTACCCATGGGCCTCCATGGCAAGGAAATATTAAAACAAAGGTCAAGGATCCTTGTAGCAAGGACAATTCATCTGCATGTCACAGTCCCTAGCTGAGGTACTCAAAAAATGTCTGTTGGATGAATGAAACCCATGCCTTATAATAAATTTAGTAATATTTAATCACACATACTAATGTTTAGTTTCATATTTAAACTAAACAGGGTAGGAAATGTATGTGCTAGGATTCTGCGGTTGAATATTAAAAATTTTTTTTCATTTATTTATTTTTGAGAGACAGAGAGAGCACAAGTGGGGAGGGGCAGAGACAGAAGGAGACAGAATCCAAAGCAGGCTCCAGGCTCTGAGCTGTCAGCACAGAGCCCAACGCGGGGCTCGAACTCACAAACTGTGAGATCATGACCTGAGCTGAAGTCAGATGCTGGACCAACTGAGCCACCCAGGCGCCCCAGAAGTTGAATATTTAAAAGGAGAAGATCCAGAGCCTCCTCTGTCGAGAGCTAACTAGAAGATGTTGTTGGAAATTAAAGGTTGATAAATTCTTTCAGCTAACATTAAGAAACACCTACACTCTATTAGTACTTTCCTAGATAATATAGTATGTTCATCAGCTTCAACATACCATAAACATGAACTACAGAGAAGTTAAATTATGCAAAGATAAAGACTGACAGGAATTCAATTTCCAGATGACCTTAATGCATTTGGAGTTAATCTCTTTTTTTTGTTGTTGTTGCTTCCAAAGGACTGTAAATTATGCACTTGCTGAATTTTGCCTTTGTCACACATGACCTAACAAGGAAGGCATTCATTATACCATAGTAGCCTCCCTCAAGTATCTGGTTCTAAACAGCTGCAAATTTTGGAAGATTACACGAAATGATGTCTCTAATGATTAGTATGTTCTCCCCCAGCAAATATTAAACAAGACTAAGGCTTACTAGAATATCAAAACTCTCCAAGTTAAACTGAGCATAAATTTAAGTTTAGAAAATAAAGTAGAAATTTTGTACAAGAATTTAAATTCTACCTGTTAATAGAAATGATCCAATAAACATACCCAAAGAATTCGGAAAATTCATAAAATACAGCACTTTGATTTCTTCATATTTGCTTTAGCTGTCAGAAAGATGCCATAATCATTAATGAGTGGTCGACTTAGTCCCTTCAAATGCAGTAACTGAAGAAGATAACAAAATATTTTAAACGCAATCTAAAATAAATGTCCATTTATAAGAAGTAAAAGCTACTTCCTAGACCCAAAACTTCAAGGCCTGGGTAGAAAAACATCCTGCCAAAGGTAGAAACAAGCTGTAAAAATGTTTCAGAAGAGTTATGGCTTGCTAAATAGTTATACAACTATACACATAAGCTGGCTTTTTTATACCTGTCATTGTTCCTCAATCACATTAGAATACACTTAAAGATATTATTCTCCACCTATTCTCATGTTCCATCAGGAAAAAAAAATCATAACTACTAAACACAACAGAGGGGAAAAAAGCACTGCCAGGAAGAGATTACTGTATCATCATCATTTATATGTCTTTCAATTCACATTTAGTTTGACTTCCATCCCTTCCCAGATATACAAGTACGATACACTTAATTTACACAGAGCCACATAGCCTGCCCTTGAAAGGCTACCTGGAAAAGACCTGTACAAGTGTCCTTCTGAACCTCCTTCAATTTCATCACATACTATCTTGCCACGATCCTTTCATCTTAGAGTAGGTTGACTAAAACCCTCAATATCAGCAGTTTCATGTTAACTCGGTACCTATCAGTCTTGAGGATCCAAAGGCTCAAATTCTGTCCTTAGAGCCTTCAATCAACATTACCACCATATAATTACTAACTTCTTAAAAGAAAACAAACAAACAAACAATTTTCAGTACCACACATAACTCTGTCAGATTTCCAAGGTATGGTGAGGACCAAAAAGAAATTTGTAAGAAAGCCTTCTTTTGTGAACTTCCAGTCAAATGCAACAGTAATTAAGGAGGGTAAATGTTTGCTTTCATTTACTGTGTTAATGTACACAGTATAATGTCCATCTACATGTTGATGCAAAATTCAGAGAGACAATACCTATCAATCACCTTTAGAGGCAAATGGAGAAGAGGAACTATTAACAACAAGACAAAAAAATTACCATTACAAATCAAGGTCAATGAGGAAGTACTGAGGACTCCTACCCAAGCTTCCAGCTGAAGACCCTATATTGTAATCATACTTCAATCTTAAGGCAACTATTTTTCAAACTAGATTCTATTTAAATGATCCTATAGAGAGGAAAAAATTATATTGATATGCTAAAATATCTGAAGAGGGTCAGTAATGGCAAATGACTAGCTTCTTTTCTGGCCTGATCTCTTCTGAAAGCTTTCGAAGAAAAACAATATTCACAAAGGCGCTTTAAAAAAATTCTAGGGGTGCCTCAGTCAGTTAAGTGTCTGACTCTTGATTTCAGCTCAGGTCATGATGCCATGGTTTGAGTTGAAGCCCCACATCTGGCCCCACAATGACAACTCCGAGCCTGCTGGGGATCCTCTCTGCCCCTCCCCTGCTCACACACTCTCTCTCTCTCTCAAAAAAAAAAAAAAAAATTAATTAATTAATTAAAAAAATATATTAAAAAAAAATATATATATATAAATTCTGTAGTTTCATATTTGAAAGTAATACAGACAAAATTTTAGTTACCTGTCCAGACAAGCAGTCCTGGGTTATTGTCATAGCCCAGTTTTAGTGGGAAAGCAAGAAAACAGCTTGTTGGTGAGTTAAAACCACAGGAAGCCCTCAATTATCCATGACAGTACAAGACAAGAACAACCTAAATAAATTAAATCTTCAGGTAATTATTGTTTAAAAAGAATATTGGATTAATTCAAACCTCCCGCCTTACCCCTCCACCCCTTTACAACAGAAAAAGTTCATTTAAGGTCCGCCTTTCTGGCCACTCTCTAGCAAAACTGCGAAGAAGCAGATACCGTATTTGATTTCATAACTGGGTAGCAAAAAAAAGAGTAAGGCAAACTGAATTATCAGCACTCCAGTTGGTTCTATTTCTTCAGCAATTCCAATCACAAAGCATCAAACTATGAGTTCAGCTTCCTAAAAGGCATTCACATTAAACACTCAACCTCCCCCAACCTCCTGATTTAGACTTTTCTAAATCAAATGTGTCTTGTCGAACTGTACTAACAATGCTTGTTTGAAATGAAGTTAAAGAACTTGACAACTATTAAAATTGTGAAATGCTGATATCGAACCACCTTCTATTCAAATCCGCTGCAATTCCAGGCGTTGATAAAAGACTGAACTTCCTTTTTCTCCCCTCCTGGTCTTCCCCGCCCTCCCGCGCGCCAAGATCCCCGCGGGGTCTGCAGTGACATCATAGCCCATCTCTTGGAAACCCCTGACGTCACAGACACGAGGACCCAGAGCACTGTGACTTCATCGCTGACTAGGGCCGACCCGCAGTAGACTTGCGCCTGCCCGGAGGCGACAGAAGCTTCTGAGCCCCAGTCCTGCCCGGTCCCAGAGGAAGGTTAAGGGGAGGCGTCAGCTCACCTGCGCCGGGACGGAAAGGACAGGGTGGCCGAGCCCGGCGGGCGCGACCAGGCGAGGCGACTCCCGCCCAGGGCCCGACTTCCTCACCGGCCGCGGGTCCCGGAGGTGAGAGAGCCGGTCCAGTGCCTCCTTACGGCCTAACTGTGATCTCCTGAGCTCTAGCCCGGACCGGGGACCCGGCTGCCACCCGCCGGCCCGACCGACCTTCCGCGGCCCGCGGGGGCGCTCAGCGCCCGGCCCGCGCACTAGCTGAGGCCGGCCCGGGAGGAGGCGCGGGCCGCGGGGCCCCTGCCCCAGACGCGCCGGACGCGCTGCGAGCCCGGGACCCGCGGGCGGCGCCCCCGCCCCCACCCGCCCCGCTCCCCGGGAGCGCAGGCAGGCGGCGGGAGGGGGCGGGGAGCGGCCACGGTGGCCGCAGCCGCCGGACCCCGACCGCGCTACCCTCACGCCATGCCCCACCGCGGCCCGGACCCACCTGCGCTCCTGCCCCGGTCGGGGCCTGGCCCGGGGCTGCACACCCCGATGCGGCGGCAGCAGGAGGCCTGGCTCACTCCCCACCGCTGAGGCGGACCGAGCGCCCAGCACGGCGCGGCGGATCCCAACGCTCGCCCCGAAACCCATTTGTTTGGCTAAAACGGAGTGACGTCACGCGCCGGCCCAATCGACGGTTGGCCAGGGGAGGGGCTGCGGTACCAGGGGGTTGCAGCGACCCCTGCCGGGTATTCTGCGGTACTTCGGACGCTGGGAAAGGGAAAAGTGGGGAACTTAAAAAGGGTGAAGAATCTGCGAGCCCCCAAGTGGTGGGAAAGAGTGAAAGCTGGAGTACGAGCTGTAGCGAAAGGAATCAAACCCTCAGGCTAGCTAGCCAGAATGGTAGAAACGCCAGTGTTCAGTCCGTAGACTTGACCAGTTTATCAGCACTCATGGCTGGAGCTACAAACGGTATTAGTTACTATTAGACTTGGGTTCCAATTTTGATTCTGCTACCAGCTTGGAAGACTGGATTTTCAGAATTCGCATTTGTAAAAAGAGAGTCCTTTCTATCATCCGTTTCCATGCAAATCATGGCAGGAATACCTATCTATCTACACATAAACTTTCAAGGTTAACAATCTCAAAATGTGGTCTGTAGAAGTTTAAGGAACTGCAAAGAAATACAGAATAGGTTTTTAATACTTTATTAATTTATTTAGTACTTTGAAATCAGAGTGCCAGTAAGGAAACTTTTCATACCCAGGCTTTAAAATGATGATCGATTTTATTGTAAAAATAGTTTTAACTGTATTATAAAACATGAGGACAATAAAGAAAACTCCTTCACACAAACACAGCCACTCTCAGCATCTGGTGTATTTTCCTTTAGACTTTTTGTCCCATGCATACTTATTTTACAATGCTATGATCATAGAGTACCCACAGTTTTGGGTCCTCTTTTTTCATGTGTATTTATATTTTTCATATTTCATACACTTCATAAGTATTTTAACAGCTAAATCCTATTTAAGTAGACATGGAAAATTTACTGAATTAATTTTCCATTCTTCGACGTATTCCCTTCTCTTCTTACCATTACAAAGAACTCACAGGACATTCTCATGAATGTAGATTCTTAAAGATAAATACCATGAAATGGAACCACTAGGTGAAAGTGTATCAACACATTTATAGTTACTAATACAAACTGCCAAAATGAGTTTTTAGGGGTGCCTGGGTGGCTCAGTTAAGTGTCAACTTTGGCTCAGGTCATGATCTCATGGCTCCTGAGTTCCACCTGAGAGGCTCTGTACAGTTCGGAGCCTAGAGCCTGCTTCGGATTCTGGGTCTCCCTCTCTCTCTCTGCCCCTTCCCTGCTTACGCTCTGTCTCTCTCTGTCTCAAAAAAATAAACATTAAAAAATTTTTTAATTTTTTAAAGGTAATACCAAGTTATACTTAATTTAGCAGCTTTGATTTTAGCCAGCCCTTTAAAAAGTAGCTTATCCAATTATAAAGCTACTCTGGTAAAATGCATATTATGAAATCTTAAATACCAAAAAGTAACAAAAAAATTAAAAGAATAAGGAAAGTAAATATTTCCCATGATCTCACCACCAAGAAATAATCACTTAACTTCTCCATCTAGCCCTTTATCTATATACATAATTTTAATAAAAATGGGGGCAGGAGCACCTGGGTGGTTCAGTCGGTTAAGCATCAGAGTCTTGATTTTTGTTCAGGTCATGATCTCAACAGTTCATGGGATCAAGCCCTATGTCAGGCTCTGTGCTGACAGTGTGGAGCCTGCTTGGAATTCTCTCTCTCTCTCTCTCTCTCTCTCTCTCTCCCTTTCTCCCCCTCCCCTGCTTGCATTCATGCACTCTTTCTCTCTCTCAAAATAAACAAATATTTTTATAAATTGGGAAGAGAATCATACTGTACATATTGACATCAAACTGTCTGATTTAATATCTGATTGGTATTAGCTCAATATATCATGATCATTTGAAACTTCTCTGTGTCATATTTGACTCAAAGTTGTAAAACTTCAATCCATCCTTTCAGGTTCATCTCAAACACTGTCCTCTTTAAAACCTCTTGATTCCTTACAGGAATCAAAAAAATGGATTCCCCCCATTTTTTCCTCTTTCCTTACAGCCTTTATTTTACTCCACACACATCTCACATGTGTGTATTTTATACCTCTGCTAGATTCTAAACTGCTAGAGTACAAGGATTATATCCTAGTATCCATTAAAAGATCTTGCACTTGATATTGCTTAAATGTTTAGTGAATAATTATAACCATGTTAATCTGTACTTTTCTCATGATGGTAGATAAGCATGATCTCCATTTTATAATAGTGTTTACTGCAGTTCATTAATATCCAACATTTATTGCATTTACAGTGTTTGATCCAGTCACTATTCTGTATATCACATACATTCTTTCATTTAATCAGAAAAACACCTCTGTGAGGTGAGTACTATTGTTATTACAGATGAGGAAACTAAGGTTTGAAGACTTAAACCATTTGACCAGGATTGCACCGGTGGCATAGAGCCAAACTTAGCAAAGACTCTAGCATTTTCACCATATCACTGTATTGTTTGGGGAATTTCAGATAAGTTAAAGACATTGTAACTACAAAGCACAACAGAGATATCATTAAACTGAAATGACAATGGTTTCCATGTGGAAAGCACATCTTCATTGTCAAAAGTCCCATTAGAGTCTAGGTGGTCTAATTCAATGTTTCTCAAACTGCTTTTTTCCTTAATACATTGTAAACTGATGGTTTTGTAAAATACAATAAAACTAGAAAACAAGAAATTTAAAATTAAAAAAGACAAAAGCCTAAATTCTCATTATTAAACTCAGCACACATAAAAGCACTCTATCAAATTGCTAGTAAAGTTTCTAAAACTCTTTCTGTCCATTTCTGTTCTTATGGCAGACTAGTTCTAAAGCTGGCCAGTGGGCCACACTTTGAATGGCACTACTTTAAGAGAAATACGGTGAGGAGGTGGTGAAACCATTTGAGGCAAGTCTTTCCCTTGATTCTATTTCTCCATGTACACAATGGGAATGATCCCCACAAAACAAAGCCACTGGAGCCAGTGCAGTGTATTAGGCTATAGACCCTGTAACAGGTTCTGAGGAGGGCACTCCCCAAAAAGGCATCAGTGTAGCACAGTGAGGCCGCAGGACTGAGAAGGAGCTGAAAGAGGAGCAAGATTAAGGTGGCCTGAGATGGCACAGCAACAGCAAAGTCCTAAATATATACAGTATACAACTGTGGTTATTCCATCAATGACTAAACAATCATTTCATGGGTGCCTGGGTGGCTCAGTTGGTTTAGTGTCCAACTTCGGCTCAGGTCATGATCTCACAGTTCATGGGTTTGAACCCCGTGTCAAGCTCTGTGCTGACAGTGCAGAGCCTGGAGCCTGCTTCAGATTCTGTCTCTCCCTCTCTCTCTGCCCCTCCCCCACTCATGCTCTGTCTCTCTCTCTCTCTCTTTCTTTCAAAAATAGACATTTAAAAAGAAACATAAAAAATTTAATCATCTCAAACCAGCAAACATACTGAATCAAACAATCGTTTGTATAGACATGGTTTCATTACTCCTCTGCTCAGAATAAAATCTAAGAACCTTCCACTTATTCCTTAATAAGCTCACTCCTACCTCCAAAGGAAAAATACCATCTCGTTTTCCTCCACACCCCAAACTCTTGATCCTTAACCTACATCCTCCACTGCAATGAAAAGGAAAGCAAGAGAAAGGGTCCAGTAGACTGCATCTAGGCTCATCCTTACTGCAGAACTAGGTCACTGGGTGTGAAAATGTCTTTCCCTACTAACTATTATTGTGAAGCTTAAATAAGAAAAAAGAAGTGTGGCACAAAAACAGACACTCAGATCAATGGAACAGAATAGAGAACCCAGAAATGGACCCACAAACGTATGGTCAATTAATCTTTGACAAAGCAGGAAAGAATGGAATAAAGACAGTCTCTTCAGCAAGTGCTGCTGGGAAAACTGGGCAGTAACATGCAGAAAAATGAACCTGGACCACTTTCTTACACCACACACAAAAATAAACTCAAAATGGATAAAAGACCTAAATGTAAGACAGAAAGCCATCAGAATCCTCAAGGAGAAAGCAGGCAAAAACCTCTTTGATTTTGGCCACAGCAACTTTTTTTTTTTTTTTAATTTTTTTTTAACGTTTATTTATTTTTGAGACAGAGAGAGACAGAACATGAATGGGGGAGGGTCAGAGAGAGGGAGACACAGAATCTGAAACAGGCTCCAGGCTCTGAGCTGTCAGCACAGGGGCCCGATGCGGGGCTCGAACTCACAGACCGCGAGATCGTGACCTGAGCCAAAGTCGGCGCTCAACCGACTGAGCCACCCAGGCACCCCAGCCACAGCAACTTCTTAATACGTCTCCAGAGGCAAGGGAAACAAAAGCAAAAATGAACTATTGGGACTTCATCAAAATAAAAAGCTTCTGCACAGCGAAGGAAACAATCAGCAAAACTAAAAGGCAACTGATAGAATGGGAGAAGATATTTGCAAACGATATATCAGATAAAGGGTTAGCATCCAAAATCTGTAAAGAACTCATCAAACTCAACACCCAAAAAACAAATACTCCAGTGAAGAAATGGGCAAAAGACATGAATAGACACTTCTCCAAAGAAGGCATCCATATAGCCAGCCAACACATGAAAAAATGCTCAACATCACTCATCAGCAGGGAAATACAAATCAAAACCACAAGGAGATACCACCTCACACCTGTCAGAATGACTAATATTAGCAACTCAGGCAACAACAGATGTTGGCAAGGATGCAGAGAAAGAGGATCTCTTTTGCACTGCTGGTGGGAATGCAAACTGGTGCAGCCACTCTGGAAAACAGGATGGAGATTCCTCAAAAAATTAAAAATAGAACTACCCTACAACCCAGCAATTGCACTACTAGGTATTTATCCAAGGGATACAAGTATGCTGTTTTGAAAGGGCACATGCACCCCAATGTTTATAGCAGCACTATCAACAATAGCCAAAGTATGGAAAGAGCCCAAATGTCCATTGATGGATGAATGGATAAAGAAGATGTGGTATATATATATACAACGGACTATTACTCGGCAATCAGAAAGAATGAAATCTTGCTATTTGCAACTACGTGGATGGAACTGGAGGGTATTATGCTAAGCGAAATTAGAGAAAGACAAATATCATATGACTTCACTCATACGAGGACTTTAAGACACAGAACAGATGAACACAGGGAAGGGAAGCTAAAATAATATAAAAACAGGGAGGGGGACGAAACATAAGAGACTCTTAAATATGGAGAACAGAGGGTTACTGGAGGGGTTGTGGTGGGGGGGAATGGGCTAAATGGGTAAGGGACATTAAGGAATCTACTCCTGAAACCATTGTTACACTATATGCTAAATGGATGTAAATTTTAAAAATTAAATTAAAAAAATTTTAAAAAAGAAAAAAGTGAAAAAGCTTTCAAGTTTACCAAGTTAAAGGCACACACTTCAAGAGGTCTAGAAAAAGTCATTGGAAGCCCTGAGCCCCAACACATGTATGTAGTATGACAGTGGCGATGGGAGGCTGGGCAGAGGCTACTCGGCCATGAGAAATAACTTCATTCATCATAAATAGAAGAACAAAACTAAAGAGAAACAGAAGGAGAAAGGCAGTAAACCTCCAACAGATATGAGTATATCTCACAACTGAGATGTGGGTCGTGAGGGGCATAAAGCCGAATAAGTATTAAAATCAGAAAATCATAGTTCTTATCCTTTTCTTGGATCTGTGGCACCACAAAAATCTGCTGAAAGCTAAAAACCAAGAGACTCTCTTCACAGGGGGTGGGGGGAAGAGAGGTGAATAAAGGATACATTGATAGTTACACAGATAATTTTTTAAATAATTTTAATTTCTTCAAAAAAGTCCTTTAGATTCACTGACTTTATGGTAACTTGCATGCTTATACAAGGGAATAAAAGAAATGCAGGGTGATGACTGACAGCCTCCTCCAGTGAAATGCCATGGCAAAACCCAGTCAAGGTCCCGAGATCTCCTTTCCCTGTATATTATCCTTAGAAGCTCACACTGTTTTCAGTGCCCTTTGACCTTTCAGATGATGGTTTCTACAACACCAACCCAATGGTCCAAAACAATTTCCATATGTATCCTACTTTTTTTTTGAGAGAGAGAGAGAGACAGGGTGCAAGTGAGTGAGGATGGAGAGAGAGAGAGAGGGAGGGAGAAAGAGAGGAGAGGAGAGGATCCCACGAGGGGTAGAGAGAGAGAAGTAGGGCTCACCTGAAGTGGGGCTTGAGCTTACCCAATGCAGGACTCGAATTCATGAACCGTGAGATTATGACCTGAGACCAAGTCAGATGCTTAACCAACTGAGCCACCCAGGCACCCCATATGTATCCCACTTATTGATGCACATAAAAGAGGCAATCCCTCCCAAACTCTTCACATTCTGATTATCATAATTAACACTTGGGTAGATTTAATACCAGGCCATAATGGTTTCCAAGTCCCTTCTTAATGTTTGCCTTTTTACTAGAAATCTAAACCTAAGCAACAATGTCCATTCCTGATGCTCCTCTATTTAAAATGTCTATGTAGGACTTCCAGTAGTGGTGGTTCAAGCTGCCAAGGCAAGCTGGGTCAAAGTCAGAGTGGTGGTCAGGGCCCTGGAGGGGCAAGAAAGGATGACAAGGACAAGAAAAAAAAGTACCAACTAGAGTGGAGAAAAGAAGAAAACAAAGGGACCAAATGCTGCCAGCAAGCTGTCACTGGTGACACCTCACACTCAGCGTCACTTAAAATTACTGAAGTTAGACCATCTTCTCATGAAGAATGAATTCATTAGAAATCAGAAACAAATGAAGACTTTAGAAGAAAAGCAAGAGGGGGGGAAAGGTCAAAGGTGGATGATCTGAGGGGGACCCCAATGTTGGTAAGAATGTTTGAAGAGATCGTTGATGACAATCATGCCATAGTGTCTGCATCTGTGGGCTTAAAACACTACACCAGCATTCTTTCCTTTGTAGACAAGGATCTGCTGGAACCAGGCTGCTCAGTCCTGCTCAACCACAAGGTGCATACCATCATAGGTGTGCTCATGGATGACGTGGGTCCCTTGGCCCATGGCCCCCCTAGGAGGTAGAAGGTAGAAAAGGCCTCCCAGGAAACCTATGCTGATATTGGGGGGTTGGACAACCGAATCCAGGAAATTAAGGAATCTGTGGAGCTTCCTCTCACTCATCCTGAATGTTATGAAGAGATGGGTATAAAGCTCCCAAAGAGGGTCATTCTCTATGGTCCACCTGGCACAGGTAAAACCTTATTAGCCAAAGCAGTAGCAAACCAAATCTCAGCCAATTTGTTAAGAGTGGTTGGCTCTGAACTTATTCAGAAGTACCTAGGTGATGGACCCAAACTTGTTCGGGAATTGTTTCAAGTTGCAGAAGAACATGAACAATCCATCATATTTATTGATGAAATTGATGCCATTGGAACAAAAATATACGACTCAAATTGCAGGGGTAAGAGAGAAATTCAATGAACAATGTTGGGTTGGTTGAACCAGTAGAAGGATTTGATTCAAGGGGTGACATGAAAGTTATCATGGCCACAAACTGAATAGAAACTTTGGATCCAGCCCTTATCAGACCAGGCTGCATCGACTGGAAAATTGAGTTCCCCCTGCCCGATGAAAAGACTAAGAAGCGCATCTTTCAGATCCACACAAGCAGGATGATGCTGGCCAATGATGTAACCCTGGACGACTTGATCATGGCTAAAGATGACCTCTCTGGGGCTGACATCAAGGCAATCTGTACAGAAGCTGGTCTGATGGCCTTGAGAGAACGTAGAATGAAAGTAACAAATGAAGACTTCAAAAAATCTAAAGAAGATGTTCTTTATAAAAAACAAGAAGGCACCCCTAAGGGGCTCTATCTGTAGTGAACACATTTGCCTTCAAGGAAGTGGTTGGGAGTATCCCAATTCCCCAGAGGGATGAGGTTGGGGGAGTTGCCCAGAGGAACCCATGTTCCAGTTGATCTTTCTTAGCAGAACCTCCTGTGCTCTTTTTGAGCATGATGTGTAGCACGCCCACCAGACTGCCTTCATCTGTTGGTTGCTCTCTCCCCAATAAAGCGAGCCCCTTCTCAAAAAAAAAAAAAACAAAAACAAAAACAAAAAAAAACAACTAAATAAAATAAAATAAAATAAAATAAAATAAAATAAAATAAAATAAAATATCTATGTATTCCATGGAATCCAAGTACTGAAGTTCAGCAGGAAACAATGAAAGCATTTCGTTAGCTCCTCTATCAAGTCAGGCAATCTCTGTTCCATCTCAGGGCCTTTGGGTCTACTCATCCCTCAGCCTAGAAGGTTCCTCTCCCTTCTCTGCAACTGGTTAACCCTGACACAATCTTAAGTATTGGCTTAAAGTCTCCACAGAGCACTGGAGATGCCAGAATTTATGTTTAGGAGGGACTTTGGAGGAAAAGGGAAGTACACTGGGGAACTTTTTGCCTAGCAAGTCCAGTTTTTACTTAGATTTTATTTTCATTTAGGGTGACATGGGAGGTGGCTAAAGCCTCTTCAAACCAGAACTTCCCTAATCATCCTTTCACAAAATTTTGTAACAGTCATCACTTTATTTGTTTGTTTGTTTGTTAGTTTTGAGAGAGAGGGAGAGAGAGAGAGAGCACACGCTACCTAGGGAGAAGGGCAGAGGGACAGAGGGAGAGAAAGAATTTTAAGCAGGCTCCACGCTTGGTGCAGAGCTGGATGCAGGGCTCAATCCTATAACCCTGGTATCATGACCTGAGCCGAAATCAAGAGTCAGATGCTCAATCAACTGAGCCACCAGGGTGCCTACTTTTTTATGTATTATAACCCCCTGCAGAGGAGCACTTCAAAAGAATGGAGAGTAAGCTTTATTCATTACTATATCCTAATGCCAAGCCCTGTGCCTAACACTCAGAAGTTACTCATTAAGTAATGGTTCAGTGATTTCTTTTTAAATCCTAGAAATATTTTTCTGCAAGGGCAGCAGTGATCTATATTAAGAATGGTTTAATTCCTACAGTCATGAAGAGGTTTTTGGAAGTGAGGCAGAAAAAAATAGAGGGATCTTACTGTTCCCAGAAGAATTTTCCTAGTGGGATTTTCCCCAGGAGATGTTCTCTCCACAGCCAATGGAGTAAGATGAAAAGGAATGGTCCAAAAAAGGCCATAGACCTAGATCCTGAAGACACTCATGTGGGAACATCAGGTTTAAAGCCAGAGGTTGGGGCTTCTTAGAGACCCAGGAGGCCTAAGTTGTGCTGGAGAGACTAGAAGCCAAGTAGCAATGCTGCCTTAAGAAATGGAAAGGGAAAAAAAAATCACAAAAGGAGAATAAAGGTTTGCATATCCCACAAATTATTATAGCACAGAAGGAGTAAAACTCAGCTGAAAATCATGCTACATTCCAAGTACAAAACCACAACAGGCAAAAGGGAAGCAGTTCATCTCACACACACACACACACACACACACACACACACACACACACCATTCCCAAGTCCATTCTTCTTCCTGATCTTACCATAAAATCAGAACTCCTTCCTACAGCCCATTATATAATCAGACAGGTCCCCTTCCTCAATCTATCTCTATTCTCCCCCTTGTCTTGGCTGAAATGTTACTTCCTCAAAGAGCTTTCTCTCTAACTCTCTAATGCAGTATTTCAGTCTTGTCACTTTCCTTCATAGTATTCATGCCTGGCACACAAAAGATCCTCAATAGATGGCTTTAGAATTAATTTAAACATTCACACTTTTTCGTACCAAATGATTTAATCCAAGATGCAAGTGTTGATCACCAATGGATGACAAATAAAAATTGTAAGAGTAGAAAGTCTTAAACATTAGATATAGGACCTGAGTTATGGCAGAATCTTAGGTAATGCTGCAAGAACATGACAAAAGTAGGAACATCTAAATCCTGTAGAATACAACCAACAAACCAATCATAATTTTGGTGCTTCAACACAAATTATCCCTGGTTATATTTTCTAGATTACCAATTGGCTATAAGGATATTTATATTATCCACTTGGCATTTAGACAGGAACTAGCATTCTTTGAGTAATATCAGATAACTCATTTTTATATCTTTCATATTTTCAGTAAGTCCCTGATCTGTTTGTTGAAAAATGACAAGAAAAAATCGGGGGGTGAGGGAATGGGGCTCCCTATCCACTGACTGCCTCTCAAATAACAATTTCCTTTTTCTTCCTTGTTAACAGAATCCTGATCTCAGACCTTCTTTGTGCTTCAGGGTTGGTGAGCCCAGACCCATGGAGTAAGTTATGATTGACCTAAGTCAGTGGTTCTCAGTGGGGTGATTGATTGACTTTGTTTCCCAGGGTATATTCAGCAGTGTCTGGAGACATTGCTGATTGTCACATCTTGGGAGAAGTGCTATTGGCATCTAGTAGGGAAAGACGAGAGATGCTGGTCAACATTCTACAATGTACAGTTCACTAGTCCCTCCAGACAAAGAATTATTTCTTCCAAAACACCAATAGTACCAAGGTCAAGAGATGTTGCTCTAAGGTAATCAGTGTGGTCCCAATCTCCTTGGTCAGTGATGTATTCAAGCATGGGTCTGTGATGCAAATCTAGCTAATAAAATACAATGGGAAATCTACTAAGATACTTCTGGAAAGGCTTTTTCTTACCATTAAAGGAAGATATTCATTTTCTGTTGAAATGCATTACTTTCCTAAGTAGAACCATATTTACAAACAATGAAAGAGAAACATACAAAAAGAAACAGTCCCTCCCGTGGCTAGATGTCATTGCATTTGTACATGGTGTCTGGTACTGTGATTGCAGTCTTGGGATCATGACAGTTGTTAGCTGAAGAGAGCATAAGAGGATGGCCAAGCAAAAAGGTAGAAGTAAGCTGCATCTTTGATGTCATCATTGCACCTCTGACTTAACCTTGAGCCTTCTTGTTATATGAGATAATCAATTCTATTACTACTTAAGTTATTTATTTCATAGGACTTTCTAAAAACATTAGAAAGTATCTGAAAATATCTTCATACAAATATAAATATCCATTTTCAAATATATATATATATTTTTTTAATGTTTGTTTATTTTTGAGAGGGACAGAGGCAGAATGCAAGTGGGTTAGGGGCTGAGAGAGAGGGAGACCCAGAATCCAAAGCAGGCTCCAGGCTCCAAGCTGTCAGCACAGAGTCTGACACGGGATTCGAACCCATGAGCTGTGAGATCATGACCTGAGCCAATGTCGGACACTCAACCAACTGAGCCACCCAGGTGCCCCTATATTTTTTTCATATGTATTTGCATATCTATAGATAGATAGATAGATAGATAGATAGATAGATAGATTTCGGGAGGTTGTATAGGAAATAAAATGGAAAGGTGAAGACACTAACCTACTTGTTTGGTAGCAAGCTCAACAATAGTCTGATAATAAAATAATTTTGTTTTGCTATGCTCCCAGAATAATCTTAAACTAATGATATCAGAAGTTGATAAAAATTGGTGGGAACAGAATCTTTGTTAATGCATGAGTTTGTATTCTTTATATAAAGGAATAGAAACTCATGTGACATTTTGAACTCTAAGAAAATGACATTTTCCAATCATTGAAATTTAATTTGAGGGAGCCTGTCTGCAAAAGACTAGCCAGTCTGTCCTTATTCTTCCTAAGTTCTACACACCTAATTCACATGCACCTGCTATAGGAAAAAAGAGACTGCCTGGCTAAAATAACCTAGTTACATCAGCTTGCTAAAATGGTCCAAGGGAGAGATTTTGCTCAGAAATGAGTTCTTTAAAAAAGCCACCAACTTATTCTGCAGTTTTAGGATTTGCTGACATTTTCTACCAAGTATAGCTATGCTTTTAATACCTACTCTTGTTTGAAATATCAAAGACACTTTTCAAAAAGTACAGAGCTCAGCTACCAGCATTTCCTTGAAAAAATCATTTGTTTTATCAATTAAATAGTATACTCGAACCAGATTTTCCTTGGAAACGTATACAGTGGTTTGGCTTCTTTTGAATGCCCACTGTATGGGTTCTGTCACACCTCTCCACAGTTAACTGTTACTCTAATAGAAGCCCACTGATTTCTCACCACACCTTCTTGCCTCTTTCTGAGACTGCTGAGCTATGTGTAATTTTTTGTGTGTGCCTTCAGCAAGACACCTTCAGCAAGATCTGAAGAGTAATACATACACATATTATTAAAGTAAATTGAGCCTGTTTTGTCCTTTTCCTAGATGTCCCTCCAATAGAGCCAAAGTGTGTTTTCAAAGTGGTAGAGTAATGGCCTTATAAAAGGAAGGGGCATGTGAGTGTTCCTGCTTGTCCAGAGCTACTCCAGAGCCAGCATTTTCACACTAAGATTACATGCTCCTTAAGGCTCCATTGCTCCCATGGCTTTTGCCATCTGTCACCTTTACTGTTGCTGAACTTCCCTAGGTTTCTGTATGCTTTCCTCCCCTCTTTGGTCTCTGCCCCTACTATAACCTCCCATATTTCTTGACTTTCTTACCAAACAGCTTGACTTTTACAGTCACCACTAGCTAAAGAGAAGACTCCTCTTGGTAAGACTCCCCTTGAGCCACACATACTATCACTGAAGTCTCTGTGTACTGAATGTAGATTTGAATCCTTTCTTCTTCTTTTTTTTTTTTTAATGTTTATTTACTTATTTTGAGAGAGAAAGGGAGCATGAGCAGGGGAGAGGCAGAGAGAGAGAGAGAGAGAGAGAGAGAGAGAGAGAGAGAGAGAGAGAATGAATCCCAAGCAGGCTCTGCACTGCCAGCACAGAGCCTGACGTGGGGCTTGAACCAATAAACCATGAGATTATGACCTGAGCATGAGTCAGACACTCAACTGGCTGAGCCACCCAGGCATCCTAGAATCCTATCCCTTTCTGAGTCATCTTCATTCTTTGCTACTCCAAGGCTACTTTTGCATGGCACCATGCAGTTATCTTTTTTTACACTTGTAGTAACAGCAAAGCTGTAAACCTCCACTCTGAATAAAACCAATGTGTGATTGATATGTGTGGTAACAGTCCTGTTCTGAAGTTCATTAAATACTTCTCAAAAACGTCCTAAGTATGTTTTCACATATGTGTTATTCTGTATGTTGTCATATCTGATTCCCAGTTTCCTGCTTTGAGGAGGAAGTTGTGCTCGGATAACAGAGGCCCTGTTGGGACATCACAGGAAAAAAAAAAATGTGTTTCAAGCTTCAAAATTATTGGCTAAGCCTCTCTTTCTTCAAAGGCTATACAAAGCATAAAATGAATGAAATTGGTAATTTTCATTTTTTACGTTTCCACCATTGCTATCAAGCTGTCCAGAGAAAAGGCAAGCCATGGTTCACACAAACATATTATCCACCTACTACAATATCATCGCCCCTATGACTTCTTCCCTAAAAGTAAACAAAATTAATCATCCCTATCATGTATGATCTCATGGTGCCTTGTTCCACTTTTTCTATTGCACTTTAGACATTTTAATGTAATTTATTAATAGAGCTTGCCTTCTCCCTCTGTGAGCTCCTTAAGGCCACATACTACGGATTTATTGAATCAGAGAATAGATGAATGATCTGTGAGAACAATTTCATTTACTACGTCAAAATATTCAGAGGGAAATTTTTTTTCATTAAGTGCAATGATATTTGAACTGCCAAGCTTGTCAATTTTAATAAGTGGAACTAATTTAAAGCGAATGGCCCTCTTCAATGGTCAGAGCTCTGTGGTCCTTCCCCAAGCAGTGAACTAGTCTTTGTGGCTGGAAAGAGTGAATCTTGCTGGCCTTTCCAAAGGCTCACGTTTTCCTCAATACCCTCTCAAAAGTGAAATGACTTATAGGTTCTCTCTAGAGAGCTTGGTGTCTTAAGTTAACCCATTGGGCCTTATCCTGGACTGGACTGCAATTTGTACACTGCCGTCAAAGGTAAATTATGTTAATCTTAAAATTATTAAATTACATTAATGAGTTTTTAGTTGGTTCCACACTCTCCAGAACTGAACACAAAGAAAGCACAGAAACATATGGTTAACCTATTACAGAGCAGTACCACTGAATGATGAAGCACAGAGGCTCCTAGCATCCAAGGCATATATAAGGAGAAACCCACATGATTCCATTATGTGTCTTTAATGGAGCTGTGGCAAAGCCACTGTCTATGGCCACCCTACCAAGTACCCAATTCTTTGACCCCTATGCTTCACACAAAATAAATTCCAAACATATTGTTACTCTGTTTACTCAGCAAAGCTCTAAACAAAAAGCTGAATAACAATTAAAATGTTTTATTTTGCCTAGGGTTTAAAATCTTGTGGGGAAAAAAAGGGAACCATTTATTTAAAACAAGTTAGTACCAGAGACCTATGTCTAAAGCAGCATCCAACATAAAGAAACCATTCTATGATAATTATTAGATACCCAATGGTAAGGAGAGTGAATAACAGTCAAGTATACTCAGGAGGGATTTCCAGCTGTGAAATGCCTGTAGCTCTGTGTAAGGCAGTCTCTGTGTATGGCAATCTTTTCCCATACTGTTTTTACTTGCCTCAGGGAGAGAGGTCCCAGAGGATAAGAATTCAGGACTTGATGAGGTCGGTTTGTTTTTCCTTAAATAATTATTAAGGTAATACCTAAAGGTCTGTTTCACAATAAACAGATCAAAGTCTGATTAAAGTTTAGTGGTTCCGAACCTTGGCTACACATTAAAAAGCTTTGAAAAGTAGGATGTCAGGTATCACCCCAACTAACTAAATCAGAATCTCTGGGAGCAAGAGCCCAGGCATTTGTGATTCTGATGCACAAGGAAGGTTAAGAATCACCTCCGGGGTGCCTAGGTGGCTTAGTTGGTTAAGTGTCCGACTTTGACTCAGGTCATGATCTCACAGTTCATGGGTTAGAGCCCCACGTTGGGCTTTGTGCTGACAGCTCAGGGCCTGGAGCCTGCTTCAGATTCTGTGTCTCCCTCTCTCTCTGCCCATCCTCTGCTCATGCTCTGTCTCTCTCTCTCTCTCTCTCTCTCTCTCTCAAAAATAAAATAAACATTAAAAATCTCTCAAGGAACTCCCCCCTCAAATATCCACTAAATTAACTGAAGAAGATAATTGATATATTTAAAGATCATATTAGAAGTCTCCAAGTGAGTGTCATTGCCTTTAGAAAAAAACACTTAAAGGGAAAGGTCAAAGCTCTGGCAGAAATTTCTTTCTGAGTTGTATCAAGAAAAAGAAATTAATTTCCGCTAAATAGCCGATATGGAGAGAATTTACCCTGCAAAGATAGAGGAGAACCTTTTTAAAATATATATTTAAATTTTTTTTTTTTAATTTTAAGTAGGCTCTATACCCAACATGGGGCTTGAACTCACAACCCTGAGATCAAGAATCATACCCTCCATCAACTGAGCCTGTCAAGCACCCCAAGAGGAGAGCCTTTTTAAAGCAGATGTGAAGATCACCCATGTGTGTGAAGAGTGGAACACCTATAAAATAGAAACAAAAATTCTTCCAGAAAAATTCAAAAGAATTTCTGATTATTATCAAAGCTAGTTTATTTCCCCATGAAAGAAAGGCTCATGATAATCGTTGCTGGGAGTTCTGTTGGCTGAGATAAATCTTGATAATTTAAGAAGAGAAAATACATGCATTGAGACATTTGGGGAAAGATCCTTATTTTCCTTACATTCCAAATGAGATCATTGGCAGAGGCCTGAGAGGATCACTAGGGAATCCTCTGGATGGCCAGACTCCTGAGGAAAAAGGATCATCTGTGATGTGGGCATCCAGAGTCAAATGTCCTATGTGGACAAGATGATACTCTCACGAGGTCAGGATTCCAGAAAAGGGGTCCCTCCATCAGGCCAATTCCATCCATACAGACCCCCTCCAGGAGCAAGACAGAACTCGTACTGGTGCTGTTCACACTGACACAGGTTCAGGATCTTTTTTTTGTTCAACATCCCACCTGAACTGGGAGCCTCTGACCTAGACAGTTTCCCCCTCATCCTCCTGTCAGGGTTCGGATATTGCAAAGGAGACAGAGGGAAATTCCTAGGGAGGTCCCCTATTTTCCCCTTATTTTGGAAGGTGAGGCTGAAGGTCATCAGGAATCACTTCCACCCTCCTCCTGGGGACTTCCTGACCCAGCACATCCTTTGCTGGCCACAAAAAGTGTCTGCACCAAGGCCAGACTCAGTCTCTTGTCCACATAGCATGAAGGCAACATGAATCACCTTCTGAAATGATCAATCCCGCTTTCCATGAGTCCACTTCTGAAGATCCAAGACTACTGCTGATTACTTTTTTTCACTCTACTAAAGCAAATTAGATTAAAAAAAATTTTTTTAACATTTATTTATTTTTGAGACACAGGGAGAGACAGAGCATGAGCAGGGAAGGGGCAGAGAGAGAGAAGGAGACACAGAATCTGAAGCAGGCTGCAGGCTCTGAGCAAGCTGTCAGCACAGAGCCTGATGCAGGGCTCGAACCCACAAACCGTGAAATCATGACCTGAGCTGAAGTCGGATGATCAACCAACTGAGCCACCCAGGCACCCCTAGATTTTTTTCTTTTAAGTGATTATGCAATGGCTCAAATGGAACCTTAATAGGATTATACATTCTTAGGATAATGTTTTACAACGACAGATTTTTAAAATGTGAATCTTGAAAATTAATTGCATAGTTAGTATTTCAGTATTTTTGTTTCTATTAATAAGTTCATTAAAATAAGTCAGGAACACATGAGGTTTTTGTCTTTTAAAATGAATTTTTTTCCTCCTTTGGTTTTATTGTTTAGTTGATTATACAGTAGCTCAAACAGAAACTTAATAGGAGTATAATTCTTAGACAGGTTTTCTAAATGCACACTACAAAAGTATGAATCTTATTAGCAAATTGTTTCCATCTTATATGATTTCTAGGTAGTGTATTATATTTTGTATTGCTATTTAACAAGTCTCTTCTATTGATCCAGAAACAGCATTTTTTTAAATCTCTCTTATAACGTGATTTTGAATTTTCTCTTATTTAGCTTCTCTGCTTTATCTGTTAAGTGATTATACAGTTGCTTAAATATAAGCTCTAAAGGATTATAATTCAAGGGAGAGTATAGTTTATTTAAAGTTTATTTATTTATTTTGAGAGAGAGTGCATGTTCAGGGGAGGAGCAGAGAGAGAGGGAGAGAGAGAATCTCAAGCAGGCTCCACACTGTCAGCACAGAGCCCGACATAGGACTTGCTTCCACAAACCTGACCTGAGCTGATACCGAGAGTCTGATGCTTAACTGACTGAGCCACCCAGGCACCCCATAAATGCATTTTATTTAAAAATGACTTTCACAAGTGAATTTTTTCCTTTTCTTCTATTTCTAGATGATGTCAGGATCAGTTGTTTCTGTTTAACACTCCCCCATAATATGTACTATTGTGACAGTGGTCACAACCGGAGACATTTGAAACTCAAAGTTTATTTCTATATACCAAAGACTGAATTTACTCTAGTTATAAGACTGATATGCCTCAGAAAATTTTTTATTTCAAAAAGGAGCTAATTTCAAATATTATTAGGAAAGTGGAAAACAAGAATAATCCTATATAAGACTGATATTTTAAAATAAATTTTAGTTTTAAAAACAGAGTTGGGGTACTCGGGTGACTCAGGAACTTTAAACCTCTAACTCTCAGTTTTGGCTCACATGATGATCTCATGGTTAGTGGGTTCAAGCCCCACATGGGGCTCTGTGCTGCCAGCATGGGATTCTCTCTCTCTCTCCCTCTCTCTCTCTGCTCCTCTCACTCTCTCTCTCTTTCTCTCTCAAAATAAATAATAAAATAAACTTTAAAAAACTTTAAAAACAGAGTGGAACAAGCAAAAGCTGATGAAATGGTAGATCATTAATGTTAGGTTTTCCTTATAGTCTCTGAGGAATTGAATCTGTGGTATGTAAAAAGCCTGAGATATAATATATTGCTTTCTTACCCCTTGGTGTAACTTCCTGGTCAAGAACCCCTAAAGGTGGTGTTGGAATGGCCCTCGGGAGCTCCTGAGAGCTGATTATGCACATTTCTCCCCATTAGCTCCACATTAGTAACTTAAAATTGGCCTTGGTGGGAGTATTTACACCACACAATAGATAGTCAGCTGGAATAGATAGCTCCCTGGAATAATCCACCCTCATCCCCAAGAGCCAGTTAGCCAACCTATCCATGGCCCTATAGCAGTGATTCTTTTTTTTTTTTTTTTTTTTTTTTTTTTTTTGAGAGACAGACAGCAAGACAGACAGAGCATGAGCAGGGGAGCGGCAGAGAGAGAGGGAGACACAGAATCTGAAGCAGGCTCCAGACTCTGAGCTGTAAGCAGAGAGCCTGATGCGGGACTTGAACCTACAAACCATGAGATCATGACCTGAGCTGAAGTTGGACGCTTAACCGACTGAGCCACTCAGGCACCCCTCTTTGAGAGATTTTATTTTGTTTTATTTTTTAATGTTTTTAATGTTTATTTGTTTTTGAGAGAGAGACAGAGACAGAGCACGAGTGGGAGAGGGGCAGAGAAGAGGGAGAGACAGAATTCAAAGCAGGTTCCAGGATCTGAGCTGTCAGCACAGAGCCTGACATAGGGCTCGAACTCACAAATTGTGAGATCATGACCTGAGCCGAAGTCAAACATTCAACCAACTGAGTCACTCAGGCACCCCTGAGAGGTTTTAAATAAGTATTTAACTCAACTGTTTCAATCCATTTCTTCAAAACTCCTTTTGTTCATCTTCTAAGAGGTGGTCATTTTCTAATGTAGTCGCTACATCCAGGTCCAAGTTCCCACCATCTACGCTGGGTTTTCCAAGAAGGGCAGCCCCATCTCCCATCTTCAGCACATGCTCGCTAGAGTCTTGCTCTGACATTCTCTACCATTTAGAAGTTGCCCCATGTGCACTTGAGCATTTTCTAATGTTTTCTTTTTGTTGGATTCATCTGGCCACTCTTCTCTTCAGTTTTTTATGAGTACAGCTTTATGCTTTCCTGAACATCAGAACTCTCATTCAAAGCATCTTTTAGTGCTTCTGAAGTTGATTTTCACTCCTGTCATGTATATTGAAGGCTGTTTTCATTGTAGCTACTTGCACCTTTATGTGTTTTGATGCATCTTCTAAAGACTGAATCTTTCTTATAATGTCAATCATCAGCTCAACTTGTTTTAAACATTTAGCTTTCTTTTCTTTTCATTCTTTTCTCAGAATCTTTAAGCCCAAGAAAAGAGTTGGAAATTTTCAGCTCTTTATTAATGGTCTCCAGTTTTCATATTTCTGATTATTTTTCCTCAGATATGACACCCATTAAAATTGATTCAAGGCCTTTAAATTCTTTTTTCTTCTTTTCCTGAATTGTATCCTTTATTTTGTTATAAAGGATATTACTGGAGCAATTGATGAAATCTCATGGGGTCTCAGGATTAGGTAGTAGTATCAATGTCAATTTCCCTATTTTGATGATTATATTAGGACTATGTAGAAGAATGTCCTACATACACCCTCTAAAGTGTCTGGGGGTGATGGGCATCAGGTTGGCAACTTACTCCCAAATAGTACAGGATAAAATGTTATCTGCACTGTACTTGCAACTTTTCAATAGGTTTAATATATTTTTTTAATTAATGAACTTTATTTTTTAGATCAGTTTTAGGTTCACAGCAAAATTGAGCAGAAAGTACAGAAAACTCCCTAAAACATGTTCTCACATATATACAACCCTCTCATTATTAACATTGGACACCAAATTAATACACTTATTCTAAGTGGGGAACCTACATTGTCACATCATCACCCAGAGTCCACAGTTTACATTAGGGTTCACTCTTGGTGTTGTAGTTCTGTGGGTTTTGACAAAGTATAATAATATGTATCCGCCATTGTAATATATGCAAAATAGTCTCATTGCTCTAAGAATCTTCTGTGTTCCACCTATTCGTCCCTTCACTCAATCCACTCCCTTCCCCCAACAGATTGTCAACAAGATTGAGCTGCTCATTCAGCTGGACAAGGCTTGGATCCCCTATATGGCTCAAGGACTAGGCTCTACATTGAAGAGATTGTCACATGGCCCAGTATTCCAACATCCCCTAAGATTCTCATTCTGAACAGCTGCACCCTGAAGGGCTTCTGTGCCATCAAACATTTCAGCACTATGTGCTGGAAATAGTTTGAAAATCATGCTTTCTAGGGTGCCTAGATGGCTCAGTCAGTTAAGCGACCAACTCCGGCTCAGGTCATGATCTCACAGTTCGTGAGTTTGAGCCCCATGTCAGGCTCTGTGCTGACAGCTCAGAGCCTGGAGACTGCTCCAAATTCTATGTCTCCCTCTCTCTCTCTGCCCCTCCCCCACTCATGCTCAGTGGCTCTCTCTCTCTCAAAAATAAATATTTTTTAAAAATTAAAAAAAACATTAAAAAAGAAAATAATGCTTTCTTTGCTTACAAGTAGACTGTACAGTCTTGAAATGTGAAGACTTTGAAAATACCACTTGCTTCTTCCTTAGTTTTCAAAGGTAAATTAGAAAAGTAAGTTGAAACCCATTGTGGGGCCCTTTATAACCCCTTTAGCACCTTCCCTCCCAACACACATACACTTTAAAAGGCCAGCCAGATATAAACTCAGGAGGGGAGCTGAGAATGGGGAGTTTTCCGTGATCTTTGTGGGCAAGACGAGGCCTCCAGGGCCTCAGAATAAAATTTCACTCAAGAAAGGGAAAGTTGTTGGCCAAGGTCTTACAGTCTCCCCTTCCCCACCTCCACTGAGGTCTGTGCCTACTGCCAGCAACCATTTGGTTCTGGGCTGGATGCTCACTGGTATCCCCTTCAGTCTGAGGTAACCAGCAAAGTGTTGGCATTCTGAAGGGGGCAAAGTGATAGCCATGATTCTCTGTGTCACATTGGTCCACTGTGCCAAGTGGTGGCAGCACAGGCAGGAAACAGCACACCAGACCCAGATACTCATGGATTGCTATGGGAAATGATGTAGTTGTATTCATAGTCATATTTTTAATGATTTCTTTTTATTTTTTAGGGAGAGAGAGAGAAAGAGGGTGTGCAAGCTGGGGAGAAGGGCAGAGGGAGAAGAAAGAATACAATAGGCTCCATGCTCAGCAGAGTCCAACACAGGGCTTGATCTGATGAACTTCGAGATCACGACCTGATCTGAAATCAAGGGTCAGATGGTCAACCAACTGAGCCACCCAGGCAGCCCAGGCTGATTTTAACAGGGAGGAGATATGCAGGTCTGCTGATCTCAGCTGGTTACCTAGGGGTTGGCTGATCTGGGCACTGCTGAGCTTGCTTAGACTTGCTCTTGTGTTTTGGGGTCCACTGATGCAGGCTGGGATGGGCTAGACTAGCTCAATGTATCTTAGGGTCAGCTGGGAATTGGCTGATGTAGATTGGACCCAGCTGTGCACTGGGCTCTCCCTACCCATCTCTCATCTTCCTCCCAGAACAGCAGGAAAGCCAGGTCATGTCTTCCTTTGGCAATGGCAGAGGCACAAGAAAGCCTTTGCATTTTAAAAAGTTTGCCTTGGCTGTTAGATGTCCACAACTGTCTTGATGACCTTTTCTTTGTATAAAGGCTTCATCTTCAGGGAGGCTAAAGGCCATTTGGAACTTGGATACAGAGTAAAAGCAGAAGTGAATGCTCATTTCTACTTCTGTTTCTGGCTCACTCCACCAGCTCCAGAACCACACTATCTTTGCCAGGATCTGCACCAGCAAAATGCATACCCTACCCTTGCCCTCTTCCCCTCCATTTTGAAACAGTTTTTTAAAAAAAAGTTTATTCGTTTATTTTGAGAAAGAGAGAGTGCTCTGCCCTGTCAGTGCGGAGCCTGAAATGACGCTTGATCGCATGAACCATGAGATCATGACCTGAGCCAAAACCAAGAGTCTGATGCTTAACCCACTGAGCCACCCAGGTGCCCCTGCAACAAAGTCTTAAGTCTGATGAACAGAATCTACAACGCATTTCTGCACCCCAACAAGAAGGAAATCTGAGGAAGGGAAATGGTTCTATGTGAAAAAGACAGGATTTCCACCATGAATAACTAGGATTATGGGGAGAGAATGTTCAGAAGATTTTGGACAGCCATTAATGACATAATTACAGGTGCCATACTTATGTCATGTGACCTGGCTACTCAGGCGTTAGTGCTTCATCTATAGACTAAACATAATAAAAAGTTACCCTTTGAAGTGGCTTATAGAAGGACTCGTTTTAATAGGGACAGAGAGGGACAAGCTGGCACAATTTAATCTTCTCAGGGAATCTGAGAGTGAGACACACAGAGAGGTCAACAGTTAACAGAGAAAGTAGGGTTACAAGAATGGAGAGTGACAAGAGTAGAGAACGAAGAGCCACAACTACGTGATTCAGAGATAATTCTTGCAAAAGCCATTGAGTTGTCACTAGATTTGCCACAGTATCTGGACCAACATTCTAGTTGTATATGGAAACTGATATAAATCTCACATCATAAGAAAAGGATCTGAACACATATCTGCACCTGCAATCTGAAAATGTGCAATCGAAAGCACCCACCAAAAGTATGGCAAATTCTAAGTGTCCAGTGCTTGTCCACCAGATTTGAGCTCTTAAAGGGACCCACGTTTGATTATCATCCCAAAGTACTTTTGGAAAGCACTCAGGAGATGTTTGTCAAAAATTTAAATAAGCAGCAAAAGTTATGGGATTCAGAACAGAGGACAAACAGTTATAATTCCAATGTGCTAGGTATTTTGGGTCTGTCTCCTCACCACAGATATATTGTCTGCTCTTCTCTGTCCTGCTTTCTGTGCCTTAGAAAGATGGCCCCCACGGAATGCATGCTCTGTATTCCCTTACCCTATGGCTTTCCACTGGGAATGGCCAAAGAGAAGCAGTACTTCTAATAATGGGAGTAAGGGAGAGATATGGGAATTCATTCCCTACCATCCTGTGTTGTTCTGGCAGGGCTGTGTTACTCCATGGCCATAGCTACTGCTGGGTAGTGTCTCTTCCTCAGGTCTCTGTTGACACTGCTCGCTTTCCTTGCTTCTTCAGACCTATGGTTTTAACAGCTATTGTCAATCTAGCCTTTGTTTCGTCCCTTAACCCTGTCCACCCCTCTGAAAACAGTCCTTGTTTAAAAAAAATGTTAATGTTTATTTATTTTTGAGAGAGAGAAAGAGCATGAGCAGGGGAGGGGGCAGAGAGATTGGGAGACACAGAATCCAAAGCAGGCTCCAGGCTCTGAGCTGTCAGCACAGAGCCCGACACGGGGCTCAGACTCACAAACCGCGAGATTATAACCTGAGCCAAAGTTGAACATTTAACTGACTGAGCCACCCAGGTGCCCCAAACCAGTCCCTTTTTAAACTCTTCAGTTAAACCCATTGAGTATGCCTTTTATTTCCAGCCAGCGCTCTGATACATTGTATTCACATTCTAGAAAGGAGAAGATGGTACTATAGTTGTCCCCAAGCAGTCTTACCACTTAGAGGCAGGTCAAGTTCACACAGTCTGAAAGAATATACAAAGCAACCTTTTACTTCTAGCATTGGAGATACAGGAGTGACTCCTCTGTTTTCTTCTATCAGTTTCTGCTCCCCAGATTCTCTCCCTGGGACCAGACCTCAACCTCTCCTTCCCCTACCTCCTTGTCAGAGAAGCCTCCTCCCCTGAAACTACAGAGTTTTGTTTTATTTGGTTTTAATCTCCCTTTCTCCTGGCTCTGGGAACCCATTGCTTCCTGTGCCAATTGTCAGTCTTTTGACCTAGTCAGGTTTCTTGCCAGATGGGATTGGGGTTTCCAACCCCAGAGGCTCCAGATGGAAAGAGGAAAAAGAGGCCTTCTTAGTGGCCTGCCTTCAGGTTGTGGTGTCTGTATAATAATTAGATTGTTCAGGGATAAGGTCAAACATCTTGCAGGCATTTCCTGCACTGGCTGAAGGCTGGATGTCCTCTGTTAGGCTGGCCTGATACACATCTGACTCCAGGAAAGAAAGAAAGAAAGAAAGAAAGAAAGAAAGAAAGAAAGAAAGAAAGAAAGAAAGAAAGAAAGAAAGAAAGAAAAGAAAGAAAAGAAAGAAAGAAAGAGAAAGACAGAGAGAGAGAGAGAGAGAGAGAGAGAGAGAAAGAAAGAAAGAAAGAAAGAGTGGAAAGGGGACCTCCATACACCAGCTCAGCAACTACTTCTTTGAGGAAGCAGAACTTGAGCATAGCCTTAAAGGAGAAATGGGATTAAACAATGGGTAAGAAGGAAGAGGCCATTTCAGAAAGGGAAGGATATGAGCAAAGAAGATGGGAACATGGCCATTGGAAGAAATGAGTGTACCACTTTGCTGATTGATGTAAGCAAGTGGAGGGAGATGGGTTTGGAGAGCTGAGTAAAGAACCAATCTGGGAGGCCTGAATACTGGGAATAAAGGTTTAAAGGAGTCTTTAAAGATTCTTAGAAAGGCAATATTTCAGGATTCACACATAAAGCAGACTGGAGGGTTAGAGACAGGATGACAAGTTAGAACATTAAGTGTAGTCATCCAGATATGAAATTGTGAAGATCTGTGCCAGGGTAGTGTTCCTTGAATACATCACAAGGGATGAAATTACAATTTGGTTGTAGGGTAAATGCGCTAGAAAGTAGCAGATAAGGACAACTTCAAAGTTTTGAAATTAAGAGGCTGAGAGAATGTCGGGGATGGAAGGTACAGCATAGGGAATACAGTCAATAGTGCTGTAATACTGTTGCATGGTGACCGCTGGCAGCTACACCCATGGTGACCACAGCACAACATATGGTAGAATCACTGTGTTGTACATCTGAAGCTAATTAACATTGTGCATCAACTATACCTCATATGAAAAAAAAATAGAAAGGCTTCTGAGAAAAAGCTAATTTCAGATGAAGGATTAGTCTGGTTTTAGGTACACTGCATTTAGGTGGCTACCATGCCTCCTGGTGAAGGAAGAAACGGAGGCATGAGATCCAAAGAGAGGGCTCCAAGACATGAATTGGGAAGGTGACTATTTGAAGTCGGGAGAGTGAGAAGCACCTCTGAGAAAGACTTCATATTAAATCAAGGACCCTGAACGATCTAATTATTATACAGACACCACAACCTGAAGGCAGGCCACTAAGAAGGCCTCTTTTTCCTCTTTCCATCTGGAGCCTCTGGGGTTGGAAACCCCAATCCCATCTGGCAAGAAACCTGACTAGGTCAAAAGACTGACAATTGGCACAGGAAGCAATGGGTTCCCAGAGCCAGGAGAAAGGGAGATTAAAACCAAATAAAACAAAACTCTGTAGTTTCAGGGGAGGAGGCTTCTCTGACAAGGAGGTAGGGGAAGGAGAGGTTGAGGTCTGGTCCCAGGGAGAGAATCTGGGGAGCAGAAACTGATAGAAGAAAACAGAGGAGTCACTCCTGTATCTCCAATGCTAGAAGTAAAAGGTTGCTTTGTATATTCTTTCAGACTGTGTGAACTTGACCTGCCTCTAAGTGGTAAGACTGCTTGGGGACAACTACAGTACCATCTTGACCGAGTTTTATTTTTTATTTTTTATTTATTTATTTTTTTTTTTAATTTTTATTTTTTATTTATTTTTTATTTTTTTTATTTTTTTATTTTTTTTAATATATGAAATTTACTGTCAAATTGGTTTCCATACAACACCCAGTGCTCATCCCAAAAGGTGCCCTCCTCAATACCCATCACCCACCCTGCCCTCCCTCCCACCCCCCATCAACCCTCAGTTTGTTCTCAGTTTTTAACAGTCTCTTATGCTTTTTGACCGAGTTTTAAGACATGCCTACCTTCAAGGGCTAGAGGAGAAAATAGAGGAAAGGAAACAAGCCAGTACAAAAGTAACCTGAGAAATTGGCAAATAAATACAGGAATGACACAACATAAGAAAAACAGAGTGTTTCCAGAAATGATAAACTATACTTTCAAATTTTAATCATACTCTTCAGCCTTTCTGAGATTATCCTTCAAAGACTTTGAAAATAAAGTAAGAAAATAAAGCAACAGTGTTAAACAGTGTGAAAAAGCTTTGTTAAATTAGGGCTTCCTATCAAAAATACTTCTTTAGAAATGTTGGTCTGCATTATTGGGTATTGATATAATACTGAAGCCACTGAAAGGTATATCAGTTAAGAGGTCTTTGGATGTAATTAACAGAAAACCCAATTCAAATTAGCTCTAAATATACAACAAGAAATTTTTTGGCTCACTTTCCTGAGAAGACCACAAGTTGGTCAGGCTTTTGGGTTGGTCCAATCTGAGGGAAAGCACCATTTCCTTGTAATTTTCTTGATTCTACCTTCCTCCACAAGCCAGCTATATCTTCAGCCTGGTTTCTCTAAAGCAATATACTTTATATCTAGGGTCACATCTCTGGGGAGAGGGAGCCTCTCTCAAGCCTCACATTATTTTATAATACCTGAAACAACCACTGGGGCCATAAGGGAATGCCATAAGTGGTTGGTTTGGGCACTCATGACTGAACCAATCAGTCCCACATGTTGAAATTACCCAGACTAGCCTTAAATCAGTCAAGGCACCATCTATATTTGGGGTGTGTGGGCAATCTCACTCAGCCACCAGGCTGCTTCATAATAGGAAAAGCTTAAATGAATGTTGAGTAAATAACTAGAATTTTGCAGATGGGTACTGGATGTATACATTAGGATATAATTGAGCAAGTCAAAATATCAATGCTTAAACAAGGTAGAAGTTCTTTCTCTGTCTCTGGAACTTGGCAGTACAGGATTGGTACAGCAGCTCTGATCCATAAAGTCCTTGGGACCCAGGACTCTACTTCTAGCTTGCCACCCTGGTGACATTTCTAGGATGCAGCCCTAATTTTCATTATCCAAGGGAGGATCTCTGCTCCAGGCAGCAAGATGGAGGGAGTAACAAATAAGAAGGGGCAAAGAGATACATTTGAAGCAAGAATGAACTTTATTCTGGGTGACCATTTTCCTGGCTAACCATTCTATTACTATGGAATGAGGGGAAAATAAATATTGGGAAAAGCACTCTCCACTACTCTGAAGAAATGAGATCTGTTAAGAGTTGACTGAATGATCAGTCATTCAGGTTACATGATCAGTCATTCAGTTGTTACATTATGTAACTCAGGTTACATGGCTAATGAATTATTTGGGAAAGCAGTTATCCATGTGTAATCTGGCAAATAGGACAGGGGTGAGATGAGGGAAAAACTCCCAACTCAGAGGAGTGAAATGGTGAAAAGGAAACAATAGATTGTGCACTAAAATAACTGTGTTTACACCCCGTTTTTGCCATCTAATAGTTGGACAATCATCAACAAGTTGCATAACCTTGATAAGCCTGCAATCTTATCTGTGCAATGGAGATGATATCAACTACTTCGAAGAGCTGAAAAAAGATGAACTGAGATAATAGTTAAGTGCTTCATGAGTAATAACGCTCATTCAGATAAAACTTATTAATTATAACAAAGCTTACAATAACATGGTTAGTATTGTAGAAACACATTTATTGAGTTAAAAATGAGATGTGAGACTTTCGCTAGCTTTTTAAGATCACTTTTTTAACACAATAACTGATTTTTGTGGTTAATTGAATTTTTAAAAATTCTTACTATTTCTTTTCCCCTGCTAGGCAGGTCTCTTATCAAATTGTTAGATGTGCATTCAGAAAGCAGCTGAGCAAATGAGAACATTGTGCCACAACAAACTCACAAAGATAGAAATTTCACATAAAAATTTCAGTTATAATATTTATGGGATTAATTTCTAGAGTAAAATTGATTTTTTAAAATTACAATAAATTATATACATGGAGCCTCAAATTTCATATATACTCTTTTTTGCATAAAGAATAGGAATGTATTAAGAAAAAAAGTATCTCATCTGAATTGTATGATATAATTCATAAGTTATAATGAGAAGAGCAATGGGGCTGGCCGATTGGGCATGTCCTCATTTCTACTACACAGTGGCTTCAATGGGGGTAGATACCTTGATCTGCAATTAGGTCAGGAGATTGGTTACATATAGGCAGATGAAGTAAGTATATTGAGATAATGAGAGCCAGACTTCTCACTGTCAATTACCAACAGGGAAAGGGAGAAAACTAGACCCAAAAGAAGTGATCCCCTAGTAGCAATGAGCACACTTACAACCAGATGGTGACTTCTGAATATCATTCTCCACTAAAAGGATACAAAATTCCTTGGAGAAATGGTTGAATTCAGAACTGGCACAGGGAAAGTACAATATGTTCCTGGAACATCCTGTTGAGTATGAAAGTAAGGGAGTACTCAAAGAATGATGAGGATATGTTAGAAGGTCAAGAGCCAGATTGAAGAACTCCCATTAGCTAAATCTGAGGCAACTTAAACATAAAATAAAAAAGAATAGCAACAAATTGTGGCCAATTGAATAAGACAGGAATCCATGAATCCATCTGGACATAAATATATGTGAATGAATGAATGAATGAATGAATGAATGAATAAGAACAAAAAGTTTTACCATATAGTACAATGCCAACTAATAACTGTAGAACAAATGATGCACTTAGAATATCACCATTTGTCAACCATTACAGTAATAATTGATTCAGGGAGGAACCAACAATGGACACTAAAACTTTGAGTGAAAATGTAATGAGAAATAAGATGTTTACATACTATCAAAGTAGCTCTCTACAAAATACATATTAGTAACTTATTGATTAATAAGTACAAGGTACTTATTCATTTTACAATGAATTTTACACCTTAAAAAGTGATGAAAGTCAACACTGATAGAAATGGGACAAATTAATATTTGTTAATTTGCTTCTTGATGATACATTGAGAAGAACATAGCATCATGTCCATGATATCCCTTCCAAAAGATGAATCACCTGAATCTAATCATAATAAGTATGAAACAAACTCAAATTGAGGATACTCTATAAAGTAATTAGCCTATTATCTTCCAAAAAAAAAGTCAATGTCATGAAAGACATGACAAAACTGAGGAACTGCTCCAAAGAGAATAGAGATACGACAACTAAATACAACACATGATCTCCTATTGGATCCTGCATTAGAAAGGAAAGAGTGATTATATGGTATATTATTAGTGAAATTTGAATGCAGCCAATGGATTGAATGGTAGTATTGTAACATTTTTAATTCCTTTTTTTTTTTAATTTTAAAGAGAGAGGGCATGCACACACTCAAGCAGAGAAGAGGGGCAGAGGGAGAGAGGGAGGGAGGGAGGGAGGGAGGGAGAGAGAGAGACAGATTGAGAATCTTAAGCAGGCTCCATGCTCATGTAGAGCCTGAGGTGGGGCTTGAACTTATGACCCTGGGATCATGAACGGAGCCAAAATCAAGAGTCAGACAGACACTCAACAGGCTGAGCCATCCAGGTACCCCTAATTTCTTGATTTTAATGGTTTTACCAGGTTTTACCATGTACTATACAAAATAATTGAGAGAGAAAAAGAAAATGATAAGACAAATATGGTAAAATGTTAACAACCAATTAGAGAATCTGAGTAAAGGGTAAACTAAAATGCTTTGTATTGTTCTCATAATTTTCTATAAGGTTGAAATTATTTTTAGAACAGCTGTTTTGAAAAAACATAATGTATAATATAAAAATAATCAAATTTCAGGGATGCCTGGGTGGCTCAGTCAGTTGAGTGTCTGACTTTGGCTCAGGTCATGATTTCATGGTTCATGGGTTCGAACCCCATGTCGGGCTCTGTGATGACAGCTCAGAGCCTGGGGCCTGCTTCAGATTCTGTGTCTCTTTCTCTCTCTGCCCCTCCCCTGTTTGCACTTTGCCTCTCTCTCAAAAATAAATAAACATTAAAAAAAAATTTTTTTAATCAAATTTCAATCCATTGAAGGTTATAGTCAGCATCTAAAAGTGACAGCATAGTGTTTGGGTCTTCTCAAATCCCTACATATAAACAAAGAAATTGGAAAGTAAAATAAAAAACCCATAGGATAACATTTACAACAAAATAAGATGGTAAGTTATCCTCACAAACCACAAAATACAGGGGCACCTGGGTGGCTCAGTCGGTTAAGCATTTGACTTTGGCTCAGGTCATGATCTCATGGTTTGTGAGTTTGGGCCCCACGTCAGGCTCTGTGCTAACAGCTCAGGGCCTGGAGCCTACTTCAGATTCTGTGTCTCCCTCTGTCTCTGCCCCTCCCCTGCTCGCGCTCTGTCTCTCTCACTCTCAAAAATAAATAAACATTAAAAAACCCCACAAAATACAGGCAGGTGGAGGAAAATCACTAACAACCACAGGCCATGATATTAGAGTTTATGCAAGAGAGAAAAGAAGGTATCAATGGGTTATTTGATGGACCTGAGAACAGAAGAACCCCCAAAAGAAACAGATATTTACTAGAAAGCACAGTGGGTCAATCTGAGAATGACAACTGAATCTGGGACAGGTTTTGCCCATTCCAATAACAGATAAGTGCAAGGGGGCCCTGGTAAGACCCCAAGGGGTAGAAACAGTCTTGCACCTATGAATTCTCAATACTGACCAGCCAAAGCTCCCTTCCAGGACATAGCTCTGAGAAGAAACCACTGACTATGGAATAAAAATTGATCAGAGCAGGAAAAACACAGAAGTAAAGAGAAGATCCAGATCAAAAGTAGCTGGCAGGGGGAGCCTGGGGACTCAGTCAGATAAGCATCTGACTCTTGATTTCGGCTCAGGCCATAATCTTACTGTTCAGGGGATTAAGCCCCGAGTCAGGTTCTGTGCTGACAGTGCAGAGCCTGCTTGGGATTCTCTCTCCCTCTCTCTCTGCCTTTCCCCACCCCCCACTCTAAATAAATAAATAAATACATAAATAAATACATAAACTTTTTAAAAAAGTGGCTGAGGGGGGAAAAAGTGATTGAGGGAAACAGGGTCAGAAAATCTCAGAAAGCAAACAGTCATTTTTTTAAAACATTACACAAAAACATGAAACACTGTCAAGTTAAAAAAAAAAAAAGCTATTTGAACTAAGCTTACTTTAAAAATTTGAGGAAAACTGATTTTACTTAAGAGCAAGCACTAGAAAGGTATCAAGGTCAAATCCCAAAGTTACTACATACATACATACATACATACATAATACATACATACATAAATATATACATACATACAAAAAAGAGGGGCGCTTGGGTGGCTCAGTCACTTGAGCATTTGACTCTTGAGTTTGGCTCAGGTCATGATCCCAGGGTCGTTGACCTCTCTTCCTCTCCCTCTCCCTCTTTTCTGCTCACACACTCTCTTAAATAAATAAGTAAGTAAGTAAGAAAGAATAAGGAGTAGAATGACACCCCTACAAAGAAACAAAAGCATACTGGAAAGATGTACTCAAGAAACAGATAAAAACTACACTATTTAAAAATGAAGGGCATCTGAGTGGCTCAGTGGGCTAAGTATCTGAGTCTTCATTTCAGCTCAGGTCATGATCTTTTGGTTTTTGAGTTCAAGCCCCATGTAGGGCTCTGTGCTGGTGCTGCACAGCCTGCTTGGGATTCTCTCTCTCCCTCTCTCTCTCTCTCTGTCCCTCCCCTGCTCATGCTCTCTCTCTCTCTCTCTCAAAATAAATAAATAAACATTTTTTTAAAACTTATAAAAATTATTAAAAAATCAACTTTAATAAAGAAATAATACAAGACATGAGAAAACAATATAAATCAGAATTAGAAAAATTCATAAGTTAGGTAATAATTCTCAAAGGAGAATTTGAAAAGAAAAAAATCATTTTAGAAATAAATACTAAACTAGAAGAAACAAGAGCAAAACACACACTCACACACACACATACATACGCACATCGACAAAAAAATGCCTTATAAGGAACAAAAGATGAAAAGAACAGTTTTAAAACTAAAATAATAATAATAATAATAATTTTTAAATAAAAGAGATTCAAAAGTTGTCAATATGGATGATAGCCAAAGAAGATCAGCATATAGACAAAGGGAGTCCAAAGAAGAAAACCAACAGAAAGAACAAAATAAATACTTCAATTCAAGACAAGTTTTCTGAAATAAAAAAAGACTTAAAATTCCATATCAAAATAGCACTTTAAGTATCTGAGAATATTGATCAGAACAACCAATGCCAAGGTATATTCTACTAAAATTACTAGACTTTAAAGAAAATAGAATGTTTGGTAACAAGGCAAAAAGAGTATGTGACTTATAAAGGAGGGATAATTAGGTTGTCACCAAACTGTCAACAGCAGCACATTATGCCAGAAAAAAATTAAGTATGGGCTGTTTTTACAAGATTCATAAAAATAAAATATTAGCCAAACATTTTATTTATTAAAAAAAATTTTTTTTAATGTTTATTCACTTTTGAGAGACAGAGTGTGAATGGGGGAGGAGCAGAGAGAGAGGGAGACACGGAATCAGAACCAGGCTCCAGGCTCTAAGCTGCCAACACAGAGCCTGGTGTGCGGCTTGAAAGGAACTGTGAGATTGTGACCTGAGCCAAAGTCAGTCACTTAACTGACTGAGTCACCCAGGCGTCCCTTAGCCAAACACTTTATATCCTGCAAAATTGGCTTTCAAGTGTAAAAGGTACACACAAATTATTTTTGGTAAATCTCAAAAAATACTGTTCCTATGTGTTCTTCCTAAGAAATCAAATAGAATTTCTGACAATCAAAATGACCAGAGAGATATTAAATAAGGACAGGAGGTGATTATTAGATATATAGTTGTTTGTAGAACTAAGACAAAATAACAGTTAAAAAGGGGGGAGACTATAGTGTCTAATGGCTAGATGACCTCACAGTGTAGATCATATATGCTTTGATACAAATATTCCCCAATCATTTTTTTTATTTTTTTTTTTAACGTTTATTTACCTTTGAGACAGAGAGACAGAGCATGAACGGGGGAGGGGCAGAGAGAGAGGGAGACACAGAATCCAAAACAGGCTCCAGGCTCTGAGCCGTCAGCACAGAGCCCCACGCGGGGCTCGAACTCACGGACCGCGAGATCATGACCCGAGCCGAAGTCGGCCGCTTAACCGACTGAGCCACCCAGGCGCCCCTCCCCAATCATTTTTAAAATGAGAGGTGAATGGAGATAGCATATATAAATTTTAATTTTTTTACTAATTGGTGGTGATATAAGTAATATTAATAGTCCGTAGTAGTATTAGTACTGTAATTCTGGAATATTATAGAATTATGGAATATTCTATCACTCCCTGTTACCTTGAGAAACAGGGTTTTTGGTGTGAAAGACAGGAGATAAAGATATAACACAAAAGAGGTTAGGTAAAAACATTGTAGTTGTGAATTTAAAATAGAAATACTAGAGGCACCTGGGTAGGTTAGCTGTTTAAGTGTCCAGCTCTTAACTTCGGCTCAGGTCATGAACTTATGGTTCATGGGTTTGAGCCCTGTATCGGGCTCTGTGTTGACAGTGCCTGCTTGGGATTCTCTGTCTCTCCCTCTCTCTCTGCCCCTCCCCTGCTCATGCACTCTGTCTGTCTCTCTCTCTCTCTCTCTCTCTCAAAATAAATAAGTAAACTTAAAAAAATACAAATACTAGTATGAACTCATCAGGTAATATATATATCTATATATTTATATACATATCTCTATATGTAAATAATATAAATATATATAAATATCTATGATAGATAGATAGATACACTTCCACTAAAGAGACTTAGAAACAGCAACTACATTCTCATCTTGAAATATTTCTCATTGAAAGAAATCAAGGGTCCTTGGCCAAACAGCTAATTCCAGGAATTGAGGTCTGGAGAGGAAGATGGAATATCTTGACATATTAGCTATTAAGAAAGCCATAAAAAAAAAAAAAAAAACTATTAGGATCATGTCCAAGGAGCCAATCTGAAGAGTACCCATAGCCAAAGTTGGAGCTTCAATAACGATAAGAATTGCAATGGATTGAAATCCCTCTAATATGTTTAAGTCCATGAGTTCATTATAAGAGTTAAAAAATCTAATTTTTGAAAGATGACAGGGAATCAATTTGTTACTGGGGAAATAAAAGAGAAAACTCAAACATTTTCCCTGCCTTTTCTATAATAAACTGTTTCATCGGATAACCAAATAGTAGATGAAGGGGTGCATCTCATTATACAATCTTTCAAAGTAATTCATGAAAGCAAAATGGTAGGGATAGATTATTACCTTTTTGCAAGCTTCCATTAATAAATCTAAATATTGAGTATCGATGGCTGCTAACATTAAAAAGAAAAAAAGAATGAGTGAAAACCAGACTTCCTGAAAAAAGAACACAAAGGAAACGAATCTAAGCCTGAGGAAACCTCTGGATCCACCTGCCAATTTCTAGGAAACACAAAAGGCACAGGAACATGTGAAACTACATCAGGAGTGTGCAATCAGCAAAATGTGTCAGAGTAAGTTCTACAACAGACAAAGTACGAGGAAAGGAAAGGGTGGAGGAGAACCTGTAGCTTAAAAGAGATGTAAAAATTAACAAGGTGTTTTCTTTTCACAGGCGAGACTAAACTGTAATGTAAGGAAACGCAAGAGAGTGATTGCTATGAGTCAGGATAGTGGTTTGTTGGTTTAATGTTTATTTTTGAGAGACAGAGAGAGAGAGAGAGAGAGAGAGAGAGAGAGAGAGACAGCATGAGTGGGGGAGGGGCAGAGAAAGAGAGAGGGAGACACAGAATCCGAAGCAGGCTCCAGGCTCTGAGCTATCAGCACAGAGCCCAACGTGGATCTCATGAACCGTGAGATCATGACCTGAGCCGAAGTCAGAGGCTCAACTGAGCCACCCAGGTGCCCGTGTTTGTTTGTTTTTTGACAGTAATCATTTTGGAGGAAGAGGAATGGCTATGAATTGTATAGAGCATGTGGGGGGCGGGGGAGGCTTCTGAGATGACTGGGAAAGTTGTTTCTTGACATGGGTTGTGGCTACAAGGATATTCCACAGTATTCACTAAGGTCTATATTTGTTTTCTTTTCTGTTTCTATATGCTTCTATTTATTTTATAATTTAAAAGTTTCAAAAAGTTATAGTGGTTTAGAGAGATAAATCAACCTGGAAATGGTGAGAAAAAAGTATGTGCAATATATTGACTCTTATTATAATATAGTTGATTATTACTATTATGTATTTGAGCTAGTGCAGGTCCATTTATGCCTTCCAAAATGTAACCATATAAAATGAGAAGTAACGGGGTGCCTGGGTGGCTCAGTCAGTTGAGCATCCGACTCTTGATTTTGGCTCCGGTCACAATTTCACAGTTTCATGAGTTCTAACCACCCCCTGCCCCTGCCACTGCACTGTCAGCACAGAGCCTGCTTGAGATTCTCCCTCTCTGCTCTTCCCCTGCTCACTCTCTTTCTCAAAAATAAATAATAAATAAATAACTTAAAAAAATAAGAACTACAACTGATAAGAGAATCATAGAACATTTATAAAACCAAAACAACACAAAGAGCTCTTACAGTTTGGTATTTTCTAAAACTGGTTTCTTTGGAATATTAATTCCACAAGAAGTTAATAAGTGCTTTCTCAAAAATGAAAAAAAAAGTTTAAATGGTCAAATAAGTCAGAGAAATAGAGTTAAACAGATGCTTTTATGTCTAATACCTTTGGGACTTTAATAAGTTTGTATAATTTCAAGCACTAAGAAGAGACTATAGTTACATTATTTCCCAAACTTATTTGACCATTGTTTTTATTGAGTAGAGTTACGCCTATCTCTAACAGCAGCAAATAAGGGATGTTATTTTGTTTATTGCTTTATAATATCCTCTGCCCAGAGGTGCCTGGGTGGTTCAGTCGGTTAAGCGTCTGACTTGGGCTCAGGTCACAATCTCGTGGTTTGTGGGTTTGAGTCCCGCGTTGGGCTCTGTGCTGACAGCTCAGAGCCTGGAGCCTGCTTCAGATTCTGTGTCTCCCCTCCTCACCTTCCCTGTCTCTCTCTGCCTCTCCCCTGCTCGCTCTCTGTTTCTCTCTCCTTCAAAAATAAATAAATTTTAAAAAATTTTATAATACCCTCTGCTCAATGAGATCATGCACTAGAGTTCTATTTATAACTCTACCCACAGTGCCTATAACAATGCCTGAGACACAGAAGATACTCAAGAACTACTTGATGAATGAATGACTTCTCAGCATGGAAATCAGGTAAGATTAAAGATCTCTTTGTAGCAAATCAAAGTCAAATTCATTTGTAGATTTTGTAGAAAATCAAACAGTAATGGCTTGACTAACAAAGAGCATCTGCTGTTATCTTGGTGGTTTAACGTGGATTTTTAACATTACTGCATTTCCACCAATAGATCTGCAGGGACATTACTTAAAGAGAGCTGTAATAGCCAAGTACTAAGTTCTATTATTTTTATGAATAACATAAATTAATTGCATTTAGAAATTCACCTCAACTTTCATTTTATTGTCTAAACATTTGCCTGTGCACCTTACAGATTTGGAGAGGCAGTAAACATCATGGTTAATTAAGATCACAGGTTTTAGAGTTAGGCAGTTAACACCCCATTCTACTTATTTCCTTCTATTCTTTCAGGAGGAAATTTTAATACCATAACATACCATGACATCATGCTAGGAAAGGAACCAGAGATCATCAGTTGAATTAACATATGAACTAAAGACCCTGCCACAGCGATTGTGTTTCCACTATGTACCACTCTCCCATTTATTTCAGTTTGGCATTTTGACAGAAAAAAAAAATGATCTCATCAGCACAGCCTTGAACTAAAATTAGAGTAGTATTTTTCATTTCCAGTGCTACCTCTGATAAGCCCTATTACTACAGGGAAATTATTTAACATAAATGCATTTATTTCTTTATCTATAGCAGCAATGACAAAATTCTAATCTTCAGAGAAGCAGATGATAAAACATTTTTTATCTCAGCATATTAAGGAAGCAACAGGGTGTGGTGGAAAGTGTGGCAGGCTGAAAGAAAATTTGGATTCTAGTTCTGATATGTTACTAGATGACTGGATAGTCTTGTACACATTACTTAATCTCCAGGGGTTAGAAGCTAGCTGCAAAATGATCTCTAGCAGTCTTTCCAACTTTTGAAATAAGTCTAGGATTCTAATCATTACTATAGGGATTACTATTGTGCATGTCTAAAACTTTTTAAAATTATTCCTTCTATTGCCTCATGCTGGAGTCTTTGAGGCAGCCAACAACCATCATCTGTCTCTCATGCCCTGATTCTGAATCAACTGAGAATACAGAGTATAAAGTATTAGGGACTGACAGGAATCAAAGCATCACCTTTTTTAAAAATGTGTTTGTTTGTTTGTTTGTTTGTTTATATAAATAAACTCTATGCTCAATATGGGACTTGAACTCACAACCCCGAGATCAAGAGTCTCACTTGCCACCAACTGAGCCAGCCAGGTGCCCAGAGAAGTATCACCTTTATTATTAATAAAGACTACAGTAGATAATATGGCATATAGCTGTGAGCAAGAGGACTTCTTAAAACTGAAGCCCACTTAGAAGATAGTCTCACCTGTCAGACCCAGACACTGGGCTATCCCAGACCTCCCCACAAAGAACAAGGTATAAGTATAATATTTCAAATGGAAGAACAAAGGAAAGTGTGAGTTCCCCAGAGAAAGTTTTCTGTAGATGTCCTCTACTAGGTTGAGGAAGTTCCTTTCTATTCCTGGTTTATTGGTTGCTTTTATGATAAATCGGTGAATTCTATCAAATGCTTTTCCTGCATTTATGAAAATAATTATGTGGTTTGGCCCTTTATTCTATTAATACGTGCATTTCATGTATTAAACCAACCTTGCATTTCTGGGAGAAAGCTCTCTTGGTCATAGTGTATAATTCTTTTTTTACGTTGCTAGATTGAGTTTGTTAGTATTTTGTTAGAACTTTTATATCTATATTCATTAGATATATTGTTTTCTAACTTTCTTGTGATGTCTTTGTTTTTGGCATGCTAACACTGGCCTTATAGAATAAGTTGCAAAGTGTTCCCTCCTCTTCCATATTTTAGAAGAGCTTGTGCAAAAACAGTATTAATTTGTCTTTAAATGTTTGATAGAATTCACCAGTGAAGCCGACAGAGCCTGGACTAAGCCCTCTTTTTTTTTTTAATGTTTATTTTTGAGAGAGAGAGAAAATGAGCAGGGGAGGGGCAGAGAGAGAGGGAGACACAGAATCCCAAGCAGGTTCCAGGCTCTGAGCTGTCAGCCCAGAGTCTGACGCGGGGCTCGAGCTCACAAATCGTGCTATCATGACCTGAGCTGAAGTCACACACTCAACTGACTGAGCTACCCAGGTGCCCCGGACTAAGCCTTCTTATAACAACCTTCCAATTAATTTAAGTCAGGGCTACCCAGGACAGTCTCCCTTTTGATTAATTTAAGGTCAACTAATTAGGGATTTTAATTACAACTACAAAAATCTCTTCATAATAGCACCTAAATTATGTTTGATTGAATAAGTGGGAGAAGATGTTTGTATGCTACAAAGTGGCTGCTGCCTCCCTTCCCTTCTCCAATTCTGGCAAGAGGGGATCACTTGTCATCCCCTCTAACAGGAAGCATACTAGAAAGAAAATTCTTGGGACCGAAGTTCAGCCTAGTCAAGTTGACATAGCACAAAGCCATCAGTTTCTTAAAACCACAACTTCATGAGAATCATCAAGAACTTGTTACAAATACAGCTTTTCTTTGGACCATATTGGAACCAATATTTGAGAATCACTGATTCATATACAAGTAGAATAACATAAGTAATAAATAATATATATTTAATCCACACTGTGTGCCATGCACCAGCCTGAGCACTTTATATTAATTATCTTATTTAATCTTCACAAGAGCCCTAAGGTATAAGTACTGCTCCTGTTCCCATTTTATATATGAGAGAACTGATAGTCACATAGGTCAAATTATGTGCTCAAGGTCATCCAGTGGAACTCGAGCTCACAAAACAGGTGAACAGCTTTTCAGTCACTAGCTCTAACCATCAATTATATACAGAGCACCATGGAACATGTTAAATGACACCATGGAAATTCAATTTTAAAAAATCCAGAGTGTGGGACATTCTATAAGACAAATGACTTGGTTTTTTTCCCAACAATTAAATTTCAAAGAATAAAACAGAGGGGAAAGAGACTTGTAGATCAATACTGTCCATAATACTGTGTGCAGTGGTGGAAAGGTTCTATATCTGCACTCTCCGTGTGGCTATTTGCAACTGAGGAAATGAATTTTTTATTTTATTTACTTGTAATGAATTTATGTTTAAACTTAGTCACATGTGGCCAGTGGCTGCCATATCGAACAGGGAAGTTATAAAAAACTTTTTAAAAATTACATTTTAGAGACATGTACTTAAATATTTAAGGATGGAAATAATATTGATACCTGGAATTTCACTATTGCTTTTGGGGGTGGGGGACACCAAGTGGAGTATAGATGAGCAGAATTGACCACGAGTGGATGATTGCTGATGCTGAGTGGTAGGTAATGAGGGTCCTACCTTTTCTCTCAATCTTTGAATACGCTTGAAATTTTTAATAAATAAAAGGTTTTAAAGGACATTTTTGTGGTGCTTGTCCAACGTATCACTGATTTAATCATCACAACGCCCTCGTGAGGTAACTTGAATGGTTCTATTTACAGATGAAGAATGCGAGGCTCAGAGAGGTTAGATAAAGTACCAGAAGTTACACAGCTACTTACAGGCCCAGACTCAAATCCATGTTCCTCCAAATCCCATGTTATTCTATCACCCCGTCCTTACTCTGGATAACAAGCTGTATAATCAACATGCGTTGCTTAATGGACAGTAAAGCAGAAAGGATCAGAGAAACAGATTAAACACTTTTGCTCTCCTTCAGAATGATAAATTTGTAACGTGTGCTTCTCTAATTAGGAAGAGATTAATACCAAGCATGAGCTGCTGTAAGTTTATTAGTGAGTGCGGAGAGATGCATACTCCTGAACAGGATTGATTTATAAGTTCCAGCTGTGAAAGAGAGGCTGTAACAACTTTTTTCTGTATTATCACTGAAGATGATAATACAAGCAGCTTAAGACATTGAATGTATTGACTGAAATTGCTCTTCTCGGGACTCAAAGGTTATGTTACACACCTTTTCCTTCAAAATATAGTTAATATGCACTGAGAAGAAAAATTACTCGTGGTAACATCGGAAACAGGGACAAGTAATTAACTTGTATCTTAATACATATGTTGTATTAAGTGGTTTTTGTCTTTGATCCCTAATGACTTCCTAAAGGGCCTTATGCCGATATGATATGATATGATATGATATGATATGATATGATGTATGATGTGATATTTATACTTCATATATAGAAGACTTCACGGCAGGCACATAGTTTCAGCCAATGCTTCTAGCCAATATTTTCACTCCTTTTTTTTTTTTTAATGTTTATTTATTTTTGAGACAGAGAGAGACAGAGCATGAATGGGGGAGGGGCAGAGAGAGAGGGAGACACAGAATCGGAAGCAGGCTTCAGGCTCTGAGCCATCAGCCCAGAGCCTGACGCAGGGCTCGAACTCACGAACCATGAGATCGTGACCTGAGCTGAAGTCGGACACTCAACCGACTGAGCCACCCAGGCGCCCCAATATTTTCACTCCTTGACAGTTATAATGCAGTGAAGCATCTTTCTTAAGCTAATAAATTAACCATTTAGCATCTAGTAGGAACTACAAACAAGAGACCTTAATATACTAATTGCTCTTCATATCTAGATCTTTGGTCTAGGCTTTACTACTCACAAAGCAGTATTTTATGGTAGTAGTCACTTAGCAACTGAATGAATAACTACAGGTAACTGCATCTCCTCTACAAAGACTTTTAGGGGTCTGGGTGGCTCAGTTGGTTAAGCATCCAACTCTTGATTTTGGCTTAGGTCATGATCTCACGGTTCGTGAGATCAAGCCCTGTGTTGGGTTCCATGAGCTGACAGTGTGGAGCCTGCTGGGATTCTCTCTCTCTCTCTGCCTCTCCACCACTCATGCTGTGCTCCCCCTCTCTCTCTTTCTCTCACGCTCTCTCTTTAGAATGACTAGTTCTGTAAGAATGCAATAAAGGGGACAAAAGACAATGTCTGTTAACAGCTATTAATGATGGAGTCTGAACATTCAGAAAAAAAGAGTTTTAAAATCAATCTTGAAACCAACTACATGCCCCATAGAATGTTATTCCCAGGCTGTGACAGTAGTGGCCTTGAGAAACTTTGGCCTTCTTGCTCAGAACAAATCCCTGCTTCCCAAGCAGCTGCTCTAAACCCAGCATCTCTGTCATCGAAAGCAGCAGCCATTTCTGTCTTTGGGTCTGATCTACCCACTTCACCTGAGAGCTGACCTAGAAGGTAGGAGTCAGGAATCAGGGAGTCAGATGGAAGGTGAATGGCAGGCACAGATTTATGAAACAGTGAGCTCCAATAATTAAATAACCAAAGGTAACAATTAGTGGGAGATATTGCAACACAATTGTCTCCAAGAGCACCTTGGAGTTTACTGTGGAGAGAATAGGACTATGAATACTTCACCATAAGAGTCTGAGAAGGCTATGTAAACTAGGGATGTCTTTCCATGTGTCTTGAGTGAGGACTTATTTGTTTTCTTTAAACTCTTATTAAAAACCCAGGTGTGGGCCAAAGGGGATAAACTTGACCACCCTCTAAAAACCATGAAGTATTAAAAACAAAATAACTTTGCTTATGCAGAAGGTAAACTTTCTTAAACTAGTTGGGCTCTTTTCAAAAATTTTTCGCATATAATTTGGTAGAATGTACATCTTGAGGCAAGAATTCTCCATTTAGGGACATTTAGATGGTGAAAGAAAAAAGTCCCCACCCACCCAGAGATAGTATCATAAACTGTTGTTAGATTTTATACTGTTATGAAACAATATGTTTTATTTTAAAAAGACTGAATGTGTAAAATAAGAAAATGCTTCTGATTGTTCCAGAAGTAAAAATATCAGTTTATGTCAAAAAGCCATTCCCGATTTACCACACCTGCCAAATTTCTTGTTCACTCTGTAATTTATTGCTTATTTATACAGGACGGCTCAGCAGATGTCACATCTGGTTATCCTCCTGGTTTGGAGTTTTAGTTTATTTTTAGCTAGGATGGTATAAGAAAGTTTAATGCCCCGGATAAGCTTACACAGCAAAAATTTTTAGCCTGAACTTTGTTACATCTAGGACTTTCCTGAAACTTTAAGATTTGATTGTAAGGAAGAGAAAGTGAACGCTATTCAGAAGAAGTAGGACACGGAAGATTGGGGAAAAGAAACATTAGTCCTGGAACCCTCCAGATTAACTATTCACCCAGGACCTGATACAGTTAATAATACTGCATTACATAACTCAGCTCTGTGCAGTGAGCAAAAACCTCTCAATGAACAGTGGTTAGCACAGTTTCCCAATCACAATTTTCTGAATTTACATAACTTTACTGTTAGCCAGGCAAAGTTGTATAATCCAGATAGAATCATGCTGCAGGATTACCAGATTTCTGGACTATTAGCACTATTCTTTTTCAGTTTCATCATTGGGAGACACAATTAACAGCAAAACGGTATTTGCAATAACCCTTTACTGCCAAACTAAACATAACAAAAAAAACCCTCTAAACATGACAACATACACACACACCACATAGGTCATAAGGCCTACGTGTTTGATAAATTAGACTATTATCAAATTCGTACAACTCTAAAACAAAAATGCCAGAGACAGAAAGGATATGAGAGTCCTCATGAGAGGAACCTTCATTTACTGCTGGGAAAAGTATAAACTATATGATACAACCATTCTGAAGAGAAATTTGGCAATATTCAATTAGGAGGTATGCAGGACTCAGAGCCCAGCAGGGTCCCTCTTAGATACACTAGAGAAATTCTCAGCCATGTGCACAAGGAGATATGTTCAAATGCAGCATTATTTTTACTAGAAGAAAAACGGAATAATCTACATGTTCATTGATTTTAAAATAGAAAGACGGGACGCCTGGGTGGCTCAGTTGCTTAAGTGTCCCACTTTGGCTCAGGTCATGATCTCACAGTTCGTGGGTTCAAGCCCCACACTGGGCTCTTTGCTGACAGCTCAAAGCCTGGAGCCTGCTTCAGATTCTGTGTCTCCCTCTCTCTCTGCCCCTCCCCTACTTGCACTCTGTCTCTCTCAAAAATAAATAAACCATTAAAAAAATTATAAAATAGAGAGATAAATTCATGAAATGGAATAGAATTCAGTAGTTAAAATGAAAAATTCAATCTATATGTATCATCATGGATAAATTTGGAAGTCATCATGGAACAACCATGGCAAATTGCAGAATGATATGCACAGCATCATGCAATTGATATAAACCTTACAATTTTACAAAATTATTTTGAGAGAGAGAGAATGAGCATGAGTGGGGGAGAGGGCAGAGAGAGAGAATCCCAAAGTAGGGCTTGAAACCATGAACTGTGAGATCATGACCTGAGCTGAAATCAAGAGTCGGCCGTTTAACTGACTGAGCTACCCAGGTGCCCCAGAAGTATACTGTTTAAAGTGCTTGTCAAAATCATAGGTGACTCCCTTGTTTAGGCTAAGTTTAACTTGGATTCTTTTAAAAATAAGCAATGAAGATATGTTTCAGAATATCAAAAGACTAGAGGTTATTCAAAGATTTTTAAAGTGTCTTTTAATTCTTTCTGCAACAATGTTCAAACAAAACCATATTGATTTCATCACTCCACTTATGAAATTTCTTCATTTTTCATATGTCCAAGCAGATCTGAACACACCCAACCCCCACAAGCTCACCTTTTATGGAAACAGACACAAGGGCTTTGACCCCAACTAATGTCTGTTCCAAAATGAGCAGAAAGAGGGATTACAGCCTTTTTAAAAATAACCTCTTCTGGGGTAAAAATAAATTATAGTAAATATATCCTGTCATAACTCAGTGACCTCATTTGAGGCGACTTTGATGGGCAGATTCTTCTCTGTTTTATTAGCAACATTAATCAGAAGGCTGGCACAGTTTGTGAACAGCTTCTCATGGGATCTTTGCAAGCCTTCTTATTGCAATAATGTGAAATTAATGTCTCTTAGAAAGATGTCTGCAAATTCTAGTAACACTTGAGAATAACTATTAACAATCAATTGTTATTGCTGTCTTTTTTTTTTCTGAGAGACAAGAAAATATTTAAACCTTTGGTGCATGCAAGGGTTTTTTTAAGATATATAGTCTCCAAAAACATGCACGTTGCCTTCAGGGCAGTGATTATATCTGGAGAGAGATGGACAGGAACCAGATCAGTGGAAATATAAAAGAAGCTTCAATTAATCTGTAACATTTTATTTTTTTAAAGAAAAAAAAGGTGAGGCAAATATTGCAAAATGGTAACATTTTAAAACAGGATAGTGGGCACGTAGGTACTCCATTATATAATTCTTTCCTATTTCCTGTATGCTTGAAATGTTATACTTAAGAAAAAAAAAAGAAGTAAAGAAATAAAGTAATGTTAAAGCACAAACAACAATCTTGGGAAAAACATATTTAAAACATGTATGATGGGGTGCCTGGGTGGCTCAGTCAGTTAAGCGGCCGTTGGCTTAGGTCATGATCTCACAGCTCATGAGTTCAAGCCCTGTGTCGGGCTCTGTGCTGACAGCTCAAAGCCTGGAGCCTGCTTCAGATTCTGTCTCCCTCTCTCTTTTCACCTCCCTCATTCACACTCTATCTCTCTCAAAAAATAAATAAACACTAAAGAAAATTTTAATTTAAAACACCTATGATAAAAGGATCTATTTTCTTAATATATAAAACAAATCAATGAGGTAAACAAATGACTCAAATAAAAAAAAAACAGAAAAAGGATGTGAAATGGGGAATTTATAGGACGATAGTTAACAAATGCATAAAAGAGCCTAAACATGTATGGATCTCTATGTGTATATACTCATGGAATAAATGCAAATCAAGAAAACAATACTACTTTTCACCATCATACTGGCAGAATGTCTTAAATTTGACAAAATACTGTTAGCAATGATGAGGAGAAACATTCTCAGGTGTTTCTGAGAAAAGTATGAATTGGTATAATCATTCTGAGGGGAAAATTTTTAAATGTACATTCTCTTTAGAAGAACAATTTCATTCCTAGGATTTTTCCTTGGATACAGTTACATATATGCACAAAGCTTTATATATGTGTGTGTGTGTATGTATGTGTGTGTATAAGTATATATATATATATATGTATATATATATATTATATATATATATACATATATATATACATAATTTGAGGAAAATAAATTTCCACCAGTGGAAGATAGATTAAACTGATGATACATCCAACTTGCAGAATATTATACATCGACAAATGAAGATGTCCACAATACAACATAGGTTTACAAAAACCATGTGGTGGAACCCTATGTACAATAAAATCCTACTTGCATTAAAAGGCATACATTATACGTATATGTGCAAACAAATGTCTGAAAGATATATAACAGCAATTATCTCTAGGGGGTGATACTGGAGGTTGGGAATGGGAAAGAAACCTTTATTTCCTCTTAGTCTTTCACTGCATCAGTTAAGGACTAGTTGCTACAAATGACGGAATGGAAACTCAAACTGTCCTAAGAAGTGAATGAATTTACTGGCTACATTTAACTGAAAAATCTGTGGGGAGTTTCAGGCCTATCTTGAATCAAGGCTCCACAATGCACCACGATGGTTTTTCTGGTGTTGACTTCATCTTTTGTGCATGTGAATACTGCCCTCTGGGAATGTATACCTGATGGCCTGATCATCTGGATGGCTCCCCTAAAGTTAGCAACATGGTGGCTGTTAGCAAAGGCAAGAGTGAATGCTTCTCTTTTCCAGAAACCTTTACTTACAGGATTTTAAGGATCGTCAATTCTAATTGGATTATATGCCCATCTTTGAATCAAGCATTGTCATTCATGGCAATTGGCTTGGGGTCAATTCTACCCAAACCATATAAGATAGAATGGGATCTGGACGATTTCCCCTAATAAAGAGGAATGCTGGGCAGCAAACAGCAGATATCCACTATTGCTGGATAAAGTTTTACCAAGTGCATATAATCTATCTATCTATCTATCTATCTATCTATCTATCTATCTATCTATCTATCTATCTATCTACCTATCTATCTGCCATCCCGTAGGACCTAGACTTTGAGCTTCATAGGAAGGGACTATATCTGTGTCATTCATTATTCCATTCTTTGAGTCTAAGATGGTTTCCTGGCACGTGGGAAGCTGTTACAATATTTGTAGAATAAAAACAAAACAAAACAGGGGCGCCTGGGTGGCTCAGTCAGGTTAAGTGTCTTGATTTTGGCTCAGGTCATGATCTCACGGTTTGTGGTATCCCCACATCAGGCTCCACGCTGATAGCAAAAAGCCTGCTCTCTGTCCTCTCTCTCTGCTTCTCCCTCCCTTCACACATGCTGTCTCTCTCTCTGTCTCAAAGCAAACAAACAACAAACATTGAAAACAAAACAACCTACCTTGCAACTTCACTCCTAATCATTGACTATTAACTAGAAAAACAGCCACAGAATCAGCATCAGTCATCTTTCACAATATCTTTATCTAAAGTTATCAGAAGAAAGACTGATGCAGTGAGAGATAAACAATTTCTAAGAAAAACACTGATGGCTCTTTTAAACATTTGCTGATACTGTTTTTTGTTGATAGAAATTATTTGACACATGATGTGGATTCATTACCTGAACTATTGCAATAATGGGTAAACTCATCAAATTTAATTACTCTGTTCTTTAAATAGGAGTTTAGGGTCAGGCTAGTTTAAGACTTCTAAAAAATAAAAATAAATAAATAAATAATTGCTTAATTAATTAAAAAAACTACTTCTTCCTCCTCTTCCCTTCCTTTGACCTCCACTCACTGGGCCACTGAGAACTGCTTCTGCCTGTGCAATTTGCCACATAATTAGGTCTGCCAGACAAAATACAGGATACTCAGTTACATGTAATTTCAGATAAACAATGAATTATTTTTCAGCATGAGTATGTCCCAGATATTGCATGGGACCAGAAGTGGGGATAACTTATACTAAAAAATTATTCATTATCAGAAATTCACACTTATCTAAGCATCCTGTATTTTTATGGCTATAGTTTCTTATTTTTATTTGCTGTAGTTTCTTGTTTTTATTTGCTAAATCTGGCAACCCCACACATAATAAAAGGTGCCTGTGATTACTTCCAGTTTGCTAAAGGGTAAACTGCTGGGCTTCCTGCACTATAAAATACTGATTATTGGATTTTCACTTTTCCCCCCTTTTTTTAAATTTGGATTTCAGTTAACATACAGTGCAACATTGGTTTCAGGAGTAGAATTCAGTGATTCATCACTTACATACAACACCCAGTGCTCATCACAATAAGTGTCCTCCTTAATACCCATCACCATTTAGCCCTTCTCCCACCCACATCCCTTCATCAGTCCTCAGTTTGTTCTCTATCATTAAGAGTCTCACGGGACACCTGGGTGGCTGAGTTGGTTAAGCATTGGACTCTTGGTTTCAGCTCAGGTCATGATCTTACAGTTTCGTAGGGTCGAGTCCTGCATCGGGCTCTTCACTGACAGTGTGGAGCCTGGTTGGGATTCTCTCTTTGTCTCTCTCTCTCTCTCTCTCTCTCTCTCTCTCTCTCTGTCCCTCCCCTACTAGCCCTGTCTCTGTCTCTCTCAAAATAAATAAACAAAAAAGAGTCTCTTGTGGTTTGTTTCCCTCTCTTCTCTTTTCTCCCCCTTCCCCTATGTTCATCTGTTTTGTTTCTTAAATTACACATATGAGTGAAATCACATGATATTTGTCTTTCTCTGATTGATGTATTTTGCTTAGCATAATACATCCTAGCTCCATCCACATCATTGCAAATGGCAAGATTTCACTCTTTTGATGGCTGAGTAATATTCCATTGTATATATACCACATCTTCTTTATCCATTCATCAGCTGAGGGACATTTGGGCTCTCTCCATAGTTTGGCTATTGTTGATAGTGCTGCTATAAACATCGAGGTGCATGTAACCCTTTGAATATATATTTTTGTATCCTTTGGGTAAATACCTAGTAGTACAATTGCTGGGTCTTGGGTAGTTCTATTTTTAGTTTCTTGAGGAACCTCCATACTGTTTTCCAGAGTGGCTGCACCAGTTTGCATTCCCCCCTACAGTATAAGAAGGTTCCCTTTTCTCCATATCCTCACCAATTACCTGTTGTTTCCTATGTTGTTCATTTCAGCCATTCTGACAGGTGTGAAGTGGATCTCATTGTGGTTTTGATTTGTGTTTCCCTGATGATGAGTGAAGTGGAGCATCTTTTCATGTGTCTGTTAGCCATCTGGATATCTTCTTTGGAAAAGTGTCTATTCATGTCTTCCACCCGTTTCTTAACTGGGTTATTTGTTTTTTGGATGTTAAATTTGATACATTCTTTATAGACTTTTGATACTAGGATTTTCACTTTTTAATCTACCTCTTTTACACTTAAAGAGCAAGTACAAAGTAAACTCCTGTGTAATTACCACCCAGGTTAAGAAATATGACAGAGCAATGCCAGTACCTTAGAAGTAATCTGTGTTCCTCTCCTCTGCTGGCATCCTCCTCCCTCCTCTCAAGGGTAACCACTATCCTGACTTTTATAATCAATCTCTGGTGTTTCTTTAGGCTTGCCACCTATGTGCACATCTATAAACAATATATTTTGACTGTTTTTGAGCTTAATATAAAAATGTATATATCAGAGACGCCTGGGTGGCTCAGTTGGTTGAGAGTCCACCTCTTGATTTCAGCGTAGGTCATGATCTCATGGTTCATGAACCCCGCTTAGAGTTCTCTCTTTCCTCCTCTCTATGCCCCTCCCCCACTCATGCACACATGTGCTTGTGCGCTGTTTCTCTCTCAAAATAAATAAACATTAAAAATGTGTATATCAGTGATCTTTGCAACTTGTTTCTTTCACCCAACATTGTGCTTGTGAGATTTATCCACATAGCTATGCTTCCTTAATTCTCATTGCTCTATAGTGTTTCAAATGTGATTATGCCCATGATTTATCCACCCATGCTACTGTTTTCTTGTTGATGGCGCAGTCTTAACTTAAATTGACAATTTTAGGATCCTTTAAATTTATTGTAATAAGCTAAAACAACTATCATAAAATAGTTTCATACTATTTAGGGAAATTTCTAATACTTAGTATTCCCTCTGAAATTTTTTTGTTGCGTTCAGCACTAGGACCAATTTTAAGGTGGCTTATATAAAATGGTTCTCATTTATAGTCACTTAAATTTTGTATTGAGGTATAAATATAGTAAAATGCACTGATCTTAAATATATAGCTTGATGAATTTCTACATATGTATATACCTATGTAACCACTACCCAGATCAAGATATAGAATGTTTCCAGTAGCCTTTTAATATGACTGTCTTACAGTCCTACAAGACAGCTGTACATAAATTTTTGGACACATGCTTCATCCAGGACTTATGCTGTTGGTTTCTGGGCTTTCGGCTGCCACCATGTGGTGAGCCTCCATACTGCTACTTGATTCCTTGAAAGGACTCAAGCAATTAGATTTCTAAAATGAAAGTGATTACACAGATTCTGATGAGGCTAACAATTAAAATAGGTGAGCTAATGTCTCTATTAAAAAAGAAAAAAAGATTTATCTTCCAAAAGGAGGATTTAAGATTATATAGATAACGACATCACTTATATTTACAGTTAAATCGAGTATATAAATTTCTGCTTGAATATTTAGCATATTAAGAAAAAAATGACTTATTGCAAATATTATTAGCCTTCTAGCTGTGAAATGCCTTGAAGCTGGTAATGTATAAAAACTATAAGGATAAAGTTACAGGGGGCGCCTGGGTGGCTCAGTCATTAAGCATCTGACTTCAGCTCAGGTCATGATCTCTCGGTTTGTGAGTTCAAGTCCCACATCGGGTGAGCTCGAGCCCCGCTTGGTGTGAACATGCTTCAGGTAAACACGAGCCCCACTTCTCTCTCTCTCTTTCTCTCTCTCTCTCTCCCCCTTGCTCACTTGCATCCTCTTTCTCTCTAAAACAAACAACAAACAAATAAATAAATAAAGTGATACTTTAAAAAAAAAGAATAAAATGACAGTCCCCTGGATAGCACAGCTCTAGGACAGAAAGATGAGGAACACCTGCCCTGGATGCTCCTGTCAGGAGATTGCTGCTGCTCCGGTTGTTCATTTACAAGAGCTTGATCTGAACTGGTCCTTGTCCTGGCATGACGGAGAACAGGGCTCAGAGTTTCTGTCTCTAGCCACACCCTGTAGTCTGTTTCTACTGACTCCTATGCTTTGCCTCTCGCCAATTTCCAAGAAGGGATGTGCCTGTGGTCTGGAACGGAACCCACACTGTCTGGGAGGTGTGCCTGTTCATTGTACAGATGGCCATGGCTGCACTTGGGTCATGACGCTGTACCGATTGAACTGAATTTAAAACCTTGGAAATCGTCACCTCTCTACCCTCATATAGCCTGTGTACTCTTTTTGTCTTCCTTCTGTCCCTCTGTGTCTTTTCCCTCTAAAGGTTCAATCCAAGGCTCTAGACCCTGTGTTCTCCCATGGAATCTACTGGGCAGCTGTCTCTGAATCCCTAGACCCTCACTCTTGGTATTACTCATTTTAACACTTAGTCACACGCAGCCAGGTCCCTTCAAGCACAACTGGGAAACTGTGATCTAGAGCTTAACAATTTCCTTTTAGGAGAAGCTTGTTCCTAGGGGAAATAAAAGTGTCATTTTCAGTCAAAAAAAGAATAAAATTACATGCAAGAAATTTATTCAAACCTTTGGACATACTGATATATGTTTTATTATTGTACTATATTCTGACTACAAGTTGCTGCAATTCTGTTTGGAATTATGCCATTTTAAAATGGCTACCTAACATTAATATATCAAAAAATATATAACTGGAATTTTTGAATGCCCTAGATATACATCATCCAGATAGGTCTTTCCAACATTTTCATTATGGGGGGGAGAAAAGAGAATTCCAGCACTGAAGATTTTAATAAATATTAAGGGAAAGTGTAAAGATGATAAATTAGATGATCAAATGATTTCAGCATCCAATGCATGTTGAAGAGTAAGAGAGAGAAGAAGAAAATGGATGGACACCAAACAAGGTTTTATTCCTATAAATATGGAGCTTATTAAGATTTTGTTATAGGAAAGATTCCAGGTCAAGTTGTAGACTGTGACACATGATTCATCCTGTACCCTACCTCCTCCCCCACTGAAATTCCAAGACAGATCGTTTTCAAAAAACCATATCAGTAGAAAATAATTAGTGTACCATCAGTGTACCAGAACTACTTGGAAAATAGAAAGCAAATGCATTTGAATTTCCTGCAAAAAAAAATCAATAGAGAAGAAATTGCATCTTAGGCCAAAGGCCAGTTAGCTTCTCTCTAAGAAGCCTCAGATAAGATTCAGGCTCAGTATCAGCAAATTCAAAGAGAAAAGTTGGCTGTAGAACAACTTTCAGTGTAGTTTCTTAAAGATGTTTCCTTTAAGAAAACTTAAAGGACTTGCAGTAACTTAAGACTTGCAGTAACTTAATAATTTGTACCAAAAAAGCATTAAACAAGATATTTCATAATAAAAAAGGCAGAATTCACAATGAAAATATAAAATCTATACACCAAATAACATAGCACCAATAGTCATAAAGCAAAAACTATAGCAGATACAAGGCAAAATAGAAACATGCTAGAGGATAGAGACTTTAATTTACTTCCCTTAATCTGTTATAGAAAGTGGACAAAAAGAAAGAATATAGAAGAAAGTGAAGTAATGTCTTAAAGGTCTAAAGGAAGATTTTAAAAAAAAAAATTAGCTTTATTGTTAATTAAGCATGAGGACAAAATAAAGACATCTGGGAATAAAACATCTACCATTGATACTCCCTACCTGAAAAATTACGAGAGGAAATCCTTCAGCACAAAAATAGGAATCCAAGGCATCAGGTTATACAATAATGATGTCAACTAGGTAGAACCAGAAAAAAAGGAAGGAAAGATTTAAGCAGCAAAGTTTTAATGTCATAGGATTTGGTTTCCTTCTAAATTAGTCCAATCACAATATTTGGCTTATAGTTAATAATACGTATGTAATCCTAACATCATACATACGGTTCATTGGCTTCATTTTGGGGTATCAAACAATGCGCAAAGTACAGGAGACATATTACAGAGTAGCATGTGAATGTCATAAGCCTTAACAATTTAAAAATCACGTGGCAGAGTATAAACCTCAGCCAACAAATTCAAGTATGTAAGAAATAACACTTTATTTCCTACACTTCAATTCAATGTCTGCCTCTGGGGAATATCCTCTTTATTCCCCCCACCTTCCCTCTAAGACCTGCTTGATGGGAAATGTAAACAAACATTTTTGAGATTTCTCTCCCCTGGGTCCCAAAAGACACAGTTACCAAAGCCTCAGAGAGAAGGGGGACACTCTAGTCATCAGTAATCTGTACTCAGGTAACTCAGAGCCTCAACAAATGGTTGTTTCCCATGCAGCAGATCCCTGCTCTTTTGGGGTCCCACATGTGGTATGGGAGTCCTAGCTGAGGTTGAGAAGCTTGTGCCAGTGTCCTGCCTTTCCTATATATCTGATGCCACCCTCCCAGGGCTCCACCATGGAGCAGTGTTTGAGTCTCACACAGCTTCTCACTACCACCTTCATGAAATCTCAGGGAGAAGCCTCTCCCACCTCTTCTTTCTGTAAGTCATCAAGCTCCCTTTCTCAAATCCTATGCAACTCAATGAGTTTAGGCTTATGGAAAATAAAAGCCAGGAAAAATTTTACAGGTTAAGTCTGCTTTCCTCTCTGTCCTATGCCTCCCCTGAAGTGATAACATTCAGAGCCCATAACTTGCTTAAATGGAGAAATGGAAAAGGGAAAAAAACAAGTTAATATTATACAGTATTACTCAGGCACATTAATATAGCTGAGAAAAAATGGGACGTGGAAGTAGAAAGAAGAGTAATATTCTCAGGGCATCTGGGTGGCTCAGTCATTTAAGTGTCCGATTTTGGATCAGGTCATGATCTCGGGGTCTGTGAGTTTGAGCCTCTCATTGCTGTCAGCACAGAGCCTGCTTGGGATTCTCTCTCCCTCTCTCTCTGCCCCTCCCCATTCTCTCTCTCTCTCTCCCAAAAAACAAAACAAACAAGTCTCCTTAGTTTTATACAGATGCACAAATAATTTACCCAAAAAGAAACACTTGGGAAACAACTAGAATGAAACACTAACAAAAATTAACGAGAGTGACAAGGCAGGGTTAATGAACATGGAGTCTTTCAAAAGAAGAAATCACCCAACATTTCATTATCAGAGTCACAGAAAAATTCATCCAGTAAAACCATTTCTAATAATCTATTCCAGCATTCTGTTAAGTTCAATCACAGTTCCTATATATACTCTCTATCAATATAAATCACATTACATATTTAGTCATGAAATCTCAACTTCATGTAACAAATACACATTAGTCCTGAATACAAGAAAGTATATATTATAGTCATTAAGAATATAGACTTAGCACAGGCATCAGAGTGTAAATCCCTTCAGGAACTGGGCAAATTCCTTTACCCCTAGCTCTCATTTACTTCTGTAAAATAGTTACTTACTTACTGGATGCTAGTTATTGTCCACAGAAATTTATTATCAGTCCCCTTTTAGATACCAAATGTCTATCTGACACATTAATTGCAAACATTTCACCACTCCATTACTTTTATCTTTATCTTTATCTTCTTTTGTGCAAATGTTTCTCATTGTACATCTATGTATTTCAATTTTTCTATTTTTCCACAAATGATTTCCTTTAATGTTTCTATAATTTCTAAATTATTGGAGCCCTTGATACTCAGTAATTCCCCCACTGGGATTCTCTCCCAGGAAATAACCAGAAATGTGGTAACACTGAAAGGGATCACACTCACAAGGAAGTGGCAGTGGCGAGGAGTGACAGGTGGTGGTGTAAATGCATACATTTTGCATTGTTTAACAAGTATTTTTACTTATGTCAGTTTTAAAAACAGTTTTGAAAAATTATATCACTGTTTCCCCCATTGTAAAGACTAGGGAAATAAGGGGAGGGGGGGAATGTTGTGATATAAAAGAAAAGCTTGAACAAAACTTGACATTTTAAAATATGTTAATTAAAGGATTATGTATAATGGGAAAATTAAAAATAGCTTACCTAGCTAAGAAGAAGAAAATGGTTAATTTGTAATCTATAACATATATAAAATACAATAAATTATGCAGCAAGTAAAACATTTTCTTTTAAAGAAAGAAGTGGGTTTTACAGATATGTTTTTTTTTAATAACTGAAGCTTTTAACATTTAATTAGATCTTCAGGGACATATAGTTAGATTGAGCTATTCACAAGAATTTTTAAACTATTATTTGTTGTATAAAAACTATTATTGGGGCGCCTGGGTGGCTCAGTCGGTTGGGCGGCCAACTTCGGCTCAGGTCATGATCTCGCGGTCCGTGGGTTCAAGCCCCGCGTCGGGCTCTGTGCTGACAGCTCAGAGCCTGGAGCCTGTTTCAGATTCTGTGTCTCCCTCTCTCTGACCCTCCCCCATTCGTGCTCTGTCTCTCTCTGTCTCAAAAATAAATGTTAAAAAAAAAAAAAAAGTGCTCACTAGGGGTGCCTGGGTGTCAGTTAAGCGGTTAAGTGACTGACTTTGGCTCAAGTCATGATCTCACAGTTTGTGGGTTCAAGCCCCATGTTGGGCTCTGTGCTGACAGCTTAGAGCCTAGAGCCTGCCTAAGATTCTGTGTTTCCCTCTTTCTCTGTCCCTCCTCCGCTTGCACTGTCTCTCTCAGAAATAAGCAAACCTTTAAAAAAAAATTTTTTTTTTTAATAAAGTGCTCACTGTATGCCAGCAGCTATGCCAAGCTTTCTAGGTAGGGTATTTCATTACATTCTTACCACCTTATGAAATAGATGTTTTGATTATTACCCACATTAATGAAGTTTGAGAACAGAAACTGAGCAGCTCCAGGACTAGAGCCTTGTTGGTTGGACTCTAAAACTGCTTTCTACCCTTTACATTATAGATTTCTCTGGAATCAATGAACGATTTGTCTTGCTCCTTTATGTAATCAATTTCAAGATTTCAAGACTCCATGTCAAGATAAAGCCCATCAGATGAAGACCACCAGAAACACACTTGTACTTAAAGTTTGGTGTATTTACCTGCTGCTACTACAAGAGGAGTATAAGGCCTCTCCTGGACCCTGGGATGTCTGGGCACAAGACACTTGGGAGGAGCTTACCTTAGTGTTGGAGCCCGGTGTTGATGAATTCTGAAGAGGGAACAGGATAAGTGGGGATCAGCTCTGAATGTGTGATGTCATGAAGCAGGGACAGTTTAGCAACTGAGGTTTCTCTGTAATCTTTGTTCTGGAGGCAACAGGAACAAAGCAGAACAATGCATATCACTGGTTAAAAAAACAAAAAACAAAAAAACCCAGTAACCACTCCAAAGGACAGGGGCTTGATAGCCAGAGGAGAAACATTGTTTACATGGCCTTGGCCTTCCGTTGGAAACATTTTTGAAGTTCTGTTAGGAATATTCTATCCTGATTACCTGTTTCCTTTTAAACTACAATTTAAAAACCTCTTATCTGAAGCTCTTGGTTGGAAACTGAGGCTGCTTCCCTGGGTTAAAGTAACCCACAGAACTCAGATTTTTTTTTTTTTTACTTTATTTATTTTTGTTGAATGAGAGAGAGCAGGAGAGGGGCAGAGGGAGAAGGAGAGAATTCTAAGCAGGCTCCACACTATAAGCACAGAGCCTAAGGCAGGGCTCAAATTCATGAACTGTGAGATCATCACTTGAGCCAAAAGTAAGTCAGACACTTAACTGACTGAGCCATCCAGGCACCCCAGGGCTCAGATCTCCTGAGTGGGAATGAGACATACCATTCTCACTGATATTTCAAATGGCAACATATCATATTTATAATATGACAGCATCTTCAAATAGAAATGTAATGCAAGTCACACATGCAATTTAAACTTTTCTAATAGCCACATTAAAAAAGAAACAGGTGAAATTAATGTTAGTAATAGGTTTTAACTCAATATATCCACAATTTATCTGAAATATTTCAACACAGAATATTAGATATTTTTCTTTTTTGTACCTCATCTCTTGAGTCCAGGATAGCAGCTCTCAATTTGGACTTTAGATTTTCATTGGAAAGCTTGATCTGTATTTAGATTCCATAAAATTTATAGTTGGAAAGCATATCCATATACCCAAGTTGTTACAAACATATCTAACAGCTTTCTAATAATTGGATGAAGTATGAATTCGCAAATTTAAATTTAAACTACTCGAGATTAAGTAAAATTAAAAATTCATTTCTTAGTCACCCTAGTTACCAGTTCAGGTGTGCAAAAGCTGCATGTGGCTGGTGGCAACCACTTTGGACAGCTCAGGTCTAGGATTTTAGAGAATAAGATTTCTCATTACCATGCCCTTGACAGTAACTAACAAAAGCAGATTTTACAGGTTCAAAATTATCCTTAGCTCTTTTTTCTCCCTATTTTTAGAGGCCACTTGTAGGCAACCAACTTGAGCAATGGAAACCTGACTAAGGTAGAAGGGCCCACAGTGACCACCAGGCTGAATGCCAACAGGGCCATTAAGTGACCCACCTCAAAACAGCCATAAGCCCTAGCTGACCAATGGGTTACTTACATGGACACCGTTATCAAAAAAGGAGAATTCCGTATGTTCCCATACTTCCTTACCTTCCTCTTTTTATTTTTAAAATTTTTAATGTTTATTTATTTTGAGAGAGAGAGAGAGAGAGAGAGAGAGAGAGAGAGAGAGAGAGCATGTGCGCGAGCACAAACGGGGAAGGGGCAGAAGAGAATGAGAGACAGGATCCTAAGCACTGTGAGATCGCGACCTAAGCCTAGAGTCCGCTGCTTAACCGACTGTGCCACCCAGGCACCCCATCTCACCTGCCTCTTTTAACTACAGCTCCCCCTCACACACACTGCCTCTTGGCAGACAGTCTCTGCTTTGTTGTCCTGCCTGCTGCTCCCTTGCAGTGTGTTCAATAAACTTCTAACTCCTTTGTTCTGCCTTCTGTAAATTCTTTCACTGCCCTTGCCACCAGCCTCCACTACATCGAGTCATCCCACATTTGGTGGTCCCCACCCAATCCGGAGACCCCACACTACTCCCTCCTTTTTTGGAAACCACAAATTCTCTGCCACACTAAATTAACTCTTATTTTCTTAGATTCCAGTTTTTCTCTTCAGCTGCAGGGCAGGCTTAGCCACCTTAAAATGAAGCTCAGGGCTGCTGATCAGCCCTGTTTTCCCCCCTTAGCAGGGATTCCTTCATCATTGTGAACCAGAAGCATTCTCTCCTACTTCCAGGTATATCACTAAGAGCATAAAGGAATTATGAAGAAGTTTTTCAAAGCTCTTCCTGAAATTGGATACCATTACAATAAGATACACTTCAGGGTCCCTGGGATAGAAATAATTAGAAGTACCCTGAGTCAGCATTAAAGACTTTTGCCAGATTAGGGGCAGCCTTCCTGTCTACCTCAGTCTGTTAGGATAAGGCCTCAGAGATCAGGTATGTTTGTAACTCATGATGACTTAACAGGGGGAAAAGTAGACCCACATTCATGTTTCAGTTCTATCTTTCACTAAATATGAATCATTGGTAAATCATTTCAATTGGCATGTTTTCTGAGGTGTACCCTGACATTTACTTCAATATTGCATGAACATCTTTAATTTTCAGAATATGAGAAGCCAAAGAAAAGCATTGGTATGATCTTTTTGAGAGACAACATGGTATTCTAGAAAGAGCATAAACACTGAAGTCAGAGAGGTATGGATTCAAATTTGTAGTCAAGTAGTCAAGACATTAAGAAGGGCTATCCCTTTAAGATGGACCAGTAGGGTGGCTTTAAAGTGGGGACTTGGAGTAAAAAACCAGTTACAGTAGCAGACTGCTGACCCTGCAGTGCTCTGTTTTAGGTCAGGATTATATTAAAATGTATTAGATTTACCCTGAAGAAGTTTTGTGTAAAGTTACATTTTATATAGCATGTGTTCCCATGGTGTGTGTGTTGGGGGTGGGGGGTGGGGGGTGCGTGTGAAACGGGCTCCAAATGCAAGCCTAAGGATTTTAAGGTCACTGAAAGGAATATTCTGACATCATTTCATGTTCCCATTTAAACTATAAGAAACTATCAAATAGTCAATACAAATGCTCTTTGCATGTTCACTGAAATACATTGGCTTGCAGCACTCCATTTACTATTTTATTGAGCAATTCTATTGACTGTAAAACTTGAATATCTTATTTTTAAACAATTTTATATTACAAACTGATTTAGGCTCACTGCAGAAAAATTAGGAAAATATGTAAGCAAAGAAGAAAATGAAAATTACCTCTGGATCTAGAATTCTGGCATTTCCTTCAAATACTTTTTCTTTGTCCACTTTCTCTGTGTGACCTGGGGGAGGTTACTTCAAGGCAAATGACTTACTCCTCTGTTTCTCAGTTTCCTAACCCTAGCTACCTCATAAGGTTCTTGTGAGGATTAAATGGGTAAAGCACTTTTAAAACAGTGACTGCAGCATAGAAAGAGCTTATTAACCAAGAGCAATCGTTATAATTAAGTATAGATATTTTATTTTTCAAAACTGGATTAAAACTCTATAGTTCTGCATTCTGCTTTTGAAAAATTTTCATTACTTTGATAGTACTTTCCCATCTTTCTTTTTTTAATGTAAATTCTTTTAAAGATTTTATTTTTTTAAGTTTATTTATTTATTTATTTTGAAAGAGAGAAAGAGAATCCCCCACTGGAAGTGCAGAATCTGATGTGGAGCTTGAACCTATGAACCATGGGATCGTGACCTGAACTGAAACCAACAGTCGGTTGCTTACCTGACTGAGCCACCTAGGCACCCCATAATGTAAATATCTTTAAAGGCCTCATTGATAAAGCTATTGCTCCATGGAGCAGCAAAATCTTCTTCTTGGAAGAATGGTTTTGAGATTTTTATGGAGGACAGTTCACCAGTATCCAATTGAGACTGTACTCATTTAAAAAAAAATGTTTATGGGGCGCCTGGGTGGCTCAGTCGGTTGGGCGGCCGACTTCGGCTCAAGTCATGATTTCGCGGTCCGTGAGTTCGAGCCCCGCGCCGGGCTCTGGGCTGATGGCTCAGAGCCTGGAGCCTGCTTCTGATTCTGTGTCTCCCTCTCTCTCTGCCCCTCCCCCGTTCATGCTCTGTCTCTCTCTGTCTCACAAATAAATAAAAACGTTAAAAAAATTTAAAAAAAATGTTTATTATAAAATATGAAAGAACTATGATTTTACAATTTTTTTAACATTTATTTATTTTTGAAGGAGAGAGACTGAGCAGGGGAGGGGCAGAGAGAGAGGAAGACACAGAACCCGAGGCAGGCTCTAGGCTCTGAGCTGTCAGCACAGAGCCCGACAGGGCTTGAACTCACGAACCGTGATATCATGACCTGAGCTGAAGTCAGATGCTTAACTGACTGAGCCACCCAGGAGCCCCTAACCATGATTTTTTTAACATTTTATATATTTTTGAGAGAACACAAGCGAGGGAGGAGCAGAGAGAGAGGGGGACAGAAGATCTGAAGCAGGCTTGGTACTGACAGCAATGAGCTCAGTGCGGGGCTTGAACTCATGAACCATGAGATCATGACCTGAGCCAAAGTTTGAGGCTCAACCACTCAACTGACTGAGCCACCCAGACACCCCTAAGAACTACTCTGATTTAAAAGACTGATAATAGGGGCACCTGGGTGGCTCAATTGGTTAAGTGACCGACTCTTGATTTTGGCTCAGTTCCCAGTCTCAAGGTTCTTGGGATGGAGCCCCAGCGTGGAGCCTGCTTGGGATTTTCTCTCCCTCTCTCTCTGCCCCTCCACTGCTAGTACACACGTACTCTTTCTCTCTCAAAATAAATAAATAGACATTAAAAAATATAAAATACTCAGAATAGCACAATGTTCAAAGGTTATTGGTGTGCATTAAAATCTCACTAAGTTTAGTTTAGTCATTAGCAGCAACACTCACTAAGCAATTGATGTTTAGCTGATTAAGTGATTGCTTAGCTAAAAAACTTGATTAATGCTGCATGGGATCACCATAGTTCCTCTGGATTTGTTACAAGGTGTTTACAAGTTCTTCACCACTGGAAGAACTATTTGAAGGCAAGAACTGTATCTTATTTATGTTGTACGCAATGCTTAAATACAGTACTTAGTATTTAGGGCTCAATGAATGTTGAATTAAATTTTACAAGAATATTTAAAAGATAACCAATTATCTAAATTTGGTGGGTTCTATACATGACTTTTTAATGTTTATTTAAAAAAATTTTTTTAATGTTTATTTTTGAGAGCGAGAGAGAAAGAGTATGAACAGGGGAGGGTAGAGAGAGAGGGAGACACAAAATCTGAAGCAGGCTTCAGGCTCTGAGCTGTCTGCATAGAGCCTGACATGGGGCTTGAACTCACGAACCATGAGATCATGAGCTGAGCCGAAGTTGGATGCTTAACTGACTGAGCCACCCAGGTGCCCCATCTATAACCAATTTTTTAAGGTAAATAAATACAAATTAATGCTACAATTTGGTTAATTGCGGGTTGTCGAGCTCCTCCCCACCATCCTCCCTGTTAGAAGGTGGAGCAGGGACAGTAAAATATCCTCCAAACTCCAGGAAGTATCCTCCAGTCTCCAGGAAGTTACTTTGAGACTGAAAAATGATGCAAGCCATTCCATCCAGTTTAGACTTTCATCCAGGGTAACTTACAGATGGGGGTTGGGGTGGGGGTGAGGTGGAATCCAGTGGACAAATGATCCAAGCTCCACTCAGTTATTCTCTGTCCAGTCCTGACCTTAATCCCCAGCGTTTATAGAGGGAAGGGCACGGTGGTGAGGTCACAAGATAGTTACCTAAAGTGGCACCTTTTGTGTGCCAGTTTAGGGAAGATCAGAACAAGACTTCCAGCCTTGTGGTCAGGGCTTACATTACCCCCAGGGACCTGGAACACAAAGGCCTGAGGGAGGTCATTTCAGGGCATGGACAAGATGGAGGGCCAAAGACGGAGTTATTGCTGTCAGGACTCCTACACTACCACTCTTTACCACTTGATCAATACTCCCTACACTGCAACTCTTTACCATTTGATCAATACCCTTTTACGGTATTAAAAATAGTATGCAAGTGGAGTGGAGGAACACATGCTCCACTTTCCAAACTATATCAACACATTGAGATCTTATCCTCTCCAAGCCTTCAAATAACCACTGAACATGTCTAAAACTTATAGTCTCTGATCTTTCTTAAGGTTGACATTGTGAAAATAATTTAACACATTTGTAATTGTAAAGAAACAGCATCTTGCTATTAAACATTTTGAAGAAAAGAGGAAAGAAAAAAATCTTCTCCATCTCCTCTTTAACATGGCCATAATTTTGCTATATTCCTGTCCAGTTTTTCAACAGTGAACAAGCGTTGTACATTTCATTAACACTAACGCTACATCACATGCATTTTTCTATGATGTTTGGCTTTCATAGTTATGTTTTTAGTGATTGCATGTTATGCCATCAAACATATTAGACTGTTTACTAAACCATTCTCCCATTGTTGACATTTAAATTGCTTACAGTTTTTCATTGTCTGGAAACTGCTGAACATCTTTAAGCATATGATTTTGTGATAAATCATCAGATATGGCATTTTGGGGTCAAAAGGCTCTGAAGTTTTTATGGTTCTTAGCACATACTGTCCAAGTACTTTCTAAAAAGATTATATTAATTTACAGTGTCATCAGCTATGTGAAAGTAATTCCCCATTTACACACCTGAATTCATTGTTATAAATATGATCTTGGCATGATTTCCTGCCACATAGAAGAAAATCACCAATTTATTTATAGAATTCTTTCTTCTGTATATGTGTATTCATTTACCCTAAAATATATAGTAATGGAACTTTGACATATTTTTTATTTTATTTTAATTTATTTTATTTTTGGAATTTTGATATATTTTTAAGTGACACCATGACCTCTTTTCTAAAGCCGTTTTCTTGACAGTTTTTTATTTCAGGATTTCTGAAATTACAAAAACTGCTGATTCATTAATTTTTAATACTGAGATACCATTCTGATTTTAAGTCATCATTATTTTAATTTAAAATGCATCATAAATGTTACACAGTTAAAGTTTATAGAAAGAACAATAATTTGCAGACTTGTACTTATTAACTTAAAAATATTTAACTGGGAAGATGGTGTCCCTCTGATGGTAAAAATCTCAACTAACTGAGATATCTTTGCCAATTTATGCAGTTTAACCTAGAAATGCTTAAATAGAACACAGATAAATAAAATTTCATATAAATCCAACTACTCATTTTGTTCCAGATGTTCTATTCCCTTCTATCCCTATCTCATTTGTTGAAACTACTAGCATGGTTTATGAATTTGTTAAAAGGAATAATTACCCTCAGACAATCACTCTTAATTTTTTTTTTTAATTTTTTTTCAACCTTTTTTTATTTATTTTTGGGACAGAGAGAGACAGAGCACGAACGGGGGAGGGGCAGAGAGAGAGGGAGACACAGAATCGGAAACAGGCTCCAGGCTCCGAGCCATTAGCCCAGAGCCTGACGCGGGGCTCAAACTCACGGACCGCGAGATCGTGACCTGGCTGAAGTCGGATGCTTAACCGACTGCGCCACCCAGGCGCCCCTCTCTTAATTTTTTTTAACATTAAATCATTTTTGAGAGACAGACAGAGACAGCGTGAGTGGGGGAGGGGCAGAGAGAGGGAGACACAGAATCCCAAGCAGGCTTCAAGCTCTGAGCTGTCAACACAGAGCCCAACGTGGGGCTTGAACCCATGGACCGCGAGATCATGACCCGAGCTGAAGTCGGATGCTTAACTGACTGAGCCACCCAGGTGCCCCACTCTTAAAAAAACATAGATCTCCCAAAGACACTGTATCAGAAGAGCCCACCTACTCATTTTGTGAATATAGTGTAAACAGATTGTAATTTTACAAACATCACTTTCTTTTTTTTTTTTTTTTTGCCAATTAAAAATACTTTCACAACAAAAGCAGGTTTTATCTATATAGAACTTTAGAGTTTTCAGAACATTTTCACATACATTTTTTTTTTTTTTAAGTAGGTTCCATGCCCAGCACAGGGCCCAATGTGGACTTGACTCCATGACCCTGAGATCAAGACCTAAGCTGAGATTGAGAGTCAGGTACCCAACTGACTGAGCCACCCAGGCACCTCTCACATGCATTATTTCCATTTCACTTTCAACACAACTCTGTCCAGTGTGTATGTAGAGAGACATTAATACTCCCATGATTTGTATATGGGAAAACGAAGGTTCAGAACCACGAAGGTTCAGGTATCATTTGCCCAAAGATAAACATCTCATCCACCTAATCACAGGAAAATTATGGGGCTTCCTCCTGGGGTATCTACATTTGCTGAAAATTTCAAGAGTAACACACCACTTTAATATTAAAATAAATTCCATATGGACTTCACATTTTATGAAGAAAAATGCTTCAAGATGACTTTTAAGGAAAACCATGGGAGTTTGACTAACTTTAGAATGTGATACACCACTCTGGGCTACTTCCTCAGACCACTGGAGATACCACCCATACTTCTCTACCCTTACCTCTGTGCAATGGAAAACATTTAAGAAATATAACTGAAACCACAGACATGAAGCAGAGGTGAACTGTCCCACTGATATTTGTACAAATTCCTGAACCACTGACTCAAGAGCAAATAAAGTGGATATTGTTTTATGATACAAACATTGGGATAATTTGTTACACAGCAGTAGGTAACTGGAATAGTCCCTTTTGTATATTATTATTCATGACATTATTTGTGTGTCTTTTTTAAATCATATTAAGTTTTACCTATGCTAATTTTTACAAAGAATCAAGTTTTAACTATATTGATTTTTTTTAATGGTGTTGATTTTCTTATTGTACCTTTGCCTTCTTTTTCATTGCTTTCATTTTTTCTTTCATTATTTCTATTTTCTTTTTTAATGTTTATTTATTTTTGAAAGAGAGAGAGAGTAAGTAGGGAGGGGCAGAGAGAGAAAGATATACAGAATCCAAAGAAGGCTCCAGGCTCTGAGCTGTCAGCACAGAGCCCAACATGAAGCTCAAACTCACGGACTGAAAGATCATGACCTGAGCCAAAGCCGGACATTTAACTGACTGAGCCACCCAGGTGCCCCATATTTTCTCTTTTCCTTTTAAGTTTATTTATTTTCCTTTAGTAACCTCTACAACCAACATAGGGCTCAAACTCATGACCTCAAGACCAAGAGTCTCATGTTTCTCTGAGCTGGCCAGATGCCCCTGTTTCCTTCTATTTTCTTTGGCTTTGTTGTTTTCTTTCTAGTTTCCTAAGAGGAACACATAGCTTATTAATTTTGAGATTTTCTTTTTTTCTACCCTAAGCATGTAAGGCTCAAAATTTCTCTCAAAGCACCCATTTTTCTTTCTTCTACAAATTTTGATTGAATTGTTTTCATTACCATTTAGTTTTAGGCATTTCTAAATTTCCATCATAAGTTCTTCTTAAACCAAGGGTTATTTTTTAATATTTTATTTTTTTAAGTTTATTTATTTATTTTGAAAAAGAGAGAAAGTGAGGGGCAGAGAGAGAGAGAGAGAGAGAGAGAGAGAGAATCCCAAGTAGGCTCCATGCTATTCGCACACCACATGAGTGGAAACCAAGTTGGATGCTCAACTGACTGAGTCACCCAGGTGCCCCTAAAGATTCTATTTTTAAGTAACCTCTACACCCAATATGGGGCTCAAACTTACAACCCCAAGATCAAGAGTTGCATGCTGTATGGACTGAGCCAGTCAGGTGCCCCAAAACAAGTTATTTAACAGGAATTTTTTAGTTTACTTTTTGCTCTAACTTTATAGGATATCTATTCTTTGAAGTTTGTTGAAGTTTTCTTCATGGCCTAGTATGTGATCATTTGTAACTGTTCCATGTGTACTTGAGACAAATATGTATTCTCTGATTGTTCCTTGTTCATTTGGTCAAGTTTGTGAATTATTTTGATCAGATCTTCCACATATCCTTGCTAATATTTTGTCTGTTTGGTCTATCAATACTGACAGAGGTGTGTTGAATCACTTACAATAAAGTGGGTTTATCAGTTTTTTCTGTAGTTCTATAAACTTTTACTTCATCCATTGTGAATCTATTTTATCAGATGTATACGTGTTTCAAATTGCTCTACCTTGGTGAACAGAACCTTTTGTCATGACACTGTGACTGTATCCATCCCTAACAGTTCATCAGCTTTCTTTTTGGTTAGTATTTGCCTGACATAATATACACCATTCCATTATTTTTCACTCTGTATCCATGTGCTTTGGGTATATACCTTACAAACAGCACGTATTTGGATCTTTAAAATCCAATCTATCTTCTGACTGGTGAGTTTATTCCATTTATACTTACTGTAATTTTTGATATATTTATAACTTTTTCTATCATTTTAATTTGTAATTTCAGTTTATCCCATTTTCTGTGTCCTACTTTTACAAAAGTACCATATGTAAAAGCCCCTTATTAGATGAGAATTTTAGTACAGCCTCTTATCCCTGTTTTCTCTTTACTCTCATCTTCCATATCTTGATATTATCTAGAGACTTTCATCCTAGGTTATTGTGAATATATGTTCCCTTTCTTTTCTTCTTAGCAGTTTTTAAACAGCAACAAATATTTCTAATGTATTTTCTCACTTTCAAATATCTATTTTTATTTTTCTCTAGGTATCTCCAAGAGATCTTATTTGCTGCTATATAAGAGCAGGCTCATTTTGTCCCAAGAGCATGGCAGAGCAGAAGTGAAGCCAAACTCTAATAATTTCCTATTTTATCCTCCACTGCCTTCTGCCCCAAGCTATATCCATCTTCTCATATACACCAGTTCAGAAGATCCACATTGCCGCCCAAATTTCTATTTCCTTGGTATTTGGTGTTTACTAGGTACCTTGGCATATTTTCCTCCTCTGTGGGTCCTTTGAGGTTGATCTTGGAGGAGAGAGCCAGCAATTTTGCTTTGTCAGCATCTTGGTAGGAAGCAGAACTGGAACTAATTATTTTATTTAATCTTCCCAACATTCCTAAGAGGTAGATAAGGAAATGGAGAGTCAGAGAACTTGCCCAATGTGAAGCTGCAATTTTAAACCCCATCTATTTGAGTCCAAAGCCTATGTGCTTTTCCATTCTCAAATCAACATTGAAATAAGCCATATATTCTGACTCTGCTACTTAATTAGCTGTGGGATCTAACACAAGTCATTAATCTTCAAAGTCCTTTCATCACTAAAAACTGATTTGTCACTTATAATCTCTGCCTGTGTTTCAGTAATTCCCAGTGAAGCTTCAATTCATTCCAGTATGGTTTCCTGCCACAGTTTTTCAGCTGAAATTATTTTCACTAAGATTGCCAATTTCAGCCTTGTTGCTAAACAGATTGCACATGCAATGTTGTGTCCCTCCTGTATGTTATGTTTTGTTATATATTTCTTAATGCACCAAAGTACTACAGTTTTAGTTAACTCAGAAAATTACTTGAGGGTTTGCAGAGGGAACTCTTCTCACTAACAGCCACACTTACACGTCTCATTTATATGTGATGCTGGACTAGTGAGAAAGGTGAGAAAAAATTGGAGACATCACACAAAAATTAATTCTAGGGAGATCACAGACCTAAACATAAGAGCTAAAACTACCAAATTTCTATAAGAAAACACAGGAGAATAACTTCATGACCTTGTGGTAGGCAAGTATTTCTAAAAGAAACAAAGCACTGAAAATAAAAGAAAAAAAATCACAAATTAGACGTCATCATATTTAAAACGTTCTACTCACCAATGATGCTATGAATAAAATGAAAAAGCAACCAATAGAGTTAAGTTTTCTGTTCTTGGATTGGGAGGTTACAGATAAGCAATGGGAGGATGCTAGAATGATCCATGTGGTAATGGATTATAGTTGGAGATGTCAGCATGAACCCATGATTAATTTAATATAGATACAGATGGTTACATACAGAAATATTTATAGATATGTATATACATATCTTAGTATAGAAACAGGTATATTTCTTCACTCTGTCAGCTGAGAGACTCTCCAGGAGCAAGGAGCGCACTTAATATCCAGATCTTGGTTTCTGGTACCATTGTCCAATAAAAGGAACCAGGGTTCTTTAGAGAAATGGCTGGTCCTAGTAGTGGGTCAGGGAAAATACAATGTATGTTATGTCCAGAGCATCTTATAGAGCCAGAAAGTAAGTACCAAAATAAATAGACAAAAATAAACAAACAACAACAACATAAACTCTCAATCATGGAGATTGTGAAAATGACAGAGGAACAAACTGAAAGGGCTACCAATGGCCAAAGTTAGAACAATTTGAGCAAAAAAATAAAGTAGTATTAATGTATGATCTAAAGTATAAAATAAATATCCATGAATCCTGATATAAATGATTGAATAAATAAATAATGGACAAGAGACAAACTCCCATGTAAACCATCCCGAATAATATGAAACATAACTTCCCACTTCTTCTTAAGTGTGGGCTGCCCATAGTTACTTCCTTCCAAAGAGAACAATCTGGAAAAGGGGGAAATAGTAATTTTATAGTGATGAATCCTGACAAATACTACCTCAACCAAGTGATTAAGCTTAACATTAGCAGCAATAAATCATGTTGATATTATGTACTCTTGATGTGATATAATGACAATATCACTTCACCTCTATGGTCTTCCTCCCAAGAACCCATAACCCCAGTCTAATTATGGGGAAAACATCAGACAAATTCCAGTTGAGGGACATTCTACAAAATACCTTATTAATACGCCTCACAATTGTCAAGTTTAGAAGAAAGTTCTGAGAAACTGTTATAGTCTAAGGAGCATAATGCAACTTTTGATGACTAAATGCAATGTGGTATCCTGGAGCAGAAAATGATCAGTGGATAAAACCAAAGAATAAAGTATGTACTTCAGTTAATAATAATGTATCATTATCACTGCAATTGTAACAAATGTACCATGCTAATGTAACAGGGAGAAATGGATATGGGGGCATATGGTAACTCACTCTACTATTTTTGTAATTTTTCTGTTAATCTAAAATTGTTCTAAAAGTTTACTATTTTTAAAAAGTCAACCAACAGCCCAGAAGAATATACCCAAAATACATATATATAACAAAGGACTTATATCCAGAAGAGATAGAAGTCCTACAAATGAATACTTAAAAGACAACCAAATTTGGGGCGCCTGGGTGGCTCAGTTGGTTAAGCGTCCAACTTCGGCTCAGGTCATGATCTCGCGGTCCGTGAGTTCGAGCCCCACGTCGGGCTCTGTGCTGACCGCTCAGAGCCTGGAGCCTGTTTCAGATTCTGTGTCTCCCTCTCTCTCTGACCCTCCCCCGTTCATGCTCTCTCTCTGTCTCAAAAATAAATAAACGTTAAAAAAAATTTTAAAAAAAAGACAACCAAATTTAAAAAGATAACCCCCAATTTAAAAAATATAGGCAAAAGTCATTTCACAAGATCTAAAAATAGTCAATAAGCACATGAAAAGATGCTCATCATTATTAGACATTGGGGAACTACAAAATTAAGACTAAATACCATTTCACAACCACTAGAGGGATTAAAATTAAACAGTGATCACTCCAAATGCTAGCAAGCATGTGGAATAACTGGAATTTTATACATCACTAGTGGGAGTGTAAAACGATCCAACCACTTTGGAAAACTGCTTGTTAATTTTAAGAATGTTTATAGCAACTTTATTCATAATTAATAAAAACTGGGAAAAAATCCAAATGTCCATCAGCCGTTGAATGGATAAACAAAGTACACTTGATCCTTGAACTACAGAGGGTTGGGGGTGCCAACCCCCTCACAGCAGAAAATCCAAGTAGAACTTCTGACTCTCGCAACACTTTACTAATTGCTTACAGCTGATGCTTACCAATAACATAAACAGTTGATTTAACATCTTTTATTATATACATGTATATATATAGGCATATATATATACATGTCTATACATATACATGTGTATATATACATATATATGTTGTGGATTTTTTAGAGCGAGAGTGCGTGATCAGGGGAGAGGGGCAGAGGGGAAGAGAGAGAATCATAAGCAGGCTTCATACTCAGCATGGAGCCCCACACAAGGCTCAATCACATGACCCTGGGATCATGACGAGTCCCAGGCTCAACTGACAGAGCCACCCAGGCGCCCCTAACATCTTTTGTATAGGTATTATGTACTATATTCTTACAAAAAAGTAAGCTAGAGAAAATAAAATGATATGGAAGGAAGAGAAAATACATTTACAGCACTGTACCATATTTAATAAATAAAAAATCTATATATAAGTGGACCCACGCAGTTCAAACTCACGTTGTACAAGACTGATTGTATACAATGGAATACTTTTTAGCAATAAAAACAACTAAATGCTGATTCACACAACAGTAGGGATGGATCTTAAAAATGTGAGGAAGAAGGCAGATCTGAAAGTACCTACCACCTTTGTTTTTATGATGTTAGAAATCAGAGTGGTTGTCTAAAAGGTGGGAGATTTGAATCTGGCTTTTGAAAGAACGCTTGGGTGGTGTTTACACAGCTGTTTATATTTAGCAGAACTCATCCAGGCTACACTTAAAAAACTACGTTTTCCACTGTATTTAAATCCCACTTCAAAAAAAGGGGGGGGGGGCGAGGGGTATAAAAAAGACTGGCAACCTTGAAAAGACACTAAACAACGTTAGCAGAAATTTGTTGTGTTAACTCCTTCCTTCGAAACGTTGAGGAAAACATTCCAATAAACTCTGCTGGATTTTTGTGACTAAATAGGGACATTAAAAAGCCCTGCAAACTCTAAGCCCCTTCTCCTCCGAGTGCCACTGTCCTTCCTTGGATACCCGAGGACCCTGGGAGCAACGTGGACCTGTCCGGCGCAGGGTCACCACCTCCGCTGGTTACTCGCGCCGCGGGGCCCAGTCCCAGAGTCCGGATTACTCCTCTCCTCACCAATTGCAGACCCGCCCATTAACTCGCCTCACACCCATTCTTTAAACCGTCAGCTCATCTTTCAATCAATTCAAATATCGCAAGGAGCGAACCAATCGCAAGCCTCATCGAGGGGAAGGGGCGGGCACTTCTCCGGAAGTGTTGGTTAAAACCCCTCCAATCAGAAGCTTTCTGCGGGATGTTTGAATTTTGCGGAGGTCTGGGTGGTAGGCGTTCCTGCTTCGGAGGCGGCAGTGGTCTTTCAGACCTGGAGGGTTCCTTTACTTTTAGTTCGATTGAGGTTTTACGCCAGAACCTGCCTCAGGTAGGAGGGTGCTGGGGAGCTGGAGGGAGGGCGCTGGCCTGCTTCGTTGTAGGTCTGGAAGGGTGGGGGGACCGCGGTTGTGGACTGGACACAGCTCAGGGGAGTCTCCTCTAGCACCGTATTACACATCCTTCCCGTAGCTGATGACGCAGGCCTCCAAGAGAGTAAATATTTGTTGCCTTGACCTGTGTAGTAGCCAGCGTTTCACCACCGGAGCGTAATTAGCCTTTGGGGCGGGACAGTACTTAGTAGGTATTGCTGAGTATTGTTGGCCCCGACTTTAAATTCAGTAGCGCTTCTCAGATCCCGTGACAACCGAAAAAAAAACCCGGTTGAGAACCTGTAGGCAAGCAAGACTAAGGCATTTCTAGACTTTCAAGCTGAAAGAAACTCCAGTAAGTCAAAGAACAGCGCTTAGACGTATGAGAAACCAGGCTGCCTGACCTGGGATGCCAGCTCCAGTTGACGCGGCAGTTAATTTACCTCATCTGTATATTGACGATAATACTACCTTTTAGGATTTAGGTAATTATTAAATATACCTTTAGTGTTCTTTCCCCCTCTCCCCCCCTACTTTTCTCTCTCTGCTGTGTATAGTGCTATGCTGTATTTTAAAATAACTAATACGTGGCAGGAGAGGGCAAATCAAATAGTAGAGGAGGGTTTGTTTGTTCTTTAAATTTTATTTTAAAGTAATCTCTAAACCTAGTGTGGGACTCGAACTCACAACCCCGAGATTAAGAGGAACGGGATCCACCGACTGAGCCAGCCTGGCACTCCAAGGAGGATTTATGATGAAAAACACAATCCTGGGTTGCCTGGCTGGCTCAGTTGGTAGAGCCTGCAACTCTTGATCTCGGGATCAGGAGTTCAAGCCCCACTGTGGGTTTAGGGTTTACTTAGGAAGAAAGAAAAGCACAGTCTTTTATCACTTCCCCTGGGCCCTTAAAAAGGAATTTTATTGGCACCCAGGTCGGATGCATTCTCATTTTTAAACTCTGTTGATTGCTTTAAATGCATTAACATTTTAATTGGTGCATTTCTCATGCAGATTTTCCCTTTAACTGGAGTTTTCCAGCAGACTCTCTTAGTTAATCTTGTTGAAGAGTGTAGTGTGCTTATAACTCTTTGAACTTCCTAATGCCTCTGGTTTATATACTGGACTGTAGCTTCCTGGGCCTCACTTCATCTGTCAAGCAAGTTCCTATTTAGAACTCCAAAATAAGTTGGTGTTTTTTATCTTTCGACAACCTCCTTCCCTCTCTTCAATGTCACCTACTTATTCCATTTTGTATCTTATTTTTCTTTTCAAAGGCTCTGGGGCAGGACAGGGGGTGAACTGAAATCTTAATTTTTTTAAATACTAAAGTGAAAATCCATGGAAGTTGTTCTCTCTCTTTGATAGGATGTCTTCATCACATTTTGCCAGTCGACACAGAAAGGATTTAAGTATCGACATGATTAGAACTAAAATTGCTCATAGGAAATCACTGTCTCAAAAAGAAAACAGACATAAGGAATATGAAAGAAATAGACACTTTGGTTTGAAAGATGTCAACATTCCAACCTTGGAAAGTAGAGTTCTTCTTGAATTAGATGAGACATGTCGAAATCTTGTTCCAGAAAAGGCCATTGTCAAGCCAAGTAAGTAAAGGTCTATTGTAACTTTAAATGCTTTGAAGAGTGAAAAAAATTTGGTTTAATACCTGAGGTTAAAAAAATGCTGACCACAGCAATGGAGTTTTGAAACACCATTCTAAGTAATTTGGTAATACTGTCTGTTAAAGGTAAAGGCTGTGAATGCCCCTGGCTAGGCTAAAACCATTCACCTATGGAGTATTATAATACTGTATTATATTGCCTTATAGGAATCCTAAAGTTCTTACTTTTTTTTTTTTTTTAAAGTTCTTACTTTTGGAGCTTGGTAAGGTAACTATTGACAAGATAAATTGATATAGGACATTAAAAATAGAACTGGAGCTCCTGGGTAGTTCAGTCGGTTATGCGTCAGACTCTTGATTTTGGCTCAGGTCATGATCTCAACAGTTTGTGAGTTCAAGCCCCGCGGAGCCCGCTCGGGATTCTCTCTCCCTCTCTCTCTGCCCCTCCCCTGCTCACATGCACACACACTCTCAAAATAAATAAATAAACTTAAAGAAGTGATTAAAGAATCCATGAAATAAGGATACTTTACCAATGGGAACATTTCTCAGAAGAGCAAAGAATTTGCCCTTGCAGTTTGCCAAAAGGGCTTGGGGTCACTAGGAAGGAAAAAACCAATTAAAGAAGAAAGGAATGATCTCAACAAAAGATAAAAATAATAAAAATAGAGTGTCTTAGGAGGCAAGGAGTCACTGGACTCCTATTTAGTTGCATTTATACAGCAGGCCCCAGAAGCTGAATGACAGTGAAGTAAAGCAGGGATAAATGCTGAAGAAATGACAGAAAGACATAAAGTCTTTTGAGAAGTTTTGTAGAGAAGGAAATGAGATGCCAAGTTGTTTAACTGTTCACTGCTTCATTTGAAGATTTTCCAGGAGCAGTGTAATATGTGGCACTTATAAGATACTCTACATATTCGAGCTTAATTGATTCTGTAAAAGAGAGGGTTGGGCTAAAAGGTTTTTTCTGGATTTATCATTTTTGTGATTCCAAAGGCAAGTAAGAGAAAAGAGTTGGACAAAAGTGTTATAGGGTTTTGTTTTTATTTTTGAGAAGAACTGATCTGAGGAAATGGGCTGGTAGTTGAAGGGGAGAAAATAAAGAACAACATCTCTTAGGAGTTGGAAGGAAATGAAAACTGGGTCATAGAATGATAGAAGATGGCTTTTTAAGGAGGAACTAGACATTTTTTGGTCTGAGAAGCAGTGATGTTATGCCTCCTAAGTCATCTCCTTGCCTCTACTCTCGCTCCCTCATATGCTCCGTTCCTTGACTCAGATCTCAAATCAAAGTCTAACCCTGTCAGAATACTATTAAAATGTCTTTGGTTTATTTTCCATCTGCAAAGGCCTAGAGTTAGCAGTGAGTGAGTGTGTTGCAGAGAAAGCAAGTGTGCTAGCATGGCTAGAGAAGAATGAATAAGGGGTAACTCCCATCCCTCTGGAGCCCTGAGGGGACACCATAGGGACTTTGGCTTTTACTCTGGGTGAAATGAGAAGCCATTAATGGCTTAATGAGTGTTTATATAAATCTGATTTATGTTTCAAAAGCATCGCTTTGGCTGCTATGTCAATAATAGATTGTAGGCTGGCAAGTATAGCCTCAGGAAAACGAAGTAGGACACCATTGCAATAATTTAGTTGAGAGGTGATGCCTGATCAAAGTGGTAGCATTATAGATTGGTGGTTGCATTCTGGATAGACTTAGAAAGTTGAACCAATAGAATTTTCTAATGGATTGGATGTAGGGTTGATAAAGAAAGATTGATTCCAAGGTTTTTGGCTTGAGCACCTGAAAGTATGGAGTGGCCATTTACTAAATTGTAAAAGACCGAGGGAGGAACAGTTTTAGGGTGGGGGGAATGATAAGGTTAAGAGTTCAGTTTGGGACATGTCCAATTGAAGAAAGTTATTAGACATGTAAGTGGACCTGATGAAAAGGTAGTTGCATATAAGATGAGTTCAGGGGAGAAGTCTGCACTGAGATATAAATTCAGGAATTGTCAACTGATATTCCGTGTTGGGAGACATTAGACTGGATGTGATTATCCAGAGTTTGGGTATGGAAAAAGGAGAGAAGAGGGGTCAGCACTCCAACATTTAGAGCGTGAGGACACAAGGGGAAACTGGCACAGAACTGGAGAGCAATGCAAAGTAGAGCAGGAGGACAACAAGAAGAGTGTAGTATTCTGGAAACCAAGTGAAACGAGCATATCAGGGAGAGACTATGTCAGTGCTGCTTGTTAGGTCAAACAATAGTTGACATGAGATTTCGAACTTTGCTATTATGAGAGGTCACTAATCTTGATGGGGAGTTTTGATGGAGTGAAAGCCAGATTGGAGTGGGTTCAGAGAAGGGCGGCACCATTCAGGACATATTCTTGCCCTAAAAGTTTAACTTGAATCTAATCAAAACCTTAGAGGAGTTGCTTGGGTGACTCAGTCAGTTAAGTGTCTGACTCTTAATTTCAGCTCAGGTCATGATCCTGTGGTTTGTGGGCCCGAGCCCCACATTAGGCTCTGTGCTGATGATGTGGAGCCTGCGTGGGATTCTCTCTCTCTTCCTCTCTCTCTGCCCCTCCTTCACTCTCTCTCTCTAAATAAATAAACTAAAACAACAACAACAACAACAACAAACACCTTATATTTAATTTCCAGTTTATAGAAAACACGAAGGCTAGAGGAATGCGTAAAAAAACATGAGAAAGCAAACAAATACACAGTGCAGGACATTCTGTAGGACAGCTGACTAGCTTTTTTCAAGAAGACAATGGCATAAGAAGTAGGGTGCCAATTGTCACACGAATGAATACAGGAGTGACAAAATATTGATGTTTCTGGAAGGCCCTGGGTTGGTCAGACCCTTTCTTAGTCTGGTTGTGTTTGGTCATAAGCAGTTTCTTTGTTTGCTCCAGTGTGGTGTGTAAATGTTACTTGTTATGTGTGTCATGACATGAGAAAGGTTGAAATACCTGTATGGATGTGACCATTGGACGAACACTGGAGAAAAGAAAGCCTAAGAATTGAGAAGCCAGGCTATTGGAGACGTCATCAAGATTTATACAGGGATAGTGATGGAGACAGTGACAGTGAGCTAGGAGCTATAGCCTTTAATGAATGAGAGGAAGCCTGGAGGGCCTATAGATGACAAACTGGGGTACTGGATAGTATGATCTGATGACATGAAATGTAAAGGTGGGATCTTTTGGTGAGGAGGAGGAAATCATTGGGAAGCAACAATGAGGACACCTCAGTGATACCACCAGGGTGAGAGAAAAAAGTCAACCACGTGAAAGGACAACTGGGGAAGCTGTCTTCAGCGGGGAGCCAGGTTTCAATTTGATCAAGAGATGAAAGAAACTTTTAGAGAAGAAGTTGAGAATACAGAGGTTTTGTTGACTAACCATTTCATCATGTGTGCTTTTGCATATTCTGTCCTCTGGCTTCTTCTTCTTCTTCTTACTATTATTTTGAACAACTTTATTGAGGTATAATTTACATAGCATAAAAAAACCTACCCATTTTAAATACATTTAAATACCCATTTAAAATACTCTTTTTTTTTAGTAAATTTGCTTAGCTGTGCAGTTATCCACCTGAATTATTAAAAAAAATTTTTTTTAACATTTATTCATTTTTTTTTTTAATGTTTATTTATTTTTGACACAGACAGAGACAGAGCATGAGCTGGGGAGGGACAGAGAGAGAGGGAGACACAGAATCCGAAGCAGGCTCCAGGCTCCATGCTGACAGCACAGAGCCCGACGCGGGGCTTGAACCCACAGACCGTGAGATCATGACCTGAGCCGTAGTCGGATGCTCAACAGACTGAGCCACCCAGGCGTCCCTAACATTTATTCATTTTTGAGAGACAGACAAGAGCACAAGCAGGGGTGGGGCAGAGAAATAGGGAGGCACAGAATCCAAAGCAGGCTCCAGGCTCTGAGCTGTCAGCACAGAGCCCGATGCGGGGCTCAAACTCACAAAACTGTTAGACACCCAACCGACTGAGCCCCTTTCTGAATTACTTTTAGCCCTTACCCAGCGGACAAACATGCTCATTCTTCAGAACCTTTTTCAGGTATTCTCTTTTCTCAGGAACCTTTCCTGATCTCCCCAGGGGGGGAGTTTTATACTAATTCTCTATTGTGTGCAGTCTCTTATTTATATCATGCTAAACCAGACTGAAACTGTTTATTTCTCCAATATACTATGAGCTTCTCAAGGGCAGAAATTCTCTGCCTAAGACTGTCTTGCACATAGCCCCTTATATTTCCCAAACCAGTTAAAACAAACAGAGTATGTAGGTGGAAACCCAAGTTGAACTAAAGAAACTGACGGGTAGCCCTAATATTGGGGTCTTTGTTAACCCAACACTTGGTGGCTTAAGACAATAAACATTTATTATTTCACACAATATTTGTGGTTCAGGAATTTGGGTGCAGCTTAAGCAGGTGGTTCTGGAGGTTGCACTCAAGATGTCATCTGGGGATGTATCTACATGCTTGACTGAGACTAGAGGGATCTGCTCCCCAGATAACTCACCCACATGACTGGCAAGTTGATGCTGGCTTTTGGCAGGAGGCCTTAGAACTTTGTCATGTAGACACCTCCATAGGGCTACTCGAGTCTCTTTAAGATTCCGCAAGGCCACTGGCTTCCTCCAGAGCAAGTGATCCAAGATAAGGCAAGGCAAACAGCAGTGTCATTAATGACCTAGTCTTGGGAGTCACACTCCATCATTTCACTGTACTTTGTTGGTTATCCAAGTCAGCCCTATTCAGTGTGGAAAGGAATAGGACACATGGACATCATTATCAGAAGGTGAGAATCCTTGGGGTTAGCTTGGAGGTTGGCTATCAAATGAGTTCATTAATTCAGAAGTGAAGTAATAAACACCCAATATGTAGCAAGCAGTTAATAGATATTTGAACAAGCAAAAGCAAAAGAAATAGGAATTTTTAAAAGAATAGAGGTTGAAATAACTTGTGGTTAGAGTTCTAAGAAATGAACAAAAGTTACTAAAAGCATTTCTTAACAAAGTTGAAGTTAGAAGTCAGACATTTGCCTAACTTTTTATCTGAAATGTTTTATATACTGTGGGTTTCTTCTGTCTAGGGTCAACAAAAACTGCTCTAGGTGATCAACGAAAGCAAATGCTCCAGAAATACAAAGAAGAAAAGCAACTTCAGAAATTGAAAGAGCAGAGAGAGAAAGCTAAACGAGGAGTATTTAAAGTAGGCCTTTATAGACCCGATATGCCTTGTTTTCTGTTATCAAACCAGGGTACAGAGCCAAAAAAGGTAAATTTACTATCATAATTTGATATAGAGGAATAGTTCCTTTTAACTGGAATTATCTGTAAGAGCTTAAAGAACTAAAATAACCATTTCCCCTTACTCTCTTTATTCATTTAGTTGACATGAGGTAGGAATGACATAATAGTAACTCAGAAGATGAAAGTCAGGTCTCTTGATGTTGCTATAGGTTTTTGAGATAGGAAAAACAAGTGGGCAGAAGTCCGTTTCCAATGATAGGCTGAGAAGGACTGGTCTGAGTAGCTGGAGCACTGAAACGGGGGATAGAAGCTCAAGGAGGTGTGATCTAAAGAAAATGGTCAATGAGTCAAGAAGAATAAAGTTTGAACAGGAGCAGTGGGATTTATAAATTAGATAGTCACTGGTGATTTGCTGTTTTAAACATATGTATAAAAGATCTCAAACCGTATACTCATTCCTGATTTAGATAAGAATTAAATAATATAAAGGCCCAAGACATTGCCTATTTTTCTGGGCTTCGTGCATCCCATTGATTTTTTTTAACCGATCTATGATTATTATCTGTATATGACCTTAGAATAAGGTGGAAGAGACTGAAGTTAATACAATAGAGTTCAAATTGAAAAGATATAAATATATTCTGTATATTAGAGGAGGGAGAGATTATTTATGTTTGGAGGAATGTCAAAGAAGACCTTGGAAGGGGTTAGATTTAAGGTGGCTTTTTGAGATATGTAGGATACCAATCATTGGTCTAAGCTATAGACAACCATTAAAAATGTTAAAAATATACGTAGGGGAAACAAATATAGGGGGAAAAAAAAGACTAAACCAAGATACAGACTCTTAACTATAGAGAACAAACTGATGGTTATCAAAGGGGAGGGGGATGGGTGAAATAGGTGATGGGGATTAAGGAGTCACTTGTGATGATCACTGGGTGTTGTATCAACACTGGGTGTTGTATCAAATCATTGAATCACTATATTATACACCTGAAACTAATATAACACTGTATGTTAACTCTACTAGAATTAAAATAAACACTTAAAAAATTATATATATGTACATATACATATATGTATGTGTGTATATATATATATATATATATATGTATGTATGTAGGGGGAACAAGAGGAGACCCATCATGGTGCTAAACAATAAGACTCGCCAATAATTGTTTTTTTTATTTAGATAGCCATTGTTGAATTCTCTTCTCCATGCAATCTAGAGAAAAGCCTAATTTCTTTAGCACTAGGTTTTCACTGAGATTACAGAAGAAAATGACTTCTTATCTAAGGAAGAATTCTGATTATGCTTCTTAAGAAATTTTACAGAGTTGACAAATATCACTTTTTAGTCAGTCTTTCTCATGCTAGATTTTTTTTTCCCACATTTTGTGATTAGGTCTCATTTTTCTTATTGACAATGGAGAAATGCATAATCATGAGACTTGAAGACAAACTGTTAAAGCTATTAGAGTAAGCTCTGTGGTATCTTTTCATAAAACAGCAAACAAAAAATCCTAATACTTAAGTCTGTTCATTTACCCCTTCTAAATATGTCCAACTAATCATATTAATGAGGATTCAAATACCTGGAAAATATGGCTTGAAATTTCTTCTTTCAGCTCACTGAGAAATATAAGTTTTGAAGTGATTAACTTAAATGTAATTTAAATCAAGCCAGAACCAGAAAAAGTAGTAAAGTTGGCAAGTATCTTTTTGCCATAAATGATTAAAGTTAAAATTTAACCTTAAAATGGAAACTTTGTTTTATAAAGAGACATGAAATTAAATTTTGCCGGTTCACTTTTTAACTTTATTTTCTTTGACTGTTTTAAGGCTGTTCCATCTTCTGTACGGATTACAAGGTCAAAGGCCAAAGACCAAATGGAGCAGACTAAGGTATAGTTGATTGTTAGTAGATAATTGTTACTAATATGACAAATTGTACTTTTTTCTCAGAGTAAGTAAATCCATTTTTTTATCTAATATCACTTTTTTCTTTTTCTTTTTTTTTTTTTTAGTTTTTTTTTTAATGTTTTATTATTTATTTTAGAGAGAGAGAGACAAAGTGCAAGCAGGGGAGGGGCAGAGAGAGGAAACACAGAATCCAAAGCAGGCTCTGGGCTCTGAGCTGTCAGCACAGAGCCCTACATGGGGCTCGAAATTACGAACTGTGAGATCAGGATCTTGAACCAAAGTCGGACACTCAGCCTACCAAGCCACCCAGGCACTCCTGTCTATTATCACCTTTAAGTGTAGTGATTGATTTGCTAGAGTTAATAGTACAAAAATCAGTATTAGTGCTTTGGTGACATAAAGCCATCTTGGCTGGTTACTAAGGAAATACTTAAAATATCTGTGTCCAACATCCCTTATTAGATGTATGCCAAACTTTGTGTCACACTCTTTTGTTTACTGGGCTTCTGTTATGCATTCCACATCATCACCAAATGTAGATAGGGATATAAAGCATATAGGGTGGGTATGATAAACTTGTGGGTCTTCAAAACACGATTATGGATAAAGTTACTAGGAAGATTGCTAAAATAAAGTGAAGTGGGCAAGGAGGGAAATAATATGCCTCTTCATCAGGTGAGGAAGCTGAATTTCATGTATTCAGGAATGTTTGAGTCACTACCATGTTTCTCTAGTCTCTAGGGCATAGTAGTGAACAAAATAAAATTTCTTGTTTTCATTGAGCTTACATGTGAACTAGGCAGTAAAAAAATAGGTATAGAGTATGTCAGATGGTCATCAGTATTATGGAGGGGATAAAAAGTGAAGGGAGAAGGGGAGTACTGGAGTGGGTGTCAGGCAGAATTTTGATTGGGGCAGTCAAGCAGGGCCTCGCTGACACAGTGGCATTTTGACTGAAGTCTTATAAGGAATGGAAGAGTGAACTATGGGAAAGAGCTTTCTATCCAGGAGAAGAATTTTCTAGACATAATTCAAGGTCTTGAAGTGAAAACATGCCTAGCCTATTTAAGGATTCTCAGAAGATTATAGTCAGCTATTTTTCATAGCTTAGGTTATTAGCATTTTCTAAAGTCTAGGATTCTAAAAAGGCCTGTAAAGAAGTCTATATCATGGAAAACTTTTTTCTTCATCTCATTTTATTTGGAGAAGTGATTTTTTTTTTTTTTTTGCCAGGTCATTTTATAATAGTAAGATTTCAGCTGAGGGGGTCAATTGATAGATAAAAAATGTGGCAACTGAGTGCTTGCTTCAGCCGCACATACACTAAAATTGGAACGATACAGAGAAGATTAGCATGGCCCCTGTGCAAGGATGACACACACGTTCCTGAAGCATCCCATATTCCTCCCCCCATCCGCCACTGCCTTGGCTTTCTGTTGTGCTTGTGCTTCTGTTGTCCCTCTTTTATCTGTTGCTATTTTTGTGATGTCTTCCCCCCACCCCTATTTCCACCTTTTGGAAGTGGCTCCTCAGGGAGTGGGTCTGCTCAATCCTTCTCTTCTCACTCCACAACATTTCAGAAGAAAGTGAGGGTGGCAGAGATGGGGGGGTGTCTCTACGGTTGGATTAATAAAATAACTTGAAAACCCCTCGGGGAAAAATGTGGTGATTTGATTCATTATGCAATTAAATCACATAGCACCTTAATCTCTTTAATAGATTGATAATGGGAGTGATGTTCGAGCAATTCGACCTGGTCAAAGACAAACTTCTGAAAGAAAAGTGTTGGACAAAGAGAGAAAAGGTAGGAATTTAGCAGTTACTATAAGCTCTGATGTTGCCACAACAGTAATTTAATGATTACAAAAAGCATTTGATTTGATTATTTTTTCCCACAGCCGTACAGCCTGTAACGACCACATCGGTGAGAATGACTCGATCAGCCACTCAAGCAGCAAAGCAGAATGCCAGAACAGTCTCATCTACTACAACAAGAAAGCCAGTCACAAGAGCTAATGGTAAGAATGATCTAGAGTGTTTTGGTCTTTGAGGTTTTTTGTGTTCAATTTTAAAAATCATCATGTACTTCTCTGAGCAGGAGAGGAGGAAATAGGAGATTCCAGTTCCCAAAGGTAGGTTCGATGCCTCAGCATCCAGGTAGCATTCTGTGGGTACTCAAAGGTGGAAGTACCTGAATTGGTATAAGCAGTGCTTCAAAGTGAACATTTAATGGCCCAAATAAATTACAGCCCATCCATTTGGTGGAATACAATGTAAATATTTAAGGACAGTGTTGTGAAAGAACGTGATATATTGAGTGGGCAAAGAAAAACAGGTCAGATTCTGAACACTATGATCACAATCCTAAAATATGTATGTGAATATGTGAATGTAGGGTAAAACTGGAAAAACATACACTAAAGTGACACTAATGATTGTTACTGAGTAATGTATTCGTAGGTTATTTTTAATTTTGTTGTGTTTGTGCTTTTCTTTATTTTCCTAATTTTCTATAATAAATATGTACTTGATATTCAGAGCCAAAAGGTAAAGTAAAATACCTTAACACTTGGTTTTGAAAACAGATGGCCTTTACTTGGCAGGAAATTTCATCTGTTTTTATCTCATTTTATAATATGACTTAATCAAAAAATCCTTTAAGATATATATTCCTATTGCTGCCTTTTTTCCTTTTCCAAATTACCTAGTGCTTTTAAAATAGCATTTTCTATCTAATCAAAATGGTTGTTTTATTTCACTTTTATTTTAGATCATGAAATAGAGAGAAAGGCACCAAATCAAGGAAGACCTGCCAAAAATATAGAAACAAAACCTGAAAAGGTAGAGTATAAACATCTGTTTATTCCTAGATACTTTGAAAATCTCATTGCCACTTGCATAAAGCTGAAATTAAGCATACAGAGCTGCTTCAAGAGAATTAACCTACATGTGTGTTAAAACATCTTGAACCATAAAGAAGCATGAAGAGGATATATTGTTGTTGTCTTTCAGGTATTATATCCTCAGAGCTTTATAAGCTAGAGAAAGGATAATTTGGTTAACAGGAGATAGAGAAATACAATAACATTAGTTGACAGAAACCTTCACATGAGATTTGACTAAGCGATAAGATGTAGTAGGGTGAAATGTATTGACTTTGGATTCATTTAGGTGTGAGTTTGAATATTGTCTCTGCTTCCAATTAGCTAGATAACTTTGGACAAGTTATGAATTTATTTTCCCATCTCTAACATGCAATACTTACTTGGAGTAGTTTTAAGAATTAAATAACCTAACATTTCTGATAGCATCTAGCATAGAGTCTAGTAGAGTCTTCAAAAAAGATTCACCAATTTGAGGGCCCAGTTCCTTGGTTTATAAGCCACATTATAATTCCTTAACCTTAAAAATAAAAGTTTTGCCAAGCTGTAAAAAACCTGGCTAGATTTTACTAAAAAATCAAATCTGGATCCTCCAGGAAGACAGTATAGGGTGAATCTTCACGAGTAAGCAGCTGGACCTCATGTTCTTCCCTTAAGATTGATTTCCTCTTTAAGGATTATCACTAGGTTTTTACTTTCACTTCCATGTTGGCCTCAGAGATAGTATCTCCCTTAAATTCTTTTCCAGGTTGAAATAAGTCCTGGGGATATATCACATGATGACTATAGTTAATAATATTGTATTGCATATTTGAAAGTTGCTTAGAGTAGATCTTAAAAGTTCTCATCACCAAAAAATTCTGTAACTATAGTGATACATGTTAACTAGACTTACTGTGGTGATCATTTCACAATATATACAAATATTGAATCATGTTATACACTTGAAACTAATACAATGTTACATGTCAATTACATCTCTATTAAAAAAACCAAGTAATTACATTGACTTGAAAAATAAAATATACTTCACATTTTATATGGTTCATCTTATTGTGTAATCTTAAAAAATAATTTTGCTCATATGACAAGGTTATTTATAATCAAGGTTATTTACAGAAATGATTTGGTACTTGACAGTAGTAGTCATTTAATAAACGTTGGATTTCTGATTCTCAAACTATTGTAATTATCATCATAATCAAAGTAAAAAGAGATCTGTATTTGTTAGGTGAGTAATTTTTCCATTTTAGTTTTCATATATTTTAATTTGTTGTAATACCTAAAACCTATTATTTATTCCTATAATGAGGATTGGTTCTCCCTCTTTCTGGATCTTAGCATTGGTTTAGTATAGCTGGTCTTCTGATTCCTTATATACATTTCATTGTATTTGTTTTTGTCGTCTCTTAAATTATGTATGTGGGACATAGATCTCAACTGTCACATTTTCAGCCTGTAAAAATTGGTCAAATATATCCCAGAAGAGCAATTCTCACTCTATTCTGTTTACTTACAACTAGGTCATTTCTTTTAAACTTGATAGTAAAGAAAATACTTTGGATTCACAAACCAGTACAACAAATGGAATGGATCCAGATGGAGTCTTATCAAAACTGGAAAACTTACCTAAGACAAATACTGCAAAAATGAAAGGAAAGAATTCCTTCGCACCTCAAGATTTTATGTTTCAGCCATTGGATGGTCTGAGGACCTATCAAGTAACACCTATGACTCCCAGAAGTGCCAATGCTTTCTTGACACCCAGTTATACCTGGACCCCTTTAGAAACAGAAATGTAAGAATGTAATGTTAATAATGAATTCCTTGCTAAGATGGTAACAAATGCCTTTCTTAGATTTGGCTTGTGCTTTTTAAAAGTTATTATTTAGTTAATTTAATTATGACTCATTAAAATTTGGTTAAAAAATTCTTCAGAAGGCTACAATAATCTATTTGACAGTTTTGATATTTCCTGTGCATTGTTATTAACCTTATTTTCCTAGTACAATTTATGTTTCATTGCTTTTAATAAGTGACTTTGTTATAACACTTGGAAATAAATTTTTAGAAGAAGTTGCCGGGGTACCTGAGTGGCTCAGTCAGTTAAGTGTCTGACTTCGGCTCGGGTCATGATCTTGTGGTTTGTGAGTTCAAGCGCTGCATCAGGCTGTGCTGACAGCTCGGAGCCTGGAGCCTGCTTCAGATTCTGTGTCTCCCTCTCTCTCTGCCCCTCCCATGCTCATGCTCGCTCGTGCTCTCTCTCTCTCTCTCTCTCTCAAAAATAAATAAACATTTAAAAAAAAAAAGTTGCTATAATACTGTAGCTCAGACATGGGCTTTGGTTTGTATTCTTTTGCTGAGTACACTTTAGAAAAACTGATTAACTTGCAAAGTGGAGCGGGGAGAGGGATCAGTTGGACTCTTTAAAAGAAAAGACAGGATTGTTTTGCAGATTGGCTGTTGGCAGATTTACTAGAAACTGCCTGGCAGCAGCAAGACTGCTAAGTGTTTATTCCATTAAGAGATCTTCAAAGTATTTAGATCTCATTATAATTAGTGAAGATGAACAGCCCCACTACATAGGTGTTTAAATTTTTCTGCTCCAGAATGGACCTATTGTTTTAAAAATAAACATATTTCAGGGCACTTGGGTGGCTCAGTAGGTTGAGCGTCTGATTTCAACTCAGGTCATGAGTTTGTGGTCAGTGAGTTCGAGCCCACATGGGGCTTGCTGCTATCACTGCAGACTCTGTTTTGTATCCTCTGTCACCCTCTCTCTGCCCCACTCATGCTGTGCTCTCTCAAAAATAAATATTTAAAATAAAATAAAAATAAATATTTTTATTTTATCCCAGGTTTTTAAAAAGCAATGTAATTTTGAAATACTTCAATTAGATATATAGGATTCATGCTTCATAAAGTGTATTTTTGCTATTGCTTTTAGTGCTAAGACTCAAGAACCAACAAAAGAAATTCTGGCCCAAAAGTGTAAAACTTCCACTACGAAGATAGTACATCAAGATTCAAATAAACTGCAGTGTCCTTTGGGTTCTCTCACAGTTTGGAATAAAGGTATGGTATTTTAATTAAATTTTTACTTACCTTCCGGACTATGATTTATCAGAGGTTTGTTTAGAGCCACACAGACTCAGAAGAGATGGGAAACCTGGGGAAAGACATCCAGACAGAGAATTGGAATGAGGAATGCAGACTGAGAGAAGGGGGGAAATGCAAATTTGAAGAGATGAAAATGTCAAGACACTTTAGAGGAGATGTGATAAATGAAATCATTGAAGCAGAAATAAAATGTTAAAGTTCAACAAAGAAAAAATTGAAGGATTCTAAAATTTTGTCTTTTGTAGGGGATGGCATTTTAGAAAAACTGCTGCTTTGAAATTTACCTGTGGTGTTTTCTTTGTAGAACACGTCTTAAATAAAGATGAAACTACTAAAAATTCAAATGGCCTCCCAACAAAAGAAGTCCTGTCACTTGAAATAAATGAAGATCAGGTATCTCAGCCACAACATGATGTGCCATATTTCAGGTTTGTCCATTTTGTTCCTAGTGTAAAATGTTTGCATTAATGTCTAGATATTTAAAACCCAAATTAAACTATTTTAGCCTTTATATAATAGATGAATTAAACTCTTAGTGATTTTTATTTATCTTTTAAATTTTAATTATGGGGCGTCCTGGGTGGCTCAGTCAGTTAAGCATCCGACTTCAGCTCAGGTCAAGATCTCATGGTCTGTGAGTTCAAGTCCCACATTTGGCTCTGTGGGCACAGCTCAGAGCCTGGAGCCTGATTCAGATTCTGTCTCTCCTTCTCTCTCTGTCTTTCCCCCACTCACACTCTGTCTTTCTCTCAAAAGTAAATAAACAAAAAAAAATTTTTTTTTAATTATGTTTTCAGTAGCTGATACTTTAATTCATGTGGTTCCTAGTTCAAAAGGTAGAAAAAGGTACAAGTGAGAAGCCCTTTCTCAACTGTCTCCTAACCCCATGGTTAATCTTCCATGGAGGCCAGTGTTACTCATGTTTTATGAAAACTTTCAGAGAGATAGATAACATATACGTAGACAAGCATATATATTTTTTCCCACTTTTAATATACACAGTAGTTTACTATTCTGCTTTCATTTAATGTTCATTGTGGGAGACATTCCATTTTAATACTTAAAGAGCTCACTCGTGTTGTTTGTGTTGTGTGTGTGTGTGTGTGTGTGTGTGTGTGTGTGTGTGTGTGTGTTTAATGACCATATAGTATCCAGTATGTGATGTACCACTATTTACTTAATAGTAAATTGCTGTTGCTCATTATTTACACTGAGGTCAGTCCATTACTAATACAATCAAGGCTGCAAGGAACAACCTTGTATGCATTCCAATTCTCTCATGTGAAAATATATAACAACCTCAATTTACATTCCTTTCAGCAAGTTATGGGAATTCCTATTTTCTCATACTGTTTACACCCTCGACAAAGAAACTGAGTTAACCTTTATTTTACAAAGGAAGGTTAGTAGGAGATGGTAGGAAGCTCTTTGGCCTACTAAGTCATGAAGTAGGATTATGTTTTTCCATCTGTGAAGAGTGAAAATTAACATCCTTTTGGGGAAACTCAACCATGTCACTTAACAGGCCTTGGAAACAAATCAGTGGACTGCATTTGGAGAAAGGCCCCAACATTCCACATCACACAGGAAATAATTACATGCTCTTCTTTTTTTTTTTTTTAAACTTCTTGTGGAAAATTTAAAACATATGAAAGTACAGGGAACAGTACACTGAACTCCCTTGTACTCATCACTCAGGGTCAATCTTGTTTCATATTTACATATACTTCTGACTCAAGATGTTTTAAGAAAATCCCAAATAATCCTATCACTTCACCCATTAATATTTCTGTAGGTATTTTTCAAAGTTGAAAACTCATGTTAACATTAACCGTAATATTTATTGTGCTTAATGTAATAATGATAATTAATGTCATAAAATATCCAGTCAGTATTCAGATTTTCCAAATTATCCACACGCAGGCATGAGCACAACATGCTTATGTACATGTTGTTTTTCTTTATTTTTAATGTTTTATTTATTTTTGAGACAGAGACAGAGCATGAGCAGTGGAGGGGCAGAGAGAGAGGGAGACACAGAATCCGAAGCAGGCTCCAGGCTCTGAGCTGTCAGCACAGAGCCTGATGCAGGGCTTGAACCCATGAACTGCAAGATCATGACCTGAGCTGAAGTCGGACGCCCAACCGACTGAGCCACCCAGGCACCCCGATGCTGTTTTTCTTGAGTAAATGTAGCAAGGACATTCTCATACCTTTTTCAACATAAGATTAACAATTTTTTGAGCTTTGCCAATCAAATAGATAAGTAGGTAAGATACTATCTTGCTGCAGTTTTAATGTTTATTCTACTATTAACAAGTTTCTTTTTATGTGTTTGAAAGCCACTTCAATTATTTTTAGAGCTTGAGATTTTAGAACTGTAATGAATTTTAGAGATTTAGCTAATCCGTTGTGTTTTCAACTGTGAGACATTGAGACAATGAGCAATTTACCCAACTTAATAACATCAGATCTAAGCCAGGTCTCCTTTCTCATAAATTAAGTCATTCTCTGTCATGCTATTAGATATAAACAGCTAAGTTTTTCTTCTAGGAAACAAAAACTATCCTCAGTTTCTCCTGCTAGGATTCTTTTTATAAAGAAACAGATTACGATCACCTTAGGCCAGTTTCTTAACCTTGGCACTATTGACATTTTAGACTAGATAATTCTCATGGGGACCATCTTCTGCATTCCAGATTGTTTGGTAACATCCTTGGCCAGTAGTGCCCCTCCAGTTCATGACAAAAATGCCTCTAGACAGTGTCAAATATGTCCAGGGAGGGCGGGGGGGGGGGGGGGTGGATACAAAATTGACCCCTGTTGAGAACCACTGCCTTTGGAGTGGCAAGCAAAGCCTACTAATTACAGAGAACCTGTAGGGCCTTATAACTGTAATTCCATACTTACAGTGTTTGGCTTCAGCTTGCTCTTGAGAGTTGAGTTGGTCTTCATTCCATGGGCAATAACAGAGAACTAATAACAGAGATAAAGAACATCTGATTATTTCTGTGAAGTCTCTGAAAAGTAAGAACAGAAGAAGTTGGAAATAATAGTGTAGGGTGAAAAGTGGGCTCTTGGCACTAACCCATTTGCATAAGTTCTAGGTATAGAAAGATGGACATAGGGTATCAACTTGTATTTATGGATTTAATATATCACAATTCATAAAATCAGCATCAATGCTGAAAAATTAACATCGTGCCTATCTTTTACACCTTTCTAATGTTATGTGTGTCATAATGCAAATACTTAGATATTAGTATGAGAAACATTTGTAAAACAAATGTATATCATAATTTTAGAAATATTCTTCAGTCAGAAACTGAGAAATTAACTTCGCACTGCTTGGAGTGGGACAGGAAGCTTGAATTGGACATTCCAGATGATGGTGAGGGAACATTTATTTTTTTTTATGTTTTAGTTTTGTGTTTTTAAATATAGTTATACATTTATCTGAAACATAAAGATCTAGTGTCCAACTTCATAGTTACATTGTTATTCAAAACAGGAATTTTTTATATCTCAACATACATTTGCTAATATCTCTGTGCTAAATTGGTACATGACTTAAGAGATACAAGGAATTGGAATATTGATTATTCCTGAAAATTAGACATTTGCTTATTATTAGATATTTTTTATATAACTATGAGTGACCTCTGTAACTGGTATTGTTTAATTAAACAAAAATATTTTCTGAATGAAAATAATCCCAAATCAATAATCAATATGGAAATCACTACCTAAATCAATATGGCACAGATTTAGAAAAATTCCTTAATTTGACTTATTTGGGGAAGCTGTTTAGAAAAAAGTCATTTGTGTTCTGTCAATGTGAAGCCCTTCGTGGATACTGTTGTGTGATGAGTTGTTTGAGGCTGAATTCTTATTAAATACAAATAGAGGTAAAATGCCATTTATTGTGCAGCGGTGTGTATGAGAATGAATATTGCTGATTTTTAGCAGGAATTAAAGCAGGCAGTTAATGCTCAGTATTTTTAGGACAGTTTTGCAGTGCTGTTTTTTGTTTTGCACTAAGTTAAAAATTTTGAAATTTATGGTGAGGCCTTATCAATTGGTAGGCTGACAATATAGGTCTAGTTTTTTTTTTTTTTTTGTCTTTTAACTTTTAAAAACCTCATCTTTCCTCTAGCTAAAGATCTTATTCGCACAGCAGTTGGGCAAACAAGACTCCTTATGAAGGAAAGGTTCAAGCAGTTTGAAGGGCTGGTGGACAATTGTGAATACAAACGAGGTGAGAAGGAGACGACCTGTACAGATCTGGATGGATTTTGGGATATGGTTAGTTTTCAGGTACGTGGTCAAGCATTTTCATTATATTAACTCTGAGCCTGATCTTTTTGAAAATGAGGTTGGGGCACCTGGGTGGCTCAGTCAGTTGAGCCTCCTATTTTGGCTCAGGTCATGATCTCATGGTTCATGAGTTCAAGCCCCGCATCGGGCTCCTCTGCTGTTAGCACAGAGCCTGCTTCGGATCCTCTCTCCCCCTCTGTCTCTGCCCCTCCCTTGCTTGTGCTCTCTTTCTCAAAAATAAAATAAACATTAAAAAAAATGAGATTAAAAAATGAGGTTGGGGCGCCTGGGTAGCTTAGTCGGTTACGCATCTGATTTCAGCTCAGGTCATGATCTCACAGTTTGTGAGTTCAAACCCCACATTGGGCTCTGTGCTGACAGCTTGGAGCCTGGAGCCTGCTTCGGATTCTGTGTCTCCCTCTCTTTCTGGCCCTTCCCCACTTGTGCTCTGTCTTTCTGTATCTCAAAAGTGAATAAACACTAAAAAAAAGAGGTTAACAATAATTAAATGGGGGTAATGGAACTGCTTTTTAGGTATCAATAATGTTAAATGAGATATCAGACAGCATCTTTATAAACTGTAAAGTACTGTCTAGAGGGACCTAGGTGGCTCAGTCAGTTAACTGAGTCAGCTGACTTCAGCTCAGATCATGATCTTGCAGTTTGTGGGTTCAAGCCCTGCGTCAGGCTCTGTGCTAACAGCTCAGAGCCTGGAGCCTGCTCCGGATTCTGTGTCTCCCACTCTCTCTGCCCCTCCCCCGCTCGTGTTCACTCATGTGCGCTCCCTCTCTCTCTCTCAAAAATAAATAAACATGAAAAAAAAATTAAAGTACTGTCTAAATTTTATAAATGATGTCTACTTCTTCCTTGTGTTGTCAGGATGATTTCTGGATAGTTTGGAATGTTGTTTAGACTGTAATGATTCTGCACTTTAGAAAAATGAGCAACTCTAGTCCTTACTAATTCAGATCATCTAGCAGTTATTGAGTTCTAACTGTGTGCCAGGCATTATACCAGAAGTTGAAAAATAAGGCACATTCTCTCTCCCAGAGAAGCTTGTAGTTTATTAGTGAGTCAGACACAGGATATAATTCTAATCTAATGTACAAAGTGCTATAGTGGAGGGAATCACTAGGAAGATCAGGAAAAGCATGGGAGAAGATGACACTTTCTAGCTTCTTGACTTATTTTATAGATGTACATACAAAATATTATTTCAGGAACCAGTAGCCAAAAGTCATTAGACATTTGAGGACAGCCTTGAATCTGAAAAAAAGAAAAAAAAAAGTCAAAAGCAAGTTTCTTCTCAGGAAGAAAACTTTTTGGATGAAGGAAATGAAGATAATACAAGGAGAAAATAACTTTTTTTTTTTTTAATGTTTATTTGTTTTGAGAGAGACAGAAAGACTGGACACAAGCAGGGGAAGGGCAGAGCGAGAGGGAGACACAGAATCTGAAGCAGACTCCAGGCTCTTAGCTGTCAGCACAGAGCCCAACACGGGGCTTGAACTCACAAACCTTGAGATCATGACTTGAGCCGAAGTCGGCCGCTTACCTGACTGAGCCACCCAGGCACCCCAGAAAAGAACTTTTACATGCAAGTGTTAATATTCTCAAAGGGAACAGATGTTTCATCTGTCTATTAAGAACAGCTATTAAAAAAACATTCAGAGAACAACAAAAATTATTCTTTGAAGTTAAACACTGTGAGAGCAGAAATGTAAGATTCAGTACAAAGATGGAATATGAAGTTAAGATCTCCCATAAAATAGAGCAAAGAGAGAGATGTAAAGTAGCAGAGATTGAATAAGATAAGAAGTAGATAAGAAGATTAAGTGGGCTGGTCTAGGGAGTATAATATCTAAATAATAGGAATTCCAGAAAAAGGGAACAGAAAAAATAATGGAGAGGAAATAACCAATGAAATAGTTGAAATTTTTTTCCCAAACTGGAGGACCTAAATTCCAGATCGAAGGGAGCCATTGAGTGTCTAGCATTGTGAATCAGAGTAAGCCCACACCAATGCACATTATTAAATATGATTGTACAACTTTAGGGATGAAGAGAAAAATCTAGAAACTTCCAGAGAGAGAAAACAAGTCTTATACAAAGGATCAAGAATCAGAATAGCCTTGGATTTCTCAACAGCAACACTGAAAGCTGAGAAAACAATGCCCTCAAACTTCTGATGGAAAATAAGTTCCAACTTGGAGTTTTGTACCCAACCAATCATATGTGAGGGTGAAAAGGCACTTTTTAGACACACACAGTCTCAAATTTTACCTCCCATGTTCTCTTTCTTATAAAACCAAGTGAGAATGTACCTCACAAAAATGATGGAGTAAACCAAGAAATGGGAGGAGGTGGGACTGAGTGTCAGAAAGGGGTAAGGGAATTGGGGCTGAGTTGTGGTGAGGTGTGTAGTTTACGAAGCAGTGGTTGAGATTAGAGCAGGAGGACCTGGTCCCTGTGAGATTGGTCTGTGTGAGATTGAGCTAAATATATAATACCTGATTTGTTTGCTAGCTTTTTCACTTATTTTTTATTTTTAGAGAGAGTGAAAAAAGACAAGTGGGAGAGGGGCAGAGGGAGAAATTGAGAGAATCCCAAGCAGGCTCCAGGCTGAGCGGGGCTCCATCACGTGACCCTGGGATCATGACCTGAGCTGAAATCCAGAGTCAGATGCTCAACTGACTGAGCCACACAGGCGCCCCTGTTTGCTTTTTAAATTGTATTCAGAGGAGGTTTTTATAAAATTTAGAGGTGAATTGATGATAGATACATAAAAACCAAGCAAATGAAAAGCAAAAACAGTATTCAGAGTAGAGAAAAAATGAAGGAAAGATAATGTCCATTGCTGTATGGCCCTGACGTGAATAGTGTTGAGGTAGTCATGGTGATGTTAAGTATTGCTTTATGACCAGTTTTTACATATTTTCCAGTTTTGATAATGAGTTTCACTAGCATCATTCAATGGTAACCAATTTTGTTTTTTAATATTAATAATTGATAGATTTGAGGTATTTGATGTGTTTATATTGTTTATATTTAGTATCTGTTGATACTCATTTCCCAGCTTTGGCCATTGGGAGCCTCTTCAAGTTGCCTTCTGGGACCTTTTTTTTTTTTTTTTTCCTTTAAGAGCTTTTCTGAAGTTTAATATCATAAAACTTACCAGTTCTGAATGCACAGTTCAATGATTTTCAGTAAATTTGCAGAGTTGTGCAACCGTCACCACAATCCAAGTGTAGAATATTTTCAGCATTAAAAGACCTTTCTTTCCTGTATGCAAGTGAATCCCCATTCCCACTCCCAGCCCTAAGCAACTTACTCCGTAGATTTGCCTTTTCTGGACACTTCATATTAAGTAAAATAATACCATATGTAGTCTCTCATATGTGGCTTCTTTCACTTAGCATGACGTTTTTGAGGTTCTTGCACGTTGTGCGATGTATCTGTACTTTGTTCCTTTTCATTGCTGAGTAGTAGTTCTTTGGGTAAATACACCATTCTCTATTCACCAGTTGAAGGACACTTGGATTGTTTCTACTTTGGTGATTATGAATATCTTCTTTGAATATTCACATACAAATCTTAGTGTGGACATAAGTTTTCAGTTCTCTTGAGGTAAATATCTAGATATTGATGGGTCATATAGTAAATTTACGTTTGAGTTTTAAGAAACTGCCATACTGTTTGCCAAAGTGATTGTAATATTTTACTTTCCTGCCAACAATGTATGAGTTTTCCTATGTCTCCACATCCTGACTAGTATTGTTACTGTCTGTCTAGTGGAACCATCCTAGTGGGTACGAAGTATTTGTTGTAGTTTTGATTTGCATTTCCCTAATGAATTATGATAATTATCTTTTCATGTGTTTGTTAGCCATTTAAATGTCTTCTTTGGTGAAATTTCTATTCAAATCTTTTGGCCATTTTAAATTGGGTTTGTCTTTTTGTTATTGAGTTCTAACTGTTTGTATATTCTGAAGACAAGTCTTTTATCAGAAATATTATTTGCAAATATTTTCCCCCACTTTGTAGCTTGTCTTAATTTTCTTAATGGTGTCTTTTGAAGTGTAAATGTTTTTAATTTTGATGATATTCAACTTATCAACTTTTTTCTTCTATGTTGTGATTTTTGACACCATGTCTAAGAACTCTTTTTTTGCCAAATGTCAGCTCACAAAGATTTTCTTATGTTTTTTTCTAAAAGTGTAGTTCTAGCTCTACAGTTAGGTATATGATTCATTTGGAGTTCATTTTTGTGTATGATATAGGTAAGACTTTAATTCATCTTTTTTTGTGTGTATATCCAATTTCCCAGCACTGTTGTTGAAAAGACTATCCTTTCCTCATTGGATTACATTGACACATTGTTGAACATCAGTTGGTCATAGTGTAATCCTGATCTTTTTGACATTTACATTTTTTCAGGAGAGAGAAATTGAGAGTATGCATGTGTATAAATGCATAATAGGGGGTTTGAAGCATGTTTACTAAATTATTAACAATGGTTTCCTCTTTGGAGGAGACTGGAAGTACCAGAAAGATAGGCATCATACGCTGACAACACTGACTCCATCTTTGACCCTGCATCTTGTCCACGCCTATACAATGACCTCTCTTGGGGCTACATTTTCTAGGCCCCATGGAGGTTAACGTAAGAATGTAAGCCTTGACTGGAATGCGGGAAGGCTTGTTTTGATCTTCCCTAAAGTGGTGCACAGAAGGCGCCACTTTAGATAACTAGTTGAGATGAGGACCATACCAGAAGGATAAGGATCATACATTCTTATCCTGCTAGTAGGTATATTACATGTATCTTTTAAAATAAGATTCTGTCAAGAGAATGAGAAGGCAAGCCACAGACTGAAAGTATTTGCAAAAGACATTGTGTTTAAAAAAAAAAAAAAGAAAAAGACATATCGTGTTCACATTGTATAGTTTAGGAAACAAACATCTAGGATATCCCTCCTACATTTTAATGGTCAAAAATAAATTAGGAGGGTTCTTCATATTTGACATCTTTTCTGTAGATTTTGGAAGTTTGTCAAAGCACAAATAACAATTTTACCATAAGAATTCTTAATTTGAATACTAAATTGAGGATGGCTTTGTCTAATTTTATATGCCATCAGTCCAACTCACCATTCTCAATTTTTTTGAAGCTTCAGTTCACTGGTTTTTCATTTTAATAAAGTTAGGATTAATCTGATAAACATGTGGTTTATTTACTAACAGATAGAAGATGTAAACCAAAAATTCAACAATTTGACTAAACTTGAGGAATCTGGATGGCAGAACAATAATAATACAAACAAAAAAGTCTTTCGGGTAAGTGTGTGGGTTTTATATCCAAATTTCTAACATAGATTCTTCTACTTTAATGAATGTTTATTTTTCAGCTTTAAAAACATTTAGCTTCAGATTTTTCATCTTTTTACCAGTAAAGTTCCATATATTACATACAACGTCTGGATTGCCTTTGAAGAAGCAATGAAATTCAGCTAAATTCTAAATCAGCCAGATCTTAAATTCAGCTAAACACTAAATTCTTTCTGGAGGGCAGGAGGTAGGGGCTGTAATTGAATGGGGACACACAAAGGGCTTCTAAGTTACCAAATAGTGGGTATATGCATGTTTGTTTGTTTTAAATATATTTTTAAAGTTTATTTATTATTTAGAGAGAGAGAGCAAGACAGCATGATTGGGGAAGGGGCAGAGAGAGAAGGAGAGAGAATCCCAGGCGAGCTCCTTTCTGTCAGCACAGAGCCAGATGCGGGGCTCAAACCCACATACTGTGAGATCATGACCTAAGCTGAAATCAAGAGTTGGCCACTCAACTGAATGAGCCATTCAGGCACCCCTGCATGTTTGTTTTAGACTTCAAACTGTACATTTTGTTGTAAAACATCCATTTTGTTCTAATAATAACAGGAATACTACATAATTGATATAATGCTTAGTGTGTGCCAAGTATTGTTCTATGTATTTAATGTGTATAAGCTCATTTAATCATCACAACAGTCCTGTGAAGTAGGCTCTGTTCTCCCCAAGCTATAGTTGAGAAACCTCACGTCCAGAAAGATTAAATCACTTGCCAAATGTGGAGCTATGTTTCACGGCCAGGCTTCTCTTCCCAGAATCCATGTTCTTAATCAGTAGGCTATGCCACCTCTTTGTTTTTATATATTCTTTTGTGTGCTCTATTTCAAAATGAAATAGTTTTTAAATAGGAAAGAGGGACAATGGCTCTTTAGAATGTCTGTCTTCTTCCCTATGCTTTATCTTGTAAATTTTCCTATTTTCTCTAAAATTTGCTTTGTTAACATGAAAGATTCCATTCTTCTCTATTTGTAGTACTTTTTTTTTCTAGTAATGTTTTGAACTCAAAGTTTCTGGTCAAATAGATACTTCTCAAACCACCTTAGAGCATTGCCAGTGTTTCTTTATATTTTATTTTTACTTAGTTGTATTTTTTTTGAGAGAGAGTGTGCGCATGCACATGTGCACTAGCGGGGGAGGGGCAGGGAGAGAGAGGGAGAGAGAGAATTTCAAGCAGGCTGTATGCCCAGTGCAGAGCCCAACGAGGGGCTCGATCTCACCACCATGAGATCATGACCTGAGCCGAAATTAAGAGTCCGATGTGCTTAACCAACTGAGCTACCCAGGCACCCCTCTTTATATTTTAGAAGAATACCTTTGGTGATAGAATTAGGTTTCTAGTTTAGTACTTTATTCTTATGTAACCCAAATAAAATGTCTGTTTTAAATCCTATCTTAGGGACTTAAGATAGTAGAGTATTAAAAGAACCTGTTACAGGGGTACCTGGATGGCTTAGTCTGTTAAGTGTCCAACCCTTGATTTCAGCTCAGGTCACGATCTCATGGTCATGAGATCAAGTCCCGTCAGACTCCGAGCTGAGTGTGGAACCTGCTTGGGACTCTCTCTCCCTTTCTCTCTGCCCCTCCCCTGCTCATATTTGCACATGTGTACATGCTCTCTCTGTCTCTCTCAAAAATAAATAAATAAGAATTTAAAAGAATTTATTACCAAATTATTTGACTAATGAAGTCTCATGACAAGGACGCTGAGGACAGTGACTAAATTAATTGAATGAATTTCAAATCTGCTAAACAGTGAAGAATACTGGGACAACTTGAAGCTACCATGGATATTTCTTATTGAGTACTCAGTCCTGGAAACATGAACATCATCAGTGCTGCAGATAGCGTTATATCAGAGCCTTGTAATTCTGTCCCTTATCACCAGGTGTCTCTCTCCTCTTACTCTATTTTAGAGGCTACTATTAAGATTATCAAACAAATAAAGTAAAATTAATACCTATACTTTGATCCTCTTCCCTCTTATTCATCGATCTGTCATTCCATCAATTAGCCTTTTTTTCCCTCTCTTCCTCTCTCTTTTCCATCAGCTTTTAGACATGTTTGAGGGTCTTAGCTTTGCTTACATTAAAAAAACCCTTAAACCTGTGATGTTCCCATCTCCGAATCACAGACAAGTTTCCTGGAAAAGTTGTCTGTACTCTGCGGTTACTGTTTTGGTCCTCACTTATCTCTCCAACTCACTGCAAGTCAACTTCACCCTTCTTGATGCCTCTAGAACAGTTATCACCAGGGGTATTGATTCTCTAGTTGCTGAGTTATTAGACACTTACTTAATTATAAAATCTAATCCTTCTGCAGGATTAAATACAGTTGATTCCCTCTTTCTTGAAATTATATTCTAATTTTTCCTCCTGTCTCTGTGCCCATTTTCAGTCATGTTTGTATGTTTGTTTTTCCATTTATCCCTTAAATGTTTGTGATACTCTTATTCCTACCTCAACTCTCTTCTTTCCTTCCACATTTTTTCTGTGCAATCTTCCCCATCCTGTGATGAGTCCCAAATCTGTATTTCAAAACACATGTACTGCTAAGCTCTACCTCTATATATCCTGACTCCATAAAACTTAAAATCAGTATGCCTCGGGGCACCTGGGTGATTCAGTCACTTAAGCGTCCAACTTCAGCTCAGATCATGATCTCACGGTTCATGGGTTTGAGCCCCACATCGGGCTCTGTGCTGACGGCTCAGAGCCTGCAGCCTGCTTCAGATTCTGTGCCTCTCTCTCTGCCCCTCCCCCATTTGCACTCTGTGTGTGTCTCTCTCTCTCAAAAATAAACATTAAAACGATTAAAAAAAAAAAAAAGTCCCAAACTGAAGTCATCTGCACACACATCGATATTTCTGTCTCAGAGAATGATATTCCCACTAGGTGTCTGAGGTATCTTCTTTAGTCTTTTCTCTATTTCACCATCTCCACTCTCCACACATCCAACAGATTGCTAAGTCCTCTCAGTTCTCCCCCTTAACATATCTCTTGAAGCCATTCATGGCTTTTCCATTTCTCCTCCTTAATCTAATTACTATCATCTTTACCCAGTATCAGTGCAATAGTCTCCTTCCTAACTGACTTGTAACCTCCAGTCAGTCCTCCATTCTCCAGGCTATAGACAGAATGACCTTTCGAAACACAAAGCCGATAACGTTAATCTCCTGATTAAAAGTCATGGATATGGGGCGCCTGGGTGGTTCAGTCGGTTAAGCATCTGACTTCAGCTCAGGTCACAATCTCACGGTCCGTGAGTTCGAGCCCCGCGTCGGGCTCTGGGCTGATGGCTCAGAGCCTGGAGCCTGCTTCCCATTCTGTGTCTCCCTCTCTCTCTGCCCCTCCCCCATTCATGCTCTGTCTCTCTCTGTCTCAAAAATAAATAAACGTTAAAAAAGAAAAAAAATTTAAAAGTCATGGATAAACTCTATTTCTTTGTCCTCTGTATAAATGTGGCTCTTTAAAATGGTTACATGCAAGGGATTTTAAAATCTATCTGTTGTTACCTCCCAGCTCTGCTATGCTTTCTTTCACTTCTGGCTTTGCAAACATGCTATTTTTTGCACGTTCCAGCCCTTTCTTCGCCTGGTCTTGTAGCCTGGCTAACTGTGATTCCAGCTCAGTGCTACTTCCTATAAGCCTTTCTGGATAACTCTTAGGATTGATTTAGGTGATAGCCTGGTATTCTCTTACAGTTGTCTGATTTTGTCTGTATCATGACATTTATTCTTTTTAATGTCCACATCGAGCCCTTCCCTTAAGCTGTGAACTCCTCGAGAGCAGGGACTTTGTCCTTTACCTTTTGACCCCTGGCACCAGAGCCGAAATCAAGAGTCCGACGCTCAACCGACTGAGCCACCCAGGCACCCCGAATGTGTTAAATAGCTATGCATGCTTTGTTTTTCTTGTAAGATGATAATGAGTAGCTTTAATAAATATCATAATTTCTCTTTGCAGAAAAAAGTTGTCTCAGGTGTAGCAAGTAAATCCAAAGAGGATGATGGAAGAATTGCAGCTAGAAATCGCCTAGCTGCCATAAAAAATGCAATGAGAGAGAGAATGAAGAAGGAAGAACATGTGGAGGCAGTGGCCTCTGTAATGCCAAAGGAAGTTGATACAATAGTGTTTGATGCTGGATTTTTCAGAATTGAAAGTCCCGTTAAATCCTTCTCAGGTTAGATTTTTTGCTAAGACTCCTTGTGAGAAATATTCGGGTTAGATGGGAGCTTGTATAAGAGGTATAAAGTAGCTTTCACATGAAGGCCTATAAACTCTCTGTGGGTCTGGAAGATAGACTATGCTCTCACAAACCCATGCAAGGCACATTGTGATGTGTATGATTAGATTACTTTAAGTGTGACCAATCTTCTAAAATGGATTTTGTGTTTCCTAAGTGATTTCACATCAGTTATTGCCACTTAACCCCACAATCCTGTGGGGTAGGTCACAGGATCCCAAGCGGTAAGGGACATGATAAAAACATGAGAAGTTAGGTGATTTTCTTCAGGGTAGTTGGATTAAAATTTAAGATGCAAAGCATCTTAGGCATCAAATCATCACACTTCTTTAGTTGTGCTTTAAAATGAAGCACAACTGTGTGTGTGTCATTGGAAAGTGGGTTTGGTTTAATTTTCATTTGTATTAAAACTTTTGCTCAGATTTTATGAAATACAATAAATGTACTAATTTCCTAATTTAAAAGCATTCCAGTGAAACCAGCTTTTAATACTTTAGGAAACCATTCTTATGATTTTCTAACTCTGACCTTATGATTTTCTTTTACAATTTTTTTTTTTTTTTTTTTAATTTTTGGGACAGAGAGAGACAGAGTATGAACGGGGGAGGGGCAGAGAGAGAGGGAGACACAGAATCGGAAACAGGCTCCAGGCTCCGAGCCATCAGCCCAGAGCCTGACGCGGGGCTCGAAGTCACGGACCGCGAGATCGTGACCTGGCTGAAGTCGGACGCTTAACCGACTGCTCCACCCAGGCGCCCCTCTTTTACAATTTTTAATAGCTATTTTTTTTTTAAGTTTTTTATTTATTAGAGAGAGAAAGCATGCTCATGTGAGTGGGGGAGGGGCAGAAAGAGGGGGAGAGAGAGAGAATCCCAGGCAGGCTCCACACTGACAGTGTGGCTTGAACTCATGAACTGTGAGATCATGACCTGAGCCAAAGTCACTCACTCAATGGACTGAACCACCCAGGCACCCCCAATAGCTATTTTTCATAGGCTATCTTTAAACTTTTTTTTTTTTAATATGAAATTTACTGTCAAATTGGTTTCCATACAACACCCAGTGCTCATCCCAACAGGTGCCTTCCTCAATGCCCATCACCACCCACCCCTCCCTCCCACCCCCCATCATCCCTCAGTTTATTCTCAGTTTTTAAGAGTCTCTTATGGTTTGGCTCTCTCCCTAACTTTTTTTTTTCCTTCCCCTCCCCTATGGTCTTCTGTAAGTTTCTTTATTTTGAGAAACAGAGACAGAGTGTGCTCACACAGGAGGGAGAGAGAAAATGAGAGAGAATCCCAAGCAGGCTCTGCGCTGTTAGCACAGAGCCAGATGCAGGACTCAAACTCACTAGCTGTGAGATCATGACCTGAGCCTAAATCAAGAGTCTGTTGCTCAACCAATTGAGCCACCCAATCGCCCCATAGGCTATCTTTATTAGATTGAATTTATATATCTAGATTGAAATTATTTATATATACATCGTGTAACGAGAGGTCATAGCTGAAGTAATCTGTAAATCTCAGTAGAAACTTGTATCACTGCTTTAGGTGCTAGATGTTTGTTTTAATGTTTGTTTATTTTGAAAGAGAGAGAGAGAGAGAGAGCAGGGGAGGGGCAGAGAGAGAGAGAGAGAGAGAGAGAATCCCAAGCCGGCCCCTCACTGTCAGTGCAGAGCCCTACATGAGGCTCAGTTTCACAACCCTGAGATCATGACCTGAGCTGAAATCAAGAGTTGGATGCTTAACTGACTGAGCCACCCAGGTGCCCATAGATGTTTGTTTTCAGGGAGAAAGGGTCCAAGTCCTCTTCAAGTACTAATCAGCTGAAGGGATGTTTTTTTCCCTATTTAACTGTGTCTACTGGGAAGTTTTCTGAAAATAAGCTTGAGCTGTTATCTGATATTTACATTAAAATGTAAATTTATCACCGCAAGTATATTATAATCTTCCTGTCAATTTAGGTATCATACCTGGTGTAGTCTGGCTTGTTTGCTTTACTCTAAGCAGCTTCACTTCCACCCAGGAATTGCCTCCTGCTAGTAACGTGGCTCCTTGCCACTAACTTCCTGAGGATCCTACTAGTTTCCATTACTATGAACTCATCACTGTCTGTTCTTTCATGGACCCAGTGTGGCACTTCTGACTGGGGAGGTTAAGGTTCATGGCCCAACACTATCTTGTTAAAATTGAGTTTTATTTACAGAGCACTTAGTTCATATGAGGCCTGTTACAGAACAGAAGTCCCCCCCAAAAGCCCCTCTCATCCCATTTGTTTCTCCCTAGGGACAACCACTTTTAGTTCTTACGAGTCTTAGAATCTTGAGTTGTTTGAAGCCCTCTCTCTGAACAAGATACAGATTTTTTTTTTTTCTTGAATTGTTCCTATGATTTACTCTCCTTGGTTATCTTGGATCTTTCTTTCAGAAATACCTATTTTATTTTTTTCCTGGGAAATAGGCTATTTTTATAATTTTTCCTGTACTTGCCATTTTCTACTTCCCGGATTTCCTCAACTTTCATATTGGCTCTCATGGTCGTATGCTTTGTTTTGTCTTGTTTTCCTCTCATGGTTTAAATTCCCAAGAGCTCTTTCTCATTCTCGGAATGTTCCATTTTATAACATTCTGTACTGGTTTGGTAAGTGTATTGTCTTACCTTTCTGAGGATGTTAATGATAGCTTTTATGTTTTCATTCCCCTGTAGAGTCAGTATTTGTTCCAAGATACTTTTGTCTGTTTGGGGTGTTTTCTTTTGTTTTTGGTTTTGGTTTTGGGTTTTTTTTTTTTTTATGATTTATTTTTTAGAGAGAAAGAGAGAAGCAGTGTGAGCAGGGGAGGGGCAGAAAGGGAGACACAGAATCTGAAGCAGGCTCCAGACTCTGAGCTGTCAGCACAGAGCCCGATGTGGGGCTGGAACCTACCAGCTACAAGATCATGACCTGAACCAAAGTCGGGTGCTTAACCGACTGAGCCACCCAGGTGCCCGTTGTCTGTTTGGTTTTGGTTTCCATCTCTTATATTAGAGGCTTTCCTTGGGTGTCTGGCGATCATTGACTGCCTGCTTGTGGTTAAGAGTGGGTCTCTGCACAGCAGTACTTGGGTGATGTGGTCTTTACTGTCATGTGATTTAGCTGTACCATAACACTGGGACCCTACACATCACTATATTGAAGTCTGTTCTCATGTGCTAGTCAGATTCCCCAGAGAAGATTCTTTCAGTCTGCTGCCTAGAAGATAGAATTCTGGCTACCAGCCTTTCAGGGGCCAGGTGGGAGGAAAAAACTGAATGTCTCAATAGTTTGTAAATACTCACCAGATCCCCTTTTTCCACATAGTCCCCTCCCCATCTCAACCTTACTTGGTATCCCCTAACTCAGAGACCTTCTGTTCCACCTTTTATAGGAAATAACCCTCTCTTTTTCTGGTTTGGGTGGTGGCAAGGAGCATGTTGACTACCTGTGCAGAATCAGGAAAGGATTCCACTTGTTCTTTAAACTGACTTTGTTTTTCCTGTTTTTAGCTCCATTTTCATCTCTGCTTTCAGAGATACTTGAGGCCACCAGTTGTTTTGAGGCGTGTTATGGTATAAATTGGGTTGATTCTCCTCTTTCCTGGCTGTGACTTAGGATTTATTTTCTTGGGTCTAGTAAGTAATATCCTACTCACTCATCTACATTACAGCTTCTGAATTTTTCTGACTATTGTTGTCTCTCTTTTAGTTCCCTTTGTCCTGGAAAATTGTATTTCAGGTTTAAAAAGCCACTGAGTTTAAAAAAAAAAAAAAAAGATTCTTTGTCCTTGTGACATTCTGCCTTTTAAGATGATCTCTGTTTCTGCGTCAAGTAGTGGGATGTCAAGAGGAAACAGAATCTAATGTGTGTGTTCAATACTATCTTTAACTGAAAGTCCCAGGCATTTGTCTTTAACAGACATTTTACTGGAGAAGGAGGCTAGTTGGTAGGGTAATAGGAAGAACTTGCACTGTCTTCCTTGTTGTAATGAAAAGTGAATGAAGGAACTTTTTGGTATTGAGATGATTTCTTTCATCTTCTAGGACTTTCTATCTCCTCTGAACGTCTTTCTCAAAGACTTAGGACACCTAAGTCTGTCAGCAAAGCTGTGTCTGAGAACAGGTCTAAGATGGGCGTTCTGAGACAAACTGTGTCACCGCAGAATCCTGATCCTTCAAGTACCGCATGTGGACATGTTGATAAGGAGACTTTGCTTTCAACTACTCCTAAAAACAGGTATTCCTTCATGTGTTGTTATCTAGACTATAACAGATGCTGACATTAAATATCATTTCAGATTGTTAACCTGGTAAAATATGCAAGACCCGTATTTTTTATTAGATTTCACAATGACCCTGTGACATATAGAAAATACTTCTGTTTCCTAAATGAGGGAACTAAGGCTTACAATTTCTGATCGGTAATTGGTTATATTTAGATGGGCAGAATAAATTCTGCAGAACCAAGAAGAAAGGAAACAATACAGTGTCCTTTGGTGTTAAACACCTTGTGGCTTTGGTGCTTGATAAATCTGAGCTCAAAACCAGCTCTATGGCATACATACTAGCTGTGAAACTTTGGGATAAGTTAACTCACTTAGCTTCATTTTCATCATTTACTAAACAGCAGTGTTTGATGCCTCCCTACAGGGTCCTTGAGAGGTAGGCACTTTTGTACTTTCTATAGAAAGTACCTTGAGATTGCTATCTTGACAGATAACAGAGCATAAATAAGGGAGAGCTAATGTGTACTGAAGAATTATGGGCTAGACATGGTTCTAGGTTATTAACATGTATTATCTCATTTAATTCTCAAAACAACCCTGTGAGGTATTAGATCTCCATTTTTCAAGTTAGTAACTTGAAAAGTTAGTAACTTACCCAAATTCAGCTTATAATTGGTAAAATTGGATGCTCCCTGTATTCTTTCTGCTACAAATGCATCAAAATTATCTATATAGTCCTTGTTGGTGGAACATAAAGATACCAGAAATCTGATAGGAAAAAAAGATACTTTAAGGTAAGTAGGAAATAAAATTATCATCTGGAGCCAAGAGAGGACTATTGGATTTATTATTAATCTGGAAACGGGATAGCATTGAATACTTAGCCATCACAGCAGAGAAGGCTGTCAAAAAAGTAAAATAAAGAACACCTACGAATTGAAGTAGAGGAAACAAATGAAAGTTTTTGCTCTTAAATATTTCATGGAACATATTTTAAGATTTCTAATTTTTAGTATAAAGCAAGGTATATTTAACCTTTGTGGGAACTAAATATTCTAGAAATCTGGGTTATAAAATACCAATTTATTGTCATTTCTTAAATGCAACTTACTTTGCTTTATATATCTCTAGTTTATTATCTTGTGCTGAGAAGGTCCATAATTGTATTTAAGTGGTAATACAAGTACTCTTTAAAAAATCTTTTACTTAATTCCCAAAAATAATCCTGAAAGAGCAACTTACACATAAACAACTTTGTGAGGTGAAGGCAACATGAAGTTGAAAACCGGAAAAATAGGATATTTTTTTTAAAAAATGACTTGCAAGAGGTTGAGACAGATATTTCTAATGAATACAAGTTATGAACTTTGAGATTGGAATATATTATGCTGTAGCGAACAAGTGAATGTGGCCAACTCCAGCTATAGGTAACTGAGTTGTAGCTTCCACACTCCCAGGAGTTGGCTTTATTCTAACCTTTCTCTAGTATGTGTGTAGCTCTAGATTTGACTGAGGTTCAAAAGATTGCTGGTGGACTGAACAGCATGGTAACCGGCTGTGAGCTTTCTGGTTTTTGTGGCCATCCTGCTTGTAGCTGTGGTCCACAACTAGCCTATTTGGACCAGGTCTGATCTTGGACCGGATCCATCTTTGACTCATGAGGGACAATATCAAAACACAAGTAAAAAGATAGCAGTGTGTTTAATTATCTGATTACAGTGCTGCTTTTTTCTTTTTTTTTGGAACAGCATAGAAGATACTCCGTGTCCTGGATTACAAGATTTAATCGAAGTAAATTATGTAAGTTCGATTCCAGTGTAGTAGATAGCAGTTTATGTCATCATGTATAGTAACTCCGTAAACCACTCCCAGAATTTCCATTCTGGAAATCTAAATCTAAATCAGTCATATAAAATGATAATTCTTGTTTTAAAGACCTTTGGCTTGTTTGAAACTATAGTGCCATTTTGTGTTCTTTAACTGCCATCAAAATTATTATTGTAAATAAAGTTTTATTATAACCCAACCACACTTACATATTATATCTGGCTACTTTCACAGTACAGCGGTAGAGTTGAGTAGTTGTGGCAGAGATTCTGTGGTTCACAAAGCCTAACATACTTATTATCTGGCCCTGCACAAAAAAATGTTTGCCAGTCACTAAATTGGAGTATCATAGACACTTGCTGAGAAAGTTTCCTTCAATCATACTGTTGCTATAATATTCTTTGAACTAATTGTTCAAGAAGCAACATAGTGGGATTTACAATGTTCTTTAGCCTATGTTCCAAATGTCATTCTTCTGTTTTTATTTTGAATAGCAACAAAACTTTTTCTATTTGTTCCAATTTTTGGTAATTAAATGTAAAAGTATTTTTTTACTTCCAGGGTACAAACAAGATAAGCTTTGAGATGGATCGTTTACCCAGTGAAAGAATGAGTTTGCCTCTACCTGCTGGTGAAGTGAGAGATGATATTAATGATAACAAAAAGGAAGAAATTTCAGATGATGTGGAAGGAATGGAACTAAATTCTTCGGTTACAGCACAGGATGTTTTAATGAGCAGCCCTGAAAAAAATACAGCATCACAAAATAATATCTTACAGGAAGAGGAAACTAAAATTTCTCAGTCAGGTGAGGTCTTTTAAATATATTTAGAGGACACTTTGTTAAATAAATGAATTTGGACTAATACACAGATTATCGTAAATACTTCAGGGTACCAGTTTCTAAGAATAAGTGTTGAAAAACTGGACATTCATAGTAAATACCTTATGAGAATTAGTATGTGTTGTAGAATCCCACTCTACACCTCAAACCTTTTGAAGTAGACCTATTAAAAACTAATCCATGTTGGAACTAAGTAGCATTTTGCATCAGACCTATTTGCAGTCTTCATTGTTTGTGCAGACTCAGAGAAATTCCCTGAAGTTTATTATTGTTTTACTTCACGTCCTTTTCAACGCACATCCTCAAACCTTTCTTCAGAATGCCCTATTTTTCTTCCGTATTGCCTTTTTCCTATCTACTTTGTTATGATTGTTCTGCAATACGAAATGGCTCTTGTATTTTTGTTATAGTATAATGTGCGATAGTTTCACCTGCTGTTTTCATCTGCTACTCAATGGTGTTTTTCTGGCTGGGGCCTAAAGCAAAATAAACATAACCTTGGCCAGACATTTAATGTACTCCAGCTAGCATCTTTCAGGTACCTTGTTTTTTTTAATCCCCTAAAGTTTGGTTTATTACCTGTTTATTATAAAAGGATGTAACTCAGGAATAGCCATGTGAAAGAGATGCATAGGGCAAGGTATGGGGAAAGGGTACAAAGCTTCTATACCCTCCAAATGCACCACTCTCCCCAAATCTCCAGATATTCACCAACCTGGACGCCCAGTGGTACCTTTAATATCACAAACGTGAGATTTGTTTGTAGAAGACTCTTTATACTGAATTTAAGGATAAGAATTTTACTAAAAAATTCAAGTACATTTTTAAAAATGCCATAGCACTGGGACACCTGGGTGGCTCAGTCGGTTAAGCATCGGACTTCAGCTCAGGTCATGATCTCATGGTTCGTGGGTTCGAGCCTGCGTTGGTCTCTGTGCTGACAGCTTAGAGCCTGGAGCCTGCTTCAGATTCTGTGTCTCCCTTTCTCTCTGCCATTCCCCTGCTCAAGTTCTGTCTCTCTCTCTCAAAATTAAATAAACATTAAGGAAAAAAAAAAATGCCACAGCATAAGATGACCTATGTTTTTGTTATAGCATTTCATATATGGAACTTTTTGTCTTTTTCAGGTGTTGTCCATTTCTAACCCTTGACTGTGAGGATATTCTTTAAAAGTTAAAAATTATTTTTTGTTTTTCAGTACTGTTTGATACTAAAAGTCTCACTACTGAATGCCATCTTCTTGATTCGGTAAGTTTTCCAACTTAATTTGAAAAATTCCTTTATATTCTAGATTTGTTTTATAAAATGGTACTACTCACTTTTCAGTATATGTGCAAAGTTGGTTTAAAATTTCCATGTTTTTGTTGCATGTACTGTGAAATCCATTTGTTATCTATGTTTATATACTTTAAAATATAGGGGCGCCTGGGTGGCTCAGTCGGTTAAGCGTCCGACTTCGGCTCAGGTCACAATCTCGCGGTATGTGAGTTCGAGCCCCGCGTCGGGCTCTGTGCTGACTGCTCAGAGCCTGGAGCCTGTTTCCGATTCTGTGTCTCCCTCTCTCTCTGACCCTCCCCTGTTCATGCTCTGTCTCTCTCTGTCTCAAAAATAAATAAATGTTAAAAAATAAATAAATAAATAAATAAAATGTAGCATATTCTAATACTAAATTCTGAAGATTTATTTCCCAAAACGTTTATGTTTCAAATTTGTTATGACAAACTGGCTTAATACTTATATATCTAATATGTAGCTTGGCTTATGCTGGGTGTTTCTAAGTGATGCAAGAAAAAATAAGGCAAGGTTTCTGCCTTTAGAAATGTACAGTTGGGAAGATAATGTCTATCCTACCTTCAGTTATCATTAGTTATTTTCATTTTAATTCTTTTAGATTACTATATTTATGTTGTATTCTGTTTAGAGGCTCCCCAGCCTTTACTTTTGCTGACCTCTTGCCTCTGTATCTAGTTTAAACCTTGACCCTTCTATGAAGCCTTCCTAGAAAAGCTCTCATCTCTCCCCTATTGATTTATATATACAGATATAGGTGTACAATGCACACATTTAATCTCTTATTAATAGTGTAATATGAATATATTATATTCCTGAAACAGATTATAATTTTGGGAATCTATTTCCCTTATGAACTGTAAATTCCTCTTTAGGCAGAGCTGTCTGATTCATGTTCATGATGCTGTCACTGGCATGAATGAAAGAGTGCTTTCTTGCTTACTAAGTGTTTGTGGCACTGGTTTTCAGCCCTACCCCCCAGATATTTTTATTCCAGCAGTCTGGAGTAGGACCATTATCAGGTGATTCTAATGTGTAGCCAGGTTGACAACCCTGGTTTATAGCCTTACCTTGAAATTTTCCAGGGCCAGCTGCTAAAATAGGTCAGGAAATGGTCTTGGTTTGCTAATCTTTGATCTCAGAATATAAAAAATTCATTAAGGCAAATGTAGGATAAAAGAACAATAATTTTGTTAACCTCATGAAGCCTGGCAAATACTTGGCTTCCTTAAGCCCCTAATTCCTTAAGGACTTCTGTATATGTTGGCCTTCATTATTTTCAAAGATGCCCTCTTTATGTTCAGGCTTCTGTGCCGCCTTGTGTCTCAGCAGAATAAAGTGTATCATTATGGCCCATACTCGGTGCTTTCTTGATCTTAGAGTCAGGGATTTCAGCATAAGGCCAATTTATACAAATCTGATATAATCCTGTTCCCAGATATGAACTCCGAATGCTTGGTTCTGACATATATGATATTATAATTAAATCTGGAAATTAATGTATCATAATATTTCATTTTGTACTAATACTATGATTAAAAGTGCTTCACAGTTATCTATCTTCTATATTATCTTGTTGATAAATCTTAGTACTTTATTTATTTATTTATTTTTTAACGTTTATTTTTGAGAAGAGAGAGACAGAGCATGAGCAGGGGAGGAGAGAGAAAGAGGGAGACACAGAATCTGAAACAGGCTCCAGGCTCTGAGCTGTCAACACAGAGCCCCACATGGGGCTCGAACTCACAGACCACGAGATCATGACCTGAGCCAAAGTCAGATGCTTAACCGACTGAGCCACCCAGGCGCCCCAAATCTTAGTACTTTATAATTTAGTCTCCCTGTGAATTCTTTTCCACTTTCGTAAATATTAGAACTTAGACTTTTTTTATATTTTTATAGGTCCACCTATCTATTTTAGACCCAGATTATTAGTCTGTAGCATCACTTGAACCTGAAATAGGGCTCAAGGGGGAACAAAAGAAACGAATTCTAGCAGGATCACATTAGTAAAAAGCCTATTAAGTATAGTTATATGGATTAGGACTTGTGGAATCTGTGTAAGTGGCTTAAGATATGGCCTTAATCTTATTCATCCTACATATACTGCTGAAGTACATTTACATATTACTACTCACCTTTAAGGCATATATACCTGATATACCTTTTCAATTAAAAAAGTATATATTGAAATTAGATCTACTGGAAAGTAGCAAATTCATTGTGCTAGTAATAATTGTATTATTATATACAAAACGTGTTATTTATGTTATTAATTAACCTATTAAATTGCATTGTTGAAGACTTAATTGGTGAAAGACGTGATGTAGTGACTTCTTTGAATTTATTCTCCAGCCAGGCCTAAACTGTGATAATACATTCACTCAGGTGGAGAGGAGACATCCAGATCATGGCAGACACATTTCCTTTGGTGGTAACTTGATTACCTTTTCACCTCTAAGGCCCCTCAGTGAAGAACATCCAGAAGAATTTTGAATTTAAAAATGAATCCAAATATTTTTTTTTTCATATTATCAGTGCTGTGATATATTCTTAGCATTTTGAAAAATTAAAGAGTATGTATTTGTGTTCACTTCTATTCAATTTATATAGTGTCATAAAATGTTTTAACATTCAGTGTTCATCAAAGTTTGTTTTAGATACTATAGTGTTTTTCAAGGGTAGTGGGAATATTTTGTACATTAACTATGCAGAATAAAAAATGTACATCACCTCGCCTCTCTTGTTTAAAATGTATAAGCTTAAAGCTAAGTGTACTAACATAGAGCTTATGAACATTCATCAGTTTAATCAAAATATAATATTAAACTTTGACAGAAATATTTGCATCTTTTTATACTTTATTTTTAGTTTGGACTCTTAAATTTGTTGATGTCCGGGGCGCCTGGGTGGCTCAGTTGGTTAAGCGTCCGACTTCGACTCAGGTCATGATCTCGCGGTCTGTGAGTTTGAGCCCCGCGTCGGGCTCTGTGCTGACAGCTCAGAGCCTGGAGCCTGTTTCAGATTCTGTGTCTCCCTCTCTCTGACCCTCCCCCATTCATGCTCTGTCTCTCTCTGTCTCAAAAATAAAACGTTAAAAAAAAAAAAAATTGTTGATGTTAAACAGCTTTGCATATTGGATTTTCCAGGGTGTACTGTATTTCTTTAAATGAGCTTTCTGGAATCTAAAGTCAGTTTACATGCTGCAGTTTCAAATGCTTAAACTATTAGAGGGGCTCATTAAATCTTTCCCTTTTTGTTTTCATTTTCCCCTTGATGTGACTGACAACCTAAGGAGGTGCCTTCTTCCCTTGAAGAAAATTATATCAATCACTTAATGTGTTTGAAATATTTTCTCTTTTATAAAACTCTTCATTATAAGATTGTAGACAACAGGGCCATGAGAATAACAGAGTACCAAGAAGAGTCATAGTAGCTAAAGCTTGTAATCAGACCTGATTCCAGTTATTTCTGCCTCTAAATAAGTTAGGATTGGAGGCATTAGCCAAACAAGCAGCAACTTTATAGATAAACTTGTAATATTAGGGGTTTTCAAAAAGAAAAGAAACACATCCACTTCTGTTATCAGAGAAAGGTATGTTAGGCTTGTGGGAAAGATAGTATTTATTATCAAGTTCATATGAACAGTTAGGCTATGTGAGGTGTTGGCTTAGAAGAATGTCCTTAGAATGCCTAGTCTTACCAAAGAGAAAAGCGGCTCCAATAGCTAGTTAATGAATAATTCAAGCAAGACATGCAGAACAAAGAAACATATGTTTTCTAAGGGCCCAGGCATATAAGCATGCAAAAGAGGTTGGTGCAAGGTAAACCAAAGACTTAGAATCTATATAAAGCAATATGCAACATAACAATAAAATATTTTGCCCTGAAGAATGAAGCAGATGAGAATAAAAACAATGGCAGTAAACATGATTTTTTTTTTTGTAGATTTAGTAAGATGTACTATTGTTCAGAGAACTTTTGGCTATTTAGTAATAGTAAAATGAACTCAAACTAATTTAATAACAAGGAGGTTTATTTTTAAATGTTTATTTCAGAGAGAGAGAGAGAGAGAGAGAGAGAGAGAGAGAGAGAGAGAGAGAGAGAGAATCTTAAGCAGGCTCCACGCCCAGTGTGGAGCCCAATGCGGGGCTTGATCTCATAGCTGTGAGATCATGACCTGAGCCGAAATCAAGAGTCAGATGCCTAATAAACTGAGCCACCCAGGAGCCCCAACAAGCAAGTTTATTATTTTCATGAGTTGTCAGGGTGATTCCAGACACTTTGCAATCAACAACTCAATGATAGGCAAACATTCTATTCATAGTTCATTCTGTTATCCTTGGTGTCAGCTTATCTTTGGCTGAGTCCTTTTGGGGTCACAAAATGGCTGCCAGTTGTAATCAGAGTATGTATATTCTTTCCTTTAGTCTGGTTAGGCCATCTAATGCCACATCTCTGTTTGCAGTTTAGCCAGGGATTGTCTTTACCTAATCAGGATTCCCTATTTTATCTAGGATTATACCTGAATAAAACTGTGACTATTAGGAAGCAGGGAATGGATGGGTAGCAGCCATCAATTTGCCCTACAACTAGACAGTGTTCTTGGGCTATTGGACTCTAGAATTATGAGGTATTAGGAAAATCCTTAAAGTTACAATGAAGGAATATAGCTGGTTAGAACAAACATCTTTCCAAAAATGAAAAAAAAAAGGAATTTCCATTTATTGAGGACCTACCACTATATAACAACCCCTTTGCAAACAATATTTATTCAACAATCACAGTAACCCTACAAAAGACGTATTACCATTTTATAGACAAAGGAACCAAGGCTCAGGACTTCAGTAATTTTGTGTAAACCAAGTCCCTTCTTTTTTCCATAGCTTTTCCACTTAGCGAGTTTTTCCACTTAATCATAGCTGTGGAATAGTCAAGATCAGAATGTTAGAGTAAGGAATTAACATAGTTTTCTTTTTTTTAATTATTTTTTAAAGTTTGTTTTGAGAGAGAACACACGGGAGGGGCAGAGAGAGGGGGAGAGAGAGAATTCCAAGCAGGATCCATGCTATCAGTGTAGAGCCCGATGTAGGGGCTCGAACTCATGAACTGTGAGATCATGACCTGAGCCAAAATCGAGTTGGATGCTTAACTGACTGAGCCACCCAGGTGCCCCAACATAGTTTTCCAAATAAGATGTGATGTGCTGCTCACAGGACTGAAAGATTTTTTTCCTTTAATTGCTAGAAGTGTTTCTAAACAGGCTTCAGGTACCATCCCTGTGTGAAAACTACCTCAGGTGAAGACAGCCACTTCACCCAAGATCATACTGTTTCTCAGATGGCTTGTATTTATTCACTGATCAGTGTCCTCTTGACAGCTCCAAAGGATCATCCCAGCTTCAGAACCCCTGCAGGGTGGGCTGAGGCATTGATGCCCAACTTCTTCTGCCCAGTTGTGTGCTTTCTCATCCCGAGTTGTTAATTCTCTGCCATAAACCTATTGTGTTCTCATCTCTGCTTCCTGAGGAACCCACCTTGTAATAATAAAATATCTAGGAGGTGGTAGTATAGAAACAATAGACCAAACAATATTTTGATCTTTTGAAGTGCTATGACTACATCCTAGTTTTGAAATTGTGTTAATCTTTGGGCTTGCTGATAATGAGGAAGGGCAGAAAGGCATGGTTGAGAATGTTGGCAATGGGAACTATTAATTCTCAAGCTTATTATAAATCAATTAAGAGCTTTTTTCCTTTATAAATATAATATTTCCTAAAAACCAAGAGAACTTACAGCAAGGTTTCAAAACAGCTATATTTGAAAACAGCTAAGTATAGTTTAGAAAGAGAAAATAGGAATGAAAAATACACCAGAATGCTAACAGTAAAAAAAAAAACCAAAAAAAAACTTTTTGTTTTTTTCTTATTTTCTGAATATATATTTCCTTAAGTAAGAGAGTGGGAGAATGATTTCCTTGCAGTATCTTCTGGTTTTTATGGAAACGCACAGAGGTTAAAATACTATTTTCTTATTTTAGCAAGCATAGGAAACTTTGGGAGACTCTAATGCAGTATTAATATTGCTACATATTCCTTTTCCACTGAGTCCATTATGCATTATCAAGAATAAATTGCCCCATGCCTAGCTGGCTCAGCCAGTGGAGCATGCGACTCTTGATCTCAGGGTTGTGAGTTTGAGCCCCATGTTGCGTGCAGAGATCATTTAAAAAAAAATCTTAAAAAAAAAAAAAAAAAGAATTGCCCCAATTAAATGACCTATGAAGACAGGTAACTCTTAGAATGTTTATTAAATGAGTGATTTACAAGGACATTGATGAATAAAGGAAAAATTTTTCAGCCAGTAAACATGAGATTTAAATGTCTAAGAGTTTATATTCAATTTCATTTTTTTAAAACTTCCCCTCTAAGATCATATCATTGTGTGTGAAGCACTGGTGAGATCTATGTCACCAGAAATTCCCAGTTTGCTGATTTCGTGGAGATTTTTCATCCGATGATTGTACTGCAACAAGTGAGCATCATTGACCGCAACCTTGAAGTGGTCAGATTCAACCAGCACTTGTATCTGAAATGGCACATACACAAAACTGTTAGAAATGTTCATTTATGTCAAAACCAGTCTGGCTTGAGCTCAGAATGTCCCATAGTTCATCTGTATGATCATCTGTGGAACTGACTGAAGTCCAAAGAAGTGACTTTGCAGTCAAAATAGACTCCAGAGGGGCGCCTGGGTGGCTCAGTCGGTTAAGCGGCCGACTTCGGCTCAGGTCATGATCTTGCGGTCCGTGAGTTCGAGCCCCGCGTCAGGCTCTGTGCTGACAGCTCAGAGCCTGGAGCCTGTTTCAGATTCTGTGTCTCTCTCTCTCTCTGACCCTCCCCCGTTCATGCTCTGTCTCTCTCTGTCTCAAAAATAAATAAATGTTAAAAAAAATTTTTTTTTCAAAATAGACTCCAGATATTTAAAGATTTAAGCAAAAGACAATGAAAAAAATGATAAAGGTGAAGCTATAAAGGAAAAGTTTAATAATGTGTCTACATAAAAACAAAGTTTTTGTATGGCCAATATAAACACACCAAGTGTTGGTGAGGATGTGTAGAAAAAGGAACCCTTGTGCATGGGAATGTAAATTGGTGCAGCCACTGTGGAAAACACTATGGAGGTTCCTCAAAACATTAAAGACAGAAATACTATATGATCCAGTAATTTCACTACTGGGTATTTACCCAAAGAAAATGAAAAACACTAGTTTGAGAAGATAGATGCACCCCTATGTTTACTGCAGCATTATTTATAATAGCCAAGATATGGAAGCAACACAAGTGTGTATCCACAGATGAACAGATAAAGATGTGGTATATATATACAATAGAATATTACTCAGCCATTAAAAAGAATGAAATTTTGCTATTTGCAGCAATGCGGACAGACCTAGAGTGTATTATGCTAAATGCAATAAGTCAGACAGGGGCGCCTGGGTGGCTCAGGCGGTTAAGTGTCCGACTTCAGCTCAGGTCAGGACCTCACGGTTCGGGAGTTCGAGCCCCGTGTCGGGCCCTGTGCTGGCAGCTTGGAGCCTGGAGACTGCTTTGGTTTCTGTCTCTGTCTCTCTCTGCCCCTCCCCTGCTCATGCTGCCTCTCTCTCTCTCAAAAATAAATAAACGTTGAAAATTTAAAAAAAAAAGAGAGAGACAAATACCATGATTTCATGTATTGCAATCTAAAAAACAAAGAAAGAAACAAATGAACAAAAAGCAGAAACAGACCCATAAATACAGAAAACAAACTGGTGGTTGCCAGAGGGGAGAGGGATACAGGGATGGGCAACATGGTTGAAGGGGAGTGGGAGGTACAGGCTTCCAGTTATGAGATGAATAAGTCACTGGGATAAAAGGTGCAACATAGGGAATACAGTCAATGGTACTGTAATAGTGTTGTATGGTGACACATGGTAGCTGCATTTGTGAGCACAGCATGACACATAGAGATGTTGATCACTATGTTGTATACCTGAAATTAACGTAACACTGTATGTCAACTGTACTTCAATAAATAAATAAACATACTAAAGTAGAACTCCTCTAGTAAAGTGGCAAATGTGAAGATCAATAACAACCAGTTCTGGCAAGAGCAGTGGGAACACTTCCCAATAATTAGTAGCGAGCACATTTATCCTTACATCCTTTTGGAAGCAGCACTTTGGCAATATCTTACCTAAATTTTAAATATGTACACTCGTGGAATAAAATTATTCTTCTAGGAAGCAAAGATAAGGACAGTTACTACAGTATTTTAGTAAAACAAGCCTTCCAGGTTTTATTCATTTAGAATATTTACATACTCCAAATTATCAATAGGGTACTTGTTGAATTATCACATATCTCAACAGTTGAAATACTATTACGTAACCATGTTTTATTTGCTTGTTTTTGAAAGAAAGCGTGTGAGAGAGCATGAGCAGGGGAGGGGCAGAGGGAGAAGAAGAGAGAGAATCTTAAGCAGGTTCCACGCCCAGTTTGAGGTCATAACCTGAGCCAAAATCAAGAGGCAGACACTTAACCGACTGAGCCACCCAGGAGCCTCTGTTTTGTTTTGTTTTTTAAAGAAGGCTTCACATCCACAGCACAGAGCCCAACATAGGGCTTGAACTCACAACCCTGAGATTAAGACCTGAGCTGAGATCAAGAGTCAGACACTTAACTGACTGAGCCATCTAAGTGCCCCTAAGTAAAAATGTTCTACTATGAAAAGATGTCCACCAAATATAGAATATGGTCCTTATAAGACCCTGCCCTTGAGGAGTTTACAGTCTAGCTATTAGTAGACTCTCTACAAACCACTCTACTCTCAACGCAACACTGTGGTCCTAATATTTTGTTACAGCAGTGCTTAAAAATGAAAAGTATGTTGGGATGCCTGGTTGTCTTAGGCAGTAGAGCATGTGACTCTTGATCTCAGGGTCATGAGTTCAGGGGTAGAGATTACTTAATAAATAAAAGTTTTTTAAAATAAAGTAGATAAATAGTGTGTTGTATGTCATAGAAAATACTAGAAAGATACTGACCAAGTTGCAACCTTTGTGAGGTTGGGGGAAAGGAGAAACGATGGAGAACTTTTTAATTTGAAAACCTATACATTTTTTCATAAAGCAAACATGCATTAATTTTAGAACTTAACAAAATTAGTTTTGATTGCTATGCCAACTACACTGTATTAAAGAACTAAATCTCAGCCCAACTGTACCATCAAGACTTTCTGCCTTTTTTATTAAAGATGCTATTTTTCTCATTTCCAGAAAAGCTTAAACTCAAAGGTGTAGCAACAGGGACAATGGTGAAATGCGTGAATGGAGTTGGGGAGTGTGTGAGTCCTGCTGAGCCTGGTCCTGAGATGAGGAGCATATGTCCTAGTTAGGTCTCCCGGGACAGTTGATAAAAAATTCAGTTCAAATGCATTGTGGTTTTAGAGTGATTCCCCATGAAAAATATACATTATCAATATATAATAGTAGCAATAACTTACTTTGAATGGTTTACCACTTTCAAATGGAAAAGTTGATTGTCTTTCTTCCTTTCCCCATAAATTCTCCAGCTTTGTATTGCAAACAATGACTCTCTTGTTGTCCTCATTGAAGCGTGGGTTAAAGTGGAAAGCAACATCATTCCCTCTCTTGAAATCTAAAGCAAGTCTGTTTAAACCAAAGACCAGAATTAGTAAAATGATTCAAGTTGTACATATGTATCAAGTGAAGAACATAGGGTTTTTTTAATGTTTATTTATTTTTGAGACACACAGAGAGAGAGGGGGCATGAGAAGGGGAGAGGACAATGAGAATTCCAGGCTCTGTGCCGTCAACACAGAGCCTGACATAGGGCTCAAACCTATGAACCTTGAGATCATGACCTGAGCAGAAACCAAGAGTCAGACACTCAACCAACTGAGCCACCTAGGCGCCCCAAAGAACATACAATTTTCTAAAGAGCAAATCAGTTTATAAATTCAGGGATATTTTCTAAACAGGAAGTAAATAAACCAGAGTATGGCTTCAAATTGGAAAGTATACTAGGCCAAGTATTTGATGTACTCTTGTAGTATCTGAAAGTAAGTAAGGCAGTATGTGTTCCATTGTTTTACCTCATTGTCTTTGGTCACATCATTGCATTCAGCTATCATTCCCTCTTAACTGCCTCTACTATGAAAACTCTTCAAGGTTTCCTTATGTAAGTTTAGGGCCACTTTATGCTTTACATGGCAAATAATAATGCTTACCTCTTCCCTGCCCTCCCAAGCTACTTTTAATACCTATGAAAGGCAGGCCAGTCAAATAAATAAAAGCTATCGAATACCTGCCTTCCTTATAGTTAACCAAAAACCTAAGTCCTAAAATAACAAGAATGAGACAACATAATGTTCGGTATCCTGTTGCTAAGTTGTGAGGTCATGGCGATAAATGTGTTAAACATTCCATGATGTGAAGTGGAATTAATGGAAGTCCTGGCTTAACTTTTTGACCTTATTCCTTCTCCTTGGCTGTTAATGCAAACACAAGTCCTCGGACTGTTAGAGTATTAACTCTATCCCTCAGCTTCTCAAAGTGTGCTCCCTAGAGTAGTAACATCAGAATCAGCTGGTGTTCTTGTTTTAAAGCAAGGTCTACACTCTAGACCTATTAACAATGATTCCTTGGGTTGTTTCATTTACCCAGTAACAGACATATACAACCACAAATGTATCTTCCAATATTAAATTCACAGGGAGAGGGTCAAAATAGACGACAACAGAATTTGTATTTGACTAAAAATTCCAATGGCTGTATTTTCTCTACAGTGAAAAGGAAGATCTTGCCATCTCTGCCACCTTAAGCATTCTTTTTTTTATGTAATTCCTCACACAGATTTTGCAGAAGCAAGCAACCATTTTTTTTCTGTTTACTATCCTCTTAATCATTTCAACCAAAATTAGTTTTAATCTGCCACAGGCTCTGTCTACATCTCTAGTGTTATTGGAGCTGAAGTTTCTAATGCAATAACCCTAAATAAGGCAAACATACCAGTGTGATTCTGTGTGATAGCGGCTGAGGAAGGAGGGCAGATATTCACAAATCATGAGTGCCATACGCACAGGATCACGTGTGCTGGGTTCTGTGTGGTATTTGGGGAAGAAAGATGGATAAGGATGTAGGCAGAGGATATATACGTTTTATAACTGGCTGTGAGACAAGCTTTATTGTTCAGGTAAGCACTGTGTTTAGAGAAGCTGTATAGGCTGGGTGGAAAGGGTAGTGGCTACCACACAGAACCAGGGAAAACTGGCTGGAGGTAGAGTAAATGAGCTATCTGAATGTAAATGATTAAGCTGGAGGCGGAGTCCAATTCCTGGTAACAGACAAGGTGGTTCCCATTAATCCACGAGGAGCAAGGTGACAGACAGAGGCTGCTTATGGATTCTTGTATACCTGTATACATAGCTTGAATTTGTACCTTTTGTGCACTGTTTACAAAACCCAGAAACACAGATTAATTTATGGCTGCAGGAGCTTTAATGGTACCACTCTCAGGGACAGGTATACTGGATGTCTTCAGGATATCCTTAACCTGCTCATATTACATGTAAATAACTAGTGGTGATAACCAGAGCCAGGCATTCCAGGGCAGTCATAAATCAGTATGGATTTTCCTAAATTAGCTCAAAGTCTTACTCCATCCTAGCTCACCTCCATCAAACCAGTTCCAATGGCAAAGGCTGACTTATTTTGATGAAGTCTTTAACTTCTTTCCAAATCTTTAAGTAAATAGTGTCTACTCAGAAGACTAGTGTTCCCCCATCCAGCCACTTAACATCTGTAGACCAGGCTGACACCATGGGAATCTGGGACTCTCCTGATGTGCCCAGTAGGAAGGCGGAAATGGCAGTGAAGCTCACCAGATCTTAGACTGCACTGTGCCATGCATGACTGCAGGGTGATCTGTACAAGTATGAGGAGAGAGTGGTATGATACGCAAGCTCTCACTAACTCAAAATCACATCCAGTGTGATCTTTGTGGTTTTGACCCTAATTTTTCATTTTTATTTATTTATTGTTTTAATGTTTATTTTTGAGAGAGAGACAGAGAGAGAAAGCGTGAGCAGGGGAGAGGCAGAGGGAGACAGAATCTGAAGCAGACTCCAGGTCTGAGCGGTCAGCACACAGCCCAACGCAGAGCTCGAATTCAAACCGCGAGATCATGACCTGAGCCAAAGTTGGATACCCAACTGACCGAGCCACCCAGGTGCTCCTCACCCCAATTTTTGATGGGCATCTAGACATGAAATGCATGCTTGGTTTTTTAGACAATATATGGCTCAGAGTGGAGGGATGGCCAAGCATTACATTACTGAGGCTCTACTTCCCTTAAATTCTAAGGCTCTCATTGTGAGGGAAAAGCTAGTTTTTTCTGAATGGGTTTTCTGCTCTTTCTCTTTGTGCTCACAAAGGAGAACTGTTTCCTTGTGGTTCTGGGAGAAAAACAAGATTGAGCGAGGGACACTTTGTCCCTTGGTGGGAACATACACTGACTTATGGGATAATCCCAATTCTACGGGATAGAATTCTAAATGTGTAGCTTTAGAATTTTCATTAAAATCCAAAATAGATCATTCTTTATTCAAGAGGCAATTGACAAATATGTTTGAGTTGCTAATTTTGCTCTTTACCTGTTTGCATTGGGCTTTACGGTGCCCAGAATTGTTATCAGCATGCGAGGCATGACTCCTCCAGGCAAAGGCAGGTCATAAGGCACAGTCTGGGGATAAAAAAAACATGTATGTGTTAATAAAGAGTCATATTTTCTTGGGGAAAGAAAGAAAAGTGTGTTGCTGAATGTGAATAACATATAATCCTAATTTAAGCCATTTTTCCAGACTCTCAAGCCACCCTGCACAGGGCCTGAAGAGATAAGGCTTCCTCCATGCACAAGCAATAATCAAGAATAAAACCATCAGTTAATTGGTACCAAAGACAGAACATATTCCCTTTTGGAGCACTGTATTTCTCAGTAATTACTAAGACATCCCAATCTATAATTCATTCACTTGGACTATTTTTTGGAAAGGCTTACGCTAGACCTTGCAATCAACACTAACATTTTTTGCTAGCTACTCTTCTTTTATTATTTTTATTGAGATATAATTGTATCAATTTTAGATACACAACTTTGTGCCACTCTTAAGACCTTTGTCACATAATGTACTTCACCATGGTTATTTTGCTCCCTGAGGGCAGACATTGTGTCACATTTGGGGACTTGTGAGTTCTCCTAAATTCTACTTACATGACGTCAACAGGGTGCTTTGAATGTGACAGATACTTAGCAGATACTTACTGATTTAAGATGTTAACAACAGAGGAAAGTGGGTGTAGGGTATACAGGAACTCTTTGTACTACCTTTGCAATTTTTTTGTAAATCTAGAACTTTAAAATTTTAAAGTTTAGTTTTTTTTAAAGGCAGATAATTTATGTATTAAATGAACACTTTTTTATTTAATACATTCCCTAGTTCTTCCACAAAAATTTATTGACCATCTATGTTTAAGGTGCTGTAAATATTCCCAAAACTCTCTTGGCTCTTCTCTTTTCCCTTCATAATTTCTTCCTCCTGGGTTCAACCACCACCCAAGTCTTTTCTCTCCAGGCCTTATACTTCCTCCTGAATTTGCTACAATGCCTCATATCCAACAGGTGTGAGCTGGAATTGTCTCTTCTTCCCCATCCCCCATCAGGTCTCATTCCCGACTTCCTGTTTGGGGTTGTCCCTTGGCCGGTGCTGTAGTTGTCCATTATCAAAAACCCAGTCATCTCTGACTCCTAAGACCTAACCACTAGCTCCTGGGCTTCTTTTGTAACCTCTCTCACATCTGCCTCTTCCTTTCCACAGCCTCCACGTCCCCATCTGTCTACAAATGACTAACTGTGGTCAAGGCCCTGTTCAATGCCTCCCACACTCCCAACACCTTCTCTGCACTCTCCTCTAAGCTGACCTAAAAGCAGGTCAGACGCTACCTGTGCCAGCAACCACATAGTCCTGGAAGGGTCTGATCCCATGCTACTACTAAACACTTGCCTCACATCTGTATGTTATCCCCCAACTAGTCTATACATCTGGAAGGGAAGGATCTGTGTCTGAGATGTGTCTGGAGCCCCACAGTTAGATTTTACATTTAGAATTCATTTACTAAAGTGGGTTTTAACATAAAGGGAAATTCAATCCTTAGATCACAAAATTACCTTTAGAAGATTTTTCAAAACCACATTACCTTGGTTTCCCTACACATTCCCTCTATGACCCCGAGCAAGTTGTATGACTCTCTATTGTCCCATTTCCTCGAGTGTAAAGTAGGGATAATAACATATCCTCTAGGGTGGTTATGGGGCTAAATGAAATCATTCACATAGAAGCACACTGCTGGTGCATGTTATGTACTCAGTGTATATTAATAATAGTAACCAAAATGTTCCCCCATTACTATGATCTTGACTTCATTTATATTAAAGCTGCTTTACAAATGTCTTCAAAAGATACACTGACTTCTCTTTATACTAACAGTATGCATACTAAACGCAATACAAATAACTATTTTTTTTCTATTGGACTGATATACATCACGGCTGGTCCTCGAAAAGTGGCTCTAACCAGTGAATTTAAAGCTTCAGGTCTCTCTGAAGCCCTTTGCATGTCAGTGTGCAGAGCCAGCTCCCAGCCACAGCACAGCAAAGTAATGGCACCAACGCTCCAGACAATTGTTGTGTTCTTTCTTCATTAGCTTTGTCCTGATCACAATCAAGTATATGAAACAACTAACTCCATCTTACCAGTGGTCCAGCAGGGACGCCAAAGGGGCCAGCAGCAGGGTAGGCTCCAGGAGCACTTGGCTGTCCAGGAGGAGGGTAGACCCCAGGCCCACTTGGTTGCCCAGGGTGGGCTCCTGGTGCAGTTGGTGCAGGATAAGCAGGTGCTGTGGGGCCAGGGTAGGCTCCTGGAGGCACCTGTCCAGGGTAGGCTCCTGGAGGCGCCTGTCCAGGGTAGGCTCCTGGAGGTGCCTGTCCAGGGTAGGCGCCTGGAGGTGCCTGTCCAGGGTAGGTGCCTGGAGGTGCCTGTCCAGGGTAGACACCAGGATAGGCGGCCCCTGGGTAGCCCCCTGCCCCAGCAGGTTGGTTTCCCCATGCGGCAGGCCATCCTTGAGGGTTTGGGTTTCCAGATCCAGACAAAGCATCATTAAGCTGGAAAGAAAGACGTAAACAATTACAGCAGGAAAAACATTCACAAAAACAGAATTTTCAGGAAACAGGAATATGTGATCTAAGAAGTAGAGGGATATGGTGAAGGTATGAAATTCATATCAACCAAACTTTTTCCACCTATTAAATAGTCTGCAGTTCCTAAGACTAAAATGAGACTTTGAGATTACATATGCTTCATCACTTTATTCTTTTTTTTTTAGTAAGAATGTATCAGCACTGGTTCATTATTTCTAACAAGTGTACCGTACTAATGTAAGACATTAACAATAGAGAAAAGTGAGCGTAGGGTATACTGGAACTCTTTATACTATCGTTGCAATTTTTCTGTAAATCTAGGACTATTTAAAAATTTTAAAGTTTAGGTTTTTTTTAAAAGGCCCGATCATGCCATTAAGTAAGTGGGATTCCAGGTTGATTAGTGTCTGGGGAGGAGGGGAGCCATACAGAAAATGGAAAGTAAAACAATTTACAGTTCTCAACATGAATCGTCTTGCCATAAAGAATGCATTTTATTGATTGATTGTTATTCTAATAATGATTGCTATACTTTCTTGGCCATAGTGGGTCAATATATTAACTACGTGGTAAAGTTAGCACATCTATCCAATGGCACAGACTTTTCCTTGGAGAGAACCAGGATAGCTTAATAAGAGTCTCCATCCCATTTCACAAGACCATTCCAGAAGAGGACTTTGGAAAGGGGTAGTTACATTCTTAGCAGCTCTCAAAGGGCTCCTAGTCCCATTTCTAATTTCTAGCAGAACCACAAGCCTGGCCCAGGCAGGCACAATAGGTGCATGGGCATGCACAGTGGTGTCTGATACAGGTCTGTACTTGCCTTACCTGCATTTTGATGATCATGGCTTATCAAAATCAAACAACTACATGGTTCAGATGAAAAGATGCCCTATAGCAGGTGGTCAGGGTGGTGGGCCTGAGTTCCCATAGTTCAGTGAATTCCATGTTTGATAGCAAAGAGTCAGCCCTGCCATATTCCCAATGTGCTGGTCAAATCCATCCCTCTTCCTTCCCTTGCCCTGATCTCAGGGAAATTGACCCCTGCAGATGGTGTTTGCCAGGCTTCCAGAGTCTGGCTAAGGGGCAGTACTGGCAAGAGATTAAAGAGTGGGAAGAAGTGAGAAGCCAGGGTATCTCTCTTTTCCTCTCTGCCTCATGGGACGTCTGCGCAGCTGCTACATTTCCTGTATCACTTTATTCTTGCCTCCATCATTTCAGAGCATGGAGGGCTGCCATTCATAATTTGCCAAAGTCAGGAGCTAGCCTTCCTCTATGTAAAAGCACATACTCTCTAACTGATGTGAGAAAAACAATCACAGAAATTAGGATGCTCAGACTGCACCACACTTCCCATTGCTCATATTATTTCTCAGCTCCTGAGCATGAAATCCACTTGCTTCTGCCCCAGGCTTTTCAGTAAAGGAGTTACTATTAGTGAGTCTCAGGCCTCTATCTGCCTCCCTTTCTTCTTGAATCTGCTTCTGGAAAAACAAGACTTCAGCTAATAAGCCCTCATTGGGCAGTTAAAGCCAGAAGGCAAATGGTGAGAAAATTAGAAGGGAATGTCTGGTGGTAAAGAAAAAAAAAAAGTCCTCAACCTACATGGAATATATATTAAGAAAATAAACATAAAACACTTACTGAAAAACTGTCTGCCATTTTCCTGAAAGGAGGAAAAAAAAGATAGGTTATCATTTGATCCTAGATTTGACCAGTTTCCATATCAACACAACATCACAAATAGTTCATTGGGCAGTTCTAGACAATCTACAGGCAGGCATTTTATTCCCCAGCCAGTTTATTCCCTAGATACGCCTAAATCAGTGGTGTTGGAACTACCAAAACAGCTCATCAAAGGGCAGGGATGCACTGCAGCTAGATTACCAAGCCCTATTTAATTCATAACTTTAAACTCTAATCATACTAGCCTGTGTTCTGAATCCTGGGGCCTACAAGACAGGAGAGAGAAGAACAAGGAAGAAAATGTTCTGCCCCTTTCTTTGGTAAAAACACAAACAGTCCTGGTTCATCAGTGATCCTCCACACCTTCCTTCCTGGGCGCTTTTTCCACCACCTCTTACAAAGGGTTCAGCCTCCTACAAAGGGTAATCACCCACCTCCCTTCCCGGTCCCAAGATCAGCCCCTGCCATCTTCAGGGTTTTAGGAGGAAAGCAGAGTTGACTGATTTCTACTGAGATTTGAAAACCAGTGCCCCTATGTGTAGCTACTGCCAATCATTTATTCCTCCAATGGCACATATTTATGCCTGCTCTGGGTCAGGCACTGTGTGGGCTCCTGTCTGGGTTTGAAGATGGATAGGCCAAGATCTGTATGGTCAAAGGGCTCACAGGCCAGCAGGGATCACAAGGGATCAATACTGTGAGCCAGACTGTGTGATGGGGCATCTCAAGTAGAACTATTACTTCTAAGAGGGGAAGAGGTGGTATTGTTTGAGCTAAGCCTTGAGAGGTGAGATCAGATGTGGAGCAATGAAAATGAAAGGCAGGCACAAGATGCCTCTTTTCTTCCCCCTTTCTTCCTTTTTTTATTTCAAGAGATTTTTTATTCCAAATGAAACTCCAGCAGTATAACAAACAAGGGTGTGGGAAAAAAAAAAAAAAAAGAGGAGAGGAGAGGAGATGAGAGGAGAGTCAGACAATGTGGAGGAAAATATTTTTGGGTAGGATGATACCAAACAGAGTTGGCTTTGCCCAAAGCTGACTCCAGGGGAGGCCTTGACATATCACTCCTGCTTTCTCCTGCTCCTCTCCCTGAGCCATGGCTCTAACCATAGAAGATATTTCACACCTGTCCCTGCTGCAGGTGCTCTGGCAGTGAGGGGAGGAGGACAACCTGGGACTCCTGAGGCCTGGGTGAGTTTTCTCGGATCAGGATCATCTGCCAAAGTGACCTGGCCCTTAAACAATCAGACTCTCTTTTTCCTTGAGTTGCTCACTTGTGAGATTTACTAAATTATTTTAAGAAATGACATTACCCCAAGAGATCCTAATTGATATGTCCTAAAATTGTAAAATATTACACTTTTTGGTTAAAAAAAAAAAAAGGCAGAGCCCCTCCTAGGACTTAATGTCCTTCATTTATACATACCAGATACCTTATCAAACTCTGCTGTTACTTATACCCAGTTAAATGTTACCTCCTACTAATTTTTTCTGCACATCTCCTTTTTAATCTCAGCATTCTCAAACATATTTGGAAGCAGTTTAAGCATATCACCGTGTCCATCTTCTAAAGTGGAAAACTGCTGGCAGTTTGGCTAGGAAGTCACAGTGACGCTCCCAGGGCTTATATTCATGTGTTTCTTGTAGCATTTGATCTTTTATTTTTTTTTTTTTAACGTTTATTTATTTTTGAGACAGAGAGAGACAGAGCATGAACGGGGGAGGGGCAGAGAGAAGGAGACACAGAATCGGAAACAGGCTCCAGGCTCTGAGCCGTCAGCCCAGAGCCTGACGTGGGGCTCGAACTCACAGACCGCGAGATCGTGACCTGAGCTGAAGTCAGACGCTTAACCGACTGAGCCACCCAGGCGCCCGGCATTTGATCTTTTAAAGCAGAAGTCAGGTGCTCCTCTGCTGGTGTTCCTTCCTTAAAAGGCTACCACTGCTTAGAAAAGTGTGCTGCCACCGCAAGAGGAACTTGAGAGAAGAGTTGTTACAGAAAAGGGGGAAAAAAGGATGTCTCTTATTTTTAATTTTTTTAAATTTATTTTTATTTTTTAATGTTTTTTGAGAGAGAGAGAGAGAGAGAGAGAGAGCGAGCAGGGGAGGGGCACAGAGAGGGAGACACAGAATCCAAAACAGGCTCCAGGCTCTGAGCTACAGCACAGAGGGCTCGAACTCACAGACCGTGAGATCATGACCTGAGCTGAAGTCGGACGTTTACTGACCGAGTCACCCAGATGCCCCTAAAGATTTTATTTTTAGGACTCTCTACACCCAAAGTGGGGCTCAAACTCACAATTCTGAGATCAAGGGCTGCATGCTCTACTGACTGAGCCAGCCAGGCGCCCTAGAAGGGATATTTCTTAAGAAAGCAAAGACTCTCGTTTTGGACAGCAGTAGGAAATAGTCTTGAACTTCAAGGTGGGCAGAGAGTTCAGTTCCTTTGATCACACAAACTTTTCTGCCATTCCTAGGCAACATGCCAAAGACCCAGATTTATAACTTTATACATATTGTTGACTTCTCTTAAATATCCCCATTTGGTAAAGGCTTTTTCACAGCCTCAGCACCACTAACGTTTCAGGTCAGATACACCGTCAGAGTCAGAGCTGCCCTGAACATTACAGGATGTAGAACAGCATTCTTGGCTTCAATATACAAGATGTCAGCAGCACAATACCCCCCCTCCCCATTGTGACAACCAGAAATGTCTTCAGACATTACCAAATATCCTGGGGGCAAGGGAGGGAGAGCAAAATTGTGCCTGGTTGAGTAAACACTTTAAGCTGATTAGTGTGTATATCCCTCCAGAAATGTAGATATACAGATCAATAAAAGCCAAAAAGTTATTTTCAATAGTTAAAACCAGCTAAATCTGGGGGTGCCTGGGTGGTTCAGTCAGCTAAGCGTCTGATTCTTGATCTCGGCTCAGGTCATGATCTCCTGGTTTGTGGGATGGAGCCCACGTCTCGCTCTGTGCTGACAGTCAACCTGGGGCCTGCTTAGGATTCTCTCTCTCCCTCTCTCTCTGACCCTCTCCTGCTCGCACTTGCTCTCTCTCTAAAAATAAATAAATAAACTTAAAAAAAAAAAAACCTAGCTAAATCTGTACCATTGGCCTTATAAAGTATCTTATTAATATAACACCTATCAAACTAAGATGTGTTTAAAGGCTGATTAAAACCAGAAACTAAAGACAGCATTTCCAAAAAAAAAGACAGCATTTCCAAAATTTAACATTTCTTCCTAAAGTCTCTGCTGGAGCATATTCAGCTTATTTCCAGCTCCAACCAAAACAATTTGAGAAACAAAGCAGATTTCAATTTCTTTCCACTGCGTTTCACATAAAGCCTTGGGTGACAGTTTGGATTGTGTTGTGACACATTAGACAAGCCCATTAGAATAATGAAATCCTGCATTAGTGTGGTACTTTTTGGTTTATGAAGCACTTTCCTATACCTTTCCTATTTTCATTCTGATAATAATCTTACAAGATTTTCAGGGGAAGGTTAATATTCCCACTCTAGAGGTGAGGAAACAGAGGCTTAGAGAGCTAATATGGTGGCCTAAAGTCATTCCGTCCTTGGCAGGCCAACAACCAAGGGTCCAAGGACCCTCACTCTTAATTCAAACTCATTTTATACTAACATAAAATCTTCACTCTTTGAAATGTTAAAATATAGTCCTTAAAAAGTATTTATTACTTCACTTAGAAATTAATTCTCTGGCTTATTCACTCAGAACTACATAACATGTTGAAATTATAAACAAATTTAAAACGATCATGTTTTTGTCAGAAGAAGCTGGGTGACTCATTCAGTGAGCTCCAACACTCACTGTATCCAATACTGAATACAACGATGCCATTTTGCACAGTCATTTTACTAATTATAACCATATTTAAACCAATAAAGTGTACTTTTCCAAAAACTGGGTATGCACTGTTTTGCTATTTTAATTCTTAACCATCAGATCTCTTTTTTGAAAAAGTTTATAACCAATGCTTTTTTGAAATCTAGCAACCATAGAACTTAAAAAAAAAAAACAAACTATTTGGATAAAAGTCTTCTTACTTGCCTGGAAAAATTCTTTCTTTCTTTCTTTCTTTCTTTCTTTCTTTCTTTCTTTCTTTCTTTTTAGATGGATTGTTTATATAAAGAGATAATCAAAAAAAAAAAAAAAAAACTTCTCACCCTACAGATGCTATAGATATATGAACTCTATCCTGCCATTCCCAGAATCAGAGAATTTAGAAGCTCCAGAAAAGAAACTATATCAAAGACAAAACAAAACACTGAGGAAATACTACCTGGGTCTTCATATTTGGAAAAACCTACAGGAGGTAGTTCAGTGTTGCTTTGGAATAAGGAATTTAAACATGAGTCATAATGCAGACCATTTTAATTGGCTGTTAATTGTACTTTACCCTCTAATAAAGAGTGGCTATCTACTGTACTATGCTATTCTAGTCCCACCTAGCAATTAGTCCAGTAGTCAGGGTTCCTGGGAGCACTTCTGAAATTTCTGCTCACAAAGGGCCTTGACCTTTATACGAGCTGAAAGAGAAGTGGATCATGAATGTATTTCCTCAGAACCCCAAGGCACTGCCCACACTCCTCTCCGAAGAATACAGGAGGCAGTTGCCGAAACATGGAGCAGGGCTTGAGGAAAATCCACTTTCCAAGGCCAAATTTGGTGATGCTGAGTTGGAATAAAGGAAACTGGTCCTTTACTAGGATTTCCTTCTTATCATAGTTCCTCAGCATCAAGGAAGCTAAAGTTACCTTGCGCCTCTCAGTTACTGATTTTTCCCCCTATGGAAAAGCTGAACATCAATCAAGAGAGAACACATGATACTTAGCAGCAAATTGGAAGTTTATAGCAAGCACTGTTCTGGCAGGCTTACCACTCAGAATTTAATGAGAAGAACCAGTTCAGGAACTAGATACCAAATGTTAACTCAGCTGTCCTCAGGAGGAGCCTGTTTCCCAAACTATCACAGGAAAGAGAGGCTATGGTTTAGATAAGTTACCATGAGTCTCGGATACATTAACTTTATAAGCCAATCTTATTTAAGGTCAACATGAGATGCTCAAGTTATAACATATGAATATAAGTCTCTGTTGCAGTTAAGATTTAGAGTCTAGGGGCACCTGGCTGGCTCAGCCGGTTAAGCATCTGACTTCAGCTCAGGTCATTATCTCATAGTTCCTGAGTTCAAGCCCCACATCAGGCTCTGAGCTGACAGCACAGAGCCTGCTTGAGATTCCCTACCTCTCTCTCTGCCCCCTCCCTGACTCATGCCTCCCCCCGCCCCATCTCTAAATAAATAAGTAAATAAACAAACAAACTTAAAAAAAAAAAAAGATTTAAAGTCTGGCTGATGAGATGCTAGGCAAATAGGTACCTAAGTTATAGGAGAGACCAATACTGGCCTTTTGACGTCACTAGCAATAAGTAAAAAGTCTTTATATTAAAGCACCTCTTGGGGCTCAGGTCATGATCTCATGGTTCCAGATTTCATGGTTCATGAGTTAGAGCCCCATGTTGGGCTTTGTGCCAACAGCTCAGAGCCTGAAGCCTGCTTCGGATTCGGTGTCTCCCTCTCTCTGTCCTTCCCCTACTTGCTCTCTCTCTCTCTCTCAAAAGTAAAACATTAAAAACATAAATAAGTAAAGCACTTATGTATTATTTGTAGCATAGTGAAATATTGATTAAAGACCTCTGAACAGAGTGAGACTTGCCTATTCCATTGAAAAAAAGCTAGCTTTGGGGGTCAATCTATCAGGCAGTGTGCCCCCTCTTCTGCTACTTAAGTAACGTGGTGAGGCATTCGTCTAACACTTTTAAGCTCAAAACATTCAAAAACCATCATCAAACTTTTCCCCAAAACATGCTGATTCTAAGTGTAACCCCCAAACATTATGAATTTAGGAAGCAGTTCCAATCTTCCAAAGAACACAGATGAACTTTTTCCATTCCTTTCCCAGAATCCGAGAAACAGATTGGGTCACTGCGGTTCACCTGTCCTTACTGTCCAGAGACCCATCTCCCAGGAGTCACTTTACAAACATTCCACAGTATCTGGACTAGCAATCACTAACTTGAAGGGGGGGGTCTCACCTTACGTGTGCCCTATGTGACTCTCTGGCATTAAGGTCTTACTCCTCAGAATGGACACATTTTAGTGTTTTTATGTAAGGTACTGATAATTCAGAATACATCTTCATACATGTCTTAAGAGCTGCCCCCAGCTGGAGCTCTGCACTTTTGGGCTACCATTCTGCCACACCCAACACGTCCTCAGCACAGATCCGGGATGTTAATGCCCAAGCTAGCCAATCTGGGCAGGGATGAGTCACCGATTTGCAAAAGCTTAGGATGTGCGGTCTTCGCCAAGCCGGGCACATGCCCACTCAGGCCCCGGGGCATCACCATTTTCTGAGGGATCAGCACCCCGAGAGCCGCTGCAGCCCCTGCCGCCGCCAGGCCTGCTGGAAGAGCCCCAGCGCCCCACAGCCAGATGCAGCGGCCGCGCAGCCCAGTCCCGGGGCGCAGGAGCCGCCTCCAGAGTCCCTGGGCAGGCTCCCCACCTCCTGCGAAGGGGGACCGGCTTCCTAACCCCGAACTGGAACCCGGGCGCGCGGTGGGAAGGCGGGACGCCGTGGTCGAGCCTCCCAGTCTCTGCGGAGGGGTGACCTGCGCCCCAGCGGGTGGTCCGCGCACACACCCAGGGCCCGCCCAGCAAAGTGCGTGAGTGTGTGCAAAGCGCCGCTAACTTTCCCGGAGTCGCACACCGCTCCTTCCAGGGCTCGCAGGTTACGGCCCCTGCCCAGGACGGCTCCCCCAGCTCCGCCCGCGGCCCTCCGCCTCTCCGCGCCCAGCCGCGGCCCCCGGCCCCCGACCCCCGCGCGGGCGCTCTCGCCCCTGCCCCGTCGGGGCCGTCAGCAGGCTCCGTCCCCGTCCCCCGTCCCCAGGCGCCCCCGCCACTCACCCCACAGCCCAGAGCTCCCTAGTTAGCTTGCTACGGGGGGCAACTTCAAGCGAACTGGTACGATCCCTGGCGGGGCGGTGGCTCCGCGCCTCAAATAGTCCCGGCCGGCCCGCCTCTCCCGGGGCGGGACCTCCACCCACACACACCCGGGCCTCTCCCTGCCGTGGGGCCGGGCGCTGCCCCACCGCACACCCGGCGCCGCAGTGGCTCCTGACCTAGAGAGACCCCCAGCTCCGCAGCCTCCAGTCGGTCTCCTGCGCCCGCCCCCCCCCCCCCCCTCGAGACCTGGAATTGTGGCCACGTTCACCGCCCTCTCTCCAGATTCACCTGGTCACTCCTCAGACCAAGACAGAGTCTGCGAAGCTTTCAGAGTATGCTTATTTAACGCTTTGCTTGCTGGCTTATTTTAACCATGTTTGCTTATTTGCTGCCTGAATTGCGGACACTCTCCTCCTCTCTGCATTTATTTTCCCTAAACCCTCTCTCACTATCAAAGCCTTTCCTGGAAGTGCACGGTGACTCGTCACTGGGAGGGCGCTGGCAAGTTTTCTGAGGTGCTGGGTGAGATAGGTGGGAGGGAGGGAGGGCCGCGGGCGGAGGTCCCGGTTCTTGGCCCTGCATTCATTCACTTTCTGAACTGTGAGGTGGGTACCCACCTCGCTCTGACGGCCCTAAATTACTTTGGCTTGTTTGCTCCCCACATCTTACCCAGTGTTTGGTGTGTAATAAGTTCTCCCTAAATATTTTTTTCATGAATGAATGAAATAATGAATACCTTCCTAGAAAGTCTTTGTTTCTCCAAAGGTTGAGCACGATCCTGATGAAGGAGGAACGTTTTATTTTATTTTTTTTAATATTTACTCATTTTTGAGAGAGAGAGAGACAGAAGAAGAATTAGTGGGGGAGGGGCAGAGAGAGGGGGAGACAGAGAATCCCAAGCAGGCTCCAGGCTCTGAGCTGTCAGCGCAGAGCCTGAAGTGGGGCTTGAGTCCATGAACCTTGACATCATGACCTGTGTCAAAGTCAGCGGCTTAACCGACTGTTACACCCAGGCGCCCCTGAAGGAGGAACAGTTTAAACACAAAAGTCTTTGGTAGAGGCAGGAATAGGATAAAGCTAACACTCTAAGAAAACTTCTTACAACAAATAGTGATTCTTGCAAGAGAAAAGGTATTTATTTGGTATCATTTCACTGAATAATAGCTGAGTGAAATGGTTAAGGATGCCTAAGATGAATTTTTTAAAGTTCTGCTATCTACTCAACAAAAATCAACTCAAAATGGATTAAAGACTTAATTGTAAGACCTCAAAACAAAATTCCTAGAAGGAAACAAGGGAAAAACTCCTTGACATTGGTTATGGCAATATTTTTTTGGGTAAGACTCCAAAGTACAAGCAACAAAAGCAAAAATAAACAAGTGGGACTACATCAAACTAGCAAGCTGCACAGCAAAAGAAATAATCAGTAAATGAAAAAACAGCCTACAAAATGAGAGAAAATATTTGTAAACTATGTATCTGATAAGAGGTTAGTCTTCAAAATATATAAGGATCTCATAGAACTCTATAGCAAACAACAATAACAAAAACAAACAACAACAACAAAAAACAAATAACCCTATTTAAAGAATGGGCAAAGGACCTGAACCAGACAGTTTTCCAAAGAAAACATCTGACCAACAGGTACCTGAAAGGGCACCCAGCATCACTAATTATCAGGGAAAAGCAGGTCCATACCACAATGGGGCATCACTTCATACCTGTTAGAATGGCTATCATCAAAAGGACAAGAGATAAGTGTGGGCAAGGGTGCAAACAAAGGAACGCTTTGTGTATTGTTGGTTGGAATGTAAATTGGTACAGCCATTATGGAAAACAATATGGAGGTTCCTCAAGAAATTAAAAATAGAATGACCATATGATTCAGCAATCCTACTTTCTGGGTAGGAAATGAAATCACTATCTTGAAGAGATATCTGCATTCCCATGTTTATTGCAGCATTGTTCACAACAGTCAAGACATGGAAACAACCTAAGTGTCTGTTGATGGAAGAATGGATTTAAAAAATGTCACACACACACACACACACACGGAAATATTCAGCTGTGAGAAAGAAGGAAATCCTGCCATTTCAACAACATGGATGGACCTTCAGGGTATTATGCTAAGTGAAGGAAGCCAAGCAGAGATAAACAAATACCATATGATCTTACTTATATATGGAATCTAAAAGAACTCATAGAAACTGAGTAGAATGATGGTTACCAGGGTCTAGGGGTGTGGGAGAAAATGGGGAGATGTTGGTCAAAGGGTAAAAACTTTTAGTTACAAGATGAATAAGTTCTGGGAATTTAATGTATGGCATGATGACTATTGTTAAAAATACTAGATCACATATTTGATGGTTGCTAAGAGAGTAGTCTTAAATGTTCTCACCACACACACAAAAAATGGTAATGTGTGAGGTGATGAATATGTGAACTAATTTTACTGTGGTAATAATTTCACAACATATGTGTATATCAAAAAATAATGTTAGGAGTAATAAGAGCTAATATTCATTGAGCACTTATAATGTGCTGTGTACTATGCTTAGTGCTTTACATATATATATGGGAGCAGGAATTTTTGTCCCCATTTTACTTATTTATTTATTTATTTATTATTTTTATTTAGTTTTTCCCAAGGTTTTAAAAATGTTTATTTTTTATTTTGGGAGAGAAAGAGTGAGTGGGGGAGGGGCAGAGAGAGAGGGAGAGAGAGAGAAAATCCCAAGCAGGCTCCATGCTGTCAGTTGCAGAGCTGGATTCGCAGCTCGATCTCACAAACCGTGAGATCATGACCTGAGGTGACCGCTCAACCGACTGAGCCATGCAGGCACCCCTCCCAAGTTTTTTAAATCTCCCTGTGGTGATCAGGACAAGTGCACTCCTTAATTCCCATCCCTTATTTCACCCATTCCCCCACCTACCTCCTCTCTGGTAACCATCAGTTTGTTCTCTATAGTTAAAGTCTGTTTCTTGGGTTATTTCTCTCTCTTTTTCCCTTTGCTCATTTGTTTTGTTTCTTAAATTCCACATGAGTGAAATCATATGATATTTGTTATATACCAGTTAGCATTATACTGTCTAGCTCCATCCATGTTGTTACAACATGGCAAGATTTTAATGCCTTTTTATAGCTGAATAATATTCCACTGTGATATGTAAAACATCTTCTTTATACATTTATCAGTTGATGGACACTTAGGCTGTTTCCATATCTTGGCTAGTATAAGTAATGCAGCTGCAAACATCAGGGTATATGTATCCCTTTGAAGTGCTTTTGTATTCTTTGAATAAATACTCAGTAGTGTGATTGCTGGATCATAGGGTAGTTGTATTTTTAACTTTTTGAGGGAACTCCATATTGTTTTCCAGAGTGGCTGCACCGGTTTGCATTCCCACCAACAGTACAAAAGGGTTCCTTTTCCTCCACATCCTCGCCAACACCTGTTGTTTCTTGTGTTTTTTATTTTAGCCATTCTGACAGGTGTGAGGTGAGTGGCGTTCCATGGTGTAATGGTTAACACTCTGGACACTGACAGGTGTGAGGTGATATCACGTTATAATTTTGATTTGCATTTCCCTGATGATAAGTGATGATGAGCATCTTTTCATGTGTCTGTTAGCTGTCTGTATGTCTTCTTTGGAAAATTATTCTTACCTTCTGCCCATTTTTTAATTGGATTATTTGGTTTTTGGAGCATTGAGTTTTATAAATTCTTTATATATTTTATATACTAGCTCTTTATCAGATATGTCATATGCAGATATCTTCTCCCATTGTGTAGGTTGCCTTTTAGTTTTGTTGATTGTTTCCTTGGCTGTGCAGAAGCTTTTTATTTTGATGTTGTTCCAATAGTTTCTTTTTGCTTTTGTTTCCATTGCCTCAGAGACATATCCAGAAAGAAGTTGCTGTGGTCGATGTCAAAGAAGTTACTGCCGATGTTCTCTTCCATAATTTTTATGGTTTGAGGTCTTACATTTATGTCTTAGTACATTTTGAGTTCATTTTGGTATATGGCTTAGGAAAGTGGTCCAGTTTCATTCTTTTGCATGTTGCTGTCCAGTTTCCCCAGAACCATTTGATGAAGAGATATTCTTTTTTCCCATTGTATATTCTTTCCTGCTTTGTCGAAGGTTAATTTACCACGTTATGGGTTCTTTTCTGGGCTTTCTATTCTGTTCCATTGATCTATGTATCTATTTTTGTACTAGCACCATACTGTTTTCATTACTATGGTTTTGTAATACAACTTGAAGTCCAGAATTGTGATGCCTTCACCTTTGTTTTGCTTTTTCAAGTTCCTTTGGCTATTCAGGGTTTTTTGTGGTCTATACAAATTTTCAGACTCTGTTCTAGCTCTGTGAAAAACCCTGTTGGTATTCTGATAGGGATTACATTACATGTGTAGATTGCTTTGGGTAGTATAGACATTTTAACAATATTTGTTTTTCCAATCCATGAGCATGGAGTATCTTTCCATTTCTTTGTGTCATCTTCAATTTCTTTTATCAGTGTTTTATAGTTTTCAGAGTACAGGTCTTTCACCTCTTTGATTAGGTTTATTTCTAGATATCTTACTTTTGGTGTAATTGTAAATGGGATTATTTTCTTAATTTCTTTTCCTGCTGCTTCATTATTGGTATATAGAAATGCAACAGATTTCTGTACATTGATTTTGTATCCTGTGACTTTACTGAATTTGTCAGCTCTAGCAGTTTTTTGGTGGAGTCTTTCAGGTTTTCTATATATAGTGTCATGTCATCTGCAATAGTGAACGTTTCACTTCTTCCTTACTGATTTGGATGCCTTTTCTTTTTGTTGTCTGATTACTATAGCGATGACTTCCAGTACTATGTTGAATAAAAGTGTTAAGAGTGGACCTCCTTGTCTTGTTCCTGACATTAGGGGAAAGGTTCTCAGTTTTTCCCCACTGAGGATGATGTTAGCTGTGGGCTTTTCATATATAGCCTTTATTATGTTGAGGTGTGTTCCCTCTAAACCTACTTTGTTGAGGGTTTCTAATCATGAATGGATGTTGTACTTTCAAATGCTTTCTTTGCAGCTATTGAAATGATCATTTGGTTCTTGTCCTTTCTCTTATTGATGTGATGTATCACTTTGATTGATTTGTGAATATTGAACCACCCTCACTCATAACCCAGGAATAAATCTCACTTGATCTCAGTGAATTATTTTAATGTATTGTTGGATTTGGGTTGCTAATATTTTGTTGAAGATTTTTGCATCTCTGTTCTTCAGGGATATTAGCCTGTAGTTCTTTTTTTTCTTTTTTCTCTTTCTTTCTTTCTTTCTCTTTTCTTTTCTTTTCTTTTTTTTTTTTTTTTTTTTTTTGTAATGTCTTTATTTGATTTTGGTACCAGGGTAATGCTAGCTTCATAGTATGAATTTGGAAGTTTTTCTTCCTTTTCTATTTTTTGGAATATTCTTCTTTGAGAAGAATAGGTATTAACTATTCTTTAAATGTTTGGTAGAATTCACCTGTGAAGCCATCTGGTCCTGGACTTTTGTTTGTTGGGAGTTTTTTGATTGCTGATTCAATTTCTTTACTGGTAATTTTTATCTCAATTTTAAAGATGAGAAACCTGAGGCACAGAGTATTCAATATGACCAAGATCACAACATAGATCAAGTGGAAAGTACATCAGGGTCTGAGAAATAAGTGTCTGGAAATAGGATATTTGCCATTCAATAAATTGAGGCAAAGAACACAACAGAAAGAACTAAAGAGTGGAAGGAAGGAAGGAAGGAAGGAAGGAAGGAAGGAAGGAAGGAAGGGAACAGAGGGAAAGAGGAGGGGGAGGACATGAAGGAGAGAGATGTGGAAAGAAGAAAAAAAAAAACACTACCAAGAACATGTCACCAAAAGTTGGTAGATTTTTTTTTTAATTATTTTTTTAACGTTTATTTATTTTTGAGACAGAGAGAGACACAGCATGAACGGGGGAGGGGCAGAGAGAGAGGGAGACACAGAATCGGAAGCAGGCTCCAGGCTCTGAGCCATCAGCCCAGAGCCCGACGCGGGGCTCGAACCCACGGACCGCAAGATCGTGACCTGAGCTGAAGTCGGATGCTTAACCGACTGAGCCACCCAGGCGCCCCAAGTTGGTAGATTTTAAAGTTGGAAGGTGTCATTCAGAAATGGAATTGACCACAAGGTGAAATGATCTCTGAGAGAACAAAGGAGGAGAGTTGCTCTGTGGATTCATGTTTTAATTCTAAGGAATGGTTTTCCTGTCTCATACTGGATTGTGTCTGGCTAATAGTATGTATGAGAAAGCCTCTGTATGTGCTTGACCTATATCTTGGAGCTTTTGGGTTTTGGGCTAGAGAAGGAAGGGGTTTTGTGCTAAAGAATGAAGAGGATATTGGAACCAATCTCTGCCCAGCCTCTCTTGCGGGGTTGGAGCCCCAGGGAGGAAAGAATGGACTGTCTTTGAGAAAGCGTTGAGAGAAGCTGTATCAGGCCCAAGACAAGACAAGAAACAGTCCTCCCCTGGGAGGCAGCCATTCCTTCCCCTTCTGCATATACCCTAGGCTGTGCTGGCTCTTCAGGGATTTCCAGAGCAGATTCCTGGGACAGACATTAGGGTTCTCACTAGGTTCTCCTAGTGTCACTGAGAGTTCTCTCAAGGAGATAATGGACCTTTCCCAAGGGATGGGGCAGATACTGCCACTGACGGGGGTGGCACACTACTTTCTTTAGCAGAAGAACTGTGCAGGGGAGAGGCTGCTCGTGTAAGAACAAGACTATGGGGAGCTTATAAATAACCTCGGTGGGACAAAGGAAGCCTGGTTTGAACTGGCCAGCTGGTGGTTATGATGTAAACTAGTGATGCAGTCACACATGTTCTATGTTTTGGGTAATGACTTCACTCAGCAAACCAAAATGGAAAATTGGAAATGTGGTATTGTGGTATAATCTCATGAATACAATGGGATCGAAGGGTGGAAATTAATGAAAAGTCCAAATTACAGTTTACCAAAAAAATATATAGATACAGATATACAGGTATATTTAGTGTGTGTGTATATATATATATATATCTATATATATATATATATATATATATCTATAAATAACTCCAAAAATAAGATATTTTTAAATATTTTATTTTATTTTATTTTAATTGTATGTTATATTATTTTTTGAGAGAGAGCATAGCTGGGGAGGGGCAGAGACAGAGGAGAGAGAGAGAATCCGAGGCAGGCTCCCCACTCAGCACAGAGCCCAACTCGGGGCTTGATCCCATGACAGTGAGATCATGACCTGAACTGAAATCAAGAGTCAAATGCTTAACTGGTTGAACCACCCAGGCACCCCTATAATTTTTAAATTTTTAAAATAAATGTGTTTGGGGAACCTGGGTGGCTCAGTTGGTTAAGCATCCGACTTTGGCTCAGGTCATGATCTTATGGTTTGTGAGTTCTAGTTCCACATCTGGCTCTGCTCTGACAGCTCTGAGCCTGCTTTGGATTGTCTGTCTCCCTCTCTGTCTCTCTGCCCCTCCCCTGCTCTCACTCTCTCTCTCAAAAATAAATAAATAAACATTAAAAAAAAAAACCTTTAGGGGCACCTGGGTGGCTCAGTCAGTTGAGCATCAGACTTCAGCTCAGGTCATGTTCACACAGTTCGTGGTTTAAAGCCCTGCATTGGGCTCTGTGCTGACAGCTCAGAGCCTGAAGCCTTCTTGGGATTCTGTGTCTCCCTCACTCTTGCCCCTCCCCCGCTTGCACTCTATCTCTCTCTCTCTCATAAAATAAAATAAAATAAAATAAAATAAAATAAAATAAAATAAAATAAAATAAAATAAAATAAAATAAATGAATAAATAAATAAATATTTTAAAAATGTAAGATGGGTTTCAGGGTTCTTATAAACTTAGAAATTATGTCAAGCAACCCAAGTAGACTTATAATATGAGCTACTTGGGATCCTATGATGTCCAAGAACAATGGATATGTGATGTATATAAAACTGTATTGCTAAGAAGGAAATTGGAGGAAGCAAACATTCAAATTTAGAGTTTAACTTGGACTGTCCCTCCCAGCACTCTCCCTCTCACTTACCTGACCCTGGCCACAAGGGCCTGCTAGCTCTTCCTCCTTGATTATAAGACTCACTCCAATACAGCATCCTTCACAGATGGTTCCCTATATATGGGATTCTCTTGTCTTTAGGCTTGCACAGAGAAGTTACTGTGTGTTGGGGATGAATCACTGTGTGGCTAGGAATTAGTTATGAAAATATAATCCTTTCTCTGAAGAGGGAATCTGGCAGCCAATTTACTTGAATGGGTCATCCATAGTAAATGACTAACTAATGGACATTAAAAAAGAGTTACCCACAGGAATGGCCTTTGTCTCTTTAAGAAAATGAGTAAACACATAAGTCTTAAGACTTTGAGTCATGAGGCCTGTGGCCCAGCAACAGCAACGCACCACTTCCCTTAAGGGGTTAGCTGCTGGGATAGCCAAAAGAGTTGTTATAGAGACAAGGGATGAGTCACCCTCTTGCCTTTCTTTCTGGTTATCTTGAGTCATTTCAGAGATAGATAAAGCTCATGCCTCACTACTTAGCGGGCTTACATCTAATGGTGGGATCAGACATGCTTTTGGCTTCACCTCCTTACTCACATGTCCCCTTCGGTGCCAATTTAATGCTTCTTAAAACTAACAGAAGGATTTTGCTGTGATCAAGGTGTGCCCAGGGAATTTATAACTTCTATACATGCAGTAAAAAGGACTCATTAGTACCCAACCTGAAGCCTTTACAAACTCTTCCAAGATAAGTGTAAAATGCAATCTAGGGGCATCTGGGTGGCTCAGTCAGTTGAGTGTCCAACTCTTGATTTTAGCTCATGTGGTGATCCCAGGGTTGAGGGATGGAGCCCTGCATCTGGCTCCAGGCTGAGTGTGGAGTCTGCTTGGGATTCTCTCTCTCTCTCTCTCTCTCTCTCTCTCTCTCTCTCTCTCTCTCTGTCTCTCTCTCTCTGTCTCTCTCTTTCCTCTGCACCTCTCCCTGGCTCTCTCTCTCCCTAAAAAAAAAAAAAAAAAAAAAAGCAGTCTAATAAAATCATTAAAAACATCAAGGAGTAACTTCTATGTACAGATCACTGTGCTGTTTGAAATCAGGGAGAAGCCCAGTATTAATCCTCAGACAATAGGTTGGCTGATTTATACAGGTACAGAGATTTTAGGACCATGATGCAAAGGCAAGAGCCCTAGGAGAGGCAGCTCTCCCGGATGGGGAGGCTCAAATAACAGATTCATCTTCCCACAATTTTAGAGGCTGTAAGTCTGAGATCAAGGTGTCTACAGGGTTGGTTTCTTCTGAAAGGCCTCTGTCCCTGACTTCTAGATAGCTGTCTCCTCCCTGTGTCCTCACGTGTTCTTTCCTCTGTATATGTCTTTGTCCAAATTTCCTCTTATAAGGATACCACTCTTATTGGACTAAGGCCCACCTTAATGACCTAATTTTAACTTAATTACCTCCTTAAAGACCTTATCTCCAAATACAGTCATTCTGAGGCACCGAGGGTTAGGATTTCAACATACAGAATTTGGGGAGACACACTTCAGCCCACAACAGAGAGCGAATGGGAAGGAACGGGGAGAGGACAATTGTTATTTTAGTTGGTGTGGTCAAGGAACATTCCTCCAAGGAGGTCATGTTTGAGCTGAGATAACAAGAAGGGGGCAGCCATGTAAAGATCAGAGGAAAGAGGGGACAACGCAACGGAGACAATGGCTGGAATAGATATCTATTGCACGTCTCCTGCCCTGGAAGCCCTCTCCTTGCCATACTCACAGGGCGGCTCCCAGCAGCTATGTTAGCACCTCATGACCTCTCACCCGAGCCAGAGTTGATAGAATCAGGAGTGAATTATTGAAACAAGCTGAGCACTTGGAGTTTCTCACCTGGGAGCTGGGATTTCAGCCCCTGAGAGACCATCAGTCACTTGGTACGTGTGGCTGTGAGACAAGAAAGTACTTCAACTCCTGGTTCCAGGCCTTTTCAGAGGGCTAGTCTCATTTCTGCATTTGGATTTTATATGTTACTCTTGCCACCACCCCACACCCCATGGCTTTTAAAATCCTTTTTTCTTCTTGGGCTTCCTGGAACGGGTTTCTGTCACAAGCCACCAAGTCACACCCTAACACAGAATGTAGGCCCTCAGGGAACTCCCCGGAGAGTCTGCATTGATTGTAGAAGCCTGCATCCTCCTTGTGTGCTGCTCTAGAGTTGCACTGGAGAGAACTGCCTTCTGGTGATGTCGCCATAGCTACTGCTGTTTGATTCCTATTCCAGGATGTCTTCACTTGAATGCACACTGCCCACCCAGGGGCATGGGAGACACTCTACTATTGGGAAGACTTTTCTGGGAACTTGGCCTTGGGTTGCACTTTCTCTGCTAGGCAGCCTGTCCACTGTCAGCTCAGGCTTGCTCAGATCCACAATTTTCTGGTCTTCATCCCTAACAAATCCCCAGGAGTTCTGGCCTCCATCGTGCTATATTCTGCTTCCCACGCATCCCTCAACAGATTCTTTCCTCCTCTCTCCCCCACAAATCATGCTTTCCCTCACAAAAAAATACATTGCTTGCTTTATATGGATTTCCCATATAAAGCATATATGGGCCTTTACTGAAGCTGAAGCAGTCCAAACACACTGACTGCAACCTCTCCAACCCACTAGTCTGCCAGGTTGGGGAAAGCAGAGGTGAGGAGGCCAGCTGGAAAGTGCATCTGACCCTGTTGATAGGCATCGCCTCCCTGGAGCCCCAGAGCTCTCAGTGCAAACAGAACTCTGGACATTGCAGGGTGGTGGCAGGTCGGGCAGAGCAGGACTGACAGGCTCCTGCGGAGATCCATTGGCAACGTGCTGTGCATATTTTCAATGCATTTGCTAGTCAGCAACCATAAATATCTCTGTGGAATGAACTGGGGAGATCTGGTTTGTGTAGAAAATAGGAGAATGTGAAGGAGGATTTTCCCCTTTCTGAAACTTTGTAGGGCATGCCATGTACTCTGAATGCACAAGGACAGAATCAAGGTCATGAGCCTTGAAGAGAAGCTTAGAGGCACCTAGTTACAGCTGACTGTTTACTATAAACTGTGGAAGTCTGTTGCCCACAAAATCACATTTTAAATCATATCAGAGCATGAGGCAGAAAATGGTGATAGGTATTTCTCAGGGGAAGGCTAATTCCTTCTAATCCAAGTTGTAAATCAAAGCTCTCCAAATCCCTTATTATCATTAGCTGTAATAACTCTGATCATGGGACACTCAGAGCTACCTGCCCATGATCCAATCAGGAGTAGATGTCAAGGGTCTTACAATTCAATAAGAAGCTTCTGTTTGCTCTACATCTAGCATTGAACTGAAGGTGGGGTAGGAATTAGGCCATGAAAAGTACAGTTCATGTTTATAGAGATGAGAGTGGGCATTATAACCTTGAAGTTAGTAAAAGCCCTTCCTGGGGGCAAAGAAAAAGAGCTGAGGGATTGATTCCTCTTGATGTCTTCATATAAAAGCAAGAAAAGTCTACCCACTACTGGTATAGCATTCCAGGAGATTAACTGTTATTTATTACCTCCCTTCCAGATAAACAACAGTTTCAACTATAACCATTATCACTACCCACTGCTCATCCTGCCTCCGCTGCCAACTTGTTCATCACGTCATCAGTTAGGCATAACCTGTCTCCTGTAGAGAACACACAGGTAAGACATGTTTCCTGCCCTCAGGGAAGTCCCGACTGTTGGGTCAGACACCCACATACATAACTACGGTACAGTGTAATGACTGCTGGAGCAGCGGAACAGGGTGCGTGCTATAGGAGGATGGAGCAAGGGACAAGGTATTCTTCCAGGAAGTGCAGAAAGATGGGGGAGGGCCAATGGAAACAGCCTGACCAGATCCAGTGAGGGCCAAGTGTGCCCATGCGGGCAATGGGAGAGAACACTTACGTTGGTTTATTGTGCACCAGAGGTCTGCCAGGCACTTTCTATCACTTAACTCCTTTCATCCTCACAACAACCCTATTTTCCTCCATTTTGCTAATAAGGAAACTGAGGCTCACAAAGTCAAATAACTTGCTGAGAGTCATACAACTAAGAAGTGGCTGATGTGGGGTTTGAGTCCATGCTGTGAACCGTGGTGCTATTCTGTGCTGCCCGAGAGAGCTCAGGGAAGTGTAGGAGGAGGTGGGTGTGCTCTAGTCAGATTCTGAATGGCCATTAATGCCTATGCTTTATTATTTTTTTAAGTTTATTTATTTATTTTGAGAGAGAAAGAGTGAGAGGGGGAGGGGCAGAGAGAGAGAGAGAGAGAGAGAGAGAGAGAGAGAGAATCCCAAGCAGGCCTCGCACTGCCAGCACAGAGTCGGATGCGGGGCTCAAACTCACGAACCATGAGATCATGACCTGACTGAAACCAAGAGTTGGATGCTTAACCAAATGAACCAGCCAGGTGCCCCATGGGGACCCTTTTTAAACAGACATGATTAGATATATCTTTGTTTTAGAGGGATAAAGCACAGGCTGGATGAATGATGAATCAGGGGAAAGAGGGGCCGAAAGGGACAAAGAGACATAAGAGACTATTGTAAAACTCCGAGAGACCATCCAGAGCAGTGGCAATGGGAGAAGGAAGAGGTTATCTCCATTTGTTTACCAAAGAAGTTTTAGAGCTGGATGGCGAATACCTGGCATGTATACCACCACCCACAGCGAAGCCAGGAACTGAGGTCAGATGCTGGTGAGATCAGAGGCTGCCTCAGAATCCTTCCCAACACAGCGCTCTCAACATAGTAGTAGCAACTACTAATTGATCAGAGCCAGTATATTACATGAAACCTATTTGCCATCCTTTGCTGGAAGGGACATTTCAGGTGTGAACTCTAATAGGACTCAATGGCACATGGAATGCCTGAATGAGGAAAAGAGGATAGTCACAGATAACTTTCAGGCTTCTGACTTGGGTGCCTGAATGGAAAGTGATGTTATTTGTTCAGACAGAGAACAAAGGAGAAACAGGTTAGGAGGGAAAACCATGAGCTTTGTTTTGTAGATACTCAGATCTCAAATCTGAGATACTCAAATACTCCTTGTGGGGTGTGGTGCCTCCCTAAGATTCTCTCTCACACAAGAAAGAGAGAAAGAGAGGAAGAAAAAATGAAAGGAAGGAAGGAAGGAAGGAAGGAAGGAAGGAAGGAAGGAAGGGAAAGTGTCATTGAGGTGTGGAAAGTGAATGCCATCTCCCAGAATGAATAGAAGGGAGGAGGGCTAAGGATAGAACCCTGGGAACCCCAATCCCTCAGCATTGTAAGGAGAAAGAAGAGTGCACTGTCTGATAGGAAAAGAACATTAACAGATGGAGGTAGTCAGGGGTGTTAGACACTGAGGAGAGGTCAAGAGCAATGTTGAAAGTTGCAGTGAGGATTTGGTAATGGGGAGATCCTTGGTGCCCATCTTGAGAGAGCATTTTCAGTAGTATGGGTTTGGTAGGAACCAAGTAGGAACAACTTATGTCGTTCAGTGGCTGAAAAGAAGGTGAGGAATATAAAACTACTCTGTCAAGAGCTCTGAAGGCGGGGTTAAGGGTGTAAACCAGAGCATGAGCAGGAAGGATCAAGTGAATAGGAGGAGATAGAAGTTGAAGAGGGGAGGCAGCAGGTACACACAGAAGCAAGAAGAGATTAATTAAGAACTAAGAACAAGGAGGAATTCTTGGAAACAACAGACATTTATCACAGAGTGTAATTTTACATTTATTGGTGTGATTCTTACCACGAGTCCAAGGCTCTCTTTTGGTCACTATTTTATCCTCAGGGCCCAGTAAAACACCAGCCACTGAATAAATATGCGCTCCATAGAGTGAATAAATGGCTGCATGACATTGCTTCTTCTTAGACCTGAAGGAAGGAGTCACTGGACTAATGTTCTTGGTAGTAGGGGTTGGAGAAAATCATTTTTAGCTGGTGATAAATGAATTCAGCAGAATTCATATAAAAGCTATACCAGAATTATCACTCTTTTTTTTTTTTTTCAAAGTTTATTTATTTTTTTGAAGTGGTCCGAAGTGGGCTCCATGCTGCAGCAGAGAACCTGATACGGAGCTTGAACTCACGAACCGTGAAATCATGACCTGAGCCAAAGGCAGATGCTTAACTGACTGAGCCACCCAGGTGCCCCTAGAATTTTTACTTTTAAAGGTAAAGAAAGAGAGGGAAGGCAACGGTCATTATTTCCTTTAAGAAATACACAAAGTCGTGTGAGGATTTGTGACATCAGTAATTAGTGATGGAGGTGGTACTTTCTTTATAATTTTCTCATTTCCAGAACTAACAAGGGGCACCTCAGTGGCTCAGTTGGTTGAGGGTCCAACTTTAGCTCAGGTCATGATCTCATGGCTTGTGAGTTCAGCCCCATGTTGGGCTCTGTGCTGACAGCTCTGAGCCTGGAGCCTGCTTCAGAATCTGTGACTCCCTCTCTCTCTGCCCCTCGTCTGCTCACACTCTGTCTCTCTCTTTCAAGAAACAAAAACAAAAACAAACAGTAAGAAGTAACACCCAAGATACATACAGAGTAACCAGCTCAGTTTTCTAGCATTTATCTGGTCAGCAGAAGCTTTCTAGAAGAAATACGCTTAGAGAAGCACTACTTTTTAAAATATAAGTATGGTCAAGTCTGGGGAAAAAAATGTTCCTTCTGCTTGTGTCTTTTTTCCCCTTGGGATTAAAAAAAAAATTTTTTTTTAATGTTTTCCCTTTGCCATAGCCTGTGAGGAAACAATTATATAGCTGTTTGCCAAAAAACACAATAGTGGCAGTGACATCATCAATTTGTGCCTCTTTATAATTAAGATGAGATTGATATGAAAAAATATTTTTATTCCTTTAATGATACTGTAAATTCTATCTTATTGCTTCTGCTCTTTCTCATCTGCTTATCTGCTTTTTCTGAAGGGTAGACACTTTAATACATCAGTCATTTCCAAGCTCCCGAGTTATTTTAGACAGCTCTCTCTAACTGTGTCACTGCCTGTTCCTCACCACCTCTTTATATTTTCAAACGTCAGTGAATTCTGGGACAGGAATCAGTGGCACCTGAAGGACACAGAGCAGGCCCTAGGGCCTCAGACTTCCCACTTCTAGAAGGGATAGAACCCCTGTTCCTTATGGGGATTGTATGGTTGAGTGCTAACTCCTTTATTCTCTTGAAATGGGTATGAAATTCTTAGAGGACAAGTTTGAGTAAGGAAAACCCAAAAAAGTTTTGACTCAGAGGTCAGTTGGCCTTACAGAGGCCTCCAGCTTCAGTCCTCCCAAAGCTGGAGAAGAAGCAGAGTCCAAAGAAATGGGTTCCTTGACCATTGTTCCCCAAAGCCAATACCCTATAGAGCAGATGTGTCAATGCTTTGGGTTAGGTCTCTGGCTGTTTTTTTTTTTTTTTGTTTTTTGAGAGAGAGAGAGAGACAGAGAGTAAGTGGCGGAGGGGCAAAGAGAGGGAGACACCAAATCCAAAGCAGGCTCCAGGCTCTGAGCTGTTGACACAAAGCCCGTCATGGGGTTCTAACTCATGAACCATGAAATCGTGAACCGTGAGATCATGACCTGAGCCAAAGTCTGACGTTCAACCCACTGAGCCACCCAGGTGCCCCTCTTTGGATGTTTTTTAAAAGCTGGTGCTGGCAGTTCCCCCATATTATCACAGTGGAAATCAAATCATGTGCTTCTGTGTTTGGACATCAGGGCACCTCCTATTGCTCGCTCAGTGGGTTTAGAGTCGTTTGTTATGTGCCCAAGCAAGAGTATCTCTGGGGAAATCCCTTCTTGTCCTGCTGCTACAGGTAAGCGTGTCCAAGCATTTAGAAATAGGGCGTTCTCACAGTTTTAGTGCATGTGGGGAAATCACAGATGAAACTCAAGCCAAAAAGCATGGTTTATTGGCTGAGTTGGCAGCAAAGGCTCTCACCACCCAGGAGACTTGCCTCAGACAAGTATGGAGTCTTGAATCTGGGTGTAGCCCCTTGAGGTAGATCAAAGCTCCAGACTTGATTTGAAGTCACAGGGAGCCTGGGCAGTTGAACAGAAGCAGTGGATATTCTGGCGCTAGTCAAAGCCATAATGATCTGCAGTTCAGTCCTCTGTGCACTAGGGCATGGTAGAGGAGACAGAGGCACTCTGGGTGGGATTGTGGGCAATCCTATATTCATATTCAGGGCCCATATTCATAAAGAGCCTTAAATTTGACCTTTTGTGCTATCTGCAGGTGAGGTTATGAATTCAGACACAAAGTTATACTTTCAGGAGGGAAATAAAGACAATGTTCATTATATAATTTTAATTTTAAAAGCACAAACATTAAAAATACTATGATTTTGGGGCACCTGGGTGGCTTAGTTGGTGAAGATTCAGACTTTGGCTTAAGTCATGATTTCATGGTTTATGGGTTTGAGCTTCATGTCAGGCTCTGCGCTGACAGCTCAGAGCCTGAAGCCTGCTTCAGATCCTGTTTCTCCCTCTCTCTCTGTCCCTACCCCACTTGTGCTCTCTCTCTCTCAAAAATAAATAAACATATTAAAAAATAGTATGATTTTATTTTCATTTATTTACTTTTTAAATAGGCTCCACACCCAATGTGGGGCTTGAACTCATGACCCTGAGATTAAGAGTTGCATGTTCTACCAACTGAGCCAGCCAGGGGCCCCAATATACTAAAATTTTAAAATCTTGTTTAGCCATGTGCATGTTTTTTTTTTAGTATATCAGGAGCCTCAAAAGTAGAATTGATCTGCCTTCCCTCTGTTTTCCTGCTAACAAAGGGGCTTTTAGTGTGGATTGAATAACTAGGAGCCATACATTCTGAATAATACAGGCTTATGGAGAGTTTACCAAGAGAAACAGTTCTACATCCTTTTCCTGGGAGTCACACATCCCCTGTTCACCTTCAGGAGTGTGTTGACCACAGGCAGCCTCTCCCTCCTGTGTCGAGGTTGCCAGAATGACAGTGGGGTACACACAGATCCCAGGAACCTGAGACTCAGCTTCCTCCCATGAGTGGCTTCCTTCCTTGAGTGGCTCCACCCATCTACTAAGCACCTTGGGTGGTGGGGAGACCAAAATGTTAATGGTATATCTGGAAGAGAGCACATGAAAAGAGACATAATAATAGTGCTGGTTTCTCCCTCTGTGTGAGGGAAACCAAATCTCATGAGGATTTATAGTTCATGTTTTGCCACAGAGCTGAGCTCTCACTATCCCCAAGGCCTTTGAGATGAAAGACGACAGTAAGGCTCATTTCTCCCTTGGCTGTTCACGCATCATCAGTCACTGAGGCTGCACCTCAAGCCTTTTATCTAGAAATACATTGAGGTTAATGAATTCAGAGTATCAAAATAATCAGCCACAGAGCTTTGGTGTTCAGGCCTTTTAGTTAAACAGTGTAAGGCCCAGGACACCAAGAATCCCCAGTGAAGATAGACAAATAGGCAGTGATATCTGGGGGGGGGGGGGGGTGATAGGAATGACAATCCCTTTTTAATTCGATCCAACAAATGTTTATCTAGGCCTCCTCGGGGTGAGCACTGTGCTGGGTCCCAGGAGGAGAAAGAATTTGCTTCTTGTCTTCAGAGACTTTATGGGCAGTTTGGTGTCATTCAGACTTCAGGCTTTGAAGTCACTGAGATCGGTGTGTGAAGGTGCTTGATGGAGAAACTGTCACATACAGGACTTGAGTAAAGTGTGGTTCCTTTTCTTTTATGCCAGCAGTTTTGCTCTCCCCAGCCCTCTCAAGGACTGGCCACCTGAGTCCCGGATCCTGGCTGTGTCTCCGCACTGTGCTACCAGAGCTGGCAGAAGCCAGACACCTTTTTGGCCCTTTGTTCAAGTATGCTCCTTATACCTCCACACTCAGTGTTCCTTCTGCTCTCCAGGATGCTTATCTGCAGCCCACGCTGAACCTCCTAGATGCTGCCTGCCTGGATTTCTCAGATCCATCCCTGGTCTATCCTGTCCTGATACCACCTGGCCTGGCCTGATACCTCTGGGCTATGTCAGTTTTACTATTGAAATAATCTCTGATATCTCCAGCTCCAGGCAAGTCAGTCTTCTTAAACCTTACCTTTGATTATGTTACACCTGCTCTGAAACCATCAGTGACTCCCATGGCCTCTGAATTCAAATGAAACCTTAGCCTGAGGGTCTCAGCTTGGCATGATGTAGCCTAGCCCACCTTTTAAGTTTCATCTTTCTTCCCACCAGTGTGTAACATACCAGCCTTAGTGGCTCTACCCTCAGTGGACTAATTGCACTCCTTGAATATGTTCTTTCCTTCTTGTATCCTTTGCTCTTGCTGAACTTTGATGGAATTTCAGCATAGGAAGTTAGAGGAATATGGAAAAAGATGACTGAAGGAACATGAACAAAGACATAGATGGGAGTGGGGAGTGGAGACCAGAGAGGGAACATGTCTGGTTACTGGACATTGGGCACTTAGGATTCCAGAATCATAGCTCCTAGAAAGGAAGCTAACTGGATCATCTGGTCTACCCCTGGCCTTCAGGCTGGGAAAATATTTTTGTTTCCATTCTATAAATCAGACGGTCAAGGCCCAGAGAGTTTAAGTGTGTTTAGACACACAAGTTGGGGTCATCCTATAGAATCCTTTAAAGCCAGATTAAAACTTATCGTAAGTTCAGTCACTGATGGAGACTATGGAAAGCTCTCACTGTGGCAATGGCATAATTAGAACTATTTGGGGCAGTATTTTCAAACTGTGGGATATGGCCCATTAGTGGGTCACAAAGTCAATTTCTTGGGTCATAAATTTAAAAATGTCAGAGTACAGCATTGCTTTGTAAGTTTTATATGTGTGTACTGGGTTGTGAAGTAAAATATATTTCTTATTGAGTGTCATGGCCAAAAAAGTTTTAAAGCCCCAGTTTTAGGAAGATTTGTCTGGTGGCAAATCATAGGCTGAATTATAGGTGCAAGGGAGGAAACTTGAGGCAGGGAATTCTAGTTGGGATGCTGTTGTCATAGCCTAAGTAGACAGTAAGAAGGATCTAGATGGGAAGGAGAAGCCATGGAAAGGGAAAGGAGGGGAAGGCATGAAAGATTCTGTGGGGTAAGAGTCTCAGGATGTGAGGATTAAGATTGTGGGGGCTCAGAGGGAGGGGAAAAAGACAGTCAGGGTTGACTGAAAGTCATACTCAGGTGCTTCGGAAAATGCTGGTGCCCATATCCAAGGAGGAAAGTTGGGTGAAGGAGCTGGTTTGAGGACCAGCATGAAAGACAGATGGAAAGACACACAACCACCATCAGGTATTAGATCAGTCAGGTTCCCACTGAAGAATCCACTGAGATGGTTCCAATGCAAAGACCTGAAGGAAGGGAGGACTTCCAGAGCTGTTGGCAGGCTGAGGGGAGCCAACTTGCATGATGAGGAACCCTAGATTAACCACAGTAGGAAGTTCTTCCTGTCAGATTCCTCTGCAACCCAAGCTTACAGGGCACCACCTCTCTATTCTTCTACCCTCCCACCCCTGAGATGAGTCTACGACTGTTCATTGGTTTGTCACTACCATTACTCCTACTGCTGCTATTATGTCTACCCTCACCATCACCACAGGCAAACTTCTGTTGAATCCTCATCTTGTGCCAAAGGCTTTACATGTGTGATTTTATTTAATCACATTTACCTCTTGAGTTGGTCCTATCATTATTCCAACATTACAGATAAAGAAGTAGAAACTCAGGGACACTTAAAAACCAAGTTCACACAATTAGTAAGTGGCAAAGCTGTAATATAAAGCCAGGAAGTCTGATTTCTTGACCACTCTTAATCACTGCCATGCACCACTGATTACTGAGAAATAGAAGATAACAAAGGTAGCAAATGACAGGGCAGTTAACCAGAGCGAAACTTAGTTTATAGTAGCTGGTGATGTCATACTTTGATGCAAGTAGGACCGGGCATCTTGTGTTCCTGCATCCCTAATTCCTTTGTAGAAGCTCTAGTGGGACTTGTTGGTTTAGGTTTTATCTAGGAAATCATCCTCCTACTCATCCACTGCCTCAGGGTTGGATACTAGAGTCATAATCTCCAATTTCAGACAGAGGAGGGATTGGGTTGCCCTAGTTGTCTGATTGTGGCCTGTGCAGCCTCTTCCAGAAACTTCTCAGATTTCACTCTGGTTAGGGCCTCTTGGTTGCCTTTTGGCCCTTGTGCTCCGAAGTTGTTTGAATCTAATCTAGGTTGGGAGCCCAGGGATTCTTCTCAGGGCCTCAGGTCCCCACACCAACTAGAGTTGGCCTTCTTTGCTTGGACCAGCTCCTGTCCCTGTGCAATGTGCCTGTGATGTGTGTTACCCAACCAAGAGTTAAGATTGGTTCTGCCTTTAGTCAAACTTCAGACAGTCTGAGTAGCTTTCTGGATCTTACTTTTCCAGCAGCTGAGTGGCCCCAGCCAGTATCCTAGGACCTGTCTGCCTTCCACCTATACCTCCAACATTCTCCAGCTGACCTTCTTATACATTCACTAGATCTAAACTGCTCACTAGGTCCTTTTCTCAAGTTGGAAGGGCCTGACATCCTATTTGGCTCATTGAAGTGAGTCCTGTGAGGATTAAGCAAGGCTTCCCTAGCTCATGCCCAAAGCCCCACGTTCTCTCCAAGCTGCCTTCTGATGACTCATTGCCCTCATGGCCAGGCCTTCCTACCCTACTTTATTTTAGGAAATGACTTTTGAAAATGGTCTCATTTTTTTCTTTAACAATAGAAAAGTAATGTTTACCCACAGGGAGCAAGAATGATAATCCCCAAATGCTAGTAATAACACACGCGCACACACACACACACACTCAAAAAAGGAGCTTTCTAAAACCAGTTTTACAAGGAAGGGCACAGGTAAGGCTCTCCTGGTGAAGGTGGTGGAGTGGTAACTAAGTAAAACTTTGGTTTGTGAGCATAATTCACTCCGGAAACATGCTTGTAATCCAAAGTGCTCATTTATCAAAACAAATTTCCCCATAAGAAATAATGGAAACTCAGATGATTCATTCCACAAAAATATTCATATAAAAATGATTATAATACTGTAATATAATACAAAATAATAAAATACAAAATATAAAGAAAAATAAATTAAGCTGCACTTACATTTGAAAACCTTTGGCTGAGAGAGGAGGGTTATTGTGTAGGACAACTTTCACTACCACTAATGGAATCACTGCTATCTATCAGCTCAATGGAATTTTTCTGCACAGGGGCCATTGTATACGCTCACACAGGTGTTGACTATAGTACAGTATTAAACTCTTGTCATATAGTGTATTTAATGTAACTGGCAATAAGGCAGCAGAGGAAAGGGTCTATATCTGCAAGCCGCCTGACTTAGAATGAAGCAAAGCATTCCTAAGCTTACTCTTGGATGGAAAAGCAAAGGACTGTCCATAGGTGCTTTGAAGTGACAAAAAATACACTAGTGCCAGTTGTGGGCATCTTCCAACATTCTGAAAAATCACCGATTTCTGCCAAACACCATGGCCTGAGACCGAGCATCTGAGCATGAGAGACGATCACCCACAGTCCCACAGCAAGAAGAGACAGAGAGAGAAGAACCATTGTGATCATGTGATGTTCAGCATACATACTACTCCTATTGCAAGACATTTCTTGTTTATCAAGTTAAAATTAATCAGAAATGTTTGCTCATCTTGTGGAACAACTGCAGAACAAATTACCTGCAACCCAAGGTTTTACCGTACTTTGTTTCCATTGCTTCCACAAGTAGAGAAAGTGCTTCCAACTGGACAGGAGAAAAACAGGGCAGTTCAGAACAATGTAAGCCTGAGGTAAATGGCTGTCAGGAAGAAAAATCTAGCTACTTTAAGGGCCAAGTCTTTATGCCCAGGCAAATTATGTCCTAGGATGTGGGTTACAAACATTTTATTAGTATAAGTTCTTCAGACAAATCTTAAATGAACCCTAATTTAAAAATATTTACAAGATAATTTGTATATATTTTAAGTTAGAATTTATTTAGCATTCAATTATAAAGTTAATATATGAAGGAAAATTATTGTTTTGATGAATACCAAAATTCAAAATAATTAATAGGGGCGCCTGGGTGGCTCAGTCAGTTAGGCATCCGACTTCAGTTCGGGTCATGATCTCGCCGTTCATGAGTTCGGGCCCTGCGTCGAGCTCTGTGCTGACAGCTCAGAGCCTGAAGGCTGTTTCGGATTCTGTGTCTCCCTCTCTGCCCCTCCCCCGCTCATGCTGTGTCTGTCTCTGAAAAATGAATAAACCTTAAAAAATTTAAAAAAATAATAATTAATATAGATATAACCATTGCCAAGCTTGGCATTTAATTCACTTCTATATATAATTTTAGTTGCAAGGAGTAAAACAGATATATATATTTTTTAAATCAGTTTGCTTTGTCATCTATTGTATAAACAGACCCAGAAGTTTGAAAAAGGAATACCAAAACATTTTTAATTTCTAAATCAAATCATTAAGATTGTTGAATTTCTTGTCTTAGATACAGAAATGGAATATCCAACACTTTTTTTAATGCTTATTTACTTATTTTGATAGAGAGAAAGAGAAAGAGTGCGAGAAGGGGAGGGGCACAGAGAGAGGGAGAGAGAGAAAGAATCCCAAACAGACTCCATGCTACCAGCACAGCACCAGATGCAGGGCTCAAACCTATGAACTGTGAGATCATGACCTGAGCCGAAGTCAAGAGTCGGATGCTTAACCAACTGAGCCACTCAGGCAATCCTACCCAACACTTTTTATAAGCAGGAGAGCCATGTGGCAGGTTATGCATTTGTTTGAAAGCCCACTGAGATCTAACATGGACCAAATAGGTGCTTTTGAGCCTTGTGTGACCGTTGACCGAGCACTGCATTCTTGGGACAGACACAAAAGGCCAGTGCATACCCATAAGCTTCCTAATCAATGACCTGACTAACTAGTCTATGGTGATAGAGTCAGATTAGTGGTGGGAGGGTAGCAAGGGCTAATGACTTCGAAAGGGGAACAAGGGAACTTTCTGAAATGCTAAACATTGTGTAAACCTTGATATGGGTAGTGGTTGTATGGAGTGCATATATGTGAAAATTCATGAGCTGTACACTTAAGAATTGTGCATTTTAACTGTAGACAAATTATACTTCAAGTCCCTGTTAGCCAAAAGACAGAAAGAGAGAGAGAGAGGAAAGGAGGGAGGGACCAAGATTTGCTCAAAAATCTGTCAGCAGAAATTTATGTGCTGGGGGTGCCTGGGTGGCTCAGTCGGTTAGGCGGCCGACTTCGGCTCAGGTCATGATCTCGAGGTCCGTGAGTTTGAGCCCCGAGTCGGGCTCTGTGCTGACAGCTCAGAGCCTGGAGCCTGCTTCATATTCTGTGTCTCCCTCTCTCTGACCCTCCCCTGTTCATGCTGTCTCTCCCTGTCTCAAAAATAAATAAACGTTAAAAAAAAAAGAAAAGAAAAGAAATTTATGTGGTAGTGTTTCTATTATTGTGCTATGTGTTTTAATTTGGTAGCTAGCTAACATTTTTTTTTTTTTTTAAAGTAGGTTCTGCCCAACATGTGGCTTGAACTCACAACTCTGAGATCAAGAATTGCATGCTCTACCAACTGAGCCATCCAGGTGCCCTGTGTATGTTTTTAATTATAGTTTTAAAAAATAGTTTAAAATGTTTTTTTAAAATGAAATCCAAGTATACAGTTGACCTTTGAACAACACAGTGGTTAGAGGCACTGACCTCCTGTGCAGTCGAAAATCCACCTATAACTTTTGACTCCTTAAAACTTAACTACTAATATCCTACTGTTGACCAGAAGCCTTACCAATAATATCAACAGTCAACCAGCACATATTTAGTGTGTTATATATATATTAGGTACTGTATCCTTAACATAAAGTATGCTAGAGAAAGGAAAATGTTATTAAAATCATAAGGGAGAGAAAATATATTTACAGTACTGTACTGTATTTATTGAAAAAAAAATCTGTGTGTAAGTGGACCCACATAGTTCAAACTCATGTTGTTCAAAGGTCAACTGTATAAAAAAATAAAATTCAAATCAAATAAAATTAAGAGATGAAAGTCAAATCATGACCTCTCAATCACTCCTGGCAATCTTTGACAAATCAGGAAAGATGTAAGAAGCACTGGGTGACCAGGGATGACAAAGAACAGTATGCACAGACCCGTGGAAAGCACATCAGCTTTTGTACATACAAATTGGCTTCAAATCCTAATTCTGCCAGTTACCTAAGGTCTGGTAGCTAGTACCCTATCAAATGCAGAGCACCAGTTTTTTCATCTGTAAAATGGGGACAATACCACCTGCCTCAGAGTTGTTGGGGGAGTAAGGGAGAACATAGCTAAAGTGTCCAGCACACTTAGCCGCCCCCACCCAAATGCTAGTTCTCATCTCTTCTGTATCCCATAACAAAGTCAAATATACTGGACTGGGAAGGGATCTGACTGCCTTTAGAAAGTGTGCCTCTTAAGTTGTTTTTCCAGAGGCAAAGATGGACTTGCGTCTGTCTGTCTGCAACCACACCCGGCCCTCCTTGCCACCAGTGACACATTTGCAAGATTGTATACAGGCCCCGGACAGAAACACTTAACACAAGTGGAGGTGCTGGCCATCCTTATTTTTAGAGAGAAAATGACCAGAATGTGAGTAGAGCAGATAAGCCAGCCCAGGCCCTGGCCCCTCAACCACAGGAGCAGAACAGAAATCTGTTAAAGGATGGGGAGAATTTCTCTCATCTTCCTGGGTTTCTCCTTCCTTTTCTTCTCTGTCTCTCCCCAGCACAGCTCAGGAAGCAGGAGAAAAATACCCAAAGGCGAAAAGGCAGAGAGCATCTGTCTTCCTATACTTTGATGGTGAGAGTGAAAACAAGTGTCTCATAGCTTATTAAATGTCAGGTTTAAGATGTCTGGTTGGGGAGGTAGGGTGTGGCCATCACACCAGTGCGTTAGTCTTGGCATTTTTTGCTTCTTGCAGGATCCCACCTTTTGGTCTATTAGAAGCATTTCTTCATAAGGATGAACATTTAGTTTGGTCTCAGAGCCAGGTGTCTGCCTCCAGACCACTGCCTGAAAGGAATGGGTTTGAGCCTCAAAGAAAATAAGTTAGGCCTGGCTCAACTTGTCTGCATGACTCTTCTTGCTCCACTACACTTGCCTCTCAGGCTGCTGTTGGCCTCTAAGAAAACGGATCCTGGTCTTCCAGTTTCAGAGACTGAAGCAATTATACCCTGGAAACAGATCTCAGTTTCAAAGCACTTTTCCTCTCTGCCTGGGTTCTCAGGGGTAAAAAGGGCTACCTTCTGCTTCAGTAAATTCTATCCAGCTAGGAGTTCAAGACCAAGAGTAGTTAATCCTGGAGACCAAAGGCTGGCAAGACACTCACTTGGGTTCATGCCTTCCGTCTGCCAGGGGCTTCAGGTCCCAGAAGAGACCTCTTCCTCTGTTGTCCTGGTCAGCTACAGGCTAACCTAACCTTGTGTAGTTCCAATCGGCCTCAGTTTGGAGCTGTGGTTCTGTATGCCTTTTATTTCACGTTCACAGTGCTGCTGAATGCCTTTGTGAACTGGCCTTGAAAAGTATTACAGAATCCACAGTCGAGATGTTCTCTGCCTGGACTCTGTTTGCTTGTTATGTTGCAAGAATGTGGTCCAACAGCCTCCACACCCTGATGACTCAGCCTAGCTCTAATGAGTTGTGTTTTCCAGGCCCTCCTGGGGGGACAGTGCCTTCTCTAGCGTTGGCTACGTGCTGCCCCCCTCACCCCTCACGCCCCCACCCGGCCTCAGTAAGGGCTGCCTGGGAGTGAGCCTGGATGGTTGTTAGAAATGCTCCCCATAGGTAGGCAGAGGGAAAGGGAAGATGAATTCTGGTTCCACTCCCCAGTGTTGCAGTCACTCTTGGCCCTTCCCAGGCACAGCCAGGAGGTGTAAGTTAGAGGTTAGGAAGAACTTACATAATGGGATTGATTTTGAAGGGAGCAGGCAGAGTGGCTACCTCTTAGAGAAAAGGCATTTGATAGCCACCTAAAGGTCATGTGAAGAAGCCTGTCTTACTTTCAGAGAATTGGTCTTTGATTTGTGGGGCATTCAATTTGCTGGGGAAAAAATCTGACTGTTAAGCTTCTGGGGGACAAACCAGAGGAAATTATATAATTAACAGTTCAGAGATTCTTAGAATCTTTGGCCAAAAAAAGAAATGACAGAGAAAAAATCACTGTGTTCTAGAGCCATGGCAGAAGGCCAAGCTTTGAATAATGGCCATAGAAGATATATTAATGAATTATTTTTAAATGTATGCTTCTTTTTGGAAAGAAATTGCTTAGGGAAAGTTTATGCCTTAATTACTACTCTTACTAAAAGGGAAAATCTTAACTGATTATACCTTAAAATCTTTGAACCTTAAACTCTTTTACCAGATTTTAAAAGTTCAGGCCTCCTTGCAAAAATGCAAACGCATTTCTATTTCCTGATGGCTATAACAAAAGCAGAAGACTTAAACAAGAATCTGTTTTATGAAAAATTGAAATCTGAGCACAGTTCACACATTTACCAATGATTCTTCTCCGTTGCATGTTATCTATGAATCATCTGACACAAAACAGCTGTAAGTCCTCTCTGCTGTAAGGACAGGATGGCCCTGCCAGGAACTGCACCCAGCTTGTGGTCTAGTCGCTGACAGAATTTACATAATACTACTGACTGCCAATTTAAGCCTACCCTGCAGGTACCACCCCCCCCTTCCCCCCCCTTCCCTCCTGCAGGCACTGAAATGGTCACGCTTTGGGCTGGCTCTGGTCCTAGCAGGAAGCATAGGCCTCCGGGCTGCTGACCACACCCATACATTTGTTTGCTTTGTTTCGTTTTTGGGGAGATCCTTTTATTTTGATATAATTTCAATTTTACTGAAAAATTACATGAACAGTCCAAGGAACTTCTACAACTTATGATTTGTTTGTTTACATTTTTGCCTTATTTGCTTTATCATTCTCTCTCTTTCTCTCCCACTCTCCTCTCCCATTGAAGATGGAGATGTGCTCCTATTGGCTCCAGTATGAATTTTCCAAAAAGGCATTCTCTTAATAACTACAGTGCAGTTACACAATCAGGCAATTAAGCATTAATACAATACTACTATGTCTTTCATTAATTGCCCCCAAAATGTCCTTACTTTTTTTTCCCTCCCCTGAGGATCAAATCCAAGATTATACATAGCATTTAGTTGTCAGGTCTATTTATTTTCCTTTATTCTGGGACATTTCTTTAGCCTTTCATTGTGTTCTTGACCTTAACATTTAAAAAAAAAGTACAGGCCAGTTATTTTGTAGAATGTCTTTCAGTTTGGGTTTGCCTCATGTTTTCTCATGATTAGATTCAGGTTATGCATTTTTGGCAGGAATACCACAGAGTTGATAGTGTGCTCTTCTCCAAGCATCCTAATCGGGGGCATGTGATATGGGATATTGGCTTGTAACTATATAGTGATCTTAGCCCTGATGACTTGGTAGAGTGGTATCTGATGCTATGAAGTTATTTTTTTCTCTTTCATTAAGTCATTTGCTGCATACTTTACATCTCTGTAATTATCCTATTTATTTAAAGTTTTTATTTAAATTCCAGTTAGTTAACATACAATGTTATACTAGTTTCAGGTATGCAATATAGTGATTCAACACTTCCATACATCACCCAGTGCTCATCATGGCAAGGTCACTCCTTAATCCCCATCACCTGTTTAACCCATTTCCTCACTCACCTCCACTCTGGTAACAATCAGTTTGTTCTCTGTTTCTTGATTTATCTCTGTCTCTTTTTTCCCCTATGATTATTTGTTCTGTTTCTTAAATTTCACATGAGTGAAATCATATGCTATTTGTCTTTCTCTGAGTGACTTATTTTCCTTAGCATAATACACTCTAGCTCCATCTAGGTCATTGCAAATGGCAAGATTTCATTCTTTTTTATGCTGAGTAATATTTCTTGATTATTACAGTTTGTAATATTCCATTGTGTGTATGTGTGTGTGTGTGTAACTCATCTTCTTTATTCACTCATTAGTCAATGGACATTTGGGCTCTTTCCATAATTCAGTTGCAGTACATAATGCTGCTCTAAACATCAGGGTGCATGTATCCCTTTGAATTAGTGTTTTTGTATTCTCTTCTTTTTTAATTTTTAAATTTTATTTATTTATTTTTGAGAGAGACAGAGACAGAGTGAGTGGGGGAGGGGCAGAGAGAGAGGGAAAGAGAGAATCCCAAGCAGGCTTTGTACCACCAGCACAGAGCCCAATGTGGGCCTCAAACCCATGAAACCATGAAATCATAACCTGAGCTGAAACCAAGAGTTGGACACTTAACTGACTGAGCCACCCAGGCGCCCCAGTATTTTTGAATTCTTTGGGTAAATACCTAGTAGTAAAATTGCATATCCCTTTTTTTTTTTTTTTTTAAGTAGGCTCAATGACCAATGTGGGACTTGAACTCATGACCCTGAGATCAAGGGTCACATGGTCTACCGACTGAGCCAGTCAGGCACCCCTGTAATTATCCTTTTTTAAATCAAACTTTTACCCATCCATTTTGGCATCCTCTGATGATTTTCTACAACTCTCATTTTGCATTCTACTGTAATGAAGAGGTTTCCCTTAACATTTATATCTATCTATCTATCTATCTATCTATCTATATGAACATGATTCTTAGGCTATCAGTGGAGTATAATCCATTATAAATATTATTTATTTTGATGTTAAAATTGTTCCAGATTAGGGAGTGGGAGCCTCTTACCGCTGGCTCTTGAGTCTTTTTGAACATATTTTCATGATTCTTTGATCATTTCCTTACCTTCTTGCAAAATAAGATGTTCCAGGCTCATCCTCTACTTTTCCTGCCCACAGCCCCAGAATAAGCCATTTCTCAAGAATCGCTAGTTCCTTTAGTGGGTAATGGTATTTAGAAACCAAGATCTGGGTGCTAAAAGTGCTCATTCTTACTGGTGTGTCACTGTTTCTAGGCCTCTTACCAGACAGAATTAGGTAATATTACATATACAAATGGAAATAGATACATATAGAGGCATAGATATATATTAGAAATATGTTGGAGATATATATGACATAATATATACTTATTCTAATAACTCCAATTACAACAAATGCTTTTTCCATATTTGTAATTTCTTTCCCCAGCACTTAGAAATCTGGCTCCCATTAGCCTCAAGGTCAAGAATACACAAATCATAGTTTCAGAATGCTAATCCCTAGCACCACTTAAAGTAAGCCTAATGAGAGTTTAATTAGTTTACAATTTTGAGGGGTAAAACTTAACATACATTAAAGTACACAAACCCCAAGTCTACAATTCAGTGACTTTCGACAAATGGATATACCTGTGTAACCCACACTTTTTTCAAGATATAGGACATTCATCTCTGTATCTTCTCAGAAAGTCCCCTCATGTTTCTTCCCAGTCAGCAACACCCCCATCCCCCAAACCAGAGGCAACCACTTTTCCAGTATTTTGCTTAGTCTGTAGACATCAGTTGGCTCCCCTGGATCCGAACACACATCTTCAACTTGGACCCTACTCTGTGCTCTCCCCCTCGAGGCTTGTGCCACCACAGTACCTGGCCTTAGATTTTGCTTTGTCTACTCTTCCTTGGCAATGCCAGATTTGATTTCCAGTTCTGCTTCCAGTCTTTTCTGACCTGTGGTGCCAATGACTCTGCCCCTCCTCTGGGCTACATGTTGATTTGTTCTTGCACTAGCCTACATTCCTCATTCCTTCTGGGCTTTTGATCCAGCCCCGAAGGACCTTTGGCCTGGAATGTGCTTCGAGGATCACACAATTTACTAAAGATAGTTTCATAAAAAGGCACATAATTTCATGAAAATCTCCTTCTTAAAATTTGGTAATATCGTCCCGTCTGGTCCTGCTTGATGCCTGGATTCTGAGCCACACCTGTTCTTCTGTTTCTAAATCTTGCTTCCTTTCCCGACTTGGGTGACTGTCATAATCCTTCCTTCCCATGACAGCTGGAGCCAGAAGCTGGTGAGGCTTTTCTCATGAGGGTACCTTGTGAGCATGACTATGATAGAGAGAAACCATGTATCTTGTGGGTGTTTAGTACATGTGAAACCACTCAGCCCACCACCAAATGTGGCAAATGGCCAGTTTGGGGCACAGGAAGAGAAGGTGGGTGGGTCCCAAGCACCCTGCTTAATGCCTAATGCTTAATGAATAGCTCCCTTTCAGTAGTGTTCAGTCTACCCAGAGCTATAGCATGTAGGGTAGAAACTAAGGTGAGGTCTCGGAACCAGGAAGTCACACCCATGTTAATATTTAGAAAACAGTTGGGTTATAATAGCTTCTTTTTCCAGGCTCCCTAATGAAAAGGGTTAGTGTGGTTCAATCATGAAAGCTTCTGAAAAGACTCTTTGACACAAAGGCTCTGAGCTCCACTCTTCATGTCGGCCTTTGATTATATTAGTAGTTTAATAAGCAGTTGCTTGTTCTGTCTTTTGTGTGCTTGGATCCCCCCCCCCACAACAAAGCTGTGAGCTCCATGAGGGAGGTGACAGTGTTGGGCATTTTTCTGTCTTCCTCCTGTCCCAGCACCAGCTCCTTGTCAGGTGACAGGAGGTGTTCCGTAGGTACTTCTGACTTGAACTAAGTCTTAGTCACCCTAATGAGGTCATCCCTCCATAGTATCCCAATTCCTACTGTAGTACCAAGCACAGAGTAGGTACTCAAATTGGCTGAGTAAATCATGAACTAATTCCACTAAATTGTTGTCGAGTCAAAGTGTTATTCCTCTCAGGAGTCTATGTTTTAGAAGAGGGCAACAAAGAATGGGCAATGCTTAATGACCCAAGTGGAGTTAGCCTAATAGTGGAATTACAGGCAACACAGCACCAGATGAGGACATTTATAAGCAGGGGGCTCTTTGGTGCCCCACCAATCATGCCACATCACTATGTTACCCTTCTTCTGAGGTCTTCAGAATGTTGGGCCATAAAAGGATCGTTATATTCTGATGATCAACCTTTTTTGCTGTCTGCCTTTCCTGAGCTTCTTTCTCCTATTCAATTTGCATTTGTTTCCTTTGGCCCAACAGCAAATTGGCTGCAGCACCTTCTCCTAAAGAGCCAGAATCTTCCTAGCGGTGAACCTCTTTTTTTTTTTTTTTTTTTAGTTTATTAATTTATTTTGAGAGGGAGAGCACACAAGCAGGAGAGGGGCAGAGAGAGAGGGAGAGAGAATTATGAGATCGTGTGGCTTGATCTCACGAACCATGAGATCATGACCTGAGCTGAAATCAGGAGTCAGATGTTTAGCCAACTGAGCCACCCAGGCACCCTTCATCATTACTACATTTTAACTGACTTTTGCAAATTTTCATTACAATTTTAATTGTCACAAAATGTTCCATGGAGTACACCTATTTAACCATTCACCTGACATTTGTTGAGCATTTAGTTTGCTTCTGATTTTTAGCTATTACAAAAGGAAACATAATGAGAGAACTCTTCACATAAATTTTCCTTATTTGAGGCATTTTGCTTTTCACCAGGAGAAATTTCCAGAAGTTTTATTACTGGACAAAATAATATGAAACTATTTTAGACTCTTAATATTGTCCAACGACTTATCAAAAGGTTCTTAACCAATTACACACCTTCTGGAATGGATGAAAATTTCTATTTTACCCAACGTTGGTCATTTGCTGACACAACAAAACATTTATTCTCTATTTCAACATATATGTCTATATTTGAGATTTATATTTTTTCAAAGCTCCCCAGGCAATTCTAAGGTGGAATCTGGGTGGAGAGCCCCAGAAGGCTACACTAAAAGTTGCCAAGTGCTGTGGCCCTTTTCCCTCAGCCTCTGGAGATCCTGTGCTCTGATACAAAGGTCCAGGGAAAGAGCCCCGAGGAAATGGGCACCAAGGTAAAGAGGAGGTTTCTTCATAAGGCTTAGGGCCAAGTAGGCCCAAGTCATCCTCCCTGGATCTTCTGAGGGAGGGGCCCTTCTCCTCTGGCTGCATAGAGTTGGAAGTGATCCAAAGAGAACCAAGAGCACATGACCCCAAAGAGGGAGAACAGAAAGGAGGAAAAAAGGAACAGTCCTGTATAATCAGGAGCTTGGAGTATCTCTCCCAGCTCTCAGAGAGTCTACTTCCCAGCCCTTGGGCCTGAGTCACAGAAGCCTCTAGCTGTGCTGATCACCCACATCAAATGTTCCTCCTCCATAACCCATTCCCATAGTCTTGTTTTTTTTTAAGATGCTTTTTCAAATTACAAAAGAACTATTATTGGTCCATCATAAACAAATAATATATAAATGAAAATTTCAATATTGGAAAGTTCTCCCTCACTTCCCTATTTCCATTCCCATCCCCAGAGGTAACCTGATAATAATTTGGTGTGTATCTTTCTAGATCTTTTTCTAGTGGGTGTGAGACTGTGTGCATGCCTCAGGATTTTATAATACATAAATGGAATTACACGATATATAGTTTTCCCCATCCTGCCTTTATCATTTAACTTCAAGGTGTAGACCACCTTCTGTGTTAGTTAATATATAGCAGCCTCATTCTTTTTCATGGCTGCATGATAATCCATGGTATATGACGATATCATATAATGAACACAGCTTGTTGCTGGTGGCTTCAGTTGCCTTTCATTTTTCTCTATAATGACAATGCTGCAATGAGCTTCTTTGTGTATGTGTCTTTGTGTCATCTACCTGGCTTTGAGTGTTGCCACTGCCAGAAAATTCCTGGTGTTGGGCTCCAGGTATGCATACCCAGAGGATCTCTGCTACCTCCAGGATTCATTTAGACCCTGGAAGAACACCACCCTGGCTCAGTCCTGGCTTCTTCTCTCACCCTGTTGTTCTGTGGTTGTGTTCGCAGCATGCCCATGGACCAGCCACCAGAATTCTGACAACCCCACCAAAGGTTGCAAAGGTGCAAAAAGTACAGCTGGTGTCCCTCTGGCCACTGGGAGGAAAGAAAGAGGGCCAGCTCCTTCACACACAATCCAGTTGGAGAGAGTATGGAAGTGGTTATCTAGGTGGTTCTCAGTCTTTCTCCCCTGAGATAGAGTGTGGGACTGAAACAGCAGTGAATCACTGATGTAGAAGATACAAGAGCTGCAGTGGTGGTAGGAGCTCTCCAAAGCAGCTGAGAAAGTATGGTGTGTGTGTGTGTGTGTGTGTGTGTGTGTGTGTGTGTGTAACCCTGAACCAAATGTCCTTGGCCCATGGACAGAGATTGCCAACCCTTGATCTAATATGTTGTTGTACTTTTGTCTTTTAAGGTTTTCAAGCACCAGTGTAGAAAACTGGGTGGCTCAGTTAGTTGGGTGTCCGACTTCGGCTCAGGTCATGATCTCACAGTTCTTGAGTTCGAGCACCACGTTGGGCTCTGTGGTGACAGCTCAGAGCCTGGAACCTGCTTCACATTCTGCGTGTTTCTCTCTCTCTGCCCCTCCCCTGCTTTCACTCTCTCTCTCTCAAAAATAAATTCTAAATTTTTAAAAAAATTAAAAAAAAAAGATTTTTCAAACACCTTGTTCCTTCAAGAAGCAATAAGAGCTAATGAGAAGCAGATGGTACCCTGGGTTCCATTTCTCACTTCACTAGGGCCTGCCACAGTTTGGAACAGTTTTGATTGCTGCCCTATGCCCTCTTGTTTAGAGGTGCTGTCTGCACCCTGGGATGCAAGGGTTAGGTTTCTTATTTTTCCTGAAAAATGGTGCTAGTGTCATTGGCTGTTAAAAATGAGACAGGTGTGCTCACTTTGGCAGCACATCTCCTGAAAACATTGGAGTGACACAGACAAGATTAGCGTGGCCCCTGTTCAAGGGTGACAGGCAAACCTGTGAAACCTTACATACAAAAATAAGAACTTTTAAAATGGGACATAGGCAAGAGAACTTTTGCATTTGGATGGGATGTTTTCTGTGATTGGCTTATCCTGCTTAGTTCTTTCTTCCTTACTTTATGGACACGCAAGAAAGAACACATGCTCATAGTATTGGAGGCAGGTGCTGAACTTCCTAGGTGGCAGCCCTCCTGAAATGTATTCTTGCATGCACAAATGCAAAGACCCTTGTTGACCTGCTCTCTCAATGCTTTGGAAACTCGGAGGAATGGTGATGTGGTCACTGTTAGAACAGAGCAACAAACAAATCTGGTGTAATTGAGGATAAGCTTCATGTGGGCAGTCCTGATGTTTGCTCACGGAAAGGTGATTCATTTAGACGAATCAGGGCTTTAAAATTGTTTTCTTGAAGTGTAACAGATACAGAAAAGTGCATGCACTGTAAATGTATGGCTTGGTGAATTTGTGCAAAGTGAACACACCTATGTTACCCTGGTAACCACTATGTAGATCAAAAAGTAGAATGTTAGAGTCACCCCAGAAGACCTCTGTACCCACTCCTCCCCCAGTTACTAGTCCTTTGAGGTATAACCAGTAACCTAACTTTCCACACTTGATATTTTTGCCTGTTTTTGAACTTTATGTATACTTGTGAAATTTATTCACATTTTGTGTAGATCTTCTTCACTTATTCTCATTGCTATATTGTGTTCCGTGATAGACATATGCCACAGATGGGGTGCCTAGGTGGCTCAGTTGCTTAAGCCTCTGACTCTGGAATTCAGCTCAGGTCAGGGGCTTGTGGGATCAAGCCCCGCTTTGGGCTCTTTGCCTACAGTGCAGAACCTGCTTGGGATTCTCTCTCCCTCTTTCTCTGCCCCTCCCTGGCTTGCATGTGCTCATGTGCCCTCTCTCTCAAAATAAGTAAGCATTAAAAAAAGAAATATGCCACAATTTATTTATCCATTCTATGTTGATGGGGTTTTATTGCACACATTCCTACAAGTGGAATTATCAGCTCACAGTGTTTGCATATATGCATCTTTTTTTTTTTCAACGTTTTTTATTTATTTTTGGGACAGAGAGAGACAGAGCATGAACGGGGGAGGGGCAGAGAGAGAGGGAGACACAGAATCGGAAACAGGCTCCAGGCTCCGAGCCATCAGCCCAGAGCCTGACGCGGGGCTCGAACTCACGGACCACGAGATCGTGACCTGGCTGAAGTCGGACGCTTAACCGACTGCGCCACCCAGGCGCCCCGCATATATGCATCTTTAATGGACCCTGGAATAGCAGTAAATGAGAGTTAGGGGCGTATTTTTTATTTTTTTAATTTAGAGAGAGAGAGAGAATAGGGGAGAGCGAGAGCAAGAGTGAGAGCGAGAGTACATGCGTGAGAGAGAATCTTAAGTAGGCTCCACGCTGATTGTGGAGCCTGATCCTGGGATCCTGACCTGAGCTGAAATCAAGAGTTGGTCAGACACTCAGCCAGACTGAGCCACCCAGGCGCCCCAGGAATGTATTTCTGGTAGGGGACAAAGCACAAAGCTAAGATCAGGCCCCAGGTTTCTGGTCTCCTTCCAGGCTTGGATTACAGGGGAGCCAGAGCAAGGCACTTAACCTCTGTGTTTCCTCAACTGTAAATTGGAAATAATTGGTACCTGCTCTATTACTTGCTGTGGGATGAAAAAGTCCTCTGCAAAATCTCAAGCTGCACAAATGGAAGCTCTCATTAAAATGGAAGCAGGGAAGGGGGATTTTTAATTATCAATGAGAACTAAAGAATAACTGTATTTATTTGGATTTCCATTCCCAATTAAGAATCCAGAGATTAGATTAACTGCTCAGCTAGACTGAGTAGTATTGCCAAAGGGCCCTGCAGTGTTATTGTCTCAAACGCAAACACAGTAAGTAACTTCCCAGACCTATCCTATGAATCTTGCTAGAAGTTTCCTCAACTGCCCGGAGCCCCAGGGGTCCTCCCAGTTCTTTCTCTTAGTCGCCAATGCCTCAGCTTTTTCTTTCCCCCTGCATCAGCTTGAGTTGGCCTACTCTGGGAAAAACTGGTTTGATGCTGCCTGACCAGACCAATTATAATGCACCAGGAAAGCAGAAGGACACCATCATCCCATGTCTTCCTGCGTTATTGAACATAAAGTGTGAATATTGTCAATGAGGTGCTTTGGTCTTACGGTACAACTAAAAGTTCACAGGCATTTATTCTACCAAAGGTTGTGCTAAAATGAATCAGGGACTGTAAAATACAGTAGTTGAAAGTAGTGTCAACATTTTTTCTATCCTCCTAGTTCCCTTGCAGATGGTTGCACAAATGTTACACAAGTAGAAGGCAGTGCCCTCTTCTGGCCAATGCCACACTTACATGGCTGTGGCTAAGAGGCTTGCCAACTCATGGGACTGGTTTTTCACTGGGTAACAGGCTCATCTTGGGGTTAGTCTTGAGTAAATCACATCTGGGGATCCACCCTCCCTTTCCTCTTCAAAAGAGAAAAATCAGAACTATGATAGTTACATTTTATGTGTGATTAACATTTAAATCAGTAGATTTTTTTTACCTTCCATAATGTGGGTAGTTACCTTAAGAGCAAAAACTGAGGTTTCCTGAAGAAAAAGAAATTCTGCTTCAAGACTGCAAAATAGAAACCTGGGTGTTTCCAGCCTTCAGATTTTGAATACAAGACTACAACGTCAACTCTTCCCTGAATTTCTAGCTTGCCAGCCTGCTCTGCAAATTCCAGACTTGTCTGCCCCCACAATCGTGTGAGCCAATTCCTTAAAATAAATCTGTGAATGTGTGTGAGTGTGAGTGTGTGTGTGTGTGTGTGTGTGTATGTATCTTGTTGGTTTTGTTTCCCTGAAAACCCTAATACAAAACCTAACTCTAAAACCCATTTATATCAGTGACATCTCATTTGTATAAACATAAGGGGACATGAAGTATGGCATGAGTTCAGGTTCAAGTCCCAGTACCATCTAATTTACTAGTTTCATGAACTAGCTACTTAATTGTACTTAGCCTTGGTATCTTCATTTTTATAAAGGGGAAAATAGTAGCATTTACTGAATATGCTGTTGTGAAGATTAAGAGAAAACATGTGCTTAGAATAGTGATTGGCTCAGAATAAGTACTCATTAATGTTAGTAGTTATTATTATTTTTATTACTAAGGTCATAGAGGGAAGCTGCCAAAAAAAGGGTGATTTATAGAATGAGGGGTACATGGAAGGGTAGCTGGTCTCGTTCACTCCCCCACCCATTGTCTCCCTAGATTCTTAGGGAGACAGGCAGTCTCTGCTTTTCACAACCTGTTCTTGGGCAGTATTATAAAGCCATTTCTTGTAAAGTGTCCTAACTGTTCCCATAGGAACCCAATCAAGATTAAAAGTTGGATTCTGAATTAATGATTAAGTCATATATGAAACCATTATTATGTCACAAAAGTAAAGTTCAGTAAATCTTGGTAATCATTTAAAACAGTAAAACTATGTAAGTCCTAACACGGGGCTTCCATAAAATTTAATCTTCACTCCATGGTACAATTTACCAATTTAATTAGCAGCTTTGTTTGCCTTCTCACAATTTAGAAGGCCTTCTGTAAGATGATTTGGATCACTTTTCGGCCTTTTGGCTAAGATCAAGTGTTGTAAGAGATTTGGTTGGTCAAAACCTTGTTTTTAAAGCTAGCCAAGTGGTTATCTCCAAGTATAAGGATTTGGGTTAATTTATATATATGTGTGTATTTATATATTTATCTCTGTGTTATTCAGTGATTCACCAGAAGGACCCACAGGACTCAATAGCAGGTTATATACTCACTAAGATTTATTATAGCAAAACGTATAGAGCAAAAGCAGTGGGAAAAAGATATGCACTCATGGGGTCCAGACATTCAACACAAACTTCAGTGTCTTTCCACACAGGAGTGTGGAGGCCACACAGGCGTATTCTTTCTTTCGCCATTAACTTCAGGGACATATATAGAATGTCTTTACCCAGAGAAGCCTGTTTGAGTCTCAGAGTCCAAGGCTTTTGTAGGGGGCTGGTCACATAAGTATATCCTACTATGTATGCAACCAACTATGGTAACCAAAACCCAACCCTAACAATGAAACTAGGTGCACATCATTGATCTTGATGTTTGTGCAAAGCGCCCCTGAGAAGCACGTATGGTATGATCGATCCATTGGTCCTGGTGTATGTAAGTCATCAACCACCAATATAAAGAACACTCTAAGGGCTGCCAAGGGTTAATCATGGGTCTCTTGAAGACATGTAAGGAGCAAGCAACCAGAAATGCTGTGTTAACTCTTTCCTCACAGTCTGTATTTTCTGAAATGTCTATAATTAACGTCTATTACTTTGATAATCACAAAAGTAACTATTGATATAAAGCCATCTGCCGTTAATGATTTTCCTTTCTAGTTATTTAATGGTGTTGTTTTATAATCTCAGTATAGTTCCCTGTAGTCGGCAGAGCTGCTGAGAGAAGTAAAGTCACCCTTCTAGACACTTCATGGATCCCCATCAGAGCCTTCATACTCTTTGGGAAAACCATAAAAACAGGCCAGGACAAAGCCTGTGAGACATAGAAGGAACCACAGCAACACCTAACTCAACTTCCCCATCTTAGAGATGAGGAAGTGGAAATACCGAGCAGTGAAAGGGCTCATCCCGGTTCTAAATCTTAGATCTTCTAGTTAGAAACCTCTCTTGGAACTCCTGAAATGGGTCAAGGCAATGTCTGCTCAGTTGCTTCTGATGATTGTCTTAACATGGGCAGAAACTGGAGGAGCCCTGACTGGTGGGACGGCCTGAACTGAATGTGCATGGTCAATCTCCTTTAGTCTAGACAGAGGCTTCCTATCCTTCCCCAACCCCTTCCTTGTCCAGTGACTTGACAGAAGCACCAGGACTCTGTTATCCAGAGCATTGCCTATGCCACTAGGTCAATGGTCTAGTTTGGGACCTATCAAGAGATTAGTTTAATCTTCACCAAATTTCCCCCTTTTCTCCCTTTCATTTACTCTATTGTAGGCTGGAGGGTGGTATCTGTCTCTACACTGGACTCCAAATTCCTTGAGGGCCTTCTGGATCCAGGTTATATAGTGGTTATGATTATGGGTAGTAAAGTCAAATGGTCCGGGGTTTGAATTCTGGCTTAACATCTCACTGGCTTGTGGGATTTGAGTGAATTACTTAATGGAAATAATAGTACTTCCTTTATAAGGTTACTGGGAAGATGAAAGGAAGTAATAACTCTTAACTAGAATAGAATTTGGTATATAAAAACGTTCAATAAATATTGAATATTATTTTTTAAATAGGTACTTCATTTACTTTGGAAAACCCTGTTCTCTGATCTTTTTAATAGTTTTGTTGAGATAATTAACACACAATATACACTGTATGTATTTAAACTATAAAATGTCATAAGTTTTAACATGTACACACCTGTGAAACCATCCCCACAATCAAGTAAATGATCATATCCATACCCTCCCAAAAGTTACCTTATATCCTTTTGTAATCCCTTTTCCTGTCCTCAGGCAATTGCTGTCTACTCTTTGCCTCTGCAGATTAGCTTGCATTTTCTAGAATTTCATACAGATGGAATCATATGGTATGCTCTTTTTTTTTTTTTTTTTTTTTGGCTCCTTTCATTCAGCATTATTTTGAGATTCATCCATGTTGTTGAGTGTATCAATTGATTACTAGTATTCCATTGTTGAGGGTATCAATTACTCAGTAGATTCACCACAATATGTTTATCCATTCACTTACTGATGAACATTTGGGTTGTTTCCAGTTTTGAAGTATTAGAAATAAAACTTCTGTGAACATCTGTGTACGTGTCTTTGCATAAACATATACTTTCTCCTTGGAAGTGAATGGGTGGGCCCTAAGATGGGTATGTTTAAATTTTTAAGAAACGACCAAATTATTTTCCAAGTAGTTGTACTATTTTGTATTTCCATCAGTAGCATGAGAGTTCCACTTGCTCCACATCATTGACAAGAGTTGGTATGGTTAGTCTTTTTAGTTTTAGATATTCTAATAGATGTGTAATGATACTTCTTTGTGATTATAATTTGACTTTCCCTAATGACATTGTAAATGTGTTTTTGCCACCCATGTATCTTTTTGATGAATTGTCTGTTCAAATCATTTGCCTATTTTTAATTAGGGTGTTTGCTTTTCTTATTGTTGAGTTTTGAAACTTTTTGATATGTTCTATATACAAGTCCTACATATGGTTTACAAATATTTTCTTTAAGTCCGTAACTAGTCTTATTATTCTCTTAATAGCGTCTCAAAGAAAAGAAGTTATTAATTGTAAAGAAGTACAATTTATCAATTTTTTGTTTTATGGATTGTGCTTTTGGTATTCTAATCCAAGGATCCTTTCTCTACTAAATCACTTTTACATGTTCACTGGAAATCAATTTACCATATATATGTTGGTCTATTTCCACACTCTGTTCTCCAGTGATCTGTTTTCATGCCAATACCATACTATCTTGATTACTTAGCTTTCCAAATTTGTCTAGCTATTTTATGTCTTTTTCATTTCCAAATGAATTTTACTAAAAAAAAAAAATTTTTTTTTTTTTTTGGAGAAAGAGAGAGAATGGGGGGGGAGGAGCAGAGGGAGTGAGAGAGAATCTCAAGCAAGCTCCATGCTCAGCACAGAGTCCAACACAGGGCTCAATCCCAGGACTCTGGGATCGTGACCTGAGCCGAAATCAAGAGTTGGACACCCAACCAACTGAGCCACCCATGAGCCCCTCCAAATAAATTTTAGAATTAGCTTGTCAATTTTTACATGAAAAAAACTGTTAGAGTTTTGACTAGGATAGCATTGAATAAATTTAGGGAGAACTGTCTTCTTCACAATATTAAGTCTTCTGGTCCATGAGTATAGAATATTTCTTTATTTATTGAGGTATTAATTTCTCTCAACTATATTTTATAGTTTTCAGAGTATAGGACATACATATTTTGGTCAATTTATTGCTTTGCATTTGATATATTTGGTAGTAGGGTAAACAGTATTGTTTTTAATTTCAATTTCCAATTGTTTGCTAGTATATAAAAATACACTATTTTTATATATTGAACTTATATCCAGAAAACTTGCTAAAGCTCACTTATTATTTTTAATACCGATTTTTGTAGACTCCATAAGATTTTCTGCATAGACAGTTATGTCATTTATGAATAGATAGTTTTATTACTTCCTTTCCAATCTAATCATCTTTTATTTCTTTTTCTTACCTTATTGCACTGGCTGGAACCAGTACAGTGTTGAATAGAAATGGTGAGAGTAAAATCTTTGCCTTGTTTCTAATTTTAGAGAGAATGCAGTTTTTTTACCATTTAGTATAATGTTAGCTGTGGATGCCCTATAACAGGTTGAGGAAGTTTCCTTCTATTCCTAGTTGGCTAAGGTGTTGTTGTGTTTTTTTTAAACCGAGAATTGATGTTGGATTTTGTCACATATTTTTCTGCATCTATTCATATGATTCTTTTTTGTCTTTAATATGGTAAATTACAAAGATTGATTTAATAATAGCTTTATTGAGATACAATTCACAGAGCATAAAGTTCACCCTTTTAGAGTATACAATTCAGTGGATTTTACTATATTTGCAGAATTATGCATCTATCACCACAACCAAATCCCATAACATTTTCATTATCCTAAAGGGAAACTCTGTTCCTATCAGGAGTCAGTCCCCATTTCCCCCACTCTCCCCAGGTCCTGGCAACCTGTATGGATTTGCCTATTCTGCACTTTAATATAAATGGAATCATATTCAATGTGGTCATTTGTAAATGGCTTCTTTCACTTGGCATAATGTTTTCAAGGTTCGTCTATGTTATAGCATGTATCAGTATTCCATTCATTTTTATGGCTAAATAATATTCTACTGTGAGGATATACCACATTTTGTTTAACCATTCGTCAGTTAATGGGCATTTGATTTGTTTCCACTTTTTAGCTATTATGAATAACGCTGCTGTGAACATTTGTTACAAGTGTTTGTGTCAACATATGTTTTCATTGCTGTTGAGTATATACCTAGGAATAGAATTTCTGGGTCATATAAGTCAGTCTGTTTCATCCTTTAGGGAATTGCCCCACTGTTTCCCAAAGTGGTTGTACTATTGTGAGAAGGTTCAATTTAACAGATAAGGCCATTTAGATTATTTATTTCTTCTTGAGTGAGTATTGGTAGTTTATGCCTTCCAAGGAATTTGTCCCTTTCATCAGTTGTTGAATTTATCAGCATAAAGTTGTTAATAATATTTCCTTAGTCTTCTTTTAGTGTCTTTATAATGTGTAGTAATGTCATCTCTCTCATTCTTACTATTGATAATTTGTGGGGGTTTTTCCTGATCAATGTAACCTACGTTTATCAATGTTATTGACTATGTATATTAGATATTTTAAAAATCTTTGTGTGTGTCACTCTGTCATGTGGAAAACTGAGTAGGCTCCAAGTACACCAGTAGGCAGGCTATCCTAGAGTTCATGAAATATAAAGGCTCACATACCCAGTTGAAACGCATGGATCACACTTTTTATTAAATCAGTGTACAGCACTGTGAGAAGCAAGGGGCGGAGAATGGTCAAGTTAAACACTTAGGATAGGGAACAAGTGGCATCGATAGGACTATCCTGGGGCATACTATGTTATATGTATTCTATCTCAGCTGCATCAGCTTTTCCTGCTGCAGACATGAAGACTAGAGTTGAGGTTCAAACAAGTGGATCCTGGGTCAATGATACTTGCTCTGTTAGAGAGGTGCAATTAGTCAGAATTGTAGCTTGTCATATAGTCTGTTGAACAGCCATGGACGGCACGTGGAACACTAGTAGGTAACACTAGTGGGTGGTCGAATTAAGGACTCATGAATATTGATATATAATGTATCATTGAATATTTAGTGCCCAGGTGCCCCGCAGGTATGTTATTACCTCATGTACTCTTGGATCTTGTAGCCCTTTTCATTGATGTTTAATCCATACATGCTCTACTTACTAATTACTGATCTATACTTGATGTATCTTATGAGTTCATCCACCCATTTCTTTTCTTGTCCTCTATAGAATTGAATATTTTGAAACTGTACATTGAATGCACTAAACCCTCCCCCTATTATTCCTTCTTTCTGTGACACAGTCACCTACTTTACACATACCACCCACTGAACAATTGTTAAATAAAAAATAAGCAATACCCTCAGCTAGTATTGCCATAGAAACATGCTTATTCAAACAAAGAGTTCCTGCAATTAAATACATATGGGAAATACTGGGTTTCTTTACTATAGGCCTTGTTAGTGCCCTAATGCACTAACCTTTCTGTGAGTGGTACCTTTCTGTGAGTGGATATCACATGTACTGTCCTCAACCTATTGACTGATGGACCACTTTACTCCAGGTGCATCACAGAACACATCTTAGGAGATGCTACCTTGGGAATTGCTCTGTGCAAGGCCTTAAAGAGGGCTGGGAAATGTAGATGTTTACTACAGCAGGTGTAGGCCAAGCAGTATACCTTGTGTACTTTATAAACATTCTGCTTTTCTGGGTTAGAAAGAAAATTATGACAGGAAGCAAGATAGGGAAATTGAAGTTACTCAGGGAGTGAACTGACCAAATTATTCATTCAAGGGTTTCTCTAATTTACCCTTTGGAATAAATCCAGGGACGGTGCCCCATTCCCCAATCAGCACAGTGCTGACAATATTCTTTCACAAATGGCTTATAGACTACTGCATGGGCAGGTGCTTTGAAAGGTATTAAGATTATACAAAGGACACTTCCTTTTCCACAATGCTGGGAAAATATGCCTAATAGGACTTCAGGGAACCCAGATCTCTATGCATGATTATCCTGGATGGTCAAGGGATTCTAAAGACTTGAAACTGAGTTTATTGGAGAATGTATCAATGGGAAGATATCATGTTTCATTTAGTAGACAACACAGGAAAAATAGAGCCGATCATAGGTCTTCTACCCTGTTTTGCTCCATTTCATAGCCTCTGCCCCCCAACACCAACGTGCAGGCAAGTACTCCCACTTCTGGCCTCTCCCTCTCTTCTGCACACAAAGCGGCCTTCTTCTTGACACTCTTGTATTCTCTTCCTGGCACCCTTCTCCCAATCTCTACCTGTGTAAATCCTGCTCATCCTTCAAATTGTTTCCTCTGGTGAGCTCTACTCAACTCCTACCTACTAGGTTATGCTTTTTTTCCTATCACTTATCACAAGTGTTAATTACTTAATGATTGTCTCTTCTATGAGGTTGTGAGTTGCGTGAGAGTGGAAACTGCATTGACTACTTCACTACTGAATCACCAGCACAAGGCACAGAGTAAGTGGTTAATAAGTCCAGTTGAATGATTGAAAACAATATAGGTGCTGATATATTTTGCAATGAATTTAGGGCAGTTTTGTCTTCCCTTGCCTTAGGTCAAAGTCTTCTCAATTCCCTTTCTCCAAGGCTTAGATTCTCCTCAGATTCTTTTTAGATACTCATTCCAAGAAATGCCTCTCTTATCTATTCCCTTATCAGAGAAGAGTTTGACATCAGCATATACAAGCTAACGTCTCTCACGTAATCTAGAGCAAAGGAGCTTTGGAAAAGCAATGTTTTCTTTCTAAGTATGAGGTGTTCAGAGTTCCCAGTGAGCTTGAGACTGCAGTGAATAGCTTGTATGTTCTCCCAAAACCTGGCATGAAGGACTGGTGTGTCTGTGGAGAGCCATGAAGCAAGTTGTGTTTGCAATTATGCTGCTGGTGTTGCTGGGAAGAATGCATGGAAAGCTGTTCCAGGGTGGGCACGTTCTCTGCAATGTTGGGAACACAGCTCCTTAGCAGTAGAACAGTTATACTAGACCTGCTTCAATCAGTTCTTCCTCAGGGTACTTGCCTGCCTCTCTCCTCCGATTTCACTCTCACACCCATGCCTGGGGCTTGAAATTTCCCTTGCCCACCCCAAAGTCACCTGCTTTCAAATGGATGGACGTGATTAGGCAAATATGGCTGGAGGCAAAGTGGCTGGAGGTGAGGACAGTCTCCCTCTTGCTTTCTCTTGAGACAGGACTTTTTCTGAGGTGCAAACTTCCTTGAAGCACTAATGAAGACCTGCATCCCAAAGGGGAAGGAACATAGCTCTGCACTGGACAGAGCTGAATTTTGCCCCTTGCTCTCAGTTGTTGTAAAAACTCAATGAGATAATGTGATTAAAGCCCTTAGGAGACCAGATTGCACATTGTTAGTGCTCAAAACATGGTAGCCATTTAACTATTAGGTGTTCATTGGATATTCTCAGAGGAATCTGTGTCTCCTGCTTCAGTAACATGACACTGGATGGAAATGGCTCGTTCACTTTTCTCTTTTCTCTACTAGACTGTAACATCCTTGTAGGCCCAAACCTAAAACAATGCATTCCAGATCCCATGATTAGCTCACATTTGTTGAGTGCTTATGATGTCAAACACTAAATGCTTTAATTCTCAAAACCCTAGAGTTAGGAATTACTGTTTTATAGTATTTATAGCTGAAGATATGGAGGCACCAAGTGGTTTAAGTAACTCACCCATTGTGATGTATCTAGTAAGTGGTGGAGACAGTATTTAAATACAGTACGTGGGGTTCCAGAACCTGTGCTCTTTACCACTGCATTGCACTGCCTCAATCCTCATTCTTCTTAGGTTTTCCTCATTTTTCTCCACCTACACCATGGAACGTATCATCCCTATTGTCTCCATCTGTGCTTATGGGGCTAAAACTATTCTGTGATTCTCTTTGTGCTAATGCCTCACAATGCCTCATGTAATAGCATGCTCTACAATTGCTTCTCCATTTGTCTAGTGCTGGGTTTGGCATACTAAGTTTATGTACCAATTATGCTCTTTCACAAAGCATCTCTTGGTTCCATTGTCTGACTGGATACTAGACCGAGTGGATCACGGGGCAGACCTTTTATCCTTTTGTGTTCTTAATGACAACCATCTGTTTCCTAAAGCAATTGAGATCTTCAGTTATTAGCATAAAGGAAAAACATTGACTCTGGGCACAGCCTCACACTACTGGTACATGCCTGGGGCATCAGTTACCACCAAGGTTTGCCTGTCCACCTTTCTCAGAGAGAGTCTGGGTGAAACCGGGGTTTCCTTTCAAGAACAGATGCCCACGCCCCATGTGGTTTTAAAAAAACATGCAAATCGTATATACAAGAATATTATATATCTTTGGAGTTAAATAAATAATATAGCCATCATCCCTCTCAATAGAATATTATCGGATTCCACCCAGTCCTCTGCGTACCCCTCCCCCAACCCTCCCCCAGTAATGCCAATATGCTTTTCATTATATAAAGAGTAGGAGTTGTTTGAGAGCAATACTTTTTGGATGAGTAAGTCAGATGTGATTTCCAGGTACTTTGTGTGAAAGATGCTAGCAGCAAACTTGGGAGTATTCTGCGGTTTCACATTCTATTCAAACTGATGTTTCCGGAGAGCTGTTTCTGATTCTGACTTCACAACCACTGCAGCACAATAGTGTACTGAGAACAGATGTGTCAGTAAATTGTGGCCAATGTGAAAAATTAATTTTTGCCACAGTTGGGGACACGTACTTTTATGGCAACGGCCATTAGAATATTAAGCTGAGCAGTGTTGCAGATGGTGAAAAGCAGAATTCAAACAGCAGGAGGAAAGGTGGAGAATACCAGTGAGCCAGTGTCCAAGAAAAATGGTTTCTGATAGGCAAGAACTTTGCTGTGAACCTATGTGAGAAAACTTGCGAGAGAATTTGGTCATGGCCATAGGCATTCTACTCAAACAGGAATGCTAGTGGGATATCGTGTGCCTGTCCCTGAAGTGTCCACTCCTTCCAGGAGAGCCACCAGTTCCACTACTAAGAAAGGTGTCTCAGGGGTGCCTGGGTGGCTCAGTTAAGCGCTGACTCTTGATTTTGGCTCAGGTCATGATCTCACGGTTCATGGGATGGAACCCTGCGTCAGGCTCTGCGCTAACAGTGCAGAGTTTACTTGGGATTCTCTCTCTCTCCCTCTCTCTGCCCCTCCCCCACTTGCATGCGCTCTCTCTTAAAATAAACATTAAAAAAAAATGTGTCTCAAGGACCATAAAAGTGAGAACCATTACTCCAGCCAACAGATATTTGTGAAGTGGTTTAACAAGTTTTCATCATTTATTCCCTGCCACTAATGTACCCTTTGAAATAATTTCACTGTCTGTTCCATCCCACCACTAATGAATTAGAAACACTCATGTCTGCCCAGGGCTGGAGGAAATGCAATGCAATTCTACCACAGATTTGGTAATGTCTGTATGCAGCGGCTAAAATATCCAAAAAACTGGACATAATTTTCAGTGCTATTCAGTTTGTGAGAAGATTAAGTTAAAAACAACAAAGAAACTTGGAACTTTAAGGAGAATTGCTTTCAGAACTTGGAGGGGGGTAGGGGACACATTTGAGGCCATGAGGCAGAAACCCTTGGAGAGATGCCCAGAAAAGTAGTATTCCCATCAATCCTTCTCTATCCATCTCCTCTCCCCTAAAAAAGGCATGACTTCCTATTCTAGAACTAGAATGTGTGTGCTTCTTGCCTGTAGGACTTACTGAAGATGATATGGCTGCAATTGAGTGACTTGGATAACTTTCTTCACCTTTAAGATGAAGTATATGGGTGCCTGGGTGGTTCAGTTGGTTAAGCATCTGACTTTGGCTTAGGTCATGATCTCACAGTTCATGGGTTTGAGCCCCGCGTGGAGCTACGCTGACAGCTCAGAGCCTAGAGCCTACTTCAGATTGTCTCCCCCTGCCCCTCCCCTGCTCACACCCTCTGTCTCTCAAAAATGAATAAACATTGAAAAAAAGAAAAGATGCTGTATTAAGTGGCAGCCTAATTGATATGTGAACCATGTTCTTTAGGATGAGGTGTTTTTTGTTTAAGTAGGCTTCATGCCCAGCATGGAGCCCAACATGGGGCTTGAATTCACAGCCCTGAGATCAAGACCTGAGCTGAGATTAAGAGTCAGATGCTTAACCAACTGAGCCATCCAGGCACCCCAGGATGAATTTTTATATCTCAGGAAACATACAGAAAATCTTCACTTGCATTCTTTTTTGTTATAGTTAGGATAGCCATATAATAATCTATCCTCAAAACCAGGACACTTGAGAATACAAGGAGGGTGCTATTAATAATTACACCTGGACAACATAAACCAGAATTGTTCCAGGCAAACAGATGTATGAACACTTATAGTACAACCTTGGTGTTCAATAAATGTTTTATCACATTATGTAGCTTTTAGGCCCCAAGCATGCTAATCTAATTTTTTCAGTTTATTTTGAGAGAGAGAGCAAGAGAGTGGGGGAGAGGCAGAAAGGAAGAGAGAATCCCAAGAAGACATAGGGGGGTGACCTCACAAACCGTGAGATCGTGACCTGAGCCAAAATCAAGAGTCAGACACTTAACTAAGCCACTCAGGGGCTCTAGGACAACCTAATTTGAAAGAGGAATATTAATATAGGTATTATATACTAGAGGTGTAATCTTTTAGTTATGCTAATGCACCAAATACATCCCTTTGGCTAGAGGGAAGAGTGTTCCATTTTCACCCTTGCGTACTTCGGATACTTTGAGCATTATGATCTGTTTTATCATAAGGTAAGCGAGTGAGCACAGGAAGCTAGTCAATTGCAGCAAATCGCACTGCTGAGCTGAGCTCAAAGCTAAAAACTCTGTTCCCTGGAGTCCCCAGCAGTTGTGCTGTTCACTGAACCATGAATGGTTGCCTTCTAGAATTTGATCAGATTTCTATTGCAGATTCACCAGAGGTGGAGACTTATTACTACTTTTCAGATAAGAAATCTGGTGAAGTTTGTAGAGTTCACATTAATCCTCTTCATCCCACTTCTACAAAAAGCGTGGGTGCTAGTTCTTCCTAATCATTAGTCATGTAGTTGGGTCTTTTTTTTGTAGAGATTTCTTTGGGCATTCAAGAAGGGATCCAGGTATTCATTAAGTTTAGTCCTTGGGATTTTTGTGTGTTGCAGTAACTAGGCAACAGTTCAGATGTTTTAACTTAGCATGTCCTGTACTAGCAAGTTTAAAAAAAGAACTGTCAAGCCATACTTGGCAGAACCTTCCTTGGACTCTCCCACCCTCTGTACAGTTCTCCTGTACATCTTGGCTGTTCCTCCACTGCTAACAGAGACCTCTTCTGTCTCGGCCACTCTGACAGCCTTGTCCAAGCCTTTCTCACCAAGGGGCAGCTAGATACCCAGTGTGCTCAATAATCAGTAGGACTGCAACGAGGGGTTTGATCACCCATTACCTTTCGTTAACAACTCTTATATTCAGATCTTAAACCTACTTTTAACTGCTACGCCTTTGAACATAATTTGCCTTTGTTTATGAAGATATAACCAAGTTCTAAGTAGTTTAAGAATTGTGCTTATCCATCAACTATAAGAATATGCATTTCAAACACAAACTCTAGCTCTTTAAAGTGAATATCCAATGAAACTGATTCAGTTGACATAAAACGTGTAAAAGGCCAGCTGCATAATGTTCAATGTTAGATGGATTGGACTTTCTAGGTATACAATTTTGGAAGCAGAACTACAGCACTAAAGCAACCAGGATAGGCACATGTAAGATGTTGTTCTTAGTAGCAGCATTCTGTAGTACAGTGGTATACAGGGAAAGCTTTGCTATCAGTCACACCTAGGATTCTAATCTCAGTTCTTTACATAGGAACTGTGTGATCTCTATAACCTCTTAGCCTTAGTTGCATCATCTATAAAATGGGGATGAGAACTGTCCTTGTCTTAGAGGTTTGCTGGGAGGCTTAACTGAGATAGTGCACATAAAATGTTTTGTAGTGTCAACGACTTGTTTTTGTCTCCTCCTGGATTGTGTATTATCTCAAAAGCAGAGGTGTTAAGAATCAAATGAGCTAACGTATGTAAAATGTGCATAGAAGCTATCATTAGCTCCCAGTAAACGAAGCCATTAAGTAGGACAATATATGAAGCTCTATTTAACTTGATCTCTTTGTCTAAAAAGTTAACCAGTTGTTTTGGGAGTTTTCCCACAGCTTTGGAACCTACCAGTGGCAGCTTAAGGGAACAAGAACAAGTGGAAGAGAAAAGGCAATGGTCTAGACTGGTAAGCAAGCAACTGCATAAAAAGGGTACTGGATGCCTGAACAAAAAGTAGACAAACCCTAAGCCCTGGTGACAGAGTTGGCGCCATCCTTTATTACTATGACTTTGGGAATTTACTTAAATAACCTTTTTAAGGTTTCCTTATCTCTAAAAAAGGATTCTTTTTAATCTGTCTACCTAACTTTAAGGAATGCTGGTCTAAATGGCGGTTTAAAAAAGAGGCTTAACATAAAATAAGGACCACAGCAAAAACTGACCACAGTGTTACATTTCCTCTTAGATGATACTAACACTTGTAAGCATAGCTTAGAATTCTAGGTGGCCTGAGATTCTATTATACTTGTGAATGAATCTAGGATTGTGATTTCAGCAAACCTCAACAAAGAAACCATCATCTACAACCATTTCTGAAATTTAAAAGCAGCAAAACATCTGTTCCCCCAAGCAACTTATCTGTAAGTGCTATGAACCAACTTGTGTCCCCCCAAATTCACATCAAAGTCCTAACCCTGGATGTGATGGTACTCGAGGATGGAGCCTTTGGGAGTAATTCATTTAGATGAGGTTACAAGGGTAGGGTGCCCATGATGGGATTAGTGTCCTTATAAGAGACAACAGAGCTTGCTTCTTCTCTCTCCACTATGAGGACACAGTGAGAAGACAGCCATCTACAAGCCACAGAGTCCTTACTGGGAACTGAGCAGGACCAGCACCTTGATGGGAGGACTTCCTGCCCTCCAGAACTTTGAGAAATAAATCTCTGTTGGCTAAGCCACCCAATCTGTGATGTTTTGTTATGGCAGCCCAAGCTAATACAGTAAGTAAAATGATAAAGTGGAAGAGTGGAATTGCTTTAGTGAAAGCACAGAGTAGGGAGGGACTAAGCTCTACCTTCTCCTCATCCCTGGCAGCACAGGGCACCACAAAATAAGAGTGAAAATGGAACTGTTCAATGCCCACACGAGGAGAATCATGTTTACATGCCATAGGAACAAACTGAGGGATGGCCCAAATTCTCTTCTGGTATTAGAATTGTGTATTGCATTGTCTTACTGAAAATAAGTAAGCGAATAGGATTCTATTTTGCTTTAGAAATCTGCTGCAAAAGGATTGGTGCTAAGTTTTAATATGGTGGTAGAAAGAGAACCTGCTTGGGTCAGGTCCCCAGGGAAGAAGGTGTTGGCTGAAACACTGTCATCTCATGATGGGAAGGAACCCTAGCCCACCTTTAGGAGATAGGAAGTAAGACATCAAATGCAACTTAAAAAAATTTACAGTTGCACGGTGTCCAATTATAAGGCAAAAAGCAGAAGGTTCTTTCAAAAGCCTAATATAGTACAAGTGACTCGTTTATAGCCCCAACCACACTGGGGTTCAAGGCAGGCTAACAAACCCCCCTGTGGAAAGGGAATGGTGAACTGTACCAAGTTTATTAATGTGGCCCTCACCACAGGCACAGTAGTTATGACAAGAATAGAACAATCTTTCATAAAAGTGGGGGTGGTGGCAGCTGGGGCAAAGAAACTCTGATTATACAGATAACCTGGTTACAAAGAATGACATAGCCTTGAAGGGAGAAGAAACCCACACAATGGACACCATGTTGCTGAAAGTGGGTTTGTGGAGGGTTGTTCCCAGGCAGCCTGTTTAAATGCCTTCGTGAATGCAGGTCACACACAGAGGAGCGTCTCAGGCCCGCTCTTTCTTTCTTTCTTTCTTTCTTACAACAATTTTGCAGTTAATTAGACTAAGGACTTCTCAGGGAAGCCCAGAACTGGGCTGCAGAATAAGATACATGGAAAAACTATGAAACCATGAAAATACATTTTTTAAAAAAGTTTTCTGGTATAATACACAAAAGCAAACAAGTTTATCTTAAAAAATATCAAGTATCACATCCATAGACTATTCCTAATTATAATTACTTCTTAAAGCAACATATGTCTTTGTTTACAAATACAGCAGCAGGTGATAAACCTAACGTTTCAAACAGATTGCTTACAGTTCATAATACAAACAAATGTCTAGGTCTCAAATCACATTGTAGGCAGTTTAACTTAAAATGCATAGACAATTACATACATTAAATTTGTCATTATTAAGTCAACTTAAAAAAAATCACAATATTAAGAAAAAATACAAAAAAAAAAACCTTTTTATAGAGCACGCATAAGAAGTCAAGTTTACTTAATGGCAACAAATCAGTATCTGCTAACCAGGGACAGGCAGTTTAAGTGCCTTCATCCAGGGAGGAATTGAAGAGGAAAAACGTCCCATTACTTTGCACACATGAATAGCTGCACTGACAAACACTACGATCTTGAAAAACATTAATTTCTTACTTAAAAAAAAAAAGGTATACCATACTTTGCTCTTTAAAATGTCCAAAGGCTGTTCTATAATTTCCACCAGTGGCAAATTAAAATGTTTATCTAGGTAAACCAAAAATGGGTGCACTACTGAATTTTCCAATGCCACCCCTAGACTGTAAGCCTCTGCAGGACAGGCATTCTCTTTCATCTCTGTATCTCTGGAATCTGGCAAAGCACCGGGATCAGACACTGAAGTGTCTCTTAAATGAATGCAGTTCTCAGTGTTTTCTATAGCCAGAAGCTTGCATGGCATTTCTTTAACACTGATTATTTTGACAATTTTTTTTTTACTTGGCAGAATTCTGAAAATAAAAAGTGTCTGTCTTCAATACTAAATATTGCTTAAGATTAAATTATAGTCTTCCCTGAAAGTCACCCTTTACTTTCTATGCATAGTACATGTATCAGTGTGATTCATCTGATTCTAACCTTGTTTTTCAAAAACCAACACCTGCAGGTCTGTGCTTAGCTTTAATTTCCAGGGTTTATAACCCTGGCATTTTATAAATCTAGCACTAGATTATTCAGGGTGAGGAAGGAAGACATTGGCACTCATCACTTAGAAGTATAGGCAACTAACTGATATGCAAACCAGGCACAGTATTGTAATTGAGACTTGAGTAGGGCTTCGTTCATCTATACCAATAGTTTCAAAAGCTGTACGTTTGAGTACGGTATGTAGCGAATTATTTGTGAGGTAAAATTTTATGGGCAAAACTGACTTCTATGCCAATATTCTGTTGTAGTGGTGTGCCAGACCAAGGCCAAAAAGTCACCCCTTTCTTCTCTCCCCTTTTACTATTCTCTACTGAAAACAATAAACACTAAAAACAAGGCAGAAAGGAGGAGGCCCTGGGGTAACTAAAACAAATGTATTGTCTACTCCTGAATAATCGATGCATTACTTTATACAAAACAGGGCTGTGGAGTCAGACTTGTAAACAGCCATCTTCAAAAGCATGAAAATGTGCCAGGCTAAGTCCAGTATGGACAAGCCAAGGTAGTTCACACACTCGTTTAAGGAGCCTTGATTCTTGAGAAACTGCACGTGTGATAAGGACCTGAGGTCTTTATTTTCATTTTTTGTTGTCATTTTTAGGTTCGACATTTAAAAATCTAAGATTCCAACTCCAGAAGCACTATTCCTCAACACATCTCAATGATCTCCATCAAATTTGTCTTAAAGTTCTTGCTCTGAGACAGTCCAAGTGCCAGCATATCCCACACCATGTATTCCCTTCAAAGACCAGGCAAACTTTTCTAAGAAACGGTCTCCTCCCTAAACGGATGCCAGCCTAGGACTTGTTTCGAAAGCAACATTATTCCCCTGTAAAGAAAAAAAACCTTCCTCGCAACCTTTCCCCCATTCCTCCACTGAAATAACTTCTGCTTTTAACTTTACCCTGAACCTAAAAATACGTTTTTGTCCCAGAGTGCCCACAAGAATGAAGACTCTCCCAAGTTGAGAAATAATGCTCTAAAAGGCTAAAAGGAGGATAAAAGTAAATTCTAGTCCCTTTGATTCCCATTCTTATGTTAAAAAAAATTTCCCAACTACTAGTTGGAAAGTCCTCAAAAAGCAAAGAAAAGGTGTTGTGTCATGGCCACACTGGGCAGTATGGGTCACTAGCCAAATGTATATACTTATTGGGGGTACTAATTCCAAATCTCAGGCTCCTGGTCCTTCCCAATCCTTTAGCAGATTTTCTCCTCTAATAAACAGACTCTGCAATGACAGATTCCCAAACATGCTGCCACTTGTTTCAGTCAAACATCATCCTCTAGTGTTAAATATTGTATCTAAAGCCAGAGCTGTTAACTTACCCCAATGTAGCACAACCAAAATAACCACAAGGAGATTTTTGCTATCTCACTTTTCCCGTCTTATTCCTACAGTTAGTTGACAGGATATTGCCCGATCCCTAAGCTAAAATACCTCCTAAGGCTCCTGCCTTGTAAATGGGAGGCTACTTTGACAAAAGATTCCAACAGTGTTGTAGATAGTTGCAGATTGCCTTGCAAGGGGAAGAAAAAAAAGACCGCTTGTCCCACTATGTAAAGAGCTGTCTAACGACATTCCCCAGTCTGAAAATATCTAAACAATTCAGTTTCAATTCTGAAAGCTTGACTCTATCATCTACTTAAAAAGGAGCTTAAACACTGAATGTTCTTCTCAAAGATGACCATCTTGCTTTCTTAAAAGGAGGTAGCTATCAAACCATTAAATTGGCAGCATTTGGCATTCTTGACATTTCAACTATAAGAGAAACAAACTACTAAATATCTCATTTCTAAGCAAAAACAAGAGCTCTAACATAAATCTCTCCTATACTAGTCAAGAAATTCACAACATATTTTAGTAACCTGACGGATACATTCAAAGTTTCAAAATGTTATCTGACAAATAACATAGTCAGTTCTAAGAATCTAAGAATCTGATTTAAAGATAAGGTGCCAAAAAACTACTTAGGCTATTTTGGTGGTTACACTTATTTAAGCAACAGTCACACTGCTTTCAACTCAACTGCAGAGATCTATACTTATTATTATTTTCAGTGTTAGAGCTAGAGGACAGTTGTGAAGGATGGCACTCAATTCTACCTGTTTACCTGTCAACAAATACAGAACTGACCAATTAGCCTTAAGCACTTTACAGACAGATGCAAGAAACTATGCAAGAGACCATGACCCGGCTTAACCAGACTCCGAAAGACACAGACACATTTTGATCACGCTTGTACAAAGAGAACAGTCATGTCTAAATGACTGAAGTTCTTGAAATGTAACTGCTTTACGTGTTTACACTAGACCCCTAGAGTGTGCCAGTTTTCCAAATCAGAGAGAAACTAAGGGATGTGCTCCTTCAAGAACTGAGGGAGAGCCATCTTCCTGGAAGGGTCTGGGTAGAAGAGCGTTTTGTGGGAATGCAAGTTACTTGTCACTATGAAGCAATTTCCAGGGCTTCCTCTGGCTTGAGGTTCAAGACAGAATTATTTCCTTCTTTGAGTTCTTTCCAAAGCAATATTGACATCTCAAAATCTATTCCAAAGTAATACAGAGATCGCTAATTCTCTAATAACAATTTACACACATGTTGGCCTGCATTAAAAAGAAAAAAGTTTTCATACATGGCAGATTTTAGACATGTGTGACCCATCTGGCTAACAATGAAGCAAATCAGGTGGAACTCAAAATGAAAGACAAGTTTTTACTAAAAGATCAAGGATAAAAACGAACACTGCCTGGCTAATGAACTCAACATCAGACAATAATTACCAATAGCTTTAAAACGTATATCCAAACTACAACCTCAAGAGGACCAGATTTGGTCATCCTGTAGACAGGGCAGCTCAAGATGTTGAGAGGCATCATTTGTTTAAATTATGACAATGTGATTGTTTTCAAAGTGTGTTTATTTAGGGGAAAAAGTGATTATAGAAAAATATTTGAAATAATTTGCCAATGAGGTTGCAGATTCTAACAATAATCCACATCATCTTAGAGTTTCAAGTGTGTGGTTTCATAATTTAAACAAATCAAAAACTTGTTTTAGACAAATTGTATCAAAGAGCTATTCAATATACTTCATCACTTTAGCGTTCCATAAAAACCAAATAAAAATCACATTTGAATGATTTACTTTTACATTTTTATCTGATTGTATCCATCAGATGTACTATACATCCAAGTACAAGAGGCAGATATCTTCTCTGAGAGGTGCAAGAGTTGTTCTTTCATGAATGCCCTCTAAGAACAGTGAAACCACCAATTTTTATGTATGCATTCATGTGCATACATATGTACTTCAAAAAGCAAAGCGTCCTCTCTTCATCCATTAACTTAATGGTAAGACTGCAATAGAAAAAAGAAAAAGTAAACCGCTAGATTTTGTAAGTGGAATTTAACAACTCCTTGCTGTGGCTTAAAATAAATGTATTCCTTAATAAATCCAAACAGCAAGTCATCTCATTTATTTTGGCTACAATTTGCAAAAAAAATTTTAAAGAAAATACATATAGCAAGAATTTATACTAATGAAAGTGAGTTTGGGGAGCATTTTATTAAGATTCTTTTTCTGGGGCACCTGGGTGGCTCGATTGGTTAAGTGTCTGACTTCAGCTCAGGTCATGATCTCATGGTTTGGGAGTTCAAGCCCTGTGTTAGGCTCTGGGCTGACAGCTCAGAGCCTGGAGCCTCCTTCAGATTCTGTGTCTCCCTCTTACTCTGCCCCTCCCCCACTCATGTGTGTGAGTGTGTCTCATAAATAAACTTTAAAAAATTATAAAAAAGAAAAAATTCTTTTTCCTTTACAGTTGAGGTGGATATTTGATTAATCTAGTTGGAGATCTGATTATTTTGTTAAGAGTAAGTTGACTTTTTTCCCCTAATGAGAATCAGGACTCTGAAGATTCACTTGGCTTCCTTCTGGGAGGAAGTGGGCTGCTTTTCTATTTGGTCATATGCCCAAGTCAGGTTCTCCAACTAAGATGTCAACCCTACTACTCTGGCTTGGCTGACAGTAAAGCATGAAGCATTACCGGTAACTGACAATGCAGAATAGTGATATAATATCGATCTCAATGCTGCCGAGGACCTAACAAAACTCTGGCTGAGAAACACTATGGAGAGTTACAGGAAGAACAGGCAATGTTATATATTCACTGCCTTAGATTCTCTAAAAATCGCTCTCTGTATCAAGTCAGACCAAGATTGTTTTTACTGAACTGTACTTTGTGGTGATGCTATAAAACATGATTGAGAAATGTTTAAAAAAAAAAGAAGTCCAATGAAATGCACCTGAGTTTACCTCAAGGATGTTAAGGACACTGCTTACTACATTACAAAGTCTTTGGGGATCTTTGGGAAATTGTCCTAATTTCAGTACCAAGAATACGTAGGTTTTATTCTTTTAAATGCTTTATCTCAAGCTTGAAATGTACTCTTATCTCATATACACACACCCCTTCTCTTAAAAAGTTCTATAAGCTTTCTAATCTATTCAAACTGGAGGCAAGTAATCTTTCAGTTGTGTTTATGTGACTATTAGTGCATTTTAAGTAATAAATTTAACACTCACATGGGGGCCACCAGGCATCGGTGGAGCACCAGAAGGTCCTGAAGGCACTTGAAAAGGATTGTTGGGAGTGGGATAGAGTCCTGGTGTGGGATATGATCCTGCAGGGGCAGGATATGGTGCTGGTGGTCCCCAGGCTCCTGGTGGAACAGTGCCCCACGGAACAGGTGGTGCTGCCCCTGGTGCTTGGGGAGGAGGTGCGGGATATGGCCCTGGAGATGGATATGGCATATTAGGGGTAGGATACTGCCCACCCATTCCTGGTGCCCAAGGTCCAGAAGACATGGATCCCCATGGACCTAAAGGACCAGCAGCAGCTGGATCTGTGGGTGCACCATATGGTCTTGGAAGCTCCGGAAAGGGCATATTTGGTGTAGGATATGGCCCCGTGGGGCCAGGGCCTGGCACAGTTGGGGCTGGATAAGGACCACCAGGTGGGGGACATGATGGTCCAGAAGGAGGAAAGGGTGCTGGGGGTCCTGGAGGTGGTCCGGTGGGAGGCACAGAGGGATACATTCCTGTTGGTGCTGGTCCAAAAGGCACGGTGGAGGGTGTTGCACTTGGTGGGAGTCCAGATGGCACAGAAGGTGGAGCACTTGGGTTATTCCAAGGGTTGGAACTTGGCCAGCCTTGAGGAGGTTGGCCAGGTTTTGTATTGCTCACAGCAGAGGTTTTGGCAGGGGAGTGTTCAGGTAGCGCATCTGCCAACTGGAATACAAAACAGGCATGTCTTATCAATCTTCAGGGACGAGCCATCTCAAATATGATTACATACCCATAAAGGACAGTAAGCTACAGAATCAGGGATTATAAACCTGTAGAACATCTTCAAAAGGCAGGCTGCTCAGTTTAAAAACAATTCATTTAATATAAAAACCAACTTCACAATGCAAATTCCTTAGAGAAGATCAAATTTTCTAAATATGATAAATCAAAATACCGTGGGTTTGAATCCTGGCTTTACAGCAAACAAGTTACATACCCTCTCTGAGCTTTAGTTTCCTCATTAAAAACAAACAAACAAACAAAAAACTTTAGCATTAACTTGAGGCTTAAATAAGATAATTCATGTAATATCCTTAACATAGTGTCTGGTGTATATAATATCCAATAAATGCTATTATTAACATTGCCAAGTTACTAGAGAACACAAGTAACAACACTTCTTAAATTTTTTAATTTAAGGATTCATAAAGAAACACATACAACAAATTTTCAAACATATTATATCTAACTCAATAAAGGCAAATCATCTATTAAAATCACATGTGCCTCCTGCCCCCAGCAAGAATCACACAAAGCATCTCTTTCAAATTAAAAGACTTGAGGCCCATAGTTAGAACTATGTCATTTTTTCAAGAGTCAAAAACCTTATGAAGGATAAATGTATCAACTTACCGAAAATTCATCAGACATTTTCCTAAAGAAAAGAAAGAAAGAAAAAAAAGAATACTTCAAAACCAGTGCTTACCACTTCTTGTATATCCTGTGAGGAACTTTTGTCTGCATATACCACTTTTACTTAATCATGTATATAATGTCTTTTTTCTTTTTTTTTTAATAGGGAAAACTTCCATAGCACTTCATGTGGTTTTACAAATGTCATCCCTGTTTACTGGCTGCATGTCATATAAAAGTGATCCCCAATATAAAAAAGTGATCTGCACTCTCATTTTGGTGGTGGTTTAGGTCATTTGCATTTTGAGCGGTTTAAAACGATGATACAGTGAACACTTCTGAACACATATCCCTGTGAATCTGTCACCAGGAAAAAGTACTAGAAGTGAAATTTATAGTCAGCAGGTAAGGCTATCTAAAATCCATCTTTTATAAAGGTCATGACACTTTATAGTCCTTTGCAAATTTACACTATCTTTTTAAACTTCTCTTCACCATTGGATATTTAAAAAAAAAATTTTTTTTAACATTTATTTATTATTGAGAGACAGAGCATGAGCATGGGAGGGGCAGAGAGAGGGAGAGACACAGAATCTGAAGTAAGCTCCAGGCTCTGAGCTCTCAGCACAGAGCCCGACACAAGGCTCGAACTCACAAACTGCAAGATCATGACTTGAGTCGAAGTCGGACGCGCAACCAACTGAGCCACTGAGGCGCCCTGGATAATTTTTAAATTGTAAACAGTTTTTAATTATGGCAGGTTAATAACTGCCACCTTGTTGTTTCAACTTACATCTTTAAAATTAAGTGGAAACTAGAGCTTCTTTTAAATTTCATGCCCAAATCAGAATAAATTTATTTTGTGAATTTGCTCATGTCCTTGGGCCACTTTTGTCAATTTCTAAAAGGGAAGTACAATTAATACCCAATAAAATGCATGGGATGTGAGGTATTCAGGTCAACAAGCTGACAACTATACATGCCCCATTAACCAAGAAAGATACAGACATTTTCCTTCACTACAGATTTACTCATGCTAACTTTCCAATCAACTCCTCCTTCCACTCAGCAATCATTTTCTTAGTTTTTGCCTATTCTTTAACGTCACAATGAACAGAGTAAGATAGTATGTACTCTTTTTGCCTTTGATAATTTTACAACTTAGTAGTAAATCTTTTTTTTAACGCTTTGTTAAACTGTAAGGAAATTAGCTCTGAAACGTGAGACAAAAAATTCACCTATGCTTCCTAACAGTAGTAATATGGTTTCATTTAAAATCTTTTTTTCTGAGCCTACATGTCCATCAACGGATGAATGGATAAGGAAATCGTGGTTTATATACACAGTGGAATACTACATGGCAATGAGAAAGAATGAAATATGGCCTTTTGTAGCAACGTAGATGGAGTTAAGTGAAATAAGTCATACAGAGAAAGACAGATACCGTATGTTTTCACTCGTATGTGGATCCTGAGAAACGTAAGAGAAGACCATGGAGGGGGGAAGAAAAAAAAAGAGGTTAGAGAGGGAGGGAGCCAAAACATAAGAGACTCTTAAAAACTGAGAACAAACTGAGGGTTGATGGGCGGTGGGAGGGAGGGGAGGGTGGATGATGGGTATTGAGGAGGGTACCTGTTGGAATGAGCACTGGGTGTTGTATGGAAACCAATTTGACAATAAATTTCATAGTTAAAAAATCTTTTCTTCTTTCAAGCAATAATTGCTGTATAATCTATCTTTTCTCAATGGATATGACAGCTACCCTCAATACATTCTACTGCCACTATGAGCAACAAATACTTCCTAACAACAAATACCTACACAATGTTTACCATGAATAGGCACTCTGCTAAAAGTGTTTTACATAGGTGATCTCATTGAATAGATGCAAAATTCTTTTGCCCAGTTTACAGCTTCAGAAAAGGAAGCTCATCAAGTTAACTTGCTTAAAGGTACAGAGCTAGTGACAGGTAGAAAGGGGTTCAAACTCCAGTACAGTCTGATTCCAGAGCCAAGGCTTTTAACCACTAGGCTATAGAGCCTCCATTATTTCCCACAGATAATGTGAAATCTGATATTTTCTACTGATCTGCACCATAATATTCCATCTTAATTTCAGTACCTTTATATTTTTAACAAATTTTTAATGTAAGTTGACCTATTGTTACTGTTCACTCCCCCCCTCCCAGATTTTCCTGAATATTGTTTATTTTTTCCAGATTTAGAAAAATAAATAAGAAGAATTCGCTGCTGTTTTGGTTGGAATTGCATTAAATTTACAGATTAATATAGGGAACATGCAATATATTCAAAACATCAAAACTTTTCATTCAAGAACAAGGTATGTCTTCCTAGTTCCCATCATTGTCATTTGTCAATAGTTTTTTAAGCTTGTTTTTTTTTTTGCTTTTTTATTAATGTAGGGCTCAAACTCACACTTCCAGTATCAAGAGTTGCATGCTTTACTGAGGCAGCCAGGCGCTCCTATTTAAGACTTTTTAAATTTTAGTGTATTAATTTTGTAAGTGGTGATATTACTAAATTATTTTATTCCTGAAACTCAGCTGATTCTCTGGGATTTCAGGTAAAGAATTATGCCATTTGCAAAAGAATAATTTTACACTGTCTTTCCAAACTAACTTCTTTTCTCCTTTGTGTTAGCTAAACTTCACAATGAAATGTTAAATAGTGATAGTGAGCACAGTGATCTTCTTGTTCCCAACTCTTCTCAAAACGCCTCTAATGTTTAAGTAAAATTCCCAATTTTAGTTTGAGATTTGAAAAAAATTACAGAAGTCTATGCCTATGTTGCTAGATTTATTTATTTCCATTTTGCTAGAGAAAAAAACATTTAGGGAAGACACTGAATTTCCTCAGATCTTTTTGACATCTAATGAGTTGATCTCAGTTTTTCTCCTTTAAGCCATCAACTTAGTTAATTACATATAAAAATTGCTTAATATTGAGCCATCCTTGCATTCTGAGAGTTTTGCTTTTTAGTATTGTTAGTTGTAAGGAATGATAAAAAGAATATGAAGCCTAAGTCAGAACTGCTATAACCTTGCTATTTATCCAGAATGTCAAAAAACACATCTTAAACGTAGAGCAAATACAATTATCCATTCACTCCCATGTTAAGGTTTGTTTTATACTAAAATAGCACATCACACAATAGTAAATTCTTAGGACTAACACCTGAAGAAACTTTTCACTGCATGAAAAGTTTAGTCTATATAAGACTAACACACTTTTTAAATAGGATGAGCCTTTCTGAAACAAAATGGTTCTGTATCAAAGTTCACATTAATTCTGGAGAGGGGAACAAAGCAATCCACTCATTTTCATGTGGTCTTGCAATATGGGTCTTCAGAATTACTCCTTTCCCAGCAACTCTGGCTTTCCAAATTTGAAGTTAAAAATTAAACCCTGGAAGATAAAGGAGGTACTGGAATCTTTTTTTTTTTTTTTTAATTATTAAGCTTTAAAAACTATTTTTTTAATGTTTATTTATTTTGAGAGAGAGTTAAGTGCACACAAGCAGGGAAAGGGCAGAAAAAGAGGGAGAGGGAAAATCCCAAACAGGCTCTGCCCTGCCAGCGCAGAGCTGACGTGGGGCTCGAACCCATGAACCGTGAGATCATGACCTGAACCAAAATTAAGAGTTGGAAGCTTAACCAACTGAGCTACTCAGGTGCTCCAAGAATCTTTATATATGTATGTATATTTTTAGAGAATACATATAAGAATCTTATATTCTTATATGTAAGAGAGAGAGGATCCATGTGGAGCCCAACATGGGCTTGATCCCAAGACCCTGGGATCAGGATCAGAACAAAAATCCAGAGTCAGAGGCTCAACCAACTGAGCCACCCAGGCATCCTGTAGGTTCTCAAATCTTATGATTAAAGTAACGAAGCCCAATGAGGGACTCAAACCCATGACCTGTGAGTTCATGACCTGAGCCAAAACCAAGAGTCAGAATCAACTGACTAAGCTACTCAGGCTCCCCTGCAGTGTTCATATTAATGGGAAACATCTTAATTTACTCTTTGGAGAATACGTTCATTGTAAAAAGGTAAGAAATAGAGTTGGACATTAGTGTGTGAATGTGAGAAGAGTTACATCATTTTTAAAAATCTAGATTTTCTAAAAATCTATTCCCAAATACCTGGATTATGCTAATTATTAAGATGAGGCCAATGTAACCTTGAAGTGGCCTTCCTACTCCTCCCCAAAAGTTTATAATCAAGAAAGATTTCCATTCTTTCTCTTTTGGGAATACTCTAAAGCTATTACTTCTAAAACTGTCCATTACTACTTTATGGCAGGATCTATGCATCACCTGAAAAATACTAATTTTATTTTCGAAGCAGCAAGAATAGTAATTTTATTTTACTTCGAGGTTTATTTATTTTGAGATTGAGAGAGAGAGAATGAGCAGGGGAGGGGTAGAGAGAGAGAGAATGCCAAGCAGGTTCCACACTGAAAGCGAGGGACTCGAACTCACGAAACGTGAGATCATGACCTGAGCTAAGTTCAAGAGTCGGATGCTTAAGTGACTTAGCCACATAGGGGCCCCAAGATTTATAATTTTATTAAACAAATTTTAAAAAAATGTTTATTTATTTTTGAGAGGGTGGGGAGAAGCCAAGAGAGAGAGAGACACAGACTATGAGGCAGGCTCCAGGCTCTGAGCTGTCAGCACAGAGCCAGACACAGGGCTTGAACTCACGAACCGTGAGATCATGACCTGAGCCGAAGTCACATGCTTAACTGACTGAGCCACCTTGGCATCCTGAGATTAGTAATTTTAAAACAGTACAAAATTTCTTTTGACATATACTAGAAGAGTAAAATATTTCTGTAACTCATGGCTTTTAGAGTAAAATGGCAGTCCAATCACAAGGTTTTAAAAAGTTGAACTCCATAAATTACTTACTAGTGACTACTCAACAAGGAATATTTCAAAGGGCCATCAAACTGTGATGTAGTGATAAAGAGTATAGGAGTAGACAGTTATGAAACCTAGACGTCAATCCTTTTGAATAAGTCTTTTGACTAAGGCAAACTTTAACCAGAGACCATTTATCATCCACAAAACAGTTGTTAAATCCTGACTACTTCACAGATAATTAAAAGTAACATATTTAGGGGTGCCGGGGTGGCTCAGTCAGTTAAGCTGATGACTCTGGTCATGATTTCACAAACACCTCACTGGTCTGAGCCCCACATCAGGCTCTGTGCTGAGGGAGCATGCTTGGAATTCTCTCCGACCCTCCCCCACTCACATTCTCTTTCTCTCAAAATAAATGAATAAACTTAAAAAAAAAAAGTAGCATATTTAATAATCTATGAAGTACTACAGACATGTAAAATGAAAATGAGAAGAAACTAAGAAAAATCAGGACTTTTGCACTGATTTGTTTCGTATGGGGGGAGATGATAGTAATATACCGAAAATACAAATTTTGAGTTAAAATACATCATTGTTTTTAGTATTGGTCTTTTTATCAGATACATTCTACTTTACATTTGGCAACTCAAGGAACTGGGTCCTTATGTCAGCCATATTTTCTACATTTCCTTGGATACTTCTGTCTGGAACATACATACCAAGCACTTTGTTGGGCTTTGGGGAAGTGAATAGTACTGTGTGGAATAAATGCTTAAGGAATTCACAGTGTGGTGGAGAACTACCCTTTAAACAGTAACTACCTTACCTCAGGTAAGCACAGGGCACCGAGAGAACCTCAAAGAGCTCCTAAAGGAATCAAGGAAGGGAGTCTCAGGGGAAGAATCCTGAGAGGCAGTTCCTTTGCAGCCTGGAAGAACAATGAAGAAAGAGCTGGGTGTAGGGAATGGTGGGAGACAGGCCCTAGGAGAAGAGCCAACTGCGGAAAAGCTGAAGAGTACACCCTGGGAAGTGTAAGCAGTTCAGACTGGTTGGAATACAGAAAGGGGAGGAACAGAAGTCTTAGAGGGCCTTTAGTCTGAGGTCTGAATGTCTCAGTCACATTCAGCTCACCTGAGTGACCCTCCGTTTCTTCGACTATAAAGAACAGGCCAGTGATGTGAAAGACTAAACGGGACTCATAAATCAAGTGCCTATAATAACAGCGCTCGAAAAATAGTGGGTGGCCACCTCCTCTTCCTGCGTACATAGGCATATAGCTAGCACAGGTTAAAAGAGTTACAAATGCCTACTTATAACTGCAGCTCTTCACTGGCTGGCTCTACACAGCTTGACCTCTCCAAACGTCAGAGGTAAAAGCAGGAATAATATCAACCTCACAGACCTGCCCTGGGACTTACATAATAAATCTCCTGGTCACTTTCTGGCACACAAGGAAAACTCAACAAATGTTAGCTTTTACGCTCGCTACTCTAGGTCCACAAACCTTTATCTGCGCTTCTCAAGTCAGAAACTTATGAAAATAAAAGAAACATTCCCAAGTTTGGCATAAAACTTACTTGGTGGCAAAACCGGACTTGATATTTATAGTTTCCATAAAGTGTAACACACCTATAGCTACACAAATATTAATTTGGATTAGGGATGCTGCCCCGACTTTGCGGGGGTGAGATCTCTTGTCTATGCACCTTATTCTCTAAGATCTGAAGAGAAAATCCAAAGATTTCTCAATTCCAAAACACACTGGCCCCAAGGATTGTAGTTAAGGAATGGGTCTCCGTTCCTCCTGGAGAGAGGAAAAGAACGTTCTAACATCCACAACCCAACTCAAGTTTTGAAGACAAACTAGTTTTGAATGGGAGGTTCAGAGACACCAGTACCAAGGAAAATTTCTGTTCTTCTAGCCCAATGAATACAGCCGAACAAAGAACTTCCCAAAGACTTCTGAAGGCTACCTTGGCCTGTAGTGAAGGTTCGTGTTCAAGACAGGCCTTTACAATCATCAGGTGTAAGGGTGCTATTTCTTTAACAGTAATGCCACGAAAAGTTTTTTTCGGGCAGGTTAGTATGGTGTGAAGCGTCAACGTTAAACATTTTATCCAGTAAAAGCACTGCTCTTGATTTTCAAAGAGGAAATGGTTTTAGCTATATACAAGCTTCCAAGCGTAACATAAGCTCCTAAATCCTAAAAAACAGTATCACAGAACTCAGCACTTCTCACGGCTTCTGTCCTGTGTGTTCATCGAATGTATTTGCCATCAAGTCCTTTGGTAATGACCAGAACGTTGTCACACTGCGGATAATCTTAAACAAGTGCCAGATTCCTCCAAGACTCTATTCAGGCCTATCTCTCCCGTTTTACTAGACACTAATGAATCGGGGTGGGGGGTCGGGCCCAAGAGGTGAGAGCCCGGAGCCCTTTAGGACCAAACGAACAAAGGGAGTCCGGGATCAACCGGAGCGAACCGGCCTCCGAGCGGGTCGCGCCGCCAGGGAAGGGGTGGGGGAGGGGCCGGGCCCGCTCGCCGCCCCGCCCCCAAACCGATCCTGACGTCAAGAGCGGAGAAACCCGTCGGGCGCGACGTGACCTGCCTCCGACGCCTTCTCCCTGGGGGGTTTTGGGGGGCAATCGGCAGCCCGTAGGAAGATGGCGCGGGCAGACGCTGACTCCCAGCCCCCGAAGAGGCGACTCGAGGTACCTCTGTTACCACGCCCGCCTCTCGCTTCAGCGAGCTCCCTTGCTCCCCTCAATGATCCCCCTAGCGCCGAAGCAGCCTCACCCAGCAAGATCCGACACCGCAGTAAAGTCTACAAGCGGCGATGGGTCCGAGCGAACCGGGTGCGAAAGAACCGAGCGCGAACTGACTGACGGCAGTGGCGGCAGCGGCAGCAGCAGCGGCAGCACTAACAGCGCGCAGCTCCTCCTGGCGCCGGAACAGGAAGCGGCGAGCGCACCGCCCCCGCTCTACCCTCCTACCGGGGCTGGGCCGGGCCGGGCCGGGCCTCGCGCGCCTCCCGCAGGCTCCCTGCGGCACTGCAGCCTGCCCGCGGGGCGGTGTAGCTTTCTTTTGGTGGGCGGGAGGAAAGCTCCCTGGTTTTCCGGAATTCTGAGCACTCGGTGGAAATTTCTGTAGCCAGTGACGTTTTGAGTAGCGTGGCGGAAATTGCTAACTCGTTTCCTGGAGTGGCTTGAGGACAGATTCTGGGTTTCCTATGCTTAGATTTATACAGTCGGGCCTCGAAGCTGGCTGGGTGTGGATGCGGCCCAATTAGGGGATACCGGCCCAGGGGCCAAGATTGGGGAGAGCTAAAGGAACAAAACAGGAAAGAGAAGACGTTTACAAATGGCTTGACAATTGATATTAGCTAAAAGAGCAGCTGTCTTTGCAGCTTCTTCCTGATCAATGCCTCTCCTCGCCACATGTTCATCTCTGGATAAACCTTTTACCTATTTACTGTCAGGTCTGAAGGATGATTGACACATTTCCCCAGCCATCAAGGAAACTGCTAGCAAGTAATGAAAATGCCATAATTATATAGTATGCAGTATATATAATATGTATATATAATACATATATCAAAGCATATTGGAAGTGTGCAATATCTTTACAACATTTTGCTTTGTGTAACCCCATAGTGGGTCACTGGGGAGGGGCACTTTACTAGAAACTACCTAAACTAAGGTTTTCTGACTTTGCTCCACCAGTACACACACTTCTCATACTGAAAAACGAGTAATAGAGAAAATGCAAATACCGAAGCCTAGGGAAGACTTATTTTTAAACAGGGAAAATGGTCTATGTAAAATGGTATTAGCGTGAACCACTTGCCCTGCCCTCAGGAGTCAGTAAATTAAGTGCCTTATGGAGCTATAAGGAAGTCTGAGTCAGTAGAAAGTCAGTAAAACTACTTTAAAATTTTAACTTTTTTTCATTAGAATTTTTTGAAAAACTGATTTAAAAATGTTGCATTGAAATACCGCTTTTCATTACTGAGATTTTTGGTCAGAAAATTTTTGTGCCCAAGTCAAGTGCCTCATCTCACCTTGGTCCAGGTCACATATCAGAGTGACAGCTTCGTTTTCCCATGCTCCCAGCCAATAACAGCATAGTGAGAGTTCTAGAGTTAGACCGTTCCTGTCCCATGTGGGCTCCCACAGGCAACCTTTGCTGAGAAACTAAATCCCCATTTAGCTTTTTCACAACTGTCCTGCAGTCTGAAGCCCACCCTACCCAACCTTCGAATTTCTTTCATGTATGTCAGACTTGCAAAGTGGTATGAAGACTTCCACACTTTCTTTCTTCATAGGTGTTTTCCCCAATAAATCTTGCACATTTAATGACATCTTGGCATCTGCTTCTGGAAGACCCAAACTGACACACAGAAGATGGAAAGTGTATTATAAATTAGAAAATGTGTAATATAGATTTTTAAATTTTTTTCAGATTTTAAGTTGAATGTGCAAAGTCAGGATATACAATGTTTTAAAAACAAGACACAAAGCCTTTGTATTTTATATATGAAGTTTAATTAAGAAGTGAAAATTTATTCAGGTCAATTTATTTGAACTCACACCGAAGAAACATTCAACTCCAGGATTAGAAATAAAAATGTAAACAGTCTACTTCTTTTTGGGTACGGGGAAGATCACACAAGCCTGATTGACAAGAGTACTAACAGCTTTGCGAAGTTACTACTTAAACTCTGTATATTCAAGTATATATCAAGTTCATACTTGGTTTACACAGAATTTATTCAATCCTAGCAAAGTCAACATAATTTAAGTAAACCTCCTCTCAAGTTTTAAGTCTGAAAGCTTAGATTTGATTACAACCACAACAAAAGTGATTATCTTTACTTCCTGCAGATGTAATCAACTTTTAAAATAACTTAGACAACATCAATTTTACATAAACCTTATTAAGGGCAGGAGGAAATTGGAACTGTTCATCCAATTCCAGAGTCTAAACCATAAATCCATATTGTACTGTTATCTCTATTGTCAAACCAAGCCAAGAAAGCCTATTACAGACTAGAAGTGAATGTGAATTTGCAGAGTCCACTAAGGGATACTTTGAAAATCTATCATTACATTACTTTCAAAAAATTACAGAAATTTTCAAGTATGCTCCAAGAGTCACCTCTTAAATGAAGAACTAACCTTCAGCAAGTCAAGTGACAAGTATTATTTACCTACATTTTGTATGCTAGATGAAGGTAAAAATTTAGGATTGAGTAATCTATTTGAAAATAAAAAGTAAACAAAAAATAGATTCTGGTTTTATTTGAAATAGGATTCATGTGCCCCAAGTCCCTTCCCATTGGGTTATATCCATTAGTCTATATTTCTACCTAGAAGCCAATCCATTTCAAAAGTTACCTCCATTATGAGTCCAACATATTAACGTATTAGTACAGACTCTTGTAGCACTGCTCACTTCTAGTATGCCATTAAAAAAAGGAAAAAAAAAAAAAAAACCTTTGTGCTTTGCATTCATTTTTTTAGAAATAATAAACGTAAAACTGATTATGGTTAAAACCAAAATTGTAAAGAATTTTTTCCAAATTAGAAACAATAATCTGCATGACTTAAAATCTTTTATTCATTTGGGTATTAAATTACTTAACACACAGGTTTACATTTAAACATTGTTCTCCCTGTGTTGTCTCAAGAAATAATTATGTCTGTTTTCCTGTGAAGTCTGTCTACTAAAATCAATGTATAACCTATTGATTACACAGATTTTAGCTATAATCATATCTAAAAGTGACAAAAAAGATTATAAATGAAAGCTAAGTGTATATTTATAAGAGTTAGGTTTTAAGGTTTTTGTTTCATAGGAAGAAACCTATTATGTGGGTCTATAAAATGATCCAAACTTCAGAGAGACAGGAAGCTGATAACTTGATTTGTCTTCTTAATGGCTTTGGCTCATGAATAAATGATAATGGTTTGTGTTTTTCTTATCAAAAGAAATGGAATTTGTATGAGTCCTATTTGCCACATTTGCTCTACTTTTTAAAGGATTTCTAATTGCTAAGACATTCTTTATATTATTTATAATAAGTCAAAACTTTAACTGAAAGCCATTCTTTGACCATTAGCTGAATTTCAGGAAAGAAAACAGTTCGGTTCACCAAATCAATAAATCTAGCCACAGGCTGACTAAAAGCTTCCTTTAATCTTCTTCCTATTAGGTCTTCCTCTAAATTAAGCCATTCCCTGTATGAATTATTTAAGTGAATGGCATGGCTATAGAAAGATCACATATGATTCTTTATACAAAAATGCTCAAGGAACCTAAAAACATATCCATTCAGCATATTTCAGGAATTATAGTATGAATCAAGATGCTGTGTAGCTTAAAAAAAGAAGATGCACGGTGGTGGCAGTGGTGGCGGTGACGGTGGTGTCCTGAAAAGCTTGAGAAATAGAAAAGTCAAGTTTATTTCCTGATTAGTGCAGGATGATTCCCAAAGGGCAGTTAAGTGTCTGGTCCAGACCAGCTATTAGCGATTAAGTAGTTCCCTTTCACTGTCAAGGCTCTTCCCTGAGGTGATGCCTAAATTCTTAATTTTAATATTTTATCGTTTCTTTTAGCTCCATCCTTTCTCACCAATAACTCTACACATTTCCACCATGCTGAATGCTTTCTCAACTCTGGAATTTACACTTTTCAAATGCCAACAAACTTAGTTACAAAATTTATATTTAGATATATTTGTATTTTTCCTCGTGTTCCTCTCAAAACTTAATCATTTTAGTTATATATTCCAATAATTACATATTTCACATTTTAAAATTTACTTTGTGAATACTGGATGCTCTTCCAAATGTGTCCTCACAAAGTCACTGAGAAAGAAATTAACCTTTCTAAATTTCAATTCTTTAATGCTTTAAAAATTAATTTATTATTACTCTTCTTTTTCCTTCATGGTAAACAATTCCCTTCTCCAGTCTTTATATTTCTACTTTCCAGATTTCTTTTCACTGTAGCAAACACCAAAGGAAAAATACAAACCATTTCAGAGTAAATAAGTCTCTTCCCTGCTCTCATTTATTAGATCTACTTCAAGGCTATATACATGGCAGTATTTTGAAAATGTTAACAGCTATTAATACCTTGAAGTTGGAAAAATAAGAAAGCCAGAGAAAATATATCACAAGCAACCAGTTTGAATATATGAAAAGCTACTTAGATCTTGATTTTCATATAAACATTAATTTTTACCATTATAAAAGACAACATAATTATATTTCATTTTTCTTTATAAAATTACTCTTTAACAGAATACTTGTTAGCTAGTCATCCCTTAGGTTTTTCTGTACCGATAAAAAGTTATTTTTAAAAGAAAAATATTTAAAACAATAATTGTTTCACAGAAACAGAAAGTCTCATTATCAAATTCTGATAAAAAACTATAATCACGGGTAGATTCTTAGTATACTATTAATGTTCTTTCACCAAAAATGGATATTTAGGAAGTGTTCTGTTGGTAAACAAGACAAGCTTCTCAGTGATCTACAAAAGCGTCACAATAAAGATGAGGTAGTATGAGACTTCTCTACTTTTGTAAAAGGGAAATATCATCTTTAGAAGAGATATTTATCCTAGTATCGGTGTTAATGATATCCTGAGCCTCATTACTCCATAGACAGGTGCCATAATTAGTAGTTACCCCTCACTGTAACCAAGACAATTTTGAGATCACTGAGAAAAAAAAAAATGATAGAAGATAATGGTAACAGCGATTTTCCTGGTTCAATTTTGTGGTAATGGCTAAAAATTTATTTTAAAGCTATTACTGAAAAATGCCATCTTTATGTTAACAGAACTGCAGGAAAGCAAAATGCTACTTCAACATAAAAGCGATGATACCTATGAAACACCTGTTCTGAGTTGGAAAGTTGAGTCAAATTTCTTTCAATCCAGGTAGAAGTAGCTTACTACTGGACCTAAATTAGCATTGAGAAATCAATTACTATGATATTAAAAATGCCACTTTGTACAAAGGGCTAGACAGCTCACCAGAAGAAACTACTATCTAGGAAATTATGCACTGACTATTAAAAAAAAGAGGAGTTAGATAGGCTATCACTCCATTTACCTTTATTATACTGGGATAATGATGTTTCTAAATATACTTCCCTATCGAGACAGTAAATTTAAAATATTAGTCCCGGTGCCCAGTACTGTTCAGTATGGCATAAGCCATGTAGCTCTCAAAATGTTTTCCCTTTGTTGAAGCCACAGTAAAGACATGTTAATTCTGAAAACAGGAGTATTTGAAACCTGAAAATCAAAACCAGTATCAAGCTTCTTAAAAACTGAGCTCCACGTTTACTTCTTAAATCTTTAGTCAAGCTCAATTTAAAATAATGAAGACTACTTAGGTCCTCCTTGGTTATCAATGGCAATTTGTAGCTGTTTATAATATTGTGGCATTTCCCCAAAGTAACAGGCTCAGAGCTTCTATAAAAAGGCTAATTAGAAGCAACAGTTCATAAGTAAATACAGAAAAACCCCATAGTTGCTTAAATATGTTAGTAACTACTAGTTACTGATAGTGTTATCATTACTTTTTAAGCTTCCAGTGAGAAAGGAACAATACTCATGTTCTGAAAAGAGCAACTCATCTAAGTTGAGTGAAAGACCTATTCAAAAATAACAAATGACCACGCCACAGTGTAGAAAATAAATTCACCTCCAAAAAGTCATGTTCTCATTTGATTCTTCCCAATCGATCAAATTTAGTAATAGTTAATATTTAAAGTGAAACACTTCAAGTTTAATTTTAAACCATTTTGTTACCTTCAGCATTCCTATCATTAAATTACAAAACTCAATTACATTGGTATAGATTGTGAATTATAACACTCAGCTTTACTGAAGAATTTTAAAACAACTCTGAAAGGAGGACAGGGAAACTATATTTTATGTATAGGAATGCCAATGGCATAGGTTAACAAGGAATTTACATTCGGAAAGAACATAAGATTATTTTTAAAGAAAAATACAAAATACCGATTACTTAACTGTATTTGCATTGCCTACCAAATTCCAAATATCCCTGGATCATAAGCAAATTACAATTAAGAAAAAAAATCTTACAATCTATTTGGTAAAAACAAAAACCAAACACGTGGTCAAAAATATTCATTAACCCCTACTGTGTAACTTTAAACAATTATTGTTATCATAAGAAAAATAAACTGATCTGGAAGTAAAATTTAGGGCAGAGATTTATTTTGGATTTCGACTGCCCTTTGTAGAAAAATTCAAAGTGGTATAAGAAAAATAAAATATTAAATGAAAATATGTATATAATCATTCTCATATACCTACACTTTTCCTAGCACTGTTGTTCTGGTGCATCAATCCTGAGTACTCTAACTTTTGATTTATAGTGATATTCCTTCAGATATAATTTCATAGAAGAAGGAATTGGAAGGGCATCAATGCCATCATAAGTTGTACAGTTACAAATAACTGTTCTGCATATATGTTGCAAGGAAAAAGGGAAAGTCCGAATTAAAGGAGTGGATAAAAGTGGTTCAAAGAACATACAGGCACTTGGGTCCTTATAATGTTCTAGGAGCCCAGTAATGTCAGGAGAATGGAAGACACAAGGATCATGTGCATCAAAACTAAAATTGTGATTCCACTGTTCAATTCTAGCATGAAGAGAACGACTATAGCGTCTAAAACTAACAGAGAATAAATAGTCTTCCTGTGCTGAGTCTCGAAGTAAAAAGGTACCCTCTGGTTTTCCCTCTAGTAGAGCTTCAGCTGCATATTTATCCATAACTCCCCAGTAACATGGATTGTTATTGATCTGAAGGAGGTCTGGTACAAGACAGTGGACGTAATCAATCTGGGTATGGTACTTAGGAGGTGTTTCCAGCTGCAGGATTTCTTCATCCATTTCCCATTTGGGTTTGTTTCTTTTTCTGGAACTTGTGCAAAGTGTAATAATTTCATCATCTGAATCCATATCACTATCTTCTATACTGTTATTTGAAACTAGGTTCATCACAGAGCCAGTCACAGGACCACCTCTACATGAAGCATTGTTGGTGGTTATGACACAGGGCTGAACATCAGTATGTGAGAAGCAGTTCACCTCTTCTTCCACATTTCTTCTTTGTTTTAGTTGACCATCCCTCAATTCACTCTGAGCCAAGTCTGTGCTCACCCACTCACTGGATTTGGGATTTATAGGAGCAGTGTGTCGTTTAATAAAATGCCACCTAAAGGCTAAATCTGATCGAGGTGGAAAAGGACACTTATCTAACATGAGTTCACTGATATGAATTTTCCTTTTAGATGGAAGCCCCGAAGAGTGCCGACCACTACAATTCTTTATTGGGAAACACTGCCCCACGGCATCTTGCAGTTTCTGTTTAAGAGATCGGCCTAAAAATCTATGCCCACAGGAATGATCTAAATCCAACTCGATGGATGAACAGCTGTGCTTCCTTTCTTGGCTCCTTAAAGGAACTTCAGTTTTCTCTATAGCATTCACTGTTTCAGCATCTGAACAACTTTCACTCTTTTTTGACCAAGATAATTTCTTTCCACTCCACACATACCCGTCCTTTCTGTCAGCACTTCTACTTCGACTAGTTTTGGGCCTTACATCTACATTTTTGCTACTATTTTCACTACTTTCTGCCATTTTGATAAATTATCCACGAATTCCAGTGTTATAAATACTGCTTTTTTAGTTTTTCCAGGAGGGAGTTTCTTCTGGGCACTCTCTGGATGTATCTAAAGAAAAAAAAATCATTAGCCATTTGTCATTCATTTTGTATACAGTTTATATATTAACCCCCAACAGACAAAAGATGAAAAACCAAAATTAGTACAGGTACAAGATAAGGGTACTGGATATATTGGAAGGCAGTTCCAAGATATTTTGTTCTCATTTAAATAATCTGCTTTACTATATACTAATAATTTCATAGGGCCAGGGAATCAAGAACCTGAGTTCTTTTCCCACACCAAATTCTCAATATAGATTAGAAAAACTGAAGCTTCCTCTCTTAGCCAAACTGTATGCTCAAAATGTGAATAATTTCTAGTCTTGAGATACAGCTTATGCCAATATTTCCTCCCCTTATTTTTATTTCACAGCAAACCAGTCAGTGAATTGTTTGTAAGAGACAGTGAGAAATCTATGACTTGGTGTTTGAGAACCACTACCCTATAGTTCCTTTACTTCCCTCTCCTTGTTTTATTTCCTATTGATTGAAAATATGAACTTTTAAGTTATAAAAGCTCTTAAAAATTTATTAAATAATCACCACTGAACAGTATGAATGCCATGCAAGCATTCGCAATGCAATTCTGTCAACTCATTTCAGTAATTGCTCAATTTCACTATTAGTCTAGGCAATTCTTAGAAAATATGGAATAGAATAAAAATTTGTTATTTTACATACACACACACCCCCTTGTATTTTTCTTGGTAATTCTGAGAAACAGGTATAAATTTCTATAGGGCAATGACTTGCCCGTGAAATTGGCAGATATAGTAGAATTTACAATGTGAAATACTGAATTTTATTAAGACAAATAGTAATGATTGGTCATAGATGGGATTAAATTAACTCTTCTTAGGTGGAATAAGATTTAAACCCAGAATTGGGGGTAAGGATTCTATAATCTCAAATATTTTACAGATCAAAGTTGAATTAGGAGACTGAGAAAATCAGTCTCACTCAGCACACTAATTATGATTAAGTTTCTGATTATGTCAGAGGAACATTACAATCCTGACAGTCAAGTAAATGTTTATAGCCACTTGAATGTATTTTCAAAGCAATATGATTTGAAACAAACATCTGTAGTAAATACTTAAGCAAGCACCTAAAACTGTGAACTAATGAGTCAGACTTGCCAAATAAAGTACTCCATTGCTAAACACTGAATGGCACCTGGTGATTATACTTATTATTTTTATTTAGTGGGCTCACTAGTATATAGTCATTTAAAATCTATAGGGAAAATATTTTTAATTATAATTTTGGAAGATACATCATCACTTAGGATGCCAAAATTATATTCAACAGTATGCTCTGGCTGTTTATTGACTAAATTCTATTGAGCAAAAATAAACAAGGAGAAGAAACAAAGTAGGCTGAAGAATATGAAGTCATGGATTAGAAGAGACACTTGTTACTAAGAGACTGCACACATTTTTCAAGATAAAAAAGTAATAAGGGAGTCCCAAGCAGATATTTTTCATTAATACAACAGAGTTTCTACTTTTTTTCTTTTTATGTTCATTTTTATTTTTGAGAGAGAGAGAAAGACAGAGTGTGAGTGGGGGAAGGGCAGAGAGAGAGAGAGAGAGAGAGAGACAGAATCTGAGGCAGTCTCCAGGCTCTGAGCTATCAGCCCAGAGCCCAACGCGGCGCTCAAACTCACGAACTGTGAGATCATGACCTAAGCTGAAGTCAGATGTTTAATTGACTGAGCCACCTAGGTGCCCCAGTTTCTACTTTTTTTTACTCAGTTGTGAAAAATATGTAAGATTTGAAATGCCTGGTGATTTACTAAAAAAATCAATATAGCAGTTTATTAAACTCTGTGACCAACTTAACTACACTGGATATGAGCTCCTTCATCTTGCCTCCCTGTTACCCCTACATTGTACTGTTCCTATTATCAGAGATAAACTCTCTCTCTGTTCTTGACGACATTCCCACCTTTACCAGGGCCTGTTTCAGTTTCTCTCAAGTTCTGTCTTCAATAACCAAGTCTCCTATAAAATCCTTTAGTGATTCTAATGCTTCTTTAGCTACTATACCTGCTGCTTTCTATTACTAAATATCTTAGTGAGTAGTATAACTTCATTTCCTCTCAAAATGAAAGTAGCTTTTTGTTTTTTTCTGATTATAAAATAAGTAATTGTCTGGCTTGAAATGGCCAAGTGGGGGCATCTGGGTGACTTAATTGGTTGACCATCCAGCTCTTGGTTGCAAATCAGGTCATCATCCTAGGGTCATGGGATTGAACCTTGCATCAGGCTCTGCACTGAGTGTGGATCCTGTTTAAGATCCTCTCCCTCCCTCCCTCTCTCTCTCCCCCCCACCCGCTCCTCTCCCCCACTCATGTTATCTCTTATTCTCTCAAGAGAATAAGAATTCTCTCAATAAGAGAATATAAATAAATAAAATGGCCAAGTGAAAATCTTTTCACTTCATCCTTTTCTCAGAAGTTAGCCCAAAACAAGGAAAAATCAGAAATTAAAATACAAAGCTTTTATCTTCAATGAGACTGGCAGATATCTATCACCTGAATCACAAAATATGAGGACAGAATATGAATGGAGGACCAATATCTGACTCAGCAACAGAAGAGGTACCAACAGAGAGGTAGGTAACAGTAGGCACAGAAGTGACATGAATGAGAAGCAAGCCAACAGAGTGGGCGAAGTCCAGGACCCAGAGGCACCAGGTACTATAGAAAATGTGGGTGGAGAACAGGGTGGAAAATGGAGAGGTACGTACTTCCAGCAGATGTACAGCTCTGGTTCTTACTCCTACACTTAGAGGAGATGGGATATTTATCATTTGGAGAAACTGAACCAGAGAGGCTCAGGGCTTTGGATACCAGACACAGGGGTAGAAGGGAAGTTGGGATTAAAATCAGAATGAAAGTTCCTGCCTCCTTCTCCAATCTGGCTTCCAGAACTCCAGCATCCACTCGTATCTCCTAATAGGGAATTAAAAGAGACTTTGCCAAAGAATGGAATGGACAAGGAGAAAAGACTTCTAGATGCTGACACCTGGGACTCCTCCAATAAAAAGCTGGAAGGCCACCCAAGCATACAGAGAAGCTTGCTAGTCCATAAGCCCCACCTACTCACAGCTGTCAGGCAGCATTGTTGTGCTTCATTCACTCTGGAATATGAATGAATAGTCATAGGTCATCAGACTTTTGAGGAAAGTCTCTAACAGAAACTAAAAAAACACTAAGAACTGAAAGAAAACCATACCTATAAAAAGAGCAGAAAACAAAACTGATTTCTTCCAAGTTAAGAGAAGATATTACATCTATGAATGAGCAAGAGAAGTATGGGACAATCAGAGAATGAGAAAGCTTTGGGAATTAAAAATATGATTACAGAAATAAAATATTCAATAGGAAAATTGGAGGATAAATTGAGGAAATACTAGGAAGTAGGAAAAAATGGTTAATTAGAAGAGGTAAGAAAACTAGAGGAACAATACATACATTTCATACCAAATAACAAAATAAAGGGGGAGAAACTATACAAGAAACCACATTAGGAAATTTCCTAGAACCAAAGTACATGAGCCTCCATAATGAAAGAGCTTTCAGTACCCAGCACAATGGGGCAAAATACACAATGGGCTACATTATTCTAAAATTTTACAACCCTAGAGATGAAGACATAATATAGTTAAGAGAGTAGATCTCACGTTAAGCATTCTTACCATAGTTAAATAAACAAATAAGTCTAAGCCAAAAAAAAAAAAAAATTAAAAAAAATAAAGAACAGTCTTCTTGTGGGAAAAAAGTCACAAAGGAATGTAAATAAAACGGCATCTGTTTCTCAATAGCAATATTAGGAGCTAGAGGCTAGTTTTGGAATCTAGAAGCTAGTTTCCAACTTTGAAGAGACAACCAGTCAAATTATCAATCAAATATCAGGATAAGAGGGGCACCTGGGTGGCTCAGATGGGTGAGTGCTCAACTTTGGCTCAGGTCATGATCTCACAGTTGATGAGTTCGAGTCCCACATCAGGTTCGTTGCTGTTGGCATGGAGCCTGCTTTTGGATCCTCTGACCCCCTCTTTCTACTCCCCCCCTCCCGGCTTGCGCACTCTCTCTCAAAAACAAATAAGCATAAAAAAAAAAAAAAGAAATTTCCAGACATGCAAAACATCAACAATTTTACCTCATACTGGAAGATACAGTCTTCTAAAATTAGAGTTGTACAACACATCAAAAGATATAACACAGGAAATAAGACATTGTTAAATGTCTTAGCAGAAAGGAAATCTGAATTCTTAGGGTGATGAAGAAGGAAAGTCTCTAGACAACAGGGTATCCAGAGCAACTAGTCGATAAAATTACACAAGGCCATAGGCTCCAAGGTGGAGGATCTTGAGGAAAAAAAACAAACAAAATAGAATTGACTTTCCCCTGCTTGTGCTCGCTCTCAAAATAAATAGACATTTAAAAGAAGAAGAAGAAGAAGAAGAAGAAGAAGAAGAAGAAGAAGAAGAAGAAGAAGAAGAAGAAGAAGAAGAAAGGGGTGCCTGGGTGGCTTAGTTAGCTGAGGATCTGACTTCAGCTCAGGTCATGATCTCGTGGTTCATGGGTTCAAGCCCCGCATCAGGTTCTGCGCTGACAGCTCAGAGCCTGGAGTCTGCTTTGGATTCCATGTCTCCCTTTCTCTCCTCCTGCCCCTCCCCTGCTTGTGCTCTGTCTCTCTCCCTCTCTCTCAAAAATAAACATTAAAAAAATTAAAAAAAAAAGAAAACAGAATTGTAAAACACCTGACTCAGCCATGAATGATATTTACATATTCACCAAAACTCTGATATAATTGAGAAAACAAAATGAAAAGAAGGAAACTAAAAGAGAGTTAAATCCTCATCGATCATGAGAGAAACTCAACTGATGTCTGTTAACTGATGAACCAAGAAAGAGAAGTATAAGCATATGATTTAGAAATATAAAGGTAAATATCAGAAAAACAGAGATTGAAAGTAGATGCCTCTGGGATGGGTTCAATTGCAGCATTTCTTAGCTTATCTAAACTTCCAGTTTAATTTAAATTTTAACCTAGGCACATATATCGTTTTGATAGAAATAATAATAATTCATACTCACTGGGACAAATTCAAACTAAGCTTCAAGTTATGAGGAAAAACCCAAAATTATCCATAATCCTACCACCCAGCAGTAACCATTTTAACATTTTCAATATCTCTATGCATGTATATGACAAGGATGCAGTTCCACAGCACAATGACAATGGGCATTAGTAATATGGTTTGAGTCCAGTTTATTTTATACTAGCCATATCACCTGAAACCTCAGTTTTTTTCATCTGAAAAATGGAGATATTAATGCCATCTAATTCATTGAGCTGTTGGGGATTAAATGGAATAATGTATGTTAAGTACTCAGCCAGATCCTAAATGTATTAAGCACTCAATAAATTTTTTTTAAAGAAAGATATTAGATATATTGTTTTATTAAGGCACGTAAGCCAGTTTAATAGAAATAGTTTATAATGACAAAAATCACAAGAATACTTCTGTCTCTAGCCCAATTCTAACTACAAAGTTTATGAGCAAATATAATTTTCAGGAGGATAACAAAATGTTTCAAAGTGAAAAGGGATCAACATGCCAGATATAGCTGAAACTCAACAGACCACGAAGCTAGAGAATAATTTGACATTTTCCCCCAGAGAACTAGTTTCCAGCCTTAATAAAGTTTACCTGCCAACATTAACAGGTTTACTTCAGCAAGGCTTACCAACTTGTATATACTAGGTACCTATAAGTTAAGTATCTCCGGATTTTAGGTTAACTGTTCTTATGTGTGTAAATGCTGTAGGTGTCCACAGAATAAAATGAAATACCATTGCCCTAGATGAATTTTCCATACATTTATCTGTACTTCGAGTTTTTGCACAGAAAATCTTGACTTATTTTCAAAAGTATCTCAGAACTATAGCCTTATATAAATTTCACATAGCTATTCTTTTGCTAGAAAATTGAGTTCATCTTCAGAAGTTCATCCCACTTTTATAAATTATTGCAAAAATTTGATTTGGTAAAACGTACCATATCAATATATGTATATGGGCTAGAATGTCATTTAATGTTGTAATCTTCAAGGTAGTAAGAAAATTTAACTTCTATTTATATTTGTATAAACAATAGAAAAATTAAAATTTATTAATATTGAATACATGGTTGGCAATGTTCCCATCACTTGTTGTCAGATGGTTACGTGCTGGATGGTGTGCTGTTCCTGGGAGAAGAATAGGAGTTCCAAAAAGTTGAGGACCTGATGGCAGCCCTCTCCAATTCTTTGTTCACCTTTATGGATTGCACCTGCTTCCATGTTACTGGAAAAGATTTATGGATTATATTACCTTAAATAAGTAAATCTTCACAATACTTTGTAAATAGACACAATGATGGGAATTTTATAACATACTAGGTTTGCTAGCTACCTCAGAGCAAAGTACTTAAGTTGTTGAAATTGAAGATGAGTTATGCATTTTTCTTTCACAAAATGACAGGTGTTCTAAAATTGATGATCTTTATTTACTGGGATAAGTTGCTCTCAGCAGCTATTTAGCAGATACATGAAGAAAGAAAGGCAAAACAAAATATCTAAGTGGTCATTTCATGGTATAGGTAACATCTTAATTACTATGAAAGTAACTGCTTAAAGAAAACATGCTATGGAGAAATCTTTTTATAAAAAAGATATTCAAATTTCCCTATTACATGATTTTTTTTACAAAAATGATAAAAATGCATCATGTATATAAACTCCCATATCTTTACACTTAAGATGCATGGAAAAATAATTTTCTAATCTCTTCCACAAGTTTCATTAAACCTTAAAATTCTTAAAAGTAAAAAAATTAAATCACACTGTTACCAATAAAAATAACATTAATTTTTAGTGAGAACAAAATTATTTTAATTGTTATATTTTTCAAGACTAAAGATGAATTTTGGAGAAGTGCTTTGGTGTCTTGCCTATACAGGTAAAATCTGAATGTAAAAAAAAACTGTAGGGTTCTAAATCTGAACAAATCCTTTCAAATAGCCTATCATTAATTCTTGGAATTTTATGGACTTTGCATAAACGAAGCAGAAGAGACACAAATTCCTAAGAAAGTAGCTTTACTACCATTTTAATGTAGTATAGAAATCAAAGATGATATTTTAAAACATGCTGACAAATCAAAGATCTTTGTTGGTAACTGCAAAGGTGTTTTTTGTTTTGTTTTGTTTTTTTTAAGAGGGTGAAAAAAATCACTTGGGAGAAGGTTGCTTTGGCTTTTGATTCAATAATTAATTTTTTATGAAGGCAGCTAAATTACATTGCTCTGGGGAGTACACAGTGACATCTTTCAAAAAAATCATTTCTTTTTTTTTTTAATTTTTTTTTTTAATGTTTATTTATTTCTGAGACAGAGACAGACAGAGCATGAGTGAGGGAGGGGCAGAGAGAGAGGGAGACACAGAATCAGAAGCAGGCTCCAGGCTCTGAGCTGCCAGCACAGAGACCGACGCGGGGCTCGAACTCACAAACCATGAGATCATGACCTGAGTCGAAGTCAGTCTCTCAACCAACTGAGCCACCCAGGCGCCCCCCAAAAAATGATTTCTTAATAAGCAAGAGGCAAATATCTAAAAAGCAAATTTACATAAAAGTCATTTTCAAGAAAGCAAGTTCCCAGATTCAGTAACCATTTGATCCCAAATACTACCACCAGTTGCAAGGATGGTGAAATGAAAATGAAATCCAACATGAACATTCTACAAGCAAAAGCTTTAAATAACATTTAGTTAGTTCTACTGAATAAGGTCAGATAGGTGATTTTAATTCAAGATTTCTACAGAAAACTGTTAAAAAGCCAGTAATTAAAAGGTTAAACTTCATCAATCTGGAAAACTAATTGTATTCTCTATAATGTTGGATACCAGAGCATTATTGTATATATTAATTATTCATTGAACAAGTACTTTATCTATCATGCTGATACATATCTAAGACCAGAATTCATGTGAATACTAAATTAAAATAAATTTGATCCTAATAGAATTATTTATTATACTACATTAAGAATTTAAAATAAATTATTACTCTGGTAGTAATTCAGACCTGGGAATTTCCTTACCAAATTCATGATTCCAAAGTTTACTTGCCATTATGTGGCCAAAACTCCCTGAAAGCATTCTGATCATAGTCTGTGATATTTGAATTAGATTCTGTGGGTCATAGTCCTTAACATTTGATCATAGTCTGATACTTAAGGAGGATTCTGTGGCACATTTAGGGCCCACAAATGGAATACACTGGATAGTAGATGACAGATGAATTCCTTGAAAAGTTAAGAAAAAAATGTGAAAAATAAATTTGTTCATATGAAAAAATCTCTGAACTAAAATACATTTTTTTCTCATTACAAAAGCGATACAGGTTTATTTTTCAGTAAATATTTTTAGTGTCTCTTTTATTCACGCTACCAAGGAAGGGCTCATGAGACTTAATCCGATTAAAAAACAAAACAAAACAAGCAAAAGGAATTATTGATTAGTACCACTACATTCTCCTCTTCTCTCTACTCTCCATTTACTTTCCCAATTATAGTTTGCTTATGCCACTGTCCCCCAATCTACTTTTGTGGACACTAGTTCTAAAAGATGTTAATACACTTTCTAGAGAAATAGGGGTTTCTTTGACAAACAAGTTTAGGAATGGCTTCCCCTCTGAAAGATCACGTTGCATATTTCGTAAAGGTTCTGAGAGGTCCTTCAGTTAAGAAGCCTGGTTAAGCCCTAGTTTCCAATACTTGGCTTACAGAAATCCTTCTAGAGTACATTTTAGGGGAAACATTAACTTGGTCTAATATTTAAATGATTGTACATTCCCTGAGCCAAAAAGAAATGTCTGGGAACCTGTCACTGAAGAAGGTGAGTAAAGAGAGCAGAAAACTAAGCTGGCAGTACCTAGACTTTTAAAAGTGGAAGGACCTTAAAAGAATCTCAGAAACCAGAACCTTTAAGATAGAGGATTGCAACTCTTTAGGGAATAAACTAGATTGAACGGATGTATTTTTTCTTTCCAATTTGTAATTTTTAAATTATAAAAACAATATATGCTCAGTATAAAATATATGGAACATTCAGACAAGTTTAAAAAGGAGGAAAAAACTATAATTCAATTACCTAAAGACAATCAGTTTAGACATTTTGGCTTATTTCCTTGCAATCTTTTTTCCTATGAAAGAAATTTAAAAAGAAAATTTTAATGTTTTAAAGATCTATAAAAAATTAATAATCTGCACTTTTTCACTACACTATATTTAAAAATGAAGTATGGTGGGGTGCCTGGGTGGCTCAGCTGATTAGGAGTCTGACTGGTGAGTTTGGCTCCAGTCATGATTTCATCGTTTTTGAGTTTGAGCCCCACATCGGGCTTTGCATTGACAAGTGTGGAGCCTGCTTGGGATTCTCTCTCTTTCCCTCTCTCTCTGCCCATCCTCTGCTGGTGCACACGCTTGCAGTCACTCTCTCTCTCTCTCTCTCTCTCGTTCTCTCAAAATGAATAATTAAACTTAAAAAAAAAAAAGTGAAGCATGGTGCAGATGAAATAGCATAAGGGTCTAAATCATCAAACATGGGCTAAAATTCAGAATTTGTCACTTACTAGTTATGTCACCTGATTTTTAAAATCTAATTTAGCTTCAGTTTTCACATTGTAAAATCTGGATAACGCAAGCTGTCTCCTGTTTTTACTGCCAGGATTAAGGCATATGAAAATAGCATAGCATTGAGCTTAATGAAAATACATATTTGCTACCTTCTATTATTATTCAGAACTTTTCACGTAGAAGTTAATTTCTAAAAATGAGAGGTTGGAAAGTTGCAAAATTTTTAAAAAGTAACAAGAGGAAACAAAGGCCATCTATAAGGCTAGAAAATCTACACAAAAATATACCTCGAAAATCTGAGATGGAGGAGGCTTCAGCATCTGAAATATCATAAAACACTTTATGTTATTCCTGATATCAAACAGTGTCTTTTTAGAAAGTTATAAAACTTTATAAATTCTTTATAAAAATATTATGGGTATAAATAACGAAACTTTTAATTATTAAAGAAATTGTAGTTTCTTGCAAGCTAACTTAGTAAATATATAGATTTCAACAGAAATAGTAGGTAGGTATTTTTTTAACTAATTATAAATTATTCTTTCCACTGTTTTACAATAATTACATATGCTTACATTTTAGCCTGGGTGACATTTTACCTATGCTAGTTGTTAACAAACTACTATAAGATGATTCTTTGAAGATGATTTATTTAAATAAAATGCTTTATTGTCCTGATATGTTTTATTAAATTCTAAGTTTTATGGCAAAAGTTATGATTTGGAGAGGCAGTATAGTACACTACCTTGAACCAGAAGGAAAAAGATCTGTGCTCTAAAAAAAAAAAAAAGACATGTGCTCTACTTCTAGTTCCGACATTTGGTAGGAGTATGACTTTGGACAAACCACAATCTTTCCAAATCTTGGTTTCTTCATCAATAAAAGAGTGATTATATTTGTCTTGCTGTGTAAGGATCCACTATCCATGTTAACAACATAATCAAATAGTATGGCTGTCTTTAGCCACAGGAACTGGATAGCTGGAAATAGGACTTTTACTATATTGCCTTTTATACCTTAGGAAGTTTATACATATGCCAAGTAATATTTACTCCAAAAATTAAATAGCTGGTAAGTTTCAGGACACCTTCAGAGATACACAAATCAGATTTCTAAACTGTCTTCATTGTTATTTTTTTCAATATTCTGTTCCCTTCAGTTATTTTAACCTTCTCTTCCAGCCTTCTTTCACATAATTAGTGATTTTTACATCGAGTACATATTTTATTGAAAAGGCATTTTTTAAACTCCTTCCATAAGGTAATACTGATATACTTCTCAGATAAACTGAGTCTCTCCGAGTATATGATATAGATGACACTCATCACCATCAGCAGAATGATAATATATATTTGTGTTCTCTCACCCTATTGCCCTTGAGAACAGTATTTGTGAACCTAAGGGTCCTAAAAGTGGTCGCAACAGAGCAAAGCTAATCTTCATTGCATTGAAACTGCGACCTCGGGATCATTTTCAGTGAGTTCATTCAGCTGCCCACTCCTGTGAGACACGTACTATGAATGATAAATAAATCCATTTGGAAAATTTTGACAGCCAGATCAGTGACAGCTACGATGGATTTTTTTAAAAAGCTATGTTATCCTAAATAACCAAACAATTTTGCAAACATTTAAGTTACATGCATTTCATTACTACACTGTCTAATACATGTTGTTTGAATGTCAGTTTCCATCAACAAGACCATGAACTCATTGACATTAAAATTTGCAGGCTTTTGAACGAGAAATGGGACTTGTGAAAATATTATACTCGCAAAAGTAAGAATACATCTTTTAATGTTTGAAAACTATTTTAAAATTTTTGCTTAATGATTTAAACAAAAATAAATTCCAATTTGAATAAAAACATTAAGTACCCACCCAAGCACCCTGTTAATAACACCAGACATTAGTAACAGTTTTATACATCCATGAGTATCTCCTATATACTATAACAATCAATGGAAGTAATGTCTCCATTTTAGAGATGAGGAATATGACATTCAGAAAAAGAAAAGTATATTCAAGGTCATACAATGAGTAACTGACAGAGTGAAAATTAAAACCTACAGTTGTTCAACTCTAAGGCCCAAGTTCTTGTCAAACATGTGAAATTTGTAAAGGAAATTTTTCTTTAACCTATGAATCACAGGGCCTGGTTGCTAAGACAGAGTGAAGGGAGAGAAGTACAGACACCATTCAGAGTTTAAAGTTACATGGTGTTATAGATATCATAGTTAGGTCATTTTATACCTATAACTGTTGGTCCAATTTATAGATTCTTCTTAGGCTGAGGTCTGAATATTACTACCTTGAAATCTCATCATGATATACTCAGTATAGAGACAAATATTATCAGAGTTCATCTTTAATCCCATAGTTTATCCAGTTATATTCACTTGGATAAAAAAATTACAAATCGGTCTATGTTAAAACTAACGAATGATATCCAAATAAAATTAAGTCACTCAGAAAGAATCATCTCAGGTATCTTTGGCTGTTGTGGGAAATCAACAATAGGTTGGCTATTTTCCCATAAATCCCAAGCTCATTTTCGGCTCATCATTCTTCCTCTTCATTCATATACCAAACTTAAGTATCTAGGAAGCCTACTGGGAGCGCTAGTACTCAAAACAACTCTTCACACAATGCCAAGACCTTAAGAACAATAGCACGGTTTGTGTAACTGTGCAACTTTTCACAATGGGACTAGATTAAAAAACAATGGGGAAATCTCTACAACAAAAAAAGTCTCATTTATGTCATAAACTAGTGTCCGATGGAGAATACAAGGTGGGTACCACAAAAATATGCAACTGTTAAGGTATTCAACAGAGACTGGTCCATCAACATGGGACACAATCTAAACCATAAACTTAATGGCCAAGACTTTCGCGCAGACTGCAAGGAGCGAAGTATTCAACAATATATTTTAGTTCTGGCTCTTCTTTTAGATCTAAGTACTCCAGTGAACTTCAGGTCGGGTCTAAACGGGGAAACCCAAGTTACTTTCTTCTTCTGGGAGATAGATATATATCTATATCTATATCTATATCTATATCTATATCTATATATATAGATATAGATATGTAAAGAGTGCCCCCTAAATAAGCATTAACGTACGGGCCATACCTCCAGAGACTGAGAACTAAGATTAAAGTCTTCCCTTCTTTATCTCCATAGAAACGACAAGGTGAGGGCGCGAAGGATGCCAAGATGAAAGGTTTGGGAAGAGTCTTGCTCTCCTGGGGAGAAGATGCTCAAATACCTCATTCTTTAGCAGGGCCCCACGGAGGGGCTGGACAAGTTCAGGAACTCGGATATGGTTGCATGTTAGGAGAGCCTGGAAAGCGGTAGCAGACCCCAATCGACAAGGCCAGGCAGCAACCACCCTTCCCCCACTCACCTCTCAGAGCGCAGCTTAACTGGGGCTGTCCGAGTAACTGCCGCCATCACCATCGCCATCACTCTGGGTACTCGCTAAGGTGAAGGGAGGCCCAGTCACTCCTGCACCTCCAGTAGGTCCTATAAGGCGGATGCCTTTCTGCAAGCTGACACCCCTCGGCGCTGGGTTCTGGTCTCAGAGGATGCGGTCACCGCCTCCACCTGCTCCCAAGGCGCTGCCATCACTTCCGTGTTCGGCACCCTCCCTTTCTTCCTCACTCCCCCAGCAACCGGCTTTTTCCTTTGCAGGCGGCGCGTAGCTGACGCCACCACCCGGCGACTTCGCTCTTGCTCTGCGCCGGGCGTGGGCGGTCGGGCGGGCCGGCGCAGGCGCAGTGGTAGCGAGCACGCCAGAGCGCGGGAAGCGGCCCGGCGCGGGCGTTTGTTCCACGCTTTTCCTCACCGGCGTAGCTCGGTTCTCTCGGTGAGTACCCCCTTGCGCTGCCAGTGTCCTTACAGCGCACCGAAGGGAAACGTGTCCCCTTCCCGGCTAATTGTCTGGCAGACGCTCTGCTCTGTCTTGTTTGTGCCACTCGGGTGGGGGAAAGGGGACCACCGGGAGACGAACTTCCCTGCTTCTTCTTCAGCCACCGGCTTTTCCTCCCCTTTAAACTAATACTAGTTTTGATAAAACATTTTTAGGTGGGTAGAAGGAAAGATGCCTGCCACCCAGAAGCCGATGAGATTTGGACATACCGAGGGACACACAGATGTCTGTTTTGATGATTTGGGGAGGTAAGGTACTTTGAGAAACGAAAAGAACGTTTGAGGTGTAAATATTACAAAATTTATTGTTATGCGTCAGATAAGCAGCCTAAAATGACGCAACCAGACAGAAAAAAGACTGAAGTCTAAAATGGCACATGTATTTTCCTTAGGTTTATTGTTCGATTCGGGCCGTCCTTGTAGTTTTAGTATGTCTAAAAAGTTAACGAGTGTAAAATCTTACTTCCAGAGGAGTTGGAAAGATGTGAGCTTTCTCCCATATTTATCTTTTGTTCACTTGTCCTCTGCATCCCACGTGATTATTTTGTCAGATGGCTAGCTGCCTCTTTCTCAAATTCAGTGGCCCTTTCTGTCGTTTTGGTGTTGTGTCTTTCCTTGGCTTTTGTGATACTATTTCCTTTTTTACTGTTAATAACTTTTGACTTTTTTCCCCCCAGCTTACTTCCTTTGCTTAATTGATTATGATCTTTTCCCAGGGTTATTCTGGTCTCTTTTTTATCTTTCTAAATCTCATTACTCTGCAGTACTATCCAGTTTCGTGACTTCCACTGTCACTCCTATATTGATTGATTTATTGAAAAAATATTTGCGTGTCAACTCTGGTGGAGGTTAGAGATACAGTATTACAAACAACAGTCTCTTGATTGACCTTAGAGTCTTTTTAGATTGACCGACATTCTGCACAGATTAATCACAGCAGTGAATGTACGTTTAGAATTATACTTAGCAATATTAAATGATAGGTATAATGATAAGCATATATGAAGGAATGTTGATACAGTTTGGGAGGTGGGGAAGGTTTCTCAGAAGAAGTGTTTCTTGAGATGAGATCTGAAGATTGAGTAGGTGTTAGGGAGTATAAAGAGATGGGGGGTGGCAGTGGGGTGGTGGTGTTGGCATTCCAGGCAGAGGGAACCCTGAAAAATTCCAGTGGGGTAGGGACCATGGTATGCTCAAAGGACAGAAAGAAAGCTAGTGATGCCAAAATGTAGAGTGTGATGCAGAGGTTGATGAGAGATGAAATCTGTGATGGTAAGCAATGGGCATCCTATCCAAGACCTTCTGGGTTTTATTAAAGAATCTTGTTTTCATTTTAAAAGCCATAGGAAGGTATTAAAAACTTGAAGCAGAGAGATATGATCAGACTTTTTTTTTTAGTGTTTGTTTATTTTTGAGAGAGAGAGAGAGAGAGAGACAGAATGCAAGCAGGGGAGGGGCAGAAAGAGGGAGACACAGAACCCTAGGCAGGCTCCAGGCTCTGAGCTGTCAGCATAGAGCCCCACGCGGGGTATGAACTCATGAACTGTGAGATCCTGACCTGAGCTGAAGTCGGACACTTAACCGACTGAGCCACCCAGGCATCCCCAGACTCTTGTTTTTGAGAAGTTATGTGGAAGATGAAGTGGAAAAGTAGAAGTGGATGCAGAAAGACTGAGGAGGTACCTGCATTAGTCTTGTGGAGTGTGATGGAAGCTTGGACTAGAGAAAACATGACATGGAAAAAGGAGGATGCATTCAGGAAATATTTAAAAGGTAGAATCAACAGGATAGATCAGACATTAATGATGAAGGAGGTGGAGATGTCTGGGATCACATCTATGTCTCCAGGTGTTACATTTGGGGAGATGACAGCGCCATTCACAGATACCTGAAATGTTTGGAGAGGAGCTTATTTCAGAGGTAGAAGAAGAGTGGAGATTATGAGTTTACATTTGAACATTTGGAATATTTCTTTGAGATATTCAACTAGAGGTGTAGACAGTTAGATAAATGGGTCTAAAGCTAAGAAATGTGAGCTAGAAATAGAAATCTGTATCTTTTGCTGATGTCTCCTGGAGTTAAGGATTGAGGTCTTGACTGGAAATCTAGATGTGGAAGTTAATAAATAGATATTTAATGCTATGAACTTGGGTGAAATCACCTAGAGAGGGAGTAAATGTAGTTGAGAAAAAAAGTTTAAGGGCTAAGCCCTTGGACACTCCAAAATATTTAGAGATCCAATTAAAGAAGGAAGACCCAGCTAAGGAGACTTAAGACGGGCTGGCTAGAAAAGTAGAAAACCAAGAGACAAGAATGATGTCTAGAAGCCAAATGAAGTAAGCATTTTAAGGAGGAGGAAATAATAAACGATGTCAAATGCTGCTGGTGGGTCAAGTTGAGGACTGAGAATTTATCATTAGATTTGGTAATATGGGTGATCTAGCTTTTGTTATGGAGTGGTAAGAATGAAAACCTTGTTGCAGTGTATTCATAAAACTGGAAAGGGAGGAATTAGAGTTAGCGAGGATGGCACTCAAAGAGTAAGGGTAGTTGGATAGGGATGTGAGGTCAGGAAAGGTTTTTGTTTTAATGTTTATTATTTTTGAGAGAGAAAGAGAGAGAGAGCAAGCAGGGGAGGGGCAGAGAGAGAAGGAGACACAGAATTGGAAGGAGGCTCCAGGCTCTGAGCTGTCAGCACAGAGCCTGGCACGGGGCTCAAATCCACAGACAGCGAGATTATGACCTGAGCTGAAGTCGGCCGCTTGACTGACTGAGCCACCCAGGCACCCTGGGAAGGTTTTTGTTTTAAAGTGAGAGATGCAGTATATGTATGAATGGAGATGATCCATATCCCAGGGAGGGATAAGTTGATGTTACGGTAGGAAGAGGGAGAATTGCAGGAGTGATGGCCTTGAGTAGGTAAGAGGGGTTACAATATAGTGCACAAGGGAGAGAAAGTGGCCAAAGGTAGGAACGTGGTCAAATTCACAAGTGGAGGGAAGGAGCACCTAGGAGGGATAGTGAGAATATGAGGCTAATTTCTACAGACTGCTTCAGTTTTCTGAGTAAAATAGGAAGCAAAGTTTTTAGCTGAGAGTGGGGAGGCTGTGGAGGTTTGAAGAAAGAAGAGTAGATATGAGATAGATGATTAGAAAAGAAGGACCTAGGGAAATATAGTTAGTTGGAATAGTGGGCAACACTAACGGTCTACTTTAGGTTAGTGATCATGAATTTAAAGTGAGATCAGACAGCCTAGTTATGTGTTTTTTGCTAGCCACGTTTAGCTGCAAATGTTACTTATCAATGGGCATAGAGTTGGATTTAACCAGGGTTGGGGTTTTGTCAGGTAAGTATGATGAAGGGAGGGGGTTTGAGGATGATGCAAAGAAGTGATTTTAAGAACAGGTTGTGGAATCTAAGCCAGATTAGGAGGGATGTGAGAATTTGTGAGGGAGTGAGAGATAGTGAGAAGTTAGTTTCAATAGATTGTAGATCCTAATAGAAGTAAAAAATGGCTGAAGCTAGGATATTAAGGGTATAAGATAAAAAGATAAGTGATTAGGATGATTGAAATTGAAATTATGAAGAATTTGCAATATTGGTAAAGACAAAATCTACTCTATGACAATGGGAGTCTGAGATGAAGGACAAGACTTAGTATAAGAAGGCTTCGTGTATATGGATATTACAAATACTAAGAATTATGATAGGAATAGTGTTGTTCAGAGCACCTGGGTGGCTCAGTGGGTTAAGCATCCGGCTCTCAGGTCATGATCTCACAGTTAGGAGATAGAGCCCCGAGTCAGGCTCTGAGCTGCTAGTGTGGAGCTTGCTTGGGATTTTCTCTCTCTCTCTCTCTCTCTTTACCTCTCCCCTGCTCATTCTCTCTCTCTCTCTCAAAATTCACAAATATTTTTTTTAAAAGGCATAGTGTTGTTAGGGAATGACAATGAACCTTGTGCTAAAAATCCTTAGGGAATATGGGAGATTTCTGTTTAGGAATTTGTAGGTGGTCTCATAGCAGTTTTTTGCCCCCCCCCCCCTTTTTAAAGAGAGTGGGGTGTAGCAATAGAATGGAAGTGGTAATGAAATGGAACGAAGGCCCACTGACAGGCCCCAAAGGAATGTAGAAGAAAAATCAACCACCTTTAAGAATTTCTTTTAACGTTTATTTATTATTGAGAGAGAGAGAGAGAGCATGAGCATGGAGGGGCAGACACAGAATCTGAAGCAAGCTCCAGGCTCTGAGCTGTCAGCACAGAGCCTGACGCAGGGCTTGAACTCACAAACTGCGAGATCATGACCTGAGCTGAAGTTGGACACTTAACCGACTGAGCCTCCCAGGCACCCCAGAAATCAACCACCTTTTAAGAGGATTGAAGAGGAAACTGTGTTCTCAGAAGAAGTGTTCAGGAAAAAAGCTGAGGATAGTCTGGTGCCTAACCATGAATTTCATGAGGCACAATGGAAGGGTTTGGGAGAGGTGGTCAGATTAGGAAAAGAACATTGCTCAGTGAGGATGGAGAATGATGGTGAGAAATGCCTTGGTAATCATTGGCTTCTTGTAGTTATGTCACAAAGACGATAAAGACATGATATAATTAGTCCTTATACTCAGAAACTTACAGTGGTTTTCTTATCATCTAAACCGGGACACCTTTGAGAATGGGGAGAAGGATTTCAAAAGAATTAAAATTATAATTTTTAAAATTATTTATTGATTAGCAAATTATTCTGTTTTGATAGAGCTATAACATTTCTGTTCAAAAAGTGTTTTGGGTACCTAGGTGGCTCAGTTGGTTAAGCATCTGATTTCCTGATTTCGGCTCAGGTCATGATCTCCCGGTTGTGAGATTAAGCTCCCAGTTAGGCTCTGTGCTGAGCATGGAGCCTGTCTGAGGTTCTCTCTCTCGCTCCCTCTCTGTCTCTCTCTCCCTCTCTCTCCCTCTCCCTCTCCCTCTCCCACTGCCTCTCTCCCTCTCCCACTGCCCCTCTCCCTTGCTTTCATGCTCACTCACGTGCTCCCTCTCTCTCTCTCTCTAAAATAAACAAAACAACAACACAAAAACCTGTTTTAAAATATTTTTCCTAAAGACATATTTATGATATTAAAACATTTAAAAAATTTACATTGATTTTCTAAATATTAAACATATAAACATTTACATAAGTAGAATATTCTTGGTACATACTCATCTACTTTAGTCAGTTCTTTTAGCCTGTCTCTAACATGGCATTTTTCTGAAAAATATATTTTTTTCAATATAGTCTTATTTTTATTTTTATTTTTCTTATAAAATTGGCTGCAGTCATCCTCAGAGTTGCATTTATGCTGAGACCTTGAAGCAAGATGAGTTAACTCTTTTTTTAAGACCATAATATTTTTTCTTCTTTTTTTTGTTATGCTTATTTATTTGTTTTTGAGAGAGACCCCCAGCACAGGGGCAGGAAGAGAGAATCCCAAGCAGGCTCCATCCCATGAACTGTGAGATCATGACCTGAGCTGAAATCAAGAGCCAGATGCTTAACCGGCTCAGCCACCCAAGTGCCCTAGGGTCATAATATTTTTCAGTATAAGAAAATAACTTTCTTTAGGTTCTCACATACCTGGTAAGCTCTGAGAAAATCCTACTAACTGGAAGAGTCTTCAATTTTTAAAAATCTATTTTAATTGAAATGGGTAAATCTTTTACTTTCAGTATTTTTATGGGTTCTGTCTTTTTACCTTCATTCAGAGTGCCCTTTTTCGATAGTAAGTTCTTCAATATTTTTTACTTTTTATTTTTTTATATTTTATATATGTATTTTTTTTTTCTTTAATTCATCAAGTAAGTTTTCTGGTTTCTTTGAATGTTTCACAAATTTTAAGTTTCATTTTATTTTGGTACAGAATATAAATTTATATAGTTAAAAAGAGGGGTTCCCTCAGAAGATTCTTCTTACAAGTCAAGATATTCCAGAGTACAATGAGAGAATTTCAAAATGATATCATTCACTCTTTCAGCTTTTAATGTACAAGTTGTTCAATTTTTAATTTGCTTTTGTAGGGATAAATTTTAGTGTCTTCCTGTCCATAAGCTTTGTTTTCATTAACTGCCTTTAACCAAAAGCTTCAAAGGCTTGAGTTGAATGCTTAAAGATCGTTAACTGATTTTGAACAAAATGCAACTAAGACTTAGGGAACGTGTTTCCAATAGTGGTGGTGGTGGTGGTGATGAAGATGATAATAACACCATCATTATAGGACACTTAGGTTTTATAAAGTCACTCTTCAAAGACTCATATATTTTAAAAATCTAATTGATGGGCAGGAGAGAAACCATCTTCTGCACTGCTGAAGTATTTTCGTGTATCTAATATCAGTTTGTTTTGAAAATTTTGTTCAGTCATTGTAGGTATAAACTAAATTATCTCAAAACCCAACTATTGTGGCTTCTGTTTTGATTCATACATTTTTATAGTTCATTTGGTTATGAATTATAGTTTCAATTCCAAGTACATTTGTGTTTCATAGATTTCTTAATTTAGTAAGTGCATTGTTTTTACCACAGTGCTGTGCTCTACCAAAATGGGTATTACTGTGAAAATTAAGAATTTTATCTTTAGCATTAAACTTTGCAAATGATGTTAGAATTCCCAATAATGTTAGATGTTTTACTTCCACAGAATAAACTTTCAGAAGCTTTACTTTGTTTCTGTGAACTGGAGAGAAAACTAAACCATTATTGGAATCAATCTGACTGATTTTCTATTTAAACGTTGTAATGACATTGTAATAAAACCAGTATCATTTAACTGTTTGAAAAGTTCTTTATTCATTTTTGAGAGTGAGAGACAGAGCATGAGCGGGGGAGGGGCAGAGAGAGAGGGAGACACAGAATCTGAAGCAGGCTCCAGGCTCCGAGCTGTCAGCACGGGGCCCGACGCGGGGCTCGAACTCACGGACCGCGAGATCATGACCTGAGCTGAAGTTGGACGCTTAACCAACTGAGCCACCCAGGCGCGCCGAAAAGTTCTCTTACTAATGGTGATTGTATATTAACAGCTATAACTTTACTTCCTACTTGCACTAGAAAACTTAAAATGAAAAATGAACAAAATTAATTTAGAACCACTGTTGTTTGTTCTAGTGCTGAGCTGTTCAGTACAATAGCCTAGCCACATGTGGCTATTTAGATTTGAATTAATTAAAGTTAACTAAATTTAACATTCAGGTCCTCAAGTCACACTGGCCACATTTGAAACCACATTTTAATTGCTCAGGAGCCAAACAATTTCCATCCTCTCAGAAAGTTCTATTGGACAGTACTGAATTATTATGAAAAGTCATGCCTGACAAGATGCCAACTCACTTTCTGCAGCTGCAGAAACATGGTTTTCAGGAAGTTTCAAGATAACTACTAGCTTACAATGTAGATGCTCAAGTTTCTTCAGGAGTTCTGTGTCTTCTGTCTTTCCTGAGTTTGGTATTATCACAACAGCCCCTGTAGCAAATGTCCACTAACATTTTGTTCATGTTAACATTTTCATTATCAGCTTCTTGAGAAGCAGAAATTTAGTGTTTAATATTTTGTTAAACGTGTACTTGATATCTTTTTTTTTTAGTTTGTTGCTACTGAAAGGTGTTTTATTAAAAGGCATAATCAATAATAAAATGAATGTTTTATTCCTATAGTAAGTGACAAAAACAGTGTCAGAAGAATATTCATACTACTCTAAAAGTTCTTCAGGGGACTGTTGAGCTATTTTTTGCATATATTTCTCATTAATTCCACCACATTTCACTCTAATATTCTAATGGTACCACCAACTTTCTACATCTCCTTTGCTGGCTAGCTGGTTGCACCAAATAGTTAGTAGGGGAAGCAATATGAAATACTTATCCCATCACCATTGAAGACTGAAAGAAATCGTTCTTTCTAGGGCCTCCTGACTGTTTTCACTTTGGTTTTAATCAAAGTGAACCAACTGTTAACACCTGTTGTCTGTGAAGGATGGTATTATGTTGCATCAAGAAAGGATTGGAATGGGGAGATGGGTTGTCACTGGTTGCCTTTCAGATTTACCTATGCGATAAAGTGAGAACTCTGTTCGTTGTACATGTTACACTACTAAACAAGACCATGGCAGAAGCTGGAAGTGCAAAGAAGAGGTCTGTCAAACCCACCCAACAAGTTTGGATGCATGTAATACTAATATATTTTTTTTAAGGTACTACATTTTATTTATTTATTTTTTAAAGTTTATACATTTCCTTGGTAATCTCTACACCCAACATGGGGCTCTAATGCTCAGCCCCGAGATCAAGAGTCACATGCTCTTCTGAGTCAGCCAGGTGTGCTGATACTGATATGTTTTAAAGTGAAAAATCGAGGACAGATTACAAACTAGCAGGATGCATAAATCAGGAAAGTCCTGGGCAAACAGACTAATGGTCCTCCTATTTACTTCCTATAAAGGGAGTCCAAGCTCCTTACTCTGGCATTAAGATCATTGTGAATAGGATGACCCCCAATCTACATTTTTTTTTCTCAATTTCCTGTACTGTCTGCTAAGTAAACTCCCCATTCTTTACTAACATCGTGTTTTTGTTCATGTGGTTTCCTTTGTTTGGAGCTGCTCTTTTCACCAATCTTAGCATATCTAATTCTACTTGCCCTAGTTGCCCTTTGACTTCCCAGTGTCTTCTTTCTTTTGAATCCCTCTGATTTTCCAGGTGGGAATTAATCTTTTTCTTCTGAACCTCTATAGTTCTTTATATGGCTTCTCTTTGCCATTGACCATGTTATTTTTGTGTTTTGTTTCCTTTTGTATGTGTCACGACACCTACAGATAGGACACATACCAAATGAATAAAGCACCAGGAAACAAGAGGTTTAAAACAAGATTTGAGAGTTATAGCCATTTGAATAATCAGCTTTGGATAATTGAGTTCTTGTATCCGTCCACTTACTCATTTTACAAACATTTATCAAGGCTTCTATTTGTCAGAGATTGCTTTGTGCCAAGGGCACAATGGTGAGCAAGGTTGACCTAGTCCCTGTTGTTAGATTACACACTCATCTTTCTTACATTATTACAAAGAATTTTATGCCAGGGAGGAACTGTAGGGAACATTAAATTCACCTTTCATTTTATAGAATAGGAGATTAGCAGTCCTCGTTATTGAAGTTTAGGTATGTAAAATAAGAAAACATTGATTAACACCTTGATTTTATTGGAAAAAAAGATAAAGTAGTATTCTAAAAAAATTAATAAGGCTGAAACTGGGTGACCTTTTAATGACTGTGTTTCCTCCACAGTTGTATTGTGACTTGTGGAAGTGATGGTGATGTGAGGATTTGGGAAGATTTGGATGATGATGATCCTAAATCTATTAATGTTGGAGAAAAGGCATATTCATGTGCTTTGAAGGTATTGAAAACAGTTACAGCTAACAATGAGAAATGATACTGCTGTGTGATTTTTATGCAAGGGTGAAGAATATTTTTGTTGCAGTTTTGAATGTAAAGGTATTTTTTGTTTCTCTTATGAAATAGTAATATTCAAATATGTATAATGCCGTAAATTTTTACAGGTAAGACCTAAATCTGAATGGCTTTAAAATCTGAATGGTTTAGGGTGCCTGCGTGGCTCAGTCCATTAATCATCTGACTTCAGCATAGGTCATGATATCAACGTTTGTGAGTTTGAACTCCACATTGGGCTCTGTGCTGATAGCTCAGAGCCTGGAGCCTGCTTCAGATTCTGTGTCTCCCTCTCTGTGCTTCTCCCCCACTTGCTTTCTCTCTTTTCAAAAGTAAATAAATATTTAAAAATTTTTTAAATCTGGATGTTTTATTAAAGATGATTAATGTGTTAATGGTAAACCAGTTAAAATATATGCAAGAAATTATATGTTTTCTTTTGAGATTTAAATGTTCCCTTTTCTCTTTGAGAGAAAACTCCATGGCATTTTCAGGTTTTTAGTTCACTAATTTAGATAACTTGAAGAATCACACTAGAAAAGAGGAATATTCTAGCTTTTCAAGATATTTACGTGTTTCATGTTTCTGATGTTTTATGTAAGGTAAGTCTGGAAATGAGATGTAGGTCATTTGGAGAATGGAGACACGTTTTTCAGAAGGACTTGGCAATCTAAATATTTAAAAACCACTAAACTTTTAGGGGCGCCTGGGTGGCGCAGTCGGTTAACCGTCCGACTTCAGCCAGGTCACGATCTCGCGGTCCGTGAGTTCGAGCCCCGCGTCAGGCTCTGGGCTGATGGCTCAGAGCCTGGAGCCTGTTTCCGATTCTGTGTCTCCCTCTCTCTCTGCCCCTCCCCCGTTCATGCTCTGTCTCTCTCTATCCCAAAAATAAATAAAAAACGTTGAAAAAAAAAATTAAAAAAAAATAATAAAAAAAAATAAAAACCACTGAACTTTTAATTTGTGATGAATTTTAAGTTGAGTGTATTGTATTTGGGTAGAAAAAAATCTTTTCACAGAAATACATATTTTCAAACTCAGGCTCATTAAAGTAAATTAATGAGATGGTCTTTATTATTTTTTTAATGTTTATTTAAAGAGAGAGAAACAGTGCAAATGGGAGGGGCAGAGAGAGAGGAGACACAGAATCTGAAGCAGGCTCCAGGCTCTGAGCTGTCAGCACAGAGCCTGACGTGGGACTCGAACTCATGAACCGTGAGATTGTGACCTGAGCCAAAGTCAGATGTGATGCTTAACTGACTGAGCCACCCAGGCAGCCCTGAATGAGATGGTCTTTAGATATTAGGTATTCTTTTTTAAATGGTCACCTATAAGAGAAAATATATTCCCAGAAGGAAAAATACAAAAGACTAACATACATTAGATACAAGTTAAATCTCACTAATAAGCAAAGAAGTACAAATTAAACAACTGGAATTTTTTTTTTTTCCATTAGATTGGCAAGGATGAAAAATATTGCTAATTCCAACAATAGTGAGGACTTGGAGAAGTATTTGTAAATGAAAAAGACTCACTTGTGGTTTTCTGTTACACTCACACTACTACCATGCTCCTAACACCTCAACCACTGGATGTGTGGATTTTTCCCCCACACCAAACAAATTTCTGTAATATTAGCTGGGTGTCCTATAGTTCAGTTCAATTCTGACACTAGCACAGAGTTAGCACAGACCTCACAGGTTAGGGGCTCAGTGCTACAAGACTGCTCCCCACTTTACATACAAGTTGAAAGTAGTAAGTCCCCAGCTTACCCACAGCATCTGTCCTACTTGGCTACAAATCAGAGGTTCCCATGCCCCCCCCCCTCGAAAATGAAATGGTGTCAGTCATTTGCTACAAATAGCTCACAGAATTCAGGCGGAAACACTGGTACCAGTTCATTATATAATGAAGTATAGATAAAGGATGCAGGTAAACAGGCAGATGAAGAGATACATGGTATGAGGTCTGGGAGGGTATTTTTTCTCCATGGAGTTGGGGTCTGAACATCCTCCTGGTACGTGAATATATTCACCAACCTGGAAACTCCTTGAACCTCATGCTATTGGGATTTTTATGAAGGCTTCATTACATTGACATGGTTGTTTATTAATTCCATTTCTAGCTCTTCTCCTTTTCCTGGATGAAGTGGGGTAGGGCTAAAAGTTCCAAGCCTCTAATTTTGATTTTTTTTTTAATGTTTATTTATTTTTGAGAGGGCGGGGAGGGGCAGAGACAGACACAGAATCCAAAGCAGGCTCCAGGCTCTGCGCTGTCAGCATACAGCCTGATGTGGGGCTTGAACTCACAAACTGTGAGTTCATGACCTGAGCTGAAGTCGGATACCCAACCAACTGAGCCACCCAGGCGCCCCATGGTTTGGTTTTTGTAATCATGAGCCCTCATTCTGAAGTTATCCAGGAGTCTGCCAAGAATTGCCTCCTTAGGACAAAAGACATTTCTATCACCGATGAAATTCCAAGAGATTTAAGAGCTTTGTGTCAGGAACCAGGGTCAAAGACCAAATATTAGAACAAAAGCTGTTCCTAGTAGTCTTATCACTTAGGAAGTTTCAAGGGTTTTAGAACTCTGCCAGGAATGGGAGGCAAAGGCTAATATCTATTTTCTATTATTTTACAGTATTGCACAACAGTTGCTGGAAGTGTAACTGGGGAGCTTTTTAAAAAGTAAATTGATACCATACATCAAACTTAGAATGCACATAGTCATTTCTGGCTATTTACCCTGAGGAAATACATACTTTCATATTTATGTGGACAAGGATATATTAGTAAAACTACTTTTTATAATAGCAAAAATTAGAACCAATTGTTCTTCAAAAGAGAATTTGTTTTGTAAATTGGTAGAGCCCTGTAATGTAATACTATGCAGATACAAAAAAAAAATGAGGGTGTGGCTATATATCTATCAGCAAAGATGTTTACAGTGAGTTGAAAAATGAAAAAGTTGCACAGCAGCCTGTATTGTGTAGTCTTATGTTTGTTAAAATAAAGGATACACAGACATATATATACTTGAAATTTGCATATGTGTGTAAGAAAGTTAGAAAGATTTAACTCAAAATGTTAACAGAGATTACTTCATAAGAGTAGGGAAACTCACTCTTTGCCCAGAACACTTTCATGTTGCTATTTTTCTTCTAGAGTAAGTATGCACTACATTTATATATGAAGACTGTAAAGAAGAAAAAAAGTGGTCTTGTAGTAGTTTCCTAGGGAAGCTGGAACAAATTGTCAAACCCTTGGTGGCTTAAAACAACAGAAAATTGTTGTCTCATGGTTCAGAAGGCAAGAAGCCTGAAACCAAGGTGTTGGCACAGTTAGCTCCTTTAGAGGCTCTGAGGGAGTCTGTTCTATGCCTCTCTCCTAGCTTCTGGTCGTTGTCAGTAATCCTCAGTGTTGCTTGGTTGGAAGAAGCATCGATCTGTACCTCCCATGTTCCCATTGCCTTTTTCTTTGTGTCTTTGTGTCTCAAATCTCCTCTCCTTTTTCTTATAAGGACACCAATCATTGGATTTACATCCTTAATTTACTATATCGGCCAAAGATGCTCTTTCCAAATAAGATCACATTCACAGGTACCTAGGTTTAGGATTTAGGTACACCTTTCGGGGGTCATTATTCAGTCCACTAGAAATCTGATAATCTGCGCTAAAGTGTTTTCTTTGGCTTTAGAAATAAAGGTGATGGTACTTCATTGAAATGACATTACCAAATAACCATGTAAAGTTGACAGCTTTACAACACATTTCATTTAAAACATAATTGTTTATGGTTTTGGAGTCAGTGGTACAGGAAAGTACAGTTAGGTGTTTTATTGGATAACAAAATGGAGAAAATACCACTCTAAAATAGTGAAACTGAAAATCAATTGGTTAAGTAATAGTTAACGTCTGCATGGTATTTTACGTTGTCAAGGCTTTTTAACAAAGTTATAGAGAAGTATGTGGAATTACCTCTGTTTTATTCATGGGAAAGTCAAAGCTCTGAGGAAGGTCAAATGACACAGTTGGTAAGAAACACCGTGGACTAGAGCTCAAGTCAGCCTGTGCTGGGATCCATTCCTGTCAGTCCACCAGGGAGAAGAGTGATCTGACCAGAGCCCTGATCTTTTGGGTGTTTTCTTTTTTGTTTTTCTTTTTTTCAATTTTACTAGTTGACAAAGTACTGATAGTGATTTGATTTCTCAATAGATTGGTTGGAAATTGATTTCAAAACAAGTCCTTTGTTCAGGTCTCCTGGGTGAGGAAGTATAGATATACTTTAATATTTTCATATGAATAGAGGGCTAGTTAATGTGTTATTTAAAAATTACTGAAATTGTTTATTAGAGCTGAGGGTGCTTCGTTGATTTTACTGAGAGATCTGTCAAGTAAAGCACAGCCAGGTTGCATAATTCCTGTATATGCACACAGATAGTGGGTGTTTCTGCAGTTTTGCCAAAGAATATGTAGCATCATCAGTGTTGTCTTGAGTTGGTTATAGTTTTTCCTTGATTCTCTTGTTTTCACATTAAATTATTGTTAGCTTCAACATTATAGATGTAGTCTTTTGTGGATTGTTTAATTACATCCAGTAGTTACAATGTAGGCATAAACAGTACTTTTTACCAGTTTTCCAGTATTTGAAGATAAGTATATATTGTAGTTCAAATCTGAATCATCTGTACTGTTACTTGAACAGATGTATACATCTTCCCAAATTTTTCTGTATAGTAACATATCACTGTATTACTAAGTTCTTTTTCCACTGGAGTGAGAGCAGGTGCTATAGATAGACAGAGGGTCTTACATGTGCAAATATGGCTGAGATCTGTTGCTATAGGATATTCCTTAACAAACTTGAGTATTTGGTTTTTTGGCAGTTACCATTTAATCTAAATTAATAAATTGACCATATGATTTATCAGAGCCCCTCCTAGAGAAGTAATAAAATTAAGTTTCCAGGGCAGATACTTTACCTTTTATGATTCTTAGCTAAAATCTCTGCAAAGCAATGGTCTCTCCTGATCATTTTCATATCCTAAAATTTTCCGTTTATTTAGTGTTCTTAATTTTTAAATTTAATTTTATTATTTAATGTTTATTATTAGAGTGCATGTGGGAGCACAGGAGGGCAGAGGGAGAAGAAGAGAGAGAATTTTTTTTTTTTTTTTTTTTTGAGAGAGAGAGAGAGAGAGAGTGTGTGTGCATGAGCTGGGGAAGAACAGGGAGAGAGGAGGAGGGCGAGAATTCCAAGCAGGCTCTGCACTATCTGCACAGAGCCCAACTTGGGGCTTGAACTACTAACCATGAGATCGTGACCTGAGCCAAAATCAAGAGTCGAACACTCAACTGACTGAGCCACCCAGACACCCTGGAAGAGAGAGAATCTTAAGCAGGCTCCATGCCCAGTATGGAGCCCAATGTGGGGCTCATTCTCACCACCATGAGATCATGACCTGAGCCAAAATCAAGAGTCAGATGCTTAACTAAGTGAGCCACCCAGCCACCCCTAATTTAATTTTATTATTTAAAAAAATTATCTATATTAACTCCAGTATAATTAACGTATAGTGTTATATTAGTTTCAGGTGTATGATATAGTAATTCAACAATTCTATACATTATTCGTTGCTCATCATTCTAAGTATACTCTGTTTAGGGTCCTCCTACTCCACCATCTTTCTGTCTAGTGTTTTAAGGGGCACCTGGACAACTTGGTTGAGTGTCCGACTCTTAATTTCCGTTCAGGTCATGATCTTGCAGTTTGTAGGATCGAGCCCCATGTTGGGCTCTGTGTTGGCAGCGTTGAGCCTGCTTGGGACACTCTGTCCCTCTGTCTCTACCCCTTTCCCACTTGCGTTCTGTCTGTCTGTCTGTCTCTCTCTCTCAAAATAAATAAACATTAACAAAAACCACCTTTCTGGGGCACCTGGGTGACTCAGCCTGTTAAGCATCTGACTTCGGTTCTAGTCATGACATTGCAGTTCATGAGTTCGAGCCCCGCAATGGGCTCTGTGCTGACAGCTCAGAGCCTGGAGCCTGCTTTGGATTCTGTGTCTCCCTTTCTCCGCCCCTCTTCTGCTCATGCTCTCTGTCTGTCTGTCTCTTTCTCTCTCTCTCTGTCAAAAATAAATAAACGTTTAAAAAAAAAAACAACATAGAAAATCCCCAAGAACCACCTTTAAAAAAAGAAAATCCAGAGGCTAAAAATTTGGCTGGTGAAGAGGGAATTAAATTATATAAAGGTAGTAAATAAATTTTTCTTGCTAATAGACATTCAGGAAAGTTGTATACTGAGTGATGATTTTTCTCTTGACATTAACTACATTTATAAGATTTTTTTTATAGGATTGTTAAGTGTGAAGAGACTCTCAATTGATTTGGATTTTTTTTTGTAATATTTCTTTTATTTTTCTTTTAGAATGGGAAATTGGTCACTGCAGTATCTAACAATACTGTTCAAGTCCACACATTTCCTGAAGGAGTTCCAGATGGTATATTGACTCGCTTTACCACAAATGCAAACCATGTGGTCTTTAATGGAGATGGTGTAAAAATTGCTGCCGGATCTAGGTGAGGCTCTTTGATACCAGAAAAGGAAGTAATACTAGAACAGAATGGCCATGTGTTGGTTTCAGGGTAGCATTTTCAGGACTTTGCCCTTTTTTTTGTTGTTGTTAATTTTTATATTCAAGTGTTCAGTAAAGGTTTTTGAGGACAACCTACGCTTTGTGAATTGAGATACATTGCTTTGCAGACAACCTGTTCAGTAGATGCTGAAACAGATTAGGGAAACATGATAGTTTGATACAAAATTTCAAAAATCATTTGGGTAGAATGTGGACTGTACTGTAGGATTTTTGTTGTTTCTCTTGATGCTTATTTGTCACAGGAAAAAAAAACAAATTGCTGAGGTGGAGTAAAAGGCATAGTACTTTTAAATATGGTTGAGGAGTGCCTGGGTGGCTTAGTTGGTTAAGCATCTGACTCTTGATTTTGGTTCACGTCATGATCTCACGGTTTGTGGGTTCAAGCCCTGCATGAGGCTCTATGCTGACAGTGCGGAGCCTGTTTGAGATTCTTTCTCTCTCTCTCTGCCTCTTTCCCGCTCTTGCTCTTTCCTTCTCTCTCAAAATAAATGGATAAACTTTTAAAAATTAAATAAATATTATTGAGACTTTAAAAAATGGTTGTGACTTTAATTAATTGGTAAATAATAGAAGCTTAAGATATAACTGAGGAAGTCACTTAGGAAGTATTTCTATTTTTAATTTTTTTTTAATTTTTATTATTTTTTAACGTTTTTATTTAATTTTGAGAGACAGGGAAAGAGAGTGCGAGCAGGAGAGGGGCAGAGAGAGAGGGAAGCAGAGGATCTGAAGTGGGCTCTGAGCTGACAACAGAGAGCCTGACCAGGGGTCAAACTCAACGAACTGTGAGATCGTGACCTGAGTGGAAATCAGACACTTAACGACTGAGCCATCCAGGAGCCCCAGAAAGTATTTGTATTTTAATGGGAAATCTTGAATCGTGTTTATGGTATTTTTACAGAGCAAAATTAAAAGGTAAGTCCTTAAATTTTGATGCCAAATTTTACAAATTGCTATAAAAAAATTATGGCATTTACTCTTGAAATATTTGAGTCAGGTTTTAGGAGAGGCTTTGTATTGACATTTATATTAATACCTGTTATACATTACTCTTACTGTTCACAGTGATTTTCTAGTCAAAGTTGTGGATGTGATGGATTGCAGCCAACAGAAAACATTTCGAGGACATGATGCCCCTATTTTAAGTCTTTCTTTTGATCCTAAGGACATCTTTCTGGTAATCATTTTTTCCCCTTTGTTTGTTTGTTCGTTTGTTTGTTTGTTTGTTTTTCTTCAGTATGTTTAAAATTATAAGAGAATTAGAATATTTCACACAGTTGATAAAAAGGCTGTTTGATTTATCAGTTGAACCAGTTTCCATATAGTATTATGGTTGTAACTATAGAGAAATTTATTATTTTATTTCTGCAGGCATCAGCTAGTTGTGATGGATCTGTCAAAGTGTGGCAAATTTCAGATCAGGTAAACTTCTCAACTTGAATTTAAAACTCTTTGCTCATTTCTGTCATAAATGGGGTGTTACATATCATTAGGCTAAATTAATTCTTTTTCTTTTTAGTTTTTTTCTTTTGAGTAGCATTGAATACTGTTTCTGTGATCAAATCCTATGATAATCTAATGCAAAAGTGTGTTGAAGACTAATTGCTTTTGTACCCAATCACAAGGGAAGCAATAGATTTGTATTTCATTTTTAGGTTTTATAAATCAGTGGGGAAAATTCAGTCAATGTGTATTTACAAATGAACTACCATGTGTTGGGACCTTGATGTTGGGGATACAAAAACAAAGACATTGGCCACACTTTATTTGGAGAATCACATAAACGACTTATTCTAACCAACCTGTTAAAAGTTTTGAAGGAGATATCAAGAAAGTGCTCTCTAGATTGGCACAGGGAACAATTAATTCTTCCTGAGGCATTCTAGAGATAATGTGGCTGATGAGAAAAATATCCCCCACAGGTATGCCTCCTCAATAGGCACAGTTTCTTCCCCTCATGTTTGAACTGTTCAGAAGGGTTGACTTTGACACCTTAACATTTTCTAGGAGATCTCTTAAATTTATTTTTGTAGACACTTTAATATTTTAATGTATTGGGGTTTTTGTGTGTGTGTGTACATTTATTCAGAGTATATTGTTCGCTTATTCTACACAGGAAATACTCTAATTTAATTATTTAAGATTTTTGCTCTTTATACCTGTGAATTACTTAAAGTAATTTAGTAATTTCATCATAATTAGATGAAAGTAAATTAAGTTGCTTTTCTCTTAGCCACATATCAGTTTGAAGAAATCACCTATTAAATTTATTCTATTCTGCATATCTTTTTGGAAGAAATTTAGTAAAGAGAAATAAATTTCTTTTTTAAAAATCAGACATGTGCTATTAGTTGGCCACTGCTACAAAAATGCAATGATGTGATAAATGCAAAATCAATCTGCAGACTTGCTTGGCAGCCAAAAGGTGGGAAGGTAAGTGACTCTTATTTTTCAACCTTTGTTTTTGTTATTTCTTCTAGTTCTTGTCAACTTTGAATGTGAGAATAGTAGAATTTGTTTTTTAAGTTTTAGCTATTTTATGTAGGTTATAAGTTTTAGTGCCCCAAGCCAACTAATTAATTCTGAAATGTTTTAAGAAACGTTTTAACTTCATAAAGGTTTTTTCTGAAGAGTACATTTTGAATGAATTAATGTTATATTCTTCTTTACATTGTATTTAATGGAACAACTCTGGAAAACAGTCTTGTTATGTCTGTTCTTTCTACTACCATTTCACATTTTGGAGGTAGTAACTGATGGTAGAAAGATAGGGCCTGCTTGAAGAGAGGAAAGATAATGAAATGCTTGAATATAAGGAGATCTTAAGAAATCAATGGAGGGAAAAATATTACTAATAAGAAAATTCAATAAGGTAGCTGGAAACAAACTAATACACAAAACCACTAGCAATCACATATAAATAATAGCCATTTAGAAAACATGGTGTGGAAAAAAATGATGCATTTACTGTGAAATCAAAAAAGATGAAATAACTAGGGATAAACTTACCAAAAATGTGAAAGAGCTATAAAAATTTTAACTTGCTATCAAGAGCAGTAAAAGAAGACTTAAAGAAAAAAATATATTCCATTCTTAGGAATTAAGAAAAAAAAATTTTTTTAACACTTACTAGTTTTTGAGAGAGAGACAGTGCAATTGAGGGTGGGGCAGAGACAGAGGGAGACAGAATCCAAAACAGTCTCTAGGCTCCGAGCTGTCAACACAGAGACCGAAGTGGGGCTGGAACCCATGAACTGTGAGATCATGACCTGAGCCGAAATCAGGAATGAAAGTCACCCCTCTATGCGTTCTTGTAGAGTCTATGCTTATGTGTACCTTTGGGAAGTAGAAATAGGATTTAGAGATGGGAGGGAGACTTTATTTAATCTGTGTCCTTTGTATCATCAACTTTTTTTTTTTTTTAAGTTTATTTATTTATTTTGAGAGACAGAGAGGAATAACACTAGTGGGAGGGGCAGAGAGAGAGAGAATCCTGAGCAGGCTCCATACCATCAGTGTGGAGCCAGACACTGGACTCAAACCCACGAAACCATGAGATCATGACCTGGGCTGAAATCAGGAGTCGGATGCCTAACTGACTAAGCCATCCAGATGCCCTATATCATGTGAACTCTTAAGATTACATTCTGCATTAAAGTGATAGTTGTAGAATTTAGGATTTATTTTTCTTTGCTTATGAAACATTAATTAATTTAAAAATCAATACAATTAACATAGTTTTTCTGTTCATAAATAATACTTTTTTCTTTTTGTGATAAGCATAGAATATACTGATTTAATTTTTTCTATTTGCTTGGAAGAATATGTAAGTCGATAAGTTTCCTTTTAAGATGTTTAAAGCATTCTGGATCTATTTCTTTCCTTTTAGCAAATGAGATGAATTTTTAGATCCAAAGGGCTTAGATTCCTGAAAAGCAGTATTAAAAATACATAACTATAAGTACTCTGGTTTTCAGTGCAAGCAAATAGAGTGATCATTCATTCTTTGCTTATCAAAATTTTAAGTAGTTTTCTGAGTTTTTAGTTGCCAATTAAAATACAAATTTGCTTTTATGTTTTCTAGGCTTATTTTGGTGAACTTTTTGCCTTTTTTTCCCTCTCAAATTTAATTTATTGTAAATTTTTGTTTAAATCATTTTTCTTTCCTAATAGTTACTGGCAGTTCCTGTGGAAAAATCTGTTAAGCTATATAGAAGAGAAACTTGGAATAATCAGTTTGATCTTTCAGATAATTTCATCTCTCAGGTAAGTTTTATAAGTGACACTTTGAATTAGCTAACAGGAATATTTCAGGTATACTTGGACTAAATATAATCGCAGTTAAGTGTTGTTGGAAATGGAGAACAATGCCAGATTGTTGTTCATGTGTCCAACTTTTGTCCCTCAACCTGTCTTCATTTAGCCAGTAACTGGACAGTAGATAGGTCTTTGCTAGGTCTTGTCTGAGCTTTCTCTTTGTGAAGTTGGTAAGAAAATTTCTTAATTTATAAGAAGTCAAATTTAACTCTAACATAGTATTAGAACATGTTATTTTCACATGATCAGTAATTAGCCTTTATTGTTAAATGAGTTTTATTGAGACTTATGATCATGGACTCTGGAATTTTAGAGCAGGAAAGGTTGTTGCTCTATATTCTCTCTCTCCTCTTATACACACCCATTCGGCACGTAAGGAAACAAGAGGCCCAGTAGGTCAACAGTGGCTTAGTACAGTTCACTTCACTTACTAGTTCTCTTCATCTTGGTGATGACTGCTAAGAGGATACCTTTTGTTATCTCTCTAGGATAATAACAGTTTTTAGATTTTGCTTTTAAAATTGTGCCAGCATAATTTTCTCATGGTAAACAAAGTAATAACTGCTTAGTGATAGTTGAATTATTATTGAAAAAGAAAGTTGAATAAGCAAACTGTCTTGCCATTTGTGAATTAATTTAATTATAAGTTACACAGAATATGGGTTATAAAAATTTGAATTTGGCAATAAGTGTTTATTTTCAAATTATGCAAATTGTTATTTATTGTTTTTCCTATAGGCCCTGAATATAGTAACCTGGTCTCCCTGTGGGCAATATTTAGCTGCAGGGAGTATTAATGGTTTAATTATAGTTTGGAATGTGGAAACCAAAGGTTGCATGGAAAGGTATGATTCAACTTATTTATTTGTTTGTTTGTTTATTTATTTTTAAAAGTAATCTGTACACCCAGTGTGGGGCTTGAACTCATGGCCCCAAGATCAAGAGTTGTATGCTTTACTGACTGAACCGCCAGACTGAACCAGCCAGGCACCCCTCTTTTGCTTTTTTTTTTTCCTATTAGATTTTGGTTTGTTTTATTTTGAAACATTACAAATTTACAATTATTAGATTGTCAAAATACGAACATAGTTAATAGTTTGTTAGAAATCATTTAACGTTTTCTAACTAAAATTTTCCTAAAGAAATGTATAGTTTATATATTTTTTGGTAGTGTTTTAAGAACTCACTTTTTAATTTTTAGGGTGAAACATGAAAAAGGTTATGCAATTTGTGGCCTGGCATGGCATCCTACTTCTGGTCGAATAGCTTATACTGATGCAGAAGGAAATCTAGGGCTCCTGGAAAATGTTTGTGAACCCAATGGAAAGACATCAAGTAGTAAGGTAATAAGTAATATGTTGTAGAATAGTTTCTTCAGTCTTTTGTGGTCATATGGATTTGGAAAACATCACAAAAAACATTACTTTCTTGGAAAGTTATAATTCGTTATTATTATTAGAGGCTCACTAATGATTTATCATAAAGAAAACTGTTTAAACTTGTTTAACGTAATATTTCCCAAATATATTTTACTGAGAAACTTTTTCCCCTCAGTAAAATGCCTATTAATATTCCTTGGCTTTATAAGGAATACCTTTGTGACGTACTATTTTAGTATCCTGATGTTCTGGGGATTGTTATTTAAGTAAATATAGATAAAATTAGAGTTAATAATTATAACTTAGTGTAGCCTATCAACCTTTTCAGCTCTGAATTCACTTTAATTCTTAGAGCTATCCTTATATCTCTTAATGCTTAGCCATCCAGCCTTACTAACTAAATTGCTTTAAATAGGCCATCTTGTTTTATACAAGTCCTTGGTTTTGTTCATTATTCCCCCTGCCTGGCAAATATACCCAGTCAAACTTAAGTCTTGGTTTAGAGTTCCAGTTAAAGATCGTGGACTTAATACATCCATTTATGTCTGCTCAGACAACCTGATATTTGGAACCCCCACTAAAATTACACTAAATAGTTCTTTTTAAATGCATAATCTGATAAGGTTAAAGAAGACAGTTGAAGTGGTGATAGTAACAAAATTTGGGGACTGAAAAACAGAAGCATGATTGGAAACTAAGTTTAGCTTCTCAAAAAGTCAAAAAATTGATTCCGAAGACTGCAGTTGGGGGAAAGCTGGGATGCAGTTCACCTTGCCTGACTGAATCCTCAATGATTCAGAATTTGGTAGCACTAGTTACTTATAGAAGTGGGGCTAAAAATAGGAGGGTTGGTTTAATGAACAAGTAGATGTCTCCAGTCTCAACATTGGTGTGCATAGCTAGGTAACTGCCTTCCTTCACTGCCATGTATATTCTGGCAGGATGCTGGAGATTAGATCTCTGGAAAAGGTAAAACAGAGAAGGTCTTTGGTCAGAACACTGGGTACAGTTGAGCGGCACTGGGCAAAAGGGGAATACTGTACTGAAAAGGATTAAATGAAAGTGTATATACTTGAATGTTAAAATTCTCAGCTTATTTTTCATCCTTGACTCCTAGAGCGTTGTCAGTCAGTCTTAGGTTTTTCAGGCAAGAGATTGGAAGAATCGTCTTTGGGGAATCTATCCAAGAAAAAAAGACCTAAAGAGAGAGAAGATTTTTAACTCCAGGAAAAAAGTTGTAAAAGAAGGGAAAAGTGATCATTATATACCATATTTATAAAATGAGGATAGGAATAATGCCTACTGCCTAGGATTTTATTGTGAGGATTATATCAGTTATATATAGAATTAGAACAGTCTCTAGCACAGTTTATAAGTGTTGCTATTATCTTTATTCGACTAGGAATAGCATTTAAATGGTCCTAATAATCTAATTCCTGCATATTGATCCAACCAAAATGAGAATTAATCTATATTGGGAGGATTGGGATAGAATATTATACATAAACATAAGAGAGTAGGGGTGGTTGAGAATTATAACAAATCTTCATCTTTCCTAATATAGGGAAGTTAATAGGATCGATTAAATAGATAATGATTAAAACTGAAACACTATTGTGTCATATGTCTAAATGTAGGAGTTTAGAAGCATTTTTCTGTTCTCTTATTTCATTAAACATTAGTTTTCTAGAACACAGTCTTATGTACTCGATCTAAAATATTTGTAATAAAGTTCCTTTTCAATCTTTTTAAATTTTTTTTAATGTTTGTTTTTTGAGAGAAAGGCAGACTGTGAGTGGGGGAGGGACAGAGAGGGAGACCCAGAATTTCAAGCAGGCTTCAGACTCTGAGCTGTTGGCACAGAGCCTGATGCGGAGCTTGAACTCAAGAACTGCGAGATCATGACCCAAGCTGAAACCAGGAGTTGGATGCTCAACCAGCTGAGCCACCCAGGCACCCCAGTTCCTTTTGAATCTTAATGGTGCTATCATTAGAATTTTATACCATACTTGGGTTGCCTAGATGGCTCAGTCAGACTCTTGGTTTCAGCTCAGGTCATGATCTCACAGTTTGTGAGACTGAGCCTCACATCAGGCTCTGTGCTAGCAGTGTGGAGCCTGCTTGGGATTTTCTCTCTCCCCCACCCCCCTCTCTCTCTGCTCTTCCCCCACTCACACTCACTTGCTCTCTCAAAATTAAAAAAAGTAAAAAATAATTTTATACCACAAGTTTTCATTGTATTAACATTTGTACAGTTTTCATTCATGCTATAGGAGTCACTTATGAGCTCTACAGTGTATCTGCTTACTATTCACTTTTTTTTAATATGAAATTCATTGTCAAATTGGTTTCCATACAACACCCAGTGCTCATCCCAAAAGGTGCCCTCCTCAATGCCCATCACCCACTTTCTCCTGTCTCCCACCCCCCCATCAACCCTCAGTTTATTCTCAGTTTTTTTTATTTTTTATTAAAAAAATTTTTTTCTTTAACGTTTTATTTATTTTTGAGACAGGGAGAGACAGAGCATGAACAGGGGAGGGTCAGAGAGAGGGAGACACAGAATCTGAAACAGGCTCCAGGCTCTGAGCTGTCAACACAGAGCCCGACGCGGGGCTCAAACTCAACGGACTGCGAGATCATGACCTGAGCCGAAGTCGGCCGCTTAACCGACTGAGCCACCCAGGCGCCCCAGTTTATTCTCAGTTTTTAAGAGTCTCTTATGGTTTGCCTCCTTCCCTCTCTGTAACTTTTTTTTCCCCCCTTCCCCTCTGCCATGGTCTTCTGTTAAGTTTCTCAGGATCCACATAAGAGTGAAAACATGGTATCAGTCTTTCCCTGTAGGACTTATTTCACTTAGCATAACGCTCTCCAGTTCCATCCACATTGCTACAAAAGTTCACATTTCATTCTTTCTCATTGCCAAGTAGTATTCCATTGTGTATATAAACCACAACTTCTTTATCCATTCATCAGTTGATGGAGATTTAGGCTCTTCCCATAATTTGGCTATTGTTGAAAGTGCTGCTATAAACATTGGGGTACAAGTGCCCCTCTGCATCAGCACTCCTGTATCCCTTGGGTAAATTCCTAGCAGTGCTATTGCTGGGTCATAGGGTAGATCTATTTTTAATTTTTTGAGGAATCTCCACACTGTTTTCCAGAGTGGCTGCACCAGTTTGCATTCCCACCAACAGTACAAGAGGGTTCCTGTTTCATAAAATACCTAGGAGTAAACCTAACCAAAGATGTAAAAGATCTGTATGCTGAAAACTATAGAAAGCTTATGAAGGAAATTAAAGAAAATACAAAGAAATGGAAAAACATTGGAAGAATAAATATTGTTAAGATGTTAATACTACCCAAAGCAATCTACACATTCAATGCAATCCCAATCAAAATTGCACCAGCATTCTCGAAGCTAGAACAAGCAATCCTAAAATTTGTAAGGAATCACAAAAGACCCCAAATAGCCAAAGTAATATTGAAGAAGAAAACCAAAGTGGGAGGCATCACAATCCCATACTTTAGTCTTTACTACAAAGCTGTAATCATCAAGACAGAATGGTATTGGCACAAAAACAGACACATCAACCAAGGGAATAGAATAGAGACTCCAGAATTGGACCCACAAATGTATGGCCAACTAATCTTTGACAAAGCAAGAAAGAATATCCAATGGAAAAAAGACAGTCTCTTTAACAAATGGTGCTGGGAGAACTGGACAGCAACATGCAGAAGAATGAAACTAGACCACTTTCTTACACCATTCACAAAAATAAACTCAAAATGGATGAAGGACCTGAATGTGAGACAGGAAACCATCAAAACCCTAGAGGAGAAAGCAGGAAAAAAACCTCTCTGACCTCAGCCGCAGCAATTTCTTAATTGACACATCTCCAAAGGCAAGGGAATTAAAAGCAAAAATGAACTATTGGGACCTCATCAAGATAAAAAGCTTCTGCACTGCAAGGAAAACAATCAACAAAACTAAAAGGCAGCTGACAGAATGGGAAAAGATATTTGCAAATGACATATTGGATGAAGGGCTAGTATCCAAAATCTATAAAGAACTCATCAAACTCCACACCTGAAAAACAATCCAGTGAAGAAATAGGCAGAAGACATGAATAGACACTTCTCTAAAGAAGGCATCCAGATGGCCAACAGGTACATGAAAAGATGCTCAACGTCAGTCCTCATCAGGGAAATACAAATCAAAACCACACTGAGATACCACCTTACGCCAGTCAGAGTGGCTAAAATGAACAAATCAGGAGACTATAGATGCTGGAGAGGATGTGGAGAAACTATTTGTTTTTCAAAGTGATCTTATGGGGCACCTGGCTGGCTTAGTCTAGTAGAGCATTGCAACTCCTGATGTCAGGGTCATGAGTTTGAGTCCCACATTGGATGTGGAGATTACCTAACAAATAAATAAATAAAGTGATCTAAAAAATCATTTACAGTGACATCTAGTGTTTGCAATGGTATGTTCATATTCCTAGGAATGAAGGATTAATGTTGAATTTCCTTGCCTCCTTTATTTTTTTATTGGTTCTATCCATTTACTTTTATAAGCATCAAAAAAAAAAAAAACCCACAAAAAACTAGCTTTAACTGAGATAATTGAAAGCAAACATATCCTACCTAAGCAAAATAAAAATAAATTTAAAATAAAAGTAAATGAATGGGGTGCCTGAGTGGCTCAGTCAGTAAGCGTCCAACTTCAGCTCAGGGCATGATCTCGCAGTTCGTGAGTTCGAGCCCTACATCGGGCTCTGTGCTGACAGCTCACAGTCTGGAGCCTGCTTCAGATTCTGTGTCTCCCTCTCTGCTCCTCCCCCACTCACACCCTGTCTCTCTCTCAAAAATAAACATTAAAAATTTTTTTTTTAAATAAAATAAATGAATGACTAATGAGAGACTTTGTAGGAACTTATAGGTCACTTCTCTGGAGAATGACTTTTAAGGAGTAAAACCTTGCCTTGTATTTGGGTATATACAGTATTTTTTTATATGTCTGTTGTACACTCCTGTCCCATCCATAAATACTATAAGGCATTTAAAATAAGGACTGGGGGGGGGGGGTGCCTGGGTGGCTCAGTCTGTTAAGCGTCCAACTTCAGCTCAGGTAATGAACTTGCAGTTTGTGAGTTCAAGCCCCACGTTGGACCCTGTGCTGACAGCTCAGAGCCTGGAGCCTGCTTCGGATTCTATGTCTCCCTCTCTCTTTGCCCCTCCCCTGCTCATGCTCTGTCTCTCTTACTCTCAAAAATGAATAAATGTTAAAAAAAAAATTAAAATATGGACTAAGTCTCACAGAAATATAATTCTTATAAATACATTTATTAATTAATTCTTGTCAGGGAATTTACTTACTTGGTAGAATATATAGGTGCACATTACAGAATTGGCTTTTGAGTAATTGCATTTATTTAAATAGTTCACTAATCTTTGTAATTTGTGTTAATTTGCTCAAGGTCTCTAGCAGAGTAGAAAAAGATTACAGTGATCTTTTTGATGGAGATGATACAAATAATGCTGGTGATTTTCTAAATGACAATGCAGTGGAGACCCCTTCTTTTTCAAAAAGAATTATAAATGATGAGGAAGAAGATGACGACCTCATGCTGGCTTCAGGTCGTCCTAGACAGCGAAGTCACATTCTAGAAGATGATGAAAACTCAGTTGGTATGTATTGACTTTGTGGATGTGATGATTTATCCTGTCAATTGATATTTTACAATTTTTTTATTAAAACTATTATTTGAGGGGCGCCTGGGTGGCTCAGTCGGTTAAGCGGCCGACTTCGGCTCAGGTCATGATCTCACACTCCGTGAGTTCGAGCCCCGCGTAGGGCTCTGTGCTGACCGCTCAGAGCCTGGAGCCTATTTCAGATTCTGTGCCTCCTTCTCTCTCTGACCCTCCCCTGTTCATGCTCTGTCTGTCTCTGTCTCAAAAATAAATAAACATTTAAAAAAAAAAAAAACTATTATTTGAAGTCATTATTAAGTTTGTAGAATGTAGCTAACGTAGTGGGTAGAGGGAAGTATGTAGTATTAAGTACTTATGTTAAAGAAGATTTCAAATCAATTGTCTAAGCTTCTGCTTTAGCAAATTAGAAACAGAAGAAGAGATTAAACTCCAAACTAGCAGAAGGAAGGAAATAAAAAACAGAATTCAATGATATTGACAACCAAAAGCTGTAAAGAAAGTCAGTGAAACCAAAAGCTAGTTCTTTGAAAAGATCAGTAACATTTTTAAACCTTTATCGTGACTGATCAGAAAGAAAGAGAAGGCATAAATGACTAATACAAGTAATGAAAGGGGGCTGTCACCATAGATTGTATAGATATGTACTGTCCAGTATGGCGGCCATTAAGCCATCTGTGGCTTTTGAGCACTTGAGATGTCGCTAGTTCAAAATGAGATGTGTTATAAGTATAGAATGCAACCAGACTTTGAAGACAGTGTGAAAAAAAGAATGTAAAATATTTTAGTCATTTTTTAACATTGAATACATGTCAAAATTATAATACTTTAATACAGTATAATATTAAAATTAAACCTTTTTTTACTATTTAAAATATGGTTACTAAAAATTTTTAAATTATATATATAACTCCTATTTCTGTGAGATAGCACTGCTATTAATAACAAAGTAATAACAATAGTATGACCAACTTTGTGCCCATAAATACAACAACTTAGATAAAATGGACAAATTCTTTGAAAGACATAAGCTACCAAGCTAACTCAAGAAGAAATAGGGGCACCCGGTTGGCTCAGTCCGTTATGTGTCCAACTTTGGCTCAGGTCATGTATGATCTCACAGTTCATGAGATCAGCCCATTGGGCTCTCCGCTATCAGCACAGAGCCCCCTTCAGATCCTCTGTCGTCCCCCCCCCCCCCCGCTTCTCTCCCGTTTGCGTGTTTGCTCTCTCTCTTTCTCAAAGATAAACATTAAAAAAATTTTTTCATAAAAAGTAATACGAGGGGCGCCTGGGTGGCTCAGTCGGTTAAGTGTCCGACTTCAGCTCAGGTCACGATCTCGCGGTCTGCAAGTTGGAGCCCCGCGTCGGGCTCTGGGCTGATGGCTCGGAGCCTGCTTCCGATTCTGTGTCTTCCTCTCTCTCTGCCCCTCCCCCATTCATGCTCTGTCTCTCTCTGTCTCAAAAATAAATAAACGTTAAAAAAAAAAAAAAAAGTAATACGAATAATAGTGTCTGTTAAGGAAATTGATGTTACAGTAAAAAAACCTTCAAATAAACTGCTAAAATAGCACATTTGAACATTGTCAAGTAAAATGCCAAATACCATTTTATGGCGGTAAATTTTGCTACATTTAAATCATATAGGGTTTTATAGGACTGGAGTCCTTGAATATTTGGTCTGCAGAGTTTATTACATTCTTAAAAACTTTTGTGGACCCCAAAGAGAATTATTTATGGAATTTATATACTGTTATTTACCATGTTAGAAATTAAAACAAAATTTAAATATATTTATTTACCATGTTAGAAATTAAAACAAAATTTAAATATATTTATTTACTTTTTAAATTTTTATTTATTACGTATGTATGTATGTAAACATAAGTAACATTTCAAATGAAAAACTTAATAAGAAAAGTGGCATTTATTTTACTCTTTTGAAAATTTATTCCATGTCTGGAATAGAAGATAACTGAATTCTTTCATGCTTCAGAATTCGTTCTACTGACATACGTGTTGTTTTGCTTAATTGCTTAAAGTATGTGAAGAATATTCAGGTTCAACACAAACATGTAATTTGAAAAGGAAGTATTTCAATAGCCTATTGAAATAATTGTGGATATCCTTTGCTACTGTACCAAAACTCAACAAGTGATCATTTCATAAAGATTATTTGCAGTGTGGAATCTGAAAACTCTCCAGTGAACTTTCCAACTATATTATATTAAGATCCATTGGTCTGACTTGAATGGATCTTTTAGTTTACCATGTTTGATTTTGAGATACATGCATTGGTAATTTAGAAAATACTGATTCACTGAGGTTTGCAGGCCTTTGTAATACTGATACGTTATCTAGGATTGTATTTGTTAGTATCATCACCAATCTTGTCAGAAGTTTTTAAATATTAGGAAGCAGTCAAGCTCATGGTGGCAGGTAAAAGTTTTCTGATTCTTGCTTGAAAACTCAAATTTTATCATTGGCAACAAATTGTGTCAGTTATTTTTCTTAAATGACCAGCCTACTTCGTTATTTTCAAGAAAATGTTGACCAAAATACCAAAGTCAGCATAATCATACTTTATCTGGCATTCTTTCAAGTAAAAATGGTGTTCCATGAGAAAATCAACAGTTCAGCTTACAACTCATTTGTACAAATGGTTTCTTTTTTTCTGAGGCAGACATCACACGTCTTCATACACACTTCTCATTTTAGCAGAGAACATTTTTTAAAAATCTGTGCAAAGATTAGGGTTTAACAGAATTGATATTTTTACTGCAATTGAGTGGTGGTTAACAGTGAGTCGACTGCTAATACAGATTGGTGCCGCTGCCTGGATTTATGTCATAGCACCAACAGTTTTACCCTCTACTGTTTTTGCACCATCGCTGTAAACATTAACACAGTGGAGGAGGCAGATAGTATGTTAATATTATTAAGTATGAACGGAAAATGTTATTTGGATTTTATAATGCTTTTTTTTTTTTTTAGGTCATTGGTATTTATGATTCTCTAATTATAATTCTTTGTTTTCTAGATGTTACAATGTTAAAAACTGGTTCTAATCTTCTCAAGGAGGAGGAGGAAGATGATCAGGCAGACAGCATTCATAATCTACCACTTGTAACGTCCCAAAGGCCATTTTATGATGGGCCGATGCCAACTCCCCGGCAAAAGCCATTCCAGTCAGGTTCTACACCCGTGCATCTCACTCATAGATTCATGGTAAGCTTTGGATCTACACTTAACTTCAAAATAGTTTTATGTTACATATTATGTTATATTATATTATATTATATTATATTATATTATATTATATTATATATTCTTTTACCTTTAAGAATTTTTTCTCAATATAGTTAATTCTGTTTGGTAAAAAACATTTTTAAAAACCTTGATTAACTGGCCTACAGCACTTTGGTACAGAATTTTGTGGTTTATTTTTTTATGGTTAATTCAGTTTTAATCTTATTTCAACCTTATTATGTTAAATAAAATTCTGCTTTGCAGAGTGACAAAATGAACATAAAGTTAATATGACTGTATATCTTGCAGTACCTCTTGGTTATACTTCCAAACTTTATTTCTCATATTAATTTTTATATAATAGTTTATACTGATTCCAAAACACTAGTGAGAAGATGTTTTTTAGAAGACAACTCTTAGTATGATATATTAGAAAGTGATAAGTGCTATGGAAAAAAAACCTCTCTGCCTCTTTTCCCCATCCATCCCACTGGAATGTAAACTCCAAAGGATAAGAGATGTTTCTGTTTTGTTTATTGATAGCACTTAGAACAAGGTATGGGGCGCCTGGGTGGGTCAGTCGGTTAAGCATCCAACTTTGGCTCAGGTCACATCTCATGGTTCTATTTGTGGGTTCGAGCCCCACATTGGGCTCTATGCTGACAATGTGGAAGCCTGCTTGGGATTCTCTCTCTTTTCCTCTCTCTCTCTGCCCCTCTCCAACTCGCACTTTCTCTCTCTCTCAAAAATAAATAAACTTAAAAAAAGAGCAAGGTATGGCACAGTAGGCATTAAGAATATATTTCTAGGGGTGCCTGGGTGGCTCACTTGGTTAAGCGTCCGCCTTCAGCTCAGGTCATGATCTCACAGTCTGTGAGTTTGAGCCCTGTGTTGGGCTCTGTGCTGACAGGTCAGAGCCTGGAGCCTGCTTCAGATTCTGTGTCTCCCTCTCTCTCTGCCCCTCCCCTGCTCATGCTCTGTCTCTCTCTGTCTCAAAAATTAAAGAAAATAAAAAACAAGAAATTAAAAAAAAAAAAATTCTAAAATGGATAAGTGAATATATTAGCTTTTTATTTTAAGCTTGAGAGTTAAAAAGTTTAATATTTTTATTTGTTGGTTATTTGAGGTTTTCCACTGAGGACTTTGCCTGGTATCCACCTGGCATAAATTTGTAGGTAAATATTAAAGTTGATGTTTTATTTTAATAAGACTTTTTGTTGCAGTCAGTAATCATCATCAAGTAATAGGTCTTAATTTTTCATTGTCAACTGTTTTATGTATAGTTATTTGTGGTAGAGGAAAGGAAACACTAGGGCCTAGTGTGAACCTGTAGTGTACATAGATGGAAGATAAGTTTTCTAAATGGTATCAATTTATGTTGCTTTAAAATGTATATATTTATTCTTATAATTTAAGCCAGTTAGTTGGAACAGGAAAATATGCTGTCATTTATGTCTGTATTTATAAGTAAATACAGTTTTGAAATATTTCTTTTGGGGAATTTAATGGTTTGGTTGTACAAAATTGTATTTTTTTATGGCAGTAGTATAATTTTTAAAATATTAAATGGAATACTCCATTTGCTAATAAATAAGTATGTGCCTTCTTCTCATGAAAAGAGTAGATAATAATTGTAGTCCTGATGTCACTACTCTTACTTGAAACTATTTAAAGGTAGATGAGCTGTGGTTGTTCCCATAACTTAAATTTCGATACAAACTGAATTATAGTATTTGTTAATTTGTAGTTTAGTCTACTGATCCTAGGACCTTTTAATTTTTCTCAAGCTTGTATTTAACCTTAATGCTTGTAGGTGTGGAACTCTATTGGAATTATTCGCTGCTATAATGATGAACAAGACAATGCCATAGATGTGGAGTTCCATGATACCTCCATACACCATGCAACACATTTATCAAACACTTTGAATTACACAGTAGCAGATCTTTCTCATGAAGCTATTTTGTTGGCATGTGAAAGCTCGGATGAACTAGCAAGGTAAATTCAAGATTATTAGGAAGAATTCGTCACTGCTGAGTTGTTAGATATAGAAGTGTTTCATACATAAGACCTCAGAACATGTCTGTTTTTGCCTAATTGTCCCCTCACTTACATTCTCTAACTACAAATGAAGGTATGACAGTTTGTAATTGCAAGAGAAATGGGGCTATTTTTTATATTGTTACTGTGTTTCATTAGCATTACAAGAATAATACATATGAATTTTAAACAAACATTCTTAAGCAGTACAGAATTTTTAGGAAGAAAAAGTCCCCCCAGAATTCTGTCAGACATAACCACTGTTAACAGTTTGATGTGTATCCTTCTAGATTTCTTTTTGTATAAATCCCTGTCCTTTTTAGATTTACTTTATTAGTATAATTTATGTACGATAAAATGCACCCATTTTAGGTGTACAGTTTGATGAGTTTAACGAATGTGTATATATTCAGATAACCACTGTCCCAATCAAAAAAGGTTTTTCTTTTAAGATTTTATTTTTAAGGAGTTCCCTATACCCAGTGTAGTGCTTGAACCCACAACCCAAGACCAAGTGTCATACGCTGTATCAACTGAGACAGCCGGGCGTCCCTCAAAATTATTTTTTATCACCCAAAATGTTCTTGTATCCCCAGACAGTTAATCCAGTACTTTCCTTGGACAATTTTTTTGTCACCTGGGTTTTTTGTTTGTTGGTTTTGGGTTTTTTTGTCACTATAATTAGATTAGAAACTTCGCTATTTTGGGTTTTTTTTTTTTTTTTACATTTATTCATTTCTGAGAGACCGAGAGAGACAGAGCACAAGCGGGGGAGGGGCAGAGAGAGAGGGAGACACAGAATCCAAAGCAGGCTCCAGGCTCTGAGCTGTCAGCACAGAGCCCGACGCGGGGCTCCAACTCACGAGCTGTGAGATCATGACCTGAGCCGAAGTCAGACGCCTAATGGACTGAGCCACCCAGGCACCCCTTGAAACTTCTTTAAAAAAAGAAGGGGGGAGAATGATATTTGGAAAAATAGACAAAAAAATTATGGTGGAGAAGCAGTAGAGGCTGAATCCTTTTTTTTTTTAAAGAAGAAAAAACATTTTTACTTAACTTTCTGTTATTTCAGCCAGATTACCCTCTCCTGATCTCTCTTCTTCAGCAGATTGTAGTGCTTATACACTTGATCGTAGTTTTTTACTGACTCTGAGGTGATTTGAAATTAAAATCTTTCTGATTGGATACATTAGCTTCTTGCTGCTCAAAGTGTAGTTCACAAATTAGGGGCATGGGTCACCTGGAAGCTTATTGAAAACAGAATTTCAGACCCCACCCCAGACTTTCTAAATCAGAATCTGCATTTTAATGAGATACATGGGTGATTGAGTATGCATTAGAGTCTAACAAATACATTTTAATTGGTTTCCTAATTTATACATTGTAAAATCCACTCTATACTTCATTATTGAATTAAATCAGTTTACTAATAGAAACCACTGTTGACTCCGTGTCTCTGACTCAGAATCTTACATAAATAGAACATTTATTTCCATGTACAGTTTTTTTCCAGATATCTTTTTCTTTGTTTTCCTGGGTATATTATTTCACAGCTGAATACAATGTTACTTTTCATTTTAAAATTGAATTTAAAATTACTCTTCAGTAAATCAGTACTGCCTCTGGTTCTGAATACTGTAATATCTGCATTCCCAAGTTTAACCTTAATAACTTTCGTGTGTGTGTGTGTGTGTGTGTGTATGTATAAATATAAATAAATGTAAATAAGAAAGACTGGAAACATCAGATTGTTAGCAGTGGTTGGTGATCTAGCTGGTGGGATTATATGTGATTGTATTTCCTTTCTTCCTTTGTTTTCCTGTATTAAATTTTTTTTACAGTGAAAGAACTAACATTTTGATGTTTCTTCCCTTTTTAAAAATTTAGTTGTGATTTGTCTGTGTATTTGCAACCTAGGATCGATCATACTCTGCAGATTTTAGTCTGCCTGTTTTCATTTAACATTATGTTGTGAGCATTTTCCTGTATTTTTAAGTATTCTTCAGTAACATGACTGTTAATGGTTTTAATACATTCCATTTTAAGGATATTTCATAAATATTTCAAAGCTATTTTTGTACCATTTATGTTTAAAAGAAAAATTATTTGGTTTTTGTCACTGGGTATCATGATTAGCTTCATATATATAAAACATCAAATAGGAACGTTTGATTGTTTCTGTCTTATTTTAATTTATAGCAAGCTTCACTGCCTGCACTTTAGTTCTTGGGACTCAAGCAAAGAGTGGATAGTAGACATGCCTCAGAATGAAGATATTGAAGCCATATGTCTTGGTCTGGGATGGGCAGCTGCTGCCACTAGTGCCTTGCTCCTTCGATTATTCACTATTGGAGGTGTTCAAAAAGAGGTCTTCAGTCTTCCTGGGCCTGTAGTATCAATGGCAGGACATGGAGAACAGCTTTTCATTGTTTATCATAGAGGTAGATTTTTTTTCTAGTCTTTTATGATCTTGCCATGACTTGAAGTAAAATGAAAATTACTTGAGCTTTCTTTGTCTTTCTCATACTTTGTTTTGGATTATATACATCCTTTTGCATTCATTTTAGCATTTGAATCTGTGTAATCTATGAATGTACAGAATTTTGTTGTATTCACTAGTAGGAATGAAAATATTTTATTTATAGAAAAACTATATTCTAGAAAGAATTCCAAGGTAGAACTTGACTAGTTACTTCCATGTCTATATCTCATAAGAATTTTCAGCATTTAAATACCTCAAAAAAAAAAAAAATAAAGTAACTTCCAGTGTGCAAGACCAAGACAGTTTGAATATGACTAAAAAGTTGCTGCTTCCTTTTCCTCACCTTATACTGTGTCCTTAGTCCCCACCACTGTTTGAAGACTGATTTTTTTCAAGGTTATTGATATGGGGCAGCTGGTTGGTTCAGTAGGTAGAGCATGGGATCTTCGTTTCAGGGCCATGAGTTGAAGCCCCATGTTGGGTCCAGAGCTTACTTAAAAAAAAAAAAAGATTACCAATAATCTTTTTATGCTTATTTTTTGGTAATTCCATCAGAAATGCTTTCTTTTCTTAAAAATTGTAATTCCAGTATAGTTAAAATAGTGTTTTGTTAGTTTCGGGTGTACAATATAGTAATTCAGTAATTCCATACATCACCCAGTGCTCATCATGAGAAATGTACTTCTTAATCCCCATCACCTATTTTACCCATTCCCCACCCAAAACTTTATTTTCTTGGATTCTGTGACATCACTCCTGATGTTTTTCTTACTGGTAACTCCTTCAGCTCTTCCACTAGCTGCTCCTCCTATGCCATCCTCTTAGCTGGAGTGCTCCAGGACTCTGTCACAATCCCTCTTCTCTAGTACCCTCTCTAGATGAGGAGCTTTCAGTCTTTTGGCTGCTTAGCCCTAGTAAGAAATATGCTCTATTTTGCTAATCTATACATATCTGTAAATGTAGCTACAGAAGTCTCATGGACAATATGTACTCTTTGATTTCAGTTTTCTTTAAATGCTATTTGCAACTTTAAACTGATTTCATGACTCGTGGCTCAAAAATGCAGTTTGAGAAACTACCCTGGGTTATGTCCTCAAGGCCTATGGCTTTAAATACATCTGTATGTCCGTGACTTATAAATTAATATCACCAGCCCTGCCCTCTCCTTGTGTCTACAGACTTACATATCCAGTGGCTACTTGAAATCTCTTGGTAGAGTTTTGATATGCATTTCAAACTTGGTCACAATAAAACCTTTGGTTTTTTTTTTTCCCTTCCACCTTGCCTTTCACTTAGTTTTCTCCATCTGAGTAAATACCATACTATTAATCCAGCCACTCAAGGCAGAAATGTAAGAGTTATCATGAAATTTTCTCTTTCCCTTACTCCCCATGTCAACCCCATCATGTCAGTTCTATGAAATAACACATTCCAAACCCTCTGTTTTCATCTCTTCCACTGAAACCCCAGTTCAACCCAGATGTCTTCTCTTGGACTATTGTAGTTGTCCCGTAACTAGCTTGTCAGGTTCAATCCTTGCCTTCCACAATCCATTCTCCACCTGGCAACCTAAGTGATTTTTTAAAAACATAAAGTCAGAACACATCCTTCTCAAGGTTTTCTGACTTTCCATTGCTTTAGAATAAAAATCAAGCTTTTCATCACAGCCAGCAGGGTCCTACATGATCTGACCTTTGCTTGCCTCTTGAACCTCATCTGTTGCCACTTTTTCTTGTTACTCATTCTAGCAATACTAGCTTCTTTGTATTCTTCAAATTTACCAAGCTTGTCCCTATCTTAGGATCTTTTCATTAGCTGTTCCTTCTGTTTACTATAGTGCTCCCCCCCCCCGACCTTTGGATGGCTGGCTTCAGCATGCATTTTTTTAAATGCTTATTTATTCTTAAGAGAGAGAGACAGAGCACGAGCAGGGGAGGGGCAGAGAGAGAGAGAGAGACACCGAATCTGAAGCAGGCTCCAGGCTCTGAGCTGTCAGCACAGAGCCCAATGCAGGGTTCAGACTCAAACCATGAGAACATGACCTGAGCTGGACGCTTAACCTACTGAACCACCCAGGCACCCCTCCAACTTGCAATTTTATGTCTCAGCTAAATTTCACTTTCTCAAAGAGGCCACCTTTGTCTAATCTAAGGTAACCATTCAGTGTAACGCTGTGTATCATATTATTCTTTTAACTCTTTGGAGACACTTAGCATTTTTTTCTTTTTAAAAATTAGTCTTCTCTTACCTGAATATGAATTTCATGAGAACAGTGTGACTTCATTTTCTTTACCATTGTAGCCCCAATACCCGGCATATATAAGCTCTTGTAAATATTTGAGTGAATGAATTACCTCTTAATATTACTTTATATAAGTAGTCCATGTAATATAGTATTCTAATACCTGAATGATATGTCAGTCAGGTGGGTTATCCATAAAAAGTAGTGCTAGTTAATCTAAGAATTTATCACAAAATCATTTCAAGTCACAGAAAGTACTTTAGACTGCATTATAGCTAAATAACCTTTGATACCTGATTTATATTTATATTTTCTCACTAGGTACAGGATTTGATGGTGATCAGTGCCTTGGAGTTCAACTGCTAGAGCTGGGGAAAAAGAAAAAGCAAATTTTACATGGTGATCCTCTTCCTCTTACGAGGAAATCCTACATAGTGTGGGTTGGATTTTCAGCTGAAGGCAAGATAAACTCATTTGTTTATATTAAAAACATTTTTCCAGTAGAAATTGTTCCATTGTTTTACTCCTAATTAATTTTTAAAGATAAATGTCTATATTATATGTTTAAATTTCTTAATTATGTTGGCAGTGGGAAACTGGAATTGTTAGGCAAGGTAGCCATTATTTTATGTATAAGATCTGTTCTTCATGTGAATTCTGGTTAGAAAACTTACAAAGAGAGAAATATATTTCTCTAAAAGTTTGTTATGGGTACCAAGGAGGAGATACAAATCAGTGGTGAAGTTGTGGCTTTTCCTGAAGATTCTACACAGAAAATAGAAAATTTCTATAGCTGCACTATCCACTACAGTAACCAAGTCACATGTGGCTAATCTAAACTGAGATGTGCTATAAGTATAAAATACTCTCAGAATTTTGAAGGCTTAATTTAAAAAAAGAAAGTAAAAAATTTCAGTAATTCTTTTATATTGATTACATGTTAAGATGATAATATTTTGGATATATTTGGTTTAATAAATTCACTTTTTCCATTTCCTCATGTAGCACTAAGAAATTAAAAATTACATTTATAGATTCATTTATTAGTGGCTTATAACTGATGATGATTTGAAATACCTTATTTAGCCCTGTCTCCTAGCTAAAATATTATTTCTATTGGAGATTCTTGCCCTTCACTTATATTATTGGAAACTCCAGTTTGTCTTTTACATTTCTGAACAGAGAGGGAGGGAGGCAAACCATGAGACTCTTGGACACAGAGAACAAACTGAGGGTTGAGGGAGGGGTAGGGGAGAGGGGAAGATGGGTGGTGGACATTGAGGAGGGCAGTTGTTGGGATGAGCACTGGGTGTTGTATGTAAGTGATGAATCATGGGAATCTACCCCCAAAACCAAGAGCACATTGTACACACTGTATGCCAGCAAATTTGACAGTAAATTATATTAAAAATCAACCATTTCTGGATGTGTTTTCTAGTGGGATATTATTGGTCATTTATGTTCTAATCATGTGACCATTTGTAACTTCCATTTATATGTCTTTATTTTTTTTCCGCCAATTACTAATCAGATCTAGACTTAAGGATAACTGCTGCTTGCAGAGTGAGAGGTGTGTGAAGTCACAGATAAAAGGGATAATTGGGGAATAATGCTATGCACTTCCTGAGATGGGGGCAGAGTAAGTGGGAAACAGAATAGCTTACCTAGGAGTTGGGGAACACAATGACAAGGCCAAGAAAGAACAAGAGGAAGAAGAGTACTAAAGGCAAATTTCTCTACATCATCATGGTACATTAGGTTCTGGTTGTTTTTCTAAGTCTTTCATAACCAGCAAAACTTCAGATTCAGAACTTAACATTTTTATTGAAATTGGCTTTTAAAAATATTGCTATATTCCAGCAGGTGGCATAGTTCTCACTGAAACTATCAGCTTATTCTCTTGAGTAAATTTTAGTCCTATCACGGGCAGGTTTTTTTCTTCCATTCAGTTAGAGCTTATTCTGTGTAGCTAATTAAGTTTTGTGGGAAATAATCTTGAATTATTCGCCTTGTTTTATTTTTTGCTTTTGAACTGAAAGTTGAATCATTGGTATGTATTTTTGAAATAGGATTTATTTAACAAACATGTAGCTGTGTCTCCAGGTGATTTCTTTTTCTTTTGGTGTATAGGTACCCCCTGTTATGTGGATTCAGAAGGCATTGTTCGAATGCTTAACAGAGGGCTTGGTAATACATGGACTCCTGTATGTAACACAAGAGAACACTGTAAAGGAAAATCTGATCACTACTGGGTGGTTGGTATCCATGAAAACCCCCAGCAACTGAGGTGGGCTATTACAAAATGCTTAGTTGATTCTTTTTTAAAAAGTACTTTGAAATTTTTTGTTTTGTACTCTTTAAAGGTATTTAATTTTTTTTTTTTTTTGCTCTTTCACCTTAGTTCATTTATTTGCTTTCCATATTCACTAAATTAGAAATTGGTTTATATTCATTTTGAGGTTTGCAACTGATTGCTGGACTTAAACTAAATAGAAATTAAGCATATTAGTGTGACTGTAGTATTATTTCAGCCAGATGGGGAAGAGAGTTCTGGTTAAATGTGGCATTTCATCTTTTATTGCAGCCTTTTATTTTATTTTTTAATTTTTTTTTTTTTTTTTTTTTTTTGTTAATGTTTATTTGAGACAGCACACACAGTGAGGGAGGGGTGAAGAAAGGGGTGACAGAGAATCAGAAGCAGGCTTTGCACTATCCAGCATGAAGCCAGATATGGGTCTGGAATTCACAAAAACTGTGACATCATAACTTGAGCTGAAGTTGGATGCTCAACCAGCTGAGCCACCCAGGTGCCCCTCTGCCTTTAACTTTAAACTGTGATTTAGAATTGAATAATTTAGTGGCTTTTTGAGATTTTTTATAAGGCTCAATTTTTGTCACCAGGCAGAGGGCTAGTAGAAATGTAGTAGTTGACTCATAGTGTAAAACTCTCAATCCGTATAGTCCCTATTCAGTATTGTATTAGATACTTTTCTCTCTTTTGAAACCTGATGTGTTTTTGGTCTAAACAACTGGCAGGGCCATTGAGTAGGTACTTGGTGAACAAAGAGATCTCTGCTTTCATGGAGCTTATAGACTGATTGGGGAGACAGATAACAGAAACAAGTAAATGTTAATTACTCCTTGAGATAAATACCATAAATTAATCTGAGCAGACCCATGGTGGAGAATAACAGAAGGACACATTCTAGGTAGCATCATCACATAAGACTCTTAATAGAGGTAGTATTTAAAATGAGACTCGAGGCCAGGAAGTCTGTTAGGAAAGAGTGAAGTGACAAATGATCATTGCAGAATAGACAGCATGTATAAAGGACCACAGATCGGAAAGAACTAGGTATGTTTAAAGAATTAAAGGATGTAAATGTGAACAGCATACAAGAAGCAAGGATTGGTGAGAGGCATGATCTCAGAAAGTTAGACCAGGCTGCATTATAGACCATACAGAGAAGTTAATATTTTATTTGAAGTTGTGTCATGAAGCCATTCAAGGGTTTTATCTGGGGAATGATGTAATCTGATTTATACTATAAAAAGAAACTATATGTGGCAAATGGATTGGCAGAGGTAAGATTGAAAGTAGGGAGACAAGTTTTCACCCAGGGGATTTATCCTGCTTTCTGTGGGGATGTTTGGAGATGTGAGAAATGTGGGGTATTATTTATAGCTGTCACAATGATTTGGGGTTACCCTGGCATTTAGAGAACTGGGGCCAGCACTGTCAAACATCTTGCAGTGTGCAGAATGGTCCTGCTCAACTACAGATTGTCATTCCCAAATGCTATCAGTGCCTTCATTGAGAAACACTAAGGAGGATTTTGCAGTCATCTAAGTGAGCTATAAGTACGGCTGGAACTAGTGTGGGGGCAGCAGAAATTAATGGGAACCAGATTTGAGATAGAAACAGTAGGACTGGGGCGCCTGGATGGCTCAGTCAGTTAAGTGTCTGACTCTTGATTTTGGCTCAGGTGATGATCTTACGGTTTGTGAGTTCAGGCCCCGCGTAGGGCTCCCTGCTGACAGTGCAGAACCCGCTTGGGATTCTCTCTCTCTCTCTCTCTCTCTCTCTCTCTCTCTCTCTCTCTCTGCCCCTCCCCTGCTTGCACACTCTCTCTCACAAAACAAATAAGTAAACTTAAAAAAGAAAAAGAAACAGGATTTTCTGGTAGGTTGGGGGTTGGTAGTGATGGAGAAGACTCAATAATGACACCCATGTTTCCAATTAAAGCAACTAGACGGATAGTCATTCCATTTATAGAAATAAGAGAGATAAAAACAATTTCTTTCTTGGCTGTGTTAAGTTTGAATTGCCTGCAAAATGTCCAAATGGAGATATCAAGAAGATACTAGAATACATTATTCTAAGATATAAATTTGGGAATCACCAGAATATAGAAGGTATTTAAAGTCATAGTAATAAGTGAGATCACATAGAAGAAAGTAACAAAAAAAGGTCACAGATTCCAACACTTAGAAATTTCAACATTTAGAGGGGCATCTGGGTGGCTCAATTGGTTAAGCATCCAACTCTTGATTTCGGCTCAGTTCATGATCTCATGGTTGTGAGATCGAGCTCCATATCTCACCCCTGAGCGTGGAGCCTGCTTGGGATTCTCTCTCTCCCTCTCTCTCTACCCCTCCCTCACTTATGCACGAGTGTTCTATCTATCAAAATAAATAAACATTAAAAAAAAATTCCAACATTTAGAGATCAGATATTGGAACACGTAGCTTTTGAATGAGGAAGAGGACTATTAGCTAAGCAAGTAAGAGAAAAATCACTTGAGGGTCATATCACAGAAGCTGTAAGTGAAGACTTCCAAGAAAGGAAGTAATCAGGGAAATAAAAATGGCTCTTGAATATATAAAAAGATGATATCAAAATAAGGTAAATACAAATCAAAACTAAAATTCTCTTTTTACTTATCAAATGAGGAAAATCTGAAAATTTGATAACACTCTTGGTGAGGCTATGGGGGAATAATCATGTTTGTAATTGCTGATGGGAGTATAAATTGGTTACAATCCCTTTGGAAAGCAATTTGTCAAGAACTACCAGAATTAGAAATGCATATGCTCTTTGATCCAATAATTCTGCCTTAGGATTTGTCCTACAGACATACTGGTACTTGTTATTTAAAGTGTGATCCATGGACCAGCAGCATCAGCATCACCAGAGAGCTTAGTTATTAGAAATGCTGAATCTCAGGCATCACTTTCAGACCTACTGAATCAGAACCTGCATTTTAACAAGATCTTCAGGTGATTCGTGTGTACATTAAAGTTTAGGAAGTACTGCTGCTAGCACATGTGGGAATGATGATACATGTGAAAGATTTTCTACATTGTAAGATTGTTGATATTGACAAAAGATTGGAACCCTAAATTTCCATTACTAGAAGAATAGGGAAATAATATTATATACAACTATACATTAGAATACTATATAGGGGCGCCTGGGTGGCTCAGTTGGTTAAGTGTCCAACTTTGGCTCAAGTCATGATCTCAGGCTTCATGAGTTTGAGCCCTGCATTGGACTTTGTGCTGACAGCTCAGAGCCTGGAGCCTGCTTCAAATTCTCTGTTGCCCTCTTTTTTCTGCCCCTCTCCTGCTCACGCTCGCTCTCTCTCTTTCAAAAATAAACATTTAAAAAAATTAAAAAATATGATGTAGATTTTTTTAAACAGTGAAGCAAATCATTTATGTGATAAGAGTTATGTATCAGAGTATATAAAGAACTCTTGTAACTCAAAAGACAACTCAATTAAAAAATAGGCAAAGTGTTTGAATAGACACTTCTCAAAAGAAAATACACATATGGCTAATAAGCATATAAAAACATATTTAGCATCGTAAGTTATGGAAATGCAAATCAAAACCACAAAGATTCCACTTTATACCCACTAGAATGATTATCACCCAAAAGATGGAAAGTTCTGTTGAGCATGTGGAGAAATTGGAACCCTAAACATTGCTAGGTGGGATATAAACTGGTACAGTTTGGCAGTTCCTCAAACAGTTAAATACAGAGTTACCATATGACCTAGCTGTTCAACTCCTAGGGATATAATTAAAAGAATTAAAAACATGTCATTTGAATCAGTACAAAACACCTGCCTTTAATTATGAATATGAGTAATTACTAATCTGTAGAAGTATCACTCCTACCTCTGTTCTAGCAAATTTTTTAGCAGAAATTGTCTTTATTGTTTCCACTGAAGATTTTTTTTTTCCATGATCACTACTGGTTAACGTATAACTGAGAGGTTAGTAATTTTGTGTGGTAGTGTCTAATTTGCTCTCTGTAAACATCTTTTTTTTCTTTTTGAAAGCTCTTAAGAGTTATTTGACATGCTTAAAGACAAAAATTTTTTTTTGAGTTTCGTTCATTTAACAAGCATTTGTTATAGTACTGACTATATGTGCTATATTACACAAAGGTAAATAAGGTCAGTAGCCAGGAAGTGTTGGCTAGTAAAATCATTATCAACTCCTGAGTAAACGCTCCAAACAAGTTGTGAACAAAGTCTCCTCCATGCAACCGAGAACACAAAGCAAAACTCATTGCTGAGGGGAAGCTTAGTCTGGATATTGGCCCAAGCGTCTCCAGTTGGATATGTTTTCAACTCTTTCTTTAACAAGAGAACAAGTTTTATGGTTTATTTGAAAAAGAATTAAAGTAATTTTGTCTTAGTAAACTGTAGTTTATTTTTTCACATCTTCTCCAGATGGTTTAGCCACATAGTTTCCAGGAAGCTCATTCATTGTAGGCAAAAACCACCAAATTAGCAGTCAAATGAGTTTGTTTTTCGTCTTCATCCATGAAAGGGACACTTAATGGATAACAGGTCTTTTTACTTCAAGTCTAAAAGGATAAGAAATGTGAATTAGTACTCTGCTTTGATATAAATGTGGCTTTAAAAAACTATTAATGAAATCCTAGGTTTTTATAGTGATAATTGCTTACTATGACTAAATCAGTAAAGTATTTGAGCTATAAAATGTTTTTACACAAGAGAGTATGTCTTTTTATAGAAAAAATAATATTAAGGCATTAAGATTACTCCCAATGTCCTTTCTGATTTTGTTAATATACGTATATGTGTATGTAATTGGACTTGTCCTTTTCTGAATGCACATGCCCTTTTTCATCTTGCATGACTAATAAACCACTGGCTTTTGTGAATGACAGAATTGCCACAAGAGATTTTTCAAACTGTAGGTATTCACACTGCCACCTCATATTGTGTGGTGAAAACCACTGATTTATATGAACTCATAAAAGGGGAGGAAGAAGAAGAAATGAGATTGTATGTTCAAAATATTGGGGGGGGGCACCTGGGTGGCTCAGTCGGGTGAGCGTACGACTTTGGCTCAGGTCATGATCTCACAGTTCACAAGTTCATTCGGGCTCTGTGCTGACTAAGCCTAGAGCTTGCTTCAAATTCTGTGTCTCCCTCTCTCTCTGTTCCTCCCCAGCTCATGCTCTGTTTCTCAAAAATAAATAAAAACTTAAATAAAAAACAATAAAATAAACAAAAATATTGGAACTCTAAAAACATGTTTGTATTTTTATTGTGTGGTCACAAAAACAAAAAGGTGTGTTCAAATCTCACTAGGAAGGGGACCTGGGTAGTTTGAAAAAGATTCCTGTGTACTGCCATTATTTAATTTTTAACTTCTCTAGTGGGCATTTGATAATACGAGAAGATACTTACGAAAAAAAAAATTTAAACCTACATAGTATTTCCCTTTAAGAAAGACATGACTTTAAGCCATGACTAAAAGGCTGTACTATAAATTAAGTGGGTGGTTATTAGTAAGCACTGAACATTGTACTGTATTTTAAAGTGACTATAAAAACTAGAAAGTTTGCCTAAGGTACTTACAGTGTGTAGGTATGGTTTTCCAGTGGTTTTCTTATAAATAACTTGGAATACATAAGTTAAAAGAGTATTCTATGTGCATATATCATTCCGTGATTAATGAATGCTTTTTAATTAATAAATTCCATTAGTATTAATGCTGAGGGGCATCTTTAAATACTTTACATGTCCTAGTCAGAAAAGGTTTAGACAGTGTTCTTGCCCACTAAGCTATTTATTACCATGTAAGGCAACCTTTGATTTAGCAGAGCAGGTATATATTATAACCTTTTAAATGATACTGGACTTTCTGCTTCACTCTCACCAATATCTAGTAATAGACACTCATCTGTATTGGACATTTCACCATCTTTTTCTCTTGTTTGACACTTTTTACCAGCAGTAAAAAGACTGACAAAAGTGAATATGCTTCATCAGTATCTTATCTTGGGTGATCTGTTTTATAATGTGAATTCCATGACAGCTATTTATGGCACAGCTTCTGTATTTTAAAAGTGGGCAGTTTGCTAAGGAAAAGCTGATGAGAACCTATTTCACTTTCTTTTTTTTTAAGGTTCATTCACTTATTTTAAGAGAGAGTGAGGCAGGGGCAGAGAGAGAAGGAGAGAATCCCAAGCAGGCTTCACACTGTCAGTGCAAAGCCCAGTGTGGGGCTCAAACTCACAAACTGCAAGATCATGACCTGAACCAGAATCAAGAGTTGGATGCTTAACCGACTGAATCACCCAGGTGCCCCAGGCCTGTTTCACTTTAAGTGATAGTTTAATAAAGCTGATATAAAGAGGGATTTTTGAAATGCAGAGGGAGGGATTAATTTTTATACCTAATCAGGCCTGAAGTACTTTACTTTTTAAGTTTTTTTATTTTGAGAAAGAACAAGTGTGGGGGGAGAAGGAGAGAATGCCAGCTTCGTGTTGTCAGCGCGGAGCTGGATGCGGGGCTTGAACTCCCAAACTGCGAGATCATGACCTGAGCCAAAACCAGTGGTTGGACACTTAACCAACCGAGCCACCCAGGTACCCCAAAGTACTTTTTTTTTTTAAAAAAAGAGTTATTGTTTATTATTAAGCTAGCTATTGGAATATTATTCCAAGTTACTGACTTTTGGAAAATTTATATTTTAACAGTTTTTATGATGTTGGAGGAAATTTTTGTGGTGAGAGTTTTTCTTTACTGACAGGTGCATTCCTTGTAAAGGTTCTCGGTTTCCTCCCACCCTTCCACGCCCTGCTGTAGCTATATTATCCTTTAAGCTTCCTTATTGTCAGACTGCAACAGAGAAAGGACAAATGGAGGTATGTGGAAATCTTACCTTGACACTCTGAATTTGATAATACATTGCTTATGATGTAGACATTTAAAAATCACCCTGATGACCATTGTTGACTACTCATTACTTTATAATTAAATAATTAGTTGTAGCAGGGAGGGAGGACTGCTTATTACCACCAGGGTAACTGATTGCCATCACTACTTCCAGGGGTTTTGTCTATGAGATAAATGAGTATGATCATCAGGGCCTCACTAGGGCAAGGCATTCACTGTCAGAGTTGGGCTGAGTGCCTGAGAGAGTGGGCCTCCATAAATTTTGTGTCTTAGGCGCCAGGCTTGCCTCACTATGGTCCTACCCTTGTGCCATCAAGTCATTTGAAACCTTGCAATTAGTTACTCTAACCAAGAAGCAAATCGGTCTCTTAAAAAATAGTTTAACAAGTTTTCTGAGCATTAACTATGATAGCTAAGAAACTTTAAAATACTATATTCCCTTTTTTTTTTAAGGATAGAAGATAAAGTCAAACTTTGGTATCACATTAAAATTTGAATTATAAAATAAACTATAGAAAGAATATTTCAAAAAATATTTTATTCAGAAACTGTTATCTTAAGATAAATATTTAACACTTGCCTGGTATTAACCTGATAGTTTTCTCTAAGCAGTTTTTTCCCTTTTGTAGGAACAATTTTGGCGTTCCGTTATATTTCACAATCACCTTGATTATTTAGCTAAAAATGGTTATGAATATGAAGAAAGTAGTAAAAATCAAGCAATAAAAGAACAACAGGAACTTTTAATGAAAATGCTTGCGGTGAGTAAAATAAATATACTGGAAAAATTAAAGTTACACTTTTCTATAGATTGTATTTCTTAAAAGTATGTGAGTTAGCACCAAGTTCCACAACCTCAAAATCTTTTTTTTTTTTAATTTTTAAAAAAATTTGAAATTAGATATAATTAACAGTGTTATATTAGTTTCAGGTTATAGTACAATGATTCAACAGTTCTCTACTCAGTTCTGTTTCCCAGTTGATAATTGCAGTTAAAATATTTAAAACATTACCTTGTAACTAAGATCATAAGCAGATAAGTGTGCTTTTAATCCCCTTCACCTATTTCACCCTTCTCCCTTCTCACAGCCCCTCTGGTAACCATCAGTTTGTTCTCTACAGTTAAGAGTCTGTTCGTTCGTTTGTTTGTTTTAATGTTTATTTTTAAGAGAGAACACATGCATGTGAATAGGGGTGGGGAGAAGCAGAGAAAGAGGGAGAGAGAGAATCCCAAGCAGGCTCTGCATTGTCAGCAGTGAGCCTGATGTGGAGCTCTAACTCAAAAACTGTGAGATCATAACCTGAGCGAAAGTCAGGTGCTTAACCGACTGTGAACCACCCACATGCCCCAAAAGTGTGTTTGTCTCTTTTTCCTGTTTGTTTCTTTTTTTTTTTTTTAATGTTTATTTATTTTTGAGAGAGAGCAAGCAGGGGAAGGGCCAAGAGAGAGGGAGATAGAGGATCTGAAGCAGGTTGTGTGCTGACAGCAGAGAGCCCAACACAGGGCTCGAACTCACCAACTGCGAGATCATGACCTGAGCTGAAGTCGGATGCTTAACCAACTGAGCCACCCATGCACCCCTGTTTGTTTTGTTTCTTAAATTCTACATATGAGTGAAATCATATGGTATTTGTCTTTCTCTGACTGACTTATTTCACTTAGCGTTATACTCTCTAGATCCATCCATGTTATTGCAAATGATAAGATTTCATTCTTTATTATGGCTGAGTAATACTCCATTGTGTATATATATTCCACATGTTCATCCATTCATCTATGGATGGACACTTGGGTTACTTCCATAATTTGGCTATTATAAATAATGCAGTAGTAAACATAAGGGTGCATATGTCTTTTAGAATTAGTGTTTTTGGGGGGCAACTGGGTGGCTCACTCAGTTAAGCATATGGCTTCTGATTTCGGCTCAGGTCATGATCTCATGATTCATGGGATCGAGCCCCGCATTGGGTTCTGTGCTGACAGTGCAGAGCCTGGTGGGGATTCTCTCTCTCTCTCTCTCTCTCTCTCTCTCTCTCTCTGCCCCGCCCATCCTCAAAATTAATAAAAAGAAAATTTCTATAGAATTATTGCTTTTTTATTCTTTGGGTAAATACCCAATAGTGGAATTACTGGATTATATGGCAATTCTATTTTTAATTTTTTGAGGAACCTTCATACTATTTTCCACAGTGGCTGCACCAGTTTGCATTCCCACCAACAGGGCACAACCTCCAATTCTTAAGTTGCATCCAGTAGTGTTTTTCTTCCTTGAAAGTTCTGTTTCCAAGTTGATATTGCAGTTAACATATTTGAAACATTACCTATAACGAAGATCATAGGCAGAAATAAACTGTTCTGGTGCTATCTCCCTTTTTGCTTTTGGTCACTTGTCTACGTTTTCACAGGCACTCCAGGTATTCTGATGTTTAATAAAATTTGTGAACTGGCTATAGCTCCTACAACAAAATAAAGTTTGAGTGTGGGCTTTTAGACCTCCAGGGCTGAGTAATCTTAAGAACTTTGTTTGATAAGGCTTTTAGATATGCTTGCCTTTTGTCATCTCTTAAGCAATTGTGTGATGAAAGTTTGTTTATAGCTAGTAACCAGGTTTCATGCCCTGGATATTTTAAGTCTATTTATCTCTAGAGATAAATATATATATATTTGATATATAAATATAGTTAAAATATAAAGTGCATATGTTTCGTGTCCTCACTTGAGGTTGGTTTATGGTGAGGAGTATAACCTAATTTCTTTGTTCATTTTGCACCAGCCCCTTAAGGACAGTGGTCACATCTCCTTTACCACTGTGTGCTGGGTGCTTATATGGTGTGTAATACATAATAGACTTCAGTATTTCTTGAGAGAGTAAATGGTCCAGACTTTTCATTTCAAAGTTGAGGAAAAAAGATTCTGAGGGAAAAGTGGTATCTAAGACCACAGAGCTAATTATAACTCCAGTTTCCAAAAGGTAGTATTCACTACTGTCATCACTATGCAACACTGCCTTGAGTTTAGTTTATTGTAAAGTAAGTTTTGTTTCTTTTATAAAATGTCATTTGTAGGGGCACCCGAGTGGCTCAATCGGTTAAGCGTCCGATTTCGGCTCAGGTCATGATCTCATGGTTCGTGAGTTCGAGCCCCGCATTGGGCTTTGTGCTGACAGCTCAGAGCCTAGAGCCTGCTTCAGATTCTGTGTCTCCCTCTGTCTGCCCCTCCACCGCTTGCACTCTGTCTCTCTCATTGTCTCAAAAATAAACATTAAAAAAAAAAAGTTAAAATGTCACTTGTGTAACTAGTAACCTTTTCTCTTTGTACAACATATGTAAGAAAATATGTTTGGTTTATTTACCATTTATCATTAGAGGAGCTTTTCCTCTGGGACAGTGTTGTTAGTAGGGTATCAGTAGCTTGAGGACTGGTCAGTTCTTTAGCATTCCTGTCCCCCTGGCAAATGCCTGAAGTTTAACCTTGTTACTATGAGAACCATACTACTTCTTTTCATTTCCAAACACCCTCTGAGGCAGAGTACTACCCTGATTAAGAGGTATTGTTTATACAATAGTGATAGTAGAAAACTTGAAAAGGACATGCAGGTGACTATCTAAAGCTTCTGTGCTGATTCATCAGATGTGGGATGTCTGAGTAACAAAATAATCCTTCTACTCTATGAATTATGAGACCCTTAGTCTATGAAGTACTAATTTTCCTTACATTGTCCTTGAGTTGCCTCACTTTGAGTTGTCAGAATGCATACCAAAAGGAAAATAATCAATGGCACAAAAACAGACACTCAGATCAATGGAATAGAATAGAGAACCCAGCAATGGACCCAGAAATGTTTGTTGGTATGGCCAACTAATCTTTGACAAAGCAGGAAAGAATATCCAATGGAACAAAGACAGTCTCTTCAGCAAGGTAAAATTGGACAGCGACATGCAGAAAAATGAACCTGGACCACTTTCTTACACCATACACAAAAATAAACTCAAAATGGATTAAAGACCTAAATGTAAGACAGAAAGCCATCAAAATCCTAGAGGAGAAAGCAGGCAAAGACCTCTTTGGCCTTGGCCGCAGCAACTTCTTACTCAATATGTCTCTGGAGGCAAGGGTAACCAAAGCAAAAATGAACTATTGTGACCTCATCAAAATAAAAACCTTCTCCAAAACAAAGGAAACAATCAGCAAAACTGAAAGGCAACTGACGGAATGGGAGAAGATACTTGCAAACAACATATCAGGTAAAGGGTTAGTATCCAAAATCTATAGAGAACTTATGAAACTCAACACCCAAAAAATAAATAACCCAGTGAAGAAAGGGCATATAACTGGCAAATAACCCAGTGAAGAAAGAAATAACCCAGGGCAAAAGACATGAATAGACACTTCTCCAAAGACATCCAGATGGCTAACCGACACATGAAAAAATGTTCAGCATCAGGGAAATACAAATCAAAACTACAATGAGATACCACGTTTCAGAATGGCTAACATTAACAACTCCAGCAACAGCAGATGTTGGCGACAATATAGGGAAAGAGGATCTCTTTTGCACTGCTGGTGGGAATGCAAACTGGTGCAGCCACTATGGAAAACAGTATGGAAGTTCCTCAAAAAAGTAAAAATAGAACTACCCTCTGACCCAGCATTTGCACTGCTAGGTATTTATTCAAGGGATACAGGTGTGCTGTTTCAAAGGGACACATGCACCCCCATGTTTATAGCAGCACTATCTGCAATGGCCAAAGTATGGAAAGAGCCCAAATGTCCATTGATGGATGAGTGGATAAAGAAGATGTAGTATATATATACAATGGAGTATTACTCGGCAATAAAAAAGAATGAAATCTTGCCATTTGCAACTACATGGATGGAACTAGAGGGTATTATGCTAAGGGAAATTAGTCAGAGAAAGACAAAAATCTTATGACTTCACTCATATGAGGACTTTAAGATACAAAACAGATGAACATAAGGGAAGGGAAGCAAAAAATATAAAAACAGGGAGGAGGACCAAACATAAGAGACTCTTTTTTTTTTTTTAATTTTTTTAAATGTTTATTTATTTTTGACAGAGAGAGAGACAGACAGAGCATGAGCGGGGGAGGGGCAGAGAGAGAGAGGGAGACACAGAATCCAAAGCAGGTTCCAGGCTCTGAGCTGTCAGGACAGAGCCTGATGCAGGGCTCGAACTCACAGACTGCGAGATCATGACCTGAGCCGAAGTCGGACACTCAAACCGACTGAGCCATCCAGGCGCCCCAAACATAAGAGACTCTTAAATATGGAGAACAAACAGAGGTTGCTGGAGGGGTTGTGGGAGGGGGGATGGGCTAAATAGGTAAGGGACATTAAGGAATCTACTCCTGAAATCATTGTTGTACCATATGCTAACTAACTTGGATGTAAATTAAGAAATAAATAAAAAATGAAACTAAAAAAAAAATAAACTTAAAAAAAAAGTAATCAAGTGTTTTCAAAGATATTTAATGAATGCCCTTTGTTTTTTATTGAAATTTTTATTAAAATACAGCAAGAAAAAGGAAGTTGTTTATTTGTAAGTTGTATAACTATTTCTGGTAATTGGAAATCATAGACAATCACACTTAAAAATGAGTGGATAAATCTACTCCCGCCTCCCTCCCCCCCCCCCCCCCCCCCCCCCGATTCACTTGTAGTATTTGTGTGCCAGTTCTGGGAAAAATAATAACTAATTAATCATTTATAATTTATTCCTTCTTTGAATTTGCTACCCTATTTGATGAGGGCAGGATGAGGGTGGGTGGGCAGCAAAATGAGTTTAAGAAAACCACATTTGAATTTTAAAGGAAAATCTTACTTCCTTTGTAATTAATAGCTTGAAATCACATGCCTTATTTCATTGAATCTAAGCTACTAGTGATTGTAAAATGTACCATTATTTTATTTATATAAGCCAAAAAAATGCTGCAAACTCTGACCCACCATAAATTGTAAGATGCTTCCTACTTTCAGAGATGCTAAACTGAGTAAAAACTATGCATCTTAGAATCAGTGAGATACATTATCTAGAAAACCAGTATTTTCTCAGATACTAGTAGTATCATTCTCTTATTTTTTAAAAGTTTTGCTTGATGTGATTTTTTTTTTTTTTTTTTTTTTTTTTCCATTTTGGGTTAGCTTTCTTGTAAACTGGAGCGGGAATTTCGTTGTGTGGAACTTGCTGATTTAATGACTCAAAATGCTGTGAATTTAGCCATTAAATATGCTTCTCGTTCCCGGAGATTAATATTGGCCCAAAGACTTAGTGAACTGGCTGTGGAAAAGGCAGCAGAATTGGCAGCAACCCAGGTGGAAGAAGAAGAAGAGGAAGATTTCAGAAAAGGGCTGAATGCTGGGTAAGAAATAATCAGTTGTTTAAATTATTCTTTACTATTCTGAAAATTTAATTGGTCTTTGCATAGCTCTTAATTGAATAATATTATTGTTTAGTTACAGTAATACTGCTACAGAGTGGAGCCAGCTAAGGCTCAGAAACCAAGTTGAAGAAGATGAAGAGGATACTGGAGAAGCTGATGATAAAGAAGAAAAACCAGAAATACATAAGTATGGTAAGATACATTTTTAAAGCAATTTAAAGATGAGAAATGCAATATTTTGTGGCTTTCCTCATTTTGCTTGGCTGAGGAAAATTGAATACCTGTACTGTGTCAAGACACCTTTGCTGATTGTTGATTATAGAGAGGAACTTTATCTCCCCATTTACACTGCATTGTTTTATCTTAATTATTTTATAGGACAGAATCCATTTTCAAAAAATGCAAACTCCTCTGATGTGCCAGCTGTTAAGTCAGGTAAGAAATATTTGTGATTTTGTAATATCAGGAAAATTGTTCAAGTAGTCTTTTAAAGTGATATATGTACTTAAACCACCCCACACACATACTCTGCCATCCTAAGTTTGTTTTTATCAGGAATTTTGTTTGTGAAACTGGTCATTTTACAAATATTTATTAAATGCCTATTATGTTTGACTAGGTGGGAGATACCAAAAGTCAAGTAGACATGCATGGTTGATTCCTACATAAATCTTACATAGTACCAACTGACTTTTTTTTTTTTAAGTTTGTTTATTTATTTTGGAGAGAGAGAGAGAGAGACAGAAAATCCCAGGCAGGTTCTATGCTGTTAGCACAGAGAGAGAGAGAATCCCAGGTAGGTTCTGTGCTGTTAGCACAGAGCCAGATATGGGGTTCGAATCCATGAGCCATAAGATCATGACTCGAGCCAAAATCAAGAGTCAGACACTTAAAACCGACTGAGCCACCCAGGCACTCCCCAACTTTTTAAACCATGTACATATGTTACTTTGATTTTTAAAATTTACCTGTAAAAACATGTACAGAGTATTAAAAGAGTATATAATAGTTTGCTTTAATCTAGTCAGTGGTGATAGATAGGTGGGGACCCCAAGGGAGGCCTCATGAAATATTTAAAGCAGAGACCTGCAGGATGATTAAGAGTCAGCTAGGCAAAAGTGGGTGAGAGCAGAAGCAAAGGAAAAGTGTGTGACTTAAGGAACAGCATGTGCTAAGATTGTAAGAGTGGTGTGAAGAGCACAGGCAGAGAGAAAGTGGTGCTGAGTGGTTTAGGAGTGATGGGCAAGAGCTAAATCATGCAGATCCATGTAGGCCACAGTAAAGATTTTTGATCTTCATTCTGAGGTCTCTGGGAGGCTGTTGTAGGCTTTAAGCAGGCATAGCACGGCACACTGGCAGAGGAGGAATACAAATAAGGAGACTACCGAGGAATTCCAAAAGTGACATTGAATAGTGGCTTGGATAGGGTGGTGGTGACCAATGAAAGAATGAGAATTGAAGAGGTGTTTCTGAAAAAGATGTAGAGAGTATGGAAGCTTAGGGTGTAAAGAATGACTCAGTTTCCAGCTTGAATACATGAGTGAATGATGGAACCACTTACTGAGTCAGAAAACACTAGGGAAATGCAGATTTTGATAAGATGATGATGAATTACTATTGGATATTTTGGTTAGGAGCTTAGAAAAGTAGTCTGGGAGGGAGATATAAAGTGAAAATTATTGGCATAACCATAGCAATTTAAACCCTGGGCATAGATGAGGATATAAAGTGAGAAGAAAAGTGAGTTTAGGCCTAGGGAATCCCCAACATTTTTTTTTTTTTTTTTGAGAGTCAAATGAGAGTTTATTTGAGATTAAAGAATTGCAGTTTGGGGAGGGAATCCCCAACATTTAAACATTAGGCCCAGGAGGTTAAGGAGGAGGAACCATCAAAAGAGAATGAGATCAAAGAGGAACGAGGTGGGAATGGGGAATCTCAGAAGTCAAGGGGAGGAGACAGTGTCAAGAAGAAAAGAACACTTAGCTATGTAGAATGCTTTTGAGGGGGTCAAATAAGATGATGACTGAAAACTATCCACCAGATTTGGCCAAATGGAGTTTATTGAGTCCTTAGCAAGAACAAATTCTATAGGGTAGTAGGGCTGGAAGCCGTATTATTGTGGATGTTGGAATGTAGGGGCAGTGAGGAACTGGGAATAACCATGTAGACAACTCTTGAGAATTTGACTGTATAGACGAGGGAGGAGTAAATGGTGGCTAGAGGTGATGTGAAGTTGAGAGGGTTTGTTTTTGTTTAAGTTAGGAAACTTGAGTAGTCAATGAAGAGTGAAAAATCCAAAGATGGAATAGCCGTCGATAAGACAAGTTTCTTGACAAAGCAGGAGTGGATAGGATCTAGAGCACAAGTAGATGAATTATTAACCTTAGCTAAAATAAGGCACCATTCTTCCATGGTAACAGGAGAAAAGGATAGATCTATACAGGTTTATATATTTCATAGTGAGAAGTTGGGATAGTTTCCATTTAATAGCTGTTACTTTTATTTTGTCTTGGAAAATAGGAGGTCATATAGAGTTGTTAATAATTCTAAAGTTGCAAAGCACATTTGTTTTTATATAATACAGATTAAAATGACCTATTATTACAGAAGTCAGAAGTCTTTTATGTTTTACCACTATTAAGTGAGGGTTTCTTTCTTATGAAAGGTGCAGTTATCTCTAGCAACCAAGGACGAGTAAACCCCTTCAAGGTAAACTCTTTCCAGTGATACTTAACATGTTTTTAAGTACATTTTTATACAGAGAAATATTTCCAAACCACCAGATGACCCTCCTCAGACTTGGAAACATTAAAGATTGAAACAGATTTTTGTGAAAACAGTTGAAAGCAGCACTAGTTCATGCTTGGGCTAAGACTTATCTTCTGAATACCTATGGTTTTGAAAGATAGTCCCTGTTTTTCTTAGGGATGTGTTATATTTAGTATGTGTGTCAGTCTTAATATGGATTATACAAAATGTATTCAATTCCAAATGTGACACTACAATATAGACTTAAAAGACACTTAAATATACATTTTTTAATGTTTATTTATTTTTGAGAGAGAGGGAGAGAGAGCGCATGAGTTGGGGGGGGCAGAGAGAGAGAGGACAGAGGACCTGAAGCGGGCTCTGTGCTGACACTAGGGAGTCCAACATGGGACTTGACCCATGAGCCATGAGATCATGACCTAAGCCAAAGTTGGACACTCAACCAACTGAGCTACGCAGGCGCCCCTAGACTTAACAGAAATTTAGAGGAAAAATGAATCTCTTGGGGTTTTTCTTCTTTAAACATAAAATGCTAATAGTAGTTTGTTCTTTAGGTATCAGCCAGTTCCAAAGAGCCTGCCATTTCAGTGAATTCAGCACGTTCTACTAATATTTTAGACAATATGAACAGATCATCCAAGAAATCTGCACTCAGTCGAGCTACAAATAATGAAAAGTCTCCAGTTATAAAGCCTCTAGTTCCAAAGCCAAAGTCTAAGCAGGTACTATTTCAACTACCCACATTAGCAACAAGTAGCACATGATCTGTTTGTCTTGCTTTAGTTTTTGTTCACTCTTTCAGGTATGGGGCAGGAGGCTCCAGTTGTTTATCATTGAGTGCCTAGGGAGGGTAGTGGTTCTCAAATCTGATTTTGCTTCAGAATCACTTTTTAGAATATATACAGTAAAACCTTGGTTTGTAAGCATAATTTGTTCTGGAAACATGCTTGTAATCCAAAGTACTTGTATATGAAAGCAAATTTCCCCCATAAGAAATAATGGAAACTCAGATGATTCATTCCACAACCCAAAAACATTCACATAAAAATGATTACAGTACTGTAATACAAAATAATAAATAAAATACAAAGGATAAAGAAAAATAAATTAACCTGCACTTACCTTTGAAAACCTTCATGGCTGGTGTGAGGGAGACGAGTAGAGGGTTATTGTGTAGGACGGCTATCACTATCATTAATGGAATCACTGCTATCTGTTGGCTCAGTGGAATCTCTTTCTTCATGGGGGCCATTGTATACGTTTGCACAATGTTGACTACCGTACAGTATTAATAAAGTTTTGTCATATACTGTATTTAATGTAACTATCAATAAGGCAGCAGGGGAAAGGGTCTATATCTGCAGGCAGCCTGCCTAGAATGAAACAAAGCATTCCTAAGCTTACTCTTGTATGGAAAAGCGGAGGACTGTCCACAGGTGCTTTGAAGTGACAAAAAATAAACTAGTGCCAGTTGTGGGCACCTTCCTATGTTCTGAAAAATCACTGATTTCTGCCAAACACTGCAGCCTGAGACTGAGCATCTGAGCACGCGAAATGATCACACACAGTCTTACAGCCAGTGAGAGAGAAAAACATTGGCTCAGTTGTGATCATGGTGTAACCTACTACTTGTATTGCAAGACATTGCTTATTTATCAAGTTAAAATTTGTTAGAAATGTGTGCTAATTTTGTGAAACATTTGGAGAACAAGTTACTCACAATCCAAGGTTTTACTGTGTATACTCAGGCCCCAAAGACTCAGGCATCTGTCTGGCTTTTAAAAAAATTTCCCAGATGATTCTGACGCATATCTTTTTTTTAATGATGATGCTGGCCCCAATCTTTCCTTCTTCCGTATTCTGATTTTGCCTTCTAGATTTCATCCCAGATTTGGTATTTCACCTCACATTTGTCATTAGTATAATAGATCTTTTATCTTTTCCATTTTATATAATTTTATTCATTTAGAAAACATGGAATTTGAAGTAATAGTTTTTTTGGGTTTTATGTCTATAGGCATGTTTATTTTCAACTGAGAACTTCAGGACTTCACATGTTGGTATAAGAATACTAAATAATTATAAATATTCTTCCACATTTTTCAAAACTTGATTGTAGTATATAAAATGGTACTAGATTTTTGTTGCAGTATTCATTATGTTTGTTTTTACAGGCATCTGCAGCATCCTATTTCCAGAAAAGAACTTCCCAAGCTGATCAGAATGAGGATGCGAATGAAGAAAATCCTAAAAATTCATCATCTGAAACCCCAGCTCCATGTCCTCAAAACACTGAAAGTCAAAGGTTAGTACATAGATAAATTTATTATTCTCAAGATTCAGTATTCCAATAAAAGACATACAGACACAGCAATACAAAATTATGCAACTGTCTTGTTCACTGTTACAAATAATACATTGGCACTGGTGGTGGACATTCTGAACACATAACTTTCTTTTTAATATTTATTTATTTTGAGAGAGAGCATGGGAGGGGCAGAGAGAGGGAGGGAGGGAGAATACTTTTTTTTTTTTAATTTTTTAAAATATTTATTTATTTTTGGGAGAGAGAGAGAGAGAGCATGCAAGAGAACAGGGGAGGGACAGAGAGAGAAAGGGAGACACAGAATCCAGAGCAGGCTCCAGGTTCTGAGCTCTCAGCACAGAGCCCAATGCAGGGCTTGAACTCAGAAAGTGTGAAATCATGATCTGAGCTGAAATCTGACACTTAACCAACTGAGCCACCCAGGTGCCCTGAGGGAGGGAGAATCTTAAGCAGGCTTCTTGCCCAGCACAGAGCCCAACACAGGGCTCAATCTCATAACCATGAGATCATGACTTGAACTGAGATCAAGAGTTGGATGCTTAACTGACTGAGCCACCCAGGCATCCCTGAATACATAACTTTAAGGAGGCCATAAATATTGGTTAATGTCTAGTTAATACTTAAGTATGCTCTGATAAGTTATATATGAGTTTTAAATTGTACTGTGTTTTACGGGGCGCCTGGGTGGCTCAGTCGGTTGGGCGTTCTACTTCGGCTCAGGTCATGATCTCACAGTTGGTGGGTTCGAGCCCCGTGTCGGGCTCTGTGCTGATAGCTCGGAGCCTGAAGCCTGCTTCAGATTCTGTGTCTCCTCTTCTCTCTGCCCCTCCCATGCTCATGCTCTATCTCACTCTGTCTCTCAAAATAAATGTAAAAAAATTTTTAAAATAAAATAAATTGTATTGTGCTTTAAATTGTTTTAAATTAAAATTTAAAACATATATTTTATAATTCTTCTTTTGTTTTAAAATAAATATAGTTAAGAGGGAGAAGCAGTGAAAGGATACAAAAGAAAGTCTGATAAAGAATAAATATCTTCCATATCCACTCAGTTCCTCTCTTTACAAATAGTCACTACAACAAATTTCTTACCTAGCCCTCCAGAATTGTTCTATAAGTGTTCAAACACTTGTATTTATCTGTTTATTTTAACAGAAATGGTAGCATACACATTGTTCTGTGCATTACTATTTTTTCACATAGCTTTTGCAGATCATCTCATATTACTACACAGTTTATTTAATCTTTTTATATCCATTGAATGGATATGTCATAATTTATTCAGTTCTCTACTGGTGGACAGAGGTGATGGCTGGTCTTTTGCTATAGTACAAGTAGTACTGCAATGAATTACTTTATATGAATGTCATTTCTCACATATACATATAGCCGTAAGATGGATATCTGTATGATTCAAGTTAATGTGCACTTGTAATTCCAATAGACATTGCCAAATTTTTCTCCATTAATCTTGTATCATTTTCTGTACCTCCAGCAATATGAGTTCCTATTTGCCTATATCCTATTTGTTTGCCAGTGCAATATGTTAATTTCGTGATCTCTCTAAATGCTGGGTTTATTTAAAATGCATCAGTAAGGAGCGCCTGGGTGGCTCAGTAGGTTAAGCATCAGACTTTGGCTCAGGTCATGATCTCACCATTCATGGGTTCGAGCCTCGCATTGGGCTCTGTGCTGACAGTTTGGAGCCTGGAGCCTGCTTCAGATTCTGTGTCTCCCTCTCTCTCTGCCCCTCCCATACTCACACTCTCTCTCTCAAAAATAAACATTTTTAAAAAACTTTTTTTAATGCCTCAGTTAAAAAGAAAAAGTCACCATTTCATTTTTATCATTGAATATCTCCTGTTAACCAGTTTATTTATCTATCTACTTTTTTAAAGAGTCTATTTTTAAGTAATCTCTGCACCCAACGTGGGGCTCAAACTCCTAGCCCCGATACCAAGAGCCGTAAGCTTTACCGATTGAGCTAGCAGGCATCCCTCATGTTAACCAGTTTAATTTGAGGGGTAGCTTTGGTTTTTATTTTTTCTATTTTGCCCTGAATTCAAAGTAGGTATTAAGCAGTGAAGGTTTTATTTAAGAAGATTCAATTTTTTGTACTTTCAATACAGAAAACTTATTTAATTGGAATGTCATTAAGGAATTATAACTGTTTAACCAAATATTTTGTCATGAGTATTGATATACTGAATCAGAAGAGAAATGTTCAATTTTGTTTTTCTTTTGAGAAACAGCTGTTTAGGGGCAGGGAGATTGCCTGCTGTTAGCTAGATTTGTGACATTGCTTCAAGTTTGATTAAAATGAATGTTTATTAATTTCCGGAAATTCAAGAAACTTTGTTTACCATTTGTTTTGATTTGTTGTATTATTTTTCTGGAAATAGAATTATATTAAGATTACTTGAAATTTGTATATTTCCACAAATTAGGCAATGCTAGTAATATTTTTTATAGCTTGTTTTTCTAAAAATTAAAAAATTTAGACAAAAATCCCTCAATTACTCATAATTTTTTAAATCTTTTTTATTAAAATTAAGATTCTACATTTAGTGGGCTCTGCATCAGAGATGGAATGTTACAACCTGTGGTTTTGTTTCCATTTAAAATTTTATCATAGGGGTGCCTGGGTGGCTCAATCGGTTGAGTGTCCGACTTCAGCTCAGGTCATTATCTCGCTGCTCATGGGTTCAAGCCCTGCTTGGGACTGTGTGCTGACAGCTCAGAGCTTGGAGCCTGTGTCAGATTCTGTGTCTCCCTCTCTCTGTACCTCCCCTGCTCGCACTCTGTCACTCTCAACAATAAACTTTATAAATAAAAAGATCTTGAAAAATAAGTAAAATAAAATTTTATCATAAACATTTTCCCCTGGTGTTTTTGCCACTAATTTTTGCTGTATATTTAAATTTGTTATTCAAGATCCATTTGGTTACAGTGTAGTAAGGGCCAGTACAGCTGCTGTGTGAAGTATGGGGACTCTGCAGTCAAACTGCCAAGGTATTAAATCCCAGGTCTGCCTTCGGCTATCTGTGTGACCTAGAGTAAGTTATTTCACATTTCTTTTCTTTTTTTTTTTTTAATTTGTTTAATATTTATTCATTTTTGAGAGAGAGAGATGGAGCCCAAGTGGGGGTGGGCAGAGAGAGAGGGAGACAAAATCCAAAGCAGGCTCCAGGCTCTGAGCTGTCAGCACAGAGCCTGACACGGGGCTCAAACCCACGAACCGTGAGATCATGACCTGAGCTGAAGTCAGACACTTAACCAACTGAGCCACCCAGGCGCCCCTAAGTTATCTCACATTTCTGAGCTTTGATTTCCTCCTCTATGGAATAGAGATAGTAATTGCACCTACCCTCATAGGGTTATGATAGATGAAATGAGGTAATACACACAAAGTATTTAGAACAATGCCTAGCAGATAGTAAGTGCTCAGTAAATATTAAATGTTTGCATTAAATCTTGACTTGTGACCTAAAGATAATTTGTGTCAAAAGCAAAGTCTAGGGGCATCTGAGTGGCTCAGTCAGTTAGGCATCTGACTTTGGCTCAGGTCATGATCTCATGGTTTGTGAGTCGAGCCTCACATTGGCCTCATGCTGACAGCTCAGAGCCTGGAGCCTGCTTTGGATTTTGTGACTCCCCCACTGTCTGCCCCTCCTCCACTCAGGGTCTGTCTCTGTCTCTCAAAAATAAATAAACCTTAAAAAAAAAAAGTCAAGTCTAATGAAATTGACAAGTATGCTGTGTGTATGCTTTACATAATAATTACATAAGAAAGGACATACACGCCCAGGTCATCTGTGAGAGCAATGGTGAGGGGATGGGATAGGAGCTTGAGAAAAGTAAAAATTAAAGATAGCTGGTTTGGGAAATGGAGAAAGAACCCACCAAGGATTGGAAGAATTTTACTGGGCCAGAGGGGCTGAGTGAAACTGGAGACCTTGAGCCTGTCAGCATTCCAAAAAGGAGCTGAAAGTACAGAGTTCATGGTTGCTCCACTTGGAAAATACATATGTGAGGAAACCCTTTGAATTGATCTTACAAGGAGTTTTTCAGTTCATTATTTCCATGGTCTTCAAGCAGTTTTAGGTAATATGTACTATGAATATTAACAAGTGTAATTAATTGTGTCTTTCTTACTATATATAGGTATGCAAAGACTAATGGTTAATTACTAGCCTGAAAAATCATAAAGCACTTTAAACTGTGCCTTAAGTTTGAAATTTTTTCAATAATTGCTATTTTAGGCCAAAGACTGGGTTCCAGATGTGGCTGGAAGAAAACAGAAGTAATATTTTGTCTGACAATCCTGACTTTTCAGATGAAGCAGACATAATAAAAGAAGGAATGATTCGATTTAGAGTATTGTCACCTGAAGAAAGGAAGGTAAGAATAATTTTGCTGAGATTGAGATCTTAGTAAATTCCTAGGGGTTTTGTTTTTGTTTTTGTTTTTTTCAAATTTATTTATTTTGAGAAAGAGAGAGAGCGAGCGCGAGCAGGGAAGGGGCAGAGAGAGAGAATCCCAAGGAGGCCCAGCACTGTCAGCACAGAGCCTGACGTGGACCTGAACTCATGGACCCATGAGATCACGATCTGAGCCAAAACCGAAAGTCGGCCACTTAACCGACTAAGCCACCCAGGTGCCCCCTAGGTCTTAAAAATTCTTATAGAAAATACCTTTTTCTTTTCTGGAAAGTGCATATATTCTGGTAAACTCTTGGTGGAAAGGAAATTAAATAACTGAAATGTTAGTTCTGAACATATGGATGTGTAATAGTTATTAGTGCTAATGGTTAAATTTGGGGCATATGTACTGTTTATATCTGTATAAGTTCCTGCATGTTGTAAGTTAGGAGGATACCCCAAGAAAAAGTACATTACTTACAAATCAAAAGCCAATAAAATTAAGAAGTAAAAATGAAATTAAATATACATGTTTGGACTACTACCTTAGGGTACTTAGGATTCTCTCTCTCTGCCCCTTCCCTGCTTGCACTCACTCTCTCTCTTTACCTCTCTCTCAAAATAAATAAATAAACCTAAAAAATTTCTTTAAAAAGCAGAATTTTTTTAAATGCTATTTACTTCCACATTGAATATAAAATGAGAATACTGGGGTACCTGGTTGGCTCAGTCGATAGAGCATGTGACTCTTAATCTCAGGGTTGTGAGTTCAAGGCCCACACTGAGCATAGAGCTTACTTTAAAAAACAAAAAAACAAAAACAAAGTCAAAGTGAGAGTACTGCTTTTCGGGCAGTGGAAGACCTGGTGTTCTGTTCTAGCCTTTCATGTGGAAATTAGGACAGGTGGCTTGTACCTTATTGCCCCTTGTATAAATTTCTGCCTTATGAGGGAGGGCTAGGAGCAGCTTTCTGTTGCAAGGGGAAGGAATGTGTGTGGTATATCAATTAAATCCTCAGATATCATTTCCCCAGGGATGCAAGTATTCGGCATGGGCATGCAGTATTCACCTGGTGAAATAGATACTTGCCTTGATAAACTGAATTTTAAGAATAAAGCTATTACAAAATGAGGAAGCTAGAAACTGGTCCAACCACCTCTAGCCTATTTAGAATCTCATTGGCAACTTTGTACTTCTCATTTTTTGTAAGACTTTATAAAAGGATAATTCTAAAGAATTAGATAAATGGTATCTAAATGATCTTATGCAGTAAAAAATGTGATTGTGTTTTTGAATACTTGAAAATGTAATCAGTATTTTTAAGTTAAACCTTAAACAATCCAGTCTGTTAATGTGAGAAATTCTACAGCTGCAAAGGGTCTCTTTTCTATAGTAAATAAATGGAAAGGAAATAAAGTGAAAGAAGGAGGAACTATTACATATTAAAATAGATTTAAGTGACTCAGTCAGTTGAGCGTCCAATATTCATCTTGGCTCAGGTCATGATCCCAGGGTTGTGAGATCGAGCCCTGTATTGGGATTGAGATTCCGTGTCTCTCCCTCTGCCCCTCTCCCCACCTCATGCACATGCTCTTGCTCTCTCTCTCTCTCTTGCTCTCTCTCTCTCTCTCAAATTAAAAAAAAAAAAAAAAAAAGATTTAGGAGACAGATGGAAATGACTGAACTTTTTAAGGTTCTTGTGCTTATTGAATAAAGCCAGCCCCAAAAGAGTATCTGAAATGTCATTCCTGAAGTGACAGAGTGATAGGGATGAAGAACAGAGAACTAATTACCAGGAGTTGGGGCCTGGGTGAGAAGTGTAGGTTGGAGGAACAACATGAGGGATCCTTGTGGTGATGGTACTGTTTTGTATCTTGAATGTAGAGCCTACGTGGGAATTAAATATGCATACACACATACACACAAATGAGTAGAAGTAAAAATGGGAGGATTGTATTGATGTCAGTACCCTGGTTGTGATATATTAGCTTTGGAAGATGCTATGATTGGGGGAAACTGGGAAAAGAGTACACGAGATCCTTCTGTATTATTTCCTACAACTGCATATGAAAAATCTCAAAATAAAAAGTTTCATTTTTTAAAAAAGTACCTGCAGTTATATATTTTGCACTTAATATGGTTAAATATAAGCAGAGTTTAGGTTGAAATATTACAGAGGTAGACATAAATTTTTTAACCTGCTCTGCAATAAGACATTTGTTAACAATGAGAATCCTTAATGATTAGCTTAACAATTCAAGTACTAATTATGCTTTTTTTTAATTAAAAAAAATGTTTTTAATGTTTATTTATTTTTGAGAGAGAGACAGAGCATGAGGTGGTGGAGACTGAACCACCCAGACGCCCCTGCTTTTTTTTTTTAATGCTGCTTTTTATATACAGGATTATTACCTAAAAAAGTGAGGAAATCATTTCCTTCCTAGTTCTTTGTTATTGCCTAAAAATCTTTTCTCCCATATTTTTACAAAGGCATGGGCTACCAAGGCCAAAGGAGGTACTACAAGTGATGGAGCTGAAGCAAAGAAGCGAAAACGTGTGATTGATGAAAGTCATGAAACTGAAAACCAGAAAGAAAAAGCAAAGGAGAATCTGAATTTGCCAAAAAAGCAAAAACCTTTAGATCTTTCTACCAATCAGAAACTATCAGCTTTTGCATTTAAGCAGGAATAGACAGAGTTAAGGAAATGACCTTAGGGAAGTAATAGATTTTTTACTCATCATTGATGAATCTGGACTTTAAAAAAATGTTATCTTTAGAAAATTCGTTACATATTTTTAAAAGAGTTTAATGACAACTTTTTGTCTTTATTAAGGTAATATAGTAACAGGGAGTGTGTAAAAACTTTCATGCCTACAGATTGCTCTGCCCCCAAATAGAAGGCCATTCAGAAGCATTATGATTGTAGGCACTGACTTGAAGCCACTGGCATGTCACAGTGGAAGCCAGTTTGATTTTGTTTCTTACCTTCAAAATCATCAAAGCCAAGGTCTTAAAACCTCTGAACATTGAAGTACCTTCAAGGGGTTTCCTCATTTGGTTTGTGTCATATACTGGGAAGTACTACAGAAATCCTCTTCCAGGTGTGTTACCATAGACTGTTTCTCCATGTCTATATTGGACTGGGGACCATGTTTTTTAATATGGGCCCCCAACATGTAAATAATTTTGTAGGTGTGATTTTTTTCATTTGTTTGTTTTGGAAATTTCTTCATGTATGGCTTTCAGTTGTCTTTGTATAGCCTGGTTTTTAAAAAAATAAGACTTTCACATTTCCAAATTTAGTTTGCTGTGGTCTTTTTTTTTTTAATATTTATTATTTTTGAGAGAGAGACAGAGTGTGAGCAAGGGAGGGAGGGCAGGGAGAGACATAGACACAGAATCTGAAATAGGCTCCTGGCTCTGCGCTGTCAGCACAGAGCCTGATGCGGGGCTTGAACTCACAAACCGTGAGACCATGACCTGAGCCGAAGTCAGAGCCTTAACCTACTGAGCCACCCAGGCACCCCATAGTTTGCTGTGGTCTTATCATTTTTCCATGAAATGAAAATGTTTCTAGAAGACATAGTTTACATTTATTACCATAATTTCTACTATCACCCCCATCCTGCTACACATCCTAATACACAGAAGAGAAGATTGAGGACAGTTTTGAAAGTTTCATCCTGGGGCATAATGTGCCCCTGGTAAGGTCCTCTGGTTATCAACATCAGCAGTATTTTCCTGAGCAAGTCTTCGAAGCCTTGATATGAGAGTAAAGAGGGAAAGTGTTTAACTCCTTTTATTTTGAACAAATAAGATTTAAATATTTCATACATTTTTTGTTATTCTAGGCAGAGCTTAATGCAAATGCACCCACTTAATGAGGGCAGAATACAGGAGTGGGCTTGGCGGAGTCTGGGGCGGGTTGTAGTAAAATAAAATCAGGTGGCTCAGGATAAGAATGGTTTTTATATGTTGGAAGGAACATAATATGTTGAAAATTTAGATGTGTAGAAGCCAAAGATACTCCTTATCTCACGATGACCAAGGTTAGGAAGGAATACATTTCTGATGTTTTAATTAGTGGCTGGTATAGAGAGATGTTATAGCACAATGGTTAGGAGCACAGATTTCAAAGCCAAACTACTTGGGTCTGAAGACCCACTATGGTATCTACCAGCTGAATGAACCTTGGGCAAATTTCTAGCCTTTGACCACTCGTCTGTAAAATGGTTATAATAATTTTACTTCATAATGTTGTTAATGAGAATTAAATGAGATAAAAGCACTTAGTTCCTGGTACATAATGTTTTCTATAAATGTCAGCTATTCTTTTTTTTTTTTTTAATGTTTATTTATTATAGAGAAACATAGAGCAAGAGCATGGGAGGGGCAGAGAGAGGGGGAGACACAGAATCTGAATCAGGCTCCAGGCTCCTGTCAGCACAGAGCCCTACGCGGGGCTCGAACTCACAAATCGCGTGACAAATCGCGAGATCATGACCTGAGCCAAAGTCGGACGCACAACCGACTGAGCCACCCAGGCGCCCCAAATGTCAGCTATTCTTAATCATGCTATTGACTATTTCATCTTGCTTTATCTTTGGGTTTCATTGTGAATACTGTATGAATTTTTATTTCAAGATCCTGAAGTAAAAGTTTATTTATAATACTTTGGAAAGGATGTTAGTAGACATGTATTCTTATTTCCTCAACTTGCTTATTGTACATAGGATATAATCCTTCAGTGTTATATTGTAGATCTATAGGAACCCGATAATACCACGGATTTGCAAAAAGTGTTTTTAGTCCCCTATTTTTATTTGGTTGAAGGAGCATTTTTGTATATGCCATAGCAAGCACAGGAACATTTTTGTATTGACTTGGTTTAACTCGTAAATCAGAACTTTGAAACCAAGACCTTATCCTTATTCCTTTGCTGTATATGATTAAACCCTAAAAAAAAATCTGCTTTTCCAAAGAATAAGGGCTTAATGGTGGGAAAGTGGAAACAGAAATAAATGAATATGTTGGCCACCATCATGATGTCAGTAATATTGCCTATTCTGTGCTGTTGAATATTGCCATTTACTTAATTTCATTCTCTAGTAGTAAAGACTTTTCAAAAAGGAGGTAATTTTAATACTTCACAGTCATCAAAAGGGCATCATCTGATTATTCCAGAGAGCAAGTTAGTGAGCACTGAGTTATGCCTGCCAACTCCAGGGGCTGTGATACTCTACAGCCTCTCCGGTCGGTGCAGCAGCCTGTGGTGAGCCACTGCCATTAACATGGAACAGATCCCTGGAGACAAAAGGATGAGATCCATCCATGTAGAAAGTATCTTCATCAGTGACTGGTTGTCTTATGGGCCTTTTTTGTCCTCCAACTGCTTTATTATAGAAGTATATAATTTTCTCCCATTTTTATTTTGGAAAATTTCAAGTAGTATAGTGAACATACATACACCCTTTATCTAGATTGACTTATTGTTGACATTTTGCTACATATGCTTTATAAACTGTTTTTCTCAAGTCATTTGAAATATGCATCATGACATTTTACCCCTCAGTACCTCGACATGTGTCCCCTAAAAAGAGACATACTTCTACATAACCACAATATCATTATTATGCCACAGAAATTGAAGAGAAGAATATTATTGCCTAACATGCATTTCATATTAAAATTTCCCCCAAAGTACCATTTAGCCTCCCCCCCCCCGCAATCTAGGATCAATCAAGAAACCTACATTAAAAAATAAAATAGTCCTGCATCACATTTAATTAGAAATAATAGTTTTTTAGTTGAAGTACAGCTGACACAGTATTATATTAGTTTCAGGTATATAACATAGCAATTATACATATGTACACATTACTATAAAAGTACGTATTAAATACAGGAAGAATGAGGAAAAACATCATCCCCAATCCTAATACCCAGAGATAACCCCTTAACATTTTGATATATGTCATTAGGCTTTTTTCTGTGCATGTGCTTTTCTTTCACATAGATCCCAAGAAGTGTTTACAAAAAAAAACAAAAAAACTTAAGCCTAAAATTTTAAGTGTGGCCTTTTGCTGGAATGGACTAATGGTTGATACCAATTTCTCCCTTCTCTGGAACTGTATCATAAGAGGCAAAAAGTGATGGAATTGAAAATAAACATAATGGAATCAGCCAAAAGTTGGTTCTTTGAAAGATGTAAGTTAGAAAAATACTTGGCAAGATTAATCATGATGAAAAGCACAGATAAGTGATACTAGGAATGAAGAGGAATTTATTAACTACAGATGGTACAGATTTTTCAGAGGCCTATCACGATCAGTTTTATTTGTCAGTTGGCTTAACCACAGTTGCCAGTTATTCAATGAAACACTAACCTATGTTAGTATATTAGTATAACCTATGAAAGTATATTATAGATTATATTAAATTCCATAATATGGTGACTTGAAGTAAGATGATCCAAGATAATATGGGCGGGCTTGATTCAATCATTTGAAAGACTAAAAAGCAGAACTGAGGCTTCCCTGAGGGAGAAGTTATACCTGTAGACAGCAGTTTCGGCTCAAGCCAGATTTCTTGCCTGCCCTTCCTGGAGGTCTACCCTGTGGATCTGGGGTTTCACACTTTGTCTTCCAGCCTCCACAATGTGTGAATGAATTCCTTGCAATAAATCTTTTAATTTCTCCTGCTGCTTCTATTTCTCTGGTTGAACACTGACTAATTCAAGACTATTCTAAATAACTTTATGACAATAAATTGGAAAATTTTGATGAAATGAATACCTACAAAAGCGGAGCTTATTAAAACTGACTCAAGACATCAAAAGTCTAAAATACTTAAGAATAAATTTAACAAATAAGTGCAAAACTTATACTCTAACCTACAAAACATTGTTGAAAGACATAAGAGAAGACCTAAATAAATGCAAAGACCTCCTGTGTTTATGGGCCAAAAGATTTAACATTGCATTATTAAAATAGCAATACTCCCAAAATGATCTACAGATTCAATGCTTTCCTTATCAAAATTCCAGCTGGCTTTTTTTGCAGAAAATGACCAGCTGATCCTAAAATTCATATGGAAATTCAAGGAGCCCAAAATAGCCAAAATAATTTTGGAAAAAAAAAAAGAAAAAAGTTAGAGGATTCACACTTCACAATTTCAAAATAATACAAAGCTACAACATTCAAGACAGTGTGGTCCTGGCATAAGAATAGACCTATAGATCAATGCAATGGAATTGAGGGTCTAGAAAATAAACTCTCACATTTATAGTCAATTGATTTTTTACAAGATTGCCAGGACAATTCAATGGGAAAAGGATAGTCTTTTCCATAAATGATGCTAGGACAATTGGATGAAATTGAAAAGAATGAAATTGAACCCCTATTTCACACCATATAAAAAAATTAATTCCAGGGGCACCTGGATGGCTCAGTCAGTTGAGCGTCTAACTTCGGCTCGGGTCATGACCTTGTGGTTTGTGGGTTCAGGCCCTGTGTCAGGCTCTCTGTCAGCTCGAAGCCCACTTCAGATACTCTGTCCCCCTTTCTCTGTCCTCTCTCACTTGCTTTCTCTCTTAAAGATAAATAACCATTAAAAAGAATTAATTCCAGGGCACCTGAGTGGCTCAACTGGTTAAGCATCCACCTCTGGTTTTCAGCCCAGGTCATGATCTCATGGTTGTGAGATTGAGCCCCACATCAGGCTGAGCATGGAACTTGCTTGGGATTCTCTCTCTCCCCCTCTCTCTGCCTCTCCCTACCTCTCAAAATAAATAAACTTAAAACAAATTTAATTCCAAATGGATCAAGACCTAAATGTAAGAGCTAAAAATTATAAAATTCTTAGAAGGAAACAAGTGTAAATCTTTGTGACCTTGGATTAAACAATGATTTCTTAGATATAAACCAGGAACACAAGCAACAACAGAAATATGTGGGCGGGGGGGGGGGGGAGGGTGAAATGGGTGATGGGGATTAAGCAGTGCACTTGTGATGAGCACTGGATGATGTGTGGAAGTGTTGAATCACTATATTGTACACCTGAAACTAATATAACACTGTATGTTAACTAACTGGAATTTGAATATAAGGAAACAAGCAAACAAAAATAGACGAAGGCAACATCATCAAAATTAAAAACTGCTTCAAAAACACTTATCAAGAACATGAAAAAAGCCACAGAACGGGAATTTTTTTTTGCAAATCATATCTGCTAAGGGACTTGCATCTAGAATACATAAACAACTCTGGGATGTCTCAGTGACTTGGTTAAGCGTCTGACTTCTGCTCAGGTCATGATCTTCCAATTCGTGGGTTCAAGCCCTGCGTCGGCTCTATGCTGACAGCTCAGAGCCTGGAACCTGCTTTAGACTCTGTTTCTCCCTTTCTCTCTGCCTCTCCCCAGTTCATGTGTGCTCTCTCTCAAATAAACATTTAAAAAAATGAGAATATGTAAACAACTCTTAAAAATCAATAATTAAAGGACAACCCAATTTAAAAATGGTCAAAGGACTTGAACAGACATTTCTCTAAAGACAGTACACAAATGACCTATAACACATGAAAAGGTGCTCAATATCTTTTGCCATCAGGAAAATGAAAAAACTACAGAGAGATACCACTTCACCCCCAACTAAGATGGCTATATATAATGAAAAAGATGTACAATAACAAGTGTTGGTGAGGAGGATGTGGGGAAATTGGAACCCTCAGATAGTGGAACATAGGAACATATAATGGTAGTTTGGCAGTTCAGTCAGCTGAGTGTTTGACCCTTGATTTAGGCTCAGGTCATGATCCCAGTGTTGTGGGATCAAGCCCCATGTCAGGCTCTGTGCTGAGCTTGGAGTCTGCTTGGGATTCTCTCTCTCTCTCTGCCCCACTCCTGCTCGCTCACTCTCTCTCAAATTACATTTTTTAAAAATTTTTTAATGTTTATTTATTTTTGAGACACCAAGTGCAAGCAGGGGAGGGGCAGAGAGAGGGAGACAGAGAATCCAAAGTAGGTTCCAGGCTCTGAGTTGTCAGCACAGAGCACAACACAGGGCTTGAACCCACAAACCGTGAGATCATGACCTGAGCCAAAGCCGGACACTTAACAGACTGAGCCACCCACGTGCCCCTCTCTCTCTAAAATTATAAACAAACAAACATAGAGTTATGACCCAGCATTTCCACAACTACGTATAAGTCCCAAGAGTAATGAAAACATATGTCCACACAAAAACTTGTACATAAATGCTCAGAGCACTATTACTTACAACAGCCAAAAAGTAAAAACATCTCAAATGTCCATCAAGTGATGCATGGACAAACCAAAGGTGGTATATCCATACAATGAAAATTTTGGCAATAAAAAAAATGGAGTACTGCTACATGTTGCAACATGGATGAAACATGAAAATATTATAAGAAGCCAGTCACAAAAGACCATATACTATATGATTCCATTTATATGAAATGTGCAGAATAGGCACTTTCTCTCTATGGAGAGAAAGTGTTTGGGTGGTTGCCTCGGGTTGGGGACTAAGAGGAAAGGGTAAGTGGCTGCTAATGGTTGCAGGGTTTCTTTTTGGAGTGATGAAAATGTTCTGGAATTGGATAGTGGCAGTGTTTGTAAAACTCTGATTTACTAGAAACCACTGAATTGTATGCTTTTAAGTGGGTGACTGTATGGCATGTCTCTATGAAGTTGTTATTTTAAAAAAACTGATTTGAAGAAAAGAATATCTGAATAGTCTGTAACCAATTTTAGAAATTTAGGCTATATTTGGGGCGCCTGGGTGGCTCAGTTGGTTTAGCATCCAAGTCTTGATTTTGGCTTAGGTCACGATCTCACCATTTGTGGGTTCGAGACCCATATCGGGCTCTGTGCTGACAGTGTGGAACCTGCTTGGGATTCTCTCTCTCTCTCTCTCTCTCTCTCTCTCTCTCTCTCTCTCTCTTTGCCCTTCCCCTGCTTGCACATGCTTTCTCTCTCTCAAAATATTTAAAAATTCTTCTTATAAAGAAACTACCAGGCTAGATGAATTTAGAAACAAGTTCTATTAACAGTCAAGCAAAAATTCCAATCTTATAGAAATTATTGAATATAGCAGCTGTCATAATCTTAATATCAAAATCTGACAAAGTTAGTTCTAGAAGGCAAATCATAAACCAAATCTCACTGATGAACATGGATGAAAACTCCTAAAAATTTTAGTAGGCCAGATCCCATAGTATATAAAAAAAAGATACAATTTAGTTATCCTATTGACTTAATCCTAAGAATATAGCATTGATTTAACATTAGAAAGTTAGTTAAAGCTGATTAAAGGGCAAAAATTGCATAAAAGCATGTATCTTATATACAGGGATTTGTGCCATTCTGGTTTTTTCTATCACTTTATGGAATTAACTCTGTATGTCAGTGAACCACGTTACCCAAGGGCTCATAAACACAGTAAAGTATTTTGATGAGGAGGATAATAAAATAAGTATAGCGTTAAACTACTAGAAAACTCATTAAGAAAGGAATAATGCTATTGTTCTTTTAATTATAAATTGTATTTCATTTAACAGATCTCTGTTTTCTGTTTTCTCCCGGTATATTTCTGTGTTGGAATTCATGTGTTTCTACTGTAACTGCATATTTGTTAATCTCACTAAGAGACCCAGGTTTTCGAGGGCAGGAACCATGTTGGTAGATGGTTAGCATAGTCGACACAGTGCAAGCATTGGAGCCTGATAGGTTTAGGGTTTCCGTCCTGCCTCTACTTCCTCTACTGGAGCTACATGGCTCTGGGAACCACTTAACCTCTCTGACTTTCTTTTCCCTCTGGTCCTTGTAATAAAAATGACAGTAATTTTCTACTCAGACCTCCTTAGTTTCAGAAAACCTGCACAGGCCAGATCCCCAGAACAGACACCTACCCCATACCACTTGCCTGCACTTCCCCAGGCCACAGCTGCACTGGAGATGCACAACTGCCCCAATATTCAGGGACCCAATCTCTCTCCCAGAAACATGGAATTTGGACACAGAAGCAGAATCAGTTAACCCGAGGAAGTGAGCTTCATAGGCACGTAGAAGTGAGTGCCATAACCACAGCAGAGGGAAACTAAGGTTGTGGGGAAGCAGAGAAATGAGTGGGCAGAAGACGCCCATCTAGTGAAAGTGGAAAAGTTGGGGGAAGATGTTAAAACAAACAGAAAAAATGTCATGTCCACATTATCTCAGCTGCTTTTGTGGCTCTGATAACAAAAACCCTAGAGAAAGAAGGATGAAGAGCTGGCACTTTAATTTTTAAAGAAGAGTGTGAAGCAGATTAATGGCAAATAAAAAGTTTTGTCTAGGGTTGGAACCTGCCCCCACCCCCACCCCCAAGAGTGTTCCTCGATGAAGACAGCTGGATTGGAATTGATATAGATGGTTTTTCTAAAGAGGGAGGAGTATCAGTGTGGTTCAATGAGATAGAGACTCTTCATGACATCATTTCTCCCTCAAATTAAACACTATATCAGCTGATTAAAAATAGTTACTGGGTGTATCTAGAATATATATGTAAAGAACTCTTAAACTCAGCATTAAAAATAAAACATACAGTCCAACCAGAAAATGAGCAAAAGACATAAATGCACTTCACTAAGAGGATATACAGATGGCAAATAAACACATGAAAAGATGTGCAATATCATTAGCCATTAGAGAAATTCAAATTAAGACTACAACGAGATACACTACACACGTATCAGAGCAGCTAAAATGCACAATAGTGACAATACCAAATGTAGGTGAGGATGCAGAGAAACGGGCTCACTCATATTGCTGTGGGAATGTAAAATGGTACCACCACTCTAGAAAATAATTTGGCAATTTCTTTCAAAACTAAAATGAACTTACTATATGACCAGCAATTGCCCTCTTAGGCACTTTACCCAGAGAAATGAAAATTTACTTCACACGGGAACTTGTACATCTCTGTTCATAGCAGCTTTATTCTTTTTTTTTTTTTTTTTAATTTTTTTTTCAACATTTTTTATTTATTTTTGGGACAGAGAGAGACAGAGCATGAACGGGGGAGGGGCAGAGAGAGAGGGAGACACAGAATCGGAAACAGGCTCCAGGCTCCGAGCCATCAGCCCAGAGCCTGACGCGGGGCTCGAACTCACGGACCGCGAGATCGTGACCTGGCTGAAGTCGGACGCTTAACCGACTGCGCCACCCAGGCGCCCCTATAGCAGCTTTATTCTTAATAGCCTCACACTAGAAACTACCCAAATGTCCCTCAATGGCTAACTGGTAAAAACAAACTATGGTACGTTCATCCCATGGTACACAATTCAGCAACAAAAAGGAATAAAATATTGATACATACAACAGTTTGTATTAATCTCAAGGAAATCACGCTAAGAAAAGCCAGCCTGAAAGGATATTTTGTTTCCATTGCACTATATGATTGCGGTTATATAATATTCATAAAATAATATACAGTTGGAGAACAGATGAGCGGTTGCTAGAGTTAAAGATGGGGAGGAGAGGGATATGGCTATACAGGAGTGACAAGAGCAAGTCCTGTGGTGATGGTACACTTGAGTATCTTTATCATGGGGGTGGTTTCACAAGGTTTTACATGTGTTAAAGTTGCATTGAGTTATACACACACACACATACACAAATAAATCTGTACTGGTAAAATCTGAATTGTATGAATTGTTCCAATGTCAACTTCTTGGTTTTGATACTCTACTATAGTTGTTTAAGGAGTTAACATTGGAGGAAGCTGGGGGAAAATAGCTGAGGATGTCCTACGATTGACAATGACATTTGTAGCTAATGGGAAAAAATTTATATTCCTGACTCCCAATAGGGTTGTAAGCCCTTCAAAACCAGACCTGTTCTGTGTATCTTCAGAGCCTGGCACAGTGCCTCTCCTAAACAGTATGTTTTCCTCATTGACACTGATAAAGGATTCTGAGCCCACAACTGGGTAATCTGAGTAATCTTTGTCAATATACCAAGAACAATATTTATTACCATTTTATTTTTATTTATTTTTTTAATGTTTATTTTTGAGGGAGAGAAAGAGAGAGAGAGAGAGAGACAGAGCGTGAGTGTTGGAAGGGCAGAGAGAGAGGGAGACAGAATCCAAAGCAGACTCCAGGCTCCAGGCTGTCAGCACAGAGCCCAACGCGGGGCTCGAACCCATAAACCACAAGATCATGACCTGAGCCGAAGCCAGACACTCAACCGGCTGAGCCACCCAGGTGCCCCTATTACCATTTTAAAGTCATTTTATGATTAATTTGTAGAAATATACAGGGATAGTAAGAAAAAAAAACTTTATTAGAAAAGTTAACAAGAATTTATACATAACAGGGGCACCTGGGTGGCTCAGTCAGTTTAAGCTTCCTACTTCAGCTCAGGTCATGATCTCGCAGTTCTTGGGTTCAGTCCTGCATTGGGCTCTGTGCTGACAGCTCAGAGCCTGGAGTCTGCTTCAGATTCTATGACTCCCTCTCTCTCTGCTGCTTCTCCACTCACACTCTGTCTCTGCTGTCAAAAAATAAGTGAACGTTAAAAAAAAATTTTTTTAATTAAAAAGAAAAAGAATTTATACACAACAAACCCCTCAAATAAATACTGGTGTACAAACAATAAGAGAGATATAAAGAATACTATCATACATCCTTTTAGCAAAACGAGATAGTCTAGGTTCTTGTCACAGAATATTGTATAATAATAACATGCTTCTTGTCGAATGATTGATTAACTGGATGAAAATACCATATTTCCTTCTCTGTCCTTAGAAATATATAGGTCATTTATTGATTTTTGAGTTTGAGAAAATTCATCTGAAACATCATCATCTGAAAACTCATCTGAGATTTCATTTATATGATCAATTCCACCATCATTACAGTCTAGAGTGCTGCTATCTGTGTCTTTGCATTTATCTTCTGATTCATCTAATAATTTTGAAACATTTCCCCTTGTCAATTCCTTTTCCTTTGCTACTATGGATGGAAAATGAAAAATTCTGAAATCTCAACTTGTTCTGTGAAATGTTAAAGCAAACTATAAAATGGTTCCTCCAGTCTTCTTTTATTCCTTCTTGAAAACTGATCCAATACTTTGGGCAATGCAGTAAGAAAACCAAAGGATAGGGGCACCTGGGTGGCTCAGTGGCTTAGTTGTCCAACACATGATCTTGGCTCAGGTCACGATCTCACAGTTTGTGAGATCAAGCCCTCAGACGGGCTCTGTACTGACAGCGCATGTTTGGGATTCTGTCTCTCTCTCTCTCTCTCTGCTCCTCCCCCATTTGTGGCGCACGCACACACATTCTCTCACTCAAATAAATAAACATTTAAAAAAAAAAAGAAAACTGAAGGATAACATTACAATGGCATCAGCCTTTTAGGTGAATCTATCATTTTTCCATTTTCTTAAAATTTAATTGCTTTTTAAAATATAGTGAGGGGGCGCCTGGGTGGCTCAGTGGGTTAAGTGTCCAATTCTTGATTCAGCTCAGGTCATGATCTCACGGTTCGTGGGTTCGAGCCCTGCATCTGGCTCTGTGCTGGCAATGCAGAGCCTGCTTGGGATTCTCTGTCTTCCTCTCTCTCTGCCCCTCTCCTGCTCATGCATGGGCTCTCTCTCTCTCTCTCTCTCAAAATAAATAAACTTCTAAAAAAATATAGCTAAGAAAAATTGAAGAGTATGAGAAAAGAATTCCCTAAATGATGAAATGGCAAAACATAAAGAAAAATCAGATCAATAAGATCCCCTAATGTAACTTAAATTTACAAAAGTGAGAGTGAACCCATATGGTAATCACCAAAACAGAATGAGTTTTATTCTGTTTCTTTTTAAATTAAATTTCTCTTTGTTCTTTGGAAGACCCCTAAGAAAGAATTAAAGTCATGGAATATTACTTCTTACAAATAGAACTGCACTAAAAAGAAAATAAAAATTAATACAAAGTCCAACTGAGCCTGATGGCATCCCACAGGTTAATGATGAATTGTCGCTAATGTGTTTGGGATAGCAGAGACAGACACTGTTGATTGCCCACCTAACAGTCATCCTCCGCTTTTTACTTAGCTTAATGGAACCCTCATTTTGTTTTGTAATGGCAACAGGGTAACTGATACAAGCCATTCTTCTTTACTGGTCATTGGGTAGTTGGTCTGAGGGTGTTCTGGCCGATGAAATAAGAAGAAATCTGAGGTGGGGGAGAGGGGCGTGTTCCTAGAAAGCTTTCCTTGCTGACAAAGAACAAGTCCTCCCTTTTCCTGCTGTGTTTGAACACATTAATGTTTAGAGCTACAGCGGCCATCTGTATCAGGGTGGAGACACTAACAACATGCTAAGAATGACTAAGGAGAAAGTTGGGAAGAGCCTGAGTCATTGATGACATAGTGAGTCCCTGAGCCATGCCTACAGTGCCATCTCCAGACTTGTGGTTAAGTGAAACAATAAGTGTCTGCACTGTGTAAGCCCGTGGTTCTCAACCTTGGCTGTACATGAGACTCACCCTCAATGCCTAGGTCACATCCCAGACCAATGAGATCAGACCTTGCCTGGTGGAAGCCAGGTTTCCCAGGTAATTCCAATGTGCAGCCAATTTTGAAAGACACTACTTCAAGCTACTTTAGTAGGGTATTCAGTTTCTGGCAGGAAAAAAAAAAAAATCTACGAGGTACAGTTTCTGATTGAAAACATCTATTTTCAGCCAGATAAAACTCAGATCCCCAAAATGGTGAAAAGATCAGAACCAGTTTGTTTTCTCATCAGCTTTGGTTCATCCATCTGTGAAACATTCATAACATTGCAGTTAATTTCCACAAATACTTGGATGACAGGCTGGGACAAATGTACAGTCGCAGTAGTGATGCTAAAAATAAAAATACACCCAGAACAACAAAGAAACATGGTTTTGCATGTCTCTGCTAAGCTGTTCCATTCCCTTTGTTTTTATTGTAATTTCTGGCAGAATGGTGGCCACCAGTCTTACAGGCAGCAGAGTCTCCCAGTTTTCCAGGTGTAAAGTAATCAACCAGAGGGCATCAGGAGACTCCTGCGTGAGAAATTGTTCCACTAAGATCATAAACATCTGTCATCCCCTCTCACATCTGTGCTCTCGTTGAGAGGATGGCTGAAAACCACAAGCAAGCAAACAAAACAAAAACAGCACATGGCAAAATTTTCTATTACTCTAGCGTTTTAAGACCTATGTCTGAAGGCTGTCAAAATGCTGAATTACCAACCACACAACTTTTTTCCTTTGTCTCTAGAGATCCTATGAAATATGGAAAAGAAATGAAAATAAAAAGCAAATAAATTGGGGCGCCTGGGTGGCTCAGTCGGTTAAGCATCCGACTTTGGCTCAGGTCATGAATTTTACAGTTCCTGAGTTCGAGCCCTGCATCAGGCTTTGTGCTGACAGCTTGGAGCCTGGATCTGGCTTCAGATTCTGTGTCTCCCTCGCTCTCTGCCCCTCCCCCACTCTCTCTCTCTCTCTCTCAAAAATAAATAAACATTAAAACATTTTTTTAAAACAGTAAATAAATCGATAAAATCAATGGGTGCCTGGATGGCTCAGTTGGTTTAAATATATGACTCGATTTTGGCTTGGGTCATGATCTCACAGTTCGTGAGTTTGAGGCCCAAGTCTGGCTCTGCCCTAACAGTGCAGAGCCTGCTTGAGATTCTCTCGTACTCTCTCTCTCAAAATAAATAATAAACTTAAAAAGAAAAAATGATGAAGTGAAAAGGGTGGGGAACATCCATGCACAATTGAATATATTTAGGAAGACAGAAAAGGGGGGGATGCCCAATAAAGCAAGTGCAAGAAACTATAGTCTAGACCCGTTCTTTTCTCAATCTGCGTAGGAGTCACTAAGAGATCTTGTTAAACTGCAGGTGACAAAGTTCCGCATCTCTAACAAGCTCCCAGGTGATGTCACTGAGATTGTTCTGGTTCGTGGACCATATGTTGAGGGAGGGAGAATACATAAGGAGAACGCATAAGGAGAACAGAATACTGTTCAGGAGAGGCACAGCCTGACCCATGGAACCTGAGAGAAGCAGGAATGAGACGTGGGGCTGGAGCCAAGGAGATTAAGTGCAAGTCTGTATTTCAAGGGTTGAACACCCATTACCACGGGGGTCAGACGAGTAAAGGAAATAAATGGAAGAAAGCTGGGCTGCTGCACATTACTGCAGAATCAGAGTCCAGTTACCCAATCTGGTAATTTTTCAATAGAAGAGAGAAATCTAGAGTTTATGTGAATTCTACTGAATTTGTTTCATTCTTGGCAACCAATTGAAAGGAAAGGCTGCTCTAAAGAAAGTAAGCAAATTTTTATGGAGAACCAGAGCCAGCACATTCTGGCATTTAGGGGGTTCCTGCGTGCTAACAAGCCTGAGAAAGGAGGAGTAAGCCAAAGAGACAAAATCAGATGCCCAGACAATGACTGACCGGGTAGTAGTGAGAAGTTGGAAAAACATGAAGATTCGATTAAGGGATTTAGTGGAGGTGAAAGGTTAGAATCCCTATCTCAGTTTGACCTGGGGAATATTCTCCACTAAGTGACAGGTGGTCATGAGCCCGGCCCTGGGGAAAAGAACTCCTAACATGCTACTTGATCTGCAGTGACTCATGTTTACATCATCATGGAAATGTAAATTCTTATTAGTTTTCCATCTTGTAAGATGAACTTAGACAAATTATGGACATTTGAGTGGTGGTTTTAAAACAGGATGACAATGTTATAAATTGACAATGTAAAAAAAGGGGGCAGCCTTTAGATGAAGGGATGAGGGTAAGGAATTAGAATATTAATATCCTTTACCTACAAAATGGCAGACCAGTTGTCTTTCCATGGTGGCTGGAACACAAGTGGAGACTTAGCATGTTTGTTGAGGATACAGAGGTGACCAGCAGAAAAACAAGAATAGTTATATCTCCATGGGAGAGAGGGAGTAAATGGGCTAAATTGTTTTTCATGGTAGGAAGTTAAAACAAAATGTCCTGAGTTGATCAGTAAGAAATAGCAGTAGAAGTGTATCAGTAAGAAATAGCAGTAGAAGTGTATTATTTAGAGATGTGTAGGTTTCGGGAGAACCCAAGGCAAAAGGGATTGGTTAAAATATTGCCTCTAAGGAGCAGAGCTGAGGGTAGAACTATAGCTTTGCATGGGGCGCCTGGGTAACTCAGTTGGTTGAGCATCTGACTCTTGGTTTTGGCTCAGGTCATGATCTCATGGTTTGTGGGTTCAAGCCCCATGCTGACAGAGCCTGCTTGGGATTCTCTCTCTCTCCCTCTCTGTCCATCCCTCCCCCACTCACTCTGTCTCTGTCTCTGTCTCTCTCAAAAAAAAAAAAAATAAACTTAAAAAAATAAAAAATAAAAAAAAGACCTATGGCTTTCCATTATAAAGTCATCTTTTCTATTTAATTTTTTGGCCATATGTGTTCATCGCTTTGACAAACTATAAATGCGTGTGTCTGTGTCTGTGTATACATATGTATACATATAAAAGCATATGCTGAGTTATAAATTATAGGAAACAAGTACTAGTTCACATGAAGGAAATGATTATAAATAAAATACATTGAGAGGCACTTGGCTGGCTCAGTCTAGAGCATGTGACTCTTGATCTCCAGGTCATGAGTTTGTGACCCACATTGAGCAGAAAGCTTGCTTAAAAAAAAAAAAAAGAGAAAGAAAATACATTGAGCTCAGTTTTCAGTGACTTGAAACAGTGAGAGAGATATGATGAAGCAAGCATGGTAAATGTTAACATTTAGGGATCTCAGGGGGCCTGGTTGACTTCAGTCAGTTAAACCTCCAACTCTTGATTTCGGCTCAGGTCATAATCTCACGGTTCATGGGTTTGAGCCCCACGTTGGGCTCCAGACTGACAGCCTGCTTGGGATTCTTTCTCCCTTCCTTTCTGCCCCTACCCTGCTTGCACGCACGTCCTCTCTCTCTCAAAATAAATAAATAAACTTAAAAATGTTTTTTAGAGATTTCATAGAAGGGTTTATGGGAATTTTTTGTGCTCGTTTTGCAAATTGTCTTTAAAATTATTTCCAAATAATTTTTTTAAATTTGAAAATATCGTAGTTTTTCTTCCTCTTCCCCATACAAGGCATTTTAGAATCTTTGAAAAATATCTTATAGTAAATTTCAAATGTGGACTCCATTATAAAATTTTGCTTAGAATACCATCTAGACATTTGAAGACTAAAGAAAAATAACATGTCCTGCCCTTTGCAGGAGAGCAATCTTGTGTTGTCTGGTGGAGTTTCTGAGATTTGCTTTGACAACTGAAAGGAGCTTGGCCTAGCTTGCCTGGAGGCACTGAGCTGACCAGTGCAGAGAGCCGCTGTGTGGCTGTGTCGTGGTCTGAGACCAGACCAAAGAGGGAGCCTGGCAGTGCCTGACAAAGACAAGCACGGCACTGCTGGATCAGGAGTTAACATTTTCCATTTACTGTGTGACATATTTCTTTAGGCTGTCCCCTACGCTTTGGGCAAGGTCATAACCTAATTTAATATCTGTTAATAAAAGCCCAACAGTTCCTGGGGCGCCTGGGTGGCTCAGTTGGTTAAGCGTCTGACTTTGGCTCAGGTCATGATCTCAAGGTTCCTGAATTCCAGCCCCGCATTGGGCTGTCTGCTCTCAGCACAGAGCTTGCTTTGGATCCTCTGTCTCCCTCTCTCTCTTCCCCTCCCCAGCTTGCTCTCTGTTGCTCTCTCTCTCAAAATAAATAAACTTAAAAAACAAAAAAAGTCCAACAGTTCCTTTTCCATTTACTTTGACTGTAAATGAATCTTTTAACAAATACACACTTCATTTATCAGTAGCATTTATGATCGCTTAGCATATGAAAGGAATTGATTTCACATGTTCTTGAACTGGGTTCTATTATCATCCCCATTTTACAGACAAAAGGGCTGAGTTTAGAGGATAAATAACTTATGCAAGGACACAGCACTTGTAATATTCCTGCACTTTAGATTTTTCTAAGTACAGAATAAGGAAAAGTACCTTGAAAGTAAAGAGTAATTTGTTTATCTATGCCTGGTACAAATTTAGGACCCTGGCAAAGGTCATCTGAGAATGATTGTTCTTGAGTGATAGTCAGTAACAGTGAATTCTATTGGTTTTTTTTCCCTAATGTTTACTTTTTGAGAGAGAGAAAGTGTGAGCAGGGGAGGGGCAGAGAGAGAGGCAAAGAGAGGGAAACAGGATCTAAAGTGGGTTCCATGCTGATAGCAGAGAGGACAGTGCAGGGCTCAAACTCATAACCTGAGCTGAAGTCAGACACTTAACTGACTGAGCCACCCAGGCGCCTCTGAACTCTATTGTTAATAAAAGATTTATCAAATTAACTGGATAGTAAGCTACTTTCCTTTTTTTTTTTTTTTGTAAGCTACTTGTTTTTAAAGCATCTATAAAAATTTTGTTGTAACATGGAAAAATTCATGTAATACAGAGGTGAAAGAAAAAAGCAGGTTGCCAATGGAATATAACAATGTGAAATAAAAATAACCGTTCGTATGCAGGAAATTAAAAACATTAAAAAGAAATACAGCAAATCGATGACAATTGTGTTGAGATTATAGGGGATTTTAGCCCTATCAAAAATAATTATCATTATTTTTCAAATCAAAAAAACTGCACATTATTTAAAAGTATGATTAATTTGCTTAGCAATCACAAAAAACCACTTTAGTGAATATCAAAGTAAACATCTTGCCTACAGGAATTGAAACAACATAAAGTTTAAAAAATTTGATTTGGAAGGAATAAAGGGAAATTAAAGTGAAGGATATTTACACTTAAAACCTGGAAATTTTATATACTATTTGCTAAATGGTTTGGCAATATCTTGACTGTTGTTTTGCCTTCAAGGTACTTGCCAGCCTGCTCCCAGTGGAAAGAGAGAAAATGTCAAGGTAGCCTCTTGTGCAGGAAAATCAGATTATTTCCTGGGTGTCTCTTGATCATCAATAGTTGTTGAAACTCCTGCCTTTCCTTCCAGTCAGAAAACCCTGGGAATAAGTCTGTCCTGCTCTGTTTGTATGGCACAAAAATACCTGCCAAACTCCCTTCAAAGAGACTATGGTGGCCTCGGCTATGACTGCTCGGTATCATAAAATCCCAAGAGAAAGACAGCGTATAAACACAACATTAACTCATTTCCCTTGAGTAGGCATAATCCTAATATTCATGGAAGGTTGCAAAGAGCCACTTGATGCAGAAGCCAGGTGATCACAAATGACAAAGGAAATTCACCTGAATTGGTTCAAGATGTGTGTTGCTGGGAAACTATGTCCAGGGGCAAATAATTGTATTGATTCTTGGAAAATGGTGACACTGTGTAAGTGAACAGACAGGTGCAGCAACACAAACACCAGTTAGGCTTTTTGTTCTTAGATGAAAGGCTTGCTCTTATTTTGTTTAAAGCTAATGGAAGATTTTAAGGAAGAAAAAGAATAAAGAATTATTTGCTATAATCATTATAACAATTATTAACAAGGTCTTTTCCATTCATTATTTTCATAACAGCTTTTCCCTTTTTGCAAATGAGGAAAATGCAGCCCAGAGAGGTTAAGTATTTTCTCAAGGTCACACGGTATAGAGAAGAGTTAAGATTTGGAATCTAGGTCTGTCAGACTTTGGCATGGACTCTTCTACCCATAGCTGCCAAATGATCATTTCCTTGTGGTCAGAGGAAAATATTAAAATAATAAGAATCTTCTCTGTGGGCCCAAATGATGTTGGGCATGGCTTTAGATTCTGTTTGTGGGAATTGGATATATGTTTGCCAGTGAAAAAATTTTCTGATATTTTCCTAATACACACTAGGGGAAGATAAATAATTGAGAACCGTTTAACTTGCATGTCATTAGAGTTACACTCACCATACAGATGCCAACATTCTTTTTTTTTAATGTTTTTTTTTCAATATATGAAATTTATTGTCAAATTGGTTTCCATACAACACCCAGTGCTCATCCCAAAAGGTGCCCTCCTCACTACCCATCACCCACCCTCCCCTCCCTCCCACCCCCCATCAACCCTCAGTTTGTTCTCAGTTTTTAAGAGTCTCTTATGCTTTGATGCCAACATTCTTAATTGCTTCTTTGCAGGGTATCATAGAAAGATATGCAGATACCTGAGGTGGGTTACATTCTTTTGATAAAGTCAGACAGGGTTGTGAAGGGAAGGTGGGATGAGAAAACTGCCACAGACAGATCACTTCCCTATAGTGATATCTAAGTACTGGTGGACATCAATAATACGGAAATTGCTGTGCCTCCCACTGGAATTTGGTCTTAGGGCTAGGCGACAGGTGGAAGACAAATGGTGTGTGAAAGAAAGTGTCCCAGTGATCCTCTAGGCCCTTGGTTGTCAACCCTGGGTCTTCCAAGAGCCATCAGAGTCAGGAAGGAGGCCCTCCATTCTTTTTCTCCTAAGGCAGGAACTACATCCAAAACTGCTGATAACTTGGCCTTCCTTTTTGCCACACGGGGGTTAAATGGTGAGTTGATCCATTTGGGGCTTCATGCTACTCACCAGCTGAGCAAATTAGTAACATTCTGTAAGTAAAAACCAGTTTCTGCCTCTGTAAAATGGGAATAACAATCCTTACCTCTGACGTGCTGCTTCCTGCTAAATTTCTCTGCCTCCTTTCCCCATTAATCACCTCTGTTCATTTATTTAAACTTGGCAACTCATGTTGATCTGTTCTTTTCAGCTGATAACATCAATCAGATCCTAATTTTCCCTGGGGTCTGGGCTAAGCCAAATAAGTGAACTTCCAGATCTTGTTTAAACATATGTTTTTGCTCCTCTATAACTTTTTTTTTTTTTTTTTTTTTTTGGTCAATAGTTAATGTTTTAGTTTAATTCTGACACACTAAAAGGTGTCAGTCTGGGAAACGTGGATTGTGGGGTAGGGGCAAGAGGGCAGTTAGGAGTCAAGGGGTAGTATATATTTGGGTTATTATTTCCTACTCCGGTTTATGGAGTCCTCCCATTGCTGACATCTAAATAAATGCAGACTCAAATCAATAAAATCCTGTATCCAAACTGTTTGGAAAATTGTGATAGTGAAATAAAATTATGAAAATGAGTATTTCATTTTAAATGCCTTCTCCTGTCAGTATTATAATAAATAGGGCTACTAAATCAAGGCCTGATTAGATCAACCACCTTGATTATATCAAAGCTCATCCCAGTTTTTTGATAGCAAAATTTGCATGTTTAACTAGTGGAAACCGATTTTTCATTTAAAATGGACATAAGCAGGCCTAAGTGGTGGATGGATCAGACGAGGGGGGAAGATTTTAGGGCATCTTATAGGACCTAGGAACTAGGTGAAGTGCTATATAACAATAAAATTGATCCTCTTCAATGATATGAAATGTAGTTTTCCACACCTTCCAGCTACTTCCTTCTCTAATGCTAATAACAGTTTTTCTCAAATTCCCATGTGGGTTGTTAATGACATGTTATGCTTCTGCACAAACTAATCAGAACCTTTAAAATCGGGCTTCATTCTTATTGATTTCTCAATCGCATATAATTCAGCAGGTTTTCACATCTAAAATGGACAACAGATAACAACTATCACTCATTGAGTCCCTAGAATCTCTTAGGCACAGTACTAGGACCTTATGTATGTCATTTCTTTCAAATTTAACAAAAGTCAAATATGTTTACATATAGAAAAGTGCCCAGAACATAAATGGAAAGCTCAGTAAAATATCACTGTGCCCTTTCTCAACTAATCTACTTTCATATCATATACATTATATTTTTAAAAATCATTTCACTAGCTTTGCAAGGAGGATACTGTTAGTCCCATTTTCCAGAAGATGAAAATGAAGTACACAGACCTGCCCAAGGTACAGAGCTTCTAGTAAGGGGCTAAATTGGAATTCCACAGGCCTGTCTAAATGCCAAACTGTGTTCTTTCTCTACATCATTGCCAAAATCAGAACGGATGGCTTTCAGAGGCTCTTCACAAAGGATTCCCTGTCCTTTCAATCTCTGCCACTGCTCACAGATTTCCATGTAAAGACTATATCAGCCTAGTGCTCAGTTGTGGCTTTCTCTTTTGGATTGAGGGAGTGTGGTGAGGGGACATGGAGTGTGGGGGAGTTTCTCTGCCTTCTGGTCATTTCTTGATTTCTGTTTGATCCTTATTTAGTTGGATACCATTCTTGGCTTGGCCCAAAAGGGCCTGTTCTCTTCATGGTTTGAATCATATATGTATGAATATATATATATATATATATATATATATATATATATATATATATATAACTTTATTTTGAAAAAGAGAGAGCATGCATGAGTGCAGGAGGGGCAGAGAGAGAGGGAGAGAGAGAGAATCCCAAGCAGGTCCCACACTGTCAGTGCAGAGCCTGATGCAGGGCTCAGTCCCACGAACCATGAGATCATGACCTGAGCTGAAATCAAGAGTTGGTCACTTAACTGACTGAGCCCCGAGGCACCCCAGGATATGCTGTTTAAACACAGGCTCCTATTATGTTAACATTCTGGAGAGTCTCATTGTTCTTCTAATTAAGCTACATCTCCCAAACTCATCCTCAAATTTTACAACCACCTACTCCTATATAATTCTTTGTAGATTTCAATAAGAAGATATCAATATTTATATTGATATTGATATAGATATACACCCGAACACAGTTTGGAAATATATTTCATTTCTTTAAATAATAATTAATATTAGGTATACAACAAAAGTGAGAAGGGCAGATTTTGGCAAGCGGGGAATAAGCCAAGAGAAGAGGAAAGAAACAGGTCAAGTAAACCCAGGGAGTTAAGAGAAGGAAATTGACTTAGCCTTGGAGAGGAAAGTTTATACAACTCTCCTTTTAGATTCTTCCCAACTTTGCAGATATACAGACCTACTTAATGCTATTTCCCAAGGCCCAGGATTTATGGTTGTTGCTGGGATATACTCCTTTTTTCCAATGCCACTAAAGACTCTCTCATTTCCCCCCTCACCTTTCAGTACATGGAAGCCGAAGACAGCTCTGTTTAGAGGCTGAAGGTTGGGAGTGGGGGCTTCTTATTCATTGGAAACTGAGGGGTGCTGAGGCTTTCCTGCTCAAAAATACCTCCCTACCAGTCTAAAATTCTAATATTTTTGTCTCTAGGTTTCCTCACAAAAATGTAAGTCTGATACCTGAACAGGACTGCAGTTTAACTCACCTGATGGGTATAAACAAACACACACAGCTTTAATATTAATGATCACACTCCTTAGATTTAGAAAAGCCATTTATACTGCACCGATGGAGTATGAAGAAATTGTCAGGGCTTTAGACTGTTAAATTAATTAAACAAGGAGTCCATTTGACTGAGATAGCTTTAATGCCTTCGTGGCCTGACTAAGCAAACCAAATCCTAAGACTGAAAACTACTCATGGTAAAGAAATCAAAACCTAAGGATAGCAACCAATCACAAACAGCCAACGAGGCTTTCCCAAATAAGGCAACCGCTTAAGCTATAGTCAATCAAATAATTTCCTTGCATTGTTTCCACAACTTCTCTATAAGTCTTTTCCCTGACTCCTTTTGGTGGAGCATTTCTAACCACTTCTGGTTTAGTGCTGCCTGACTGGAATCAATTTTTGCTCAAAAACTCTTAAAAATTTAATATGCTTCAGTTTATCTTTTAACAGGATAAACTCAATCCATACATCTTAGGTTAGGAATTTCCTCTGTGGACCAAGCTTTTCCATGGATACTAAGTTATAGAGAACTGCAAGAAATAGCTACAAGTTGTTTGAGGAAGCTTTGGGATTTTGAGATAACATACATGTAGAGGGAAAATGTTAGTTTGAGTTAATACAGTATTCTTTTTAGGGGAGAAAAATTGTCTATAATAAGCAAAATATCTTTTGGGAATAGAAAGTACATGATCATCAGGACTTAGCAAGGCTGAGACCTGGAGTATAGATGAACTAATTTACCAAATAAATGGACAGGAATGTAATGGTTGACATGGTGGGTAAAAAAGAGCTAATCCTGAGAAGAGGAAAAGTGGTAGGAGAGGGACCAGCATCTGAAAAGAGATGGGTGAAGTGGGATATGGCCAAAAGTTGTCTGATATTTTTCTATTATCTACAATGAAGTCTGTATATTTTGTAGTATGTCAGAGAATTCTTACTCAAACTGTCAGAGTAGTGGTGGGTGTTTGACTGCTAATACAGTAATCACTAAAATTTTGACTAGTTACTTATATCCTTTGTGATTAGGTTTAACTTCATTTAACCCAACCCCCTAAATAGCAATGGTATGAATACACAAAAGATGAGTTTTTTCTTTTGTAAAAGTCCTGAGGTGGATAGTCCAGGACTCCTATGATTGCTCTATAGTAATGATGGGCCAGATTCCTCTTATTTTTCCAATCTGCCATCATTAGTGCACTCATTCTGAAAGTTGCCTCATGGTCCAAGATGGCTGTAAGAGTGCCAGTCAACACCCCGGAATCCCAGGAAAGGAAAGGAGAAATGGCAAAAGGACTCGAATCAACTGTATGTCCCTCTCAATTAGTCTTTGCATCCATCCAACAACTTCTGTTTGCATTTCTTTAACCAGAACAACTATAACATGTTTCTGAGCGGCAGAAAGATTCAGACAAAAATTTCACAAAATCATGAATAATCAGCATCCGTTTCCAGGATTGTGTTTTTGTTTTCTTGTTTTGTTTTGTATTGAACTTCTGTTCAGATTACAGTTCCATTATAAAGGAAGGACTAAGTAGTAAGAAGCAACTTCTTAGCAATTTCCCTGCTTGGTGAATACCTAACCATCTTTAAGATGCATACTAAATGGCCCCTCCTTTATGAAACCCTTTCCTAACACAACCAGTATTTCAAGTTTTGCTTCCTCTGTACTCCCCAAGTATTTCACACTCCCTCTTTAATTGTATTTATTACACTGCATTGTAATTAGATTTACACATCTGTTTCTTTTAGTAGATGAGAAGGTCCTTATCCTATTATTCTCTGTACTTCTCTAACACCTAACATTCTACTTGGTGTATGATGGACAATCAACAAATGTTGGTTGAGAATGAAAGGAAGAAAGAAAGTAGAAGGGTAGTTATAGATAAAAACTCAGAAGCTCTGGGAAAAGTAACAGAGTAATATATTTTAAGCATAATTAGTGTCACCAACCATTCTGGTTTGCTCAAGAATGAGGGTTTTTCTGTGCTTGCAGTGCTAAAACTCGGGAGATATCAGGCAAACTGGGATGGTTGTCACCTTACACCACACCCCAGTTGTCAAGTCTAGACATTCAAACACTGACTCAAACAAGAAAAAACTAGAAAGTCAAAGGGGAATGGCAAGACATTTCTCCAATAGTTTAAACAGAGTCCCTGACAGCTACAGAAAGGGATCTGGAGGTTCTGAGACTAGAAGTCATCAGGGAGGGGTCTAATTCCAGGAAAGATTCAGAGTTGTTTTTGTTAAAATGTGGAGTTTCTCCTCTGCAATCTAGAGTTATACAACAATGATGTCAGTTAAAGATTGGTGACTCAGATAAATCATGCAAGATACCAACATGATATGACTGACATTTGTATTTCTTTAGGTCTGGCTCTGAAGTCTAAATTGTATATCCCAGTTGTATTAATTATGACATAGGTTCTACTGCCAACAATAGAGGTCCAAAATACCAGTGGCTTAAACAACAGAGGAATTTATTTTTCTCTCAAGTATATGACTGGACTGACAGAGTGGCTCTGCTCCATAGTCACCAAGGCTCCAGGCTCCATCTGTCTGGTGGTTCCACCATCTATAGGAAATTGCTTTGTCTACGTAATCCATTAAGCCCTGATGTTCCTATTCCAGGCTATAAGAAGTGAGATGCAACCTAAAAGTTGCATACATTCCTTTTCTGAACATCCCATTGACTGGAAATCAGTGTCCTCATCTAAGTGTGAGGATGGCTGCAAAGTGTCTTCATTCAGGGTGGCCATGTACCCATATTAATATTAGGATTCTATTACTTTAGAAGAAGGGGAGAATGTAGACAGAAACACCTAGAATTCTCTGCTACACTAGTCATATAGTAATTAGCAAATGTTTACGCCTCACTGTTATAATAAAACAAATTTACAATTTTGTTTTTGTTTTTTTTTTAAAGCATCAAGTATAAACATTAATCATTTGTATAGAGAGCCTGCCTCCATGGGGGACATGATGCCTGAACCCAAGAACCACCTCCTCACAGGTGGATAGAAGAAGAAATACATAGCATGATCAAGCAAAGACTTTAAAAAGCCCAAATTCATAAGGCAAGAGCAACTAGCACAGAGGCCAAAGGCAAAATGAGAATGATGACAAAGAATGAAGAAAAATCATACTAATGTAACATTAAAGTGTGGTATTCAAGAGCTAACACACTTGGATTAATCCTGGCTCTGCTACTCATGCATTCTAAGTATGTGATCTTGGACAAGATACCCAGCTTACCTGTGCCCTCTGTACATACAAAACTATTATAATAATGGTTTCCACTGACAGAACCAATTTATCAATAATCTTATGTTATGGCATTGTGGTGAAGAATAAATCAGTTACTAAAGTTCTTAGAACAGTGCCTGGCACATGACAGTATTCAAAAAGTGTTTTATTATTGTCTTATGTTTTGGCTAGGGATGGATATCAGAAAGTCCAGTTTGTGTAGGTTATGTATGTATACATGTAGGTAGGTAGGTAGGCAGATAGGTATTTTTAAAGTAAACTCTATGCCCAATGTGGGGCTCAAACTTATGACGCTGAGATCAAGAGTCACATTCTACCAACTGAGCCAGCCAGGTGCCCCTCCAACCTAGTTATTTATTCAATCTGTAAATTGTTCACTTTCCTGAAGCAAGGATAATAAATTAGCAGATAATAGTAAAACCGACAAAAGCAAGATTCTTATCCTTGCACATTCTGAAGTGAGACAAAAATAGGATGATAAGATTGTTCCATTTAGTTATTCAGCAAATTCCTCTGAAATAGTTTTCATATACCCAGCACCATGCAAAGTACTTGGAGTTGTTCATCTCATTTATGTGCCTTAACTAGAATGGATTCTATAGTGTAAAATGCAAATAAAATATAAAGGATCATTCTTTTTACCCAGTAAGAAGTCTGGAGGTGGCAGAGCTCATCTAGAATGACTTGGCAATACTACCAATGGACAAGATCCCATCTCTCTTCCTAATCTGCCATCATAGTGCTAAATGAGGCACAGCAAGCAAGGTACAGCAGAGCCAGTTTGATCAAATGCCTTGCCAAAACAGGGACCACTATCTTTCCAGCCTCCAACAGGTGGGTCTTTAAAGCCCTCTATCCGAACACTTAGGTTCCCTTCTTACCTGCAGCATTCTGCTTACAGGTACCAAATTTTGTATCAGTTAGGAGTTGTCTGGCTTTTAATGACAGGGACTCAAACACTAGTGGTTTGATAAATCGTTTCACTTTTGTCAAGTAATGAGAAGCCTGGAGGGAGGTGGTCCAGGGCTGGAAAGAAGGCTTTGCTGTGTTATCAGGGACTTAGGATCTTCCTATCCTTCTGCTCAGCCATCCAGAGCATGTGCTTGTGGCCACAAGATGACTGATCCTTTGAGCATGGCCTCAGCACTCCTGGTAAGAGAAAGAATGTGAAGGACACAATGTGCCTATCAGCTGAGCACCTATCCGTATCCTTTGAAAGGCACATATCCTTTGAAGTGCTACCCAGTGACTGATAATTCTTTGGACGGAACTATGCCACAAGACCACTGCAGCTACAGAGAGCTTGGAAAATGTGTGTTTTTAGCCAAGTCCAGGCACATTGTCTCTCTGAACTAAGTTGGAGATCCTTCAGTAAACAAAGAAGGTGAGAAAAAATATTGGGTAGGCATCTAGCAGTGATTGTCAGAAACCAATGGTCTATCCAGTGCGGGCCTTCATCTCAATATAAGGCACCTCTCTCATAAGAGATCATGGCTGCCCTCTAGATGAAATCCTGCAAAGGACCATCCACAGTCTTGAAAACATCAGATCATTACAAATTTGAATGTATCTTCCCAAACACCTCTTTTGGTAATAAAGATATTTTCAATTTATATAGGATTCTTTCTCTGGTTATTTAACAAGTTAGTAGGATTTAAAAATGTATTAAAATTGCTTCAGATCCATCACTGTCGCAAATGATGTTAGGAAGTATTTGCCAGGAGCCAAACATTTGAACAGCTTTAACCATGGCATCAGAAAAACTACAATTACATTCAGGAAAGAACTGCTTGATGTGTGACATTAAAATGCAGTTCCCCAGGCAACTGAGAGGGAGATACATTCAGTAACAACAGAGCTTCAATGAACTGCTAAGATCTTACAGAATTTGCAACACCTTTTGTTTATTTTTCATTGACACTTAAATTACCACTTGAAAGCATCCGCTGACTAGAAAACAAATCCTCTACTCTGGATAAACTAGGAATCTTCCAGAAATAAGTAGCACATTAACTGATAGAGGACATTGGGACAAGGGGACATTCCAGGATGGGATGTGCAGCCTTGCCATCAGACGTGGCTGTGTTGGGGATGGCACTCTTTGCAGAGCACTGCCTCATTCTTTCTGTCATACATGAGTTTGCCAGCGTTTCTTGCTGACTCATACCGCTGCACAGTGCCTGGTCAGGAGCTCAATGTATGGGCATTTAACAGGAAATGTTATTCACTGAATAGGTATAATTCTGTACTTCCACAATCAGGGGTTGTACAAAGTGCATTAAATAAGATAATGGACTTGCAGTATTTACAAAGCTTTGCCCCAATTACAATCTATTACTGAAAGACCTAAATATTCTTATTGATTCACATTATTTTAATTTCTGATTAATTTTCAGTTAATCATAAGAGATGTCACTAAGTTTTTCTGATCCGAACTAGATTCCCTTGAGTAAATCGATACTTAAATACTCCTTTTCCAAGGGATCTTTCAATAATTAAAATATTCTTTTTGTATTTTAAACAACTTTGCTATTAACAATGGCTAACATATGTCACTCAATTGTTATGTATCTAGTGCTATTGCTAAACTCTACCTGGATAGTCTCACATCCCCATACAAGCCTATGGAGAAAGTCCTATTATTATACCACCCATTTTCCAGATGCAGAAATCGAGGCTTTAAGAGGTTAGGAGACTTACCCATGGTCACTAAGTTGATAATTAATGGAGCCAGGGCATGAACCCACAGAGTGTGACACCACAGGTTGTTTCTTAACCACAACATGACATGACTCTTATTTTTTCTAACTTGTGAGCTTATATAGTTTTACTTTTTAAGGGGCAACAGTCTCTAGAATTTTTCCAAAATCAATAATAATAAAAAGCAGATATGTTGTAGACATAACAACACCAAAGAACTTGTTGAATGAATAAATGTCAGCTCCTTGAAGGCAGAGTTTTTGTGTCTTTTTTCACTGTTGCATTCCCTGTGCCTTGCACAGAGCCTGACATATAGTAGATGTTCACTGAATATTTGTTGAATGAATGAATGACTCCTGATCTTTTTTTTTTTAATTTTTTTTTTAATGTTTATTATTTTTGAGAGAGAGACAGAGACAGAGAGCAAGCAGGGGAGGGGCAGAGAGAGAGGGAGACACAGAATCGGAAGCAGGCTCCAGGCTCTGAGCCATCAGCCCAGAGCCTGACGCGGGGCTCGAACTCACAGACCGCGAGATCGTGACCCGAGCTGAAGGCAGCCGCTCAACTGACTAAGCCACCCAGGCGCCCCAGAATGACTCCTGATCTTTTTTTTTTTTTTTTTTTTTTTTATTTTTTAATATATGAAATTTACTGTCAAATTGGTTTCCATACAACACCCAGTGCTCATCCCAAAAGGTGCCCTCCTCAATACCCATCACCCACCCTGCCCTCCCTCCCACCCCCCATCAACCCTCAGTTTGTTCTCAGTTTTTAACAGTCTCTTATGCTTTGGCTCTCTCCCACTCTAACCTCTTTTTTTTTTTTTTTTCCTTCCCCTCCCCCATGGGTTTCTGTTATGTTTCTCAGGATCCACATAAGAGTGAAACCATATGGTATCTGTCTTTCTCTGTATGGCTTATTTCACTTAGCATCACACTCTCCAGTTCCATCCATGTTGCTACAAAAGGCCATATTTCATTTTTTCTCACTGCCACGTAGTATTCCATTGTGTATATAAACCACAATTTCTTTATCCATTCATCAGTTGATGGACATTTAGGCTCTTTCCATAATTTGGCTATTGTTGAGAGTGCTGCTATAAACATTGGGGTACAGGTGCCCCTATGCATCAATACTCCTGTATCCCTTGGATAAATTCCTAGCAGTGCTATTGCTGGGTCATAGGGTAGGTCTATTTTTAATTTTCTGAGGAACCTCCACACTGTTTTCCAGAGCGGCTGCACCAATTTGCATTCCCACCAACAGTGCAAGAGGGTTCCTGTTTCTCCACATCCTCTCCAGCATCTATAGTCTCCTGATTTCTTCATTTTGGCCACTCTGACTGGCGTGAGGTGGTATCTGAGTGTGGTTTTGATTTGTATTTCCCTGATAAGGAGCGACGTTGAACATCTTTTCATGTGCCTGTTGGCCATCCGGATGTCTTCTTTAGAGAAGTGTCTATTCATGTTTTCTGCCCATTTCTTCACTGGGTTATTTGTTTTTCGGGTGTGGAGTTTGATGAGCTCTTTATAGATTTTGGATACTAGCCCTTTGTCCGATGTGTCATTTGCAAATATCTTTTCCCATTCCGTTGGTTGCCTTTTAGTTTTGTTGGTTGTTTCCTTTGCTGTGCAGAAGCTTTTTATCTTCATAAGGTCCCAGTAATTCACTTTTGCTTTTAATTCCCTTGCCTTTGGGGATGTGCCGAGTAAGAGATTGCTACGGCTGAGGTCAGAGAGGTCTTTTCCTGCTTTCTCCACTAAGGTTTTGATGGTTTCCTGTCTCACATTCAGGTCCTTTATCCATTTTGAGTTTATTTTTGTGAATGGTGTGAGAAAGTGGTCTAGTTTCAGCCTTCTGCATGTTGCTGTCCAGTTCTCCCAGCACCATTTGTTAAAGAGACTGTCTTTTTTCCATTGGATGTTCTTTCCTGCTTTGTCAAAGATGAGTTGGCCATACGTTTGTGGGTCTAGTTCTGGGGTTTCTATTCTATTCCATTGGTCTATGTGTCTGTTTTTATGCCAATACCATGCTGTCTTGATGATGACAGCTTTGTAGTAGAGGCTAAAGTCTGGGATTGTGATGCCTCCTGCTTTGGTCTTCTTCTTCAAAATTACTTTGGCTATTCGGGGCCTTTTGTGGTTCCATATGAATTTTAGGATTGCTTGTTCTAGTTTCGAGAAGAATGCTGGTGCAATTTTGATTGGGATTGCATTGAATGTGTAGATAGCTTTGGGTAGTATTGACATTTTGACAATATTTATTCTTCCAATCCATGAGCAGGGAATGTCTTTCCATTTCTTTATATCTTCTTCAATTACCTGCATAAGCTTTCTATAGTTTTCAGCATACAGATCTTTTACATCTTTGGTTAGATTTATTCCTAGATATTTTATGCTTCTTGGTGCAATTGTGAATGGGATCAGTTTCTTCATTTGTCTTTCTGTTGCTTCATTGTTAGTGTATAAGAATGCAACTGATTTCTGCACATTGATTTTGTATCCTGCAACTTTGCTGAATTCATGTATCAGTTCTAGCAGACTTTTGGTGGAGTCTATCGGATTTTCCATGTATAATATCATGTCATCTGCAAAAAGCGAAAGCTTGACTTCATCTTTGCCAATTTTGATGCCTTTGATTTCCTTTTGTTGTCTGATTGCTGAAGCTAGAACTTCCAGCACTATATTAAACAACAGCAGTGACAGTGGGCATCCCTGTCGTGTTCCTGATCTCAGGGAAAAAGCTCTCAGTTTTTCCCCGTTGAGGATGATGTTAGCTGTGGGCTTTTCATAAATGGCCATGACTCCTGATCTTGATGGCATCATGGGGCCATTGGGGCCATAGCAATGGAACCCCTCTCTGAAGTTGATCAACTCAGTGAGAGCAGATTACGAACTTAATTTTGTTAATCTCTAAAACCACAAATATTTTGCACATTGTGGGTTTTAGACCAGAAAGGGCCCCCTAAACATACTCAGAATTGGACTAAAACCCTGAAAGAACCAGCTCAAAGTGAAAGCATTTGGACTATTTCATGAAACTAAATTTCTCCTTGTTGGCTTGGGATTCTCAACCTCAAGGTTCACATCTGGTTTTGGGTCCAATACAGGATAGGGGAAATTGTCTCTAGGGGATCTTTTATTGGTGCCTACTCACATAGACAAGTTTAAATGGAACATGGATAGAAAGAGGTTTGTTGCATTTTACAGAAGGTTTGCAGGTGGTCCTGAGCCAGGGAAGTAATTGAAGGAAGGGATCCCAGGACTGAAGCCCCACTCTCACCCCCATCATCAAACAGACTGAAGAATGCTTCACATCTAGCTATCTCTATGAATTCACATCCTTAGCACAACTTAGGGTGATGACAGCACGTGTTGCCTGACTTTTTTCATAGCTACCCAGGAAACAGGAACTTGGATTTTGCTTTCCCTACCATATTTCCCATGCTGCAATTAACATGTTACACACCCAGAGGAGAAACATGGCTATAACAGCCTTCCCAAATGGCATTACCTGATTGTCTACCCTGGGCATCAGGATCCAGTCTTCAGTTGGGGTTCCATGTGGCTTATTCTATACTTGGGATTTTAATGGAATTTATAACTGAGCCTACCCTATAGAATGAGAACCACATACAGGTTAGTGGGTCGCTGACTATGAATACCACGCAGTGGCATTATAATATGAATTTCCAGTTCTTCAGTAAAAGCTGGTTGAAACCCTTTGCCAAATAGCATCCTATCAGAAATTCTGTTTTTTAAGAAACACTTACATCTACTTTATTTGAATTTAATAGAAGAAAAGGGATCTGAAGCAAATCCGAAGAAATCTATTTCGAAAAATCTGTGTTAGGTTTCTCCAGAGAAACAGAACCAATAAAATATATAGAGAGAGATATATAAGAGGAGATTTATTATAGGAATTAACTCACGTGGTTATAGTGGCCAAAAAGTCCCACAATCTGCCTTCAGCAAGCTGGAAGGCCAGGAAAACCAGAGCCATACTTTCAGTCTGAGTCCATAAGGCCTGAGAATGGGTGTAGGATGAGGGGGGCTGATGATATAAGTCCTGATCTGAGTCAGAAAGCCTGAAAACCAGGAGCAGTGATGTCCAATGCCTGAGGGTGGGAGAAGATGGGTGTCTCAGTTCAAGCAGAGAGAGTGAATTTGCCCTTCCTCTGCCTCTTTGTTCTATTCAAGCCCAACACAGATTGGATGATGCCCACCCACTTTGGGGAAGGCAATCTTCTTGACTCAGTTCACCAATTCAAATGTTACTCTCTTCTGGAAACAGCCCCACAGATGAACCCAGAAATGTTTTACCAGATATCTGGGCAAGTTGACACATAAAATTTCTTTGTGGTATTTCTTTAATAATTCCTCTAAAGCTAAAAAAAAAAAAAAAATGAAGATTTTTTTTTACTAATATGTTCCAGTTTAAATAATATTAAAAAAGTTTTTTTAATGTTTATTCACTTTTGAGAGACAGAGTGAGAGTGGGGGAGGGGCAGAGAGAGAGGGAAACACAGGATCTGAAGCAGGCTCCAGGCTCTGAGCTGTCAGCACAGAGCCCACCCGACGTGGGGCTTGAACTCACAAGCTATGAGATCATGACCTGAGCCGAAGTTGGATGTCCCACCGACTGAGCCACCCAGGCGCCCCACCAGCTTAAATAGTATTCCTGACCCTTTTTAATGAAGGGTGAAGACTGTGCCCATCTCCCTTTCTTCAATTTTTAGTTTTGGTTAGTTGTATTACTCTTCTATTGTCCAGGTTCATACTGTTCATGTTCTGTTCTGTGACAGTGGTTTTAGCATTGGCTTTATACTTAGAATTGTTTTTATATTTAAAAAATTTAAATTGATTTTATATTTAAATGCTTACCATACCATCTTAATTCTTGAGTTCTTTATTTTGATTATCTCTTAATTAGCAGGATCTCATATCAAGTGGTTTTCTCAGTAAGGAACTTATATACACATTGTGTTTTCTGAGTTCATACATGTTTGAGCCAGTGTATCCTTGTATTTGAATGATTTCTTGAGTGGGTATAATGTACTTTCCTTAAAGCTATAAAACTTTCTCCTTCAGAAAAAAATTGTATTGTTTTTTTGGCAATGACTGTTGCTGTGGAAAAACTGGAGGATAGCCTATGTCCTTACTCCCAAACCTTTTTAGGCAATTTGTTGTTTTTGTTTTGTTTTGTTTTGTTTTGTTGCATGGATGCTTGAAAAACTCTATCCTTGAAACTGTCCTTATTCTTGAAGCTTATCCAGCTTAGTGTTAAGCATTCTGTCTTAAATTTTTCTAGAAGATATTGTTCTAGAAAATTATATATATATGGATATATATACATATTTTTTGCAAATTGTATTTTAGTTTTTAAGAGGAATATCCTTTTTTATGGAGATATAATTTGTATACCATAAAATGTATTCTTTTAAACTGTACAGTTTAGTAGTTTTTAATATATTCACAAAGTTGTGCAAATATCACCACTAATTCCAGAAAATTTTCATTACCCCAAAAAGAAACCCCACACTTATTAGTGGTCACTCCCTAGTCCCATAAGGCCTTGGCAACCACTAATCTGATTTGTCTTGATGCATTTGCTTATTCTAGGTATTTCATACAATAGAATCACACAATATGTGGCTTTTTGCATCTGCTTTTTTCACTTAGTATAATGTTTTCAAGGTTCCTCCATGTTATTGGCTATATCAGTACTTCATTTTTATGGCTGAGTAATATTCCAGTGTACATGTATATCACAGTTTATCCACTCATTAGTTGATGGACATTTGAGTTGTGTCCACTTTTATTTAATGTTTATTTATTTACTCTGAGAGGAAGAGAGAGAAAGCGCAAGTGGGGGAGGGGCGGAGAGAGAAGGAGAGAGAATCCCAAGCAGACTCCATGCTGTCAGCAAAGAGCCCAATGTGGGGGCTTGATCTCATGACCAGGAGATCATGACCTGAACTGAAATCAAGAGTCAGATGCTCAACCAACCGAGCCACCCAGGCACCCCTGGGTTGTTTCTACTTTTGGGCTATTGTGAATAATGGTGCTATGAACATTCATGTGCAAGTTTTGTATAGGCATGTTTTTGTTACTCCTGTGTTTCTACTTGTTGTGGAATTGCTGGGTCATATGAGAATTCTGTGTTTAACCTTTTGAGGAGCTGCCAGTTTCTAATGCAGCTGCACTATTTTATATTCCCACTAGCAGTGTATAAGAATTCCAGTTTCTTCACATCCTTTGAAATACTTGTTATCGTCCTTTTTAATACAGCCATCCTAGGGGGTGTGAAGTAATATTCACTTAGGCCCTAATTTGCATTTCCCTGATAGCTAATGTTGAGCATCTTTTCATGTGCTTATTGGTCATGTGTATACCTACTTTGGAGAAATGTCAATTCAAATCCTTTGCCCATTTGTATATTAGGTTATTGGTCTTTTTATTGAGTTGTTAGAGTTCTTTATATATTCTAGATACTAGTCCCTTATTAGATACATGATTTGCAAGTATTTTCTCCCATTCTGTGGGTTATATTTTAAATTTTGGTGAAGCCTAGTTTATCTTTTCTTTTTCCCTTTTTTGCTTCTACTTTGTGAGTCTATTTATTTATTTATTTATTTATGGGCATCTGGTGGCTCAGTTGGTTAAGTGTCCGACTTTGGCTCAGGTCATGATCTCACAATTCATGGGTTTGAGACCCGTGTCAGGCTCTGTGCTGACAGCTCAGAGCCTGGAGCCTCCTTCAGATTCTGTGTCTCTCTCTCTCTCTGTCCCTCCTCTGCTCATGTTATCTCTCTCTCTCTCTCTCTCAAAAATAAATGATAAAAACATTTTTAAAAATGGCCATTTATTTATTTTCTCAAATTTTTATTTACATTCTAGTTAATTAACATATAGTATAATATTGATTTCAGGAGTAGAATTTAGTGATTCATCACTTACATATGACACCCAGTGCTCATCATAACAAGTACCCTCCTTAATACTCATCACCCACTTAGCTCACCTCCCCACCTCCCTCCATCAACCCTTAGCTTGTTCTCTATTGTTAAGAATCTCTTGTGGTTTGTTTCCCCCTCTTTTTTCCCCCTTTCCCATATGTTCATCTGTTTTGTTTCTTAAATTCCACATATGAGTGAAATCATATGGTATTTGTCTTTCTCTGACTTATTTCACTTAGCATAATATACTCTAGCTCCATCCACATCATTGTGAATAGCAAGATTTCATTTTTTTCATGGCTGAATAGTATTCCATTGTGTATCTATACCACATCTTCTTAAAAAATTTTTTTAATGTTTATTCATTTTTGGGAGACAGAGAGAGACAGAGAGCAAGTGGGGTGGGGCAGAGAGAGAGAGAGAGGGAGAGAGAGACACACACATAATCCAAAGCAGGCTCCAGGCTCTGAACTGTCAGCACAGAGCCCAACACAGGGCTTGAACTCACAAACTGTAAGATCATGACCTGAGCTGAAGTTGGATGCTTACCCGACTGAGCCACCCAGGTGCCCCTATACCACATTTCTTTATCCACTCATTAGTCAATGGATACTTGAGGTCTTTCCATAGTTTGACTATTGTTGGTAATGTTGCTTTAAACATCAGGGTGTATGTACCCCTTTGAATTTTTATATTTGTATCCTTTGGGAATGCAATTGCTAGGTTTTAGGGTAGTTCTATTTCTAATTTTTTGAGGAACCTCCATAGTGTTGTCCAGAGGCTGAAGCAGTTTGCATTCCCACCAACAGTGTAAGAGGGTTCACCTTTCTCTGTATCTTCGCCACATGTCATTTCCTGTGTTGTTAATTTTAGCCATTCTGACAGGTATGAGATGGTATCTTATTGTGGTTTTGATTTGTATTTCCCTGATGATGAGTAATGTTGAGCATCTTTTCATTCTGTGTCATTTCTAAGAAATCTAATTAGCTGGTCCAAGGTCATGAAGATTTATGCCTATGTTTTATTCTAAGCACTTTATAATTTTTGCTGTTACATTTAGGCCTTTGATCTATTTTGAGTTAATTTTTGTATATGATGTGAGATAGTGATCCAACTTCTTTTTTTTAAAGTATAGTTGACATGCAATGTTATATTAGTTTCGGGTGTATAACATAGTGAACTCATAATTCTATAGACAATGCTCATCATATAACTGTAGTTACCATTTGTCACCATATGTTATTAGAATATTACTGACTTGGAGCGCTTGGCTGGCTTAGTTGGTAGAGCATGCAACTCTTGATCTTGGGGTCATGAATTTGAACCCCATGTTGGGTGTAGAGCCTACTTAAAAATTTATACCTCTTAATCCCCTTCAACTATTTCACCCATCTCCCTACCACCGAGTTCTTTCTTTTGCTACATGCAAGAGGGTATCCAATTGTCCCAGTATCATTTGTTGAAAAGACTCTTTACCCTGTTTAATCATCTTGGCACTCATTTTGAAAATCAACTGCGTAAAAATATAAGGGTTTATTTCTAGTACAGAAATCTGCTTGTATCATATTTTTGACTATATTCCCTCCCATTTGTTGAGTTCTCTATTTCAAGAACCCTAATTATTCTTATGCTGGATCATCTTTGTCTTCTCTAATAGCTCTCATCTTTGTCTCTTATTCTGCATTCATTCACCTGCCTTTCTCCATGTCAGTAATTAAATTTTTTAAGGTTTTTTATTTTATTTTTTATTTTTATTTTAATTTACTATTAATTTTTTGTTTTTTGTTTTGTTTTTTGAGAGAGAGAGCATGGATGAGCGGGGGAGGAGTAGAGAGAGAGGGGAGAGATAGAATCCCAAGCAGGTTCTGCACTGTCAGCCCAGAGTCCCATGCAGGGCTCAAACCCACAAAATGTGAGATCATGACCTGAGCTGAAATCAAGAGTCAGATGCTTAACCGACTGAGCTACCCATGTACCCCTATTTTTTTACTTTTTGAGAGAGACAGAGAGACAGAGAGAGAATCCCAAGCAGGCTTCATGCCTAGTGTGGAGTCCCACATGGGGCTTGATCTCATGACCATGAGATCATGACCTGAGTCAAAACCAAGAGTTGGCCGTCCAGGTGCCCCAGTAATTAAATTTTTAACAGTGTCTATTTTATATATAGTTCTTTTAAACAAATTCCATAATAATGATGGTCCTCAATATATTTCCTTAGATCTGTAACTCCTTTTTCAATTTTATTATCTTGGTTTTTTTTATCATCTTGAACCCATGTTTTTATTAATTTGTTTTGTAGCATAAAACATTTGTGAGCAATTTGCTTCTGTTCCATGAGCTTTACTTCCTACTCAGTTGCACTCTTTGTGTTTGTGTCTTCTTTGTGCTGTATTATTTCCACCCTTGTTTAGTTTAGTTTGGCTGTTACACGTTTGCATGGTTGCCATGTTATTTCTCTGTTCTATCCATTCCTGATATTATTGAGGGTGACTTCTTTGTGTTTCCCATTATTGCAGAAGCTCATTTGCTTTGCTGACTCTGCTACAGTTGGGGACTTGAGGTGACTGTAATATATCCTTTCTTCTATAAGGGATTATGAAGGTTGGGACAGTGTTCATCTGTGGTAGAGTGTACTCTTCCTTAGTATCCCTGTTTTTAGCCCGTGGTAGTTCTTTTGAAATGGTATCTAAGATCCCCTGCCAGAAACATGTGACATTTGGGGTATGTCTACCCTACCCTTGTGAGGTACCTTTGAGCTTTGGACAGTTTCCTCAAGTCAGCATGGAGCCCTTGATCCTTCCTTCCATCTCAGAGACTCAGCTCAGTGTTTGTGTTCTTCCATTTTCTCTCCAAAAGTTGTCCCATTCCTCCTCAGTCAGAAGACAAGAAAGATAAAGGCCTCAATTTAGTTTGCTTCTCCTGATACTTGAGGGATTTAGTGAGACATCTCAGGATTGCACTTATTCCATAGTCCTACTTCTGGAAGTTAGGAGTGGAATAAGGACACTTTTCCTGTGTGTTTTTCCACCTTATGCAAGAATATCCTCTAAAGTTTGAATCTCAAATATACAATCACCATCAAGTGTATTTAAAGAAATTTCCTTTTTTCCAGTTACCATTGACAGATTCCTAACATTAGTTCCCTGCTACCCTTGGCAAGTGACTATATATTTCTATAGCCCTGCAGTATTCAATCTCTGATACTGTGGATCTCACTCATCTGTTTCTCTGTTCTGCTACTTTCCTAAAAGTGGGAGAATTAAAAAGAAAAAAAAATCCTTGGCCTTTTGATACAAAGCAACTCCCAGGTTGGGTCCAAGGTGAAAATGGGTCCCTTACTGGGTTAGATACATACATGCCATTACAATTCCTGCTTGAGAATGCACATAGTTTTACTGTTGCACTTTTTTGTGCTAATAAATTCTGGGAACATGTCCCTCCTATTTTAGTTTATTCCTCTTTTTTCTCTCATTTCCACTTGTAACTACCCCTGCCAAGTACCTACATTTCACTGTTAAACTGTTTATATAAAGGTGACTTTAAAGTTTCCTTATATTACCTCTGGGCATTTGGCTGAAAGGCATTGCCTCCATTTTACAACTAATTATATTATCGAACAAATCTGGAGATTTTGCATTATTTGGCAACAAAAGTGCTAATGCTTCAGTAGCAGTGTTTATAAGAAAATGTTAATTTTTAGGGTAAAAATTTAATTAGAAGTTGTCTTTGGGGAATATGATATTAGTTAACGTTTACAAATGTTTTTAAAGGAAGGAAAAAGATTGCCACTAAAAATTTAAAAATTCTTACTGAAAGCGTCTTCATTGAATCCCTCCATTTAAAAAAGTACCTCACTTGGTATCTTTCTTTTCATTTGTTAAATACAAGGCCATTCTTTTTTTTTCTTAATGCTTATTTTTGAGAGACAGAGATAGAGCACAAGTGGGGAGGGACAGAGAAACAGAGGGAGACACAGAATCTGAAGCAGGCTCCATGTTCTGAGCTGTCAGCACAGAGCCCCACTTGGGCTCAAACGTGAGATCATGACCTGAGCCAAAGGCGGACGCTCGACCAACTGAGCCACCCAGGTACCCCTACAAGACCATTCTTTAACACTCTCTGCAGCTATGCTGAAACAGTTTGAGACCCAGTGGATAACTCTGACCAGGAAATATCAGTGGACAGTGGGCAGTGCATTTACAGGGAAAAAGTGTTGCAAGAATTTGCTGAGGGCGGGGGGGGGGGGGGGGGCTACAAAAATGTTAGCAGAGTGACAAAGAGGTTTTCGAAGAGACGGTCATGTTTCTTGATTTATGTATCTTGGTCTTTAATGTACGTAGAAATTCAACAATTATCTTTAAAAGGCACATTCTCCCAAATACTTCTATTTTAGACTAAAGGTGCTGAGGAGGCCAAGTAATTTCCATATTTCCCTCCTTGATGTTAACAACAGGGCTACGCCTGTTCCAATAATACTAATTAATAATTATAATATTAACAAATAATTAATACATATAAATAAGTAATAATAGTAATAAATATAACCATCATAAAATATGATATAATACTGATATTATATATCGGTATAGAATAATTTCAAGGGCTTCCCTCCTGGTTCGTCTGATTCTAAGCTTTTTAAATACCTGTATATATGTCAGAAAGTCAGCATGAGAAACTCTGGAGCAAATCATGTTAATAATATGACACATGTTTAAAACCCACCTTTGGCATTAAGAAATAATCCTCCCAGCGAGGGGGGATAAAAAGCCCATTTAAAAAACCCCACATTTTTTAATCTTAAAGAAAACAGTCAAAGGTGATGTCACTGGTTACGAGTCCAGTTGATCAATAACGTTTCACAATTTGTACCAACATCAGGGGAAAGGAGCTTAGCACGTCACTCCAAAATGATCAGGACCAAATACCCATAGAACGCAAATGGGTTTTTAATGAAAGTCCTAACTTTTCCTCGCTTACAAATCAATTCTTCTCCAGGGCCAAAGTTCTGGCCATCACAGATGCCACCCTCCTAGATACAGGGACTCACGTAAGGTCCACTTGTGCAACACTCTCCCTCAGAGCGGCGAGTGGGTTCTCATAGGTGGCAGGTGCGTTGGCCATATTTTAAACTAACGAACTCGAGTGTCATGTCATATTATTCTCTCGCCCTAAAAGCGTAAGAGTTGGTTTCCTTACCGACAGCTTAACGCAGTCTTTTCCCCGGCGAGCCCACCTGTTTGGTCATCTCTCCTAGAGCGAGGGGACACAAGCACTTCTGAGCAGCATTCTCTTTGCCGAAGAGGCGAGGGCTCGCCGGGCGCCCGGAGCGTGCATCCCCTCCGGGCGTCCAGCCTAGGTTCCAGCACTCGACATCTGCCTCCGTCCGGATTCGGTTCGCGCCGCCACAACCCGAGGGATGCAACCCCCTCCTCCCGGCTGGCGCGGGTCTGCTCCACTGCCCCCGGCGGCTGCCTTTCCGGAGCTCGCGGGGTCGAGCCCCGCTCGCGCCCAGCCCGCGGGGCCGCCCCCTCTCGGGAGCGGGGCAGAGGACAGGCGAGGGGGCGGGGCGAGCGCCGTGACGCGCGGAGGCTCCGGCCAATGGGAACGCTTCGCGGCGCCGCCAGAGCCGCCAGCCCATAAAAAGGAGGCACCGCAGCGCTCCCTAGCCCTCAGCTGTCCCTGGCTGGAAGAGTATTACAGGCCCGTCGCCTACTTTCCTCAGGTGATCCCGGCCGCAGCCTATTGCCTGCGGCCGCCGGTGCAATTTGCTTGCAGTCCCCGAAGAGTCCCAGAGTCCCTCCGAAGCGGCAGCGACAGGTCCATGGAGAAGGGTCCGGTGCGGGCGCCGGCCAAGCCGCGGGGTGCCAGGTGCAGTAATGGGTTCCCCGAGGGGGAGTCGCCGCGACCCGGGCCGAGCGGGCCAGCCGAGAAGCCGCCGCGGCCGGAAACCAAGAGCGTCCAGCCGGCGGACGGCTGGAAGGGCGAACGGCCCCGCAGCGAGGAGGATAATGAGCTGAACCTCCCCAACCTGGCGGCCGCCTACTCGTCTATCCTGCGATCGCTAGGAGAGGACCCCCAGCGGCAGGGACTGCTCAAGACGCCCTGGAGGGCGGCCACAGCCATGCAGTTTTTCACGAAGGGCTACCAGGAGACCATCTCAGGTCAGTGCGCCCGCCCGCGGCGTGGGCGCGGGCTGCTCTGGCTTGCGGGGCGCCGAGTAGGTGGCGGCGGGAGGCGCGCGCCGGCTCCGGGAAGTTTCCGGAGTTGCTTCACTCTTGGCGGAGTGAACCGAGTGCTGTCCCTTCCACACCCCGCCTTCTGCGCTGGCCCCGCTGGAGAGAGCCCTGCGCGGGACGCATTTCTGGCGCCCAGGGAGGCAGCCGCCTCTCCTCCCCAGGGGTCCGCGCAGCAGTCCTTGCGGGGTCCTCCCTGCCTTGCGCGCAGCCGTCTCCTTGAGCCTCGGGGCGCTGGGACCGCGGTCACTGAGCTCCCTGCCGGGTGGGCGGCTGGAGCCCCTTTTGCCTGAGCGTCCAGGGCCGGATGCTTGAAGCACGTGCTGGACCCACACTTGCCAGGATTAGGATCACCTGGCGCTTGCGGAAGGGAGGGCTTCCCAGGTCTTTTTCTCGAGGTTTCACTCTTTGATAGATCTGGGGTGAAACTTCGGCTTCGTCTGCTTGGAGGCTGGGGGTGATCCTTTGTGGCAAACTCAGAGATCCGCACTCTCACTGACTTGCCTGGGGGCACCCGGGTCTTCGGAAAGGTGTAGTTTGTGTCCACATCAAGTTCACTCCATCTCAGGATGTTCCCAGGGTTTGAGGCGTGAGGTTTCTCGGGCGAGTTTGCTGTTTGAAGCCCCCGCCCCCACTGTAAAAGCTCAAAAGCCAAAGAGCTCTTCCCTGGGAGTCGGGAAGGTTTGCTGAGCTCTGGGACCCGGGAATCGGAGTACCTCTAAGCGGGGTTTGCCCAATGCTATCCGTGCTTGAGGCGGGTCAGGCTTTCACCCAGAAGGCCAGAAAGCTGTAGGAGATGGGTAGGGAGAATGGAAAATGAGGACTTCGCTGCTTATTTGCTGGGTGAACGGTGTTGGTCTTCACAAAAGAGAAAGATATAGTCTGACTTCTGCAACTGGGACCAAGGACGTTGTTTTCCAGTTCAAATCTTCTGTGCCTCTTGGTGACATTTATTTATTTGGCCTGAGAAGTCTCTGCCTTCATCATGTCTCAAGGAATAACAGTGCTGCTTTGCAAGGTAACTCCCTGTCCCTGTTATTTTCTTGATCAAGTATCCGGCGACTCACCCAGTAGATCCTGGGAAGGACAAAGTTATTTTTTGCCCAGTCTTCCACACCCCAAAGGAAGGGTGGGAAATCAGTGAGAGAGGGGTGGGGCCCCAAAAGGAAATGATACTACACACTAAAGCCAAGAAATAGGCCTCTAGTTCTGTGTCCAAGTTCACTTTTTTACCTCTTGATGGAAAAATTTCTGAGACTCGAGCAGAATTTCAAAATGCAGAGACTGAAGAATAAGCAATCTGCATTTGGTGAATATTCTGTCATTCGGTGATCTTCCACAAGGTAATGAAGAAATCTCTTTTAGGGTCTTGCTCATTCTGTCTCTTGTGGACACTGAATACAGTCTCCTCCATAACATGGGTCAGACTTTGGGAATCTCTCCAAATTCACAGGAGGGGTTTCTGACTCCAAAGACAGGTCACAGAATTACCTAACCCACAAGGTTTATTTAAACAAATGGTGAGCAGAAGTTTGTCTCATGAGCCGTAGGGCTAATGAATCCAAAGAACACTTCCGTATACCTTAGAAAATTGTTTCAGTAAAATGTTAATTTATTACTTAAAAAGGTCTCTGGACCTAGAGACAGAAAGTAGATTAGGGGTTGCCAGGGCCTGGGGAGGAGGATAGAATGGGGAGTGGCTGCTTAATGGGTTTCCTTTTGGGGTTATGAAAATGTTCTGGAACTAGAGAGGTGGTGATGTTTGTACAACATTGTGAATGTACTAAATGCCACTGAACTGTACACTTTAAAATGGTTAAAATGATGAATTTTATGTATATTTTACCGTAATGAAAAAAGTCCACAGACCATTTAAGAATTATTACCAGCCATTAATTGAATATTTTTGATGCTTTAAGTGCTTTCTGTGGAGAGTCTTGGTTAATCCTTAGTTTTGAGATAAACACTGTTCTCTTATCCCCATGATAAAGACAATGAGGTAGAGAAATTGACAGCTTCAAGTGGTAGGGCTGGTGTTTGAATTCCCACAGCCTGAATGCCGAACTCTTACTTCCTTTCTTATGTTGCTATCTTGTGTCTTACCTACTAAGTATTTCAAACTGTGAGTTGTGACCTAACCATTGGGTTACCAGCATAAAAAAAGGTGAAGTAGGGGCGCATGGGTGGCTCAGTTGGCTAAGCACCCGACTCTTGATTTCAGCTCAGGTCATGATCTCACAGTTCACGAGTTCAAACCCTGTATCCAGTTCTGCACTGATAGCTCAGAGCTTGCTTGGGATTCTGTCTCCCTCTCTCTCTATGCCCCTCTCCTACTTGCTCTCTCAAAATAAATTTTAAAAAACTTAAAAAAATAGGTGGAGGGGCGCCTGGGTGACTCAGTCAGTTGAGCATCTGACTTCGGCTCAGGTCACGATCGATCTCATGGTTTGTGAATTCGAGTCCCACGTCGGGCTGGATGCTGTCAGTGTGGAGCCTGCTTCGGAATCTCTGTCCACCCCCCTCCCCCAGTCCCTCCCCTTCTCTGCCCCTCTCCCTACTTGCGTTTTCTCTCTCAGTAATAATAAACATTTAAAAAAAATTAAGTAGGTGGAGTAGAATGGGAAAGATGCATTTATAACATGAAGTAAGGATACAAGTTGTGAGGAGCTTCTAAGTCTGCTTTAGAGGTATATTTTTTTTGGTGCGTACTGGCTCCAAATGTTAATATATTTCTGAACTGTGGGTTGTGGTCAAAAGTTTGAAAGCCTCTAAGGGATCACACTTAAGGAATTAACATCTATTTCTTAGAGGTACAGAAGACGGAGAGGAGAGGACAACGAGGATGATGCTGAACTTAAAGGAATAAACTTCAAATGGCAGTGGTCCAGATCGTGGGCCAGCCTAGGTGGGAGAGAGAAGGAATGAGATTTTTAAGTCGATAGCAAATATGGCAGAGACTAAGAAAACAATTCTGCACAATCTCTAATTTTTATTTCTTTAGAGAGCATAAGTCAGTGACTACTATAAATTGTTTTGGATAGAAACAAACTTCTTTCAAACTCTCACTTTTATATGCTTGTAAACAAGATACTCTGTATTTTTATATCTGTCTATATTAATTCCTGGTTAATGGTATTGACTTCAGTGTTGTAAAATAGAAAATTCCCCAAATTATTCTCCGAATTATTTTTTGTTTCTCCTGAGTGGACTGATGCTAAATTCTGGTGTTCTGGGGAATTTGTCATTTCTCCCTGCACTGCCCCTTCTCTCCATGACCTCTCCTCTACATTCCAGTGTGTACCTTACCATGGGTACATCTTTGATCAGCGGGGATGGGGCTATGTGAGGGTTGTGCAAGCCTCCTGGTTATTGTTCACCACTGGGCTTTAACTTGTAGCCTGGGAGGGAGTTCTGAAAGAGATACTGTCACCTCTCCCAGAAATTGGCTCTCTCTTGAATCTGGCATCACATGGTGATTCTTGGACCAGCTCATCTTTATCTGTTGCTGTCCCATTTCCATTTAACCACATCCTAGTTTTTGTATGTATTCAGAGTTTACCTTGATGATGTCTCCTTTCTCAATAAGGGATCTTTCCTATATTTCCTATATTTTACTCAGAACCTTAATTACATTGGAGGGTCTACTATTCTCTGGGGTTCTTGGTCGTCTTGTCCCTGTCTGTGTCTGACCCTTTCTATTCCCTGTGCCCTCCTGGGTGTAAATGGCAATAATTCTTAAATAACATTATCTACTAAAGGTTAGGTGCATGTAACTTGTCTCATCAATTGTCCTCTTTATGAGTTTATGGGAACACTCAAGAGTCTTGACTCTTCTGTCACATTTTTAGTTAAAGTAGATTTTAGCTTGTCTTATCCAGGATGCCAAAGCAGTTTTCATAAATCAAGTTGACAGTGTCCCAAATTTTGAGCATGTGTATAATGTAGCATGAGGAGATGGTACCACAGGTGATGAACTTCTTAACCCACCAGGGTTGAGGAGTCTTGTCCCTGCCTCAATCATTTTCACTGCAAGATTATATCTCTTCCTTAAAGATAACACAAGGCAATTAGATACTTTGTTTATACAAAAATGAGTCTTAGCCACTTCGTGCTGAATGTGCTTAGCACTTACAAAGGTTTTTGTTTTTTTCTTTTTGAATCACAGATTTTTGTGATTTAACAAATCAGACTGATGAAGAACTAAAAATTGTAACAATTTATAAGGTATGAATGGGAACAGAAAGTCAAATTTTTTACTGTCCCTCCCATATTGTGGGTGAAAGGTGACTTTACGTCCCAAGTTTGAAAGTATATTAAAGAAAACTTAATCTCATCATTGAGGTGCTATTTTTGGATGTATGTAGTTCATCTAAATCTTGATTCACTAATGATTTTTGTTTTATTTTGCTAATGAATACTTATGTAGGACTTAATTCTGTTTATTGCCAGAAAGAGTACTATGAATAAAGAACTAAAAATAATGAGGCTGTTGGAATATATGACTGGAATTGGGGAGTAGTCAAAGTTGATTAAAGCTGTTAAGAAGTCATTGGGGTGCCTGGATGGCTCAGTTGGTTAAGCGACTCTTGATTTTGGCTTAGGTCATGATCTCCTGGTTTGTCAGATCTAGCCCCTTGTCGGGCTATGTGCTGACAGGTGTTGGGATTCTCTCTCTCCCTCTCTCTCTGCCCCTCCCTTGCTCACACTGTCCCCCTCTCTCAGAATAAATAAATAAACATTAAAGGGGAGCCTGGGTGGCTAAGTTGGTTAAGTTCAGCTGAGGTCATGATCTCAGGGTTCATGAGTTTGAGCCCCTTATCGGGCTTTCTGCTGTCAGTGCTGCCCATTGCTGTCTGCTGCCCACTTCGGAGCCTCTGTCTCCCTCTCTCTGCCTCTCTTTCTCTGCCTCTCTCTGTCTCTCTCAAAAATAAAAAAAAACATTAAAAAAAATGAGCATGTTTTTAAAAGCCGTTAAGAAGTCATTGAGAATAGACAAGAAAAACTTGCCCTAATGGTTTCTTTTAAAAATATATTATCTATAAACAATTTTTCTGGCCTTGGAGAAAAAAAAAAATCCCTATACATACCTTTAAATACCAAACAAAGCCATCAAATTAATGCTTCTCTTAGTTTCATTGGCTGACACAAAGTACCACAAATTGGGATGTTTAGAACTGTGAGACAGTAGAGCTCTGTTATTTAGAGGCTAGAAGTCCAAAATCAAGGTGTGGGTGCAACCATACTCCCTCTGAAAATTGTAGTGGGGAGAACTTTCTTTGCCTCTGCCCAGCTTCTGGTGGTAGCTATCAATCCTCAGTGTTTGCTCGCATTATTCTAATCCCTGCCTCTGTTGCTGTCCAAATTCTCCTCTTTTAAAGATACCAGTCACCTAGGACTGAGTCCACTGTAGTCCGGTATGCCCCGTCTTAGTTACAGTAATTGCAGATGTAATTAGCTTATTTCCATATAGGTCACATTCTGAGGTATGAGGGTTTAGGATTTCAAGGTATCTTTTTGGGGAGGGAACACAATTCAACCTATACCTATACCAGTGCTAAATACGATTATTCAAAATACCGACTGGCAATTTTACAGTTTCATTTAACAAATTTGCTGAGTGCCAGGCCCCACACTGAATGCTAGGAACACAGGATGAGTGTCTGCCCTTATGGAATTTACAGTCTTTTGGACAAAAACAGATAGTCATCAGAATCACCTGAGTGAGTGTGTGTGATTACTGATTGAGGGATGTAAGGATAAAGAGTGCTCAAGGAGAGCACTTAGCAAAGGGGTTTATCTGTGTTGGGAGATAGAAGCAGGGAAGCCTGAGCTGACATCTGAATAACAACAGACACTGCTGAGGATTTAACTAGGTGCTGAGTCCTTGACATGCATAACCTTTGTTGCCTTCACAAGAGCCCTAGGGGGTAGGTGATATTATTCCCATTTTATAGGTAAGGAAACTGAAATACAGAGAGGACCTGTCCAAGATCCTATCTTGAAAGTAGCAGTGTTGGGAGGATGATAGAGAATAAGAGTCCTAATCTCTGACATTCTGTTTAATTTTACTAATAATATTTAACTGATTTATTTAACTCCCCCTTACCCCCTTCCCTCTCCTTCTTAAAAAATTGCTGTTTTCTTTGTTCAACTCTTGAAACTCCTTCATGGCTGGGTATTCCCGCACTGATTTATTTGCAGTATACCCCTGTAATTTGATCCCAGTATTAGGTTGAGCCAGACTGCAGTATTAAAATTTGCCAGGAGAGGGCAACTATCTAATCTTTGATGAATCTTAGATTATGAGTCCTGGATTATATGAACCATTCCTAATTCCCGTTTATATAAATGAATATATTCCCTACGGTTCTACATTCTCTATTGAGTTTGTGGTAATTAGAGGATAATTTGTATTGGGCTGATCAAAGATTTTGTGAACTGAGGTAAATTTGTTATAGTCAGGGCTGAGAGGACATTTACTCACTAGAATTTTGTCTGATAGCCTCAGTAGCAGTTTTTTAGACTCTTTTGGAGAAGAGGGACTGTTTGTACTCATCATTGAATCCCTAGCAAATTGCCCAGCACATGTGGACGACTTGATGAATGTTTGAATTTATTTCATAAAGACAAAGGCCCCTTCTTAACTCTTACCTTTCTTCTACAACGCTCCAGACATAGGTGCTCCATAATACTGGCTGTTTTATACACTAAAGAAAAATGCAGAGGATTTTTCTTTATGAAAGAAGCTACAAGTTGTTCCAACTGCATCTCTTGAATACTTTAGGCCAGAGGACACCCTTTAGACATATTTGTAGAGTCATAGAGTCCTGTACCTGCAGAAACTCCCCTGTTGGGTGAGGTAACTGTTACAGCCAGCCAACATATTATTTCAAGGTATTGAAGTGACTGGCCTATTCCCCTGGCACATAAAAATTATCATGGGGAGGGATCTCTAGAAAATCTGTCAGGATTGTAACCAGTTTTTAAGATATTATATAAATGTTCAAATGTACACAAAATTAGGATAAGATAACGAGCTGCCTGCCAAGTGCCTTTTACGTAGCCTCAACTGTTAACATAAACATAGGTTATCTTGTGTTATCCCTTCTGGCTCCTATACCTTCCATCACTGACTTATTTTAAAGCAAATCCCAGATATGTCATTTCATTGATAAATACTTCACTATATCTAAATTATAAAAACCTAAAAATATTATGCTTGAAATTAACATAAATTCCTTACTTTAGAATATCTAACCAGTGTTTACATTTCTCTGATTTTCCCACAGGTGTTCTTTACAAATTGGTTTCTTTGAATAAGGATTCAAACAAGATTCACACATTATATTTGATAAATGTCTAATTCTCTTTTAGTTTGTTACAGTTTGATATTCCTTTTTATCCCCTAATAACTTTTCGAAGAAACAGGGTCGTCTGTCCTATAGGATTTCCTACATTCTGGGTTTTGCTCATTATTTTCTCATGATTTAGTTTAACATGTTCCTTTAGCTCCTGTATTGCTTATATACTAGTAGATTTAGAGGTATGCCTCGCTGCCCCCACACCGAAAATAACTCTTAAATTTAGTCAAGAATAATTCAGAGGTGTGGCATGGGCTTCTGTCAGGAAGCAGCTAAATAATCTAGTTGTCTATCTTTTTGTGATGTTACAGTTGATCAACTTTAGGTGTTAACAGCCATTCAGTAATTATTAGAAGTTGCAAAATAATGATGTTTGGTTCTTTAATTCCTTTTGGATTTGTCGACTGGAGTTTTATAAAGAAGGTATAGGGGAATGCTTTAGGCTATCTTTGCAACTATTTAGTAAGTTTAAAAGTATTTAAAATAAAGCTTAAAAATATATAGGTTGTTAATTTCTTTAATTCTGCAGTGGCTATCTACCTCGTTGTGACTCAGTCTAGAAGCCATAAAAGAAAATAATTAAACTTTACATAAAAACTATGAATTTTCACATATGAAATATCAATACAAATGAAGTCAAATGACAGAATGGGAGGAAATATTTACAATTCCTATCAGAGATGGCAGGATAATCACACTAATATAAAAAGAGATGCTAGAAATTAACGTGAGAGAAAGGCCAGAAACACAATTGAAAAATTGGGAAGACACGTAAGCAGACAGTTCAAGGGCCAGGAAATACAAAGAATCTTTAAACAGTTGGAAAGATGCTTGACCTCACCCTCAATAAGGGAAATGCACACAGACTCCCACCAAGATACATTTTTTTCCTTGTTAGATTGTCAAAAGTTCAGAAATTTGATACCCTATTATGTTATTAAGGTGATGGAGAAACAAATACTGCTGTTGAAAGGGTAACTATCCTTATGGAGGATAATTTGGCAACATCTGTCATATATAAACTTATATATTCTACTTGAAAATCCTGCCTCTGGGAATTTATCTTAGGTACTTGTACACACGAAATGACATATGCTCGGAGTTCATCACTGTAGCGTTGAATGTGGAAGCAACCTCAATGTCTAGGCCCCTAGAATGGCTAAATCATGCAGAGGAGTTATATTTTGTAGGAAAAATTGGGAGGGGGCATAGTTACATGTTGTTTATATTCATATTAAGAATTGGAGGATACACAAGTGCTTACATGTTCATCAGGAATATGAACTGGGGTAACAGATAAGAGTAGAAGCAAGACTTTTCACCATTTTCAGTTTTTGATTTCTGAGGTATGTGCATTTATTTTCAAATAGATAATTCAGTAATATTGTGGCGGGTGCCTGGGTGGCTCAACCAGTTAAGAGTCCAACTTCGGCTCAGGTCGTGATCTCACGGCGTGTGAGTTCGAGCCCCGCGTGGGGCTCTGTGCCTCTGAGCCTGGAGCCGGCTTCAGATTCTGTGTCTCCCTCTCTCTCTGCCCTTCCCCCGCTCATGCTCTGTCTCTCTCTGTCTCTCAAAAATAAATAAAACGTTAAAAAAAATAGTATCATGGCAAAGTTGTTTCAAATCTAGGAGTAAAAGAAATACAACTTTTCCTAACTACCTAGCTAACAAGAAAAATCTGGTAACCGAAAATGTTTACCCTGAAATTAGAGAAAAATAGTTGGACATACAGATTTGTGAGCTTGATCTTTGTTGTGATCGTTACTACATAGAGACTGAGTTTGAATGTGATCTTGTCTTTTAACTATCTGTATAAGTACTGGTATATCTCTAAACTTTGTCGTTTTCCCCTTTTTGTAAAGGGTGGTAATACCTGCTTTGCCTGGGCTCTTCTAAGAATTAAGAAGATATGTGAGAAAGCACATGATACTTCATCTAGTCCTTCTTTATGGTGAGGAAAAACTGTAACATTGGATTAATTGAGAAGTGTTTTAAGACTGTGGGACACTTTGGAGCCCTAAGCCCAAAGACATGCTGTGAGGAAGGTGTGCCACATGGAGTGACCACAGGTGGGTGTTGTGGCTGATGGCTGTACCTGAGGTCTCCCCCAACAGCTAGCATTGAAAAATAGACAGGGGAGTAGATTCCCCCAGGTGATTCCAGCTCCCAGCCATTTCCACTGATGCCACAGACACTGAGGCATAGAGGCCAGTCATCTTCTCTGTGTCCTGTCTGGATTCCTGACCCACAGAATCCAGGGACATAATAAAATCGTTGTACACCACTAAATTCTGGAGTGTTTTGTTATGCACTAAAAGCAACTGGAGCAAATTTTTAGATGAGGGTGGTTAGATTTGCATTTGTACAGAGGAAGAGGGAGGGACTTAAATAAGCCAAGAGATGGCATTATGGTTTAAGGCCAAGATTTAAATTTAAATTTAGATTAAAGGCCAGTGAATTATCAGTATAAGGCTGATACCTGAAGCGAGGAGAGTACCTGGGCTCCTCACAATAGTGATAGGAGATGGGTGGCCTAAAACTTTAGAAGATGTCTGCATTTAGATAGTAAGAAGAATGAGAGAAGAGCCAGCAGACAGTCTTAAAAGGACATATCAGAAGCAGGAGATCCAAGAGTGTGTTGGCAGAAAATGGTTTTAAGAGAGACAAGGAACAAAAACTAGAGGTCATGAGACCGTTTACTTGAGCCAGATTACCTGGCTTCAAATTCTGTTATTTGTGAGCAGTGCCTCAATTACCTCATCTGTAAAATGGAGCTATTAATAGTACTCATGCATCTTATAGGGTTATTGTGAGGATGAAATGAGTTAGTACACAAAAAGTGGTAAGGGCAATGCTTGCCATACAGGAAGCTCTATAGACATTTTGTACGCGTTAGCCATGAGGACTGAGATTTGAAGGGGATGGTGTTAGTAGTTTCTATAGCTTAATGTGGTCAGAAGCCAGCTTCTAGGATGTTAGGGAGTAATTCTGGAAAACAATAAAATTTTGAGGTATCTTTTTCTGACTGGCAGGATCAAGTGAGTTTCCTCTTGATGTGTATCAAGGCATCAACATGCTGGATGCTGGATGTTGCTGAGTGAAACCCTTAGGTGTCAGAGAAAAGCATGAACCCAAAACTCTGGGAAGGTGGGCCAGGTGGTATACATGTGATCTCACATGATACGCCTGTCAACGTGAAGGTTAGACCCATTCTAAAGAAGTGGAAACTGAGGAGGCTCATGCTGTCACTTGCCAGAGGTCACAGAGCAGAACCGAGGTATTTGTGACTACAGCGCTCATGTTCTAATCGACATCATGCCCCCTCAGGTTTAAAGTGTCTATGTTACAATTTTATATGAAGATCCATTTATATGTGAGGATCATAATACATAGGAATCTGCTTTTCTTCCTGAATTCTAGCAAGGAGAAAGCCAAGTAGATTTATGTTTGAGGCGTTTCTTACTACCCTGACTGAAAGAGATTTCATGAAGTTTTTGATTAGGGAAATTCATGAATAATGCAAAAATCTTAGCTAAATTGTGTTCAATTCTAAGGTGGATTATAACAAACTTTTCCCTATTTAATCCTTTGAGGGAGATATCTGAAGACCAAAATTTTATATATTTTGTTTAAAGCACGTTGAATTGTGTTGTGGCCATTTTGTATTTTATATATGTGAATCTTTTAATAGTTTTATTGTTTGGAAACTTTTCTGTTTTAAATGTTAGTTTTTAGGGCTTGTACCTTTTGTTAAATGCAGTTATAAATAATATTTCATTTAAAGTAATTTTATCTATAACCACCAGGTATATAAATTTCAGAGATACAAACTTACTTTGACACCTTGAACAATTAGGCAAATATACTACAACATAATTATGTTCCACCTGTGCTAATCTATCCAAATTGTGTTCCCTATTGTATATTTGCAACCTTATCTAAATGGATACACTTGCATGTTGTATGTTCTTTTTTTTTTATTTGTTTGATTCTTATTGTGGTAAAATATACATAACATAAAATTTACCATTTTAGCCACTTGAAAAACATTTTTTTTTACATTTATTTATTTTTTTGAGAGACAGAGACAGAGCACAAGCAGGAGAGGGGCAGAGAGAGAATGAGACACAGAATCCAAAGCAGGCTCCAGGCTCTGAGCTGTCAGCACAGAGCCTGACTCAGGGCTTGAACTCACAAACCATGAGATCATGACCTGAGCCAAAGTTAGATGGTTAACTGACTGAGCCACCCAGGCACCCTGTAGTACAGTGACTTCTTAACTGGTTGCCTTGCCGCCTAGCTTGTTCTGCTCCAGTCCATTACTGCCAGTGTAATTTTACTAAATTGAATAGATCACTTCCTGCTGAAATACTTAACTGATTTTTTCTGGTCTTTCCTCACCATGATTTGAAGTTTTGTAGTATTCCATCCTCTTGCCTGCATTTTTTTTTTCTTCTGTTGCATCACTGTCCCCTCATGAGAGGCAGTTTACTATTTTAGTTTAGTGCACAGTCTAGCTTGAAGAACCACTGTGTCTCTTCCCACAATGGAGCTGTAGATCGAGGCAGACATTCTACCCAAGCCTTGTTTGTCTGAAATATTTGGCCCTTTTTATCTGTTGTTCTCTTCCTCTAATTTTTTTTTTCACTATCTTTTTTTGGTTTTGGTTGCTCACCATGAAGATCCCCACCCCACCACCCATTTATTAACAGCCATTGCCTCTCTAGAGTCTGAACAACAAAGCAGTTTTAGGTGAGGAAATTGCCCATTGCTGAGTTTCTGCATTGAAGTCTTTTGAGATCCAGTTGGTCCAAGTGCTGTTTCAGTGAAGAGCTTTGCCAGGAACATATGATTCTTGCTCTGAGGTATGATATGTTTTATGTACATAGATGAGTGTTTATTTTTCTAAGTAGGAATCAGAACCCAGTTCAACAGAGGCCATTGACAAATGTCCCAAACAAGGAAGTTCTTAATAACATAGCTTCAAATGCAATCGTATCTATTTTATGGTAAGTGGTTCATGAGCAGCAACGAAGGGTGGTAGGTGCTGGAATTTAACTGATATTGGGGACTTTGCCAAAGAACTTATTGACTACCCCTTCAAAATATAAGTGCTTTTGAGGGCGCCTGGGTGGCTCAGTCGGTTAAGCGTCCGACTTCAGCTCAGGTCATGATCGCACAGTCCGTGAGTTCAAGCCCCGCGTCAGGCTCTGTGCTGAAGCTCAGAGCCTGGAGCCTGCTTTGGATTCTGTGTCTCCCTCTCTCTCTCTGCCCCTCCCCTGCTCATGCTCTGTCTCTCTCTGTCTCAAAAATAAATAAAAACATTAAATATATATATATGTATTTAATATATATTAAATATTTTGTTAATGCACAGGCAATCCTGGAGGTGTGCCACTGATCGCCACCAGGAACAACTTGCCTTTCAGCAGCACAAAGTGCTTAGCTTACAGCTTACAGCTGCTAGTGCCCTTGCTTTGCCTCAGTGGAGGTCATGCTTATTCCATGCTGTTTTTTGCTTTCATTTTGATATCCATTTCTTTCTATTCCTCCACCACCAACATAATTTGAGGGTGGGGCTCTTTACAAGTGAAGTACTTTATTATTTCTAAATTTTTTTAATGTTTATTTATTTTTGAGAGAGAGAGAGAGAGAGAGAGAGCGCGCTTGTGCAAGTAGGGGAGGGGCAGAGAGAGAGTTGAGACAAAGAATGTGAAGCAGGCTCCAGGCCCTGAGCTGTCAGCAAACTCACAAACTGCAAGATCATGACCTGAGCCGAGGTTGGGAGCTCAACCGACTGAGCCACCCAGGCACCCCACAAGTGCAGTACTTTATAAGAGAGTCAAGTGTTTCAGCTTTATAGTTAGTGTGTTAGAAACTGTGTTCACTGATACAATCCCAAGGTCCTTTTGGTGTTTCTTAAACTATTTTAGTGCATCAACAAACTCATCCTGGTATAATGGGAAGAACAACTAGTCTAGACTAGTCATAGCATCCCCACTAAGTAGTTTATGACCCTAGACAAATCCCTTGCAAGGCTTTCTGGGTCTGGTCTACAGTGAGGGGCAGTTGGACTAGGAGTCCTTGTACTATAGGTGTGCTTGTCAGTATTGCCTCATCACTCGCTGTGTTGACTTCCAGCAGTTGACAGGTGAGGTCCTACTAAGAATCTCAGGCTTCTTTCGTTGCTAGGGGTGCTGATTTCCTTTGAAATGTTTAAGCCACATAGAAGTTTCTATGGTAACACATCTCTCTCTTTTTCTTGTCACACACATTTTTGAAAAGGTTCTTCATGCTGTGGTCTTCTAACCTATGGCCCCTTTGATTAGACAAAGCCCTTATTTAAGGACTTCTTCCTCAGGAGTATTGTAGATACTTGTAGAAGAAAAAGCAATTGCTAGTCCTACTAGCTCTTGAGGTGTTAGTCTGTTAATAAGGTTTCATATCAATTAGAAGAGGGATTGTTGGATTATTTGGTAGCACAGTAATAACAAGGAAACAGTGTTTTCTGTCAGGATTGTGACATTTTATTTTACTTTTGATTGTTTTATATAAAATTTTCAAACACAAACATAGACAAAATTGTATAATGGACAGCTATGTACTTACTACCTAGATTCAAAATTAACATTTTGCCACATTGGCATGGTCTATTTTACAGGGAACAAATCAGAGACCTGTATTTAGAGGTGAAATCTCACCTTAGAAAGTGTTTTTCTTCTTAACCACTTACACTGTCCTTAGCAAAATTAACTATTAATTTCTTCATATGTTTTAATACCTAATCTACATTCATAACAGTAGAATTAATACCTAACTCTGCACCCCCAGTTGCCCCAAATGTCTTTTACTTATGACTTGTTTAAACTAGGACCCACTCAAGATCCATATATTTGCATTTGATTGTTAGGTTTTAATCCAGAAGATTTCTTGTTTTCCTCTCCCCCACCCTGTGACACTGATTTATCCAATTCTCAGTTGTCCTATAAGATCTTCCACCTTTGGGATTTGTCTGCTTGTTTTCTTCTTGTTTTCATTTAACTTGTTTCTATCTCTTTCATATTCCTGGAAGTGGAAGTTAGGTCTAAAGACTTGATTAAATTCCAGGAAAACCATTTTAGCAAGAATGCTATTTTCTTCACACCATATCACACCAAGAGACATAAAATATGTGGATCTTGAAGACTTAAAGACTGTGGTTGGTTTGTAAAAGCGATTCTTTACTGGTTTCCTAGGATAAACTTCTATAGAGAGGTTCTTTTTTTTTTTTTTTTTTTTCAAGCCTTTTTATTAGTTTGAAGATTTAATGGGATTCTCCTTTCCCCTGAACTGTTCCAGTTTCATTTCAAAAAGTAAAGGTCAAAGTAGCATTAAATTACAGAATTTTTCCTCATATAAACCAAATAAATAGTTGGTAAAACAGTATTTTGCAACCAATGTGCACCAGCTCTGGGCTCTGGCAGCCTCTGGGTATCAAGCCATTCTTTCTGTCTGTTCTCTTGAGCTGGCAGGTACCTTGACACTCTTCTCTTCTTCAACCCCCATGTTTATCACTAATATTACTTTTATTTTAAAACCTCAGATTTGTTCTCTTTGTTTCCTTTGCTGTCATTGGCTTTAGGCCTGTCACCTCATGGCTGACTGAAGTGCAGCAACTTCTGATTCTGGTTTCTTGCCTCTGGGCTCTCCCCCTTGAGTCCATTGTTCTCATAGGTCAGGTTCAGACTCGCGGTGGCTGGTGATAAGGCTCTCATGTGTAAGTCAGAAGACAGGGGGTCAAAATCCAGCTCTTCATGCCAACAGGTACACTCTTCTTTAGCAGGCACTTAATGTTTCCAGATAGAGCATCAGTTTGCCCATCTGTAAAATGGGGAATGATAACTGTTTTGACGACTGAAGAATAAGACAGGACTTGAAAGAAGTCATGAGCGAAATGTAAAATTCAATTTTATGTGCTCGGAAATAGAAGGGCATCTGTTTCTGCTGAATGCATAGACCCACTCAGGCAGTCAACTCTACCTTTTGTTGTTTCCTGTATTTCTGTATTTCATTTCCTATAATATCTCTCTTCCTTACCCCCTCTGGAAAACCCTCCCTTCCTTTCCTTCAATCTGCCCTTAAGGCCTGGATCAAATTTTTATGCTCAATATAGCTGTATGTTTTCTCCCAGCTTATAATTTTTCCTTTATATAAACTATTGCTTCTATAGTTTAGCTTCTAGGCATGCCTTCCATTTTGGGGGGCTGAGTTTTTAAAAAATTCTAATATAATTAATGGACAGTGTTATATTAGTTTCAGGTGTACAAATACTGATTCAATGATTCTGTACATTACGGTGCTCCTCATGATAAGTGTACTCTTAATTCCCTTCACTTATTTTCTTATTTCCCCAGATCTTAAGTTTCTTGAGGTCATGTTTGATGTATTTGTGTCCAGCTCAGAAACTAGTACAGAACTTCCCATGAAAACTTGATCATGTTACCCTTGAAACTGATTTATAGTGAGAGCTGGTGGTATGTAGGACCCAACTGGTTTCTTAAATGGCTGATATTTTTCTAGGATACGGATATAATTTTCTTATGTGAGGTCCTCCTTCCTTTACTTTTCACTGGACCTCTGGAAAGTTGGCTCCAGCTTCTTTGCCTAATCTCCCCATCCTGTTCCCCACCTCACCATCCAATCTCTCACTCTCTGTTCCAAGCCTCCTTCTCCAGCTGGTGTGCAGACCTCACAGTGTTCCACAGGAATTGTCATCCTCTGAGTTGGTGACTATAGTGAGGGTTTATGGTGGGGAATTAACATTGCCAACTGTTCAACCTTGCTAAACAGCAAATTAAGGCCAGTAGTGGGTCCATTTTTAACCCTCAACCTCTCTCAAAAGCCTATGCTCCCAGCCCAACTGGTCATCAGAATTGCTTGGGTTTTTAAAAGATTTAATCATCCTGGTTTCACCCCAACAGCTAGTGAATCAGATTTTTCAGGGTAGCTTGAGAAGCTGTATTTTCCAAAGCTCCCTATGATTGGCCATATGTGGGATCCACTGTTCTAAAGCGTGATCCCTTTTCCCTTAATCATTTGTCAGTAATGATGGTGGCTTGCACACCCTGCTGGTACTTATTTGTTGGATAGGATTACAGATGGTTCTATAACATCCATCTGTATGATATCTCTTGGCATAAGTGAATGTAGGATGATAAAGGATGAGCCTATTAAAGGCTTCTGAAGCAAATGGATAGTTTATCAGATTGGTGTGTTCTTTCTTTAGAACTGCTGTGAACCAGACCTTGTTACCACCATCTGTTTTGTAAATTCCATTTACAGTTTAACAGCTGGATTGTGAAAGATATACAAAATTATCCAATTAAAAGACTATATTTGGCAAGTGTGCATCCTTTTTTTTTTAAATGACTCCTTGAATACACTCTTATTTCTTTCCTTAGATAGCCTTTTAAGGCTCTAACTTTTGTCTACCACAAATTTTCAGAGTAGTAAACCAAGACCAGAAGGAAGTTCTTAGGCTTGGAGGCTTGGATAACTTTGGGAGTTAATAATGTATAGGATTGATAGCCTTGAGTTTTATCCTTAAAAAAAATCTGAATAGTTTAAAACAGGTGCTTTTCCCTACCTCAGTACTTAAAGCCACTAGCCAGTACCTTTGCGCATCTCAAAAGGTGACTGACCAGTAGGAGTGGGTGGATAACTTGTGTTGTAATTTGGCATTGATTTCCAACATCCCTAGAGTTGTACAAGCCAAGAACCTGGGAGTCCTGTTAAATTCCTTCTCCAAAAACCATTCTCTTACCTGTAGTGATCCTGTAGCCCAGGTCACAGTCCATACAAAGTCCAAATGAGAACTTGGGTCTCTGGACTTTTAAACTTCATCTTTTCTAATTTACTGTTATGCTTTTTGAACCACTACGTGTATGTGGTTTTCTAGGGGCCAGTTAAGTAATGGTGTTTAGGTAGAGCAATTTGTGTACTTCTATTTTCTTATTTCAGTACTTAAATATCTTATAAATAAACTACAACAAACATTGTTGTAATTAGGAAAAAGTCTTGGTTATGTTATCATGTGAGAACATGCCCTCAGCAACAGACATTATGTTCATGACAAGCCCAGCTAAGAGGATGGGAACAGCTTTCCAGGATTGCATTTGGCAAATAAAGGAGGCACATCAAGGGGTGCCTGGGTGGCTCAGTCAGTTGAGCATCCAACTTCAGCTTAGGTCATGATCTCGTGGTTGGTGAGTTTGAGCCCCACGTGGGGCTCTGTGCTGACAGCTCAGAGCCTGGAGCCTGCTTTGGATTCTATGTCTCCCTCTCTCTCTGTTCCTCCCCTGCTCATGCTCTGTCTCTCTCTCTCTCAAAAATAAAGATTGAAAAAAAAGGATGCATATCAGTACTATTTTTAATGCAACCAGTACATTTATTTCAATAGCCTTGGCTACATTTTTTTTTTTTTTTACAGTTTTATTGAGAAAAAAGTTGGCATGCAACATTGTGTAAATTCAAGGTGTACAACGTGTTGGTTTAATACATGTGTATATTGGAATGTGATTACCACCATAGGTAGGTAATATTTCCATCACATCACAAAATCACTGTTTCTTTTTTGTGATGAAAACATTTAAGATCTACTGTCTTAGCAACTTTCAACTATGTAATGCAGTATCGTTAACTGTAATCAAAAAGGTGTGCATTAAAAAAGGAAATACTCTGTGGGGTGCCTGGGTGACTGTCAGTTAACTGTCCGACTTTGGCTCAGGTCGCGATCTCACGGTTTATGAGTTTAGGCCCTGCATCGGGCTGTCTGCTGTCAGCACAGAGCCTGCTTAGGATCATCTGTCCCTTCTCTTCTCTCTCTCTTGCTCTCTCAAAAATAAATAAACTTAAAAAAAAAAAAAAAAAACTTAAAAAAAATACTGTGCATTAAATCCCCAGAATTTCTTCACCTTTAACTGGAAGTATGTATTCTTTGACCAACATCTCCCCATCTCTCCCACCCTCCCAGCCCCTTATAACCATTATTTTACTCTCTGTTTCTAAGAGGTTGGCTTTTTTTAGATTCTATATGTAAGTGACAGCATACAATATTTGTTTTTCTCTGACTTATTTCACTTAGCATAATGCTTGCAAGATCCATCCATGTTGTCTTGGCTATATTTTATTTTTTAATTTTTATTCATTTATTAACTTATTAAAGCTTATTTATTTTGAGAGAGAGAGGGAGAGAGAGAATCCCAAGCAGGCTCCATACTTAAGCACAGAATCCCATGCTGGGCTTGATCCCACGAATTGTGAGATCATGACCTGAGCCAAAATTAAGAGTCTGACACTCAACCAACTGAGCCATCCAGGTGCTCCTGTTTATTTTCTAAGATATTAAGTAATCCTTGCACCTACTATGGGTCTCAAACTTAACAACCATGAGATCAAGAGTCACATGCTCTAGTGACAGAGACAGCCGGGAGCCCCTTGGCTATATTTTAATTGCTTACAAGCAGCGTGGGAATTTATCTCTGCCAGGGATGACAGAAATGAAAATTTGCAAAATAACCAAACTTTTACTTTCTCTGCAATGCATTGGATCTTTCCTGCTGACAAATTCGCAGTTTATGAAATAAGTTCACAGAGCAAATCAGAGCTGTGCCACAGCTCTGCCTACTCCAGATGGTATGAATGGTTGTCTAAAGTCATCTTAGTTTCCACCTATGTCAGTCTGTGGAATGTTTGAGTTCATGCTTATTTCAGCCAAGTTTTACAAATGTTCGCTCTATCTTGTTAAGCGCAAGAAGCTATGCGTGTTGGAAGTGCTAACAAGAGGTGCACCATCATGATGGAAATGAAGGCAGAGAGGGTGATTTTCTTCCATCTTTTAATTTAACATTGCCCTTACTTGTAGGACAAATTTTTCAAACAGGAGTAGAATGCAAAATGTTTTAATGCCACACTGAAGGCAGAAGAAGTCTTTGTTTTAATTGCAGAGTGTGATCAAGGGAAGTTTCTGGAGTTTGCAGTGTTACATGAAGCAGGCTCGGTCTTTCCTGTGTAATGCCACTCTAGCATCAGAACTTCTATGCAAAGGTAACCTCAGGGTTTTTGCTTCCCCCCCCCCCCCAGGAAAAAAACCCAGAACACCAGCATGTACATGAACAACGCAATTAAAACAATTTTCAACATTTTTTAAAACGTTTATTTATTTTTGAGAGAGAGAGCATAAGCAGGGGAGGGGCAGAGAGAGAGGGAAAGAGAGAGAGAATCCCAAGCAGGCTCTGCACCATCAGCACGGAGCCCGATGTGAGCTCACACTTGTACACTGTGAGATCATGACCTGAGCTGAAACCCAGAGTCAGACATTTAACCCACTGAGCCACCCAGGTGCGCTCCAAATTTTTTTAATTAATGAAATGCATCAAATATATAAGAAAAAGGACAAAGAATTAGTTTAACCAACATTCATCTGGTTCTAATAAATATTAACATTTTGCTATAATTGCTTTGGAAAATACAGATAAGTTTCATAGATACCTCTTTCTGATCCTGTTCTCCTCCCTCACAGAGTTAACCGCTATCCTGAATTTGATCTCTACTCTCATGCCTATTTTTGTACTTTTTTTAATTTTTTTTTAACGTTTTTATTTTATTTTTGAGACAGAGAGAGACAGAGCATGAATGGGGGGGGGCAGAGAGAGAGGGAGACACAGAATCAGAAGCGGGCTCCAGGCTCTGAGCCATCAGCCCAGAGCCCGACGCGGGGCTCGAACTCATGGACTGTGAGATCGTGACCTGAGCCGAAGTCAGACGCTTAACCGACTGAGCCACCCAGGCGCCCCTGTACTTTTATTTCATATGTATGTCCATAAACAACATGTGGTTTTTGCTTCCACTTCATTTAAAGGATATTACTGTGTGTATCTGCTATTGCCTCTAATACTTGCTTTTTTCACTGGACTTTGTTTCAGGAAATAATAAATTCAGCTTAGATTCACTGATTTTCATGGCTGGGCCATATTTTATTATATCACTCTACACAGATTGTGTAATCATTCTTCTGATGTCCATTTAAATCCCTAATTTTGCTATTACCAATAATGCTGCAGTAATATTTTTTCTGTTCCCTTGGCCACATCAGTTTTTTTGGAGTCCTTTCTTTGAAATCTATCTTAAGGAAGTAAATCACAGGGTAGAGACTGACATATTAATTGGATAAAATGGAAAATTTGCGTTTAATTCTGGCTCTGTGAATGGCATATAGGGTACTGTGCTGAAACTTCATAAAGTCTTAAGCTACAATGCCTGCCTCCAAGGTTGGGAGAAATTACAGACATAACGGTGGTACCAGGAGGTATATGACGTAAGAGCCCAATGCTGGTTGAGACAGCTCTGATGTTGAGGGGTTTGGGCCAGTAATTCAGACCTTTCTCCACTAAGTCAGGGTGGCTGTTAGCCCCTTAAGTTGATTTAATTCCAGCCAAGAGCAAAGAAACTTTTCCTGCCTTATTAGTTGTCACTGTGTTTTGCTGTCTTAGTTCTAAAGTCAGTAGGCAGATAGGTCGCCTGGGTGACTCAGTTGGTTCAGTGTCTGACTCTTGATTTCAGCTCAGATCATGATCTTACCATTTGTGGGTTCGAGCCCCACATCAGCCTCTGTGCTGAGAGCACAGAGCCTACTTTGGATTCTCTCTCTGCCTCTCATTCTGCCCCTCCCCTGCTCGTGCTCTCTCTCTCAAAATAAATAAACTGAAAAACAATTTTTGTAATAAATCGGTAGGCAGACCCCATTCTCTTTCTTATCTGTTAGGGTGGATGTACATTCAATGTTCGAAGCCTTCTTCCATTGTCTATTAATGCTGTTCTCCAGGAAGCTGCATCAGGTGTGAAATTCTGGCTTCCTCAGAGATCTCTAAATTTTAGTGCTGATCACCAAACATCCTAGATAATGCTAATTCCTATTACCATTCGTTAAAAAGAAATTCCATTAGATAGAATTTTTCTTTTGTGGGGAATCTCTCCCAGAGGTTTCCTGTTACTCCTACCCCCTTTCACCATGGCAGAAGCAGTTCTGTGTTTCTTATATTGCTGTGTTTGAGTAGGAGCATTTTGAAGGTGTGAAGATTCTGTGTAGCAGCACAAAACATGAATACAAGTTTAATACAGGGGCTCTTGGGGTGCCTGGGTGGCTCAGTGGGTTAAGTGTCAGACTTCAGCTCAGGTCATGATCTCACAGTTCGTGAGTTCAAGCCCCACGTCAGGCTCTGTGCTGACAGTTCAGAGCCTGGGATCTGCTTTGGATTCTGTATCTCCTTCTCTCTCTTCCCCACCCCCACTTCCACTCTGTCTCTCTCTGCCTTTCAAAAATGAATAAACGTTTAGATAAAAAATCTACAAAAAAAATACAGGGGCTCTCAAAGTATGGTTCCCAGACCAGGAGAATTAGCATCTTCTGGGAACTTGTTAGAAATGTCAATTCTCATTCCCACCCAGACCTACTAAATCAGAAATTCTGGGACTGGGGTCCAGTGATTTGTGTTTTGACAAGCCCCCTGGGGGAGTCTGAGAAGCACCCTGCTTCCGAGGGTGCTTAAACAGGTACATGGGCTCCTATTGTGGACCTGACTAACTGTACTTTCAGGAAGGGATTAACTACTTAAGGGATGGCTGCCCAGCAGGGTTATTTGTTGTCATTGCTTAATCATTAATGACACGAGCAAGGTATACCTTTACATTTTTCTTTGTGTGGTATTGTAATAGACAAACCTTCAACTTTTGGAGGCCCCTTCAGTTTTCTTTGTTGGTTATGACCAAGAGTAGGAAACAGAATGCCATAAATCCTTGTTTCCAGGGTTACCTTCTTGCTGCTGATAACAGGCAGGAAATTAAAACAATCTGTGATAGTGTTTTGTTCTTATTAGCCACAGATGGTAGCTTTCAGATATGTTGGAGCAAAACATAAATAAATATAGCAGGGAAACTTCATTATTGAAGAAAAATGATTCAGCTAGGTCAAGTTTATAGTCTGGGTTCACTTTCACGAAATGGGATATAGGCAACATAATATTGTTCCATTACCACAAACCATTAAGATTTATGGGGGTCACTGGGTTTTTTTCTTTTTGGCTTAATTTTAAGTATGTAAAACATTTACATGATTTCAAAGTCAACTGTGTAACAAATCAAATTTAAAGATGTCTCACTTCTATCCATATCCCTTCTCTCCTGCTTTCTTAGTCCTTTATGCATAATCATTTTTATTAGTTTTTTGATTTATTCTCCTAGTGTTTCTTTTTGAAGATAAGCATATATATGTTTATATCTCCCCCATTCCACTTTCTTTACACAAAAGGTTGCATGTTATTCTATATTCTTTTAAGATTATTTTAAAAAGTTAGCTCTACTAAGGGATAACTTAAATTCAATAAAATTCAACAACTTCATGTGTACAATTTGAATTTTGACAAATACATACAGTTGTGCAACCACCAGTACAATGAAGGCATAGACTCTTTCCATCACCCAAAAATGTTTTCTTCTACCCTTTTACAGCCAATCCTCTCACCCCTCTGGTCCCTGCTAAACCATCTGTCTGCTTTCTCTCACTATACTTCTCTTTCCTAGAATTTCAGACATACTTTTTTTGTGTGAACGTATATGACTTCTTTCACTATGTATATAATTCTTTGAAGATTCAGCCATATTAGTACATATATAAGTAGTTATTCTACTTTATTGCAGAATAGTGCTCTATTGTTTATACATTCCAGTTGATGGGCATTGTCCTATTGCTTTTTTTTTCCTTTTTATTTTGAAGTGACATTAGACTTACCAGAATACTTACAAAGACAGTACAGAGAGTTTCTATATACCATTGCCCCAGCTTCCTCAAATGTTAACCTCTCCTATGGCCCATGGTATAGTTATCCTTTCTTAAGAAATTAATATTGGGGGGCGCCTGGGTGGCTCAGTTGGTTAAATGTCCGACCCTTGATTTTGGCTCAGGTCATGATCTCACAGGACATGGGTTCGAGCCCCACGTCCAGCTCTGTGCTGAAGTGCGGAGCCTGCTTGGGTTCCTCTCTCACCCTCTCTCTCTGCCCCTCCCCAGCTTACGCTCTCACACACTGTCAAAAATAAATAAACTTTAAAAATATTTAACAAATTAATATTGGTACAATTCTATAAACTACAGACTTTGTGTGGATTTTAGTTTTTCCAGTGCATTTAGTCTTCATGTTTCTTTAGTCTCCTCTAATCTGTGACAATTCAGTCTTTCCATCTCTCTGTGTTGTTTTTTTTTTTTTAATGTTTATTATTTTGAGAGAGAGAAAGTATGAATGAGCAGGGGAGGGGCAGAGAGAGAGGAAGAGAGAGAATCCCAAGCAAGTTCCATGCTCAGTGTGTTGCCAATGTAGGGCTTGATCCCATGAACCATGAGATCATGACCTGAGCCAAAATCAAGAGTCATTTGCTCAACCAGCTGAGCCACCCACACACCGCCTCCCCCCCCCCCACCCCCGTGTCATTTTAAGAGTGCTTGTTGAGGTATTTTGCAAAATGTCCCTCAGTTTGTCTAGTAATTAGACTACAGTCACACGCTTCAGGGGAAGAACACCACAGAGGTGATGTGCCCTTTTCATATTTTACCAGAAGCTACATGTTATTACTATGTCTTATTACTGGTAGAGTTAAACTGGATCACTTGGTTTGCCAGGTTTCCTCGGTGTAAAGTTACTATTTTTTCCTTTTCTGTAGTCTGTCTCCTAGAAGCAAATTATTGCTTTTTAAATTCTGATGTATATTAGTGTGCATGGGACACATAGTTTAGCCACTCCCTCAACCTTAATTATAGTAACAGTAATAACAGCAACTACTACTTAATCCATCTGCGTACTTCTGAAAACATGTGGATTATCTCATTTAATGCTCAGGATACTCCTAAAAATGTAGATGCTTTTTTCATGTCCATTTTACAGCTTAGAAGACTGAGGCAAAGAATAGTCTTTCCAAGGTTCAACAGCTACTTAGTAATGGACCCAGACACTAACTTAGCCTAACTTGAGGACCAGCTTTTAACATGTGCCATATGGTAGTTGTCACAACTTAGAATGGGGATGCTCTCATTCTTTGTCAGAGAAAATGAATGCTTCTGTTTGATAATTCTTTTGTTCTTTAAGAAATAACTTTGTTTTACTTTCAGGGTTTTCTTGTATGACTAAGGATTTTAATAAGCTATGCATGGCAGTAATATTACTTAAAAATCTTGGAGAAATCCAGGATACTTTGGGGAGCACTCAGGGCCTATTTTTAGACTTCTTCCAGAAATATGACTGTAGGTTAGGGCAGAGTATTCAGAATAGAAAACTGTTTTGGGTGAAGTATTTACTTCAAGGATGACACTGATCCTTTTCTTCCGTGGATTTTTATCAGCCTCTTCTACCAGGGGTGTTGTGTTTGTCTGTGTGTGTCTAAACCCTGCATATTCACGTTTGTTGACCACGCTAATGACTTTTCCACTCCACAATCAAATGTGTCTCTGAATAGCCTGACTCAGGGGATGATAACTGGTTCGGTGATGACTCAATATCTGTGAGCCTCTATTCTAGCAACAACGGAGCCACTGAAGGTCAGGCTGTGTGGGTGGACGTTTGCACTTCCCTGTGACTCACACTGCAGCCTGGCTTTCTGAGGGGAGATTAACTGTAGGTGGCCGCAAAACTCTATTCACCTCCTCCCCGCTCCGTCTCATCCGTACTATGTAGATGGGTATCCCCGGATCCTTGAAATACTACGGCTTGGAGTCTTGAATGTATGTAGGCTGCCATGATGTCCAGCTATCAGTGCACGTTTAAAAAATCCATGGGGGAGGGGAAGGAAAAAAAAAAAAAAAGAGGTTAGAGTGGGAGAGAGCCAAAGCATAAGAGACTGTTAAAAACTGAGAACAAACTGAGGGTTGATGGGGGGTGGGAGGGAGGGCAGGGTGGGTGATGGGTATTGAGGAGGGCACCTTTTGGGATGAGCACTGGGTGTTGTATGGAAACCACTTTGACAGTAAATTTCATATATTAAAAAATAAAAAAAATAAAAAAAATAAAAAAATAAAAATAAAAAATAAAGCTTTTATGTTTTTAAATGTCTGTTCTGGGCAGGCATATACATAAAAATGATAGCATTTAGTACCTTAGGGAAGAATATAACTGCTTAGAATAAGTCTTGTGCTTGCATTCAAGAATTAGTAAATTTTATGAGTAAACAAGTATTTGGGGGATAGATAATGTCGAGTTTATGGGTGTTGAGATCTGGCCTCAGAGGTTAGATGGCTAAGGACTTCTGGCCTCATAAGTTAGATAAGGTTTTCTACACATCCACTATAGAGAAAGTGTTAGGTACAAGAAAATATAAAGTAGAAAAGGAAAGCAGCTCCCTTTTCATCACCAGAACTCTTGTTTTGCATATTTCTCCCTTTCTCCTTTTCTCATGCAGCAGACACATTTGTTTGTAATCCTGCATTTGTTATGTAATATTATATAGTTAAGGGTTGTTTTCATCATTTAAAGAAAAAGACTGCTAATTTGGTGGGAGAAAAATAACTAGTTTTAACGCGTTTTTCCTTAACATTTTAGTTAGGATTAACATTTTGTCTTTGTTGACTGTCAATCTTTGTTTAACCGTGGAGATTGTTAGTTTTTCTACTCTGAATCTTTCTGTAAAATTGGAAATGTTACTAAAGCAAGCCTCTGATTTCAGATGTCCTAAATGATGCTATATTTGATGAAGATCATGATGAGATGGTGATTGTGAAGGACATAGATATGTTTTCCATGTGTGAACATCATCTGGTTCCATTTGTTGGAAAGGTAAGGGTTTTTTCTGTTTCCTGTTAATTTTAAAATATAACAAAAATTTTTAAATTAGGATTATTATCTTTAAAATCATCACCTGCTAATTCCTAATATCCCAGATATGTAGAATTACACATAAACATTTACTCTTTATCAACCTGACTAATCTAATAATTTGAAATTAACAAAACAAAAACCAAGTAGCTGAAGGTCCTCAGGGCAAATATTTCATAGTAAGTACCATGGTATTGGTTAAAATAATGAGATAAAGTTGCCTTTTTTTTTTAAGGTAGCTGCAGCAGACTCTGAAAACCTTTGCTTTTTATTTTGACTAAATAATGTTTGATCCAAGATGTACTTTTGTGTAATACGGCATGAGCAGCAATGATTGCAGAATTTCTTATGGCAGAGGTCATAGTATTAGTGGACTTTGTTTCTAACTCTTCCTGTATTAGGAACAGTGAATCTAATGCAAGCCGCTTAATATTATCTAGCTTGTTGCACTTAAGCATATCTTTGAAACCATGGATGTAGGACCAAAAGTAGTCCTGTCCTCTCTCTCCCATTATAATTTTATTTTATTTTGACTTTTTATTAATAGTTTTTAAACAGAAGACTTAGCAAATAGTGTTATGAATACCTGTATACCCATCACCTAAATTTAATGTGTTAACATTTGCTTCACATTTTTTTTTTGTTAAAATATTTCATTTTGGGGGCACCTGGGTGGCTCAGTCAGTTGAGTATATGACTCTTGATTTTGGCTCAGGTCACGATCCCAGGGTCCTGGGATCAAGCTCCGTGTGGGGCTCTACACCAAGTGTGAAGCCTGCTTGGAATTCATGTGTGCATTCTCTCTCTCTCTCTCTCTCTCTCTCTCTTTCTCTCTTTCCTCCTCCCCTCCTCCCCTCTTCCCCTCCTCCCCTCCTATCCCCCATCCCCTCCTCCCCTCCTATCCCCCATTCCCTCTTCCCCTCTTCCCCTCCTCCCCTCCTATCCCCCATCTCCTCCTCCCCTCCTCCCCTCCTATCCCCCATCCCTTCCTCCCCTCCTATCCCCCATCCCCTCCTCCTCTCCTCCCCTCCTATCCCCCATCCCCTCCTCCTCTCCTCCCCTCCTATCCCCCATCCCCTCCTCCTCCCCTCCTCCTCCCCTCCTCCTCCCCTCCTCCCCTCCCTTTGCCCCTCCCCTGCTCTCCAGTGTGCCTGCACTTAAGGGCTCAGGATTTTCAAGAAGGAGGGAACCTTTGAGCTTATCTTACTACCTTTTATTGTAAGTGAGGAATTTGGGCCCAGAAAGCATAGGCTTTGTCCAAGAAGACAGAGGAAGTTAGTGATTTGGGCTGGGGCTAGACTTACGAACTTGATCTGTGCTCAGCCTCTCACTATATCCTCTTACCTTCTGCTATGATTATCTCTGTGTTTGTGTTCTTGCTAACTTTTAAAAAAATCTATTGTTCAGCAGTGTTTCTCTAAAATCGACATTGAAATGACTTAAGATCTTCAGAAAGATCAAAAGTAGTACAAACAATAAACAAATTATAGCTCTGCATATAAGTATAAAATTTCAAGTGGTACAGAAGATCTTAGCTCTGTGGGAAACTTTCAACTCTCTAATTTTTCTTTGAAATAGTCAGTTCAGGTGCTACTTTACTTTCTCCTTCTGCTGACCAGGAAGGTAATGAATTGGTATTCTTAAATTCCCAAAGCACAGTGCTAATAGATGAAAAATCACTAATTACTATATATCCATTATTCACATGTACAGTAGATATTAATTAGGTGAGCGAATGCAACAAACGCTAGCGAACCATGATGCAAATGAATCTATACTTTTATATTAGGTTAATTGATTGCCTACAAATGGCCATTTACTTATTAGCCTTTTGTAGAACTAATGTGTTCCCATAATTTAATACTTGGCTCAAAGAGAGGTAACATGGACATATTAGATGTTAGTCAGTGACTTCTAAGATTACGGAATTGGCTTGGCCTCATAGTAGGTCCTATAAGAACTTAGATCTTAAGGTCCAGGTTTTGACAAGTCACATTTGTAGCTGTGTCCTTTATCTCCCATCAGGAAGATAGTATTCTCCAGCAGCTTAGAGATTGGGCCACCAACTATGACAAAGGACATGGAGACCCTCTTTATGTGCAGTGGGGTGGGACTTTTAAGGCCACTATGATGGGTGGAATGTCAGTGTTCACAGTTACAGTTTGGGCCATTTAAAGGAAGCTTTCCTGGCTACATTTTAATGTTGCTATAGGATAATTTGCACTGTCTTGAGAGAATGTTCCCTCAATAGAAGAAAGACTGGAAGAATTGTATCAAGAGTTTAACTTCACCAGGAAATATCAAGACTATATTTCAAATTTGTCATTTCATTAATAGTCATTCATATATTTTCCTTTTCCTGCACATCTGTAATTTTCTAAATGCTTTTGTTAGTCCTTCATTTTCTAAGTCTTAAAGCTTCTAGATTTTTTAAGTTGATTTATTTATTTTGAGAGAGAGAGAAAAAGAATGAATGAGCGGAGGAGGGGCAGAGAGAGAGGATGAGAGAGAATTCTAAGCAGACTCCATGCTCAGTGCAGAGCCTGACGTGGGGCTCGATCTCATGACTTTGAAATCATGACCTGAGCTGAAATCAAGAGTTGGATGCTTAACCAAGTAATCACCCAGGTGCCCCAAAACTTCTAGATTTTTTACAGATACATTTTCATCGTGTTGAATTACATAATACATATACTGTCTTCTATTTCCTTATTTTATTACAAAGAAGCACTGGATTTTCAACTAACTCATGATTTCTGTCTCTTCTTTGAAGGTCCATATTGGCTATCTTCCTAACAAGCAAGTCCTTGGCCTTAGCAAACTTGCGAGGTAAGTATGTGTGGTGAGCAGGAAAACAGATTTGTAGGACCTGCCCTTATATGGCTAGAATCTCATAAGGCTTGCTTTCTTGACTGGTGTGGATCTAACTTGGAAGTCACATTACAACATAAAATTTATAGTCACAGAGACAAGTGTATTTGGAGGACCTGAGACACAAATCTCTTTTATTCTCACCCATCACTGCCTTTCTCCCCCACCTTCCACAACTCTTCCCACTGGCACATCTTTGAAGTCTTAGTTCATACCTTTCTCTGTAGAGCCTGGAAAGGACCAGGATGCATTCAGTCCAGCCCCCCCATGTTTAAGGGTGGTTTACTAACAGTGGGGGGGGGCGGAGGGGAGAGGAAACCTGAGCAGGAGTCTAATTCCACTGCACTGTTTTCAGACTTTTAATCATACTACCATTTGGGGTCTTCTGCACCTGAGTTTGTGGGCATCTTCTGGGGTCCTGCAGGGCCATCCATTCACTTCTGGTTTGATACCTCTGCAGGCACAAAACTGTGCTGTGCCTTCCTTGGCTTTCTCAGCAATATTCCAAAAATAATACCTACTCTCTTCTCTGTTTCTCTTTTCTACTACAGTCTTATTTTCCCTTCTTTATCCTGTGGGTTCATGCCTTTTAAAAAATTCCTTTACTACTATTTTTATTTGAGCTTTAGGAAGGAGAGGTAATATACAAGTACTGTCATCTATGTTTAAGTAGAAATAAACGTGACGATTGGTGTTCATGTATCTCTGATAGCTCAGCAACCAGTATTTTATTGCCCCTAAATATTCTTCTTTGTAATTTCTTTGTATGGAGTTAGTGAGTCCTGGGTATGGAGGAATGCTGGGAGGTGTGGTTTTGTGTGTGTTGGGAGAGAGTTAAGGACAAAATGAGGTAATAGGCGATGAACATACAATCAGGTGCCCCCCCCCCCCCCCCCCCCCCCCCAAACCAAGCTAAGTTTGGATAATTTGAGATTATAGTGACCATATCAAAATTGGAATAGGGGTGCCTGGGTGGCTCAGTCAGTTAAACATCTGACTCTGGATTTCAGCTTAGGTCATAATCTCACAGTTCGTGGGTTTGAGCCCTGTGTTGGGCTCTGTGCTGACAGGGCAGAACCTGCTTGGGATTCTCTCTTTCCTTCTCTCTCTGCCCCTCCCTACCTCTTTCTCTCTCTATCTCAAAATAAGTAAACGTTAAAACATTTGGAATAAATGAATCTTTGTGACCAAACTAACTATATATACTATGACTCTGATGTTTCCTGCTGCTTTTCCACTTAGACACTGGGATTCATCACAATCCTGAAATGGTGGTCCAGATCTTTTTCAATTCTGTGTTGGAATCTGTAAAAACAACGCTAGCAATCTGACAGCTGCTCTCCACAGCTGTTCTTTTTACTTTGTTTTCTCTTCCACTTTCTTACTCATTCCTCTTGGGATTAAGGAGAAAGTAAGTAGAAGAGAGAAATTTAACTTCCCTGGTTTCTGACCTCATTCCTGCTTAGCACTCTCCATCAGACAGGGCTACTTGGTACCATGAAAAGATGTTATTATGTCATAGCTGTAACTGCTTCACTGCAGTAAGGCTCTTAACACAAATCCAGAAACATCTTGCCACCTTTTCAGTGATCTGTACCCAGTGGCAGTGCCGAGGGGTGGGTGGATGTTGGTGGTAATGGGAGGGGGCAAATAATCCTACTTTAATTTCTATTAGCAGCCCCCTCCCTAGTAACTTACTCCCAAATAATAAATTCATGTCAACTGTGAAAGAAGTGTCTGTACTAAAATTGGTTATTCTTACTGTTTGATAAGCCACAGTCTAAGTAAAATCAGCTTAGTTTCTGTGCAAACCTAGCTGCAGGCCCAGTCTTCTGGCACCCTCCCTTTCAGCAAGACTGCCAACCCTATGCCTTTGCTATATAGAAACTTGGGCACTGCTGATGCTTGTGTTACCTCCTTTCCTAGTGAAATGGAAAGATCTCAAATAATTAAGCTTTTAGGAAATAATACAAAGAAGTTAATTATTAGCATGGGGTTCGTCTTTACACTAATAGGATTAAACTTAAGGGAAAAAAAGGAACATGAAACTAAAGAACAGAGTGTATGTTACTTTCAGATATTTGTAAAGAAAAATTTGATTGAAGAGTTTATTAAACAGGAAAGAAAGCTAAGATTTTTATCCAGTTTATTTCTTATAAGAAGTGGAATATTTAGGGAATGAAGAGTCATAAAGAAAGCTGAATGTCTTAGCAAAACTTCACTGCTCATTTTAATCTTGTATGTGAAGTTTGTTATATGCTTGCCTTTAAACGAATGACCTTTTAGTGCCAGGGAAGTCAAATATCAAACAGTAAAGCCTTAAGTAACAAGAAAAATGCCAGAAGTGAGTTGATCTGGTTTAACTCTAGTAGAATTCTAGAGTAAATGTAGTTTGAATAGATATTCCTTTTGTTGGGGCACCTGGCTAGCTCAGTTGGTAGAGCCTACCACTCTTGATCTTGGGGTTGTGAGTTTGAGCCCTGTGTTGGGTGTAGAGATTACTTAAAAATAAAATCTTAACAACAAAAAAAAGAATTCATTTTGTTGCTAAATATCCATTGAACATGTATTCATTTTCTTGCCTTAGAATAATTGAGTGAACATAGTTAAATCTTGAATATAGAATTGAAGTGCCTCGGGTTAGCTGTGGTTCATCTATTTATTGAGTATCTACTGTGAAAGGGTGCTGTGTCAGCCATGATGACTGCTAGAGAGAAGTGGGACACAACCACTGCCCTCACGGAGGGTGGGCAATATGAGGCAGCAGGTACCACAGAAATGCCTGGTTTGGAGCTGTGAGTTCAGAGGAGCCAAGATGACTGTGGCCTGGCAGGATTGAGGAGACCCAGAGGTGGAAAGCTGAGCAGAATTTTAAGGGAAGAGGGGCCCCTGGGTGGCTCAGTTGGTTGAGTGTCGGACTTTGGCTCTGGTCATGATCTCGAGGTTTGTGGATTTTGAGCCCCACATCCGGCTGTGCGCTGACAGCTCAGAGACTGGAGTTTGTTTCAGATTCTATGTCTGCTTCTCTCTCTGCCCCTCCCCCGCTCACGCTCTGTCCCTGTCTCTCAAAAATAAAATAAATGTTGAAAAAAATTAAGAAAGAAAGACCCAGAGGTGAAAAGCTGAGCAGAATTTTAAGGGAAGAGGGGCCCCTGGGTGGCTCAGTCGGTTATGCATCTGACTTCATCTCAGGTCATGATCTCAGGGTTCGTGAATTCAAGCCCCACATTGGGCTCTGTGCTGTCTTCAGATCCTCTGCCCCCCTCTCTCTCTGCCCCTCCCCTGCTTACATTCTCTCAAAAATAAATAAGACATTTAAAAAAAATCCTAAAGGGAAGAGAAATTCCTTTGGGTATGGTAAATGCGTAAGCAGAGGCAAGTCAATAGAGAGATTAACTGACAGAAGTAAGAGATGTAGGCAGGGATGACTGCAAGATCGTCAGAAAGGTAGGGTGGGCATTAGATTACAAGGAGGACATTATTTTTTCCTTTTTTCTCTATTATAAATGTTTATTTATTTTGAGAGAGCATGAGCAGAGGAGAGAGAGAGAGAGGAAGAGAGAAGCCCAAGCAGACTACGCACTGTCAGCTGTCAGTGCAGAGCCTGAGGCGGGCCTTTACCTGACAAAACAGGAGATGGTGACCAGAGCAGAAATCAAGAGTCAGGTGCCCAACTGACTGAGCCACCCAGAGAGAGGCGCCCCTCTCTCTATTATAAAAATAACATACTTACCAGTTAAGCTTAAATACAAATGAGTGAGTAAAGGGAAAGCTTTCCTTTCTATTTCCATTACTCAAAGTTAAAACTAGACATTTCTTGTCTCTTGGCTAGAGATTGTCCTTCCAGAAAATTTCTATGCAGACACAAACATATATCACTTTAAGACTAGCAAAACAAAACAAAACAAAAAAGGGAGAGATCATACCCTACATTCTGTACTACAACTTGTGTTTTTTGTTTGTATTTTTTATTTTTTTAAGTAATCCCAAGGTGGGGGGGGGGGGCTTGAACTCACATACCTGAGATCAAGGGTCAGTCACATGCTCTACTGACTGAGCCAGCCAGGTGCCCCTTTGTGTTTTTGTTTTTGTTTTTGTTTTAATTAAAAAACCTTGAAGTCCTTTGGACACCTTTTAGTCCAGAAAGTCTGACTCCCTTTTAATGGCTACATAGTATTTCTTTAATTGTTTAATATAATTCATTTAATCAGTCTTTGATAGAGAGTTTACAGTTTAAGACTGTTGTCAAAAGAGGAGGGCACCTGTTGGAATGAGCACTGGGTGTTGTATGGAAACCAATTTGACAATAAATTTCATATTTTAAAAAAAAGTAGAAAAAATGCTTTGGTGAACATGTTTTGTATAGTGTAAATTACCGAAATTAAATTGTTGGGTTCAGGGTAGCCAAATTTTTGCTATTACTAAATTGTTCTCTAAAAAAGAGCATATCAATTTATACTCTAATAATAGGTCAAAGGGTGTGTGTGTTTCTCCACTTTTGCCAACACTGAGTTTCATCACACTTTTTTTTTAAATTTTTTTTAATGTTTATTTATTTTTGAGAGAGAGAGAGAGACAGAGAGTGAGAGCAAGGGAGAGGCAGAGAGAGAAAGGGAGACACAGAATCTGAAGCAGGCTCCAGGCTCTGAGCTGTCAGCACAGAGCCTGACGCAGGGCTTGAACTCACAAACCATGAGATCATGACCTGAGCCGAAGTCGGCCATCTAACTGACTAAGCCACCCAGGCGCCCCTCATCACACTTTTCAATCTTTGCCAAACTGATAAGTAGGATAGGGTACTTATTGTTTTAATTTGCATTTTTAAAACTTGCATTTTTTTAATAGTTTGAATCTTTATAGAAACTGCCTTCTCTAAGTTAGCCTTTGCTAATTTTTCCATTGGATTGCTTATCTTTTTATTACTGATTTGTATGAGCTCTTTGAATGTTAAACCAGTTAGGTCAGGTGCTGCAAATAATTTTTCCAGGTTTGTCATTTGTCTTCTGATTTTGTTCGATAATATCATTTTTCCATAAAGAAGTTTAAAATTTTTATGTAGTCATAAACTCATGTTTTTGGGTTATTTTTATGGCCTTATTTTTATATTTAAATCTTCACTCCATCTGGAATGTATTTTGGTGCAAGGAGTGAGAAGGAATCCATCCATTGCTGTTGTATGCTCACTGACCTCCTACAGCGCCCCCACTTCCCTCCTGTTACCATGCTGCCTTCTTGCTATCCTTGCTGCCACTCTGTTGGGCCTTGCATATGTTCTTCTTGGATTATAAAACCCTGAACTCCTCCTTGCCTCTAATCTCTCTGCATCCTTAAATCTGCTCTCATACACTATTAGGATGTACTTTCTAAAGTGTGGATTTGATGTAGCTCCCCATAGCTTTTAAGATAAAGTTCAAACTCCTTACTTTAGCTGGCAAGTCCCACTGTGATCCAGCTCTACCCTCTGCGGCTTTTTTTGCTCTTTGCTCTAGCCATGGTTGAGAATTTGCAGCCTGGTGACAAGTCAAGTTATATGAAGGCATCAAAAATACTGTTAAGATTTGCAAGGGTTAAATTATACCATCTACCTGCAAAGGTGTCACCAGATTACTTTCCCAGTTGTCATAGGAGGAGGAAGAGGAGAGAAAGCATAATGCAACACAGGAAACAGGACCTAACACAGATTTTATAAGTACCTAATCATGCCCCCTTTATTTAAAAAAAATTACAGGGATGCCTGTGTGGTTCAGTTGGTTAAGTGTCCGGCTCTTGATTTTGGCTCAGGTCATGATCCCAGGGTCTTGGGATTGAGCCCCTCATTGGAAGTGCAGAGCCTGCCTGAGATTTTCTCTCTCCTTTCCTCTGCCCCTCCCCCACTCATGCTCACTCTCTCTAAAAATAAATAAATAAATAAATAAATAAATAAATAAATTACAAAAGCTGAAAATGCAAAATTTATCAACGGAGACAAGGTGGGTCCTCTTATATTGAAGTTTGCATAATAAAAGTGGTCATGAATCTTTTTTGTCAAATGGGTTCAAAACACAGGAGCTAGATGAAATACATAGAGAAACTGACAAACTCCAAAGAAGTGAGTGGGAACACCAATTACCTCTCAGTGTTTGATTGAGATGTACAAAAAAGGATATACAAAGCAGAGTAATAGGATTTTGGTCACAAAACTAGCTGTAACTTAAAAAAAATGAACAGACTATTGTGTACTAAGAAACAATATAGTAATAAATTATTTTTAAAAACCAACTATTTGGAAGTTAAATTTCTTTTAAATTCCTTTGATGTGATAGAAAATCATAATGATACAAACACTGTATGTCAGTGTGTGCAATTCAAAGTAAAAAACTGCACTTTGAAATTAATACCAATCCTCTTCAAACTCTTCTAAAAAATAGAATAGGAGGGAATACTTTCAAATTCATTTCTCAAGGCCAGCATTAAACCTGATATTGAAACAGAAAATTATACAAGAAAACTATAAGCCAATATCCCTGACGAACATAGATATAAAAATTCTCAGCAAAATACCAGCAAACTGAATTGAACAATACATTAAAAGGATCATACACTCTGATCCAGGGGGATTTATTCCAGGGATACAAGGATGTTTTGATGTATGCAGTGATAAACCACATTAACAAAATGAAGTATAAGTCATATGGTAATCTCAACAGATGTAGAAAAACATTTGACAAAATCCATCTGTGATGAAAACTCTCAACAAACTGGATATAAAGGCAGTGTGCCTCATAATAAAGGCCATATATGAGAAGCCCATAGCTAATATCACAGTCAATGAGGAAAAGCTTTCAGCTAATATCAGGAACAACACAAGAACACCTGGATACCCTATTTCACCACTTTAATTCAATGTAGCATCAGAAATACTAGCCAGAGCAATACAACAAGAAAAAAGCATCAAGGTCAGAAAGGAAGAGATAAAACTGTCTCTATTTGCAGATGACATGATATTATATATAGAAAACCCTAAAGGAGCACCTGGGTGGCTCAGTCAGTTGAGTATCCAACTCTTGATTTCGGCTCAGGTTATGATCTCATGGTTCGTGGGATTGAGCCCCATGTTGGGCTCGGTGCTAACAGCATGGTGCCTGCTTGGGATTCTCTCCCTCTCTCTCTGCCCCTCCCTCATACATACTCCACACAATCTCACTGTTTCTGAAAATAAATAAATTTAAGAAAAAAACCTTAAGACTCCATCAAAAACCTGTTAGAACTAATTATAAAGGATACAAATTAATATCCAGAAGTCAGTGTGTTTCTATACGTTAACAAACTGTCCAAGAAATGAAGAAAACAATCCTATTTACAATTGCACCAATACCTAGGAATAAATTTTATCAAAGAGGTGATATATCTGTACACTGAAAACTATAAGACATTAATGAGAGAAACTGAAGAAGATACAAATAAATATCTCATGTTATTGGATTAAAAGAATTAATATTGTTAAAATGTCCATGCTACCTAAAATAATCTACAGGTTCAATGCAATCCCTTTCAAAATTCCAACAGCATTTTCACAGAAATAGAAAAAATGATCCTAAAATTTGTATGGAACCACAAAGGACCCTGAATAGTCAAAGCCATCTTGAGAAAGAACAAAAAAGCTGGAGGTATCACACTTTAGGATTTTAAACTAAATTACAAAGCTATAAAATCAAACCAGAATGGCAACGGCATATAAACAGACATATAGGCCAAAGGTATGGAATAGAGAGCTCAGAAATAAACCCATGCATATATGACCAGTTTATGACAAAGGAGCAAAGAATGGAGAAAGGATAGTCTCTTCAACAAATGGTACTGGGGGGGCCACCTGGCTGGCTCAGTAGGTAGAGTGTGCGATTCTTCATCTTGGGTTCATGAGTTTGAGCTCCATGTTGGGTGCAGAAATTACTAAAAAAAAAAAAAAAAATCAATGAACTTTAAAAAATGGTGTTAGGAAAACTGGATACCTTTCTTATACCATACACAAAAATCCACTCAAAACGGATTGAACATAAGACCTAAAACCATAAAACTAGAAGAAAACATGGGGGTAAGCTCCTTGACAATGGTTTTGGTGATGATTTTCTGGAAAAGTAAAAGCAACAAAACAAATAAGTGGGACTGCATCAAACTAAAAGACTTCTGCATAGCAAAGGAAACCATGAAAAAGCAACCTACAGAATGGGAGAAAATATTTCCAAGTTACATAACTGGTAAGGGGTTAATGTGCAAAAAAATATAAAGAACTCCTACAACACAATAGCAAAGAAACAATCCAATTTTTAACAATAGGCAAATGAACTGAAAAGACATTTCTCCAAAGAAGTTATACATATGGCCAACAGGTAAGTGAAAGGTGCTCAATTTCACTAATCATTAGGGAAATGCAAATCAAAACCACAATGACATATCACCTCACATCTGTTAGCATGGCTACAGAATTATAAAAAAGATATAAGTATTGGTGGGACTGTGGAGAAAAGGGAATCCTTGTACTTTCTTGGTGGGAATGTAAACTGGTGCAGCCTCTATGGAAAACAGTATGGGGATTTTTCAAAAAATTAAAAATAGAACTAGCATATGATTCAGCAATCCTTGTGGGTATATATCCAAAGGAAATAAAGATAGGATATTGAAGAGATATCTGTACTCTAGTGTTCATTGTTCTTACTGGGGGGAAAAAAAAGATAAATATGTGAGGTGATGGGTGTATTAATTGACTAGATGGGATTTTTCCACAGTGCATCATATATCAAATCACAGCCTACACTTTAAATATCTTACATACACTTGTAAATATCTTTATAATTTTTATGTCAATTATACCTCAGTAAAGATGAAAATTTTAAAAACCTGCACTTTGGAGATAAATTTTTAGCCACAAATGCTTTCATTATTAAATAAGAAAAACTATGGGGCGCCTGGGTGGCGCAGTCGGTTAAGCGTCCGACTTCAGCCAGGTCACGATCTCGCGGTCCGTGAGTTCGAGCCCCGCGTCAGGCTCTGGGCTGATGGTTCGGAGCCTGGAGCCTGTTTCCGATTCTGTGTCTCCCTCTCTCTCTGCCCCTCCCCCGTTCATGCTCTGTCTCTCTCTGTCCCAAAAATAAATAAAAAACGTTGAAAAAAAAATTTAAAAAAAATAATAAATAAATAAGAAAAACTACAGGGGCGCCTGGGTGGCTCAGTGGGTTGAGCGACTGACTTCAGCTCAAGTCATGATCTCACAGCTTGTGAGTTTGAGCCCCACGTCGGGCTCTGTGCTGACAGCTTGGAGCCTGGAGCCTGCTTCGGATTCTGTGTCTCCCTCTCCCTCTGCCCCTAACCTACTTGTATTCTGTCTCTGTCTCTCTCAAAAGTAAATAAACATTTAAAAAAAAATTTTTTTAAAAAGAAACACTACAAGTAAATTAAGCATCCAATTTTTTTTTAAAGAAAAAGAATTTGTAAAGCAAGCTTAATAGAACAAATGGGAAAGAAGAAAATCAAAAGATTAAATTAGAAAATTAAAAAAGAGTAGAAAACATAAACCCAAAAGGTCATACATCATAGATTGCTTAGAAGTCTGAGAGGAGAAAGATTTATACCCAGAAATGAGAGGCTATGTAACTAAAAGTATGTTTTAGAAACTTTACATCTTAATAAGTTAAAAAAAAAAAAAAAGATGGAGAAGGGAATGAACCAAGAGTTGGAAAACTTATATAGACTAGTAACCATTAGAAAAAGTCAAAGTAATGTGAGCTGGGTGGGAGGGAAAGAAGTGGATGGTCAATTTAATAGGCAGCTTCCAAGTAACCACTAATTCCAATGTTGCATAAATTATTCAGGTAAACCTGAAAAGCTATATAATTAATTTGATAAAGCTACCTATTCCTGGTAAAAGTCTGATAAAGCTAGCACTTAAAAAGATTATAGACTAATCTCACTTATAAATGTAGTTGTAAAAATCCTAAATACCAAAAACAAACAAACAAAAACCCAAAAAAAACTCCTCTAACAGGCACAAGTATTGTTTTCATCATGACCCAAGGAGGTTAACTCCCAAGAACTATAGATTCTGGGAGTATGGTAAACTAGATGGTAATGATATCCCTCCTAGTATAGCGTACTGAGATATAATGTGTGTGAACATTTCAAACATTGGTGGAAGTGTAAGCAATTCCAGTGAGAATTTACAAGAATTAGCTGGCACTGGAGTCAAAGTCAGGGTTCTGTCCTCCCTATCCCACCCCAAATTGGGAGAGATATTACCTGTTAGCTTTGTTCTGGGGAGTGCAAGAAAAAGAACCCATAACTATGTATTCACAAGGATTTGGGTTCAAAATTCACATCACCATGTGTGGTCCTCAGAAAATCCAAGGCAGTAATTTAATTTCAGAGGTTCCCAATGAGGTAGCCTTCCAGCACCTGGCAGAGACAAGTGCTCATTCTCTGATGCACTTTTATTTCAGCTTCAAAGAATTCCAAGGAGCATGAGTGCACCAAAAGTAAAAACAAAAACAAAAAAAACCAAACCTACCATGGGTCAGAGTCAGATGAAACAAATAGTCAAACAGGGAAGAGACTGAAGCTAGCAGATGCAGAATATACAACGAATACGTTAGAAAATAAGAGTACTGAAAGTTTGGCAAATTTTCAGAATTAGATTAGAAAAACAAAACTTCTGGGGCGCCTGGGTGGCTCAGTTGGTTATGCGTCTGACTTCGGCTCAGGTCATGATCTTACGGTTCGTGAGTTCGAGCCCTGCATCAGGCTCTGTGCTGACAGCTCAGAGCCTGGAGCCTGCTTCGGATTCTGTGTCTCCCTCTCTCTCTGCCCCTCCCCTGTTCATGCTCTGTCCCTCTCTGTCTCAAAAAAAAAAAAAAAGCTTCTTCTTATAAAAAAAAAAAAAAAAACTTCTAGAAAAAAAAAAAAGTGATAATTGGATTGAAGCCCAATACAGTTACATTATATAGCAGGTTAGACACAGTAAAAAATAGTGAACTGGAAGAAAGGTCTGAAGAAATAGCACAGAATGTAACACAGAGGGCTAGGTGGAAAATATGAGTGAGAATGTAAGAGACATGGAAGACTGAAGAGGTCTAATATGTCCTTGATTGAAATTCCTGGAGATCACAGAGGTAATGGGGTAGGTGCAATATTAGAGAAGGTAATGGCTGAAAAGTTTTGGGGAGCACATGGAAAAAAACATAGTCTTTAGATTTAGGGACCCTAATGAATCCCAAACAGGACAAATAAAATTAAACCCCCATCTGACACAACATAAAAAACCTCAGGGTACACATTCTGAAATGTCATAAAAGCAGTGGCAGAGAAAAATATTACCTAAGGGGGTAATGACAATTAGACTGATGATTGTTTGCTAATGGCAACGTTAAAAGGCAACTATCAGTGTCAAATTAGAATTCTTTCTTTTTAATATTTGCTTATTTTTGAGAGAGAGTGTGAGTGGGGGGAGGGACAGAGAGAGAGGCGGGGGGAGACTCAGAATCCAAAGCAGATTCCAGGCTCTGAGCTATCAGCACAGAGCCCGGCATGGGGCTTGAACTCACAAACTGCAAGATCATGACCTGAGCCAAAGTCAGACACTCAACCGACTGAGCCACCCAGGTGCCCCTAGAATTCTACTTTCAACAAATACCTCTCAACAAATTATCTTCAAGGAAGAGGGCAAAATAAAGATTTTTTTTTTTAATTCAGGGAAGCTATATGATTATTTTTAATGCTGAGAAGACAGAGATTCAATGCCTACTGCTTACTTAAAAATGAAAAATGGGGGCGCCTGGGTGGCTCAGTCGGTTGGGTGTCCGACTTCAGCTCAGGTCACGATCTCATGATCCGTGAGTTTGAGCCCGGCGTCAGGCTCTGGGCTGATGGCTCAGAGCCTGGAGCCTGCTTCCGATTCTGTGTCTCCCTCTCTCTCTGCCCCTCCCCCATTCATGCTCTGTGTCTCTCTGTCTCAAAAATAAACGTTAAAAAAAATTTAAAAAAAAATGAAAAATGAATAAACTATGAATAAATTATAAACTGAGCACAGGGGCCCTGCTTATCACATAATCATACATGTAGAAGGCACTCAATTAATGATCTACATGAATGGCTTTCCTTTGGCAGGAGAGTGGCTATCTGCCAGAAACAGGCAGGCATCATGGGTGATAGCAAATGTTAGAGGCATTCCTGTTAAAGTGTAGAGCAAAATATGGATGCCTAATATTATCACTGTTGTCTAATGTTGTACCTGAAATTCTCGAGAGAAAGAAATGACTATGAGAAGGAAGACATTACTAATTTTTATTTTATTTATTTATTTAAAGTTTATTTTTGAGAGAGAGAGGGAAGGAGAGCACACGCAGCTGGCGAGGGGCAGAGAGAGAGGGAGACAGATTATCCCAAGCGGACTCCACACTGTCAGCATGGAGTGCGATGCAGGCTCCATCTCATGAACTGTCAGATTGTGATCTGGGCTGAAATCAAGACGGAGCCACCCAGGCACCCCAACATGACTAATTTTTAAATTAATGGCATCTCCTATTAATACAACAGAAAATAATCAGCTGGAGAACTGTCAGAAGAAATATATAGAAAGATTTGGTCCGGAAGAAATGAGACCTATCCAGGAGCTTGAATACCATCCTTCCTCAGGTTTTTGTTCAAAATTGAAAACATGTATTCCTTCAATGTTATAAATCTACTAGAAACACGAAGAAGAATCAGGGTGGCTCCTGCCTTCAGGATGAGTGGTAAACAGGGTGGCATACCCATTACTGACTTTATTGGCTGTAATGGATATAAAGGAACAACTTTTCAGTTTTATCTGAGCAGCATAGTGGTGGGAGGAAGAGCCATAAAATGCCTCATAGGTGAGGTGATCCTTAAATTGAGTCCAAATTCAGGACTAAAAAGCCAAATTTTGAAAAAAGATCCTTAACATGAATTGTTATCCTCAAATGAGTAATTCACGTGGCCGTCTTTACATTTCACAAGTTAGAGTGAAAGATGTTGAAAGTGGAAAATCCATCACTTGACAGATTGTGTTATAAGCTAAGATCAGGAGGCTTTTAATTTGGGGAGTTAATCGTATTGAGTGCTTATATAGATCTATCTTATAAAGAGATGTCTGAAGAAGTCTGTTCAGTTCTAATCTGATTATCCTAATAGGTTTAGTGGGTACAATAGTTGACAGTGGCCTGCTATTAATTAACAAATAGTCTTTTATTTTTAACTTGAACTTTAAGCTGTGATTAAACAATATGATTAATTAGAACACTTGAGACTTGGCCTAAAATTGATGACTTGGGAGCTCTAAACTTACGTCCCATTGTGTTTTTCCTAAGTGAATGTTCATCTAATTCTCTCTCTTTGGGGACATTGGGAAGTACCACTCTGTGTCATGCTTAGTGGTCTCCTCAAGACCCTCCCTCTTCTCATTTCCATTAGTTTTTGTATCTTTTCCCCTCTTAGAAGATTCAATCTCCTGCCCACACCCTACAATTGCTTCAATAAAGTCCTTTTAGTCTTTTGAAGAAGCCTTATGAATTCCACTTCAAACTAATTTATGATTAACTAAAACGATTCTTTCTTTTCTAGGATTGTAGAAATCTATAGTAGACGATTACAAGGTAAACTTTTAAACTTTTATTTACAGAAAAACATTTTTTCTTAAGGAAAAAGTATTTTTGGTTGTTGTTCTTATTTCAAGTAGAATACATGCGACTTACCAAAATCAAAACCTCATAGGAATATAAGATAGAAAGGGAAAGCCTGCAGTGTTTCAAGCCTCCAGAAGAAATCATTGATGTATTTGCACACTCCTTCGTATTTCATGCATCTACCAACATTTTGAAATCAATTTATTTTTATTATATTTTTAAATGGCCTCATATTGTATGTAATGGGCTTCACTTTTCCCCCCCTATTTTTTTTCACTTAACAAATAAAACATGTTTTTTTCCCTACATGCATATAACTATCTCATTGATTTTGCTGGCTGTTTAGCATTCCATTGTACGGCCGTGCTGGGGCTTGATTTAACCATTTCCTGCTCTAATAGATATTTGAAAATTTTGTCAGTTTTCAAATAGATGCAGTGCTGCAGTGAACACTCTTAATGTGTTTTCAGAGATGAGTTGTTTATTCAGCACAGGAACTGCATTGCTTAGGTTAAATGGTTGGTCTCCAGCTTTACATACAATTCAATACTTGGACTGTAGCGCCTTTGTTAATCCTGTTGCGAGCTATTTGTTCATTTGCATGGAGGTGCTTGTTGTCAATATTCTGTTGGTCTCACTGCACACCTAAGAGACAGCTGTCATTCTTACCATTCCCTCCAGTGGTGCTGAGCCCCCGTCAGTACTTATTCTGCAGGTGAGGGAATTGAACAGCTGCCCCCTGTGGGCCAGGCAGCAGACAAAGCAAACTGGGAAAAGCTGGTGTGCCTTGGCTCTCAAACCTCACAGAAGTCTGCTTTTTAAGACTTCAGATATTCTAAAGACAACAAATAACTCTAAAGACGGCTGGGTGTATCAGACTCCTAAACCGAGCTTCTTGTCACACCCACAGTTCAAGAGCGTCTTACAAAACAAATCGCAGTAGCCATCACAGAAGCCTTGCGGCCCGCTGGAGTTGGGGTGGTGGTGGAAGCAACGTAAGTCTATGTTTGCCTTTCATAATGTCCTTGTGGTGCATGGAAGTGATATTTAGTGCTGCTCTTTTCCCAGCGCTGGGTGGTGGCACACAATTGACACTGTCCCATTTTCTGTCTCTGAGACTGAAGCTTTTTTTTAACCTCTTTCACTTACTGTGTTGTTGATATAGGAACCTGGGTACAGGAGACAGGCTTTGTTTTGTTTTTGGTGAGGGTTATGGAGGTGTAGGGAGTCATCAGTGTAGTGATTTGTGCAACTGTAGCATTTTATGTCTTCTCTTGATTTCTTCTTTAGCTCTTTGTTGCTCTATGCAGACTTTTCCTGATATTTTGTCACACGTTTTAAAAAATGGAGCTAAGACTGTGTGCACAGGGCACCTGAAGACACTTATTTAAGTTAGAATGAATTATGGGAATTGCGCACATCTTCTCCATTCTCCTGGCATGGCATGAGCTCTGTGCTGTGCATGCTGTCTGGCCTCATCAGGTTGCTTAGGCTCACTGTGGTCACCGTTCTCTGGATTCGCCTGGTGAGACCAGCATACTTCAGTATTTCTCCTAGCACCTAAGCTAGCATTGTGTTGTCTGGGTCCTAAAGACCGTTCAAGTGAAAATTCTGTATTTCTTTTTATCCAGAAGTTGTTGTATTTTTGCGGACCCCTTGTAGTATTTTCACAAGAAAGAAAATTCCTTTTTTTCCCCTTCTGCTAGATGCATCAAAGACTCAACCACTGAGAAACTTAATGAAAACTTCAGGTCAAATCTGTCTAAGCAGTGATATTGGATACAGCTGGTAGCCGTGAACTCAGTATAATCAGACTTAACTTTTTGGCTTGCTTCTTACTTTAAAAACCAAACCAGCAACTGTCGATTTCTTTAAGCCACCTTTGTTGTCTTGTTTTGTAGACACATGTGTATGGTAATGCGAGGGGTACAGAAAATGAACAGCAAAACTGTGACCAGCACGATGTTGGGTGTGTTCCGGGAAGATCCAAAGACTCGGGAAGAGTTTCTAACTCTCATTAAGAGCTGAACTTCAGCGTGTGTCCTGTGGTTTGCAGATCGTGCCACTAGAAACATTGTTTGTCTGGTCTTAACTGTTTGTACATTCCGTTTCCAGTTGTTACAGATGTGAACTTTATCCCTTGTCACTAATTGTGTTTAATAATTATTTATAGCAATGAAATAAAAGTAATTAATAAAGGGGTGAGCCCTCTACTTTCTTCTTGCCACCTTTTAGTGGTAACTGTCAAGGAAACTGCCAAATAGTGTAAGTTACATGCACAAAACCACTGCCATTTGGATAACCATTGGGTGCTGGAAAGGAAGAAAAACTCAAGTATTTTGTTCAAATACTATGGTAATTGGGTTCATAAGCGTAGGAATTTTGGGAATGGGAGGAAATTATGGCCAATATACTGTTTTTTCCCCCTCCCCAAACAAAAATGGTGTAGTGCTTAAAATAATTCCTGTACGGCATGCAGCATTGCTCTGCAAACACAAAGTCCAACAGGCTCCACCATAATCACATTTCATAAACTGCCAGGGCACTTTATTTTTTATATATTTATTTTTTTAACTGTCCAGTTATAATGTTAGTCATGAAAGGGAAGGTGGTAGGATATCTATGTTTTTGATTTTACTATGAGCTAAAAAGGCACGTTTCTACTTTCTGTTCTTTTTTAAATTCAAGTACAAAGAATTTGTTCCTTTTGTTTACGAATGTATTCCCATGTCAACATACAGGGATTTAGACATTTAACTCTCTGTGCCTTGATGCGAATATCACACCACTTAGAGTGTAGCTACCTTTGCCATTTTTTAAAAAGCCGTTATTTTATGAGACTTAAGTACCAACACTGCAAATAACTAGTCCTCACAATTTTACCTTTAGAAGTCTCTTGCAAGCTTACTTTGTGTATTCCTTGTAGATGCCTCAAAACTTTTTTTAAAGTCTTATCAAGTATTTTTCTATGTATTTCCAGAAACTTTTGAGAATGTCCATCATTTTCAGGTCTGCAGAACCATAGCTTCTGTGAATATGAAAGATGGCAGAATGAACTAACTGTGGACTGCATTGTGACCGATATCCAATGTTTAATGAAAGCTGCATTGTTGGTGCCTATGAAAATGCACTGTAATTTTCTGGAATTACTGGAACATATAGGAAGCCCCCATATTGGCTCCTCTTGTGGTCCCTGTGGGTCTTGTCTTCAGTGTAACTGTTCAAGTGGTATATAGGTCTTTTCTTCCAGGAAGCTGTTGCCTTATTAATGACTACCTGAAATTTCCTCCACTGGGGCAGTGTGGGCCAAATTAAAACAACAAAGAAAAACCCAACTCCCCTGCAAAAACACAACCACAGTCATTCCATGGAAAAGTCTCTTATTTGGTTGACCTCATGCTCTTCAGATTTATTCTGTTACGTTAAGAACTAATTGCAGTGCTTTCTTTAACCTTGATGGTCCTAAATCTGCCACTTTGATGTCATTTGACTTATGATGGGACATGGTGGCAGAAGTGCTGTTTATTTATTTATTTAAGTTTATTTATTTATTTTGAGAGAGAGAGTGAGCGCGCATGCGCAGAGTAGGGGCAGAGAGAGAGAGAGAGAGGGAGAGAGAAAATCCCAAGCAAGCTCTGCTCTGTCAGCACAGAGCCCAATGCAGGGCTTGATCTCACAAACCCATGAGATCATGACCTGAGCTGAAACCAAGAGTTGTTTGCTTAACCAACTGAGCCACCCAGACGCCCCCAGAAGTAATGTTTAAAAAAAAAAAATTCTTCCCTACTTCTATTTTCTATATTTTTCTATACTTGGAGTTTCTGAAATACAGTGTTAATTCATTCTGAGTTCCTTTAAAAAAATCTAATCTGATATAAACATTATCCTGCTTAATGTTTAGACATTTAAGAACTGGAATTAAGCACTCAACTCATGTTTGGTATTTTAAAGTAAAAAAAGATGTGATTTGGAGGACCAAAGAAATTATTAGCTATAAATTCATCTTTCTGAGATCAATTGTATTCCTTTTTAATGAGTCTCTAACATTTCCTACAAGTGTTCTCATAAAGGTCTAATGTGTCTACAGGCTATTGTCTTATTGGTAAATGCAAAGTAATAATCTTGTCTGTTTTACTCTAGTCTGCAGTACTTCAAAATTTTCATATCTGTGAATCCATTTTGGGGATTTTTAAGAATTTGATGCATTTAAGTACACTGTTCAATTGTTTGAATTTTATGTATGCGTGCATCTGTTCCTGAAGTTGGTTCTATTGAAATTATTAAAGTGTTATACCATAGTTTCTTGTGAAAGTAGTTTCTTTCTGAACCACTTGTATAGATATAACAATAGATTATTTTAATTGTATTCTCTTTTACCAAAGATACCCATCATAAGGGCTTCCCTCAGTCATCAAGCTATTAAAATATAAATCTCAGTGGCAGTAGAAATTAACCTGGGGTTCTCTGTCTTCCTTTGGTATTTGGTTTGGGTATTACTGTCCTCACCCTCTGGCTGGTAAGGGAAGAGGAGGTCTGGGGTAAGAGTGAGGAGTCTGAGTGGCCCTCATGTCCCTATTGTCCTAAATCTAAGTTTGAAAAACATCAGCCTCCTGAGAACTGGTGCTGTTTCTGTGTGGGAGCTGTTGGAGGAAGAGCAGGCTGGGGCAGGGAGCCAGGCAGTGCTGGGAGTGGAAGAGAGTTTCCCTCCTTCTTCTAGGGAAGAGCCTGCTTTGGACAAAACTTCCAACGAAGTGCAAAGGTTTTGCTGCCTCTTTTCTGTGTCTGGTGCCCTTGTCCATACCTCCTTTGGGGTTCTTCTCCCCATTTGCTGCTCCACCTAGGCAGAGGCCCCTGCCTTTTACTAATGTCCATGTGCCCAGATGCTGGGGCTCTGGAGTGGCCTGCTGCTCCTTCAAGGACTCTGTGGACTGTTGGGCAGTGAATCTAGCCACCCAGTCTAGAAATGCTTATTGAAATACCACATTCCTAAAACCATAACTCAGTACAACAACGAGCTGCTCAACTAAGCCCAAGTTGCTGCCCCTGAGTTTTTTCACTTTTAAAGATTGGCTGAGTTCCCTGTTTTGTCGCTTAGGGAAAGAGCCGTTGCAGACACCAAAGGTTTTAGAGAATGCTGCCAACACAGAACACCTGGATTCACCCTGAAGGGCCTGGGTCCACTTGTTGATGGTGAGAAGAGGGAGTCTCAGTAGATGAGTTCAAGGCGAAGTATAAATACACGATAGCCGCCCCCCCTCCCCTGAGGTACCTGGTTTATGTTTATTTTAGTCTTTACTATGGAAAAAAAAACAGGGGCACCTGGGTAAGTCGGTTAAGCGTCTGACTTCAGCTCAGGTCATGATCTTGTGGTCCGTGAATTCGAGCCCTGCGTCAGGCTCTGTGCTGACAGCTCAGAGCTTGGAGCCTGCTTCGGATTCTGTGTCTCCCTGTCTCTCTGCCCCTCCCCCCTCTCACACTCTGTCTCTTTCTCAAAAATAAATAAACATTAACAAAATTTTTTCGTAAAAAATAATTAAAAAAATTTTTTTAACGTTTATTTATTTTTGAGACAGAGAGAGACAGAGCATGAACGGGGGAGGGTCACAGAGAGAGGGAGACACAGAATCTGAAACAGGCTCCAGGCTCTGAGCTGTCAGCACAGAGCCTAACATGGGGCTCGAACCCACAGACCGTGAGATCATGACCTGAGCCGAAGTCGGACGCTTAACCGACCGAGCCACCCAGGCGCCCCAAAAATAATTTAAAAAAAGAAAAAAACATACATAACAGTAGATAGTACATAATTACGTGACCCCCATGTACCCATCACCTAGCTTCAATAAGTCTCAACTCATGGCCATCTTGATTCCTCCATTACCTCCCATCCCCTCTGGATTATTTCAAAGCAAATTCCAGATATTATCTCACCCATGAAATATTTGATTATCTAAAAGAGGAATCACATAAAAAAAATCCATTATCACACACAAAAAATGATGCTTTAATATCAAATATCCAGTCGGCATTCAATTTTCCCTCATTGTCTCATAAATTTATTCATTGCTTATTTGAATCAAGCTACAGATGAGTTCCATACATTGCAATTGGTTGATCTGTTTTTTTTTTAATTGTGGTAAAAAACACATAAAATTTACTATCCTAACCATTTTTAGTATACACTTAGTAACAGCTATATGTACGTTGTTGCACACCAGATCTCTAGAACCTTTTTCATTTTGTAAAACTGAAACCTTATATCCACTGAACTCTTTCCCCCTCCCCCCAATCCCTGGTAATCACCATTCTGCTTCTGTTTCTGAGTTTGACTACTTTAGATTCTTCATATAAAGTAGAATCATGCAGTATTTGTCTTTTTGTGACTGGCTTAATTTCACTGAGCATTATATTCTCCAGACTCATCTATGTTGTAGCATATGACAGGGTTTTCTTCTTTGTAAAGGTTAAATAATATTCCACAATGTATATACTACATTTTTAGAATTCATTAATGTATTCATGGGCATTTAGATTGCTTCCACCTCTTGGCTATTGTGAATAATACTGCAATGAATATGGGTGTGCAAATATCTCCTCGAGAACCTGCTTTTTTTTTAAACTTTATTATTATTTTTTTTTTAATTTACATCCAAATTAGTTAGCATATAGTGAAGCAATGATTTCAGGAGTCGATTCCTTAATGCCCCTACCCATTTAGCCCATCCCCTCTCCCACAATCCCTCCAGCAACCCTCAGTTCATTCTCCATATTTATGAGTCTCTTTCGAGAAACTGTTTTTAATTATTTTGGATATATACCCAGAAGTGGGATTATAGAATTTCTATATTCTCTCTATATGGTAATTCTTTAAAAAATTTTCAGGAACCTCCATTCTGTTTTCCATAAAATGGCTGTACCATTTTACATTCCTACCAACAGTGTACCAAGTGTTCTAATTTCTCCTCATTCTTACCAAAACTTGTTATTTTCCAGCTTTTTTGGTTTATGGCCATCCTAAGGGGGCATGAAATAATAGTTCATTGTGGTTTGGATTTGCATTTCACTGACGATTAGTGATCTTGAGCATCTTTTCATAAGCATATTGGTCACTTGTATATCTTCTTTGGAGAAAAGTCTACTTGGGTCCTATGCCCATTTTTTTTTAATCAGGTTATTTATTTTGTTGTTATTGAGCATGGGAGCTCTTTATAACCCTTTATCAGATAAATAGTTTGCAAATAGTTTTCCCATTTTATAGATTGCCTTTTCAGTCTTTGCTTCTTTTGATGCACAGTTTTTAGGTTTGATGGAGTCCCATTTGTCTACTTTTACTTTTGTTGCCTATGCCTTTGGTGTCATATCCAAGAAATCATTGCCCATTTGAGCGTTGTGAAGATTTCCCTCTATGCTTTTTTCTAGGGGTTTTATAGTTTTAGTTCTCACGTTTAGATCTTTAATCCATTTTTAGTTAATTTTTGTGTATGGTGTAAAGTGTGGGTCCAACTTCATTCTTTTACAAGTGGGTGCCTAGTTTTTCCAACACCATTGTTGAAGAGATTCTCTTCCCCCATTGTGTAGCATTGGCACCTTTGTCAAAAATCATTTGATCATAACATGCGGATTTATTTCTGAGCTGTCTATTCTGTTCTATTGGTCTATATGTCTTCATGCTAGAACTACACTATTTTGATTGTTGTAGCTTTGTAATATGTTTTGAAATGAGAGAGAGAGTGTGAGGCCTCCGGCTTTGTTTCAAAATGGTTTTGGCTATTTGGGGTCCTTTGAGATTCCATATAAATCTATTTCTGCAAAAAAGGCCATTGGGATTTCATTGAATGTAGAGATTCTTTGGGTAGTATGAATATTTTAATAATATTAAGTGTTATAATCCATGAACATGAGATATTTTTTCCATTTATTTATGTCTTTAATTTCTTTCATCACTGTTTTGTAGTTTTCACTGTTTAAGTCTTTCCCCATCTTGGTTAAGTTTATTCCTAAGTGTCTTATTTCATTTTGTTTTATTTTATTTTATTTTATTTTATTTTATTTTATTTTATTTTATTTTATTTTATTTTTTTAACAGACTTTATTAGACAGTTTAGGTCAGGATACAGAGATTTCTCCTATACCTCCTGCCCATGCTCATGTGGCCTCCCCCATTATCATCATCCTACAGCAGAGTGGTGCATTTGTTACAAATGATCAACCAACATTGACACAAAGTCCATAGTTTACATTAGGTTTCACTCTTGGTGTTGTACCTTCTATTGGTTTGGACAATATAATAATACAGCATAATTATGTGTATCCACCATTACACTGTCATACAGAGTAGTTTTTACTGCCCTAAGTATCATCTGTGCTCCATGTATTCATCACCTACTCTATTCTTTGTGATGCTATTGTAAATAGAATTTTCTTAATTTCTTCTTTGGATTATTCATTGGTTGATATGTTTCTTAAGTCTGTTTAAAGTTGTAGATTCACCTCTTGCTCCCTTTCTTTTATACTATCCTTACCATTTATTTGGTCATTTGCTTTTGGAGAAGTCCCTGTGAGCTCATGAAATGTCAACTGCTGGGATGTCTGTGGCTGCCCGAATGAAGTGAAACTTCAATTAAGCAGAAGAGAAAGGGCTGCTGTCTTCTATGACATTCCTCCATGACCTTAAACTCCTATTCCCAAGGCAGCCTGGACCCTGAGGCAGCACTGAGTAGTGCAGGCTCACCCTTCAACTTGGACACAGCTCTTTTTAGTTTTGTAACCCAGTAACACCCACCCAGGTATGGAATAGAGTTTATTCCTTTTTTGGTGGGGGGAGGTGTCTATCTTTTCTGGATAGGCTTTAGTTTTAAAATATCTACCACACGGCTTCCTTGGCTGCCAAGATTTGGTTAAGGTGGAAGGGTTATTATAGGACTGGAAACAGTGAATCCACCAGGACTTGACATCACTTTGAGGTCCTGTCCTTGGGGAATTCCAAGGTTTGGGTTGGACGGTAGGAGTGTTTGGGTGCCTGACTGCTGTTACATCTGTATGGCCCTCTGAGTAAGGATACCAGGCTGGCTCTGGCTGACTGGGGTGGAGAAGGAAGTGACACACCAGGTCTTGTTTTTAAGCAGCTTCTTTTATTCTCTCCCTAATGGTGTAGTTACGACTTGCTTACAAATCCTGTTGGGATAACTCCTAGCACATGTATTACACAGCCCTAATACATCCATCCGCTTTTCCTCTTATTTCTACATTCTCCTGTTTGGTTTGAGCAATGTGTCCACAACCCTGACCTTTTGAGAAATCCTTTAACTTCTGGAACTGACTGTGCTGCCCAGAGAGATGTGGTTTGGCTGTTGGTCAGTGCAGAGAAGGCTGTGTCGAGGGGAGCCTGGGATGAAATGCCTGGGCATGTATGAAAACTTCCTCTGAGGCTGTCACACTTCTGCTTTGTTGATTTTCTTCTCATTTTAGGATGAGTTTCTTCTCCCTCTTTTTTTCCTGGATTTTTTCTTATTTGAAAATGTGCTGAGTGAATAGACCAATGGGATATTTTTCTTTCTATTGTCTTTTTGTGGGGTTTCCCATTATATGTGTGATGATACTAATTTTTACAGTCATATCCTATCTTAACTGGTAAATTTCTTTGTGGAGACTTTTCTCTTTGGAGGGTCATTTCACATCTACAACCTAGGGATAAACTGAAAAGAGACAGAAAGTTAGTAAATTAAAAAAAATTTTTTTGGGATGCCTGGGTGGCTCAGTCGGTTGGGCGGCCGACTTCGGCTCAGGACATGATCTTGCAGTCCGTGAGTTTGAGCCCCACGTCGGGCTCTGGGCTGATGGCTCAGAGCCCGGAGCCTGTTTCAGATTCTGTGTCTCCCTCTCTCTGACCCTCCCCTGTTCATGCTCTGTCTCTCTCCGTCTCAAAAATAAATAAACGTTAAAAAAAAAATTTTAAAAATCAATTTAAAACAACTAGCAGGAACCACAGGATTATTTCATATTGGTCATTTGGAAAGTAACTTTAACCAAGGACAACTAACCTCAGAGAAAAATTTCTCATTTCTCATTTCTGGATTGAAAGTTGATTCTCCTGAAAGTTGATTCACTGTGACCTAGGAGCATGTAAACTTGAAGTCCTTATTCAAATCTAATTTGACCTTTTCTTGCTTAGCAGTTGTCAAAATCACCTCACAATGAAGGGGTAAGAGGAGATTGATTTTTTTATGTCAATCCTTGAATATTTTAACAGAATTTTCCACATAAACTTAATATTTAGAAAATAATTATAAAATAAAAAGGGTCTTATGCATTTGAAGTATAGATAGGTCAACAATAAATTCTCATGTCCTTTTTAACTAGAGCACTGTAAAAAAAACTTTAATCAATGTGAAACCCTGAGTTTTGAAAACTGATCATTTGTTCCCTGCATTTTAATTTTGGGGGGATGGAAGAAGAATTTTCCAGATTTAACAGTGTGTGTGATGTGCACATGTGCATGTGTACCCAATGTTAAACCTGGAAAAGTTGTTACTAGATGCTTGTTTGTTTTTTTTTTTAATGTTTGTTTATTTTGAGTGAGAGAGAGTGAGAGGGACAGAGAGAGGGAGGCAGAGGATCTGAAGCAGGCTCTGCGCTGACATCAGACAGCCCCATGCAGGGATCAAACTAATGAACCTGGGAGATCATGACCTGAGCATCAGACACTTAACCGACTGAGCCACTCAGGTGCTCCTACAAGGTGCTTGCTTATCTATCTATCTATCTATCTATCTATCTATCTATCTATCTATCTATCTATTTAAAAAATGTTCATTTATTTTTGAGAGAGAGAGAAACAGAGTGAGTGGGGGAGAGGCAGAGAGAGAGAGGGAGACAGAACCTGAAGCAGGCTCCAGGTTCCAAGCTGTCTGCACAGAGCCCGATGCAGGGCTGAAATGCCATGAACTGTGAGATCATGACCTGAGCTGAAGTCAGATGCTCAACTGACTGAGCTACCCAGGCATCCCCAAGGTGCTCTTTTAAAGTGGGGTAAACATTCAATAGAACTTCCCACAGTATTATTTTCTTGACAGTCTTCTTGAATAAAGAACATTTCTATTTTATCGGTGAGCAAGTTTGGGCTCTAGGAAGATTAAATGACTTGCATCACTGCCACTGGATTAAAGAACAGAGGTTCCTATCTTGTTGCTCCATCTGTTGGTCTTTCTATTAGTCAATGGGCTCAGGCCGTTAGATTACTCGTAACAGCTCATCGTTGTAGCTAGTTAATCTTTTCCAGGTGACCTCTGTAACGCTGAGCCCCCATTGTTTTGAATTGGAATCTGATTTTTGAAAATGTAAGTTGGCCTTGTCCTTTGAACTCAAAAGTGCAAAGATAGGGTTGTGAATTGGCTACATGTATTGTTTCATCTGGTCATACGGTCTTAAATGCTCACATTTAAAAAAAAATTTTTTTTTATACTGGTAACACATGTACTTAGAACAAAATTCAAACAGCACAAATGATATTAAGGAAAAGCTTACTTTTACTTCTGCCCGTGAGTAAGCCAGACAATAGTTACTACCAGGGATATTTTATGAAATGTTTTACTAACTATTATTGTAAATTGAAAACCCTCTTTCCTCCATGGAAGCTGTTTGTACTTTTAATGGTAAAATGTGTCGCTCTAAAGTGGTGAGTGGTTTCTGTAACTATCAGAATGTGAGATCCATTAAGATTATTATTTATAGTGTTCTTAGGTCAACATTAGATGCTTTTTTGGAAACTTTTTTTAGCAAAAATTTCAGCCAAAAAATGTGTCCACTTTACAGAAGTTTGACCACTTTAGCAACGAAAAGTGCTTCTGATGAGCTGAGTGTTTAAAGCAGACAGAGGCTCTTAAAATTTTTTTTCCCCACTTGATACCATTTTTAAATAGCGAATGCATTCATTTGCATACAATTAAAAAACACAGTGAAAAGTCTCTCTGTCCCCAACCACCCAGTTCCCCTCCCCCAAATGACTGGTTTTTACTACCTTCTTACTTATAATTCCAAAAATATTTAAGGTGTATGTAAGCAAGTTAATACACACAGAGAATTATTCCTATACTACATTTAATATATATTAGTTTGCTTATTTGAATCAGAATTGCCTGGGGAACTGTTAGATAATATATGTGTCTCTACCCTATGAAGACTTACTTGGTATTTGTATTTTGAAAAAAAATAACTGCCCTTGGTTATTTTGGTGGGTTCCTCTTGTTGAGAACCACTAGTCTAAGATAGATCTGTTCAGAGCCATGGGACACATCAGGAAGCCACTGGGCCCAAGTCCAGGTGATTTGGACAGAAAAGCAGCTGCATGGATCCTTCTGCGAGCTGTGAGCAATCGGTTCCACCATCCACAGTTAAGGGCATCTGCAACCACTCAGCTGATAAGTCTAAAGGTAAATTGCCCCTTAAAAGGGACTGTCTCCAGATTAATATAATTAGTGCTGCAATTACCCGTGTATAAATAACTTAATTCTCTGGTCTGATTTTTCTAAATATATCTTACTTTTTCCCCCTGATTTTTTTAGTTGATCATCATAGAAAACTTAGAAAATATAGGAAGGTATAAAGAAAAGGACTAGTTACCTATAATCACACAGTCCAGGGATAACTACTCTTAACATTTATTTTAAAGTTGTAAAAATAATATATATACACTCCTGGATTATTTAGAACAAATTTGTCCAGACATCATTTCATTTCATCTGTATTTACTTCAATATGTAACACCAATGAATAAAGGGCAAGGAAGGACTTAAAACACACACGCATTACTACACCCAACAAAAATCTACAATGATTACTTAATATCATACCCATTCTGCATTGACCTTTTCTCAGATTGTCTCAAATTTCTTTTTAGTGTTCATTATTAACACTTTGATATATACTCTGCCAGCCTTTGCCTCCTCGTTATCCCCATGTAACTGTCTAATTCTTTAGATACTGTAAAGTACATATAGCCTTTCCCTCTTTGGTATCTTACAACTTTGTTTAAATGGTTATGTGACATTCCATGATGGAAATAATCATCATGTATTGCTCAAATTTATAATGAAGAACTTATAGATTGTTTCCAGTTTTTTTATTATTATAAATAATGCTATAGTAAACATTTCTATTTCCCAAGAATAAGGTTCTAGATATGGATTTATAGAACAGTCACTCCCCCTCTTTCCCTCTTCCCCTCTCTTAACAAAAATGGATGACCTCACTTGAACTAGTCATGACACCTCCCAACCTCTACAATATATAGTTATCCCTTTATATGTAATTGTCTCCTAGCTAAATAGTACACAGATTAATTTCTTCTTTTACCTAGGGGCACCTTTGCACTTCATTTATCTTGGCAGATTCATATTTTTATTTTTTTATTAAAATTTTTTTAATGTTTATTTGTTTTTGAGAGAGGGAGATAGAATGTGAGTAGGGTGAGGGGCAGAGAGAGAGGGAGACACAGAATCTGAAGCAGTCTCTAGGCTCCAAGCTGTCAGCATAGAGCCTAATGCGGGGCCCAAACCCACGAGCCATGAGATCATGACCTGAGCCAAAGTTGGATGCCCAACTGACTGAGCCACCCAGGTGCCCCAGATTCACATTTTTAAACAGAATATTTTCTTGAGACAGTTGTAGGTCTACATGCTATTGTGAAAAACATTGCACAGAGATCCCTTATATACTTTGCAATGGTTTCCCTCAATGCTAAATTGAACAAAACTATCATACAATATCATAACCAGGATACTGACATTGATACAATTTACTAATCTTATTCAGATTTTCCCAGTTTTGCTTGCACTCGTGTGTGTGTGTGTGTGTGTGTGTGTGTGTGTGTGTGTGTGTGTGTTTGTATTAAGTTTTAATAATGAACATTTGGTTTGGTATCCACTTTCACAGGGTCAAGATAAGTAAACAGTTCTAACAGCACAAGGGTCCATTGTATTGTTTTATTATAATCTCACATCCCACATCTTCACATTAAAAAAAAAAAAACTCTTGAGATCTGAGTTCTGCATTTCAGTATGCTTGTGATCCTTAGTCCTTTCTAATGACAGTATACAAAACCACAGTTCATCTTGTTAAAATAATAATAAAAACACTAGGACATTGTAAAGAAAGACCTTGGATTATGTATGGCTTTACTGAAACTAGCTAATAAATAGATGAGAATGATTTGTGATTAGTACATCAATTGTTTGTAAATGGAAGGGTGTGTTTTGAGGTTATTGGAAAACTGTTCTCAGGAGGAAATTTAAGCGCACGCGCACACACACACACACACACACACACACACACACACACAAAGACTTTTGGTAAATATTCCAGATTGCTTCCAGACAAAGTATTACCAACATTGAGTATCATTTTAAAAATGTAATATATTCCTAAGTGGACAATATTTTCATTGTTCTACTTTTGTGTTAAAGTCGTAATACATTTATTATCAAATTGGGTCTCAAAGATTATGGCCAATGTTCTCCTAGAGGATATGGGACAGACGTTTCTTTAATTTCTCTGGTTGTCCAATACTTCAAAACATTATTTTCAGCAAAAATCAAATCACTAAACTGCCAAATGCAATAAGCATTCAGACTTCTATCTTTAACAAAGCTGGTACTAACTACTCTGCTCATGTGGTTGAGGCAATCATATTTTGTTTAATGTGGCTTTCTGTCTAAAGACAGACTGGAAGACTTTTGCTAAAATTATTTCTAAAAGGGATTTGATCTAAGTCAAAAGATACTTACCTTTTCTAAGTACAGTTGAATGAAAATAATTTTATTTTCTTTGAGAGGAGATAATCTCTGAGAGGAGGGGCCCTCTCAGTTTCTTTCTGAGAAATGATCATATTTTTCTCCTTGTTACTGGTCAGGGTACTCCAAATCATCATGGCACGCACCATGGCCTGATGTCTCCTTTTGTTGGGTCAGAATTACTGATCTATAGTGAATCAGTGTGGAGCTACCTTTATTATAACCCACTGTTTCTGCAAAAGTAAGAGCATTGCTGAACTTGGAATTGAGGAGATTATAAACAACACTACATGGATGAATTTGAAATTGAAGGGATATAGAGAATAGGTGTGGGGGTAGATGATATAAACAGGTGGCATTAGAAGGGACTGTCCTCAGGCAAATATAACATGGGGAGGTGCTGGGGTTAGAAACACAATCTATGATAAATCATTCCCTAATTAGCCTAGAGAAGTGAGTATACACGATGCATAGAAAATGCAATTTAATTATAACCATGTAGTCCTGAACAATATAGATCTAGAAATCATATTGAGTATAAGCAAAAAAGATCAAATTCTGAAAGATCCTCTACATGTCATTGAAAACAACTATATATGTATATATATGTATATGTATATATATATATATATATATATATTTTTTTTTTTTTTACCCCAACAATTCTACTTTTGAGAATTTATCCTTTACATGTATTTGTGTATGTGTCAAAGTGTTGTTTGTGTACAAGGTTTATTCATTTCAGCATTGTTTGTAACAAGAAAGTTCTTGCTTATAAGTCAGCTCTCAACCCAAAGTATGTGAAGTGATCATTTGAGGTTTGGATTGTGATTTTTAGAGTCCTTCCACCTGGAGGTGGATTAGATTTTTGATCCCTGTCCACCTTAATGTCTTGGTCTCACACTGAAGAAAGTTCTGGGATTAGGCAGGTAACTCAGGTGGTTCTTGTTGAGAACCTTTAAAATCCTAAGTTAACATCGCATTCTAAGAAAATAGCTCGTGGACCGGGAGTCCTGGCCTCCTTGATTTACTTTCAGTTTTAGAGGCTGGAACAGGGAAGTCTGGGGGCAGTGGTTCTTCAATAACATGTTCTGTAAGCAGATGAAGTGAGCAATGCAGACTTGTCCTCCTTACTCTTCTTACTCTTTTCCTTTAGGATTGAAAGCAAAGGGCCAAAACTCTTATGTAAAAGCCACATGAGGTATTGTGACATGGAAGGGGAGTGCAGACCTGAGTGCCTGTAATTCTGAACAGACTGTTTATTTTTTAAGCAACATCTGTGTTTCATAATCTGTTTTATAGATATGTAATTGCTCTGATAATTTGCAGTGTACTGAGTTTGGGGAAGATCATTATTAGAGACCTAGAATTTCTGACAGTATTGGGACACAGAGTTCCCCCTCTTAGCTTTTAAAAACATGGAAGAAAACAAAAATATGGATGTGAGAAACGTAACCATGGAATGCTACTTGTCTCTGTGGTGAGAAATATTTACACAGTCATAAAGTAAACACTGATTACTGAGTTAACTAAAAGTTGTAAGATAACCTCTATCTTCATTTGTGACGACACAGTTTAGATAACATCTAACTTGAACAATCAAGAAAGAGCAATTAAGCACATTTTTTAGTTAAGTTACTACAAGGAGATACAGGTGAACCACTTTTAAGACGTTGTTTGTAAATGGGGAGGTGGGGTCGACTCTTGCTTAAATTGTAAACCTGTCGCTTTTTGACTTTTTAAAAAATCGTGTGCCTGTACTTCTTTTGTTCAAAGTTAAAAATATATATCTTTAAAATATATATATACATCTTTATCTACATATATGGAGCCAAGAGAAAAAAGGTAAGTATAGGGTCTGTAACGACTATTTGAAATATCTTTGAACGTTACAGCTGAAGTAAGTTTTGGGGGAAAAAAGGATAAAGATAAAGTATGTGAATTCTTGGATGAAATAAAGAAATCATTGCTTTCATCCGAATTTTTGCATCTTTATTTCTCTGTAATTCTCAGTCCTTTTGGTACGCTAGATCAGGGATTGCAAAACTTTTTCTGCAAAGTGACTGATAGGAAATATTTTAGACTTGGCAGATCATGGTGGTTTCTGTTGCAACTGCTGAACTTTGCCATTGTAGTGTGAAAGCTGCCATAAGGCAATATGTAAATGAACAGATATGGCTGTGTTCCAATTCATTTTTTTATTTTTTATTTTTAGAGAGAAAGAGAAAGAGAGCATGTGCACGTGCAAACCAGGGAGGGGCAGAGGGAGAGGGAGAGAGACAATCTCAAGCAAACTCCACACTCAGTGCAGAGCCCCACGCGGGGCTCCATCTTAAGACCATGAGACCATGACCTTAGCCAAAATTCAGAGTTGGATGCTTAACCAACTGAGCCATCCAGGAGCCCTGGCTATGTTCCAATTTAACTGTATTTATGGACACTGAAAACTGAATCTCATATAATTTTTATGTGTAATAAAACAGTCTTTTTTTTGTTTTAATCATTAAAAAATATAAAAGCCAGGGGCTCCTAGGTGGCTCAGTCGGTTGAGTGTCTAACTTCAGCTCGGGTCATGATCTTGGGGTTCACGGGTTCGAGTCTGGTGTCAGCACAGAGCCTGGAGCCTGCTTCGGATTCTGTGTCTCTCTATATCTCTGTCCCTCCCCTACTCGTGCTCTTTACTCTCTCTCAAAAATAAATAAACATTTAAAAGAGTTTTTAAGTATAAAAAACATTTGTACCTCGTAGACTTTACAAAAGCAGGTGTGGACAGGATTTGGCTAGCAGGCTAGAATTTGCGGACCCCGGCTCTAGATCTAACACATTTGTGTGGTTCTCTCCCATGAACAGCAAGGAGCTGCAACCATATGGGCTGCAAAGAGGAATTTAACCTGAAGTAGGTGAGCGTCAGTTTCCCAGCATTTACAACTATGGAAATGATCCCATAGAAGGCTTTAAAATCCTCTTGGCCTCCTTTTCTCCTCTCCTTCTTCCCTATTCTCATTTATTTTTACTGTTTAGATTATAGAAACATCCCTGTGAATGAAGCTATATTTCAGTGAGTACTTCATTGCTGGAAATTTCACTACCAGAGATAGAAATAATATAGGAAGGAGGCCATGGTATAGAAGCCTGGGTTCTTTGTTCCAGGAGAGCTGGTTTGGGGCACCCTAGCTCCAGAAGCTTCTGAGGGTTTGGGTATCAAGGAGGCTTCATGGATATCAGGCCCTATCTCTGCTCATGGGTTACCAGACCAGGTGGTTCCTGGGAGCAAGGTCCTGTGTGCCCTGACAAGGCTGCCCTGGAGACAGCACCACAGCCCCCTTCCTTGTCGCCTACAGTTGGTATTGATGAGGGAGACCCAGATCTTTTCATACATGACTGTTCCCTTTGGTTTAACCGTGTTGTGTATTGGAGTGCAAAGATGAGTAAGACTGCCCTGTCCTTAAGTCTAGTGAGAGATAATATGGAGAAATATGGGAAACACTTGGATAAAGAGCACTAATGTAGAGCCCACAATGGACAGGGGAGTAATGGAGAAAGAAGGTCAAAGAGGTGGACAGGGGCTAGGCCACAGAAGACCCTGCCTATATGCTTTGCCCAGGGCCTGATCCTGAAGCTCTGGAAAGCTAGTGGAAGGATTTTAAGCAGAGAAGTGTGGTTTGTAATCAGAGTTGGAGGACAGACAGCTTAGGGGGGCCACTGCATTAATTTAGGGGGGATAATGAAGCCCAATCTAGATCAGTGGCAGTGGAGTCTGAGAAAAGCAGACAGCAGAAGAATTTAAGAGGTAGAACCTGAACAGTTTGTTTGCAAATGACTGAAGACAATTAATGTGGGACAGTCCCCAGTTTGGGGCCTTGGGTGTCTGAGAATTACAGTAGTACTGATCACTGAGATTATAATAAGAGAAATGGGCATTTGGGGGTATTTGGGGTAGGGGAAGGGTGGGCAGTAGAGCCTTCAGTTAGTCATCATCATTGAGATCCCTGTGGGACACCCAAGTGCAGATGTCTAGAAATGAAAGTTTAAGAGTGAGGTCTGAGCGGGAGGCAGAGAGGTGAAAGTCAACTGCAGACCGGTGGCTGCTCAAGTTGTACCTGGAGCTGAGTCAGCCAAGAGAGAGCACAGTGAGGACACTGGAGAGATGTGAACTTTCCCAAAGACCATCCATAGTTAGACTCAGGGAACAATGAGAGATGGGTGTGCTCAATGTCCAGATGGGTTTTCCAGAAAGAGAGAATGTGAGGAAATCAAGGTAGATGTATGTAAAAGGTGAATGTATCTATGAGGATGTTTATCCTAGAATTGTTCATATTTAAAAGTTGAAATAACTTAAATATCCAGCAACAAGGACTAAATCATGGCATGACCATGTGATAGAATACCATGCAGCTGTTAAAATATAAAAAATTTATATATAAAAAAAAACCACTGGTGACAGATACATCAAAATGAATAATAGAAAATACTATTTTAGTATTCATATATTATTTATTCAGTACTCACTTAAGTTTTCCTATTTGCCTTCTCTCTTTTCCAGATTGAACACAATAAACTTATATTACATTGGTAGGTAGGCAAACCCACCAGGGTAAGCAGGACAACTGGAGAAGTGCCCATTGGATTCAGTATGTGGAAATCACTGCCAAAGCTGCCTGAAGAGTGAATGGGAAGAGAGGAAGTAGAAACTGCAAGTTTAGACTTAATTCTTTTTTTCTTTTTTCTGAGAGAGAGAGCATGGCATGTGAGTGAGTGGGGGAAGGGCAGAGGGAGAGAGAGAATCTTAAGCAGGCTCCATGCACCAGCATGGAACCCAACAAAGGGTTCCGTATCATGACTGTGTGATCATGACCGTGTGATCATGACCTGACCAAAATTAAGAGTTGGCTGTTTAACTGACTGAGTCACCCAGGTGCCCCATAGATTTTTCTTTGAGGATGGCCATAAAGGGAAAGTGAGACAAAGGGAGTCATGTCTACTGTGGATGAGGAGCTGAGGGAATTACTTTCTCAGGTAGGGAGTCTTATTATTATTATTATTTCTTAAATTTACATCCAAGTTAGTTAGCATATGGTGCAACAATAATTTCAGGGTAGATTCCTTAGTGACCCTTACCCATTTAGCCTATCCCCCCTTCCACAACCCCTCCAGTAACCTTCTATTTGTTCTCCATATTTTTGAGTCTCTTATGTTTTGTCCCCCTCCCTGTTTTTATATTCTTTTTGTTTCCCTTCCCTTGTGTTCATCTGTTCTGTGTCTTAAAGTCCCCATATGAGTGAAGTCATATGATATTTGTCTTTCTCTGACTAATTTCACTTAGTATAACACCCTCTAGTTCCATCCACATAGTTGCAAATGGCAAGATTTCATCCTTTTTGATTGCCGAGTAATATCCCACTGTATATACATATACCACATTTTCTTTATCCATTCATCCATCGATGGACATTTGGGCTCTTTCCATACTTGGCTATTGATAGTGCTGCTATAAACATTGGGGTGCATGTGACTCTTTGAAATAGCATATCAGGTGGGGAGTCTTGATCGAGCCCCTATGTTAAAGAAAAGAATCAGTCTCTCAGGAGAGGTTGTAGGCTACAGGTCTGAAGGGGATTGTTGACGGGGCAGGGAAGGAGAAGAGAAGAAGGAAGAGGGGGCTAGAGCTTATTTATTTTAGGTATGACCTGTGGGCAAGATATAGGAAAGAGGATAGAAAGAATGCAGACAAAATCAATGATGTGTGGGTGTGGAGCGGGGACCAAGGATGTGCATTCTTGAGTGAGATGGCTTCCTGTCTGAGATCTGTGTTTAAATACTGTGGTGGGGGGTGGGGTGGGGCAGGGGCAGGGGTTGGGATACATGAAACAAGATCAGTGAGTCGTTGACAAATGTTGAAGCTGGGTAATGAATAGAAGTTCACTATATGATTCTGCATACTTTTGTAAAATTGCCAAGATTAAATTCAAAAGGGCCCTATCCTTACTTGAAGATAACAGCTGAGTCTGACCTGCATTCTCCTACCTGAGACTGTTAACCCAACTGCTTCCTACTCCAGTATCCCAAACAGTAGAGGCTTCCTGCCTGCCTTGTTTCTTGTCCCAGCCCCTCTGGGGATGGGGCCCTGGGCAAGTCCATGCTGGATGGCAGTTTCTGCAGCAAGGATTCAGTGGCCAGACTAGTAACCTGGAAAAAAACACACAGAATCTTGAATGCAGAACCCCCAAGTAATCCTGGGTCAATAACATCAAAACATGCAATAAAAAGTAAGTTGGCCTGTGTATCCTCCAATCCCCCCTGGGTATTGTGTGGTCCAAAGGTTCTGTGGGCCAAGGGGTCTCTGCATTTGAATTCATGGTGGAACAATAATTGGGGAGAGAATTATCACGTTGTGCTTTGCTCAGGTGTCCCATTCCCAGCCCCAGGACCTGGGCATCACTCTGAAAGGCTTTCATCTTCTCATGTGATTATGGTACCCAGAATAAAAACTTTAGGCCTTTTTTCTTAAGATGGTGCTTTTAAAATTTTTGGCATATAATGGAAGCAGTAAATGCTAGGTCATCATCATCATCATCGTTCCTCGAATAGAACTTTCAAATATCATGTTTTAGGAGCTGATATGTTCTCAGAGTTTATTCCCTTCAAGTCACTCATTTTGTAGATAAAGACACTAGCTCAAGTGACTTGTCCCAGGTCATACAGCTGTTAGTGGCAGGGTAGATGACAAACCTTTCTTCTTGAACATCCCATAGTGAGGATCTAAATCTGCTTGTAACCCTTTCAAAGCCTGGGCCCAAGCAGAGGGTAATGTGGTAAAAGAAATACTGTCCAGAAGCCAAAGGCAACCCCAAAGCAGCTGAAGTCCATTGCTTAGCCTTCTTCAAAACTGTCAAGAGGATTCCTTTCCATAAACCACAGAAAAAAAAATGACAAAACCTCTTGCCTTCATCTACAATATCCATCATGCCTTCAGCAGCCCCAGAACAATCCCCTCCATAATTCAAGCTCTTCCCCAACATTGCTCTCTCCCTCCCATTACCCGTTCCTCCAAAAGAAAGGATACTCCCTCTTTGGGAGGGGGGAGGCACAAGGGAAGTCACCTGACAATTGCAGGCTTGATTTTGGCGGGCTGGCAGAGGAGGCAAGGCTGTGGACAACCCCCATGATAATATCCTCAGAAAGGTAGCTGGGGGTGACAAGGTAGTGATGACAGGCAGGCCATGTATGCCAGAAGTGAGGCCTTTTTAACACACATTCAAGGAAATACATTGAATTGAGAGTTCTGAGACAGCAAAGAAAAGATGTGGAGAGAGCAAGACTATGGGAAACAGAGAAAGGGGTCAAGTAGAAATGCCTTTTCCATGTGCCAAGTCCATCTTCTCCCCACATGGCTTAGACGCCATGGGCATCTGGGTGCCCTGGGTGATGCCTCTGTACAGCCTCCTAGATCCTCTCCCAACAGCCTTAGTGTCAGAACTGCCAGAGATGAAGCTCTTCTATCCATGCATGTGTATGTCTTGGCTTCTTGGCTATGCTTCCTTCCCAAGTAAGCTTCAGATCTGGGGAGGGTCATCCTGGCATCCTGGCTTACTCTCTTTGTTGAGCTGGGGTGTTTGGTGGCCAAGGAAGGATACATATCCAGGTCATCACCTGTGGCTACTCATGGTGGGCCCTTCCCTAGAAGGAGGTGCATCTGGATCTTGTGGAGGGTTGACTATGCCATGATGGGTGCAGGAGAGCCCCGAGGTCCATGGCGAGGGGACCTGAGCCAATCATTGCAGCTCTGTCCAGACTTTCCAGAGGATCTGGATCGAGAGGGAACCACAGGCCTATATTACTCTCTTTCTGTTTATGTGAAAGAAATATTAAGGACTGAACCATATCTACCTTCCTAGGATATATGGGCTTTCAAATAAATAGAGAAATAAAAATAAGGCCAACAAATTCTATAGATAAATGGGCAAAACACTTTTAGGCAGTCTTATCATTAATTAAAATGAATCACCCTCACCCAAAACCTGCCATGTCTCATCAAGACTAATTACAGAATTCATCACTGCCATGAGTGAGTTTTCCTTCCATCCAGCAAGATGCTCACAATCACAAGTTACTATTCCTCATAGCAGGTGGGCAAGAGCAATGACTATCTCTTTGAGTTTTCAGCCAGCAATCAATATGGCATCTTACTGAGCTCATATTATTAAGGAGTGGCCATGGTGGAGGTGGTGGAGTTGATAACAGCTAGTGGGGAGGCCTTCTGTGCCTGAGGTGCATACAGACTAAAGAGAAGATGAGGCTAAGTCATGTGTGGCCATCAGAGAATGGAGAAGTCTATCCTAAGGGCCTGTTGTATGGACTGTTCATTTCTTCATTCATTCAACAGACACTTAATGAATTTTGGGTATGTGCCAGGCATGGTTGTAGATACCAGGAATAGAGCAGAGAAGAAAACACATCCCCTATTTTTGTGGAGGGTGCATTCTATGGGAGTGGAGACAGCACAAAATGATAACATATGGCATGCAGTAATGATAAAATGTTGAGGCAGAGGAATGGACAGATTACTATTTAGGATAAGTGGTCCAGGAAGATCTTTTTTTTTTTTTTTCAGTGTTTATTTATTTTTGAGAGAGAGAGAAAGAGCACACTAGCACGGAAGGGGCAGAGGGCGAGGGAGAATCCCAAGCAGGCTCTGCACTGTCAGCACAGAGCCCAACGCGGGGCTCGATTCCACGAATTGTGAGATTATGACCTGAGCTGAAACCAAGAGTTGGCCAGTTAACCGACTGAGCCACTCAGGTGCCCCCAGGAAGATCTTTCTAATTGGCTGGCAATTGAACAGAGCAGAGAGAAGGTGAGAGCCAAGAGGATACCTGGGGGGAGAGACTGTGAGGGAGCAGTGAGCACCCAGGGCCCAGGTGGGAGTGCATGAAGGAGGAAGCAGTGTGTCTGCTGGGCAGGGAGTGCAGGAGAGTGGGGGCCAGTGGGTTTGGGTCTGAAGGGCTATGTGGGTCATTTAAGTCATTGGCTTTTACTGAGCCATTGTGGGGTGTTGAGAAAGGGCAGGATCTGACTTAGGTTTTACAGGAGCAGCTAGGTTAGTCTGGTAAGAATGGAGTAGGTGGGAAAAGCTGGGTGTAGCCAGTGGCTCATGATATCCAGGGAAGACAGCTGAGAGTGGCTTGAACCAGGGTGGTCACGGTAGGTTTTGAGAAGTGGAGGGATTATGGATGCATTTTCAAGTAGAGCTGACAAGACCTGCTGACAGATTGCATGTGGGGTGTGGGAGAAGGGAAGGAGGCAAGGATGACTCTAAGACCCAGCACGAGCAACTGGAAGAATGGAGTTACCACTGAGGCTCTAGAAAGGATACAGCCAAAGCGACGGTGACCAAAGGGCTGAGACACCAGTGGCTCATGGAAGCAAAGATAAAAATTGGAGTGTATTTATGGATGAATATGTCTACTTGTTGTAATGAGGAAGAGGTTGCAAATTGGTAGGCCCTGGGCTGAATCTGGCTGGTGGACATGTGTGGTCTGGTTCTCACAGTTACTTAATAAGTAACTCAACTCAATTAGTTGATATTTAGAACCAATGGGCTTTTATATAAAAATATGGATTTCCTGCTTCTTTTAGGAAAGTGGAAGTTCTGGCAATCCAGGTGAGGGCTGGTTGGCCCTGGATGACAGCTAGCCCCTTTGGCAGGGTGCCCCCCCCATTCCCTGATTATTTTATAGCTGCTTGCTACCCTCTTTCAATCCCGGTCTCCTCATTTGAAAATAGGAATAACAGTAGTACTTACCTCCTGGGGTTATTAGGAAAATTAACAGACATAACTCATGTAAAGCAACTAGAATACATGGTTATTGACTAAGTATTCAAAAATGCTTGCTTTATTGTTGTTGGTATTATTATCTGTCTGGTCTTGCAGGGCTGTGAATTTGCAGCTCTTGCCAGGAGGATTTCAGAAAGCTGGAGGATGATTCTAACAGGGGTTGAGAGGTGAGTGAAGCTTCCCTTAATAAATAATGGCACCAAACCAGAAAGCAGGAGGGAAGGAGGCACAGCTCCGAGACACTTAGAAAATTGTGTCCGCCTGAGCGCTATCAGCCCCACAGATCAGGGTTCATTTCTCTTCTTCCGCAGAGCTCGGCATAGTGGCCTGGATCACCCAGTGACTCATCTAATAGCCCAGTGAGTTTGCCCAGCTTGCAGCATCACAAATTACATTTGCAGCCTCCTTATCAGGCAAGCTAGGAAATTAAACCTAAACGGCTATGGTGTTGCTAAGTAATATGGCTGCATACACAGACACCCGAGGCTGAGACCATCACAGCCCCATTCAAGCATCATTTCCCACTGTGGCTAATAAGGTTTGAGACCTTCAGAGAAACTGTTATTTTTTTAAGGTCAGAAAATGAGGTTACTTGGTTATAAGCAAAAGAGAGAATTTCCCTTCTAGATGCTATGTGTGTGCATGTGTGTGTGTATGTGTGTGTGTATGAGTGTATGTGTGTTTGTATATGGGTCCCTGTTGGAAATCTATAGTCTTGTGGCTAGTGAAAGTGAGGGGCAGGAAGCCAGTTTGCATTCCTGAACCCCTCTGCCCTGGGCCATCTTTGTCCATTTTAGGGTTTGGCTCCTCATGGACCCACCAAGTGTAAAGCTTGAGGGCATAAATCCAGGGAATGAGGCAATAGTTCCGTGGCCCCCTTAGTTCACACGGGTAAGGATTTAGCATGTGTATCATCACCCCAGTGTGGCTCTTCTGTAACTTAGTATCTCTGCTGGGTGGTGAAGTGTGGTCAGGGGGTTGAGGCATCTGGATCCCATGAGCCCTCTACAAGCTCCCTCTCTAAAAGGAGTCCCTCCATCTTCTCTGATCTGGGCTCCTGGGAAGGGGTGAGAGAGTGAATTCCTATTTAATTAGTATCTTCAATCACATTGTCTTCACAATGCTGCGGATTATTTTTCAAGACTCATTCAGGTTGTGTGAGCCTCACATATTTCTGGTTGGTGAGAAGAGGGTAGAGCTTATAGGCCACTGGAGGGAGATGCCTGCTGTCCAGTGGGTGTGTTTGACTTGTGCGGGTCTGAGGTAAGATCTGAGTTCCATCCTCTGGTAGCTCTTGATAATCTGATCTAGCCAGTCCTGATCCTCACTAAGCAGAAGAAGGTGGAGAATTTCTTCTGGCATTTGTTGTGTGGTATGAGACATGGCTGTGCCCAGATGGGACAAAGACTTTCAGATAAGAGATGTCTCCAAATCAAACTTTCCATATTCCCTTCTTTCCATTTTTTTGATAGGCATGGGCCCATTTCCCTGGGAAAGAGCTGTGCTCTGTTAGAATGAGACTAATCTGTGGGACTACCCCAGCTGGCCATTGGGACATCCCTGTCCACCTCCACGTGAGTGATATGTGACCTCACCTTTATATATCACTCAGGAAACACTTGAACAAGCAGGGGTCATATTTCAGTCCAGTCTTTGGTTTTAACAACTAGTTAGGTGTAGATAATGATATTTAATCATTAAACCACCAACATATCTCATTTTGTAGTGCTTTGCAAACCTTGTGTGGCTGTGAGCTATGATTTGTTTTCATGTGAATGTGACATGGTGCTTGGGTCTTATTGGTTAATTTTCATATAAGTCTTTATTTTTGCCAAATGTTTTCACTACTAATTTGTTGCATAGTAAGTTAAATCAAGAGCTGTATGATTTGTGTCCCCTTTAACACTATTTCTATTTGAAGGCCATATTTAAACAGTGCCCCTTTCTCTGGAGGGCTGTCACTTGGTCCAGTAGATGTGTTTCTTTGGATCGTTCTTTTATGACTTGTGTTGGTCCTGCTGCCAGAAAGACTTCCAGAGAGTGAGCTGGCCCCATGCTGAGTGCCTCTATAGCTCTGCTTACCTTCCTCTGGATGACCAGTGAGTTGCTAAGCACATGCGTCTGCATGGCTATGTACTTGCCCATTTCTGAGGCCTTCAACTCTATCTGAATTCTCTGAGTTGGTATACAGTCTGGATTAGGTTTCCCAGGGGAAGGGAGACCACTGCCTCCACTGGCAGGTTCCTAGCACAGGACAAGAACAACCTCAGGACATCCTGATTCTCCAAGGACCTCAGAAGGCACCACTCCCACCTAGGAGAGTGACACGTTGGTGCAGCAGCCTTGTGTTTTGGGGACAGTCCCACCTCATTCAGAATTGCTTCTATCTCCACCACTGTTGAAACATCCTGGCTAAGTCTAGGGTCCCCACTTTTTCTTCCTTTCCTTCAAAGTCAAGACTGGTCAGCACCTTAGAGATGATGATGCATCTTTAAAGTGATAGCCTTTTACAAAATTCTGATGATGGGGTGCCTGAGTGGCTCAGTCAGTTGAGTGTCCGACTCTTGATTTCAGCTCAGTTCATGATCCTGGGGACGTGGAATCGAGCCCCATGTCAGGCTCTGCACTGAGCATGGAGACTGCTTAAGATTCTCTTTCTTAGTAGGAAACATGGTGCTTTTTGCTACATTTGGTTAAGAGTGAATGAATATGCATCTCCTGTCTATCCACAATTTCATGTGCTCCTGCTGACTGATTTATCAAGGCAGTTGGTCAGGGGTGAAATACCAAAGGCCCTCCAAGTCTCAATTTAGCAAGGAATGTAATATTGAAAACTTTTATGAGGAATTCTTTCTAAATCCTTTGAAACCTAATTCCTAATTCCACCTTTCTAGATTTTATATATTAATTTTTCTGACTTCAATAAATTGTTAACTATCTTCAAATTTTTAATAAACTTATGTATCTTTTTTTTAAAAAAAGTGCTTGTGCACTCTCTAAAATAAAAAAAATTATAAAATTCTGATGGTTTATTGCAGATTCATGGTGGAAAATGAAAATACAGAACAGCACCATCAAAAAAATTAAAAACCACTCATAACCCATCATTAACCCACAGAATACCACTACTAACCTTCTGAAACATCTAGTTCCGGATTTTGTCTATTCACGTACATATATACACACATTTACATATGTATATAATGTATATATTTAAAAATGGGATCATAATATTTTGCTACCTGCTTTTCTCATTAACACTGTATTGGCATTCCCATGCCATTAAAGTATTCTACATCATCATTTTGATTGCCTGTCATTTTTTATATGGATACATTCTGGTTTATTCAGCCTGTTCCCTATTATGGGACATTTAGGTCGATTCCAGTCCTTTTTTTGTCGTTACAATCATTGACGTAAGGGACATCCTTGAGGTATGTCAAAGGTTAGCACATTTTTAAAAGACTTTGATATTGCCAAACTATTTTCCTGAAAGGGTATACATATTACTGACCAGCTGTGTATAGATGCCTTTTATTGCAATTTAAAACATATTTGCCAATTTAATAGGTGAAAAATGAACATCTCCTTGTTAATTTTAATATCGTGGAATGTGCGAGGTTAAACATTCTCCCTGCCATTAATTGGCTGGCGGGGATATTTCGTGCTCCCCTGCTTCTAGATGATGGAGTTTAAAACTGTTGTTAGTTACCACTTAGGAAGATAAAATTGGGGCATGCTGCCAGGGAGCTGAGGGTAGTTAAAGTGGTCGCTATTAGACTTCAGAGCCTAAAACCAATCTTCCTAAGTGTGTTTTCAATCATCCCTGAGTGGGTCTTCTAATCTGAGGGTATCTTCTCCTCCAGGCCTCCTGTAGGTCAGAACCTGACGGAGCATGACGTGGAACACAAGAGGCATGGGGAGGCGTCTTGATATAGACAGGGTGCGTGGCTCACTAATGGATTGATATCCTATACCTCCAGTCATTCCCCTTTTTCTTCCCCTCATTCACGCAGATAATCACATATTGAATATCTTTCATTTTGCTTTATGGTGTCTATTTCCTTATATGATGGAGTAACTCGAGTGTTTGATGTCATTGTTGTTATTTTGTGTCTGCCCAGGAGGTAGTTGAGAACCAGCTGTGTATGAATACCAGGCTTCTACTGTTTCTAGGTATGCAAACTCACAGGGCTAGGTGAGGAGAGAGGTCACAGCAGGGGAGCCGGATTTGGGAGGTGCGTTAAAGGCAGAGGGTACACTCTGGATCAGATCTGTAATCTGTAATATGCAACATGTTGAGAGGACCAGCAATCCTGGGGTGGCATGGCTGGGCTTTGAGGACATATTGATGTACCATGCTCCTTTCATGATACAAAAATGACTTTCATGCAATTCATTCTTGTGTGAAGGTCCAGGGTGGATCTAGAAGACAAAATCATGAGGTATTTTGCCAGTTTCAATAACCAAGTTTTTGGGGAGAAAACGAATGGCTGGGGTGGGGGGGGTGGTGAAAGCCTGGAAGGCGGTGAAATCTGAGGGGATGCTGGCTTCCCTCCAGCTGAAGCAGGCTCTTGTGAAGGCTGGGCTAGAATGGCCCGTCCATCATCGCAAACTGACGGGTGTTCCCAGAAGAGCCGCTGAGGTGTGAGAGAAACTGCCTTGTTACCAGGAATGTGGGAAAGAGTGGAGGTTTTATGTATAATTTCCTTTTCTCAGAATCCAAAACAGTCATAAATAAGCCCAAAGAGGCAACAGGCAGGAGAATGAAACATGAATGCCTATCATTTCTGAGGAGCTAGAAACTGAGAAGAATTCAAATAGATCTTTCACTGTGGATTTGGACTCTGAAGTAACTTGGCCAAAGCTAAATGTAGTCAGTTTACAAAAAGGGCTCTGCGAGGTGACATAATGCCACAGAGATGAAGATTTTCACAGTGGAAAAAACAGGTTTGGCACAGACAAGCTCTAAACTCTTTGGAAATCATAATCCTGTACTCTCCACAGATCCTTGAGAGTTAAAGGCTAAGACTGTTAGAACATCATGACAGGGTTTTACATCAGTCCTCCTTGCTGTGAAAGGACTTGGGTCTTTTGGTGTTGAATGCACAGAGGAGAGGATTTGGGAGGGCTGGTGGCACAACAGTTGGCTGCCTTGAAGAGAACTGCCTCTTGGAAGAATCTAGAGGCATTTGGTTGAACTTAGTGGTGTGCCAGCATTTATTATTAATCACACTGAAACTGCTTTTTCTTTGTCTTGTATTTTCTTGTAAATCTGACTTGATCTTCATAATATAAGATATTTTCCAGAGCTTTATTGAATTTCAGTTTTTTAGTCGGGATTTGAACAACTGCTGAGGCTCATGGGAGGGGCAGTTTTATAACATACATGGAGAGGAAGGAGGAATGTGTGTTTTATAAGCCAAGGTAGCATGTGTTTAAGGGGTCAGGCATGGACCCTCAGGCCTGATAGGGGCGCTGTGGAACAGTGGTGGGCAGAGTAAAAATCATAGAGTCATGCCACAGTATAGTAGTCCTCCTTATCTGTGGTTATGCTTCCTGTGATTTCAGGTACCCACTGGTCAACCAAGGTCTGGAAGCAGATTGTCAGAAGGTCACTAGTAGCCTAACACTACGTCACAACACCTGCATCATTCACCTTATTTCATCTCTTCATGGAAGCATTTTATCATCTCATGTCATCACAAGAGGAGGAAGAAGGGTGAGTACAGCGCTCCTTTCGCAGTACAAAAATGGACTTTCATGCAATTCATTTCAGTCAGAAGTTCCAGGGATGGATTTGGAAGACAAAAATCATAAGATATTCTGAGAGAGGTCACATTCATGTAACTTTTATTGCAGCCTATTGTTATAATTCTATTTTGTTATTAGTTGTTGTGACTCTTACTATGTGACTCTTACTATGCCTAACTTATAAATTAAATTTTATCATAGGTATGTATGTACAAGAAAAAAAAAACATAGTATCTATAGGGATTGGTACTATATGTGCTTCTAGTCATTCCCTGGGGGGCCTTGGAACATGTCCCCCATGGATAAGAGGGGGGGCCACTATAGGTGCCATTGGACGCTTAGCTCCCACTCCACCTGGAGATGTCAAGGCCTTGTTTTCTGTCCCAGGGTCTGTGTGTAACTGGGATGGGAGACCCTTTTACTTGAGAGCTATTATCTTTGCTGCATGATTAGACTCTCCTGACCTTAGTTCTCACTTGTAAAATGAAGTAATAATAGTATCCATCTCAAGGAATTGTGTGATTAACTGAGTTAATACCTTTAAAAAAGAAAGAGCACTTAGAGCACAGAGTGAACAAGTCATGCATGTTAACTATTATGATGACGGTAGTAGTAATGACCATCCCTATTGGATATCACAGATGGAGGCAGCCTAGGGTGGTTACATGATGTCGCTGTCTCCTGGCAAGGATCCAATGAATCCCCGCTTTACACCTCCATGGCTTTGCTGAGGACATGGTGAAGAGTGTGAGGACTGTTGTTCTATCTACTTCTGGAAGGGGCTGATGGAGAAATAACCAGGCCTGTGAGTTTATACAACAGTGGGTCAAAGTGTAAAACTTGACCTTGAGAATTTCATTAATCTCTTCAATTATATTGAAGGCAGCAGAGAAGTCACTTCTCACACGGGTCCCCAAGAATTAAAAGAGTAAATGCTGTCCTCTAACTCTTGGCCTTGCCACTTATCAGCTGTGTCAACTTGGGCCGGTTACTTAACCTCTCTGAACTGCAGTTTCTTCATTTGTAAAATGGGAAGACTATAGCATTGTTGGAATTACTGAATCAGATGATATCTGTAGAGTTAATAGCAAATTAAGTTCTTGGATCCAGGCGACAGCTCAATAGAAGCCTGTTATCATGCCTATTACTATTTTTATTATAAATGCTTATAATTACAAGCTACCTTTACAGTTTTCAATTTACAACGCAGGGAACAGGTTACTTTCACAGCAGGGCTTGTCCTGTGACGATCTTCTCCATCACCTTAAAAGATGTTCACATTCGTAGGAATTCCCTTACCTGGGCTGGGCCTGACCCTCAGAACTCTGTGGTTGTCTATGTGAAGATGGGCATTATCCATGGGAAGATTTCCATGCAAAAGCGTCCTGGTTGCACAAGGGTTGGGTCCAAGTCATCCTGCCTCTGCGAGTGTCTACAGCCCCAGGGAGTGGGTCATGGCTCCTACTGGATGATTAGGACTTTTGAGGACTTTTGAGGACTTTTGAGGTGTCCAGACTCAAACCCTCCTCACCATTGACTCTTTCCACTGGGCAAATTCCTAGGAGTAGACTGGCAGGATTACATGGTGTTTGTTTAACTTTTTTTTTTTTTTTTTTTTTTTTTAAGAGAGAGAGAGAGAGAGAGTGCATGAGCTGGGAAGAAGGGCAGAGGGAGGGAGAGAGAGAATCTCAATCCTACATGGGGCTCAATCCTATGACCCTGGGATTATAACCTGAGCCAAAATCAAAACTCAACTGACTGAGCCACTCAGGCACCCCTGTTTAATGCTAAAAAAACTGCCAACTGTTGTCCAACATGGTTGTACCATTTTATATCCCCTCCAGTTCTAACTGTATCATCTCTTCAGCCTCATTTTCCATTCTTCCCCTTACAGCAAAGTCAGTGCTTTCCAAACTTCAAGAAAAAAATCTATCTATCTATCTATCTATCTATCTATCTATCTATCTATTTTAACTTTAACATTTATTTATTTCAGAGAAAGAGAGAGGGGGAGAGACAGCATGAGCAGGGGAGGGGCAGAGAGAGAGGGAGACACAGAATCTGAAGCAGGCTCAAACTCATGACCTGAGCTGAAGTCAGATGCTCAACCAACTGAGCCACCCAGACACTCCATATATATATATATATATATATATATATATATATATATATATATATATATTTTTTTTTTTTTTTTTTTTTTTTTTTTTTTTAAGAAGCAGAACTTTAAAAATAACAAAGGCCATACCTAGACACCCAGTAAATAAAGCAGAGGGAGATAGATGTTTTGGCTGAAGGGTTGGGGGAGGTGCATGGAGCCTGAAGCTGTGAGGCACCTCTGCCCACCCTGGGGCTGAGGGCAACACAGAGTGAAGACCCCTTCTAGGTCACAAGCATGAGTTAAGTTCAGTTGGATTTAACTTTCAGTTGAATTCTGGGCCTGTCAGAGAAGCCATGATATTGTCCTGGCTTGGGCTGCCAACATCTCTGCTAGCCATGCTAAAAGCCTTCCGTGGGGGTCATCCAAGCTGGGGGCAGAGGGCGAGCCCCTAAGAGGAGGACCAAACGCAGCAGGCTTGCTATGGGGATGATGTTTCTTACGGGACGGAAAAGATTTTCAGGATATGAATGCTACTTTTCCACCACCGTGGTGTGTCAGTCAAACTTACTCCGTCTGCAGGACAAATATCAGAAGCTGTGGGACTCCAGATACCAGGGACAAAGGAACAAATTGGGAACATTGTGCACAAAAAAGATTTTAATAAAGATTGAACTGGCTCCTCGAGTAGATTCTGCCACTCTTCTTATTGTGATCTTGACAGTGATGCAGGGCGGGAATGAAAAGGCTGAGCCTGAGGCGATTCATATTCCTGGCACTGACAGGTGAGTGTAGCCTAAATGGTGGCTGACAACAGAGGGGCCTTTGCAACGGTGCTCGAGGGACACCCTCTCTTCCCGCCAAGATCTCCCCTCTCTGCCCTCACCACCCAGCCCCACCTGGCTCAGGGCTCCAACGCTGAGGCCTCAGTGTGCATGGGGAGCTTGACGAAAGCAGATACCTGGGCTCTTAACCTTCACTCAGCACCCCTTGGGTAGGGACCTGAGGAGCTGTGTTTTCACCAAGCCCTCCACATGTGTCTTCTTCCTCCACCTTTCACCTTTTATTGTGGAAACGTTGAAACATGTACAAAAGTAGTTGGAATAATATCACAACCCCCTGAGTATTTACAGCCCAGCTCCAACAGGTACCAATACGGACAATCTTGTGTCATCTCTAACCGTTCCCTTCTTTTCTTCTTGTATTAATTTTGAGTCAAATCCCAGACATCACATTATTTCATCCATAGACAGATCAGTATGTATGGCTAAGAGATCAGGGCTTTTTTTTTTTTTTTTAAAGATATATCCACAGTATCAAATCTCACCCAACAAATGAGCAGTAATTTCTGGGTGTTTCTTATACAAAGTCAAGTGAAAGGACCACAGTCCTAAGTGCTCTTGTCCAGTTGGAAAGTCACCTCCTCAGCTAGCAGGAGCCACCCTGACACGTGCTAGAGGAGGATGTGCATTTTTTTTTTTTAATATTAGTCATCTTTAACTTTTATTTATTTATTTTTTTAACGTTTATTTTTTTTTGAGACAGAGAGGGACAGAGCATGAACGGGGGAGGGTCAGAGAGAGGGAGACACAGAATCCAAGACAGGCTCCAGGCTCTGAGCTGTCAGCACAGAGCCCAACACAGGGCTCGAACTCACGGACCGTGAGATCATGACCTGAGCCAAAGTCGGATGCTTAACCGACTGAGCCACCCAGGCACCCCAGATGTGCATTTTTTTTAAAGTTTATTTATTCAGAGAGAGAGAGAGAGAGAATGCAGAAAGGGCAGAGAGAGAGGGAATGAGAGAATTCCAAGCAGACTCTGCACTGTCAGTGTGGATCCCCATGTGGGGCTCAAACTCATGAACTGTGAGGTCACAACCTGATCTGAATCCAAGAGTTAGAAGCTTAACCGACTGAACCATCCAGGTGCTCCCCGGGATGTGCCTTTTTAAAGCTGGCAGGAGCGCTACTTCTGGAAATCTACACTTAAAAGAGAAAAATAGCACAAAGTCACGCTGATTACTTGCACTGCAAAAGTGTCCCTGACTCTCAGGCCTAGGAATCTGGGAGTCTTGTAGTAGAAGCCTTCTATTTATTTTTCAGACAAATTCTGTATTCTAACCTAAAGGGCAGAAGGACAGCCGTTGAGTTTCCTAGGGATAGTCAGTCTCTGGGGCTACTAGTATGACGTCACTCTGCGGGTTCTCTGAAATGACCCTAGTTTTCAAACGTCTGGTTAGGAAACCTGGGCTTGATTCCTATATGGCTCTCCAGTTTATGTGTTGTGTAGTTTTCTTATGTGCATTATAGACGATGGCCTTTGCCCCAGTGAGCTCACAGGGGTGTTTGCCTGACAGTAGATACCATGGCTGGTATACGTACCTGCTGGAGTCCAGGGAGGGTGTGATGATGCTGGTCATGTGCTCTCCTACCTGGTTGTGCTCACTGCCCCTCCGCCCCCGGAGCCCACCCACAGCTTTGCAGGCCCACCTTCACTCCTGGATCTCTAGTCACGGTTTCTGTCAGGAGCTCAGCAGGAGCCAACTGCACTTCCCTGATGCCCAGAGTCCCCAAAGCTGGTGGGCGGAGCAGGCCCTGTTGGGACACCTGCCTTACTTGCTCCCCTTCAGGAGCCCTTTGCACTGCATGGTGTGAATCTCCCTGGCCGACTGTCTTGTCTCTTCCTGGTAAGAGCACAATTGCCCATACATGAAGACCTCAGACGTAAGACTGGTTTGGCCTTGGCTAACCAGGTGTCCCTCGATTCCAGGGAGGGGCAGGGAACGAGGAAAGGGAGCTTTGCCAGTGGAGGAGCCTGCATGAGGAGACAGCGAGATGCCAGGGTCTTCTCATGCTGTCTCTCCTCAGAGGCAAATAGTGTTCAGTCGTAAGCAAACAGGAAGATGAGTTCACCCGTGTGGAACCCAGTGCAGTGAGGCCAAAGGCTCAAAGTCCCCTGATAACAGTTTCTTCCTCTCAGCAGAGGCCCGGTTGTGTCTGGAGAGTGGTCAAAGGAGTAGCTGTGGACAGAGTCACTTCTCTGCCTGCTTTTAGATGCCTGGAGAGGCCAAGGTGTATCTCCCAAAGGGCCTAGTCTGTCCAGAAGTGACTGTTTATTGACTGGCTGGACATTCTATTCCTAGAGGCAAACAGACACCCCCCCCCACCCCCACGAAACCTGGTGTTTCTGAGGAGGTTCACAACAGCCTACTGGCACAGCTCAAGCAAAGGTATCTAGTATCCACCTGGTGAAACCTAGGCATGACTTCGGGGGTTGTCAAAGAAGAGGCAGGCCATGGGGGAGATGGCCTTGGCTTTGGAACTAGTAGGTCCCAGATTCCATTTCGTGCCAGTGGAGTGGGGGGCGGGGTGTCAGTTGGTATAACCATAGCAGAGGAGCGTTTGATGATGTCACTCAAGATCACAAATGCATGTATCCTTCGACCCAGAAATTCTGCTTGAGCAAAAGGACATACGTCAAGGAGGCTCACTGTGGTGTGTTAGTAATAGCAAGAGCTTGGCAACATCTAAATGCTCATTGGTAGTGGACAAGTTAAATAACCTGTGGTTCTTCCATACCATAGACTTTTAAAAAAGAATGAGGCAGCTCTATACATTTACTGCTACAGAATGATCTTCAGAGATATTGAGTGAAAAAAGGCAAAGTCCAGAATAACGTATAGTATGCTACCTTTTGTGTTTTGTAAAAAAGATTCCTTTTATATGCATAGAACATGTATGGACAAATAGCCAGAAACTGAAAACCCAGTTTATCCCTGGAGCAGTGACCTGGGGGGGGGGGGAGGGGGGAGCAGTGGTGGGAGGGAAATGTATTTTTTACTATAAATGCCTTTGTAAAATCTGAGTTCTGTACTATTTGTGTATGTATGTATTTATTTTTTAACGTTTATTTATTTTTGAGACAGAGAGAGACAGAGCATGAACGGGGGAGGGGCAGAGAGAGAGGGAAACACAGAATTGGAAGCAGGCTCCAGGCTCTGAGCCATCAGCCCAGAGCCCGACGCGGGGTTCGAACTCACAGACCGTGAGGTCGTGACCTGAGCTGAAGTCGGACACTTAACTGACTGAGCCACCCAGGCGCCCCTGTATGTATTTAGAATAAAGTACATTTGAATAAAATTTCTGACATTTATAGGCTGTGTGACTTTGGGCAAGTCACTTACCTCCCTAAGCCTCATCTGTAGAATCGGGTAAGATTTCTGTTACAGTATTGCAATAATGATGAGAACTAATGGAGAGGAAGTGCCTTGTGCAGGATGTGCTGGTGAAGGGGATTCAGCCAGTGGAGCTTCCGTGTTTGTTTATGATTATATTTTAAGTTGTTACCATCTGGATACCAGGGTGGGGAGAACAATCCTGGGCTGGGAGAGATGGTGGTTTGGAAAACCGTGGACACCTCAAGGGCAAGGATGGCCTCTTCATCCCCTCCATGCCTGGGCCACGCAAACCTGGGCTGTTTGGGTGGTGCTGTTGTCCCTAGCTGCCTTCTCTGAGCAAATGTATGAGTAGTTGAGAATGCTCTATCCGCTAGAGGGCGTCGGCTACTGGGTTGCTTCTCTTATCTCTGGAATTTCTTCTTGGGCTGCCAGAATGTGAGAGGAGATTTGCCAGGGAAAATGTTTAAGGTGACCTTTTCCTCAGTACAGTGACCATGAATACATTGCTTATTGGTTCTTGTTAGGCCTGGGGGATTCCTAATCACCAAAGGTGCTGTAGGAACCGGCATAACCCTGGGGATGGGTGTGTGTGTGTGTGTGTGTGTGTGTGTGTGTGTGCCTATGTGTATACATGGGCTTGCATGGTGTACATGTGTGTACACACGTACATGAGTGTGTGTGGGTGTTTGTGTGTGTGTGCACGAGGCTGTGTGATGTGTGTTTGCATGCATGAGCATGCATGGTATACATATATATGTGTGAGTACAGGGCCCTGGGTTGTGAGTTCTGGGTCAGTTAGCCTCTGCCTGAGGGGTGCTCTGCCCCGAAATGGACTGAGCTGCTCCAGGCTTCCAAGCAGTCAGGCTATAGGACCCATACCTTACATTTGGAGAATGCTTTATATTCTTAGATCCCTCCATCTATCCTGGATCACTGCTTCTCACTGGACCTGTTCATCCACCATTTCTTGCCTCCCTGTGCCTTTATGAATAACCTTTCCCCCAGACGGGAGGAGGAAGGGATCACCAAGAGAATTCCATGTCCCAGGTAAATCATGCTCCAAATGCTCTTCTCTGGAGGATAATGTGCCCCAGCTTCTGCTGGTGCTGGCTGGGGCACCTACTAGACTGTGTCTGTGCCCTCTGCCTCCACCTCTCCACTCACAGCAGATCCAGAGGGGCTAGAGGACATTTTCTTTCAGTAGTCTCTCGGTGACACATCATGGGAGCTCACAGCTCCTGACTCTTAGACCAAATCTCCAAGATTAAGCAACAGCTGTGGATTCCAAGGGGGATGAAGAAATGGTCTGTCCCCAGGATGCCTAGCTTTTGTAGGTGCTTCTAGGCCAGGGAGCATGCTGGGAATGGCCCCAAGTTCTGACTTTGTAGCTTATGACTCCGGCCGTTGACTAAAGAGGTGTGGACTGGATGGCACTTAGGGTTTGTAGTAATGATGACAATAATAGCCAGTAACACTCAAGAAGATATCCTACGTGTTTGACAGACACTGCTCTAGGTGCTTTGCAAACATCAACTCATTTAATCTTCTGAATACAGAGGATTCAATACCTCCTCAGCTATTTAATATCCCATTGGGTATTACTCCCATTTCACAGATAGGGAAATGGAGGCACAGAAATGTGATATGATTTACCTAAGGACACACAGCTGGTAAGTGGCATAGCTAGGAACTGAACTCAGGAAATCAAGCTCCAAAGCTCCAGTGATTCAAAGCTGGTCTATTCAGGTTCACAGCACTTCTTCGAGGCACCCAGAAGGGGAGAAATCTCATTTTAAAGATTAAGAAAGCTCTTGGGGTGCCTGGGTGGCTCAGTTGGTTAAACATCCAACTCTGGCTCAGGTCACGATTTCATGGTTTGTGAGTTCAAGCCCCGCATTGGGCTCTGTGCTGACAGCTCGGAGCCTAGAGCCTGCTTCAGATTCTGTGTCTCCCTCTCTCTCTGCTCCTCCTCCACTTGAGCTCTCTCTCTCAAATAAACATTAAAAAATTTTTTTTTAAAAACACATTAAAGGTGAAGGAAGCTAGATTCCAAAATGGATACAACGCTTGCAGTTTCATAGGCTCTTCTCCACAGTCCTAGTCAAGGAACACCCCATTCAGAATAAATCTGAAAAGCAAGGCACCTTGAATACGTGTCTGAATTGGGGTTGGGGCGTATGTTGGGAGCCGAAGAACCTTTCCTGCCCAGGAGCCAGGGTCCCATGGGCAGTCTCTCTAAAGGTACATCTGAGAGCGTGGGAAGCTGCCGTGGCCTTCCGCACCTCCTCCAGCAGGAGAGGCCAAGCCGTTCTTCCCTCCCGGGTCTCCTCCTCTGGCTGAAGGGAGGGGTTCCGTTGAAGCTTCTTTACTCCCGGCATAGCTAGTGGAGGAGGGTGGGAAGCCACTGCAGGCACTTTGGCGGCTCTACTGGCGGTTCCTTTTCATTTAATTTTATTTTTTGAGTCAGTCCCTCAAAACTACCAGGTTTGCTGGCTTCCTGCTGGCTCTCCACTGAACCCAGCCTTTGAATGGGGGACCGAGTCCGAACAGCCTCAGACGTGCCCTGAAGGTGAGAACCGCTGCTCATAAAAGCACCTTTCATAGCATTAAATTCCTCTGCTTCGGAGTCTTTGAACCTGGAGTGATCCACAGGTTGCAGCCCAGCTGGAGATGTGTGATAAAAGAAATTGGCCTGCTCAGAGTCCAGTGGGAGCTGTCAGAGGAGGAGAGTTTGACAATGTGAAGCTGGGCCTGGTTCTGAGACCCCGGTAATTCCACAGCATGGGTGGACAGGAGGTCACCCACGCATTCAGGACACTGCCTAGTCCAGTGACACCACTTCAAGCTCCTCCAGACTTTGAGGGCCTGAAGAGAGGCAGTGAACCCAGATCAAATGACCAGAGTGTGTGTATGTAACGGACCCACATTCCCCGACAGTGGGGATGGATGACTGGCTAGACAGGGACCCCAGAACCTGATCCGTCTGGGCCCAGGGTAGGACTACACTTTCCAGATCCGTTGAAGTCAAACGTGGCCATGTGAGTTTCTTTGGCTGGTAAGGAGTGAGCTGGTGGAAGCCAGTCCTTCTTTTCCACTGCCGGGGCAAACATCAGTGCTTGGGTCGGGGGGCAGTTGTGCCAGCCTGGGTTCTAGCATGTGCTACATGGAGCAGAGGCCCCAGCTGACCTGTGATGGTAGTGCAGCCCAGCGAGAAGTCAGTCTTTGTGGTTTCAAGCCACTGAAAATTTGGGGATGTCTGTTAATGCAGCATAATCTAACTAATACTGACATTCATGGATAACCAGATTGATGAACTCCGACTGTGGATCACTTAGCTAGTGTGGTATGCATCCCAAGCAACAAAATTTGTTAACCTAAAGTGCACATAATTTCTGAAATTGAGTCTTTGTGGTAGGCACTACAAGCACCTTGCAAGCCAGTGGGGACGGAATTTGGGAAGTGGCTCTGAGCCTGCTGGTACTCTACCACTGATTCTGCCTGGCTTAGAGACTTCCAGTACGTAGGACACCCAAGGACTGTGATGGGTCAGGTGCTTATTTTTAGTTCTTTTTTTAATGTTGATTTATTTATTTTTGAGAGAGAGAGAGAGAGAGAGAAAGGACAAGGAGGGGAAGGAAGGAGAGAGAATCCCAGGCAGGCTCCATGCTGTCAGCACAGAGCCCAGTGTAGGGCTGGAACTCATGAACCGTGAGATCATGACCTGAGCCAAAATCAAGAGTCAGATGCTTAACAGACTGAGCCACCCAGGAGCCCCTTATTTTTAGTTCTGTAATGAGTCAATGGAAACAGCTATCTTTTACCCTTATCTATTAAAGCTGCAGAAGCGTATCACAGGCCTCTTGAGTAAAAGAGGAGATGTAGGTCCCCTTAATGTGAGGTTCTCACATTTGCTATACATTAGAATAACCTGGGAATTTGAAAGCCCCATGCCCAGGTCAGGCCCCAGACCAACCCAGTCTGAGTGTCTGAGGGGAGACCAACATCAGCAGCTGCCAAAGCTCTCCATGTGATCAATATGCAGCCAGGCCGAAAACCATAGTCATGGGGGCTCCTCTTCTTTCACTAGGGACCATATTTTCACCAATGTCTTGAGATGGTCATTTTGCAGAATTCTATTGCCTACATATAACCTGTGTCTCAGGCTGCAACAGACGTTGGAAAGAAAAGGCCTGGAGACTCACTGCAGTCTCCTTAGTGTGAGGGCTTATATGTCAAAGGGGGCTCCTGGAACCAAAGATGGCCAGCTATGGTCCCTCCTAGGAGGGTTTGGGGGTACACAGACCTGGATTTGAGCTCCTACCCCACCCTTCCCTGTAATAGCTCTGTGATCTGCAACAACTTGCTTGACATCTCTGAGCCTCAGTTTTCCCACCTGCAAAGTGGGGATAATCTAATGTCAGCCTTATTGGCTTAGCACAATTGTCTCTGAATAACTACTAGCTATTTATTATCTCTCTCCCAGGTGACTTCTCTTGAATGATGAGGCAGGTGATGTAATTTAACAAATTCTGTCTGCTGCCTTTGTCCCAGTCCATGCCTTCCCTGGTAAATGGGACCCCACCTCCCCAGCTGCCTAAGCCAGAAACTTGGGAGGCATTCCAGGCTGTTCAGTCTCTCCCTTAATCCCCACATCCAGCCCATCATTAACCATGATGCCTCTACCCCCTAAGAATCTCATAGATCTGTCCAGTTCTCCTATTCCTACCGCCACCGCCTTTCACCCCCCACCTTGTGGGCTGTCTGCACTAATGCAGTAGCCCCTGGTGAGTCTCCCCAGCTCCCCCACTTTGATGCTGCTCTAATCCACTTCCCAAAATACAGTCAGAGAGATCTTTCTAGAATGTAAATTTCCTACCAGATATTAAAGCAAATTTTAAAGTTGTCATAATTAAAACAGTGGGGATGCTGGTGCATAAGTAGACAAACATATCAATGGAAAGAAAAATAGAAAGCCTAGAAATAGACCTGAATATATACAGGAAGTTTATATATTTGAAAAGCGGCATTTCAAATTAGTGGAGGAAAGATAGATTATTCAATAAATAGCATAGGCACAACTGGGTAGTCATCTTTCTATAGAAATAAAAGTGGATCCATACCTCATACTTCATACAAGGAATGGTTAAAAGATATAAATGTAAAAAATTAATTGGTAAAGATACTAGAGGAAAACATAGTATATCTCCAAGTGGAGAGGGCATTTTAGAATATGACTTCAAATCAGAAGCCAAAAAGGAAAAGATCAAGAGATTCAACTTAAAAAAATTCTCTATGGCAATAGTTACCATAGGCAAAATCAAAAAACAAATAAATTGGGGAAAATATTTGTAACTCATATCACAGAACAAAGGTTAATTTCCACAATATGTGAAGAGCTTCTACATATTAATTAGAAAAAGACCAACAACCTGATGGTGAAGTGGGCAAATATATGGAGAGTTGAAAGGGAAATGCAAATGACTATTAAGCTTATAAAAATAAGGTGCCTGGGTGGCTCAGTCGGTTAAGAATCTAACTTTGGCTCAGGTCATGATCTCACGGTTCACGAGCTCGAGCCCCGCATTGGGCTCTGTGCTGACAGCTCAGAGCTTGGAGCCTGCTTTGGATTCTGTGTCTCCTTCTGTCTCTGCCCCTTCCCTGCTCACACTCTGTCTCTATCTCTCAAAGATAAATAAACATTAAAAAAAAATATATATATATATATATGCCCAACCTCACTCGAATAAGATACATGTAAATGAAAAGGACACTGATATTAGTTTTCACTTATTAGATTGAAAATTAAAAAATTTTGATGATACAGGAATTGCTGAGAGTGTAGGGGAAAAAGCATCATCAAAAAGCTATTTCGGAAAAAGTAGCAAGATGACAATGACACCTGTGATGGATAGTTTCATTTGTCAAAGCAGAAAGGCTATAGTACCCAGTTTTTTAATCCAACATGAATTTGGGTGTTGCAGTGAAGGTATTTTGTAGATGTGGTTAATATCTACAATCAACTAACATTAAGTAAAGGAGATTCGTCTTGATAATGTAAGTGGGCCTCATCCAATCAGTTGAAGGTCTCAAAAGCAAATACTGAGGTTTCTGGCAGAAGGAGAAATTCTGCCTCAAGACTGAAGATTCAGTTCCTTTCTGTCTGAGTCTCCAGGCCACTGGTCTCCCCTACAGAATCCAGACTTGCCAGCCCTCACGATCAATTCCTTAAAATAAATCTCTCTCTCTTCTATAATCTCCTACTCCTTCTGTTCCTCTAGAGAATCCTGACTGATATAATATCCTGTAATTCAGCAACCCTGCTTTCCCACTTGTGGAACGCTTGCACACATGTGAAATGACCCATGTACCATTTATTTCACCATAACATTGTTTGTTACAGAAAGAGTGAAGGCAACCCGAGTGTCCATCAGTAACGGGATGGTTAAGAAGTCATGTTAATCCGCAGAGTGAAGCACTGTGTATGAGGCAATGATGTAGAACGGTTTCCGAAACTGATTTAAGAGAAAAAAAAGAAAAATACCACACAACGTTGACCAGCGTGCAGGGTATGCTCTTTCGTGTGTAGAAAGGGGGGAAATATTCCAGTGTTTGTAAACATACAAAGTATCTTTTGGTGGGCACATAAGAAATTACCACTGAATGTCTCCAGGGCAGGGAACTAGTGGCCAGGGCATGGGACAGGAGGGGGACATTCCACCTAGGCCCTTTTGTTTCACAAAACAAAGCCTCTAATGTCTGATCATATCACTCCCCAGCAAGGGTAACTATCGTCCTTAAGGCAGAGTTACATTTTTTTTTTTTTAACCAGGGTTTATAAGGTTTTACGGCCCTACCTCTGCCTTCATCCCATCTCTGACCCTAACCCCTATGGTTTCCCATTCTCTGCATTCTCCATACCAGTCCCATATTTCCTTATTTCAGTTCCTAAACTCATATGCTGTCCCTTGGGAGAGCAAATTGGGAATGCCCCCGAGGCTCTTTCCACAAGTTCCTGGTTTTTGGTCCTTCTGTATCGTTCCCTTTCTTCCTAGGGATGGGTGGCATGGCTAGTGTTTGACGTCCCTCTGCTGTGAGCTTGGCTTCCCCAGGGAACCCAACAATGAACACAGAGCTCTGCCCACTGGCTTCCTCTGGGCTCTGGGTGGTCACGTCCCACCCAGGAGGATTACGGCAGTCCTTATTCTCTTCCTTGCCCTCTTGGGGACCCCTGGTCCATGAGATTATATCATTCAGGCTAAGAGACTGATAGGGACAGGGACCCCGCCCCCCCAGATGGCCTGTTGAGGCATCTCAGTTTTTTTTCATGTGGGCACAGGGAAGAGAGCTCACTGTAATTGAACTTTACCTACCTGTTCCAGAAGGAACTAGGCACTTGTGTCTTTCAAGGCATCCTCTGTCTTCAGACATCCAGCTGGTCAGCACCCAGCCCTCAGGAAGTCCTGTTGTAGGAGGAAGACAGCAAACCTGGGGCCAGTCCCTTAAATCATTTCAGTGGGGGATGAGTTAGACATGACACTTTGGAAGCACACCTGGCTAAATGCAGTGAACTTCGGGTGAACAAGGGCTTGGATTCTGTGTCTTAGGACAGGACAGTGGAGTAGGTTAGTAGATGAAGCAATCTGGACCTCAGAGCACAGGGATGGGATAAGACATGCAGGGTGTATGCTCTCTGTCCAGGGTTTGGATGTATACATTTGGTGATGGATGGGGGAAATGATTTGTCATGTATAGATTTTATTTCTCTCATTTGCAGTTTGCTGACTTTGCACATATTCCATCTTGGATGAGTAACAGGGTCATAGGTCAATGCTGAAAGGGACTCAGTCTGGTACAAGTACAGGAAATTCATGTATAGCTTTTTCCCAGTGAACAGAGCTGGGATGTGTATAATGGAAAGCATTATGGTTGGACTGGACAGATTCGACAGTTCAGATGGACAGATTCTGATTGGACAGATTCGACTTTGGGGTTTTGTAGTTTCATCTGACTTCACTCTGGAGCTTGTTAGAATTTTATGGCATGGAAAACTGGAACTGTCTCCTAAGGATGTTGGCACAAACAGGGGCACCTAGTCCTGGGTGTGGCCCCCCACAGGAGGATTTAAACTGGAACCTCTCTGCCGTCTTGGGATCCAACAGCTCTGATGGGACCATTTCACTCACCAAAGCTCTGATTTTGTTTCTCCTGGATAGGACTTAAAAAAAAAAAAAAAAAAAAAAAGAACTTCAAAAAACTGTGGAACACACTATTTAAAAACATGCATTCTGAGTCAAGTGTAAACACAAAGCTGTCTTTTTATAAAGTCTGAGCTTTATAAGGTTGCCAAAATGCTTCTCCGTCAGTTTTAAAAATTGAAGTAGAAACCACTTAAGAGTGAAAAATATTCCATGGAGGAAATTCTCAGACACTGACTTCCCAAGTTTACATCACAGAGAGGTCCATATCTGTGTGCAAGAGCCCCATGGGCGAAGCTGGTCAGATGGAGACCTTGGGCCAGGTTGTTACATGGAAGGATACTGTGAAAGACCATTCACTCCAGTGGAGCTCCTCAGCAACGTTTGTAAGGTCGTTCTTAAGTTTGCCAAAGATCTCCAATTCCCTAGGCACCCGCATTTCCTACTTCATGTACCTGTATCCTAAATGTGTAGATAGATGCACACACACAGAGGAGCCACCCTCCATTCTCAATCCATCTGTGCCAGAAACTGAGCGTGGGAAGTGAGAAGACACATCTCAGGGATGCTCTGGAAATAGTGCTCTATTGCTTGACCCATTTCCAGAGACTTCAGGTTCAGGCTCTCACCTCCCATAACCAGTCCCATTACCTTCTGGATTTTCCTCTTCCTTTCCTTCCAACACATCCCCTTTCTCAAATATTTTGTTTTCAGCTCTTAGAAATGACTAGGGAACAAAGTGCTTGTGTTCTTCAGCCCACTTCCAGGCTTTCCTCGGACCTGATAGGCACTTCTCTACTGTATTGTGGGCATTGTTGACCTGGGTGAGGGGAGATGTTGGCATTAGGATTTCCATCATCTCATCCTGAGGGCAATATCCCAGACTGATTTTGCAGACTGACTCTAGAGCTTAGGGAGCCAGAACAGTGCTACTTTTTATAGCAATTTGACAGAATAATTTTGTCAAGTCTAGTACAAGACAGGGCTTGTGATTAAAAAACTTTCTTATTGTATTTTACAAAAGAATTGGGCTATGTGGATTAGAAGTAAATAGCCACCACTACAACTGTAATTCACAGATGGTTTGAGACACAGTGAGCTAGGGCATGCTAGAGCTACTGTTGACAATCCAGAGGCTGAAGTGCTCAGGGAAGAGGTGCTTTTCGGGTATGGATTGTGAGGTATGGATGGAAAATAGAAAATAGAAGTGTTTGTGGAAGACTGTGGAGGGATATCTGTCAGATGTGTTGGAGTGATGTGTTAGCATTGCCCACTGGAAAAGGGGAAATAGATGAAGTACAAGCTGCCATAGTGTGCTTCTCTGTGGGCCAGGTGCACGCTGACCACTCCACATCTTTATAGAGAAGGGTTAGGTTCTAGTTATGGGCGAGATTTTTGCTGTCCTTAAGCCCCCCTCTCAACATCCAAGTCTTGGGCTGATAGGGAGTCAGGGCCATGGATGAACATAGTTAACTGTTCCAGGGACCAAGCCAAGGTGCTTTCACAGGAGTTTGGATTCTCCTTGTATTACCCCCTTGGCACCTTCCTCATTAGCATAGAGAGCATGAATTGATGGTGCCCATCTGTGCTCCTTCTGGAGTCCTCTCACAAGCCCATTGCAGCCTCTTCCCAGCCAGTATGCTATAGAGGTGTTACACATCCCCCTTTAATAATGGAATTAAGGATCTTCTGCAGAGAGGACTGCTAGGGGACACCCTAAATGCTCTACCCTATGAGTAATGTCTCCAGGATTGAACATTCTGTTACTAAGTTCAATGGCAAAGAGCCACAGCTTTGCTGAGAAAAGCACGAGCCAACTCCTTTCGGGCTACCATGCTGAGCCCTGTTTCTCTTAATCTCCTACCTTTCACATTTATTCTCATTTCACACATTGCAGAAGTGAGGCTCAACTTTTCTCTTGCACATTATCCCCTTCCCTTCAGAAGAGTCTGGTCATACAGTGAGTTGTATCTCATTTGAGTTATGAGAATTTAACTTTAAGAGGAATTTAGCATCATTTAATATCTCAGCTTATGAGGCATTTCTACATGTTTCCAGGGAAACCTGATTTTGCATTTCGGTTGAGTAGCTTGAGCCTGGTAAAAAGAGTGTGTGGTCATTGTTACAATATCAAGCTGTGGTTGCCTCAGAGAAATCTTGGTTTGGTGGTAACCTCTATATCCTATTTTTCCTTTTGTCTTCTCCTTCTCTGGATTACAGGTTTAATTATATAAACCTTGAGTATCATTAGGCCAAAAAACAAACGAAGCCAAAGATCAGAGAGGTTAAGTAACTTGTTGCCTATCACACAGCCCGAGATTTCAAACCCATATTAGTCTCTCCAGCCATATCCTTAACTGGCATTATTTAGAATTTATATCAAATATCATACTGGAATTAGAGGTATTAGAATGAGATTCAAGCCACGTGTAGTCAAAACCCCAAGGCTCCAAGGACGCTGCTGTTTCTTCTTGCCATGGTTTAGGGTTGCAGTATGATTTCATAGGCATTGAGGATGGAGAGTAAGTTATAAGCAGTATCATTTACAAGGATAGGGTTTGGATTTAGAAACATGCCTTCAAGTCAGGTGATGCATTCATTGGCTACTCTGGGCACATATCAAGCTGCATAAATTTTTATACCTCTCTATCCTACTCTTTTGTAAAAAAAAAAAAAAAACAACAACTCATAGTTGCAGACATAATTTGCATAGAACGGTCAGGTGGTAATAGTTTACAGGGATGTCATGTTCATTCTTCCTTGCTAGCTTATTTCTAAGATTCAGTTTGTTTTCTAATCGATCACATTGACAAAAAGGAAAAAAGACACACACACCAGTGTTACAAAACCTTGTATTAATCATTTCCCTTCACTTTCAATATAACATTGATATGAAATATAGCCATGATTCTTAGTTACATGGAGGAAATGAGTAATAAATACATTGTAGCAAGTTTAAACCACAAGGGTGTTTCACTGGTAACAACATTTGAAAACTGTACACTTGCAAAGAACAGCATCTTCAAACATTAGTATATCTGTATATCAGTAAAGCTTTACATGTAACAAACATGCTATTTCCATATATGACAAATTTAAAAAATATGCATTGCTTGGCAACATGAACTAGGCAAAAATAGTTCTTTGTTCACTAACTTTATACAGGAAAACAGAACGGAGGCATGCATGTACAATAGGGATGCCTGCACGGGGCATGCAACAAAAGAAAGCTTTTTAAAAGTCAGCTTACATTAGGCATAAATACACGAGGGTTATATATTAATAAGGGAGGAAGTCTTCTGTTTGACATTATTAACATTCCTGTTTTCTTCCTATTCCTCCCAGAGGAATACACATTCACCTTTAAGTAAAGATAAAGGAATTACAAAAAAATAAAACGCACTTTGCAAACATCTCTGATGACTTGTAAAAAAAAAAAATCAACATTAGTGTTATCACAGCCCCATGTGCAAATGATCCTTCTGCAGGTCCTCCTTGTAAGAGGCACACCCCAGTGCCTTGGTCAGGCTGTTTCCCTGCACCCAAGCTGGAGCTGCCCGCTGCAGACACCTCCAGAGGGCCGAGACTGCGGCCTGCTTTTCCTCCCCTCGCTGCCCTCCTGGTTGCATGTCTATGCATTCAGCCCAGCTCAGTCCCCCAGCCTGGGCTTTGGGTGAGATCCTGGTTCTAGCTGGGGAATGCACATCTACAAACCTTGCACCGGCAGTAGCTACAAGAGGTGCAGAAGAACACAGACCCGGAGAAGTCTCCCATTCCATAAAAGGCAGCCAGTGACACCTCAAAAGAAAACCTTGTTTCCCTCAGTGTCTCTTCAAATGAATGGGAGATGGGGGCCCAGCTGTAGTTCCAATCCTGAGTACCAAAAAGGGACCATCAATACACAGGATTTGAGAGCTCGGTGCAAACAGCCACCCTCTGCAGGCAGACCCAGCAGCATCTGTTTTGCTTGCTGGCCCTCCTTTAAAAAGTGAAACTCAAAAAGCACGTGGAAAAAGACACATATCAGCAGCAATGTTTCAATTCTTGTACACAGTTCATGTGTGTCTTCCTACTGTTTCTGGTTAAGAAACCACTATGAATAAAAAGCACCAATAAAACATCATACATGGTAACAATATCGTAGACCGCCACTGTCCCTGGGACAGTGTAGAGATGCCAAAATACATACTGCTTAAATCAGAAAAAAGGGGGGAGGGGAGGACATGTAGTGAAATAGATTTTACTCTGAGATTTTTAATGTTTACTATTAATATAAAACAGTTGCATTTGGGGGTCAATGGGTAAATACAAAAAAAGGCACTGCCGCTTTATTACTAAATATCGGACTTCACAGCCTTACGCATGCAACTGTTTGATTCTTTTATAAATAAAGTTCTTTTGCTTCAGGATTTTAAAATTGAGCTGTATACCTGCAGTCAACACAGGACTCAAAACAAGGTGGGGACAGGCTCCTAAAATTCATCAGAACACTCAACTTAAAAAAAAAAAAACACTAATAGCAAAACACAACTAAGTAGATAAATCTATACACAGTCGATGAAAAATAAGCTTTTCTTTTTTTTAAAAAAAGAATTATGTTGTTATTAATAACAGACTTTATCATGGTTACCAGCCATAGCAAGTTAATAAGTAACATATCCAAAATAATATCTCTAATAATCAGATAACCATTGTTTCTATATTCAGTGAAGGAATAAATAGAAATCCAGATTTGCAAATACTTTAAGGTCTTCTTCCTTTTAAAGGATTCATGCTAATGTGATTGTGTTTACAATCTGTTTTCTGAACAACCCAAGTCTTTATGGATATATGTGTTTTGCAGCAGATCTGAATGCTTTCTCATTTCTCCACAAGATGTGTAATACCATTGTTTTTTCTTCTCTTTATTAACTTCCTCAGCATCCAAAAACACCTTCACAAACCCTCTGGTCTTACTTTGGCCTTCAACATTTTTGATCTAGTCCTGCCTTACATGTGATCGTCCATCCCAACACATTCCCCAAGTAACACTAAGTTTGTTTAGAAAAGGGGTGTGGAGGATGAATGTTAATGGCACTTGGTTAAAAAAAAAATCAACTAAAAAATGCTGCCTCTTTCTGCACATGGATTTGCATCTTTACAATGTAGTCACCCAAGAGGAAGTCTCTTTTCTTAATGCAAAGCATGGTATCATGGGTTCAAGCCCCCTTTACTCGCTAAAGGTTGTCTACAATTAAGATGCTCCCATCTTTTTAAACCTTAAGACTTAGAAAGCAAGGCTGTGTTAGTGCACATTTTCAATCTTGAAAGGAAAAGAAAGTTGTTTAGATTGCATTAAGGCCTTTTAAATCTGTATTTACTTCATTAACCTTTCTTTCTTTTTTAAAAAAATAACCGTAAGCGAGTGCAGCTATTTTCATGGTGTGATCTCAATTTCGATTCTGACTTTGCTAAAGAAATGGCACCAGACTCACCCATTTAATAAACAGGCCTCATACCACCTCCCTGATCTCGCCTCTGGCTGAGCATTCATACCATCATTTACACAACCCAATTTTCCAGTGCAGAGCACAACTCCTCTTCGATTTCCTTTAATACTCTCAATTGTATCGAATCCCAAACGTAGTCTTTCTTGCCCTTAAGAAACAGAGCTATTACTTTGTGGTAGCATAGTTTGTTCATCTCTCACTATGTCAGGACTGGTTTTTTCTCCCTTCTGTGTGTGGCTGGGTAGATAAATCAGCCAACAACACAGCAAATCCCTGACATACACGTGGATAGAACCACGTTTCCATCACGCAGTTGACCTTTCCTACACCTTCCTTCACTGCCCACCTGGTACGGTGGGGGCCTGGCCGCGTGGACTGCACATGTCCCCGCAGGCCCTCTCTGCCACTTGCTGACTGACCGGTTTATACACTGTTGCTGGGCCTTGCTCTCCTCCTGTTCCTCAGCAGCGAGCGAGCCAGGGGGTTGCAGCCCCCAACTTCGGGTTTCTGAGTGCAACCGCAGTAGAAGCGGTGTTTTGAGCTCATCATCTGGAATTAAGGCCTTTTGCAAGGCGAAAATGTCGGTCCTTGCCATTTTTCCTCCAGGGGAACTTGAACCCACGTGTGTGTGTGTGTGTGTGTGTGTGTGTGTGTGTGCGCGCGCGCGCGCGCGCAGCGAAGCAGGGGGCGCTAGGATGAAACCTTGCAGTAGGGTGGGGAGGAAGAGGTCTCCGGGTGAGAAGCAAATCCAGCCCAGAAAGGGGCCGCAGGACTCTTTTACAATCTCTTGGTGACCCGCGAACAAACACTAACTGATCACACGGTGCGTCCCCCTCGTACCTTCCCAGTGCTCTACCCCTCGCAGCCACATACTCTCCCGCCAACCCACCTGCACGCGCCGCCTCCCCACTCCGCCCGCGGGGGGCGGGGGGAACGACTGACGCCTCGGCCCACGTGACGTGCATTCGCCTTCCCGGCAAGCACCGCTCCGCAGCCATTGTAAGAGACAACCCTGCTGCTATTATAAAAATAGAGGAAAAAAAATGAATCCGTATCAACAAATCCTTTACAAAAACCATAGTATGAAGAGAAGTTCTATCCAAACTCTTTACACATTATGTACCCTTTAAAATTGTTATGTAAACAATACACAAATCAAAGTTTCTCTGCAATTTTGTCGGAGGGGATGTTCCCCCTCCGCCGCCGGTGCCGTGCGGCCCTCTCCCGCGGCTCGACTCCAAGCCGGGTCCTCGGGGGAAGCCGATCCGGGCGGCGGGGAGGGCGGGCCGCCATCTTGCTTTGGTCGCAGGCCCGCACGACTGTGTCCTGGGGCCTGACTGCGGAGGCGGCGTCGAGGCGCTCCCAGGCCCGAGGCCTCCGCCTCCCAACCGCGGCTCTCGCGTCTCTTCCACGGCGGTGCTCTTTTTGTTCTCTTCTGCCCCTCCTTCCATCCAGGAGGCCACCTGCGCTCCCTCGCTTCCCTAGAGACCCCCTCCCCCACCCCGCACACCAAGCCATCCCGTGACAGAAACAAATGACAAAATTACCACTCCCCGGTCTACTGATATGTTTACAAGGACGACCTACGCTCTCACAAAATCAAAATGGGAGAGGGACCAGGGGAAAAAAAGGCTGCAAAGGATCTCGGAGGATTCCGTGCAACCCTGAAGATGGTTGACACTGGACCCGCAGCAGTCGATTTCACGGCCAGCGCGGTCGCTCTCATCTTCAGCTTCTAGATTGTGGAGGTCCGGTCAACCCCGTCTGGGAGAGAGAGAACACACGATGGGCACAGGTGAACAAAACCGTTTCTTCACGTCCTTCCTGGTCTCCGAAGACAGGTGAGGGCCCAACTTACCCATCCGCTCACTCCCTCGTTCACACACCCACCCACTCAACATCTGGAGAACAGCCATCTTTCCAAGAGCTGTAAAGAGCCTGGGAATCCACGTGAAGAGACCTAGTCCTCTCCCATGCTAGTCGGGACAGACACGGAAAGCCACAGTGATGGAGGAGTGATGGCTGCTATGATGGAGTATGTGCCGGGCACAGCAGGAACGTGGAGGAAGGGCTATGTAAGGTGCCCCTGGAAGTCAAGGGCAGTTTCACAGAGGAAGAAAATGACTTTTGTAAGACGGTGCTGGTAGCAGAAGAGAGGAGGAGGCAGAAAAGGGAGAGGGTGAGGAGGGCGTCCAGCTCACGCTTACGTGTGATGTTGGTTGTCAGATGGTGGGGGCTGAGGGCTGGATGGAGGTCTAGGATGAGGGGTGGGGGGATGGAGGAGTGGCAGGAGATGTGCCGAAGAGCTGGCAGCAGGACATGCGGGTGGGCCTGTCCAGCTTACACCCCTTTGGCAGCATCTCTGTGTCACCGAGTCGCTGTTGAAAGACTGGGCATGAGGTGGCTATGACTCTGAGCCCTGGTCACAGCTGACTAGACCAGGGGTATGCATCTGACCCGCAATGATCCAGCTTCTCAGCCTCAAGAATCTGATTCGGGGTACGCACCATCGCTAGAGGTTGTGGGCACGGGGAACTGAAAGATCCTGTGGAAGTGGGTGAATGCTGAGGCTACGGAGGGTAGGCCGTGTCTACATTATGGAGAGTTGGTGAAACCAGGCTATAACATGGAGGAGGTGCATGTCAGAGACAGAGGCTAGGAGTGAAACAGACTGCAGAGGGAGCTGATGGCCGCCCAGCTCCTTTTCGGTTGTGTGCGTGCACATGGGGCTATAGGAGAGTCCCCACCCCAGAATGAGGCCATAAGGGTCTTGTGTGCTATGAACAGGGGCTTGGACTTGGTAATCGGGGCATTATAAGCAGAGTAATCAGATCTGATTTTAGAATGGTTTTTCTGGCAGTTGTGTCAGATGACCTGAAAGAGGACACGGCTTGTGGCAGGAGGACCCCAGTAGTGGTCCATGCTGGGGATTGTCTGCAAGGGCTTACCCAGTGAGCAGAGAGAAGCATGGGTTAGCCACTGTAGTAGGTAGAAGCAGCTGTGTTCAGTGACCACGAAATGAAGGCCGGGGGAGGGATGCAGGAGGCCTCCCTGGTTTTACTGATACCCAAACATCAGCAGGTGTGTCCTGATCTAAACGATGTGACAAACCTGGTCTATCAGGAGCATCTAGATGCGGCAGGCAGAACTCACGTGAGAGGTGAGTGGCACAGTGTTCAGGGAAAGCTGTGGGACCTAAGTGATAGGGAGGAATGCCGAGTACACTGCACAGGCCTGGCTTCCTCTCATGGGTAGGTTCACGTACAGTTTTAAGAGACGGTACCGGGTTTCCTGGGTTTCTCCCAATGGTAACATTTTGCAAAACTATAATATTACCACTAAGGTACTGATGTTGATACAATCTACCGGTCTTACTCAGATCTTCCCAATTTTATTTGTACTCGTGTGTGTCCCTAAAGTTCCATATAGTTTTTGGAGAGATTTTAAAGAAGAAAAGCAAATGACCTTTGAGAGTGTTTATGGTATCAGGTCATCAATCCTAGAGGCCCCCACATGTTAACTTATAATCAGTAACCTTTTGCTGACTTCTGCAAGTGTTAACCTGAGCCTCTTTTTTTTTTAATTAAAAAAAATGTTTCATTATTTATTTTTGAGAGAGAGAGAGAGAGAGAGTGTGAGCGGGGTAGAGGCAGAGAGAGGGGAGACACAGAATCCAAAGCAGGCTCCAGGGTCTGAGCTGTCAGCACAGAGCCTGACGCGGGGCTCGAACTCACAAACTGTGAGATCATGACCTGTGCCGAAGTCGGACGCTCAACCAACGGAGCCACCAGGGCCCCTAACCTGAGCCTCTTATGGTGGTTCTGCAGTGGTAATGGGTCATGAGAAACAGTGAGTCTGTGTAAGTGTGTACATAATGTGTGGCTGTGTAGAGGTCACTCTCTTGTCTATAGAAGTGGAGTGGCACACTCTTGCCAGGGCTCACCAGTCTGCTCGTTAATGCCAACCCTTCATAGCTGTGTAAGTGGGGAGCTAGAAACATGAAAATCTTAATTAACCTAACCCCCACCTGCATTTTTACTGAATTCCAATCCCACGCCTCATCCTACAAGGGTGATGGCATTCATCTGCCAGGAAATGACCAACAGGTACGTCCAGACTCACCATTTATAGTTGTGCAAGTTGTGCACTGCATAACTCTGAGCAGCACCATTCACATGTATTCATTATAGGTTTTATAGTTATTATGACAAATATCAAGTAAGTGGCAGAACAGCATCTTGAGAAAGTGGAGCCTTTTTCTAATTTGCACAAAGTCTCCATATCTGCTAGAAGTGGGGCTGTTAATAAGTCCCAAGGAGGAGTAAGGAGAGAAGATGAGAAGGAATGGCAAGGAGCATCAGAGAGTGGACTGGACATTCTCTTTGTGGTAGCATTTACTGCAGACTTCATCCTGCTTGAAGGAGCCTTGCTTTTGTAAAGCTGTGGCTGTTCCTGCCCATAAAACCCCTCTGCAGGAGGAAGATAGCAGCCAGGCCTGAGTCTTCCTTTATATCTGAGGCCACCAATCAGGAGCAGGCCCAACAGAGCCAGATGAAAGCCTTAAATATTCACAAACCAAGATGGCAGAGGCAACTACCTCCTGGGTGCTTTGGAGGGGCCAGGGGAAGGGCAAAGCAGAGACAGACAGGGAAGGCCAAAGAGAAAAATGGCTTAGACTGGCACAGGGGGGCTGCAGTTAGTGCAGGACACTGAGAGCAGAGATGTCAGCACAAAAGGTTGGGCCCGCAAGGCCTGGGGTCCATGGACCATCCTAGTATGTGGTATCCCAGGAACTTGGACACCCTCCCTTCCTGTCCTGAGACACAGGCAGAGGAACGTCTTTTGCTTTGCTTTACTCTCTCTCTCATTATTTGTCCTCCTGTAAAATGACTAATTCATTGGCATTCTGTCCCCAGAAAAGTCATCTTCCCCAGCACCTGGAAGAGGTGGGCTAGCAGAGAGTTGCCGTAATAGTGGGAGGGCTCAATGCCACTGTGCCCAGGTGGGCCACCCTGAACTTAATTTGCATTCTTTGCTCGGGAAACTGCTTACGAGGCTTCCCACCAGAGAGGATTATTGAGGGAAAACATAGCAATAAAAAGGCTTAGGAGATTAACAAGATGAAAACATTAGCAAAAAAAATCAGTTCAAAGAGGTTTTCTGTAACTATAGAAGAATAGGCTAAAAAACGAAGCCTTTCCAATGAAAACCTCCCTTTAATAAAGCGCATTTGGCACTCTTGCTACTAATGATGATAACGTTAGCACTTAGCAGTTTGATAAGGGCTTCCAGCATGCCAATTATCTGAGATATATCAAGCCCTGGGGGAGAAGGTCAGTTCTCCTTGCTGACTCTCAAAGGCAGCAGGAGTTCTTCACCCGCCAGCTCCTGTAGGGTGGCAGGGAGCTTGGGCTGCCTGCAGTGGGCTGAGCTTGGCCTGAATTCTCACGGTCTGGGAGGCTTCCCTTTTTGAAAAATTGAGTCGTAATTTGCATATCACAAATTTCACCCTTTTAAAGCGTATAATTCAGAGGTTTTTCGTATATTCACAGAGCTGTGCAGCCGTCACCACTATCTAATTCCAGAACGTTTTCATCAGGTACCCATCAAGCAGTCACCTCCATTCCCAGTTCCCTCCGGCCCCTGACAACCACTAATCTATACTGTCTGTCTCTATAGATTTGCCTGTTCTGGACACTTCATAAATTCCTAAATGGAATCAGATACTGTGTGGCCTTTTGTGTCTGACTTCTTTCATATAGCATAATGTTTTCAAGGTTCATCCAAATTGTAGCATGTATCAGTAGCTCATTTCCTTTTTAAGGCTGTATGATATTCCACTGCCTGGCTATACAACATTTCACTCATCCATTTCCATCTGCTGATGGACCTTGGGTTTGTTTCCCATTATTCATTAGGGGCTATCAGTGAGCTGACCCAATCTCCTTGGTGAGCTGGAGAAGAGGAGCTCATGGCACCTCCCCTATAGAGGTGCCAAGGATGGACCAATGATGCTGTGAAGCTTCTAAGATAGGAGTGGCCAAGTGTTTGCAAATGGGGTTCCTGGAACCCCAGGGAGGTCACATCGGGAGCTGTGCCTTCCCACTGTCTGTTCAGTCAGCAGTGCTGGGAGGCCTTCAGCTAGCTCCCTTCTGGTACTGAGTGGAGGCTTTTTCTGGGCTATAGAGAGCCTTGCACAGCTGAGATCAGGTGGGTGCAGTCCTTGCTTTCCAATCTGCTCCATGTAGAGCATTTATTGGCCTCATATTTGGTGTCATGATAAGATTGTGTTTACAGGGACTAAAAATCCAAAAACCCCTGGTTAGGAGAAAGAAGCTTGGGGAACAGCAGCTGACAGCAGCCTTTCTCCCCACCACTGCCAGATAGCACAGATTTTGGCTCTAGGTGTGCTGACCGCCCATCTCCAGGGTGGGTGAGCACATCCTGACTGGAGAGGGCTATTGGGAAGGGTCACAGGAGGCCTCTCTGACTCAGAGTCTCCCGGAGGTTGGCAGGAAGGGGTGGACATCTCTCCTCTGCCTGCCAAACATCCCTAGGGCTGGCTGGGAAACCAGGCTGGAGTAAGGCAATTGGTTAGTACCAGGAGGGCACTGAAGGCCTCCTGGGGTTTTTGTGATGACGTAGGGCTTCAGCCCAAACAAATGGTGGGACAACGCAGCTGCTTCTGGAGCTCCTTATGGGGCTGCAGCCCGTAGGCACACTGAACTAGATCATCACTGTCACACTGTGAAGGACATCTCAGACTGCTTGGGGCTCCAGGCATCATGGAAGCCGTTTGGAACAGGGAGACAGAAAAACAAGCAGGGAATTTTGTTTCAAAAATTCTATTTTTAGAGCAAGCTGGGATATGCTTGGACCAGACTGGGAGATCTAGTGCCGAGAAGGAAAGAATCCAATTCTGTGGCGGGGGGGATGTTGCCACTAAAAGCCATGTCTTGTGTTTCTGACTCCTCCAGCTCACAGTGTTTGGCTAGGACAGCTGCTGTGGTGGAACCTCAGTGTGCACTGGGTGGGTGTCTCCAAGGAAAGATGGATAGCTTTGGTCTCCAGGTCCCTGACCCGCCTCCCAGAAAAGGAGGAGCAGGGTGCTGTGGGTACTAGGTGAAGTATGGCTTGATGAGGCTCCAACAGTACTCTCGGGCCCTCCTCTCTCCCTGTCCCCTGCCTACTTCCCCTGTATCTTTCCCATTACTCCTGAGCTACTGCCAGAGTGTGGACAGCAAATGATTGGTAGTCCTCCCAGTCAGGCCATAAAATGCAGGAAGGACCCACTCACCTCCCAGGGCGTGCTCGGTCATACTGAGGCACAAGGACTCCAGCCTATTGTTGATGTCAGGTTCAGTCACAGGAAGCTGGAATTCTGCAAGGGACAAAGGGTTATGTTGGTGACAGAGACTCTGAGAACAAGGAGAAGGTATGTACAGTGCTGTGGGGCTCCCCCCCCCCCCCCGACCCTGGGAGGACTCCGGGGATTATCAGGGTCAGTAGAGCGGTAAGTTACACCCTGGTTTCAACCAAACTCTGAGTCTGCTAGACGCAGAGAGTCCATTGTGAACATGGGCGGCTGGAAGAAAACTGGTAACTAAAAATAGCTGGTCACAGTCAGTCTGTCCAGCCTCTGTTCAGAACCCTCCAGCAGCTTCCCATCAGAGTAACAGCCAAGCCCCTGCCATGGCCCTCAGGGCCCACATGATCTGGCCTTTATTAACCTCTGCCTGTGTATGGCTCTCTCCTTCCTTCACTCCATCCCAGGCCTTCTTCTGCCCCAGGGACTTGGCGCTGCTGTTCTCTCTGCCCACAATGGTGGTCCCTAGATATTTTCATGGCTGTGCTCTCCCTGCCTTCACATCTCTGGCTCTCCTACTGTCTCTTTAGAAAGGACATTATATATGAACAGAACTTTTCTGGCCCTATCCCTTTCCTCAGCTTTATTTATTTTTGTCCACAGCTATCACCAACATCTGATATATTATGTCTTTGCTTGCTGCTTGCCCCCAGTTGGATTTTCACTTCACTGGAGCAGGACTTGGCTCTGCTGCTACCTGCGCCTAGACCCGGCACCTGGAACTTGGCGCATTTTTGCTTTGTTACAAGAAAATGGAAACCACAGCATGGCGAGTGCCTCTTCTGAATCCAGGACCGTGCCAGGTGCCCAGTTCTCAAGCGAGACTCAGAGAGGCCAAGTGACTTGGGAGGTTAGCTCGCTAACACAAGAGCCCACAAAGGTCTGATTCCAGAGCTGGTACTGTCCTGCATGCTGCAGCAACTACAGGTGCCTGTCAGTACTCTCAGCCTCTAGCCACTTAGAAGGGCTGAGATGTCTGCTGTGGGGGCTATCACTGCCCAGGACAATGCTGTGTGCATTCTAATCACAAAGCCTCCTTTATCATCTGGACCCTCCCTATCTCCCCAGACTCCAGTCCCTCATCCTCCCCACCCCTCCTCCTCCTCCTCCTCCTCCTCCTCCTCCTCCTGTTCTGTTGGGGCCCTCACTGTCAGTACCTCCCCCATCTCTCATCCTGGGAAGCTCCTGAGCATCTTTCACTGGCTTGCAGACTTTTTTATTTCCCATAATATACCCAGCCATGGTCTTCTGGCATACTTCATACATGACTATTGAGTGATGAAAAAGATGGAACAAGAAATAAAAGGAAAGTCTGACAACTAAGAATTGTGAAATCCTATGGCGGGAGTGGGGGTGGGGGCAGAAAAATCAACAATGGGATATGTTCTGGGGGTCTGGGAATTTTAACACTGCCACTGTCTTCATATGTGACCGTAGGAAACTTCTCATCATTGTGCCTTAGCTCTTCCATCTGTAAGTGGGGAAAGGATCCTGGTGGCCCAAGCTTCAGGCCAGTTCCTTGCTCCTTCGAATCTCCACCAGGGGGCACTTGGGGCTGGAGGGCAGGATTACAAGTGAGGTTAGGTTGGTGGTTTAGTGGGATAGGAAGTTGAAACCAATAGCTAAACCAAAGTATTTGTTTTCCTTGATCAGCTATACATTTAAGTTTTCTCTGCAATCTGTGTTCCCCATTACTGGCTAATTCACAGGCAGATGTCATTTCCATTGTTTAAAATTCTCAGAGTAAATTGGCAAAATGGATCAATATGAAAAGCACTAGGGAGCAGATAGGGTTCTTTCTGACACAAGTTCCAGCCAGCATCAATGGTTTTGAAAGGCAACTGTGCCAATTTATGAGCAGACAGAGGACGATCAGGCTTCCCAGGAAGCTGGGAGCCAGGGAGAATTGAAGGGTCTTTCCCACCCCACCCACTGTTGCTCTCAGAGTAGGGTCGGGGCAATTAGACAATCCAGAGGGAAGAGTATTTTAGTATTTTCATCCATTCATGTGAAAATCATATGCATGCAAAATTAGCAGCCTTCAGGGTGTGAAATCTATAAAATAGAAACACAGTTTTATATATAGCCAGTTAGCAAATATGAAAAAAAAAACCCTCAGCAATTATAACCATCCATATGCTCATTGTAAAATTTAGTTTACTCTCTAGCACTCCCCTTTAAACAAACACTGTGGAGAGATTTGGATAAATAAAGATGCTCGACATTTGGAGAGAAGTGTTTCAGCTGCAGGATTTCTTGCCAACACGCAGCAAAATGCCATATTCTAAGCCTAGGACTGAGTGTTTCAAAAAGGGGGCTGAGAAATGCAGGGCTCTCCACTCTAGAATCTCCAAACCTTAGTGGCTGCTCTTTTAGGTTGAAAGTTGGCATGGTTCTTTTTATCTTTCAGCTCTTCCCTCTGGTGCGCTAGGGTGTCATGACCCCCCCCACCACTCTCAGAGTGGCTCTGAAAAATTCTGAGTCTCAGGAGAAGCCCATATGTTCACACTCCAGAGTTTCCTAATAGTGTGACTTTTTAATTGTGTATTTGATAAAAACAGATCTGTGGCATCTCCCCACACATACAAGACAGAGGGAGACCAGCTGGGTGGATAACAGCTTCCATCTCAGGCTAGAAGCCCTCAGCCAAGTGTGGCTTGGGTGGGCAGAACTCTTAAAGCCCGAGGGAAGCATTTGGGCAGCTCCTGCCACCCAGGTACACAAGAACCAGCAGGCCAGCTCTTGCTGTGGCTGCTGTTAACCCAAGGGCTCACTGCATTTAGCCCGGGCTCCCAGCTGTAATGGACAAGGCAGACGTAGTTTTATGTCTTCAGTAAGGTAAGAAGGAAAGACTGACTAGCTAAGCCTTCTCTGCTGTTGTGTGCAACAGGCCTGTTTCCTTAGCTCAGACGGTATCTCTGAGAACTAGGAATTTTTCCCCTATCAGACCATTCCAGTATTTAGTGAGGATCCCCCGTTCTAGGATGCCCAGGGTTTAGGCTGATGTGGGACTTTTTAATTGTGCCTTTCCAAAAGTCCCATAAGTACAGAGCCTAGTGCTCAGGCCCAGGGTCAAGAAGATTCTGGAAGGGGGGCGCCTGGGTGGCTCAGTCGGTTAAGCATCCAACTCCGGCTCAGGTCATGATCTCACTGTACGTGAGTTCGAGCCCCGAGTTGGGCTCTGTGCTGACGACAGCTCGGAGCCTGGAGCCTATTTCAGATTCTGTGTCTCCCTCTCTCTGACCCTCCCCTGTTCATGCTCTGTCTCTCTCTGTCTCAAAAACAAATAAACATTAAAAAAACATTAGATTCTGGAAGGGAGCAGCCACCCATTCCTAATGAAGTGCTGCTGTTGGGTCCACCTCGGGGGGGGGGGGGGTTGGGGATGTGGCTTTTCCTTGGCAGAAACCAGCCATCTCAGCTGAGTGTCTGCTATGTGGCACCTATGGTGCAATTCTGCAGCTCTCTCCCAGTCCCTGAGGCTGAGGTAAACAGGCCAGTGTCTTTAGTACTTTATAATAATAAATGGAGTATTTTAGGAAGAATCTCTAGAATCCCAATTTGCCAATGATAGTTAAGACCACCTGTTGAATAACTAGGAAGGCTTCAAGTTAAGTGAGAAGTGGGATTGCTGGGAGGAGAGAAATCGGGGAGGTTGATGAGGATGGGACAGAGGATGGAGACGTGGGATCTGGACTGGATAAAGGGAATAAGGAAGAAAGGGAAACAGGGAGTATGGGAACCAAACAGAAAGGGAGGGCAGTAACAGAAGGAAAAGAAATCAGTGTGGGCAGGGACACTGATCATTGCAGAGACAGTCGTGGCGGTCATGGCGGGTGACAGAGGAACAGGAGTAAGTCAGTCGCACACCCCTGAGTCTGCTATGGGGAATGAAGCTTTTCTCTGGTGGCCTAATTCCTAAACCTGCAGAAGTTTGTGCTGTAGAAATCCTCTGGGACCCACACTTTCATGCAAAGTGATGAGGAGAATATGGTATAAGACAATATTGTACTATCTTGCCCCAGATTGGACTGAGTTTAACTTTCAGACGCAGGAGAACACGGGCCCAGCTGGGTTCTTAGCTGTGATACAACTGATTCATTTACCAACCTCCCTATTATCTGCCAATCCTGAGCAGGACTGTTTGCCTTGGCTTACCAGAAGTCAGAGAGCAAATGTGCATCAGATACTTTAAGTGGGTCCCTGTTCTGGTCACTGCCTCTGCATGGCAGTCCCTTCCGTTCCCCTAATGGACCTAGTGGGTGGATGGTAGTCTTCCTTTCCACACTCTTTCAAAAGGTAGTTCTCTGGAAGGAACCTGAAACTCCCACTGAAGAGGAAATGAATGGTGACAGCTTTGTGCACTGTGCACTGTGCTTCCAGGTGTGCATCATTCTGAGTGTGGAAGAAATACAGTCATGAGCTGGTGCATAGGGGAGGTTTGCTATGGTGAACAGATACATCACATCATGAAATGCTGCCCTGTAAGGCACCTTATTCATCTCCCATCTGGACAGTCGAGCACCAATGGTAGTTTGCACATGGTGTTGTGCAAGGGAAGGAAGAAATCCCCAGAATGTGGCTCTGTGAGGCTGCCTAACCTACCCTTCCCCATACTTTTCTTTTAAAGTTGGCTTCTGGTCCCTCTGCCCTTTCCTGTCAGGCCCTCCAGATGGTTAGGAGCTTTGATGGCCTAGTGTCACACCAGGGCTGTTTTGAGATCCTCTCTGACTGGATCTCAAGGGTTGGCTGAGCCTGGGTCAGCAGGAAAGATCTGCTTCCAAGATAAGGTAATCACTCTCCAAGCAATTTGCAAACGAATTTTCCAGTTTGGAAAACACCCTGCCTTTTGGGGAAACATGATGTCACTCACCAGGCACGACACTTGTTTTGAGCTCAAACAACCCCTCTGGTGAGTTTATCAGATCCCCTCCCCCTTGCTCTGAGAGGACCAGCCTAGTGCTTCTTATTCACACCGGAGGCCATTGAGAGGCAGCTGTCACTTAACGGCTCTCCTGATTTGTCCTAGGAAACATCTAAAATCTGTCTGTGTGGGAGTAAATTAAAAAAACACCCTGACATGGCCTCCTAGGGGTCCACAAATCCTGTAGATCCAGGAAAGACGACATTATCTTGCAGATTCAAGCCAGGTGACTGATCGGTTGATACAAAAGTTGGGGGCTTGTTCTAGCCCCTAGACTTTGGAGACATTTAAAGTCTTCCACCATTTTAATGGAAGTATTTAAGTTTACAGAATTGAAACTTCCTTAGAATGTATTATAGTTTCCAAGATTTACCCATATGGTTTAAAATGGATGCTCCGAAGACCTCTAATGGCCAGGAGGAAGCCACTATGCTATACTGTAAACACAGTTTTCTAAGTATTTAATTTGGGGTTGATTATACATCTCTATTCCATTTTGTGTTCACTACTACTCCTACTTGTGTAAAGATGAAAGCCACTGGCTGCTTTTCAGATTTTGACTCCTTGATATGATACTTATAGTTTAGCTAGTTAACAAGGATGTGCTGCTCTGGGTGGAAGGGCCCAAGAGACCCCGTCTATCTAGGACAACTTCATCTGGGTCTGGCTATGGCAGTTAGATGGGCCTGCCCTGTGAAGGAGGCTGTCTCCTCAGGAAGAAGCAAGAGTTCTGGTTATGACTTCTGGTCTTGAAAACCAGTGTCTGATCTGTAAGGAGCAGGGATGACCTTGGAGACTGAAGAGGAGCATCCCTCCGCCCATGACAGTGACTTTGTGCAGCCTCTGTTCCCTTTAGCCAGGGATCCTGAGTCATGGCTGTGCCCTGCCTCACCCTTCATGACCATGTCCCAGGAAGAGCCGCCCAGCGTGGGCTGAGTGTGCTAGTCAGGACTTAGGAGTGGCTCCTGCCGAGCACTCACCAGTGTATTTGCAGTCAGGAAATCTGGAGTAGCCCTGTCCCCATGCCTTGGCTATTATTAGAAATGCCAGGGTTCATCAGACCCTTGCTGGAGGTGGGTTTGTAATGCTTATGCTAGAGGCTAATTTAATCCCCCCTTTCCAAAAAAGTCCTCAAGCAGTTTCTGGAATTCTAAGTCTAGCATACAAAGAACATTATTTAGAGACTTCTGGGTTAACTACCAGGAAAACTGAAAATCCTTGTAAGTGGCTGCCTCTGGGAGATGAGACTGTGGGCTGGGAGGGGGAGGGGAAAGGGGCAGTCACTTTTTCTTAAAAGCCCTCCTGTATTATTTGATTTTTTAACTATGGGAATAACAGGCTTCGTGGGAAGAGCATGCAAATGATCTTAGGGTCATAGTTGCCCTGAGCATGAGCAAGCAGCTCACAACTGCTCTACAACAGCAGAGGGGAAACAAAAATGCAGGTGGGAGATCTGTATCTACAGACTCAAATGGTCTTCCTAGGGATGGCCCAACTCTTCCTGGTGGGCCTGGTCTTCCCAATTAAGACAGGGAGAATGTGGGGAAAAAGAGAGGACTGAGGACTTGGAAGAGAGCCAAAGGAAGGGATAAGAGCTTTAGAATGGAGCAAGGAGGCTACAAGTATATAGGGATTGAAGGAGAAGGAGAGTGGTCAGCTATGCTAGGGCTCCTGTGAGGCTATGAGGTGGCTGGGCTGCAGTCCCAGGACTGAGGTCAGGATGAAAGATCTCCTTGTACCCAGCATGTCTCCCAATATTGTCTAGATTCTCTTATTGGGAATGGATTACACATGATTCTGCACCAAAACAGAGACTGGGACTAAATGACCTAGGGAGAAGACCTTCAGAGTCCCTAAATTTTATCAAATATTTCTTCCCAGGAAGTTATAAGTATCAAAACAGAGAAAAGGAGCTTTAAAACAAAAGTATGCAAAGAGGAGAGGTTCTAGAAGTCAAGAAGCAACCTCAAGCAAGCATCTGGACTGTCGTCCTTTCCTGACACACCTTACCTTGTGGTGGCTTCTCACTTCCCTTCCTCCTCAGTGTCTCCCCACCTCCTCGAGGCACATGCCTGCTCAAAATCTTCCATACATTCCTCACTGAGAATGGGTGGGGCCTGAGCTCCTCGGCCTTGGATTCAGAGCCCTCATCATCAGCTGTAATCCTTCCAGTTCCCTTGGTCTACTCTCTGCTACTTCAGTCTGACCCTTTGACTTAGCCACGGCTTCTGGAACTCACTGAGATAGTACAATTGCAGTCTTGCTCTCTTCACTCCTTCTGCCTGCAACTCCACCCTCCTCTTTCCACTTCACCCCCTGTCACCTGAAGCTCAGCTCCAGTTCCAAGAAGCTTTCTTGCCCACCCAGGCCACAGTGACATTTCTTCTCCTTAAAGTTCTATAAGACTTACTGTATAGAGCGTGTCTACTGCCTAAGGTGGGTATTTTCCTACAGGTACAACACCTGTTCCTGATTTTCCTGCCTAGAAGGTCACCTAGCTAGATACAGTAATTGCTTGCATGGCTTCATAGGACTCATGGAGTTTTAAGAGGTCACTGTCTGCATAGATAAAGTGTGCAAGCAATTGTTGTCTGTGCATAATTCTGGCTACTCTGTTTTAGGAGGCTCATGGTGAGAGGTGCAGCTGACTTGAAGTGCACCAAATTGCTCTTTAACCAAGTAAAGGGAAGATGACTGGTCCAATAAGTCATGTTTGCAAGGCGCTCCCAAACCAGGGGAAGTCTCTTAGTGCTAATGCTGTCAAGTTTTCTCTTTCTCTGTCTCACTTCCTGCACATCCCCCCACGTATACACAAAGTACACACACACACACACACTACACATGGAACCCCTCCCAACTCCCCCAAATAGCCCTCCAGTGATAACTCTGGTTTAATCAATCTAGAAATATGACTAGTATCAAAAATATCCCCGTCAGATTGCAACCGACTCTGGGGCTCCATGTGCTGGCTCCCAGCCAGCCAGCCGCTATTCATGCTGGCAAGGCACAGTTTAAAAAAGGAAAGGCTTCTATAAGCTCAAAAGAATGCGTGGTGACAGTCGAGGCTAAGCACTTTCCGGCTGGGTTCACAGGGGCATCTATTTTGGCGTCCTGGCCTCCCCTGTGTCAGGGGGAGGAGAGAGGGAGAGATCAAGTGCATGGACCTACCTGGCTGCTGGAACATCAGCATATTCTGTGGAGAAGTGTGCACAGGCAACGAGCGGGTCCTTTGGACTGAGCTGTGGGTGCGGCTTGGCATGCTGTTGCTGCCCCCAGGATTGGCAAACCAGAGGTTCTAATGAGAAATGCAAAAGGGGAACCATTAGTCCAGACAGGGGAGGGGGTGCAGAGCAGGGCTACCGGCCAGAATTCAAGAGGCAAATACCCCTGGAGAACTCTTTGCTAACTTCTGGAAAAAGGCTTGCAGGCTACCCATCTGCATATTTATAGAGAGGGGGTTTAGATTCCATTCATTTTTATCCCCCTCTCCAAGCCCCGGGCCTCTCTAAGCCCCAGCTTAATCTGGACAGCTCTCTCCCTTACTATCTCCAAAACTCTTTTTATCCCTTTTGTTGCCTTTGCTTTTCCTATCACTTTTTTCAGGGATGGGAAGAGTTCTATAAATGTTTGCAACGAAGAGCACAAACTATTTCAAGGCTCTCATTTGATTTTCCTTTTGAGATTCTTACAACTTACTACAAAGCGAGGGGGAGAAAAAAGAATCTTTCAGCTGGCAACGAGCTGGCACACTTAGCTTGCGTTTATTATCACGCGGGTGTCCTAGTGGTGACTTCCTCTTGAACTGATTTGGGGCTTCCCACAACAGTCAGATAGTGGGGCTCTCTCATACCTTGTCCTGTCCCCTGGGGCATAAATGCTGCCCATTTTGCCTGGAGCTGTTTTCCTGTTTTTAAACCAATCTGCCATCCCTAAGTTCCTCATGACAACCCAGGCCCACTTGTGTCCCTCTACTACCAGCCCCAACCTGCAGAGCCCCACAGAGCTGGGCACACAGGTGCAATGCATTGGGTGGGGTAGAGAAACAGGACTTTGGGGTGAGAAGCTTTGGGACGGAAGTCAGCTCTATACCGCATAGCAAAGACCTCTGGGCAGCCTGGCCTTGAATAGGCAGAGAATGTTCCAGCTCTCCCTCTGGTAGCCTCTCTTAGGCTCCTCTTTGGATTCTCCACCACACCTGGGACCGTGACAAAGGAGCTATCTTCCATGAATAAAAAGGCTGAGAAAGCTCCTTAGATGCTCAGGCTCCTCTGGAACCCAGATCTGAGAGGTGTTGAGGTCTGCTGGGTCAGGTTAAGGAGCCAGGCAAATAAAAGATAGGTCTCGCAGTGCTTCCTCAAGGCCCTCATGTGCAGGGCCCACACAATTAAAGGTTAACGTGGTTATAGAGCGTCTTAAATAAATGCACATGAAGCCAGGTACAGCCATGTAATTGCTGTGTCTCCCAGAGAAACAGTGCAAACAGCTGGTTCCCTCCCAGCATAGGGCCACGTGTATCTCACTGCGGCCTTCCCTTGGCCTCTCCGCTCACCTTGGGGGTCATGTGGGGGTAGGTCCTGAAGCCTCAGGCCCTGAGCCTGGCTGCCCACCCTTCTTCTTGGGGCAGAACAAACCTGTCTTCCTTGTTTCATGATGGCGGGGTTGGCTGTGGTGTTGCGCTGGGTGGAGCTGACAAATCCACTGGTACCCAGGAGGCCAAGGCGGGCAGAAGGGACGTTCCGGGAGGGGATCTGGTACTGGCGTGGGTTCCGTCTGCCCATACCACCGCCTACAGAGCTGGGTGTCGGGAGGGAGTTAGACTGCCCAAAGCCGCGACTGTGAGAGGGAACAGAGAAGAATGGGGAGACTGTCAGTCACCCTTAGCCCTTCCCAAACCCAGGTTGCCAGTGGGATGCCTCCTTGGAACCTGCCTACATTTTGACAGTTGTGAGGTCTATCTAGGGGCAGGGGGTGGTTCTGTGCCAGGAAAGGGCTATGATTAAAGTGACAGCTAAGAGACATCCGAGAGTGACTATCATGTGCACCATCCTGGGACTATCACGTTAATTCTTCAGTTCTCACGACAACCCTACGAAGTAGGTGCTCTATCCTCTGTTACAGCTGGAGAAATAAAACAGGGAGCTTAACAATTTTGCAGAGGTCACACAGACAGCAGGCGACAGCGCTGCAATATGTGCCTAGGAAGTTAACCAGGGTGCTCTTCAGCTTTCTTCCGTGCTGGATTCCAGGGTCCTGAGCACTCACGTGCCCATCAAGAAGCCACACAGCACAAAAGCAGCCGAGCCAGGATCAGTGCTCCTTCTGTCACACCACAGTCTTTCTGATGTCTGTCTGTATGGCACACTTGGAGGGAGTAGCCAGTGAGCCCCACTAAGATGTAAGCTCCAAGAGAGAAAACAAGGTGTCTGTCCTCATCAGTCCTGCATGTCCCATGCCTGAGTCAGCTCCTGGTACAGCAAGTGCACGTTGAATGAACGAATGAATCTCTGTCATCATGATGCTTCTTCTCCCTGTGGAAAAGCTGACCCCACATCTGGGGCTCTGACTCCCAGGTTGAGAGTAGGGAAGGGGAACAGAGATGATGACGCTTGCAAGCGCTCCAGACCTAGGATGCTGACAGCTCCCCACTCCACAGACCCTTCCTGCAGAAAGATCGGGAGGTTGCGTGCTTTCCCACATGGACCTACGCAGGCTGCCAGGGACCCCTGGCATTGCACTCGGATGCTGTGCTCCCATTGCTTCAGTGACCTCAGTGCCCAAGAACTCATCCTCTCCAACATGCCTCAGGTTCTGGGAGGGTACACAGCAGCCAGTAGGGTTTCAGGAACCAGCACATTCCTTCCAATAAGAGTCAGCTTTAGTCATTCACTGGTGTTTAACTCACAGTGCTTTACCTCCAACAGCCACAAGATGGAACAGACTTGCTTTCCCAGCCACACAGGGGAGGTCTGTACCAAACCTGTGAGGAGACTCCAGGAGACAGGGCTGACGTAGTTTAACCAGTTGAAGATGATTGGGGGCAGGGGTGCTGTAAAACAGTCATTTCCTGAGAAAGGGTTGTGGGGGGTGGAGAGGGGCATCTAAGCCATCAGCACTGTTAATCTCAGAGAATGTTTTCTCTTCTTCCCAGAATGCCTAAATTTCCAAGGGGGAAAGGGGGTACGGAAGAGAATTCCATGGGTGAGCTGGCTGCAACTGGTTTCTGGACTTGTGTCTTTCCACTTCCAGGTTTTTGTGGCCAAGGAAAGGATTCCTGATTTCTGTCAGGGGCCCATCTATGTGTGGTAAGAAGGACATTCATGGGTTATATGTATCTAGCTCATCCTTTCCCACCTCCTTTTTACTAGCATTAAATTTTTTTGGTTTGAAAGAAGAAATTTGGGCCAGGAGGGGATAAAAGTAATTTCATGTGATCTAGGAGACCTCTTTTGAGAAGGATAGTCTGAGATCCACGACAAGTGGAAACAAGGATCAAGTGGTTTTTTGTTTTTTTTTTTTAACTATGAAGACTAGTCCTTTGGTTTTTAGAGTTGGAATATTGGCCACCTGGTAGATGATTCAGTATTCTAAGACTTCTCCTTATTTAGTGCAGATAGCTTTTTTGCTCATTTTCCTTTTCGGTTGGATTTTTAAAAAGCTATTTCATATGCAAAATACAGTAGTCAGTGAGTGATGCTAAAATGATTTGTGCTTCCAGGAAGGGCAAGACTATATTCTTGAGCAATGTGGGCAGAGGATTCTGCTATGGGACACTTGGTCACTGAAGACAGGAGGGCTCTAGGGACTCCTAAAGTTAGGATGCATGAGTTGGGCTGTATGCAGCAGGTAGAGCCCAGAACATTTTGGGGTCAGGATAGATGAGGGGGCAGAATTTGGATAGGCTACCTTTCTAATGTCTGTGGGGCCCTACTGTGACATACTTAGTTGGTTATTACAAAGCCAGAGTTGTTGAGGGTTGCCACTTCTGGCAACCAGAGTCAGGGCTTAGGTTACTTAAGACCACTAGGCTTAATGACATAATCATTCTCTCTGGGGAGAGGACCAAGTGACACAAGTAAGTTTTCATTCCTTATCCTTTTTTTTAACATATTTTTTAAAATTTTTACTTATTCTTGAGAGAGAGAGAGTGTGAGCAGGGGAGGAGCAGAGAGAGGGAGACACAGAATCTGAAGCAGGCTCTAGGCTCTGAGTTGTCAGCACAGAGCCCAGCACAGGGCTTGAACTCATGGACCGCGAGATCATGACCTGAGCTGAAGTCGGATGCTTTAACCGACTGAGCCACCCAGGCACCCCTCATTCCTTATTCTTTTACTCTGCCCACCTCTGCTTTCCTAAATCTGACCATCTGATTTCATTACGTTGAAATGCGTGAAAAGACTGAGAAAATAACATTAATAAGAACAAACTAATTGGGGATTTGTGATAATTCATGCAGGGGCTGGGCTGCATTTACCTTTGTACTATGGGAGGAACAGGTCTTCAAAGCAAATTAATAGGATAAAAAGATCTCATTAATAGCATAAAAAGGGATAATATAAATGAGAACAAATTATTTTCTAGAGCTTTAGCAACTTCCAATTGAACATCCACAATTGATGAGTGAATTTATTCTTATCAATAAAAACAGGTCCATCAAGATTCCAATATGGCAAACCTTGGGTAGCCCAAGACAAACGTTAGTTAATAACACTCTAGAGAGGTCAGGTTTAATGGGAACTCTCATATGGACCAAGGACAAAGCAGAGCAGACAGAGGCAGGGGATGACAGTCTTGAGAGAAGCAAAGAGCTTAAAATCTCTATCTTTATCTTTATCCTCTAAAGTCCTTCTTCTCCTTGGAACTTGTTTCCTGAGGGCTTGGTGTTGGCAAGAGGGTCTGGAACCTCATCCTCTCGCTTGAGAGAGATGCACTGTTGCCCTTATAAGGAGAGCGAGCCTGGGAAGGGGGTAGTCCCTGAGATGGGAGGCCTATGAGCAGGCCTTGCCTTTTACCTGGGCCCCTGGCAATCCTCAGGGTGCACAGGTGGTCCAGTCCATCCCACCAGGAAGGGCAACCCCAGAGAGCTTGGAGACAGGGAGCTGCCATAAAGAGGGCTGCTCTTCCTGACTTTTTTCTACACATCAGCTGGAGTCTATGAGAGCTGCCTGGCATGTGGCATGTACAATGGTTAAGAGCACTGACTCTGCAGCTGGTGCTGGCTTGCCTGGTCCAAATCCTGGATACCACTGCCTACAGACTCCTCTGTAAATTGAAGTTAATAATAGCAACTGTACCTCATATGATTGTTGCAAGGATTATATGTATTAATATTCCTAAAATGCTTGGATACCACTTGGCACATAGTACTAAATGTTTGTTTAATAAATAATGGTGTTATATATGCTAGAATATGATAACACTTCAATTTTTACATTAATCTTTAATGAAAGGTTTTCATAAATTCCAACTATCCTTATCTCCCTTAAATAATATGAAATAGTGATGTTTTAAGGCACACTTATGCAAATAAATGCCAAAATTTTTAACAACACAGAGCTTCTCTATATACACGAAGAAATGAATTCAGAACTTTTTAGGTACAAGTGAAAAAATTATCTGCTCATGTTTAAAAATGTACAATAGAAAGTTGATTTTTCAGGATGTCTGTATATCAGTCTTTTGTTTCCCCCCAACTCCCTGTCATTGTTGAAGGCTTTACCCCACACCCCCCCTTGATTCTTCCCCTGGATTGTCACTGTAATTCATCTTTAATATGCAATTGGATTCTTTAATTTAAAACCAGATTAAGGTAATGGGTTCTAAAGTACAACAAGGCTTATTTTTAACTGCATCCAAGAAGCTGAAGTACTATGAAAAATCAAGAGTGGTACTGCTCCACTCTTAGATTGCAGCTCAGACCAAAATAGACCAGCACTGGGCTCTTCACCCTGCCACCAACTATAATTAGCTAGTCTGCAGCTAGAAGGAAGAAAAAATGACACTACCTTGTAAGGTGCTAATAGAACCCATTTTTGTCCTTTCAGGGCCCCCTCTTGTGGATCAACCACCAGTTGTTTTGTGGGCATTCATTAAATCATACCCGTCCCCTCTGGACTAATACCGTCATTTTGATCATGTAAATTGAGTTACAAAAGATCATGTTCAGTTCTTCTTCTGGGCATGCTTTCTCTCCATAGCCTTTTCCCAACCCCATCTGTTTAAGGGATCTCCAATTCCCCACAGGGCAGCCTTGTGGACAAGGAATGGTGATGCCTGCCATAGTCCTGCCCAGGAACCCAGGCAGGCAGTGACACACCAGGGAACCACCGTGCATTAAGAAGAACAAAATCCCAACATACTTTCTTTGCTGTCGATATCCTGATATGTCTAGAAGGGTTTTCCGAGGGAAAGACCGAAAGAGCTTCTGCACCTGCTGTTTCCATGACAACAATCTTTTTTTCTGAGTCTCTGTAAATGCCTGCAAAAACAAACAGGACTTTTTAATGGGTGGCGCAGCCTGGCATTAGAGGGAGAAACATGCAATTAATAGGGGGAACATCGGAGTCTCTGGCAGTTGCCTTTTCTTCACCTGCTCCCTACCTGATCCAAATGGCAGTCAGTTTCACTTGGGAGCCACCTGTACCGACAATTCAAGTTATTTGATATTGGAGGTGCCTGGTAAAGTACATGCATTAAGCTTTTGACAACCCTTGTTTTTGGTTGCATTTCTGGCAGATCCATACTCACTTTCCCCTTCCTCCTGACTCTACTCTGGACTCTACAGATTAACCAAGAATGAATTGCAAAATGGACTGTTGAATACTCTGGCTTTTGCAGGCCCCCTATGTGTTCATAATCAATGGAAATGCTAAAGCACTTCAAAAATCAATCTGCTTGATGGTGTGTGGTCACCCTGGAGTGGTCTTCAGGGTTTCAGAAAATGGAAGAATAGTCTCTGCTATGTTATACTATACTATACTATACTATACTATACTATACGTCAGGATAGGTGCACTGGGGGTTTTATAGGGCATGGGGCTTTGCTGAGAAATCTCCAGTTAAAGGATCCTGTGCCCTACAAAAACCCCAGTGCACCAGTCCTGACCTAAATTTTAGGAAAATCGGTAGATCTGATGCCTTCTCAAATCCTTTTTAGTAAAATTGGCATTGAGGGGGTGTTTTGCCTGCTTCATAACACACTGACATCTGTATTACGCCTTCTTTTGTGTATGCTGAAGTCCAGGGAAAGACTTTATAGGGGTTATGAGTCCCCAAGGCAGAGACACTCAAATCTGTATTATATTAGAATCCCTCAAGAAGACCTAGACCCCTTCCCACATACCTAGAGCCTGATATAAGAGATCTGGAGAGGAGTCCAGGTGATGTTTGCAACAGGTGCCCTGGTAGTTCTGCTGCAGATGGAACACGGACATTTGGCATTCTAGATGGTTTGAGGACCCTACATGCAATATAGAAATCCCCTGGCGGGAGTCTAGAACATTGGCCCACACCCTGTGGGAGACCCATCAGCTTTGATTGATTAGCAGTAACAATGATGGAGATAACATACCCATGTACTTTTGTCAATAAGACAGAAAATCCTTTAAGTAGCAATAAACTATTACTTAGAGTAACAGACTATATGACTACTTTCCATAAAGGAAACCGATTCCTTAAACAGAGAAAAAAAATGACAGCTTAATTTTCTCCAGATGACATTTAATCTTTAAGGACCTAAACACAGGGGAGCTATGTGAACAAAAAAGCAAAAAGATGTTAGTTATATTGCGAAAAAATTATTGACTTGCAAACCCCTTCCTGCTGGATGACCTTAGCCAGACACATTTAAGGATATCCACTAAAGGAGGTCTACCCAACCCAGAGATTCCATGCCTCATTAAAGAGGTGCAGTCACTGCTTAAGGTGCATGGTAGGATGGTCTCATGGTTACAAGGTAAGGACATGGTTCTACTCTGTGTTCCCTTCTCATTTGTTGGTAATGCTTGGTGAGTGTCCACCTATACATGAATGTCTGAAAACTTGAAAGGCAAGCATCGCTGATAGACTAATAAAGGGATGGATAGATTCTCCTTTTGACTGGCTTATTCTGCCAAAGTTTGAGAACACAGGATGCAGGTGCACTGATCAAGATGACTTGGGGAGGAGAGTCCAGCCCAGTTGGTTGGAGGAAGGCTCTGGATGGATACGGACAGGGTTTGAATCCCTGCATACCCTTATGCAAGTTCCTTTAGCTGAGACTCGGTTCCTTCTAAAAACCATGGATAATAATATCTCCCTCAAAAAGACGTAAGGATTAAATGAGACAACACGTGAAATGCAATTAGAATACTTAGAACATACCTGACTGTTAGTAATGGTTCAATAACTGCTGCTCATAGATACTCTAGCCAGGGTTTTTCTGGTTGTGCAAACCAGCCCTTTGGTGGTGGTGTATGAATGTTTGTCACATATGGTATTTAGCAATCACCTTTAGCCCCCAACAAATGATTTCAAGTTGTCAAAACTGTAATACCGAGCTGGTCTAGGGCCAGCCTGAAGGACAGCTGGCCTGAGTTTCCAAGTGACAAAGGAGGAAATGGCTTACTTTACAGACATGCATTCAAAGTGCTTCCAAGGACATTTCCAAGAAGGTGGAAATGTTTATATCCCACCCCCTGGCCCCAGAGAGGTCAGCTCATTCGTTCAACACTGGCACCAGGCTCATTTAGTTCTGGGTTGCAGATAGAATCAAGCCCCTTAGCCATGCTGAGTGAGTGTGGTGGCCACTTCTCAGTCCTGGAGGCTGCAGCTGGGAGGCACAGAGAGGAGCTGGGTCATGGCTGGCAATGAGCGATTTCCAGAAGCTGGTCTGTGTGTGTGTGTCTGCAAAGTAGCACTCCATCATGGGAGCTCCACTGTCAAATGGGATGGCTGACACATGACCTCAGCCATTCCACTGGCAGCTCTGGGTTGGGCTGGTAGCAGCTTCCTCAGGTACTGGAGGGGAAGGAACCTCCATAGTACAGATTGACATAGCGAGTCAGCCACTTCCGAGTCCTGTGTCACTATCAGGGCCGAACCAATGAGTCTGTATGGAAGAAGATGGCTAGGGTGTGCCCCACAGCTTTTGTGGCGGGATTAAAAAAAGGCTCATAAAAGGGGCAAGAACTCCTCTCTGCAGAACCTCCTGGAGATGGTGAGGAGGCAAGAAGCCAGGGATTATAATGCAGCAAAGTAGTCTCAGAAATGAAACTCAGAACTTTCCTGTCCTCCCTTCTGTTACTCTAGGGAGTTGGTCCCTTTGTCCCCGGGAGGAAGGAAAGTGTCTAGGTTCGGTCAACATCCTATCCAGTCAGGTAAGGAATAGCACATTTGGGCTGTGAAAGGGAGTCCTGTTTCGTGGAGCCCAGGTATAAACCTCAGCCAGGATGGAGACTGCATGCTTCGACAGGGCCTCACAGGGAGGAGGTGTTCTGCCCAACAGAATAACCCAAGCCTGTGGAAAATTATTCAGACACGTTTCCTCTTTCTTGAACTAAAATAATAATAAAAGGTCTTGCACAGCATTTTCCCTCCCAAAGCAGAGTACAGTCCTCTCCATCCGGACATGAATTCAGGCGAGCAGACATAGCATAAGCCCCTTTCTGCCTGTGACTCCCACCAGCCACAGGTCCCTCTACTGCAGTCGAGGCCTCTTGCCAGCAGATGAGTCCACATGGTGCCATCTTTGCATTTAATCACTTGGGCAGGCAGGGAGAAAAAAAAAACTAGGCATTTGCTAAATATTCTAAGGAAATGGAAAAGAGAGCCAGGCTGCACAAGGAGGGCATGCACAGTGGCAGGAAAGTGAGAAGCATCAGGCCACAGCTTTGGGGCTGGTGGAGACCAATTAGGAAGCTTGTGCACTGTCCAACGGAGGCAGCTGGAGGGCTCATTATTTTGTCTTGCGGGCTCAGCAGACTTGAGGCAAGATGGAAAGTAACTTGTAACTTGGTTACAAGTATCCTGAAGGTTTGGTGTGAGTGTGGGCATGGCAGAGGATGCAAGGTTCTAGTTCCTTTATATAAATTTAAATCCTCCCCTTATCAGTCCCCCCCAAACCCACTCCAAACATACTCTCCCCACCCCCCCCCACCCCCCCCCCCAAGACACAGCACTCTCCAAATGCTGTTCTTTCTGCCTGGAGCGCTCCCACCTACTTAGGTGAGTCTTTACCACCAAGACCCCAGCTTGCCTTTCAGACCTAGCTTGGGGACAGTTCCTCTGAGGAAAAGCCATTTCCGGTTCTGGATTTGGTGGCCTCGCTCCTCACCTGGGCTCCATAGGATGCCAGGACAGCCTTATCCTCATGTATGTGATGACCTGGTTTCCTTTTGTCTCCCCTGCTACCCTCATACCATAAGCTACATAGTCAGGGATGGGGTCTGGGTGCTTAATAAAGATCTGTGGAATGAATGAGTTCTAAAATTCTTCAACACGTTCTTGCCTTCTTTTCTTCCTGTTGCTTTTTGCTGGTCAAAACAAGTAGGGTGTCAGGACTGCACATAGCAAAGAGTGAGTTGGGGATTGCGGAGAGGGACACAAGAATTTGCGCTGCTGAAAGGAAATAGCAAAAAGGAGAGTTTAGGGGACACTGTGGGTCAGTAGCTGGGAAGGAAACCCAGAAGGAGACCATAACCTGCACGTGAGGGGGGGTGGGGGCCCAGGGAGCCGGCCTTTGACAGATGGGCCTGTGTGGCAGCTGGCAGGGTGAGGGCAGTGTGAGTGGGGCAGTGGGTAAGGGGGACAGACCTCTGTGCCGGGTGTCTCCCTTCACTGGGGCCCACTGCACTTCTGGGGCTCTGGCTGCTAACCTGGCAAAGGTGAGGAGACTTGGGGGCCTTTGCCATCTTATTCTAACCTTAAAGTCCCAAAGAAAGACCTCAGTGCTAAGTTTTTCCAAAGCCTACACTGTGACTCTTATCTCTATGACTCTTTGAGGGGGTGCTCCCAAGAAGCTACTGGAGTCTTGGGTCTGAGACACAATCCCCTGTCTCCACATGGGTCTCAGGGCAACTGCCAGGGCAGGCGGCTGCTCCGGCCCAGCAGTGTCCAGGACCCGGTCTGCTCCATCAGGAAGATTGCACTTGCACTGAGTCTAATGGGAACACCTCCAGCCAGCCTCAGTCCTCCTTCAAAAGGACATGTGGCTCAACACAATTCCTATAAAAATCACAAATCAGACCACACACAAACACATGATTTTTTTTTTTTTTTTTGCACACTCTCTCACCCTCCTTCAACTTTCCCTGAGCCAAAAGACAAAATGTTTCAACACAAAATTTTAAAAGGACTTGAAAACGCCAAAACTAGGTGGCAGGGTTGAGTGTTAACCACCTCAGGCTCGGTCACTCAGGTATTCTTCCAGAGCCAGAAGTTTCTCTCAGGCGTTCACCCTTACATCAGAGCTCAGTCTAGATGAATCTCGACACCAAAGTCACATACAGGCTGTGCTTAGGTTTGAAGCCACCATAGCTGGGTTCTGCCCAGGCTATGATTAATGCCTGTCTACCCTTCAAAAACAAGTTGTTGGGAGACCCAAGTGATCACATCACAGAAACTCTGAGAACCATTTCTAAGCAATGAGAAAAACAGTTTTGTGAAATCCATTACTACTCACCTCATGAATTAGACACTTGTCTATGAGCTGTAAATAGGAACTTATATTTTCCTCATCAGGTCTGGAGACCAAGAGCTGTGTGCACACTGTGAATGAAAAAAAAATAGAAAAGATGAATTAGAAACATGCATACCCATTCTAACCTCGGAGATCTGTCTCTGATTTCCTTTCAGGACCAATATTTTGAGAGGTATGTGTGCCTGTGGCTTTACGTAAGGTTCACAAAAAAGGCCAGGAGGCTCCTCATTCCACTGAAGTCAAAGGCTTGGTCACCACAGGAGCCCTCGCTTTGAGAAGCCCCTTCGCTTAATTCCAGGCATACCATTCTATATTAAGCCTTCTGCAATCCAGCCTGAGACACTCTGGGAGAAGAATGCAGCCGTGTCCTGAGCTCTATCTTTGAAAGAGGCTCCTTTGGAGAAGAGAGTTCAAAGGCATCAGAGACCATCAACGTTCTCAGAAAGCAGTCTTCATCATTTGATGAATGAACTGTGCGCCTCATTTGGAGGAATGAGTCTGGCACATCTTTTAGGACATGAGGTGTGTGGGCACACACATGGGCAGGAGCCCGCTACTCCGTCATTGGAGGGTTGTTTTCTCAAAGTGGTAACACACCTTTATACACACACAAGTTCACCTACACACTCAAGAAACTGAAGCAATAAGACCGAGCAGAGTCAGTCAGCAAGTAGAGTGCACACCCCCACTGGGATTCTCATGACCCCGATATCCTAGCCCATTCTAATCTCATCCTAGAGGCGGTGATGCTCTGATTTTGATGGGGGTGTTTAGAAGGCTGCGGTAGAGGTGGTTGGACAAAAGATGTCAGAAGTGAAAATGCCTTGCACTCAAGTAGACCAAGCTTGAAACCTGGGCATAATGATTCCTTTCTCTTCCTAATCCTGAATAACCAGTGTGTCACAGAATCCCTCTTATATCATGTCTTTGCACACAGATTTTCAGTACAGCATTGTTTGTAATAACAAAAACTTGAAAACCACCTCAGTGTCCATTAACTGGGGTCCTGTTAAATTATACTTTTTGCATATAGCGGAACAGTATGCAACGTTTAAAAAAGAATAGGGTGGTGATATCGTATGGATAGAAATACTAAAAGTATATAATGTAGGAAAAACTAGCTGCAGAAAAATGTATAAACAACACCTGTTTGTGTGTGAAAAGGATTCTCATGTGCTTGTATACGATTAGTACAAAGTTCCTGAAGGGATATTCTAAACCTGTTTATAGCAGTCACCTCTGCAGAGGAAGATGGCAGGGCTTGGGGGACAGGTTATTTTTCACTTTCCATCATTTTGTTTAGTTTTGATTTTTTATGTTGAGCATGGATTTATAATTTATTTGAAAGTAGCTAAACGGTAACAAGTAGCCATGCCAGAGCAGTTCGGGTCTCCGAGCCCACCAGGGGTTACACTCAGGTATCCACTCCCACATGTATCTTTACCCAGGGGGTCATCTGTTCTAATCCCACACTGTGAAGAGCCCCCATCGGGGGTGGGAGGTTGGGAGGTAGAGAGAGCTAGGAGGTGAGTGGGAGGAGACCAGGGACCCACCCTGGCCATCTCAGCTCAAAGGGATGATACAAGTCTCCTCTGAACCAGATTCCTATGGAGGTAAGTCTTTTTTTTTTTTTTTTAGGATGTGGGCACATGGGAAGTTTCTCACTGCACCTCTAAGACTCAGGTGTCCATTTCTTTTGGTAAAAACTTGGTTTCTTTAAAATGATCTGGGGGCGCCTGGGTGACTCAGTCGGTTAAGCGTCCGACTTCGGCTCAGGTCATGATCTCACGGTGCGTGGGTTCGAGCCCCGCGTCGGGCTCTGTGCGGACAGCTCAGAGCCTGGAGCCTGTTTCAGATTCTGTGTCTCCCTCTTTCTCTGACCCTCCCATGTTCATGCTCTGTCTCTCTGTGTCTCAAAAATAAATAAATGTTAAAAAAAATTAAAAAAAATAAAATAAAATGATCTGAAATATTGGACAATGAAAAAAAATTGTTTCTTCTTCCCAAAGGAAAAGTACTGGCATTCATTGCGTTTTTAAAATAATCACACTTTCTTGTGGGACACCCCGTGTAAGCGCAAATTATTCTAGCACTGGACCTTTCAAAGATAATCACGTAGTCACTGTGCCACGCACGGGGGAGGTAGAAAGAGTGCTCCTACCCAAAGAATCACATGAGAATTCAGTCTGCCCTCCACAGACAGGCACACAGCATGGCTATGGTGCCTTCAAATAGTAGTCTGTATTAAGGGAAGGGCTGACTTCCTTCCGCCCGCAGGCCCAGAGGCCCAATGAGCACTCACTCTGCTAGGAGGGCCCAGCTTTGAGGGAGTGGAAGAGAAAAGGAGACAGGGTTAAGGAAGAGGCCTCTGGGGGTCAGAGAGATTGGAGTTCAGTTCCAAATGACAACCTTTGAGCCTCACTCTCCTCATCTGTAAATGGGCTAATGGCATCTACCCTGACAGGTTTATCCAGCACCCTGGGGAAGCTCCCCAGGAACCAGGAGTTCTGATTAGTGGTGTTGAGAGAACAATGGCGGAGGTGGGAGAATCAGGCTCTACCTTTCCCCATGACACGTGTGAACTGCCCAGGGAGATCCCCCTCCGGCAGGGGGGCGACGGCCAGCTCCCCATCACAGCTACTCAGCTGGTGTGGCTGGAGCCCACCGCTGGCCCCAGCGGAGGCGGTGGCTGTGGCACCAGTGGCTGCGGCACTGTCTTTGCAGTCAGGGGTCTGGCCCTCAGGGCCCATCAGTGAGGGCGGGTGGGGGGCCTGGGGCTCCCGGCGGCAAGCCTCGGGGGTGGTGCTTGGGGAGCTGTAGGCCTTGATGGGAGTCAGGATCATCTGGTGCAGCTCCTGGAGCGGGATGCGCAGGTTGCCCCCTTCGATGATGTCCTGGATGGCCAGAGGGAGAAGACTTTGGTTAGGGTCAGCACTGGGGGTGGCCCACCTTGACGTCTCCCTCCCCCTGCCTGGAGCTATTCCCAGGCGGGACTCACAGCTGCTGGCCCCTTCATCCCAACAGTCTTCGGAAATGCAGCCATTTTATCATTCTATTATTAGCCCGGTAGAAAACTTGGCAAAATACAGATATGCATAGTGAGGAAAATATACATCACCTGAAAATCTCACCATCTAGAGGTGATCACTAAAACGATTTTGTATATTTCCTTCCCTGGCTTCCTCAGTGAATTTCTATAAAAAGCATTTATATATTTTACATGCACATACTTTAGAAGCTGTATAATAAAGCTGGGTCATGTGGTAACTTCCTGTCCTGTGTAGGATGAAGGGACCTGCTCGTTCACACCCTCAGCCCATGACACAGGCACCACAGGGCAGTGGTTAAGAATACAGACTCTAGGAGGGTGCCTGGATGGCTCAGTCCGTTAAGTGTCTGATCTCACTCAGATCATGATCTCATGGTGTTTGGGATCGAGCCCCACCTTGGGCTCTGCCCTAACGGTGCAGAGACTGCTAGGGATTCTCTCTCTCTCTCTCTCTGCCCCTCCCCTGCTGGCTCTCTCCCTCTCTCTCAAAACAAGTAAAATTTCAAAGAATACAGACTCTAGGACAGATGCTGGGGTTCAAATTCTGACACTACTGTATGACCTTGGGTAAACAACTTAACCTCCCTGTACCTATTTCTGTGTATAAAATAAAGATAACATCTGCCTCAATGGGTGGTTGTGAGGATGTTAATATCTGTAAGGCTGCAGGTCAGGGTCAGGTTCCCATGTCATGTGCTTCTTTGTTAATAGGTATGTGTCGAGTGCTGTGATGAACTGGGCACTGTCCTAGGCAAGAGGTTATGGGGGGAAGAGTCTTTGTGGTTCCCTTGGGGAGTTTACAACCCACCCTGAGATGAACATACTGCGCTAGGGTGCAGGCCAGGGTGGCTGTGAAGGGAGGCTGTCTGAGGGGGTGATGTTGGACTGGGAACCCAAATGAATGTGGGCGTGAGGACCCTGGGAAAGCGTGCCCCATGCAGAGGGCATGGTGAAGGCAGAGGCTCTGAGGTGGGGGCATGCCAGGGTGTGTGAGGAATAGCAAGGAGGTGGAACAGGATGGGGAGAGGAGAGGGTGGGGAATGAGGTTTCTACTGGGGCCTGAGCATGGAGGCAAGGAAGCTGGGAGTTTTTCTAAATGAGAAGAGACATCAGGGGAAGTTTTGAGCAAGGGAGTGACATGTTGTTGAAGTTTCATTCTGGAGAGAAATATGTACAATATATGTGTATACAATACAGTTGACTCTTGAACAACATGAGTTTGAACTGTGTGTGTCCACTTACATGCGGATTTTTCCGATAAATACAGTACAGTGTTGAGAATTTACTGATGATTTTCTTAGCATTTTCTATTCTGTAGCTGACTTTATTATAGGAATACAGAATATAACATATATAGCGTACAATATATCTTCAGTAAGGCTTCCAGTCAACAGTAGGCTATTAGTAGTTCAGTTTTTGGGGAGTCAGAAGTTACACATGGATTTTCAGCTGCACAGGGGAGGAGTCAGTGCCCCATGTTGTTTAAGGATCAACTAAACTTGTACATAATATAAATGGTTTTATATGTTGTATAATAAAATTGGGGCCTTCTGCACATACAGTTTGATATACTGGTGGTTATTTATTAGGAAAAAGAGTGAGCGCTGATTCTGGTCGACATTTATCTACGTGCCAGATCCTCACAGAGGCACAGGACAGGCTCTGACGCTTGTGGCTGGGTGTCAGGGCCTGGGAATCATTTTTGGCATGGAGAGCGGTCCGGCCCTCTGCCCCAGTGCTGCCCAAGTGCTTTTGCAACAGACCTCTCCTTGGGACCCAGGAAGGACACTGACAATCAAGGCCCTGATTACTAATGAAGTATTTACTCTCCTGAGAGCACAGAATGGCAAAGACATCATTTCAAAAGCCTGAAGCATGAGTACCAGTCCATTCCTGGGTTCCTCTAAGAAAAACTGCTTGATGGTATCCAGGAACACAAGCCCATGGAACACGATCACCTCTACAACCAGACTTTCCGATCAATCGATAGCACATTGGGCTTCCTATCAATTGATTAGAAAAAGGAAACTGGAGGACGGCAGCCTTGAATAGGCACGTTTCAGTTCAGGGCAGCAAAACACCAATAGCCCAGCCCCACCATTGGCGGGAACCTGCTTTGCTCAGGAGGTTGGAAGCAGAAACTTAGCCTAGTTGGCACCCAGGGTCATTGAGTAAAGTGAAATGCTAAGTAGCCATCAGCATTGTTTCAGTCCTGGCCAGGGCCACTGTCCAGCCTGTTTTAGAGGAGAGCGTCCATTTTTCTTTTAAAGAGGAGAGCTTGAGAGTCTACGGCCTTCCTTCTAAACCTGGCAGACATGGCGTGGGGAAGACTAGCTTGCTGCCTACGCCAGCAAACCTGAGGCAGGAGTCATTCCCAGTTTTCCTGCTGCCCAGACTGGACCAGTCTTTTCCAGAGTCTAGATGGAGTCACGTGACTGGTCAGTCGATTTTGGACTTGGTGATCTATCAGGGCAGGGCATATGAGGCAAGCTAGCTGACCCATGCCAGGAGAGCACCTATGGCCTTTCCTGATCCAACTATGTGCCAACTGGGGTGGGGGGGATCCCTGCCTCTAGGTCCTTCACTTCCTGCCAACTGCCTAACTGGTACCTGGGATGTGGGGGCTCCTGATCTTGTCCAGCCCCTGACTGGGGGTGGGGGGGGGAGGGGGGAAGCAGAAGGAGAGAGGAGGGATGAAGCTTCCTCACTGAGTGGGAGCTGAGTAGGCAGAGCTGGCTGGCCTATTTGGGAGATCACATGCATCCCTGCCATGCCATCCCACGTGACAGCTAACACTGAGGTGAGCAAATGCATGCTCATGACATTGTGTCAACTGCCACCAAACAACCCTCACTTGGCTCTTGTCACATGCAAAAAGGCTTCTGTAGTTACTCAGTGATGGAGGAAGGGGATTTTGATTATGCTAATAGCTGAACTCTTTGGAACAGGAAACATACACTTGCCCCAAGTTCAAATCTTACCTTACTCCACTGGAGACAACCACACCAAAAAGGAAGCCATAAACCTAATGAATAATGATGGACACTTTCTGTCAAATATAACTTATCAGGAATCATGCAGAGTTTTTTTGTTTTGTCTTCCCCCATAGACTTGAAGCCACTGTCTCAAAGAAAACACTCGGCTAACCAGTTAATGCCCCTTACACCAGCCTTTGTAGGGTTACATATCTGACACTTCAGAAATCAATTCTAGAACTCAACACTGAGTGCCCAAGTTGAGAAGGAAGCTAGAAAATGGCCCAAGTGGGACCCAATCCAGTGTCCTCCAACTAGCTGTGGGAATTAATTCTCCATGTTGACAAAAATAGGGAACCAACCCAAGTCTCTACTGATCCTTCAGGCCATAAATATACTCCTACATTATAAACACAAAGAGGCAAAGTGAAGCTGTCCGTTCGCTAATGTGCCTAGCCGAGGAGCTCATGGCAGAGGGAGCTCGAGGCAGAGGCCTCCACGAAGGCCGGCCCACCAATGCCAGCAGTCAGCTCTGGTGGCACAGCTCAGGGCCCATGCACAGGACAGGAAGCTACTTGCCAACCCCTCACCTGGCTTTCTTAGGTCTTAGAGGAAGACTGGTTTGAAACCTTTCTCAGGGCACGTGACAGCAGCAAGGGGCAAATCGTCTGGAAGACAGAACTTGGGCAGCCAGTGTCTTGACACTTACACACTGACCATGGTCCCATCCTTCCCCCAGTGTGAGTAGACCTGGACCTCTTGCACAGTAGATAGCACTCCTGCACCTACTTAAATCTACTCCCCTGCCACCTTTCATTCACCACACTCCAGCTGGGCCCAACCAGGAGCTAAGCACTGTGAAGCATCAGGGACCTAGAAACAAATACAATAGAATCCTTGCCCTGAGATGCTTACAGTTTCTGGGGCCCATACAGTGTGAGCATGCAGCCAGGACAGGGAGCTGTGGGAACACTGTGTGTGTGTGTGTGTGTGTGTGTGTGTGTGTGTGTGTCCGTCCTTTCTCTGTGCCAGGTTCCCAGGGAATAGTTTAGCTTCATAGTTTGGGAATTAGTTGAAAAAGGACAGTGAATAAAAGCATGTGAAACATTTTCGTTATTAAAGATCAATGTTGAAAAGTTTGCCCCAGCAACATTCTAATCTTTCCTTTTCCTTTTCCACCAAACATCTTGAGAAGTCTGTACTTCCTTACCCCATGGCCTCAACACCCATTCACACTTCTGGGTTCCTGAGTTTCTGCTTCTATCCCTCCTTTCTCCTTGTATCCCTTCTCATCATGGCCACCAGTGACCTGCTGGCAGCCAGTTCCAGGGGGCAGTGTTCAGTCCTCACTGTAGAGGACACATCCACAGCACCTGATGGGATTTGCTCCTTCAAATGCTTCTCTGATCCCCTGGGTGGGCTCAGCCTGTCACTGTTCAGTCCCTCCATATCTTCTGGATGGTGCTTCTTGGGGTCTGTCCTCAGCTCTTCCACTTGGCACACACTTCTGGAGGAGTCAACTGCCATTATGCACAGATGACCCACAGATGAGTCTTTCAAGGCCTTGTGACTCTAGCCTTGTTCTTCTGGCCGCTAATTTGCCTTTTCTGCCTGGGTGTCCCAAAGGCACCTCAGACTCAATCTGGCCAACTGAACTCAACTCCACTTCTCCAAACCTGGCAACTCCTCCTATATCTGCTGTTCCCAAATGGCACAGCACCAAGGCCACTGCCTGGACTTCTGCTAAACGACCTCTCTTATCCCTCTCCACCCTCGCGGGCCCTGCCTTAGCTCCAGGGTGCACCAAGTCTGGCTGTAGGTTCCTAACGAGTCTTCCAGCCAGTGTCGGCCCCTCCGAGGTTTCCCTCTTCGTCACCACTGCAGAGTGCTGTGCTTCATCCCAGGAAGATTCCCCCACCTGCCTCGGCGACGACACTGATCACAAGGGATTTGAGAGCACCGGCTGTGTCTGTGTGACATGTCTGTGTCACAGTGTGCATCTCGTGCTCCCCAAAGGCAGGAGCCACATATTACTGTGTTACTCACGGGTAGCCTCCAGTGGATGGGGTAAATGTAGTCCAAGGCAGCTGCTTAGTAAGTGTTCAGGCTGAGTGGAAGGGCTCTGGACATCGAGCTTATCTGCAGCAACCACTGATTATGAACTAGCCCTGGGCGGGGCCCCAGGTTCTGTGTGAGGTAAGAATGCTGTAGGCAAGCAAAGGCCTGATGATAGCATTTTCAACAGCATAACCAGCTTAGGACGTGTGGGAGCACGAGAGAAAGGGCTGATGGAGTTTGCCGCTGGTGGCCTAAGTGGTAACACATTAGGGATGACTCCCTCCCTCAAAGAGCAGGAGAGCCTTGGGTCCCAGAGGAGCGAGCCAAGGGGCTGAGTCCCCAGTGGATGCTGAGGACCCCCAACCCCAGGTCATGAGCTCCTGAAGGGACAAGCACACAAGTGTCTGTACTCAGGTGTTCTGAAGCAAGCTGAACGTGCTGGTCTCCTAGACGCACAAGCTTTCCTCCTCAGGGACGTCGAAATAAACTCATTACTGCTCTTCTCTTGATCATTAGCTGCTCTCAGACTTTGTATGAAATTTGTCATCTTTTTATCAATTCCCATTCCAGGCACCTAAGTGGCTCAGTCAGTTGAGCATCTGACTCTTGATTTAGGCTCAGGTCATGATGATGTCACAGTTCATGAGTTTGAGCCCCACATCAGGCTCTGTGCTGACAGTGCAGAGCCTGCTTGGGATTCTCTCTCTCCCTGTCTCTCTCCGCCCCTCCCCTGCTTGTACTCTGCTTCTCTCTCAAAATAAATAAAAATAAACTTTAAAAAATTCCCATTCCAGTGAACCAGGCAGAAAGTATTTTTGTGGAATCACTAGTATCCTAGGTGTGAAATGGCACGGACTCATCAAAGGCCAGATAGAAAGTCTGTGGCATATCAAGGCCACCTGTGCCACCCTGTGCCCTCGTGTGTCCACACACTGATATGGCCCAAGGCTACAGGGAGTAGAGCAAACAGCAGTTGCATCTCGTCTTTCAGGTGGGTGCATTTCCTCAGTGCAGAGTTCCTGTGAGTTCCTAAAGGATGCTCTGGAGGTAAGGGGTGGGGGTTGGGTGGGGTGGGGGGACAGTCACCCTTTCACCGTAATACTTAGCAAGCTAGTCATTATGCAGAAAGCTTTCTGTGCTTTCTAACAGATAAGGAGAAAATTGGCCTTTTGAATGGTCCCCAAAAGAGAATGGTTTCTTATATTAAAGATGGCAATAATCATTGTTAGACAAACCGCTTGGTAAAGGAGTTATCATAAAATTAAGAACAACAATAACCTCGGGTTCAGTTGGATAGGTCACGTGTCATTTGTGATTTACTTTAATTAGGGGCAGACCTTTCATCACAGATGGGCATGTGACTAGCCTCTATATCTATCCCATGGCTTTAAAGCCCCTTTCCTTATAAAGTTATATATGCTTATTCTATACATATACTTTATATTTTATGTGATATGCATTAAATATAACTTTATATGTTGTATATAAAATTATATACACACATCTTTTTAAAAAAATTTTTTTTAAAGTTTTATTTATTTAAGTGACCTCTACACCCAATGCGGGGCTCGAACTCATGACCCTGAGATGAAGACTCATATGCTCTTCTGACTGAGCCAGCCAGGCGCCCCTATTTTTATAAGTTAAAAAAAAAACCTCTCACTGCATTAAAACGTTTATGTTCTTACAAAACTTGCATTAGCCCTACCTCCCTCAATACTTTGTTTCCTTCCAAAATCACCCTGGACACACTAGAGGACCTCACCACTCAGGCTCCGCAGGCAGCACATCCCTACAGAGCTTTCCACCCACCAGTCCCAACCACCTCCCAACAGCTATGCACAAGAATCCCAACTTGGGGCAGAGGGCAGCCCAGGAACAGGCCTGCTCTCCTCTGCACCTCAGATGAAATCATAAAGTCACCACGTCCTAAAAATATCATTACCAGGGTGATGTCCGGATACAAAGATAGGAAGAGAACTTGTTTAGGCAACAAATGAAAAGGGACAGTAGCAGCTGATAGGTGCTTATCAGCCAAATGATTTTCATTCCCTCTATTGAACCTGGAGTTTACTGGGATGGCCGGTCACAGGCTGCCTCGACCCAGGGAATAAGTACATTTCAGCAGTCAGGTTACCCAGAAGCTTGGGGAACCAGGATAGTTCACTTGAAAATCCTTTCATGTTTTTCTGCCTCTGGTAGGGAAACAAGGTGATACACTCTATAAAAGGTCTGCCAGTGACACTTTCGACTGAGAATCTTCCAGTGATAAAGGTGGAGATGTGCCTTCACCTGGTGATAACTTACCCTTTCCAAAGACTTCAGGAGGTTTTGTCTTTCTTTGAGCTTCTGAATACTGATGACAATTTTGTGTCTTGCACCTTTGGTAACATTCTGTAATTAAATAAATTTATATTTAAAGATATATTTTTAAGAACCAGTTTAAAGACTCTTGGAGGCTATTTACTGTCTTCTTGGTTCCTACATTTGCAGACCAGTAAATATCCATTTGTCTCTCTCTTCAGTACTCATTGTCATAAACCTCTCCTTACTAAATATTTTAACTACATCTGGCTACACATTTGCCCGTGTCCTTTGGTTGTGACCTTCAGGAGAAGAGAGAGGGAGCTAGAACAGCCAATTACCCACCCAGCATGAAATGTCTTCACAGTCTTAAAGGATCATTTTAAAGTCATACACCCTCTTCTCCATATTTTGCCATGTCAGTCCCTCAGTTTGCCTGAAGGTCTCCATCCCATACAGACCTTCATTGTTTTCTCAACCCTTTCCTAGGTTTTCCATCTCAAGAATATGTGAAGGCTGGTGCAATTCTACCACGTGTCCTACAACCAGGGCAATTTTTGGCAGTTTTCAGGTCATCTTTGGTCTCCAGTCATCACTTCAGCTAAATGATTAGGATTCACAGTTAGGACTGTGGATTTTGTCTTAACTGTGTGCAATGCTGAGCCTACGGATTTATTTAAATGCTTGTTGACTACAGATATCACACATTTCCAAGCAGGTCCTTTCTTAAATCAGGTCTCTACTACAGACTTCTGGTGACTTCTTGCAACTAGTCATAGGATTCCTCTTAAAGAAGGAAAAGATGGGAACACCAGACGCCTCTCCTTCAGAGATATTAACACGCAAGTGACAACTGAACTCACTCTCTAGGATAAAGTGTTAGGGGGCAGATTTGTTTACCTTGACTTTGGGTTCAAGTGAATTAAATTACTCTGAAAAATTTGTGCTGGCCTCTGGCTTGGCCCTCTCTGTCAATTATTTCTTGTTTGTTTGTTCGTTTGGTTTGTTTGTTTGTTTGTTTTCTCAAGTCAATAACTGAGGACTTAGATTTTTTTTTTCCCCTCAACTCTGACCCAAACACAAAAAATGCTGTTAGAGGTCGCTCTCATCAATCCCTGGGATCTCAAGGAGCAATCAAGATGTAAAAAGCAGCGGGAGAAGTGTTAGGAAGTTGAAATTAGTGCCTTTCATTCTCTGAGAATGTGCAGTGACTTTGGGCTTTGTCTTGCATCTCAATACTGGTATTCAGCCAGGCCTGCAGAGGTTAACTGAGGGTACTGAATATGCAATGGGAAACCAGCATGTGCTGGGAGGTATGCTTCCAGAGCAGTCCTGCCCCAAATGGTACAATCTCCTCTTCCTGCAAGGGAAATACTGTTAGCTTATTCAGACCATTAATTCTTTTAAATCATTGCTCGAAGGAAAACTGAGGTCAATTAGAAACATGCAAATGGCATTTTAACCAAGGGAAACAAAGACATTGCTCAGATTTATTTACTCGAGCACAGCATGGTACGAAGCATGCTTAGTTTTGAGGGGGGTCTGTCGACTGGCCTAGCCTTTGGCATCCACACTTGGGGAAAGATGCCTTAGAAGGAAGGGAGAACATTGTCCTTTTATGGGCACACATAGGGAAATGAAATCTGAGACCTGGGGTAATCTCATTCTCTGTGACTATCCCATGTTATTCAAGGTAGTTAGAAGAAAAAGGATTTTGCACAACGTACTCCAACCTCAGCTGAGTCCAATCTGAACATGCTTTTAGAAAAATGTTGGGGAAGGTCTGAGGCATGATCTGGTGCTTCGACTCACTAACTACTAGAAGTTAGCTGATTTGAAAACCAGACTGGACAACACACAACCAATCTGTCATTGTCCAAACAAACCCTAGTTGGCCAGATGGAGAGATGGGGCAAGGAAAGCAAAAGCAGGGACACAGACTCTTTGAGGCTTTGGTCAAAGGTTACTTCTAGGCCACTCTACTGATTCCTCCCTGGCACCTTGAATGTAGAGCGTGCACCTAGGTCATACCTTTTTCAACATACTCTTTCTCACTAAGCCTCATTTGCCTTAGAGTTACCTGCTGGTCTCCATCTCCTACTGGACCCCGAAGGCAAGAACCCAGCCTTACTCACCATGCAATGCTGGCCAGCACCTGACAGTTCCTAGAATAAGGCAAGCTACTAGGTGGGAATAGGTATGGGTCCAAACAAGGTATATCTTGGGCTTCAACTTCAGGTTCCACCTGGGGCACCTTCTCAGAGGATGGTCCCTTGAAGCACATACCTGAGCCTCCAGCTGGCACTCAGTAAGGGCCATCATTTCCTCATAGGTCATCTGGGAGAAAAGAGCAGCGTACTTGTGCAGGCGGAGGCTTTTTAACCAGGCTGGAACATCTGTGGTGCAAGATGTGCAAGAGATGGGGAGAGAAATTGAAAGGGAACGAGAAGAGATGACAAAAGATATGGGAATAGAGAAAGGAAAGGAGGGTGATGGTCAGAGGGAAAAAAAGAAAAAAAAAAACCCTTTATGTTACTACTTGTTCAATTCAATTTTGGCAGCAAATTCTGGACTTTGAAATCTTGGTCTAGCCCTGATATTCCTGCTGTTGGGCTCCCTTATACTACTTTAGACTAGGGGTGGCTAACTTGGGGTCCATGGGCTTCAGGGCATATAGGAATTCCCTAAAATTATATCCCAATTTGTAAATATGTTTACTTTTCTGGGCAGAAATCATCCATAGTTTCCATAAGATTCTCAGAGGGATTCATGACCAAAACTATGGCAAGGAACCCCTTGATTTGGAGAGAACTGACTTAGAATGTTAAAACTACGCATGATGAGTCTTCATCTCAAAGAAAACTTCTTTCTAGGTTCAGTGTAGCTCTCCACATGCTGCTTCCTCTGCTTCCACAGTGATAGGTAAACCAGGCAACTGTAGGACCCACGGGTGGGGTTGCTGTCATTCTTAGCCTAATCCTTCTTCTGCCTTCCTGTGCCCCAGTGGGAATAAGGGCATCCTAGACTCCAAACTATCGCTTGTGTGTGTGTGTGTGTGTGTGTGTGTGTGTGTGTCCGCTGACCACTTCTCCAAGTTATGGAATGTATCTGGATGTGTCTCTGACCTTTTGCTTGAATATTGACGACAAATGTACCAAGACTGGAAGGACCCAGGGATTGCTTAGACCATAGGATAATAGAAATTCCAAAGCAGATCTGAAATAAGCCCAAATCTGGGATTCTCGAGTTGGGAAAATTAATAGAAATAGTATCAGAATTCATGAGAGTTATCACCTTGTTGCTAAGTACAACCAAAGCAAAGCCCTTGTGCATGCTCTTTAGCATTTCTGCGCTGATGGGATCTTTGAGAAATCTCTAGAATCAGCTTCCTCCACTCCTTGCTCATTTTACAGATGGCAAAATTAAGTCATTAAGTCTAGTTTATGGAGTATGTGGTGAACTGGGGACTAGAACCAGGCCTCCCAATTCCTAGCTTTTTCCTATGTCATATCAACTTCTCGTGAGATGAGGGCCAAACAGCCCGTCAGTGCTAGGGCTGGGTAAACAATGACTGCAAAGTACTTAGAAATGTTGATGCACTGGGTAAATGTTATTCATGTTTCCTATAAAGTGTTACCCATTACTAACCATGTTGATTACGATATACTGTCTATTTCCACGTGCTTTATTCTGAGGCACTGACAAACACTCCAGAGTAAGTGGGAACCTTCCAATTTTCAATTTTTAAAGTAGTTAACTGGGATTGATTAAAGAAACCTGGCCTCCTCTGAAATCAGGCCCTGATTTCAGGCCCCCTGGGGGAACAAAACCAGGCTTGATTTTGTGCTTGGAGGCCCTTCATTCTACAGTGACAAGCAGAGGGTCCCTCTGGGATCATCAGTAACCACAGAGACAAGGCTTCCCCAGGCACATAGTACGGACCCCTAACATCCTCCTCGACTCAAACTGTAGTTCGGTAGAGTCCAGACCCTGCCAGCTCGGACTCCGGTGCTGTCCTTCCTGCGACATCCTGGACCTGTTTTACCAGACTTTATTCTCCATCATGTCTTGTTGTTGCTGAAACAATGCTAATACGTCTGCAGAGTGACCAGGCAAATAACAACAGCTCTGGCTCTTGGGCCAATAACTTGTTAACAACTTTGGCACCAGGATTCATGTTTGCTACTTTGAAAAGCCCCAAGTTGCTGCTCAGAAAACTCACTGATCATGATTCAGGGAAGTCTGGGTAACCCCAAGGCACACTTGGGCAAAATCTGTTGCAGAGATTACAGAGCATCTCATGGGCCAGATTTTCACTGGGTGCCCTACAGTTGAATCATGCAAAATCCACCAATGATAAAACAGAGTCCTCAGCTACTAAATCATGTTAAAAACTGGGTATTTTATATGCCAAGAGAACAATGTAGGGTTTTAAGAGTTGGGGAGAGCGGGATGCAAGTCTGGGCTTGTCAAGACTAATACTCCAATCAATACTAGTTCCTTTCCACAAAATATCTGACAACTAGAATTTCTATTAGAGGGCTGGAAGGGCCTGCCTCACCTGTTTAGTCAAAATGCGGGTCATTGGGAATTGTCTTCCTACAAAAGGTTCCTACACAACACGGTGAGTTAGGCCTTCCTGAGAAGTTACTTCTAGATAATGTTGCTGGGAAATGTAAGCTCCTCTTGGCCGTATATTCCCTTGAGGCAGGCACATGTTGACTCTGCTTGTATAGCGAGTGTCTCAGTGCCTAGCTCGGTGTTGTGTGCTTGAAGAGCTCTCCTTCCTGAAACATGAACTGATGAACAAAGAAGAAGAAATCCCAGTTCTTAAGAACATAGCCTACTAATCTTTCATCCCCTGGTTGGAGACAAGGTACCTTCTTTTGCCAGGAATTAAAACAAAACTCCTTTAGGAGGGAAATAAACCAGAGAAGCAAGAGCACCCGGACCATTTCACTCCTCCCAAGCCAGGAACTCCAATGACTTGGATGCTAGATTCTGTGATGATGTTACCCAGAGGCAAAGTCGAGCTAAAAGTTCAGGTCCTTTCCTGTGTACCAGGTGCCACAGGGTTGGATGCAAAGCTAAGAACCACCTCATATAACCTCAGATATTGTGGTTTTTCATTCTGCAAAGCTGTGGCTACGGTTGAGAGACACAGACAAGCAGGGGTATTTCCTTTGGGAGCAGATACGTGATTGATGTCATGCGTGCCTCCTGGGCTCCCACCTCTGGCTGGCACATAGCCATTTAGCTTCATCTGGGCTGCTTCTGCTTGACAAGCCAATGGAGATCCCAGACGACTAGAAAGTCACTCTCTTATGCAGAGTGGGAAAGATTAAGATGCTTTTGCTCTATGCTGGGTTGACTTCCTTGGCAAGTGTGAGCATCCTGATATTTGCTCAACATTTTGAAAGTTTGCTGTGGGGGCCAGGCATGTCCCTGCCATCAAGGAACTTTTAATCCAAAGAGAATAGCTGACTCACACAAAACATTTATAATAGTTGAAGGAGAAGTGCTAAGTCAACTCAAAGTTCTAGGCAGGCACAGAACAGAGTTCTAGGCAGGCAGAATGTGCATTCTGATTTGCCCTGGGGAGTAAGGGATAGCTTCAAAGTAGCAGCAGTCCTGGAATCACTGGGCATTATCTGAGGAGGCAGGAACAGCATATTAGCAAGCACAGAGCTAAGAGAGCATTTGGGGCTGAGCAAGCACTTGGGTGAATGATAGTAAGTAACAAGGTGGGACAAATAGGCAGGGGTCCAATGATTGAGATCTCTAATGCTGAAACAAGGACAGTAGGCCTCATGTTTGGGTGATGAGGCACTGCTGAAATCTGGGCAGCAGAGGCACTATCAGATGAGTATGTGAGAAAGGTGACGGCTGTCAGTGTAAAGCCTGGACGAGGGGATGTGGGAGTGGAGGCTGGGAGATGAACCGAAGCCCTTGGAGATGGCTTGGAAGGGCGGTGGTGAGAAGGAAAGGATATAAATGGACAGCGCTTGAAGATCAGGGGATAGGGAATGTGAGTGAGACTGGTGGTTCTTCTTCTTCAAGCTTGGGAAGACAGAAAGTACAGGGGGGCAGCAGGTTTGGGGTGGCAAGGGAGAGATGGGGAGCTCTACTTCATGTTGGCCGAGTGTCACTGCCTTTGAGCCATCCAGGTGGAAAAGTCAACTAGAAGGATCTCTGAAGCGAGGTCTGAGCCGGAGAACTTGTCAGCAGCACGTGGTGGGTGGTGGCTTGAAGCCATGGAAGTGGGTGAGGTCACTTAGGGAAAGAGCATGGAATGAGAACAGGGGTGAGCTAAGATGGAGCCCTGGGATCATGAGGCATTTAGGGGAAGGTGTGAGAAGAGAAGCCCATGAAGAAAACTGGGAGGAGGAAGCTGAAGGGTAGCAGGTTTAAAGGAGAAAGCACTATGTGCAGATAGTGGCCCCTGTGCACAGTGTCCGTCTTTCACAAAGCTCCTTCTAGATCTTGTTGCAGTCCATAGTGGTTTATCTTCACAAGGCCTTTTTTGGGCACAGTGCTACACTCATCTTTTCCATGCTCTGTGTGTACCTGATGGTCTTTACCAATGGGATCAATTTCCAATTATGCTGAGTTCTATTTCCCCTTTTAGAGTTTGGACAAACCAGCCACAGAGAGGTTCTGTGGTGCGCACAACAGCTCACACAGAGGCTGGGCTCCAAGTAGAACTTGAGCTGCTTTTTTCAAATATTTGCTGCTGGAATGGCTGCAAATACCACTCAGCAGGCCATGCAGCACCTGCCTCACAAACAAAGAGGCTCCACAAGATTGAAAGATGGAACCGATACTGCAGAAGGGCTCAATATGGGAAGCATCATAAAGGGCAGGGAGTAAAACGTTCCTGGAAGAGAGAAACGCGAACAGCCTTGGTTTCCACAAGGAGCCTCACCTTGTGGTGGTCCTGGTACCTGCAGACAGAAGAGAAACTCCCATTCACCACAGAGAGCCAGGCTACTCTCAAACAACTCTCTCTCTTCCCGGGAAACAACTGCATCCTTGGTCTTTGAGGGAGAGGAGTGAGCCAACTGAGGGGTAAGAAGAGGCTAACTCTTCAGTGTTGAAGTGAGAGGGGAAAGATTCCTTTCAAATCCAAAGCAGAAATCTAGGAATATCATCGATATTACTGATGCCTGTCTCTTTCTGGCCAGAGCAGAATGAATAGCTCAGTGCTGTTCTAGCCTCTGAGCGAAAGGAAGAAGGCGCCTTGGTCTATGGTTCTTGTGAACTGTGAGCACGCTCCTCAGTCCTGGGAAGTGTCCATGGTGGCCTCCAGGAGGGGTTCCATGCTGATGGGGAGCATGTGTGGGTCTCTGAAGAAACAGGTTGAGTGAAATACCCACTTAGAGGGTTTGGATACAAGTGCAGGGACTCAATTTCTCAGTTTCCGTTAGCCGTGACATTCATAAGTGGTTTTCCACACGCAGCTTGCTTTGCGTCATTAAATAGCGGCTGGGTTCCACGTCGCAAGCTACCCTCTGCGTGCCCGCACAGTTCTTAAAGCACTGCAGCAGAAGACACACACTTGGCAAGGAAGGGTGGTTAAAAGACTCATGACCCTTAGAATTTGGGGGAATCCAGGAAATTTGCTTTTCAAGGACAAGGAGCCTTCTGCCTACCTTCGAAGAGGGGACACAATCTGAGCCCATTAGGACGTATCCATGCAGGCTATATGCTGGTATTTGGGAGTAAAGAAAGTAAGGTAAATTTACTAAATCCTGGCCTTGAAGTTAGACGAATTCAAGACAGCGTCTAGAAAGTCAACATTCAGAAAACAGTGGCTTGTTGCCATGACAGCCATGCAGAAGAGTGTCTCAGCCCCCTCCCACTCTGTCACTTACACCTTTATGACCCTCAGAAATGCTGTATTCACAATCTTGCTCAAGAAGGTGTCTGTCGGGGTTCTTTGTCTTTAAGAGAATCACACTTCTCAATAATTTTTCTAATTTCATTCTAAGACAGGCAGAAGTTCAGAGGTTTACATTTCAAAAACAACTCAAAACCCCACAACTGGCTACTTCAGACTAGGCAATATATTTCCTTTGCTGTGGAAAAAAAAAGTTTACTTACATTTCATCTAAGAAAGACTCCCTAGAAAAGGCAACCTAAGCCTATTTTTGCAGTCCCTGGTCCCCTCCACTCTTAACTGCTGTGTTTCTATCAAGGTTCCTGAAGCCACAGTTTCCTTCTTAACCTTTTTTATGTCTATAGACAAACAATGTAACAGTTTCAGTTACCTCCATATTTTGTACTAATATAACAGCAACACATCGTAAGTCAACCCAGTTAATGTTAACCCATTATGGTGAGGCTGAAGCATATATCAAGAGAAACAGACCGTAACCTCTACCCCTTTCACACTGACGACTGCAATGAGAAAGTCATGGAGCCTCTCACTCGGAGGAGCCCAAATCTATGAGCCTTACTAGCCAGGAATCTGGAAGGGAGTCTCCCACGTGAGTTTCCCTACAGGTAGGCAGAATGTTCAACCTGTGCAGGTGAGGAGAGGAGCCAGAGCTCAGGGAGGCTGTGCCAGGGAAGAACATGGTGCACCACAGTGTTGGCCCACCTCCACTGGAAAGTTCTGTAGGTTCTCGTACTCCCCATGCTTCACAATGGCCCTCAATCTGTTTCTTCTATATGCTCTTTGCCTTAGATGATACCATGGGCTATCCAGCTGTCCCAGGAAGAAACCTGGGCATCGTCCTCAATTCCTCCTGCTCCAGAGCACCATCTGCATTTAACTAGCGCACTTTCAGTTCTGAGCTGTCTCAATTCTACCTCACGAAGACCACACAGACACATTCCTTTGAATCCATTCTTGCTGCTGCTTGCCTTGGTCCCACCTCGTTCTCCTCCTCAGTCACTAAAATATCCCCCACCTCTCAGCTGGCTTCCCAGTCCAGACTCCCCTGCCCCTCATCCCCTCCTCCATGTCCCCCCAACACTTCTGCTAGGGTCTGATTTCTAATGAGCAAACGTAAGCAGGTCGCTCTGCTGCTAAATGCCTTCAACAGCTTCTATCAACGTCAGATCTTTCGCAAAGCGTAGCATCTGGTTTTCCCCTCTCCCCAGACTTCTTTCCCATGTGACACTTGAGCCATAGATGCACTCAGTCAACCTGTCCCATCACCATGCTTTCATGTATTCTTCTCCCTTTGCACAGAATGCCCTTCCCTTCCCTTATATACTTGGCTAACTTTAATCATGCTTCAAGACTCAGCTCCAGGACTCTCCTCCTCAGGAACTTTCCTTGACTTCTCTCCACTTTGCATTAGGGACCTCCTTGGTGCCTGTCTGACCCAGCACAAGTCTCCGAAGACAAGACATTTTCACAGCCATACACCTGCATCAGGTACCTGTTTGTTGTTCATGTGACAGGACTCCCTTGAGGCAGGTACAATCTGTTTCTTCTCTGTCTCCCCAGTAACTAGCCCCAAGCTTCTCTCAGCAGGTGCTTAAAAGTCAACTGACTTGATAAGGACTAAAGTAAAACCTAATAAGTCTTTCTTTTTTTCTCTTTGCTCCCGTAGAACACAGCCACATCACTCATCAACAGCGCTGGCCTTTTGAGAAGTCTTTGTGCGTTGCGTCTACACATCATTTCCGAGGACATGGTGCTAAAATGAGGGGCAGGAATGCTCCCTCCCCCAATGGACTTCTGCTCTTCTATATTTTCTTCTCCTTCCAGGAAATTATGGGAGTATCTTTTTTCTCCTCTCGGCCACCTGAAGGCTTTGCATGAGAGAAGAGGTAAGAGAGCACATTCCACTCATGTTGGCACCGAGGGGAAGGAGGACATAACTGAGTATCGACTCGGGAATCATGAATCTGGGATTCTTCCCCTGGGAAATGTTACGGTGACATTTCTGCAAACAAGGACAACTGAATTTAGAAACCACAATCAGCATATCTGATCCAAACATGTATAACCAGTAGCCTCCACAGGGCATGTTAAGGGGCGGGGGGCGGGGGGAACTCTCATATTCCTGCTGTTTCCCACTTCTGTTCATTAATTTCTACTTCAGTAGCTAATCCCATTCTTGCTTTACCCTGAGATTAGTCCGAGATCCCTACCCTGAGGGACATCCAATCTGTGCTTTGGAGCTGACTTACATCTTCAGGATGGGTATTTACTATAAAAGGAAAAACAAAGCAAAGCAGACAGATGATGTTAATCCTCTGAGAGCACAAGTTGGTCTACTTGGGAGAGAACTTCGTGACGATCCCTGACAGGGTGTGCTGACACCAAGACAAAAGAGGGAGAGATCGATGTTTGTGAAAATCTTAAAAAGAAGAATGCTGGGCCGTGAGCTTTATTTCACACTTTTGACCCAAGAGGCACATTCCTAAGGGACGGTTCGTAGCCAAACCTGGCAGGTTGTCCAGATGAAAAGGAAGGAATAGATGAACAATGTTTCAGCAAGGTATGCAGAGCTGTTGGCAAGAAAGATGAATTCATACTAAATTCAGCTCAATTCTGGTGACTTTTTATCCTTTTCCCAAGGTGTAGGGGGAGGGCTGACATGCATCTTCTGGAGATCTGGAACTCCTCCAAATTCGACCGCAGATACCTTGTTGTTTCTATATACTAGGCTTTTTTTTTAAATGTAGGAAAATAGCAATGCAGTGATGGCATCCCGAGGTGGACCGGAAAGTAGCCTCAAAGGGCTGATAATTCTGCCAGAGGACCTGGTCCCAAGAAAGAAAGAGATGTGAATTCGAGAGGAAGAGCTGGCTCTTTTTAGAAGCACAGCCTTAGATTTCATATTTCATTTCCCAGAAAGTATGAATTAATTTGGAAACTTAAAACGGGTGTCTGCTCTTGGACGTAGGGATCCAATGAGAACCTCTTAGGCTGGGCATGGTGAGGGCTGCTTCCTGGGTGCGTCCTGGAAGGCCACTCTGGATAGTCTCTGCTGACAGAGTTGAGCAGTGGCCTTTTCGAGAAGACCTCTCCAGGCATAGCCAGGGGGTGGCTTTTTGGATGCTTTTGGACCCTGACTCTGGATGCTTACTGTTTTGGGGTATGGACATATCTACTGCTTGACCTATCAGCTGAACTGTGAATACACTTATCCCACAAACAGAATCCTTCATTGTGTCTCATGTCCTCATTCAAATATGTTTTGCCCTTTGCTTTGCTATGGACTTTATATTTTGAATCCCAAACCAATTCTTTGGAGCAAGCAGTTCAATAGGTCAGCAGAAGGTGGATATACATAGGAAAGAGTCCACTGTTTCATCCGGTCACCAAATAGCTTGTTTTCTGACCATATCCCTTGGGCCTATAAAGAAACTCTTGGATATAAGCGCTTATCTGCAACTTTCTGACTGAAGAATCTCTGAGGAGACAATTCTTATCAATTCTGAAGAAAAGAATAGAAGAAGCTTATATGTGGGATATTCCTTGAACTTTGATTTTGACTTTTATTCTAAAACAGCAATAAGAAATTGGTTCAATTTTCCTCTCATTCATTTCTCTTTAAAAACGTGCTCGCAGGGTGCCTGGGTGGCTCGGTTGGTTAAGCATCCGTCCTCGGCTCAGGTCATGATCTCACGGTTTGTGAGTTCAGGCCCCACGTCAGGCTCTGCACAGACAGCTCAGAGCCTGGAGCCTGCCTCAGATTCTGTGTCTCCCTTTCTCTCTGTCCCTCCCTTACTCGTGCTCTGTCTCTATCTCTCTCTCTCATAAATAAATAAAAACATTAAAAGAATGCTCTCATTATTGTTTTCTCACCTCACCATGACAGCACACAGTGAGCATACTTTTAACTACTTTGGGAGAATGTTGAAGGTGTACATTAAAGAAGAAAGAAAGAAAGAGAAAGAAAGAGGAAAGGAAAGGAAAGAAAGAAAGAAAGAAAGAAAGAAAGAAGAAAGAAAAGTAAAAGGAAGAAAGAAAAAGAAAGTAAAAGGAAGAAAGAAAGAAAAAGAAAGAAAGAAAAGTAAAAGGAAGAAAGAAAAAAGAAAAGAAAGCAACCCTCTTATAACCAGACAGGACCAGCATTCCTCTCTAGGAGAGGTCTGTATCCTAGAGAACGGCCTTCCCACAGGACCCTCCTCGCCCTTGAACACAAAGGCCAAGGCCTCCTTCCCTCAGTTACCAATTAGAATCGCACATATGTTTTCTCAGAAACGTGCCACCAGACACTCCACTTCGCCTGGGAAGAAGCTAGTCCAGAACAATGGCTGACCCTGCCTCCCTTGGTCCCTCAGGTGCTCCGGTGCCCCAGTGACAGATGCCCTGCAGGCTTACCTAAAGCCTGGCTGAGCCTCACCTGCTACCTGTCACCTGGGGCTCAGCCGCTTGAGCACACAACCACGTAACGTGGACTCAGAAATGAGTTTTGCTACATCTCCAAAATTATGACACATTCCCTCGAAAACTGTGAAAGAGAAAGAGGACACACATCCCCTCCATGCCAAAATGAGCCATTGTTTGTGCTGCCTGTTAAACACCTTTAAAGACCCACTTGTATCAGCAGAAGAAAAGCATCAAGACACATCCCACTCACTCTGGGCATTCATCACGGGGTGGGGGTGGCATGGGGAGCACACAGGCCTGCAGTTGAGGGAGAGGAACGTTTGAGGAATGCACTTCATTCCCCTAGTGGACAGGCTCCGTGTTTCAGCCTGGTACTCTCTCATAGCCGGCCCCTGGGTGGTCATGGGCGTCTTTCTGTGCCACACTGTGATGGCAGAGAGGGGACTCAGTAGACAGCCTCCTTTGTCAACACTGATCCTTCTTGAAGGGAAGGTCAGAGACACAAAACCTCAGCACCATGGATGCCAGCAAAGGGGGTGCTCCCAGACCCCCCCTCAGCACTGTACTCCCAGAAGCATGACTGGTTATTGTTTCTCCATCGAAAACATATTAGTGTGTCCCTGATGAGCATCTTTCCCTAAGGACTTCCCAGACCTTGAACAACTTAGCGTCTAAAAATACAAAATGCACGTATCCTCTTCGAACCTATCACGGGTAATTGGGAAATCTCTGTCTCCTGATGAGTATCGTTAAGAAAAGGACAGATTTACAGGGCAATGTACAAACATTTATTTATGCTGCACAAAAAGGCCTTTATCACCTGTATGCAAATCTGTTATCAGGCTTAAAACACTGTCAGAGATTCTCAGTGGTATTTTTTTCATGTCCCTTAAACAGATGCAGAGAAAAGAATTTAAAAGTTTCTTTGGATATCAAAGGAATAGGGAGAGAGAAAGGAAGCACTACTATGATTCTGCATTAAGAAAGACCTAAAAAAAAAAGATCCTGTGGTTTGTTTTGTTACATTATTGACGGTTCCCTGGCCACAGCAAGGAGGTAGAAGGCTGGAGTAGCTGAGCGCCTTTACAAACAGGGCAGGCTGAGAAATGTATGTGCAAACAGTAGATCCTATCAGTTAGCTGTGACTCATTTAACTGCCTACAAGTCCCTGCATTAAAAAAAAAAAAAAAAAAAAAAGAGTGTTGACCTCTCTTGCTCTGGCTCCTGCTTCCCAGGCTTCCCAGGAAGGGGAATCCCAGGAATGGTTAACCCTGAAGCTCTGCAAGGGATGGGTCCAATGCATAAGCCTGGGGAGAGGACTGGGCTCCTCTCTTGCTCACTATCTACCTCTCTTTTTACCCTTCTAACTCCAAATAAAGGGGCCAACTCTGTTCCCAGTGGTTTCTCGTTCAGTCACTCACCTTTCATACCACTACCTTCTTCTTGGAATGTGTTACGAGCAGTGTTCTGATCTTCTAAGTGTTCACTCCCACCACTTCCTGAAGAGGCTACACTGCTTTGTGGAGACAGGGGGGCATGATCGGATGGGAGGCACTGGGGTCCTCTAGCTCGTAAGTCCTCATGAGACATCCATCCATGTCCTAGAGGCTGGTTTGGCACATTCATGGGTGGGGTAAGGGACACAGATCGTTTCAAAGGGCTGTGGTGTGCCTGGCCTGAGAGAACTGGAAAAAAAAATAAAATGAAATAGGTTATTCCCCCCCCTTTAGCCTGGGCCACAGAGAACCCACAATACCTTTTAACCCTGAGAGATGATGCTAACCTGTCTGACGACTCTATCGGTGGTCACCGCAGGCTGAATACAGGCCTGGCAGGGGCTTTCCCTTCAAGGGCTGCTGTCTGGACCTTGTGCTGGGCTGGGTTTCCCCAGGGAGACTATACCTATAGTGCCCACACATCTGGCCTTAGGCTTTGTGGGTCAGGGTCTGGTTTTCATTCTAACTCTAGAAATCAGGATTTGTGGCAGTAGGCCTATAAATCAGGTGAGGCTTGACAGCCTGGCAAAGTGGCCATCTGCCAAGAGTAAAAAGAACATACGCTGCACATTTTTTTTTTTTTTTTAAACACACAAAACCCAACATTACCCGTGTCATTAGGGTGGACTCTTAGAGGGCAAGGCAGGCTGGTTACCATTTGGGATCTTTGCTGGGCTGAGCTAGAAGGTGGGCTAGTCCTTCCGACCAGGAACCAGGGGAAACTATCAGCTCTGGAAGGGTGCAGGCTCAGCGAGGGCCGCCGTACTAACCCGGACCTCAGGGTACGTGTGGGACACTGGTAGCTGTGTGTGAAAGGGCCGATTCTTTCCCTCGGCTTCACAGGTTAATGCCAAACTTCATCTTGAAAACACTTCCAGGTAACAAGGCTTTCATTCAGAAGCCAGTGGGGTGCGCTCAGTGAGCTGGGGGTGGTTTTTACCAGCATGTTTAACTCGTCCACACAGCGGGCAACATCTGCGTAGCCCCTGTGTTTAATTTCTTTTCCAGAAAACTAGGAAAAAGCAACAAAACTCACATAACTAGCCAAATTAAATGGAGGTCATTCGAGGGAGGGATTTAACCAAAATCAATGCCGAGGAAGCCGACGGTACCCTTGGTTGGTTTTTCTGGGCGTGTTAAGTGACAGCTTCACAAAATAAGTCTATTCATAACATTCTCTCCAAGCACTGGTCCCTCACAGGCCCAGTTTATTTTGACTGCTGCAGCGCTAGCATGGAATTGAGCCACATGCATTTTTAAACATTTTTCAGGGAAGCCATTAAGTTCCATCTCAGGCCGTATCCCCTACAGTGAGGTATTTGCTCCCCCAAGTCCAGACAAGCGCTTCTTTGCTGGTGTTAATCTCCGTGTTTTTTAGTCAGCAGACCTGACATCCCAGTCTAAGAAGTTCTGTTCTTGGTTAAACTGCGTTTCTGGTGTGGTAGCACACCACACAAAGACCTGGGCAGTAGGTTACCTTGCCCCGAACTGAAAGATAAAGACCAGAGCCAAAAGGCTGGGTGTTCCCAGAAAGTGTCTTCGGACAGTGGTGGTGTGGGAAGGTAGCTTATGGTCAGCTGGCATCAGCCAGGCCCCGAGAGCAATGAGGCTCACACCTCTGTTGTCAATGTTTCCATGTGGCTTCAGATGGCCAGAGGGTAGCTTGTGTGAAAGGGGGGCAATCAGAAGGGTCAGACACTTCTTTATGAACAAAATAGGAGGGGAACAAGAGAGCTGCTGAGTTTATCATTTGCAACCTGGGAAATTTCTACATTAGGTAGATTCTATCAAAGGCAAGGAATTCTCACTGAACTTTAAAAAACGCAAAGGGAACATTGTTTAAAAAAAAAATTTTTTTTGACCCTGACAGGCTGAAATAGCTTGCCTTTCCACTAAATAGACTAGGGAAGAAACTATTTTAAAAGGCTCCCTGGAAAATGCATTGCTACCTGGTTGGATCAGAAGTAGCAAGAGAAAAAGAAAAAAAAAAAAAAAAAAGCAGAAAGAAAAAAATAAATAAAAAGGAAGCAGCAGCAAAAATGAAGAGAGAAGCCAACAGGAAGGAAAGCCAGACATCCAGAAAATCCATTTCATGCCTGTCTAAGTATTTATATAAAATGGGGCAGACTTGTTTAGGCCTGCACCAAGTGCTGGGATGGTCCAGCTTAAACATCTTTGCTCCCTGGTACCTTGGCAACCATTTCAGAGTATCTGGTGGATGCTCCGAATGTGCCAGCCAGGTGTGCCTCAAGCAGAAATGGGGGCTCCTCTTCATAGCCAGGATTGGAGTAAGCCTGAAACCATAAAAACAGGCCTTGCCAAAGAGAGAAACGCAGCTTTGAAGTGCTTTAGCACCTAGTCTGGTTAGAGGTGACAAGTAAATCTATAATCACGGGTAGTAACCCTGCTAAGAGAGTCCCCACCTTTGGATACTGAGAACAATACCCCACATGTTGAATAAGCAGTTGAATTCCATTGTTGGATGGAGCCAATTTGCTTCTTTCCCCCTAAACTTTTCTTAAAAGCCACACTGCCTCCCCATTGATGGGCATCCTTGGGGAGGTTGTCAGTATCCAAGGAATCCACTGGTTATTGAGAATGGAACAAAGTAGGTACCTAACTTAATGGGACTTAAAGGGATATATCACAGAAACCTATACCCATGTCTTCAAATATTCCTGAGCTTGACTGATGTCACAGGGGATGTGGTATAAACTTGGCCTCTGCCTCTAATAAAAAAATCAATTATACCTGAGGTGCCAGAGCCTTTTCTCAGTAACTTTCTACTAAAGGCCCCACCCTGTCTGTATCATAAAGACTCCCGCAGCTGGGCACCGAAACAGAAAGATCTCCTTAGGAGCCGACCTACTGTTTCAACCAAGCAAAATGCCTCCCACTAAGCTTCTGATTTGCAGAGAGGGCCATGCATTTAGACCCAGGCTGGATGCCACACCTAAATAAGAGCAGAGTCATGTTGGGCAAATGCCTCATTTCTCCAAGGAGAACCAAAGCCCCAGGCAATACAGGCTTGGCTTCCTGTGGGAAGGAGACAGAAGCCGGTGACAGGTGACCTGCCAACAGTGCCATATTGGGGTGAAGACAGATCTTCAGGTAGAGGTGGAGGCCTTGGCCACAAAGCCAATTTTCATGTTACCTCGTGAGCTAGAGTACTTTGTTTGGCACGGACTGGCAGAGGAAATAATAAATGCCATGGGCAGAGCGCAGGAAGATAGGCCACACCGCCATGGAATTAATGAGGTGGCCAGGGGCAGGTTATCGATGGTTGTCCCATCACTCCATTTTTTAACCGAAAGAACTCATCTGAAGTGGTGATAAATGGATGAAGAGGGAAAATGGATATTGAAATAAACAGATAAATAAATTTCCTTTTCCTATGAGTAGGGAGGGAGAGCAGTGAAAACAGTCTTCTGTGTTAGCTGTCCCAGAATGACTCTAGCTAGAAGCAGACCTTTCGAATGTTCTCGCTTGTGGACTGCTATGCAGCAGACAACGACCAATGCTCCATTCAGACTTAAGCTGCCCCCAGGTGTATTCGAACATGGCAGAATTAAGTACACCTTGAAAAAAAAGATCTCAGTATAGATTAGAAATTGGCAGTTTCCAGCAGAATTGAAGTCCTAAGTTTACATTGCATTTGTGACTTTATCATAGGTGAGGTGGGGGGCAGGATGTTTCAGAGTAGATTCATTACATTGAAAATCCTACTAAAAACTACCCAGGGGAACAAGGTTGTGCCTCTTTCTGCTCTTGAAAAACTGAAGCTAAAACTTCATACTGTGTACAGTATAGATTCAATATTGCTTATTAATTTTAGAAGGAAATATAGATTCAATATTGCTTATATTTTATTATAGGAAATGTCAAGTATGTACACATATACATGTGTGTATGTGTATGTACGTCAATAGAATACTATAATCTAGGGGATCGTTTGTAAATTCAAGTGAACCAAAAATTAATAATATCTATTGAATAAGTCTAGTTGAAATATGCAAAACACAGCTAAAAATAATCTTGCTACAGCACTGGAGCTGTGTGATGTGAGTACAGAGGGTCTTCTAATCTGGCAGTAAACTCTGTCATACCATTCTTGGCTAGCCAACTTCTCTGACCTCATTTAACCTCATGATTTGTTTTTCATCTCGAGACTATCTTTAATGAGACTCCTTTCAACGCCTTTTTAGAGGAAAATACGATACCTGGCTCTGGGTTCTGTTCTTTGAAGTATTTTCTTGAAAGCCTGGAAATCAGATTTCTTACCCCTTTCTTTTGACCAACTTGACTTCATCTCAATTTTTAGTTACTGAAATAAAATTCAGCAAAAGACTTTCGGGGATAGACTCTTTTAAGAAAATTAGGTATAACTACTTTTTGTGCTTTCTAATGTGACAAATGATAGGGTTTGTAGAAAGAGGAAGTTTTGGGATACTGGCCCAACTATCTCTTTGGTTCACTGTCAGGTTAGGCATTATACCTCACAGTCAAGGAGAGAAGAAGTGATCCCCATAAGTGAACCATCCAGATAATGGAAGCTCCACTGTTACACTGAAACTTTATCCTAACAAACTTTAATGCAGATCTTTCAAAGATACATTGCATACTTCCCTGTTCTACTTAAACTTACACACTGAATGCAATTTATGCATTTCATGCTTTAAAAGGTATTGTTATGGGGTACCAGAGCAGCTCAGTCGGTTAGGTGGCAGACTTGATTTCAATTTGGGTCAAGATCTTGTGGTTTGTGAGATTGAGCCTCATATCGGGCTCCACGCTGACAGTGCGAGGAGTCTGCTTTGGATTCTCTCCCTCCCTTTCTGTCTTCTCCCCCACTCACGCTCACTCTCTCTCAAACTAAAGAAATAAAACTTAGAAAAAAATTTTTTTGAATTATTATTATGAACATAGATTCTTAACATTTCAAAGCTGGAAGCCCCCTGCAAGGTAGTTCAATAATTCCCAAGGTATGAACTGTGGACCCCTGGGTAGTGGAAATATTTTAATTTCCCTATACGCACCACACTGTTAATAGATGAAATATTGTGTTGCAAATAATTTTTATATACATGCAGAGTATTAAAATTAATAAAATATAAATTAATTTACATGCTGCTGAATTCATAGCTCTTTTTGTCATTTTTTCTCCTTTCAACAGATTCAAAGTGCAAATCTTGTTTTACGGGGACGCCAATTTTTCTTTTTATATGTTACTGACTGAGGCCAAAACTCAATAAATAATAGAGATGATTATTGTTCTCTGCTTTGTTGACTGAGGTTTTCATGGGCAATAGAGGTAGCCTCAGGAAGCCCATCCTCAAAGTCCTCTGCACACCTTTCAGTTATACCCTTGCCTCAAATTCCGTCAACCATCACTTTTCATCGCTACCAATATGTTTCCACCTATTTACAGGCTTAACATTTTGTCCTAGAGTTTGGAATCTAGAGTATTGAGGTTGACTTCTTTTTGAATAAGGGTAGGAAATACTCCCATTTTCCTAATGTCACGCCCTTTCATCAAACCCAATAGTTTGTCTTCTCAACCCGAGGTTGAGTTCCACATCCTCATCACGTCCTTATGAACACAGCCACGTAGTCGGGATTTGAAGTTCTCATCTCTTTTCTTCCTAAGCCAGTCTCTCCATTTCTAATTCGACAAGATGCCCTTCTCACAGAGACATTTGTGCTTCATTAAAATGTTCAAATTCTAGACGCTCGTGATAAAACTCAGTCCAATTGCAAGCGTGACTAAACTTTGCAAAAATAACTCATTCTGACTTAGGGATTTTAAAAAGTAAGAATGGGGAAACTAAGCATTTATATATTATTTTAAAATATGAACTTCAAATTTCTTTCCAACATTAAAAGGTCGTAGCCAATTCCCTCCTCTGGAGGTACATGCTGCATGTATCCCCATACCATGATAAAGCCGAGGGAATATGCTACTTATAAGCTGATAATGGTGTACTTTCAGAGTATCTTCTAGACCTACATCCAAAAGTAAACCTACATCCACAAGAAATTCGGAGTATCAGTAGAACCTTTGCTGAATACACCAACTCGAGGGCTCGTATCATGTAGTTCTTAAATAGTGCTGTAAAAGATGGTTTGATACTTGTCAAGTTTAAAGAAGAAAAAGTTCAACCCACTGCCAGCTACAAAATCAAATCATCTCCAAGTTACTAGGGGAGTGTTTCTGTTCATCCCTTTAGTTACTTAAGGCCTGCTTATCAGGCATCTTTCAGGTGTCATCCAAGAATTTCTTCTGAGAGTACTTTCAGAGCATCTAAGGAACGGCTACAAAAGGCTTTCCATTTTCAAAGACTGGAGTTCTGTTAACACCACTTGTATGAATGATTCCAGGCATTTGCTTAAGGAAAAAAAAAAAGCCAACATTTTAGAGACTCAGTGCTGAAATGATATTAGACCCTGGATTCCTCTTCTTTAGTTGGTTTTGTGGTGCCACAACCAGTAATCAGAGGCCCTGTAGTGGGAATCTTTGGGGAAGAAAAGATTAATAGTACTGTAAGAATACATTTAAAAACAAAACAAAACCAGGGTACTTGATCAGTGACATCATGCAAAGGAAAAGACAACACCAGTCATATTTATGGCCAAGTACGGATTTGTGTAAAAGGTGGGGGGTGGGGGGGGGGGGAAGAAGGGATTAATGACTAAGGTTAAAATTAACATGCTCTGCCATCATTGCTTCAGGGAATAGATTAACAGCAAATCTAGAAGGTTATATGCCTCAACTCTGCATGCTTGCTCTCTGCTTCTTGTTCAAAGGTTTGGAAAAGCAGTGCTCACAACATCTGGACACCAGAAGATGATTCCCCCAAACAGCTTCAGACTCCACCTCATTCTGGGGGAAGAAAAGAGACCATGCTACAAAGGAAAGATGTGGTTGGTGGACAGGGTGTTCCCGACAAGCCCAAAGAGGAAGCCACACACTCTCTGGGAAGAGAAAACGTACACTTGCCTAAGCAACAAAACAAAACAAAGGGAGACTCTGGAAGCAGATGAAACCACAAAGAACATCACAGAAAGGTTGACAAATACACACTGCTAAATCTCCTTTTCCCTATTAAATCTCATTTCCATACAGTATTGAAATGAAAGTATTCTGATGCAGGGAAAAGCACCTGGAGAGGTTTCTTCAATAATGTGAGTCCTTGTCACTGATGTCAGCTCTTATTACTCTACAGACAGCTCAGCCTTTGGGCAGAGCAAAGATGTATGTTTCTGCCTTCACATTATCACTTAAACATTTGGGCTTTTAAGAAGTAAATTAGGATGTTTCTGGCAGACTTTTATTGCTGCATTAATCTTTGGTACATTTCATTTGTCCTCTTTTGTCGGTTTCTATAATGGCAAAACTGGGTGTCATCCAGTAGAAAATCTATTTTAGATAACTGCTATTTGACTTTATATTGTCATTATTTATGAAATAAGTTAGACAAGAAGCCAGTATACACATTTTACAGAAATTGGTTGAATCTTACCCACAGGTTTAACTTCAAATCAAGCAGTCCTAAAAGGAAACTGCCCAGATCCTGATTCCCTTCTATCAAAACCAATGACATCAATATGGAAGAATCTGACACAACTGTAGCAGATGTTTAAGCCAATTCAACGAACTGTGGGATCAAGCCAGCCACTTCTAAAGTTCCTGTATAGTGGGGTAACTTCTACTTTCCTGCATTATGTTTCTTTTCCTAGCTATATTTATACCTATATGCACTCAACCTTGAGGCTTGTCCATGGAACTTCTACCCACATAGACAGTGAAGAGATGAAATCCAGAAATGAATTTAGACAGAGATGCAGAGTTTGAATCATTTTGTTTATGACACCAAGCAGAGTAAATAATTGAGTCAAGCAAGTGGCCAGGAGTGGATTTAAGAGGGTATGTCCTTTTTCATTTTCCAGCTAATCCACAAAAATGCCCCAGTCATTGTGTTGAAGGAAGAAAGTGGAGAAACTCAGAGAGATAGATGTCCCATGACAAAACTTCCCTCCTACCCCTTTCTTAAAAGATAACTGTCAAATTGTCACTGCTGATGTGCTCACCTGAGCTCACATGCCTATCCAGGAAGTGCTGCTGAAATTTACAAAATGTGATTGTCCATCCTGTGTTTAACAACTTCAGGGCTGCTAACTGGGCATGGGTACTGGAAAAGTAATCCTCATGTGGAAATGCAAACAGCCAGGGTTTCGTGATTGAGCAACTAAGTCCCCCCACCACCCCCCACACCGGAGCATCAGTCCCGAGGCCATGGCAGAGTCGCTGAACAAATCGTCAGGGTATCCTTTTACATCCTGACACTGCTAGCGACACTGGTCCAGAGAAGATGCAGGTCAACCCCTTGAAAGGGGCTAACAAAGGATATTTTTAACCCTGTCTATGAACTCCTACCTTGAGCTGAACCACAGGCAAAGATTGCCGCTGGAACCTAAAGTCTCCCAGATAAGACAGCAGGGTGGCTCTTAAATGCCATGGCACTCATTAGTCAAGTTAGATGCATAAATCCTGCCATCAGGGCCTCCACTCAGCTGACTGCATGACTGGTGCCAAGATCTCTCCGGGCGCGAGACTCTGAACTTTGCCTTGATTGAGCAAAAATATATTTTTCCCCCTTTTCTTTCTAGTTTGAGGAGAAGGGTGATAAATAGAGATGTATTATGTGGTCCCAACTAATGCTTAACTTAGTTACTTGATAGAAGAATGAGAACCCAAGTTTCTCAGTGCTGTGGCTCGCAGGACAATTGACTGATTAGGGAATTGGTTCTTGTTTTCATTAAAGCATTCAATCTAAATGTCAAATGTAATAATACACATAAATAACCATTCAAAAAACCCACAATTTGAGCTTACATTGCTAATTAGATGTTTTTTGTTGTTGTTGTTAAGAGAAATTGGATGGTGTAGGCTCTCCTGGCTTCTTAATTATATTTGATTGAATCACCATGTGATTCAAGACAAGCTATTGAGGCTTCACACATCCCAATTCCCGCCTTAGTTCACCTTTGGTATCTTCTTGGATTCCAAACTGTCACAACCAGCCCCCGTGGGTGTTGAAACATGGTGATACTGGTACTCTGTTTGTAAAATTGATTTACTGCGGTCTGTAATTACACATCACGATTTGAATTCTTGACTCGGTACTGCATTTTTCACTTAAACCGTACTGTTCTTCTCCACCCCAGAGAAACAGCATTTACGTAATTGCTCTCAACTCATCTACTTGGGTATTATAAATCAGTCCTGCAATAAAAGACTTCCAGAGACACTGCAGGCACAAGGTTCCTGGCATAACTCAGGCCCCAGGACTGTTCTCGTTTAAGGACAGGAATCGAACAGCGTTCATTTCTTACTGGAGATGAGATGGGAAGGGCTGTCTGGAGACTTTGGATCCGAAGTCAAAGAGAAAGGGGCCAGAGAGTGACCGAGAGGGCTGGGTCGAACCCAGATGGCCAGCTCAGATCCACGGGTCGGGTCCCCCTGCTCCTTGTCTACTTCTGGGTCCCGCTTCACCTGTCACACAAACTGTATAGTGTGTGTGTGTGTGTGTGTGTGTGTGTGTGTGTGTGTGTGTTCTGCTATTACAGGTCATATACTGGTGACCCTCTGCATTCACAGATTCCATATTTGTGAATTCACCGATTTGCTAAACTTTATTTGTAGGCCCCGAATCAATACATGTGGCATTGTCATGGTCATTCATGCACACGCTCAGAATGGCAAAAACTTTGAGTCTCTGGCGCACATGTTCCCAACTGAGGCTCAACAGGCACTACTCTTTGCCTTCCTGTGTCCGCTCTTATCCTGTAAATGGGTGTCCTTTCCGAGGTCTGTTTAGCGCCATATTTTTCTCACTTTGATGTTTTTCTTTGGTGATTTTGCTATTTAAAATGCCTCCCCCAACCCCTGGGGTGCCTGGGCGGCTCAGTTGGTTAAGGGTTCGCCTACGGCTCAGGACATGATCTCATGGTTCACAAGTTTGAGTCCAGTTCGTGAGTTCGAGCCCCCCATCGGGCTAGCTGCTGTCAGCGCAGAGCCTGCTTCAGATCGTGTGTTCCCCCGCCCCCGCCCTTCCCCCTCTCATGCTCGCTCACACTCTCTGTCGCTCTCTCTCAAAAATATTACATTTAGAAACAAATAAATAAAATGGCCCCCGAGTGTAGTAGTGCTAAGGTGCTGTTTGGTTCCTAAGTGCAGGAAGGCTGTGATGTGCCTTAGAGAGAAACGAGATGGAGTAGGTAAGCTTCATTCAGGTATGAGTCACAGTGCTCTTGGCCTTGAGTTCCAGGTCAGTGCAGCAACAACCTGTATCACATAAGATGTCTTTAAACACACATGAAACAAAGTTATGTATTGACTAGTTGATGAAAATGTTCTGAGACTTGCAGGAACATAACCCTGTATCTCCCCCAGGAGCAATGGTTCAGGATTTGCTAATTCAGTGTTCGCCGTGACTTTATAAAACATAACTATTGCAAATAATCCAAACTCACTGTGTTATATATTGATACAAACTCTTCACTCCACCTCCCATCCTGGGACATTTTTTGGGCACATTTGCCACATTTTTGCCTCAGGCTAGTGGTTCTTAACCTTGGCTGCACAATGGACGCTGTTGGAGCCTTTAAAAAATCCTGATGTCCAGGCTCCGTTCCAGACTGAAGTAATAGAAAGATCCTTGTATAGTGGGGTCGGAGCATTCATACTTTTTTAATGCACCTGAGTACTTTTAATGGCTAGCCAGGTGGAGAACTACTGTCTTGGGCTATCTTTTTGCCTGAGTGTTCACCCCAAACTCTGTCCCACATCCTGGACATTGCAAACTTCCCCAGGGTTGGATGCCATTTCTGCCTGGTCTTCAAAAGATGCCCACAAGGAATGGGCATCTTGTTTACTTTTCAAGTGGCTCTGAAAAGACAACATACAAATCACTGCTTCTCCTACCAAACCAGCCTTGTTTGCTTTGGATTCACAAGTAGACCTCGGTGCAGGCTCTTCCGCTCAGGATTTTATCACTCTTGCCCTGCCTTCCAAGTAAAATAAATGATATTTTGCTTCTAGAATTCCAACCTGAATGGTATGTGAGCAGAAATATCCAAAGACTCCTGAGACACATGTTTTTACTCCTGAACAATGGTACCTGCTTCTTGCGGTAGCCATTTCACTCTTGCTGAGTAGGAAGAGAGGGTCAGGGGCCAGCTGGAGGTCCTCTCTGAATGTGAATCAGCTGTAGGAGGCTCGGAGCATATTTTCTCTTAGTCTGGAAATGCCACTGGTGAGAGCATAACTGATTCACAAACTGCAAAAACTGTGCTCTAGATCCATGGACCAGCGGCACTGGAATCACCTGGGCATTTGTCAGAAAGGCTGGACTCTCTGGCCTTACCACAGATCTAGAGAACCAGGATCTGTATTCGAAGATGCCAGACGTGTGTGCATATTCAAGGTTAAGAGACACTGCCTTATACCCAGCTCTGACTTGCTGGCTGGGCACTAGTTCTCTTGATGTTGAGGTAGGCACCAACCATACAAAGAGCAGTCTCCTAGAGTGACAAGAATTTGGGATTTGGGTAGTAAGTCATATCATCTTTCTGTGCCTTGGTTTCTCCCAATAGTAGATTTCAAAGGCTACATCTTGGAATTGTTCAAAAAAGTCAAATCATCTCATGCACATAAAAGGGTTTTGCAAAGTGTGAAGTGCTACAAAAATATTAGCTATTAGTTGTCAGAGTAAGAATACTTCAATGTAAACCAACACTGCCAGTGGAAAAATCAACTCAAAGTACTAGCCAATCTAATGACATTCATGGGTCATTTTAGCATATTATGTGTGGTATGAAAAATATCTCTGATTACTTGATAGTGTTTCACAGATTTACAAGAGATAAATTTCCCCCATAGCCTGTTGTACCAAAAAGAGTATCTTCCTTGCTCTTTCAGAATCCTTACTTATACGGACAAGCTTCTCTCGGCCCTAATCAGAATCTTCTTCCTTTGATTGAGACTCAACTTGGACTTTCCTGTCCTTTCATGCATTTCATTTTTATTTTCTGGAGGGTCAGGGCATATGAATCACCTTCTTTATCATTAGATTTCAGTGTCCAGAACTCCTCATGAGACCTCTTTTTCTGTCCTGACATTGGTTAAGCAACACTGATTGCTTGAAGTCCTTACTGAAGATTCTAAGTACCTCCATTATATTTAGAAATTCAAGCTGAGAACCTATTATGTGGCTGGATAACACTGGGTTCTGCATGTACAAAACAAGGGGAATGGACTAGATGAATGAATGAATGAATTCATCAGGTATGTGTCGAGTGCCCACCACGTTCCACGCTCTAAAAGCTGAGGGTACAACATTGAAAAAGCCATTATAACTCAGTGGATGATCTTTCAGCCCCTCCCTGAGCCAACCTTCCACAATGTTATTAGCATATTGATGGAGTACCATTCTCATTTGGACAAAGTATTTTCCCCACATTATTTATTTCTGCATATTTTTTAAAAGTCTGCCTTGTAATACCAATAGAAGAGCCAGCCAAGGGTGTCAGGGCAAAGGATCTGCCAGCTGCTCACCACAGTCAAGGTTCTGGAGAAGGGAAGGCACTGAATCATATCATCCTCCTCCCCCTTCCTGGCTCATCCCAACGCTCTCCTTTCTCCCACACATTTCAGGCTCTCCTGAAAGGGTGACTGGATAAATGAATGCCTTGTCTCCTCACTCTGCATCTTTCTTACCTGCCCCAGGCTGGGGATACTGTACTGTCATTTCCCCAAATGCAACCCAAAAGACCTATCCTTAAAAACCACTTTTCCTGGTCCTTCATTCTCTGAAGAAGAAGTCACATGGCAGTGAGCACAGTGGCAGCACCAGCTACCATTTGCCAATGCCAGCTAAGTGTCATGTAAGGATACACACCGTTCCATTTAATCCTCATTTAATGCCTTCAGAGGTAGGTTCTATCAATTACTCCTCCCACCATACCTCCCCAACACAAATTTCACAGATAGGAAGCTGAGGTGCAGAGGGTAAGGGACTTGTCAAAGATAGACAGCTAGGAAGGGCCAAGAGACAGGGTTCAAAACAAGGTTCTCTGATGTGCAAACCTGCCTTCTTAAGACCACCACTACACTGCTTCTTGTGGCAGAAAGAACCCCCTGGGCTTAGACTCTTAGTCCTGGAGCTGAACACTCAATATCCAAAACCCTGAGCAAATCTATTGGCTCCTCAGTGTCTTAGGATTTCATCTGGAAAATAGTTATAACAATAGTAATACCTCTTCTACCTACTTCCCAGGGTTGAATCAAATGGAATCATTTGCTGCCTGCCTCATTCTTATCCATCCACATGTCCATCTACCCATCCATCCATCCATCCATCCATCCATCCATCCAATTTGCTGAGCCTCTACCCTGTGCTGAGTATATACTGGGCACTAGGATGGATGATCACGACCCACTAAGATGATGTGTGGAAAACTGCTTTTGAAGTGACAAAATGTGAGTTGTTACCTTCCTGGGAAAAGAGTTTAAGGCAACCTCCTCATTCAACAGACTCTTAGTATCTCTATGCATCGGGCACTGGACTAGTCATTGGGGCTACAGATGCCAAGGAAAGTGTACTAGGAGACAGGGCTGCACAGATCAGTCTCTTCTGTGTATTAAGCCACCACCTGCTATGGTTAGAAGCACACAGCAGCCAGGAGCTGTAAGGCGGTGCTGATATTCTAAGTAACACATTGCATTAAGGTGAAGAAATGCTGAAAGAAGTAAACATTTTAGGTGATTTCAATTTCAATTAATTCATCACCGTATCTCAAGGACTAAAGAGAGTTTTTGAGGAGGTGGCAGTACACCAGGACCAAGCTGCCTCTCTGAACCCTGGCCCTTCATTTTAGACGGACAACAGCAGGAAATACATGAAAGTCAAAAAAGCTCTTCTCTTGCTTCCACGGTAAATGTGCATGTTGTTTCCTTGGCTGTAAGTTGGCTATTCCACACAATCATTTAAAATCCATGGCTCTGAGATGCATGAAGATTCCCTATAACTGAATTAGAAATCACCTGCTCAACCACATGGAAAGCATCTCTTTTCCATTTGGGCTTTCCCCAAATGACTCACAAAGCTTATGGTTTTGGTCCTGTGTGGGTGGTCTGAGGGCAGAGTCAGGCAATCATCTGCATAAAAGAGCCAAACCAGGATCTTTTCATTTTAAATTAAATGCTGTAGGAGCAGCAGACTTAAGGGAAACAACCTAGCTTTTTTTTTTTCCCCTTCAAAGATGTAAGATAACCACAATGTTTCCCTAAATGAAAAGCTCTGCTTCAAAAATGATTCCCCCTGAAATGAACATTGACTCACCAGGTGCTTGAAGGGATGGATACGGAGCTTTTCATTCCTGAGGCAAGACCTCAGGAGAACTGGTCAGAGCAATGCCAATGTTTTATTGAACAGTAGATGTTGCTGTTGTTTAGGTGCCCAGTGGAGTTGGTCCTGATGGAATTTTAATGATGATCCTACATTTCTTGGGCCCTTCCTCCAAAAATATTATTTTCAGAAGACTGGAAGGTATAATACTGAAATTTATTTCCCTCATTTATTTACTCCCTAATTATCTCAGAATTCCAGAACTTTAGAGCAGGAAGGGAATTTAAAGACATGATTTAGGAATCATCTAACCCGCACTCCCCTCCCCTCGCCATTTTATAAGTTAAAGAATCAGAGGCTTGGAGAGATACAGCAATTGACCAAGGCCCCTCACCTAAGTTGATGTTGAAGCTAAGACTAGAGCCTTGATGTTTTTGGTCTCCGTCATTCATATTACATCAATGGTTATTAGTCTTCATGTCAATGTCATTGATAAAGAAGAATAGAATAATAAATCTGTGATCTAAAACAGATGATCCTCCATTTAACACCAGAGTAATACACTGCAGAACCCAACTGTTGAGAACTGTAGACCTGTACAACCGCATAAACAGTGTAACCCAAACACAGCAGGAACTAGGACATCCTAAAAATGATCATTCACTATCAGGGTTTTTCCAGAACCAAAGCTGTTGCATCTTTGCACTGGGTTGGGATTTTCCAGGTCTGGGCGCCCTGTGCACCTGTCCTTCTCATATTAGCTGTCCACACTGTTTAGTCATCCACCACTCTAGACCTGCAACAGGACCCTCTCTTTATTGCCTAACTGGTCAGCAAGATTGCCACCACTGATGTGAAATCAAGTGTTGTTTGTGGATTGGAAAAAGCAACACCGTCTTTAGTCAAAGTCTTCACCTGTGGACTTCTACCCCTATTACAATTAATCCTGCTCATCAGTTTGGATTGTGCTTATTTAATTCTGTGGTTTTAATTATGACAATACATTGTGGAGAGGTTTGCAGCTGGGATGTCTATATGTAGACCTAGAAGCCATCATTTATATACCTAATTATCTAATGAATCAACCAATTTGTCATTTGAAAAGACTGGGCATTTTCACTGGGATGTCACTGTTGTCTGACCTGGGCCTTGGAGATGGTTATTTATTATTTACTGATGCTTCATAATTAGCAGAACTGAAGAATCCGTCATTTTAAAGCCTGAAAAATACCTTCAGGGATCATTCAATCAATATTTCTGTTCTCTGCAGCCTTGTTCCCAGGTAAGACAATGGAAATTGAAGGAAGGTGATTGACAGGCTGAAGGTCACATCATGAATTAGAAGCACTGAGCTCAACTTCCAGGAACCCTTCTACCTGGCCATGAGATCTTCTGACAGTCTCTTAGTATCCAAATACAGCCCTTGCTTTAACAGAAACAGGCAACATCCTATTAGTTATCCAGAGTTCTGGTGGGAAGATCACTATTAGGAAAAGTTCAAGCTTGAAGAGGGAGTTCCCCATTAAAGATTTTAATTTAAAAGGAGCATATTTATCCCCATTTAAAATCAATGGGTATGAGTAGCATAAAGTTTTACTTCACTGCCTAATCCTCAGAGATAGAAATAGTTATGGGTAAGATAATTATTTTTTATTGGGATGTAGGCACTATACAAAGATATCTACATTACATGTCATTCATTCATTCATACAATAAGTATGTATTAGTATAAGTAGGTATAAGTAAGTATTATTCATTCAATAAGTATTTATTCAACATCTATGCTGTGTCAGGCGGTGTTCTGGACAACAGGAATACTGCAACGAACAAGACCAGGCCCCTGACTTCTTGGGTTTTATATTCAAGTGGAGGAGATAGATCTTAAACAAGTAAGCAAATTAAAATAGACTTCTAATTTATGCAGATGTTCCTCTATTCCTTCTGGAAACTCACTAAAATGACAGCAAATGCATAAACCCATAAGGAAAAGAATTCAGGAGAGAGGACAGCAGAAGACAGTGGGTATCACCAGTCCACTGAAGTCATTTTGGAAGCTGGAAACAGAAGGACATGGGATAACTGACTCAGCAGACCAAAGAAAGAGGACATGTATGTCCACAGGAGGGGGGTGTATGACCACTCATGCCGCAGAAGTCCCAAGAAGTTGGGGATTCAGAGACCAGGTACTTCTGAAGGGGGCCAAAATAGGAGGTTTGGTAGAAAGTATGTCTAAGGCACAAGGAGACCCTTAGATTCTCTCCCCAATCCCATAAAACTAAGCATCTTAGCACCATTCTCCTAACAGCCCCCAGAACTCTGGCAGCCAGGCCTGAATCTTCCAGGAGGAGACAAGGATTCTAGGGGAAATGGACTGATCCATGAGAAGGAAGTACAGCTGGTATACTGCGTGAGCCCTCAACAAAAGCAGCCAGGCCACATCCCTACCCGATCTCTCTGTGGTAAAATTCACACATATAAGGTTCTGGTGCCTTCCCATTAGGTGAAAGGACTCTTGCTTGAGAGACAGGGTTCAAAACAAACAGAAAAAGAAACTCTAAGGAAGGACGATGTTGGGAGCAAAGAAAGACTCCAAAACTCAACTGTAATGTCTTCAGAGCTATTAGCAAAGATTTTGCATCCATGAAATAAGAACAGAATGCAACAGAAAAAGGAACATTCAAAGAACAAGAAAGAACTCTTGCAATTTGCAAATATGATAGAGATTAAAAATTGTATAATAGGTTTGGAAGATAAAGTTGTAGAAATCACCTAGAAAGTAGAACAAAAAATTGGAAATAGGAATGGAAAAGTTAAGGAAATTACAAGATCATTAGAGAAGAGCTAGTATGTGATTAAAAGGAGTTCCTAAAAAAGAAAAGACAGAAAATGAATGAGAGGAAAATATTTTTTAAATTTGAGAAAATTTCCTAGAACTGAAGGAGAACAAGTTTGTGGAGTAGGACTGAAATAGGAGGGTAGAAGCCTCCAGTAAGGGTATCTTCAAGAAAAAACACCAAGAGGACTTTCACAATCACTCATGGGGTGGCGATTATTCCCCTCTTTAAAAAAAAATTTTTTTTAATGTTTCTATTTATTTTTGAGACATAGAGAGACAGAGCATGAGCAGGGGAGGGGCAGAGAGTGAGGGAGACACAAATTCTGAAGCAGGCTCCAGGCTCTGAGCTGTCGGCATAGAGCCCGACGCAGGGCTTGAACTCGCAGACTGCGAGATCATGACCTGAGCTGAAGTCAGACGCTTAACCAACTGAGCCACCCAGACACCTCTATTCCCCTCTTTTTAATATAAGGAAATCAAGGCCAAGAGAGGCTAAGGCATTTCTCCAAGGTCACACAGCTAGTAATCAGTGGAAATGGGATTGAAACCCAGGTTGGTCTGACTTCAAAACATGGGCTCTGAACCACAACTTGATATTGTCTGAGATCTTTCTGGACTCTGATTCTGCCACCTAGTATATTAGCGACCCTGCTAGATCTGTGCCCCCAGCACATGTTCTTGAGTTAACGAGAGTATAAGCAAGGAGGGAATGTTGAGAAGTGTGGGGTCATCTGCCCCAACTCTCCCTTCAATCCTAGAATCAAACTTCTCCAGCACTGAAGGAAGACCCCCAATGCCACTCTATGATGGGCCCAGAGATAGGATTCCCAGTGGGATTCCTCACGATCATCATAAATTGGTCTGAGGTAGAAATTCCACTAAAGTTCCAATTGGGTAGTCCTGGCATCAGGATTCTACGGATTCGTTAGGTTGAAGAGAAATTCGGGTATCAAGCAGATTTTTCCTAGAGTTCCAACAGCTCAGCCAAGGGTCCATTCAAATCTTTGCCAATCTGGATGATTCCAAGGGGCTGAGTCTAAGCTGGTCTAAAAAAGGGAGAGGCAGAGGGGAAAGTGTTCCTCTGTACCCTTCTTCTCCAAAGTCAGGATTCTTTTTCCCCCCACCAAGTGCAACTATCCTTGCAAGTGCTTTGTTTCTCTCAGGCCGTACCAGCTAGGGTGGCAGAGTGTCTCACAGGGTTAGTGTGTCTGGAAGTAAACCATTTACTCATTGAGATGAAGTGGAGTTGAAAACAACGACTTGCAAGCAAAAGCAATCTCCTGGGCCAAGGAATCTTAGCAGCCTTTTTGCTTGGAGTCACAACAGTTTGAGGATTCGACCACTGAGTGTATAAAGCGTCTTGCTCCTAAGCCATTGCAGGAGGAGCCAAAAATCCCAAGCCTTGGTCAAGGAGAGGAGCATATCTTTTCTCTTGGCCACTTTGTGGCTATTTTTCCAGAGTGAAGACCCAAGAAGTAAACGTGAAATCCTCTACTTGCTCTGTCCTTTTGGAAAAAGCACTTATTTTTTGTGTTGACCTTTCTAAAAAGTTTGTTCTTGCAATTGCACAAAGACGGAAGGCGGCTCCCACGCAGACGTGTGGACGTGAATGAGGAGAGGGTCACGAGCGTGACCTCGGCATCAAGCCGTCCTGGTCAAATGCTTAAAGAGCTTTTCTCTGAGCAACTGCTTCTCCAGTACCCCATAATTAGCCTGCTCTCAGAACTGCATACAGATTGAGTGGCTGGGGAAGAGGAGCAAGAGAATAACTCTAAAAGCAAATAAAAATTATGCAGCTGTCTCTAGCTAGAGAGAGAGAGATCACCAACAGAAAATTAGGGAGAGAGCTGTGACCGTACAAAGCTTTCAATTCTTTTTCACAAATCTCACAGATTGAAAAGAAAGACTTCAAGCCACACATCTACCCTCTCTGATTATTGACAATACTTATTCCTCAGCGACAGTGAGCTACGCACCTAAGACTTACCTTGAATTTAGGGTCTGCAGCTCAGTTCCAGACTTAGGGACTGGCTGGCCTCAATCACGTTGTCAGCCTCATACCCAAAGTAGAGGCGCTTTGGGGAATCAAAAACCCCAACTCTGGGGCCGAGCACACAGTTTTTTGAGATTCCAGGTGAATTTGGAGCTAGTTGCCAAAAGTAACGAAATGTACACATGTGGTCATAGTTACCCAAAGACGCCATTATTGTACTTGCGGGGAGCTCTGGCTTTTCGGATGACACTTAGGTAGAACATTCAGTTGGGATATTTAAATTATCCTGCTAAACTAGCAGAGTTAATAACAATATCACAGGCACAGAATGATTTCTTGGATAATGATGAACATGTGTGAGTAATTCCCTTTCTCACAACATAGCTCCCTGAGGTCTGATGACTACCCCCAAACTCTTCCAACTTCCCAAGCATGCTGCAGTCTTGAACATTCTCCCTTTGCACCCAGTGGATACAGACCCAGGCATTACTCTAGCCAAGCCTTCTCATCAACATCTCTCCTCAGCAAGCTATCTCTCCCATTCCTGAAAGTAGTTGGGAAGACTGCAATCTCCACATTCAGAAATGCAGCCTGAGGTGGGATTTGGGGTACCACCTGCCCTGTCCATCCAATGCCACAGAGATGGGACTTGTTAAAGACACCTAAGGAATTCCAATTTACTAATCAGAGGACTATTATACACATTGCAAAAAAAAAAAAAAATCACCCAATGAAATCCTTTCAATAATTTGTTATCTTACAATGCTTTATAGATTATTGACTTTGATAGAAACTCTCAGGAACTGAGGACCTTAGCCTAATTTTAAGAGCTCCTGCCAATGAAGATTAATTAGAAACCAAGATAATGCATGCCCCAAATCATAGTTCTAGTCAATGGAAAAATGGCTTGATTCAAATAAAGATCATTTCAAGCAACTTTTAAAGAATATAGCCACCACACAAATAAAACTATATTATATGCCCTCTCCCTTATGCTTCATCTTGATGCTAGTGAGATTAGCACAGTATGCTCAGTGTCTTTTTAAAATATTATTTTAGACAGCGCGTGAGTGGGGGAGAGGGGCATAGGGAGAGAGAGAATCTCAAGCAGGTTCCATGCTCAGTGAGGAGTCCAATGCAGGGCTTGACCCCCCCCACCTCTGAGATCATGACCTGAGCTGAAACCAAGAGTCGGATGTTCAACTGACTGAGCCACCAAGGCATCCCAAGTATGCTCAGTGTCTTAATCGTTGCCACTACCAACCCTCTTCTGCTGAGAAGCCAAACTTCTGGACTCTGAAAGATCATGTTGGGTGTTATCGCCATCCATGGACACCACTCAGAGGCTGCTCCTCAGGAAAGTGGCACTGAGGGGTGAATGTCTATATATATATTTTTTAATGTTTATTTTTGAGAGAGAGAGCAAGCGAGCATGAGCAGGGGAAGGAGAAAGAGAGGGAGACACAGATTCCAAAGCAGGCTCCAGGCTCTGAGCTGTCAGCACAGAGCCCAATGCGGGACTAGAACCCACGAACCATGAGATCATGATCTGAGCTGAAGTTGGACGCTTAACCGACGGAGCCACCCAGGCTCCCCATGCATGTCTATATTTTGACTTGGGTATAGCAAAAATTGTTGTTGTTGTTGTTGTTGTTGTTGTTGTTGTGTGTGTGTGTGTGTATGTATGTTTTAATCCAAAATGAATAGTAGCTTTTGACACAGAGCCCCAAGCCTCATGTCCCTGCTCCCTCTGTTTGACTTAATAGCACAGAAATAAGACCAGTGACACATCGAATGTTTATCAGATCTTTGAAAACAAAAGAACCTTCACACAGTCCACTTTTCCTCCAGAAGAATCTCACCACGATGATGCCACAACCACAGAACAAGAGTGGCTCTCAGATGGCCTGTGATGCAGGCTCCAGGCAACTGAAACTGTTGATCCCCTGACGTATTTTCTTTAACTCAGAAAGGATAGCGAATCCACATTTGTAATTGTGACATGCTCTGGAGTGTTTTATCATCACCAACATCTTGACCTGTAACTGTTGCCAATTTTCTTTTCTTTCTATATGGCAGAGGTCAAGGAACTCAGGATAGTGCCCTTCCCATTAATATACTTTAATATCCTTCTAAATGGTCAAATCACTCCTTATTTAGCATTATTACTACTCTAGGCTAAATCACTGTCTTTTCTTTTAGGAGATCTTTCTTCTCTCTCTTTCTTCACTAACATCTTCATATCTTTTTCATTATCTCTCTCTCTCTCTCTCAATTTTTAATATAATAGGTGACACATGGCACTAACATGGGACTCACTTTAAAAGATAGAGTGAGAAGTGGTTCCCTGCAAGCCTGGTCTGCCAGACTTTCCAGGTCCACACTCCAGTTAGCAGTAATTGTAGGTGTTCACATTCTTTCAACAATCATGGGGACCAAAATCATATCCGATTCTCACGGAGCGTGTAACTAGTGCCGAGTATATCAGGGGACCCCTCCCCCACCGGGAGCTTCGGCAGGTGCCCTTTCTCCTACATCAGTCCAGTACATCTGCTGGCGTTGCGCCCTCCTTCTCCTGCTCATTGCAAGGTAGCAGCACTGTATACTCATCAGCTTCCGCCTTAGAAGCACAGGCTGAGAGCACTAAGAAGGCTCCTTAGGGGTCATCCAACCTCATGCCTCCATAGAGAAGTGGGAGTCCCCATGAGTGCAAGGTCACACACTGAGTTAGAAGTGGAACGACTTTTCTAATCCACTGCTCTTTTCACCAAGGCACATTCTTTTTCTTCCAAACATTTTGAACTCTGGGGACTGGCCACACTTCCCTGGCCTGTGTCTATGTGCACAGCCTCATTATATCTCTGTTCAATCCAATTCTGTTAATTAAGAATCATTTTTATAAATTTGAATAATATCCTTACACTTATCACTAATTAAAAAAAAATCATTCTTGTTAGCAATAAATCCCAAAGAGCAACGACAAATTGTTACCTCTGTACTCTGTTTTTTTTTTGTTTGTTTTGTTTTGTTTTGTTTTTTCTGGTCCATTTTAAGTCATTTGATAAGATATATCATTTGGAACAACCCTTATGGGAATACTGATTTTGTGGAAGTCTGGCTCTTTATGGAGCGGAGTCAAAGTATCTTGATTTCAGGTTAGCATATAGGAGTAGCTTTGTCATAGGGCTGCCCCAGGGAGCCAATTTCACCCTCATTTACTGCAGAGCGTGGGCTGGTGAAAGAAGTCACTCTTACTATGTCAGCATTAACAACCAGTGCAGAAATAATAAGAATGAGGCCTAGTGATGGTTGAGCATCTCCTATTGGCAACTGTTTGACACACATTTCTCATTAAATCCTCGTAACAACCCTAAGAAGCTCTCAACTCAGCTTCACTTTAACTAACTTGCTGGACCAACCAGTACTCTCTTTTCCCTTTAGACTACTTCCTTGATGCCCATGCTGCACTAGCTCTTCAAGGACTGAAATTCAATTGTGCATTTCTGCACCCACCAGTGGACTTGCAGGTGTACCATTGAACATTGTCCACTGAACTTGTTCCCAGACCCATTTATGCTGGTTGTACTTACTGTAAGTGTAACATTTGAAAAGTGTCATCATTTGAAAACAAATGATGACAGGGGCTCCTGGGTGGCTCAGTTAAGTGTCTGGTCTCACTCAGGTCATGATCTCACGGTTTGTGAGTTTGAGCCCCACATTGGGCTCTCTACTCTGAGCATGGAGCCCGCTTTGGATCCTCTGCCCCCCTCCCTCTCTGCCCCTCCTTGTTCTCTCTTTCTCTCAAAATAAATAAATAAATAAACAAACAAACAAACTAACTAAAAAATCTTTTAAAAATTTTTAAAAAACGAATGACGACATATGAATTATAAAAAAGTTAATCACACAAAAACTTTGTTACATGCTTTAGAAATAAACAGTCATTCTGTTAAAAACTGAGAACTGAGGGTTGATGGGGGGTGGGAGGGAGGGGAGGGTGGGTGATGGGTATTGAGGAGGGCACCTTTTGGGATGAGCACTGGGTGTTGTATGGAAACCAATCTGACAATAAATTTCATATATTAAAAAAAAAAATAAACAGTCGTTATTTGCTTAAAAATCTAGTGTTGAGGGACCGCTGGGTGACTCAGTCAATTAAGCGTCTGCCTCTTAATTTTGGCTCAGGTCATGATCGCACGGTTCATGAGTTCCAGCCCCATGTTGGGCTCTGTGTTGATAGCGCAGAGCCTGCTTGGGATTCTCTCTCTCCCTCTCTTTCTGCCCCTCCCCTACTGTGTCTGCCTGCCTGCCTCTCTGTCAGAATCAATCAATAAATAAACATTAAAAAAAACCTAGTGTTGAATTCAGAAAAACTATAAGCTAAATGATAAAAAGAAAAAAAATCTAGAAAGATTCTGTGCTCTGATTTTTTTTTAAAATGGCTACAAACTCTTGCTCCGTTTTGAAGAAATCACAGACAATAGTGCATCAAGGGTGTGAATTATGCAGGGAAGACATACAGCAGCCAGAGTCAGGACCCGTATCCTCAAAGAAAGGTCCACCATACTATACAAAAACAGCACATGAATGTACATCTTCACACTTTAATATTTACGGTCTTATTCCTTTTTTTATGATTTCTTGCTTTAAACAGTCATGACAATCAACATATCCTGATCAAGTCAGTTAAGAGGTCCCCCACTGAAACTTATTCCCATTTCATAGATGAAGAAAGGAGCTTTAGAGGTCAAGTAACTTGTCCATCACATTTAATCATGGGTGCATTTAATCATGGGTGAGCTGCAATTGAAAACCAAAGCATCTGTTCTTGATCTTGATGGAAAACCGCCTCATCATTTATTCCCCCAAACTGAATATCTAACATGCCCTTGGCCTTATCATTTCCTGTGTGAGGCAGAAGACTGAAGTATAAAATAATCTGCTATGCATCTTTTAGCTCCATATGGATTTGCTGGGCTTTCCTGAAAGGGTGCATCTCAGCAAGGTTGGCTGTGAAACAAATCTCTAAAGCAAACCCTGTGCTCCCATTGGTTTCTCTAATTCTAGCCGTGGAATTCATCTATGGAAATGGCCCAGACTTTTGGCAAAGAATGATTACTCCAGGGTACGTTAGGATTTCAGCCTTTCTCTAATCCACAAAAATCTTATACAGCATTTTCCAGATTTTGGAACTCCCTGTCTTCCTTGCTTCTCCATCTCCATATCCTTCTCTTTTTTTTTTTTTTCCAACGTTTTTTATTTATTTTTGGCACAGAGAGAGACAGAGCATGAACGGGGGAGGGGCAGAGAGAGAGGGAGACACAGAATCGGAAACAGGCTCCAGGCTCTGAGCCATCAGCCCAGAGCCTGACGCGGGGCTCGAACTCACGGACCGCGAGATCGTGACCTGGCTGAAGTCGGACACTTAGCCGACTGCGCCACCCAGGCGCCCCTCCATATCCTTCTCTTAATTGACTTTCTGAGATTTCCTATATTCAGATACCATACTTTATCTAATAGAATGCTGAGAATGGGGGTGGCAGGAATGATATGTGCAGTGTTTAAGAGTTAGAAAATATACCCCAAATTGACAGTAATCACTGCCACTAAGATTTACCCTCACTTGAAACCATGAAATTCAAGGGCTTAATTTGCTTGATATTAAAGATGTCGAAGTATATACATACATACACACACACAGATATATATAGGTATGGATATGTAGATATATATATATATATGTAGATACAGATATGCTACATCATGATGTCTTTCTTTAAGGTAAGCTGAGTTTGTCCCTGGAAATCTTAAAAGTGAGAAAAGAAAAAAAAATAAGGAACTGCAAGATTAAAAGTTTTTTTTGTCCAATTGTGCGCGCGCGTGTGTGTGTGTGGAGTAGCCGCTATTAGACTATGACTTTAAATCTTGTGAAATAATAGAAATCCTAAGACTACAGGGCTCAAAAAGTCCTAAAGAAGCCATGTTATTCATTTCTTCCTCCTTCCTTCCCTCTTCTGGGCTAGTCCAATCTAAGTCCTTTATTCCAGCCAGAATCCATCCTATTTTTCAATTACAATAGAGAATTAGAAGACAACCGCCTTCCTCTGGCACTCATCTAGTGTTTATTAACAACGCTTACTGTCATTAGGGTCTAAAAAAATCCTCCTGGATAGGGGACGGATGGCACAGCCTCATGACCCAAGGCGCATGGCTCCTGAGGTCTTTGACTTTTCCCAAGCAGTCGGATCTCTGCTGACTCAAAATAAATGAGCAGACTTCCTGCTTACTATGGTGTTTTTTCGATTGTTCTTCCCCACGCCCCCAAAACCAAACACGAAGCGTGGTGAAGAAGAGCACAGTCCTGTAAAAACTCTGGACTCTTGGAAAGGGAGGATTAGGTAGTGGCCATATCAGGTCCTCTGAGATCTCGCTGAGCCACCTTCACACTGTAGTATCAGGAAGGCCAGGGCCACGCTTAAAAAAGTTTCCCCTGAAGGGAAAGGAAGCTGAAGCTAAAAATATCTCATGCCAGCTGTTACAAATGCGTCTCAAAGGAAGCAAAGCAACTAGAGTTACCTCTTTGAAGAGCAAACGAGGGGTTAAGGAAATAATGGAATTTTTCAGTTACATGCCAGGTTGGCTGGATTTGGGGGAGAAAGAAATTTTCCACCCAGAAAGTCTGCTGGTAAAAGACAAAATAATTCCATGAAGATCTAAAAGGAACTCCCAATGACACCAGAGGCTTAGGATGGGGGAGACCTGCCGCCTGCAAAAAAGAATCAGGGTCTGCAGGCCTTGACCTTCCGTTTCAGTTTCCAAGAGGCCACTCACAAGGCCTCTCTTCTTGTCAGGGCTACCTGAAAGCTGAATGGTGTCTCTCTTTCCCTTGAATATCTGGGTTCTCTTAGTTTTTTGCAGACTGACTGGAATGAGTTTGAAGTGGCTGTTGGTCTTGTAAGAAAATGTGAAGGGTTGGGGCGCCTGGGAGGCTTAGTGTCTCTCTCTCAATCTCTCTCTCTCTCTCTCTCTCTCTCTCTCTCTCTCTCTCTCTCTCTCGCCTCCGCAGGCTAAAACTCCTGAACTGTGAGATCATTCGCACCTGCCCGCCAATCAGTACTCCGAGAGTTTTAGCCTGCAGAGGCTCTCACGGGGGGGGGGGGGCAGTAAGTTAAGCATCCGACTTCGGTTCAGGTCATGATCTCACGGTTTGTGAGTTCAAGCCCTGTGTCAGGCTCTGTGCTGATAGCTCGGAGCCTGGAGCCTGCTTCAGAGTCTGTCTCTCTCTCTGTCCCTCCCCTGCTTGTGCTCTCTCTCTCAAAAATAAATAAACATTAAAAAAAATAAAAAGGAGAAAAAAAGAAAAGTGAAGGGCAGTGGGCAAAGGACTTCTTGAACCAAACAGGTATCTCTGAAGGAGCTGGCCCTGGCTAAAGAGGTCAGTTGATGAACTTGGAGGGGTTTTTCCAACTGGCAGGTCAGGGCTCTCCAAAGGAGCCACTTGCCCTGAGATCCACGACCCTTGCTCCTCATCTTTCCTGCTGGAGTAGTTTTGTTTCAGGTATTGGTTCCATGGCACCTAGTAACCGTCTTTCCCATAAATGGACGGACCCTCCACATTCCCAGAAGGCCAAATAACAAGGACCAAAGAAAGCCCAAGAAATATCCAGGCACTGGATGCCTCACTGTTTTTTGTTTTCTAACTTTTAATGTTCAAGCAACTATAGATTTACAAGAAACAGCAAAAATACTAGAGAGGGCTCATGTACCCATCTCCCAGTTCCCCCGAAGGTGACATTTTATCTAACTATAGGGCAATATCAAAATCAGAAACTTGACATTAACATGATACAATTAATGAGACTATGGTAGACCTTACTCGGATCTCAGCAGATCTGATCATACGCTGATTTGGGGGGGTGGGGGGTGGGGGGTGGGGAGGGCGTATGAATTTGTGCACAACCCTAGGGCATTGTTCACATGAATAAATTCATATAACTGCTGCCACAATCAAGATCACAGTATGTTATTAAGAGTCTGTTAGTATTGAGACCTAGTTGGTAAAATAAGTCACACACAAAAAAAGCAAGAGCAACAACAAATGTCACTATGAGGATTATGACAGAAGGCTAACTGACCAATATTATCACTAAATACTTAGTGAATTCCCAAAGACGTCTTCTCGTTTATTCTGGAAATTCATTAACTTCGTGAACATCTGCCTAGTGAGCCCAGGAATTTATTAAGTTCCTACTGTTCAGCAAACATTTATGGCAAGGCGGGCAGACAGGCTTCAGTTCACATGCCATCTCTTATTGAATTATAGTGGCTGCCTTGAGGGGCATATTGAGGAGGATTTGGAGGCCACATCTGGCCTTAGCAAGAGACAGCCATTATCTAACAGAGACACTCTGCCACGGGAGAATGGCAGCTGAACAGATGCCAGGAAATTGCCATCTCCCAAGTTTCGGTGACTTTTTGAGCCACACAGTGTTCTTTCCAGGTGCCAGGAAAGAGGGATAAAGACGACAACCCTTGTCCCCAAGGAATTTGTGATTGGGAAGGGGAGGCAAACTTGTCAACCAAGAATAGTGACACAGAACGCCAAGGGCTAATATTGAAATAGACGGGTCAGTGCAAAGCCAGTGCACTTGGGTGCAATTTGGGCAGAGTCTTACATCTGTGTGCTGTGGAGAACCCTGATTCAAGGGAGGCTGGCCCAGGTAGGGACAACTTCAGAGTCAAACAAGGGTCTACTAGCTAGTAACTGAGCCAATCTCCGAGGATAGGATTAAGAGGGACTGGCATGTGTCCTCAAGTCCAGAGCCAGACTCCATAGCCTGACTGCCTGGGTTCAAACCCCAATTCATCCACTTTGTTGGTCTGTGACACTGGGCAAGTTACTTAGCCTCTCTGTGCCTCAATTTTCCTCATCTGTCAAATGGTGATAACAATAATACCCACATTGGAGAGGTTATGAGGATTAAATGAGTTGATATTTATGTAAAAGGTGTTGAACAGTACCCAGCATGTAGTAAACAATATGCAGTTGTGTGCTATTACTGTTAATTTACTTTTTGATGACCTACAGTACCAAATTTTTTTTAATGTACGGTTTTCATTATCAGAAAAATCAATTGAGACTAATAAAAGAAATACGAAGGTTCCAAGCTGTACCATGAGACTGTAGAAGCAGGCAGTTTAAGTGGAATATAATTTTCGTTACCCAAAGTTTCAGACTTCTTGCCTCATACCAGGCTGGCTAGCAAATGTAAAGAATGTGAAGAAAAATCAAGTCTCGCAATGATCTTCCTTTCATTTGTAACTACAGCACATAGTTTCATTCCAGGTCAAACTCTGCCAGTGAAGACTAGAAACTGGCTAGAAAGGCAGTCCGGGGTAATGGAGGTGGCACTGACCTCCACACAAGGGGATTCTGTGGGCTCTTAAGAAATCCAGGAGATACTTTTCCCGAATGGTCTTTTCCTAATGGTTTGCTTTTTCTATAGCAGACTTCAGACAGGAAGCAAATGTAGAGATGCTAAGCCAGGTTCTATGCACCTTACCCTTGGAATTGCTTATAATGGCCAAAGCAAAGTTGACTAAGATTTGTGCACAGTCTGTGACAGCCAATACCTTGGTCCTTTCTGGTCCCATGGGCTCATGATGAAGAATCTGTACATTCTTGCTTTCAGTAACCAGACCCTGAGTAGCCTTACGAGGAGAGTGAGGTACTGAAAATTACATTCTTCCCTCTCTTCCGAAACACCTTGATGCTACCCTAAGTGTTTAATCAACTTCTCTGCTGTCCCAAACCATTTGTTTCTTTATTATGGAAGAGAAGGTCCAAAAGTCCTGTGTGATCTCACTTAATTTAACATCTGCAACTAATAAAAAGGTACTCTTGAGTCTGCTTAAATGGATGAAAATTGGTTGACTGTTGTTATATTAGGGTGTAGTTTTTGCCTCCCACTCTTAGCCTCATCTTAATCCCTTCTAAAACTCTGCATGGCACCATCATCTGCTTCTAATGCCCTCTAAACATCATTTTTCTCCATCTCAATGTTCTAGCACCTTCTCAAAGTCAACACACATCCAAGATTGGAGCTTGTAGCTAGTTTCTTTCCCTATCCTGCCTTTTATCTCTTTGGAATCACTAACATAACTTTCTTCAGCCCCCAAATGCCTACCATCTGGGAAGTACCCACCCCCTCAATTTACCTCTAATATACCTTCTTGATAAATCCAGTGGTTAATTCTTGGTCCTCACCTTAGTAGACACGTCAGTAGAATTTTACTCACTTGATCACTTTTTCCCCTTGAAACATGTTCTTCATTCGCCTTGTAAGACATACACACACCTGAGTTTTTCCTTACTTCAGTGGTTTCTCCTGCATTTCTTCTGCTTTGTCCTCGGCTTCCCCAGCCTTCATGTTGAAGTGCCCAGGCTCAGTCCTTGGTCCTCTTCTCTACTGACATCTCTGGTTTGGTAATCTTAGTTTCATAGCTCTAAATGCTACTCATGTGCTGGTAACTCCCAAATGTCTATCTTCGGATTGGTCCTCTCTCCCAAACTACATACTCATACATCCAAATGCCTACTAGACACCTCCGATTGTCAAATGGACACACAGATTCATCACAGATGACCCAACTCCAAATCTTACCTTCAAACTTAATAAACAGAAACGTTCTCCATCCTTCCAGTTGCAGAAGCAAAAACTTTCGAGTCATTCTTGAATCCTTTCCCTTATACTCTTCATTTATTTTGTCAGGAAATGCCACTTACTGTACTTCCAAAATAGATCTAGATTCTGACCACTTTTCCCCCTTCTTCTTCAGCCACCCCAGGCAAAGTCAGCACCCTCCTGCCTGGATTACTGCAATAGCCTCTTAACTGGTCATTGTGTTTCTGTCCTTGCCCTTGTATAGTTTGTTCTTAATACAGGAGCCAAAGGGATCCCTTTAAAATGTAAGGTCATGTCCCTCGTCTGCCAAAAACCCTCCAATGGCTTCCTGGTTTACTGAGAGCAAAAGTCAAAGTCCTTGCAATGCCCTGCAATGCCCCATAGGATCTGTCTTTCCCTGTTACCTCTGCAAGCTCCACCACTGTCTATGTCGCTCTCTTTCAGCCACTGGTCTTCTTGCTTTTCCCCAGCAAGCTGGGAAAAGATCTTGGGATTTTTGCTCAAGCTTTTTCTCTGGCTGGACTGTTCTTCCCCCAGACTCTCACTTGGCTAACCCCCTTACCTCCTTCAAGTCTTTGTTCACACATCACCTTCTCGATGAGGTCTACCCTGACCACCCTATTTATTACTATAATCACCTCACCATCTAGGCCTGATCCTACTGACCCTACTCTGTTTCTTATTTCCATGCCACTTATCAATCTCTAACACATTATATAATTTCCTCATATACTATAATAGTGTAGACGCAACTCCACAAGGGAGAGCATCTTTGGTCTGCTGACGCACCAAGTGCCTCGAGTAGATTAAGCATATAGTAGGTACTCAATAAACACTTCCTAAGTGAATGAATGAAAAAATAAATGAATCTGTAATGTATGTCCAAAGTCAATACTGAATCCTAATTCTAATAATTATACCCAGGAACGTTTCTAGCATCAATTTCTTCTGCTCCATGCCTGTTCCTAACCCCATGATACCTTTGAAACTCACTGATGTTGTAGTCATCCCTTGTCATTCATCTGGCGTGCACATAGCAGACCAGGCCCCCTTACAGCATTGCTCATATCACTGTCATACAGATGGTGTTATGGCTGGCCTCTTTAGAGCTCTCAGATCCCCTCCCTGTCTACTTTTATTGCTTTCTTTCACGAGCTATTTTTCCTTTGCGAACCTTTCCTTCTTCTTCACTGTCTTCCAACCCTGCGTGCTCACTATAACTTCCACCCTTTTGCTCGCAATGAATGTTCCTACCCTTGGTCCCCCCACTCCTGCCATCTCCATCATAGCTTACTTGCCCCAATTCTTGCAAAAGCTTTCTTGACCCTGCAGTTCACAAGAATCTTTCCATTTCAAACATTCACAGTGCTTACAGTACAGACCCCCCATTCAGTTGACACAATCCTGTATCGCCCTATGGCAGCTGTTAGAGTTATTTTTTTTTAACTGCGTTTTTATGTAATGCATGGGTTTTTATGCAAAATTTTTGCAGATTAGTCTGGCTAAAAGAAGATATTTCATTTTTAATTGTGAGACTGATTGATATACCTTCTCTCTCTTGTTATATTATAGGTTCCCTGAAAGTGAATCACTTTCCTTAAGCTTCTTTATATTTTCCACGGACTCAAACACAGTACTCGGTACCCAGAAAGTGGATAGTGTTTTCAGTGCAGTTGAATGATGCAGAATCCACACAGGGAGGAGGCCACAAATGCTAAGGCACTTTGCTGGAGCATAATGACCAAGGGAACCAAACGTTAGTGGAACAAACCAAGATTAAAACCCAAAAACTGTGTAAGAAGGTTGTCTTCTAGTTAGTTTCTTTTCATTAGCTGTCCTTGATGTGACTGATAATTTGAAAATGTGAAGCACTAAATGATGATCTCAGTTCTCTTACTATGATTTATAAATTATGTTGCTTTGTGTAGATATCTTTTTCCATTTTGAAAGAAAGAAGACATGTAGCTCTTTAGTGCAATAGAAGAGATCCTGGAGCCTTCAGTCCAATCCATTTTCTACTGCGGTGAAATGGTCAAAAGCCACAGCATACTCAAGGACACCTAGTCTATTCTGCATGGCCCTGGGCTCTGGAAAGGTGCTTCATCAGATGACGACCAGAAGGTGCAAATGCAGGCACAGACTCTGGGGTCAGTGTTAGCACTTTGCCCCTCACTATCTTTCCCATTCTCACTGATTCACTTAGCAGACCCTGTTGCCAGCTCTGACCAGCGCTGGGCATCTACATGTGTAATCTAAAGTAACTTCACCACAGTCCTTCAAAGATGGGTATCATGAATGTTCATTGTACAAGTGAGGACCTTGCTCAGAGAGGTTAAGTAACTTGGCCAAGCTGTAGTTAGCAAACTGTAGATCTGAGATTTGGACTTAGCAGGGCATTGACACCAAGGTTCCTGTCCTTTCCGTTTTGTCAAACTGCCTCCCAGGTGCTCAGGAGATATTTAATAGAGGCACGAGTGAATGCATGACCCAAAAGTTGGCAGTTTTGACAAACACAATTTAACCACCATCGACAATGCAGAAGACTGAAGCAATGACATTCATGTTTTGTTAAAGAGATATTGAAATACAAGTGTTGACATGGCCTAAGTGTTTGCATGAAACTTGCTGGAAGACAGATCTAAGATTTCTTTGCCAATGCTCTGAAACAGGGCTCCAACCCCTTTCTTCTTCCTGACATATGTAATCTAGTTATCTCGTTAAACCTTCAAGTCTTTTTCTCCTCAAGTACTACACAGGGACCCAGAGATCTGGGAGGCCATGACAGTCGTTTCTGCATCACCTCCGCTCTGTAGGCTGGAGGGCCACAGTAAAAAAGGAAAGTACCCATTGACTACAATCTGATAACCATCTTGAATGTACACATCTTGTCAAGAGACAGCCCTGAATGTGCAAATCAGTAGAGACAGAAATATGATGACCCAAGAATAACTTGAAGACAAGTGACATAAAATTCAACCCCTTAAAATATAAAAGACCAAGTTCTGAGAGGGCAGGCAGCTTGGAGCTCACATCTCTCCCACCTATCAAAGAGTTTTGTAACAATTACTAGATTCTGTCCCTGACCCAGGAAACTTGGGCCAAAAAGCTCTGTCATCCAGCCTACATGTGTCTGCTTTAACAGTCCCTGCCATCACTCTTTGTCACACACAAGCTAGTGAAACTGTTCCCCGGATTACTAGTCTGTGAAACAGACTGTCCTCAGAACCTCTTACATAATAAATTAATGATGCAATAATCACTTAATTCCCCAAATGTACTAGTTATCAATATCTCAGTGTAAAAATAGAGAAAAAAGGAATTAAAAATCTCATTTTGTAGCATTATGAATGCAGTATCTTAAGTATTTCCTCGGTTATTCCACTAAGGTCCTGTTTCAATTAATGTAGTTATAATTCGACACTCCTATGTATTTGAGAAAGCCATTTAAAAGGGCCCATTAGCAAAAAGATCCAAGTGGAGGTAGAGGCCAAGAAGCTGTCACCGCTAATTCTTAATACTCTCAGATCTTTTAATTGGGGGTTCCTGCATGTTGACAGGCACGTAAGGTCTAACCACAAAAGCTTTCCACTGAGAAAGTTATCTCACTGCAGACACTGTATTCACGAACACACGCAAGTAGCATGGATGATTTCTGTTCAATGACAGGCCCCCCTCCCATACTGTCACTTTACAGAAGCACAAATGGCACGTCTGTCACTTTGCTCAGCCTAAGTGGGGAGCCATACAGAGGATTCCCAGCCCTAGTCCCAGCTGCGAGCAGGGTACTTTGCCTTAGTGGTCAAAAGAGCAGAAAGCTGTCCTCTGCTCTCCCCTTCTGCAGAACGGTTCCTGACCCGCCTCTCCTAGGTGAGGCGGAGTGAGAAAAGGCCACAGCACAGAGCAGCATTCTCAAGTTAGCAAACCTACTTCCCTGGTCAGGAGGAAAAGTGCCCCCAACAACTGGGGCTAAAAACCAGAAAGTGCAAGGGAGGGAACATTCCAGGGTGAAATGAAAAAAAGGGAAAAAAAAAAAAAAAAAAAAAGGAAGAAAGAAAGAAAACAGAAAAAAAAAAAAACAAAACAAAGAAAATGCACAAACCCCATGAGGGCATCTGGTTAACCATGGGTTAGAATCAGGTTTAGAGAATCACTCATAACTCAGTGTTTTGGCAAATCCGAAAACTCCAGGGCGAAAGGCATGCGGGTAAAAGGCATTTCTGCTCGTGGAAACGGGAAGTTTCCTTCTTTCACCACTTACTCTTCTCTCAAACGTATTTATTTTTCAGTCTGTTTATAACCCAAATTTGGACCATCACTCATTTCTACCTGCCCAGCATTTTTATCCTTCCAGAGTCAAAAGAGCAACAGGTATGGGATGCAAAGATCCCCTTCCCACAGCCAATTCCCATCGGCCCGTCTCTCCCAGGGTCATGGGGTGCTCAGAGCAGACATTCGCAGTGGGACATGCCACACACAGCAAGTCACCAAAGCACACTGCTTTACGGGCTTCCTGGGAACTTACTTGTACTTGTGCTGGTTCCAATCGTATTGATTGTGGTGGGGACAGATGAAGAGGAGTAGAGGGGCACATGGCCGTTCTCACACCCCAGGCTTTTGTCCTGCCAGTTGGAGGCGTTGATGCAAATCCCCGAATCCCGAGAGTTCTGCCACCCATTGAGCTTGTCATCGGAGTTCTGTCTTTGGTGATAGTAGTGAGTCTGCCCATAATCCACAGAGTCTGAGCGGCTTCGGTTCTGGCCGCCGAAGCTGGTCGACGTGCGGTCCTCCAAGTGGTTCAGCCACATGGCTAAAGCACTGCGGTCTTCCAACGAAGTGGCCGGATGTATCAAAGCATAGGACAGCAGCTGCCTGCTCTCCTCGATGTGCTGGTTGTGTTCAATAGAGTGAGCCAGGATTTTGGGCAGCAGTTTCATATACTCAACTTTTGCATCGAGGTTTCCTGGCTTCAGCAAAGGCAGGTGAGTTAACAGGAGGGAAATCACTTTATCCTTGGATTCCTGTTGCCATTGGTTAATGATTCCTGAAAAGGAAAATATACGGGGCAAATAAGCAAATACACCCACAATGGCATGAAACACCGCACTGTAGAGAGAATTCCTATGGGTTAGAGTCTCAATCTATATACCCTGGCTGAATGTTTCTCAAAATGGCCCACTCATCAGGTTGGATGACTGACTCCGGGATGTCGGGGGGCACTGACATCAATGAAACACAGAACAAATGTTCTTAGAGGTTCGGGTGCTCAATCTAATTCCCATTCAGGTCTCCAAAGAGGCTACAACTACTTTGGTACAACCAAATAGAACTTACAGCCCTGCACTCTTTCTTAGAAAAGTCCAGACACACCTTCAGATAGGGGGATAAGGAATAAGAAAATCTCCACAGAAAAGCAAGTGTTGTCAAACGTTCGTTGGATCTCTTGGAGGTAAGGCTGCTTTCCCTACCCCAGACATCTGTGGAAAAGTAGTTTACACCCTGGCAAAGGCATCTGTGTGAAGTAAAACTTCCTAGATGGAGAAATCTGTCAGAAAAAGAAAGAGCTCCCCTCATCTCAGTGCAGGATGCACTTTCTCATGAGAAGCTACCTCAGAAAACAATTGTGATCTCAAACCCGGGATGGGACTTAGCTCCAGTAGCACCTCCGATCACACGTGATAAGCAAGCTATTTTTCTTCATGTATAGAAAATCTGGTTAGTTGTCTTTATTATGGTAAAATATATATAACATAATATCTACTATTTTCACCATTTTCAAGCATGCAGTGGTGTGGCTTTAAGGACATTCACAATGTTGTGCAGCCATCACCACCATCCATCTCCAGATCTTTTTCATCTTTTCAAATTGAAACTCTGTACTCACTGAATGATCCCTCCATATTTCTCCCCTCCCCCAGCTCCTGGCAACCACCGCTGTATTTTCTGTCTGTCTATTTGACTACTCTAGTTACCTCTTGTAAGTGAAATCATACAGTATTTGTCCCTTTGTGACTGGTTATTTCACTTGGTATCATGTCTTCAATGTTCATGTGTGAGAAGATCCATTTTTAACACACTCTCAAGGATCCCTTCTTGTTGCCTTCTACTCAAAACACACACTTGTTGCCTTTAGGTAAACATGGATAAACAATGTACTTTGCCTTGACTGGCCTTTGAGAAGTAGCTTGTTCTGGAAACTGATAGTTATCCTGAAGATCTCAGGCCACAAGAAAGAAAGCTCCCTTCCTGAAAAGACACTCCTGACAGCTGAAGACATTGCCTCTTGACTACAAATTACCCTACAATAGGCCAGGGCAGGGCAGTCCTACTGGCTTTCAAGAGGAATCTGCAGAGTTGAAAGGGAGTATCTGGAATTTAGCAGAAGGACTTCACAATTCCAGTTAGACAAACATAACAGAACAAGCTCAAGAATCATTGTTGACCAGAAGCTACAAATGCATCAGTCAAGTACTATAAAGCCCCTCGAGATCAAGGGTGTATTCAAAGAAAAGTATCAGGCAAGGAAGACATGATATATACCGAATGAATATAAGCTCCAGAACCTGGCAAACCTGGGCATGAATCCCAGATCTGCCACTTAATTTGCAGTGGGACCTTGTTAAGTTACTTCACCTACCTGAGCGTCAACTTCCTCATCAGTTAAGACTGTTACCAACAGCATCTGTCCCTCCTTGTGTGGTAATGCATTAAAAGGACCATCAAGTACTTGATGGTGGACATAATTTCTTCTACTTGTCTCTGCAGTACTCAGGCCCACATTAGAGCCATGTTGGTTGGTTTTGGATACCGAGTTTTAAAAGTAATATATAGAGTCAAAGGATTACCCAGGGAAGATCATTTAAAAATATCAGAGTTGGAAGAGGTAGGAAGTCAAAAGCTGAAAGAAAATGGGGCTACTGGGCTTACAGGTGAACGATATGAAGAGACACTCAACTCTTTTCAAGTGGGGATTTCATAAGAAGATGAAGAGCCAACTATTTGAAGTAGAAGTCTTCAAATCGAAGCGGCAGAGATTAAGATTGGATGTGGAGAAGAAATGAAGTGCCACAATGACAAAAGACCCAGAGGAGTCACCAAGGAAAGCCTTATAATCTATGTGCTGGAGGCCTGAAAAATAGAGATAGATGCCTAAGGAAGCACTGATGGATAGGAACGTAATGTGAGCTACACACGGTATTTATAACTTCCTAATATTAAAAGAAAAGTGAAAAGAGGGAGGGGAAATTAATTGTAATGATGTATTTTCTTTAATCCAATGTATCAAAATACTATTTCAACTTGTAATCAACTATAAATTATTGAGGAAACATTCTACATGCCTGTCTTTGCATTAAGTCTTCGGAACGCAGGGTGTATATTACCACCGATATCACATCTTAACTTGGACTACCCACAGCGGAAGTGCTCAGAAGCCATGTATGCTGGAGGCTACAGAACGGGCTAGCCACAGAGCTGGAGACATTCAGATGGGGAAGGCGGATGGCAGGAGGGCACAAGTGACCTCAGCACGTCCCTCCCAGCTCCAGCTCTATATTTAGCTACCTGTCACCTGACAAAAGACAACCCTGGTGCATGCATTCCGTTAGGTATGGCTTCCCTTTTAAAGTAGCTTTGGGAGACGGAGGAAGCACCAGCTCTAACTTCCCATCAATACATTTTCAGCAAACACCCAGCATGTTTTTAATTACAAGTATGCTTCGGATAAAGATAAAATCTATTCATTAAGCCCAAGGAGCTCAAGAGGCACTGGCAAGAAGCAAAAGGTCCTGAGAGGAAGATCAATCTGTCTGACGTCAATCAGATGATCAGATGTAGCTAGTATACACCCTGGAAAACGTAGACTTAGAAATACAATGCAGGAACAACTCTTAATACAAGTTCACGAGGCTGAGGAACTCCCTAGGTTTCTGCGAGGTCACTTCCCTGTTTGGGTATTCTACCCTTCTGCAAAAGGTCAGCCTTAAAAAAAAAAAAAGGGAACAAAAACAAAACATAAATAGGACTCAGAGTGCAAACTAAACATGTTATCTCCATGTAAGCACTCTGGGTCAGGGGTAACCTGGGAGCCAGAGGAGGAACAAGTGCAGCAAAGAGGAAAGGAAAACAAGAGACCTCTGGCCCTGGTCCCTCCCAGGCCTGAAACGGTTCTTTCTGCATTCTCGGTTCAGGGCTTGGATGCTGTGGGACTGTGGTGTAGCCAGGAAGACCACCCTGACTTTTGTGTACTGCCACTGGGAACATGGACCCAAGATAGCCCTCTGAGGGCTTGTACTACTGGGTCAAACTATTCTGCAGCAACTACAGACACCACGCTGACAGCTGATGGTATTGAATGGTCTCTATGTGCCAGGCACTCTTCCAACCGCTGTGCGTGTAATTACTCATTTAAATCTCACAAGAAACTTATGAGATAGGTCCTATTACAGTCTAATTTTACAGATGAGGATACAGAGGCACAGAGAAGTCAAGCAATTTGCCTCAGGTCCCCCTGGCTAGTGAGGTGGCAGAATGGGGGTATACAAATGAGCATAAAGATACATAATGATTATCATGCTAGAAGAGTTTGGCCATAAGTTCAATACATTAATATTTATAATATAGATAATATGTGTAATGTGTAACATAGTATCCACATTATAAATATTATATCATATATGATATATAATTACATATAAAAGGTGTATATGTGTATTATATTTACAAAGACAATAATATGAATATATCAATAGAGTACATGGATCAGCAGAAGACTTGCCAGCTATGGAAGGGCAGGAAAAAAAGGAGTTGCAGAGACAACGTAGGTGACACTTACTGTGGGTTTTAAAATATGTCCACACCTTCTTTGACATTCCTGTCTAAAAGATGGAGCCTAATGAATTCATTTCTCCTTCAGGGCAGGCTAGACTTAGGGAGTCATTTCTAGCAAATTGAGTGTAGCGGAAAAGACAGTGTGTGAGTTCATGGATTAGGTTATAAAAGGCACTGGCGGCTTTTGCCTTGCTTTCTTTTGGGTTACTCACTCTGGGGGAAGTTAGTTACCATGCTATGACGATACTCAAAGAACCCAGAAGGGAGAGGGGTCTTGAAAGTGAGGAACTGAGGCTTCCTGCCAACAGCTAGCACTGACTTGCTAGCCATGTGAGGGAACCATCTTGGAAGCAGAACCCCTGGCCCCTTAAGCCTTCAGATGACTGCACTCTGGACCACATTTGGGAGACCCTGAGCCAGAACCTCTCATATTCCTGATCCATAGGAATTGCATGTGATAACGTGTTTATTTTTCCTTATCTGCTAAGTTTTGGGTAATGTGTTATGTGATCAAAAAAAAAATACAATATACCTCTTCAAAACTGGAATACACCTCTGGAAAAATTAAGCGTTAGCATTGGCTTTGAGCAGTTCAGCCCTTCAGGCAAAATCATTCCCATTCTGAGATCAACTCATGAAGCTAACCTGTTGCCACTCAACAGTCACCTCAGCCTCCCTCATCCTGATTATCCACTCGCCAAACAACTTTTGGACTATGATTTCGCTCCCGGTATCTTCATTCCTGGGTGAGAATGAACTGACCATACAGACTTGGATCGTCTCTTGCAAGATTCTGTGATGATAGCTTTTCAGGGCGAGTTAAATGGTTTCTGATCATGATTTGGCTTCCTGTGGAGGCCTTCCTGTGCTGAGTATATGGACTTGGAGTACATCTGGTCCCTCTGATGATGGCTCCTCATGGCAAGCTAATAAGCCAGGATTGCAAGGTCTACTACTTTCTAGTTAGTACTGAGTCAGTCTCTCAGGGTAAGCATCCCCAGGACACTGATCAGAGAATAAGCATCTCCACCTTCAAACAGAAGCCTGGTCCTACATGTGGGGACTTGGTACATGAGAGCTAGGTCCTGTCCAGCTGCCCTGCCCATTGGTCTTCTTTGCGGCATTCACACCACCTTCCAGAGAGCAAGGAGATTTTACTGAGATGTGTAGTCAACAGATTTTCCTTACTGGGGAAGACTTAGAAATCCTGAAACTTGCAATGAGTCAATCACTTCTGTGATGCAGTTTCTGTTATCATACACCCCAATACCACTGTATTTAGTAGACACTCTGGAATACAGAGGTCCAAGAACAGCAAGATTCAATGGTGCCAACTCACCTCTACTACTTTCTCTGAATATTTTCTCTAGATAAGGAGCAAAGATGTTATTTGCTGGATGTTTTACGTGGGTAAAAGTTGATGATTTATAATTTACAAACCAGTGACATAGGAGTAGTAAAAAAATCCTGAAAGAGCTATAATAAAAGACCATGAGGATTAGGAAACTGTCCCAATGATTCTTAGAGTGACAAAGATTGTGCTTAAATACCAAGTCTGGTATTATTACTACACAATAGTATGTCAATGTTTAAGGGTTCCAGTTGTTAGTAAATTACCCTTGAATTGCTATTTTATTATACCCTTGTTTTCGGTTTAATAACATTTACTATAAAAGGGTTTCTCACAAGTATATTTAGGCAATTTGTTCATGCGAGAAATGGCTGGAAATTAAGTGCACACACACAAGAAGTACTGTTTAAATAAATGCAATAAAAGGCAGGAATTCTAGTGGATCTTAAATGGTCAAATTCTCCTTGGAAGGATTTCTATTACACGTCATGTACTAAAGCTTTCTAAATGTAGTGCAACTCTGCACAACTTGGGGACAGATGGCCAGTGGTAATAACAGACACTATGCATTTGGTAGGAATGTGAGCTGACAGGGCACCTAAAAAGTCGGGGGGAAAAATGTCAAATCCCAACATGGCAACGGTGGGATTCTTGTGCTGGCACCTGCACTTGTCTATCGTCTCCTAAGGTGCCTACTTGAGCTAGAAATGACTGGACAAACACCCCCATAATTTGGTGGAGCCATATAAGACATGTGGATTAGACTAGCTGTTATGGGGGACTGGGACAGCATGCAGTTACTGAGCCCCTATAGCTGCAGGTGGTGCTTTGAGCAGACATAAAGGACTGGATAGATAGAAACCTTCTCCGTTTTCAAGGAGGGTGACTGCCAGCTTCCAAGGTGGCTCCCATGGACCCTTGCCTTTCAGTATTCACACTCTTGTGTATTCTCCTCCCACACTGAATCCAAACAGGTCTGTGTGACCGATAGAGTGTGGTAAGGTGTTCTGAGATTAGGTCATAGAAGGCATTGTAGCTTCCACCTCCTCTCTTGGCTCCCTCACTCTGCAGGAAGGTAGCTACATCAATTATGAAGACACTCAGGCAGCCCTGGGGGAGGCTTGTGTGGGGAGGAAATCGGACCTCCTGCTAACAGCCAGCACCAACTTGCCAGCCATGTGAGTGAGCTACCTTGGAAGTGGATTCTCCAGTTCTAGTCAATGTCTTGACTGCAACCATGCAAGAGACCTTAAGCCAGAACTATCCAGCAAGGTTGTCCCAAATTTCTGACCCTCAGAAAACTGTGAGGGGAAGATGATGTGAAGCTCTTAAGTTTTGGGGTGATTTGTTACACAGCAATAGGTGATGAATATAGCTTACTAGTTAACTAATTAGAGCTTCATGTTATTTGGTAAAAAAACAAAAAAATCACTATAAAATGCTACTGCCCCAGGGCTCCTGGGTGGCTCAGTTGGTTAAGCGTCCAACTTCAGCTCAGGTCATAATCTCACAGTTTGTGAGTTCGAGCCCCGCATCGGGCTCTGTGCTGACAGCTTGGAGCCTGGAGCCTGCTTCGAATTCTGTCTCCCTCTCTCTCTGCTCCTCCCCCACTCATGCTCTGTTTCTCTCTCTCCTTCAAAAATAAATAAAAACAAAAAAAATTTTTTTTAATGCTACTGCCCCTTGAATTCACTAGAAAAGAAAGGAATCTATGTAGTAGACTGCATAGCCCATTATAACCATTAGAGCTTTCTCTGGGACCATGAGGGTCATTAGCTGTTGGTCATTCACTGACTATCCTCAAAGGGTACCTGTGACTTGAACAGACACCTACAATATCCACTTACCCTCCCAAGTGATCTGGTCATTCTTCCATGAGGTCTCCTTTGCTCCTGAAGGACCCAGACCAGTAGTCAACTAGTCCTGAGATCTTGGCCAAGAGCTCAAGTTAGGGCTGGGATTCACATTCAGGTTTCTGACCTCCTCCTGGCCATGGCTAACTTTTGCAGGTCTAAGGCTGCCCATTCCCAGCGGGCACATAAAACTGGCCAGCTCCCCTGACCACCTGCCTCAGTTTTGACCTCGTGTCTGTACAGACGACTCCCACATTTGTATCTCTGGCCCAGGTCTCATCTTGGATGCACATTCAGTTGCATCTTCTACACGTCCACTTGGATGATCTCAAAGTTACTCTGTCCAAAACTGAGTTCCCCCTCTTGCTGTCACTAGATCTGCTCCTTCGGTCCTCTGTTCTATCTCAGCAATGGCTCGTCTATCTTTCCAGTAGCTCAGGTTGAAACCTTCGAGCATCATGGACTGACTACTCCTCTTATATCCCATGTTTAATCTGTTAGCAACTCTGTGTGCTGAATCTTTAAAACATACCCAGATTCTAACCACCTCTCACCACGCTTCTGCATTCCATCCACCTCCTGCCCCACAAACAACATAACGAACAGAATCATCTTTTTATACTGGAAGATAGGTCATGTCACTTCTCTGATCAAACATTCCAACAGTTTCTCATCTCTGAGCAAAAGCCATACAATAATGTATTAGGTCCTCTATGATGGAACCTCATTCCCCACTACTGGTCCCTCGTTCTTTTCAGTCCATTTGGATTCCTTGTTGTTTCTTTCACATGCCAGATATGTACTACCCCTCAACCTTTGCATTTGCTGTTTCTTCTGCCTGGAATGCTTTTTCCCCTACCCAGATCCACATCCAGCCCCTCTCAGTTATGTCTTTGCTTAAATGTTGCCTTCTGAGTGAGAACTTCTCTGTCCACAGTATTTTAAATTGCCCATATTACTCCCTCACCTTACACTTCCTTATCCACCGTGCCTTGCTTTATTTTTCTCCATAGCATTTACCATGTGACCTGTTGTGTATCACACCTATTTTCTGTACTTCTCCACTAGACAATAGCTCTATGTGGGTAGTAATGTTGTGCCCATTTTCCCATGCATTGTCATTTCTTTATCAATCGCATTTTTAAATGGCTACATAAAGTTGTTCCCAGGCATTTTGTTTGAGAGTGGTTTGTTAGACTTTGGGATTTCTTACTCAAATCTTAGGCACTTCCTAGAAATTTCTTTTAAATGAAGAATCGGTGACCTGCAAACTATTGTAGGTGTCACGGGTCACCCCGAAACAGTTCAGTCACCTCTTTCTAGTTGGACTGGGCAGAATTCTGATTACTTTTAGCTTTAGTGTCAAATAAAAACAGGAACGTGTAAAAGAGGAAAATAAAATGACTAACTTAATTTTCAAAATCTTTACTACATTCCCCTCTCAGTATTGTTAGGATGGAAAATTTCCCCACGTGCTGGAAAACAAAAGCATAATGGGTGATTTTCTTGATTGTAACTGACACCAATTAAAGTAATCTTCATGATAAAGATTCATTAGGCTGAGGCAGCAGAATTAGATGTATTTAATATGACTCTCTTGCAAACATCTGTTGAAGAAAGAAAGAAAACCAATGCCAATAGGGCTGTGTTAAAACTATTGTAACATCCAAATTTTTTGGCCGTAAGTAATTATGTTCTAATAAAACCTCACAGGAATGGGTCTCCTAAGAGTCATATAAATTAGAGATGAAGAAAATGTTACCTTACTCTTGACAAATGCAAGACAAATCCTTACAAACCACATTCAGCTAGTTTTTTTTATACCAAAAACCTCTCAGAGGAGAGGCCATAAATGTTCCCAAAGCAGGAAGTTTTCCCACTCACTAAACTTCAGTGCCGTTCTCGCACTCCCAGACCACCACTGACAAAACCCCACACACCACAGAATGACTCTCCATTAGTATTTCAGAATAATGAATTGGCAATCCTCATGCTGACCTTGCAAAGGAGGAAAACATGCTTTGTCCGAGAACACTCAGATTCGGGCCTTATTCCATGAGCAGCTCTACAAATGAGAACTTTGAAAGAAGCACACTGTTGCCCAGGTAGCCTACCTGCCATCGTATTTATTAGTGAAGAACTCCAGGCTAAAATCTTTGGCAATGGCCAGATGGAGTCCATAAGGAGTGTCCTGAGAGAAATATACACAGGTCAAATCTCAAAGGAATAGTTCATGCTTGATCCAACAGACCAAACTGAACAACAGCCACTTCCCACAATAGGTTTACAAACCTGGGAAGGGCCGATTCACCTGTGACAACAGGGGGCCATTCTGTGTCTTTAAATGAGTCTGGGCTGTTAAGTCTCACACTTTCTAAAATAATGTGGAAGTTGCTCAGCAACTTACAGGCAAAATTTCCCATCCTGAGAGATGGGAATCCAAAGTGTAAGTGTGAATGTAAGAGCCCTGTGATGTGTGTAAATACTGTCACCAAGGAACAGCACATATACATCCCCAAAATAGACGTGCCAGAAAAGTTGACTGTAAAATTCATGCATCACTCATTTAGGTATGAAATCTGAAATACATGTAAAAGTTATTCTAGGGGAGGAGAGAATGGACAATTTTGTGGAGGGAGGATATTCAAATCCATGGTCACAAATTAACTGTTACTGTATTTGAAAAGAAGGGCCTAATCAACTGTGTAAGAATTGAGTTGGGTAAGCAACCCCCAAAACGTTTCCAATCCTGCTTGCTTTTCCTGATTAGGTATAGCCCTGTAGAGGGAGTGAGAGGCACACCTCTCCTTCTGGTTCTCTTGAGCTATTAGCCAACTCCAGGAATTTATGCAAAGGCAAGCAGAAAAGGCAGTTTATTTTCTTTCACCTGTTCTTTGTGCATCAAACTCATTTTCAGGTAAGTAGGTCTGTTGATGTGCTCAGAATAAGGTTGTTTTGGTTTTCTTGAGAAAGGGAGCTACTTTTTAATTCCTAAAGTCCTCTGTTAAGAAGGAAGAAAGGCAGGAAGGACAATAGAAAAGGATGAAGTTCTGTAATCAGAAATGAGAATGGCCAAGGCTGTTTCTGTCCTTTTGGGCTATTCCCTCCTTCTGGGCATCCCACCTTGAAATTAAAGAGACCCAGAGGTCAGTGGCTGGACCAGAATCAGGGGCACCAACCAGATGAGGACGCTTTGCTTTAGCAGACTTTGTGGGAAAGTTGCAGGAGGAGACAAGAGCTCACAGCCCACATTATAGACTACAGACAAAGCTTCTCGTGCATCCTTTCTGAGCCTCAAACATACCGTCTAGAATTCTAAACCAAAAAAGGACCCAAAAACAGCAAGAGGACTTATATAACACTGGTCCAGTGCTGGGAGTGACAGCAGTGGCCCATTTTGTTTTTTTAAAAAAACTTTTTTTAATGTTTATTTATTTTTGACAGAGAGAGAGAGAGCGCGCGCACGCGGATGAGCGGGGGAGGGGCAGAGAGAGAGGAAAACACAGAATCTGAAGCAGGCTCTAGGCTCTGAGCTGTCAGCACAGAGCCCAACGCTGGGCTCGAACTCACAGACTGCGAGATCATGACCTGAGCTGAAGTCGGACATTCAACCAACTGAGCCACCCAGGCACGCTCCATTTTGTTTTAATCTAGCTTTACACCACCACCTTTAAGGGGAGATGTATTTATTAAGCTGTTGGGTCTTTATCTTTAGTCCTTATCAATGTTGATGGCCCAGTGTTAGGGTCTGTCCTCCTTAATGGGGTGTGTGGGGTCAGAGATAGCCATGGGAAAAGTTTTGTACCCCACAGAAATGTCCACAATACAAAAAAATTGGAGAGAGTCAGACCAGAGAGGTAGAAAAAATACTTTAAGAAGGCCTCCATTTATAGAACCAACCAGCAACTCTGTAAGGAATAGAATCCATTTTCTAAAATAACCCCCAGAACCTCCAGCAGACCTCCAATCAGCATCCAACACATTATTTACTGGAAAAAACACAGAAAGCTTAATCGATTATCACTACACCAATGGAGACAACTTGTGGCAGTTCAAATCTTAAAAGATTTATCATCAAATATTTTCTGCTGTAGATATGCCCTGCATACATCCAAACCCTTCCCCTCGTGCTCCCCATCCTCATCCATGACGTGGCTTAAGAATCTGCCTCCTCCCTGTTGATCTGCTCTAGCCCTCACTGCCTCTCTACCACACAGACCAGCTCAATGATGTACATGCTGTGTGACTCTCTCCTGAATGAAGACTGCTGGCTCCCTGAGGGCTGGGACAGTGCCTCCCATTTACGTGTCTCTTAATGCTTGTCTAGGTCAGTGCTGATCACGCAGGCTTGCTGGACCACACTGGACAAAAGATACATGTGTTTTTCACATCCAAGTACTAACTAGGCCCGACCCTGCTTAGCTTCCAAGATCAGAAGAGATCGGGCACGTTCAGGGTGGTATGGCCGTAGACACATGTGCTTTTCTATCATAACCGCTGACACAGCAGATCTGTTCCTTCCCAGCTTTGTCTGTCTCTGGTTAGGGTGGTAAGTGTCAACAGCAGAAACCTTCAGACTAGGGCAGAATAGTGAGGGGACACTGGGCTCTAGCAGAAGGGGAGCTCTGGCCTCCCTTCGGGGGTGGATGCCGCTCGTGTCTTCACATTAGCTCCTCCCGAGGTCCTCCTGAGGTTCAGTCAGCTCTCAAAGAGCCATCTCCCACCAACCTACACACACACACACACACACACACACACACACACACGTGGAAGCCGAGCTGTCTGGAGACTCAGACCCCAAGACATAGGTTACAAGTACCTAAGATATGCTCAGTTGTCTTGGGTGTCCTTTCTGAGGTATTCACTTCCAAAAACTGTAGGAGCATTAGGTGCTCTAAGTGACTTGAGGAAAAGAAAGATAAGAAAGCATAGCGACTGAGAGCATAGATTCTAGCTGTGTTCTCTGGGCTTGAATCTTGAATTCCAACCATCCATTTGGGTAGCAGTGTGACCTTGGGCAATTCACTTAACTGCTCTACACACTTCGGTTTCCTCATTTGGAAAATGGGATACCTCATAGGACTGTTAAGATGTTTGAATTATTTAACCTGTGTAAAGCAAGGGACCACTGTTTGGCCCATAGTGAATGCTATAAAATTGTTAATGATGGTTACCATCATAGAAGGGACCAGGGCAATGCTCCATGGGATCCTCTCCTGCAGGCTGAGGAAGGGGAGGAGGAGAGGCTAGGAGAGCCAAAAAGGCCTAAGACACAGGTTCTTAGAGTATCGTACCACCCCCAGTCCCCGCCCCCCCACCCCCGCCAGGCCTCCCCACACACACCTGGGAACCTGTTAGAAATGCATAATCTGGATCCCCATCATAGATCTACTAAATCAGAAACTCTGTTTAAAAACCCCTTCAGGTGATTTGAATCCAGGCTTAAGTTTGAGAACCACTGGTCAAAGGAACTAAGAGAAAAATCAAGGCCTCCAATTTCTAGCATAGGCATGGTCAGCAGGTTAAGGCTGATGTGAAACCAGGTAGGAAAAATAATATCCTACCAGGAGAAGGGCTAAGAGGAATCAACTCAATCGGTGGCAGGGACCTATTTTTAAGAGGAAGTTGTTGGAGTTTTAAGAAAGTTATCAACAAATACGCAAGCAAAACGTCATAATGTTTCTAGGAGAGGGATGATCTCTCAAGTGTTGCGGTTACAGCAACCTAGCTAGTAAAAAGGAGTGACGGCACCTTCAAAGGCTCAACAGAGAGGCCTCGATCCAGCCCACTTGGGTTTCAGAATGCTGTTAGAACCATTAACAAAGTCTGACCAGGCCTGGGGGTGGCTCATGATAAAATGTAGGTGAGAATTTCCATTCTAAAGTATCTTGACCGTAGAACCACACCGTCTCAAACCATTCCCACATCGCCCCCACCCCGGAGTTCTGCGCTGCTCTGAGAAGGATGGAGGTGGGTGTGCAGTTGGCCCAGAAGAGCCTAGACCACGCAGTCAGACCATTACCTCTAGACGGTTGCTCCGGAGAGCCGTCAGGTAAAGAAGTATCAACTCACGGGTCCGATGATGAACCACGAGACACGCAGCAACAGGAGCAAAATTCTCTCGATTAGAGGACCGTAAGATTTTGCTGAGTTTGGGGGAGAGGGCACAGACGCTGTATAGGTTATATGGAGCTGAACACATTACAGTTGAACCAGATGGTAGATGAAAAGCTGAGTTGATGGAATTATCACATAAGGGATTGCTCCATCTCCTCCCTCCCCACTTTGTCCTCCTCCTTTTCTCCCCTCCTCTGGTGTCCACTGGGCACAGCTCATCATTATTGAGTGTCCAGCTGGGTATTGTGATGTCAGAGGCATCGCCCACAGCGGACGATGCTGGAGGAGAGACTAGAGGCCCAGCCATGTTTGGGGACACATGGCCTGACTGGAGCTCCTGTGATACCATGTGGCACCCACTCCCTCCATTTACTGCTAACATCTCACACCTCATACATCTCTGGAATCCTTTATCCTCCCCTCCCAAAACCAATATTGTGCCTCAGGGAAACTGAGGCACAGAGAAGCTCACACAAGGTCATGCAGCAACACTCTGGTATGCCCATGAACAGTGCCAGAGTTTCCTGACCACTCATCCACACCAGTCCAGGGGCCCCGGCTGCCTTTTATAGAAAGTTTCCACACACCTTCTATTCCTAACCTTGATCACAAGCATCGCCGGTCCACATGCTTTGGAAGCACCAGCAGACTCTCTGTGTCACAGACTTAGTAACACGCCCCATTTAGGACCATGAGCACAACTTGTTTGCACTGGACGCGGAGTTCTAGATATTCTTCTTGGGCTGCATTTTTGTTTTTATTTCAAACACAGCCAACTAATCAGGGCTTTCTACATCAAAAAAAGCCAATTTTGATTCTCCACAAAAAATCAGCAGCTTACCACACACACCCTTTCCAGGTCATCCCTGAGATGCCAAGGGCATCAAGGGTCTGCGATTTGGGGTAGGAAGAACACTTTGTTCCCAGCTGCCCATGGTGGGGAGCAGTACCCATCTTTTTTGGTTTTTATTTTGCAGGCTGATATTAATAGTAACAGGACATGAAAGATAACCTAATAAATAGAGATTATATATATATTTACATGGATATATATCAGAATGTCTTGACCTTGAGATCAAAAATGGGGTAGGGACTTTGGAAGAGATTAATGCAAGCCCCTCAGAAGAAGATCTGAAGGTGAAGGTGCAGAGCAGATAAATAACCTTTAGCACATGGCTTGCTCCACTAATCACTGAACAGAGTCCAGTACCTAAATAAAGCCCCAGAAAACCTACACATGGCAAGAACTGACTCACTAATAAAACAACTGATGGGCCAACATAGGGAGTGCTCACCGCCAGTAAGGTGACTTGGTTTCTCAACACGAAAGAAGTACATTTCAACTGTGTAGTAAATAAAATAAAAGTTCATTGTAAAAGAGCCCCGACCGTCCCCCATGTGATCCGCCTTTGCTGCCTCCTCATGTGACTGGCCTCCCAATTTAGAGCGTAACCAACTCCCAGTGACCTGTAATAACACCATTCCCAAATTAGAGCTCTCAATTTGACTTGGCCTCGGTCCCTCCCTCAAAGCAAAATAAAGCATCCGTTTTCTTTTTTTCACATTCATAATACTCTTCTTTTTGAGTTGCCAACTCAAACCCTGCTCCAGTCAGATTGAGCCCTTCCTCTAGTTTTTTTTTTTTTTTCTGGTTAGCCAAAGAGCCCGATGGAAAAACACCAAGAGACAAAAACAAAAACAAAATCAGACAAAAATTCCAAGTAAGTGACATTCAGCTGGAAAAGCTATGATTCACATGCAAATAAAAAATCTCCCTGAATTCACTGTTATATGACGCAAGCCTCTGGCTTCGACATAAAAAGGGCAGAATGAAATCACCCACAATTAAACTCACTCTGGAATACTGGAATTCTCTGGCTAGGCCTCCCCAACTAATGATAAGAAAACCCCCAACTGTGACAGAATGAAGCTAATTGTGTTGGATCCCAGGGCATCCCCACCTCAGCTGACACTCATTCCTGAACATTCCCCAAGCCAGCATTCTCCACCTTCCCTCACCCCCTGACCTGGACTCAGCATAGCCTACAGGGAGATGGGGCTCAGACGGGTCTCCCAGGGGAAGCCCTCCTTTCTGGGCGGACCGAGGGGATTGTGCTGAGAACTGTGGACCTCATCTCCCACCCCCAACCATCACACTTCCCCTTTTTCTCCTCAGGGGAAAGTTGGTCAGATACCACTTTTTTTTCCAGATGGTTCCCTTAGGATGTGCACTCCATATGCCTGAGAATCACAGAATTCTGGAGATCGGAAGGGCCCTCAAAGATTCCCTTTCCTTTACTATTTGTGGGGGTCCCACCCCATGATTCTTCTGTGATGCTCACCAAGGCTGAGCTCCTTCCTAAGCATGGGGAGCCCACTTTTACCATCAAAGGGGCTAGGATTATTAAAGCCATAATTGGCCTCTCTGCAACTTCTTCCCCTTCAACAAAGGTCAATTTTTCTGAAACCCACAAAGAAGAAATCTAGAGATACTTGTACACCCATTCATAGCAGCCTTATTCACAATAACCAAAAGCAACCCAAATGTCCACCAACAGATGAACGGATAAACAAAGTCTGGTATATACATACAATGGAATACTATTCAGCCTTTAAAAGGAGCGAAATTCTGATACATGCTGCAACATGGATAAAAACTGAAAACATTAAGTGAAATAAAGGAAGCCAGGCACTAAAGAACAAACAGCATATGATTCCTCTTATAGGAGTACCTGGAGTAGGCAAATTCAGAGAGACAAAAAGTAGAATCGTGGTCACCTGGGGCTGAGGGGAGGGGGGGCAGCTATTGTTTAATGTGTGAAGAGTTTCTGTTTGGGATGATGAAAAGGTTTTGGAAATGCAGAGCGGTGAAAGTAGCACCACACGGGGCATATAATTAGTATAACAGGACTGTACATTTAAAAATGATCAAACGGCAAACGTTATGTACATTTTATTGCAATTAAAATTTAAAAAAAAATCTATTCCCCCTTTCACAGGATAGCTATCTCCCTAAATTTTCTTTTTCAACCTCAAAATCCCCCGTTCCTTCTAATAATCTTTAGATAATATGATTTCTATGAGCAAAGTCTAGACCCTTACAGCTTCCTGGCCACACTCCTCTGGGTTTACTCGGTATCTCTCTGAAAACCTGGCATCCAGAACTGGACAGCAGACTGTGCAAGCCCCTTGCTGCCCAGGGTCTCCCTCTGAGGTACCCCGCTTAACCCCCAAACGAAAGCTTCACAGGGTGAGCCTCCTGACGGCCTATTTTGGCTAGCTGGGCAAAAAGGGCCAGGTTCAAAAACCTTCCATATTCCACCCCCACCCCCTACTGCCTCCCCAGGCCCAGATCCACCTCCCAGACAGCTGTGGGCAGCTGCAGCTGAGAACTGAAACCATCCGAGGCAACTAGAGGGGGGCGTGGAGTGGGGCTGAGTCTCAGCTGAGCACACTCCGGCCTTTCCACAGATTTCCCTTGTTTCCCGTAGGTGTTTGGCAAATGGAGACAGGGTGGGCCCGGGAGGCGTCTCTCTCCAGGCACTCGGGGACGTCTCTTAGCAGCCACCCACTACCAGGCTGTAGCCACCATCATGGTGTTCAAACATGCGGGCTGAACCAGTCTCGCTGGGCTCGGTACACTGGCCCCTCTGGGTTCTTCTGGAAAAGCTTTGAAAGTTTGAGGTGGGAAAGCTCCCTTTTGCATTTTAAAGTATGTTGAAACTGAGCAGCCTGGGTGTTGGTCTGATTCCACAAGTGAGTAATCCATTTCCTGAAAGTAAACTGCTCACCCTTTGGAAGTGGACCAGCGATTTGGGGGTGCCGTCTGAAGTGTCGCTAACTGGGTAAATATTTACAGACACAAGCCATGGAGCTTTTCTAGGAATGTCAGTTAATTTGCTAAATTAATGACCCTTAAGGTGGAACCCTTAAAAAAAGGTTAATTCATCTCTAACGGGTGAATAATTTACGCCTGGGACAAGGTATTGGTTGGGATGGGGGTGGGGGTGGGGTGGGGTATGCTTGTCTGACTGGTTAGAATAACCACATATAAATTAAAACCAGGCCTGACTTAAAATCTCTACTGACTTTTTTTTGACTCCTGATTTTCTATTAATATCTGAGCCAATGATGGGTTGACTTTGGAAAACTCTTTTCTTTGCCAATATTTTGCCTGGAGTTTGAAATGACAAGATTTTAAACAATTCCTTTTTGGTAAGTCTACTGGCCTCGGGATTCCATACAGAAGATCTAATGCATCCACCACTCACTAAAAGACTGTGCTCACCTGGCTGTACCTGAAGATTTGCTTCCCCAATTCTCCGGTGTGGGCAATTTTACACTTCAATCAGCTGGCTTGAAAGAGCCTTTTGCCTTGAATAATAAAAAGGTGATTTCTTTTTGGCTCAAACGATCACTTACTTAAACAATCCTTTCAAAAACACTCCCAGGCCAACTTCTCATCCGCCTCCATAAGACAGGCAATCTGTAAGAAGTAATCTAAATTTTCTTTAAAAGTATGTAGCTAGATGAATGTTTTTGGAGCTCTGTTGGGAAGAAGATGAGTTTGTGTGTGTGGTGGGCTCCGAGGTATGAATAAATCAGTCTGAGAAGCAATTCTCAATCGCAGAATCATGGAAGTTTCTGAATCTGACAGAGAAGAGGTCATTCTGGATTCCCAGCCTCATGCTCAGCCTCCCTCCAGCACTCTTCTGTCTCCAAACAAGCCCGTTTGTTGGAATCGCATGTGACTGATGGGCTCAGGCATCACCACTACCCATGTGGGTCTTCCCAAGCAGAAATGGGGGTTTCCCTGACTCCCTCTGAGCCCTGGCATGGTCCTGTGCCTCACACTCTGTCCTGTCGTACGATTACTTGTGCCTGGGTTTTAGACCAATCCTCTAAGACTTCCTGGAATCAGATGCCATCCACCTATCACTCCATCCCCCCCATCAGGGGTACCCAGAAAGGAAATGACTATGTGGGGTCATAGAGCCCAGGTGCCCCAGTCGGTTGAGCATCTGACTTCGGCTCAGGCCATCATCTTGCAGTCCGTGGGTTCGAGCCCCATGTCGGGCTCTGTGCTGACAGCTCAGAGCCTGGAGCCTGCTTCAGAGTCTGTGTCTCCCTCTCTGCCCCTCCCTCGCTCTCTCTCAAAAAGAAACATTAAAAAACAAAAAGAAAGAAATGACTATGTGACTCTGAGAGAGGACAGCTGTCCCTCAGTGTCCTGGAGCCTAAGCCCATGAGGGCCAGAGCATCAGTGAACACTTCCATCCCTCGAGAGCCAGGCAGGGTGCTGGCTGGGTATACAGTTTCCCCAAGAGGGCCCACCTCTGACAGCAGCATATGGAAGAAAATAATGTGCCAGCTGTGGAGAACCTGGGGTTGGTTATCCAGGTAGCCAGCAATGCTGAAAACAAGGGTTTTTCCTTGTTTGTTCATTTCCTTCCTTCCCAGCAGGCCCACATATGAGGTAGCAGAGTGCTTCACACAAGTCAGTGAATGCCTGAAGAACAAGGCTGGCCTATATTGTTAGTAGAGTGGGAATTCGGTCTTAGTCTATTTCCTTTTATGCTTTCATCTGGCACATGTTCATTCTCCATTGCATTATCTTTTTTATTTATCTTTTTAAGAAGGCAGCCACAGCCAGCATACGGGCCCATCTTGGGAACTCGATTACGTGCTGAGAAACTCCATCTTAAATACTTGCGGGAACGAAAGTAAATGCTTCAAATATAACTATGATTAGTAAGTATTAATGTCAACAGGGTTACCAGGAATCGGGGAATGTCAGACTCACGAGCCGAGCCTTCAATGGGATGTGTGCTGGTTAAGTCAGGGACCCGGATATGGTGTGTGTGTCACTGGCAATTGTTGCCAGCAGCACTCAACAGCCCCCTAGAAACCACCTTATTTCAGGGTGCAGCCTGACCAGCTCATCTGTGTTCTTGGTTCTTCTTACAAATGAATCGAAACCTAGATGGACATTAGGAAAATAACAATAGTTTAAGAGCAAATCCCAGCATGTCTCCAGAGCAACAGAGAATCAAATTCTGAAAGCAAATAAGATGTTGTTTTATTCTTCTGTCTCTGGCTCTGCTGGCCGGGTGTGAGTGAATTGGGTGTGTCGGGTGAGGGGAGAAGAGTCTCTGGAACATACCATTATGATTATCTAACAATAACAACACTCTCACTGGCAATGTCAACTGAAAAGATTAAAAGCGCGAGGTTTCTTCTACTCTACATGGCAACCAGCTTCTGAAAAAAAAAAAAAAAAGTAGAAATATGAACTGCTTTGTTAGGTCTCAGTGATGCTGGCTACTTTAAGGATTTTTCAGCCCTTAGCATTATAAACTGAAGAATGCGCTGTTTCGAAACAGAGACTTCTGGATCTTATTTTAACTAAAGTTACTTTTCAATTTTTAGAAAAGGATAGTTAACAAATGTGGCTAAATTTAAGTAACTTTAGTTAGTTCTCCCTTAAAACAACCATGTCATAAAGTAATCAGACACTAAAAAGGCCTCAATACCCACATTACAACCCTACACATTATCTCTGTTCACAGTCCAGAGACATACACAATCCAAGTCTCAGTCACAGTCCTGAAAATGACACCACATTGGCAAGATGCAACTCTACAGCAGATGCACTAAAAAAAGTGAGTGGCAGCTACTAAGGCCCAATTTGCCATGCATTGTCTTATTAATTTTTATTTTCTGAGAAGTAATTTTTTTTCCAAACAGTAAATGTGGCAGTTGTATTAAGACCAACACGGTTACTGTTCATTCCAATAGTTCTTGTCCTACAACCACATGAAGCCTAAGAAAAGACGGCCGTGGGGGGCGCCTGAGTGGCTCAGTCCAGTTAAGCTGACTTGGGCTCAGGTCATGATCTCACAGTTCTTGAGTTCCAGCCCCGCGTCGGGCTCTGCGCTGACAGCTCAGAGCCTGGAGCCTGCTTCGGATCCTGTGTCTCCCTCTCTCTCTGCCCCTCCCCTGCTTGCGTGCGCTCTCACTCTCCCAAAAACAAACATTAAACAATTTTTTTTTTAAAAACATTGTTGTGTGAAGAAAGACACAGTGACCTCAGACACGTGTGTGAGATCTCCCAACAGATACAGCAATCAATGGTGGTAGAGTACTGGCATTTGCCATCTGTGATCAGAGGATAAGGAGTGTCGCCCCAGTGGGACTTTGAACACACATGTTCCGTTTTCTCTGGACACACATGCACCTGTCCTCCCATCACCACCACCATTTTGCCTCCAAGTCCTCCAGGTCATCATCCCCTCCTGTCTTCTCCAGCCAAATCTTGAAGGCTGTCACACAGAAGTACTTCCCTTCGGACATTCTGAAAGCTTGGTCTGGTAAGGACAAGCAATGGAAGAGTTACTGTGTAGAATCGAGCAAGGCAAAAACGGTCTCTCAAGTGCAGACAGGGCCTCAGGGACATAGCACTAGGTTCGAAGTCTGGAATGGAATCTCCTGTACCTCAGTTTCCTCATAAGAAAAAAAATATAATACCTTCCATCACCAGCCACTTCCAAAGAATGACCAGGAAAACAATGGCTTGTGCATCTAAAGACTCAGCGCTACTGTAATGCTAAGGAAGTCACTTTGAATGTCCTTGTCTAAAGATCTTTACTCCTATAGGCTACAACCCCCACTCATGCCCACGCCTTGGGGGCATCCTCTGAAATCCAGTCTTTGCCTAGAATCTTGCATCATCTGGAAAGGGAAGAGAGTTGAAACATTCTTGGTTGCAGATTGGTATTTTTAGCACTTTTTGAAAAGATTAGACTGTTTTTCATATAACTCGTTTCTCATAATATTAGCACTTGTGTTTTAAGAGCACGGAGCAGGGAGCTATTGTTAGAGAAGACAGGATCAGAATAAAGTAGCTGAGTTATCAGCTATATTGCTCATTCTTTTCTTTTGCTGAAAATATCTCCTCAATGTCTACTTTCCAATTAGCAGCTCCAAAATATTCCTGATCCAAAGGACTGTAGATACGTAAGAATCACCAAAAACCAACTTTAGATATTTGACCTTCTATCCCAGTCTCCAAAAGTGATGGGAAACTGGCTCATCTGTGTTTCCACAAAGGCCTACCGGTCTGTCAGACATAAAATTCAAACTCAAGTCAATAAAAAATAAGCACTTGAAATATCTTCCTTACTTCCCCCACTTCTTCCTGCTATCTATTTCTTGGCTATTTTACTACTTTTAAGTCTTACATAGCACAAAGAAAAGGGGAATGTTACTTGAAAGAAGTTTGGGGACAAGGTTGGGTCAAGCAGAGGGTAAATTAAAAGGTTGGGATTATTCAGGGTTTCAATTTTCTATGCTCTCTCAGTAGACCACATGCGCGCATGTGTGTGTGGTGTCTATATATATACATGCACGCATACGACACACACACGCGCGCACACACACACACATATACCCACAATTATAGACGGGTAGGTCGACAGAGAGACAGAATGAATGGGCGAGAATTGGCTGCAGGTCATTGGAGACTTTTTAAAAAGCATTCAGATGCTAGTATAAACCCCAGGAGACTAATTCAGCAGACAAAAATGCCCTTTTAACCAAATAGTTCCAACTTATGAGAGAATTTCCTCCTTTCGCCAAAGCCAAATATTTTACTGTGCGTTAAAAGACTAATTGAAACAATATTGTGGTATTCCAGCATGCGTGGGTTATGAAGAGAAACCTTCACTTCATGAGCAAACACTGAATCTCTGGTGAGGGTTAGGCAGGAGTTGTGGAGACTTGCTCTGTTTCATTAATATTCACATATCTACTTGGTAAGAACTGTAGCTTGGAACTATGATTTCCATTACAAAGCCCCTGAAATGCCAGGAATGAGTCATGGCATTGTGCCTGGGCACTGCGCTGATTTTCTCCATTAACCAGGCGTACATACTGACAACTTCCAGGAGAAAAGCTGAATGAGTCAGTTTCAGGAATAAACCGCATTAGAATACTATGTGCGAGGAGGAGTTAGGGTAATAGGAATTGGGTGGTTTTTTTTTTGTGTGTGTGTGTGTGTTATTGTTTTGTTCTCCTTAAATAGAAACATTCATAAAATTCATTTCTCCAAAGAGCAAAAAGCATAGATCCATCCAATTATTAGGCTTCTAACACCATGACCAGATTGGTGGCTCAACCACCGCACAGTGTGGTAACACTGCTAGCTAGGATCAATCACAGCTTTTCAAGGACAATGCCACAGCCACTTGAACACATGGGGCGCTACCTTTGGACCACTTCCAAGCATCTTCTCTTGTCCTGACTGTCTCTTCTTCAGGTGTCTTCCCCTAGCCAACTTCCATAGTGAAATGGGAGTCACAAGGAGACAACAACAAAGGGAGGGAAAGGCGTGGCTAGAATTCAGGCAGAGCAAGTGTGTGTTTCACATGCAGCTGCAACAACCCTAACTGTCCAAATGGATCGCTGGCTTCGGCAGGGAGCGGAATGCATTATGCAGGGCTCTACACTGAGAATGTGGGGACTCCCACATTCTGTCATGTTCCCTTGTGCCATTCTAGTTATGGAAATCGGACTCCAAATCTCTTTAGCCCTCTTCTTCCTTGAGAGTCGTTCCCATATTCAAGCGGGGAAGGCCTAGAACACCGTCATCTATTAAAAAATATCTGAGTATATTTTGGGAAGTCTGGTAAGGGGGAAATACTGAAAGCCTCATTGGCTAACATCTCTTCTGATTTTATCTGAAGTTTGAAACCTGGATCATGAAATGACTTGAAAACGGAAGAATCACGATACATGGAGAAATCTGAATATGCCACAGGCACTTGCAAAGCCACACTGTGAAGTTAATTAGGGAGGGTGATTACGAGGAGCTGGCACACCTCTTTCCAGCACGAGCCTGCTGCGCTTCTCATTGGCTCCCCTGTTCAGGATTATACTCAGTTGTTCTACATTTTTCCTAGGACTGAGCCACAGGCTTGCCTTTTCTTTTTTTGGATTTGGCCTCCAATGTTTAGGCACGAGTCAGCACACACAGATGAATAGATGAACTGAGCTAATTTAAGGGAGCCCTCCCATGGAAGGATTCTCTTTTAGCCCTCTATATTTAGTTAAGGTTTGTGCCTGTGCAAGATACTTACTAAAGGACTCAATTTTCTAAACCTTGCAAGCGAGGAATCTCTGCCATGAGATCTGCCTCCTAACAGGCTACTTGCTTGTTCACTGGGGTTCTAATGTCCTCATAGAAGCATTCAAACAGGCCAATTAAGGTGACCTCATTTAGATCATAGGGTGACTAGCCTCACTTTCATACATGCAGCAAGCATACACCGTGTTGGGATCCGGATTGGTGAATATCCCTATCAGACAAAACTTGCTAAAACTTAATTTGATATGACAACTCCATTGAATTGCTACAGAAGCATTCATTTTGACTAAATCACAGAGTTCCTAAATTTTACATTTAGTAACAAACTAAGGATCTGGAGCTTTCCACTGCGAAAGCATGGATTCTCGTGCTCTTACACTGTTGCTTAGTCAGACCTAACACGTGGCTAAGGAACAAGTTTAACGTCTAGCCCTCAAGCAAAAAAATTTCAGAAGATTCTGTGGCTTCCTGGCTATAAAATGAACTGCTTTCCATGGTAATGGATGCTCTGCCTTCTTTTAAAATTCTCCCCATCCTGCTGATTTGAGTGTCATTTGGGGCATGGCTACTATCAACGTTAAGGGATATACTGCACTGTCATGGTGACAGAAGTGTCAATGGATTTCCTCCTCGTGTTTTTGACATTTAAAGACTTCTGCAGAAAGGTAGACTCCATCTGTGTCCTCCTGCTGGCAGAGACTAAACACCTGTATGGTAGAAACCAAGCCAGGATCCGTTCAGTGTCAAGATGGGCCTTTGGAGAACAGAATCAATTACCCACTGCCTTCTTTTGTTTCTCAAATCCTTGGGCGTGCTGAAGAGGTCAAGTTTTAAACAAGCTGCTGTTGCGTTCTTACTTTTTTAGACAACCTCACGCAGAAATGTGTATCTAAAAGCAACATAAAGGAGCAGCAAAACTCCTGCCCTTCTCTCCCTAAAAATGGAATACATTTACTTGGCAACATCTTTGCTTCCACTGAATGTATTTACTTCTTAAATGAGACAAACCTCTTGCCAGGCTTCTCGCCCACTCTGCAGGGACATAGGCCTCCTTTGCATAACCTCTTCTTCCCATGGAGAAGAATGAGAACGCCATGCTTTGATCTTTTGGCATTTCTCGTTGGATGCAAGCGGGATCCTAAAAGGGAGTTAGGTCCCAGGGAATTTTCTTCATTCCCTTCCCCCTTTAATTATGTGTGTCCCAGCATGTGTTTTTTTTTTTTTTTTTTTTTTTTTTTTTTACGACTCATAGAGTAGGCTTCATGCTCAGATAGAGGCAGCAGACGCTTCAGAGAGCAGGGAAGAGTGGCCTCCAGAGTTATGGCTCAGAAAAAGAAACCAATCCAGATCCATGGGCTGAGGTTTGAAGTTTAAGACTAATGGCCGTGACTGTTTACACAGACAGAAGACAGTTATTTAAGGCTGAAATATGATCTACCTTTAGCTCAGCCAAAATGATGATCCAAGAGAAGCGTAACGCTATGTCTTCTTAGACTCCGCTGCCGAGGGGTCCTGCAGAGCGGCGGGGCTGTGGGGCTCCCTCCCAGGGGCTGCAGCGCTCCTGACCCTCACCTCGGAACCCAAGGCCCAGGGTCCCATGGCAGACCCCCTACCCCCGATGATGCCTGGGCATCCTGACAGCAGGTGGGGATTCAGTGGACTTCCAGAATGTTCCTTCTAAGCAGACTGAGGGGGTAAATGAAACCAGTCCAAACCTCAAGTGCTAAAAGCAGCAGGCAGCCTGCTTTGCTGACACTGTCACAAAACCCCTGGTCTAGAACAAGGCAGCCATTATTTCTTCACTGATCCCGAGAGAGCTTCTACTGCCTGTATTGTTTTCTAACTTTGGAAGCACCAAATAAGGACGACTTTTGGTTCAAGGTAGGAGCCACGACTGTTTATATGACCTCACTCTTTCTTACATAATATATTAAACAGGCCCCTTAGGCCTAAGTTTAAAAGCCAAATTCTGCCTCTGGACAAGCATGTGCAGTTCCCATTGAAGTTGGTGTGGCTTGGCTATCAGACAGCTGGGGGCGAACTCCACTCTTCAGCAGGGATATGACGGGTAACTAATAATTTCCAAGACTGCAATATAATGCTCTAATAAAGAGACACTGGAGGAGGATGAAAACAAAAATGCCTTTAAAGCCTAAATCAACAGATACCTCCCATCATTTATGAATGTGCTCATCTATCTCCCTAGCTCACAAGGAACCCTTGAGAGAGGGCCCAGGCACCTCTCTGGAGATCATTCAAGATCTCTTTGGGTGAGCCTCTACTGCAGGAGAAATGCGGCCTGGACCAGAAGGTCATGCTTCCAAGTGTTGACACGGTGGTAACTCGTTCCCAGTCACTTGTGTGGGGAGATGCATGGTGGGTTCCAGAGCAACAGATCACGTTAGAGTTGCACTGTATCATTTCCCCGTTCCCATGCTACACACAGACGTTTTATGGTAATTGATCTTGACTTGGTACATACATAGATTTACCGTATACTACTTTGTTCCACAATGAATTTTAAATGACTTCCATGTGGGAACTGCCCTACGTCCCCATAACACTTAAAAGCAATAAATTAAGTTAAAGACTTAAAAACAAGATTACTCTCTCATAATAACTTGGATGATTATTTTTAAAATTGAAGATAGCCTTGTCATAGCTAAAGTCGAAAGTAAATCAAACCTAAGGCATTCTGACCTTCCAATTTTTCATTTAAAGACACATCCCAAGATAAGAGGGCATCCTCTCAGTGGCTCTGTGAACCCCGTGCAGCCCTTTCTGAGATCCTACAGAAACCTGCCATCGGTGCACAGAGGGGGAGGCAGAAGGCAACACCCTCCGCATCCTGACAAAGTGTGACATGTGTCGATCACTGAAAACAAAGTCTCCTGAGGTCAGCTTTACTCATCCCCACCTCCCCACCACCCCAGCACAGACAGCAACATGACTGCATGCAACCCAAGGCTCAAAAGAAACAAAACAGCACACAAAAACAAAAACAAAACAGCTGACGATCCCCTAAAGAAAAAAATCTGTAATGTAAAAAGGAAGCAGTGGATGGGGTAACGGTATGACATTTCCTGTCCCCTCCCCCCATGCCAGGACACCTCCCCTCCCTCTGCTCCACGGTTTCGCTTCCTGCTGGGGCTCGGCTGCACATCTTCCCTGACGTATCAATTCAGGCCGATGTGTTGAGCCCTGTTAATCCAACTTTCGACTTCATGCCCACTGGCATCTGGTTCACTGCCAGGTTCGCTGCAACTGAAATGTAGAGACGTACCCTGAGACAGGTTCAGATTCTGGCTTCACACACACTAACCATGGAACTCTAGAGGACGGATTACATTTCACGTTTTCAGTAAAGTCCAAGGTTCCTAGCCTGCCACTCAAGAGCATCCATAATCTCATCTCAAGCTGCTGCTCCCTCTTTCTCACCTTCTCCAACCCTATACCTCAGGGCAGACTCTGCCTTGTCTCATGTTTCTCCTCCATCTAGAAAGGCCATTTTGCCCACTTTCGTTTGAAGGGTAAATCCATACCTATTCTAAGCACCTTACACATCTCACTGAATCCTTACAACAACCCTGAGAGGTAGATACTATTATACTCATTTCAAAGATGAGGAAGCAGAGAGACAGAGATGTGACCAAGCCTGCTCAAGTAGCCCAAACGAGGAAGTAGCAAGGCCAAGGTTTGAACCCAATGGTCCAACCCCCAAATTTATGTTCTTCGTGATGCTAGGCTGCCTTGTTCATAAAACCTCTCTCCTCCCAAACTCCACAGCCCTTTAGTAGTGTCTCTCTTATGGTCCTACCTCTTTTCTGGGAGATGATGAACTTTTCAAGGACAAAATCCACATGTGATTAAACTCTGGCCCCTATGGCTCACCTCTGAGCCCTGCACATGTGCAGTGGGTACCTGTCAATATTCGTGGGCAGAAGGAAGTAAATAAGGAAGGAAAAAGGTACCCACTCAGCAAGAGATCCCTGCTGGAGTGAGGAAAAACGTCATTCTTTATTCTCACCCCTATGTGGTTGCAGTTTTTATATTTACTTTTAGGGTTTTTGGAGCAATTTTAGCTGCTGTGGTAAGGAAAGCAGGTAGCCTGAAAGGATAAAGCTGTGTCCTGTGTGCATGAGAAGCAACAGAACTCAAGTTCCCCTTGGTTCTTGCCATATACAAGAGCTACTTGCAGAGGCAGTGGCAATGATGGTGAGGACAACAGCAGAAATAATAACAAAAACTACTATCAATGATTGCAGGGATGCCTGGGTGGCTCAGTCTGTTAAGTGTCCAACTTTGGCTCAGGTCATGATCTCAAGGCTCCTGAGCTCAAGCCCCGCCTTGGGCTCTGAGCTGACAGCTCAGAGCCTGGAGCCTGCTTCAGATTCTGTGTCTCCCTCTCTCTCTGCCCCTCCCCACCCCCTTCATGCTCTGTCTGTCTGTCTCAAAAATGAATAAACATTACAAGAAAAGAAATGGTTGCATGCCAGTGCCAGGCACTTTACATCCAGCGTTTGCAATCCTTTCAATAATCCTGCAGGCCAGGCCTTCTCACCCTCATTTCACTGATGGGAACCAAGATTCAGAAAAGCTAACTCATCTGGTCAAGGTCACAAGCTGGTGAAACACAACACAGAAGCGTGAACCCAGATCTGCTACATTCAGGGTCGGTCTGGGCTCTGTCCACTGTAACAGCAATGCCTTCGGTCTCCCAGGAGCTAAGAAAAGCAAGTCACCTGGTCCATTCATTCTTTGCTTCCTGGACTCTCTCTTTGGTTTAGGCTTTCAGGTGAAAAACTACCTCGCACACACAGTCCTTCCAAGAAACCAGATGAACTGTAACCCACGTTCACGCTGCTCAGAGTTCTTAATTACTAGGAACATACAGGCCCGCAGTCATTAAAACATACCATGAGATATACAAGAGGGTGGTGCAGATGCGGGAGGGGGGCAAGGGAAGGGGCCAGACAGATTTGCTTGGAGTCAAAGAGGTGGAGAGTGAACTCAATGTTCTGCTTAGAAGAAAGATAAATCATTTTTCATTAACCTATAAAGTTGTCTTAGTTGGGCCACAACAAACACCTGATGCGTTCACAACATTGCCACAAAAGCATTTTAGTGGTCTCGGGTGTAAACAATGGTTTTGCACAGGAAGAGCAATGCCTTTCACCCTGGAGGGGTGGGGAGGAGGGAGGAGGAGGAAGAAGGGAATCCCTCAAAATGAAGCACACACTTAAATATGATTCAGCTGTGATTCATCAAAGCTGGAGTAGGTATTCCGTTCACTCTAGGATTCTGGGTGCAAAGTGTTCTCTCCATGCTGACAAAGTCATCCTTCCATGCTCCTGCATGATAGGTCACTTCCACTGATGTGCTCTAAAGTTCACAATACATTTAAGATAGATTTTTCTGTGTGTAAGGGAGAGGGGCACTATCGTGAGCAGAAATGCTAATAGCTACTGGGAGCCTGGTTAAAAACCAACCACATTAAGAGTCATGCTTCTAAGGATAAAAGCCCCCATTCAATATTCTTATCAGCTTGATTCAGCCACACTTGACACATTTGCTACTCATTCCTAGTCATGGTGATTTCAAGTCTGTGACTGTTCCCTTGAAGGGAGCGTTCCATGGAAAGCACGTGCGCTGAAGGGAGCATCTGGGGAGAAAGTGGCAACCTCCCCCCTTGATAAGGGACTCTGGGTCGGGATCATGTGAGCTATTTAACAGTCCCTTGGCTAAGCCTCCTCTAGCAACTAGAATATGAGGCAGGCAGTCTGGGTGCACTGTGTTCAGGGAGTTTCACAGCAATCAATTTCTAACAGATCCAGGCAGTAGCAACAAACTCTGTAGCCCAGCCACTGCTCTGACTTATCAGTGGTGCTTCTTCTCAGTGGAAAGAAGACAAATATGGCAGGCTAATCTAAATGTCCTCTGCTCTGTTGTCTTGAGCACTGATTTGAGGCTCATCCTTCTGTCTTTCCCTGTCTGTCTGTCCTTCATGATCCTGTAGCAGAACAGGGCAGAAGAAGAGCTCACGCTCAGGAGCCAGACTCCTTGGGTTCAGGTCCTCACCCTGTCACTTACCAGCTGTGGCCTTGGGCAAGTTACTTAGCCTCTCTTGCCTCAGTCTCCTCACCTGTAAAATGTGGTGGAGAATAACGACCTATTTCACAGGGATTTCAAGGGAGTAGACTGGAAAGGGGATTAAGTTAAAACAAAAGTGCCATGTAAGGGTTAGTGTCTTTTTTCCTTTCCTATCTTCCTTCCTTTGCTTTCTTTCAGTAACTACTTATTGAATATCCCCTAGACACAAGACTCTACCCTGGATGCCACATAAACTTTGAATATAGACAGGGTGGCGTCCTTGTCCTCCAAGGAAGGACAGAAGGTAAAAAGCTATGGTAGAAAAAGACCACCAGTCTGGGATTTAGGGAAACGGGGCTAAGGCCCCAGCACTGACACTAACTTCTTTGTGGCGCCCTCACCTGTAAGCACAAGATCCTTCTAGAGATCTTGACAACAGAAAGCAATAATACCCAGCCAGGCCCCACACGCCTTGCCACCTGAGTGATGATACAGTAAGAACCACAACGCAGAGGGGAGAGAAATGATCTCCGGTCGGGCCAGTCATGGAAGGCATCATGTGCTCTGAATGTATGCTTAGCCCTTAAGGAAGGTTGGAGGTTGGGAGATGGAGATGAGGGGACGAGGGATAATGTGCAGACATTCAAGTGTATCTGGGAACTAGCAAACAGCACATTTTGGTGGCAGCTGAGAACTGGTTTGGGGAAAGCAGGAGGGAAAACAGACGAGCTCAGCTTTTGGAGGGCTGGTGTGCAACACAATGGGCAGGTTAGGAGGAGGAGAAAATGTCAGAATGGCAATATGAGGAGACACATGTGGTGGTGGCCTGCAGGATGGACCAGGTGGAGAGCAAACAGTTGGAAGACAAATGCACAAGGCAGGCATGAAGACTCAGAGGTGGGGGAGGGGTCCCTGGGCTCCGGAGGCAGGCCCCCCACGGGACAGCTGCCCAGGCTGGGGTATGCTCGTCACCTCTTACTCACAGTTCTCTCATGTTCACAAGACGATGACACAGCAAAGTGTAAGCACAGTGCCTGCCCATGGTAAGAACTTAGTAAACATTCTCGAGAAAGCAAAGTAATGGCGTGTGAGAACAGTTGTGAATGAAGCATTACTGTTCACCTGGAAGTCAGTTATTAGTGAAACACACAGCAGGTGACAGCAAAGAGAGGGGCCTCTGGAGACTTTGCCCAGGTGAGCAGGAAGAATACAACAGAGAGAGAGAGAGCTGGTAATCCAGTAGAATGTCAGGATGTGGGGGAAGGGCGTGTGCCTCTCCTTGACACTAGTCAGAATGATGTGGGGTAACTGGACACTGTAACTGCTGTGTAGACTAGGGAGAAAATAAAGCCATTGCCTTCCCTGGACCTGGATCCCTGGCTTATAGTCCCTGAGGAAGACAGGAGAGTTACGCCTCCTCTCAGACTCAGCCCAAAGCCACCAATGGTGCCAATCGTAGATACCACTGCATCCCATTAAAAGACAGCGTTATTGTTTTCACTGTCAAGGTGAGGAAATTGGGCTGAGGTCACTTGGTGAGTTGGTAACAGCTGAACCCAGAGCCTAGGACTTTGTCATCGACTTGAAAGCCTGTTCCCTTCCCAGCTGTCTCTCAGGGCTGTTTTTGCTCCAATCAGCCTTCACAAACAGATCTAAAACCGCAGTGCAAAATACAAGAGCGTGAAATTGGAAATAAAATAGGTGCTTCTACATCTATTTAAATCCCATTTATTTTTAATAACTACTGAGGTTAGGCTTAGCATGAAAGGTGAGTAGTTGGTTTAAATCTTGATTTATGTCTTGGTTGACTAGTAAAATATTGTCATTCTGTTCAAGTGAAAAAAAGGCCCATCGAAAACGTCACACTTACTTAGCTTTTCTTAAAACTAAGTGCACATCTCCTGGGCATTTTCTTCTATGGTCTTAAGCATCTGCGATTTGTCAGATTTTGTTTGCTGGTATGTTCCCTTCCTCCAACATGTGGGGGCACATATGTATCTCTAGGTCTATGATAACCAAAGGGCACCCTATCACCTGATCACCCTATCAGTCACACATGAAAAAATTCTCATCTTAAATGGGGATCATTTGTCCTCTTAGTTAAGTCTCTCTGACCATGTTTGTAAATGGAAGGCATCTGGCTCAGAATGGGGGTGAATACAATGCAATAAAAAATAACAGTAATACAAATTGGTTAGCAGGAGAGTCTTCAGTATGAGCAAAAACAACTATGGCAATAAACCTACCCTAACGTGGAAGTGAATGAGAATATCAGGCCGTCGATCAAGAAGTTCACATAGGCATTGTTCTAATTAAATCCACAAAGCATTGCTGATTCTAGTACTTTCTATGGGCCCCTCTTTCCATTGATCTTGGGGGTCCCCTCTTTACCTCCATAGACTAGAACAATGCTTCTGGGGTTTTCCCCACAATCATCTGCTTCTTCTCATACCTCATTCCACAGCTTGGGTGATCATTGTCAGTCTTGCTTGGTCATGAGGGACGAGTCCCTCGTCAGACTTAATCTAAGAACCAAAAAACTCTGGGGCGTCTGGGTGGCTCAGTCAGTTGGGCGTCCGACTCCTGGTTTCAGCTTGGGTCACGATCTCATGGTTCGTGGGTTTGAGCCCTGCGATGGGCTCTGCACTGGCGATACAGATTGGGATTCTCTTTCTCTCCCTCTCTCTGCCCCTCCCCTGCTTGCATGCTCTCTCTCTCTCTCTTAAAATAAATAAACTAAAAATAATTTTAAAAAAAAGTCTCTCTTTTACCTGAACAACAGTGGAAAAAATCTGTCTCTTAAACTCACTCCCTGAGCTTGAGAGTCCATACCCTGCCCAGTTGTGTCTCGTTACCAGGAAAGAAACCCACTAGCTCAAAGTCAGAACAACAAGATTTCTTATTGAGACCAGAAAGGGGGTTGAGACATCCCCTTTCTTCCAAAAGCCTGAAATATCAGGCGAGTTCTTCTTTCAATCTGTTCAGATTTTAGTCAGCACATTTTGGTAATTCTAGACCCAGAAAATCCTCGGAAATCAGAGTTCATTACGTAGGGTCAGAGAGATCGAGATGGATGATGGTCACCCAGGAATTAATGAGGATTGCGGACATCCAACCAATTTCACCTGGAGATCTCTGTGGCCATCCATCTTTTCCACCATCTGCTCCAAATTTGGACCTATGCCCTGAGAGGCAAAAGACAAATACATCCATCTTAAAAGTCCACCCAGGTGAAATGCCATTAAATTGCATTATTGCCCAGAACTGCAGAGAGAAACATTTCCTTTCTAGTTAATCTGGCAGCCATCAGTTGTTCCCCACTAACTTGAGAGAAGCATCTGGTTTATGTGCTAGAATAAAATACCCTCACAATCAAAATTAACCCCCTAAGAGCTATTACTGAAATGAAGGACGGTCTCTTATGTGTTGGAGGTAGGTAGATTCATGCTTTCCCACGAAGTTCATGTTCTGGCACACTTATCTTTGGGATCTGCATTCCCTGGGTGAATAGGAACCCAATAATCATACCTGTTTTATGATTTTAAGCATTCCACGTTAGCATAAAATTAAAGCACATTCATACAGCTGTTGTTGCTAAAGACAACAACCACCTCATGGTAAAATATTATTCTTCCTGAGGGCTCTCAGATACCTCTGTTAGCATGTCCAGTATCTACAGGCATTCTTAGGTTTTTCCTGCAGTTGTTTGTACTCTGATATAGGGTCTAGACAGAGCACAGAGACAGTGGAAGGTCTTTCCAAAATGTTTTAGACCAAAGAGGGTAGAAAATAACCTTAAATCACATTGGATTTTAGGACATCTCAGATAAGATTTCTTGCATTATATCCTGATCTCACTTCATGAGAAATAGGTATATTCCTCAACTATCTAATTAATTCACCTATTAATAAACCTCATGATCTCATTATTTAAAGGAATTCTCTCTCTCCGTGTGTGTGTGTGTGTGTGTGTGTGTGTGTGTGTGTGTGTGCTGGGTTCACATAAATAAATACTTCAAATCTTTTTAAGCCAAAGACGATCTTTCTTGAAAACAAGTACTTTGAAAAATACTGTTGTTCAACTCCAAATGGTTTCTCCATTAGAAGAATGTAGACTTCTTCTTCGTTAGGGAGACTACATTGGTTAGGGAGAGAGCAGAGGGACGTAGAGAGAAAAAGAGAGGAGGTGAGAGAAAGAGGGTGGGAGAAAGTTAGTGAGTGCAGTCAGAGAGCTTGTGTAAACAGTATTACCTACAGTGTCCCCCTGTTACAAGGGCCCTTGATGAACATGCTAAGGGAGATGTCCCTTAGCTGCTTTCACCCAAGCCTGGCTCAGTTCTCTTGTAATCTGCATAAGAGAAGCATCTTGACATGCTTAGTGGATGGGTGTATTTTACACAGCAAACCACAGCCACAAGAGAAATTCTCCAATTCAACATGACTGGGTTGATAGTCTAAAAAACTGGTTAAAGCATGGAATCATAAAAATGATACTCTCATTATACGTATGTATATATTCATTGATATTTATTATATATTCACAGATATTTATGTGTCATCCTTGCACAGTAGACATGCTGATCTTCTCTGCATCATTCCAATTTTAGTACATGTGCTGCCAAAGTGAGCACTATGTTCACAGATATATAAATGAGTGTGCACTCATTCACGGATTCGGTACAGGAGCAATGCCTTGTCTTTGAAGATGGGTCCACTGTCTGGAATTTCCCAATTTCCTGTATAAACCAGAAATCTGTTATGATTTTCAGGTTCCAGTTTCTTTAAAGAAGATACAAAATCCAAAGACAGCTGAAAAGCAATCTGACTGCAGAGTCCGCCTAGATTTTTATGACTTTCCCCACAATCTTTTAGTGTTATCTTGTTTATACTTAAGTTGCCCATAATTTCTGTTCATCACTGACAAGTCTTTCAAGACAACGGTGTAGCTTCATAGGAACACCTCTCCTTTTCACACTCATATATCATGTGTTTACGTAATATTTAGTTACATGTCTTAAATGGAAAAAGTACAACTGGTGTAAACAGGTTTGGGAACAAACAGCTTGCAGTTGGCTTCTGACTGCACTGATCGGGGAAGTGGGAGGGTCCATGGATAGCAGCTGCCTCACAGGGCACCCAGGCATCTGCTACGCTTGCCGGGGGAGGAGGGAACATGCTTGACTGGAGATGGACCCAGGGAGCTTCTCTGAATCTCAGTTGAGGCTCAACCAAAGAAACAGCTAATGATCTATTCTCATGCGGGAGGGGAAGAAACCAATCAGGTTGGCCCTAGGGAGGAACTGTAGGTTAGTCTCTAACCTGATGCCTTTCTAAGGCGCTCAAGGGTAATTTTGTCTGCTCAATTTGTATCTTATAGACTATTGGATAAACTCCCTCATAAGATGCAGTAACACTGCTGTAAACAGAACAGAAAGAAAAAGTAGTGGTGCTTTTGACCAAACAGAGAAAAACTGAAAGGTGGAATATATATTATAGAAGTATATATAAGTATGTATTATATAAGCACCTATACTTTAAAACATATATATGTAAATATAGTTTATATTTTTATTATATTCATACATAACATATACAAATATTTTTATTATTTTATATTTATATGTAAAGTATATGTATTTAAATATATATTTATATATAAAGTATTAATATATGTAAAATATATATTATATATAAAGTACAGATTTTATATATTTTTATATATTTTAAAGTATATATATACTTCTATATTATGTATACTATATATTCTGCCTTTCAGTTATATACATATGTGTGTGTATATGTCTATAAGGGTATATATACATATCTATGGTGTGAGTGTGCGTACTTATCTGATGGTGCTTCATGAGATATGGAGGTTCACACTGTATCTGAAGATAATTTGATGAAAATCTTTAATCCCTAAAATTCCAGCTAGACTGAAAAATTGGCTTAGTTGCCTTGATTCATTACTTCAGACCCCAGTCTATCATTTTACTCATCATCACTGCTATATAGGGTTTGGATAAACAGGTTTTGGATGAAAAGTATCTGAAGCTGAATCCAGCCCCCGGGACAAGGAGTGAGAGCCCACAGTCATCCTTACTGGCCAATTCCACTCTGTGGCCACTTTGCAACACTAGCAGCTGTGAGGGGTGGCATATTTAAAGGGCCTTTATTTAGCTCTTGCATTTTATTTATTTATGATTTATTATTTACATCCTGCTTCCTTCCACGAAGGATTTGGGACAGCTTAGCGCTTCAGTTTAGCCCATTCCTAATCAGTTCAGTCACTTCTCCTTCATCCTGCTATGTCCAACTTCAATAGAGTTGTTTCCCCAGTGTAGCCAATTAACTCGGACCCCTGTGGTCTGGGCCTTCCACTGAGCAACAAAGGCGGTGCTTTTGCAGAGTCTGTGACCTTTGGATTCCTGCCCCAGCAGCACAGGAAATTCTGGCAGCCCTTCCCAGGGCATCCCTTTTGGTGTCAAGACCTCCTGGGGGTGGCATGGGGTGTGGAGACCCACGAGTCCATCAGCAGCTCCACAGCCTGTGCAGAGGGAGCTGAAGAGTAGCCTCAAGGACTCTCCCTGGGGACTTTGTGGGACGCCAATAAGTGTCCCAGCCAGTAGGGGTCTCCATCAATATGTTCAATAACCACACACCCTTTTGGTGAGAACACGAGAAAGAGCAAGCCTCAATCTCAGCTACTACGGATCTCCACCCATCCACCTCCACCTCCAACCCTGTCAAGTCTCTGACTAAATGGAGCAAAGGATCCACAGGCATCCTTCAATCTGCCATGATCTTGCTGGGCTGAATAGATCACCTAACTTAACTATGCTTGCTTTCTCCATCTACATCTTAGTGATGAAAACACTGGTCACAGGCATACTTAAAGAACCCCAGGGTGATGGGGCGCCTGGGTGGCTCAGTCGGTTAAGCGTCCGACTTCAGCTCAGGTCACAATCTTGCGGTCCGCGAGTTCGAGCCCCGCGTCGGGCTCTGGGCTGATGGCTCAGAGCCTGGAGCTTGCTTCCGATTCTGTGTCTCCCTCTCTCTCTGCCCCTCCCCCGTTCATGCTGTGTCTCTCTCTGTCTCAAAAATAAATAAACGTTAAAAAAAAAATTAAAAAAAAAAAAAAGAACCCCAGGGTGAGAACTGCCACGTGTGGCTGCAAAAAAGCCCCTGAATGTCCTTGTGCCTGAGAGTCGCTCCTATTTGACCATCTTTTCAGGGCCCCAGTCCCTTGCTCTTGCTTTTCTTTGTAAGAATGGCAGCCGCTGATCTCAATGCCTATTACTTTCCCCCGGCAGTGAATAAAGCACTGCATTCAATCATCTATTCTTGTTAGCTAGCCTGCACTCCTGGTAATTCTGCTCCCTGAGAGGATAAATAGCATTAGGCACCTAGTACACAGTTGTCCATGTAAGGGATTGTCCTCAGACAAAACAGAGATGCCTCAGACCGTCTGAACATATTTTTCCATTAGTGAGGACAGAGTTGCATGCATCACACATAGTCTCCCGCCAACCTTTTCCCAACCAATAGCAGACATGTGGAAACAGCTGGCAGAGGCTCTGGGTGCGACCCTTGGCCATGGAATAGTATGAAGCTAACTTGCATGCACAGGGAATGAATCCACGACAGATTCACTAACCACAGGACTGAGGTTAATGAAGAGATAGATGATCCAAATGCTGGCCTTGATTGGAATGGAAGCAATCTTCACAGAATAGAAAACACTGGGCTAGATTCCCCAACGGTCTACCTCAGTGGTCTGCTCTTATGTGCTAATCGGTGCTGTGTCCTAACCACCTGACTAACCAGTTACAGACTTGGGAGTATGGTAGACACCAAGGGCGGGGCTTTGAACTTTGCAGTAATAAAATGACAACAAAGAAATCTATAGACTGTACATTGCGTATCTGAAGTAGAGGTATGTAAAATTTTTATTCTATATTGTTTTAATCTCATAAGGTAAGTAAATGTAGATCCTTGTCCTTGGTATAAAAATGCATATAGACTGAAAGATAAGATTTGAATCACACATCTCTATCTATAAAGCACTTCCAAATGCTACCCTTGTGTGGTATCATTATTACAACCTTGATTGATAGATGAGGAAACTGAGGCTCAGAAAAAAGTGAGGGGCTCTTGGGTGGCTCAATCAGTTAAGCATCTGACTTGGGCTCAGGTCATGATCTCATGGTTCATGAGTTCAAACCCCACGTCAGGTGTCATGCTGACAGTGTGGAGCCTGCTTGGGATTCTCTCTCCCCCTCTCTCTCTCTCCTTCTCTCTCTGCCCTTCCCCCACTCAGGCTTTCACTCTCAGAATAAATAAATAAACTTAAAAAAATTTATACATAAAAAAAGAAAAAAAGTGATTAGCCTGAAGTCTAGAATCCTGGTGTTTGACTCAAAGTTGGCTGTACCTCCTGTTTTTTTCATGTTCCTACCACTCATGAGACATGAGCTTGCTGATCAAGTCCAAGAGGGAAAAGACCCCTTCAGAGGACTAAAAAGAGATGCAAATATTGTGTCATTAGTTGGCTTACCTGGGCTTTCAGTGTCTGCCCACACAAACGCATATTTTAATAGGCAAACAACTCTGGCGAAAAGGATTGGACACGTATGCTTGGATTTCAAGTTTGATATAAGCCGTTCAAAGTCACAGGTGAAAAACTGTGCAAGGATCTCACTTTATAAAATGGCTTACTTTATAAATGTGGGTCAAGAGGGGTGCTACTAAAAGACATCATGAAGGGTGCCTGAGTGGCTCAGTTGGTTAAGCATCCGACTTCAATTCAGGTCATCATATCACAGTTCATGAGTTCGAGTCCTGTATCGGGCTCTGCACTGACAGCTTGGAGCCTGGAGCCTGCTTTGGATTCTGTCTCTCTCTCTCTTTCTCTCTCTCTCTGCCCCTCCCCCACTGTGCTTTCTCTCTCAAAAATAAATAACCATTAAAAGAATAGAAAAAAAGACATCACGAGATTCTACATTTTTTTAAAACTCTTAAGTTGATGTTATATCCAGTCATTCCATCCAGAGCACACTGAAAGTCTAAGTTAGCCGAACTGGAGAGTGAGTCGTGATGACTGGCACATCCACCACCAGCGGATCAAGGTGTCTCCTCGCTTTGCTGAGCTGCAGTCCTCCTGGACAGTGCTGCTCCAGTCCTGGAGACTTACAGCCCCCTGGGCTCCTGCTCCCACAAACTCCCGAGGAACACTCCTCAGCAGTAGAAGGAACTTTCTCTTGTTCTTTGCAAACAGAAGACACCTGTGGCAAAACTTGTGCAGGGGTGAATGTCCCTAGAGAGATGTGGATGACAGTGTGACAACGGCCTGGCCTTATGTCCCCAGCCTATCACTTTCCAGAACAAGTTGACCAGTTTCTCAGAGGACTCTTGGTTCCCTCCATTAATTATGGAGAAAATAAAAATAATATCTACATCCCATGTTCCTATGAGGACAAAAGGAAGTAAGGTAATTCGAGAACAACACAGCACCGTCCAAAGAAGAGCTTAGATAGTGGTGAAGCCTGGAAAATGAGATTAGCTAAGACCCTGGGACCGGGGAAGGCAGACTGACAAGGGACTTCTAGAGCAGGCCTGGCTCACTTCCCCACTTCCTCTTCCCAGGCCCAGGCACACCCCCCAGTGATGACACTAGGCCACCTCAACTCTGTCCCAGGGTGTTGTTATACAGGGAGCTGAGGCCGTCTCAAGCATAGTCCCAGGTGGAGATGCAGCACAGGTAAGTTTCCAAAGGAACTTTCCAGAGTCCAGAGGCAGCCGGTACTCTGACAGTTGGGTTCTGTGTGTGTGTGTGTGTGTGTGTGTGTGTGTGTGTGTGTGTGTTCGTTTTCAGGTGCTCTATCCATCTTTCTTACCCTAAAGCACCAAGTAGAGCATCCCCTGGAAATGTTTGCTGAAGAATGAGAACAGGGATAAGGATTCATCAGTTGATTATTCACAGTCCAGATAAAGGAAGGCTCATAAAACAACCAGACATCACCACCAAAAAAATCCCCCGATACACACAAACTTCTGTGTGATTAAGAATGATAAGAATGGATCCTGATAAGAATGGGTACCACCAGGGAAGTTGGCAGGTCTCTCATGAATTGTGAGACTGAGTTCCTAACTATGACACATCTCAAAAGCATCACAGGCCTGTGGAGATACTGATCCCCTCAACCCTCGAGCAGCCGAGCACAGCCCAGGTACCTGGGTGACTCCAGTGTGCTGAACAAATGTTAGCATTCTCCATGTTCTTGGTCACGTAAGGGACCCCAAAACAGACACAGAAATGCGGACCTGCAATCCTGAACATCTCCTGTTTATAACCCAGAGAGGCAAAGATAAATTGGATGCTTGGATCCTCAGGTTCATTTATCTCCTTGTCTGATTCGTCACTTGTGACATCAGGTCCTCACAAGCACCCCGTGAGTGAGGCATCCACTATTTACAGGTGCATGAACCAGGCCTCAAAGAAGCCAGGTGGCTTGCCCAGTGTCATCCTTTTCTAAGCACCAGCCTGGCCCCTATTCTGCTCATCCTCTACCTCCTCCACAGCACATAAAATGTACCCAGCCAGGGCATACTCCTAATTCCTCAGTCTGACCTCTCTTCTAATGAATGTAATCTTCGAAGATGTGAGAGTGGAAACAAAAGTGAAAAGTAAGGACATTGCAATGGGAAGAGGGTAGAGTCACAAATGGCACAGAGAGGTCAGGCTGTAGGCAATGGCTGGATGGAAGAGACTCTTGTTGGTGGGTAGGCTGACTGCAGTAGGGCTAGATGGCTACCTACCCAGAGCAGAATGTCAAACAAGCTTTCAGGGCTGTCAGGATGAAGGCTACCTGGAGACGGGACTTGGCAGTCATTTGCCCAAAGAAGGAGGCTGAATCTCGGGCTGGCTGAGGCCTTGCCGGAGAATCTGGATCACAAGGGGCTTACTGAGCCTCCATGAGGAGGTCTGGGAGTTCTGTGGCCCTAGGTAAACATTTATGATTAATTGGAGAGCTAAATAATTATACCTTCCCTTCAAGCTCCTCTCACATCGAATCATGTGATTCAATTAAAGAATATTCTTGACCTCAAGGTTCTGGAACCTGGACCTCAAGGTCCTGGAACTTTAGGTTCCTAACATTGAACTGACCTGTTAAAGGAATCTTCACTCTGTAGGTCCTCAGCTCCTGGGATGAGTAGGATCTCCCCACCATGCAATCTTTAGACTATCCAGATGTACAGAATTGCAAAGTAGAACCCAAAGAGGACATTCTCACTTCCAAGAGATAGGTGGAAAGGAGGTTGGCTCTGCACTGGCTCATTTCAACAGTCCTCACAGGAAGCTTCCTGAAACTGTCACTTACTCTGCAAGGCTGACTGTCCTACTGGTGCAGCTGGCCCGTAGGAAGGAACTGGTGGTCATCTGATGTGACTGTACCACTGCAGAGGACAGACAGGTGTCTACGCCTTAGCAGAGAACCCAGCACAACTTTGACAGTAAGGCTGCAATGCTCTCAGCAAAAAAAACCTTGACTACAAAGCTAGAAATAGCGCTTCCAGCCGACCTCTGCTCTTCCCCTCCATAAACCTAGCATCTCTCCGACCTTGACTGGCAGCAAACAAGCAAGACAAACAGCCCACACATAGTTCTAGCTGCCTTGGAAAGCAAGAAAGGAATCAGGAGAAAACCTGCACTTTAAGGGATGGGAATGTAACAGAGCAGTGGAGAAACTTCTTTCTACAAGAGCGGCATGGTAGTGTTACTTATGGAGGCAAAATTTTAGCTAATTATCAGTTTCAGTTTCTTATTACACCACAGATAGATGGTGGGTGGACCAGTCTGTTTCAGTGGCCAATGTATCTGGAATGTTTTACAGTAAAATATTTTAATGGCCATTATTAACTATAATGTATCACTGTGAGTTTAGTGAAGAAACTGAAAAATGATCATACTACAGGTATGATTAGACACGTGTATAGATTAAACAGAATGCACACATTCCTATAAAAGGCATCCTGAGTACCAGTCAATGTGGCATTGACTTCCACTGGAAAATAGATGTTAAGTTTCTCCAGGGAATGGAGAAATGGTAAAAAAAAAAAAAAAAAAAAAAAAAAATCAGGTTATCTGTCACCTTGCCCTGTGGGCTTGGCAAAACAGGAAAAAGCACATAAAAAGGTAGTCATAGAATCAGCTTTACTAATAATTCTTGCTACTTATTTTAGAAGATATCTGTGCAAGTATTTCAGCACCTCTCTGTATCTCAGCAGAGAGGTTCATGCTGAGTTAGGGAGGTCCTCTCCTTTGCCAAATAAGGCAAGTCCAAACTCAAGGGGGAAAGGCCAGGAAGGGATGACCTAGGGAAGACACCCTGAGAGGGGTCCACCACACCAAGAACAGAAGCTTCTCCAAACAAGTATCCTGGGGAGAAAAGCTGTTGACAGCTTCAAAGTATCTCTCCATATGTCAACAGAGAATAGCCAACCAAAAATGTCATCAATGAAAAACAATCTAGACACAGTGATGTGACATGGAAATCTACTGAATTGATGAAGGGTAAAAACAGAAACTAAAGAGGCGCCTGGGTAGCTCAGTCAGCTAAACGACTGACTCTTGATTTTGGATCAGGTGATCATCTCGTGATTCATGAGATCAAGCCCTGCATCAGGCTCTGTGCTGACAGTGTGGTGCCTGCTTGGGATTCTCTCTCTTCCTCTCTCTCTGGCCCTCCCTCCCTCGTTCTCTCTCAAAATAAATAAAATAAAACTTTAAAAATAAAAAAAAAATTAATTACTTAAAAAAACACAGAAACTAAAGATTACTGGAGAGCTGAATTCTATAGGAAGGGAAGTTAAGAGTAAGAGTCTAACGTTTTAAGGGTACCTGGGTGGCTCAGTCATTAAGCATTGGACTTCACGACCTCATGGTTTGTGAGTTCGAGTCCCACATCGGGTGAGCTTGAGCCCTGCTTTCAGTAAACAAAACCATGAGTCCCACACTTTGGGTGAGCCCCACTTCTCTCTTTCTCTCTCCCTCTCTGCCCCTCATGGGATTCTCTCTCTCTGCCCCTCACTCACTTGCACCCTCTCTCTCTCTCTTTCTCTCTCTCTCAAACAAAAAAAGTCTAACCCTTTAGAATCTAAAATCTTGCAATCTAATTTTTATTCATTTTTCCATGTCCCACCATAAAACTAGCTTCCTCAACAATATAAAAATAATAAATATTTGCTGATCATTTATTATTTGCCGAACACTCGAAGCACATTACATGTATCAACTCCTTTCCTTATCAAAACAAACCTATGTGGCAAATTCAATTATTATTACCTTCATTTTACAGAAGACAACATTAAAGCACAAAGAGGTCAAATGAATTGCCTAAGGTCACACACCTGGTAGGTGTGTGGATTCTCACGTGGCCATTTTGGCTCCAGAACCTCTGCTCTTAACCATTATGCTTTACTGTCTCTCAATGAAAAGGAATGTCCAAAGGAAAGAGAGAAAACAATGCCAGTGAAATAAAATGGGTTCTACCTGAATCAGCTTGCTGGAATAAATTCAGTGAATAAACAAGGACAGTGTATGCCATGATTGCCTCCACCCCAGCACTCACCCCTCCCCTCCCCCGCTGTGGGGAGGCCATGGGACTTGGGCAGACCCATCCATTGATGCGGTCCCTGAAAAAGCATATTGTCTATCTGCAAAATAATGAACTGGCATTTCTGTTTATGGATTAGCCTCCTGTGAACTTAGGAAGTGCAAGTCTTTCCCAACCTTCCATGAGGCAACTGATGAAATCACACTAAAGATCTATAAAGCAGAAGATCAGACCCTAGTCCACAATGAAAGCGAGCCAAACAAGAGCGGTGTCCCTTGAAATCCAACCTGAAATAGTCATCTAGTGTAATTCACTTCTCTAAGAGAGAGTAAAAGTGCTCATTTACTGAGCACTTACTATGTTTGTGTCAGACACTGATGGGTTGTTCTCTGTGCCATGTTCTTCACGCATCCTTCTATATTCTCCCTGGACACAGCGGCAGGGGCTTACCAGCCCCAGAAGGAAGGCTGTGGAGTCCACGTATCACACACCAACACTGCTTCTGGGACAAAACTTATGCTGGCCTGTGGCTAAATAAGAAAAATCTGGACAATACAATAGGAGTTTTCCCGGAAGCTGTATGGGTATGGTACAGAGGACGGTCCCTTATTCTGAGATTATATTCTTCCTACTTCTGGTATTAAAATATCTTTTCTTTCAGGAAAGGACTATAACATTACATGGCAATTTTGCTATTGCTTTTTTTTTTAACATCCTTACTTCTCAGGATAGAAGCTAACAACCCTATGTTGAGCCTCCTCAATTAAAAACATTGTTAGATCATAAAATTCCAAAGCGTAGGGTCACTGGCCCAGGGGACTGATAGCCTGGATTTTGTCCAACCTCAACCACAGGGGGAATTCAGAAAACAAGAGACAATCCCAGTGGCTGAAATGTACCCTGTGCTGCCAGTGGCTTCCTTGCTAAGCCCCTATCTGACCTCTAGTTACTCCCTTGGTCCCCAGTGGCTGCTACCAGTAGGAATTCCCTATCCTTCCTGGCCAAGTTGACATGCTGGGCAGAGTTCAGGACACAGCTTTAAATGTGGTTTCCTGATTAACAGAGAGACTCCAGTTAGGCAGGAAGGAGTTCAAGCTCAAATATTATATGTCATAGTCATCTACCGGTTCTTAGGAATGAATACATCAACAGAAATGACCTGGAGCAAAATACCATTCCTGAGAAAATCCCTAACAACTCAGTGAGAGACTCCTGTTACTGCACTGCATCTTTTGTGTCTTCTTTTGACAAGAAAAGTGTCACGTTAAAGACTCAGTTCCTCTAAAATACATTTACACAGAAAATATTTGAGAAGGCTGATGGTGATGGAGAGAAACGAGTGCTAAAAGGAACTAGGCACCACATCTATATGACTTTCTGGCTAAGAAAGTAGGAGAACCCCCAAAGCAGGAGATGGGGTCGCTGACTTGGCTGTGCCATTAAATTCCCCTTGAATCTTAGGAGAAATCATTCTCTGGCCTTATCCTTCCTCACTTGCAAAATAACATGTCTGGTTGCTCTAAATCCTAACATTCTCTAGTTCTAGTCATTGTCTGGAGGAAAGAGCAAGGTACCTTCATGTCTAGAAGGACACTGAGAAATAATACCGAAAGGAAACATGGAGTGCTCCTCAGGGGTCTCAAGGTCCTGATTAGACACTGATGAAAGATGAGCTGGTAGAACAGACCCCACGGGCATCTCTAGGGGGGTCTCCCCAGAGTGAGCTTCCGGCCAGAGCAAGGAAATGAAGAAGTGGGCCTACAGTGCAGGCAAGAGAAGGTAAGGAAAAGAGCAGGAAGAAAACGGGAGGGGAAGAAACAGAGAAAAGGCAAGGTCTAATAGAAGTTCAATCCTCTGAGTAGAGAAAAGAGGGAAAGTGCCAAAGAGCAGAGAAAGAAGGGGAAGAAAGAGTCAGACCTCTACCTGTCATTTTTTTAAGTTTATTTATTTATTTTGAGAGACACAGAGAGAGAATGAGAGCGAGAGCCAAGCAGGGGAGGGGCAGGGAGAGAGGGAGAGAGAATCCCAAGCAGGATCCACACTGTCAGCATAAAGCCCAACCAACATGGACTCGATCCCACCAACTGTGAGATCCTGACCTGAACCAAAACCGAGAGTCGGACACTTAACCGATGGAGCTACCCAGGCACCCCTACCTCTCATTTTGGATAGTAATAGAATTTCATAGCTCCTTCACCATCTGCTTCCCAAAAATGTCACAGAGGTAAGGTCCCATGGCATCCTGCCAAATTAAATAGAGAAAAGCCTCACTCTTCTAGAGAGCAATACTGTACCATTTTCCCTAATACAGCAAACACAGAGGCAGCCCATCTGTATGCAGACATGACAGAAAAACAAAACAAAACCAAACAAAACTCCACAAAAGGTCCATAACCTTTAAAAAAGAAAAAAAAAAGGATTCTGGGCTAACCTATCCAGAAATAGAACATTTTGATTACAAAATAAAAACTAGGTCAATAAGATAATGGACATGACTTAAATGAAAATCACAGTATTTGTAATGGGCTAAAAATGGTATCAATATTACTGCAGAGAAGGAATATAATTAAATGTATTTTTAAACAGCAGCTCCCGCCCCAGCCCTCCAAACCCCAGCCCCGCCACCAGTATCCCTCCACCTCATCGGAGAGGAATGTGCTGGCGTGCCACAAGTTGGTCTGAAGAATGCAGAGTTTCCGTACTACTTTAGAAGATCCCAAATGACACTGGTTAGCTACATTCTTTCACTTTTAGATCACTGTTATTCATTTATAAAGCAAAGAAATGGAAAGGTTAGGGATCTGACCATTTCATTCTTTTATGGTTTCTACTATATGGCCAGGAAACATGCAAATGGAAATGAAACTGCCACCATTCTCTCTGGTCGACTGAAACACGGAGAGTTTCAGGCCATCATATGATGTGGATATAGATCCTAAGAGGTTCAGCACGGGCCAGAAATTAAGATAAAGGGTAGCTGTGCAAATTTCTGGTTTTCTTTCTTCAACCTGTGGTGTGACCTTGTGGATAAACTCTAACTCTTGAGTGTAATTTATCTTCCAAGCCCTCGCAAGGGGAAGGGAAGCAAAGAGGAGCATGATGAATTAGCCGCAAGGAATAATGTTCTGGATGGTGACTGCAATTACTACGGTGGGCAAGCAAGGGCTGCGGTGGCAATGGCATTTCCTCGGATGTCTGTGTAAAAGCCACAGCCTACGACTCTGTTTATGAGGAAATATCAGTGGCCCTTCCACACTCCGGATGCCGTCAGGGGTCAAAGAAAGATGACGCAGGCTTACTCGATGATGAAAATATTGCCACTGCAAAATATATACGTACACACACAGAGACATGCACAGAGTATTTCTTACTAAAGGAGATTGATTCGATATTTATACCGTGGAACTCTCAGAATAAGATATCTGCATGACTACATATCATAGTCACCATTCAGAAGAGATTATTTTCAAAATCTCTTTGTGGGTAGTGCATGTCTACTAATAAGTTTTTTTAAAGAATTAACTCTTTAATACGTTTAAGTTCCAACACACCAACCATTAGTATCAAGGTACTCATTCATCCTTAGAAAGAACAAAGTTACTTCCCATGGAGAAAATCTGCTGAATGACAGCTGAACTTGTCAAGCAAAAGAGAAGTGGAGAACTTAGTCACTTCGTGTTACGACTCACGTAATGTTGAACTCCCTAAGTGCAATTACGTGTTTGTAAAATATTATTAAGTTAGTGCCCACTTCACCCTCTCTTTACTTTGAGCATCATAATAAAAGATATTTCAATAAGCAGCAAGTGGACAAACAGCCTAACCATGAGTCCTTTCTGTAAGTGACTTCGGGCGTTCCAAACCCCTGATATTCTGAGTCAAGTGAAATAAGTCACTATAATAGGCCTTGAGGAATTCTAAACCAAGAGAAAGGCCAAAAAGTTAAGGATCATCTGAGCTCATCCTATCACTCTCAGGGTTGTTCTTATTTATAGTTCCCTCCTATCACCAGGGCCTCTAAACCGTGAAACAAAAATAGTGAAGCAAATGTGTGGCGAGGGTCACTGCAGACTAGGCAAAATTTCTGCGAATACCCACAAAGCGCGGTGCTCGGTTTTCTGTAGAAAAGTGCTCAGTCAACTCAGTCAATGTCGTTTTTAACTCTGACCTTCCATGACCTCAGTTTGGAGATCCTGATAGGGATGAAAGAAAAGAACTAAAAGGTCAAGCAAGTGAAAAGCACTGAAAGAATGCTCAGTACAAGCATATGATACGGGGCACGCCTCTGTCCTGGGAGTCTGGTGGGGGAAAAATGGATTATTTATGGGGGAAGGGAAACCAGATGGCAAAGTAAGCTCTTGACAGAGAGGATAAAAGCTTATGTTCGGGAAAGCTTAGGAGGAGGAAAGGGCAACGGAGTAACTTGTACTGTCACAGGGTGAACTTGGTCGAGCAGTGACTTTGGCGGATTTGGGCTTCTAGCAGGGAGGAACCAGCTGGGGGCTGGGGAAACGGGTGTTTTTGGAGAAAGAGAAACAGCTGCCTGAGCACGAGTGTCGGAAGGAAGTCCTCTTCCCTACTGCCAACCCACGAGACGTAAGTGTAATCCAGTCGCAGGAGCTACTCTAAGGAGACAAAGGGGGACAAGATCGAGTCCCTGCCAATTAGTGCCCCAAGACCTCTGACAATGGGGCCATTCCAACAAATGCTCCAAGGGAAGAAGCACTAGATCGGGACTCATGGAAGGAGTTCTAATCTTATCTATTTAAGCAGCTATTAATTACAGGTTCAGGAACAGGATGGACTGGTGAATCAATACGTGATGTAAAGATTTATCTATAAACAATATATAAACCCTCTATTCCAAGTCTTTTATCTGATAAAAGTTGTGAGTCTGAAGGACTTAATTGACTTGCATTCACTTCTCCGTCAACTTTGTCAGGTGAGAATCAGCAAACTACAAGAGTTCTCTCTGAAATAATCATTCCCTAAGTAAGGGTCCTCCATAACCCCTTCCACTGCCCTGTGGGTGCATTTTAAGTCAGTAACTATAAGAGAAAATCCTGCTTTTTTTTAATAGCAAACATTCTAACGGTTAAAAGCCTGTACAGACTAGAAACAAGAATAAACTAGAATACTGAATATTTCAACACTGGCCATTTTGATGGGAAAAAATGTGAAGTACACATTTCCATGTAAATGGAAATCCTACATTTATAAAAGCAGGCAAGATGATTATGTGTGACAAATACTTATAGGCAAATGAGAAAACTACAAAAAAGTTCCCTCTTCTAAAATAAACTACTCTTTTTTCAGCATACAATTCTCCTAAATTCTGACATTTATGCCTGCTTGAAAAAACAATTTAAGTCAACACTTCCCACTCTGTTATTCAACCCTGAGGCATAAAAATTTGATTAAATAGCCTAAAAATGCTTCCATGCACAAGGAGCAGGCAAAAACTGACTTATACATCACAAAGTCATGCTGTAGCTTGACTTCTACCCATGTGCTCTGTTGGAACCCTCCTAAACCTTGAGCTCTCCATCTTCCACTCTTGCTTTCCCTACCTTCTCCCTTCTTTGAGAACATACCAAAGCCTCCCAGTGTGGGCCTTTCTCCCAGCGATCACCCTCATACTACACTAGTCTCTTCAAAAAACACCTTTTCTGTTTCAACAACACCATAACCAGAATGGCATGCTCCTCCCCTGGGTCAGCACCTCCATTCCAAAACAGGATCCTGTAACTTCCCATTTCCTAAAACCTCCGTCCCACTCTTGAATACTCTTATCACTCAGCTTCTCTTTCTCTTCTGGCTCCTTCCTTCCCCCTAAAGACCTCAGCAAACCATAACTCATCAAATCACGAGACAACTGCAGAATCACATGTTCAACAGCCCACTTGAAACCCCACTAGGATGTCTAATAGGCATCGCTAGCTCAATACGTCTCAAACTGAATTTTTGATTTTGTCTGCAAACCTGGTACTTCTTCAGGGTTTCCCATCGCCACAAATGACAAATACTTTTGCTGAGGGCAAAAGCTTGGAATCATCCCTGATTCCTCTCTCTCACACACCACACATCTCATCCAACAACAAATTCTGATGACTCTGCTTTGAAAATATATCTCTGGAATCCAACCACTTGTCTCCATATCCACCACTGCTATGCTGGTCCAAGCCATCAGCATCCCTCACCTGGAATACTGGAGTACCCCAACTGAGCTCCCGGTTCCACTCCTTCTCTGTACCCCATTTGGAGTGGTCATTTACAAAGTCCAGGGAAACTCATTGTCCTTCTCAAACTTTCCAAGGCTTCCCGTCATACTTAGAATATAGTCCAAAGTTTTGGCTCCTGTAGTCCTGTAACCTACAAGTCTACCTTTCCAACTCCATTTCCAACCACACTTTGCCTTGCTCATCCGACTCCGCTCATACTGACTTTCCTGCCATTTTTTAAATGTATAACTCTGAATATTATCTGTGCATGGATTAAATATTATCTCTATGCAAATGTTAAATCTATTTATCCACCTACACCTGCTTCTCTGATCCAGCCTCAGGATCCACTCTCTGTCTATAAGGCATCTCAAGCTAGATGTTCCTATGCCAACACAAATTAGACACTGCAAAAAGGAGCTGTTTTCCTATCACCAGGCTGGAAACCTTGAAGCAGCTGCCAACCTCCACTGTACTTCCACCCACAATCAGCCAGGTGCCAAATCCTGCCATATCCCCTACCACTGATGCCTCACTTTTGCCCCCTTTCTTCTTCCTCCCTTTATTCAGAGTCTTGCATCTGTCCTGGTCATCTCAGGTCTAAAATCCTATGCCCCCACTTGTCTCTTAGCTTCCTCATATTGCTGTACAGGTGTCCATCCAGAGGGCTGGCAAGGACCCTACACCCAAGTTCAAGTGCATCCATGTCAGCCTCCATTCCTGCCTCCCACTACTTAATCCTTCTGTTGTCTTTGACTGTCCCTATACTGTGCAGTATGATAGCCACTAGCCACACATGGCTATTTACACTGCAATTAACTAAAATTGAATACAACTAAAAATTCAGTTCCTCAGCTGCACTGGCCACATATCAAGTGCTCATTGGCCACATGTGGCTAGTGGGAACCCTGCTGTTCATTTCCATCATCACAGAAAGTTCTACTGGGCAGCGCTGGAACCTATCCCCTCTGGAATATTTACTCAACTCCCAAACAAACTGTTCTGGGAGAATAAATCCCATAACCAACAAGCCCTTTCAGCCTAGTTTTACCGAGACATCATGTTTCAGCATTAGGGAGCTCCTGAAACATTCTTCCCTGAGAGCCACCCTAACTTTAAGGGAAGGATACATTCCATGCTCTTGTCCCTAATACACATACACATGGCTTTCCCTTCATAAAACTTTCCTGTGCAGAGGAAATATTTATATATTACTATTCAATTTGTATTTTTTTCAGTGCTTGATTAGCTCTTATGCCTTCACTGTCTGCTAAATAAGGTTGACTATTTTAGGCTTAATGCTCTTGCGGGCAAAGCCAATATTTAATGATGCTGAGCACAGACAGCTCTTCCAAAAGCATGTTTTAATAAGGGTGACTGCACAGTGGGAAAGCACCTGGGCCTTGGAATTACCTTGCTTCTGAGCTCCTGTCCTGCCACTTACTAGCCAGGGATCTTGGGAAAGTTATTTAACCCTTCATTCTCAGTGTAAGCACCTGTAAAGTGGAGAAAATGGTAACTGTCTTCCTCATTGATTTGTTGTGATAATTAAATGGGATCAGACCCATAAATCTCTCAGCCATGGTTGATATATGATCATCACTCATTAGTGTCAGCTGACAGTATCAATTATTTTAGCTAGTTGTGAACAAAAATAAATTTAAATAATCTTGAGGAGGTTAAAAGCAAGACGAAGAACAAATCTCGAATGCAAACTGCTCATCTTACAGAGTCAAATGAATGTCTTCAGATACAGTGATGGATATTACTTAAATATCAAATCGTGGAAAATATGTATCAAAGTCACATAAATTTGAACATTTCTATTCTGCTTCTTGTATAAAAGCTGCCTAGAGTTTCCAGTTCTTTGGAAAATTTATTTCAGGAACCATGGAACCTTGCTTGGCAAGTTGAACAACTTTCCATTAGTTAAATGCAAGAAGGATGATTTCATTTTAAAAGTGAAATGTGGAAAGTGGTTAAATGGGCAGGCTATAACCAATCATACTAGTCTTTTAGAAAATCTGAAAAACAAAACAATAATAGAGAGAAAAAAGGCTTATAATTCAAAGCACATGTGGACATCATTTTGTATTGATTGCTTAAAAGTTCATGCCAGTGAACGAATCAAACGAGAATACATATTCCACACATTTGGAGCCTGAGATAGCTCTTCCTGCCTTCAGTAGCTGAAATTCAGAGGTGGCTGTGTGTACTTACTAGCTAAAGCCAGTATATTAATTCTGCCAAACCTGTCATCCATTCTTCTCTGCTATGGCTTTTGAAGGTACGGAGCCTGTGGTTCTCAAAGTGTGCACCCTGGACCAACAGTAGCAGCATCACCTGGGAACTTGCAAATTCTTGAGCTGCACCCTGGACCTACTGTATTAGAAAAACTCTAGGCCGGGGGGCACTCACATGTCATGTGTGTTTGAAGAAGAAGCCCTCCGGGTCTTTCTAGCGCCAGCGCCTGGGAAGCACACCTGGGCGGCACCTGGGTGCTCTATTGGGGGCAGCTCTGGCAGAGAAGCCAGTAGGCTTTTTCCTGGACAGACAGTATTGAAAATATCTTCAACTGGCTGTCATTTGTTTTGACACATGATATGGGTTCAGCCTCCCTCTCTAAGGTATGATTCCCTCATGTGAAAGTAAATGGAATAATTAATAACAATCATTAATAATCATTAATAATGCCAAGCAGAACCCAGGAGGGGAAGACTCCCATGGCTCTAAGGCTCTAAACGTCCACAACATGAGGAAGCTAACCCTGACACCACACATTTTGTCTCTCACGGAGAATGGAGTCAAAATTAGACGGCCCCAAATTATACAGTTTTATAAGAGTTACAGACCACAACAAGAAGCAGAGCAACAATACAAAGAATGGAGTACTGCGGCCAATTTCTCCTAATATTTATTTGTAAATTCATTTTGGGAAACAAAAGACTCCCATAATTATACGAGAAAATCCCACCAACTATATGAAAAACAAACAGAAAGAAAAGATACAAGATGCCCTCTTCAGAGGTTTTTCAAAACATAACACTTCCTAACAGTCTAAACTCATTTAGAGGGAAATGGACAAATACGCTTGACCTCAAATTTTCATCATATGAAAGTACTTTTAAGCAAGAATTGCCTTCAATGACTTTTGTTGTCATTTTTTAAGAAGATCTAAGGCAAAATGGAAGCTTATTTTAATACTTTGATGATTCCATAATGTTGACAGTTATATTTTCACAATTCAAATGTGTTCTCCAGCACAGCGCCTTATTCATTTTTCAGTGGGAGGGAATAAAATTTAATATGCATTAATTTAAAGTCTTGTGCTTTTTTAAAAACGGGTTTTGTTTGAAGCTTCTTTTACAAGTGCCTTTAGTCGCATATTGTTTTTGCAATTAAGAGGGTTTAAAGAAATTAGCAGATTCTTTCATAAATTCCTACCACAGATGTGCTGCATAGTTGTATATGTATAGCCCATTTTTAAAAGGAGAAAACTTAACAGTAGTTATGTATGGGCAGTGGAATTGTGGGTGGGGGTGAGGCAGACACAGAAGTAAGACTTTTACTTTTTCACTTCAAATCCTTGAACCCTATTCAAACTTATTTTTGTATATATTTTACGTAATTCTTTTAACTGCACTAGGTAGAAATAAAATGAGCGAACTTAAAAGTAATAAATCCATATTACTGGACCATTAACCTTTGGTATCCATTTCATCGCCTGTCACCTGATAGCCGCTTCCGCTACCTTTTCCTACGCTGCGGTGTGCTCACACCAGATGACAGCAGGCGCTCATCTGGGACAACTCAGTCAAACTGCAGATGAAAAAACAGAGGCCCAGAGAAGTGGAAGTTTGCCCACATCATCAAATTTACTGATACTGGGGCAAGACTCACCCTCAGTTCTTGAGCTTCTTGGTTTATGCTTTTTTTTTCTTTTTGTAATCATATCATGTTTCCTGTCACATGTTTTACACACCACTCATGTGTTAATCTAAGATCTGAATCATAATCATGAAGGTACTACAGTGTTACACAGACATGACTCCCCTAGAACTGAAGTCGAGCACTGTAACTGAACCCTGCACCTAGGTCCACGCGGAGGACCGGGACGGGCAGGGTTTAAGATAGGGAACTCAGCAGTTTTCTGCCTGAATTTGACTCCTCCACTTAATAACTGTGAGACTGACTAATTGCAGGTAACCTCTTCACGCCTTATTTTTCTCATCTGTAATGTTGCAGTTAAAAAGAGTATCTATCAACTTAATAGAACCGTGAGGTTTAAATGAAATAATTTAGGTCAAGTTCACAGCCAAATGCCTGGTACCTAATAAGGGCTCAATAAAACTTAGCCAACATCAGTTAAAATTTAAATTAATAGGGGCACCTGTTAGTAAAGCATCCGACTTGGGCTCAGGTGATGATCTCACGGTTCGTGGGTTCAAGCCCTATGTAGGGCTCTGTGCTGACAGCTCAGAGCCTGGAGCCTGCTTCGGATTCTGTGTCTCCCTCTCCCTCTGCCCCTCCCCAGCTCACACTCTGTCTCTCCAAAAGTGAATAAATGTTTAAAAAATATATTTTAATAAAAAATTTAAATTAATAAATCAGGCACAATTTAGAACCTTGCACACTAACTCTGGCCATTTTTATAATCTATTACAAACATGGTACCCACCCCAAAATTTGATTGTAAATGCTCATCTTTGCAATGATCTGCATTTACTCCAAGTTTGTAATCTAAGAAAAAGACACACCTCCCAGCTCCATTCTCCCCAGTAGTAAGAGCTGAGTAGCTTGGATTTAATGAATGTGTGTGAACATACTGCGGAATGGTGAAGTCTCCTAAATGAGAGCTCTACTTTGTGTTTAGCATACCCTGAATCGTGGCTGGGAGTCATGGTTTGTTCTCAAATCTCCTGATCACCCAGTGACTTGGATGGTTTCTCCAGCTAGCTGCCAAATGAGAATTTGTTCTAAAAGGTCCCTCCTGGGCTTGCCCACCTTTCCGGCCCAGTGTGAAGCCCGGGGCCTGCCCCTCCATTTAAGTCCCCTCTTTTCTCCTTTCCACTGGTGGAGAGGCCTCTATTCTCTAAGCCAAAAGTGGGGCAGAGAAAAAAAAAACAACTTGTGAGTAATTTCTTTTCATATCTCGAGAAGGTAGTTTTCCCACTATTCTCTTTAGCAAAGAAGTCAGTCAAATTCCCTGTGTCCTCTTTAACAAAAACATTCTTTGAAGGCACAACAGAATAAGCAATAACTGACAATTTAAACATACCTGGAATACTTTGCCACACATATTTCTCCTAACACCACAAAACTCCAAAGAGCATACCAACCCCTGCCTACTGGCTTCAATGGAAATTAAACTATCTAAATCCATTGTCAAGGCATTTGGAAGGCATTAAAAATGCTTGCTGGAAACAATAACAACAACCTACTGAGAGCTCATGCTGTAAACCTCTGGGCCCAGGGGACTTCCTAGCTCAAGGCTGGTGCATCCATACAAGAGCAGGCATTTGCTGAGGTCTGGTTTGGTGACAAACTCAAAAGAACAGCTTTGAATTTTGAAACCAACCAATCAAGGGTGTGAGGCATGCACTCACTGGGACCAACAACTGAGTTAAGGAGGTTCACAGTCCATTCATTTGCATGGAGTTAGACCAACAATGAGCTTACTCTGTTGACTCTCACAATTGGGGCAAAGAATTCCGAAGGATGTATTCCTTGTTCCTCTTTCCTAATAGTTCTTTTTCAAAATCAGATCTGTTGAAGAGGAGCAGAAGGAAAGTGAGCAGAGAAGCGGATGGAGTTTTTTTTTTTAATTGAGATATCACAGGCATATAACATTTTACTCGTCTTAGGTGTACAACATAGTGATTTCATGTTTGTACATACTGTGGAATGATTACCACAATAAGTTTAGTTAACACCCATCACCACACGTCGTTACAAATTTTCTTCTTGTTCTGAGAATTTTTTTTTTATTTCTTTTTAAGTTTATTTTGAGAGAGACAGAGACAGCATGAGCAGGGGAGGGGTCAGAGAGGGAGAGAGAGTGAATCCCAAGCAGGCTCCGCACTGCCAGTGCAGAGCCTGACTTGGGACTCGATCACAAACCATGAGATCATGACCTGAACCGAAATCAAGAGTCAGATGCTTAACCGACTGAGCCACCAAGGCGCCCCTCTTGTTTTCAGAACTTTTAAGATCCATTCCGTTAGTATCTTTCTAATACATAATATATGATATCTAATATAGGGTTGTTAACTAAGTCTCCATGCAGTACATTTCATTCCCATTAATCAATAAGATTTATTGATCTTATAACTGTTTGTCCCTTTTGACCACCTTCACACATTTCACATACTATATCCACCCCCTGCCTCTAGTAGCCACAAATCTGACCTCTTTTTCTATGAGTTTGGTTGTGGTTTGTTTTTAGATTCTACACATAATTGAGACCATACATTATTTATCTTCCTCTGTCTGACTTATTTCACTTAGCCTAATGCCCTCAAGGTCCTCCCATGTTGTTGTCACAAATGGCAAGATTTCCTTCCTTTTTATGGCTGAATAATATTCTAGTATATATCACATTTTACTTAAGGGATGGGGCTCTTGCAGCAGGGTTCTAACTCCCTTGCTCTTGCCTGTTGCTGCAATGACTTTTACCAAGTCCCTTGCTGATCCAATGCTTTATTCTTACTGAACATCTGCCCTCCCATACACATAACTAGAGGAACTAAAGATGCAGTTGAATCAGTAAATCACATTGAGGCGTTTGAAGAGAGGAAGTTATTTTCCTGTACAGTCCAGGACTTTCCGACCACATGTTGGGCTCACTGCTGGGCTCTCCATCATTCAGAGGCTCTGGTGGGCCAGTGACACTGCTTGATGCATGTCCTTATATTTATTGATGCTCACAGACTTATGATACCATGTTCAGAAATACAGGATTTGTAGGTTTGGTTAAAGTAGACTTGCTTTCCCTCGACTCAGAAAGCTTTTCTCTTCATCTGACTCTCTGACCCTCCCCTTTCTTCTCCCTCCTCCCCCACCTCCCAACCAGGAATGAGGAAGTTGGATCATCCATTCCACAGGATCTTTCATCCCTGTTATTTCAGTGACTAACACAGTACCAGGCACATAGCTTGTACTGAGTGAATGTCTGCTGACTGAACAAAGATTTGCCTGGATTTGGGGCCAGATTCAGGGCTGGATGGATTGAAAAAGGATCCTTGAGGCGCCTGGGTGGCTCAGTCGGTTAAGTGTCCGTCTTCGGCTCAGGTCATGACCTCACGGTCTGTGAGTTCGAGCCCCACGTCGGGCTCTGTGCTGACAGCTTGGGGCCTGGAGCCTGTTTCGGATTCTGTGTCTCCCTCTTTCTCTCTCCTCCCCCGCTCATGCTCTGTCTCTCTCTTCTCAAAAATAAATAAACATTAAAAAAAAAAAAAGGATCCTTCTACAGATGGCCAATGCCAGACCAATTTGAAGGCAGCAGTTATGTCAGGTTTTCAACACCAGCCCTTGTTTTGGTGTCACTTCTATCCACTTCCAAGTCCCCAGGAATAGCTGGTGCCTTGCTCGTTGAGGGGAATCCACTTGTGTTGCATTCTCTTAGCACTACTCTTCCAGACTAGACAAAGTGCTGTCCATATTATCATAACTTTAGTCCTCTGCCCTCAATGAGATGTCAGGAAAGAAACCCTTAGTAAATAAGTTCAAGCCATAGTACTGGGAGGAGAAGAGGTAAATGCATTTTATTTCTTTAATAATGTTTATTTATTTATTTTTGAGAGTGAGAAAGAGATCAAGGTGGGGGGAGGGGCAGAGAGAGAGGGAGAGAGAATCCTAAGCAGGCTCCACACTGCCAGCACAGAGCCCAAAGTGGGGCTCGAACCCACAAACTGTGACTGTCACCTGAGCTGAAATCAAAGTCGGACGCTCAGCCAACTGAGCCACCCAGGTGCCCCAGTAAGTGCATTTAGAGAGAGACTTTGGAGCTACTATCTACCTCCCAGGAACTTAAAATTTAATGACTTCTTGATAAAAACCCAGACAGATAATTAAATGTCATTGCTTCTCCATACACGCAAGGCGTCTCCACATAGAAACTACACTGGACTTGGAGTCAGAAGGGGTTTGAGGTGTGGGCCTGACTCCTGTTGGCTGGTTATTTTCAGCAAAACATGGACTCTCTCAGATCTGAAATGTTATCATATGTAAAATGGAGAGCATAATGTCCCCCTCTCAGAGTGCTGTTGCACAGATCAAATGCAGTGCCATTTATAATACTGCTCTGTCAATGTAATGTGGAAAATTAATAAGCATAGCGCAACTGCAGAAAAGAAGGAACAAGAAACTATTCCTTGAAAATCCAGAATATAACACAGAAGGGAAAACTGGGACCATATGAAATGTGTTTCAGAGGAGACTTGGGTTGTGATTTGCAGGGCCTAACGCATAATCATAAAATCAAAATTACAAGTGCTCCCCGCTTGTAGACCCAGTGTATTCCTACAGACATTGGTGACGAAGGAGATGATGCCTTTACTGAGTGATGATCATACACCTGGCACTATTCTGAGCACTTTATATGTTTTATCTTGTTCAACCCGACAAGAACTCAACGATGAGGTAGGGAAAACTATTACCCCTATTTTATAGATGGGGAAACGAACTAAGGCCCAGAGAGTTTAATTCATTATTAAGTCCAATTCTCTCCCAGCACATACTTTTCTTTTCAACAGACTGCTGAGAGAAGATAAAAGCATCAGGAAGTGAAAGCTGGGCTTTTATTCAGCGGGACTGAAAGGGTGAAGCAAAGAGAGGAGAAGGTCAAGAGCAGGGATGGGATGAAGTTGTAGACCCTGAGAAGAAACCCGCAGGAATCCTGGGGGGAAAGACCAAAAGGACATCCTTCATAATGGAAGGCAAAATGTAGTCTCTGTGTAAGGCAAAGGCCAGTAGGAAGCAAGGAGAATGTAATTGTTGGGAAATCAACAGAGATCACACCCTGGTGCACCAGACACACTAATCAGCGATGTTCTCCTTTGACCCTGCTGCTGTGACAAGTGAGGGCAGGGGCGAGAGCATACAGATGAAACTGCCGCCACCCCAAAAGCCTCTGAGCATTCAGCGCCACTCCTGTGAGCAATGACAGGAGAAACAGCGAACGCTAGCTGTCACCACCAGACTGCTAATGAAAGCCACAAAGTCTGCAAACAAAACTGCCAACTTATTCGCAATTAAACGACCACCCAGAATAAGAATCAATTCGGAAAAGGAGACCCTTCCACTGGGAACAGCTTTCCTCAGTGGTGAGTCCCCCAACAGGCTTGCCTTAAGAGACCATCAACCAAAATGAGATACAAACGTCCTGACGCTGTCTTTGTCATTCTGTATTTTTCTTCTTCTAAATCAATAAATAATTAATTGAATCTGTGTCAACCAGACTTCTTATATCCCAAACACAGACAAGAGATTCCACAGATCGTTACGGTCATGAAAAAGAAGTTACAAAACCAGAGTAAACCATGGAAATCCACGGCACAAAAACTGCCAGGTACTATTATGAGAAAGAGAGAGGTAAGGAAGGTGGCAAGAGAGATGGAAAGATAACATTTCTGAGGAAACAGTAAATGCAGTAGTCACATAGTTTGTTTTGTTTGACTGGGGGAAGACCCATACAAGTCACTCTGTTCCTTGACCTGCTTGGGGTAAGCAGGTTTTGCATATGATGATTTAAAGGCACACAGAAAACGAAATATGCAGATTATTTTTTTACCAAACACAAGCATTTTGCTTTAATTAGCCAATGCATGCCGACTTTTTTGGCCAAACATATCCTGTTAAAAATGAACAGAATTGCAAGGATTTGGCATTTTAAAAGGGAGTCGTTTGTCAATAGCAGAATGCTAGACCTCCTTATAACCTCATCAGTGACCCAGTTGCATTAGAACTAGAACTGGTAGCAAGTAAGTGTGTGTGTGTGTGTGTGTGTGTGTGTGTGTGTGTGTGTTAACACCAATTTGACATTTAAAACATCTAATCAAGGTAGATGGATTCTTTCCAAACACCCAAGGAAATGGAAGCAGTGTGATATAAACTGACTTGTTTGTAATCCCAAAGCAAAGGAGAAATAACCAAAAAACCCCAGGGTTGAACACAGGGAAGCAGGTCTGCACAGAAATACTGAGGCATTCGGAGCATGCGGAGCCCTTCTTAAGGGAGGGAAGGGAACCCCCAACTCATCCTATCAGGCCATGTTGGCTGCCACTGCTTCACGTGGCCCCACTGGCAAGGCTGGCTACCCCCTACCTCCTCTACATCCTCTCATCTCCGACCCAGATGCCTCATGTGCAACAGAAGGTCGGGTTAGATAAAGGCAAGATGTTGTAGGCAAGGGCGCAGCACACACACGAGAAGCATAGATGCTGAGATATTTCACCGAGGCTCAACCACCCTGTTTCTTTTCTCACGGCTTCAAGACTGCAGTGCAAGCTGGAGGGGACCAGAATGGCAACAGTGAAAATAACAGCGGCCATAGCTCCGTGCCCCCAAGCATCGGGCAACCGTCTCACAGGTTACTGCCCCCATAAAAGAGAGGAAGAAAGAAACAGAAGCTTAGTGAGATTCAAGTAGTTTGCTGGGCCCAATAAGTACCAAGGGGCATGGCCCACGGATCTGCTAAGCCATGTCCCCTCCCTTCTAGCATGCCTACCCTACTCTGGCATCTAGACAGACAAATGGGATTCGGAGCACTACGGTTAATAAACCTAAACTTAGTCAGATCTTCAACAATAATAAATGCCAATAGGCAAAATCAACCCTGTTTAACTTAAGGAGGAACGTTTTTTCAACAACAGTGCTGAAAATAGAACTGGCCACATGTCCACTCTCCTAGAACATGGAATAGACACTGGACCCAGGTAATAAGACTAACTTTTCAATTTCTAGCCTGGCTAGAAATTATTATGAATAGTTTCCATGATAATAGAAGTTAATTTTGAGATTCTATTATAACTCAGGATATAATCTGTCCTGAAACAATACAATAAGTGACTGGCTTAATCTCCTTAAAAAACCTCTCTTGTTGCGCAAAGAATAGTAACAGGAACTGTTTTACTAACAGAGGAATCTGCTTTTAAACCACGGACTTATAGATGAATATGCTTTTAAATGAAGGGACTTAACAGCCTCTTTGATAATTTATTATAACTTCTCTTTTTCTTTTACATTTATTCTGGTTAAACAGAGGGTATCTATAATGCTAAAAGTTTATGAAATCAATCACTAAATATTTGCCCTCTGAAGGCAAATATTCTAGAATTCTACTGCCTTGGTTCAAGGTAAAATATTAATGTGTACAGAGACTTGTATAGGATTAACGGAGCCAATTCAGCATGACAAATGGGGTGAATTCCATGCACGACACTATGGGAAACATCAGGTTAGTATGCTCCTAAGACCAGCTGCTCCATGCTGTGGCTGCCTCGTACAGTCACCCATGAATCACAAGGATTCACAGTTGCCCTAAGCCTGTGGCATTCACCAAGTGGCTTGCTTGAGCAAAGCAAGACTTCTTCTGCTCCTGGAGAGTGAAGACTCCATATGTTGTGCCATAATCTCCTTGGAGCAAAAATAGCCTCAGGGATTTATATCGTTTCCAGGAAGAAAGGATGTATGGATGGTGACCATTTGGCAAAAAGCTACTGAGGTTGGGACTGGGTGGAATAACGGACCTATTTTGACACCTAAGCCCTTCCTCAAATATAAAAGCAACGTGTTAGCAGAGAGGCTATGGAGTCTGGGCATTGTTTGCTGCTGTATGAGGAATTCTTAATAAAAATTTCAAGAATTCAGGAGATCCTGAGTGGCACATGAAACAAAAGGGAAAGAAATGTCATCTGAGGAGGATCCTAAACGGCCACTTTAGAACCAACTGAACATGACCTCACTGATGGTTCCTGGTCATCCTCTTTGGCTAGTTTCTGCACTTCTCCCAGCTTCTTAATGCTAACATGATTCAATTCTTAGTCCCTGTCTCTCCTCTATCTACCCTCACTCCCTTGCGGATCTCATGTAGTTTCATGCCATGTAGATGGTCTTTAGAGCAAACAGCTCCCACATCTATATATCCCTACCCTTGATCACTCTCTTGAATTCTAGAGTTGTATATCCAACTGCTTATTCAACACTGGACTTGGAAGTATAACAAACATCTCAAATTCAACATGTCCCAAATTGAAAGCATGTTACCTACATTGAGTCATTTATTTATAACCACATATATGAGAATGGTGGGATTATTCTCATTTTATAAAGGACAGTGAAGGACAGAGAGGTAAGATTAGTGTCCAAGGTCACACTTCTAGTGAGTGACACAGCCAAGAGGACTTGAGTCCTCTCTCTCCGTCTTCCTCCTCCCTCTACCTCTGCTCTCACGCCTCAGTCCTTCGTATCCAATCCATCAGCAAAGCCTGCAGGCTCCACTTTCTCCATCTCTACTACCACCCAGGGCACCTAAGCTCCATGCTCTCTCTCCCATCTGTCACTGCAGTAGCTCCTAACTAATCTCCCTGTCTCCCTCCACTTGCCCCCAACTGTCCACTCTCTGCCTCACAACCTGAGTGATCTTATAAAACCAACCTTTAGACCCTCTCATAGCTTCCATTCCACTCAGAACACACTCCTAAGTAGAGTCGATATGAACTCTGTCTTCCTGTCCAGCTCACAACTGGGCACCGTCCTCCTCATCCACCAGCCTTCAGCCACAATAGTCTGCTTTCTGGTCCTTTAACATACCAGGGCTGCTACTTCTTCCTTATAGCTTAGTCCAAGCTTTTGTGACCCCAAATCTTACATGGCTGGCTGGCTCATCATCTGAGATATGTTCTCAATGTCTCATCCATTGAGTGGCCTTCCTTAACTACCCAATCTACAGTAACTCCTGCCTCCACCCCACATATCCATCCTTGAACACCGTAGTTAGGATTCTTTAGACAGCCAGTTGGCAATATCCATCAAAACCTAAATGCACATACCTAGCCATTTGACCCAGCAATTCTACTTCTAAGAATTCATTCTAAATATAAACTTGTACATGTGTGAAGTGATATATACTCCAGGATTATTTACTGCTGTGTTGCTTCGAATAGCAAAATGATGACAACACCCTAAATGTTCATCAATAAGAGCTCCTTAGATAAATTATTATACATAGTAACAGATAAAATAAATGCACTAGGTACCTAACAACCTTATAAGCTAAGAAGTATTATAAGCCTGCTTTGGGGGCGCCTGGGTGGCTCAGTCAGTTAAGCAACTGACTTCAGCTCAGATCATGAGCTCACGGTTCGTGGGTTCAAGCCCCACATCGGGCTCTGTGCTGACAGCTCAGAGCCTGCAGCCTTCTTCGGATTCTGTGTCTCCCTCTCTCTCTACCCCTCTCCCACTCGTGCTCTGTCTCTCAAAAATAAAATGTTAAATATTTTTTTAAAGTCCACTTTGTGAGGAGAAAACTAAGGAGAGCTTAGGTAACTAACCCGAGATGTTAGCTAGTTAAGTGGTAAAGTGGGGATTCAAACCCCAGGTTCTTAGTCTTTATACTATAATGCTTCCCAGCACACAGTCTCATGGTGAAATACTATGCAGCCATTAAAAGGAATAAGGCATTAGAAACATACTGATAGGGTCTGATCTTTAAGACATGTTATTAAGTGAAAAAGGTACAGAACTGTGGGTAGAGTTTTAACCTCCTGGATATTCTTCCTCCTTTTAAATAATACAAATATATATGTTTGCATACATCTATACAAAGATACATAAGAAACACTGGAAAAATATGTAAGAAACAGTGGTTACTCTAAACAGGGAAACTAGGTGGCTAGAGGCAGGGGTGGGAGAAAACTTACATTCACTGCATAGTCTTTCGTGCCTTTCAATTTTTGTTGTGTATGCACAAACATATACACACTGTCTACTCAAAGAACTCAATAATTAACAAACAGATTGCTGAAACGTTTCCAAAAGAAAAAAAATAGCATACCCAAGTCACTCTGTATCATGTATTTTCTTTACATATCTACTATTAAATGGTTTTTTTAATATGTGTTTATCTTATGACTTCACTCGAGTCATTATCTAAGATTATTTGTTTTTTCTTTGTGGGGGGGGGATAGTGCATATTTACTATACTAGGTATATAAGCTTACTAGACCCCATTAGAATATAAGCTCCATGTGAGAAAATGGGTCAGAAAATGCTGATAATGAGCAAGAAATGGTGAGATTATGAAAGAAAAGGAAAATAATTCAAGTCTTAAAAACCAGGAATGATTTAGTAAAGCTATATGGAAATCTACAAAGCTTCAGTCAGTTTTGGGTAAGTAATTTGGGGTTATAAAAATTATTGTTTATTCAGTCCAGGGAAAGCTCCCTCTTTGAGGCTGCATAATACTAAAGAGAACATCTGCCCTGGAAACACCTTCCATGAACCCTTCAGACATGCCTTGTCTAGTCATATCTTCAGATACAAAGGAGTGAGCGCAGTAACAGACCCGAACCACAAACCTACCAGAAAATGATGATGCTGAGAATGTTCTTCATTTTCAAACTAATTAGCAAGACAGAGAAGGAGAGCATCATTTATTAGTGCTATGTGATGGCTAACTTTATGTGTCAACTTGACTGGACCATGGGGTACCCAGATATTTGGCCCAACATTATTCTGGGTGTGTCTGTGAGGGTGTTTCTGGATGAGATTACATTTAAATTGATAGAATGAGGGGCGCCTGAGTGGCTCAGTCAGTTGAGTGTCCAACTTCAGCTCAGGTCATGATCTCACAGTTTGTGAGTTTGAGACCTGTGTCAGGCTCTGTGCTGACAGCTCAGAGCCTGGAGCCTGCTTCGGATTCTGTGTGTGTGTGTGTGTGTGTGTGTGTGTGTGTGTGTGTGTGTCTGCTCCTCCCCCACTCATGCTCATTGCTCTCTCTCTCACTCTCTCAAAAATAAACATTAAAAAAATTAAATAAATAAATTGATAGACTGAGCAGAGCTCATTGCTCTCCCGGATGTGGGTGAGCCTCATCCAATCAGTTGAAGGCCTAACTAGGAGAAAAGGCTGACCCTCCCCTAAGAAAGGAAGAATTCCTCCTACCTGATTGCTTCAAGATGGACCATCAGCTTTTTCCAGCATTTGGACTCAAATTGAAACACAGGCTCTTCTGGTTCTCAGGCCTTTGGGCTCAGACAGGAACTAAATCACTGGCTCCCCCAGGTATCAAGCCTGCTGACTCACCCTGCAGATCTTGGGGCTTGTCAAGGTCTACATCATGTGAACCAATTCCTCATAATAAGTATAATACACATACTGTATTATATACAGGTTTCTCTGGAGAACTCTGGCTAATACATGCTCCTTCCTCTGTTAGGAAACTTGTCAGAGTGAAATAGGCCTTGCTTGGTACCACCTATCACTAGAAGCCTGAGATGGGAATACAGTGTTTTGGCACCTGTGTCCCCCTCCCCATGAGAATGCATGAATGTATTCTCAGCTAGTGACAAGAGAACTGACAGATTAAAAGCTGAAGACTTATACACATATACCTGATAAGGGATTTTTATTCCAGAATATATAAAGAACTATTACAACTCAACAACAAAAACCCAAACGACCTGATTATAAAGATGGGCAAAGGACCTGAATAGACATGCCTTCAAAGAAGACATATAAGTAGCTAATAAGCACATGAAAAGATGCTTGACATCACTAATCATTAGGGAAATGCAAATCAAACCACAATGAGATATCTCATATCCATTAAGATGGCTACTATAAAAAAAAATAGCAAGTGTTGGCGAGGATGTAGAGATATTGGAATCCTTGTAGACCGCTGGTGGGAATGTAAAATGGTGCAGCTGCTGTGGAGAACAGTATGGCAAGTCCTCAAAAAATTAAAAATAGGATTACCATATGATCTAGCAATTCCACTTCTGGGTATATATCCAAAAGAATTGAAATCAGGATCTCAAAGAGATATTTGTACACCCATGTTTATAGCAGCATTATTGAAAACAGCCAGAGGGTGTAAGCCACCCAAGTGTCCATCAACAAATGAATGGATAACCAAATGCAGAACAGATGTACAATGGAATATTATTCACCCTCAAAAAGGAAGAAAATTCTGACACATGCTGCAACATGGTTGAACCTTGAGGATATGCTAAGTGAAATAAACCTGTCACAAAAAGACAAATAATGTATGATTCCACTTCTATGAGGTACTGAGAGCAAATTCATAGAGACAGACAGTAAAAGGGTAGTTGCTCAGGACTAGAGGGAGAGAGGAATGGGGAATTCCTTTTTTTTTTTTAATGTTTATTTTTGAGAGAGAGAGAGAGAGAGCTCTGAGATGTTAGCACAGAGCCTGAAATGGGGCTCAAACCCATGAACCATGAGATCATGTTTTGAGCTGAAGGCCACTGCTTAACTGAATGAGCCACCCAGGTGCCCCGAAATTCTTTTTTTTAATGTTTGAGAGAGAGACAGACAAAAAGAGACAGAGAGAACATGAGGGGCAGAGAGAGAGAGAAAGAGAGAGAGAGAGAGAGAGAGAGAGAGAGAGAGACTCTCAAGCAGGCTCCATGCTGTCAGTGCAGAGCCCGATGCAGATCTGGATTGCAGGAACCATGAGATCATGACCTGAGCTGAAATCAAGAGTTGGAACCTTAACCGACTGAGCCACCCAGGTGCCCCAGGAATTCTTGTTTAATGGCCATGGGGTTTGAGTTTTATAAGATGGAAAGAGTTCTGCAGATGGCTGATGGTGGTGGCTGCACAACATATAAATGTATTTAATACCACTGAACTGTGCACTTAGAAATCGTGAAGATGGTAAATTCTATGCTATATGTATTTTATGATTAAATAAGCTACAGACTTAGAGACCTCCAACATACACAAGTAAACTTAAAAAAAAAAAGTTATAGAAAAATGCATATAACACAGGCCCAGTATATAAAAACCAATATAGGGACGCCTGGGTGGCTCAGTCAGTTAAGCATCCGACCTTGGCTCAGGTCATGGTCTCACGTTTCATGAGTTCAAGCTCCGCGTCAGCTTCTGTGTCGACAGCTCAGAGCCTGGAGCCTGCTTCAGATTCTGTGTCTCCCTCTCTCTCTCTACCCCTCCCCTGCTCACACTCTGTCTCTCTCAAAAATAAATAAACATTAAAAACTAATATAAATATATATGCATAAAGAAGACAAAATAATCATTAGCTGTCACCAGTAATGTGGGAAGGGGAATGTTCATGTACCACTCTGTTTGTCTCTGTCTCCACCAAATCTGGTACAATAAGCACATATTTGTATTAGCTTCCTAGGACGGCTGTAATAAACTGAGTAGCTTAGCTTCAACAACAGAAATTTATTCTCTCCCAGTTCTGGAGGCTAGAAGCTCGAAACCAAGGTGCCAGCAGGGCCACGCTCCCTCTGAGTCTCTGGGTAGAATTCTTCCTTGCTTCTTCCTGGTTTCTGGTGGTGGCAGTCACTCCCTGCTTGGTGTCCCTGGGCTCACAGCCGCATCACTCCAACCTCTGCCTCTGTTGTGACATGATTCTTCCTATGTGCCTGTGCCTTCACTTGGTATTTTCCTCTTCTCGTAAGGACACCAGTCATTGGATCAGGGCCCACCTAATGACCTCATCTTAGCTCAACTACATCTGCAAAGACCCTATGTCTAAATAAGGTCACATTCACAGTCACTGGGAGTTAGGACCTCAACATCTTTGAGGGGACACGATTCAACCTACAACAATATTTCTGTTTTAAAAAATACAGTTAAGTTTCCTTGAGAACTCTACTTATGAGACCTCAAAAGGATAAGAAAAGATCCTTTGGAGGCAGAATTAGGAGAATTAAGACCCTGGATTCAGGTTCACATTACCAAGATGCAAATTCCAGTCTGCCATTTACAAACCACATAACTTTGGGTAAGTTCATGAACTTCTCCCTGCCTCAGTTTCCTTGTGTTTAAAATAACAGCACTGAGCTCCAAAGGTTGTTAGCAGGGTGTGTTACAAAGTGCTTTATTAGCATATAGTAAGTGCCCAGTCGGCGTGAGCGACTGTCGTGACTATCACCATCTCCAGGATCCCTAAGACCCATCCCAGACAGCATTTTTGGGGACAGCGTAGCTTTATGTTTGCAGCACCTACTCAGTGCCTCTCTCTGTGGTTCCCTGCCCAGTCTCATGCTTGACTTTCAGAGGACCTGCAATTTCATTCCATCCAGGGTTACACTGCAGCACTAAATATTCTTCATCCGCCCGTCATCCAACTACCTTACTGGGTGCAATCCATCCACAGAGTGGCAGTCAAGCTCTCAATGGCTGACGGGGTCTCTGAGCAGTGGCACCTACGCCATCAGGGCAAAACGCCCATCACTTCATGTGCAGCCTGCAGAGGGGTGTAGAGCCGTCCTCGGCCTCAGACCTCCCACTTTATGCGATCAGTGCCCTAAATTTGGATTTTGATCTTGGCCTCACTTGCTGCTAAATCTGTATCCAGTTAATCTTACAGGGTTGTGGGGGAGGAGTCATGTTGCCGTGGCAACCCAACAACTCCGGGGCAGAAGGAGAGAAGAAATGGAATTTCAGGACGGAGACCACCAAAGGATTCAGAAACTCTTATTTCTGCCTTTGTTTCACAGAAATGAATCTTGATATGCTAAAATAAACAGACCTCTCTTCTCTTTATTTTTTTTTACGAGTTTCCAGCCATTGACAAAAATAAAAAGCCTGCTTATACAAGTATTCTATTCACATGTCATTTCCTAACAGGATAGAAACTAAAACTCACACTTCATTCAGCAAGTCAGGAAGTCAGCTGATTTCCTTTAAAGCTCACTCTCTGCATGAAACGAGCAATTGTCCAGTCTGGATTTTATACATAATCTTACTTTTTGACCTGCAGTTTACAAATAAACGAACAGAGGGACACAAATAGAACCCGGGCCATCTCATCTCCTGGTGGTTTAGAGGAGCCAGAGAACAGCAGAGAAAGATGAAAGAAACTGCCTTGGTGACCCACAGACCTCATCTTCCACAGTGGCTTCTGCCCCACTCAAATTCAGCAGAGCGGACGCCTTAGATTTTCATGTCTTTGTTTTCCTGACTGCATGCTGGGGGAGCTTCTAAGGATAGTAAATTATCTAAAAGATAAATCATAGTCCAACAAACCAGGGGTTACGACTGTGTATCAGATAGGCAGCACTAAATATTCTGAAATGGACCAAAGAAAGTTCTGGGAGACTAGCCCAGGCTAGGATCAGCCAGGCAGCAGCAAAAGAAATTGACAGGCTTCATCTTTGAAAAACTACCCTGGGTTAAAGTTAGAACTGACAAATTAGGGCAGCACTTGAACTCTTCTTTAGAGGAAACAAAAAAGTCAGAAGAATCCCTTAATCGGATTCTTTTTTTGCTTTCAATCCTTTTTACTTCTTTTTCTAAGATAGTTTTTTTCCCTAAACCTTGGTTAGGACACAGTTAAGTACTAGAGTAGCATTTGTTAACTAGAGGGTCAGGGAGTGGGGAAGTAAAAAGGTGGGGAGTTAGCTGGGTTATGATTACATAAATTTTCTGAATTAAAAAAAATTTTTTTTAATGTTTATTTATTTTGAGAGAGAGAGAGCGCGCGCGAGCAGGGGAAGGGCAGAGAGAGGGCGACACAGAATCTGAAGCAGGCTCCAGGCTCTGAGCTGTCAACCCAGAGCTCGACATGGGGCTTGAACCCACAACCATGAGATCATGACCTGAGCCAAAGTTGGACGCTTAACCAACTAAGCCACCCAGACGCCCCCAGATTTTCTGAATTTTTAAGGGAACAGCAATTCCTTAATTATATAAGGAGATCATATAAATAAACAGGCCAGAGAAGTAAAATGTGATCAGAAAAAACTTTGGAGCAGGACTCAGAAGATTCAACTCCTTGGCTTGCCTCTACTACTTAACCAGCCACATAATCACAGGCAAGTCACGTAAACTCTCCAAACCCTGGCACTTTCAACTATAAAATGGGTATGTTAATACCTTCCCGGACCTCAATTATTGCAAACATCAAATGAAGTTATATGTATGAAAGTCTGAGACAAAATATTAAGTACTGCATGGTAAATGTATTGCTATTTCTATTAGAATCTGGATCGCTGGATGTAGGGAATGATTATTCTCTTGCTTCGTATATCCTTCAGTCTCCAAGGGCTTCCTCATATCTGGCCAGGAAAAACGAGTGCAACTGAAAACAAAAATGCTAACCAAATATGCATCTAGGTTTTTAGACCAATTTCCCCGAAGCAGGTTTAAGGGAGAGCTGTTGGAAGCTTAAGGGAGAGCTGTTGGAAGCGGGAAATCAAAGCAGCAGGCAGTCAACCAGCCATCAGGCTGCATTCACAAGGTGGGGAACACCCGGAGGCAAAGCGGTCCTTCATCCTAAATGGTCCCTCCAAAATGAGATCACTGACTGTTGTGCACGAGAGAAGAAGTTTTAGTTCATAAAATTCTGGCTGGTAGCATGCCATGTCAATTAGTTTCTTACTCTATGTTCATAGCATTACCACCAAATTAGAACTAATTACCCTCTCAATTGACAATTTAGAGGCCATTAAAATATAGATTAGCATGAAAGAAATATAGTATCCTGTGGGAAGTGAAATTCTGATGGAAAGCATATATATTCTAACATCTAACATTTAGTGTGGTAATGACCCTGTATCAGGTGCTAAACTAGGGTGTTAATTAAAGTAGATGTACTACCTTTCCTGACCTCCGGCCACCTAGGGTCTAAAAGGACAAGGTCACTCAGACACACACATGCTCATCTACACACCTCACTGTACAGCTGCCATCCAGTCTGACGGAGAGTCAATTCCAAATCTTGGTCAGGTGCAAAACACAGACTTTGCTGAGCATGCTTCCGAAACAACTAGAGTTTTTAAGCAGAAGTCGCAGAGATACCAAATTGGAGTAGGATAATTGAGAGGTACAGTGTCTGGAGGGACAAGGCAGGGAAGAAAGTGGAGAGAACAAGGCAAGGGAGCCCTCTAGTCACGAGCTGAACGTTGCCCAATGAACAAAGCTGCATGCAGGAATTAGGAATATTTAATTTAAAAAAATTATTTTATTACAAAGTCCTATTCCTTAGGTACTTCCTGAGTACTCAGGGTTTCAAACAGACAAACCACTGTTTGGGGCCCTTTCTCCAAGAAGACCTGCAAATATGGAAACAAAGAGGTGTGAGGTATTTAAGGTCTCCTTGTATAAACATCACCTGGGGGATCGGAAGAGTAACAGTTTACAAACCCCACCTGGGTTTACAAACAAATCAAAACAGCTTTTCCAGGTTCTGGAAGGAAGCATATTCTTGCTATCTTCACGGCTGAACTTTGGGGCTGCTAATTTCCAGAATGGCAATGTTTACGTTCTGTTCCCTACAACCTCACACCTAGTGTAGGGAAGCCTAGTGACAGTGTCGGGAGGCAGCAACGTGGGAGTAATTACTCAGCAAGTTGGAGTGCTTGCAAACTGGACGCACACAGCAGCAGGGAAGCCCATTACTCCAATTGCCGAAATTATGCCTTACCATAGTCAAGTTTACGGAAATATTTATAGAATTAGCAAAACACTATCATTGGCAGTTTCTTTGGGTTGCCTAATCTCCTGAAAGCCTTTTTGGGGCAAGCAGGGAGAGCGTTCAGGGAAGGAGGAACAAGGGAAGCCATCCACCAAAAAATACTAAGTGTTCAAAAAAATAATTGGGCTTTTTGCTGTAGTAATGTCACATTTAGAGAAAGTATGGGAAACCGAGCCCAGGCCATAATTCATCCTAAAGAACAAACAGACTGCCTATTGCTGTCAAATCCAGATATGTGTTCTCAAGACTTCTAATAACCTATAAAATCCTTACATTTGAAAAGCACCCTGAGAGGGTGTATTGATTTTCCTGATATAAATATATATATATATTTATAAATATAAATATATATATATATATTTCAATCACTATATATCTTTGCTGTATTCTTCATGTTTTAGTAATTTATGGTCCTGTTCCCCCACCAAAAAAAAAAAAAAAACCCTTTTTCCCGGTCGCCCATTATATTACAAAATAATCGTGGTGCTCGTCAACTGAATTTAGTAATTGAGGATAACTGTACAGTCACATGAATAAAACTATTTGCTTTCTTGGCAATTCTGTTAGTTCTCAGAATCTATTAAAAGTCACAAGTGACTCAGAGGGAAGACTGCATTTACTTTCTAGGTCTCAACTGTAGGCGTTTTACCAAACCTCAGTGAGCACATCATTTGGGCTCAGTTAAATTGGTTGTTTCTGAAATTTCCTGCTAGCATTGAAATAGATGTCAAAGCAGGTGGTCTCCAAAAGGTCTTAGATCAGTAATTCTTGGGCTCCCTGGCTCAGTGAGGGTTTGTATAATAAGAGTCAATGAAAGTGGTTCCAGAAGAGAAATACCGAGTCATTCCGTAATGTTTGATGTCTTTTTTCCTCCCCACATCGCACACTGACATGTAAGTTATCGTGTGATTGGAGAGGACACAATAGACATTAAATAGGAGTAGATGAAATCAAACCAGTCTCCCCTGATACCATCCATTACACTGTCCCTTCACACTAAGGTCTTATGAAAATGGAAACATCCTGCTTATTTTCTCCCTAGTTGTTAAGTTAGAGGAGAAGGGCCCTGAGCAGCCAGAGTCCATTTCCTTCCAAAGTTTCAGGGAGAGTGGAGAGAATGAGAACATTCCGGGTCAAGAGATTCTAAAGGCGGTTATGCAGGAATAACCAGAACCCCCCAGTGTGCTATCCCCAACTGTGTCCAGTACATTTCCACGTTGATATTTACCCTTACCTCAAATTCCTCAAATAAAGCTTATCCTCATTCTGCCCAAAACCTGTTTTCAAAACCTATTCTAGACACCATCCGGTGGGTTCCAGCAGCTTCTGGATCAACTCATTATTCAGCCACAGAATTAAACCACTCCATTTCCAGGTGACATTGGGACCCTGGGCTTTATAAAGTGCTTCTCAGACTTGCATATACAAACTTGGGGCTCTTGTTGCAATGCAGTCTCCGATTCAGCGGTGCCGGGTGGGGCCTGAGACTCTGCATTTGTAACACGCTTCCAGGTGACGCAATTGCTGGGACACAGAACACACTCTGAGGAGCAGAAATCCGAGGACCCAGGCCGCAGGACAGACCCAGGAGATCACAGTCTCAGGCGCTGAGACCAGGAATCAGTAATACTGTAAGCTCCGGATGATCCCACGGGTGGCCAAGGTTGAGACCCTCTGGCCTAGATGCTTTTCCAGGGGGCCACCAGCCTTCCTCCAGCCGGAATCACTGCACTTGGCACTCAGGAACAAGTCAACAAAACCCTATCTGGAGGCCTGGGCTACTTCCATTTTTTGAAATTCTTCAGTGCCAAGGCAAACTGTGGCATTTCTTAAGTGTTTACATTTGTCAAGCCAATGCCTTTAACACAAAGTACAGCTTTATGGATATGCTCATTTGAAGATAACATCACAAATGTTCATGTGAGGCTCATCATAATCCTACATCCTGCCTCCCTGGATAGGCCCTGAGCAGTACCTCCATTAGTTGCCTGGTTATTTGAGAAAGCTGTTCTCTGAGAACTAGATAATGAGAGTGCATAATGGAAGAGAGACATTATAACTATCGCTTTCTCAGTACAACATAATTGATATAACAAAACAACAAATCCTAAATGATTAATTTCTAATTTAAACAAAAACAACGCAGCATTACCATAAAGAAAAATGCTTCTTCTCCCTCATTTACAAGCCACATCCTACTGTCTCGAGCACACAACTATATCCGTTCAAGAAAATTCATTTATTTGAGTCAATACCACAAAGATTATGCATAGGTAACACATTTTTTTTAACGTTTATTCACTTTTGAGGAAGAGAGAGCACAAGCAGGGGAGGGGCAGAGAAAGAGGGAGACAGAATCCAGAGCAGGCTCCAGGCTCTGAGCTGTCAGCATAGAACCAGATGTGGGGCTCGAAGTCATGAATTGTGAGATCACGACCTGAGTCGAGGTCAGATGCTTAACTGACTGAGCCACCCAGGAACCCCTACACATTTTTATACTAAAAAAATAAAATAAAATCAATAAAATACTTTCCTTCCTCCAGAGGAAAATTCTTACATGAAATATTCATTATTTTATTGCTAAATTTCACATATTGTGAGCAACACGAAGGAACCCAAATGAATGAAAATAATTAAAAAAAATTTTTTTAATGTTTATTTATTTTTGAGAGAGGGATAGACTGAGCGGGAGCAGAGGAGAGGCAGAGAGAGAGAAAGAGAGAGAGAGAGAGAGAGATACAGAATCTGAAGCAGGCTCCAGGCTCTGAGCTCAGCACAGAGCCCGATGCGGGGCTCGAACTCACAAATCACGAGATCATGACCTGAGCCAAAGTTGGAGGCTTAACCGACTGAGTCACCTGGGTGCCCCCCAAAAAGTGTTTTTAAAGATTCATTGCTTCTCCCCAAAAAACTGTTCCCTCCTACTTAGTTGGCATATCAAAAATGAGTCTAGTTCTAACTGAACACTGTCAAAATCAGATTTTCCTTTTTTTTTCTTAGATGATACATTACCGAGCATTGATATCCTGCACATTTTAGGGGGTAGATTTGCTTTCTTTGGATACGGGAGACTGGAAAGACAGGACAGAGGCCAGGAATGCATATGTGTACTGCAAAAAGGCATTCTGAAAACAAACACAGAACAGTCTTCAGGCATTTTTAACCATGTGGGTCTTGCTTCATGACAGCCTTCTTGGGCTCTCTGTGGTGAGTGCCAGTAAGAGAAGGCTATTCTATGATTGTGCTGTTTGAGTTCAAGAGTTGCTATTTTAAAAATTCAAACAGGAAATCTGGGAGTTGCACCAGACCTTCTCCTAGAGGTCACGCCTTCAAAACAACTCTCAGATGTCAGCTCTTCCTTTTCTCCTTCTGTCACCTGATCTGGTAGGAAACTTCAGTTGCATGTAAGGAAAAAGGAGTAGAACAATTTTTTTTTTCTAGGTTCCATATTAAAATGATACCTAAGTTTGCTGGGGGAACACCAGAGCTTTAGCAGGTATTTCTTAGGACTTCTTTCCTACCTGGTTTAATTCCAGTTTCAAGAAAAAGAGCTCAGACCTAATAACAGTCAAAACCACCCCAGGGTGAGAAGCTGTTACATAGTGAGAGAAGCTGTTTCTAAATTGGCAGTAGGACCCGCACCATATAAATCTGTGCCATTTATCACCAGTTGCCTCCTGTTAGGATCCTCTAGGTAGACCAGAGCCATGTGAAGTAGTGGCCTATTCATCTGGCATTTTAGGGGGAGCTTAGTAGCACCGAATTGGGGATCAAATTGACTTAGTTTTAATGATAATGGCAATGGTAATGACGATGATGGTGCTAGCTGAGACTTACACAGTGCTTATTTTTGTTTCAGGCACTGTTCTGCTGTTTTCATTGGCTAATTCTTTTAATGTTCAGAACAAACTTCTGGGATGGGAAGCAATGTAATGTCCCTTTGCAGATGAGTTTTGGGTCTACAGCTGCTACCTGTGAGACCTAAGGCAAGTTCATTACACTCCCAAACCCTTCGTTTCAACGTCTGAAAAATCAGAATTAGAATAATGCCAGCCTCATGAGATGATGTATGGAAGGCTCTCTACACAGGCCTGGCCACAAATGTAGTGGTCACCCAATGACAGCTGTCAGTAGAAGAGACGGCCGCTGGGGTCTTATGGCTAAGCATCTATCACCTCACATCACAGCTCAGGCTGCATTAGGGAGGTGCTGGCAGTGTTAGTGTAACTAAATTTAAGGTCATCCAGATGACAAGTTCTCCTGAGATCAATGAAAACAGAGAAACATCTCCCAAGTCCAAAGGAAGACATTATTTTGAAAAATTTTGTTATTTACTTGCCTGCCTTTTAGTCTTCCAGCTAAAACAAAAATGTTATCCCTAGCCACAGGCATGATCCCCTTTCTGATTTCTGAATGTGTTCTATATTAAATTTGTCCTAGTCATTTTTCTAAGTATATGCTACATAGGGAAAGAACACCTGTTACGTAAAACGCACTGAGTGCTAAGATGCATCTTATAGACACAGAGAGAAAAAGAAAATGTAAATGAGAAGCCAGGAACTCAAGATTACCCCTCCTGCCCCAAGTGATTAAAGAACTGTAAATACAATTTAGGATACCGTGGGAAGAAAGTTATCATTTTCAGTCTTGATAACAACTACATCTGAATACCAGAAATTGACCTTGGCTAATTAACATTTGACTTGAAATAATTATCTATTAATTATATCAATGAGTAGATTATCACTCCTAGCAATTTTCCCATTTATAATTCAATTCTACTTTAAATCATTGTTAAGAACAAATTTGATGGCAGTTGTATTCATGTTGGCAATGATTCTACAAATCTACTCTCAAAACATATTTAAGTGATATATTGGTCAATAAAGGGGCTCTTTCTTATCTTTCTAATGAAAACTATGTATTTTTTATTCAAGACATGACTTTTTTATATGATGCTGCCCCTACTATATAGTTAGCCTTAGGAAAAAGTATATTGCTTTACAAAGATTCAATAAATAGTGAGGTAAAACACTTGTCTTTTCTGCGCAAGACATCTTTGAGGATGTAATTCTCCAAAGGACAAGTGTTATCTTAAAAATAAAACAAACAAAAGGGAGAAAAAAGACAAGGAAAGCATCTTGTCAGTGCTTGGCCCACTTCTCCTGAGTACCAGGCAAGATTAGCAGTCCTGAGGAAAGTACTCCTTAGTAACCGTAGCTGGCTTTCTCCAAACTGGAGAAAGATCTACACCCGGAAGGATCTATTAAATCAGACCAAATATTTAAAAATGTATTTTAAAACATATTTATCTATTCTAACCTAGACTTAAATTCTCTTGTTCATTTTCAAGTTTGAAGGGAGTTAAGTTTGATTAATGCTTGAGTGAGGGTAGTTTGGCTAAACCTGTGATTTCTTGGGGCTCCTGGGTGGCTCAGTCGGCCGTTCAACTCTTGATTTCAGTTCAGGTCACAAGCCCCACATCAGGCTCTGCACTGTCAGCGTAGAGCCTGCTTGGGATTCTCTCTCCCCCCTCTCTCTATTCCCACCCCCCCCCAGTATATTTGCACTCTCTCTCTCTCTCTTTTGAAATAAATAATTAAACCTGTGATTTGTCAATGTCAAAAGCCTTATTTGGTATTTCCTTTGTGATCAGTCCTCAGTAGATACTGTTTAAAATATCAAAACTGGGGGCAACTGACTGAGCCTGGGTGGCTCAGTTGCTTAGGCAACTGACTTCGGCTCAGGTCATGATCTCACAGATCGTGAGTTCGAGCCCCGCGTCAGGCTCTGTGCTGACAGAGCCTGGAGCCTACTTCAGATTCTGTGTCTCCCCCTCTCTCTACCCCTCCCCTGCTCACACTCTGTCTCTCTGTCTCTCAATAATAAATAAACGTTAAAAATAAATTTAAAAAATATATATATCAAAACTGTAAGGGTGCCTGAGTGGTTCAGTCAGTTAAGCATTTGACTTCAGCTCAGGTCATGATCTCATGGCTTCATGAGTTCGAGCCCCATGTCAGGGTCTGTGCTGACAGCTCAGAACCTGGAGCCTGCTTTGGAGTCTGTGTCTTCCTCTTTCTGCCCCTCCCCTGCTCACATGCTCTTTCTCTCCTTCTCAAAAATAAGCATTAAAAAAACATTTTTTTAATAAAAAATAAAATAAGATCTTAAAACTGCAAATTTAGTACCTCTTGGTTTTAAAGCAGTAGTGTGTCGGCCTCTGCATTAGCAACTGGTTCTTGGGGAGTAGAGAGGAAGACTTACAGTGTGCCAATTTCCTTGGTGTAAGGACTCCCAACATGGCTGATTTCAGACTATCAAGGTTGACCTCTTTGAAAGTCTAATTGGAAAGAGCTGTGTACTGTCAGCTCGTGGGCGCTGGTGTGAACTGGCTCCAGCACATTACTGCAAATAAAGCACATCAGCAACACCACATAGCTCAAGGCCAATTTTAAACTGAGTTACACCAGAAGCCACCTCATCTAAGTTGAAAGTATTTGATTTTTTATTCTTACAACGTTTGTCACCAAAGACTGATAATATTTGGGCACAATCAATTGTAAAATAAACCCCTTGGAAAAAAAACAACAACAACAACAAACCAGGATAGCGAGTGGAATGGCTCCTTAAAGAACAAATCCTCTCCTACTAATCTCCAAAAACTCAGGACCAGGCCTAAAAGGCATCATCCATCTTGATGTCAGGAAGGCTCTGAGTCTTTCCCATACAATATAATCCTCAATAAACTTGAGAAAACATAGTTTTTATTGTGGTTAAAACAGGTACCCAACTTTCAAGAAACTTACAAGCTAGGCACAATGATGAGTTGCAGAGAAAAGAATTTTCCTGGGAATACTTATTGAATGGTTTAAAGTTGTCATCAGTAGGGTCTGACTATTAATTCTGTAGAATGATGTGCAAATAGTGGTAGTCAGAACTCTGATGGAAAAAGGGGTTGGATGACTCCTTGAAATTAATCGTGGAACCTAATGACTCATCAGAATGATGGCATCAGTTCATGGAATACCAGACATTTGTTCATTTTCTCAACTTCACAGAAGACAAAAATGTGAACCCACTAGGGAAATGGCTAAACTAAAATATCTTACACTACTTTCCTCTGAATTGTCACGTTCCTCCTCACATAATTTGAAAAATCAACCTGAACCCATGTCTTTGAATGAAGAAAATGATTTATTGCTTTCAATGAAAGCACTGACATAGTAGTTCATGTTTGCATGTTCTTGTAATATAACACATTGATCATTTACATATTTGAATGCACAGTTGTATTTATTTTCTGTTAAAAGAGCCTACTGTGGGGGCACCTGGGTGGCTCAGTAGGTTAAGCTTCTGACTCTTGATTTTAGCCCAGGTTATGATCTCACGGTTCGTGAGTTCGAGCCCTGCATCAGACTCTGCACTGAGCATGGAGCTGCTTGGGATTCTCTGTCTCTCTCTGTCTCTGCCCCTCTCTGGCTCCTCTGCGTGTGTGAGCGCGTGCACTCTGCTCTCTCTCTCTCAAAATAAATACACAAACTTAAAGAAATGAAAACAACAACAACAACAACAACAACAACAACAACAAAGAAATGGCCTATTGTGTTTGGGAAGCCATAATATTTTCATGTACAGTTGGGAAAGAAATACCATATACATCCCACAGAATATATTATCTCAAAAAAAACATTCTTTTGTCTTCCCCCCTTTATTGTCATAGAATTACAAAGAATAATACCATAACTAAACAACTCCACATTTATTAAATATTTAATTTCAGTACCTTTAAAAATCCTTTGGTTTACAAATATATATTTGCAATTCATCAGAATCCTGAATAAATTGTTTGACACATAAGTGAACCAAGGACAAATTTTACTCAAATGTAAATCAACTGGAAACAAATTCCAGTTCTGGCTTCAATGTTCACTAGTTCACACTCAAAACTCTCCTTTTGCAACTAAAGGACATTATTTCTCTCTGTGGCTACCTTACAAAAAGAAATTTCACATACTTTTGAAAAGTCAGCGTTCTTGAAACTGTGCATTGTTATGTTGGGAAAAAACAAACAACTGTAAGATTGGCGACAAGATAGGCATTACAAGGCCCTGAATTTGTCAAAGCAAAATAATTACATCAATTTAGCAAAAATAAATAAATCAGTAACAGTACGTTTAATTCTAGAAAACCTTAGCTTAACCAAAGGAGTTCACAATAGTCAAGTCTTCATCTTATTAAATTCTGGAATGAGCCAATATGGGGCCTCAGGCAGGAGGGAGCCTTCCCACGCTCAGATCCTGCGCTTTAAGGGCTATTGACACAACCACCAAGACATACACAGCTTCATACAATGACATGAAACCCTAACTGACAGAATAAGCTTCTAATGGAATAAGAAAAGAAAATAGGAGTAATATATTAGTATGTGGATCTTTCTGTCCATGAAAGGCTCAAGAAGTTCTAAAGAATCAAGAAGAAAAAATAAGCACCGTCACATAATTCAAGGGAGACTTACGGAAAGATTTTTGCCCCCAGAATATAAGAAAGTGTGGAGTAATTGAATAGTTTTAAAGCCAACAACAAAGACAGATATTAAGTGTGCATGAGCAAAGGGAACAAGGCAATTTATAATCTCTCCTATGGGAAGGTTTATATTTTCATTCTTTGTATAGGATATGCTTAAATCGAGGCAGCTATCTGCCTTTAGTTATCTTCTCTAGAAATAGTGTGTAGTTTTATACAGAGTCACATGGGACATACCACAAATTGTACAGCCACTTATAAATACAAGTAAAATTTATTTAAAAGATGATGAGTACAGGGGTGCCTGGGTAGCTCAGGCGGTTGAGCATGTGACTCTTGATTTCAGCTCAGGTTATGATCTCATGGTTCATGAGATGGAGCCCTACGTCAGGTTCCATGCTCAGAGTGGAACCTGCTTGGAATTCTCTCTCTCCCTCTCTCTCTCTCTCTGCCCCTCCCCCATTCATTCATTCTCTCTCTCTCTCTCTCAAAATAAATATTTTCAAAAGATGATGAGTACAATTAAATTTTACTTTTTTTAATAAGAAATTTCTTTTTTTTTGTTGAAATTTATTTATTTAGAGACAGAGACAGCACAAGTGGAGGAGGCACAGAGAGAGAGGGAGAGAGAGAATACCAAGCAGGCTCTGTGCTAACATAACAGAGCACGATGTGGAGTGAACCCAAGAAGCCTGGAGATCATGACCTGAGCCGAAACCAAGTCAGACACTTAACCGACTGAGCCACCCAGGCACCCTGTAAGAAATTTCTGACAAGAGGGGCGCCTGGATGGCTCAGTCGGTTAAGCGTCTGACTTCGGCTCAGGTCATGATCTCACGGTTGGTGAGTTCGAGCTCCGCATCAGCTCTGTGCTGACAGCTCAGAGCCTGGAGTCTGCTTCCGATTCTGTGTGTGTCTCTTTCTCTGCTCCTCCCCAGCCTGCACTCTGTCTCTCAGAAATAAATAAACGTTAAAAAATTAAAAAAAAAAAATTTCTGACAAGCAAATTTTTTTTCTATTCACTTCTATTATACAATTAAATATGCCTTCTGAGTGCACAAGGGAGGCTCCCTCTATGTAATAAAATAATGGAATAAAGCTATTTATTTTGGAGTAAATACTATTTAAAATAGTATACTTTAAAACAATCACTTTCACATAAAATATTCCTACTACTTAGTAATACCATATTATGATTTTAAATAAGCCACAAAATAAAAATGATAAACATTACAATAGAAAATAGTATGCAACTATAGAATGCCTTGTGTTCCCAAAGCTCATTTACATACAGGTTGTATGGAACCTGAAACATGTTTTTCATGAAACAATGCCATAAGAGGGGATTAAGAATTTAGGTCAACCCACAAATATCTCCTTAGCCCACAATATTCCTCAAATGTAGTGCTTACAATATCCAGTCCTGAAGAACCACTTGAGACCATATTTCTATGTGAAATAATTCAGAGTTTCAACTGAGGAGTCAAATACATCTCCTATGTTCCGAACATGTATCTCTCAAGGACCATGAGACTGATCCATGTAAACCTTGGCAGAAGTTTTGTGTTGTTAGGACAAGGAGTAGAGCTAAGTGTCATCATTTAATCACATAATCTCAGGTATTCACTCAACTGCAAAATGGAAGTAATGACACCTGTCTTAGCTACTTCGAGCTTTGTTGTATCATTAAATGAGATACAATACAAGTAAATTACATTATAAACCATAAAGGTGGCTCCTACCTCTTTAGGCCAGTAAGTTTTTATTTGACAGATGACCCAGAAACACTGGGGAGGTTGGGAGACTTATCCAAACTCACAGGGTGAACTTGTGAAGAGCCAAGAGAAGCCAGGGCTTATGACTTCTCCATCTCCCTATGCACTAGATATGCACTCTCTAATATAGTCTTTCAACAGTTAATCTTTATGAAACACACACCAGGCAGTGTACAAAGAAAGGTGATGGTAATAATGGTGCATTTTGAGATGACTGAGCTGAATTCAAGAGAACCAGGTCCCAACCCTGATCTCACCTCTGACTCTAGGACTTTGTTAAATGATCACATAGCCACTTTCCATTTCATAAAGTCTCTTTCCCCCCTTTTTTAAGTTTATTTATTTATTTTGAGAGAGATTGCATGGGTGTGCACATGAGTGAGGGAAGGGCAGAGAGAGGGAGAGAAAGAATTCCAAGCAGGCTGCCAATCAGTGCAGAGCCTGACACAGGACTTGATCCCACGAATTGTGAGATCATGACCTGAACTTAAATCAAGACTCCGATGCTTAGCCAACTTATAAGTTCTATCTCTTTAACTGGAAGAAATAATGTGGCTTTTCCAGTCTTCCTCCTAGAAGGCTAATACTTGGGCTTTTATTTTAAAAGATAAATAACTGAGAATCGATGAAATTTCGTGGTAAAGCTGTCTCCCTCAGGCAAAAAGGGCAAAACTGCTAGCCGTTATTAAAGTATTATTGGCAACCTGAAACATTTTATGAAAAGAGAATAGTTACTAAATGTTTCCCACATATTTATATAAGGTTTACATCGGGTTTTACATTTATTAGGTTCCAATTGATGTGTAAGGGGAAGAAAGAAAAGGGAAATATACCGACTGCTGGCACAGAAGACAGGAGAGGTCCAGACCAAGTACTTTTCAAAAGTCATTTTCATTATCAGTCTCTGATTTGTTTTTAAGTTTATTTATTTATTTTGAGAAGGAGAGAAAGAGAAAGTACAAGTGGGGAAGGGCAGAGAGAGAAAGGGAGACAGAGAATCCCCAAGCAGGCTCCACGCTGTCAGTGCAGGGCCCAATGTGGGGCTTCAACTCATGAACCATGAGATCATGATCCAAGCAGAAACAAAGAGCCAGGCACTTAGCTGACTGAGAAACCCAGGCTCCCCTCAACCTCTGATTTTATAGCATACGTTTATGTACCGTACATTTGTGTCGTTAAACAAATTTTTGCATTATCCAAACAAATGCTTACTTTAAAGCTATGGTTCTCAATGCTTTTAGTCTTAAAATCCATTTCCACTATTAAGAATTATTGAGAACCCCAAGGAACTTTTGTTTATGTGGATTATATCTATCCAGATTAATGATATTACAAATTAAAACAAAGAATATTTGTTAATTTATTTAAAAATAACAATAAACCCATTATATGTTCACATAAATAACATATTTTATGAAAAATAACTATTTTCCAGAAAAAAACTAGTAAGAAGAGCCAGCTTTTACATATTTGCAAATCTCTTTTTATTTTTTCTTAAATTTTTTCTTTAATGTTTATTTATTTTTGAGAGAGAGAGAGAGACAGAATGCGAGTGGGAGAGAGGCAGAGGGAGAGGGAGACACAGAATCTGAAGCAGACTCCAAGCTCTGAGCTGTGAGCACAGAGACCAATGCAGGGCTCGAACCCACAAACTGTGAGATCATGACCTGAGCTGAAGTTAGACACTTTAACTGACTGAGCCACCCATATGCAAATCTCTTTTAATGATTGTCTTAATTGAAGTCAGCTAGATTTTCATATCTCCCTCTGCAGTCAATCTTTTGTGATATACTCTTTCATTTAAAGTATATGAAGAAAATATAGCCTCACAGAAATGTAGTTGGAAAAGGGAAGGAGTATGTTAATAACTTTTTTGGATTCTTCTTTGATATACACTAAAACTCAACAACTGGTTGTTTCCTAACAGTTACTTGTGGCATGGAATTTGAATCTTTATTGATGAACTTGTATTCTGTACAGTCATGAGATAATGTGAGCAAAAGAAAAGGCAAACAATATCATATTATTGTGAAAATAGTTTTGAACTCGCAGCTCCTCTGAAAGGGCCTTAGGGACTTTTGGGTTCCCTGGGCCACACTTGGAGAACCTCCACTTTAAAGACACAAATTGCTCTGATATACAATTGGTAGAGTTCAAAGGAGATATTATGTGAAACTTCAGGAACTTTGTAAAATAGGTTACAAAGAAATGGAAGAAAGATCAAGTGCCAACAAATCATTCATCCCATGGTCCACCTTCATTAGGATATGGGAACTGGAATTAAGCACTGTGAGAAAGAAACACAGAGAAATGGTGCCAGCTGGAGCCTGCAATAATAGTTATGCCATAATGGTCCAAATATCTCAGAGAGCATGACATTTCCACAATATGTTTAGGTACATTGTAAAGACATTCTTACTGCACCAGCCCTAGTCCTTTAACCCAGCTTAGCATGGGGCGACTGGGTGGCTCACTGGGTTGAGCGTCTGACTTTTGATCTTGGCTCAGGTCATATCTCACAGTTCATGAGTTCGAGTCCCATGTTGGGCTTTGTGCTGATAGTGTGGAGACTGCTTAGGATTCTCTGTCTCCCTCTCTCTCTGCCCCTCCCCCGCTCTTACTCTCTCAAAAATAAATAAGTAAACATTATAATTAATTAATTAATTAATTAATTAATAAGCCAGCCTAGCATGCACACACCATGAACTACCAACAGAGGCAAATCAGGAATAATACCAGTTCTGGTCACGGCAATGCCCACTACCTGCTTCACTTCATCCCAACCTGCTCCCACCTCCTTCTGATTTCTGCGCAGCTCCTGACCCAGTGTGTATCCTGTTCTTGTTGTCAAATGTATGTGCTTTCCTTGGCTTTTCCTCTTCATGAGGTTTGTGGTTTTTTCCGCTACTGACTGCCTCAGGTGGCCCCCTGCTCCACGCTCTGCCCTCCTGCTCAAGTCCTGACTCCTGGTAGATGAGGGTGGGTGCAGCAACCTTGAATGGGCTGTTCTAGAAAACTGATGTTTTTCAGTCTTATACAGATTTTTCTTTTTGTCTGTTTCTTAGCATAGCACGACAGAGAACATGGAAATAAGTCATCCTCATGCTATTAGCACATTTAGGAAACAGGCTTCTACAATAATTAAACTAATGAAGATGACCCTAGACTGAAGAAACAGCAATTAGAGTTGACTGACTAGGCATTAGGGGAAATGAAGACATTCACATCCAAAGAAAGATCAGATTTTAAATAAGAGGTAAAATTAATAATAGCCCAAACTCTATCAAGCAGGAGAAAAAAGCTTCCAATGACTCAAAGAAGCTTACAGACATGCAGATTAGTTCATCATATTCACGTGAATACAAAAATGATGGTATCCTATCACAAAAATACGGACAATGAGGGACAGAATAAAAGAAATGAAATAATTAGAAGAAACTGGCTAACTATATATATGCAATCTAAACCAAAATGGAAAGGATTTTCTTTGAATAACATTTTTTTGCTAGGTAAACTTTCAGTTATTCTTTTCCAAAGATAACCAACTTTTAAAGTAATAATTCCAATCCTGCGCTACTCAGAGATGCAATATGGAAATGAACAGAAACTCCACTCCAATGGTGCAAGGTATCCACTACCAACCCAGCTCACCTCAGCGAAGGGGTCTGCACGCTGGAGGTCAATCAAAGGAAGGCCCGATCTGAGGGTTTCTATCCACAGATTAAGTAGATCTGTCTACACTAATCAGTGGCTATGACGACAATTATTGCTGGTTTATTTCCCATCAAATGCATTGTGTTACCAGAACTTATATATTGGGTTCTCCTTGTAACCTCACAGGCAACCAGAGGACAAAACCAGAAGGGAAAAAGCTATTCTCTAGGCCATGACTTCTATGTAAAGGATGACTAAGCAGTGTGCTGGGACCTGAGGCTACCTAGGACATTTTGCCCACCCTGGAAGGCAACTTGTGTTCTGAGCATTGCTCATCTGCCAAGTGGAACGGAAACCCTGAAGACCACTCATGGGGCAAACAAGAAATATGCTCATTATTGTTGATTCTGTTACTATTAGTAAATGAGGCTTTATGGGTGAAAAGGAAGTGAGCTATGACATTATTAACATTCACTCTTCTTCAATGATCCTTCTTTGAATCTTTTAGTTTTCTTCTCCTTTAAGACCCATATGCCCAGCCAAGATTCAAAGGCTCCCTTTTACGAATTCGAGTACTATATTTCTATATATAATCACAATTAGTATGACCTTTAATGCATAAATTAAATGTGTTATAAATTCTAATTATCATCGAGCTGGTTTTTAATCATTTTTATTAGGTGAAGCCTTAGAAAAAATGTAAACCCATCATGAACCCTAACAGCTTCCTATTTTAATTCTACAAATTTGGGCATATCTGCTGCTCAGGGGCAGGGGAGACAAACTCTCTCCTTTTCCATCTGACTACAAGTGCTTTTCATAGCTTATTTTTTCCACACTCACCCCCCAAAAATGCCCTGGAGCTGAGCTGTTGTAAAATTGTATCAGAGTCAAACAATTATATCACTGACTATCAACTATTTCACAGGAGAGTTGAACTGTCTGATTTCTTAAAAAATCAGAATGGATTTTTATAATATTAAGGCTTTATCAACAGTGACTGCGTGTTGTACGCAACTTGGCTCAAAAAAAAAACACCGAAGTTTCAGCAATTAACTTTATCACACACGCGCGCGCGCACACACACACACACACACACAACCATTTAGCTGTAAGCAATATCCAGCTGTAGAGGCACAAAGATGAGAGAAATGTGCTAAGAAATAAATACTTTTCGGACGCCGAGTAGAGAGAATAGTAAGAGCTAGTGTCCGCCCACTACAGTACCAGGCCGAGCTAGCTGGTAAACTCTCCGGTAAAGAAAACGCTTTTCTGGGATGACTATAATGGGTACTCTGTGAGCTCTGGGGCCTGGACTTGCTTTTCTATAGATGACTTTGTTCCTCCTTTACATTGTGAAGTTCAGTTTATGTTTTTGTAGAAATACATTCTTGTCATTTCCAACGTAGATGCCGAAACAGCCGCACTTCAGTTTCGTCCTGGCTCGCTTGGAAGGGAAAATGCTACGGAAACTCTTGTTTCCTTGTGAAGCTTTTATTACCTATTCGGAACAAAATGGAAGTGACCTAGTTCTGGAAGGGACAGGTCAAGTTCACAGTTAAAAACAAAAACCAGGTTGCAGAAAGATCAAAGGACAAAGGGGATTCACCGGCTAGCTTAAAGTTAGGAACCCAGCATAGAGTCAAGTCACCCGAGAAGCTCCAGCTTAATAACAGCAGTTGCCAATAAAAGGAGATGTTCAAGATCATAATGGGCTCCCATTTTTCAGAGGAAGGACTTTTCCTTGCTGGGAAAAGAAAACGAATGGCAAGTTTAATTTGATTTCCAAGATTGAATCATGCCTTAGATCCTAGCAAGTTTAAACACTCCAGCAAAGTTTCTGAATGATTTTGCTAACTTTTGCTGTCAACCTAACACGTGAAGACTTAGCTGACTTTACTTTCTTTGACAGTCAAGAAGAGTCCATTCTGAATAATCACGTGGCAGAGAAGTGCAATATGGCCAAGAGGAACCTGTAATGATGTACTACTAGTCAACTACTGCTATTTCTTTCAAACCTGTGTCCTGTTAAATTCACCTTCCTCTCCACAGGCATAAATGAGCCCTCCATAAAAGCATTCAGATGCCAAAAAGGATGTCATTCCTCAGAGGCGAACCATCAGAGGCAGACACAGCCTACCTTTGGTGGCCATATTGCAACAACTTTAGTTTCCTGTTGGCTGCTGTAACAAATTCCCATAAACTCAGTGGCTTAAAACAACACACATTTACTATCTTATAGTTCTGGAGGCCATAGGTCCAAAATGGGGGTCTCTAGGCTAAAATCCAGGTGTCAGCGGGGCTGTGTTCCTTCTGAAGGCTTTAGGGGAGAATCCCATTCCTTGCCTTTCATAGCTTCTAGAAGCTGCCTGCCTTCCTTGTGGAATCTCCACTGACCAGGCTATTCCCCTGTCCTCAACACTCCACCTCTGCCTCCAGCAGGCAAGAATGAATGATTACACAACCCAGAGAGGAATCTCCCTCTAAAGTAGACTCAGGTCCTTTCTCTTTGGGGACAGAACCAAAGACGGTCTTGGCAAATATGTGAAGATGTGTTGACCACCCATACACCTTCTGCAGCCATTTCCACAAGCCTTAGATCATCTTCAGCCACGAAAGGAAAGAACTAAATAAAGGAGGGGGTATAAAAACGTGGCGCCAGGCACCACACAGCATGCTGAATTAGGAACCATCAGGGTCACTAAATCTCTCTGGACTTTGAAAACTAAACCTTTAAAACAGACATTATGAGAAGACATTTCACAGAAAACCTCCAAGAAACGTGCTGAACGAATGCTGACAGTGTAGTGCTGATTTCTAGAGCACGGAGACCAAACAGGGCCTGTGTCCTTCATCTTTCCGAGGTTACTGTGCCTGCCTCAGAGGCAGCCTCACACCCAGCGTGACAGTACAGGCGGCACGCTCCCTCCCCAGGCTCAGCTCTGCCTCCCACGAGGGGACGTGTCAGAAGCAGGCACATGCCACAGATTAAGCAGCACCAAGCAACATTTTGCAAACAGCTTGTAAACATGGACTTCATACGAATCTGTGATGGCCAATCAGGATGGCAAGGTGCTCCCTAATCTTGAACTCTCACTGTTAGAAACCACATGAAGTAAGCCTGTGGCAGGAAGCAGTGTTGCAATAGAGTGCATGAACACACACACACACACACACACACACACACACACACACACTCAGAATTAAGGCAGATAAAGATCGGATCTCTTCCTTATACTGGAAAATACATGCTTCATATCTCCTAAAAGGTGGGGCTGATCTTTAAACTTTTTTACAACTTCATCACCCTGCTAGTCCTTACAACAGTTCTAAGGTAAAAATGGGCTAATAAATACCTACTGACATGAGTTCATTACTGTTTCATTCTAAGTTAAGGATAACTTGCTTTTTTAACTAACAAGAATGTTGTAAAAACAGCTTTCTTTTAAAGAAAGAAATGTACATGTAAAGTTACAGTGGAAATGTATTAATTCTGTACAATAGTTTTTTAAAGTTATGTATACCTATGTGTCTGCTTAATGCCCAATCTATTTTAAGAAGATATAGTTTATTCACAAATATGTTTAAGGAAACATTAATTATAATAATGAATACCAACAATGGAGCAATATGGAAATTATGATGGTCATTAAAATTATATTTATAAAGATATTATAATGCTAATACTCATATCATATTATCATTTTAAGTATAAAAAGATGTGAAATTATTTATAAAGTATGATAATGATCACAGTAATATTAAAGCAGTGCAGAAGAAAACCGAGCTAAGGGGCACCTGGGTGGTTCGGTCAGTTAAGCGTTCAACTCCTATTTTGGCTCAGGTCATGGTCTCACAAGTTGTGAGATCAAGCCCCACGTGGGGCTCTGTGTCTGTTTGAGATTCTCTCTTCCTCTCTCTCTGCCCCTCCCTCTCTTCTCTCAAATAAATAAAAGCAAAATATTAACAGAAATTATGTTTGGATAGTTGGATAAAGTTTTTTCCTGTTTTATTTCGATATATTTTCTAACTGCTCTATAACAAACATAATAAGAAACAAATTATTTTCTAAAATACTAAAATATCTGAGTACTCGCAGACGCAGAGAAATGCTCAATGCTGATTCTTTCACTTTCTGCAAATTAGCTAAACTTTGTTAAACATGTATTATATGACATGCCCTGGACCAAGTACTACACAGTTATTACTTCTTAATCCTGAACACCATCCTAAGAGGAAGGCCTGACAGATGAGAACTGAGGCACACAGGGGTTAAGTTAGCTTGCCCAAGGTCACAGAGCTAGTAAGTGGCTGAGTGCGCCATGAACCCAAAATGGTCTGCCCCAACATTCATCCTCTTACCCAGTATGCAATGCTCTCTTTATGAGACTCTAAGAGAGACAGTGACTTCTGCAACCCTGGCAGGTTCCTTAGTTTCTCTGGGCCTCAGTTTCCCCATTTACGATAGTACCTAATCAATACAGTTGCTATGAGACACTTAACACAATGCCTGGCACACAGGAAGCGCGCACTCAATGTTAGCTTTGGTCATTTCTAAAAAAGAACCATTGCCTTTGGCCATGAGCCCAGACCTCCAGCAGGATGGGCATTCCACAAGGCCTCCTGAGAATTGTCATATTAGGCATCTGCATCACTGTGAGGTCTCCCTGCCCATTTTTAAGTGATGCAATTTAATAACTATTCAATGTCCTTCACACCCTCTTTTCCAAAACTTGATTTTTACCAAAGCGCATAGTTATTAAATATATGCATCCAACCTTGGTTCTTTGGAACTCTAGGTGACAACAAAAAACCTATTCAGAAATGACAGGGTAGAACTTTAATGTCCCTGTCTTTAATGCATCTAGAAAATAATGGCACATTTGGTGGGCTTAATGTTGATGATTTAAAGATAGTTTCCCAGGGCACCTGGGTGGCTCAGTTGGTTAAGGGTCTGACTCTTGATTTTGGCTCAGGTCATGATCTCACGGTTTCGTGAGTTCGAGCCCCACATCTGGCTCTGCACTGACTGCATGGAGCCTGCTTGGGATTCCCCCTCTCTTCTTTGCCCTTCCCCCCAACTCTCTCTGTCTCTCTCTGTCTCTATCAAAACAAAGAAACTTCAAAAAATTATTTAAAAAAAAAACAAATAAAATAGATAAAGATAGTTTCAGGGGCACCTGGGTGGCTCAGTCGGTTGAGCATCTGGCTCTTGATTTCAGCTCAGGTCATGATCTCACGGTTATTGGATGGAGCCCCGTGTCAGGCTCCTCACTGAGTGTGGAGCCTGCTTGGGATTCTCTCTCTCCCTCTCCCTCTGCCCCCTCCCTGCTTGTGCTCTCTCTCTCTCTCTCTCAAAATAAATAAGTAAACATTAAAAAAATAGTTTGAAGATAGTTTCCACTAGCTATACTTTCTCCAGGGCCTGGATGGATTTTCAGCTTCCAGGAACCTTGCCTTCTCTACAGCAGGAACTCAAGCTGATGGATACTCCTCCTGTGTGCAGAATGCCACCACTGCTATAACTGCCACATGAACAGGAAAATTAAAATCATGAATGATGCTATTATTTTTAAGCAGGATAATTAGCTTGTTAAAGATCAGTTTCTAAGAGGCAGAATTTAACTGTGTTCAAGTCCAGTATCAGACAGAACGGAAACATGAAAAACATTTGGGCATGAGGTGAAACTGCCTCTCTTGCTTGGTATTCACTGACACCAGTGCTCACAAATAAAACACTGCAGGCACATGAAAGCAGTCTAGAAAAGCACATTAACAGAGACGACTTCAAAGACACTGGTAACCTTCTATTTCTTCGTCTGGGTGGTAGGCACAGGGGCGTTCATCATATTAATCTTTAACGGTACCTAAATGTGATATACTCTTTTGTACGTGTGATAGATTCCATAATTTAAAAAAAGATCAGAGTGCAATGGGCATTCAAACTTTAAAGTGAGTATTAGACAGAATATAAATTTAAGGCAGGGAACCCTTTTTCTCTCCATTTAGGATGTATAAACAACATTTGAGAGTTCATAAAATTTCAGACTACAAAAGATTAAAGACCATCTAATCTAATGGGTTTCCAACTACGTCCCAGAAAAAAAAATTAAAAATAAGTCCATCTTGCATGGACACACCATCGACTCCTTATTCAGAGCTGGCAGTTTTCTTAGCACTGAAGCTCATTTTGTATATCAGAAAAATGCCCTAAGTCTCTCTGTATCTGACATCACCCCTGGTACTTCCTTTCTTTCTTGATTCAAGAGCCTCTTTCTCATCACCTGAATTGCTTCAATAAAGATACAGATTTAATTTGTGTCTTCATTAAATTCAGAGAGAAACGTACAATGTGACTTACAGAGACCTATTCCATTTAAAAGGCAATATGAAAATCCACCATTTTTACTGAAACGGTTACTGAGAGGGAAGAAATCAGCACCTTAAAACACCAGCCAAGCAAGGAGCAAACAGCTAATCATTCCTTAAACAATTATGGTCAGCAGGGGCAAGCCAAGGGAATGAAGCATTCAAATAAGATAATAGTGTGTGAGGGCAGAGGATATATGGGAAATCTTTGTACCTTCCACTCAATTTTCCTGTAAAGCTTCAATTGCTCTAAAAAAATTGTCTTAATAAAAAAGAAAATAAATTTCAAAAAAACCCAAAAACATTCTTTAAAATAAACTAATGGAGATAGAAAAGTTCCCCTTTTTTAGAAAATGTTTTCTAGGACGTGAAATGTACCAGACTGGAAAAGAGCCGTATGGGCCCCTGGGAATAACTGATCCACACACATGAGTCCTTGAAGGATCTAACTTACTCACAGAATAGTCCTGAAAATGGGACTCACTTGCTCAGTCATACAGTTGGCTATAAGCCAAAGACCTGTATAACCATTTAAAAAAATCAATTTCACAGGCTAACGGGCATGATGGGAGCCAGAGTTATGCACGCTGGACTCCAGACGGAGCTGGGCACCACAAGCTTTGTAAACACTAGCACTGATCAGTGTCTGCTAGCTGGAAGCAAGAGATAGCTATTGTTCAATCACCAGAGTACACTTACGTCAGAGTTAAAAACTCATATTCATACAACTGCCTAAATTATACCTATTCTACACTGTTTTCACGTTTAACTATCTTTGAGCCAATGAAAAGTGAGATATAAATAAAACAATGACGTTTTAAAGCAGTCACGGCACTACAACTCATTTTATTTACTTTTAAATAAATCGCTAGATTTCTCTATCAGCTTGGTCTCGGCAACTGGGAACCACCATGGTCGTGACAGGTGCTACAAATTAAAGGAAAGCCCAAAAGTCTTAGGCACTGAATGAGATGAGCCAGTCTGGTCTCTCCTTCCCACAGCCCCAGCCACGTTCTTGCTTGTCACAAGGCCCACCCACTCCCTCATCCAGGATGAGGACACTGGAGAGGGCACCTGATTAAAGGGAACAACCCTATAAGTAGCCAGGGACACCTACACCAGTATTCCTCAAATCCTACTGTGCAAACGAATCACCAGCAGGTCTTGTTAAAATGCCAATTTGGATTTGGGGCGGGGCGTGAGGTTCCGCATTTCTACAAGATTGCAGGTGATGTCCATGCTGCCGATCCCCAGTCTGCACTCGAAGTAAAAAGGACCTAGACATTTAGCCTGACAAACACAATGAAGTAAAAGAGAAAGCAAGAAAGTAGCCATCTTGAGTCCCCAAAATATCCCAATTCTTGCAACCCTGAGGTTGGGAAGGTTCTTGACCAAGGAAGTCGCACATCACTCCTCTGAGAACATACGTATATATTTGTTTTGCACTAAGCCCGTTTCCTTAAGCTAGCTCACGATGGTTTCTGTTCCATGCAAGCGGAAGAGACTTGACTAGAACAGACACAAAGGGAAGTATCTTCACCCCTGAAAGCCACTGTCTGTGCCATTCTGTTTTGTTTTGTTTTAAAAATGGCAGTATTCTAGCAATAGGCAAATAAATACATTACTTGGAGTTTCAAATAAAGCAGCAGCACATCGACGTGCTCTTTGAACAATGATTTTTCACTTTACTCTAAAGGAATGGTCCAGACCTGGGAAGACATTCCAAGTAAAGAAGACACTAATTCCATGGTGGCCTAAGCTATGACCAGCTGTCCCACACACTCTTCTAAATCACAGGCCCTCCCTGGGCCCAGCTGAGACTCAGTGAGAGAAGACAGGAAGTCTGTGATGCTACCTGGATCTCAGGATTCTGCTGTCTCTCTTTTGCTTTCTCCTTTGTTTCTATATAGGTTTTGCTCGATATTCTCTCCACCATTATTGCCAGATGCCTTTGGAGTTTTCTTTTTTACCCAATGACCTAGAACCATCATCTTATCCTAAAGTCTTTAAGTCACTCTAGCCAAACGGTGGCTTTACAACTCCAGTGCCCAAACATTAGTTTTTATGGATAGTGACATTAGAGAGTCTGAAAGGTCAGACTCTATTATCCAACTCATCAGCCTTGGTTCCTGCCTAACACAGCAACTCTAAACCCATATATGGGTTTCAACTGAAAAGTGCTTTATAATTCTAATACTGAAGACTGCAGGGGAGACCTTGGCCATGAAGTCCACTATTTAACCTCAACAAAATCCACTAACCAAACACTCTAACCACTATGCTGTATCTAAGACAAGCGATAACTCTTTGATTCACGTGAAAATCAAAATATTTGTTCAGTGGGCCTTATAACTTCAAACTGTAAAAATGTTGCCAGGTTTCTGTTGAGGATCATATTCCTCTTTTGCTCATATTCTGGTTTTTCATCCCCATCCAAATATGAGTGAATCAAAAAGGATAAAGGAGAAGTTCAGAGGGAAGCTGGAGACTAATACCAAACATAAATCAATAGTGTGACTGTGACAACAATACAAGTGATACCATTTTATTTATAATTTGAACTCTACCTACTTCCATAAAGGATTTAAAACAGCTTAAAATAAACACATGTACAGGATAACTGAAATAAAGAAAAGAAGAGCTAATCCACATGGAAGAAAGAGGAGATAACTACCAGGAAGTAGAGATGAGAGCTATTGTAACAAAGCACTAATTTTGGCTCTGAGCTTAGGAAAACAAAGCTAAAAAGGAAACATGATAGGTTATGAATTCTCAATTTCGTAAACATGGAAGCAGATGGATTTGTCGGAAGGAACGTCCATTTTCTACTGCTGAGCTCAAAGAGGAATTTATGGCATAGTCCCTCCACAAAGTAAGTTAGAAAGAAGGAATGGTGATTTCGGCTGAAGCCAAGTGGCCATTTCTTCCTTTGACTGTTGCTAGAGGCCAAAGCCCAGATACTGAAATGCAGCTCAGTAAAGGCATATCTGTGCATGGCTGGTTAACATAGTGTATCTGTGCGTGGCTGGGCGAACACAGTCTAAGCAAGCTGTTGACTGGTGCTAATATGATAAAAAGGAAGCTCTTCGAGAATCTACAGCAACTGATGACTAACCTGCTCTGCAAATGGTCTTCCTCAAGGAAGGATTCAGGTTGCTGGCGAGCATTTCAAGTGCATCATACGCATACTATCAGCTGATGTTCTGTTAGGGAAATGAAAGGTCTTGACTTGAATTCTTACCAGGAAAGGGGCTCTCACCTTCCATAATGGCTCCTACAGGCAAGACCCTTATTATTTTCCAGTAGCAAGCTTTCAATAACCTGTACATGCTAAATACTTACTTGAGAGATACCAATCCAGAGTTCTGAACAACAGAAAGAAACAATTTTAGTCTAGAAATTTAAGGGCAGGGGGTTATCTGATGGCTAACTCAGTCACAAAAACACTGCAGCATGGTTCCAGCAGAATAACAAACTCTGAGAGAAAATATATCCTGTTGACAACTCTCCGGATTCTAAGCAGCTAGGTCAATGGAAGTACTGGATGAACTTAATAATAAAGATCTTATAGGAACAAATATAAAAAAGAAAAACAAAAGCAATAACCACCACAACAAAACCCTGGAAAACATCTTCCAAAGATCTTAATTTCAGGTGAGGGGTATTTAATGCTGAATCATTATTTCATAACTAGCCACCTCATAAGCCCAGACTGTCTGGGTTTATGACCGTGGTATAGACACAGGAGGGGCCTGGCTTCCCTTTGGTCTGGCAGAAACCAGGCATCTAACTTGCTTAAAAACAGAAAAGGGACATTTAGCTATAATTTAAAAAGGAGAAATACCAAAGCACAGCTTCGCTTCCTGGATTTTAAAATTGAAATGTGATCTGCCCAAAGGTTATTATTACTCACTGCAGTTGGGCATTAGGAAATGATGTGGTACGAGGTTGGGAGCAGAATTAAAAGTAGGATTAATGACCTGGGAATATGCAGGACTATGTGCCTCTTCTCTCCAAGTTCCAAGACTACAAGCCCATAAATTCTCATGAAATTTTTCTTTCAGATAGAGAAATCCAATGTTTCAAGAAGAAAAAGAGGCACACAGTTTCAGGAGGATGTCCATCCAACTAATTTATCTATAATATGAGGAATAACCAGAAGGAACTATATATCAGAAAAAACTTAGGAACAGTACCACTATTGTTACTAATGATATCAAGAAATGTGTATATTGCTTTGAAGTTTATGAAACATATTTTCATCAATGGTGTTATTTAGCTCTCACAATAACACTCTGAATCAATTACGGTATTTTCCCCACTGGGTAGATGAGAAGATTAAGACAAGTCAACTAACCAGTCCAAGATCAATATACAGAGGGAAACAGCTGGGCCAGAATTAAAACTCAGCTCTTCTAATTTTATTTTTTTATCATAGAGATTAGAGCCCATTTCTCTTGATACAGTCTAAGCAATATAGCATTTTTTTTAATCTTCTCACAGTGCAGAGAAAAAAAAAATTTACCATGCAAAATAGCTGGTCTCTATCTTATCTACAGGGTTTTTTTTTTTAATGTTTTTACTTTATTTTTGAGACAGAGAGAGACAGAGCACGAGCAGGGGAGGGGCAGAGAGAGAGGGAGACACAGAATCTGAAGCAGGCTCCAGGCTCTGAGCTGTCAGCACAGAGCCCGACACGGGGCTTGAACTCACGGACCGTGAGATCATGACCTGAGCTGAAGTCGGACACTTAACCGACTGAGCCACTCAGGTGCCCCAATTTTTTTTTTTTAGTAATCTCTATACCCAGTGTGGGGCTTGAACTCACAACCCTGAGATCAAGAGTCATATGCTCTGCCTACTGAGCCACTAGGGGCTTAAAAAAACTCCAAAACTTAAGTGCTGAAATGATTTACAATATATAGTACTAGTAGGTAAAAATGTAGTCTGTTTCTGTCATAAACATCTAACAGACTGCCTTTATGTTGGGTACTTACTGGCTATTATTTGAGTACTTACTGGCTATTATTCCAGATATATATGGCGATTTGACAATAAGAATTAAAGGTCTTAAAAACACATATACTATTTGGGAACGTCTATCAAAAATTGAAATGTGCATTACCCCGGCAATTCTTCTTCTAGGAACTTATGTGAAAGAAATCAGGATAAGTGCACCAAACTGTAAAGAATGGGATGTTGCTAACAATATTGTTTGTATCAGTAGATTACAGGTCATCTGCTTTTTCTCTACTTTCTCTCTCTCTCTCCTTTTCTTTCTTTCTCATTTCAGTCTTTCTTTTTCCCTAGCATGCTCTTGGACTGAAATAAGAAATAAGCTGGAATAAACTGGAATAAGAAATAAGCTGTCCATTCGACAATCTTTGTTCTATGAAAAAGAATTAAAAGTTTAAAGGTAAACACAGAGACTGACCTAAAAAATCAAATTGAACTTCATGCATCTACGCAAAACTTTCTTCCTAGGGAGTCCAACAAACACTCAGACTGTGTCTCCAGGGACAAGATTAATCAGTCTCCCTCTTTATTCCCTTTGTAGAGAAGTACATCTTCCAAGACAGAGCTCACTGTCTTTCTAGATTAAGTGTGACTTATCTATCTATCCTTCCTTCTCTAAAGTGCTTTGTTACGGCCAGGGGTCACAGATTCAAATGTCTACAGGGATCAGGCAGAAGCCATGTGGGCTTAAGACCACAATAGGGAGTGATGGGGATTGAGGCAAAATGAAGAGTTCCTACCTGTCTAAAGGGGCAGTTGCTACTATGCTTAGCAGATAGTTCCCATGTAGGAATGCATGTTCGGTGCTGCTAAATTTTCCACTTGTCAAAAGATGTATGAAACTCAAATTTTGATGTGACTCTCCCAAAGGCAATATAGTTTGTTGTTTGTTGGCTTTCTAAAGAAAACTCTGTGTGAACCAAACAAAACACTGCTGCATGGGGCTCCCCTTCATAACATCTGATCTAGAGGTCAGTCTGAAAACAAAAAAAATCCTAACAAATGAGGCACACCAGTTAACTCTGCAAATGAACACATGAATGCCATGGACAGGGAAGGCCACTTTTCATAACTTGAAGATTTTCCCCACTGGCTAGATAGTCTCCATTTGCCCCACTTTTCACCTTGTTCTATGCTCCAGGAGTGTACTCTTCTCTGAGTACATCTCTTGGCTCCCTGCTCCCTGGGGTCCGTTTGGGTCACCCAATGGGATGGTCAGCAGGAAACTAAATGGAGGGAAGAGAAAGGTGGGCTACTTATCATCCTGGTTCCTGCCCTCTTGGACTGCTTTGGCAGTAACTATGATCTTTCCCCGATGACCACAGCTCCTGTCAGTGGCCCTATACTACAGCTTGGAGGGTAATGACTTTCTGTTGTTGTTAACTCTAGGATGCTTGTGGATCTCCCTGACCCCTGCCTAAAGCTGTGTTAGTGGTCACTTTATTGCCTCCATTTCCCTTTCAAGGAAGCCATGTCTTACCTGTCAGGACCTGACCGATCCATCTTCTCAGGTCACATACCATGGTCTACTTATAATACCCAACAGATGAGATCACGATCCCTCTCTTCCAGACCTGTGAGTCTAATTCCATACAGGAAAGAGATCTTCCAGAAAGGCAACCTTGACTCTATTTTTTTCTAGGTTGAAAAGATATTATTTCTTGAACCTTACACAAACTCTGGTTTCTAAATCATAGTTCTGAATTACTAAAATCCTTAGATTAGCAGTCCCACTCTCAAACTATTAACTTGGAAGGCAAAAAACAGTATCCTCCCAAAAAAATACAATTTGGAAATTATACAGGCTCATGGGGCAAAGATCTGTTCCTTCTATCTTCCTAAAATGCCCACATATGACAAGTAACAATTTTCAAATAAGATTGAATGAGATATGCCACTAAGATATGTTATAGTGAAGTTTTTATTCCCATTTAACCCCATTAAATACTTTCAGGTGTTCTGCTTAATCCAATTACCTAAATACCCAAGTATCATTCACTTAAAGTCTCTATTAAGAAGGACATCACACTGTCCCTCTATTCCTCTTAATATGTTCATTGACTCCTTGTATTGTAGTTAGGAACGTAAAGATTTTGGTCCACACAGGTTTTTAGTTCACTTAATCATTTATTCAATACATGCTCTATCTCTTGATCGACTGATATTTAGCACCAACTATGTATTCATGTGGACTCTGAAGTCATGAACATATGAGGACCCTGACCTCAAGGAATTCAACATCTATGTTATTGTGTATTTACAGCACAATGAGTAACGCTCTGGTGGAGATGTGTTCAAATGTGAGAACTTCAGGGAAAGATCTGCTGAGTCAGTTTGTAAGGCTAACAAGGCTTGACGTCAGAAGTGACCTTAGGGTTGGACATGAAGGATGAGAGAAATGTTGTCAGATAGAAGAGAGGAAGGCATTGCAGATGGATGGAAAAGATGTGCAAAACACCAAAGAGTGAAAGGGGCAAGTTTCACAGGTTGGTATTTCTAATACTGAATATAGTTCATAGCACAGAGTAGGTTTTTTTAAGGAATGAACAAAGTGGGATTTCACATGCAAAGATTCTACTGTCTTCATTACTGGGCTCTTACTCCTTCCTTTTCTTAAGCTTCTTCTTCTGCTATAGTTTTCCATACATAACCCGTTCTGTCATTTCTACTTCCATTTTACCTCTAACCAGAAGAAACTGTATGTGACCTGTAGACTTCAAAATTCCCGATTACACTAGCATTTTAAAAAGCACCATTTTTGTTCTGTGTATTACGCAGATAATATATGCTAATATGGGCCTAGAGAAATCAAAATGATACAGCACCGCTAACAGTGGTCATCCAGCGGGAAGGGGCGTGGGTTATGGGAGACTTGCACTTTCTTTCACTTTTCTATACATCTCTGTTATAATCTCTGAAAACCTTCTCTCTCTCTCTCTCTCTCTCTCTCTCTCTCTCTCTTTTTTTACAGCAACCATATTTTACTCTGTATTAGAAGAAACAAAGACATTTTCTTAGAGTATGTAGGCACATGACTCATATATGACCTGGTGTAGAAATTTCAGCAGATGCTACAGAAGAAATCCCATCAGAACCAGGACCATCTAATTCTCCACTTGCTCATCCTACCAGGGCCTATAATGGGTCTGATCTAAGGGAAGTATCTCTTTAAAAGGGACTCTTTGGGGCACCTGGGTGGCTTAGTCGGTTAAGTGTCCAATTCTTGATTTCAGCTCAGGTATGATCTCATGGTTTGTGAGTTCAAACCCCATGCCAGGCTCTGTGCTGATGGTGCGGAGCCTGCTTAGGACTCTCTCTCTCTCTCCCTCTCTCTCTGCCCCTCCCCTTCGCATACTCTCTCTCAAAATAAATAAACTTTAAAAAAAATAGAAAAAAATAATACAATGCACTCTCCATTTAAAGATGCTGTGTTTTTAAAATATCAAATATACTTGTTAAAATACACTTCTATCAGCTGGAGAAATACACTTGTAAATATTGGTTCAGGTGCACTTTAGACAGTCACCATTTCATCCTTTAAGAGGGGACAAGTTTTCAATCAAAATTAAGCAAAATTAAGCATTAATTTTTGTTTAATGTTTATTTATATTTGAGAGAGATAAAGAGAGTGTGCAAGTGGTGGGGAGTGGGGGGTGGGGGAGGGGGGACAGAGAGAGAGGGAGACAGAATTCAAAGCAGGTTCAAGGCTCTGAGCTGTCAGCACAAAGCCTGATGAGGGGCTGGAACTCACTAGCTGTGAGATCATGACCTGAGCCAAAGTCAGATGCTTAACCAACTGAGCCACCACCCAGGTGCCCCACAAAAATGAGCGTTTAAAAAATACATATCCACTGGGTAAAGATTATATTTTACCAGATACTGTTTCTCCTGAAACCATTTTCTCTTTTCTTCTTGTGCTTGCCTCTTAAGGTATCTAGAAAGTAAGTGCCATCCTCTCTTACATTGCCAATTGGGGAGGGGGGGGGGTGTCTCTAAAAGAAGAATAAAGAAACAAGACTTGTTATTGTAATCCATTTGAGGCCCATTCTGGCTCATTCAAAAAATACCTGATGGATGGAGAAAAGAAAAATGATAGTGAAGCCAGCCACACATATGAAATACAATAAAAATCTTAGAATACAAAACTAATAATAATCAGAATTACTTAATCATGAAGAAATTAATAAGTTTCTCCAGACAGCAAGAATAATAATCATGACTAGAAGTGCAAAAATAGAAGCATGTATAATTATAGGAAACTGGAAATCATCGAAATTTCCAATAACAGAGAAATGGTTAAATAAATTATGTATCGTCCAAACAATGAAACAGGATGCATCCATTATAAACGACATATTCAGAATGGCATACTATTGATAATTACTGAAGCTGAATGTTGGGTAATTAAGCATTTATCATATTTTCTACTTTTTCTATGCCTACATTTTCCATCAAACGTGTTTTAGAGAAATGTTTTCTAAAACCATTTAGTGACATAGGAGAATGCTCATGATACAACATTAAGCTCAATGGGTGGGGAGAGCAAAATACAAACTATAGAAAGTACATAATTCTAATTTTGTAAAAAACATACATGTACACAGAGAAGACAGCCTAGAAGGAAATGCTCTAAAATAATATCAATGAGAGGCTCTGGATAGCAGATCAATAATTATTTTCATCTTTTATTTTTCCATGGTTAAAAATGCCTTAACAGTGAATGTGTTTTACTTCTGTAACCAGCAAAATGACAGGGAAGAATTCCTACTTGGGAAAGGAAAGAAAACAAGAGAGCATAGCTCAGGAGAATGAGCTGCCTACACCTGATGCGTTCTCAGACACCGCATGGGATCAAAAGACCAAATCAAGTTGACCATCTGAAAGGAGCTTATAAGCTATTTGAGGAGATAACTTCACCATAAAAAGACATGTCATGCTACCAGGCTGTAGACATGTGTTGAATGAGGAGCTCTTACAAGTGCTACAGTAGTTGAAAAAAAAAAAAAAGAAATCACAGAGCTGTAGTGGTTCAGGAATGATGACCTCATAAGGCAGCCTGAAACGGGGCTCTGATGGATGAGAGGGATTTTTGGAGGTGGGGGGGGGGGAAGACAGAAGAAACTTGGAGGAGGAGGGATAGTTTGAGTTTAAGGCATACATGAGGGAAAAAGAAAATCACAGCAATCACTTTGGCTGAAACAGGGTTCATGCAGAATAGTGAGAAATGTAGCTGCCAAATAAGGTTAGAGTGAAGGATTTCAACCTCATCAGATTCCAGGCCCCTTTTATAATCTTGTAATGAAAATCACAGATAATCTCACCTAATCTACATATAATTCTAGGAAATCAATGTTATGGCCTAGAAATGATATAAAATAGAAATAAAAGAAAAATAATTTATAATGGTGTAACATACATTATAATACGTACATTTTCAGGCATGAGATCTCTAAAAGACGTAATGAAGTGGTCAGATCCTTGCCTCTATACTACAATCACTATGCAAAGCTACACATGCACTTATATGCCAACTACAAACCACAAGTGATGGTGCCAACGTGGGAAGCAATACTTGGGAAAGTCTCAGAGAAAACAGAATATGCACTGCCATCTACTTAAACTGTGCAAAAAAGATCTTTTTCATCCAGAGTTGGTTGTAGGCTCTGATAATTATCAACAGGGCTTTTCACGTCTCTGTTGCCGGGTGGACATTTGAATGTCGAGGGGGATGTGGGGCGATTCTCCGGGGTGGGCAACTGCCCTATGCTTTGCAGGATTTCTAGCATCACTGGCCTCGTCCATTAAACGCCAGTAGCAAACTATCCTGTAATGTTGTGAAAACAGCAGCATCCCACAAATTTCTAAAGTACCCCCTAGAAGCCACAACCACCCTTGCTGAGAACCACTGGGATAGAATCAGCATTTCTTGCTGGTGGTACCACTGGCATTCTGGGCAGGACAACTTCTCCATGGGCATGGCTGTCTCCTCCATTGTAGGATGTTGGGTATCTTACCCACAGGTACTAAAATCCAGTTGTGGCGATAACCAAAAACAGTCCCTCATCCATCCTCTCTGGGGTGCAACCCCTCTGCCTTTAGAGATGCTAATTGAGATCTCAGAAGATTTGAATGACAAGCTATTCAACTGAGTGAAAGAGATACATCTAAGATGCACTTGTCAAAGAAATTAAGTTCAGAATCATATGAACAGAAAATGAAAATGATAATAAAAAGTATCTGTGAGCCCTTATTAACATTTGACTATCTCTCAACCCCTAAGGTAGCCTTTGGCCACTTTTGGAAGGAGTTAGCTACTGCAAAACATGTTACCTGGGAGTCTAGGAAACACAACATCCAAGAGTTGACCACATTTGGGTTTTCATGCCATTCAAGTGGGAAGGTCAACTTGGAGTGAGGCATGAAAAGAATGTAATGTTACTCCTTTGAGAGACTCAGCACAACGGACAGGGTGGCCACGACACAACTTAGAGAGGAGGGGGGAGGACCCAAAGACCTTTATGAGGAAGAAAAGGGAAGATAAGCCTGCCTTATCAGTGTCTATCCACCTTTTACAACCCAGGCCCTTTTAAAATAGACATTTTCAAGAACTCTCTGTCTCCTTAACCTGCTTTCTTTTCTTCATAGCACATATCACCACCCACAGTGCCAACCACACCACAGGTAAGGAAATATTCAGGGAAATAATTTATTCAACAAATATTTATTGCATACCTGCAATATCTGATGTTCTCTTTCTGATGCTGGGGGAAAGCAGTCAACAAAATGAACAACACCCTTCTTTCATGGACTTTACATTCTAGTGTGGGGTTCAGATGACAAACATATTGTAATACATTGTACACTGATGAACATCATGCATAAAATAAATTAGGGTAAGGGGTTTAGAGAGCGTGGTCAAAAAAGCTTCTCTGAGGAGAATATGAGGACCTGAAGTACATGAAGTGATCCGTGCAGACATCCAGGAAAAGAGCAACCAAAGGGAATTCCTGTCTTACTTGAAAACTAATATTAAGATATGTCATGATTAAGGGGCACCTGGGTGGCTCAGCTGGTTAAGCATCTGACTCTTGATTTGGGCTCAGGTCATGATCTCACAGTTCATGGGATTGAGCTCCGGTTGGGCTCCGTTCTGACAGCTCTGAGCCTGCTTGGGATTCTCTCTCCCTCTCTCTCTGCCCCTCCCCCACTCACACTCATGCTCTCTCAAAATAAACAAATTTTAAAAAAGAAAAACATATATCATAGCTAAAATATCAAAGGAATGGACTGTGCTTTCAAATCAAGGAAGAGGCTATGCCTTGTATACAGCTGGATGTTCAACTTTTTTTTCAATGTTTACTTATTTTTGAGAGAGAGACAGACAGAGAGACAGAGCATGAGTGGGGGAGGGGCAGAGAGCAAGGGAGACACAGAATCTGAAGAAGGCTCCAGGCTCCCAGCAGTCAGCAGAGAGCCCGACATGGGGCTTAAAGTCATGAACCTCGAGATCATGACCTGAGTTGATGTCTGACACTTAACCGACTGAGCCACCCAGGCACCCCAGAACAAACTCTAAAATGAGAACTTTCTAGGATAAAAGTACTAATTCGAGCTCTTCAATATACTGTTCAAAAAGACAATGCAAATACAGAAATGTCTTGATTCTTAATATATAAGCTGTATACGTTTTAATAACTTAAAACCTTCCTGAGAGGATTAAAGTAAAACCGAGCAGTTACCTCTTCTTTCCTTCTGGAAAAGTAAATGACACCACAAAGAGGGAGACAAATAAACTTTGCATAGAAATATCACTTGCTCTCAAAAATTGTTTTCCTACCAATAGACTGCATCAAAATTTAACACACCTCAACATGGTCACATTATAAAAAATGTTAAGAAAAAAACCCATATATATAATAGAGTGCTCATAAATTAGAAAGTAAAAACAAATGTGCTAATGAAAAAGGACACAGAGAATAAAAACCACAACTGTACCATAAATATAGGAAAAAGTATCATCAAAGAAAGGCACCTGAAAATAATAAGAGCCTATCAAAAAGATGTGTTTGGGGGACACCTGGGTGGCTCAGTCAGGTGAACATTCAACTTCAACTCAGGTCATGATCTCGTGGTTCATGAGTTTGAGCCCTGCATCTGGTTCTGTACTGATAGCTCAGGGTCTGGAGCCTTCTTCGGAGTCTGTGTCTCCTTCTCTCTCTGCCCCCCACCCATGCTCTGCCTCTCTCTCTCTCAAATAAATAAACATTAAAAAAATTTTTTAAAGATGTCTTTTGTTTGTTTTTAATAATAGCTACAGTAGAAAAAAATGTACAACAAGTCAATACTTGAATGTTCACGGGAACATTCACTGGGTGAAACTTTCAGAAGGACAACATGGCTAACACACTGTATGCAAAATTTTAAGAATGTGTGACCCAGAAACTGCACTTACAGGCATAGATTCAAAGTAATAACCACGCTGAAAAGGATGGTTATCACAGCATTGCAAACAACTGGAAAAAACCTAAATGACCATGTAAGGCACAACCATACCATGAAATGCTATACAGTCACTAAAAACATTGCTGTAAAACAATTCATGGCAACGCAGTAATATACAAATGACATAGTCAGTTTAAAAAGGCAGTTTAAATATATTTTTTCACAGAACAGCATATAAACACATATATACTACTACAATATGTTCATATGGCCCTTATTCTGTGTATGTGTGTAAACAAATTTATTTGTGTATTTGTGGTAGAAAAGAACACTATAAATTCAATAAAAGGAGAAAAAGAATCATAGGTGCTATTTATGTGATTTTCTCCCTTTTTCAATTTTTCTATCATAGAAATGCAATTCTTCTAAGAATGCTGTCTTTTTAAAAACCCATCTACCCAATTTGCTAGGACCTGATCTGCACAATTTGATAAATCTTTTCAGACACAGAAGAAAATATACTTAATAAAATAGACTTCTCAGTAATAGCTTTTGTGTCAAATTCCATCTCATCCATTTAATGCTTCTAATTCTTTATATTATAATCTGATCTAGTATAAACTTAGCTTGGAACATTTATTTTAATCAGAAAACATGTTAACAATTGTGTTGCCAAGCAATTGGGTAAAGGGCAGTAACTGAAAGATCTTCTATTTCAAGTAATTAAATCATATTGAAAGTTAAATAATAACCCAAATATAATTATCTAGTTCATTCCATCAAACAAATTTTACTTTGAGCGCCTACTAGGTGCTAAGCACTGTACTGATCATTCATGTGACAGAGCCTTCTTCAGTGCTTTGGAACCTAGATAAAAGAAAATTCAAGTCTAGAGGGTTAATCTGAACAGTTGCCCTTAAGCCTAAAGCCCAGTAGAACAGTTCCTCTGGTAAAAATTCCTCTGCTGCATAAAGACCCTGGATGTTTTATCCCTCAGCTGCTATGTCTTATCTGTAGGCTTTCCAACTCCCGCACATGTAAGACACCCCACCCTAAACCCAAACCTCAACACTGAAATATAATTTGCCAAAAATGAAGTCAGTCTAGCACTTAATCACAATTCCAATGGTAAAATAATGCAGTGCTTTATTTGAATCACATTTCAGTGAAAGCAGGCCAACTGAAGCCACCTGTTACTTGCATAGACCCCTCTTTTAGCAGCTCAACAACAAAATACTATAAATATTCATTCTTTATGAAATTGCTCAAAGGTCACTTTGAAGGGGAAGGTTATCAGTGGGACAGCTGGCAATAAACTAGCTGTATTTAAAGACTCCACACCTGCATTTTAGAAGGCACTGGTAATTGAGAACATTGTAATGCACTATTACTACATCAGTGGGGAAAATTAATGGAAAATATTACGAAGTGTAGAATTCCTAAGACCATTATATTCGATAATTTAACTGTGAACAGCATAATCATTTAAATGCTATAAAATACCATTTGTCTGAACAGTGTGCACATCTTTTCAAAAAGTTCACTGAATAATATCAGTGTTACAAATAACCTCCTTAACCTGCTGCAGCAACAGCCTAGATTTCCAACAGCTGTCAAAATAGATTCCAGTATCCATTCTACTCAACTGTGTTAGGAGAAGATCTTAAAACTGTCAGGAGTGTCAGGATGTGGGTAACTTAGTATAAAATGTAACCCAGCTGACTCCACCAACTATAGAGAAATGGAGAAAGCTCCAAGCAGCTCAAAGAGAAAAAGATCAATCAAAGAGAGAAGGACATGGAGATCATGTACAAGAACAGGTAAAGTCCCAGCTCCATGCTCAGACACAAGGGGTTTTATCTAATAGGAGCTACAGAACAGAATTCTCATTCCCCATAACAGAGGAACACCTCCCAGGTGTCACTCACTCTGCTGTTACTAGGGACACTTGCTGGTTCAGGGCAGAGTTGCCAGATATGGCATATAAAAATACACGACCTCGGGATGCCTGGGTGGCTCAGTCGGTTGAGTGTCCGACTTCGGCTCAGGTTGTGATCTCACAGTCCGTGAGTTCGAGCCCCGCATCAGGCTCTGTGCTGACAGCTCAGAGCCTGGAGCCTGCCTCAGATTCTGTGTCTCTCTCTCTCTCTGCCCCTCCCCCACTCACGCTGTCTCTGTCTCTCCAAAATGAATAAACATTAAAAAAGAATTAAAAAAAAAAATACAGGACCTCCAGTCAACTTTGAGTTGCAGATTCACCACAAATAGTTTTTTAACACTATAAGTGATATAAGTATGCCCCCATTATTCAATTCAAAGTTAACTAGACATCCTGTATTTTATCTGGCAGCTTAAACAAAGGTGATAAAACACAGGCCCTTCCCTCCTGGAGCCAATGTTCTAGTGCAGGATATTGATATAAATAGGTAAACATTTCTGGGGCGCCTGGGTGGCTCAGTGCGTTGAGCATCCGACTTTGGCTCAGGACATGATCTCATGGTTCCTGAGTCCAAGCCCTGCGTCGGGCTCTGTGCTATCAGCTCAGAGCCTGGAGCCTGCTTCGGATTCTGTGTCTGCCTCTCTCTCTGCCCCTCCCCAGCTTGTGCTGTGTCTGTCTCTCTCTCTCTCAAAATAAAGAAACACTAAAAAAAAATTTTTAAGATAAACATTTTGAACTTTCCATTTTTAAAAATGTACCCTCACGTACATTTCACCAAGATACACTAATTCTTAACCTTTGTCACCTTACATATAACCGTTTGAGAGTAAGTTGCAGACATCACGTTCCTTTATCCCAAAAGACTTCAGTATGCATCTCCTAAAAATAAGGCCATCTTCCGATGTGACCAAGGTTTAATTATATTAAGGAAATTTAAAAATTATATAATATTATCCCCTATAATGGATATAGTCCTCATTTAAGTTTCACCAATTGTCCCACTATCATTTATGGCAATGTTTTTTTTCCGCCCCAATCTGGGCTCCAATCCAGAACCCCTTGCTGCACTTAGATCTAAGACACCTCTCTGTAGTTTCCTTTACTCTGGAACAGTTCCTCAGCTAACATGAGAATTGCAATCCAGCATGCTGAGTGTTGAGCTGGAGGTGTGTAGAGAGGGTGTGGGAGCACCAGGGATCCTGGGGCACCTCCTTCTCTGCCTTCACACACCCATATCCGCTCTATCCAAGGGCCGAACAACAGCTGATGAACACTGCCGTTTTAACTCTTGAGGAGCTCAACAAAATACCCAAGCATTTCCTTTTTTAACTCTGGGAGTCTCGCCATCTCTCTCCATGAGAAGTGGGAGAGTCTTAAAGAAAACCAGCAACAGCGATTCACATCCACATTCTTTCTGCCTAAAATACCAGGCATGCATCATAGACGGACCACAATTATTTCTACATAACCCACCCACAGCATAATAGCAGAATCACACAAGAGGTTCAAGTTTGACCTTACAGCTCACAATTTCAATATTTTAACTATGCTCAGATCATCGGCAAGTACCACAATAATCTGGAAAATTTGCTAACGCAGCTCATTCTGCCACAGAAAGGAAATGTGAGAATAGGGAGGTTTTGTTAAAAACAAATGACAAGAAACCATTCTTCTTTTCCAACTAACACTTGTTCAGCGACAGGTAAAGGCGGAAGCAATATTAAAGAATAAAAAGCAAAGCATAATTATTTTCTTGTTTAGCTGAGGTATACAAAAATATGCAAAGATTTCCTACTAAATGGTTTTAAGTTGGACAGTAACTTTTGTGAATAATAATTAATAAAAAAATGGGACACTTGGGTGGCTCAGTCAGTTAGGCGTCCGACTTCGGCTCAGGTCGTTATCTCACGGTTCATGGGTTCAAGCTCCGTGTCAGATTCCATGCTGACAGCCTAGAGCCTGGAACCTTCTTCAGATTCTGTGTCTACCTCTCTCTCTACCCCTCCCTTGCTCATACGCTGTGTGTCTCTCTCTCAAAAATAAATAAACAAAAAAATCTTAAAATCTTATAAGCTAAGAAGTATTATAAGCCTGCTTTGGGGGCGCCTGAGTGGTTCAGTCAATTAAGCATCCGACTTCAGCTCAGGTCATGATCTCACGGTTCGTGAGTTCAAGCCCTGCATCAGGCTCTGTGCTGACAGCTCAGAGCCTGGAGCCTACTTCGGATTCGGTGTCTCCCTCTCTCTCTCTCTCTCTGCCCCTCTCCCACTCGGTCTCTGTCTCTCTCTCAAAAATAAACATTAAAAAAAAATTTTTAAATATTAGTAATAAAACTAAAAAAAAACGCACCCTAAATCTTAATCATCACAAATCTGTAAAGGATCCAGAAGTGCCAGTTTCTGCACAGAATCCCTATGGCATGCTTTCAGTGACTCCATGAGCACTCATACTGTAATATCTACAGGCAGCAGGATGGTGGTGACAACACAGCATCTTGGGTAGCTTTCCCCAAAAGACATTCTTTACCACTGACATCTAAGTCCTTCATACCCGAAGAAAGAGCACCCAACGATCTCATCAGTTAAAAGGATGAAAGTGGACACAAATGGAACTTTGACAAGTTACAGTCAGGCCAGGCTGTGGAGACTGTGGGCCATACGGCTCCAAGTCCTGACTGAATCATCAGATACAGGCCTTTTTCCAGACCCAGAAGTGACCAGTGTTCCATCAAGAGGATCCTGTGCTTAATTTCAGCTCTTGCTAATTGGCAAAATCTCTGGAAAAAAAAGCCATGCTTACCTTTTCTTAGACCTTTTAAACACTGACATTCCTGAATTTTTTACCCCACTGTTTCAGTTAGTCCTTTGAGAATAATGTTACCCCGCATTGTATAACACGATGTGGTCTACGAAGTACTATACGCATATATAATCCCATTTCATCCTGGTAATATCCCTGTGACTTTCAGAGGGGTAACTCCATTCACAGATGAGAAAACTGAGTCTCAGAGTTTGAATAATTTTTATAAGGTGACACACTTCTCTTATGAACTTTATGTTTATTTTTGAGCGAGAGAGAGAGAGAGAGAGAGAGGGAGCAGGGGACGGGCAGAGAGAGAGGGAGACACAGAATCTGAAGGTCCAGGCTCTGAGCTATCAGCACAGATCCTGATGCGGGGCTCAAACTCATGAGCTGTGAGATCACGACCTGAGCCGAAGTCGGAGGCTCACATGACTGAGCCACCCAGGGGCCCCTAAGGTGACACACTTCTAAGTAAGGATAGCAAGACCTCAACCCAGGGCTTCTGTAAGGGATTGAAACATCACAGCATCTATTTCTCTCATCTTCTCTGGCCCTTTATCACATACCTCTTGATAACAGCACTAGGATTATCATCTTGTCCTATTTTATTTATTAAATCTTTTTGCAGTTAGCTTTTTCTCACAACCAAGTTGTAAACCCTTTGTGGACTAATGGACTATGAGTTCAATTTTTTGTACTCATTCATCCATTCTTTCAATAAAGACATACCAAGACCACCTATGTGCCATGCACATTATTAGGTGCTAGAGGAGGAAAGTGACTAAGCCAAAGGCTACTCTGGAAGGTGGATGATGACAAGACCCCATGACTTATGCTGTAAAGAAAGTACCCGCAGGGTGCCAGCGAGCCCTAAGGGGTCGACAGACACCCTCAGGAAGAGTCGTGCTTGGTCAACTACATCACCATGTGAAGGAACTGCTTAACCAACCAGTGAACGATATCGCCTCATAGGCATGGGGGCAGTCATAAGCAACACTTAGTTCTCTGCTGGGATTTCGAATGACTCCAGAGTGGCCCAGGCAGAGTCCCCATAAAGCAAGAGGACATTATGGAACTGTGATCATGCTAAAACAAAGCCAAACCTTTCTATGCTAGAACTCTCTGGAGTTTCAAAATATGAATGTCAATCATCTTCCAATAAAAACGAATCTGTGCTTTGTGACTAAAGAAACAAAAAAGAGAGGGGGCTAGAAGTGACTTTGAGGAGACCAACCTGTTCTATCTTTGACCTCAGGTAAATAGAGCATCAAATAGGGGCGCCTGGGTGGCTCAGTCGGTTAAGTGTCCAACTCTTGATTTCGGCTCAGGTCATGATCTTGCAGTTCTTGGAGCCACATCAGGCTCCACACTTATAGTGTGGAGCCTGCTTAGGATTCTCTTTCTCTCCCTCTCTCTCTGCCCCTCCTATACTCTCTAAATAAATAAATAAAGCATCAAATAGTCATCAAATGTGGTGACTGTGGCAGCCGTGGGCAAGTGGCACAATACCAAGGTCTGGGTCATACACAGATGGCCAGAAGGTGACTGACTGTAACACCAGACCTTCCCCATCAGCAGGTACCCTCAGCTGACCTCGGTCATCCCAAATCTTCAACAGAGGGGCTGGCATAGATAAAGTCTCTCCCAACTCCTGAATTGTATGCTGTTTAGACAATGAAATAAGCAGGATTCACTTTTACACCAACTAAAACATAGGTTTTCCTAAAGTAATCTTCAGAAATTTTCCACCATTTACAAACAATGGGAGAGCTTGTTTTAATTTACAGCACTCAAGTTGGTGCTTTGCCCAATTCCAGATCCTAAGGAGATCCTGACCCAGCTCATCAATTGCTAGTTTGTCAATGTCAAGGATGCCATGAGCCATTAGATAACACATTCCTCATTCTTTCCTCTCGGCAGCTTGCAGAGCCTGTTGCCTTCCCCAAGTCCTGCCCGTTCATGCACAGGCAGCAGAAGTCTCTGTTCCAGGAGTCTTCCTTACAGGAAGGGAAATGTCTGAATCGATGCTTTTCACTAATTTAAAAAAAAAAAAAAAGCCAATGGGAACAAGAAGGCAAGCCACATCAAGGTACATAGGATTAAAATGGACAAGCTGAAAAGAATTCTTCCAAGATTAGATTGATAAAATGTTAGAGTGAAACATATTAAAATTATCACTAAATATCCTTAAGTACTTTTCATTTAAACGCCAACGTTTTTATTTACCTAAGAACTGGACGAGACCTGCAGCATTCACGTGGTGGTGAGGGTTCAACATGGGTTTTTGGATCAGAAACACCTGGGGTTCCTGGGTGGCTCAGGCAGTTAAGCATCTGACTCCTGGTTTTGGTTCAGGTCAAGATCTCACGGTTTCTTGAGTTCAAGCCCGGAGGAGGGCTCTGCACTGGCAGTACAGAGCCTCCTTGGGATTCTCTCTCTCCCTCTCTCTATGCCACTCCCCCACTCACATGGTTTCTGTCCCTCTCAAAATAAATAAACTTAAAAAAAAAAAAAAAAAGAACACCTCAGACACATTTCCAATTGCTTTTGACCGAAGCTTCCTTATCTGTAACACGGAGATAATATCTACTTTGTGGATTTACGTAATTTTGAAACCAGTTAATTGGCACTTACTCCGTGCTAAACTCTGGATAATAAGCACATTATCTAATTACTGCGATATACTGTATTTAATTTTCACAACCATCAGTTCTGCTTCTCTGTATTATTCGTCTATTCAATAACTGGAGATAGCAGTTGTGTGTATGTGTAGCTATCTGCATAGTGTCTGACACATAGAAAGTGCTTTTTAAAGAAAAGAAAGAAAAGGTAGCTATTACCGTACAAAGAATGTGTCATATGGTCACTTTTAGAACCACGCGGAGAAAACAGAGATTTGGAGATAGAGACTGCAATTACGAGTTACCTTTGCTAATAAATGACTGACATACTCGGGGCTTGGGTGATCAAAAACAAAAACAAAAACAAGATCCAATTCAGTTCATTACAACTTTTCTCGAACAGGGTAGCCTTACTCATCATGGTGATCTAGCCCCACCCCACTGCCTACTTCAAAAAGGAACAGAAAATCACTCCATATATTTCTTATATAAAAAGCCACAAATCTGTGGCACAAACAGGTCAAGAAGTATAGAAGAAATACACTGGAAAGAATTTGAAGAAGATTTTTATTTGGGGGTGCCTGGGTGGCTCCGTCTGTTGAGCATCCGATTCTTGATTTCAGCTCAGGACATGATCCCAGGGTTGTGGGATCAAGCCCCACCTCTCTCTCTCTTATTCTGCCCCTCTCCCCTGCTTATGCTCTCTCTCTGTCTCAAAAAAAAAAAAAAAAAAAAAAGAAAGAAAGAAAAAGAAAGACCACCCTTACTCATACAGTTATTCATTCACTCATATTGTCTCTCTCTCTTTTTCTCCTCTGGTCCCAGCAGCTTTGTTTTCTTACCTTTATTCCTGACTCACATAAGCCATTGACTCTTAAGGTTAGAAGGCACTTTGGAGGTCATCCAAGAGGTCACAATCTCTTTTAAAGAAACCCACTGAGTCCCCACAGTGGAGAAGCACGCAGAATAGTTTGGAAGTCAGATCGCCTATTTCCTCCCTAACCAATGGAATGACAGTCCCTATCTCATTCCATAGTGTTGTCAGGAGGAATAAATGAGATAATGTATACAAAGGTTTCAGTAATGTGCCTGGCACAGAGCAGGCGCTCAATACATAGGAGCCAGTCTTATTTAGAAGCACTATTTCATGCCCTGCACTGTTCTGAATGCTCACCCACCTCTGGGGGAAGCCAAGCCATAGCCTCCTACAGCAGCGTGTGCCATTGTCTGGGAGCTCTCATCATCACAGAGTTTTGTTTACTTTGAGCTAAAGGATCTTCAGCTTCGATATATACTACCCTCCACATGGATACGGAATTAAAGCCCTCAACCAGAAGCCAGATTTTCAAGAAGCCAATGATAGTCGTCGCGTTCTCTGCCCAACTGTTTCTCCAGCCTCAGTGTTCGCCTGGTTCCTCAAGGGCCCCACCATGCTCTTTCCTCTGGCCACATCCTGACCTGTCCATCTCCCTCCAAGTGTGTATCAGAACCACTCCCCCGACTCAAGGGACAGTCTGGCTGGCAGAGAAGACCTGCTTCTGAAAGCAATATTATTATATACTATAGTATGCATATAATGTATTATTAAAGGTTTAGTGGCTTTGGGGGCAACCACATCGTGTCATTATTCATTCTAAACTCTAAGTCTACTAAAAGCCAGAAGTCCTTTCCCTGCACGCTGCTACTGAACTGTGCCTCTTCCAACTGAGGTCTAGGGGAGACAAGTGTAGGGGCTATGCTTACTGTGATGTGATAGCCATCTTGTTATATTCAAATATTTTGGATCATGAATCTGTCATCGAGCCCCCAGCTATCCCTCTAGGTTCATCCATGGGTTTGACAGCTATACCTTCTCAGCCCGGCTTATACTGTAGTCCTTGCTGTGGCCACCGGCCTCAGACAGCAACCTGCTTCGGTTCTACCACTCCTCCCTAGCTTTCTGCCTTGGGCCTTCTCTGACAGCACAGCGTGGGATGCTGAAAAAGGCTCAGCCCTCACACTGGTAGTGCAGGGACTCGATACCCTGGGGCAGCCCTTGACCAAGGGGAAAGGGGGGCCAGGGATAAATGCCACCTTGTCTATCCTTTCTGAGGTAGTCAGTATGGCTCCTCAGGGGGTCCCCACAGGACTGAGCCCAAGTTGTCCACGGCAGTGCCTAGCTAGATAACAGCATCTTGTGTTACCTTTCCATTCTTCCATTTCTCTCCGCAGTCCCCTTTCCTGTCCCCGGGATGAGTGCCCCAAATAAACTACCTGCACACCAGCCCTTGCCTAGGGCTCTGCTTTCTTGGGGACCCCTGGCTGAGTCACATGTCAACATGAATAACGATGCAGAACACGTTATTCTGTATTGGGTGTCCGAGTCACAACACCCAAGTCCTCCCTTGAGGCTGACAGTGGCCGGAGCCAGGCCTGCCTGTCAAGTCACGGGAGCCACTCTAAGGCCACATAACTACACTCTGACCAGGCTTCCATGTCTCCATTTTATTCGGCAGGAAACTAGGGGATTTGTCAAAGGCTGTGCTAAAATCCAGATATGGGATGGCTACCAGAATTCTTGTGATCTGCCCAGAATACAGAGTTCTCTTGTATGCTATCTCTCTTCCTTTCCCATTCCCCCATCAAAAAGGAAATTACTTTAGTTTTGCAGGACCCATTCTTCCCATTCTTAGGAAAGCCAGACCACTTCCTACCTCCTCATCCAAATGCTGGCAAATCAAGTTTCAAATCCTCTTCTGGTATCTGGCACAAGATTAGTGTTAACTTCACAGGTCCCTGCACAGAACCTACTTCCTCCCTCCTTTTTTCTTTTACAAACCGAGACAATGTTATTTACTGAGGTTTCAATGATTCCCCTGTTCCTTTGTGGCTCTTCAGAAATTCAAAAGTGGTTCAGCATCACCATTTCAGTCACACATTTCAATCACGTATCTGGTGCACATCCTCACACAGCTAGAAATGTACACGATGTTCTACGTGTATTTAAGCTGCACACAAGCACTTGAATTCTACAGACAGATCAGGCCGAGCTGCCTCAGAAATTCCGATGGTTGTGCTGTATGGGAGTGCACTGGGGAAGTAGGAAGAAATCTCTCCCATCCGGTTTCTGGAATTAACATTTCTGCTCTTTCCAGCTCAACTTTACAGCCCATAGCATCAGCAAAAAATGAATGTCTCCTGGAGCCTCATTTTCCATGGGGCACTGATGATTAGAATGCCTAGAAATTCCAGCAGGGGCACCTCTAAAAAGCTCGGGGAAATGCTACAAACAGGGACCAACTCTGCCTTCTTCAAACCCAGCCTCATTTCGGGTCTGGGAGAGACAGTTTGAATGTCTCTGAGCCAGGGGAAGAAATCATAGTGCTTGCACACAGATAGATGATTTTCAAACTGCTCTCCTTGGAGTTAGGTTCGGAGTGGGAAGCGGTAAGCGTAGCCACTTCCCATAAGCTTTCGTGTAAGTTTTCATTTGCGAACAAAAATCTTCTGATACACATCCATAAAACTTGAAAGTCAAGGCATCAATGACCTCAACATTACCTCCCACCTCTAATAAGTCTGTGATCTTTCTACTGAAAGAGTGCTCTGTGGCAGCAGCAGCTTAACCCAGGGGCTTATTAGAAATACCGACCTCCTGGGGCGCCTGGGTGGCTCAGTCAGTTGAGCATCTGACTTTGGCTCAGGTCATGATCTCACAGTTCGTGAGTTCAAGCCCGGTGTCGAGCTCTGTGCTGACAGCTCAGAACCTGGAGCCTGCTTTGGATTCTGTGTCTCCTCCTCTCTCTGCCCCTTCCCCACTCATGTTCTGTCTCTCTGTCTCTCAAAAATGAATAAGCGTTAAAAAATTTTTTTTGAAAAAAAAAAAAGAAATACCGACCTCCTCAATCAGAGTTGTCAGCTTAACAAGATCCCCAAGTGATCTGTGAGCACATAATATTTTGAGAACTAGTGTAAGTCACTTTTGTCTCTTCCTATATGTGTTCAAAATGCTTCTGCTGAACACTAGTTCCGATCAAAGTAACATATAAGAGTATCCTCCTGGGAGGAGCCAAGAGAACTAAGTCTTATGATGTTATGGATAATTTTAAGGATACAAATATTAGGTGAGTAGATGTTTCATGTCCCTACATTTAAATGTTAGAAATCACGTAAGTGTTTGGATTACTCCTTCCGTTCAAGAAATCACGCCTGATGAACAAAAGGCATCGTGTTCCACTATCTCTAACACACTCATACTCACCCTTCAAAGGCCCAGGATGCCTGCCCCTTCCATGGCTCATGCATGGAATCCCCCTACGTGTGTGGTTTCCTTAATAAAACTCACATCGGAGATACTAAAAAGGCAAGAATTGGGTGAGCCTTAAAGCACTTGTTTCAAATGACACAGTCAAGTTAACTTCTTCCACTCATAATTTTTGGACTACCCGACCTATCCTGTTCCCTCCCTTTCGTTCAACTCCAGGCTTCTCTCATGGGAGCCACAGCATGTAGTAACTCTTTCTGGTCTAACCATTATATTTGTTTTACCTCCACAACTCAAGCGTAAGCTCCTTGAGAAGAATCATTACACCTACCTCACGTTTTGACATGCACCCAGCAATCTGCTGGGGTATCTGGTGAATTAACATGTGTTGAGGACCTTGGTCCCACAGTTCCTTACCTAATACTCCTTCCCAGATGCCATTTAATGGTATTGTTTATTGTGTAAAAGAAACCACTGAATCATTTGATTTTTTTTTCCTAGTAAACCAAGACAAGGAAAACTGTATTAACATGTTGATATGAGGAGTGGGAACAAAACCCTACAACTAGCCTGAGTCCCACGGAGTGACCTGCTCCTGCACAAAAGCAGGCCAGTTCATCCCAAACTCTACAATGGCTTTTGGAGTAGTAGCTTCCCTAGCCTTGACTAGCTAAACCCAGGGGGAAGGCTCCCATTCTGAAAGATGTGCTCTCTTTGGGAGAGTCCTGCCTCAGGCGGCTCCCACAGAAGCAAAAAATAGCTCAGAGGAGACATCGGATTCTGACCCAGTGGAAGTCAGTAAGGCCTTGGAAGGAATGATTAGGAGGGCCAGAAAGGAAGGAACTGGCCAAAAACTCAAAGCAATAATTCTATTTCAAAAAGAAAAAAAAAAGCACCACACCTTTCCTAGCAGATGAGTTATACAAGGCCCTTCGCTCATAGACGAAAACCTCCAAATTTCTCCTCAGGTCAAGGAAGAGAGGAATTTCGTCTTCTCTGGCATTGTCAGTTCTCTTTAGAATCGCACCTGTGCAGGGCACACTGGGAAGTCTCTGGCTACTTCTCAAGCCCTTCTGACCCTCATTTCACCCAGCTTTGTTTACTTCAACATAAACAAACCAACTGGACTGCTGTTAAGTTTGTCTGCCTCTTACTTGCTTTGAGGGGACCTGTTTATAACACATACTCAGTCTCTGAAGTCCTACAGCACCCAAGCTAAACAAGCAAATCCAAGTTATTCACAACAGGGCGTATAAATGTATGTGACCTGCCGTCGGTTTGTCCAGAAAATTACAGAAAATTACAACACCCTAAGTGAAAAGTGCTTCAGATATAAAGTCCTTATACATTTCTCTGAACAAAATGACTTCTGCTTTTTCACATTCACCAACTGAAGGGAAAAAGTGTTGACAAGTAATGTAGGAAAACTGGGCCAGGGTTGAATTTTTTTAGGACCCAACATGATAGAGAATAAAATTAAGCTGACATGCAGAAGACAGAGTGACGTAGACTCCTATCTTTTCAGGGGGCCAATCATCTCCAATCTCTTCTTTCTTCTTTTAATTTTAGAGAGAAGGAGAGAGAGTGCAAGCGGGGGAGGGGGGCAGAGAGAGAGAGGGAGAGAGGGAGAGAGGGAGAGGGAGAGAGAGACAGACAGAGAGAGAGAGAAAATCTTAAGGAGGCTTCACGCTCAGCATGGAGCCTGACGCGGGGCTCGATCCCACAACCCTGGGACCGTGATCTGAGCCGAAATCAAGAGTTGGCCGCTCAACCGACTGACCCTCCCAGGTGCCCCTCCAATCTCTTCTTGATAATCCTTTAAATAAAAAGAGTTCCTATCATTTACAAAAACATTATTTATATAAATTCCACATTCATTTAGAGGCAACTCCACATTAAACAGAGGCAAATTTAAACGTGGCGGATATAATAGGTCCTCACTGGATTATTAACAAGTAACTTCTGGACAATAACAAGGCTTTATTAGCTCCATTTTACAGATGAGAAAACTGAGGCCCAGGAATCAATTGACCAGCGCACTGTGACTGATTTCAAAATCCATACTACAAGAATCCTTTACAACATATGACCTCCCATGCATATAAATAAATGGCCACCTGGACAAACCTTCCTTTCTTCTCCATATTAGTCGTTTCTTCTCCCCGACAGATCAATGCTGAGGTCAACGAAGCCGCCCTGAGATAATGATGTCACCAGGTGACCAAAATGGAAACCAAACCAAACTTTACCTCACTTCTCCCATTTTTGCCTTTTAGAGGATCATGCATATACTAGAAAGCACTTTCCCAAAAGTGTACAAATACACACACACAGCCCTTCCATCTTTTAGCTCGTTTCCTAAAAGCCTTCTTAGGTTTTCAATCATCTCTGCATGATTAGGTCCAAACACCTTAGCTGGCAAAATCCTACACACCCACAGCTCCTGTTTTAATTTCTGCCTTACTTAGAAGTCAGGATTCTACACTCTTCTAGCCACTCAACTCACTATTTTCTGCACAGGCCCTTTCATAAGGCAACATTTTTATCAAAGCTATCCCTTCTGCCTGAAAAATGCCTTCATGCGTATTCTCTACAATCCTTTGTACATACTGAACCAACTCCTAATCACCCTTCAAAACTCAACTCAAACATATCTCCTCTTCAGTGAAGTCTTCTCTGACTCCCCAGGCAATTAACTGCTAGGTTTACAATGTTCCCAGAAGCCCTCCCTCCACTCCTTTTATTCCCATATCACTGCTTCAGCATCTATGATACTGTATTAGTCATTTACTCAACACCAGGTATCTATGGACCAGGCACTGGAATATAGTATGTTACCTTTGTATTCCCACTGCATAACACAGGGGCAGGAAAGTAGCAGGCAGTCAGAAAATGAATGTTGAATGAATAAGTGAAAGGCAGAACTACAAACAAGATCTTCTGCAACAACATCAGGAAAAATCTCAATTCTTCTGTTTTCCTTTTACTCCGTTTACGATCTAAAGGAGCAACTCAGGGTATGATACACCTACTCTATAGAAACCAAACACTATAAAAATCGCAGAATCAACACCTTCACCCTCTAATGAGAGAAAACATGCCCACAAGTCCTTTTCCAATCTCCACAGTTAGTTTTGTCTCAAGCACCACCATTTCAGATCATCTTTTCTGTTGTATTTAATTATACGGAAAGCAACAATCTTTTTATCATTTACTTACTACAAACATACGCAACTGCCCCACAAAGTATGCACTGTTTTGTGAGTTAGTAGGTCTTTATGGATTCACTTGCACACCTCCATTTATTACACTGTTTTCCACTGCAAAACATATTTCAAGTCCAAACGACAAAAGTCATGAATAAATAATGTCACACAACCTATTTTTCTTTAGGAAACTGCACATAAAGGGAGTAGGTTCCATTTTGCCATTTTTATGTATCAAAGGACCTGTTAGCCCCAGAAACAGTCATCTACAAACTGGGACTGGCCAGAGGTCTTCAAGGTTAATTTGGACTGGAGGGCAATAATCTACGACTTGAGGGTTCTGGAAACCAGTCTCTACCTGGGAAGCTGACCACGAGCAGATCCCACTGACTAAATCTAGCTTGAAACACACACACACACACACACACACACACACACACACACACACAGTCTCAGGGAATGACTCAACCATTTTTTGTTTGTTTGTTTGTTTTGGCTTTCAGATGACCATGAACCTGAGGCAAAGGATAAACCGTGAACCACTAAATTCTCAATAAATGCTAAATTTAAGAGAAGAAAAAGTATCAAAATACATCCCACGGATCTCAAACAAACCACATTTAATGTGAAAAATTATCTCTATTTAAAGTCAGTCCTGGAGAAAATAGAGCCAAGTTCATACTATGACTAATTACATTTTTTATTACACTGAGATCACGCCCCAGATATGAATTTGGTTCCCATTCACCAAGGTTTAAGCTCTCAACACCAGAAAAAATATGTGCTTTTTAATTGATGATTACAAAGAAAAGTAAGTGATACATGATGATTTTGGTATAGGAAACCTCAGCCAGCCAATGAATGAGTCATTCCACACAGCCTAGTTTTCTGAATGGGTAAGAGCTTTACAAACCAAAACAGCCTTGGAGGTTAATTATCTTGACTGTCACTATTTTCAAAGTTTATGGCATATTTTCCTCTCTTCTCAAAGAGTGTATTCAAAAATGTATCCTTTTTGGTAGTTCACTCTCATTCATGGTAAATAGTAATTATTTACTTATTACAGAACAATGCCTGCAGAATCAATTGAGGGTTCCTACGCTAACATTCCCAAACCTTCAGGGCTTCTACTTCCAATTCTTGTGTCTAAAGTTATAATATTTCTGTCTCTTTCCGGGTTGTCAAGCTGTCAAGGGTCACCTCATTCTAGATGTGCTACCCCTAATACACCACGGATTCTTTCTCACATTAAAAAAATTGTTAGGGTTGTTATCTAAAATAAGAATAAGTATGTTCTGAGAAAGGGTCTGAAGTATTCTCCCATACTTGATGCCCTCTATTCTGGTTGCTGAGTGGACATTTTTGCCCCACTCGTTCTTGGCTAGGTTCCAGATATGTGAGAGAGCCATATTCCAGGCTTGGATATATGCTATGACCAATCTTGATTCTCTGTATGATCCCCATACTGCAGAAGTAAATTGAACCATCACACGACCTCACTAATGAATTTCTGTCCTGGCCACAGGACAAGTGCAAGGGTTTCAAAGAAAGCAAAATTTCTGGGTTGTAACATTAATTCAGAAACTGGAAAATGGTCCCTATCTTACATAATGGCTCTAGATTTTGTATACCTATGGCACTTAGCAGCAGGAACAGGTAGGTTTCCACAAAGCAAAAAGTATAGCAAAATAAAATTTTTGAGGAAAAAGATTGCCAAATGACTTAAAAACACAGAAGTTCAATTTTTTTTTTTTTTTGGTCTATTAAATGACGAGACTTTTAAAGTAAGTGATTTCCTTCTACACCACACATTTAATGGCTTCACTTACTGAAATGCTACTATGTGGGAAAAAGTCTCCTTTAACCCAAAGGGCAAGAATGTTGCTCTAACATTTGAGTCACCTGAAGATTCATTATTTTAAACAGTCCCTTCAAGCACTGAAGTCAAACATTCCACACAAATTACTGTTCTTAAATCCCCTGCAGTCTATAACACACGAAAGTTTACATAACCTTGTTTGTCAAACCCGAGAAAACAATATCAAGCAGGTGAACCAGACTACCCTGTCACATCAAGGACAGAAGTCAAGAGAGCAGATCATCAGTCTTCCTAGTTATGCTCCCACACCCTTAGGAAGGAGCCTGGCCCTTCAGCTATTTATAAATGTGTAACTGAACAGAAGGGGCCCTGCCCCTGCCACCCTTGTAACAGGGGGTGCTGTTTGGGCTCTTGCTGAATCCCACTGGGGCCTGTGTGATCTGTCTCAGTGCAGCCTTCCACACCTGGAGGCACAAGGACCTCTGGGTGCAGCCCTGTCTGGTCAGGAAAAGGGCTGTGAGGATTTCCCGGCTCACTTCCAGCCTCTGATTCTATATATGGAAACAACCCATCCAAGGGTTTTCAGCCTCATGAGCACCACACCAGGGAGGAGGAGTAAGGAGGAGGCCAGCTCTCCTCTTGCTGCCCTAACCACACACTCACTTTAGTGTCTCCCAGGCCCTGCTGCCCTCAACTGGACCTTGTCATCAAATGGCAGCCCAGACCTCTGCTGAGTCTCGCAGGCTGGAGGCTTTAACACGGAACAGCTGGAAGAGGACCCTGCATTCTTTTCTCTGTGTAAACACTGGGGGCTCTGTTCACCCTCCTGCGGCAGCAGGAACTAAAGAATTTCCCCTATCCAAAATTACAACGGACCTTGCCCCTACCCCCCATCCTCACCCCACCTCCCCACCCCAGGATATAATTTCAGTCTGTCACCACCCATGCTAGCAAATAGAAAACTGCTGAACCTTTCCAGTACATTCATTTTCTATACTAGTGGAAAGGTCTGTAAATATGAAACGATTCTGTTATATTCAGTAAAGTTTTCCAACAAAAATATGAAGGACCCTGATTCATGCCTGCTCTCTACCAAGACCGTTTCTACAAGATCCACATCGACACGACGAGGTCGTGATAAAGAAGTATAACCTCATAGTATACAAACTGCGAATGTAGCATCACCTGCATATTAGTCTGAAGACAGAGCTCTGAAACTGGAATATCCATAGGGAAAAATGAATAATAAAATTGAATTTTCATGTATCCCTCATACAGCCTCATCAAAGCTTGGCTCTCTGAAGGGCAGCCCGGGTTTCTTCATGTGTTGCTGAAATCCAGAGAGCCACGTTGCCCAAAAGAAGAAGAAGAAGAAAAAAAAAAAAAAAAAAAAAAAAAGCCCAGAAAATCCAGACTCTACGTGACCTGACTTACTTATTTCCCAGGAAACTGCATGAGAGAAAAATCAATCATTCATGCTACCGTGGCTACCACACGGAATGGGCTGAAGGAGTTGACAGTGGGCAAAAAACCAAAGCGGCCAGCGGAGGTAAGTGGGCGCAGGGACGGGGGGGGGGGGGGGGGGCAGGGAGGGGTGACATGCCAAGGGCCCCGGCCCGCGCCCTCGGTGTACCCGCTGGGAGGCGGCCGGGGGCGGGGCCCAGGCCCGAGGCTGGGAAGCAGGAGGGGATGGGGGAAGGAGAAAGGGGGGAACAGGGGGGACAGCGGCGGCCGCGCACTTACCGGGGCTGTTGGCCTCGCCTTCGAGGACGTGCAGCTCGGCGCAGTCGGCCAGCGAGTGCTCCAGGCAGAGCTGGAGGAAACGGGCCTGGGTCTGGCTCACGCGCTTAAGCAGAGACAGCAGCGCAACAGTCTGCTCGCACTCGTTCCAGCCCTTAAACCAGCCCGCCAGCACCCCGACCTGGTCGCGAAACATCATGGTTAGGGGGCGGCCCTCGGTCTACGAAGCCCCCTCGGCGCCCCAGCCCGCCCCGCCCGCCCCAAAGTTTGGCGGAGCCGCAGCCCCGCGGCCGCCGGAGACGCGTTCCCGTTCCAAGGTGGCTCCGGTGCCCGGACGCTGCAGGTACTGCCTAGGCTCCTGCCTCTCTCGTCTGGTTTCAGTTATGTTCCGGTGGTTCTGGCTGATTTCCCCAGAGATGATGACAGACAGTAGCACGGAAATGTTTCTTTTTAAAAAAATAACGATTAAAAAAAAATTCCCCACAAGGCACACAAACTGAAAGAATGCTCTTTTCCCCCCCTTTCGCAGCTCCGGGATGGTGATTTCCGGCGTCCCGGGGTCTCTTCCCCGCTGGGCGGCAGCTCGGACCCTTCACACCCGCATTCCCGAGCGGCGATCACCACTGGAAGGAGAGAAAGGCTGCAGTGAGACCTCGGCCAGCGAGGGAGCGCGCCCGGGAAACGAGCGCATCAGAGGGGGCAGGGGGGGCGCCCCGCTGGGGGTTTGGTCCCCCCAAATTCCGGCCGCCCCCTCCGCTCCCGGATGCGGGAGATGAGGTATTCCCGTTCCGGGAATGGCCAGAAGCCTCCTTCCCAGGTGCGGGAGTAGACCCCACGGCTTCCTGTTGCTGCCTCTGCGAACGGCTGGTGCTCCCTACACACGCCACCCGGGGTGGCCTCGAGGGCTGAGCCTGCAAACGCCAGCACCAGCAACAGATCTTCCTCGCGCGGAAAACTTGCAATGCGGCTGCGAAGGGGCGCGGGGGTGGGGGTGGGGGCTAATGCAAAACAGAGGCGGAGGCAGCGGCAGCCCGAGTTCCTTCCTCCTCCTCCTCCTCCCACTCCTCCCCCTCCTCCCACTCCTCCTCCTCCACCTCCTCCTTCTCTACCTCCCCCTCCTCCCACTCCTCCTCCTCCACCTCCCGGAGAAGCAGCCGAGCGGCTGCAGCTCCATCTACAGCAACAGCCAGCATCTCCGCCGCCAGGCGCCCCTCTGGATTTAGGCCGTGAGCAGCCGCGGCAGCAGCTCGAGACAAAAATAAACTCCCCACCCAAAGCTCCGTGCCCAGCGGGCGGAGGCGCAGCCCGAGCCCCGGCTCCCCCGCGCCGCGCCTCTCCAGCCCACCCGGGAGGTCTCCGAGGGCCTGCTTTGCCCTGAACGATCAGATGTGTGCGTGCGTGTGCGTTTGTGTGTACGCGTGTGTGTGCTTTAGGCATTCTGCCCCGGCTGCCACCGCCTACGGGCGGGTCCGGCCGGCCCAGCGCCTCGCCCGCGCTTCCCAGGCCGAAGGCGGAACGGCTCCAGGCGCGCGCCGAGCGCGGAGACAGCCGGAGTCCGAAACACTGCTTCCCCCGGCGGGCAGGGCGGCTCCGCCGAGACTGCGGCTCAGCGCCGCCCGCACACGCCCCCCAACGACCGCAAAGAAGAAAGTTCAGCTTCGGGGGCTCCCCCAGTCCTATCCCTGTCCGGTGGCGGCTGGCGGCGGAGAGAAGAGCCCAGCGGCCAACCCTCGAGGGGCCGCTCGCTGCCGGCACCCCGCTTCCCGCCTCCCAGAACTTCTAGAGTAGAGGGGGAAGTCTCTTGGGAGGAGAACCCAGTGACCGGCGGGTCCCCTGCCGCGGTCGGAAGGGTGGGGGCGCTCACCTCGGCGCGGCTCATCCCGGCGGCTCGGGGCCCCGTGCGCGGGTCGGGGGCCGAGGCGGCTCTCAGCGAGGGTCTGGGCGCCCGGAGCGCGGGCTGCGGGCCATGCCGTCGGGGCGGGCGGCGCTCAGAGAGTGCGGTGCTGCGGGTCCGGGCCGCCGCCGCCGCCGCTGCTGCCGCCTCCAGTGTCGGCTCACGGAGGACTGAGCCGCCGAGCCGGAGCTCCCCACATGCTACTGATTAACATACACCATTACATCATGGGCTTGGCAGGGAGCGCCCGAGAGGGGGGAGAGGAACCCGGGCGGCGGCGGCTGCACGCGGGGGGAGTCGGGGGGAGGATCCCCGGACCCCGCGGGCGACGGGGGTGGGGGGGCGGATTCCTACGTGGGGACCAGAAAAGGGGAGGGGAGCGGAGAGGGAGGAGCCGGATGGCGCGGAGGGGTCCGGTTGGAAGAACCGCCCGGCGGGGGGAAGAAGTTTGGGGAAGGGGAGGGGTCCGAGTGAATTCCTCCCCGACCGTCTGAGAGTTCTGGAGGGGTCGGGGCCCTCGAGTCGCCCGAGCGCTGGCAGTAGACGACTCGGAGGGCGCTTGAGAGGGGGCGGTGCTGCCACCGGCTGCTCGTCCTTGGGAATGTGGTTCGCCGACTCGAGTGACCCCTGAGTCCTCCTGGGGCCCGGGGGTGGCAGATCTGTTTGCCCGGCGGACGGTGGAGACGTGGGGTCCCTGCCGCGGGGGGCGTGGACGGGTTCCAGGGGTCTCCGAGGTCCAGGGGCGGTGCACTGAGCTGGGCGTGCCTGGGTGCCGGCCTCCTTCCTTGTGGCCCTTGTCCAAGGGGCGCGAGAAGTGCCTGGCCTAATCACCCCTCACCTGGCTCTGGCCTTGGCTGCCCTTTGCTCTCGTCGGCGGCCTCGCGGGCCACCCGGCCCCCCTCTTGGACCTCTCTCTCCCCTCGGGAAGCCACCCGACCTCTGGGACCAGCCTGGGAGCTCTGCCTGAGTACTGTCGTGTGGAGTGGGAGACGAGCGCCGCCCTGGGCGGCAGGAAGGCGAGCGAGGCCACCTGTCAGCGCGTCGGAGTCTCCAGGCTGGGCGGTTGACCTGGACCTGGGCAGTGCGCGAGGCCGAGGCCGTGTCTGGGTCAGTGTTCCACCGGCGCGGAAGAGAATAGCGGGGTGCGGCGGCCAGTGGAGCAGCCTAAGGTGGGCTGGAAAAGCGCCGCCGGGTATGGTCTCCAAAGTAGAGGGTTGGTTAAAAATCCCCTAAAACCTGAAAATCGCTGTACCTTCTATTATCAGGTGAATATTCACGGCTGGACTTGATGGCCAAATCCGGGCTATCTCCGTGTTTTCAGTGAAACACTGAGCCCTTGAACACTTTCTCCAGCAACTTGAAGCTTTGTTTATAAGAGTACTTCTGAGAAACCAGTGAAATACGTGCTTCAGACCCAGCCTTCCCTACTCTCGTGAACACAGTATTTTTGAAGATAAAGTATTTGAGATATTATTCCACTAATTCACACTTCCGTTTTTCAACTACAGCATATGATATGCCCCTGGAATTTCAATCTTTCCTTCCTTCCTCAAACCTAGTTTCTGCACCGTGTACTCCGTGTCAGACACGTGACAGTACCTAACCCTCTGTTGGGGGTATTGAAAGGTCTTGTGGGGCTGCAGAAGTTTAGGTGTTTCGTTAAAATAGGATATGTGAATAATTGTTTAAGATCATTATTAACCAGCCAGGAAAGGTATCTGCATAATTTAATGACTATCTTCCCTAAAATCGAGAATCCTAGGGTCAATGTTTTATTTTTGTTTGGCGTTATTATTATAGAGGCAGAAAATCTTGTCATATCATTTTCTCCAAGACATTACTGTCAATTAGCTAGTCCTTAGTAATAACTTCTAACGGGAAGTGGGAAGGAGAGTTCCAGCACAGTCTACCCTGGTATATACTTGGCTATCAATGGCAGCCAAAGCAGAAGTTCTCCATCTGGAGCCTTTGAAAGCCCTCAAGAATGATATATATATATATATTTTTTTTTTTAAGTGGAAGAAACACCAGTTTCATTAACTTATTTATTGTCACCTGCAGATTACTAAAGGAATAGTAAAACTAAAAAAAAAAAAAAAAAAACAAAGGCAACAAACCTTGAGGCAATCTTCAAAAATTCTAATGCTGAAGAAAGAAAATACTACCACCTACTGGAAAAATGTAGTTCTTACAGCAGCCTTTAACCGAGGAAAAGATCTTGATTTAGTTAATTTTTGAGCTACTTTTGAGAAATACAAAGATGAGCAGGAATGAGTTACCAGTCCCCCTTGTTTTTGTGGGATGACAATACTCGTGGTTTCCCATGCCTCTGGGCCTTTTCTCTGATAAGACAGAGAATATAGATAAAACCCAGTGAGGCTGCTTCATTATTCCTCAGAGTGAAGTCAAGACTCTGAAGGAAGGAAAGGAATACTATGAGCTAAATATATGTTTGTGTATTAAATGTGGAATTTTCCTATATGAACCTGTACCCAATTTTTATGGATAATTAAGAAGTAGCTAACAAGTACTAAAGGTTCACACCCCTTGGAAAAGCAATGAAAATATGAGCTAGAGGACATTATTGTTATGTCTGTGTTCACTATTTTTTATTTAGTCATTTGAAAAATACCTATTGTTCACCTACTTTATGCCAGGCAGTGGGTTAGGCAGTGAGTACACAGAGCACAGGTACTGAGTCCATCATGGTGTACCAAACAAAAGATAGATCAGAATATCAAATGAATTCACATTCTTTTAACATTCTTTTGTTTTTCTCCTCCCTAGACTCTGCAAAGGAAAGAAATTAGTGTTTGCTTGGTGAGTAACACTTTTTATCAAATAACTCAAATGTTCAAATGTTTCAAAGATGACTAAGTCCAGCTAAATCAGTGCTATGTTTATAAGTCACTGCTTAAGAACATGTTTAGGTATTGTTTATATCAATAAGCTATCTCCAGGAGCCCATGTCTATGGATTTTAAATTCATAGTTCTAGGAGTAATAACATAAAACAAAAAGTGTATTAGTTATAGAGACATTAGAACAAGTTATCTTTAATTATTTGCTTTATTAATTAGCAAAAGTGTTAGAAGTATTAAAATCTGGGGGTGCCTGGGTGACTCAGTTGAGCATCAGACTTTGGCTCAAGTCATGATCTTGTGGTTCATGAGTTCAGGCCCCAGGATGGGCTCTGTGCTGACAGCTCAGAACCTGGAGCCTGCTTCGGATTCTGTGTCTCCCTCTCTATCTATCCCTCCCCGCTCACACTGTCTCTGTCTGTCTCAAAAATAACATTAAAAAAAATTTTTTTGACGAAGTATTAAAATCTCCACCGAAGGATGAATGACAATGAATATTTTTCATTAATTCAATCATTTAATAAATCTATATTGAGCATTTATTCTGTGTCAGGTTTAAGATAGATGTTTAAGATACAATGTTTGAGATACATGGTGTTTTCTATCTAACATTTTCTATCAAATATGGTGCTTTCTATCTAACATTACAGATGGCGTTTTCTATCTAATATATATATATATATATAATCTTACATATAAGTTATATGTATAATTTGTATTTAATATGTAAATATATTTATAAATAAAATTTAATAATAAAATAGTGATAAATAATTATAAAATAAATAATAAAAATGATGAAAGAAATAAAACTTCATATATCCATTATATATTAAAATATAGATTTTATTGCATATATGCATAGAAAAAGGTGTTGAAAAGATTTCCACCATGATGGTAACTACTGGTGATTTCCCTGGATGATGGAATTACTGAGGATTATTATCTTGTTTCTCTATATTGTCTAATTTTTCTACCATACATACAAAAGTTAAAACAAAACACTGCATAAGCTCAAAACGACTGACTAAAATTAAATGTAGAAAGTATTCTGAAAAAACTACACTGTAAAACTTAGTTCTTCAACTCCTAATAATTGTTTAGGAGTCTGTTTGCTTCCTCCAGGTTCTTGTCCTAGCCTCATTACCGTGCCTCATGGCCTCAACATTCTTGTCTTTCCAGCCCCTGGTTCAGACACTTCCTGTGGTTTCTGAATCAACATTGAATACATTCCAAGCTCTTTGGCCTGAAATACAAAGACTCCAGCATTTGGCCACTATCTGCTGCTCTGGACTTTTCTCCAGAATTTCATTCACTAATTCATTCAACAAGAAGTATTTATCTAATATAAATCACTGTGCAGGGCAAATAGAGGATACAAAAGTCGAAGAGAGGGCATGGTCTCTTTAATCTCTAGTGGAGAACATAAAGTATGGGGGTGCACGCGCGCGCGCACACACACATGTTTCACTGAAAGGTACAATACACAGTGGGTCTAGGGGAAGATTGCACACAGTGTTGAACAATACCAGAGGAGGCAGAAATTCTGCCAGAAATTTCAGAAACACAGTAGGCATCTGGTACCTTATGTGTTGGTGCTCATTGGATAGTGTCAACAGAGATGGGCAAAATTTTAGGAATCTATCCTACTGCAACTATAGCATTATTACTGTAAGGTATACAAAAATATACAAGAATGTTAATACAAGAATGTTAATTTCAGCATTATTTGTATAGCAAAACACTAGACTGCAGACTAGTGTGTGAATAAATTATCAAACCTCCATACTATAAGTCTTATACAACTGCTTTTAAAAATGAGTTATAGTTGGAAAAAATGCATCAGAAATATGATAGATTGATGGATAAAGGGATTATAGGTAAAGTAATATGTGATAAGCATGAAAAAATGTTAATTATAGAATCTAGAGTGTATAGGTATTAATCATTCAATTCTTCCAATTTTTTTGCATACTCATGTGTATAATTGTTGGGGATAAAAATGATGAGTCAAATTTCTATGTTTTGGCCTAGAAATAAGCATTTTTTAAGTCATAGAATAATGTTTATGCTATGATTCTGTTTTTGTGGTTAAGAGACCCAGTTCTAAAGCAAGAGTCCTGAGTCTTGGAACACAACCCTACCAACTGACTAGCCATTTGACCTTTTACTAGTCACTTCCCACTCTGTGCCTTAATTTCATTGGTAACAAATCTACCTAATTATTGTTATGAGTAAATAAGTCAATACATTTAAATTTCTTAAAACAGTGCAGGCATATAGTAAGTGTTTGATAATATTATTAAATATGATTGTTTGAGAGGAGAAAGAGGTTATGTGGGATGGCAGAGAGCAAACAAACTTTTGTGTCTCTCTGTAAATATGCTATAAATACAAATACACATATATTTGTATGAGAATGTTTATTTGTATGTTTGGTACAACCCCATGAGGGAACAATCAGACAAATCCAGAAAGAGGGATATTCTCAAAGACAGCTGGTCTGGAAAATATGGTGGAAGGGCTGTCCTAGATTAAAAGAGACAGAAGGCATATAACAACCATATGCAATGTGTTATCCTTGATTGCCTCCAGGCTTGAAAAATTAGCTATTAAAGACATTGGGGGACAATTGGGGATACTGATATTGGTATTAGGCGATTATTATTAGTTATTAGTTTTGTTAGATGTGACCATGGTATTGTGGTCATGAAAGAGAGTAGTTTTTGTTTGTTTGTTTTTAAAGGATATTCATGCTGAGGTGTTTGGGTGAGGGGTCAAGATGTCTGCAGCTTAGTTTGAAATTGTTTAGCAAAAAGGTACATGGTTAAAATGTATGTGGCAAGCATTGAACCAGGTGGTGAGTATAATGGGTGTACACTGAACTATCTTTCCTCATTTTCTGTGTGTTTGAAATTTTTCTTAATTAAAAAATTGAAAAATAGAGTTAAGTATTAAGGTTTTAAAACACAGAGATGGGGTTTGTGAACACCATTTGCAAAGGCAAGGAGATGTGCAAGTTCATAGTAAATGCTGTCAATGCTTTGGCATTAAGAACAAAGGTATGAGTTGTAATAATATTAAACTTGACTGCTGTGTTTCTCAAAGTGGGAGTCCATGAATCTTACACATCAGAATCACCTGGGAGTTTATTTTAAAAGGCAGATCTCTGAGTTCCTCTGTAGGTGTAGTGAATCAGGGGGCGCCTGGGTGGCTCGGTTGGTTGAGCATCTGACTCAGGTCATGATCCCAGGGTCGTGGGATTGAGGCCCATGTGGGGCTCTGTGCTGAGCATGGATGGAGCCTTATTGAGATTCTCTCTTTCCCTCCCCGCCCCCCAAAAAGATGTAGTGAATCAGAGTCTTAAATCTTAAACTTTCCATGTGAGTCTCAATTAGAGTGTTTACTAAACTTCCCCTGTCACAAGATGAACGTTGGCTGTTTAGTGCTATACAGATTCCCAGGCCCCTTGCCTGATAATTCTGATTCTTTTGGGCTGGGACTTGAGAATTTGTATATTTAGAAAATGTTCTAGGTCATTTTGTGATTGGATCAGTTTGGAAAACGCTGAGTTAGAAAACTCTGAAGAACCTCAAAGTAGAGTTTCCTAAGCACGCTTGGTAAGAATCACCTGGGCTGCTAGTAGAAGGCACTCATATTTGCAGCCCTCACCAAAACCTTCTAAATTAGAATCTTCTGGGAGTGGGCCTGGAAGTCCATGTTTCTATCAAGAGCCCCTGGTGATTCTTTTTTTTTAATATATAAATATTTTATTATTTTTTTTTTTATTTTAGAGAGCATGCCCGCAAGTGGGGGAGAAGGGCAGAGGGAGAGAGAGAGAGAGAATCCAACCAGGCTGAGAATCCCAACACTCAGCGAAGAGCCAGATGTGGGTCTTGGTCCCACGAGCCTGGTATCATGAACTGAACTGAAATCAAGAGTCAGATGCTCAACTGACTGAGCCATCCAGGTGCCCTGGTGATTCTTAAGATCAGACAAGTGGGGGAGCATCAGTGCACAGGTATACAAAACCATCTGAAGGGACGGCCTGTTGAAGCGGTGGGAGCAGCAACAGAAGCATTAAGAGGAGAGGTCCCGAGCGAGCTCTCACTAGATGAAAGATGGCACTTTTCTCTTCTTGGTGTGCCATTCAGGTCCATCTCTAAGTGTCCTAGTCCCCACATTCCAGTCCCAAGAATCTGGATAGAGGATATTTTCCCACATGGAGCAGCTACAGATGAAAAGGTGCTGGTGGGGAATGTGTGGAGTTTTGGAAGGTAGAGTTGTCATGCAAATTAATACTCGGCCATGCCAGATATATGCCAAAATCTCACAAGCTTGCTGAATATATGTCAACCCCTGAGAGACGAATTCTTTTTTCTTAGCCTGCAAAAGGAAACGCCTGATGAATTTGTACGGTAAGGACGTCCCTTTGAATGGTCCTAGGGAAATACCCAGACATCTCACTTCAAGCAGTTTTATACTCGACTTTCCTGTGAAATTGTGCAACGTATGTCGACAAAGAGGAATATCTGTCACTGAAATAAGGTTGTCATGATGGTAGAGTGGACTCTGAGCCAGACACGCTGGAACTATGCCCCGCCTGATTTCACCGGCTGCCCCTTCTTACCTCATTTCATGCTGCCTCCCCACCCTCCGCCTACATTCAGTTCCTCAAATGTGCCAAGCTCATTCTCTTCTGGAGGACTTTGCACTTACTATTCCTGGAGAATTATGTCTTTCTGGCTCCTCATCCAGCACTTCAAAAGGCTGACTCCTCCCTCAGGTCTTAGCTCAAATGTCACCTTCTTAGAGAGGCCTTTTTAGAGCCCACTATCTAAAGCAGAGGCCCTTTCCTTACCGAAGCAGGTACCACAACGGAACTTGTATTGCTTGTTCCTGATCTCTCTCCACTCACCAGATTTCCAGCTCCACAAGTGCAGGGACCCGTTCTTTCTTATTTATCCTCAGGACCTTCAGTACTTTCTAGGACCTGTCACCCAGAAGTGCACAGTAACTATTTGTGAGTTGAATGAATGAATCTCGGGGTTGGAAGCTCCCTCAGAAGACTCTGGGTCCAGTGCCCCATCCTGTACTTAAATACCCTATTACTGTGTTTCGAGACCCAGTCCATGAGCATACTTTTACCTAAACTGCAGCAAAACAAGAGTAGCAAGAATAACATATTCTCGTTTTTTCACTCTTCCAAATTTATTCAGCTTCAAGGACTTTACTCTGACATTATGCTCTTCCTGCTTGAAGGGTAGGGGAGGTATTAAAGTATCTTATAGTAAATGATAGTAATATTGGGCTATTGATATCCTTATTTGGAGAAATAAAAAACAAAACAAAACTTGGTGACTTTAGCTGGTCTCCTGGTTTTCCTGGCCCATGAAATTCAGAAGTCTGCATCCCTCTGCATTCAGAGGTCACATCCCTCCATCTAAGTGGCCGTTTCGATGACCTTGGAGTGGCCATTGGCATTGATGATTAAAATGTGCTTTCTGTAAGTACTTGGTCTGTCCCTCTGTAACTTGCACCCATGGCAGCCATGGACGTGCACCTGTCAGCTCCCCTTCAAGGGTCTGCCACAGGATGGTGTTGCCAACACCAGCTGCTGTCTCTTTGCTCAGGGACACCCCATCCACTTAGTGGAGACTTTCTCAGGACTATGCTGTGGTCTGAGGCCCTTCCTCCTCAGTCCTTCTTTCCTCTCTGTTTTCACAGTCCTGGTCTGAAGGCTCTCCCTGCCTTGTCCCACTCCCTCCCCATTGAACCTTCACAGGTATTTCCCCCAATAAATAGCGTATACATCTAATCTTGGCATCTTCTTGTTGAAGGACCATCCTAAACAGACATACTATCCCCTGGCTTCATGTGACCCTAGGAATTGGACAAGGGACTCCAAATGTGATCTGACCGGCTGTGCAATTGTGGAGAGGGGACCATCCATCTCACCACCCATAAAATGGAGAAAATTCTACTAATCTTACAGGGCTGTTGTGAAACTTGAGTGAATAGCACATGCACTGCCTCCCAGTGCCTGATGCCCAGTAATGCAATGCCTGTCCCTACCCGACCCCACCACCATCACTGTGAGGCTGCGGAAACGGCTGTTCAAAAGCTGCTCTGATCTATGAAGAAACATTTTATAGGTTCAAGGGAAAAGTGAACAAAAGTATAGAGTTTTTGAAAGTTGTACATTTTGAAAGAGCTGAATGAAGGTCTCCTAGGGTTATAAATGTGTCGTATCAGACAATCTCATGTAAAATGAGCTTTAGTGCAAATTCTAACTTCCGAAGAGCAGACGATTAGGCAGTCATGTGAGTGGAATGGGATGTAGGTGAGCTAGAAACAGAGGTGCCAAACGGAGGAATCCGTTTCCTGGTCGAGAGGGATGAGTCCAGGTGGTTCTCTGTCCTCGGTCCTCAGAAAAGGTATACAACTGCTGATGTGCATGCTGGTGAGAGTAGGCTGTTCAGGTCGAGATGTAGAGAAGGAATTAGCAATGGTTAAGTGTCAGACTTTGGCTCAGGTCATGATCTCACAGTTCGTGGGTTCCAGCCCTGCATCAGGATCTGCACTGGCAGCTCAGAACCTGTAGCCTGTTTCGAATTTTGTGTCTCCCCCTCTCTTTGCTCCTCCCCCGATTGTGCGCTCACTCTCTTGCGTGCTCTCTCTGTCTCAAAAATAAATAAACTTTGAAAAAAGATAGTGTGAACCAGGGGGCACCTGGGTGGCTCAGTTGGTTAAGTGTTGGACTTCGGCTCAGGTCATGACTTCATGGTTCATGAGTTCAACCCCACATCGGGCTCTCTGCTGTGAGCAGAGAGCCCATTTTGGATCCTCTGTCCTGCCCCCCCCCTCAAAAATAAATAAACATTAAAAAAAAAAGGAAGTGAACCAAGTCGATACCTGCAACAGAACTGTATTTGCCACTAGGATCTAGTGTGCTTCCTGAGAAGTAGGCACAGCTATTCTGCATTAAAGATACTATTTAGGGGGGCTGATTCAGTCAGTTAAGCGTCTGACTCTTGATTTTGACTGAGGTCATGGTCTTGAAGTTCATGGGTTCGAGTGCTGCATTGGGCTCCAAGCCAGTGCAGAGACAGCTTGGGGTTCTCTCTCTCTCAAAATAAATAAATAAACTTAAATATGTATATGTATATACATACATATATGTATATATATATATAATTATGTATATGTATATTATGTATATACATATGTATATGTATATATATACGTAATTATATATATATTATTTAAGGGCGCCTGACTGGCTCGGCTGGTGGAGCATGTGACTCTTGATCTCTGGGTGGTGAGGTCAAGCCCCACAGTGGGCATAGAGCTTACTAAAAAAGATGTTATTTAAACATAAGTGCACTGCTGGCTCTCATCAACTTGTTAGGAGGCCTGGAAACAACTGGCACATTACTTGGCACATAGTTAAGTACTTGATAAATATTAATTTTCCTTCTTTCTGTGCCTGGATTAGAGTGTGTTCATTTGGTTACTTTACCTCTTGGGTCTGCCTCACATGGAGACATGCTCTCTCAAAATTCATGCAGTAAGGCCTAGGACAACCTTGCCAGGCCTTGAGTCATTATCGGAGGGAATAAAGAGAGAGATGTGGAGGAAGGAACCGCAGAACTGGTGACAGATGGAATGCGGGAAGGCTAGAGCGGGAGTCAGGTTTGCTAAGATAGCAACAGTGAAAGGCCAGCTGGGTGAGGCCCAGGAGCCGTGGCTTGGGGAGACTAACCTTGAGTTCAAGTCTCATTAGAGGAACCTCAGAAACACCTGTGTCAGCAGGGGCACACACTAGGGTAGAGAGTGGGGTTTCATGAGCCCAGGGCACGGTGGTAATTGCCTGCACCGGCTTCCCATATCCCTAGTACATTTTCACATGGGGTCATGGCCCCATCCAGGCCAAAAGCCGAGGTGGTTGCCCTCCCCCCCCTCCCGTCAACCTAGCCAGGTGAACCTCAGGTAAGACAGTGGGACTCTTGAGGAATCTGGTTTCACTTTTCACTAAAGTTCTTATTTCTCTTGGGATAGCTTTCAAATTTCCTTCAGTTCCTCAATTTAAAGAATTCTTCCGGAAAAAAAAAAGACTTAAAAAAATTTTTTTAATGTTTATTTTTGAGAGAGAGAGATGGAGTGTGAGCAGGGGAGGGGCAGAGAGAGAGGGAGACACAGAATCCGAAGCAGGCTCCAGGCTCTGAGCTGTCAGCACAGAGCCCCATGCAGTGCTTGAACTCATGAAACACGAGATCATGACCTGAGCCAAAATCAAGAGTTGGATGCTTAACTGACTGAGCCACCCAAGGGCCCCACCCTTTTAACCATTCTTAAGTGTAAAACTCAGTGGCATTAAGTACATCACATTGTACCATAAATCCCTACAAACTATTTCCAGAACTTTTCATCATCCCAAACTGAAACTCTGTAGCTATTAAAAAACAATTCCCTGTCTCCCATTCCCTCAGCCCTTGTTAACCAGTAGCTACTCTGTCTCTGTGATTTGCTTGTTCTGGGGACCTTGCAGAAGTGGAATCACACAATGTTGTCCTTTTGTGTTCTGTCTCCTTTACTGAGCATGATGCTTTCAAAATTCATCCATATTGTGGTATGTATCAGAATTTCATTCCTTTTTAAGACTAAAGAATATTCTATGAAGAAAACTTTTATGACAGCTTTCTCTAGATGGAGTTAAATAAGAAGGATCTAACTCTAAGTTTTAGAACACTTAGTCAGGTATACTACATTTTGACTGATTTCTAAACAATATAATTCAAACCAATTAACTGGCACAATTATTTAAAATATAAATATAAGCAAATTTTGAACCACAGTTTCAAACACAAATGTAGATGGATTCACATTTCTTAAAAATAAACAAATGTATGAAGTTTTAATTATAGTTTTTTTACAGTAAAGCATCTCACAAGGTGTCATAGATAAATTTTCAAATAAATATAGTCAGAAGATTAAATGTAAGCATTGCAAAACTACTCCTGTTTACAGGGTTTATATAGGTCAAAATTGTAAAAGTGGGACCTTAGGCCTTTTGGAGGGATAAATTGTCCCAGATTGGCATAAGACAACGAGAGTAAAATCACTTGTCCCAGAAGTCATCAAATCTTTATTGTAATCCTGGTTATTAATTTCAGAATTACCAATGTCTTTTCCACTAAAAGTGTGATTGAAATGTGTCCACAAGTTTGATTAGTTGAAAATTTAAAATGTACAAAAGGGTCATATTTCTACAATCTAATCAAAGGTCAGACTCCCCTTCCCCAATATTCTTTTAAAATTTATTTAATACTGAGGCACCTGGGTGGCTCAGCCGGTTAAACATCCGACTCATGATCTTGGCTCAGTTCATGATCTTACGGCTTATGAGTTCGATCCCTGTGTGGGGCTCTGTGCTGACAGTGTGGGGCCTGCTTAGGACTCTCTCTCCCTCTCTCTCTGTTCCTCCCCTGCTTGTGCTCTCTCTCTCTCTCTCTCTCAAAATAAATAAACTTTTAAAATTCTACTTAATATTATCTTTGTCTATAGACTTTGTGATACTTGTGGTATTAGTCAGCTTTGTTATATTTGTAATTTGTTATAATTTCCCCCAATACTCTCTGCAGCAACCCCTGTATGATAAGAACATCCCACCAGTTCTGGCACCAACAACTTTCTCCTAACCAGGTGCTACTGTTGCCCAGGATATATTTGATTTAATATTGATTAGTCCAACATTTTCCACATCCTTGGAATATTCCCAGTCAGAAAAGTTATGAGAAAACTACCTGGTTACATATTTTTTTGCAAGGCTTTTCAAAGCGCTTCTTAACTTAATGTTCATTATACGTCTTCTGGAGAGTAGAGTCCAGGGCAGGCCCTAAATTTACTTGAGCCCAGAACCCATCCTTCATGGGGCTTGTCGTACAGTGTTGCCTAGACTATGTTTTGGGAAATGCTGGCTCTGATAATAGGCTCGAGAAGAGCAACAAAAATGATGAAAGAGTTTTTAAATTGTATTTACAGTTCAGTGATGAAAAACCATGTGTTTTTTCGGACAATGTTGTCCAAATGTAGTCACCTGACTAGCATGTAAGAGCACAAGCTTCAGGCAAAATAAAATAAAGCAAAACTGAAAAAAAATAAAAAAATAAAGCAAAACTGAATTCAAATCCCAACTCTCCCAGCTAGTAGCTGTGTAATATGGGCCATTAACCTGTTGGTCTCAGTTTTCTGTCTACTTTAGTCAATTGAGCCAGGATGATGGGAGGTAATTGTATCTAATTGTCTCAATTAGAGTATAGGCAGGAGACAAAAAAACACAACAGTTATTTTATCAGAGATTATTAACATAAAAGTTGTTGACTGAAAAGTCAAACGGAAAAACATGAAGGTATTTCAGAGGTAGCAAATTTCAGCAGTAGCAATTGCAGAAAGCAGCTACCATCCCCCAGGGCTGGAGAAACATAGTAAAGTAGTTGGGATTATAAAGCCTGAGAGGTGTGGAAGAGGGGCCTCCGGGAGCCAAACTACTCAGACTTCTGAGGAGGGGGTGCTGCTGGGCTGGGGCTGGTGTCCTGAGTGGGAAGACAAGAAGGCAGGTTTGGCAAACGTTGGAAGAACTGCAATGGAGATTCGCCTGCTGCTCCTGGAATCAACCACCACTGCCAGGGAAAGGAGGTAGACTGAGGTAATGCTTGAAAAAACAGGAAGCCCACAGGAAAGAAACAGGAAAGAGTCTCCTTCCTGCCAGTCTCCCTTGACTTGCAAAGCTTTATAGGCAGCCCGCGGGTCTACAGAGTCTTACCCCAGCATCACAAAGTGGAGAGAAGGGTGGATCTGGAGCTGGGAGGCAATAGCTTAGTCACTGGCACTAACACAAAGTGCTCAGATCATAGAAACTATATGACAGCTATTCCTCCTCCTCCTAACCTGGCTAATTGGCTCAGTCCTATACCTGGTACAAATTTGCAGAATTTCTGTAGGACGTAGCTATGATAAACACCGAAGAGATTGAATGCTAGAGGTTCAACCAATTAAACAAAACAAGTAAGGTAGGTATAATGTCACATCTTCAACTTAAAATGTCTAAACTCTTGGTTTTGCCCACCCTCTTCCCCAGATGCTTCCTCCCTCAGTCTTTTAAAAGTGCAACTCAAACAAGGTCACCTCCCTACTTTGACTTTTAGTATCTTCCCACTGCATAGAAGACAGTCTCAGCTCCTGCCACGGCCAATAAGGCCTGGCCTCTCTCCAACCCCATCCACATGGCTCCTCCTTATTTATTCAATTCCAGCCACACAGGCCTTCTCTCTGTTCCTCCAACACCCAAGCTCTTTTTCACTTTAGGCCATGACATTTTTTGTTTCATCCTCCCAAGCACCAGGCTTACCACCACCACCACCAAATGACTAGTTTCCTAATAGTCTCTGGGCCTTCTATCTTAACCCCTTGTCCCCACCAACATACCAGTTCTTTCACCACATTCAGCCAGCCTTCAACAACTCCTCTTCACCTTCATGATAAAGTTTAACTCTCATCAAGCCCTTGCTGATCTTGCCTCAGTTTATCCAATGATACCCACTCCAGCCCCTCTTATTTAACGTAGTACTGGAAGTCCTAGCCAGAGCAATTAGACAAGAAAAAGAAACAAAAGGCATCCAAGTCGGAAAGGAAGAAGTAAAACAGTCTCTATTTGCAGATGATGTGATATTATACGTAGAACACCCTGAAGACTCCACCAAGAAACTGTTAGAACTAATGAATGAGTTCAGTAAATTTTCAGGATATAAAATCAATATACAAAGATCAGTTGTGTTTCCATAACTAAAAATAAATTATCAAAAGAGAAATTAAGAAAACAATCCCATTTGCAACTGCATTGAAAAGAATAAAATACATAGGAATAAATTTAACCAAGATCTTCAGTCTGAAAACTATCAGACATTGATGAACAAAATTGAAGAAGACCATCTCTGCAGATTCATTCCCTCTTTCTCCTTCTTACTCTGCACTCCAGCTAGTCTGAATTATTTCCATTTCCCTGAACATAAAAGGATCTACAAATGCTGTTCTCCCTGCGTAGTCAACACCAAACTGTCCCTCGGGTCCTGGTTTTCTGTCACTTCCTCTAGGAAGCCTTTCCTCATCCTCCAAGTCTGAGGTAGCTTCCTCCATAAGCTCCCATAATATGCTCAGCTTAAGCCTATCTTAGCACTTATGACTTTGCCTGTTTACTTCTCTGTGTCTCTCAATAGATTAGAAACTGTGTAAGACATGAACTGACCTGTTTATCTGTGTATTCCCATTGTTTTGCACAGAGTTTGCCATTTAACGTTTATTTGCTGAACAGATGAATGAATGAATCTTAAAGGTATTGAAGACTCATTGCAGTTATATTAAACCAAGCAATAGAATCCAATTTGCATTATAGATATCAGTATTAAAGGTGGTTTGAAGTGTAGCAACCTACAGAGTAGTGTAGAAAAAATATTGGAAGTCATGTTTATTTTCATCTGTGTGAGAAATTAAATTTTACTAATCTTGGAATAGGTGCAGAAAATGTCAATAACATAAGTTTTGAGGATGGTTTGGATTTTGAAATGGGGAAAGTCTGAAGATGGGAAAATCAGGATCAGGATGCTATTACAGTAATCCAGTTGAGAATAAGGATCTAAAGGTTGGTAAATTTTTGAGTAAGGGAATGAGGAGTCTAGGGTAACTCTTATGGTTCCAGCTTGGGTACAGTGAATGGTAACAATTGGTGAACCTGAGAGGACATGTCTACCTTTCCCATTAGATTGTTGCTCAACAGAGTCCAGACTCTCCTGTTCCTGTTTCTACTCCCAAAACACTGTTCATTCATTCAATCACTTATTCATTCAACAAATACTTGGAAGGCCTATTTTGAACTAGCTGCTGTTCTTGGTGCTAGAGATAGAGGATCAACAAGATAAATGGAAGTCCTTACTTAGCCTTGTGGAATTCACTTGGATGGGTGTTGAGATACCTTACCTCTATACTGTTTGTGGAGAGTTTTTATCATTAATGGATGTTGGATTTTGTCAAGTGCTTTTTCTGCATTTATTAAGATGATCTTATTATTTTTATCCCTCATTTGTGAATGTGGCGTGTCACATTGATTTGCATATATTGAAACATCCTTACATCCCTGGAATAAATTTCATGTGATCATGGGGTTTGTTTTACCTATTGTTGAATTCAGTTTGCTAGTATTTGTTGAGGATCTACCTGCAAAAGAATGTAGCTGAACCCTCTCCCTCACACTATATATAAAATTTAACTCAAAATTAATCCTAGAACTAAATGGTAAAATCCTTGGAACGAAATATGAGTAAATCTTTGTGACCTTAACTTGGGCCAAGTCTTCTTAGTTATGACAACAAAAGCACAAGTAACAAGAAAAAGAATAGATACGTTGCACTTCAGCAGAGTTAAAAACTTTTGCGCTTCGGGGAGCCTGGGTGGCTCAGTCGGTTGAGCATCCAACCAGCTCAGGTCATGATCTCGTAGTTTGTGGGTTCAAGCCCTGCTTCAGGCTCTGTGCTGACAGCTCAGAGCCTGGAGCCTGCTTCAGATTCAGATATGTCTCCCTCTCTCTGCCCCTCCCCCGCTCACACTCTGTCTCTCTCTCTCTCTCTCTCTCTCTCTCTCTCTCTCTCTCTCAAAAATAAATAAAAATGTTAAACAGAAAAAAATCCCAAAAACTTTTGTGCTTCAAAGGACACCATTAAGAAGGTGAAAAGACAGCCCAAAGAATGGAGAATATTTGTAAATCATGTATCTGATAAAAGACTTCCATCTAGAATATAAGCTTCTACAAGCCAATAATAAAAAGTCAACCCAATGGGCAAAGGATCTGAATAGGTATACAAATGGCCAATAAACATTTGAAAAGATGCTCAACATCATTAAGCCATTAGGGAAATGCAAATCAAAACCACAATTATACTGTGAATGGTGGTAGGCTGTAGTGAGGAGAGGTCCAGTTTAATGAGTATAGTTTCAGTTTTGCAAGATAAAAAAGTTCTGGAGATTTGTTGCACAAGAATGCAAATATACTTAACACTACTAAACTGTACATTTAAAAATGGTTAGGATGATAAATTTTATATATCTTTGGGAAGTAGCTACTAATCTATATAAGCCAAATACTTTCTCCAACAACGCATTCAAATACAATGCTTTTATAGATATTCCTACAAAATGTCACTTATTCACTGCTACTGGAAAATGCTGAAATAAGCCTTTAGGTGTCAGTGCACTCGTTTTTACTTGATTACCTACCAAATTATTCATATTTATTACTACCAAGGGCAGGAAAATCAATTACTTTAGTCACAGCAAGAGGAGATAAGGGCAAATCATCTTTAAGAATTATAAAAAATGATGGGTGAATACCTAAACAAAATGTGGTATATACATACAACGGAATATTAGTCAGCCTTAAAAATGAAGGAAATTCTGATATATGCCATAGCACAGATGAACTTGAAGACATTATACCCAGTGAAATGTCAGACACAAAAGGACAAATATTGTGTAATTCCATATATATGAAGTACCTCCAATAGTCAAAGGCTGAAAAGAGAGGGCATGGGGTGTCAGTATTTAATGGGTATAGAATTTCAGTTTCGCATGATAAAAAAATTCTGAAGATGGATACTGATGATGGTCACACAACAATGTGAATATGCTTAAGGTCACTGAACTGTACACTTAAAAACAGTTAAAATGGGGGGTGCCTGGGTTGCTCAGCCGGTTAAGCATGACTTCGGCTCAGGTCATCTCCTCTCATTTTGTGAGTTTGAGCCCCACGTCGGGCTCTCTGCTGTCAGCGCAGAGCCTGCTTCAGATCCTCTTTTCTCTCTGCCTCTCCCCCGCTTGTGCTCGTTCTCTCAAAAATAAATAAACATTAAAAAAAATAGTTAAAATGGTAAATTTTCTGTTATGTATATTTTACTACAATAAAAAAATTACGAGGAATGGAGGAAGATTGCAGGTGGAATCCATCGCATATAAGAAAGCAACTATGTCTTGGACAGATCTGTGAAGAGAAACAGGATGGCTGACATGGGCAAAATGATCTCTGAGGAATTCCCCAATTTTCACCCGAGTTTCCCAGATGAACTGTTGCTAGCTGACTGTGGCAGACTTTTAATGGCCCTCCTTCCAGTGGTACCGTTGGAACAGAGCTCAAGGAATTTCTGAGGTGGGATATGCTGTCAGTGCTCCTTGGAGGCACAAATACTTAGGGGTCAGAAGTCTTGCCTGATTCTTTGTAGCCCAGACCCCCAAAGGAATCTGGCCCCTAGAACGTGTTTATTACATAGCTATTGAACAGAGACGAAAGTTTGATTTGGTGTATACAATGGAGAATAGGTAATGTCTTTTTCAGAGTGTTGTATTTGATTAAAATGAAATGACATTATGTAAAAACACTGATACAAAGATAAGGCATTATTCTAATACAAACAGGACAAAAAAGTCTTGAAAATCTCCCTGAAGTTCAGTTTATTTGCTGTGATCTAATTTCTTAGTGACTGAAGATAATTTCCCCTGAAGACACAGAAAGTTCTGATTTGCCTTTTTCTTCGTCATCTTGGAAAGCATGGGGGATGGGGCTTTTTGCCTATTATGTGACTGTTCTGAAAGATATGGGTTTATGTGGAATAAAAATACGCTAGGAAAAAATAGTTATTTGTTTCTCTTAGCAGTTTTTCCGGATCCAAAACCTCTCCAGTTTTGGATGGATTTGCTATGTTGGAGGAAATCTAAGGTAAGGCATTACGAGTCTCACAGATCTTCCCTGATAGGTCACATTCTGCTAACCTAATCATATTTGACAACAAATTTAATTAGCCAAGAAATTTTATTATATGTTTCATATATCTGCCTCCTACAGATGAGTATCATTTTAATCTATGATATACTGAGAACAGTCAAGAATTGTATCTTGCATTTATGATTTAAGAAGCTATATTAAAATTAAGACTTGTGTTTATGTGACTATAAGGAAAATTAAAAACCATTACATGGATATTTATAAAAACTGTTATTTTCGGAAAAGTTTTAAAGTTGGAAGCCCTGTCCTACGCCTTTATAAAATGGGGAACATACAATTACTTTAGGAAGAATTCAGTTTTTCCCAAATTCCACTCCAGATTATGTCAAAGGCAGAACATCCAGAAATCTTGAGGCATTTACCTCCTCAAATTTTAGATGAATTGCTTTTAAGATTTTTCCTAATCAACATTATATGAAACCTTCTAGCTGATAAAAGGTCAAACATTTACATTCTTCTCAAGAGTTGAATGAATTTTTATGTTATCAACACAGATGGTATTCCAGTATTTACCATAGTGAACAGGAAGGAATTAATTTCATCATCCATGTACCATACAAATGTGAAGTTAAAATAGAATTTTCATTGACGGTCAATACTGTAGATTCCACGTGACAATTAATTCCAAGAACACAAATTCGACATCTTCAGTGGAAGGTGTACTTTTCAGTTTTAACAATACTCTCAAAGAGCTTTCCGTTTGTCTTTCTCTTGCTCCTTCTGACTGCAAAGTGCAAAAGATTCCTGCACAAATTGCCTGCACATAGGGCACTGCTGAAAATACCTAACGCAGCCATCACACAAGCACGTGTGTCTACACGGCAGAAGCACCCAGTTCACAGTCCCGTTCTGGCAAACGACACAGTCCTTGCTATTCTCCTCAGGGGGCTCCACTTCACTTTCAGACAGTCCAGCCTTTTCTAGCAAACTTCGGTCTGTGCTTTTTTCTCCTGGAGAGGAATTGCTGGAGGGAGTGGAGTTACTATTTGCAGACATGAAAAGTTGCTGGAAACCAAAGAAACAAGTTTAAGGATAAACACAAAGGACAATTACCTTTTAAATCTGGGAGTCATAAAAGCTGCTAAAAATTTGTGAGTTAGCAAACCCAGTAGCAAACAACAGCTAACTCTGTGACTAACTGAGAAACATTATCTCTTTCTAAATAGTCATTCTTTGAAACTCTGCAAACAAAAGGGACAGAGAAAGATGACAGGGTACTTACCTTAAGATCATGAAATTGACCTTGAGCCAGGAGTAAATATTGATATAATATTCTACAGGAAAGTTTATAAGTCTTATCAGGAATATGAATTACTGACACCATGGAAATCTAAAATAAAAATTAAATACCAGTCAGTACTTACATTATTTCACAGGCATATGAAATAAAAATAAAAGGTTGACAAATTGGAAAACTTACAACATTTTATTTAAATCACAGTCATTAAAAAGGATCAATTACTGAACAATATTTCAATAGTGGCAATATTTTTGCCAGTTATTTTTAGTTATATTCAAAATTATAAATTTAATGCCATCCCAACAAAAATATCAATGAGCTTTTTCATAGAGTTATATGAGTTAACTCAAAAATTCTCATTGAAAAATAATACATAACTATAGCTAGGAAAATACTGAAAAGAAAGCTGTGGGGAGGACTGAGCCCAGTCAGATATTAAAACATACTACAAAGCCTCTAAAACTAAAATAATATGGTACAGGCACATGAACAGACAGGCGGCTAGAACAGAACAGTTCAGAAACAGACCCAACTTTCTATACAAGTATGATAAAGGTGGGATCTGAAATCATTGGGCAAATAGTCTTTTTAATGAAAAGCACTGGACAACTGGACAGCGGTTTGGAAAAATATAAAATTATATGCATCTCTCATAATCATACATAAAAATAAACTCCAAAAGCATAAGAAATCTAATTGTACAAAAGAAAAAAAAAACTGTGCAAGCACTAGAAGAAAAAAATGTGAATTCCTTTTTATTCTCAGTGTAGTGAAAGACTTTCTAACTATGACACAGACCCAGAGGCAGACGCATTTGACTGTATAAAAATTGAAAACTTGTATACCAAAAAGCACCATAGGCAAGGTCAAAAGACATCTGAAGAACTGGAATAATATTTACAATATCCCTAAGTTATGAAGAACTTTTAAATACTGGTAAAAAGTAACCAAAAATCCTATTGAAAATGGGTAAAAAATATGAATAGACAATTTACTCAAAAAATATAAATATGGTCCTTAGCCATATTAAAAGACGATGGTGTGGAATTGGCTAGAGATTCCATCTCTCCCTCCCTCTCCCCCTCCTCCACTCATGCTCAATCTCTCTTTCTCTTGCTCTCAAAAGAAATAAACTAAAAAAAAAAAAAAGATCTTCAATTTCACTCACAATATGACAAAATACAAATTAAAACCACTGAGATATCACTTCTCACTCATTGGATTAATAGATTTCAACTGTTTGTTAATACACTCTATGAAGAAATAGTTACTCTCATATATTGCTAGTGGAATGTATAAAAAAGAAAAAAAAAGGTACAATTCCAAGGGTATAATCCCAATGGAGGGGAATTTGGCAATATGTAACAAAATGACATACCCTTACCCTCCAACCACACAACCTCAACAATATGAAAATACATATGCACAGATTATTCAATGCAAGATTATTTGTTATTGCACGATACTGGAAATTATCTGAATGTCCAACTACAGGAGATTGGCTAAATAACTGTGGTACCCATACATCCTGCATACAATGGAGTGCTATGCAGCTGTGAAAAACAAAGTGAGGAAGAGCTGTATGAACTGATCTGGAGTGGTTTCCAGGAGATATTATGAAGTAAAAAAAGCAGGAACATGTTTAGTATATAAAGTGTGATACCTTTTGAGTAAGAGAGAAAATAAGAAAAAATATATACATGTGTATCTTCTCATTATTACAATCAGAAACAGAAGGGATAAATGAGAAAACAATGAACTTGGTTATCTATAAGATTTGGGGTGTATAAGAATGGGAGGAAGGGATGAGAGCAACACCTGAGTACACCTCTAATTTATACAGTATTTTTTGACTTTTAGGAGAACTAATCTGAGTAATTTATGGACACAGAGTTTGACTATAAATCTTCAGGCAGAAAGTAAGGAGAGGGCAGTTGAGCACCAAAATAATTAAATTCAGTAATGAATTATAAACCACTGGGGGAAAAGAGGAATTCCTGAGGCTGTATGGATAATAAATACATAAATGGGAGGTCTCTTGCTTATAGTAGAATACTGAGGGCTGATTGGCGGGCTGGAGTTGGAAAACAATCATTTTTGCAACCATGATAGTAAAGATAAAATCTGGTAAGAATTATCAACGGATATTATATCCAGGGGGAAATTCTCATAAAAACTGGAATATTTGCATGGTCTTAAAAGTGCCCCTCCTACACCAACTGCTTACTATTTGCAAGAGAGGGGAAAAAATTGAAGAGACGAGAAATTAAACAACACCTTGCCAAGAGATCAAAATGAACATCCCTAATGAGGGGAAAGAACTGCCCATGCCTGGAAAGGTGCCGCCCTGAAAAGCACACATCATCACCTGTGAAGTAGACTGGCTGAAAATGCACAACTCCAATCTAATCATGATGAAACATCAGACACACAAAATGAGAACTGTACTATTTTACAAAAAGGGTGCATGTGACTATACTCTTCAAAAATGCTAATGTCATGAGTTGCATGAGTGGCTCAGCTGGTTAAACATCTGACTCTTGGTTTCGGCTGGGGTCATGACCTCAGGGTTCAAGAGATCCAGCCACTTGTCCAGCTCTGCACTGACAGGGTGGAGACTGCTTAAGATCTTTTCCCTTCTTCTCTAAGCCCCTCCCCTGATCCCATGCCATGCATGCACACACTCTCTCTTTATTTCTCTCAAAATAAATAAGTAAACATTTTTTAAAAATACTAATGTTGTAAAAGACAAACAGGCTATGAAAATAGTTCTAGGTTAAAAGAGGTTAAAGATACAAGACAAACAGTATCTGACTCCAGACTAGAACCTGTACTGGTGGGAAAAACATGCTGTAACGAAGACTGCTAAACCCACTGACATATTGGAATATAGGTAATAGGTTGGATCAAATATTTTATCAATGTCAGATTTATAAAGTTGATAACTATGTTGTGTTTATATAAGAGAACATTCCTATTATCAGGAAATACACACTAAAATATTTAGGGTAAAGAATCATTCATACAACTTCTCAATTCATTTAAAAAAATACACACACATAGGCAAGTAATGGTGCAAACAGTGCAAATGTTAATAATTAACAATAGGAGGTCTCGGTAAAAGGTATAGGGCTGTTCTTCTGCTTCTTTGTTTTTGCAAGTTTCTGAAATTATATGCAAAGAAAAAGTTTAAAAACAGAACCCTTCTATGGCTGTAAACATATAATATTGTTTATAGCTCTATCAGGATTTCATAATTTGGTTAATGGTTTCAGAAGCTTGCAATACTGAATCAAAATGACAGGATTGGTAGAATGTTATCATCTCACATGAACAATCCTGCCATTGGATTTAATACTAAAAGCTTCAGAAGCTACTATCATGCGAGTTATAAATACATAGGTAGCTATAGATATAAATCTGGTATGGAAAAGATGCTCAAAATATACTAAATGAAAACATGTCTCAGAATAGTACATATAATTTTTTGTTTTTGTTTAAAAATTCCATATATAAAGGTCTGCAAAGATACAGACAAATATTCACAGTGGTTAACTTTGGATGACACAATATAGGAGATTATGCTTTTTTCCTTCTGGCTTATCTAGATTTTCTAATTCTATTTCCTGCCACAAACATATATTATTTGAGTAATACAGATATTTAATATAATTGAGTAAAAATGAAAAAAATTTCAAAGTCGAAATATTGCAATAACAACCCTGCTTTCCTTAATCTACCTAAATAAAATATATATATATTTATATATATATTTAGACTCTCACCCCCAGATAAAATATTGAAAAACCAAATGTTTGGTTTGCTTTTAAAATTAAGGACAGACAACATTAATACATACTATATTAACAAATATGCTTTAGTTCCAATATTAGGCCCAATCTGAGAGATAAGAAGCAAGATTAACAGGACAAAGGGGAGGGAGCCTGAGAAGAAGAAAAGACCCAGGGGAGGACCCAGGCAGGGAGACTTTAAAAGGAAAAGTGGGGCACCTGGGTGGTTCACTTGGTTAAGGGTTAGACTCTTGATTTGAGCTCAGGTCATTATCTCATGATTTATGAGTTCAAGCCCCATATCAGAGTCTGCACTGACAGTGCAGAGCCCGCTTGGGATTCTTTCTCTGTCCCTCCCCTGCTCGCACTCTCTCCCAAAATAAATAAATAAACATTGAAAAAAATAAACAAAAGTAAAAAGAAAATGCCTATTAACCCTTGAGGGCCGGACACCGGCTCCCCTGTGGGAATGAGCTTCCCACATGTACAGCTGGGCCACATAGGTTTCATTCCAGTTGGATCAGGGACCTGATAGCAAATCTTTCCCTGTTTATAATGCCATTGACCTGTACACGGGAAAGTGATTAAAACAGTAAATTTTATGTTATATACATTTTAACACATACACACTCTCCTCTGTCTAGACCGAGGATGAAAGTTAGAAAACGAAGAAGACACTGAATACCTTAAACAGATAGGTTCCCTAGGTTTTCCCCTCAGTGAGCGGAAAAGAAACCAAAAGGAGAAGCTGGGAGGAAGGTGACAGATCTGACCCTATCTGTTCTGAATGAGTGGAAGGAAGTAGGGGAGCAGAGAAGACATGGGAGGCACAGTGGTGATGGAAGGGTTACCTTGCTGGGATGGGCAGGATAAAGAACAGAGGCTGGAAATATGAAACACCAACCTGACAGTTCTTATTTACCTTCAACTGGAAAGGGGTGGGGGGCTGGGGGTGAAGGGCAGGAAGGGGAGGAAACCAGAGGATCTCTCCTATGCACTCCTCACTCCTCGTGCACATTCAACTGACCTGCTGTCAAGCTCCATGAGGTTCACCAACATTGCTTGGTATGGTGTCCCCCCGCCCCCCCCCCCCCGCATCAAGTTTAGTGAGCACCTACTGTGTTCCATGCAGTGTATTATTAGGTTCTGGAAACACACCACTATTAGTATGACTAATTTAGAAAAACCAAACTGACTTCGGTTCAATGGAACTTCAACTTGGTAAGGCTAAAAACCCAAACTGTATGAGCAGGGTCTAGATTTCTCAATAAGGGTCTGCACCTTCCAAATGCAAGAAAATGTACACTTGTTTCGAGGAGATATTCCTTAAAAATATTTTTTTTAAAGGCACTTGGCACAGGACTACAAAGGCTTATTACATCAAGCCCTGGTTCCATCTCTTCCTGAATGACTGAGATTTTTCTTCAGACTCTATTTCAGTCTTTATAAAAAGAATATTGGTCCTAACACACAAGGTTGTTGGAAGAAGTAAATGAGTTAATGTTAGCGAATATACTGTGTACTTTAGAAAGTATCATAAAATGTTACCGTATCTTTATTAATAAACATATCTGTATCATGCACTTCTGACAAGTACTAAATTGTGTATAAGGGCATTCTTACCATGAAAGGATTTCACCAAAAGTTTACTTCATGTATCAGCCTCTACTATACTTAGAGGAATGTCAGGGCTCAAGTCCTCTTAGATCTCCAAGATGATTTTATCTTTTTTTTTTTTTTTTTTAAACTTTTTTTTTTTTTTAATTTATTTTTGAGACAGAGAGAGACACAGCATGAACGGGGGAGGGGCAGAGAGAGAGGGAGACACAGAATCCGAAGCAGGCTCCAGGCTCCGAGCCGTCAGCCCAGAGCCCGACGCGGGGCTCGAACTCACGGACCGCGAGATCGTGACCTGAGCTGAAGTCGGACGCTCAACCGACTGAGCCACCCAGGCGCCCCTAAGATGATTTTATCTTCCTAATAGGGACAAACTACCAGACTAAAGAAATAATTGGCACATAATGAGAAATGGAGATTACTGAAAATATAGGAACCAAACACATATAGGATGCAGATGTGGCAGGGGCTAAGACGGAAACAAGGTGACTGTAAGCATGCAAAGAAAAGAGGGAACACTCTTAAAATTGAGCACTGCAGATGATTCCAATGCTTATTTACTCAGTGTTAAAAATGTTAAGAATAAACATGCTTCCCAAAATCTAGCCAACTACAATATACCTTTTGTTTTTTAAATAATATCATATTCTTGTAACATATGGAGAAGAAAAGTCATACTCTGAAGGAGCTGTTATATGTATAAAAATTATACAACTGTATTTCCCATGGATTCCTTTTTTTAAGAAAAATGTGTCTGGGCCAAATGTATGTCCTCAAGAATTACAAGAAAACTTTTTTTATTTGCCAAATAATTATGACCTATCATCCAAATCACTCGAAGGAATTTTTCCAGAATTTTAAAATTACTTACAATATCATAAATTTCTCGGTCATCCTCATCAGCTAGGGTCAACAGTGCTACCAATGGATAGCGAGATCTGGGCACAGAACCAAAGTCTTCAATTTTAGTATCTCTTGGTAACTGGCAATATATTTCTTCTTTGCTGTCCTTTTTAATACTTTTTGAAAATGTAAAGGTAAATTGCCACTGTAACCAAAAATACAGTAATACACCAAAGGTAACAGTAACTTAGCAAATAGTTTATTTTACCCATAAAAAGTCTAATGTCTAAAATTTTCATTTGTCGAGGCGCCTGGGTGGCTCTGTCGGTTAAGCATCCGACTTCGGCTCAGGTCATGATATCACAGTTTGTGAGTTTGAGCCCGGCATCGGGCTCTGTGCTGACAGCTCGGAGCCTGGAGCCTGCTTCAGATTCTGTGTCTCCCTCTCTCTCTGCCTCTCCCCCGCTCACACTTGGTCTCTTTCAAAAATAAATAAAGGTTAAAAAAAATTTTTTTTAATAAAATTAAAAAAAATAAAATAAAATTTTCATTTGTCAATGGATATATCAGATAAAAGGATACAAATACTGTTCTTGATAAAGATATTCACTATACAGAGCATCTTCCAGTGCTTGGGGAGTGCTTATTCGGAAGCAATAAAAGTGCTTCTGTAGAGCTTCATAGAATTTTTGAACACTGCACCCCCAATAGCATGTAAGGAGGCTATCTTCAAGGCAATCTGTTGTCAAAGTTATGCCAGCTGTAGAAAACAAAGAAGAAAAGAAGACAAAGAGAAGAAAATTACCTAATGTAATTTCTAATACAATGGTACACAGTGAATAACAAAAGCTTCCTTTTGGATGCTGGCCAAGGTGATGTCATAAAAGGAACTCATTAAAGGGTATGTGCCTGTAAATGAAGGAACTGGTCCCTAAACAAGTGATATAAAAACTCCACATCTACACGATTTTGAAGCACCATCAGTAAACTCTTTATTATTTACACATTTATACTTAGAAATTATCAAGTTCATTTTGAGTGTGTGACTTAAAGACTTCTCTCACATACATCTTAAAAACTGAAATATCATTCACTATTGGTAACCTACCACTCTAACAGCATATATAATCCTAATGACAAGAAACAGTAGTGCTGTCTCCAAAAGTGGATATATACAACCTTCAGAGCAGAGCTGTCTCTGAAAGTGGACACACCTAACTCATGGGGTCCACAAGATGACCACTGCAGTAGGAAAAAATATTAAAGAGCAATCAAGCCTTACTAATATTAATATACATACTGACAACATTAATATATGTTCTTGTCATACAGTTAATGTCCCATGTAATATGCAAAATATCCTAGGGAAAGAATGGGGATTCCAAAACATGAAGAGCTTAATAGCAACGTCCTCATTCATTTATTTGCTTTCAGCATAAAAAAAACATTACAATTTGAGTAAACCTGATTAAGTGGAAAAAGTAAATTATAAGCAGACCTACAAATTGTATCATTTTACCTATTTATTAAACACTTACATAGGACTTACTGTGTGCCACCTGTATGATTTTTTCCCTTGCTTATGGCAGTTGCAGCAGTATCAAGTTCAAGGGCAGCAATATCTAGTGTCTTCTACAGCTGTTAGTGGAAAGTGCGGTATCTGGTGCTTGGTGGCACTGGACTTACTAGATCAAAAGTACACGGTTCAAGGGGCACCTGGGTGGCTCAGTCGGTTAAGCGTCCGACTTCGTCTCAGGTCACGATCTCGCGGTTAGTGAGTTTGAGCCCCATGTCGGCTCTGTGCTGACAGCTCAGAGCCTGGAGCCTGCTTCGGATTCTGTGTCTCCCTCTCTCTCTGCTCCTCCCCCACTCACATTCTCTCTCTCTCTCTCCCTCTCTCTCTCTCTCTCTCAAAAATAAATAAACATTAAAAAAAAATTTTTTTTTTTTTAAGTACATGGTTTGGAGCACTGTTCTTGGCTGAATAGCCTTGGTCTCTGATTCTGGCTCTCCAAACCTACTGGCAATTCTGTCAGCGACCCAGTATCCTTTTACTGAGGTCATTTCTGTTGCTTGCTAATAGGAATTCTTGTGCTCACTTCGGCAGCACATATGCTAATAGGAATTCTGATTGATACGTTGTGTAATTTTTTTTTTGTTTTATTTATAATTTTTTGGATACTTTTTTATTTATTTATTTTTAATATTTATTTATTTTGGGGAGAGCACAAGCTGGGGAGGAGCAGAGACAGGATACAGAGGATTCAAAGCAGGCTCTGTCTGCACTGACAGGCTGACAGCAGTGAGCCTGATGTGGGGCTTGAACTCATGAACCATGAGATCATGACCTGAGCCTAAGTCGGACTCTCAACCAACTGAGCCACCCAGGTGCCCCATTATGTGTTTTTTAAAAGGTGATCAAGAGTATGTGTTGGAAGGATATACACAAACATAAGATGTTCTACAGGATGCCAAAAATTGAGTTTTTCACTTTTCTGCTCAGTAATCAGTAGTATGTACATAGAGTTTCAGATTGGGGGTATGCATACTAGCAATGACATAGTATAATTTCTAATCACAGTTAGGCAAAAATTTTAATTGGCAGGAACTTTGCATAGGTAATTGGAACAGAATTTGATTTCAAAGTTTTATATGATTCTAATCATCGGGTATTAATTCAACAATGGGAAATTTTGCAGTGCCTGGGTGGCTCAGTCAGTTAAGTGTCAGACTCTTGATTTTGGCTCAGGTCATGACCTCATGATTGTGAGACTGAGCCCCATGTTGGGCTCTGCAACTGAGTGCTGGAGCCTGCTTGGGATTCTCTCTTTCTCTCTTTCAAAATAAATAAATAAACTTAAAAAAAAATGGAAAATTTAATTAGCTATTATTTTTCAATTAGCTATTAAATAGCTGAAAAAAAAAACCACTCCACAATACACATTTAAATATATATTTATATGTTAAATTTAATATACATCATATTAATTTACATATTATAATAAAACATATCAGTATATACCATTTATACTATTTTACATAAAATGTACATGTTTGAAGTTAATATATATATTAAAAATCATACATCCTTTTCTTTATGTTACCACAGAACCACATAAGGTAAGGAAAAAAAAGATGAAGTAGATAAGGAAGGAAAAAATAGAAAAGGCATATAAAAGAAAATGAAAAAAGAGAAAAAAGGAACCCAGAAAATGATTTAACATTCTTGGCAAAAATGTGAAAAATTGTATGTATGTAGCATCAGTTGTATCAAAATGCAGGAATCCACCCAAATGTCCATTGATAGGGGATTAAATGAATAAAATATAGAATGTTCTATAATGAAGTACTTTGCAGCTCTTAAAAAAGAATTGAAGCATAGCAAAATATCTGTATATTCTACTGTGGAATGATCTTCAGAATATATTGTTAAGCGAAAAAAGCAAGGTGGAGGAAAGTTTATAGCATAGTACCGTTTATGTCACAGGAGGGGACATCCATACCCATGTGTGTGCTTACACTAACAAAGAACCATGGGAGGATAAGTTCTAAAACATGTAAAACTACCCAGTTTATTTGCTGTGTAAAAAGAAATGGAGATCCAGAGATTCAGAGCTGCATAAAAGACTTGACTAAAATGGGGAGAGTGTCAGAGACCAGTGACAACTGGATACTAAGCAGACTTCAACAGAGTATGTCTCTGAAATTAATATTATAAGTTTGTGAGAAAGAAGAATAGAATCTATAAATTCTACTCTCCACAATCTTTCCTAAACTTGTCTAGGACACAGACTGAGAAGATAATGTTTTGATTTACACTAACTGATGTCAGTTCAAATCCCCCCGGGGCAAAGCTGTTCTCCCTTTAGTTTTTCCCACTTGTTCTGCAGACAGTCTCATTCTTACATTTTCTTAGTCTTCTAAAATTCAGTGCAAACACAATGCCATGTCAGATCAACAGCAATAGCAGACTTGGAACACGGCCTTAAAGCAGAAAATTCAGAATCTAAACTAACCGAAAGGGGGGTGATTTCTCTCAGCCTGCCCTAACCTGCCTAGCTGTAACAGCCAAATAAAGCCCAGCATAAGAGACAGCCTTGCAAAAAATTGCAAAAAACAAGAACTATGGTCAATGAGTTGAGCCATTAAAGAAAGGAGAAACAATACAGCAGAAAAGCCACAAACTTTCTTGAGGAGAAACCCTGAGAAAGAACCAACGTACAAGGTGATCATGCATGAGGGTAATAAATCTGGAGTACTGGGAGATGAAAATTTTACGTTGGAGAGAATAGAGGTTCACAAATTCCTCCCAAAATGCAATGTGTGTCATTTTGTCTACCCTTTCACCTTTGTTAAGTGTCACCAGGGTAAATAAGCCAAAATAAGGAAGCCGTTACAAAGGGACAGGAGAATTTCTGGCCCAAATGAATTCAACTCAACCAACATATCCATAAAACCTTTTACACTGGGGACATGGAAACATCATAAATCCAAACATAGTATCACCACGTAACAACAAAAGAAATCCCAGCAACCCACCCGTAGTAAAGAGAGCCAAATGACTAAGATTAAAACTGATTCTCATTCATTTTCAAGTAAATCAGGTCTCCAGATAGTCCCCTTCCCTCCCCTACATACCCAGCACTTTGGGGACAGTGGTGAAAAAGGACCTGTTTTTTTTTTTTTAATGTTTATTTATTTTGGAGACAGAGAGAGAGAGAGCACAAGCCAGGGAAGGGCAGAGAGAGAGGGAGACAGAGAACCCACAGCAGTCTCCTCCCTGTCAGCATAAACCCCGATGCAGGGCTTGAACCCACGAACCCTGAGATCACGACCTGAGCTGAAGTTGGATGCTCAACCGAACTGAGCCACCCAGGTGCCCCAAGGACCTGGATTTTTAAACTATCTACACATCCGATGAAATAACCTTTTAAAATGTCACAAATATTGCCCAGAATATTATTTTAATATCCTGGTTAGACATCTTTAATGATATCCACTGTTCTACAGTTTAAACAAATGAATTCTATTCTGCCGAATTTAATTCCCACCAAAATCCCTCTCCTTATTTCCCCATAGAAGAAAGACAATCAATGATAGGCACTGGTATTTTAAAAATTAAAATACGTCAAGAAGCAAGCTATAAACCCACACATCGAAAAAATTTTTTGTGTGCTTTGGTAATGGTATTGTTGGTTAGTGGCTGACAGGTCTTCTACTTACTGGATATCTTTTCATTTGCTTCTAACATTTACAGGGGAACTATTTCTGCCTGAAAGGAAAATTGACGGATTTCCTCACACTTCCCAACTCACAAGTGTGTTTGCTTGGTCACAATTAATCAGTTCTTACTTTTTCAGCGTTTCCAGGCTTGTGGAACTGTGTGGCAGGAAGGACGGCTTTGTACTGGTAGCTTTTTATATCAGGAGTCCTGCTCAAGGCCCAGATGTGACACTGGAGCAGGTCCAAGTGCCTGGCCACAGAGGTCAGAGGTCACCAAACTACCACTGTTTGAACTACCACTGTTCTTATTTATTTTTATGAGTTTGTTTATTTTGAGAGAGAGCAGGGGAGGGGCAGAGAGGGGGAAACAGAGTCCCAAGAAGGCTCCACACTGACAGCACAGAGCCCAACACAGGGCTTGAGCCCACAAACTGTGAGATCATGACCCGAGCCAAAACCAAGAGTCAGGAGGCTTAACCAACTGAGCCACCCAGGCACCCCTGAACTACAACTGTTCTGTACATTTTAATTAGTCATATTTTCTAAACAGGTTAATTTTCTGTCATATCTTTTTTTTTTTTTTTTTGAGAGAGAGAGAGAAAGAGAGAGCACACATGTGAATGGGGTAGGAGCTGAGGGAGAGGGAGAGAATCTTAAGCAGGCTTCATGCCCAGTGTGGAGCCTGACATGGGGCTGATCTCATGACTGTGAGATCACTACCTGAGGCAAAATCAAGAGTCAGACGCTTAACTGACTGATCCACCCAGGCACCCCTTTTTCTAATTTATGTATTTATTTATCTATCTGTGTCATATCTTAAACATGGTTTTCCCAAGTGAAAAATGTCAGAACAAACCCTTTATCCACCATAGAGGATTAAAAAAAAAAAAAGAGGTCCTTAGTTCTCTCCAATTCATAGGCTAATAGTATAGTACTTATAGCTAAGGAAGAATAAGAAACTTTGTACTTTTTCATTATAAATCAATATTTACTTAAGGTTGATAATCCCTATTTACTAAGTACGCTGCTTTTCGACAAGTGATTTTGGAAGTTATAAACAGGAAGACGGCTATGCAGAAGGGTCACAGAAGCCAAGGGAGCAGGGTATCAAGAAGGAAGGACTGGTCAACTCCGTGAAACTGCAGAGATAGTGCTAACTCAGGCCTACAAAGTGTCCACTGGATTTTTTGACTGCGGGGGCAGGAGGGCAGGGTCGGGGAGCAGAAGTGGTCATCAGTAACCTTGGGGAAAGCCATTTCAATGGAGGGATACAGGCAAAAATCACATCTGTGGAAAGTGAAGCAGGCTAAGGGAAGAAGGCAAGTACACTTCGCTTTTGAGAAGGCTGGCTGTGAAGGGAGAGAAAGGGGACAGTAGATCCAATAGGGTAAAAAGCTGAGAGAGGTTGGGGTTGTTTGTTTTTAAGATACCTGAAATGTCAGCAAGTATAAAAGGTGATAGGGTCTCAGCCTGGAAATCTTTGTAGAGTTATGGGAACTGTACCTGGAACTGCCCACCCATCTCTACTTAACTGCTACAAAAGCACTTCAAAGTCCAGAAGTTCAAAACTGAACTCATTACCTTTCTTCCAAAACCTGCTGTTCCTCCCGTACTCTTTATCCTGGTAATAGGATCTGTCTATGGAGGGCCCCTGCAAAGAACCTGAGTCTTCCTCCACTCTTCTCTCTTACCTGTCCCACCCTATGTTTTCTCCATAACAAACTACTTATTGTTTCTCTGTTTCTGTCTCAGTGCTTTGTTCATGCTTCTTCTCTACTTAGAATTTCTCCCAACCCCATGAGATAAACACCTACTTACCTTTCAAGAGTCTACTCAAAAAAAAAAAAAAAAAAAAAGAAAAGAAAGAAAGAAAGAAAAAAAGAAAAGAAAAGAAAAATAAGACAGAGACCCAGCACATTCTTTATGAGGCTTTTTTTATGCCTGCCTCCCCACCTCAGCAAACTTAACCATTTCTTCCTTCCTTCCTCCCCTCTTTCCTCCCTCTCTGTCTTTCTCCTCTTTCCTTCCTCCCTGTCTCTTTCTTTCTCTCTCTCTTTCCTTCCTCCCTCCCATCCCCCTTCTTTTCTTTTGTTTTCTTTTTCTTTTCTTTCCCTCTATCTTTCACTCCAGTGGTTCCTAAATAGTCTTGCAGACAGTTTACTTTTCCAAAAAGCACAGAAACAAACAACTATCATCTTATTACCATCTCTCAAAATAACATTTTATACCAAAATGACTTATACCCAAAATACCACTATTTCAGATTAAAAAGTTGTTCTTCAGAAGGTTAGCAACCTTATGTTAACTGTGCTCACACTACACCATCCGTACATTTCTCACTGCACTCAAGACCCATGAAAATGCCAGACTTCTCTTATTAACATCTGTGATACTTAATTCTTCTTACACAAATATTTGCCTCTGGTTTGCTAGTTGATAAGTTCCCGAGGAGCAAGTTTTGTGAATAATTAGTCTCTGTATCCATAGTACGTAGTATAGCTCCCAGAACAAAACAGATGTTCAATAAATACTTGTTAAGTCCAAAGAAGAGAAAGCAATAAAGAAAGAAAATTAAAGTGCTGAGAAAGGGGCACAGAAAGAAAAAAAAGTCTCTGGAAAATAGTCACCAACTTGTAATTGAAGCTGAAGATGGATTAGTGATCTCTAAGCCAAAAGGATTCTTGACTTGTCTCATTTGCTTTTTGAAAACTCTTGTGTTGAACTGGGTCTCTTCTGAATTTCTCAGGATTACTGGAACATCCCAGCCAAACCTGAAGAAAAATAAAAATAAAATAATACATAATTCTAGCAAATGTTGAAACTTTGTTCTATGTGAAGTATGTTGTGCTTTATTAGTTATCGCTTTTAACACAAGCATCACAAAAGAGATTAGGTTATTCAATCTATATTATATCACAGAATTAATCTAGAATTGAGGGATTAGAGGTCCCATACATAATTGCAATATATTGTTCAGCTGGCTGAATCGACATACTCTTGAAGACAAAGAGTTCTATTGTTAACATTATTGTTGGTAACAAAGTAGTACAGTCATTATAGATAACTGTACCAAATATAACAGCAAAAACATAAGAATTATTGAACTTTTTATATAACACAAGAAACAAATTCATATTTAATATGCAGACTATTTGATATAATTAATGGGACAAGAGAACCTTTAAATACCAAATACAGCACTTCATTTATATAACATATTTTCTACTTTCAAATTTCATATAAAAATGCGATAATGAATATTAAACGGATTAGAAGGAAAATGAAAGGGACTACACTCAATCCCTCATAAAACTAGAAGGCAGCTAAGTTTACTCAATTAAAAAAAATATATATATGAATACACATAAGCTGGAGGACTTTAGTTAAAATGGCACAGTTAAATACATACTTTGATGCTCTCTCTTCTCTCCAGACACTTAACAGTGATAGATAAAAAATAAACAGAGAAATCAAAGAGACCCCACTGAAATGAGTAAACAAACTGTGGTGAGTTTAAACAAAGGAATGGTAGTATTCAGCAATGAAAAGGAGTAAATTATTGCTACAGCCACATGGATAAATCTCAAAAACAACATGCCGAGCAAAAGAAGCCTCACACAAAGGAGTATGTGTTATATGATTCCACAGTATAAAATTCTAGAGCAGGCAAAACTAATCTATGGCAGAAATAAAAAAACAGGGCAGTGGTTGCTTGTGGGGGTGGAGTGGGGGGGGTGGGTGGGGGGGTGGGGGGGTAAGTGTATGGACTAACCGGGAAAGGGCATAAGGAAACTTTCCCTGGTAATGGCAATGTTGTATATCTTGACAGAGGTTTGAGTTGTATAGATGATGTGTTTTAGAACACTGAAGATTTACACATTTCATTGTGTGTAAATATACCTCAAAAGAAAAAAAGGGAACTACCAACAAAAACAAACATTGCTAATAATATGCAATACTTCAGTATTTACGGGAAGAGTAACAACTTACTTTGAAATGATCAAGAAATAAGATTACAAATAAGTAATGAAGACTTGACAGCAAAGTGTTGATTGTAGAACCTAAGCGATGGGCATATGTATGTTCATTTTGTAATTTTTTCAAGTTTTCTGTATATTTGAAAATTTTAATAATAAAATGTTGGAAAAAGAGACTTAGTTGGGTTCAAGGACAAATCTTTATGGCTCTGAAAAAGGAAAGAAATATAAGGTAATGAGTAAGGCTGACGCCATGGTTTGATGGGTCCTGAGTCTGGCAGCAGGCTGTGGCAAGTAAGCCTTCACACAGTAAGAGGACCTTATAGGTTGTCCACTCAAGACAAGAGCCAGAGCTAGGTTCATAACTTGAATCTAGAAGCTGAGTTAGGCCAATATCAATATCAATATGTCATTATAAGACCTGGTGCCTGACTAGGGGGCATCTAGGAATCTGGTTGAAGGCAACTGTGAGATGGTTAAACAGCAAGGGTGATGACAAAGGGAGGGGGAAAAACTTCTACTAAAATTTAGGACGCAAACCAAAGTTTCAAAACACGTGAATAAATCTAATGCCAAGGGAAAACCAATAAACGTAACACATGGAATAAAGTTACACTCCAGATGAATTTCATTTTATAGAACAGTTAGATAAGGCTCGTCTGGTCCTGCCTAAAAAAGCTGAAAAGCAAGCCTCTAAGAGATCAAACTGTGTAAATTAGCTGTGTCCCAAAACATAACTCAAGAATATTTATATGAATACAAAAACATCCAACACCTATAAAGTAAAATTCACAATGTTTAGCATCCAATAAAAAATCAACAGCCATGCAAAGAAGAAAATGTGACCCATAATGAGGAAACTAATCAAAAGAAATAGACCCCAGAAATGATATGAATACTAGAATCAGTAGACAAGAACATCAAAATAATTGTTATAACAATATTCCATATTTTCAAAAAAGTAAGTAAAGATTGAGAATATTATATGGAGACATGGAAAATACTTACAAAGACCTAAGTCCATTTCTGAAGAGGAAAAATACAACATTTGAGATGAAAAATATATTGGACAGGCTTAATAGCTAACTGAACATTACATTACATCAGTATATTTGAAGACATAGCAACAGAAAGGATCCAATATGAAACACAGAGAGGAAAAAAAAAAAAGGCTGGACAACCCCTCCCTCCCAAACATCAGTGAGGTGAAGGATAAATTCATGCAGTCTGCAGAGAAGGGACAGAGACAAACAAGAAAACTACAGATGTGTTATCATTCAGGAACACAGATGCAAAACTTCCTAACAAAATGTTAACAAATGAAATCCAACAATATATTAAAAGGCTAATACATCATGACCCAGTGATGCCTTAATATCACATTAAAAATTTAATATAATTTACCACATTAACAGACTAAACAAGAAAAACCATATGATTATTTCAAAACGTGCAGGAAAAGCACTTGCTAAAATCTGAAGTCTATTCCTGATAAAAACTGTGAGCAAACTAGGAATGTAAAGGAACTTAACCCAATAAAGGGCAGCCATAAATATGTAGAACTAACATTGTACTTAATGAAAAACTGCTTTCCTCCTAAAATAAAAAACAAGACACTTTACAGCCATGTGTCCTTAAGCAATCACTCAATTCGGTGTAACTGTCTTCCCTTCTGGAAACGTTTATAACAGGGTTTGGCATGCTAAGCAATGATAATGTTGATGATGGAGTAGACTTCGGAGTTGGCAGGAGAGCAAGAGAGAAACAACAAATCCAGTAATTTCTCCTTTTTGAACCTCAGAATCAGTTACCCCATAGGCTCTGAGTCCACTCCACTGCTCAACATTGGCCCAGTGCTTTTAGCTGAGATCCAGAGTTGGACACTTAACCAACTAAGCCACCCAGGCACTCCTGGCCCAGTGCCTTTTAGAGGTTAAGTCAGGAATGTGAAATGTTAGGACCCGAGATATAACCTTCTTATGAGAGCCATAAGATAACACCTTCCTCTTCTTCCTTTCATCCCTTGGAGTGAAAAACAAAGGAAGAAAACACCATTCTATACTCCTCATTATATTCCCTGGCCCCTTCATCATTTTTATTCCCCCTACTGTCACCTACCCCCCCCTTTTTTTCTTTACCCACACTCCCTGACTACTCCTTATACCCACACTACCAGCAGTAAAAACTAGAATCCAGAGCTCATTGTGTTCCGTGCTACTGTGGTTCAAGAATTATATTTCAGGTACTTTATCATGCTGTACCTAAAAATTTCAATTAAAAAATCTTAAAGGTTTAGGGTCCAGAAACCCAAAAAGCAGGGATTTGGAGAAAAATCTGGAAGCAATCTATTGTGAGCATGGAATTCCTCTGCTTTTAGTCCATGATATATCTGGTTTTAATATAAAAATATTATTTGTCCAAATCTTTACATAAAATCAATGTTGGAGGAAGATATGCCGTATCTGTTCTGTGGCTTTGTAAATACTTCAGAATGGAACAAGTAATTTGAGATGTAAAGTGTTTCTTTTTAAACATGCTTATCCAAGGCTGCTTGGCCCAGCATCCTATCAAGAACTGCCAAAGCACACCTATTATTAAAAGAAATTCATCTCCCTTGATTTTTTATTTCTCTGCCTCATGCTTAATCTTGGGTCTGCATTTCCTAATACCCTAAAGTCCTTGACTTGACTTATATACATTTTTAAAAATCAGTATTATGAATGATGCTAAACCCTGGGCCTTTTTATCTTACATAACCTTTTTACCATGAAGGGTATCATACACACAGAAAAACACACAAAACATAGTTCAATGAATTAGAAAGCAATTGGTATTTAGGTTAAGAATCCAAACAATAGGGGCACCTGAGTGACTCAATCAGTTAAGTGTCTGACTCTTGATTTCAGCTCAGGTCATGATCTCACAGTTTGTGGGATAGAGCTGCATGTCTGGCTCTGCACTGACAGTGTGAAGCCTGTTGGGATTCTCTGTTGTCCTCTCTCTCTGCTCCTCCCCCACGCATGCTCACACTCTCTCTCTCTCAAAATAAATAGACATTTAAAAAAAAAAAAAAAAAGAACCCAAACGATATCCTCGGAAAGTTTCTTGTGTCCCCTCCCAAGCACTACCCCTTCCCTCTCCACTATCCTGACTTCTATTATTTTAATTTAGAATACTTGTTTTTGAATTGTTATGTAAGTGGAAGTGTGCTGTGTATACTTTTTTTTACTATTTTACAACATTATGCCTGAAGATTCATCCTTGTAGCTATACTTAGTGCATTTTGCGGCTGTATAGTATTCTGCATAGTAAATGTGCTATAACTTGCTTACTCATTCTACTCTTTTTTTTTTTTTAATTTTTTTTTTAAACGTTTTATTTATTTTTGAGACAGGGAGAGACAGAGCATGAACAGGGGAGGGTCAGAGAGAGGGAGACACAGAATCTGAAACATGCTCCAGGCTCCGAGCTGTCAGCACAGAGCCCGACGCGGGGCTCGAACTCACGGACCGCGAGATCATGACCTGAGCTGAAGTCGGCCGCTTAACCGACTGTCATTCTACTCCTAATGGACATTTAAGTTGTCTTCACATATCGACCATTATGAATAATGCCTAAGTGAACATTTTCTTTTTTTTTTTTTTTTATTTATTTTTGACTGAGAGAGAATGAGAGCGTGCGCTAGAGAGGGGCAGAGAAAGAGGGAGACACAGAATCCAAAGCAGGCTTCAAGCTCTGAGCTGTCAGCACAGAGCCTGATGTGGGGCTCGAACTCATGAACCGTGAGATCATGACCTGGGCCGAAGTCAGACGCTTAACCAACTGAACCACCTAGGCGCCCCCTAAGTGAACATTTTCATACAAGGTGCTTGGTCCACATACACTTAGATGCATTTCTAGTAGGTCTACACATGCTGGGAATTGTATTTCTCAGTCATAAGATCTGTGCTTCTTCAACTTCAACAGATAATGCTACCAATTGTTTTATGTATATTCACCAGCAGTGAATGAGTGCTCCCCTTGCTCCAAATCCTTGCCAAAACATTATGAATGAACATCCTGGTAGGTGTATGGTGGCATTGCATTATGGTTTTCATTTCTATTTCTCAGATGACTGATTTTTCTTATTTATAGAAACTCTTTATATGTCCTGAATATGAGCCCTTTGTTGCATATATCTTCACCCTTTCTACATCTTGCCTTTTCACATTCATACTAGGTCTCTTTTGATGAACAGAGTTCTTAATTTTAACACAGTTATTAACCTTTTCCTTTAAGGTTAATGCTTTTGCTCTTTGGCTTTTCATTACTGCCTTATCTGAATTATGTCCGAACACTGCTACGTTTCTGAATTATGATCTCAGACATTTTTGTATTCCTGTCCTCCCAAAGAACTTAGTGAACCATGGCTAGAGCAGCCAATGCTGAAGCAAGGCTCTGTGTCCATTTTGACTTCACCAGTCCTGTTCCCCCAATATCCTTATGCTTTGGGGGAAACAAGGCTTGAGAGGAGAGAGTGTAGAATTCACTGTGTAATAGAGTGATGTCACAGACTGACCACACCTTTTGTCCTAAACATTATGTTTAATGTAGACTAAGATCACGAAAGCTGTTTTTTGGGCAGCTGACACACTGGTGACTCACGTTGAACTTTCAGCCTAGTAAACTTTTTCACATACTTGACTCAGTGTGAACTTGCTCATTTTTGCACAAAAATCCATAACTTTCATAGTTTTAATCTGTTTGATGTGACCAATATTTCTATCTTTAACGCATTACTCAAAAGCCGATATGCAGAGATGACCTGGAGTGAAGTTAAAAATTGGAGAGTGGTCAAATAGTAATCCATAATTGCTGCTGACAAACAGTTCTGTAAAATACTGATAAACAGACCCAGTGATGTGTCTTTGGCCACCATCCTAACATCTGGGCTTTTCCACATTTGTAGTCCAAAACTTGAATAAGACACTGATGCCCTGTGTATCAGATCGTGTATCTGATATGACATTACAAGGAATAATAAAATAGAAAACTGATCAATTTTCTTTCCAATCAAATTTCATCTTTATCTTTTTCCACTCAAAGTCATTTTGGCAACTGTTAGTAATGGAATACCAACTAAATAAACGTTTCTAAACATTACTTTCTTTTATATAAACCTAGTCCCCTTTTTTTCCGTATGGAGAATTTTCCATTCTCTCTCCTTTACTGTTACATTTTTATACTTATTCCTCCTGGATTTTTCTATACTTCTGGTTTTTCCCATTTCTAAATTGTTTGTTGCACTTCTTCATATTGTTTAAACTTCCAGCACAGCAATGATCTGTGGACTTTCAATTCTGACCACATTTTTCATACTGCCTATATAATTAATGTCTTACCCCACACACACTTCCAAAGCTTCTCACCAGAGGCTGAACTGGTAGACTGGACCTCCTTTCTTTGTATCTGGAGTCTCAGGGAGCCCCTCGTAAATAAAGTTTACTTTGAAGCTAAAATTTTAGGCTCGGTTGTAAACAGTTTTGATCACCCATTCAGCCTTGAGTTCTCAAGCCAATCAGAAAACTAACAGGCAGTTGTTAACTTGGGCTGGGCAGGGCTTCTCTCCCGGTGGTCTCCCAAAGATGGTCTCACACAGCTAGCTGGATGCCGACACTAGGTCAGGATATAAAGACCATTTATGGGGAAGCCCTTGGTGGGGGGAGGATGTTTGTCTCTGAGGGAACCACTGTGCTAACGATAAGACTTTGGGAAAGTGACACAATCTCTGAAATTCTGTGCCTTTATTTGTAAAATGAAGGATTAGAACAAGTGATCTTAAGGCCCTACGAAGGTTTGAAATGCCATTTCTAAGTATCTTTTTTTGTTACTTGTTTATTTTTGAGAGCATGTGAGTGGGGGAGGGGCGGGGGGGGTGGGGAACAGAAGATACCAAGCAGGCTCTGTGCTGACAGCAGCAAGCCTGATGTAGGGCTCCATCTCCCAACCGTGAGATCATGACCTGAACCGAAGTCCGATGGTCAACCGACTGAGCCACCCAGGCACCCCTGAAATGCCATTTCTAACAGTTTTGTGTTTTCCTCTAGATGGTTCCAAGAAAATTCTTTCCAACGCAAGTGTATCTGGCACCCTAAGCAAATACAAACTAAAGTCATAGCCTTTTCCTAAGGAGGAATGTGGGCCTCATCACCAACCTCCTCACACACACACAACCTACTGCATTTGACAAGTGGGATGAGAAATGGTCAAGGTCAGTGTATCAGGCAGGGCTGGCAGGAACTGGAAGCCACATCTGCTATTTAAACATAAAGAATTTAATACTAATGTAAAGAACTGTTCACCAAGTACTGAAGACTGAAACACTAGGATACACTGAGGTATCCTAGCAAGAAGCAGTTCGCCCTCCTCGGACTGGGGAAACAAAGGGAAGAGTGAGGATTAATGCCGTTTAGAAACTTGGATAAGGGATCCCCCAGAGGTGGCATGCAGACTTGTGGTGGGAGTGCTGGCCAGCCGGTACTGTTATCTCTGGAGGTGTACGATAAGGCTAGTTCTAGGTATGAGGAAAAATTGTAAATTGTAAATAAACTGCTGGTTCTCAGGCCAGCTGCCACCGCCAGGATAAAGGCGAGTGCTGCAGGAACACAGACCAGGAAAAGGAAGCAAACTGTTAAGAGGAAGTCCTTTCTTCCTCTTCTAGCCTTCCGGTTTCTTTCTAGCATCACCTATTGGCAGACCCTAATCGGGGGCAAACTAGCACAAGAGAAATGCGGTTTGCAAAGTCCCAGCCCCAGTATCACCAAACAGAGTACAGAAGAGCATGTTTGCAGTTGAGAAAGAACAACCTCTAAGGAAGATCTGGCAGATGATTTACAGTTATGTCCTTGTGGAAGCACTGAAGGATATGGGGTCCTTCCTCAAGGGGACCTGATCTCCCCTTTAATCAGAGGCTCCAGGTCTATGGACTGGCTTATATCTATAAACTGGGTGAAAGGTGGTAACTCTCCACTGTTGTGACCCAAGTCAGGTTTCCCGCTCCAGACATGAAGTTTTTCCTATGTAGTTCATGTAGCATTTAGTAGGCTACCTATCTATTTTATTCCTAGAGACACTGTAAGCCATTAGTCACTGCCAAAGATCCTTGTGGGCCAAAACAATCTCCGCTTTGTCCTCCACTGCCCATTATGGAACACAAGTCAACCCTGACTCCTGTGAGGTGCCCCTGGACCTCACATCAGGAGCTCCCACTATCATAAACAGACTACAAAGAACAGAAATTTTCAAGGATACAAGTCTCCTCTTGGAAATTTATTTCTCAGTGCTTTCATGAAAAGTCTATCTTCTGTGCACTCTTGAAGGATACAATAGGTGGGTGGGTGTGCAAGTTGCACATATTAAATCCAGTCCAATATTCCTATTTTCCTAAGCCTTCAGATTCTTTCCTCATTATGACAGGAAAGTTTTATCCATCTTAACCTTATTATATATAGGCCACCACTGAGTCCAAATTTTCGTCAACCAAATCTGAGTTAATACTTTAGATTCAGAATTTCTTGAGAACAAAGCCAGATCAATAAATTTTATCTGATTTAGTGTTACAGTCTCTCCTCCCTGGCCTAACCTATTTACAATCTGTTCTCACACATACTCCTCCTTCCCAATGATACAAATTAGTAAAATTTTGCAATTCTTTTCGAGGCTAGGCTCTTTCCAACCAGGTTATATTTTGTCCCTGTCCTTTGGAGCATGAAGAGATCTAGGCCTCATAGCAATAGGTTACAGAGATAGGTCTGAGTACAGACATCCTTTGCAAAGCAATTACCCTATGCAAGGTTATTACAGGACCTTCAAGCAAGGGAAGGCCAATTTTATCACACATGGAAAGCAGGCTGCCTCCAACAAGGGAGAGTCAGAATGACTGGGGTTTCAAGATTCTCAGCTTTATCCAAGTCAATTTAGATGTCCCCAGTCTAAGTCTAAGGGCTCTACTTTTTTCCACTCAGTGTCCTAAATGAGCCCACATTCCTCCTTAGGAAAAGGCTATGACTTTAGTTTGTATTTGCTTAGGGTGCCAAATACACTTGCGTTGGAAAGAATTTTCTTGGAACCATCTAGAGGAAAACACAAAACTGCTAGAAATGGCATTTCAGGGGTGCCTGGGTGGCTCAGTCGGTTGAGCATCGGACTTCGGTTCAGGTCATGATCTCACGGTTGGGAGATGGAGCCCTACATCAGGCTTGCTGCTGTCAGCATGGAGCCTGCTTGGGATCTTCTGTTTCCCGCCCCCCACCCCTAATTCTATTCCCAGCACAATTAAAACTGTGTTCAATGTTTAGTTCTGGGGCTATATGAAATAAAGTGCTTTAGAACCACAGAATCTCTGATTCTGGACTCTAAGACTTGACCTGGGTGTTTTAAGATCTTAGCTTGTCATTTTCCTTCTATCAGGGCTCCAGTGGTCTCAGACAACCACCTAACCATCCCTCAGTCCTTGTAGTCAAAAAGTACTTTAGCCACTGGGTCCCCAAAGCACTTAACGTCAGAAATCATTTTATTACAATCAACCAAAAATAGTCATTTAATGAACTGTGATGCCAATACATGCCATGCATTACTAGGACCTTTTATCCCATTGACAAAGAGCTAAAGATATGACCAAAGCAATCTCTGAAGCCCATCTTTGAGAGGTTCTCCCCCAGGATCCCAATCTTAGTAACAATTTCTTTATTAATATCTTTTGTAAGTCCAATCAGGAGACCAAAAGCACACCAGTTATTTTAACAGGGAGAATTTTTTTTTTAAGTTTACTTATTTATTTTGAGAGAGAGAGAGAATCTCAAGCAGGCTCTGCACTGTCAGCGTGGAGCCCAATGCGGAGCTCGAACCCACAAACTGTGAGATCATGACCTGACCCAAAATCAAGAGTTGGATGCTTAGCCAACTAAGTCACCCAGGCGACCCTAACAGAGAGAATTTAATATGAAGAATTGTTAACCAGATATTGAAGAACTGTAAAAGCAAAAAGGGGACAGTGACTATCATAGAAGTAGTACCAGTAGGAAGAAGCTATCACTCCTAGAACAGTAATAGAGGAGAGTTACTACAGCTTAGAAATTTGGAGAAGGACCCCCATGGAGCTGGGGCTCAGATCTCAGGAAAGGTATTGGTATCTTTGAAGGGGTGTGATAGGCGGTTCTAAGAGAGTGCAAAACTATAAACTGAAAACACTGGGACCAACTGTTAATGGCAGAGTGAGGCACTATCGCTGTGGTGAGACAGACAAGAAAAAGAGTCACACAGGAAGCAGCAAGGCCTGGTGTCCTCTAGCCTTCCATTCTCCCTCCCCTACTGGCAAAGCCTGCTAGGCAGCCAGCCAGCAAGAAGAAATGTGGTTTAGAGGTTCTGTCCCAGATTCACATAACAGAATATAAAGAGGTGCAACAAAGCTGAGGGACAAAAGCTTCATGACCTGTAGTCAAGAGGAAGCAGGGAGCAGCTGCAGCGTCAGGGTCCCTCGTTATTTGAAACTGTTGAAGGAGGTATGGCATTTTGGTCTCCTTTCTGTACAGTGCCTGGCAAATAGCAAGAGCCTAATAAGCTACTAGAGCTCACAGAAACCACCACCGAGTTAAATAGAAATACCATACTCTCAGTGGCATGATTTTTGGCCATTGCTATTAGGATTCCAATAGTCAGATGTTCCTGTTTTTTCTCCACTCCCACACAGTGCAAGCAGACAAGGAGAACAGTAGAAAGAAGCAGTGGGAAAGAAAATCAGAGTAGTATTGAGATAACAGCCATTACAGCGAAGACACAAGACCAACAGGGATTATATTTGGGGAGGTTAAAAAAAATGACATGGGGGAGGGCGCCTGGGTGGCTCTGTTGGTTGAGCATCCGACTCTTGGTTTCGGCTCAGGTCATGATCTGACGGCTTTGTGGATTCAAGCCCCACATCAGGCTCTGTGCTGGCAGTGCAGAGCCTGCTTGGGATTCTCTCTCCCCCTCTCTCTCTGTGCCCCTCCCCCAGATGTACTCTCTGTCTCTCTCAAAATAAATAAATAAACTTTAAAAAGAAATAACATGGGTGAAAAGCACAGTGGTTTAATGGGTTTACCTTCGGTCTGGGGTACTATTGGAAAGCTGCTTTTGTGAGATCTAAATGGTTTTCTTTGTTTCTGCTCAATGAATCTGTTGCCTTGGCTTAGGTTAGCAAATAAACACTAGTAAAAAGTTGATCTACATGGGCAAAGCTAACCAAGGTAAAGGGAACCAAGACTCAAGATAACTGGTTAGGTCCAAATCAGAATGAAAGTGACTGGCACTTACATGGTCTTGTGGCCTCAGCAATGCATAGCCCAGACTTCCAAAAATTCTACAATTACCTGGCCTTCTACCCTTCCAAAGTCATACCTCAGTGGAGTGGTTAGGCAATCATTAAGTTCTCAAAACAAATCTTAAAACTGGGCAGAGCCAGAATTTGAATCTAGGCCCATCTGACTCCAAAGTCTGTTTCATAACCACTATAAACATGAGGTTCCTGATTACCTTTACCCACAGATGCCACTGTCATTATCAATACGGCCCTCATTCATTTTTCTCTTCCCAATACTATAGATAGACATCTAAGATATCTAACTAGTTGGCCTACTGAAAATTAAAATTTAAGGATATAATGCAATGATCAACTAGTTACCTATTGGAAGAAAATTACATTTAATGGAAGAAAATTACATTTCTTTAAGGGAATAATACTAACACTATAGTCATTAAGAAATCCTGTGTAAAGACTGCTTTTCTCACTTGGGCAACCAAGTTGTAAATCCAATTACAAACTTTCTTGAAATGAACAATAAATAGCAATAAAATTTGATGAACCAAGAATAACAAATTGTGTTAAGACTCGTCTTAGTCTTCTCCTACCCACAAACAAGGAATTTTGTGCTCTACTGCTGGCAGAGTGGGAAACAGTATGGAAATGTTAAAACTGTGCTTAGTTTTGAAAGATGGCATATAGTTTCAGAAACTAGAAAGGGCTTGTTTCCGGGGTGCCTGGGTGGCTCAGTTGGTTAAGCATCCGAATTTGGCTCAGGTCATGATCTCACGGTTTGTGGGTTCGAGCCCCACGTCAGGCTCTGTGCTGATAGCTCAGAGCCTGGAACCTGCTTCAGATTCTGGGTCTCCCTCACTGTCTGTCCCTCCCCCACTCGCACTCTGTCCCTCAAAAATAAATAAATGTTAAAAAAGGGGAGGGGGCTTGTTTCCTGTCTGTACAGTAATCCCATATATGTGATCACAGGTTATTTTAAAACTCATTTTACACAGGCTGAGCTATTCAATAACACATTTCCTCTGCCCCTCTGCTCGTTGTATCTCTGAAATGCATTCTATTCTCTACCATAAACATTTAACTCCATTTGTTTCTCAAAATATTTATTCTTCAAAATCCAGCCCATGTTTCTCTCCTCAGTGGATGAATTAGTAAGATGGTTTCAACTAGTTGTATTCATAAGACTTCTCTAAACATGATACAATGGCACCTCCTCAAGAGAGAATTTTTAGAATCTCTGAGCTAGAAGAACGGCTCAGGGATTATCTAACAGTCTATTCTCCTTGTCTCCAATGGGTAAACTGTCCCCACGCGTTAATACAACTTATCTCAAAGGTCTTTTCTATCTCTAAAATTGTGACTTCATAACTCTTTCGACTAAATATTACTCCAAATGGCGTGGAATTTATCTAGAGACCATTAAATTCTCAAACGGTAACAGAGTTCAGAGTTACGCTGAAAGATCTGAGGCCAAGTGCTCAGTTCTGGTCAGAACAACAATCAACTGTGTTTACTGTCCACGTCGGCGCACTGTAGCGCAGGTGACTGACTTCACTCTGGGCACACAGTAGGCCCCAATCCGGGACAGAAGCCTGCTGGACAAGCACTCTATCTCAACACCAAGACGAGGCCCTCACAAACTGCTTTATCTGCTAGACACAAAGCTGGGTAAAATACCTCAATCCGGCACCACCCCCAGATGCTAGCAGCGACAGGGACGGCACAGTGATGCAGAGCAGCGATGCAGGTGCGCTCCGCACCTAGTTTTCCTCCAGGAGCCAGTAGGAGTTCTCGACACCAGCTCCCCCACAGCCACAGGCGCCCCAGCCCCACAGCACCCCCGCCCCGCCTCCGATGCTCGCCCCCGCCCCCCGCCCGCTGCTCTCCGCGACCCCACGCCCCAGCGGTCCGCCCCTGTGTTCCTTGTTTCTAACTACGGGGCACTTACCATCCCAATACCAGGCCAGTGGTCACGATGAAGCAGGTAAAGACCACCGCAATGTAGAAAAGCGGCGAATACTCATACAGCGTTACTAGAAACACCGCGGCCATCAGGATGTCCAAAACTGAGCCGAGCTCCAGCCACCCAGCCCAGCCCACCCCGCTGGGGTAAAAGCCACTACGGTGCCCCGGAGCTGACAAACTTTGTAGATCCGCACTCGCCCCGGGTTCTCCGGCTAGTCTTCGGGGCAACCTCTCGGGCTGCGGGAGCCGGCGTGCCAATCACAACGGTGCCTGCAGGGCTGGCCCCGCCTCTACTGCTTCCGTCCCGAGCTATTGGCTTCGCAGAGGGGCGGTGCCTGGCTCGACTCACCGGATTGGTACCCAGGGAGCGTCTGTCTGTCCTAGAGGTCAAGGCTTTTCTGCGGCAAATTCTAAACACGTATGCCGGCCATCTCTGTCCAAGGCTCAGGTAAGGTTTTCAGATGGCACAGAGAGGAGGCACAGTGAGAAATCCACGTCATAGAGTCTAAATCCCGCATGTGAGATCCGCGGCAAATTTGGGAGGAGGAGAGCCGGCATTTTGGGTTCTACAAAGTGAAGTAACCCCACACCTGCTCTTATTTTATCTAGAAAAGTTACAATTATACGAAACACCGAAAGGAGTCTTGCAAGCAGTTTATGAGCCTTGCCAGCCTTTCAAGTTGGATTTCATGATAGAGGAAAATTAGCGTTGCATATCAAGATTCTCATAGAAGCAAATCAACTGCCCTCCCACATCCCATTCCTTTTCTCCTCTCCCTACACCCCTCAAATTGAATTAGATATTTGAATATTTGTATTAATTTTTACTTTAATAATAATTTTAAATATGTATTTATAATTTTTTTGTAAACAAGCAGAGGCCTTTAAGTAAAGAAAGGAGCGAAATGCTCGTCTCCTCTCCTCATCCCCGTACAGTCAACTCCATCAAGGTAGCCTTTCTAGAAGTCTCTCACAACTCCATTGACTTCGTATAGGTTTGTGTTTAGCCCTTAGGCCACCCCCAGTTACCACAGAGACAGGGAAATGTAATCTTTTATTCTCAGCAGCAACATCCCTTGCTACAAATCAGAGTTTTGTTATCAAGGAAGAAAGGGACAGAGGACCATGGGATGGATAACTAGTAGCCCCTCCACACTCCCAAATCACTAAAATTAGTAAAATTAGTGCTAGAGAAACACGAGCTAAATTTGTTCTAATGGTTCGCATATCTCTTGGCAAGTGACCATGTATTGTGTACTCTCTGGAGTAGTGCTGTGTAAGAAACTTGCTTCAACAATATAATTTTTAACAACTACATATATGATTTGTGAAATTATATAGTTTATTTATGGTTGGACAACATTTTAAATATGTAAAAAAAATTTTAAGTTTATTTATTTTTGAGAGAGAGGGGGTTGGGGGAGGCACAGAGAGAAAGGGAGAGAGGGAGAGAGAGAGAATCCCAAGCAGGCTCCACACCGTCATCACAGAGCCCCATGTCACGAAACGGTGAGATCATGATCTGGGCTGGAACGGAACGGAGAGTCAGACACTTAACTGACTGAGCCACCCAGGCACCCCTGATTTTTTTTTTTTTAATGTTTATTTTTGAGAGGGGGGGAGGAGGAGGGGAAAGAGGGAGGGGCAGAGAGAGAGGGAGACAGAATCCAAAGTAGGCTGCAGTCTCTGAGCTCTCAGCACAGAGCCAGATACAGGACTCAAACTCACAAACGTTGAGATCATGACCTGAGCCAAAGTGGGATGCTTAACCAACTGAGCCACCCAGGTGCCCCACAATTTTTTATTATCATAAACAACATTGCAGTGAACAATCATAAAGCTAAATCATTTCCGTAGGTGAATTCTTAGAGTTGGAAATTTTAGTTCAAAAAGTATGTACATTTTAAGCCTTTGAAGAAACAGTGTTATCCGGAAATATTGTACTGATTTTTGCTCCCACCCTTTCACCCTCAGTTTTGCAATCATTTGATATTGTCACTTAACAAAAATCTCGGCCAATGTGAAAGGCAATTTTATTGCAATAAACAATAAAGAGTTTTCATAATAAACAGAGGTAGTTCCAAGGTAAAGTAGTATATTAAAAATATGCCTATAATTTTGCTCTCTCCCAAAACTCCACTAAAACTACAGTAAAGGGATGTAAAAAAATAATAAGTCAACAAAAACAGGAAATAAAATAAGAACAGCACATATTGGAAGATGGAAAACAGCTGAACAAGGATAATTCACTAACCAGGCCATGAAAGTCAAATCCCAAACCAGCAGTAGAGAAAACTGAGATTCAACTTGATTTACACTGAAAAAGTCTCAAAAAAAAAACACAAGAACTAACACAAATTTAATTCAAGCCTTTATTTCCCATTTAGATATCTGCTACAACCATTCAAACATTGTTTCCAACATTGATTCTTTCTAACACATAATACACAATACACAGTACAGGCAAAAAATTCTTTTTAACACATATCTTTTACTTTTAAACATATATCTCATTTCATTCCACCACCCCAAATCCTCAATTGCCGTGCTATATATTCTTTATGATCAAGTCTCAAGTTCCTTGCTTGAACCATCTCTACATGACTAACCTCTTACCTAGTCATTCAGAAAATGTTTGAGTGTCAGATATGTTCCAGACACTGTAGAAGGCATTAGGGATACAATAATAAGCCAAAAATGATATAGCTATGTTCTCATGGAATTTATCATCTAATGGAAAAGACAAGCATTAACCAAAGAATCTTGAACAAAATATAAAGGCAAAATTATAATAAATGCCATTAAAAAGAGGTACATGGAGCTATGAGGGCATATAACAGGGGAATGGTGAAATACAAGGAAGATTGGGAAAGTCTTCCACGAAAAACAGATGATTGAGCTGAGACCTAATGGATAGAGATGTACCAGGCAAAGGGACAGGAAGGGAGAAAGCATTTAGGGCAGAAGCTACAGCATGTGCAAAGGCTCTGAGGAGGGAGAAATCCTAGCACACCTGAGAAAATGAAAAGCCAATGTGACTAAAGCATGGAGAGTGAGGAGTAACATGCTATGAGATAAAAAGTGGTGATAAGTAGGGCCCAGACCACATGAGTATTGCTATTTTAACTGCACAGCTGTACCTTTAGAGCAATGAGAAGCCACTGATATGATTGAAAAAGAGCATGTTATGGACTGAATTGTGTCCCCCTAAAATTCATATGCTGAAGTTCTAGTCCATAGTGTGACTGTATTTGGAGATAGGGCCTTTAAGGAAGTAAGATTAAGTGAAGGTTAAATGAAGTCATAAGGGTAGGAAGCTAATTCAATAGGAGTAGTGTTCTTGTGGAAAAAAAAAAAAAAAAAAAAAACAACGGAAGAGACACCAGAGATTACTCTCTCTCTCTGTGCAGGTGTATACAGAGGAAAGGCCATGTGGGACACAGTGAGAAGGCAGTCCTGCCTGCAAACCAAGAGAGTTCTCTCCAGAAAGTCTGCTGGCACCTTGATCTTGGGCTTTTAGCCTCAAGAACTGTGAGAAAATTAATTTCTTTTGTTTTAGCCACTTGGTCTGTGGTATTCTATTATGGCAGTCAGGCAGACTAATACAGGGAGTGACATTCTGTTTGCATTTCCAATCAGTCCCTTAGGCTCCTGTGTAGAAAAGCTATTGGAAGGAGGTTAGGATGGATGTGAGTGAATAGGGGGCTATCCATAAACAGATTCTTTTAAAAGTCCAGGCAAGAAGTATTGTTAACTCTGACTAGGATAGTCATGAGGACTTGCAGTAAGGTGGATTATTAGAAATTATCCCAACTGTAAGTGAAAACAAACAAACAAACAAAAAAACCACATACCAGTATCTCACTGGAGATAGAAAAGTATTTCTTTTTTAAGTGAAAGTCTAGAGGTAGATTAATCCAGGACTGTTATGGTGTCCACAGTACAAGAGTCTCAGTGAGAGTGCACTGAGTGCAAGGGACTCAGGCTTCTATTTTGTTCCACCATGTGTAGCCCCATCCCTAAGATCACCTCCTGTTTAAGATGCTTGTTGTAGCTTTAGCCACCATTTCCATATTCTTGTTAGCAGGAAGGAGCAGGGGCACCTGGGTGGCTTAGTCTGTTGAGCGTCCGGCTTCAGCTCAGGTCATGATCTCATGGTTCATGGGTTCGAGCCCTGCATCAGGCTCTGTGCTGACAGCTCGGAGCCTGGAGCCTGCTTCAAATTCTGTGTCTCCCTCTCTCTCTGCCCCTGCCCTGTTCGTGCTTTGTCTCTCTCTCAAAAATAAATAAACATTAAAATTTTTTTTTAAAAAAGGAAGGAGGAAAGAGAGGGAGAATGAGAAAACACTTCAATTTAAGGAAACTCTAAGGATGCATCCCTCATTCAATTGGCCACAACTCAGCCTGGTGTCTACCTTTAACTGGAAGGGAGGTTGGAAAATGCAGTCTTTGTTCAGGGTAGTCACCTCTGCTGTTGAACACTATTGCTGCTGTTCAAGATGGTGTAGAGCCAAATGCAAATCCTCTCCTTCTTTCTTAAAGGGAAAGTGGACTACCAATTCCAGTCCCTTCAGGTTCTCCAATACCATACCTATTTGGATGCTACAGCTCCTTCCAGGCCCCACCCCTTTCCCAATCTGAGACTGCAGTCTGGAGGGGAAGCCAGAACAGGTTGGATTTGACGGAAGGCTGCACTTAGGCCCCTCCTTCTTCTCACACTCCACCACATTGGGCGGGAAAGACTTCCTTCCCCTCCTTCCCACTTGGCAGATACATGCCTTCTGTCATGACCTCAGTTTCCTCTACCACATGGCATATACTAAATGCCACTTTTAATTTTGCCATGGCTAGGACTTTGAAATGTTAATAGAGCTCTAAAATTTGATAAAACCTTTCTCTGTAGCGTCTGCTTTTTCTAGTTTACTGTGTTTCTGGGGACTCAAAAATCCCATTTTGGCAGTTGAAAGCTGCTTGCTCTCTTTTGCGTTCCCAACGTCACAGTTCTATTTATCCTTTGAAGTTTATACATGCTTCTGACTGACCAAGGAGAAGGTCTCAGAAGAGAAATGCAGGAAAATATGAATGTGGTTTTAAAAATTATTATCTGCATTATATATTTTTCTTGGAGCTACTAACCCTTTCATTTTATATGGCCTTTCTCTAGCCCACATTATTTCTTGGAAGAGCAAATTTATCTCTATTTTGAGGACACCAGTAGGAGGAATATAATAAGCATCATAACTTTGAGACAGGCACTGCACAACAGAACTGAATGAATGTGCAATTTAGGTCTGGTCCCATAGACGACAGGAATTGTGAAAAATCTTGTAGTACCTTGGCAGAACTTAACTCTTTCTTGCTCATTGAACTTCCAAGCGCCTCTGGTAAAAACCTCTCATGGTCTTAGCTGTTGGGCTTCTGCCATCTATACATACTATGTGGCAGGAGGCTACCTGAAGCCCACCCCAACTGAGCTGCCACTGTTGATTTATATGGTACATGGTCTGTGGCCCAAAGCTTAGGACATTCACCTAGAACAGTTCTCAACTGGGGATAATTTACCACCCCTGTGCCCTAGCAACATTTGACAACATCTGGGCACTTTTGGTTCACAACGGGGGAGGTGCTACTGGCCTCCAGTGGGTAGAGGCCAAGGATGCTGCTGAACACCCCACAATGCATAGCACAGTGCACCCACAACAAAGAATTATTTAACTCCAAATGTCAGTATTGCTAAAGCTAAGAAACCCTGATACAGAAAATTTTTTTGATTCTGGGCACTTCTCACCAAATCACTGGCTGTATGTGGATCCAGGCCATGTCTTCCCTGGATTACCGCAGTAGTCTCCTCAATGGTTTTCTTGCTTCTTTATCTCCCATGGTCTATTCTTTTGTTTTGTTTTACTTTTTTAAAATTTAATTTTTCATTTACGTACAATAAAATGCATTATGTTCCATGTACAGTTCTATGAGTTTTAACAAATGTATAGAGGTCATAGGACACTACCACAATCAAGATACAGAATGGCAGCTCAATTTTTTTTTTAATTTTTTTTTAATGTTTATTTTATTATTTTTGAGACAGAGAGAGACAGAGCATGAACGGGGGAGGGGCAGAGAGAGAGGGAGACACAGAATCGGAAGCAGGCTCCAGGCTCTGAGCCATCAGCCCAGAGCCCGACGCGGGGCTCGAACTCACGGACCGCGAGATCGTGACCTGAGCCCAAGTCGGACGCTTAACCGACTGAGCCACCCACGCCAGCTCAATTTTCAAAGTCATTATTATGCTGTCTGGGACTGTACCTCACACGAGCCACTCTGGGGTTAATTTAAGTCTTGGCAATGGTTTATGTTGTAGTTCAGTTCTCCTAGGCTTTGCTATGCTTCTGTGGGTGTGTTCTGCACGTGTGGAGCTTGGGTATGTGCCCTGTGTCAGTTTCAATCTGTCCTCTTCAGGGCTTCGCCTACACCTTTGGGCTCCCAGAGGCCCCCTCTGCCTGTTCTTCTAGCCTGAAAGATGCGGATCTCCAGAGCATTTGCACTGTATACTGTCCTGTAGTTGTGTGTGACTGAGCTTGTCCTTCAGGTGAAATGACAAGAAAAAGGTAGGAAAAAAAAGTCACTGGGAAACCTCCATCACTCTGTGCACAACAAGGGCCCCTTTTCAAATTCCTTGCATCGATTTTCTCTCAGGATTGAGGTGCCTGTGCCCCTGCCCTGCTGAGACAGTGCCAACACATTGGTGTTGCCCTCAGGGCTGGGCGAGGAGAGGGAAAAAGGGTGGGATGGGATGGGGTAATTCCTTCCACATTTTCCTGTTCCACACTCTTCCCTGATCCATCCTGCTCAGGCAATAAAGGAGAAAAAAAAAAACAACTAGAAAACTCACTGGCACCATACTGGTCATTCTTCAGGATCTGCCTTCTTGTGGTGTGTAAGGCCTAAAATTAAGGTCTCCTATCATGTGCTGCCGTAACATTCAGGGAAATTGGGAATGACCCAACTGCAAGTTGTTCTCCCTACTCTGCTCGCACAGATAAGGTTCCCTAACCAGACAACCCTCATCATGGGGACCAGACACAGTGCCTGCTCATCCTTGAGTGGTAGGTTCCAGTTCCCTGCCAGCCTGGGCACCACACCCTCTTGAGACTACAAAGCCTGCCTCACACAGCCTCTTCACTCTGCTCCCAAGGGCAGCTCCCTGTAGCCCTGCATGACATTTGCTGTCCCCCTCCCCCAGCCTGTGAGTACATGTGACAAAAAACTGCCATCAGTCTCATCTGTCCAGTGTTAAGTTTTATGTGTTTGGCTGTCCCCATATCCCAAGGGCCATCACAAACCCTTCACAAACAGGATGAAGAGGAGGCCATCAACACTTTCCTTCTTCAATCCACTGGCTATTTTGTTATTATTTACTCTTTAGAGTCCTCAGGTAGTTGTTTTTATGTTCTGTCCAGAGCTTTTAGTTGTAATCAGTGAGAAAGAAGAGACTGCAGCTTGGTTACTCTCTCTTGGCTGCCTCTGGAAATCCTTTTATCTCTATAGTCTAACCCAACAACAGAAGGATCTTCTTAAAAGGACACAGAAGTCAAAATGATCCTGCTAAAATGCATAAGAGACTACATCATTCCCCTCCTTAAACTCTCTCTCTCCAATAACACTGTATCTTGACTCGGTAGATGCCAAAGTCCCTATGATTATTTACAAGGCTGTTGGACCCAGGCCTCCAATTTTATCTATGACCTCATCTACAATTCAACCCAGCTCATCCACTCCAGTCGTTTGATTGCTTTTTTGTTCCCGGCAACAACATGCATGCTTCTGCCCCCAGGGCCTTTGCAATGTTATTCCCTCTGTGTGGAATGTTCCCCCAGATATTCACATGGCTAATCTCCACAGCTTCAAATCTGTGTTCAGACATGATCTTCCTAGTGAGGACTAGGACTACTACCCTAGTTAAAATCACAAATCCCTCATCCCCTGTATTCCCAATCTCTCTTTTCCTATTTCTCCCCTACCCTAACACTAATCACCTTCTAACATACAATAGTGTTTACAAATTTATTATTCTTATTGCCTGATACGTCCTCCTCCCATTAGAATGTTAGTTCCATGATGGTAGGGATTTTTAGTCTGTTTTGAATCTTGGTGCCCAGGACAGAGCTGATTACATAATGGGCCCTCAGTAACTATTTATTGATGGAGTAAATGGGTGGGAATATATAAGTAATATAAACATACTTTAGCAAAGGTGCTGTTACCGAGAATAACGGACTTAGAAAAAATTCAGGCCAGAAAAGATTATTTTAGTTCTGATCTTCCCTCAGTTTTTAATTAGAATTCTCCTTTACTATTGACCCTGATCAATAGTCAAATGCTTCCCTGGGACAAAACACGTTCTAGTGATCGCAACACAGCTTAGCGTTGATAGGTTCTTGACCTTTTTAGAGGGGTTAGCCAGGCAGAAAAGTTCTGGAAAAACATTCTGGAACTTCACACACACATATCTCCCCACCTCTGTGAATGACCCAAGCCAGAATGGCATTTCTAAACCTCCTTTAACATAGATACCATGTTGTTGTTGTTGTTGTTAAATTATGTTCTATAGACTGAGTTTGAAGTTTCTGTACATAGTCTATATTAATTTTATATCTCCCATAAAATAAAATAAATCATTTTCAACAGTGTCCTTTTCTTGTCAGTACACCCAGTGCAACCTCTCTTGGGTATAATAAAAGAGTAGCTTGGGAAATGTTAATAGAATGAAAGGGAAATAGATATACTATTTATTGGGTGTGATGTCATGTAGCTTAATGTTAATTTTCTCACCTTTTCCTCTAATTCCTCCTATAGATAGAGGAGATGGGAAAAAGGTGGAGGTGGAGGAAGAATCTATTTAAAGTTAAATATAATTGCTCATGGACCAGTAACATCATTTTCTCTCCCATCGTTTGTTGGATGGTACTATGTGTCAAGCTTACCAGTCCTCTCCTCATTGTAAAAAGTATTATGGGGGCAGACCACTGTGAGGATGTAGTTGAATTGTGGAATTTCTAATAATTAATACTTTTATCTTTTCTAATTGATGAGAAAATGTAGGTATTGTATCAAATCAGTTTTTTGAACCTTGTTTTAATGTTATTTACTAACATGCTAACAATTTGTTAAATTTAAACATTAAATACAAACTTTAAAAAATTCTGATAATTCAGTTTAGTACTAACCAAGAAGGATGGCAGCGGGAGCATGTTCTAACAATTTGTTAACTTTAAATGTTAAATACAAACTTTAAAAATTCTTTTTTTTATTAAATTTTTTTTTAAATGTTTATTTACTTTTGAGAGAGAGAGACAGAGCGTGAGCGGGGAAGGACAGAGAGAGAGGGAGACAGAATCTGAAGCAGTCTCCAGGCCCTGAACTGTCAGCACAGAGCCTGCTGCAGGGCTTGAACTCACCAGCCATGAGATCATAACCTGAGCTGAAGTCGGATGCTTAACTGACTGAGCCACCCAGGCACCCCCCAAACTTTAAACATTCTAATAATTTAGCTTAGTACTAATGAAGAAGGATGGCGGTGGGACCATTGTGGAGTTTTCTTTTTCTTTGGTTCTTTCGCTCATTCAGCAAATATTATTTGAGCACTTATTATGGACCAGGAATCATGCTAGCACTATGCTGTAAACACCATGATATCCTGCCCCAGGAAGCTTCTTATATTGAAGGCACCTGTATGAATTCTAGAGTTCAAACTTTACTTCTTCCAAACCACTTTTCTCACCACATTGAAAAATAAGCTTGCTCCAATCAGTTCAACTCCTACAGAAACTTCTTAAAATGTCTTAGGCAGTGGTTCATAACACCATGTCGACAACAATCATTATTCAATTATATTTCAATAAATAAACACGATTGAGACAAGGAATGTATTCACCAATCCTAGATTGGGGAGAGGGGGTTGGGGAGGGGTTCTGGAGAGGATGGAAGGAAAGGCAGGCATGCCTAGATTTGAGGGAGTTCAAATTTGGTCAACACACATATTTGCCATTGAAATGATTGTAATCACGTCACCAAGAAATTGCTCTCAGAGTTTGAGGAAAGTTAAAGGGGAGCAAGGAACGGGCTTGAATGTGAAGAATGCCTTTTATCACAGTGGCCCACTCCCGGTGAGACAGAACCTCCCTTCCCAGGAACAGGAGCTGGAGTAGGCGGGCGCTCGCGTTCCGGCTAATTTTGAGCCGCGCCTCCCGCCGTCCGCCGTCACGTGCCGGCCCGCCCCGGCCGCGTTGATGGGTGGGGGAGACTGCCAGGCGACGGGGCAGGAAGGGAGGAGGTCGTCGTGCCATTCTTAAAGGGGCCCCAGGGAAGGCGAGAGGCTGCTGACGGCCGGAAGGAAAATGGTGAGTTGCCGCCGGGGAGGGCGGGGGCCGGAGGGCCGGGCCAGCCAGCCCGGCTCTCCTGTTTGCCGGAGCCAGGCTCTGCGGGCAGCGCCTGGGGTGGGTCGGCGGCCGCTTCCGCCCCGGCTGCTGGCGCGTGCCCACAGCCAGAGACTTGGCCTCTGCCCGCAGCCTCTTCCACCCGGCCTGAAGGCAGCATCCTCCGGCCGGGCCTGGGGTCGACCCGCCCAGCGGATCCTGGGACTGGGGTGCGGCCAGTAGTAGGGTTGGGTCACCCTCGCCTGGGTCCTTCTGGATGGAGAGTGCCAGCTCCTGAACTGCAGGGTCGAAGGGGGCTGGAGGTCTGGCTCAGCGAAGGGCTCCCCTAAACGCCGATTTCTTGCCAGGGCCCGGGCCAGGCCTGAGGGGCAGACCGGCGCTGAGCACCTTCCGCCTGGCGGCCTTTTCAGGGAGGTTTCGGAAATTCAGATTCCATTCTCTCGGCCTCGCCTTAGCTTCTGTCTCCTCCTTCCTTGGCCTGCCGCTCGGGATTTCTCCGTATCCTTGCTTTCCATGAGTCAGGGCAGCTGGAAACCTTTGACCCAAGGCTTTGATGCTTTAGCCTTAAAGTATCTGTCAAATGCTTTAGTTTTGTTTGTTCTGGGGCCTTTAGCTTCCGTCCTCGCATGGGTTGAACCCCATGCTTGAAAATAAAGTGGAGAATTAAATCAATTGCCTAACAAGGATTTTTCTGGATCTTTCTATTGGGTGTTTAAATATGCTCAAATATGCTCGTTTCTTTAATTAGAAACCTAACACAGCTCCCCACTGCCCTATCTCTGACCTGTCACTCATTTCTCAACCCATCTCCCAGATCTTGTCATGGTCACCAAATCCAAGGGACTCTTCACTTCTCATCCTAACTGACCTTTCATCTGCATTCTGGACAGTCTACTCTCCCCTTTTTGAAGCTTTCGCTTTCCCCAGACTTTCCCCTTGACTTCTTGTTTTTCTCTTACTTTTACTGTTGGTCCATATGTGTCCCATGCAGACTTTTCTTCCCTGGACATCACATGGAGGTGTTCTAGGCTCCAGTCTAATGCTTGGTTTTCCATTCTGTTTTTTTTTTTTTTTTTTCCTTTATCCATCTTTTCTTACATTCATAGTTTCAATTACCTCCTGCCTATAAGCAGATGACTTGTGAATTTGTATCACATTTGCTTCTGAGATCCAGTTCAGATCTATATTGCCCACTATTTAGTTACTTTCTAGGAAGCTTTTCCCCACTTGGGTGCTTCAAAGCCACCTCAGTTTGTCCAGAGTAGAACTCATTCTCTTTCGTTGCAAACCTGATTTTTCCTCAGTGTTCCTCAACTCAGTGAAAGGTATAATTTAGTCTGTTACACAAGTGAGAAGTTTGGAGTTATCTCGGTAACTCTTTTTCCTAAGTCACCCCTCCAATATCCAGTCTGGCATTAGCTCCTTTGTAGTGGTTAAGAGAGTGTCTAAGAGATCAGGCTTCACTAGTTGTGTTAACTTTGGGGAAGGAACTTAACCTCTCCAAACCTTAGTTTCGTGCAAAATGAGAATAATAAAACAAACTCATTCTAAGGGATTATTTTGAGCATGAGGGGAAGTGCATGTAAAGGGCATAGCACCATGTTTCTCTCACAGTGTTTAATAATGTGTTAACTGTTCTTAGCAGTATTTCCCTACTTCTCTTGTTCCTCATCAATCTAAGCTACTTTTCATCTCTCACTTGGACTAGTCTTGCCAAGTAACTAGTCTTGCTCTCTTCATCTTGGCACTCTGTTTCCTGCATGCAAATCTGATCATGTTTCCCATCACCTCTCTGCTTAAAACTCCTTAGTGACTTCCCTTTGCTCATAGGATAAAGACCAAAATATGACCCACGAGGCCCTATGTGGTCCAGTCCCTACCAACCTCTTCTTATACCATGTTCCTGCTCATTCTCTGTCCTAGAGTCATACTGGCATTTCATTATCTTACATGTACCATGATCACTTTAATCAAAGAGTTTCTGCATAGGCAGTTTTGGTCCTTCAGATACCTTTTTCAGGCAAATCTTTTGTGACCATAGTGTTCTTCCCTGGTCCTAAGTTCTCATAGCAGCTTGTGTCTCTCTTGTCTAGTTCTTACTACAGTTACAAACAAATACACATTTTCTTACCTGATCCTCTTTCTTTTTTTTTTTTAATTTTTTTTTAACGTTTATTTATTTTTGAGACAGAGAGACAGAGCATGAACGGGGGAGGGTCAGAGAGAGAGGGAGACACAGAATTGGAAACAAGCTCCAGGCTCTGAGCTGTCAGCACAGAGCCTGACGCGGGGCTCAAACTCACGGACCGCGAGATCATGACCTGAGCTGAAGTCGGACCCTTAACCGACTGAGCCACCCAGGCGCCCCTTACCTACCTGATCCTTTTGGATGTAGGTCTGTCTTCTACTAGACTGTAATAGAAGCTCCCTCAGGGCAAGCCCATATTATTTATTTATTTATTTTATATGATTGTATTCCTAGCACTTACCGTGGTGCTTACACTCACTAAATGTTTCTTACTTGGAGAAACCAATAAGTGAACAATCGAGCTCAACACTCCACTTAACTGTATATTGATATTTACCCACATAGAGTTGTTTGCAGGGTGTTATACTTACTCTTAAATGCTTCTGCTAACTGTAAGCAATTAGAATTGACTGAGCCTGCGTCCCTTTTCTTGTAGGAAGGAATTTTTGGCCTTATTATGGTATTGGGAGGGGTGAAAATGCCAAAACAAGCTCTGTAAATCAAACCACAGCATGATTTTCATTTGGTTTCTGATCCTCAGAATGTCAGGATTGCACAAGCAGCTCTGAGTGTCAGAGCTGGAAGGTAAGACTTTTGTGATAAGTTGTGGTCTTTGCCTAAACAAGAATCTAAAATATTTATTAGTTTTGCTAATGGGTTCTACCCTTGGTTGAAGAGAGAATGGAAATTCTAACTTTTTGACTTCTATATTTTTCTTGAAAATAGACTATGGTTGAATACTACCTTCAGGAAGCTCCTTATGACTTAACATCTCTTTTTCTAAGGAGAACTAATAGGATGCATGCACTTGACTCCTTATTTATTGGACAATACCTATTGACAGGATGTCTTTTCTAATTGTAAATAGCATATCCTGTGGTCTGTTATACCTTACATATTACCAGTGTTCTGAATTAAAGGACAATTTAAAATAATAGCTATTTCTGATTTAACTTATGCCCTCATTTACCCAACCTGGGGTCAAAAAAGTAGGCTTTTATTAAATTTGTATTTTAACTTAAAATTGGAAGCCTTCAACTTTTTGGGTTATAATGAGACATGTATTTAGCATTGGTCTCTGAAATGTTCTAATTTTCTTGAAGGAGAGGGAAACATGTTTGAAAAGATCAAAGAATGTGGACCTTCTTTTGGTACCTGACTCAATCAGACCTGTTGTGGGGGGGAAAAACAATGTGGGGAATTTGAATTCTATTTGATTATTTGAGACTGGAATTATGGTTAGGTTTTTTAAGGTGAGATATTGTTATTATCCTTGTATTCTTAATGGCACATACTGTCATTTTAATGATACGTACTAAAATATATACAGTTGAAATGACTTTGGGCCTTTGCCGTGTGACTTCCATGGGGGGCAGTATGGAGGGTTTTGATGCAATAAGATCAACTATGTGTTGATAATGTTTGAAACTGATATAGTGCATAGGGTTCCACTATACTATTCTCTCTCCTCTATGTGTTCAAAGTTTTACACATTAAGAAAGGGAAAAAAAAGATTTCTGTCCTCGTGCTTTCAATCAGTAAAATACATTTGCATTACTAAAAGAAGAGTGCTTTAGGTCATTTCCTTGCCAGATTTCTGGAGAAGAATCTCTAACATTTTTTCATAATTGTAAAAGGTTCTTTTAGTATAGTTTATTTTTGTTTCATCTAGTTTTGCTCTCATAATTCTTTTTTTTAAGAATTCATAATTCTCTACACCCAATGTGAGGTTCAGACTCAAGACCCTGAGACGAGCTGCATGCTCTGCAGACTGAGCCAGTCAGGTGTCCCGCTTTCGTAATTCTTAATAACTTCTTTTTTTAATCCCCACAGTAATTTAGTTAAGATATAAAATGGTATTGGTATTTACTTTTGTGACTTACTTTTCTTACTTTTGTTTATTTGTATTTTTTCACAGTTGCGAGACACAAAAATGAACCAAGGTCTTATTAATTCTAAGTACAATAAAGATGATTTTTCCTGTTCTTCTTGCATAGTGCAAAAATGTATTTTCTAACAGCAGTGATCCTTGACTTTTCCTGTATTCTTCCCTTCTCTGGCTCTGATGAAATTGCACATTATTATATCTAGTTCTTTGAGATATTTATTAGCCAAAGAGAAAGTTAAGGCATAGCCTACACATTAGATGAGCAAATGTGTATGATTAATGTAGATAAAGGTTGGTAGATTTAAAAGCTCTAAGTGTTCAGGTGTTTCATGTTCATTTAATTGTGACATGTAGATGTCAGTATGTTTTTAAAGGTATTAATCTTTATAACTTTCACATGTACATGTATTGAAGTCATGGCATTTTATACTTTTTTTTTTTTTTTTCTTTTCTAGAGTGAGTCTTTGGTGGTTTGTGATGTTGCTGAAGATTTAGTGGAAAAGCTGAGAAAATTTCGTTTTCGCAAAGAAACGAACAATGCTGCCATCATAAGTAAGCTAAAAGTGATTGCCTCAGTTACATGGTCTCTGTTGATTTTTATCTTATAGCTACATTGAATAAACTGAGACTTTAGGAGATAATATGCCTCCTCCTGTTTTATTTTATTTATTTATTTATTTATTTTTAACGTTTATTTATTTTTGAGACAGAGAGACAGAGCATGAACGGGGGAGGGTCAGAGAGAGGGAGACACAGAATCCGAAACAGGCTCCAGGCTCTGAGCTGTCAGCACAGAGCCCGACGCAGGGCTCGAACTCACGGACTGCGAGATCATGACCTGAGCCGAAGTCGGCCGCTTAACCGACTGAGCCACCCAGGCGCCCCGCCTCCTGTTTTAATCCTCCCCCTTGCTTTTAGATCACTTTAGAAAATAAGTAATATTTGTTATCATAGAACAGAGGTGGAGTGTCCTGCCTCCCTCCTCAGCTGCCTACACAGCTCTGGAGAAGATGATCTTAGTCACCTGGTCATGGTAGTGACCCACCCAGCTCCATCCTTTAACTTCTCAGGAGACTAAAAATTTCCTGGTCATTCAATCTCAGCCAGAAACCTTTGCTTGCACCTAAAATGGTAAAATGTTCAGCATTGTCTTCAAAGTGATTTGGGGCCTCATTTCAATTCTAGACTTGAACCCCAGTTTCATGGAGAGTACTTTTAAGTGTCACCAACTTCTGACCATGGAAAGAATGATTTGCATATAGCCTCTTCTGTGAGCTGTAGCTGATGTTATGCAGATTTCTTTTATATTCTTAAGTAATATTTAAGATGTGGGTGATGATTTAGGAGGATGAAGGAAGGGCGGGGGGTAACATTGTAGAACTCTATAACTATGCTTAACAGAGAGGCATCCAGCAGATGTGAATTAACGAGGCAGTGACAACTTGTCACGAATGTTGGTTCTATTACAAATAAATACTACAACGTAGGCATACAGTTCTTAAAAGTGAACATTCATGTCAGTGCCATTTTGCTGCAAAAGATAAAGCTATTTCAGATCTTACTGTATCTTACAGAATTTACTATGAAGTTATTACAAACCAAAACTGGCCAACATTTCAGAGTAATGGAAAAGTATAAAGGCATAGATTATCCAAACATTTTTCAATTTGGCTTCAGGTTATGTTACATATATTTGCATATAGATATCACTGCTGTTTGGTAATTCTTCATGTCAGAATAATCATACTGCGCTGTGAAATCTGGACTCTGGAGAAGCTGGAAATCTAGTGGTGGTTCTATCCTAACCCCTGGTCCGCTTTTCCTTTGCAGTTCTGACCGTGCTACATAGACCACGCTCCTTTATAGTCACCCTTTCAGACCTTTTTTTATTATCAAGGAAGTTGCATTTGAGTTACAAAATTCTTCAGATACACAGGAAATGTAAGGAGTTGATGTAAAATTCTAAATAAGCAAATTAGGTGATGAGAATTGTGGGTAAAAGCCTTTAAATGCTGACTGCTTGAAAAGCACAGCTAGCTAATTAGACCATAAACTAAACTGCAAATGAGTTTTATGTTTGTGTTTCTTAATGTTTTAATTTTAGATGCCAGAAAAAGGACTGAGACTCTGTGAGTTGGGTAGATCAAGGTCACATTAGAATCACAGTTTACTTATACTGTATTTTTATTTTAGTGAAGATTGATAAGGATAAACGCCTGGTGGTACTGGATGAAGAGCTCGAGGTTTGTTTAATCAGCTAAGTACAGTTTTATAGTTAAGCAATTGCTGAAAGATGCGGTGTTAGTTATGTGTCCTTTTAAGATGAGTCTAAATACATGCTCATTATGCATGAAAAGCATGTGCTAATTATTATGTAGCACATTGTCTTGCTAATTTAATCACATTCTTTAAAACATTAATGAAACCAATGTAGTAAGTGGTCGAAGATAGGGCTACACGTCCAGTAAAAACTCAGTTAACTTTATAACTTCTAACTTGTTCAGCCAGTAATTAAAATCTAAAATGCTATAACCTAAGCGTTTAGTTTGTCAAATTAAGTAACTAATTTAGACTGAAAAAAAATTAACTTTTTTCTCTTTCCAAATCAGACGCTCCTTTGAGGAGTGGCCTATTATCTTATTCAGAATTTCTTGACAGCTGAAACATGAACACGGCTATTTAGATAATAAGTGGAACTAAACTGAGTGGGCTGGTGTGGGCTTTCATTGGCTTGAGGGTTTAGGAATCTCAGCTTATATACAACGTAGTAACCTAAAATTTTATGTTGTGGGATGTGGTTATGAAGTTATATCTATTAATAGAATGGGTACTTGGTATAAGGTACTTGGTATATACTTAATGTATTCTGGGTAAGAAAATGTTTAAAAAGTTTTTTTCTTTATGGTGCTAGGGCATTTCACCGGATGAACTTAAAGATGAACTGCCTGAACGACAACCTCGATATCCTTTTCTTGGTGCTTTAAAAAGATTTGTTTCCTTTAGTGGTCAGAATTTTATTTACGAAGTTGGTTTGTTCAATTTTTAAAAGACCTATATTTTACAAAATTTTCTCCTACACCATGATTACAATCAAAATATGTATGCACGGGGGCACCTAGGTGGCTCAGTCGGTTAAGTGTCCGACTTCAGCTCAGGTCATGATAGCAGGGTTCGTGAGTTTGAGCCGTGCATCAGGCTGTCTGCTGTCAGCCCAGAACCCACTTTGGATCCTCTGTCCCCCACTCTCTCTACCCCTCCCCCACTTATGTTTCCTCTCTCTTTCTCTCTCTCTCTCTCTCTCTCTCTCTGTCTCTCTAAAAAAAAATGTATGCACATATTGGACTAAGAAAAATGGGAAGCTGATGTACTAGTGGGATGAATTATTTCCTTTTTTAAAAATTCCTTCTATTATGTGGTTACAATAAAAATTTAGAAAACCTCCATACTAAATCTACACTTTTAATATATTTTTGAGAGATAATATGATTTAATAACTTAACTTTGGGGCTCGTGTATACTTTTATGGAAAGATAATGATAATAAAGGTATGGCCCAAATGGATAAGAGAGAAATTTACCACTCACTAGCTCCCCAGGTGTATATTTCTTTCAGAACTTTGTCGGTAGATACTTGTCTCAAATAGAGCAATAATTTTAGTTTCTTTAACTTGAGAAAAACCTTCATTGTGTATAGTTATAAATACCAACATGATGATGGAAGAGTTTCATATCCTCTGTGCTTTATTTTCTCCAGTCCTGTTGGTGAGTGAATTCCTTTATATAGTATATTTCGTCCTGATATAATTAAACCATTTTTATATAAGACAAATTTTATGCTTGTTTTAAAGATGTAAAGTGTTGACTTAACCTAAATAGAGGTATGTGTGCATGTGCACATGAATTCATCCTTAGAAAGAAGTTGTTTTCTTAGGATACATTTCTAGAAGTGTAATTCATCAGTCAAATCATACATACATTTAAGGAATATGAAACGTAGGGACATTTTAAAATACCAGCATACATTTTCTGTTTTAGTTTTGTGTGTGAGTACATGAACTTCATGTATAATCATGATATATATTTGTGTTTATGTGTAAAATAGTAGTTACTGATGATAACGCCTATAATCTTGAGAATAGTTTCAGAGTAGCTTACATTAGATATTAAAGTGGTTTATTGTTATTCAGGGTATATCCATTATCACCAGAATTCCCAGTACTGTCACCATTATGCCCACAACTCTGAACTCTAAACTTTACTTTAGCACTTAAAATAGTAACTTTTGTCCAGGGTGCATCTCCCCACACTGATCCATCACCATCCCCAAACCTATATATGTTAGGCATCCATAAAATTGACCTTGATATTTAATGTCAAAATTAAAATAGTGCTGAAAAGTTCTTAAGTATTTACGAGGTTGTAAAAGATCTACAGAGATGTAGCCTCATTTATTTTTGTTGACCTGCAGCCTTGTTTGTCATTTAGCTATGGCTTTGTGCAGGCAATATGCAATGTAAGACTCTCGAAATACACCCATACACACTGAGACTGAAGTTTTTTGTAAACTCAATAGCATAAGAATATCCTAAATGTGTCATTTTTTGAAAGTAAAAAGTGAAAACTCATCACTTTTTAAATTTCTAAGTCTCATGTCTATACTAATCTCTTTTCCAGGATGTAAGCCTGAACAACAGATGATGTATGCTGGGAGTAAGAATAAGTTAGTCCAAACAGCTGAACTAACCAAGGTGGTATTTGTATTTTACTTGCTTATTGAGATACTATTTTTCCCTTAGAGCAATAGCTAAAGTAATCTGAAGAGTTAAGTATTTTTTATGCAGGTGAAAGTTATTTAGAACACAGCAGTGAACTTAGAGAGTTTTATTGTTTGAAAAAAGAATGATACAAGTCATTAATCAAAGTGTGTTTTTTGAATGGAAATTACAAGTTAATTAGAAGAAATCACATTCAAAATATAGGCAGCTTTAGAAAAGCCACTGCAACTATTCAATCTATTGAGAGTTTTTTTTTCATCTTCCGTAATGTAGTTTCTAGTAGATAAAAGTAAGTATTGAAGTTTCTCATAGCCCTTTACCATAGCCTAAATGAAACAAATTCCACATTATGCAGTTAACTATCTTGTTCCCAAGTCTAAAGTTAAATTGTTAAGAATACTTACTAGCTTTATTAAACTAGAACATTCTGTTTTATATGAGACACTGTCCTTATGCCTCCACTGTCCCCATTGTTTTATGGCATTTTTTGAAGTTTAATGGTAAGAGAGATACCTGTTCTCAAACTTTATTTAACTTCCACGTATTAGTTTGAGTTGTAAAAGTGTGTACTTTTAAGGTTTTGAAATGGACCATTACATCACTGAAATAATATTAAATAACATTTCCTTTCAGGTTTTATTTTAAGAACAGCATCAGTGTTTTCTCCTTAGGTGTTTAATCATCAATCCAGGAGATGTCTTTCATTCCCCCCTGCCTTTACCTTTAGCCCATGTGATTGTCATTGACAGCCCCAATTTATAGACCCTACTTTTTCTCATTTGTACCATAGGAACACCCTGGAGTTGATCTAAGGGGTGGGTGATTAGGAAGGACAGCCTCATTCCTGTTCTAATCTCACACACACCATAAAGTGCTTGAATTAAGGCATTACAATTTATAAGTGACTTTTACAAATAATCACATTGAATCCTCACCACGACACTGTGAGGTTGATGGTGACATTCCTGTTCTGTAGGTGGGAAAATTGAGTTTCAGAAGGACTGAGTTTCAGAAGACTGGCCCAAGGTTGCATAATAGTAAATTATGCATATATATATACTTAAAATAGTAAATGACAGAGCTAGGATTCAAACCCACATCTGGCCTCAATCCCATCCTTTCTACTCTATTACATTGTTTCTTTATAGCCATTATACTTCCCCAGCCTGTGTGTGTACAGAGATTTGTGGCTGTGGGCCTGTAGTCCGTCCTTATCAAAACATTCTACAGCTTGTATTTCCTCCAACTATGGAAGATCAGTGTATGTTCTTCCGGTTCCTAACTAATTGATTGATTTTAGTTGTGTATACTTGGGGTATCTCTTCTAGTGGGTAAGATGTACAGAACTGTTCTTTTAGAATATTTGTAGATTTGTGCTTTTAAGAGAGTTTTGGTTTTATGCCATCTTGATTGCTAAACTTTGGTAACTTAGTACTTAGCATTTTAAAAAAGTAAAGGTTGGGGCACCTGGCTGGCTCAGTTGGTAGAGCGTGTGACTCTTGATCTCACGGGTGTTAAGTTCGAGCCCCATGTTGAGTGTAGATTACTTTAAAAAATAAAAAATAAAAAAAGTAAAGGTATATCTAATTTACATAGATAAGTCATGACCAACATGAATGAAAGGAAGGAGAATTTGATATTCAACACTCACATATATATATATATATTTTTTTTTTGAGAGTGTTAAAGTATGACGTAAGGTTTTTTTCTTAAGGTATTTGAAATAAGAAACACCGAAGACCTAACTGAAGAATGGTTACGTGAGAAACTTGGATTTTTCCACTAATGTGAACTTCTGTGTTTCTAAAGTATTTATGTATTAACCTGACCATACTGGAACCAGACATAAATACTTATGCCTAAAAATGCACTGTTACTTACAGTTTGTTTCCTGCAGTAAAGAAAAATTCTTCGTTTGTTCAAAGTTTGAACAAAGGGGAAATCATCTTCATAGTAATGAAACTTTGTAAAGTGTTTCCTTATATTTGTAATTGTTAGGTGGACTACTTCTCTCCAGGGACTTTTTGCACTCTTGTGACTAATTTCTATAACTTATGGTTCAGAATTTGTTACTATTTACAGACACTATTGGAAAGTGGGTATTAGATTGTGATAGACAACAGTTGCCTCCTTTTGACAAATACTGGATATTAGCAGTTTATATATGAAAATAGCGTATTATCACTTGTCAAATCTTTGAAATTAATTTGGGGTAAAAGACTTGAATGACCCAATTTTGAGCCATGAAAAGTAATTTACTGTAGTATAATCTACATTACAAGTACATTTTTCATCAGTTCATGCCTTCTCTGGTTTCCTGTATCTTTTTAATCAAGTCCAGAAACTTTGTTCATCAGCCGTTCATTCTTAAGGTCTGGGAGTTAGATGTTATAATAGTTATGACTATTAGGTTTTCTTCTTAATAGAAAATAGCATCTTAGTCTTGGAAATTGATAGGTTGGAACTAATCAAGGGCTTCATTCCTGGTTGTGTCATAGCTAGATAGTTTTGGATCTAGGTTGATAACACTTTAATTATAAAGCACCTCTCAGTGTTGTCCTGTGAACACTAGTTACTTTAAGTGTGTTAATACTGTGCCTTTGATTTGTTAGCTTTAAAGTTAGTTTAAGACTTTTACACTGCCAGTATTCCAGATTTGGTGAAATTAATACTTTTGTAAAGGGTCCAAGTAAAACAATTTTCTAAATGTGTTTATCTGAAATTTGTAATAAAATCAACTTCATATTTTTAAAATTCCAACTATCTGCTTGCATTGGTGAATATATGGCAGTTGAGAGTTGTAACTTTGGGTATGTTTATGATTAGTTTCATGCCATAGGAAAAATTATTTATCTTAAAACCTTGGCCAGAGTTAATAACATTAACACATCAATAGAAATTGCATCTTCTATCCTAAATGTCAGAAGATATTCTAAACTGTACGTCAGTCTTGTTGGCATCTTTGGCATGAAGCAAGGATTCTAATATGTAGTGTATTTTAACAACATGTAAGTAAGTGTTGAACTTAATTTGACAAACAGTGTTGAGACTCTAAAGACTAATAAAATTTGGTGAGCAGATTCTTATATTAAGAATGTCTTAGTCATTTCAAAACTAGAAAGGCATTTTTTTTTATGTTGGCATATTTTCCATTCATCCATTCTTTGCATTTTCTTTTTGAGGTTTCTGTGCCAACTTTAATAAAGAGGTGAAGATAGTTGGAATTTCCACAATATTGAATCTTCTGTTGCCAGTGCAGTTTGGCTTCACTAATCTAAAAAACAGGAAGCAGTAGGAAGTTAGTTGGAGATGAGGAAGTGCTAGAGTGGGCATTTGTTTTGGTTATCGAATGGGAAAGATTCTCTATTCCAATTTCTGGAGAGAGAGAGCGAGAGAGAGAGAGAAAGAGAAGGAGAAAGAACTTTACCCAGGAAGTTTATGAATTCTTTAAACAGCTATTTTGATATTGGAGAATAATGCTTCTAATTCTGTAGAAATGCAGATATAACCCAAGTGAATGGAGAGCGTTTTTAATGTTTTTAAATGAAGGAAATGAGATTTCGTTTCACCTGGTTTGCAGCAATAAGAGAAACTAGTGCTGCAAGAATGTATTTTTTAATGAGGTTCCTTTTTTGTCTTGCCTGTTTTTGGTTTTTTTAAACTGAAAATCCTCACTGACCTCCATAAACAGAACTGAGTTCCCCTGTTCTCTAACAGGGGCAAAGAGCTATGATAAATCATGCTTTTTTGACCTTGGTTGATGCCTTGTCTATAACATGTATTTTACAAGACAGTAAATAAGACTGGGGAAGCAGTAGAATGTGTTTTTACTCCCTCTGCCCTCTAGGGAGACTTCTAAATTGTATGCTCCAGAGTGTTCTCAGACTTTTATATAAATTTCCTTCCCATCTAATCAAATTTTTGCATTGTTCAAGTATATTTCTATTTGCTCTCTTTTTCTGCCTTCTCTCAAAAAGTAACTCCAGATTTGACAATTGCAGTTTTTACATTCCATAGCTTTCTGGTGCAGCTATTCTCATTCATATCTTAATCTTTCCCTGTTGGCATCAGCTTTTTTTCCTGGGAGCCTCCTTCATGGTCTTCTAAGTCAGCATTAGTTTTGAAATTGTTGGCCTTGCATAATAAGTTCTGCATAGCATCTAATGTAATGATAGAGCCAGCTAGTAATTCTAGCATGTGTTTAGTATGGGTTTTGTGGCAGCATAACTGACAGATGAAGAAAACTGTTCTCAGGTTACTATGCTGAAATTCCAAAATGTCATTTTGAGTAGTATTCACTTCATTCTGGTATTGAAGCAATCATGTTAGGAGAAAGGTTGTTAGACTGTTTTTGTTTAATTGACTTCTAAAATAAATGTTCAAATTGTCTGTTTCTAAAAAGTTTACCAAATGCCTAGTGCAGTTAAACATACTCTTGTTTAAGAGGGTGTTGCTAAATTTTTTATTATCATTACTAAATAATCTTTGTAGCAAAATGTCTGTCAGCACTTTTCTGTCCCCTTTTATCTCCTATTTTCAGGAGTCACATGTAGCCATAAACTGTATCTTGGTCCGACACTTTAACTAAAAATTTCCAGTTAGAGGAGTTTATTGCCAAATTAAATTTGGCTGTCTTTATTCCCCACGTATATAGATAGTAAGGAAGGTATACTTAAAAAAATGTTTGGACTCCTTTAAAACCTGAGCAATGTCATTAATCCATAATGTGGACTAGTGATGAATAGATATTTTCATAAGAGTTTAAATGCTGATATTTGGTGGAAGTAGAGAGTAACTTGTATTCTATCAATTCAAATATTCTTAGTACGGTTGCTTTCCCTGTTTGTTCAATAGACTGATAATACTGGAATCTACAGAATTTGAGCCTTTACAACTTATGTGAAGAAGTGTCTCAAACATTTCTGGACAAATCTCATTTTGTATTTCTGGAAGAATGTAAATCTTATAGGCCACTTAACATCAATGGTCCCAAGTTGAATATTCTTGAGAAATTTGTTTCTTGTTATGCCATTTGACATTTCAAATCTGTGACCATGTTCCTGTTAATATTCAAAACAACTATGTTAAGGTTGTGATAGAAACTGTGTTTTCTTGCTTTTTGGAATATAGTTCATACACGTATATTACTTGAATATTGTTTGAGATCACTAACTTGCCAGGGCAGTTCCCACTGATCTAGATGGTCCAATATAATCTCATTCAGGAGGCTTGAAACATTAATGGTTTAGTCTTGTGAACTTTAACAGTTCCCTGTCATCATTTAACAAAATCAACAACTGGCACAACTTCTTAAGCTGTGATTTCAGTCTCTGCTAGTTCATATTGCATGTTTATTTTGGACAGTCTTCTGTTAAGCATGGTGCTTGTACTGGTTTAAATAAAATGTTAACATGAAAAGGCTTCTGGCTTTTCTTTTTTTTTCTCACCTCCTCTGCCTTTTAGAGTTACTTTTACCTGCCTGGCTCAGTTGTGGTCTTTGCATGAGCCACACAGATTCAGTTTACTTTCTCTGGAAAAACTGAAAGGCAAAATAAACAGGAATCACTTGGCAAAAATAGGATGGGTGAAGGAGAATGTAACAAGATTATAAAAATTTCTAAAACTTGGTCTGATGCTAAAATGATTGTAGTGGCAGGGGGCGTTCTTTCTTTTCTTTCTTTTTTTAATGTTTATTTTTGAGAGAAAGAGTGTGAGCAGGGGAGGGGCAGAGAGAGGGAGACACAGAATCTGAAGCAGGATCCAGACTCTGAGCTGTCAGCACAGGGCTCAAACCCACAAACCATGAGATCGTGACCTGAGCCGAAGTCGGATGCTTAACCAACCTAGCCACCTGGGTGCCCCCAGAGCCCCCTCTTTCGGAGGGTTGGTTGGTCAGGTTTTTCTGGGTTCTACCCCTATCAGAAACCCTCCATTACTTATTTTGTTTACTTGCATGCAAAGGTACCTAATTCTAGCACAACCTCTGGTTTCACCTACCACGATTCCCTACATTTACACTCCAGCCTAATGGAACACCCTTCTTTCTTGGGCACATGCTCTGGGCCACATCCCCTACCAGCACCCTCCACATGCTGCTGCTGCCTGTCAAAAATAACAATCTTCAATAATGATATCAAATGTCATTTGAACTATGAAGTCTATTTGTCAAACTAAATATAGTAACTTCTTTAGGAAAATAAAACACAAAACTTTTATTAAACCAGTATCATTAGAGAAGGGCGCCTGGGTGCCTCAGTCAGTTAAGTGTTTGACTCTTGATTTCGGCTCAGGTTGTGATCTCACCATGGTGAGACCAAGCCCTACATCAGGCTCTGCTGAGTGTGGAGCCTGCTTAAGATTCTCTCTCTCTCTCTCTCTCTCTCTCTCTCTCTCTCTCTCTCTCTCTCTCTCTCTCCCCCCTTCTGCCCCTCCCCCCCCCATGTGCATGCACATGCTTTCTCTGTCAAAAAATTAAAAAAACCAATACCATTAGAGAAAAATTAGAAAATACAAACAAGCAGGGTGCCTGGGTAGCTTAGTTGGTTGGGCGTTTGATTCAGCTCAGGTCATGATCTCACAGCTCATGAGTTCAAGCCCTGCGTCAGACTCTGTGCTGACAGTTCAGAGCCTGGAGCCTACTTCAGATTCTGTGTCACCCTCTCTCTCTGCCCCTCCCCCACTTGTGGTCTGTCTGTCTCTCACTATCTCTCAAAAATAAACATTAAAAAAAATACAAACAAGCAAAAGGAAGAAAACATCTCCAAGAAATCAATTGTGATGTGTTTGGTTATCGGTTTCTCTGTAGGAGGAATCCTCTGGCCCCACAGTTTTTCTGGGAACCCTGAAGAATTATGGAATTATATTCTTTTTTTTTTTAAGTTTATTTATTTTGAGAGAATGAGAAAAAGGCAGAGAGGGAGAGAGAATCTTAAGTAGGCTCCACGCTGTCAGTGCAGAGCCCCAAATGGGTCTTGATTTCATGAATCATGAGATCATGATCTGAGCAGAGATCAAGAGTCCAACGTTTAACAGACTGAGTCACCCAAGTACCCTGTAACTCATTTTTTTCAGGTAATAAAAATTCCAGTCTAGTCTAATGTCAAAAATGTCAATGTCTTACTTCCTTTAAAGCTCCCTCCATCGGGGCACCTGGGTGGTACAGTTGGTTAAACGTCCAACTCTTGATCTCAGCTCAGATCACGATCTTGCAGTTGGTGAGTTCCAGCCCTGCATCAGGCTCTGTGCTGATGGCGCTGATGGCAAGGAGCCTGCTTGGGTTCTGTCTGTCCTCTCTACCCCACCCCTGCTTGTGCTCTCCTGCTCTCTCTCTCTTTCAAAATAAATAAACTTAAAAAAAGAACCAAAATAATAACAACCAAAAAAAATCTCCCTCCCTCATCTCTCTTTCCTAGCCTAGCCTCTACTTTCATCAAGTCTACTTCAGGCTGAGAACCCACTGTGGGGATGGGGTGTGGTCTGTTCCTCGTCCTGCTTTGCTCCCCCACTCCCTAGTTGTCTCTGGGCCCTCTGGGATTAGTGGAGGGGTGCAACTTAAGGGAGCAAAAAAAGACTCATTAACCTGGTACAAATGTAATCAGAGTTGGGGCCTTCTGGGGTGTGGCCAATGTCAAATACCAATTCTATTTCTCCATTGAATGCTTCTGTGAGCTCTTTGCCAATTCCCATTGAGGACTTTGGCTAGAAGTCCCTTGACATGGGTCATGTCTTCTATGGCTAGTGGCTTTACCACTGTCCCTCCCAGGTCTTAGCTTCTGGTAGTCAACTCTGGCGTAGGCACCCTGCTTCTCCAGATAGACATCTTGAGTTGTGTCCCTTGTTCAGCTCCCTTCCTCAGCCCACAAGAAACATGCCTCTTTGCCTTGCTGCCATCAGGGAGGGTACAGTTTGCTTCCTCTGTCATCAGTGTCAGCTCTCACATCTGGCCCCTGCATGGTTCTCTGGTCTCATTTTGTCCCATTCTCCTAGCCCACTACACCCGAGCCATACTGGGCCTATTTTTATTTGTCAAACACACCATGCTCAGGCATTCTCACTAACTGTAGCTTCTTCCTGGGAAGATTGCCCACTCTCCCTTCTCTGCACTCACCTCCTCCATATTCCTTTGGCTGGCTTCTTTATTCTGAACTGAGCTTAAATGTTGCCTCTCACAGAGACTTTCCCTGATCATTCATCCTAAGGTAGCAACATAGTCACCATCTTATCACATCTGGTTTTTTTTTTCCTTTTTTTCTTTTCTTTTTTTACATCTGTTCGAATTCTCTGCCTAGCACTTACCACCATCTGATAGTTTTCTAATTTATGTAACTGGTCTGAATAGGGAATCTCAAATGTACTCGTGTAAAAAAAAATTGGGAGGTTTTTTTCAGAAATTGCTACCTCTCTTCCCCATCAAACCTCTTTTTTCCTCTGGTTAAAAAGCTTCCTTGCTGATCTATTTCCATCATATTTCAGGCTGATTGTTATAAGTGCCTCTTTCTATTACTAAGATTTCAGTTCAGATTCATTTTAAAAATCCAATCTTGTACTTGAATCAAACCTCTTCTCTCCTTCAGCATACACTGAATTTGTGGCTTTGGGGAAGGTAGGAGGAAATACTTGCCCTCAAGTCCTATTCTCTTGTTCTGCCACTGGCACTTATCCCCCTGGTGTGGGGGAGGGGAGGGAGAAGACGTTAGCTTCTGTGCCTGCTCCCGGTGAGAAGACTAGCCTCCTGGATTGATTTCCTTTTTGTGCATGCACATGTTGTTGGTAAAAGAAGGTTGTGGTTCTTTTGGATGTCACTGCTTCTCTATTTAACACTGATTGGCTATGAGTTCCAAGAATCGGGCAAGCATTCAAATGCTGATTCTTTCCTAGAAGTTATCTTTTGCATCTTTGGATGGCTTTTTGGGGTTTCTTCATGATTACTCTTTCTATAACTTTTGTTTTACTTGGATTAATAATGACCCCCCCCCATTTTCTTAGTTTTCAATGTAGTTATTGTTTTTTTCCTGAACACCTCCAACAGATTAGTCAAATGCCTAGCAATTCTTCTAAATGCTTCAACAAATAAAATCTGTCAGTTCCAAAAGATTTCAAGTACGAAAGGAGAGTCGAAATTACATACATTTAAGTAACTTGTAGTTAAATAATTCTCAGTGAAAAAAAAATATCAGTTCCCCCCTTCCCCCCCCCCCCCCTTCTTAGAGACCTCCTTCCCCACCTTCCATCCTTCCTCTAAAATCTGTATTGGATGCTCTATAGGCATGAGCATTTTGTTCTGAAGCTTCTTAGCTGGAACCACTTGGTTGGGTCTCATGTATTCCCTACCTTGTTAACTCATTTTGCTGAAGCTCATGGTACATGGGAGGAGAGTTTTCATATTTCAGAAAATGTTTTTACTCCGTCTTCACAATTGATTGGTGGTTCAGCTGCTGTGACAGATATTCTCTGATTGCCTCTCCAGAACCTGTCAGTCTCCACCCTTCACTCTGGTCTCCGTCCCCAGGAGGCCAACCTTTAGGAACTACATCAGCTGGCTCCCTTGCCCTCAGGTTTCTGCTGGAGGTCAGCCAATCTCTAGGGAGGATGGAAAGGGAAGACAGGTATTTATTCCCTCAATCACAACATTAGGGCCTCGGCAGGCTATGGCCCTCCATTGAAAGTCACTTATCTACTCAAGACAGTCTTCTCTTTCTGAATCCTGGTAACCACTACCTTCCTTCCTTCCATGGACTTCGGGATGGGAACACAGAGTTTTTAGGACTGTGGTATCTCTTCTCACTCTGTAGTTTTAGCCCTTTATCAAATCCTTCTCGAATTAGCTATCCCCTTTCCCGGGTTGAAATTCTAGGGTGGAAATTATCTTCCTCAGAATTTTAAGGGCATTGCTCCTCTACCTTCTAGTTGCAACATGCTGTTAAGAAGTCTGATGCCAGTTTGACTCCAATTGTGTTGTAAGTTACGTTTTTCCTTTGGGATCTTCTCCCTAGTTATGATATTGTGCAATGTCTCCATGATGTGATTCGGTGTGGATTTGGTTTCATTCATTGTGGTAGATATTTGATGGACTATTTGAATCTGGAGATTCACATTCTTCAATTCAAAGAACAATTTTTTCCCATTATTTATTTGGTAACCTCCGTATTTTTGCTCCCTCCTAGCACTCTTACTGGTTTGGATGGTGGACTACTTGCTCTGACTCTCTAATTTTCTTATCTTTTCTATTATTCATCTCTTTATATTTTTTGTTCTTATTCTGGGAGATTTACCTCAACTTTCTCTTCCACCCCACCTGTTGATTTAAATTTTTCAGTTATATGTTTAAAAGCTATACAAATTTTGTTAGTAAGATCTAACAGTTAAGCAAGGAAAACAAAACTTCTTCAGAGTCCTTAAAATATTTTATAAACACTTTATATTTCAACAAAGGTCTTTTATCTTGGAATAGGCAGCTAACAGCATCACTACAGCTAAATATTTTATAAACACATGTGAAAAAAAGACTGCAGTTGATCTTTGAATAACACGGGTTTAAACTGTATGGGTCCATTTATATGTGGGTTTTTTTTTATACAGTACAGTATTACAAATGTATTTTCTCTTATGATTTTCCAATATCTTCTTTTCTCTTGTTTACTTTATTGTAAGATTACAGTGTATAATACATATACAATATGTGTTAATCAACTGTTGGTGTTATTGATAAGGTGTCTAGTCAACAGTAAGCTATCAGTAGTTAAGTTTTTGGGGACTCAAAAGTTATTCATGTATTTTCAACTATGCGGTAGGTCAGCGTCCCTAACTTCCGTGTTTTTCAAGGGTCAAATCATCAGACTGTGCACCTTAATCTTACATGTTATATGTCAATAATATCTCAATAAAACTAGAAAAAAACATTTTAATATATGTTAGTTTCCTTTCAATCCATTCCTATGTATAGGAGATAATTGTATATGGTATTATCCAATTTTTGTAAATAATATATATATTCTTCATTTAAAAAACTATTAATAAAGGTAGTTTCATAATATTTTTTGAGTGCATATATCATAGTGTACTCAACAGTTCTCTTGTTAGATATTTTGGATGTTTCCAAAATTACTGCTAAAGATATTTTTGTTCAAAAGAATTTTTCCATGCTTTGGATTATTTTTGAGGGTTATTTTTTTTAAGTTTTTTTTTTAAGTTTATTTATTTATTTCGAGAGAGAGAGTGCCCATGTGTAAGCGGGGGCATACGGAGAGGGAGAAAGAGAATCCCAAGCTAACAGCACAGAGCCCAACATGGGACTATATACCATGAACCATGAGATCACGACCTGAGCTGAAATCAAGAGCTGGATGCTTAACCAACTGAGCCATCCAACGCCCCATTCCTCACTGTTTTTTGGTTTAAAAACTACACCCATCACCAAAGATTTGACAACCTTATGTGTTTTCTTACCATTTTATGGTTACCCATGCATTGACCTAATTATATGATATAAAAAAGAATTTAAATTATTAAACATACCTCAACAAAGCTTAACACATCTAAAAATATTTTTTCCCGGTAATTTGGGATGCTTCCTTTAGAAAGTGTTCAATCCTTGGGGCACCTGGGTGGCTCAGTCAGTTAAGCATCTGACTTTGGCTCAGGTCATGATCTCACGGTTTGTGATTTCAGGCCCCGAGTCGAGCTGTCTGCTGACAGGTCAGAACCTGGAGCCTGCTTCGAATTCTGTGTCTCCCTCTCTTCTCTGCCCCTTCCCTGCACATGCTCTCTGTCTCTCTCTGTCTCTCTCTCTCTCAAAAAAATAAATAAACATTAAAGAAAGTGTTCAATTCTTACATGGAGTTTGGTCTTTTTCTGGAGCAATTATTCTAATGTACTGATAATGTTTGATGATTTTTGTATCTCAGTCATACTTAATTACTGCAGGTTTATAAGATGTTATATATATATATATATATGATGTCATATATATATATATGATGTTATATATATATATATATGATGTCATATATATATATGATGTTATATATATATATGATGTTATATATATATATATGATGTTATATATATATATATAACAAAGGAATATATATATATAATAAACAAAGGAAGGTATATATATATATATATATATATATATATATATACCTTCCTTTGTTTTCAAATATTTATTTGGTATTTTCATGTATTCTTTAAGTAACCTTTAAAATAATTTAGTTCCAAATCTCCTTGGGATGTTGATTACAATCGTGGTAATATAAATTAATTTGGGAAAAAATGGCATCTTTTAAAACTTCAGTTAAGGAAAATCTTTTAGCTATGTCTTTTATATTTCTCAGTGAGGTGGTATAGTCTTTCTCATATTGGTAGCACACATTCCTTGTTGAAATTTCCGGGTATTCAGTTTAATCCATCTCTGGTTGTGAGATTAATTGTGAGGTTACTCATGGCAGTGAAGAGCTTGACCTAGGGATGGCTGTACAACTGAGCTTCACTGAAATTGGAATATGGCCTGGGGAAATGGAAGCACCTAGCTTCAGCTACACAGACCAAGTTTTCTGGTTTTCACTTCAAATGCAGAAGTTTGTTGATCTTCTGCCATTAGGGTAATAAAGTACCTCCCTTTCTAGTCCCATTGGTCCTGCGGTTGAACCACCTGGCCATTGACTCTGCTAATCTCTTCTCCATTTCACAGCTTTGGCTTGCTCAAAACCAATCTGAATTTCCTATACCCATGGCCCATGTTTGCCCCTTCCTGCCTCATAGCCACTCTCACATTACAAATTCAGATTAAGTTCCCTTTACAACCCATTAGGCCTGGGGGTGGTAGTGGCTCCTGGCCACCGCAAGCCCCAGTGTCCTGCCCCTTCCCTCGTTAGTTTCCTTCAGCCCTGCCCACACTAGTCCAAACAGCCCAGGACATTGTAAGGTGGGACACGGCAGGGCTGGCATGTGCCTCAGGCTTCCGAAGGTGAGACTCCGTGTGATGTTGGAGGTCATAAGTGGAACTTCATTACTGTTCTACTAGCCTGCGACCTTCTGTGAGAAACAGAATGGAGCTACTCCAATAGAACTGGCGGGAAATAGGTTTTTTAAAAATTATGAAATTTTGGAGCGCTTGGGTGGCTCAGTCGGTTAAGCAACCGACTTCAGCTCAGGTCATGATCTCACTACTCGTGAGTTTGAGCCTGGCATTGGGTTCTGTGTTGACAGCTCAGAGCCTGGAGCCTGCTTCATATTGTTTCCCTCTCTCTCTCTGCCTCTCTGCCACTTGTGCTTTCTCTCTCTCTCTCTCTTTCTCAGATATGAATAAAACATTAAAAAATTAAAAAATTTGAACTTTTGGGGCCCCTGGGTGGTTCAGTCAGTTGAGTGTCAGACTTCAGCTCAGGTCATGATTTCACAGTTTGTGAGTTTGAGCCCCACATCAGATCCTCTTTCCTTTTCTCTCTTTGCCCCTCCCCCACTTGCTCTCTCAAAAATAAACATTAAAATAATTATGGACTTTTTACTTAAAAAAATTATAAAATGCAAAAATGCATAAAGATTTTTAAAGTGTACAATTTAAAGATTAACCACGAAAGAGTATAAAATTCAAAGATTAACAAATGAAAAAAACATACCCCGGCCCTCATTATCTGGCTCAGTTACCACATGTAGAAGAAGCCTTTGGGACTGGCGCTCAGTGCTAGCTGAATAGCACCTCCAGGCACCAAGGTTTACTATGTCATATCTGCAAAGGGTGGCTTCCCCCCTCCCCCATGTTTTCCAAGCCAGTGGCATTCCTAGACTCCCAGTGTCAGGTTCTGTGATGTTTCACGACGAATGAGGTTAGCCTAGGAGGTAGTATCAATAACAGTAGAAACAAGTACCAACCAAGCAGTGAACATTTGGACTGTTGACTATTACAGAGTTTGAATACTTTCCCCATTCTTGTTTAGGAAAAGAAGCAGTGCCTGTGGGAGGGAGAGGTTACTTTACTTCTGCTTAGACATGGTTTTGGTCTACTCATAACTTGTGTTATTTATGGTTTTGCCTTACTTTGAGATCCCACGTACTCCTGGGTTCTGTTTACTGCTTTCCCTTTAGTGGGAAAGTGGCCTTGCCCTCTGTGGCTGAGTGTCACGTTTGAACTCCCAGCAAGACAAAGAATCTGTGTGGTCTGCTTGGGGATATTGTCCTGGTGAGACACAGCATTGCCCAGGAGGCTGCCTCCTCAGTACCTAGCTCCTCTACTTCACGGTCCATTCTTAGAATAAACTTCCATAAACCCATGCAACTTGAGCAAGCACGACTCTGTTCCTTGTAACCCCAGTGAGCCTGAATAACTCACAGATCAAATTGGCAGAATCTCCAATAAGGGGGAGGATGAAGTACAGAGGACGTTCAGATTATAGTCTCAGGTAATCAAACATGCAAAGCTATCATAGAGAATGTAAGGCACCCCCTGGTGCTCAAAAGGTGGCTCAATAATTTCTTGAAATAATTGTTGGTGTTTTTCTTTTGTATTCCCTTTTTCCCCCACACTGTGAAGGTGGCTAGGCCTTTTAGGCTTCCTTGCTTGAGGATTTTTGCAGGCAGGACAGAAAGAAGAAATCATTCAAAGTCAACAGTTCTCCTTGCCTTTTGTGAAAGTTCTAACTGCATTGAGGAGACTCAGCTGGGTGTCCCAGAGGGGTAGGGTGATGAATGAAGGCTTGTGGGGTCTGGGAGGAAATGAAGAGATAGTGGTTAGGCTCCTAAATTGGAAAGGGATCAGAGGTCTATGGGTCTTGCAGGCAATGGACCCCTGTGCCCTGCTCTGTGGGCTCTGGGGAGGTGGTGACATAGTAAAGAGGGTGATCCTAGGGTGCCTGGAGTGACCAGAGTTTCCAACCTTGACAACCGTTCTTCTTCTCCTTCCCCTCCTCCTCTTCCTCCTCCTCCTCCTCCTCCTTCCCTTTCCCCTTTCCCTTCCTCTTCTTCATCTTCTTCTTTGTCTTCTTCATCTTCTTCTTCATTTTAGAGAGTGGGGCAGAGGGAGAGGGAGAGAGAATCCCAAGCAGGCTCCACGCTCAGCACGGAGCCTGACATGGGGCTCTATCCCACGACTTTGGGATCATGACCTGAGCGGAAATCAAGAGTCAGATTCTAAAAGGAAGGGGAAATGGAGTCGGAGTAAAATGATTTAAAAACAATAAAGAACAACAACAACGACAAAAGAACATGGTACCCTCTCTATGACCCAGAAACTTCACTCATAAATAATTACCTAAAAGAAATGAAAATATATATTCACAAAAAAAGACTTGGATAAGAATATATATATGGCAGATTTATCCATAATAGCCCCAGACTGGAAATAACCCAGACATCCATCAATAGGAGAATGGGAAACAGATTATGATGCATTCATGTGATGGAATATTACAGAGCAATAAAAAGGAATGAACTAATACCACAACAACAGCAACAACATGGGTGAATCTCTGAGACATGCTGAAAAAATCCAGACATAAGAATACATACTGTATAACTCCAATGATCCCATGGAAAAGATAAATCTACTCTGTAATGACAGCTGGTTCGGTGATGGCCTTGGGCTGGGGGTCGGGAAGGGGTACAGTGGATCTTTTGGGGGGGTGCTGTAAATGTTGAACATACTGATTGTAGGTGGTTACCTGAGTGTATCATTTTGTCTAAGTTCATTGTGTACTTAAAATGGGTACATTTTATTTTTTGTAAATCATACTTTAATAAAGTTTTAAAAAATGAATGAGTTACTAATGCATGCAGCAATGTGGAAGAATCTCAAAGAGAAAAGCCCCAAAACATTATCCTGAGCCAAAAAAAGCAGACACAAAAAATGCATAGGATTCCATTTAATAAAATTCAAGAACAGATAAAACGAATCCATGGTACTGGAAAGCAGAACAGTGTTGCCTGGCGGCAGGTCATGAGGGAATTATGTGGGGTGGTGGCAAGGTTCTGTATCATGTTTGGGGGTGGTTATTACATGGATGTATGCATGTATTGAAAGTCCTTATACACCTAAAATCTTTGTTTTTCACCATCTTTAGATTGTACCTTTGTGTGATTTTGTGGGAAAAAAAAGACACATAAGAACAGAACAATAACAATAAAGAACATATTTTGCACACATGAAATTGCTGAGTGAGTCACTTCTGTACACTGATTTTTCTCATAATGGTTGTGTAATAGAGCAAAGGGTAAGGTGGATGACACAGCCACCTGATACTGAGAAGCCACATCCTGCTGGAGCCCATGCTCTCTATTTGCATACAGCTGCAACTCAGTTTTAGAAATGTGTATAATGAACAGAAAATAACACCAAGAGTTATCAGCTCTGCTCCATATGGAGGGCAACTGGGAGTCAGACATCACTCTGGAGGGACAGGAGCTGTCTTTCCCCAAAACCTTGGACTGGGGAGGGCTCCTCCTCTGAGCACATGGCATGGAGGCTATGAGCCCCTGACAAACCCTGAGCTCTGTCATCAGGAAAGAAGTGAACATGGCCTTTGAGCACCAATACTTCCTGCTACACCTCCCATTCTTCCCAGCACCATAGCTATTCTTTCCAAGTTCCATGTCGATGTCCAGATCCACGTGCTATCCACAGCCATCAGGTTGAATTGCTTTTCCTTCAAGTATGCAAACCTCTTCTGACAGATTGGGAACTGCTGGCCTATAATTTTCTGTGCTCAGGATCCTTTCCTCGTTAATCAAGTCAAGGACCCAGGTCCTCCCAAAGCATCATGGGTACCATGTGATAAATGTAACTAGGATGGCATGTTCACCTGTTATTCCACATGCATGGGAGAGCTCACTTTGGTTGAGTGCAAATTCATGATAGTCCAGGAGCTTTCCCTTTTACGAAACCGCCATGTCTTTAAGTATCCTACTTACTGCTCCCCAGAGAGGGGGTGTGTGGTTTATGAGCCTCCTTGTCCAGAGAAAGAGGACCGTCTCCCTGGCATGGGCTGGATGGGGTGCTGAGCAGAGTGGCAAACGTTACTACCACTTGGATGATGGATGGTATGAATATGACTTGCTGCCACTTGGCAGTTTTCAACAGACATCAGTGAAGAAGAAAGCTGAGCTCAGGGTCTGAGGTGCTCCCCAGAGAATGGTAAGGCTGAGCCTCTTCCTGTGAATGCTTGCGGATATCTTGAGCTCACATTCTCCTAACTGCTCAGCACCTCCCCTTCCTCCTTCCCACTACCGGCTTTCTTTAGTCTAGGTGGCTAGAAAGTTCTTTCAGGTGTGTATCTGAACTGTTTTGGTCCCATTCTTAGACTGCATGCTTTGTATTTCTGGGTTTTGTTTTCTAGTTCTCTGGTGGCTGACCTGTGCTTAGCTGTTTCGGTTGGGGACATGGGCAGTGGGAGTGGGAGTAAACTGATGGAAAGCCAAGTTGAACAAAGGAAGTTTGAGTGGGAGAAAGCGGGGTGCAGGAGAGAGGTGGGGGCACATACGATTGATATTTCTTTTCAGTAGCATCCAGCTCCATCCATGTATACAAGTAGACACAGGAACTTAATTCAGTGTGTACTGCAATATTACTCCCTTGAGGTAAAAGGGTTAATGCAGCTTCCAAAGAATACTGAGAATTGATTGAATGAGGATGGTATAGATTACTCACTGCCTGTAATGGTTCTCCAAAACGTCAAGTAAACCCATTATTTTCCTCACCAACTGCCTTGTCTATGGTTGGTTGATCTAATTAGCTCTTTGCCCTCATTAAAATGGATGCATTCTCTAACTGATTACAGCTGTGTAATAATGTCTAAAGCATTGCTAACGGAACTTTCTGCAGTGATGGAAATATTCCATATCTACATTGTCCAGTACAGTAGCCAACAACCACATGAGGCTAGTGAGCACTTGAAAATGGCTAATATAGCTGATGAACTGAATTTTAGTTTATTTAATTTTATCCAATTTAAATTTCAATAGCCACACACGACTAAATGGCTCCTGTACTAGACAATGCAGGTCTACAGCTGACCTGTGTGCTCCGGCAAAATGTGAAAGGGCTTCATACTGCCCCAGCTCCTGAGCAAATTGGTATGACATAGAATGGGTGCTCAATAAACTTTCATTGAAATAGCCAAAATGCTACCCTTGGATGAAGTGGAGGGATTTGGGGTTTCCGTAACAGCAGTTATAGGGGTAGGGGCAGACAAGATTTCTCTTGCCAATTCTCTCCACCTCCTCAGGTGAAATGTGGGACGCCCCTTCTAGAACCAGGGATGGGTTCTTGAAGAGCAGGTCCATTTTGTGTAGTAAGGTGCCAGACATAGTTGCCAGGCAAGGGAAAGATACATTTCAAGTGAAACTGGAGAATAACTTGTTGCCGAAAGGTAGGAGGACTTGGAGGTGTATTGTGATGAAACATCACTTCCCAAAGTGTAGATGGGATTCATTTATACAAACCAGGTTGGATCTCATGGTCTGGCTTCAATAATTCCCCGAAAACTTTTCCTTGACACCAGGAAACTGCATCTGCCTCTCATTAGATTGTGAATTCTCTTGGACAAACATTGTCCAGTGCTTATTTTTTTGCTAAGTTTCTGTGGCTTGTAGTACTGAACATCTTCACTGGGGCCTTCCTTTCCCTCACCACTGCTTCCAGTCAATCAAGTCCTGCTGAGCTTATCTCTCCATACAATCAAATCTGTTCTTTCCTTTCTCTCCCCCCCTTCACTGCTTTAGTCAGTGCCTTGTAGCTTCTTCCTGGACCTTTGCTGTCTCACACTCCTCCAATCGGGATCATGGTACATAGTTGGGCAGTTTGTATACCACAAAATCTGCTTGCATTCCTGTGCCCTAGGGTGGACCTTGTGATTTGCACAAAGGTGCCACATAATCTTGGTGGTATAGACCTGCTCTAAAACAGTAGCTGCTAGCTACATGTGGCTATTTACATTTTAATTAATTAAAATAAGTAAAATTTAAAGTTTAATCCCATAATCATACTGGCACATTGCAAATGCCTAATAGCCACATGTGGCTAGTGGCTACTGTGTCAAACAGCACAGAAAAAGAACATTTCCACTGTTGCAGTAAGTTTTGTTGGACAGCACTGGATAACTCTGCTTCTAAACCAGTCTATACAATTTGCTAGTGTGAATGATCTTTAATGCTAATCTAAATATGTCCTTCTCTGCTAAAAAGCCTTCGATGATTTCCACTTCAATCAGCACCGATCAGGTAGCAGGTGGTGAATCAATTTTGTGGGTCACAACCAGCCTAAGAACAAAACCAAGCTTATAAGGAAGTCCTTCTATGATCTGAACCCTCCCGGACCCCCTTTCTAACTTTCTAACACTGTTTTGTGCCAGGTTCGACTAATTTAAGAACTGCTGGTGGTTTCACCTAAGACACTGAGCTTTTTTTCTTTCATCTCTGTACCTTTGCTCATGCTGAATCCTCTTTTTGGAGTACTGGTCTATCTTCTCTTTGCCTGGACAACTTCTACTCATCACATAAGCCTCAGCTTAAGAAACAGCTACTCCAGGAATCCTGCCCTAAACGCTGCAGAGCGGGATGGATGCCCTTCTCTGACCTTTCATCACAAGCGCAGACTTACCTTAACAGGGTCATAACACTGTAATGATTTAAGTGTTCCTTTCCGGCACTATACTAAGTTCTTTCGGTGCAAATATGTTTCCCCCCTTTGCATCTCAAAGGGGAAACACAGTGCCTGGAACATAGCAGACACTCATTCAATAAATATTTGTTCAAAGAATAAACGAGGGAAAAAAAAATAAATCAATCAGTTGCGCGGACAATGTAAGTGCATCGTAGACTTCGGCCATCAGAGGGCGCCAGCGCACCTCGGCTGGTGCGCAGGCGCGCAGGGAGGGCGGGCACGGCGGCAGCGGCAGAGGCGGTGGCGGCGGCGGTCGTGGCTGCGGCCGGGGGAAGTGAATGGTTTTACCCAGAGGGCCCTGCGCCGCCTTTCTCCGCTGGCACCGGCGCCGCTCCCTGCTCCTCCTTCCCGGCCATGGCGTTCACGTTCGCGGCCTTCTGCTACATGCTGGCGCTGCTGCTCACCGCCGCGCTTATCTTCTTCGCCATCTGGCACGTGAGTAGCGGGGTCCGGGGGAAGGAGGGCGAAGAGGCGGCGCAGCTTCTTCACGCCCGGGGTCGGCGGCTGTCCGGGCGGCGACGGCCCCCGTTGGTCCGTCCGCACGCCAGGGGCTGGGGCCAAGGCGGGGCAGGCGGCGCGGCCAGGGCTCCGTGCGCCCCTTGTCTGCAGGCCGGGGGCTGCAGGTCGGGGAGGAGCCGAGGCGTGTGGTGGCCCCGTGGATGCATCCGCTGTGTCCCCGAACAGGCCGCGCGCGCGCAGCTACTCCTCCCTGGATGGGTGGGGCGGCCGTGGTCCCGCCGGGCCCTGCGGGACAGCGCTTCGCTGGCGCGGACCCTCCGCGGGCCCGGGGCTCCGCGTCTCCGCATCCCGGGGAGATGTGAAGGGCGCACGGAGGCATGCTGCGTGCTTAGCGGGAATGAAGTTTGCCAAATTACTATTATTTAGTCACATTGTCTGTCTTTTCGGGTTTCCGCAGGAGTGTGGCCCAAATGAGATAGTATAGCCTACTTTAGATGAATTTCCATTGCTGGTTTCAGCACTTGTTGGGTACTTTTCGAGTAGAATGACTTTCTTTTTTTTCAGATTCTGTTTCCTTGTGAACTTTGATGCAGATTGGATTGATTACTTTGTTGACTGCATCTCCGAACTTTTCCCCTAAATGATACTTTGACCGCCAGAGTTTCTCAAGAGACAGCCTTCTTTTCAGGGTAGCTGGATTTAGTAGAGATAGTTTTAATTTGATTTTGAAAATGCTCAGAAATCTTAAATTTTCCTAGGGCATTTTTTTTTTTTTTCTTTTTACTCACATCATGCCGCAGGATTGAAGCACATCTTTACTGCTTCCTGTAAGGAACAAGGAATTTTCCCTGACAGTTCTATAACAGATTTCGAAGGATTCTTGTTTCTCTAGCACAAAATGAGAAGCAGCCTTCTGGAAATCAGCATTCATTAAAACATTTATCTTATATTTGCTTCTGCCGTCATATCCTTTTAGTACCTTTTAGGATATTAGTCTTCATTTGAATGATTGGACACGTTCAGTCTCATGTAACTTTTAAGTCCTGTGTCATCAGCCCTATAACAAGGATTTCTTATGGAACATACAGGGGAAGCGTGATTTAAATAGCGGTGTCTTGTAAAAAAAAATCTCAAAAGTAGAATGATATCACAAATTACTCTCTTTTGCTAAAGAGTGTGATTGTTTATAATTATTTTTTTTATTAAAAAATTTTTAATGTTTGTTTATTTTAGAGAGAGAGGGCGAGCAAGCAAACAGGCCAGGGGCAGAGAGAGAGGGAGACACAGAATCCGAAGCAGCCTCCAGGCCCTGGGCTGTCAGCACAGAGCCTGATGCGGGGCTCAAACTCACCAACCTCAAGATCATGTCCTGAGCCTACTGACTGAGCTACCCAGGAGCCCCTGTTAATAATTATGTTAGAACCCAACTGCTTGTATAGTGGGGAATGCTTACTTAGGTAGGCTGTTAAGTAATTCCTCCCTCAAAATGCTTGTGGGTAGGAACCGATAAATTAAGAGCGTTTTAGTCTCTTTGATGGAAGAACAATAAATAAAGATAATTTCGGATGCAAACTAGCTCCACTTTAGTAAGCCTTTGGTGGACGTGAAATGTGTGATTCCCTTTCATTTGTATATGTGGATTTAAGTCACTTCCTGCTTGATGGATACTTTGTTTTTTGAGATGGTAAGGATTCTGAGAAGAGAACTGTGGATGGCCACGTTTACATTTTGAACCAGGTTGTGTTTAGCTTAAGGAATACCTGAACTGAATTTTTAAAAAAATGGGTAATTTAGTTTCAGCTTTGAAGTGAATATATGTCCGGGTGTGCTAGATAATTTTAAGTCCTGTTACAGAATTTAAAAAAATTTTTAAGACTTCATTTGTACTCCGCAGTGTACAGAGAGCCTTTCCTTAAGGATTTCTTAGTCCAGAGTATTATACATCCTTTGGGAACAAATTGAAAATTCCAAAATATATAGTTTAATTTTTTCTGTTAACTACATAAGGTTAACTACATAACCTTCAGTTTATCTTCTTAGGTAGTTTTAAGTATCAGAAGACTCATTTGGAAATTTCAGTTAGAAATTCAAAGAATCCTGTTTACATTAACTGTTGTATGGAGGTTATTTTTTGAGTTGATGGTTACATCTCTCTGTTTGGTCCTAATTCATGTGATTGATGCTCTGTAGGGAGTAGAGTTGGGAGCATAGATTTGTTTGAACAAAAATCATTCCAAAGACAGGCATCAAATTTGAAGGTATCCTGAATTGCATAGTTTGGTATCTTTAGGAATATATCTGTTTTGTTTTTGCTCTTGGGGGGAGATTTTGTGAACGTGTTTGTCCAGGCACACAGTAACAAAAGATATGAAAACCACTAGGTTAAGAATCTTTTCAGGGGCGCCTGGGTGGCTTGGTCGGTTAAGCGTCCGACTTCGGCTCAGGTCATGATCTCATGGTCCGTGAGTTCGAGCCCCACATCGGACTCTATGCTGACAGCTCAGAGCCTGGAGCCTGTTTCAGATTCTGTGTCTCCCTCTCTCTCTGCCCCTCCCCCTGCTCATGCTCTGTCTCTCTCTGTCTCAGAAATAAATAAACGTAAAAAAAAAAAAAAAAAAAAAAAAAAAAAAGAATCTTTTCAGAAGAGTTTTGAAAACTCCAGCTTGTAGCACTCATTGCAGTAACGTACTCGTTAAAAGATCCCTTGAAATCACCTGAACAAAATGTCCAAAGGAGTTAGTTTTAAAACATAAGTTTTATACTCTGCTGTTAAATTGGATCTTTGTTATAGGCAAGTAATTTTATTTGCAATGACAGTCCTTATCTTGATCTTTATTATTAAGATGCACTGGGGATGTATCACAACAAATGTCAGGTATTTGACTAATATCCATAAGTAATCAGAAATTAGTATCTTCTAATTGTACATTTATATTTTTAGCATTTATATGTGTTAGGGTTTATTAGCAAAGGCAAATGCCTTTTGGTGAGTTCTGTATTTTTTTAAGCTAGGGCTCTCCACCCCTTCCCCCCCCCCCCCCCCCCCCGCCTTTCATTCAATAAATATTGACTGAACACTTAAGTATGTGCTAGTACCAGGGACATAGCAGTGAATACAGCAAAAAATTTTTGCTGTCATGGAGTTTACATTTTAATTATTTTTCTTCTATTCGTATTTTACTTATAATTTTTTATTTGATCAGGTTGTTGAGTTTTATAAAATTTTAGAACATTTAAAAAAAAAGATCTTTTTATGAAGTGAAGAACTTTAACAGGGAAATAAACTAGCATAGTGAAAGCTAGAAATACAGAACTCCATTGATCACTGGTAATATTGAGTTAACACTGTCTCACATACGAGGATACTATTCCTAACCTACCAGAGGAAGGGCACCAAAGGAAAGGTTCTCTGTCCCCTAGATGACCAGTGACAGCAGCTAAAGCAGCTCCCCCATAAACTTGGTGCTTTTGGCTTCTTATTTTGAGTGGTATGTTGCCCTTATTTTGATTTTTCAGTACATTTTGACTTTGAAGTTATGTGTTAAGTGACCCTAAATGTTATAGCCACATTTCTCCAGATGTAGACAGAAACATTCTTGCCATATATTTTATAAGTGGATGAGATCTTTCTCCCCTATTGCATTTATACCTGTTTGGCTCATCACACCATGAGAAGCTGGTCTTACCTGGGTTACCCTTCAGTTTTTAGTTTGGTGACCCTAATGAAACCACCCGCAAGTGGTAGGAATATGCATATGACACAGAAGGAGGTCAGACTGATCACTTTTATCGTGGCCTTGAACTTGGCTGCTTTTGCTTATATGATGCCTTTAGGTACAATAGAACAAAGTTCTGCTCCCTGTTGGGGCAGAATAATGAGAAGAATCCTCCCTCCTGATTGGACACAGGCTCTCAGTGCAGAGCCTGGTGTAGAGCCCATGACCACAGGAGCACGGGCTGGCTTTGAGCTTCCACCTGGCCCTGGCCTTTTGTCTCTTGCAGAAATTGCATGACAGTATGTGGCGATTTTGGCCACGAAGTTTGAAAATCATTTGGTGTTCCTCTATTCTGAGGCTGTTTCTTGTATTTCCAAATTGAAGTAGGACTTTGAAATGTGGGCACAAATGGGGGAACAGACTGAAGCATGTGAGCCCATCTCTGGTGTCCCACTGAATTCTGTGACCAGAGCAGGGCATACACAAATGATGAAAAATACTTCACCCTGAGGGGCACACAGACCTGTACATAAATACTTCAGTGTGAGAAATGCCATATTGGTGGCATTATAAAGTCCTGTGCTATGTGGATATTAGAGTGGCATGCAGTTATTTTGGCCCAAGGGAGTCAGGGTAACCTACAGAGAGGAGCCAACATAGGAAGAGGGTTTTTATAATGAAGAGTTTTTGTAAATAGTTGTGGGTGAAGGAAAAAATAATCTCAAGAAGAAAGAATAAGTTGAACAGAGGCACTGAAAAATTGAAAATTGAAGATATTTATTATAGTATAAGATCATTTAAATGATACTAATATGAACATGTTTTCAGTTATTTAAATCTGATTCTGGTTATTAGCACATAGTGAATTTACTGTAAATTGGTACATGTAGTATACCCTACTTTTGCTTTTGTTTTATTAACTGAATTTAATTATCATTTGATGATGGGGCAGGTTTGTGGCTGTATTGTAATAAAGTGAGAGGTCCTAACTATTTTAATTTTATTTTAGATTATAGCATTTGATGAACTGAAGACTGATTACAAGAATCCCATAGACCAGTGTAATACCCTGAATCCTGTAAGTTACAATAAAGGATTTTTCTTTAGATTTTTAACCTGTTTTTGCTTTTAACTTGATATAATTTAAAAATGGCCAATATTCTCAGTAGCATGATATAGTTGTACTTTTTTTGAGTAGGCAGAATTTACAAAAATTTCTTTTTCCTGCTTGACTATTCTGACTATTATTAATCTGCTGGTGATCTTGTCAGCTGTCATACTAACATTCTTCCAATCTGCTTTTTACATTGTCGGCCAAAGACAATTGAAAAGGTCAAAAAGATTAAAAGAGTCAAAATTGCATTAAAGGTGTGTACTGCTTTTTAGTTTAATGTTTTAATGCTACATTCATTTCATGGGGAGGGTTAGGGCATTTGTATCTGTAAAGTGTTCTGTTCGGTGTGCTCATTTATATGCCTGTTGAGGTTTATGATTTCATGAAGTTTCTTACTTTATGCAAATGTTTGCTTGCTGGCCCAGTCAAGTAGGGAAAGCTGTTAAATGCTTATGCATTTCTGAAATGTTATAGCCATAGGCACTTCTATATTACATTATTTGGTTCAGTGTTTGAAAGTTGGTTAACATACAATGACTTTAATAGATGGTAAGGTTATTCTTATGTTGTGACTTACTGTGAGGTAGCCCGGAAGTGGAGTCTTCAGGAGCATGTCTACTTTTTTTTTTTTTGGTTATGTCTATTCTGGAATTAATTTTTCACTCTTTTTAGGTGGATAGCTCTGTCCTTAGGCTCTGGACTCATGCTGCCAGAATTTTATGGATAATAATTTATGTACAAATGTCTACATAGTTATTTCTGGTATATATCCACTCTCAATTTCTAAAACAGCCTCGTCTTAGACTAAGTTCTGAGCTCTGATGGATTTAGTTATAATGCGGATTGGCTCCATTGTGCTTAGGGGTTTTTATACATATTTTTTGACTTCATTTAGTTTCCTCATTTAGGAAGATTTCACCTTTAGCCTGTAGGTGTGATTTTGCCTAACTGGTCAGAAACTGAAAGGTTGTTTGAAAGCAGTGGGTACGTCTTCAAGAATACAATAATACAATAATTCATCTTTAAAAGTTACTTAATGAAGATGAAAACTTGTGTAGACTTGAGTTGTATAAAACTGTAAGGCACTAGCATGCTAGAAGGATTTTTTGGGGGAAAGATCTATAAAGTTAGTTTGCTACTTTATCATTGTTTCCTAGATAAATATGAGTGATGGAATAGATTTCTAGCTTGTCTTTAAAGAACTGCTACAGTAAGACTATTTAGGGACAATTAACAGTGTTAACTTACTGGCTCTTTCTCTGCTGTCAGGAAACAAAAGAGGAGATGAGTCTGCTTTCTCATTGGAAAGTAACAATGATCATTGTAAAATATTTTAACCCACTGTTGAAACTAATTGTTACCAAGAAATTAAGAAACCAAAATTTGTGTATTAATGACAGTTTATTAATAATATTCTATCTTCTTTGGCTTCTCATTACTTCAAATAACCAAAAAATGATGAGGATGAGAATAGCTGAAATCAGATGAGGGCTTTCCTGGGCACCAGGCTCTGTGCTAAGCATCTCTACTTGGGATTTTTCTTTCAGTGCTTGTGACAGTCCTAAAGGGTAGGTGTATTGTTATTCTCATGAATAGGAGGATAGGCTGAGGCTTAGCCAGGTTGAAGCACTTTACTAACAAGATCAAACAGCTAAGGTAGAACCAGAATTTGAACCCAGACCTCCACATTTTTAAGTTCAAGCTTCGGTGTTTCCCTAATTTATTGTAAATTTAAGAGGGACTAATTTCATTTTTACATATAACGTGTGATTTCTGACTCTTCTTCATGGAAGGAAATTCTCACCTTAAAAAGATAACTTGCTTGGGACACCCCGATGCGGCATAGATTGGGAGTTTTTATACCAGCACAAGTTGCATTCTGGGTAGGGTGCCGATAATTGGCTTGCTAGCAGTGCATCTGACAGTTTTCCCTATTTAAAGTTTGTTTTGACAATTCTGCCAAAGTATGGGGGAAGACAAATATTCTATGTTAAAATGTGAACCTTAACTAGAGAATGTTACGATTTGCATGTTAAGTATTATCATTTCAGCCGTATTTGTGTGAGGAATTTTTTTCTGGATACTAGTTTTTGTGTAAACATTGGTTCCTAAATGGAATAATTTTTGTGCCACTTACCAGGAAATTTCACCATTAAAGAATGATTGGAGTGGGCTGGTTTTTGTAAGAGATGTGTAATAAAAGTGTCTGGATTTTTTTGAGATGAAGGGAGTGTGGCATTGTTTCATATTAGAACTGGAAGAGTTGCAGATTATCTTTATTATCCCTCTTACTAAAGTCTATTGTTAAGAGCAGTAGAGATCAAGCTTTCTAAATCATTTTCTCCCCATATCTCAGTTTGGAATTGTAGGATGAAAACTTGGATGATTTGTATTGTTACCTATCACTTGGCTTTAAAGAGCTGAAGTACTTATTATAAGGAAAAGAAAAATCCTGTAATTTACACGAGTATTATAAACAGCTCTAGTGGAACTCCTAATATAGTGTATCTTTTTCTTGGTCTGTCCTGGTTGTAGTCTTTGTGTTTCAAAGATTTCCTGTGGATCTTTTCTTGTTTTCTTGCAGATGTTTAATTTTGATCTTAATTAAATGGTGGCTTACTGGTTCGTGTTATTTACAAGTTTATATACATACACAGAGTTTATTATATTAAGTTTGTAGAAAATATCTGGTTAGTGGTATAGATTAGTTGGTTTTACTGAGATTTCATTTAAAATATTCATGAAAAAACTTTGTTTTACAGTTTTGAAATGAAGAAAGTGATTTGGGAGTAGTAGAAAGCAGGCTTGAATATGTAGTACAATTGCATTGTTTCTACAGCAATGGTTTCCTTTCAGTAAAGATCTGCTGATGTTGAGGATTCATATAATTTTACCTTGATACGATGTGAACATCTGAGAAACTGGCTTTGCATTTGTGACTCATAGGAGTCCTTGGCCGAAACTTGAAATGAAATGTTTGGGACTTTAAATAAGAGTCATTAGGCTGAAATCTTTAGGATGAGAAAGGCAATTAAAACTAAAGCATGAATTCTTGGTTATTTTATAAAAAGTATTTCTCTTCAATTAATTTTTCTCTACAATCAAACAAATTATTTTGTTTTTGAGTTCTGAGCTTCTACTGGTCTGCTGTGCCTGTAGTAGTTCATTGGAAAACAGGCTTAAAAGAAACGGGAAGGCCATGTAAAATCAGAGCTCAGGAACTAGGGAAATTTCCAATTTTATGGTTCAGAACTCTGTCTTTTCCCTCCTACATTGCAGAATGCACATTGTTTGCATCTGTGTATATTAGTGTTCTTCCCCCTATGACTGTGCTGAGATTATTGGCTTTTGGCTTTCCGTTGAAAAATGACTTTTGTGGTAATGTGATGTGGTTTGCTAAATATTGTATATGTAGCATTCCTGGTTTCTGTTAAAAGCTTTAAAACATTAGTGTGTAAAATATTCTAAAGGGAACTTTTGTTTTTGTGGATTTTTTTTTTTTTTTGTATCATGTTGCATGAGATCAGATACCTCATTTTTATATTTTTATCATTGTTGAATGGTGGGAAGTATTCCAAGTGATTAGCAAATAACTGAATAGTCTGGGTGGTAACTTTGTATAATTTAACCTGTTACTGTAAGAATTTGAATTTTAAATTTTAAGTTCTATTTATTTTCCTAGCGCAAGCTATATCATCTGGTCAGTTTGCTTCTAATTCTGCTTTTGGTAAAAATTTAAATATGGAAACAACACTTAGCATCTTTCATCCCTGATTCTAAGAAAACAGTGATTTTGCATTATGGGAACTTGGTTGCCACCTGCTTTCCAACAGCATTTGACTTAATGCCAAGGCATTTTGATAACTGCCTTGTATTTTTCTTCCAGCTCGTACTTCCAGAGTACCTCATCCATGCTTTCTTCTGTGTCATGTTTCTTTGTGCAGCAGAATGGCTTACGCTGGGTCTCAATATGCCCCTCTTGGCATACCATATTTGGAGGTAATACAGATATATTTCTAATACTTTTCCTAATTATATCTTACTTATACTATGGTTATCTTACATGCTAGTCACCTAAATGAAAACTGAAAATTAGTTGGCATTTATTTTAAGTTTATTTCGGATAGAGAAAGAGACAGAGTGTGAGTGGGGGAGGGGCAGAGAGAGAAGCAGGCTCCAGGCTCTGAGCTGTCAGCATAGAGCCCAACGTGGGGCTCTACCTCACTGACTGCGAGATCATGACCTGAACTGAAGTCAGGTGCTCAACTGACTGAGCCACCCAGGTGCCCCAGTTAGCATTTATTTTAAAAATCAAGTAGATGAACAAATAGCTGTTTAAATACCTTTTATGGCACTTACTTTGTTAATCTTTAGAAGTGTTTTTCAAAAAGTGAGGTTTAATTTGGATACAGTTATGTGTGCAACTCTGAAGCCCTATCCCTGCCTGTTACCCCTGCACCTCCCAAGGAGAGCAGTGATCTCTGTGAACTTGAATTAATTTTGCCCATCTTTGAATTTCATATAAATCAAAATGTACAGTGTGTTTAACTTCTTTCTCCATTTTTACTTTATGATTTTAAATTTGGTTGTTTATAAAATATGTTCATATTTTATAACTTTTAAGGTATGTCAGAGCTACATAATAGAGTTAGAGGTTTTTTGTTTTTTCTTTAATAGGCACGTTAAAATCTCATTGCTCTTCATTTTAGGAAATAGGCTGAAAAAGTGTTTAGGAGTAAAGTGATACCACATCTGTGACTGAGTTTGAAATAGTTTTTTTTTTGAGAAAAACATGCATATTTGGAGCTAGAACAAAAAAGAGAAGGGTAGAGCTGTGTGGTTAATGTGAATATCTTGGTGAAGTGTTCTTTTCTGTAAGTCTAAAATTACGTTAAAAGAAAAAGTTAAGAGAAAAAAAACCCTTAATTTTTTATAGTTATTGTTCTTTTTCTTGTATTTATGAAAGTATAGGGCAGACCAGATGTGGCCTAAATAACTGTCCTGTTCTCATTTAGGGGCTTATTTATTTATTTTAAAGTTTATTTATTTGGGGAGAGAGAGAGTGTGCACATGTGCGCGCACACGAGCAGTAAAGGGGCAGAGAGAGAGGGAGAGAGAGAATCCCAAGCAGGTTCCAGTGCAGAGCCCAACACAGGGCTCGATCCCATGAGCCATGAGATTATTACCTCTGCCAAAATCGAGAGTCAGATACTTAATTGACTGAGCCACCCAGGCGCCCCTAGGGGCTCTTGTTTTAAAATTAAGATGATAAGAGGAAAGAACTCCACCCTGGAACTAAAAGCACTCTTCCCTGTGTGGACTGCCTCTCATTGTAACAAATGTTATTTGAGGAGAAAAACCCTCCTTCCCGTCCTTTTTGGAGTGGCTAATGGACTGTGTTTATTGCAGGTATATGAGTAGGCCAGTGATGAGTGGACCAGGACTCTATGACCCTACAACCATCATGAATGCAGACATTTTAGCGTATTGTCAGAAAGAAGGCTGGTGCAAATTGGCTTTTTATCTTCTAGCATTTTTTTACTACCTATACGGGTGAGTTTAAAAAAGAAAATGAATATATGATTTCACTTTGCTGCCTAAAAAGTTTGTAGGCATTACGGTCTTAACACCTTAAAATCCACCTGAAGAATAACTCAGCGTCTTGAATGGTGGTAACTGCTAATGGCACAGTGCACACCAGCAAATGCACACACGTTGAATATGAATAAACTGGTACTTGTCGGGTGTGCGGTCAGAGTCAGAAAGTTTGGTCAGGGGTGCTGCTTCCTAAGTTTTCAGACACGGTAATCCTCATTGTCTGTGCAAAGTGATGGCATTGAGAAGATTGCAAAAAAAAAGTGTGAGTTTGCCAAAATGTTTGTGCTTGGCTTCACCATGTCTCTTGCCATGGTGTTTTACTTTGTATCATTCTTTACAAACTGTATGCTCTGCCCTTTATTTTATGGCTTGCTTCATCTGAATGGGAGCATGAAAGAAATAGGTCTTTCCTATGTGATGGTGCAGCGATCGACTCCTCTCCCTTTATAGCCATGATGGACTGCATCATTCCTCTAGGCCAGCAGTCCTTGACCTTGGCACTGTTGACATTTTGGACTGGATAAATCTTTGTTGTGGGGGCTGTCCGTGCATTGTGGGATGTGTAGCAACATCCCTGGCCTCTACCCAGTAGATGCCAGTAACGCCTGCTCTTCTGCAGTCACCAAAACCAAGAATGCCTCCAGACAGTGCCAGATGCCCTCTGCGGGGCGCAGTCAGACCTGGGTGAGCACCACCGCCCTAGGTGTACTGGAGATGGAATAAAATGGCTGCTTATTAAAATGAGGGAAGGGGCACTCTCACATGTGGGATTGTATTTCTTTAAACTGCACCAGTATACTTTTCTCATCTTTTATTGATATTCAGCCAGAGAGAACAGTTCCAACTGATTTCCAAAATAGGAAGAAAGTTGGCCATGTAAGATGGAATTGTATTCATTAAGCTGCTTTCTTATTCCCTTTTCTTTTTGTTACTGGAGAACTTGCTGAGTATTAGATGGTAGGTTTATATTCATGTTTCTCTTTACGTTTTATGTTTCCATTACGGAAAATGATGAATGAAGTGCTAGGCTGAAATTCATGGAAAAGATATGTTTATGCTTTTAGAGGTTATACCTGTGAACATGAGTATCCATTAGTGCATCTACAGACGTTCATTTATGAAACAGAGATAGTGAATAAGTTCTAAACAGCAAAATGCCATGTGTCATTTTCATTTCCTGTTAGTTTTCATTTTTTCAGTTTCTTTAACAAATAACTGGAACAGTGCTGGCATATAGTGGTACTTGAGACATATTTGTTGAAAGAAAGAAAAGAAATGAATGATTGAATAAATGAGAAAATCAGAGATGTGCACTTGTGGGCATGTGGTGGCTCTATGTCGTTTCATTTCTGCTTTAAGTTGTTTGTCAAGTTTGCTCAACTCTTTGCTTTGTATATCCAGTTAGAGACCCATGCTTTGGAACCATGCCTTTCCCACCTTACTCTGGTAGAGTTGGTCTGAATCAAATGGTTATTTTTTATTTTGCTCACTTGAGCCCTTTTCTTTTTTAACCCTCTTGCTGTTGCCTAGAGCCTTTCTCTGATGGGAAAGTTCCTTAAGTCACCATTCCCATCTGTAAAATGGGGATGATAATGGTACCCAACTCCTAGGACTGCTTGGAGGATTCAGCGAGGTCATGTACATAAAAGACCTAGTGGAGGGCCTGGCATGAAGTGAGCCCTTGCGAGATGCTCACTGCTATTATTAGACGACTCCAGAGCAGTGCACTGTTTGGATGGCTTCTCTAAGCTCTGATCCCCTATTAAGCTTTCAGCTGTGCTGTTCTGTTTGCTAAAATTGGAAAGAAAATAGGAGACAACCACAGCACAAGCACTGAGCCAAGTCCTACCTTAGGCAAAAGTCCATAAATGCAAATTAAGATTGTCTCGTGAACTGGTCATTGGTCTTTTCATTTTCTGTGGTGGTGTGATACCATAAACTAGTTGGCTGTGTAAAGCAGACTCAACTTTTTGGTGCTTTTTGTTTTTATAATTAGGAACGTTTGAATTAATAGGCTTTTTCTTCTTTTCAGCATGATCTATGTTTTGGTGAGCTCTTAGAACAACACCCAGAAGAACTGGTCCAGTAAGTGCATGCAAAAAGCCACCAAATGAAGGGATTCTATCCAGCAAGATCCTGTTTCCAAGAGTAGCCTATGGAATCTGATCAGTTACTTTAAAAAATGACTCCTTATTTTTTAAATGTTTCCACATTTTTTGCTTGTGGAAAGACTGTTTTCATATGTTATACTTGGATAAAGAATTTAAATGGAATTACGTATAAATTAATATAAAATGATACCTCTGGTGTTGACAGGTTTGAACTTGCACTCCTTAAGGAACAGCCATAATCCCTTGAATGATTGCATTAATTATTGACTCTCCTTAGTCCATTGGAAGCTTTTGTTTATAGGAACTTGTAGGGCTCATTTTGGTTTGTTGAAGTGCCATCTAATTATAAATTAGCTGTAGATATCAGGTGCTTCTGATGAACTGAAAATATATATCTGACTTGTGGGAAACTTCATGGGTTTCCTCATTTATCATGTATGTGATTATATATGGACACATTGACAAAATAAGAAGAGTGGGATTTTCTCCCCTTCAACTTGAATATTATCCCTGTATATTGCATGAGTGAGAGATTTCCCATTATTTCCATCAGAGTAATATACTTGCTTTAATTCTTAAGCATAAGTGAACATGATATAAAAATATATGCTGAATTACTTGTGAAGAATGCATTTAAAGCTATTTTAAATGTGTTTTAATTTGTAAGACATTACTTATTAAGAAATTGGTTATTATACTTAATGTTCTAATCTGGTGGTAAAGGTATTCTTAAGAATTTGCAAGTACTTTAGATTTTCAAAACTGAATGAGAGAGAACATTGTATAACCGTCCTGCTGTTCCTTTAGTGCAATACAATAAAACTCTGAAATTAACTTATTTTCAGTGCATTGTTTTAAAGATTACAAATAGCTATTTCTTACACTTGCTTAATCCATAATAAAGACATATTACTGTCAGTTTTTAAAAAAACTAGTAGAGTATTACATTGTGTGTGTGTGCGCGTGTTTTATTTTTTTTAATACTGTGCCCAGATCTAAAAAGAATGTTTAAAATTTTTTTTTTAACATTTATTTATTTTTTGAGACACAGAGACATAGCATGAGTGGGGGAGGGGACAGAGAGAGAGGGAGACACAGAATCTGAAGCAGGCTCCAGGCTCCGAGCTGTCAGCACAGACCCTGATGCTGGGGCTCAAACTCGAGAACCACAGAGATCGTGACCTGAGCGAAAGTTGGATGCTCAACTGACTGAGCCACCCAGGTGCCCCTAGAAAGGAATGTTTTTAAATGGCTAAACACATTACTCTGTGTTGTCACTTGACAAGATTCATAAACATTGATGCCACAGCATCATCATTTTTTGTAACCAGTTTAAAAAATTGTGGCATTTGAAGTGTTAACTTTGTTTTTCCTTTTTGACACAGCAGGTTTTAAGGAAAAATGACTCGTTAAATTCATTTTTGCTGCTGCTTGTAAGGCAGGTAAACTATGGCATGTTTTTGTAAGAATTCTTGTGCTTTATTTGGAATGAGGTAGTTAAGGCAATTGAAGATAGTGTAAGTGATTCAGAAGTTTCTTTTCTTTTTTTTTTTTTTAATACTTATTTTTGGGAGACAGAGAGACAGAATGTAAGCAGGGGAGGGGCAGAGAGAGAGGGAGACACAGAATCTGAAGCAGGCTCCAGGCTCCGAGCTGTCAGCACAGTGCCCGATGTGGGGCTCAAACCCACAAACTGTGAGATCATGACCTGGGCCGAAGTCAGATGCCTAACCAACTGAGCCACCCAGGTGCCCCATTTTTTTTTTTTTTTCAGAAGTTTCTTAAAAGATCAAAGAAAGAAAACCAGTATCTAGAAATTCCACTTAATAATCAAGGGAGTTTATGGATGAGTTTGTGGAATTCGTACTCTAAGAGTGCCTTGAATTAGATGCTGGTTGGTTAATCCTCTGCTAGCGAAAAAATGCTTCTCCACCTTTGAGAGTAGCCGTTAACATTTTGGGATTGCGTAGCAGGGTGAGTATGTGGAAGAAGAGAATGTAGAGCCAGAAGAGTGAGAACCAAACCATTTCATAACGAGACAAGCTTTAAAGACCTGTGTTTTGGGGCGCCTGGGTGGCTCAGGCGGTTAAGCGTCTGACTTCGGCTCAGGTCATGATCTCACGATTCGTGGGTTCAAGCCCGGCATCAGGCTCTGTGCTGACAGCTCAGACCCTGGAGCCTGCTTCAGATTCTGTCTCTCTCTCTCTCTCTCTCTCTCTCTCTCTCTCTCTCTGCCCCTCCCCTGCTTGCTTGCTTGTTCTCTCTCAAAAATAAATAAAAACATTAAAAAAAAAATTTAAAGGCCTGTGTTTTATGGTCTGAAGGACACCTCAAGGGAGGTGAACTGTTGGTCAGCTCATGCAGAAAATTATTTATTGACCTGTTGCTAGGTACTAAAGATTCATGCTCTGAGTTTGAGCAGTTTCTAATCCAACTAATGATGTCAGCACCCACTCCTCATTTTTCTTTCTGGTTCACAAGTACTTTTGATCATGAGGGACCTTGCCGAGTCCAGATAGGTTTCCTGGAGCTGTTACTTTGGCATTCCTGTCAAAGTCTTTTCACAAGCCCTTGCTGTCTCCTAGCAAGTGCTACTTTCAAGTATTAAGAAACCTTTTAATCATGTTTTCCTGATTATTCTCCACAATTCTGCAAGGTTTAATTAAGGCTGCAGTTTGTGGAAGCCACCTTCTCATGCTTCAAAAATTAGATTTGTAGTCCTTAGCTGATTCCTCAAAGGTGACGTGACTGCCAGTAAGGTTTACCCTTCTCAGGAATAGGCTGTTGGTTCCTAGGCATGGAGACTGTGCAAAGATTGAGTGCCTGGAAGCTCTTGTGATATCTACCCGTCTTTACCTTTTCCAGTGTTTTAGGAAAGTAAATTACTTATGAAGAGAAAGCAGAAACAAGATCCCTGCACAAGGCAGTCTCCTGCTGGCTCTTGTCCTTGCTCAGACTCCAGTGTGTTCCCCCTGTTTTATCTGTTTCAGCAGTCCTAGCCTTCTGTTATTCCTGCAGGTCCAGCTGCGGCCTAGTTAGCCTGGCGGCATAACCCTTCCAGCTTTTACCAAACTGCTCCCTGTGCAGTGACCGCTGTTTACTTAGGTAATTTTTTTTTTGCTTTGTTACAGTTACTTTTGCTATTATGTGGTTTGATTTATCTTTAAAGGGTTTTCCACCTTTCAGAAACCATTGTTGAATACCACTGTGCTGTGGTTTATATCTATACTGACAACTCTTTGTTGCTGTGGGTACTATAGATTCTCCTGAATTAAAAATCTTATGTAATAAATGTAGTCTATTTAGCAGTTCTTCTTTAGAGTAATAATATTATACCATGGAGTATGTCCCTTTAGTACTAAGGAAGTATAGGTGTAGAAACTTAGTAATGACGTTTGATGATTTTCACAATTGTAACTGGCATTTCCCACTTTTTGTCCCATGGTTGAGGAGAGTTGGGTCCCAGGCTTTGGACAAATTGCTAATTTGTTTGAAGTTTGAGGGTTGTTTTTCATGGGAAGGGGAAGTGATAGGAAATGACCAGACTTTTGACATGTGTCGGGTATTACGAAAGAATTTGAGAAGCCTCTTGGATTACATCATTAACTCCCTGACCTAGTAGTCAAGTTCAGATACCCAGATAATGGTCTTTCACAAAGCAACAAAGTACATGGAGGCTTGCAGTATGTGTGTCGTTTTAAGCCTGTTCAATATATTTAAGCCTGAGGACCACTCTTGCTAATAGCCCTCATAGAGCTCTTCTCTACTCTCCAAATCAACATATTTTGAAAATATGTCCAGTGTATGCATAGAAAGGAAATAGAAATGTAGAAACACTCTAAAAGTATGAAAAAACTTTCCTTGCTACATTTCTCTTTTCTTCCAATTATGTATTTATGAACAGTGCTCATGGAATATTCTTGCCATGGTACAAATAATGATTTCTTTGCATCTCTTACACCCTGCAGGAGTGTGAGCTTTCATTTTAGGTGTGGCTACGTCACAGCAGTGTGACGTATCCACACCCCTCCCCCCCCCCCCCCCCGGTTAAATAATATGTATTTAAAAGTATTCATGTAGTTTACTTATTTATATATCATTCAACACTCACAAATGTGCATCCCTCAATAATCAGTTGTACAGTATAATTGTAAGTCAAATTTTGACATCAAAAATATTTTAAAACAGCTCTATTCAAAGAGGAAAGATAAAAATACTGATACCTGTCTAGCATTGTTCCTAAAAGTATGCAAAGTATGCATATTCATCCTTTGGGGAAGCTACTAATGTTAGTCTCAAATTATTTAAACTCTTGCTCAAACCAACCACTGATCTGTGGTCAGAGCAGCAGCCAGCGAGTCTTTGGTACCAGCAGTATAGCTCGGAAGATGACTCTGAACTGATACTTCAGAGTGATGCCAACAGAAAAAAAAAATGTGGCTCTATTCCTGGATCTGTTGAATGGCTTTCTTAGAACAATTTCACTTTGATTAATTAAGAGTCCTAAAGCTAAATATCTAAAAGGAGTAAACAGCTCTGCTGCCTGTACTGCTTTTGGGAAATAGTGTCAGCCATATAAAGTGACTGCTCTGTGGGACTGAAGGTTTTTTTATCCTACGTTAATTTTAGTAACGCGCATAGTGGACGTGGAGATGTAGAGAACGTGGTCACATGGATAAGAAGTTAATTTTATTGTACAGTGCTTTTTCTAAACATTGAAATCTCTTTGCTTACCATGTTCATATATTCTGGAGAAGAAAAATTTCTTAAATAATAGGTCGATGACTAGGTAGACCCTAAAACTACTGAGAGAAACATAGAATGTAGTTATCCATCTGTGCTCACGGTTTAAAATCTAAGCTAGCCTGATCGGTGCTGTACCGCTGTCCAAAGAAAATGCCCTTAAGTAGCCCTACCTTAGAGCTTAATTTATTTTGCTTTTGTATATTAAATAAAAACCATCTCAAATGTGGCCTTGCGTAGTTTATGGTTAATGGCTGAGTCTCTGTGTTAATTCAATTTCAGCAGCTAACTCTGGCTTGTGTGTGACCAGGACTCTACCTTGTCTCTCTGCCCCATTGGTTTGAGGGCTGTTCCACAGGTTAGGTAGAGAAAATACTTTTCCAACTATGTGAAATTATATTCTTTTGAGTAGTGCCCCATTCCATGATTCTGTTATGGAATAACTGATGTTTTCCCTTAATACTTAGTATTAAAGTAGTCAAGCATTTTAAACATGGAAGGCTTAACTGGCATTTGCAGTAAAAATGAGAGAAGCATGCACTTGGGAAATTCATTTGATTATTAAAGGATTTGATTAATCCATGCCAACCTTTTTCTACTTTCTTAAGTGTTCATGAATAAGCTTTATATTCCTATTGAGGAGAAGCAACATACAAGATTTGCTAGTATCAATTTCAGTGATTTCCTAAAGTTTAATAAGTATTGTGATTTTTAAATTGTTTTTGGTTGTAATACTGAAATCATGAGGAAGGTCAACCTATTATTGCAGCCTGTACTTACTTGAAAAAAATTTTTTTCCACCTATAACTTTTGGCATTATTATCTTAGATTAGAAACCCCCACAGTTTAAACATTCACATACTGGTAGGATATGTGTGGTTCTCCCATCTTCCTTAGTATACTTATAAAATCTTAAGTTCTGAAATCAGTGTAGACATAAAAATATTAGAATACTGATTTTATATTCTAGAACATACTGGCTGTCTGGTCTGAAGTTCCCAAACAGCACTAGTAATTGTTCTGAAGTATTCCCCAATGAAATTAAAGCAAGAGAAGTTTGAAACAGAAGAAAACTTTTGGCAATTAGATGATTATTCCAAAAGTTTTGATGTGAAATTTACTTTGTCTCGTGGGGAGGTGCCAGTCACAGCCAAGGGACTATTGCAGGTGATACCAAAGCCACCACTATCTGTGAAAATGTCCTTGTCTACAGTGCAAACAACTGTTCAACATTACATTTAAAGACAAAAAGACATATTCAGTAGCATAGGGTGAGGTGAGGGAGGGAATTGGAGACTGTTAATCTGTAGATAAGTGCTTTCTAACAGAAATGTGAAAGAGGGATTTAATTCATTCTGTGTAGTCCCTAGGGTAAAAAATGAGTGGTCTAAAAAGAGAGCACCTGTCTGAACCAAGGAATTCCTCATATCTGAAAATGTTCCAGCAAATGCTGGATAAACACCTATTGGGGATGATCCAGCATTGGGAGGGAGGTGTCCAGAAGATTCATAGGATCCTTCTCACTCGTGTATGTCTATGAAGGAGGAAAAGCCATGGGAGGAAAAGTGGGAGGAACAGAGGGTGAAAGGTACTTGATTTTAGTTTGTACTCATACCCATTTTTACATTTATTACTATGTCGCATTCCACCTGGTAGTTATAAATCATAAAATGAGGTAAAAGTGTGGTAAATAATAAAAATAGGCAGTGAAACATTTTTCCATATGCTCACTTCAGCATTATTTCTAAGTAAAACATACCAGAGGAGACAGTACATTTCAAAAATTATATAGCAGTTTTTCGATCTTCTATAAGAGATAAGAGATACAACTGAAATTTGTCAATAAAAGCTTTAGGAATATTTGCACGTACACATTTACATTCAAGTTGATAACACTAGTAAATTTTGTTTCAATACAAATTATGTTAAATAGCTCTTAAATTTCAGACATGGTCATATATATGTTATTTGAAATTCTTTTTTATCTAGATACAGATCTTGATAATGAATCTCTTGATGATAGATGTGCGGCTAGTTTGTCCCGAAACTCATGAAGATAATTATATTGCTGAAAAAAATAAAGATATATTGAAATACATTGTAGAAAACTAGTTAGCAGAGTAGTACAATCCTAGTAGGCATCAGGAATCAAAAAATAATTGCTAAGAACAATTCTACATCCTTTTGGGTAAGGAAGCGTTTGCATTATGGAGAAGTTTTACCTTTTGATAAAGCTGCATATGGTGTGAAAAAACTTACTTGAAAAGTCTCTCAAAATCAGAAGGCAATGTGTAATACATACGAATGTTTTATAAATCTGTAAAATCCTTTCTCCTTTTACTGGCAGGAGCAAATTAAAATTAAAAATAGTACATGAAGGCATTCTTTTTGCCAATGTATTTTCCTCTGGGGGTTAAGTAGGGAGGAGAGGGTACTTTCTGTAATAGTTAACAGTAGTAGATTCAAGAAAATCTATTTCTTCATTTATAGAAGCCCTAGATTCTGCTGCTTGTGATATAACCCATTTGCAACAATGTTCAGAGTAGTCAATATTTTTTAAAAAAAAAATGACTAATCTTAACAGATAAGCAAAATTAAAAAAACTTTAAATAATTTATTTGGAGTTTTAATAGTTTTCCAGAGGATGTTCTTATTCTGCCAGTCATCTCATTTCTTCTCATTATTGGGAAGTTGAAATTGCACATTGCTGAGCACATCAGCACAGAGATGGGAAAGCCTGTTGGCCACAGAATGCTGAGGTGATCAACTGGACAGCCTATATAATGTGGGCTTAATTCACTCCAAGATTAAAGGTGTAAAACACATATGCAAATGTTTGACCATTTTGTTTTGAGAGACTTGAGAACATGTTGAATTTGAAGAATCGTTTAACAGATAAGAAGGTGAATTCTCTGTTTTGAGAACCTGAAGAGGGAAGTGCATCCTGTATGGATTATTTTGAACAACCTTCTTTAAGTCCTGAGAATTATGCTGCTTGGTGACTTTGTTAGTTACTATAATAATTCATATCCATGACACTTGGGTAGACCCCTGCTCCTGGGAAGATGGACTCAAGGCCAGGAAGCCACTAAAGGCCAGGCCTCTTTAAGAGTGCCTGATCCTCTGGTTTAGTCGATTAATGCTGACACAGGGCACTTGGGAAAGGAAGGCAAATTAGCTTTACATATCTAGAAATAAAGTGAAATCTGCAGAATCTTTCAGGAACATTAATACATAATAATATCCTTGGGGCATTGCTACTGCAGAGATTTTGTGGCTGTTGAGGGGAAAGTAAATGTGGAAGATGTCACTTTAGTTATCCACAGCAAAGGATAATTAGTATTGCTTTGCATTTTTTGTATTCTAGTCATTCATCTACTTTAAAAAATTTTTTTAAAAATGTTTTTTATTTATTTTTGAGAGAGAGCACAAGCAGGAGAGGGGCAGAGAGAGGGAGACAGAATCCGAAGCAGGCTCCAGGCTGTGAGCTGTCAGCACAGAGCCCAACGTGGGGCTCGAACCCACGAACCGTCAGAGGAGGGACCTGATCCGAAGTCAGACGCTTAACTGACTGAGCCACCCAGGTGCCTCTCATCTATGTTTATTAAATATTTTGGTGAGAGGATCTTCACTAGATCTTTTAGGCTAAGAAACTACCAAGTTTATGGTAATCCCCTCATGTTTCCAGATGAGAGGATTCATTCTGAGAACTAAATGGGTAAAAACTGAACGGTAGTAGATCCTGCGAGAGTAAACTGGCAAGTTCAGATTTTTCATCATTTTGTTTGAAACACTGTGAACTTTTTCAGACATCCAGGTTATATTTAAACATAAATGTTGAACAGGTGATATCTGAATAATAGAATGCAGTGGGTTTTCAGTGCCCTTTTGATGATACAGGACACTGTGTCTATAACTGCCCCTAAACCACAACCACACAGAACAGTCAACCTCCTTACCTTTATAGTCTGTATTGCCCCAGATCCTCTTAGGTCTCTCAGGCTGTCTATGGCTTGCTCTGGTGAAACTGTGTCAGACAGGTATAGTAGGAGACAAGCAGCTACTAACAGAACATGTTAGGAAAATAGTGTATTATTAATGATGGGGTAGAGCATTGTATATTTAATTAGACTTCAGCTGGCGCAGAAGATGGAGCTTGGTGTAATTGTTCCAAACGAATTAAATGACTGAGGTCTTTTAGTATGTGTTTTTGACAGTTAAATTATGATTTTAAATGACTGCGGTTGAATTGAAGTTTAACACTGGCTTCGTTCTTTTTAACAGCTTTATTGAATTATATTTAATCGACCATATGTTTCATTCATTTAAAGGGTACGATTCAGTGGATTTTAGTGTATTCACAGATATGTGCACCCATCAGCACAATTTTAGAACATTTTCATCCCCTCAAAAAGAAACCCTGTCTTCCGTTGTCATCCTCCCCGGTCCCCCATCACCCCTCTCCTGAGCAACCACTAATCTACTTTCTGTCTGTGGATTTGCCTAAACATTTCATATAAATGCAACCATATGCGGCCTTTTGTGATGGGCTTCTTTCACTTAGCATAACGTGCTCAAGACTCACACATATTGAGGCTTGTAACTGCTTCATTCCTTCTTAGGGATGAATAATATTCCATTGTACAGACACACAATGTTTACCCACAGTCAGTTGATGGGCATTTAGGCTGGTTCCAGTTTTTGGCTATTATTAATAATGGTGCTATAAATGTTCGTGCCCAAGTTTTTGTGTAGACATGTTTTCATTTCTTTTGGGCATAGACCTCATGAAATTGCTGGGTAAAGGGCGACTGTATGTTTACATGTTTGAGGAAGTACTGCCAGACTATTTTCCAAAGCAGCTGCACCATTTTACTCTGTCTCCAGCAGTATATGAAGGTTCCAATTTCCCCAAATCCCAGTGCATGTTTTCTACTTTTCGGGTAATAGACATCCTAATGGGTATTAAGTGGTATCTCATTGTGGTTTTGATTTGCATTTCCTAGATGACTAATGATGGTAGGCATCTTTTCATGTCCTTAATGGTCATTTGTGTATTTTGTTTGAAGAAATATCTATTCAGATCCTTTGTCCATCCTTTAAGTTGGGCTGTCTTTTTATTATTGAGTTGTAAGAATTCTTTTTAGGTAAGTCCCTTATCAGATATATGGTTTGCAAATATTTTTTTCCCATTCTCTGGGTTATCTTTTCATTTTGATAATGTTCTTAGAAGCACAAAAGCTTTTAATTTTGATACTTTCCAACATTAAAAGGAATAACTGTTTAGTATGGCATTTCATTAACTTTGTTTTCTAATACTTTTATTTTATTTTATTTTTTAAAAATTTATTTATTTTGAGAGAGCGAGAGAGCCAGGGAGGAGCAGAGAGAGCAGGAGAGAGAGAATCCCAAGGAGGCCTGACACTGTCAGTACAGAGCCTGATGTGGGGTGCAAACCCATGAACCGTGATATCGTGACCTGAGCAGAAACCAAGAGTTGGACGCTTAACCTCAGTCGCCCCTTCTAACACATTTATTAAAAAGTGAACAGTTGGGGCGCCTGGGTGGCTCAGTCGGTTAAGCGGCCGACTTCAGCTCAGGTCATGATCTTGCGGTCCGTGAGTTCGAGCCCCGCTTTGGGCTCTGTGCTGACAGCTCAGAGCCTGGAGCCTGTTTCAGATTCTGTGTCTCCCTCTCTCTCTGACTCTCCCCTGTTCATGCTCTGTCTCTGTCTCAAAAATAAATAAATGTTAAAGAAAAAAAAAGGTGAACAGTAATTACATGAAGTAATTAACTTTGGTTTTCATACTTATGTTACCCATGGATATAATTTAGAATTTACTGTCAGTATCCTAACATCTGCATAAGAAAGCATTAGAAAACAAAACGCAAGAATGTAGGTGCTAAGACTTGCACAGTATCTTTTGCAGAATCCTTCAAAATAATGTTGAAAAGACTTCCCATTCCCACCCTAGCTTTCTAGAGAATACCGAATGAAGGGCCTTGAAATTCATTCATTCATTTATTTATTTATGAGAGCATGTGAGAGTCAGCGCGGGGGGTGGGGGGGGGGTTGAGAGAGGGGGACAGAGGATCCTAAGTAGGCTCTGTGCTGACAGGCAGTGAGCCTGACACAGGGCTCAAACTCACAAACCGTGAGATCATGACCTGAGCCGAAGTCGGATGCTCAACTGACTGAGCCACCCAGGCGCCCCTTTAAATAAATCTTTAGGTCTTAGCAGATTTATATTGTGTTTTGTCTCATTTTAATACAAACTGAGCACATGGCCCAGAAACAGGATATTTTTGTCTACTTTGAGGATTTAAAAAAATTACTGAATAATGAAAATAAATTTCTTACCAAGACAAGATCTGCCAAGTCCTCCATAACAGCTGAAAGGGAAGCACAATTTGAATATTAGACATTTTCATTTCACCCCGCCAATTAGAACTAAAGACTTGTTCCTTCTAAATTTGCCTTCTGTTTCTAAATTTAATAATGCCTGCTAGCACAGTGCCTGGCACACAGAGGTTAATAAATATTTTTACATTAATAAAGAGTAAAGTGTGCTTGTTTATTTGTTGGGAGGTATTCTCTGAATACCTCTAAGAATCAATGCAGGCAGGGCCTTTTTATTGATCTTTTTAAACACCAGTATCCACATCAGAGAAGTGGAACATGTTAATAAATAGATAGAAATCAGACTATTTTTACCAACTGCCAGTTTATTTCCTGTCTAAACAAAACCTTAGTGGTTATGGGACAAGTCCATATGACACAACAACTCCTTATTTATCTAAAAAGAATACAGAGGTGGCATGTTACAGAGATTTAAAGCATGGTTTCTAGAGCCCTGCTGTCTGGGGCTGAATGGTCAATCTGTCATTATTACATGTGTGAACATAAGGAAGTTATTTAACCTCTCTGGGTTAACCTCATCTATCAAATAGTGGCAGCCACAGAATCTGTATCATAGTTAGGACTGAATGACATAACTAACATTTGTAAAGGGCTTACAACAGAGCTTGGCACAGAGTAAGAAGTAAATGAATGTTAGCTGCTATTGTCTAGCCTTGTGAAGAAATCAGCAGTCTGTATAACTGGATTTTCCAGAAAAAAATCATGATTAACCTCAAAGCAATAAAACCATTCATTCTAACTACTTTCAAAGATGCTAAAAAAAAAAAAATGTATTATACAATTCCTGACTTTCTTAGAGGGTATACTGAACCTAATTTGGTGCTGCTGACTTATCAGGAACATAAATTACAGTGGTGTACTAAAGATGAAGCTGGAGATCTATGTCTTGGGATAGGATGTGAGATAGAGGACCAAACAGATACTGACTCCTATGTATTCATGAACTTGCTTTCCACAAATAGGCCAGATATAAGGATCTACCATAGACAGGTGGAGAGAGGTAGAACACTTCAGTGGTTTTCTGCAAGATGAATACTGCTTTCTACCCATTGATACCTTTATCTTTCCTCCTCTGATTCCTGCTTATCCTTCAAGTCTAGCTCTGAACTGCCTTTGTGCCCCCAAAGAAACCATCACTGTCATTTTTGCTGCCTTGTGCATACCTTGTGTGAATCTTACTGCACTTCCATGTAGTGTTGTTAGCAGGGGCTCCTTGAGGGTGGGGACTGTGCCTCACAGTGTGTGTTTTGTATTCATAGTGTTTGGTGCACAGTAGATGTTATGGGTTGAATTGTATCCCCATAAAGCTATGTTGAAGTCCTAATCCCTGGTACTGTGAATGTGGCCTTATCTGGAAATAGGGTCTCTGCAGATGTAATCAAGCTAAGATGAGGTCATTGGGCCCTAACCCAACTGGGTCATCCAATATGACTGGTGTCCTTATAGGAGGAAGTATCCTGAGAAGACACAGCAGTGCAGAATCATGTGACGACAGAGGCTGAGATTGGAGTGATAATGGCTGTGAGCCCAAGGACACCAAGGAGTGACGGCCACCACTAGAAGCTAGGAAGAGGCAAGGAAGGATTCTGTCAAAGTCTCAGAGGGAATATGGTCCTGTTGACACCTTGATTTTGGACTTGTAGCTTCAGAACTGGGGGAGAATAAGTTTCTTTTCTAAGCTACCTGTTTTGTAGTACTTTTTTTTTTTTTTTTTAGAAATAGCACAGTACAGTAGGCAAGTAGCATCCCCTGATTTTATAAAGCAACAGAAATGCACAGGGAGAATCAGTGAGACAGTATTGGCAGGCAGCAAGACAGTGGAAAACAATTTACCAGACCTAGTTTCTGAGAGATAAACTCTAGAGCCGTCTAGCAATGTGGGCACTCAAAGATAGCAGAATGGATAGAAAATTGTCTTTATCCAAACATTAGTCACTATAGGACACCTCTGAAAGCTCTAGGACAATGAAAATTTCCAGTCATCAGATGCTTTATTTTATGGGAACCAGAAGCATTCAACATATGCAGGGGCTACCCAACCATCTTTCCATCCTGTTTGTATTCTGTTCAAACAGCAGACAGCATTTGGTGTGCTAGAACTTGCTCGAGTAGTATTTGTTAAATTTCACTATCTGAGCTAGTTTGATCTCCGGAAACTCTTCAGTAGAGGCTGCTTCCAAGGATTTATTAAAAAAAAAAAAAAAAAAAAAATCTCAGGACTGATTTGAACAATGGGCCCAGGAGTGCCTGGGTGGTTCAGTTGGTCAAGCATCTAACTTCGGCTCAGGTCATGATCTCACTGTTGGTGAGTTCAAGCCCCATGTCAGGCTCTGTGCTAACAGCTCAGCACAGAAGAGCCTGCATCTGAAGAGCTTGCTTCAGATTCTGTGTTTCCCTCTCTCTCTGCCCCTTCCCCACTTGTACTGTGTCTCTCTCTCTCTCTCTCTCTCTCTCAAAAACATTAAAAAAAACATTAAACATTAAAAAAAATAAAAAAAAATAGGTCCAAAAATAGGAAAATATTTTTCACCAGCCACAGCTAATCATCTAATGCTATTTAACTTAGTCTTACTAGAAAATTTACCAGAGACAACTTTAGTCTAAAGTTTTGCTTTTATAATTAGTAAAGCAATTAGTAATTGCTTACAATTACAGATTATGCTTTTCTCTAGAGAAAGGTTGGAAACTGTAGAATGCGGGATGGTTTCTCTTTATTCCCTACTCTCCTGGCTATAGTTCTCTGTACATTAGAGTTTAGTTCAGCCACATATGGTTTGTGTCCCCAAAGACCCTTGTACTGGCTGGTTTGCCTTCAAATGGAAACTGTTGACATGAGGCCCCGGAGCTCTAGATTGAAGGAGAGAAGGTAGTTGGGCTTGCCTTTCCCTTACTACCCTGAGCCCGGCGCCCTGGTTATTCGGTATAGTCTGCATATTTTCTAGCTTAAAGCAGTGACTTTAGGGCTTTTGAGGTATCAAACTATTTAATACTCTATCTTGTTCCAGAAAGGATTAAGCAGTTTATTAGGATACAGAAAGTACAAGAAGCACAGAGAAGGACTAGTTTGCTGCCTATGGCTGGCCCTCTACTGTTACGGGTCTCACTGCTGGCAGGGCATCTACTATTATTATCCATGGTACCACTTCTAATCTTTGTATTGCTACTGTCCTTTGCTGATTGTCACTCCCTTTTTCCTTTCTCTGTGCTTTTTTTTTTTTCTCTCCTTTTTTCTCCCTTAACACATTTTATTTTGTTTTAAACTTCCATACCAGCAGCTTTGCATAGCCATTGACAAGCAATAGGAGTCCCTCCTTCATTCTGGTGAGAAATTCATATCATCAAATGTAATTTTCCAGTCATATTTTTAAGACTGCTCATTGCTTATGAATGATTTCTTTGCTAATTAGAAAATTTTTTTTTTACACTTCTTTATTTTTTTAGAGACATAGAGAGGCAGAGCACAAGTTGGCGAGGGGCAGAGAGAGAAGGAGACAGAATCCGAAGCAGGCTCCAGGCTCCGAGCTGTCAGCACAGAACCTGACATGGGGCTCGAACTCACAAACTGTGAGATCATGACCTGAGCCGACGTCGGACACCCAACCAACTGAGCCACCCAGGTGCCCCAGAAAAATTTTTTTTAACATTTATTTATTTTTGAGAGATAGAGACAGAGCACAAGTGAGAATGGGGCAGAGAGACAGGGAGACACAGAATCCAAAGCAGGTAAATATCTGAATGCTTGCTCTGTAGCAGACATTGTACTAGAAATTTCATATCTTATCTCTTTTTTTTTTTCCTTAAAGTTTATTTATTTTGAGAGGGGGGATTGAGAAAGAGAGAGAGAGAGAGAGAGAGAGAGAGAGAGAGAGAGAATCCCAAGCAGCTTTGAGCTGACAGCATGGAGCCTGATGCAGCCCGACGCAGGGATCAATCTCATGGCTGTGAGGTTCTGACCTGAGCCGAAACCAAGGGTCAGGTGCTTAACCAACTGAGCCATCCACGTGCCCTGATGCCTTATCTCCTTTTAATCCTTGCACCAAACTATAAGGTAAGTAATAAGTAAGTAAGGATGCAATAATTGGAAAAATCATTCTGACTGGGACATTTCTCATGTAACATACAGAGAAAAGAAAAACATACTGTATTAAGGTTTTCCGGTTATTCTTAAGGCAGATTGCAAGCTCCTCCATTATTTCACAGCAGCTGGCTATGTTAGGAGTCCCTCCATCTGGGATTGGATGATGATGAGTGATAATTCCATACTGATGGTAGAGGTCCAAAAGGTTTGGGACTCTGTATTTTGACAGTTCCCCTCTGGTGCAGAAAACAAATATGTCTTGTATACCATAGCTCTTTAGTTCTTCTGCCAATAGACCAAGAGACGGATACACATGTACAAAATATTACAAATTTAAATACAGTCAAGACAGAGAATGTGGTGTTAAATTTCTTAAGCCAAACTAACAAATGATAATCTATGCATTTGAAATACTTATTGATAATCTAAAACAATATTAATCTGTCTTCAAAGTAGGGTTAAAATCAAGTCACTAAGCACAAAATAGGAATTAGAAATGCCTGAACCAAAAGGTGCTTAAAATTAAACCTGACTTAATAATTCAAAATGCTTTTTACTGAATTTAAGATGAGTCAATTATATTGCTGTTCTTGAAAAAAGATCTTTTCAATACTGCTTTAAAGTAAATTTTGAAACATCTAATACTTCAAGATAAACTCTTGTGAAGAACTGACAGCACATTTTTCCCCCTGATTTTTTCTCACAAAATTCACGTTTGTTACTTTCATCACTGCTGTTTTGTTTGACCCTACACCTTGTATGTAAATCTCCAGCATGCCCATGGTGCCTGAGCTCATGTTCTCCTTTATGTTTGTACTGTGCCACCCCATCATGCATCTAATTTTGTGGACTAGGTCTCCAGAAATAAAACGTTAACTGTGTTAGAATTATGCAACTTAGCTAATTTTCACTATAATGAATATGAACCAAGCAATTGTACTATAGGCCATTCTATACAGTGGAATGTCCTTATGGCAATATTCATTATAGACCATTAGGTTCAAAATGAATAACTAATTCTGGATGATCTCAGTCTCCTCTCTCCCCCTGCCTCCCAAATCCTGGGCCATTTAACTAAACACAAAGTGCCTTTCATCATGAACCTCCAGATTAGTACCTGAAATGTGGCTAGTGCAAATTGAGATGTATTATAAGTGTAAAATATAGATCTGATTTCAGAGGTTAAGTACAAAAAGCCCATATCTGGGGTGCCTGGGTGGCTCAGTCGGTTAAGTGTCTGACTTCAGCTCAGGTCATGATCTCGCGGTCCGTGAGTTCGAGCCCCGTGTCGGGCTCTGTGCTGACAGCTCAGAGCCTGGAGCCTGTTTCAGATTCTGTGTCTCCCTCTCTCTCTGACCCTCCCCCGTTCATGGTCTGTCTCTGTCTCAAAAATAAACGTTAAAAAAAAAAAATTAAAAAACCCCCCATATCTCATTAATAATTTGTTTTATACTTAAAGCCATTGACAATGTACTATTTAGGCTATGTTAGGTTAAATAAAATATATTATCAAGTTAATTTCATCTGTTTTTAATTTTTTACTGTGGCAACTTAAAAATGTAAAGTTACATACATGGCTTCTATTTGTGGCTCCCATTATATTTCCAGTGGACAGTGCTGCTTTAGGTAATACTATTATTTTTTTTGTACTTCTAAAAGGATTAAACCTGTAGTTAGCATACTTCACCATTTTCAAGAGTAGGTAATTTTCTATCTGCCTTTCGCACACATAATTGCTATTATACAGTGGTTTTCAAGCTTTCCTAGAAAGAGGAGGAGCCACAAGAGCTTGTGCAGGGAGAGTCTAGGTCTCTCCTATCAGATTGTCATCTCTTATACATTGGATTGGATTGCATTCAAGATCTCAACGGAAGACAAAAGGTTTGGTAAGCTATTGGAAACCCCAAATTCCAAAATATTGGAAGGGAACAGGGCTTTCCAAAATGTGCAAGGCTGGTTCTTGAACTAGTGATTTTCATTATATTTTGCTTATGACTTAAATGGTCTCCAAATGAAAAGTTCCTACCATGGCAGGTACCTCTAAATCAGAGAATCTTTACAAATACTGCAAGAGTCAACTAATCTACTAGCCTCCAGTCCTTTTTGGTAGGTAAGAAATAAATTAGAGAAGGTACATTAATAAATTGATACTCCAAAACAACTGGGAAAAAAATGTAAGATTCAACAATTTTTTACTGGTCAGAATCAAGATATATGACATTTATCTTATATATTTATATATATCATTTATATATTATATTTATATCTATATTTATTTTGTTGTATTATAAGGACATTGGTAGGACTATTTGCCTTGAGCTATCCGAGGCCAAGCAGGATAAAATATTTTGAAAATCCAAGTTTTTTAGTATCATGGAATATGTAAACTCCAAATTGGGGTGGATTGTCAGAATATTTGTGGGATTATTAGACTTGAGGCTATAGTGGTATGAACATCTTTGGGCCTGTGAAGATTGGCCTTACTCCATCTTTCTCACCTAGACGCTGGATCCCTAAATTCTAACCAGGATGGACAATTTCACTACTACCTCTGGGTTCCCAGTTCAGGCTTAATTTCTGCTATCACAACAATCAAGTCTGCAAAGGATAGTGTGTTCAAAGATCTTGGCAGTGAAATGTCAGTTTTCTGTTTACATACCTTCCTCCCTCTAATGTATACATTTTAAACTCAAATGCAATTTCTATGTGTAACTACAACAATCGGTGAAAAGCAATGCTATGTTTAGTAAATGAGTTAGTTCTCTGTGCCCTTTGCAAATACCTCCTCTCATGTTAGAATAAATCTATAGTTTAAAACTATGAAATATCAAACATTTAGTTGGTATACCAAACAGAGACTAACGTTTGTTCTTTTTGACAAAGAGATTATTTTCAGTGTTATTCAGAAAAAAACTATTAATATGGTTGTTTCATGTTACACCTACCTGTATCTTTTTGGATATTTCTTCTAACATTTTTAAATTTACAACCTATAAGCAGTAATAGGGCAAGTGAAAAAGTCAGTTTTTAATCATATATAAGAAATATACTTAAACACAAACACAGCTACTTTAGAAAGTCATACCATATGATCATTTATATGTTGCAATTTCATTTTGAATATGGATTTCGATTTCTTATATTCTTAGTAATATAATTGCAGGGATTCAGAGATCCCAGCTGAAGGAACTCCTCATCCAAAGATTCTTTGCTCTGTGTCCTTTCTATAACAAGTACCTGCTTGTTGCCCTCAGCCTCACCTGTACCCCAGTGTTTACGTTTTATTAAGGTAGGTGAGTCAGAAACATAGAACCATGAATGTGGGTCTGGAAGGGTTGAAGAGTGATCTGTGTTCTTTTAGCTACAGCCCACAGGAGGGCTTCCAAAAGTGACTTCCCCAGGCTGCTGATCTATGAAGTTCTCTTACTGCTCAGTACAGAGTATGATGTGTTAGCTGACAAAAAATTATCTGAAGTATCTCAATAGGAAGCCAACTGTAAACCTACCTGGAAGAGCACACAAGCCAAGAAACTGAGAACAATTCACTCGTGACAGGGGTAGCCTGAAAAGAATAAAACTTTAATTCAGTTTTTTAAAAAGTTGTAAATGGAAATTCAGTTTAACACATGTGTGCTTGGCATTGAACGAGGGTGTTTTAAAGTTTGACCATAGTCATAAAACAAAAATGCATATGCAAACATCAATGTGTTGTTGACAAAAAGGCCCAAAGAGGCTGGAAGTTTTAAAACAGGGACTTATCATTTACTTTGTCACAATTTAAGTCTTAAAAGTGGCAAGTTAACTTAAACTTACCTTAAAGATAATAATGCCTAGATTGCCTACAGGTAGTATAAAGCATTAAGGTTTTAAGTTACCCTGTGGTATGATATCTGAGATACTTTGTATTAGTAACCTTGGGGAATAAGCTAGAAAATTACCTTCTGACGATTTCATCCCCAGCATTCATTCTATATTACTATTTTAAGATTTCTTTGTAGCCTTCCTCTTTTAAAAAAATATTTTTAAAGTTTATTTATTTATTTTGAGAGGGAAAGAGAGTACAAGCAGAGGAGGAGCAGAGAGAGAGGTAGAGAGGGAGAATCCCAAGCAGGCTCTGTGCTGACAGGGCAGATGCAGGGCTTGAACTCATGAACTGTGAGATCATGACCTGAGCCAAAATCAAGAGTCGGATGCTTAACTGACTGAGCCACCCAGGCACCCCATGTTGTAATAGATTTTGGTTAAAATAAAACAATTTCAAGAAATCATATTCCCAGTTTACAGTACTCAGGGACAAAGTGGGTAGAGGCTAACCTTGTCTACAAGACAGAAGATGAGTTTAGAGGAAAACAGAGGTCATCATATAAATACCATGTGACTCTGAAAATTAGATGAGGTTTTGAGTTTGAAAGGGGGGTAAGGAGGGAAATGAAAGATAATTGTTATTTGATGGTGGAATAAAAGGAACTTTAGGGATAACACCCTCTTTTTCTCTTCCTATAGTTGGGAATGGTATTTTCTTTTTAAAAATTTTTTAGAAACTTAAAAAAAAATTAAACTCCAAGTTAGTTAACATATAGTGTAATAATGGTTTCAGGAGTAGAATTTAGTGATTCATTACTTGTGTATAACACCCAGTGCTCATCCCAACAAGTGCCCTCCTTAATGCTCCCTCACCTGTTTAGCCCATCCCTCCACCCGACACTCCACTATCAATCCTCAGGTTGTTCTTTGTATTTAAGAGTCTCATATGGTTTGTCTCCCTCTGTTTTTATCTTATTTTTGCTTCCCTTTCCCTATGTTCATCTCTTTTGTTTCTTAAATTCCACGTAGGAGTAAAATCATATGATGTTTGTCTCTCCCTGACTTACTTCGTTTAGCATAATATACTCTAGGTCCATCTACGTTGTTGCAAATGGCAAGATTTGATCACCGAGTAATATTCCATTGTATATATACACCACATTTTCTTTATCCATTTATCAGTCGATAATGCTGCTATAAACATGGGGGTGCACGTGCCCCTTCGAATCAGCACTCCTGTATCCTTTGGATAAATACCTAGTGGTGCAATTTCTGGGTCATAGGGTAGTTCTGTTTTTAATTTTGTGAGGAAAACCATACTGTTTTTTAGAGTGGGAATGGTGTTTTCTTAAAGAGAGATTATTACATTTACAGGGATGAGAAAAAGCATTGATTGTTGTAGAGAATCTGGTGTAACCAGAAGTCACTGCCAAGATTTTTAAGTTGATTCTATATAGAAACATTTGTTTTTTGTTCTAGTATCTGTGGTAATATGGCTTTTATCTTAAGCAGGGTCTGCTAGTAGATGCATGACTGTGGCAAGTAGTTCTAGGATTTGACTAAATGACAAACAATTAAATATCTCATCCTATGTTTGGTATACTATTCTTTTGTCCTAAAAGAATAAGTAAGTTTTGGTACCAAATGGGAGATATTCTGATTTTATCTCAACTCCTTAGTTACTTGTTTCTACTATGGTTTTCTGAATGCAGAAGAACAATCTCCCCCTAAGCCCCCCAAAAAGGAAAGCCTTATTCTATCATGGATAGTAAATAAAGCAGAATTGGAAAATCCCTTAAAGATTAGAATTATACAACCAGCAGAAAAAATCACTAAATATTTATTTTATTTATTTATATAAAATAAATATTATTTATTTGTTTATTTTATTTATAAATATTATTATTTATTTATTTATTTATTTATTTATTTATTTAATTTGAGAGAGAGAGAGAGAGAGAGAGAGCGCAAGCATGTGCTGGTGAGGAGCGAGTGAGCAGGGGAAGGGCAAAGAGAGAGACAATCCCAAGCAGGCTCTGGGCTGTCAGCGCAAAGCCCGACGCAGGGCTTGATCTCACGAACTGTGAGATCATGACCTGAGCTGAAATCAAGAGTCAGACACTTCAATGACTGAGCCACCCAGGGACCCCACTAAATATTTTTAATATGTGGACTACGTATCTACATGGATTATGATGTACAGATCAAATAATTTAGCTCATCATTGATCAGAAGTTTAACATACCATGATATCTGAATTGGAGTCTGTTCATCTTCAATAGGCTCTTCATCTGATGAGTCAAACTCACTTGTTTGCAATAAACTAGGCTTCAAAAGAAATCAGTTATGTTAAATAACTGTAAATAAAAATATTTACATATAAGCTGACCCTTGCTTAACACAATGAATGCATATTTGCAATTTATTCAATTTGGACTATGAGAATGGTCAGCAATAGCAAAAATAAATAGATTTTACCATCCTATTGATAATTACAGCACTCTGATGGAAAGAGAGTTGGATTGGTAACAAACCAGGATTCTGGTCTTGGCTCTGCCATTTACCATATAATCTTGGACAAGCAACTCCAATTTATTCTGGGTCTCAGTTTTCCACAACTAGAAAGTGAGGAGATATATTCATTCATTCACAAAAATTTCTTGAACACCTTTATTTGCCAAGCTCTGGAGATGCAAAGAGCCATGAAATAAATAGCTTCAGTATAGTTGGAGGGAGAGATATGTGCATAGATTACAGAAGAAAATTGTAAGTGCTAACCTGGAAGCATAAACTATGCACTTTAGGGCAGGGAAGGGAGTGACTGCTCAGGGAGCTGGACAGAGCTTCAGAGGACATACATTAGCTGGGTCTTAAAGGATGGGCAGGAGGTTTTTAGGCAGATAGGGAAGAAGTTAAGGCAATAAAGGCAAAAGGGGAAAGAGCTTGTTTTCAGGAACTGAAACATCAGGGCAGAGAAGATGAAGCTGGGGTAGTTTGCCTCCTCCATTTCTCAAACAATAACCCCCCTAACAGCCTACTAGTTTGGTGGATGGGGTGTACAGGTAGGATAACCTGCTACTTTGTGAACCCGTGGACTAGACACACTGAGATGGACTTTGCACAATGATCTAAAGAGTTGGAACTCAATCCTGTAGGCCTGTTTTCTAAAGGAGGGACAGCTGTTTCATAGGACCAGTGAAAAACACACCTTTCTTCTTACTTCCTACTTGGAACCAACTGAGAGATAACACAGTGGAGAGGCAAATGGAAATCAAGAGGTTAGTTTTATTACTGAGTGTTAAAGGGAGGAAGTGGCTTTAAAGCTGTGGTTAAGTGGGCTTGTCAATTCTTCACTCCAGAATTGGACTCATTCCCCCAGTCATAGGCAGCTATGGACAAACCAGGGCTCCCCGGTGGCCAAGAGCGCCCTAGGAAGTAATCTCTGCAGAGAGAAGGGACGAAAGGGTTCAGCTGCTTGTGTTCAGCTCCTCTCAAACTGGGGGATCAGATCCCTCACTCTGTCCCTTCTGGGGACAAGTGGAGAAAGAGGCCAAGAGTGCAGGACAGCTGATGCCTCTCCACATGGAACCATGGGGATTAGCAAGTGTCACCAGCTAATGTCCTTTCCAGCTCTGAAGCTATATTCTATAATGGTCTTGTTTGTTACTACAAGATCACATTACAGAGCCATTTAGGCTACGGATTTGAGTTGCTTTGGATCTCTTTGTATTATTATTATCAACTCAAAGGTTTTTAAATATTCAATAGGCTGCAAACCCTGGTGGTGGGTGATGTGAGTCAGGTGGGGCCACAGCACCCTGCGTCTGTTTTTCCTTTCTCTTTAAAGCAGTTTTGATGATTCCAGATTTTCAGAGAGAGAAAGAAAGAGTGTGGCCCATTCACTCAGGCTTTCCCAGCCAGGCTTACAAATCCTAACAGAGTTGGACGTTTCTGCTTCCCCTGGCCCAGGGATTCTGAACCCCAGAAAAGGACGCAGTGCCAGTTGGCCCCGGGGGATGGTGAAGCACCCACAAATGGGGATTGGCAATCGTTTATGGTGAGGTTTTCCCCGACTGCGGTGAGGACCGCTCTCCAGCGGGCGCGGGGCAGCCCCGGACATCCCTTGGGGCTGGGTATCAGGCAAACTGATACACGGAGACACCTAAGCTCTCCATGCCTCAGTTTCCTCCATAAAACGGGATTCAGCCCTCTCTGGCAGGGCTCTCCTGAGGCTTAGGAGACTCTGCAGGAGACAGTTCCCAGCCTGTGCACGACAGGTTCACAACGAATGTCCGCCTTCCCCTCGTCCGCCACCGACCCTGTTCCTTTTCAATCATCGCTCTCCCCAATTTAGGAAAGCGCCACCTCCCCGACCTCGGACGGTTACAGCGCGAGTCAGGCCCGGGACCAGGCCTGGGCTGTCCCTGGGCCCGCAAACTGGCTTCGGGGACCGCTTCTCTCCCTGTGGCTTCGCTTCTCCGAGCCTCGGCCCGACTCACCGGCTTCATCGCTGGCCGCCCCACGTCGTGACCGGCTGCCGCCTCCGTCTAGCAGCACCGGCGCCTCAGCGACCGCCCCGCGCGGAGGCCGCCCCTCCGCTCAGCTCATTGGTACATCCTTCTGTGAGGCGGGGCGCGGCGACTTCTAGGAACCAATCAGACCCTCTCCCTATTTCTTCCTCCGCCCCCGAGTACCTTTAACTGCTCATTGGTTTCTAGGGGGCTTTTGAAAGAGGCGCGGGAGGAGGGCCCTGTAGAACGTCGATTGGCTGGGAGGGCACCATAGAGGGAGGGGGCGGAGCGCGGGGCCCGGAGAAAGCCTCTGAACGGCCCCCAACACTTTTGAGGATGCTGGAAAGCCTTTCTCATGGCAGGATTCCAGAGTGGTACCAGGGTAGGGAATTTTGTCTCTTTTCTTGATTTTTTAAATTTTTTTAAATTTTTTAATTCTTTTATTTAAAAAAGTTTTAAGGGCAGAGGGGGAGCGCTGTCCTGGAGCACCTTATGAAAACACACCACACCTCGTAGACTTTATACTTATGGTCACAGGGCTAAAAATACAGAATATAAACATACCTTGTATGTTTGATATTTTATGTTCTTTAACATTCTAGGAACTAGACAGGTTGTAGATCCACTTTCCTGTTCGCTAAATATGAATGAAATAGTTTTGTATGAAGGGAAGAGAAGTCTCCAGATGATTTTAAGTGCCAGTGTTTTTACCTAATCAGCTGTAATATTTAAGAGCTGTGTTTGATTATTTTCTCCCCCATTCTCCAGTCCTTATTTAGCTGACCATGGGGAGAAAGTCACTGGTAGCAATATTACCTGCAAATCTGCGGAATATGTGGATATTTTGGCTCCCTTACTCATGTTGTGAAAACCAGTGGGTATACAGCCATTAGGAGAAATTCTTTAGTAAAGAAGATAGCACAGTTTGACTAGGAGTGTGTATTAGGGTTCTACAGAGAAACAGAACAGAGAATTATTTTAAGGATGTGGCTCTCCCAATTGTGAAGGTTTGGCAAGTCCACAAAGTCTGATAGGGGAGTCTAAGGGGATGGGAACTCAGGAGGGAGTTGCATTTGGAATTCACAGGCAGTCTGCTTTAGAACCAGGACTAGAACCAGGACAAGCAGACTCTCTTGCCTTTTGTTCTATTCAGACCTTCAACTGATTGGATGGGACCCACCCACATTATACAGAGCAACCTGCTTCACTCAGTATCCACTCATTTTATTATTATTCCCATCTAAAAACATCTCCACAGAAACATCCAAAATAATGTTTGACTAAATATTTGGGTGCCATAGCTCAGCCAAGTTTGCACATAAAATTAGCCATCATAGATGTGTTGGACTTGATTGATTGATTCATTCAGAAAATATTTATTGAGCACCATCTGTGTCCTAGGTATTATTCAGAATGCTGGGAATAAACTGGAATGAATGAACCCAAGTCTTTGCCTTTATGGGGCTCACATGCTATTGGGGAATAGATTTAGGTAGTGATGTGCTGTGAACAAAAATTAAGCAGAGCCTGATAAAGATGCTGTTCTAGGTAGAAAAGTAAAGAAAGGCATCTTTGAGGAGACATCATCTGAGACATCCAAATGAAAAGAGAGCGAACCATTTGAATATTTAGAAGAAGAGTTTTCAGTCTGTTTAAAAAATAAGGAGGTGGGGCACCTGGGTGGCTCAGTCGGTTAAGCGGCCGACTTCAGCTCAGGTCATGATCTTGCGGTCTGTGAGTTCGAGCCCTGCGTCGGGCTCTGTGCTGACAGCTCAGTGCCTGGAGCCTGTTTCAGATTCTGTGTCTCCCTCTCTCTCTGACCCTCCCCCGTTCATGCTCTGTCTCTCTCTGTCTCAAATAAATAAATGTTTAAAAAAAATAAAAAATAAAAAGTAAGGAGGCACAAAAGCCCTGAGGTAGGAATGTGTTAGGTATGTTCAAGGAACAGCAAGGAGGCCAGTGGTAGAAGAATGAGGAGGTGAATGAGGCAGCGAGTAGTAGGAAATAAATCAGGGCCTTGTGGGAGGCTTAAGAGCTTTTTTTCTAAAAGATTCAGGAAAGGGTCCAAAGAAAGATTGGGACCTGGACTCCAGGGAAGTCCTCTCTGGTGGATATTCAGTACTCCCTCATTCTCTAATTCTCTTCTTTCCACTTCTCCCAATGTTGTCTTCACAGATCTCTTTAATCTTCAGCATCTTTCAGTTCCTCAGAATATACCTTCCTCCTCGGAATTAATGAAGTCCCAGCTCCATCGAGTAGTGTTGTGTAAATTCTGCCACCTCGGCCTCAGCTGCATGTGAACACAGAATCAATCTGTTGTAGCTCCTGCTGATTCTACAGAGTTGGGGAAGACGAACTTTAGTCTCATGGTAGGAAGGGGGTAGGAAGGGCTGGGGGTAAACTGGGAGTAAACTTCTGGTTTGTTCTCTCCATTAGCAGGGCTGTATTCAGGCTTTGTCTTTACCTAGGCAAACACATCTCACCTCTTGGATGTAGTTTGTTTTTGTTTGTATGTTTTTGTCTAGTCCCAGGGTTGGCAAACGATGGCCAATGGACCAAGTCCTGCAGGCCTGTTTTTGTAAAGTTTTATTGGAACAGAGCCATACTCAATTATATAAGTATTGTCTATGGTGCTTTTGCAGTATAGAGCTGAGTAGCTGCAGCAGGGGCCGTATGGCCTGCAGAGCCTAAAATATTTACTATCTGGCCCTTTACAAAAAATGTTTGCCCACCCCTGGTATATTGTCTATGAAAGCAATGTATATGTCTTCTAACAACATGATTTTAAGTCTACTTCTTGCAAAATAAGAGTCCTGGCCTTATTATGCTAAAGAAATATTCTCTGCTTGATGTGGTCCCTTTATTATGGAGGGTCCCGCACAAACTGACAAGGCCTTTGGCTGAACCGGCTGGTTAACCTGGCATAGTGGTAACCTGGTTTCTCTCGGGGGCTTAAGTTCAGTCTGCCACACCTGTAGTCTTCAGTTAATTTGTTGGTATGTGATTTCATGGCTGTTAACAGAAATGTATGTGGTCAAAACAATGTGGAATATTTATCCAAACTAGCAGTGGGAAAAGTGTTAACACGTGTTCACAGACAGATGAGTATTTTGAGAGATGCTCAAAGAGAAACGAAACATGGTTGCTATCAGTAGTTGCACTTGGATGTACGTTCTACAACTAGATCCATATTTTAAAAGTATTTTAATATTAATACTAATGGATATGACCTGTGTGTTAGGGAAAGAACACTGGAACCTTAGAGTTGAATGCAACTTGATGGAACATACTTCCTTATTCTTGACATACCAAGTTTAAGAATTTCTCTTATGGTGGTGACCATCAGATACAGCATATGACACGACAGTAAGCATATGTTGTTTCCCCATTGCTTTTCCCTTTGGAGAGTTGCCCCTTTTTCATTTCATGTGATCTTGTTAAGCATGTGATGGGACTGACTCATAAGTGTTCCCTGTTCTTTTGGTCACAGTTATTGGTCCAGGGAAGACAAATAATACAAACTGGAGCATCCTTTCTTGTTTTGTGTGCTTTGGTTGCTGGTGCTCTTCTTTCCTTTCTTTTTTAATGTTTATTTATTTTTGAGAGAAAGTGCGGGTGCGGGAGGGGCATTCAGAGAGGAGGAGAGACGATTTATATCCAAGTTAGTTAGCATATAGTGCAACAATGATTTCAGGGGCAGATTCCTTAATGCCTCTTACCCATTTAGCCCATCCCCCCTCCCACAAACCCTCCAGTAACCCTCTGTTTGTTCCCATATTTAAGAGATGTTTTGTCCCCCTCCCTGTTTTTATATTGTTTTTGCTTCCCTTCCCTTGTGTTCATCTGTTCTGTGTCTTAAAGTCCTTGTATAAGTGAAGTCATAAGATATTTGTCTTGCTCTGACACTAATTTTGCTTAGCATAATACCCTCTAGTTCCATCCACATAGTTGCTAATGGCAATATTTCATTCTTTTTGATTGCCGAGTAATACTCCATTGTATATATATACAATATCTTCTCTATTCATTCATCCATCGATGGACATTTGGGCTCTTTCCATACTTTGGCTATTGCAGATAGTGCTGCTATAAACATGGGGGTCCATGTGTCCCTTCGAAACAGCACACCTGTGTCCCTTGGATAAATGCCTAGTAGTGCAATTGCTGGGTCGTAGGGTAGTTCTAGTTTTCGTTTTTTGAGGAACCTCCATACTGTTTTCCAGAGTGGCTGCACCAGCTTGCATTCCCACCAGCAGTGCAAAAGAGATCCTCTTTCTCCGCATCCTCACCAGCATCTGTTGCTGCCTGAGTTGTTAATGTTAGCCATTCTGACAGGTGTGAGGTGGTATCTCATTGTGCTTTTGATTTGTATTTCCCTGATGATGAGTGATATTGAGCATTTTCTTCATGTGTCATTTGGCCATCTGGATGGTAAAGACAATTTATTTATCCAATCCACTGTTGATAGACATTGGGTAGTTTCCAGGGCTGGACTGTTAAAAAAAATGCTGCTATAAACATTCTTGTCCATGTCTTTTGGTAAACATATGTATACATTTTTGTTGGGCATATACTAGGAGTGGAAGTGCACTTGTTCATTCCTAGTCTATTGCCAAACAGTTTTCCAAAGAGGTTATACCTATTCCCACTCCCACTGATGCTGTGTCAGAATTCTAGCTCAATATCTTTGCCAGCATTTGGTATTGTCTTTTTCATTTTAGCCACTGTGTGAGTGAGTACTTTTATTTTAAAGCAGCATCTAATTTCAAATTGTCGAAAGGCTAACACTAATCAGTTGGATAACAGAATCAGTAGATGCCATTCTTTAAGAGGTAGCAAAAGTTCATAATTTTTAGGACTTTTAAGAAATTTTTTTCTGTATTATATGTTAATTACTATGTACATGTATTTTTCCGTATTATTTTAGAAATGTATGTATCATTGCAACATATATATTTTGAGGGTTTATGCCTGCTTTAGATCGTGGAGCTACTGATATGAACTGAGTGACTCCAAATTAAGAAGGTTCTCAAACTGAGATAACATCGATGAGCACCTCACACTATGATGGAAGAAATAATAATTAAGTTCCCAAGGCATCGCCAGCTTGGGGCTAAAATGAAAGTCCCAGGAATCATCTTTTATGAAATAATATTCCTCTGGTTCTTCCTTTATCCACTATGTGAAACTGCCGCCTCTCTCTATTCCTCATGGTAGTTCAGTGAGTCCTCATGGATGGCCTTCCATATGGTCTGGGATACAAGAGCAAGGCACAGCCTTTGGCTGTCCTGCTCTCGCTCGCTGGGGTAATGTGTCTGGTCACTGCCCAAGCCTGGAGCAGCAGCCATGCTGACATCCACCAAAGGTGCTGTGACTATCCACTGCCGTCCCACCCATTTGTAGTGCCAATTGTACCTTCTCTGTCACTGATGAAATTCCTGGCACGGGATTTCGCTAACCCATGCACCTTCATGCCCTATGGAAATTTTAATGAAACAGCTCTTTTTAACTTCACTGGCTTTTTAAAGCTCTGGTCACAGGACGTTGGGTGTGGCCAACACTGGGCACAACTGGGAATCATCCCTCCCCTCTGGCCCTGTCTTGATGTCATGGAGCCTAATTTGTGTGCTTTGATCTTCTCTTCCGTTTGGATGAGTTACTTCCAGGAGTTCTCTGGCCTCTCCTGTAAACAGTCCTGGCAAGATTATGTCACCCTCTGCCGGCTGTGCCCAGGCATGTCTGAGTTCTGAGTGCTTGGTCTCAAGCTGGGGTGACTGCACGTCTGGGTCGGCCTGGGTTAGTCCTGGTTTATGACTATTGCACTGGCATAGTTATTAACAGCTCTCTCTTTTACTTTCAAAAGTTTCTGCGTTTGGGTGTAAGTTAGTCACCCTCTCTAAACATCTTTAGGGAAGTCTTTCAGAGGTAAAGCAGAATCAACAGTACCTTTTAGAGCAGTCATGAAATAGAATATGTAGAAGAGGATTTTGAACTCTGAAGGCTGGTGTTGACGGTGCACTGACCTGCCTCCTGTTTTGCCCCTGTTCTTCCTGTTGGGACTCCAGCTGGTAGCCGCTTGGCTCCACCTACAGGCTCCTCTCTGTTCTGATCCCAGACGGCTTCTTTCACGGAGCTGGAGTGGAGTGCTTGAAACTCAGTTGGAGGTTAATACTTGGAGTAGTGGGCCCACCTAGCACGCCCTTGTGCCCAGATTTCCTAATCTGGTTTCTGCTGTGTTCCCAAGAGTTCCTCCTTTTTTCGTACTTTAGTTCTGAATGGGGCCCTAATGATCTCTCGCCATTTACCCCATCCTGTGGCATGCCCTGGAACTGGACTCTGGTCCTGACCCTCAGTCATATGGGTTCTGCGGTCCACTGCCAGGTTTTCCCACACAGCCTGTCCTACTCTGTGCCAGCCCTGATCCCTCAGTCAGTGCACTCTGCTCTCTGGAAGTTTTGTAACCTCTTATCACACTTGCATGCTAGGTTCCCACCACGAAGGCATGGTGCTCTAGAAGAAAGGGCAAGGCTGCTGAAGTCCAAAGACCTGGATGCAAGTCTTAGTTCTGTCATTAGCTGTGTGACCTTGGCAAACTGATTACCCAGTCACCTAACCTGATTTACCATCTCCTCATGTGTAGCATATGAAATGAAATTGCTACTTGAAAAGTGTACCTCTGGGCTCAGAGAATTTCCCAGAGAATTTGTTTTTTTTTTTGTATAAATCAGTTATGGGGTTGGGTCAATGTTTGGAAAAATCAGATTTCTGAACTTGAGGAATCAAGGCTCTACATAAAAAGAAGCTGGGGAAGAGAACCTGGTACGGCCAACTTGATATGCCATCTTCACATTAGGAGAAAGGTTAGCCAGCTGAGCTATTCACCTATCCCCAAATTGCTTTGAATCCAGAAAGGCCTTGAATGAGATGGCTTCTCACAGGCCAGTGCAACTAGAACCTTTTCCCCCATCTCATCTCATTGGTTTTGGAGAAACTACTTTGTGAAATTTGTCAGGAATGGAGAAGAGTCTGAGACTCTCAAATCTCTGCCTTTCAGTCACACTTAGGTTCATTTTCAATACAATCTAAAATAAGGAGAAAGCATGCTTTTCATCCCTTTATGCTGAAGTGAATTCGGAATGAGCTGGAAACATGTATGTTATAAGCATCCATATTAATGACCTAAAATATAAAACAGAGATTGGCAAGGCCAACCAGATAATAGTTCTGTTCTTCCTGGAATGGGAGATGGCAGTGGAGAAAAGTAGTTTCAGTAAACATCTCTCTCCTGTGCAGAAATCCCCAGTGTAGGACTGAGATCTGATTAAATGAGTCAGGCTTACATTTATTACGGTATATTACAAACATTTTTCAGCATTCAGAAGTGACTGGTGTCTCCGTGGATTTGGCCAGTTCCTGGCAATTATGCACTTGGCTGCTAGTGTAAAGCAGCATGCCAAATGCCTGGAATGATGATCCATGTCTGAGCGGCTTTCAGTCTGGGAAGGATGTTGTTCAAACACCACGTTCCTTCCCAAGGTGGCCAAATCCTGGTTAAGTTCTGTCCTTTAAATCTATTTATCCTGAAACTTGACCAGAAAGGATATGGCCACATCCCTCGCCCCTTTCAGCTTCCGCAGCAAACACCTGGGGGAGCCTGCATGAGCTTTACAGCGTCTGTCTGCTGCTTATCCAGAAGTAGTTTCATGCCTCGTGCCTGAATCAGAAAATCACATTCAGAACATAATGTGTCAGATGGGTTATTAGAAAACACTAATTCTTTCAGAGACTGTTAAATCTGGAGGCCTGGCCGAATTCCAAACTAAGTAATGGCAATTCTTTTTTGAAATGTCCTTCCGGTTTTATTTGAATGAGTATTAACCCACCTGTCCTCAACTGTACCCGATTAACAGTTGTTCTTTGTGCTTCAGCCCTTTAGTAGAAAGAGAGGCTGTTGCTTGGCATTTCTGTATAGTAGTGGAAATTGGTGGAAGAAACCAAACGCTTTTCAGGGATGTGAGCAAGGACTATCCTGGCATGTATGGAGAGGACTGGGATATGTGTTCTATGAGTCAGGAATTTTGTCTTTTTTGTTAACGACTGTTAATGCTTTCTTGATCCGCACCTGGCTCATAATAGGCACTCAGTAAATATTTGTTGAGAGAATAATGACTGAATAGATAATTATAAGCCCAACCTCTTAATTGCACAATAAATATCATCTTTTGTTTGGGCCTCCTTCTCTCTATTCCTTCCCCACAGACCAGACCCCACAGATCCCCACTGCCACAGATCAGACCTTATCAGTTCTCACCTGGACTATTGGAAGGGTTTCCCACCTGCCTGCTTCCTTCTGCTCCTATATTTCTTCAGTGCATTTTCCACATAAATCTTTTAATGATGTCAGAAGGATCATTTTAAGAGGCAAATCTGATCATGTTACTTCCCTATTGAATACAGTTTACTAGTTCTCCACTAGTAAATGAGGATGTAGTTCAAACCTTGAGCATCACATAAAATATTGTTTGTTAATTGCTCCCCCACCCCCCACATAAACTATGCATGTTAGCTTTCTGGTTGGGGGGCTCAGATTCAAACGCCTACAGTGGAGGGAACGGTGGGGACCAGATGGGGGTGTTGTGAATTGGAGAGTTTATGACCCCATCTAAACGGGACATTCTGTGGCTCCAGCCTGTTGTTGCTTGGTGGGAATTTGGGCCCAGTACAGCCAAATTAAAGATTTTTTTTTTTCCATAAGAAGCTGGATTTTTATGTTACACTTTCTATTTATTAAATGTTGGAAACTAATTTTAAAAATTAAAAAACATTATGCGGTAGTTCATTATGAAAGTGAAAAAGGAAAACACATGATCTGTGGACTAAATGAAACACATCTGTGCAAGATTGTGCGAGATTGATGCCTGTGTCTAGAGCTCCCCCTGAATTCTGCATCGTAGCCACATGGAACTGCTTCCAGTGCCCTAAGCATGTGGCGTGCCTCCTCACCTTTGTTTTTGCTGGCTTGCTCTGTTTGGAATGCCTTCCTTCCTTCTCACCCTCCTCCCACCCCACCCACCCTTCTCCCACATAAATGCTAAGGAATTTGGAGTTTATCCTAATTTGTCAAGTCCCTCCTCCTGAGTGCCTTCTCTCTGAAGCATTTCTTGACATTCCTTCACTCCACTTTATGGAGAACCAAGTCATTTTCCCTTGTCCTCCAACAGTTTCTGTGGAACTTCTTTTGTTTCTGTTCTTTATTTGTTTCCATAATGCGGTCTCTAGACTATAAGTTGCAAGGGGACAGTTTCCATGACAAGTTTATCCACATATCCGTAAGGCCTAGCACTGTGATTAGCACATAGTAGGTGCTTAATAAATATCTGTTGAATGAATAAACTAGATGTGCACTTTCTAAAACTGACACTCACTTTACTTTTTATCAAGAAATGCCAAAATGTTAGGGGTGCCTGGGTGGCTCAGTCAGTTAAGCGTCCAACTCTTGATCTCGGCTCAGGTCGTGATCTCACGGTTTGTGAGTTTTGAGCCCTGCTCTGTGCTGATGGTGCAGAGCTTGCTTGGGATTCTGTCTCTCCTACTCTCTGCCCTTCCTCTGCTTGTGCACACACGTGCTCTCTCTCTCTCTCTCTCTCTCAAAATAAATAGACTTTAAGAAATAGTAATAAAAAAGAAACACCAAAAATGTTATTTTATAGTTGAAAACCTAATATCATTCCAAAATCTTCATAACTGATACTATGATATTGGTGCCTCTTTGGGAAGCCAGTCCCAAAGGTGGCCACCCGTGAACATGCCTCCCAGTATTCATGCCCTTGTGTAGTTCCCTCCCCTTGTATCTGGGCTGGCTCTGTGACTTGCTTTTTGACCAATAGAGTAAGGTGGAAGAGACCCTGTATGACTTCCAAGGCTGGGTCAGAAGAGGTCTTACTGCTTCCATCTGAGTTTTTTAGAATGCTTGCTATTTTTCAGTCTCTCTGGTAACCCAGCTGCTCTGCTGTGTGGAGAGGCATGAAGAGGACACATGTAGGCCAGATATAGACTCCTTTGAAGCCTCAAGCCAATAGCTGGCATCCACTGCCAGCATGGAAATGGGGCATATTGGTCATCTAGCCCAACTGAGCCTTCATATTGAAGCCATAGCCAACTTTGCACTGTTAACTACCTGATGCCCCTCTGCAAGTGGGATCTGCCCAGCTGAGCCCATTCAACCCACAAAACTATGTGATAATGATAAAATTACATTTGAAGCCAATTAAGTTTTGGAGTGGTTTGTTAATACAGGGATGGATAGCCAGAACACCTTAGAAGCAAATAAAATGTGCTTGAAATTACTGTGTCAAGAATAGTTTAGGGGCGCCTGGGTGGCTCAGTCAGTTAAGCATCCAATTTCGGCTCAGGTCATGATCTCACAGTCCGTGAGTTCGAGTGCCGCATCGGGCTCTGTGCTGACAGCTTGGAGCCTGGAGCCTGGAGCCTGCTTCAGATTCTGTTTCTCCCTCTCTCTCTGACCCTCCCCCGTTCATGCTCTGTCTTTCTCTGTCTCAAAAATAAATAAACATTAAAAAAAATTAAAAAAAAAAAGAATAGTTTAACCCGTTGTGTTACAATTGACCTTGGAGTTCTGTGCTACATTATTTCACAAATAACCTACTTGACTTCATGCTTCAGTAAGGTTTTTTAAAAAAAAATTTTTTCTGAAGTTTATGTATTTCAAGAGAGATAGAGTCAGGGTAGGGGCAGAGAGAGAGAGGGGAGAGAGAATCCCAAGCAGGCTCTGCACTGTCAGCACAGAGCCCAATGTGGGGCTTGAATTCATGAACTGTGAGATCATGATCTGAGCTGAGATCAAGAGTTGGATGCTAAACCGACCGATCCATCCAGGTGCCCCTTGGTAAGAGCTTTTAAATGTGCAGTTTCCTTCACTAAATTATGTACTACTGATACATTTATATATTCATCAAAAAATCTTAGTTTTCTAACAGGTTCATATCCACCAAATTCTCCCACAGTGACTGACGTGATGATGAGAAGTTGCCAGTATAAATTCCATCCTCTAGTAGCAAGTGTATTTTTCGTTTCATGACATGGAATTGTAGAAAGTATTTCCTATGGTCCTTTCTATGGAGCATTCTCTAGCAAAATTATCTATGACAGATTTTAGCCAACACATTTATTTATTTTCTAGATGTTGGAGAACTCTCTTTCCCCATTTTAAAATTAAGGTAATTTACATACAGTGATGCACACCCTTTCAGTACACAGCTCTGCACGCCTTGACAAATGTAGACAGCTGTGTGACCACCACAGGCTCAAGGTACAAGAACAGTTTGGTTGCCTCCTGAAATATCCCTGTGCCCCTTTGTAGTCAGGCCTCTCCCTTGACCACTGATCTTTTATTGTTTGTTTGTTTTTAAACCATTTATTGAGGTGAGATACACATAAAGTGGTGTTAACTATTTTAATTCACTGGCACTTTACTATTCATAACATAGTGCAGCCACTACCTCTGTCTAGTTCCAAAACATTTCTATTACTCCAAAGCAAGACTCCTTACAGTTTTCTCTCCCATTCTCTTCCACCCCCAGCCCCTGGCACCCACCACTCTACATTATGTTTCTATGGATTCATCTATTCTGGATACTTAATATAAATGGAATCATACAACATATGACCTTTTGTGTCTGGCTTCTTTCAATTAGCATAATATTTTGGCTGTTCATGCTGTTCATAGCACATATCAATACTTCCTTTCTTTTTGTGGTCAAATAATATTCCATTGTATGGTTATGATTGTTTCTTTGTCTTTCTAGTTTTACTTTTGCAAGGATGTCGTATAAATAAAATCATATAACCTGTAGCCTTTCTAGTTCAATGAGATGTTTTGATCTTTGTTTTAGAGGGCATGGATGCCTTCCAAAGTCTCTATCGCTTGTTAAGCTTTTCTCCCAGTGGTTCTATGGGGGCATGGTATCTTGGGGTCGTAACTTGTGTGCACCTTCCTCCCCTATGCTTCATTGAACTTCCTCATTTTTATATGGAGGCCCTGCCCAGAGCCAGGGGCATGCAACATTATTCACCATCACTTTAGAGAAAGGTTGTTGGTGTGAAAGTAGAGAACACAAGTGTCTGACCTTCACTGTAAATTAAACATTTTATGGGTATAAGTAAGATTTGTGAAGAGTACTTAAAGAGCTAGTTTTTTTTCCCACAAGCCACAGATGTGAAAAACTATGGCCTGGAGGGGGAGATAGAGGCAGAAGTAAAGGTATAGGATGCTGCTATGTTCCTGGGGAAAGGAACTCTGCTGTCCCCCACCCCCTCCTTGGAGAGCATGTGTTGGGGGAGGGGCAGCATAGCAGGACATTCAGCTGTGTAAGGGGATAGGAGGACAGAGGGACTGTGATTATGTTCAGGGTGGGCTCTGGGAAAGCAAGGCGGACTCCGGAGCTTCCCTACTGAACTGGTGAGATGTCCCCGAAGAAGTGTAGATAAGGCAGCGGAATGTGTCAACACAGACAGGGCCTCAATGGCCCGCCATGTTTCCTGGCGGAATGAGCTATGGGAGAGCAGGCACAGTTTCACATTGAAAAGGACTTGGAAGCTAGCCAAGAGCAGGTGGGCCTGAAGGGGTCTCTTGGTAGGGAGACCAGCCGTGGTGAGAATATACGTATTGTGTGGCTGGAGACCAGATGGGAATTCAGCCCCCTCAGCAAATGCGGGCCTGGAGGGTCATCCATCAGAGCCAAGGGCAGAACAGAGCTGAGCATCTCAGCAGAAGCCGGTGCAGGACAGATGATGGCAATGAGTGGCGAGAGGCCTTCTCCAGGTGTCGTGATGCTGCACGGGCCCCAGGAGCTTGGAGACCACTCAGGGTGAAAGGAAGGGGAGGAGGAACTCCAGAACTGATTTTAAACTTGAAATGGCCAGAAGTGTAATTTCTGCCAGCACCTGGAATGGGGGATCGAGATAGAGAATGTGAGTCTCTCTGTGCCTGTCTTTCCCTCTGGCAAAGAGAGGGGCAACCATGCCACCTCCTTCATGGGGCCTAATTTGAGGGTGTGTGCAGCATTTAGGATGGTGTCTGGCACCCGGCAAACAATAAATGTTCGTTCTCGTTATCTGCGAAATACATATGTACATACTACAACAAGGAAACAAATCGAGAAGCAGAGAGTGATAAGAAAATAAAGACATGGCGTGAAAACCATACCTGTTGTAGTTCTGTGCTGTTGTATGAGCGAGTGAGTAGGCCAGGGAGTCAGAGTTTCTGCCCTTTGAAGCTTTCGATTTAAGGCATCCTGAAACTTCCGTCAGTCCCTACAGTGGTGGCTGGAGCTGAATTATCCATACATGTTGACTGCGTGCTAAGTGAATTAAGATGACAACAATGGTTGTTTCAGGCATGACTTTTAGGGTCTTTGCATCTGGGGAGTCTCTTGGATCTTGCTCCCAAGTTTATGCCATTTACCCACAGTGTGTAGTTTTCCATGATGCTTCGTCTCTGTTTCTCTCTCTATATTACATGTAAAAATATTTTCTGTTTAAAAGGTGCATTGGTCATATTATAATAGAATACTATTATTATTATTATTATTATTATTATTAGTGTTATTGCTAGGAATCAGCAGCCAAAATATAATATCTGATGTAGTTTTCCTCGTGGCTCTCCTGCTCATTCTCACTTTGCCCATCCTAACATTTTTAGGATTGTTAACCATATTATTGCTTTCATCCCTCACAGTTCTGTCGTGATGGTTCAGAAACAGCTTCAAACGATTTCCAGGCAGCCTCTGTCCCCTTATTTTGTGCTCATTATGTGAAAGTTCAACACTTAGTCCCGTGAAAAGAGTGGAGTGCCTAGTCTGATTTTCCAGTGCCAAAACTAAGTCAGCAATTAACACAGAAAGTCCATTTAAAACAAAACAAAACAAAACAAAACATTACATTGGGGGAAAGCTTTTTCTTTGACATCGAGTCTTCTCCAGAATATCACTAGGCCTGAGGGTCCTACAGAGCTCGTGTTCAATAATTAAGGTAGTATTTCATGGATTTGGGTAGTACCTTCAAGAGTTCAGAGGCCGCTTCTTTCTGTTTTAAGATGGGGGGAAGGATTGCCTTTTCTTCCAAACACTTATGTTTTTCTAACATTTGAAAATTCATTCATGACTAAATTGTTACTGTGAAGCACTTGGTAACCTTTTGACTCTGGAGAGTTCTGGGTACCAGCACATCCTATAGTGTGCATTGATACCAGGCTCCGAGGGAGAAGGATGAGCTGGGTAATGACCCAAACAGTGGGACTCTGGCAGGCTCTTTCAGCTCAGGCAGAAGCCAAAGCAAGGACACAAAAGGAGCCTTCCAAAGACCACAGCAGGTTGCTCTCTGGACAGGAGAATCAGTGATTTATTTTTAAGCAATCTATTAACCAGCCTCTATTGGATAGCCGTCTTTTCTTCCCCCTCCCCAGCTTTACTGAGATATATTTGTACTTTCTCTTCGAAGCTATTTCTGAACCCCTCACCACTGTGCACTTGAAGTGTGGGCTGCAAACAATCCAGCCTCATAAGAAAGTGTATGTGAGACCCAGCGAGGAGAAATTAATGTGCTTTTTTAGTGCTTTTTCTCTCTTGGCTTCCCAAATTGCCTTCACTGAGGCGGGAGAGTCAGTGTGAGCAAGGTCCCTCCCATGGCTTGCTGGGCTGTGGAGTTCAAGGCCACGAATGCCTGAGCTGTGAACACACGGCGCTGTGCCGTCCGGCTGATGGGAAGCCCTGAACAGCTTGCTGAATTATTACTTCATTCTCTGCCGAAGCAGCGGGAGGCGAGATGATGAGTGAGTGAAAGAGCCCGTGGACTTCAATGTGGGCTGAGGGAACCAAAACAAACACAGAGAAGACAGGCCAATATTTAAATCTGTTTAAAGGATGGAGCACGCAGGAATGTTTGACTATATTTTGTCTAGTGAACAGATTTCATTTTTTTAATGGCTGTGTTAGTCAGTGCAAAGCAGAGTTGCAGAATGGAATCTGTTTTTCTACCCCCTCCCCTGTGCCTCTTGTGGCTTTCAGGGACATTTCCCTATTCTTGGTACTTAAGGTGGCCTGGAAGTTTTAGAGGGAGACCAGGTCTGAACTCACATGCTGTGCCCAGATGCCTGGTACATCTCCCCTTCCCCAGTAGCCTTGCCTAAGAATACTGGGCACGAAGAGTCAACCATGCAGGGAGCAACAAGAGTACTTCACAAATTGTGCTTTCCCATTTTCCGAGCTGCTCAGCTCTGGTTGAAGAGCATCAACCCCCAGACATACAGCTTTTCCTTATCCCCTTTCCCGCTGCTGCACTGGGTACCTCTATACGGATATTCTTCTTTTTTTTTGTTTTTGTTTTTGTTTTGTTTTTTTTAATCATCTCACACCAGATTTTCATATTTGCATGTATTTTTCTGCTTTTTCACTCAGGGCCACCCTTCTGGGTGTCTATTGCATTTTCAAACACGTCTGTACCATTGTTCAGCTGCTTGATTACAGTTCTTCCCCTGGCCTCCTGTCCCTGGCCAGGGAAAGCCAGCCCCTTACCTCATTGCTCTATTGTTTTATGGCAAATAGTTTTCATTGACTTGAAACCAAGTATTTTGATGAACAAAGGCAGATCATTTAGACACACACACACACACACACACACACACACACACTCCTTCCTTTTGGTCTATGGAGGGAGAACACGTTACCCAAAAGAGCAGACAGATGAATCTGGCTTTACATTATAATTGCCCAAGAAAATTGCCAATTTCACTTCTTTTTTTATATTCGTCTCTAGTTTTCAGGACAGTGTTGGAGGATCTAGCTTGCCATGGGTGACATGGGCTTGGGGGAAGGTAATCTTTCAGTCACACGAGTTAAAAAAATGCCTTTTTCCGGGATTAGTTGTTTAGCAGTAAGGAGCAATCTAGGCTCATAGCTGTAGAGGGCGCGCGTGTCTTAATAATAGCACTGCCATCAGCAGTAGAAAAAGAAGCCAGGTTGTAGGGAGAGAATATCCTTTTATTGCTAGATATTTTATGGGGAAGGAAATAAGGTGCATTTTGGAATAGACACTAAATTGTCTATTTCTTGTGAATAAACTTATCTTCTAGTTTGCATCTTTTGATGATGGTTTTGTAAGAAGTGTGTAAGCCCTACCCAGTGAGAATGAGCCTTTTTAATGTTTTATACCTTGCGGTGGTCCTGCCCGTCGGTAACTGGTGCTGTGTGTGCAGGGAGATGTAACTGGTCTTTCAAAAATGGCAGTTGGAACAGGGCACCCCTCTGCATAAAAGCCTTCAGTGGTTTCTGATCTCATTTACAACGAACCCCACTTCTTACTGTGCCCACCAATGCCTTTTGTATAGAGCCTCTCCCCACCATCAACATTCTGTCTCTCCCTCACTTCCCTCCCTGCCTTCCAGGCTAAATCTGAAACAGTATGCCTAGCTGGTCCAAACTCAGTGCCCTCTGCATCTTCTCCTGCGTCTGCTCAGTGAGCCTGTCCACATGTCTTTCTGTGGCCAGCCCCTTACCATTTCTCAGTCCCTTGCTTCATATCAATTCCTCAGAGAGGCTTTCTTCTTTGTGAACCCTAGCTAAAATAGGCCTCTGCACATCTAGTTTTTTTAATTAGAAAAATTTAAGTTGTGTTATGATCCACATAACAATGTTTTACATAGCATAGAAGTCACCATTTTAAAGTGTACAATTCAGTAGGTTTTAGTATATTCAGAAGATTGTACAATTAATTATCACCACGATGTAACCTCAGAGCATTTCCATTACCCTTAAAAGAACCCCCACCATTATGAAGTCTCTCCCCACTCCCATTTCTCACAGTGCCTGGCATTCACTAATCTACCTCCTGTCTTTGGGGATTTGTCTATTCTGAATAATTCATACCCTCCTCTTTTGAACCATTAAAGCACCCTGTTTGTTTTCTTCCTGGCACATGTGCATTTGTTTGTTTACTTGCTTATTGTTTATTCTCATAGTCCATGACTAACTTGTAGAGTTTCTTTCCAATTCAGTCGGACTGGCCCTGAAGTGGGCTCAGCCTCGTATGGTGGGAGTGAATCAACGAGGGTTCTGCGTTGCTGGGCAGGATGACCTCTAAGAGCTGTTCCAATTCAAAGCTTCCACGTTTCTGTGCAACATCTTCCTATCCATTATATTTCCAGTAACAGTTCTTTGGTCTCCAGATCTTCCCCAAGTATTTTCTGTCCTTTACTTGCAACCCACAGTTGTGACTGATTTAATCCCATTCAACCAAGTGCTATGTTGGGCTTCTAGAAAACTCTTCAAGGGCTAGGATCATACCATGGCAATAATAATAGTAACATCCAGGGAACATGTGCCAAGCGTGGGGATGTGTGCTACTTACATCTTTTTCACTTATTACAACGGTCTTCTTACAACCTTGTGAGATAGGCACTACTATTATCATCCCATTGTGAAGACGGGAACAGTGAGGCTTAGGGAATGGACACATATTACTCAGCTGGTTTATGAGGGAGCAGAGACTCAAATCCTGGCAGTCAGCCTTTAGGGCTCACTTTCTTAACCAATTCTATTCAGCTTCTTAGGTGTCAGCCATGTGTTTGTTCAAGGTACTGGTGTCATGTTGGCATGTGATACATGAATTCATATTGTTGCGCTGTTAAGATTCTTCACAACGATGACATCATAAATAAAGATTTCTGCGGTTCTTAGCAGAGCACTAGAGCAGCAGTCTTTCTTATGGGATTCTCTGCTGTCCGTCCTTTGGGCTAGGGAAGTGACCAGCTAGTGTCCTTTGGCACCCCTAGGGGCTATGTAACCATTGGTACATGGAAGGAGGGAAGAATTCCTGTCAGTGACAGCAGCTTGTGCTTCCACAGCAGCTGGCACTTGGAAGAGAGTGTTTTACTGCAGGAAGTTTGATCCCCAGGAGAAATGCCTCTAACAGCTTAGGTGGTGTATTAGGGTTCTCCAGAGAAACAGGACCAATAGGACACACAGACACACAGACACACAGACACACAGACACACACACACCCCATATATATATATGACAAGTTTTTTTTGTTTTTGTTTTTTTTTAATAGAATCTGCAGGGTGGGTTGGAAGGCTGGAGATGCAGGCATGAGCCAATTCTGCAGTTCAAGTTTGAAAGCTATCTGTTGAAAAGTTCCCTCTTGCTCAGGGGAGGTAGGTCTTTTGGTCCAGTCAGGCCTTTGACTGATTGGATAAGGCCCACCCACATTAGGGAGGGAAATCTGCTTGGCTCAAAGTCCACCAGTTTAAATGTTAATCCCATCCCAAAACACCCTCCTAGAAAATCCAGAATAATGTTTGAGTCCAGCCAAGTTGGGTTTATAAGATTAACCATCAAAACTGGGTATTTGGTGCTTGGGTTCAACCTGCTCAGGGCCTGGGCTGGAATGCAGGGGGTGGGGGCAGTATTTGTGAACGTTCCATCTCCCACATAGTGAGGGGAATATAGCTCCTACGTGGTAAGGTATTACCATGGGTGGTCATGATGGGTAAGGATATGTCTCAGCATTGTGAGATTTACCCAGAGAACCAGTACTTGCTTGAGACCCATCTTTGGGTTAGAGGGTCCATGAGCAGGTGGTTCCTACACTTTCTACCGGGTGGGCCTCCGGGACCTACTGATCACTCACCCAGAGAGAGCCTACTTGGTATTGACTTGAGCCACCTCTGGATCTTTTTTTTTTAAATTGAAGTATAATTAACATACAGTGTTATGTTAATGGTTCAACAATTCTATACATTACTCAGTGAATGCCAATCACAATAAATGTACTCTTAATTCCCCTCTTCTACTTCACCCATCCTCCCACACACCTTTCCGCTGGCAACTACTAGTTTGTTCTCTATATTTAAGAGTCTATTGTTTTGTTTCTTTTTTTCTTTGTTCATTTATTTTGTTTCCAATGTTCCACATATGAGTGAGATTATCCGGTATCTGTCTTTGTCTGACTTACTTAACTTTATACCCTCTAGGTTTATCCACTGTGGTCACAAATGGCAATATCTCATTCTTTTTTATGGCTGAATAATATTCCATCGTGTGTGTACATGTGTGTAAATATATACATCTTTATATATATATTATGTATATACATTTATATTTAAATATAGAAATATATTTATTTATATATATACACGTAAATGTATACATACATATATACATTGTGTACATGTATATATATAAATAAAAATAAGGGACACCTGAGTGGCTCAGTTGGTTAAGTGTCTGACTTCAGCTCAGGTCATGATCTCCCGGTTAGTGGGTTCAAGCCCTGAGTTGGGCTTTGTGCTGACAGCTCAGAGCTTGGAGCCTGCTTTAGCTTTTGTGTCTCCCTCTCTCACTGCCCCTCCCCTGCTTGCTCTCTGTCTCTCTCTGTCTCTCAAAAATGAATAAACATTTAAAAAATTAAAAAATAAATAAAAGTAATATGTAATATAGTATATATAAATAAAAAATATATAAATAGAAATATATAAAAAGATGTGATAGATGGATATCGCACATCTTTCTTTCTTTTTTTTTTTTTTTTTTGTGACCACATCTTAATTCACTCATCTGTCAGTGGACATTTGGGTTGCTTCCATATCTTGGTTGTTGTAAATAATGCTGCAATAAACATAGGGGTGCATGTATCTTTTCAAATTAGTGTTCTCATTTTCTTTGGGTAAATGCCCAGTAGTGGAATTACTGGATCATATGGTAATTCTATTAAAAAATGTTTTTTAATGTTTATTTATTTTTGAGAGAGAGACAGAGGGCGAGTGGTGGAGGGGGCAGAGAGAGAGGGAGACACAGAATCTGAAGCAGGCTCCAGGCTCTGAGCTGTCAGCACAAAGCCCATTGTGGGCCTTGAACTCACGAACTGCGAGACCATGACCTGAGCTGAAGTCAGACGTGTAACCAACTGAGCCACCCAGGCACCCCTCTATTTTTTTTTTTAATTTTTTTTTAACGTTTATTTATTTTTGAGACAGAGAGAGACAGAGCATGAACAGGGAGGGTCAGAGAGAGGGAGACACAGAACCTGACACAGGCTCCAGGCTCCGAGCTGTCAGCACAGAGCCCGACGCGGGGCTCGAACTCACGGACCGCGAGATCATGACCTGAGCCGAAGTCGGCCACTCAACCGACTGAGCCACCCAGGCGCCCCTTTATTTTTAAGTTTCTGAAGAACCTCCGTACTGTTTTCCACAGTGGCTGTACCAGTTTGCATTCCCACCAAAAATGCATGAGGGTTCCTTTTTCTCCACATCCTCATCAACACTTGTTATTTCTTGTCTTTTTGATTCCAGCCATTCTGACAGGTGTAAGGTGATATCTCATTGTGGTTTTGATTTGCATTTCCCTGATGATTACTGATGAGTATCTTTTCATGTGTCTGTTAGCCAACTGTGTGTCTTCTTTGGGGAAATGTCTATTCAGGTCCTCTGACTATTTTTTAGTTAAGTTGTTTGGGTTTTTTGGTGTTCAGTTGTATAAGTTTGGATATTAACCCTTTGTTGGATATATCATTTGCAAGTATCTTCTCCCATTTCGGTAGGTTGCCTTCTCATTTTGTTGATGGTTTCCTTCACTGTCAAAGGAATTTTATCTTGATGTAGTCCCAATAGTTTAATTGTGCTTTTGTTTCCTTTGCCTCAGGAGACATCCCTAGGAAAAAAATGTTTCTATGGCTGATGTCAGAGGAATTACTACCTATGTTCTCTTCCAGGAGTTTGATGGTTTCACATCTCACATTTAGGTCTTTTTTTTTTTTTTTTTTGGATTTGAGGTACACAAATGTGTTGTCTTTTTTTTTTTATGATTTTTTAAATTTCTTGTTTTATTTTTTATTTTTTAAAAATTTACATCCAAATTAGTTAGCATATAGTGAAGCAATGATTTCAGGAGTAGATTCCTTAGTGCCCCTTACCCATTTAGCCCATCCCTCCTCCCACAACCCCTCCAGCAACCCTCAGTTTGTTCTCCATATTTATGGGTCTCTTCTGTTTTGTCTCCCTCCCTGTTTTTATATTATTTTTGTTTCTCTTCCATTATGTTCATCTGTTTTGTCTCTTAAAGTCCTCATATGAGTGAAGTCATATGATTTTTGTCCTTCTCTGACTGGCTAATTTCACTTAGCATAATACCCTCCAGTTCCATCCACATAGTTGCAAATGGCAAGATTTCATTCTTTTTGATTGCAGAGTAATACTTCATTGTGTGTGTGTGTGTGTGTGTGTGTGTGTGTGTGTGTATATATATATATATACATGTATACATATATATGTATATGTATATATATACACACACACACACACACCACATCTTCTTTATCCATTCATTCATCGATGGACATTTAGGCTCTTTGCATACTTTGGCTATTGTTGATAGTGTTGCTATAAACATGGGGTGCACGTGTCCCTTCAAAACAGCATACCTGTATCCCTTGGATAAATGCCTTAGTAGTGCAATTGCTGTGTCGTAGGGCAGTTCTATTTTTAGTTTTTTGAGGAACCTCCAGACTGTTTTCCAGAGTGGCTGGACCAGCTTGCATTCCCATTACATTTAGGTCTTTAAACCATTTGGAATTTATTTTTGTGTATGGTGTGAGAAAGTGGTTCAGTTTCATTCTTTGTGCATGTAGCTGTCCAGTTTTCCCAGCACCATTTCTTGAAGAAACTGTCTTTTCCTTATTGTATATTCTTGCCTCCTTTGTTGTAGATTTAAAAAAAAAATTTACATGTTTATTAAATTTTTAAAAAGTGTTTGTTTTTGAGAGAGAGAGACAGAGACAGAGCATGAGCAGGGGAGGGGCAGAGAGAGAGGGAGACACAGAATTTGAAGCAGGTTCCAGGCACTGTCAGCACAGCGCCTAATGCGGGACTTGAACTCACTAACCGTGATATCATGACCTGAGCTGAAGTCAGTGCACCCAGGCGCCCCAAATGTTTACTTATTTTTGAGAGAGAGAGAGAGGGCGGAGAGAGAGGGAGATATAGAATATGAAGCAGGCTCCAGGTTCTGAGTGTCTGCACAGAGCCTGATGCAGGCCTCAAACCCACAAACTGTGGAGATGAGGACCTGAGCTGAAGTCACACGCTTAACTAACTGAGCCACCCAGTTGCCCCTCCTTTGTTGTAGATTAATTGACCATATAAGCGTGAGTTTATTTCTGGACTCTCTATTCTGTTCCATTGATCTATGTGACTTCTGGATCCATTCATTCATTTAACAAACATTTGTTGAATGTCTATTATGTGCCAAGTTCTTTTCAACAACTGAGGATACAGTGGTGAATAAACACAGACAAAAATCGCTTTTCTCAAGAAATTTGCATTCTGGGAAGTGAAGAGAGACTGATAGTTAAAGAAAATAAGTAAAAAAATGTCAGATGGTGTAAGTGCCATGGAGAAAAATAAAGGCAAGAAGGGAAATAGGGAATACTGTGGTTGGCAGAGCAGGGGGGGCGGTGCTGGTGGTTTACATTATGAACTGGAGTGGCAAAGGAATGCCTCACTGGAAGAAACAGTGCTTTTTGAGTAAAGACATAGATTATATATATAGATCATATCCTATAGATAACAGGAGGAAGGAATTCTGGGCACAGGGGACAGCAAGTGCAAAGGCCCAGAGGAAGGAGAGTGCCTGGAATGAAGCGAGAGAGGGAGAGTGATGGGAGGTGCAATTAGAGAAGTAACAGTAGGCCAGAGGGATGGGGGCCTTGAAGACCACCGTGAGGGCTGCAGGTTCTACTCTGAGAGGGCTGGAAGCCACCATAGGGTTTGTGTAAAGGAGTGACATGATCTGGCTGCTCTCTTGAGAAAAGACTATAGGGTGTGTGTGTGCCTGGGTGTGGGGGACTGTCTTAGTCCATTTGGGCTAACAGAACAAAATACCATAGACTGGGTTGGCTGAGAAATTTCTGAGTTTTGGAGGCTGGGAAATCCAAGATCAAGGCGCTGGCAGATTTGGTGTCTGGTGAGGAGTGCTTTCTGGTTCATAGATGGCTGACTTCTTGCTGTGTTTTCACATAGTAGAAGGGGTGAAGGAACTCTCTGGAGTCTTTTTTATAAAGGCATTAATCCCTTCCTGAGGGCTCTGCTTTCATGACCTAACTACCTTCCAGAGAGCCCCACCTCCTAAGACCATCACCTTGGGGGTTAGCATTCCAACAAATGAATTTGGAGGGACATGAACATTCAGATCGTAGCAGGGAGTATGAGGCAGACGCAGGGAGGCCTGGCCAGGACTCAGAGGGGAGACGATGGCGCTGTGGACCAGATGGCAGTGAGAAGAGGCTAGGTTCTAGATGTGTTTTGAAAGCCAGGCCAACGGGATTTGCTGCCCGTAGCGAGGCCTGTGGGAAATGTATGTGGGTGGGAGGGTGCCATAATAGAGGTCCACCATTTACATTCCCATCCAGCGCTCTTTTGCACATGCACACTCAAGGTAGGAAGAAGATGACCTTTAGATTTTTAGGATTCTTGTCCTCAGCAAGAGTGTCTGAGGACTGCCTTCGGGGCTGTTTCAAGATGTGTGACCAGTTTGGTTTAATGGGAGAGTACCCCTTCTGTGGCCAGTCTCCATGGCTGAGAGTGGATTGCCCGACTGCCCATCTTCCTGGTCCTGCTGCTCAGTAGACATGCGTGGCCCCGTGGCCATTCAAAGGAAGTGACCTCATAAGCGTGCCTTTCAAGCCACACAGGATGGGTCCTTGTGCGACATTCAGCCGTCTCTCTGGTTTACACCAAATTCAACAACTTGTGGCCTGCAGATACTCAGTATAAATAGCTGGAAAAGCCTGACCTTGACAACCTCATTTCTCATTCCTTTCTTGTTACAGGTAATAGAGCTGAAAATGTGGTTTTAATTATAGCACTAATGAAAACTGAAAATCCAGACAGACACTTGACGAACTCTGCTGTGCTTTATATTACATTTGTGCTAACTACAAAGTGCCCAGCTGGGTGTAACATTATCCCCCTTTCCTCGAGCATCCGCCTGACTGAAGCTGTATAATTGATGTATACTTTGGCAGGAGGTCAGCTTAAAGGGTTTTTTTTTTTTTTTTTTTAAGATTTTTTTTTTTTTTTGAAAACATCTTTAACGGTATTCGGGGGGAAAGAATACGTTTATTACCTGGGCTGGGAGAACATTTCTCTGCATTGCCCGACACTCCCCACCCCCATTGCAAACTTCTTCTGGAGCATTCCACACATGTTCAGGAAATTCTGGGGCCACAAGTGACCTTAGAGAATTACCTTAACCTAGAGCCCTGTACCTTTGTCTTTGGCCACTGATGCTGCCACGGCAAAGCAATACCTTACCATACAAACCTGTTCAGCCCTCTGTTCTTTTCAGTCAGAAGGGCGTATTCAGTGTCTATGAAAGGGAGAGTGATGGTGGCCATATCCACATCTGTGTAGGCACATCTGTCCTCACCTGCTAGCCCATGGCTGCCATGTGGCCTCTAAGGGAGTTACTTAGAGGTAGGGTTTTCAAATAAAATATGGGACACCCAGTTAAATTTCAATTTCAGGTAAATAGTAAATAATTAAAAATTAAAAAGTCTTAAAAATATTCTTAATTTTTAATTATTCATTGTTTATCTGAAATTCAAATTTTAGCTGGGTGTTCTATAGTTTTATTTGTGAATTTGGTAATCCTACTTATAGGGTTTCTGAGACTGGACAAGGTTTCTGCAAGGACTTCTAAAGAATCCTCACCTATGATGTAAAGGAAATATAAATCCTCATTTGGAGACAATGTAAAGTTAGCTTTGCTGTAGCTCTCCAAAGACTTCTCTTCACATCCCATCTGAATTGTGACCTCATTCTCTCATCCTGCTCCTTACATCACACAGAATGCCAAGGTTCTAGAATGAATTCATGAAATTCATGGCATTGCCTACCTCAAAGATATTGAAAGTTTCTACAGAGACCCACTGATGGTAAAGGCATCTTATCTTTACTGACTTGGTTGGTGACTCTGGTTAAGCTACATAAAATTTTTTCTGTTTAATTTATAGTATTTTTGTTTTTATTTGAATTCTTGAATAGGTAATCTATTTATTTTACATGTACAGATTTCAACAAAATATGAAAGGTATATAGGAAGAAGTTTCCCTTTCCCTTCCAATGTCCAGCCATCCAGTGCCCTTCCCCATGAGCAATGACTACTATTGATTTCTTTTTTATTCTTCCAGTCATATTTATGCACATATATATAAATAGGCATATGTTTCCCTCCTTTTCTATATAATTGTTAGCATACTGTACCCACTATACTTATTATACTAAAAGCATCTTTTTTCCTTTACTAGCTCTTAGAGATCTAGTCATATCACAATATAAAGAAGTCTCATTCATTTTTTATGGCTGCATAATATTACATTGCATAAGTGTATTATATTATTTAATCAGCCTCTCTTTGATGGATACGTACATGGGTTCCAAATGTTTGTTGTGACAAACAACGTGGGACATGCATCATTTTGTGTGTATGTGAATATATCTTTAGCTAAATTTCTAGATGTGGAGTCATTGGGCCAAAGAGTACATGCATTTGTAATTTTCCAAATTGCTCTATTAGCTTCCTATTGCTGCTGTAACAAATTACCACAAGTGTGGTGGCTTAAAACAACACAAAATTATTATCTTATAGTTTTGTAGGCCAGAAGTCTTAAGATCATGGTGCTGATAGGGGCTGTGTTCCTTCTGGAGGCACGATAGCAGAATCTATCTCCTTGCCCTTTCTGGCTTCTAGAGACTGCTGGCATTCCTTGGCTCATGGCCTCCTCCTCCATCTTTTTTTTTTTTTTTAAGTTTTTACTCATTTATTTTTGAGAGAGAGAGTGAGCAGGGAAGGGGCAGAGAGAGAGGGAGAGAGAGAGAATCCATAGCAGGCTCTATATTGTCAGTGTGGAGCTCGATGAGGGGCTGGAACCAATGAACATTGAGATCATATCCTGAGCCAAAGTCACTTCACTGACTAAGCAACCAAGGCACCCCTTCCGTCCTCCATGTTTAAGGCCAGAAGTGTGGTATCTTCAAATCTCCTTTTTTCTGACCCTTGCTTTCATCATCACATCGTCTCTGACTCTGACTCTCCAGCCCCTCTTTTATAAGGATTCTTGTGTTTATATTGGGCCCACCTGGATAACTCAGGATAATCTGTCCATTTCAAGATCCATAACCTTAATCATACCTACAAAGTCCCTTTTTCCATGTAAGGTGACATAGTCACAGGTTCTGGGTTAGCATGTGGGCATCTTTGTGGGGTCATGATTCAGACTACTTAGTACTTACAGAATTTGTACCAGTTTAAATGTCCACCACAGCCTCACTCACAATGTGCATTCAAAATTTTTGAAACTTTATCAGTTTTGTAGGTTAAATACATTTTAAATTGCCTTTCTCTTATTGTGAGTGGGGCGGGGGGGGGGGGGGAGCTATCTAAGAGCCATTTCTTCTTTTCTTTTTGAACTGTCCAAACCATTACTTACCAGGTTGTCAGTTGGGAAATGTTTCTACTAGAGTAGGTGATGTTTCTGAGAAGCAAATTGCAAATTTTTTCTTACCAGTTGGTCATTTGTATTTCAACTTTGCTTATGAAAGCTTCTTGCCATGCCATGCAAAAGCTATTATTTTTATGTAAATTTATCGAATTTCTTTATGGCTTCTAGGTCTTATGACATGGTTACAAAGATCTTCTCCACTTCAAGGTAATGAAAGAAACATAATTTCTTCTTAAATTTGAATAAGTAAAAAACAACACAGGCCACTACTTGGTCTTTGTCAAAAAAGTAGACCGTAAAGATCAATAAGAGAAAAATAGAAGTCACTTAAAACCTACATTCTATTGTTTATTGTCTGCAAGGGTGGCCTACAGATTACAGTGTTTGCAGGTAGGGGCTGGGCGGTGGTGCTGGAGCTGGTTGGCGTGGGTTTCTGAGGGAGGTTGAGCCTATTGTGAGTGTCTCTATCCAATACTGCATTTAGTAACATCAAGTTGGTAGTTTTATATTTTTTTCTATTTTTATTTTTTTTCAAGTTCATCCATTTATTAGAGAGAGAGAGAGAGAGAAAACATGACTGTGGGGGGGGGGTGTGGTGGGCAGAGAAAGAGAGAGAGAGAGAGAGAGAGAGAGAGAGAGAGAGAGAAAATCCCAAGCAGTCTCCATGCTGTCAGTTCTTAAGCCCGACCAGGGGCTCGATCCCACAACCGAGAGATCATGAGCCCCATCAAGTTGGTAGTTTTAAACTGATCACGTTGAGGAGTGCCTGGGTGGCTCAGTTGGTTAAGCACCCGACTCCTCATTTTGGCTCAGGTCATGATCTTATGGTAGTGAGATGGAGCCCCTGTGTTGGATGCTCATGGCAGAGCCTCCTTGGGCCCTCCCCAACTCACACTCTCTCTTAAAAGAAAACAAAACTGATCATGTTGAGAGTATTTATACCATGGAAATTGACAATTTCAACTGCCAAAAATCAGATCTTTCCCCCGAAGAACAAGTTGTTTAACATTTACCAGTATACCACTAGAGACCTTGTCTCTAGGCTTTCTAGCCTTTAAAAAAATCCAAGAAATGATTTTACTTGGATTTTTTTTTTTTAATTTGGGAGTATCTGATGTGAAGGAGGGCTCATAGGAAGTGTATGTGGGTAGCTTTAGATTATGGTGCCTCTGTACACACACACACACACGCACACACTTTCTAAAACATATTGTATATTTAAACTGGTGACCTTTTTTTTTGTCTCCTTAATGGGATATTATTGCCATCTTTCGATCTCAGTAAACATTTATACAAATCATTATTTTAATGGTTGCATAGTATGCCACAGAATGATTTACTGCATTTGACTAATCCCTGGTTCTGAGACATTTGTAAAACTTCTGTTTGTCTTCGTTGCTAGCTCCAGCTGGTATGATATTAGGCTGCTCAGCTCTCAAGGATGTTGGGATTATCAGGGAGAAAACTTTCAAGAAGTGCTTTCAGATATATGAGGCCTTTACAGTGTTGGCATCACTATTCTAATTATCCGCAGCCAGGCAGGCCTTTTGGGAAATGTCCTGGTTTCTTTTGGTATAATTACTCAGATTCCTTAGAAACATAAATTCTGGAGATGTTTACGTGGTAACAGCAGCTCAGGAAGAAAGAATGTGGGCACTAGAGTTGTGGATTCCAAGAGACAGAAGCCCTGCCATGAGACAGACAGGGAAGGTGACAATTAGGCCATAGATAAAAATAAAGGGGATAAATCCCATCAACTCCCTGAGAGATTTCAGACAGGCTAGCAGGACTGGAGGACACAGAATGGAGGGTAATTAGAGAAGATATTTTTGGGCTAAGACAGAGTAAGAGTGGTGTTTCCTTGTTAGCATAGGCTTTTAAAAAGTGAAACACCATAATTATTTCTCAAGGATAAGAATATCATTAATACTGTGTTAGGTGTTTTGGAGAACTTAAATGTAAGAAAGGAATGGGTAGACTGGTTTTAATCAGGGAAAAATTAGAATTTTCGTAAGTTCACAAGCAGCTTTGAACAACCACTTTGCAAAACATTGGTTTGATTTTGCTATGTCTGGAATCACTGGCTACTGAGCATGCTTTTGATGATGGGATACAGGATTGCCACACTTGAGTCAGTTCAGAGTTCTTCTGTGACGTTATTTGAACAACATAATTGCTTTGAGTGGGATTCCCATCCACAAAAGGGAGGTAGGTGCTTTGAATTTTTTCAACAAGTACTAAGAAAGAGTATTACTAATAGTGGAATTTTAATTAGTGCCTATACCAAAGCTTTGAAAATAATCTTTTGGTGTTTCCTTGAGCCCCAGGGCACACAGGTACTACGTAGTCAAAATACTGTATATACTGTGTGGTTTTTGATTTTTAAAACATATTGCTGCCACTGGAAGGCAGTGTTGCCTAGTCACTGTGTTCAGCCAAGCCAATGGGCAGATCTGAAGACTTGGTCCGAATTTGCAGGGAATCCAAATGAGCCCAAAGAAGTGCTTTTATCTTTGCCTCTTTTCTGAATCTGGCCGAGATCCTGGGCTGCCCATAGACGTGCCATCCCTGTTGGACGTTTCCTGGCATCAGGTGTGCTGGCATTAATTATGTGAGATCTGCCTGTTTGTATTAAAGTGATGAGACTTGATTCCCTTTGGTCTCAACATTTCTCAAATGTACAGCAGGACCATCAGCCCTTGCAATCTCATAGCAAATGGTGGGATTTCCCTACAATCGGATAAGAGCAACCTAATCAATGACTTAAACAGGTAGCCTTTCAGAAATCTTGCTTTGACTATTAACTTTCATTAGACCAAATTATTTCATGATTATCCTAGATAATTTTTTTTCTATCACCTAATGCACCTAGTAAAATTCTAGGTCAACCATGAGTTCTCAAAGGAGATTGGTTCAACAATGAAATACTCTTTCTGTATTTTTTTTCTTCTTATCAACAGATATTCAGGTAATGTTTTGATTTAGGAGCACTCTTCAGGATTTAAGTTAGGGAATATTCTGTTGACATTCTAATTGTAGACATCTCTTTAGACTATTAATAATGATCCCTTATCTTTGTGCAGTGCTTTAAAAATGTAAAGTCTTTGTATATGCTTTCTCCTTGGATTCTCAGAACAGTCTGGTAAACTTGGTAAAGGAGGAATCATGATTTCTGTTTTGATGTTTAGGAAATAAAGTCAGATTGAGTCATGCTCCCAGAGTCACCTAAGCACCTTCTGGTTCTGAATTGTGCTTTTGCCTTCCTTATACATGCTGCCTATAAACAAAGGCCCCTTCATCTTACAGGCCATGATAGTAAGGCTGGAATTGGAGCCTTTTATCCACGGTGTTTTTTTGTCCTATCTTTCCTCCCTTGGTTCATAGAGAAACATACCTCTTTTTGGTTATGTCAATAAATGGTCAGCACAGCATGATTTTTCATGGACTTAGGGTGAATAAGAGCCTCTATACATTAAAGGCCTTTTTGCTTCTTAGGAGGCTTTATTCTAAAGAGTGTTTCTGTAGAAACATTTTTTACTTGAAAGACTATGGATCACTTTTCAAACGCGGAATTGTCTTATCTGAAATACATTCCTACCTGTGCTGAAAGACACAGGTATAATCAATGCCTTGATCATATGGACAATCTTTATCAAAAGTGCCTTAGATCCTAAAGAGCCTGAGGGGATGAGACACACACACACACACACACACACACACACACACACACACACAGAGAGAGAGAGAGAGAGAGAGAGGGAGAGGGAGGGAGGGAGAGAGAGAAGTGCCTTACTAGTATCTGAGCCCCCCTCATGGACCAGGCAAAAAGGAAGTTTTCAGCAAACTGCCTCTGAATCCCTCTAATCCTTTCCATGGTTTCAGCATCAGATAATTAACATATTTCTAGATGCAGGCCACTTTAGTTCTACTGAAGCCTTTATGTTCTGCAATATCTTAGGTTTAGTCTCATTTTGAAAATTGAAACCTAGAATGTACTAGGCAGTAAATTAGTTAATGAGGATTTTTTTATTATAGTGGCTATCAAAATGGATTGAGAATTAAATTCGCCTGCCTCACTGCCCTGCAGCAAAATTCATCAATGAGGAATAGTCCTTTAGAGGCTGATTGGAAAAATCCAGGTCAGATTTACCAGTGGTATTCAGACACAGTCTAGAAGTACCATAAGGTAGGATCCTTGTATTCCTGAATAATTCAGTTCTGTTTAAGGTGTGTTTCTGAGGAGTCTAGAGAGATCATAGTTGGTGCTCTTCCTTTTATGTTAACGTTGTGCATGATAGTGGAGTCTCCCACATTGTGTCCATACCATTTAATAATATATTGCAAACATATAACTTTTAATTTAAAATATAAATTTTTGGGGGCGCCTGGGTGGCTCAGTCGGTGAAGCGTCTGACTTTGGCTCAGGTCATGATCTCGCAGTTCATGAGTTCGAGCCCCGCATCGGGCTCTGTGTTGACAGCTCGGAGCCTGGAGCCTGCTTCAGATTCTGTGTCTCCCTCTCTCTCTGCCCCTCCCATGCTCATGCTCTGTCTCTCTCTGTCTCAAAAATAAAAACATTAAAAAAATTTTTTTTAATTTTAAAAAATACAAATTTTTTAAAATTTTTGAACATTTTTACTGAAATAATTGTAGATTCACATGCGGTCATAAGAAATAGCAGAAAGAGCCAGCATACACTTAGCCCAGTTTCCCCCAGGGGTAACATTTTGTAAAACCCTAGTATATGTCATAGTCAGAATATTGACATTGATACAATCCACTGATCTTGTTCAGATTTCTTAAGTTTTACTTTGTACGCATTCCCATGCACGTGTGTGTATACAGCTTAGTCCTGTACAGTTTTCTCACTTATATAGGTTGACATATCCACCACCACAATCAAGACGCTGAATGCTTCCATCACCACCAGGATCTCTTGTCTTGCTCTTTATTATTAGCCACTCCCCTCCCAATTCCCTAGCTCCTGGCAACCATTAATTGGTCCCCTATTTTTAAAATTCTATCATTTCAAAAATGTTATGTACATGGCATCATATAGTGTGTAACCTTTTATCACTGCTGTCCCTCCCTCTGCCCCTCAGTGTTATTCCCTGGAGAAGAATTTCCTTGGAGATTCATCCAAGTTGTTTGTATCAATAGTTTCTTCCTTTCTATTGCCAATCATATTCCATGGTATTGATGAGCCACAATTTGTTTAACAGTTCACTTGTTGAAGGACATCTGTGCTATTTCCAGTTTTGGATTATTATGAATAAAGAAAGCATCTGTGAACATTTGTATATGGATTTTGTGTAAACATTGTTTTTCATATCTCTGGAATAAATGCCCAACACATAAACCATTTTTAAGAGTAACAGGAGTAGAATTTTCATGCTGCCTTCTAGGAGGTATATTCTTCTAAAAGATGATCCATTTCAGCTTGTATAGTGACTCTGGAACTGTAAACAGGTCTTGTAGATATGTATATTATTTTTGTCTTGTCCCAGTGAATAGAGTTTTGATGCATGAAAATAATTTGTATTTCAATTCATTATATGGGGAGTTGGGGCTTAAATCTTTTGAAAAAAGGTGTATAGGCAGTTATCACTTCCTGCTTTGCCTTCCCACCTCTAAACTCTCCAGTCATTTAAGTATCTCTGTTGTTGCCATGTAATCATGTGTTTACACACCAGACTCCCCACCCTGGTGGTCTCTCAATTCCTTGAGAGCTGGGCTCCTGTCTTAATCATCTCAGTAACAGATATTCTCAAGGTAGATATTTAATCAATATTTCTTAAAGAATGCATATCTTTTTTGCATAGGACAGTTTATAAGTCATCATAATATGTTTAAGTTTCATAAAGCCAATTTGATAAAAAGAATGTACCTTAATATCTTATGATCTTATACAGTGAAGAAACTCCTGATCATGACCATGCTTTGGAGAATATTGGAGAGTGGTTTAATGTTTGTTAGGATAAAAGGAATTTACCAAGGACAAAAGTGATATAATCCAGTATTTCACATGAATGAGCAAATAGATTAAGAATACAACTCTTCCCTGGGTAATGTCAAAAAATGACATAATCTAACATTAAGCCCAGACCTGAATTTTGTAGTGGGATTAGTGTGTGTGTGACATTTTAAAACACTCTACATTTTGACAGTTGGAAGATATTTAATGTTATTTTAATTCAGTTTTATATGAGGTGTGATTTCAGCAACACTCTTTGGAGACTGAGACTATAGCCATCATGGCAGAAAAAGTATCAGAAGTCTAGGATAATTTTATTTTACCATTTGAGTTTGATATTTTCTTTTAAACTTCATGATAAATATTGCATTTCTGATATTAACACCATAGCCTTTGTATATTACATTGCTTTGGTCCTCACTCAAGATGGTAATGGCCAATGGTCCTAGAGCCCAGAGTCTAGATTTATTTATAGAAATAAATTTAATATTAAAATATCTATATCATAAGAAAAATATTAACACAGATCAGTGAAATGTACAAATAATTATTCAATTATATTAAAACAATAAATATGAATTTTCTCATAACTCTTATGGGGATTCCTTTTTTTCCAAATTAAAATAATGTTTTTTTTTTAATTTGAGAGAGAGTGTGAACGGGGGAGAGGGGCAGAGTGGCAGAGGGAAAGAAAGAGAATCTTAAGTAGGCTCCGTGCTCAGCCCAGAGCCCGATGCAGGGCTTGATCCCGTGACCCTGGGATCATAACCTGAGCTGAAAGCAAGAGTCGGATGATCAACAGACTGAGCCACCCAGGCACCTCTCTTATGGGGATGTCTAAAAGCAACAACAGTTAATAACTGTCTTATGATCTCTCCTTTTGCTACTGCTACTAGGCATACATACTTATTTGTAAAGCTGCCAAATGACAGAACGATTAGAAAAATGAGGTTTTGGGGTGCCTGGCTGGCTCAGGCAGAAGAATGTGCGACTTTTGGTCTTGAGGTCATGAGTTTGAGCACCACGTTGGGTGTTTGGATTACTTAAAAAAAAAGTAGGGGCACCTAGGTGGCTCAGGCGGTTAAGCGTCCAACTTCGGCTCAGGTCATGATCTCACGGTTTGTGGGTTTGAGCCCCCTGTCGGGCTCTGTGCTGACAGCTCAGAGCCGGGAGCCTGCTTGAGATTCTGTGTCTCCCTTTCCCTCTGCGCCTCCCCTGCTCACGGTCTGTCTCTCTCTCTCAAAAATAAAAAAAACATTAAAAAAAATAAATAAAAATTAGTTTTCGAATAATATAAAAATTTAATTATCTGAAATCGTCCATACACATCTACGTGATCTGATATGAAATGTTCTTTTCTATTAAATTTGACAAAGTTTATATCAAGGAGATTATAGATCTTCTTGTGTGAAAATTAGAGAAAAAAGATAAACTCTGTCATTCTTGACATTTTCCTTATTATATTTTGGAGAGTTTAGTAGTAGGCTAATATGTAATATTGTTTTAGAAGCAGCAGCAATTTATAGTTTGGTTGAAGCAAGTTCTTGTAATAATGACAGGCACGGTTCAGCACTAATCCGTGGGGATCTACGCAACATGGCAAACAATACACTTTCCAAGACGTGTTTGAATTATGAATCCAAAGGTGGGCGGTCTTTAAGTTCTGTGCAGAATAGCTTTGGTGTGAGTTGATGGAGCATTTTGTACCTGGGATTCAGAACTTTTATGAAGGCCAATACCCTGAAACTCATTCAAGCAATAAATTCACTTGTCTTTGAGTTTACAAGGCAATAAACAGTGAAGGCCTTTGACCTTAACATTTACTGAATACATTTGCAGCAGTTGTGTTTATTGACAACTATTTATAGGGAAGCGTTGGGTACTGAATTTGTTGAGGGGAGGGGAAGAGCAATTTTGCAGGTCTTTTTTTTTTTTAAATAAAACTTATGAATTTAATTTTTGGCTATTAGATTTTCAGTTTTGGAGTTGAGATTTGATTCTTTCTGTGTACAAATCATGCTTTGGGAATTTCTTTCCTTATGATAAAACTTAAAGAAGACTTAGGAGAGAGGACTAATACCAGAGTAATTGCTTGCCCGTTCAATTCAATGGGTATCCCACACTTTGAAAGGAGGACAGAAGAAAATGCTAAAGATATTTTTATTAAAAAAATTTTTCCCCATAGGTTCATTGTATGTTATGGAGTAAGTAACTTCTTTTCTGTATAAAGGAACAGTTATATGGAACAATTGTACTGTGTCTCCCAAAGATGTTGCGGGGAATTTACTAATCCCAAGTCATATGATGCATTCTGTTTCATGAGTTAAAACCATGAGAGTAATAGAGGAATCCTTACCACTGAAATAATGACTCTGTCACAGGGCAGGCTGCGGTTCTTTATTCCTGAGTTGGGAGCAGTTACCATTGTTCCACATTGCAGGTGGGGAACTTGGGTGTAAGGCAATCAAGAGTTTTGCTTTAGTTAGAGGGTGAGTCCGTGGTGTTGGCTGAATCAGAAAAGATGCTGCAAGCACCTGGGGCTTGGGGCAAGAAGGTCACTGTTATGCCAGGAGGTCCCTCTGAGTTCAGTGTTCATTGCAGATTCTTACCACAGTTACTTCTTTTTTTTTTTTTTTTAATTTTTTAAATGTTTATTTATTTTTGAGAGATAGTACGAGTAGGGGAAGGGCAGAGGGAGAGGGAGACCCAGAAGCCAAAGCAGGCTCCAGGCTCCAAGCTGTCAGCACAGAGCCCGACGTGGGGCTCGAACCCACAAACTGTGAGATCATGACCTGAGCCAAAGTCAGATGCTTAACCGACTGAGCCAGCCAGGTGCCCTAAGACCACAGTTACTTCTTACCGTGAGGAAGCATGAGTCTATAATGGCCCAGAAAATCAGGGAGTCCCTTCTGACCATGCTATTTGAATGTGTTTGAAACAGGGAGAAATCCCTTGCTGATTTTGGTGGGGCTCATGCCTTGGAGAACAAGATGTGCTGATCATTATCTTAACATCTGGTGATGGTGGGAGTACTTGAGGGGGCAGTTAACAGAATCCATCCCTTCTAGATTCCACGGTAACACTGACACCACACTCGCAGAAGAATTCTGCAATAACAGCATTTGGAAGCCTTGCAGTTAACTTAAAAAAAAAAACAACAAAAAAACCCCACCTCAGTTCAGAAATTCTTAGCAAGCTTTCTTCTCACTGAAGGAGTAAATGGCAAAGTAAACAAAAGAAGTATGTGTTCTTTGGGTCATGTTGTTAATTTTTATTAGACAGTGTATCTGTGGACCCACTCCATTGAGGCCCAGACTGTATTTTTGTCCACTGGCTTGAATGCGGGCTTGCTTATGTGTCTGTTTTAACAGGTTGTGAAAGAAAACTATGTTTCATCTGCTTGTTGAGGGGAGTGGGGTGGGGTCTATTTGGATTCGTTTAGCTAAGTGTTATGGTATCAGGGGTTAATGGTTCTAGTTAGCTCTGTCTAGGGAAAAAGACATGTTTCGATTGCACAGGCTACCCTCTGACGAATGTGGTCATTGTCCTGGGGAGTGGAGGAACGGTGTGAGTGACTCAGGACAATTCATTCATTAAGACCAGAAAGGTGATTCCCAGAGCAGGTGCTACTGTTAGAATTCCGTTGGTGAGGTTGCAGACCAATAACTGGAATCACTTGTTACGTCATTAGAACACAGAGTTTTTCATTACCCTTTTCATAATTATCCCATATTTGATTTGGTAAGTGTTTAATTACACCAACTATATGGTCATACTCAGAATAACATTTCAATACGAGTATGTCCCATTCCACGGCAAGTCACGGTGTTGTGCAATAATATTAGTTGGGCAAAGCCAGTAGCTGCTTTCCAAGGTTATCATGTGTAATTCCTTTTTCCAGTTCAAGAACATATCTTGTTTTAAACAACTTTTTGAAAGGCAGCCAAAGAAAAGGTTGGCTCAGATATGCCCTTACCAGCCCTGTTTATGGGATACAGTGTTCCACGTCTTGGAGGAAGATGATAAAGCCAAGCTGGCTTTGGGAGGTGTGCAGGAGTACATGTTCTTGTGTTTAAATTCCATGTGTAAGAGCAAAGCCCCAAGGGAAGAATAAGAGGACTGTTGATTACCATCTTATATTCAGTTACAGTTACCAAGGTAAGAGTGAAGTTCTAATAGTTGTTAGTGAGAAGTGTACATTAGTAAGAGCTATCTAACAGAAGACTAAGTGGCATTACTTTTGATGGATTGAAGTTGGGGTGAGAGCGTGAAAAATGGCATGAAGAAGATTTGGAGGACTTCTGTTTTCTTTTCTGTTCGCTCTTATCAAATACACAGGCAAGCCATAAACTTTTCTTTGAAAGCCAGTTTCTCCAGGGGGCAGAATTGTTTTTATGATTCAACCGATCACCTATTGACTTCAGGGAACTCACTTCGAAAAACGGGAAGCTGAGCTCCCTGAAAAAACTAGGAACTCCCTGAAACAACTAGAAACTTCCCAGAAAGCGGTGCCCTCAGCCTTGTGTTGGAAACAAACAGAAAACAAATCTGAAGGCTGCGGAAACCTGTTTGTTAAGCAGCGAGGGGAAATGCCCTCAGCCAGACAGTCTAAACACAGGAATGCTGGGCAGGAGATCAGATCCACAATCGGAAGGGGAGAAGAGGCTGATAAGGCTGCAAAGAAAGCAGCGTCAGTCACCAAAATTGGTTTCAGAGGTAAAGGGAGGAGGGCCAGGATGTTTGTGATACGATCACATTGTGCCGCTAAATCCTGGCACGCACCATAGGAGCTGTGACTAAGAGGCACCATTTCAGTAACCCAGCACGTGTAACTCTGGAGCCTACCGAGTTGTGCTGAGCTGTGAAATGAGATACATCTCGTTTACTGTGAAGTAGTCATCCTCGCTGTCAACAGGGTGCCTCGGTTCTCTAGTCAGTTAGAGTTAGAACTAGGGTTATGGACGATCCATATCTTGATCTCAAGAGTCAAGACCCACGAGGCTCATTTCCAGGTGTTCATGGTGAGATCTTTTTTTGTGAAATGGGGACTTTCTGGGGCCTTACTTACCCTTTCATCCAACATAGGTGTACTTCAGTTAGCTTCAAGATAAGACATTTTCATGCTTCTCTTTCTCCTTTTGGTTTCTTGGGAATGTAATCTTTCTGGGGAAGGTGGCAGCTTTGAACATTTCCTGTGCATTTCTGAGTATCTAGGATCTCAGCTTATGGCCCCACAATGACAAGGGGTGAAAACCGGAGAGTCCCCAGATGTGCCTGAGGCAGTCTTGTGTGAGCAGACCTCATCACACTGCGTGGTTGGACGTTTGGAACTCGCTTTGGCATTTCTGATTCTGCCCACTGAGGGCAGAGAAATGAAAAACCACCTGCTGGGGATTCAAACGAAGCTAAAATGTATTTTAAGGTGTTCCGAAGCTTGTTTTCGGACACTCTAAGCACAGTGTTGCTGACAGGGAAGTGTTCAGGTGTCCATATGTGGAAGCCTAACATCGCTGCTGAGTGGGAATTGTCAGTAAGTGGAAATCAGTGGCAGAATACCTTAGCCTTTCTTCTTGTTCAACATTAATCTCGGGACTACGTTTATAGGCTGATTCCAGATGTGCTTGACTCTAAGGCTGAAGTTTCGGAGGTGACAGGTGGTGTGTTTACTTCAGCATAAAGAAGGTCAAATTGTATTATAGATCTCAGGGCAAATGTCTGCCTATCCCCGGGGAGTGCCTGACGGATCATTTGGCTGCAATCTGGCCCAGGAGCTGGAAAAGAGCGTGCTCACCCCTGGGAGGAGTGAAGAGATGTTGTTCTCAAGGGCTCCGATAGAGGGTGCAGCTTGAAAGGAAAGTGCTAAGTAAGGGAAGTGAAATATGAGCTTTTAACTTGGTATCCCCTGGGGTCATTCCTCTCCGTGCCCCACTCTAAGCTGCTGGCTGGCTCTTGGTGGTGTTATTCTGCAGCCATGGTATTTGGTGAGCTCTGTTTTTAGGAACACTTAATTGGTTTGACCTGCCCCACTGCTTCTTACATGAAGGGGAGCATTCCAGGAATAGAGCCCGAGACTCCTGCCTCTCAAACTTGAGAAATGTACAGACCTCTTTTAAAGGGACAACATTGTCTTCATGTATTCCTGGTGTTAGCTTACATCCTTTTTACTATTGTACTGTATCTATGCGTCAAATTGGACATATATTCTTAATGCTTACAAAACAAATGCTATTCAAAATAACAACATCCATCAAATAGAGTAGATGATGTCATTTTGCTCAGTCCAAATCCCTGATTCATAGCAGAAGCACAAACCTGAGATCCAGTCCTGTGTTTAATTTGTATTTTTAACTTCGGTGATGCTAGTTCAGAGATTTTCTGTACATGCAAGTGAAACTGTAGGAAAAAGATTAGTCCGTCCAAGGCATTGTTTGTGAGTTTAGGAAAGTCAGATCTCATATTAACCTAAGATTTGCTGAAAATAAAATTTTCAAATGCCAGTTTGAATGAAGCATCAGTTAATTGTGTGAAGGTATCTTCTGAAATAGAAGGTGAGATTAGCATCGCAATGCATTGAAATCTGCATCAAATGGGTGTATGGTTCAAAGATGGTTGGGATTGGGATTAGAAATATTCTTTTTGGATTATTTGCTATTTTATGCAGGTAAAACTGCAAATAACTGGTGCAGATAATGATATACAAAGACAGGGGCCACCCAATGCATTAGCACACATTGTAAATGGAATACAAACTGTTAGGACAATGGTTCTTTTGAGCACTGTATGCCCATATGTGCCTTGTGATGACTCAGTTTCGCCACAATGTTCTTAAATGTGAAGTACTATGAGACTGTCCTGTGTGGATCACATACTGTGGAAAGGCAGAAGCAGGCTTGGTCATCCCAGAGAAGGACTCACGTGTGCGGCACCAGCAAGGTGATTCTGAATTTGCTTATATTACCTATTTGAGATTATTAACAGGTGACGAAAATAACCTAAAAAATTCCAACCAAAAGATGGCAACAGCCCACAAGTCGAAGAGATGAATGGCTAGAAAAAATGTGGTATATTCGTACTACAGAATATTATTCAGCCTTGAAGAAGAAGGAAGTTCTGACACTGCTGCAGCATGGACAGTCCTTGGAGACATTATGCTCGCTGACATCAGCTAGTGACAAAAAGACAAATGTTATATGATTCCACTATAGGAAGTACGTAGAGTGGTCAGATTCATACAGACGCAAAGCAGAAAGATGGCTGCCAGGGGCAGCAGACTGGGGAATTCTTATTTAACGGGTTTGCAGTTTCAGCTTGGGAAGATGAAAAAGTTCCTAGGAGATGGATGGCGGCGATGGTTGCACAACAATAGGCATGTACTTAATGCCACCCAGCTGTGCACTTAAACGCGGTTAAAGTGGTAAATTTTATGTTACATATATTTTTTCCACAATAAGAAACTTGAATGCAGCAAGTTCGGTCAGCCAGGAACACCGCAGTCTTTGGTATGTAGTGTCCAACATGAGTTGGGGCACTGGAGCGCGTTCGCCATCTTTGGTGAACTATAGAGAAGACAGGCTAATGTACCACGGTTTCATGAAGCCAATTGTATCAATTTAAAAGGTTTTCATTTATTCTAGGCTTATGTTTATGCCACTCCTTTTTTTTTTTGAGGAAGGGATGCTTAAAAATCTTCCTCTTGCCAAATGAAAAGAGTTAGCAGTTGGTAACGATTGTTATTCTTTAGTGCACCTACTTGGCAAAATAAGTCGTTGGGAATACCATGTTTCTACCCCCAATTAAAAGTTTCTTTTAAAAGCCGAACAGTAAAATCTGAAAGTCTTAGAACTGCTGCTTTTTAAAACTGGCATGTGGTCCTGTTATTCCTTCCCATTTTGATGGCTATACTTACTCAAGGTGCATTGAACAAGAGAAAAATTATAGCTGAGCATTCTAGAGCCAGATTCCACCATCTCCCTCAGTGGCCTTTGCAAAACATAAGGACCTATACAGATGTATGCTGTTGTTAACTCTCTTTCCATATTTATTGAACACCTATGGTAGGCCTGGGGAAACAAAGATGAATAAGGTTTGGTCCCTGCCCTGGAGGAGCCCGTGGCTCAGCAGGGGAGGCAGTGACATAACCAACTATAACATAGCCTGATAAATTCTGTCACAAGAAACGGACAGTGTGCTATGGGAGCACAAAGGAGGGGGTAGTAAACGGTAACATTATCCCAATGTTTTACAACTTTTATAGTAAGGAAATATATTGTGCAAGGCTTGAAGTCAAACCCTTCTGGCTGAGGCATGGGCCCATTTCCCCTCATGTTGACCCCAGGTTAGAAAACAAATCATCCCACCAGGACGTGGGCAGCAGTGGATTGTGAATTCAGGGTGAGGATCTATGACGGAAGGCAAGTTTGGGGGACACGGCGTTTATCAAGGCTTGAGCATGTCACAGGGAAGAGTTGGGGGCTCATGAGTTGGGCGGATCAGACAGGGACCGGGGTGAGCCAGACCCCAGAGAACAGAAGGAGGCAGGTGGGCTACAAGTCAAGCCCACACAAGGGCCCCAAGTGACAAGGGAACAGGAGGACAGCTGTGGTGCAATATTAAGAACTGAGTTGATGACTCTAATGAAGGGAATGGTTCCATTGACAGTGCAGTTGAACGACACGGGTTTGAACTACACAGGTCCGCTTATACAGTATTTTTTACAGTACAGTACTGTAAATGTGTTTTCTCTTCCTTATGATTTTCTTAATAACATTTCTTTTCTTTAAGTTTATTATGAGAATACGGTATATAATACATATAACACAACTGTATAAAATACATATATCATATAGTTAACCGACTGTTTCTGTTATCAGTAAGGCTTCCGGTCAACAAGAGGCTATTAGTAGTTAAGTTCTTGGGGAATCAAAAGCCATACATGAATTTTTAACTCTGTGGGGAGATCAGTGCCCCAACCTCCGAGTTGTTCAAGGGTTGACTGTATTTATTGAAGGCTTGCTGTCTTCTAGGCGCTGTGCTAACACCTATTCTTTTATTTAATCTTCACAAGGATGCTTGGGATATTAATACCATTGTTATCCCCATTTTACAGATGAGATAACTGAGATCTAGAAAGGTTACTAACTTGCTTCAAATCACACAAGTAGGACACGCTAGAGGCAGAGTCAGGGCTTGACCCCGGGCCTGCAGGGCATCCTCTCCAATCCAACCTCTCACACAAGTGCCAGCACTCACCCACCTTCCAACTGAGTGTCTCCAGCTGGATATTCCACCAGCACCTCAAGATTTTAATGTATGAAAGTAAAATTCATGCCTCTTCTGTCTGTTCCAGTTAGCATCCTGTTCCTCTTTTCTTAGGCCTCTCTCGGAACCTCAGCTTGTTCTTTTTTCTTCCCACTTCTTGCTTGCCACATCAAGAAGGTTGCCTGGTTTTGCTGGCGTTCGTCTCCCACTTTCCATTCCTGGTGCCACGGCTGCTATCCAGTGTCACCTGCTAATTTGTCCTGGGCTGCTAGTCTCCACCATCTCCAGTTAATAAGAACGCTGCTGCTAGATAAAGCTGCTTCTTCTTTTTTTTTTTTTAAGTTTATTTATTTACTTTGAGAGAGAGAGAGAGAGAGAGAGAGAGAGAGAGAGAGAGAGAGAACACAAGTGCGCACAAGCAAAAGAGGGGCAGAGACAGGGAGAGAGAATCCCAAGAAGGCTCCCCACTCTTAGAGGAACCTGATGTGGGACTCGAACTCATGAACCATGTGAGATTATGACCTAAGCCTAAATCAAGAGTTGGACACTTAACTGACTGAGCCACCCAGGCACCCCAGATAGAGCTTCTCTTAAAGCCCAGCTCTGATTATATCACTCTCTGCTCAAAGTTTAATAGATGAGTAATGACAGTGGGTTACTTCCTATGGACTCAAGAGAATGTCCAGCCTCCTTACTCATTTAAGGCCTCCAATGATAGTCTTCAGGCAGACTTTCCAGTGTTAAATTACATGAAGTTATCTTCATATCCATTGTTTCCCCTCACATCCTTTTATTCTAAGCCGCCTCTTCCCAATGCCATACCCTTTGCTTCTGTGTCTTTATTTATGTGTTACTGTTGCCTGCATTGTGCTCTCTGTCACCTCTACCTGCTGACATCCTAACTGTTGTCCCAGGTGCCACTTCTTCCCTGAGACTCCCCTGTCACCCTGTTGGAAGTGACCTGTCTCTCCTTGGGATGCTGGTGGCATTTTATACAGTGTAAGGGAGTAGTCCCATGCCGCCCTACCTTGTCCCTTAGATTTCGACTTCTGGAAGTCAGGCATCCTGTCTTATTCATATTTCAGTTCTCCTCAGGGCCTAGTCCAGGAACTCAAATATTCACTGAGGACAAGAATGGGGTTGGAAGAGGTTGGCAGATGAAGGATGAGAGAGCTGAGAGAAAACTGGATTCTAGGCACATAACCAATACTTTAGATGTCTCCTGAATTTCTCTGAAGAAGTAATTCCAACTTCATCCATATTTTTGTCTTAGGCTTCTCTGCTGCTATCGTGTCACATTGTCTTTGTCTTTCCCCTTCCCCTTCTCCTTCTTCTTCAGATTATTTTCTTTTCACTCTCTTTTGCTCTGCCAGAAACTTCCACCTTTTAGGATTAAATCAACTCTCTTCAGTCACCTCAGAAATTCATTTGTACTTATTTCAAGGATTTGTGTTTTACATATTCTAAAAATATTCTTATAGCCTCTGTCATTTACATTTTGGGAAGTTTAAATTTGTGGTTATTTGCCCTTGTCCTCTATTCCCCAGTCACCTGTTTACCGAGGGCAGGGCCTTAGTTATCTGTTTGCTGAGGGCAGGGCCATTGTGTGGCACAACATCAGGGCCCCACCATCAGTACCCTGTAGGAATGGCATTTTCTGTAGTTAGCAGTGCTCAGTCCCTTCAACAGTATGGGGCAGCCCGATTGTGGACTCACAAAGGTCAAGTGCACGTTTGGCTGGCTTCTGATCATTTTGTAAGTTGTCATGGGCTCATCTGGACCCTGGCTATCTCCAGATGTATTGAATGAGAAGCCAACTGTGTGCTGGTTTCTTCAGTCGCTCATAGAGTTTCAGGAAAGCAGGCTCCTGTTTGGACATCCAGCCCTTGTCTGTTCTGTTATTGCACATACAGAGACTCCACAGACTATCGATGTGAGAGCTGGGGCCTGAGAAACCACTTGCAGGTGCTAAATGTCACATTTGGGTATTGAGATTGGCACCAAGAGGAGAAAATACTTGGAATCCAACAGGATTGCCAATTATGAGAAGTTAGTTGTGGTCTTTTGTGTCAAAATTATGTGCTTGTTTAAGCCTTGGGTACTATGGCGATTGGTCCTGTGGAAACACAAAGACAAATGATGCTTTATGGTAGTCTACCACCTGTGCCTGTCAAGTTTCCTAATTGCCCCTTCCTAAACCTACTTCTTGCGGAATAAATGTACCGGGTAGTGTAATGAGATGTTTCCCCTTCAAGTGTTAGGACTGCTTACTCCCCCACTTGGGATGCCAGGCCCTCTGAATGCCACAGCAACTAGGGACAGGGGCTTTCCTTCAGGGGAGTCATAGTGTGCAATTTTCTTGGAACTCATTGTGAGTTGAAGGGAAAAATGACCCAGAGGAGGACAAGCAAGAAGAGACAGCCCATTAGCAGCGAAACCATATGACAAAGTAAAAAGCAACTTCAGAGCTGTCAGCACAACAGCTGGGGGAACATGCCAAGAAGCCAGATGCTGCTGCTGAAAGACTATTTTCCACAAAGCTTGGGCCTGTGATGTTCATCTCAGCCCCATGTGTGGCCCTGGGCACGGGGCTTTATTGCTGGATAAAATAACAAAGGCAAGGAGAGGGGGGAATTGCATGCATGCCTGGGGGCTGACTTACAAAGTTAAGGCAGACACTAAGAAGTGGAAATCCTGTTCATATAACCTACCAACATTATTAGGAATTAGAACTCTGTGCTTACCTCTCCAGAAGGGGTTTATTTGGAAGGCTACCTAACACGTGGCATATTTTAATTTGAAGCTGGATATTAGGTTGGTGTCAGACTAGCTCATTCTATCAGACTTTCTAGCTTCTTTTTTGTGGGCCCCAGCATATTCATATATGTGAAGTCTTCTGCTATTGATCTTTGTTCCAGATAAGTGGAATTTCTTCTCATTTTACAGATGAATGGACTGAAAAGAATCTCAACCGACTTAAAGGAATGTGGAGTGGTTTGCTTAAAGTTATTCCATTTGACATCTCCAGGAATAGAGCTTCCTGAGTGCTGAAGTCTGGTCTTCAGTGCCTTACCCCTGGACTGTACCCACCCTGCTTTCTTCTTCTACGTGTCTACTCTTCGGGTTTACCTGTTTCTATCACCTGTTCTCTCCTCTTCCCCCTCCACCCTGGACTACAGATGCAGGAAACCAATATATTTCCTTTCAGACTCAAAAGACTACTAGGGGAGTCATTTCTTGATTTCCTGGGAAAGCAAAGCATTTTCTTTTTTTTAAAGATGATTTGTCAGGGCACCTGGGTGGCTCAGTTGGTTGAGCGTCCAACTCTTGATTTCAGCTCAAGTTGTGATCTTACTTACAGTCATGAGATCGAGCCCTGTATCAGACTCCATGCTGAGTGTGGAATTTGCTTAAGATTCTCTCTCCCCCTCTCTCTCTCCCCCTCCCCCCAGCTCACACACGTGTGCAGTCTCTCTCTCTTAAAAAAAAAAAAGATGATTTGTACCGGGAAAAATTTCTGGAAACAAGCTGGATAATTAGCAAAAATCTTGAGGTGTGAGGAAATGATTCTTTATGCATCAGGCAAATAGAACAGTCTGAAGATAAATTGTAGAAATCAAGCTTTGTGCATTTCTTAAAGTCTTTGGGGGGTGAGAGAACTTTCCCATCATATTTCTTGGGTGTCCAGTCTTGGTTTATTCATTTCCCCACTGAAAGAGAACAGATGTAGAACAAATGTAAAGTACTGAGTCATCTAAAGCTCAGATACCTTGTAGCTGGTATTGTAGTGTGGTTCTGCCTGGACATATTTTTATGGGGTTGGGGGAAGTTTGAAGATCTTGGGGTTTGCTGGCCAGGCCATTGAGACCTGGGGGATGAATTTCAAACAGGCATAAAAAGGAGGTGTTTTCCTCATTGTTTTTTTCTCTGTTTTCTGAGCTTTTCTTATGTTTTTGAGCAATTAAGAAGTTCTCATTACCTTAGTTTGGGCTTTCTCCAGAAAGCAAAGCTGGAGAGAAGGGCTTGTGTGCAATCCGAAGGGAATGAGAGAGAGAGAGAGAGAGAGAGAGAGAGAGAGAGAGAGACAGAGAGAGAGAATGAGAAAGGAGGGTTGGGAATAGTGACCTGGAAAGAGGGAAAGCCAAGACAAGGTTCATCACTGAGCTGGTCACCACCTTGGGCAACTGGGACTCAGTTCACTGGGAATCGTGTGAGGAGTCATAGAGAATGCACCTCAGGATTCTCTGCCTAAGCGACAGAAGAGGGCAACACTTTGTCCACTGGTTCCCATGCTCCATAGGTCAAGGTTTGTCCCATGGGCTTACCTTCCTTGAACTTCCAGGTTTATGAAATGTGAATGACAAGATGTCCCATGCTGCCATGTAAGAGGAGCCTCCCAGACAAAACATGAGAGATTGTGGGTGCAGCTGAGGCCAAGTTGCTGCTGGCTGTACCTGTGTGCAGCTGATTGCTACAGCAATGGCTTGAGAGGATCTGCAGGGGAACCAGAGGTATCTGAAGGTCATGGGTCCATCTAGCTGTGGCCCTGGCATGATAGGGCGGCCTTGAGATATAGGGCCAAGCACAGTTCTTGGGCAGGTATTAGGTCCTCTACAAGATTGTGTTGAATTCCATCTGTGTCATTGATTTTTCTCTGAAGTTTTCTTTTGGACTACAGCTATAGGATGCCCTGTTTTTCCACCATTGGCCTTAGACACAGGATGAAACGAGAACATGACTTGGTGTTCAGTAATCATTTTCTGCATTGCCTGATGAATGAGTCAGGGCCCCAGTAGAAACCAATGGCATACTCAAGAGAGCAAGCCAAGAAAAGGGTTTAATGATAAAGGTTTGGGTACAGTCAAGGAAAACCAGGAATATTGGAAAGCCTTACCACCATTAGACTGCAGGAGCGAGAGGAGGGCACAGTTACTGAGCCCTGAGGATGGTAGTTGTGGCTGGACTGGAAGATTGCAGGAGAGGAGCTGTGGCCTTCAGGAGAAAGACATGTCCAATCCATAGAGACCCAGCAGGGAAGGAGCTGGGGGAATAAATACCCTGATCTCAATCTCCTCTTGCCCTCTGATCTCTTGACGGTGCCTTCCATTGGTGGACCTCAACTAGAAGGCAGAGGGATGGGAGCCCAAGACGAAGTCCATGTGGATCAGCCTTCCTGGGCACAGAGCAGAGTGGAGAAGGGTAGGGGGTAGATCTGGAGGGGCAAGTGGAAGACATCCAGCTAAGCTGGTGTTCAGTGTATACTGGCAGTTTATGGTCCGGCTCTGACTTATTGGGTTTTGGGTGCTATTCACACCCACTTGGAACTGGCTTGCTTTAGTACAAATAAAGATTCTTTAGACCTAAAAAATGACTGGCTCAGTACAGATCTAACTGGGGGGATGTGGCTCAGAGTGTGGCTAGATGGATCACTGTGGGATTTTAATATATTCAGTTACTTGGAAAACATTTTTTAACAATGAGATTAGAGAGACATTTATTTACTATGTAAAAATTGTGTTGGCCCATGGACAAAGAATAGAAGGGGGAAGATGAGATTAAAAGCAAGTTCATGGTTTGTGGTGAAAGTGGGGGAAATTTTCTCTCTTCTAATTTCCTTTGTTGCTATTTTAGTGCCTTTTTTGCAATAAATGAAAAATAAAGAAAAGCCACTAGTCACTTCGATGAGCTTGTTTAGGCTTCTGGACAACCATGCTGGCTATACCAAACATCTTGGACGAGGAAGGCTTTAAACATGAAAATTTCTTGCCTGAGTCTTGGAAACTTAAACTAGAATCCATGTGAGGTTCATTTTAATAGAGCCCTCTAGGTTTTTAAGCATTTTTTCCCATAATTACTTCTGTTTTCTTTATAAGCAGTTTTATGGGGAGTGGAGGGGAGGTATTTTCCTTTACCCCTTCAAGTGGCTTCATGCCCAGTTCCCAGGTCACTGCGGATGCACAGAGCGAGATCCAGTCTCTTACACAACTTGGGATAAGTGGGACATCCAGGGTTCTGAGGCCTGTCCATTCTTTTGGGAGTCACAGGGAGAAACGGTGTGATTATTGGGTGCAGTGCAAGGGGGTGTGGGGAGCCAGGCTTTACAGAGCACTGTGGAGAAGGGCGCCTGGGTAGCTCAGTTGGTTAAGTGTCTAACTCTTGATTTTGGCTCAGGTCATGATCTCATGGTTCATGAGTTTGAGCCCTGCATTGGGCTCTGCACTGACAGTGGGAAGCCTGCTGGGGATTCTCTGGCTCACTGTCTGTCTTTCATTCTCTCAAAAATAAATAAATAAACATTTAAAAATAACAGCAGCAGCTTCCCCATCTCACCTCTCTCTGATGGGGGGACTGCACTGCTTGCCAGCCAAAGCTGGTGTCGCTAATGTTTACCAGTGAACACAGACCGAATGCCAGACACTGCTTCTGGCACGTGACCCCAAGAGCTGGAGACAGGCAATACTTCTCTTTCTAATTTTTTTTTTTTTACATTTATTTATTTTTGAGATACAGAGTGAGACAGAGCGTGAGTGGGGGAGGAGCAGAGAGAGAAGGAGACACAGAATCTGAAGCAGGCTCCAGGCTCTGAGCAAGTGTTCAGCACAGAGTCCGACGTGGGGCTTGAACCCACGAACCCTGATATCATAACCTGAGCCGAAGCCGGACACTCAACTGACTGAGCCACACAGGCGCCCCAATACTTCTCTTTCTAACTGCAAGTGCAAACCTGACTCCGGTATCTTTGGACTGTCATGAGAATTTACCCTGAGAAAAATGTTTTAGTTGAAAGGTATTGTTTCTGATCTCATGGACTATGACTGGTTGACAGGTTATCTGAGCTGAACTGGATCAGGGGCCTGGCTTCCAGATGTGAACTGGTAGTTTGGTTTTCCATTCTCCTATCACCCCTATCTGCCCAACAAGGATGAAAAAGAAAGAAAAATGTGTGTGTGTGTGTGTGTGTGTGTGTGTGTGTGTGTGTGTGTGTGTTGAGGAGAAAGAAGTAGCTGGCTGGTTCCTGGCATGTATCTGATGGCTTCAGGTTGGGACTGCATCATTTAAAAAGAATTTTGTTTGAATGAAATAGAGATAATACTATTCTATCTGTGGCAAGATAGTTGCCTGTCTTAATTCATTGCAAGGAGCCACTGTGGACTTATGGCAGAATTTACCAGCAGCTGATCATGGCCTCTAGATTTGTAGCAAAATTAAAAACTTAAAAAGACAAGCTGGTAAGGTTTCTGTGCCTCAATGTGGTTGCTTGGTATTCTTCTTCTTGGTAAGAAATTTATTTTGAGTTGTCTGAGATGTCTTGAATGTCAACTTTGTGTTTGAGATGGAGTTTCATAAGACAAAGGATGGGACTATCATCTGTGAGAAGAGTGAAGGGAAATTGAATCAGGAGGGCTGGGCTTAAGACCTACTTTTTCATGGGTTCTGGAGACACATTCACAGTCTGTGGACAAGTCCCTTCTGCTTCCGTGCTGATTTCCTGCCCTTTGTAAAACTGGAATTTTGTCTGTGTGCCTGTACTTCAAGGAGCAGAGGATGTGTCACAGCAGAGATCTTACCAGCTTTGGGGCTGGACAGCTTGGGCTCACAGCTTTACCTGGAAGCCCTCCAGCCCACTAAAGGCAAGATAGTGGACTTTTCTGTGCTTCCTTTTCTTAATGTACAAAAGAGAATACTAATTGCTTACCCTGTGGGATTCTTGTGGTGCTTAAATGAAACAACATGTCTAGTTATCTTACGGTAAGGTTGTTCTTATTTAAATTATCTATCTTAAACTAGATCTTTTCATGCCTCACTCTTGTCTGACTTCCTGAGCCCTCAAATACCAAAAAAAAAAAAAAAAAAAAAAAAAAAAAAAAAGTGCAATATGGGAGAGAAGGTGCTATACCCCAAACAGAGAGTGTGTGGCTGATGATTAGGAAATCCACATGACTCAACATCCCGAGGGGTGGGAGATGGACAGTGTTAGCCATGTGTGCAAAACGTCCCTCAGCCAGCACAGACAGACAGAGCTCCGAGCTGTTTTTAAGGAGCAACCTAAACCTGCATGTCAGAGGTGGAAGTCCGATTTTCCAGAGGGTTTCAATCCACCTCCAGGCCGGAGCCACTGGACAAGTGATTTTCAGACCCTGCCTGTTCTCAGGCCCCGAGTCTCTGACCGAGAACTCTCTCTGGCTCTGCTTTGTAACTGTAGCCGCACCGCACACGCGAGACCCAGTGCAAGTGCAAGGACAAGACAAAAACATTAGGAATTGTTTCAAAGGCAGAGACAAATGTAAAACTAATATAAAAATAATAGCACTCTCTTGACCCCGTATCTTTGAGGTTTGTGGGGCCTCGGAGCTCTCTAACATATTGTTTCATGGTTTAATCTGCTCTGCATTTCTCTGAGTTTAGTGATGCTGGGAAAGCAGGGTACAGGACTCTAGGAACAGAAACAAAGAACAGAAAAACAGGGAGGGCTTGGAACATTAAATTTTTTAAAATATTTTTTGTTTTCTTCTCAGAATGCATCCCCTCATATTCTTGAAAAAGAAATCCATACAGAAAGTTTTTTTGAACAAATCAGTATGTGTGTGTGTGTGTATGTATATATATATGTACATATACATATATATATACATATATATACATATATATGTGTATATATATATATATATATATATATATATGGTTGATCTCTACTCATTTATATTCATCACTGATAGATTTTGCTTGTTACATTAGAATAATAAAAAAAATGAGTAAAGAACAATAGGGGACTTTAGTGCTTTCTTCCCTCCCTCTCTCTTTCTTTGAAGATTTCTAAAATAAATTGGCAAGATAAAATTCAGGGATGTCAAAAAAAACCCCAAACGAACATGCTTTAACAGCTAATGTTTAGCGATTTGGAAATGAGATATTTATTTGTTGTAACTTTAAAATTAAATTTGTTGTGTTTATCAAGCACCTACTAAGTGCTCAGGAAAAAATAAGTACACAACTCAGTTCTTTTTTTTTATTTTTAAAAATGTTTACTTATTTTTAAGAGAGAGAGAGAGAGAGAATCAGAGAGAGAGGGAGACACAGAATCTGAAACAGGCTCCAGGCTCTGAGCTGTCAGCACAGAGCCTGATGCGGAGCTTAAACTCACGAACCTCAGATCATGACCTGAGCCGAAGTCAGATGCTTAATTGACTGAGCCACCCAGGAGCCCCACAACTCAGTTCTTATCCCTGAGAAGCTTATAGTCCTGTCAGAGGTAGTTGGAGTCAGGGTGGGTGGAGGGCCTGGACATGTAGGAAATAGGGTTATAGTAACCCAAATGCATGCGTTCAAATGCTCAAGAAACTTGGAGGCGGTGGGGGAAAAAGTGACCAGTGAGGGCTGGAGGGCTAGGAATGCCAGAGGGAGGAGCTGGACCATTTGGGGCTTTTGAGCGATTTTCTTCTTCTTACAAAAGGGCCTCAATAAAGCAATTGTTTGTGGCCCCTTCTAACCTTGGCACTTATGGAGGCCAAAGAGTGAAGCAAAGGATTAGTGCTATGTTTCCTTTGTCCCCTGAGTAGAGGGCATAAGCACCTGGAAAGCCCTTGTCACTTTGCTCCAGGGATCAGCAGACCTAACTGATTTTCAGTGAGCACGTGGTCAGGCCAGATCTGCTGGAAACAATGACCAGATCTCTGGCTTCCAAGCCTGGGCAGTTCTAGAAGACCATAAGCTCTGTGACTCGGAGCTGTTGTTTAGTCTCCCTGGACACCAGCATGGGGCTTTGGTGCTTCACGGCCTGAGCCTGGTTGAATTGTAGTAGTTCTGATGCTACATTTTTAATTTGAGGTCCCTGGGATCCTTCCAGTCTTTCCATTTACATGCCATCACTTAGGGAGGTCTGTCTGGATTGCCCTAGCGAACGTGGTCACAACCTCTATTATTCTTCAGCCCAGCATCCTGTTTATTTTGCTCAGGCACTAGTCACAAACTAATTATTCTGTTTATTGGTTTCGATGAGGAGAGTGGTCCCTCCATACCAAGACAACATTCTGTGTCAGTAGTTGTAGATAAAGAAAGGTTAAAGTCTTTTTTTTTTAAGTTTATTTATTTATTTATTTTGACAGAGAGAGAGAGAGAGAGAGAGAGAGAGAGAGAGAGCGCAGGAGAGGGGCAGAGAGAGAGGGAGAGAGACAATCCCAAGCAGGCTCTGCACTGCCAGCACAGCCTGATGTGGGGCTCGAACTCACAAACTGTGAGATCATGACAGCTGAAACCAAGAGTCAGGTGCTTAACTGACTGAGTCACCCGGGCACCCCAAGGTTAAAGTATCAATAGGGTTTTAACTCTCCTTTCAAATAGCCTTCTGGAAGTTTATGGATGGCCATAGGTCTGCGTCCCTTCCCTTGCTGAGTATCGCAAGGTTTTCTCTTTCCCACCTGAGTGTCATGAGCCCAAGAGCTTCCTCGGCGAGGTGCTCAGGCCCCTCTGGAGTAATTTCAATGTGGCCAGACCACTGGGAGTGGTACGCCTGGTCTCTAGGTCATTGGCATCATGTCTATCCCTGCAATGCACTTCTGATCGATGCCAAAAACATATTTCAAGTTCTGAGTCTAGGGTAGCTTTCTTTCCCCTCCACCATTTGGTATTGAATGTTTGTCTTCCCTCGTGTCATACCACGAGGAGAAGGAACACGTATGTCTTGTTCTTTCTTATGTTCCCAGGGTGTAGCAGAGTGTCTGATCCATACTAAGTTCTCAGTCAAGATTAATCTTTGCTTCTTCCCATCCACTCCAGCCACCTTTTTCTTCTGACATGGCCCCCATCTCCCAGCACCTGTGTAGCCCATCCCGGCCACCGAAACCTGCAGGGTGAAGAGGAGGGAGAGGAGGGAGAGGTAGAACAATCGCTTCTGGTTCTTCCACTAATTGGTAACAAGATGTCTTCTGGGAGGTTTGGGGAAGGGATGGAAGAATACAAAGACTCCCCAGAAATCACCCCCTACTTCCCTGTGTCCCTCACTCTCCAACCCAACTTTTCAGTTCAGCCTGGTGGCTATTTGTTTTTCATTGGCCTCTCCTCTCCTCTTGCAGTCTCTCTGCCCAGCTCCCTATGTGGGCCGTTCTTGTTCTTGGATGCTTGGATCGCTCTTTATCTCCTCGCCATCTGTGTAAGGGGATCCTGCCAAGATGATCAGATGTGAACTCAGCGCCAGAAACATTTTAATTAATTTATGGTGATAAAATGCGAAAAGAAAACCAATGAGGAAAGTCTGGGCCAAAGAAAATTAAACATAAGAGGAAACAAAGAAACTGGAGCCATGTGGCCTTGGAAGGAAGGGCCTGGTTGGCAAAGGAGCCAGCAAACACTCTCTCTCTTGCCCTCTTCTCTTTTTTAATAACACCCAAGTGGAAAAGCCACAGAGGACCCAGGGACTGGAGGGGGCAAGCGAGAAAATTGAGTAGCTTGCTCTTGGCCTTGGCTTCTGGATTAGGTTAAGTGAACATGGGTGTGTAGAAGACAGAGAGCAAGGCTGTAGGATTGCCGACCCCTGTTGTAATAGGGGTGGTCGGTGTTTCTCAGGTAAGCAGAAGAGGGAAGAGTCTTAAGCTCCAGCTCTGGAAAAACCTTCAGCAGATGCTTAAATAAGTCAATATTTAATGTAAGGATGGCTTCCTTGCAGCCTGACAAATACTACTTGGATGGGGGTAATGCCTCTATTGGGAAAACACTGAAGAAAACCAGTATTAGCTAGCTTTTTCCCAGCTGAGACAAAAACAGGTTAGCAATACTGGCTACCAGGTCATTTGACTTATTTGCAAGGTTGATTTGATTTAGTTTTTCTTCCTTTTCCCTCTTTTTAATGTGAAATACTTACCAAGTGCTGAATAAAGACAAATTTTGCAGTGACTCTTTCTAACTGAAAACTCAAGACCAGATGAAAAGGGGGAAATACTTGTGGACCAGCACATAGGAATTTTACCAAAATAAGAAGTTATTTTGTTTCTAATTTATTTGGGTATTTCATTTTTATAGATATTATGGTCTTAATCCAACTGGTGTAATTCAAGGAAAAGAATAGACTCTTAAAAGCAACTGGGAGACGGATATAGCAGTGAAAGGAAAAATGGGGACACATTAGTTGAAGACAAGGAAAGAAATGAGACCAATTTCTCAGTGATATTAAGGAATCTAGAGCACATATTGCCTATTTTTCCTAATGAAGAAGGAACTATATAAAACTGAGTAAATAAATTTATGTTGAACTTAGTAATGGATCGTTTATACAGCTGATTTAATAGAATAATAGAATTTTAGAGCTGTAAAGTGACTTCATACTATGGATCTGAATCAGAACTGCCCAGAGAGGTTTTCTTTTTCTTTTTAAAATTTATATGATTGGGCTTCATGCACCAGGGCTTATGGGGTGAGACATTGGCGTGTACATGTGAAAAACCCTGCAAGAGGTTCTGATATGTAGTCTCATGCATTTATTCATTTATCCAACACTTATTAGGTATCTATTATGGGCCAGACACTATGGTAGGTGCTAGGAATGCTACAGTTAGGAGAAAAAGACATAGTCCCTGCCCTCATGGAAGAATGGTCTGTGGGTAATATACAACCCTTTCATTTTCAGTTAAAGACACTATTACTCTGACAGCTTAAGTGACTTCTCCTGGGTCACCCAATTAGTAGTGGTGAACTAGAATGGAAGGTTAAACCTGGATCTCCCAATTTTTTACTTCCATGTTCTTTCCATTAGCTACCCTTGCTGATTTTCTGACTATCTTTTATTTAGGCTAATACTAAAATGTTTAAGACTCCAGTTGTATCGGAAAGCACCGAGATTTGGATCTTGGTTGATATTCTTGCTCTCCTGTGTGTTAGCTTTATGACAGTAGGCAAGTGTATAACCTCCAGCAACCTCCAATCCTCTCACCTGTAATATGGAATTGTACCCACCACACTGAGATGGAGGGAATAGGTGTGACTATTCAGCAAGTCAATACAAATGGAAAAGTCTGTCCAGAGCCTACCATTTTGGAAGATCTGTCCAGTTCTACACAGGAGGCCCTCAACCTTACTGGGTGTTGCCGGGGGTGGGATGTGTGGGGAGTCAGCCTGAGAACTGGCAGAGTGACCAAGTCTCCCTCACCCTCTGGAATGTGCCAAGTCAGTGTTGGGCCCATTGGCATTAGGTGAATCCTGCCATCTGAGCAACAGTGGTTGCCTGTGGTTGGTCTCTGACGCTCATGACAAAGCACTCGCAGTCTTTCCAGAGAAAATCAGAGATTCAGAGTTGGCACAAAGAGGGTCTGAAATCAGAGGGAACAGTGAGCCCTGGAGATAGAGACTGGAGTGTAGTGGCAGTGAATTCGGAAGCCCCCAAAGAATGGCTTCTTGGTTTTCTCTGCAAACCTGTCATCTTTGCCCCAGGGCATGTTGTGGTTACTTCCCAGGCTGCCTGCTGCTGACCAGCTCAGCAACCTTGGCTATGGCCTGAGTCTTTTTATTTTTACTTTTTTCTCCACAGAACTCTTTCTATTTATTTAACTGTGTATGAGCATTCAGTCAATGCTCCACTGCTTTGTTCTGTAGGTCATGGCCTGAGTCTTGAGTGAATTTCCCTGACAGGACAGAAGTTACCACCCAAACTTGCTCCAGGTACCAGAACCAGATCATGACACAAAATTGGAAAGGAAGATATGAGAAGAAATTGGTTGGGTCAAGGTAGATCCATATGTACCACCAGCAACAAAAATCCGATTTATAATGTACTTCTCGAAGCCTTGTATTTTATAATTTTTTTTAAGTTTATGTATTTATTTTTGAGAGAGAGAGAGAAGGGAAGCAACAGAGAGAGAGAGAGAGAGAACCCCAAGCAGGCTCCTTGCCATCAGCACAGAGCGTGATGCAAGCCTTGAGCCCAAGAATACTGAGATCATGACCTGTACCGAAATCAAGATGCTTAACCAACTGAGCCACCCAGGCACCCCCATCAAAGCCTTTTTAGATCTTTATTATTTAAGAGAACATATCACTCCTCTTGGGTATATGGCCAAGAGAAATGCATCTACGTGTTCACCAGAAGACATGTAAAAGAATGTCCATAGCAGCATTTTATATAACAGCCCCCAACTGGACACTACTCAAATGTTCATCAACAGTAAAATGGAGCCTGCTTAGGATTCTCTCTCTCTTTCTCTCTCTCTCCCTCCCCTGATTGTGCTCTCTCTCTCTCTCTCCCTCTCAAAATAAGTAAACATGAAAAAAAAAAAAGAAAGAAGTCAGGACAGTGACTACCTTTGGTGGAGGGCCACTGACTGGAAGGACATGTAAAGTCAGTTTCTGAGGTACTATGATGATGTGCTGTTTCTGGATTTGAGTGTTGGTTGTGTGAGAGTGTTGAGTTTGTGAAAATTCATCCAGTTGCATACTTATAAAATTTGTGCCTCAGTATCTGTACACTGAGTTTTAGTGAAAAGGTTATGAAAAAGAAGAATGTGTTATTATCTGTGCACCATTGGCATCATAGATTGCTGCCTGGACTGGAAATCTGCATTGTGGTTTTTCTACCAGTAAAATAATAAGGTAATACTCAATGTTTTCTTATGTCTGGCACAGAGTAGGCACTCAAAAATATTTATTGAATAAATGAAGAATGGGTCATAGCTTTTCTATGGGACAGGTAAGCTATTAAGTAACAGTGCCAGGGAATTAAGTAAGAGCACTTGAGGAAATTTCTATTATCAGAGATTTTCATTATCTAAACCACTGTGTCAGACATTTAGGAAGGGAATCTCACACCTCCTGTGTGCCATCTGGCTTAAATTGGCATGTGCAAATGCATGGTACTCTTCTGTGGCAGCGGAGAGCAGCCCACGCTTAGGGTGACCTCCCTGTAAGAAGCTTCCTCTGTTCCATAGCACCCGGAGCCCTTCATTAGGCCCAGTTCAGCTGGATCTTTGATGTCATATAATGCTACCCGATCATTTTCTCTTGGTCTTTGATGAGTAAAATGTGAGTGGGAGATATTTGACCTTGGGGCATGGCTTGTGGCAAGGCAGGAAATGCCTCATCTTGTTGGGGTACAAGAAGGGAAATTAAAAGGTACCATGAACTGGTACACACTGGCTGACTCTCAGGTCTGCCAAACATCTTCCCAGAAGTGTGGTGGGGCATGAACACAGATTTGCAAACAAGGACACATCGGAGGTAGCAGCCACCCAGGTCACCCTAACTCCAGCCCGGGTAGAATCTCTTTCAGTACAGTGCACCCTCTAGTCAAACTTTTTAGGAAGCCAAAGGTATCAGGTTTTGAGAACTGGTTTAAACCACAGAAAAGTCTTGTTGAAGTCATTTTCCACTAGAAGATTGTGGGTGGTAAACATGCAAATATGCATTCACACACATAGACCCAATCCTGTCCATAAAGCCTGGTTTTTGCTTCCTTTTCAAAGGCTCAAACAAATATACTATGCAACTTAAACCCAACAAACAGCCCAATATCAAGAATTGTGTGCCTTTTGAAACCGGGTTTCCAAAGACATCATTCCTTTGTCTTTAAAGATAGCTGCCCTTCTGTTGTCTCTGGTGGGACAGACCAGGAAGTCTTGTTTTCAGATTGCAAACTGGGTTCTTTACATCATGTGGAATGGTGGTGAGCTAACATTCTACTAGCGGTCTTTCAGAGATTTGCTTCTTTTTTTTTTTTTTTAATTTTTTAATGTTTATTTTTGTGTGAGAGAGAGAGCATGTGAGCAAGGGAGGGAGGGCAGAGAGAGGGAGGCACAGAATCTGAAGCAGGCTCCAGGCTCTGAGCTGTCAGTAAAGAGCCTGACTCAGGGCTCAAACCCATGAACCGTGAGATCATGACCTGAGCTGAAGTCAGATGCTTAACCAACTGAGCCACCCCGGTGCCCCAGAGGTTTGCTTCTTTCTATTGATGAAGTTGCTTAACCAGCTTGTGTAACATGAGTATCTTTGTGTTGCCAAATGTCAAATAATGATGGCACTTGCATAGAGATGAAGTCAAAGGTTGAAGCCTGTCTTCCAAGGGTGGTCTGGTTCACAGGGTCTGGTGGAGCCCATCAAAGGGGACTAGACACCCAAGCTCTCAGGTCTCTTTTGGCCCCAGACATTATCCTTGGGGAAAAGCCATCAATAGGGTAACCATGGTGGCCTCTCCCTCTGCCAAGGGCTAGGGCAACCAAATAATAGAAGAGGCAGATGCAGCAGCTGGGGAGAAGAGTAAAGAGAGCTGGGTAGTATAAGCTTTGAAATACCAGAATATACCAAAAGACTGAGGGTGTTGAGAGACAAGCCAACAAACATACAGTTAGCATTAAGCCCTGGGTTTGTTACCAATAATCCTTCTCTTTCTGCTTCTAACACTGCCACCCCTAGATCCATTTTGGGGGTGACAAGAGGACTTCCCTTTCATTCATTTGAGAGAGAGAACAAGAGAGCAAGATTGACTGATTGTAAAGATCCCTTCATTTCTGGTCATGTGAACAGGGGAAGGTCTGCGGTCATGTGTCCCCCTTGGCCCTTTGTTTTTTTCTCTGCTGTAGGGCAAGGATATTGGACTTTCTGATCTCAAAGGTCCCTTTTAGCATGAATGTCTGTGTTCCATAGTATCTTCCAAACAGCTTTCTAGGGAGGTGCTACCCCCAGAGGCTTCAGTTAAAATCCAAAAGTGTTTCCTGTGAAGGATAACGTTGTAAGCCTCATTAACACGAATACCTCAGGTCAAATGCACTTGCCAAATATACTTGATACTGGGATTCAGGACACAGGCTTGGTTCATTTATATTGGAAGAGAAGGAAGGAACATTCTGGAGAAAGGGGAGCTGACCAAAGAGCTCGGTATTGAGTTCTATGGAGGGTGTTCTGCCCACTATCTTACATGTAAGGTTACTTGAGGCAATTGGCAGGATTCAGTTTCAAAAAAGAGGCAGGATTTCTTTACCCTCATAACTGGCATCTGGAATCTGGAGCCCTTCAGGATAACAGAAGGCAGCCAGACTTTGAATGATGCTTACTTCCTGGTATTCACATTCCTGGGTAATCTTTTCTCATTGGGTATGGGCTAGACCTGGAATCTTATACCTAGTTCATGCAAGGGTGGGGAGGGTCTATAACATATTTGTCATCAATACATGCATACTGAATAATTCTAATTTCACCAATGAAAACCTATTTCTATCCATCATGATCCTAGTAAACAGACCACTACTTTTCTGTAAAAACAACAACCCATTTCTGACATTGAGTATGTTAAACTTGTGAGCCTTGAGTTGAATAAGAGACGTTTGTAGTAGCTGCCTCTGGAATATAGGTTTCCTGAAGAGAACTCTCGCCAACTACTGCAGGTCTGTGCATTCTTGAGTAGAATGCTTTCTTGAGCCTGGGCAGCTCAAGCCCCAGACTTATAGCTTAAACCAAGTCATACACAGTGTCCCTCTGCACATTATAGACCAGTGGTAAATAAGAGTAGATTTGCAGAAGGGTTTTAATTTCTTGTTCATGTTGACGACCAAACCCTTAGTCTCCTATTTTCCTTTACATGTATTTATTTCTTGCTCTCTCACCCTCCATCTAGTGCTCTGGGGTCTTTCTGACACCTGATGGGAATAAAAGAGATTGTTCTTTGGCCAAAGATTTCAGTTTCTTACCACTCCAAGTGGGGTTCAGATAAAGAGGTGAGGCTTGGTGGGAGGGGTTGAGGTGACAGACTTGCTCTAACCACTTTTGGATCATCCAGGACTCTGGGTCCATGGTTGTGGGAGGCTGTGCAGGTGTAGCAGTCATGGTTCAGATTTGGTGGGTGTCCCAAGGCTCCATCTGTGCTAGGCATCCGGCCATCAGGCCTCCCTTTTTGTGGAAATACATTTGGACTGGGCTGCCTGGCATATCATGAATGACCAGATATTCTGAGCCTGGGCTGCCCAGACTCAAGATCCCATCAATGTTTTAAAAACATATAGCTCATGGGGCATCTGGGTGGCTCAGTTGGTTGAATGTCTGACTCTTGATTTTGGCTCAGGTCCTGATCTCATAGTCCATGGGTTAGAGCCACATGTCAGCCTCTCTGCTGGCAGTGTGGAGCCTGCTTGGGATTCTCTCTCTCTCTCTCTCTCTCTCTCTCTCTCTCTGCCCTCTCTCCTGCTTTTGTGTGTACTCTCTTGAAATAAATAAACTTACAAAAAAATAAAAACATAGAGCTCACAACTAAATAGAGGAATGGTACCTACATTCCAAGCACTATCCTTTTAGGTGCTCTGTCCAACACCTTTTGAGATGCATCAGCCCATTTTAAAGATCTGCAGGCTTCCAGGTTTCTGAGGGCAGTTGGGTGACCCAAGGCAGCAAGCCTTCTTACTAGTTGGAGTTTTGGGATTCAAGGCCCCAGGGAAGGTATATCCTCCCCTTATAAAACATTCCTAACTTAGTAAATAATGGAAATGAAACAGATTAGATCAAGTTTTGCAAAATAAAAAATAAATTGACCATAAAGCTACTTCCTATTTTCAGAATACAGTAAAACCTTGGTTTGAGAGCGTAATTTGTTCTGGAAACAAGCCTGTAATCTAAAGCACTTGTATATCAAAACGAATTTCAAGAACTGTTGGCTCAGTTGTGATCATGTGACATTTTGTATCATGTACTACTCATATTGCAAGACGTCGCTCATTTATAAAGTTAAAATTTATCAGAAATGTTTGCTCATCATACAGAACACTCACAGAACAGGTTACTCGCAACCCAAGGTTTTACTGTAATTTCTATTTCCTTTGAAGGAAGTAACTGGTAGTAGGCAATGGCTGAAACCTGGCTCCTCTAAGTTATTCATCCACCCTATCTCCATGGACTTCAGCCATTCATTAGTACCGTGCCTTTGCCTATGATTACTTATTCCCCTTCCTCAGCAGATCAGAGTTTTAACAGTAAGCCCAAATCAATTGAGGAATTGACTTTCAGCACACGCATGCACAGGTTTGGTGGATGTGGGTGACATGGGTGCAGAGCAGCGGTTCGTGTACTTGTGAGAGAGTGCCAACACCCATTAAATATGATCTGTCCAACGAGTGGAAACAGCAAAGCCCCCTGGGAGCCCCCCAGCCTTTGGTCTCTAGGCTGGTCGGGACCACTTGGATTGTGCCCACAGAAACACATGCTCCTACTGGCTCCTCTCCTCTGGGCTGAGTTGCGCTGACCAAGCTCCAGTTGTGTTTTGCTTTCTAGCCCGCCTCGGTGGGTGAGAAAGGAGCAGGTTTCTTTTGGGTGGGGAGGAACATTCCTTTCTTCCTGTGGGGAAGGTGGTATTTATGTTTCTCAGAAAAGAGGTTCCTGGAGAATAACAGATTGCTATATGCTTTGGCTGTTTGGGATAAAAAGAGAACAATTTAAGCAATCTATTTCTCCTCTGAAGTGCTGTCAGAAGGGTCAAGAGGGAGTACAACCTAGGAGAGCCCTTCTTCAGATTTAGTGTGTGAAGAAAGCAGCGGTGCTGAACTCTGCTTACAATCACCTTGGAGCTTTTTAAAACAACACCGATGCTGAGTTCCACCCCAGACCGATTAAGTCTGACTCTCTGGGCGGTGAGGCCTGAGTCTTGGTATTTTTTAAATGCTCCCCAGGTGATTTTCATGTGTGGCCAAGGTTGAGAGTCACGGCAGTAGGGTATTGTATAGCTTATATTAAGAGTGTGAGGGAGACTGAATCGCGATTCCCTGGTGTTAACGGAAATAAAATAAAATGCCTTCTCTGTGTCAGGCATTGTGCTGGGCACTTGCCTTATAGTATCCCATGATCTCCATAGCACGCGCAAGGTAGCTGATGTGTTTGGTCTCTCCATCTTTCCCAATGCTTAGAGAGATGAGCTGATCTGTACAAGGTAGAGCTAGAATTTGAGGTGAGATCTAGGTGATTCCAAAGCCACTAAACCATGTGTTCCTGTAAAGGACCTACCTAGGGGCCAATGGGGAGGAAGGACCACAGGCTTTGGAGAGCAGCGGGCGGGGGGGGGGGAGGATGGTGTGTTTGTGGTGATGGTGATGGGCCAGTCAATAAAGACAGGCAATTTCAGGACAGTTTAAGGGCGAATTCCAAGTGTTCATCTGCTGTGTAGCTTTCATTGGCCCTTCCCACATTTCCTGCTGCTGTTATTTTCCTTTTCCCCTCCCATTCATTCCTGCTTCTTCTGGCTTTCCAGAAGGTAGGCTGGGCCAGAATATAGTACATGTCAAAAACAGAATTCATTGTCTTTCTGTCCAAACCAGTCTCTTCCCCTGTGAGCTGTGTTCTGCAGAGGTGTACCTCCATCTCACCCGACCCTCTAGCCTGAAAACTGAGACTAGTCCTCAACTCTCTCTGCATCCTTATCCCCCCTCCCCTCCCGTGTTGATGACAGAGCTTGGTCTAGAGCCAGCTCCTAACTATGTGACATCCTCCTCCTCCCTGCTCCCTATTGCCATTGGACCAACCATTGCATGATCCTTCTCTTTTTCCTCCTCCATCATTTGATAATGTCACCATAGTAGGAAAATGCTACTTATTTAAAAACAGGAATAATACACAGTGCAAATTTCTCTGAGTATGGCTTTTCATATAATTTTGACTTTTGAAAGCATTCTCTGCGTATTCAAACAACGAAATAAAATAGGCAATGATGGAAGGTAAGAAAACATCCTGAAACTGGAGGAAAACAAAAGAAAATGAGCCCGGCTATATTTCATATGAATAACATTACCATTATGAAGGGGAAAAATAACTGATCGAAGTAATTTATGAACACAGTATGACTATATACACATGGTCTTGGGCAGGCTTTGGAGATGAGAAGAAGAACAAAAAGTCCTGAACTGTTTGTTGTAGGTTTGCTTTTGGGAGAAGTCCTTTTGAAGCTCTTTTAGATGTATTATAGGATTGAGTGTTGCGTAAATTAGTTCATGTTGTTGGGAGCGAGGGTTGTCACTATGGAATAAGAGGTACAAATGTGGATTGGGAAGTCAAGAAAGAACCCTGTGGGAATGGAATAAAATTAGAGGCACTGGCATAGATTTAGATGTGTGTGTGTGTGTGTGTGTGTGTGTGTCTTGTGTATGGATACGTTTCTATGTATATTTCCCAGCTTTGTCCACTAAAAAGGCCAAGAGGCAATGATATCTCAGTAGCAATGAGCACATTTAATGTTCAGATCTTGTTGTAGAATGACATTCCCCCATGAAAGGAACTAGGGCTCCTTGGAGAAATGGTTGATGGAGAAATGGATGATTCCAGGGCTGAAGCAGGGCAACTATAAGAGGTACAAGATAAACCTGGATATCTTGTTTTGTTAGAAAGTGAGAAAGTAGGGGTGCCTGGGTGGCTCAGTCGGTTAAGCGTCCGACTTCAGCTCAGGTCATGATCTCATGGTTCGTGAGTTCAAGCCCCACATCATGCTCAGTGCTGACTGCTCAGAGCCTGGAGCCTGCTTCAGATTCTGTGTCTCCCTCTTTCTCTGCCCCTTCCCCACTCACGCTCTGTGTCTCTCTGTCTCTCAAAAATAAACATTAAAAAAAAATAAAAAAAAAAGAAAGTGAGAAAGTATGAAGAAAGAAACCAACAACAAACAGCCGATGAGATATATCACTAGAACACAGGAGCCAGTTTGAAGGGATTCCCGGTGGTCAAATCAGAGATAATTTGAACACTAAAAGTAAAGACAGTGATGAACTGTAAAACGCTAAAGAAGAAAGGAATCCATGAGTCCATACTGATCATACAGAGATGAATAAAGAAATGAGTGGAGGAGAAGGGAGGTCTCTTTCTCATAATGGAGTGCCAATACCTATGGGTAAATGTGGAAGGGTGCTAATGTGAGAAAGTCATCATTTTGCACCCATCATAGTAAAATTGCCTCAGGTAAAAATCATCAATAGATGCTTAATCTACGAGACAAACTTTGATTAGGAACAGGGTATTTTTGTGATCTTAAAGTGTCTCCCCTCAAATTGCTTATTAATAGCAAAGCAAAAAATAATAACTGTACATAGAATGGGGAAATCAAACACACTTTGACTGGAGATCAAAATTAATATCACAAATGAGAGACAGAAGTACTGTCCCTCACACAGAGGACAGAGGACTGTGTACCTATAGGACACATCACTCATATGCCATCTCTCCTGGGAATACATCTGAATCTAATTAATAGGGAACATCAGACAACTCAAAACGAGCAACATTTTATTAAGTGTAAAGTGGGGAGGAGATTATTATTCAAAAATGTCAATGTTATGAAAGACAAAGGCTGAGGAAATGGTCCAGATTAAAGGTGACTAGAGAGACATTATGACTAAATACAATATGTGGTCTGACACTGGGTCCTGTAAGTGGGGGGGTGGTTTCTGCTAAATGACAGTATGGGGATAATTGACAAAATTGGTATTAGGGTGGAAGGGTGAGGTTTTACATAAATGTTCAATGTACTGGAACTGATAACTATACTGTGGTTATAGGAAAGAATATTTCTACTTTAAGTATATACATTGAGAGGTTTAGGGGTAAATAGCCATGATATATGTACCTTACTCTCAAATGGTTCAGAAAAACAAGCATACACAAATACACACACACACACACACACACACATTTTTTTAAAAGAACAAGAGCAAGAAAATAAATGTTAAAACAAACAGGGCAAAGTGTTAACATTAGGTGAATCTGAGTAAAAGTATATATAGGTGTGCTTTATACTATGCGTGCAACTCTAAGTTTGAAATTATTTCAGAAAAAAAAATCATTTAAGAACAAGCAATATGAACTTTCTCAAATATATTATGCACCAAATTTTAACACTCAGGACACCACCAGTTCATGAACTTATGTGCTCATCAAATGTAACACAGTCACTTTATTTTTAATACAAGGAGTATGAACTAACAACACAAGAAGTTCATTTGTTTTTTTTAAAAAGTATTTATTTATTTTGAGAGAGAGAGAGCATGCATGTGAGCAGGGGAGGAGCAGAGAGAAAGTGAATCCCAAGCAGGCTCTACGCTCAGTGCAGAGCTCAACACAGTGCTTGATCTCACGACCCCTGGGATCATGATGTGAGCCGAAATCAAGAGTTAACCCTCAACCAACTGAGCTACTGAGGTGCCCCAACAAGTTTGTTGTGTAAATAGAGATCATACTTAACATTTCATAGTAAAATGGTTCCCCCTACTAAAAACAGGTTGAAGACACTGGTTGATAGGATCAAATCCAAATTCCTTAGAAGGTGTCCCAAGACCTCATGACTCATTCCAGAGTTCCTCTGCCCTCATTCCCCAGCTCCCTTGTGTCTCTCAGCTTCTTGTACCTTCCTTCCAGCCATTCACAAAGTCCCTTCACCCCCTTTCCATTGCATTCCTGTGGCTCTTTGCACATGCCCTTCCCCCACCACACTTCTAAATCTGGTGAACATATTCTCAACTGTAAAGGCATCTTTTCTGTAAAGCCTCCTCTGAGAGCCCAACTCCAGCCCAGATGGAGGGGATCACCCCCACCTTTGGGCCATCTTTGTATCTTGTGTATGTCTGTATTATAGCAACTACAGCATATGTTATAATTATTTAGTTCCTTCTCTGTCTCCTCTGAAATATTCTTTGAAATCAGGGACTAGGTACAATTCAGTATTTTGTAGGTGCATCTAGAGGGGTATGCAATATAGTGTAGACACGGAGGCAGGGTCACACCTCCTTGCACCTGCTCTGCCAGGCTCAGGAGAGTCTTCTGTGCACATCTCTTCCCTACTCCTCAGGGCAGAGTGACCTCAGGCTGGCAGCTTGAAACTGGGCAGGGTGGGAGCATTCACACCATGAAAATTTGCACCACTTCCTGGAACCATTGGAAAAGAGGTTTTATTTTCCCTCTCTGCTGTCCAAGTGGTCAAGATATGAATCTGGAGGTGCCAGGGTTGTGTTTTCTGGAAAACAGTCTGAGAGAATGATGCTGGCACACAGAGAGAAGCACTTGAGTGCTTGAGCATTTCATTCCTTTGTCCCTAGGGCTAGATACACACTTGCCCCATAGTTCAGTCAGGTGAGCCAGTAAGTTCCCACCTCCCTCCACACTTTTTCTGTGTTGGGGTTGAGCAGGATCAGGCTACTTTTCCCTCACTTGTACCCAGCAGAGACCAACTGTATCCTTAATTGTTTTGAAGGCTTTAAGAGCAGAGACAGTCACACGTATTTCCCATGGCAACTAACGCTGTCCTGGGCACACAGGTGCTCAGTAAATCCATCAGATCCTCTTATGGAACATCCACAGTGGCCTGGGCATGTGGCCTGGCTGGCTAAATCTGCTTATATTTGTTATCCCCTGGAACCCATCAATTGGCGTGTCATAATACTTATATTGCATTTGTTTGATATTGCAATGACCAGCCCTTTTTACCCTACTGACAGCTACAGAGAACATATTTTCTGAACCCCAAATCCAGACGCATGAATAGATGGGAAGCAACTTAAGAGACAGGATTTAGAAGCTGAAATTGCGACGTTTCCGGGATATTTTGCTTGCTTATAGGGATAATTAACTCAGGGATAGCCGTGTGTATTATGTTTCTTTAAAAGTTTGTTTTAAGAATATTTTTAGGAATTTCACAACATCATTGGGTTAGATGCTCCCCAAACAGGGCTGGAAACCAGAGGCACCAAAGGTGATGTCTCTGAGTCAGACACCCATCAAAACTTTCTCTCTTAACATTCGTGCCATAAAAACCAGCATAGTTTAGTTCCAAAGTTCTATTTTAGATTTGGTTGCTCAATTATGTTAAACCTTAAAATAGAAGTGTACCAAGCAGACACCTCATTTTTCAGTATAGAATTAAGTTCTGCCTGATAACGGATGGATACTTTCCACATTAATGTAAAATGTGAGTATGCATTGTGAGATAGTGTAATGCACTCCAGGAACAGGCCGTGATATATTTAGATACTGATTAGAAGTAAAACTGATACATCATTCCTTATAATGTACATGAATAGTACCAGTGCATAACAGTGCCTCTTGGGACTGAGGTCATTTATTTTTCCTCCTGGATATATTGTTTATATCATGTTCTCTCCCTCATGTTATATATTAAATTGTTTAATGTAAGCCATAAGAGAGCAAATGTCACTAAAGGTCTTCCCCCACACCCCCTTAAAATCTGAAGAATCAAATCTTCTAAAGCAGGTGATCTGTCAGTTTTCATTCCTGAATGTCATTGGTACGTACAGCTTTTCTTATCAGTTCATTTCACATTCCCAAATCAAATGACTATTAATCTACAACATCTGAGCCGAAAAACCAGGGCTTCCTGACTTTTATGCAGGCTACTTTCTGGGTTCCAAACGTGTGTCCACAGGAATGAAAGCTTCTTTGAAGTTACTAGGAAAATTAATTTATTATTAGAAAGTTTCCTAGGAGGTGAAGACCATTTAAAGTCAAATTGATAATAACTACCATGATTATTTTCAGAAAAGTGTGTGTGTGTGTGTGTGTGTGTGTGTGTGTGTGTGTATAGCGTAAGTAAAGTAACCACATGTCTTGGAAAATTGGATGGTCAAAAATTAAACTGCTGTGCTGTGTTATCATAAGCACCTCTTCAATCTAGAACTACAACAATAATAATCACCATTATTGAGGCTTATGGTGTGTCTGGCCATGTGAAAGAACTTTCATATACATCATCTTATTTAATCTGCACCCACATAAATCCACAGTGAGGTAGTTATGATTATTCCACATCCAATCCATCAGCAAATCTCATTGTCTCTGCCTTCAAAATATCTTCTGCATCTGTTTCCTAACACCTCTCCTGTGACTGCCTGGTCTAAGCTGTTCTCATCTCTTGCCTGGATTACTGTAAAAGCTTCTTAATTGGTCTCTCTGCTTCCCTCTGGTCTCTGTGGTATTACTTAGTGCTGTTCACCCAATATCCCATCTTGCAGGCACATGGTAGGATTGTACTTTCCCACTGCCTTTGAAGTTAGATATGGTCCAACGATCTGCTTTAGCCAATGAAATATGAGTGGAAGTGATGCATGTCACTTCCAGGTTGATGTTTCAGAGCCCATGCATGAGTCACCACGCTCCCCTTTCCCTCTGTCATGGTGATATGCAGTGGAGGCTGCTCCATCCCGGCTCCCAGAATGAGGAGAGGTAGAGCAGACCCCAACTAATTTACAATGGACATAAAGGATGAGTGAGAAGTAACTTTTGCTTTTATAAACCACTACAATTTTGTGGTTATTACCTTCTCATTTTATAGATTTAGAGAAACTGAGGCCAAGGGAGTTGATTCTTGTGGTAATGATTATGTCCACTTGCAACAATGAAAGATGACATAACCTATTCTGATTGATGCACCCTGACCTCCACCCCCCAGTCTCATCTTCAAACAGCAGCTGGAACATGCATCAGTCTATGCTGCTCAGAAGTTCTAATGGCCCCTCATCAACATAGAATGAGACCCAAATTGCTCACTTTCAGGCCCTGTACATTTTGGCAACCTCCTTGACCTCATTTCTTATCACTATCCTCCTCACTCCCTTTCCTTAACCCACACTTGCCTCCTTGATGTCATTTGACCATTCCTCAAATGCTGCTGCCTCAGGGCCTTTGCACCTACACTTTGATTCTGCCTGCATGGCTTTTGCTCAGATTTTATGAGGCTCTGCCCTCATTTTCTTCTGGCCTCTGTTGAAATATTCCCTCCTCAGAGAGACCTTCCCTGACCACGGGAGCTAAAATAGCAATTTATTACTCTAACTCATCCCACTATACTTTTCATCATACTGTGTATTAATTTACTACTACCTGATGCTGCAGTTTCTATTTCTTTTTCTCTTTGTTGTGTTCCTCCTGAGGCCTGGGACTTTTGCCTGTTTCACCCACTGTTTGAGCTTATTATGTAAGCTTATTATATATTCCTGGTCCACTCTAGGCACTCAGTAAATATTTGTTGACCAACTATGAGCCCCAGTTTATACATAAGGAAACGGAAGCTCAGAGAAGTGAAGTAGCTTGGCCAAGGTCACATAAGCAGTTAGTAAGGGAGTTGTGATCAAGCCTTGGTCCCTGACTTTGACATGCTCCATGAGATGGAGTCTTCTGCACACAGCACCCTGTAAATTCCGTCAGCACACGTGAGCCCTGGGCCTCTGGGCCATACCAGCCACACACTTTCTCTGGTTTTCATCGGTGAGACTTGAGGTTAGGGTGAGTGGTTTTGAAAAGTTTCACACTCCGTTGTGGTTCATTTGTCATGTGGGTCGTAATCTGTTTTCTAACCACATCCCAGCAACATTCTCTCATTGTACTAATGGAGACTTGTCATATGATTAAAAAAAGAAAAATCATGGGTGATCTCAAAGTCACTACTTGCCTTTAAAATGAATGGTTTCTTTACTTACCCTTGAAAATACAGTGCCTGCTGTTTTGGGAACTCATTTTGAACACAAGAGGGATGTAACATTTTGAAGAGCCCACTGTCTCTGAGGCTGGCCGGAGCCCACGGGCTGGGGTGGGCTGGGCTGGAGTGATGGGCTCAGTTCTTGGTGGGCAGGGGTACCACCCGCATCCTGCTCAGCCTTACCGCCCCTCCCCCCCCCCGCCCCCCCCGCCCCCCGCCACTGGGCTTGCTGGTTCACAAAATAGTTCACAAAATAGTTCATCTCCACAGGGAGTGGAGATGCCAATGAGGCAGAGCTGGATGCAGATAGGTCAATTAATGTAAGATGTGCCCAGATGATCAGCTAATATCTCACTAGGTTTTTATAGGGTCACAGACTATTGGAAGAAGAACTGGAATAGGAACACCTTGGAGTTCATCAGACCGGTATTCTCAGAGCATGGTCCACGGACCGTCTGCTTTAGACCCATCAATGGTTAAGTTGAAAATGGAATATTCCTCATTCCCATTTCAACACTAGTGAATCAAGTCTGCCCCGAGTAGAACTTGGGACTCTGTACACTGAAGTAGCTCCCTAGGTGTTTCTTGTGAATGTTCAACTTTGGGTCTATTTCAACCTTTTCCTTTTTTATAGGTTTAGAGAAACTGAGTCCTAGGGATTTGATTCATGTGGAGATGTTTATGACAGATTGTAACAAGGAAAGGTGAAAGTAATTTTGGGGGTAAAATAAAAACAAGAGCCATCATTCGTCTTTTTTTGTTGTTGTTGGCACCAGTCCCCTTCACAAAACAACATAAACAGGAAACCCATGTTCATCTATGAAGCATGTGGTAAATATAGGTTTTCTCTAATATTCCTCGAAGTCAGTTTTCAGATTCTCTGCACACCCCGTTCTAGAGCTCTTGACTCTTTTCTGAAGCAAAAATCTTCCATGAATTTGCTCCTGTGTTTACCTGCAGAATCAAGTCTACTACTAGTTAGCCAGCATCTGGAGAGAGAGAGAAAAGTGAGGGATTGGAGAAGGCAAAGAAGAATGAGTCACACCCCAGACGATTCATCCAAATAAATGCTGTGAAGAGCTTTTTTAGAGGCTCTTGCTACTTAGGCAAGGGAATAAATGTAGAACACATTACAGAAGACAGTGTATCTATGTGAACCAGCTAATTTGTTTTTTTTCCACCGATGTGAAATAAGGCCAAGGACCTATCAATCAGCCCAGGAATGACTAATTATTGGAGAACAGAAGATTCTCTGTAGTTTATTCTTTGTATCAATACATGAAAAAAAAATCCGCAAAATTTTGTGGTCAAATGTGGCTTTAAGTGAATAGATAAGAGCCCAAGTAAATGGAAGCACTCTCCATTCCTAAGGGAAGTTGGTGAACTGCCCACATAATTTGCTGATAAAGGCCCATCTGTTAAAACAAAGTAGAGTTGCATTGGCAATACATTTCAGCCAGAGACCGTAAGTGGTTATTTTTTCTTGACAGCCTTGTTGGCTTTTTTTTTTTTTAAGCCCAGAAAACTCCTTGAGAGTGAAATATAGATTATGATATTGGCTTTAAGTTAATGTTACACTTTCTGCTTGGAGAGAGAAAAACCCATCGGCACAAGGTTCCCTGGTAAACACTGTTGCGTGATAAATTGTTATGAGAATAAAGTCATAAGGAAAACTCAGCTTTGCAAATGACACACGTAGAAAAACAGCAGATGTCTGATGAAGTAAAGAACCGACTTATTGCCAAGACCTTGAAAAACAAAATTAATTTCCTTTCGTCTTTGATAATGATGATGTAATGTAGTTAATAGGAAGAGGCTGCCATGCTCAAGTAGTTATAAAAGGAGAAACGTTCACCAGGCACTGGGTCAGAATCGTTGGTTTTAGTTGCTGTTACTCTTGACACGTCGGTTGCTAGATGAGGCGAGTCAAAGAAACAAGGAATTTGTTTCGTGTTGTTTGGAATGTAAATGGGCTTGGGCTCCATTAATATTTTTAAGCAGCTATTTCATGAAGAGGAAAAAAAGCAGTTAAATCAGAGTTTTCCCTTTGACAGTGATTTCAAATATTTGAAGCCTTTGAAAATTATTGTTGGTGAAAAAGATACTGCAGAAGAAAAAAAGTCATATTTTACAAAATAATTAAATTTCCGTAAGGAGGAGCATGCTTGGTTTTTAGGTAAATAAGGCACATGGCTGGTGTCCTTTTCCATACAGACGTAATTTTAAAGTACACACCAGGGAGAGATTTATCGACTACTTAAGCCACGAACAATCCATAGGTGGGTCCAACTGTCTCTTTTCAGCTCCATCTAAAAATAATCAACATGAAAGCTTATTTTAAGGAACATCTGACCATTGTTGGCATCTTGCGTTTCAGGATGTATAAGCTGCTGAGTTTTCTGGTCCCAATAAACTAAGTTTTAAATAGGCAAAGTGCCAGCAGCCTAACTCTGGTCTCAGCATCAGAATTGGCCCCGTTCTGCGGCACATCTGAATTTGTTTTGTCTGCCTGAACCGCATGCCTTGTGAGCAACCTTTCAGTGAGGTTACTCTGAATCTCAGAAAGGGAGATATCCCTCTTATGACAGCTGGTGGCCAGAAGGTCAGAGGATCAGCCATTAGAAATACCAGCTTGGTGGGGTTGATGAAATTTGCCCCCCTTCCAGTGTATTCCCTGGAAAGCATACACATGTATATCTGGGAGTCCCTCTTTCAACGGCTCCACCAGCAGAAACTCTGCGGACGGGTCGACACTCCTGACCCACTGCCCCTGACTGCTACCTCAATACGAAGGCCAGAGTTTGAAACTTTGTCTTTTGGTATTTTGAGGCCAGTCATTATCTCTCTTTGGGGGAAGATCCTTCTCCCTTGAGAAAAGAACTTTGAGGAAATAATGGATGAGTCTTTTCCAAATCCATGGTAGTTTATGTTGAAATCTAGGAGATGCAAAAGCTTTATCTGTTTTGTCTGCCCTTTTCCTTTTATTTTCTCTTTTCTGCTTCTAGACCATTTATATTGGAAACACATTTAAAAGGTCCTTTGTTTATTATTTTTCTTCTTTTCCACTTAATTCATCTGGTATAAATTAGGGTTATCTAGGAGGGAAACCTGACAATATACCTGTTGGTATAAACTCCTTTGCTATCGTGAGAAGCTGCCTGGGTTGTGATGTTATAGCAAATAAAAACAATAATGATAGGAACCAGTTATCAAGCATGGTATAAGAGTATTAAGTTGTTTTTTTTTTTTTTTTTTGTACTATCTTGTTAAATTGTGACTATCTTGTCATGGCAAAATGACAAATTACATACTATGAATAGCTCCCTTTTACAAATGAGGTAACTCAAGGCTCAGAGAAGTTAATTAATTTACCCAAGATCACACAAATCGTTTTGTGCCAAAACGGGGATTTCAAGGCCTTTACTCTTAACCCCCAGACCATACAACTTTCTTCTTCTCTCCAACATTGTATTTTCTCTGCCTTTTGGTTTTTTGACCTGTAACCAGGATGGGAAGACATCTTATGGCGTGAACATTTGCTGTTCTGAACTGGCCTGAGAGAGAAGGTCCATGTGTCCCAGTCTCTCCCTATTGTGGAAAGGTTCTTATTAAATTCAGTCATTCGGTTAATACATTTTGGAGGCTGCTGAAAGTGCCCTTCTAGAAAGATGGGTCAGGCTGTGGAGGTCCTTTCCCACCATAATGTAACAAGTTTGAAAGCTGTTGCTTTTTGGGTTGAACTGGGAGATTTGGATATGTCTTCAAAGATATGTCTTTGCTATTTCAGCTGGGGGATTTTTAGTTCAGTAGTCAAGCCCTAGAAGAGATGGAAAGAGAGCCTGCTAAGCAGAGTTGTAAATCTCAAACACTTGCATTTTCATACAAAGTCAAGCAGAAGGGAGTAAGAACTTGGAAGCTCATCTCACAGAAGAAAAAAAATTAAGGGAGGAGCTGGTAAACTTCATGTAGAAGTTTGCGGGGGTGGAGGGAAATCAAAAGGTCGGTGGAAGGCACGAGAGCTTACTAGGTAGACACTCTTGTGATGAGGCCTAGGAAGGAAGAAAGGAAAAGAATGAGACTCAGAATGAGCTGTATGATGGACAGACTGAGAAAGAAAACTCAGGTATCAGAATAAAAGAGAAATAACCATCTGAAAATTTGAAGAGTAAGTCGTTTCCTTCTCTGTTTTTCTCTGAAATATTATCCTAATATTTGTTTATTTTGAGAGAGAGAGAGAGACAGAGAGAGAGAGTGAGTAAGCACAAGTGGGGAAGGGGCAGAGAGAGGGAGAGACAGAATCCCAAGCAGGCTCTGCACCATCATTCCAGAGCCTGATGCGGGACTCGAACTCATGAACTGTGAGATCATGACTTGAGCCAAGATAAAGATTCAGATGCTTAACTGACTGTGCCTATCCTAATGGCTTTTATAGCTTTGTTTGAGCATTGTTGAAGATAATATAGCTGTTATTTTAGAAAAATTAGGCATTATGAACTTCTGTAGAAAGTTTTACTCTTGGGAAGATTTTTTTTTTTTTAGCTTTACACATTACTTTTGGTAGAAGCTTACTACTAAATAAGGAGGAACTCAGTTTATATACTTCATGAATAGAAGATGTTTGTCACTTGGAACAAAGAGCAGCAGTTTCTACAGGTGCTAAACCTCAAATAATTCTGCTTTCTTGGAGTTAATGGAAGGAGTATTTGAAAACCCAGAAAAACTCACAAAACATCTGAAGTAGTTGCACTTCTGTCTTGCAAATAAGCTCTTGTCTAGAATGGCTATGAGAAACTATTGGAAAGCCATTGCTATAAACAAGGTTACACAAATACCTTCAAACCTTGCAAGGGTATCTTATATGTGTGCAGCACAAGCTGATTATCTTCACTGTATTGATGTTTTGGCTCGTCAAAACAAAGAAGTGGTTAAAAGCATGAGCCTTCAAGATGGATGAGACAGACAAGGTTCACATACCAGCTCTAATACTTATTTGTTCCATGTGTTTGCAAATCGCTTGAGACTCAATCTCCTCATCTGTGAAGTAGGGATAATACCCCTGCCTCATCCTGTTGTTCTGCAGACTAATAAGAGAATGTGTTACACACATTCCTGGCAGGGAAGGTACTCACTAAATGGTAACTATTATCATTATCTAGATGCTAAATATAGCTAAACATTTTAATATGTAGGCTATTTTGTGTTTGGAAACTAGAGGAAACCCTTAAAGTCAGGCAGGTTCTCCTAATACCTGGACACTAAGCAGAGTGTCAGGGTGTTTGAAGTTGTTAATGTCTCAAACTCCCTACATAACAAGCCAGATATTTGTTAGTTTCTCTGGAGAAGCTCTGCCTTTCCATTGAGGAACACTGGACAATTCATTCATTCATTCATTCATTCATTCATCCATTCATCCATTTCTTTAGCTTCTGCTATCTGCCATGCATTGCCTAGGTGCTGGGTGTTTGAGGGTGCAAAAAATTGAGGAAGTTTCCCCTTCTTGCAACTTATATTCTAGAGGGAGGAGAGAGTTAACCATGAATAAATAAATACACACAGAAGATTTTTTGACGAGCATAAGTACTCCAAAGAAAAGTCTTAGGGAGGTATAATGGACAGTAACCAGATGGAGGTGGAGGACTGATTCAGCTGGGGAGGTCACGGAAGTGCCTTGGAACCGGTGGGTATTGAGGTAAGAAATGAAAGGTGAGAAGGACACAGGGAGGAGTCTTCCAGGTAACTTGAACAAGCAAATATAAGCACCTGTGGGCAGGAAGGAGCTTGGTGTGTTAGAAAAAGAAGGCCATCCTGTGAAGAATGTGGTGAAGGAAAGGGAGAGTGGTGCAGGTGAGTCTTGGTGAGAAGACAGAGACAAGGAACAAAGGATTAGAAAGGGGAAGGGGGTTCCCTGCAGGAAATTGCTCCAATATCAGACTCCACTTAAGTCACCCAAGAAGAGGCGTCTACTGTAGGTGGACTCCTTGTGCCCTCGGCACACAACAAAGTGAAAGACCAAGAGGTTAAGTAATAATGGGACTCACTGGAAAGAGAACACTACAATTTTGGTGGTAATTTTACTTTGGAAAAGAAATAAACAAAATATCCTCATTTCACCAGCCTTCCTGGTGCACCTGAATGCATTGGAGCCACTGGAAAGCTTCTGAAACACCTTATTTCAGTTTCTCCTTGAGAAGGTTGTAAAATTTTATATATGTTTTATATATAAATATATATATATATTATGTGTGTGTGTATATAAAATAAAAACCTGTAAAATAATAGGTAGACCAATATATAAAAATTTATTATATATATAAGTCTATAAATATATATTTATAAATATATATAAATCTACCTATTATTTTAGTTCCCCCTCAAGGTTGTAAAATTATATATACTTAATGTATATATAATTAATAATATACATAAGTAATAATTTAATGTATATAATACTGTAATTATCTCATATATACAAAATATCTTCCTATTATATGTATAGTCTATTAAAGGCTTAGAATCAACTATTTTCATTCTGTAGCAATTTTGATATTTTTGAAAATAGGAACATGTTGTATGAAAGCATTCTAATTCCTAGAAATAGATGTGTAGGCACTATTTAAGCCTTAATTTCTCCAGACTTTTCTTGCCTGTCCAGGGCTCACATGCTTGATGGTTTCATGCTAGGTGACATGACCGCATAGCACACAGCAACTTAACCCTGTTGGGGAAAGCGTGGTGCTCATGAGGCCAAGGTGGTGGGGTCAGGCACTGGTGGTTGGTTATCTTTGTTCTGTTACAAGGCCAAGAATTCATTTAGCCAGTTTAGGCATATGTGCCTTTGGCCATGAGGAGCACAGGTGATAGCAGGTCAGTAGACAGGGAAGATCTAATGTGACCACAGCCATGTGGGAGAGCGGGTAATTGCCTCACTGTGGTCTCCACAGAGACATTTTGAGCTGAGGCTTCTCTCTGTCAGCAAAAGCCTCTGATATTTGAGAAATCCCATGGAAAGTCACATTCTAGGAAATGTTACTCTTCGTGGAGTCTCACTCACTGGACAAGTCAGCTCTCCCTCTGTTTGCTAAGACACTCTGTCCACCCACTGGGAGTTGGCACAGTTTAGGGTAAAGAGGTACATCATTTATCCAAGTATAAAAACGTGGTAGGAAAAAATGCTGCAGTCTGCATTGCAGGATAAGATATTCAAATGTAATTGGAATGCTTACAGCAGTTGATGGCCAAACTAGGTCAGTCAGTCAAAGAAGGTAGTCTGGGTTTGGAGATGATTTTACATGTAGAGGAATTCTTTCCATGACCTCAGCAACTGAGCACAGGAGAGCAGGTCTTTTCCCACAGGTGAATGATACTTGAGATACTGAATGGTTTCATTTTGTAGCTGTGGTTCAAAGAGAGGGTGGACTTGGGCCCGAACTGCAATCAGCCAAAAAAGGTACCAGCAAACTGAACAGGTCACCAACATGGTGATGGTCGCTCCTTAGGGATGAACCAAAGCACCAAGAAGCTGACAAGTCCCCAGAACACATTCATCAATGGCTGTGAGGCCATTATACACCATGGTTACTACAGGAGCTTCCAGCCCCTGCTCTGCTCCCTCACGCTGGTCCTTTGTGGCTGATTTCCATGACAGGGGAAGAAAAAAAATTGCCTTTTGGCTAGCTTGAGCTTTTTTTTTTTCCCCTCCACCACTTTGGTTTTGTATGGTTTAGCTCAGAGACTTTCCCCCCCAATGTGGCTCAGAGGTGTTGGTCATTCAATCTCAGGCCAAGTGTGCCAAGTTCTGTGTTCTGGCCATTCCAGGTGAGTTTGCCGAGAGGTGTGGCATATGTGCATCCAAAGGCTGTTTGACCCTGAACTTTTGTGGTGAACTACATGAGAGGACTGGCAAAGTATTCATTGAGCACAGGGTCAGACGACAATGGCACATTACCTTAATACAACAGAAACTTTCCTGACTACCCCTCTAAAGGATTAATACAAATCATTATTTTAAAAGGAGGAAGGAAGGGAGAAAAATGGATATACTCCTGCTGGGGGACAGATGTCAATAAATCATGCCAGTCTTCTTTCAAATGTTGCTCTTGAACACTAAGGAAATTAATATAAAAGATATGTTTCCTGAGAGTCACAAGACTCAGGAGGAAGGCACGAGGAGTTTGTGGACCTCTTTCTAGGTCCTTGCAAATGCACTTTATGATCCATGTTCTCCTCCATGAAATACTGAGTTTCTCCTGACTTAATTAACAGAAATGCAAGAATGAGGGGAAACTGTTTCAATAATAATATAATTGGAGATAGGCAATGCAAACGTACACATGAATAAAACAAATTGCTAAAGTCATATGAAAGTTTGGATGGAGAAGACTGGAAAAAATGTTATAGAAAAGAGAGGCTACTGCCTCTCGGTTGAAATTACAAGTGGTGGGCTAGTAGGGAAGTCATAGACGTTTTGGTCTTAGGTTGGCAGTGCCCGTGCTGGCTTTGAACTTAGATGCCTCCATTCAAATCCCAACATTTCCAGTTACTTCCATGTGACCCTGGGGAAGGTAATGAGCCTCTTTAGGACCACTTACCTCATCTGTTAAATGGTACCTATTTCATAGGACTCTTGTGAGAACTAAAGGAAATAATATAAAGCTTGTCAAGCGCTTAGCTCCATGCCTGGTAAATGCGAGCTCTTGATAAATGGTGGCTATCAATATTAAGTCATGCTTTAGGAGGAAATATACAAAAGAGCTTGGCAAGGGGTCTGTATTCTTCCTGGAGGCTATAAATGTAAAGACGACACACCCTATGGCCTATTTTCTGGGCTTAAGCTGTAACTGTCATTGTGTCAGGAGACACCATTTTTTCCCACCTTTTCCTCATTTTCTGGCCTATGTCACTGATCCACTTTGCTTTGGATCCTGAATCAAAGTGGTTTGATATGCTTCAGTGATCTTTGTTGCACATTTCCCATACTAATGAAAAGCTCAGAGTGATTTAAATATACATTTACATATGATATAAAGGAGGACTATGCAGGAATGTATTTCTAAAATTATAATATATATGTGATATACATGAAGGCATGTGCGAGTAAACATAACATCTTAATTAATGGGGCAATCTAAGGGGCTATATCCCAGAATGAGTCCCGTGGACTATTTTAGCAATTTAGGTCTCTATATGCTCTCCTCCAATTTCATAGATTAAGGATTTAGGGATCAAAGCAACAGTCATAAAGTGATACAGGAATCAGTGGAACTGATTTTTTAAATGAATATTCTCGTGGGTTTACAAACAATTGTATGTCCCAAATGCATGATGTCCTGGATTTAATTTTTTTGTTTGTTTGTTGTACTTTTGGATCCACAATTTCAGATCGTTTTCTGTGAAGTACTTGTGAATTCTGTAGGATGAACCGTGAGAGAAGTGTATAAATTTTTATTATATGTCCTAAATTGCAAAATGGATTGTTAAAATTAGATCTAGCCGCGTATGTAGCTCTTTAGTAACTCTTGTAAACTTAGTTGGAATGGGAAAGTTGCTTTTGGAAGGTCCAAGCCGTCCAACTGTACTGCTAAGCTTCCTCTTACGGTTTGTGTGTTTAAGACCAACAAATGCTAGAAAAGTGTTCTTGGAGCTGTTTGGACATTTTTGTCTTTTAATTCAGAGAGCAAACTATTTTGAACTCCACACCAAATCGTCATGGTTCTCAAAAGGAAAGGCATAGCAATGCACTGCTCTTCCATGGACCAAATAAATCCTGAAGGAAAATATTGGATCATTCTGTTTATTCCTGTGTCAAGAGTTTATTGATCGAGTGAGCTCTCCTGTAGCTCGGGCAGCCTTTGATCTGCCAGGGAGAAATTGGGTTTGGGATTTTGGCGGAAGGGAGGGGAGGAGGTTGGGGAAGGACTTGGAATGTAATGGCCCTTGTTATCTGTAGTGGCCAGAGACACCCTGACACGGGCCAGCTCCCCAGCTCCGAGCTGCTGCTGGGGAGGAGCAGAGGCCGGGGGTTGGCTAGTGGGAGCTGAAGGCAGGACTTTGGCATTTTCAGCAGGAGAAGCACTTAGTTAAAGCCGTTGGAGTGATTTCTTGCTGCTAATAGATTTGTTTCTTTAGAGCCAGATAAGTAAAGGAAACGATGACTTTTAAGTGAATAGTTCCCCTGCTTGGGGCTGGTTAGTGTCAGCTAGTCCAGTGGCAGGAAATACCGATGGGTTTTTCTTTCTTTCTTTCTTTTTTTTTTTTTTTTTTTTTTTTTGTAGTCTAGTGACAAAAGCCTTTGCTGTCTCCCCTCCCCCCTCCCCCACACCCCCACCTTCTTACCCTCTCTCCTGGCCTACAAAACCCAGACGCCGGCCCTTCTGCCTGCTGGTGGAGGGCCAAGGCTTGTCTGAAAGCCGTTTAAGTAATTGCTCATAATTGCACATGTTTCCCCGACTGGGCTTTTACCTCTCCACCCCTGAAATTAAAAGGGGCCAAAGATGTGTGACCTTTTTCTAATGGGATAGGTTCTGGAACAAAGGAATTCAAGGAGGAGGCCCGGGGCCTTTATCAGGGCTCATCTCTGACAGCTGGCCCAGGCCTGGGGGGAGAGGCAGGATTGTCCTTTTTCAAGTTGGAGAGGAGCAGGATTGGGAGGAAATTCCTCCTCCCTAAACCTCGGTTTCATGTAGTGCGTTCTGAAGTTCTCACTTCTCTCTTCCTCCACTGCCTGAGCGCCACATCTTTGTCTGATGCTGAACACCAATGAATTCTGAAAAGGAGTTGAGCGACCACACCCTGTGACAGCTCAGGAGGTCTGCCTTTCTCTGAATAACTCCTTATCCCTTGAATAACTCATTTCTCTAAGCCCCAGGTTTCTCATCTGAAAAACAGGGATGATGGGATAATGTCACCTGTTCGAGGGATTAGAGATAATGATATGCAATGCATAAGGCTTGGCACCAAGGAAGCCAATACGTGGTCATTAATTCCTAAATATGATTCCTCGATGTTGTTTCACTCTCCTTCTTCTAATCTGTCTGAGCTGGGGATAAACAAATTCTAGGCCTTGAATTTTCGGACTCAGATTAGCTCAAATCTATGGAATTCTAAACACAGAAAGGAATTTTAGAATCATCTAGTCTACATTAGAAGCACCTGAGGGGTTTTTCATCTGTTGGGTAGTAGGCTCTGGGTGTTAGTATTTTTATAAAGAAGTTCAAGGTTATTTCAATATGCAACTAGAGTGGAGAACAACTGATCTTGTTGCACCACAAATGAGAAAGCTGAGGCCAATAGAGATCTGTTGATTCCTTCATTAGCTTGCTGACCCGCCCCTCTTTGCATGTAGCACCAACTACGCATCGAGCATTTACTGTATGTCAGGCAATGTTCCAAGCCTGGGAGATGAATTCGTGGATTGCTGTTCTTGGAGGAGAGCACCAGAACCAAGACTGAGCCCTGGTAGGGAATACTTCTGATCTATCAACTGCTAGCTTGATGCTCTAAGTTGCTACTTTACATTAGTAAAAGTTGCACTTGGGGCAAGGAGAAGTCTGTCATTTGAGATGAATAGCTGATAGGGATTTAAGCTTCTAGACTAGATGGTGTCTTCTCCGTGCCGAGACTCCTGTGATCTTTACTAAATCCAAACATCCCAGAGTATCTTGGACTCTGAGTGTCCTGAGCCATTTTCTGTGGGCTGTCCTCTTGTCTTCAAATTGGCCTCATGTATGAGGGCATAGTTCATGAACTACAACCAGATTCTGGTCTGGAAATCCTGCTGACACAAACAAAATGGAGACAACGTGAAAATTCTGCGCCTTGGTTTATGCTATTATAGTTAATGATCTGTCAGTATTTCCATTATAAACCCCTATTTTCGGGGATGTATAAGCCAGTCATAAACGTTCTCTCCAGGCAGAGCTTTGGCACTTGTGATTTCAGCCTGGAAGCACATGTGTGTGTTGGTGTGTGCATGTGTTTTTACAAGGATATGAGAGAAAAAAATAAGTTAGCCATTTTTAAGCAAAGGATGGTGAGAAACAGGGGCGGGGGGGAAAGGTGGTAATTGATTGCAGATGCTCTTTTGATGCTGCCAGGACTTGAAAACTGCTGAGTTGCTTTGCCCCCCAATTGGGGATCTTGAAGGGTTGAGATGCTATTCTGTGCCTTAATTCTGTGCAAGAAATGTTATTTGATGAAGTAAAAATCCACATATGAAGGGGTAAAGTATGGACTTGGGTAGTTTCCACAAGATCGGGAAATGACTCAGATCCAGAAGCTGTAGGGACCAGAAGCCAAAGAATCAGAACAATATACTGCAAAGACAAATTCTTTTCACCTGAGCCTGGCTGATTCCCCCCATCATCCCCTCTTGCTCTATCCCTAGGTATAGGGGATGAAGAAGGTGTAGCAGAGGCCTTCCAAGAACCTGCTTCACTTCGATTTTGGTGGTAGCCATAGTTGTCTTGGTGTGTGGTTGATGGATGGAGTTGTCCGTTTTCCCTTTGAATACAGAATTCCAGAAGACTTCTGATAATGTGGATCTAATGAGATTATATCAAAATAGTCATGTGAAAGGCACCAGGCTGATGATGTTGGTTAGAATCCAGGAATCAAACCATCTATAACACTCCTCAAGTTGTAAACCCTGAAGTGGCTATTATGCGTTAAAACAAAACAATCTAATTTTGTGGGCTGCTTCTCCCACAGTTTTTCCGGAAGGATGCTGTAGTTTAAAATCTAAGAAGGACTAATCTTGAGCAATAAAGGAACATGTAGAAGAGAAACCAGGGCTGGGAAAGTCAGAATCCATTTTGTCCAACACATGCCCATCAGTCAAAGTGCACAATGTATGCCTCTCACACAGGAAGCTTCACACCTGCATGCTAAGAACAGAGACCAGGGTTGTATTCATCCTTACATCTCGAGACTGGGACCTAGTGAGAACAGAAGCTTCTAGACCTATTTCCCCTCACAACCATCAACAATTGTCTATGGTGTATAGCACTGTGGAGATATCTATCTATCTATCTATCTATCTATCTATCTATATTATTGTTAAAAGACCATGTGCCTCAAGAAGCACTCATTTCCTGCAACTTTCTCTCTCACTCACTGTACATTAGCCACTAGAATGAACTTTGTGTTTCTTGAGCACATCAAGTTCATTCCTTCTCTAAGGCCTTTGCACCACTCCTCCCTGTGCCTGGAATGTTCTTTCCACCTGGCTGGTTCTTTATTCTCATTTTAGACTTAGCTCGAACATCCCTTTCCACACAGAGCCTCACTTCTCTCTCCCCTGTCACTTTATTCCAGGGGTTTGCAAACTATGCCCTGGGGGCCAGAAGTGGCCACCAACCTGGTTTCATATGGCCTGAGAGCTAAGTATGGCTTTTACATTTTTTTTTAAGTGGTTGAAAAAAGCAAGAGAAGATTACTATTTTGTGATAAAAAAAATTGTATGAAATTTGAATTTAAGTGTCTGTAAATAGATAAAGCTTTATTTGAACACAGCCAGGCTCGTTCATTTACATGTTGTCCGTAGCTGCCTTCATGCTACAGTGGCAGAGTCGAGTTGTTGCAATGGACAATCTTTGGCTCACAAAACCTCAAATACTTTCCCTCTGGCCCTTTAAAAAGTTTTCTGACCTCTGCTGTAGTCTAGTACTGCATTTTAGTTTCTCTGTACCCCTTGCCTTTGGCTATCAATTATCTTACTATCTGTTTGCTTTTATATTTATTTTTGTCTCCCCACTAGAAGCTCTGGAGGGCAGACCTTTTCTGTTTTATTCACTGATGCCTAGTTCAAGACATAAAATGGATGCTGAAAATGTATGTGCTGAATGAATGAATGAATGGATACAGTTCTTGCACCAAATGATTGGCTCTGAAACTTAAATGGGCTCATTCATCCCTTCATTCATTCAGGAACTAACTACTGAGTGCTTACTATGTGGCAAGCATTTGTACCTTTGGCTTACCCATTCATTTGCTTTCATGGCGGTTGATGTATCAAGACTGCTTCCTTTCCTGGGCAGCTGTGGAGTTAGTGCCTATGGGCTTGGCAGACTTTGCAAGTCACCAGACAGTTCTCTTTTTGGCTGATGAGGCAGTCTCCCATTCTGTTGCATCCTTCCCTGACAGCGGCACTAGGGTTGTGCAGCTCAGAGCTCTACATTGCCTCTTGGGGTGACCCATCCACTCTCCCTCAGGGAGAGGCATCAGTCCTATTTCTGCTTATTCAAGCACAGCTTTTGCTTCTGCTTGTGTACCAGAAATCCTCCTCTCCCCATGTTCCCATTCATCTGGGTTTGCCCTGCAGCCTCCCACTCACACCTGCAAATCTCGTTGAGGTGGCGTTGGATTCTTCATTACTGGCCTGAAAGCATTTCCCTGAACTCAAGCCACAGATTCCAAGAGAGAGGAGGGTAAGAGGCTGGTGGTCCGCAAGCTTTCAGCTTTCCCCCTCCTCCTCCTTCCTGCCTTCTGTGCAGATGAGTTTCTGAGAAAGACTCTCTGTGCGCTTTTTCTGGAGTGGATGCTTAGTTTACTAATGGCATTTGTAGAGTAGGAGGATGTAATAGTCTACCTTTATATATTATATATCTTAGTTCCTGGTGACATAGGAAGATAATTACCCACCCTGAGTTTACAGAGCAATTGGTAACCAGAACAAGATGTTGAAAGATCTCAGGTTCAGACACAAAAGAAAGGATGCAGTTCATCTTTAAGGAAGCCTATCTCCTTTCCTCCTTTCCTCATGTGTTAGGATAAAATGCCCATTTTTGTACTTATCAAGTTTGCAGTTGTAGTGACTGTATGATCTATATCTTCCAGGCCAGCTCTGCTTTGAAGTGTATTTTCTCATTGTAAAATCATGAACGCCAATATGGAGTTGGTGAGTCTGGTCACTCCATCTTTGAGATTTTTTTTTTTAAATGTTTATTTATTTATTTTGAGAGAGAGCATGAGCAGGGGAGGGGCAGAGAGAAAGGGAGAGAGAGAGAATCCGAAGCAGGCTCCATGCTGTCAGCACAGAGCCCAACGCAGGGCTCAATCTCATGAACAGTGAGATCATGACCTGAGCTGAAATCAAGAGTCAAATGCTTAACTGACTGAGCCACTTAGGTGCCCCCATCTTTGCAATTTTAATAGGAGTAGTTGGTCTGTTTTGACACCCTTTTCAGCACTTCCTGGATTGTCCAGTTTTCCTCTGAACAGTAAGGAGCTGGCAGGGTTCAGCCAGGGTGGATGATGGCCAGAGAAGTCGAGGACAGCTCTTGGACAGGGCTGATGGGGGAACTGAGATAAGATGAAACTGACCTGTCATTGTTCCCTGATTTATCTGATTGATAATCAGAGACTACTTCTCATGTGTTGTATATGTCTCCCATCTTGGTTCTTACTTTAAATATGAGCCTGTTCATGTTCCTACAGAGCCTCCAAGAACACCAGAGTAGAAAGTTCACATAAAGGGTAATGCCATTATGTTGGCCACCTGGCAACCCCAAGCACCGAGAAAAGCTCCAGGCCCATGTGGGTGCTTCATAAACATCATTTAACGTTTAATGGAGGGAAGAGACTAGTAAATGTGCTCTTGGTTGGCAAGAGGATAGGGAATCTGATCCCTTCCCTCTGACATTTAAGCTCTGCTTTTTCCACACACAAAAACACACATAGCCAGAGAGAATAGATGAGGCACATATAAGAGATTCAGGAAAGCAATTCATAAGGAAAAAAACCAATTCCTGTTTTTGTTGTTAAATGGCATTCAAAATACCAACCCCACAGTGCAGAGGTGGATACATCCTGACATCATTAAATACAAGGTCTGAAAAATATACTGGCCAGTTTTAGGTTTGGACTAGGGCAGAATAAGAGACGGTCTGGCTCCCTTTCTCTTCCCAACCTCTATCCCTTGTTCCTAAGACACCAGGTGTCTTTAGAACAGAGCATTTCCGAATCTTAAGTACATATGTATCACCTTTTGGTCTTGTCAAATACACATGCAAATTCACCATGTCTCCAGTGGGGTCTGAGATGTGCATTAAGCGAGTGTCTAGCTGATGCCCTTGCTGCTGGGCCACAGTCCACACTTTGAGTCATGAATCCTTGGAGAACAAGTCCTTGAGTCTAAATCACTTGCTTCTTCTTGGCCTGAGGTCCAATTCACTCCCTGGGCCTGAGTTCTGAAGTGGGAGACATTTTTCTTGGGCTAGAGGGTTTGAAATGTGTGTGCATGTAGTATAGTTTGGGTTCCTGATGAGCCTGCTTTTGGGGTTCCTCGTAAGCTAGTTGTCGTCCTCAGCATTTCCAGTGGGGCTGAGATTCTCTTCTGCCTTTCCTGGTACTTCTCCATGCTGTGTCCCCATCAGAGGGCCATAGGCTGACAGTGGGAACTGTTCACATCAGGAAATGACTCTGCCATTCTCTGGCTGTGAAAGCTGGGCAAATTACTAGCGTTTAGGCCTCAGTGTTCTCATTTGTAAAATGGAGAAAAGTATACCACCTAGGTCGTAGAGTTTTTAGGATTCGGTGAGTTAGCCTGTGTGACGAGCTTAATATGGTGCCCAGCTCAGAGTTAGCCCTCAGGGACTGCTGGTTTGTGCTGTCACATGTGCTGATCTCTGCCTCTCTCAGGAGCTGACGGTGCTCAGGAGAGACATAGTTGTTACTGTATTTGTGGCCAAGTTTTCACTGTAAACTTTGGTCTTCAGGAACACATTCAGGCGCGTTGTGATTAGAAGATTATGAAGTGAGCAAGCTCTGGGGACAAAGGACAGAACCAGTTCTGTTACCTCAGGTAATCTCAGGTGGCAGCTTCTGTATATGGACACCCGGGGAAATCAAAGAGACTGGCAGTCATCTCCGAGTGTCTTCAAAACCAGAAGGCTCTTCCAGGTACACGGCAGCTATGGCAGTGGGCCTCTTACCCTCTCCTGGAAGTGTTGGCCAGTGCTCCCCAATGTGATGACTGGGTCCTACATCGGAGCCTGCTGATCTCTGCTTCTCCTGCTCTTGCTACTCTGGACCACTTCCTCACTCTGACATGGCTTCCCTCTACCCTCCTTCCCTCACGCCTTCTGCTAGCTTTCTCTGTGCTGGTCTCCTGATCCTGCTGCCATTCTTCTACTTACTGCCTCTGTCCCGAGCTTACAGTCTCCCAGAGACCTTGTGATCAGTTCAGCCAAATCTAGAGTGGAACGCCCCAATGAGCCGTATGGTCCACTCACCAGCATGTAGTCCAATTGGCTGTGGTCCAGGACCCTAGGGTTATGAGGTACAAGTCATGAAAGTCCCCTCTGATTGTATAACTGCTACAGACGGTCACATGAGAGCCATTTAGGATGCTTTCAGCAGAAAATCTGATTCAAGTGGCTTACAAAATAAGGAACTAATTATCTAATGTAAGAAGTCCAGGGGCACCTGGGTGGCTCAGTCGGTTGAGTGTCCGACTTTAGCTCAGGTCATGATTCATGGTTTGTGAGTTCCAGTCCTGCATCAGGCTCTGTGCTGGCAGCTCAGAGCCTGGAGCCTGCTTTGGATTCTGTGTCTCCCTCTGTCTCTGCTCCTCCCCCACTCATGCTGTGTCCCTCTCTTCTTCAAAAATAAATAAACTTTAAAAAAGAAAAAGAAGTCCAGAGGTAGGGTGGTTCCTGTGTGGGTCACCCTTGGTTGTCTGCCTAAACTTATTTTTTTCTTTTCTCCCACCGGAAGAGCCTGGATTTTGTTTCCCTGGGAAATTATGTGGTGAGGGGAGATTTTCCTTTCCCTATAGCCGTGGAAGTGGATTTTGATGAGTTTCTTTCTGTTCTTTCTGCCAGAGATTGGTTTAGGCAGGGGCATGTGACTCAGTGTCATGTCTAACCAATAAGACATACTTATGGGAAACTTCTGGGAAAAGTTTTATTGTTCTTAAAAAGCAGCGTGTGTTAACATTTCAACTCAGCAATCCCACTCCTAAGGATTTACTTGAGAGATATAAAGACCTGTCTGTGAATGTTTACACCAGCTTTACTCATAATAGTTAAAACTGGAAACAGCCCAAATGTCCATCAACTGGTGAATGGATAAACAAATTGTGGTATATCTATACAATGGAATTACCATTCAGCAGTAAAACAGAACAAATCACTGATATATGCAACAATATGGATGGGGCCCATATGCATTGTGCTTAGTGAAAAAAGCCAGACACAAATGGCTGCCCTAATGTATGATTCCATTTATATGACATCCATGCAAAGGCAAATTATTATTATTATCTTTTCCCTTTTCAGATTTTTATTTAAATTCTAATTAGTTAGCATCCAATGCAATATTGGTTTCAGGAATAGAATTAAGTGATTCATCACTTACATACAACACCCAGTGTTCATCATAACAAGTGTCCTCCTAACACCCATCCTAATTAGCCCATTCTTCACTTGCCTCCCTCCATCAATCCTCAGTTTGTTCTCTCTCTTTAAGAGCCTGTTATGGTTTGTTTCACTCTCTTTTCCCTTTTTTTCCCCTCTTCTCCCATATGTTCATCTGTTTTGTTTCTTAAATTCTACATATAAGTGAAATTACATATTTTTCTTTTCCTAACTGACTTATTTTGCTTAGCATGATACACTCTAACTCCATCCACATTGTTGCAAATGGCAAGGTTTCATTCTTTTTGATGGCTGAATAATATTCCATTATATATGTAAACACACGCACACATATATATATACACATATACATACATACATACATACATACACACCACATCTTCTTTATCCATTCATCAGTCAATGGACATTTGGACTCTTTCCATAGTTTGGCTATTGTTGATAGTGCTGCTATAAACATTGGAGTGCATGTACCCCTTTGAATCTGTATTTTTGTATTATTGCAAAGGCGAATTACAAGGACAGAAATAAGATTAGTGGTTGTGAGGTGCTGGATTGAGGGAGGAGATTGACTGCAAACAGACATGATGGAACTTTCTGGCATGATGGAAATGTTCTACACGTTGGTTGTTATATGACTGTACACAATGGTCAAACTTAGGTTGCATACTTAAAACTGTTGAATTTTACTTATGTATGTAAGTATATAACTCATATATCCACAAACCTGACATTAGAAAAAGCCATAAGTGAGAGGAGACTGACCCATTTGGCCTTCCAGACAATGCCTTCAACTTGTGTTATCTGAAGCTGCAGTAACATCTTGGCACCATGAAGGGGGGCGGGTAACCTGGAAGGGAAAACCTTCCATTGGGGATGGTGGAGTGGAAAAGATTATTGAGCTGCTGAATTAACCAGCTCTAGAATGACCCTACCTCTGACTTCTTGTCATTTGAGATTATTAATTCCTTATTGTTTAAGCTAGTTAAATCAGGCTTTCTGCCCAAAGCGTCCCATCCTAAATGACACCGATGTTTGTGTAAAGAACTGCCTGTTCTAGCACTGTCCATCAGAATGGGAAGAAACTCTATCAAGCATCATTATCCACCTAGGACAATAAGCTACAGATACTGTGGTGATTCATGCTTTTTATGTCTTGAATATTTTAGACTGTACTTCCCACTCATTACTACAAAAGTTTCTAGTATATCTGCTTTCCTTGGATGTCTGAAGCAAATATGTTATAGGTGCATGAATAACGTTTTTCCATTATAAGTATGGGGGGCCTGAGGCTGTTGGCTGGTAATTTTCTGGAAACCCATCAGAGCACAGAAGGACTGAACTTTCCAAAGTTTCCCGAAAACAACTCTTGGCATTGTTTGTCTGAAGATAAACAGCACCCCCTGTTTATCTTCTGATGGAGAGGGCTTCCAGACTGAGGACTGAGTGGAGAGGACCATGTGTTAATGTATTCTGAATATGAAGGTAGGTGCTCCTGGGGAAGGCAGAGGTAGATCTTTGGTTGGTAAAGACTCTCTTAGAAAAGTAAGCTATGGCGTTCAGCCAACATGACTCTGGAATTGAGGCCAGAGACTTTTCTTCTGGTTTCAGAAGAATATATGTATAAATAACTCAAAGCTACAGATACAAATAATTACCAAGGTAAGACCTGACAGTCTGGGGAACTACCTTTTATATATGTGACTCCAACTGCTAGACATAATTTTGTGTCAAGAATCCTATTTTAAGACTAAAGAGAACCCTACATACCACTTAGTTCAGCAAAAGCATAAAATTCTTCCAGGTGAGCAAAGCCATTTTTTCCATTCTCTCTCCACCCTATCCATTTAATGCCTCCTTCCTTTTTTTTCACTTGGTAGGTCTACATTGTCCCTGGTTTTCCAGAACTCCCAGGGTAGACCTGGCATCCTGGGCAATAATTCATCTTAAGAGCCTTTCCATGTCTTCTCCCCAACCAAAGCACCCAGTTTTACACATCTGATGACTGAAAATTTTTCCATGGACTGACTTTTGGCTCCTTACGTTTCAAACCTTGTTTCTCCAAATACATAATTGGGGTATGGGGTTCAGTAAGGCATATTCATATTATGATATGACCTCTGGCCCTATACTTGTCTTGATGCAGAGCAAGTCAGCATAATGGGTAGAGGAGCATTCCTGGAATTAGGTCCTACACTGGGATGGCCAGTAATGACTTAACTATCCATGGGAAATAACTGCAAACCAGCAATGTACCCCCAATTTAACTTCTAAGCTAGATCCCCAAAATGTTTGTAGCCACTCCTAAAACACCCAAACTGAGGGTAAGTGTGGCTGAAGGAAAGCCAAAATGGAAGTATATAATGGACTTAAGCCAATTGCAGTTAAAATATTATACATTTGCACATTTCATAAAGCATACAACTATGCAAGCTCTTTGCTAAGTTCCCTCCTGGGGTCTTGGGAAGTATCTATTCTGGGAAGGTGCTCTGAGGTTTAAGCTTTATTAATTTAAGGTGCATCCATCTCTGATTTAATTAGACTGTGTCATATGAATCCTACCTGCCTAATGGTGAATCATTGTGTGAAACACATGTGCTGCTCACACATTAGGGGCTCAAAGAATGTTTGTTGAGTGAATGAATAAGAACATGGATTAGCCCATTGTAAGTTTTTATTTAATTTTTATTTAATTTATTTTTTAAATTTACATCCAAGTTAGTTAGCATATAGTGCAACAATGATTTCAGGAGTAGATTCCTTAATGCTCCTTATGCATTTAGCCCATTGCCCCTCCCATAACCCCTCCAGTAGCCCTCTGTTTGTTCTCCATATTTAAGAGTCTCTTATGTTTTGTCGTCCTCCCTGTTTTCATATTATTTTTGCTTCCCTTCCCTTATGTTCATCTGTCTTGTATCTTAAAGTCCTCATATGAGTGAAGTCATAGGATATTTGTTTTTCTCTGACTAATTTCGCTTAGCATAATACCCTCTAGTTCCATCCACGTAGTTGCGAATGGCAAGATTTCATTCTTTTGATTGCCAAGTAATACTCCATTATATATATATTCCCCATCTTGTGTATCCATTCGTCCATGGATGGCCATTTGTAGCCCATTGTAAATTTGAGCTGGCTTGAAGAACTAGGAAGCATGCTGTGTGTAATTCACAAATATTTATTTTCTTACTTTCCTGCAGCTCCCTCTCTGCATCCAGGTTGTTTGTAGGTTGGGAATGAGGAGTTAAACTAGTTAGTTTATGAGTCTATCATGGATATTTAGAGAAATTGGGATATGTTTACCCTTTTATCACAACTATAAATAGAACCTAATCAGCTCTGGTTGAAAAGGGGCCCACAAAGGGGGTTTGCTCAGCTGTAGTGAGTGGAGCAAAGGTGCCCCTTTGTGAAGTCAAAGCTGAGTTCTGAGTCTGACCCCAGGTCCCCAAGAAACCAAATGGGAATGGTAATGTCGAATGACATAGTGCAGAACACTGTCCACCACTGGGTGAAGTTATGCATCAGTTGCTGGAAATGAAAGAAGTGAAAACTGGTTCATTTACTTTGAGACAGTTCTGACAAACAGCCTACAAGGCTCTGTGGCAACAGAGAGGCTGAGGTGAGGTGGGCCATCCCAAACCATGCTCTTCTGCCTCCTGGACGCAGCACCTCCTATCCTCCTGACCTGCACGTTAGATTTTCCCCACTTCCAAAATCCGGCTGGCAGTTCTCAGAGCCCCCATCCTTGTAGCCCTGGCCGGGACCCCCGCCCCACGCTTGGCACATAGCTCTCATGGGCAGCTGCCCACCTTCTCCTCAGTGACGTCCAACTCCAGCTTCATACAGAGCTTCCTCCTACTGCCACCTGTCTCCTCTCCAGCCCCAGCTTCCAGGCACCTGTTTGGAACTCTGCACCTGATGCTCTAGTTTGCTGCAGGTGCCACTCAGGGTGACTCCTCAGTGCTTTTGCTCAGTCCTTCATTCCTCTGTCTGGAGGGCCCAGACTGTGTCACCAGGGCAGGTCCTACACAGTTTTGAAGTCGCACCTCACATAGCAACCCCTCTAGGATGTCTTTGCTGCCCATGTCCCCAAGTGCTCACTCTCTGTGCATTTACTTCCTGCTCTACGCATGATCTTCCTGCCCCCAGAGCTAGAAATACAGTAACTGCTCCTAAAGTGCTTTTACTAAATTGTTTGAGAGTGTTCAGTTCTGTGATAGAAGAAAACAGAAAGAATGGATGCAACTCATTAAGATATGTTAAGCATAGTGTAACCAGTTTGACAAATAAATTAAGTAGAGCATATTTGTGTGAATGCACACAGAAAAGGGTGGACTAAGTAATCACTACATATTCATGATACGTTGACCATACAGAAGGTACTGAATATTTATGAGGTCTTAATATGGCTACTCATTGACACATCTATTTTGGTCTGTGTATCCTCTACTCAAGAAGTACAAATATAATCTGTGGCTGCTCAATAGGCTAATTGCCAAACTACAGCTATGGCCAGATAGAATTACTCTGATAGAGCAAGTATGTACCCTCGAATCCAGGCACCTTCACCTCTTGGGCCCTCTTGCCCATACTAACTCTGATGCTCACACTATTGCCATGCACAGGGAATACAGGACCCAGAATTCTGGTCATGTAGTTTCTCCCCACCTGCTTGCACAGGAGCCCAAGTGTGATAACTTACACCATATCTTTTTGCTCTTGCTTCTTGCTATGTGCTTTAAATTCACTTAATGAACCATGTGATTCCAACATATTAATGTATCTGAGAGCCTTTCTGTTCCATGACCCCTGGGAGAGCTTGCCTGGTAGTGTACTTAGAGGCTACCATTATATCAAGGTAGTTTCTCACCCAACACTGCTCAATAAATATTTAGTTAACAAGGGATTCTGTGAGGGAACACACCACAAAGTTCAGAGTTGTCTTTTGAGGCCTCACGGGCTCTTTCATAGTTCCACCTATGACAACATGGGCAAAAAAAACCCCGTGACAACCTGACTGTTGTTGGTGCCTTTTATGCTTCTGAGATGATCTCTACCTTTCTTGGGTAGGGAGGGGAAACTCTTGCAACCCTAAAGTCAGGATAAGCAGATTGGAGGCAGGTGGATTCAGTGAGAAAAATGAGGACAGAAGGACTAAGTGGGAATGCATGGTAGGTGGGAATGTCGTTTCCCAGAAAATGGTAGGGACAGGAAGAGGATAGGAATAGTGGTTTAAACATCCAGTGGGACATCTGGGGGAAGTGGAACAGTTCAGGGAAGATACAGAGAACAGGTGGGATTTGGAAATACGACTGGGAGTGTGATGTATAGGAGAGAAGGTTCCAGCAGGTTGACGCAGGTTATTGGGCACTGGTAATGTACTGGGCCAGTGTGGAAGTTAGTTCTGTGTTAGTACAAATTTAAGAGGGAGGCTTTGGGGCTCACGATTCTTTGCTTCATGAATTTACAAGAACTGACAGTTTCCACTTTCTTGGTGTTTTGCTTCTGTTTGTGATAGGTTAATTCTCCGTGTGCACTTCACTTATTATTTTCTTCATGTGTAGATTTCTTCTATGTTGTTTGATATGTGTTTTAATAATACAGATCACCCTAGTCTCATTTCTTAAATTAGTTCCTTGAAGTATAAATAAGCAAATAAATACTCAAACAATTAAATGAGATTTCCTTCTATTGATGGTCTGTGACCATTCTGAAAAATAACATCTGCCCTCTACTTGGCTCCGGGGGATTTTATGAGCATTAATGACATGTCTGAAAAGCGTTTCATTTCCTTGGAAACGAGCTTAACAAAGTGTTTTTCTCTCCACAATGATATAACAAGCCACTCATGCTGTGCTCCTGATTTATAATAATTGAAACTTCGGTTGCTAAAAAATTTAAGTAGTTTGATGGCAGTTCAAAATAAAATTTTAAATATTTTCATATCTCCTATATGTTTTCCAAGTGACAGATAGGTAAATGGCCTTTTCATGACTTAAAAAAAATTCCATATTTATTCTCCCATCATATTTTAACCAGTCCTTACATCAGTTCACGAGGTCACAGACTTGGCCTGTTTTTCATTTTGCAAACATCTGGATTTATAGTAAATGATTCATGCAGCCTGATACATAACTGCCCTCTTTTTGCTCTCTCTTATTATCACTTGTGGAATTCGATTTACCTCCTACCCTGTGAGCTATTCTTTCATTTGGAACAATTTCCTCAGTTATACAAGTCTCCAGTTCATGGGATAATCATGATTAATTTGTCCACTGTAATGGAAAGTGTGATCTGGAATGGGTTTTCTCATTTTTAGGTAGAAAAATCCGTGTCATCCTTTACCACGAACACAATGAAAGGCTGAGAGGACATGGCCCCCGAGGAGAAGGTTGCATACAGGATAGAATGGAGGAAACCAAGTTGGAATTTTTAGATAACAGTGCTCCTGCCTTCCTTTTCTTCTTATCATCACCACCTGGCAAGTTATATGATTATTAATAGTCCTGCGAATCTTTTAACCTTCATGAGAGGAGGACTGTATTGCTGCCGGCACCTGTAACTGTACCTGGCACATTGTAGACGCTCAATAAATATTTGAGTTAATCAATGAAAGGTCCATCCATCCATTGGTCAGTAAAATAAAAATTGTAGATACTAGTAGCTGCTACTTATTGAATACCTCTGTACTATGTTGAATAGCGTCTCCCCAAAATTCATGTCTAACCCAGAAACTCAGTGACCTTACCTGGAAGTAGGGTCTTTGCAGATGTAATTAATTAGATTAAGATGAGGTCACACTGGATTAGGGTGGACACACAGAGAGAGACACAGGGAAGAAGACCATGTGACAATGTAGGCAGAGATTGGAATTAAGCAGCTACAAGCCAAGTAATGCCAGGGGTTGCCTAGCAGTTAGGAGAGAGGCATGGAACAGATTCTCCTAGAAGGAACCACCTCTGCTGACCTATTGGTTTCCAACTTCTGGTTTCCAGAACTGTGAGAGAATAAATTTTGGTTATTTTAGGCCACCCAGTTTGTGGTACCTGTTATGGCAGCTCTAGGTAACTAATATAATCTCTTTTGTGACAAGCCCTGGGCACACACCTTAGGTGATAATTGCCAACTTACAGATAAGGAAACCGAGGCTCAGAGAAGCTGAATGTTTTGCCAGTAGGTAATTGAGTCCAATCCAGGTCTTTGTATTTAGAAAGTATGCTCTAAACTGTTGCCATGCTTGGCCAGTTTGGAGTCAGGAGTTTAGGGGGGATTGTAAATTTGAAGGTAGGGCCATTCCATGGCTGCTTTTACCAAGTTATGATGAATAAAAAGGGTATGGGCAGGAGGTTATGTACCTTCTTTATTGGGAGGTTTGTCTTCAGTGGAGTCAATGGGAATGCAAGTCAGCCAGAAACCAGGGAATGTACTCACTGGAGTTCCAGAATTTCTTCTAAATCTGCGATTCCATTAGCAATTGTGCTCTCTCCCCAGATGACTAAGGCATTGAAAACTATTTGGCAATATCTACTGAAGTTGAACATTTGCATGCATATACCATGACCCTACAATTTATCCCTAGGCATATATAACCAACTGAAATGCATACACATGTTTACCAAAAGACATGTATGAGAAAGTTCATAGGAATGGTATTGATACTTGCTTCAAGCTAGAAACCACTCAAATGGCCATCAGCAATAGAGTAGAAAATAAATTATAGTATATCCATTCAAAGGCAGATTATACAGCAGTGAGAATAAATAATCTAGTGTCACGTGCAACAATATCTCATAACGAAAATATTGAGGGAAAGAAGCCAGCTAGAAAAGAATACATATGAATTATTTGAATTCTATACATTGCAGAAATAGGCAAAACTAAGCTTTAGTTTTAGAAGTCAAGATCGTAGTTTATCTCTGGAGGGTTAATGAAGTACCGGTAATGTATCATTTCTTGATCTTAGTGCTGGTTATACGCATGTGTTCGGTTTCTCAAAAAAATATAAGCTGTGTATTTGTGATTTGTGTACTTTTCTATGCATAGACAATACTTCAATAAGAAGTTCTAAAAAGTAATGTTAAAAAAATTGCAAAAACCTTGTGCCATCCTGCCTCCTTCACTGGAATGATCTTCCAGCCATCTGGGAAGAACTGCTCTTGGTAGGTTGTACTCTACAGTTACTAGAGAATTTTCAAACTACTCTTTACTCCGTCCTTAAACCTTTGTCTGCAGAGAAATAAATGGGGCTTGAACATTTATGCTCTGAACATCCATGCTTGAAAGGATGAAGGGTCATTTCCTAAAGCACTCTACCGCAAGGACTCCTGCCAGTCTTCTTCATGGAGCAAAATGCACTGCATGTTTTTATGAGACTGATGCGCTACCTACTGCGCTAATGAGGCACCTTCACTGCATGTTTTTAGTAAACTATTACAGGAGAGATGTCTCCTGGACTAAGGAAATAACTTTAAAAACTTTTTTATCATTGTAATTTTGGGAAAAAAGGTAGGTAAATAAAGTTTCAAAAGAGGATAAGCCTTACCCAATTTTTCAACCAGTTGATTGGGATTCTGAATTTGATTTGCTTGTCTTCTGTCAACTCCATGTAATATGGTGGTGGGAGAAGTGAGGGAGAGCCATTTGCAACTCCTCACACCCCCCCCCAACAGCTATTCCATGTACTCTTGATACTATTAGGAAGGCAAGTCACTCCATTAGATGGAGATGTAGAATGATGGGTGACACTGGCTTTAATTCACACTAGTGGCTTCAATGACTGAGTGCAGAGCCTTTCCACATTTTGATAAGATGGATAAAATTCAGAATGCTGGTTGCCTAAAACAGAGGGATAAAGACACTGACATAGAGAAGCCCGAATTCAAAACCTTCCATTTCAAAATTATGCTATGTAGATGGATGTAGGGCAAAGAGCTTGGGAAAAAAACCCTTGGTCTTTAACAAAGTGGTAGCGTTAGATGTTTGTCAGTGCAGTTCCAGTGTTATAAGAATATTTCATATATAGAAAGCATTCTTGACTTAGTGTAAGAGAAATATCACCTTAAATGAGCTGTGTTCACAAGACTGTCTCCTGAATCCCTAGAACCCAACTGCATCTCATTGTCTTCTTGCCTGTCCCCTAGTGGATTTGCCCTTCCATCCTGGCATCCTGCTACTTGACTGCCATGCTAGGGCCACTTATGCGTGAAACTGTTAATCTCATGGTGAATGGATCCCTTTTTGGCTGAGCCACTGAATTTTCCTATCAGCATCTGCCCAGAATTGTCACGGTTTCAGCACTGGAAGTCCTGTATCCTGAGAAACCCTTCAGACCTAGGGAAACCAAGATGGTTGGCCACCCTTGTCCTGCTGGACAAGGCCTCTCTGATTATCCAGTCTTGGCCCTTTCCTGGTCTGGTTCTTGACATTTGGTCAAACAAGATAGGAACAAAACTCAATAGAAATAGAAGCTTGAAAGTACTTTTAGTTTAAGACATGGCCTTTGGAGTCCCAAGTGACTTTGTGACTTTGGGTCACAAGTTATGGATATGATTCCTAGCTATGTAGTTACTGACTGTGAGACCTTAGGGATGTCACTTTACTTTTCTGAGGCTCATCTTGTCTGTGGACAAAAATGTCCTACCAAGCAAAGTGGTTGTATGACTTTGATAAGATAAAACATATAAAAGTGCTTGGCTCACAGTAGTTGCTCAACAAATATCACTTTCTTTTACTATCAGCTTCTTTTTTTCTTTTCTTCCTTACTCATGTTCTCCTCCAAACTCCCATACACATTGTTTATACTTTTTTTGGTGATACTTCTCTCCATTGCAGGGTAGTGTGGAAGAAACTGTAAAATTACGTATCTCTAGTTTCAAATTCTGGTTTGGTAAGTTTCTAATTATGGCCCTCAGGGAAGAAAACTTCTGACAGCCTTGGTTTCCTGACCTATAAAATGGGAATAATAAATTATTCCTTAAAAATATATAAGTGCAGCTATGGCAGTTGCTTTTGGTAGTTTGTGCCATCCCTGCTTAGCCCATCACTCATTTCTACTGTAGCTCTGGTTCCCTAGGGACTGAGACTCATACTGCCAGTACCCCATACAGTGTGTCTCTGCTGGCTGGCCTCTAGTCTTATTTAGACTACACAAATACAAACAGAAAATGAGATCTATGGAATTTCAAATGGAGTCACATACTAGATTATTAGATGCTCTGATTGAGGATAACAACATAAAAGAGTTTGAACTTTCAGAGACAGAACACAGATTTAAAAAGAGGAGGGAGTCTAATGAATTTGCCGTGACCTGCATCTTCCCTATGAATTTGGGCTATATTTTCAATTTACTTAGTAGTAGGATGCAATGTATTAACCTATCAAATACTCATCATTAGTTATCTCTGTCTCCAGAACTTTGTGCCTTAGGAGGTCATGAAAATCTATCTAGTGCACAAATTCAAACATTTGCTTCAAAGAATGTGGCGTAGAATTCATTCCTGTCATTAAGCCCCAGAGCATTACATGGTTGTGTGAGGTCTTAATGATGCTCTGGTTCTCTTACTCCTAAATAGATTATTTAAGTGTGCAAGGCATTATGTGTGTTATAAACTTGAAAAAATGCAGTTTGTGTTATTAAGGAGCTATAGCTTAAATGAGATGAAAAGCTAAATGCAGAAATACTTTTGTTGAGTGACCATATGACATGCACATTATAGGTACCATCTGTAATCACCCCCCCCAAAATGTATATAAAGCTTGGGTTCCTTTTAGAGCAGACACCCAAGAATTTGAGGTGGTGTGCAGTTTTATTTAAACCTTGAGGTAGATTATAAAAAATATGCAAAGTATAAACTATATGGCTAAAGGAATCCAGGGAAAGACAAATAGAGCTAGTTTGTGATAAAATAGTTCACAGGAATGTATCCCATATGGTTCTGTGATGCTGCTTGAAGTGGATTGAATATTTGACTTGGAGTTTGCTAAAGACCAATGTAAGAAAGAAAAACAGGCATGGTTTCAAGAGTTGTAGTATCCTAGAGACAAGATTGAATCAGGAGAAACACAGTTTTTCTTGAGACTTGAAAGAAAATCCTACCATAGGTCTTAAGACCACACTATAAAGTAGTGGACATTATCCCAGATGGTACCCTTACAGTAAAAACTGTGGATAGCTGTTATATGGCTGTTTCTCCTACTGCCCCTCAATGTAAGTCTAAGACAAAAGCCCATCTTAGCAAAATGAACAGAAAATAAATATTTATTGTCCTTCAAACAGTTCTCTATAAATATTTTTTAAACAATATTTTAGATTTGGTTTACTTGAATCAGGATCTTTGCATTTGGTAGAGGGTTTGTTTGTTTGTTTGTTTGTTTTTTTTGATCTATAGCAGTTTCCATTTCCTTTGCTTTCCTCCTTGCCATTTAGTTTTTGAAGAAATAGGTCATTTGTCCTATGCAATTCTCCACAGTCAGGATTTGGTTGGTTGTATGCTTATAGCTTCACTGAATTTTCAATAACAACTATTCTATTAACAAAACTCAAAATTTTATTTAGTTCTTTTTCAAATTTGTCTGGTCACTTTATCTTTCATTTAGAATCTGATAATGTCACTATCTGAAACTTTATGGGTCTGGTTCTATTGTTTGTTGTTTCTGATGACTCTTATTTATGGGTTCTTGTCTTCTGGTAGATTTTGTGATTTTTGATTGTGAGTTCATGTAAGTTCATATTTGTTGGTATTACCTCTGAGGGAGCTCCATGAGGCCTGGGTGGAGGGGTTGTTTCTCTAGGTGGATTTTCAATCATCTTTACCAAGTATCTAGGAGCACCACAGACTTGGGTCCATCATAAATGAAATTCTCCTCTAGGTTTTTTGGGCCACATAGATAGTGTAATTTCTAGCCCCAAATCCCTTTGTGTGGCTCAACTTGGGTTTTTGAAATCTCATAGGATTATTTTTTTGTGTTTTGTCTTTTTTAACCTCTATACAGAGGCAAGGTTTCCTCTGTGCTTGCTATTGCTGGACAGACTCCCTTTTAGTTCACCATTTTCCTGAAGGAATAACCCCTTGTGAATCCTAGCTCTACACGGATGGATCTCCAATCTGGCTTCCGGTCTTACACAATGCCTGCATTAGAACTCTCTTACCTCTCTGGTCTCAGCTTCAGCTTCTTAGTGGGCCTGTGAATATTTCACTTATTTTTTACAACTGATTAATGTAGCTCTATATAATTGAATAACTCACATATATTATAATCATATAGAATAATGATGATATACTATTATTGACACATGTCATACAGATAATTATACTTTATACTATTATATACATACAATATTAAACTTTTATATATTAAACTTTCTGTGGCTGGTAGATTTTAGGATCTATAGCCTACCATTTTTCCAAAATAGAAGTTCTTCATTCTCTGTCTTCAATCAGATAAAGATGTAGTATATCTGTGTTTGGCCTCAATCCAAAGAATCTTTTCATACTCTTCTGAGCTACCCTTTTATGTTGACCCAAAATATGTTGCCATGCTTCTCTGTTCTCTTGACTACAACTCATCTCACTTAACTACCCTTGGCTTATTCTTACAACTAGTGAGAATAAATTGCAATGGTGGCCCTGCCATGAGGAAACAGATCTTCAGTTGCCCTCCCTGATTCTCAACTTGCTCTCTGAAACCCTCTGATGTTTCAACTGCCATATTGGACTTCTGGATTCTGAAGATTGCCTGAATCCAAACTTGCTATGATCTTTAGATGCCATATTTGAACAGCCTCACACTGTCTTCAATAAAGGTCGGCTTTTCTCACCTATTTATCTCTCCAGCTACCCCCACTCCTGACCCACCTAACCTCAAGCATCCAGCTCCACTGTGGGTACCAGTCATTACTTTTGCTAGCCTGGGGTTGCTGAGATAACAGCATTCCTGTGGCCAAACCTCCTTGAGCTGTGACAGAAATGATATTTGGGGGGTGGGGGGAAGTAGTAGCACAAAGTCCTCCTGGAACAATGCAATCAAAGAATCTCTCTTCCTTGAATTCAAACAGAACTTTATTTGTGCCACTCTTATGGCACTCGTTCACCTTCCCCTTTATGCTGTACTTAATTTATATAGATGTTTTGTCTTCCTTCCAAGAAAATTAGCTGCATAAGGGTAGGAAATGAAATTGGGATCAAAAGAACTGTGTTTAAGTCCTGACCCTATCATAATCTAGTTATGTGACTTTAGGCAAGTTACTTTAAGATCTATGCCTTGTGAGCACTGGGTGTTGTATGGAAACCAATTTAACAATAAATTATGTATATATAAAATAATAATAAAATCTTTGCCTCAATGTCCTCCCCTATAAAACTGAGTTTAATATCCAATACTTTGTCAAAAAACTTTGGGGCCACTTGTGTCTAGGAGCATAGAGGTGATTTTTACATTTTATCAGAATAAAAGTAATGTAGTACATATGTATTATGGAATATCCCAACAGTTCCCTGTAATCAAATACTGTCCTATTTCTGTGACAACACATATAAACATTCATAGTAAATGGATTAATAAAAATTGTAATACACTCACATTGTTTCATTCAGGCCAGTTTTTGTCACCAAAAGAGTTAAAAAATAACTTAGCTTTTAGAGATTTGGCTTTTGTAATTGCATATAAAGGACTGTGGTCCTGTATTACTTATTTCACAGAGGTGTTGCAAGGATTAAATAAGATAATATAAATAAAATCTCCCAGCATTGAGTCCAGTACATATATAGTAAACTCACAAAATTTCACCTGAAGCTGATTTTTAAAAAATGTTTAGTTATTTATTTTGAGAGAGAGAGCATGCAGGGGGAGAGACAGAGAGAGAGAGAGAGAGAGAGAGAGAGAGAGAGAATCCCAAGCAGGCTCTGTGCTGTCAGTGCAAACCTGACACAGGGCTCAAACTCATGAACTGTGAGATCATGACCTCAGCCGAAATTAAGAGGTGGATACTTAATCAACTGAGCTACCTAGGCACCCCACGGGAAGCCGATTTTTTAATCACCTAATGAATATTTATTTGTGTCATTCATGTGGAGGCTGGTGATAGGGATATTTTTGTGAATGATAAAAACTTTTTAGTTCTGGAATTTCCTTCTTTGGAGATTTATTGGAAGGCGCCAGCAGCCAGCTGGTTCTTCTGATCACACCGAGGACCTTCCTGTTACCTGTATAAGTCAGGAGTGGGTGACCTATGAATTAAAGTGGTCTGGAATGTTAGGGCTGCAAGTGACTTTGGAGACCAATTGGCCTGTTAATGTGAACTGTTTTCCAATGCTGGTTATCAGTATTGCCATTTATTCTCTGAATTTTGTAATTAAGGAAATTGAATTCCTAAACGGAGAGAGATGTGAACTTGATTTTTCCAACATACACAGGTGGAGAGTGTCTGCACATCACACGGTAGAGACGAATTCTTTTCACAGATGTGCTGTGGTGAGCATCCCTCTTTACTGAGAACTACTTTCAGGGAAAAATGGAAAACTGTCCCACTTTTTGAGTTATTCACTTGGTTAAAAAGTATTAAATTTATGGTTTTAAATATGTCCAGTCTTTAAATACTGTGCACTTAGTTGTATTATGAACCTAAATACTGGGTAGTTTGTAGTATGTTCATTCATTTGACAAATATTTGGGTCCTTACTGTGTACCAGATCGTGTTCTATCTCTCGGGAGTAAGTGTGAGCAAACAGAAAGTCTTTGCTTTAATGGATCTTATGTGGGTGGAGAGGAGGAAATAGAAAAAAATCAGGTGAACGAATAAACAGACCAGATAATGTCAATCCTTGATAAGTGGCACGAACATCCATCAGGATGGTTTAAAAGAGACTGACTGAGGTTTCAAAGGGTTTTTCTTCAGTTTGCTCAGTCAGGGGAGACCCCTGTGAATGGTGATATTTGGGTGATACCTGAGTATTACCCAAAGGAGGATCCAGCCATCTGGACAAAGCATGGAAAAATGAGGGGACAGAAAACACAAAGTCATAAAACCAGAGGAAACTTGGGATGCATGGCAGCATGGAAACATGGGGGCCAACGTGGTTGGAGAGAGTCGTTCAGAGGGAGATGGTAGTCTAGTCACGTAATGCTGATGGACCAAAAGAAGGGGATAGGAGTTTTTTTTCCTAAGTGTACAGGAGGTGGTTGGAGGACTTTGGAGCCTAGGAGCAGTGTCAGGAAAGTAAGGCACAAAATTCCAGGGGGTGCCAAAAAATTCAATAATTGAGATAAGTTATATATATATATTTAAAAATGGAAAAAAATGCAAAAATCCATGATGAACAAAATATCACAATTTTATTCATTTATTTATTTTTAAATATCACAATTAAAAAAGTTTTTTGAACATTTATTCATTTTTGAGAGACACAGAAAGACAGAGCGTGAATGGGGGAAGGGCAGAGAAGGAGACACAGAATCCGAAACAGGATCCAGGCTCTGTCTGAGCTGTCAGCACAGAGCCCAATGTGGGGCTCGAACTCACAAACCGTGAGATCGTGACCTGAGCTGAAGTTGGATGTTTAACCGACTGAGCCATCCAGGCGCCCCTAAATATCACAATTTTAAATAAAGACAGGGTCTAATCCTGCACATAACCAATGCTGAGTGTGAGTTCCTCACTGTTCTCACCCTGGCCCCAGGCCTGCATGGGAGTGAGATTGGCCTGATTTATGTCTCAGAAAGATCACCCTGAGGCTCTGTGGAGAGGCTGCCAGCAACATGGGGCACACTGGGAGAGCAGGATGGAGTCTGTCTTGGTAGAACAGGGAAAAGAAGGTTTTGTAGTAAGAGACAGGGTGAGAGATGCAGATAGATTCCAGATATTTTTGAGATAGAGACCTCAAGACTTGCCAATTGTAATATTGAGATCCATTATCACAACTGATTTTTTTGTTCCTTTTTGTGCTTCTGCCGTCTGTGCTTCTATGGTTTGCTTTGCGATGTGGGGAGTTGACAGAGTGTGCAAGCTTGAGGGCAGATGGCAATGTCCTCACTTTTACCTGCTTTGCAACCCACGCTGACTCATGTCTTGGTCCTTGGGCCTCAGCACAGCTTCTGGGGTCTGTGCTGACATTGGCTTCATCCTTCAGATCAGGCAGGAAAATTGCTTTTCCTTTTGGCCTCAGATTCTCCTTGGGGCCCCAGGTGGTGTTCACAGTGAAGCCACCTGATGCCAGTGCATGCTTGGAACTTTGAGGCCTGATTATCTCTTGTTTCATATTCCACACATCCTTCTTCACAGGGTAAGAGGCAAGCACTCAGCTCAGACACCTCCTCCTAGGCCTTCCTCAAACTTCTGCTCCGTAGAAATAAGGCCTGTTCCTTTCTCACCCTCTCATGATAGATATTCTTCTCCTTACCATTATGGTAAGTACACAGCTTATACACAGTGGAGCAGAGATTCCACTGTGTTTCCCACTGTGGCAAAACTTTCACTTTTGGATATGGGCTTTGGTTAAAACTTTGCCTATATTAAAATGGACTCTTTAAACCTAAGTGAGGCAATAGACAATACATTTAAGGATAATCTATCATGTTAACAATAATGGAACAGTTCTCCTTTTTTGGTAGAGTTGGGAAATAAGAGGCCCATCCTATGGGCTGGCTGCAAAATATCTGAGGTGGAGTCAAATGAAAATAGAGTATTTTACACTATTATTTAAATTTTAAGTAAAGTTTCTAGTTTCCAATTAGCTTGAAATTAGAGGCCTTGCAGTCTTCACTACCTCCTTCCAGGACATTACTGTTTCCAGAAGGAGAGAGAGGACCAGCAAAGGGCCCCATGGAGCCATAGGTAGATGTGTTTTCCAGCACACCGTCTGGGAAGCATCTTGGTGAGTAGTTCCTGATATTTATGTGCAAAGGAGTATGACTGGGTCATTCTTTCTTTTTGTTGAGTTTTGCCGGAGGTTGCCCTCACAAAACTTAGAAGAAATGGGGTGTGTAGGAATTTGGGGCTGGTTAAGTTATTTATTTACTTAACCATATTTTAAAGGCTGAAAAGCCATCCATTAAGTTTATGGAATGCATTGTCATAAGAGGTCAGTGAGCTAAGTTCTGTGGCTGTGTTTTCCACAAGGCCAGGTTGTTTCGTGACCAGTGATATTTGTAGTTATGATTAAACCTCAGGCTCGGGTAGAGCTTGAATTAAGGGGACAGGGTGCAGAAGAAAAGGTTACCACCCTACTCTCCTCAATCCCAGCTTCTGAATCCCAAACAATTTCCTGAGCACCATCGTATCTCCTTTGGAATAGAGGCATTGTGGGGAGAGAAAACCATCACAGGAGAGTTGTGAAGACAAACATCAGAGGGCACTTAGAGGGTGGGTCTGCTGCTCTCCAAAGCAAAATCCAATGTTGCCCTAGACAAGAGACCTAGAATGCCAGTTGTACATGAAGACTGGCTGTAAATTGTAGTGATGGGATCCTTGTACTGACAGGTGCTAGGGCAGTGGAGATTGCCTGGAGCAAACTCCTCATTAAAAACAAAAACAAAAACAAGAAAACATGTGTAAATTGACATATTTTCATTTGTTTGTAGACATAACATATCTTCAGGGTATCTGCTCTGTTATATGCACCCACTCTGGAAGTTCATCTTATCTAATACTTACTGCCCAGCCAGTGAGGAAGAGGCTGTCATTGCCCATGTTTTAGGGTATGGAAACCGAGGCTCAGAGAGTTTAAGTCAATTGCTCAAGATCAGAGAGCTATAATCAAATAAAACACTAAATTCTCCTCTACCACCTAGGAGTAACTCCTGTTAGCACCTGGCATTTAACAGATATGGAAAAGGACACCCAGCCTGTTTAAGTGGCCTGCTTAGCATTCTGGTTTTGTTATTGTTGTTCCACAGAGCACTTTTCATGGCTAAGTGTGTACTGATTTGGGTAATATTTGTCTCCCCCAGTAGGCAATCAATTCTCTGAGTGAGAGAGTTGTTTCTGTTTGCTCATCTCTTCATCCCTAGGGGCTGGCTTGCAGTGGGTTTGCATCAACGTTTCCAAATGAATAAATGAATGGACAGAGCTAAGTTGTGGCAGGTTGAGCATTTTTCCTGCCTTTCTCCAAGTTTTGTGAAAGGAATTGGTTTTCCTTTGATCTCTGGGAATAGAGAAGTGTCATAATCTTGTCCCCCCAGGGAGCTTGACCTCCTGATGACATCCTCAAGGCTGCAGTGAAATGTTGCTAGAACATCAGGTGTGTAGTTCCCTCCCTCTCCCATCCTTGTCATTGGGGAAAAAACCCTTCTAGATGGAAGACGCTGTGCACCAGGGGGCAGGATCTGGATCCCCTCTTGGAGCTTCAGAAATAACTGAAGGGATGTTGGCAGCCATGGGTCCATGGTAGAGGGGCCTGCCGGCTGGTAAGAGTACATAATGAATGTGGACATGTGGCGGAAATGGTCGTGTGCGGGACTCCTCATTTAAAAAGGCTCCCCTGATGTGATATTCCTTATTGCAATGTGATTTGGGCCACGTATTGGAAATTTCAAGAGAATCCAAGAAAAACAGAGAGGAAAATAAAATGTTCCTAGGGGGAATACTCTTTAGAATTGAAGAATAGATGTGATTCTCCAGTTTCTAGGCAAAATAATTCAGCATGATGGTATTTAATGGAGAAGCATCTATCTCCCAGAGCAAAAAGAATGGAAAAGTATTCTCTAGTAAATCTATTGCGCCCTATTTAACATACAGCCAGACTTCAAGGGAACCTTGCACGGAGGATTTCAGTGCAATTAATTACATAAATACCAAGACATCTAGTCTCCCCCCCAGACTAAAAGGTCTCTGGAACAATTAGGAGACTGTGGCCCCCTTGCCCCCTTGTCATGCACATTAATGTCACAGGCCTCAGCAGAGGACTTGGGGTGCTTTGATGCCCAATGTGCTCAATTTGGTTTCAGAGATTTCCAATTCCTTGCACCTAAGCACATGTCCTAAACAAACAAATAGCATTGGGACAGAACTCTCTAGCTGGCTGTGGAGACTTAATTACCTCAACTCAGTGGTCTTCCCACTGTTGAGAGCCTCCCAGATACTTGGCAGCATTAACATTCCTGGGATTGTATTTGGTCGGCCTTTGTAAAGGAGTTGAATGCCGCCTCATTAGCTCAGGCTCGTGGGGCATTTGTGTCTCTGACAACAGTTTAATTATGGACATTGTTTACTAATCAGTATTACAGTGACAGACTAGAGGGCTAATCTGAAGAGGAACACAATAGCTTGCTTTCATTTTATTCTTTCAGCCAGTGAATGTAAAAGTTAAACAAACCTGTTTTTGTAGCCCTTGTTTTCCATAATAAGATTGGGGGACACATTCTAAGGCATTTGAGGGTTTCTACCTCCCTCTTCCTCAGTTTAACTTGAATTTAGCCTGATATGTCCCAAGAAAGAAGTGACAGCTTTTGGAAATGTTATGGTTGGACAACCAGAAGATCTGGGGGACCGGATAGTTAAGACAACTGACTTTAGGAAACTGTCTTGAGCCTTTGTCAGCTCCCCTGAAGGCTTCTTCTCAGAGGTCAGTAGTCACTTGAAATTCTTAGGGGTGAACTCTACAGACATTCGAAGCACTGAATTAAAAATTTCCCTTTATGCACTTTACCTTTTCTACATATATCTACATATGTTTTCTACATATGAAGATCCAGTGTGTTTCTACTTAGCATGTTGGGAACTGTGAGCACAAAGTGTTAAGAAAATATTCCTTACTAGAGAGAAAAATGGGTCATTCTCAGACTGCAACTTCAGGGCTGATACTGGGACATTTGTATGAAAATGTTTCTGTAATTAGGAATTTCTATTAATTAAGGAAATAACCTTGAGCATTGAAAGGCTTAATCTCTCCAGCCTCTCAAATATTGGAACATGATAGCCGTTGGAGAATTCAACTTTCCAGATTCAGCTTTGTCCCCAGAACAGAAGGTGAGGGAGGCATGCGGGTGACAGCAGTGAGTTCAGGCAGAATCTCAGAGCCAGATCTTGGATTGTCTTGAATGTCACATTGGCCGGGTGGCAGGCTTCTGGAGGTGGATGAAAAAGTACAGAAGAAGCAGATGTACTCTATTGCATAGATGTAGGCAGAATCCTGGGCCTCAAACCCACTAGGAAAAAGCTTGTGTTTCAAATAAATCTTGACTGTGTTGTTTCTTGGGGGTAGGGATCCTCAACTCCACTGACTGAAGTAGGAAGTGGGCATGAAAATCTCTTTGTTCTTCATACTGTTTGTGACCAGGAGTCTTTCATATGGTGCTCAGACCCCAAATATTCACATGACCAGGCAAAGAGTGAGCAAGTTGGCAACCTGAGAGCCATACCAGCTGGTTGACAAGGGTTGTTTGCCCGGGTATGCTTTATTTTTCTGTTTTTCAGCCGAATTATGAACTAACGTAAAAATGTTGACATTTCACATAAAAATCTGTATTTCTGCCTTTTCTTGAATCATTGGAGTCTCTGAGAACAGGGCTAGCATTTTCACAAGGAGATAACTGTCTGTGGTCACGGCTGCACACCTGCTACCCCCGTAAAGGGCTGGATATGTGCTCTCCGGTTCCCAGACCCCCGCCCTCCCCAGCCATTCGGCCTTGCTCACTCAGATCCCCGCCTGGCCCCAGGCACATGTCATACAAGAGGGGATCTGTGTACCCAAGAGGCCCTCTCACACAGGTGCTGGCTGTTAACAATTGGAGGAGGTCCTTTCAGGTTAGAATTTCCTGGTCTCTTTCAGAATATGATACCTTGGTGTCGATGTCCATCAAGTTGCTCATACCCTGTGACTAGTATGAATTAACTTGTCAGATGGCATCCAAGAGTAGGGTAAGGGTGTCTATCAAGGGAAAAGAAGGAAGAAGAAGGCTCAAGGGAAGGCACTATCATCACTTTTCGATTGGGTAGAGGACAAGGACTGAGCAGAAAGCACAATAGAGCTGATTCCTCCACATCCATTTTTTTGAGCCTCATCCCAGGCAACTGAGTAAGAAGAAAACTATCATAAGGCCTGTTATAGACTGAATGCTTGTGTCCCCTCAGAATCTATATGTTGAAATCGAATCCCCAAGGTGATGGTAGTTGGAGGCAGAGCCTTTGGGAGGTGATTAGATCTTGAGGGTAGAGCCCTCATGAATGGAATTAATGCCTTTATAAGAGACCCTAAAGAACTCTCTTGCCCCTTCCATCATGTGAGGACCCAGCTAAAAGATGGCCATCTATGAACCAGGAAGCTAGTCCTTACCAAGCACTGAATCTGCCAGTGCCTTGATCATTGACTTTGCAGCCTAAGGACCTGTGAGAAATAAATTTCTGTTGTCTATAAGCCTCCCAGACTATGGTATTCTGTTATAGCAGCCTGAACAGACTAAGATAAGTCCCATGGAGGCCCTAATACCTCCTGTTAACAGAGAAAATGGAATTGTTTAACTTTCTTGGGTTTCTGGAGTATTTTGAGAAGACAGAGAGAAGTATATGGTTACTATAAAGGAAATAATTATGCAGATAGTTTTGAGCATTATATATGGCACCTCTATTGGTCATTATATAAGTACTATAATTGCATTGTATAAGTATTATATTACATTTGGTCATTATATAAGTCATCTTTACTTAGCCACTTAAAAGAGCAAAGATGACTATTTTAACTTCACCTCCTCTTAACTCTCCATCTGGCAGAGGTACTAAAGGGGGCAGAGTGGCCAGAAGCAGGGAGCCAGGGTAAGTGGGGAGGACAGAAATGGGTTTGCACAGTCCCTGCCTTTGCATCCTGGAGCACTGGGCCCGCAGAACAGTCACACGGGCTGTGCCCCATGGCTCTGTCTGCCAGCATCCCCCGCAACTGGGTTTGTCCCACTTATAATAACTAGTCTCAGAATTTCTTATTTGATTCCACCAGTCCTCATGGTGTGATTCAGCTTCTAAGAAGAGTAAATCAACATTTTAAACCCTGCTTGGATGTATTTTAAATAGACTCTCTCCACTAAAAATGGCCCGCAGTGTGATTTGGCCCAGGGCTAGCATGGTGGCTCCATTCTGGAGACATATTTGCCTTTAAAATAACACGGCTACAAGGAAATGCACCTCGTTGTTGGCCGTGCACATGTTTTCTTAGGAAATTGAAAGGACTTCTCTCTGAGTCACCTTAGTTGCTCCTCTGAGTCATTTCTGAGACTCAGGGAGAGAAGGAAGACAGAGAAGCAGGAGATGGAAAGGTCTGGGCAGACTGCAGCCTTACCGCCGAGACCCACCTCATACTGCCCTGGCCTGCTCTGACCTGGTGACATGTGCCCAGACCTCCTCTGGCCTCAAGGAAACTCCTAGAAGACACACACCCTATGTGCATAAGAGAGTAGACAGATTTTTCTACCAGACAGGTGTGTTTAGGTACATCCGATGTACCTAAAGCACCTGTAGCTTTTCCAAGATCACCAGACCCGATCCTACCTCTTTGAGGTTGGTGCCAGGTGGATGTGGCCTTCACCTGCGACACCTGCATCCTCTGCCACCAGTACAAGGAGGCTGCCTGTATCTCCTTGTTCGTCCAGGAGGTGTACATGGATTTGGGGCTCCTTGAGTCCCACCAGAACTGGTGCCCACTCCTTCTTCCCTCTTTGCGTGTGACTTGGAAGCTCCCACTGTCCTGGAGGAGCCTTTGTGTCTCCACTTGACAACTGCTCAGGCATATTTCAAAGGTGTACACTCCTGGGTGAGATTTCTCTCTGGAAATGTGCGTTTCTAGTTTTGTGGTTCCCTGCAATCAGAATAAGTGCATTCTAAGTTTTGCTTCACTATTTGTTAGTTTGGTGAATTTGGGCAAATTAACTTCACTGTTCTAAACCTCAGTTTCCCCAGTCACATAATGGAGATTGTAATGGTGGTAAGTGTGGCTTGCCCCACTCATTTACAGAACTCTACTAGATAGGGTTGTTGTGGGAATTGAAATGAAATAATTTCTGTAAAGCACTTGGGAACCAAATGGGTGAAGTGAGTAAAGTAAATGGGTAGAGTAATGGGTACTGAACACCCGTTGAGTAGTTGGTAAATGCTACTATTGCTGTATCTGCATGGATGTGGGAGCTAAAATGTGTACTGTTAAGCATCCTCAGGGGTGAATCATTGAAGAACCCCATCGCTGCGTGAGTATCTGAGCCTCTGAAACCAGACCTGGGGCATGTCTTCCTGGCAGGTATTCACACGCTGACCCCATGCTGGTCTGTGTGGGATGGGGGGAGGGGAGTTTGTTGCCGGTGAAGGGAAGAGCTCGATCCCGGGGGCACATGGGCAGTGTGCACATGGCAGTTCCCTGGACGGGGACTTTCAAATTCACCAGCCAGTCTCTGGTTAGCTCGCTGGACCCACAGTCTGAGGCTGTGGCAGTATTCTGACTTCTTAAACTATATGAATTGCTGCTTCCTTCTGCATGCTTGGACAAATTAAAAGCAGTATACACACAGAACTCTTTGGCCAGTGTTCACAAGCTGAGCCAAATTCAGAGTTGAAGGTTAGACACGAAATAGCATACAGAAGCAAAGCAGACAGCCGCTCACACCTGGCTCTTAAGAATGAACAAAACAGATGCCCGGAAAGTCGGGAAGAATTTGTATGTGAATGCAGAGTCTTATGGATTTACCATTTTGACTCCAGCAGCCCTTAGAAGACTTTCAAAGTGAGGGAATGCCCCCTTAGGATTTCTGGAAGAGTGGGGCACCTGCATGGGGAGCCACGCCCAGTGATTCCCGGGAGGACTCTGATTTATGGAGAGAGGGATTCTGAACTCAGCTGCATTCTTGTGGCTGGGATCAAAAGGGCTTTCTCACTGACCACAGATCACATCCCAGGAATCTTCCCTAGACAGCACATTCCTGAGAACAAATGCAGCGTTGGCCACAGCCCATGGGGTGGAGTAAGACTGGCAAGGCACGTATCCAGGAGGGTGGCATTTTACCCTAAATCACAGATTCTATGTACCCCCAAACAGGAGACCTGCAGGTTTGGTTTGGGGAAAGTTATAATCTTCCCTTCTTACCTAAGGGCAACCTGTTTAGTGGAAAACAAACTAAACTGAATTTTCATCCTGACAAATTACTTCACTTTTTTGGGACTAAGCTTCTTCATCTGTGAAATGGGTATCTTGGGTTAGAATCAGAAGGATGTTGTTAGGCAGTTTGCCTCATCACTCCCTGTTGTCTCATACATGGCTTGCTTCACTCATTTACAGAACCTCCCTGACCCCATTGGGAATTTGAATTTGCAATCTCTGGACTGGATGATCTCTGAGCCCTGTTCTTCTTTTCCCCCACCACTCCCATACTGTAACTGTCTTGAAAATTATTGTTGGGAATAGATTTTAGAATATTTGTTTAGATAGGCAGGATGCTTATGTGTCTTCTGGACTAAGGTTTTTGGAGCAGTAGGAGAAGGGAATGGACACAACTAGGGCTGGGAATGGGCTAGGCATGATGGAGTCATGTCTGGCAATGCAAAGCAGGGAAGAGCATCAGTGGGAAGTGGGAAAACCTGCGTAGGGTTGACGCACCCAACATATTCCACTGTTTGCTTTTCCAGAGTCTTTTCAAGAGTCGGCTTGCTCACTTGTTCCAGGGCAACTTGTCCTTGAGTCGGTCAGTGAAGTTGTACTTTTTCCTCTGATGGGGTGTGTTGGCCTGGCAGAGAAAAGAAAGAATTGAGGAACACTGGGCTTCCTCCTGCCGGTCAATGCCATTAAAGCAACCCTCAGTTGCCTACATCTGTAATGAGAAGGAAAAAAAGTGCTTAATATAATTAGAGCTCCAAATCCCTTTTTGGAGGATGGAAGAGATATTGTACCCAAAATGAGCTAGTGTAAGGTGGAAGAGGCTGTACAGGACTCCCTTTGTTTTTGTTCCGTTCTTGATGAAGTCACAGCCAAGGATTTTGTTTGATGAAGAGATAAATTATATAATGCTTGTAAGTCTATAGAGACAACAGCAGTCGTATTTAAAGGACTAATAATACTAACATTTAACATAAAAAACTAATATTTATATCTGGTTTGTGGGTTCTATTTTAGACACAGTTGCTTGAAGTACTTAGTCTATGACAGGATTCTTGAATCCTGTACCTAAGGGGAAAGTTGATGCTTTGGTTAATTACAGATTTATCTCTTCCTAATAGATTGGGCACTTGATAATTATGTGGTGTTGATAACTTGTCTTTCTCCCCAAGCATGGGTCCAAGAAAAGACATATGGGGAAGGGGACTCGCTGGGTGGGGAAGAGCATTGCAAAGAGAGTATATGATAAATAGTTCTTAACTCATAATATTATGTCCCAAACCCAACAAAAATAATATTCTGAATATACAACTATTAACTGGGAGAGAGAGGATCTCACTCACAGATTGGGGATATTAGAAAAAAGAATAATGTATGCTTCTACATCTAACATTTTCTTATTAATATTAGTACATTTTCCTTATAGCCTTCTTTCTGCAGAAAGAACTCATTGAATCAAGGAAGGTAGGCTATCCATTTGGAAAGCGGCCTGTGGTAAGTACCAGAGTAGAGATACATAGGCCCATAGGGATTCTAGCAATCCAGTGAGTTAGAAGAGACTCTTTCAAAAGCAGGTCTTGATGGTGGCCTATAATACACCTAAATGTATGTTTCTGGGGCTTAAAAAGACTCTGAATATAGAGGAAATTTTCACTTTTCCAATGAAAAGATCTTTCAAAAAATAAAACGGTTATATTAACTTACAGGGATACAGATGAATTAGTCACTTATCTACTTATATATGTAGCTTATTAATGTAGTTTAATATACATATTCAAAATCACCTACCATATAAAATAATTTAAATTAGAAATATTGCATTTTTCACTGTCAAAGTTTATGAAACAATTTTTTTAACGTTTATTTATTTTAGAGAGAGAGAGAGAGCGCGTGCCTGTGTATGAGAGTGGGGGAGGGGCAGAGAGAGAGATTGAGACAGAGGATCCAAAGTGAGGCTTTGTGCTGACAGCAGAGAGCCCTATGCGGGGCTTGAACTCACAAACTATGACATCATGACCTGAGCTGAAGTCAGACGCTTAACCAACTGAACCACCCAGGCAACCCTGGAACCATTTTATTAAAACTTTTCAACCATGTCTGTGACATCCAAGCCTTCTTTCTGAGTCCTCTAACATGGGTTGAAACTGCACACAGTTCTCACCTCTCTGTTTCAGGCACAGCTATGCTTAAAATCTGTTTATCCCAAGCCACAGTTAGTCATTTACAGAATATTAGAGGGCTTTGTTTTTTATCATTCTCTACACGAATAGTTGGCATCTTCACATGGAACATTTACTCTATGATTTTTTAAAATTTTCTTTTAAAAAGCTCCTTTGCAATGACACATAATATTTGCAATTAGCCTGGGCTAACTTCCTTTGTCTCTCTGCATTTTTTTCCCCCTTAAACCAGCTCTATCAGGTGAATTGTATAAATATCCCAAATTAGTTTGATTTTATTCTATTAATCTAATTACTTATTTTTTATTAAACAATGTAATTGAGAGTATGCTCTATAATAAAAAGCCCCCTGCTCCAACACATGCATAACCTCACTGCTCTAAAAGTCCTCTCTGCTCCACCTTTTCACCCTTCGCCACCAATCTCTGGCAACCACTGACCTTTTTCTTGTCACCTTAATTTTGCCTTTTCCAAAATGTCATATAGTTAGAATCATATAGTATGTAGTCTTTTTCGTTTGGCTTCTTTCACTTAGTAGTATGCATTTAAGGTTCCTCACTATCTTTTCATGGCTTGATAGCTCATTTACTTTAGCACTGAATAATATTCCATTGTTTGGATGTGCCATAGTTTATTTATCCACTCATTTATTGAAGGACATTTTGGTTGCTTCCAAGTCTTAGAAGTTACGAATAAAGCTACTATAAACATGCATGTGCAGGGGTTTGGTTTTGCTTTGTAGACGTAAGTTTGCAGCTCATTTGGGTAAATACCGAGGAGTGCAATTGCTAGATCATATGGTAAGAATATGTTTAATTTTCGGTGGCTCAGTGGGTTGAGCATCCAACTCTTGATTTCAGCTCATGTCATGATGTCATGGTTTGTGAGATCAAGCCCTGCATTGGGCTCTGAACTGACAGAGCCTGCTTGGGATTCTCTCTCTCCTACTCTCTCTGCCCCAGTCCTGCTCTATCTCTCTCAAAATAAATAAATAAATATGTAAACTAAAAAAAAAAAAAAGACTATGTTTAATTTTATAAGAACTGCCAAACTATCTGCAATAGTGACTGTATCACTTTATATTCCCACTAACAATGAGTGAAAGTTCATGTTGCTCTACATTCTTGCCAGCATTTCGTATTGTCAGTGTTCTGGGTTTTGGCCATTCTAATAGATATGTAGTGATATCTCATTATTCTTTAATTTGTATTTCCCTGATGACATATGATGTGGGACAACTTTTCATATGGTTATTTACCATCTATACATCTTCTTTAGTGTGGTATCTGTTAAGATCTCTGGCCCATTTGTTAATCAGGTTGCTTGTTTTCTTGTTGAGTTTTAAGAGTTCTTTGGATAACAATCACATGGGTCTTTGAAAATATTTTGTCCCATTTTGTGCCCTTTCTTCTCATTCTTTTGACATTGCCTTTCACAGAGCAGAGGTTTTTATTTATTTTTTATTTTTTTAATTTTATTTTTAAAATTTACATCCAAATTAGCATATAGTGCAACAGTGATTTCAGGAGTAGATTCCTTAATGCCCCTTACCCATTTAGCCCATCCCCCCCCTCCCACAACCCCTCCAGTAACCCTGTTTGTTCTCCATATTTAAGAGTCTCTTATGTTTTGTCGTCCTCCCTGTTTTTATATTATTTTTGCTTCCCTTCCCATATGTTCATCTGTTCTGTGTCTTAAAGTCCTCATATGAGTGAAGTCATATGATATTTGTCTTTCTCTGACTGACTAATTTTGCTTAGCGTAATACCCTCTAGTTCCAGCCACATAGTTGCAAATGGCAAGATTTCATTTTTTTTGATTGCTGAGTAATACTCCATCGTATATATATATATATACCATATCTTCTTTATCCATTCATCTGTCAATGGACATTTGGGCTCTTTCCATAATTTGGCTATTGTTGATAGTGCTGCTATAAACATTGGGGTGCATGCATCCCTTCAAAACAGCATACTTGTATCCCTTGGATAAATACCTAGTAGTGCAATTGCTGGGTCATAGGGTAGTTCTATTTTTAGTTTTTTGAGGAACCTCCATACTGTTTTCCAGAGTGGCTGCACCAGTTTGCAGTCCCACCAGCAGTGCAAAAGAGATCCAGAGGTTTTTAATTTTAATGAAGTTTAGCTTACCAATTATTTCTTTCATGGATCATGCCTTTGGTGTTGTATCTAAAAAGTCACTGCCCAACCCAAAGTCATCTAGATTTTCTCCTATGTTTTCTTCTAGGAGTTTTATAGTTTTGGATTTTATATTTAGGTCTGTGATCCATTTTGAGCTAATTTTTGTGAAAGGTATAAGGCCTATGTTGAGATTATTATTATTTTTTTTGTGTGTGTCTGGATGTGCAGTTGTTCAAGCACCATTTTTTGGGAAGACTATCTTTGTGCCATTGTATTGTTTTTTATCCTTTGTCAAAGATAATTGACTATATTTATGTGACTCTATTTCTGGGATCCCTATTTTGTTCCATTGACCTATTTGTCTATTCCTTTGCTGATACCAAGCTGTCTTGATTACTGTAGATTTACAATAAGTCTTAAAGTCAGATGTCAGTCCTCCAACTTTATTCTGTTCTTTCAATATTAAGTTGTTATTTTGGGGCTTTTGCTTATGCACATAAACTTAAGAATTAGTTTGTCAATATCTACAAAATAACTTGCTGGGATTTTGATTGGGATTGCATAGAATCTACGGATCAAGTTGGGAAGGACTGACATCTTGACAATATGAATCTTCCAGGCATATGAATTATCTCTCCATTCATTTAGTTCTTCCTTGATTTCATCAGAGTTTTGTAGTTTTTGTTATGTAGATCTAATGCATACTTCATTAAATGTATACCTAAGTATTTCATATTTTGAATGCTAATATAATTGATAATGTGTTTTTAATTTCAAATTCCACTTGTTCATTGCTGACATATGGAAAGCAATTGACTTTTTGTATGTTAACCGTGTACCTTATGACCTTGCTATAATTGCTTACAAGTTCCAGGATTTTTTTGGTAAGTTCTTTCAAATTTTTTACATAGATGATCATGTCATCTATGAACAAAGACATTTTTATTTTTTTCTTTTCAATATGTATGTCTTTTATTTCCTTTTCTTGTCTTATTACATTAGCTAGAACTTTCAGTAAGATATCAAAAAAAGTAGTGAGAGGAAACATCCTTAATATTAGTGGGAAAGCTTCAAATACTAAGTAAGATGTTTGCTGTAGGTTTTTGTAGATATTCTTTACCGAGTTGAGCAAGTTTCCCTCTATTCCTAGTATACTGAGGGTTTTTGTGATGAACAGCTATTGGATTTTGTCAAATGCTTTTTCTGTATCTGTTGATATAATTGTGTGATTTTTGTTTTTAAAATTATTGATGTTATAGATTATGTTAATTGATTTTTGAGTGTTAAACTAGCCTTGCATACCTGAGATGAATCCCACTTAGTTGTTGTGTTTAATTCTTTTTATCCATTGTTGGATTTGGGTAACCTTTTTTTAAAGTTTATTTATTTATTTTGAGAGAGAGAGAGAATGAGTGGGGGAGGAGCAAAGGGGGAGAGAGAGAGAGAGAGAGAGAGAGAGAGAGAGAGAGAGAGAGAGAATCCTAAGCAGGCTCTGTGCTGTCAGCACAGAGCCAGATATGGGGCTTGATCTCACAAAGTGTGAGATCATGACCTGAGTCTAAACCGGATTCAGACGCTTAACTGACTTACACATCCAGGTGCCACTGAGTAACTTGTTTTTAACCTAGTGTTTCCCAAATAGATTTCACTATGGAACCCTTTGCATAAAGCAATTGTTAACAGTTTGTGTAACAACAGGTCTGTGGCACTAACCTCTCAAGAAAAAGTGGAGAGAGAGATATTAAGAGGAGAGATGCCACATAGAACCTGGAAGGGTCCCCAGGGTCTTTGGGGACTATATATCTGCACTTTCAGATACCATTAGGAAGAAGAGCAGTATATGAGGTCAAGCATCAGAAGACATTTCTCTTGTAAAGAGAGATCTTATTATTTTGTGGGCTCTCTAGGGCATTTGGTTATTCTAGAGCAGGCTGCCAGGAGCATATGTCCATGAGGCCTGTAAAACCACCTAAGAAAGCCTGACAAAGGAGACCAATAAGAACAGCCCCACTATTCCTGAGAAAGCAGGGGATACCTGTGAAGGGGTAAAGGTGGTAAGGGAGGGATGGTTCCCAGGGTCACATGGGGTGACATCACTCAAATTATCTATTCATCTTTGTCCAAAGATAGATACCCTCACCTCTCTCCACCTGAGTCTCAAGAAAACTGGTACCAAATTCCTGCAGAAAAGAAATTTTGGAAACATCACTTAAATGTAGCAGCCGTTTTTTGGTGACTTGATGAAAAATTTTAAACCTTATGGGAGGAGGGCCCTTCCCCTGACATGGTGCATCCAACAGCCATGGCAGAAGAGTGACCTGGGTTCCCCCACTCTGGATGCGTTCACCAGGCAGGGAGTGCTAGGAGCATAGTTTCAGCCAGGAAGGGTAACATCCCCTGTGAGCTATGTGGAGGGCACAGGACATAAAGAAGGAGAATAGATGACAGGGGGCAGCAAGCAGAGGGGCTAAAATGGTGGACAAGGAGCCCTGGTGAGACATTGTGAAGGTGCTGTGGACTATGTAAGTCAGATCCCACAGTCACACATTTTTTCAGGCTACCCTGATACTGACATATCTAAGGCAGAAGTCTCCAAATAACATTGGTGACCAAGAAACTATTGAAAAAATGCCAATTCCAGGCAGCAGCCCTGGAAATTCAGAGTCAGTAGATATGTCCTGAATTGACTTTTAACAAGTTCCCCAGGTAAGTCTGATGTGCATCCAGGTTGAAGGACCACCAATGTGAGAGAAGGGCCAGGTTTTATACTGAAAACATGTCTTGAATTTAAAAATGTCTGTTGTGGGGTGCCTGGGTGGCTCAGTCGGTTAAGTATCTGACTTGGGCTCAGGTCATGATCTCACGGTTCGTGAGTTCCAGCCTTGCATCGGGCTCTGTGCTGAATGCTTGCTTGGAGCCTGGAGCCTGCTTCAGATTCTGTGTCTCCTTCTCTCTTTGCCCCTACCCCACTCACACTTGGTCCCGTTCTGTCTCTCAAAAATAAATAAATGTTAAAAAAATTTTAAATGTCTGTTGTGAGGTAAACGTGGAGAAATTAAAATACACTCTCTTAAACTCATAGTGCTCCTTATTAAATGAAGAAGTCTTACTTAAAATAATCAAACAATTGTACTTAGTGATGAATAGTTTAAAGAGTCTCTTATTCATCCATTGCCTTCAGACCTGGATCCTCCCCTGTTCTCCACTCTCATACCTTCTCTCATTTGTCCTTGTTTGAGGACTGTTCCCCCTTTATTCACCTGCCCAAGCCAGGATCCTTCTCTGATGTGTGCAAAAGCTCTGCCTGTTTGAATCCTTTCTGCTGGAAACCCAGAAATAAAACAATTTCCAATTTGTAATTTGTATTTTTTCCTCTTGCTTGGATTATCTACCTTTGATACTTTTTAAATAATCGTATTCCCCATTTTTGAGTCACTGAACTAGAAATGGCCAGGGGGCACTTTTCTCATTTTAATAATAACATTCATGATACCAGAGAGCCAGACTCTATCCTCAGAGGTCGATTTCATGCAAGTCTCACCAGGCAAATCCATCTGAAAGGAGATTCTGGCCCAGAGAGAACACACTACAAACTTTACAACTCCAATCACCCTCCTTTATGGTAGTTTCCTTTTATATCTTGCCATTTGCAATAGACAGCAGTCTTATATTTTCTGTGTCATTTTGCAGAAATTTTGGACAAGATGCTTGTACCTTAGTTTCTCCATCTGTAAAATTGAGGCAATAATGTAATATTATACAATATGAACATTTTGCAAAGAGTATTGTAATGCAAGTGTGACTGGTTCAAGTGTAACTAACCCAAAATGTGTTTATCATTTAAAATGGAAATCTGCAAAGAACAATTTGATAGTAACTGCATTTTCAATGAGCGGCTTGAGGTCACAGTTCATAAAATAGTCCTGCACCACTTGGGTCGTTTTCTGCAGAATTTGTAAACTGAAGGGATGGAATGCTCTCTGCTGTGTAAATTTTGCATCTGCTATTTCTTACAACTGCTTTCCCTAGAGCATAAGTGACCGAAGCAGCAGAGTTAGTAGAGAAAACAGGTGTGCTTGTTCAAAGGAGGAGTGTAAGTGTATTCATGAAAATGATCTCCCCAGCACCCCGGCCTTTCTCCAGTAGAGACTCACAATCCAGGCATCCCTGTGGGCACAGCCAACTGACCAGTGCAGAGCTGGCTCCTTACATGGACTTTCCAACTTGTAGCTTGGCAAGTTCAGGATGGAACATTGACTCCTGCCCACAGGATTAAAGATGCATGCTTGCTGTTTGTGGCACTGCAGAGTTCATTTGGTTTTAGCATGTTGAGATTTTGCTGGTTAGAGTAAGAGAACTGTGCTTACCTGGGTACCTGCTTTCAAAACTTGAACCCTAGAGATGTTCATTGGTAAGTAAGGCAAATCAGGAAATTTGTATTTTCCTTTCAAAGCTATTTATTCAAGAATCTAAGGTTATAGGGGGCAGCAAACCAAAGCTAAAGCATAAGGGATCTTAATGTTTACTCTTAAAGGAGCACAACAAACCCTCGAAGGGATGCCTATGTAGTACCTAGAAGTTACATTTCCTTGGCAAAGGCAATAGGACCCAGGTTCTAGCTGCCCTTAACATTTGCAGGCTTGGAAACTGGATTTTGTTAGTACCTAAGAACGCTTAAAGACTATCTCATGCCCGCAAAACTCCCAAGTGACAATGGTTTGACTTACACTGAGAAATTATCTGCCAAGTTGACTGGATACTCTTATTGGCTGGATGGAATATTTGTATTAATTTACAACAAGAAATACAATTCTTGAGTGCACCAGGCATTTATATCAGCTTTATATCACTTCTCTTTGTAGGATGGCTACAGAGGAAGCTAAAATACAATCAGAAGGTTGCATGTTGAGCATGGGCAGTGATCATGTCAATATCAATATTGAGTGCATTGAGTCATTTAACTTGACCTGCCCTTCTATAGTATCAGAATTCATGCCAAGCAAGCTGGATATTTGAGCCCAGGGGTCAAATCCCTTCTTCCCTGAGGTGGTGTTGGAAGCTTCCTGTCACATTTGAATTATCTCATTTTTTTTTTTTCCTGTGATGACAAATCTTTTTTGTCCCTCAGTGTTTCTCAAATGTGTCCTATGGTTCACTAATCCTACTTGATTCTTTGGGAAAAAAGGATTTTGTGGTTGAAAAAATCATCACTGCTTACCATACCCTCATTTTGTGGCCTCACTATGCTCATTAGCACATCAAAAGTTCTGAGCAAACCTGTTTAACTTTGTTTGCTCCTGCATTCCCTAAATTTACTTGACCAAGGAACACTTTGTGGAGTATCTGTTAGCATCCCAAGAAACTAGGTGTTCCAGGAAATACTCTTTGGGAAATACTAATATAGCTATGAGTGCTGCCAGTTGGGCAATTGTCAAGTTTTCTCTCCTCTTGCATTTTGCCTGGATAACACCTAGAGTTTGTGGCTGCCTCACTGTTGGCTCCAAGTCCTGACTATAATGATGGAAGTCAAAAGAGGCAAAGGGAAGCAGGGTTAAACCTGAAGAAAGGTGAAATAGTCCTGGGTGAAATAAGTTCCAGGAGACTAAAATGGTTGGCGTTTAAGCTTCTAGTTCTACATATTTGGGGCTCTAAAGCTCTTTCCCATTTGGGGAAAGAACATTCTTTTATTGGGCTTCAATACTTTTTTTCTCTAGCAAATGGAGAAGAATATAACTTTGCTTAGTAGGATAGGGAAGATTTTCTGAGAACCTACATGAGCCATTACAAGTTCTTATTTGTAATGGCTTTTTTAAAGTTTATTTATTTATGTATTTATTTATTTATTTATTTATTTATTTATTTATTAATTATTAAAAAGAATTTTTAAACGTTTGTTTATTTTTGAGAAAGAGAGAGAAAGGGAGAGAGAGAGAGAGAGAGAGAGAGAGAGAGAGCATGAGCAGGAGAGGGGCAGACACAGACTCTGAAGCAGGCTCCAGGCTCTGAGCCATCAGCACGGAGCCCGATGTGGGGCTTGAACTTACGGACTGTGAGATTGTGACCTGAGCCGAAATCAAGAGTTGGGTGCTTAACCGACTGAGCCACCCGGTGCTTAACTGACTGAGCCACCCAGGTGCCCCTAAGTTTATTTATTTTTGAGAGAGAGACAGAGAAAGTGAGCTGAGGGGGGCAGAGAGGGAAGGAGAGAGAATCCCAGACAGGCTCTGTGCTGAGAGCACAGAGAGCCCTATATGGGGCTCAAACTCACAAACCATGAGATCATGACCAGAGCCAAAACCAAGAGTCAGGTGCTTAACCGACTGAGCCTCCGAGGTGTCCCAGTTTTGTAATGGCTTTTAAGCCTTAGCAGGCTGTGTGGTAGTAAAAATCCATGCTTGATACTGGAAAACTGAGATTCAAATTCCAACACCACCCTGGTGTTACCTTGGACATGTGACTTCAGCTCTCCATTTTTATCAATTCAAACAGGAATGGGGCGCCTGGGTGGCTCAGTCGGTTAAGCGACCAACTTCAGCTCAGGTCATGATCTTGTGGTCCGTGAGTTCAAGCCCCGTGTCGGACTCTGTGCTGACAGCTCAGAGCCTGGAGCCTGTTTCAGATTCTGTGTCTCCCTCTCTCTGACCCTCCCCCGTTCATGCTTTGTCTCTCTCTGTCTCAAAAATAAATAAACGTTAAAAAAAAAATTCAAACAGGAATAACAATGCCAGTGTGTGATGTCACTGTAAAGATTAAATAGTGGTTGGATAACATCCAACAGCGCTTAGAACTGTACTATGCTTGTTTCTTTTTTAATGTCCCTAAATAATTGTATATAGTAGGTACAGCAGAAGCAGAAACTAAGGTGTAGGGAAGTAAAGACACACAGCTAATAATGGTGGACTTGGAATTTGAATCCAGAGTCTATTTTCTTTGCTACCATGCTACATGCAAAAGTCTAGATCTAGCATGTAAATACTTAATCCATGTTTTAAAATATAATTGGCTTTCTTTTTATTTAACATAATGACTAGACTGATTCATGTTAAGTATAAAACTATGTAAAAAGGCAGAGAAAATAACCCTTTAGGGAAGAGAAGCTCAAGCCGGATAAATCATATGTATATTGCTTAACATAAATTTTTTATTAGATCATGTTTAGGAATGTCTGCATGATGTTGGTAATCACTGCCTATAGATTTTTATTTTTGTTTATGTTTATATACTATTATATTGTCAGACTGTCATATCTTACAGTGAACACTTATGGTCACCCAAACTTTTGGTGATTGCTTACCTTTTCAATATGGAAGTCAGAAAATGCATATCTCAGGCTACTTTGTGGCCAGGGGACAGGCCTGTGACCTGGGCTCTGTGACAGGGCCCGTCCTAGGTTAGATTTGGAAGTAAGATGCGGGAGATGGCACATGGGAGGGAACCAATCTTTTGCTAAAATTGATGGTGGAGGTATGCAGGGGCATTGACAGTGGCATATTTCCTGGCCTCCAGTCCTAAGGGTCTTAGGTACTGAGTATTGGTGCAGTGGTGTTTTCCTTAGAGCCATCCCTATGCTGTGGCTGAGCATCATTCCTGGCTGTGTAGCTTCAGGGTTTTGCTTCCTGGCCCTTCTGGAGATTCCTGAGATATGTAGTGCTGTTTCATCAATTCCTTTTTTTTTTTTTTTTGCCTTTTAAACTTGCCAGGATGGATTCTGCTGTTTGTAACTCAAAGTTGTCACTGATAACACTGTTTAAATGCAGTTCCTGACACTCTACTGGGCATACAGGAGATGCTCAATGAATGCTTGATGAATGCTTGCTGAATACATAAATGGGCAATTGTGAACTGATGGTGTTGATGGTGGTGGTGGTGGTGGTGGTGTGTGTGAGAGACCTCTGCTCTATCTATTACTTTTCTTAGCTTTGATCTCAATCCCTTGGGAATTTTATGTAGGGGTTTGGTATGGTACATTTTTGTTTCTACCTGTGACTTGAGAAAGTAAGAGCACTGTAAATATTAAACCCATTCTTCACTTTGTTTTGGGAGGATATTACTGAAGATATGTGGATAAGTTTATACCAGGTTTTCCTCCTCCAGAATTATGTGGACAAATTTTTCTCATTTCTGCTTGTCAGAAGGAAATTTGGAATGTATGAGGTCTGGGGTTAACTTTTGAGTTAAAGCTGACATTTTTCTAGTGAAGAATCTTTCTGAAAATTGCTTCATTCTTTGAGAGATGTTTAACTAAGAGTGTCAAAGAGTCACAGGAATAGTTGCTTTTTTTTCAAGTTTATTAGTCTATTTTGAGAGAGACAGAGACAGCGCAAGTGGGTGAGGGGCAGGCAGAAGGGGAGACAGAGAATCCCAAGCAGGCTCCACACTTGGAGCCCGATGCATGTCTTGAAGCCGTGGAACTATGAGATCATGACTTGAGCCAAAACCAAGAGTTGGATGCCCAACCGACTGAGCCACACAGGTGCCCCAGGAATCATTTTTTAATTTATCATTTTTGTTTCACATTTTAAAATATATTTTATTACTTTTAAGGGGTCATTCAGAAATCGATCCAATTTAGTATTATGTTTTGTGGTAGGTAAGGGATAGCAGATGCCTGCTTGACATCCATACTTTAGATCCTAGGAAGCCCCAAACAACAAAGTTTTATGCCTGAATAACATTTAAGATTTATCCCAGAAACTATATAAAATGGGACATTTATATGTTCAGTCAAATTTTCACTTACTTGCCTTAACAATTTTGTAGTTCTGTGTGAGCATCTATTGGTTTCTTGGGGATATCTTTGAAGAGGGGGTTCTAAGTAGAAAAGCCCTACTAAATTTTGGATTTGGAATTCTACTCAGAAGGAGGCAGAAGGAGGCCAGTGAGTGTAGCAAGGAAGGAGAGCAGAAGATCAGGTCCCCACCTCCCCTCTCTCCCAGGCAAAAGGAATACTGGCTTCCTGGGGGGATCCACCTACTCCCGTCTGGTCCCTACAACAGTATAACACTTAAGACCTTCTCCAAGGGAAATATCTATTTCCTGAAGTTTTATAATACCTTCTGTATAATTTGTTTTTTTGGTTCAGATAGATGTTAATCAAGGGAAATTTCACCCCAAATAGCTAACACATACGAAGTTGTTTGTGAAGGTTATTTTTTCCTAGAGGGAAAAAGAGAGAGAGAGAGAGAGAGAACTGATGGACTTGTAATCACATATTTGGATACTCTTAAGGGTCTGGCTTATCTGGAAACAGGACATTTAAAAGATAAAGTTGACACTCCATTTTAATCCCACCCCCAGCAGAGTCAAGTTTTTTGACATTTCTCTTTGTCAAGAATTAAGGATGAAATGTGCAAGAGACAGGTTTTTGTTTTTAAAACAGCAGCTGCTAAGCAACCCCTATCATCTACGTTCTCTTACCAAGTTTTGGGCAGATAGTGGCCAGGTGGGTACTTCCAGGAGCTCTCCCCGTATTTGGGTCCTTTGATCCCACAATAATCTTTGAACGTCTGTTTATAGACCCACTGAGCTGTTTCTCCTCTCATGTTTAAATCTGGCAGTGAAACCACAATTTTGTAATTCTGCAAGGGAAGTGTAGTCAGAAACAGTATCTCACTGTGTTTATTTAAAAAGTGCAATGGAAATAAATACTAATGTATAGTATTTCTTTCTTGGCATATCTGAATTAGATTCTTGCTAATTAGCTAGTCATTTCTTTGGGTTTCACCTCTAAAAGAAGTTGCCAGAGGTTGCCATAGAAATCATGCTGTGCTTAACTTAGAACTAGGTGGTTGATATTTAGGGCTGGAGTGGGCAAAAGGTGTTAACTTCATTCACGGGGGTTGTTGAAGCACAAGGGCAATCTCTTTGTGCCAACATGGTATTAATCTTTGTTTCACATAAGTGTGTTTCTTAGCAAGGGTGAGTAGTTTGCTTTGTGCGAAGGGAAAAAGTAGAAATATCCTTTTTATTTTGAGGCATTGAACATTGGTATTTATACCCTTTAAAAATTTTTTTTAATGTTTATTTATTTTTAAGAGAAACATAGTGCAAGTGGGGGAGGGGCAGAGAGAGAGGGAGACACAGAATCTGAAGCAGGCTTCAGGCTCTGAGCTGTCAGCACAGAGCCTGATGTGGGGCTTGAACTCACGAATCATGAGATCATGACCTGAGCCAAAGTTGGATGCTTAACCAACTGAGCTACTCAGCCATGCTACCCTTTTTAATATTGTAGAATAAACTTGATTTAAGAAATCAGATTGTCTCTACCCCAAAGTGTTTGACATGATGCATATAAATAAATTTTCTACTTTGCCATTTTTTTGTCAGGATTCACTTTGTGCTTTCCTGTAAAACCTCATGTCTGTTTTTTAAGCATATATATAATATTGTTATATATTATATTATATATAATAATTATTATATTAAAATATATATTCTCATCACATATGATACAATATGTTTTATATCATATTATATATAAAAACACTAATATTTTAGGATATATGTTCAATCTATTTTTTGTGCTTAGATATATTTATGTGAGTACATTAGTGTGAATTGAAAAATGATAATCATACTGTACTTAGTGTTCTGTAATTTGTTTCCACCATGTAATATCTCATTTTCTGTTTTATTAGATGTCCTTTTTTTAAAAAAAATATTTTTTAATGTTTATTTTTATTTTTGAGAGAGACAGAGCACAAGTGGGTGAGGGGCAGACAGAGAGGGAGACAGAATCCAAAGCAGGTTCCAGACTCTGAACTGTCAGCACAGAGACTGATGCAGGGCTTGAACTCACAAACTGTGAGATCATGACCTGAGCCGAAGTCGGACACTCAACTGACTGAGCCACACAGGCACCCCTTATTAAATGTCCTTTTAAAAAATGTCAATACTCTAATATAAGGATGTACCACACTTTACTTCGCCAATCTCTGAATGTTAGGCATTTAATTGTTTTTTTAGGTATATTGAAAGGGCATACTTTTTAATGCATCAATCCTTGGATTCATCTCTGGTTAGGTTCTTAGAATAAATTCCTAGAAATGAAATTGATGGTTTAGATGGTGTACATGTTTAGACACATATTGTCCAATTGCCTCTAAAAGATTGGAACAACTTTCAGTCTTATTCATAATGTTTATATATGTTGGTTTCTTTCTGTTTGTATTTACTGGTTATTGATGCTTTTCTAATCCTTAGCCATTTGGTAGGCAAAAAAGAAAGTGTTTTGTTGTTTTTAAATTTGTGTTTTGAGATAGTTTTGTCTGCCATGCCATGATTCCTAGAAACTCTTGGTTCCTCCTACTTAGCTTGTTTTAAAAGAGACAGGCACTGGAGTGTTTCATATAGGGTAGAAGTTTAAAGCTGTGGCTGAATAGAGAATTCATGGTTCTATGGATGTCCCAACTGTTATGATAAATACAGGCTGCTCCTTAGGTAATATGAAACGGGCCACTGTATCTTGTATTGTTTCCTAACACAGATCTTAGAAATGTATTGTGTAACCAAAGAAGCTCAATGGGAAACTGAGCAGAGATTTTTTTTGGGGCTAACACCTGAGGAGGTGTATTTGTGAATTCAAGGATATGTTAAACTTGGCTCAAACAAGATAACCAGATAGCAGCATTCAAATGGAACATAACACTCATCAGAACGTATTTCTGTGTTCCCTCTTTCATCATGAGTCTTTGGAACTTATATATGTGCACGGGCTTTGTTGAAGTAAAACTGTGGTGTTTCTGGACAATATGTAAGCAGAGACACGTTGGGGCCAGCTCTCCCTCTCGTGATCATGGTATCTCCCCTGCCTCAGCTCTCCCTCTCGTAACTGCTTCTACTGTAGCCTGAAGGATGGGAAGAGAAATCATTATCTGGTTTCATCACCCAGTGAAATCATTGTAAGATAGCTAGAGAATGCAAACAGATGCTCTCAAAGCCAGGAGATTTATGCTTTTGATACAGCTCTGAGAGATCAACCTGCAGACCTCTGCTAGGATTCAAACAGATGGCTAGTGGATAAGCGACCACCAGAATTGGACAAAGCAGTTCTTGCCTTTACCCTAACATACCACGTCGTCTTGCTTTCCTTCACCATTCCCTACTTCTCCATCAAAAGTTAGTCCCTACTCTGTGCTCTCTCATGCATAGCTCTATCCTGGCACTGGCTACAGTGGATGCTTTGGAATTATATTTTCATCTGTCTGCCCAGGTACTACATCTCATGACTTGCCCATTCTTATACCGTAAGTCCGTAACACAGTGCTTGGCACATATAGGCGCCAGTATTTGCATGATGTTTCCGTGATAAGGTTATCAGCCGTTGACCCCTCTACATGTTGACCGGAAGGGCAGCTTAGACCACAGGGAGACACAGGCATGGCCAGGCCTGAATAGCTCCGAGAGACTCCAACTCCTGCATCACCTTCTGAGATTTCAATTTTTTTTTTAATTTTTCTTTTAATATTTATTTTTGAGACAGAGAGAGACAGAGCACAGCAGGGGAAGGACAGAGAGAGAGGGAGACACAGAATCTGAAACAGGCTCCAGGCTCCGAGCTGTCAGCACAGAGCCCGATGCAGGGCTCAAACCCACAAACCATGAGATCTTGACCTGAGCTGAAGTCAGATGCTCAATCGACTGAGCCACCCAGGCGCCCCTGAGACTTTGAGTTTTTGAGACCAGTTTTCTTTGCCACTATTGAAATATCATAGGGGTTCCAATTAAAAATATTTTTATTGAGACCTGTTTGATATTAATAATAGGAAAGGAGCAGATATTTTGAGATTTCATTTAAAGATAGCCTGAAGTGATACCTTTCATTTTATCTGTAACCTCAAAGGATGGGGAAGGGACTATTGCGAGGAATTGCAAGCATTTCTGTTATTCTTCTAAAGAGAATGTTGTGTTCTACATACCCTAGAGCAGCTCTGTGCATGGTGCCTCTTAAGTCAGCTGCAGAGCCCAGGTGTTCCAGTCAGCGCAGGGTCCTATGCTCCTGTGAGGAGTGCAAGGTGTTTTTTGTGTCAAGTTGAAAAGTTTGATTTTAGTCTACTGGAATATCACTAATAGCTCAAATAGAAATAACAAGCGTTGGTGAGGATGTGGAGAAAAGGCAGCCCTGGTGGTGGGAACGTAATTTGGTGCAGCCACAGCAGAAAACAGTATGAAGCCTCCTCAAAAAATGAAAAATAGAACTACCTTACAATATGCGTATTTGTACGTCCACTTCAGCATATTTATCCAAAGATAATGAAAACATGAATTTAAAAAGATATATACAGTCCTATGTTCATTGCAGCGTTATTTACAACAGCCAAGATACTGGAGTAACCTGGTGCGCCTGGGTGGCTCAGTCGGTTAAGTGTCCCACTTCGGCTCAGGTCGTAATCTCACAGTTTGTGGGTTCGAGCCCCGCGTCGGGCTCTGTGCTGACAACTCAGAGTCTGGAGTCTGCTTCCTATTCTGTGTCTCCCTCTCTCTCTTGGCCCCTCCCCCACTCATGCTCTTTCTCAAAAATAAATAAACATTAAAAAAATTAAAATAAAAAGATATGGGAGCAACCTAAGTGTCCATCAATAGAGGATAAAGAAGGTGTGGGGTGTGTGTGTGTGTAAATATTACTTAGCCACAAAGAGGAATGAAATCTTGCCGTTTGCAGCAACATGGATGGACTTAGAAGATATTATGCTAAGTGAAATAAATCAGACAGAAAAAGATAAATACCGTTCGATTTCACTTATATGTGGAAGCTAAAAAACAAATCAAACGAACAAAACAAAATAGAAACAAACTCATAAATACAGAGAACAAACCGGTGGTTGCCAGAGGGAAAAAAGATAAGGGAAAAGGCAAAATAGGTAAGGGGATTAAGGGGTACAAACTTCTAGTTATAACATAGTTAAGTATTGGGGAGTAAAGTGCAGCATAGGGAATATAGCCACAAATGTTAAAAAGAAGCTCAAACAAGCAGTAAAGTGACTTTAAAAATGTATGATTGGTTATTTCAAAATAGACATGTGATTTTAGTTTAAATAAAATTATTTGTCCCAACAGCAGTATTGCTGTCTTCCATAAGGCTTTCAAATGCTATTGAAAATAATCAGAGATGACTACCTTTAGTTTTTTTTTTATGTTTATTTATTTAATTTTGAGAGAGAGAGAGAGAGCGAGCGAGCGTGTGCGTGCATGTGAGCGCACACAGAGGAGGGGCAGAGACTGAGAGGGAGACAGAGAATCAAGGCAGGCTCCAGGCTCTGAGCTGTCAGCACAGAGGCGGATGCGGGGCTCAAACTCACGGAACTGTGAGATCATGACCTGAGCTGAAATCAGACCCTTAACCGACTGAGCCACCCAGGTGCCCCAAGGTGATTATTCTTTATACCTGAGCACATAGAAGAGATTCAATAGATACATATATTTTATCTCAACATCTCAAGCCTGCAGGTAAAGAATCATTAAAGTTTAATTTCAGCTAGAAAGACAGATTGAACAATAGACTATTATTAGGCTTTGGTTTATTTCCAAGTACTAAATATGTAAGAGATAAATATGATCCTCATGAAGACTAGCTATATGTAAAATTTCTCTACTTCTGGTATCTTCTGCAGCCCACTAGAAAAAAAATGGCAAGTTTTGGGGTTTTCTGAGAATTTGAATAGCAAGAAAACAGCCATGGGAGTTGGGCAAATTTTGTCTGAGTGTCTCCTTTTTATTTGAGCAGCACTATTACCTTCTGTCCAGTTACATAGGCAAAAATCCTATTCCTCTGAGAATAGCAGTTGTGTCCCTCCATGTGTGTTTCTTATTTTGGCCGACAGACTATTTAAAAAAAATTCTAGCTCCTTTCCACTTTTGCATGTGCTTTGATTTTTGGCTCATGTGTCTACCATAGATACTAAATTGTAACTGTGATCTGGCCCCTTTATTAGAAGTCTGTCAGCTGTATTCATATGAACAGCATCACTTTAGAGGAATACGTTTTGAACTTTTTGGATTGCCATCCCATTTTCACAGTTGCAAACCCCTGTGATGGGAACTTTATATGCTCTTAGAGATTTTTTGAGCCAGGGGTATAGAAGAGGGGAAAAAGGAGAATGAGAACAGATAGAACTGATGAAAATACCAGAGAATATTTTAATTATTCAGTAGGTCTTTGTTTCTTTTAAGCCAGAGACAACTTTTTTTTTTTTTTTTAAAGAGAAAACTCCTGATTTAACTAAATAACACATTGAATCCATCCCAGTGTTTGGATTAAGTTTTCTTTATCTTTTGGAATCCACTCCCACCCCCTCCACTCCCTATCCCTGGGCCTCTGCTCTCTCAGTTACAATATCATTTTTCAAAGGGAAAAATATTGAACAGTCCTTTGTATTTTCAGTTCAGGCATTATCAGTTATGGATTCAGGATCTTCTCAGACTGCAGAAAAAAATAAGATGGCAAATAAAAAAGGGGGAATTTCATTTCTGAATATGAAATTTGGTTCTACTCAACCAAATATAGCATGGAAGCTTGAGCATTAAAAATGTGACATAAACAGAGAAATGATTTAATAAATTATGGTGCATCATATTATGGGATATTATGCAATCTTTTAAAAGAACAACATGGATATATATCTTTTAAAAATTTTTTTTAATGTTTATTTTTGAGAGAGAGAGAGAGAGAGAAACAGAGCATGAGAGGGGGAGGGGCAGAGAGAGAAAGAGACACAGAATCAGATGTAGGCTCTGGGCTCCAAGCTCTGAGCCAGGAGCTGTTAGCATGGAGTCCGATATGGGACTTGAACTCACAAACTACAAGATCGTGACCTGAGCTGAAGTCAGGCACTTAGCCAACTGAGCCACACAAGCACCCCAACACAGATGTATATCTAACCAGGGGTAGCAAGCTTGGAGGGCTGGAGTTCCAGTCAGGACATGGGGCTGGGGGTGGCAGAGCTTGTGGTGTGCCGAGAATGTAGGTCCCACTGCAGGGACTCTTGTGGCTCATTGGTTCATGTTGCAAATTGGGTACAGTGTTACTGTATCTTTTCATTAAAAAAAAAAAAGGAAATATGGGCTTTCTGTATGTTGAAAACAAATCTTAAGAATGGAAAGGATTTGTGAATTGTGAGCTACTAGCTTGCAACTTCTGGCCTAAATATACTGACCTGGAATGATGTGTGAGACAAACTGTTAAAGGAAGAAAAACAGCCTACAAAATCATACATATAGTATAATCTCATTTATTAAAAAAAATTCTTCTCCATTATACATGTATGTATATACATAGAAAAGGTCTGTAACATACTTTTTGCATTGCTAACCGTTGTTACCAGAGAGGAGGGACGTGTGATGTGTATTTTGTGGGGGGGAGGGGTTGGGGTGTTTGAGGGACGCTTTTGCTTTATTCTACATACCTTTGTATTGTTGGCATTTAAAAAATGATTAAAATGTTTTCATGTTTTAGTAATTAAAAACTGTTTAAAAGAGGGTATTCATACTCAATCACCACAGTTTCCTACTTTTTTGTAATGTCCTTTTTTAGAATGTAGATGAAAAAATAGGGAGAAGGAATCAACATATTGTGGAAGGTATTCACCTCTTATGGGTATAGCATAGTCTCATTCCTACTCACAATATAACTTTGATAAGATTTTGAAAGTCATTGCTGAAATGGGAGCATTTTCAGGTATTGCTATAGCAGACTCACTGTTATGCCTATACAGAAATATCAAAGCCCATTTATGTTTTAAATGTATGTTGGCTTTGTTTTTTCATTGATAAATTGATGGCTCCTGGGTCATTAAGCGTGTGCTTGGTTACCTCGATTGGTGATGTAATGCCACAATCTTTATTCTGGCTATTCTGTCAATGGTTGGACACTTCCCTTAACTGCAACTATCTTGGGAATGTGTTTTACTGATGAAGTATTAGAGGGATGAACCAGTGTCAATCCATTACCACTGGTAGAATTACAACTCAAAGTAAATAACCTGCTAGTTATTGATCACTCCATCTGTGTACAAATAGTACAGTCTGTACAGTGAAATATTATTTAGCTGAACAAACGAATGTCTATTTAGTTGAAATTGCTAAAAAGAAAAAGAATAAAGAAAAGAAAAAACAAAATTAAAGAGTCCTTACCATTTAGATGAAAAATAGTTGAGAGAACAAAGCCATTTATTTCCAATATGAGATACATAAAATGGAAATACCAAACGTGTTTTCTTACCTCTTCGCATTTTGCAATTGTCCATATGCTGCAGAGCTTAAAATTGAATGATTCATAGACAACATGGTGAAATGCTATGTAAGTTCATGCTGTATGTGAACTCTTGTAAATTGCAGCGCTGACATGAACTCAAAACCTTCACCGTTGCAATTCATTGTTTGAAAACACATGTTTCGGTACCAGAGTGGCAAAACCTCCCTGGACAAGAGTTGCTGCTTTGAACCCACACTACTACTGGTGATTTAAAAAATCGCCTAACAATTAAATACTTAAATAATGTTATAACTGCTCCTCCAAGTCGTGCTATGCAATTGCATTTAGACCTTTTCTCAGGGAGAAGGGAAGAAAAATGAATGAAAGTATGCCATTCAAAATATCAAAAACGATCTTGGGAGAGAGATGGAAGTCTGTTTTATTACCTAGGGCTACTGAATAAGGGGGAATAAAAGAATGTTGTTGCAGGATTTTATTATCCACTCTGCAGCCTAATGTAGTTGTGGGGCTCTTGGTAAAACTGCGGCTTTATCTTAAACGAACTGCAGCGTGTTGCAGTACTGAAGTGTTTTGGAAGAACAGTCACTCCATTATTTTTGCAGAGATTACCTGCTCCAAGTGAAACCTATATGGAATCCTTTCTGACCTGTTTGGTATTGTGATATTGATAACCAGCCACACTTTCCAGGCCCTTATCTTGCCTTCTACGGGATAATCTTTTCTTCTGGATCTTAATTCTGCTAATAGCACCCTTGACTGGCTGCCAGACAACAAACACAGGCAGGTGAAAAATGAATGGCTCCAGCCTGACCGCTGATAACTTCCAAAGGCTTTTTATTCTCAGAATTCCCTCCAAAAAATACAAGATGACAGGATGCCTGTCAATTGCATTCCTCTTGCTCTGTTCTGCAGGCACCCACCCTTCCCCACCAGCCACCTCCCTTCTTATGATTTATTCCTGTAAGGGAATGGCTAATTGATCTCTGTCCTATTTGCTTTTTATCTTCAATGCATTTTTATATATTTTTTTTTAATTTAGAAAGTAGTATATGTGTGTTGTGAAAAGCTAGAAAACCCACAGGAATTTATAAAATGCTCTCTTCCCTCCTTATTCCTAATGTTAATCACTGAAAACAGTTTGATGTGAATTCTTCCAGACCTCTTTTACATACACATCAACATATATGCTATTTTTGTTTTTTCTTTTCAATGACAAGAACAAAATGATACCAAACTATTCATGTTGTGCTGTTCCTAACACATCATGAAGATCCTTCCTTAGTACATACAAATATTCTTTATCCTTATTTACTGGCTATAAGATTTCCATATTATACATGTAACATAATTCAATTTATCAGTCTCCTACTAAGAAACATTTTTATTGTTTCTAATCTTTCTGTATTTTATATGTAATGCATTTCTAATTTCATTTTCTACTGTAGTGAACATTCCTGTATTTTCACAGTTATCCAAGAATTACTTGTATTTGAGGTTTTTAACCCCTATAATTTTTCTGTGTTTTGGTCTCTTGTGTTTTTTAAAAAATCAGGAACACATGATATTTCCAAATTAAAGGTGGGGATTGGAGAAAGCAATTTCCCATGTAACTGGTTGATGCATAGGCTTACCTTCTGTGATTCTAGGTCTTGATGTAGTTTACGATGAATAAAACGAATGTGCACCACAGGTATGCAAAATAATTTTAGAGAAAATACTTTCCTGATTTATTATCTGTGGAAGTAACTTATACAATTCTGGAAAAAAAACCCAACCCAGGAGTTTTTATTCTGTGAAATCAATATACTACATTGTAGAGGACTTGAACTCTGAAAAGTGCTGAAAACAGTTTGCTGTCTTTCCCTTGCAAGGGCCTCTGGAAAGCCCATAGTATACGGTGTGCGGGGAACAATGGCTCGTTTGCTCCAGAGAAAAATTTGGTACTCCTAAAGGATTCTTGATCATTTGTGACTCTCAGGCCGGGGCACTGTATTTAACAACGCAGTGAAATCAATCTCAGAGTAAGACTCATTTGGTACCAAAGTAGTGATTTAGGTGGAACATTTGAACATATGATTATAAGGTAAGTCCTACTAAGGGGGCCTGGCATGATTAGCTTTGCTGGAATATATAAAAGTATCAACTGTTCCTTCAGGGAAATCACTTTAATAGATAACAGCATGTTGTACAATGTTTCATCAGTGATATTTAGATCTAAATTAAGAGCAGTTGTGAGATGGGTTGCCGATTTTTCTTGTGATAAAAGGGAAATAGTTCAAGAAATATAGACCAGATGTTATCTTAATCCAGACCTCATGTAAAAAAGCACACTATGGGACAGTAATAATAGTCCATTCTACCTGTTTTTAATTTTCCTACTCTCAGACACCCCCTGTGAAAAATAGATTAAACCAACACATCATTTATGCATCAGCACTAGACTGGGGTTTACTTTGTATGGAATGTACAGATTGAAGTTTGCAGTCATTGGTTTTTGATAAATGTTTTAAAATGCTCGTTTGACAGTAGCATTTAAGAGGAAAAACCCTTAGACAGTCAATGGCTCAGAAAGAACGTTCACAGTGTGGGGATAATCCAGACTTCAATAAAGATTCTTAAATTCATTGCTCCTTGACTCTGAACTACAAAATCTGTAATAAATTTATATAAAGTCAGTATCAGAAAAATGGGTAATATGAAACTTCTAAAAAATGCCTCTAGTTCACTTGTAAGCATCTGCTTATAGCCCTATTTGCAACTATAGAGTAAGGGAGCATGACTTAGTAGGTCTCCACAGTGTGACATCCACTGTCTTGTCCCCAAGGTGGGTAGGTGGAAGAGAGCAGCAAGCGTTCATCTTGCAGGAGAGGGGCTTCTCCATCATGTTTCTGTCATGGATGCTGGCTTGTCTCTCACCTCACCTCATCTGTGCCTGGGATAGACTGTGTTAATTGTGGTATTGCACATTAAAATCTGATTGTAGGCAAGTCTTTGAAAGCCGTATGCACATGGGTGAGCGATCCAGGGGGCCCCTTAGAGCACTAGAAGACTTCAGGGGCCTGGCAGGTAGTCTGTATGGGTGAAGTGGAATGAGCAGAAGACCAGAGGGAGAAGTGGCGGCCATGGGAACCTGAAACATACATTAAGCATGCAGGGGCTACTCAGTTTCAATCTCTGTTCTCATTCAGGAATACTGGCTAATGTTAACAGTTACTTGGTTTTCTGTGTTTCTAGGAAAATTGGAAATCTCCATTTTAGTGTAAAAATCTCTTTTTATCATGACAAAATATACATAACATAAAATTTACCATTTCAACCATTTTTAAGTGCAACAATTCAGTTGCATTAGGTACACCGATATTGTTGTGAAATTATCTCCAGAAGTGTTTTCATCTTTCCAAATTGAAATTGCCCCCATTAAACAGTAACTCCCCATTCCACCTGCCCCCTCGTCCTTGGCAACCACCATTCCACTTCCTGTATTTAGGATTTTGATTCCTCTAGGTATCTCAGGGAAGCGGAATCATACATTTGTCCTTTTGTGACTGGCTTACTTCACTTAGCGTAATGTCTTCAAGGCTTATCCCTGTTGTAGCACGGGTCAGAATTTCCTTCCTTTTTAAGGCTGAACAGTATTCCATTGTATGTAAATACCATGCTTTGTTTATCCATTCATCCACCTGTGGATGCTTGGGTTGCTTTCAACTTTTGTCTATTGTGAATAATGCTGCTGTGAACCTCTTGGTCTTTAGAACAACATGCTGTCCACATGAACATGTCTTTAGGCTGTCTGGAGGCTCCGGCAGCCAGTTTGTGACCTCTGCCTAAGAACAAGTACATAGCAGCCAAATCCTACTTTTTCTTGAATGGAATGTAGCCCCCATATAGAAAGGGATACTAAAGCAAATAGTTTAATGGGGTCCCCACTGGCTCCACAGAGTTAGAACATGCTGGAATTCTCTTCCTGGGCATACTTTCACAGAGGGAGAGCTCAGTTCATTGTGATTAGGGCTGCCTCTAGGTCTTGCCTTCCTTCGGCTGTCCAGTGCCAATGACCAGTTACTGTGCTGGACGGAACCATCTGGAAGGCCTCCATGAAAGCAGCATCTACCCTGTGGAAGACCCCTTCAACGGCTGGCAAAACTCTTCATTATTTTTTCTAGGGGAATCAATGCTCTTTTCAAAATGTGATATTTCCATTTTTATTTCATGACAGAGAAGCAAGACTGTGTAATAAGAAAAATGAGCCTTTAGGGGCCGCCCACATAGCTCGACCTCTACAGGGGAAGTTGTTCCAAACAGCTTCAATAGGGATTACAACGCAGGATTTACATTTTTAAATAATTAACCTTCTGATCACCAGTGACAGTCTGAGGGCATTTTAATGACCATTGTTGTTTTAATTGGAGTGACAGCAAAAGCTTTAGGAAATGACTTTTTCTTATCAGAATCGGGGCAAAAATGTGGTTTTTGTCATTCTGAAGAAATTGCTGCAAGTTTTCTGAACTCTAAATTATCTAAAAAGACATATCTTGCTCAGCGCTGCATCCCCAGTGCTGTGCACCAAGCCACGCATACTGTGCTTGCTTGATAAATATTTGTAAATACTGGATTTTTTTAGTACTGGATTTTTTTTTAACAATTGCACGCAATTAGCATAGGAAGCTATTAGAAGGGTTTCAAGAGCGATGAAACTATAAAATGTGGGATGAAAAGCACCTCTTAATTTATGCATTTTGAATATTCTTTCTGAAATCTCTATTTACTTTTAAAACAAAGACTTACAAAAATGGGCTCTTAATGTAAAAAAGATTCCGGCGGTAGTTGGGGACATATAGGTTAATACTCAAAGTGTGTTATTAGTAATGACCAAAGACCTTTAGCCTCCTGTCCAAAATTCTGTTTTACTGTATGGAACTAGAATGTAAACTCTATCATGTTGGGCTATTTAGTAACTTATTAGTGCATTCATCTTTTCATCATTTGACAGGTGGAAGTGGTAGTTCAGTTTTTAGTTTTAATTATAAGAGATTCCAGATGTAGAATGCTACACAAATTAAAACCAGAGCTGCTCATGTGTCTTTTCAAAGCAGGCTGACTTCAAGGTATCTGCTTTTCATTTCAAAATGTTATTAAAGCTATTACTAAGAAATTCATAGTCTTAGCCTGTTCCAATAATTGACACCTTTAAAGTGCCTAAACAGATTTAGAGTGTGCAGAAAAGTAAATTTGTCTTGGAGAATGACCCTAATCATCTATTTCCATATAATGGACAAATCAGTGCCCTTGGTATTAGCCTGGGGGTCGATGAATTAAGCTGCCCGGGTCTCCTCTTCCCTCCCTCTGTCTCAGTTTTATTTTTGTCTTCCTAATTAAGCTTTACATGCAGAAATTTGCTATTTACACGTGAGCATCGCATGATCCGCGCTTACCGGAGCCGGCAAGTTCCCGGGTTTATTTCCGCCTGTCGGGACAAGGGAAGACCTTTTCATGGCAACAAAACAACTGAACCCAGAAACTTTTCGTTTCTTAGTGATTTTGATAAGCAGTCCAGGGGAAGTCCTGTCCACAAAAACTTTCCAACACCCGATGCCCACACGGCTTCATAATAAACAGTGGAGATTTTCAGTAATTAGAAGGATAGCTGGCCGGGCTGATAAATTAGAGAAGTAACTTGTTTGGTGTAAACCGAGCCTGTTTCTGAGGCAGAAATGTTAGGCTTTTATCCTCTGGAGTGTGATTGAAAGGGTGAGAAGTTAATTTGGCAGCCTCGCTTCTATGGTTTCATAATGTTTCTCCCCACCCCCTCCCTCCAGCCCCAGCGAAGCCCGGGGATTGCAGCGCTTCGCGCCTGCCCTCATACAAGGCAGGACCGTGACCCGAAACGGAACCCCTCTCCCCAGGGCACTTTCTGAGCAGCAACAGCTTGGCTCAAGTGTTTCTTATGAACAGCCGTCCTGAGCACTTGATCTAAATCATGCCATTTCCTTCACAGCATGGCACAGTTAACAAGTCAGTGCACCAACACAATCTACAGATGGCAGTTCAAAAGGTGCGGGTCCCCCCAGCAAGATAAAGGGCAGGCGGTTCCAGGGGGATGCTCATTACCGGGATGCAGCCGGGGGCTCGGGACGGGTGTGAGCGCGGAGTCGGGCTGCGGGTGGGGGGGCGGGCGCGGGCTAGGGGTGCGTCAGCACTGCTCCGAAAATGCAGGCGTGTCTTCGCAAATCAAGCCAGTGTTCTGAGAGATATGTTATTGAAGTAAAGTGCAAACAGCTTGCAGAGAAAGGCTGCATTCAGCCTGGGCTGCCTCCTTCCAGAGCCTGGAGAGGAGAGAGGGTGGTGACAGGGTACAGCACTTACCTTGCTCCATTTATCTGCAAACCCTGGCAAGTATAAGGCAATTTCCTGAGCAAAGCCCCCAACATCAAAAGCGGTGGGGGCAACTACCGGCGAATGCACACGTCTCCCTAGCACTTGGAAAGCGCCCTTCTAGCTCGCGGCCTGCGCTCCTCCGCAAATTACATTAGCGCTAATGTCCAGCGAAGAATCTACGAGACATATTGGGCCTTTAGACTTCAAAACAGGCCTAAATTGGAACCATATTGCGAGAATACTTCTTAGCTAACATTTATATTACTTCAGTTACCAAATCCAGACTAAGTCCCCGGACTCGGCAGGGGAGGACATAATATATTAGGAAGTAAGAGGAGGGTGTTCTCTTCTGGCCTCCTTTTATAAAAATGTACAAAAACTTTCCTCGCACTAGCAAGGAAATGACTACAAGGCCCTAAAATGTGGATTTCCAGAGGCTGCTGGGGGGCCGCTCCCCGCCCAGGCCGGCCCCCCAGCTGTGTGTCTGCTGCGCCTTCGGGGAAGAGTTTGCGCACCCGAAGCCGGGCTGCGGGGCGGGAGAGGCTCAGGTATCAGGCAGGTAATTAGACACGAAGAGCGAGATTCAGCGGGGTCTCGGCGAGTTGTCAGAGGATGAGATCTATCTCAGGAGACCCAATCAGCCGCTCCTATACTGATCTTTGTAAGCAAATCTCTTTGGGAACGCGCAAGCTGGTGCTTTACCACGAATGTCAGCGCTCGGGAGAAAGGAACGCTACAGCGCAGCTTATTTCTGAGTTCTGTCAAAGCAGCCAGCGAAGAGTTTTCCTTTCTGCACTTATCTTAATGTGAATATACTGAAATGGAGACTCTTCCTACAGCTCAGAAGTTTCCACGGCGGAGCTGACCAGGAGGGGAGATCGATGGTGTGGGAGATAGTACTTTTAAAGACTGTACAGGAAGAAGGATGCAGATTTAGAGTGATTTGGAGGTCACTCCGTTGCCCACACTCGTCTGGAGTTTACACTGGTGTTCATGCCCTTACCAAACGATTCCCACTCCCATCGTGAGCTCCCCTATTCTTCCATTTTTATTACCCTACCCGTCTCCCCACCCAAAATGGGGAGTGCGTAGAGGGAAAGAAAAGAGAAATAAAGCAGAAGGGTGATAAGCTAGCAGATTTAAAGTTTAGGCTGGGAAGAGGGGGGTTTAGTTCCAGCTGTGCCCTGGTAGGACAGAGACCTCACAACGGTCTAGCCTATTAAGAGTCCCCTCCACCATAATCCAGGGGCCGCCACTACTGTCCTTATCAGGTTCCTGAATATCCTTTCCCACAATGAGAGCTTGAAAATCTCTCATTGATTTTTCAGAAGGGAAGTAGATTTTCAGAATGGAAGTCAATGGGTTACAGTGCGCTTACATGTCCTTTAGGCATTCGTTCAACAAAGTTTATTTCTATGTGACATTTTCAAGACTTGACATGACTTTGGAGAGAAAGAGATAGTCATACTTTTATATGCACCTGCAATTGGACAACATTTAATATATTTTTTTTCAGAGCCCCACATTGCATCACGAGCTCGGTTTGCTATCTTTAGGGAATGTTTCAGTTGCCATCTCCCATATTAATTTTATTTGGATTTTCTACTGGGACATACACAGAAATGATCAGTTTCTCTTTGCTTAAGCGTTGAAGAGGCTATCAGCTTAAAGCACCTGTGCGGACTCATAGATGGTATCTAACATGCACGTTGATGAAAACTGGCCAAGGACCAGAACTGACTTTGTATCCCCATGGAAATGAATACAATGCAGTGATCTTCATAGGCTCTCAGAACTTTGTTGGCAGTTTGGATAACGCTGGTTGGCTCGCTGTGGAAGACAGAAACAAATACTAAATATGTTATTACAGATCATAGCTGTGAAATACATATGGGCAAGACCAGAGAATGAAAATTTAAATGATAAAACAAACAACAAAAATCAGAACTTGCATCATCAGGTGAGTCTTATTTTTTAAAGTATCACCTTAAGAGACTATGCATTTATACTAACGATGCTACCATCACAGAGAACATTCTTGGAAATGCTCATTTGAAATTACCTTCAGAACCAGTATGCTGATACTCAAGAAACCCGTGACTGCTTTATGCTGCCGCTTTGATTTTGCCCACCCTAACTCTTACACAACTTGACCATTCATTTACCTGATTCATAAGACTTGATACCAAATGAACTCCTCAAATATCCATACCTAGACTCCAAGAACAAACCTTTTTTTTCCCCCCAGTGAGACTATTCATGAGAAAGAGATTACACCTTTGAAGGCAAGTCCAGAAGAAAATATGGGAAGATGTTTTGGTAAGGGGAGCACCGTATTCTTTATGCTATTAAAGAACAAGTTCATTATCTGTTGCTGATACTTTTTAATCAGTGGGAAAGCAAATAGTGAATCAAATGGGAGAATGGAAGGAAGAACTTTCAGCAACTCCTGACTTCCTCCTTAAGGCCTTGTATTATTTACCACACTGAATGTGTCAGATTTGATGTGACTTCAAAATGCAATTTTTTGTTAACGTGCACCAATTTACATTGTGGTTTCTTCCCCCTTTTTTTGTCATTGGCCAAAGAAACTTTGAGAAAATTTGTGGTATGCTGAGTTATCATTCACCACGATTCACCTCCTCCCTGTCATAGGATTTTATATTCCTCTTCCTGTGGTGTACGATTTGCCCCTGCCTTCATTATACCTGCTTGATTCATGACCTTGAGCTTGATCCTGTGACATGCCAGTGCTCTGGCCAGTGAAGATGAGTGGGTGTAGAGCTGAGCAGAGACCAGAAGAACTATAGCAACTCATGGCCCTCATGAAACAAGAGCAAAATAGATACATTCATTGTAAGCCACTGATGTATTGAGGTTGTTTGTTACCGTAAAAATGCTAAGTATATTAGATATAATCTCATAATTTACCTATAAAAGGCAGATAAAACTTAGTGAGGCCATAAAGAAAATTCCCAAATGTCAGTCATCTGGGAAAAAAAAAATCTGAGGAATTCTATCCAAAACTCCAGAACCAAGTAAAATGTTCAAAGAATTCCACAAGGATCCAAATCTGTGCATTGTGTTTATTGGTGCCATATTTGTTGGTGGAGGGTGGTCAGGGCATTTCCAATCATTAAAAATGAACTTCAAGCATCCAGATATCATATTTGATAACTAGGTGTTGGCATTTTAATGATATGGCAAGCTGTAAGTGCTGTCGATAGTGTTTACAAGGCAGGTGGTGTGTATTTATTATGAGTACAAGTTACACAATAATTTACAGAGGAGACCTCCAGAGTTGAATTACCAAGTCATCTATAGGAATGACACACACATGTGAGAAAGCAAACGTCAGCCCGTTTTATCCTCAAGATAAACTCAAGACTCAAACTTTTATTCCTTGGGTTCAGAAATTGAACTGATGCAGGAATCTGCGCACGTTTCCTTTACCTCTCTCCCACCACCAGCCATTTTTTCTGATTCTAGTTAAGAAAAGAGGGCCATAAGTGAAGTTATTACTATTTTAACTGTCGATAATTTGTGGTTCCAAATATCCCCCTGGGCTGCTTTGTAAAGACAAGCTCAAACTTCATTGAACAGATCTCCTGGGATAGTGTACCAAATTTTTTCAGTCATCCATGATGCCTCAGCCTTGGGGAATAGTGGAAACTTGGGGGGTTTGAAATGAAGCATAGCATCTTCTCCAAGGTTTGGTGGATGACATCGTTACATGGAAACTGCCAGGTTCTGCTTCTTTATCCTATCCTTCTCTCTCAAAGGTAGAAGGCCTATTTTCTCTATGGAATAAACTCTGTGAACTGCATGTTTCAAGACTTGGATGTTGATTAAGGAAGCATTTTAGAAAATTATCTCTCAAAATTTGGCTATAGCTGGTTGAGTTGAAGACACGTATATCCTATCAACTGGCATTTTCACTTCCAGGTACATAATAGGTAGAGCCATAGTAATCTATCATTTTGTAGGTCAAAATGGTTGAATATTGACAGTTTCCTATGATTCAATGTAAACATCAAAGGGAGAGCCTCATACATGATTAGAGGGAGGTAAAAATGTTTGTTGCAGCATTGTTTGAATAATGAAAAACTGAAAACAAACTATCCATTAATAGGAGAATGAGTAAATTAGAATTTGTTATAAAACTGATGAATGAAAATAGCTACATCTATCATGTAATCTGCCATTAATCTCAGAGGGATACTGACTAGTGATTAAAGAAACCTGAAAATTTCAATAGAAATTATACACTATGATCCAATTTATATAAGGTTTAAAGGCATACAAAGTAATAACAGATACTGGTGTAGATATATACATATATGGTAAAAGGATACAAAAAGATCCACTGATCAGAGCAGAGAAAAATGGACTTGGGGAGATATCTATTATGTTTTGCTAAAAAAGATCCAAAGTAAATATGGAAAAGCATTAAGAACTTTTTATTTTGAATATGGGTATAAAAGTATATATAATGTCATTATCTCATCAGTATGTTTATGAATTTTTTATTTTGGATAAGGATATAAGGTATATATAATGTCATCTCATCAGTAGGTTTAAAATATTTTACAATAAAATTTACAAAAGTCCTCATTTAATGAAACCTGGCTTACAAACCTATTGCCTTATTTTGGAATCCAGTTCTGAAAGTTAAAAGTTTAATATTAACATTCCATTGCTCTTTACTGCCAAAACAATCCTACTTCACCATTTTAGCTTGGGATTGATGGAGAAAGTAAGTCCCTATTTCTGTAATAATGAGACTGTATTTTCTATTCTTGAAGTTTTGATACAGTATCAGCAGGAGAGCCACTTTTGCAAATCTAGCCAGACTGGGTGCACTGTGTAAATGCAGTGTCACATTCCATGATTAGTCAACTCTGAATGAGCAGTTCTTAGGTCTTATATAAGATATGAGTTTGTGGCTTCTGTCTCTGAATTCTGGATGGGCATCTTGAAGCTCCTCTAGCCTCTAAGCCAGTGTCTGTGTCAAGGGATGATGGTTCAGGGTGGTTCAGGTGGTTCAGCTATATCCATTGGGCTGTTTAGCCACAAGCAGAAAACCCTGAGTCAACTAGCTTCAACAATATGGAGGTTTATTGCTTCACATTATAAGAAGTCTAGAGAAAGGGTGGTCTCCTGGGTGTCTTGCTTCAGAGGCCAATGATGTTATCAATAACTCAGGTTCTTTTCATCTCTATCAGCAGCTAGCTCCTGGGTTGGCTACACCCTCAGGCTGGTAGCAAGGTGGCTGCAGCAATGCTGGGAGTCACATCCACTCAGGTCATTATTCACGGTAGAGGAGACACTCTGGCTTAGGAGTGAGGCAGTAGTTTCTAGAAGCTCCAGAAGACTTTTCTTCACATCTGATTGGCCAGAGTTAGGTCATATGCTTATTTCTAAAATGTTCCTGGAAAGGCCCATGGAGTTATCCTACCTAGACTGCTTGAATGTGGTGTCAGACCATGTTTCCCTAAGGATCATGGCTGTGTAGACAATTAGTGGTTGACTGATCAAATCAGGGTTCCGTCAGGGAGAAAGAAAGGAGGAATGGATGCTGGGTGGACAACTGGCAGTGTTGACTACTGTGGCCTGGTGTGTGTCTGGGGAATATTAGTTTCACTATAATCTTCGTTAGCCCTTCATTAGTTCATTCTCCAAGTACTCCACTATAATAATTGTACTATCTAAGTAAAATCCATGAGCTTCTAGGTCACCTTCAATTTCCCAACCTGCCCTTGCATCCAGATTGTCTCTCAAAAGTCCCTTTTGTATAGAAATTCCGGGACAATCTCTACCCACTGCCTGGTAGGGACTTTTTAAGCAATAGCTCAAGTGTTGAAAGCAAACATTAGAAAAAGAAAAAAAAAGTTAATTTATTTAGATACTTAAACATATTTATATCCATCGCTTTAAAACTTTTAAAAATTTTACCTTGTTTATGTTTTGAGAAATTCCAAGTTTTTCCTCAGGGTATATTCACTTGTCCAATTTTAGATTTTAGGAATATTTTCAAGAATTTTCCAGTGAGCATTTCCATTTTGGCAGAAGCCACCTTTTCTTTTTTCTTTCTGTGAGTCAGATGAGATACTTGTCACATTCCAAATTACTCATTTGCTTTGTGAATCTGCTCGTTGTTGTGGTGACCAGAAAATTTGTTGGCTGAGGAAAAAAAAAAGTTTTATTTTGGGGTGGGGAGGTGGGTCGAGGGAGGGGAAAGGAAGTGGCTTTAAGAAACGGAGTGGAAATGCATTGACTATTTTGAGTCTTCTACAAAAGGGACAGAGGAGATGAATGCTTTATTTTGGTTCCCAGGGAAACTTTCCCAGGCCTTGTGCAATGAAAATAGGTTCAACAGTTGCCTTTCTCTTTGTCAGTCATATACTCTTTTCCTGTTTCTTTCTCCGAACACACAACCAAATGAAAATTCAAGATATGTGATCTTTTTTTTTCCCACTAGATGTGGTGAGCGTCTCTTGCTGTAGGCAATTCTTCTGTTCCGAAGCAGGGAAGCCCAATGCACTTGTCATCAGGCTTTTTTCTTTAACAAGATAGGCCACTCTAATAATAATTCCATAAGCCATCACAACAAGTTAGGAATTAGGAGGGACGTTTTAGGTACTTGTTTGGAGGAGGGAGGAGAAGCAAGATTGTTTTTCCCTCTGGTTTCATCAGGGATTCTTGTAAAATATAATTTAATTAAAAAAAAAAAAAGAAAAGCCAACTTGAGTTCTTTTCCCTGAAGTGTCATTCCTTCCCCTTAACTGAATTAAGGCTCACAAAACAAAATTTTAGCTTTTGCATTCTTACGCTAGCCAAAGACCTGCCGTGATCCTTCACGGCTTCACCCCAGCCAGTAAGAAGTGGGAGTTAACAGATCAGACCTGGGCTCCCACAGACCTCTTCAGATTCTGTGTCTGCCACTTCCTAGAAGTATAACCTGGGTCTAGTTACTTAACTTCTCTGAAATTCAGACTCCTCTTGTGTAAAATGGAGTTAGTAAGAATACCTATCGCACTGGTCCTTGTGAGATGAAAGCATATAGTGTCTACGATATCATATGTGTCCAAACTCAATAAGGTGTATATATATATACAAATATATATATTTGTATATTTGTATATATATATATGTATATATATATTTGTATATATATATGTATTTATATATATACACACAAACACCTCTAAGTTATAACTCTTACTTGAATTTCATTGGGAGCGTCATCACAAAGCTATAGTTTAGCATGGATTATTTGCCTTGCATATACCAAGGAAGTATAACTTCAAATGCAAAACATATACCTCCATTTCGGTTTCACGAAATCATATGAATGGACAGTTGCCTGAATGCTGTGTAGTCTCTAATTTCATTCAACTCTTCTAGATTCTTCATCTAGATTAAGCCACACCGTTGAGGAGTCCTTAACCAAGGTTATTTATGTACTATTTTGAGCAGATCAGACAGAGAGCAAAAGAAGCTTTAGCTGAGGTAGGCCAGGCAAAAGAGAGAGGCATCTAGTGGAAAAGAAAGAGGGATGACTGATATTTCAACTTTTCAGTGCTTCAGCATCTGTTATGAGGAAGGATGTGTGTATATCTGAGGAAAAGAGTCTGCGGTGGGGGTGGCTGAGAGGATAAAATAAAACAGACCTATAGGGGATGTTCACCTACTCCAAGGAGGAGGAAAGGAAGGTATGAAAGAGACTTGAGTGGCATGAATACATTGCAACAATTACTAAACAATGTTCATCAAAAACAAGAAGTAAACTGATAAAGAAACAGAGGGGCACTGGATGGTTCAGTTGGTTGAGCGTCCAACTCTTGATGTTGGCTCAGGTCATGATCCCAGGGTCATGGGATTGAGTTGGGTTGGGTTCTGAGCTGAGCATGGAGCCCGCTTGCGATTCTCTCTCTCTCTCTCTCTCTCTCTCTCTCTCTCTCTCTCTCTCTCTCTCTCTCCTTCTGCCTGTCTCCCCCACTCATGCTCTCTCTCTTTCTAAAATAAATGAAAAAAAAAGATATAATTTTACATCCTTATCATTTATGCTGGTGGTACCTGCTACCTAGCACACACTCAATAATAACTTCCCACAAGTTGAATGACAGAAGAATTCCTGCTATAGACTCACCAGTATTTGAAATATAAAGGTTTTAGAAGAGGCTTCTTTATTTTCCCCTTTCCTATTTCTTAGGGTTGTTAATCTTGTGCCCCAACTTGAGTATGGAGCTTTGAGTTCCACCATTTATATTACAAACCATTAGAAAAATAATTTTTACACTCTCATGATATTTGTCTCAGTTACCTTTGATCAAATTGGATCAAGAAGTTAATATTAAAAAAACAAAAGCAATTTCCTTTCTAAGGTGGAGCAGCTCTAGAATGGCAGCTGTATATATATCGCTAGGCTGAACACCAGATTTGGAAGAAAGAACTCGGCTGAACCCTAAGTTAATTGAATGAATTCAAACTCATTAAAAATGTTTTAGGTTCTGCAAAAGCCAAAATGTCTTTTGCCTCAAGTGCTTTTTCCCTTGGCCTTTAAACTCTGGTGCAGTTTAGGAGAAATTCAATCTGTGTGTTTGTGATTCATTTACACTTAACTCATCCCTGTGTGGTTCCTTAAGAGCTAGTTTGGTGTTCAGTAATCTTTGGAGCCAATTTTTTTTTTCTTGGTACTTGGAAGGTGAATTTTGCACAGAGTAAATGAACTCAAACCCCCGAAGTTTCAGCATTAGCAAAAAGCTCAGAACCCGTAAAGTTCACAGGTTGGTTCCACACTCAACAAAAATGTGTCTTCCTCCTGTTCCTGTGGGTTTCATTCAAGTCCTTGCTTTGGACTTTGTAGAAGTTCTCATATCCATGTCCCTGGATTGATATTTGGCTCTGCATTCTTGCATATCTCCCTTTCCCCTCCAGAAACAGGAGATTCTTGCTCTCAAAGGCTCTGACTCTACCATTACATTCTTTAATTCAGAATTAAAATTTTCCCTTTCCATGCCTCATCTGCCAAGAGCAGAAATCCTTCATCCTAAACATACTTTCCTTCCATCTTTAAATATGTTTGATTTCACTCTAGAAGGAGGCCAAAATTCAGCTCTCCAACCCCCTACCCCCGCCTCTTCCTGATATGCCCTTGTACTTAGAAATTCTTATTTTCTTTCTCAATATAGGAGTTTTTCCCCCACCGTGATCTTCCTAATTCTAAACAATTAATCTGAATTTTGTAGGTAATTAGGTATTGGATGTATGCTTTTCCTCCAGGGGTCAACAGGCACAATGCCTATTTTGCATTACTTTTGTATGAGATATGGTGGGTTGATATCTCAGTTGCCATGTTCCCTTTTCCTTATGGGCAAAGCCTTGATTTGGGGGTCCACCTTTCTCTTAAGGGACTTAGAAGAGAATCTTGATTAGTCTAAACCAATCATGGTGATCCTATTCTTCTGGCTAGAGATTGGTTTAGAAAGGGATTAGACTCCAATGCTGGCCAAAGGGACCTCAGGGCTAAGTCTGCTGGGGCTTCTGGGATGATGAATTTCCTCACTCTTAAAAGGGGACCGCCTGGGAAACAGCCTCTCCTTCTTCTGTTGTCTCCTATTGTTGTGCCTACATGTTGCCATAGCTAGGTGTGACACTTGGAACTGTGTCAGCCTTCCTGTGACCTGGGGAATACCAGTCACAGTATTCACACTGGGAATACCAGTGTGAGGACACCGTGGGCTTCAGAGTAGAAAGAAGACAAGAGTCCAGGACTTTGATGACATTATTAGATCACTGAATTTACCTGACCACTCTGTCTTAGGACATCTTATTATGTGACATAATAACACTTCCTGTTCAAATAATTTTGGACTGGGGTTTCTGTTCCTTGGACCTAAAGACTTTCTAATGATTCGTTTACTTTCCTGAATGACATCCAAATCACCTCTACTTGTGAAAGTATTGGTAATTTCTCGGGATGCCAGCTGCTTCTCTACCCCTCCGTGTTCTTTTTCTGAGACTTAGCCACTTCTTTCCACCCACATTTTACCACAGCGGGGGTTGTTCTTTCCTTTCTCCTAACCCATCTATCTGAAATTTCTTTTTTGCCCCCAGAGCCACTAAATCAGTTCCTCCCTTTAAATCTTATCCCGCTGCAGACCCTTTCTCGTCAGCATTTGATTAGCTCCCTGTGATAGCTTGCATGAAGGATGTTCTATAAAAGTGAATTATGCTGTACTATGTTATACTGCTCCGCCCTGGGGCCCAGTAGGAATCATGGGAAACAGATGAGCACAGAGGTCAGAGGCACAGGCTGCAGAGGAAGCCTGCAGAGGGATGGCAACACTGTGACCCTCTCAGGGACACATGTAAAAGCTCCAGTAGTCTCCAGACTCTCTAAGGTATATGCTAGAAGTAAAACACTAGTTTATGTGACAGCCTGGGAGCCCCAGGGATGAACTGAGGAGTTTCATCACTATAGATCATAGAATTTTAAATAAGTGTGATATTCCAGAAGCTGAAATATTCTTTGAAAACAAAACACGCCGTAAAAGCCCAAGAATGAGATCTCCCTTGGATGTTTGCCAGGTTGATTGAGCCTTTGTTTCCAGTCTTCCCCTGACTCCAGGAGAGCCCCAGTGTGGGATTGGGGGCAAGTGAAGGAGTCCGGAAAAGTTGGTATGACCTTTAATTTGACCTGCAAGGATTTGCTTGAGAGGACCCTTCGACGTGTCCGTAGAACACAAAGGTAGCACAAGGGTGACACATGGATTTGTGGGGAAAAAATTTGCAGGCTCTGATGGCGACTTATCCTTACACTGCTCTCTTGTGTGGCTCTTCCTGTTGCATGCTGTTTCAGCTCACTCTACTCTGCATTTTCTGACAGTATTTGCCTTTCCTACCTTTCCTCATTTGCTCACTTTGCTTCTTCTCCTGGAATGCTCAGCTCTGGCCATGTCCGTTTAGCTTCTCCTAGCCCTCTTACAAGCTTCAGACCACATGCCATTTCCTTGGCATGAATCTTCCCTGGTTCTCTCAAGAGGAAGCTTTGGAGTCATATTTGGCCTTGCATCTGTCTCCCCTGGACTATCTAGGGATGGACATTTTGAGTCTCAGCTTCCTCATACAATGACAAGGGCTAATACTATTTCTGGACTGTGGTGAGAATCTGTGCCTGGCACATACAGGGGCTCAAAAATTTTATTGTATTTTCTTCTGTTCTAGTCTTCACTCAAAGTGATTTTTCTTCTTTTGTACCTCCCCCTGCAACTTATTTGAAACTCTGCTTAAAATTGCATTTTTAAAAATTTATTTGTTTATGAGATGCCTGTCTATATTCAGGAGTTATTTGTTGGCTATATATTTTATGGATGAGAAGTGAGATGGAGAGTCAAGATGGTTGAGAGTGGAGACGGAAAGGCCAGAGTTATCCTGGCATTTATTTTCCCTTGAGTCATTCCATTTTAACTTTATCTGTTCCTTTAAGCCAGGCTGCCATTCACATGCATGTGACCAGACCTGCTAGGAGAATCTTTTGGGCACCTGATCTTTACACAATAAACTTTCTGAACTCGACTACCTTGAACCCTACTTTCCCCCTTCTCTTCCTTCACTCTCCTGAATTTTTTTCTTCTTCCTGGCCTGGAGCCAGCCCTGTGGTCTTGTGTTGTATTCCACATTTTTGGTTTGATCCCCACATGATCTCTCAAACATTGTTATGTATTTTTACCCAGACTCTGCCTCTTGCCTCCGGGACTCTAATGGTCTAGCCTGGTCCTGACTGAGCCTGTGGAACCTGACCCTGATACAAGTCTCACTCCCTACAAGCCAACACCAGGGGCTAGAACCTTCCTTTTGGAATCATTGTAGGTACTTAAAAAATTACAAGTTCTTTAAGTTAATTAACAAGTTAACCTTGCTTTAGACCATGCCATAATTAGTGCCTGCCTCCCTGCTCCATTTTTTCAGAATGGACATTTTTTTTAAGTTTATTTATTTATTTTTTGAAAGAGAGAGAGAGAGAGCACACGTGTGCACCAGGGAGGGGCAGAGAGAGAGGGGCAGAGAGAATCCTAAGCAGACTCTATGCTGCCAGCCCTGAGCCCATCGTGGGTCTTGATCTCATGAACTGAGAGATCATGACCTGAGCTGACATCAAGAGTCAGATGCTTAACCAACTGAGCCACCCAAGTGACCCTGGAATGGACATTTTTGAAATAAATATATTATTTCCCACTTATCTCAACCTTTCCCTGAAGTGTGATTTTATTTTATGAAATTTAGGAAGGTAAAAAGATTAAGATACAAGGTTTTGATAATTGCGTCACTATTTTTTTTTTTTTTTTGTCATCTGAGACCATTTTGATGGCATCATGTTGCTATTTTGCTTTTTTCACTAGATTCTTGATTGTAGAAATCAGGCCTTTCTGTTCTAGGTTTAGGCAAAGATGAGCTTTGACCTCCCAGTTTTTCTTTTGGTAGGGTCTATCAAGGCCAAGTGAGAGAGATGGCATGCTGTTCATCATGATATTGGGTCTTTGAAGACACACGCTCACACACACACACACACACACACACACACACACACACACACTCTAGATGATGTGGGTTAGAGCCAATAAGGAAAGCAGATTTGGGAACTTAATTACTCATGATATTGTTTCAGTACAAATTCAAAGTAAATTTTGGGAGGCTTAATTCTTCTAGTGTTATAGTCCCAGGTCACTTGTCCCAAATATATATAACTTAAAAACCTCTATGACTAAATCTCAGTGGTGCTTCCTTTTTTGGTTTCTCTGATTAAAAATGTGAAGTGAAGTTTCAGGCAATGATTTCTGTTACCAGAATTATCTGAAGGTTGATTTTGTTAGCAGATTCTTCTCCTCTCAATATGTTGCCCTTTTCTATCTCCTTGGGTATGATCCTGCTTGGATAGAATCAAAGAAAAACTACTCAATGGGAAGTTTCAGACTCTATCTAAACTTCTGAGGTATTATTTTGCTAGAACTTCCATGAAAATATTATGCTGGCTCCCTTCCTAATGGGCCACAAAGGCTTTTTCTCTCCTCTCTCGCTTTCTTCCTAGCCACCTGTGGGTATGGATGAAGTGACAGAAACAGCAATCGCTCAAACTTCCCTTGCCTTTGCTCCCACCTAATGGTGCAAGGGCCTGGGTTCCCAGTTCCCAGCAATATTCTCCTAGGTATCTCTGGGAGTGCCCAAAGCAGATCTCGTATGTGCTCACAATCAAACTCTGCTCATCCTGTTAGGCAGTGCCATGAGCCACTGGTCATCACCATCCTCTGACAAGTTCTGTGCTGCCCTGCTGGACATCATGTCTGCTACGGGGTGGGGCGGGGGACTTCTCCCACCTCTCCAGCCTCTGCAGGCTCCACGGACACCCCCGATGCTCTCTCCCTCAGCACCTCTCTGGGGGATATCTGCTGAGCACTAGCGTCTCTCAGTGAAGCAGAGCAGTGAAGCCAGGGAGTTTCCCAACCTGTCAAATGTTTGGTTTTAAACCAGGGAAGAATCTCCCTCTATGGTGCACTCTGTTGAAGTGGGTCCTGAAGGGAGGGAGGATGCTGCTTATGGAATTTTTTTTTTTTAAATGAATGGTTCTTTGAATACTTATTCAGGATCCTTAAACCCAACAGATGTCTCGACCAGAAGACAAATTTAACTGACAGATATTATATTTTACCCAGAATTTCTACTGCTTTGATAGCAAAAGCTTCCTTTCTTGTTAGATCTTCCCATGCCTGGCTGGCTTCTTGATCTCACACTAATAAGCTTGTTGTCCACTCATCAGTTCTGCAGTGGATCAGGTCATTTTCGAGCACACGGAAAGCCTGACTCAAAATGACTTAAAGATGAGACAAAGTTCTTACTTCCCATAAGTAGAAGTCCAGTAGCCAGGGAGCTCCAGGGTTGGTAAATTCAAAGACCCAGATTCTTTCCATCTTCTTGCTCTGCTATCTTGTGCATGTCAGCTGTTTTCAGATGGTTTCCCTTCATGGTTGCGAGATAGTTACAGTTGCCAGACCTGGAGGAAGAAGAGGCTGCTTCCTCTTAGGTGCCTCTTTTTTCTCCTTCTTCCCTCCCTTCCTTCTTCCCTTCCTTCCTCCCTCCCTTCCTCCCTTCCTTCCATCCTTCTTTTTTCCTCCTTTCCTTCTCTCTTTTTTTTCTTTCTTTCTCTAGCAAGGTAGCCTGTCTCAGACACCTTCCTCTCCTGTCAGCAGCCTTCTCTCATCTCATTGGCCAGATTTGCTGCAGCAAATGCTCACTGCTAAAACCACTTCCTAGCAAGGGGAATGGGATTAGCATGACTAGTTTAAGAAAGCACAAGGCTGTGTGTACTGTGTGGATTGCCCAAAGAAAATCTGGGGTTAGAAATTCTGGATAAGCAACTGACAAAATCTGCTACATTTGGGTGTGAGCAGATGTGATTGAATACTATACTTTACATAAGAACAAACCAAATAAACAAAAAAGATGCTCAGTCTTTCCGGTACTCAATGGTTATAGCTAACTTATAAATTACAGTAGGTGTCTTACTTGCAAGGAAACAGAGACCTTCAGGGCCTGAAAAGAAAGCATCCCACCTCCTGTGAGTCTTGTAAGGGGCTTAGCTCCAGGACAGGAAGCAGGGCACTCCGGAAGATCTGGGGGTGGTGGGTGGGGACCAGGATGTATGTGGAGGCTACCGGGCTCCTGGAGGCCTTGTAAACCTACCCCCCAGCCTTGGTGAGTGAGAGCCGGGTTTCTGTGGGGAGGGGATGGAAGCCAATGCACCAGCAGAAGAGGAAATGCTAAGTGAGCAGAGCAGGAGTGGACTCTGAGGCCTGAGGTGGTTTTTATTATTTATTTTTGGTTTATTTTCAGGAAGCTCAGGGAATTCTTGTATTTGAAAGCAGTATTTCTTGTACTGGAAAACAACTTTCTAGGAAGAACTAAATATTTTTCAAGGCTTGATTCCCTCTTCCTTACCTGTGCGTGTCCACTCCAAGGAAAATGCTACTTTCTCCTTACCTCAAACTCCCACTTCCAATAGTTGACGGACTTGAGAGACTAGATGTGAGTTCTGTTTTCTATAAACTCACTAAAGAGTTTTGAGATGCACATGGTATCTGAACATCTGAAGTTTGGCAGTTTATTGAAAGTAGGACATACTTACGTGAAAAATCAGCCAACCAGCTGATACCCATGAGTTATTTTTTACTAGTCTTCTAAGAGCTCAGGGAGAATGGTGATTATGTTATAATTATGCTTTGGTACATAAAACAGTATGGGCTTTGATGTACAACAAACAAACCAGAAAATCAGATTTGAACCTTGGCTTTACCCTGTTCTCACCCAATGACATTTAGAGTGAATGAAATTTGAGACTCATTTGTATTCCTCATTTGTAAAGTGGGCATTATTAACACCTACTCCTCCCCATTGTCTCTAGTGTGTCCTCACTGTACAATATGTGGGCTCTTTTTCCTTCCCCACCAAATAAAATGTTCCCATATCTGAACATACAACAGGGGAAAGAACCCACTCAATTTATTGAACACTTGCAAAGAAATCTGTTATCTAAATATATCTAAATAATATAAATAAAAATAGATAAATTTTTATATATTGTATATGTATATTATATATTTTATGTATTATATATATATAAATATTTATAAAAATATTTATATATTTTATATATAAAAAATTTTATATATTGTATATGTATATTACAGATACATATTTAGATGTATATCTAGATAACAGATATTTAGATATATATATTTAGATAACAGATATATAGCTAATTAAATATTTTTATATATATCCAATAACATAATTATATATTTTTATAGCTATCTAATTATATATTTATGTATGTATTTATATATGATATAAATATATGTGACATATATATTTATGACATATAATGACAAAATATATATAATGCATAATATAAATATTAACATGGAAGTTTTATGATTTATTATATCCTGAGTTTTAAATCATGGAGTCAGAATTTTACAGCTGAAAGAGTCTTATCCTTCTCCAAGCCATTCCTACCCTGCAACCATTGTGCTGTTTCTAAAACTCTGACCATGACATTTCCCTGCTTTAACCCTTGAATGGATTCTTATTTTGTTCAGTAAAAATAGGAACCTATTACTCTTGTTTACTATTCTGGTAAACCCAGAACTTAGAAAAATGCCTGTCCCAGAGTAAGATCAATAAATAACTTCTGAAGAAATGAATAAAGTGCAAACTCCTTTTGGTTTGGACTTCTGATGATGGGTACCCCCCCTTCCTGTCCGTCTCCTCTACGTCCACTCCCAGATGCCTTTTTCACAAAGCAGACATATGAAGCAAGTTGTATGGTTCATAAGGAACCGTGAAAGCCCCTGCCAGGCCTTTGCCTTCACTGTTCTATCTGCCTAGGTCACTGCTCGGGCTCCACCCTCTGCATATGCACACTTTGCCTTTGGTTTTTTATGCCTCTGCTTTCCATGTCACTCACTCTACAGTGTACCCCTCTCCTGTACCCTGCAAATGAATTATGCGCTTCCACAACATCCTCTATTTACCTTTTTTTTAAGTTTATTTATTTATTTTGAGAGAGAGAGCCGGGGAGGGGCAGAGAGAGAGAGAGAGAGGGAGAGAGAGAATCCCAAGCAGGCTCCACACTGTCAGTGCAGAGCCCGACACTGGGCTTGAACTCATGAACTGTGGGATCGTGACCTGAGCCGAAGTCAAGAGTCAGATGCTCAACCAACTGAGCCACCCAGGCACCCCCCTCTCTACCTTTTTATAGCAGTTGTCACATTGTATTGAAATTGTTTGACCTCTTATCTGTCTCTTCCACTAGACTGTAAACAACCTGAGAGCCAGGACCGTGTATTGATAATCAATATTTACTGAATAAATAAATCTTCTAGTTCAACCCCTTTATTTTCTTCTTGAGGAAGCTGAGGGCCAGACAAGTTAGTGACCTACTTGATGCCACCAGTGTTTTGGCATCATGGAAGCTGGGCCCGAGTTATTTCTCAGCTGTCCAGTGTTTTCTTGGCTGACTTGCTTTAATACTCAGCTAACATTGTTCTAGTAACTACAGAATAATTGTAATTTAACATTTGAAAAACGTGGAGAGGAACTCAAATAATTATATAATTAATTCAAAAGACAGATACAAAGCTTTTTTTTTTTTAAATCCTCTATTATTTTAAATTACCCACGTCATTGTTTTCCTCTGTTCCCCTGGAGCTGTTGAAAGAATGTGACATAATAGTGTGCTCACTGTCGGAGGCCTGGATTTCTGTATGACAGCCAGGATGTAACTTCATTCTGGCAAAATCTGATGTTATCGCTCAGGTTTTTGTTGCACTGAAGTTAGGACATCTTCTTCTGGGAGGATCTGGTGGAAAAAACATCCAGTTATCAGATCCCTCTCTTTAGCAGTGCCAACTAACAGGGCTCTCAATTAAAATGAGAACAAAGGAAACTCGGGATGGTTGGTAAAAAGAGCAGAGGCTTTGAAACCCCCAAACCCTGGTTGAATCCTACTTTACCACTCTGCAACCTTGGGCATAGTATTTTCTCTGAGCATTTGTTTCCTCATCTGTAAAATGGGGCTAACTGGGAAGATAATTTAAGGATTAGTCTGTGTAAGGAGCCCAGTCTGGTATCTGGCTATGAGCTCTATTGAAATACTACCCCAGTTCAGGTATTCCTGTGGGGCAGAGATTATCATAGTGCCTGACTTGAGAATCTGGTAGGTACTCAGTAATGCTGGATGATTGATGATTGCAAGAGAGATCTATTACTGCAGAATAGCTAAATTCTTGCTTCAAAGAATCTGAGGTTCTATGTCTCTTCCTGTCTGTTTTCTACTGGGATATGGGTTGGGATGTGTTTACTTATGTCTTTTAGACATAATCTTTATATATGTAGACTGCAGAAAGGACTGTGGTCTGGTTATGCTTGTTACAGTGATAGGGGAAGACAGATCTTTGCAAAAAGGGCTCACAGAATCTCATATGCATTTTGCCATCCTTGCTTGCTCAGACGACTGAATTGGATTCATCCAAAAAAAGAAAAGAAAAAGTAAAAAGAGAGAGAGAGAGAGAGAGAGAGAGAGAGAACTTCTATGAAGTGCACTGAGGAGTCATGTGCAAAACTCAGAAAAGTTCAGCTGAACATTGATTAGGAATCCACGGAGACCTTGAGAATGTGGCTGTATAACCTTTGATGATTTTCTTGAGATGTCTAGGTGTCCCTTAGGAAAAAGTATGAACACTGACTTGATTGCTTACTACTCCAACCAATACCACTTTCTCCTTAGGCTGGCACACACTGAATTCTGAATGTATGCTTTTAGCATTTAATTATGTACTATCTTGTACCTGTCCTTCAGAATGAGAATGTAAGCTTCCTGAGAGCAAGGACCAGGTCTGTATGTCGAGGCAATACTAGGACTTCTAAGGAGAGCAAAATACAATTGTTCATCAGTTGTGTGAGTCACGGCATCTCCCCTGGTTTTTCAGCAACTTGAGAGCAGGTATTCTCCTCATATCTCAAATGGGTGAGAAAAAGACCCAAGCTCAAAGGCTTGAATTGGAATTACCACTAAAATCTTACCTCTTACCTTTTGGCAAACAGCTACTGGTCTAGGCTATTGCCTTGGCGGGATTTCCTTTGGGAAATGTAGAAGACATTATAATTTTAAGCCAAAAAATGTGAATTCTAATTTGTTTCTTCTCATTTTTAAAAATGAATGTGGAAAGGGAGACTTCTGATAAGCAATGAGACAAAGATATAATATCAGGTGGGGGAATGGGGTGCGGAAAACCAAAATCATCTAGCAAATGGATTGAAGCTAGCCAGAATTTCACTACATTTAAAAACCTGAGCCCAACAGAACACAAAGGGATGTGTGTCTTACTGTGTCTTTAGCGAAGGCCATTTAACACTGGGAAGTTTTCCAGCAGTGTATTTCAATAGCAGCAACCCTTCTTAAAACATTTGGGCCTTGCCATTTTGAAAATCAATACTCTTCAGTGTCTACTGAAGTTGCACATTTGTTCTCTGTAAAATGTATATGGGATGACCATATAAATTATCCTCCACACTGGGACATTTTTTTTTAAAGAGAAAGGGAGAGCCATTAATTGTACCATAGCAATAGGTATAAATTGGGACCATCCCAAGAATTCTGTGATGACAGAAAGTGATTTGTATAGTCTATTTACAGAAATGGTTGTTTTATATGTGTATGTGGGCTTAAAAGAATAGGTAATTAAGGTGTTTAACTCACCATGATGATGGAATTGAGCTGAATCATCTACACACTCTCAACTAACTAGTCCCTTTTGTAACTTAGGTCTTTGATTTGCTGATCTGCTGCACACATCAGCCCACTTCAACGCAAGGATCACAACTGGCCTGCTCAGAAATTGGACCCATAATCTTGCTCTCATCAGTTTAGTTCGTAACCAGCTGTAGATTCTGCGGGGCTCTATCAGTGGGTCATACACTCAACTGCAAGATCAAAGCAAAAATGCAGAAGGTTCTGGGCTTTTTTGTAAGGACCCAGATTCTAGTCCTGTCTTTATCAGTAACTAACTGTGATTTTTGGCAAGTCACGTAACCTCTCTGTGTTTTGGTTTCCTTATCTCTAAAATGGGGGTAATAGTATCTGATGTGCAGACCTCAAAGGTTTGTTGGGAGGATCCAGCGAGGTGATGTATGCGGAAGCCTTCTGGAAAGTGCTATACATATGTGAAGTGTTATCATTATAGGAGAGAAGGGGAATATGAGATGTGAGGGGAAAACAGGGCTTTTAACTCTAGCTGGCCTTGTAGATTAGGCTTGTGCAAACAAATGATGAAAATAAGGCCACGGGAGAGGCATTATATTCTCTTTTATGAATAGGGCTAGGGAGGGAGAGAAAAGTGAGGCCAGAGAAAGTAGCCAGTGAGACTCAGGGAATATAGGGAGGGGTAGCTTATATATGGTTGCCCCATATCACTGTTTTCCCCACAGCCCGGCAAGACCTCATCAAAAATGAACATGTTAGAGAAGAAGAAATGTTAGACAACTGGGTTCCCAGGCTGTGAGGGCACATTCTCTCATTCTTGATTGAGAGGGTTGGCTTTCTTTTGCAATCCAGTAGGAATCAGAATTTCATACTTACCTTTTTTCTTTTGTTGACTTTTGGTCAAGATTCAACAAAATCATTTATGTAAAATTGCTTTATGCACTATAAATTATAGTATAAAGTCATGATGTGGGATGAGTCTATTGATACCAGTTATTATTTTTATTAAATTTTTTTATGTTTATTTATTTTTGACAGAGAGAGAGACAGAGCCTGAGCAGGGGAGGGGCAGAGAGAGAGAGGGAGACACAGAATCTGAAGCAGGCTCCAGGCTCTGAGCTGTCAGCACAGAGCCCGATGCGGGGCTCGAACCCACAGACCAAAAGATCGTGACCTGAGCCGAAGTCGGACACTCAACCGACTGAGCCACCCAGGCGCCCCGATACCAGTTATTATTATAGTAAGAGCCATGTTTTTTTTTTCTTCAAAGTGATAATTTTTTTAAAAACAGAAAAAGTCAAATGTGTTTATAAAAATTAAATGGAAGCATAATGAAGGAAATAAAAATCCCACATCATCCTGCTACAGTGGACAGTATTTTGGTGACTGGTCTTTCAGACTTTTTTTTGGCATTTGTGTAACATTTTTTTTTTAAATGTTTATTTATTTTTGAGAAAGAGAGAGACAGAGACAGAGACAGAGCATGAGTGGGGGAGGGGCAGAGAGATTGAAGAAGACAGAATCTGAAGCAGGCTCCAGGCTCTGAGCTGTCAGCACAGAGCCCAACTCAGGGCTCGAACCCACAAACCATGAGATCATGACCCGAGCCGAAGCCGGACGCTCAACCAACTGAGCCACCCAGGTGCCCCTTGTGTAACATTTTTTAAAAAACCAAAACAGGATCTTTATTTTGTCATTCATTCTGTAATTTGTTATGATTATTTATATGTTGGTAGATAGAATGCTAATAAGATAAACACTGTGCCTTCTTTTTCTGTGGTTACACTTTGCTGGGGGAAGACAGACAAATAAATAAATGATTGTAATATAATGTGAAGCACGCCATAATGGCAGAGGAACAGGTGCTCTGTAGGAGCATCTGCCCCAGGGCCAGGGAGTCAGGAGAGACTATTTTAGAGATAGCTTTAAAGTTAGGAAGGGATATTTAAGTCGAGACTGGAAAGATGACCAGAGTTAGCCAGACTGCAGTGGATGTTGTGGTACACCATCTAGGTACCTCCCTGGGATGGGACACTCATTCCCCTGCTGGCAATAAGGTTGTTTTTTGATGGCTCTTACCTTAGTTCTTCCCCTAAATATTGCCCTTTGCTGAAGGAAGCCTCCTTGCTCAAGGTTATCTCCATCTCCAGGGGCAACTGGGGTAAAAGGTTAAACTTCTCTTTTTTTTTTTTTTAATAATATAGTGTTATTTTTATTTTAAAGTTTCTATTTATTTATTTTGAGAGAAAGAAAGAGGGGGCATGAGTGGCACAGGAGCAGAGAGAGGGAGAGATAATCCCAAGCAGACTCTGCACTGTCAGCACAGAGCCCAATGTGGGGCTTGAACCCACAAACTGTGAGATCATGATCTGAGCTGAAGAGTCGGACACTTAACCGACTGAGCCACCCAGGCCCTCAAAGGTCAAGCTTCTTGCCTAATGCAGACATCTCTGAAGGTCCATCTCAGTTCCAGAGCTCCTCTTAGGATCAGTGGAGGCCTCAGATGAACCTGTATTGCAGTTCAGTTTTTCCTTCTGCTCAATCCTGCATCCCTCCCTCTTCACAGGTATTGTTCCTAAGAGCATTTCCCAGTAAAAACCCTCCACACAAATAAACCCTCCACTTGACACAGGTAAAGAGTGGTAGTGATGGTGTGGAATGCAGGGAAGGTGTTGCTAAAGATGGTCCAGCATGTTTAAGGCCTAGAGGTGTTGGAGGAGTTAAATGTTTTTTTTACAAAGACTGCAGACAAGCAAGTGAAGTCAGTGAAGAGACATGATTCCAAGGAGGCAGCCAAGCTCTTGCAGCCACATCAAGGAGACGGGGAGATTGGACTCTGTCCCAAGGCCATTGGGAAGCCCTACAAGGTAGTAAATCACAAAAGAGACATGATCTGATTTTCAAATTTGTGTTTTAGAAAGATCATTTTGGCTGCAGTGTGGCACCATCAATTAAAACTCTCATCATCGATCACTGTATTTTTTATTAGAATATCAGAGTGATTTGTGACCTCCTTCTGCACTCTGCGTCTTTACAGAATGAATGGCAAATCATATGTCCCCCCAGGAAAGTCAGTAAGGAGCACTGGTAGTAAAGCAGTATTGTGGGACGTTTCAAACTCTGAAGGGATTCAATCATAGTTCTTGAATCTTTTTTTTTTTTTTTTTTAAACCCGATTCTCACTGTTTACAGTTGAACACCAACTACATGCCAGAATGCACTGTGCTATTATTGGTGTGGAGGACCAAGGACAAAGGCCCCAATCAGGAGGCCATGGCTGTCTTGTTCATTGATCCACCACTGCAGTGCCTGGCAAACAGTGAATGCTCAATAAATGAATAAGTGGAGACAAGGGGAAATTACTTGGTCTTTCTGACTGCAAAATGAGAACAATAGTAGTGTCCATCCCTCGAGGTTGTTGTGAGCAGTAAAGAAGATAATATAGGTAAAACACCTACTTTAGATGCTTAACATTTACTGTAAATCATATTTACTTGTACTTCCAAGATTGTTTGCTATTCTCAGTATTAATAGAAAATAAGACCTTAAAAAATGACAGCCAAACTTCTTATATCTATTTCTCTGTTGTCCTCTGGATCCTATAAATATCACTGCAAGAGAAAAATATGATTTATAAACTGGGTTAAAAGATTCATTCATTCAGTTTACTCAGCAGATATTTTATGAGGGCATCCAAAGTGCCAAGCATGAGGTTTAGGCAGTGGTGAACAGAACAGGCACAGTGCCTATTTTCATGGAGTTTATAATCCAGAAGGGAGACACTAAACAAAGGAAATCTCATTATATTGTAATCAAAACAATCTGTCATTAAAGAGAATAATAGAAACTAATTTATTATTTTATTTTATTTTATTTTTATTTTTGAGAAAGAGAGAGAGAGAGAGCTAGCTGGGGAGAATTCCAAAGGGAGAGAGAGAGAGAGAGAGAGAGAGAGAGAGAGAGAGAGAGAGAGAGGGAGAATCTCAAGCAAGCTCCATGCTCAGTGGGGAGCCCTACATGGGACTCAATCCCACAACCCTGGGAGCATGACCTGAGTTGAAATCAAGAGTTGGACACTCAACCCAATGAGCCACCCAGGCATTCTAGAAGCTAATTTAATAATAGAAAGGTAAGTCTTCTCTGAAGAAGTGACTTTTAATCTGGGAACTAAGAGTGGTATTTTTTTTTTTTTTTTTTTTTGAGAATAGGAGATAAAGCATTCTATGCAGCAGGAAAATCCTCTTCAAAGACCCCAGGGTAGAAAAAAATTTTGGCCCCTTGGAAGGATGGAGAGAAAGCCAGTGTGGCAGAGTGGAGGGAGATGAAACTGGAAAGGAGGCAAGGCAGATCTTGAGGGACGTTTCATTGTTACATGGTCTTCTTTTATATAGACTAAAAGATACATAAACTACCTGAAATCTGACTGCTCTCTGGGATTATCAGAACAGTCCATGATGCCTGTGAAATAGGAGGGCAGATTAACTGTGTTGTGAACATTTTTAAGCCTTGGGAAAAGTTGTTTATTTTCTACCTTCTGGGCATCATGATAAGGAAAAAGCGTGTAACAAAGGAACCTTGCTGTTTATTGGGAATGATTATGTATTTGCAGATATACATTGCTTATATTTCTACCTACATTTCTACCCCTATCCAAGTAGAACTATTAGAAAGCCTTTTTTTCTCCCCTTCCTCTTCTAACTTTTTTTCTTGGATGTGGTTCTTCCAGTGGAAACAATCAGTGGGAGTAGGGAACAATTTAGAACAGAGATGCTGCTGTGGTTTCCCAGGAGAGGTAGGAGAATTTTGGGTGTCATAAGTGTTTGGGTAGTGGCTTATGCACTGAATTTGCTCAGAGAGGCCTCCATTTTCCCCTCTTAGTGATTAGAACAACCTGTGTTCTGGAATACAGTATTTAAACAGCAAGACTGGCATTGCTATCTTCCAGGATGGTGGAGGCTTAATTAACATTTGAAAATGCTTTGAGATCTTTGGATAAAAGTGTTCTGGAAGCATGCAGTGTTATTATCTTTGGAGTGATACAGGTCATGTGACACAGGAAGTGGCTTTGAAGGAAAAGAAAACCTTTCATCAGGCAAACTCCTTGGGGTGGTTTGAGCCTGTTTTGAGTGACTCAACATGCCCGTGTCATCTCTCTCTAGACCATGAATGAAAGGAATAACTTGGCCTACAGCTTAGCAACTGCCACCGTCATTAACTGCAAGAATTAGGTAAGCTTGCACGTTAAACATTTTATGAATTATGCAGAATCTTAAAGCATTTAAAGCAGCTGTCCCTTAACAAGCATTGAATAAATATTAGCTGTTACTATTATTGTTGTCTTCATGAATACAGTTTAAGATGTCTGCACTTGTTTTCTCTGAACTTAATGCCTCTTAACCAAAGAGTTCAGTATTTTTCAGTGATAAACTAACCTAAATTTCATTTTAAAGACTTGATAAAGAGCAAAATAAATGTAAATCATTAGGCTTGAGGTCCCAATGTGAGATCTACAGATAAGTCACCTTCAGTGCCTAAGACCCTTCCTGGGAGATAAAATTAGCTTAATGTTGGATACTTAGTCCTTCCTTTTCCAACAAGAAGGACTCAAAATAGAAATTGGGTTTTCTCGCTTCTACTTCCCTGATGGTTCCTTGGGGTCTTCACTGGACAGGATTTCAAGAACATTTCAGAGTAGTTGCAATTTATTTGAGGGTAGCAGTGCAGAAAGATTTCATCCTGTTCCTTCCACTAGTTTTTATATCTTCATAATACTTCCTGGAAATGTGTAAGTCAGGACTAGGGTGGGGAGTGGAGAATAGGAATATGGTTCACTTGAGAAAAGTGTATTTTTGAGCAATACATATGCCCAACCAGACTTGCCCACGTGTATTTGTTAATTTTGCTGGCTAGCTGACCAGAGGTTTATTTATTTATTTTTTAAATATACACCTGCTTCAAATGTAATATTCTGAACAAGAAAAGGTGTATTGGGAAGTGGCACAGGAGTGAGAGAGAGAGAAAGGAAATAGCGTACATCAAGGGCTATAAACAAGACAGAAAAGGTCAAGGTCGCAGCAGGGGCCCCAGGGCATGCTGGGAAGATGGGTGGTCAGGGGCCTGTCGGGATAGAGGTCGCCCAAGCCATGCTGGGAAGGATTCCAGGGCCTTCGGCGGCTCCTGTCGGTGGAGAGGTGTCATTTAGACGCGGGCCCGCGGTACAGTTGGGGGTCAAGCACCAAGCCGACCTAATTAAAAGCTCATTACACCAGAGTATTCCCGTTAAGAGTGGGACCCACGTGCAAATCCATCGGTCCAGGAGCGCTTTCTGCCTCGGATTTGGGAATTCCAGCCCCAGCCCCAGCCCCAGCCCCAGCCCCAGCCCCAGGGCCTGGGAACGATGGCCAGTTAAAGTGACTTTCCCGTCTGTGACCATCAGGTACAGTTTCTTTCAGGATTGTTTCACACTGCAGTAAATTAGTTTTATCCGCTCTGAAACATTTTAACAAAGAAAGCTCTCTGGTCATCACATGGGTAAAATAACAAGAGATAAAAGAACGTGTACTTCACCTAATCAGAAACAAATAACTAAATCTGCCTGAAAATGCAGCCGTTCCTGTCCCGTCCTCCTTTCCACTTATCTTTCACTGATGGGATTCTGAAATGACCATTCCACAGGCAGACCGGTGGTTCTCTCCTTGTTTTTTATATAATTGTTGCCGACCTTGACAGAAGATCTCAAAACTTAAGTATTAAGTTGGTAAATGATACTATTGTTTGGGAGGTGGGGTAGGAATGGGGTGGGAGCAGAGGGTTTATCTAACGAGAGAAAAAAAAAAAAGTAAAATGCACCCTAACCAGGCTCAAATGAACTGAAATGGATCAAAGTAAACAGAGACATCTAAAAGCTTTTGTAAGTTAAAAGTGGCTATCTGTTGCAGGTCTTGCCTCATTAACTGCTGATTGAAGCTCTGCTTGGCCCTCTGGGATACCTAACACCCCAGGCCTATCACCCGATGAACCCCCGGTTAGGTGCTTTTTGCCTTTGCCTGTGTTGCTTTGCCCAGCTCCTTGACCTCAACCTTCTTACAACAAAATGAGTCAAGGTTTGTCCTTGAGAATCTTGCCGGGAATTTCTCTTCTCCCCAGTGAGGAATTCCCAGAAAAGAGAAATGGAAGGCACTGTTGTGGTATCTAGGGAGATATGTGTTCTGAAAAGTAGCCGCGCAGCTCGGGTGTTTCGAATAAAGCCTCTGCACAAGGGTATGTAGGGGAAAGAGTCCGCAGTTCGTTTTTCCCTTGGGTGTTGGCCTCATTTCCATATGGGAATGGTGAAAGGTGCCGATTAGGCCAAATGCTTTAAGATACAGATATCTCTTGGCTCCCATGGTCCCAGCCCTTCACCAGGCCATTCAGCTGGGACAGGGAGCTGAAACAGAGAGGGCTGTCTAGGAGAGGAAGACAGAATAGTAGTGGGGGTGGGTTTGGGGGGCGGGGAGGGAGGAGCAGGGCTCTTTGAGTAGGACCAGATAGGTCTCTGTGTAGAGTAATATTACAGCTCTTTCTCTCATAAACAAGCTGCATGCCTGCTTCTAAAGACCCATCTGGCATAGCTTTGAGAATGGCAATAATTACAAGCTGATGATGGACATGGAAAAAAAGCCCTGCTGAGCTAACTCATAAGGAAGTACAGGCCAGGACTGCAGGGAAATTACAGGCTGAAAACCTTTCTAGTTTAGGCCTTTTGGTGTTCTTAATCACAGACTTTAAATGTTGTAATAAACACTGTTGCATTTTATTGACCAACTCCCATGACAGGCAAATCTTTTTCATTTTATTTTATTTTGACCATTTGCTCTTTGGAAAGCTGCTTAGCAGTGTCTGTCTAGGCCATGCCAATAGGCCTTTGGTTTTTCTGCTTGTAGGAAAATTAGGTAAACAGGGGTGACTTTACTTAGTTAATAGAAATTTGCAAAATTTTTTTCTTAAATTGCTCTCTGCATTTTATGATTCAGATGGACTCTCAGGCTCAATGCTTAACCTGTAGCTATATAAGATGTGGCCTGGCTGTCTCCAGCAAGAAGATAAAAGAACAAACTTGGAAAGAATAATCCATGACTTTGTGCCATCAAATAGATGTTTATAATATAGGCAACAAGTGATAGTCCAAGTTAAAAACTATACTGTTACGTTAGTGGAATCTTAGGCTCTGGCCTTGTTTATGGAGATGATCCTTATTTCAGGGATGAACTTGATATTGAAAGGATGATTCTTCTCAAAGCTTTGGATCCTAATATACAGGTGCCTCTGAGACATTTTGTTGTTGCAGACTTTTTAGACCATTTAACGGCGCAAATGTTTTTAGGAAGTCTTCCTAGAAAAAATAAAATAAAAACACTGGAAATTTTCTTTCCTCTGAAACATTATTAACCTCAAAATCTGTAACTTAAATGTCATGGCAAAATTAGTCTTGAATATAACACATTACCAGTTGCTGTAATAATGGAATTTTGACACCTCATGTAGGTTTTGTTCTACTTCAACAAATGTTATCCGTTTCCATGAAAAGAATTTAATCTTCATTTTATACATTTTAAAAATCTGATGTTAGGTTGAGTAATGTTATGAGTTGGGCTTTTTTGTGTGTGATATAATTAACTTATGCACATAGATCTTTGTTCAAAAGATACCTTTAAGGATTTTACAGGGAAGCATGTAAAGTTCATTATTCTTTAAGCACTAGATACTGCTTTAATAACTTATTTTCAGGTCCTTCCCTTCTTTGCCACAATTTCTCATTTATATTCCTTCAAGACTTGTATTTTATTCCTTGTGTTTTGCATACAGCCCTGGCTATCCCAGATGGATTATTTAGTTCTGTCCTTTTGCATTTGATTACTTGTTCAAGGACATAAACTTTTGGGGTCTATGAAGTTCAAGCAATAAAATGGTTGTGCAATGGAAATTTACCAATAAAAACTCAATTTCTTATCCTTTCTTTGCCTTTCATAAGCATTGCTTTACCTGAAGCTCCTTTGTCAATGAGAAATTATTTCTTTATTTCTAACTGTCTCTTTTCCATATAGAGGGTGGAATTGTTCCTAACAAAAGAAGCATGAATGGGTGGAAACTATATATTAAATGCAAGACTATTTGTCTAGTTTTCATTAGGTTGCTGAGTGAAGAGCCTCAACTCCTCTCTTTTCCCAAGGTACTCAGATATCCATGAAGTCCCCCTCATCTCACGCTATCGTTTCTCTCACTGGGCACAATCCGACTTTAAAGAATTCAACACTTGCTGGTCTTTAGAGAACTGTCAGCAATGACAGCAACCAGGGATGCTGACATGTCTTACTGTTTACAAAGGATGAGCACAACAAGGCCCCTCGGATGACTTGATAAGCCCTGCAATTTCTCCCGCCAGCTGGCCTCTGGACCAGCTGCGTTTTCGTGGCCATCTAAAGACACAAGTATCAAAACTTGATCTAAACACCACAAGTCAGCAAACAGCAGTAAAGATAAACGAGGGCTGCTCAAGGTCACTTTGTAAACAGTGAAAACGAAAGAGAAACAAGAGTATCTCGGTCCGAGATGCCTTATATGCGTACTTTTCTTCTGTACTGAAAGTTTGATGAGAAAACATCCTGGACTAGTAAGTTCACGGACAATTATCATGGTCTTGAGTATTTAGACTCTTTTTCTCACTTCTGCATTCCTCCATACCTCTAGAAGCACCAGCCAATGTTATACATAAATTAAGTTCAACTTTTTTTTTTATTGTTCTGTTTTGTTTTGAAATATTCTGAACATACTCTTTTCTACTTGAGGAATCATGAAATGTCTTGGAAATTGTACCAGTGCGCGTGCTTTTCCTCATTCCTACTTTGTAAAGAGGAACTTCTATATCAGGAAGGGAACCTTTCCTCCTTTCCTCCTTTCCTCCTTTCCTCCTTTCCTCCTTTCCTTGTGCTGTCTTTGAGCAAAGAGAGGAAGAAAGGAAAGCTTCACGTATTTATGTTGCCCCAGGGTCAATGCTTTTGTTAAATGCCATATATCATAACTTTACCGACTTCATGGAGCTTGGGGTATTGTCTTCCTTAACTTTGGAATTGAGACAATGCTATTATCTTGTGAAGATGCCAGACTGTTCCTAGAAAGAGCTGTTTCAAGGTACTTGGAGAAAAGAGTTTTACAATAGGCTTTATTTCCCATCTCTCCTTTTTGCAGAAAGGCCATTATTGAAAACAGTGTATGTCACAGTTGATTAGACCAAAGCACCGTCTTAATTTTAGTAATGTCAAGGTCATATCATAAACACTGTCGTTTTGTCAACTTAATGTTGACAGTCATAGAAAGAGATTTAATCTTGATTATGAGGCAAAATCTTCTTGGTCTCTGCCAACAATCTCAACTCTTTCTGGAAGTTTTCACAACATAGATGCCTAATTTTTACCAAAGTATCTGTCTGTAGGATTGGCTGCACTTTTGGTAAGTCACTGCTTCATAAGCTACCGAGTCTCAGAATTCAAGTAAAGTGACTATTCCCTTTTTTACAGATGGTGAAACTGAAGTTCTGCTCTGTGGGATACGGTATGAGTGGCGCCGTGAACTCAGGGCTGGGTGCCTCCAGGTAAGTTTCTTTTTAACTTTGCTGCTTTCTCCCAGGCACCCAGTCTAAAGGTGAAGGCTCAGTTTTAAATGGGCATTCAGAACAGAATGCCCATTGGTCAGTACTCCGACAGTGGTAAGCAGCGGAATGCTAAACAGCAAGCCCACAAACGTTTGCAAACAGTAGCACCATCTAACAACACGTGGAACAATAGATGTGTATGGCTAGGAAAGGACGCAAAGAAAGAATATTCACTCCTGGTCAGTGGTGGTTGCGCCTATGGAATTATTGATACTCAGAATTCTGCCGGTGGCTGTACCTCTCAGTACCTCCTCTGTATGCTGGGGCCAATTTCTATCCTCCTAAACAAGTTAAATGCATTTGTGTGTGTGTGTATGTGTGATTTGACAGGCTAAAGTGCTAACTCTTGTTGAAATATCTATATTTGGAGTTACTGATAGATTGTGGTACAAATACATTTTCTTCCATACACAAAGATGAACTTTCTTGCAAAAGTATCCAAATGATTTATTTCTCTCATTGGACCATTATTTTAGGAATTTTTCATTGGTACCAGGTCCAGAGTAGGCAGACATTTGTGCTTATATGGGTTGCACTCTGTAGAGGTCTGCATATACAGATGGGAGCTTCCCAATGCTACTTCTAGCAAAATAAGAATGCTACTGTAGAGGCACCTGGGTGGCTCAGTAGGTTAAGCATCAGACTCTTGGTTTCTGTTCAGGTCATGATCTCACAGTTCATGAGTTTGAGCCCCATGTCGAGCTCTACACTGACAGTGCGGAGCCTGCCTGGGATTCTCTCTCTCTTCCTCTCTCTGCTCTTCCCCCAATCAGGCACACATGTGCACTCTCTCTCTCTCTCTCTCTCAAAATAAATAAATAAACTTAAAAAAAAAAAGAACGATACTATAATCATCAGAAGAAGGACTTCATGGTAAATCAAGGGTCAGAAAGTGATATGCCAGCCAAAGGATGTAGTATCATGTTTCTCCCCCATTTCTTCTCTGGCTTCCTATTGCTTTTTCTCTAGTTTGGCTGTGACATTCAGATATTTTTTCAGTTCCAGGTTTTGTTTGTGTGTTTTGGGCTGGAGTCTGGGGAGTAATGGTGTAGGTTGAGGTCCTTCTTCTCTTGGCTCATCTTGACTACTTGTGTCATTTCCAAGACTGGCTTTCTTTTTTTCTCAGGTGAATTCATTGGCCTGCCTGCTTTAGCTTCTGCCCAGTTCAGACCTCTGTCTGCAGAGAGATGAGACCATGAGATCTGCTAACATGCAAAATGGAGATAAAAGCATTTTTAAAAATGTCTTCCTGCACACAGGCCTGCTTTATAATAAACCAGAACAGTGCAGGAATTAAGATGTTGTTGAAATGCCTGAGTGTCTCTGCCCTTTTATTACATCCAGGGTGATGAGGTCATGGCTTACTGTTTAGCTTATACAGTGCAATTAAGAGATTCATTTCTTAACGTGATTCATCTCAGGAAGAGTTGACTCAAAAGTTTCAGGGGAGAGGCAAGACTCTATGAGAAGATGTTGGAAAATTATGGTTTTCTTTTGGAAGTTTGAGTTCATTTTTTCATTCCAGGCGAGAATGAGAACTGCAATAAGCCTGTCTTGGATTTCTGAGTAGCAGGGAATTTGATTACTTAATGCCAATAAGGCTAAGGAGATGGTTTTAGTTCTTGGCTTTTTTCCCTTTTTGGAATGATGGCAAAAATGTGAACTAAATATTTGTTTTATTTTTTTAGTTTATTTAAAAAAAAATTTTTTTTAACGTTTATTTATTTTTGAGACAGAGAGAGACACAGCATGAACGGGGGAGGGGCAGAGAGAGAGGGAGACACAGAATCAGAAGCAGGCTCCAGGCTCTGAGCCATCAGCCCAGAGCCTGACGCGGGGCTCGAACCCGCGGACCGCGAGATCGCCACCTGAGGTGAAGTCAGACGCTTAACCGACTGAGCCACCCAGGCACCCCAATATTTGTTTTATTAAGACATCATTAGATCTGTGTGTGTAGAGATGTTTAAATGAAACAGTATCTTAGATGTGTAGATCTACATGTTGTATATTTATTTGATTTATATATATATAAATATATATATGTGATATATATATATGATTTGTGTATATATACACACATATATATATGTATATATATATAAGATGTTTTATTGTGCTGTTTATCTGTTGAGCCTTGATTTAACCCTTTTAAATGCAGATTTAAGTCTCTACTACTGAAAAAGAGGTAGTCTCCCCATTTGGTCAGGGCAGTTCTCAACCATAGTCAAACCCTTTGCAAGAATGTGTGAATATGAAAATGTTGAGAAGCAATGGATTAGGCTATATCTATTCTTTTATGAAAGACTTATTCATGCACCTCAGTTTGAGTAGCTTTTAACTGAGGTTCCTTTCTTCCTTGAAGTCTTCCTTGATTGTGATTCTTGGCTTGGTCTTTTATCCATGGTTCAGATTTTAGTGAAAATGAGTAATTCTTATACTGGTCAATTCATGAAATGTCTACCTTATTTAAGGTACTATGTTAGGCATCCAAGACCATCTTTAGAGGGTTTAACTATTGTCTCTGTCCTTTAGGAGGAGATGGAAAATTCCACAATAATGAATACAAGTCATATTGTCATAAAGGGCTAAATAAAGTGTTATATGTACTCTGAGGAGTGAGTGATTTATTTTGTCTTGGAATTGGGTAGGGCTTCCTAGAGGTGGTAATGTTTGAATTGGTCTTTAGAGCAGAAGCAGGCTTTGAATAGATGAAGCTAGAGGAAAAGTGCAAAGTTTTAGAAGTGCAGAAGTCCATGACATGATTCAGAAAAGGAGATGAATCTGTTCTGGGCTGTGTGTGAGGAGAAATGGCAGGTAAGTTTTGAAATACAGAACACTTTCTATTTATTAGTCCCCTTGAATGCTATGCTAGGACATTTGGACTTAATTCTAAAAAAAAAAAAAAAAAAAAAGAAAAAACCAGAAAACTAGTAAAAGCTTTTGGACTGAGAGAGTGCGCCACAATTATAACAGTACCTTAGGAAGGTAACTGCCAGGGATGTGAAAAATAACTTGGAATAGAGAAAGCAAGTGGTGAAGGGGGACTCATTGGAGGGCTATTATAGTAATCCAGGTATAGATGACATGATGTAGGACAGTAATAGTAGAAGCAGAAGTAAGAAAAGAACCCAAGAGACATACTGAGTCTAGAATTGAATGTGGTGGGATGATACATAAATGACTGAAATTCCTACGTTAGGGTGGTTAGTAAATGGAGAAACCATGAACTGAGATAAGCAAATTTAAGAGAGGAAGGCTGGAGGGGAAAACAATAAGTGCTTAAATTGACATTTTTTTTTTTTTTATTTAAAAAAAAAAATTTTTTTTAACATTTATTTATTTTTGAGACAGGGAGAGACAGAGCATGAGCAGGGGAGGGTCAGAGAGAGAAGGAGACACAGAATCCGAAACAGACTCCAGGCTCCGAGCGGTCAGCACAGAGCCCGACGTGGGGCTCGAACTCACGGACCGTGAGATCATGACCTGAGCCGAAGTCGGACGCTTAACCAACCGAGCCACCCAGGCACCCCTTAAATTGACATTTTAAATACACTTTGATTACACACACGGTTTCTCTTGTTTCTTGAGGAACAAGCTTCTTATAGCCATTTGCTCTAGATTCTATTATTAGATTTGCACCCTATTTTGCTTTTTGATTTGACACTCTCTGACTACTCAAAGGAGGAGAAGAAAAGGTATATTTTCTCTCTATCATGTCTGAATGTATTTCTATTTTATATAATCTCAAGATTTTTCTAATCTCAAGGTATTTCTGAAGAGTATCTTGAGCTTTGCTCAACTCGTCTTTCTCTGGCCATACTCTTGAGGATGAGGCAGTTTGAAATCCTTACTAATGCTTATAAGGAGTCAGAGTTAGACAGAACTGGCCTTCATAAGGTTAGAATTGGAGCCAAAATGGTTTCTTGGATTATGTATCTCTTGCCGGTTATGAAGCTGCCAGACTCCATCCCAGTGGGTGGAAATGGACACCAGCCCCCGAGGAAGTGATGGCTGCACATGGGCGTCTGCTACCTCTGCTGCTTCCTCTCCTCGATGTGGAAGGAAACCGTGGGCCTTCCTAGGCATTTTTCTTGTTCTCTTAACATGGGGGGACTGAGAGTCTTGGACTTTGGAGGTTGGATAGTGAACCTAAGCCTGGAGGGGTGTCCAGGGAGCAGACTGTTCCCATCTCTGAACTGTTGTTACTTTCTTTTTCTACCCCCCTTTCTGTGCTGTACAAATCATTCCATCTCCAGAAGTTTAGTGCACAGGGTTAGAGTGTCTTAGTGGAGTACCTGGAGTTCAGAGCCCATGCAAGGGGACACCTGAGTGGCTCAGTTGGTTAAATATCCGCCTCTTGACTTTGGCTCAGGTCATGATCTTACAGTTTGTGAGTCTGAGCCCCACATCGGGTGGTGCGCTGACAGTGTGGAGCCTGCTTGGATTCTGTTTCTCCTTCTCTCTGTGCCCCTCTCCCCCACACTCTCTCTCTCTTAGAATAAATAAATAAACTTAAACAAACAAAACAAAGCTCATGAAAGGCTTTAAGTTGGAGACACTGAAACAGAAGGAAGGGGTGTACCACTGAGCTTTCTTCCCGCATATGAAATATAATTTATATAAATATTCAAACTCCTTCCTAACTTATTTCTTTGTTAGTTTTGCATGCCACGTATCCAGTGACCAGTCCTCTTGAAAAGTGGTGAGGAAGAGTGTTACTAAAATTACAAATATCTACTTTTCATCAATAAATCTCTTCCAAAGTTTGCAGTATGAATTTGGTTTGCAGTTAGAATTCCCCAAACCAAGTATTTAAAAATCCCTGGTAGCAAATTCAGCTCTGAATCTCTAGAAAATAGTGTGTAAAGAGTGGACATATCTAACTGGATTGTGAAGTTAAGGTACCATGTGCTTTATGTGCTTAATTTCTACAGGCCATTTTAGCTCCCATTTTCCATCCAAGAAAATCAAGAACGTTATGCTTTTTTGTTTTTCAAGGTGTGGCACAAAATTGCTTCTCTAGTTTCGATTCCAAAAATATAAGCCTTTCCTGCTGATTCTAACCCCAAAGCATGTATTAAACACTTACTATCTACCCAGCATATTGAAGGGTGCTGTGTGAAACAAAAAGAGCTCCAGAGGGGCTCACTGCACAGTTTCTGAGTGAGGGAGGAGAGGGCTGGAGCCGGCCAAGGGGGAGAACCACTCATTGTAATCTCAAGGCCCTGATCCCTTTAAGCCCAATTGGGGAGAAATGTTCAGAAGAAAAGCACAGTGTCCGCTCTCCTCAGTATTCTAGAGATGGACTAACAGTGGGGGAAAGGATAGAGATGAGGTGGCAGACTGCCTTATTTCTATAGACTGACTGGCTTTAATTCTCCACAGTAGTGGGTTCAAGGGCACCAATGCAAAGGGCAGCTTATTTTTTTTTTTTTTTTTTTAAATCTTAGCTTATAAGCAACTGTTGTGGCAAAATCCTCATCCTTTTCATCTTTTATAATTCTTCATTGTATTCCCCCTAAAGGCAGCTGGCAAGTGCTGGGGTCTAGCCCTCAAAGAGGCTGATATTCTCCAGACATGTCCATAGACACTTGTAAGTTGAGAGCTGAATCCTCTGTCAGACACATTTTCCTTGTCAAATCATGCCTGTCCCACCTCGCCGACACTGATAGTCCTGGGAGCCAGTTCTGATGCCAACCTGTATCCAACTCCTAGATGTGAGTACACTTCTTTGAAGGGCAGCTTGGGCTAAAACTTGACCTTTCGGAGCTTTGGGAGGTGGGCAGGGGAGCGGAGTGTTGCTGGGGAGAGAGAGATTTCCTGGTTATTGCTACAGGGAGTCTGTTTACTTGCCTTCAAGGGTCACAGCCATCTGAATGAGCTTCTCTAACTCTGCTCTTGGGTTTAGTTTCAGAGGACCCGGTCCTGTGGAATTCCACTCCCCATGGCCCTCCCCTTAGTCTGTTAGGTATGGGACTTTTATCCCACAGTACAGTTCAAGATTTCCCCAGGAACACAGCAGCTTGCTTGCAAGAACAGCAGTTGGAAAGTCTGTTTTAAGTGGAGTTTACTGTTGTTGTATAAACCTTCATTTAAAATTGACTATAAAATGTTTCTGAACCTGCCAAACACGCATTAAAATATTTTGCTCCATTTATGCCTATGTGTAACATTTGGTTTCTAAAGAGCTTTAATCAAGTAATCTTCAAGTAGGAAGTTGTTCATCTTTATTGCCAGTCGGTTCTCAGTGGTGGTCGTGGCAACAATCTTTTTATTGCTTCTGTGTTTAGTTGTTCTTTGACATGATAGAAGTCAGCTGCAGTTCAATGAGCTCACTATTTGTGCAACTTAATTGCTTGCTTCCTTCAATACATACTCAATTTTTCCTTTTATGAGCAGGGCTGTTGGAAAAATTAAGCTTAAGGATATAGCCATCCACTGTTAATTAACCTCCTTCCCAAACACATTAGTAAAATAGGTCAAATAACTGCTGAGTGCTAAGTGTACTGTTCCTAAGGTCCTCCTCAGCTGAGAAGTGAATCCTGTATTAAGGTGGAGCTTCGAGCGTTTTTCTGGAAGCGGTGATGACATAAGAATAATGCTTTGTAACACAGCATTCCCTGCTGCACTGTCTCCTCAAAGTTGAATATATGGTTTGACTTTGTCTGGCTCTACCGTGGGTTTCATTTGTTTTATGTAATATCAACTTTAAAAGAAATAAAAGAGTGCTTCTCTCTTTTTCTTTCTAGGTATTGCTTGCTTTCAAAGGGGGATCCTGAATTCAACTTCTCTTTTAGGTAGTGACCACTGCTGTTACATTGACTCACAGTTCCTAGAATAATCTGAATATTGTGAGGATGAATACATATCTGTGATGAACATAAAAATATGCTCAGTGAGGGAGCTTTTATAATGTCTCACTTGTCAGGGTTATGTTCAGATGGAAAATCACTTTAATTGCAGCGGTGAAGGGCTGATTGGAGCTTTGCCAACTTGGCAAATATTTTGAAGTTTATAGAAATATTTTGAAGTTTATAGATTTAGAAAGTAAAAAAAGAAAAAAGAAAATGTGATAGTTCCTGAATTTGGTAGAAGACCGGGAAATGTAAGGGTCCAGTTTATACTTTTAAAAAGAGCAAAGCAAATGCAAACAAAATTCAAATGGAATACTATGCCAGAGTTCAAGGCTGAAGATCACATTTGTGATATTTATCCTCTATCTGTAGTTTCCATGTGTAGACTTTAATTAGGAAGGAGTAGGGAGAAAGAAAGAAACCAACCACCTCTCCAAATAAATCCTCAACTGATAAATACAGAAATTTCTTTTCTTTAAAATTATTACTCAGTTGCAATCTAAATCTTGCAGCTGTTTTTTCTTTACGTAGAGATCTACATTTCTAAATTGTCTGCTCTGATAAAATCATTAACAAATAATGGCTGGTTCAGGACTCTTCCAAGGTTTCGCTGCCTCCCGATTTGGGCATATTTCTTGCTTTGCATTTACAGTCAGTGAGAAGCATCTTTCAGCACCTTTTTTTCCAACGTGATTTCAGGATATTGATGACATAGAGTGATGTTGAAATGGTAACCTTTGGGTATCTTCTTTTGCCGACCTGCTGGAGGAATAATGATCCTTTGCCAGTCTAGACTCTAAGGGATTATTAGGAAACTTGACTAGCTAATGCTTGTCAGGAGCCTTTAAACAAAAAATGTTTTCCCTGTGTGTTACTTTGTCCCCCGAGTTGAGCTTGTAAGCATGACCTCATTCATATTCATTAGTTGTGGGTGCTAAAGGTCATCCTCTCTTATCTTTTGCCTGGCTAAGGCCTGAGATGCAAATGGCAGATTGTGGACACATGGTAAATAGTTGAACCATCTAAAGGTTGAATAAGGGAGGGGGACTTTGTATTCACACATGCCTGCAGGTACTTTGGCCCCTGTCATTTATGTGGATGGCTCACAGATTCCAGAATGAGGGCAGGCGCTGTAACTTTTGATGGAGATGGAACTGCTATGAATCAAAGTCAGGAATTGGGTTCAAGCTTTTATTCCTATCTAACCAATTATGGTGGCAAATTTCCCATCTTTTAAAAGCAGAAGATACTTATCTAAGAAAGGGGAGAAGTAGAAGTCTAGGATTGGTGGGTACAAGAAGGTATAGAATCTTGAAAATTTTTGAGGCATTTCATCTAATCTAAAAGATAGTCTCACACCGAGTCCTATTGCCAACCTGCATGAAGCAAATTTGCAAATTCTAGGTTTAACCTTTTAAAGGCTGCCTTTAAAATAGCCAGGCCTTTGCCTCAGGTGAACATGTTGGGTCATGCTAACCTTCTGTGAATTGGTATCTTCCTCATCTCATAGATTGTTTTATTATTTCTTACGGGTATGTTCCTGTGGCTTTTCTAGCTGTCATTGATTGACTTTAATTAAGCAAATCCCCGAAGGGAGAGCAGGTAGCCATAGAGATACTTGTGACAACCAGCAGGTGGCACTGTGGATACTACAGTGGTGAAGAAACTGGGCTTTAGGAGGCGGAGATGAAAGGGAAAAACTGGGATGAGATAACTGAAGCTCCTCTACAGATCTTAGGGTGGTTAACAGGGCATCTCAGAAGGTTGTAAATCAGTTTCTCAATGTGGGGAGCTGCATGGATTAGACTTACAGGGATATTCTCTCTGATTTTTAAAGTCTTCTTTCCAGCTGTATCAGTTGATAACCTGTTTAAATTCTACATATATGCTATTGCCCAGAGTCAAAAAACAAACTTGAAAGGAAGACTTTTAGGGAATTTAGAAACCAGTATTTACTCACATTCTAGAATTGCAGAATGTAAATTAGGAACTCAAGCTTGGTGTGTTTATAATATAAAAATATATTTCAGGCTCACAGAATATTACTAGAGAAACATGTTAATTTGATTTATTTAGTTATTTTAAAGAGGCAGTGAGGACATTTTCCTGACATCCATTACCCTCTGCATTCTCAGTCATCTATGGCTTTCTTTTCTTTAAAAATGTATTTGAAAGAGATTTCAGTAAATTGATTTTTAGAAGACACTGTGTGTGGGTAAGTTTTTGCTTCTTTGGAAGTTTATGTAGTGCTGCATTTAGGTAGTCAAGTTGGATAAAAAGATAGCAACAATGACTTATTTCCAAGTGAAGCCTTCCTGAGATAGCAGCAATTTTTCCAAGGCTCTCTTGTGAAAGTTGTCACTGGTCTCTTTTTTCCTGAGATTAGACCGATTCAGATGGAGGTCCTGGGGAGGAAATGTAGTTTCTCCCAATAAATGTTTCCTAAGCTGAGGCCTCTTGGGAGCACTGCCTTTCTACCAGAAATGTGGACTTTTCCTCTCTAAATGAATTTCAGCTCCCTGGAACAGATACTTGGAACACTTTTTCCTCTCCGCCTTCAGAGCTAGAAAGCACGGGTATCCTAATGATGACAGAGCCCATCTTCCAAGGGGACACCTGAGGGAGTTGTGAGTGTGTGGACGCCAGTCCAGAAATGAGTATTAGATGGAATTTCCCATCCTACATGAGGGCAAGGAATGAGGGTGGAGGTGGGGAGAGGAACCACAAAACTGATTTAGAGCAAGGTGGCAGAAATCAGGATCTGAGAGGTCAGGATGATGCTTTAGGGGCCAGTTTTAGTGGTCTCCCAACTCTCACCCAAGTCCGGAGCCTTACATGTCCCAGTCTACTCGGTCCGAAGGGAGCTGAGGCAGGCAGCTGGCCGAGTTGCCGAGGGAGGATGCTGTGAGTGGTCTCTCCACATGACTGGAAAGTCTGACTGACTAAGGGGACCTGGGAATGGAAACCAGTTTACTGTATATTCAGAAACAGGGATATTTCTGATTCACTAGGGCAGGCTCCTCTCTTATTTCTTGGAACAGATTGCTCTCTTCTGAGCCTGGAGCCTGGGCAGTGCTTGAGCGGCAACGAGGAGCATAAGTTCCCTGTCACTTCCTCTTTGGCAGGTTGTGTCTGCAGACACTGGCTCCCATACCCCATAATTACTTTTTCACATTTTTTAATATAGTAACACATGGTTGGGCTTGTGGTGGGGGAACCGAGTGATGCCTCCGGGCCATGAACACTATAAATAACTTCAGGGATTGTTTTATATGGTTAGGGGAGGAAGCAGTTTCTTTCTTAAGAAATAGCTCCAAGCAAAGACGCAGGGTTTAGGAACAAATAACTTCTATTTTCAGGGGCCCCTTTGCCTTTTGTATTTCTCTATAGATCAGAAATCTTATTGGTAATGTGTTTCCTCACCAGTCTGTTATGCCACTTTTTAATCTGAGTGGTGATTACAGCCATCTTGTTGTTTAGAGAAAAGTGCGTATATTTCGTTTATGAATGTGAAACTTAAAGCTATCAAGTCCATTCTCTAGGTTTAGCTTCTGACTGTGAACTAACTCTCTGACAGGTAGCCATGTGCAGGTGTATATGGTGATTGAAGTCCCGTATTGCCGGAAGGGACTACAATAAGCAATCTAAAATAATTCCTTACGACTTCGACAACATTTTTAAACGATCCAAGGCGGCCCAAACTTAGAGCTTCCTGGGAATAGACATTTAGGACACTTGTTATAGATTTTAGTATTTACCATTTTTCCTTGTCAAGTAATTCTCCTTTTCATTTAATCTTTCGATGTATTTTAAATTTTTTGCTTCTTATTTATTGAATGGAGGTTGACAACAGCTGCTTAAGGTTACCTTTCAATAACTGCTCTTTATGTGTTTCAATGGCCTGGTTGCTAAACTTGCACGTAATTTAATAATCAACACTTACATAAGTTAAACAGTATTTTTTATTAGGTAAATAGAAATCTAATAGAAAAATTTCTACATATAGCAGAAATGTTCCAGAAACACTCTGTAGCTTTCACTATAGTTTCTATGCTTTAGCTTAACTCATATTTGTATACATTTCGTGTGTATATCCCTTTGAAGCAGAGCTGGTGCTTTGGATTATCTTTGCATGGTATATGATGTCTTTTCGTAATGCATTGACATTACAGAAAGGCAAAGATAGTAGCCCTGTAAAGGAGATACAAAAATAGCCACAAGTGTCTTAGGCATTCAAATACTTTGTTTCAACCTTAGCAGATTAATTCACAGAAATAAAACTATCTCTATAGTCAAAGGGAGCTGATTTTACCACTTGGTGCTGCATAGGTGTTGCATAGTCAGTTGGGCAGCAGGGACACAATGGCAGTGAGAGGCAAGTCTGTGGGACAGGGCAAGGGGCCGTGGGACATGTTCCCTGGGGAAGGGGGAAACACGAGGAAAACCAAAATGCACAGTCCTTCATTCTTCTGGGCTGATATTTGCTAAACTCTGTGGCAATGTGCTCCAGGTTTCCAATCTGACAAGCGGAGATGGAGATTTCTCCCTCCTGCAAAAGGAAACTGTGTTTGACTGCTTTCCTGAAAATGTGTTCTTAGGGATGGTGGTAGTTCCCTATCAGGGGGCTCGACCTGGAGGGCCCCTAGCAGATGTGTGCACCTCATGTGCAGTGTTTGCTTGTCTGATGAGTCTGAGACTGCAGTTGGATTGTCATCTTCAATAAATGATGCTGTTTGATAATTGTATTTTAAAGACTCTTCTAGTGCTGTGTTATGAGCGAATGTTTTGATGTGGTGCACTGACAGCCACAATATCTATCAAAAGGAAGTATGACGGATTAAATAGCAGAGTGCTTTTCTCTCATGGTGTAGCAGCACTTGTGAGGGAGAAGGCTTGTATTGTTTCCTGGACCCTATCCCCTAAAACCCTGCATAAAGTCCTGTTGGATTAACTGAGCTGGCACCAGAACTGCAAGTCCTTGTTAACCATACAGGCCAAAAAGGCTCTAACACAAACAATCCCTGTTATCAAGCCGTCCCTTTACAAACAATATTTCCAGAAAGTACTTGTACCTGTTCTCTGCCATGTTACATTTTTTGAGATGATTACACACTTATGCTAGGGAATGGCATGTTGCCAAAGCAGAGTCTGCCTGCTGGAGTTTCAATAGTGCTCATTATGAAGGAGAAGAAGTTTCTATTCCTACCCTTGGAAGGAAAAAGGCAGTCACAGATAAAGTGTATGATATGATTACCGTTGCTTTAGATAACCGCAAGTATTACTTCCGACATGATAAGGGATTGTTTTCTGTCTTGATCATACACAGCTTGGCTCAGCCTTTTTAAGAAGCGGGGCGGGGGGGGGGGCATTTTTGAAGGCCACTTGATCAGTTTGGAACCTGTGGGAGCATGAAGTTGCCATGCAGATAAAAATCGAGGCTGGTTTCAGCTACCACAGCAATTGCAGTGAGGGTGGGGGAGCCTTGGGAGGAGGTTTGGAAACGGGAGCAAAGAGCCCTAGTGACTCTGGCAGAGGGATTCAGAGGCCTTGTGAGTAAAAGTCCTGCATCTCAGGATCTGTTAGATGGTTCTTTTTGTTGTGCTAAACTCGTTCAGATTAGGTTCTTTGAGAGAGCTAGAATGCTTAGTTCCTCAGAAAGGTGTATCAATGAGGCAGATTTACTGTTTAAGTAGTTGGGCAGGAGAGTTAGCCCTCAATACCTATGAATAGGGAAGTTACAGGACTCGTGAGAATTTAATGAATTCAGTTACAGAAAGGGAATTTCGAGTCTGCTCTTCACTGGGATTCTACTCGGGTGTGAGTGAAAATTTTAGACTTTCAGTAGTCTTTGGTAGGAAAATCAGCCTACAGGGTAAAACTCTGAAGTTGAGGGACATGGGGATTATCAAAAGGTAGGAAAAGGCAGTTTCTCCTAATACTTTGACAAGTGGCTAATAGATGGATTGTTGACTACAACATAAAATCCAGAGGTGGGAAATCAGAATAGAATCTGAGGATTCAAAATAAATCCAAAGGCTGGGATAGTGTTTGTATGTATGCATGTAAGGTTAGTCTGTATGTGTGTATGTACTTAAAAAGAGAAATTCCAATTTGAATATTTGTCATTTCTGAGAAGTACCCAGGGTATCAGAAGAGGCCAGATGTGTAGAGCAGGCTCCTCAATATGTAAAGGGATGTGTTTTGATGCTTTTTATTCCTTGAGACTGCTAACAGGAGGGACTGGTGTTAAGTATAAGAAAAAAAAAGAACAGAGGATTCGGTTTCTTCAACTTTTCCACTCCTGTTCCTATGGTTGTTGATACTACACCCTGTGTAATTGCATTTTTACCACCGCCACTGGTAGACAAGGTGATGAAGGTGGGGGGCAGGGAATGTTTGCCCATATGAACACTTGTCCTGGCTCAGTTTTGAAACTCAGAATGGCACTCGAGGCTGCAATTCTCCAAGAGGAGAACACTTCTCTGTTTTGAATGGTAACGGGGAAAAAGTTATGCATCCTCCTTAACTTTCTGTCTTCAATTTTCTGTCCTTCATGAGAGATGCAGTTAAGTTTGGGAACTTCCCTTTTTACTTAGTAGGGATGTGATTACCCAACTTTTGGCAAAGTACTTGGGATTACCCAGATGGAAATGCTATTTAAGGGCTAGGTATTAGGGTTTAGCCTTTTAAAAATTAAAGTATCCCCCAAATGAGCTTTATTTGTATTTCCCTTGCAGTCTTTCATATAGGAGCAGCCAGGGGCAGCAACGCAGGCTCAGAGCTTTCAGAGTATGGGCCATAGCTCTCCAGACAGTTTGGATGGTCTCTCCCCTCTCACCAGGGGCTTGGCCAACAAAGCTGATAAGTACCTTTTTTCCTTCTTAGCCCTCTCTTTGGTGCCCAGAACTGAAGCCTGTATCTCTGAACTGCTAGGTTCGTATTAGAGATCGGGCTCCCCTAGAACCCTGCCTGCCTGTCACGTGCTGAGTTTTTTGAAGGCTTTTGTATTGGAGGGACCCTCTGACCTTAAGGAGTCAGGATATTGAGAAGCCACTTGACTATGTGGTTACCTCCATGTCATTGTGAACTGGGTGTAACCCCCATGGAATTAGTCTTATTGGTCAGCTCTCAAGTGCTTTATAAATTATATTTCATCTGTCTCTTTGTAAGAAGGGTTCTTGTGGACATAATTCTTGTCACTTTCCCTTCTTTCCTTACACTTCAGCTCCTGGAGTTCTCCTGTCTAGAGACAGGGATTGCCTCCCCTTCTTGGGAGGGGTTCGAGAGCTCATGCTGCTCAGGGGGTTATGGCAGATTGGCTGTTGTTGCCTTGCTGCCTTCTTTTCAAAGTACCGCAGGTCACATGATGACTTCCAGGCCCAGATGGGGAGACGATGTGGATAAAAGTATTTAGCAAGAGATCAAAAACTGGGCTGCACTTCTAAATGGCTTGCCTTTTAGAAAAAGCACATTAGCCTCTCACCCAGATGCGGTTGTGGGTAACTGTCAATACGGCACACAGGTGGCATGGTTATCTGGCCATTTACTGCCTGATGCCTTGGCGACTGCTGCCAGCCCTTCAGAAATAGGAAATGACTAATGATGTGGTGGAAATTATGAACCAGGATTAATAAAACTTGAAAAGGAACAGTCTTCGGTGTTTGATCCTCCTTAGAGGAAGTTAAGTCTGAGTCCTAGATTCTTTTCCCTGAGGTGTTCTTCTGATTTCTTCTGATTACTCGGCTGTAGTGGGAATCTAGGCTGGAGCTGGGAACGGCGAACCAGATGGTGCAGGAAGCGAAGCCCTGCTCCCCATCCCTAAAGGTCCAGACACATGCATGCATGGCTCTGCAGTCCATCTGGGAAGAGTTCAGTTAGAGGAGCCACAAGCACAAAATAAAGGTTTAATTTTTAAGGACTGAAGTTGTGTGCCTGCTCATGAAGAACCTTCTGGAGAGATTTCATTCATTACCTGAGTGATTTCTGTACTTTCTCATTAAAGACGGTTGTTGGAATCTGTGCTTTAGGGATTTGACATTTTTCTTTTTAGTTTAGGAATCAAAATGCCTTTTCCTTAAGATCACGGTCAAGCATTTTTTAACAATATTATGGACCTGTCTTCTGTCCTTCCTTCTTCGGCTCATATTTTAAGGCTCCTCTATTTCATGTGGAAAAATGCTAAGTGGACAAAGGGAGAAAGGTACATTTTGGTGAAGTAGGTGAAGCCAGTGTGAGGTATAGTGAAAAGAAAACCAAACGCTGGATAAAGAGATCTCAGCTCCAGGCCTCTTCTGGTTGTGTGACCTCTGGGAAGCTCCTTCAAGCTCTCCGAGCCCAAAGATGTCACTTTTATGATGATGGGTCTTAACCAGGTATCTGGTTAAGGGCTCCTCCTGCTCTCGTTAAAACACATCTGTGTGTGATGTTCTGCTCTGAGCCAGTGTCAATTCCCTTGCCTGAAAATACTGCAGTTTGCCCAGGAGCCCACCCTATCAGCCTCTGATGAGGAGCATTGTGGGCATCTCTAAGGACAGTGGTGAAACACATGCAGTTTCTGCAGTGGGGTGTGTTGGACGAAAGCTTGGGTGGTTCCTGTAGTTGTTAAGTCTTACTATTTCTGCAGATCAGCTGGTTAAGGAAAACCCCAGAGAGTATTTCTAAAGCCTCTAAAGTCAAAAGAACTCTTGAGTTTGCTCATCGAAGCCACCTAGGACACAGAGGAATCAAGCTAAACTAGCCGCATACAGTGTTTGGCGAATCAAAATCTCCCTAAATCTCAAGCCAGCTAAAGGTTGTCTGTGGCTCGGCAGGATGTGGGCATATATGTTGAGCTTGAGTGTGTGTATATGAGAAAATGTGTGCGTTTGTGTGTGTGCATATGTGCACTTGAGAAATAGGAGAGTCTTAGTAAAGAAGGTAGCTGGTTTACAGCTTATGTGAGAACAGCTTATGTCTCCCTTATGTGAGAACTGGGAACTAAGGAATAAAGCTAAAAAGAGACGAAGTAGCATATGATCTTGCCTTATCCACTCAGCATCTCCTCCTGACCTGCTTAAGGCTGTGAAATCCTTAATGCCAACAACAATAGCTAACATTTGTTGAGTATTTACTAAATGCCAGGCAATCTTTCAGCGAGGTGCTTAATCTCTCTGTGCCTCGGTTTCCTTATCTCTAAAATGGGGATATAGAACCTACCTCCTAGGGTTGTTGTGAAGCTCAGATGGGTTAATATGGGTGAAAGGCTTAGGACTGTTAATAGAGATTAATGAGTTGAAATAGGAAGAGTCAGAACAGAACCTGGCACATAGTATGTGCTCAGCCATAGTTGTTATTATCGTCCCCATTTTATGCACAGGGAAGTGAAAGCTTAGAGCAGTTCAGTAACTTCCTTGTACTCCACAGCTGGAGGGAGTGAATGCAGCAGCCTGACCCAGGAGGTCCAAACCTCCACCTTCCCACTCTGGACCTTCCTCAGGGAGCCTGTCCCCTGTTGCTGCACTTTGTTAAGTTAATGCTAGCTGGATCCTTGAGGGCATTTGCAAAACAAGTTCCTTTAGAGCCTGGTGCTCTTAGGAGGATGAATTGTAAAACACTCTCATTGCATTGCTGTCTCCCCACCTTTTCTCTTGTGTTGCCCTAGGGCTGTGGTGGACCTGTGGCAGATGTCCCGCCAGGTCCCACGGCCCTGTGTGAGAGAAAGGCTGTATATTTAAAAATCAGCCCTTATGCTTCTTTTGGCTCTCCCTCCTGACACATTCCTGTCAATCGGCTTGGTACAATAATGAAAACAGATGATTCTAAGCAGATTTAATGGACATACAGTAGCTAAAATAAAGAATATATATTTTTTGCCTTTTATTTTATCTATTCCATTACAAAATAAGAAGGTAAAAAAACAACCAAACTGGTAGAACAGAAATTGAGATCCCAAATACCAGTGAAATACAACATCTCTTTGAATAAGTGCTTTGATTTGTTCTCTGATGGCTAGAAAAACAAATGGATAGACCTGTAAGAGTTTCCTCAAATTGGAGACCCTCTCCCTGGCTCATGGGAAAATACTGGCCATGCGCCTTAGGGCTTCCTACACTGATCAGGGCAGTGAGAAATGGGAAACAGCAAGGGCCAAGCCCTGAGCATCCCTCATACCCAGAAGGAGCATGGGGTCTCACGTGGCTGCTCAGAGAGGAGTCCAGGATCCCCTTCCGGCGGGGGGGGGGGGGGGGGGGTGGGCATGCCAGGAGTCAGGGGTTGTGGCAAGGCAAGTGATGTGCTAGACAGCAGGGAAATTGCAGCGTGGTCCATCTCTCCTTGTCTCCCCAGCATGTCCTGAGAAATTTTCCTCAGGGGAAATGGGGTGAAACGAGCTCTGAGGACAACCTCGAAAGGGAAAGGCTATATGGGATGGAAGAGGAAGCTCAGATGACCAGTTGTTGCTAGACAGCCAGACCTGGGCCTCCTGCTACGTGGATGTGTGTGCACAAGCCCCGGGTCGTCCTCGAGGCCTCGGCGTCGTGCTGCCTCCAGTTCTCCTCTGCCAAGACTTGTGATTGTCTCAGCAGCCCCGAATCCAGCTCTGGGCACAACCCGCAGCAATTGCGAAACGTTCTGCCCAGTTCTGTGCTGAGGCCTTGCATTGCTGTGGCTCTGCCCTCCGGTGCTTGTCCACCCTGCCCTTGGTTCTGCCATCCTGCTTCAACAATTAGGTAAAAGGCCAGCCGCTGGGCTTGTGGGGCTGGACGTGCAGTGGCCCTTGTCTATTGCTTTGCAGGGGTTTGCTTTCTTCCTGTTTGCATTGTTGTCTCCAGGCTGGCACTTGAATGAGCCCAACAGGCCATTACAGCCACACAGTCAAACAAAGGTCTTTTAAGAGAACAATTGTCATTTGTTTCCTAGTTGGCATTTCTGGAGATTTAGCAGGATAATCTTGGATGTACGTCAGCAAGCATGAGCAGGAATCATCTTAATCCCTAACAAGGCATACAAATGAATTGGGACTTCATGAAAAGTGTACAAAGAATTTTTCTTTCTCTTCCTCAGTTCCAGCAGCGGCGGGGTATGGGGGGAGGGAGGGTTTCCTTTTGATTCAGCTACCTGCTGCAGAGATGGGGACTCAGCTTTGGGGATATTCTGGCCAAATGTGTACTCCTCATTTCTGAAGCTTCTGCCCCAAACCCTGTTACAAGTAAATCCCCTGAGGTCTTGGCTGGGAAACATAGCTTAGACTCTTCCAACCCCTCTGCCTTGAGTTAGCCTCAAAGTAGTGACTACTAGATTCCGGATCCCACTTGGTTTTACAACAGCAAATGAAGGCACATCCAGCTTTCCTCCAAAAGGAGAGAGAATAGGGAGGGTGTTCAAGAGTCTCCTCTCCCTAGTTCACCTCCATGATTTCTTCCTCCTCCAGCACCATCAGTTGTGTCAGACCTGTCTGTAGAGAGGGGAGCTGAGGAAGGGAGGTTACCTCCTCCACATGAAGAGTGAGGCTCTGTGGTGCCCATGCTAACAGAGCTCTCCTTGAGGTTGGGCCAGGGAGGAAGGGAGTACGTGGAATAGCATTTTCCTCTCAACAGTGCAGGGGTTGCTGGGAACCTTTCCTTTTCTGGTTATGTGATCCACTGTCCTTGTTATTGTTACACCCTATTTTCCTAGTTTTATCTGTATAGAAAATTTCTGTCTAATTTGCACCCTCCAGGGTATTTCCTCCCCTCCACCCCCCATATTTAGGAAAATTATTTTATCAAATAGAATGAAAGCTTTTTTAAAAGTGATGCTTACTTCTGATCAGTTATTCTTTGAAGGCTTGCTTTTCTCCCTTTTTCAAAGAATTAAAGGAACATGAAATCGGAACATTTGCATGATAAGTAAAACCTGTGACGTATCATTTTGAATCCTTATATTTGAAATCATCATAGGTTCCATTATGGATTCTGTGGATTTCAGCCTGCGCACTCCCTCAGGTGGCAAATTGATGGTATTTTGTATGGATGAAGTGAAGAGTCTAGAGATAAAGTCCTCATTTTGTAATTCTTCCCCTACACTGTTGTTGAGTGGAAAGTGAGAGACTGTTTTTCTCTTTTCTTCTGTTTTTCCTTTAACACTTCTCAACTCCTAGTGTAACTCCTACTACTCTTTTTTTTTAAGTGATTTAAAAAAATACTTATTTTTGAGAGAGAGAGAGAGAGAGCTCACAGGTAGAGGAGGTGCAGAGAGAGAGAGGAGGACAGACGATCCAAAGCGGGCTCCACACTGACAGCAGAGAGCCCCACACAGGGGGCTCAAACTCGACTGTGAGATCACGACCGGAACCGAAGTTGGACGCTCAACTGACTGAGCCACCCCGGCTCCCCAAACTCCTGTTACTCTTAATACTAGATGAAAAAAGTGAGCAACTTTACAGATTTTTTTTTCTACAACTTTATTTAGTTACCAGTTATAACTTTAACACTTAGCAAGCTTTTATCGGAATTGCTTCCAGTTAGCTTCAGTAACTTAGATGATTTTCACTGCATCTTCCACTGCCTAACCAGAATCACATAACATTTTAGAACTGGAAGGTACTATAACCTCTAGTTCTAGGAAGCCAAAAATGTTTCAACTTGTTTGCTGACTCCAATCCATTCGTCAGGACTGACTATCTACAGTGCTATCTTGAGAAGACTCCGAGGCCAGGTCTGGGCTGAAGGGGAAGGATCTCTATGATTAGTTAAGAAAATAATGCCCAAATGTGTAAATCAAGAAATATTAGCATAAACCTTTTACTTAGAAATAAGGAGTTGAACTACCATTTCTAGTCAAGATGTAGTAACAGGAATCAGATTTATCCTTCTGTTACAACAAAAAAAGCAGACACAATATATGAAAAAATAGGTTTCGGAACAGTGGGAATCAGGCAGAGAAAGGCAGTGGTCTCTAGAAACAGGAGTCAATGGGATGAACCCTATGATTGTTCTACCTTCTTGCCTTGAGAGAGATGTGAGGACATGGTGCAAGGGACGGGGAGCCCAGGTGGAACCTGGTGGCCTCTCTGAATTGAGGAAATGTTGCTGATGGAGACCAGCAGACTATCCAGAATTCTCAGGGCAGAGCACCCTAGAGGAGGAAGCTGCAGGGAAAGAGAGCTCCATCTGAGCGTCACCCTTGAGTCTCCAGCTGAGGACTAATAAGCATTTGCGTGTGAGAATACTAACCAAGCTTTGGGAGAGAACTGTTGGAAAGGAAAAGAGGGAGCACATGCAGGGCTGAGAATCCTGTCCCTCCCCTGCTTAAGACCTGTTGTCTTCCAGACACGTCTGCACTGGATGGTCAGCCTTGTTGATCATCTCCCAGCTCTTCCCACTGGACTCTCTGATTGAGCTGTTTTCAGCATTCTAACTGGTTTCAGACTTTTCGAACTTTGCACAGATTGTTTCCTCTTCATGGAAGTTTCTCCCCTTCAGTCTCTTCACACCCATCTTTTTAGCCTGGTTAATATGATGGCCTTTCAGGTACAGTGTTTTCCCTTAATAACCTGTGTTGATGCCATGCATGGCTCTTATGTATATTTAATTGTTAGTTTATATCAATGTCTCTCAAAGTGAGATCCCTTAGAGTCTCAGGTATTTGGTAAACATGAACTTTTTTAGGCCCCACTCTGTATCTACAAATGTGAATTTTTGGGCTGAGGGGTTTGGTATAGTAATTCTTCATTTTAACCTAGTGCTTTAGCTATTTTTTTTTCATTTATTTATTTTGAGAGAGAGAGAGAGAGAGAGCGAGAGAGCACAGCATGGGAGGGGTAGAGAGAAAATCCCAAGCAGGCTCCATACTGCCAGCACAGAAACTAATGTGGGTCTTGATCTTACAGCCTGGGAGATCACAACCTGAACCGAAATCAAGAGTTGGATGCTCAACTGACAGAGCCACCCAGGTGCCCCAAGCTATTTTTTAAACATAGTAAAATTTGAGTACAACTGGTTTATATGAAGCCATGAATCTTGCCTTTTCCTGTTTCATTATCAGAGCCTACCACAGTGGCTAGCATAGAGAGGGTTCCAAGTAAATATGGAATGAGTAAATGAGCAGTAGGGCATGGAAAAGGGGAAGACTTTAGCAAGGGGATGTGATGGTGTACCTAGAGTCTGTGATGGGCAGCTGAAGGAAGTGAGGACAGATCAGCAGGTTTACTTCCCTGAGTGCCAGAGTGAAGAGTTGAAAATAAACTCTTTAGGCAATAGGGATTCACCACAATAACAGTTTAAAGGTAGTGTTTCAGGCAACCTTTCTAGAAGTAACATTCAGTGGATATGCATTGAGAGAGGCTGAAAACATGTCACCTAAGACAGGGCAGAAATGTAGTCAGAGGGTGGTATGGGTGCAGTTTCTGTTGGGAACAGAGAGATTTTTTGAGAAACAAACTCCAAACTCCTACACGTTGGTAGCTGATTTTCTTTGGGGAATAAAGGCAGAGATGATGTCCAAGAGGAGTCCAAGATTTGAGTACTATGTATCCAAGAGAAATGGTGAGGTCTGTGTTAGGACCATGGTTGCTGGGAAGAGGATCTGCATGGAAGGGGCGACTATGAGTTTCACTTTGCACATGTGGAGTTTGACGAGATCAGGACACAGGTCCAAGTGAATCACTCATGGGACAAACACTTAATGAGTGGCAAGCAAGTAGAGTCATCATCCTTGAGACGTATATAGGCTGGTAGGGAAGAAGGAAGTTTAAGATGAAACATTACAATAGTTGAATAAATGTGTATAATATAGATACAATAGCCTGGAGGAATAGAAGAGGATCTGACTAACTGGGAATACAGAAAGGCTTTGATCTGGGCCACAAGGAGTGACTAGAACCTTATTTGCAGGAAAAGAGAAGGAATGGCATTTTAGGAACAGGGAAGAAAGGGCATGATGTATTTGGGGCAAATACATTCGGTGCTGTTGGAACACAAGCTACAAGTGGATAGAGTGCTGGAAGATAAGAAGAAGCCTTAGGTTGAAGAGTGGTAATGGGCAAACCTTTGTGCCAAGCAAAGGAGTTGGATTTCTTCCCATGGACAGTAGAGAGTGGAAGTTTCTAAACAGGGTGTGGCATAATTACGTTTTATTTTAAAAGGAAACTAGATTGCTCTAGTAGAATAGTAGAGGTTAGATTGAATGTGGGCTGCCTGGTTGCCAGAAAGGAAGGCTTAGAGTTGTTGCAATAATCAAAGGGGATGACAATCATCTCTGGCCATGCCAGTGATGATGGAAACATGGAGGCTATATTTGGTGAACAGGTGGATAGGCACGGGGGAGGGAGACAGAACCCAGCTTCTGTCAGATAACTTCAGAAGTTAACTCTGGGCTTTCTGGCTCTGGATCCTGGGTTGACACCTTTTTCTGTGATAGATAGATAGAAAAGGACAAGCATGTTTACTGTTTGCCTTGAGAATGAGTTCTGTTTTGGACATCATGATGGGCTAAATTGTGTTCCCCCCAAATTCCCAATAACCTCAGAATGCGACTGTATTTGGATACTTTTAAAGTGATTAAATTACAATGTGACCATCAGGGTGGGGCCCTAATCCAATACAAATGGAGTCCTTAAGAGGAAGAGATACCAGGGATGTGCATGTCCAGTGGAAAGGCCATGTGAGGGCACAGAGAAGAGACAGCCATGTGCAAGTCAAGGAGAGAGGCCTCAGGAGAAACCAGACTGGCCGACAATCTTGATCTTTCAGTCTCCGGAACTGTGAGAAAATAAATTTTTATTGTCGAAGCCACCTGGTCTGTGGTAGTCTGTTATGGCAGTCCTAGCCATGTCCAGATGAACCTGAAGTACCCGGACATAAACTTGGTGGAGTTGTATAAGCTGTTGGAAATAGGAGGCTGGGGCTAGGAAGAAAAATCTGGGCTGGAAATCAAGATTTGAAGGTCAGTGAAAGCAGACTAGTTCAGTCTTGTGAAATCTTGATGGTGAAAGGGGTTGTCAGGTAGAGGGGAAGCTTGGGGAGAAGAGATTTGAGGAAAGGACTGAAGATGCAGAAGTGAGTAGCTATGATGATGGGCCGCTACTGGAGAAGGCAGAGAGGGTGAAGGGCTGGCTTTAGTGAAGAGATAGGGAAGAACGGAGACACGAGAACTGCTACTGCTGTGTGTAATTTCAGATGTCAAGGTAGGAGCACTTGAGAGGTCAGTTTTCCATGACATTGACAAAAGACAGCTGATGTGGGGGGAGAGAAACAAATGTTTCTGTTGAACATACAACCATAGAGAGTTTGTTTTCTCTCTGCCCTTTCTAGCCATTCAGCTATGCCCTAATGGAATTAGTATTTCTACAGCATTTGTCAAATACATTATTTTAAAAATTACATCTGTGTGCACAAACACAATTTAAAATATGTGTATAAATGTGAGGATATTATACACATTTTTATTGGGATGTTCCTCTTTACTATTCCTTTTTACCCATACCCCTCTTTACCCCCAGTCACCAACCCTTGGCCTATAACCCACAATGATAACCTCCCATATTTTTTTCTCCATGCTTTTGCAATTAAATGAAAATATATACATGCACAAAGAAACATATGTATTTATTCCTATGTAGTTTTAGCCACTTAAGAACAAAACTGGGAATACAGTACATCCAATTTTCTGTGTCTTGCTTCTCTCAGGATACCTTTTAGAAATCTAAGTCTTCTGGTACATGTTTAATTTATCATGCCCCTGTACCATTGTTTATTTAATCCTTATTGATGGAAATTCACTTCATTTGCTTATTTGTCTTATCCATTTCAAAAAAATACTACAACAGTTCAGCCTCATATATTCCTTTTGTGTTGGTACTTTTCATAGGTTCCCAGGAATGGAACCAAACGGAGATGTATCTATGTATTTTCAGTAAATTTTGCCAGACTACTCTAAGGGCCATAACATTTTCACCAGCAAAGTAGGAACCTATTATTTTCTTCATTAACCTTAGGTGTGATATAGGTTACCCCTCTTTTACAGTTTTTCTGTTCTGGGAGGTGTAACTGATGCCCCATTGCTACTTCAATTGCGTTTCCCTGACTACTGTTGAACATGAGAATTTTATTAAATTTGTCAACCATTTAAATTTGCTTCTCTATGACTCTTATCTCTGTAAGCCTATAGTATTTTTGCCATATGGAATATATATATATATATATATATATGTATATATATATATATTTTCTCTTTTATGGCATCAGAGTTTCTAGTGTTGGTTAAGCTTCCCTAACTCTTAAGTTGTATATGGGGTCTCCTGGATATTATTGCAAAATTAATATTTATTTATTGAGAGAGAGAGAGAGAGAGAGACTGAGTTTCAGTGGGGGAGGGGCAGAGAGAGAGAGGGAGACACAGAATCCGAAGCAGGCTCCAGGCTCTGAGCTGTCAGCACAGAGCCCGACGTGGGGCTCAAACTCATGAACTGCAAGAACATGACCTGAACCAAAGTTGGATGCCTAACTGACTGAGCTGTGCAGACACCCCTCAGAAAAATTTTTTTCATTTAAGTCTTCAATATATTTCAAATTTGTTTTTGTGTATCTATGAAGTAGTATATGAGTCTTGTCTATTCTTCCTTCCAGATATCTGACCAGTCATACCAACACTATTGGCAAAACACTTCATCTGTGCCCACTGAATTGAAATACCGTTTCCCTATATTAAATCTTCTAATGCATTGGGCTTTATTTCTTGATCTCAGTTCAGATCTGCTTATCTATCCCTGTACCCATATCATGTTGACTTGAGTATAGTAGCCTTATATTAAGGTCTGATATCTGGAGAGTCATGTACTTCCTTTACATGTTTTTCTTGGTTATTCTTGGGCATATATTCTTCTACTTATTTTGCTTTTACAAATTTACAAACATGTTTATTGAGATATAACTTATATACCATACAATTCACCTCACCAGTGGGGGCTGGATAGAAGAAGAGATCTCCCTCCTCTTGTCTGCATTCTCCCATAACTTAGCCTTGGCATCAGGTAGCTGGGCAAAGGATGCAAAATGCTGACAGCTTGCACCTCTGCAGAAGATGTCCCATGACTGGGAGCTCAGGGGAAGGGGAGCCCCGTGTTCTTGACTGCACCAGTCTGTTTCTGTTCTGGGCTTTGAGGGTGAAGGGAGGGTGCAATCTTGGTTCAAATACACAGACTTTCTAAGTTCTTACCAAATTTTAGTAGATTTTCTTGAGTAGATGTTTCTTCATTTGCTATATGCCTTTAGGACCATCTCCAGAGAATTACAATTTTTAAAAAACAATTGTCACCAGTTTTTCTGGGAGCAGGTCCATGGTACTCTATATGCTCTCATGCTGGAAGAGTCGATCTTCCATTTATTCTTAAAGATAATTTTATCTAATTAAAATAAAAAAGCTGTTAGGATTTTAATTTGATTTAAATTATATGTTAATTTGGGGGAGAAGTCATATTTTTGTGATGCTAAGCCTTTGTACCTAAAAATGTTGCTTGTCTTTCCAGCTGCACAGATCCTTATTTATGTCCTTCAGTGAGACTTTATAGCTTTATATGTGTTAGTCCTGAGGCATTCTTTACAGCTTCCTCTTTAGTAAGTTAAAAGTTTGTCACTGCTATGAATGAAATATTTTTCTGTATTTTCTTTTCTAGTGATTTATTGCTAGTTATAAATAAAAGCTGTTGATTTTACATAGTTCTCTTATATTCAACCACCCTATAAAATTCTCTTATTAATTCTAGTACTTTTGTTTAAGCTAGAATCTTTTAGCAAGAGAAAGACTTTCAAATGTAATTCAGCTTTAAAACAGTAAATGTGAAAAAAGTGCCCCAAATTTTGTAAGTAGAATTAGAAAAGGGTTTTAGTCTAATAAGTTAAAAAAAATTTTGTTTTCATGTTTGTTTATTTTTGAGAGAAAGAGAGATAGAGCACGAGTGGGGGAGAGGTGGAAAGAGAGGGAGACACAGAATCGGAAGCAGGCTCCAGGTTCTGAGCTGTCAGCACAGAGCCCTATGCGGAGCTCAAACTCACAAATTGTGAGATCATGACCTAAGCTGAAGTCAGATGCTTAACTGACTGAGCCACCCAGGTGCCCCTCTTCTAAGTTTATTTTTAAGTGGCAGTTAATATTTCAGATATTAATTAAAAGAGGCACTAAATGACAGGGGAAACCGGTGGGGCTTTCATGACCATATCATAATTTTTTGCTTCTGTTACGAAGTGCTTCTCCAGTGAGGTTTCTTAAGTTTTGCTCTAAAAGACCGTTTTTACTTACAACCAACAGTAAATATTTCATGTAAGGATGAAAGAGTCCTGATGACTGAAATAAAATGGACCCTGAACTCAGTTTACACAATGTTCCCAATTTTCCTTTAATGAATTTATAGAGAGGTGAAACTTCCTCACACTGATTTGAATGAAAATAGAAACTTGAGATTTCAGTGGTTTAACAGGCCATCCTCCCAGCCTTGGAGACAGTCAAGATGCATTAGACATATAGATCATCCACTAAATGGTATCAAGAGAAGCTGTTCCACTGCTGTCCCTTCTCTGTCTGTTCTGTCTTCTCTCTCCAGTTCTCTTTGTACCTGCCCCATCACACTCCTACCTCAGTCTGGCATGAGGCAGGTCAACAAATCTGCAGTGCAAGTAGAAGCACAACCAAGGAACAGAGTGCAGGCTTCACTTTCTGTAACCATCCCCAGTGTTCCATGGGTTCTCAGGTACTGCCCCAGTTCCCTGGCATAACAGTGGAGAGAGGCAACTTTAGGGGCTAGGGTGGACCACCTCACCAGGAATACAGAACTCCCCACAAACTTGACTGTCTCTATTCTCCTTTCTCATCTCCAGTCGTCTGCTACAGACTGGGAAGGAAGGGGGTGGGTTTTGAGGTTTTATTTCCCAACCCCCAAATCTCCTGGTAAACCTGAGAGGAAGGCAACTGGCCCTGTTGTGGGTAGCTTTCTTTCGTTTGTGGGTTTCTTTGGTGTAAGCAGCTTAAATAACAATTCCAGGGCAAAAGGAAAGGTTCCATCGAGCCTACCCAAACAGGAAGTCCTTCAAAAGATTCATGGGAGAGGTGAATTTTACATTGAAGTTGATTGATGTTTCTGGTTCATATTCAGTTCAAATGTCACTGGAAAAGTGACATTTTAATCAGGATCACTCATTTCTCACAAACTACAACCATAATTTGAGTAAGGACAACAATCACTACACACAAAAAACCAGTTTTATTTGTGACCCATGTTTGAATTTACAAAGTGCTTTCAAGTATATACTCTCATTGGATCCTCTCAGATCAAGTCTATGATTATGGTGTGATTATTATAAATTTCTAAAGCTATAAAGCCATGGCCAAATTGAGTGACTTGTCTGAGATCATGAAGCTAGGTGGAGTAGGACAAGAAGTCATTTTTTTTCTGACTTCTAGTCTAGCATGCTTCCCACATTCAAAATCTCAACTCAAAGTCAACTCCTACCAATGACTTAGTTTTTCTTTAACAGCATCTTCAATTATTAGCTGATTTAGTGAAAACCCTCTATGAGAATTAGGTGGTTTTCACTCATAAGACTGACTTTTACTAGTTCTTTGGATAGACTGACTTTTAGTAGTTCTTTGGATTCATTAAAATCTTGTGCTGGGTATCTTTCAGTGGTCCCTCTAAGTTCACTTACCTGCCATTCTCTAACCTGACATTGGTCATGGGAAGCTGGCTTTTATGGACATAATCAATGGATTACTTGCCCTCTGAGTTGTGCTTGGGTTCCTCTAAAGGGGAGCACTTGCAAGAGATAAGAGGATGGAAGTGGAATGAATTTAGGTATTTGTCCTAGCCTCCTCTGAAGCTGAGAAGGTTCATTTGCCTGAATTCCAGCCCCCCCGTGTTCATGATGTTCAGAGCAACCTCAGAAATCATGGGTCAAGGATGGTAGAGCCTTGCCCATCTGAGTCTCTGAAGGGTTGTGTGGGACATAACCCCCATCCCTTACCCTGCCAATTAAATCTTATGTGAGTGAGAAAAAATTTCTACTCTCCACTGAGATTTGGGTCAGCTATTTAGCAGTTGGTATTATTCCTATTACTGTACTGCATCTAGTTTGTTTTGAGTAAGTTACGTCTATCACTCTTTAAAAAAAACAACCATTTCCTTTAAAATATTGAAATTCACAACTCATACAACAATGGCTCCACATCAGTAGAAGCTTTCACACTTTTCTGATCGTTGATTCATGACCCTTTAACAGGTTGTGACTGATAGTTTTTAAGCATTCCTCTATGTATATTTCATATCCACATGTGTAAATACAGACCTGTCCACTGAAAGGCAGCAACTGGAAAAAATGTTAATATTACTTATATCATGATTTGATGAACTCCTTAAAAACATTTTTTGTAAACATTTATTCATTTTTGAGAGGCTGTGAGAGACAAAGTGTGAGTGAGGGAGGGGCAGAGAGAGAGGGAGACACAGAATCTGAAGCAGGCTCCAGGCTTCAGGCTCTGAGCTGTCAGCACAGAGCCCGACGCAGAGCTCAAACTCATGAACTGTGAGATCATGACCTGGGCCAAAGTCAGACACTTAACTGACTGAACCACTCAAGCGCCCCTGGTGAACTCTTGATTCAAAACTGCCATCAAACTCATCTGAATAGATTGATTATACCATCTAACTTGTCCTTCCCTTGTTCCTCCTTTGATAACATTCATATTCTTCTTGGAGAGCTATAGGGACTGGGATATACATCTTGATCTGTGACTTTGTGAGGGGTGAATCCTGTATCTTTTCCCTTGCTTTGTTAATTTTTTCTTTTCTTTTCTTTTCTTTTCTTTTCTTTTCTTTTCTTTTCTTTTCTTCCCTTCCTTCCTCCCTCCCTCCCTTCCTTTCATCCACCGGGTTGAGTCTATTCTGGCAATAAAAATACCTACACCATTTTAACTATAAACCTTCAGCTAAATGAGGTAAAAGATTTAAAGCACTCAGTAGAGATCCTGGCACACAATAAGTACTTGTTAAATATATATGTGTGTATCTCTGTCTGTATAGCTGTTCATCCATCCATCCATCCATCCATCCATCCATATTTTGAGGCAGAGTCACAATCTCTTCTATCCCATGGACTGCTGATTCTCAAGGGAAGAACTATATCCAAGCTTCACAGGGTATTCAGTGGATGGGAGGAGTGAAATGTGGGATCTTAACTGTTTGAGGTGTCATCTCTCTTGTAGACGTTTTCTACTGCTGTGTAACAAGTTACCACAAACTTTAGCAGCTTCAAACAACACCCATTTATTATCCCACGGTTCTTGCAGATCAGTAGACTGGGCATGGCTTAGCTGGGTTCTCTGCTCTGGGTCTCACACGGCTAAAATTAAGATGTTAACCTGGCTTTGTTCCTATCTGAGGCTTGACTCGGGAAGAATCTGCTTCTAAGCCCACTGAGTTTATTTGCATCTGTGTTCATTTCCTTATGTTTGTATAGTTGAAGTCCCTGTTTTCTTGCTAGCTGTTGGCCAGGGACCGTTCTCAGCTCCTAGAGGAGACCTCAGTTCCTTGCTACGTGGCCTTCCTGCAAGTTTTCTCACAAAATGGCAGCTTATTTCTTCCAAGCCAGAAAGAATTTCTCTTGCTTGGGTTCTCTGACTCTAGACTCTCATTTAAAGGGCTTACCTGATCATTCATCAAGATGATCTCCTTCTATTAACTTTAAGTCAGCTGATCTGGGAGCTTAATTACTTGTGCAAAAGCCCCTCCACCTTTGCTGTATAGTGTAATATAATCATGGAAGTGATATCCTATCACCTTTGCCACATTCCATATACACTCAGAAGAGGGACTTATGCAAGGGTGTGAGTCATTGGGGGTCATCTTAGAATTCTTAGAATTCTGTCTACCACCCCCCTTCAGATTGGCTTGTGCAGTGCTCACCTCCATGCTCTTGCTGACCACTTGGACAGCAGCACTTTCATGAAGGTGAATCAATGAGAAGATGGTGGATCCTAAACTCTTTGGAAAGAGAAGCCAACAGCAATATGGTAAACATTACAAAGATATTCATAATACCTTGCCTGTACTAAATTCCCAAGTAGAAAGATTTCTACTTCTCTATAGGTAGTTGTGTGGTAGCTACTTCTGTATAGGTAGTTGTCACTACCTACGGGTGACAGTGGGGAGATCTTGAGACAGTGTTAGAGATTAAAAATCTTCATCAGGTTGAAACAAATGATTCTCATGATCTGCTTACTACTTTTGAAAGCTTTATCCTTTCATTTCCTTATTTTAAAAGGCACAAATTGTCCAAATGTAGACTACCTGAATTTCTGCTCTAGTTCACAAGATTCCTTGAAGTTTTCTCTAGGCCCAATTGAGAGGAGCTGCTTATTAAGTTATAAAGTGTGTGCTCATCTGTGCACTTGGAGGGAAGGATGGGATGGGGTGGGAAAGAGGGCTTGCTTTTCTCAGCAACACATTCTATTCGAAGTTTTGAGAGAGAACCCTGAGTGGAGAGAAAGAAACATGTAAAAAAATTAGTTAAAATGAAGTATAGATATGTCAGGCTTGAACTGCTAGATTATTTAAAGTACTACTTCAAAAAAATACCAAGGACTTGATTTTTTCCTCTACTCCCTACCTTTAGGTATTTTTTTATACTTCTGGGGTTTTATATTCCAAGATTGCCTCCAGATGCTCTGAAGTGTTCTCTCTCAGCCATTTCCCAGTGGCATTTCTTTTCTCACCTGGGGAGAGGTACCACAGAGATCAATGCCAGAGGGCATTATTGAAAACATTGACCCAGAAGGCACACTCCAGGCCACTGGAAGCATCTGCTTCACAAATGTCAAGCTGGGGGACATCACCAGATGTTAGCATTGAAATACCATTTAGAAGACAAACATTGACTCCAGGGGCCAAAGGTCACCTAAACAAAGAGCCAGACTGGCAATGAGGCTCAAAGTGAGGGTACAAAAACTAGATTCATGTGACCATGACTCTTTCTGTGTTCTAGCTCACAGCTCATTAGACTTTCCAGGACTGTGGAAACTTTCTGCATTGTTTTCTGAGGCTTGAATTCCAAGTCCTATCTGGCATAATATTGCCTGTGAGGAGAAGGGGAGGAGGAAGGAAATGATAGGATAAGCACAAATTTAATGTGCAGATATGGAAATAATTTCTTCTTCATATGGGATCTGGGGTATCCATGGTGCATGGATCATCAGGTGGAGGCAGGAAATGATAGGATAAGCACAAATTTAATGTGCAGATATGAAAATAATTTCTTTTTCATATGGGATCTGAGGGATCCATGATGCATAATTTAAAAACCATTCCACCTTAGAGGATTTTTAGGGTGCTTCACCAATGCTATAGGATTAAGGAAGATCATTCCTTGTCTTTGTGTCGAGGAGGAAACCCAAATAAATAGTCTTTCTGAGGGTGAGAAGATGAGCCTTCTTTTGCCCTTTTTGTTCATGGCTCTTGTCCTTATTCTTAGTTCTATCCATTTTTGAAGGCCAGGGGATTATGGGCAGGTAGGCAGGTATATTTCACACCACTCTTTTTTGTTCTGCACTAGTCACACATTCTTTCATGCATATGCATCTGAGACAATGCTCACAAATGACATAACACCATGTAATAGTTATGTGGTTGGGTTCAGATTGAGGGTGAGACCTGGGTCAAAATGGACACTATGGATAGAAGGAATAAAGAAGGGACTGGGCTTCTTTCTTCTTCACCTACATACATCAAGACACTTATGAGAGACCAACAAGATGCTGGCTTAATTGTGAAATACCTTGACCACCAAGCTGGGATTTTGGAGACTTTTATTTATTACATCCTGAAATACTTTATTATACGAGGAATGGTGAAGATCAATCAGACTATCTCAGCTTAAGTATTCTGTTTTGTATCTGGGCAACACCCTCCCCCCAATATAATCTTTGATGTAGAGCAGACTTGTAGAGAATTATAAAAAAAAATTTGCTCACCCCTAAAACATTTTTCACAGACCTGAAAAGAGTATGAGGTGGTAAAATCAATAAAATTGGCATTCTTCTTTTTTACTCATCTGGCACACATTGTTACTTGGCCCAGGTGAGAAGGCTTATAAGAGTGATGACAGTATATTTGAAATGTTTTTCATTTCGGTAGAATGTCTTTTTGAAGAATCTTGGACTTACAGTCTTTTTCTTTCTTTTTTCTTTCTTTCTTTCTTTTTGGGGTGGGGGTGGAGAAAACTGAAGAATTTAACAGTTGTTTAACTTTCCAGGCACATAGCATGAGGCCAACAGAAGAGCTGAGACTAAGCATCCTTGAGTTTTGACTGATTGCAGTAGGGCTGCCCTGTTCTGGACCTTTGAGAATGAGGTTGGTAGAACATTAATGACTCCAGTCAACTTCAGGATGAACAGTGGGTTCTAGAGAAGGATCTAGAACTGTTTACCATGAAGGATATAGAGCTGCTATTTGTAGGCTCCATCAGGCATGAAGGGCTTACACAGTCACTACTTCAAAACACAGAATGGCCTCTTCAAAAATCAATGAGTATTCTCCCACAGGCCCAATTTCCTGCTTAAAACCAGAGAGGGGATTTATCTGGATGGCATCCATACACCCTGTTTCTGGTAAAAATGTCTGATTTTTCATGGGAAGCTGCCCCTCTCCCTTTATGAGATCGTATCACTTGGCTGGAACTGACTCCAGGCTCTGGGGTTGACCACCCAGGAAATCACATTCTTCTAGCCACAGTGATTGGCTCAGAAATGGACATGTGATCCATTCGGAGTGAAGGAGACTCAGTTCTTGGAAATAGTTGGAAAAAGAGAAACTCTGTAGAGGGCTGTTGAGAGGATAGAAAAATGGCCTGGAGCTCCTGGCTTCCATCATGCCAGTATACTGAGGGATCCTGCCAGAGAGAGGAGCCAGCATAGAGGAAGTCAGAGTCAAGACACAGAGAGGCAGCTTCATGAAAAACTGAGCACCTGGATCCAGCCATGGCTGAGGCCAGAATGCCCTTAGACTTTTGTTTTCAAGAGCCAATAAACTCCCCATTTAGGCTTAAGGTAGTTTGAGTTCTTTTTATTTACTTGGGGCAAAGAGAGCCTTGAATAACATACATCCAAGCAGGGATGAGAAATGAAATATCCTTTTACTCATTCCCATGTTTTTAGACATTAATGTATTTCATTTTTAAGGAACCTCTCTTTCTCCCTTAATAAAGCCAAATCCAGATTCTCTAAAATTATCACTGGGAGAATGTCTTCATATTAGAAGGGAGCTTTGACCCCTGAAACTCACTTTTCCCTTGGAGATTTCTTGCTCATGCTACTGCTGCAATCACACATAAAAAACCCTTCTCTTAATAAACACATGTCTGGGTTCTGCAAGGTTGGCAATGGGGGGAGAATCTCCCTGTTGGAGCGACCAGCTGGACCTCATAGCCTCAATGCCTGTTCCCCTGATGTTTGTCTTTCATTGATATTATTAAAAGAGTCAGCATGTTTCCTCACAGGCTTATGTTGAGCAGATGAAGAAAATGGGCCACCCCTGCCTCTTGCTTCCCGTGACCTGTCTCATCCTCACCCGGGATTTGTATACACAATGACACAGCCTCCCCCTGTCCTCTGACCGTAATGAAGCCAGGGCAGACAGAAGGAGCAGTTGCTGCGGTGGTGCACTCCCTGCTGCCCTGCTTCCTTTCCTCCTATGATCCTGTTAGGGAACCGCTCCCTTCAAATTCTTATCTGAGGTTTATGTGCTCACCTTGACCTTGAAGACATTTTAGTGCTTAAAGTGTATAAAGTGGACATTTTTTTTTTCCCCGACCAAGGTTTGGAAACGGATTCCAACACTACTTCATTGTTCTTATAGTGTCCGTGAGTGCCTTCTTGCTCCATGAAGTAGACTGATTACAGCTGATTCTTGATGAGGTGCCATTCTCTGTGTAGAAGGTGGATATAAGGTCATATGTGATATTGTGCACTTTGAAACAACCGGTCATGTCAGTGCAGACTCTTCTGGCACATCTAATGTTAGGGCCACACCAGTGGAACTTTTGACACAAAAGTTGCTGGTTCTACTGATTTGTCTGGTGGTGTATCCTGTGTGTGTATATTTTTAAGACCAACCACCCTGATTTGCTTCAAGGTTTGTTCAAATGCCATCTTCTCCATAAGATCATCTTTAATCATTTACCATTCTCAAGCTGGAAGCATCTTTCTTAAGAATTCTCATCACTTCTCGGCCATTTGGCTAAGATCAAGTGAAGAATTCTCATAGTATTTTATATGTAGCTTTCTCTTTGGCATTTTTAATTATTTTGTATTAGAATTGGTGATTCTTTACATTTCCTTTTATATTTGATGGCAGAATTCTTGTCCAAACCATCTTTCCTTTTTAAATACAATACCTTACCTCTAGTAGGACCTCAGTTAACGTTGGGTGAATGGATGACAGGGATGGGAGGTGGGGGATGGATGCATAAATTGCAACACTGTTAACCACGTTAACAAGGTTAACCAATCCTTTCAATGTCTGAGGTTCTCAGGGAGACAACACACAGACCCCTCCAAGCAAGTGGGTGCTGTTTATTCTTCACTGGATCCTTTGCCTAAATTCTTCTTAGGTTTTTTACTCTATTGAGCTAAAATAGACAGAGTATAAACCTCAAGAATTCTCTTTACATTTCTGTCCTAGTGGTCTCTCTCCACATTCCCTTTCTTATTCTGGTCCCTCACTCAGAGCTGTCACCTCAAAGCATTGGGTACCTTTAATCTCCATTTTGTAAGCCTCAGCCACAGTAGAGGAAAGAGAAGTCATCTTGATAAAGGAACTATCATTTTGCTGTTTATCACAAAAGACTTTAACCTTGATAAGAGATTTCTTGACTTCTTTGGGCATGTGTATATTCCTGTGTAAGTATGTGTTTGCATGTGTTGTGAGGTGGAGATTGATGCATTATATATCTAGAGTACTTTAGAGTACTTTATTTATGGTTTTCAAGGGAAATTAGTGTACATCTTTTATATACATATATACATGTGTAAGCCACAAGAACTCCTCTGGATGGTTGCCTGAGCTGCCCATTGCCCAATCTCATTCTTAGTACCAAACAACCTTCAGGATAAAACCTGTCATCTGTTTCATTATACAGTGGACATATGGGGATGTTATGATGCCTGAAGCTTTTTAGCTTAAGGAGACTTTGGGCCAAATCCATTCCTAGGGCATTCATGTGTAGATCCTATATATGTGGCCCATACTGAGTAACCTGTTTACAATTTCTTTGTAAAAAGCATATGGCAGCCAGTTGTCTTTTGCCTTTTTCAGTTGGAAAGACATATGGCAGCTAGCTCTCTGGATTTGCAGATGTGGGATAGCTGAAATAGTAATGTAAAGAGGTGGTGTTTTCCCATACACACTACTGCATGGTAGCCCTGCTCATGGACAGTGCTGGTTTTTTGTTTTTTTGGTTTTTTTGTAACTTGTTTCTATTCAGATTAATTATTATTGTATATTATTTATCCAGAGCAAAGGTCTAATGAGGCTTCCACTCTATAAAATGATTTTGATGCACTATTTATTAAAAATATTAAGAGAACTTTGTTTTAGGGCATCAAAAGGAATAATTTTAGGGGTGGCTGAGTGGCTCAGTCAGTTGAGCGTCCAACTCTTGATTTTAGCTCAGGTCATGTCTCAGAGTTTGAGAAGTCAAGCCCCACTTCGGGCTCTGTCCTGATGGTGTGGGCCCTGCTTGGGATTCTCTCTCTATGCCCCTCCATTGCTCTCACTTGCTGTCTCTCTCTTTCAAAATAAATAAACATTTTTTAAAAAAGAATAATTTTACAAGGAATCCTGATAACTGAGAAATTTGTCTATTTGTTTAAAAGATAATGATGGACCAAGTATCTGTGAACTTAATTATCTCAAGAAACACTACCAGTTTTAGAGGCCTTCAATCCCAAGTCAGCTATTCGAGAACTAATATCTAGGTATTGGCCAATCAGAAGATTGCTGTCTAGAAGACTGAAAAACAGTGGTTTACGCTTCTTTCTAATGGCTGTTATCCAGGTTGTACTAATTTCTGTTTTGTTACTCATCAAATATTTCTTTACCCAACTGATATATCACTCACACTATCAAAAATACGTTTAAAGGTGCTAGTTTTTTAAAAAATAAAAGCTCATGAATTAATGCAAGATCTAAATCACTAGTCAAATCATAGGAATTGGGTTAGAGTGTCTTATTTTGTTGCCCCTTTTTGGAGAAAAGAGCAAATCTAATGGCAAGTAGTAAATTGGAATATCATGAAACTTAGATTTTTATAGGTTTGTGCCTACAAATAGCCAACAGAGGGCAAATTTATTTTCTGGGCTATAATTACTCCATTCCTAAGTAATATTTAATCAGTGAAAAGAAGGGTAAACAACTATAGTGATATATAAGCATTAAACTCGGTCCCAAAGATAATCAGCTTGGTTTCTTTATCTTGAATAAACCAAATGTCAGAATAATATTTTGGCCTATTTTTCAGAATACAAAAAGAGTCATGAATGTGAAAACAAACTAATGTCTGAAGGTATTCATTAGCACATTTGTGTTAAGCAGATATGGTTACTGCGCTCTAAGTGCTATTTGCCTAAAATGAATAGTACAGATGCAAGCAAACGATGGAACAGAAACAGCAGCAGACAAGTTGAAGAGAGTTTTTTATTTTGTTTAAGAAAGGAAATTAGTCCAGTGAAATGTAATATTAGGGAATGGAGAAAACCATCACTTCACTAGTTGAAAAAAAAAAAGCTGGACTTTTATATAATGATTCTGGAACAAAACATTTTCAATGTCCTCTTACTGCACATTTTGTTTTGTGGGAAGATGTGTGTGTGTGTGTGTGTGTGTGTGTGTGTGTGTGTGTATGTGTGTGTGTGTGTGTGTGTCATCATTTCTGTATATGATTATATATAAATTGGGTATAAATATATATTTGGACTAGACTATTGAACTAGTTCTAGGCTATTGAATTAGACTATGTTGCACAATTTCCCTGCCTTTATTTATGTTTATGTATAAATACATATGTTCTGGGGCGCCTGGGTGGCTCAGTAGGTTAAGCGCCCGACTTCAGCTCAGGTCATGATCTCACGGCTCTTGACTTCAAGCCCCACGTCGGGCTCTGTGCTGACGGCTCAGAGCCTGGAGCCTGCTTTGGATTCTGTGTCTCCCTCTCTCGCTGCCCCTCCCCTGCTCACGCTCTCTCTCTCTCTTTCAAAAATAAATGAAAAAATTATTAAAAAAAATAAATACATATGTTCTGCTGAAACTGTAGCTGTTGCCTTGGTGAAAATCTCCCTCTTTATTCTTTACTCATCTGGTACTTCTTTGTCCCTCTGGCAGTTGCCACTTGGAGTGGAATAGAGCCTGGCCTAATACAGGGGAGGGGAATACCAGATTTTATCTCATATCAATTTTTCAGAGGCTGCAAAAAGGTTAGCAAAATACAGTAACCTGAAGTATGGTGTCAGAATTCATTAACTCATCTAGGGTGAACTGGCTCTCTGATAATAACCCATGTTGGCTGTACCTGGAAACAATGTGATCATTCTGCAGAACACTGGGAAATGATCCAGTGGTCTGGCAGACTTCCAGAACAATCCTTCAAGGCCAGAGCTTGGTTCTTCTTATCACCCTGGTGATATAGAACACCCAGATTCCAGGGTGCAAAGAAGGTGATGGATGAATGGATATTTGCTACCTGAGAAAAGGAATGGAGGAAGCTACTTTTTGGGCAGCCCTTACCCCCTCAAAAGAAGATAGTACCTGCTGATGGAGACTGGTCTGGTTTGTACTTTCTTATGAAGTCCCTTTCTGGAAAGTTTACTTCAAAGTTCACCATTGTAGGCTTTCATTCTTTCTAGGTGACAATAATGAAATTTATACCATCTCCAGGGTAATTATTTTGTTCACTCAGCTAATGGCTTGGCCTATCATTTGACTGTATTCAGGGCCAGAGTTGTCTTTTTCCTTTATGGTGGAAAGGCTGGTCTATAAGGTACACTTAGTTTCTTGACTCATCTCCTTTCACTTTCCCTGTGTTCACTATGCTCCATCCACTTGGGCAAGACAGAGCTTGTTTCCATCTCAGGTCCTTGCCACTTTTGCCTTCTGGAACACTGTGCCTTAGATCTACAGAAGGTGGCTGTCTTTGGCATTTCTGTCTGTACTCACACATCACTTACACATATCACCCACTCTAACTTAGCCTCTTCCTTCCCTTCTACCAGTCACTTTCTATCATATCATCCTATTTTTTTTCAGTATATGAAGTTTATTGTCAAATTGGTTTCCATACAACACCCAGTGCTCATCCCAAAATGTGCCCTCCTCAATACCCATCTTTATCATCCTATTTTTAAAATCACTTTCTGAAATTAACTTGCTTACTTCTTTGATGACACATTTATTGGCTGTCTTTACTGGTAAGAAAGACCCACTATGCATATGTGTGTTCACAATGCCTAGACACTGTATAGCATACAGTGGTGCTAAATAAATACCAGTGACTAATCTGGATTTTATTTTATTTTTTTTCTTCCAGCTTTATTGACTTATAATTGACATATAATATTGTGTAAGACTAAACTGGGGTTTTTTTTATTTATTTAAAAATTTTTTCAACATTTATTTATTTATTTTGAGAGAGAGAGAGAGAGAGACAGAGCATGAGTGGGGGAGGGGGGAGAGAGAAAGAGAGAGAGAGAGAGAGAGAGAGACAGAATCTAAAGCAGGCTCTAGTCTCTGAGTTGTCAGCATAGAGCCCAACACAGGGCTTGAACTCGTGAACCGTGAGATCCTGTCCTGAGCCATAGTCAGACACTTCACTGAGTGAGCCACCCAGGTGCCCCAGACTAAACTGGATAACTGGAGTTTAGATTCATCTCCTACTTACAGAGTTCCTCTCTTGTAGAGCAACTTGTTTCCTTATAGCTAGAGGCTGGCTGTTATGCATTCTAGATTAAAATATTAGTGGGAGAACAAATACAATATTTTGGCTGATTTTCTAATAATGTTGAGGATGGTTGCTGAAAGGGTAGGAAAGAAGTAAAAGAAAAAATGTACTTAAGTATGAGGTCCTAGGGATTTTCTTGGTTCCACCTTCCTGGCTGGCTTAGGACAGATGTTCATTGGAATGGAAAATGCCTTATTTATTTCCAAGCTGTTTGGTCTTTTCTTTTATCATGAGTGGGCCTTTGTGTTGGGAAGGAACTGCAAGACTTCCTGCTTACTCCAGCATAGACATCTGTTAGTCAAACAGACGTTTCTTCATAGACTTCAAATGACTACTTTCTTCTTGTATGAATGGAAATATGCTGACTATAAGATGGCCAAGGAGAAAAAAAAAATTTTTCCATCGGATATCCTTATAAGGAAAACTTGAGACATGTGCTTATAATGTGCAAACAGCTATTACTCTGAAAAAGAATTATTAACATGTATTAACTTTGATAAAAATAAAAACTAAATCATTTCCATTGATATAAACCATTTGTTTTTCAAATGGGGTATTCATAAACTTCAATTATAAAATTAATGACAGATGCACAAGAAGTAACATATCTGGCTTCCACATGCATGCACTGGAATTAGCCCTTTTAAAATGCCCATTTTCAAACTTCCTCTTTTATAGGACTGAAGTAATTGAGGAATGACAAGCTCTTTCTTTTTACCTGTACTATTTTATAATAATTTAGATAGCTCATCTAATCTGAACTGTTGGCTCTTTGCTTTTCTCACCTGGTCATCTTACACCTGTCCCCAAACACTTCACTTTCCTAGTGACACCAGGGCTCAGGTTATGAAGCACCCTTTTGTAAGAAATGAGAAGAGGGGCGCCTGGGTGACTCAGTCGGTTAAGTGTCTGACTCTTGATTTTTGGCTCAGGCTGTGATCTCACAGTTTGTGAGTTTGAGCCCTGCATCAGGCTCTGTGCAGCAGTGCTGAACCTACTTGGGATTCTCTGTCTCCCTCTCTCTATGCCCTACCCCACTTGGTCTTTCTCTCTCTTTCAAAAATAAATAAATAAACATTTAAAAGATGAGAAGAGGTTTCTCTTCCCACAAGATCATGTTTTCATAAACAATGAAATTTCCTGAAGGTCTGCATAGTGGAATAAGAAAAATACTCACACTTAGTTCTTTAGTCTTTTTGTTTTTGTCGGAAAAAAAACGTGAAATTATCTTTAAAATAATGTGAAATGTTATTTTAAATGTCTCTTCATCTATCAAGTGAAATAGGACTTCTGCTTTGGAGAGAACTTGAACATTGAATGAGAGTCCGACTGAGGGAAGATAAATTTTGGGGTATGGCAGAAATAGCCGGAGTCAGGCCTTCTTTCAGGTGTACGCACCAAAGAATAACACTAAGGCATATCCACTAAGGCGTATCTCACTGCATATGTAATGCAAGAAGAGAGATTTCTGCCTCCATTTTATGCCCATTGGGGGGTGTATGAATAAAGAGAAAATTATTCAGAAATTTGGATTATCTAGGACAGGAATGTATCACCTGGGGCCAAGGAAAACCTGAATATCATGGATGAGTCATTTATGACCCCCTGAAGTTATATGCAAAATTTGGTGTGCATGTATGTATCCTCATTTTTCATTGTTGGTGAGGGAAGTGTCCAGTAGATTTTGTTTGGTTTTCAAAAGGTGTGTGACCTCAAAAAAGGTGAGGAATCAAAGCAACAGAGCCAGACTACCATTTCCCCAATTGTATTTCATGGGACTGAATGGACCATGTGATGTGGTCCTCATGTGGTCAGATACGCTTGGGAAGCATTGTTTAATGTATTTCACCTGTTAGAGATTTATAAAACATTAAGTTATTGAAGACTATAGGATATCCTGAGGTAAAGAAGCCTGTTTTGCTTTGTTTAAACTAGCGTTTTATTTGACAATGAAATCCTGGCTTTTTAAAATACCTGTAAACATCACATGGGCACCAGAGTTCCACACATGGAGTCTGAGAAACGTTGAACTAGCATGTGTCGCCTAGATTCCCTGCCTCTCAGTGTTAAGAGCTCTTTTTCAGGGCTGAAAAGTTGAAAAATTCTTTCTTGGGTATTCTAAGATAGAACTTGACTGATGAGAGAAATTATACAATTGGAGGGTTGGAAGGCCACTTGATTACAGGTCTACATGTAAAAAACAGGTAATCTAAGTAATCCTTCACTGGATACTTGAATTATCTCTGTGATATCACCTCAAATGGCATTTCCACAATTTTGTAATTCTTTCCTTAATAGAGAATTCACTAACTCTAGGGCCACTGCACCATTTCTAGGCTGTTCCCTTCCTGGTCTGGTTCTTTTTTCTGGAGATGCCTCTGTGTTCTTGATAGCCCATCTGCCGTTTGAAGAGAGGCAACACTGGCTGATCTTCTTGAAGTTTTTGCTTCTCTAGGAAAGCAGCTATAGTTCCTTCCTTCCATTGTTCCTCATGGTTTCGGGCCCTCAGACCCTGGCACTGATATTTGGTTTCTCCTTTCCTGAGCCTCACACAGGCATTCTGTCCACCCACACTGCTCTGCCAGGGTGACTGGAACATTTCATTGAAAGGGTGCATCATCTTCAGTTCCCTTTACAGGAAAATTCACACATGCATGTTTCCATCTGGTGTCTGTTGCCACACCCAAGTACTCTCTGGCAATCAGCCATCTACCTGCAACTGGATGTAGAGCCGCTTTTGCATTACTTAGCCCTGCCTGCGTCACGGTTGGTCAACTGGGTATGGAGATCTAACTCCAGCTGGACCAATCAAATTATCCATCCTGATGATTGGAATTGGGTTATGTTGATCCTACCTACTCGCTCCTGGGGGACTTGTATGGAGCTGGTATGGTCAGGAGCTGTGAGGGCAGCCAGGCACATGGAGAAGCTGAAAAACAACTACAGAGAGAAGATAAGTTAGATGGGCAGGAGTAAGCAGAAGAGTGCGTGAGGTGGGGAAAGGGAAAGAGAGAGAGAGAACAGCTATTTCCCATGCTTTATTTCTTGTGATCCTGCCTTTGGGTTCACTGGACTACTGCTGATTCTTTATAATAAATTTTCCTTTATTGCTTGGGTAAAAATGTAGGTTTATATTGCTTATAATTAAAATATCCTTGACAAAAGATATCTGAAGGTCTTGGAAACAGTCTCCAGGGAAAAGTTGGATTATTGCAGAGTTCTCCTAACTTGTCTCTTTTCTCTCATTCAGCACTTCATCCCACCCTCATCTGATTTATTAATCTGCCGTACTTCTGTGCCTCTGCTTATGCTAGTCCCTCTCCTACAATGCCCTCCCTTTCAATCTGTTTAAACCCTTTAAAGATGCAATTATTCCTCTTCTCTGAAGCTTTCCCTGATCATTTAATAAATGCTTGTTGAATAAGAATAGCCAATATGATTAAAGTGATTAAAGGTCCCATAAGTAAAAACAAAAGTATTGTAGACTTCTTTGAGCAAGATAAAGGGAATTGGTGACCTAATGGCAAGGAATAAACAGAGGACTGTTCCACAAGTTATGCTGAAGCTGTCACTCTCTGTCTTCACTCAAGCCAATGAATGAGTCAGGACTGGCATCAAGAACAGTTTTGGGCCATAGAAAGAATTTCTCAATCTTTGTAGGATTCACTTCTACAGCAGTTGTGCAAGAGCTTGTGGAATTTCTTGTAGATTTAAAGTAGCAAACACCTTTCTTGAACCCTTCTAAAAAGGTAATTTCTAAGGTCCCTTTCTTTTAAAAATCTCTTTTTTAGCACATGGTATGTAAGAGATGTTTAATAAACATTTAATGAATAAGGAAGGGAATGAATGAGTATGGCTTCTATCCCTGAAGTTCAACCACTAGACAAGCAAAAGGCCAGCAACTTGTTTTGCAGAAATACTTTATCTGATGGTTGGAAAAGAAACCAAATATAATCTGACACATATAGAAATGGACAGAATTCTTTAATTTCCAGAAGTAGGCAACTAAAGCAGTTTTAGAGTTGATATAGGGACAAGCAGGCCTAATGCTTAAATGTATGAGCCACTAAAAACAGCCACCACATTCCTGAATTCTTGCGCTCCTTGGCTAGGGAACCAGCATTCCAAAATCCCCAAAACACATCTCCACCATTGGCCAGGGAGCCAGAGTCTCTGCTATCCAGGGCAGTATCATGTCATGCTGAATATTTGAAAGGGGGAATGACTACCTATATCTTTCTAGCTCATTTGGGTCCATTGGCACAGTGCAGAGAGCAGGCATCCCACCTGAGGATGAGTAAGAATCCAGCCCTTTTGCCAAATCTCTTAAGAGAGTAATACAGAAGGAAATGGAAGCTCACTTCCATTCATCAGTTAAGAGATGCTTTATCTGTAGAAAGTGAGAGGAAGATGCCAACAACAACAAAACTCCTCTTGGAGTGTGAAGTGGTGCAGACCCCAGGGTTGTGGGAAAAATGCTAGTTCAGCCCAGGCTCCTCACATCCGCCCTATGGGCAGGGGAGAACCTGCATTGCTGGACAGTGTGTTCAAGTCACCAGCTGGGAGTAGGATGCTAGAGGTGTCAGGGTCCACTTTCCCCTTTTCCATTTCTATGGGAATGGATTGACAGCCATGCTTTAATTAAGTTCTCAATGGCTGAACATCCTGTAGTGAGATGAACAGAAGATTCAGACAATTAGGCTAGTAGACCAAGTTGGTTTTTGTGAGAGAAATGGATTTTTTTCCAACTCAGTTGGTGTTTATGCCTAGCTGTTTGAATTAAGTTAAATTCTGGCAAAGTGATGGGGATACACAGTTGAATGATTTACATGTGACTTGAGAAAGGACGTGATTGCAAAGCTATTTCTGGTCTTTAGTTACAAAATAAACTTCATTTTTTTTACTCCCCTTACTCAAAGGTGCTCTGGTCTGAGCAATTATACAAACTTCCAAAGTGGTGATAGGGAGTTGGGATGATTAAAAGTGTTCCCTCTGGAATTCTCTGCAGACCCAGCTCAGATCCTGCAGACCTTCCCAGACTCCCTCTGCATGAATTCACTCTCCAGCCTCTCTTTTTCCATTTGCACAGTGGTCTCTACCATTGTCATGTTAGGACTTTTTGTTCTGTTTCTTATTTGGACAATGAATTTCTGTCAATGCTAATGCGAAACATTGACTTTAATGGTATAGAAGCATGATTCTTGTGCTTCTTTGGTTAGGGTTTTATTTAATTTTGTCAACTGAAGTGCATTGGAAGTACAGTCTGTCTTCTAAGTTAGGTCAAGTGCATGAAATTAATCAAATTCCAAAGAAGAGGTTGATGCCCAGACACAGCAGGCATGCTCCTGACAATTGAAAAAAGAAAAAAAAAAAAACCCATTCAGAGGGATGATTTATCAAGGGACTATAATGGAGAATGGAGAGAGGTGGGGGAAGGGAGAATTGAATTTAACAGATGATGTCCTTTACACTATAAGAGAATGTGAATGATAAAGTTTTTTGTTTGTTTGTTTTCTGTTTTAGGTTTGTTTTGTTTTTCTTTTTTGTTTGAAGAGTCAGAACTTCTTCTTATAGATCATCTTTCTATAGATTATGTCATGAAAACCTCATGTATAAAGCATGGAGGACCAAAACTGAGAATATCCAGGCATGAGAGTTGTAGGTGACTTTCAGAGTCGCCTGATTGTTGGCTTTCTATTTCTTTAAAAGGGAAAGTATTCTGTGGTTATTTTCATAGGAGGCAAAATTGGAAAAAATAATTATGCTTACAAGCCTCAGAATTCCAAGTCCTATGAAGGCAGAGAGAATGGTTGTTTAGTTTGGAATTAGATCCTCAGGGCCTACTATAATGCCTGGCCTATAGAACATCCTTGGTATATATTTGTTAAAAATACTGTCTGAATCAGAAAGTTTCAGAAAACTGTAAGCACTTCCAGACTGATTAAAGGCACCACAACAGAATTTTTATTGCTAGTTACTAGAGCTATTTGATAGATTTAATCCTATGCAGTGAATATATATGGCATCCACATTGGCTTTAGTATATGTTCTTGAGAATTTATTACAAGGATACCAGGAAAACCTAACCAACAGCTGCTTTTGTCATTTCAAAAGATTCTCTATTGCAAAACCTGTAGAAGTAGTAACAAGGTAATATTTCTTTGAAATGAAATGAGAATTTAATCAACTCCTACCTATGATAATTTTAAGGATCGATCTGTTAATCTGGCTATCTGAAATAAAGAGAGTTTGATATTGATCAAAAAGTACATGGTAAAGGCCATGAGTATTTGCATCCACATTTATCATACCTTCATGGAGTCTGTGTTGAGACCAAGAATAATCCTTTTTATTTCTAACAGGTCAGAACTTCATTGTGCAAAGTACGAACATTGTCTTTCTAGCAAGGTTTTATTAGTAGATCTTGATTTTGAATGATTCCTTGAAAACATTTGGATAGTAGTTATTTCTTATGTATTTGCTGAGTGACTGAATGAATAAGTGAACATGAAAGAAGTCAACAAATCAGAGAATGCGCTGATTGGTTTCTTAGTGCTCTCAGAAGGCGAAGAGCTTTTCAAATCAAATTTATATATTTAATATGAATGACAAGGAAAAAAAACCCTCCTTCTTTCAAGTTTCAATGACTTCTAAGGATGAGGCTAGTCGTTTCTGTTAATTATCAGTAGCATTAAGTACCAAGAAGTAACAACATTAAGCACCGAAGACAACCTGGATATGTTTAGCTAAGTAATTCCTAAAAGGAAAGTTTAATGGAAAATTAAAGTGCCACACTAAGCCTCAAATGAAATCCATAAGCCTCAGCCAATACTTTTGTTCACTTTTTGCCCATAATTCTATTTTTAATGTCCTTGCAATTATAACTGTGGACCCACTTGCTGGGGGCAGGGGTTTGCCAAAAGGGCAGACCTTAGAACATCTCACAGTTTTCTGGATGTAGAGCTGCAGTGCAAAAATAGTGTATAAAGGACATATTTTTCTTTCAAAAGAAAAAAAAACCCAGCTCCAACCATGCCCAGGCACACAGAAGAACAACACTGCATGCCGATGGTGCCATGCCAATTCTTAACAGTACCTCCAGGATTGCCCAGCGTTCCGGCCTGGGTTCAAATTCAGGTTCAGGTGGGAGAAGTAGTATTCAGCAATGATTTGTGCTTGGACAAAACTATTTGCAAACCATTACTCAATTTGCACATCCCTGGAAGAGAGGTAGCCACATGCATTATAGGCAAAAGAAAGTGAATGTAGCATTATTAAAGTTTTCAAGTCAGGTTTTTATATTATAATTACCGAGATAATTACTTTAAAAATACTTCCCTCTGAATTAGGTTTCTTTTGAGCAAAGGTCAGAAATAAATCAATTTTAGACTTTTTTTTGGTTATATAGTTTGGTGGTACGGAGTGTTGCTTCCTTGATGTTTACATTTCTAAACACTATTTTTTTTTTTTTAACCTGTGACTCCAAATCGAACTTGTGTTGGGAAATGGGTCATATACAGGGCCTTTGATTTCCTGACCATAGAAATAGCCACAAAAGTGTATTATTCTACAGGGCTGGAACCCATGTCTATGGTCTTTTCCAATAAAGCTCCACCAATAGGGAAGCTAGTGTTTATTTAGAAATGGCAATCACACTGTAAAGTGACATGCATTCTGACAAAGGCATGGGACCTGGTGCCTAGAATTCTTAATTTTTCCCACTATTGGGATTTGTAGGGCCCTTGTCCTACTCCCTCTTGCCCTCCCAACACGATCCCTGCCAAAGCCAGCTCTGAACACTTTCATCAGTCTGAGACTGATAATCAAAACGCAAGGCCAGTTTCCTTTGAGCACATTGATAAGGCAAGAATGGCTTTCCCAAGGAGTGGCTTGAGAAAACAAATGCTTGGAATATTCAAATTATTTCTGTTTTCCATAATTTATTTGTTTCTCCTTCCACCCTAGCCCAGACTTGCTAATCCCCAGCATTTCTACTTGCCTGTAACGGACAATCATAAATTTCCAGAGAAGTAAGGGTTTGTGGGTCTGAAGCACAGTGACGTTGTTTGTTCAAGATATTTGGAGACGGTGCCAAATGCATAACAAAACATGGTTTATGGCCTTCATTTGGCATTGATTTGTGCTAGAAAACTCAGAGTATCATTTCCTCCAGAAGGTTTTGCATTTTTGATGAGAGAAAATATTTTCAACAACAGAATTCTTGAAGAACTTTACAATGTTTAATTTTGGAATTCCTTCAAAATAAAGCAGCTTTAAATTTTTCTTGTCATTTTAAGTTGTTGCTTTTAAATGGAGCCTTCAAAGTGATCTTTCCAAGGAGTATTCCTTTACAAACAGTCATTTGTGTATCCTGGGGGACACAAGCCAACTTGAAGCACTGGCCGTGTTGTTACAAATGTAGACTTTACAAGAAACTGGTGGCAAGAAACAACATTACACTGGTATGCACCCTGCCACCTGGGCCTGAGCCAGAATTCTTCCAGTGGCCTTGGAGCCTCTGGAGAGATGAATTGTCCAGATTCCCAACAAAGATAGCTTTCACCAAGGAAGAACTCAAGTGTGAGCAGATCAGAAGACTCATCATGTCCAATAGAGAGGGAATATAATGTTTCAAGAAATCCACTGCACAAGAATTAGAACGAAAAAGAAATTAAAAAGCAAGTCAGTTTCTCAAATGCAAATGCTTGTTACTCACTGGAATAGAAGGGGTAAAAAAAAGGGAAAACCAGAGGGGCCTAACAACCCCTGGTCACACGTCCTCCACAGTGTTGACTTCCCTCACTCAGATCTTTCCTTTGTTAGGAAAAACAAAACAAAGCTAAAGAACAAAACTATTAGGTAGGGTCAGCACAAATGGAGTCAATTTTGAAAGAAAAAGCATTGTTATGAGTGATGCTAGGCCCAATCAGTCACTAGTTTGTCTGCAGGCTCCATAAACACAGATTCCTGGCCACACCCCCAGAATTTCTCATTCAGTAGGTTTAGGGTGGGGAACGGGTCCCAGAATGAGCAATTCTGACAGATTCCTAGGTGATATGATGCTGCTTGTGTGGGACCAACTTTGAGAACCATTGTTTTAGCATAATTCATTAGCTTTGAGATCCAAGGAAATGGAAGCACATGATTTTAAGGTAACTTTGTGATAGTTTGGATTTATTCTCATGCAGGTGTCTACCCATGCAAACTACAATAGGGGAAGCATGTGCCTGGATAATTCAGGCCACAGACTTCATTAAAATATTTCATCCCATATTTTCCTATATAGGAAGTTTTTTTTCCTAGGGAAGTATAAGGGGAGTATTTCCAAATCATGCTATGATTGCTTTATAGCCCTTCTTCATTTTGCATACGGATAGCAAGGTACTATTTGTCCTAACAAGCATCTATTGACCTGTTCTCTAATAATGACTTTACTCTGGTTTCCTGTTTGTACAAGGTCTGGAAAAAACTGTTAGGAAATGGAGAGTGTGAATGGGCATGGGGTCTTCTAAAGAAACTAGTTCCAAGATACATCCTTTTCATGTCTGTGGGAAAGGCCACAGGCAGTCTGATGATAAGTTTATGATGTGTTGTTACATCAAGCCTGGATGAACCAAAGAAGTGCTTCCTATTCATCTTCAGGCCAGGCTCTAACTAGGGAGACCCTGGAAAAAGCCACAGAAGAGCCTCAGAATCTCCAGGAGAAATTCTGGGGCAATTGGTAAGCATTTCATCCCATAAAACTGCATGATGACAAGGAATAAAAATAATCTTAGTATTAACTTAAACTAACTCTTGTTTAATGCCAGGGTTCTTAACTCCTATTCTATTTGCCTGCATTTCCAACCTTTGTTTTGTAGGCCTACCTGAGTCTTTCCTTCTGGACACTGTTTTTGTCTTCGTTATAATGCTAGTGAGACCTTAATTGAGTGACCCTGAAATTCTAGAACGTTTAATAATTCTTTACAATCAGCTACTCACCTGCAAAATAAAAACCCTTGTGAATGCTCTTTAAAACTCACAACCAAACATGAAAGTATGGGTATCCTGTTGGTGGCAATGGGCAGCTTTTAGAATCATATCTTCTATCTCCTAAAACAGACTTCCAAAGCAGGTACTTTAGGTGGGGTGTCAGGCATTCAGTTTAATCACATGAAAGGCCACCTATATCATGAGCAAGGGACCACTCTGCAGTGAGCATTATGATTCTGATGCCTTTTAAGTCAAGTTTCTGACACTTGCAACTAAGAAACCTATGGTCACAGGACCCTTTTTGATTGTAAGAATGGGAGAGAAAGCCCAGCATCACTGAGACTGCTCCAAACAGAAGTAACATCCAGTCAGCATCACCAAGACTGCTCCAAACAGAAGTAACATCCAACCAATGCTGACCTGACTTGTCCTCTTCATTTTTATATATGTTCACTGAAATTCACCACTCTGAGCTTTAGACATACCCCACCTCACCTTTGGGTCTCTCCCTATGAGTATGATTCAGTAAGAAAGCACTATTCTCTTTTGCATTATTTTGCTGCTGGGAAACTCAGCTGTTGGGACCACTTGAGAGTCCACATTAAGAAGCAGATGTTCTCCTTCACCTCTGGGAAATCTGGATGAGTGGATGATCAGAGGCTACCAGAAGACATGTATGGAAGCAGCTCTAAAGGTAGACTCCTGTAAATTCTGTAAGTAGGAAACTTTGTTGTCAGCATGTGCCCGGTTTCCCTCTTGGTGCACTCCTCTCTCTTAAAGATGTACCTAATGCCCTCAAGCTGTGTTCTGGGTCTCCAGTGGACCTGTGGGTCTATTTAAGGTGTAGAGACTACCCAGGATCTAGCTCTCAAACCATCCTCTGCTTCAGACTTTCTGTCACCTCAGGGTATGGAGACATACCTGGTCTAAGCTACAAATAGGCTTGCCTAGAGTAAAAGTGTGAAGTAAAAGTAAAAATAAAAAGCCTAAAGTAAAAATGTGCTGAAGAGAACCATAGGGCAGAGTATATAAAATTAAAATGATCCCAGAGAATCGCCCTGGAAGATATGCTTTGTGAGGGGGAGGATCTTGTCTGTTCAGTTCACACCACAATCCCTAGCACCTGCCTACTATGTAGCCCATAGTAGGTGACCCACAAATATTTTTAGACTCAGTGAATGAACATATAAAGTCAGGATGTATGGTCCAGTGTAAGTGCCATTCAGCAAGGTACCTGCTCTTATCCCAGCAGGCTGTGAGTTAGAAAAGAGCAGGTCATCTACTGCAGACCTTGATTTTAGTGACTGACAAGAACAGACCAGGAGGAACTCAGGAGTCAGACACTGATGGAGAAGGAGATGACTTAGGCTTAAAGAAAGGAAAATACATGTTTATTGAATGCCTGTGCTTTACTCACATTATCAGTTTTGCTTGGTGCAGTAGCCCTGAAAAGTAAGTCTTAGTCTGTGTGTTTTATTAATTAGGAAACTGAGTCAGATAGGCATGCTAGCAAGAGGCTGAGCTAGGATTTGTACCCAGATATTTTTGATCCGAAGCTCATCCTGTTTAGATAAACTGGTGATGGAAGAAGAGGGGCTTCTCCAAAAATTTGACTAGATCATGGCACGAGTTTAATGTAACGTCTCCTGTGCCTCCAGTATGACTCTGTAGGACATTACCTCCAACTACCCACAGCTCCCTGACTCAGCTTCTTAGTGACTCTCCATTCAGAATTCCTGATGAGAATCAGTTGACCCAGCTTGTAGAGAATATAATAAGCAGGTACAAATGTAGCTTAATGTACTCATCTCCTTGTTAGGACAAAAGTAGAACAAGAGTCCTTTAAATCAGAGTGGATATGGGAAGACAGCTATCAGTATTTCTAGGATAAACAGGTGCAGCTGACATCCACCTGCAATCTTATTCCTCCTTTTGTTCCTCCATGAGTATCTGTCCCTATTTTTCTGCCAAAATGAGATGGTTTTACTCTTTTTACTTCTTACCCTTGCACAAGGTACATTATATTGGAGTCTGTTGTCAACAGAGTCGTAGGTAACTGATGTAGGTTAAATATTACATATATAAACTGTGTACCTTTGGGTGCTGCTAAAGTAATGACGCCTCATGGCATTTACTGATAAAATTAGACAAGCTGTTTCTTCATTCATCTGGCCCTTGAAGCTGGCTTTTGAATGAGGAGGCCTAAGTTCGGGAGTCGGCCTTTGCTTTCACTGTAGCTGTGTGAGATCAATCATTGCAAGGACTGTGGTAAAAGTAAAGGAGGTATAGGAGAGCCCCACGCAGATTTTCCTTGAAGAGAGACCCTGCTGCAGGGAGCACAGTGAACTTTGCAAAGGGAATCCCAAACAAACAGCTTTGCCATGCCTTCTCCCATGAGATTTGAAGTTTCTTTTATTTCCTGCCCACTCAGAGCTAAGATAGCAGTAGGAGGAAAGCCAGTGTGCTGTTAAATGGTGGGTTTGGGTTTGGAATGATCTGGCTTAGTCATTTCATTAGGGAATACCCAACTGTCAGAATTTTAGGATCTTTCCTCTTGGGATGGTATCTTAGTCCACTCATGGCAATGTAGGCTTTTTCTAGCGTGCCCTTCAAAATTCTTCCAGCCTCTACCCATTACCCAATTTTAAAGCCACTTCACGTATTTGGGTATTTGTTATAGTAGCACCCTACTTCTTTCTCAGTACCAATTTCTGTCTTAGTCCACTCTGGTTGCTACAGCAAAAATACCGTATCTTAAAAAAAAAAAAAAATACCATAGACTGGGTGGCTTATAAACAACAGAAATTTATTTCTCACACTTCTGGAACCAAGATCAAGGTGCTGGCAAATTCTTTGTTTGGTGAGGGCCCAATGCCTAGTTTCTGGATGGCTGTCTTCTCACCACATGTGTTCTCACATGGCAGAAAGGGTGAAGGAACTCTGGGGTTTCTCTAATAAGAGCACTAACCCCATTTGTGAGGGCTCTGCCCTTATGACCTAATCACCCTGAAATGCCCTACCTACAAATACTATCTCACTGGGTTTAGGATTTCAATATCTGAATTATGGAGAGACGCATTTAGTCTATAGCAGATGATCTGTTTTCCCAAAGATGAATCTCATCTTTTTGCTGGGGTATATAAGTCTGATTTGGAGGGTTCTGAGAGTCATGTGGGGAGAGGGTATATGTTTGAGTATGTGGAGCTGGGCGAAAATTTTCACCATTCAGCAGTTAGACTTTCACTTCATCCCCCTATTTTCAATAGGGCACAACCTCCCTCAGCTTTGTCTGTCATTCCTGAATCTGCATCTCTCTGGTCCATTTGCTTGACAAGAAAGTTCTCTGTTCTTGCTTTCTGCTCAAATGGGGGAAAAGATTGCTTGCTGTCTGCAGCAAAGAATAGGAAAAGGTGGTCTGAGTTTAACTTCTCATAGAATCTTTCAATGAATTCTCTTTTCAAGTTTGTCTTCCACCTCCAAGTTCAGAGACATTGGTATCTCCCATTTCTTCTAAAATTTTGTTGCAGCTGTCTCCCCCCTCTGTTCTGTTTGTCTCAATTTATGCTCCCCCCCCCCCCGACCCATTTTATTTTGATGAGGTTTGAGGTAAAACAGGAGGTAAATGCATGGGTTCAGTCTTTCATGTTTAACTGAAGGCTCCTCCCAGGAGCTCTGGAGGGTCTGCTTGGTAGCAGTTACTCCTGTTGGGTGGGTGGGTGGATGAGGGGTGGTTACAGAAAGGAATGTAAGCTTTTAAACTTTAAAGCTACGTTAAGCTTGGGAGATCATATCCAACTCCATGATTTGACCCTGAAGACAATGGAGAACCTCTGTAATCTGCTGAGTATGAGTAGAATTAACTCCATCCAGACAGCTCAGACTTCAAAGCATGTAACTTTTTGTATTGTCACTAAGTTAATTTTTTGAGTTGCCTAGGACAGGACTACAGCTGGGTGATGTTGGGGTAAGATGATCAAGAAGCCATCAAAAAAATGCCAGCCTGGTTTTCCTTGGGTATGCAAAAATCTCCTGCAAATTCAGTTATTCTTTAATAATTAGTAACTTACCGATCTGGTTGAATGGGAATATTGGTTACATATAGAGGATTTATCAATTAAGCAAAAAATATTGAGAATTATTAAAGAAGTTACAAATATAGAGAAGAGAAAAGCTAGATTGACTCCTGTGATATTGGATTGGATTTGGAGATACAGGTGGGGATTCATCATTTTCTTTTAAAAAAAAATTTTTTTTTATGTTTATTTTTGAGAAAGAGAGAGAGACAGCATGAGTGAGGGAGGGGCAGGGAGAGGGAGGCACAGAATCTAAAGCAGGCTCCAGGCTCTGAGCTGTTAGCACAGAGCCCAACGCGGGGCTCGAACTCACGAATCATGAGATCGTGACCTGAGCTGAAGTTGGATACTTAACCGACTGAGCCACCCAGGCGCCCCTCATCATTTGCAATATATAGAGTTAAATATAGGTACATAGATATAAATCTATGTGTATATATGTACATTTTGACAATATAAATAAATAAATAGATAAATAAATAAATAAATATAATTCTGTGTTGTGTTTGTAAGCATGTATGTATACACATACATCTATTTCCTAGCTCTGTGTACTAAGAGGAACTGAGAGCAGTAGCACCCCAATAGTAAACGATACCTCTTGGAACTGGATCTTGGCTTTTAAGTACTATTCTCCATTAAAAGCAACCAAGTCTCTTTGAGTAAATAAATGATTGATTACTGGTTTGGGCAGAGGAGCCTGGAACATTTTTTGACATCAGGAAGTAAAGAATGTTCAAGAGATGCTGGGACATAAAGAAAGGACATGGAAGTCAGCTTGAAAGGGCTCCTACTGGCTAACTCTGGGACAATTTGAGGATCAGAATAAATAGTAATAGTGGATTATAACCCATTAAATAAAACAGGAATTCAGCAAGTCCATACTGATGAATAATGAATACATAAATAGGCAGAAGAGAAAATTCTAAAGCAACAACTAATAAACATAGAATGACAGAATTAGAAGCACACCATTTGGCAACTGTCATAGTAATCAATTCAAGCCAGAAACATCAGCGGATGCTAGGAATATGGTTAACATTTGATGAAAGACAGGATATTTACTTAGTGTCAAAGTATCTCCCCACAAAGTAATTTTTAATTACAAAAGGAAAAAGAATAACTTTACAGTGGAGGATCCTGGCAAGCACTACCTTAATCAAGTTATCAAAGTTAATAACACCAGTAATGCGACAACTTAAATTATGTGCCACCCAAAAAATTGCAATAAGATGAAAATTTCTGTGATATATTCTTGCCAAAAGTCGTAACCTGAATCTAATCATGAGGAAACATGGGGGGAAAACCCATATTGAAGGATAGTCTACAGAATAGCTGGCCTGTGCTCTTCCAGAATGTCAAGATCACATAAGTCAGGAAACTGAGAAATGGTCTCTATATTAAAGGAGACTAAACAGAAATGATGGTTAAATACTACATGTGATTTCAAATTGCATTTTTTTTTTTTTTGCTATAAAGCAGTGGTTCTCAAAGTATAATTTCAAGACCAGAGCTTCACCACCACCTGGAAACTTGGTTAGAAATACAAAACTTTGGACCCCATGCCAAACCTACTGAATCAGCAGGCCTGGGTTTGGGACCCAATAATCTAAGACCTTCCATTGATTCTGATACTCATTAGGGCTTGTGCTATAAAGCACATTGTTGGGGCAACTGTTAAAACTGAGGTACATTCTAATAATATATCAGTGTTAATTTCCTGCTTTTCATGTCATTGTTTGTAGAAGCACATACTATATTATTCAGGGGTAATGAAAAGTTATGCCAGCAATTTACTCCAAGTGACTCAGGAATAAAAAGTTCTTTATAATATATATGCAGCTTTTCTGTATGTCTTAAAAATGCCTAAAATAAAATAAAATAAAAATAGGAGGGGTTAAGTTGTATATTTGTCATATTAGGAAAAAAGTGTGACTCATATTTGTTCCAACTGCTTTAATGTAATCAAATGTGGCACTAAATACAAAGGATATATATTCCATTACATGTATGGTTAAATCTGCAATGGAAAATAGTTTGTTCTCCCAAGAACCATCTGTGTTTATTTTCAGGTTGAACCAACCCTAAGGTTGCTAACATTCTTTAAAACCATGTTGATGAATGACACAATCTCTGAATCACATCAAAGTCAATATGGTTTCTTTGGGGATTCCATATCGGAGGGAAAACATTTCTGCTGAATAGCATCTGTCTATCCATATGCAGAAGAGTCAACGCATGAAACTGAAAGATAGTTGTTTTCAAATAATTGGCTGGATGACATACACAGTCCCTCGTTCTCAACTGCATTACTAATTGCCTGAATACAATCCACGTTCTGATTCTTTTTCTCGTTGTAGATTCTTTGTAAGACTTTCCATTGCACACAACTAAAATACAGCAAGAGCAAAATATAGCCTGAGACCAAGTACATATGTTGGATTAGATTCAAATATGCAGGGTTTTATCTAGGAGGAAAAATCCTTTTAGAGTTAGAGAGGAAGTGAATCAGGCCCATGGACCTTGGCTAACTGACCGATTCACAAACATTGGTGGTTGCTGGTTGTTTTTCTACTTTTGGTTGTCTACTTTGAAGCCATTGTACAACATCCAAATCCCTAGCTCCATTCTTCCTGGTGTTTTGGTGGTTATGCATTTGTTCTGATACTGTGAATGGAGAATTCCCTTCCAAGCAGCAAGTGTTCCTTCCCCAGCCATAATCCCTCAGAAGAACTGAATCTGATCAGTTATGTCACAACTGAAGAAGACTACATTTGTTTTAACAAAGTTTATTTAGAACATCCTGCTGCTAATGTCAGCACACAGATTGGGCAAGTTCCATCAAAATAACTTTCAGACTATTTGTACTCAATTAAATGTTTATTTAAAATTTCCTTTGGGTTTTTCCTCCTGTAAATGTATTGTTCATTTTTCACATACCAGGCACTGTTGTTTAGTCTCAAGGGCATTACTTGTTACAAATTTAACAACTGTGACATATTAAAAACAACATTTAGGGAAGAAATTAGGGTTGAGAGGATATGACCAGATGTTTCCGTGGTGTTTCACCAAAATGTCACTTAAATGCCAACAAGATTTTAAAAGGAATTTTTTCCCAGAGTCTCCCTACCCACTTGACTGGCCCTCAAATATGTTGCCATCATAGTTGTATTAGCAAACCCACTTAATTTTCATTTTAATTACAGTTTTCTTGAAGATACTTAAAATCTTTTCACTGTCATTTTTAAAAATTCACTATGGCGATAAAAAGAATCATGCTATGCCATATACTACTTTTGTGACCCAAATTTTCATGCGACCAAAATCGGGATATTGGTACTTATCTCCTGTGATTGTTATGGCGGTTAAGTGATGTAACGTATGCGGCACTCTTAGCCCGGTAGTTGGTACACAATGACAACACATTAAACAGTGTTCATATGATTACAAACAAGGCCAATTATTGGTACAAGCCAAAAAACACCTACTAAGTGCCCTGGTATATATTTCCTTGGAAAAAAATGCAGTCTTCCCTGCAGTCTCTTAAGTTTTAGTCTTTTGTTGAGATTGTCATTTAGCAGCAGGGAAAGAACCTATCAAGAGGAAACTTCAGAAGAAAGTCATTATTATTTTTTTTTTAAGTTTATTTATTTATTTTGAGAGAGAGAGAGAGAGAGAGAGAGAGCTAGTGGAGGAGGGGCAGAGAGAGAGGGAGAGAGAGAATACCAAGCAGGCACTGTCAGCACACACAATGCAGGGCTTGAACTCATGAACCGTGAGATGGTGACTTGAGCTGAAATCAAGAGTTGGATGCTTAACTTACTGAGCCATCCCGGTACCCCATTATTATTTTTAAATATCTAGTGGTAATTAGATGAGACCTCTCTGAGCCAATTTCTAGATTCAAGATCAAGTAGAAAAGGAGCCTGCAGGTAAAAACAACAGAACAGAGAGACTGTCTGTACCCCAAGTGGAGGATTCCAGGTTTGCTCTCCTTCTGTGGGAATTCTGTTGATGTCAGAGGGTTAATAGAGCTTTTTAACAGTAGACTGGGGCCCTGGAGTTTTCATGATTTGGCCCACATTCAAAAATATACAAAAATATAAAAGTCAGTGAAGCAAATGCTGTTCAACAGAGGTTTTTCAGGGAAAAGGGATAAGCTTGATCCAAAAATATTTTGGAGGGTGGAGACATTCCAAGCATACCATTCCATGCCTGTGCCAATGGAATGTGGGCACAGCACAGGAACAATGTCCAAGGCTGGAGAGCTTTAGAGGACCAGGGAAATTCTGAGTGAAAAACACAAAGCAGTGAAGAACCTGTCCCTACCAAAACCAAGCTTCCCTATTTACAGGTTGCATAGTGAATTTGAAGTGAATTTTAGGTCCATGAACTATGAATTCCAAAATTTGGTGCCAAATAATTATAGTTACACTTTGCAAATGTATAACTCTACTCTGGTCTGTTTCTCTCTCTGTCACTCGGGTCTCTCTCTTTTCCCTCTGTCTCTGTCTCTTCCCCCCCCCCCCTCTCTCTCTCACACACACACACACACACACACACACACACACACACACTGAATTGGAAGGAGAGATGGAGCAAGTTCCAATTACTACATTTAAATCCCAGACTGGAAATAACATTTTGTCTCTTCCCATTGTCTTTGACTTTAGGCTGGTAAAACTGCCATATTGAAAATTAAAAATAAGCAAAATTATGGGCTGCTTTTTATATTAATCATAAAAAGGGAGTTATTTCTAGACATCCTCAAACTTTTTGAATAAAGTTTATTTGCTTGTAATGGTTATTTGCTCGTTAATGGTTGTTGTATTATCCTCATTAGTGTTTGTGATCCTTCAAGATATGAGAGAGTTTTGATTTTGAAAGATCCCCATTGTTCCCAAGAACGATTTGGCCCACAGTTTGAGGATATGGTTGTGTCTGTGGTTGTTCATCTTCATTCCTCCCTATAGGTAAATTGAAGAAATGATGAGACACTTGGGGGTCCAAAAATGACTGAGGATTTTTCAATTGAAAAGTTCAATCAAATGTCTTTCAAAAAATACTTTGCAGACTGTTTTACTAAAAAGGCATACCCTCCTTTTCCTTGACCTGATAATCTATTTAACTGAAGAAGAGCAATTGAGTTTATGGCAAAGAAGCATTCAGGAGGTTGTCTAGAAGTGGGATGGGCCCATGTTTCTCAAAGATGGGGCACAGCTCACCTCAGTCAGAATCCCCTGGGGAGCTGTTAAAACTTCAGCTTTCTGGGTCCTATTCCAGCCCAACAGAGTCCTGATTTTGGGGGGTGGGGACTGGGAAGCTGCATTTTTAATGGACTCTGCAGGTGATTTGTAGGCATCTTTAAATGTAGGAGTCTCTTCAAAGTGGAAATTAGTAGTTATCATAAAAACTAGTAGTGCTTTCTGCCCTGACACTCCTCTAGCTTTGAAGAGAGGGTCAATAGCACATTGCTTTTGAAAATCCAATTTGATCCATAGAGCAAGTCCTTCTTTCTCTTTTTAATGTTTTCTCTAGCTCTGTTTTCCTCCATGGGCTCAGTCATCCAGTCTTCTTCACACAGTAGCATTTGGAGTTGAGCAGTTTCCAAAATGTTGGTATTTTTGTTGGTCATTGTTTTATTCATAATGCTTCTTCATGGATGGTCAGTGACCGTGGTCTACATTTCCAGGCAAGAAAAGGGATACATACTAGCAGCTGAGCCACTTGGCTCTCACCAGTTATGGAGTAGTCTCTTACAACACCTTCTATAGGGCAGTGGTTCTCAACCCTGATTATACATTAGAAATGCCTGGGAAGGTTTAAAACTCTCAATACGTAGGCCACACCCCAGACCAACATCATCCCAATGTCATCCCAACCTCCAGGTAGGACCCAGGCACCTATACTTTGTAAAGCTCCTCTGATATCAGCATGCAACTTAGGCCAAGAACAACTGTCCTGAGGCATTTGTAGAAAGTGCATTGAAGCCTTTAGGACATCCAAAGGAGATCGTCAGTATTTTTCTTTACAGGCATAGCTTCTTCTATCCGCAGTACACTCTAACAGGAGGAGAAACTTTAGGAGGTATATTTATTATAGAAATGTGTTCTTGAGAGAATTTTTAAGTTTCTTTAGAGTTCAACACCATTTCAGGAGATCAAGTATGAAATGCTACAGTGTGAATGTTGAAATTTAAAATACACACGCATAGACTTACCCACACTGTGAACCATCCCTGCCTACCTTTGAAACTCCCCTACACCAACCTATCACTTTGTTTCAGAGAATCTATGAAATTTATCAGTCTTCAGCTGTCTTCTCAAGAGCCAGTAACAGATCTCCAGTGAGCTGAAACAGGAAAAGTTGTTTTAAACCATTGACTGCTTAATAAATTAGCACTAGACGGCTCTTAGCCTAATTTATCTCTGAAAGCCAGTTTCCCAGGGTATCAGAGCAATACCGCAAGAAAAATTATTTCCATTAAACACCACAAAAATGTCTTTCCTGTGATACTTCACCGAAAGGGTGACATGTACGAGATTCTCAGTCACAAAACAGGAAAGAAATGTTTGAAAGTTAAATTAAAAAGTAAAGCACAGTTAAGATTTTATTGAGCTTAAACCCCATTCCTACCCCCTAAACATATAAATCTGTTCTGTGTTCTGTGTCTCCCACTCAGATGGGTGATAAATTTTGGATGCTGAATTCTTATGTCTCTAAAAATAACGTTTACCTAAAGTGAAGTGCAACATCTGGGTCCACTGGGGGAGCATGAAGTGGCCTTTCAGGTTAATTATTTGTGTGGTCAGGTTAGATTTCCCAACCCTGAAAATGATACCAGTTTTGTTTCTTTTGGCCCCTGCCCACCACAGGTAAAGAGTCCTGTCCCAGTGACTTTCCCATAGATCCGCTCCGTCATGCAGAATGTGGCCATCAATGCCCCAATATTGAGGAATTTGGCATATTTTCCATCTGTTCCCTGAGCTGGAGGATGTGCTGTGTCTGGAAGTCCGTCTGTTACTCTGATTAGGAATAGATTAAAGAGTCACCCCAGTACTCTCATAGTGGATGGCATCAGAACAGATCCAAAGGTATCTAATATTCTCAGAGGAGTTTCTCTCTGCCATTCCCATCAAAGGGTATGTCTGCTTATCTAGACCAGAGAGTAGGTTGAGGTGGTCCGTGTGCACTTTTAGACACTACTCAAGTAGCAGAGGTAACAAGGCTGGCCTTAGATTGATCATAATAAGCACGCTTCACCCCCCCTTTCTAATGCTTTAGTCCGTATTCCAAAAGAGGCCAATACCATGGAAAAAGAAACCTTATGAAGGAATGTAGTGAGAGCAACCAGCTGTCCAGGGTGATCCTGGGAAATGATGGTCTTTATTTATTATTTTTAAAATACGGATAAAATCACAGCTTGAAATACATTTTTAAAATCTCTAGATCTTTGTATAAATTTGAGTCCAAATAATTTCATCCATAACATACATTTTTTCCAGGCACTGACTCAAGACCTGGGAGTTATCTTTTCATTTTTCCCCCTTCCCTACCGAATTCTGTTTATTAATTCCTTCTCTTCTCTTCCATTTTCTTGGCTACTTCCTCTCTTTAAGTGTGATTGCTTCATTTTGGTCTATCGTAAAAGGCTCCTTACTCATCCCCAGACCTTTAACCTTTCGAAATTAAAGGCCATTCTGTACCACCAACAGAGCAAGCTTCTTGGATTATTGCTTTTACTTCTTACTTTAAACTTTTGTAGTGGCTCTCTCACTGACTACTGAATAAAATCATGGCAATTTATCCTGGTGTTCAAGGCCTTTTACAGTTTGGTTCCAAATCATGCTTCCTGTCTTATGCTAATGCCCATGTTCCAGCCAAATGACACCTCCACACCCCTCCCCCACGTCATTTCTTAACCTCATCTTGCCCTTTCTTACCTCTGGCTCATATCATTCCCTTGACTTGGACTGTCACTTTCCCTCATCTGTCATTATTAATGAAATCTTGCTCGTTTTTCCTCCAAAACCTACTCAGAAGTCCCCTCTTTCTTTCATAAAGCCTTTTTTTGGCCACTTTAGTCAGAAACTTTCTTTGCCTGCCTGTCCTCAAGCATTTGATTAGAGCTAATCTCAAGGTGCTTAACATGCACTGTCTTGTACTATAGTTATTTGGGTACCTACCTTACTAGCCTTCTGATTGGAATTTCTGAAAGGCATAAACCACATCCTTATTCTTTAACATGCCTTGTATATGTTGGATTGTGAATGAGTAAATTAAAGAATGAAGTTAAATGCTACTTCTTTCCCTTCTTAATCCTTAACTGAAAAAGTGTGATGTGGAGGATAGGCCCTGGAAAAATCTCTAGTATATCTAATTTGAGGGTAGTGGAGACTTTGATGTATCTGAGTTCAGATCAGTTTCCCAGGACCATCTCTGTGTACAGAGGCTTATCTCAATGAATGGATCCTCCCGGGTCTTGGGAATTTCAGGGATGGAAGGGGGCAGAGGTTTGGGACTGTTGTCATAAAACATGTATTTTAAGAAAAAATTTAACCAGAGGTTGCATAACTTTCTGAAAATTTGAGGCTCAAAGCTGGCAAGTATGTGGTGCAGGTGGCCTGGGAGCTACTGAGTGGGCCTTGCTTACTCTGGAAACCTGGCTTCAAGACTTGGGCAGATCTTTAATTTATAGGCTGAAAAACAAAAGACACTTAAAGGGAAAAAAAATACTTCAAAGGATTGAAATGGTGCAGCACAAAATGGCTTATTTTAGGGGAATCATAGGCCCTTAAAAATTAATTTCTCTTTACTTGAGAGTTATTTCTGCAAGCAGAAATTTTGGGTAAATGTGAATCATCACACTTTATACGTAACAATTATACCTAACAACGATGTAAATCTGGTCCTTTGTTTCTCTTATTTGCCACAGTACCATGACTGTGTTAGCATTAACAAAGTGAAGAAATTGTTCAAAGGATGAAGGTGAAGGTGAAGGTGAACTAAGTGAACAATTCAAGTCCCCAAGTTTTTTCTTTTTTAAAATATCAGGTATTGAGGCCTGAACTTGTCAATAATTACCTGTATTATCTCTTAATTCCATTTTGCCTGGATAGCTTCAGATTTTTGATTTGGAACACAAGAGTAATAGAAATTTTGTCTATCCCATGTGATTATAATGAGGATTAAATAACAAATGTGAAAAGTATATTTAAAAAGGACTTTGTACCTTCTGAAGTACTGTGCATATGTTTGTGTGTTGTAGGTATGTATGTATTATTCAAGTAATGCAGCTGATTGCTCTCTGACTTATTTATATTAATCCTTGGAGACATGAAGAGGGCTTCAGAGTACTGTAACTTTGTGTAGATGGATAGATGATAGATGAATGGGTCAGTGTATAAATGTACATATACTTGTATTTCTACTTTAAATATATATAATTTAACTAGCAGTTATACTTTTTCAGATAATAAAAATTTTAGAAGTAGGAGATTAGGTTGATTGGATTTGATATGTACTGTTTATGTGGTTTGAAACATAATTTTACATTTTTTCAATAGTTGGGAAATGTTTCCTAGTGCAGTGCTTTCTTATTTATTTATTTATTTATTTATTTATTTATTTATTTAATATATGAAATTTACTGTCAAATTGGTTTCCATACAACACCCAGTGCTCATCCCAAAAGGTGCCCTCCTCAATACCCATCACCCACCCTACCCTCCCTCCCACCCCCCATCAACCCTCAGTTTGTTCTCAGTTTTTAACAGTCTCTTATGCTTTGGCTCTCTCCCACTCTAACCTCTTTTTTTTTTTTTTTTTTCCTTCCCCTCCCCCATGGGTTTCTGTTACGTTTCTCAGGATCCACATAAGAGTGAAACCATATGGTATCTGTCTTTCTCTGTATGGCTTATTTCACTTAGCATCACACTCTCCAGTTCCATCCACGTTGCTGCAAAAGGCCATATTTCATTTTTTCTCATTGCCACGTAGTATTCCATTGTGTATATAAACCACAATTTTTTTTAAATTTTTTTTTTTTAACGTTTATTTATTTTTGGGACAGAGAGAGACAGAGCATGAACGGGGGAGGGGCAGAGAGAGAGGGAGACACAGAATCAGAAGCAGGCTCCAGGCTCTGAGCCATCAGCCCAGAGCCCGACGCGGGGCTCGAACTCACGGGCCGTGAGATCGTGACCTGAGCTGAAGTCGGTCGCTCAACCGACTGAGCCACCCAGGTGCCCCTAAACCACAATTTCTTTATCCATTCATCAGTTGATGGACATTTAGGCTCTTTCCATAATTTGGCTGTTGTTGAGAGTGCTGCTATAAACATTGGGGTACAAGTGCCCCTATGCATCAGTACTCCTGTATCCCTTGGGTAGATTCCTAGCAGTGCTATTGCTGGGTCATAGGGTAGGTCTATTTTTAATTTTCTGAGGAACCTCCACACTGTTTTCCAGAGTGGCTGCACCAATTTGCATTCCCACCAACAGTGCAAGAGGGTTCCCGTTTCTCCACATCCTCTCCAGCATCTATAGTCTCCTGATTTGTTCATTTTGGCCACTCTGACTGGCGTGAGGTGATATCTGAGTGTGGTTTTGATTTGTATTTCCCTGATAAGGAGCGACGTTGAACATCTTTTCATGTGCCTGTTGGCCATCTGGATGTCTTCTTTAGAGAAGTGTCTATTCATGTTTTCTGCCCATTTCTTCACTGGGTTATTTGTTTTTCAGGTGTGGAGTTTGGTGAGCTCTTTATAGATTTTGGATACTAGCCCTTTGTCCGATGTGTCATTTGCAAATATCTTTTCCCATTCCGTTGGTTGCCTTTTAGTTTTGTTGGTTGTTTCCTTTGCTGTGCAGAAGCTTTTTATCTTCATAAGGTCCCAGTAATTCGCTTTTGCTTTTAATTCCCTTGCCTTTGGGGATGTGTCGAGTAAGAGATTGCTACGGCTGAGGTCAGAGAGGTCTTTTCCTGCTTTCTCCTCTAAGGTTTTGATGGTTTCCTGTCTCACATTCAGGTCCTTTATCCATTTTGAGTTTATTTTTGTGAATGGTGTGAGAAAGTGGTCTAGTTTCAACCTTCTGCATGTTGCTGTCCAGTTCTCCCAGCACCATTTGTTAAAGAGACTGTCTTTTTTCCATTGGATGTTCTTTCCTGCTTTGTCAAAGATGAGTTGGCCATACATTTGTGGGTCTAGTTCTGGGGTTTCTATTCTATTCCATTGGTCTATGTGTCTGTTTTTGTGCCAATACCATGCTGTCTTGATGATTACAGCTTTGTAGTAGAGGCTAAAGTCTGGGATTGTGATGCCTCCTGCTTTGGTCTTCTTCTTCAAAATTACTTTGGCTATTCGGGGCCTTTTGTGGTTCCATATGAATTTTAGGATTGCTTGTTCTAGTTTTGAGAAGAATGCTGGTGCAATTTTGATTGGGATTGCATTGAATGTGTAGATAGCTTTGGGTAGTATTGACATTTTGACAATATTTATTCTTCCAATCCATGAGCAGGGAATGTCTTTCCATTTCTTTATATCGTCTTCAATTACCTTCATAAGCTTTCTATAGTTTTCAGCATACAGATCTTTTACATCTTTGGTTAGATTTATTCCTAGGTATTTTATGCTTCTTGGTGCAATTGTGAATGGGATCAGTTTTTTTATTTGTCTTTCTGTTGCTTCATTGTTAGTGTATAAGAATGCAACTGATTTCTGTACATTGATTTTGTATCCTGCAACTTTGCTGAATTCATGTATCAGTTCTAAGCAGACTTTTGGTGGATCCTATCGGATTTTCGATGTATAATATCATGTCATCTGCAAAAAGCGAAAGCTTGACTTCATCTTTGCCAATTTTGATGCCTTTGATTTCCTTTTGTTGTCTGATTGCTGAAGCTAGAACTTCCAGCACTATGTTAAACAACAGCGGTGAGAGTGGGCATCCCTGTCGTGTTCCTGATCTCAGGGAAAAAGCTCTCAGTTTTTCCCCATTGAGGATGATGTTAGCTGTGGGCTTTTCATAAATGGCTTTTATGATCTTTAAGTATGTTCCTTCTATCCCGACTTTCTCAAGGGTTTTTATTAAGAAAGGGTGCTGGATTTTGTCAAAGGCCTTTTCAGTGCAGTGCTTTCTAAATGTGGTCCTTCTGTCTTATGGCTCTCTCTCTTCTAGTCTGCAGAGTCCTCTGCATTTAGATGGCAGTGGGGAAAGAGATGGTGGGGACAATGCAGCCTTATTAATCATTACCCATTGACTTTAACCATTAACCATTTCAAGGGTGACACACACCACTTCTCACATTCTCTTTGTGAGGACAAGTGCCCTTCCTTACCCCCATGAAAAGGACCAGAAAACATAATCCCTGGCTTTGTAGACACTTCTGAGCATTCACACTTCAGTAGGAAAGGGGAGCAAAATATTTTAATGCTCACCCAAATCAGTGCCTCTCAAACCATCTGTGGCGAAGGACCAGTTCTAAGAATTTTAAATCTATCACAGCCTGATGCTTGAAAAAAAAAAATCCTATAAAAATGAGTTTGTAGAAAAAAAACCCGAAGATATACAAAATATCTTTTTTTTTGGTCAGTATTAGATTCAGCAGACAAAATTGCTAGTTTCTCTACTTTGCTCATTGAGGACTGGTAGCATCACACACAGACTGATACCATTTATGAACCACACTTGAGTTACCCAGTTCCAGATTTCTGGAGCTAAAATCAATAGTGAACATGGAATTTTTTTTTCATGTAGGGAAACAGACAATAAACATATTAATAAATAAGATAATCTTAGGGTAGCAATAAGCATTATGAAGACATGTGACCCAGTGTCTTCTGGAGAGGACTTCTTGAGGAGGATCCTTGTTATGATCAAGATAGAACAGCAGATTCAGAAAAATGTATTTAGAATGGAAAGATACAACCATGTTTAAATTTATTTATTTTGCTTTATTTTAATTTCTGACTTCAGAGTTTTCATAAGGCTCCAGAAGGTAGCCTCTTTTAAAAAAAACAAAAGGTGGCTCAGTTGGTCAAGCATCCGACTTCAGCTCTGGTCATGATCTCATGGGTTCGTGAGTTCGAGCCCCATATCTGGCTCTGTGCTGACAGCTCAGAGCCTGGAGCCTGCTTTGAATTCTGTGTCTCTCTCTCTCTGCCCTCCCCTGCTTGTACTCTGTCTTCCTCTCTCAAAAATAAACATTAAAAAATTTTAAAAATAAAAAGACAGAAGGTAAAATAGAAGTGTTTTTAAATCTTTTTTTCTTTTCCTAAAGTAACATACAATTAATTATTTATATAACAGCTTTATTGAGATATCATTAAAAAGCCATATAATTAATTTAAGGCACACAATTTAATGGTTTATAATACACTCAACCATCACCACAACCAATTTAAAAATGTTATCATTATCTCAAAACAAAAACAAAAACAAAAGCAACCCGTTACCCTTTAGCTGTCAAACCCCTATGTAGGCCTCCAGCCCTAAGCAACCATGCTACTTTCTGTCTTTTGCCTATTAACATTTTTTATAACTGGAGTCATATAATATGTGGTCTTTTGTGACTGACTTCTTTCACTTAATGTTTTCAAGGTTCAGCTATGCTGTAACATGTATCAGTACTACATTCCTTTTTATGGTGGAATCATATTCCATTATATGGATATACCACATTTTGTTTATCCATTCATTAGTTAATGGACATTTGGGTTGTCTCCATTTTGGGGATATTGTAAATAATGCTGCTGTAAGCATTTGTGTGAGTCCTCCAACTGCGTTCTTCTTTTTAAGATTATTTTGGTTATTCTGGGTCCCTTGCAATTTTAAGAATAGTTTACCAGTTTCTGTGCAGAAGCCAGCTAGGAACCTGATTGTGTTGAATGTATAGATTAATTTGAGGACTATTGGCATCATAACAATAGTAAGTCTTGTGATCCATGAACTGGGATATTTCCATTTATTTGTATCTTCTTTAACAACAGTTTCTTATTTTAACAATCATTTGTAATTTTCAGTGTATTAAGTTTTGTACTTTTGTTAAATTTATTGCTAAATATTTTATTCTTTTTGATGCTATTATAATGAAATTGTTTTCTTAGTTTTATTTTTAAATTGTTCATTACTGGTATATAGAAATACAATTGATTTTTTTATATTCATCTTGTGTCTTATGACTTGGCTGAAGACATTTATTTTATTATTTTTTTTAATATATGAAATTTATTGTCAAATTGGTTTCCATACAACACCCAGTGCTCATCGCAAAAGATGCCCTCTTCAATGCCCATCACCTTCCCTCCCTCCCAACCCCCCCCATCAACCCTCAGTTTGTTCCCAGTTTTTAAGAGTCTCTTATGCTTTGGCTCTCTCCCACTCTAACCTCTTTTTTTTTTTTTTCCTTCCCCTCCCCCATGGGTTTCTGTTAAGTTTCTCAGGATCCACATAAGAGTGAACACATATGGTATCTGTCTTTCTCTGTATGGCTTATTTCACTTAGCATCACACTCTCCAGTTCCATCCACGTTGCTACAAAGGGCCATATTTCATTCTTTCTCTTTGCCACGTATTACTCCATTGTGTATATAAACCACAATTTCTTTTTTTTTTTAACTTTTTTTTTTTTAACGTTTATTTATTTTTGAGACAGAGAGAGACAGAGCATGAATGGGGGAGGGTCAGAGAGAGGGAGACACAGACTCTGAAACAGGCTCCAGGCTCTGAGCTGTCAGCACAGAGCCTGACGTGGGGCTTGAACTCACAGACCGCGAGATCATGACCTGAGCCGAAGTCGGCCGCTTAACTGACTGAGCCACCCAGGCGCCCCTAAACCACAATTTCTTTATCCATTCATCAGTTGATGGACATTCAGGCTCTTTCCATAATTTGGCTATTGTTGAGAATGCTGCTATAAACATTGGGGTACAAGTGCCCCTATGCATCAGTACTCCTGTATCCTTTGGGTAGATTCCTAGCAGTGCTACTGCTGGGTCATAGGGTAGGTCTATTTTTAATCTTTTGAGGAAACTCCACACTGTTTTCCAGAGCGGCTGCACCAGTTTGCATTCCCACCAACAGTGCAAGAGGGTTCCCATGTCTCCACATCCTCGCCAGCATCTATGGTCTCCTGATTTGTTCATTTTAGCCACTCTGACTGGCGTGAGGTGATATCTTAGTGTGGTTTTGATTTGTATTTCCCTGATGAGCGATGTTGAGCATCTTTTCATGTACCTGTTGGCCATCTGGATGTCTTCTTTAGAGAAGTGTCTATTCATGTTTTCTGCCCATTTCTTCACTGGGTTATTTGTTTTTCGGGTGTGGAGTTTGGTGAGCTCTTTATAGATTTTGGATACTAGCCCTTTGTCCGATGTGTCATTTGCAAATATCTTTTCCCATTCCGTTGGTTGCCTTTTAGTTTTGTTGATTGTTTCCTTTGCTATGCAGAAGCTTTTTATCTTCATGAGGTCCCAATAGTTCATTTTTGCTTTTAATTCCCTTGTCTTTGGGGATGTGTCAAGTAAGAAATTGCTGTGGCTGAGGTCAGAGAGGTCTTTTCCTGCTTTCTCCTCTAAGGTTTTGATGGTTTCCTGTCTCACATTCAGGTCCTTTATCCATTTTGAGTTTATTTTTGTGAATGGTGTGAGAAAGTGGTCTAGTTTCAACCTTCTGCATGTTGCTGTCCAGTTCTCCCAGCACCATTTGTTAAAGAGACTGTCTTTTTTCCATTGGATATTCTTTCCTGCTTTGTCAAAGATGAGTTGGCCATACATTTGTGGGTCTAGTTCTGGGGTTTCTATTCTATTCCATTGGTCTATGTGTCTGTTTTTGTGCCAATACCATGCTGTCTTGATGATTACAGCTTTGTAGTAGAGGCTAAAGTCTGGGATTGTGATGCCTCCTGCTTTGGTCTTCTTCAAAATTACTTTGGCTTTTCAAGGCCTTTTGTGGTTCCATATTGAATTTTAGGATTGCTTGTTCTAGCTTCAAGAAGAATGCTGGTGCAATTTTGATTGGGATTGCATTGGATGTGCAGATAAAGGCATTTATTATTCTAATAGTTTTTTAGTGGATTCCTTAGGATTTTCTGTATATGAGTTCATGTCATCTGTCATCTCTTCCTTTTCTGTCTATGTGATTTTTATTTCTTTTTCTTACCTAATTACTCTGATTCAAACCTCCAGTATAATGTTGAATAGAGGTGGTGAGAGTGGACATCCTGGACTTGTTCATGAACTTAGAGAGAAAGCATCTCCAGTCTTTTATCATTAGATATGATGTGTGGATTTTTGTACATTCCCTTTATCAAGCTGAGAAAGTTTCTTTCTATTTCTGCTTTGTTGAGTGTTTTTATCACGAAAGGGTTTTGGATTTTGTGAAATGATTTTACTTCATCTTTTGAGATGATCATGTGGTTTTGTTTTGTATTCTATCAATATGGTGTATTATATGGTATATTATATTAATTGATTTTCAGATATTAAAGCAAACTTGCATCTGGGAAAAATCCCAATTTGTCGTGATTTATAATTCTTTGTATGTGGTGCTGGATTGGCTTTGTTAGTATTTTGTTGAGGATTTTTATGTCCATATTCATAAGAGATATTGGTTTGTAGTTTTCTATGATATGTATGTCTCATTTTGGTTTCAGGGTAATACTGGCTTCACAGAGTGAGTTGGAAAGTATTGTCTCCTACTGTATTTTTTTGGAATAGTTTTTGGAGAATTGATATTAATTCTTTAAATGTCTTATAAGAATTAACCAGTGAAGCTATCTGGGCCTGAGCTTTTCTCTGTGCATGGTTTTTGATAACTAAGTCAGTCTCCTTAGTTGCTTTGGATATAATCAAATTACCTACTTCTTGAGTCAGTTTTAGTAGTTTGTGTCTTTCTAGGAATTTGTCCATTTCATCTAAATTGTCTGATTTATCAACATACAACTTTTCAGTGTTCTTTTATAATCTTTTCTATTTCTACATATTCAGTAGTAATGCTTTCTTTTGTCTCTGATTCTAGTAATTTGGTCTTCTCTCTTTTTTTCTCAGTCTAGCTGAAGTCTTGTCAATTTTGTTAGTCTTTTCAAAGAACCAGATTTTAGTTTGATTGATTTTCTCTGTTGTTTTTTATTCTCTATTTCATTAATTTCCACTCTAATCTTTATTATTCCCTTCTGCTTGCTTTGGGCACAATTTGCCGTTCTTTTTCCAATGTCTTAAAGTGGAAGGTTAGATTATTGATTTGAGATTTTCTTGTTTTTTCATTTAGGTATTTACAGCTATAAATTTCCCTTTAAAGCACTGCTTTATATGAATCTCACATGTTTTGGCATGTTGTATGTCCATTTTCATTCATCTCAAAGTGTTTTCTAATTCCATTTTGATTTCCTCTTTGAACCATCAATAATTTGGAGTTTATTATTTGGTTTTTACACATTTGTGAATTACAAATTTTCTTCTGTTTTTGGTTTGTAATGTCATTCCATTATGGTCAGAGAACATATTAGTACTATTTTTATTATTTTAAATTTGTTTGTTTTATGGGCTAACACGCAGTCTATCCTAGAGAGTGTTCTAAGTGCACTTGAGTAGAGTGTGTATTCTGCTGTTGGGTGGAGTGTTCTACAGTGGCATGTTGGTGATAGTTGATTTATAATGTTGTTAAAATCTTCTATCTCTTTGTTGACCTTCTGCTTTTGTTCTATCCATTATTGAAGTGGAGTACTGAAGTAGCCAACTACTGTTGTTGAATTGTTTATTTATCCCTTCATTGTCTTTGCTTTATGTATTTTGATCCTCTGTTTTTAGGGTGATATAGGTTTATAATTGTATTATCTTCCTGATGGATTTATCTTCCTCTTCTTATAAAATATGTCTCTTTATCTCCAGTAAGGTCTTCTGTTTTAAAGTCGATTTTGCCTATTAGTATAGCCACCCCAGATTTCTTGCAGTTGCTCTTTGCATGATATGTCATTTTCCATTTTTACTTCCAATTTATTTGTATCTTTGACTATAACATGTGTCTCCTATAAAGAGCATATAGTTGGATCCTATTTTTTTTTTAATCCAGTATTTTTTAATCCAGGCTTTTGTTTGGGTTGTTATACCGTTCATATTCAATGCTGTTATTAATACAGTTGGATTTATGTCTACCATTTTACTCTTTGTTCTCTAGATGTCTTATATCTTTTTTCCTTTGTTTCTTCTATACTATTTTGTTTTGCATTAAGTGAATATTTTCTAATGTAGCACATTAATTCTTTCATGATTTTTCACTATTTTTTGAGTCATTTCCTCACAGTTGCTCTAGTGCTGATCAGAATCAACTTCAGATTTATACTAACTTAATTGCAGTGAAATGTAGAAACTATTTTTATAGAGCTATATTTTGTTTTCTCCTTTTTGTTATGGATGTTATTTTTATATGTTATAAATATTATTGTTATACATATTACTTCTGTAAATATTATAGCCCCCAATACATTGTGATAGCTCTTACTTTATATAATTTTATGACATTTTTAAAAGATTGTATTGAAAAGTTTTTTTCCTGGGGCACCTGGGTGGCTCAGTCTGTTAAGTGTCTGACTTCAGCTCAGGTCATGATCTCACGGTTCATGAGTTTAAGCCCCGTCTCGGGTTCTGTGCTGACCGCCTAGAGCTTGGAACCTTCTTCAGATTCTGTGTCTCCCTCTCTTTCTACTGCTCTCCTGCTCGCACGCTCTCTCTCTCTCTCTCTCTCTCTCTCTCAAACATAAATAAACAAAAAATGTTCAAAAAAATTTTTTCCAAGTATACCTATTTGAGAGAGAGAGAGAGAGAATGGGGGAGGGGCAGAGAGAGAATCCCAAGCAAGCTCCATGCTGTCAGTGCAGAGAGTGACATGGGGCTCTATCTCACCATGAACCATGAGATTATGATGTGAGCCAAAATCAAGTTGGATGCTTAACTGACTGAGACACCCAGGTGCCCCAAGATTTTATTTTTTTAGGTAATCTCTATACCTGAGGTAGGGCTTAAACTCACAATCCTGAGATCAAGATGTTATATGAATTGAGCCAGCCAGGTGCCCCAATTTTATGACTTTAAAGAAAGCCGAGAAGAGAAAGGAGAGACAGTATATATTTATAACTTTTGTCCTATTAAGCTTCTTATTTATCATTTTTTGCTTCTCTTCATTTGTTTTTATGGATCTGAGTTCACATCTGGAGTAATTTTCTTGGGTCAATAGAGTTTTGCTCTCCCACCCACCTCCTTTGTGCTGTTATTGACAGATATACTACATTTTCATATGCTTTGGTCTAATAATTGAAGAAAGAAAAAAATGCATTTGTACTATCTTTTGTACAAAAATGCTTTTGTACTACTATTACAAAAGATAGTAGTGCTTTTTGTTTTTTGTGGTTTTGTTTTTGTTTTTGTTTTTGTTTTTTTTTTTTTTTTGGTGTCTGGGGCTTTCGGCCTGAAGAACTTTCTTTAGTATCTCTCTCTCTCTTTTTAATAAACTGAAATATAATTAACATACAATGTTTTATTAGTTTCAGGTGTGCAACATATTGATTCAACAATTCTATACATTTCTCAGGGCTCACCATGGTAAGTGTAGTCACCATACATTATTACAGTATTATTGACTTATATTCCTTATGTTGTACTTTTCATCTCTCTAACTTAATTTATTTATAACTGAGGGTTCAGACCTCTTAATACCCTTCCTCTATTTTACCCATCCCTTCACCCATCTCACATCTGGCAACCACCAGTTTGTTCTCTGTATTTAAGAATCTGTTATTTTCGTGTATTTTTCTTGTTTGTTTTATTTATTTATTTTTAGATTCTACATATAATTGAAATCATATGGTAATTCTGTCTGACTTATTTCACTTAGCATAATACACTCTAGGTCCATCCATGTTATTGCAAATGGTAAGATCTCATTACTTTTTATGGCTGTGTAATATTCCTGTGTGTGTGTGTGTGTGTGTGTGTGTGTGTGTGTGTGTGTGTGTATGCCACATTTTTTTTTAACCATTCATCTATGGATGAACACTTGGATTGCTTCCATATCTTGGTTATTGTAAATAATGCTGCAATAAACATAGGGGTACATATATCTTTTTGAATTAGTGTTTTTGTTTTCTTTGGGTACATATCCAGTAGTGGAATTACTGGATCATACGGTATTTCTATTTTTAATTTTTTGAAAAACTTATATATTGCTTTCCCCAGTGGCTGTACCAGCTTACATTCTCAGCAATAGTGCTTAAGGGTTCCTTTTTCTTCATATTCTCACCATCGCCTGTTTTTTCTTGTCTTTTTGATTCTAGCCATTTGGACAGTTGTAGGGTGATACCTCATTGTGGTTTTGATTTGCATTTCCCTGATGATTAATGATGTTGAGCATCTTTTCCTGTGTCTCTTGGCCTTCTGTATGACTTCTTTAGAAAAAAATGTTTGGGTCCTCTACCCATTTTTAATTGGAATATATATATGTGCATGTATGTGTATGTATATATATTTTTTCCCTTGGTGTTGAATTGTAGAAATTCTTTATATATCTTGAATTAACTCCTTATTGGATATATCATTTGTAGATATCTTTTTCCACTTGGTAGGTTGCCTTTTTTCTTTTTTTTTGATGATTTCTTTTGCTGTGCAAAACCTTTTTATTTTGGTATTGTACCAACAGTTTATTTTTGCTTTTGTTTTCCTTTCCTAAAGAGACATATATAGATAAATGTTGCTAAGGCTAATGTCCAAGAGATTACTGCCTTTTTTTTTTCCCTAGGAATTTTTATGGTTTCAGGTTTCACATTTAGCTCTTTAATCCGTTTCAAGTTTATTTTTGTATATGGTGTGAGAAAGTGGTCCAGTTTCATTCTTTTGTATCTGGCTATCTAGTTTTCTCAGCATGATTTATTGAAGAGACTGTCTTTTCCCACTGTATATTCTCAACTCCTTTGTCGTAGATTAATTGTCTATATAAGCATGGGTTTATTTCTGGAATCTCTTTTCTGTTCCATTGACGTATTTGTCTGTTTTTATGCCAGTACCATACTGTGTTGATAGCTACAGCATCATAGTATATCTTGAAATCTGGGATTGTGATACCTCCCATGCTCCATACCCTCCATGTGATACCTTTGTTCTTCTTTCTCAAGATTGCTTTGGCTATTTGGGGTCTTTTGTGGCTACACACAAATTTTAGTATTATTTGTTCTAGCTCTGTGAAAAATGCTGTTGGTTTTCTTTTGTATTTCTTGTAAGATGTGTCTATTAGCAACGAATTCTCTCAGTTTTTATATATTTGGAAATTTGTTTCATCATCATTTTTTAAAGATAGTTTTGTAGAATATAGGATTCTTGGCTGACCATTTTTTCTTTCAGCAATTTAAATATGTCATCCCACTATCTTCTGGAATCCATTGTTTTTGGTGAGAAGTCAGTTGTGAATGTTATTGGGGTTCCCTTGTGAGTGATAAATTATTTTTCATTTTTTTATTTCAGTATTTTCTTCTTGTTTTTCAGCATTTTTGCTACAATGTGTCCATTTATGAATCTGTTTGTATTTATCCTACTTGAAATTCACTGAACTTCCTAGATGTATAAATGAATGTTTTTCAATAAATTTGGGAAATTTTCAGCCATTATTTCTTTGAATATTTTTTCTGTCCTTTCTATCTCTCCTCTCCTTCTGGAGAGGATTTAATGCTATCTCACATATCTCTGAGGCTCTTTTCATTTGTCTTCATTCTTTTTTCTGTCTGTTCCTCAGATTGCATAATCTTTATCAATTATCTCAAGTTTGCTAATTTTTTTCTGCTAGTTCAGATCTACTATTGAGCTCCTCTAATGCATTTTTAACTTTCAGTTACTGTACATTTCAACTGCCAAATTTTCACTTTCCCCCTATAAGTTCTATCTCTATTGATATTCTCTATTTGATGCAACACTGTCATCATGCCTTCCTTTATTTCTTTAATCATGATTTTCTTCAGTTCTTTGAGCATATTTATAATGTTTACATTGAAGTCATTGTTCATTAAATCCAACATCTGGTCACTTTCACAGGCAGTTTGTTTACTGCTTTTTTTTTTTTTTTTTCTGGTGTAAAGAACATACTTTCTTGTTTGTGTATCTCATACTTTGTTTTTAATGGAAACTGGACATTTTAGATAATATATTGTAGCAACTTTGAGCATTGGGTTCCCCACTCTGGGACTTATTTTTTGTTATTTCCTTGTTTATTTGTTTGGTGACTGTCTGTATTACTTTCGTGAAGTCTATTTCCTACCTACAGTTTGAAATCTCTGATGTTGCTACCTGGGGGCACAACCTTAGGTGTGTCCACAGTCACCTTGAGATGAAAGTGGTTTTACAGGGCTCTCCTCGATGGTCTCTTTTTCTTTTTTCTTTTTTTTTAATGTTTATTTATTTTTGAGAGAGAGACAGAATGTGAGTTGGGAAGGGGCAGAGAAAGAGGGAGACACAGAATCCAAAGCAGGTTCCAAGCTCCAGGCTGTTAGCACAGAGCCCGATGCAGGGCTTGAACTCACAAACTATGAAATCCTGACCTGAGCTGAAGTTGGACGCTTAACTGACTGAGCCACCCAGAAGCCCCCAATGGTCTCTTTTTATGACTGCACTCAGCTATTAAGTGCCACTGGTTGCCAGCTGATTTCTATGTTGTGTTCAACAACAAAAAAGCATAAACTGCTTTTTTAAAGTAATCTAGTCAAATTCCACTTCCTTTGACAATAGTTGTAGAGGTCAGTATTTGAGATTTATTCTAACCCCAGTTGTTCTCCCCATCTCTCCCTTTTCCCAGTTCATTTTAGCAAATTAGCCTGTGGCTTAGCATATACCTCAAATGAATCTATCAATTCCCTCCCAGTTTTCTTTCACCACAACTTCTGTTTTGGGGAGAGCACTTAGGGTTGAACTTCTCTACATTTTATTGTGAATGAAGTCAATTTCTTGGGGAGAGATTTGGAGCTGTCTGTTCTATAGACTACTTCTCCTCCAAGGCAAAATCTCTGAGCCATAGCCCTGTGCTAGGGGTAAGGACAATGGGCACATTTCTTCTCTTTTTTTTTTTTTTTTTACATTTTTTAATGTTTTATTTATTTTTGAGAGACAGAGCGAGACAGAGAACAAGCAGGGAAGGAACAGAGAGAGAGAGGGAGACGCAGAATCTGAAGCAGGCTCCAGGCTCTGACCTGTCAGCACAGAGCCTGATGCGGGGCTTGAACCCACAAACCGTGAGCTCATGACCTGAGCCGAAGTCAGTTGCTTAACCGACTGAGCCACCCAGGTGCCCTGACAATGACACATTTCTAAGTGACACCCCCACTTTGGAGTTGAGTGCTCAGAGGATGGGGGTAGTGGCCCTAGATGCTCTTGGTTTGCCTCTCTTGCATTGTAATACTTGTCCCACAAACTGCAGCAAGGGCATTTAGGGTCCCAGTACTCTCAGTGGCACCATGCTCAAGGTAAAGCCTTTATTACATGCATGGAGTCTGGGGAGAAGATGAGAGCTCCTGCTATTGGATGCATTCTCCTAGAACTTAGCCTCAGCAACAGGTAGATGAGGTAGTATAAAAACTGCTAACAGTCTGCCCTTCTTGGGAAGATAGTCCTCTAACTGGAAACTCAGGGGAAAAAATTCCCTGTATTCTTGGCTGTACCAGTCTGGAGTAAAGTTTCTATCTTACTGCTGGGGGTGGAGAGAGGATATGGTTCCTCATTCAAATCCCACAGACTCTTGCAGTTCTTACTGGGGCTTAGTAAATATTTTTGAATAAATGTTTCTTTATTTGCTCTATGCCAATAGGACCATTAATGAGATTTTTTTTCTTTAGAAAGAAAGAGCATGAGCAGGGGAGAGGGTCTGAGGGAGAGAGTGAGAGAGAGAATCTCAAGCAGGCTCCAAGCTGCTTTGAGAATCATTGAATCAATAATGAATAGGTGAATTATATGAAATAATCTTAAGGAAATTATGAAACCAGAAAAGGCCTGTTGGATTTTGCTATAAATAGGTCATTAGGACTTTAAAAAACAAAATAGTTTTAATAGAGTACCATAGACCGAAGCTCATGTCAGCTGGCTAAAGAGTGAATGAGAAGTAAGCAAATAGGCAAAAGGTACATGGCTATTTTTTGAGGAGCTCAGTTTTGAAGGAAAGGAAGGGAGCATTAGCCAGGGAGTTAACAGATGTTTTTGTTTTACCAATTCTATTCAATAGTGTACTCCAGAATTTTCTTTTTTTTTAATTAATTAATTAATTTTTATTTTTTTTAATGTTTATTTATTTTTAAGAGATGGAGAGACAGAGTGTGAGTGGGGAAGGGGCAGAGAGGGAGAGAGACGGAGACACAGAATCCAAAGCAGGCTCCAGGTTCTGAGTTATCAACACAGAGCCCGACATGGGGCTTGAACCCACCAGCTGTGAAATCATGACCTGAGCCTAAGTCAGACACTTAACTGACTGAGCCACCCAGGCACCCCTGGAATTTTCAAGAGAAAGGGATAGATACTTCTTATGTCCATACAATTTCTCTTGCTCTAATTCTGTGCTGAGCAAGTAAGCAGATTATGATTTAGCTTCTCATGTATATCTGCCTATAGAAAAAAACAAATGAAATGGACTAATTAGAAAAATTGAGAATGCACTGTGTTGAGAATTTATAATTTTCATTACAAAGAAAGTAATTGGCATTTGAACCTGTAGGTTTGATTAGAGTGAGCTGACCTTCCTTGGTGTTTTTGTTTTAAATTTTTAAAAAATTTTATTTAAATCTAAGTTAGTTAACATATAATGTAGTAATGGTTTCAGGAATAGAATTTAGTGATTCATCACTTACATATAACACCCAGTGCTTATCCCAACAAGTGCCCTCCTTAATGCCCATCATGCATTTAGCCCATGCTCCCACCCAGCACCCCTCCAGCAGCCTTCAGTTTGTTCTCTCTTTTAGTTTGCCTCCCTCTCTGTTTTTATCTTCTTTTTCTTTCCCTTGCCCTATGTTCATCTGTTGAGTTTCTCAAATTCCACATGAGTGAAATCATATGATATTTATCTTTCTCTGACTGACTTATTTTACTTAGCATAATACATTCTAGTTTCATCCATGTTGTTGTGAATGGCAGGATTTTATTCTTTTTGATCACCTACTAATATTCCATTGTGTGTGTGTGCATTCTTTTTGATCACCTAGTAATATTCCATTGTGTGTGTGTGCGCGTGTGCATGCACACGCACACGCACACACACACACACATCTTCTTTATCCATTCATCAGCCAATGGACTGCTATAAACATTGGGTTGCATGTGCCCCTTTGAAACAGCATACCTGTATCCCTTGAATAAATACCTAGTAGTACAATTGCTGTGTTATAGGATAGCTGTATTTTTAATTTTTTGAGGAACCTCCATACGGTTTTCCAGAGTGGCTGCACCAGTTTTCATTCCCACCAGCAGTGCAAAAGTGTTCCCCTTTCTCCACATCCTCGCCAACATCTTTTGTTTCTTATGTTTTTAATTTTCTCAATACTGACAAGTGTGAGGTGGTATCTCATTGTGGTTTTGATTTGTATATTCCTGATGATGAGTGATGTTGAGCATCTTTTCATGTGTCTGTTAGCCATCTGGATATCTTCTTTGGAAAAGTGTCTGTTCATGTCTTTTGCCCATTTCTTCACTGGATTATTTGTTTTTTGGGGTGTTAAGTTTGATAAATTCCTTGTAAATTTTGGATACTAGCCCTTTATCCAGTATGTCATTTGCAAATATCTTATCCCATTCCATAGGTTGTATTTTAGTTTTGTTGCTTACTTCCTTCATTGTGAAGAAGCTTTTTATCTTGATGAGGTCCCAATAGCTCATCTTTGCTTTTGTTTCCCTTGACTCAGGAGACATGTCTAGTAAGAAGTTGCTGTGGCCAAGGTCAAAGAGGTTGTTGCCTGTTTTATTCTCTAGGATTTTGATGCTTTCATGTCTGATGTTTAGGTCTTTCATCCATTTTGAGTTTACATTTGTGTATGGTGCAATAAAGTGGTCCAGGTTCACTTTTCTGCATGTTGCTGTCCAGTTTTCCCAACACCTTTTGCTGAAAAGACTATTTTTTCCACTGGATTTTCATTCCTGTTTGTCAAAGATTAGTTGGGCATGCATTTGTGGGTCCACTTCTGGGTTATCTATTGTGTTCCATTTATCTAAGTGTCTGTTTTTGTGCCAGTATCATATTGTCTTGGTGATAATAGCTTTGTAATACAACTTGAAGTCCAGAATTGTGATGCCTCCAGCTTTTCTTTTTCAGGATTGTTTTGGATATTCAGGGTCTTTTCTGGTTCCATACAAATTTTAGAATTGTCTGTTCTAGCTTCTGTATAGAATGCTGGTGTTATTTTGATAGGGATTGCATTGAATGTGTAGATTGCTTTGGGTAGTATTGACATTTTAAAAATATTTGTTTTTTCAATCCATGATCATGGAATGTTTTTCCATTTCTTTGTCTCTTCTTCAATTTCTTTCATAAGCTTTCTATGCTTTTCAACATACTGATATTTTACCTCTTTGGTTAGGTTTATTTCTATGTATTTTATGGGTTTTTTTTGGTGCAATTGTAAGTGGGATCTATTCCCCGATTTCTCTTTCTGCTGCTTTATTTTTGGTGTCTAGAAATGCAACTAATTTCTGTACATTGATTTTATATCCTGAGACTTTGTTGAACTCATGTATCAGCTCTAGCAGTTTTTTGGTGGAGTCTTTTGAGTTTTCCATAGAGTATCATGTTGTCTGCGAAGAGTGAAAGTTTGACTTCCTCCTTGCCGATTTGGATGTCTTTTATTTCTTTGTGTTGTCTGATTGCTGAGGCTGGGACTTCTAATGCGATGTTGAGCAACAGTGGTGAGAGTGGACATCCCTGTAATGTTCCTGACCTTTGGGGGAAAGTTCTCTGTTTTTCCCCATTGAGGATATTAGCAGTGGGTCTTTCATATATGGCCTTTATGAGGTTGAGGTATATTCCTTCTATCCCCTACTTTCTTGAGGATTTTTATCAAGAAAGGATGCTATATTTTGTCAAATGCTTTTTCTGCATCTATTGAAAGCATTATGTGGTTCTTATCCTTTCTTTTATTAATGTGATGTATCACATTGATTGATTTGCAGATACTGAACCAGGCCTACAGCCCAGAAATAAGTCTCATTTGATCGCGGTGAAAAATTCTTTTAATGTATTGTTGGATTTGGTTTGCTAGTATCTTACTGAGAATTTTTGCATCCATGTTCATCAGGGAGATTGGTCTATAATTCTCCTTTTTAGTGGAGTCTTTGGTTTTGGAATCAGGATAATGCTAGCCTCATAGAATGAGTTTAGAAGTTTTCCTTCCATTTCTACTTTTTAGAACAGCTTCAAAAGAATAGGTATTAAGTCTTCTTTAAATGTTTGGTAGAATTCTCCTGGGAAGCCATGCAGCCCTGCACTTGTTTGTTGGGAGATTTTTGATTACTGATTTGATTTCTTTACTGGTTATGGATCTGTTTTAAGTTTTGGTAGTTTATATGTTTCTAGGAATTTGTTTCTTCCAGATTGCCCAATTCGTTGGCATATAATCACTCATAATATTCTCTTATTATTGTTTGTATTTCTGCAGTGTTGGTTGTGATCTCTCCTCCTTCATTTATGATTTTATTTATTTGGGTCCTTTCCTTTTTCACTTCATCAGTCTGGCTAGGGGCTTATAAATTTTGTTAATTCTTGTAAAGAACCAGCTCCTGATTTTATTGATCTGTTTTATTGTTTTATTATTATTATTATTATTATTATTATTTTAATATCATTGATTTCTGCTCTAATCTTTATTATTTCCCTTCTTCTGCTGGTTTTGGCTTTATTTGGTGTTCTTTTTCCAGGCCCTTTAGGTGTATTTGAGACATTTCTTCCTTCTTTAGGAAGGCCTGGATTGCTATATACTTCCCTCTTATGACCACCTTTGCTGCATCCCAGAGGTTTTGGACTGTTATGTTTTCATTTTCATTGGCTTCCATGTACTTTTTAATTCCCTCTTTTGTTTCTTGGTTAATCCATAAATTATTTGGTAGGATGTTCTTTAATCTCCAAGTGTTCATTGTCTTTCCAAATTTTTTCTTGTGTTGATTTCAAGTTTCATAGCATTGTAGTCTGAAATATGCTAATGGACATCAAAAGAAAGCCAAAGTAGCCATACTTTTATCAGGCAAACTAGATTTTAAAACAAAGACAGTAACAAGAGATATGAAGGGCATTATATCATAATCAAGGGGTCTATCCACCAAGAAGCATGAACAATTGTAAATATTTATGCCCCCAACTTGATAGCACCCAAATATATAAATAAATTAATCACAAACATAAAGGAATTCATTGATAATAATACCATAATAGTAGGGGACTTCAACACCCCACTTATAGCAATGGACAGATTCTCTAAGTAGGAAATCAACAAAGAAACAATGGCTTTGGATGACATAGTGGATTGGATGGACTTAACAGATATATTCAGAACATTTCATTCTAAAGCAACAGAATATACATTCTTTTTGAGTACACATGGAACATTCTCCAGAATAGATTACATATTAGGTCACAAATCTGACCTCCCTTGTTCTTATCACCTCTAGACATCACAACAAAACTGATCTGGTCTACAGAGTGAAGCTCAGACCTGGAGCAGGGATTCTCCTTGCACCTGTTGGTGTAGCCTGCCTGTCCCATACCTAAGTCACACTTCATGTTCTGAATTCATAGGACTTGCTAACTAAAGTATGCACATTGTGTTTTTATCAAATAAGTTAACAGCAAAGACTTGGGTTCATTTGAGTTCTGCCTAATATTATATCGTGGGATTATCTGTGATCTCTTTGGCAGACATTTTTAGATAAAAGAAGAATGGAACTTCTCTAGCAGTAGTTGTTGAGAATGAACTCTCCTAAAGTTAGAATGAAATGTGATAAGAAGGTAAAAAGATAATGAAAGATGGGAATAATTAGACATGTGAAGGCCAAAAGGTAAAGTTACTGTCTTGGAAAGTAGGCAGTGGGTGAAGGGTAGCTAAAGACAATAATGACTGAAGAAGTAGAGAGATCCTAAGAAGAAGAGAAAGATAAATGGAGATGAAGAGAAATTAAAGGAAAAGGCAGATCAATAAGTTGCAATGGTACCTACTTTTTCCCAGCTACAAAGTCTGTTTTATGTGTCCTGACAAATACTGAAAGTTAATTTTGACAAGGAGACATTTCTACTAAAGGCATTCTACTAGGCAATATAGCTAAAGTACTTTTTTTCTGATTTGACTTGGGTTTTTAACCCAGCATGAAATAAGATTCATTTATTTATTCAAATGTTTGTTGAACCTAGTAGATGTCAGTCAGAGTGTTAGAGACTAGGGACACAAGCAAGAATAAGAGAGGTAGCTGGTATCAAGTTAATGGTTAGTTATTACTCAGTGTGATAACATGAAGAAGTGCTTATGGTCTTATAGAAGCAAAGGGGCGTCTAACCCACAGACTTGGCAGGTAAACAAGGGTCCCCCAAGGAAGGTTCCCTATGAGGCTGGAATCTCTAAGACAATAGGACCTTATTTCTCTTGTTCACTCTAATATCCCCAGAATTTAGCACAGTGCCCAGCATGTGATAGAAACTCAATAAGATGAATGATTGAATTAATCAAAACCCATCTTTACTTCATTTGCTTGCTATGGAAATAGTCCCAATGGAGAAGCCATCCAAAATCCTGTTCTTTATTTTATTTTATTTTATTTTTAACATTTATTTATTTTTGAGACAGAGAGAAGCAGAGCATGAACGGGGGAGGGTCAGAGAGAGAGGGAGACACAGAATCCGAAACAGGCTCCAGGCTCTGAGCGGTCAGCACAGAGCCCGATGCGGGGCTTGAACTCACGGACCGCGAGATCATGACCTGAGCTGAAGTCGGACGCTTAACCGACTGAGCCACCCAGGCGCCCCCAAAATCCTGTTCTTTAATTCTTAGTGTTTTTTTATGAGAAGAGAACAAACGTATCTGGGAATACTGATTAATCAATCTGACATTTATTTGTCCTTAAGGTTTCATGAATATCAAGATTTTAGTACAAACTCCCAAGCAGTTACTACAACTAAAGTCAACGAAATGTCAATAAAGTATTGAACAGATCTTATAAAAAATCAGGGGAAAAGCAACATGTAATGGAAACATTGCAGTGCAAAATAATTTGGGTCTTAACTCAGTGAAGCAAGTACAAGTTCCTATTTGAGCTTTCAGAATATGTCTGTAGTGTTTTAACTGGATATTTACAGATAGTTGAAATACCTAAGAATCACTTGATCATTATTTGCAGCTACTTCTGTGCACCACAAAGAAACTAGCTGCCAACCCTTTTATTCTAGTGACTAAAGTTTGGAAAACAGACAAAACTAAGGGCTTCAAAGGAATATTCTCATTTTAAAACTCCCAGAAATAGTGTGATACGAGGCAAGGAAAATGAATTTCAAATGAGAAGATTTACCACTTAGTAGCTTTGTGATCTGGGATAGGTCAGTTAATCTTTCTGAGCCTGGTTCCTAATCTATGAAATGCAGATATCATGATGTTGCCTAACCTCATGTCATTTCTATAAAGATCAAAAGAGATCATATAAGTGAAGGAACTTTGAAAACTGTAAAAAGCAATATGATTGTTAATTATTAAAATAATATTATGAATGGAAAATGGTATTCAAATTGCTGACTATGAGTGTGGCCCATGATGAGCCATCTAAATTTAATATTCCATTACCAGTTCCAGAGCCCTGACCTGTTAACAGTTCACCATGTAAGATATAGAAAAGAATCTCATGCTGGGTGAAAGATTTCACACAGGGTAAAACAGTACTTTTTTTTGGAAAGGCTTGTCCTCTGATCAATCTAACAACCCAAATTGTGATCATGTGCATATATCCTTTAAGAAATATACCCCTTTAATCATTTAGGAAGCTTCTTAGACTCTCTGAAGTTCCCACTGAAGCTGATACTGAAGCTGATATGGAAAACTCACTTACCTAAGTGGCCTGAGTGACTAATTAGACAACCCTGCACTGATTTGATAGCTCCAGCTGTTCAAATAAAACCTGCCCTAATGGTGGAAGGCTCAGAGAAAGGTTGGAAAGGGCAGGATCGGGGACAGGAATTATGTCCAGGGAAGGCAGCCGAGCCAGCTGCTTTCCCTAAGCAAGTGAGAAGCAACATCTTTATAAGACCAAAAGAGTTATTTTAACTATAACTAAAAGAAACTAAGTACCAGTCACCACTAGCAAGGGTGATCTTTATCTGCCTTTGTTGGCCTGAAAGAAAAGGAATCTTAAAAGGCTTCGGCAGCTGCAGGCTCCTCACAGAGGACATCTCCCGCACATTGCTGACGCGTCTTGGATTTTTCCAACCTTACCTTATGTTGGAGGAAATTACCGCGGGGGTCGAATGTCCTCCTACACACGTGACTCCACGTGGGTGTTATCAACTACCCCTCACGCAGCAGAATCAGCATTCCCCACTCCGTTTCTCGTAAAGGACAGGCTTTGTGACCCCCTCCTGGCTTGGAAGCCTCTCTCCCAGCACCTGTGAGCCCTCACCCCGAGAGATGGCTAATGTGCTAATTACTCCATACCCAAAAATGTAAGCTGTAAACAAATGAGAGCTGTGTTTATAATCAATCAGTTTTATGACCTTCTGATGGTGATGATATCAGTGGCGTTTACACTGGAAGACCGCACAGCGTTCTCCAGCAGCTGGCCGCTTCTGTTGCTTGAGAGCAGAGAATGATGTGGCCCATTAATTGTAGTCTTTGCACTGAAGGGCATGTTACCTTGGCCAAATGGCCAATCTGGCTCTTGGAATTGCCAAATAAATTATTTTCAAAAATCTCAAAGTCAGCTTGGATGGTTTTCAAATAATCTGTGGTTTGGGGCCTGCACTCCCCCCTCCCCATGAAAAACTGAAAATGCATTCTTTCTGAGCTGTAACTTGATATATACATGATTGGAAGACAGTGGGGAGACATTCTAATCCCAAAGAGAGAGAAAGAGGCTTGGCCTGGATGCACAGAGAGCTCACCCCTTCTGACTTAGGACTGACCTTTGCTGCCTCATTCTCCCTGCCCTTAGGCTGTTTCTCCACCTGAAGGCTGAGGTGGGGATTGCTCCACAAAGACGCCTACAAGAGCACTTTGTTATCATCAGAACCAAGAGGATCCATGTAAAGTGTAAATATCATAAAACGTGGCAAGGGAAATGTTTACACCAATCTGTGGTTTCTGATCAAAGCCAAAATTGCTGGGTTCTTGAATGAAAACTTCTGGCCTCACATGTGAGATTTGCAGCTGCCTTTGGCACCTATAAAATATGATTTGTGAGGTGCTGAACAATGTCCTGGGGGTCTCCAAAGCCTGCTCCTTTGGCACCAAGATCCTTTCATATTGAGTCCTGCCAATGTGTGGATATGCCGGTTCGAGAACTTTGGCTGCATTTTGGGTTTGTTAACAGTGCAAAAGATTTGCCAGAGAAACCCCACATGCATTTTGCCCCCAAGCACCTTGCCCTTCATTTATAGACCCCTGGGAAAACCAAGCCCATCTGTTTCTCATTCATTTACACTTTACTCATCAAAATGTTGGTTTTGGTTGGATTCCTTTGTTTTCATTTCAAGAAACCTTTAAGAATGTAGAGTGGGGAAAAAGATGGGTAATTAGCCAGAAGTGCTGATGACCCTAAGCTCTCTGTCCTGTTTCTGGCATTACTTTTAGTCCATTGTATGGTGACCAGCAGTATTTTACCCCATTTATCCCAGTTACTAGTCTCAGTAAATTATTTTTAAAAAAATAAGGAAAAGGGATATAGTGCTTTGCTTCTGCTCCACCATCAGAGATTTGAAAACAATCTAGAATCTGCAGACCTTTCATGAGGGGACACTCACAGGATCTCAAATTTTGCTTTTTCTTTCTTGCTCTTTTGTTTTTAAAGACCCAACTGCCTTTTCTTACATTCATGAAAGTGAATGAGTGGCTGGGAACTGTTTATCCCACTGGCTTTAAGGAATAGGGAAAAGGAATCTTTTTTCGTTGTTGTTCTTTTCTTTGTCTAATTCTCATGAAACTATGAATATTTGTGAGCTGTAAGAAAAATACATGCAGTCTATTTTCTGGTCTTATGGTTTTTTGTTTGTTTGTTTGTTTGCTTTTTAAATCTCCTCAAAGCAGCTTTTTTTCTTAGCTCTTAGTCAAAATCGGTAGTTGTAGGCATTTTAAGTGGGGCCAAATTCCTGCCCTGCTTACACTTGTAAACTTGCTGTTCTTTGGAAGTAGAAATAAAGTTAGACTACATCCTGTCCCCACCACCAGAAAAAGGATCGAGAACTCCCTCCCCAGCTCTTAGTTTACACATTCCTGAATAACAACCATAATCTGAATTTTGTAGGACCGCGATGAGAAGTATCTCACTTCAAGGGCGCATTACAGATGATTGTGTAGTGTATGTATTGTATAATTTTAAACAAGTTTCTTGGGTTAAGTTATCAAGTTTTAATAGTGATAAACCTATGGCACTATCATAAAATATCTCAATAACATTTTATGACATGTATTAGTTTTAATGATATGACGATCATTGCCCATATATTTTGGCAAATTCATTTCCATTTTATATAGTAATGGCTTTACTTTTTGTCACGCGTGCCAGGTGGTAGAACACCAATACAGTCTGCAAAACTGAAGTAATTGGACAAAGGAAACCTACCTATTATAGGGCTTAAGAAGTTCCAGAATCACCACTGCAGATGTGGCTTTATGTTAAATACCAGTCAAGTGGGTGACAGCCTTGGACAGGCATGGAGAGCCTGTGCTGTGGGAACTGGATAAACCCCGGCTGCAATCTGAGATCTGCTACGTGACATTAGCGAGAGTAGGTTACCGAGCCTCCCTCTGTCCTCACTGCTATGGTAGGAATAATAATAGTTAGTGCCCAGGCCACTGGCATGTTGGTAATAGCGAATTTCCATGGTGTAAATATTCCTACTGGGGTTGGTTTCAGGCTGCCAGCTGGAGTCGGGAGAGGTCAGCACAATCGGTACTCCTGATTGTATACACTTGATTTCCTTGATTCCAAGATGCCATCAGTTGTAAGAAGAACCACCATTTAAGGATAGATTTTAATGACAAATATGTTTACTGGTTGTATCTGTCCTGTAGCAGAAGTGAAACAATTAAAAGTTTGTCTTAGAATTGAGGAAATGGTGTTTACCTTGCACTAGGCACGATGTGAAACATTTGTCATAGGTAAGAAACCTATACCACACATGCTTTTGGCTTATGACTATATTTGTTTGCTTATCAAATTAGAAGTAATCAAATGCTAATGCCCTGGGCCTCCTGGCTCTTTCATTAGTAGTCCTACCTGTAGAAAGTCTCTCTGTCACACCTTCTGTTGATCCACTAAAGCTACCATCATAAAATATCACAGATTGGGTAGCTTAAACAACAGAAATTTATTTCTTACAGTTCTGGAGGTCGAGAGTCTAAGATCAAGGTGTCAGTGGGTTTGCTTTCTCCTGAGGTCTCTCTCCTTGGCTTGAAGATGGCTGTCTTCTTGCTGTTTCACCATATGACATTTTCTTTGAGCACATGTATCCCTGGTGTCTCTTCCTCTTCTTAAAGGGGTGCTAGTCCTATTCAATTAGGGCTTCAACATATGAATTAGGGGGGGACACAGTTCAGTTAATTACATGTCTTTAGGCTGTGTATTAATTTCCTAGAGTTGCCATAACAAATGACCACAGACTTGATAGCTTAAAACAACAGAGATTTATTCTCTGGAGGCCAGAAGTCCAAAATCAAGATGTCAGCAAGGTCATGTTTTTTTCTTGAAGGCTTTAGGAGAGAATTCTTTTTTTTTTTTTTTTTTTTTTTTTTTTTTTTCCTCTTCTAGCTTATAGTGGCTCCAGGCACTCCTTGGCTTATTGTGGCATCACTCCAATTTCTGCTCCCATTTTCATGTGGCCTTCTTTTCTTCTTTCTTCTTTATATGTATCTTATAATAACAGGTATCATTGGATTTAGGGTCTACCCAGTTAATCCAGGATGATCTCATCTCAAGATTCTTAACTCAATTACATTTTTGAAGACCCTTTTTCAAATAAGGTCACATTCATAATTTCCAGGTAGACATACCTTTTTATTGGGGGAAGGGGACCCCATTCAACCCAATATAGGTTGGTTAATTCATCCAATCAAATGCATGGGACAACATATTGATTTGTATCATAACTAAGTATGGCAAAAGTTTCTGGTACAAAAAACTATTTGAGAAATCTTGCTTTTTATAAGCTTTTCAGAAGCCCAAACTAGCTGACACCAGCTGTGACAGAAAGAGCTATCTGCCCACCCAAAGGCATGGGATGTCCTTCTGCAATGTAGAACAATGTAGAGTTTTGGCTAAGTTGCAGCTATCTACCTGAGAACTCTGTTTTTTAGCTCCTTTGAATTTTCATATGCTTAGGTGACAGGTTCTGTCCACCAGACTAGGGTGGTTAAGCATTCTATGTGCCTTGCTCACATTTTTTTTTTTTTTTGCTTTTCATGGTGACTTCACAAGGTTAAAGTAGATTGGACACTTGAGGCATCACCTGGGAGTTAGCTGCTCAGGAGAGATGCCCATCAAGAAATATCCTTATGAAAATTTTCATGAGTAAGAAATAAACTTTTACTATATAAGCCATTGGGATTTGGGAATCGTTTGGTAGTTCATTTGTTTTCTCTTGGAGATAACCAAGAATTGGTAGTAATATTGAAGGATTATGTCATGGGGAGAACACCATAATTTGGGGAGTGATAATGATACCATGGGAAAGAACCCAGCTTTAGAGTCAGATGAATTTGTGTTTAAGTGCCCAGCATAGCACTTTTACTTTATGAATTGGGAAGATCATTTACTATTTCTACACCTTACCTTTCCTTATTTATAAAGATGAGAAAATGACACCTACTTCACACATAGAGTTATTGTGAGGATTAGATAAAATAATGAGATGTTTTTTGTGTTAGTACATAGATCAATTAATGATTATGACTTTTTTTTTTTTTTTTTTTTTTTTTGCTATCATTGTTCTCATTGTTATTGACTGTGGTATATACTTCCTGAAAATACCTCAGAATACATCTGTTTCACTACCAGCTTCTCTTCTGGCTTGATGTTTGTAACATCTAGATTGTCAGACATAATCACTTCCACTAGGTATTGATTGAGTTTAAACCATCTGGAAGTAGCTTGTTAACTTAGCCACCATCCCCAAGTCTTTCCACCCTCAAGAACAAAAGGTCATCTGTATGGTGTAGATGCCTAGCCATGTTCTGAAATGAATGGTGGAAGAAATTGACCACTAAGACCTTCCAGGGTTCTTAGAACTTAGTATATTAGAATAGATAAAAACATGAGAATCAGCTGAATTTCTAATTAGATGTTTTAGATTTGTCTTCATCTTCTCCAATTTGATATTTTAGTTGAAACTTTGAGACCAGCAAGACACCTGTATGGATCCTACTTGCTGGTAAAATGACTGCAAACTGCATGAGGGCAGAAGTCGTGCATATTTTGTCTACTGCAGTATCTCCAAAGCTAACTACAGTGTCTGGCACATAATAGATGTTCAGTGAAAATCTGAAGAATGAATAGATAGCACTAGAGAATACAGAGCTGGACCAAAGGCTGCCACAGGGAGTTCTTAGGACCACTATAATACATGTTCAAGTCCAGATGGTTCTGATATGACTCTGCTGTTAATTAACAATATTCCTCTTAGCATGACTTGATACCTCCAGAACTATGCAAAGCACCTTGACCCAGCCTTATCTGTCATTGTTTTTCAACTCTATTATCTTGACAGTTCACTCAAGTAAATAATTCTCTGCCTACCAAAATGGCTGAAATGGAGTAATGAAACCAGTTATGTCTATATATTGTAGAGGAATACAAAGCCTAACATAAAGGTACCTTCTCTCTAGTAAAATGATGAATTAAATTCAACAGCTATTTCTTTAATAACTATAAATCAGGAAGGGGCAAGAGATATACACTAGGATATTAAAAAGTGAGACTCGCTATATAGAGAGTACTATGTGTTAGGGATTTTGAAGCTGTTGTTTGTTACTACAGAGATTTCAGGGAAGAGAGAGCATTTTCCTAGGTTAGGATTAAATAGGATAAGACATATGAAGAAATATTCCTGGGCCTGGCACAATATAATGCCCAAAGAGTGTTAGCTAGTTGTGTTTATATTTCTTATTAGAGCTATTATTACCATCACTATAGTGGACACTGCGGTGCTCCCCCCAGACCTTCCCTTAAAGATGAAGACACTAATTCCCCCAGGTGCCAGCAGTGTTGACCAATGATGGCTCAGAGCTGAATCTGTCTCCAGAAGTTGTCCTTGACTGAAAGGAGCTTGTCATAGACTGAATTCTGTCTCCCCAAAATGCAGATGTTGAAACCTTAACCTCCCCCCGCCCCCCAACCTCAGAATGTGACTGTATTTTGAGATGGGACTGTTATAAGAGGCAACGAAGTTAAAATGAGACCCTTAGGGTGGGCTCTAACCCAATCTGACTTCTTTATCAAAAGAGATTAGGACATATAGAGAGACACCACAGGCATGCATACACAGAGGGACAGAAAAATTGCCTGGGCCTGGATCCTGAGGGTGCTGTGAAGAGGCAGCAAGAAGACAGCCATCTGGAAGCCAAGGAGAGAGACCTCAGGAGAAAGCAACCATGCCATGCTTTGATCTGGGACTTCTGGTTTCCAGAATATGAGAAAATGAATTTATGTTGTTCAAGCCACCTGGTCTGGTATTTTGTTTTGACAGACCCAGCAAATTAATGCACAGTTGCTTCACTGAAAGTTACACCCCAAGTAGGGGCAGCCTGCATCCAACAACTGGTTGGTAAGGGGGGTACAGTGTCCAGAATCCTGGCCTCAGTCTGGGGCATCTCTGAAGGGCTGTCCCAGCTCAGAGCACTCCTGCAGTGTTTGCTGAGGCCCTTGAGGTACAAGTTCTTTCTCTGTCTAGTCCTCACTCTCCTCGAGATATTGTCATTGAGAGTATTCCATAGTAGACCTCCTGCACAAAAATCTGTGTCTCAGAATCCATTTTCAAGGGAATCTGATGTATGACATTTAGTATCAGGAATGGCTTTAGGAAGAAAACTCTAAAATGGATTTTTGGGCATGAGATGACCACTGGCTGGCTCATAATGAGGCGACCCATTTGTTGGTGGTAGGTGCAGTATACGTAGCTCCTGGCATCCTGTTGCAATAAAATTATTGGTGGTAAACAGGGATGAAACACTGATAAAAAGGACAGCAATGGTAGTGTGATGTCTTAATTGTTTAAGAGGTTTGGAGAATATAGTAATTATAATAGCAGTGGAATTGTATGTCTCTTGCTGTGGGCTATCAATGCCCTGGAAAAAAAAAACAATGAAAGGCTGAGGGGGCATCAATGGAAGTGCAAAAGTCAGAGGACCTTTTCAGTAGAATGTGAAGAGGTTCATCTCTTGCAGCCAGAGGATAGAAAAATCTGAGTGTTGAGCTCAAAACTTAATTTTCAGGACAACAGAGTTCCACAGAAGGTTGAATTTTCAACCTTGGCAAGTCTTTTATACCAAGGGCAGTGCTCTGCCTGGGAACGAATGGGATTCTGGGTTGACACACTTGAGAATCTTAAAAACTGAGGTTGCCTTGAACCCTTTGGGCCTGCAAAAGTGGCCCACTCTCTCCTGTTAAGCCTAGAACCATCCCATTGCTTGAAACTGAGGCAGAGGTCTTTGCCTTAAAAGACATATATCCTTCTCAGGATATAACTACCTCTACTCCTGGCTACTAGACTATAACTATGATTAGGTCACAGTCCAGTCCAGCCAGGAAAGTACTGGGCTTGCTAAGGAAGGGAACAACTATAGGAACCAATCGACATGCATTGATCAGTCCAGGAGTCAGGAGAGTTCCTGGGAGTGGGTCCTGAGGATGTTGGATCAAAGTGGTGGTCGTGGAGGGCAGGGGGAGTGGAACCAAAAGTTGGACGTAGGAGAGCTTATCAGTATGGGAGCACTCTCTGTGATACAGAGAGTGTCAGAAGCAGGTGAGTATAATTATCATAACAAGTGTCTGCCAAAGGAAACTGACCCATAGAGAACTATGGAATTGATGAGAAGACACAGCATCCCTTAAAGATAATTGGGCAGTTTAAAAGTGTGTTGCTTAATTTATACAAAAAGAGGTAGAGAATCAGAAAGTTGAGGGTAGCCCCCTCAATAAAAAGTCACAATCCTTTTAAGAAATGGTACTCAAACAATTGAATAGTCATAAGAAAATGAAAATGAAACTTGACCCTTATATCATATACAAAAATTGACTTGAAATGGATTATAGATCTAAACATAGAAGCAAAAACTACCAAGCTTCTAGAGAAAAAAAAACCATAGAAGAATATGTCTGATCTTGAATTAGGCAGAGATTTTTTAGATAAAACACAAAAAGCTTGAACCCATAAAAGAAAAACACTATTATTGACTTTCTCAATTAAAAGCTCTTGCTCTTCAAAAAAATACTGTTGAGGGGTGCCTGGGTGGCTCAGTTGGTTAGGCGACCGACTTTGGCTCAGGTCATGATCTCGCAGTTTGTGAGTTCGAGCCCCGCATCAGGCTCTGTGCTGACAGCTCAGATCCTGCAGCCTGCTTCGGATTCTGTGTCTTCCCCTCTCTCTATCCCTCCCCTGCTCACGCTCTGTGTTTCTCTGTTTCTCAATAATAAATAAACGTTAAAAAAATAAAAAAAAATACTGTGGAGAAAGTGTAAAGAAAGCCAGACTGGGAGAAAATATTTGCAAAACACATATCTGATAAATGACTTGTAACCAAAATGTATAAAGTACTCTTACAACTCGGTAAGAATTGAAAAAATGCAATCTATTAAATGGACAAGAGATTTGAAAAGACACTTGAACAAAGAACATATGTAAATGGCAAATTAGCAATAAAAATGTGCTCAACATCATTAGTCATTAGGGAAACATGTTAGAAGCATTAATGCATAGCCACTATACATGGTTAAAGTATTTGAAATTTAGCAAAGATTAACCATAGGAAGTCAGGGATATGGTGCAACAGTAACTGTCATGTAGCTGCTGGTGGGAAAAGTAAAATGGTACAACCACTTTGAAAACAGTTGGCAGTTTCTTATACAGTTAAACATATACTAACTATAAACTCAGTAATCCCAGTGGTGAGTATTTTTACCAAACAGAAATAAAGACATCTGTCTATACAAAGACCCACATGCAAACAATCATAGAAAGTATATTCATAATAACCCCAGATTGGAAACAACCCAAATGTCTACCAACTGATGAATTGGTAAACATGTTGTGGTATGTCCATATAACAGACCACTACTCTGCAATGAAAAAGAATGAGGTACTGATACATGCAACAACATGGAATCATTATGTTAAGAAAAAGACACAAAACATTACATACTATATGATTCCACTTATATGGCATTCTAGAAAAGGCAAAGCTACAAGTAACCAAAAGCAGAGGAGAGGCTGCCAGGAGCTGGGAATGAGGAAGAGAGAATTGACTACAAAGAGCACAAGGGAACTTTTTGGGATGATGGAAATGTTCCATATTTTCATCTCAGTGATAGTTATATAACTATCTGCATTTATTACAACTCAGTGAATTCTACACTGAGAATGGGTGAACTTTATCTGTAAATTTTATCAGAAAGCTAATTAAAAATGCTACGTTAAAAAAAATGTAAAATTTATAAAGTCATGCTCCTTCTCCCAGTTTCCATATCTGAGTCAGTGTGCAGACCTGAAATTCACAGGCAGAAGGGTATATGGTAATGATTCCTACAGTCCTTCTCCAAAGAGACCTATGGCTATTTCATTGAGTAACCATACAATGAGGAAAGGGCAGTTTATGGACATTGGAGGACTGTTGAGCATAGGATTCAAACTGAAATTAATAGCTGGGGCCTGAAAGTCATCATTATCCCTCTTTTAGAGAGATGACATATGGAGACCAGGTGATCAATGGGACCCTGGCCCACCTTTGACTCACAGGGATCCCCTGGGACCATGAACTCACCGGGTAGCCACTTCCCCAAACCTTCAATGCATAATTGGAATGGATATACATGGAGTTGGCCAAACCCCATATTGGTCCCTTGACCTCTGATAAGAACTATCGCAGTGGGGAAAGACCAGGTGGAAGCCTCTGAAACCCCTGCTCCCAGCCAAGGCAGTGAGTAGAAACAATATTGCATACCAGAGGGAATTGTAGAGATTAGTGCCAGTCTTAAAGATCTAAAGGATGTAGGGGTCATGGTCTTTACATATCTTCTTTCTTTAGTTTCCCAGTCTGGCCCCTACAAAGCCAGACCGATCCTGGAAGATAAAGGTAAACTATCACCAGCTCAACCAAGTGGTAGTCTCTATTACAGCTGCTGTGCCAGATGTGGTATCTTTGCTAGAACAGATTAACACAGCCTCAAGTACCTGGCATTCAGCCACTGATCTGGCAGATATGTTTGTTTCATCTTCATCAGGAAGGAGGACCAGAAGTAGTTTGCATTCACGTAGGGCTAACGATAGTGTATACACTTACTGTCTTGTCCCGTGGCTGTGTCATCTGTCATAATATAGTCTGAAGAGCCCTGGACTCTCTAGATATTCCATAGGTTATTCCATGATATCATTGACATTGTGTTAATAAGACTGGATGATTATGAAGTGGCAAATACATTGAAGCACTTGGTGTGGTACATATACTGTAAAGAGTAAGAGATAAACTTCATGAATATTCAGGGACCTGGTATGTCAGTAGAGTTTTCAGGAATCCATTGATCTTGACAAATTATTGTGTTTTTCACATCCTACCACTAATAAGGAAGCAGAATGCTTAGCAGGCTCTTCACATTCTAGAAGTAGCATATTCTATGACTGGGGAACAAGGTGACATGAAAGGTTTCCAGCTTAGAATGGGGCTTAATGCAATAAATGGATATGTAGCACATCCAAGCTGTGGTGTAAACGGTCCTGCCTATTTGGCCACATGATCGAGCAGACCCTGTGCTATTGTCTGCAGTAAGGAGTGATGTTGTGTGGAGTGTATGGCAAGTCCTAGTAGGAGAATCACAATGTAAACACCTAGGGTTTCTGAAGCATGCCACCTACCATGGAAAATGATATATTAATTGAAAATTAGGTCCTGTTATGCTTTTGGATTCTGGTAGAGAGAGAGCACCTAATCATGGAACTTTGAGTGGCCAGAAGTGTCCACCATTACCTGGGTTCTAACAGACCCACCAAATCATAAGTTAAGACATCCTAGCAGCAATTCGTTATAAGATAAAAGGTGGTACATCTGGGAATGGGCATGAGCAGGACCATAGGACACAATTAGACTGCATGAGCAAGGGGCCCACACTCCCATGTCATCTACTGCTATTGCGTAGTTTCCTCCCTCATCTTACCTGTGTGGTCACATACATAGTCTTTTATGACCAGCTGACAAAAGAGGCAAAAGACCAAGCTTGGTTGTGGATGTGTTGGTTTGCTACATGGCGATATGAGGGGAAATTCTCCCAGTTAACACACCTTTGGGCAGTGCAGCACATCGTCCACTTTGTGTAGTAGGAGAAGTGGCCAAAGGAAGAACATATACCGATTTATGAGCAGTTGCAAACTGCTTGGCTGATTGGTCAGGGGTCTGAATGAGAACAATTGGAATACTGAGGGTAAGCAGATATGGGGAGGAGTGATGTGGATGGGCATATGCAAGTGAGCACTGTAAGGTTTGATTTATTTAGGGGACTTTATTCCTAATCTTTCATCCAGCATGTAGAGATACCAAAGTGTGTGGGTTTCTTTCCATTTTTTAATTGTATGTTTTAATCAGGAGAAGGGAGGACAGATTTAATAACCTATCCCTTTGTAACATATGTTAACTCCTGGTACCAATCAATACCCTTTACCTCTATATTTAAGTAATTTCTGAATTTAAAAAGAAGTGCCTAGAACCATACTACTGTTCCCCAGAAGGGACAATTGTGAGACATTAAAGACTGGAGAGGACACACTCAGCCAGAGGCAGAGCCCTCGTTCCAATTAATGAACTTCTTGGAGGAGAGCATAAGTAATTGGTTTTGAGGTTGTTTCCACTGCCTTTGAAGGGCAATTGAAGTGCTCATCAAGACGTGCCAAATGTTTATAGAGTGCCTCTTTGGATGAGTATCTGTTTTAAATAAGTGAATTTAAAGGGGCCTGTAACTCACTTAAATTACACCAAGATGGGAGACTGGAGACAGGATATAGCTTCCAGTTGAAATTCCTTGATCTCCGGTTTAGTCTTAATTTTATAGATAACAAAAGCCATCATTGGAAGAACTTTAACCAGTTGTGTTCAAATGGTATTCAGATGGGACGCAATCTGCAGGCTATCCCCAAGCTTGTTCGTTCAGATCCACTTTCTTCTTAACGCAGTAGCTTGATGTTTGTTGGTCCAATGAACGCATACAGTTCGTAGCTTGAGAGGTCTCTCGAGCACCTACCTGGACAGAAGAGAAGCAGGACTAGGAGAATGCCATAACCTTATCACTGGCACCTGAAAACCATGGTGGATCTGGTGAGTCTGAGGAGATCAGCTGCAGGATTTCAGTGAGGCTCATCCTATGATTCCCCCTTTTTTCCTCCCAGGTGAATGCCAATGCATGGTTTTCTGAGACTGTGCTCTTGACCAGCCAAATGCACTGGTTTGAAAACTTCAGTGAAGTGCACACTTGGCTGAGGCAGCGTGGGGGCTGGGTGACTCTGAGAGACAGCCAAGGGGGCTTTATTATATAAGATGGGGGTGATGGAACAGGGCTTGGAAATATTAAGATAAAGTAAGGCCTGGATGTGCAATGAGAAGAGGGACCAGCCTGTAATTTCACCGTGCCCTGCCAGTAAATGAAGAGGAAAGACTAGTAGATAAAGATGGAGAGGATTGGCATCTAGACTGGTCTCTGCCACTAACCAGCTGTGTGGTCTTGGGCAAGTCATTTAATGTTCCAGGGCCTTGGTTTTCAAGTGTGAAATGAAGGATTCAGAAAAGAACATCACTAGGGTTATTTTCATTTTAAGTTCTAAAGGTCTCTAATTTTATTTCTAAGAATGTTCAAATTATACCTAATTGTCTTTGAGCTTTCAGTCACGTCACCTTTGAGCTGTGTTTGCTTCTATAGCTTAATCTTAAATCTTAAATCTTAAATCTTAAAGCTCACTTTAAAAACATTGCACTTTGCTTTTCTCCCCTCTCTCCTCTTTACTCGGAACACCTATGGACATCACCTTCCTCATGACGACGATGTGAGAAATGCACAGCAGGAGGATGACCCCTGACCTCACACAGGCCCTTAGTGCTGCCCAGGTGTCCAGTTGCATTGCCCTAGTCCAGTCTTTCCCCTACTTTCCTGGGCAACTGTTTCACATCTTTTCATTTTCCTTCAGGCCATCCAAACCTTTCTCCTCATCCTCACTCACAGCTGATGAACATGCCTTCTATTTTCTGGAGAAAATAGAAGCAGAGAGGCTTTATACAAAATCCTACTTCCTCATCTACCCACCTGCTGCATCTTTGCCTTTATCCTCTGCTTCCACTCGTGTTACAGTGCATGAATGGTCTGTATGTTAATCTGCGGCTGATTCCTGTGTTTGTGCAGTGGACCTCCTGTCCTCTTGCCTGCTCAAGAACACTGCTCCAGCAATTGTCCCCTCTCCCCACCAGCATCCTCAATTCCTGCCCCTGTAATGGATCGTCTCCATAGCATTAAAACATACTGAGATGCTGTCTGGTTTACATGAAAATTCTCCTTTATTCCCCCCTTTCTTCCAACTACTGCTCCATTTCTCTATTGCTGTATGCAGTGAAATCCTCAAAACACTTCTGTCTCTACTCACTGTTTACAATTTATTCTCTCTTGATCTTTTTTTGAACCCACTCTAGTGACTTCTGTGTAGCTACGTTCAATCATCAATTATTAGTCCTAATTCTACATGACCTATCTCGGCATTTGATCCAATGAATCACTCTTTCTTTCTTGAAATTTTTTTTTCCCATTTAGATTCCAGGATACCTTTCTGCTTTCATCCTTCCTTACTAGCTGCTCATCTCATTTTCCTTTGCTGGTTGCTTTCTCCTCATCTCCTCAGCCTCAAGCATTGGACGGCTCAAGACTTCAGTCCTCAGATTTATTCCCTTCCATATGGACCCACTTCCTGGGTGATTTAAAGCCTCGTGACTAAATTCATCTAGACTCTGATGACTTACAAATATTTGTCTCTGGCTCAGAAATTTCCCCTTACCCTTACCCTCAGATTTATACAGCTAACTATTCTATATGTGAATCTGAAAGGCATCTCAAACTTAAGATGTCTAAAACCACACTTCTGATTCTTCCCCCATATCTAACTCTGTGCCTCTCATGGAGCCACTCAAGTAACTGGCATCTGTGTCTCTCAAGGTGCTCAGACTAAAACCTATGCAGACTTTTATGAAAACTTCTGCTTACAGCCCATTATATTGGTGGTTCTATCTTCAAAATATATCCAGAAATCAATCACTTCTCAGATTTCTGCTCCTATTTTCATGGTCTTCCTGGTTGGTCTCCTTGCTTCTATTCTTACCACCAGTTATAGTCTCAACACAGGAGACAGAATTGTCTTTAAAACTTTTAAGTCAGATTATGTGACTCTTTTGCTCACAACCACCTAGGGGTTTCTTATCTGGCATGTAATAAAATCCAAAGTTCTTATGATGGCCTGTGAAGCCTCTAAATTTTCTCCATCAGCACCTTCCCCACTAATACTTCACTTACCTTATCTCCTACCACACTGACCCTCATTCTGTTCACTTCAGCCACACTGGCTTCCTACCTGTTCGCACATCAGTACCTTTCCACGTGTGTTCCTTTGGCTTGGTATGCTCTTTCCACAGATGACCACAAGGCTCACTGTTTCACTACACCTGCCCTGCACTCCTATCCTTTTTACCTTTAATCTTTCACCATAACATTTATCACCACCTGACATATGTCTACTTTAAAATGTTTCTGTTGTCTGTCTTCCCTCACTAGAATGGAAGCTTCAACAAGAGCAGAAGTTTATTCCTTTTTCCAGGCGCTTACACCTGGGATTAGCACATAGTGCCCCATACTGATTTGTTGAGTAAATGTGTGAATGATGAGACTGTTCAGGCCAGTTCCATGGGTTTTGGAGAAATTGAATTGGGAGATATAGCAAAGGAAGTATAGGGGCTTAGCCTGTTTGGGAACCAAACTACCCATATATCATCTGTGAATATGTTAAGTGTGAAATGGCACAGCTTTGTTAGGAAACAAGGCAATGCTGAAACTCAGGGAAGCACATTCTCATTTTGTTCATTTGATGTGGTAAGATAGTGATGGACAGGGCTTGTGTCAGATAGAATAGACTTCTTTACTTAGGTTAGTTGGTCTAATTGGCCATGCCCTAGGTATAATCATAATTCAGTGATATGCATTTGTCAGAAGATTGCTTTATGAAGGCACTTCTCTATTAGCTTATGTGTGTGTTTGTGTGTGCACATGTTCTCAGTAGCATGCCAGATGACAGAAATTCAGAAACCACCATCCCAGTTGAAATATGTGGTCCGTTCAGTACAACATTCCCTGGCCAACAGCAATCCAGGGAAATTAGGTCAAAGCAGATATGTGCACTTGATAGCACATTGTCATTTGTTTGTAAGGCTAGATCTCCAATTAAAACTAGCTTGAACAAACAAAAAAGGGATTTATTGGTTCAAATAACTTGGAAGTTTAATGGGTATTTTTAGATACAGCTGGATTGTGGGACTCAAATGAAATAATAACTTTGTATGTATCTCTTGGATTCTTCTTTCTTGGATTGGCTTCATTCTCAAACAGACTCTCTGCAAATAATGGCAAAGATAGTTTCAGGCAGTTCCAAACTTATGTGGTCCCTAGTCCTACCATAATTCCATGAAGTTGGCAAGGGACAGGTCAAAAAAGGAAGCAAAGCAGGGCAAAAACTAGTATTGCTACTCTTCTCCTAATGGCCATTTGTGAAGTTGATTTACTCAAACATTTTAAATGTATTTTTATTTCCTTGAAGTCATTGACATGGATTTGTCTTTTTAGGCTCAGCTGTCTTTGATTACCATGTTTCTTAGAACCCCATAATGTTTTGTTTCCTCTGCGACTCTTTCTGGCATAATGTTATTGTTCTTAATAGCATTGATGAGGTTTTAGAAACTTTAGACCAAACACAATTGAAATTCCACTTAGCCCCTTTGGTGCTGCTGTCATGACTTGATGAAAATTATACAGACTGGGGCAACATCTATGGGATCTGTTGCAAGCAGTGTGGTCCTTTGCCACCAAAACAGGCCTCACACCATCCGTTGGCCAGAGGCAAAGATTAGTCAAATTCTGCTCCAAAGTGAGATCCAGCCTGAGAACAAACTCATAGCTTAGGAAATCAGTAGGTTCTACATGCATTTCAGTCATGAGGTTGGGACTACTCAGTCTGAGCCCTTCCTTTAGCATGGCCCTGGTCAATCTTCTCCTCGGTGTGCTTGATCCAGAGAGTGGACTAGGAATCTTAAAGCAGATTGGCCTTTTCCATAATTAAGTCACTATTCTGCTCATCCCTAGTGACCTCTGAATGGAGATTCTCCTATGGAAAATCAAGGAAATAGAGGCAGAGATAAGACAGGTCACGGTTTAAAGTTGCAAGCAGCAAAATTAATTCTGCCAATTTAAGCTGAAAAACATTAGATGGATCGCAAGATCACTGGGATGGCCAGAGATCAGGCCCAGGAAATTAGCAAGAATGTAGATGTTGTGAGTTGAATTGTGTCCCCCAGAAAGGTATGTTGAAGTCCTCACCCCCAGTAACTGAAGGTGAGCTTGTTTGGAAATAGGGTTTTAGATATAGTCATATTAAAATATGATCATATTGGTTGAAGGTGGCCCCTAACCAGTGCCTGGCATTTTTGTAAGAGAAAGGAATGAGAGCTTTACACACAGAGACATAGGAGGAGACACAGGTAAGGCTATGTGAAGATGGAGATGGGGATTGGAGCAATCCTGCTACCAGCCAAGGAACACCACGGATTGCCCACAACCACTGAAAGCTCGAAGAGGCCAGGAAGGATCCTTCCCTAGAGCTTGCAGAGAGAACATGGCCTTGCCAGTGCTTTGATTTCAGACTTCTGGCCTCTAGAACTGTGAAAGAATATATTTCTGTCATTTCAAGCACCCAAGCATGTGGTACTTTGTATATGTGCTGCCGAAGCGAGCACCCAAGCATGTGGTACTTTGTTATGGCAGGCCTGGGAAACTAATCGGGCAGCATTGCCATGGGAGCCTTGGCCAATATCATGCCCAGCAACAGTCTGAGATGTAATCCATAGCTGCTGCCTGTTACTGACACTGGTGCCACTGGCTGTGCCGCCCTCTCCTCTGGCTCCAGATGAATCCTCTGCTTTCCTTACTTCTTTGTATTCAAGTTCCAGACAGGACTGTCTGGCTGGGTAAAGTCTGGGGCACATGTCCATACCCAGGCTGATAGCAAGAATCTGGGAAGTCAGGAAGCAGCATGGTAGGTCCTTTCCAAAGATAGGAAGGAGCTTCAGAAGCTAGGCAATCAAAATAAGTCACTGTGACACGTATATACAAGAGAGCAGCCATTTTAAAATATGATACATTGCAAATAATAATACTGAAGTTTGTGAATGGCTTGCATTTTGGCATAGACTGGGAGCATTTCAAGTTTATTTTTTAGTATCCTTTTAGTTTCCTTCCAGAAAGCTGGACATATTGTATATATCTCCATGGCATATGCATGAGAATGTCACATCTGAAAATGCCATTTGTCAGGCATCTATGCCAAAAACAAGGTAGATATATGTTGATATAGACGTTGCACCACCATTGGTCTGGTCAGACTCTAGAGAAGGCCTCTGGAGCTTGAACCCTGGCTCTGCTACTTACTAGCTATGGGATGAGGCCATGGTTTAACCTCTTGAGGCCTTAGTTTCCTTGTTGGCCAAATGGGGATAATAACACCCAGGTCATGTGTTGTGGTGAAGATAAATGAGTTAAGCCACAGAAAGTACTTGGAACTGTGCTTAGTATGTCAGGAGCACTCAGTGTCAGCTAGTATCTCCTTACCAGGTTCTGAAGTTTGGCGAGATTATCTTTGTCCCTTTGGGGGTAGCATTTCTGAACACAAAATTAATAATAAAACAACAACAACAAAGACCAAAACAGTACTCGAAGAGCAGAAATCTTACCGTATTTGGGCTATGCCGCCTGCATGAAAATGTGTGTCTCTGGGTGCTTTGCCCCTCCTATTCAGAACCAAGATCCACAGTTGGTCCCAGGCCTCCAGGGACAGGGGCTACAATTGATGCTTTGTACACATCAGATGTACAGACACAAAAGGGGGAGAGAGAAGTAGTAACTTGGCTCTTTGTTGGCAGCAGGGGCAGAAAAAAAGACAGGCCTGTGTGATGGCAAGCGTACTGGTTGCTGCACATGATTATCTCACTTAATCCTCGTATAGCCTCATATAGTCAAATAGTCTTATTCCCATTTTAACACATAAGGACACTGAGGCTTAGGGAATTGAGTGACTTGTTAAAGATCCTGAGGTTCTAACTTCAGGGGCTGAGTGGGCTGGTACCTAGACCAGCCTAGAAGCAGAAGCTGGGGAGCAGAGGCCGCCCAAGGGCAGGGCACTGGGCACCCGCGGTGGAGGTGCAACTGTAGGTCTTGTGCCCCCACAGCTGTCCCCAGCCCCTCTTCCAGGCCAGAGCTGCTGGGAGGCCCAGCTGTGACTTCTCCTTTGCTAGCTGTGTATATAATGAATGTCCTGCTGAGAATGGAAACCTGAGGGGCACCTGGGTGGCTCAGTCGGTTGAGTGTTCGCCTTTGGCTCACGGTTTGTGGGTTTGAGCCCCATATCGGTCTCTCTGTTGTCAGCGTAGAGCCCACTTTGGATCCTCTGTCTTCTTTTTCTCTTCCCCTCCCCTGTTTGCACGCTCTCTCTGAAATAAACATTAAACAAACAAAAAAGAATGGAAACCTGAAAGGCTCTTGTTGCCTAAAGCCTTGCTACTCAAGGTGGGGTCCAAAACAGCTTATTCAGCATTGCCTTGCTATATTTGTTAGAAATGCAGCATGCTGGGGCTTCCTGCAGACCTCCTGAATCACAACCAGATCTTTTAACAAGATCTCTATGTAATTGGTATATTCTTTAACGTTTGAGAAACCCCTCTGAACCATTGGTTGCTACACTTAGCTGATCATTGGGAATTTAAAAAAGAATACAGTTGCCTGGGTCCCCACCCCTGGCTGTCACTGATTTAGCTTTTGGGGGCTGTGGCCTAGGCCTCAAGACCCTCAGCTTCCCAGGTGATTCTAGCTTGTAGCCAAAGTTGAGAACTCCTTGCTCTAAAATCTCTACCCAGTGTATAAACACACAGTAAACATGGGGCTGAGGAATGATCTGAAGACTGCGAAATAATGATGTCAGTGGAAAGTACAGATTTGTTCATCAAATCTCAGATGATTAGAAGCACTTGAAGCTGGAGAAAAGATTAAGCATAAAATAAAGTGTGTGTGTGATGAAATTAAAATTACTATGGATGATTACATCTAGCCTTTTCCATTCTGCTCACTGCAGAGGACCTTGCTGGCTCATGATTTTTCCCTCCCCCACCCCAAGATGAGGCTCTATCTCTCGTGTGCTTAAATGATGTGGACTCATGAGAAAAAGGAGGGGAGAAGGGAGATAAAAGATAAAGGCCAGGGTACAGTTTTAAGAAGCTTGGAGGTAGATTTGGAAGAGAGTGATGTTGGTGAGTGTGGATTTTGAGAAAGCTGGGGAGAGAATTAAAGAAAATATGGGAAGAGTGAGAATTTCTTTTTTAAAAAATAATTGTGGTGAAATATACATAAGATAAAATTTACCATATTAACTTTTTTAAAGTTTACTGTTTAGTGGCATTAAGTATATTTGCATTGTGCGGCCTTCTCCACGGTTGCTTCCAGAACTTTTTAATCCTCCCGAACTGAAACTTGACTCATTAAATAACTTTCTTTTCCCCCTCCTCCCCATCCACCTCCTAGTAACCACTATTCTACTTTCTGTCTCCATGAATTTGATTCTTCTAGGTACTTCATGCACATGGAACCGTATAGCATTTGTCCTTCTGTGTCTGGCTTACTTCACTTAGCATATGAATTTCTTTTATAATTATTTTTGAACTTTCAGACTGACTTTTTTAAAGTATGACCTATTTGAGGACTGAACCATATATGTCTTTGCATTTTTAGGGTTGCATTCATGTAGTGTTGCTTTTCTTGATGGGAACGGAACTCAGATTATTATCCTAAGAGGTAAGCCAGGCTGAACATAAAAGTAGACCCAGAAAAGGTTGAGATAACCCCACTGATGACAGAGCACATAAACTTTTCAAGGGAAGTCTGTGAAGATGCTTATAATTGCTTCATCTGGTTCCCTAACAAAGGCTTTTTGGTATTTCTGGTTGAGAGTGGGTCACATGCTCTTTACCTGCTCTCATTTTCAAATTCTAAAACTAAAATGCTGTTTTAACAACCATCACCCTCTCCGTTTGGCTATGGAGTTGTTTGGTTTATTTTTTATAGTTAACAAAGGAGGCCATGTGATAAGACTAGATTTTTTTTTTTTTTTTAAGAAAAAAAATCTGCTTTGGATCTCATGAGTAAGGCTTAAAACATAGCAGTCATTTCTGAAGTGACCACTTGGGCTTTATCCCACAACTTCTGAAGAATGGAAAGTTAGAGGGGCATGGACATTTTCTTTCAGAGTATTTTGATCAATCTATGAGACCTTTGGGGAAATATTAAAAATAAACTGTCATGTACTGGTTATCTGACTTTGGATGGGCTGTTTGATGTTGTTGATTCTTAACCTTTCTATTTTGGAAGTATGAGTGGTAATACCTATCTAAGAAAATTATGAGAAGAATTGAAGGAGATCATGTCTTCAAAGAAGGCCCTCAATAAATTACAGTTGTCATTTATCTGTGCTGATTCTATACAATGATGATATATCCTTTGCAGTCATCCACACATTTGGTAAAATTTCAAATAGGTATTGTCATATAATACTTCTATTTGGATAGTAGCATGTTGTCTTTGGTTGGATTCACTAGAAGCAGAGCCTGAGATATGGATTTGGTTTCTCTTTAGGAAGAATCTGTAAGGTAATAAGGGAAACAGGATAGGGGAAGGGAAGGGTCCAGTAAAGGATGTGGTTTCAGATAAAGCCTAGCCCTACAGCTTGATATCGAGAGCACAGGTGAGGTGCCTGGAGAGGGGGACCTCTGGAGTATTAATCTTACCACAGGATCATCCCAGGCAGCACTATAGGCTTTCATTCTATAATCAGACCATTTTAGGACCCTCAAATTTTTGCAAAGTTTGTGGAACCATCAAAAATCACCAGTTGCTGTGACCATTTGTGTCCACTAACTTAAAAATGGCTATGTAATAGATTCTCTTTAACCAAATCTTGGTGATGAATCAAACCAAAATTGCCCCACAATTAAAAACAAAGCATTTGTTCATGGATTTAACCACTATTTCTTAAACATCTGTTAAGTGCTCAGTACTGTAGTAGGCAGTAAAATCAGGGCCAAGACAATAAAAACTTATCAGTGGGTTTTTTAATTACTTAAAAAATAATTACTTGAAAACAAGATAGCAATAACCATTTTCTCTAGTCTTTTCAATTCAATAAAAAGTAACTAGGCTGCTAAATAAAACCGGATATTTAAATTGTATTTTTGAAAATGGATAATGCTAGGATTTGTTTAAATTTGTTCTTTACATAGCTAGGCAAACTTGGAAAGTTGAAACTTCAGCAGCAAAAGTGATACCCTGTTCTTGCTTCAAGCTATTCCTGAGCGGATGTGGAAATCAGGAGGAAATTTGTAGTAGGTGGGACTTTACAAATTGTTAAATTGCAAATATGCCCTTTGAAATTAATCTAGAAATAAGTGGTTTCTTAACATAAATACACATAACTCTGACTAAAATCTATTGAACAATAGATACTTTTAGATACAATAATAAAGAGTTCCTGTGGGGAATGCCAAGAACTGAAATTTTTTATTTCAGCTCCTCAAGTTCCTGTGCGTTAAGTGTATTTGGTGAAATCAACTAGACACATGGAAACAAAAGCAGGAAGAAAAATCCATAAACTTCCTCTAACCTTCTTATTACCAAGACCATATTTGGGGATAATAATTGGTGTACTCCATAGGGGACAAGCTGGGAAATGTGTGTCTGTCATGGTTCTTTGTTCATAAGCAGCAGAAATGAGCTTCGAATAACTTAAGCAGAGGGAGAGTTTATTGGAAGGATATGTGGAAGTTCTTAGAATAAAACAGAAAGCTTAAGCACCTGGCTTCTAAAGGACAGGAATCATGGGAGAGAACTCCCAGGATCTAGGAAACAAAAATGGATAGTCTCATTAGAACATCTCTGTAAGGATGAACTGACCTCTGGAATTGTTTTAGTCTATGACAAATGTCATAGACTTAAGACCCAGTCTCAGGGAGAAAGGTGTCTTACTACCTGGCTAAAGGATGGTTGGGCTCGCTCTTTCATTCATTCAATGGATAAATCTATTTATCTCTACTACTACAAGGCCAGGTGTCTGAAATACACAACTTGGCTGACAGCCCCAACGTAATGCATTCAGCGGGGGGAAGGATCATTTCTCCAGTGCAAAATCAAAGTGCTATATTAGAAGTAGAAGTAGACGTAGAAACATGGGAAAGGTTCCTAGGTGTCCAGTATGGTCAATAAACACTGTAGGATGATTTTCTTTAGGTTCATGGATACTTCTATGCCTGTGTTTTGTTGTTGTTTTGTTTTGTTGAGAAACATTACCTCCTTTCCTTGACATTTTCTTGCTTTTGGAACAAATTTCCAAATTTCCTAATATGACTTGGCTGGAGAATATCAACTCCCACCACTCTAGAGCCAAGCAGAACCTGGCCATGGGTGCTTACCTGGCACCAGCAGCCCTGTGTGCACGTCTTGGCTTCCTTCTGCATTCAAGGGCCTGATGCACTTTGATTCAGCTTCCTTTTCTCTGTCAAGATGAATTACAGATTCTGCTTTGCTCAAACCTTTATTTTCTTACCTAATCATTGCCTTCACTCCTCACATGCATATTTATCTCAAGGTTTCATTTGAATGTAAAATCATTATAGTTTTCTTATGTTATATGTTTAATTTTCCATTCTCATCTCCCTTATGAGAAGGCTGGCAATGAGCACATTGTGTTTCCATGTGTCCCTTAAAGGAGTTTTTCTCCTTTTTACTCTGTTTTATATTGCCACGCTTAATATTGGTTCAAATACAGAAGCATTTACATTTGGTAGCAAATACAGGGAAATGACATTACCTAAGCACAGCTCAAAGAGAGCTAAGGTAGAAAAAACATACTTTCTTTTTGTTTTTTCCAACATAAGTCATACTAGTAGTCTTCATTATCAGAGCATTACTCAAATGTCTTCATTGTTTATTTGCACATTCATTCATTCATTCATTCATTTAAAAAATTTTTTTAATGTTTATTTTTAAGAGACAGAGAGAAACAGAGCACGAGTGGGGGAAGGACAGAGAGAGAAGGAGACAGAATCCTAAGTAGGCTCCAGGCTCTGAGCTGTCAACACGGAGCCCAACGTGGAGCTCAAACTCACGCAGAGCAAGATCATGACCTGAGCCCAAGTCTGACGCTCAACCGACTGAGCCACCCAAGCACCCTTCATTCATTCATTTTTATTTATTTCCCAAGCAATTAGTAGCCACCTACACTTGCCACACACTATTCTTTACTTAAATGGAGTTTGTCTGGCTTTTAAATGAACTTAAGTGAAGATGAAGTTTTCAGTGAGCTTAGCACAAGCTGACCTGAGGGGACCAGAAAGGAATTCGTGATGCAGTTTCTATGAGATTCTCAATCTTGGGCCTGCATCACTGATACAGTATAAAATTCCAATTCCTGAAGCAAAGCTTAAAGTGGCCCCTCGTTCCTGCCACAGAAACAGCCTCTCATTCCTTGAAGCTTTGTCACCTCCTGGTTGCCTGGGCAGAAGCTTTGTGGGCAGAAGCTTCAAGTGCTCTTTAAGGACTCAGAACTCCCAGACTGAGGGTCATGCTGATGGGGCTGTTGTTTGACAGAAGCACTGGTACCGACTCTACAACTGGCTTTTTATCTCCCCTACTATTTGAATTTTAATTCTGTTGGTTGGTTTAATAATCTTTTTCACAATATCTTTTTTCCCCTTCTGGCACAGAATCAAATGTAGGCTCTGGCATTGCCTTTGGCTGTCATATCTCTTTGGCCTCCTTTAATCTGGAACATTTTCATAGTCTTTGTCTTTTACAGCATTGGCATTTTTGAAGAATATAATCCTCATCACCACCTCTCTCCTCTTTTACTCCTGCCCCCACATTTTAAAAATAGGATATTCCTGGGGCACCTGGGTGGCTCAGTCAGTTAAGCCTCTGACTCTTGATTTCGACTCAGGTCATGATCTCACAGTTTGTGAGTTTGCGCCCCACGGTGGGTTCTACACTGACAGTGTGGAGCCTGCTTGAGATTCTCTGTGTCTCCCTCTCTGCCCCTTCCAACTTATGTTCGTGTGCTCTCTCTCTCAAAATAAATAGAGATAGATAGATAGATAGATAAAAAGAAAACTTAAAAACAGAATATTCCTCATTTTGGGTTTCCCCGATGTTTCCTTATGATTAGATTGATGTCGTGCACTCCAGGCCAGAGTACTGCATAGTTGATATTATGTCCTTCAGGATACAGTGTCTGTTCTCACCAGTAATGTCAATTTCGATGACTTGGTCAAGGTGTTGTCCAAATTCTCCATTATAAAATAACTGCTCCCCCCCCCACCCTTTTATAGTTAATGAGCAGTCCCCAGGGAGGCACTTTAAGATGATACAAATATCCTGGTCCTCATCAGAATTCCCTCCCAGATGAGCATCCATGGATGACTCCTGTCTGATCCAATCTTTATTATCATGGTTGCAAAATGTTCCTATATCTCCAGTACTTCTTCATTCACTGTAGCCCAAGACCCCTCTCCCACTTATTTATTATTTGCTATGTATTTGTTATTAGTGTGGACTGATGAATTCTCAGTTTTTCAATGGTTTATAATTCATGGCTGTGCTTATTTCTATTGGTGCTCACATTTGTATGTCCTTACGTATGTCAAATACTAGGCAAATGTAGTTTTATGCAGTTTACCCACATCCAGTCAGATTACAGCCCCTCAGCCCCTACTATGTAGAAATTTTGAGCCACCACTGTGTGTATGTGACATACATCCACATACTTAGATATGCATAGATTATAGCACACACGCACAAAAACTGATAGCAGAAACTACCTCAAGGGAAGGAGACTGAGGGCTACAGAAGTTTGAAGTTGGAGACCTCAAATATTTGGTAATATTTGAGGGTTTTTTTTAAATTGGGTACATGTAATAATTTTTAATTGTCAGGTTTTTTTTAAAAGCTTATTTTTGTTTGTTTGTCTGAATCATTATTGGCAAAGCCAGATTAATTTGGTTCTGCTACTGTGGAACACATTTTGTTTGCCTAATCGTTAAACTTCTAAGCTCCATTTGAAAGCTTTCCAGGCATCTTCATGATCTAAGTGGCATTGCTTGGCGATTGCTTGGTGACGTTAGCTTGAGTTTGTTTTTGAAGGCAGGTTTTAGATACCAGCAACTAGCAAATTCTGACCCCTGACCCTCAGTTTTCAGACTCAGAGTGTGGTTTCCAGTGCCAATATTAACAAAGTGTCATTGTCATCAGAAAGCAGTACTCTTTCTGCCCTAAACTTTATTCCAGAGAGTTTTGCAAGCTGGTAAATGGAAGACTGTGTGTGAGGTTGTCGGATCAAGAGCTCACTTCAGCTATTTTCTTAATCATTTGGCTGCATGTGTGCTAGGTGAGCAACAGTGGCTGATTTGGCTCATGATAGTGCTTTGGGTTCTAAATAATTACCAGGGTGCCTGCCATTGAGTCGCCCTCCCATTCACATTTTGGACAAGTTTTCAAAAATCTCTATAAAACCGCACACAGTACATTCTTAAGTTTCTCCTTCACTTAAAATAAACGTGTACATTTAAAATACTCGATCTCACTCTGGTAGGAAGTCTCTGAACCCTGCAAAATTGTAGATGCTGGGGCTCAGCGTGGAGCACTTTGTTAACACATGGCCCGGAGAGAAGCTCTCTTGGCCCGCTCACAAGCAGCCTTGTGTCATTATTCCTCCATTAAGCTTGCATATGCAGACCACACTGAGCTCAGCCATAGTCATCCTTTGAAAAAAAGTAATAATAAAGTGGCCTTATTATAAACATGGGCAAGTTGGATTTTTTTGAGGGGCTTTTGCATTTTGGAGCCTTGTGGTTTTCTTCATCTGTCTGATAATCATTAACATGCACAACAGTTAACCTTCCAGCAATGTGAAACTTTATATCTGAGCTTTGCCGCATCTGTCTTGCAATGCAGACTGAGGTTTGCTGAGGCTGTTTTTATAATCACTGGTGGTAAAATCAGGAAGATGCAAAATGGGCGTGTACTGAAGCGCAGTTCATCCCACATTCTAGACCTTAAATTAGAGTGATGAGCACAAACACTGCAAACAGAGTTTTTTTTTTTCCCAACTAAATTGAAATTATATTTTAAATTACCTACAATTACCAGAAACCATCTCAAAGCTAGAAATTAACTTCTTAGGCACTGGTCCCAGCAGATCAGCTGTTAAATGGACCATCTTGTGTAGCTGACCTCCCACCCCGGTTTCACCCTCACACAGCCTCGCACGGACCAGGCAAGGTGGAGCCCCAGGGCGGAGCCCGATTTCTATGGTCACATGACAGGCGTTGGCTGGCAGGGTGGCACAACCATATTTTTACAACTTCCCAAATTACAGTTTCGTGCAGGTTCGTGACATTTTGCTGAAAAACTGTGCTTGTTTTGTTTTTAAGAACAAGGGATCATTTTATTTTAGAGTTTAATTGAACTATTTTTATGCAGCAGGTTTTGTCATCTGGAATTTAGGGCCCCAAATTGGGTCTAGGAGGCAGAGGCTATTCCCGGCTGGTCACTATATGTTCTTGGTTGTGGCTCTCACCTTCTGGTCTTCAGAATCGTCAGAGCTGTAAGGGATGAGAAGTGGTGAAAGTGCCAGGTGCCCCCAACACCAGGCACTTGCTTACTCACAGTTAGGTTCTTCCCCATCCTGCTCCCTAGTCTTTGTTGCCACCTCCCTTTCAGAGAGACTGGGGGCCCTTAGGGTCAGCCTTGCTTTTCGCTGCCTGGCTGGTACACAACTCCACACATGGTTGACTTGAATTCAACACAGTGGAGTGCTTTGAAATGTTGAAATTTGTGCTTTAGTATATTTGGGAATGGATTAACTAGTTTGAACCTTATGGCCTCTTATTTTCCAGGAACTCAAAATGAGCCTCCCTCCCTTGAATCCAGTCTCTTGTCTTGAATCCACCCCCCTAACTGTCCCCAAAGTGATTTTTCTGAAATCCAAAGCAACCACAATTTCTTTCTTAAAAACCCTTCAAACATTTCTGCATCGCCAACAGCCATGCTGATTCAATCTCTGCCAACTTCTCTGCTTCGCACTCCATACTTTTGCAGCACGAAATTACTTCTACTTCTCCCAGTGCACCACTCTTGTATTCATGTAAAACACCTCGCTTCATGCTGTGGATTCTTTCTGGCTTGCTCTCCCTATCGCCTCTCCACTTGGCTACGTCACAAATGATGTTCAAGACTGTTTAGACCATGCTTGGAATGAATGCTTGTGTCCTCTCAAAATTCAAATGTTAAAATCCTAACCCCCAAGGGGATGGTATTAGGAAGTACCTAAATTAGGGAGGGATCCCCTTTGGGAGGGATCCCTTTTGGGAGATGATCAGGTCATGAAGGAGGAGCCTTCATGAATGGGATCGGTGCCCTTATAAAAGAGGCCCCAGAGAGATCCCTTGTCCCTTTTGCCATGTGGGGCACAGTGAGAAGACAGCCATCTGTGAAGAAGTGGACTCTTACCAGACACAAAATTGACTCTTACCAAACACCAAATCTGCTAGCACCACGATCTTGGACTTCTCAGTCTCCGGACTGAGAGAAATAAATTTCTGTTGTTTATAAGCCCCCGGTTTGTGGTATTTTCTTGTAGCAGCCCAAAGTGACTAAGACAGACCACATTCTCTGGAAAACCTCTCTAGAAACCCATACTTTATGGTAGATACTCCTTTTTAATTTATTCATTTAATGAACATTTGACTGCCTGTTATATACTCAATGATATTAATTAATGGGGTTCATTTGGCTCCCATGAATCTCTCCACCCATCTCTAGGTGTAGGGGAAGAGAAGAGAGTGTTCAGGGAGTGAGAGATTGGTTTCCTAGTGTCCAGGAGGGTGTGCTCACATGGGTGACCTTTAGGGCCTGTTTAGGAGGATCTTTTTGAGAGCTGGAGAAGGGTGAAGTAGAACAAATGACCACAGCCATTTCTCTCAACCATGAACTCTGTAAAATTGAAATACACAACTAAGTCCTAGAGTAAAAAATGGTTTTGTACGCTCTTTTGGACTTCATGTGTGTATTAGACTAACAGTAAGTTTGGTTATAATGCATGATACCACCCTACCATTAACAATGGGATACTCGTGTTACATTAAAATAAGTATTACCGGGGCGCCTGGGTGGCTCAGTTGGTTGAGCATCCGACTTCGGCTCAGGTCGCGATCTCGCGGTCTGTGAGTTCGAGCCCCGCGACGGGCTCTGTGCTGACTGCTCAGAGCCTGGAGCCTGTTTCGGATTCTGTGTCTCCCTCTCTCTCTGACCCTCCCCCGTTCATGCTCTGTCTCTCTCTGTCTCAAAAATAAATAAACGTTAAAAAAAAATTAAAAAAAATTAAAAAAATAAGTATTATCATTAGGAGATAAACTATAAAGAGAACTCATTTTGATTATCAGTGCCCTATGAGTCATTTTAGTGATTTGATTAAGCAATGGTCTTTAACCCAACTTCTGGGAGATTTCTAAAAGATATATGGATAGGTGTAGAATTAAAAGGCAAAAAATGGGGGCACCTTGGTAGCTCAGTCGGTTAGGCATCTGACTCCTGATTTCAGTTCGGGTCATGATCTCATGGTTCATGGGATTGAGCCCCATTGTTGGGCTCTGGACTGACAGGGTGGAGCCTATGTGGGATTTTCTGTCTCCTTCTCTCTCTGCCCTTCCTTCATTCACGTGCATGTGCTCTCTCTCTCTCTCTTTCTCTCAAAATAAATAAACATTAAAGAAGAAGAAGAAGAAGAAGAAGAAGAAGACGACAGAAGGCAGTGGGCAGAAGAAGTGGGGCCAGTGACATCTGTCCTTTATATCAGGAAAGCAAAGATTTGTCAGAAACCCCTGTAGAATTCTGCTTATCCCTCATTGGAACTCAAACTGTTTCACAAAGCCAGCCCTAGCTGCAGCAGAGCAGGAAGGCAAATATTAGACTTTTCTAGCCTTTATAATGGAGGATGCCAAAGGAGGTGGGTTTTGAGAATGGGAGTTAGGCTAGCTGACCAATGGCGTCTGCCACATGTATGTCCTCTGATTCTCTTAGAAGTCATCAGCTTTCACTACCACTCATTGATGTTGTGCTCTTTGGGACTCTTTTAAGGCAGAACCTGGCAAAAATATGAATTTTTGCATCATTTATAAATTTCTCCAAGTATCACAGCAGTGGGCCTGTGTTGTCTCTGACAGGCTGTCTGTGCCTGGGGAAGAAGTATTTGCCTATGGTGTCAGAGAAAGCTTTTGAATCCAGTTGTTTGGATAGATTTGAAAAAAAGTGCAAACAAAAATGTCTATCCTTGGTTTAACTTTTCGCTCTTGTTTATTCATGGGTGCTTCTAAGAGCTTTTGCAAGTAAACCTTCCAAATCTTAAACTAAGTGTGGTAGGCAAACTATCTCAGAGTTTACAATTTACACCATGGATCAAGAAGAATAACAATCCATTAATTCTGATGAGGTAACCTCATTAAAGGGGGCATGTGGAATAAACAAGGGGGGGATTCTAGCAAGTTTGAAAACTGGAAGGCACACTGTCTTCTCTCTGTGCCGGTATATCCACAAACACCTCTCTAGTTCAGGGACACATGGCAGGATAGACTATGATACAGTTGGCCTGAAGGCAGTGCAGAGTAGTGACTAAGATGTGAGCTCTGGAGCCAGACTGTCTATCCTCACGTCCTACTTCTGCAGCTTACTAGCTGTGTGACCTAGGACAAGTTACTTAGGCTCTCTGTGCCTCCAAATGGGGCAATAATAGTAACTCAGCTAATATACATAAATATATGTAAAGCACCTCCCCCACAGTGTACACAATAATTGAGAACTATTAGCTCTTCTTATTATATAGTGATATTATATATAATGATAATGCTCACCAAGGGAAGCAGACTCCTTACTTCTCCATCTTTCCCTTCCTGTTGGTGCCCATCTCTTTTGGACATTTCCTTGTTACAGAGGAAGCATTCATAACTACTTGCTGATGTTTAGGGGCTTCAGAGGTAGCGGAACTCAATCACTCTGTGTACACTGTGTCATGCGATATGTGCTATTATCACACTTTCACAGAAAGAAAAGGGAATTGAGCAGAGAGGTAAAGGAACTTGTCCAAGCCACACAGTTCATAAACTTGTTGGAGTTAGAATTAGAACTCAGGTGTTTGGGACTCTTTAAGTCCTGTCCTTATTCCCATTGCGGCATTATTGAACTGAGTACAAGGCTCAAGTTAGCTTTTTATGTGCGTGTCTTTCTCTCTGCATATAATTTTCTCATGCTCTGAGAGAGAGATTTGAGTCATGGACATCTTTTAGGACATCTGCACAACTTGCAATTAACCCTCTTTTTCTGAAAACTGTACCAGTGTCCTGATAAAGGAGGGCCCCAAAGGCTCTATAAAGGTAATGCTTATATTGGGGCACCTGGGTGGCTCAGTCGGTTAAGCAGCTGACTTCGGCTCAGGTCATGATCTTGCGGTCTGTGGGTTCAAGCCCCGCATCAGGCTCTGTGCTGACTGCTCAGAGCCTGGAGCCTGTTTCAGATTCTGTGTCTCCCTCTCTCTCTGACCCTCCCCCGTTCATGCTCTGTCTCTCTCTGTCTCAAAAATAAATAAACGTTAAAAAAAAAAATTTTTTTTAAAGGTAATGCTTATAAAGTGTAGTTAGCACCCGATAAACTTTAGCTGCTAGTATACTGTTACATGAACCCACCTTCTCTGGCCAAGGTTGAATGGGCCAGTTGGATTCTCTCAAAAATTTGAAAATCAGATTCTGAGATAGCCCGGGTAGACCCAGCATGTTATTGAAATGGAGCTGATGGAAGTTCAAGAGCAGTGAAATATCCATCTGCCCACAAGGGTTGGCAAAGGCATGGAGTGTTGCCCTGCAGAGAGAACAGAGGAGATAAAAAAGCTAAGTGGAGGGAGAAGTATGAGGTAGAGGCAAGTACTGACTGAGAAACATGGGGCTTCTTCAGTCACGTGTCTAGTCCCTTTCACAATCCCTGCCTTCCGTGTTTGTGAGCAACCCTGTATCCTAATACTAATGTGCCCACATCTTATTTTGTTCGTGTATTAAGCTAGCTTAAATTGTTCTTTTGTCACTAGTGACTAAAACAACCTCAGTGAAGACAGTTTGATTGGGATGGACATTGTAGTTATTGACTGAAATAATCGTTTTAGATTATCTGGGTACTGTATTTAGTCGCATAGGTTAGGAATTCGCCTATTCAATGCCATAAATGTAATTCAGGTACCCTAACACAAACTTGAGAAAGTTCCCACTTTTCCTGGCCAATTGCTAAATCTCCTCAAAGTTAAGAATACACAACATTGTTTCTCATCACAAAATGTTGTGTGTATATGAGTGTGGGTCTAAAATACCTGCGGTTATACTTTATTCTTGTGGAAATCTCTATTCAAGAAAGTTCTCGGGGTGCCTGGGGGGCTCAGTCAATAAAGCATCTGACTTTGGCTCAGGTCATGATCTCACAATTCATGGGTTCAAGCCCCGCACTGGGCTCCGGGCTTACAGTTCGGAGCCCGGAGCCTGCTCTGGATTCTGTGTCTCCTTCTCTCTTTCTGCCCCTCCCCCACTCACATTCTGTCTTGCTCCGTCTCTCAAAAACAAATAAATGTTAAAAAAAAAAAGCTACTTAAAATTTTTTTTAACATTTATTTATTTTTGAGAGAGTGAGACAGAGCAAGACAGAGCATGAGTGAGGGAGGGGCAGAGAGAGAGGGAGACATGGAATCTGAAGCAGGCTCCAGGCTCCAAGCTATCAGCACAGAGCCTGACGTGGAGCTCGAGCTCATGGACTGCGAGATCATGACCTGAGCCGAAGTCGGTCGTTCAACCAACGGAGCCACCCAGGCGCCCCTGCTCCCCCACAAAAAAAGTTTTTTTTTTTTTTTTTTTAAAGAAAGTTCTAAATGCTTTGTTTCTCTGGATGTGCTCAGCCTTGCCTAAGCCATCTCTGAGCAGTCAGAATCACACTATGGCTCCCAGGCCAGAGAAAAGTCCAGACAGAAAAGCTTTATCTTGCAGCCACTGAATTGCATCTCTGGGTGGCTTCCATGGCCAGAAATGCTAATGCAGGAGACTTCATCCAAAGTCTCACAGGCCCCTAGCATTCAATACCAGTTATAGGATATAAAGAGATCCAAATGGATATGATTCCTAGAATTTAGTCTTTCTACATATGATTTCTTATTCTAAGAGGTATCTTAAGATATAAAACAATTCTAAAAACAAATAACAGGTTTTTTTAGGTGACAGCCTTCAAGCACAGTGGTTCTTGATCAGGATTATGTTTCAAGGTGACCTGGGAAGCTTTCTTTGAAATATACTTGACATCTGAGAATAGGGAAGACAGATATTGCTGTACAGTGTAGGTGGGTCTGTAAGTTGGTGTAATTTTTTGGAGGGCAATTCAATAGTGTTCATCAAAAATTTTAAATGTATATATATATATATATATATATATATATATATATATATATACTAATGGTGACTTAAGTAGGAATATATTCCATAGCTGTACTTGCACAGCGCCCAGATAAATATTTAAAAGAATGTGGGCTGAGCATTATTAGTAAACGGGAAAAATGTTGGAATATTATGAAGTCACTAAAAGGAGGTAGATTTTATGAAAATATAGGTAGATCCTATGGGAAAGAGGCCCAAATAATTAAGGAAATAAAGCAAATTGTAGAACAGGATATACATAATAGTATAATTCCATCATTTACCATAATAAAAGGAAGTATATATACACACACACACACATGCACGCACGCGCGCGCACACACACAGACACACACACTTTGGGTTTGTGCCTCCTTGGTGATATATATATATATATATATATATATATATATATATATATATATACTTATATGTATAGGAAGCTTCTGAAAGAATATATAAACTGTCCACAGGGTTAACTTCAGGGGAGTAAGAAAAGCATGTTGTCTCAAAAAGAACTTTTTTTTTTACATTTATTTATTTTTGAGAGACAGAGCACGGGTGGGAGAGGGGCAGAGAGAGAGAAGGAGACACAGAATTTGAAGCAGGCTCCAGGTTCTCAGCTGTCAGCACAGAGCCTGACACAGGTTTGAACCTATGAACCATAAGATTGTGACCTGAGCCGAAATCAGATACTCAACTGACTGAGCCACCCAGGTGCCCCTCCACAAGAACTTTTAAAAGTATTTTATGCCATTTTTGTTACCTGCAAATAGAATAGTCTCAGTGATGACAATTTGGCTGGCAGGGACATTGTAGTTTCTGATAGAAATAAGTGTTTTAGATTATCACGCTCATTGTAAAATACAAAACTGATTCAGGCATGTTATAAAAAAGCATTTCAAACAATATAGACATTTATGTAAGACAAAGGAAAATTTCCTTTTCCCCCCTTCCCCACCTAAATCCTTCCTTGGGAAGGGACTTTCTACTTTTCATGTTGTACCTCTCTGTCCTGTTTTGTTTGTTTTTACTATGAGCATGTATAACTTTCATAGATAATAGTTCTGTTTCACTAGGATCTTACCAAGCTGTATTGGATCAGAAAGTTTGGGGTTAGAGACCAGTCATATATATTTAAAAATAACTACCTAGAGGTGCCTGGGTGGCTCAGTCAGTTGAGTGACTGACTTCGGCTCAGGTCACGATCTCATGGTTCGTGAGTTCGAGCCCCGCTTCGGGCTCTGTGCTGACAGCTCAGAACCTGGAGCCTGCTTCAGATCCTGTGTCTCCTTCTCTCTCTCTGCCCGTCCCTTCCTCATGCTCTGTCTCTCTTTCTCAAAAATAAAAATAAACATAAAAAAAATTTAAAAATAACTACCTAGGTGATTCTGATGTACATTCTTTGTTAAGAACCATTGCTAGCTAGGATCATTCTTTGTGTCCTAAAGGTTTGCATAACTTCAAATAAAATGTCAAAATTTCCAACATGGGAGGGGTTCCCATCTCTAAGGATCTCAGTGGCTTTATAAGCATGAACAAATGGGAATTTTCAAAAGAAGGGCCTATCCTTGTGATATTCTAAAGAGCTGGTGGTTGAATTGACCATACTTGGTAGGAAATGAATCATGATTTCACACTAGGAAGGTATAGCAAGTGTGAGGTTTGCATACCTCTGTTGGCTCAGTGGCACAGTGTCCACCGCAGACATTGCTGATCAGTCTTCACACTCATCGGTAGTGAGACTTCACATAGCTCAGAATCATTTTTATCAGAACTCATCATCCAAGGTAACTACCTTCTACCCTTGGTTTGCAATGTCCAATGAAATCTATTTTAGTGACCTTCCATCTGTGATCTTTCTAGCATGATTTCCCCACTTGTTTGGAATACAAAACCCATCTTTCCTATGAGCAGCCCATTCCATGTGTGTTTCATAGGCCTGGGTACACTCCCTTCTTCAGCTACAGAAGTGGAAACATCACCTACGCTGTACCCATAAATCAGGGAACCCATCCCATAGGCCACACTGATTGGTACAGAGATGAGTATGTGATCAAGTCAGATCAACAGATTATTCATTTCTGGCACTTTCTCCTGGGGTTATTTGGGAAACAAAACAAAACATGTTTCTCTTTCTTGGTTATTAAGCTTATATGGATTTAGAGTCTTCAGCTTTCAGCTGCCATCTTGTTGGTGATCTGGAAAGAACCTGTTGTAGAACACCCTGTCAAAGAAGGGGGTGAGACAGAGTCTTGATATTGCCATTTATGAGCCTTAATCCAGGTGTACCTGATGCCAGATGAATCTTCCAAACCTTCTATTTACGAGAGTTAATAAATTCCCTTAATTTGCCTGCATTTGTTTGAGTTAGGCTAATGCCACCTGCAGTAAAGAATCTACATTAATATGCCTATTCCATTTCCTTATCCCTTGGGGTGAAAATCTGTGCTTGAGCTTTTTCAAATTCTCTATCCTTTCTATCTGTGAGCCTTTCTTCCCATTTCTAGAGTTGGATCCTATATTTGAGAATGAGACACTTACGAGCCAGAAGGGGTAAAAGAGTGATGGTTTGTTGTCATTATTGTCATTATTATTGTGAAAGCAAGAAATTCTGATTGTAAATCAATTCTATTAGAATTAGAATCAGGGATGAATTAGAATCTTGATAGGCAATGAGAAGAACTGTTGACCAGCTCTTTCATAGAACCATAGAGTCTTAAAGGAGGAAGAGACCTAAGCAATTCAATATTCTCATTTTATAAAAGAGGAAACTGAGACCCAGAAGGTTAATCCATTTGTCCAAGGTCATAGAGTATAGCCTGTAATCCAGGTCTCCCTGGCTTTATCTGGTGTTCTTTCACCATTCTGCTGCCTTTATTCTGGGTCTGAAATAGTCAAACTGGGTCATAAAACAATTAGATGTAATGTTCAAAATTGATTAGCATTATCACCAATCAATCAATGAAGAGTTTCATTAAAATTCAGCATCTACAACTGCATTACAAAGCAGCAGAAGAAAATAAATAGACCATATGAAACATGACCTCATACTTGATTAAACTGAAGTTTTTTTCATCTGTGATTCAAAGTCCAGATTTTTCCAGTCTTCCAAGCTTGTCCTTACTCTTTTCAATGTTGAGGAAGATTTTTGAAAGTTCTCTCCCAACCCTGCCATACTACATACATAGAGCTAGAATAGTGATTTCCTCTTTGTGTGTGTGTGTGTGTGTGTGTGTGTGTGTGTGTGTGTGTGTGGTTTCCTCTTAAAATGAAACTCTTGTAGAAAGGACTACATCAATAAACTATTTGTATGGTATTTTCAAGTAAATAATAGATTATTGGCAGTTCACAAAAAAGTCCGTATTTATATCTTGAGATTTTTTTGTTAACTCCTTGCATTCCTCAGAGAGATATGTGACTTATAGAGCAATGAATCATTTCATTCCAAATACATAGAATCATGGAATTTAGGGTGAGAGGGTTATTTAGGAACTGTTTAGTTCAACATTTATTGATGAGGAACCCAAGACCCAGGGAGATTAATTGACTGTATGTAGTCATGGGCAAAGAGCTATTATGAATCCTTCCATGATGTCGTCTGAAATTAACTTTTTCTTATAAATCTGAATTTTCATGAAAATTCTGAAGCTTGATGACAAGTAAGAAAATGTATCAAAATATAATTTTTATATATTAATATTAACTTAAATACCTAAAGAACATGAAAATACTATTTATTTGAGTGCTTGGTAAGCTAACATATTTTCTTATTTTTCTACTTCACTTCCCAACGACACTCCAAAAAGCAACAATAATTATTCCAAAATAGCACTTTTTTCCCCTTATTTAACATTTTACAGTCTGATGTTAGGGGAATACAGTCAACATATATTCTCACAAAATACTTTGCGTAACATGCAGTTAACCTTAAAAGGTTGTGTATGTATACTAAATCATTTGGTCTGTGGTCTAATAGTCCCCCGTATTGATATATGCCTAATTCCAGAACAGTCTGAACACCTCTTCAGGATCGTTGAAGGCCTGAAGGCCTCTTCAGGTCTGATTGATGAGATTAAGCATGTCAAATACACGAACAGCTTGCAGCAAAGGTGACCTCCAGATGCAGCAAGGACACTGGGTCACCAAGCCTCAGAAGCAAAGACTGAAAAAAGACCTCTCCCTGCTCTGCCTCTCAAGGAAAGGCAGCTCTTGAATGGGAGAAAAACAATTAGAAAATGCAGTATCTTAATCCAAGGAAAGCCAAATAGAGGAAACAGATGTCTCTTACCGAATTCTGTATTTTCTGTTCTTCCAGGTGAAAAAGAAAGCCTTGTGGGGACTTGCAAGCCTTTTGTGTCCTAAGTTATTGTCTTCCAAACTGCAGAGGTGAGTTTTAGACACAGTGGTCAATAGAGTCGCCCCAGAAGCTTCTAACTGCTGCAAACCTCGGCCTAGAGTTTTTTTTTTTTTCTTTTAAGAAGTTGCTTTTTTATTTTTAAAGAAATTTATTTATTTAAAAAAAAATTTTTTTTAACATTTATTCATCTTTGAGAGACAGAGACAGAGCATGAGTGAGGGAGGAGCAGAGAGAGAGGGAGACACAGAATCTGAAGCAGGCTCCAGGCTCTGAGCTGTCAGCACAGAGCCCGATGCAGGACCCGAACTCACTGACTGAGAGATCATGACCTGAGCTGAAGTCGGACGCTTAACCGACTGAGCCACCCAGGTGCCCCTATTTTTAAAGAAATTTAAATAAGAAGTTAGAAAATTTACAAAACCAGAAAATTTTTTCTTTGAATGGTGTCAAAGAACTCATCATAATATTTACTCTGCTTGGAATTTTGCTAACTAGTCAGGCTACAGAAATGAAATTCCACTTTTTAACATTTATTTTAAAGGGTAAATATCATAAGAGCATAATAAGAAAAGTAGTCGCTGTAGTATTTATTACAATAGCAAAACACTGGCAACAATCTGAACAACCATCACTATGGGATTAAAAGGAATCTTAACCAAAATTAAGTAGAAAAATTAAACTACTAAAGATAAGAATGGAAACCAATGATATAGTTCTGTTGTATCCACACAGAAAAAGTTACACTAAAAAAAAAGCATTCTATGAAAATTTGTCCAATTTTCTTCCAATTTTCAATTGGATGAAATGGTATAGGTAAGAAACTCCAAAATATGTGCTTTCAGAAAGCAGTTTTCCTGGGGGAAGGAGTTAATCATGAAATACTTTATTTCTTTCTTGTTTAAACACCTTCTGGGTAAAGAAATTCTATGCTATAACAAGACCAGCTGGTGCTCCCATATGAGAGATTGTTTCTCTACTATTTGTAAGACTGACCAATCTAAATCATTAAATCAGGGAGTGTCCCAGCTGTACATAATCATTCTGTATGGATGGGGTTCTGGTGGACTGAAATATCTGGAGTATCTACTAGGACACCTAGCTGGTGATTGTATTTTATGGGATACTTCATTCAAGACATTGAAAGCAACAGTCATTGGTTTAGAAACAAAAGAACCAATACATAGGTTTACTTAGAGGTATCTTAGGCCATATGTCAGTTGTTAAAATACACATAATCCCAATGAGGCTTTCTAAAATCATTGGTAGTCCACAAATAACAATTAATAAACTAGTCAAATCTTGACTACCTGGAGAGGTGAAGTCTCACTTTAGATTCTGATCCCTTTGGCTTATTTTCTTTCTATCCCCAGCATTTGCTGTTTGTTTCTTAAGACTTTATCCTTGGTTCTCATCTTTTGGCTACAGGATTTCTCACATTCTTTCTGTGCTTTCTCAAGATCCAACTGTAACAGAGAAAGGACTTTGCACTCTCATCTGTAGAAAAGTTAAATGCTGCTGCCCCATCATTTCACTACTAGAGTAGAGATTTCACTACTCTCTTTTGACCTCTGTAATTTGTGCATCACTTTATTCTGTTTGAATGTGGCTACTCTTCATTCATTTGTTTATTCATCAAATATTTATGGAGTGCCTACTTTGTACCACACCCTATTGTACTACAAATAGTAAGATTAGGCTTGTACTCTTGGGACCTAAAACAAGTGTCATAAGTTATAGAGCTTAGAAAATTATTCAGGATATATTTTCTAAAAACAACAGAATTAAATTATAAATCAATAGCAAAAAACTGTCTAAAAATTCTCAAGTTCTTGGATTAGACAATATACTTCTAAATAATTTATGAATCAAAACAAATAAATCACAGTGGAAATTAGAAGATGTTTTAAACTGAATGGTAATGAAGATATTTCAAATTAAAAGGAAACAGTTAAAGCAGCGCACAGAGGGAAATTTATACTTTTAAGTGTTTATATTAGAAAAGGTTTAAAGTCAAGAATCCACACTTCCACCCTAAGATAACAGAAAAAAGAAGAGGAATCTTAACCAAAATTAAGTAGAAAAATGAAATCAGTGATATAGAAAATGGACAGACAATAGAAGAAGTAACAAAGTAAAAAATTTGTTCTTTGAAAAGATTAGTAAGATTGATAAAATATGGTTAGGGCAATGGGGAAAAAGAAAGAAAACACAAGCCCCTGTTGTATGAGTGAAAGAGAGTTCATCATTACAGATCCTAGAAGTATTAAAAGAATAGTAGGGGCACCTGAGTGGCTCAGTTGCCTAAACTTCCAACTCTTGATTTTGGCACAGGTCATGATCTCATGGTCGTGAGAGGGAGCCCAGAGTCGGCTCTGTGCTGGGTGTGGAGCCTGCTTCAGATTCTCTATTTTCCTCTCCCTCTGTCCCTCCCCTGCTCATGTTCTCTTCTCTCTCCCCGCCCCCCCAAAAAGAGAGAGAGAGAGAGAGATAAAAGGATAGTAAAGGACTATTATGAACAGTTTTTTGCAAATAACTTCAAGAACATGAATGAACAGTAAATCAAAAGTAATACTCACTCTTGGAGATATTGCAAAGATTATTTGACTTCATTACAAACTTGAAAGATGCAGGAGTGGTGACTTCTTCTATCCCATGACCTGTGAAGACAACAAATCTTTTTGGAGAATGTTATTGGATTCTTGAAAAATTAATTAGGAAGTCCAGTCAGTTGCTGTCCTAGATGTGGGCTCTATCTAGTTTGCTATCAACTGCCTATCATGAATTGGGTGTTATCTATCAAGCCATAAGATTAAGTGTGCCTAGCAGCACTTCTTCAGTAGGGTAAGTGGGACCTGTGAGACTGAGCTCTAGCAGGTGTAAAGGTAACAGTAAGCTGTGTGAGCATATGGTGCCCATTCTGAGTGTTCCAACCCTTGATGCATAACCATATCTCCTTCAACCCACTGATGTAGCCTTATGGGTAGGAAGAGCACCCTAAGGCCATTTAAATAAGGAAACAAAACATGAAACCTGATTTATGGATGATGATTCTGCACTATATGCAGACTTCTGTACTTATTAATCTCAATTGTGTATGAAGATAATGATGAATTGACAATGATGACAACTGACAAGGATGAAGAGAAATTCTCCCTGTGGGCAGAATTGTAAGTGGTACATCTTTTTGTTCACATTTCCTGGAAACAGAGATGTCCTGTGTTCTGAGTCTAAACTGATAGTCAGGGGCTAATGATTGTGTAGGCAGAGACTAGAAAAAAATAATATTGGAGGATTGACAATATGAAGGTCTAGGGGCAGGGTAAGTGGATGGAAACTTTTGACATACCAAGGGCAGGTGTTTGGAGTGGTCTACCCCAGGTGCAAGCAATTTTTAGAACATAAATCAACAAAAGATTTTTTGAGGGAGGAGTATTGTATCACTGACATTGTTTAGGATTGCCAGCACATGCTGCTAATAAAAAGAAGACTAATTTATAGTTGGCTTTATTATTATTTTTAAATTCTCTGCAAACAATGCACCCTTTTATCACCTGCACCTGGTGAGCCACTCCCATTGCCCTGACTTTGACCCAGAGTATGACAATATTTGTGAATAGTTATGAATGCTGACCAAGGACTGAGGACTTTCTCAATAATCAGATGGCCAAAGGATGGACCAGATGACCTGCTCCATGGATGTCAATCAGCAGCCACTTTCCTTGGTCGCTCCAGTGATTACTCAATGAGTTCATGGAAAGTATGGTGGTAGGGATGGAAGTTATGTATGGGATCTGGCCCCTACCACTGAAGAGTACCCAGTGCACCAATAGCAGATGTCAACCCTGAGCCCTGCTATGTCACCATATCAGTATCACTAGCCAGCCACCTGGTGGCAGAATAATGATATTGGACTCCTATTATTGGTGGGGGCAGGAATGTATCATCATTGGAATAGATAGTCTTAAATGAAATAGTCTTGCTTAAAGCAGTCAACTTACAAAAGTGAGAAAGATATAAATGAATGAGTGAGTGAGTGAATGAATGAATTAAATTTAAGAACAGCATAATAGAGATGAAAGTATAAATACTTTTAAACTGTAAAAACCGCAAAAAGATTTCAGTAATAAAATCAGGAGGACACAAAATGAAAAGACTTATGAAATAGACAAAAACTTTTGCTATTCCATTTATAAGTTTAACAGAGAGAGAACACCAAATATATTTGGAGTGAGAAAGGCAACAAAATGGCAGAAAGTAAAGAATTATTTGGAAATTCTATCTACACAAAAAATATATAAATGAACTTGAAATTTTGATGGGATGTATCATTTTCTAGGTAATTATAAAATTGACTGAAGGAGGTGGAGTATCTGAAATGGGCTAATAAAAGAATAAAATGGTTTTTAGTGAAAATCACAAAAGGTAGAAAAAGTGTGGAAGACAAAGATAAGAATAAAAAAACAAGGGCAACACATTGAAAATAGCAACAAATATGGTATATATTAACCCGACTATATCAATAATCACTTTAAATGTCAATGGTCTAAATACATCAATTAAGACAGAGACTGGGGCTCCTGGCTGGCTCAGTCAGTGGAGTGTGAGACTCTTGATCTCAGAGTTCAAGCTCTATGTTGGGTGTAGAGATTACCTAAAAATAACCTCTTGTAAAAAAAGACAGATTGTCAAAGTAGATTAAAAAAAAAAAACACAACCCCAGTATATGTTGTCTATAATAAACCCACTTTTTTTTTAATGTTTATTTATTTATTTGGGGAAGGAGGAAGAGGCAGAGAGAGAGGAGAGAGAGAATCCCAAGCAGGCTCCCCGCTACCAGCACAGAGCCCGACGTGGGGCTCTATCTCACAAACCATGAGATCATGACCTGAGCCGAAATCAAGGGTCAGACACTGAACCAACTGAACCACCCAGGCACCCCTACACCCACTTTAAATATAAAGACATGTGTCTATTAAAAATAAAGTAATGGAGAAAGATATAATCAGAAAATAGGAGTAACTATATTAATTTTGGACAGGGCAGACTTCAGAGCCAGGAAAATTATCAGGGATAAAGAGAAGCATTATATAATAATAAAGAGGTCAATACTCCAATAATACACAACCACCTTTAACGTGTATGTGCCTAAAAGTACAGCATCAAAATACATGAGGCAAAAATTGATAGAAATGCAAGGAGAAGTAGATGAATCCACTCTTATAGTTGGAAACTTTAACACTTTTCTATCAGAAGTGGACAGATCTAGAGAGCAGAAAATCAGTAAGGACAGAGTTGAACTCAACAGCACCATCAATCAACTGGATATAATTGACACCTATAGACTACTTCATCCAATGACATCAGATTAAACATTCTTTTCGAGCTCATATGGAACACTCACCATAGAGACCACAGTTTGGGGCCAAAAATAACAACTTAACAAGTATGAAGAATAGAAATCACATGATGTCTACTCTTAGACTCTATGAAATTAAACTAGAAATCAATAATAGAAATATAGCTGAAAAATGTAAAATATTTGGAGATTAAACAGCACACTTCCAAGTAACACATGAGTCGAAGAGTAAATCCCAAGGAAAATATAAAAATATTTTTAACAGGGGTGCCTGGGTGGCTCAGTCAGTTAAGCGTCTGACTGTGGCTCAGGTCATGATCTCACAGCTTGTGAGTTTGAGCCCCGCATCGGGCTCTGTGCTGACAGCTCGGAGACTGGAGCCTGCTTCGGATTCTGTGTCTCCCTCTCTCTCTCTCTGCCCCTCCCCTGCTCTCTCTCTCTCTCTCTCTCTCTCTCTCTGTGTCTCAAAAAATAAACATTAAAAAAAATTAAAAATAATATTTTTAACAGAATTAAAATGAAAATACAACTTATCAAAATTTGTGGAAGATAGTGAAAACAGTGCTTACAGGGAAATTTACAGCATTGGATGCATATATTAGAAACCAGAAAGATCTACAATTAAAAATTTAAGTTTCCACCTTAGGCAACTAGAAAAAAAGAAGAGCAAATTAAATCTGAAGTAGGCAAAAGGGAAAAAAAGCATAAAAATTTGAGCACAAATCAATGAAATTAAAAAGAAGTCAGAGAAAATCAACAAAATCAAAAGCTGGTTCATTTGGAAAGACCAATAAAATAAATAAACCTCTAGCCAGTTAACTAAGAAGAAAAGGGAGAAAACATAAGTTACTAATATCAGAAATGAAAGACAGGACATCATTATAGATACCATGGACATTAAAAGGATAATAAAGGAATATGATGAACAACTCTATGCCCATAAACTTAATAACCTAGATGAAATGGACTCATTCCTTGAAAGACACAATCTGCTAAACTCACTCAAGAAGAAATATATAATCTGGATAATTCTGTATATATTAAAGAAATTGAATCAATAATTAATAACCTTCTGAAAGAGAAAGTACCCAGCCCAGCCTAGATGAGTTCACTGGTGAATTCTACCATTTACGGATGAAATTATAACAATTCTCTGCAATTTCTTCCAAAAAATAGTAGCAAGAGGGAATATTTCCTAACTCATTCTATGAGGCTGGCATTGCCCTGATACCAAAACCAGATGAAGACATTACAAGAAAATTGCGGAGCAGTGTCTTTTCTGAACACAAATACAAAAATCCTCAACAAAATATTAGCATATCAAGTCCAAGAATGTGTAAAATTAAATATACATCACAATGAAGTGGGATTTCAGGTATGCAAGGTTGGTTCAACAATCAAAAATCAATTAATGTAATCTATCACATCAACAGACTAAAAGAAAAATCATATGATCATATCAAGAGATGCAGAAGCATTTCACAAAATCCAACACCCACCCATGATAAAAACTCTCAGCAAAGTAGGAATAGATGGGAACTTGTTCAACTTAATGAGGAATGTCTACCAAAAAAACAAACAGAACAAAACGACAACAAAAAACTACAGCTAACATCATACTTAATGGTACAAAATTCAAAGCTTTCCCATTAAGATCAGGAAGAAGGCAAGGATGTGCCCTCCTTTCACTGCTTTTCAACATTGTACTGGAATTCCTAGCTGATGCAATAACATAGGGAAAGGAAATAAAAGGTATACAGATAGGGAAGGAAACTGTAAACTGTTTTTGTTTGCAGATGACATGATCTTCTATATAGAAAATTCAAAAGAACCTACCTAAAAACTCCTAGAACTAATAAGGGATTATAGAAGACTTGTAGGGTACAGGTTAATATATAAAAGTCAATCACTTTCCTATCTACTAACAATGAATAAGTGGAATTTGGAATTAAAAATGTATTATCATATTAGCCCCCCCCAAAACAAAATACTCAGATATAAATCTTACCACATCTTACAAGATGTACTTGCACAAAACTTTTTTGAAGAAAACTACATAACTCTGAATAAAGAGATCAAAAAACTAAATAAATGGGGAGAAATTTCATATTCATGAATAAGAAGACTCAATATTGTTAGATGTCAGTTTTTCCTTATTTGATCTATGTAGATTAATGCAATCCCAACTGAAATCTCAGCATGTTATTTTGTGGATATCAACAAACTGATCTGAAAGTTTATGTGGAGAGAGAGGCAAAAAACTCAGAATAGCCAACCAAATATTAAAGAAGAACCAAGAGGACTAATATTACCTGACTTCAAAACTTAATATAAATCTATAGTAATCAAGACAGTGTGGTATTGGTGAAAGAACTGAAAAATAGACCAATGGAACTGAAGAAAGAGACCAGAATAGGTCCACATAAATGTAGTCAGCTGATCTTTGACAAAGGAGTGAAGGCAATACAGTGGAGCAGAGAGTCTTTTCCACAGATAGTGCTGGATGTCCACAAGCAATAAAAAAGGAATGTAGACACAGACCTCATACCCTTCATGAGAGTCAACTCAAAATGGATTATGGACCCAAATGTAAAACACAAAACTGTAAAACTCCTAGAAGATAATCTTGGAGAAAATCTAGATAACTTCCGGCATGGCAAAGACCTTTTAGATAAAAGACCAAGGAAATCATCTGTGAAGAAATAATTAAAAAGTTGACTTTGCTGAAATTAAAAACCTATGCCCTGAGAAATACAGTGTCAACAGAATGAGAAGACAAGCCACACAGGCTAGGAGAAAATATTTGCTAAAGACACATCTGAAAAAGGATCATTATCCAAAATATATAAAGAACTCATAAAACTCAGCAATGAGAAAATAAGCAATTCGATTTAAAAAATGAGTCAAAGACCTAAACAGAGCACACCAAAGAAGACATACAGATGGCAAATAGGCATATGAAAAAATGTTTCACATCATGTGTCATTAGGGAATTGCAAATTGAGACAATAATGAGATACCACATACATAGTTAGAATGTCCAAAATCCAAAGCACAGTCAACACCAAATGCTGATGAGAATGTGGAGCAATGGGAACTCTCATTTATTGCTGATGGGGTTGCAAAATCGTATAGCTACTTTGGAAGACAGTTTGTCAATTTCTTATAAAACTAAACATACTCTTAGCATATGAGCCAGCAGTTGTGCTCCTTGGTATTTACCCAAGTGAATTGAAAACTTATGTCCACATAAAAACCTGTACATGGATGTTTATAGCAGCTTTTTTCATAATTGCCAAAACTTGGAAGCAGCCAGGATGTCCTTCAGTGGGTGAATGGACAAACTGTCGCATTCCCAGACACTAGAATATTACTCAACACTAAAAAAGAAAGAAGCCAATCTGAAAAAGGCTATATACTGTATGATTCCAAGTGTATGATATTCTGGAAAAGACAAAATTAAAGAGACAACGAAAAGATCCATTGGTTGCTAGGGGCTGGTGGGGGAAGTGGAAAAGGATGAATAGATGGAGCACAGAGGATTTTGAGGGCAGTGAACATATTCTGTATCATCCCATAATGATAGATACATGTCATTATACATTTGTTCAAACCCATAGAATATACAACGTCAAGAGTGAACCCTAATGTAAACTATGGATTTTGAGTGGGGATAACATGTCAATGGAAGTTCATGAATTACAACAAATGTACCAATGTGGTATGGTATGTTGATAGTGGGGAAGGTTATGCATGTGTTAGGACAGGAGGTATATGGGAACTCTCTATACCTTCCACTCAACCTCTATACCTTCCAGTCAAAATAAAACTGCTCTAAAAACTAAAGTTTATTAGACGTGGTAAAAGAAACAAAAATAATATATGATAAAATTATAGATCAATTTCACTTACAAATACAAGTATAAAAATCTTTCTAAAAATTCTACCAAATAAAATCCAATAATATACCATGACAATTGGGATTTATCATAGTAAAGCCAGAAAGTTTTGCTGTTAGGAAATGTATTAATGTAATTCCCTGTTATCAGATTAAATGTAAGTAAAAAGAAACCTCATGATCTTTTCAAAAGAAGCTGAAAAAAATGTTAGACAACATTCAATACCCATCTATGATAAAAAAAAATCTTTAAGCTAAGGATAGGAAGAAATATCTTTGATAAAGTATGAGTATAACTGACAACAAAGCTTCATACTTAATGGTGAAATATTACCATGACAGAACAAAACGTAGTTACCATCTGCATTCATGTTTGCTGATATTTAAACAAGAAAACAGAATAAAAAGTATAAATACAGGGAAAGAAGCAACAAAACTAACATTATTTCCAGTGAAATAATCATCTAACTTAAAGTTTAAGAAAATAGCATGAATTTTGTGATGTCCATGCATTACTAACTTTTTTGCACAGAAAAACCAACTGGTGTATTTAAAAATGAGTATTCAATTTATTAGGGTAAGTAACTTTAAAATTTAGTTCTAACTTTTGAGTTCAATTTATAGATCATGTTTTTCTTTTTGTAAGCACCTTCACTTTTTAAAAAAATAACCATTGAGTAACTTAAGTTTTATAGATTAAATTCTTTAAAACATAGTTCTATTTACACCTTATACTCTCTTAAAGGAAATAAAATGCACTTATAACTTTGATAAATTTAATTTTCTCCGAAACCTGAAACATGCCTATCTTAATAAGCAAAACCTTCCTAAATATGTATACAACTTTTATGAATCTAATAAATTAAACCTGCAAGTGTAGCTTGCATAATAGCTAATGTTATATAGCATTCAATACTGTTGGTAGATTTTGTCAAATTCTCTTTCATATTTCAAAATAAATCTCTAAATTTAAAGTCCATTATTCAGGCACACATTTCAAATTGAAATCACAAGGCTAATCTGTCAGAAACCTAATGCCAGTTCAAAATCCAAATTTACCCAAATTATCCTAAATATAACACAAAAGTGTCAGTAATTTGAGTTTGATTATCTTTAGAATATATTAAATTCTAAACTTCCATGAGATTGGAAACACACTACCCCAAGGGGTCAGTTTTACCACTGCTAGCGAACTGGGTTTTATCATCTCACGTAAGCATAGGTTAAGAGAAAGGAACCTGGGATCTATAGATTTAGCATGATTCTCCCCTCATTACCAATAGACACCTTTAGCTCCTTTAATTGTTGCTATGACAACACGGACTCTAAGCATAAACCCTTCAAATACGATTCATTTCTCTTGGGTTCAAGTTACAAAATACTCAATTCTTCCATCTGATTTAAGTCCACAACCTCCTATTGAGGTTGCTGATAACTCTGTTCACCTAAACTCTTTACTGCCTGATTGAATTCTATATTCTTTACATGCTCTTTCTCTCTGGTTGGATGTAAAATCTTACAGATATTTAAAGGACACATGAATATATTTCACACCTTTGGCTCCGAGGTCAAAATGTCAGTCATACTAACAAGAATTTCCAGAGAGGAGCAAAGAGAATTAGCTAAAGGAGTTTTTAATAAAATGGCTGGATATATGAGACATTTGTAGTATCTATACATCAGCAATTAGGAAATATAATAGCAAAAGGAACAAAAACTAAAAAACACCAGGAATAAATCTATCAAGAAATATGTAAAACCTACATAAATAATACTTTAAAACTTTATTCACAGACATGAAAGAAGACCTTAGAAAATGAAGATGGAAATTATGTTTCTGGATGAGAGAAAGTTTAACACTGTAAAACTGTCATATCGGTCACAAATTAATAAATTCAAATTTTTATGAAATTTGAAAAGTAATTTTCAAACATATCAGATTTTAAAAAACGAATGAGGAAAATTGAGGTGGAACTTGACTTATGCAATATCGAATTATTCTATAAAGCTATAGTAATTAAAGTATTGTTAGCTCCTATATAAAGAGAATTTTTGAACAGAATAGAAAATCTCCAAACAGATGAAGAAATGAATTAGAATTTAGTTTATAATAAAAATGGTATTTTTAATCAAAGAAGAAAGAATGAACTGTCAATAAATGGTGTTGGCACAGTTTGGAAAAATAAATATAGATACCTACTTCATACTACAATAATTCCAAATGGATTAAAAACTTCAAGTTGCAAAAATAAAATTGCAAGAGTATTAGAAGGAAAGATGGAGATATATTTTAGCTGGGTTAAGGTCTCCCTAAGCAAAACACAAAATCTAGAATCCATGAAGGAAAAAATACTACCTTTTTTCCCCCCATAAAAATATAGTTTTCCTCAAAGACACCATTTAAAAAGTTAAAACACAAATAATAGACTGAGGTAAAAAATATTTGTCAAACATAATTAACAATGTTCACAAAATAAAAACATACTACCTCACAAATACAAAAAAAAAAATACGAACAACCCAATTAAAAATGGGGAAAGAATATGAATAGGTCATTAACAGCAGAAAAGTACAAATGGTCCACAAACATAAAAAGATGTTGAGCCTTGGTCCTTATGAAGGAAATGCAAATAAAAACAGCACTGTGATGTCATTTTTTTACTCAGTGGATTGGAAAAAACTTGTAACTTGATAATATCCAGCATCAGCAAGTATATGGAGGGAAGTAAATGTCATCAGTCATGGAGAAATGTAAATTAATATCTTTCTGGCAATATCTGTCTACATTTAAATGGATCTTTGACCCAACAAATTCATTTCTAGGATTCTGTGTTGAAAAAAAATATTTGTGCCTGCAACAGAGATGTTAGAAAAAATTCCTCTGTATCACTTTGATAACAATTTAAACACACCTTAATGCCCATCAGTAGAAATGTGGTTGGACAAATTATGAGGTATTATGAGTATTATGTGCACCCATTAAAAAGTGAAACATGTTGTTCAGTCAAAACAAATAGTATTGAATAACACATATATTGTGAATCTGTTATAAAAGCAAAAAAAAAAACCCCACCAAAATATATATGGTTACATGTCCCTATATTTTTGCCAATGCATGGAAAAAGGACTAGAAATTTACAGACCAAATTGCTGACTTTGTGTCATCTTTTGGTAAGGGAGTTAGAATATTGGAGAAGAGGGTTGTGTTTATAGCTATCTGGTTCCTGTAATTCAAAAGCTTTTCAGCTATCATAGCTTTTGGCTAAATCCTCAACAAAATAACCACCTCGTGTCTCTAGGATTTTCTCGTGGATTTATCTCAGCTCCATTAGCAGATGCTACAAACAAGAGGGGTCTGAAAGGGCACGAGCGTTCAGAATTGTGTCCCCACATGGGCAGGTTAGCTTTGGGAATTGTTGGGTTTGGGCTTATTTATTCAGATACTCGTCGTTCTGTAAATAGTATGTTAATCAAGCTCGACTCCTGGATGGTAAACACTTATTTAGCAGAGCTGGGCTGGTCCTATTACCTCACTGATCACTCCAGGCAAAAAATATCCTGCAGTTACTTGTGTCATAATCATGGCTGCAATTCAGTCATTAGTCTAGTCCTATGAAGTATCAAACTCTGCATTTGTGTAATGTTAAATCACCTCTCTTCTCCAGGTTGAATCCGGCTTCAGGTTGACCCTTCAGAGTGAAGAGAGATGCTGTTCCTTTCTTCGTTACCTGCCTAGCACTTCTTCTCTCCCCACTTCCTATGCAGGGGCCCCAGCCGGGAGCAGGACGATAGGGGACTTGGTGAGTTCTTATTTGGCTGCTGCTGTCATCAGCTGACTTGGCTGTCTCTGGACCTGATAAGTTCTTCTGTGGGCTCCTCAGAGGCTCCCCTGCAAGGCTTCTTCAAGTTCAATTCCTTTGATGTGGGCAGTGCCCCTTCTTTGGCTGGTCACTCTGCAGCTTCACTGGTTGCTTGGCTTCTGCAACTTTCCACTTTCTTCTGACCTCTGGCGGGAGCTTATTTAGGCAGGGCGGGGCCCCATTTTTAATGACACCAGGACAACATTCTTCTGTGGGTTTCACACATTTGTGGGGCTCTCACAGCACTGGCTTGCCGTTAGTATTTCGCTGCACTGTTAGCCAGCCTCTTGCTTTTTCTATCTCACGACCTCGAAAAACACACATAGGCTCTCCAGATGCTCCCTTTGGAGCCCTCTCACCAGAACTGGGATCAGGGGCAGGTAGTCCTCTATCTCTCCCCTGGTGGCAGGAGAGCTAAGCAGTGGGAGCTGCAGTCAGGAGTGGCCCCAGGAAATCTTCTTCTCCAAAGACCCTCTTTATTTATTTTATTTTATTTTTTTAAGTTTATTTAGTTTGAGAGAGAGAGAGAGCACACATGAGCGGGGGAGGAGCAGAGAGAGAGAATGAGACAGAATCCCAAACAGGTCCATATCATCAGCATAGAGCCTGGTGCAGGGCTCAAACCCACAAATTGTAAGATCATGACCTGAGTCGAGATCAAGGGACAGATGCTTAACCAACGATCACCCAAGTTCCCCTCCAAAGCCTCACTTTAGGCACTTTCAAGTGATGGATCCTGAATCCCAGTGAGTCAGACCCTCATGGAGGCCTTGTCTCTGCCCTTTTAAATCCCCATTATCGGTGAACATATCCAGTGTTGAGATATTAGTTGTTAAGTCTCTTTAAGTGTTTACATCTTGGTGTGCACTTTCTGCTAAGATTTCCTTTCTGTTCCATGTTGTTGCCTCAGTAGAAAATTTCAAAGTAACATCCTATTTCCATTTATTTGTTTGTCTGTTGTTGCAAACAATTATCGAGCACCTTTGATAATGTCAACCATAGCTACAGTGATGAATCATTTGAGAGCTTTAACTTGAAACCATAGTTTATCTTCAATCTGTGTTTAGGGACCCAAGTTCAGAAATGTCATTGGTTCTCCTTCCCCCCACTGTTGCTTTGTCTGGTTTTCTTGGAGCAGTAGCTCTTGTACCACAAAATATATTTGGTTTAACTCTGATCATAACATTTACTTCTGGACAAAGAAAGAAATGAAGAAAGAGCATCTTCTTTGTAGCATACAGTGAGCTTGGGAATCATGGGTAAAAATGATAGTAACTGAGCAGCAACATCTATGGAATAGAGTTTTGGAGTGAGAAATACATGGATTTGAATCCTGGTTTCACTATTGTGCAAGTGTCTTTATCTTTCTGAGTTTTATCGCTAGTGTGGTGTGATGGTTAATTTTATGTATCAATTCGACTAGGCCACAGGGTGCCCAACATTTGGTCAGATATTACTCTGGATGTTCCTGCATGAGATTAACATTTGAGTCCATAGACCCGGTAAAGCAGATGTCCGTCTTTTCCACATGTTAATAACAGCAACATTAACCGCTACCCACCCTGCCTCAGTCACTATGCCAGACACTGAGGGTGATGAACATTGACAAGCCCCCTTCCCTTGTGACCCATTCAGGGTGGTGGGGTGAGGGGCACAGAGAAAAACAAAACGCAGCCAACATCAAGAGAGTAAATATCTGAATGGAAAACTAACAAACTGCAGATGTGCTGGGAAAGAAATAAAAAGGTGATGAGAGAGAATGATGGGGCGTGGAGGGGATTTTAATACGCAGTAAGGAAGGACACAAAAGGGAGGTAACATTTAACCTGAAACTGTGAGGATGGGAAGGAGCCATCTGCCCACAGGGTAAAGAAGAAAAAATTCCAGACAGAAGAACACAGTCCCCCAGGCAGAAAGGAATTGGCCCATTCAGGGACAGTGAGAGAAAACCCGTGAGGGACACAGCAGGGGAGGGAGAGAGGGCCACCAATGAGGTAATAGAGAGATGGATAGGAGTCAAGTTGTGCAGGGCCTTAGAAACCATAGTACAGAGTTTGGATTTTTTTTCTAGGTGTAAAGGGAAACCATTAAACGGATCTTAGGATGGAGAGTAACATGAGACAAGTTCCATTTTAAGAAGATCTGGCTTTCTTGCTGCAACAGAGAGAATGGGTTAAAGGGGGCCAGAGTGGAAGCAGGTAGAAAAGGTTGCGTTGGTCTTACTTCAACAAGCAAGAGTTGATGGTGGTCCCAGTTACGGTGGTGGTGTGGTGATGGAACTGTGGAAAAAGTAGCACATTTATGGTATAACTCAGAGATAGAATTAATAGTATTTGCTAATGGATTAGATGTGGGATGAAGAAGCTGGGAGAAAGGAAGGATCTTCTTGACTTCCAGGTTAGCAAATGAGTGGATGATAATGCCATTGTCTCAGGGGAGCAATTCTGAGGACATGGTAGGGGGGCACAGAGTTGAGGAGGAATTAGCGAGGGAATAGGAGTCTGTGTTGGGTGTATTAAGTTTGATGTTTCTGTAGAGATGTAAATAAGGCTATTAAATCTGTTAGCCTGAGCCAATGGTTCTCAAACTTCAGGGAGCATCAGAGACACCTGCAGGGCTTGATGAACCAGATTGTTGGACCCACCCCCAGAGTTTCTGGTTAAGAAGGTTTGGGTGGGGCCTGTGAATTTGCATTTCTAACAAGTTCCCAGGTGACGCTGATGCCACTGGTCCAGGGTTCCCACTTGAAGAATCACTGGTCTAGACAGAGGATAATTCTAGGAGTCTGGAAGTCATCAGCATGAAGATAACATTTAAATCCATGGGACTAGATGAGATTGCCTAATGAGGCTGTGCAGAGAAATAAGAGAAGGAGGCCCTGGATTAAGTTTTGAGGAGGATTAGAGAAGAAAGATCAGAGTAAAGGCAGGATCAGAGAAGAAGAAGGAAAACCAAGAGAGCATGGAGTTTCAGAGGCCAGAGGGGTTGAAGGTTTCAGGTCCAGATTGCCTGAACATGACAAACCCTGTGAGAAACAGAATAAGAAGAGCACAGTGAAATGTCCATCAATTTATCAGTAGTAGAACTACTGTCAAGGGCAAGTACTTTACAAATATCATCTCACTGTATCCTTCACCAATCCCATCAAAGGAGTACAGTTAGTTGATTTTTATAGTTAAAGGAAGTGAGGCTCCGAGATTATGTAGTTTGTTAGGGGCACAAAGGGTCTAAAACCCAGATTTCGTCTGCTAGCATCCTAGGGAATGCAATGCTTGCTGCATCCTCTACTTGCTGCTAAAATCTACAAGGCAGGCCAACCTTGGCAAAACGTTCAAGGAGGCATTCTGCTCACTCCTCCCCAAGGCACTCACTACCCTCTGGCTGCTCCCAGACAATTGCAACAGCAAGTTCACCTGCTTCCCTGGTCAACTCCCTGTGCTTTCCATACTCAGAACCAAACTGGACTTCATTCCTTGGCAATGGCATAAACCTGTCTATGACCAAATGATAACGGATAAAAGTGGGTGCTAATTGGTGGTGTGCAGTAAAGCTTTCGCCATCACCTTTCTCAAAGCGGGGAGAAAAGCCCTGATTAGCATGATTTCAAGGCACCACTGGCTGATTTCAGGCTCTCGGAATGATGTGAGCATAGAATTAGGAATAGATGCACAGAGTTGGCTCTCTCAAACCACTGTGAGCTGGGTCCAGCACACTGCTGGAATGATTTAACCTGTTGATTTTCGTGTCACATATTTCCATTCTACACACAGTCTTCTGGATACAGTATCATAACCACAAGTTGTGGGAACTTCAGGCCACCTGCCCAGGCAGTGGGGGGAGGTGTTCATAACAGGGAGGCCGGGGTGCAGCCTCTAATGCGTGACTCGAAGGCCGTCACCTGCTTCCTCAACGTCCAATCTAGCCCAAGAACAGAGGGAATGTCAGTTTAAAAACTGGCATTCATATCCCTCTTTGGTTTCCAGGGCTCAAAAATGTTCTTTTATGAGGATTACAGCCTTGTTCTTCTTTGGTGTCAGCAGGCGTTTATGATGGCTGTAGCAGGAATGAGAATTTGGGTCTGGAATAAGCCTTGCTGTTTCTTGCCAGGCTACAAAGGTTTATGGTGGAGACCAGACGTACGTCTTGCTCATGCCCATATGTATGGGCTCACTCTGTATCTGGAATCAGAGGAGGAGACCACAACCTCACACAGGCAGCAGTGGCAGCCGGGGGCTCAGTCCCGGGGCACGAGGGGATTTTAACTTCCTCACTTCCTCGTGCAACTTCCACTTGTCCTTACTTTTGCTGTACTTTTCTTTCTAAAAGCACAGGTCACAGACGTGGTCTCTGGGGAGCTACGTGATGTGATGTTATGGTGGATGATGCTGTAAGGTTACCGCAGGCCACTTAATGGGAGGGAATGCAGCCAGTGGGGAGCAGGGACCAGCGGGAGGAAGCAGGGACCTTAATGGGAAGAGAAGAGGAGCAGCAAGAGCTGGAGCTTGGCACTGCTGATGCAGAAGGGAGAGGATGCGGCTGCGAGGTGGGTTGGAGGAGGTGTTTCTTTGCAATCTGATTTTATAACTGCATGTTTTGCAAGCGGACACAGCTCAGGAACAAACACTTGTAGGCTTAAGGTGGTTTTTCCGAACTGGTGGATACAGAAGTCTGAGAATTACATTTCGCTGCTTTTTAGGGAGCTGATCCCATAGTCACTGGCCAGAGTCAGTGGCACTGGCCAAAAAGGCTTCTAGAAAATACTTAACCATAAACTATGGTTGATTATATACCAGCTGCCCAAAGCAGTGGTTCCCCTTCTGAGCAAATCCTTATTCTGGGACCAATCGATTTATTATGTATAAATTACACAGACATAAACATCCATGGGCTGCCAGGGGTACTCACAGGAGGATACTTAAAAGTCACATACTCTCATCCAGTGCCCTAGGTGCAAATTTGCTCACACATGCATGCATGCAGATGTGTCAAAATAACACTAATATTTATAATAATACTTTGTGATTCTACACTGCCTTTCATCTGTAGATCTCAGAGTACATTGCAAACATTCATTAATTCTCTCAACACTCCTCTGAGGGAGGTAAATATTATTATCCTTCTCTTTACAGATGAAGTAATTGAGGCAGATAAGTGATTTGCCTCAGGCCAGGTAGGGAGCGTGGGTGGAGGGCTGAGATTAAGAGCTCAGAGTTCCTAGAGATGTCCATTAGGGACGAAGCCCAGGGGTCAAAACCTGGAGGGCACTGTGGGCTGGTGGAGGGGGTCACTTTTTCCTGTGAAATCCATCGCCATGGTAGTGAAAGCTGCTTATTAAGCATCACCTATGTATTGAGTGCTTTGCATATGTTATTTCCTGTCTTCACACTAAAACTAGAATGATCCCCGTGGCACAGATGAGGAACTAAAATTTACAGTGGTGAAGTATCTTGTCCAAGATCGCATAGCTAATAAGTGCCTGGGCTGGAATTCAAACCTGGATCTGTTTGCCTCCAAGCCCAGGTCCTGTCCCCCAGTGCATACCTCATGCTCATTTGAAAATTGCAGGGAGGCACATTCTACTCTTCCAGGTCTGGTCCATTAGTCCGTGAGCCATTATTTGTCCTGTCTACTACCAGTTTCTTTGCATTTGACTAAGTTTTGAGACTGATGCTTATAGTGTGTCTGATCTGGACAGACAAGTTTTCTAAGCACAGGAAAGGAGAGCCTCTGAGGTAAGAGGTTTACGTGATAAGTCACAAGAGAAAACTTTAATTATAATCACTTCTTGCTTTATTTTGTGTTATTTCTGGTGAATGTATCAGTTTGGCATCTTTTGACAGAACAAGAAAATAGCGAGAGAGAGAGAGAGAGAGAGAGAGAGAGAGAGAGAGAATAAATATGAATTCTCTTGGGACACATAGATTTCCAACTGCGCTGTCAGAAGAAGAATCAATGAAAGGGCCAAAGGACCTACATGTGTAAGATGAACTAAATTTTACTCTCGTCTTGGGTGTTCTCAGTTTGGCTGCTCTCAGGAGCCCAGCTGAACCCCAAGACTTCCTAACTCAACTTACAGTCAAAATGGTATATCTTATGTGCCGAGGCAGCCATGCAGTCTGTGGAGTTGCCAAGGACTTTCTGGAAAGACCTGGGAGCATGTAGAACTGCCAATGTGGCAAGGAGCTCAGGAAATTGTGTACCTCAGACACATAGCCCATGGTGCCTGCTAGTCAGTGAGCTTGACCTTGATAGCTGCCTGTCCCTGGGCAGGATTCAAAAGGACCAGCCTGTGGCCACCATTGCTTGGTTGGGGGTGAGGGATGGTTGGGGAGGCAGAGCTGGGGGAGAGGAAGCTCCCAAGATTCAACCAACCAGATAGAATCTGCAGCCTTTGGATTTAGACTCTGAGAAGTCAGCTTTGTAGTATGATGCACTTTGTAAGCAAGATAAGGAAAACCAAGTTTGAGTCACAACTCATTTGAAACTGTATTTTTCTTGGAGAAGTAAGAACTAGCTTATAAAAGTTAGTGATTATACAGGAATCTGAACCCAGCTGACCTGTCTGTTTTGTTTGAATTCTTTTATAATTAGTTTAGTAGTGATCGCAGTGTCCCTTCCCAGCTATCCCCTCTCCTCACACAATCTATACCCAGTTTCCACCATGCTGTTGCATATGCTTAAAAGCAAGACTTTAAAGAAATTACTAATTACAAATTCTGTTTAATGCAGACTCCACTTGCCTCTCACGTGTGTGCCTGTTTGCACACATGCCCAGTACTCACACCTGAGATGCACACAGGGCTAGAAGCACAGAGGCAAAGAGAGAACATGTGCTATGTGTGTGGAATAGGATGGCCAGTCAGCCTGATTTGCTGGGGAACCAGAAGCTTCTTGGGCTATGGGACTTTCAGTGCTAGAGCCAAGAGAGCAATGGGTAGACTTGGGCGAGTTGCTCACCCCTAGTTCATGAGGATGTTAAACTGAGGGTGAGCCTACCCCAATTTTTCAGGCATCAAATTGTTTGAAATGCACTAAACTGTTAAAAGACACTTCCCAGAATAGAAACGTAAGTTCACGTTCCACCTCCCCATGGAGTAAATTAGCACTAACACAATTTGCAAGTAGCCACAAATGTTAGAAAGCCTTTAGCAGAAGTCCAACATTATTTTTTGTCTATCTTGAATCACAGAAATAAGGATTCTCCTGGTGGTTTTTTTGTTTTTTGTTTTGGTTTTGTTTTGTTTTGTTTTCATATGAATGAGTGAAACAGAAAAAAATACCCACAGTGTATTCTGTCCAGCCATATAAACACTTTAGAAAAGTGTTAAGTGGAGGGCAGGGCTGGTAATGGGACTGTAATGGTGATGGGCTGAACAGCAGAGCCTCCACCTGCTTTGAATGAATGCAGGGAGCTCTGGGGAGCTCAGGGTCCAGTGGGGAACAGCCAGATTGGGCAATGTGCTCCCATACCCGTGCTTAACCACATAATCATTAAAGAGCAGAAACCTCTCCTTGTAATCCTCTCCTATAGGACAGCAGGGAGTGTTAGCATATTTGAACTGCTTCACATTCCTTCTTGCCTACTTTTGAGAACATACTACATTTTAAAACTTGTTGGTTTCTTTCATGTTTTATTTGACCCTATGTAATTGCATTCCTGAAGGAATAACAGGCTCCCCTAGTGATTTACACCCTGTATTAAATGTCAGTTTTGAAGAGACACAGTTAACTGTTTGGTTTAACCTCTTGCCTTCCCTCTCTCGATTAGCTCAACACTGAATTTGATCTCCAGCTCTTAGGACTCTGGGGTAGGGGGGGCCCGGGGCGAGGGATACAAAGATAAAAAAAGAAGAGTCGAAGCAGCAGTGATGTTGAAGGGAGCTTCTTAGCTCCAGCCGCTCTCCCCCTGTGTGTGGCCGGTCACCAGCCCAGAATATAAAAACATCCCTTTTTTATGGTGATTTGTACTGTTCACTTCTGTCCCAGCACAGTGGTGAGGACAGTGAACCGGAAACACATCCTGGCTGAGCTGGCTTTCCGTGTCATATTGCCACCACTGCTGCAGCCCCGGGGACACCAACGATGGCCTTAAACTGTGGTCCTCCCTCCGCCCTGCAGGACCCAATGAGTAACGGAAATTGCGGAAGAAATCTGTCTTAGTAATTATCTAATTTCATTTTCCTTTGTTTTCATTTATTTACATACTTAGCTGCTATGATGTTATTGTTGGTTAAAACGCTTCATTTACCCTTGCAGATTCACTTAAAGTATATTTAACAACTGCTTAATCACCTGTTGTGAACTGATTATTGGGAACATCTTTAAATCCAGCTAGATGTGGTGGCATATTCTCTTATGTCTCTGTGCATGTGTGTGTTTAAAATCTAGAAGTAAATATATCCTGTGCTATCACCTGACAGGTAACTGAAGTATCATTATTACTTTCAGAAACCCCAATAAAAAAGATAGGACAAAAGAGATTTTATGTTGAAAAGGGTTGTCTGTGCAGAGCACAAACTAAATTCGTCCTCTGCTCTGCCCCGAGCTTCACACTCCCCCCACTTTTCTTCAGTGACGACATTCTACTGGGCTTGATTGAAATGACGACAATGACAGTCGGAAGAGAAGGAAGGAGGCAGTGACGACCACAGGGACAATGAGGCTCAATTCTCTGGGATATGAAGATGTGGCCTGCTGTCATCATGTCAGCACCTGAGGCCTTAATCCCTGACTCCCACTTTGAGACCACTTATAAGCCATTAGCTAAGCCATTTGACCTGGAACTCTTTGTCTATGGGGAAAAAATTCAGGCTGCCTTATAGGATGAGAAAGTTTGTTTGACTCTTTGTACATGTATTTATCTCAGTCTTATTCCCCAAGTTCTTTATGCTGGTTTATAAAGTAGATAAGATAAAATAATGAAGAAATCAGGACAAAGGGGGAAAGAGGGTAGGACAAGCAAGACAGCCCAAGAAATGAGTGTCCGTGAAAGACACTAGTCAACGGTAGAGTACAGTCATCCATTACCACTGCTATTGCAAAAATGGAACATTTAAAGAACACAAGTGCTAAATCACATTCCTGTCAGAAACCATTGAGAATGGCCACATGTGTCTTATGTCTAATTAAAAGGGATTCAGGGGCACCCAGGTGGCTCAGCCGTTTAGCATTTGACTTTGGCAGGTCATGATCTCACGGTTTGTGAGTTTGAGTCCCACATCAGGTAAGCTCAAGCCTCACATTGGGAGAGCACGAGCCCTGCCTTGGGTGAGCCTTGCTTCTCTCTCTCTCTTTCTCTCTGTCTTTGTCCCTCCTGGGATTCTCTCTCTCTCTCTGCCCATCACTCATTTGTGCTCTCTATCTCTCTCTCTCTCTCTCTCTCTCTCTCAAAAAGAAGTGATTCATATTTTCTAGTTACTGCATCCTGCCCAGATGGGCCTTATCTCCCAAAAATGATACGAGAAAAAACCTGAAGTTCATATTCCATTCTGAAATATATCTCTCCAATAGACAGTCTCACACTCAGTTATCGTTGTTTTCCTTAGTGCATTACTATTATTAATATAATTATTGTTTTTATCATTCTTTTTTAAAGATTTTTTTAAGTAATCTCTATACCTAATCTGGGGCTCAGACCTACAACTCCAAGATCAAGAGTCACCTGCCCCATCAACTGAACCAGCCAGGTACCCCTGTTTTTGTCATTATTCTTATTGTCATAATTCTGATGACTATCTTGTTACATTTATAATACTAAGAAATTCGTGGGCCAAATATAGAATGATAACCATATTTTATAAAGTTGCAGAAAGAACCCAGGACAATGATTTCAGTGTCTTTTTATTTGAATTATGTCAGCATAGAAAAAGACCACAATAGAGTCTTCCTTGTTATCGTGCACATTAACAAAGAATTCTTGCCAGAACAAGACATATTGTGTTTGATGACATTCAAATTTTCATCAGCAAAAACAAAAACAAAAACAAAAACAATCATGACCGTTTTATAAATGCATACTCTAAGAAACAATCACTAGAAACTTACGAGAACCTATATCCATTACCAATAATCCCCACGCCTTTCTTTGAAATCCTCTGACCTCAAAAACAGCATCCTAAATTAGCATCATGCACAACCAACCACTAGTTTTCTATGTGGGAAACTACCCAAGTGGCTGAGATTGTACACTGTGGAGGTGTCGAGATCTGGGCTCAAATCCTATCTCCTCCACTTACCTGTCTGTGGGGCAGGTTACTTAACCTGCGCTAGCCTCAGGTGTCTTAATAGTAAAAATGGGGCTAAAGGAGTAACTAAAGCTCATAAAGTTGCTGCAGGGATTAAATAAGATAATGCACATTAAGAGATGAGAGATTAACGTGTGTGTGAGTGTGTGTGTATGTGTGTGTAGAATGAGCACTGAAAAAATATTGATTATGTTGATAAACACTATCTTTTTATCTGTATTAGAAGTTTTTGTACTTTTTTGGTGAAACCTTTGTATCTCACTTAATTATTTATTTCATGACATTGTAGGGCTACTAATCAATGCCAGTGTTTCAGTCTCTCTGATCCCTGGCCCTTGGAATCTGAAGCAGAAATAAAAGTACATATTAAGTACCCTGAGCAAGTTTGATATTTACAGTGTACCGACTCCTTTGTAAGGCGGACAGTCATTTATTTCCATTCTGAAACTTCAAGTTGTTAGATATTGAATTTTATTAGAGTAGTTTTCATAGGGCAGGGTTAACAGTTTGCAAAACTGATAAAAGAGACATTTTTATCTTATTGTTGTTTTAATTTGCATTTCTCTCATCACTGGTATGGTTAAGCATCACTTGAAATGTTTGAATGATCTGTTTCCATGCTTTGCCCACTCTTTTATTGGATAGTTTGTCCTTTTAATTATTACTGTTTACAAAGATTCTTTATTTTTATTGTTTGCTAGAATTCTTTATATTTGTTGTCTATAAGAATTTTCTTTGTTTATACTATCCTTATATAATCATATATATATAGAGAGAGAGCCTACTTGAGATTCTGTCTCCCCCTCTCTGCCCCTCCCCCACTTGCTCTCTCTCTCTTTCTCAAAATAAATTAAAAACAAAAAAATTCAAAAAAGAAACATCTTGGTAACTATCCTTTTTAGTCATTTGTCTGTGTGTGTGTGTGTGTGTGTATATATATAATTTATTTAAAATGTATATTACATGTTATTTTATAATCTGACTTTCCCCCCATCTCTATATTTTGCACATATTTCTATGTCACTAAATACTTTCCTACAATATAATTTTAGTTTCTAGGTAGAATTCTATTATATGTCTATATTATAATCTATTTAATAATCTCTTATTATCAGAAAACTTTTTGCAATTATTTTAAAAAACTAACTCGACATACATATAATTAGTTCTCTGAATTTTTTCTTTCCTGGTAGACTGGTGCCTTTTAAACCTTTCTTACTGCAGCTCACAGTGAGTACACAGTACTCTGATTCAACATTCACCAGTACATATATGCTTGTGCTCACACAAAGAAGTGAAAAAATGTTGTGAAACAAAACTCACTTTCTGCTAATTTCTATTCTTTTCTGTATCATTTTATTAAAGAAATTCTGGTCCCAATCCACTAAATGTATTTCATGACTCATGGATGAGTTTTTACCCTCCATTTGGAAAGGAAGGAGGGGCCGTGATTGGCCCACAGTAGGCATTAATTTGTGTTGCATGAACAGCCTCATGGCTAAATCCTTGTGTACATTCAGGCTGACCGCTCAGGCAGTGTATTAGGGTTCTCCAGAGAAGCGGAACCAACAGGACAGATATATACGGTTGACACTTGAACAATATGGGGGTTGGGGTGCTGACCCCCATACAGTCAAAAATCTGTACATAACTTTTAACTCCCCCCAAAACTTAACTACCAATAGTCTACTATCCACCCAAAGCCTTACCAGTCACATAACAGTCGATTAACATATACTTTGTATGTGTTATGTACTATATACCGTATTCTTACAATAAAGTAAGCTAGAGAAAAGAAAATATTATGAAGAAAATCATAAAAAGGAGAATATGTGTTTACAGTCCTGTATTACATTTATAGAAAAAAGTTCGCATGTAGGTGGCTGCACAATTCAAACCCATGTTGTTCAAGGGTCCACCGTGTATCTCCTATTGGTTTTATATCTATAATGTATACAAGGAGATTTATTATGAGGAATTGGCTAACCCAACTGTGGAGGCTGAGAAGTCCCACAGGCGACCATCTGCAAGCTGGACACCCAGGAGAGCCAGTAGTGCAATTCAGTCAGAGTCTGAAGGCCTGAGAGCCAGGAGAACCTCTTAGTCCGAAGGCAGAAAAAGATGCAATGTCCCAACTTGATGAGTGAGGCAGGAAAGAAGAAGCAGGGGGAGGGGAGAATTCCTCCTTCTTCTGCCTTTTGTTCCCGTCAGGCCCTCAGCAAACTGTACATGCCCACCTCCTTGCCCACATAGTGGAAACAATCTAGTTTACTCTACCAATTCAAATGCTAATCTTATCCTGAAACACCCTCATGGACACACCCAGAAATAACGTATAATCTGGGCACCCTGTGGTCAGTCAGGTTGACACATGCATGAAATTAACCATCACAGGTAGTATAGTGTATATAGTTAACTCCCAGGACTCTACTCAGACAGCATGAGTTTAAAGGCTGGCTCTGCCACATACTAGCTGGTGGCCATGGACAAGTGACTTAACCTCTCTGTGTCTCATTTTCCTTACCTGTAAAATAATAATGCCTATTTCAAAAGATTGTTATGAAGATTAAATGAGCTAATTTTTAACACTTAGAACAGCACCTGCCATACAGTAACTAATATGTTTTTATTAAGTAAATAAATAGGAGAGGTGTCTGGGTGGCTCAGTCAGTTAAGCATCAAACTTTGGCTCAGGTCACAATCTCGTGTTTCGTGAGTTTGAGCCCTGCATCAGGCTGTCTGCTGTCAGCACAGAGCCCACTTCAGATCTTCTGTCTCCCTCTCTCTCTACCCCTTTCCCACTCATGCATGCTCACATGTGTTCTTTCTCAATAATAAATAAACATTAACAAAAAGTTAAACAAACAAACAGGAAATTCCTGGAAGCTGAGTGGTTGGATCAAAGGGTATGTAAAAACATAAGACTTTTAAAATATACTGGTATGCCTATTGTTATAGACATATTGATATACCCATCCTTATCTCTTCCATCCCTTCCAAAGACTGAACCAACTTTTATTCCCACAGGCCATAACAGACTTGTGGAAATAGTGTACTAAGGTGTTGCTCACTGCTCTTCACTTTCCTGAGGGTGTGTCGGGCTGGTTAAGACTTAGCCGGGTGGTTGACTCTTTCAAATAGTGGGAGAAGGGAAGCAGCAGACAGTCGCTCACAGACAGAGAGAGGGCCCCCAAGGGGATGCCCACCCACACTTGGCAGAACCCTCTGGCAGAATCATGGTAGGCAAAATCCCAGAGATACTCTGCAGGCTGGGCAGGAGGATCTAGCAGACGCTTGGGGAGTGGGTAGAAGGTAGGACTCCCAGGCAAACATTCCTCCCTGGGGCACACATTTCCCACCACTGCCCTTGCCACACGGCTACTTCATTCTAGCTCTAAAACCCTGACTCAGATCTGCCAGGTGCACCTAAATCTTATTTAGTCTGTGGCAAGTATATTTTCCCAACAGCTGAGTTGTTTTGTGAAAACTGGGTGCCCACCTAAACTGTACACACATGCACGCACATCACACACACACACACACATGCACAGAGATGATAGCTTTCTGTTTTAGCATTTGGTGAAATGCACATACGACTCTAGCCCCATCTTGCTTACAAAGTCTTCCCTGACAACTGCAGCCCAGGTAGATCGATCCTTCCTCTGAGCTCCCACACCAATTCTAGGCATTCAGGATTCAGTAACTTAGTTATATGCTTGTCTGTCTGGTCCTGGAACTGTCTCAGGGCAGTAGTTCATTCCCCCAACCACAGTTGTAACTTGTTTGAAATTAACCACCATGTCTTACATTTCTTTTGGATCTCTCACTGGCTTGGTTCATAGTAGGTTGTTAGTAAATAGTCAATGATTGGTTGATCCAGGTATGAATTGCATAGAATTTGCACTGAAGTGAAATTACATTAAGAAAGATAAGTTTTCAGGGCACCTGGGTGGCTCAGTCAGTTGAGCATCCGACTTTGACTCAGGTCATGATCTCATGGTTCATGAGTTTGAGCCCCGTGTCGGGCTCTGTGCTGACAGCTCAGAGTGTGGATCCTGCCTCAGATTCTGTGTCTCCCTCTCTCTCTGCCCCTCCCCCATTCCTGCTCTGTCTCTCTCAAAAATAAACATTAAAAATATATATATTAAAAAAAGAAAAATAAGGTTTCCAACTTTCACAAATTAAATTAAACCTGGATCAAATATTGACATATTAAAAATTAAACTACTAGAATAAAATATGGTTGAATTTATTTATAATTATGGAATGAATGAAATCAGTCCAGCCTTTCTAGATAGGACACAAGCCCAGAAGCCATGAAAGGAAGAAAAGATAGATACATTTGATAACATAAAAACATTTTTAACCTTCTCTATGGCAAAGATGCTTTTAATTTATGAGGAATATGTACAGGTCAAGAATGATGATGAAAAACCTTCCATCCAACCCCTAAATTGTAAGAGGGTAGAAAATGGCCAAATTTTCTCCTTCTGACCTTTGTTCTTCACTCATCCACAAAAGATTATTTCACCTCAGCTAAAATCTTGATCTTGCTCCCACTTCAAACTTTGTCTTCGTAGGTATGTCTTCCTCCTTTCTTCCCCTCTCTCTATTTTCCTTTACACTCTGATCCTTGAATATGCAAAAAGTGAGGGGCTTTGTGGTGGTGCTATAGGGAAAGAATAGTTTTCTTTGAACTTGCAGCTGTTGGCAGAACTATTAGACAAGTGACTCTCAATGGGTACCCCAGCCACTTACGATGTCAGAGTAGCAATTATTGCATGGTTGTCAGAGGCTACTGCCTCTGGGGCAGGGTGGCTAACCTTTCCTGAGCGGCTTGCTCTACCCTGAAGTCAGCGTATTAGATGTTCCATCGAGACTTTTACTATAACACTATAATCTTGGGAAACTTGTAACATCAGAAATTTCATGCAGCACCTCATTTTAGGGTGAAGAACTAAAGGAGAAAATCATGCATCAGTTTTTAATTGTGCGTTTGCTTTCTAGGTCTGATTTTATTCAGAACAACGGAATCAAACCAGGAATGTATTTTTTTTCTCCTTAGTGCAAAGAGAAAACAGTCTTATTAATGTTGCCAAGCAATTGAAAAAGGTCTACTGTTTAGAGAGAAGATGCTCAAGACAGAGGAGGAGGCAGAGGTGAATAGATGAGCTGTGTTAGATGGTATTTTTGAGGATATCATTAATGAGGATGATGTATAAATAAGGAAGTGACTGAAATTGATCTAAGTTCATTTTAGCTTCTTTGGGAACACCTTAAAAAGTATCATTGTTTATCAGGCGGAAAAGAAAAGTCGATAGTGAAAGAGAAGCTTATCTTTTGTAGAGTATAAACTATTACAAAGAATAAAGAGGAATTAAAACTATCTTGTTAGAGTACCTTTAGAAATGCCCAAGTCTTGACATTCTGATTATTTCAAAAAGCACTGAAAAGACACAAACATGCAAAAAAGGATGCCTTTTTGTTCTTTTAGCATTTCTTTTTTTTTTTTTTTTTTTTTTTAGACAGGAAGCAGGATTTATTGGTGGGCATGAATGGGGAAGGGCAGTGCTGAAGTTCTCATGAGTAAAGAGCCCGCCATTTGTCCAAGGGGCCATGATTAGTGGTGTATTTGACCCCACAGCCGTCTGGGATGGGCTGCTTTTGAGCCACCATGTCTTCAAATTCATCCGCATTAAACTTAGTAAAGCCCCACTTCTTGGAAAAGGGGATCTTCTGGTGGCCAGGGAACTGAACTTGGCCCTACGTAGGGCCTCAATCACATGCTCCTTGTTCTGCAACTTGGTACGGATGGACAGGATGACTTGGCCAATGTGGACCCTGGCCACTGTGCCCTGGGGCTTTCCAAAGGCACCTTACATACCTGTCTGGAGCCTAGATTGGAGAAAGCATGAGGCCAAACCTCAATGTCCGCCAGAAAAAAACTGTCTCCAAGGTCCCTCAGGGCAACCCATACAACCAACAGGCTGCATACACTACTGAGGAGGCTGCTGCTTGCAGCCATTGCACACTGGGCCCCACGAGGAAAGAGCACAGTTAGCTTAATTGGCTGCAGATCCTTTAGCATTTCTTTAACATATTCTAGAAGTGAAGTTTTCTCATTTTTATCTAGGAAATTTGGAAAAGAGGGTTGTGTTTTTGGTTTTTCATTATAAATATCACTTGTTTTGTTTCCATGCACCTTTATGCAAGATGAAAGGCAATGTTTATACATAACATTTCGTCCAAGGGTATGGAAGATTTTTTTTTTAAGTTAATTTATTTTTAGAGAGAGATTGCACACAAGTTGGGGAGGCAGAGAGAGAGGGAGAGAAAGAATCCCAAGCAAGCTCTGCACTGTTCATGTGGAGCCTGACATGGGGCTTGAACCCATAAACCATGACCTAAGCCAAAATCAAGAGTGGGACATTCAACTGACTGAGCCACCCAGGTGCCCCTGGATATGGAAGATTTAAAAATAATAGAATTCCGAGATGCCTGGGTGGCTCAATCAGTTAAACATCCAACTTAGGCTCAGGTCATGATCTCGTGGTTCACTCATTCCAGCTGAGCTCTGCATCTGGCTCTGTGCTGACAGCTCAGGGCCTGGAGCCTGCTTCGGATTCTGGGTCTCCCTCTCTCCATGCCCCTCCGCCACTCATTCTCTGCCTCCCTCTCTCTCAAAATAAATAAACATTAAAATTTTTTTTTAAATAATAGAATTGCAGTTTGCTAAAGGAAGACATAAGCATGACAAGTCATCTGATGAGTCTCAGGCAGAATTGCAGGGATAACCGTTCTAAACACAAGGAGTTTCTTGGCTGCCAGAGGGAGTTTCCAGGCCACACATCAACCAGCTCATTAATGGTTGTTTCCAAAGGGTTCCATTCAATCTGGTTAATATAAATACTCCATTATTTTTACTATTTGGAAAGTAAACATATCAATATTGAAAAATATGATCAATCATATTAACAATACTTCTATATGGCCTTATGTTAATTGGGAAAAAAGTGGGATTCCTTTGCAAATGATATAAATATCTTGAAGATATGGATTTTACTGAATCACTAAGAGATAAATACATGAAAGGAAAAAATGAAATACAAGCCAATGGAGATGCATTCGTGGAGGAATGGATAAAGTTAATGGTGTTATTTGCTTTAAAAAATTTTACTGAGAAGAGTCAAATAACTCTGTTTTGACTGACCCAGGAGGGTATCATAGTTGGAGCGAGATTTCAGAACCTGGCAGAATAAGAGAGGAGTAGTTGGTGGATTCTTTGGGACTCATGGCCATTAAATGCTTTGTGACTCTGACTTTTTAAGTATAAATGGGAGACTATTCTTTTTTTAAATGTTTATATATTTACTTTGAGGAGGGGGAGGGGGACAGACAGAGAGTGAGAGGGAGAAGCCCAAGCAGAATCTCAGCATGGAGCCCAATGTGGGGCTTCACCCCATGAATTGTGAGATCATGACCTGAGCTGAAATCAGGAGCTGGAGGCTTAACTGACTTGAGCCACCCAGGCGACCTGGGAGACTATTCTTTTAAAAATACAGGCAACTATTGCTTGAAACATCTCTCTCTCTCTGTCTCCTGAAGATAGTTTTGATATTGGTGTCAAAATTTGCTCATGGACAAATTTGTCTTCTTGTTTATAGTTATAGTTTAAGCAATTGTGCCTGGGACAATTCTGTCTTACAGCATGAAAGGAGATAAACACAATCTGAGTATGGTGAGCATTTAGACTAACCATCTGAACTTCCTTGGCTATTGTAGAGGCTGCAGTGTTGTCACATTAAAGTATAGGACTGGGCAGGTGACAAATTTAAGAGCTAGACTTGGGTCTGACCTGGATCTGGGGCTGCTTAAACAAAAAGTTTAAGAGAATAAGAGTTTCTATTGCCCTGCTCAAGAAGCTCAAGTCAAACCTGATACTTCTGCTATTTGACCTACATACCAAGATATATGGTTACATCAAAATCCTTGTTGACAACATTCACTACTTACTCTAGAGCAGGTGTTCCTCACCAGGGATCAAGAAACTCTTAAGGGATTCAGTAAATTCCCCGAAATTATATGCAAAACTTGATGTGTAGATGAGTGTAAGTGTTTTTCTAGGTATTGTTCATCAAATTCTCAAAGGGGCAGTGGTCCCAAAACAAAAATAAGAACTGCTTCTCTAGAAGGGAAAATTTCCCCAGGATTTTCCAAATGAACACAATTCAATAATTTCTGGCTACTTTTTTCAGAAGAGTTGAGTTGAACAAGTTAAAGCTTCACTGTATTTTCCTTTTTGTATAATTTTTATTGCATAAAATTACAGAACAGTATTTTTGTTCATCCAGATTTAATCTTTTTTTTTTTTTTTTAGTGTGTGTTAGTTCATTGGTTACAAATGAAATTCATGTTTAAATTTCTATTTAAGGGGTGCCTGGGTGGCTCAGTCAGTTAAGCATCAGACTTTGGCTCAGGTCATGATCTCATGGTTCATGAGTTCGAGCCCCATATTGGGCTCGCTGCTGTCGGTACAGAGCCTGCTTCAGATGCTCTCTCCCCCCGAAAAAAATAAACATTTTTTAAAAATTCTATTCAAATGAAAATGCTATTCCATACTGCAGTATTCTATTTAAATTCTAGCTATTTTAACTAGAATATTTCAAAGACCATTTCAGTAAGAAACAAAACTATAGCTTTCTCCCAACTTAGGGAATACAAAATGATCAAACTTTTTATCACTGAAAAGTACTTTAGAATTCTAGTCAATCACTTAAGAAGTCTTAAAAAAAGGTATAAATAATAGCTCAATATAAGAGATAAAATGGAATAATAAAAATGCTCAATTAAACCCAAAGAAGGTAGAAAAGGAGGGTATACAAACTAAGAAGTAGTACTCAAGAGAGAGAACAGCTAGGAAGATGGTAGAATTTGTGATACCAACAATCACTTAAAAGTGAGTATCTAAACACCAGTTAAAAGACAGAGATGTAAATTTTTTTTTTAATGTTTATTTAACTTTTGAGAGAGAGAGAGTAAGACAGAGTGTAAGCAGGGAGGGGCAGAAAGAGAAGAAGACACAGAATCCGAAGCAGGCTCCAGGCTCTGAGCTGTCAGCACAGAGCCTGATGCAAGGCTTGAACCCACAAACCATGAGATCATGGCCTGAGCCGAAGTCGGTCGCTTAACTGACCGAACCACCCAGGCGCCCCAAAAGACAGAGATTTAGACTGAGTAAAATAGCAAGACCCAATTACATGCCATCTATAACAAACCCACTTTAAATGTAAAGACTAAGATTGAAAGTAAAAAAATAGAAAAGTATAACATGAAAAGGGTAACTAAAGGAAAGCTGGAGTAACTATACCAATTTCATACAAAATAGACTGCAGAATCCGAAACGTTATCAGGGTTTTATTATCAATAAATAAAGAAGTCAATTTGTAACAGTCCTAAATGCGTATGCATCTAGTTGTAAAGGTTTGAAATGCATGAGGCAAAACCCGGCAGAAGTAAATAAAGAAATAGACAAATGTGCACTTACAACTGCCGACTTCAACCCCTCTCTACGTAGTTGATAGAACAGACAGAAAATAAAGAAGGATTGAGGTGACCTGGACAGCACTAGCCAGCAACTGGACCTCGTTGACTTTTACAGATCGCTGCATCTGACGACAGTGCCTACTGCTCTAGTGCACGTGGAACAGTCACTAACAGACACCATATTCTGTGCCATAAAGCAAACCTGCATAAAGCTAAGAGAGTCGAAGTCACACAGAACATGTTCTCAGACCACAGTGGAATTAAACTAGAAATCTACAATAAAAAGATGTTTGGAAATTAAACCACACACTTCTAAGTAACCCATGGGTCAGGGAGGAGGTCTCCAGAGACATTGATAGCACATCTGTGTGTAGCTGGGACTGCGGGTGGTGTGAGGGAAGCTGGCATGGCCGACCAGTGATGCGGAAGCAGAGGCAAAACCCTTAGGCCTCTCAGAGAAGGAACACTATGAGAAGTGGGGACGAAGTTCAGCAAGGAGACATTGCGGGTGTAGGTTGGACACTGGGGTGGGAGAACAGTGTATCGAGAACATTTGGGGCCCCTGTGCTGTTGTTCCCAGCATGACTGCCCAGCTTTTCTTCCCCTAAGTCCTCCACTTTAACAAATGCAATGATTTTCTTGGGCCAGATGTGGAAACAACGTCAAAGGGCCTGGCACAGTTGCAGTGGAGCCCTCAGTTCCGAGCTTTTTGCTTTTGATCCCTTCCCTTCGACCCTCAGAGCATCTCAGACTCTGCTCTCCCCCTTCTAATCAAATCACAGAAATTACAACTATGGTTTCTTTACTACATGGCAGGCACTATACTAAGCATTTAGTAAACATTGTTTTCTTCAATCCTCACAAAAAAATCCTTGTCAGGGAGATATTCTCATCTCCATTTCACAGAGGTGTAAACTGAGGTGCAGAGAGATTGAACAGGCACACAGCTGCCAAATGGCGAAGCCAAGGTTTGTTTGACTCCTGTCTTGTCCGATTCCTAAGACTGTCAGTACCCGTGATGTGCTGCTTCCCACTGTGGGTGCTCACTTCCCGGCTGTTAACTTTGCACTTGTGAGTGTCTAAGAACAAAAAGGTCTGAGAGGATCTGAACAAGAAGCTTTTGCCTTCCTTGGGCAGAAATTTAAATCATTAAGAAGGCCCAAGGAGGACTTAGCAGCTGTCGGGGCAGCGGTCATATTTAGAACGATTTAGACACACATTTATACTATCATCACTAATGTATGTCTAGATTTAAAAATTCATAGCCTTGCCCTCTTCAGTGGGCCTTCTCATTTGACTCTTCCTCAGTGGGCCCCTGGGACAACACACCAGCAGCATGGAGGAGAAACTCAGTTTAGACGTGCATTCTTCAGGTTGGGACTTCTGTGACTACCCACAAAATATTGGGATTAAAAGTAAAATAAATCATTTAAAAATCTGTAGTCGCTCTTCTCACCAAACAATAAAAATATTGAGGGAAAATAAGAAGGGTGCTACACTGGATAGAAAAATATTTATGTAGGCAGAAAAGGTAAAGGGTAAGTGGTTGGTAACATAAATTATAAATGTGTGTATATTGGCACATGGTGTTTAAGCTTGCCAGCCCTGGAGTTAGATGGCCTGAGATCAAAACCTGCTTCTGCTGCCTACTGGCTATGTGGCCTTGCGGGTCTGTTGCTTTGTCTCTCTTTGCCTCAACTTCCTCATCTCAGAAATGGGGGTAGTAACAGTGTTTATTATTAATACAGGGCTGTTGTGAGGACTAAATGAATACACACACACACACACACACACACACACACACACACACATATATATATATATATAGTAATCCATGGCCAATACATTTCTAGTTATACTTATATGTCCAGCAATATCACAGAATTAAAAACATGTCTGGGATAGTTCGAGACCCAAAAAAATGAGGCTCAAAACATTTAGCGTCCTTCCAGACCTTGATCAATTGCACTTTCCTGAATGTCCTAAGAGAATTATTTTTCCCTCTTTCTAAGCTTTGGGTAAATGAGTAGTTTAGCATTCCTTACATTTTGAGTGGTAGAGAGTTACTTGTGTAGCTGTCTCATGGGCCGCCCTCGGTTGGGACTCTCTGAGGGCAGGAATAGGGTCTTGCTCATCTGTCTCCCAGACCCTTCCCACCTTAGCTGCAATCACAACTAGCACCTAAGATAGTACTGGGACTTAACTGGTTCTGAATTCTGGTTTGCTAAATCAAACTGAACTGAATTGAAATGCAAAGACTGGGCCACTCGGGACAGAAGAGACAGAGAGCTAGAAGCAAAATGAGGGTTTGCTGCCATTGGTTGTTCAAAAGCAGGACTGTGGCTCTGCTCCCGTGTGTTTGCACGAAAGGCATTCCACACTGCAAGCACCTGTGAGCACAAGTAGCCTAGTGAGGCCAGGGGGGGCACAAATAATCCTTTACAAAATATGGACTGGGAAGCCTGCTAACTTTAGGGATCTGGGCCGCCCAAATTTCAGTGTGTATCAAGCTCAGAGATCCCTGGGACGCTTTTTATAAAACTACAACTAACGCAGCTCTCCTTGTGCAGATTAGTGTGAGGTAAAGGAAACTTTTCAGCACACTCCACTGTGACGCCCTAGTCAGAAGTTCAATAAGTTCATAGGGGTCAACTTTGACAAGAGTCAGTCTGGCTTTGTTCTCTGGAGGCCTGAGAAAAGTCATGGAACCCAGATACAATTAGTGATACCGCCATGAATCCAGAGGGATTGGCCCGAGAATAGCGTGTGTTCTGCAGCGTAAGCATACACTGCTTGCACACAGCCTCTCTCAAACAGTCATGTGTGCTCCTAAACAGTCACACACACGCACTCTCAAACACACACACATGCACACTTTTCTAGTAATCGTTTCAGAAACTACATTGATAGAGCACTGGGCAAGCAACCATTCGTGTGGGGATCCAGAAACTGGCTTCTGTTGTATGTACTGTCAGCGCTGAGTGGTTTTCAGTGTTTGGCTACTGAACTAGTAGTTCCTACCTTTACATTCGTCTATCCAAATCTCTTGTGGAGTGTTTAAAAACAAAATTCCTGGGCCCTGCCCCTTTCAAAATTCCAAGTCATCAGGCCTGGGGCAGAGTCTAAGAATCTGCATTTGGCAGACAAATCAATAAGAGGCCACCCCAAATGAATCACACTTTGAGTAATGATTTTCTGACGACGTGTGAATACTTTTTCAGGCCAAATGGGCCTACATCTTAGCACTGAATCAATGAGACCAATGAAACCTCAGTGGCTTTGGGAACTCAAGCATAAAAGTCCGGTTGCAGCCTGGTTACCTTATCTGGGATGTTCCAGTGTGCCTCCCTTCCATATTTAGGTCATAAGGAGGACTATATTTAAGAGTGGGTCATCATACACAGTGACACCTAAAACGAGCCCACTCTCTTACTCCAGGTGTTCACACCTAGTATCTTCTTTGATCTTGGCCAAGATGGCACTCAAACCCAAATCTTTTGATGATGCCAAACCCAGCATGTGTCACTGAACCACAGTTGTCTTCACTGGCTGACCAGGAGCGTCATAAAATGAAGTCTTTGTACCGGGTAATATTCAGAATATTTAGCAACCAGTAAAACAGGTGCAGGTCCCCTCAGAGCTGGTGTGGATGAGGGCTCCCCACCCCACTCCCTGGCCCCCACCCACTGATGATGGTAAAGTACCCTTCGAGATGTTATCACCTGGGATTTGGGCCCCTAATTAGGGGTGGAAGAGAGAAGCAGGAAATTACCTGCTTTTGCCCAACTTCCAGGACAAATGACAGTAAACAGAAAATGATGACCAAAAATTGCAAGTTCATTCTTTTCTTGAAATAGAATCAAAGGACTGAATTAGCAGGTTGGTTTCCATGGGCATGGGGACAGGTTTTTTCCCCCTCCAAACTACAGCTCAGACCCATGCCCTAACAAGTGTTCCTGTATTTATGAAGGTAAAAGGTCACAGTATTGGAAATCATGACTGTCCTACACATTTGTGAGAAATGCTGGCCAAATCTCAGGCATCATTTGGTAATCATGACTATGCTTTACTATCCCATAGTGTAGCTAAAAAGTCACCAGGAGAAGCTTTATTTCCTTACTGTAAAGAATCGCCCTCTTTCAGGGCTCAGCTGCAAGACACCTGGGATGAGTTCGTGGGGAGGTCTAACAAGGTGACTCATTAAGTCCCAACTAACCTCCCAGTTTGGCCTGGATCCAGTGCAGGTCAGCTGTCCTTTAACCCTCTGTCAGGGCCTGTAAGGAGCCCCATGTGGGGTGAGGTTGATTTTCTCTGCAGATTGCAGCTTAGAAACAGCTCTGGCCAACTGTTCCTTCTTTTTTTTCTCCCATATTCGCATTCCCAGCTGGTGGGCATCTTACCTGTTCTATCCAGGGTTTTCGTACTTAATGTTTAATCCTCTTAAATTTCACAACTCATGATTTTCTGTTTCCTTATTAAGTTCGACTTTCACTTTTGATAGAAGTGTCTAGCCTTCCCTTTGTGTGTGTGTGTGTGTGTGTGTGTGTAGCCATTTAAATGTGGAACATTATTATCCTAGGTGCTCCATTTCTGACTTGAAATGATTTCCGATTTTAAATCATAACATTCTGATTTAAAATCCCACACTTAATACAGCAATGCCTAATAACCGTGCCCACAAGGTATTTAATATAATTGGAAAATATTTTATTCTGGCTTCACTTCCCTTGAAGCATTCCAATATCACTCATTCAAGGAGCTAAAATAGAAGCTTGATCTTGGAATTAATTGGAGATTAACACCGAATCTTAATTTTAAATGTATCAAAGGAAAGAAAACAATTTAGACCCCAGTGTACATCAAAGGATAATTCTATCTGGCAACGCACAATGGCCTTGCGGCAGCCTAATCTCTCACCACACCCTTATGCTTCCATAGCTACTGCACCACAGAAGCCACAACATCTTTAGTGCCATTCCCTCACGCAAGGACCTCTCCCAGAGCACCGTGGCTGGGATGTAATTAATTGCAACTATTTGCAAACTCTCAGAAGCTGGTTACACACCAACAGAAAATCTCCAGCCTGTCAGTAAGCGGCCTCCTTGGAAGTCATTGATAAACTGCCTTCTGATGGCTCCTCATTGAACACTAATGGAACCCTGGCAAGGATGCCAACTCGGCCCCTGCCCTGCTTGCAGCCTCTGCGGTGGGAGAGGCCCTTCAGGCCCTGGGGCGCTAGGCCACAGGGATGAGTGAGAGGCCAAGAACAAGGTGGGAGAGAATTCGAGTCCAACACCAGCTGCATGCAGGGTTCAAAGTGGTGTCAGATGTCAGCACTTCGCAGGGAGGAGATTCCTATGCACATACCTTCTTCTCTTAGGCAAGGTCTCTGGTGCATTTTTTTTTTTTTTTTCATTTATTTGAAAACCTTGCACTGCAGAGGAAGGGGATTATGTGCTGGGAGTGTTTCATTTTCAAATGTTTTTGCACATAGCTTTTTGCCTCCCACCAACATTTCAATCACCCATAGTGAGGTTCACTAGCAAAAAGGTTTTCATTTAAAATTTGAGTAAACAGAGTACAGTCAAAAAGGATTCAACACGCCTAATTCTGAAAGAGAGAATTCGGGATAAAGTTAGCCATCTTTTGGTTGAAACTGATGAGCCAGTACTTCATCATCCGAACCTCGAATCAACCTGCCTGTAATTTGAGACTTTGATAGAGCGAAATTTAAGGGCTTGAAAAGCTAAACTGGTATTTCATTTAGGTGAAAATATTTTAAGTGTGTCTTACTTTCTGACCACATTTACTAAAAAGGGTATTCCTTCTGCTACTTCTCGTCCCCTGCTCTTTTTCTTCTTTTCCTGATGAGTGTAACTGAACAGAATTTTTAAATGATCCTCAGTGCAACTCTTGAGTCACCTTTTCTCCAGTGCTCTCTGCTCTGAGTTTCCAAATACTAAGCCTCAAGTGGCTTCCTCTAAAGTAGAGACCGGGGCTCCTCCTGGAAGCAGAGTGTCTATGGTAGAGATCTTTTTTACTTTTATTTTAAAACACTTCTCAGGGGCAACCTTCCCCTTGCAAGGGCTCAAGCGATTACTGTGCATACAAAGGAGGCTAAATCCTCTACTCTGGGGACAGCCAGTTCCAATGGGACACCCCTCCCCCACTCTCCGTGCTGGAAATGGTTTTTTATCTCTAAGAGGGGTTTTTAGCTTGAACTGATAAACAAAAATATGTCGTTAGTGAGTGTTTTCCTGGGTATAGTGTATCCCGCAAAGCATTTTTCCTAAGAGGGAAATGTTAAGCTCTTGATAAATGAATAACAAACTCTTGTTCTCCAAGATAAATTATGACAACGAAAACTTTCTCCAGTCTAAAAATCTAATACTAATCGTTGGCTCAGTACGGTAGAATCTCCCTAAACTTTTGAACGCAGCCCACGTTTCTCAGGCCTTCTTTCGGCAAAAGACGAGGGGAGCATCTCCCAAGGATGAGAGATCACCTTATCCTTTTACTGCAGCCCAGAGATCTTCCCCTCTTTAAGCGTGGGATGGAAGTCTTGAGGACACCCAGAGGCTTGCCCCAGGCTTCAGACATTCTCAGTTAGCAAAAAAAGAAAGAAAGGCCAGCTTGGATATCAACAAGGCAGAAATAGAATAAGCCAGGGAGCTCCATTCTGATAAGATTGCAGATCTTCTGCGAATCAGGTAAACTGACCTGCAAACAGCTGCCCTTGCTTGGGCAGAGGCGGCCTCTCCTGTCCTGGGCTTTGTATCTGGGGCATTCATTCTCCAAGCACCGTTAATGGCAAGAAAAGTTACAGATAGGCTCTTTCCCAGCTTCTCTGAGCAAGGAGGTTATTCTTTCACTTTTATAAACATTTTTAATCGCATCTTCTTACCTTTCCTCTGTGCATCAAAAAGAGGTTATCTAAAACCGAATTATAACCGTCTCTAGGCTATGTCATAAATACTGGGAGAATCATCAATTTTAAGAGGATTTTATCACCAACACTTTATAGCCCTTGATTGAAATGAAATAATAGACATAAGGAATGCTTGACCTCTAAAATGACGCCCCAACCCCTGCCAAAGGAAAGCCCACTTAAAAAAAAAGAAAAAAGAAAAAAGATTGTAAGAAAATGCTCTTCAGACCTAAAAGTCAGAATGCAGAAAGTTATTCCTTTATTAAGACTCTGCAAATCGGCCTTATTTTAAACCCTTTTATAATAAAGCCCATATGTCAGAGTAATGATGTCAAAACCCTTAAACTACACTGGCAAATTGAAAAGGTAATGGAAAATGAAAGGTTTTATTCAAGTTTTTTATTTTTTTTTTTGCATTTTGCTGGAAGTTCTGCCTATTAAAAAAACATAAATAAAACAAAAGTGTAACTGGCATATCTAGTTTTAACTTTAATAAGATAGTTCTGACTTTTACTTTATGATTTTTGTTGTTTTCAAATTAAATGAGGTTTTTATATAATATCAACTATAAAAAGTGCAAAAAAAAAGTTAGAAAGAGGGGTGCCTGGGTGGCTCAGTCGATTAAGCGTCTGACTTCAACTCAGGTCATGATCTCGTGGTTCATGAGTTTGAGCCCCACATCCGGCTCTGTGCTGACGGCTTAGAGCCTGGAGCCTGCTTTGAATTCTGTGTCTCCTTCTCTCTCTGCCCCTCCCCCACTCATGCTTTGTCTCTCACTCTCTCTCAAAAGTAAATAAACATTAAAAAAATTAAAAAAAAAACTTAGGAAAAGCATATGCCTAGAATTAAGGAGTCCTTGACCTTAAATGGTATGATTATAGTTGATGTTTTTTTTCTTACTTTTTTCAGTTTTTGGAATTTTCCAATTTTCTTATAGTTAATATTTATGACTTTTAAATTTTAATATAATTTTGTTTCAAGTATAAAAAGACTCCGATCATGTTGTTAAATTCTTGGGTGTTTTAAATGAGAGACATTTGACCCTCTTTCCCCTTCTCATCCCTCCGTTCGTCTCTGGATTGAGTTCCTCCTTAGGTTGCTTTTTTCCTCTTCTCATCTCCCATCCTTCTGCTCTTTCTCCTTCTTCTGTTAGGGTGTCCCCTGCTTGGGACTGAGCTGCCTGCCTAACCCTGGGAGGCTTTTATGGAAAAGAGGCCAGAGGGAGAAGGAGATTGGTCCTGACTGGGCCAGCAAAGCTCCAACTCCATTTCAAAGCCAAAGAGTTGAGACCACCTGCCTCACCAAACAGAGGAAGGAACTAAGGTCAAACATGGAGTGACTTGCTCTGGGTCACACCACCAGTTTGGGGCAGGATGGAGATTAGAACCCGGGACGAGACCTACAGCTTGCATTTGTGAAAGGCTGTTGAAAGCAGCAAACACGGAAGCACACAAGGAATGGTGCAGACATCTAATGCATGAAGGAGCCTGGATTTTTGTAGAAACATACTGCTGACTCTGGTTTGGGGTCTATGTGTGTGTGTGTGTGTGTGTGTGTGTGTGTGTGTGTATTTCATCTCCCCACCTTAGATAGAGATATAAGCACGGAGAAATGTTTCTCTGCCGTGAGAGACACAGCCGTGTCAAAGCAAGGAGAAACAGAGACTGACCTGTGGCCTCAGTGTCACTGGAAGCAGAGGAGCTATAAGCCACCACATCTCAAGGGGACTGCCCCTCCAGCTGGTTATCTCCATGTAAGAGTCTTCTGATTCGACAAGAGAAGTAAAAAATTAGGATTTTTGTGTGAAATTTCCCAGTTTTAAATGTTGATGCAAATGTTTAAAAATGCTATTTAAGCCACTCAAAATATGACAGAAGTTTGCAACCCTTGATGTCAAATGTGAGAATAGGGCACGGCTGCCTGGGGATCTTAGAGTGAAGGTAAATGTTATGAGGCCCATGGCACAAGAGGGATGGGCAACCATCTACCACTGCTGACGGTTGATCTCAGAATGCAATAGCATCAACATATATGGTCAGCCCAGGGGCATACTGGGGCATTGGGTGTTCTTGGCAACTGCTCTTTCTAGGCTTTTCATATCCTGCCTGGCCTTTTCTCCCCTTGTGCATGAAAAACAGGATGAATTGCTGCATGTTTGGCTTATAACTAATACACAGACTCTCCCTAGCCACTGGTAGAAAGCTGAGGCAGTAGATTGGAGTCTATTTGGATCTAGGTGTGGAAACTTGAATGTAATTCACAAGGTTCCCCCAAATATGTGAGCCTCTACTCTGATGCCCATCGGAGGGATCCTTCTTGCCAGGTATGGGTGTCTGGTTCTGTTTTCTCCCACCCTCATTTAGAAAAAAGGAAACCTTCTCCACAGCACAGAGCTTATTTATTCATTCTGTATGTCTAAAAGTTGGCAAAGACCACACCGTCTCATTCTCTTTGAAATCAACTCATAAGAAAAGGCATTGTTTAATGTAGCACTCAACATCAGATTAAGTGAACTTCAGAAAGCCCTGGTGAACATTTGAATTCATGTGTGTCATGAGAACAAACCATTCTGAAGGAAACAGACGGCTCTAGAGTTTGTCTTTGTTTCTCCTGCCAGAACATTCCAGCGGAGCACCACAGAACCATATTGGATGGTTTGGGGATCTGTGTAAATTCTGTGAGAAAATTTAGAGTTCTTCTTTTGTTTTGAATGTTATACCATTTGTAAAGAAGCAGTGGTTGAGTTTACAGTCATTTGTAAATTCAGTTGCTTTTAAATCTTCAAATCAAAAAATTATGTCTCATTTTAGTTTTTCCAAAGTTCATTCTTTAGCACAAGAACAGTCTTTTTGAACGAGCTTAGATCTGGTGCGAAAGAGTGTGACAATTTTACTAATGCTTTGCGCATACTTGTAGTCACTTAGTAGTCAATACTTGTTATACATGATTAAATGCTGAGCCTCCTTGGCAAATGGCTACAGCGTGATAGAATCCAATGGAAAAGTGCTATACGTAGTGCATCCAGTGAAGTTTTCCACCCTCCAAAATTAAGGGAGATGCCAAATTCTTCATGACTAATTTCATAAACTATTTAAGCATTTTCCTAGCTTACTGTTTTCTGATGCTGTTTTACAACATTTCACTTACAATTTATTATGCTAGCTTAACATGAGAAATTTTTCTTTCTTTTTAAAGAAATGCTATTTAGTCTGACTAAAGATTTATGCACCCATCTTCTTCCAGCTCACCACCACTGTCCACTTTGGGCTTCGTTGTCTCTGGCCCAGACTGTTGTAGTTAGCCCCCATCTGGACTTCCTGTCTCACACAGTCTACTGGGGCACACTGTTTTTGGTCTTTGTGAAATGCCAGTCTAATCCTGGGCTGTGACCTACTAGATAACAAGAGCCATTGAGCACTTCCTGCACCTGGCATTGTGTTAAGCACTTTGTATTCATTATCTCATTTAATCCTTGTAACAATCCCAGGAGGTAATCTCCATTTTACAGAGAAGCAAAGGGAGGCTCAGGGAGGTTAAGCAAATTGTAGATTACATTGTGGGCTTCATTCATTCATTTAATTACACATACTTTCCCCAAACTGCAGCCAGCCATAGCAGCATGATGGCAGAATGCAGTAGGCATGGTGCCATCTCTGTCACATGCTGTCTTCCCTATCTGGGAGGCTCTCACTCATTGGCACTGAAGTGAGTTCTCTCCATCGTGAAGTCTGCCAGATATCCTTCCAGTTTCCCACTTAGTCCCGACATTTCTCCAGAACACGTCTGGCACCTGTTGCTTTGCTATTGTAAGTTTATCTGTCTTTCTGTTTTATCAAACGTCATAAGGGCTGAGACTTAACCATATCGTATTTGTATTCATTTACACAAAACCTGGAAATAGTGGGCACTCAATAAATGTTTATAAAATGGATTCTGAGGTCCTCAAGAGTGTCTTACTGATCTCTATATCCCCCAAATTAAGTTGTAGTACCAGGAGATCAACCAGGAAGGGACAGATTGACTGAAGGCAGTTCCAGTGGTCTGTGCAGTTGGGATGTCACAAGCCATGGGGCAGAGAATCAGCAGACAGAGATGCTAAAGCTGGAGATAGAGAAACCCAATTGGGGGCCAGCTGGACAAAGAGGGGGTTGGATATGGAACAAGTAAAGATGGGGTGGTGTATTAGTCAAGGTTCTCCAGAGAAACAGAGCCAATATAAAAAGAAATTTATTATAAGCAATTATGGCTCACATGATTATGAAAGTTAGAAGTCCCAAGATCTGCGGTCAGCAAGCTGGAGACCCAGGAGAGCCCATAGTACAGTTCAGTCTGAATGTCAGCGCACCTGAGACCCAAGAAGAGCCAATGTTTCAGTCCCAGAACAAAACATCAGGAACAAAACTGATGTCCCAACCCAAAGACACTCAGGCAGGAGGAATTCCCTCTTACTTGTGAGAGGATCAGCCCTTTTGTTCTATTTGGGCCTTCAACTGATTCGGATGGGACCCACCCACATTGAGAAGAGCAATCTGCTTTATTCAGTCTACCAAGTCACATACTAATCTCATCCAGAAACAGCCTCACAGACAAACACAGAAAACTGTTTGCTCAAATATCTGGGGACCTCATGGCCCAATCAAGTTGGCACAGAAGATTAACCATCATATATGGGGAGTAGGCTAGAACTGACCCAGGAAGACCCTCATGGGCAATGAGTCCATTGGCAATGGGTAATGAGTTCCAATTAGAGTCCCTCTTTTATCTGCAGGTTGCTGTGGCCCCATCTGATGTGGACAGTTCTTAAAGTTTCCCTTCCTGACAGTTAACTGCTCGAGGAACCACCATCTCCCACCACTCCGCCCTCAACCCTGCTCCTTCTGCACACTTCTCTCCTGAAGCTTTGAGCAATATACGCCTTACCTTGGAGTCACCCCTCATTCACCCTGTTTCTTGCTCCTAGCATCTAACCAGTTGCCAAGACCGGTCAATCCTGCCTGTAAAATGCTTCCCACATCTCCCATTCCCTTCACTGCCTATTGTTACTCTCCTACTTGTACAGTGATGGCTCTTCAATTTTTTAAGAGAAAAGAGTGAGGAGGGCCACAGTCTGGTTGCAAAAGAGGCTAAGGGGACTGGTTTTGAAGCCGCCTTAAAAAAGCAATATGAAATTTTCTTTAGATTGTATGTTACAAATTAATAATGCAGCAAGATTTTTTTTTCCTTTTTAAAAAAATGCTTATTTATTTTGAAAAAGAGAGAGAGTGTGTGTGTGTGTGTGAGTGTGTGCAGGGGAGGGACAGAGACAGAGGGAAAGAGAGAATCCCAAGCAGGATCCGGGCTGTCAGTGCAGAGCCGGATGCGGGGCTTGATTCCACGAACCGTGAGATTGTGACCTTAACGGAAATCAGGACTCCGATGCTTAACCAACAGAGCCACTTAGGTGCCCCTAATGCAGCAGTTTTACCTAAGTATACTTTACTTACATTGAGAAAGTGTTCATTGTATATATCAAATTATACATACATATTTCTAAAGTTTGTGATAGAAATTATGATGGGGAGGTCCTACTTTGTACAGCACCTATTAGAATTGGTTTTTAAATTGTTTTTAAAATACTCTTACTATTCACAAACCTTCACTGGCTCCTCACAGCCTCCTAAATAAGGAACAATCAGTCTGTAAATGGACTCTATGACTTTGAAATATGGACCCTGCTCATTCTTCTGGCTTTACATCCTATGAGTCACCATTGCCCCTGTATCAGTCAGGAATGCCTTTGGCTGCAAGTAACAGAACATCCAACGTATGCTGGCTTAAACAAATGGAGAGTTATTTTCCTCACATCATAAGAAATTAATAGGTCTGTAGGGCAGGGCTGGTGCAAGCTCTGTATAAGTCTCTGCTTCACCATCCCATCATATGACTTTTGCTTATTTCCTCATGACCTCAAGATGCACTTCCAGGCATCTCAGCCACATTCCAAGGAGGAGACAAGGGCCAAAGTTGAAGGAAAGAGCACATAGTTGAGCCTGTCCTCATTTTATGGGTGAACTGAATACCTTCCCAGAACCCTAAGCCAGCGATATCTTGCTTATGACTCAAAGATCAGAAGGATGTCACGTGGTGGAAGGTATCATGTGGTGGCAGGGGGTGGGGCAAGGTTGATGATGGAGGTGGGCCAGTCAGCAGTACCTGCCACGCACACACACACGCCCACTCTGCTTTGGCAGCTCACTCACCTTATTCCTCACCTGCCTTCACATCATTTCCTCCTCCTTGAACGATCTTTGCCCTGCTTCATCTCTGCTTATTGAAGGACTTTCATTTTGTTTAAGTCTCAATAAAATACCACTTCATCCAAAAAGTGTTCCTGGTTTCCTTCCAAACCTCTCTGACAAAATTTCCCCTTCTGAGACCAACTGCCGTTTGCATTTCCACTATACCTAGAATCCTCACACTGTACTCTGGTTAATTACATGGGTTTCATCTCCCTGTCTGTATTTTGAGGTCCAAGAGGACAGGGAGCATGTCCCATTCATCTTTGTATTTCCAAGGCAACTCAGCACAGAGTAGGTATTCAATAAGTGTTGGATGAATGCATGCATATTCTGTAATATTCTGTTCTGAACAGTAAAGTCTGCAGTACCCACACTGTGTCTATAATGGTCCCTCTGATCCAAGTTAAAGAAGAACATCTGCAATCCTCTGTGAATATTGGCTGCTGTCCTCTGTCCTCAGCCAAAGCAGGGACATCTGTGGTGACAACGTGACTATCTACCAACGCTTTTTATGTCCCTCTGCCCAAATGTGCAGCTGTTTCCTGGGTGAGAAAGTAAGGAAACAGTACAAATCGGACAACATAACAGCAATTTCAGCAGGAGCCTTGTGAGGGTATTAGGTTCAAGCGAAGAACCTTGACGTTGTGCTACAACACAAGCAATAATAATATTAATACCAATGGTATTAATACCATTTATCAGACCCCTATGCCAGGTGCTATACTTTATATGCATTGGCTCATGGACTCCGCACAAGAACACATTCCTTTATTAAATAAGGAACCAAGACTCTGAAAGATTAAACAATTTGTTCAAGGTCATGCAGCCCGCAAGTGGCAAAGCTAGGCAGACACTCCTCTCTTAGCGCAGGTCTGTGAGGGAAGGGGTGTCAGTTCTGTTTTACACGCTGGTTTACACACGATAAAACTGCTCACAGAGAAGTGAGTCACTGGCTCGAGGCAGTGCAGTGTGGTGGTTAGGAGAGTGGGCACCAGAGTGGGACTTCCCTGCGAGACCTGGGGCAAGTAGTTGAGAGTTTCCATGCCTTGGTTTCGTCCTCTGTGAAACGGGGGTAAACGTTTACTTCATGGGTGCTTATGGAAAAAACATCAGTAAGTACATATATAGAGACTGGCCTCGCACCTGGTCCAAACCAAGTACCTGGGAGCTCTTAGCCAGGACTGCCACCAGCCTAACTGATAAAGTAGCCAGAGGACAACATACTTGATACACTGAGCAGGACAGTGTTGGACATTCAGATGTGCTTTGTCCTTCTGGAGAGGAAATCGGGGCTACTTTCTGGCTCCCAATGGTAGAGTCCGTTTTTTCTCCACAAAAGGGATGCTTAGTTTTACCAATCCCATGCATCAAGGAGCTGCACCTTTTGAACAAAATGGCTATGTCAGCACTTCTGTCCTCTGCCTGCATTAATTGATCCAGAGAATTAGCAAGCTTGTGGTACTGGGACTGTTTATTTTATTTTTTTTAATGTTTATTCATTTTGAGAGAGAGAGAGCTGGGGAGGGGCAAAGAAAGAGGGAGAGAGAGAATCCCAAGCAGGCTCCACTTTATCAGCACAGAGCCAGATGTGGGACTTGATCCCACAAACCACGAGATCATGACATGAACCGAAATCAAGAGTCAAGATGCTTAACTGACTGAGCCACCCAGGCACCCCAGTACCTGGACTGTTTTGAGAAAGGACCTTCATTTGGTGTATGCTGAGCTCTGTGGAGTAACCTTTAGTATTTTGATAGTATAATGTTGTTTTTAAAATAAAAATTTAATTAATTTATTTATTCTTGAGACAGAAAGAAAGAGCAGGCAGGGGAGGACACAGAGAGAGGGAGAGAGTGAATCTGAAGCAGGCTTTACATGGTCAGCACAGAACCAGATGTGAGACTCGAACTCAGGAACTGTGAAATCATGATCTGAGCTGAAATCGAGGGATACTTAACCGACTGAGCCACCCAGGTGCGCCCATTTTGTTTCATTTTAGCTACTTTTCTCATCTCTTTGGAGGTAGGTTCTAAAGATGCTCCTGCAATGAACACTGCCTTTTGGCATTCACACCCTTGCATAGACCCCTCCCTCACTGAATCTAGGCAGGCTTTATGTAACTAATAGAATATGGTATGAGTGGTTTATGTGATTTCTGAGGCTAGGTCATAATAAACCTAATAGCTTCTGCCTTGGGTTCTTTGAAAGCTCACTCTGGTGGAAGTCAGCTACCATATAAGAAGTCTAAGTACTATGAGACCACCATGCCATGATAAAGCCCAAGTTATCCATGTTGAGAAGCTGCATGGAAAAAAAGGGACATCTTTCCACCTCCTTCCCCCACCCCCACCCCACCAATCTCAGCCATCTCAGTGAGGTGCCAAACACGTAGGGAAGAAGCCATCTTGGACATCCAGCCCAATTGAACATTCAGCTGTCTGTAGCCCAGGCCCCATCTGATTGCAACTGCATAAGAGCTCAGGCAACAAGTGCCCAGCTGAGCCCAGTCAATCTACAGTACATAAGAGATGACTATAAGTTGTTATTTTAAGCCACTCTGTTTGGGGGCTATTTATTATGAAGCACCAGATAACTGAAACATTCATGAGTCCCCAAGGCTGCTGGTGGCAGTTACAATACACTTAAATCCAAACCACAGATGAAGACTGTAAGCTGTTTCTTTTTATTAAATTAGATTTGGTGGTAAATATACAAATCAGGACCAATTGAAGTCTGTATGCAAAACTTTTGTAATTCTTTCTGTTTTTCTAAAACAATAGGAGAAATACTATTCTAACACCACCTAACATTGTATCTATCACATGTTTATTTGACTATTGTTTGCCTTCTCTTTTTGAATGTAAGCTCAAAGATGGCAATGATTTTGTCTGGTTCATTCTCCTTTGTATCCCCAATGTTGGCAACAGTGCTTGACCTACAGTGGGTCTACAGTAAATGTTTGTTGAATTAACAAACACTTGAGGAGAGAAAAGATAAATGTGTCATAGATAAAATATTCATATAATAAATACATTCAGCCTATAGAAAACTCACATTGGCTTCAAGAATAAAATCTGACATATGAAGATCTCCATGATGTATCAATACAAAGGCTAGTTTTTAAAAATCAGCTTGCAAACCAGTAGGTGCAGCAAAATTACATTAGAAATGTTTTTAAGTGTATATTTGCGAAAAAAACAAAGAATCTGGAAGTATTTTCATCAAACTATTGATAATAGTTCTCTCTGGGTGAAAAGCTCACAAAGGAATTTTGTTTTTGCTTAGTGCTTTTCACATTCTTTCTAAAATATTTCAAATAAAATTGTATTCATTTTGAATCAGGAAAAAATGTTATTTAATAAAACTAAATTGGAGTATTGATATACCTATTTTTTAAAAATTTTTAAATATTTTATTTATTTTTGAGAAAGAAAGAGCATGAATGGGGGGGAGGGGCAGAGAGAGAGGGAAACAGAATCTGAAGCAGGATCCAGTACAGAGCCCCACACATGGCTCAGACTCACAAGCGGAGGGATCATGACCTGGGCTGAAGTTGGATGCTTAACCAACTGAGCCACCCAGGTGCCCCTGAGATCCCTATTTTTTATGTATGTCCCATCGGAGACCACAAAAAGTATAAAGTCTTTCGATTTTTTTCTCAACCATTTTAATATGTTCCAGGTGTCTCTGTCATAGCTTCCCTAACTTTCAGTGGAGTCATGGCACAACACTTCTGCTCACATGGAGAATAAAACGAAACATAGAGAATTCATCTGTGGCTCGGGTAAATTCCTAGAGCAGCTTCTATAGGCAGGAGTGCGGAGGAATTGGTTGTGAAGTCGTGGACGGTGATAAAAATGGAGAATTCCATGATTATGATTTGAGTTTCTCAGATAGAGTAGGAAATACTGTATTTGTAATTATGTGGAAGCAAACTTTGTAGCCCACTGTGAAAGTGACCCATTATGGAAATAAAATAGACATGCTCCTGTTAGCAAATTCTTATTTGCTTGTATCTTTGCGGTTCACATGAACATACCTTGAGGCTCACCAGAGAATGGAAGCAAAATCACTTGCCTTTTCCCTGAGACATGAGAAACTCCGTTGGAGAGGAAGCACACACGGGGAAGGAGTGGCGCCCAGCCACTTCTGAATGTTTTCTAAGTAGCAAAATGGTGACACCGCCACTCTTTTTACCTAACCTGTGATTTGCTGTGATGAACAAATGCAACAAGTTTATGCAAAACTGCACTACCCATGAGAAATGATACTGAAGATCAGATTTGCTCATGGTAACGGATGGTGGGAATTCTACCTCCTTGCCTACACAGTAGTACCTCTTACAGCGACCCTCGTTGGTCCTTTAGATGTTCTGTCATTGGGAACTAAGCATTATTTAATGGTAAAAATGCTTTCTAAAACATAGATTAGCCTCATGGATGACCAGACACTGATTTTTTTTTTTTTACTCACTAGTTTACTGATTTATTACAAAGAATATTAAAGGATACAAATCAACAGCCAGGTGAAGTGATACATAGGGCGAGGTCCTTAGGGAGGTTGGGGCTTGGCATGGCAACACATGGGCATGGGGGCATTCTGCTTCCCCCAGCTGGAAATTCCTACCAGACACTGAATTTATTTAGCATAAAGGGTCCTCCAACCTGCCTTTCCTCTTAGATTTCCCATCTGCTTTAATGGCTAGAAACAACAGAATCCTCTTTACCCTTACTTCTCTTTCTGCATGTCCATCACCTGGAAGTTCTTGTCAACTAATCCTCAGAAAACTTCTCAGACTCTAATTTTTTCCTTTTGTCCAGTGCCGTGTCCAAGGTTCAGGATCTTACCACCTCTTACCATGACTAGTGCATCAGCCTCCTAACTTCACTCTTGACAGGTGCTTTCTGTACATCTTTCCCGCCAGAATTAAAGAGTATTCTCTGAAGGTGAAGAGCAAGTTTTATAGACTTTTAAATTTCCCAAAAGGCATTTCTCCTAATAGGTGCTCAATAAATGATTTTTGCTCACTGCTCTTGCTTGACTGAGAGGCAATATTTGAGGTGTCAAAAGCACTGGGACTGAGAAACTGAAGGTCTGGTCACAGCCCATTGTATCAGTCTCCTATGGCTGTACACCAAATCATCCCCAAACTTAGTAGCTTAAGACAACAATTATTTTTTTTCTCACATTTTCTGTAGATTAGGAATTTGAACAGGGCATAGTGACGATACGTATCTTTCCTTTGTGAAGTCTGGGGCCTCAGGTGGGAATATCTGAAAGTTGGGGGTAATGCAACAGCTGGCAACTGGAATCGTCTGGAGGCATCTTCATTCACATGCTGGCTGCCAGCCAGAACACCCACATGTGGTCTCTCCTTGTAGCCTTTCTGCTTGGGTTAGTTGGGGCTCCTAACAGCATGGCAATGGCAATTGGGTTCTAAAAGCAATTGATTCAAGACAACCAGTTGAAAGCAGTATCACTTTCATGGCTGAGTCCTGGAATACCACAGCCCAATTTTGCTCTTGTCATGGGCTTACCCAGTGTGGTAGGCACAATAACAAATCCCCTAAAGAGGCCCATGTCCTAATCCCCAAACCTGTGACTAGGTTACCTTACCTGGCAAAGGGACTTTGTGATGTGATTAAGTTAAGGACTTTGCAATGGGGAGATAATCCAGATCATCTGGGTGGGCCCAGTATAATCACAAGTGTCCCTTTAATAAGGAGGCAGAAGGCTCAGAGTCAGAAAAGGAAAGGTGATGTGAAAGCAGAAGATGGAGTGATGCTGGCCAGGCATCAAGAAACGCCAACAGCTTCTAGAAGCCGGAAAAGGCAAGGAAATAGATGTTCTCTAGAGCATCCAGAAAAAACACAGCCCTACTGTGATCTTTGATTTTAACCTAGTAAAATCCAGTTTGGAATTCTGATCTCCAGAAATGTGAGATAATAGATTGGTGTTGTTTTAAGCCATTAAGTTTGTGGTAATTTGTTATAGCAGCAATAGAAAACCACTCATTTCTCCATGGGAAGAGTGTCAATGTCACATTCAAGAGCATGTGGGATGGAAGACATTGTTGCAGCTAGTTTTGAAAAATACGGTCTGCCATAGTCTACCAATAAGTAGCTAATTGTGGGTTGATCTCTCTGGGTCTCAGTCTCTTCGTTTATAAAATGAAAGGTTGAGTATGAGGACAGCAAACCTTCTGGACCTAAACGTTCCCCAATCTTACAACTGAAAGGGAGATGTAGTATTCCCATGAGGAATCATAACAAATAATGACCGATTTCCTAAATCCTTCCTCGATGCTCACTACCATCTATATACTACTCCAAATGGAACAGAAATGGAGGGCCTGGACCAGAAAACCTCAGCATGTATGGTGAATTCCCTAAAAGATAAGCTTTGAGGCAGGGTTTTTGTTTTCAATTTCAAAATATTTAAAGAAGGAAGGGAAGAGGGAAATAAGAAGGCAGGAAAGGAGGAAGGAAGAAAGGGAAGAAGGAAAGAAACTATTAATGTTTTGAGTCAGTGACCATTCTTGTTCATTATTGGAACCCCAGCACCTAACATACAGTCTAGAATGTAGGTAACCTCCAAAGAATGTTGAGTGAGAACAAAAAGAAAAGACAACCCAAGGCCCACTGGTTATGTGTCTGATAGCTGTATGAGGTAGTCCAATCCTTGGCGGGTCACCAGGCATGGACCTTTTCACCATTTTACTCTGGAAATTACCCGAACAACCCTCTATTTGGCCCCCTTTATTCGATCCTTGCCCTCAACACAGCAGCCAGGGTGATCCTGATAAAATGTAATGCTGGTCATTCCACTCCTCTGCTGAAAACCCAACAGAGGCTTCCTAATTAAAGCCAAAGCCCTTTCCAGGGCCAGAGCTGGGTGAGGTGAGGGAGGCACCTGGGGCACAGCATTTAAGGAGGTTCTCACTCTCAGGGACTCACCCTGCACTTGCACCACTGTGAGGGTGAGCACCTCCTTAAATAGTGAGCCCTGAGTACCTCCTTCACCTCAACCGAGTCCTGACACTGGCTCTTACTATGGTGTACAAGACCATACACCATTTAACCTCTTACCCCCTCTGCCTCTCTGACCCCATCTCCAAATATCCAGCCCCTCCCCTCCTTGGCTCACTCCACTTAAGCATACTGGCCTCTTAGCTGTTTCCTGGCCCACTTCCACCTCAGAATTTACAGTGCTTTTCCTTCTCATGAAACAATTTCCCCCAATATCCATGTGGCCGGGTCCCTTGTCTCCTTCAGGTGTCTGCTCAAATATTACCTTTTCTGTGATGCATTCGTGACTACTCTTAAAATTCAACCCCATTGCTATATCTCTTTCCCACTTTATTTTTATTCTTGGTACTTCGTTCCATCTAACATGCTATAAGTTGTTCATATTTACTTGTTGGTGGTCTGCCTTCCCTACTAGATTGTAAGACCCAGGACAAGGATTTTTAATCCATTTAAAAAAAAATTTTTTTTTAACGTTTATTTATTTTTGAGACAGAGAGAGACAGAGCATGAACAGGGGAGGAGCAGAGAGAGAGGGAGACACAGAATCTGAAACAGGCTCCAGGATCTGAGCTGTCAACACAGAGCCCGACGCGGGGCTCGAACTCACAGACCGTGAGATCATGACCTGAGCCGAAGTCGGACGCTTAACCGACCAAGCCACCCAGGCGCCCCTTAATCCATTTTTTTCATTGCTATGCACCAGAATCTAGGACAGTGCCTAGCATATGTAAATGTTCAATAAAAAAAAATGTTAAGTAAATGGATAGCATAAGACAATTTGTGATTTAAAGTCATGAAGAATAGAGAATTATAGGACTTTTGAATGAACAGGGGCCTTACTAAGGAGATTAGCAAACTATTGCTTGCAACCTATGTTTGTATGGTCCACGAGCCAAGAATGATCTATGAATTGAATTGTGTCCCTCTAAAACTCATATGTTGAAACCTAACCCCCATCATCTCAGAATGTGACCTTGATTTGGAAACAGGGTCAATTCAGACATAATTAGTTAAGATGAGGTCATACTGGAGTAGGACGGGCCCCTAGCCCAGTATGACTGGTGTCCTGACAAAGAGGAGAAATTTGTACGCAGACACACAGGGAGAACACCGTGTGACTGTCAGAGTAGAGGCTGGGTTGAAGTTTCTATAAACCAAGGGTCGCCAAAGATTGCCATGGACCAAACTCTTCCTCATGTCCCCAGAGGGAAGCAACTCTGCTGACGGGATGATGTCAACTTGTAGCCTCCAGAGCTGTGAGACGATACATTTCTGATGTTTAAGCCACACACTTTGTGGTGCTTTGGTACAGAAGCCCTAACAACCTAACGTGAATGGTTTGTACATCTGTAAACAGTTGTGGGAGGAGGAAAAGGGAAGAGAAGAAAGAGAAAGGAAGGAGGAGGAGAAGGAAATGGGGGCAAGATAAGGGGGGAGGGAAGGAGGGGAAGAAATAGAGGCAGTATGTGGCCCACAAAGCGTAAATAATTAGCTATTTGGTCCTTTACAGAAAAAGCTTGTTGACAACTGAAAGTGTAGAGATCCTAGCCCATATAACTCATGAAGAAATGGCAGCCTCCAGAAATGAAATCCCATATCCAGCCAGGTTCAAACATCTAGTATGCACTGGTGTAGCTATACCTAAAACCAGATTCTCTGACATCAAGTCTATTTTTAAAAAATCACACTACATGGGCTACTGCACTTTGAAAAATCATTTCGTCAATTCCCCCTTACTTAAGTGCATGTTACGGAGATGTTTTCATCAATTACTCCAGCCTAGCAACCTGAGGCCTTTACAGAAACATACCAGTATACATAATTTTTTTGAGCAGGGTGCCTACTATGGTCCATATTTTTTATTTTGTTTTGTTTTTGCTTTTGGGCCTTGCCCTCCAGCAACTCATTTTCTGTGATACTGGTTCTCAAGCCATAATTAAAGCATAATTAAAGATCAAGAACAGATGTCTGCCTGCTCTCTGGAGCTTCCACAAACTAAGTAGTGTAGAGTTTGGTATTATGGGTTTTATGCTAAAGAGAAACAAAATAGGAGAACTATCTGTTGAACAAACCCACATACAAATGCTAAAGGCATAAGAAAGTGTTTAGAAGAAATACTGGTGGACCAGGGCTTCCAGCACTTCTTTTAATGTACCTTTTAATGTACCTTTTAATGTACCTTTTAATGTACCAGGGAACAGCAAAATAAGTCCGTTCTGTTTTCATTAGCTCTATGACTTGATGGTATAGCCAAAAAAAAGATCTACGTTCTTACTAACTCACTTGGCTGAGACACTGAACTGTTTGGAGGAGTTTCGCCATTTGTCAGCTGCCAAAGGGGACAGTGCTTCCTACAGAGGGTTACCGGAAGGGATTACGGGAGTGGAGGGCAGAGGCGTTCTTTCTCTTCCGAGGCTGCCTTATTAGTTGAAGCATAGGTGCCACTAATAAGGAACTATGTGTATAAATTTCCATTAATTTGCTGGTGAACCCAAAACATGGAGGAAATGAAAAGGAAGTGGCTGCTCTAATTTAAAAACTTATACTTTGCACAGAATGCACAAGTACCATAGAAATTAAATTTACCTAAATCTAAACAAAATTTGCTTTTTTTCTTTTTTTTTTTTTTTTCTAATATCCCTTCTTTAAAGTAGGGATCTCATCTGAAGTTGAAATCTGGTGTTAGTTGGGTGGCTTTGGGCAATTGACTTAACCTCTTTTTGGCTTTCTTTCTTCAAATAAAAAAAAGGGGCAGAAGGGAGGGGGGAGGGGATAACTATAATATACCAGTCATAAATTGTTTCAAAGATTAAGTGAAATAATGAAACATGAACATGCCTAAGAATGGTCAGGAATCCAAAGTATGTTGATTTTCCATGTAAGTATATGGTGGAAGAAAATATGCAAATATTCACCTAATTATAATTATTTACATAATTGTTCATCTAATTATAACTAGCATGTGGAACATAAGCATTTATTTTCATAAGTAAATGCCACTAGCCATATGTTTTGTGATCTGTGAATTAGTTTCACATACACCCCAGCACTTCCATAAACTAAGACTCTCAGGAGTCTTAGGTGGGTAAGTGGAGGATACAGCTAACACGGAGCAGAGCAGGGACCTGAGATCCAGGTTACTTTTCTGTTTTTCCACCAGGATCCTTTCCCCTATGGGTGTTGGCTCTAAACAGACATTTCTGTTATCTCAATAAACAGTTAAGAACATTTTGCTCCGGAGTGTGAAAGCTATGTACCACTGAGTCAAGGTGTGTGCGTGTGAAGCTTGGAGACATTCTCCGATAAGAAAGGGATGGCATGCAACATATTCTGCAGGTTTTTAACCCTTCCTGGGTCCAAACCCCTTTAAAAATTCAATAAAATTATGCCTCCTCCCTGCACTTTTACATCCACCTCCATCATTGTATGCCTAAGTTTTGTGGTTTTCACAGATCTCCTAAAATCCATCTAGGGATCCTTAATGATGCCACTTAGCACGTTTAAGAATCTCTAATTTAAACTACTGCTAAAATTAGATTAGCATTTAATTTAAATACAACAAAGAATGCTAGCTCTCACTTTCATATTCCACTAAGACCTTTTGTTTTTCAGTCCTCCAGTTTCTATTTCTGTTTTGTTGTGTGTTTTTTTTTTTCTTCCTAATTCAGTCTAAAGGTGGGGACATAAAACCATACTATCCAACTTTCTCAGGTTCCAGCTAAAGAAGTAATCAGATGCAGGAGCGGCACAGCACATTCTGGTGCAAACTGAAGACACCCTAACACTGGTAGGAAGTGACCAAGGAAGAAAAAGATTTTCAGAATGGAAATCAGAATTCTGAGGCAAAGTCTTCAAAATCCAGCCTGACATTCCTATGTACTGGATAAAGGAGTGTCCTTGTCATGTTTCATTTTTACCTCTCTTGAGGGAAGGCTAGGGCCCCCCAGGTTGTTTGGCAATGATCCACTGCCCCACCAGAGGCCATCTGAAGCCTCTTCCAGCAGCCTCTTCCTTGCTGGCTTTCTCCATGCCAGATCCCTGCTCCTCCTCTTCCTAGCCTTATTAATCTCCCCTCCCTGGTGTTGCATAAACTGGCAGATATCACTGCTGGGCTTGGCAAGTAGAAATGGCAGGTCCCAGAAGCCTAGGCCCCTGAGGAAGCTCACTCTTTTCCTTACTTGATGGGAAAAACCAGAGTCTGCAGTCTGGACAACTTATCTAAAGACGGAACCGGTAGAGGAGGGCATGGGGTGGGGAGCAAGGGGCAAGGTTAACAAATACTATCCAAATTTAATGTTCAGCGAGTGGAAGCAGGACTCCAGTACCCTGTGCCCCAACATATCTAAGGGGTGGGAGTGGGGGGTGCTGGAGAGAGCTGGAGCAAACTTGTCGCGGGAACCACGTTAGGACGGTCCTCCTCTTCTCCCTCCCTCTCCGTCTTCCTTCTATTCTCCCCACCCCCCACCCCTCCTTCTGCAGGAATAGTCCAGAGTTTCCAGGTCGAGGTAAAGGGAGAAAGAAGTGGGAGCTCTGTGGAGCCACTCTCGCGGGTGCACGGAAATTCTGTGCGGGTGGCTAGCCCAGGTGGCGGGGGGCGCTCGCTGTTTATTTAAGTGAGGGTCAGGTTAGGCACCTGGAGCACAAATCTTGCAAAACGAGTCTGAGAGCGGGGCGAGCTCTCGCAGGTAGGAAGGTGCAGCCGCCGAGCCAGAGGGGCCAAGGCCAGAGCCAGAGGCCGCCGCGCGGCAGGAGGCTGCGGCGGAGGGACCCTGGGAGGCGAGCCGGGTGGCGTCCAACAGCCGGCGCCGGCACCTTGGGCCGCTCACCCCGGGCCGCGACGCGCAGGGAGTGCCGGAGGAGAGGGGCCGCAGCCTCCCGAGCCTCCGCCCCCTCCGTGGCCCTCGGGCCTCGGGGACGCCGGCGGACGTTCGTTGGAGGGCCCGCGGGGAAGCCCACGCCTGCTTCTGACCCGGGAGGACGCACCAGGGCTGGCGAGGCTCGTGTCCCCGGCCTGCTACGCACCTGCAGCCGGCGAAGGGACGGAGTGCCTCGGAATTTCCGGGTGTCGGCGCCTCCTTCTCCGTCTGCCTGCCGCGGGTGAGAGCCGGTGCGTCTCCGCTCTCCGCAGACGCAGGCCGGTCCCTTTCCCGCAGCCTCTCACCGCACGCTTTCTTAACCGGAGCTTGCGTGGTCTCGTGATCTCGGTGCCTGGCCCTGGGGACGCAAGGCCACATGCACCTAATAGCCATGTCTGCATCCGAGCTGGGCATCATGAGAGGCGCTCCTTCGGAGCCCCGTCTTCTGCATTACTATCCGGTCCCCAGCCCTTCTCTGCAGCCTAGTCGCCAAGCCTAGGACTCCCAGAATCTGGAGATGGAGCCCATTTCTTTCTCCAGAGCTGTTATTTTTTCTTTGGGCTTAGTGCACTTCTGTCCCTGCCTTCCCCCCCCCGCCCCCCCCAAGACTGACGCATTGTAATGCCCTGTCGGAGCCTCTCAGCCAGAGAAGCCAGGGAGGGGAAGAGCTAAGTCCAAAGTGCATAGGCCTTCAGGAGCTTCTTTTCTGGCCCAGCGGTTCTGGCCCTCCCTGGGCTTCAGAAGAGTGCAGGGGCACATCAAGTATCTTGCTGTCTTATCTTGGGCAGCACTGTTCCCCAGAGGCCAGGCCCTGGTTGCTTCAACTGCTCTTCTTTGGGAGGCCCCAGAGTGGATTCCCTGAAGCCACAAGTCCATTTCCTTGGCGCTGTGGCCACCATGGAACTATAGATGGTGCTTCTCTTAGCTTTGCCCTTCCCGACCCCCTGGTTACCTGAGGTGACAAGAAACGTTGTCTCTTTCTTCTGGGCTTCAGACGATGGTCAAAGAAAGTAACGTTAAGGAATGATTTCAAAAGGATATTTTCAGTAAACGTTTATTGATATATAACACGAATAGAAAAGTGCACAAATCTCATGGTACAACTTGATGAATGTTCACAAAGTGAACATTAACAAGCATTTTTGAATGTTTGTTCTATCTATACATAATCCCTGAACGGTTACAAATATACATTTATTCTTGAGGGAGATATTGGTGAAAAGGATTCCCCCCTCATGCAATATTTAGACTATTTGTAAACACACCAAGTTTTATTTGTACAATAAAAAATACTGGAATCACATATTCCTTTGGACAAAACTTTCCTTGCAAAAGGGTAGAAAGCTATTAGCTTGAATTGAGGACAGAATGTTAGATGGTATTGCCCAGTTGACATCTGGTTGGGGAACCATAACAACTCATTTGGTACAGGGTGATGTCCCTGCTTCCAAAACTCATGCCATCGCGACACTGCATTTTCATCCAGGTCACGCTGTTAAGGTACAACAGGGAGAGAAAGAGAGTATGTACATGCTGAGATAGAAAATTTCCAAAGTTTTAACCTTCTCGATACATTGCATAATAATTTATTTCTAAAGAGCATCTCTGCTATAGAAGCAAGTGGGTATAGTTGATGACTTTTTAGCAGGGGAAGCTTAAAACAGCGAGCCAAATATCCTTCATTATTTGCCATGCCATCCTCTTTGGAAAGAGAGAAATTTCAATATCCTTGCCCAGTCTGCCATCCACATGTTAAATATGTTAAGACATAAAAGCAGTCTTTTCATCTGTCTGATCTCTCTGGGGTCTTGATTAGAATTCTCTGTCCATATTTGATGGTCTGTTTTGAAGGAATTTTAAAAAAGAACTGTATTCCAGAAAGTAGCAAGACAATAATTTAAGGCACAGGAAACTGAAATAGTATTACAGTTTGTTTTATTCATGAGAAAATATTAGAATCCAGTATTATTTAGCTTTGAGTGAGGTGTATCAAGGGTTGACCACAGTCTCAAATAACCAGAGAAGGAAGACTTGGCAATCAGGCTTACATTTCTTCTTCACACCAGGGTAAAGGAAATGGGTTTACATTTCAACAAGAAGTAGAGAGAAAAATTGTTAAAAGTCAGAGACGTTAGAGATCAGAAAAATTAGAGATGGAAAATGTTTCAGCTATGTCATCTAGCCTATTATTTCTTTGCTCTCAGTAGTTAACGCCTGTCCACTTTGACAGCCACTAGTCATCTTTGCAGAGATTTGTTCATGGGTCAGATCTATATATTCAAACCATAATGAGTGTTAACTCAGCGCAGTGCTGATTCACATTAACAGGATTTATACAATCAATACCTGAGATGTGTCCACCCTTAATGATTATAAAATCAGTGTGAGATATAACCCCTTCCTTTAAAAAGTGCATCACTAACAGTAAATAAAACTCAGCACCAGAGTGACTCTTCACCTACTTTGCTCCTGTAATCATTACCTTTGTGAAGAAAAATAATAGCTAATATTTGCTGAGCACTTTATGCCTGCCAGTTTATTACATGAACTCATTTAATGCTTCTAGTAAGAATATTAAGAAATAGAAATTGTTATTCTCAGATTATAAATGAGAAAACCCAAGACTCTGGAGGTGAAGCCATTTGACCATGATTTTAACTAGTAGATATATGATTTCTCCATCCTGGGACCTGAGAAAGAACTTGGTCAGTCCTCACATTTTACAATGAGGAAATTGAGACCCAGCAGAGGTAAACGTTTCTTTCTCAAGATCACAACTTGTTCCTCCCAGGGCAGGTCACATAAAGTCTTGCCCTAAGGTGGGCTATGTAATAAGATCAGGAGGAGATAAGCTTCTGGGTCTTGATTTTGTTCTGTCTTCTAAGAACTGGGAAGATACCCGGAAATTCTCTGTAACAGCATGCTGTAAGGATACAGCATCTGCTGATGCCTTGGCCTTGGGAAAGCCTCCAGGGCAAGACTTATTTACTCAGAAGCTGGGCCATGGGGATCCATCCCTCCGCAAGCCCAGCTAACTGCATGTGGAGGTGGAGACCAACTGACAGGGTCTGCATTTTGGGTCCCCGACCTACTAGCTCTGTGACCTTGAGAGACTTATAAGACCTGTCTAAATTTCAGATTCTCCTCTGTGTAACAAGGATTTTATGAGGGTTGTTGTGAGGACTAGACAGCAAATACGTAACAAATGGCAAATATTAATAAGAGAAAAATGAACGAATTAATAAGAGAAAAGTTTCAGAGATCCCTTGCAATTCCAATTCCAATTCATCTATCTTACTGCTTCTTAAGTCACCAAGACTGGGGAGTCCTTCAAAGTATCCCTCCATAGCTTCAGCAGACACTTAATTGGCAAAGATTTGATGACTTGATGTGGTTCTTAATCAAGGACCTTGAAGTAAGGACCACTACACCGATAGGGTTAGAAATCTTTTCATTTACGAAGACCTATTTGGTGTACTCTGGATATACGAAGACCATAATTACTGTATTTAACAGCTTATAAAGCACAAGCCAAGCATATTCCTTGCCTGTTTAATAATGTCCAGGTATCAGCCTTTTAATGGTACCTATCAGCCTTGAAAATATACATGAAATAACTTTTTTCATTAACTTTTTTTTAATGTTTATTTATTTTTGAGAGAGAGAGACACAGAGCTCGAGTGGGGGAGGGGCAGAGAGAGAGGGAGGCACAGAATCTGAAGCAGGCTCCAGGCTCCCAGCTGTCGGCACAGAGCCCGATGTGGGGCTCAAACCCATGAACTGTGAGATCGTGACCTGAGCCAAAGTCAAACGCTTAACCGACTCAGCCACCCAGGCACCCCTACATGAAATAACTTTTAAAACAGTAGTTCTCAAGCTTTAGTGTGCTCAGAATTATCAGGAAACCTTGTGAAAGATGTACATCTGAGCCAGGCAAGGCTGGGAAATATGCATTTTATCAGCACCTCCAGCCTCGTTCTGAAGTTTAAGGTCCTCAGAACACACCTTGAGAAAGGCCGTCCTAAGGGCTTGCAGTGGAGCTACTCTTTCTTGATGCTTTCCAGGAAAAACCCAAACAAATGCCCTTCATTCAGCAGAGCAGCAGAAGAGGAATAGTCAACTCTTGAATTACGATAGATTTCTCCTCCTAATCTAAATGACTCAAACAGATACAGTTTCATTTGGCCCAGCTATATTATGTTCTATAAAAACACCAAGATTCACAAGTAAGCTCCGGATAGGGACTGATTTCCCTCACCAACTCTGATCACTAGGCTGTGATAGATTTAGTTCTCTAAGCAACAAGTGATTTCTTCTTTGGCACGAGAGATTGGAAGTAAAAAGGAAAAGAGGAGTGAATAAAGGGAGGTGGTAATAGATGGTTTGCACTGCATACAATGTGGGCTGGGTATAAAGCTGTCCAGAGAGAACGGAAGCTGAGTTCTTCCATCACACATCTAAAGGTTCCTATAGGAGTCTAAACAACGTATGTCAGGTGGCTTAATTAGAAACTCCTGGACTGTGAGTTTCACACACTCATGGGTGGGCCAATGGCCATTTTAGTATTTAGGCTTCGGTCACATGAGATAATAGCAGTTATCCAAAAGCATTTGAGTGAGAACACACACACACACACACACACACACACACACACACACACACACACACACTTTCTCATGCCTTAAAATAAAGCCTTGCATTTTTTTAGAGTTTTTTTTTAAGTTTATTTATTTACTTAGAGAGAGAGAGAGAGAGGGAGAGGGAGAGAGGGAGAGAGAGAGAAATCTAAGCAGGCTGCACACTGCCAGCGAGAAACCTATTGTGGGGTTTGAGCTCACTAACTATGAGATCATGACCTGAGCTGAAGTCAGATGCTTAACCTACTGAGCCACAGAGGCACCCCAAAGCCCTGCTTTTAAACACAGCATATCATGTTGTTTTTGAGTTTAAATATTAAGGAACAGATTTCATTGATGATTAAAACAATGCTAAACAGGGGCGCCTGGGTGGCTTAGTTGGTTAAGCATCTGACTCTTGGTTTTGGCTCAGGTCATGATCTTATGGTTCTTGAGTTCGAACCCCACTTAGGACTCTGCGCTGACAGTGCAGAACCTGCTTGGGAATCTCTCTCTCTTTCTGCCCACCCCTTGCTTGTGTTCTGTCTCTCAAAATAAATAAAGTTAAAACATAATTTAAGGGGCATCTGGGTGGCTCAGTCAGTTAAATGTCTGACTTCGGCTCAGGTCATGATCTCACACTCTGTGAGTTCGAGCCCCACGTCGGGCTCTGTGCTGACAGCTCAGAGCCTGGAGCCTGCTTCGGATTCTGTGTCTCCCTCTCTCTCTGCCCCTCTCTCACTCACACTCTGTCTCTCAAAAATGAATAAATGTTAAAAATTTTAAAAAAATAATTTAAAACAATACTAATTATTTGAGGGGGCGTGGTGAACATTTGCTCTGTCCTTCCTCTAGGCAGTGTGCTAAAGGAACCTGATGCCCCCGGATGGACACTAGGTAACTCTTCAATGGAATTTGAATTTTGTTATTGTTTATGGGTGTGATTCTGATTATGCTGGAAGCTGGAGGGATATTGTCGGCCATCTTTCAGGGTGGTAGTATTGCCCTGCCCTGTTTAATCAGAGCTTCTTAGAAGAAGTGGGGTCAGGAGTGATTTAAAATGAAAGAAGATGGATGTTTAATGAATTTCAATAAAAAAGTTCAATCATTTTTAAATTGAGAGTGGGTATGGAAACTGAGACCCACGGGAATTAAAGGAAGTGCTCAAAGCCATACAGATTGTTTTGTTGTTTGGGGCATTATGGGGCTAACAGACCTCACAGGCCTAACTTGGAAAAGATGGCAGGACATCTTGGCCCTGCCCTCATCACTGTTCCCCTGATTTCATGCAATTCCACTTGGTCATCTGTGTTCCACATAGGAAGTGATGCCTGTTTTCTGAATATTGAAGGTACAGTGTAAATGTAAAGTTTTTATAGATGAGGTACGCAGGACCAATACCTGTTTAAGTAAAGATCTAAATATTTTGCTGAGACAGCGAAGTTAGTATGGATCCCAGGGTAAAAAAAATCCAGGACAGGAAACGCTCAGTCTTCCAGCACTGCCTGGCTACCTGGAGCTCTGGGCTGTGACCCTCAGCCCCGCCCTGCAGTATTAGCTCAGGACTCCAGAGCAGAGGCTGTGATTTACTGCAGGGCTGTGGGCAAGTTCCTGGAACCTGGCTGTCCTTCCCCTTCCGTGTTTGTACACCAGAGGGATGCTGCTGCTGTCTCCCTCACTGCTTCATCAGAGACACTGTGTGAAAGTAGCTCCTGTTTGGGAAGGTTTTAGAGCACACATTCCACCTCCCTGCTAATACAATTACTAACACTTTCTCGTAGGACAGGGCCAACTCTTCACCCTTTTTCTTCCTTTAATAACAGAACAAAGGGTATCTTTTCTTTTCTCCCTGTGGCCAAAAAGGCTTCAGTGGTTGTTACCTCCTCAGAAGGTCAGTTTGCTGAGGTTAACAGTATTCCTAGGCGCACCACAAATAAACAACAATAACAACAAAAATTACTGCTGTGGTGGTTCTTAAGTTACAATAAGCAGACTTTTCTAACTGTAAAAACATGGCCCCAGCCTGTCTCCACACCACCTCTGTCCTCAAAAGTGCTAGGCCTGGGGTCGCGGAGGGGAAACCAGACTGTTTATTGGGGCCATCTTGTTTTGGTCATCGCCAAGGCTTTCCACAAGAAGCATTTAAAAAAATGTTTTGGAAGTAAGGTGACCTTTCAATAGCCAAAGAAGTACCTCTTAGCGCGCACAGTTCTGCGCACAGCCTGTTTCTCAGTTTGGAAATCCTTTAACAGTTTATGGAAGGCCACTCTTTAAGCCAATCCAACAGCTCCTTTTTCCATAACCTGATTTTAGAGGTGTTTCATTATCTCTAATTACTCGGGGTAAATGGTGATTACTCAGTGTTTTAATCATCAGTTTGGGCTGCAGTTACTCTAAACTCGGGGAAGCCCAGACTCCCATGGGTATTTTTGGAAGGAACGGCGACTAGTCGGTGCATGCTTTCTAGTACCTCTGCACGTGGTCCCCAGGTGAGCCCCGGCCGCTTCCCCGGGCTGGAGGCAGCACCGTCCGGGCCGGGGCAGCAGCTGTGGACTCCGGCGCAGCCCGGGCTTCCGGGACCCGGGCCTGCGAGGCGAGGCCCGGCGGCTGGATGGGAGGATGTGGGCGGGGCTCCCATCTCAGAAAGGGAGGCGAGCGAGGGCGGAGGGAAGAAGGGAGGGGCTGCCGGGGAAGAGGAGGAGGAAGGAAAGAAAGAAAGGGAGCGAGGGAAAGAGGGGGAAGGAGAAGATGCACGAGGGCAGAGGAGGAGGGAGGGAGGGAAGGAGAGCGGAGCCCTGTCCGGAAGCTAGGTGAGTGTGGCACCCGAGCCGAGGGACGAGAGCCTGAGACGCTGCGGCCGCTCGGGGCTGAGTAGCTCGCCTCTCTCCCTGATGGGATTCCCGTCCGCGCCGTCTCGAGCCTGCAGCGCCCCAGTCCTCGGTCCTTGCCCAGGTTCACTGCAGCCGTTCAGAGGTCCCCGGGAGCTGCTGCTGGCAAGCCCGCTACTGAAGGGACCTATGGTGAGCAAGGCTACCTGGCGAGGGGAGCCGGGCAGAGGGGGCCGGGGAGCATCCTTGGGGGGAACGGCGGGGGGGCTCAGCCTGTGGCCACCGCTAAAGGTGGCCTATTTTTTCTCCAACCGTGGTGCTAGAGGTAGGGATGCTGGCGCTGAAAGGCACTTCCACGTCTTCTGCTGTCTCTACCCAGGCCACTTTCTCCGTCTGGCGGCCCCGGGCCATTTCCACCTTTGATAGGTTCGGAGCAGAAGAGAAGGGAAAAAGAGGAGCCTCTAGTTGCGGGTCGCTGGGAAAGACTGAGGGGTCCTGAGACGAACGCGTTGCGAGGGCACTGGCGTTTGCGATCCCCGGACGGGAAGGGCCGGGAGAGAAAGGAGTGTCGGCTCCGAGGTCCTGAGAGTGTGAGAGGGCCGAGGGACCGCGAGGTGGAGAAAGAACACCTAACCAGGGCTGGTTCTCTCGCGGGGAGCGCGGTCCTGCAGCCTCCGGATCTTGCGCGCCGCCAGAGGGGCTGCGTCGAGGGGAGTGTCACCCGACCCGGCCCCCAGCCGGCGGGAGCCCCTGAGAGCACGCGATATGCCGCTGCACGACGTGCCTGCTGCACAAGCTATTTTCATGAACTTGCAGCCTCCGAGGAGCCTCTCCCCTATCGTTTCCTGGTGTAGGGTCTGTAGGGACCATAGTCAGGATGCCTCGCGCTCCGGGCACGCGTCTTCCTGCGGTGTGGTGGCCCATGGGGAGTCGCTGGCGAGACGCGCTACGGACCCAGGCTCTTGCTGGTCCTCCTTGCCCAGAGCCGACTGGCAAGAGCCCTGGGATTCCTGGGTCCTTGTGGACCCCTCCCTGCGGGAGTCGGGCCCGACGCTTCCGACGCTTCCTGGGCACCGCTTAGGTGGATGGACTGTGAAGATCGCAGTTTGTGGGCTGAAAGCTTTGTGAGACGTTAAGCTCCCCCACCCCCTCCGCAAATGTAGACTTAGTAAACTGAGGCCACCTCTGGGCCAACTTCGGCGTCGGAAGAAGACTTGGGCGGGGAAGTAAAGGACAATCGTCACGAGTTGCATCCCTGCCTCCCCCACTCCCAAGAAAAAGTTCTGGAGACGAATATCCTTTTCGACGTTTATCTTTTTATTTCAAAAAATGAGGGGGGCGGATTGGGGGAGGAAAACGTGATTAGAGACGAATCCTACGGAATCTGAAATTGAAACACAACCCGCTCTTGGTCCAGCCTCCGGGTTTTAGCGCCGCGCGCTCCCGCCGCCGCCCTAGGAGATTCCTTGGGGCAGAGGATTGTCCGGGGATCCCGGGCGCCCGCCCCTTCCACCGGCCCTTCGCCCCGCGGGGACTTGCTCTTCCCCGTCTGCTTTTCCCATTTCTACAGCTCCTCCCACGGGGCTTTTTTTTTTTTTTTTTTTTAGGGTTCCCGGCGTCTCAAATAACCCGTTTGCTCTCCCAGCCCTTTCGCAGTCAGACCCTGCGGTGGCACGAGAGCAGGAAAACCGGAGAGCCGCTCAAGAAGCGGCGCGGCGCTCCCGGGGCGCCGACCGTCGCGCAGCGGCGCCCGCGGCCTCCACACCCTGGCCGGCGGTGCCGGGCGGCGCCGGGCAGCCCGGGCTCGGAGGGAGGGCTAAGAGCTTGATTCCTTACTCTTCCTCAAAGGCTTCCCGCGAGTGCCCCCGAGAAGGAAACCAAATTTGAGGGAGAGAGGCGGGCAAGTTGAGCTTCCCGTCTCTGAAACGACTGGAGGCTGGAACTTGGGAAGAGCCGCAGGGAAGAGAGGCCGGGTGCAGTGGCCACGGGAGCGGGAGTCCGGGGCTTGGGACCCGGCGCGGGCCGGGGCCGACGCAGAGTCGAGCGGGACAGGTTTTCGAAAAGGCCCCAGTGCAGAACGACCCACGCCTGCAGCATCTCCCGTTAGGCAGGACATCCCGGTAGTTCCTCGAGCTGTGGGTTGGTAGAATTCTTGAAGAAATATTTGCTGCGACTCTGCAGCTGGTGCAAAGGAGGAAGGGGGTGGGGGAAGGAAGTGGCGGGGGGGAGGAGTGGTGGTTTCAAAAATAAGACAATCTGGAGAGCGAGAGAGAGAGAGAGAGAGAGAGAGAGAGAGAGAGAGAGAGAGAGAGACGCAGACACAGAGGTCGAGCGCAGGCCGAAATCTGTTCACGGTTTTCTCGACTCCTTGGAACGCAGCGGGATTTCGTTTCTGCGCTGGGTCGGGAGTTGTAAAACCTCAGCGACATTAAGACCTGAAACTTGTGATGCGCTCTTTCCGCGGCGACGTCTCCTTTTGAGTCCTCCCCTCCGCCTTGAATGGCCCGCCGACCGCTTTCTTTGGGGATTTGCTTTGCTTGGAGAGGACCCCCCGGCCGACGCGGTGCGGAGATTCTCCGAAATGGGAGCGCAGAAAATAGCCCCACAGCCGCTCCCTCCCCACTTTCCCACACGGATCTCCGCCCAACACCTCCCCCTCCGGCCGGGTGCGTGACAGGGGTGGCAGCTTTGGGCTAGGAGCTCCAGCACCAGCCTGGCTCCTCTGAGCACTCGCAGGCGTTCGCCTCGGGGTGACCGGCTGTCGCTGTTAGAAATATCTGGCCTCGCGGAGACCCCGGGGAGGAAGTGGCGGGGTGCGTGCGCGCGCGCCCGTTTTTGTGTCCCGAAGCTCTTTCCTTTTTAAGTGCCCCTCGGTTGGTGAGGCTTTGAGCTGCCGGGACGCCGCCCCCGCTCCCGGCCCCACTTGAACCGAGTTCGCGCCAAGAGGCGCAGCCCATACAGTGAGCCCCAGATCCTCCGGCTTCAGGTCGGGGGCGAGGGCCCGGCCCGCTGCACCGAACGCCGCAGGTAGAAGCGAGGACCTCGCTCCTCCGCGTACTGCTCCCGGGGACCGGCTGGGGGCTGCTCCGAGCGCCGCCCGGAGCTCCTCCCGGACCGCAGGCGGCTCTGGCGGCCGGCGCGGGGGTTGGCCTCTCCTCGAGGGGGCGGGGCCGCGGGGGGGAGGGCGCGCGGGCCCTTTCGCCGCCCGCTGCGGGAAGGGCGGGCTCCTCAGTGCGCGGGGCGGGCCCTCTGCGTTCACGTGACTCAGAGGGGCTGGAAGAAAAACAGAGTCTGTCTGCGCCAGAGTCTCATTATATTCAAATATTCATTTTAGGAGCCATTCCGTAGTGCCATCCAGAGCAACGCACTGCCGCAGCTCCTCTGAGCCTTTCCAGCAAGTTTGTTCAAGATTGGCTGTCAAGAATCATGGACTGTTATTATATGCCTTGTTTTCTGTCAGTGAGTAGACACCTCTTCCTTCCCCCCTCCTGGGATTTCACTCTGCCCTCCCCACCCCTGCTCGCCTTGTGTCCCTCCCGTCGGACCTTTTTTCCAGAGTTCACACTCCGCTTTCTGGCAGCGCTGTCGCTTTCTTCTTGGCCGGGCAGCCGCGGGGCTCTGAGCATACCGGTTTTGTTTAAAGTGCTGCTTGCTCCCACTCGCGCTCTCAGATCGGGTGCGTTGCAAGAAAGGGGAGCAAGAGGGGGCTAAAGAGATGAAAGGTCCTCAGCCCCGGGTTGTACCTTCTGGGCAACCACACACACACACACACAGACACACACGCACGCACACTTAACTGGGGAGCACCTAGTGCCCCCGTGCATGTTCCCAGCTGCTTGTCAAAAGTCACAGAGGTCTCTCTCGGAATCATCCCACTCCCCCGCCCCCCTGCTTTCCTGGGAGTGAGTAGCGGGCGCGATCAGATGCTTTTTGCTGGGCATTTCAAACTCATCAGCCACAGTAAAATAAACCGTCAAGTCACTGGGTCAGCTCCCAGACCACGACTTCGGCCTCAGCCTCTGGACCCTGCCGCCCAGTGTCTTCGCCCACCCTCCCGCTCTGAACCAGCTGGAAGTTGTGGAAGGAAGGCGGAGGAAGAAGGGGGGGGGTGTGGAGGAAGAGGGAGAGAGGCTGAAGGTCTGAAGTGGAGAGCAGTGGCATTATAGTTCTCCCTCCCCCACCCTTTCTTACCCCCTCAATGTTAACTGTTTATCCTTGAAGAAACCAAGCTGAGATCATGGCTCAGATAGCAGTTGGGACAAAAAAAGATTAACAGGATGGAGGCTATCTGATTTGGGGTTATTTGACTGTAAACAAGTTAGACCAAGTAATTACAGGGCAATTCCTACTTTCAGGCCGTGCATGGCTGCAGCTGCTGATGGTGGGGGTGTGTGAGGGAGAAGACACAAACTTGATCTTTCTGACCTGTTTTACATTTGACCCTCCATCGCTGCCTTATATGCATATGCAGAGACATCTCTATTTCTCCAGTTATTGGTGTTTATTTATTCTTTAACCTTCCACCTCCTCCCCCTCCCCAGAGACACCATGATTCCTGGTAACCGAATGCTGATGGTCGTTTTATTATGCCAAGTCCTGCTAGGAGGCTCGAGCCATGCTAGTTTGATACCTGAGACGGGGAAGAAAAAAGTCGCCGAGATTCAGGGCCACGCGGGAGGACGCCGCTCAGGGCAGAGCCATGAGCTCCTGCGGGACTTCGAGGCTACACTTCTGCAGATGTTCGGGCTGCGCCGCCGGCCGCAGCCTAGCAAGAGCGCCGTCATCCCAGATTACATGCGGGATCTTTACCGGCTCCAGTCTGGGGAGGAGGAGGAGGAAGAGCAGACCCACAGCGTCGGGCTGGAGTACCCTGAGCGCCCCGCCAGTAGGGCCAACACCGTGAGAAGCTTCCACCACGAAGGTCAGTCCCTGAGGAGAGTCTGGCGGTGGCGGGGTGGGGGTGGGGGTGGGGGTGGGGGGGGCGCTAGTAGGGCTGGTTGGTGGGACAGTGGAAGCCCTGGGGGACAAGAGTTCAGGTTACATCAAAGCCCCAAATCCTGGAGGCCGGGAACAGAGCTGCTTACCTCCAAGAGCTGTGGCTGAATTTATTTTTTAGAGACAGAGGGGAGGGGTTTCGGGGGCAAGGGAATGACACCACTCAGACGTGGGCTAGCCCCCGCGGTGTGTTTTTTGCTATATCAAAGTCTTTTTTGCCAGGTTTTCTGCCCGTTTTTTTCAAAGCACCTACTGAATTTAATATTACAGCTGTGTGTTTGTCAGGTTTATTCAATAGGGGCCTTGTAATCCGATCTGAATGTTTCCTAGCGGATGTTTCTTTTCCAAAGTAAATCTGAGTTATTAATCCACCAGCATCATTACTGTGTTGGAATTTATTTTCCCCTCTGTAACATGATCAACAAGGCATGCTCTGTGTTTCCAAGATCGCTGGGGAAATGTTTAGTAACATACTCGAAAGTGGAAGAAGAGGGAGAGGGTAGTTGTGTGCCTGTTTCCTCCTGCCTCTGCTCTGTTGGCCCCCCTTTTTCTTTATAACCACTTGTAAAGAAAACTGTGTACACAAAGCCAAGAGAGCTTTAAAAGGGGAGTCTGATGGTGGTGGAGTAAAGAGTTGACACATGGAAATTATTAGACATATAAAGGAGGTTGGGAGATCCTTTCTGTCTTTGGTGCTCGCTGCATGCTAGCTAAGTTTTGCTGGTTTGCTAGCTGCCCGTGTATCTGCTCCTTCAAATGAAAAGGTATGCTTCTTTCCCCAAATAGGCTTCCACTATGGAAGCAGAATTCACCACTTATCACCCAGTGCTTCTTGACTGAAGCTATTTCTTGACTTTTTTAACTCTCAAAAAAGTTAATGTGCTTTTTTTTTTTTTTCCTTTTCCCTTTTTTCTTTTCCTCAACGGTGCCTAGAACATTTGGAGAACATCCCAGGGACCAGCGAAAACTCTGCTTTTCGTTTCCTCTTTAACCTCAGCAGCATCCCAGAGAACGAGGTGGTCTCTTCCGCAGAGCTTCGACTCTTCCGGGAGCAGGTGAACCAGGGCCCCGATTGGGAGCAGGGCTTTCACCGAATAAACATTTATGAGGTTATGAAGCCCCCGGCAGAAGTGGTGCCTGGGCACCTCATCACACGACTACTGGACACGAGACTGGTCCACCACAATGTGACACGGTGGGAAACTTTTGATGTGAGCCCTGCGGTCCTTCGCTGGACCCGGGAGAAACAGCCGAACTATGGGCTGGCCATTGAGGTGACTCACCTCCATCAGACACGGACCCACCAGGGCCAGCATGTCAGGATTAGCCGATCGTTACCTCAAGGGAGTGGGGATTGGGCCCAGCTCCGGCCCCTCCTGGTCACTTTTGGCCATGATGGCCGAGGACATGCCTTGACCCGACGCCAGAGGGCCAAACGTAGCCCCAAGCATCACCCACAGCGGGCCCGGAAGAAGAATAAGAACTGTCGTCGCCACTCGCTCTACGTGGACTTCAGCGATGTGGGCTGGAACGATTGGATTGTGGCCCCACCGGGCTACCAGGCCTTCTACTGCCACGGGGACTGCCCCTTTCCACTGGCCGACCACCTCAATTCCACCAACCATGCCATTGTGCAGACCCTGGTCAACTCTGTCAACTCCAGTATCCCCAAAGCCTGTTGTGTTCCCACTGAATTGAGCGCCATCTCCATGCTGTACCTGGATGAGTATGACAAGGTGGTACTGAAAAATTATCAAGAGATGGTAGTAGAGGGATGTGGGTGCCGCTGACGTCAGGCAGTCTTCGGGGACACACAAGTTCCCATCCACTCACCCACACACTACACAGACTGCTTCCTTATAGCTGGACTTTTATCTTTAAAAAGAAAAAAAAAAAAAGGAAAAAAAAAAAACCTAAACATTCACCTTGACCTTATTTATGACTTTACGTGCAAATGTTTTGACCATATTGATCATATATTTTGACAAAATATATTTATAACTACATATTAAAAGAAAAAATAAAATGAGTCATTATTTTAAAGGTAAACTGTTCCTTTTCTCTTTAATCCTTTCTCTTTTCCTTCTGCCCCATCTCTTTTGAAAGAGATTTATGTGCCACCCCCGCCCCCCTCCAACCCCTCTGTTAAGGAGGGGCTGGGGGCAGGATGGAAGTCAGAGGGTGGTAACTAGAGGTGGTGAAGTTGGAGGGACAGGAAGTAAACTGATGGTAGAGAGATGGTAATTGCCAGGATGAATTGTTTTCCATTTCTATTTAATGTTAACAAGGACGCAGCATCCTCTCCCATCTGGATGACACATGCCTTGGAGAAACAGTGGGATGAAAGGAGTAGGCCAGATTAAAGACTCAGATTTGGGCTCCTTGTACATCTTCTGTTTTTGCTCACCTGTGAGAGGTGCGTCCCAGCTGAGTGTGATGGATAGAGTCTCAACTCTAAGGAATGATTCCCACTGCAGTTTTATGATAGCTAGGGTGTTTCCATTTATTATAGGCAACGATGATGTATTTTCAAACCAAAACTAATTTGTACATTCACATATTAATGTGTATGTGTGTGTGTGCGTTTGTTTTGACAGGCTTTGGGGTGGGGTGGGGGGTGGGGTGAAGTGGGTTTTATTGAATAGAACAAAAAATGTGCCTTACCTTTGAAAAGTTTGGTGACCAGTATTTTAATATACCACAATGGTGGAATCCTCCAATGTCTCTTGGCTTTTGCCCCCTGTCCTTCTATTCCCCACATGAAGGCCTAAAATTCTAACAGATTGGGCTTGGGTGGCAAAGGGATCAGATACTGAAGGGTCAAAACTGCTAAGTAGGCATTGTGAACACATTCTCCCATATGCAACATGAAGTCCAGTTCCAGCTCCCTTACCTCTCCGTGCTGTCTGCTCGCCCTTCTATAGCGGGGCAGAGAGTAATGCATCTAGTAATGCATCTTCAAGGAGAAAGCTCAATTTTTGGCCAAAGGGAAAAAGGAAAACGCTAATGTGTGTGAGTCCCCCTCAGTTAAGGGATGCCTAGAACTACATGGATCTAGAAGCTAAGAGGATCAGAGAAAGAGACCCTGGCTCTTTCTTACTTGCCACCAGCAACTAAATTAAGCCCTGGAATTTTAGCCTGCGTAGGTTCATTTCTTATGTGTGTACTTTTCCCTGGGAAGGTTTGGGGCAAAAGCTTTGTCTTTATAGTCTGTGTAAGGTGGGCTGATAGGAGTGCATTTCTCCCTTGTGAAGGTGTAGACACCAATGGCCGTGGTGGTGGGGGGGGGGCACCCCTGCATTCATGTACACAACTCTTCCCAGTGCTCTTGGAGGTGGGGTGGGTGAAGCAGGATTCATTTTTGTTTTTAATTACCGAAGCCCTACAATCCTCCAAAAGGAGCAGCTTAGTGGAAACCAATAAAAATAGAAGTGGAGCGGCTGCCAAAGCCCCAGCTCCCCGGAGAGCGCAGGTGGAGAGAGGAGATCAGAGCCCCAGGCAAAGGCAGCAAGACTCCAAGGTTCCTCCAAAACTCCCTGCAAAGAGGGATATGTGCCTCCCTCCTCCAGCCCCCCAGGTCGCTGCCCCTTTGATTAATGGTATAGAGGTCGAATAAATCATTTAGGGGAAGCCCATTATGGGTTCCCCTCAGGCGGCCTCGTTTTGTTTCACCAGATTTCCAGCAACTTTCTGAAATGTCCGTGTCATTGGAAAGGAACCCACAGATCTCTAGCACTTGGACAAATTATCAGAGGGCGAATCCTGAGCCTGGTGGCAGCCAGGCTCAGGTCACTTTCTAGCAACCACCCTGCCCCCCAACCCCCCCCCCCCCCCCCTTCTACTGGCTTATTTTCAGGAATGGATAATGTTGTTTATTTGTTCAGCCAAATATTTGGTCTGGGGAATTTACCGTGAAATTCTGTGAATTGCATATACCTAGTTAACAAAATAGTCCTAATGCCACAAATGTTAGCATGAAGAACAACGAGCTATGGCCAGCTTTAACTCTTTAAATTCTGTTTAAAGGCAGAATTTTGAAGTCATAGTCCTGAGGCCCAGGGAGATAAGGAATTGAATGTGTGTGGAGATGATTTAATTTAGGGTACAGCGTTCTATCTTGGACTAATGCTCGACCCAGTACTTTAGGGAAGTTGTAGACTGATTCTCGGCCTCGCTTTTGGATCAAGCCTGCCACCCCGCCCCCCCATCTCTTTTTCCCAAAGAAATGTTCCCTTTACTTGAAGAGAGATGGGGTGGGAGGATCGCTTTTGAGGAGTTCAGCAAAGTCGTAACCACATCAGAAGAGATCCTCCGTCGATCCCGGCCCAACCTTTAAACTGGAACGGGCTTCCGAGGAGCTTAAGGAAAAAAAAAGGGGGGGGGGGTAAGGGGGTAGGGGCCCGGAACGCATCACACATTCCCCCGGCTCCGTTGCATAATTCGCTCAGAACCTGCCAGGTGACCTGCTGACTTTGTTTTCTGTCTTGACCATGCTTCATTCCACCACCCCCTTGCCGCCGGGCAGCACCACACTGAGAGGGCTCGGGGCGGCCGCGGCGCTGGCAGCCCCCAATAATCACCCGGCCTTGGACGGACGTCAAGATCCCGCCTGACAGGCTCCGCCCCGCGCCTGCTCCCGGAGCTCCCCCGGTCCGCGGCGGCGGGGGCGCCAGGGGGCGTCCTCCCCGCCGAAGACTGGACGGTGCACTCGGCGGCTGCGCCGGAGAAGCGCCGCGGGCTGCGTCCCCTCAGCCTCCTAGCCAGATTGTGGGTTTCAGGTCACCCCACCCGACCCGACCACCCGTCCAGCTCAGCCGCGCTCGGGGCCCCGGGCGCTCAGGTGAAGCCCTGCAAAGACAGATGGATCTGATTAGTGCACCCAGGTCCTAAGGGCGTGTGCTCAGCACATTTAATGTGAAATGGGGTCAAGCGGCCATGCGGAGCGGTGGAGTCTGGGGAGAAATTCACCCGGGTGGAGGCGCCTAAGAAGGGTCGAGATCTTTAGGCATTTTCCGTGGGCAGCCGAAAGCAGAAACTAGGAAGCAACGCTCTGCTTTGCGCAGAGTGGGTCCACATCTTGGAGTGACAGACTGGCAGCGTGGGTGAGTGAGAACGACCCACTTGACAGAGAGGGTTGGACCCGCATGTGTATCCCCCAAGATGCCCTCTCAGCTTCCTTGGGGTGTACAGAACCCTGGGGTCCGGCTGATTTGCCTCTATGCCCTACCTCCCCAGTGCAAGGAAGGAAAACAGAAAAGGCCTATGGTGTTCAAGAATGGGTTGACTGATTTGAGAAACGAGATGCCAAAGCAGTAATGCTTGCCAGCCTCCTCTCGGCCTTTGGGTCTCCTCTCGGCCTGTGGGTCTCCCAGGGACCCACAGTGCCCAAACCCTCACCCACCACCCAAAGGCCAGGGCTCATAATGGTGATCCCAAAGCTGAATCAAGGAAAATAAGCTGGAGGCCCAAGTCTCCAAGCTGTTTGTGCTCAATGGTACTTTGTCTTCAACCACAGCAGGTTGTGTAAAATGTACGTGCATTCTCATTTTTAAATGAAAAGAATAATACAAAAGCAACGTTGGTGACCTTACATTACCTGAGAACCAGAAAGTTATTAGTATTCCCTGGAGGAATTTAAGGCTAGCTGGTGGACTGCCAAAGTAGAATTCATGCAGAATTATTCAGGCATATTATCTGAGATAGACTAGCACAATCCTGAAAACTGGAAATCAATTCAGAGTGGTTAGAAATGTGGCCCCAGTGGCCCCATTTCCCCATGTTTTCAACACTTAGTGGCAGAATAAATAAACGATTCAAAACTGCAGCGGTTACCAGTGAGGCAAAGTGGCTGGTTTTAGGAAAAATTGTCAATTGCTCTAATATTTAAAAAAAAAATACTGGAAAATTTGAAAAATAAAAAACTCAAGGTATGCAACATTTAGTCAATTCTAGAAAAAGAAATTACAATAATTGTTCACTGAGGAAGCCATTTGAAATTAGCGTTAATAAGTCACTTTACTTAAGGTATTAACTGAAGCAAGTTCCAATTGTCTCCGCTTTTTCTGTCTCTTCAAAATCTTCTCTGAAAACCCTGAGTGAAAATATAAATGTTGTTTGTTCTTCAGAACAAACTATTCAGAAAATATAACACTATAGGATTCATTTCTATAGAAATGTTTACTGTGTGAAATTTGAGGAAAAGAGGACAAGATGGAACCATAATTTGCTGAGTTATGTTACTAATGAGAATTTCTTAAGCCTGGCTTTCAGTCGGTTTTGTCAGTTTCTGAAGAAAAGATACTGATCTCTCTTGACGTCTTATGACTTGTTTTCCAACAGCAATATTTAAAATAAGACAATCCACCCCCAAGTCCTTGAGCCCCTCACCAGGATGCAAATAGATTCTGTTTTTGCATAGTTTCATTGTTATTACTTTAGCAGTATTTTTTTTTTTCAGTTTTACTAACTAAAGCCATGGCCAGCAGATAATTTTCCTGAGGATCCAAAGCATACTGATCGAAAGTTTAAAATACCGGATTCTATTCTTTACTCTTGAAATTGTTTCTCTGTCCTTCCGGTACCAGCCACTGACTCCATCCTGCACATAGTTGCCAGGATTCAGTTGAGAAAATGTATAACTGTGTTCATCTTAAGCTTTATGCTGATTTAATTTTTAATCCTTGTCATCAAAGCAGTTTGTTATTAAGATAGAACCCAGGTGAGGGGCACCTGGATGGCTCAGTTGGTGAAGCCTCTGACTTTGGCTCAGGTCATGATCTCGAGGTTCACAGTTTGAGCCCTGCATCGGGCTCTGTGCTGACAGCTCAGAGACTGGAGCCTGCTTGGGATTCTGTGTCTCCCTCTCTCTCTGCCCCTCCCCCGCTCACACTCTGTGTGTGTCTCTCTCAAAAATAAATAAACATTAAAAAAAAAAAAAAAACAAGGTAGGACCCAGGTGAAGAGTCCAGAGATATGCACATTCTGAGAGAGAGAGAGAGAAATAGAGAGAGAGAGGAAAGAATTTCTTATTGAATTCAGTTAGGCTTAGGTGTCTATTGATTATTCTGAAAATTAATGTAGTGTTGTTTTTCAAGGCTAATTACAGGTATGGTTATGGATATACCAATATTCTTTAAATTCATCTAGGATTCCAAAGTACAAAAAGGTGTATCTTTCGAGAACTGACTTATAAACCCTTTTCAAGTGGTTCAGTGAGCACCATATAACCCAAAACATGAACTTCCCACCAGAAAGTTCAGACTCAGGTATTTAATGTGTAGTTGTAATATCTCATTCTAGTTGCTTAAAGGCAACGATGTCTTTCCTCCTTCTAGTGTTTCTAGTCTGTATTTAAATATTTTAAAGAAATTTATAAGAAAGCAAATTTACTTGTAGCCTCATCATCCTAAAACAACTATTTATGTTTTTCTATGTTGTTTTTCAGCCTTTGTTCATATATTTACATGTTGTCACATAGCTTTTATTTTGTCTTGTTTTTCTTAAAGAAAATTTAATAACCGTGACATATTTAGGATTTCAAACATTATATATATATATATATATATATATATATATATATATATATATATATATTAATGTGGATCACCTTCCCTCCTTTGTGAAAGTAGGTTGGGTATAAAGCTTACATAGTTACCTCAGGTAATTTTAAGCAGCCTGGCCATAATAGCAGAGGTGTGGGCATCACTTCCAAATTTCATTAAGATTCTTCCTGATTTCATTAAGTCTCAACTATTGTGGTCCCAGTACTAAACAGAATGCTCCTTGTGTGCTTTAAGTATCCTAAAAAAATGACATCTAGGGCTCAGACAATTTTATACTAGAGGACTTGTACCTCTCCGATTTAATCGTCTTGGGAATATGTCCCTTCTCTGGAGAAAGTCAGTTGTGACCCAGACAATGAAAGACATACTAAAGAGCTCTGTCTCATATACTCAGAAGTCATTGGTTGAGCAATTCCCTACGGGACTCAACGTGCGCCCCTCATTTTCTGGCCCTGACTTAGTGCACTGGTTTTATTGGGAGCTGAGGCTGATGGGAAAGGGGCGTAGATTGATGGAAATACAGTAATTACCAAATTGAAACCTATTCAGTTAGGTTACTAGGCTCAGAACCGACCTTGACACTTGCAACCTCCAGATTCCAGTTGGTTGGGGTCAAACACAAATGTCGAGTTGCTGAGTGATTTCCACATGCTTCTTTTGTGTACCTTCACCAGGGCAGACAAAAGATGTTTTTCCAATGGGACTCATTCTTTAGGAGGCCTGACCCTTGAAGGAGCAAACTAATCTCAGGTGATTTTGAGGTTTTAGGGCACTAAGAGAACTTTTAGAGCATGGAGAAGTAATTTGTTCAATGGTTCCTTAAAAGAGTTAATTTATCTCCAAAAGGTGAGTTCCTTTACTATCCTGGGTCCTTCACTTCCTCTGGGATCAGACTCATAATTTGCATAGCAAAGCATTCCATTTCGCTGGAAAGGAGGAGGTGGGGACCCTTAACAGGGAGAGTCAGTTTTCCCACAGTCTTTCACAACTCAGGAGTGTGCTAAGTGGGGTTGATCAACCTTTCCCCTCCCCTAAACTCCAAAAGTTCAGACTCTTTTGCTCACTATCTATCTTGAGATTGAGCAGTTTTTCCGGATGGAAGAGTTGTTGGATTTAGCAAATAGTTGTTGAGAAGACAGGTCTGCTTAGCATCGTTGCTTAGTTTGGCCAGTTAGTGTGGACTTGCAGGTGAAACTCCAGGAAAACAAACAAACCCCACTCACATGCCTCCTCCTCTTTTTTACAGACATCAAATTTTATTTTCAATTAGAAAAAAAAAAAACCAGATAAGGCAAAGAGGAGGTTTTCCATATATCGATGACAGCCTGATTGGGCATGCTACAAATTTATCTTGGTATTATGTTTGTCACTTGGCTCTCCTGCTTGTTCTACTCAAAGTCATACAGGCAGTTAGATCACAGTCTCCGAGGGCCTCCACTTTGTGTAGGTTATTGTTTATTTGATTGTCACTTAATGATTCTCCAGAACCAGCTCATAATTTATTTTAACCAAATATGCTCTACCTTAGAGACCCACCATTATAAATACAGGGGACTTTTCAGCATTCTGGAAGATTGGACCCTCTGAGGTTCAAATTAGCATGAGATCTACCAGGGCTTCTTTTAATGTGCTTATTATTTCCAAATTGGGAGGTTAGTCACAGGGATCTGAGGGAAGAAACCAGGCTTTTAATAAGCTCTGTCAGTCACAAGGGGCAATTGGAAAAATATAAAACATTTGCCGCTAGAAGCCAAATTGTGATTTCGAGTCGAAACTATTGCAGTTTGAGCATTTGTGGGAGAATCTAAATCTTGCCCTATCTCCCTAAGATCAGTGATGTTGTATGAGAAGCCATGGTGACTTTAAGAACAGCAAATTTAGAGAAATACTAGAGGAAAGAGAATGGCAAGCAGGACAAAATTATCTGTGGTCTTTTCTGCACTGTTCTACCCATTGACAGAGTTTACAGGCTTCTTTAAGAGAAGCATGGCTTTGGGGAGGGGGAGTATAACCAGATGGGGGTGAATTAGGAAGGGGCTTCTATTTTCCCTAGAATAAGATATGTAAAAATGTATTCTGGTTGTGCATACATAATTAAATATAAATACCCAGAATTTAAGCAGAAAAGTAAGCTGCTCAGAAGACAAACATGCATTTACATAGAATTGATTGCATCCCAGTGTTGTAATGCTGGGATGTTGTTGTTTTTGTTTGTTTGTTTGTTTTTAAAGGCATAGCTATGCAAATAAGCAGAAGCCTGGCCATCAGTGGGAAAATTATGATGAACAGGAAAATGCCCTTGAGGTTAACTTAATGCAACACGAAAATCTCCCTGAACGTTTTTTATGGCACTTGAAAGATCTTCAGATGGGTCAATGAGTGGGGAAGGATATTCCCTCAAGTTTTAGGGTAATAATAGTAGACTGGCCTTAGCAGATATAAAAATATGTTACAAAATGACTATCATAAGAAGCTCATTTCTAAGGTTATCAACAGAAAAAGGGATCAATGAAATAAGCAGATGGCTGAGAAATAGGTTTAAGATACTGTTAGAGCTCAACACCTGACAAATTAGAAGCAATAAGTGTAGGTACAGGAATTACTAGGAAATGCTACTTGGTTAAATGCATATCATGCAAAAATGATTTGATAGACATGTGTAAGTCACACCAATCTTTAGAATATCTAAACATAGTAAAGAGTTAACCATGTAGGGGCACCTGGGTGGCTCAGTTGGTTAAGTGTCTGACCCTTGATCGGCTCAGGTCATGATCTCACTGTTTGTGGGGCTCTGGGCTGACAGTGCAAAGCCTGCTTGGCGGTACTTTCTTTCCCTCTCTCTGCCCCTCTCCCACTCACGTGCATGCACTGTCTCTCTTTCTCTCAAAGATAAACATAAAAAAAATGAAGAGTTAACCATGTTTTTAAGTATAGGAAAATTGAATTGCCTGTTATCCAACCTATTGAAGAAACACACATTCAGACTACTTAAGAAATTGACCTTCATTAAAGGTAAAGAAACTAGGTTTGATATGTAGAGGGTTTCTTTTATTTTAAAAAATTTTTTAAGCTTATTTATTTTGAGAGACAGTGTGAGCTCGGGAGGGGCAGAGAGAGATAGAGAGGTAGAGAGAGAATCCCAAGGAGGCTCTGAAGAGTCAATGCAGAGCCCAATGTGGGGCACCAACTCACAAAACCACGAGATCATGAGCTGAGCTGAAACCAAGAGTCAGATGCTTAACCAACTGAGCCACCCAGATGCCCTGGTATGTAGAGGTTTAAAAAAAAATCATAACAAAATGTAATAAACATAAAAGGCAAAGCAACAGAGTATGAATAGGACATTTCTTGATAAATATTTACTCTAAAATATAAAATTGTGGCTATCATCCAAAGTCCAAATGAAGATTTATAGTCAAAGTAACTGAACAGACACTTTAGACCAGAGGTTGGCAAGCTTTTTCTGTAAAGGGCCAGATAGTAAGTGTTTCAGCTTTGTTGACCACAGGTTTCTGTCACGGCTCCTCGGCTCTGCAAGTGTGGCACAAAAGCAGCCACAGAGAATAGTAAACAAATGCACGAGGCTCTGTGCCAATAAAACTTTATTCATGAACACACAAATTTGAATTTCGTATTATTTTCACGTGTTATAAAATAGTATTCGTCTTTTGATTTTTAATTACTTTTTTAAGTTTATTTATTTTGAGAGAGAGCATGAGCAGGGGAGGAGCAGACGGAGAGGGAGAGAGAGAATCGCAAGCAGGCTCCACACTGTCAGCACGGAGCCTGATGTGGGGCTTGAACTCACAAACCATGAGATCGTGACCTGAGCCAAAACCAAGAGTCAGAGAGAGAGAGGCTTAACTGACTGAGCCACCCAGGCTAAAAATATGAAAGTCTAAAAATATAAAAACTAAAAATATGAAAACTATTCTTAGTTCAGGGCCTGTAGAGCAATAAGGCAGCAGGCTAGATTTGGCCTGAAAGTCGACTCCTGCTTTTGGCCAGTGTTCCCCAAAGCATTTTCCTTGAAACAACAGTCTCAAGAGATTTTTTATGAAAAAAGAATGTTGTGACCAAATATATTAGGGAAACCCTGTGAACTATGTTACCCTCTTTGAAATTTACAATGAATATTCACATTGTAAAACCCTTGAAAGTCTCACAGGGAGAAACCTGCTTAACTTTGGTCAACCCAGTGATGCTTCTTCAAATTATTTAACCATAATGCCCCCTTTTGTCTCACAGATCTTTAGCCCTACAAGGCTTTTGCACAATTGGGCCCTTCCCCATCTCTCTGAGGACACTTCAGGCCTCTTTTCTTCTTGTTAACAGGATGCCAGCCACACAGGTTTTCTTTCTGTTGTTTAACCACCAAATATCTTCATTCCTGCCTTGGGTGTTTTTCTCTCCGCTGTTCCCCATGTTGAAGAGTTTCTGCTGCAAGATCTTCACAAGGCTGGGCTTCTTGTTGTTCAGTTCCAGCCCGAGTGTCTCCTCAGTGAGGCTGTCTCTGATGTCCTGCCCTAGAACGGCTCTGTCCTTCCAGCGTGCTCAGCTGCAAGAATCAGGCTGTGTTCTTCACTGAATAAGAAATTTTCTCTCTCTGTGGATGTGGATGTGTCATCTTCTCACTGCAATGAAATCTCCACGAGACTGAGAACCTGGCCCCTCTTGTCTTCCTTAGATCATCCTGTCTTGAGATGAAGCATCTGCCATATAAAATACATGCAATATAATTTTATCCAGAGAAATTGAGATATAGATATAGAAATATAGAGATGGGGGAGGGGAGGAGGGGGAGAGGAAGTATTTCACAAATCACATTTCACATTTTTGGATATACTATTTTGTGCAAAAGAAAATACAAATGCTAAATTATCGCTTGAAAAAGCACACGATGTCAGGGGTGCCTGGGTGGCTAGGTCAGTTAAGCAACTGATTTTTTTTTTTTAATTTTTTAAAATGTTTATTTCTTTTAGAGAGACAGAGTGCAAGTAGGGGCAGGGCAGAGAGAGAGGGAGACACAGAATCTGAAGAAGGATCCAGGCTCTGAGCTGTCAGCACAGAGCCCAATGCGGGGCTCAAACCCAGGAACCACGAGATCGTGGCCTGAGCCCATGATGGCTGCTCAACCGACTGAGCCACCCATGTGCCCCAGGAACTGATTCATGATTTCAGCTCAGGTCATGATCTCAGGGTTGTGGGATGGAGCCCTGTGTCAGGCTCCTTGCTGAGCGTGCAGCCTGCTTGAGATTCTCTCTCTTCCTCTCTCTGCCCTTCCCCATGCTCCCTCTTTCTTTCTCAAAATGAATAAATAAACTTAAAAAAAATGCACAATGTCACTAGTAGTTACATTGCAAATTGATACACATAAAGTTTACATTCCAACTCAAATTTATTCTAAACAGCTTATGTAATCACACCCATCAATAGCCTAGGTTTCTCTAAATGAATTTATGTATGTATGTATGTATTTATCTGGGGCATCCAAAGAACCTGCAATCAGAACTATAAAATTGTTTGTATTTATTATTCTTTTTAAATGTTTATTTATTTTTGAGAGACAAGAGAGAGACAGAGCGTGAGCAGGGGAGGGGCAGAGAGAGAGGGAGACATAGAATCTGAAGCAGGCTCCAGGCTCTGAGCTGTCAGCACAGAGCCCAATGCAGGACTTGAACTCACAAACCTTGAGATCATGACCTGAGCCAAAGTCAGACGCTTAACCAACTGAGCCACCCAGGAGCCCCTATACTTATTCTTTGACACTTTGGGGAACACACTTCATAGAAATAATCTGTAGAGGAAAATGGTATTGTTTTCCATAAATTGATATCAACACTACAAAGATTGGAAATGATCTTTCTATGATTGTTAAAAATGACAATAGTGTAAATTACGTTACTACTTGGACTTGTTTATTAAGCAACAGTAAATGAGAGGAGCAACATATACGCCCTCTGATTACACTGGTGTAAAATGTGCACACACCCAGTAAACATAGCCAGACAGGAACCTACAGTAAAGCATAGTAAATTTCATGTTTGCCACAGTCTCTTCTCTGTAAAGTTAAAAAAGTCAACGAGAGAGAGAGAGAGAGAGAGAGAGAGAGAGAGAGATTGGAGCTTGTCTGCACTGAGGAGAGCAAACCAGTTCTGTACATGCTTTATTTCAGGTCAAAGAGACAAGACTTCAAAATCCTGAAGTAAATGTGGCAAACTTATCCCTTCGGCCTTGTAAGGTAAGTCTGAGCCTGTGGTCCCGAAGCCATTTCTCAGTGAACTCACTTGGCTGTGCTCTGAGTCCTTTGAGAGGCAGAAGGTGACTGTGCACTATGAAGTATTTGCATTACATAGGGTACTTTTGCATAAATTACATGGAAGACACTAGTTCCTACACCTTGGATTTATGAGCTTTGTTCTGTTGGTTTAAATGGTTAACAAACACCTGTTTAAACCTTTCAAAAGCAAAAACTTTCCCATGCTAGGATTAGCTAAGGGGTAAAAGCCTGGTTCCCTATTTACAGGGTGCTTTGGGGTCCCAGTCCAGTGAGGAATGAATGCCAACGTGCCCACCAGAGTGTTTTGCAAGGCTGTTTGATCTGAGGCACGAAGATCCCCTGGTGTGTACGTGAGCTCCGTGGATGAGCACTGGTCAGAGCACTGTTATGTAATTATAGCATCCATAGCGTCCGACGCGCCACCCAGCTGAGCCTCCTAGTTTGCACTGGGAGTGGGCATCATTAGGATAGTGAGAATTAATTAATGTTTATGATGACTTGTCCAGATTCATGGGAGAAAAGCACTGTGTAAAAGGCAGTGTGTTAATATGTTCAGGAAGATGATGCCTTTTTTTTGTTTTTGTTTTTTAAAGAGCTGATTGGGTAGAAATGTTGTCATTCTAAACATTCATTTTAATTCATTTGAAGGTTTTGGGCAAATTCTTTTCTCGTCATACAAGTCAGGTTTATTTGGAATATGGTGAATATTTTGCCAGCATACAAACTTGAAGAACTGAGATTTGACCTGGCTTGCTATATGTAAAATACCATCATTCTTGATGAATAAATAGAACCAATTTTTCAGTTCATATATGTCATTATGCCACTTCTCTATTGTGTGCAGAATAAGCAAATGTAGTCTCTGCAAAATACTGCACTTTACAATCCAAGAATAATTTTTTACCAAAGTTTAAAGAAACACAGTGGCTAGCAATGTATATTTGAATTGCTCACATAATTTTCATCTTGGCTTCAAAAAATGAAAAGATGATACGAAAAATATGTTTGAAGTGCTATCAATTGAAATTTATCATTTCAGTGTAGCTAGTTTGCTAGATAATTGTTTCTGTGCTTTCTTTTATAAAGAGTATTTAAACACTGGAGGCAGAAAAGAAATAGGGTTAATGTAAAGTTGCACAGTTAAAATAAATTGCACACGATATTTATAATGTCATTGGCTCACCCACATGGCATAAGATATAGAAACACTTTTTACTTAATCAATTAACTGTAAATTTAAATACAACATAACATGAGAATAAATTGCTAACTGATGTGTAGCTCCGTAGCTTATCAACCTGTGTCCTGGGTGTATATGGAACATAAATTTTGCATAATTCTTGGCTGTTGAGCAGCATGTCTGGTGCTCTAATGAAAATGATTCGGCAGACAAGGTGCATTCATCGTATTTAATTTAGAATAATTGTTTTTTTAATATTTTAGAATGATCCTTCTTTATAATTAAAGGAGATGCTTAGAATATCCTTAATATTACACTGTAATTTTCCTGCAACAGATGCTTAACTCAGCAGTACCAGTTTATTCATTCTGAAGTGTTTCATTAGGCTAAACGCATTTAGTAGCAAAGCTACAAAATAAGGAAAGTTACTCAGGTGCTGGAGACCACAGATATTAAACATTTTGTGCTGACTTTGAATTCTGCTTACATGTGGTTTGAATTATTTGATAACTCTTCATACTTTTCTCAGGTGTACAAATTATTCCCTTCTTTAAATTGCATTTTCAATAGAAAACTGTTCTTGTTCATTAACCTAGGGAAATATGAAGATGTTACAGAGAATCTTGTGTCATCCAATTATAAAGTCACGAATCTAGAAACTCCTCTTGTGGCACAATTTCATATTGAGTGAAGCATTAATCTCTAATATTTATCATTTTCAAAGTGAAAGGATGCTTTGGAGCCTTATGACTGGAATGTCTCAAAATGGGAATTAGGCCAGGTTACCTAGGAAGCCTGTGAAGATGGGGTAGGATGCGTTAGGGGTGAAATCAGCCCAAGGAAGGAAAAGACCAAATCAGGAAGAAAAACTGTGATGGGATTTGATTTGACGAAGAAAGACAATTTGTGGTAGAAAACAAGTTGTTTTTAACCTTAGATTTTTATAATCGGTCAAATGTGAGCTGGAAACCAGAAGAGAATATATTTGAGGGCAGAAAAACAAACTGGCATGGCCAACACGTGAAAGCTTAGGTCATTGATCTGGCAGTATTCAGATCCACAGGCATTGACGACTGACACCCTAGGGTCAAAGAAGAGTTGGGTGAAGTCACCACAAAGTGTGAAGTAAACATTCTGAAGACTTCAGAGCTGACAGAATGTCTAAATAAAATAATACTTGTATTTTTAAAAAGAAGACTAATCAACTCACCACTATAACTTCAATATGTGGAATTCCTCAAGTTTATCACAAATTTTCTTAACTATAAGCTTTCATAGAGCAAGTGAAATTTGAACTAGACCTTAAAGGTTGAGAATGGTTCCCTTCAGAAGTTCCTGACCTGCTGTATCCCACATGGACTTTGAGGCAGTTTTCCACCAGTGTCCTTGACTTGCACTGCTTTTCCACATAGATTTTTGTCTCTAGGTTCCTCATGGGACGAAATCATGCTGAATTATTATGGCAGTCTTCTGTGACTGTGCCACAGAGGAAAAGTAACCGATTTTGTAAACTGATACCTTGACCTTGCCCCTGAGCAGACAATGCTATAACCAACTTAGCTAACTAGTCACAGACCTAAGTAGATGAGCTTGGTTGACTGAGGGGAAGCAATAAATTATGTTTGTATTGACCTTAGTAAACCTTTTAATTCTTTCCCACATGATATAGTTCTCAACAAATTGGGAAAATATGGCCTAGAGTCTAGGTAATTGCACAAGTGCAGATCAATGGCCAAGGCCTGCCGCATGCTTGATGTATGCAAACAGCTTCATCATCTGTAGGGAATGGTGGGGCGCTTAAACTCCAGACCATTCCCTCCCATGGGCCCCAGGAGGATGCTGACCTTTTGTTGCCTACAATAGTGGGAGGGAAGGGACGTGGCCTCCTGCCCCATTAGGGAGGAAACACTGTTCCAGGTGTGTCGGGGGTCAGGCCTGACAAGAGGAGGCCTGAATGTTATTGTTACATTTTCCCTAGCAGCTGGTCTCTCCGAATGGGAAGAGGAACCCAACTTGCCTCCTTGCACCATTTGGCTGCTGGTTGCTATCGACTTGAGTTGAAATCTTCCTGAAGTGGCCTGGGCTTTTTGTCTCTGCCTGTTTGCTAATAAGTTGCTTCACAATCCCTCTTTCTTTCTTTCTTTCTTTCTTTCTTTCTTTCTTTCTTTCTTTCTTTCTTTCTTTCTTGTAATATTTATTTTTGAGAGAGAGAGAGAGAGAGAGAGAGAGAGAGAGAGAGAACATGAGCAGGAAAGGGGCAGAGAGACAGGGAGACACAGAATCCAAAGCAGGCTCCAGGCTCTGAGCTCTCAGCACAGAGACTGACATGGGGCTGGAACCCACGAACTGTGAGATCATGACCTGAGCTGAAGTTGGAGGCTTAACCAACTGAGCCACGCAGGCACCTCCACAATCCCTCTCTTAGTTGTAATAAGGAATGCACTAAAAAACTTCCAAGTTGGAAAGTTGATACAATTTGTAGAAAATTCACTCCTTCATTCACTCAAATATATAATTGTTGAATAACAACTGTCATGTGTCACCATTGTCTTTAGCAGGAGGCATACTGAATAAGATTGAGCTTTTGCTTTGGAGGACGTTCCATCTATTTGATGACACTGACATGTGTATACATAATGACTGTATTAGTTTACGAGGGCTGCTGTAAGAAAATACCACATTTTCTTTGGGATTCAAATACCACATTTTCTTTGGGATTAAACAAAAGTAACATATTTTCTCTCAGTTCTGGAGGCAGGAAGTCCAAGATCAAGGTATCAGCAGGCTTAGTTTCTCCTGGGACCTCTCTTCTTGGTTTGTAGATAACCACTTTTTTCCCCGTGTCCACACATGGTCTCTCTTTTGTGTTCACACATCCTTGGTGTCTCTTTGTATGTCCAGATATCATCTTCTTATGAGGATGCCAGTCAGATTGGGTTAAGGCTTTACCCTAAAGGCCTCATTTTCATTCAACCACTTCTTTAAAGGTCTTATTTCCAAATACAGTCATAGTCTGAGATACTGGGGGTTAGGGTTGTAAAAATGAATTTTGGGTGAACACAATAGTGAGATAAGTATTAAAAGATATGGAAAGTTTTATGTGAGCTCAGATGGTATCTTGGGACCAGGATGACATTAACTCTCAGTATTACTAGAGCCTTGAGCAGGTGTCACCGTGGTAATTCACAGGTGGAATTAGGTTTATGGTCATGATCATTTCACTAGCATCATGTATAGAATATTCTAAATCTCAATGTCTTTAAGGTGGGACAGACACTTGCCTCTTCCCCACATTTACAATGTTTATTTAGCCCTTAGAGGTATTCAAGTTTTCAATCCTTGGTTACATTGATAAGGAGGAAGAGAAACATTTTTGTACCCACCCCATAATTTGCAAGGCCCTCTAGTCCACATCAAGTAAACTACATTATTATACACCTGCTGTTAATTTACTTTATCCATTCCTCTCTCTACCCATTTTTATTTAGTCTTCCCCCATCCAACCAAGAATCAGAGATGGACTCTTTATTGAGTCACATACCTCTTCACAACTGCTTTTTTGGTTACTTGAAGATTTAAAAAAAAATTGAAACTACTACTTAATTTGCTGTTAATTTCTTTTTATTTTTTATTTCTTATTTTTTTTTAATTTTTGAAAAAGAGAGAGAGTGCACGTGAATGTGAACTCCCTTTGAAAAAGGGAGAGGGGCAGAGGGAAAGAATCCCAAACAGGCTCCATGCTTAGCACAGGAGTCCAACACGGGGATCGATCTCACAACCTTCAGATCATAATCTGAGCTGAAATCAAGAGTCAGCTGCTCAATCGACCAAGCCACCCAGGCATCCTCCTGTTAATTTCTTAAAGACTTTCCACTGGTACTACAAAACTGAATCTTCTCCATTCTCTTCTAATTTAAAATTACATGTGGTCGTGGCTGATGATAACTAGGACCCAACTCAAGTGATCCTTTAACATTCAGCTCCACTGCCAACTGGCAATTTTGGGGGGGCAGATATCCTGTTTAAAAGAGCAAGGAGAGAGAATCCAGTGGGTTGATTCATTTCCTTGTATCAGGTGGTAGGTTACCACCATTTATAATGTGGATGAAATTGTTGAGTTTCACTATAAAGGAAGGATAGATAAGTGGGCAGGATATATCCAGATGCCAAAAGTACTGTATGATCTTGGTATTGCCTATTTTTCTGTGCTGGTTTAGAAATAACATTAAAAAAAACAATATGATAAAAATTAAAATATTTTATGTAAAATGTAAAAAAGGTGGAGAGTTTCAGTAGTAATCAAAGAAATGCAAATGATGCAAATATGAATTATAACATTTGAACTTCTCAGTTTGGCAAAGATTTAAATATTGGTGATGTCCTATATTTGCAAGAATGTGTGAAGATGAGCACTTCTACATTATTCATGGGGTATAAATTTGTACAATCTCTGGAAAGCAGCTTGATACTAGATATCAAAATATAAAATTCCACTTCTAGGAATTTATCTCAAATGCACCAAATATAAACACACACACACACACACACACACACACACAAGCACACAAATTATCACAACATTGGAAATAATTGGTAAAAAAATAACTAGAGACATAAGAATCCATTAATAAAGGATGGGTCAGAATCATTATTGTCCATTCATATAATGGAACTCTATGTGGAACTCTATGTTGCCATTAAAAAGAATGAGTCATAGCTATGATTCACTGGCATCGACAGATATTTCAATAGCATATTATTTAATAAAAAAGAAAAACAATCTTGAAAACAACTATGTAGGACAATTCCACCAATATTAACTTAAATATATGTATCTTTTTGTGAGTGTGTGCACGGAGAGATGGCAGGGGTTCAGCAATATAGTTATAAGGACAACCTCTGGGAAATGAAATTTGGGTGGTTTTTACTGATTTAGGGGACTTTTATTATCTTTGTTCTTTCATAAAGACTAAACATTTTCTTCGTATTATCTTTATAATTAGAAAAAAGTAAATAAAATATTTGTACAAAAATATACTTCTTAGGGCCAAGATATTTACCAAACAGTTCGATTTCAATATCTGACTCTGTAAACTGTTGGCTTGCTCAAATATCTTCCTTTTATTTATAGGCATAATTCTTGCATGCAGAATATTATTGCAGTATACCTTGAACTTCCCTTTTAATAAATATGAGTTATTCCAACAGTGGCCAAATAAATTAGGGATATGTACATGTTCACTGAAGACCAGTGTTATGGGCTGAATTGTGTCTCTCCAAATGTATGTGTTGAAGTAGAAGACTGTATTTGGAGATAGGATCTTTAAAGACATAATTAAATTAAAATAAAGTCATTAGGATGGGCCAACCCAATATGACTGATGTCCTTATAAGAACAGGAGATCTGGGCAGAGTTATGTATAGAGGAGAGGTCATGTGGAGACCCAGAGAGAATGCCACGTACAACCCATGAAAGAGGCCTCAGAAGTAAACAGTTCTGCCGAAGCCTTGATCTCCAAATTCTAGCCTCCAGATTCCTGAGAAAATAAATTTCTGTGTTTAAACCACTCAGTCTGTGGTGGCCCTTTTTTAATGTTTTACTTAAAAAATTTTTTTTCTGTTTATTTTTGAGAGAGAGAGAGACAGACAGACAGAAAGAGACAGAGAGAGAGAGAGCACAAGCTGGGGAGGGATAGAGAGAGATGGAGACATGGAATCCAAAGCAGGCTCCAGGCTTTGAGCTGTCAGCACAGAGCCCGACACAGGGGTTGAACTCATGAACCATGAGATCATGACCTGAGCCGAAGTCAGAGCTTAACCCACTGAGGCACCCAGGCACCCCTGTGGTGGCCCTTTTTAGTTGCAGACCTAGAAAACTAATGCAACAAGTAAAACTACCTCGTCTGTAATCCTTATTGAAAGTCTTATTTTTGTTTTGTAATATTTCTAAGACACTAAAACATATTTGAAATGAATGATCTTAAATAAATTTTATTACACTACCCAAATTAGTAAACAAGCAGACAAACAAAAAGTAAACACCAACTTCAAAATCTTACACCTGAAAAAAATTATCTAACGAATAAACATAAATATAACACCAAAGAAATGAAATTATACCAGCCATAGGTAAGGTTGGATTTGGCAAAGAAATTTATATACATAGGTGTGGAGTTCTGTGATTTCAATTAGGTAAAAGTATATGGAACAGAAATATGATTTTAATCAAGGCTATACCTTGTAAAATTGAAGAACCTACTGTTTTGTCCCATTTATTGTTTTTGTGTATATGGTTTTCATAGAATTTTCATTGGGAAAGGAAAACCTTACAATACAGAGAATTTAAAAAATGGGAGGAAGGTAAACCATTTCACTTAAAATATTCTAAATTGCCGGGGCTTTTAAAACTTGTGACAAATTAAGTCCAAATAGTAATTTTTATTTAGCAATGTCTAAAGATTTTAGATGGAGTTTTTAAGTTCTTTTCTTAATGTAAAGGGATATTTGTAAATGAAGGGTTTGATTTTACCAAAGGTATGGTAGCTGCTTAATGGTTACAAAGTATGAAATCCTCTGGAAAAAAAGCTACTTTTAGTTAACATATGTTGGATCTTGTGTATTTACAGGAAATGTTTCCATTTAAGACCATTGATACATTAATAGTTTCCAGGCACGTTTTATGACAGCCCAAGTTTGTACTCTTTTGAACAACTAAAAAAGGATGTTTTTAAAGTAAGCACTTAGATTTGCCTGGATCTCATTTATAAAGCAAGGGTCTTAACTTCCAGTGTCTCTGAAATCAAACTGTGCCCTGAAGTAGTGAATTCCCCAGAGGGATGACCACAACATTTTCCATTCAATTTCTCTTTACCATCAAACTTCCTAAGTCTCTTGTACCTTTGTGTTTTCTTTCTGGAAGAGTAGTGAATGGATGCAACAGTGAATGAAAGTTGTCCCTCCAATGCTCTAATTTTATTCATGGATAGTCTGTGATTTTACTGTTTTTTACTCTCTTAGAGAAGTTGCCAATCATAAATCATTTATTATAGCACTGCTTGAAAACTCTGTGCTCACTTTGATACTGGGTTTTGGCCGGCATCTTTTAGTGGCATTATGAGGCCTTTAAGAATGGGGGACTGAGGGGCACCTGGGTGGCTCAGTCAGTTGAGCATCCAACTTCCGCTCAGGTCATGATCTTGTGGTTCGTGAGTTTGAGCTCCACATGGGGCTCACTGCTGTCAGCCTGTCAGCCCAGAGCCTGCTTCAGATCCTCTGTCCCCCTCTCTCTCCCCTCCCCTGCTTGCACTCTCCCCCCAAAAATAAATAAAATATTTTTTAAAAATGGGGACTGATTTGGTGGAGAAATACGAATATATTCTCAGGAACAGGTAAGGTGCCAATGACCTTAATCATTTTTGTCTTCCAGTGTGTGTCTTCCAATGGCCCTGGTGGCCAGGTGACTCCAATCGGATGCTGTGTGTCCCCTCTTTGGGGGAGAGGAGCTAACTCTTCCTCTCTCCAGATGTCTGTGAACTATTCCATCTAAGACTTGTCCGCATCCCCATAGTACTCAGCATACTGCTCACACATAGTGAAAACCATGTGAATTCAGAAGCTTGGTAGTGTTCATCTTTTGCAAACTAGAAGGTTTCCTTAAGAACACATATACTTCAGATCAACTTGGTTCAATTACTTTCTTTTATTTCAAAGACTAAATGTGGCCTTATTACGTGCCGGACACTCTGCTCATCACTGAGGACACACGGAAGACGTGGTCCCTTGTCACATGTTTATAAATGGGCTTGTGCCCAATGAGGCTATACAGGTGCAGAGGAATGGGGACACAGGGGACTGATTCCTAGAGACACTATTAGGTCCCTAGAGTAGCCCAATTACCTGGTTTCAAAACTTCTCAGGGAGTGCTGGCCCTTACCCCTATAGGCCTCCCAAGGAAGGGAGAGGACAGCTGCTTCTTCACCTCAGAAGAAGTATTTTAACTGGCTCTTTAAAGTGGTAAGAGATATTTCTACTGTCATTGCAGACCGCACAACTCACTAATGCTCTGAGAGCTGTGAGCTGGGGTTCCCTGAGGTAGCTTCCTCATTTTAAGTGTCTTACCCTGTCTGCAGAACTTAGGAGAGGTGGAGGTCCAGATTTCCCCTAGACTTTCTTATAGGAGAGTTTAGGCAGCACAAAAATATAGTCTGTGCAGTTACCTTGTACTTGGTCATACTGTACAGTTACACATGATTTGGGTACTTGCTGTAAAACAAATGACCCTCAACTTAGGCTCTATGGAGCAGACCCTTGAGGAATCAGTCAAGTGGAAGTCCTGTGCCTGCCTTGAACCTATGCTTCTCTCTGACTCCTGCCCCAATTCTCTTCTCCCTGTCCAGCCTCTTGGCACTCTTTCCCCACCTCATACTTCCCATTTGTCTCTCCTCCTTGCATTCTGTACCCCTACCTCCTGGAATCTGCTTGTGCTGAGATCATTGTGTCACAAACTCAATAATCACTTTTTAGCCCTCCCCAACCTTAATTTCACCTGCAGGAACATTTCCACATGTGGCCATCTGTTCATTTCCACTCTCTGCTCCAGGATTTCTATTTTCTGGATGTTCCCCTTCAGGCTCTCCTGCCAGTTCTCCTTTCTCTTCTCAAGTCCACAGGTAGCTTTTTGTAGACCTCCATCTTAGATTCTCTTTTCTCATATCACTTTTCTGGTTATTTCCATCATGGATGTACATTAGAAGACCTTGTGGAGTTATTTTAAGCTAGGCATACACAGGCCCCAGAAATTCTGATTTGTTGGGCCTTTGGTGTGTGTGTGTGTGTGTGTGTTGTGTGTGTGTGTGTGTGTATGTGTATGTGTGTGTGTGTGTGTGTGTGTGTGTGTGTGTGTTTCAAGAAAAGAAATTCCACAGGTGATTCTTCATAACAACTCTTGTAGAACCTTGGCTCTATTTCTCTCCCCCTCTCTCTCTCTCTCTCTCTCCCTCCCCACCCCCCCTTTCCATCTCTGTGTTTCTCTCTCCTTCTCTCTAGGTGAACTTATCCTCTCTTGGCTTCCATGCTGATAACTTCCAAATCTAAATTTTCATCTCAGAGCTTGCCTTTGATTCCAGATCACTGCATACAAGCATATTCTTGGGTAACTCAGGGGCATCTCATAAAATTGTCCTAAATGGAAATCATGATTTATTTCTCCAAATGTGCTCCTCCTCCTGTTTTTCCCTTTCAGTAAGTGACATTGTCATTTGTACAATCCAGAAAACCAGACATTCTCCTTGACTCCTTCTCCTTCATCTCAATGAAGCACCTAAGCTTGCCTAACTTGCTTCCTGAATACACATTTTCTGAGAAACAACCATTTTTACTGCAAAAAAAAAGGCAATTGCAAATGATTTAATCCAATACTTATTAACTATGTTCATTTTTCTCGATTTCAGTGACAACATCTTGGTCCAAGTGCTCGTTCTTCAGATGGCTGAAATACCTCTCTTACTCGCCTCTCTGCATCTGTCCTTGTCCCTTCTTTCATTATTTATACTGTCTCCAGAGTTAACTTCCTTTTATTTTCTTTAAATGCAGATCTGATTACATCATACCTTCACTTTAAATAAGTTGTCAGTGTACTTTGAAATAGGTTTAAAAGTCTTAAATGGCTTGGAAACCCTTCTATAATCTGGTTCCTTTTGCATCTGCACCTTATTCTAAGCAACTGTTTTCTTTCCACTTCCTTCTCTGATCACAACTTGTTGGACTTCTTTAGGTACCTTATGGTGTAGGGACTTGGCACATGGTACTTTTCTTGGCCTGGTATGCTTTTCACTAATTATCTTGTTTGGATAGCTCCTATAAGTTTGTCCTATCTCACTTGTGCTGGAAGGTTTGCCTGATAATTGCCACGAGGTTAAGGGCCCCTAGTATGTATCCCCAGACTCTCAGTTATAGGGCATATCATCATCGCCGTTCATTCTGTAAATTGTTGTGCAATTATTTATCCAAAAAGTTTCCTTCTGCTAGACAAACACTTCATGAAAGCAGGACTACATTCATCTCATTTTCTGCAGCAGCATCAACTTTTAACATGGTGCCTTAAATTTGGTAAATTCCTGATGTGTATGCATTGAATACATGAATGAGATGGGAATTAAGACACAAATGTAGAAAACAGATACCAGAAGGTATTTTAGAGGTGTTAGAGTAGAGACACAGATTAAGCACCGTGGGGGATGGAAAAGAAAGATTGTTCTGGGTTTTTCGTGGAGGATTTATCACACAGAAGGTGATACTGGTCTTGGCCCTTTGCAGGTAGTGAGGTTTTTCAGGGATAAAGAATGACATCATACGTGGAGGGAAAAACAGGAGCAAAGGCGTAATAGTGGAGAAAGACAGAGTAAGCTTAAGAAATAGCAAGGACCCAATTGACCTTAGCCTAGCGTAGGTACTGGGGACCTAGTAGGTGATAAGCCTGGGACCCAAGATGGGAGAGGAGAACAAATGGTGGAGAGCCCAAGGAGTTTAAATTTGTCATTTTCAGCCAGCAGTGTTCTGAGAGAATTGATCTGGCTTTTGTGTGCAGGGGATGCTTTGAGAACCCAAAACCAGTTGGGAAGATTGCAGTAAACTTTGTGAGAAACCATGAGAGCCAGAACTCTGTCGCAGCAGGAATGAAAGGAAAGACAACCCTGAGGCTAGGGTGCCAGAGGTGGCATTGCTAGGGCTTCGAGGGCTGGTTCCAGGCAATGGCAACAGAAGGAGAACTGGCCCAAACACTAGAAGGGAGGCCAACAATTTCAGAGGAGCACTAGTTAGGATGTAAGGGGGGATCTGATGACTACATCGTGTCCATTCCACAAAAACTGCAAGAATCATACATTAGACAAATACATTCACCAGTATTTCTATCCAGTGTCCGCTCTGCGGACACATTCCTACTCATGAGTAGTTGGTGAGGTGGTTTGTAAGCTGATTTCTAGACGGGCTATTAAAACATATGTTTTAATCTATATATATTTTAATAAATATTTTAATAGCTATATATTTTTTAATTTTCATTTTCTTTGGCATTTAAAAAATCCCTTTTTTTCCCCCAGAAAGTGGTTATGGTTCAATCTACTTTATAGGTATGTGGGAGGCTTGCAAATGACTATTTCACATTTACTGTGTAAACGAGTGACTCAGTATGTTACTTTAGAACCAGATATGTGTGGTTTTGCTTCACTTGAGGAATTCAGTAAAGAACATACTTCATGTCAGCAGAAACCCTCATAAATCTATATAGAGAAGGGCATGAGTAAAACTTTTTTATCACATGGCTGCATGGAATCCGTTTCCTTTTCTTTATGGAGACGCTCTAGATTTTTCTTGCATACCTCAGAAAGAGCTTATTCATGCCCAGGAAGAGACTCTGATAAGGGGCACCTTTGTCATCTTTTTCTTGCGTATACTTTTCAAGATTAAAAAACGATTGAAGGAGGAAAGTAAGATTCTAAGGGTTATTTTGCCTTGTATGTGAGAGGGTATGCATTTTCCCTCTAGACCTGTACTCCAGGGGAAGCTTGCCAGAAAAAACAAACAAGGTAGCAATGGTCCTATGCAGTTTTTCCTGCACAATGGCTGGGCTTCTGTATCTGGCCCTATGTATATAAACTATGTGTCTTGGGATAGAAAGTCTTCCAGAAGCACAAAAACATGGATACAAGAAGTAGCGGAGAGAGATAACTTTCTCTTGGTTGTAAAAGAACATTTATACTGTTGCTCTTTCAGCTTTGATATTAAGCTTTAAAAAAATGTCCATACATATCATCTTCTGGCTAAGTAGGTTTTGACTCAGAGAAATCCAGATCAGCATGGTTAACTGAAAGGAGATAGATGTTGGGAGGAAGTCCCACATAGAAGGGTTTCTGCAGGAGACACCTGCCCAGTTTGGCGTAATGGACTCAGCGGCCTGGCAGAATCTCTATTTGAATACTTTGGTTGGATTGGTGACCTTTCGTGGCTTTTGTGGCATGGAAAGACATATATTTTTTTTTCTGAATGGAACACTATATGTTCCTCTAAAGAGTCCTTGGCATTCTGTTGTCTCCTGACCTTATTAGTGAAAGTGGAGAGATTCTTAGATAAGCATGATGTTAGAAACAAATTTAGAACTTTCAATTTACATATTCTGTATGCCATATTACAAAAATTCCCTAGGAAATTGATGTATTATTTATTTAATTTGTACTTGAAATGCAAAGCATTTCATGTCTTCACAGGGGCATTTACTTAGTATTAGTCTTTAAAAACATGTTTTTATTTTGTAAACACCATTCCTCTGTGTGTGTGTGTGTGTGTGTGCATGCACGGCTTTAACCTCTGAAATCTATCATATTTTTTTTGACTTTAGAAAACTTCTGAGGCTGTTTGTCATGCCTAGTGATCAGCATCCAGGGACTGCATGTCCCACAGTCCACAGGTTTTGGAATGGAGATTGCCACCTTGGTTTAATAGCAGCCCGAATGCCCCCTGTGGCCAGGTATCTTAATATTTCCTTTGTTGAGAAGAACTAGAAAACATTGTCCTTTTAATTTATAAATGACACTTTCTTGGAAGGAAAAACGAAAAGTGTACATTTGAGATCAGAATTAGACTTCAAAGTAACTTTGATAGAGCCTGAGGAATGAGCAGAGCAAAGATTTGTTCTGTGGCAGATACATTCCCTGGTTCACAGAGCACCCTGAGCCCAGTCTCCTGCATCAGCTCAAACGTGACTGCCTCCCAGGACAGTGCAGCCTGCTCCCCTGGGTCCCTGCACCTGTAAGGGGCACTCACAGAAAGACAGGTTCCTCTGAGGTTGTCTTCAGCTGACCTCCATCTTCTGACCACTTTTCTCTCACCTTCCGCTGACAGTCATTGATGGCTTTGGCATGTTCCTTCACTCCTTCAATTCATATTTGTTTTTCTCTCTTTCCCCTGTCATGATGGAAAAGATGTTCCTCCTACCTAAAGTCAATCCCTGAGGGTGGGCTCTAGGTCCCATCCTTTCCAGACTCCTTAAGGCCCTCTCTGATTTTATCTACATAACAGCTCTTGGATTTTTTTTCTGATCTCCAGCTTCACTTCTTGTCTTAATTTATGCCACCACAATCTCACAATCTCTCAGCACCCCTAATTTGTCTCTCTGCACATAGTATTGTCCATTCCCGACCACCCTTCTTCATGAAGCCTGTGAGTGTTCCAAAACATGACCCTGACTCTTTTACATGACCCCTTTCTTCCCTTCTACCCTGGGTTCCCCTTGGTCATTAGAATAAGACCTTAACTCCCCAGCACAGCATTCAGGGCTCTGGCCTTTCCTAGCTCTGGGAGGAGGTAACAAATCACCGCTCAACAAATTAAACAGTGATATGGATTCATCTAGCCTTGCACGTTAAACTATATTTTTTAAAGAGACAATTTCTGGTATATACAGAGCCTCATATTAAAGGGTTGAGAATTTTGGAGCTTAGAAAACGTAGGCTTTTCTTTATAGGCATGCCAATAAAGAATACTGTTTCTGACATTTGCCCTATCTCTAAATACCATACACCTTTTTCTCTTAGATGTCTATGATACATGTTTGGGCAATTTCTTTTGTACAGTAGATGTGATTCATAGGAGAGATCGATGGGTAATTTAGGAACCATGAGTTCTAATTATAGGAAGTTGCCTGTGTGAGGCATATGAGTGATCGCTACTTACTTCCTAAACTGCAAGATGGTGACAACACTACTATACCACCTCCGTGAGCGTTTGTGGAGCATAACTTATAAAAATAACAGGCTGTTATACGATATTAAGATGCCCTGCAAACAATCTTTTTCCTTAATCATGCATGAGGATGATTTACGAGTCCTGTGCAATTGCTTTTAATCCCTGAGGTTAGCCCTTGTGCAATTGAAGCAAGAATAATCAGATACAAGGTGGTGATATTTTCTGCTTCTCAGTGTGTGTAATATGATATATGATACCAAAGTAACACCATGAAATTGAAAAGAAAATCAACTAATATTTAGCATTTATGAGTATCATTTTGCTTTCACAACTCTTTCCAAACCTCAACTAATTAATTTATACACGTCTCAAAGGAAGGTGATGATTATCTATTTTACAAGTGGGAAGAAACTGAGTTCATTGTTAAAAGCCTTGCCCAAGGCCACAGAGGAGGGGGATGTTTGGGTCCTGGCCTAAAACCTGGGCACCCCTGATGTCCAGTTCAGCTGCTTCACACACTCCCTTCTGCAGTGGCCTTGACTGTTGACTGAATGAATCTTGACAAGGATCTTCAATGGCTAGAAAGTTGAAGCTAATATGTTTTGTGATTCATGTGGACTTCATGGGTCTCCAGGAAAGCTGAGTTTGTGGAACCGTATTATTTTTTTAGGGATGATTTTTAGAACACAAGGTGCCCAAGGGAATAAATGAAAACACGATATACCAGGAAATACATTCTGCTCTAACATGTGAGTGAGAGTAACTGATGGCCTGTGTAACTTCCAGTGAGGAAATTCAAGCATTTAGTGTTACATGTTAACTGTGAGTGCACTTACCCTACCTGGTACAAGGTGATGAATTGTAAACTTCCAGAGGGCAGAGATGATGGGGTAATTCCTTTGTACCTGCAAACTGAGGATGACAGGTTAGACAGGTTGTTCCAAATGCTCTTTGAAAAGGGACTGTCAGAGGTCTTAGATTGTTTGCATTCCTCAATTTACATAACAGATATATCCCCTCAAGTTTCTATAAATGGGTCATATTTTTAAAGCACCAGGACATTTTGCCTTTTAAAGGGTCCTTGTTTTGAATCCATTTGCACGTGAACTAAACTATTGTGATGGAGACAGTTGCTTCTGAATTAATCTCCTGTGCAGATCTGGCTTTTCAAATAAGTGAGTTTTTAAAAGCGGAGCCTTTCTGAGAACGGGTCACAAAATGCAGTAGTGAGACCACTTCAGAGTTGGAAGGTGGGCAGGACCCCTGGAAGAACAAGAGTTTTGGAGACAGGTGTCTCCAGGTTACGCTGCAAATTTTGTTAATTAATACTGAGGGACCGTGGGCAAGTTCTCTCTGGTAAATTTTCCAAAGAAATGAATGATTGTACGCTGAGAATTTTAACTTAGGTAGCACAGACAAGTTCAAGGAAGTTCCAAGGCAGTTTACATAGAGCTCTCTTCTTTTCTTGATATTTGCATGATGTCACTACCTAGATTTTTCATAGCTTGCTTGCTCATTCATTCATTCATTCATTCACTCACTCATGCATTCATTCTTCTTTTTTCTCATTTTTTTAAAAATTTTTTTTTTTTTAATTTTTTTTTTTTTTTAACGTTTATTTATTTTTGAGACAGAGAGAGACAGAGCATGAACAGGGGAGGGGCAGAGAGAGAGGGAGATACAGAATCCGAAACAGGCTCCAGGCTCTGAGCTGTCAGCACAGAGCCCGACTCGGGGCTTGAACTCACGGACCGTGAGATCATGACCTGAGCCGAAGTCGGACGCTCAACCGACCGAGCCACCCAGGCGCCCCTCTCATTTTTTTTAAACAAATGATCTTGCAAGGAACATCTTTATAGTATGTGTTTATATAGTCCTATTATGTATGTAGGTCTACAAGTGGAATGACCAGGTATCTGTATTTTTAATTTCATAGAGCCTGAAATTGTACTCCAACACTTTGTGTTCTCATGAACACTTTGTCAGAGTGCTCCTATCCTGACACGGCTGCTTATACTGGGTATTACCAAATGTTCTCACTTATTTAATCTATTGGATGAAAAAAAAGTATCTCAGTGATGTTCTTATTTGTGTTCTTTTAATTGTGGATGAGCTTAATAAGCAGTTTTTACATGTGTACTAGACCAACAATTTTGTTTCTGGCTGATTGGGAAGGGATAAGAATCAGGCATGCAACTTAATCCACCCCTGAGACTGAGAGCTTCCTTGATATTCTCCTTTGTTATAATGGTTATAGTAATTTGCAGTATGATAACCTGACTTCTCCGTTCCCAACATATTGGAAAAAACTGAAAAAGCAGTTCCTGTGTTGTGTTCAACTTTATTAAGACTTCTGATTATTAGGGGCACCTGCGTGGCTCAGTTTGTTAAGCATCCGGCTCTTGACTTCAGCTCAGGTCATGATCTCACAGTTCCTGGGTTTGAGCCTCACGGTCGGGCTCTGTGCCGGCAGTGCTGAGCCTGCTTGGGTTTCTCTCTCTCCCTCTCATTCTGCCCCTCCTCTGCTCACATGCTCTGTCTCCTTCTCAAAATAAATTAATTAATTAAAAAAAAAAGACTTCTCAGTATTAGACAAGCATTATTGGTTCTAGGAATGGAATTGGTGAAAATGCTTTTAAACAAAGGCTAAGAAAGAACTTAATGTCAAGGAACATGAGACTAAGATTTTAAGGGGAATAGTTTTATATCCCTGCATTCTGACTTTCAGCTGGAGAATCATTCGTTGCCATGACATTTGGATTGTTATAGTTAGTAGTAGTTATGGGCTAAATCACTTTAATTCATGGTTTGAACAGCCCACAAATATTTGGCCTGTAGTCTTTCAAAGAAAATGACCCTTAAAGTGTGTGTTGTTGTTGAAAAAAAGAATCATCTCTGTACAATATTAAATCTGATAAGAAGCCTGCCTTTAAGGCTTTCCCTGGAAGTCTCTCTCTCTCTTTCCCCTTCCTTCCCTCCTCTCCTTCACTCTTTCTCCATTCTCTCCCTATCAGTCAATTCTACTTCTTCCTTATCATTGTAAGAAGCATTTTTCAGATCTTACCTTGTTTAATCAAAAGAGAGAAAGAGAGAAAACAGACCAAAACATAAAAGCAAACTCTTTTTAACCTACAAAAAAAAAGATTGCAATTAAAAAGTTTTTAAGGTTTTCTTTTTTTTTTTCTTGTTAGCTTCTTGTAAGCATAGTGTAGTTTCTCAAACATGGCTCACTATTTGGTAAACCCCATGAATGTGGGATTAAGTAGAAGTACAGATAGGAGGAGAATTTATGTCTCTTGGAAGAACCAAAACATTGTCGCCGTAGCATCACAGGTAGTGTCTTTCTTTCAACTAAGGGTTTATAGTACTCCAATCAGTATTTCAAATCCTGTTTTGAAGAAAGGTCTAGTTAAAGCTCTCTTTCATAATCAGAACAAGAATATTTAGTACTTAAAGACATGACAATGAAGCTAACCCCAAATTATCACTTAGGTCATTTTTGATTAGGGTCATTTCGTGGCAGAGATGATGGTGGAAGACAGATTTGGGACAACAGGAAACGAAAAAAGGCCAGCTCAGTTGGGGAAACCTGATGTGCTGCGTGGGGATGGTTTAGCCATGAAAAATCGTGGTGGCCATGAGGACTTCTAGGAGCAGAGGTAGCTTGTTCTTAATCATATATTCTTTGCAAACCTGTGATTGAAATCCCCCTCATTTCATTAAAACTTTATTGAAATCCGCCTTCACACAAAGACTTTGTGTAAGTGTGCTTATTTTAAAAGTTATTGTTCTTGGGCTCCTGCGTGGCTCAGTCGGCTGAGCTTCCTACGCTTGATTTCTGCTCAGGTCATGATCTCATGGTTTGTGAAATTAAGCCCTGTGCCGGGCTCCATGCTGACAGTGCAGAGCCTGCTTGGAATTCTCTCTTTTCTCCTCTCTCTCCTCCTCTCTCTCCTCCTCTTTCTCCTCCTCTCTCTCTCTCTCAAAAGTTATTATTCTTCTGTTGGAAATTCAGGATAGAGTCTGAGTTGTCTGAGTCAATGTTTTGTAGAGGAGAGAGAGCATATGTATGCTATCTAAATGATTCATAGATTGAATTAATTAGAACTAGAAGTCAGAGATTACCCCAAGAATGTAGTCCACGAAATTCTCTCTTTTTAAAGTTTATTTATTTATTTGGAGAGAAAGAGAGTGTGAGAGAGAAAGGGGCAGAGACAAGAGAGAGAGAATCCCAAGCGGGCTCCACACCATCAGTGTGGAGCCCAATGGGGGGGCTCAAACCCACTAACTGTGAGATCATGACCCGAGTTGAAATCAAGAGTTCAAAGCTTACTGACTGAGCCACCCAGGGGGCCCGTCCTTGAACCTCTCTAACCATCTCTCCCACTCATCACTCCACTTCTTGCAACAATCTGGGAGTTGTGGAAATCTTTGGGTGAAGAAAGGAAGAACAAGGGATTTTGTACAAAATGGGGATGATCTGTTCAAGCCGATCCTCTTCGAGACATTAAAAGTTGTATCTGTAAGTAGGCAAGATAGTCAAACTCCACCTTGCAGTTGAGGAGGTGTGCCCCTTCTAGAGAAAAGAGCTATCTTCCCAGGCTCTGGCTCCAAGAGCAGTTACAAGTGTGGAGGATACAATAGCATTAGTGGAGGGTCTGCATCAGGATTTAAAATGTATGTATCTGTTAAGGATATAATCAGTTAAGTGAGCAAAAGAAGTATGTAAAATGATGTTCATTGAAGTAATTTTTATGTTAGATAAAACTGTAAAGAACTCCCTGTTTGGCAGATGACATGATTACCTATGCAGCCAGTTCAAAGGAATCTGCTAAAATTCACGTGAACAATATGAATCTACAAAAAATAACTGTGTTTCTATATAGTAGCAATAAACAATTGGAAATCAGGATTTTTAAAATGAATGCCATTTAAATTTTTTTTATGTTTATTTTTGAGAGAGACAGAGAGAGACAGAGACAGAGCACAAGTGGGGGAGGGGCAAAGAGGGAAGGAGACAGGAACCTGAAGCAGGCTCCGGGCTCTGAGCTGTCAGCACAGAGCCCAACGTGGGGCTTGAATTCACAAATTGTGAGGCCAAAATCGGATGCTTAAACAGCTGAGCCACCCAGGCGCCCCAAGATGAGTGTCATTTAAAATAGCACTAGAAACGTGAAATAGCATACTTAGTATAAATCTATCAAAATAGTGCAGGATCTGTAGATGAAGCTATAAAACTGAAAGAAGGATAACCTAAATAAACAGAAAGGTAAAATGTTCATGAACTGAAAACTTCATACTGTGAAAATGTCAGTTGTCCCCAAGCTGACTTATAGGTTGAATACGATATCACTTGGGGCACCTGGATGGCTCAGTTGGTTGAATGTCCAGCTCTTGATTTTGGCTCAGGTGCCAAACCAGGATCTCATGGTTTGTGAGATCGAGCCCCGAGTCAGGCTCTGTGCTGGTGACACGGAGCCTGCTTGGGATTCTCTCTCTCCCTCTCTCTCTCTGCCCCTCTCCCACTAGTGTGCTCTCTCTCTCTCTCAAAATAAATAAATAAAAAGTAAAACAATATCATTTAAAATCCCAGCAGATGTTTTTGACAAGTATACACACTGATTTAAGTTTTATATACAAAGTCAAGAGCTGGAATTTTGAGGAAAAAAACCCTACTGTTCAAAAAAAGAACAGAGTTAGATAGGGGACTCCTACTACCTGAATTCAAGATTTATTATAAAGCTGTGGTAATCATACAGTGTGGTGTTGGCAAAAGGACAGACATATATATAAAGGGGGCAAAATAGAGGTTTCAGAAATAGGTGCACCAGAATAGATTCATATATGGCCAATTGATTTTTCAAAAAAGTTTTTTTTTGAGAAAATTATAGATCCACATGCAGTTTTGAGAAAGTATACAGAGAAATTCCACCTACTCTTTGCTCAGTTTCCCTCAATAATACATTTTGCAAAGCTATAGTCTAATATCACTGATTCAATTACACTGGATCAATCCATCAATCTTGTTCAGATTTCACTAATTTTACTGACTCTGTGTGTGTGTGTGTGTGTGTGTGTGTGTGTGTGTGTGTTTAGTTCTATGCAATTTTATCACACGTATAGGTTTGTGATTCTACCTCCACAGTCAGAGGACTTAGAAAATACAGACCCATCACTACAAGGATCTCTTATGCTTCCCTCTTGTAAACACACCAATTTCTTCCCCTCACGCTTGTACTTAACTCCTGACAACCACTAATCTGTTCACCCTCTTTATAATTTTGTCATTTAAAAAATGTTGTATAAATGGTATCACATGATATTTAACACTTTGGGATTGGCTTTTTTTACTCAGCATAATTCTCTGGAGATTCACTCAAGTTGCTTTGTGTATCAATAGTTTGTTCCTCTTTGTTGCTGAGTACTAATCCATGGTATGGATGTGCCATGGTTTGTTTACCCCTTCACCCAGTGAAGGACATCTGGATTGTTTCCAGTTTTGACTATTACCAATGAAGCTGAAATAAACACTCCAATGCAGGTTTTTATGTGAATATAAATTTCCACTTCTCTGGGATAAATGCCAAAAGTGTAATTACTGGGTGATATGATAATTGCATATTTAGTTTTTAAAGAAACTACTAACCTGTTTTCTAGTCCTAGTTACATTCTCACCGGCAGTGTTTGAGTAATTTGGTTTCTCTACATCCTCACCAGCATTTGGTAGTGCCACTATTTTTTATTTTGGCCATTCTGATAGGGGTGTAGTGATATCTCATTGCAGTTTTAATGTGCATTTCCCTAATGGACAATGATTTTGAACATGTTTTCATGTGCTTAATTTACCATCTGTTTCTCCTCTTTGGTAAATATCGCTTCATGTCTGTTGTCTATTTTCTAATGGGATTTTTCTTCTTATCGTTGTTTTGAGAGTTCTTTATTTATTCTGAATACTAGTCCTTTTTCAGGTACATGATTTACAAATATGTACTCTCAACCTGTGGGATTATCTTTCATCCTCTTTTGCATAGCAAAGGTATGTTTTGATAAAGTTCGAGTTTTTCATTTCAAAAATTAAGGTTTGGCTGTCCAGTCTAAGAGCTTTTTGTTTACCCCCAAATCCCAAAGGTTTTTTTCCTATTTTTTTTTTCATAAAATTTTATAGTTTTTAAGTTTTATACTTTAGTTTGTGATTCATTTTGATTTAAAATTTTATAAGGAATAAGGTTAATGGTTTTGTTTTTTTTTTGTCTATGGGTGTTCAGTTGCTCTAGCATCACTTGTTGCAAAGATGTCAAATGATTTTTGACAAAGATGCAAAGTCCATTCAATGGAGAAAGGATAATATTTTCAATGAATGATGCTGAAACAACTAGACATCCATGGAAAAGTATGAATCTCGACCTATACCTCACACATCATATAAAAATTGTAGATTCATTTATTTTATTTATTTATTTTTTAAAGTGTTATTTATGTAAGTAATCTCTACACCCAGCATAGGGCTCAAACTCATGGCCATGAGATCCAGAGTCACATGCTCTTTTGACTGAGCCAGCCAGGCACCCCTAAATTGTATATTTAAATGTGAAATATAAAGCTATATAACTTCTGGAATAAAACAGGTGTCTGGGTGGCTCAGTTGGTTAAGCGTCTGACTTCGGCTCACGTCATGATCTCGCCGTTCCCGAGTTGGAGCCCTCTGTGCTGACAGCTCAGAGCCTGGAGCCTGTTTCAGATTCTGTGTCTCCATCTCTCTCTCTGCCCCTCCCCTGCTCATGCTCTGTATCTCTCTCTCAAAAATAAACATAAAAAAAATTATTGAAAAAACCCCGCACAGCCAAGGTATTTGTAATGATTTCTACAGCTGGCACCAAATATCTGGGCAAATATTGCTTATGAATAGAAATTGTCAAGAGTGAAGATTGTAAAAGAATGTTATTTGGATTAACTTTGTAGTATCTTTTTTGTACATAGGAAGAGACAGTATGTGTTGTGGTTAGGAGTGAGCACTCTGGGGCCAAATTACTTCGATTTGAATCTCTGTGGTGCCACTTTCCAGCTTTGGGACCTTAACTGTTCTGTGCCTTGATTTTCATATCTATCAAATGGGGACTCTAATGGTATCTATCTCGTGGTGTTGCTGTGAGGACGGAATTGGTTTTATTAAAACCATTTGAGGAGTGCCTGGCACGTTGTGAGTGCCCCACAAACGCTAACTCTTCTCATTGTGGGATAATTTCACTTCTGTGGGCCATGAAGATGATGGCAGAAGTAAGCTTTAACTACAAATGTCAAACATTAAGTTGGGGAATGAAACAGTTCCCAGACAAGGAGTCTCTGTGACATCAGTGAGAACTAGCAGTAAAGGTGGCTGAGTATTGAGAAGGCAGTAGGGTGCTCTCAAAGGATTAAAAACTTCAAGCAACTGCTCCAGACATGGCAGTCTCTTTGGTAAAGATCGGGAGCCCAGAAAGCTGCCTGTCCTGTCCAGTTTGTGTGTGTGTGTGTGTGTGTGTGTGTGTGTGTGTGTGTGTGTGTGTAGATTGGGATGGGGAACGGGTAGGAGGGTCTTTTCTTCACCAATGCTCAGTGAGCTAAGCAGAGGTTATATTAATAAATGCCATTGAAAATGCACTACCATTAACCAAGGGGCTCTGCCTCAGTTCTCCTGTGGTTCCTCACTTCGACCCTGGAGAAACTTAGCTGCTAGGAAGAAGTTAATCAGCCTTGTTTTGATTTTTGAAATGTCAACTCCAGACCCTGAGGGATTTGTTTATCTTTCATGTTTTGCTCTGTTCTACCTGGCTAGTGATTCATACACAAATGCATTATCACATCATCACTTCGCCAGAAAATAGAGGCAGCAAAGGGACAATTAAGGGGAGACATGCCACAGGGAATGGACTCTTTCCGCAGTGTGCATACGCCCAAGAGAGGACATTTGCTAATTTGATGATACATTCCCAGCATGCATCCGTTGAAGGCAGTGGACTATGTTTACACGAGTACTCCGTCTGTTTTCTTACAGCAGTACTTTTTGAATCTTTTTCATCTGACCCAAGGATTCCTGTGTATGCCCTCCCACCAAACAAAAACAAAACAAGACAAAAACTCAAGCAGCTGGCAGCAAACTGGAGGAAGGACATTGGATTAGCAAAACGTACCCAGGAGAGACTTAGCTAGAGATGGAGTAGAGAAGTAAGGGCAGAGAATCTAGGCAGAGAGAGGTCCTGAAGCAACCAGGAGGGCGAGGAGGTCATCGTGGAAAAGGTGCCTAGCTCGAGGATTGGAAGAGGGTTCAGGGTATGGATTTATCTTTCTCAGGCAAATATTTGAAGAGTGAAATAAAAAAAATTCCACATCACATTTGGTGAGTGGAAATAAAAAATATTTGAAGAGTGGAAATAAAAAAAAATTCCACATCACATTTGATGATGTGATGATGTGATAACTTCTAAAAGCATAAAATACTTAGGGATAAATTTCACAAAAGACACAGAAGACTTCTACCCTGCAAACTATAAACCACTGCGGAAATAAAATTAACGAAGCCTCAGATAAATGTAGGATATATATATTTATATGCCCGTGGGTTAAAAATCCAATATTTTTTCATTGTCAGTCCTCCGCAGATTGGTCTCTAGAGTCAGTGTGAGCCCGATCACAATTCTAACTGGATTTTTGGGGGATAAAAACTGACATATAAATTCTAAAATTTATACAGAAAAGCAAAGGTCCTGGAGTAGGCAAACAACCTGGAAGAGGAAGTATTTCATATACCTTAAGTATTGATGGCTCAAGTGCTGTTACTCAGTTTAATGATTTAAGCTCCTTGGGGGAAAAATGTAAAATACGAACTGATAAACCCAGGGATTTTAATGTAATTTTTTTTTTTTTGCTTTCTGTGTGTATTTTACTGATAGGTAATACTGAAAACTCATTCCGTTATAACTGCATTTGGTTCTTGGTTGGCCGCCTTTCTTTCTTAATTCAAAAGTTGGAAAGGGTAGGGGTGGAGGTGGAAGCCAACAAAACAGATGATTTCCCTGCATGCTTCTGTTAGTTTCTAAGCATATAGGCAAAACTCGAGCTCTAGCATACACAACTCTCTAAATTTACTAACAAAAGCCCTGTGTAAATCTTCAAAGGTGGTTTATATTTATAACTGCTTCCTAACGTCCTGCTTTGGTCCTCTTTTTAGACATGCTAACCATAGGTTTTAGTAAACCGGGGCTGTTTAGAGAATGTTAGAGAATATTGGATGAAGGCCAGGATGTGTTAAACTTCTAAATGTAAATATCCACTAACATCCCATGGCGAGGGGGAACGCAGCACATTTGTATTTACCATTGGTTTCCATAAATTCACATTAGCTGGGCTGCAAAGTAGATTGGATACAACACTTGAATGGAGCTCCTTTACTATGTACAGTCTGTGAGTGGATATGAATGGCGATGACAGCGGCTAGAATAACAAAATTGAGGAAAGGAAAAAGGATAGCACAGCTCTCATCCCGGCTCAATTGTTGCTAATTGGAGGACCAGTCTCAATATCCAAGCAGCTTGTTCTGGGCTCAAATGGCAGACAGATGCTCTAAAGCCCTTGGGCTCAGGTATCTTATAATTGTGGATCCAGCCAAGGACAAATTTGATTTGTAGCCCACATTTTGACCTCTCTATAGTGCAAAGTGCTGGGAGTTGTTCCCACTTTGCCCCTCGCTTTCAGATTGTTTCCATCACGGTCCCACACTCCCAATGGCTTGTCGGTTTCCAGAACTATGTCCATATTTTACTAACAGCCCTCAGGAGGTTGGATTCCAGAAAGAATGGTGGGAGAAAAGTGAGACCAGGGGAGAAGAGAGGGCAGACTCACTGTAAAAGTCACTGTGAAGCTGACCCATAGGCTATTTGAGGGCACAGAATGAAGAACATTAGCTTGGGAAGTATAGAGTTCTGGGAAGGCCACGTCTGCCTCTCCACTGCAGATTTTTATGGGGGTAGAGTTAAGTTGAAAAGAACAGTGAAGGCATGTTTGAACCGCAAGAGGGTCATGAGAACAACACACAATTTATACTCTGTGGATAAGGAGGTCGTGTTCGATGACAATGGAGAAGATTTAAAAACTGATTTTGTATTATGAGAGCCTCAAAACTTCTCAGTTACCAGATGTCAAAATTACCTCTCAGAAAATTAGCCGGCCTCTATAAATGCCATCACCAATATGTGGGGCTTTGGGTAGTTACCTTGAAAATAATAGCCCATATTGATGATTAGGCTTTATGGGATGGCGCCCTAAGAAGCTGTCTATCCCAGTTGGGACACAGTCTTAGCATCACAGACACCACACGCACGGATGCACTTTGCACACAGACAGTAAACAACAACAGGGCACTGGTTACAACTTCTGCAGAGTTCTTTATAGGTTAGAGCTACATGGCCCCGGGCATTTAACCTTTCTCTGTAAACACTAAACTTGACTTTTAAAATGAGGTGTGTGTGTGTGTGTGTGTGAGTTTTTAGAGAGTATTTGTGAAATTGCAAGAGAACATGCATCTTTCTTTATACATCTTACTAATCTTATACCCTGGATCTGTGCTGTCTAGTATAGTAGCCACTAGTTATTTGGGGCTCTTGGGCACTTAAAATATGGCTAGTCCATACTGAAATGTACACTCGATTGTTCAATACACTCTCGATTTTAAAGATTTAATGTAAAAAAATGCAAACTATTTTATGAATAACATTTATAGTGATTACATGTTGAAATAATATTTTGGACACATTGGGTTACATAGGAAAATTAATTCAGCTGTATCTTTTTGCTTTTATTAACATAGCTACTAAAGTTTTGAAATTATATAACTTGGCTCACGTTATATTTCTATGGGTGGCACTACTCTATATTTTTAAGATAGACATGTAAAAAGAAGTCTGAGTAACAGGCAAGATACTCACTGATTCAAGATATTTCTCTCATCCGAACAATTGAATATTTATTTAAAACCGATGGTATGACTGACGCTTTGCTAAGTATAAAGGAGCTTACAATTTCAGTGGGGAGAGAAACATGCTAATAAGACACTTAACACCTAGTCATTTCTTATGAGGCTGAAAATGCAGAGTCAGCATTACACTGCCAGTATTTTCATATGAACCATCCTCTGCGATGAATCAGATAAGCAAGGGAAAGATTACACAAAGAGACAAGACCATAGGGTCATAGAATTTGGGGCAAGAACAAATCTTGGCGATAACAGGCTACAGAGAGTTCATTTTATAAAGCAGGGGTGGGGGGGAGGGGGGTGAAATGCAGGGGGAAAGAGGAGATGCAGTGGAGACAAAAAGCCCATCAAGTCTAGGGAGAGTAAGCACTTGTCCAAGGTTATGGGGACCCATTGGTCTGTGCGGGCCAATCAGCAAGAGCCACTCCCTCTGGGCGGGCCAATCAGAAAAATACCCCTCTTCTTCGGGTGAAAATAAGTCTTGGTCAGAGCTACATGTCCCTGGTTTCACCTCCCCTTCTGGGTTGGCAGAACATCGTGGTTGATGTATGGTTGTGGGCAGGGGCAGTTAGAAAGGTCACTTTTCTCTGATCCTGTCACCATAATTGAGATATTCCTGAGTTTTCAAAATTTTACCTTTTTCCCCCCTCTCTGAGGTTCATTGTGGGAAAGCAATATGCCTATCACAATCTTTGCTGATTTCAGTTTATAACAAAATCCCCTTTATCATTTTGTGTTAAGGGTTTCAAAAGTATTCTTCAACCTCCTAAGTGTGAATCCATGCTCCTCACTAAAAATATAAAATTAGGGGAGCCTGGGTGGCTCAGTCGGTTGAGCGTCGGACTTCAGCTGAGGTCATGATCTCACAGTTCTTGGGTTGGAGCCCCACATCCGCTCTGTGCTGGCAGCTTAGAGCCTGGAGCCTGCTTCGGATTCTGTGTCTCCTTCTCTCTCTGCCCCTCCCCGCTCACGCTTTGTCTCACTCTGTTTCTCAAAAATAAATAAATGTAAAAAAAATAAAAAAAATTTTTGAAAAATATAAAATTAATATTATTATATTTTAAAAAGTTAAATGAAGAGAGAAACTTAAAAAAATTGTATAAAACAGGATTTTTGCTACTTTTGTGTTATCAGGAAAGCTATCACATTTTGTATTTATGAATCAAATAGTCAATTGTAGGCAATTGCATCAGAAAGTTGATCCAACTTGTGGGAATTGGTGTGTGTGTGTGTGCGTGTGTGTGTGTGTGTAATCAACATTAAAAAGATTGTAAGGTGATAAACTCATTTACTAAAAAACATATTTAAAAATACAGCCTTCTTGAGGGCAGGACTTTTGGAGGACTGCTGTGAGCTTTATCTTTTCCCTTCCAACTTTATTGAGATATAATGGATGCATAGAATTGTGCTAGTTTAAGGTATACAACCTGATGATTTGATACATTTATGAGTTGCAAAATGATTACAGCCTTATATGCCACTGCTTCCATTTAGCCATGTAGCAGCTGTTTACCGTGTCTTTTTTGTGGTAAGAACATTTAAAATCTATTGTTTTAGCAACATTCAAGTCCACAATCTTTATTTAATTTAAAATTTTCTCATTTTGATCTTAAAGATTTTTCTCTCCCCCTCCCCAATTTAACATCATTTTTCCAACTTTAAGGAAATAGGCATATATGTATGGAAAATTTATTTTTATTGCTATGGATTTGAGATCAGTTCCCTTAAATAGTTAATAACAAATTTCCCTACCTTTCTCTTTGGTGTATTCCTGCCACTGATGATTTGCATTCAGTAATCTCTAGATAATTAGTGTTGTTTCTTTGGAATTTTTGCTAATAATTTAGGATTGAGGATTTTTTCTTTGCATAGAGATTTCTAACTCTGGACTTACTGCTTGTTTCTATTATAGTCTTGAAAATAATTTCTCCCATTTGCTGGATGCAATTTAACTGCAAAAGTTAATCACTGATTTTATTCCTGTTTGTTTTTGAAAAGTTTATTTCCTTGTAAATTAAAGAGGATGAATAATTCTTCATTTGGAATATAGTTTGTTTTCTGGCACTTGTATAATTATTGGTAACCAGAATATTGGTTTCTTATTGGTAAGTTGCATTTAAATATAGTAAGCTCTCAGTTTCTAAACTCCAAATAATGAGAAAGATAAATCATTTAAAAAACAAGATCATTTTAGGGATGCCTGGGTGGCTCAGTTGGTTAAGAATCCAACTTTGGCTTAGGTCATGATCTCACAGTTTGTGAGTCTGAGCCCCATATTGGGCTCTGTGCTGACAGCTCAGAGCCTGGAGCCTGCTTCAGATTCTGTGACTCTCTCTCTCTCTCTCTCTCTGCCCCTCCCCTACTCATGCTCTGTCTCTCTCTCTGTCTCTCAAAAAATAAATAAACGTTAAAAAAAATAATAAATAAAAAATAAGATCATTTTACGGGCGCCTGGGTGGCTCAGTTGGTTAAGAATCCAACTTTGGCTTAGGTCATGAGCTCATGGTTTGTGAGTTCAAACCCCGCATCAGGCTCTGTGCTGACAACTTGGAGCCTGGGGCCTGCTTCAGATTCTGTGTCTCTTTCTCTCTCTGCCCCTCCCCCTCTCAAAAATAAACATTAAAAACATTTTTTTAAAATATCATTTTAGCTTTGTTTAATATTTTTAAAAAGATCCTGAAATATTATAATATGTCAAAATGCTTTAAGAAATGTATTACAAGAGAATGATAGTCAAGATAGGTTTAGGATTATGGATTTTTGCTTCTTAATATGATATATAAACTATGAATAAAATGTTCTGAACCTAGATTTCATTTTCTTTGTGGACTCAATCTCATTGACTTTGTTTTCACACTTCCTATACAGTAACTTTCAGTTTATCAGAATATTAAATTAGCCAGAATATCCCATTTCCAACCCCAAGAACAACAAAAACAATACCAGAACCCACTAGCTTTAGTAATAAATAGTCTTCCTTCCATTCAGAATGCATCGACTTACTGAACTATTCCTAACAAATATTTTGATCATGGTGAATCCTTTCTAAATGTTATACTGCTTGGTTTAACCTCAAAACTGATTCTCAATATTTGTATTGACAGTCCAGTGTGACTGACTGATCGACCTACTAGTACCTTTAGGGATAAATGTTGTAAGTGTTTACTCCATAGTAATGTAAATAAAAGCCAATATAATCTTCAGTAAAGCCACCCCAAATTATACATTAATAGTATCTGTTTCCCAACCCAGATTGCAAGCTTAGGGTATGTCCCGAGGTTGTTTTATTCCATTCTGTGTTCCCTGATTCATCCAGCCTAGGGCTTTGCATGTGGTGAGCACTCAAAAATGTTTATGGATTAGAAATAAATAAACACATTTAAAATAGGCTTTGGAAAGCACTTCCTTTACAGATGCTACATCGGGTCTCAGCTGGCGCCAACAAAGCCTTCCAGAGCTCTCTGTTCTGCACACAGCCCTGTGTTTAATAGGACTGGGCAGGGAGGGAGCAAGAATGGGGGTCTGGGACCTGACCCTGAAATGTGTAGACCCTCTGGAGAATAATGCAGCAAGGCATGGGACAGGGAGAGGTGTTCTGGGGAAGTCTTGGTTTCTAGTCAGAACCTGGTGCTTCCAGGTGGAGTTCTTACTTATTTCGGTACTTCTTTTTCACATTTGTCAACTACAGGTATATACTGTGGACAAGAGGCCGGTGCTCCTCAAATGTCCACGTGCACATGAATCTGCTTGGCATCTTGCTAAAATGCAGTAAGTTTGGGGTGAGATCTGAGAGATGCTCTATCTCTGGCTACTTCCCAGATGATGCCCATGTTGCTGATCCACGGACCGCACACTGAGCAGAGAGTCAGGGATCTGTTTGATTCGTGTGTGCGTGTCTAATCCTGTGAATGGAATAGAGCAGGCCCTCAATAACTGGCTGCTGGGGAAAAAAATCAGTTCGATATTTCATACCCAAGCTGTACAGCTTTAAATTCAGAACTGGGGCCTTAGAAGAGAAAATAAGGATTTTGAATTCTAAACATTCTGCTTTTAGCATCAGAAGCCCTGTGGACTGAGAACACAGAGCGTTTACTACGAGCCACAGAATTGGAAATGATGGCTGGTTTCCAGCTCTAAAGGAAATATGACTTCATCTAACAGTGAGGAAGGAAGGATTGGAGACACAATGGGGGGTGAGGTCCTGGTGGGTGCTTAAGAAGGGGTCCTCGCACACTGTCTATGCCAGGGCTTTGGCCCCAGAGGCAGTCCCAGAGCAGAAAGGACAATTATCCGTCTCCCAGGGTTTAGCATGGGGCGACTTGAAGATCCATACTGGAGCAGAACCTGAGGAGTAGATCAGTAAAGGTGAGGACAGCCTCACTGAGCCCTGAGCCCACTTAGAGAACTTGAATTGGCAAGTTCAGGAGTTCCAGAAGTTGGACTTGTGACCTGAGTCCCTCTGCTACCTAAGTTAGCAAGAAATAAAGTATAGTTATTTTGTGTCACTGAAGGTGCCTCCCTACATTTTAAACTTGCTCCAGATGTCTGATATTAGGCTTCATCTGACGTGGAACAAAAGTAGAGAGGCCAACAGAGGGCTGAAGGAAACAGAAGAGCCCCAGAAAATGCCAGATAATTGCCGCACGTACATAGTAGCACTTTCCCCAGGTGTCTCGTGCCTGGCTGATGTAATGAACTGGATTTATTTGATAATGAACCCTAGCTGTTGGGAGAATGACAAAACCTTCCCAAGAACTCCAGCACATCCGTGGTGACCCAGGCCAGGAGAAACACCCAAATGCACAATTCACATGCCCCACACAGACTGTGGTGTTTTGCTTCACTCAGTGAGGACCAGAACTGATGTAAGGTTACTCTCAAAGATGGGGCTCAGACACTTCCTAGTTAGGACAAAGAACTGGGGAATATGCAAGCAGAAAACCTGCCTTAAAGAAATCATGCTGAAGGGAGAGTACAGAGTGCTTTTGTCTGCTCACTCGCCTTTTACTACAAACCACTTGAACCCCACCTAGGAAGGTTAGCATCTGTCTGCTCTGCAAACCCTCCCGGCCACTGCCAACAGGATCCCATGTTCCATCTTCCTCTGCCCCACAAGATGAATGGGGAGGCTGAGAACCCCGTTTGAGCCGTGCTGGACGCTTGCAGGCATAAGTCCAATTGCAACATCTGGTGGCTTGGGAGGGGCGTTGGCCTGAAGCTTGGAAAAGTGTTGTGACATCCTTGTCCTCACGAGAGGCAGCCTCCTACCGCAGCCTCCTCTCGGAGCTTCTGCGCTACCCAAACTGACAACTGTCAAGGTGGGTGGGATTGCGAATCGAGTAATGGAAGGACCCGGGGGGCCCTTGGGCCTTTAGAAGGAGTGGACTAAGAAATCAGTGTCCCGAAAGACCACAGGCCTGTTGTGGTTCTCACGCTTTGTCTCCTTGGTAATTTCCTTGAGCTTTGATCTCGGATTTGTCTGAGGCTTCTGGAACACCATGCAATGGGTCCATTTGCGTTGGGTTGCGAACTTAGCTGGTAGCAGTTCAGATTCCCAGGCCTTACCTCAAACCTGGTGATTAATGTCCAGCGGTTGGTCCTGGAAAACTTTCCCTCCCTCTTTTTTTATCTCTTATCCTTCTGTCCTTCATTCCTTCCTTCTTTTCTTTTTTTCCTTTGTTTTCCTTTCCTCTTCCTCTTCCTTCCTTTAAAAAACAAGTTTTCTCAGCTGTTTTCTGCAGCCCACTTAGGAAGAACGGGGCAGCAGTGATGTTTGTGAATTCTCTCTGAGGTTTACTGGGCTCCTCCGGCCATGCCCCCTGGCTTCTCTTTGGCCTCATGGAACCACGCTCTGATGTCTTGCCCAGGCATTCCTAGCAGCTAGCCCATCCCCTGGTCTTGGCCCTTCTCATTTGTGTCTCAACCAAGGCTTGGCAACAGGACTAAAATAGAGAGAGAGGAGGGCTGAAGATGTCACCTGGGAAAAAGCCTAGCTTGGGGTTGTGGTGCATGGCACACCAGAGGGCAAGGGCCTGAGGGGTGGTGAGGGAGAGAATGGAATGATTGCTATTTAAGAAGCGAGGAGAACAACTTAGGGAGGGAGGCATTGGCATGGATATCTGCAGACAGGTGGAAGAGAATGTGTACCCTCTGAGGAAGGGCAATTTATGGCAGTACCAGTGGGTGGTGGAGGAAGTTGCCAGATAACAGGGCTGAGGGAAAGTGAGCAAGCCCCACTTACAGGGAAAGGAAGGTACATCCTAGTGTGACTGCTATACGGCAAGTTAGCTCCATTTTCTAAATCTCGGTGTCCTCGTCTGTACAATGAAGATAAGATAGTTACAAAGTTTAACTATTTGCCTTCATAATGGCCAAACATATAAAACATGGCTTGGCACAAAGTCAAACTCAACAATCCTCCCTTCCTCCTCTTCTTCCTCTTTGTCTCTTTGAAATCTTGTTATGGACTCTGGACTTTGCAATAAAGGTAAGCAATTATTATTATTTTAGTTGTCAGGGGCTTTGACCTTGAGTTAAAATTATAACTTTCTCTGGGTACACACTCTCCGCCCCACCTTAAATTTTGCAGATACAAATACCTTCCTTTCCTGTGTAGCTCCATTCATCTGAATCTCCACATCTCGGCAAGTTACAAGGATCTGAAATCATACTGTGTATGGCCAAGCATACTGGGCTGAGTCTTCTGTTGAGAAATGTCTGAAAACTTTAGTTTTTTATAAGGAAGAGCATCCTTGGCTGCTTTAGATACTTTTGGGCTTCTTTGTCCAATCAGTGAGAAGGATGGAGAAAGCATATTGCCTCACCAAGCAGAAGTTATTGCTGTCAATTACAGTTAGAGAGAGGAAGGCTTTTGGTGTTCTTCACACACACAGGTCAGGAACTGAGAACTGGGGAGTTGGGGGTGGGGAAGTACCGTCACCAGAGGCAGTACGTTATTTTCCTAGGTTTGCTTTAGTATTATTGGAAGCTCTTTCAGGGGAGAGCTGGTGGCTTCTACTTCTGTTTCACCCACAGCACTAGACCTATAGATTTGTTAACTTTATTGGTTCCTTTTTTACGCATAACCATGGATATCCAGCCTTTAAAACATGGTGTTACCATGTCTTTAATGTAAGGGTGGAAATTGCCGCCACTGAAAAATCTTGACATCACTCAATTTTCTGGGACCCTGTTTTGGTTCCCAGGGCATCTGAGTTTTTAACGTACCTTTAAACCTTAACACATTGCTTATTGCTTCCAGACTGAGGCCATCCCCTGTTGGACATGCTGTGCTCCCCTACTCAATTGCAAACAGTGGTAAAGGAATGCTATATTGGTGGCCTATTGTTCTAGCTGGGCAGACCCTGGAAGACATTTGTAACATGTTTTTTAAGTTTTAGATTTTAAAGCAAGTATTTACAAGGTCAGCTGCTTAATGTTCTTTTCACTAATTAGACTAAGTCCTTACAGTTCGCCCCTCCTTTGTGTTGTATGTTTATTGTGATCTATACATAAAGCCTTTACTACAGTAAAACACGTAATAAGTAATTAAGTAACTTCATTATTGAGTTCTTGGCCGGGGTCATTTTAGCCACATCTCCCTCCCTTCCCTTCTTCCCTTTGTTTTGAAGGCTCTCCAGGCCTGTGCCTTCAGGGACCCGTAATTACTAGGTCTTTGTTCCCAGTGGACCCTCTGTTCTTGGGGCCCACCTCCCTGAGTGATGTATAGGAATAACCAGTGGGTCCAGGGGTTTTATTCTCCCATCCCTTTAGGGGCCTTGTGGTTCTGTGGAATTTCAGGCCTGGGATTTCCAGAGATCTTAGCTGGGCAACACTGGGTGGCCTGGCTGCCTTCTTTGCCCTAAGTGCTACAGAGCTGTGAGCAAAGAGCATTAGTGAGGGGAGGGGGAACAAAACTGCCCACCAGCTGGTTTCTGGAGTGAAGTTCCACCCTGGGATGCAGGATTCCTGGAAAGATGATGTCCAGAACCAGTGCCATACTCTTTGGAGGACTAACTAGGTACTGGTGCGTCACCAACATCTGGTTTTCCCTGGAGATGTTTACATGCAACTGTTCTATGAAATCAGTCCACCATGCAAACTCATCCTTCTGAGAAAATGTGTGCAGATGATTTAACTTAATGACTTAGTAGAATTGAATGGCTTCCAGTTGCATAGTAATGTGTTTTGAGAAGTTTTGAAAGAGAGAGAGGAAAAGCTGGTTTCCCATCTCGTTCAAATAATTTTCCATTCCTCAGGGGGAGAAAGGAAAGTCTGAGAATCCAGCAGAATTAATGCAGGTTGCCCATTACTTCATTTTATAATGTTTGGCAAGGAAAACATGCAAGTCAGTTAAATCTGTTTATTTAGCTCTTCCCGGCATTCCATGTGGATGGGGCCTGGGTTGGAGGGGACAGTGAAATGTATTTCTGCTGAGATGCCTTACTCCCTCACTCCAGAGGAATAGGTCTGTTTTGTAAGCAGGGCCTACAACACCTGCATTCTAATGGATTCGTGAGGGACCCAGGGGTTTACTTGAGCATTTGTGTGCAGCGGGCCCTCCTGCAGATGAAGAACCCGAGAAGCCCATCTCTGACCCCTCAGGCTGTTATGGAAGACCTCTGTTTGGGGTCACCTGGGTTCAATTCCTGGTCTGCTATTTGCCCCGCCATGTGACTCTGGGCAAGTCAGAAGTCTCTCTGCACCTCCTAGGGAGACTGCCCTACTTCGGAGGATCGTTGTTAAGAATCGCACGAGACAGCAGATGTGGAAGTGCCTTCTCGTCTATAATCCGATATCACAATGCATTCTAAAATACCATTCTTAACACTGATCAGAAGAACGCATGTCTTCAGCTGGAAAAAAGGTAGCAGAGAGAGACTAGAGAATATGTAGCCTATTGAGATTCTTTGAAGGAAGATACTGACTTCCCAGACCTTTTCCAAAAGTGCATGACTGGTGCTTGAGAAAAGGTTGCTTACAGGAAGGAGTCAATGCATAGTTAGTAGGGCCCTAGGCTGTGTTTGTGTTTTTGGCAGCTTAAGGTGAGCTAGTGGAGACTGCCTGGGGCAGGTGAGGGTGACAGTGCTGACGACTTCACCCTCTCTGGTCAGACCCTGCCGGGCGCTCACTTGGATCACCTCGTGCCTTCTCTGCAACCACTGACCCTACTTTAGTTCTTTCATTTTACAGAGAATTCCTGGATAGGTTGAGATGCTTGTCCCAATTTACACAGCTAGAAAGTAGCAGAGCAGGGATTCAAACTCAGGTGTGACTCAGTCTCAAGCCATACACTTAACCACTGCTAAAGGGAAAGAAATATAACAAGGATCCCCGCCACCCCTCCGTCCCTGAAGGTACCGATGTAGAAACTCTCTTTTCCTCTAGAAATTCTATGAGGAGTAACCCCAGAATCCCCTAGAAAAGCAAAAATAGAAAGGGAGGAGGAGATTGTGCCACACGGCTGCAATTCCTGTTGCTTATGACTAGCTAGAAGCAGGGTCACCTCTGAGAATGGTGAGTTCTCAAGAGGACCTCTGGACTTTCCCTTCTGAGATTTCAGGACAGTAGTTAAAGGGCAAGACCCTGCCTTCTGTGAGGATAGACACTATGGTTTTGGTTTCTAAGGATTCCTTTCAGCATCTAGCTCAGTGGCTCATACAACATTAAAAAGGAAATCTTTGGTGACAAATAGAATCTTCCCTCTAGACCCTGTCCCTTTGTCACTTCTATAAAAACCAGCCCTGAAATGGGTGACTTTGAGCATTTGTATAGCGGAGCTCTGAAAGCCATCTCTGTATTGCTTCTGCTGGGCAGGTGAGGCCCTGCCTGGTCCTCCCTCTGTCAGTGTGGAAGCTTTACTTCTGTCCACCTTCAGATTTGAAATGTCTGCTGACGTTCCTGCATATCTAGAGGAAGGAACAGATGCAACCAGAGGGGACTGGAACTATTTGGCTTTTCATTCAAGACTTTTGGTTCTCTGTGATTTTGTTCGTCTCTATTTGTGTTTACCAACAAAGTAAACAAATGTGAAAACCTCAACAAAATGGCTAGAGACTGCTTATCTAACAGAGACTGATTTATACATGCCTAATAGTTTCACTGTGCCAAGTCTCTCTTCATTTTTTCCATTCTGTGACCAACTCCACATACATGTGGATCATCATGAAGGCATCCCCAAGGATTTTTAGTGGAAAGGGAAAGACAGAAGGAAGCCAGGATGCAGAGAGTCTATTTTATCTGGTGTGGAGGTAAAAGCAAGCATTATCCCTGGGAAGATGAGCCCCGGATTGTATGACTGGTGCTTACTGTCTCCCAGTGTTGAGCAAGATCTGGGTGAGACTTTGGTGAAGCTCCCATGGCCAAAGAGATGAGGCACAAAGCACTTCAGAAAGCACATAATCCACAAAACAAAATCCCTAATCCTGCTTTTCTGTGAAAGGACTCTGATCCAAGTACTTCAGGCTACATACATGTCAGTGAGGTCTGAACTTAGGAGAGACTGTCCCTCCATCTTTACTTCTGTCATTGGAGCAAATGTACATGTCTTGTGTACAATATCCCTTCTAGGTAGTTTGGTAGGTCATTTACAGAGTGTTACAGTGGAAGGATCCTCATTTGAAGTTCAGGTGGCTGCATCCACCTTCTCTTTGCTCCTTACCAGCTATTTGACCTTGACACTTAACCTTTCTGAGCCTCACTTTTCTGGTTAGCCTACTTTGCAGAATGGCATAAATTCAGTAGCATCTATGAAAAGACTCCAAAAACTGTAAAGCACTATGTAAATTTCAGGCACTTTATACGTTTAGAAAAGGAAAGTCATTGTAAGTGGAAGATGGGATAGAGAAAAAAATAGTTTTTACTTTGTTCAAATAATGTTTTTGGTAAAATCATATAAATTGGAGCTCTTTGCTATTGCATGAACCATTTCTTATTACGTAGGATTCATTAGTGTAACAAAATAGAAATAGATTAAACTGATATATCAGTATACAATTTAAAAATTAGAAGCCAATTTATTTTGTAATCACATTGTAGCAAATATTACTGGCATACTTTTATTTTTATTACAATTTTTTTTAATGTTTATTTATTTTTGAGAGAGAGAGAGAGAGAGTGACAGAGTGTAAGCTGGGGAGGGTCAGAGAGAGAGGGAGACACAGAATCCAAAGCAGGCTCCAGGCTCTGAGCTGTCAGCACAGAGCCTGATGTGGGGCTCCAACCCGTGAACCATGATATTGTGACCTGGTGGACACTTAACTGACTGAGCCACCCATGCGCCCTTATTGGCATTCTTTTAAATATGTGGTCAAAGTAATTAAAAAGCTGAATGATGGTTGCTTTGCACTGCTTAGGTAACATTTATACAGTTATATTACTTATTTTGAATTGCTAAATTATAATGGCTAAAGTATTTTGATTAATTATAGTTAATCAGAATTGTATAACATTCTACTTATTCAGACTACTTCTTTTTTCTTTAGCTATAAAGAACACTTTTCCCCCTAATTCAAATATCTTGTATTTAAAGGGGAGTGGGAGGTACAGGCTTCGGGTTATGGATGGATAACTCATGGTAATAAAAGGCACAGCATAGGGAATATAGTCAATAGCATTGTAACAGTGTTGTATGGTGACAAATGGTAGCTACACTTGTGTTGAGCACGGCATAACGTGTAGACTTTTCAAATCACTATGTTGTACATCTGAAAGTAATATAACATTGTGTGTCAACTGTACTCAAATAAACACGCACACACACAAATGCTACTTGAGAGTTTTACTTGAAACATACCAGTATTACGTTATATAAATTACATTCCAGTCAAATATTTTAAAAATTAAAAAAAAAAACAACACCAGATACCTTATACAGTAAAACCTTGCTTTACGAGCATAGTTTGCTCCAGAAACATGCTTGTTATCCAAACCGCTTGTATATCAAAGCAAATTTCAAGAACCATCGGCTCAGTTGTGATCAGGTGACGTTCAGCATCATGTACTACTTGTATTGCAAGACATAGCTCTCTTATCAAGTTAAAATTTATTAGAAATGTTTGCTTGTCTTGTGGAATACTCACAGCACAAGTTACTCGCAGTCTAAGGTTTTATTGTATTTAAATAGTGTGTTGTAATTTTCAAAGCCTCTCATCGACACTACTTAATTGGAGGCTTGCAGAATGTAAACTTTCTGTGTCTTTCTCTCAAAATAATGTGGAGGGTGAGACATTGGTGACTCCCAACAGGCCCATGATACCCATGCTAGATTTACCTTAAGAGCACTGTGAGGTCCGATTCTCTTCACCACCCCTTCCTTTTGGCCCCTTGTCACAATTGGATATGTGTATTAATTTCTGTGATGATTTGGTCAAATGTCTTTCTTTTCCAGGAGACTTTAACTTCTGAGAGGGCAGGACCATTCTGTTTGCTCCCTTCTGTATCCGCAGCTCCCCACCCACTGCCTGGCACTTAGTGGGAGCTCAATAGAGATTTGATGGATGAACAAATGAGTTCAAGACAGTGCTTGTTACACTACACGGGGACTACTTCTTTGAGACTTCCCTAGAGGAGTTTCCTTGCAGTCTTACTACTGCAAACAACATTGCTTCTCTGAAACAGTTGTTTTGTTCTTAGTGCACGGACACTCCCAGCTGAGTACTCATTCCCGTTCTTGCTGGCAGCTGGGAAGTGTTGAAATAAATTGTGGCTGACCCTTAGCAGGTGTGTAGGACTTCACGGTATATACTTTGTGCACTGGACATCTTTCTGCTTATAATTTATGCCCTCTTCCTTATTTCCCTTTTTCCTTACCTTTCTTTACCATCCTTTTGCTTATTAACAATGCATATTTTATGTGACCTTTGCTGTTATCTTAAGTATATTTAGCAGTAAGTCAGATTATAAAAAATAGTACTCATCTGAATGGCACTTAAGGTACTGGGGTCATAGATAAAAAGTTAGAATTTCAAGAAAGATATTTTCATATGACAATAATTTATTTCAATTTTTAAAAAAATTTCATGGTAAAGCAATGATAAAAATCGATGTTTACACTGAGGTTCATGGAGTCTAGGGGTATAAGATCCTTATAATTGCACAGAAATGTGGACTTATACTCTCAACTTGATGTTTAGAAGATGTACGAGAAATAAGAAAGTCATCTGAATAGTGCCTGGCCAGAAATGATGGCTTGGTGTCTCTGTTGATCTGCTTTTACATTCCTTTAGTTATTGGAGCTATGGATAAAGTAGGTTCTCCTCTGGCCCACCACTCAGTGTTGCTTTGTTTTTCCTCTAGGCTTCGGGGATGTCAATGAATGGAGAACTCCTTTCCCACGCCCAAAGCTTGGTCCAGACTGGACCTTCTCAGGCATTCATTTCACATGAGAAGTGCTGTCTGACCAATAACATCTCTGAATTAAACCTTAAAAATAGTTCCAGCCACAATTTCCACAGCGTTCAAGCAACCAGATTTGTAGCAGCAGCCTTTTCTCTGTGCTTTTGAAGCTTTTGTGGGCCCCCTTCGGTGGGGGGCAGGGAGCTTTTGTTTACCCGTGAAGCACCACTTTCAGTTATACTCATGATTATGTGACTTTCGGTATTTGCTATGTCCTCACTCTTGGCCAACACAAATATGTTATCACATTCGACCTTCCTTAGCATAAGAATGACTTTGGAAGGCCACAAGATTTTCTAATAAACAAATAATGAAGGAAATGAGAGCACCTGCAGAAGGAAGGAAAACCTCCAACTGCAGATTAGGAGATAAGACATAACAAAGCCATCCACGTTCCTGTTAAGTGATGGTCCCTTCCAAGAATGCAGAATGCTATGACTGCTTGTATGGAATGCCTGTCCTGGCACGCTCTCTCCAACACAAGCAGTCCATGTGGCCAGACCGGCAATGTTGGCTGATCCACTGTCACTGAATGAACCCCATGCATTCGCTCCAGGGCCTCCCTGGACCCCCACCCAGGAGGCAGAGGAGAAAGCTCCTGGTACCTTGACACTCGAAATTAACTCTTCGAGGGCAACGACTGCAATAGCTAGTCCCAGCCCTCTTTCTGTTCCCCAGATGCCCACTCCCCCATCCCGTCCCCCCCCCCCGTCCCAACTATTTAGAGGTCTGTTTATGAAGACAGTACTTAGGGTAGGGAGGAAAAGTGGTTCCCCTCTTATTCTTACTACAGAGGAATATTTTAGCCTCTATAAGCATCAGTTCCATCCTCTGAAAATAATCCATTTAGACTAGAGGATCTCCAAAGTCCTTCCTCTGATTTTTTTAATAGTGCTAACTCTGTTTCCCGGCTTCCAAAGATACTCAAACTTCTTTAGAATGTTCATTTTATCATCTCTCGAATGTCTTTTCTTCCTTCACTCTTTGTAGGAAGAGCAGGTTCGGGAGTCATACTACCTGGGTTCAAATCCTTGCTTCCTAATATGCTAGCTATGATCTTAAGCAAGTTCCTTAAACTTTGTTTAAGGTTCCCTTAAACTTTCTTAGCCTCTGTTCCCTCAGCAGAGGAAAGGATGGTACAACCGTAATAATTATTATGCATGTTTCCCAGGTGTGTTGTGAGGATTGGGTCACAAAATCTGGACAGCACTTCATGTCCTTTCTTTCTTACCCCCATTCCTTTTCTCTCCCTTCCTTCCTCCTCCACCTTCATAGCCATTTCTCCTACTCTGCCTAACACCCTCCTTTCCCCCTTCTTTCCTCATTTCTTCCACTTCCTCGCAGACTGCATTATACAGCACATATAAAGCAGAATCTAAAGGGGCCAGCAGCCGGATATTGGGTGGGAATATTTCAGGTCCCACTCTCACTTCTTGTACCTTCCATCATGGCCCAGGAGGCAAGCCCAGAGGCCTTGAGTCCATGGCACCAGCAGGTAGCACAGGGGACACCCAAGGGCATGGAGCTGCATAGAACCGGTAAGAAGCGCTTGGTTTGCATTTCCTTGAAATGGACGCAAGTACACTGAGGCTCTTAAAAAGTCATTCTGAGATGAAGCACTGACCTCACCTTAGTTCCGGAAGTTTCTTAAAACATCCACCGCCTCCTAGGTTCATTAGGTTCTTAGCAAAGTCTCTTTTTTTTGGACGTTGACAACCACCACCCTTACTGAGGGAAAGATGGGGAGGTAAAGGTGGGGTGAGGGGGATGGAAGAGAAAAAGGGGAAAGGAAGGACAAACTAACAGTTTGTAAAGGTAGGTGCCTGGCATATTTTGGAGTTAGTTTGGTGAGTTGGTAGTTGAGTTTTAGGAAAGTTTGTTGTTTTTTTCTAAACCTGCCTAATATATCCTGAACCCCTAGTGCTTAAGAAGCTGTAAAGGTAGAACTACACCTACAGATGGGAGGGGGAGCACATGACCAGGATCCCACATACAGTGACAGTAAGTAGGTTTCACCTTGAGTGCCTACCCCTACCAATGTGCTCACCCAGAATGCTGTGTTTTGAGGAGGGAGGCACTACTACAATTTCCTGTCAACATCTGCAAGGGCAAGACAAGGGTGACGGGTACAGATGGATTATGCACCTGCCAGTTCTAGATTAAGATGCTCAATGATGACATCCTCATCTCAACCGGGGAGCAAAATAGCCTAAGTTTACCCCGGAGGATAGTGGATAGTGCGGCGTGCTGACAGGGGGAGAGCCGAGTATTCTTCTCTCGGGGTGAGGGTGGGGAATGGGGTGGGGAAGGGAGTGGAGAAGACAGAGCTGCTGAAATGAATAGGGGAGGGAAAAGGAATTGGTGCACGGTAGGGGGATATAGAATATACATGAACCTTCACTCTTTGTGAGATGAAGTCATAGGAAGCAGTGTTTTAACCAAGTCTCTCCTTGCACCTGTTAATGTTTAACCTCTGCTGAGGTGGGCTCCAGTAATTCAGCCGGACATATCTGCTGAGTGTAAATGGTTTTCTAGGTTTCCCATATGCTGTTTCTGTCTTAAGCTATTGATACTTGCAAAGAAAAGGGGGAAAAGTTTAATTCAAGTGTCTGAAAGAAGCCTTGCTTGTCTTCAGTTCCCTCGATGAAAAGTTAGGCCTTTTAGATAAATTTGACTATAACAAAGACTTTGAAAGGTCTCCCTCTCATTTTTTTGAAGATTGTTGATATAGTGATGAAAAGTTAAATGGAAGAAATGAAGCAAAATCTGGTCATGGGTACTCCACACCAGCTCAAGTTGGAATGGTCCCTATGTCCTCTAGGTACTTAGTTTCCTTAATATCAGTAGGCATGTGTTCCACAAGGTTTTCCTTCCGCACCCCCCAAAAAAGTTTTATAATGACAGTCACTATTTTGAACTGCTACATTTATAATCGTAGCACATTTGATATAGCTATGATTATTTTTTTTCCCTAGGTGCCACAATTTGTCAGTTATAAATCCATAGCTTTCAGAAGTAGCACAGTGAGGACTTGTGTAAGGAATTATGTATTAACAGGGTTTGTTCTCTTTCTACAGTGATGCCTCCTACTTCCTACATCAAACGGAACAATTATTCCTGTTGATTTCACCTTCTAATATCTTTTTTGTACTTCCTTTAGAGCTGCATATTGATCGTCCTTCTCTGCTCTTATTTAAACCATTGAAGATTCAAAACCATTAAAGATTCAAACTTCTTTAATCTCTTTGCCAAACTCCTGCCATAATAGTCTTGTTACTCCTTAAAAGGGTTCAGCAGCCTTCCGGCACCCACAGGATAAAGCCCATTCGAGGTGATCTTGCCTTGTCTGCCTCTCCAGCCCTATCTCTGCTGGTTCCATATCCTACAGTGGACGCCCTTGCCACATCAGGCCTCATAGTTCTGTCGGCTTTGTATGGTGATTCTTAGGTCCATGCTTCTGTAAGTGTCTCTCCCCTTCATCTTTGTGTCCACCAGGTAAGTGTTTACCTTTTGAGATGCGGCCCAAGCATTATCTCTAGTCACCAAGCCATTCTTTCTGCTTTCACCTTGGTTTTGCCTCTGTCCTAGCCCAGTAGGACCTCCAGGCTGTGTGCTCCAGTATGACCAGACAGGTTGCTAAATAATTAAATTCTTCCACAGGGCCTGCCCCCCCCCCCCAGGACCTCCTAGTGACCTAGCAATTAAAGGGTTACTGCCTGCAATAGGAGAGGGCCTCCTGGACCCTGCTCAGCACTTTGACACTATCCATTTGGGTTCAGTAGTTAATTTTTTTCAACTCCCCCTTGATTTCATCGGTCCCACCCTTTTTGGCATTGACTGTTGCATTTCCTAGTTCTTCCACGTTCCCTTCTAATTTGTAGCTTCTCCGAGGGTAGGGATACAGTCTTTCCCAGCCCAGAATCCCTGACATCCAGCTCAGAAACTGAAACAAAGTAGGTGCAAAATAGGTGCTTAGTAGAAAAGAGGCTGTCTCCTGGGGCAGGGTGGGGTGTTGCAGAAATGATGTGGACTGATTTCTGATTGGCTCTGAACCTCCCTTCTTTTACAGTGGTGGTTCTTATCTGGGGTGAATTGGCTCCCAGATGTGACATTTAACCATGTCTGGAGACACCATCTGGAGTTTCAGTTGTCACGACTGTGGGAGTGGGGGGGTGAGGGTGGGGGGTGCCAGTGACATCTGGTGAGTACAGGCAAGGGTCCTGCTGAATACCCTATAAGGTGCAGGACAGCCTCCACAACACAGCCTCATCTGGTCCGAAATGTCAATCAACAGTGCTGAGGTTGAGCTCCTGTATTGTAGTCTTCGCAAAAAGTTCCTTTCCTCCGTACTGGGGTCTGACATTAGGATCTCATCCTCTCGTTGGTTAGTGACCTTGTCTCCCTACCTTCATGCTCTAGTGACTCTGTACCTAGGAACAGAAGTAAATTGTAATTTCTTTTTTTTTTTTCCTCTCTACTTTTGCTGTCAAGGAGGTCCCTCTATACCTTCTCTCTGCCTGCATCCCTCCAAGGTTGAGGCCCCTCCCTTATTTACATGACTCAAAGTGAAGGTTTTTGAGCAATATGTAAGCTTTGAAGTTTATGTGTACCACCTGACATACTCAAGGTGCTGTTTGGGGTCCGAGAGAGAATGCCTGAAAAACAGAGAGACACCGAGAGTCTAGATATTTGACTGTGTCCAGAGGAAATCAAAACACCCGGTAGAACACGGGAAAAAGGGGCTGCCAGTCAGTTTTGTTTATGTGGAACAAGCCAATTGTTTCCTCCTATGTGAGTGGCTGGTTTTGTTTTATCTTTATGTAGCCACTAGGCCCTTTTTTTCCCCACAGACCAACTAGAACTCATTCTTTCTGTGATACTCGTTTTGGCTCCCCCCCCCCCCCACCGCCTTTGATTTCTTCCAATGAACTCTTATTTTGCTGCATAATATCAAAATATTTTCTTCAAAGACAATTTCCTTTAAAAATAAACTGTTATCAGGAGAGAAGCTATGTTCACAGCTGGTAAAGGCATGATTAAATAATCACCGTATGGGGAATTGAAAAGCAATTTCATAATATAGCTTCGGAATCCAAAGAGAAAATCGAAGGAAACATTCCAGTTAGTTAAGAAAACTTTTAATCAAATGAAGTGTTTGAACTCTGTTTGGTTTTTGTATTTTTTTTTTTTTTTGGCAACTTTCTGTATGTGCCTGTTTTACTTGGGGAGACTTTGTAAGAGGTTATCTTAATACAGTTATGGGCTTCCTGAGAGTTTAGTTAACCTTCTAATTACATATAAAATAGCCTTGCAAATAGTTACACTAAATGTTTTGGACATAAATTTGAACACGGGCCCTTATCTTTACTGCCAGTCTCCACCATAGCTCTTTTTATTTTATTTTTAAAATTATTGTTAATCTAAGAGGAAACAAGAATATTTTGAGAGAAACACTTATATTCTTTATGCTCATAGAGTGACACAGACTCTTTTACCAATGAGTAATGAAGATACAGAAAAGTAGAACCAACTTTTGAATCAGAGAGGCTGGGGCTCTGTCAGTGACCAGTATGTGACTCTCAGAAATCCCCTAACTTCTCAGGGGCTTCGTTTACCTCATCTGTAGACTGGGTACAATGCTACCACTCTTCAGGTTTGTGTTTGGACTAGAGTTTACCAGTGCAAAGCGTTCATCACAGTGCACGGCATGTCTGGGCTACTCAGGAAGCAATAGTGATGACTGTTGCCAGTTGGTGATTCAGAGGCAAACTTTTTACAGAAAAGATTTCATGTTGAAACTGATAAAATGTCGGAGCTACCAAAGAGGAATTTGTAAAATGTGTATCAGAATTTCTAAGGCCACAAGCTGAACATGTAATTTTACGCCTACGGTTTTGGGACCAATATATGTTGATTTTAGGTAAGAATTCCTTGATTTTTTTTTTTTTTCTTTTTAACATCAGTGGGTATGGAAATCCTGTACTAATACCAGGTAGCAAAACAATTTACATACCTGTAACCATTAGACATTGTATATTTCACTATACAATTGTGTCTGAATGTTTATAAATGTTACTGTATTATCAGCCCAAGATTTAAAAAAATTTTTTTTTCAACGTCTTTTATTTATTTTTGGGACAGAGAGAGACAGAGCATGAACGGGGGAGGGGCAGAGAGAGAGGGAGACACAGAATCGGAAACAGGCTCCAGGCTCCGAGCCATCAGCCCAGAGCCTGATGCGGGGCTCGAACTCACGGACCGCGAGATCGTGACCTGAGCTGAAGTCGGATGCTTAACCGACTGCGCCACCCAGGCGCCCCAGCCCAAGATTTTTAAATAAGAAATTTAATTATGAAATTCAACATTATTTAAATACATTCAAAAGAATCCAGGTGCATCTTTTGAAACATTTTGGGCTTTGCAAATTGATTTGATTGTATAAGATGATAACTGAGGTAATCTGTTTCATAAAGCTATATTAAATCTTGAAAAAAAAGATGAAATACTTTAGAAAACTCTTCCCAAATTTTGTGAAATGACTTCTACTGTTTACATGTATACACTAAAATAATCAAAATTATATGTTCTAAAAACATGTTGAGCTTCTATAACAGAACTGACATATGCTTTGGATCGTGTTTGAGTAGCACATTCAGTAAGCCATTTAATCAGTTTACATAATACTGTATTTGAAATGGCTCTCTCAAGCATATTTATCTGTTTTTTATTTCCCATGAAAATTTGAATTTTATTTAAATACCTATATGTCATTTTTGCATGATCTTGAAAAATGGTATTTAAACATTTTGTAAAGACTTCCATTAGTATTAACCCAATAGGTTAATTCCAGAGAATGGTATTCTAATTAAATTCTTGCTTCTTACCTTTCATAGGAACGCTATATCATACCTGTATATAAAGTTTAGGTTGGAGGTACTACAGTGAAAAGATAACCTTGCCTATCCACGCACAACCTTAAATGCACATAGAATTTTTAAAGATTAGATGAGTTCAATTATCCAGCAAAGGACATTCTCTGATTCTAAAAAATAGTAAGAAAACTAGTGACACACAGATAAAGAGAATCGACCTAGTCTTCAAGCTTATTGCTTTGTATTTTTGTCTTATGAACTTTGAATTGAACTTCTGCACAGGATCTGATCTGGATGAAATGTCATATCTGAGACTGATCCTTATCTCCTAAACGTTTCCTTTGTTTCTTTGATTCTTTGGGCTTTACCCTCTTATTTTATTGTGAGTGGCCCAGAGCTTTGATCTTGCAGTGAGCTCTGGCTTGCAACACAAACCTTCGCTTTGGTATGACACACAGAAGGACATGGGTATACTCAGAAAATCTAAATAGACAAGAGGTTACTTCTTCTGAAGGCAAATGGAGTAACTTCAGAATTTATTGTCTCCCATTACATTATGGGAAACTAAAAATTCACACGGGTATTTTAACGTTAAGAAAGCACACCTGTGAGAACAAGTTTGATGTACAGTATGTATCTGTTTCTCATTTCATTTACAATAGTTTCTTGCATTTTATGAATGAAAATATTCTCCTTTGCATGGCTGCAGACATAAAAATTTAAAGCCATCTTTTGGATTCCAAATTCCTTTTCTGGCTCAAAAATTACATTAAAATAGTTTTGAAGCTTTACAGTGAGTACAAGAATAATTAATACACCCAACACAAAATATATCATAGTCAGGTGTTTTTTAGCCTAAATGATAATTAGAAATGCCAAGTGCATAATAAAAATAGCAGTCATAACTATTTTGTTTGCAAATAATATTTTGTATTTCCCGACTTAAATTTTTCTTGCTTTAAGGAAAGAAAAGGTACATACAATTTTCTGAATCATATAGTTCACTGTATTTACAGTTTCAGGGAATGTACTCCGTATCGGAAGAATGTATTTAAGCTAACAGACACCCTCTACATTGGAGGTACTTGTGTAAAATATACCGCTAAAATTGAGGATGTCATAAACAGAGTGCTTTGACACTCAGATACTTCTAAAGATGCTTGAGGTGAACTTCAAAGGGTTTCTTTCTCCAAGAAGACCTACTAATAAGTTAATTATAAGCATGTAAGTGTGGAGTTGAAGGATATTTTCTTGGCTTTTGTATCTTTGTTTCAGCAGCAAATGTTAAGCAGTAATCCGGATTCAGCCATATGCCTATATTAATGGCCAATCTATCATTTTGAGATGGACACTGACACTTTTATGTTCCTCAAAATAAAAGCAGCCAAGAAATTGATTTCACATGCTGAATAAATGAGTAATTAGGATGGGAAAAATCTTACTTGCTGACATCAGACGTTTCTCTAACAGACATTTCTCCTAACAGTTTTCATTAAACTTGAGAATTTTAGTGAAGGAGCCAGTTCAGAAACATAATGGTGGACAACACCAAACCACAGACTGTGGTCAGGAAGCAGCCTTCTTATTAGGACTAGTATGTCAGTCTTCCAAGCATCAGAGCCTTTATTATATTGCTCTTTATTGACATACTTACCTACAGACTTACATTTTTTTAAACTGGGATTCACCCACTAGCTACTAAGCAAGCACTGAACTTTGTCCAGTGGGTTCATAACCCGAATTCAAGTTGTAGGTAATGTTTGTAATTCTAAAAATGCCGACATTTGTCATTGTGAATTATGTTTCCTTTAGGAAATTCCTTTACTAAAGAGAGGCACTCATTTTTGACACTAATCAGATGCCTCTGTGCTGACCCTCTTGCTGAATGAGACCAGGTTTTCTAGGTTATTAGTATTTAAAAAGAAATAACCATTCAGTGTAGCATTTCAGTAAATAATGACCTCCAGGACTTCTTAGGCATATTCCACAAATTTTCCCACCCACAGCCATGATTAACTCTGAAAACATCACAGGGCTTTTCTATGTCAGCTGAGCAGAGGCTTGGAGCTCTTCGTTCACATTTTTCACTTAATCCGATGTCTTTGAATTCCTTGCCTTGTAAGTTCCTATATATAAAGATTAGAAACTGCTTTTGGCTATGCAGAATTACATGCTTTTAGATGAAATCCAATCCATTGTAAAAGGTTTTGTTCAGAGCAACGCTATTTATTCCTTGTTGAATTTGGATGACACAGAGAAGAACATTAGTTAACTGGGAACAGAAATTGTCTTACCCAATTTAAAAAAGCTGTAGCAATAATTTTGGGAAAGACTAGAAATATTAAACGTCGGTGAGTTTATTTAAGCCTTTTAAGGAAAAGAGGAAATACCGGAAGATAATTAAAAGTGCAGGGCTAACTTTCCCTCTGGAATGTCTTGGGCTTGCCTGCCTTTTACATAGGTTATGTCACAATGAAGCCTGGGGATTGAAAAAGAATTTTTGGCATTTAAGGAAGTGATGGGATTTTGTGATTCTTAGTACTCTTCCTTGAGTAAAACAGGTTAAAAAAATCTTTAGGAGTGAAGAAAAAAAAAGTCTGTGGATCTCATGAGCTATCAGAAATGGTTTTCTTTTACCTGGTTTCCAAATATAATAGGTTAAAAACTTGGAGAAACACTGAAAAGTGATTACAGTCTCCCAAATGGTTACTCTCTCTGATCACTTAGAGACCAGAGGGGAGGCTCCTACCTGAGATTTAAGATGAGACTCTTAATATTTGGGTGTGGAATTCCAAAGAAACAGAAACATGGAGGTGAGGGGTGGGGTGGGGAATTGAGAGTACGAGAGGTGTGCACACGTCGTCTAAGGAGGAAAATACTGAACGAATATATAATTTGTTCGTATAGCAGGATTAAAATTTTTGTTCCCTGTGGAGTACAGGCATAAGTCCATAGACAATCTTTGCAAAATTGGCTGCATGATCCCTTGAACTTAAAGGTAGCAAATTCTTGGGGTCTTTGAGTTCTACACTTTTACATCTTTGCACCCTTTCCAGCAAACAGAAAAGGCTAAAACACTCCCCAAAGGCCCCTTTTGTTGTTCTGTGTGTCGCTCTCTGCCTTTTGCATCTTATTTTCTTCCCAGATGCATTTAACAGATTTTTGTTTTTGTTCGTGTAAATGAGCTTCATCTCAAATAGCCATGTCCCTCCCACTTCTGAATCCACTCTTAATGGATAACCCTTCCTTCCTTGTTTCCCAATCTGCCCCCTTGAAACATTTGCTGCTTCACTGTGTTTAACATTAGCATTGGATGGTTCTCAGGATTCATTCAAAGATGGGAAATGAGTTTTTTTTTTTTTTTTTTTTTAATTGACTTGGCTGGAAGGTGCTCACATACAAAGGATGATGGGAAAAGAAAATGAACAGACATTCTAGGGAAGTGAGGTAATCGCTCTGGGCACAGGGCAGTTCCAGAAGGTCCCACTCAGAGTGGGCTTCGGTGTTACCAAGCATGAATCTCCCAGTTCCTGGCTGGGTGCCTTGTGATGGAAAGGGCATTGTAAATATTTAACCCCTCTCTCAGTGAACACCTCTCATCCCCAGTATTATTGATGAATCAACTCTTTGCTCCTGGAAGCTTCTTTTATTTATTTTTTTTCCTTTTTTGGAAACTAACTAAAAAGAAAAAAAAAGAAGACTAAAATACTATGACTTCATTGAATTGAGACCCAGACTTCTCTGAGAAACCTCGTTGAAGAGGAAGCCGGAAATGCTTGACTGAAGAATGTCAATGGCTGTTTCATGTGTACTCGACGCATAATATTTGGGGAAAAATCCCAACGTAAGGGAAGTTAACATAACCAGAAAGAACCCAGAACGGGAAGCTCTGAGAAGGCTGGGGCTGACTGTCCTGACCACCACCACCACCACCCAGGTGGTGGGTGCATGGTGCATGCTTGCAGGATGGATGAATGAGTTACCCTGCAAGCTGCAGTTGCCAGATCCTTGGCTTGTTCCTTTTTGATGTCATGCATATTAGGCCTAAAATTTGCTTTGAAATCACAGGAAGAAAGACTCTATATAAACCAAATGGCCATTGTTTTCTCTAATATAATGTCACACCCAACCCCCAATCCCTCCCAGACAACAATTGAACCAAAGCAATATCTGTCACATGATGCCTGAGGTCAAGTTCCTCTCAGTTGCCTCTAGCCTGACATTATGTAAACCACTGAAATAAAGGCAACAGAGTCTTAATATTTCTTTGGAGGTATGCACTTAATAAAAACACAATTTGAAGTGAGAGAGTAGAGAGAGCACATTGTTCGATTTCCTCCAAGGGAGTAAGAGACACAGACCCAGTCTCCTACAAATTCCTTTTTTTCTTTGATGAAGTTAACAAGAAAAGGATTTTGGACGTCCAGGTTGTTGTCGGGAGGGAAGGCCTGTCCTCACTTGCACAAGGTGATTTCTATCTCCTGGTAAGTGCTCAGACAAAGCAACAGAGTCTAGGTGAGTTTATCCGGACATTTTGGTAATGGTAGGGGCAGAGACCATAAATGTTGAGCTTTGTGAAAGTGTCCTAGGATTGGTGAAATTTCCATGTTTGTATATTTTAGTATTTATGGTGAGAAAAGGAAGTGTTCTTACACATCCCCAGTATTGATGAGAAGTGTACCCTTCTCAAGATAGTGTGCTACAAGGTCTTCATGTTTTTTATTTATCTATACAGCAGGTACCTATTTAGCACCTGTTACGGGTCAGCCTGGAGTCAGACAGACACGCCTCCTGCCTTCCTGGAGTACCTATGTTTAACATTGAAACAGTTATCAATGAACAAATATTCTACTCATGCTTTGAGCGAAATATTATATTCAAAAGCTGAAGACCACCTAACAATAGTAATGAGGAAGAGGAGGAGGAGAAAATAAAGAGGAGGAAGAGAAGAAAATTCAAGAAAATAAAGCATAAGGCAAAAACCAAGAACAAATCAAAAAGACATCCTGTGTTAATCAGTAGCAGACAGGTCAGCCCAGATGTATGAATCCACCTTTAGAAGTCCTATCACACATTATTTGTTCAACGGACACTATGGAGTGGGGATCAGTAAGAGAGCCAAAGCTTGGGTCAGTCTGCAGATGTTTGCTATTCTTCCGGGAGTTTCCTCCTGACACAACCACCTGCTGAGGTAACTTGAAATTGTGGTAGCCACAGAGAAAGCACAGAAGGGAAGTCCCATTCATCTTGCAAGGCAAGTTCAGGTCACATGTTCAGTATTCCTTCCCTTGATAAGATTCCTCCACTGGTGATGATAAGCCTATTTATCTTAGTTACCTAGTGCCATGATGAGGGACTTCCTGCTTTCCTCCCTTTCCTTGGTCTGCACCCAGCAGAAGGGAGGCGAGAGGCCACATATGATGGCAGAATGTCCTTTCCTACTCACGTCCTGGTTCTTCCAGATGCATCTACAAGCAGTGCCCAGGACATAGCAAGCCATGAAAAAAGTGTGTTGCATAAATTAATAAAAATATTGTCCGAAGAGTAGGTCAAGTGCCTTACAAGGCAGGTGGGAACTGCAAAGAGCAGAATGGCCAGTGTGGTGAGCAGTATGCAAGCCAGGGACCACACAGGCAACACGGGTCCCACTCCATGGTACCAGCAGCTTAGTTCTAACGGATTCTTGCTATGGGAGGAACATGGGTCCAGTGTTGCTCAATCTTCTGACTTTTCAAGAGGAGCCTGAAATCTAGATTTTTGCGTGAAGTCTTATTTAAAAAAATATGATTTAAAAATGTTGCTATCACTATTTTTAAAACACTGTGAGGACCAAACAAACCTATCTGTTGGCCAGCTGCAGTCCATGTCTGCTAGTTGATAGTTCTAGCAGAGATAAAAACAAAGGGGATCCTGTCAGAAGAAACAACTCCATGAAAACAGTAAGTTTGAAAAAATTTGTTTTCAGTCCATATTTATGAACTCTTTTGGTTTATATCACTTAGAATATGTGCTAGAGACTGTGAGGTTCCAGGCAAACTTGTCAGGACTCTCTTTGGCCTCTGCTGTCTTCTCAGGGCAGGTACCTGGAGTCCTTTTGTTAGCTCCAAGGTGCCAAAACTCTCCTCAGGGCCACTGCTTGCACTTAATATATCTGAATCAACACAATGAGCTTAAAAAACCTTTGTGTGGGTCTTTCTACCTGGTGATCAATGGAGATACCACCTAGGCCTCGCTCTCCAAATGATCACAACGAACAACAGTACCTGACCCAAATATATTTAATCCTAAGTTTTGGGGAGGGATAGAGAACTGAGGCCTCATATCCTTCTGGGAACAAGAGAAAATGGACTTTTTTTTTTTTTAATATATGAAATCTATTGTCAAATTGGTTTCCATACAACACCCAGTGCTCATCCCAAAAGATGCCCTCTTCAATGCCCATCACCTACCCTCCCCTCCCTCCCACCCCCCATCAACCCTCAGTTTGTTCTCAGTTTTTAACAGTCTCTTATGCTTTGGCTCTCTTCCACTCTAACCTCTTTTTTTTTTTTTCCTTCCCCCCCCCCCCCCCCCCATGGGTTCCTGTTAAGTTTCTCAGGATCCACATAAGAGTGAAACCATATGGTACCTGTCTTTCTCTGTATGGCTTATTTCACTTAGCATCACACTCTCCAGTTCCATCCATGTTGCTCCAAGGGGCCATATTCCATTCTTTCTCATTGCCACGTAGTACTCCATTGTGTGTATAAACCACAATTTCTTTATCCATTCATCAGCTGATGGACATTTAGGTTCTTTCCATAATTTGGCCATTGTTGAGAGTGCTGCTATAAACATTGGGGTACAAGTGCCCCTATGCATCAGTACTCCTGTATCCCTTGGATAAATTCCTAGCAGTGCTATTGCTGGGTCATAGGGTAGGTCTATTTTTAATTTTTTGAAGAACCTCCACACTGTTTTCCAGAGCAGCTGTACCAGTTTGCATTCCCACCAACAGTGCAAGAGGGTTCCCGTTTCTCCACATCCTCGCCAGCATCTGTAGTCTCCTGATTTGTTCATTTTGGCCACTCTGACTGGTGTGAGGTGATATCTGAGTGTGGTTTTGATTTGTATTTCCCTGATAAGGAGCGATGTTGAGCATCTTTTCATGTGTCTGTTGGCCATCTGGATGTCTTCTTTAGAGAAGTGTCTATTCATGTTTTCTGCCCATTTCTTCACTGGATTGAGAAAATGGACTTTTTACCACAGTCAGCACAAAGCAAATTTCCAGGGTGTGACCTGCAGAGAATGTCTGTGACCTTCTTTACTTCAGAAATTCCAGCAGGAGGCTATAGCTCTAGCTACAACCACTGGTTGAACCGGTTAGCAGGAAGCTTGACCTGCCAGCAAAAAGAGAGGGAACAAGAAAACCCTTTCCCTACCCCCACCTCAGTTTGTCCAGATGCCTCAGAGCCTAGAATTGATTGACCCAAGAGAACGGATTTTAATGAATTTATCTTTACTAGTCTGTATTAGATATGGTAGGCTACCTGATGCTATAACAAATAAGCCTCCAAACCTCAATGGCTTACCACAGTAAAAGATTATTTTATACATAGGCAAAGTCTACTGGGTTCTCAGAGGGTGGTTTTTTTGGGACTCTCTTCCAAGCATAGATTCTGGGATCCAGATCCTTCCCTTTAGGGCCTCTGCTGTCCTCCAAGGTGGCCTTGAGCTCTTCTCCTGGGATAAGCAATGAGAGAAATGATTGGCCTATTTTATAGCCAAGCCTGGGAGTAGCAATCTTTGCTTCTGTAATATTTCATTGTCTACAATTTAGTCACGTGGGAAGCTGTTTACCCTTCTTTTTACCCTGGAGAAGGAAACAACGTGTGTGAAAATATCGTCGTCCTGAAACATTGCCTGTTGACCGTCTGAGACAAGGAGGGAGGGTCATGCCAATATGTTCTTTGCTTCGTTCCTTCATTTCTCCCTCTTTTTCCTTTCAACTCTTTCCCCTTATCTTTTTTCTCCCCCTCATGCTGATAATGACTGGCCGGCCACAAAAGCAGTGAAGCCCAAGTGATAATAAGTTAGGCTGGCTTTCTATGAGACTGGACTTTAAAAATCAGGGAAGAAGCTTCAGATAGCACAATAGTTAATTTGTCTCTAATTAGCTTATTGCTAATTTCCCAGTCAATGTAACTGTTTTCATAGAACTCTACTTTCTTCTCCTCTTTGGTAAGTCTATAAACTTATAAGAGCACTTAGACTAAGATGTATGTAGACCTTTCCAACTTAATATACACATGGGATCCCTTACTTAATTTCTTATATTTCCATGATGGAGACAAACCTTTAATTTATTGATTCTTGGCACGTTCAAAGTGACTCCCATTAGAGGACCTAAGAGCACTTCACAAATATTTAAGTCATTAATGTTCATACAAAGGAGTTTTTGAGGTAGCTGAGCCAAGCGTCAAACTTCCTTGGTTTACAGGAGAGAAACTGAGTCATAGAATAGTTAAAGGATTTGCTCATGATCATTCTCAAAAGTAACCATTATTTCCTAAGTTTCCAAAGTTCCTAAGACTTGTAATCATCTAGTTTCCCAAATCAGATCAGAATTTACATTTAAAACCCTTATTAAAACCCTCTTGCAAAAATTAAAGCATATTTACATTTTATGGATTTTAAATATGCATTTTGGAATCATAATCACTAAAATTGGGTCCTTTGCCCTAATTTAGAAGTCGTTGGGACATAGATTTAAAAAGTTCACTCAAAGACAAGATTTTGAAAGCCACAAGGTCACATTAGGTGTCCAAGTAAGGGGGTCCTTTTGGTTTGTGAATTTGGTTTCCTGGGAGTCTGTGTTCCTATGAAACAAGCCTAAACAACACGTCTGAACTTTGAATGCAATTTACAGAATGTCAGTAAGAGGTGACATTCTTAGTACAAGCAGCTTACGTGGGGAAGCAATAATATTCTAACCAAGTGAAAAATGACTATTTAATGCATTGTATATAGAATTGTTAAACAAAAGAAGATAGACTTTTGAGTAGGCTTAAAGTGACAGTTTTGGGGAGGGTTTATTGACCAGATGCAGTGAATCTGAGATCAATTAATTTTGCTTTGAAGTTTGTTCTTGATCCAGATCTTCAATAAGAAGGTAGTTTCCAAATCACTGGTCTGTGAACACTGCTTGTGATTAATTACCCTTTTATAATCTTAGGAATTCTGTTCTTTGCTATATTTTGAATAACTTTGACTCCATGGGGAGTTGTATTTTGGCTGGTATATTTGGAACTGCTAATAAACACCTACTTCCTGTTTTTCTTACTACTGTGTATAGCAAATTGTAAAATTACTTGTATCGCCTTCTCTGTTTCTTGTGTGTTTAATCAGCCCTGATTTATGTTGTGGTATAATCTGCACGGAAGAGTCATTGCCAACACATTTTCTCATAGCTTCAAAATGTTAAGATACTGTATCTTCCTACTGAAGTACAAACTGGAAGAATGATAGGAGAAAGTATTCCATTTCATCAACACAGAAAAATTGGATTTTAGTGCCTTGAACCTCAAATAACTCTTGGAAAGAAGTTAGTGTATTTTCATTTTATTTTCTTATATATATATTTGAGGTCAGCAGTTTTATGTTTTAGGAAGTCACGTGATAGGATGGAAGGTGCTTTTCTGTTTTTCTTTAAGGTGTAATTTTTCTTGGTAAAGTCCAAACAGCATATTCAGCTAATAATAAGAATCGTTGCTGTTATTACTCATCTCAGGGAGCATTTGCAAAATGCTCCCATTGCTTTTTTTGCTCATGTTAGCTTGGCCAGCACGGAGACCTCTGGCTTGTGTTGTGTGGGCTGCGGGTTCATGTTCAGGAAGTTCAGGAAGTTGCTGACCTAGGATAGATTGGGACTTCCCACCAAAGGTAAGGCACCTGGCAGGCACCGGCTCTGGTCCTAGCACAGGCCCCAGAAGGAGGTGACTCTCTTTGCCTTCCAAGTCCAGACTGTTACTGAGTGAATGATCAACAAATATTTATTCTCCTTTGCTGATAGAAAAGTGTAGAGAGTTAATGAGTTACTGGTGCCCTGGAATCTCTACCCTTTTTCTACTCTTTCACCAGAGCTCCACCCCATGTTCCTGGGGACCCAAGTGGCAATGGAAAGGTTGAGAATGATATGAGGTGTTACTTAGGAGCAGTCTACAAATTTGGCCTGGCATTGGCCATGGAGCAGTAAGTACTACCCTTAGAGGTGGACAGCTGGTTAACCCCTGTTTTAGAGGATGCTGTTAAGACCCTTCTCTGCTTTCCACCTAACCAGTGGGGCAAGACATCTTAGGGGGCTAGGCAGTATCCACCCAGAGCCTATGCCCAATCCCTCCATAATCTGGGTCCCCAGAAGCAGAGAATTCCTGCCCAGTGTTTCCAGTGTCTTCCAGGTCTATGAAGGCCTTGTTCCTCACTCATTCTCCTGAGAGGTGGCTGGTGCTCTCCACGTTTCTTTCCTCTACTCTTTCACCTTCTTTGAAGTTCTTAATGGAATTCTTACATTGTCACTTCTCCCTGCTCTGCAGTTGGCTTCTCAAACCTTCCTTTCAACCTTTCTTCACCAAATTCCAGACTCCCACCTTCAACTGCCTTCTTGTCTTCTCTCCCTGGAGGCCCCATCAGCACCTCCAATGCAATGTTTAAAACCAGAAAGAAAATCAGAATCTCCCATGACCAGTTTCTATTTTTGAGATCTCTGCTCTGGCTAATCACACCGCCTCAACAATTTGCCAGTCACTTGTATTCAGAACCAATTTTGGCTTCTTGCTCTCCTCTATTGCTGTCACCTAATAGATTCAAAATTAATTAGTTAACTCTGGATATGAGGTGGGGTACCACAGCACCCAACCTCTAGCTCACCTCCCACCTCCTTCCTCATGGCTGCTGACTGCTGGGGGTTTCTGGCTGCCCACCGAAGGACCTTTTGTGGGGAAGGACCTCTCAGGCCCCACCTTCCCCTGCTTGACTTTAACCCCCTGCACCAGCTGGCCAGGCTCGTCTTCCCAGAGGAAATCAGAAGCGCTCCTATCACTCCTGTGCTGAAGGGAGTCTCATTTCCTGATCAAATTTAGCAAAAACTTCTCAACCAGTTATTTAATTATTTTGTTTCCGTGTCGTATGTATTCTATGTCTTTCATCAAGCCATTATGATCCATTAAGACCTAAAATAATACTGAGAAACCTATCTTGTGTTCTCAACTGTAGTGAATGTTTTTTTCTTTTTCTTTTTCAACTGTACTTTTTCTTGTATAATACTTCAGAACAGATGAGAATTGGGAATAATATGATGAACAGCAGGTACTTACCATTTGGTTTTACCAAATCCTAACATCATGTCATATTTGTTTCTGACTTCTTTTAAGTTTAAGAAATAAGGCTTCACTGGTATTGTAAAGGCTTCAGGGTACCCCAATTCCATCCTCCTCTGTTCCTCTTTCTCTCCCGAGACAACCATTATTATTATCATACTATGTTTACACTACATACTTATGTCTCCAAAAATATATCTTACTACTTTTCAGGTTTGTAAACTTAATATGAAAGTGATAAATAATTGAGCAACGACTTTGCTCTACATATTGTTTTGCAGCCTTATCCATATATGTTTCATGTAATGACTCCAAGTTATTCCGCTATGTGAATATTCCAAATGTATTTCTCCATTTCCCTTTGATGGATGTTTATGCTGGGTCCAATCCTTGGCTCTTTACACACAGTTGGTATGTGTCTTGTTGCATGTGCTTCATCATATCTAAGTACAGGGGTTTCTCGAGGGTTTAGAAGAGGAATTTCAGAAAGAAATAAAAAATAAAAATAAACATGGAATTTCAGGTTTCCCGGTGTGACCGTCTTCAGCTTGCTAAAGAACTCTGCACTTGGCACCGGTTTATGCTCCTGCTGGCAGGATAGGAGGGCCCCTGCTCCTGCACACTCTCACCTGCACTTGTGATCATCAGACTTGTAGAATTTTGTGCATAGGGTCAGTGTGAAATTGGATCTCATCGTTGTTTTCATTTGCATTTGTCTGATTTTCAGTAGAGGAGGTTTTTTTTTATTTTTTAATTTTTTTATTAAAAAAATTTTTTTAATGTTTATTTATTTTTGAGACAGAGAGAGACAGAGCATGAGCAGGGAAGGGGCAGAGAGAGAGGGAGACACAGAACATGAAGCAGGCTCCAGGCTCTGAGCTGTCAGCACAGAGCCCGACATGGGGCTTGAACTCATGAACCGTGAGATCATGACCTGAGCCAAAGTCAGATGCTTAACCGACTGAGCCACCCAGGCGCCCCTAGAGGAGGTTTTGTAGACAAGACACATGAAGCACAAGCACGGAGTATCTGTGAAAGAGTCATACATTGTGCAGTGCAAGAAGAAAGATGCCACAGAAGTAAAAGACAGGACACAGACTGGAATAGACATGTGTACCATCCCACTGGTATACAAGATTAGCATCCAGAATGTGTGAAAAACTCCTGTGAATTTTAATGTTTTTTTTTTTTTTTGAGAGCTAGAGAGAGAGAGACACAGAGTGCCAGTGGGAGAGGGGCTGAGAGGGAGGGAGACGTAGAATCTGAAGCAGGCTTCAGGCTCTGAGCTGTCAGCCCAGAGCCCGACATGGGTCTTGAACTCATGAACCGTGAGATCATGACCTGAGCTGAAGTCGGGCACTTAACCAACTGAGCCACCCAGGCGCCCCAAGACTCCTGTGAATTTTAAAATGACGACTCTGTAGAAAATGCACAAATGCTATAAACAGGCGCTACTCAAAAGAAGAAGTCTCACATCATCCTGGAACTCAGTAAACATTTGCTGGTTATGACATGAATAGAATAGAATTAGTGGCCAAAGCAGATCTTGGCAGGTGTCAGTGTCTTCACTGGGTCCCTGGGACACAGACTCCGAGATGGAAATTTGTGTGGGGGAAGTTTGATGAGGCTTGGTCCCAGGGGGAAATGAGGAAAGCAGCACTGGGCAGAGTGAGAAGTTGATTTGGGAACTCTAGAGCAGGATGGCCCTTCACAGGAGTCCTGAACTGAGGCAAAGAGGCTGGGCCTTTGCGTCCTTACATCCACCAGTTCCTGGTTACAGGCCTCCCCTGTAGGGGAGTAACCTTTGGTGGGGCAGGTCCCTTTGGCAGAGAGACTGTCCAAGGAGACTTTGTTCAAGGAGAAATTCAGCTGTGAGCCATCAGTAGCCTACGCTCCTGGCAGCCCGGGGAACAGGGAGGGCGCTGGGTGGGGCACCATAGCATCCACCTCATCCACTACTAAGATTCAGTGAATCAATGAAAGTATCATGATTAAGAGTCAGAGAGCCCAGAATTGATTCCCAGACCCACTACTTATCCACCTAGGTAACCTTGGGCAAGGTAACTCTTGTTACTCTCAGTCATGATATTCTTTCAACAAATAATTGAGTATCTGAGAGCACCTTCCTTGGGATTGTTGTGGGGGGGTGAGTGAATGCATACTCAGTTTAACACAGCTTCTGGCCCATGTTTAATGCTTGATGAACAGTAACTATTATTTATTGTTATTAATAATACTTGTCGGGGGATGCCTGGGTGGCTCAGTTGGTTGAGCGTCTGACTTCAGCTCAGGTCATGATCTCGCTGTCTGTGAGTTTAAGCCCTGCATCGGGCTCTGTGCTGATAGCTCGGAGCCTGGAGCCTGTTTCAGATTCTGTGTCTCCCTCTCTCCCTGTCCCTCCCCCACTCATGCTCTGTCTCTCTTTCTCTGTCAAAAATAAATAAACATTAAAAAAAATCAAAAAAAAAATAATACTTGTGGGTAAAAGCCTGTGTTTCTTTCGCTCTGTCTGTGTCGTACAGCAAGAAACTTTCTTGGAATGTGCTTCTGTGGCTTTCTTAGATAAATGGAATACTCATGAGGTTAGTGGGATTTAGAACAGACTTATTCTCTAGTCTAAGTCTCTAAGTGCCTTAGCCATTTAATAAAACATTTCCTGGCTTCGTGTTTAAAACTCAATTGACTTCCCACTCCTCAAGGCCAATGGTTATTTTTCTCTTCCTATTTTTGTAGGACCCAGTTCCTATAATGAATGGGTAATCTCAGGCAAGAGAAACGATTCAAATGCCCATCTCTACCTTGACTCTATAAAGTCACTATGGTAAGTAGCTTTAGACATTAGAAAATTATTTCCTTGCTAGGATCGAGTAGAATTAAATAAATTTTAGAGCTAGAATGGATCGTAGACTTTAAAGATTATCCAGGCTAATGGTTTTCTTTCTTTTCTTTTTTCTTTTAAGTGGTGGGAATCTACCTCTTGCCACCCCCTACCACTTAAAAAATTAAAATTTTTAATGTTTTTAGTTCATTTATTTTGAGAGAGAGAGAGGAGAGAGAGAGAACAGGTGAGAAGGGGAGGGGCAGAGAAAGAGAGACAGAATCCCGAGCAGGCTCCATGCTGTCAGCACAGAGCCCAACACAGGGCTTGATCTCAGGAACCTCATGATCATGACCTGAGCCGAAATCAAGAGTTGGATGCTTAACCGACTGAGCCACCCGGGTGCCCCCCTCTGCCACCTTCTTAATACATGAAATCATGCACAGCAGCCCATCATTTGGAGCAAGAAAACAGAGCAGCTCTGGTTGAAGTGGGGATGAGGAGGCTGAAATCTGCCCCCTCTTCTCCTTGCAGTCCACATTTTACTATAGCTGTCCCTGATGTATCTCTTGTTCGTGGCTAAAAAATACCACTGGTGTAGTCTAACAATTTCATTGTAAAGATGAAGAGATGCCTGATTTTCCTCCTACTTCACTGGCTACTTTTCAATGTCCTTTGCTGGGTCCTCCTCTTTTTCTACCATGGGGTTTCTCAGGGCCCTGTTCTTGGACTTCTCCTTTTCTTGCAGTTACATTTTGATGGTTATTTCCAATCTTGTGGCTTTCAATTCTGTCTGTATGCTGTTGATTCCCAAATTTTTAACTTCACCCGAGACTTCTCTTCTGAACTCCAGATGTATTTCCAACGGCCTAATTGACACCTTTCCTGGATATCTAATAGGCCCAAAACAACATGTCCCAAATGGGACTCCTGGCCTTCTCTTGGAAAGCCTGCTCTATTTTATTTAACACAGTTCTGTCCTTCCAGGTGGTCCATCCCCAAAATCTTCAAGAGTAGTTCTTGCCTCCTCTCTTTCTCTCATGGTCCATATCGAAACCATCAGGGAATTCTGTGGTCTCCACCTTCAAAATATGTTTGGAATCAGATCACTTCTCCTTCATTACTATGAATCTGTCTCATACCGTCATTATCTCTCATCTGGATTTTGCAATACTATGGCCTCTTAATTAGAGTGATAATATAATTGATCATCTGAACTGGGTCACTCTGAAGACTCAGACGGGAGGGGCATCAATAATTGTACTGAGACACATTGCCCAGGATTGTTTTGGGTAAACGAGAGGTATGGTCATCCTATTCTTAACTCATCTTCCTGTCTCTGCTCTTGCTACCTTGAAGTCTAGTCCCAATATATCAGCCAATGTAACCCTGTTCGACTCTAGCTTTAGATCATTTCACACTGTTCTAACCCCTTTAATGGACTTCATTTCCCTTAGAGTAAAAGCTAAAGTCCTTCTGAGGTTCTATACCATCTTGCTGCCCTCCGACTTCATTTCCTATTATTCTCCTTCTCTGCCTTTCTCTCCAGCAGCTTCTTTGCTTTTTTTTCGATTGTACCAGGCATGTTCCCAGCTCAGGACCTTTATAGGCTGTTTCTCTGCCTTTCCCCTAGAGATTTACATGGCTACATCCCGATTTCCTTCACAGGCCACTTGTTATTGAGGCCTATCATTACCATGTTATTTTAATTTATTAAAATTTTTTTAACGTTTATTTATTTTGAGAGAGAGAGAGAGGGAGGGAGAGAAAGAATCCCAAACAGGCTTCTCACTGTCAGCACAGAGCCTGATGCAGAGCCTGATCCCATGACCCGGAGATCACAACCTGAGCCAAAATCAAGAGTCAAGTGCTTAACCGACTAAGCCACCTAGGCACCCCCTTACCATGTTATTTTCAATTATAACCACCTCCTTTTACTCCCCATTCCCCTTTGCTTTAATTTTTTCATATACCCCTCTAATATTTTACATAATTTACTTATATTTATTTTCTGTTTTGTGGCCAATAGACCATAAGCTCCATTTCGACAGGGGATTTTTTTTTTTTTTTTTTTTTTTTTTTTTTTTGCTTGGTTTCTGCTGTACCTCCTGAGCTTAGAACAGACCCTGGCATGTAATTGGAGATCAAAAAATATTTGTTGATAACTGAGTGAAGAAGCCAAAAGCCTTAGAAGTATTTTATTTTATTTTATTTTATTTTATTTTATTTTATTTTATGAGAGAGAGAGAGCATGAGTGGGAGATAGGGGCAGAGGGGGAGAAAGAGAGAGAGAGAGAGAGAGAGAATCTCAAGCAGGCTGCACATTCAGTGCAGAGCCCCACACAGGGCTTTATCCCACAACCCTGGGATCATGACCTGAGCCAAAGTCAAGAGGTGGATGCTCAACCAACTGAGCCACCCAAGTGCCCCCAAAAGCCTCAGAAGGTTAAAGAGCCTCCTTCAATCCCTAGATGAGTTTATAGAAAGTCTAAATCTGGAGCTGGAGTCTCTACCTGCCCATCTCAAGGGCTTTGATTGAGACTATAGGACCACGACATGCAGTAAGGTAACAGACCAAACCTCTGACTGCTCAGCTGAACTCAGTTATAACCGGGCACTTAATCTGGCTCGGATCTGGATGTCACTTCTGAAGTCTGTGTACTGAACATGACATTAGAAACAGATCAGAAAAAATCATGAAGAACTAATTCTTCGCAGGAATAATTCTCAAGAGTGATGTGAAAATCAATGAAATCCTATTCAGAGGATGATCTGAGAAGGATTTCTGCTTCAATCCTATTGAACTGGAGATTTAAAATAGCACTTTTCATGGTGACCGCCTCGGAAAACAGAATAGTCGTAGGACGTTGACTGTGTTTATAGAAGAAAATGGTAGACTGGAGGCTGAGCTCAACAAATGCTTGGAAATCTAGAAATCTCAGCGGCTCTACTTTTCATCCTCTATTTCTTTGAAAACATAAATCTTGCCTTCCTGCAAATAGTAGGGTGATGAGTGAGTCGAATTTTCAGTACTAATATGTGAATTGCTGCTGGTAATGTGTGATTTCTTCCATTTCTTATGTCTAAAATGTCCTCCCCACACTCTTTGCTAAGTTCCTTCCAAATAAGGATCCAAAGTTTAGCTATTTTCAATAGTTTGAAATATTTACATGTTGCTTTGTATGTCATATGTTGCTCTTAAAGTGTTATTAAACTACTTTCATAAGCGTCTGTCTTGGGTCTCTAGTTAAATTTAAAATCTTCTGAAGGAAGAGGAGGGGCAACCGTGCACCTTTGTTTTTTTTTTTTTTTTTAAGTTTCCCTTCAATAAGGCTATTTATCATATAAGGGCCAAGAAGAGAATGAGAAGAACTTGATTCCACTTTCAGTTTTACTTTTACTACCTACATAATCTCTCTGTAGTTTAGTTTCCTCATTTGTAGAATGAGAATGATAATAGCAATGAAAACTTAAGTGGGTAGGGCAGAGGATTGAATAAATAATGTACATATTAGTATCCATTGGGTGGCCTGTCCTGGACCCCTACTTTTGAGGTAACTGCCCCCCTCCACTGCCCAGCCCCCTCCCATCTGCATGGTTACAATCGCTGGGCTCTTGAGCAGTGTGACACAGCCTCCCTACCTCAGCTGATTGACAAGAGTGCCTAGAAATTTGATCAAGGCGGCTCTGTAAACACTGGGAATTAAGACCAAGAAATTCCAGTCTCATCTGGCCACGCTTTTTATTTTATTTTATTTTATTTTATTTTATTTATTTTTTTTTATTATTTTTTTTATTTTTTATTTTTTTTTAATATATGAAATTTATTGTCAAATTGGTTTCCATACAACACCCAGTGCTCATCCCAAAAGTGCCCTCCTCAATACCCATCACCCACCCTCCCCTCCCTCCCACCCCCCATCAACCCTCAGTTTGTTCTCAGTTTTTAACAATCTTTTATGCTTTTGGCCACCCTTTTTAAACAGAGAAGAAGCAAACTCAGAAAGTTTTGGCGGATGACATTTTTTCCCACCATTTAGTTAAATCAGAGAGAAAGCAGGTCTACAGTTAAAGAGAATAAAATAAAAATTAAAAAAGAGAGTGGGGCTCCTGGGTGGCTCAGTTGGTTAAGCGTCCAACTTCAGCTCAGGTCATGATCTCAAGGTTGGTGGGTTCAAGCCCTGCGATAGGCTCTGTGCTGACAACTCAGAGCCTGGAGCCTGCTTCAGATTCTGTGTCTCCCTCTCTCTCTGCCCCTACCCCACTCGTGCTCTCTCTTTCAAGAATAAATAAACATTACAAAATTTTTTAAAAAAGAAAATAAAATAGAGAATTTGGGGGGTTTCCTGGACTAGAGCATTCTACTTCCTCGTTCTTGAGGCCCAGTGGCATTCCTGCCCTGAGGTCAGTGAGAAACCCTGGTATCCACATAATCAATTACTATGATTATTATTATTTGCTTTATTTAGCTTGCACTGGTTTCTGTTACAACCAAAAGTATGCTGGCTAATGCATTATATGTGAAAATGATGTATAAATCAGATGTAATAGATTATCACTGAGAACTTTTTCACTATGATCCTCATGCTCTTTTTATGCTTGGGTCCTGAATGGCAGCAGAAATGTGTTAAGGTTTTGACGTGAACCCACACCTTAAACCTCTTGCTTCCATCCCCAGCATGCACTGAGCCATCTTTTGTTACCATCACCAATATCATTTCCTTTGCCTATCATCACCAGCATCACCAAATATCATTTCCTTTGCCTTAAACCAAGCTGATACAGCTGTTCTGTGGGCAAGAAAGGAATTGGGCCTTTTGGGGTACCGAGCTAAGACTGAGTCAAGGAAGTAAGAATGCGCAGATCCTGAGAATGACCAGTTCAACAAAAAGCCTCCTAGAGCAACAATTTTTGTGGGAGGTGGGTGGAGGGAGGGGGCAAGGGGGACAGGCACTGGTGGGCTGGAGACCGGTGATGCGGGGCGATACTATTTCATAGCCTGCTTTCAGGAACCAGAACTTGCAGGGATTCTGGGTCATGCCTCCCACTTAACACTCCTATGCAACGTTTTTGGTTTTGCTCGTGTCGCTTCATAACATGACCTCTAAGAGCCAAGAGGTCTGCAGCAGACGTGCTGCAGGGTCGGATGCAAGGATCTGTAAGTTGAACTCTTTTCCTTTAACTTCATGTTGAACTTTTAAAGACTTTAAAAAGGATTCTAACACAAAGGACCCATTCAAATTCTCTACTTGGAAAACCTTGGTAGGGAAGTTGAGAAACATGCATATGCAAGCGTCTTGGCTGTTTGCTATAGACGACGACGCAGTCAGGAGCACCATGCGCCTTCCTCCACACCTCCCACGTGTAAAGTCAATAAATGAGGTTAATTACAGGCACTCGTGTCGGAAATAATTTTGGAGTCAGGACAATGGTGAGCAACCTTGCCCTCCACGAGGAATGTGCAGCTCTGCATGGCAAATGTCACACATGGCATGGTACTCTGAGCAAAACCACATTACCCTGTCATCTATTCTTTTGTTAAAACTCAAGTGCCTTGCTTAGGAGCTGAGCTGGATCTGTCTCCCATCACTGGAAAATGCAAGTAGGGTCTTGAACACCAGCACTGTGATTGTTTTTAGAATGTGGAGAAAGGGACCTGACGGAAAAATGAGTGGCATAGTGACTGGACTTAAGCCATCTCCTGATGAGAGGTGGCCAGCTAGCAAGGGAACTGGAAGGCGAAGCAGAAGGCTGGCCAGAGTTAAACTGAACGACCCAGATGAGAGCCACACAGATGTCCTTACTTGCAATTGCATCGTGAGAGAGTCCCGCCATGTCTAACGGGGTGTGCAGAGGAAACTTGGTCCCTTCCAAACTTAGTTTCAGTCTGCCCACACTCATTGATTTTAACAGCTTTAAAATACCCTGAAAAATGGATGATCAAATGATTTTCTCTCCCCAAACCTCTTTATGGCATGTTCTCTCTTAAATTTTTTGATCATTGTCATTCTATAAGAGTTCAGTGACCTGGCAATTTGGAGACACCAAATAGGTTTACGGCACTGCAAATTATACACAATTACTTTGAAAATCAATGACTTAAGAGAGTTCAGGAGATAAAAAAATTGTATTTTCTTTGGCTGGTCTATATATAAAACGAACAGCAGGAGAGGTATATTGTTAGCCATCCGCATATGGTATCAAATCTGAAGATAAGTGGTAACGCTCTTGTATTGATTTCTTTGCAAGTAGTGAGTTATCACACAGTTAAAGGAGGATACACTTTGGGATTAGATTTGGGCGTGGATCCTGGCTCGGCCACAGCAAGTGTATCATTTTAGGCAATCTAAATAAACTCTTAAAATCTCAGTTTCCTTTTTGGTAAATTGAGAGTAAAACCCACCTTACAGAGCTGTGATAAAAACGAAATGAAATAATAAATATAAAGCACCTGGAGTTCCTATGAGCCAATGAACATTATTACTACCTACCTTGTATGTACTCCCTCTTCCTCCAGACTACATTCACAACTAACACACACTACATTATTCTGATGTCTCCCCCCCCCAACACCATTATTTATTTTTTAATTGATTTTCTCTTTAAAGGAGGCATTACAAAACAACAAAAGAACCAGTGGAAAATAGTCCCTTAGGAATATGTTGACAAATTACTGCTGATTATTCCGAAGGTTGAGTGCGGTAGCTCTCATTTGGTAGGTGCTCAAGGTTTTTGATTAACCGATTGATTGTATGCCAAATGCGTTAATTTAAAATTTCAAGCTTTATTGTGAAAGGAGCAGCTGCAGATGCCAAGCAAAGAATTAAACCTTTCTTTTAAAAAAATCTTCACATATGAAAAGGGCACTATGATTGGTTCCACAGAATAGAATTAGGGACAGAGTTGCAAATCCTAGGGAAAGTAATTTCAATTCAATTTTAAGAACTGTTTAATGATTAAAATTGACCTACAGTGGTTATTCTTGTGGGGTCTATTAGAAGAGGAACTGATCTTAAAATACTAACTTTCCCTGAATGCCTCTCCACTTATGTTGTATCTTCTGTTGATGTTATTGTTTTATTCATTGAATTCATAAGTTTCATCTGTGTTTAGGAACCAGATAATGTTAGTGAACATTAACCAGTCACTATATGCTGAGTCTTAGAATGTCAGAGCAGAGTCCCATTCTGGACAAGCATTGCGAAAACCTCGTCTTGTCCTGGGTGAATGTGAGGTGTGGAGCATGTGGATATAAGATAAGGAATTGTGCTCTACCTCTGCTTGTGACTCAATCTTGAAAGAGTCAAGAAGTGGGCACTCAAAATTTAGCTGTATGCTGAATCAGAGAGCCAGGATCCACAAAAAGGTTTTTTGAAAAATTGTTCTGGGCATTCCTGTTGAATGTTCTCTACTACCTTCCCCAGATCATTTCTCAGGGCTCTGCTGGGTGACCAATGGGGTATCCAACATTGGTGGCAAGCGAGGACCAGTTTTATGACATTCTCTCTTTGTCCATCAGATGGACTTTATGAACCCAGTGGAGTCCCATCCTAGAGAGGTTCCTGTCTCCAAGACTGAGAGGTAGAATTCAGAGAGGGGGAAGAAAAGGCTATATTGAATTAGCTTTTCTGTTCATCCTTAATCTTCCATCTGTTTTAACAGACTAGCTTTTAACAGAAGCTTATTTAATCAGTCTAATTCAAGTTGGGAAGGAAATTTAAAATCCTAGTGACTTCTGACAACTGTGTATCTATTAACTTGGCTCTGTCTAGAACCATCCAGAGAAGTAGTAGAGGATTTTACCCTTGTAGAGCTTATTATAGAGGGCCGATGCAGTAGGTGTGAGCGTGGGCAGGTCAAGTCTATGTTCTTTTACAGTTTGGAAAATCTACAAGAATTTTTAAAACAAGGTGGAATGATTTTTGGTTTTGGAGGTGAGAAAGTTCTGGACTGAAAGATTTTACCATGTGATTCTGCCTATAGACCCTCTGCTTGCTGTGGCTCTAAGAATCTCAGGGAAGCTGGTGAGTGAAATCTGTGCATTTTCTCAAGTGCTGCTTTCACAAAGAGGTCGACCAGAACTCTTACCTCTTGGCCTAATTTTTAGCTGTTCAGAGGAAGCTGCAGAAACACCTTGGATTTAATCATGGCAAATGATGTGTTTACCTCAGAACATTTTAAGTTAATGAAAAACCTGGAAAATATCAATTTGGTCATAATGCAAAGTCCAGAAAGCAGTAAATAATTCTGGCACCTTCCTGTGTCTGTGAAACACAAAACTAGCTTTGTTTTATTTTTTTTTCTATTTTAAATCTATTTTCTGTTTTAAATCTCAGTGGGATATATTTTCAGCTTTGAAAGGCTCATTAAATCACAGATCTTTAAATTAGGCTCTTTTCAATGAGTTTGAAAAACACAAGCACCTGTTAGGTTCTACTAATTCATACTGTCCTGAGTTGTCTGGGTGGACACATTCACATTCAGGGAAACTTGGCCAATCTACTGATTCACTACATGGCAAAAACATTTTAGTTTATCAATGTATACTTGAAGAAATGTACCCATATCAACATTGGTTTTTAATCCATATTTATTTTATAGTCTTCACTGTATGATTGACAGATTAAATGCTCCATTTACATACTTTGAAAGTTCTATAAAGAACATTTCATGCTAAAGATGTTCCTGCTTAGGACACATGGCTTGGGTAGAAAGAAGCAATGTTTAGGAACGAGCATGGTGCAAGGGTTTCTTCCTGAGGCTAGGCATCGCAGTGTAGTATAAGGAATGTAATGTGTTCACTCAACCAAAATTTACTAAACACCTGCTATGTGCCAAGTCCTGTGCTAGACACTCTGTACAGCACCATCTACCTCATGGACTAAACAATTTTGTCCATTTCTTGTGATTGTTAAGGAGAATGTACAAGCCCTGGGTGAAGGGAAGCATGAAGGCAAGTCATAGTACTAACTGGGTTGGGATTGATCCCACACAATCCAAGGGGGACAATCTAATCCTGTCCTATATGTGAGCTTCTGGAGTCAGGTTCCCAGGAGGCTGTATAGACTTTTTGGTCAAGAAGCCAATGGTAAGTCCTCAGATTGGAGGGCCATTCAAGAGCAGGTTTTATGTGTTATACCATAAATGCCTTAGCAGAAATTCAGTTCAAGCCAGTGAAATAAGGCAGCAAGTGAATGTTATGTGGCCAGAAGAATAAAAAACATTTTTATTCTTTTGCTTTCTTTGTAAAAAGGAAAAAGCAATGTATTCACTGAATCAAATATAGCTAACATTATTGGCTTCTTACCGTGTACCAGGAGCCATACGATATACATAGCCTAATTTAATCTTCAACATCAGCCTTAATAGCATGCTGCTATTATCTCACCTCTACCATTAGAGAATTGAGAATCAGAGAGGCTAAACTAACTTGTTCAAGGTCATGTGGCTATTGAATGGGAGAGAAGTCATTGAGTCCTAATCTCGGACTTCAAAGCTCGGACCTGGATTGGTCATTATTGATGTAGCTCTGGTATTGTGGGAGCCATGCAGAGAAACCAAAACCCACCGCTCCTCCTGTTTCTCTGGCCTAGTCATGACCCTGTGATCATCTCAAGTCTGAAACGTGGGAGCTACCTTGAACTCTTCCTCTCTTCCCCTTTCCCCTCACCCATCAGTATTTAAGTCCTGGTGATTTTAATTCTAAGTATTTCTTGAACCTGCCTGTATTCATCATGTTTTTTTTTTTAACCTGGACAGCTGCAGTGATTTCCCAGCCAGCACCTCTCTCTCCCTTCCAACTCCGCCCTGAGTTGGTGCCAACAGTGCTGCCAACAACATCCAACAACAAAGACGTTCGTGCCACATCTCTGCCTAAAAACTCTCAGTGGCTTTCAGACCCCTCATGATCTAGACCTTCTACCAACTCCTTCCTTTCACTGTGTGTTCCAGGGCCCTCGAACTGCAGTTGGCTGACTGTGCTGTAGCTTCTGTACCTCTGCCTATCCTTTTCTCTATGGCCAGAAGGACCTCCTCGTGGTTTTCTGCCCAATAAACTGTCCCTAACGTCTCCTCTGAGAAGCCTGCCCTACCCCCGCAGACAGAGGTGGCTACCTGCCTCCCATTGTACCTCATCAGTGTCCCTGTGTTAACAGGCACAGCATTAAGCTACACTTTAATACATTTAAATTTAATACAATTTAATTTAAATTTAATGCAATTTAATACATGCAATTTAACGCATGTTTTTCCCCACTACGTAATGAATGTTTCAAGGCAGAGAAATGTAACCTATTATGCATATGTAACCACTATGCATAGACATAGTGCATTAGGAGGAGCTGTCCACACCACAAGGAATACCAATAACAAGCATCTTACTGTATGCTAAGTCTCGACAGGAGTCCTGCCCAAGGACATCAGAAGAAAAGCTTTCCATATGGGAATCCCCGACATTTAGACACCTATTTTGCTAGTGTGATCAGTTTGAAGGTCAACACCATCAGCATGGTCCCTCTGTATTTCTCTACTGGAATGTACTAACTTAGGCTTCCCACTCACCTCCTCAGCTATGCTCTCCTCTAAGTTTGTAGCAGGGCAAGTTTGGCCAGATCTGGTGTTCCTCCTTACTAACTGGGCATAGTTCCCTTGTCCCTGCACGCACAGAGACATCACAGGAACACAGTCTGTTTGTCTCCTCCCTGAACAAGATCCTCTCCTCTACCCTTCTCTCTATTTCATTGCACATCAGTTTTGTTTTGGCTTTAAACACCTGGAAGTACGTCATTCATAAGTTTTCTTTGGGGTCATCTGTGAAGTGGAGCTCTTGCCATTGCAAAGTGATATACACTTCGTTTGGAGCTCAGTTTTTATTTGAGTCATTACCTGGGCCATTGCTTTCTCCCAGGGCAGCAAATCCTGCCAGCACACAGCCTTGCCACTGCTTTCCACTGCCCACGGAAGACATCACAGACGGATTACAGCACTCTGTACCTGGACACAGCCTCAGGATCTTGCTTAACCCGGTATTTCATGGAGCTACTACCAATCATTTGGAGTTGACCTGCGAGGAAAACTATTTACTACCTTCAGTTCACAGGGTCAATTTGACCTGTTTTCTTATGTTGACTGTACAGTCTACCTAGTATCTCTTGGGGAAAATGGAACTATCTTTCCCCAGGGACCACAACATGATTTTTATTACTTTTTATCTTGTTCCCATGAAGCTATGAGGGGTGAATCCATCCGTGTGGATGAATCTATAAAAATCCTCCCGGGTATACGATACACAGACTTATTTGTAGTTATCAGGAAAGGGGCTGCTGGCATCAGCTCTTGAGGAGAGTACATCTCTAAATAGTCAGTGTGCTGGCTATTCACATTAAACCCAAAGGGTTACACTACTGAGCAATTTCATGAGAAAATGTGCATATGGTGTGAGAAATGGGAAAAAGAATTTGAAAAGCTATAGAAGACAGTTGGACTTTTTAAAATTAAATGAAGAAAAGTAAATGAACAACAGTGATCACAGATGTGAATGTTACTTCTGTACTGAAATGAACACAATAATAAAAATTCCTGGACAAAAATGAAAATTTAGGTTTCAGTGAAAATCTGTCAAGATTATTCAGCAAGGTCAGATAACTAAATATTATACTTGCTTTCATTTCACTTTTTTTTTTCTTGCCTCAAAATAATCTTAAATGACAAGAAAGCCCATATGCATGTCATTCAAGGTGGGATTGCAAATAGTCAACTGATTGAGGGTGAACTTTAGCTTTAACATAATAGCATATAGAAAGAAGATGAATGTCTATGAGGCAATACTGAATAGCAGGAACGAGGCTGAGCTCTGAGTCAGGGAGATTAGCGTTTCATCTGGTCTCTGCCTCATTTTCTGCATGTATAAAATGGAAATAGTACAATAGCCACATGAACATTTAAGGCCGTAAGGCATTTCAAAAACCTGGCATATAATCGGCATTCAGTCAGTGGGGAATTATGTGTCAAGTGGACCTCTAACAAATAAAAATGCGTTTTATTATTTAAATTGCAGTCAGAGAGATTACCCTTGGTTAAGGTAAATTCTTTCTTCTCTGATAGATTTTTTTTCACCAAGATACCCTTAAATCAACTGAACAGCAGGCTTGAACTAGGGAGGAGATTAGCTCTGAACAAAGTAATCCAAATCTGATATGACCTTAAAGGCAGCTTTGACTACATTTGCTGCAGCTAGTCTGGCTCTTCCCTAAGGCCACCAATGCTTCATTTACTCAGTGTCCAGCCTGGAAGGGGCTGGATCCCTCCAGAAAAATCCCCCCTATGGCAAAGAATGACATGATAGACCCAGTTCCTAGTATGGGAAATCCTTTACTGGTCGAAAGACTCAGCCTTTAGCAACCGCTCCAGAAGCTATTGTGAACAGACCAGAGAATTTACCTGTTGCCCCCTAGCATTTGAACCCACAACATATACTCAGAGCAAAACCAGAAATGATTATCAATTGGTCTTCAAACCCAAGTAGTACCTCTTCTGGGCAAATAGAGTTCTAAGACAATGCTCACTGCAGCTTCAAGGGAAATCAACATTGCCATTCTTATTTTATAGGCAGAAAACCCAAGACACCAAGGGATTAAGTAATTTGTATTGGAACGAGATTTTACTAACTCCATAGAAAATTGACCTAAAACTTAAACATGGATAAACCATATCCTTTATTTAAACAATATTTTACAGTCTATGATGAAAGAATACTTAGAGATGGAATTTCCAGATTGGCTGTTCCTGAACTCACAGAAATATTATGCAACTTTCCATTCATTCAGCAAACATTTATTCAGTACATACCAAATGGTAGGCATTGTGATAGCTGCTGGGGATGTAAGCTCACATAAGAGCATTACTGGCCCCCAGGGGAATCAGAAGGAGACACACATAAAGAAATAAAATAAAATAAAATGGTAAGGACCTCATGATAGTGACAAAATCTGTACGTGTCACGGTTGAGGCTCGAAGAGGGGGCAAGTCCTGAGAGATCACTCTGTTTGTTTTGTCCTGGGTAGGCTTGGCAACAGAAAGAATGCTACCGAACCCTAAAAGACTTGCAGTGCTTGCCAAATTTAAACCCACGCGTAGGCGAACGTAATATACGTCTAAGTGCTAGAAGTCAGGAGAGCATGTATACAAGGAATGTTATCTTTTATGTTTAGTATCTGAACTGAGATTGTCTTTATTTTCCAAATCCTGAAACACTAGGCTTTCAAGTTTCCTACAATTTGGCCTTTAAATAATAATTCCTTGCTAATAGCTATCTTGCCAAAATAGAGACTTACCAAGGGGAGGACTCAAAAATCAAGGCGGAGGTTTGACGGTTGGAAGGAGGGTGGAGCTCCAGGCCCTGCCAAAATTAAACACAGCTTTCAAGCCACTTAGACACTGTCTTCTGGAAACATTGCCTTGCATTGACTTTGGCAAACCCCATTTTTCCTGGTTTCCTTCTAAATTACCAGCACTCCTTCTTCGCCTCCGTTGCTGACGCGTCATCTTCTATCTTTAATGAAGGGGTTTTTCAGGGTCCTCTTGTGTTCTCACCATACTCTCTCCCTAGGTAATTGCATATTCTGCCATGACTTCCATTGCAATGTAAATGTCAGTCATGTTCACACCTGTCTCCAATTTAGATCTTTCCTGTATCATCCAGACATGTATGTCCAGTTCTGAACTTGACATATTGCATGGACTCCTCTGACAAAACCCACATAGTATGGAAACTCATGGAATTTGCCCACAAACTCCCTTCCTGTCAGGTGTTTCCTACTTGGGAACTCTTGTCCACCTAGTTCAGGGGTTCTCTAACCTGACTTCATATTTGAAACATCTGAGCAGTGTTGAAAATATACCTGTGCTTAACCAATGAAATGGGACTGTTGGGGGTAAGGTCTTCAGGTGACTTTACTGAATAAGCCAGGTTAAGGATCACTGAGCTGTTGCTCAAGTTGGAAGTCTATGAATTATCTTGACCTCTCTTTTCCTTATCCTTTCATGGTAAGTCACCTGCTATTTTGTCTACATAAACAGCTCTGACTTTATCTACCATTTTCCATCATCACAGCCACCACCCTAAACTAAGATATCACCCTCTTTCGCCTGAAATAACCTTCTAGCTGTTCTCCTTGCCTTCATTCTTGTCCCCGTTTATACCATTATTCACAGTGTGAGCAGGGTAACTCATTGCCTGCTTAAAACATTGCACTGGTTTTCTGTTGGCTCTTAGAATAAGCTCCATGTTCTTATGACCTGTAAAGATGGGGATATAGGACTATAGTCTTTTTGTTTTTGTCTGATCAACAAACTTACCCATCTCTGCTCTTCTGATAACATGTCTTTTTAAAAAAAACTTTTAAGTTTCTTTTTTTATTTATTTTTGAGAGAAAGAGAGAGAGAGAGAGAGAGGACACAAGTGGGGGAGGGGCAGAATGAAAGGGGACAGAGGATCTGAAGTGGGCTGTGCACTGACAGCAGAGAGCCTGATGTGTGGCTCGAACTCAAGAACCATGAGATCATGACCTGAGCTGATGGATGCTTACTGACTGAGCTACCCAAGTGCACCCTGATAACATGTCTTCTTGACCACCAGCACACAGGGTAGGCACATGATCAGGTGTTTCAGGGGTGGGCTCAGAGATCTAAGCCTACAATAAGGGTCCTCCTTCCTTACAATTTTGGGGCTAGAGAAGAACCCCTTGCCTTGGGTTTGTGGTGAAGAGGTATGGATTTGGAGGTTTTGGCAAACATCTTTATTCCCTAACTCACAGTGTCAGTCCAGTACTCCTGGCAACAGAGGGAAATCCTATGATTAATTAATCATTTGAGTAATGTTTTCTTTACTGTCTTGTCTTTCCTGCTCTACTGTTAGCTCCATGAGGGCAGTAGCCATGTCATTTTCATTTAATGCTGTGTCTTCATTCCCTGGCACACAGAAAGTTATCATTCCTTAATGGATGGATGGATGGATAGATGAATGAATGAATGAATGAATGAATGAATGCCTAGTCTCGGGAACATGTCCTGAAGTAAAGGTCAGGTTAAGGAAAAAGGTATCAAAAGTAAAGTTTATAGATCCATTTTACTAAATTTCACTGTGCTGACTCAGCAAAGGGGTCCTCAAATGGAAGTATGTTGAATATGTGAATGCCACTCACCTTGGAACACCATTTCCTTAGCATTCTTTCACAAAGAGATGATCCTCTGGCATTTTTAGGCTTCTCTTCCCCCATAAAGTAAAATTTCTGTCCCAAAGAATTCCAGAATGGGAGAATTATGATGGGCTGCTTTATTTTTATAATCTGACATCAGAATAAAAGGGGAGAGTATGCTTTTTAAGCTCCTTAAAGTTCAGTTCTATTGAAAATAGCTTTTGAGACACTTCCACAAAGTAAATTGCCAAGGAATGATGGGAGAGGGGGTAGAATTAGAGAAATGTGTCACCTGGAAGTATTGTGCAATATGGGGATAGGATAAACTTATTCTTTAGGAATATTACCAACATGTATATAATTCTGATTTTTGGTTCATAATGTAACTCACTAGCATTCTTGATGTTTGGATGAAGCCAGCCATTTGATTCAGTGATATTGAGATGGAAATATTTTGACATAATCTAAAGAGTAAACCCTAAAGTGTATCTATTTCAATTATGAATAATATGTGAATCAAAGTTACCCATCTTTGAACTTCACTTCATCTCCAACCTGTACTTCCTGGGTAAGGATTAAGGATGAGATGAAATCAAGGATGGGTTAATGTCAAAGTTGGGAGAAGGATGGTATGGAAACATGGTCCCAAATGGGTGGCAAACTACATGGAAAGAGAAGACAGAGTCTTACTACGTTTTCCAACCTCAAAAAGGCGCTCCCCTCATCCTAAGTTAGGAGGCTGCTTATTTTCTGAGAATTCACATGCATCATCTGTATCTCAGTGTTGTGGATGGATTTATCTATGAAATTACGGTTGTCATTATCATTTGCTTTTAATCAATAAATAGATGTGCTCTCTTAACTGAGGTATTCATTCCATCTTTTCATTTGAAAACCAATAGGATGAATACCTTTAGGATGACTTCTTGATTCTATAACCCTATTTGGGTGGGTACATATCATCTATTGGGCAAGGTGAAAGTGGGGATCCGAAGAGAATGTTTGTAGCATAATAGGATCTCATATTCGTCAGATTTCACAGAAAACACTCAGTTAATTTTTTAATTTTTTATATGAAATTTATTGTCAAATTGGTTTCCATACAACACCCAGTGTTTGTCCCAAAAGATGCCTTCTTCAATACCCATCACCTACCCTCCCCTCCCTCCCACCCCCCCATCAGCCCTCAGTTTGTTCTTATTTTTTAATAGTCTCTTATTCTTTGGCTCTCTCCCACTCTAACCTCTCTCTCTCTCTTTTTTTTTTTCCTTCCCCTCCCCCATAGGTTCCTGTTAAGTTTCTCAGGATCCACATAAGTCAGTTAATTTTTTTAAAAATGTTTATTCATTTACTTTTGAGAGAGAGACAGAGTGCAAGCAGGGGAGGGGCAGAGAGAGAGGGAGACACAGAATCTGAAGCAGGCTTCAGGCTCTGAGCTGTCAGCAAAGAGCCTGATGTGGGGCTCAAATTCATGAACCATGAGATCATGACCTGAGTCAAAGTAGGGTGCTTAACCGACTGAGCCACCCAAGCATCCCACTCACTCAGTTAAATTTCTAACAGTTTTCTTAGCGGTCTATTCTATATAGGCATTTCACTAATTACTAAGGTCCTTCAAAATGGAGGTTGGGGAACACATTAGCCTTGGAGCCTAACCTGATCAACCCCAACAGATTTTAAAAATTTGTGCTGTGTTTTCTGATTTTAAAATTGAAGCTCATTCATACAAAACAGCATATTCTGTATACAAATATACAGAAATACATGATCAAGTTTGCGGTGAGGGATGGAGTAAAAGTTAGGGATCAAGGCAGCTCCACTGCAAAATGTTGAAGCATAATGTCAAGGCCCCTCATTTGCTTGGGTCCCTTCAAAAGCCCTGGCCGGGCCCTAGTAATATGTAGATGCAGTCATTTGCTTTAATTTATTTTTATTTTTATTTTTTTAAATGTTTATTTATTTATTTTTAAAGAGGGAGAGATAGAGAGCTCTGAAGGGGTAGAGAGAGAGGGAGAGAGAAAGATTCCCTACCAGGCCCCACACCATCAACACAGAGCCCAATGTGGGGCTTGAACTCACCAACTGTAAGATCATGACCTGAGCCGAAATCAAGAGTTGGTCGCTTAACTGACTGAGCCACCCAGGCGCCCCCACTTGCTTTTATAAAATGTATAAAAGAAAAATACTTTAACTTCCGTTAATGAAGGCTGCTTTCGCTTTCCAGGCTCACTTCTTCCTGTCACATCCCCCTTCGTGTTGAGTGCCATTGGGGTTGCCCCAGACTTTTTGGAGAACAGGCTACAGAAAAGTGGAGTTAGGATTCTTTGACGTTTAGGCCAGAGGGGTATATTTATATTGTTTGCACATACAACTATTTAGCTTTCTGTTTTGGTATAGAAATGACTTCTAGGCTCACGCCTGCCATCCATTGCTATCACTCACCAACATTATGCCCTGGAAGTGTAAGGCCAGAGCTTGCATGGTAACATGGAGTGAGCTATAGCTCCTACCACTGAAAGTCAGTGGGTGCTGCAGGAGAAACATGGTTCAAATTCTATGGAGCCAGATGTCCATCTGTGAAAAATTCTTCCAATCAGGCAGATAAAATTGTAATAGAATCTTTCAATTCCCCTCAAGTTCTCATTAAAACGAAAGTTCTTTGCTTCCAGGAATATACTTGATAATGTAGTTGACACACTTAGAAATATTTTGGAAATCTTTCAAAAGGGAATTTATCAGAAATACTGTGTTTGTAGGCCACACATATATAGCAGTGCTACAGACTTTGCAGTACTTTTTACCTTTATGACATTGTGTGTTTTATGCAACCAGACATATCACTGAATTACATGGATGTTTTGCATTTCTACTGGATTTAAAATGAAATCCTGACATTGACGTTGATAACATAAAACTTACAATGTATAATTATTACAAGTTCATGGACTAGTTATTAGATTGTGTTCGTTCAAAGAGTATTCAGGGGAAGGGAAGAAAAAATAAGATAAAAACAGAGAGGGCGCCTGGGTGGCCCAGTTGGGTAAGCATACGGCTTTGGCTCAGGTCATGATCTCATGGGTTTGAGTTCCAGCCCCGTGTTGGGCTCTGTGCTGACGTTTCAGACCCTGGAGCCTGCTTCAGATTTTGTGTCTCCCTCTCTCTGCCCTTAACCCGCTTGTGTGCGCGTTCTCTCTCTCTCAAAGATAAGTAAACATTAAAAAAATTTTAAAAAACATAGAGGGAAGCAAACCATAAGAGACTCTTAAATACAGAGAACAAACTGAGGATTGCTGGAGGGGGAGATGGGTTAAATGGGTGATGGGCATTAAGGAAGACACTCATTGGGATGAGCACTGCGTGTTATATGTAAGTGATGAATCACTAAATTCTACCCCTGAAATCATTATTACACTATATTTTAATTAATTTGGATTTAAATAAAATTTAAAAATTAAAAGAAATAAATAAAAAAATCAGAGTATTTAAGATTGGTCGGTGAACAAGAAAACTCAAGGCCCTGAAATCCTACAGGTCATATATGAAAGAAACCTGACAGAAGTCTTCCAAAATTTGACAAAAATCCTAAGAATGTTGTGTATCTGCCAGTAACAAATTGTGATGCTAAACTATCAGTAGCTATCAACAGCTTTTCTAAAACTATTAATAATTAAAAATCAATTTTGATCAATGTTGCTAGATGGCAAATAGAATTATCTTCCTCTTCTCTCTAAGAACTGATATCACAAAATCATTGGTATATGAAGGGATGATTAAGAAGAATATAGTCAAAAAATATAGGAAAAGTTCTTTGAAGGTCTGCCAGGGAGTTAATAAAAAATTGTTATTTTTCTGGGCTTTTTGCAGCTCATTAAAATTTGTAATTTGTTGTGGGTTTTTTTTTCCCCCTCATTCTGAATAAATACTTATTTTCATATCAAATTTCTTCTTTTCCCTTCGGATATGACCTAAGCCTCGTAAGACCTGATTCCAGTTCTGGTAGGGAATATCTCTTTTATATTTTTGAAAAGATGGTGATTTCACGTGTTGACAAGGTGGTTTAACATCAAATGGCCGCATCAGAGTGTTAGGTCAAAACACCCTGCTTTGAACGATGCCCATCCCCGGGGGGAGGCTGGTGCACTGGTCTCCAAGTGAGGTTATACCTACAGTCACCAGGACATGCAGAACTAAAAGTAGAAGTTATTCATTGCACACCTTTTATGTGTTTGACCTATTATCAGGCCACATGCTCTGGGGTGCACTTTGAACTGCTGTCTTAAGAAATAATTCTGTATGGCTGGTACAATTATAGTGCATTGGATTTTTTCTTTCCAGTTAAAGGTATTGATTTATTAAATGTAAAACCTTTAAAATAGGCCACAGTTTCTGTAACTTTGCCTTGACCTTGGGAGGGTTCTGCCACACTGCTGGCCTCTGTCCTTGGGCCACAAGAGCTGTGCTGAACTTGAGTCTTTTCCTTCATGTCTGGCACATAATAGGCCCTCAGATATTAGCTTTTTTCCTCTTCTTCTTTTTTTTTTTTTCATGAGATACTGTTTTGCTTTTTGTTTTGTTTTGTTTTTTGGTCTGTCAGGTATGGGGAAAGTTTTATAAAAAGAAAACATACGTAACACATTCCAATTGTATTACCAAGTGACTACCTTTATTAAGCTGTCTAGTGTGACAGAGTCCAGGTCTATGACAACATAGCACTTAGGAACTGTCTTTACACTGGAAAATGTTTTCATTGTTTCACACAAGACTGCAACTAACTAATCAGCTGCCACAAATTACAACGAAATGCATTTATCAAGATGAAGGCTTGGGGCACCTGGGTGGCTCAGTCAGTTAAGTGACTCTGGATTTTGGCTCAGGTCACGATCTCACGGTTTGTGGGATCGAGCCCCACATTGGGCTCTGTGCTGACAGCACAGAACATGCTTGGGATTCTCTCTCTTCCCCCTCTCTGCCCTTCCTTGGTGCCCTTCTCTCTCTCTCTCAAAATAAATAAAGTTTAAAAAAATCTTTACAAATTTAAAAAAAAGATGAAGACTTATGTTTAGCTGTGAGGTGATAACACTTGAACTCGATCCTTCTTCTGTGGATAAAATAATAGCAACTAATAAAAATAATACTAGTACCATGTTGTAAAACCTTTTTGGGAGGTAGAGCCCTTCCACGTTCATCACTTCATGAAATCCTTGTAACAATTTTGGAAGGTAGGTATAAACTTTATTCTAATTTTGAAGAGTACAATGCTGCATGGGGAATTAAGAGACTGATACAGGGTATCTTGGCCAATGAATGGAGAAGCCAAGGTCTAGGATAATATGAACTCTTTGACTCCAGAATTTTTATGGTGTTATACTAATGATATTCAAGGGCAATACCTGCCGTGTTGATAGCTCCCTATTATCCTCTTAAACTCTATCAAGATGGAACCATTTTGGAAAAAAACATGAATGTTGTACAAAATATTATCACTTTAGGAAGTCTCTGGTGGCCTCTGGGGATAAAACCAGAAGGAAATGGCAGAAAAGCAAGAAGGTGGTGAAGGCTCTGAAGCAAGAAAGACCTTGGGATTTGGAAGAAAATAAAAGAAATCAGGAGGCTGGTGGTGAGCCACTGGGAGGTGAGTAGGAACAAGTTACCAAAGGCTGCACATATGATTTTATATGTTACTAGACCCTTACATAGCATTTCATATGTTCTAGACACTTTTTAACCCTCCCATCAATTCTGTGAGGTAGAGCTTTTTATTAATCACATTTGTTCAGATGGTAAAGCTGAGGTTGAGCAGCTTGCTGACTTAAACTCAGGCTGTCTGGGTCCTGAGTCTGTTCCTCTGTGGAAGGGTGGGTGAAGTCAGTATATTATGGAACCTCCAAGTGGGAAGTCTCTGGTTGGATACAAAGCCTGAAACATAGGGTTGGGATTGGGATTGAAGATACAGATTTTATTAGTCCCATAGGCTGCAATCAGTGACCTTCCAACACTTTTATTGATCTGTTTTGCACCAGCAGATTTAAGGGCGATGCTGCTTCTTGATGGTTATGTTCTCAATTGGATAAACTTGTGCATGCTGTGCTTGGTTTTGAGGCCTCATGGTCTTCCATGGATTTCCTTGGGACTAGATGTATTGAAATCACAACAGCTTTTCAATCCTTTATTTAAAAACATCTTAACAATTTTTTTTTGATTTTTTAAGTTTAATTTTAATTTTAGAGAGAGATAGGGAGCACACAGGGGAGAAGGGCAGAGAAAGAGAGAGAGAGAGAGAGAGAGAGAGGGAATCCCAAGCAGCATCCATGCTCAGTGCAGACCCTGATGTGGGGCTCAACCATGACTCTCACATCATGACCTGAGCTGAAATCAAGAGTCGGACTCTCAGTTGACTGTGTCACCCAGGCACCCCTAAAACCCCATGTTTTAAATTAAAAAACCCTACTATTTATATAGTACTAATTACTATAATAATGATGATAATAATATTGTATTAAAATACTACTATTACTGTTCACCATTTTTAAAAAGCATATATAAAATAGAGTGTATACATTATTTTAAAAATTGATACACTGTAATTTCTGAACAAATCCATATATAATATCAAGACTTCTTTACGTAAATATGGTTTTATTCATTTGTGAAGATAATCCTCCTCTCTCCTTCTCCTGGATTTGGATATTGTATTTAAAAATGGCTCACAGGTATATTTCAGAGGTTAGTATATCAAAACATCATTCGTTTTACAATTCTTGCTTAACTCATTGGCAAAAAATACCGAACTTTATTACAAATTAAAAGGAAGACATTAGTTTGCCAAAGTTCCTTTTGGTGTAGCATTGTACTAGAAACAAAGTGAAAGAAAATGAACAGAAATGAAAAGAAAATGAAACAGAAAATGAACAGAAAATGAAAGAAAGCTTCCTGGTTCTGGAAGCTTATGGCCCAGGGAAGCATGGGTCATAGAAACAACTGACCGTAATGTAATGTGTACAGGGCTCTAAGAAGCACAGACAAAGTATACTGGAAAATACAGAGGAAAATACATGTAGTCCATCCCTATATATGGCATTAGGAATCCCCACACTGATGCTCAATTCTTAGTTTGCAGAAAATAGTACTGCAGTGGTTAATACAGTCACTTAGAATGATTATACATTAACTCTGGCTAAATCGTCAAGTCACTCCCAAGTTTATAACGCAAATATACCTGACGTTTAAGGATTTGAATGAGGTATAATAAAATTTCACCACCGTGCTAATGTGTTCTTCCATTTTTTCATGCCAGTTACTGGGCCTCTTTATTTATATTGTCTCTTTGATTTCAACTTAAAAAAAAATATTTTCTGTTGTAATTAAGTTCATGTCCTTTAGATCTAAATAAGATATTTTATGTCATCTAGCTACAGGTGGGCCTTGAATTAGACTCCTGGTTGGAAAGGATTAACCAAATAAGTGGCTTTCTTCTCTTCCCATACTTAATCTGTTTTTATTTGATCGTGTGGCACCTGCAGAGATGCGTGGAATTATATAATCTATTAATTACATCAGTTAAAAGCAGATGCTATTGATTCAGATGGGATTATAAAATCCACCTATGGGGACAGAGACTATTTCTTTGCCTGAGATTACCTAGGGGGTTGAGGTTTCTTTTTGTATTAAAAAGGCATTCCATACTTAAATTGCTTTCACTTTTGTCAGGCAGGTGATAGTCTTGATTATGAATGAATGCAAGCATTATGAATTGTGTGCTGGCTATTTTTCCAACTTTCTTATAATGTATGTGAAAATAGGATGTTTGCTAGTAATGATACTTTCAGGTATATTTTCTAAATTTGTCCCCTAAACAACAGACTGGATTAACTGCCCAAGTTAAAATTTGAGTCAAAATTCTTGACTGTAATGCTTCCTTCTGCTGAAAATTGTCCCCAGTATGCCCTGCATTGAAATGCTTTGTCATTTGCTGGTTCTATTCTAGTCTCCTTACCTCTTTTAAAAATGCATCCCCTCCTACCTCTCTCTCACCTACACCTTTGTAGATTAGGGACATGTTTGCTAAGTGTCTATTTTCATATTTAAGTTTTTGCCTTTTTTTCCCCAGAAAGCAGGGGTGCATGATCCAGTTTGATTCTCTCCTCATGAGTCTCACCTTTATTATTTCTATCTTCACTTTTTAAAAAATTATTATTTTTGCAGGTCATGCCCTAGTATCATTAGCCCTGCCCATGGGTTAAGGACCAATCTTTTTTTCTCTCATCCCAATTCTCTTACTATTCATGTGCCCCGCCCACAAAATCAGTTCATGTTAAGTGTCAGTTGGTGACAAGAGTCTTGTTGGTGACAAGTCTTTGAGTTGCATGTAGCTCTCAATTAGTTAGCATTTTTTCCTAAGTGATAAAAGAAAATCTTAATTTAAATAGGTTTAGGAAAAACAAAAAAAAAGAATCATTGGCTTGCACACCTGAAAAGGCTAGGAGTGAAAATTTTCACATGGCAGGATCCAGAAGTGCAAATAATGCAGCCAATGTACTCCATAAAGTGTGCCCTGGAAAATGTAGCTAGTTCCTGGCAAATCCAATCCCAGTAGAAGAGCTTTTCTTTCCTGATATTCTAATTCAAAGTCTGACATCAACTTTTGATTGGATTAATTAGATCGCTTGCCATTCCTGAGCCAATGAGTCACCAGAGGCATGGAATATGCTAATGGGGCAAGCCTGAGTCATGTGTCCATTGCTGGAATCTGGGAGTAGAGGTCAACTCAATCAGAACCACAAGGACTTAAATGAGGAGGAGTGGTACCAAAATGAAAATCAGGGTGCTAGTTCAGAAGGGGGAATAGATGCTGGCCAAACACAATAGGTATCCATTGTGGTGGTTTTCCCAGGCAAACTGTGATCCTTTTAGAGCTCTGGTTTCTGTACTCAGATTTTTTAACCTTACCTACCTCTATCAAGAATACTGTAGAATACAAGACTTAAAATTCATTTAATACTGATAACAAATCTTGACTGCAGGGTAATTGAACAATGGTTTAGAGTTCCACATTTTAAAACATGTGGCAGGAAATAAATATCTGCTGTTTCTCTATCTTTATGGTCACTAATAACAACATGGGGCAATAAGGAAGGTTCTTGGCAGAATAGGTGGTAGGACTCTATTGCTGACCCCACATTCCTGAGCCTGACACCTGTGTGTACCCTTTGGTCTCAGAACTTGGCTCCACTCCAGGGCATGCCTGAAACTGACCTGGCTCATCTCTGTCCCATGTAGGTCATGCTGGGTGCCTCTCAGGTTAGATTTAGGGTATTTGACTGTGACACAATTTGTTGCCTAATGTGTGTCATGTGATTTACTAGCTGTGTGACTTTGCACTGGACACTTAACCTCCCTGACCTTCAGCTAAAGCCCTACTAAATTTATACTTCATAAAGTGATCCTAAGGAGCTTTTGAGTCAATGTGAAAGTAGCCTGGCATGTAGGCAGTGGTTAGAAAGTAAAGGTTATCACTGGAAACATGTCCTCAACGGACCAACTTCCTGCTCAGACCTCTGACCTTGCCCTTTTAGAATTTTCCTGTCTCATACCCTCATTGTGTCTGCTCCACATGTTCACATTTGGTGAGTTTTTTCCCTTTCTTTAGAATCTTTTCTTGTGGAAAGAACACTTATCATAAGATTTACCTTCTTAACAAATTTTTAAGTGTTTAATATATTATCATTGACTATAGTTGGTGAATTCTTCATGAGATTATTATAATTTATATTGCATTTATCGAGTGCTCACTGTTTGCCTAAGCATCTTAGATGGTGAATCATGTGATCGTTACAAAACTATAGGCGGATAGTATTTATTGTTTGCATTTGACAAATGGGGAAATGAGGCTTAGAGAGGCTGAGCAGTAGAAGGGGGCAACTTATCACAAAGCTGTGGAGACAGGCTAATCTGACACCCTTGTTCTCATCTAGTGAGCAGTTCTGAAATTTCAGTGGGGAGAATTACCTGCAGTTTATTCAAAGTGCAGATTTCCGAAGCTCATTCTCAAAGGTTCTGATGTGTTGATTCTGTAGCAGATTGGAGAAATATGCATTTATAACACCGTCTTCAGATGATTCTCCCACAGGTGGTCCACAAACCACATCTATAGGTGAACTTAGAGATGACTGTGTTCCCTTCCTGTGGAGTCTCACTTCACCCACCTTCTCTGGTAGAAGGAGGGAACTGTATTGCTACCTGAAGCTTCGGCACGTGTCCTGCTGTCAGGCGCACGGTTGCCCTCTCCTGGCTTCCCGCTTTTTAAAACCATCCCTTAACCCTTTGAGCACCCAAGCTAATTTGATCCCCCTTTGAGCCGTTAGCACTTGAATTTAGGTTGGGAGTGCATGGATTAATCTTGTTCATATGAGTATCTGCTGAAAAAAATGTTTATTGACTGATTACTTTTGTATTGTGTCAATTACCATTTGGTCCTTTTCAATTTACATATTCACTTTTCCTCAATCAGGTTGTGAGATGCTTAGAAGGTACTGTTCTCCCGTTTTCTCTGTCTTACCAGAGCTCTCTCCACATCTCCTAGATGCTCAGCAAAGACTGCTGACTCATTCAGTCATAAGAGAAGATGCGTAATACATCTTTGTTGAGTTAATTAACCATTCAAAGGAGTTGGTTACCACTATTCATTCGTAGATGATAAGATTTTAATGACTGGAAATCTTTTGAACAATTTACACTTGGTTTTCCACCTTAAACATTCAGAAGGGAGGAAAAAAAATAACCCAATTTTAGCCTCAGAGGTAAAATATTTAACTGCTCAACATTCTTTGTTTTGCATAAAGAAATGTTTAACCAAAATTCCTCAGGTTACAGTCAGATGCCAAGCTTTTAAAAACAAATGTGTAGCATACAGATCTGCAGGCAGGATTTACCTCAAAATGCAACTGCTTGTGGATTATGTCTCTACTTCAATTTCTTTGTAGGATCTCAAGTGTTTTCTGAAGCTTGGATCTGATCAAATAAATGGTTTGTCCTTTGGTATCGAATTCCTCATCAGAGATCATTGTTGAGATACCCAAAGTTTAGTGGTTGCACCAGGAGTTAGAGACAGAATACTATAAAATAGAATGCCTGAAGTACAACACGGTGACTATAGTTGATAACACTGTATTATATAATTAAAATTTGCTAAGAGAGTAGAACTTAAATGTTCTTACAAAAAAAGAAAAAGTAAATATGTGAGGTGATGAATGTGTTACTTCATTTGATGGGGGGGGGGGGAATCGTTTCATAATGATATGCCCCGATTCAAGAGACCCCCCGAAAACAAACCACCAGAGTCCAGAGTCAAAGCCAAGCGGCAAGGGTCGTTTATTGCAGGTTCGAACCCGGACATCCGCGCACTCGTTACCGGTGACGCTAAGAGGTCCCGAGCGAGGATCTTACAGCTTCTTTTATAGACAGGCACAAACAAGTTAGGGATTTTTTTGCGGTTACAGAGCTGTTATTGGTTGACATTTAAATTTGAACACTCAGCAGAACTTGATTGGTTCCCGCCTTTTTTTCAAACCACTCAGCAGAACTTGATTGGTTCCCGCCTTTTTTTCAAACCACTCAGCAGAACTTGATTGGTTCCTGCCTTTTTTTCAAACCACTCAGCAGAACTCAATTGGTTCCTGCCTTTAGGTCAGACCACAACCGGGCACGCCCTGGCTGGTTCCGGAACGAGGGGGGGGGGGGTCTTTTCTTTGCAGTTGTGAGTACACCTGGTAATTTTTCTCTTAGTCTCTCAATAATGTATGCTTATATCAGATCATCACATTGTACACTGTAAGTTATCTTACAACTTTGTTCATTATACCTGAATAAAACTGAAAAAAATCATAAATAAAAATATGATAAAATGTCTGCCTTCCAAGTCTACCATCGTAGTGACAGTAAATGTGCATAATAAATAATGGAGAGTAAAAGATTATTGTTTGTATTAGGGATTTCCAGAACTTTAAATATTATCTAGTTCAAATCTCTTTTTAAATTTTTTGATTACGTTTCTTTATTTTGGAGAGGCAGAGAGAGACAGAGCATGAGTGGGGGAGGGGCAGAGAGAGAGGGAGACACAGAATCCAAAGCAGGCTCCAGGCTCCGAGCTGTCAGCACAGAGTCCGATCCGGGGCTCAAACTCATGAACTGTGAGATCATGACCTGAGCCGAAGTCAGACGCTTAACAGACTGAGCCACCCAGGTGCCCCTGCAAGTATCTTTTATAAACAGTACTTATCTGGAATTTTTATTTTACCTAGACTGACAAGGTTTTACTATGAACTGAAGTGTTTTACTCTATTTACAGTTATTTTGATTGCTGATGCATTTGTATTTATTTCTGCGATATTCCTTTTTTTTTTTCCTCACCTTTTCTTTCCACATTTCTTTTCTCTTTTCAAGCTTCCTCTTTATTTTTCCCTTTAGTCTCATTCCATATCCTTCTACTAGGTTAGAGAATATACTTCTAAAGTGTATAGATACATTTAGTAGTTACCTTTAATATTTTAATACAGTCACTTAACTTATTAAAGCCTGCAGTGACTCAGTTTTTATCACTCCTCTCAAATGACACAAAGACCATAGAACGTTTTAGTCACCATCCTCTCTCTTTATACTCTATTTTTGTAGTCTATTTTATTTTTTTAAATGTTTATTTATTTTGAGAGTGAGAGAGAGAGAAAGAGAGGGAGAACGTGAGCAGGGGAGGGGTAGAGAGAGAGGGAAAGAGAGAGAACCCCAAGCAGGCTCCACACGTCAGCACAGAGCCTAAAAAGGGGCTCCATCCCAGGAACTGTGAGATCATGACCTGAGTGTAGAACAAGAGTTGGATGCTTAACTGACTGAGCCACCCAGGTGCCCCTGTAGTCTATTTTAGATCCAACCCCCACAAGACAAATTATTATTACTACTCTACACAGTGTTAATTCAGGTCAGTATTTCTCAACCTTGGCTCCATTGACATTTTGGGCTGCATCAATCTTTGTTGTGAGGAGATGTCTTGTATATTGTGGGATGTATCAGCATGCTTGGTGTCTATATACTAGGTACTGGGAGCATTACCTCTCCCCTAGTTGTCATGGACAAAAAAAATCTTCAAATATTGTCAACTGTCCCCTCAGGGGAAAATTGCTTTTGGTTAAGAACTGCTGATTTAAATCTACCCACTTAGTAACAATAGCTTTTTTCCAACATTCTATGGCATCCCGCATCTTCCATTATTTTTCTTCTGCCTAAGATATATAATGTAGAATTTTTTTAGTGAAGTCTGTAGGGTAAAAGGTAACAAATCTGTTTTTTTTGTTTTTTGTTTTTTTGTTTTTTTTGTAAATCTGAGAGAAGACTATTTTTTTCATTGTTCTAAAAAGATAATTTATTAGGCATAGAATTCTTGTTAGAGAGTTATTTTCTTTTAGTACATTGGATAAATCATTCCACTGTTTGGTGACTTTGTGGCTGTCGAGAAGAAAGAGCTGTCACTCTAATTATTATTCATTTTTAGATAACATAACTTTTTTCTCTGGCTCACTTGAAGAAAATTTTCATCTTTTGTATTAAGTATCACTGTCATGGGTCTAGGAGTATACTTCTTTTTATTTTTCTTGCTTGTGATTCGTTGGACTTTCTGAGTCTAAGAGTTCATAACGCTCAACAGTTTTGGAAAATTCTCAGCTATTGTTTCTTTTAAGCTGTTTCTCCCCCATTTTCTCTGTTATTTTCTGGAGACAAGAGACACATTAGATTTTCTCATGTTATTTTCCATTTTCCCTTAAACTTTCTTTTACATTTTCCTTCTCTTGGTTTCTCATTTTTGTATTTCTTTATATTTATCTTCCAATTTAGTAGCTATGTCCAGTGTTGTGTAACATGCTGTTTCAATTTTCAATAGAGTTTTTACTTCTGTTTTTCTAATTTTTATTTGTTCCATTTGTTTCCTTTTCAAACTCTCTTAAAACTTTAAAAGTTATTTCTTCAAATTCAGAGTGTCAGTGCTGGAGTCATCTCTTCTGGTCCTGCAAGTTCTGCCATAGAAGGTTTATCTTGAGCATGCTACCTTTGAGCATGTAAGAGTAAGGCCTTATTTTAATATTTTAAAAATGTGGACAATATCTTGCAGGGTTGTTTTTAGGATTAGAGATGATTCACATGACATACTTAGAGTGATATTAGGCTTAAATTGATCTACAACCAACAGTAGCAACACTAGTAATAAATACTAAGACTGAGTCGATAAGAGGCAAACACAGTTCTTTTGCTTCCTAGAGAAGTAAATTTTAAATGAGATCATTTTACTGAGCTCAGATAACAGTTTTTCTGTTATATGACTCACCTCACAAAAAATAAAATAAAAATTCTTCTTTTGTTTTCAAAAAAATAAAAATTTTTCTTCATTCCATCTCATCTTAATGCCTCTCTTTTATTTCTTTAAACATATTGAACACACTGATTTGCTATTTTGTGAGAATCTGTAGGTCTGATTTTGCTGTCTGTTGTACCTGTTTATTCTTTCTCATGATACTTTGTTTCCTTCTGTGTTTTGTGTTTTTTGAAACATTGGGACTTTTTAAGGTCTGGATTAATGTTGATTTTTTTATGGTGTCTGTTAGTTTCATAGATGTTTTTGCTGATGTGTAACCTCTAAATTAAATTCCTCATTTAAGAATATTTTGAACTACATAAGTAGGTAAAATTGGTCTGGGAACCCAGGTAAGGAGAGTTTATGGTTATGAATTATCCTGGGTGATTTGTCCCTTTCAGCCAGTACCAAATTTCCTTGCTATCTTCTTCCTTGTTATCTTCTACATGATGAGCTTATTTCTAGAAGGTTGTAGTCCTTTGGAGTCTCAGCCTCTCCATCTTCAACACTCCCTAGGCTTTTGCTCCATGTTCCATTCCCATGTAGCCATTGTCAAGAACTATGAAGGGCCTGAGATTTTTTTTTTTCTTATCCTGCTTTACCCTACCTTCAAGCAATTGCTTCTTGGAATCTGGTTCAAGAGTTGAGACTCTTGAGTGAAAGGTGAAGGAGAGTTTATTTTTCTTTCAATAGAGGTAGCTAGAGTATCAACATTTTGCACTGGTTCCCCAAGGCTCATTTTCTGCAAGGTGACAGGAAAAGGTGTCAGATGACATCTATACATCCAGTGGACTGTATTATCAGCAACCTGGAACTTAGGGAACCTAAATCTTTTATAATAGGAAGTAAAGCATGCCTGGTTTATGCTCCAGAGGGAGACATTGTATCTGTCTTCCAAGGCTGCTCAGTAAACAAACATTCTTGAAAAGATAGTTTACAACAAAGGGCAGCTAGTGCCTTTCTTATAAGACACGCAGAAACAAGAGAGACCTGTGGAGAATTATCTCCCCAAAGTCATCAAAATGGAACGTCAAGTTTCAGCAGATATTCTTAGAATAAAAGTTATTAGTGCTAGGTGACCTCAGAGATTTCTTATTTCAATGTAACCTTTGCAGCTTCCTTACTTTTTTGCTAATAAAATGTTTAATATATTTTATTTACCATTTTTTTAAAAAACAAAAACATTTTTTCAGATTTCTAGTCTGTGATATTTCTGGAAATTAAAGTTGAAAAGTTAATTTACAGGACTTACATAAGCCAACTACTTATCCTAAGCTTATTTCTTACTATAATTTTTTAATTGTCTTCAATATCTGAACTATAAGCAGTTTCTTTTTTTTTTTTACTTTCTTATTATGAAATAGAGCTTTCCACTTAAAAAAAAAAAGAAGAATTTAACATGCAAAGGAAGATTCTGCTCTTGTGTTGTATACAAAAATGGTTTCCCACATAAGCTTTCTTGCTCTCAGGACAGAAGAAAAACTCTGTAAGTCCCAGTGAAGAATGGCATCTCCATGGATGTTGGAGTTAATCTTCAAAAATAGAACTGTATTAGATTAGTCTTTCATTTGAAATGGTTTTCCTGAGTAGATTGCGACTTTGGAGTTGCAAATGTTGGTAAAAAATGTATTTTTACTTCTTTTATGTGTGTTTCAAATTCTCATGCAGCTTATTTCTCTTGAACTTTTTGTTATGACCATTTGTAGGTAGCCTTCATGTAGATGTCAAGACATGGGCATAGTTTGCCCTTTGTATTTTGCTCTTTATGTTGATGGTTACTGGGAGTGAGAGATAGAACGTGTACCGTGAGAGGACATTTATATAATAATAGAAAATCTTTCAGACAGAACTTGTCAGAATTGCTTTTCTTCTACCTAACTTCTGAAAGTATGTCTTGCCACTGTTGGTGAGGTGAAAGGATTTCTAAGAGGTGATTGCAAGGTGCAAGATCACTCAGGCTGTAACTCTTAGTCCAGTTTCCAGATTTTCATACTATTTAGCTTAATGATAAAAGAATAGGGCCAATTTTCACGTATAGGTTAAACATCAAAGTTCAGAGCAGTAAACTGTTTTAGTGTCACATTGCTAAGAATAAATGTGGGTAGCTGGGTAGAGACCTAAGCTAAAGTGTTTTCCGAGTTTTGACATGATATAAAAATTTCCCAAATTGTACCCATGGACACTGGTTCTTTTCATGAGATGTCAATAAGCATTTCTTTAAATTAGAATCAAATCTTGAGAAAGTGCTGGTTTAAATAAAATTTAGAGTATTTTTTCATGTATTTTGGATCCTAATCCTTTACTAGTTATGTGTTTTACTAATATTTTTTCCTTATTCTAGGCTTTGTCTTTCTGCTTTTTTAAAAAAATTTTTTTAAAGCTTTATTTATTTTTGAGAGAGAGAGAGAGAGGAGAGAGAGAGAATGAGTGGGGGAGGAGCAGAGAGAGAGGGATACACAGAATCCGAAGCAGGCCCCAGGCTCTGAGGTGTCAGCACAGAGCCCAACATGGAGCTTGAACCCACAAACCATGAGATCATGACCTGAGCTGAAGTCGGATGCCTAACCAACTGAGCTACCTAGGTGCCCCTTTGCTTTTTTTAAATAGTATTTCTTTTTTTTTTTTTAATTTTTTTTTTAACGTTTTATTTATTTTTGAGACAGGGAGAGACAGAGCATGAACAGGGGAGGGTCAGAGAGAGGGAGACACAGAATCTGAAACAGGCTCCAGGCTCTGAGCTGTCAGTACAGAGCCCGACGTGGGGCTCAAACCCACGGACCGCGAGATCATGACCTGAGCCGATGTCGGCTGCTTAACCAACTGAGCCACCCAGGCGCCCCTAAATAGTATTTCTTGATGAATATAAGTTTTAAATTAAACTATAGCCTAAGTTATTAATATTTTTTTATTGTTTAAGCTTTTGAGGTTTGGTTTTGGAATTATTCTTTAATGTATTCTCATATATTTTCTACCAGGAATTTGATGTTTTATTTTTTACATTTATGTCTCAACTAATCATAAAATATACCTGGAAATGATTTGGCTATATGGTGTGAGGTAAAGATGTAATCTAATTTTTTTCACTTTGATAAATAAGTGTACCATCTGATAACCAAGTTTCAAGGGTCCATCATGTGTGAAATATCCACACATGTATGAATCTGTTTCTGGCCTCTATTCTGTTCTGTTTGGTTACTCTCTCTATTCACATACCAACGCTAATGCTGTTTGCAATTGTAAAAAAAAATCAAAATGTTCAATAGATACATAAACTGGGATATATTCATACATTTTTCATTTTTATATTCAGCATTTTTATGATGAGTCATCCTCATAATATTTTAATATTCATATACTGAAAATTATTTATCAGTGAAATAAATGAACTATAGCTATGTATATTACAGTCTCATAAATATGATCTTGAGTCCTCTCCAAAAGAATTATCAGGATAATACCTAGAGTATTATATGATTTTTAGAAAATCTAAACACATAAAAAACAGAATTACTTATTGTTTACGAATATATGTAAAGATAATAAAAATATTAATAAATGCATGGACACAATCTACATTTAGTATTTTGTTATTTCTGAGAGATGGAAGGGCTGTGATGGGGGAAGGGCACACAGAGACTTCAGCTGTATTTGTAACATTTCTTTCTTAAGCTGCTGGGTAAGTACTTGGGTTTTTGTGATTATTCTTCATGTTTTTATCTGTAAGTTTTTTTTCTAATAAAAAACAATATAAGATGCCTTTACTGCAGTAGTTCTCAGAGCCTTTAATTTGTTAATAGGCCTTGTCTTTGTTCCAAAGAGGGGATCTTCTATAAGTATTTCCCAAATTTAATTGACCATGGAACCTTCTTTCCCAGGAACACCTATTGGTACCTTGGGAATTGGTCTGTTTTATGGATCCCAGATTCAGAATATGTACATTCGCCTATACTGCTTATAAAGATGAGACAAATCCAAGGTCTAGTCTTTCTTTAGCATGTCATCGAGTTACAAGAAGTTCTTTGAACCCAGCAGGACATTAAGGGAGGTGTTGTGCATGTGGTTTTTACCTTAGATTTCTTCAAGTTCCTGGACATTCCTATGGCTTTAATTTGTTGGGTACATCCTTCTCCCATCCCACCCTGTGGGGGCAGTTGGAATGTTTGAAATAGAGAAATCAGCCAAGTACAATTTCCACATGGTGAGAGTACAGCTATAACATGGCCCTCTCTTTGTTTCCAGAGTACAATGCAAATAGCACAGAGTGTACAGAATGTCTGTTACATGAATTAGGGCCACCAAAGGCATTCATTGATCAAGAATCAATTGTTACAAAGAACTTATTATCGCTCTAATTAATAGAGTGTTTTTATGATGGGTCATCCTCATAAGAAACATCGTTATACAGGGTGTATCTTCTTTGTAATGGACATCATGGTAATGAAACTTTATTTTAATTAGTAATTTTTAATATATAAAAATGAAGCTGATTCTTACTTTTTTTTTTTTTTTTTTTTTTTTTTTTTTTTTGCAATAGGAATGCTTTGTTTGGCAGACTTTATATATAAAAAAAGAATGTAAAAATAAAGCAGCTGATTTGACCTGGCAAGCTTCGATTCCAATTCAGCGTACTTTCCCTATTTATAAAGTGCAGTAAAAATGTTGGCCTTTAGAAACTGATATTCCCTGGGTGTGCAAGGGTGGTAAGGCTTTTGTTGTTGTCGTTGTTACTGCTCTTTAAAAAAACAATTGTAGCAAAACCCTAATAGAAAAACTCCAAATAAGAGCTAATGTAATATCTGTATGCATAGTTTAAAAAGGAACAAATTATTTTAAAATGACTTTTTAAAGAGTGTGGCCTCAAATGGTGACGGCAGGCCTTGTGTTAGTATATGTGCTGCTATAATCTTGCTTGAGGCTCATAAATCTTGCATTATTTGGATGAAGTGTAGACACTCCAAAATGAATTTAGAGGCAAATGTGGATGGGTTTCTGGGCACAGGCTGGGTGGAGAGAGTGCTGTGATCATGTCTCAAAAAATCCTAATCATCTGGTCTTATAATGAATGGATTAGTTCCTCCATTCTGCCAATAGAACATGAGCGTCTAAAAACTTTGAAGTGCGGGAGGCAACGGCAAAGAAAACAATAAACAGTGCATGTGAGACTGGCTTGATGCTTGGTGATTAAGAGATGAGGAACCCGCGGGTCAGCTCCCCATAGGTACAAACAGATGTTTGCACTGTTTCACAGCTGCTAAATATGACATAAATCCAAAGAATTTTTCTTGTTTTTATAAAGGAAAAAAAATACCCAGACAGCAAATTTTTGGTCATTCAGATACTCTTACCAAATGACATCTGGTTTCTGTACTGCTTATTTAAGCAATCCTTAAAAAAAATGTTTGCCAAGGGGAGTAACTCTAAACTTTCAGTCCTTCACCGTACATAACAGTACAGTTTAAATTACAGTGTAGCATGCAGAGTTTATTATAAGCAATGCCGTTTTTTTATCTCTTAACCAGCAAGTCTTACTTTTAAGAAAATGGGTTAGATATTATGTAATTAGTTAAGGGAAATCTCTGATGAAGTTACATTTGGAATATCTGGGATTCCTATCCTAATGATGGCAAAGAAAATGAATTAATTGCTTCCATATGTTAGGAATGGTGGGAGCAAAGTTAAACTATACAGTTACCTAAAATAAAACGTCAGCAATATAGCAAGACAGTATTTTGACTTGCATCAAGGTGAGAGAACATGAAAGGCAGAAAGGAAGCAGTGACAGGTTGAAGGTCATGATGGAAATGAATCTTAATAAAATACTCGTACAAATCTTCAGCGGGGAACCAGATTTTTGCCGTCTCCACGTCCACCATGCCTTTGAGTTTGTACGCAGAAATTAGTTATTTATTATGCCCAACAGCAAGGCTGTTTGTATTGATTGTTCTCCTCAAAGATATCTATTTTGGAGGGTCTAGAGCCCAAATGCGCAGGCTTGTTTTCTGAATTTTATTTACCTCAATCTTTGTGATGTGTGGTTTTGTTGGGGCTTTCGTTCAGCGAATCTCCCAGAGCTCAGCACTGAAACAGAAAATGTGATAATTCCATAACAAATTTGGCAATTAGCAACATTCCTCTATCTGGCTTTTACATCATTACTTGGCCTGATACTGTACTTCCAGTCTGATATTAATAAAGGGTAAGTAAGCCTGACAAGTCCAGCTTCGTTGGAGACTTCTCACCCGAAGATTTGCTAGGTTGTATAGTATTCAAAATCTAGTCCAATGGGAGTTGCTCAGAGTAAAGATAATATACTGCACAGAACTTTCTTCGTCTCCTTTTAAAATTGCTTTTGGTTTTTGGGTGCTAGGTTCTTGGCATTATGTGATATCGGGGTACCAGAGCTGAATTTGCAGGAGGATAGTAACTTCCCCTCTTATGTTTTGCTCTGTGAAGCTTAGATGTGAGTTTGCACTTGGCATCTGTAATGATCTTATGTTTCAGCATCAGCTCTAATTCCCTGGTTCATTTACCATTTCTTTTTCAGTCTCTAGCAGGAATTTGCCTGCCTCCAGATTCCATGATGAGGTTTACCCTATCTCTAGCATCCATCACTTCTGTGTTTACTAACCTCGAGAACTTCTCATGTCATACTTTCTCATATATACCATCTGTGTATGAAAGTCCCAGGTGGGGGCTCGTAAAGAGTTTCCATGAAATCTTGGCTGAGGAGTCCCTTACTCAGATTGACATTCAACTGTGCACAGCTAAATCCCCACCCCCTGCCCCCCCACCCCCACCCCCGTGCCAAGTTCTCCTTATCACTAACAGCTTCCTATTGATGTCAGTGAGACTAAATTTGCAAAGGAAATATGAAGCTCTTCATTCCCTGAGAACCAGGATATTTAGGTTGTGCAAATCCCTGAACCCTAAAATGGATTTAATCAGCCCAATTCACATCATAAATATCATGTTGCAAGGACACACATGTGCTGGAACAGATAGAGAGATATCTTTTTAACTTTAAAATTTGCAAAATTATGCCCTGTGGGCCATCAATTTTTCTCGGACACTCCAGCGACTTCATGCCAAGAGGAATTCTTACTCACATTGAGTAAGTTCATGCTCTTTACTGAGAAGGAAGCAGTTTTCTCTCTGTAATCAAAGATGCCATCTTTCACCTTCTATTGGAAACTCCTAGCTGTTCTTCCCACCTCCATTTCTCCCAGATGATTCCAAAGAATGGTCAGGTGAGCATTTGTGGGGTCTATATCTCTTTCTTCTCTTTTCTCCCTCCCTCCCTCCCATGTCCCAACCTCCCTCACGTCCCTCTCTCTGTTGCTTCCCCCCTCCTTCCCTCCCCCTTCCAAAGGAGTCTGTTAATATATCATCTTGATGCCTTATGCCTTACTGAATGCCATCTGAATAAGGAGCAAGAAAGAACTGACATGAGTTTTTTTTTTAATTAACCTTTTTATTTAGAAATAATTGTAGATTCATATGCAGTCCGGAGAAACAATGCACCGAGAAGCCCTGTACACTTTACCCAGTGTCTCCAATGAAAACATCTTGCGAAACTCTAGTAGGATATCATGGTCAGGATTTTGACATTAATACATTCGAGATACAAACCATTTCCATCACCATAAGAATCCTGCATTTTGCTTTTCTAGAGCTCCGAACCACTATTCATATCCCACTTCAGGTCTGTCCTTCACCACTGGCAACACTAACTGATTTTTAAAATTTTGTCCTTTGGGAAATATTATGTAGATAGAATCATAAAATATGTAACTTTTGGGGTTAGCTTCCCCCTCCCCCCATTCAGCATTGTTCTCTGGATGGTGATCCAACTCCTTTCACGGATTAGATGTCTGTTCCTTTAATGGCTGAGTGATATTCCATGGCATGGATGTACCCTAGTTTGTCTCAACATTCACCCAGTGAAGGACATCTGGGCCGTTTCCAGTTTTTGGCTATTGTGGCTAAAGCTGCTATGAGCGTTCCTGCATAGGTTGTTGTGTGAACATAAGTTTGCATTTCTCTGGGATAAATGCCTATGAATGCAATTGCCAAGTCATCTGGTAGTTGGATGTTTTGTTTTTTAAGAAACTGCTGGGGCTCCTGCGTGGCTCAGTTGGGCAAGTGTCTGACTTTGGCTCAGGTCATGATCTCGAGGTTCATGAGTTCAAGCCCCGCATCGGGCTCTGTGCTAACCGCTCAGAGCCTGGAGCCTGCTTCAGATTCTGTGTCTCCCTCTCTCTGCCCCTCCCATGCTAATGCTCAGTCTCTCTCTGTCTCAAAAATAAATAAACATTAAGAAAAAGAAAAAGCATTGCCTGATAATGACTTAGAGGAAGTGTGTCTTAAATTATCAAAGACACAGAAGACTTGAAAACGTGAGGCCAGATAGAGTATGTAAAAAGACCAAGTAGGCCTGGAGAAGAATTCAAAAAAAAAGAAGAAGAAGAAGAAAGAAAGAAAAAAGAAACTACCAACATGTTTTCCAGAGTGGATGTACCATTGTCCATTCCCGTCAGCAGTAACCTGTAAGTTATGCCGTTTGTCTGCATTTGGTGTTCTCACTGTCTCTTACTTAGCCATTCTGATAGGTGTGAAGTGATACCTCATTGTGGTTTTAACTTGCATTTCCCTAATGGTTAAGGAAGTTGTACCTCTTTCATGGGCTTATCTGTTGTAAGCGCATTCTCTTCAATGAAATGTCTGTTAGTGCTTTTTTTGGCCCATTTTGTCATCGGATTTAACTGCTGAGTTTTCAGAGTTCTTTACAGTTTCTAGATACAAATCCTTTGTTGGATACGTGGTTTGCAAATATTTTTTCCCCAGTTTGTAGCTTGTCTTTTCATTCTCTTAACAGGGTGTCAAGCAGAGCGTTATTCTTTTCGATGAGGTTCCATTGATTGATTTTTCCTTTCATAGCTAAGACTTTTAGTGGGAAATGTAAGAGCTCTTTTGTTAGCCCTATGTTCTGAAGATTTTTTTCTCTAAATTTTTTCCTAAAAGTTAGAGTTTATAAAGTTATAGTTTCTGTAGCTTTTTATATACGTAATTTGATATGTGTATCTTGTCTCTGTCTGTGTATCTTATATAACTTATCATCACAGTCTATGGCTGTCAACATTTTACAAGTTTGAATAAAGTGTAGACACATCACCTCCTATTTCATCGCTCACCCTACCCCATTTACAATAGAACTAACTGCCTTACATATTTCCTTTTTGTTATTTTATTTTACTTTATTTTTAAAAATATTATAAGTAACCTCTATGTCCAACATGAGACTCAAACTTACAACCTTGAGGTCAAGAGTTGCCTGCTCTTCTGACTGAGCCAGCCAGGTGCCCCATCCTCTTTGTTAATTTAAAACCACATCCGCCAGTGTTACAGTTTTTGCTTTCATGATGAAACATAATTTAAAAAGCTCAAGAGGAAAAGATGTCTGTTATATTTATGAATATATTTGCTTTCTGTGTTCTTTCTTCGCTCTTAATGTTCCAAGGTTCCTATTTTTATCATTTCCTTTCTTCTTAGAGAACTTTCTTCAGTCCTTGGGTTTAGGTTAGGTGTGCTAGTGACAGGTTCTCTTGGTTTTCTTTTGTCGGAGAATGTCTTGACTTCTGACACACTAATGAGTCCTTATACAAACCACTGGGTCTCATTAATGGAAGTCTCAGTGGCTAAAGAAGCTTGCCCACCTGCTTAGGACCAGTAACATTTGTGGTGGATAAACAATAATAATCCATGTTGTTCAGATGATGTAACTGGTACAACTTTGCAGCTTCATGTAGATTCATACTTTTTGTATGACTGCTCAAGAATGTGTTTTATTTTTATTATGAAATATAGAGAATTATGACAGAGCATGGTCAACTGGAAAGTGGAACCCTGAGCCCCACCATTGCTCATGTGAACTGTGTGAGTCTATGCCTTCTCAGATGATTATAGTGGATTGTAAATCAAAGGCCTTTCTGAAAAATCATTGATTTTTATCATTTTCTTTTAAAATGAGATATTTCCTTCCTGTAGATACTAAAGTATATTTACCTATCATTTTGGAAATTGAATTTCTGGAAATATGAACTTTCAAATATAATAGAAAGATAATCAAAAGGAATGGGTAATAGTACCAGAAATGGTTTTAAGAATTAACTCACATCTAGGGACACCTGGGTGGCTCAGTCCATTGAGCACTCCACTCGTGATTTCGGCCCAGGTCATGACCCCAGGGTCATGGGATCCAGTTCCATGTCAGGCCCCATGCTCAGCAAGGAACCTGCTTGGGATTCTCTCTCTCTCTCTCTCTGTCTCTTTCCCCATCTGCCCTCTCCCTTGCTCATGCTCTCTTATTCTCTCAAAACAAATAAATAAACATTGAACAAAAAAGAATTAACTCACATTCATAATACAGTAAAACCTTGATTTGTGAGCATAATTTGTTCTGGAAACATGCTTGTAATCCAAAGCATTTGTATATCAAAAACAAATTTCCCCATAAGAAAAAATGGAAACTCAGATGATTTGTTCCACAACCCAAAAATATTCATATAAAAATGATTACAGTACTGTAATATAATACAAAATAATAAAGAAAATACAAAATATAAAGACAAATAAACAAATTAACCTGTACTTACCTTTGAAAACCTTCATGGCTGGTGTGAGGGAGACAAGAGAGAGGAGGGTTATTGTGTAGAATGCCTTTCACTATAACTAATGAAATCACTGCTATCTATTAGCTCAATGGAATCTTTTTCTGCATGGGGGCCATTGTATACGCTCATATAGATGTTGACTGCAGTACAGTATTAGTAAATTCTTGTCATATACTGTATTTAATGAAACTGGCAATAAAGCAGCAGATGAAAGGGTCTCTATTTGCAGGAAGCCTGACCTAGAATGAAGCAAAGCATTCCTAAGCTTACTCTTGTATGGAAAAGCAAAGGACTGTCCATAGGTGCTTGGAAGTGACAAAAAATACACTAGTGCCAACGTTCTGAAAAATCACTAATTTCTGCCAAATACCATGGTCTGAAACTGAGCATCTAAGTCTGGGAGATGATCACCCACAATCCCTCAGAAAGAGAGAGAGAGAGAGAAGAACCATTGGCTCAGTTGTGATCATGTGACATTCAGCATCATGTACAACTTGTAAGACATTGCTCTACCAAGTTAAAATGTATTAGAAATGTTTGCTCATCTTGCGGAGCACTCACAGGACAAGTTACTCGCAATCCAAGGTTTTACTCTACTTAACTTTGTAGCAGGCATTTGTGTTGGTTGCTTTACATACACATTTAATTCTCAAAACAGATGTCTGAAGGTCACAGAGTTATTAGGAGATGGACTCGGGTTTGAATCCAGGTCTGTGTGGCTCAAAAGCACACACATTATTTTTCATCCACACTCTCTTATCCTCCAGTATCTTGCTTACTTGCTGGTAGAAGGTAAACTTCTCCATGCCCCGTTGCTTGGTGACTGACCGGCTCCCATGGCTTCTGTTGCTATCACTGGAGTGGGGAATCCCCAATTCACAACCCAGGGCCAAATTCTAGACCTATTCAAAATGCCTGTGCATGTGCCAATGGCAAGTGACTATGTCCCAGATCAAACTGTGATTTCCACTGATGTAAAAAGCCATCTCTCCTCTTGACATTCTTAATGCTGGTAACAGAACTGCCATCTTTCTGTCACCAATCAAATCCTGTTTCTTTCCTTCCTACCTCTCTGTTCCCTTCTGCTGGGGCTCACAAAAGTTTCTCATTTTTTTCAGATGCTACTATCTGTAGTGCTGCTATAGCACCCTAAGAGTCCACTCCCATCATCCCTTCTGCCTTCTCTGCATGTCATGTTAGACACTGCTGCCAGAAGCATCCAGAAGTTTGGGGCTGATCTCACTGTACCTCCACCCCACAGGCTTCAGTAGCTCCCCTCTGCTTTTTGATTTACGCACAAATCTTTCAGTCGGCCTTCAAGGTTCACCGTAATGATGCTTGTCGGTTTTTTCAGCATAATCTTCAGCCACATGCATTTCCTCCTCTAATCTGCAGTTTCTGCTTGGCGCTTCCTCAATGTTGTTCCCTTGTATTTACTTTTCAACAATGGATTCTATGTCTCCATGAAGGCTCATCCCAAAGCCTTTAAAGAGGCTTCTTTAAAAAAGCTTTTCTTGGGGCACTTGAGTTGCTCAGTCAGATAAGCATCTGACTCTTGGTTTCGGTTCAGGCCATGATCTCATGGTTCCTGAGATCAAGGCCTGATTCAGGCTGCACGGACAGCACAGAGCCTGTTTGGGATTCTCTCTCTCCCTCTCTCTCTTCCCTTCCTCCCCATCCTCCTTGAGCTCTCTCTCTCTCTCTCTCTCTCTCAAAATAAATAAATAATCATTAAAAAAAAAAAAAACCTTTTCTTGATTCTCCCAAACAGAGGTCATCTTCTATTCCTTCAAAGACAAATCTCTCATGAGACCCATCCCAGCTTTTATTTTAATTGTGTGCCAATCATGAAGGTAAGAATAGTGTTATTCCTGTGTATCTACTTGGGCAGTACAAGACAGTGTCCTATTCATAATGGGCCTTCAGTGTTTGCAGATTGAGATTTTATAAATTCCTTTAGGATCAGGTGTCCTAGCAAAGCTGGTTCTAAATTGTATTGTGACCCACATGGTATGCTCTTACTGAACCCTTCCCTATATTTTGATTCATCTGGATAAAACACATTACTGATCTTGACAAAAAGGATGACAAATACCCCCTAAATGTTCTTCTCTCACTTGCCATCAAGGGGACTGAAAGCTAGGGAGGATTAGCTTCCAGAGCTAGTTTTCTGAGCATAAGTTTGTTACAAATAAGATCCCACAAGAATGTTCCTCTGCTGGGATGAGAGATAAGCAATATTATCTGAAATGTGATTGGAGTATGTATGTCTATGGTGGACATGTTATGCCTTGGCAGACAGTGAAATATATCTGAAAAAAATCTCATAAAAAAAACGAAGTATTCCAATGCTTTATAAATAATAAAATCTGTTAAAATGTAGAAGTAATACCTCTGTCAGTTTTTTAGCCTGAACATATGTTATTTTAGATTTGGAAATTTTAATCTGAAAGAGGGGTTAAGGTTGGCTTTTTGCATTCTTATCTTAGAGGTATCTGTGAGTTCTATGTGGAGGCACTGTGGTTTGAGAGCTTCCTGGGACAGTAGGTTCTGAGTTCTGATGTGTAATTTTCATTTCACAGAACATTTCTCTCTCTCTTTCTTTTCTTTTTTTTTGGGGGGGGGGGTAGGCGAGAATACAAGAATGTGGATTTAGGGCCTGTATAATTTAGTAATTATACCCAATAAATGAAAATGACATCATGTAACTTGGATTGGCGAGTCCAAAATTGCAGAAAGATGCCAAGGAAGAATGTTCATGGGGAAAATTAGGTGCACTAGTCATTCATTGTTGAGCTTGGAGACTAAATGACAGTGCTGTGTATAGAAATAATCTCCAGCCATATAACAAGCAATATTTTTCTTTCTTTTTTCTTTTTTTTTCTTTTAGCCCAGCATATATTAAACAATTAAAATTTTCTAACTGTGTCCCCTGGAGCAAATAACTTGATGAGGTTAGGTCCCAGTTTCCTTTTATGTAAAATGGGGTAATAATCACATTTATCTCATAGGGTTCTGGTGGGATCATAGGAAATAATGTATAGTACTTACGTTGGCACAGAATAAGTACTCAATAAGTGACAGCTGCTATTATTATTATTGCTATTATTATTATGATCAGTTATCTTTACATTTATAACTGTGAGAGATTTGGAACTAAAAGTCATTGATTTGGTCTTCAGACCTAAGGGTCTACTTACCTAATGTAGGTGCAAGGTTCCTAAAGCCAGAAAGAATGAAAGCACCCACCAAAATGCATGCAAATTTGGCATACATAAGCGGACGACAGAGACCATACATATGATCTGCATAGAACAGGTTACTGATACTCTGAGCGAGCAGGTACCTCATTCATTCAACCAACACTGACTGAGTACCGAATGTGCTGTGCTGACGCTGGAATCCACGCCTCGGTTTTGTTCACAGCCCGTTTTGCTAACAAAATCCGTCCATTTGAATTGTTCCCAACTTGGTTTTCTCAGATAACTACAGGTGGATTTATATGAGGTATCTGCTAACGAGGAATATCAGTAAATTCTCCTACATGTATATGATGTTGCTTGGACTTGGAGGTTAAATTTGGAGTTCCCCACTGGGCCTATATCTGCTGGCGGGAAAGCCTCAGTCACCAAAAAGTGAAGTCCATGTGCATGGTGGCCACCGTGAACAAGTCTGGCCCCTTTCCAGGAAGAGGCCTGGGAGCTCCCCTGTTGACTGCCTCACAAATGCGTGGTCTCACACCCGAGTTTCCATGCGTGCATCCTCTGGGGACACGTGAGCATGGCTGGGGTGGGTGAGTTGTCTTGCTCTCTGCATTTGCTGAGTGTCTCACGTTGCACAGAGAAAGGGGCTGGTGAAGTGTTCATTAGCCTGTGTGCAGATGAACACCCAGCTGTAGCTTCGTTGCAATACAGTGTTCGAGTTAATCTCCTTCATCTGTTTTCATTTTGTTTTCACTACATCAGGAGGCACCACAAAATAAATTTATTAATTAAATGTCCCACTCTCTAAAGGAAGGCACTTGGAAAATGGAAAAGTGGTCATTTGCAGGAGGGGTGGGGGAAGAAAAAGCCAGAGGATAATTTGAATCTTGAAACTTCTGCTGTTAGAATAACAATAAAAAGAGCAGAAATGGCTATAAAATAGTCTGTTCTTGGCATTGCTTAATTGGCCTATTTATTTTTCTGTCTCTGAAGCTGTCTTTAGTGACACCTACTGATAAGAGCCAATCGGAACCATGGCCGAAATTCCTTCGGGCTGGACCTGCCAACAAACTGCTCAGCCCTCCAGATGTTGCTGCTTTGTGAGAAATGAGAAGCTCAATAAACCAGGCTCACCCTCCCTCCTGGGGTGAGCGCAAAGACAGGCAGACATGGAAAATCACTGCTCAGCACCATGAACAATGCACTCAGATGAGGGGCTGGGCCAGTTCTTATTTGTCTTGGTGGAACAGACAGCCGTGGAGCCTAATGCAAGAATTTTAGCTGGCAACAGTTCAAAATGTGACTATACGTTGAAATCGCTCAACAAAAGGAGGCCTTTTAGCTAGGGAAAAGCCCGGGAGTCAGTTTAAACAAATAGCGGGAGGAACTTACAGATAGGGTTAAATATGGATCACACATGATTCGATTAAGCTGAACATTTCTCCACCTTTTTTGTCCGCAGATTCCATTCCTTCGTGTTGTGTAAATGCCGCAGTAAACAACCTCATGGCACATCCTAACCATCAATGGATGATATTCAGTGAGCACTCGCAGTTCTGGGGACAGAACAAAGTGAGCTAAAGTGAATTCGTTCTTGTCCTTCAGACCAGACTGTCCCGGTCTCTCTTAGCACAGGACAGACTTGTGCCCCTGCTATGAAACAATGAGAAAATATATCACTGTTCTTTTATTATTCTTGAGCCAATTGCTTGACCAGCTGTCTGTCCATCCAAACCTAGCTCCACTCACATCATAGGCACTCATGCACCCCATGAACGCCCAAATGTAAGGCCAACCTCAATATTTGGTGAGACACCAGTTCCCTTATTATATAATCCCCCCCCAAAAGCTTTTTGTCTAGCTTAATTATGGCAAGTGTAATGGATATTGATGAATTAAATGTTTACTTACAGTATTTGATTCACTCATTTAATCTCACATATTTACTTACAATCACATCTTATGTATAATGATATATTCGTTTAGAACCCATTTTCTGAGTTCACATCTGACATAATAATATTTATTTGGATTCTTCACGTGCATCTTGGAGACAGCTGAAACGCAGCAGGTCTTTCATCATCACTAGAGCTCTTTTTTGAATAGCCCAATACAGTTTTCTGGACCCTGTTGCCATCATTTCTATTTCCTTTTTTGAATTTGAGTGCGTAATACTGTGCTGCAAATTTTATCCCAGCCATTTGCCTGGTATTAGGATTTTTTGAAAACCAAAGTTTCTTTAACATGGTATCCAACGTGTGAAATTGTCAAGTATCCAGGAATAGTGACTAAATCTGTGTTTTTTTTTTCTTTTTAAAAAGCTGCTCATATCAGATAACATCTACAAGCTTCCCAAACTAGTACCGACTGAGGCTGTTTCAGCCTCATAAATCTCCATCCGGTGTTATTTGCTGCTCAGAATAAAGTAATTGAGAAAGTATTTCCGTGATATAAGATATTTGGCAAGTACTCCATGTGAAGTGACTCATTTTTTTAAGAGATGATATTTGGGGAGAAGCTGCCTAATAATGAGACATATTCAGGTATATTCAGATATTGCCTTACCTTGTGCCATCTCTTCCCTCTTCTTCCTGCCATGTCTACTGCCATGTCCACACCCAAATCCCTACTCAGAAATTGGCAGAAGGAAATGTTACGCCCTGAGGATGATTTCATGCCTCACAGAGCTAGGAGGCAGTCATGAAGAAGCAATGCTATAGATGTTCACAACTTAAGATAGATTATAGTCTCCGCAGACAACTCCATAACAGACAGATGGACAGTGCAGGAAATAAGTAATGCAGTGAGCATAAAGTGCTAAGACTCCTAATCTCAAAATTCAATATTTAGATGAATTTCTGAGTGAAGTGTTTCTGGTTTCAGATGGAAAAATGTCTGAGGAGGTTATTGGAGTGGGGGAAAAGCAGTATCTTTTTTTGGTTTAGCCCTGGATTGTGAAGGAAAAGGAATTTTAGGTCTTTGATTTGAGAAGTCAGATTGGGTAACTTACTGTAGAGTAGACCATGTAGGAGGTGGTGTTTGTGAATGGATAGGGGAAAGTTCAAATGAACAAATAAAGGAGTTGGTTAAATAAAGCAGAGGCTGTGGAGAGAAGAAAGAAAACTGATAAGTTGGAACTGGTAATTGGCAGGCACATTGAACTAACAGAGAAGGAAGTGGAAAAGTTATTAGCTCAGAAAAGCAGGGAAAATTAATTTATAATGATGAGTAGGAAGAAGGATGGCTACTGTACCAGAATGTGATGTTGCCTGAAGCTGAGTGCTTAGGGAGTCCAGAAGGCCACTAGAGAGTACAGAATAGCCATCCAACTAAGAAAGAGATGATGAGATAGGATGTCAAAGATTCAGGCTAAGATTATCCCCTGAGATTTTTACCTGAGGAAAGGGGTAGAAGGCAAGGCTATAAGTGATATTTATGTTATGACATTAGATTGTACTTTACATACTTGTAAGACTAGGTTAATTTGAATTAGATCCATTTCTTTGTAAGTACTTTGGAGATTAGATGTTCAAGTCATAGGATGTTGTCAGACATTTATTAATCATTTTATTAGTCATCAGGCACTTAGGATACACTCAATAAATGTTTGCTAAATTTTAAATGTATGCCTGGCTCTATACAATGAATAAATAGCCCCAAATATCATCTACAGGTACATTGATATTGCTTATTAGTGTGTTGGAGTAACTTCCTGTTCCCTGCATTTGGATTTTCCTCATCTGTAACCATACCTATTACAGATAAGGAAAGCAGGGCGCAGAGAAGTTGGACAACTTGCCAAAGTTTAACCCCTGGTGTGTGAAACTGGGAAGTGCAACCCAATTTATTCCAAAGTTGATGTTCTCCAACCTCATTCTGTGTTGCTTCTATAATTTATATTATAGAGATATATTATAACTCATATAGAGAGGGTGACTTTTTAAAATAAGAACTCAGTTAAGTAAAACGAGCTTTTATAGAAGAGGAAAGAAATATTTTTTAAAAAATTTTTAATGTTTTTACTCATTTTTGAGACAGAGAGAGACAGAGTATAAGCAGGGGAGGGGCAGAGAGAGATGGAGACACAGAATCCGAAGCAGGCTTGAGGCTCTGAGCTATCAGCACAGAGCCTGATGCGGGGCTTGAACCCATGAACTGTAGATCACGACCTGAGCTGAAGTCGGGTGCTTAACCGACTGAGCTACTCAGGTGCCCCATACAGAAGAGGAAAGAGTTATAAAAGTACATTTGTCTCTAATTATTTTACATTGTTCTTATTTTATGTAACAATGTTGTCTATTTTCAGGCAATCCATTTGATGAGAGGAAGAAGCTTAGATTCTGGCTGAAGACTGACTTGAGTTTCAATCCTTAGCAATAATGATATTCACCTTACAGTAAAAGAAAAGAGACCAGATGAAAGGTAAAATAAGAAAACAATTGACAGGAATTGATAGATTTGGCCAGGGAGGGAAAAGCAGCATGCAGTAATGATTCTTAGGATTTGAATGCATATGAATGGGAAAATGTTTGTACCACTAACCGAAATATAGAGAAGTCAGGGCAGGAAGGAGAAATTGACACACTGAGATACCAAAAATATAGATGGAACTGCTCACCAAGCAGATGAAAATGACCAATAAGCTTTGTAAAAGTGTCAGAATTACTGATTGATCAGTGTAGAGTTAAAGGTTAGATTTACTGGAGTAGAAGAGATCTCTATAGCATGAAGATTAAAAAAAAAAAAAAGGAAACAAGAACAGAATCTTGCAGAACACATTAATTTAGGGAATGGAGAAAAAGGGGAGCTAGAGAAAGAGAAGAAGTAGTCAGAGTGAAAAAGGAAGAATCAGAATAATGAGTGCCATGAAAACAAAGGAAGACTTAGATTTAAGGAGATTTGAGTCAGCAATGTCTTGTGGCAGAAGGGTTGAGGAGAACGGGAAAGGTCCAGGGTGCTGGATGTTAAAGTCATTGAGGCCAGTGGCCTTGAGTAAGATGAAAAGGAAAACACATCCAGGTGCCAGCAGCACTTTGGAGGATGAGATCGTATTGGGACATTGGTAGAAATCTGAAATTTGTGGAGAAGATGTTATATAAGTGGCTATACTTCAGTAGGGTTTGCTGAGTGATGGCGAAACCAGATCTGAGGCTCTATAGAGGGAGGTGGAGAAAGCTAGAACAGACTTCAGGTAGAAGCAGCTTCATCTGGAAACCGTGGGAGAAATGATTCTGCTGAACAAATCAGCCTGAGAGAGTGGAAACAACTTTAGAAGAGTGGACGGCCAGTGGAGGAGGAGCTCCGCAGGATGCAATGACCGAGTTTGGTAGAGGGCTGGATACTGAGGAACCGGCAAGGGGAAGTACCAAGCTAAGCTTCAGAGAACTGGTGGTGGAAGAGCAGGTGGCAGTGAAAGGTCACCCAGGAGACAGGTATGAATCAGGTGTGACAGAGGAAGGCACTGGCAAACTAGCCGAGGGCATGCGTTTGGGGAAAAGGGACAGTGTGACTTGTTCTGATGTTAGAAGTTTGAGACAGCCTTATTCTGCAAACTTACCTTTCTAGCTTCTAAGACTTTCTGTAAATGGCCTTCTCCCAATTTCCATGGCGCGGGAAATGGGGGATGGAACAATAGTTGTCTATGCTGTTAGAAATTTTTGCTTTTACTAAGCATTTGATTTAAAATGGCTCTTGAAGAATTTTTGCTAGACGACAGGTGAGGGAGTTGTTTGAATCATTTATTTCCTGGGGTCTTAGCTATGGGATTGAAAATACAATTGCAGAAGATCTGGCAACCTTGGAGATAGACTGGATAGAAAGAATGAAGAAAATAGGGGGGTGTATGGTTATTTCAAGGACTGAGCAGTTAGACGATGTCACTGAATGTAACAGGTAAGGTAAAAGAATGTAGAGACAGAGAAAGAGGGGAAGGTAATTAGGAATTTGGGGGGCCATTTCCTTTTTGACAACAGAATAAGGTGTTCTATAACATTTTCATAATTTGAACATTACTTTCACAATTTGTTCCATATCTATGTACCATCTGTACTCTTACATGCTTAATATTTTTTTAATCAATCGTTGTCTACTCCTAAATATTTCCTAAACTGCGATATCCATGGAATTTTGAATTTGACGGACAACTTACATGTTTTCCTAAAATTCATGGATATCAACATGGGAACTTTAAAGATATTTGTGTATAACCTTTGGAAAATTGTGTCTTACCACATTGGAGAGAATTTTGAGACGGTGCTTTAGGCCCGAGTGACAGTTCAAACATCTTTGGTAAGAGCTGTATGGAGCATATAAACAACCCAATGGAGTCCGTATAGGAGGAAGGAGTCTATAAATAAACCTTGCATGGATTCCTAAATCAGTGATCAGAAAGAAATAGGTTATTAGAATGTGAAGTCCAAGGATCTGCAGGCATAAGAGGGTGTGTTGGGGGAGGGGGTCAATTTGATCTGTGGGAATGGTTTTAGAAGGGTGGTATGAAAACAGAAACCAGATTGTGGTAATCAAAAAGCATGGGACAAAGTAAACAAATGGCAGAATTAGACTTACCCATCCCAGGAGTTGAGTTTTGAAGGTTAGTTTGCAGACACAGAAATGCTGACCTGAAAGTATTATTGTGAGGATTAACCAAAATAAGACCTAAGGTTCTTAGCACAGTGCTTGGCACATGGTCATCAATAAATGATAGATAGGAAAATGAGGATAAAGATAGTGATAAAGTTACAGTTGCTTTTAAGAAATAGACACGAGTACACGTTCAAGAGCCAAGGAAAAGGAGCCGGAAAGTTGCTACAAGGGAAAGGATAGAGGACTATGAGGCAGAAGGGAGGAGGGAGAAGGGAGGAGATTCACAACTACAGTATTCATAGAGGTCAGTATTTCTGGAGATAGAAGCATCATCCTTTCTAGAACTGCATGGAAGATGAAGAAAGAGGTGGGACAAGGAATCTGTTGAAATGGTAGTAAGAGAAGCTTGGGGAGACAATGCCTGAGATAAATCTGATCGAGCTTGGGGTGGGATAGGATGAGGATTCAGTGAAGGAGGAATGGTGCTTGTGTGCACCAAAGACCCTATATATGTTCTTCAGGGAGTGGTGCTAAGCTAGTGTCTTGAAATTCCACACCTGATTCAGATGTGATCATTTGAAACCTTCTAGTGTGTTAAGACATTGAAACACAGGACCATGATTTTAAATGTAGGGCTATTTGAAAAGTCACACACACACACACACACACGCACAAACACACACAAAACCCATGAGATTTTAAGAATAGGTATGTATTTTGGCTCAAATCTCATGGAATTTATGGTTTTAACTTTTAGAAAATACATAATAACCTTGATGCATTTAAGAGTGCATATATTTGGTGAGGTTGGAAATCTGCACTATGTAGCCTAGAATCTCCCAAACTCACAAACTGTGACTTAACTCTTCAGAAGTTGAGAAAACTTTACATCACTGGACAAATGTAAACTGGTTCTCTACTCTTTGTAGTCTAGGTGAAAGTTCCCAGTGGCTTCACTGGATTTCCCAAGTGTCTCAAACTCCCTAAGAATCAAACGGTGGGGACAGGTTCCTTCAAGGTCATTCACTACATGTTCATTCCAAAGATTTTCTTGTTCTTGAAAATGACCAGGCAAAGGGAGGGGCCTCTGATCTGCAGTATCTTTTCCTTTGGCCCAGGCACCCATCACCCCATCATTTTGATTCCTTGCTCTGTAACCACAAAGACAAGTATGATGGATCTCCTTTTGGAACACAATGCAGTTTGCTTGGAAAAACATCCACTTTAGACAAACAATAAAAGCATCCCGAGTGGGGCCTTGGCTGCTCTCCTGGTGTTACGCTCATGCATATGCCTCTGGTGCTTGGCAGCAAAAGTTTTCTGGTTGCACAAAACAGCAGACAACCCCTTGGGGATACCCATCCCCCGTCCTTGTTGTTCAAAAACATAACTTGGAATTTAAGTTATTGGCCCCAGACAAGATGCAAATTTGACTGTCTAAGTCTCAATTTCTATGTGTTGTAAAGAAGGATTTTTTTTTTTTAATCTACTAATCTCCAGGGGGAAGAAGCCTGGGGGAGATGATGCAACAGATGCTGTGTAAACACAGTTCTCTTCTGTTGAAAGATGTATCAACCCACACAGCAGTTACTGATCCGCTCTGTTGGAAATCATCTCTCTTCTCTGAACTCCTGCTACACTTTGTTTCTTGTTACAGCGTATTTACCAGATTCTATCTAGTATTGTAATGACCCACGTGCATGTCTTACTTTCCCTTCTAGACTGTAATTTTCTAACTGGCATGGACTGTATCCTATTCGACTTTGTCTTTCTCACAAATTCTATGTGTATATTTTTATAATCAATCTATTCCCAGGTAACCTCCTAGGTTGGTAGACTTACTCTTTCACTGAAACATTGACTGAACATTTATTATGCTGGGTCCCGAAAATGAGCTCATATTTTTAATCATTGCTCTAAGTACTCTATGCTTATTTAATCCCATCATGAAGTCAAAGCCATTGCTTTTCGCCTCTTTTTAATAGGTGAAGATACAGAGGCATAGAGAGCATAAGCAATTTTCCAAAGGTCATACAACCTGTGAGGTGGCTGCACCAAGATTCCAACCCACTCAGGACCAGAACCCATGTTCTTAACCATTAGACAGTCCTGCCTGGGGGTGTTGTCTCCTGATATAAGATCAGGTAAGCAAACATGAGAAACATCCGGCCCCTTAAATCAAGCATTTCACATTCTGGTAGAAGAGGCAGACCTGTGAAAACGTCATAAGTATATGGAGTGGCTGAGTACGCTGATGGTGCCGTGTGGAGAGGGCATAAACCCAGAAGCGCCACCAGGTATGGTCACCGTGGGAGAGGGCTTCCGCTGGATATGGAATTCGTTCACTTGATGGGACTTGTCTTAATATCGAAAATAGCTCTCTTAGAAGGAAGGACATGTCGATTTTTAAAGACTGTCTTTTAGTTCACTCCCTTTAATGCAAAAGAGGAAACTGAAGTAAAGAACATAGGTGATTCACTCAGGGTACACAACTCATCGACTGCCGATTCAGGACTAAACAAAAAAAGCTGACTATCAAGATCCTGTCGCAAACCAAAATTTTTTCTGAAGGTTCTTTTGGAAATAAAAGCAGCCGGGGGGAAAAAATGGAAGTAAAAGAGATGTGAAAAAGGATTGTGCCCTTAAAAGACTATTTTGAGATGTAGAAAAATCAGTGAAGGAACAAAAACATCTAGAACCTCAATTGTTGTAATGGTTGGTATCTCTTATTTTGGAAAAAAAAATAAAAAGGATAAACATAAGACTTTCCCTGATCTTTCCCTCTATTTCTTTACCGCTGTCCCCCTAAACTTCTACAGAAGCTTCTAATATGAAACCATTAGGCTTGGCCTAATGGCTTGGTCTGTGCTGTGGCCCCCACATACGGTTTAACTGATTGTTAGTTTTCCAGGAGATTATAAATCCACGTGCTTATTGTACTGCCACAAGTTTACCTCGGGTTTCATTGTCTATTTTGGTGGCAACAGGTGTTATTTGGCCAGGCAGAATATTACAAAACCAGGTAACTCTCTAGTGATTTTGGTTATAACCAGTTTTAGGTAAATTTCCTTGATTTCCCATGTTCTAGGTTAATTTTGACCTCTACCTTATTCTTTTGTTCTTTTCTCTACCCTATTCTTCTGTTCTTCTGGAGTTTCTTCCCTCATTTCCATCCGTTTAATTCTTTGCTTCTTGCAATACCCAGTAGGAATTCCTCCTCTCCCACTGAACTGTATTGGAGTTAGAATTCCCAAAGTGAGTTCTGTGGAGCTCTGTGGAACATGATTCCTCGAGGAACTTCCTGAGAGTGGGGTTCCATGGTCGAATGAGGTTGAGAAATGCCACACACTATCTATTATCAGATATATAGAATTTTCAATCTGTATCTCCATATTTAAGTTTCATTTATTGTGTATGTAAGAAATGACTGTCATGGACCAGTCATACACAGTGTTGGAAGTTGGAGTTATGATTGTTCCTCATCAGAAGTAAGTCTTGAGTGTTTACCTAGATTTTTTTAAGTGTATTTATTTATTTTGAGGGGGAGGGAGGGGCAGAGAGAGGGGGGGGGGAGAGAGAGAGAGAGAGACAGGGAGGGAGGGAGAGAGAGAATCCCAAGCAGGCACCACACTGACAATGCGGAGCTGGATCCCACGGACCGTGAGACCATGACCTGAGCCAAAATCAAGAGTCGGACGCTTAACTGACTGAGCCACCTAGGTGCCCCTATAGTGTTATACTTGTATCAATATAGGGTACAGTAGTGTGGAAATAATGGAGACTTGACAAATGATTGCTGGTTGGTTAAGCAAGCAAACGTGAGTTAACTTTTACCAATGAAATTTGCTTTATCTTATTCTTGAAAAATACTCTTTGAGAGAGCATATACTTGACCCCACTTTGTGGTATTTCTAATAACAAAACACTTCACAGGAAGTGTGAAATGCATCTGTATGTTATGACAGGCTTAAAGAGCAATGTCCAACATAAGAAAAATACCAATTTTCTGGTATTGAAGTGCCTCGCGGGAAAAAAAAAAAGACAACAGGGGAGAACACCACCATCATCGTCCACTTCAGTCCCCACTATGGAAATTTGTCCTCTGTCACTTGATCGTCTAGTCACAATCACATGTGCTGGAAGTGAGTTCATCACCTGAGTTGATCTCATTAAATTCCCAAATGGAGAGGAGTATGGTTTTTCTTCACTTTTTTCCCATTTTTTAAAATTTAAATTCAAGCGAGTTAACATACAGTGTAGTCTTGGCTTCAGGAGTAGAACCCAGTGACTCATCTCTTACAGACACCAGTGCTCATCTCAACAAGTGCCGTCCTTAATGCCCATCACCCGTTTAGTCCATCCCTCCACCCACCTCCCCTCCAGCAACTCTCAATTTGTTTTTTCATCTGACCAGCCTTGACTGAAAGGCAGTCTTACGGTGAAGACAGTGCAAAGGACAATTCAAAATGAACCCTACCGTCTCCCATCACTGAGATACCTGCCTTGGAATCAGATCAGCACCCAGGGATTCATACCATCTGTCCAACACAGTCCCTGTTGGGAGCTGGGTGTCAGGAAAGGAGGATTTATTAACCTCTTAAGATGTTCTCGTACAAACTCCAGGCACAGATGGGGTAAAGACACGACTGAAAATACTTGGTGAGAATATCCTGGTTGTTCTTTGAGGGATTCGTCAAATATTAAATTAAGTGAAACAGAAGGTTTTTATGATTTTTGTCTCCTTCTTTAAGTGGGATGTCTGTTATGTAACTGGAGTTAATGCTACCAAATTTGAATGTTTGAGTGCAGCTCTGTCTTTAGGTATTTGTCAGGGGGGAAAAAAGAAAAGAGAAAGGCCATTTGAGGTTTGGCAGAAACTTCACATACAAAGTATGAGAGAATAAACTATTTCCAAGTTGCACCACTGAGAAGCTGAAAGAATCTACGGAAGACCTTTCAAACTGTTATCATAAATCAGAATTCAAACCACCGAAGAATTACTACAGAAGCTAGATTCAGAGCACCCTCGAATTCAGTATTTCCCTGACCATGGCCTTTCTTAGTGTGTCACTTAACACCGTATAAATGGTTCTGTTCTATCCCAGGCTGGCGCCTGATGTTGTCTATTGCTGTTGAGTGGAGAATTAAAAGCAAAAATGGCTCCAAATCTCAAGAATGCAGGTGAGCTGGGAGAAAGAGCTTTCTGCCAGCGGAGGGCATTAAAGGGTGGAATGTGCTGCTAAGAATGGAGTCAGGGAGCGTGTGCACTGCCGGCTCAGGGAGACTCGGGGTGGGATATACCTAATTACTTGTCCCTGTCACCTGAAATGCCTGGTTTGCTGCTCCTCAGCCCTATCAGAGCCTCTGTCCTCAGTGAAACCTTTCTAGACGGCCAGCCCTAAAGGCAGAGGAAAGGAAGCAAGGATGGGTGTGGATGTTTCCACTCTGTTGGTCTTTTTTGCCCTCACCTGAATGAAGCCACTGAGAACAGGAGTCAGGTCCGCGCTGGGGCCCAGGCAGTTTTCCCCAAAATGTGAACCCCGGACCACCTGCGTCAGCATCAACTCACAGCCTTTAAAATGCACACTTCCAGGTCCCATGTCAAACCTTCAGAATCGGAATCTCTGATATTGGGCCTGGGAATATGCATTTCAATAGATTTCCTAACATAGTTTTATATGCTGAACTTCTGACTTAGGGGTTGGATTTGCTCGCTCCCCTTGTAGTTGTCGCTGTCTAGTGCCTCCTAGAAGATGAGATGGTGGGGGAGGGAGGAGGTAGGGCCGGAGGAGGGGGCATAAACCCGTCGGTCAGGAAATGTGGGGCCTGGAGAAGAGCTGTACAGCAGAGACACTGGTGGCCTGCACATACATAGTTCTTGAACTACATGGCATTGAACACTAAAAAAATCAGAATGTTTCTATATGAGGCCCGTCCTCGGGATCCCTTGCACCTGAAGGCACTTGGTCGCCCACTGCCGGAGAGGGTAGCAGATTTCACACGAAGTGGCTTATTCCTTGTTTTTAAATCATGAAATATGAACTTGTTCATCAAAGTTGGTCCTTAAGAGAATAGGCATTTTTCTTTGATTTGTCTCTAGGCCAGGGTTACCTTTATTATTTTCCTGACTTGCTGGAAATACCCATGAAAAAGTACCTAGCAAAGTGTTTGGGTTTCAGTGTATGCCTGGATAAATAATGTTTGCATGAACAGAAGAGTAATGTGATGCGGCTGACGATTTATTCGGGGGATGCTTTCTCTTATTCCTCCTGTCGCCCGTCTCCTTCCAAATGGCAGTTTTCCCTACCACAAAATGGTGGAGGTAGATTTCTACGACCTGGATCCTTCATTCACCTGTTTTTGGTGGGACAGGTGCAGCCCAGATTTTTCTTTGTTTCACATTCTCTGTGGAATAAAGACACAGGTTTCAGGTCTGCCTGAGATGCCTCTCTATACTGTTCCTTCCTGAATGTTTTCACCTACACATTGTAATTTGTGGCCAATCTGTTTGTTTGTTGTGTTTGTCAAGGTAATGTAAACTGTAGTCCATTAGGCCTTGAGATGAGTCTACTAAATATTTTCAGATGTTTTTTATTTCCTCGGCTAAGAGCTGGATTTGAACCAGAGCTCAGAGGTGAAAGGGCAATGCGTAATATACTGAGACATGAAGTTCGACATTTGAAATAAAATAATGTAATGTTTTTAATATTTAAGATGAAAAAAGCAGCAATAAAACATCGTGGAAGGAGGAAAACACGAATACCTGTATATTTTAATTTTAAATGCCTGCAGATGTTGAATTTTAATCAGAGCATGTCAGATTCTGACTCTGACAAAGGCAAAAATGTGAGATCTGTTTTCTTGAATTGCTTCCACATTTCATGCTTCAGATTTTTATTACATATAGCACTGCATCATCATATATTTATGTAAAGTGCCAGCATCCATTGACTTAGCATGTGCATGATGGTTAACATATAAAACTGTACGCAGTGAAGGAAAGACCCCTTCTCTCTCTCCTGGTGTAGATTCTCTCTGTGACCTTGTGGGAAGGAAGGCATTTAGCCCTTCTGTGCATCAGTTTCCCTGATCCCAAAATAGGAACCACAGCTCTTGTTTCTTCCTAAACTCCATGGATACAGTGAGGCTTATTTGAAATAGTAAGTGATGGATACAATTGTTATATAATGTAACAATATCATATGTGTGTGTGATGTGTGTATAAATACTTACTTAGATTGGAAAAGAAAAAGAAAACTAGTAGAAACTAGACCAATATGTATTCATATCTAAAGTTAAAGTACTTTCAGATTTTATGAACATTTGTGAGACAAATAGTTTCTATTTCTCCATGTTTTGCATCATATTTGCCAAAGCAGTGTGAAAGCCAATGACCTTAAATTTCACACTGTAATTCTACTACTGAAAACAATGGATCTATCTATCTATCTATATATATATATATAGTTCAAACAAATATCATATTTTTCTCTCTACAGTTTGAATGTCCATTTTGCTTTTTGCTATTAGGGTCTTTCAGGCTAACTTGACTCTACATTCTTGGTCCTTTTAAATCTTTTCCCTTCTGTCTTGTTTCACTCTGGGGTCCTTCTGCCTTCTAAGGGGATTTTGCTGATTGTAGGAAATAGCCAGGGGACTTTTGAGAACAATGAAGATGAGTATTACATGTTGAATTACCTGTGATGTGGCCCCTTGTTATTCTTAAATGTTTCATGATGTGGCCCCTTCTTGTTATTCTTAAATGTTTCGAGAAATCTGCTATATACACAAATGTTTTGGGAGAAAGACAATGGGTGGCATTTTCATGTCCGGAATGACGTGGTACAGGACATATAAAACATATTCACAACAGCAAGACAATTCATTAGCTGAACTAAGTCAGTGGAAACAGGGCTCATAGCCAAGAGTGAAGGGGAAAATTACAGGGTCTCTATCCAACCATCCCCTCTGCCAAATTATCAATAGATGGTGTATATTTTGTATATGACATGTATTTTAGTTTTAAGTAACTACATTTATTTGACTCTTCAAAGGGCTTGTACTATGATGCAATAGAGAGTTTTTACACCAGAAATTCTTCTCAAGAGTATTTCAGGAGAAAAGTGGTCAGAGGGAGAAATGAATCCGTGTCTCAGAGATCTGTGTGCAATCTCTACGGGGGAAAGGGAAGGCCATGCAAGGTCTTTGGGTCCCTGGGTCCCTTTGGGTCCTAGAGGGACGCTTACAGCCTCAGGGCAGGGTGGAGGTCATGTTGGTCCTCTCTTCCTGGTGCAGGGCTGGTGAAGGAAGGCCTGGACAGAGGAGTGTGCTGATGATGGCCTAGAATAGTCATAGCAGTTGTCAGTGAAAGATTTAGAAGAGAAAATGACCTGTCTAAACAAGAGTTTCAGAAAGTTACCTGTGAAGAAGGTGTGAAACCTCCAGCCACACCACCCAAGAAAGCCCACAATAACAACATGCTATTCTTCAAGAGTTGCTTATTGTGCTTCCGAGATTATTTTTTGATTCTTGATTGTGATACACAGAATCAGACTAGAACGAACATTAAATGGCGGGCACACATCAAAGCTCAGTTCTTGACTTCTTGCATCCTTGGTTCTTCAGATGTAAATTAATTTTTCCTTTATCTCTGTTCCCTTAAGCCTTTCCACTGTCCTTCTTGTGAAGGATACAGAATCTCTGGGTTGAAATGTGCTTTAGAGATAATGAATGAGTCTAAGCTATCAACCTTCATCTAATGATCTCTTCATTCATTTATCTAATACTGGCTCTCTGGTCACTAAAACGTAGTAGACATGACATATAAGAAAAATATTTGCTGAGAACTATTGCAAAAAAAGCCACCTTTTCCTGCAAACAGAGACCAAAGAATCCTGCTCTCAGCTGGTTCCTAAGCAACCCAGGTCGATCCTTTCACACATCCTTGGTCAGCTCACTGTCCCTTTCTCCACTGTGGCTAAATCTAAACTTCCATCACTTTCGTTAAAATTTCTATTCCCATCACCCCCACCCCCCCGCCATATTTTTTTTTAGGGGTTTGAATAAACCTTTGGTGGTTTTATAAGGATCATTAATGTTATGTAGCCACATCATTTTGCAGTGAAAAACAAAAACAGCTCCGAGGTGTAAAGGAGTGATATGGCTTGCATGGTCACAAGGCTGGTTTAGGGGTAGATGCTGCATTAGGCTCTAGGCAAGTAGAAACTCCTCCCAGTCTTCTACCCATTAAGCCATTCTGGTTGAATAAATGTGCCCCACTTTAAAACACTGACATAGAGAACATCAATTTTATGTCATAGATTAAAGCCTGTTCCTGATTTACAGTTCACACACTCCCAAAGAACTGCTTCTGTTTATGCTGCCCTGCCTTTCCCCATGGAATTCATTATGAAGGAAAACTTCAAATGTTTAGGATGGTCTTTAGGCTTAAATGTCGAGAACAAAGATATAGAAGTTAATCATAAAGAAAGACTCTTAAGTACTAACCAAAAATATCTTCCACCTTAAGGACCAATTTTCGTAGCATATTTCTGAATTTCATGTCATAATTCCTGAAATGCTACTGGAGTCTCTGTTGCATGAATTAGTATGTTTAAAAGCAAAAATCTGGGGACATCTTCTTCCAGCCAAGGTGGAATATCAGGGACTAGATTTACTGTCTTCCAACCAAAAAATAAAAGTTAAAAAATATAATAATAAAGGGTGAGAACACGGCCTCGTACACTTGGGGTTCCTTCCTAAATCACTCATGGCTTTCACCATGTTTGTTCCATTGTCAGTGGTAATTATGTGCTCTTCTTCTCAACTGATTGTTTCATTGTATAAATATTTCTTTAATCAGACTCACTTAGTTTGCTGTGTGACACCCAGAAATCTCTTGGCAGTCAAGCAAAGCAGAAGCAGAGTTGAATTCATCATTAATCTCTGGGTCTGTCAAACTTAAAAAAGACTTCTGGTACAGTCTGCCTGTCCTAAAGCTGTTGTACAAAAATATACAGAAGCGTCACTTTTAATAATATTACTAACCTTTCTGTGAACAGGGGAAGTACCGAAACCCCTTTATCCCCAAGAACTTGCTTTTCAGAAATAATCTTATTAGGATACATAACTTGGGCAAATCTCAATATTCTGTTACCTTCAACTATAAAAATAGTGGGTCACAGAGCGGTTTGGTCATTCCTTAGTCTTCTTAGATCTGGTGATTTACAACTTGTTATTTTAGAGTTTATCCTCCTCATGAGGATATATATGTAAATATAGTACAATATAAACCCCAGGAACTTAGCATCGATATGTGTGAGTGTAGTTCTGGGTATTTTATCACATGTGTAGATTTGTGTAATCACACCACAATTAAGATACAGAACTATTACATCATGATAAAGACTTCCTCATGAGATCCACTTTTCTCCTTTCTCTCTACCGTCCCTAACCTTGGGTACCCCCAATTTTTTCCGCCTCTATAATTTTATCATTTTAAATGTTATATAAATAGAATCATATAATATTTAATTATTTGAAATTATCTTTTTTCACTCAGCATGCTGACTGTAAGCTCCATCTAAGTTGTATGTATCAAGAGTTTGCTTCTTTTTATTGCTAACTAGTATTCCATGGTATTGATATATATAGTTTAACTATCCATCCATTGAAGGATATTTTGACCATTACAAATATACATGCTGTGAACAGTCATATATACATTTTTGTACAGAGATGTTTTTATTTCTCTAGAATAGATGCTCAGGAGTACAATTTTGAGCTTATATGGTAAGCATATGTTTAGTTTTTTTTTTATATTAAATTTTTTTTTTAACGTTTATTTATTGTTGAGAGACAGAGAGACACAGAACGTGAGCAGTGGAGGGGCAGAGAGAGAGGGAAACACAGAATCCGAAGCAGACTCCTGGCTCTGAGCTGTCAGCACAGAGACTGATGCAGGGCTCGAACTCACAGACTGTGAGATCATGACCTGAGCTGAAGTCGGTCGCTTAACCAACTGAGCCACCCAGGTGCCCCTATGTTTAGTTTTTAAAGAAACTTTCAAACTCTTTCCCACCAGGAATGTATGAGAAATCTACCTTCTCCACATCCTTTTTTCTACCCCCCCCCACCTTCTCCACATCCTCACCAGCATTTGTCATTGTCATTATTTTTAATTTTAAATGTGTAGTGATAACTCATCATGGCCTTAATTTACATTTCCCTAAGGGCCAGTAGTAACATGTTTTCATGTGTGTATTCACCATTCATATATCCTTTTCAGTGAAATGTCTCCCTTTATGTCTTTGCCCATTTTCTATTTGGATTGTTTGTTTTGACATTGTTGAGTTTGGGAGTTCTTTATATGTTCTAGTCCTTTGTCAAAAATGTCACTTGCAAATATTTTTTCCTAAACTGCAACTTGTCTTTTTATCCTCTTAATGGCCGGGGGGGGGGGGGGCGGGGGGGGATAAACAGTGTCTTTGCAGAACAAAAGACTTTAATTTTGATATAGTTTAATTTACTGATTTTTTTTTTTCTTTAATGGATCATGTTTTTGGTAATTTGTCTAAGAACTCTTCATTAAGTCCTCGGTCTGGATGATCTCCAATGTTATCTTTGAAAAGTTTTATAGTTTTATGATTTTATTTAAATCTATGGTCCATTTAAAAAATGTTTTAATGTTTATTTATTTTTGAGAGAGAGAGAGACAGAGAGAGACAGAGCATGAGCAGGGGAGGGGCAGGACGAAAGAAGACACAGAATCCAAAGCAGGCTCCAGGCTCTGAGCTGTCAGCACAGAGCTTGATGGGGGACTTGAACTCACGAACCTCAGGATCATGACCTGAGCTGAAGTTGGATGCCCAATCAACTGAGCCACCCAGGTGCCCATCTATGGTCCATTTTGAGTTATTTTTCATGTAAGGTATGAGGTTTAAGTTGGTAATATATGCAGAACTCTACCCCAGCAAACAGAGAATACTACTTGGCTTCAAACATGTACAGCTCTTACAAAAGTATTAAACCATTGAAAACCTTCAATAAATCAATATGCGGACAGTATTCTTTAAATGTACTGCAGTAGAATTAGAAATTAGCAGCCAAAGACTAGCTTAAAACCTCTTTAAGTTTCAAAAATAAATAATAGACAACTGAGTAACTCTTGGGAATAGGGGATATGGTCCTTTTCTCTCTTCTTTTTCATAGCTTATCTTTTTCTTGCCCCTTCATGGTCTAGCCAAGGGGATATGGGCACAATCTTAAATAGTGAGTGCTGTCATAATCAGCATGAGGCTGTCTGCGTGACAGATAGTAAAAATTAGGAGTAGAGGAGAGAGGGAGAGAAAGAGAGAGAGAGAGAGAGAGAGAGAATTTCAAGCAAGGTCCACACTCAGTGTGGAACCCAATGTGGAGCTCAATCCCATGACCCTGGGATCATGACCTGAGCTGAAATCAAGAGTCAGATGCTCAGCTGACTGAGCCACCCAGGCACCCCACAGGATAACCATTCTTTCCAGTTTACTTGGGATAATGCTGGTTTATGTTTATTGTCCCAGAATAACTATTAGTAGCTCCCATTTTCACTTTCAAAAAGGCCCTAGTTAAAGGTTACTACTTTTTCTTTTTTTGACCCTTTTTGCTGGTCCTCAGAGATTCCCACCACTTAGGGCTACATGCAATTCTTTCTGGGATGGTTATTCGCAACTACTTCCACAGCTTCTAGGAGTCCAGGTGTCTGTCTTCAGCTTCTTGGTGCTCAGTCCCTTTGTTCCTCTGGTTACTTTTATTTTAAAGGACCCAAGGGGTGCCTGGGTGGCTCAGTCGGTTAAGCGTCCGACTTTGGCTCAGGTCATGATCACGTTGGTGAGTTTGAGCCCCGTGTCGGGCTCTGTGCTGACAGCTCAGAGACTGGAGCCTGCTTTGGATTCTGTCTCCCTCTCTCTCTGCCCCTGCCCCGCTCATGCTCTGTCTCTCTCTCTCAAAAATAAACATTAAAAAAAAAAAAACTTTAAGGACCTAATACCAGCCTTTGTTAGCCTGCTCTTACATGTGGTTCACCTCTTGTCCATGAGAAATACTCATGCATCTTTTTCCCCAGCAAACTCTTGGACAATAGACTAGTTCCAAGGCAGCTATCTCTACCCCATTGCCACACGGTTTTAACACTCTCAACGTGTGTTAGTTACTAGCCCTCTGTGTTTCCTAAAGACAAAGAATGTACTCTAAGCTCTCTGAGTAATCCCATGGAAGTCCATTGTCACAAGACTAGAGGTGAAAAGGGTGGCACTTCTTATCTCCTGCTTTAGGGGAATGGAATTTGGAGCCTAGAATAGCTCTCTCCAGCATCTTACCGAAAACCCCCTTCTCTTTCCTACCCTTTCATGTTCTCAGTGTGAGTGAGAGGTCCTTTGGCAAGTGACCTAGAATTGTAGAACTGGTATTTGATTGTTTCGTTTCTAAAGTCAGAAATTCTGGAGGCCTGTGTCATAACTCATTCTGAGTCTATCTTATTAAAACTAACACGTGGAGACTACCATTTTAGCAGGCTGTTACCTACAATACATTTTTCATGGAAACAGATATTACTTATTTTAACAAAATGGGATTAGCCTATGCATATTTCTTTACGATCTGCTTTATACATTTATATATTTCTCCCCTAACATTATATAAATCTATACATACTTCTTTATCCACAGATCAATAGATATTTTCACTCTCCTAGACCATCAGTTTGAGTAACCCAGTCAATTCAAAGGTAACAGAGACTTTTTTTCTTTTTAGCAAGGACTCTTCTGAGCCTCAACGAAGCCACACAGGAGAACCACAAGTAGGTCTATGTCTGTAGCACGTTTCACAAACAGACTGCTTCGAAAAACATCACCCCGTTTCCATTACTGATGTGGTGGTGGTTATTTTTTCCTTAGCACCCAGAGGAGCCAGCTCCTGTGTTCCCATTGCCCTAGCTGCTGGCTTAGTACTGTGCTGAACTATTCATGGGTGGGACAAGGGAGAGGTTTGGGGAAAGAAAGAGAGCAATGGAAATCAACAAACAACAGTACATAGCTTTGTGACCATTAGAAGATTATTTGGCATTTTTACTTTGAGTAAAACCACACCTGTTTCTCTTAAGGAGAAAACTGAGACACAATTAACAAAATCTTGACCTGATGAACAACATAATGGAATTTTTCATTGTTTTCTTGCTGAATTGTTCTCTCTCACCACCATCATCCATCGTGCAGACACTAGGTTTTAAAAGAATGCATATCGGGTTTCATATTCTAAAACCAAGTTAGAAAGGTATGCTTTGGAAATTTCAAAATAAAGACTTAAAACCAAATCAACCACGGACAAGAAATTTAGGTATGTTAGATCATCTTGCCCACCCCACCCTATCTTGCACACACCCCAAATATCACTTACAGTCTGTTTCCTCATTCTGTCATATTTCCTAGCAACCGTTTGCTCCAAAACCATGTGTAAAAGCCACCTCCATGATGAAAAGGCCAACTTTTGAACAATTGTTTTATTCGCTCATTTCAGAGTGCCAATTATGTAAGCCACTCATGAATGACTCGTGAGGTTTTCCTTCACTTGGTCCATTTAGTCTAGAAATGAAAGTTTGCATTTTCTTACCTTGTTAGCTCTCCATCTTCCCAATTCCCCTCATGAGACATTTGTCTCTCATCCTGTGTTCCTTTCTAAAGCCAGATTTGCCTCACCTTCAGGGGCTCTCGGAAGGCCTTTCTATCAAGTTAGCTTTGCTTATATAACATATGTGTGTGAGCTGGTGAATTAGGCAGTTATGAATCAACCCAGTGTTTTCACCAACAGCTGATCTGATCTACTTCCAGTCATCCCCCTTGTGTGCTGGCTCCATGTAAGGGACCAGGACAAACTGCTAAGTGAAGGGACAGGGACTTTACAGAACCTGATCCAACTCTATACTGCAACCCAATGGGCAGGAGGGCATCCTGATCATCTGACAAGAGGCTCCTCCAAGTTAATCCCCTACCAATGGCTTTCTTTCACAATGTCCTTAGCATTAAATATATTCCTGAAGATTAGCCAAAGTAGTATTTTCCTGTCTGATATGCCCATGAGCTGTGTTTAGCTCAAATTCCTCAGAAAGCTTTCTTTCTTTCTTTCTTTCTTTTTCTTTCTTTTTTTAACAAATCAAAAATAATGTCATTTGATCTTCATCTCAGGTAGTTTAGGAACGTACAGTGTGGAAAATACTGAATGCCAGTATATGTGTTTTTAACATAGGCCTGTGTTGTTGCTGTGCTTTATAATTTGGCAAATCACTGGCTTTGCCTTTTAAAAAAAAACAAATGTGAAGATGTGATTGGTGACCAGTTACTTTCTTTACACAAGTTTCCAAGGCTTTTTACTATTTATTTTATTATTTTTTTTTAAAGTTTGTTTATTTTGAGAGAGTGAGAGCGACTGGGGAATGGGCAGAGAGAGAGAGGGAGAGAGAGAGAGAGAGTGGGGGAGAGAGAGAGAAAATCCCAAGCAGGCTCTACACTGTCAGTGCAGAGCCCAATGCGGGGCTCAGACTCATGAACCATAAGATCATGACCTGAGCTGAGTTGGATGCTGAACCAAATGAGCCACCCAGGCTCCCCCATGTTTCAAGACTTTTTAAAAATGAATTTCTTATAGTACTAGTTCCTTATGACTCTCATAGGCATTGTATTGAAAATTGGCTAACATAAGTTTGGAAAACAATTTTTGAAACAGATTAGATTTTTTTAAATGTCATAAATACTAATATTCATTGGATCATGGTGGTTGGTATACGTGTGGGGATGCTGGGGAAAATCTGTAGCAGTTTTCAATCTCCTTTAACATTTTTCTTCAAAGAGCCTTCTGGGGGATTAGCATGCCATGGAGCAGACTTTGGGAAACACTATCTTGCACTTTGCTCATGTACCAAAAACATGCTTAAGTAAGTGGAGAATCACTACACCTTAAGGATATTAGATCAGAGCGTTTATGAAAGTCCTTGGTGTTAACTTGTTTATGTTGTATACCGTTTTTCTAAGAATTCAAATTTCGAGATCTTTATCCCTGTTTCCCTCTGTTATGTTTGGGTGTGCATTGGACATGTTTCTTTTAAAAATCAGAGCAGGTAAACAGTTTCATTTCCCAGAGATAGGCTCTATGTTCCTCTAAAGGAAATGCAAGGCACTCCCAATGTCTCAGAAGCTCTTTAGTAGGAGTGGGCATCAGTGTCCCCCATGATTCAGCCCTTGTGCCCAGAAATTCTGATTCAGGAGGTTTGGGGTGGGCATATGCATTATACAAAACAGCTACAGGTTTGTTTTTTTTAAAAGTGAGCTTCCACCTGTCTAGATATTTGACAAGTTATTAAGTTTAATTAATTGGGTGCTCTTCACCCAGTGAAAGGCACTGTTTATGCCTTTTTGATGTAGCAAATAAATTTCTATGAAAATGCAATATGAGGGCATTTATTTAGAAATAACCATATTCCTGGGGCGCCTGGGTGGCGCAGTCGGTTAAGCGTCCGACTTCAGCCAGGTCGCGATCTCACAGTCCGTGAGTTCCAGCCCCGCGTTGGGCTCTGGGCTGATGGCTCAGAGCCTGGAGCCTGTTTCCGATTCTGTGTCTCCCTCTCTCTCTGCCCCTCCTCCGTTCATGCTCTGTCTCTCTCTGTCCCAAAAATAAATAAAAAACGTTGAAAAAAAAAATAACCATATTCCTTTAGCACTTTGGGGGGGGGGCAGTGGTAATTTTCCTTGTCTTAATATTTCTTTTTCCCTCTCAATGTTTCTCTGCCCTTTCCTGGATCAGTCTGCTTCATTTCCCCATGTGTGTATGTGTGTGTGTGCTTGTGCACACATGCATGTGTGCGCCTGCCTTTGTCTCTGTTTGACTTTGCCTCCTACAGCCGCTTGCATGTGGTGTCTCCATCAGCTCAGCTGGGCTCCTCTCAGCTTCCTGCAGTTTACACAGGTGTCTGGCTATTGGGGCCAGCGTGGTCTCTTTCCTCCAATCCTCACAGGCTTCCCTGGCATGCATCGCCTCCTCCAGCCCATGCATTCTGTCTGTCTTTCCTCTATCCCACAAGGACAGGAATGCCAAAGGCTGGGCCAGACAGATGGTTTGAAGTCCTAATAATGGGTGTGTCCATGGGGAGCAACCTCCCTAGGAGGGTCCATGACACTTTTCACAGTAAGGACAGGCAAAAGGGTTTGCATTGCTTTACAAAGTCTTCTTGTCACCCCATCCTGTCTTCCCTTTCCATCTCTTCCCTTGTCCCTGCTATGCTTTCCTCATTTCTGGACAACTTCCTCCTTCGTTTTGTTGCATTTGGGCTTTTTTTTTTCCTTCGGCTTCCTCTTCTTTCTCCTCCTTCTTATCTGTGTCTCTCTTGTTTTTAATCCGAGTGTTTTTTCTCTGTGATGAAACCATTCAACTGGAAATGTATCGCTGGGGCAGACCTGAGGCTATGAAATTTATACTGGGGATGATTTCTCTGTTATTTTCCCCAAAGAGTCTAGAGGCAGCTAGATTTGTAGAGGTCTTTCCCATGTCAAATGCATCATTTGTATACAAATAACATAAATCTCAGCACAGCTGTTTTAAAAAATTTAATCTAGACAAAGCAGAGACATGAATTTGTGCTATGGAGCACTGGATTTCACACTAGGAAATTGAATATCCAGGGAACAAAAAAAAAGACTCTATAAAAATATTTCTGGATGAGAATGTTACTGGAACTCCAAATCAATTGTTATTTGGGGGATGTGTGATGTGAATGAGATGGCCTAACTCACGGAGGGGTTGATTCTGGGGTACCAAGCTGGGTTTGCTTTGCACATACAAACTGTCATCCGGACAAGTTTGACACACTGCTCTCCCTTATCTCTACATGTCCAAATTCTGCCTGTTCCTCAAAGCTCAGTTTAAAAAGCCCTTCTTCCTCCAAACCTTTCCTGACCCTCACTCCTTCACTTCACTCTCCTTGTACCTTACATTTGTCTTGCTTGCCACGATCATCACTGTCACCTCTATTTCATCAGAATAAATGTAGTCAACTTATTTGTTCAGCCAGACCATATATGAGACCCTTTGGGGCAGACTCCATGTCAGATGCATCTTTCTCTTCCCCCAAAGTATTGAATACAGTATGTTACTCGGAATGGGCACCTTACAGTCTCCTGTTGAATCAACTTGGATAAATTGAATGGACAAGGCGCGAGTGGCTTTGGAATCCTTGTGAAGTTCTTGCTTAGAAACGATTGAGAATTCTATATCTGAGTAAGGATACCTATAAAGAGAGCACATAAAATGTCAGCACATCAATGCTAACAGCTTTACAGAAGTCTGAAATTGGTTAGGGAGGGAAAAACCTCTTGGTGGAAATGCTAAATATCTAAGAGAGAAGCAAGGAAAATGACTCTATAGCCGCAGCCCATCTAAAGGAGTGTTCCAGGGTTCCCCTACCAAGGTTGATTCTCTCCTTTCTCTGTGATCTGCAGATTATTCTCTGCCCCCCGGGACTTTGGCATATATGCCTTTCGTGCTTATTACCCTGAGTTAAAGAACTGCACTTTAGATCTTTTTCCAGGTACAGTCTTCACCTTTAGGCGGCATTTCGTTGTCAAAATTGCAGTTTTGTTGAACTCCAACTCTTAGTTAAATAATATCTTCAAGGTTGCAAAATGTTACTACCTGCCAATTCTAAAATTTAATGTTCCACTTTCCTCACTTGACTTTTATTTGCTTAGGATTTCAGATGAAGCCTTCCTTTGTGTGTGCTCATGTCTGGAGGGCAGCTCAAGGAGGACTTCCTAATTCCGTCAGGATACTGGCAAATGTTCTGTTAGGACAACAGGCCCTCAAAGACTTCTCAGCCTCATGGAATTCTGTTGGGTGCAGTGCGCACCTCAGCGCATCACGAAAGGCATATTCTTAGCAATTACAGATAATATTTTTATTTAAACACTTAACTTCTTTTACTGACTGCAACAGTATTGAAGGTGGCTCCCAGGTATTTGCTTATGCTCCAAGGGTTTTCACCTGCATAATTTCCAATTCCAATGAACCATTTCAGGACTAAAACTTCCAACATCAAGTAACATAACCAACGCGTGAACGTCTGGAAAGAACCTTTAATGTCAAATGTTTCTAGAGTTTTTCCACGAATACTTATCTGAGAGCAGTGGACCCAAGTAGTGAGTTTGTGAAGAGCCATGTATGAGGACAAACCACAGGAAGTTGAGAAGTTTAGAATAGGTCACACACTTGGTTTTACCATCTGAAGCCTTGCCAGTTGGACAGAAGTCAGTTTGGCTGGTCGACAGCTGAGAACAGTGATTCAGAATTCAGAACACTGAATTAGGATGTCTGGAGGTGGGACCCAGCAATCTGTGTTGTAACAAGCTTCCCCAGGTAATTCTGCTGCAGACTCAGATCGGACAACCACTGGTGTAGAAGACAAGAGTGCTTACTACCACAGACCATTTTCATGAACTTTGAAAGCCTGTCCCATAGTTCCAGGCCACCTAGCTATATGGTCTTTCCCTGAGATTTCCCACTTTGCTGGAGTTGCAAAAGTTAGGAGTTTACATTCTAAGCACATAATAGTGCAAAAATGCCTGTGTACACTCAGGACAGAATGAGAGTAAAGAACCATTAGGAACATGGTTTTGATCTTGAGGACCTCCTGAAATGGTACTGTGGATCCCCAGGTTTTCTTGGAGCACATTTTGAGAATTGTTGTTTTGTACAAAGGGCTATTAGTATCCAGCTATATTCGCCACTTGTTCAGGCAGAATCAGACAATTATTCCCAATGTAATTTCTAATTTCGTATGTATTCGTCTTCTTCTATTTCTGATTATTATCTACTCTAATGTGTATGTATGTTGTCCGTTGTGTCTGATTTTAGGGCTAAACACTATGCATTTATAGATAGAGGAGTGCAGAAATAGTAACTTAATAATTATGGTCAGACTGATATTTCTTAAGTATCGTTATAAGAATGAGGGGAAGCAACATTAGGTCATTTTCTGGCGTGCTACAGGCCGAATTAACCCAGTGGGTCTACTAATAGAAAATTTTGAAACAAAAATTTATTTTTTGTTTGAAAAAATAGAATTTTAAACATAAAAAATTTGTACTCTAGTTATTCAGATTTTTAAAATATTTAATCATTGAACAAGCTGGATTTTACCTGATTTTTACCAATTTTTTTTTTTTTTTTTTTTTTTTTAGCAGTCAACACTTCCGCAGTCAACACTTCCGCTCTTAGTTCCAAGATACTTTGGTTTGATTCCCAAGTCTACTACTGATTAGGTTAGGTGCACTTGGACAGGTTTTTATGCTCTATGTTTGGTCTCCTTACCCATAAAGCATGGAAAATAACAATACCTCTTTCATAGGATTGCTGTGATGTTGGAACAAAATAATGCTTTGAAAGGAGCTCAGTATAGCCTCTGCTTATTTGATATTTGTTGGGTAAATGGTTGTTGACAAAAGTCCCATTAAATATCATTCATTTTATTAATTACTCTTTTTAAGTGGGATTAACATTGACTATATTACAAAATCACTTTTGGAAGACTGGTCCTGTGTCTTTTTTCTATTTAACCCTCTACCGTTACATTTGCTTCAGTTCCTTTTTATATACTTTTCGAAGTGTTTCACATCTGGGCCTTGGAATGTGTATATGATGTGTTTTTCAGGTAAAAACATCAATTATCAGAGCAATGTGTGCACACTATGCTCCCCGCACTTATATTCTATCCTGAGTCCCCAAATTAAGTAAACATATTGTGATATTATTACAGCTTCCTCTGAGTTATTGCTTTCTTATATTAATAATAATCTTCTGGGGATTGTGACCCAGGCTTTTCACAAAGCACCCATTTTGGAGATGTTTTAGGTACTAAGTTTGCCCTAAAATTTTTCCAGTCTGTGTCTTCACTTTAAAAATGAAAATTAGCTAACAGACTGTCATGAGACCTTTCCTTCTTCTACAACTGTTCTCACTCTCTCCACACCTGACATTAGACACATGTGCCTAGAGTGACCCTTGGTTTCTTCTATGACTCATTGTTAATCATTATAAGGAATAGCTCCATCAGTTCATAAATTTGAAGTAAACTCAATTTCCCACACAGTCTGTCAAATGATCATCAGCAAGCTGTTCAGGTTGATTCATAAGCTCTTAAACTCCTATTATTTGGAAGAGATTTGGGGTATATTGACAAACAAATTTGCACGTCTAGGTTTGTTCAAACAACCTCTATCCTCCAGAATATATAAGTCAACCTTCTGAGGGCATCTAGTTCACAAACGATATACTTAAAATCCAAGTCCATCAAGTAAATGCAGTTTATCTACATTGCGTGTTGTAGTGAGAGTACAAAATAGGAAGGCTCTTGCTCAGCATCAAGTCAGTATAGCCTCCTAGGAATCTATTGTAAACGAAGATCACTTAGGTAGGGATTGCTATAACACAGACACAAATCCAGCAAATGAGGGCAAATGAAATCACAGAGAGTTGAATAATTTTAAAAGTATGTAGCCTCCTTTCCCTGGGAGGCAGAAACCATTTACCAAGGCATTTCTTGACTATTTCTGTATACTTATTTTTTCTAGAACTTTAAGATTATATTATAAGTGCTTTTTTTTAAATTGTGATTTTATTGTAACCTCACATCTCTACATTTGTCCAGTCTTACCTCAGGGTACTCAGAAAGAGTTTTGCAGGTAGGTTGTACATGTGCACGTGTACATGGACACATGAATGGGACTCTCACATTATGTTTTTGTGTGGTTTTTGGGTAACAGCTTAAGTTTATTTAACTGATCCCTGAAATAAAACAGAAATAATATTAACCACATTAAGATGTGGTTCAAATCAGGTAAAAGTTCAGTCTTTTTTCCCCTTAAAAGTTTTTTAAACCAATGTTGTACATGCCCATGGAAATAAAAGCATAGAAGTTCATGTGATAAAAAAAAAAAACAAAAAAACTAAGTTCTAGCATTGCCCGATGGCTCAGTTAAGTGTCTGACTCTTGATTTCAACTCAGGTCATGATCTTGTGGCTTGTGAGTTCAAGCCCCAAGTGGGGCTCTGGGCTGATAGCGCAAAGCCTGCTTGGGATTCTCTCTCTCCCTCTGTCTCTGTCTCTCTCTCCCTGGCTCTTTCTCTCTGTATCGCTCTTTCTCAAAATAAACTTAAAAAAGAAAGACAAAAAACGAAAAACAAAAATCTCTGTTCTATGACTGACTCTCAGGCTTGCTTCCAGAGGCATTCACTTTTATTCTGTAGAATCGATTCTCAAGTTCCCTTGTGCGCTTTTGCAATCATTTCCCTCCTCCGCCCCCATCCCTGGCAACCACCCATCTGCTATCACTCTTCTTTGTTCTGTTCCAAAATTTCACATAGAAGGAACTATATAGTATGTAGTCTTGTGCGTCTGGTTTCTTTTGCCCTGCATAAGGATTTCAAGATTCATCCGTGCTGCTGTGTGTATCAGTAGTTACTGATTTTTATTGCTGAGTAATATCCCAACATGTAGATATGCAACAGTTTATTTATCCATTCAGTGGTTGATGGACAATTTGCATTGTTTCTAGACGGACATTTGCACTGTTTCTAGTGTTTGGCTATTATGAATAAGCCTCCCATGAATATTCTTGCACAAATCCTTTTGCAGATATGTTCTCATTTCTCTTGAGTAGATACCTACCATTAGATTTCTGGGTTGTATGGTAAATGAGTGTTGAGCTTTAAAAGAAACTGCCAATGTTTTTCCAAAGTGGCTATACATTTGACACTCCAGCCAGAAATACATAAGAAGGTCAGGTGTTCAACATCTTTGCTAACACTTGGCCTGGTAGACTTTGATTTTATGCATTCTAGTGTGTGTGGTAGTACCTGATGGTTTAATTTGCATTTTATTAATGGCCGATGATTTTGAACATCTTTTCATGTGCCTATTTGTCACCCTTATGTCCTCTTAAAGGAAGTGTTATTCGAATTTTTTATCAGGCCTGTTTTTATTAGGTTGTTTTCTTATTACTGAATCATAGGAGTTATTCATATATTCTGGATATAAATCTGATATACATTTTAACATATGTTTTGCCAATATCTTTTCTTTTTGTTTAATTTTTTTATGCTTTATTTTATTATTGAGAGATAGAGACAGAGTGCGAGTGGGGGAGGGGCAGAGAGAGAGGGAGACACAGAATCTGAAACAGGCTCCAGGCTCAGAGCAGGGCTAGAACCTGGGAACGACGAGATCATGACCTAGGCTGAAATCAGACACTTAACCAACTGAGCCACACAGGTGCCCCTTGCCAATATCTTTTCTTAGTCCATGGTTTATCTTTTCATTTCCTTAACATTGTTTTTCAAAGAACAAAAATCTTTCTTTTTTTTTTTTAATGTTTATTTATTTATTTTGAGAGACAGCGAGTGTGAGCAGGGGAGGGACAGAGAGAGAGGGAGAGGGCGAATCCCAAGCAGGCTCCGTGTTGCCAGTGCAGAACCCGACTAGGGGCTTGATCTCAGTAACAGTGAGATCTCAATCAAGAGCCATCTGCTTAACCTGCTGAGCCACCCAGGTGCCCCAAGAACAGAAATCTCTCATGTTGATTACTATTTACTGATTTTTTCTTTTATGGATTGTGTTTTTTTCTGTTGTATCAAAAAAAATCTTTGCCTGTTGTAACATCACAAATATTTTCTTTCTTTTTTTTTTTCTTCTGGTATTTAAGTATTTAAGTTAGTTTTTGTGTGTGGTGGGTGGTAAACATCAAAGTTGTTTTTACATATAATTGTTTCAGTGCTGTTTATGAAATGATTCTCCCTTGCCCATTGTATAGTCTAAAATCTTTGTTGAAAATCCACTGACGTGGTACATGAGCATCTATATATCTGGGCCCTCTTCTGCTTTGTATCTGTATGCTTATTCTCATGCCAATACCACAATGTCTTGATTACTGTAGTTTATATCTCTAGAAGTTCTATCTTACTTTTTTCCATATTTCCCATTTTTATTCACATCATGTCAAACTTCCCTCTACCTTCTTGAACAAATGGAGCAGCTCTTCAATCCCCATAGCTTAGTTACAAAACTTCCGTCCTTTTTTGGGTCTTTTCCGATTGATTTTTCTCCTGGTTATGAGTCATATTTTACTTACTTTTTGCATGCATGATAATTTTTTGAGTGGATGCCAAACATAATGATTTTCATTATTGGTTGCTGAAATTTGTGATATTTCTTTAACAGTGTTTAATTTTGTTTATGCACATAGCTAAATTACTTGGAATTGGATTATTATGAGACTTGAGGATTTATTAGGTTGGGTCCAGAGAAGCCTTTAATGTAGGGCTCATTGAGCCCCATTATGCCTTCTGAGAGTCCCCCCTGATGCCCCTGTGTTACAAGGTCTATCCTTTCTAGCATGTAGAACTGGAATTATTCTCATTTCTGTGTGAAACCCAGGAATTGTGCTGCTTATTACCTTTCAGTAGTTCTTTGCTGTCTTAACACCTGGCAAATAAGCACTCAGCTTAGTCTTTTAAGTATTTCCCTAAGCCTAAATAATTATCATACTGCCTTCCCTTAATATATCAAGATGGGATATTATCTGTTGGTTAAAAAAATGTCTACATAAGCCACAGTTCCCTGTTTTTTTTCATGCTCTGGAGAAGTAACTATTTTAATTATTTTAATTTCCTTAATGGTTACCTCTGTTCCTGTAAACAATATATGTCTGTTTCTTGACTTATCAACATGAGATGTTCGCTGTTGACTCCCTGCTATGATAGATATGGATTTAGTCCTTTTATACTAACCCTATCCTCCCCTTCTCTCTCTTGATAATAGACTTATGTCACAAGTTTTAATTCCTTTACTTTACTTCAGTCTGTGTTTCTTGTTCCATCAATTATTTATTTTTTTTGGATGTCTATTTTACTTATTTATTTATTTATTTATTTTTAAATTTACATCCAAATTAGTTAGCATATAGTGCAACGATGATTTCGGGAGTAGATTCCTTAGTGCCCCTTACCCATCTAGCCCATCCCCCCTCCCACCACCCCTCCAGTAACCCTCAGTTTGTTCTCCATATTTATGAGTCTCTTCTGTTTTGTCCCCCTCCCTGTTTTTATGTTATTTTTGTTTCCCTCCCCTTATGTTCATCTGTTCTGTCTCTTAAAGTCCTCATATGACTGAAGTCATATGATTTTTGTCCTTCTCTGACTGGCTAATTTCACTTAGCATAATACCCTCCAGTTCCATCCACATAGTTGCAAATGGCAAGATTGCATCCTTTTTGATTGCCTAGTAATACTCCATTGTATATATATACCACACCTTCTTTATCCATTCATCCATCGATGGACATTTGGGCTCTTTCCATACTTTGGCTATTGTTGATAGTGTTGCTCTAAACATGGGGGTGCATGTGTCCCTTCGAAACAGCACACCTGTATCCCTTGGATAAATGCCTAGTAGTGTAAACTTGCTGGGTTGTAGGGTGGTTCTATTTTTAGGTTTTTGAGGAACCTCCATACTATTTTCCAGAGTGGCTGCACCAGCTTGCATTCCCATTGTTCCATCAATTATTGACAGTAATGTTTGGCTCCCGCATTTTTAGGAATGGGATATTATCATCCATCCCTTTGCCCTCCCCACAAACCCTTCCACATTCTACCTCCAACTTCTCTCTACTGTACTTTGGAATTGTTCAGACTAATAATTACACTCAGCTTTGTAAGCATAATTGTCTTCTATGCCTTACTGAAAACCTAGAACTTCAGATACATCATTTGTGTATAAGTTTTGTTCGCCACAGAGCCAATATTATGGGATGGTTATATTTTTTTGCTGGATTTTTTCCAGTGTCACGACCTGTGCTTCTCAAAGGAGAATTTCCTAGCGTCAGACATTTCGTTTCTTTCATAATCTTTTCATTTCTCTCTGGAAGTTTCCTGGATATTGTCTTTAACCTTGGTATTTTGAAAATGCCCAGTGATAAACCTAAGTGTAGATCTTTCTTGTTTTATCTTACTTAGAACTTGGTGAATCATCTTACTTTGACGACACACCCTTTAACTCTTAGAAATTAAGGAATATTATTCGTTTTATAAATTCTTCTTCTTTGAGTTCCTCGTTCTTTTTTTCAGGATTGTTTTTCTGTATATCTGGATTGGACTTCAATGTTATCTTATCTCCCTACTCCTCCTACATTTCCTCCATTTTTATCTTTTAGTTCTGCTTTCTGGAGATAATATTCAACTTTATCTTTAAATTTCAAATTATTTTATTTCAGCATTCACCTTGTTAAACTTTAAAAGGTCTTCAATTTTCTCTGATCGTTGTTACTTACATACTTTTTAATTTTACTCTAAGCATGCTAATTAAACTTGGATTTCTCTAACTTATCTATATACCTCCATTTCTCCAGAGTTCTCATCTAATTTTTCTTCTTGATGTAACAGATTTTCCTCACATTTTTGGTGATGCTTGGTTATCCATGTACAACTGGAAGCTCTGTGGCTATGGATGGTCATCAACCAGATGGCTTTACCTTAGAGAAAATGAGGGTCACTGGTCATGACGCTGGAGAACTTATAAGAGAGACTGAGGACTTTTTGTCCATTTTTGAAAATTCCTTTTGTTTTATCGGTTTGCATTATACCTTTAAACATTATAATTAAATGTATGCTTCTTGGCTTTTATTTTGGAACAGTAATAGCCCTTACTCTTCTTTCCATTCCCCATACTTATCAATTATTTAAAAAAAAATTTTAAGTGTACTTATTTATTTTGAGAGAGAGACTGCGTGAGCAGGGAAGGGCCAAAGAGAGGGAGAGAGGGAGAATCCTAAACAGGCTTTGCACGTCAGCACAGAGCCTGACATGGGACTCAAACTCATGAAACCATGAGATCATGATCTGAGCCGAAATTGAGAGTCAGACACTTAACCGACAGAGCCACCCAGGTGCCCCACTTACATTTTAAAATTTGATCTGTAACTCCATTTCAGGAACAATTCTTTATCAAGTTATTCTATAATTTGAACCTAAGATTTATATTGTTTATACATAATGTTATGACCACATAAATGTTGTTTACCCCGGAGCCAGAGAGTGAGCTAGTATTTTATTTCCCTCTCTATGGATCCAAAGTTTTGTCCATCTCACCAAATAGTAAATACCCAAGTCCAAAGTTTGGCCTTTTTTTTTTTTTTTTTTTTTTTTTTGCATTCCACTGAATGTTCACAATTAGTTCAAAAAATTTAGTTTGTTTCATAATTGGACCAGGAATTTCTTTTATAGTTGTATTTTTCCTAGAATTTCTACTTGTCATTCTTTTTTCTTGTGGGAGAAGAACCATATGCTTTCTTCACTGTGCACTAATATTATCCAGGTCCTTAGTTATTCTGTCTTTTGCTTGGAATCCATTTCTCCTTTCTTCTTAACAACAAATTGTTTGGAACTGTGAAAGATTTTGTTTTGTAATTTTAAAATGAATTTGCTATAAAATTATTTTATTGGCAAAATGTCTTCCAAGAAAATCTTAAAACATGTTCCCTAATGTGCAAGCAAATCAGCAGTTTACATACTAATTAGATGAATTATAACAAGATCCATCAGGACACAGTTGGTGGATTAATTATCACAAAATTGGTGAGCAAATTCAATTTTTAAGGACAAAATATTCTACTAAGTGCTGTTTCCAATAACAAACATACACAGTCCTAAGGTCATAGGTTAGGGCATGGGAGAGGACTATTTGAAAATTATTGGAAATTCTTATTCCTGCCTGGTAAACAGACTAGATAAAAACTAAATTCCTTGATGACAAGATACAAATAAGCATAAATTAAATTATACAGAAACTTCACCCATTTGGCTATGGCTCTTTGTTCCTCTATCTCAGTTTTTTAAACTTCTCCTTCATCTTTAACACAAAGGGTTGCGTCAACAATCTTTTTTGCCTTCATGGTTCTAGTTTAAATACCATTTTGCCTTGGGGCGCCTGGGTGGCTCAAGTCAGCTGAAGGTCAGATTTCTGGCTCAGGTCATGATCTCAAGGGTTCCTGAGTCTGAGCCCCGCACTGGGTTCTGTGCTGACAGTGGGGAGCCTGCTTTGGATTCTCTCTCTCTCTCTCTCTCTCTCTTTCTCTCTCTCTGTACCCCTCCCCTGCTCAAATTCTCTCTCTTAAAAATAAATAAATAAACATTAAAAATAAATAAATAAATACCATTTTGCCTCATGACATATGATTTTCCTGGTAATTTTAAACAAGGCTGACTAAAAATATTTGGGGTTTATAATTTCCTGCTTATTTGGAAACAACTGTTCTAATTTAGAATAATTGCTTTCAAGGCCCATTGTCTGGCAAATCATAAAGATTTCTCTTTATTGGTCTCCTTGGATTTCAAGGTATTTCTTTTATTATTAACCCTTAGTTTTCTGGACAGTGTTCTTGGGTAACCCCTTAGATCTTCCTTGTATTCTCATACATCTGAAAATATCTATTTTGCGCTCATTCACAATCTATAGTTAAGCTTGGTATAGAATATTAGGTTAGAAATAAGAGTTCAGGCATTTTTATTTGTTTATGCACTGTTAATAATTTTGGTTCCATTTCACTGTGGTCAGAGAATATAATATATAATTTCTCCCTTTAGGAATTAAGGTTTTCTTTTTACATAATCTAAGGTTGATTTTTTTGTAAATTTGTTACCTAGACACATGAAAATGAAGTGTATTTTCTGTTAATGGGATATTGAGCTTGGTAAATATTTATTATTGAAAACTTTTTAATTATATAATTCACATTGTTTACACTTTTATTCATTTTTGACTATTTGATCCATCAAGAAGTATGTTCATTAGACAGACATGTATTATTCTTTTTTCTTTTTTTTTTCTTAAATTTTATTGTTTATTTTTGAGAGAGGGGGAAAGAGAGAGAGAGAGACAAAGCTTGACTGGGGGAGGGGCAGAGAGAGAGGGAGACACAGAATCTGAAGCAGGCTTCAGGCTCTGAACTGTCAGCACAGAGCCTGATGCGGGGCTCGGACCCATGAACCATGAGATCATGACCTGAGCCAAAGTCAGCTGCTTAATCGACTGAGCCACCCAGGCACCCCTATTCTTATTTTTTCCTTATGTATTATTTAGCGTATTAATACTAATGACATATCCTTATTGAGAAATGTACTCCTTGTTAATATAAAATGATCTAATTTGCCCTCTTAAAAGTGTTTTGATTTGAATTGCATTTCATCTGATATAATTACTGAGATCTGTTATATTTTAGTTTGCAGTAGCTATGTATATCTTTATTCATCTAACTACAGATTTCTCAAACTGCTACGTATATTTCTCTTTAGACTTTATAAACTATGAGTTGGCATTTTGTCCCATTTTGGGTGTTACTTTTCTAAAAGAGAGTTTAACCATATTGTCATAACTATCGTTGTTCTTATTTATATAACCTTATTTTCTACTTCTTTTTTCTGTCCCTTGATTTTCCTTTGTTTTCAGTATTTTCCATATCAACTTTATTTATTTTTAATCATTTAAAGTTCTATGTCCTATTTTGATTCATCTAGAATTGAACTTTAACAACCAAGAATCAAATGACACACGATTGTTTATATGTATATATCATTTATACACATATGATGGGGAAAATATCTTTTATTTGTTTTAAACCTCCTCTATCCCATCTCTTAGTTTGATTAAATTTATGGCTGAAATCATTTGATCATGTTAATTATTGTTAAAATATTGCTTTTAGTAGGACATATATCACTTAAATTAGTTTCATACCTAAATGCTTTTTCTATGTCACCAGAAGTCAATTTGATACTTATTTTTATATTTTCTGATGCTCTGGTTTATTTTTTGGTATAAATTCAAAAGAAAAATATACCATGTGAATGGTATAATTATAAGTTTGTATATATCTGAAAAGAAACCTGAAAATATCTTTATGTTGCTATATGTAAATCTTGAGTTAGAACCCTTATTTCAAATGTTGCTATTGCATGGTCTTGTAGCATTTAATGTCGACAAAAAGGCCTAATTTTTTATAGATAAATTTTTTTTCTATATTTATGATGTTAGGATTATTTATTTTTCCTTAAAATACATAATTTTTACCAAAGTCTAGGTTTGTTTTCTTTTTATTAAATTTTTCTGATTCATGGTAAGGTAATTTGGGCAATTAGACCTTTCTCATCTAGTAAAATTTTCTTCTTTTATATATTTTTATTAAAAAAATTTTTTAATGTTTATTTTTTGAGAGAGACAGAGAGTAGGAGTGGGGAAGGGGGAGAGAGAAAAGGGGACAGAGGATCTGAAGCATCTCTGTGCTGACAGCTGAGAGCCTGATGCGGGGCTCAAACCCACGAACTGTGAGATCGTGACCTGAGCCAAAGGCAGATGTTTAACCAACTGAGCCACCCAGGCACCCCTCTTCTTTTTATTTTTTTGGTTATTCAATCTGTTCCATTTGTCTTGTTATGCGCTGGTTAGATCTCCTTTGTCAGTTTTCTGTCCATAATCTTCACTCTTGTTGATTTAACAACTTGTCCTCTTCTTTCCATTCAGAGAGAGCTTCTTAGTCCTGCATTCTCCATCACAGATTTTTTTTTAAAGAAACTTTTATTTATTTATTTATTTATTTATTTAGAGAGGAGAGGGTAGGAGCAGAGAAAGAGGGAGAGAATCCCAATTCGGCTCTGTGCTGTCAGTGCAGAGCTGGAAGCAGAGCCCGATCTCAAACCGTGAGATTGTGACCTGAGCTGAAATCCAGAGTTGGTTGCTTAACTGACTGAGCCACCGAGGTTTTACTTTTTACTCCATCACAGATTTTACTTTTTACAGGGTTAATTATGATTTTCGCCACGTCTGTTCATTTTAAAGCTAATACTAAATTTGTTTTTGTGTATTTAAAGTCTTACATGTCTCATGCAGCTTTCCAAATATTTTCCCATGCCTCCTAACCCTCTTCTTTTTTCATTTTGGTCTGTTGTCATCTCCTCTTATCTCTCATTTTGCAGATTTCATAGGTTCCTGGCTTTCCTTGAGAGTCTAAAGCGGATTCTATTTAAAAACTTTTTTTTAACGTTTATTTATTTTTGAGACAGGGAGAGACAGAGCATGAACAGGGGAGGGTCAGAGAGAGGGAGACACAGAATATGAAACAGGCTCCAGGCTCTGAGCTGTCAGCACAGAGCCCGACGCGGGGCTTGAACTCACGGACCACGAGATCATGACCTGAGCCAAAGTCGGCTGCTCAACCGACTGAGCCACCCAGGCGCCCCTAAAGCGGATTCTATTTAAAGCTGACTTGAGTTATTTGCACATATTTTCAAATCTTAGTCCAGAATATCTTATTTTTATATTACTGTTAATTGTTTTGAGGTTAATATTTCTAGGACCAGATGCTATCCAAAGTTGCAATTTGCTCCAACTGGTAAGGTCTTCTTGATTCCCTCACAATTATTGGTGTGCTTCTTGAGTTTTTGTCTTGTATCTTAAGCTGAGGTTCTGCTAAATGTAAGTTTATATCTCAGTTCAGTGATTCAATAGATTTAAAGGAGAAGAAAGAGGCATAGATTCACCCAAGATGTGTGGTTTCTTCTCTGTACTTGGTGAAACCTGCTGTGCCAAGGGTCAACTCTTGATATCTAACTTTGCCTGTCCTGCATTTCAACTACGGGTGGAATTGGGTTTCCCTTCTTCTGAATACTCTTGGATTGGGGAGAAGTTGAGCCTAGGAGGAGAGACTCTGCTTCTGAGTTTGTGTTGTAGAATGTGTGCTTTTGCCCTTGGACCTTTCTCTCATGGTGCTGCTTTGGGAAGACTATTGACTGGTAGTGATAAAAGTGGTTCCAACTGGTGATTTCTTAATCTGTCCTAGAAGTAAGTTACCATGGTATTTATCATCCCAAATAGGATACTTAGAATGGAAAAAGGCTCAATTATAATGAAGGTGAGACAATGGGTGTGAACACAGTGTTAGTCAACTTGGGCATGTGGTCACCCTACCTATGACTTACCTCTACCTTTAGCAACTACCCATTCAAATTAAGATTAGTGGGGCTTTATGAAGTTACTCTCTATAACTTCTATGTATAAACCTAATAATTTCTAATAACAATAATAACAGTAATAAATACCCATTTATTGAGTACTTGCTATTATGATAATTTTTTTCAGGATTCCACAAAGAAAATTCATATCTATGTATACATTCAGAACACTTTTCTTTTCAAATTCCCAGGGAACTTCCACTACTGGTCCCCAGTTTTTGAGGTTTATTGGCATTCTTGGAGGAGAGAAGACAGAATCCCCTGATTATCTCTTCCTTGACTCTTTTCCCCTCTCCACCTCACCTTCATTCTGCACAGATGCCCTTTGTCAGCTCATTTGTGTATCTTTCATTCTCAAATATGTGGTTAAACTCCTCGAGAGGAAGAATCTTTTTTAAGTCTTTGGCATTCCTTATAGCTTCCAACTTGGTGCCCTCCCCTGCACTGCCTCATGCTAAATTTTTCCTAAATGATGTCTGTAATTCTGTAAGTGGGTATAAGTTGTCGCAGAACATTTTTAACCTTTCTTATCTTAGTAGTCATTACAACTTAACTTCTGATCCAAGATTGCTGTTATAGTTGGATTTTATTCAAATTTTAATTCCACATTTCATCTCAAAAAGTAGATGACTTTGGTTATGTATTTTTCATTTCTTTAACCAGAGTGAAATTCTAAGTATCTTAAAACAAATTCTAAATCTGAATAGAGTATATGTGATGACATAATTTCATATAATAGGGCTTAATCGTGAATAGCTGAATTACAAGCTGAGAAGAGCTATTCAGTTATTATTAGGCCATCTAGACGTACTTAGCAATCCATTAACTTGATGAATGCCTAGATCTGTCTTCCTTGCTTTCTTTTGTGTGTGTGTGCAATTAAAATTTGATTGATGATTAAGTTACATTAGATTGATTAAAGTTTCTACTTGAAAAGGAAGCTTAAAATTTTTAGCTGTTTCTTTATGTGAGGAAGGATGTGCATACGTTATTTGTCTCACCTTAAAGATGGAAATTGGGAAGCAGAATTGTAGAAGACTTAAAAAGTTTTGACCTCTGTAAAAGATTTTGATCTGAGAACTAGAGAAAAATCTAGTACGCCCAGTTCAGCACACAATTTATTCAGACTTTACCCAATAAGTTTCACCTCCGGTTTGTGAACTGATCAGAATTGGTTTGATTATGTGTAATTACATTTCTTCACTGGAAGACAGAAGAAAAGCAGAAGGAAGGTAGTCACTACTCTTACAGATTATAAGTTCCTTGAGGAGAATAAATAAATCTTAAACTTCTTTGCATTCTGTCTTCCACTTGCTTAGCACCTAACACAATTCCTTGGGCATGGCCTACTTACTACGAATTTGTTAAGTTGAACTGAATTTTAATTATTTATTTTAGCAGATGTGGGACATACTGTTTGTAAGAATGGCAAGGAAGCTTCTCATCCCAAGAGCTTTCTTATTTCAGGTTCAGCTCATGCTTAGCTTTTTCTTTTCCACAAAACGATCACACTTAATTTTAGGATTTCCTCTGACAGATGCAGAAAAAAATCAAATTACTGTCTACTTTCAAGTGCATGTCCTTTTTTCCTTTAAGCATTATTACTTTCTGAATCCAGTTTTCTTAAAAGATACGTTGATAATGGAATATTTTCTGTAGGGTTTTATTCAACTAACATTTCTGGTAAATTTCTTACCTAAAACCATTATCTTACTTGGGCCTTTGTTTTCTCCTTTTGTATAATGGGCTCAATCACCAGTGAAGGAAATGGAAAGATATCATCTGCAAAGCCTGCTGACTCATTGTTTGATAGGTTTCATATTGCGAAGGTCTTAGAATTGCATTTCCATACTAAGACAACAACAACATCACTTTTGTTCTTTCTAGCATCTGAGACATTGTAGTTACCACATAAAAAGGAAAGTGTATGGACTTTCTAGGGTAAGTTTTAACATTTCCAGAGAGAAAAAAGATACAGATAAAAATTTGGGAGGATCGTCTGTAGTCTAGTTTTGCATTGGATTAGGTTTTTGGACTCTTTGGGAGTAAGGTTTTATATGAACCTGGTGCCGTTTGCACAGTCACTCAGATATATTCATGTAAGATTCCCTTCCTGAGAAAACATCTTACAATAAAGTGGCATAAAACTTGTTTGCAGGTGTTGTACTGCTGTCCTTGGGCAATTTGCACTGTGTGTTTTAAAATCGCTAAACAGGGGCGCCTGGGTGGCTCAGTCGGTTGAGCATCCGACTTCGGCTCAGGTCATGATGTCACCGTCTGTGAGTTCGAGCCCCGCGTCGGGCTCCGTGCTGACAGCTCAGAGCCTGGAGCCTGCTTCGCATTCTGTGTCTCCCACTCTCTCTGCCCCTCCCCTGCTCATGTTCTGTCTCTCTCTCTCTGTCAAAAATAAATAAACATTAAAAAAAATAATAAATAAAATCCCTAAACAAGTCAGGATTAGATATGATGGTGACGATGGTGGTGGCAGCAGCATTATTTTGTCTGTGTAAAAACTATGTAAAACTATGTATGTAAAAATTTTGAAAAAATCTTTTTCTGCATTGCATGTCATATTCCTCTGAACGGATATAAATATGTGACTTTGAAAAGTCTCCAAAAAACAATGCGTTACAAGGTAAGGACCACAGGTCTTACAATCAGAAGCTTGACTTTAAGTGTGGAAACTGTAGAGTTTTAGGCAAGGTTTGATCCCTATCAGTCTCTCTTCCTATCTACCAGAAAGATTTAATAATGTATAGCTCACAAGACTATTGTAAGAAAAAAAGAAACAATGAGATTATGTATGGTAAAACACAAACAAAAAATGCTGCATACACTAGGATGTTCTGCCGATATGGGCATTTATTATCATCTTATTATACTCTTCCTTAGGTTCAAAGCCCCTCCTTTTCTTCTTCTCTACTGGTTTGGACTAGATTTACTGCTATTATGACTCAGAAACAAATTCATGAAATAGTGATCTATTAGACTGATTATAAGTTCTTTGAGATTTGAGATTACCTCATCCCTGACGTATAGTTAGTGACAATTGTATGAATGAAATGTTCCCATGAGTGTAAACTTGTCCCAGATCGGATCCATACTTCTTTGTTTTCCTCATAGTATTTTTGCAAGCCTGTAAAAATGATCCAAGGGTGTCATTTCTCCTTGAAGTCCACCAGATACAGCATACAAAGAATATAACTCAGGACCACGGCCTTGTGCCCACTTTACTAGACTTCCTCACAACTGCACTGGACTGGGGTTTTTAAAAATTTTTTTTTAACGTTTTATTTATTTTTGAGACAGGGAGAGACAGAGCATGAACAGGGGAGGGTCAGAGAGAGGGAGACACAGGATCTGAAACAGGCTCCAGGCTCTGAGCTGTCAGCACAGAGCCCGACGCGGGGCTCGAACTCACGGACCGCGAGATGATGATCTGAGCCGAAGTCGGCCGCTTAACCTACTGAGCCACCCAGGCGCCCCTGGACTGGGGTTTTTAATGAAAGATACAGGGATCTTCACACATTTGCTTTACAAAGCTGACTTCCTAGAGGAAAGCCATCCGTGTGTCCTGACAATTGAAGTTGAGAAGAGTTGATTCCAGATGGCATTTCTACAAGGTTCTGGCGGGGTGGAAATCAAGATCCAACTTTTTTCCCTTTGTTTACGTAATCAACGCAAGCTCCTCCCATTTTCAGTCTACCCAGTGTTTTATAGTTTTTACCTATTTGAAAGTGGTAACTGTATTTTAAACAAATATTCCTGGCCTACCGTGAAGACTCCATTTCTATGCTCTGTGAGGTGAGACTGACTTTGGTTGGTATGACTATTATGAGATTGCTAATAAATTTCACCTCATAGTCTCTTGGTCATAAATGGTCCTTTCCCAAACAGTGTACTCATGGCTCATAGTAGGCACTCAATAAATGTCCACTAACTGAATACATGGATGAGTCATGTTCAAGTTATGACTGGAGCTGATTTACACGTTTTGGGGAAAGTGGTTGTTATCTTATATTTTCCTTCTGCAGAAGCATCTTCCAGCTAATCAGTCTCTGGGCTTTCTTTGCTTGTTTCTACTTCTGCAGGAAATATTGTGTCCTGTTTGCATACTCATTGTCCCAGTGCCCTATCATATGAAGTTCCCTCAGCAGAAGGGATTGCAGTCCAGCCTCCAGAAGCAATATCCAAGGAGCACTGCTTGCGTGTGTTCTGAAGATGGAAATGATTATCATAAAAGACGTAAGAAGGATTATGTCAGGAATTCTCTCCAGATCTGCACATTTAGCAAGCCATCCTGTTTTGCATTACAGAATCACATTATGTTCTGCAGCTCCTCTGTGGCTGTTTGGTGTTGGTCATGGATTTGTGAGAGATTGGGGTCAAAGTCAGCAATGTTTACAAACATAGGAGGAATGTCAGCAAGAGATGGCCAAATCCAAATATGATCTTTATGATTCTCTAAGTGGCTAGTCATTTGACCTATAAACAGAAAGCATGGTTTCTGGCTATGCAAGGTGTTCCCTACACTCAGAGCTTTAAATAGTGTAACCAAATCAAATCATTCATCGGCACTTCAAGTGCTGGCAAGCTGGCCCCTTCCTGATGCCAGGGTTTCTGCCTAATACATGGTATACTTTTCTAAAAGAACCACAGGAGCCTGAAAACATCTATGAGTTCATGATGAATTAAGAGCCTGGAAAGCGCTGCAAGTCAATTGAACTGGGCTAGTAGGGTTTTCACACAGCTTCAGCTTTGAGATCCAGGGATCAGTAAAAAGCAGACAATGCTACTCAGAAGCAGATAACAGATCTTGATCATTCGGTTCCTTTCTGAGGGTGTCATACTCAGGTAGGTTGCACTGTTGAGATCCTATTCTAGTCTCCAGACAAGGCACCTCTTACGATTCTTATGTGGAAGTTGTGTGGAAATTACCACTTGCCAATTGGAGCAAGTTCAGAAGGCATGAGACAGAGTGGTGGTCTTGTTGGGAGTTAGGGATGGAACTGAGTGTCTTTCATCTTATAATTGGCCAAAGAGTAGTTTGAGGATGAGTCTGTGGCTCTGTGGGGCTTTATGGGTATGCTATCAAACCTATCCTCAAAGAAGCAGGATGCCCTTTACAACAGTTTTATTGAGACCACTTCTGCAGTTTCTGATCTGAGTTTTATTTTAGAATCTGGAAGGGGAGCCTGAGGAGGGGTCTCGATTACATTGCATGCTTCCTGTCTCCTTTCCAAAAAGGAATAAAGTGCAATAGTTTTGGCATTAAAGAACTGAATTTAGAGTAACATGACTGTAATTCAACCTCTGTAGCACCACTACAAAGTTAAACTAAGATTCCCATTGGGCAGAAGACTGACATAGATATGACCCTGGACAAAAAGCTTCTGGAGCAATCCACGTCTTTAACGGGGTCCTGAGCCCTGTGTCCAAGCTGGGGTCTAAGTTTTATGATTTGAAACTTGGGGGTGAATGCCCTATAGCTGGATGCGTGGGGTTGAATCAACTGGTGCCACCTAAAGATGTTTCCATAAATGTTTGGTTAGTGTTCTGTATTAGCCCTTAAGCCATTTCTGACTGCTTCTGACAATTGCTACTAGTGGGGAAGGGAGGCAGAGGGAGAGAAGCAGAGTGCCTGAGAAGAAAGGAGAACATAGCAGCTGTATCCTGGATAAGGGTGGATTCAGTCTGAAGACTGTAGCAATTATGTTCCACTCTTTTCCATGTGGATTTCTGTATCACTTTGACTTAAGCCAAAAGAAAAAAAAAATCAAGGAATGGAATAAAATTACTGCATGCAAAAGTTTCCGACTTGGGGAAGGAAGAGACCAGATCAACACGTACTTCAGAAAGCCATTCCTGGACAGGCAGAGATGTGATCAGATCGAAGTCACAGAGATCATCTAGAGTGCACCAGTGACTTAGGAAACACAGTTTTATTTTATGGGGTCTCTGGGAAAGAATCCATAGGGAAATGATTAGTTGAGACCTTGGGAGTGGAGAGAAGAGTTAGCACAGTGTGATTTAACTCTCAGAGTTCGCATTTCTCTGCCTCTTCTCTCTTGAAAAGTTGCATAACCCCCAATGGTTTCTCTCTTGCAGCAGTCTCTTAGCCTTTCTGGGTACAGACCACCTGGGAACAAGAGACCCTTATTCACCCACTTTCATCAGCAGGTGAAGATGCTCACACTGGAGTAAGAAGTGCCTTTATTGTCAACCCCAAAGCCCTCAAGAGGCAATATTAAAATATAAAAATTAATGGAAATCCCCACGAAGTTTTCTCTGAAGAATTCTTGGTGTTGGCAACAGAGCTTGGAAACTCCACCTAATGGGGGCCACAGTGATGGGTCTTGCCGGAGAATAACACATATGCAGCAGGATTCTTGGAGAGAGGCACAAATAAGAAATAGGAGATGGACGCAGTGGTGTTAAAACCGCTGCTGAGTCATACGTTTAGGTTGACATTTTAGCTATTTTTAGTGGTTTGGGGGTTGGAAAAATGTTTGGTATTTGTAAATAATGTTTTTGAATTCTAACAGTTTTCAAGTCATTTTTATTGTGCTATATACTAGGTCCTGAAAACGTCTATATTATATTTCACTAACTCAAGTACCTGAAATAACTGTGGTGGGTGAAGCTTGCACTCTCAAATCCCCAAGAAGCTATATTTGAGAATTTTTCTCTTCCTAGTTATTACAACTAATTTTCCCGTCAAATCCTAGAGGACTGCTTTGAACCAGTCTAACACTCTGAAGGCAGAAATGTATTTTAACTCATTCATGCTGGTGCTAATCTCCTCAGTGATTTATGAGGTCTTTAAAGCTTTAATTCTCTGTCTGTTAGGAGTCTTCCTTGGTAGTAAGTTGACAGTTTAAATTAGTGCGTAGACATGGCTTTCATAATGTCAGTTTTGTTTTGTCTCAGCAGCGTCTTGGAATTCCTTCCATTGTACCTCAAGTGACTCATGGCAATAAATGACTCCCTTCTCTTTTGTTCTTAATCAAGGAAGAATGGAATGAGCCACATAATGTTTGTAAAAGAGCAACTTTAATTAGTTCTCAGCTGTAGCCAGAGATGCTTGTCTTGTCTTTTTAGCATATAAGTGTAGGACGACACGATGCGCTCAGGTGGACAAATACTATTCTCCTAAAAAGCCTCATGCAGTTCCCTTCCAAAAAATAAAGGACAATTACAGTAGCAACATTTTAAGCTTTCTCTTCAAACTGGCAAGGGAGAGACCTCAAGTAGTGTCCAAGAGTTTGGGGTGAATTTTTGGAATTGAAACGAATAAACCACCAAATGAAAGAAGGTCTCCTGAAAGAAGTTTCCTTGCTCACCCTAAGGCCTTCCTATCCTTTGGGGCATAGTGCCAACATATACCCAAGGCTAGGGATGCCTTTCCTGCCAAGCTGTCAAATCATCTTCCTGAGTTTTGTATATAAGGGTAAACCCCAGATCCTTGGGGGTCCAAGTTTGTTTACTCTCAACAGCATTTGGCTTCCTAAGAAAAATGGTGAAAGAAAGTATAAAATTCCATTAAAAAAAAAAAAACCTCAAGTATTCTTGGACATCAAACAACTCTTACAACACAGTCCTTTGATGAGTTCAGTGTAAATGAATCAGAAACATATGGATAGTGTTTATGCTCAAATGCACATGCAGTTAAAAATTCTGAGGGAAATTAGTTTAGTGAGCTATGTTTGGGTCATTTCCAGCATCTACGAATTTGGAAAATCACTTCTCATGAGTAAAGATGTGGAAGAAATGGTTGAGCACCCCTTGAACTGAAAAATGGGCACGTTCAGCAGCCCATGCTGTGTTGTGTATCATAAACACGGTAGCAGAGGGCACAAATCTTGGGAAAGCTCCAGGCCAGGAAGAATTGGGGCTACTGATGTGGTAACAGTTTCTGTATCTCATTACCGGCTGTCAGTACCTGTGCAAAAAAGTTCCATTCTTAACAATCATGGCCTACCAACTTCTTTGGATTAGTGCAGCCATTGGATATTTTTTTGTAGATCATACTTTGTGCTTAGGTCATTGGAACCCATTGGCTATGTGGCCCTCCCTCCCTCTGGTACAACCAGTGCTTTCCTTTCACTTTGATGAGAGTAGAAACTACTAATCATGTTATAAATGTGGGAAATGGTCACACACATGGTTTCTGGAACATCTAAGAACTGTAAAAATATCCCCATTTGGATATAATGTGGTCCTAAAAGCTTCAATATTTCTCATACCTAGCAGGACCTAAAAAATATTGAATTTTGAGTTATATCACTTTAATCCAAGTGAGTGTCATCATTTATTGAGGACAAAGGAACAAAGTACAGAGACTACTGTATCTTGATACGTCAGATTTCTTTATTTTTTGGACCTGTCTCATGGACTAGGTCTGGATCATTGATTATTGCTTCAGTGGGCCTTATAATGATAAGATGTTGGCGGTGAGAATGATAGAAACCTCCGTGGTGTATATTAATGTCCAATCACAGAGAGGCACTAATGATGTCCTTTCATTTTAATCTATTTGCTAAAAGTCCTAAGTATCTACTACTATATGAATAACACAGCACGAGATGCTGAGGGTCATGCAAAAATGTAAATAACACAAGACCTATGCCTTCACAAAGAACCTAAAATTGAAGTTACAAAATACACTTGATGAAACAATAGCACTAGAGAGGTCACAGTGAAATGATATTCCATTGCTAAACTAATGACATAAACCATTGGTGAGGAATTTAAGGTAGACCTAGACAATGTGGGATAGTGAAAGTTCATGAGATTCTCGAACATTGCTGAAAATGTAACAAAACGGAGAACATTATATTTGCTGGATCTTTTCTAAGAAGAGCACTGTATGTGGTTGAAATACTCTGATAAGCCTTTTAACTTGAGGACACAGAGGGAGAGTTAGAAATCCCAGCTCTACCGTGAGCTACTTGTGTGACTTTGTCCAAATTACTTGTTCTTAGCCGGCATTCTCATCATTGGGATGGTAATTAATATTAAGATAGGGATCAATACCTTTCTATCTATCTATCTATCTATCTATCTTTCTATTTATCTATTTGTCGTTTATTCATTCAGTAGCTCTTTAAGAGATTATGATGTGCCAGGAACTATGAAGGAAAGTGAACTATGGTGCTTTGGTAGCTTTGGTAGCTTTGGTGGAGGCAGCAGGCTTGTGCAGGATTTAAATGGGGGAAAAAAAAGGTAAGTTGATTTTAAACTACATAATTTTTACTTTGGTTCATGTAATTATTTACACAGTTATTGCCAAAAATGTTTTAAAACCAAATGTCAGACAAATATCTTTCTTTCCCATCATATAAACTCAAACCCTGCTTTCTTTCTCTCTTTCTCCATTCTCTCCTCTCTCAGACCTTTGTCTGGAATGAGAGAAATACGTGGTGCTTTGTTTTCACTCATGAGCTTTGTTCCTCTCTTCTGAAAACACACATGGTATAAATAGAGCTTTGTAGGATGTGTACTCACTCTTCCTTTTGCTGCTCTGCCCTCGACTCTGTATGACCTTGGGAATGCACATCTCTCTATGTGTCAATGTCTTCATCTGTAGACTAATAATACTGACTAGTACATAAAGCATTCAGAGAGCCTCATGAAAGATACAAAGACATGTTATTATATTCTCATGAAGCTTATTGCTCATGGTCCCATTGCCCTATAGATACTTATGAAATTTTCTTCTCTTAATAACCTTTTATATTTCATTAGTTTGATTGCTGTGAGACATCTTCTGCCTTGCATTATTGAAGGGATTGGGCACACCCCAAAGAACAATTACACCTCTGGGAAGCAAAAGGGTAGTGTGGGAAGCATGGGGAGGAATAAGGAAATCATGAATCATCTGAAGATACCTTATTTTTAATACGGTGAAAAGCAAAAAAAAAAAAAATGTCTATCATTTCATGGGGCCAAAAATGATCTAAGTAGACCAGTCAAACCAAGCATCTGAATGTCTAAATAGAGCCTGTAGATCAATCATATTCATGTTTACTTGTTTGAGCCAATCAAATAGCTTGTCATAAGCATATGCTAGATTTCTATAAGAAATCAAAGACCTAGGCCAGTTTTGGGTGGCTTCATGCCAGAGAAGCCAAAAATCTCAAGATATTTAACTTCTAGAGACATCGAATTCTGTGTAACAGGGCAGGAATTAACATGAGAGAAGGGGAGAGACTATAGAATAGAACTCTGTTACAATGTCATCCATCACAGAATTAGACACACCACAAGGTCATGACATACCCTTAGAGAGAAAATGTCCATCAAAGTAAAGGCCAGATATAATACAGATGTTAGGTGTGGCTCCACCCATACCCTAATTCCGGGCTTCTCCACATAGAAAGTTTGCCTGATGCTCTCAGCACCACAGAAGCAACGCTGAACAGGGATATCAGTTTCTTTTTTCTTCCTTTCTCTTGCACTTGGCTGCTCCTCTAGGTAATGTCTAGAGACTATGTGAAGAAGATCACCTGGAGGCATGCCGAATTATTAACCTCACCTGAACGCTCATGTGTCTCAGGTGCAACCCCAGAGGATTCATTGCTCTGCATTTTGATATCCTCAGCACAGCAGGAACAAAAGTGTGAGGGGAGGAGGTAAATACTTGGTTCCCTGTGCACCGGATGGAGAGCCTTCACGGTGGAGATGGGGTCCATTTCCCCTGTAAATCCTTAGCATCAGGCGCCATTTAGGTGCTTAATAAATGGGAATCGTGCGAGTGGAGCCTTGACTCAGAGGGAAGGTATAAAACCAGGGCAAAGAGAAGAGCAAGTGTAGCCAATCAGTATGCACCTGAAATTAGAAGCTCCAGGCGTCAAGCAGTCAAGATGTCAACCATCATGAACTGTCACAGTCTCCTACAAGAAAAAAATACCATCTTGATTTATCGACCGCGGAGGTCACTGACCCTTATGAAGAGGAAATACAAAGAGAGAAGGGGCATGCCAGTGAAAAAATTACTATTTGATTTAATTTTGTTTTTAATGCCATTAAAAAATATCTATGTATATGTATAGATATAGATACATAGATATAGGTAGATGTAGATAGATGCATATGTAGATATAGATGTATCTTGTGACAAGCAGTGTGAGGTGATAGAAAGCCCACTGCATTGGGCTCTCCACATAAGCCATGCAGCCCTTGGGGGGCATTTAGTTTCTGCAGGGACTCTGTTCCCTCTTCTATAAAATGAGAGGCAGGATGAATTTCATTTCTCAAATTCTATGTTTCTACCTAGGTTTAGTTAAAATCTAATAATGTTTTTCCATCACAATTTCTACAACTTAGTATACAGAGTATATTAATATATAGCGAGTGGACATCACACTTGATGTATTTTGTCCTTTTAAAATCCCATCTAGAAGCTTTGCTCAGTGGCAGTATCGTAGCCAATGAGGTTTATCCGAGGCGCGATTATTGCTAATTAAAATCCCATCTATAGTTTTCACATGCACAAGGCTATAATACAGATAGACGAGCAAGTATAAAGGATAATTATTAATGTCTGCATTTCTAATTTATACTCTTCTGGGATAGGAATTTCTACACATTTAAACATTAATTTACGTCTCCACATTTAAGCCAGAAAAATGCCAATTGTTCAACATCGCATTATGAACATTTGCAAGCATACAGAGAACTGAAAAGAATTCAGATTTTTTTATATGTAATTTATTGTCAGATTGGCTTCCATACAACACCCAGTGCACATCCCAGCAGGTGCCCTCCTCAATGCCCATCACCCACTTTCCCCTCTCCTCCCCCCCATCAACCCTCAGTTTGTTCTCAGTATTTAAGAGTCTCTTGTGGTTTGCCTCCTTCCCTCTCTGTAACTTTTTTTTTTCCTCCTTCCCCTCCCCCTGGTCTTCTATTAATTTTCTCAGGATCTACGTATGAGTGAAAACATATGGTATCTGTCTTTCTCTGCCTGACTTATTTCACTTAGCATAACACTCTCCAGTTCCATCCACACTGCTACAAATGGCCAGATTTCATTCTTTCTCATTGCCAAGTAGTATTCCATTGTATATATAAACCACATCTTCTTTATGGACATCTTTTCATGTGCCGTAGTATTCCATTGTATATATAAACCACATCTTCTTTATGGACATTTAGTTGATGGACATTTAGGCTCTTTCCATAACTTGGCTATTGTTGAAAGTGCTGCTATAAACATTGGGGTAAAAGTGCCCCTATGCATCAGCACTCCTGTATCCCTTGGGTAAATTCCTAGCAGTGCCATTGCTGGGTCATAGGATAGATCTATTTTTAATTTTTTGAGGAAACTCCACACTGTTTTCCAGAGCGGCTGCACCAGTTTGCATTCCCACCAACAGTGCAAGAGGGTTCCCGTTTCTCTACATCCTCTCCAGAATCTATAGTCTCCTGATTTGTTCATTTTAGCCACTCTGACCGGGTGAGGTGGTATCTCCGTGTGGTTTTGATTTGTATTTCCCTGATGAGGAATGACGTTGAGCATCTTTTCATGTGCCTGTTGGCCATCTGGATGTCTCCTTTAGAGAAGTGTCTATTCATGTCTTCTGCCCATTTCTTCACTGGATTATTTGTTTTTCGGGTGTGGAGTTTGGTGAGTTCTTTATAGATTTTGGATACTAGCCCTTTATCTGATATATCATTTGCAAATATCATTTCCCATTCCACTGGTTGCCTTTTAGTTTTGTTGATTGTTTCCTTCATAGTGCAGAAGCTTTTTATCTTGATGAGGTCCCAATAGTTCATTTTTGCTTTTAATTCCCTTGCCTTTGAAGAATTCAGATTTTAAAAAGACGTTTTCTTTTTGTTTCCAAATGACTTATCTCTGCATCTCCAAGGAAGAGATTTAAATACTAAAAGTATGATTAATCTTTATCTTGGCTTTAAAACTATGTCTAGCTGAGGGCTAATTTAACTAGTTAAGTTAAATATGGCTTAAGGGCCCCTGGGGGCTTAGTCAGTTAAGGGTCCCACTTTGGCTCATGTCATGGTCTCAAGGTGTGTGGGTTTAAGCCCTACATTGGGCTCTGTGCTAACAGCTCAGAGCCTGGAGCCTGCATCAGATTCTGTGTCTCCCTCTCTCTCTGCCCCTCCCTGACCTGTGCTCTGTCTCTGCCTCTCAAAAATGACTAAACATCAAAACAATTGTTTAGTAAAATGTATGCTATATTTCTGTACATGCAATTGTATTGTTATCAGAACTCAAAACCACTTATGGACAATAAACCTAACTGTTCTCCTTGTGTATCTCCTTGAACCTTTCACTCCTGAGCTTCCATGGAGGAACTGGTCATATCTTGGCAATTATGTTGACTTAAAGTTCTAACAACAGGATTTCTATGTTTCCAGTGAATAAAAAATGATTGGGAGCATATTTCTAAAATGGGCGGATTTTTTTCTACCCATTATAGATTAAGGTATAAGACTGCCTATAGTGGATGCAGTGGTTGCAAAATTTTATTCTTTTTTTTTTAAAAATTTTTTTTTTTCAACGTTTATTTATTTTTGGGACAGAGAGAGACAGAGCATGAATGGGGGAGGGACAGAGAGAGAGGGAGACACAGAATCGGAAACAGGCTCCAGGCTCTGAGCCATCAGCCCAGAGCCTGACGCGGGGCTCGAACTCACGGACCGTGAGATCGTGACCTGGCTGAAGTCGGACGCTTAACCGACTGCGCCACCCAGGCGCCCCTGCAAAATTTTATTCTTATCTCAGAATCCTTTTTTTAAATATCTAAGGCCCAATTTTAGAGAAAGATTCAATCACGTTTGCAGGTTAAGACTTCAGAGCACTCTGTGAAATATGTTTGTATATATTCCTGATTTGCAACCATAGGAATGGTTTCTGAGCTTTATTGATTCACCCATATTAGAAGTTTTTCCCACATTTTTATATGTACATTGTAAAAGAGATAAAAACAAAAGGAATTGTAAAAGAGTAAGATGAAGGTGAAATAAGTAATGTTTTAACATTATTTTAAAATTAACAGCACAGTGGGGCACAGTGGGTAGCTCAGTTGGTTGAACGTCTGACTCTTGGTTTCAGTTCAGGTCATGATCTCATGGTGTGTGAGTCTGAGCCCCACATTGGGCTTTGCACTGACAGTGTGGAGCCTGCTTGGGATTCTCTCCGTCCCTCTCTATCTACCCCTCCTCCACTTCCACTCTCTCCAGAATAAATAAACGTTAGAAAAATTGATAGCACAAAAATATGTTCCCTCATCAAAATTTATTTTAATATCTTCTAGTTTCTTAGTTTATAAATGACTTGCTGATAGCAGTGCCTCTAAACATTATTAGCTAATATCCTAAGTGATTTTATATCATTAGTGCAAGGTTTAACCTTAACAAGTTGAATTTGTAATTTCCAAGCTCATCCTTGATGATTCTGAACAACTCCTGGATACATTTAAAAAAATTTCTTTGTTTTCAATTCATAACTGAAAGAAAGTGGCCAGTCTAATTGCCCATGTTTGTATTATGGGGAATACTTCAGTTTGGGACTTCATTTTAAGAGTATGTTTAATTCGCTTGCCCATTTTGTGAATTAGAAAATAAACTCTATAAGTTCACTTAACTGAGCACAGTGATAAGTCTTAATATACTGAATGCACACTCACAAGTAGGAACTACTCACAGAGAGGCGGCCTCTCTGTGTTTTGGGATTGCTCCCTCATTTTGTTAATGGCGCATGACCTTCTGATACATTAGAGTATGGGCACCAGTGTCAATCCGTATATTTCAAATGATTGAGGATTATATAAATAAGATACAAGTAGAGGGGGGCCTGGGTGGCTCAGCTGGTTAAGCATCAGACTTTGGCTCAGGTCATGATCTCGTGGTTCATGAGTTTGAGCCTTGCAGTGGGCTCTGTGCTGACAGCTCAGAGCCTGGAGCCTGCTTTGGATTCTCTGTCTCCCTCTCTCTCTGCCCCTCCCCCATTCACACCGTGTCTCTCCCTCTGTCTCAAAGATAAATAAACACTAAAAAAATTGTAAACAAATAAGATACAAAAATACAAACAGAAATTCTAACATATTCTTCTTTGCAACAAATCTGTCACAACTATTCTAGGCTTGGCCTTCAAGACTGTTCACCAAACTTCTTTGGTAATTAAGTATGATTTATATCAAATATTACATTTACTCCTCCCCACCCCTCCACCCCCTCACATCCTTTAGGATAGACATTCCTTGACTCGCCTCACATCAGTAAATATCTGACTTCCATGATCACTCTCTTCATGTGAGACCAGAATGGTGGCAATTGTTTTTTTTTTAAATGTTTTTTTAAATTTATTTTTGAGACAGAGAGAGACAGAGCATGAGCAGGGGAGGGGCAGAGAGAGAGGGAGACACAGAATCCGAAGCAGGTTCCAGGCTCTGAGCTGTCAGCACAGAGCCTGACGCAGAGCTCGAACTCATAGACCATGAGATCATGACCTGAGCTGAAGTCGGAAGCTCAACCGACTGAGCCACCCAGGCGCCCCCAGAATGGTGACAATTGTAAGGCAACTGTGTACAGGCCTTCTTCACAACGTGTGATGCCCTTTAACCGATATTGGCTCTCATAGATGAGATACTATAGGCACGAATGAGGGTGGGCAGTTTGTTAAGCTTGAGCAAAACAGACGAGTTGGAAGCAGTGAAACTAAAGTCTGTGATTACCACTGCTATTTAGTCAACAACTTCCCAGATAAATAAGAAATTTTTATTTAGAAATCGATGCTTGTCACTGGGCCAGAGTCATGCCATATGTTTTTTTCTTTTCCTTGCAACACACGTTTCTTTCCTACCACTTTCTCTACGTAAGTGGTTGGTGTTTGGCATTAGCTGAAAACGGTTACCTCAGCAACTTCTTAGCATTTGGTTTTGTAACTCTTTTTGTTCTAGCTTGGGGAGCAAAAATGGAGTCATTAGCAATCATAGAATTTCTTTTGTTCCATCCCCCCAATGTCGTTGGCATGGATGTGATTCCATCATAATGCTCTAACATGAGAAATGGCACACTTGTCAAAATTTTTCCAAATCAAATTAAGTACGTTCGTAGCTCCCATTCTGCCAGACTGGAATACATAATCTATCACTGCTGGGGGCCCTATGAATCCTGGCGAAGGCTTCGGAGTTGTGTGTGGTTCTAAATATTTGGGAACGGCCTGCAGATACGCTCATTACCCAAGCCTGTGCAGTTCCATAAAACCAGATGGCTCTGCTGGGGCAACAGGCAAGTGTTGGAGCCCTTGGCCTTCTTATGAAGTGGGGCCCAAGGTCTTGCTATTCTCAGAACTATAACCATTGCTTCATCCCTTGCCAATGCAAAATAGAAATAAAGTTCAATAAATTAGTATGCCACAACTCTGGTGGTGGGGCCATACTGAGGTGCCTGGCAAGGGCCCGCCATCCCTCTCTTCCTGCCTGATAGGTGCTCAGGGCCCTCCAGTGCTGCTGCTGCTGCCCTCACGACTTCACTACCACTGCCACCAATGCTTTGGAGACACTGTGTGCCAGGCAAGAGTCTCCCATTTCCCAAAATGCCACAGAGGCTTACTTCCACCTTTACTGGCAGCTCCCTCACTGCCACTTCCTGAAGAGAATATTGAAGGACAAATCTGAGAGATAAATGTTTTGCTGTTCCCATTATCCCCACCTCCTCTGACAGTGGAAGCACTGTCACTAGAACAAACCTTTCCTCTCCTCAGGAAGAGTTCCTTCCCAGGAGTCTCCAGGGTTCCTCACACAACTCGGGCCCTACTGGGCCCACCCCTCAGTGGGCCAGGCTCGGGTGGACTTGTTTGCATTCCTGTGGCAGACACCTCACAGCTGGTGAGGTGTAAGGAGGGACACCTGATCCACACACATTAATAGCTTGCATTAATTACTCATGTGGTCTTATGTTTGCTAATGTATCTTCACCATTTTCACATACGCTGTTCTAGTCTCAGATACGTTGATTTTGTTGGAGTCTGACAAAGAATGGTAAAATGGCAAAAAAAAAAAAAAATTATAACTCTAATTTAAATTACTCCCAGACCCTTTTTTGTACAACTGGCTGGCTGGCTGGCTGATTCAATGTAAATGTCCAGAAGGGTGGGATCATTTATAACCATAGAAACAAATACGAGACTTTTACACCAGGCTATGCTGGATGGATAAACAAACCTTGGGACTACACAGCAGACACCTACAGTCTTTGTAACTGTGTCTGTGGGATCCCCTAGACAGAGATCCTAGTCCCAGCTAGCAGATTGGCTCCTTTGTCAGGCCATCATATTATTTAGAAATTTTTGAACACTTTATAGATCATATTAAATAGATGGGCTGATGTCAAAATCAATTATTTTTATAACTCACTCTTGAGAAGTGAAACATTATTTATTATAGTAACTATGAAACAGATGTTGTAATATATGTCCTAATTCAATAAAATATCAGTTAAAGCAGTCATTTTATGATTTTTTCCCAAGAATGCTAGGTTAAATTTGATGTTTCTGGTTCAAAACAAAAATTCACACAAAGCATGTCAGAGTAGTTTAGGTTAGCAAATATAAAAGATTTAGATCCAAAAGAGAAATGGGAAAACAAAACATCAGTTTGGGGGAAAACCCCCTTCTTCTTTGTACACAGATGTTCCAGAAAGACAGAAGGAGCCTGGGCTGCACGTTCTGGGGCAACACAGGAACCAGGAATCCGTCAAGGTGAGGCACTTTGAAGGTGGTGGAGAGCCCATGAATGCTCCCGGCACAGCCCTGCTTCCGAGACCTGGCATGAACAGAGGGCTGGTGGAAAACAAGGTCTGCCAGGGGAGACTGGCAGCTTGGCTTTTGACAGAAGGAATGAAGTAATGTATTAGGTATGAAGGCTACTCATTTCTTCTCAGCCTGTGTCACTCTGCTGCCTTCTCTTAAGTTATCTTCACATTAGCTTCAGCAAGGCTGATCTTTGGCGGTTGAGGTTGTAGAACCACAACGTTCGGATTTCAAAAATCATCATAATCTCACTGAGATTTAAGAAACCTTACTTTGTCTCCAACTGAGTGGAAGAGAAAGAATATGCATATGTTACAAATGGCACATGCCAGTATTTTAAAGCAGGGCTATGTTAAAAAAAAAAAAAAAAAAAAAGGTTTACAGGGGCGCCTAGGTGGCTCAGTTGGTTGAGTGTCCAACTTTGGCTCAGGTCATGATCTGATGGTCCGTGAGTTCGAGCCCCGTGTCCGGCTCTGTGCTGACAGCTCAGAGCCTGGAGCCTGCTTCAGATTCTGTGTCTCCCTCTCTCTCTGACCCTCCCCCATTCAGGCTCTGTCTCTCTCTGTCTCAAAAATAAATAAACATTAAAAAAAATTTTTTTAAAAAGGTTTACAGAAAAGGGGACAGTCAAAAGCTTCTAAAGTCTTCGTTTTTCTACCATACGTGCGATTTCCTCATTTAATCACAGGTGATCACATTCTGTTTTACACAATATATTTCTGAAAAGGGATATATGTATATGGACTTCTATGTAATAAGGAGGAATCTATATTATAGCACAAATTCACAATTATACCTGAGCATTTATTTAGAGCTTATCTTTGATGTTGTACTTGCAACATTTCATACCTTTGATCTTTGAATATCTTGAGTTAAATACACTTTAAGTAGATTAAAAAAAATTGTTTTAAGTTAATCTATTTTGAGAGAGAGAGAGAAAGAGAGAGTGAGTGTGCATGAGCAGGGGAGGGGCTGATAGAGAGGGAGAGAGAAAATCCCAGAGTCTGTCTGCACTGTCAGTGTAGAGCCCCGTGTGAGGCTCACACTCACGAACCGTAAGATCATGACCTGAACCAAAGTTGGATGCTTAACCAACCGAGCCACTCAGGTACCCCTTAAGCTTCTAATTAGAGATTACTGTATTCTGGTTTGGATTACCTAATAATTATTGTCTTTATGTCAGTGTTATGAAGTTTATCTGAATTACGCTTCTTATTTCTAGTAGCAACATCTTCATAAAACTATGATGGAAAGATTGTAATATATATATGTATATGTATATGTATATGTATATGTATATATGTATATATATACACATATATGTATATGTATATGTATATGTATATATGTATATATATACACATATATGTATATGTATATGTATATGTATTTAATCATTAATCATGCAAACTACTTTGGGGACAAATGAAGTAATGATACCAACATTAAATTGTTGTCTGGCAGGCAGCTATGTAAATGATGGCTTGAAATATTAGATCATTAGCTGCTGTTCTAAAGTCTAAATCTGGTGTGTAAAAATCAAATGCGGAGTCAGCATATAATTTTAAAGTGCTGATTTTGTGAAAGTAACATTGCCAAATTAGGGGGATGCCTGCATGTTTAGGAAACCTATCTCTTGCACTTTTATCTATCTTTAGGAATCACTGTTCACACAGATGAGAAAATAATAGGGTGACTGACTCCTTTGGCAGCATAACTAGAGAAATTCCATCTCATAAGGAAATTCTGCTTTTTAGTTACTAATATTAAGGCATGATGCCTCTGTTTTCTCTTGTTGGTTAGCAATATGTTGTTCTTACTAATTAAATCCCTGGTTAAAAGACTGAATGGCCATATATGCTACATACCTTACCACTCTACCCCCTGTTTTTAAGTTCAACAAATATTTATTGAGCTCTTTACTTCTCTAGGCATTGTGTAAATAGATCATTAGACTATAACCAAGAACACCCTGGCCTTTCCTCAAGGAGCTTCCCTAGGCTCCCATTTTCAAAGGCTTTGAATACCACATATATGCTCAATGGAAAAATCATATTGAACCAATTTAGTCTTTGATGATTCGGAAGATATTTCTAGATCTTTTAGTAATCAAGGTCATGTTATGAGAACCACTTATAATGGCATATTCAAGACCTTGATGTGTTAGTTAATAGCTTTCGACTTACTAATCTGCAGCTAAGAGTATATTGTTTGTTGGACATGGCATTTTATTAACTGGGAATATCAGAGTACAATGAACTCTTGAAGACGATGACGTCCATGAGCTGTTTAGGGAAAAAGAAAGATATTCTTCTGGTATAAACAGGAAACGGTCTATTATTATTTGTTTACTAGAATTTATTGAATGCTTACAGTACACACTTAGATTTTCCACGTTGTAGAGTGCTCCCCTTACTTCCACAGAAGCAACTATAGTGTTTGCTTGGTTTATGCCAGGGAGTTCTCTTCCTGATACTAGAGAAGCTGTTCTAAGAATAGCAAGTTACCATTAATTGAGAACCTATTTTGCGCAGACCACATTCCAGCATCTAATATAAATTATCCCATATCCGTACAACAGGACTACAAAGTAGGTTTCATTAATCCTCTTTATAGAAACAAGTTGAGAAAGGGTATGTCCAGTTTCCTTTGAGTCTCTCCAATATTAAGTAATAAAGTCAGAATTTGAACCCAGACTGGTCTGATTCTAAAATTGTTGTTTGCAATTTAAAAAACAATGAGCATGTTGTCATGTAGATTCCACTCTACCTTCAAGAAGTGCCTCTTCTTCTAGTAATGCAGAGAGACATCGAGAGGGCTCATAGGACTGAGGGCTTCCCTCAAAATACCCTGTGGATATAGGAAGTGACTCTGTCCAAGAAGGGAAATGTGACAGGGATCATGGAAAAGTATAACCGGTAGACAGTGGGTTCCTTTCCCCTTGGCAACATGAGTGTGTCAGAGAGTAAGCCAAGAGGGTGACTGCTGGTTCACATAAAGTTTTTTCTTTTCAAGAGCATGGAATTTTCTTTTTTAACTACCATGCATCAATGTTACAGGATACAGGAAAAGTTGGTTCTTTTAATGTAACATTTGGGATTCATGGAACTTTTAATATGACTGTATGGAAAAGACGCTTGCCCTGTTTCCTGTATTCTCAGGAGTACGGGGTAAGAAGCAAGTCCAGCCACCTACCAGCATTCCATGATCCAGGCTCATTACACATCACTAATAAGCATTTACTACAAGCTACTAATTTACTCCATATCACCAGTTGTTTACTAAATACTAATCGACTATATTTTGTTAATACATATTTGCCAATTACTAACATATCTCACATTGCTAATTAGACTTATATCTGTTACTGAGATGCCACCTGAAGCCTAATGCTCCTTGAGATTTTGGTACACTTGGATTAAACTGCTCATTTCAAGGCCTATGAAAATCAAGAGCATCACTGCCTCGAACTGCAGGTGCTATCTATAAATTCCTTGAGAATTAATTTTTTTAATAATCCTCTCTCTTTCCACACTTGGGTCTACGAAGTCTCTAATCTTGCACAGAAGATTAAAAGCTCACACAATTTTTATAGATTTGGCAAAAATCAAGGAAGACTATCTTTGGGATTATCTTTGTGATAACTAAATATATAACAAGTGGATCCATAACAATACATATCTAAAGTTCCAACAATGAGCGGGGGCTAAGACAGATTTAGAGTATAAGGTATATATATTAGCTAATGATATATGGGAAGAGAATTGTAACATAGCCATAGGATAGAAGCAAGAGAAATCTTGACTTAGGATCTTATCTGGATAGTTTGTATGCCAGTATATAGAACTGGCAAGGCAGAACCACCTATAGAAATGTAAGGAAATTCAAGAAAAAGCTGAGTGCAAAGGCAGTGCATCTCAGAGATAAATATATACCTAGGAGGCAGAAAAAGTCTTCAGATACAAAATATCTTTATTAATCTGCTCCCAAAAGAAACTTGAGAAGACAGGAAACAAAGAAGGAACAACCAAGATAGAATATAATTCATAACAACATTATATGCGATCACACATAATCCAAAATGTGTTTTAGAAGCCATTACAGATTATTTTATGGTAGATGTTAAGGATCCAATAGGCAGATACTTTTCCAGAATTATATTTAAAGACAGAAAGGGCAAAAAGGAACTTTTTAAAAATTTTTTTAAATTTTTATTTATTTTTGACAGAGATAGACAGAGCATGAGCAGGGGAGAGGCAGAGAGAGAGGGAGACACAGAATCCAAAGCAGGCTCCAGGCTCCGAGATATCAGCACAGAGTCGGGTGTGGGTCTTGAACTCACCAACCTTGAGATCATCACCTGTGCCAAAGTTGGATGCTTAACCAACTGAGACACCCAGGAGCCCCAGCAAGGAAATTTTTGAGAAATAACCAGAAATGTATGAAATTCAGGATTCTGCGCAATGGAAGATTAAAAGTCAGGAAATCAATGAGGTCACAGGGCATTACATATATTTGTCATCATATTCCATATTCATCCTCTCATTGATTTAATTGATGTCTACAGTTCTTGTTAGAGGTATTTGTCGAAGACACTTGCTTTCCCAGTCACATAGGGTAATAAGCAAGAGTGGATGGTTTGAAGTCCTGAAATGGGAAGAGACTGAGAATTTTCTAATTTTGAGGGTCAACTTTTAAATATATATATATATATATATATATATATATATTCACTTAAAAATGTTTTAATGTTTATTTGTTTTTGAGAGAGACAGAGAGAAAGAACACAAGTGGAGGAGGGACAGAGAGAGAAACACACACACAATTCGAAGCAGGCTTCGGGCTCTGAGCTGTCAGCACAGAGCCCGACGCAGGGCTTGAACTCTTGAACCACGAGATCATGACCTGAGCTGAAGTTGGACACTTAACTGACTTGAGCCACCCAGGTGGCCCTATTATATATTTAAAAAATTAAAAAAAAATTTTTTTAATGCTTATTTATTTTTGAGAGAGGAAGAGAGACAAAGCATGAGTGGGGAAGGTGCAGAGAGAGAAGCAGACACAGAACCCAAAGCAGGCTCCAGGCTCTGCACTGACAGCAGAGAGCCTGATGTGGGCTCAAACTCATGAACTGTGAGATCATGACCTGAATGAAGTTAGACACTTAACTGGCTGAGCCACCCAGACACCCCTAAAAAATTTTTTTAAATACAGTAAGGTTAATAAATCCCAAGTGACAGCTTGATAAATTTGTACATATATCTTTTTTTTTAATAATATGAAATTAATTGTCAAAGTGGTTTCCATACAGCACCCGGTGCTCATCCCAACAGTGATGGGTCTGCCTCCCTCCCGGTGCTTCAGGGCCCCTCCCACAGGGGACCACCCACTGCAAAGTGAGCTAAGCCTTCCCCTCCTGCCCCTGTGCACCTTGCAGATCCACTCGGGCTAATAAGCCCTTGGCCAGATCCCATCGAAGCAGCACCACAAGCCTGGCAGTGTGCAAGTAGCCCAGGCAGGGGCCACACCACTCCACAGTGAGTCCTGCCCCTGGGACAGGGGAAGATAAGGTTCACACCAGTCTGACTGTGGCCTCAGCAGTGGGCTGGGGGCAGACATCAGGTCTGACTGTGGCCCTGCCCACCAACACAAGTTACTCCCCACAGTATAGGGGAAGTGTCCTGCAGTTTGGAGCCACTGCAGGGACTACCCAAAATGACGAAATGGAAGAATTATCCTCAAAAGAAAGTCTGGGAAGTAGCGACAGCTAACGAATTGATCAAAAATGATTTAAGCAATATAACGGAACAAGAATTTAGAATAATCGTCATAAAATTAATTGCAGGGCTTGAAAAAAGCATAGAGAACAGCAGAGAATCTATTGCTACAGAGATCAAGGGACTAAGAAATAGTCATGAGCTATTTTTTATAGTTGAAAAATGCTATAAATGAGGTGCAAAATAAAATGGAGGCAGCCATAGCACGGATTGAAGAGACAGAGAGAATAGGTGAATTAGAAGATAAAATTATGGAAAAAGAGGAAGCTGAGAAAAAGAGAGATAAAAAAATCCAGGAGTATAAGGGGAGAATTAGAGAACTAAGTGATGCAATCAAATGGAAAAATATCTGTATCATAGGAATTCCAGAAGAAGAGAGAGAGAAAGGGGCTGAAGGTGTACCTTAACAAATCATAGCTGAGAACTTCCCTGATCTGGGGAAGGAAAAAGACATTGAAATCCAAGAGGCACAGAGAACTCCCTTCAGACATAACTTGAATCAATCTTCTGCATGACATGTCACAGTGAAACTGGCAAAATACAATGACAAAGAGAAAATTCTGAAAGCAGCTAGGGATAAACAGGCTCTAACTTACAAAGGTCGACCTGTACATATATCCTTAAAGCTAAGGAACTTTATTTATTGTAGTGAAGATATATTGGAAATATATACCAGCTTTGGTATGGAGTACCAGCTTTGCTTTTAATTTGCCTTCACTTTTGAAAGATAATTTTTCTGGGTGCTGAATTGCAGGTTGGCACGTTTTTCCTTTAGCTCTTTAATGATGTTCTCTGCACCCATGGTTTTTGCTAAGAAGTCATCTTTAATTCTTGTTGTTGTCCCCCTGAAGGTAATGTGTCTCTTTCCTCCAACTACTTTTAACATTTTTCCCCTTATTTTTCATTTTCAGCAGTTCGACTATCATGTGCTTAATTGTGATTTTCTTTATATTTACTTGGTTGTGGTTCTCTGAGATCTTGAATCGCTATAGGTTGATGATTGGCCATTATCTCTTCAGGTAATACTTCTGTCTTGTTCTTTCTCCTCACTTATGAAGTTCAAATTACATGTATGCTAGATTGTTTTACTATACCTCACATTGTTTACTATACCTCTTTCACTCTGTTCCAGAACTTTCTATCCTTTTTCTCTCTAACCTTGAGTCTGAATGTATTCTTATTGACCTTTTATTGCTGCGTCTTGACTACTATAAACTTCATCTGCTAAGTTTTTAATATAAGACATTATATTTTTCAGCTCTAGAAGGTCCTTCTGGTTTTACAGATTCCAATTCTCTGCTAAAATTAGTGATTTTTTCAGCCATTTTGCCCATATTTCTCTATATTTTATTTAACATATTTATTGTAATTCTCTTAGGTCTTATCTGCTAATTCCAACACCTGAATCATCTGTAAGTCTGCTCCTATTGATTATTTTTGATATTGATCACTGTTCTTAGGCTTCTTCACATGTCCTGTTTTTTTTTCTAAACTTTATGTCAGACTTTGCATATAAATGAATTGTAGAGATTGAAGTTTGCATTCTTTTCTCCTCAGAAAGGCCTTTCCTTCCTAGATCCAATCAAAAAGTGAGTTGGGAAAGAGCTGGAATGTAGCTTTAATTAAATTCAATCTACCTCTGGTTTCAAATGTCTCAAGGAAGAAAGCTTCCCAATTTGTGATTGAAAGCCTGGCAGGTCTCCATACAATCTCCCACCCCAAAAAGCTGAGTGAGTCAGTGTCTCTCTGGTAGCTTTGAGCTGTTTTCTCCAGCCTTCTGATCCATGATCTGGCAAATATTTCAAATGTCTTAAGGAGAAGACCAGTCCTGTGTTTAATGAAGTCCCTCTTCTTCATGTAGTACTTTATCTCCCAAATATTGCTGGGTGAGAGATGGGGGGAAATGGCCACCATGTTTTAGAGGTCCGGAAGTTTCTGGTTTCATAGAGTTGTCTTTAACAGCAACTAAAAGCCTTGTTGGCTTCTCTTCTCCCTCAAGTCTTATCTTTTGTCCTCACTCACAATTTGCAAATACCCCCAGGTAAGTAAGTGGCCGGCAATAGCCTGCTTCCTTGCAGGGCTTGCTATACTTGTTATTTTAGTTCATTCAGCCCTCCTTGCAACACATCGCTCCAATGTCTTCAAATATATATGCACATATATGTAAAAACTATACAAATATACATACAAATAAAAATATATATGTAAAAATTACACACACACACACACACACACAGTTGAGTTTCATTATTTGAGATAGTTAAATTCACCAACACTGAATTAGCAAAGACTGAATCATTGTCCGTAGGAGAAATGCATGATTAGGTTATTTGATGTATACTGTTACTTCATTAATGTTGAATTCACAGCCAACAGTGCTATGACTCATGTGCTACCTAACATATCTATTTTCTTCATAAAGCACCTCATGCTGTTCTTGAATTTAGCACTTTAGCTAAGGGTCATTTTAAAAAACAAAATCACCAACAAAAAGCCCCAAAATGCAAAAAACATGGACCTAAACAGATAATGAAAAGGACACTTGTGTACCGTATGAAAGCTGAAATAAGAATCAGAGTGTCGTTGCCTTGGTTGAGCTCAGCTGGGAACATGCATGTGGGGCCACTCAAATTCTTTGCCGTTCTGTTCATATGCATATCTCAAATGACCAAAAAGCACTGTGAACTTCGATTTTAGCATTAAAAATACATTTTTCTTGAATAAATGAACTCTCAATTAAGGAATCTGTGAATAATGAGGGTCAACTTATAGTTATATAGATATAGTAATAATGTTCTTTAAATTATGTATATAAATGTATGTTATATATACACTTTAAAATATATTAAACTCTCTCTATATACATATTTATATATATATATATTTTCAATTATCTGGCTCTTTTAGCTGTTACAGAGGGAGTATTGTTCTTTTTTTTTTTTTAAGATTTTTTAAAAGTGATCTCTATACCCAAAGTGGGGCTTAAACTCACAACCCTGAGATTGAACCACATGCTCCACCAACTGAGTCAGCCAAGCACCCCAGAGGAGTGGTGTTCTATTGCTTTCTACTCCATCTTGCTTAGAAACAGAAGCCCTCAATCACCATTTAAAATATTTTTAAAACGTTCCTGATAGCATTATTTTCTGCTAAAAACATTTGTTGCTAAAGCCCTTAGAAACTAGCTATAAGATTTAGGTTTGGTGACAGGCAGAGAACAATTTATGATACTCTGAATGATTTCTTCTGATTAAGAGCATCACCTCACCTGTCCAATTCCATTTTGATTCAGTTAAATTTTGTCTTTTCACTCGTCCACTTTTAGCAAGGCTGGCGATCTCTCCGTATCTGCTGGTAGACAGTTATTAAATTGGATAATGTCAGCATGGATCATCCTGTAATTTGTAAGAACATTCCATGGTGGCTGTTGGGGAGGTTCTTATAAAATACTGATCTCTAAACTAGATTATAAATCACTCTGTGGTGAGAGTGCCCCTCCCCTGATGGGAGCAGGGTGAATGTCCTCACATCTGGTTCACTGAAGAGAGTGGAGAGCAAGCTCCTGGCCAAATAGGAAACATATGGAAGAAAGAACAATCTGGGAGTATGGAAGGACTTGGGGCAAAGAGGCAGGGAGCTGGAGAAGAAACCTTTCAAAACTTTCTGAATTAGTCTTCATCTCAACTCTACCTCCTTCCTATATTCCTGAATCTGTGTTGGTTTTCAGAGAAGCATGGAAAGGGGTGAAACTAGGGAAACAGAGATCCTACCACAAGAGTTGCAGGGAAAGTGAATAAGAAAAATCCTCACTGGGAGAAGGCACAGAAGCAACTCTGAAGAGTAGTGCTATGAGGGGGTTCCCAGGCAGAGGAGATCTCAGGGAAGAGCTAGCTCATTACAAGGCCAATGCCAGGGATCTTGCAGGCCTAATGACAGCGTTTTGTTTCTGTTTTTGTTTTTTGTTTTTTGTTTTTACTTCCCTAGTGGCATTATGAGTGGCATTAGGAGAAGGCCCTCCCAGACATGGCAGCCTACAGGAATAGGTAACCCACATACAAGCTCAAATAGTAATGCTTTTTAAGCTAGTTTCCTATTAATAAATCCCCTTTATTCAGCTCTGTGGTAAAGTATGAAGACTTGGACCGTGCAATAGGGCCTGTTTTTCCTTTTTCCTTTCCAGTATTGCTGAGGAGGGACTCATGCAAGTAAAGAGTTAACCATATTCCCCCTCCCCCAACAGAAAGTTACTCAGGAGTAATTTGACCAGGTATCCCTTCTAGCATGAAAAAGGCATCTGCTGCCCCACTGTAACTGTGCCTAAATTGTCCCCTTTCAAGTGCCCTTATTAGGCAGAGCAGATAGGAGAGGAGAATCATTTCAAGATGATGAAATGACTATGAGCCCACAACTAGGAGGCAAATGATTTTCTGTTAATCAGATGAAAAAATAACATTCTATAATAATATATAGTCTGTTTACACTGTAAGTTTACAGATAAACATTATATATATATTCATATATATTCATTCATATATTCATATATATAATGTTTATCTGTAAATTTACATATAATGTTTTTATGTAAAGACAACAGCATATAAGTCTTTATTTTTTTTAATATTTATTTATGTATTTATTTATTTATTTTGAAAGAGAGCAAGAGAGAGCGAGAGTGAGCAGGGGAAGGAGCAGAGGAGAGGAGAGAGAGAATCCCAGGCAGGCTCCATGCTGTCAGTGCAGAGCCTGATGCAGGGCTCGATCTCACCAAACTTGAGAGCATGACCTAAGCTGAAAACAAGAGTCAGATGCTTAACCAGCTGAGCCACCCAGGTGCCCTGAGGCTTCTTTGGATATGCCTCATGCCTTGAAACCTACAGACAGGCCTTCCTCATGAAGAAAATAAAAGTCTATCTAGATAGACCTTTATTTTGTATTTTTAGGGAGTTGATGAGGTGAAGATTCCACAATATAACTTAGAAATGTTGCTGTGGTGTGGAAAAACAGTGAAGTCATATAACAGCCCAGGCAGTAGGGGTCCAAAAATTATTCAACATGCCAAAAGAAATGAAAACAGGCATCCACACGAAAACTTGTATATGAATGTTCAAAGCATAATTACTCATAATAGCCCCAAAGTGGAATCAACCTAATGCCCACTGGCTGATGAATGGATAAATAAACATGATATATCCTTATAATGGAATATTATTCAGCCCCAAATAGGAATAGACTACTGATTCATGCTACAACATGGTTGGATTTTGAAAATGTTATGCTAAGTGAAAGTAGCCAGTCACAAAAGGCCACATATTACATGATTCTATTTATATGAAATGTCCAGAATAGGCACAATGATAAGTATAGAAAATAGATTAGTTACTGCCAGAAGCTAGGGTAAGGGGAGGGAATAGGGAGTGACTGCTAATGGGTACAAGGTTTCTTTTGGGGCGATGAGAATGTTCCAAAAGTTACTGTGGTAATAGTTACACAACCCCATGAATATATTAAAAACTGTTGAATTATATCATTTCACTTGGCAAAATGTGTGGTATATGCAAAAAAGGATGGAATTGGGGAGTCTTAAATTTAGAAAAGACTTTGGATGCCGTCTATTCTGACCTCCCACACATCTGAGTGCTCTGAAGAAAAATCACAGGCCCACGTGGACAGATGCTACAGGTTTCGTCCTCATTGTGGGTCCTCAGTGCCATCTTCGAATTATTTTACCTTTCTTTCACACTGCCCACAATTAGGCTAACCCTTTGTGACAGTCTCTGCAACACACACACACACACACACACACACACACACAGAGCTTTCATTCCTCTTACTCTGAGCCATTCGTCATTTACTTCACTGTGAACTATATTGTCACCAACCATATTTATCTCACTGATCAGCCCTTACCCTCTCCATATCCCTACGCATTTCCTCTCATCTCTGTGAGAGGGCCCCTTATGTTGAAGATCAAAGGCCATTCTCTTTCTTAGCCTCCTGTCTCCTCTGGTCTTCGGCCACTCCCCATCTCCTCACTTCTCCCACCACTTCATGCTCTGGACATTTCAAACCATTTGCTTCCCTGATAAGCTATGCTCTTCCTACCCTCATGCCTTTTGCGTATCCAACCACCCCACATGTCCTCTGTATGGACCACCGCTTATTGGACAACAGGATCCACACAATACTTCTGCTCAGATCTGCTCAAGCATCACCTTCTCCCTGAAATCTTCTCTGGTTCCATTCTGTCTTCTCCTATCCCCTGCACAGCATCAATTTTTCTTTCTTCACTAGTTAAACTTGGTGCACTTTCTTTTAATTGCACGGATTATACTAACTTGTCTTTATTGGTTTGTTTACATGTTGGTCTCCTTATTTTTTTTTCGATATATGAAATTTATTGTCAAATTGGTTTCCATACAACACCCAGTGCTCATCCCAAAAGGTGACCTCCTCAATACCCATCGCCCACCCTCCCCTCCCTCACACCCCCCATCAACCCTCAGTTTGTTCTCAGTTTTTAAAGTCTCTTATGCTTTGGCTCTCTCCCACTCTAAACTCTTTTTTTTTTTTTCTCCTTCCCCTCCCCCATGGGTTTCTGTTAAGTTTCTCAGGATCCACATAAGAGTGAAAACATATGGTATCTGTCTTTCTCTGTATGGCTTATTTCACTTAGCATCACACTCTCCAGTTCCATCCACGTTGCTACAAAGGGCCATATTTCGTTCTTTCTCATTGCCACGTAGTACTCCATTGTGTATATAAACCACAATTTCTTTATCCATTCATCAGTTGATGGACATTTAGGCTCTTTCCATAATTTGGCTATTGTTGAGAGTGCTGCTATAAACATTGGGGTACAAGTGCCCCTATGCATCAGCACTCCCATATCCCTTGGGTGAATTCCTAGCAGTGCTATTGCTGGGTCATAGGGTAGGTCTATTTTTAATTTTCTGAGGAACCTCCACACTGTTTTCCGGAGTGGCTGCACCAATTTGCATTCCTACCACATGTTGGTCTCCTTAAAAGTGAGCTCTGTGAGGGAGGAAGCACTTCTTCCTCTCTGTGTCTCCCAGCATCTGTATGACAGGTACACAACAGACGCTTGTTGACACAATTGCAGAATCTTCATGACGTCACCCTAATTGACGGTTATTTAGTCCTAACCTGAATGTTTTCAGTTACAGGGCACTCCCTCCTGTTTGAGGCAGTCTATTTCATGGGTGGGACATTGTAATACTTAGGAAAGTCTCTTTTATATTGAGCCCAAATATTCTTCTCTTTGAAGTTCACTCATTGATCCTGGCTCTGCCTTGTAGAATATATAGATCAAGAGGTTCCCTCTTTAACACAAGAGCTCTATCAAATGGTAGGCTATCACTTTCATTTGCCTTTCTCCTCCCCACTCATCCTCTGCACACACAGAGTGAAGGCATTTTCTCCTCTTCAGGCTAAATATCCCCATTTATTCGAGGCATTCTTTGTTTAAGTGGCCTCTTCCATAGTCCTACTTTACCTCTGGTTGATCAATTTCCTTACTGAAATGGCTCCCAAACTGGAAGTGGTCCAAAGAGAGGCAAGAGAGAAGGGCTAGACATTCACGTCACCAGAAGCCGAGTTGCTGTTCATGAAGCCGAGGTCGTTTTGTGAACATGTCACACCATTGTATTGAACAAAAACTTTCAGGCTTTTCCAGATGATCTGTGCCGGGATCCAACTCCCCTTCCAATGCCAACTTAATTGTTCAAGAATTCACCTGGAGTGGTGATAAGTGACACAAAGGAAGATGCCACAGAGCATTGGATTCCTGAGTTAGAGGTTGTAGAGGAGAAGGCAAAGGGGAGGACGGGGGATAGAAATGGGAAGCTGATGTTTTGCAACCACCTTATCATTTCACTAATGCCTCATATGCAGTACATTTCTCTGTGGACAGGGACTTGTGTGATTCATCACCGTATCCCTGCTACCAGGACTGCGCCTGACACACAATGGGCACTTAGTAAACATTTATGAATAAGTGGATACAATCCATGGACTGTTTCATGTATAGGCCACAGGAACACTGAAGCCTGGTCATATATTACTCACAAAGGGAAAAAAGAAAATCCACTTGTGAGTATGTGTTGTGCTGGGTGTGTGTGGACGCAAAGGCACAGGTGTTTGGTTATAGCAACGATTTTTATATGATGCTCTGAGGATAGGTTCTCATGGACTGGGGAGAAGTTGAGTGAGCTGGGTCTCAAGCCCCTGCTCCATCATAGACGAAGAATAGCTCTACTTTCAGCTGTTTGGTATACTGGGTTTTCACACAAAATTTTCTTTGGAAAATATGGCTCTATGGCTAAAAATCATGTTATATTACTAGGTTTTGACATGGATTCAAGAATAGATTTAAGATTTAGGTTAAAATTACGGTAAAAACAAATCACAATGCCCATCTCTGCCACGTCTGAGTATATAGGCATCTGGTTGCTGCCTGTACATTTCTAGGGGCAGGGAGCTCTGTGCTTTACTAGATAGTCTGCTGATCCAGGTCCCCCAGCCAAGGGAACTGGGGACAAGAAGCAAAGCAGTTTTTTTCTGAGCTCTACTGTGAGACTTCAGGGTAGACCTGGGCTAGATGAGACCTCTGCTAGAAAGACAAACTCATCTCTGTAGAAAGGAGATGAGAAATACCTAGTCCCACGTAGGTATTCCCAGACTACTCCCTGACCTTGCCCCATTTTGCCTACATTAACTAGCCTTCTCACTTACATCTTTGTCTTTCTCAAACCTACTTCTTCACTCCCTGCATCAGGAGTGGGAAGTTGTCTTAAGATGCCCAAGGGATTATGAACCCATAACCTTAAGCAGGTGAAAAAACATGGGGGCAAAGCAGGAGAACACTGACGCAAGGCTTCTGCAAGACTTGCTGATAAAGTAAATGAGAAAATAGTCACTCCCCCACTCCCACAAAGAGAAGGCACAGGTGTAACTCTTGAGAGAAGAGCTGCGAGAGGGTCTGTTCTAGAAAAGCCGTTTTACTCTATATATCATCAGGGACTGTCTCTCTTCTAATACAAGTCCTGGTAGGAGAAGACAGAATGACAACTGTGAGGCTCTCCTGGCATCTCAATGTGTAGGTTAGCTTTAAATCCAGTGCCCCTAAAAGGAAGAGAAAAAAAATGCATCTTCCAGATGTACCAGAACCCCTTTATTTAGGGAAAGTCTTAAATTCCAGACTTTCAGACCTCCCCAAAGGATCACAAGCTTGAAAGAAGACATTTTTAAAGATACGAATTCATGGGTTGAGTTTTTCTGCACAGCCACAAGTCTGTGACGGATAGTGTTTTGCTGCACGTCAAAGCTACATCTACTCAAACGAAAATGTGCTTGAGCACATCTCAGACCCAAACGGCCCAAACGTACAAAACATGAGCTTCAAATGGCACCAGGGCAAATACTGAATGTTTTCATAGTCTTTGTCCAAAATAAACATTTGAAAAATCCCAGAGGTTTTAGTTTCCTGAAGTAAAGAAAAATCATATTTCCAGCTGTCATTGGAAAATATCACACAAAATCCCACGTTTTTATCTTCCCAAATATTTTTACAATTACTAAATACTTAAAGGACTATTTTCGTTTGTTTTTATGTTGGTGAGCTGTTCACACCGAAAGCAATTACGTCAGGAGTCCTACGGTATTAACACAGATCACATAAAGCTGCAGAAGAGGCTTCCTTACTTTACCCTCCTGGTTTTGGGGTGAAGTAAGAGTCTGATATAATTGCCCATGTGGTTAGTAAACGTGCCAAAGCACAGTCTTTTGTCTTCACTATTGAGAATGTTTTATAAACACATGGTGATCAGCATATGCTGACTTTCAGAAATATTAACTGCAAAATTGGCAGAAGCTTCAGCATTTGCAAAAATCCATATGTTCATTAAATTATTTTATTTGTGTGTGGGAGTGTTTGTCTGTATTTGAAAGCAGTTTCTGTATCATCTCTTCTCCAGCCCTTTGAGCTCCTTTAGAATTTTAATTGAAAGAAAGCAATCCAATGTCTTTGCTGAAATTCATGGGTACAAGTCACGATTTTAGAACATCTCCCTAAGTTTGCAAGAACTCTTCTAGTTGAGATGTACAACGTCTTCATAGTTCAGCAGTTTTGCCCAATTTGTAAAACACCCAAGAACTATGGTATATCAGTGCCTTTTGATGACTAGAGTGATGTGTTCACTTTTGTAGACATAACCCAGACCATCTCTCAGGACTTGGCGCTATGAAGTCATAGAACTGGAAAAGACCCAAAGGGGTTATCTAGTACCAATATTTGCCTTCAGATCCTTTAGGACCACCCCAGTGAAATGAAAACTTACTCTGTTTTTCAAGTCCTCCTCCATGACAACAATTTGTTTTATCATTTAACAACCCTAATTGCCAGGAGATAGATGATAGATAGACAGATTTCTTTCTTCTTTCAGATTTCTTTACACCGATCAGCTAATTTCAAAAACCTTTGCCCAGTGTATGGTGCTGCCGTTTCCATTTTATGGATGGAGACACTGAGACATACGAGTTAAGTGGCCTGCCACAAGCCTCATTAGAGATATGAGTCACAGTTGGGAGTGAGAACACAGAGCCACAGCCTTCATTCCTGAGCTGTTTCCTCAACTCTACATTTTTCTTTAATACATCAAAAAGCAAAAGCAAAAACAGCCCCATCTGGGTGAGCAAACAATGGTGATCAGATGCCCACGAGCCAATGGCTACTGCAGAGACTTCGATCACCTGCAGAGTAGTGTCCTTTCAGTGCTTGTGTGGATGTCACACTTTCACCTCACCTTGATCAAAGAACAAGGAAGGGCAGTTATGGAGAAAAAGGGTACACTTTGCATTGCTTTAACTCCAAGGATGAAGAAGTGAAATTCAGCTACTACCGAAAGCAAATTCCTTCGTTGATGTGCAACAGCAGTGCACATGAACCTGGCTGGCTCCATTCCTATTGTTCTCATATCGGTACCACTGGACAGTTTTAATTAATACCAGAGACAGCACAGGAAACATCCGTTAATTATTCCTCTTAGGTTTAGACAAAATGGAGCTTGCTAAAAACAAAGTAAACTGTGAGTCTTTGAACTTGAACGTTATCTTTGTCCTTTGGCTTGCTAAGGTTTTGTGTTATCAGACATGATAATTTGTTCTCAGTGATACCCTTGATGAAATTAATTGAGTTTTAGACTAGCATACATTTCCTCCTGCTGATACTTTCACTCTTGGCAGGGTCTTATCTGGGCAGTTGGTGCTGTTCTCGTCTGGTTCTGTCTGCTGAGATTCAATAGCTGCAGGACTGTTGTTTTAAACAAAGATATTTACTTTTGTTATTAATGTAATATTCAGTTCACTTCCCCTTTTTATCTTCCCATAACGCACAGACCAACTCCCTTTTTTTTTTCGATGGAGATGATAGTTTGGACTTCGCTGCTAAGTTTCCTTAGAAACACCCTAGCAGACCTTTCCAAATATATCATCATCAGAAAGGGGAAAACCATTTCAGACACTCCTATCTGTACACTTGGCTTGAATTCAGTTGATATCTAACTCCTAGCTCTGAAACATTTCCTTTTATTTTTTTTTCAACTGTATTAATTTCTTTTCTAAACATCAAAGTTATATATGCTTATTGGAAAAGAATTTAGGAATGAAAATAAGATCTTCCCATCTGCACCCTAACGTCACCCAGTTTTAGATCATGCTGTGCATTGAATACCCGTTTTGGAAATGCTTTGCACTATGAGCATATTACCATATACGAAGTAGATGGATAGATTAGATAAATGTTAGATTTTATACTAACAAAATTATGCCATATTTACTATTTATATAGTTTTGTAATCAGCTCTTTGCACATATCAATTTGTCTTGGACAGCTTCCCAATATGTGTTTTATTTAATTGGTGCCTTAATGATAGAGATGAAGTTCTTCCCAACGTTTTTGCTATTATAAAACAATATGAGTTTATTTGGGAATGAGGAGTAAGTAAAGGGATAATCCATATTGAGTATTTCAAAATAGTATGTTTATTAAAAAATCAATTTTCCATGATAATATAAAAGAGAATCTTGACCATTTAATAATACATAGTGATACATAGCTCTCCAAAGGAACTATTGTTTGAACCACCAACCACTGTTTACTGTTAAGCTGAGGTGGTCCCATGGCCTATGCACGAGATACTGTAATTACCATGATAACTGTAGTGGGAATCTGTTATTTTTAGTGCCCAATACCTTTCGAACAACACTTTGACAGTTTTCTATTTCTGACATTGTCATTCTTGCGTGCCTATGAAGCCTTGCATGGTCCAACCTCTGCCTGTATCTGCCATCTCAATTTGTACCTCTCCAATATTTGGTCTCTTAGCTCTAGTCACACTGTCCTTTACACATGCCACTCCTTCCACCTGCAGCTCCTTTGAACCCCTCACATCATCTGGTAATTTGCACTCTTCTTTCAAATATTGGTATGCTCATCAAAGCCTTTCTTCATTCCCTGTTCTCCCATGTCTAGGTCAGGTTCCTTGGTGGTCCATTCGCATTGAACAAAATGCCTTGCCTTCACAACATTTATTTCTGCATGCAATTCAACTATAGGTGTTTTTTCCCCCCTATGATGATTACTTGGTTAATGTTCATTTCCCACAAGAGATTCAAAATTCATTAGAGAGCACAGACCATGTTTGCTGTTATTCATCATCATATTTTCAGGACTTAGCATGCTGTATAGGTACATAGTAGACACTCAGTGAATGTTTACTGATTGAATGAATAAAGGAACAAATCTTTGTTTATTCTTGAAAATAGAGATAATGACTATATCACAGGCACTTTGTATGGTCTGAGGGTATTAACAGCATATTGTGAAGTAAGCAAAGAAGCCTGTGAGCCTGTGAAGAACAAAGGGTCAACAGAGGAGTGACAAGAGAAAGAAGAAAAATGTGTGATGGAAGGCTTGGAAGAGACTGCATCAAGATGTTTAGTGTAGGCAATAGTGCAAAAAAAAAAAATGCGAGTAACCAAGGAGTTACTTGTAAAGGGGTCAACGAATTTGTAGGAGAGGTGCACGGAAATAAGGTGCATGCTTGCACAGAAATCTACAGTCTTAGTGTTAGAGTCTCTGTGCTGAGTATTTATTTGGATTTAAAGAAAAAGTGACACAAATGATATTATTGTGAAAGTACACCAAAACTACCTAAGCAGAGAGTACTGAATGTATTTTTACTAATCTCAAAACTGTCACAGAGTTAGAATAAAGTAGGGTGAGGCTTCAGCAGGCCAGATAGCTGCTCTTCATTCTGTTTAGATACAGGTACAGCAAATACATTCTTGGCTCATCTTGTAAATAATTTCATGTTTAGAAGGTAGAGCATAGACTACGTGGAATGACTATCTAATTTCTGACTGTGGTCAGAATTTTTGAGTAACGGACTATCAGTGAATCCAGTTGGAAGAAAAAAGTACTTAAAGGGTCTGCTTCTACTGACTAATGGGATCTTACAATTAGTTCATTTTAAAAGAACAAGTCATAACAATATTTTATAAGGTTTAAGCCTTATAAAAAAGTAATGTAATTCTCTTATTTTAACCCTGCCATAATTTCTGTGAGATAGAAATTAGCTTTTCCATTTTAAAGGAAAGGAAATTTTCAATCAGGGACATGAAGTAGCTACTGATAACAGAGACTTTCAGGGGTAGGGTTTCTGAGAAGCAGTAGATGGAAGAGGACACATAAGAATATCCTAGACCAGGTGTGCCTGGGTGGCCTAGTTGGTTAAATACCTGACTCTTGATTTTGGCTCAGGTCAAGATCTCACATTTGTGGATTCCAGCTACGTGCCATCAGTGCTGAGCCTGCTGGGGATCCTCTCTCTCCTTCTCTGCTCCTCCCCCGCTCATGCTCTTTCTCTCTCTCTTTCTCTCTAAATAAATAAATAAATAGATAGATAAATAAATAAATAACTTAAAAAAAAAAAAGGATATCCTAGGCCAGCAAAAGCATGTGTACTCAAGGTCAAGATGAATACAATTATTAGTTTTATTAATAATAATCAAATGACATTAATGCTAATTTTACAGCTTCCTCAAGGACATTCTTGTTTCAGGATCAACCATGAAAGTAAAAAAGAATTATTCGACACTGGCAATTTCAGCACCATTTAGGTTTGTTGTCAACCATTCCATTAAAGGAATATGTTCAACAATGAGCTGATGCTGACATTGGCTGAATATAAGCAAAACCACAAGTTGAATCCCATCAGTAGATTCATCCAGTTGTAAGGCAAAGTATAATTGTGCAGGTGATGTATTCACCTAGTGTTCAAGCTTGCAACCAAATCTTTAATTTCATGTGTGTCTGTATTGTTAAAAAATGGCGATGCAGTGCTTCCTTCCACTAACTCCTCCTGTAACAGCTATTCAGCAAGGTCGACTCCACAGAGCTTTTACTAGTGTCTCGCTTATGGTGTGTGCTGCTTCAACCGATGCAATATAACTTAGCCCTTAAAATGCCTCAGTGGCTTTTTCATTTCTAGTCAGAGAAGTCACAAATACAGTAAACTATTAATATATATAAAGACAGGAAAGGAAGCTTTTATCATATTTTTATTTTTTATGTGCAGAATAGATTTGTCCCTGACGTGAGTCAGGGAACTTTACAATATGTCAGTTTGACCTTTCAATATCTTTGAGACATAGATGCTATAACCATGGGTTGAGAAGGTAAGTCTTCTAATTTTCCTGATTTAATTCAACAGTCTATTGCTACATATGAATTTATTTATAGTATCATATCTTTCATTTAAAAATAAAATACAATAAAATTGTAAAATAATGGCCTTCTGTAAGATTTCTAAATTTAGAAAAATTTGACAAACAATTCAAAAGTCTTATTACCAACCAACACAACAAAGTTTACTTATTTATCATGTGTTTCCAATATGAGGAAAAACTTGAGGATTTCAAAACTGATTTATTGGATGATAATGAGGTCACAGAGATTATAGCAGGCAAAAAATCAAAGAAGCATCATAAAAGTGCAGTAGGAAACACTGAGAAAAAAAACTGAGCTAATCTGAAAATGCACATATTATATGTTGAAATGCTACCTTAGAGAATTCTAGAAAACATAAGAATACAAAAGCATACATCCCATTGCATTTGGAGTGATGGCATCATCATGCCCTGTAGCTTCTGAAAAACTGCTGTGCCCCCATGAGAGAATGAGAGTTTAAAAAAGCAATAACATCTTAGGGATTTTAGGAAAATAGTTGACCTTGAAAAACACTGAAATGCTCTTGGGGAATCCAGACCACACTTGGAGACCAAGTACTTAACCTCTAGATCACTGAGCTTCCCATTGATTTGGGGCAAAATTTTAGAATATTTTAGAATCCCTAACATTGTTCCTTCCAGTGACTTTCAATAAAGGCATGCACCCTCTGGAGATGGTTTTGTGACGAAGTGAGGAAACAATCTTTCGCCTAATGTGCCTTAGGAGAAGGTTTGGATAGTCAGAATAGTGGTTCAAAAGCAGATCTATTCAAGTATCTTCCCAAAATACCATTGTTCTCCTTCAAGTTTTGGATAGGAGCTGATCATCAGTGGTTTCTGGGGAGCATGCAGCATGACAGGTAACAGGTGCTATTAGCTAAGGGCAGATACCGAAGTTTTGTAATCCAGATGTCAGGTGTTACATATAACTGTTAAGACATCTGTGACATAAGCTTTGCTTGGTGCCTGTTGGCTGAGAGAGTCACTAAATACTCTAGCAGGGCTGAAGATACAGCAAATTAGGAAAAATGAAGATACAGTCAATCGGTTAAAACAAATATACTGGGAGATTACAAAGGATAATAAGCAAACTTAAAGTATCAAAGCATATAAAAACAGAAACTAAACAGAGTAGAAGAGTATGGAACAAAACTCAAGTAGACTAAAAGAAAAATTAAACGGCTAACCAGGTCCCAAATTCAACATGGAGGCACTCAAGGTTCTTTTAAGTTAAAGTTGTGGGCACTGCAATTTTCATAGGTAGTTTCTATTAACTAACAGGTTTTTAAACTTGTATATGAATGTATTTAAAAGGGAACTGCCTCTCCAATTTATACTGAGTCCCACCCTTTCCTTCCCATTCTCTTATATACTGCACAACTTACATATTTGCTTACCAGCCTGCTCCTGTCTTTCCAGAGCTTCAGCAATCAGGAGAGCTCAGCAGTCCTTCCCCATTGGTTTCCCTAACCTCGTGTCTGTTTGGTATGCACAAGACTCACTGGGGGAGATCATTTAAAATATAAGTTCCTAAGGCAGAATTTGGATGGATTTCTCACTTGCCATTCTTCTGCAGGTGGCCAATGAACCACACATTTGAGAAAAACTGGTGTCCTTCATAGGCACCTCTGACTGACTCTATAGCCCTGAACTTCTGCCTATGGAGAATTTAATGGCCTTCAAAATCATATCCCTTCTGTTCAATAATAAACACACTCAAGATTTAATGCCCAACTTCACACTGTCTCTTCTGAATGCTCCTTCTGAGCGATGCTGCCATTTTGTCTGGTTTCAGAATCAATCTCGATTCTTTGTGGTAGCTTTATCTCTATTTTGACATTTTTAGACTGATTTTATTTGACTTAGGTCAACAAAAATTAGTTCTAAAATGAATCTCTTACATTTTCAACTTTCCCAAAATCCCATGTAAACCACATTGCTTTCAAAAACTTCAAGCAAATAGTAATGAAAATTTTGACTCTACTTAGCAAATATTGACCTTGGATAGGCATGCTGAATTTTTCCCATTGAATGTAGTGGGCACAATTCAAGGTGCACATCTATTCCAGAATGTACTAGATAAAAATAAAAAATCCATATCTCTAAGAGGTACATGGACACATTTTCTATCCTCGGTTGCTGAATGGTTGTTTTCAAGAATAAAATATTCATAGTTTACTTGTTAATGCTAATGTTAATTTACAAATCTTCAATGTTGCCTTTAGCTGAAAAACTCTTGGAACTGTCAGTGACTCATTCTCAATATAAATAGTTTTCACAGCTATAATTTTATGCAAAAATTTCATATGGTATAGAGCATTAATCCTTTTCATTAGCATTGTGTGTGCCTTCATTTACACTTAATTTTCAAGAGAGCTAACGAGCTAATATGCAACATCCAACTGAAAAAAAAAACCCAAGTTACTTGAATAGAATTTATTTCAAAACTGTTTTAAAAGTACTTTCCCAATTACATTCATATAAGCCATAAACTTTGTATTTCTACTTAGTGAAAAACAGGTGGTTGTTAAAGTATTCTATATTTCATTTCATCTGAATATATTGATCATCTAATTTAAAAGTATCTAACAACAATGTCTCACTGAGTATTTGTCCTGATGCCTTATGAACATTAACAATGACATTCCCATTTAGACAGTAATGGTGTCTGAAAAACGACCACTTCTTACAAAGCCTGAGGCTGTTCTGGAGCCAAGCTAGAGAACAAAGGATAGAGTGGGGGGTTTTGGTGATACCATAATGAATTCAGTCTTAAACTGAATTCTATTCAATTATCTCTGTAACACATAAGAGAAGAGGTCCAATAAGCCATATAAAATAAGATCTGGAGCTCAGAAACAAATCTGTACTGGATATCTTTATTTGGGAATTAGGCTGGAGATGACTATTATGGATAACCTGCTTACATCTATACCAGCACCTCGCACAGGTCTGTCATGCCCCAGGGTGACAAATCTTTAAACATACCTCTTACCTAATTTTCACAGCCTCATTCAAAAAGAACTATTTTTTTTTATCAGATCTGTCTATAGAATTTGAATTAAGCAATAAGATGTTCAAAACGTGTTTGTCCATTGAAGAGAAAGTTCAAGAGAAGATGTCATGAGGGAGAAGCAAGTCTCACATGTGTGGTAAGCCAAAGTGACATGTGAGCCAAAGTCCTATGGAGAAGAAAGTGATTAAGTAGAGAAAGCCAGTGTATACAGTACAGAAACAAGGGACCTCACCAAGTGGCTGAACTGTGTTGCCAGAGGCATGACAATGTGCAAATGATGAACCCAACAACACATTTTCCATGAGTCACTTTGGCTCCAGTTTCAGTGACAATGCCCAGCTCTCTAAAACCTCATGTTTTAGGGGCACCTGGGTGGCTCAGTTGGTTAAGTGGTCAACTCTTGGTTTGGGCTCAGGTTATGATCTCAGGGCTCATGTGATTGAGCCCTGCATGTGGCTCTGCACTGACAGTGTGGAACCTGCTTGGGATTCTCTCTCTCCTCTCTCTCTACTCCTCCCATGTGCATGCTCTCTCTCTCTGACAAATAAATAAATAAACATTTTTTTAAAAAACACCTCATGTTTTGAACTTTCATAAGCATATCCTTCTAACAACTTCAAATTCATCTTTACAATAAACTCGTCTTCCTTCTATAAATAAGAGGAGTCTCTGATAAAAGCAATCAAATGTACTTGACTAAGAAATGTCTATCAGCATTTGGAATTCAAGAAAGCTGGATTTAGTATTGATTTCCTACTTATTTGCTTGTGAGTCTGGGAAAATAATGTAATGTCTTTCAGCCTCAGTTTTATCACCTGTAAAGTACTGTTATTTTTGAGAGGTATTGATGTAATACGTGTAAAGCACTTACCACAATATTTGGCATAAGCCAGATCCTCAGCGGGTGTTAGCTTCTTCCTCTAAGTGAGAAGAGAAAAAGATAAGATGACATCAGATGTCATCAAAGAAATGCAAATTAAAACAATGAGATAGCATTACAAACCTTTTAAAATGGCCAAAATCCAGAACCCTGACAATACCAAATGCTGACAAGGATGTGGAGCGATAGAAACTCTCATTCATTGCTGTTAGGAATGCAAAATGGTACAGCCACTTTGGAAGACAGTTTGGCAGTTTCTTATAAAACTAGGCATACTCTTACCATATCATCCAGCAATCGTACTCTTTGGTATTTACCCAAGGGAGGTGAAAATTTATGTTTACTCAAAAACCTGCTCATGGATGTTTATAGCAGCTTTATTCACAATTGTCAAGACTTGGAAGCAACTGAGATATCCTTCAGTAAATGAATGAACAAATAAATTGTGGTGTATCCAGGCAGGGGAATATTACCTGGTGCTAAAAAGAACTGAGCTATCAAGTTAGGAAAAGATGAGGAGAAACCTTAAATGCATATTACTATGTGAAAGAAGCCTATCTGAAAAGGCTAAATACTGTATGATTATGTGATATTGTGGAAAGGCAAAACTATGAAGACAGAAAAAGATCAGTGGTTACAGGGTGTTGGGAATGGATGAATAAATGAAACACACAGAATTTTAGGGCAGTGGAAATGCTCTGTATGATACTGAAGTGGTTGATGGATGTATTATATTTTTGTCCAAGAATGTACAACACCAAGAGTATATCAGCATGTAAACTATGAACTTTGAGTGATAATGATGAATCAATGTAGTTTCATCAATTGTAACAAATGTACCACCCTAGTGAGGAATGTTGATAATAGGGGAGGCTGTAGGAAATCTCTGTACCTTCTCCTCAATTTTGCTGTGAACCTGCAAACTTTCCTAGAAAAATAGTCTTAAAAAAAAAAGGTAAAGAGAACTCCAAGGATTATATTTCTAATATACTACATTTTAACTTTAAGCATTTCTGCTAAAATGACAAAAATTCCACTGGCTACAATTTAGTCATAGCATTTAATATGTATGAGATACTTTGAGGATCAGACTGAAAAAGACGTGGCCATTGCCTTCATGGGCCTTTACCATCTAATAGGGTAGATATAAGATAAAAGTGATGGATGTTATATGAGAGTTAGGCAAAGTGCGTGGAAATAAGGAAGAGAATGGGTTATTTCCAACTGATGGGACAAAAGAAGTCTTCATGGATTAGAAGATGTTTGGCTTGAGCATTGAAGGATTAGTAAGATTCAGAACCGTCAGGAAAAGGTGAGAAAAAGTTAAGATGGGAGAAAAAGCATGGACACTGGGAAGCCTCAGGCAACTATCAGGATGAGAGGTAAACTATTGGCCAGTGCTTCAAATGTGCGAGAAATCTGGGCCAGTATGTCAACGGAAAAACAAAAGCAAACACTTTTTTGTATCTTCCTGGAAGTAGTTTTTGTTGGTTTGTTTTCAAAGTTAGGAGCCACACATGAGTTTTACATATTTCCCAAAGGGAGGAAACCAGAGACAGTTCCCTGAATTGTTCACCAGTGGTATGAAAGTGTGTGTGTTCTTGTAAATAACTATAAAATTACACATTCAATTATTAGTTAAATTAATGAATGGCCACTTGTAGCCACACAAATGTAAACAGATTCAGTTATTTGACACTGGCCATTTTTGACTACTTGAGGTTAGCACATGGTTTATATACTGACAATGTGAGGACTTCCTTCTGCAAAACCACACACCAAGCAGCCAAATCGGCTATTGCCAATGACCACTAGATATCTCCTACTGGGGATTTTATTGGTTGGCCTCTAAGCAAATGCATTATTTGGGAGTAAAAATTAATTTAGACTCAGGAATTTTTTTGATGTACCCAGCTATCCTCTGTTAAGTAGTGCAGAAAGAAATTGAACAAATTTCCCCCAACCTTAGGAATTTAGAAATACAAAACACATAATATTAACATTCATGTGTATATCAACTTACTTACTCAACAGGTGCAAGTGATGGCCTAAGATCAAGAAATAACATGTGAATAAATTCTTACTAATGAAGTTTCTTTACTAAGTCCCTGTAGCGTTTCTCCCCGCCGCCCCAGGAAAGGGATAGCCCAGGGGTGTTTTATAGTCAGGTTTACTTCTAGTCTGTAATTACTGCTATCCAGAAGAGAATCTTTTCTGATGAGAGATGGTGATGATGATGATGATGATGATGATGATAATGGTGGTGGTGGTGATGGAGATGATGGCAATGATGATAAACAAACTGGAAAACAGGGATTTAACCATTATTCCCAAAACTGAATATAGTTTAGTGTTAAGATGTTTTGAGGCATAGGGAAGGCCTTTTCAATTAAGGTGCCTCTGGGGACTCATTAGCTGAGGTTCATTAATTAAAACAGCTAACCAGAGTTGTCTGCGCTGAGATGTGTTATGCTTCAATCTGTTCTTCACGTCCTCCCACCTCAGTTTGCTTAAACCAGCACTGTCTTGCATATTTCCTCTTAACTCTCTAAGTGTAAACTGTAACATACACACAGAAGAATGTAGAATATACAAGTTTTTCTTATGCTCCTTCCTCATCATGAAGCTCTCCTCTCTAGCTAACTGTTTATCTTCTGTGAGAGTATTTCTTCCCTTTCCTTTATACTTTGACCATTTACATATGCATCTCTAAACAATACTGCTGAGTCTACAATGATTTGAACTTTATAGAAATGGCATCACACTTGAAGTCTTCTCGTGTTTCCGAATGCTTGCACTCAACATTATTTTTTTGAACACTTTCATTTTGTGATAAGCAGATGTGGCTCATTCATTTCCATTGTGTTCACATACCAAAATAAATGATCTATCAGAGTTTGATGTTGGGTTGATAGCCCCAGTTTGGGGCTATTACCAGCAAATGCTGCTATGGATATTCTTGTCTGGAGACTCTGGTCTGTACTTACATTTCTCTGGAGGATATACCTAAGTGTGGGATTGTGAGGTCACAAAGTACACATGTTATATTCCACTCAATTAGATAATACCAAGCTATATTCCAAAGTGATTATACCAACAAACTCTCCTATGAGCAGTGAATAAGAATTGTAGTTGCTCCATATCCTCGCCAACACTTGCTATTCTCAGCCTTTTTCATTGCTGCAAATCTGATGGCTGTGTGGTGGTATTTCATCTGGGTGTTAGCATGCTTTTTCCCTGTAAGTAAGGAAGTTGAGCACCTTTTTCACATGTTTATTTGCCATTTGAATTTTTTCCTTTGTCATGTGCCCATTCAACTATTTTCTTTTTATTAGCTTGTCTCTTTTTCTTATGTCAGTTTATAGCAGTTCTTTATATATTCTGGACACTAATCCTTTGCTAGGCATATATGTTGAATGTAGCTTCTTGCACTGATTACTTACTTTTTTACTCTTTTAATGATGTCTTTTGGTGTACAGAAACTTTTTGTTTTAATGTAGTCAAATTTATTAATCTTTTCTCTTGTTATTTATATTCTTAATATATTATTTAAGATATCCTTCCTCAATTCTTTAATAAAGAATATCTTTTCTATTAAAGAATTGAGGAAGGATATCTTAAATAATAAAGAATATACTATACTGATTATATTATAAAAAATTTTTGACCTTCTAATTGGTCTTAACCTATTTCAGTTCATTTTTTGTGTTTTTTGTGTTATTTCAGTTTTTTATTATCAATATCCAATGATCTGAGCATAGGTTATTGAAGTCTCTCTGTATTAAATAATGTTGCTACTCCATTCATATCACCCTACATGATTTTTAAAAATTTGGAGCAGGTAGGGTTTTGCTTCCATCAGGTAATATTGCAGCTCTTTTTTAGAAGACTGTCCTTGGACTACTGGAGACCATTCTGTCTATACACCCAGAGAGAATTGAAAATGCCTAGAAATTTACATGGCCCCAGGATGGCCCTTAACTAGTGACTGAGAATGACAGAGTATGAGAGCCCAGATCCCTTGCCTTTTTGGGGACAATCCTAGGGTATAACTTATACCCTGTGTTCCCTTGTGAAGTCATGCCCATTCTTTTGGACACGAAACCTCATCTTAGTGTCTGCTTCTGGGAAACTAGACCTAAGAGATTGTCCTTTTCTCATCTCCTGAGTGACTCAGGTCTGATATCAAATTCCCACACATGGGTTACTCTATTTGAATGTTATCTATTCTGCACACAATGGTCAATGTATGTACCTTTGGGACAAAAATCACACTATCTTAAATTACAATAGATTTGTGAGAATTCTTAATATCTGGTAGAAAAAAATCTGGTAGAAAATTTCTTCATATTTTTTTCGTTTCACGTTTCAATTATTCTTAGCTTGTATAAACTTTAGAATCAACTTGAGATGTTAAAAATAAAACTAACATTTTCATTTTTGTCTATAAGTCAGTTTGGGGAAAACTGACATCTACATAATATTGACTCTTCTAATTCATAAACTTAGTGCAACTCTTCATGTATTTAAATCTTAATGATGTTCAAAAAAATTTTTTTATAACTTTCTCCACAGAGGTCTTTCTACCTTTTGTTAGATTTGTTCCTTGCTACTGCGTATTTTTACGTATTATAAAAGTGTTTTTGTTTTATTTATTGTTTCTTGTTTATATACATGAATAAATTGGGTTTTTATTAATTCCAAAAATATATCTTTAGACTTTGGGAGTATTTTCCCTGTACATGGTCATATCATTTATTAATCCTTTTTCAGTCAGCCTTGTCCCATGAGGCTATCAAAACTTCAGCTCAGTTCCACAGCTCTTTCCTTCAAATTGATAAATTCTCTATTGGCCAAATCAGCCTTGGATACTGGGTTAATCTCTCTGGGTTCTCATTTCCTGCATATTTTGGCCTTGTAATTCATTACTGTCTTGTTAGCTTTTGGATTCTTTTTAAAACTTAAAATATATTTTATCTAACTTTTTAAGTTGTTCTCAACACCAGAGTTGATTGAGATAACCTAGGAGAATTTTACCTCCATTTTCAAAAACTTGCATTTCAAAAATGCAATCATCTTTCTGGTGAAGACAGAACTACATACTGCAGGGTTGTAACATCTGTCTCAGTACTGCAAGGAGGTCTCAGAAGGTAAGAAGCAGAGGTGAGGGAATCTGGTCTAGAGATACTGTGAAGATTGAGCCAACAAGACTTGCTGATGGTTGGTATAGAAACTATGTGATAGAATAATAAAAGTCAAGGAGGATGGCAAGGTTTGTGCTTGAGCAAGTGGAAACATAGAACTGCCATTGATGGAGATGGGGAACACTGAGGAAGGAGCAGATTTTAGAGGAGGAATCAAGAATTTGGTTTTGAAGATGATAAATTTGGAGTGCCTATTAGACCCACAAGAAGAGCAAGAGGAGATGTTGAACAGGCAGTTGGTTCTGAGTCTGGAGTTCAGGAGAGATTGTGAGACTAGGAGTATAAATTTGGGAACCATCAGCTTCTAGATGATATGTAAATCCACAAGACTGGGTGAGATTATCTAGACATAGAAGAAATCCTAAGACTAATTCTAGGAGCACTTCAACAGTTATAATTTATGGGAGGAGGAGGAGAAGGATGTCTCATATGACAGGAGATATCTCATAGGAAGAGCTAGGGAGGGTAATGGACTTTAATGCCAAATGGAAAAACAATCAACCACATCACCCTCAAGCAAGTAGCCAGGCAGAGGCTAACAAAACATAAATTTTGGGGGGAGAATGGTCTATGAAATTTTCTTACTTGTTAATATGAAACAACAATGTACACAGGGTACTGAGGCCTTGATTACATGATTTATCTTCAGTGTATTTATACAGTTAAGTTAGATAATTACAAAAAGCATAAATTCTAGTTGATGCATTTTTTGATTCTTAGCTTCATTCTTATTTACTGTGAATATTTAGTCTTTGCTGTGGAAGATGGAACTAGATTAGGATGAGTTTCTAACTGTTGTTGAGGTCATGATACTTAAAACATCATGCTAGGTCTAGAGTGCAGATGGACCAGATGGACCATTGTGTTCCTCCTCCCCAGGTGATTTAACAGCATCAAAATTGCTAAAAATATCTCCCAGAGAGCCATCAGTTGCAAATTTTTCAACGGCTTTTGGAAGACTTGCAGAGCTCAAAGTAAAGGATTTATTGATTTTTGGTCACCTTCTGAAGTAAAAAGATTTGGTATTTTTCGCATCTCCCTTCTTAATAGCATCTTTTAACACGACGACGATGACGACGATGGAGGAGGAGGAGGAGGAGAAGGAGGAGAAGGAGAAGAAGAAGAAGAAGAAGAAGAAGAACAACAACAACAACAACAACAACAACGAGGAGGGGAGGGGGAGAGGGAGGGGGAGGGGGAGGAGAAGGAGAAGGAGGAGTTTGGGCAGTGTACAATAAATATGTAAAAAGGGTAAGATAATTAAGGTGGGAAGTGGGAAAATTTTTATGCTTCCAGGCAACACTGTGAAACCATACCAGTATTTATGTTCTTCAAACCGATTTCTGTAGTTACATACTGCAGCAATGTAAGCTGGGGTCGGTCCAGAGGATTTTCACAGTAATCAACTTTCATCTTGTAGAGAGTTTCCTTATTGCCTGCTTACCCATTGCTATCATCCACTAAGCAGTGTGGTACAGTATAGAGGAAAACACCTGAGGCAGCATGTCAGACAGACATAGGGACCAGAAGAAATTGCCACTTCACTTTCACTTAGTGGTGGAAGTTGTTGGGAAATTTTAGAAACTAGATGAATACTAGAAAGGAGGTATGCTGGTGAAATCGGGGGCAGGGGTGGTGGTGAGAGGCATGGGTGGGTGCAGTAGTATGGTGACGTATGAGTGAAGGCTACAAGACAGGAGACAATAGGTCAAAGAGAACATGAGAAAAGATTGCTCTGCAAGTTGAAGGTGGCTCGGAGGACCAAAAGTACTTTTAAAAAATATGCAGGCTGATGATTAACGCTCACCGCATTTCACTAAAATTTTTACAGAGCTGTCCAAATGTTTCAACACCTGTTTCACATGAGGCAAAATCCTCTTGTAAACAACAGTGAGTCATTACCCAAGGCCTGTGAGAAAGGTGCTCTTGGGTATATGCACATTTTCTCTGGGTTCCCTTTGATGGACGGTGACTGAAAATATAGCATAACCTTCTTTGCCCCAGAAATGTGTGCTGAAAAAGGGAAAATTCTAGGGGAAAAAAAAACAGGACACGTATTATATACCTAAGCACATAAATAAATCCATCCCTTATGTATTTATGTAGGTGGAAAACATGATAATTACATTTCCAAATGGCTTTTGAAACCTCTGCAAATGTATACTTAAAAAGTCATAGCAATGAATGGAGACTGGATGGCTCATTAGTCATGAGATAAAGAGGTATCCCCTTTGGATTGCCTATTCCAAGAAGGGTGAGACCAGAAGCAATTTGACTAAATAGCGAAAACACATCCTTTGAGAATAGGTGAGATCACAAAACCCATATTGCCAGTTTTAGGATCATTATTCCTTTATTCACTCATTCAATCTATTATATGATAAGAACTGGAAATACTAAGAGAAAATAAAACCACTTGTTCTCAAGGATGCCATCATATAGGGAAGGAAAGAAGGTGAAGCTAAATTATAGCGCAATGTCATAAAATCCCTGATGGAAATTTGTAGGTAACTATGGAAGTACAGAGGAGAGAGAGAATATAAACTGGGATAATAATAATGCCTAATATTTTAATAGCTGTAAATGATTTGGACAAATAATAGCTCAATTGAAGTCATGCTAGATGGCTCATCTATTTAATCAAAATGACAACTTAGCCAAAAGAATATTTCCTAGTTTAAAAAATAGTGATAAAGGGGGCACCTGGGTGGTTTAGTTGGTGAGGTGTCCAACTTCAGCTCAGATCATGATTTCACAGTTCGTGGGTTTGAGCCCTGCATAGGGCTCCACACTGATAACATGGACCCTGCTTAGGGTTCGTTCGTTCTCTCTCTCTCTCTCTCTCTCTCTCTCTCTCTCTCTCTCTCTCTCCCCCTCTGTCTCTGCCCCTCCCCCACTTGTGCTCCCTAAATAAATAAATAAATAAATAAATAAATAAATAAACTTTTAAAAATCTTAAAAAAAATAGTGATAAGGGGTGCTTGTTGGCTAAGTGTCTGACTTCGGCTCAGGTCATGATCTCATGGTACACGAATTTAAGCCTCACCAGGCTCACTGCGGTCAAGGCAGAGCCTGCTTGGGATTCTCGCTCTCTTCTTTCTCTGCCCCTCCCCCACTCAAGCTTTCTCTCTTTCTCTCTCTCTCTCTCAAAATAAATAAACTTCAGAAAATTAAAAAAAATAGTGGCAATGCTGTACTAAGGAGTCATTTTGCAATCCTTTATGAATTTTTAATATTTTTGCCCACTTTCAGGGATACTTATTATACCTTCTAAGTTTCTTTTCCTTTTCTTTTTATTTTTAAAGATTTTATTTTTTAAGTAATCTTTATACCCAACATGGGGCTCGAACTCACAACCCCAAGATCAAGAGTTGCATATGCTCTTCCAACCGAGCCAGTCAGGCACCCCCTACTTTCTAATTTCTTAATCATTTAGCCAACTGCCCTGAAAAGTTAGCTTCTATGTCGTTCTTTTTCACAGTATCATCTCTCACGCCTATTGCTGTACCTGACACATAGGTAGGTTTCCAATACAGATTAGTAAATAAGTGAATGAATTATTTCAGTGTGCACAATTCATAACTTTTCAAACACGGACTACCTTAGTGTGGAAGTTCATGTCCTCCAACACAGCTGTCCTTGGCACACATCCTTCACTTCCATCTGACATATTTGTGATGCAGCACTTTTGGAATCTTTGTAAGATACCCCAGAAGTTCAGTTCCAAGCCCCAAACAACCCATTTTCAGGACGTTAAAACATCCGATGTTTCTATTAATCCTATGACTATGACATGCCCTGCACAATACTGTTTTTTAAAGAGATCTCTTGAAATGGTATGTTTATGATAATATCAACTGTCTCCAGGAAAGGGAACTGGGTGTTCGGAGGACAAGACTGGAAGGGAGGGGTGTTTCTGTTTGTGTTTGGTTTGTTTTTTTTTTTCTTTACTCTTCTGAATAGTTTGAATATTGTACCATGTGATTCTATTCTGTTTAAAATTAATGATTTTTTTAAAAAAAAACCTGTATGTAAGCATTGTGAACTTTTGCTAAATTTGTCTTTTTTTTTTTTTAGGGAATTTCCATCAGATAACCCATCTATGCATTAGATGCTAGACTTGATTGAGATCATTTTAAGCTAATGTATCTCTCTTAAATAGTATTCTTTTGTTTAAAATAAAATAATGTAATGATCGTATAAGAGGTTTTAAAGAGATTTGAATATAATACAATTTCCTCCTTCCAGAGTCATAATTTGGAGGGAAATTCAAGTTATATTTGACCATATGGTATATAAAATACCTATTTACCAATGTGTGGCCAATGCAGATTAATCATTAATCATAACACATGCAAATACCCTGATTTGGCCATCGAAAGAGTTGAACCAGATCATAAAATGCATTTACCATTGTAATAATAGGAACAGTCAGATAGTATGGACAACTGATTGGTTTTCAATCAATTCTCTAGCTCTTTAGGACACACTGATGAACATGCCAAAGAACACAGTTTCAAATGTCATTTTTTATTGCCTTGATTGTATACCATAGCTCAGATATTCAAAATCAGTATGGAACAGAGATATTTAAAAGGCTATGGAAGCTTTATTAAGCCATATTTTCTCTTTTAACAGTGATTTCTCCTTCCTAAAACTATTTTAGGATCTAGCTAATGAATTAGATGACTTATTGCAACTTTAAGATTTTCCCAGTTCATCAAGAAGGGACAAAATGCACAATGACAGCTGTGATCCCAGCTCAATAAGACATTCTCCTCAGACTGTATGCTCTCTGTTTCCTTGGCTTTTCCCCTTATAATTCATATAGGGAGTGTGATAGTAGTGATGTACCAGCTTCTTAATCAGATTTTGCTCTCAGGACTGGACAAAGTATGTGATGCCCTTTTTTGGTTTGAAAGTGAATGGTATTCAGGTACAGTTGCCTATTCATAGAGAAAGCCTTAGTTACAAAAGAATGAGTGTGTCCAATTACTGCCTCAAATAAAGAAAAATAGAGAGCAAATGAAAAGTCACCTTAAAATGTGATTCAGACAAAGAATAATAAACAGTGTCATTATCCTCCTTTTAAGGAAATACACAAATGTGTTCAATATGCTTTTATTAGCACAATATAGTTTCAGATTTCAGATATACTTTCTAGTGTTATGGGGCAAATGCCAAACTCTCAATGAATTTATCCCCAAGAATCATATTTTTGTGTGTTTTTACTCCACTGTGTCCTCAGAAAACATCAACAGATTTCAAACTCCACTAATCCAATGGAAAATTGCTCAGGGCAAAGCCATTACTGAAGCTCTCAAAGAGGCAAAGCTCACTAGCTCATTGCCAAAGCTCCCTCTTCTTTGTTTATCTTAGAGTAGCAGCTGTCCCAACAGGCACGCCATTCTACACATGGGAAGGAAGTGGTGACTGTGGTTCCAATATTTCCAAACTACCGCTGAGGGATTTATAAACACCCTCACGCATATGGTACCATATACCGATTCTTAAAAATGCAACTTAAATCTGATGCAGTAGAATATTTGAAATTTTATTAGTAATGCTAGTGTACAAGGATGGTTTACTATCTACACATATAGGTTTGGCTGTGGGGGTGTTGAACTTGGAAAATTGGAAAAATAAGTAAGCCCAGAGTGACTGGGGTGGGAGAGAGAAAACAACATTAGAAGAGCCTTAGATGTCATGTTAAAGACTTTCAATTTTATCTCAAGACAATGGAGAGCCTAAGGGACAGATTTAGGTTTTAGGATTTCCCAGGATTCCATGAGGAGAGTCACTCAACAATGCTTCCAGGCACTGAATTGACTTGGTTAGTGTTGGTAAGTCCTCAGCCCTCACTACTGGCTAAATTTGCATCTCATGTAAGCTGACTACTGATAAGCTGAGTGAAAAGTAGAAAGAGATATCCAGGGGCGCCTGGGTGGCTCAGTCAGTTAAGCGTCGGGACTTGGCTCAGGTCATGATCTCACGGTGTGTGAGTTCAGGCTCTGCGTGGGGCTCTGCACTGACAGCTCAGAGCCTGGATCCTACTTCAGATTCGGTGTCTCCCTCTCTCTCTGCCCCTCCCCAACTCACATTCTGTTTCTCTCCCTCTCTCAAAAATAAACATTAAAAAAAAATAAAAAAAATAAAAAAAATAAAAAGAGATATTCTTACCATCTTACCCACGTTATAGATGCCCTATAGATGCCAACACTAGACAAGCCTGTTAGTGCTTGCATTTAATTTATTACTTTTGTAGTTAGTAAACTGTGTAGTTAAACTGTGTATTAAACTGTGTAGTTAAACAAACTGTGCTGCAAACTGACTATAGAAAATCTCTGTTGAGGGGCGCCTGGGTGGCTCAGTCGGTTGGGTGTCCGACTTCGGCTCAGGTCATGATCTCGCGGTCCGTGAGTTCGAGCCCCGCGTTGGGCTCTGGGCTGATGGCTCAGAGCCTGGATCCTGCTGCCAATTCTGTGTCTCCCTGTCTCTCTGCCTCTCCCCCGTTCATTCTCTGTCTCTCTCTGTCTCAAAAATAAATAAAACGTTAAAAAAAAAAAAAAAAGAAAAAAAGAAAATCTCTGTTGAAAAGACTTCCCTGATTTAAAGAACAAAATTTCATATGGGCTGGATTTAAGTCTCAAGAGGCTAGAGTTCTATGACATGCACTTTGTTGCAGTGTATTTCAGAGAAAGTGTCTAATGATTCATTGAAATTACACATTTTTTGTAGAATTTTATGTACGATATAGCAACTCTCTAGCATAAAAATTGCCTTGGGGGAGCCTAGGTGGCTCATTTGGTTGAGTGTCCAGCTCTTGATTTCAGCTCAGGTCATGATCTCAAGGTCATGGGATCAAACCCTACATCAGTCTCTATGCTGAGAATGCTTGAGATTCTCTCTTTCTCTCTCTGTCCCTCTGCCCCTCTCCCCTGCTCATGCTTTCTCTTTCTCTCTCTCTCTCTCAAAAAAATTGCCTTAATGAGAAATTTAAAGTAGTTTGAAATAATTCATTCTGAGGAAGGAGTCTAGTTGGGCTTGTTAACTGAATAGCCAATACCCCACTAAAAGGAAAATGAAATAAAGTCAAAATACTAGCCACATAGCATGTGAGATTTAAAATACACCATAGAATTTTATTTATTTTTTTATGTCTTTAAGTTTAAAAATGTTTTTAGCTTTATGGAGGTATAATTGACATATAAAATTGTAATATATTTTAAGTGTATAACATGATGGTTTGGTATACATGTACATGGAGAAAAGATTCCCACCATTAAGTTCACTCATACATGTACCACCTCACATACTTAACTATTTTGTGTGTGTGTGTGTGTGTGAGAATACTTAAGTTCTTCTTAGAAAATTTCAAGGGCACCTGGGTGGCTCAGTCAATTAAGTGTCCGACTCTTGGTTTCAGCCTAGTTCACATCTCACGGTTTGTGAGTTTGAGCCCCACATTGGGCTCTGTGCTGATGGCATGGAGCCTGCTTGTGATTCTCTCTCTCCCTCTGTCTCTGCCCTCCCCAGCTCACACACTCTCTCTCTCATCTCTCTCATAGCAAATAAATAAACTTAAAAAAAAGAAAATGTTAACTATACAATATAGTATTATCAACTATAGTTACAACGTTATATATTAGATCTTCTAATTTTATTCATTTCATAACTGAAAGTTTGTAGCCTTTAACTAGCCTCTCTCTATATCCTTCCCTTCCCAGCCCCTGGCAACCATCATTCAACTCAGCTTCTACGAATTCAACTTTTTTCTGTTTTTTAGATTCTACACTTAAGTGATACCATGCAGGATTTGTCTTTCTCTGGCTTACTTGACTTACGCCATATGCCCTCCATGTTCTTCCATGTTGTTGCAAATGGCAGGATTTTCTTCATATATATATATTCTATATATATATTATATATGTTATAATTTTCTTTATCCATTCATCCATCGATTGACATTTAAGGTGTTTTCATACCTTGCCTTTGTGAAATACACTGTAACGAACATGGGAGTGCAGATATCTCTTTGACAGAGTGATTTCATTTCCTTTGGATATATATCCAGAAGAAAGATTGCTGGATCATATGGTCATTTTAGTTTTAATTTCTTGAGGAAGCGCTACACTGCTCTCCATGGTGAGAGCTGTACTAGTTTATAATACACCAACAGTGTATGAGTGTTCCCTTTCTCCACATCCTCACCAACATTTGTTAATGTCTTGTCTTTTTGACAATAGATATGCTAGCTGGTGTAAGGCGATACCTCATTGTGGTTTTGATTTGCATTTCCCTGGTGATGAGTGATGTTGAGAACCTTTCCATGTACCTGTTGGCCATCTGCATGTCTTCTTTGAAAAATGGCTATTCAAGTCATTTGTCCAGTTTTTAATTGGGTTATTTATTTTTTTCTTTGTCATTGAGTTATATAGATTCCTTGTATGTTTTGGATATTAGCCTCTTATCAGATTATGTGTTCTGCACATATTTGCTCCGTTCCACAGGTTGCCTTTTCATTTTGTTGATGGTTTCCTTTCCTGTGTGGAAAGTTTTTAGTTTGATGCAGTCGTTGTTTACTTTTGCTTTTGTTGCCTTTGCTTGTGGTGTCAAATCCAAAAAATCATTGCTAAGACCAACGTGAGGGAGCCTACCTCTACATTTTCTAGAAGTTTTATAGCTCCACATCTTATGTTCAAGTCTTTGATTCATTATGAATTGATTTTTGTGTATGGTGTAAGATAGGTGTCCACTTTCACTCTTTTGCATGTGGATATCCAGTTTTCCCAACACCACTTATTGAAAAGACTATCCCTTTCTGTATTGTATACTCTTAGCTCCTTTGTAAAAATTTAAGTAACCATATATACATGGGTTTATTTCAGGGCTCTCTACTCTGTTCCACTGATCTATGCATCTGTTTTTATGCCAATACCATAGTGTTTTGATCACTATAGCTTTGTAATATTGTTTGAAATCAGGAAGTGTAATGCCTCCAGCTTTGTTCTTCTTTCTCAGAATTTCTTTGACTATTTATTTTGTGATTCCATATGAATTTGGGATTGTTATTTCTATTTCTGTGAAAAATGCCATTAGAATTTTGATAGGGATTGCATTCAATCTATAGATAGATCACTTTGGGTGGTATAGCCATTTTAACAATATTCATTCTCAATGAAATTGGAATATATCATACGGTTTTTAATTCTTTATTTTCTTGTTTGATTTTCAATTATAAATATATCACCCACATAGCATAGACAAGTCATCTTCTTCCCCCACAAAAATACCCCCCTACCTATTGTACAATTTGCAATGACACACTAGTTTCCAATAGAAAAAATTAGAATCAACAGTGGGATCAAATATAAGGTTCTGAACTGGTTGGGAAGATTTCTATAGACTAATATATTTTTTATTTTATTTTTAAAAAATTTTTTTCAACATTTATTCATTTTTGAAAGGCAGGGAGAAACAGAATGCGAATGGGGGAGGGGCAGAGAGAGAGGGAAACACAGAAACAGAAGCAGGCTCCAGGCTCTGAGCTGTCAGCACAGAGCCCAACGTGGGGCTTGAACTCACAGACCGCAAGATCATGACCTGAGCTGAAGTTGGCCGCCCAACCGACTGAGCCACTCAGGCATCCCTAAACTAATATATTTTTTATTAAGGCATAACTTCTATACAGTAAAAACTCACCCTTTCTAGTGTATAGTTCATAAAGTTATGTTACCACCACAATAAAAATATCAAGGAATTGCCTCACCCCCCAAAGTCCCTTAAGTACTGTTTAGTCAACTGCACCTTCTGCTCCAGACCCTACCAATTCTTACCTATTTTCTTACCATATAGCTCTGAATGCCTTATAAATGGAATGACAGAATGTATAACCTCTGAGCTTGGCTCCATTCACTTGGCATAATGTCTTTATGATTCACCAATGTCATTGCACGTATCAGTAGTTCATCTATTTTTGTTACTGAGTAATGATCCATTGTATTAGATGTACCACAGGATATTTGTCTATCACTCATGTGAAAGATGTCTGTGTTGTGTATAGTTTGGGGAAATAATGAATAAAGATTCTATAAACATTTGTGTACAAATAAGGATGTTTAAGTGTTAGAAAGGGTCCACACAATCCTCAGTCATCTGTCCATGCAGATAGCCACCAAGGTATTCTTTACCTCAACTGGTCTTTTGCCATTTGTCCATTCAGGCTATATCCTCCTGGGTCTAATAATTCTCTTTGTAAATCTAGTGCCACTCTTGGGAAGCTGGTCAACATTCTTTCTTTTTTTCTGAATTATTTACCTGCAGTTTCTAAACAAATTTCTTAGAATATGTGACATTAGGACTTGCAGTATATTTCTATTAAATTATGATAAAATCACAGATATAATTATCTATTAAGCTGAATTTTACAGTAATTTGACTATACATCTGTAGAGATTTACCAATTATATTTTTACTAACAAGCATTGTCTTCCATAGAAGTTTAACAATATTTTCAGTGCAGACATTAAATTATTGGAATTTTGAAGTCAATGTCTTTCCCCCCCAAGTAACAATAATTATTGACTTCTATATTAAAGTATTCTGAGTTTCTTAGATTAAGGACTACTTTATTATTCTTTTTCTTCCAAATTGTTATTTAAAATCTAGTTAGTTAGCATATAGTGAAATACTGGTTTCAGGAGTAGAATTTAGTGATTTATCTCTTACATATAACACCCAGTGCTCATCATAACAAGTGCCCTCCTTAATACCCATCACCCATCTAGCCCATCACCCACCTACCTCCTTTCATCAATCCTCAGTTTGTTCTCTATCACTAAAAGTCTCTTGTGGTTTGTTTCCATTTCTTCTCTTTTTATCTTCCTTTCCATATGTTCATCTGTTTTGTTTCCTAAACTCCACATATGAGTGAAATCATATGGTATTTGTCTTTCTCTGACTGACTTATTTCATTTAGCATAGTATGCTCTAGCTCCATTCACATTGTTGGAAATGGCAAGATTTCATTTTTGATGGCTGAGTAATATTCCATTGTGTGCATGCATGTGTGTGTGTGTATCACATCTTCTTTATCCATTCATCAGTTGATGAAAACTGGGGTCTTTACATAGTTTGGCTAACTGGTCAACATTCTGATGCTTCTGGATCACAGTAAAAACTCTACCTATGCATTAAGGTTGCTGGCCATTTGTTCTCTGCATTTAAAAAATTTTTTTTTCATGTTTATTTATTTTTGAGAGAGAGACAAGAGTGCAAGTGGGGGAAGGGCAGAGAGAGAGAGAGAGAGAGAGAGAGGGAGAGGGAGAGGGAGAAAGGGAGAGAGAATCTGAAGCAGGCTCCATGCTCTGAGCTGTCAGCACAGAGCCCAATGCTGGCTCAAACCCATAAATCATGAGATCGTGACTTGAGCTGAAGTTGGATGCTGAACCGACTGAGCCACCCAGGCGCCCCTCTTCTCTGTGTTTTAAAAAATTTTTTTTTCAATGTTTTTTATTTATTTTTGGGACAGAGAGAGACAAAGCATGAACGGGGGAGGGGCAGAGAGAGAGGGAGACACAGAATCGGAAACAGGCTCCAGGCTATCAGCCCAGAGCCTGACGCGGGGCTCGAACTCACGGACCGCGAGATCGTGACCTGGCTTAAGTCGGACGCTTAACCGACTGCGCCACCCAGGCGCCCCTTCTCTGTGTTTTAAATGTCTATCTCTCGCTTCCTCCAGGAAATGAGGTTCAAGTTCTCTCCTTTTGGATTTCATGAACCTGTTTATGGACTTTTACCACCCCCTCAGGGCTTATTAGCAAGATACAGGCTCTACACTATAGTATCTTCACTTTCATTGCTTTCTATTTCTCATCTCTTTAGCAAGCACATACCCCTATGTAGGTGTGCAAGTGTGTCTGTATGAGTGTGTATGCATGCATAAACTTCACCCTATGTTTTCTCCCAAATCATCTATGTAGTGACTCATTTTGTTTTTCCCTAAAAGCTTAAGCAACTGAAAGATAGAAGCCAGAAAAAAACAACAACTTTGTTTTCCATATCCATTCTCCAAGTCAATAAACACAGAAGAGTCTGGTTTTTTTTTAAATTTAAATAATGGGAAATTATTTTTGTTTAATATTTATTTATTTATTTATTTATTTATTTGAGAGAGAGAGAGAGAGCATGAGCAGGAAAGGGGCAGAGAGAGAGGGAGAGAGAGAATCCCAAGCAGGCTCCACACTGTCAGCACAGAGCCCAATGCAGGGCTTGAACCTATGAACCGTGAGATCATGACCTGAGCCAAAATCAAGTGTCTGGATGCTTAGCTGAATGAGCCACCTATGTGCCCCAAGAGTCTAACTGTTTTATGTGGGGGGAATAGCAAAGGAAAAAATAAAATGTTGGAAAAACTAATATTTAAAATATACTATGTTACCACAGTACCTTGCATTTTTTTTCCTGCCTTGACTGATTTCTTCCCTTCTCTACAACTCACTAGTTACGTGACCTTAGGCGAGTTACTTAACCTCTCTCCACCTGAGTTTCCACATCTAAAAAATGGGTATAGTAGCAGTGAATTGTTATAAGGAATAAATGCAAAAAATATGTAAAATGCTTAGGACACTGTCTGGCACCTAGTACTATTAAGTATTAGTATAATTACTATCATTCATAAAACAATTATGTAGCGGAAATGGAAGAAGGAAGCTGTATATTTCTACCTGCGGTAAAACTCCCAATTTGAGGTCTGGAAAGAAACACTGGATGTCTCCTAGCCCAGCTGCAGCATTAACAATGCATTAAGTAAAAGTCAGAGGACTGACTTGCTGAAGAGAAGCTTATTGCTAATGGAGGACTAGAGTCCAGCTCTCTTGATTCCTGGAGAATATCATGTATATATACAAGTGTTCTCTGAGGAGAGAAAGCACACTTAAATGCTACCAACTTTCCACATCACGAAGGGCAGACACTAATTCACATTGCTCCTAACTAAACCATTAGCCATCTTGGTAACAAGCAGGCTAGTCAGTCAGGGGTGCTAGTAAGTGGCCAGTTTCCTACCATCTTGGAGTGTCAGTGGGTTGCTAAGCATTCTGCCTCAGATGCGGAGAGAGTGATAATATTTTTCTGTGTGTCCTTGACCATGGCACTCACCCCCCCCCCCCGTTCTTAACTTTCTCTACTGTACACCACAGGAGTTGAAGCAAGTAGTGTCTCTCCAGTTATATCCTGCATAGTACCTGCTTCAGAACCAACGTTTGCATCTCTGGGATGAGGCCTGGGACCAAATTCCCTGAATGATTCTTAAGCACTTGGTGGTGTGGGAGTGACTGGCCCAGAGGATTTCTAAATCTCTAACATGCTTCAGTTCTAAATTAAATTCCCAGACCTCACACTCTACTTGGAGCTTAGTCCGAGTAGTGTTGCCCTCATATCACTTTATGATACAACATAAAATACACACTTCTTTCTCTCACATTGTATTCAAAATATCTTTTTCCTCTGAATGTCTCTAACCTCCCCAGTCATCATTGAATCCAAACTTTTCTATGTGAATGCAGAAATATCCCCTGTTAGGATAAGTCACTGCATTGATTCTCTAATTTTTGAGATTCACCAGAACATTTCTATAACATCATCTTTGGGGGTCACAAATATAGAGACTGTGTCACAGGTCACATGTGTTCCAATGAGGTATTTCTGATATTTCCAGTAATGTATCCCTGTGGACCGTCCTCTTGGATGTGCTTGGCACATCCCCCATGAAGCTCCAACGGTGGTGAAACCCCTAAGCTTCAGGCATTCCAGAATGTAAAAAGCCACCTTTACATTTAGTCAGTTTTAGCCTGCAAATATGACCAATATTTTCTGACACAAGCTTTCTTCTCATGAGGGCAAAGGATGAGCTGATTTTTCTCTTTGTTTAAATGTTGAGCTGGAATCTGAAGACAGGGCACTGTGCACCTGAACACACCTGAATGTCCAGAAACTTGCCCTGAGACTTCATTTCAATGCCAAGTGGCAGGGACCTTGGTTCCAGTCTCTAGAAAAACCAAGGTATAACTGATTATGTAATAATATTGGAAAGCAGATATTTGACTTGAGATCATTGACTTAGACCTTAATATCATTCCTTTGGAAAAATAAAAATAAAGCAGTTGCTGCAAATGAGGAATTGTTGCTTATAAGAAATGACTAGTGTGCTCTTCAGTGCAGATATATGTTTTTATAGAGGCTTTCTTTGAATGGGCATGAATTGGTTTGCTTTTAGAGTGTACTGAAGATATTATTTTAGGAATCATCTTTAATCACATTCCCTTTGTCAAATGGTGCATGACAACCTACTAACTTGCTATTGTATCAATTATGTCTTGATCCTTACATTTTTCCTGTGATCCAAAACTAGAAATAATTTCTAATTTGTTGACCATTATTTGGGACTACAATCTCTTTAATGTTAGAATTATTGCTGTAAAGATTCATTTGACTGACTACACTTTGTTACCCAGTTGCTGACTTTATAGAACATTACCCTTGTTTAAGAATAATCTTTGATATGAATTGCTTACAGAATCTACAAACTGTCTAAAGGAATAGACACCACACTTACCTACATTCATTTAAGTGTATAGATATCTCCAGAACTATGACATCTTGGGCTATTATAAAATTATCCATGATTTTTAAACTTAAAGAATCATTTTCTACAATTAGAAAAGAATTTTCCTTTGGTCTTTCCTTCTCTGTGTGTATTTACAATAGTATTATTTGGTCAGGGGAAAGGGACATACTGAATGGAGAGTCCAAAGATATCTCAAAGCAAGTCCTGGTAAGATGGTCCCACTTAGGTTCCTGGAAGACATCAGGTGTTTTCTTCATATGTGTTGACACAAATTAAGAACAATTCCTAAGAATTAGGAATTGTAATTATTCCTTTTTTGTTTTTAATAAGACTTAAAAAAAAAGCCTAGCCAAAAATATGAAGAGTGGCAAACATAAGTACTATCATGGGACATGTTTTTTTGTTTTTTTTTGTTTTTTTTTTGCCAAGGAGCCTAGGTGAGATTTTCTTTATATTTGGTTAATCACCTTAAGTTGGCTATTCATTGCACAAAGCCATTAATTACTTCAAAATACCCAATTTGCCTTTTTTCCACTCTAAAATTTATGATCATATAATTAATGAGCCTCTTAATTCTATGTTATGCATTGACTTATTCAGCAATGAAACATGACACAGTGTTAGGATTAGATTGTTGGGTTCTTTCCAAAAACTGAAACACTAGATTCCTAGAAAATTTGCTGTAGCATGTCCAAGCCAATTCAAGATTAGATGGCTCAACATGCAAATTACCCATCTGTGTAATGTGCAACTATAGTTAAATCTTATCTCCTTCAACATCAGCAACTTCCCACTTCTTTTCTATTCATTCAGCCAGTTGTAGGGGAGATATCACGGAACAGGGCTCTTTTAAAAAAAAAAAAAACTCTGGAACAAATTTACCATGGAAAGTGAGTTTTAGAAGCTTGTTATTCATTTTCCCTTTTAAAAGAATGAACTCAGACACTTCCACCTTACCTTATGTGCCTATGTGTGGGTTGAAGCAATTACCATTTTCAGCTCTAGACTTCAAAATGATTAGCCATGCAAGCATCCTCATCACACGAATGCCCTAAAAGTACCACTTGAGGAGGATCATAGTAAACTATCATGTTGCCTATTACATGCTTTGAAATACGTGGAGAAGGGGTTAGAGATAGATAAGCAAATCATATCTTCTAAATTCTTTTTATTCATTAATTGCTTGCCCAAGAAGTCTGCAATTTTACGTCTATAACTTCTTTGCAATTGCCAACGCTCTTTCAAAGAGTTTTGGAATGTTTATGTAAAGATATTCTCTTACCACTCAACCTATATTGCACAAGAAAACTACATACTGAAGTTTTTAAGAATTTATAAAAGGAAAATGGAACCTGTTTTATATGGACATCTTATATACTTACATGCACATCTAACTTTAAGATACATTTCTGAAGGATTCATGGATATTTGAAGCTCTTCAAGAGAATTCAGAATAAGAACGTAGCCAAAAATGAAAAGATTTATATATGTGTCTGCTTAAAAATAAAAACTCTTGTATGTCAGGCAATATGTGAACCAACTTAAACAGCAGATAAGAAACTATATTTGGATGCCTGGAAAAAAATATTTCAATGCTATGTGTCAAACACAGTATAATACCCTACAGATATAAAGGGCTCTTAGCAATCAATTGGAGAAAGATGAATACTCCCAATGAAACAATAAGGAAATGAAAAGACAATTCTCAAATTCTAGTAGACATAAAAAGTAAGTTATAGGAACATAGACAAAACTGTGGAAGCCCGAACTCTCATAGGAAGATGGCTTACTTTGTGTTGTTGAGTTATATTGAGGGCTAAGAAAAGGTGACTTGGAGCATCAGGGAAATAGAAACCTACAGAGAGAAGTAGGTCCTTTTCTTTGGGGTTCTTGTAAGTCTTTTATCCAGCTTGATCCTATATTTTGTTTTGTTTTTAAAATATAGATTTCAGCCCCATGCATTGAAAATATCATCATCTTTCATTAACTTTTTTTTTGTATCTTCATCAAAACCCAATTGACTTGCTAGCTATCTACATGGATAGATAACTGAGGATTGTATGGACCCTCTCTAATGTTTAAGATCCTTACCTGGCTATAACTTGGGGATAATCAAGTGAAACCCTGTACTAGTCGAAACTGGGTCTCTGTCACCTTGGTAGAATTTAGGTTCAAGATAAAAAACAATATAATTTTATTATCTGCATACTTGAGTTTGTGAAATGATATTTGTACCCAATAATGTAGAAATAATTCCAACTTTTGAGAGAGAGCAACTAGCTTTGGGATATGGTATGGTTTTGTTTTTGCATTTGTATACTTCTATCATTTAAAAAATTTTTTTAATGTTTATTTATTTTTGAGAGAGAGAGAGATAGAGACAGCATGAGTGGGGGAGGAGCAGGGAGAGGGAGACACAGAAGACGAAATAGGCTCTGAGCTGTCAGCTCGATGTGGGGCTTGAGCTCACGAACCGAGAGATCATGACCTGAGCCGAAGTTGGACGCTTAACTGACTGAACCACCCAGGCACCCCTATACTTCTCTCATTTTGACAAAAGGAAAATATACCTGTAAGTCTCTGTCATATATACATAGAATAATCAGAGATCTATTATATACTAACAGTGACACTGAGCATTAAATAATAGCAGTTGCATCTGTGGAAGTTAAAAATAGTTGGGAAACCTCCATGTGAGCTCAAACAATACAATGATGCTTCTATTTCTAGTCAGGGATATGCTGACTACAGCACAAAAGAACTTACTCAGAACTGAGCAGTCAATTTGTGAACTGAGAGGTATATTCCATCAGTACCTTGATTTTGGACTTTTAGCTTCCAGAACTGTGAGACGATAAATTGGCCAACTGTTTTAGCTGGCCCATTTGTGCTACTTTGTTATAGCAGCCTCAGAAAAAGAATACAGAAATATAATTGAGAAGAAAATTAAAAAAAAAAAAATGACTGGATCATCAGCGCATAAGCTCTTCAATGCAATAATGCTTAAAGCAAGCAAAAAGACATTCCTGGCCCAGCCATAACCAAAGTTATTAGAACCTCTGGCCTCTTGTGAAATAAGAACTCCTTCAGTACTCAGCATTGATAGGGAAAGAGCTCAACTTGGAAAATGTTGCTCTTTTCTTTAATCCTTAAGGGAAGATGGTTTGATTCTTTATTCCTATTCACCTCGACAGAACCCATAAAACCACTACTAAAACTATATACTCACAGTATCAATGCAGATATTTACATATAATAAAATTTCAAAGCTCTATAGAAGTGTTTTATATCCCTTTAAAATTGCGCTTTCCAGTTTAGAATAGTGAAAAGGATCTCTTTTAAATTCAAAAGTATGTGCACATTACACTTTATATTAAACCAGTTAAACTGAACAAGTAGTAAACCTACTATCTAGTGACTTGAAGGCTATCAACTGAAACTACCTAAGATTAAATAGCTGGTTACATTTAAAAAATAATCCTGACACTTAACTGTAGCAACCCTTTAAAATTACATTCGTATCCCTCCCGTAAGACTCAGATATTTATTTTCTAGAAGCTGACTGGGGAATTGCATTGTATGCCATATCTGAAGCGTCTGATGAAGAAAAAACTTCCTATTTATATATATATTTTTTCTGATTGTCTAAGAAAATTTGTGCTTCTAATAATGTAAAACTTCAAGGGCCCTCAAACATCACACCCATTAAGGGAAAATGAATATATAGAAGTTCCAGGTGAAAGTCCAGATTGTACAAAAAAAAATTAAAAATAAAAGGAAAGAGAAGCCGGTTTGCAAAAGTACAGTACTTCATCGTAGGTACTAATTTTTTTAATCTTTCATTATAAACTTTATATGAAGGAAGAGTGTTTTATTTCAAACTGAGTAAGTGGAATGAGAACAAAGGGCTTTCTTCTTTAAGAGTACCTCATATTTATTTAGTATTTGACACAACCCTTCCAAACGCATTATATCATTTGGTTTTGCCACAAACCTTATGAGGTAGGTATGAGTCCGCCAAATCTATAGAAAAAGAAACAGACTCAGAGAGATTGTACAGTTCGTAAGATCACCTAGCTAAGAAGTAGCAAAGTTAGACTTCCACTCAGGTTTCTAATCCCACATCCTGTGCTTTTACTTTCCTTCCAGGACATACGGAAGCCTGTCTTTCACACCACATCTTTCAGGGTACTTTGTCAACTGGGTTTATGTTGCAATAAAATATAACTTTCCTGCATGATTCCTTGATCTTGAACTCTTGTAGCTGATCAAGGCCTATTTGTTGCCAGAGTATAAATGGAGGCAAATAATATACTTTGATCTCGTTACACATGATCTGTTTCCAAGCTTCAGTTCCTGTACTGTATACTTGCTAAATATCATCTAATATTAAAGTGGCAGGAAAGCCATTTGCTCCACTTATTCTCTTGCTCAGCTAGAAAGGCCAAGAAGAAGCAACTGAATTACAATTTAATTCATAGTTATAAATGTTATCACCAGGAAATTGTTGGATGCGATGCTATCATTTCTGTAATTACAAAAGAAATATCCATTCCACTGGAAGTTACCACAATATGGGAGTAATTGCTATGCTATTACAGAATAGTTGCATGATATGATTCTTCTTTTCATACCAACTATAAATTATGTACTAAACATAATGTAATTTATAATGAAAAACTTAACATGGCTTAAAGTAGCTACCAAATCTGAGTGGAGTTCTGTGGTCGTTGCAAAGTAATTACATAATTATTTAAGCCTCACAAACTTAGAAATTACAAAGTACTTATGAAAAGCATTACCACGAGAAGTTAAATAGAACTTAAAATAGTTACTAACCCAATTTGGGTAATGTCTTTTATGGTGCTAAATGGCAATCCCATTATTATCTTTTTCTGAGATAGCATCTAATGTATTTTAACAAATGCTTCTCATTTGTCTTTAGTCTTAAAATCCTAGACTCTCTGTTGGAAGAAAACATTTAAACCAATGCTCTACACAGACCGTGAACCTCTTTTACAGCATTCAAGACAAGTAGTTAGGGGCTTCTTCTTTAACCAAGGCAACCCAGAACTCTGTAAATTAATAGACAAAGTCAATGAATCATTTAGGATTCTTTTGTTGCATGTGACAGGAGACCTAACTCACACTGGATTAAAGAAAAGAGGAAACTTACAAGTTCAGATCATTGAAAAGCCCAAGGTTACTGGTTTCAAGTTTGATTCAATCTAGGTGTTGAAATAATGCTGTAAGTATTCAGTCTTCTTTTATATATCTGCTTGAGTATCCTTGCTGGCTCTGTTCTTAGATAGGTTCTCTCCTTGTCATGGCAAGATGTCTGTCAGAAAGTTCATGGACAACCTACTGGCTCAGAAACCCCAATAGAGAGAATTTCATTCCCAGCAATTCTACAAAAGACCTAGAATATTCTGGTTGGGATGTTCCATATCCCATATCCTTCCCTGAATCAATCACTGTATACAGGTGTTCAAGGGCCACATGAACATCCCTAGAATCAGGAGGGTAGGGTCACTCCCAAAGGAATACTATGATGCCATTAATGAAAGAAGAAAGAATGAATGCTAAGCAGAGAAACGCAACAGATGTCCATGACAGGCAAGATTTATTATTCTTTCCCTAATAAAGATATTTCTCTTGTTTCCCTTTTAGAATAGAGGACCTCTGGGAGATGAGTTCTGGTGAAAATAAAATGAATCCGGTCAACAAATTGGCCCAAGCTGGAAGCTGACATCCATACTGTTGGCATTTACCACAAGCACACCAGAAGGGTAATTACAAGTTTACAGAAGCTCTTCTTTTATTTTTCATCCAAAATGCAGTTTCTCTGGACACAATGTTCTTTAGCCTCAATCCACAGAGCATTGATTCACCAGCACCAATCTTTCAAAAGTACTTAAAGTTTTCTTCTGCCTTCTTTTTAAATAGTAGCCATGCATGACTCAGGATCTCTGCTGACACCGTTCATTGTCCACAGAATGCTCTGGTGAACCACAAAGCCCTGCTAGACATATGGATGACCTTAGAATCGTAGGCTGGATGCATCTTGAACTCATGTGGATGAAGGGATGACTGTGCGGTGCTGGAGAAGCTCGCTACTCTACTTCTCAGGTGGGCAGAGCATGTTTTATTCCTTCCAGCTGCCAAGGTCTAAGCCTCATTCCCACTGGGCAGTTGGTGGGAGGCACACACATCTGTCATCACAGAAGCTAAAAATGCCCCCAAACTTACTTTCCCAGCTGGCATGTGGGCATGTGACCTAGGCTCCACCAATCTCATTTTTGACCGGGGGACTGAAGATGCAAAGAAGCAAGGACTGAGATGGATCTCCTCTGGAGACCATTGCGGTGAGATCAAGTTCTCAGAGCAACAGAGCCGCAGTGCCAGCAGCTGTGCTCAGCGGCTGGGGTCATTTGCGTTCATAGTTTACGTGCGTATCTAGCTCTGGGCGGCAGCAGCTCCAGGGTCATCCTCCCTGGACATATTATGCAGTGCAGCTCTGCTATTGCTCCTGACTGCGCGCTTCTGAGCCTGGATTTGCAGCACTCCCATAGTTTCTATGAGCTCCCCATTGTCCTTTTATTATTATTATTTTTTTTTTTCTGAAATAAGGCAGAATCAGTTATCTGTGGCTTGTATCCACAAGCCCATGCTAATATAAAAGTTCTCATTTTGTGCAGTCTAGATTTTCTAATACGGTGGTTAGGGGGATGGGCTGCAGTCCCGCCTCTCCCATAATACTCTATGATTATGTGTAAGATACATAACTAATCTCCTTTGCAGATGTCTTTTTAAAAAGTTTATTTAAGGGGCACCTGGGTGCCTCAGTCGGTTAAGCATCCCACTTCGGCTCAGGTCATGATCTCGTGGTTCGCGAGTTCAAGCCCCGCGTGGGGCTCTGTGCTGACAGCTCGGGGCCTGGAGCCTGCTTCACATTCTGTGTCTCCCTCTCTCTCTGCCCCTTCCCTGCTCATGCTCTGTCTCTGTCTGTCTCAAAAATAAACATTAAAAAAAAATTTTTTTTTAAAGTTTAAGAAAGAGAGCGCGCATGCGCGTGTGCACACGTAAGTGGGGCAGAGGCAGGGAGAGAGAGGGAGAGAGAGAATCCCAAGCAGGCTCCGTGCTGCCAGTGGCTCCATCCCATGAACTGTGAGATCACGACCTGAGCAGAAATCAAGAGACGCTTAACTGATTGAGCCACCCAGGCGCCCCTCATTTGTAGTCATCTGAACTGTGAAATGGAGAGAATGATATCTACTTTCCAAGATGCCTGCAAAGGAAAACACTTTACAGCTTTACGCTTTACTTTTACAAAGTAAAGCAAAGTTAAGCATATCTCTGGTGTATAATAAAGTGTCAATATGAGCTTTTATTTTTTTTTAATGTTTTTATTATTTTTGAGAGAGAGCAAGCGTGCACATGCATGAGTGGGAGAGGGGCAGAGAGAGACAGAAGGAGAATCCCAAGCAGGCTCCAGGCTCTGAGCTGTCAGCACAGAGCCCCATACGGGGCTTGAACTCACGAATCGTGAGATCATGACCTGAGTGGAAGTTGGATGCTTAACCCACTGAGCCACCCAGGCACCCCTCAATATGAGCTTTTAAACTTATGAAACTTACTGCAGAGGTCTGATTTCTGAGTTATAAGAAGTCATTTACTCTCATACAGAGATAAAATGGGGGATTTATACTCAACAACTCAAATTATGTCATAAAGAACATTTAGGCATTTAAAAGTTTTATAATTTTCTAATCTCTTTAAATAAGTTTATCAGCAATAGTGGCCTTGATGAAGGGTGGGGGAAAGCCCCACTTTGGGGAAGTGACTTAGAGGTGTTTCTGAGGTTTCTCTCTGAGGGTGGTGAGTGCCCTCCATTGAGCTAGCTTACAGTTTCAATCTCTATAAAATTATAAAACATAAGTCATGATTCTCATCATTTACACTTCATTGTGCCTAACAGGTATGATCAGATGTTGTTGTAAAGGTAGGAAACAGAAGAGAATAGCTTGGAAATACTGAGAGAGAGGGGGCATTTCACAGCTGAATTTGAGAAAACAATAATACCACAGAGGAGCCTGGGCCACTCCAAGATGACAAGAGCAAATTTTCCCTCATACCTTCACCCTCCTAAAAATTGGTGATCGACTCCTGGTTTGCTATGGAATTTTACTGCGAAACCAAAAATGTATGTGCTTATTTTCCTTTTGGACCAGAATTATAACAGAAAATGCTCTCCTGACTCTCACAGACATTCACCCCTGCCCCAGTACTCATACAATTGTACCAGAAATCGGAGATGACAGCCATGGTAGAAGGATAGAGAAAGAAGATAGAGGGAAAAAGCCCAGGTTACTAAGTTAATAACCAGAAGAACATCTAAATAGGGGCAGTTCCCTTGCAATACCACATACTATTTCTTAAACAGAGTCATTCTGTGGTTTGTAATCAAGTGTCTGAATTCTGAATTTATAGGCCCCAAGATGGTAAGTGTGGTTATATGGTATTTAGCAATTTTGTGTGGTGTTGTGCTAAATATGGAAAAGTCAGAAAAGTATTTCAGTGCTTTTCCTTTGAGTCTACTCTGAAAGTTGGGTTGGGTGATGGCAGAAAGAAAGAAAGAAAGAAAGAAAGAAAGAAAGAAAGAAAGAAAGACAGACAGAAAGGGAAAGGAAGGAAGGAAGGAAGGAAGGAAGAAAGAAAGGAAGAAAGAAAAGGAAAGGAAAGGAAGGGAAAGGAAAGGAAAGGAAAGGAAAGGAAAGGAAAGGAAAAAGAAAAAAGAAAAAAGAAAAGAAACCACCAGCCTGGCAAGGAGCGATCAGGTTTATCTAGCTCAGAACTTTAATTTTGTTTGAGAAACATCTCTAGAACATATCTAAATTAACTTCTTTTTTGTTCTTGAAATCGCAGTCATTTCTCAAAATCCTGAAATGCCTACTACATGGAGATTTCTGCTCAATATAACAAAAAGGATGTACTGATGTTTATAGTCTGCTCAAGGATCAGGTCTCTTCATCATTCTTAGAGGTTTTTTTTTTTTAATGTTTTATTATTTTTGAGAGAGACAGAGACAGAGTGCAAGTGGGGGAGGGGCACAGACAGAGGGAGACACAGAATTCAAAGCAAGCTCCAGGCTCTGAGCTGCCAGCACAGAGCCTGACGCGGGACTTGAACTCACCAACTGTGAGATCATGACCTGAGCCGAAGTTGGACACTTAACCGACTGAACCACCCAGGCACCCCTCCCTCTTAGAGGTTTTAAGCAGAGGATGAAAGCTTACTAGGCAGGGCCGTGGGCTCTAGAAGCACTTCCCAAAGTGTTTGACAGCTACAACACACACTGGAAAGAGCTTGGAGCCTGAAGTCTGGGGTTTAAAGGTTTGCTCTGCCACTTGCTGATACAGAATTGGAGGGTGGGGTGCAGGGTGGGGAAAAGCAGTGACATGAAACAGCCCTTCCAAACTTAAGGTTTGTCAATAGTGAGATTATACGTTTGAAATAAAATTAAAATGTTCATATCATACTCTCTAGACCAAATCCCACTCTTTCAGCATCTGTGGTGGTTTAGAAACTCCAAAGCCAATGATATTTTAAATTTAAACTTTTCACTTAATTTTTAAAATTATGCAAAGTGTTCAGTGTACTTCCTCCAGAGCCACACCTCAATTTTTGGTCCCAAATTATATTAATATACCCTAATTTCCCACCATTTTCACTGCAGTTGATTCCAAAAGTCTTGACTATTTTAAAACTCAAATTTGGGGTGCCTCAGTTGGTTAGGCATCCAACTCTTGATTTTGGCACAGGTCATGATCTCTTGGTCTGTGAGATTGAGCCTGGCCTGAGGCTCTACTCTGACAGCATGGAGCCTGCTTAGGATTCTCTCTCTCTCTCTCTCTCTCTCTCTCTCTCTCTCTCTCTGTCTTTCCCCCATGCAAGTGCATGCTCTCTCTCTGTCTCTAAAAATAAACAAATAAAAAAAAATTTAAAAATCAAACTCAAATTTATCTTGAAAGTAAAAAGATTTGTTACTAATGAATATATTAAATGACTGTACCTTGGGTTCTAAAAGCATTTCCCCAAAAATGTTTTCAGTCAACGTGATAGAAGAAGAAGAATACAAACTTAAGTCTCAGATTGGAGTTTGATCAACCACTGGCTCACATTATCTGTTGTCCGTGTTGGGCAAGGTACTTAGTTTTCTAATCTTTAAAATGAGGATAGCAATGCTTAGCTCTACAAATGCTGTTAGACTAGAGGTGATAAAGCATTTATAGCAGGTTCTAGCACATGGTAGGCATTCAAAAAATTACAACGAAATAGAAATGGCAATATGATTATCCTAGGAGTACAATCACTTAAGGTAGCCACTTTGAAGAAAAAAAAATAATTATTTAGGTATGTAAGTTGTGGTAAATGTTTTAGGGCATCTGTTTTATTTCCCTGTGGTAATATCGATTGTGAACTATTGAGACATTCTGAGATGGTTCTTTCCTAAGACAGCCTTCCATTTCTAGTTCATATATTCATTCAGTGATCCAACAACACAATTAAATGCACTCATCACTGCAATTTATTTGGATTGTCCTCAGGTAATAAGCTTCACTCAGTGTTGCCAAGTTGGCATACTCCCTCTTCTCCCAGCCAGAGCTCCTGAGAACAACTGAAACACTAGACAGGTGTTCTGATCATAGAGAGACACAAATCACTGCAAGGCAAAACAATTATAAAGCTGTGCTTACAATGTGGTATTGATGATGACCCTCTCCCTTCTCCCAAAGTTCCTGACCTTGGCACTATGCATCCCTAGTCCTGAGGACGGTAGAGAAGTTGGAAGTTTTGCTCCTAGAGGTTTCTTGTATCTGTGGCTGCCGTCTGCCCTGTGTTCTGCCTCCTTGGTTCCAGGGGATGTTGAGGAACTGGCTGCCTGCCTTAAGCTCTGTACCTGTCAATCTTTCCTGGATCACAGACAGTCCTCTTATTCCTCAAAGAAGGGTCTTTATGTGGTTTTCTCTCTCACATTCACCATTATCTTCACGATCACCATTTTCCTTTGCTGGTCAGACAGTCAGCTCTGATCTCCATTGGGCTCACTCCTTCAGTCTTTGCCCATTGCCCCTCTCCCTAGCACATATCAGTTATGTTACCCATTGGTTGATGAGCTGCCATATTTTACGACATAGCTTTCTAAGTGATGTGAGTGTGATATGTACACAAGTTTTTAAAAAGCAAAATATGATAAAATAGTGAGTTCGGTCTAGAGAGAACTAGGCAGATTTCACAAAGGAGCTAAGATTTGACAGATGAGTAAAAACACCACAAAGAGGGGAAGGAATGTAATTTCAGAAGGAAATGAAAGGAAGGAATTGCAGAAGGAATGAAAAAATCCAAGGCACAAAAGCATGAAAATCCATAGGGTCAGGAAAGTATGTTCACTGTCAGCAGTGTGTAGAATGTATGGTGGAGAGTAACCAGAGATAAGACTGGGAGGGGAAGGTGGGACCAAACCGCACAGGCCAATCTATGAAGCTCACATTTACAGTGTTGGCAATAGGAAGCCACCAAAAATGTTAGACATGAAGTGACATGATAGAGCCGCACTTTAAAGCTGAATGTTTTAGCACTGTGGGGGCCAATGAGAAGGAAGCGAGTCTAGAGATAGGGAAATTAATCAAGAGAGATCCACACTAGCAGGAATGAGAACTTGAACTGTGGGTGGCAAGGGGAAAAGAGCAGGCAATTGAATCAAGAGACTTCAAAGGAAAAAGTAATAGGATGAGAAGACGAACTGAAACTGAAAATAGAAGTCAAAGATAATTCTGAAATGACATTTTTAATTCCTGTGCTCTCTCCCGATAGATAGATGATAGATAGATAGATAGATAGATAGATAGATAGATAGAAGATATATCTATCTATATCTCTTATATATCTATATATAGAGATCTTCATCTTACTTTCACCAATACCTTTTTAAAAAAATCTAAACACCTGCATATAATATGCTGCCTTGATGACAAAGCACAAGTACTTGCACAATAGAATAGAAGAGCTTCAAGGAGCTCATCATTTTCTCAGAAGAGCTTGGGCATCTGGAATAAGTTACAGGGAGGTTATGGAATTTTCTTCCCTGGAGGTCTTTTACAACAACTAGATACCCATCTGTCCATGATGGCTTAGGTGTGGTCCTCTCTGAAGCCTGGGAGGTGGCCTATTGAGTTCTTGTGATCTCTTCCAGGCCTACAATTCTATGGTTCTACATCATTTTATGGCTTAACCCCAAGGTATATTATTCATTTGATAAAATAAATAATAAGATGAAACTTGGAATTTTTTATGGACACTGTCATAGAATATATTCTAGAAATTCTTAAAATTAACTAGTGAGTTCACTAAGTAAATTATGAATAATGTTATGGGGTGGGATTCCCCAAAGTGTGTTTGATGGGGAACTAGTACTGCAAAACTCTTGCTTCAAAAAATGGCAAGTGATGGAAATTCACGGTACATATTGAGATGTCCTATAGGAAAGAAGCTTTAAAAAGTTTCTTTGAAATTTTCAAAGCTTCACCTAAAGCATCTCCAAACTTTTACAAGAAAAAAAGAGAGAGAGACATGTATCTTTATCTACCTATGACTATCAATATCTACCTATCATCTTTTTAACTCCCTATGAAAATGCGGTTTCATAAAACCTATTTTGGTAAATATTATTCTGACCTATTCTTCCTGTCATAAGAAAATCTGGGTTGGGCATATCACCAGTAACATCTAACCTTGTCCAAGGATGATCTTTGGTTAATCTGGTAACTGAGTTATTTTAAAATTACAGTTTGTTTCCCTATAAAGTGGAGATAATAACACCTATCTCATAAGGTTGTTAAGAGAATTAAATACAATGAGATGTGTAAAGCACCTGGCACAGGGCCTGGTATCTTGTAAATACTCCATAAATGTTAGCTTCCTGCTCTCTGCTTCTCCGTTAAGTTGTGATATCTAATACATCTTACAAATAAATAGTTTAGGGGCTGACAGTCAAGTGATCAGCCCTTCTCAATGACCACAGCTATAAAGAAATATGTATGTATGTGCACAAGGGTCACTATACAAAAGTAAGAATATTTCTAAAAGTGATGGGATCATGGATGGTTTGTTTCATTTGTTTTTTAACTTAATGGGTTTTGTTTTTTAGAGCAGTTTTAGGTTCCCAGAACAACTAAGCAAAAAGTGTAGAGTTCCCACTCAACCCCTTCGCCACACACATACAGCCACCCTTACTATCGGCGTTCTGTACCAGGATGGTACCTTTGTTACAACCAATGAACCAACAACGACACATCATTATCAATCAAAGTCCATGGTTTACATTAGAGTTCACTGGTTGTATCATACATTCTATAGGTTTTAATAAATATATGTGACTTATATCCACCCTTACTGTGTCATACAGGGTAGTTTCACTGCCTTGAAAATTCCCTGTGCTCCACCTACTCATCATTCCCTTCTCCCAAACCCCTGGCAACCGCTGATCTTTCCACATAATGTAGTATGTAGCCTTTTCAGATTGGCTTCCTTCATTTAGTAATATTGGAAGCCCTCTTTTAAAGGCCTTCCAACTGATTAAGCCAAACCCACCCAAAATAATCTCCCTTTTGATTAACACAGAGTCAACCGACTAGGAATTTATACACATCTGCCTTTAAGTTTCCCCTATGCCTTTTTAAAAGAGTCTTGCTAAAATGAATACTTTTAAATGTAAGATAATTAAGTAGAAAATTGACAAATAGAAGAAATGAGGCAAGAAAAAAGAAAAAATGGATATTGTGAGTTAGGGACCCTGTGCTGGAGTAGCCTAGCCATACCTGCTTCACACTTCCCCACAGTGCTGAGTCCTATTTCCTGACAGGCAATTTCAAGTTGTCCTAGTCTGTAGTTTCCTACCTGGCTGCTTTCCCTGGACTTCTGCCTTTCTCTTCCAGTTCAAACACCGTTTTTTCAGGGTTCCCTGTGGTCCTAGGACAGAACAATCCTAGTGAATGCAGAAAACCCAAGGGATAACATAGAAATAGCTCCTGTTGATTGGTGCTTACTATGTGTCAGGCACTGTACTAAGCATTCCACATATATTATTTCATTTAATCTTCATATCAGCATCATGATGTGCGTATATATCTCTGCATTTTAGAGATGTCAAAACTGAACTTAACAGCACACAGGTAAGAATTGTCAGAACCAGGATTCAAGTCCATGATGGCCTGCTTCAAACCCTTTATATATAACACTGCTTTATGCTCTGAAAGGTAACCTAGGTGTCCCAGATCAGTGATTCCCAAATGTTAATCCTACCCTTAATGATGAAGTTTTCACTGATGTGAACTGTCCTGATTATTTCTTCATGGGCAGTCACATTCCAGTGTCTCAGGTGTGGGAGGTGCAAGGGAGGGGCCAGCTTCTTCCCTGAAGCGTTCACTGCTATGTTTCTGACCTACACCAACCACAGGGTTTTCAAACACTCAAGGGAAAAAGTGAAGGAACTTTATGGGCTTTACAATTCTACTTCTTAGAGCAAAAACTGACTATTCTAAATTAAGAAAAAGGGCATTAAATTGGCTTCCAATCTTTATGTGAAGTTTGACTTAAAAATTTTTTTTTTCAATGTTTATTTGAGAGAGAGAGAGACAGAGAGAACTTGAGTAGGGAAGGGGCAGAGAGAGAGGAAGACACAGAATCCCAAGCAGGCTCCAGGCTCTGAGCTGTCAGCACAGAGCCCGGTGTGGGGCTCAAACCCACAAACTCTGAGATCATGACCTGAGCTGAAGTTGGACGCTTAATCGACTGAGCCACCCAGGCATCCCAAACTTTGACTTCTGATAAAGATTTTTAATTGGAAAAAAAAGAGCTAAGACAAGATTGTGATAAAAATCAAAATACAGCACCAAGATAGACAACAGGCTTTTACCTCAAGGTATACTGACAAACACAGAGCCTACGAAACACCACACAAATGTGATATAAAACAAAATTTTCGTTTGCAGTTTTCAGAATTTGAATTTTAAAAGAGGCCTTTTGAAAATTCCACTTTTTCAAGGTTGAATTTCAGTAAAAGTCACTGATTTTTTAACCTACACAGTTCAGAATTTTGATGAATGTAAAGCAGTCACATGCCCACTACTGCAGTCAAGATAAAGAACATTTCCATCAGACCAAAAATCCCCTCTACTTTTTCACCTTTGCAGTTAAGCCCTTGTCTTCACCTTTGGCCCCATGCAACCGCTGATCAACTTTCAATTACTAGAGTTTTGCCCTTTGTATAATTTCATACAAATGAATTCATATAGTGTATGCTATTTTGTGTAAGCCTTCTGTCACTCAGCATAATGCTTTTGAAATTCCTGCATGCTGTTGCATCTATCAGTAGTTCATTCCTTTTTACTGCTAAATAGTGTTTCACTGTATGGACATACCATAATTTATTTATTCACCTATTGATGGATATTGGTAGTTTTCTGTTTGGGGCTTTAATGAAAAAAGTTGCTATGAATATTTACATATAAACCTTTGTGGGAAACATGTGTTTTCATTTTTCTCAGGTAAATGCTTATAAGTGTAATTCCAAAGCCATGTGGTTAGTCTGTAGCTTTATAAAAAACTGTCCAACTGATTTACAGAATGGCTGCAACGTTTTACATTCTCACTGCAATGTATGAGAATTCTGGTTGCTCAGTGTACTTGTCAGCATCTGGTATTATCAGTCTTTTAATTCTAGCCATTCAACTGAGTAGGTAGTAGAATCTCATGGTCATTTTAATGTGAAATTCCCTGATGACTAGTCATATCAAATAGGTACGTACTTGCATTTATATGTCTTCATTGTGAAGTATCTTTTAAAATCTTTTGCTCACTTTTTTGACTGGGTTGTTTATGTTCTTCTTTATTGAGCTGTAAGGGTTCTTAATATATTTTGAGTACAAATACTTTACCAAGTATATATTCTGTAAATATTGCCTTCCACTATGTGGCTCCTCTTTGTATTTCCTTAACAATGACCTTTGAAGAGCAAAATGATTCATTCTAATGTCCATTTATGAAGTTTTCTTTCATGGCTCATGCTTTCTGTGTCCTATATATAGTTTTTGACTAACTCAAAGTTACAAAGAGTTTCTCCTATGTTTTCTTCTAGAAGTTTTATGTTATTAGCACTTGTGTTCAGGTCTGTGACCCACTGAGAGTTGATTATATATACACGATGTGAGGTAAAGATTCTAAGTTGGTATTTTCCATATAGATATCTGATTGTTTCTGTGCCATTTGTTGAAAAGACTATCTCTGTTGAATTATCTTAGCCCTTTTATTGAACATCAATTGATCATATATGTGTCAGTCTACTTCTGAGTTCTCTATTCCATTACATTGATCTATATGTCTGTATCACACTATTTTACTCTCTGTAGCATCACAGTAAGTCTTGAAATCAGATGGTATAAATCCTTCCATTTTTTTCCTCCCTTTTTCAAAAGTATCTATATTGCTTTAGGTCCTTTGAGTTTTCATTTTAGAATGAGAATTTTAGAATCAGCTTCTCTTGTCAGGAACAAGACAGAGATGTCCACTCTCACCGCTGTTATTCAACATAGTACTGGAAGTCGAAGCCACAACATTAAGTCAACAAAAAGAAATATAAGGCATCCACATGGGCAAGGAAGAAGTAAAACTTTCACTATTTGTAGATGACATGATATTCTATATAGAAAACCTAAAAACTCCACCAAAAGAACTTCTAGAACTGATAAACGAATTCAGTAAAGTTGCAGGATACAAAATCAACATACAAAAAATATGTTGCATTTCTATACACCAATAATGAAGAAGCAGAAAGAGAAAGTAAGGTATCAATCCCATTTGCAACTATACCAAAAACAATAAGATACCTAGGAATAAATCCAACCAAAGAAGTGAAAGATCTGTATTCTGAAAACTATAAAACACTGATGAAAGAAGTTGAAGATGACACAAAGAAATGGAAAGACATTCCATGTTCAGGGATTAGAAGAACAAATATTGTTAAAATGGCTATATTACCAAAAGCAATCTACACATTTGATGCAATCCCTATCAAAATACCAACAGCATTTTTCACAGAGCTGGAACAAATATTTCTAAAATTTGTATGGAATCAGAAAAAACCCTGAACAGCCAAAGCAATCCTGAAAAAGAAAACCAAAGCTGGAGGTATCACAATTCTGGACTTCAAGTTGTGTTACAAAGCTATAGTGATCAAAACAGTATGGTAGTGGTACAAAAATAGACACATAGATCAATAGAACAGAATAGAAAACCCAGAAATGAACCCACAACAATAGGGTCAATTAATCTTCAACAAAGCAGGAAAGAATATCCAATGGGAAAAAGATAGTTTCTTCAACAAATAGTGTTGGGAAAACTGGACAGCCACATGTAAAAGAATGAAACTGGTCCATACATAAATGTAAATTCAAAATGAATTAAGACCTTAATGTGAGACTTGAAACCATAAAGATTCTAGAGAAGAACACAGGCAGTAACCTCTTTGACATCTGCCATAACAACTTCTAGATATGTCTGCAGAGGCAAAGGAAACAAAAACAAAAATAAACTATTGGGGCTTCATCAAAATAAAAAGCTTCTGCGGAGTGAAGGAAACAATCAACAAAAATAAAAGGCAACCTATGGAATGGGAGAAGGTATATACAAATGACATATCTGATAAAGGGTTATTATCCAAATTCTATAAAGAACTTATCAAACTCAACACTCCAAAAATAAATAATCTAAATACAAATTGGGCAGAAGACATGGATAGACAGTTTTCCAAAGTAGCCATACATATAGCCAACAGACACATGAAAAGATGCTCAACATAACTGATCATCAGGGAAATACAAATCAAAATTACAATGATATATCACCTCACATGTGCCAGAATGGCTAAAATTAACAATATGAGAAAAAACACGTGTTGGCAAGGATGTGGAGAAAGGGGACACTCTTGCACTGTTGATAAGAATGCAAACTTGTACAGCCACTTTGGAAAACAGTATGAAGTTTCCTTAAAAAGTGAAACGGGGACACTTGGGTGGCTCAGTCTGTTGGGCATCCGACTTTGGCTCAGGTCATGATCTCGCGGTTTGTGAGTTTGAGCCCCCCATCAGGCTCTGTGCTCACAGCTCAGAGGCTGGAGCCTGTTTTGGATTCTGTGTCTCCCTCTCTCTCTGCCCCTCTCCCCCTTGCTCTCTCTCTCTCTCTGTCTCTCAAAAATAAATATAAAATTTTTTTAGAAAAAAGTTAAACATAAAACTACCTCACAATTGCATTACTAGATATTTACCCAAATACAAAAATCTAATTCAAAGGGATTCATGTACCCTGATGTTTATAGCAGCATTATCTGCAATAACCAAATTATGGAAACAACCCAAGTGTCCAGTGACTGATGAATGGGTAAAGAAGATGTGTATATATACAATGGAATATTACTCAACCATAAAAAAAAAGAAATCTTGCCATTTCCAATGACATGGATGGAGCTTGAAAGTATTATGCTAAGTGGATGAAGTCAGAAGAAGACAAATACCATATGATTTCACTCATATGTGGAATTTAAGAAACAAAACAAATGGGCAAAGGGGGAAAAAATAGAGAGGGAGACAAACCAAGAAATAGAGCTGTAACTATGGAGAACAAACTGATAGTTACCAGAGGGGAGGTGGGTGGGGGGACGCATAAAATAGGTGATGGGGCTTAAGGGAAGCACTTGTTGTGATGAGCAACATGTGTGGCATAGAAATGTTGACTCACCATATTGTACACCTGCAACTAATATTACATTGTATTTTCAGTACTGAAATTTAAATAAAAATTAAAAAAAAAAAAAGAATCAGCTTCTCAACGTCTACAGAAAACACTTGCTAGGATTTTTGCTTGGGAATTCATTCAACCTATAGAAAAACCCAGGAAAAATTCATATCTTAACAATATTGAATTTGCCGTTCTCTCACAATAATGGATCTCTACATTTATTTGTCTTCTTTCATTACTTACAGTCATTTTTTTTTTTACAATTTTCAGACTTATGTGTCTTTAATTTTACATGTTTTACACAGCTTTTGTTAAATTTATCCATATTTAAGGTTTTCATGCTATTGTAAATGATCATTTCTTTTTAAATTTAAAATTCTGTTAATTATTAGCATATGAAAATACATCTGATTTGTGTATGTTGACTTTTTATTCCATAACCTTGCTAAATACATTTATTAGTTCTGTAGGTTTTTTAAGGATATTTTGGGATTTTATGCAAAGAAGACCATGTCATGTATGTTTTATTGGTTAAGATATATTACTCTTTTATACATTTCTGGATTCAAATTATTAATATTTTGGTAAGGTTTTTTGCATCTGTGTTCATGAAAGATACAGATCTAGAATTTTTTTTCTAATGTCTTTCTATTATTTTGGTAACAGGTTAATGCTAGCCTCCTAAAAATGGTTTGGAAAATATTCTTTCCTCTTTTGTTTCCTGGAGGAGTTTATGTAGAATTGGTATTATCTCTTCGCTAAATGCCTGGTACAATTCATCAATGAAGTTATCTGGACCTAAGGTTTTCTTTTAAGGGAATATTTTAACTTTTAATTCAATTTTTAAAAATAAATGTAGGGCCATTTAGCTCTTCTATTTTGTTTTGAGTTAGCTTTGGTAGTTTGTTGCGTTTCAAAATTTCATCCGTTCCACCAGACTGATGAATTTCTTGGCTTATAGTTATTCATAATATTGCCTTATATTTCTTTTAAATTTGCAGGCTCTGTAGTTATATTACCTTTTATATTCATGATAGCAATAATTTGTATCTTCTTTTTTTTTCCCTGATCAATCTGTCTAGTTTTTAAGGAATATATGGATCTTCTCAAATAAGTTTTGGGATTTACTGATTTTCTTTATTACTTTGGTAGTTTCATTTTTCTCATATTTTATTGCTTTCTGTAGTTACTTATGTTTTACTTCTTTCTACTTAAGTTAATTACTGATGCTCTCCTGTTTCTAGTTTCCCCAGATGGAAGCGTTGATCACTGACTTTATAATTTTTCTCTGTAATAATATACTTTTTATATGCTATCCATTTTTCTTTAAGTAAACTATTTTAGATGAATCTCACAATTTGATACATTGTGTTTTCTTTTTGTTTATATAAAACTCTTTTACAATTCCCCTTGTGATGTATTCCTTTATCCATGAGTTATTTAGATATGAGCTGTTTAATTTCTAACTATTTATGGATTTTCCAGAAATATTTTCTTTCCATAACTGATTTCTAGTTTAATGTCATTGTTATCAGAAAAAAAAAAACCACTCTGTGAATATTTAAATCCTTTAAAATTTTTGAAATTTATTTTATGGCCCAGAATACTGTCTATTTTTGTTACTGCCCCATGTGCACTTAAGATTGTGTAGTATGCTGTTGTTGGGAGGAGTGTTGTATAAATGATTATAGAAATGCATCTGTCTTAGTCTGTTTGTAAATTTAACAAAATGCCACAGACTTGGTGGTTTATAAATAACAGAAACTTGTTGCTTACAGTTCTGGAATCTGGAAGTTCAAGATCAGGGTGCCAGCATGGTTGGGTGAAGACCTTCTTCTGGACTGCAGAATTCTTATGGTATTCCCACATGGAAGAAGGGAGAGGGAGTTCTGTGGGATTTCTCTTCTATGAGCACTATTCTCGTTCATGAGAGCTCTACTTCATGGCCTAATGACCTCCCAAAGACCCCACCTCCTAATACCATCATCTTTGACAGTTAGGATTTCAACATATGACTTTCGGGAGGCACACAGTCAGACCACAGCAGCATCCTAATGGCATCACCTTCCTTTTTTCAGGATATATCCTAACCTTCTAGAATGAGCACAGGTCTGGCGCTAGAACAATCGCAACTTCTGGTTTCTCAGCTGATGTTTTGAATTTGAATTCCTCTTATACCACTATGTCCCAATTTCCTTACCCATAAAATGGATATTAAAACAGTATAGCCAACCATAAACTGAAATAACATATTGGGGGCAGGGGTTGGGCATGTGGAGGGAAAAGGAAGATATAATCTTCATCTTTTTTAAAGCCAAGATATTTTATAGCAAATCTTTATGTCTTCATCAGTTAGCATGGTCTTCTCTTCCCGACCACATTCCAATCTTTAAACAAATATTGAGATGTCACTTTTTTCTGAAGTAAAAGAAGTCTAGAGCTACCTCTCTCTAAGTTATTAGAAACATCCATGAAGAGTCTTTTTCTTTCTTCCTCCCCTAAATTAATGTGTAAATATCATTAAGTTAATTGGCACGTTACATTGTAATAGAATTACTTGGGTTGCTTGCGGTCACACTGTTTGCAGCATCACTGAACTCCCTATTTATGATTCGTTCTCAATTAAAAAATCGTATTATAAATCACTGACTTATTTAGCATTTATAGCTTGCTTTCCTTCAAGTGAAAAACAGCTTCATCATCTTTTCTGAAAAGTCATGATTCATTGTTCCGACCCAATATTCTAAATTTAAAAGTCCTAGCATACAGTTGTGTAGGAGGGAAGACAGAATACACTGAAGTGCTGACTCATAATAGAGCACCACTCTGAGTAAATCCTACAACAATTCAAATTATGATCTTGTTCAAAATGAACTTTTACCATCTACAACGCTTTGAACTGGTGGCAGGGTGACTTGGACTAAAATTCAGCTTCAACCAATCTAAAACCCAGTCAAAACCACTGTAGATTCTTCTACAGTGGTTTTAAGAATGCCTCCTCATTTCCCTGACTTAGAATCATGCGGTTTTGCTGGGACCTATGGCTTAAGAGAATGGTAAAAATGTCATGATATGTCAGGAGGAATGACTCAAACAATGGAAGCATAGCTTGGAAAGGAGTGGATCCAAAGATGTGAACATACGGACAGAAATTTCTGGAGACATACAATACCTTTCACTGATCCATGAGGGTAGAACCATTAGGAAGGTAAGTGGGTGCCCCAACTTCACCCCCTTTCACTGCATCTCTGCCTCAGTCTTCTCCAAGGGCTTCTACTGCTCTAGGAAATAAATTGAGGATAAAACTAGGAAAGTGGCTGCACCTTGGATCTGCTTCCTTCAGTAGTGTTCCTGGGAATATAGGCAAAGGAGCATTTCATTTTGTGGAAGTTAGAAGCAATATAAAGTTGGTAAAGGCTCAAGTATGTATCGAACCCCCTTTAAGAACTGGACAATTCAAAGAAAGCTTAGCCTCTGTGCTCAAATAGCTTATCTTTCGACCAGATAAGGAAACACATTTGAAACAAGAGTGAACAAAATGAAGTTATACATAATTCACTGCTAAATCATCACTCCATTAATCACATTCCATTTCATTTAATTTTCACACCTTGCCTCACATAACTACTTCTCTATAGGCTGAAATTCCTGTCATTCCTCTTATTGCTTAAATGAAGGCGACTTTGAGGACAGAGGTCCATGCCTCTCACTTGCCTTCACCCTTATGCCCTGGGCCTGGTATATATAATATTCTATTTATTATTATATATGTTCAAAGTGGTTAAGAGTAATAAAAGAAAGAGATTAATGAAGATGAGGTAGTCACAAAATTCAATTTAAAAATCTTGATCTTGCAACTCTAGGATTTGGCACATAGAAAGCTCACAATATATATGCTGTGAATGAATGGTTTGGAGAAATAAATAAAGTATTCCAGGAGAGAAAACAATATCAACAGAGAGGCATGAGAATGGCATTTTGATGAATGTGAGAGAGATTAGCCAAACTAGATCTGAAGTTGGATTACATGAAATAACAGGAAGTAAGGATCACTAGGATGGACAAATTATGGGTCTGGAAAACTCAGAAGAGAAGCTTGGGTTGGATGCCCAAGAAAACAGGGAGTCTTTGAAGGTTTGGGGACCCCTGAGCTGTGGAACAAGAGTGTCTGCAGAAGATGAATATCCATGGCCTATAGGATGAGTTAGGAAAGAGGAGGCCTTGCCTAGTCTATCTATGAGCCCATGCCAGCCATCCAGGTGTGAAGTGATAGCTGGGACTGGGGGGGGGGGGGGGGGGGGGGGGGGCGGGGAGGTGATAGAAAGGAAGGAGGTGTGGATAAGAGGCATTTCAAAGGGAGACTCAGCAGGATTTAATAAACGCTTTTCAGTAGATCAAAATCTCTGCGTTTACCACATCTGCAACAGAAGAGATAAGAAAATGACTAACACTTGTAGAAGAAGCAAAAGATGGAAGGCTTAGGAAATAGAAGCCAGGCCTGGGGGTCAGCAACCCATGACCTTGCCCAGTAGACTTGCTAATTCATTCCTTAAAATCAGGAGGTAGCCTCACCATTACAACTTGCTAGCCTCTTTCTTTCTTTTAAAAAAATTTTTTTAATGTTTATTTATTTCTGAGACAGAGAGAGACAGAGGATGAGTGGGGGATGGGCAGAGAGAGAGGGAGACGCAGAATCCAAAGCAGGCTCCAGGCTCTGAGCTGTCAGCACAGAGCCTGATGCGGGGCTCAAACTCACAAACCGTGAGATCATGACCTGAGCCGAAGTCGGTTGCTCAACCAACTGAGCCACCCAGGCGCCCCTTGCTTTCTGACGTTGTATAAAGTCTAAGATGTAAAGAGAAAAAATATCCTAGTCCTTGTCAGTAGCAGCCTTTCCAGAACTTTCTGGAGCTTTCTGCAACTGCCAACTTCTCAGGGCAGAATTCTTCTGAGCTTGCCAAACTCTCACCTCCTGGCCGTCTCTCTTCTGAGGCTGAGAACACCCTAAGACAAGCACCCAGGGATGCCTCCACCTGTGGGAAGATTTGGGTCTCTGAACATTAGCAGGTGACAACAATTCTCAATTTCTTATTTCAGCATATACTCAATGTGATGTGTAGAAGGTGTGAACTCACTGAGTTGTAGAAATCCATCTCAGCATACACACAAAAGAAAGTACAATAGAATTAAAATTAAAGAATAAAGTGAACTACAAAAGCATCATCCATTATGTACTTTCCTTATATTTTCTCTTTTGGATGGGGATATTGCATTCGCTGTAGATTCTGCCATCTGGGGGGCAACCCACTGATGCTCCCAGCATTCGTATATCTGTTCAGGAGGGAAGAAGGACTTCTCTGAAGAGATAAATTATGGTATAGCCACACAACATATAATGGAAATGATGTTATGGAACAATGTGCATAATAAAGTTCATGACAAAATTTCATCTGCTACTAAAAAGAAATGATCATTGCATGACATGACAGAGGTGTGAGGTAATGCTACAGTGGCAAATATATGCTGCAATATAGAAATATGCCAAACCGACCAACATGTTATACACCTTAAACTTACACAACTTATGTAAATTATATCTCAGTAAAAGTAAATTAAAAAAAATAAAATAAAAACTTTATCTGCCCTGGAGAAAGCTCAAAAACAAAGCAGGCAAGTCGCAAAAGAATATATATATTAACATTCTATTACACAGTCTAAAACCTTGAAAGGAACTTTTTTTTTTTTTTTTTTTTTTTTTTTTTTTTTTTTTTTTTTGGTGAGGGACCCATTAATGTATAAGAAAAATCTAAATACTTGTATCTGGAAGCAGGAAGAAGAATGGGGTGGGGTAAACACAATGGGGTGTACACAGGGGCTTCAACTATACCTGTAATGATTCATTTCTTCAGCTGGGTAGTGGGTACACAGGTGTTCATTACATAATTCCTTTCACCTTTCCATAGCTTTGAAACATTTAACAATATATTTTCTTTAAACCATCAGTTCTTTCCTGGGGAGAAGGGTGGAAATCCACGCTGGAGCAGGACCTTCCCACCACACAGAAGTGGCTTCTCTCCCCCCTCCTCAGTGAAGGAGAGACTCACATCCACGGCAGGGAGACAAAGAAGGAGAGAGGAGACGCCTGCATAGAGCATTCAGTTATTAAAGGGATAAATATCTTTCATTCAGCCCTTCCTAATAAACTTTTAAAAGTCCACACATTTTTATTTTTGCTGCACAAAATTCCTCCAGGAGGAGGAGGGGCATCATTTCTTAGCATTCCTGAGCAAGGGAAAGGGTTTCCTCCTATTACAATTCTTAAGAGGGCAAACATGTGAGAGTCACCAAAAATGCTCAAATGCCTGTGCCTTGCTGGCCAACAGAAAGGGGATTAGTAAAGCACCATTAACCCCACAATGAAAACACATCAGTTTAGGGTTTTCTTTCATCCTAAACCCAGTTTATAAACACAGCCTTATCACAGGGGCATGTTTATCTGCATGTGTTACAAGTAGATTCCCAAAAAGCAACAGTAGCTAATGAAATTAAATATGATGTTGGAAAATCTCTCTGCTCCTTCCAGCAAAAATGACACAGAAGACAGGCCAGACTGTGGTTTAGCTTCAGCATCTCCTACTCTAGTTTATTTAGAAACTTTATTAAAAGTTTAAGAAAGCCAGAGATTTGAACCAAAGAATCTCCTGCTATTGCGATCACTCACACCAAATGTCTAAAGCAAGTCAAAAGACGGAGCTTTTTCATGGCTTTGCAGTGCCAGGAGTGAAGACACATTTCATTCATTTATGATCATTTATCTGAGAAGTGGCTGATGACAAAGGAAACTTAATTACAGCTTTCTTCTCCTCCTGCTTCCAACCACCCAAGGAGGTCCAAGAGCTTCCCTGATTGTTTTTATTTATACCTAAACTTTACAGAGGCTAATTTGACTGGAGACCTTAACTGGACTTTTCTCAAAGCTTTCCTTTAAGGGTTAATGTTTTGCTATTGCTATCATCTTTTTCACCAGAGGCTCACATTTGTTATGCATAGTTACTAATGAAATGATGACACAAATGGAGAGGCAGTGCCGGCTGTCACTCCCAAAGGGCCAATGTGCAAATTTAAATATGTCTCAGTTCTTAAACATCATGCATAGAAATCTGTACAGTATGTGCCATACAAAATTCCTGACAACGGCAGGATCACAGCTAAAGAGACTTGAAAGCAAAATGTAACTTACCATCTACTCTTTTCCCCTGACATGGGGATGGGGATGGGATGGGGACAGGTCAGTAATGAAACTAAGTATGCGGTATTTTCTGAACCAAAGCCTGGAGCCTGTGGGCTCTGAAGAGTTGATGCAATCAGAAAGACGAGAATATTTGATGTTAGAACTCTCCTGGAGTGTTTGGGGTATGTGGTTTCCATGGATAGCTGAGGGTAGAAGCAGAGAGATGCAAATGTACACCCGAGGACTCCTGTGTGGAGAGAGAGAACTGTTTTTTTTTTTTATTTTTTATAACTGACAACGTTTCTCTTGATCTCCTCTGTCTTCCCAGGACAGACAACTCACCCTATTCCATTCAGGTTGCTATAGTCTGATCTAAAGGTCTGCTGTCAAACTTGAGTGTTATTATCCCCAGCTACTGTCTAATTGTCACATCTGGTTTGTACGTCAGCCCTCCAGGGCTTCTACCCTTCCCTTTCTCCTCTTTCTCTTTGGAGGCAATCTAGTTTCCTGGCTGACTTTCACACTGTCCTGGCATTGAGAAGGAGCATCTAGTCCTGAGCGGTCCCTGGTTTGGGTTTCTCGTCTCACACGGTCTTTGAGCATCAATTTCTCTCTTTGCCATGTCTGCTGTGGTGTGGCTTCTACCTGGTCTTTGGGAGTGTGAGGCTGGAATCCACAGACTTCTCCATTACTTACTTTTGGCTTGTTGTAGAGCTCTTGCATCCTATCCTGATCCAGACCCTTTCTGAGTTATTCATTTGCTTGTCTTCTGCATCCCTGCCTTTCTTCTGGGCCTGAGAATTCTCAGTTACTGTCTCTGTACTGCTATATAGCATATGGGGTTCTGGCAACTACCCAGACCTGCCTCCAGAGCACCTCCCCGAGACCTCACTATTTTATTGCTCTAATCCCGTGGGTTGGATTTTTCTGAGTGACTTGCAGGCTTACAAAGAAAACCTAGCACGTTTCCTGATACTTATTTTCAGATTCCTTCCCAACCTATCTGGGAATTATCTTCCTACCCCTTGTCCAGGGTGTTGATCTATGAAAGGAAGGAGAGAATTAGCAATACTTTAAGGATAATAGTTTGGAGAAGGATTATCCAGAACAAAGGATAATGAAGGTTTTATTCATTCACTTATTTATTTACCCATTCATTTATAAATTTTGACTGTGCTAAACACTGTGCTGATTATGTAAGTATAAGCAAGACATGGTCCATGCTTTTAAGGAATTTCTAGTCTAGTTGAAAGCAGGCATGTTAACAGGTATTTTCAGGGCACACTGGAGACATCCAAAACGTAAATAGATATCTTCTATACAGACTGGCAGGGCTGTATGGGGATTCAGAAAAGTTTTCTTAGAAAAGTTCATGTTTCCCTTAAGTCTTGAAAGATGGTTGGGCTATCATCAACAGGGGGACAGAGCTTTTTTGGCACTGGGAACAATAGGAGTAAAAATATAGGGACATGAAACAATTAGAGAGCTACAAGTATGGTATAATTTATTATAGCTGGAGCAAAGATGGTGAAATGGGGGGAAAAGGAAGAAGTCAAGAAGGGAAAGACAGCCAGGAGAGAGATCATGAAATTAAAGAGTTTTGGGGTTTTATCATAAGAACTGGAAAACCATTGAGTCTTTGAATCAAGGGAGAGATATGTCCTTTTACCTTGTAGAAAGATTATTCTTGCCACAGGGTAGAAGGTGGACTTGAGTAGGTCAAGATTGGAAGTAGGAAGGCCAGACAGGAAATGATGAGAATGTGAATAAGGGAGCAATAGTGAGAACAAAAGGAGAGAATGGCTATGAGAAATACTTAGTAGGTAGAACTGAGAAGACTTGATTACTTGCTGATAGGAGAGGAAGAATTTGACAATGATTGGATGTTTGGGGGGGGGGTAGTGGTAGAATATGCTAAGATAAAGAGTATAATACAGGAGACAGACTTTATCAGGCAGGTTTAGTTCAGTTTGGAGCACACTAAGTTTAGGGAGCTTTTGAGAAATCCAGATGGAGAGATATTTAATAGGTAATCCAATAAGTCAGGAACTAAGTGTCAAAGTCTGGGCTAATTGTATACATTCGGAAGTCGTAAGTATAGAGATAGCTGTATCAGTCTTTGCATGCTTGAATATGTCTTTATTTTGCACTAATAATTTGGGCATAGGATTTTAAATGGAAATTAAGTACTGATCTGTATTCTAGTATATAGGATTGTTGATGAGCTGTCCAATTTCCATTTTAGTCTTATTTCCTTTTATTTTTTCCCCAACTCTGGGAGAACACTACAAGGGGAAGAGAAAGAACAAAGATGAAAGCTTAGTAATACCAGCACTTTAATAGTTAAGAAAAAGATATGGACTCTTATAAAACAATCTGAGGACAAGGACTCGAAGAACCAGGAAAGCATCAAGTATTTAAAGGGAAAGGTTGAGAGGTTTTCAAGAAGGGAATAATCAACAATGTAAAAATTCCAAAAAGATCAAGTAAGAATGGACCAGTTAGATTTGACAGTCAGTGGGTCATAGGTGACATTCACTAGAACAGTTTTACTCAAGTATTGGGTTGGGACTTCTGCTTCAAAATGCCAGACTGAGCACACACATCTATCTCCCTTGTCACCCAACTGAGATGACTGGAAGAATTGTTATGGAGCCTAATTCCATAACAGTACTAAGAATAAGAAGGAGAGGTCATCAGTGTACCACAAATTTTGACAAATTTCTGGAAAACAAAAAGTAAACAAGCTTTTTACTTTATGACTAAGCAGAACCAAGTGAGCTAAAAAACAAAAGATGCACAGAAAGCCAAAGAAGCTGCTCTTCCTATGGAACCTGGAAAGTTCTGAGACTAGAGTCAGAAGGTTAATTACAACTCAAATCCAGAAAGAGACTGATAAGTTACTGTTAATGTACATGAGCAAAAATGTAAAACTGTGTGAGGGAATGGCTTTTGAGGTGTTGGACCAAGGAGTGTAGAACACAATTTTCAAGTAGGCCAAATTTATAGATATGAAAATTCTGATCAGAGATGCAATGTGCTAGTTAGAGCAACTTGGTGTGGTACAACTGTTTGCATGGGTGGAGGACTGAAATCCAGACTCAGCTATGGCCCTTGAGAAAAGAGGCTAGAATGCCCCCAAGTTCCTCACAGTAATGTAAAGAAAGGAACCAAGGAGGTAGGGAGGGGACTTACTATAGACTATTTATCACCCTCCCTTTAAACATATCCTCCAGGGCGCCTGGGCAGCTCAGTTGGTTAAGTGTTGACTTCTGATTTCTACTCAGGTCACGATCTCATGGTTCATGGGATTGAGCTCCACATCAGGCTCCTTGGTGACGGGGTGGAGCCTGTTTGGGATTCTCTCTCTCCCTCCCTCTCTCTGCCTCTCCCACCTCAAAATAAAAAAAATAAAGCAAATATATATTCCAAGAGGGCTTAGGAGATCATTCTTTCACCAAGACATTGAGAAGTACACTGACTCCTGAGTTAAAGACAAGGGACTTCTTTATCCATGGTACCGCAAACATGAGCATGTGTGCAGCAGTTCCCCTTGTCCCCATGTCCCTCAGCAGTGATTCAGGTGGGCCCAAATGGATATGTGAGCAGGAAGTGGGTTGCATTACAAGAGAAAAATGCTGACGGGAGGGAACCCGGATCTTTAATAATGAGCAGTAAGCATGCCTGCCCTTTGGTGAAAGGGAGACACTATTTCCATCTTCCAAAGCTATAAACAAACATGTCCTTTGCTCCCAGGGGAGACACTGTCACTATCTTCTAAAGCCATTTGCCACATGAACAGAACAAATAATATGGAACAAAAGGCTGTCAGTGTCTTGCTCTCAAGACATGCAGAAGTACAAGAGACCCACAGAGAATTATCACTCAATATCCACATGGAGTCTTTACAATGTCTTAGCTTCTAGTAAAATTTTCCATTAATATGCCACTCTATTGGCCACTCTGATTAATCTGAATGACAGAGCCTGGGACCAAATCTGTTCAGTTCGTCTCATACAACACTTAATTGAAGCTGCTCTCAATAGGACTGGAATCAGCAGGATGGGGCCAACCCACGATATTGATCTCAAAGATCCTGGACCTAGCAGCCAAACAAATCCCATCAACCATCAGGGTCTACCTTACTCCTTAAGTTTCTGCATTTACCTTTCCACTGGGCTTGAGGAATTGATCCTGATACAACAGGATGTATTAGCAATTACATAGACTTTGTCTTGGCAAAGCTTTGGCAAATTTCCTATATGGGAAATCTAGGGCAATTCTATTATGGACAACAACCCTGGCCACTAAATTAGGCTTCCTGGAATACTTTCTACAGCTATGGTAGTGTCATTAATCACTTTAGCTAGTCAGGGACATGTTTTTTTCACCTTTTCTAATTGGGCAACTCCTGTTATACAGATACCTGCCCACACAACATGTACATAAATAATGGGTCAGTTATCCTCTGGGAAGCTCCCCTTGATTAACCAAGGGTAGCTTCATTTTGGAGAGCTATTTACAGCTATCTGAGGACTACATTATTTACTGATGGCGTTTCCTTAAACATTTGGCGATCTCTTAAGATACCCCTAAGAAAGGTACCAGTCATTTTGTTTTGGAGTGAGAAGCAAGGCAATGCCTAACTTCTTCACAAGTATATTCCCAAAGACATATATGGTGCTTTCAGAAAGTATTGTGCATGATGTGGGGGCCCTTACAAGTGAGACCTCCATCATCTTTAGGTACAAGCTGATCTTCTTTGTGAAGAAGGTTCTTGGGGTGATTCTGAAAGATTTCATTAATGTCCGTCCCTCTCCTGTAATCAGCCAGGTCAAAAGTGTTTTTTTTCCAGGTGTCAGGATTGTTGTTCTCCCTTCACTGCCACAAAATTGCTGTGTCTCTTTTTAGTAGCCACAATTACATTGTTTTTCCAGTCATTACCTATAGGCTCTCCAACTAGAAGGATCAGATTCACAATGGACAAGAACATTTCTATAGAACATACAGAGACCAACACAGAGCACCTCAGAGGTATTCAACAAGCAGTATTCTCAACCAAGTGGTTGTTACGATATAGGATCAAGTTAGTCCAGTAAGGGAACACAGGTGGCTGACTCAGAAATAAGCTTAAATTCACCAGGCTACCTTTTAATTGGGCTGCCACCTAGAGGGTATATCAATTAGCCTGGCTTGGAGTCGTCACTGGGAAGCAGAAAGAGTCAATGTGCCCAGCAATTGTCAGTGTGAAATAACCAGTCTTCTAAAGAGGTTGATACAAGTTCCTACATCCTTTGTCTTGGGAAGTGGCTGAGAGATGACCCCTTCATGGAGAAGGCTGCATTCAGTGATTAAATTGTCTTACTAAGGTATGTGGACAAGGAGAAAGTGAGGAAGCCAGAAACAGAAATCATTTTTAAGTAGAGTTTTTAAAGAGACTGTTCTAACTTTTTCAATACTAGATGCCCATAGATGGTAGAAAACATGGAAAGATCCATCATGTACCTTGATCACGAACCCACTGATGAGCGGTTTCTTTTATTAAAGGTATACTATTGTTGTCAGTCTGCAAGTGATCTGGAAAGCTGAAAGTGTGACACAGATTAGTTTCAAGAGTCACAATGGCATGTTGGGAATTGGCTTATCAGGCTGGATAGCAATACTATATCCTGAAAACTTTTCAGTATGGATAAGGTACCCCCAGTAGTTCCAAGAGTAGGTCAAACGTCCAGTATGGTCAGTCTGCCAGGAGTAGGCATGGGACAACTGTGTAAATGTGTGGCCAGAGGCATAATTCCAGCAATATACTCCTTTAGTTTTTCCTAGTCTAGAATGATAGATGAGTTGCTATATTCAGTATAATGATGGATTGCCAATGGTGGCACTATGGACAGTACAGTTTTCATCAACAGTCTTCCCAGAGAATAGTCCCTTATCATGAGCATCTACATGAATGAAATAGATGGTTTGATCCGAAGCTGTGATTCCCACTCCCCTCCCCCCAGCTTTCAGTCCCAAAGAAGGGAGTCTCTGATATGCCAGTGTGTTGTTTTCCAAATGGCAGACCAAATTGCTAGGTCACTGGCAACAATTCAGAGTCAATAAAAATATAACAAGCATCATCAAGGAGAATATTGGCCAAAGCTATGAAAATGGCCTGGATATTTCCCCATTGAGCATAGTGACCACATCTATTTTCAGTTCTACAAGTTGGAACAGAGTTTCAATAGCTCCTGCAGCCCAGTGAACACAATCAAGTTTTAATTTTTTTAATGTTTATTTATTTTTGAGAGACAGAGATAGCATGAGTGGGGGAGGGGCAGAGAGAGAGGGAGACATAGAACACGAAGCAGGCTCCAGGCTCTGAGCCATCAGCACAGAGCCTGACGCAGGGCTCGAACTCACGAGCCGTGAGATCATGACCTGAGCTGAAGTAGGATGCTTAACCAACTGAGCCACCCAGGTGCCCCCAATCAAGTTTTAACTTAGCCAAACCATGAGTGAATTAGGCCAAGGTGTTTAGGGATATCTCTCTGGATCTAGGATGAAATAGATGTAGCAGTAGCTAAATTTGGGTGCCCCTGTCCTATAAGGACAGAGACTTAGGTAGGATAGAGTCTTGGGTATCTGTATCCAACAGAAGCATAAAAGTTTGGTCCTCCTCTCTCCAAATTTTCCCAGTATATGCAAGTAGGTATGTATAGCTTTGAATGTCTTTTGGGGTCAGGGGAGCCCTCCTATCCCTAATCACCTATTTCCTTAAAGCAGCTGAAGTTAGGGTAGAGGAAGATGGAAGGATCAGAGGACATGGAGGTTATTAAAAGTGGCTCTGTACCAGTAAGCAAGGATTTATATGCATGTGTTTCAAGTAGACTCTTGCAGGATTTTATTCACACATAGAGGTGGCTCTGAAAGACACTATGGAAGAAAAATTATCCCAAAAGATATTTGGGATTGTTAGTTATTTGGCTTGTTCTCTTTGCTTTGTAAGAAAGGTAGCTACAGTTGGACTGAAGCTTATTCATTGGCCCTGGCCAGATGATCAGACATTAGAAGGAATTAATTTAGAAATTAATGATAAGACAGTTGAGGGAGATATGTAGATGAATTGTTTAGAATGATCCCAGAGCCAGTGAATATTTGTGTTTTATATGAATAATCAGCAAAATCCCCACCATAAAGGAAGCTTCTATTTATTTATTTTTTTAAGTAAGGGAAGCTTTTAGTAAACGCAGCCAATGGATTTATCTTGGGCATTTTTTTTCAGTCACCCTAAGACTTGTTCAGTGGGGTCATATATTAAATGACCACGGTAATGGGAATGGAGGTGATGCTTAGACTTAACAGGATAGACTTCTCACAGGTAACATGCTTGCTGAATGCCTAACTCACCAGCAGCAACGAAAATCAACTTTGGGCCTCCTATAGAATTCCATAATATGGGATGGTCCAAATATCCACTGGGGCAAGTTTACATCATATATTTTCCCTTTGGGGGAGATGACAATTGTCCTCACTTAATTGTACACTAACTTTTATCTGCTTTCTCTGGTCACCTTCATAAAGGACCACTATTCCAAGATTCACTGAATGCTCTATTCTCAGTGATTTTAACCTGTGTAACACTGCTTCTGACCAAGAAACTCATTTTATGGTGAAGATTTTAAGGCAGAATATCTTCCTAGAAGCATTATTAACATTTTAGACATGATAACTCTGTTCCAGAAGGCTATCCTGAGCACTGTAGGATATTTAGTATCATCCTTGTCCTCTACCAACTAGACACCAGTAATACTACCCCCCACCAACCCCCACCCCCACACACAAGTCATGACAATCAAAAATGTCTCCACACATTGCCAAATGTCCCCTAAAGGGCAAATCACCCCCAGTCGAGAACCAATGATTTATGGCAATGTACTGCAAATCTTACATAAAGAAGAGTTGGCTTTATAGGACAGTTCGGTGGCCTACTTTAGAGTCAGCTACAGCATCATCTGGGAAACAATAACACAACCTTGGTAGGCTGGAATGGTATTTTTTTAAGATGTGGTTTATTCTCTGAATCAGTATCCTATAAAAATGATGATTCTCCCACAGCCTGAATACATTGGTCTGGGAACCATGGTACGAAAGATGGGTGTCATCTCTCATTATTATATCTAATGATTCACTGAAAATTTTTTGCTCTACAACAATGCCTACAACAATGACTCTTTTATGTTAGAGATCTTGGTACCAAAGGAGTTATTCCACAAGGATACAAAACAACTGTTTCAATGGATTGAAAATTGAGATCACCATATCATGCTCATTTTGTTAAAGGGGGAAACATTCTCAAGAAAAGGTGGAGTCTGAATCTTACCTGAGATCAATGAGCCTGATCACTGAGGATTGTTGCCACACAATGGTGGCAAGGGGGTATGGAAGGAAAATATCCATGATATCTCTTAGCAATGCCATGCCCAGGGAAATTAATGGGAGAATTCCACATCTGATAATAAAGCCTATCTTGATGAAAATTAATTATCCCTCCCCCACCACCCAGCAATTGGGAATCTGCCATAGCAGCGGTGGCTGGGTGGCTCAGTCGGTTAGGCTGCCAACTTGGGCTCAGGTCATGATCTTGCGGTCTGTGAGTTCGAGCCCCATGTTGAGCTATGGACTGACAGCTCTGAGCCTGGAGCCTGCTTCGAGTTCTGTGTCTCCTTCTCTCTCTGCACCTCCCCCACTCTGTCTGTCTGTCTGTCTCTCTCTCAAAAAATAAACATTAAAAAAAATTAAAAAAGGAAAAGAAATCTGCCATAGCAATACTTAAAGTCAACTTAACCAAGAAGTGGGACTCATTTATATAAAACAGTCAATTGACAAGGAAGATACAACACTTCTAAATTTGTTTGTACCTAAAGGCATAGCTTCAAAATATATAAAGCAAAATTTCAAAAGACTAAATGGAGAAGTAGACACATCTACAATCTGAGTGGGATACTTTCATCTCTCTCTCTCAGCAACTGAGAAAGTTGAGAATAAAAATTAATAAAGATATGAAAGATCTAAACAAACTTGACCTGACATATATAGAACACTATACCCAACAGATGAAGGATACATTCTTTTCAAGCACACATGGGACATGGGACATTTACCAACATTGGCCATTATGGACCATAAGACAAGTCTTCACATTATTTTGAAAATTGAAACCAACAGAATATATTCTCTGATCATCTTGGAACTAAGTTAGAAATCAGCAACAACAGGATAGTTAGAAATACACAAATGTTTGGAAATGAAGCAATACACTTACAAATAATCTATAGATGAAAGAATTCTTAGTGGAAATTAATTAGAAAATATTTTGAACTAAATGGTAATGCAAATACAGCACACCAAAACTTGTGGTACAGTAATGACACATGTGATCTTTGGGATCCTTGTATGGGCTCATCCTATAGATCCTACAAACATTAAAAAGGTAAAACAATTCTATTACAAACCACTGCATGGTAATCAATTAGAAAATTCAGAATCAATGCACAATTCCCCAGGGGAAAAAGAGTTACTAAATTAAACTCAAGAAGATGAAAAAAAATTTGAACAGTTCTATAAGTATTCAAAAAATTGAACGTGTAATTTAAAACTTTTCAGCAGTAAAACTCAAGACCCAGATGTCATCTCTAGTGAGTTCTTCTAACATTTAGGGGAGAAATAGCATCAGTCTCCAAAGATTAGAAAACTTAATGGAAGATTACAACAAGCCTAACTAAGCAAGATCATCAAAGTCTCAGACTTTCAGGTATGAAGGTATGATTTAATCCACCAAAGAAAAAAACTGCCTGAAAGCAAAAAGAACATGGAATGAATAATAGAATAATGAAATTACAAACATTATAGCTCTTTAACCAGCTGCAGATATGTGGATTATAACACCGACCTGTGGTTTTTTCCTTGTTATATAATATATATGTTAAAATTTACATACACATGCAAAAAAATAATTTTTATCTTTCTCTCTTTCCCCCCTATTAGTGCCCATCATGCTTATAAATTGCCCTCTCCCAAAGGCTCGTGTAGCCCCTGGAGATGAGTCCAATATAATGATTTGTGCTAATATGGTCATCATCGGTATAATGAAGGACGTTGGAAAAATAAGAACTGCAGGTGGTATATGTAGTAATGAAAGAATGAAGCACAGAGTGAGCTCTCTTGGGTCACTGAGGATCATACCCAGAGGCAACGTGTCTGAGTAATTCCTTCTGAACAAAGCATAGCTCAGTGCTATTCCTGGATCTAAGCCTACTAAATATGTTGGGGTTTGATAGTGATCAAGATTACACATCAACAGATAGTTGAATGAACAAATGGATTAACATCATATGTTAAGTATGAGCCCAAGAATGTGTTTGAAAACAGCTGCTATGAGAAGTACTGGAACAGAGTCATGATAACGGACTAGCACATTCTGGCCCCCAGGACAGAGAGTCGACCATTTGATGAACTTAATAAAGCGTTGTTTTCTGATACTGCTGCTCCAACAAGTTCAAATCCCCCAAGAACAGTCAGAGAAGCTAAAGAATGAGGTTCTAATCGAGCCCTCACTAAATCAAAAGGGAAGTCCAAGCCCAGGAAAGTCAGGCCAATTATCGACTCAGAGACATGGGCGGTTCCCCCCATGCTGCATAGAGTCCCGTTAGTTTCTTGGCTCAGTTCAAAAAACAGTACTTCTGGTCACCTGTCATAAGCAGGAGATTCTTATCTTAACACAAGATGATTTTCATGTACTTGGAAAATTCCCATCTTGTTACAAAATGTTTTGAAGTAACAATAGATAACACATTTTCTTTCTTCCTAAGAAGCTAAAGTACTTTGACATATATCTTATTGAATCTTAAGCAACAACTTGGATTTATGGAAAGGAGGGGGTTAAATATATTTTGCATATGGAATGCCCAAAGCTTGGGCACAAATGGTCAAGAATAGAATGCAGTGCCTCTAGCTTCCAGCCCAATGGCTTGTCTTAGACTTAGCCTTTCTTTGGTGACTTTCTGTACCCAGTTCTATCCATAAGAAGTTCACCTCAGAACCTAGACTTCCATTCAATGAACAAAGACTTGTTGATATTTGCTATGCAATTTACTAAGTGTCAGGAGGGTATGGCGGATGTTGTGGCTGATAGCAACATCCATTCCATCCCTCTCCTAACGAATGTTATCAAAGCAGTTTGTGGAATTGCTGGTAGCTTGAAAGGCAGATCTGAAAGGTCTAAAGGGTTATCCTATCCCTCATGACAGTGACTGGTTTAGGAGTGGGCATGTGACCAGAGAGATTTTCTGGAGGCTTCCGAGTAAGTGCTTTCTCACTCTTAAGAAAGAGCAACAGGAAAGCAGACACTCCCCTGCTGATTGCTACTGGCAGTCATCCCACAGCCCCGAGAGAAACTGCTTTAGGATTAAACTGACACTGTGGACAGCAATGTGGAAGATGAAAAGACGCTAAGTCCTTGATGATATCATTGAACTTCTGGATCTACTAAAGCTGAAGCCCACCCCTACTTCTGATTTTCCTCACATGTAAGCTGAAGAATAACCTTATTGTAAAAGCTAGTTTGCGTTGGTTTCTCTATTGCTTAGAGCTGAACACATTCTAATGCAAAAGGATTCGGGAGGAACCATGCTCACCTGCAAAAAAAAAAAAAAAAAAAAAGAGAATCTTGTTTCCAGTCTTCCTTCCACCGGACCTGGTGTTCACAGGCCCAACAGCCCGGGACACACCTTCATTTCTAACCCCATCTTCTCTCAGCCACCTTTTCTAGCAAACTGCAGTACTTATGGTCCAAGCCACTAAATATCCAGGTTTATGAAAGTACCCATCCTTATTTATAAAAATACTCTATGTGAGGTTGACCCGGGCATGTCCAGGGTCAGGGTCATGCTGGGATAGGTTAGCCCCAGCTATATTCCTCTTACTGCACTTCAAGACTTCCTCCCAGTATTTTGTCCTCAGGGGGAAGGGGGATGAAGGCATTGTGTTCCCTGTTGTCATTTTTCTGTCCCACATAGTGATTTTTACTCTTCTTGGTCTTTCCAGTCTTCAGTGTACACAGAACTACTTCCTAAGCTTTCCTGTGCACATGCACAGGTGTCCCTGACTTGATGTTCTCCCAAGACCAACCTAAGAGAGGCTGCAGGTGTCCAGAGCTGAGCTCCCAAAGGAAAACTTCTTACCTTATAACCAGGGATCCAGTGTAACTGAAACTGCTTGCTGAGCAGAGGTACAAGTGCTACGCTGAGCCCCATAGGTCAGGGTCTGAGAACTGGGGGGCCAGAGCAGAAGGACAGGGAAGAGCAGACTCTTGGTAATTTTAGGAAACCTATTCAGGGACCAGCTAGAGGGGTAGAATCCTGGATAGCTTCACCATGGGGGTGAAGGAGAATTGACTTTGAAGTCAGAATGACTGGATGACAAGTCATCTCCCAAATGTACTAGCTTTGTTGTCTTTGACAAGATCCTCAACTTCTCCAAGCTCCTATAGAATGGGGCCGACGATTGCTGTCTCTTTTTGATTGTTTTGAAGACAACGGAAACGAAGTGCATAGTGCACACCTTCTTTTATGGCATCTTTCAGGATCCTTTACCCTTTTTTCCTTTGCGTGAAATCTGGAAGCAGGTGAGTGCTGTGCACAGTGGAGGAAGTTGGGGCTTGGCGCCAGGACACATCTGATTGGAGGTCATGTGCCCCAAGGGAAAAAGCATAGGTGAGGAATCTAACAATTCAGTGCAAGACCCAGCTCTATCACTGGGTGAGTGAGCACCCCACTCATCTTTTCTATGGTTAGCCTCCTTTTCTGTACAGAACAATGTTGAACTAAATAGTCTCTTAAGGTCCCTTCTGGGTCTCAGGGTTTTGGAGGAGGAATTGACTACTATGGGCACGGAAGCCAAGGCCTGCAGGAGGATATGCTTATATCCTCCCACAGCTCCTCTGTTGGCCCCTGTGAGTACTCCCCACAGGTTCCCAGCCCTCCTCCTCTGGCCACACATCACCCTGCATTCTTTCCCGCCCTCCTATTTTACACTCCTTCGGGGAGACAAATGGTAGTGACCACCCCTTTTAAAGTAATCAAGCACTGTGTTTGATCACATGCTTACACAATTCTTTCAGGGCTGTTTACCTAATTATTTCTTCTCATTCATTCTATCAGTTCCAAATTAGGGATTGCTTGTGGCTTTTTGCTCTGGGATCCTATGCCAGAATTTAAGCAGTCTAGGGACAGCCCTTTCAACTCGCTCCCTGTAACATTCTCCCAATGTCTGATCTTCACCGTCTTCATGGAAATTGCTTTTCTGTTTGGACTCGTCTGAATGCAGACGCCTTTCTCAATTTCACCTTATGCAGTTCAAATGGTTTCTTGATAACCTTGTCATGGTCTCCATAATCTCTCTTTTCAAGAAGATATCTTTCTCACTGTTTGCCCAGTTTGAGGTCCCATGTTTTGCTTTTGTAACAGACTCCAAAACCGGGCTCTCTCTTTCCAACAGAATTGCATGCTTGGAAGTTGAGTGAGCATGTGGAACTCAGGCCATGTGTGCTGAGAAGTCCCAAGTGACCTGTGCTGAAAATGCAGATTTCTGACCTCAGGCAGGGTGCCAAAAAGAAGTTTTAATGTCCAAGTGTTTTATGCTTCAAAGATAGGCCCTTGTGGTTGTTGGTTTAAACCTGCATACTACACAGGAAGCAATCTGATATCCCACTGACTGGAACCCATAAGGTAATTCAGAATTGCTTAGATTGAGGCCAACAACTTTGCTGAAGATTTGATACTCTCTAGAGATTATTGCCCAAAATAGGTGAGTAGAGTAACGAGAGTAACAAGTTGCTCAGCTAGTGCCACACATTACAGGCCACATTTAAGAACTTAAGTGTTAAGATAACTAAAGAATTTAAGCTTTAGGATAACCAAGAATTAAGTATTCAGATTAGCTTTATACTCAGTATTTTCTGGCATTCCATAGCTTTTCAAAACCCTCGTTTTAAAAAGTTGGAGACAGTCCTTTTATCGTTTTGTTAACTGCAAAGCAAATAGATTTCTCCACTAGGAGGGGTGCTCTCCCGTTCTGGTCAAATAAAGGTATAATATTGCCTTTATGATCCCCTGTCTAGGAGATACTTCAGTCCACACGGTTGCTGAACCGAGCTAAGATACTCTTTTAAAATACCACTTCGTTCAATAAATACATAGTGAAAATCTGTATATGCAAAGTACTAAAGATGACACTAAGATGAATAGACATTATTCATCTTCTCTGGGGCTTATAGCTTAAAAGACACATGTATAGGCAAATATCTATATTATCTATATCTTTCTCTCTCTCTCTCTCCATCTACATACATGCAGTGAAAAGTGGCCAAGGAGGAAATTAAAGACCCCAAGAGAATCTCACAAAGTCTTACGGAGGAAGTGGGTGTTTGAGCCGAACCCTGACAGATGGCAAGGACTGCCACAAGTAGAGGTGATGGGAGAGTGTTTTACCTGAGGAGGACACCTGAGCCCCAGTTCAGGGAGAAGAGGCATGGAGATACAGGTGAGAGACAGAACGGGTGCACAGTGTACATGGGACACAGCTTTAGGAGAGCCTGAGAGGCCAGCTGAATGTGAATGCCTCTCTGAGAGGTTGACAGTTTTTCTCACTCTAGCTGGGTACTCTGGGATTGCTCAAAGGAATCACTCACCAGCGTTGTGTACACAATCCCAGAAAATACTGTATCAAATTGCCCATGAGAGAAGCAGCTCCGTGGAAAATCAATACCTATTGCAAACCGGCATCTGCAATTCTGAGAACCTGCCCTTAGACATTTAAGTTGGGTTCAGATTGGGAGCCCTTCTTTGTTTTCTTTGTCTCTGGCTGATTTTGTTAGCTTTGCCTCTTCCAGGCAGGAGTCACGCAGGCTGGTTTCAGCAGCAGATTCCAGTTGCTCTGAAGGTTAACCACCTATATCGTTGACACGCCCTCCTGAGTGCCTCCAGGGGAATTCTGTGCAGGCCACATACCTCTACATCTTAAATCATGCCATCCCAAATGTGTCCTCCACATTTGATGAAAACCTTTCCATGTGTTTTTTATGTGATACAGTCAGACAAACAAGAGAAACTTAATTTTATCTATCTAGGTGAATAGAAAGCCGCAGCCAGATTGGTGGCATACTTTCTTTAAAAGGCACAGTGCAGCGGCAGGTTGATGGATAACAGAATGGGTCAGGGCTGTTAGGAGGATTTTACAATGCTCCAGGCAAGAGGTAACAAGACCTGAATTAAAGCATTGAGACTTAAAAGAAGGGGCAGATACTGGTGGGTGTTTTGGAGATAGGATCAAAAGGGTTTGGCAACTGATTGAAGGTGCGGGGAGAGGGAGGCAGAAATGCTGAAGCGGCTTCCAAAGGTGTGAGGCTGAGTTAATAGGAGGATGATAATACCATTACACCAGGAAGGGAAACCCAGGAAGAGTGGTAATTCTGGCGCTCAAGGGGGGTAACTTATGTTGAAAATAACAAGAATATGCTTGGCCTCTATTCATTGAGTTAGTTATAATTAGGGTGACTATGTCATTTTACCATCTAAACTGGGACACCGTTGAGAGAGAAAGGGGAGGGATTCTTTCATAATTGCACCAGGACAACAGGTCTAAACCAAGATTGTTCCAAGTGCATCCAGATGTTTGGACTCCCTATTTATAATACCTTTCAGTGCTCACCTAGTTGGGGATGTATGTGAAGGAAGCTGGCTCACAGTTCATTGAACTTAGGATCTCAGAATTAGGGGGCAGCCTAGAAATCCATATCACATAGCCTCCTGGCACTCCCAGAAGTCCTCCAGCCTCCAGTCCTCAAGTCCAGCCTCTGTGGGAATGGTTTCCAGGGACAGAGGACTCACTATGACATTCAGAAGGCCGTTCTGTTTTTGGACAGTCCTAAGTTGTCTTCTTTATTATCCTTAGCTGAAAGGAGCTTTCCTGAAAACTCCACACGTTGGTTCTAATACAGTTCTAATAATGACATCAACCATATTAAAATAGCTAACATTTACCGAGCACCCACAAGAACCAGTCTTACATGTATTACTTCTCAAGCTCTCTAATACCTCTACAGCAGACACTGAGAGAGAATGTTACCTGCTAAAGACACACAGCTAATAAGTAGTAGAGTTGTCTCCCTGACCCCAAAGACCACATTCTTTCCACAATAACACATATCTGCATAATGTAGACTAAATACAATCTTTCTTCCATACATCATCTCTTATGATATTTGAAAATAATGATTCCTTCTCCTGCTGACCCTGATTCATATTCCATCCTTCCCACATTTGCTCTGCCAATAGAGTCCAGCTTTTTCTTCTTCTTAAAATTTCTGGATCCCTCACTTTCAACAAGTTTCATTTAAGAATGTACCTCTAAAAATGTGATGTTCAGGATCGAACCCAATATTTTAGGTGTGTCTCAACCAGTGCCGACTACAGCAAGCCTCCTCCTTGCTCTGTTTTGAGCACAAAGCCTTCAGTACAAGCCTGCAGCTTCTGAAGGTTGTTCTTTCTATTCATTACCATCTGCCTTTCGTTGATCATTAGTGCATCACATGCATGTCAGGTTGTTAGGTATTTACAATGGTTCTGCATAGAGAGTGTGGTAGCTTGATGCAATCCATCGCTAACACTAAAATGCAGGTTTCGCTGACGGTGGGACTGCAGTTTTTGTTTGTCAGAACCTCCTTCTGGTAACAGTGTCCATATTTCTTTGCCCTTTCATCCTTTATGCTAAAGGTGAGTCAGATTCCACCACTGGGTTCTAGCAGTAGAACTCACAATCTAGGCTTATCCAATCACATTCCAACACCTTGCCTTCGTGTATGGTATAGTGATGGGCACAGTAAACTGTATCAGTTAGCTACTGCTCTGATAATGCCACATAACAAATTATCACAAAACTCAGTGGCTTATAAATTACTTCTGTGTTTCCTGCTCACTTTCTGCAAGTGGCTGAGATTTGGCAAATAAAAGCTAGGCTGGATGGCATTGGCTCCCAGTGGACGATTGTATGATACAAGAAGTTTGAGCATACTTACACAGTTGGGCTTGCTCCCTTGCTGCACCTCTTCCTTTTTGCCATGAGAAGAACATGGCTCGAATGTAAGATTTGTTTGTGCAAGGAGAGTGAGAGACACAGGGAGAAACCCTGGACATAATCACTCACCTGGAGCCAAATCATCCAGCCAAATATCAGCCGCCTGAAGAAATGTGAACAAGAAACAAACGTATAAGCCACTGGGTTTTTCAATAATTTTTACGTGGTATTATTAGAGCGATAGCTAACAGATACAGTCTACTAGTCCAGGGTTTCTTCAGGTATCTCTCATCCTCCTTGCACAAGCAAATGCTATATACAAGGCATGTTCTTCTCTTACTGCAGTAAGAGGGTAAGCCCAACTGTGCGAGTATATCTGAGCCTCTTCTATTTATTAGTGTCACATTCACCAAACAAATCATGACCAAGGCCATGGTCATGGGAAGAGGAGGAGTATACTTTGCCTATTTTGAGGCCTTGGCAAAGGCAAGCAAAACTGCTACAAGACAATGAAGAATTATGACCAAAAAATAACTCAGTTGACCACAATAATACAGCCAAGGCCAATGAACTTCAATTCTTGGACTTTCATTTGAGCTCTTCAAGAGGTGAACCTTATTTCCAGTGGACTGGGTGCTATGATGAAATGTGTTTTCAGTTTGGGAGCATCCCTCAGAGCCATAATTGAGCCACCTTGAAAAAGAAGAGCCCATAGGTGGAGCCCCTTGACAGGAGTTGAGCCCTCAACCAAGCTGCACCTCAAGTTAGAGCCACCTGTTGAACATTATTTAGTTATGTGAGCCCAATAAATTCTGTTTGCTTCAACCAATTGAGTTGGGATTTCTGTCACTCACAAATAAAGGAGTCCTAAGAACTGTAGTCAATGAGTAAAATTGTCTTCACAAGTGAGCTATAGCACATGATAATTAAGCCTGTAACTATTCTAGCTCAAATTTTTATAGCACAGCCTTCCAGCCCATTCATCAGTGATGCAGTCATCCCTAAGTGGAATGATATATACTGTACCCAAAACTAGAAGGGCATTTCTTCTTGTTTCCTTCAAAATCTTTTGAAACCTTCCTGGTCATTAGTAGACTAAACTGATTTTTAATGATATTTTCCCCTCCTCGAAAGCCCTTTTCATCTTACTTCACTTCAAATATTTCTTCATGTAAAAATATGGAGGATGGAACTGAATTTAAAATGCCAGGATAGGGCTGCCTGGGTGGTGCAGGCAGTTAAGCATCTGACTCTTGATTTCTGCTCAGGTCATGTTCTCACAGTTTGTGGAATCGAGCCCCACCTCAGGCTCTACACTAGCTGTGCTCTCTCGCTCTCTCTCTCTCTCTCTCTCTCTCTCTCAAAATAAACTCAAATAAATAAATACCAGGATAAAAGCTCAAAAGAAGGTAGAGTTAGTATTTTTTTCAGGCAAAAAGAGAGAGAGAGAGAGAGAGAGAGAGAGAGTGAGAGAGAGAGAGAGAGAGAGAGAGAGAAATGTTTTATAATTACATTGTATCCCTGACTCAGGCAACTGAGGTTTTTATTCTACTTAAGGTAGAAATAACATGATGTGGTAGGAAGGGTTCTTAGTTTCCAAAGCCAGCAGCTTTGTCCAGGCTCATCACATTAGTGTCTGTGAGATTCAGCTTCTCCATCTGTTATAGAGGGAAGAGTTTCTGTCTCATGTGAGTTACATAGTTGTTGTAACAATCGTTTGAGATAATGAGTAAGAATGGGATATTTTTATTACATTCATTATAATAAAATGATTTCCTAAATGTAACTAGTTTAGCGAGAAACCACTTAGTTTAGCTACTAGAAGGTAGGTCTTTGTACCTTATGCCACATAGCTAGATGATTCCTATGACAGTACCAACAATGGAAATGCATTCTTAGGAGCAAGAGAGCCTCTCCCAGAAGCTCTCAGTCAAGACTCGTTTCATGATTTATTGGCCAGAGGTTGCTCCTATGTCCACAATTTGTAAACCAAACACGGGTTAGGGAATGGAACAGCTCAGATTGGCTCACAGCAGACCCTCTCTGCGCCCAGCACCTTGTGCAAGAGAGGGCATACATAAACAAGATCAAAGTTTATTTCACAAGAAGAGGGGTGTGGCACAGAGGTTGGAAGGCAACGGTGTTTGAGACTATACTTCCCAAACTCCATTATAAAATGCCTGTTTACAGGTCTAAACCACTTACTCTCTACCCTCTGGGTCCAGAGGGGCACATCCCCAGCTGCATATCTCTAGCATCCCTTAAAATTTCTGAGACCCAATGGTTTTGTTATCAGATTTTAAAACCATTTCAACTCTAAGGCTCTGTGAACATGTTTCAGCTGTAGGCTGACAATAGTTTCTGCGCTTTTCTCGGTGCTGGGCAGAGACCTGGCAAGGAGAAAGAAACATCCCGTAGTATGTATAAAATTCTTGTTGGCCTTCTGTGATTCTTTGATATTTAGAATGATTTCATTTCCCAGCCCCCTTTACATTATTATCTAAAACCTTTAGAACTAATTAGAAGTGGGAGGATCAAAGATGATATATTTTAAATTTGCTTCCCGCCTCACCCACTTAAAGTAAAGAATCCTGCATAGCCCATTAAGCTGGAGGTACTTGCTGACAGGAAGGAAACCATCTGGTGAACAACTTCTGTTAATTATGTTGGAACATACTAACGAGAATAAAGAACAGCCTTTAATGACCTTCCCCTTGGTGGCAGAATCCACTGCCGAGTAGACAGTCGTGGCTGGGAGCCAAAAGTTAATGGTTAGTATTGGCACCACTCAGGCTCACTAGTACTTAATAATCTCCCCTCGGTGGAGAAAGTATTTCAGGCATTCACAGCATAAATCCTCCTAGCACCTGCATGTAACTGAGCTCCAAAATAGTCATTTAGGGCATTATTTGGAATCCCTTAGTAAATGTGAATCTGGGTGTTACTTTCTCTGTATCTTTCTTTGCGTTTGGACCCATTGTATGAGGCCCACAAGATGTGCATTTTGTTTCAACTAATAACAATATTTAAATGTACTTGGCAGAGCACTGATACAATTATTTCATATCCCAGAGGGATAAAGATACACAAAAATAATTATCCTCATTATGGCCTAGATGAGTTAATCATTTATAGTAATATTATTTCTAATTCCACTTTACCCTTGGAAATCTAGGCAGCCCTGTGTCATCCATGCAAAAAAAGGCAGAGTTAAAGCTTTGGCATTTGTATCACGAATGAGCTATAGGTGTTGAAATATCAGTATGTTTTGCTTCATTCATTGTTTCGGTACTCTGAGGATTTTTTAAGTGGCTTACATAGCATGATAAGATTAAGTGAGATTTAAAAGAATATTATTTGAAGTTTAAAATTTCAATGTTAACAATTTTTTAAAGAACAGTTAAAAAAAGAAAACAGGGATAAGAAAATAAAGTCAGACCGGCATGAGACTAGTACACAAATACGCACATCATGAAATTTGACACATTACTAGAAATGAACAAACATAGCCCTGAGCTTCCTAGCATCCAACCAGAAGAGGGAAACAGACACTTCAGTGGGTACTTGCAGGGCTCAGGAAAGACTTTTAAAAACCTCAGGTATAAGAGTTTTCCAGCATTAAAAATACTTGTAGCTGACAATATCATCTAGTGCATTCACAAGACATATGCATAAAAAAAAAAAAGAGAAAGAAACAATCCTAGAAATTGCTGCTTCAAATCAGGTGGGAAATGTTATTCTGATAGAAACCTTAAATAAAAGTTCTGTAACCAGGAACTGTCAACATTTAACTCCTAAATTATAACAAATCTATAAAGAATATGGATCTGCAATATATTAAAGTTTAATAACCCCAGTTATTAGCCAAGAAACTGCTTGCTATATAATTTCTTGATGTCTATTTAAGACTTTTCATATGTAACCAAGAATATAATTTTTATAAAGCCAGGTATGTCCAAGAGTTTGCACAGAAGTAACAAAATAAAACTTGTTTGTGCCTAAATCATCCCATCTGTGCCTCTTGGACAATACTCAAGCCTCTTTGTAACCACATGCATCAAGCAATTGGCTAAATATCCTTGTAGACAGGATGTCTCCTATTTGCATTTGAAGGACTCTTCTGTTTAAAATATAAATGCAATTAATTTGCAGTATTTATTTAATCTTTGTATACTACTGTCACAAAACTGAAAATAAGTGTTAGGTCATTATCAACATACCTCAAACTATTTTTGCATGCAATGAATTGAAATGCTAAAACCAAACCAAAAAAACCAAACAACCCACCCTCAACGTTCTTTGAAGCTTTGGCCCTTCCCCACCTCCTACTATCCTCTGCACAACCCACCACTATCTTTGAAGTTGGCTCATCTGGTAACAGACTTACTGGAAGCCATAGTGCACACCTACCACTCAAAGAGTTACTTGTTGTCCATGTGACGGATTTAATCAGTCCCTTGGTCTCTCCGACACGCAGCTGTTGGTGAATTCTTTTTTGCTAGTGTAATATTGCAAGGGTCTGAGGTTAAGATTAAAGATGCCATTAAATTTTCATCTTGTTCTTCAGGAAGATCATTTTCTGGAAGTAGCACGTGTATACATTTGTAAGTGGCAGTGCCACAGAGATATTTTATCTGCTACATCAGATCTCTGGTGTTCAGAAGGAATGGCTCGATTTAATAGAAAAGTCGGTAAATAACCCAAGTTGTTGGATCTGGGCAAAAGCAGGTCACCTAGAATTATTGGTAAAAAAATAAAAATACGACCCCCTTTGGCAGTTTTATGCTACAGATGCTGCGTTTAAGATGACAGCATTGAAATACAGAAAGACATGTGGGATTTCTAGAAAGTCTGCCCATGTCCAGATTGTCTGGCCTCTGCAAGTCAAAATGTCACTTCTGAAACACATCATTTACCAGTCCTTCAGCAAAACAAACAACCTTTAGAAAAGTCCCCCACAGCACCAAAGAGGTAGATAGTAATAGAGTAGGAATGCCATTATGATCAGGAGAGAATAGAGTTTCAGATATTGCCAACTTTTCATAAAGGAAACAAAAAAGGAAAGGGAACTAAAATTGAGTATCAGACAGAAAAAGGCTTTGAAACAACAAAATGAACTTTTGACAACCAACCCCAAGTATATATCCTGAAGGAGACGCTGGGTGTGGCTGAGAAGACAGAAGGTACTGGTAAAAAGTAGAATACATAACCCATTCTGTGAAGGATAATGAGAACTCTGAGGATCGAGGAAACATTCTAAAGATTAATGCTTTGTTATAGTCACTGTCATGTCTCCTACAAATTCTATATCTGGACCTATAGCAGGAACCATTTTACAAATTTCTACTGCAGGTAAACAAAGTGTGTCAAATGTTCAAGCTCATTTTCTAAAGCACAGAAAAAAAAAAAAAAAACCAGATATTAAACTTCTATTATTCCTTAGGAAAGAATTCTACTGAGCTGAAGGTGTTGCTTATGATCCAATATTGGAAATGGTTGGGTCCTGGGGTCAGACAATCTGGGGAGATTCCATGCTTTACCACCTCCTGGCTGTGTTACCCTGACTGAGCCAATTTCCTTGAAGCTTCAGATTCTCATGAGTCAAATGGGGATAGATTCTCATATGTCAACACTCTTTCACAGTGTTGAAAGAATAAATGTGAATTATGTTGAGCCTTTAGCAAAGAGTATGTCACATAATAAGTGCTCAATAAAATATATCTGGGATTAGTAGAGAAAACACACTAGAACTCTACATCCTAATAAGTGGTATGAAATTATTCTTATCTAAGGCAGCAAAGTACTATGTTAGGAGCATTTTACAAGAAGACATAGATCTAAATGTAGGATAGATTTGGAAGACAAAGATTATACTACATAATAACAAATTCCACACCTTCTTTGAAAAGATTGTGATTCAGTTACAGATTGTTTAGGGAACAACATGCTACAGTCTTAAGGTTCTGTAAAGCAATGGAGAAATGAATTCATACCTGTAAATATGAGCCTCTCTCTTTTTGAAAAATGTATTATCATTGTTTGGGGATAAAGTCTCGTAACTTGGGAACAAAAAAGCCAGGTTTCAATTTTGCTCAATCTTTTTTAAAGGATAAGTAAAGGCTTTGTCTTAGTTTAACAATTATCGAGTTCCTCGCAGAGGGTGGAAATTTGACTCCATATCTACAAACTTACCTCGTTATAGGCAAATAGCTTAATCTCCTTATTAACCATCTTCCTCATTCATAAAATAGCACACTAATATTTACCTCCCTCACAGGGTGTTGCAAGTTTTTATTAAGGAATGTTTGGGTGATTAAGATCCTTAGATGAAAGGAACTGTCAAAAAGAATTATCATTTATTTTTGTGTGATGTGTATGGGAAAAGACTTTGAGATGCTATTTCTGTGGCAAAGGCCAATAAAAATATGCAGATCTATGCATCTGATTACCAACAAATAGCCAGTAAAATGATTCTGTTTGGGAATGATATGAGAGGTTGCATCAGATTCTAATTTTAGAATGTTTCCTTTTTAAGGAAACGTTTCCTTTCCCTCTCTAACCACCTAAGTTAGCTACTGATGAAGGAAGAGAATTAAAATTCCCCTCCACCATCACAGAATTCTACCTTTGGTCTTTACCTGGCGATCGATCACAAGGATTCCTGTGACATTCAGAGTTCATTCTTTTTAAGGTCAAGTTAAGGGGAAGTATCTCCAAGGATAAGAAATTAGAAGTTAACAGTAGGAACAGGAGTAAGGCATTTCTCTGTGTTCACCTCTTTTTTTTCCCCATCTGATTTTTTTCCCTTTCAGTAACATCTTTTGCATCAATAATTCTTTCCTCTTCAGGGAAAATGCCTCAAACCTTACCATTGAAAGTGAAATTTTAGTACACAGAGGCACAAGGATTAGAAAATACCCAGTGATGTTTCCCCCTTACCTTTTCAATGGCTAGGGCAGATTTGAAAGACTATTGCAGGGTTTGATGATGCTTGGGAAACAGCGTAGACTCCTGAAAAAAGCAGAGAGCAGGCCAATGTATTTCTAACCAAGTTGTCCACCCCACAGACTTAAAGACACATCTAATCACATGACTGGCCTGCTCAAAACCACCTTCCCATGCCCCCCCCCCCCGCCCAGTCTACAGATCAGGGCTATGATTTAGGGGCTCTTTATAAACCAGCAACAATCTTCATTACAGCTTTATTGCCTGCTGCCCTCTTTACCCCAAACCCTCAGCCTGAAGTGCTTTTTCCCAACCTCAAACTTATCCTTCCAGACTAAGCTCAAAAGTTATCTCCCCCATCATCCCAGAAAGCAAGTTACTATCTTCTGTGTTGTCATAGTATTCATATTCAAAAACCTTTGTGCATTAGCACCTGTCACATTCATATATATACAAATATAACGTTTATATAGCATATATGAAATAGTATTGATATATTTATTTTACTATATGTATTACTGGAATTTAAATTATTTAAACTACACTACATTTTTATAATATATTCACATTATTTAAACTTCATATACTTATATACATTATTTCTCTAAATTGTATTTTGTCCACATATTTATATACTTTTGTATAAATATTTTAATTAATGAAATACATTAGATATTATTTAAGTATATCTATATGTTTATATAAGTATATATTCATGCTTTATTTATGTTTCATTATTTGCTTAGCATTTTATTCATATATTTACATTTTTATATTTAGAGTATGCTCAATTAAATATTAAACTTTAAATAAATACATTACAGTAAAACCTTGGATTGTGAGTAACTTGTTCTGTGAGTGTTCCACAAGATGAGCAAAATAAATTTTAACTTGATAAATGAGAAATGTCTTGCAATACGAGTAGTACCTGACACAGAACGTGACATGATCACAACTGAGCCAATGGTTCTTGAAATTCGCTTTGATATACAAGTGCTTTGGATTACAAGCGTGTTTCCAGAGCCAATTATGCTTGAAAACCAAGGTTTTACTGTATTTGATATCCTGTCTGCCTCAAGCACTAGGTTTGTGTGAACTCCTCTGGAAGAATTCAGAATGAGATTCAGACTCAACCAACACAATAATAGCTACCTTTATAGAGCATTCACTCCATGCAGATAGTGAGGTCAGTGATTTGTGTACATTATCTTGTTTAATCTACATAGGCATCTAATAAGATGGGTGCTACTACTAGCTATATTTATACATGAAGAAATAGAAACACCAACAGATGAGGTAACTGGCCCTCAGTACTAAGTGCTTAGTTAGCTTTCAGACCCAACTTTGATCTTGACTCCAAGACCTGGACCTTGACTGGTAGGTGAAGGGGAAACATCATGCATATGTGAATATGCATCACAGCAGTTAAGAGAAAGGGCTTGGGAGCCAAATGACCCAAGTACAAATTCCTATTCCATTATCCCATAGTGATGTGGTTCTAGAATATTCTTCCTGTCTTTCACAGGCCTGCTGCATGAGAGAGACTGAGATGTAGAGCAAGTGCTAAGAGGGAAAGGAAAACCACGTCAGCAGTTAATAACAGTAAACTTAGACTTTGTAAAAAATTGACATCTATACTTCCCCATGGACAAAATTAGAAATAACACTGGCTATAGATTAAACTTGAAATTTCACCCATATTTGGACAGCTTATATCCTCACATTCTTGCTACTCAAGAACAGGCACTATCAGCATCACCAAGAAGCTTGGGAGAAATATAGAATGTCAAGCCCCACCCCAGACTGCAGACTCAAACTCTGCACTTGGACAAAGGCTCTTGGGTAATTCTTACATACAATAAAGCTTGAGAAGCACAGGTCTTGATCATTCTCGCTTTCTGCCCAATATCATGGTTCTAAAGACTCTTTCTGAGTTTCCATTGTTATTCCAACAACTTGTTTCTAAGAGACTGATTATAAGAGAAATGTGGAGGTGAGGTGGTAACCCAAGAATCAGATTCTAATATCAGGCTTGTTACAAATAAGCTGTGTGACTGCAGGCAAATTACTGTCTCCATAACTTAAATTTTACTTCGATGACAAGTGTTTTTTGGAGGAAAAAGATAGGAAAGATGGAAATTAGCATAGATTATTATAAGGTTACTTTTCAGATTCAAATATTCATTAAATAAATATTAATAAAAGTAAAACACAGACCTAATACTTGTGAGGATTATGTCTCTGCCTTAATCACTGCTGTATTTTTTAGCATGCAGTAGTTGCTCAAATATATGTACCACGAATGAATGAATGTTCACTCTTACCTCTCAGAAGTCTTTCCCAAAGCTAGTAGCACCTTCTGTCCTCCTATCATAAGTTTTACACATATTAATTGACACGAGACAATGTAACAAATTTTTCTTCAAAAGCACTTATAAAGTATTTATTACTTTGCCAACTAATAATATTTCTGCACATTTTCTTCTGTACGTATATGTCTTTCACATAGCCAAGGTCACAGGGAACATAGATTTGAAGTCTGCATATTTCTTTATTATCTTAGGGCACAGCTACATAGTAGGCTTTCCATAGACCTTTGTGAATGTAAAGCAGCTTTCATAATTATTTTAGGACTGCAGAATATTCCTTGAAGTTAATGTACCCCAACGTTTAAATCAAGGTCCATAATGTTGAACATCTTGGTGATTTCTCATTTTTTACTACAAAAAAAAAATTCTAGAGTGAACAACTTTGAAAATGCATATTTGCAGGTCTGGTGAGTGATATTTCTTTGAAATTCATTAGAGTGGGTTGACTGGAATAAAAGGTATGAGCATCTTTATGGTTCTTGTTACGTACTGCTAAATTTTCTTTCTAGTTCCAAAATTCTAGGATTCGTAGAGAATCTCACATTCTCAAGTGGCTGCAGCAAAGACTAGAAGCCAGCAGCCAGCTACTGGTGCCACCACAGTCCTAGAAAATGGCAAAACAGACATTCCCACATTCTTTTCTTTCATGGATGATTAAAACAAAATGGAAACCTTGTGCTAGAAATTGGCTTACAGCATCCAATGGAAGAAATATCATGTTACACAAATGACCAGAGACTAGTTGGATAAACAAGATAAACTCAGAGTTGCATTCTTTCCCAGAATCTGAGTGGAGCGCTTTGGAGCATGGATTCACAATTCTGTTTCTAGCCTATTTTTAAAATATCGAAGAGAAGGACCAGATGTCACAATGAATTAATATCCTAGACTTTTAAATCTGGAGACATAGGTTCAAATTCTCCCTGGTTGAAAGTAAATATGAGTTTTCTGGCTTCTTGGAGATCCCTTATGGATATTTCATTCACCCCCAAACTTGACAGTTGAACAGGATGATCCCTGAATCTTCTTTTTCATTGCGACCCAAGGGCTGGAAGCTCAGAAGAGGTGAGGCAGGTGCCATAACTAAACTGAGGGAGGAGTCAGCTTCCGTCTCCTATCTTCTCATGTATCTTCAATGTAAAGTCGAAGGCCATCAAAGGGTAGCTGCAGAATCCGTGGGCATGGCTATGGTGCCGCTGCTGTTCATCCAAGTGGATCTAATGAAAGTAGTCCCCCCGCAAGTTTCCCCTCAGCGACACACACCTCTGTTTTCAGGTCAGTTTCTGAGGTCTCATCACAGAGACTGTGGCTATGTCATTAGCAGTCTTATGCACCATTGCCATTTCTTCTGGAAGGTCCTCCTGCTCTGTGAAGGTTATGTACCCTTTCTTTGTGCCCTCACCACATCCTTCTCCCCGTCATAATATTTCTCTGACTTGTAATCATGCTGTACCTGTTGGTTCCCCCAGCTGGTCTATAGACTTTCCCCTTCCACCCACCCCCGAACAGAGTACTCGCATACATACCCAGGTCTCCAGCAGAGTACATACCTGCGTCTAGACGCATCCTCTGACCTGAGTCTCTCAGCATCTCAGGAGGATGTTCTGAATCACCCTGGAAACCCTCTGAGACATCTTTCTGAAGAGAAGAGCAGTTCTGATGAAGCTTTCCGATGTGACCTGCGATGATGGAGTGGTCTTGGGCTCCCTGCCAGCTGAGCATCTCAGCACAAGTGAGCTAGACTTCCCTCAGAAACTCCACACAGATCCTCACAGGAGAAGTGTGACTGGTATGCTGATAGGAAGTGACAGGTGATCTGTCTCAAAAAGACAAGGGAACAGAAGGAAGGATCATCCTTTATTTGACTGATGTCAATATGCAGCCCAGGATAACTCCACTTCAGGAAAACCCAGCCTGAGGAATTTGGGGTCAAAGAAAAAAAAAAACTCAACTACATGTACAACTTTATATCTGCTTTCTTTTTAGTTAAGTTGGGTTTTTAATTTAAGGTGTGTTTAAATAGATTTTTAAAAAGGCAGAGGGAGCACATTCCTTCACATGTCTCTCTCCTGACAGTGTTCCTATGGGATCTTTGAGTGAAGAAAGCCTGGCTGATCCCAAATTTGCTCAGTAGGTGGGCTATGCACTTCTCTTTTGACACATGCTTGAAAAAAAATCATGTCTTTTATGGCATAGTAAAGACGATTGAAAGCATTCCTTCTCCCCCCACCCCAGAAACCTAGGAATGAATTCCTCATCATTGAGGAAAAGTCCAGAGAAAAGAGCAGCCACCCAGGGTAGAGAAGGGAACCCAGAGAGCCAGTCAAATCAGACCAGAAAAGACCAGCCTCCTGCTGCCAACCTGCAGTCACAGGTAAATCCCAGAGAACCTCTTTTTGTTTCATTTTTTCCTGAAAAATAGAATTCAAAGTTCCTTCTCTGAGCCTCACTATACCCTGATATCTGGGATGATTGCATCCCACCTCTCTTGAGCTTGGGTGCTAAACTTTCTTCCCAGAGTTGGGTTTTTAAAGAAAACAGGTTTAAAACTGTCAGCAAGGGAGGAGAGAAGTCCAAATCGCTCTCATGCTTGAACCTGTGGGCCAATTTGTTTGTAATTGGATTGGTATGCAGCAAAGATAGAGCCGTCCGGGGGAAATGCTCCATGGCCCCCCCTCTGGAGGGGATATTTCTCCTGATGCTGATCCTCAGTCCAGCACCAGCCCCCAGTGGGGGAGAGGCAGAGAGACCCTGACCATGGAAGAGAAGGGCCAATTGTGTGCAGCAAACAAAACAAAAGGACGGCAGGGACAGCCCCTTGAAAGGAGGCAGGACCCTTCACCAAAATAGACCCAGAAAGTAGAGCACACGTTGCAGGGTCTGTGTCCAAACTCAGAGACTGTGGGCCAAGGAGGAAGGTTGGATGAGAGCAAGGGGGGAGGAGACAGTGCTAGAGAGGGTTCCAACAAGAAACTAATAGCAGCCCTTGCCAGAAACCTGAGGAAAACTTTTTTTTAAATAAAATGAAATTGCTACCACTTCTATCGCCTCCTCAGTTGAGCCTCCACAATCCAACTGTCAGCCAGTCATGTAAGTTCCACCTCACGGCCAGCATCAGTGGCAGAGGGAGAAAATGTGGATTTGGGAAGAAACAGATCAGGGTTCTAATCTCGGTTTTGCTACTTGCTCTTGAGGAGATTTGGGGGCAAGATATTTAGCCCAATGGAGCCTCAGTTTTCTGGATCTGTAAAATGAAAATAACTCCTACTGGAAGGCTGGTTTAAAGGGATTTTGAAATTTTGAAGAACCATACTGGATACCATTTGTTGTCAATCAGCATTATCCTGACCCCTTTCATAGGTTCCCCTTTATCTTGGGTGCTAGATGTCTGGGAGCCACATGTCCCCAAACTTCGTTTCCACCAATGTTCTGGATATAACATGTTTAATAATAGAATTCATTCGTGGGATATCTGTAAGGCAGAAGAGAGCAAGAGCCCCATCCTTCTCTCAGCACTGGTCCGGGGTGACAATGTGAGCTTTAGCAGATGTGACCAGCGTGGCAGCTGGCTGGTCTCTCTCACTGCCAGGCACCAGCTTCAGGGTTGTGGGTCAGTTGTGATTTCCCACAGCTACCTGGAAGCCTGTGATGGCAACCTGAAAGCAAGGAGCGGCCCACCTTACTTTTTTGACTCCAGGCTTTTCTACAATCTAAAAAGCACTGGTATTAGTTTTCTACCACTGTGTAGCAAATTACTACAAACTTAAAACAGCCTGAAATAGCGCGTGTTCATTACTTCATGGTTCTGTAGATCAGAAGTCAGGTGGGCTCAACAGGGTTCTAGGTCAAAGTCTCACCATGCTCAAATCAAGATGTCAACTGTTGACAGGGATCTTATCTGGAAGGTCTGGGAAGAATCTACTTGCAAACTCATTCAGGATGTTGGCAGACTTTATCTCCTTGTAGTTTGAGGACTTAGGTCCCCAACTGTTTGCTGGCTGTCAGACAGAAGGGTCTCCCATCTCCTTAAAGCCATGCACACCCTTCCCCAAGCGGCATCCTCCACTTTTATCAACGTTTTTTTTTTTTTATCGGCATCCTCCACTTTTAAACCAACAATGACACACTGAGTCCTTTGCCCAACATGGCAGCCAGAGCAGAACCCATCACACCCAATCCCCTCACACTTGGACTCTGACTCTCTTTTCTCCTCTCAGCCAGACAAAGCTCCCTGATTTTAAGGGCTTGTGTGATTTGATCAGACCCACCCAGGTAATCTCTCTTTATGGGCCAGGAGAAGCAATAAGAGTGCCAAGGAAGGATGGACCATGATCAGATTTATATTTTCACACAACAAGTATTTACTGAGAACTTACAATGAAGGTAGAAAACCCACCTTGGTACTGGGAATAGTGCCATATAACATCACATAGTCACAGGAGTGATGCATCAGCATATTCGTGGCTTCTGGGAGTTGGGTGAGACATCTTTGCGGGAGCATTTTAGGAATTCTGTCTACTGTAACACCTAATACCCTCTATTAAATTACATTCTTCTTTGAAAAACCTAGAGGGGTTTTGTTTTTCTGTACTCAACCATAAGTGATCTGAGATCACAGTCTGCAAACAAACTCTGACATGAAGAAAACAACACTTTATAATACTCTTACCCTTGGAACTTTGTGGACTCTTACCCAATAAACATCAGTTCAACAAACAGTTGTCTAGCAACTGCCATATGCCAGGTTGTGCTACGTTTAAAGGAATCAAAAAGGGTAAGAAACCATACTGTTATGGTCTAATAGGAAAAAGAGACACATGAATAGAGCTTTTTCAATGTAACATGTCATCAGAGATGATAAGAAAGATTAGGTTCAAAGTTGAGTATCATTCATTTACTCAAGAACTATTGATCTGATATCTACTCGGGGTCAAGCATTGGCTTAAGTGCCAGTGACTTAAAGATCAATGAGGCATATTATTGCCCTAGAGAATCTCACAGCCGGTGGAAGAATCAGATATCACATTATTGCCAGACAGCACTTTTATTGTCAGAAATCACAATAAACTGCTGTGTTTTAATAACAGATGCAATTTTTGACTTTTTGCTAGTAAACCCCAACTATGCTAAATACTTTAGACATATTATCATATTTAAGTATGTTAAATTAAGTCTGTTACCTTAAGTCTGAAAGTAAGATGTAATTATTTTCTGAAGTTTACAGAGACTGGAAACCAGCCACTTTTCTAGGATAAGATTGATCTAGGTTTGCAACCCATATAGACTCAATTCTCACATCCCTTGTAGAGGGTATCATTGGATGTCTAATGTTCATGTTTCTGCCCAAAAATCCTTCAGGATTCTTTTCCACTACTTTTGTGCTGCCTGCCCCATCGATCCCATGAGACAGAAAACTTCCTACAGCCAGAACCTGCCCTCTTTCCTGGGGAACTATCTTCTGAGTCTCCTGTACCCACACAAATGGAGAGGGCAGTGTCTGGGAGTGCATGTTCCCTGGGTGGTCCTTAACCAGTAACTGATGGAAGTGACAGTTCGAACACACTAGTTCCTTTGCCATGGTCAGGAAAACACTGACACTTGATTTATAGAGTTCCTGAATCTGCCTGCAGATGGGGCAAATTGGATCTTTGGTTGGACTTCATGAGTGCAGAGTTACTCGGCTTCCTCCCCTCCCTGCCCTCCACCCCCCACCCACACCTTTCCTAGTTTCCCCTGGGAATTTCCTTACAAACATTTACACACAGATCTGAGTCTGCCCTAAGACATCTGCGCTCTGACATTTATACTGCACTACCATGGGAACCAAGGGATGAGGGTGATTAACTCCATTTGGGCCAGTTGGTGAAGACTTTCCGGTTATGAAAGATAAGCAGAGGTCTGCCAAGATGGCAAGTGGGGAGAAGAGCATTCCAGGCAAAGAAAACTTCACACACAAAAGCACAGAGACAGGAAGATGAGGACAAGTCAAAGGATAGATTTAAAAATTGGACATGCTGGGGGTGCCTGGGTAGCTCAGTCCATAAAGCATCGGACTTCAGCTCAGGCCATGATCTTGTGGTTTGGTTTGTGAGTTCAAGCCCTGCATGGGGCTCTCTGCTGTCAGCACAGAGTCGGCTTGGGATCCTCTGTCTCCCTCTCCCTCCTCCCCTCCCCTGCTCTCTTGCATGCTGTCTCTCTCAAAAATAAATAAACATTAAAAATAAATACAAATAATAAAAATAAAAATTGGACATCCTGGAGCAGAAGGTAGAAGGAGCTGAGGGGTCTGCCAGGAGTTGGAGTTCCCAGGTTGGGAGAAGCACCTGAGGGTGCTAAAGAAGGATGGACCATGATCAGATTTATGCTTTCACACACCAAATACTTATTAAGAACTTACAATGAAGGTAGAAAACCCCCCTCAGTACTGGGAATATTTCAGGACCAACCTGATCTGTCCCTCGTGGTCTTATAGAATGATCTTTTTCTGTCCAACACAGCACCACTAAAGATGTGTGCCCATTTAAATTAGCTAAAGTTGAAATTTAGCTTCCCAGTCACATTAGCCACATTTCGAGTGCTCAATAGCCACATGTGGCTAGGCTTTTCCATGGCTCAGTGCAAAACATCCTCAGCCTTGCAGAAAGTTCTATTGGACGGTGCTAGTCTAATTACATCAGAGGATGGCTATGAGTCTTCTACCTAATTTAAATTTTTTTTAAAGTTTATCTATTTATTTTGAGAGAGAGAGAGAGAGCAAGCAGGAGAGGGGTAGAGAGAGAGGGAAAGAGAGAATTCCAAACAGGCTCCCCACTGCCAGCACAGAGCCCAATGTGGGGCTCAAACTCACAAATCATGAGCTCATGACCTGAGCTGAAACCAGGAGTCAGAGGCTTAGTGGACTAAACCACCCAGGTGCCCCTCTTCCACCTAATTTTTAATTTGTATGTGGCTATCTCCTACTTAGTCTTTTTTAAAAAGTTGCTCCCTGTGCTTTTCCTTTTTATACAGAAGACTCTGAGGATTCTTTTGATTGCACAACTGGGCCTCTGCACAACCACCTGCATTTGGCAATCAAATTGTAGTCGTGGTTGTCAAAAGACCAGGATTGCAGAAATCCCTTTGAAAGTGCACGTGGTCCTTTTATGTGCTGGATGAGGGAGATATGCTCACACCTGCCTGTAGAACCCAAGCAGTGGAGTCTGCCTGCCTCCATCTGTTCATAATGTTCATTCTGAATGCTTGGAGCTCAAAGCCCATCCTCTAAAAGCAAAACAATATTCAGGAAAAAAGCTCAACGTGAATTCCTTGCCTGGCATTCTCCCATTTCCAGGGCCACAAAAATGGAAGCAAAACAGCCACTAGCAACAGTAATCTCTGAAATCTGTCAAGAGATTTAAAACTGATGATTGTTTAAAATTTTACATGATGGGGCACCTGGATGGCTCAACTGGTTGGGCATCCGACTTCAGCTCAGGTCATGATCTCACTGCTCGTGAGTTTGAGCCCCACATCCAGCTCTGTGCTGACAGCTCAGAGCCTGGACCCTGCTTCAGATCCTGTCTCACTCTCTCTCTGCCCCTCCCCTGCTTGCTCTCTGTCTCTCTCTGAAAAATAAATAAACATTTAAAAACAAAACATTAAAAGTTTTACATGACGTCTTTCTCTGACTTATTTCACTTAACATAATACCTTCCAGTTCCATCCACGTTGCTACAAATGTCATGATTTCATTCTTTCTCATTGCCGAGTAGTATTCCACTGTATATAGAAACTACATCTTGTTTATCCATTCACTGTATGTTAGCCAATTTGACAATAAATCATATTTAAATATATAATCACTCCTTACTAATTTAAGCAAATTTTTACATGATAAACTAACAGGAACTGGAACTTTTGTTAAAGAGTCATTTCCCTGTAATTCATTTATGTTCTTACACGAACCAATGAACAAAAAAGTGTTTCATGATAGTCTAGAATATAAAGCCATCAAAAACATAAAAACTGGACTATGTGATCAAATATTTTAATCAAAGTGTCACTGTAGAGAAATTTAAACCTAACCATTCTGAAGTACGCAGTACAAATCGTAATGACTGTGGCACTCAAAAACTAAATTTGCTCTAAAGAGGCAACTTTATATTCAGTTGAGTAAAGATTATGTCTCCCTATTCCTGATATGATACAGTTTTTAGGCTCTAAACAAACATTGCCAACCTTATGAAAGCTCTTCTATTACAACGGTTAGAGGGGTTGGTTATGCATAAGGGAAGAGAAAGCACTATTTTTTTAGATAACAAAATGTCAACTTTCCAGGATTTTTAGTAGCCTTGATTTCTGATAAACTGGGAAACACTGGTAGACTAGTTCCTAAAGGCCTGGATCAGCTACAGAAACTAGGGGCTAAGTAGCAGAGATTGTATTATTTCCAGGGGAGAGAAGGTATGGCCGCAATAAATAAGATTGCTCTTACACATACTTTGTTATGTTTTGTTTCTTTCATTTTCTTTGTTGTTTTTTGTTTAGCACTCGGCTGATTCTGCTGGCCTGCCACTGGCATGCAAAAGAGTACAAGATATTCCCACTCTCCTCTTTGTCTAATTCCACAAGCCTAAGGAGGCAATAATGACCAACCTCTTGGAGTTTTCCACTTGATTATAGAGAACAGCATTGTATTCCGCAGTATACTCTGGCCGCCCTGCCACCAGATGAAAGGAAAAGCATAAAAGCCCGAGCAAGCCTGGGACTCTGCCTTTCCTGCCGCAACATGCCATCAAATGCAGCCGGGGCCCTCCACGGAGGCAGCCATTCTGTTGTTCACGTTCACCGAGTTCAGCTGAGGATGTCTGAGATCAACAGGTGGCCTTGCTAATGGAACAGATTCGCTCATTGTTTGTGTGTTTAATGAATCATTGAGTTACTGATCAGCAGTGAGCAATAGAAGCTGTTCAAACAGAAAAGAAGCCCAGCCGGGAGGTGGTGCCGCCACCACGCTCCTTTGAAGCCCTGCTGGCCCCACGGGCTGTGAGGGAGGCTTAGGGTTTACTCCCTCCGGTTCCCAGAAAAGCTGGTAGCAAGAAGAGGGTATTATTTCTAATTGGATGATGAAAGTCAGCTCCGGGGACAGAGACCAAAGGGCCAAACGTAAAAAGGGGAGGAAGTGAAAACATCTGAATCAAAAGGTTGAGGTAAAACCAAGAGACAGGTGTTTGCAGTGAACCGCGCAATAACCCTCGTCTTGCCTCCCTCCCCAGGTCCTCAGGAAGCAGCCAAGTGGGGAAGGACAGCAAGGAGTAAGAAAAAGCAAGGCTGAGGATTCGGAAGCTGATTTCCTTACAAAGAGTTCATGGTACAGTGGAAATTCTCTGTCTTATCAGGAGGCAAGGCTGACCTTTCTTTGTGAGATTCCCACAAGTTGTACCAGGGCCTTTTTTTGTGAGTAGAATTTGACTGAAGATATGCCAGAATGGCATTACTGGGCCATGCGTGTCCTTTTGTCTCCACAGATAAGACTTTTCATTTGTCACCATTTGAAGTCTGAATTTTAAGCAGATTTGTAGACTAGTGGCTCATATCCATCCACTCGTTTGGCTGTATCACCTGTCTTATCCCAGGGGACTTTCCAGAATTATTGCCTTCACCATGAAGTGACGTGAGTTCCCCAATTCAAACCTGGGCTTCTTTAGCATTTTTACTTTTCAACAAACATATCATAGAGAAGATAAAGAGATTGGCAAGGCTTTTTTATGTCTTTCCCAATGCTGACTGCAATCGGTTTATTGACAACATATTTAAAGTCATTTGTACCTCTTCAGTCATGATTTCCATCATCTTCTTCTGGATTTGGTGGACCTGTAGGTTCTGAGTGTGAGAGGTCTTCCAAATATGATCACACAACAAATGAAGCATATAACTATTCGTAGTCTTGATATCGACATGAGCTTCAGTCCTGGCCTGACATTTTCTCGACCATGGAGCACATTTTTCATGGGTAAGATCCATGTCATACAAATTGGGTAGGCAGTTTTGCCTTGAATATACTCAGTAATTACTTCGGATTTTCTAATGCACATTCATCATTCTGCAGAGCAACAGGCCTCACTTTAACAAAATGACCTTTGAGGCAATCAGATGCATTTTGGTTCCTTGGGTCCCTGAGACTAACAATTTTCTGTGTTTCCTATATCAAACATGGCTGGTGCTTTCACATCATTTCAATCTTCCTTAGAAAATGGTTCTTGGTTTCCTTTTGCCACCTTTTGTGGGAAGTGTTTGTTTTTTTTTAAGGTAGGGAACATATGAATGATATAACAGAGGGTGGTTTGGTGAGGAGAGCACTGTGCTATGGGTTAAGTAATGTGGGTCTTAATTTCAACTCTGCCACTGTCTCTGGAGTACCATTGGTCATATACTTTCCATGGTAGAGACTGGCTACCTATTCACCAAACCTCTTTCCTTCCCTCTCCAACACACAGCTAAACCCAGGTCCCAGCTTTCCTCATAGTCAGATGTGTCCATATGACAGGCTCCAGCCAATGGAACATGCACCAAGGTTTGTAATTAGACCTGAATTATAATCCTTGCAGCTGGCCCTCCGTGCTCTCTTTTCCCTTGTCTTCAGCTGGATATCGATACCTAGGTTGACCTTGAAGTTCACAGAGCCTCTGTAAAGCTTGGGTCCCTTTGGCCCTCAGGGTAGCTGGAGAATCTAAGGTAGCTGGAGTACCCAAGTAGGACACCTCAGCTCTAAGCGATCTCCTCCATTTACCTTAGCACACTGTACAAACTCCTTCTACATGTTCCATAAAGCTGAACAGTAAAGAGGTATTTCCATGGACTCTGATGTTTCTCTTAGCCCTACCATCTTTGATTCAAAGCTATCACCCCATTTATACCTTCATCTTCTACCCCAGAAAGGAGGATGCCCTTCCTGTCTCTTCAAGCTCTGGAGGAAGGAGTGAGACTTTTCTCTATTACATTCTCCCTAAAGGATAGAGATAAAGGAGGAATAAAGAGAGAGAAAGCAGAAAGTCTATTAGAGCCCTCCTATCAGTTAATGGGAGAGAACAAGGAGGAAGTATAGAAGGCAGTAGGATGAATGGAGATTCAGGCCAGAGAAAGAGGGTGTGATTTGCCCTTGCATCTGCTCGTGGCAGATCTTTGGGCTCTAAATCCCGAATGAGGGCCTGAGTCGTGACAACAAACTTCTATTCCACCAGCACATCTCTTGCCATGGGTTTGTGCTTAATCAATCCAGCCTCAAATCCTTTCAGAACTGAAGATCTCAGCTATTCCAAAATGTATTTCCATATGTCCTCTTCAGTAAAACCTTCTTTTCAGAGGAGGATGTGAAAGCTATCACTCCTTTTGACAATGTCATTGCTATTTGAAAAACCAAGATGTATATACACACATGTGCCCTGTGTGTACATAACTTACAATTTTCTGATTCTGAATGTTTGTGTGCACAGTGGAATGTTCACTCCTCCTGGATGTATAAGCTGCACCATACGTCCCTATAGCGGGAATGTGTCTCAAACATAGAATAAATGGGTTGCATTTGGTCTGTGGCATTAAACAGGCAAACTAAGTACTCACTACTGAGACAGGCATAACTAGTCTACAAAGATGTTTATAATCCCCCTTTTTTTTACAAGGTGTGTGAAGGATAATTCCACGTTTTTATGTCTTTTTTTTTTTTACCTTTGAAACATTTATATAGTGTTTATTATATAACAAGCATAATGTAATGAATATTGTTCTAAATGTTACTCAGATATTAGTTTATTTCATTCCCTATTAAAGTGGGATATTCAGGACTCCCACTTCCTGGTGGGAATCTGGTGGGAAGTGGCAAGGACCCTGGGTCAGAAGATCTTGTTTCCACGTCGGAGCATGACCAAGTTTGGCTGGCAGAGCTGGAGTGATGAAATCGCACCTCCGCTCTGCTATCACGGTCTTGCAGTAAGAAGCGCAAGCTAGATGACCTCCAGAGTCTAATCCAATTCTAGGGCCATTTTGAATTCACTCTCTTCCTGGACCCCATGGCTCCCTGTGATCTGGCACCTGACAAACTTTCCAGCCTCATCTCATATCCCAACCTCACTCAGCTCCAGTCCCATTTGGCCTCCCTTCTTTGTTCCAAAAACACTGAGCTCCTTCCCAGCTTAGGGCCTTTCCACTGGCAGTTCCTGCTGCTTGAAGCTCTTTCCTTGCATCATCTTGTTGCCTCTTTTTTTGTCATTCAAGTTACTAATTAACCTCTTCAGTGAGTCTGTCCCCAACATCTCAGCCTAAACTGTTCCCACACCCAACACTAACTTCCCATCAATCACGCTGATTTACTATCACCTGTCACCATCTGATATTTTCTTGTTTATTTATTTGCCTCTTTGTGTGTAGTCTGTCTCCTCTCACTAGGAATAAACCCCATGAGAGGGAGACGTTATCTGTCTTATTCATCATTGTATCTCCATTGCTTACATAAAAGCACAGTAGCCACAGAGCCCAGCAAATCTAGGGCTTCCAATAGAGGCAGAAATGGAGCCTGGGACCTAGAGCCATAGGATTCCCAAGAGTCACACGCGGGAGCAGAGGGGTCTCTTAGTGCTCCACTTGCCCTTTCTCACTCAATTCAGTGATTTCAGAGCAAATGTCAGGGTGACTATGCATCGACACACATCCTTTTGCTCCTACTCACCTTCTACCTCTCAGAGACAAACTGTGTATTCTCAGGGACATCCTGTGCAGTTGCCTCACAAGCAGTAAATAGCGTATCCGCCTAAGGAGACCAGTACCTCTCTGCTGAGAACAGCTGTGCAGCTCTAGTTCTGCAGATTTGGGCTTCACAATCTGAGGGACGAAGGCCAAGACTAGTGGCCAGCGGGACTTAGACAGCCTGGATGCTAAGCCCTATGTGATGCTCTGCAATGGCAAGAAAGGTCTCAACTGAAGCTGATCCAATACTGGCTGGCTGCCCTATGCAAGGGTATGCCTTCTCTCCTAACAGAAGAACAGGGTACCAAACCAAACATAGTAAACATTCTGTCTCAGAGAAAATCCTCTGGGGTTTAAGGAAGCCATCGAGTTTCTGGGAGGGACAGCTATAGAAGGTGCTTCTTCCCACTCAAAAGGGAGAAGTGATGCTTAACTCACAGCTGGAGGCATGGTCCCCACCCAGGTGAATCACCCAGGACTAAAGTAGAATAAAGAGGAATAACGCTGGTGAAGTCACAGGGCAATGTCAGAGTGTCACCATCTGGATTTCAGGAGTAGGGGCAGGGCCCTGTGTGTAAAGATTCATCTCAACACATCTATAACCCAGAGATAAGAGTCCACGTGATCGTTTTTATGGTCAACTAACTTTGACATTTCCTTCTCTCCGACCAGTTTCGGAACATCCAGGTCTGTCAAGAGATATCCTTGTGCTCTCCCAGATTCCTCCACTCTTCAGGATCTCCTACATCAAATACCACAGGTAATGACAACTCAGGACTACTAGTGATTTTCTATCCTATAATAAAAAGATTATAGGGTCAAACATTTCAGCACTTCCCTGTCCCAGTATTTGGTCAAGAAGTTCTTCCTTAAGCATTGCTGACATACCTCTTGCTGCAATGTCAGCCCATTTCTTCTTTTCAACCTACTGTGGAGAAGCAAAATAATGAGTATCCATATTCTCCATGATTTTTGAAAACAGTGAAATCAACCCTCAGCTTTCTCTCTCTCTCTTTCTACTAAATTTCACAAAAGGCCATGCCCCTACCACTATAATCTATCTGGTAATTCTTTTCTGGACTTTAATTTTTTACATTATTTAATTTATTTTTTAAATGTTTATCTTTGAGAGAGAGAGAGAGAGAGAGAATGAATGAGCAGGGGAGGGGCAGAGAGACAGGGAGACACAGAATCTGAAGCAGACTCCGGGCTCTGAGTTGCCAGTACAGAGCCCAGTGCAGGGCTCGAACCCACAAACTATGAGCCAAAGTTGGACGTTTAACTGACTGAGCCCCCCGGGCACCCCTCTTTGAATCATTTTAAAAATGCAGAAGTCAGAACTGCACATACTGCTCTTGTAAGGTCTTTGGCAAGTCTTGAAGCAACAAAAGGTTTCTTTCCGATTGGTGATGTAGAGTTTCTGTCATTTTCAAAGTATACTGCTGAATCATATTCAATTTGCATCTGGATCTCAGGTTTCTTCTTGTCACATATACTCATCCAATCCTTTCCTGGACTGCATTCGCTTTTTGTTCCTAGGTGCACGATGAGATCCCAACTTTATTCTCTTTTAGACAGTTGGCCTCCCAAATTTCAAAAGTTTATTTACATTTATTGTACCAGAAAAGTCAGCCAGCTGAGAAGAGATGGCTGTACATCACCTGACAAAAATATGGAATGATCCTGGTCCCAAGAAGATACTGATGCGGCAAACCTGGACTCCCTCTCGGGTTCACACTGAGCCTTTGATGACCAGGATTTGTTTCACAGTTCCTGCTATGACATACCCACTGCATGTTAGATCCATCTGGCCCTCAACTTTCAAATAGTTGTTGGAAATCCATTCTCAGCATTTTTTATTTCCCTGATTTGTTTTCACATATACACAAACTACTCTATTGTTTTGTGTGTCTGGATACAATTTTTTGCTTCTTTTTGTTATACGTATATGCCCAGGTCTTTTCTAAACATCATTAACTGCACCAAACTTCTGCCCCTAGGTTTAGTGCCCTCACCCCAACTTTGTCCTCTTTCAGATCATTGGCTTCCCACATTTACCATGTTTACTTACATTTCTTTCCCTTTCCTGAGAGGTTTTAACATACTCAGCCAGTAAAGACCGCCTGGAGTAGTCAGTTTACATTTGTACTTTCTGCATAATTATCACAGCGTTTCCTTTAGCTCTCCAGAGTATTTTGATTGAATGGTAAATTATATGGTCACCCTACAGATAGGGCAGGCTGCCTCTCTGCTATTCTTTCAGACTGACTCTGAACCACCTGAGGGCACCTTAAACTTGTTATACATTGTCCTCCCTCTGAGACTAGTTTTGGTGGTCTAGAAAATGAGTATCTGACCCTGGCAGGGATGCTGTGGCATTGCCTAGGACTTTAGGCTGACCTTTCTACCATAAGGGCCCGTGAGGATTAGATGTTGATTGCTCTGATTCTATGAAGCATTGCATCATGAAGGTCGTGTAACGATTAAAAACTGTAACTTTGGAGGTGGATCTGTTGAAGTTCAAATCCTGCCTCTGTCACTTTTATTTGTATCATTTAATTGGGACATATAAACCCACATACAGGTTTTTTTTTTTTATCAAGAGAGTTCCAAAAGAGCATTCATACATGCACAGACCCGGCACTCACTAAGTGGTATTTGCAATCCAGTGTTTGTTGACTTCTCATGTCACAAGATCTAATGGCATGGATATATCACAGGTGACTCAGCTCCAGGCCAGCTTGCTTATACCACTCTAGTTGACAGTAAACTTGGCCAAATTTCTCCAGCACTAGAACTTCCGCTCTACAGGACAAACCCAACAACCCTTCTTGTTTGAATGCCCAGTAAAGGTTGAATTATGTCCTTCATTTCTTCATTCACAAAGCACATGTTCTTTCAGGCACACAGAGCTAGGAGCTGCAGGGAACCTAAAGAAAATAATGTCTATGCCTACCCTCAAATAGCTTCTTATTGAGCTGGGGATAATAGAAGTATACACACAAAATCCAAATGACCATGTGAGACATTGGACCCAGAAATGGTACAAAGAAATATAATGATTAAATGTTAAATTAGCAGGACCTCACATAAGAACTAAGTTCAGAAAAGAGACAGATAACCTAGAAATATAGACACCAAGGGAATCAAGACCTAGAATAAGATAGAAGTAATGGATTGGGAAGAGAAAGATAAATGTTAGCTATACACGAAGTTTCAGAATCACACTAATATTTGGCAAAAGTTTCAGCCTTGTTTTCTAGAAGGCTAACTAGCTGAATGTCTACCTCAATGTCATTTTTAGTAACCCAGAACATGTAAAATGATCAGCGATCCTGGGATTGTGCTGTTTACAATTTCATCTAATGACCATAACAACCCTAGGAAGATAACAGAAACACGACATTTTGGATTAATTTTTTTGATAGAGTTACTAACTTTTTATTTTGCTGAGTAAGCACTTGAGGAAGGACAACACTTACTGTCACTTCATAGAAGGATATTGTGACACCAAAAACAGTAAATAAGACACAATCGGACAATTTTAATATCTTAACTTTCAAGTATGGGTCTGTATTCTAAATCTCGTATGTGTGAGCATATGAATGAGCGCCATTCATATGGGTGCTCAGAAAGGAATTCTAGCACAGAATAATGTAACAGAATAACCAGCAACCAACAGAAAGATGGTGAGCCACTGTGGTCAGTTCTCTTTAGCCACAGACCAAACCCCTTGATGCAAAAGAGATTTGAGAACTTCATGGTACTTGTGCAAGGTATACAAACAAGTCGGCATAGTAGCTAATGCATGTTTTGAAAAAAGCCACTTGACAAAGTCTTCACCCTTTACAGATAGCAGTGCTGACGCAGCAGGACTTAGTACCACCAAGATCACCTGAAGACTGCTGAAGCCTGCTGAAGAAGTAGCAAATGGGAGGCACCTGTAGAAGGCAATGATTCCTTCAGGGTACCTTTTCCAAAGACTCCCCATCATTTCACACCAGGGTGTGCCTAAAATGAGAATAGAAATCCAGAAGGAGATTCTGGAAAGGTCTTGTTACCTGGAGATCAAATTACCTTGTCCCACTGATACATTTATATATCCACATTTTAAATACAATTTTTTTTTTCTCAAATAATGAAAGGAAGCAGCAAGAAGGTTCAAAATACACTAAATAAACAATTTAAATGGGAAGGAAAATCTTAAATTAGCATTTGATAAATAATCAGAAAATTAGTTCTTTATGTATTTTTTTCCATTCATAATCACCTATTGACTATCTCTGCAGCACCAAATCTGGAACCATACGGCATGCATTCAAATCCCAGCTGGGTCACTTGCTGGCTATATGACCTTGAGTTAGTTATTTAAATGTGCCTCAGTTTCCTCATCTATAAAATGGGAATAATCAGAGTGCTCACTTTTTTTTTATTTTTGAATTTTATTTAAAGAACATCCACCAGAGAGAAACTTTCCATTAAGTAGAAGAGAAATCAAATACTCTGTAATAAAGACCATCCAACTAAAAACAGATTTGATCCATAAAATGATAAACAATTTGTGTTTTATTTCAGAGGGCAAACTCCATTCATTATCTGTAGGACAATATAACCCACTTGTCTTGAGTGTTCAATGAGTTAATATTTATAAAGAAAGCATTGGGAATAGTACCTAGCAAGTAACACACATGATGTAGTGTTTGAGTTAAAATGAGATGTACCAAGCATAACCACGGCTCACAAACAAAGGTACCCTTTTCAAGATTATTTCAAATAAATTAAATCATCACCATCAACCAAATTTTCAAGTCCAGGAGTTATAGAGAACATAATTTATAATTCTAGTTAATTAGTTTTAGAGAAAGGAAAGTTTAATAATTTGATGGTGACACTGTTATCAGCCATATCCCACACTGGGGGATTATCCAAACAGTATCTTGCTTCTTCATCAACCTTAGCTGAAATAAGTGAATGCTGAATACACATTGATTGAATTAAATTAGACTGAATAGAAGAGGAATCAGTTCAGAAGATGGAGCCATGTGGTACCATGGATGCTAATGGAAGAAAAAGTATAGAATAAGGGCACATGACAAGGTCATTTACTTCAGGAAAGTTGAGAAGCATACAGGCTAAGAAAGGGACAGTGGTTCAATGGATTAGGAGATCCATGTGGCCTTTGGTTTCAGTAGCAGTTTCGAGAAAGCCAGATTACCAGAAGTTAAGGAGAGTGTTCTCTGGAGTAAACTGAAGGCAAAAGTAAGAATATATGGAGGATGACACCTGTAGATGTTAAAAGGGTTGAAAAAAAATCCTTACTGTATGGGAAACCCACATGTTTAGAAAAAAGACACCAGAGAAGGAAGACTGAAAATATACAGAAATTAGAGTATAACTGATGAAGAAGATTCCAGAGGAGGCTGAAGGGGGATGAGATGAAGAACACAGGTAGAGCAATTGTTAGGTGGAAAAAGTGAATATGAAGAAGCTCAGATCAAATGTCCTTGATTTTCCTGGTAAAGAAATAGAGTAAGGGTATAGCAGTCTCTCAGAGGACTTAAGGAAAATAGAAAAGTTTAGAACTGCTACTATGAGGAAGATGAGATGACATCAGCTGGACATGAATAAAAAGTGATCCATCTAGCCCTGGACACCCAAATAAGATGCCATAACAGAGATCTGTGGGGAATCTAAGCACCACCTTCAGTAATGACCCACTTTCCAGAACGGTGAGAAGGTATGTGGAGATCACAGGCTTGGGAGAACCAAGTCCACAGAGGACCAATTTTCACCTGGAAAGATCCTGCATGGCTGACCCAGGCTGGAAATAATGAAGTAAAGACAGAGGTGGAAACAAGTACAGGTTCTGGAATTGGAGGGTACAGTGAGGACAAGGAGTGGCTTTAAGATGTGGGCCTATGGGCATGAGATGGAAAGACAGTGCATTATTATCAGAAGAGCGTTCGAGGAGTATAGGATCCTGGAGGTGGCAGAGAGCAAACGCCAAGAATCAAGCCTTGAAAAATGTGCAAAAGGAAGCTAGAGACTGTTAGAGACTGAGGGCAGCACAGACAGTTGGGATGTGCACAGCACACTTCTGGGAGACAAGAACTGGGAAGACAAAAGGCACAGAAGGTGGAATTAGGATCCTGGGGATTGGAGTTTGGCACAAATGGGTTCAAACCCAGGCTGAGTCACTTAGTTGTGTGATCTTGGACAAGCTATTCCATATCAACTAAGCTTTATTTTCCTTAGATGGAAAATGATAATGGGAATAATACCTGCTTCATAGAGTTGTTCTGAGAACCAAACACAATTCCTATAAATACTTTTGCTCAGTACTTGGCTCACAATACCCATTCAAGAATGTTGTTATTGTGCAAATTGCATGGTTAACTTTACTATAATCTGCCTGCCAACTTTCTTTGTAAACTTCTCTTCTATGTAGGCATTCATGATATGGCCATGCTTTGATGATCCTCTTACTACCTCTCTGCACTATATCAGTTCTTTTTCTCAGAAAAGACTTTGTGAGACAGAACAACAAATTCTGTTATCTACTCTAGGTAGGGAGTAATGTGTCCTGATAAAACAAATATTCTGCTTTATACATGGATAACCATTTTTTGAATAATTAACATAACATAACACATTTACTAAAACTGTGCTCCTCATAATGTAAACACTCTTTAATGATTAAAAAAATCAACTTGGGGTTTTTACTGTCTTCATTATCTACACATTGTCATCAGTATTTATTATCATCTTCCTGTAGATGAGCAGAACACCAGTTACATTCCTTATAACAGAGAGCATCTGACCTCTGTGAATGTAAGTATGTATAATAAACATTTATACGTACACTGTATTCAAAAAGACCAAGTTCCAAGAATACTAAAAATATGATAGAAAGATCAACTATATGCATATTCAGTGTCAATATTTTGGATTAAGGAAATACCCGGAGTCACCAAAAACTTTTGGAGTTCAGCATCAACCTTCTAGTTTGTTCCTTCAGATCAAAGAAGTATGAATTCAGCTATGCATGGAGAAAACAAAGGACAGCCAAGAAATTAAGCACATCTATTACACTCATTGAGGCATCAGAATTTAACTTTTGGAAATAGAGGCTGTTTTAGATAAACTTCATTTTAAAAAATCCTTATTTAAGGATCTCCACACACAGCACCAAATTCTGTCCTCAGATTCTTAAGGGAAACTGGGTCTGAAATCAATATAGGCACTGTTAGAAAGGATTTGAGGATTGAATCAGAGAATAGGATTTGGCCCCTAGGACACAAACCATGCTACTAATCCCGGAGAAAGGATTTGCCCGTTTAAAGGATTATAAATTTTTGAAAAGCATATTCTGTTGATAATACTTTTCATTTCCTGCAAATCAAATTACTGAAGGATATTTTATTGTGCATAGAATTGGACAATATTTTCATTGTTGTTGTTTTAATTTCTTTTGTATTAAAGGGTACCAAATTTCAAAATAATTAGATATGAAGGTTCATAGGCCCAAATGGCGACACATCTGAAGACTCCAACAAATAAGCTAGAAATAAAGCCTACCAGCAAACTGGAAGACAATCGCATCTAAAAGAAAGTCTCCTCTTGATTTCCGGTACTGGCGTTTATGAGTATGGAAATATCTGCAGTTTTACAAGACAATAGCACAAAGGGATATGGACAAGGAAGGACAAGCCCAGCAGACTTACGTGGTGGACTCTGTCTCATCCTGGCCACTTCCCACCCTGGACTCATTTTAAGCCAGTGAAACAAATAGTATTTTAATAAGAGGAAAGCTCATTGGTTCTTCAACTTCCTTAATGGAACTGGGCCTCCAGAAGCTATTTGTCAGGCTCAAAAGAGAAAGCAAGCAAGCAAGCAAGCAAGGGAAACATTTGAGGTCATGTAACGCTTTGGTCTCCAATATTCTCAATGCTTCCCTCTGTGCACAGACCTCACTTTGAAGTTACCACCAGCCACAGGCCTAGAAAAGCCACTCACTGGAGACCATGTCTAATTCTTTGTTCTAACAGGCTCCCAGATGATTTTCTCTGGAGACATAGCCAGCAGCAGCAGCAGCATATTTTATTTACGCCAGCTTAGCGTAGGACCATCCCCACAATATAGCAGTAAAGATCTGACCCTGTGGGCTTTTTCTTGCTCTGAATTTTCTGCTGTTGCTCAGACAGGGGACCCACCATGGCTGAGAAAGGAAAGGTGGGATGGGGGTGGGGAAGGAGATGCCTGAAGTCACAGCATAATGCCATTAGTCTGAGTTCTCCCATGACGGAGCCCTCGCTGGGAAAGACAATTACATGTGAAAAGATGATAACCTCACGAGGCAATAACTTTCTGAGAGATCCTGAATGTTATTATGTACTGGTTATTAATTTGATTAGCTTTCAGAGAAGTAGCCACACTTCAGGGGCCCTCTAAGAACCTCATCAACCCTTCCAAGGTTTGCCCATCTCTAATAAGCTAGGTCTTTTCAACAATCATCTAACCACATGATTTCTGCAATTCTTGGCCAGTTGCATAACGACAAAGATAAATGAGGCTTTTTCCAGTTGCTTCTAAAATAAGTTCAAGACTGAATTAATGTGAATGGAAATATTTTTTGTTTGGGTAAGGGGTAGAAAGAAGAGACTGCATGTGTGGGATTTGCCAACACCTGCAAATATGTACACCGTGTGTCCAGAGTGAAAAACTGGGGAACCCAAAACTCCTAAAGTGGTGACATTCCATTAAATTCATTCAGTTTCAGCAGGAGCTAGGAAATTCCAAATTCCGAAGATAGACTTAGTTATAAAAGAGATATTTCTGGGATTCTTGAATACCATCACTCATTCAATGAAATATGACAACTATGTTATTTCTAAAAACAAGGGTTGAAAAACGTTGGAATATCTCCAATCTATTAATTTATGTACTCCTTCAGCTCTCATTTGTATTAGGAATATAATGGGTGACAGGAGAGCTTGAGAGTCTGAGAACAGCAAAGATTTAATGACTGCAAAAGAAAAACATCTTACTCAAAACTGCACGAAAAAGTGGGATCTTCATGCTCTAAGAATCTGGACTGAACAGAAAAAGACATTTCCCTACTTGTTAAACTAACATCTCACCATGTACCATTAATTCTTATTTGAGATACACTTACAGTTACTAGATGCCTCTGATTAAACGGTACCCATGTGCAGAATACTATAGATTAAAGACAAACAAAAAAACAACTTGAATTCTTGTTCTGATATAGCACCTCATAATCTAATGGAGGGAAATAGCACCCACAGACCTAAGAACCTGCAAGATCTCAGAGATCACCATTCCAAGTGAAAACACACAACAGAGGGCAAAGTCCCTGAAGGCAAGTGGAAATCATTAAGAACAAGGGAAGTCAGTCAGGGATACCTTTCCCAAAGAAACTTGAGGTTTTAGGTAAATTTGAGAGGATAACATGGCTGGATGACAGGAGAAGGTAAGATATTCCAGTGGAAATGAAGGAAATTAAGACCCTGAAGCAAAATCCACTTCATTGTTCTTTTCTTTCAACCTTAACTGCAATCCAATTCTCTCCTCCTAATCAGTAAAGGAAGAGTAGATATCACTTCTATGGTTAAGTTATAAAGACTGAGGGGTAGGTTCCAGTTCAAGATGGGATGTAGAAAGACTCTGAACTCACCTCCTCTATGGAACACACCAAATTATACCTATTAATAGAATAATTGCTCCTGAAGAGCTGAAGGATGATTGAAAAGCTACTGAACAACCAAAGACAGAACAGCAAGAGAACAACAAAGGAGACAGAGACATAGTAACAAAGGGAACCCCCACTCCCAACCCAATGAATAGCAGTAGGGAGGGATAGTACTAAGGGGCTGGAAATAAATTCCTCTGTCCTTGGACACAGAAAAATACCCATGGTTTAAAAGAGCAACTAGCATACAAAAGAAACAATACTACAACTCTGCCAAGCAGCAGAGGAGCTGTGGGAATGCTCTCCAGGTCAGAGAGACTGGAGAACAAGGCTTATGTTCCCATGCCCCCATGGAAGCCTGGACAGGAGTGCGGGCTGGTCCCATCATTTGGGTTAGCTTATGACTTTAGCAAGCCCGGGTCCACAGGTCTACACCAGCCCAAGATGCAGTGGGACACAGAGGAAAAACCATGGTTGAGAACAGCTGAGGAACTGTAGGAATGCTCTCTCTCCCTCTACCCTGAGGACCCAGACCAGAGCAGGACCCAGCTAATGGTGAGCTTCTCTTTTTGTGTGTTGTGGTATGGACCTCTTTGGGTTCGTTTTGTTTGGAATTCTGTGCTTTTGGACTTGGAAGTCTATTTCTCTCCTTACGTTTTCAGGGAAGTTTTCAGTTACTATTTCTTCAAATAAGTTTTCTATGCTTTTTTCTCAGCAAGTCCCAAGTCTCAAGCCTACTCTACCTGCCCTGTGGTGCTGAGGCACAAAAAACAAACCAGAAACTACCCCTTCCCCTTCTCTTTCTTCTTTAAATTTTTGCTGTTTTATTTTACCTTTTTTTTTTAACTTTTTAAAATTTGTCTTGTTTTGTTTTTATTTTTTTCTTTTGGGTTTTGTTCTTTTCTTATTCTCTCTTTTTCTCTTTTATTCTTTTTTTATCTTCTTTTTTCTTTTTCTTTTTTCCTCCTTTTTCTTTTTTCTTTTATTATAATTTCTTCTTTATTCTCTCTGTAAAAAGTCATGGTTTAAAAGAGTAACTAGCATATACTACCACTGTCCAGCCAGCCCCAGCAAAAGTCACCAACCACACAGAATCTGCATAGGGGTTTCCATACACAAGGCCACTCCTTCAACTTTAGAAATAGTAGCTTCATCTGATCCATAAACAAACACAGAAAGGTGAACATAATGGGGAGACAGAGGAATATGCTCCAAAAGAAAGAACAAGAAAAAACTTCAGTAAAAGAATTAAATGAAACAAAGATAAGCAATATGCCTGACAAAGAATTTAAAGTAATGATTGCAGGGGCACCTGGGTGGTTCAGTCAGTTGAGCATCCAATTTTGGCTCAGGTCATGATCTCACAGTTTGTGGGTTCAAGCCCCACATCAGGCTCTGTGCTGACAGCTCAAAGCCTGGAGCCTACCTCAGATTCTGTGTCTCCCTCTTTCTCTGCCCCTTCCCCACTCACACTCTGTCTCTCTCTCAAAAATAAATAAACATTAAAAAAATAATAAAAAATAAATAAATAAAGTAATGATTATAAAGATATTCACTGGGCTGGAGAAAAGAATGGAGGACTTCAGTGAGACCTTCAATAAAGAGGTAGAAAATATTAAAAAGAACCAATCAGAGCTGAAGAATACAATAACTGATATAAAACACACACTAGAGAGAATCAACAGTAGATTAGAGGATGGAAAAGAACATATCAGTGACCTGGAAGATAGCATAATGGAAAGGACACAGCTGAACAGCAAAAAGATAAAAGAGTTTTCAAAGATTAGGATAGATTAAAAGATCTCTTGGACAACAACAAGTGAACAAACATTTGTAGTATAGGGGTCCCAGAAGAAGAAGAGAGAGAGAAAAAATGTAGAAAACTTATTTGAAGAAATAATAACTGAAAACTTCTCTGAAAACATAAGGAGGGATATAGACTTCCAAGTGCAGGAAGCACAGACTTCCAAACAAAATGAACCCAAGGAGGTCCATATCACAACACATAATAATTACAATGTCAAAGATTAATGATAAAGAGAGAATCTTAAAATCAGCAAGTAAGAAACAAAAAGTTACCTACAAAGGAAAACCTATAAGATGATGAGCTGATTTTTCTTGCAAGCCAGAAGGAAGTGTCATGATATATTCAAAGTCCTGAAAGGAAGAAAAAACTACAACCAAGAATACTCTACCGGTCAAAATTATTCAGATTTGAAGGAGAAATAAAGAGTTTCCCAGACAAACAAAAGGTAAAGGAATTTATCACCACTAAACAAGACTTAAGAGAAAGGACTTCTTTAAGCAGAAGAGAAATGGAAATTAGTCATAATTAGACATAGAAAAATATGAATAAAAAATGTAAAATATGACAACATACTAAAGCATGGAGAAGGGAGTAAAAAGGGAAGAGGAGAAAAAGGAAAAGAAAAAAGATTTTTCTTTTTCTGTTTTTTTTTTTTTTTTTTTTTTTAAGAATGTGTTCGAACTTTAATGACATCAAACTAAATATGGACTACTAATTACTTAGGATGTTATACATGAATCTCATGGTAAAGAGAAACCAAAAACCCATGATAGATACACAGAAAATAAGGAGAAAGAAAACCAAACAAAACACTATAGGTATTCATCGATCCAAAGAAAGAGAGCAACAGAAAAAGAAAGGAACTAAGAAGAACTACAAAAACAATCAGAAAACAAATTTTTTAATGCCAATAAGTACATACCTATCAATAATTATTTTGTGTGAAAATGGCCTAACTGCTCCAATTAGAAGACACAGAGTGGAAGAATGAATAACAAAAACAAGACCCATCCATGTGCTGCCTACAAGAGATTCACCTCAGACCTAAAGATGCATACAGACTGAAAGTACAAGGATGGAAAAACATTCACTGTGCAAATGGAAGAGACAAAGAAGAGCATTATATAATGATAAAGGAATCAATACAACAAAAGGATATAACAATTATAAATATCTATGCACCTATGCATCCAACACTGGAGCATCTATATACATAAAGCAAATATTAATGGACATAAATAGAGAAATTGATGGTAATACAATAATAGGAAGAGATGTTAACACTCCACTTACATCAATGGATAGATCATCCAGACAGAAAATCAATAAGCAAACAGTGGCTTTGAATGGCACACTGGACCAGATGGACGTAACAGATATATACAAAACATTCCATCCAAAAACAATAGAATATACATTCTTTTCAAGTGTGCATAGAACATTCTCCAGAACAGATCACATATTAGACCATAAAGCAAGACTCATTAAGTGAAGAAGATTGAAATCATACCATGCATCTTTTCTGACCACAATGGTATAAAACTAGAAACAAATCAAAAGAAAAAAAAACTAGAAAAAAACACAAACATGTGGAGACTAAACAACACAATATTAGAAAAACAAAGATCAATGAATCAATCAAAGAAGAAATAAAAAAAATACACGGAGACAAATGAAAATGAAAACAAAATGGTTCAAACTCTCAGGGACACAGTAAATGCAGTTCTAGGAGGGAGTTCATAGCAATACAGGCCTACCTCAAGAAATAAGAAAAAACTTAAACAAAAAACTTAACTTTATGCCTAAAGTAACTACAAAAAGAAGAACAAACAAAACCCGAGGTGACTAGAAAAGGAAATAATAAAGTTTGGAGCAGAAATAAATGAAAGAGACTAAAAAAAAAAAAAAAATCAATGAAACCAAGACAAACAAAATTGACAAACTCCTAGCCAGACTCATCAAGAAAAATAGAGAAAGGACCCAAATAAATAAAATCAGAAACTAGAGAAGAGAAATAAAAATGGACACACAGAAATACACCATGATCAAGTGAGATTCATTCCTGGGATGCAAGGATAGTTCAATATTTGCAAATCAATCAACATCATACACATCAACAAAACGAAGGACAAAAATCATATGATCATCTCAACAGATGCAGAAAATACATTTGACAAGATTCAACACCCATTCATGATAAAAACCCTCAACAAAATGGGAACATACCTTGATGTAATAAAGATCATGTATGAAAAACCCACAGCTACCACTATTCTTAATGGTGAAAAACTGAAAGCTTTCTCTGAAGTCAGGAATAAGACAAGGATATCTACTCTTACCATTTTTATTCAACATACTGCTAGAAGTCCACTGCAATCTAACAAGAAAAAAAGAAATGAGAAGAATCCATATTGGTAAAGAATAAGTTAAACTGTCACTGTTTGCAGACAGCATGACACTACACATAGAATGTCCTAAAGATTCCACCAAAAAACTACTAGAAGTAAGAACAAAGTCAGTAAAATGGCAGGATACAAAATTAATACCCAGAAATCAGTAGCATTTCTATGCACTAACAATGAAGTCACAGAAAGAGAAATTTAAAGAACACCATCTAGGGGCCCCTGGGTGGCTCAGTAAGTTAAGCATCTGAGTTCAGCTCAGGTCATGATCTCACAGCTCATGAGTTCAAGCCCCGCATCGGGCTCTGGGCTGACAGCTCAGAGCCTGGAGCCTCCTTCCAACTCTGTGTCTGCCTCTCTCTCTGCCCCTCACGCTGCTCACATTCTGTCTCTCTCTCAAAAATAAATAAACATTAAAAAAATTTTTATAAAAAACACCATTTACTGGGGTGCCTGGGTGGCTTAGTTGGTTAAATGTCTGACTCTTGCTTTTGGCTCATTGTTGTGAGCTCAAGCCCTGCATCAGGCTCTGTGATGCCAGTTTGGAGCCTGTTTGGGATTCTCTTTCTCCCTCCCTCTCTGTCCTTCTCCCACTCACTCGCACTCTCTCTCTCTCAAAACAAATAAATAAACTTAAAAAAATAAAAAACAACACTATTTACAATTGCAACAAAAAGAATAAAATACCTAGGAATAAATTTAACCAAGAAGCAAAAGCCCTACACTCTGAAAACTATAATACATTGATGAATGAAACTGAAGATCATGCAAACATAGAAAGATATTCTATGCTCATGAATTGGAAGAATTGATATTGTCAAAATGTCCATATTACCCAAAGCAATCTACAGATTCAATGCAATTCCTATCAAAATACCAATAGCATTTTTCACAAAACTAGAACAAATAATCCTAAAATTTATATGGAACCACAGGAGACTCCAAATAGCCAACACAGTCCCGAAAAAGAACAAAGCTGCAGGTATCAGAATTCCAGATTTCAAGATCTATAAATCTATAATAAATAAAACAATATGGCACTGGCACAAAAATAGACCCATAGATCAATAGAACAGAATAGAGACCCCAGAAATAAACCCACATATATATGGCCAATTGATGTGTGACAAAGGAGGCCAGAATGTACAATGGGGAAAAGACATCTTTTCAATAAATGATGTTGGGAAAACTGGATAGCTACATGTAAAAGAATGAAACTGGACTGCTTTCCAACACTATACAAAAAAATAAATTCAAAATGGATTAAAGACCTAAACGTGAGATCCCAAACCATAAAAATGCTAGAAGAGAGGGGTGCCTGGGTGGTTCAGTTGGTTAAGCATCTGACTTCAGCTCAGGTCATGATCTCACAATTTGTGAGTTCAAGCCCCGTGTCAGGCTCTGTGCTGACAGCTCAGAACCTGGAATCTGCTTAGGATTCTGTGTCTCCCTCTTTCTCTGCCCCTCCCCCACTCGCATTCTGTCTCTCTCTCTCTCTCAAAAATAAACATTAAAATTTTTAAAAATCCTAGAAGAGAGCACAGGCAGTAATTCCTCTGACATCAGCCATAGTAACATTTATCTAGGTACATTTTTTAAGGCAAGGGAGACAAGAGCAAAAATAAACTATTGGGACTGCCTACATCAAAATAAAAAGCTTTGCACAGGGGTGCCTGGCTGGCTCAGTTGGCAGAACATGTGACTCTTGATCTTGGGGTCATGAGTTTCGAGCCCCACATTGGGCACAGAGCTCACAAAAAGAAAAAAAAGCCTTTGCACAATTAGAAAACCATCAATAAAAGAAAAAGACAACCTACTGAATAGTAGCTATTTACAAATGATATGTCCAATAAAGGGTTAATATCAAAAATATATAAACAGCTTACACAACTGAACACCAAAAAAACATTCTGATTTAAAAATGGGCAGAGGAACTGAATAGACATTTTCCCAAAGAAGACATACAGTTGGTCAACAGAAACATGATAATATGCTCAACATCACTTATCATCAGGGATATACATCAAAACCATAATGAGATATCAGGCCTCATTTATCAGAATGGCTAAAATCAAGAAGAAACTACAATGTTAGTGAGGATGTGGAGACAAAGCATGCGCTTGTAGGTAGGAATGTAAATTGGTGCAGCCACTTTGGAAAACAGTATGGAGGTTCCAGAAAAAATTAAAAATAGAATTACAATATGATCCAGTAATTCTACCATTGGATATTTACCCAAAAAACCCAAAAACACTAGCTCAAAAAGATATATGCACGCCTAGGTTTACTGCAGCATGTTTACAAGAACCAAAACATGGAAGCAACGTTAAGCGTCCATCAGTAGATGAACAGACAAGGAAAATGTGTATATAAATACAATGGAATATTGCATGGTCAAAAAGAAGGATGAGACTATGCCATTTGAGACAACATGGGTGGACCGAGAGGATATAATGTTAAGTGAAATAAGTCAGACAACGAAAGACAAATACCATAAGATTACACTCTTAAATGGAATTAAAAAAAAAAAAAGAATAAACAGACGAAGAGCAGAATCAGAGCTATAAATACAGAGGGCAAACCAATGATTGCCAGAGGGGAGGAGGGGAGGAAGTTGGGCAAAATGGGTTAAGGCGAGTGGGAGATACAGGCTTCCAGTTAGAGAATGAGTAAATCATGGGAATAAAAAGGAGACCATAAGGAATATAGTCGATGATATTCCAAAAGTGATGTAATGATACAGATGGCAGCTGCTTGTGGTGAACATAGCATAATGCATAAACTTGTCAAATCACTAAATTGTCTACCTGAAATGAATGTAACATTGTGTGTCAACTATACTCAGATTCAAAAAATAAAAAATAAAGACTGTTTTCTTTGTTAGATAATGCAAAGCACTTTTTTTGCTAGCAATAAGCAAATCAAATCAGATCAAACTGTTGAAATTCAATTCACACTTCTTTATAATGTGAGAAAATAGACATGGGCTTTGAGGGAAAGGTAATCATTTGCTTTCTTATTTTCTCATCTTTCTTTGATCTCCCACAAGTGCCTTTAATCCTCATCGTGATGATTTTTTTCAATAAATTCTTTAATATATCAAAATACCCCTCAAATAAAAAAATCTTCAGGTTGCTGATGCACCTTTAAGACTAATCCCTTTGGATTTCTTTTAAAACAATTGCTTAAAATTCCCTTACTTTCTTCTTTGTTATATAAATTCAATCAGTTGCATCCATAAATGCTCATAGTCAATTTGATGTTCCTGTTATTTATGTGTCTGAGACTAGAGACTAATAATGAATACCATGTGTTAGGCGCTTAACACTCTCCAGGCTCTGGCCTACGCCTTTTACATTCATTAATTCATTTAATCCTTATAGCAACACTAAACAGTGTTTCCAAATTCCCAATAGAAAATAACCTTTAGGAAACAAGAAATCAGAATTCCCAGGAATTTTTGTGAGTTCCCAAAATCCTAAGTTATTCTGCATTTTAGTGGTATTTACCAAGGGAAAGTTTTTAGTTGTGATTTTTATTTTATTTTGTTCTGTCTTAGTATTTTGGTCAGATTTATAAAGAATTATACCCTATAGTGAATATTCAGACATTGGAAAATGCCAGCAAAAATTATTGTATAATGCTGGAAAAACCTAACCTTCAGATATTCTAGCAAGATTAACAGCAGTACACAGAATTATATGTCAAACTAGCTAATTTAAGGACTTGGTTTGCTTCTAAATACATTCTTTCTTAAAATACAACTCATAGAATTTGTATGAAGTATAGTATACATACAAATTTATTGGTATTTTATTTGTAAGAATAACCCACTATTAGTCAGAAGACCACAAACAAGCCTTATAATATGGTTCATTAGATTTCTTTCTTTCTTTCTTTTTTAATGTTTATTTACTTTTGAGAGAGAAAGAGGGAGACAGAGCACAAGCCGGGGAGGGGCAGAGAGAGAGGGAGATACAGAAGCTGAAGCAGACTCCAGGCTCTGAGCTGTCAGCACAGAGCCTGCCGTGAGGCTTAAACTCACCAACTGTGAGATCACGGCCTGAGCCAAAGTCAGACACTCAACTGACTGAGCCACTCAGGAGCCCCATGATTTCTACTGCTCTGTAACAAATTACCACCAATTTAACAGCTTAAAACAACACAAATTTATCTCATAATTTTTGTAGGTTAGGCCTGTAAGGGCTGAAATCGAAGTGTAAGCCGAGGCCACAGTTCTTATCAGGGGGCCCAGGGTCCTCTTGAAGCTCACTGGTTGTTAAAAGAATTTATTTCCTTATGGTTTTAGGACTGAGGTCCCTTTTTTCCTGCTGGCTGTCAGCTAGGGACCACTCTCAGCTACTAGAGACCACCCACAGTTCCTTGCCTGTGGTCCCCATAGGCAATTCACAACCTGGATGTTTTTCTTTATTCCAGGCCAGTTGGAGTGCTCTCTTTGCTTTCTTCTTCTGTGACCAGCCAGAGAAAACTCTCTGCTTTTAAAGCACTCATGTGATTAGGTAAGATCCACTTGGATAATCTCCCTATTTTAAAGTCAACACATTTAAGGCCTTAATTACATCTCCAAAATCCCCTCACAATAGCACCTAGATTAGTGTTTGATTGAATCACTGGGAGAAAGTGTGTATACACCAGAGACCTGGAAACTTGGGGACCATATTAGAATTTTGCCTATTACACATGACAATAGCCACAAACTACATATGCTGACCACCTATGTAATTTGATTTTTTGAGAAGCCACATTACAAATGGGGGGAAAAAAACCCAGGCCTAATTAATTTTAGTAATGTATTTAACCCAATATGTTAAAAATATTATCATTTCAATATGTAACAAGTAAGAATTATTGAGATATTTTATATTCTTTTTTCCATACTAAATCTTTAAGATCAGATATGTGTTTTATAATTCTAGCACATCTCAATTCAGACTAGTCTCAGTTCAAGTACTCAATAACCACATATACTGTATTAGACTGAGCAGGATTCAATTGTGGCTGTTTTTCTCCTACGTGGTCCTGGCCCAATTCTGGAAATGTCTGCTTTGACTTTCACTCTGATAGAAGTCCTGCTCTTACTTTCAATGTGACATCAGTGACTGTCTTAAAGCAAAGAACATTTATATATTAATTATTAAGCTTTAATTCTCATAAGAGAATTATAATAGTTTGTACTGTTTTCCTGATTTCTCAATGATTTTTCATGAGTTGCAAGATTCAGAAAAACATACATTCCCTGGAATATTCTGAGAAGGGCTTCCCAGATAGAAATACTACTATAAGATATTTACTACAGAAAGTAAAACTGAGGCTCAAAGCAGTTAAGTTATTGCCCCAAATCACACAGCTAGTGTGACTATCTGATCATCCTCTTGACTACTATACAACATTATTAATTCCCATATGATCAAAAAGACAAGCCATCATCCTTCCTCTTTGCTCCCCGTTTCCGCTATGTTAGAAATTAATTCTCATCTAAGACTTAATCAGAGGGACACTTGGGAGCAATATACTCACACTTCAGTTAGATCCTTGAACATTCAAAGGAACATCCAGAGCTAAATTTGGAGGTAAGGGTTGGAAATCACAGAATTACTCTACTTAAGAACATAGAGGTAAGCCCAAATGTGCCAAGACAATAAATAGGGAAAGCATATTTTTTTCCAACAAATAGTGCTGGGACAACTGAATATCCATCTCACACTATATACAAAAGTTAACTCAAAATAGATCAAAGACTTAAATAAAAGAGCCCAAACTGTAAATTCTTAGAAGAAAACATAGGCATAAATCTTCAGAAACTTGAATTAGGCAATGGTTTCTTAGGTGTGACACCAAAAGCAAAGCAATCTAAGATAAACTAAATAAATTGGGCTTTACCAAAATGAAAAACTTTTGGGCTTCAAACAATACTACCATGCAGGTGAAATGACAACCCATAAAACAGAAGAAAATATTTGTAAATCATGTTTCTGATAAAGGTCTAACATAAGCACTGTTACAATTGGACAGCAAAGAGACAACACAATTTTTTAAATGGGCAAAGGATTCGAATAGACATTCTTCAAAGAAGACACACAAATGCCAATAAGCACCTGAAAACATACTCTACATGGCCAGTCATTAGGGAAATGGAAATCAAATCCATAATGAGATACCACTTCACATGTACTAGGATGACTGAAATAATAAAAATAATGTGTGGCAATAACGTGGAAAACTTGGAACTTTCCTGCATTGACAACGGGAATGTAAAATGGTATAGCCACTTTGGAAAACAGTTCAGGAATTTCTCAAAAATTAAACATAGACTTGCCATTTAACCCAGCAATTCCACTTTTAGGTATATACCCAAGAGAAGTGAAAATATATGTTCATACAAAAACCTTTGGACGAATGTTCACAGCAGCATTATTCACAATAGCCAAACACTAGAAACAAACCTAATATTCGTCAACTGGTGAATGGGTATACAGATAATGTCTATCCATACAATTGAATATTATTCAGTCATTAAAAGGAAAGAAATACAGATACATATTATAGCATGGAAGACCCTTGAAAACATTGTGCTAAGTAAAAGAAGTCAGATCCAAATGACCATATATTGTATGATTCCATTTACGTGAAGTGCCCAGAATAGGTAATCCATAAGGACAGAAAGTAGATTGATGGTTGCCAGGGCCAGGGGTTTGGGGCAGAGGAATGAGAATTACTAACAGATATGAGGCTTCCTTTGACGTTATGAAAGTCTTCTGAAATTAGGCAGGGATGATTATTGTATGACTTTGTGAATATACTTAAAAAACCCACGGAATTGTTCATTTTAAAATAGTGAATTTGATGGTATGTGAATTATATCTCATTTTTAAAATAACATAGAACATAGAAGAACCTGGCCTCAGTTCTGGAGAGGAAGGAGAAATAGAAAAGGAATCAGGAGCAAGAAGAGAAAAAAAGAGCTATTGGAGTGACATTGCTGGAGACTGAGCCTTACTCGCTGAAAGGGACAAGGATAATTTTAAGATTAAGGATACCCAATGTTCAGTGTTAAGATGGTGCAATATTAAATCCTCTTTATCTTACCCAAACCTCAATGAAGTCTGATAAATACATAAAGACTTCGTATAAGTGGTTTTTGTTTGTTTGCTTGGGTCTTCCTCTATATATGTGAGAGGGTGAAATTAAGTAAAAGCTCTGAGTTCCAAGTGTAGGTCAACACATCATGGAATAGGAATATAATGTGACAGATGATCCATCTACAAACACAACTATCATGGGAGCAGCCAGAGCATGGAGCCAGAGGTGAGCATGGGAATGTGAGACCTTGGAAATTTGCAGAAAATTTTGGAAACATACTTGACTTCCTACAAATATTGCAATGGAATTTCTAAATAATATCATCTAAATCTTAAGGGCAAGAGTGACCCCAAAGGACATGTGAGTAATCAAGTAAAACTTAATCTAACAAAGATCAGTATTACTTCTTTTATATGAGATTTACACCAGGCCTGCCTTCATGAGGACTGTTTATATTTCAGATTTCTAACTTTAGTTTCTCAGTTTCTATAAAGTGAAAAGTTTGAACTAGATCCTTTTTCATGCCAGAAGTCTTATACCCTGGAAAATTGAAAGCAAGAAACTCGAGTTTTCAACCCAAAGCTTTCTGGGTTAAATTGGTTTTTTTCATTGACAATTTACCCTCAAATCAATAAAACCTCAAATAAGTCAGTTAGGAAAATCACAAGGATGGCAGCAAGTACTTGCTAACAGAGATATAAAAAGCATAGCTCTTGTTCAACTGAACATGTAAGGCAGGAGAGACCATCCTCCAGACCTATAGTTCTTAAAATTTCAAGGTCCAAGTCCATATTGTGTATTTACTAATGGCTTTAAGTTTAAAGCACTCTAACTTGCAAAATGGAAAAGTGTAACTTCTTGGAAAAAGGGGTTTTCTTTTCTGCTTTGGCAACTCTTCTCTATCTGAACAATGATAATCCACCAACAACCTTGTTCCTGTAACCAAACACTCTCAGATGAAGCAAATCCAAGATAAATCAATATAAAGTCTTTATTCCTGTCTCGTTATACTTAAAAACCATGAAGAATGTGGACAGTGGCCAAGAATGAAGCTCTCCGATCAGAAAGGTCTTCTTCCATCTAGAATGTAAACTCTGTGAGGGCAGGGGATATATCTTATTCATCATTATATCCTTAACACCTAGAATAATGTCTGACATAAATCAGTTGTTTAATAACCATTCAAATAAATGTTTGAAATACCAACTCTACCACCGTGATGTAATTCACTGAACCTCTATTTCCTCATTTATAAGAAGGAGATAATCATGTTTCCTTCAGAGAATTTTCAACAGTGTGGTGTGTGCAGTGAGTTTAGCACAAGGGCTGACACATAGCACTTACTCAATCCATGGAACTTCTTGTTGCTATTTTTATAGCTGTCTCTGAAGCATTTCTTCATACACATTATGAAAGTCTTTCAAAAAGTGAATGGCTTGTCACACGAATCCGACTACCGGAGCATTGCAAAGATAAAGTAATTTCAGCTCAAATCAAAGGCCAACCCAAATAAATCAGACAGAATAATTTTAACGAGGGAGCCACTGTTTGCATGAGAGATCTAACACAAAAGGAACAAAAATGACATCTGCAAATCTGCCCTCCCATGGGCCCTCGGAATGTACTTGAGGAAGAAAAAGTATTGCCATCTGTTTTCACCTCCTACTATTTCTATGGCTCCTAAAGCATCCACCAGACCCTGTTCCCATCTTTACGACCACTTTAGAAACTTCAGTGAAAATCAGAGGTAGTGATGGGAAATCTATGAATGGAGAAATCTCAGCACCATAATTCATACCACAGGATGTCTGATTGCCCGGTGTTGCAAATTAGCAAGTGAACAAACCAATTTAAAGAAATGAGGACGGTGCCACATGAAACACACTCCTCTTATTTATCTTGACAAGGAATGGTTCTATTTGAATGATTTATGTTAATGTTTTATTGTACAGTGGTTATGCCCTGAAGTACATTTTATAAGACAAATGAAGTCTTAGTAATCCCAGACATCTTCTCCAGTATTTTCTTATTATGTTTTTGCTGAGAACTTGTGTGGGAGAGACCACCAACCACCATGTGAGTAAGGAAGTTGGTGAATTAATGAAATAAAAAAAATCAGTCAAATTCTACAGTAGTGAGGGGTCCACAGGCAGTTCCAGTGGGATTTTGTTTTCACACAAAAATGGTCTATTGGTCTTCATCATAATGAGAGATGAGCAAACTCTGCTGTATTTAGGGTTCATCAAACATCAAACCATTTTTTTCAAATGTTTTCGGTTTGCCAAAATCCAAAACACGTTTTGCCCTCAGCATTTTTCCCTTCATTTTCAAACCCTTGTGTATTTTAAGGGAAATTTAATCCTTATGTTTCTGACTCATTTACACTTAACACGTGAACATGTTGTTTCATAAGACTTATTTGACGTCTATGAAGCCTTGTAAGTCTTCTAAAGCCCTTTTTCCGTAGTGGCAGGAAGCTGTGTGGTGCAAAGACATGTGAACTTGAATCCCCAATGAGTGGAATTGGTTTGGAACTCAAGATTTGTTAAGACACAATGTTCAATTGAATTAAACTTGGTAAAATCCGTTGCCTCTCCTATAATTACTATCCTATACTTTGGTGCATGGCTTTTAACAATGAAATCACTGAGACCACAAAACTCATTCTTGACATTCCTGTGACATATACCATAAGCTGGATTTCCATAAAGAAGGAAGGAGCTGAGGTCATTTACTATCTGTGGCCAGTGGAGTACAGTTTAAATTCTAGACTTTCTAGCTCCTAGTCACACCCCTCTATGGTGGCCATTATCTCCTGTTCAAGCTAAAAGGCTCCTCTGCAGTCCTGGTCTTTCTTATCTTCCCCCAGTCTCACAAAGGCCTGTGTGTTGTGTGATGAAGCACATCTATTTAGAATTTAACTAGACTTGGGTTCAAATCCCAGTGCAATCACTTCTTGAAAGGCATGTGGGGTGATGAGTGAGTGCTGTCTGGACACAGACTATTTCTTACCCTAGAAATTCAGAAAATGAAACCCAAACAGCAATCAGTGCATAGAGTTTAAATCCAGATAACTGGCAGTATTGGGGGTGAAGAAATGGAGAGGCTTCAGGTCTTTCCCTATTTGTATGTCCAGCCCTCTCAGGTACCCTTTATCCCTAAGCAGTTATTTCCACTGCCGCGGGACCCTAGAAAGGTCTAGAAGCTTGGTATATATAGGGCACTCAAAGCCATTTCCGGATTCCTCCTGGATCAATACAAACCACGGTCCTCCTGATGTTTCTTGAGGGCAGAAATGATTTGGAATGATTTGGGGTAAAGCATAAGGATTTTAGAGTTAATCAAATCTAAACCTGTATCTTGCCTCTACCACTTCTTTGTTGCTTAATGCTTGGGAAGTTAACTATATCTCTGAGCTCTATCTTCTAACTGCAAATGGAGATTTAAAAATATATTGTAAAGTGATTACACTAGTAAAATGAGATGAAACATGGTAGCGTTTAGTGAGCACATACTAAATGCACCATGAATAGCAGTTGTATTTGTTGCCTTTACTATTGCTCTTGTTCTTGTTTATGAATCAGCTCATATAGGATTTCTGATATCTGGAGTTCTCTCCACTATTTACAACCCCTTTTGCCATCCTAATATTTGCATAGGACTGAATATCTAAGAAAAGTATTATGTCACTATTGGGTCTCCTCAAGGCGTCAAGTTAAATAAAGGTGACTTCTTCCTGTCTGCCCACATGATTTATCCTGTGCAAAGACATTGGGGTAATCTTTTTTTTTTAATTTATTTTTATTTTTATTTTTATTTTTTTTATTTTTTTTTTAAATTTTTTTTTTAATGTTTATTTATTTTTGAGACAGAGAGAGACGAAGCATGAACGGGGGAGGGTCACAAAGAGAGGGAGACACAGAATCTGAAACAGGCTCCAGGCTCTGAGCTGTCAGCACAGAGCCCGGCGCGGGGCTCGAACTCACGGACCGCGAGATCATGACCTGAGCCGAAGTCGGCCGCTTAACCGACTGAGCCACCGAGGCGCCCCTTTTTATTTTTATTTTTAAGTAATCTCTACACTCAACGTGGCACTTGAACACACAACCCTGATATCAAGAATTGCATGTTCCCCCCCACTGAGCCAGCCAGGTGCCCTAGACATTGGGATAATCTTTAACCTTTAAGCAGTGGTCTTTAGTACCATTTCTTTGTAGGCTCAACAGGTTGAATTCAAATATATTTGCCTTTCCTTTGAGGTTGTCTTTCCCTTTCCTTCATTACAACAGATTCTTCCTTTCTATTCACTCCTCTGTAAGCAGACACATTTATCGATAGCCTTCTTTCTGCCTCCATGCATTGATAGCATTTCTTTCTGGTATTTATAGAGTACTTTCTCACTTCCCATCCCCTTCAAGAAACATCCCTGGTGGGGCATCAGGGTGGCTCAGTCAGATGAGCATCCAACTCTTGATTTTGGCTCAGGTCATGATCACAAAGTTCATGAGATCAAGCTCTGTGTCAGACTCTATGCTGACAGTGTGGAGCCTGCTTGTGTTTCTCTGTCCCTCTCTGTCTCCCCCTCCTCCACTTGCACACGTGTGCATGAGTGGACGTGCTCTCTCTCTCTCTCAAAATAAATAAATAAACTTAAAAAAAAAAAAAAAGAAATATCCTTTGTTTAACTCGTATCCTGACTTCAAAATTAATCCCTCGATCTTCCTCCACAGATTAACAAATGACTCTACCATCTTCCCAAACACTCAAACCCAAACTCTGGAGTCACTTGGTTTGTCCCTTACCATAGTCCCCTGAATCTAGTCACTCTATTGATTCTACCTCGACAACAAATGTATTTACCCACCCTCTTCTCTCCATGTACATCACTAACCCTCCAGGCTAATCCACCATTACCTGAGGCCTACCCCTACTGTAACGGTTTCCATTTGTTTCCACTCTTCATCTCCTACAGTCCATTCTCCACACGATAGAACTGTCTTCTTAACATGGACATCTGATCATGTCATCCTTTTGTCTGAAGGCTTGTTGTGTCCTTCCAATGTTTTTAGAATCCTACAAGGCCCACATAATCTAGCATATTCTGTTTCATTCTCTCTAGCTCACCATACATACCACCCTTTCAATTTTCCAAAGTTGTTGATCTCCTTTCCCCACATGGGGGTCTTCTCTCTGCTGATAACAAGGCTCTCCTCTTCTCCCTTAATCATATCAGCCCTTGGTCTTTCTTCTTGTCAAATCTGAAACATCACTTCTGTGAAAAGCCTTTCCTACCTTCCTCATGTACTCTCACAGCACCCAACTTCTTTGTGACACTTAGTAAAAGCACCATAGAATAATTTGGGGAATGACTATTTGTCTACTACCTCCTAGTTGTGTCATATGCCTAAACTCTAAGAGGGACTGTGTCTCTTTCTCACTACTGAATTCCCATTGCTAGCAGGAATGCCTCAGTCTAGTGTTTCTTAATAAAAATGTCTTGAATGAATTAACCCCACCTACCTCTTTGCACTCCTGCCCCACATCCCTTCCCAGGTGAGTTTCAGCTTGCAGAGCTGAAATTTCTACTTGTCTCAAAGTCCTTTAGTGGTGTAGTCAAGGTACCTGGATCTGGTTTAGGATTAGATTGTAAGCTCTATGTGAAAAAATGCTACATTTTCTATTTCTTTTGTATTCACCACATATTTGCTACTCCCAATACCATGAAATTATATTTACTAGTGTTTACTGGTTGATTGATAACTCACACTCTTCCTGGACAACTATATTTATCTTCAGGAGTCATCCTTTCTATGATATCCAGGTCTTGACATCACTATGATAATGTATAGTTGATAGATTCATATATATACGTAGGTGTATAGTCACCTATAAATATATATATGGTTGGTAGATTCTTCTATCAGCTGAGTGGCAACATGAAATTAATATTGTTAAAATTCAGTAATTGTTTTAAGTTTTTAATAAATTATTAGCTTAATGTTAAGTAACTTCATGCCTTTGATAAATCGTATTAATTCTAAGGTATGACCAAATTGCAACTGATTGGATGAAGGCCATCTACATTAGGGAAGAAAATCTCCTTTACTCAGTCTTGTGTTAATCTTATCTAGAAACATCCTCACAGGCATACCCAGAATAATGTTGATCAACTATCTGGGCACCCCATGGCCCAGTCAAGTTGAACACAAAATTAACTTGGTTTTGTGATTTTTCTAAATTCTTCTGCTTTATTTTTCTAAGAAGTTTTTAAAGGTTAAAAGATTGAAGCCTTCCCTCAATTCCTACCCTAGACTAAATCCCCTGACTCTTCATGCCCTATAGTCCCCCATCCTTTTTTATTCATAACGTTCATCATCCTTGTAATTAATCACATGTTTAATATCAGTAATCCCCTGGCCTATAGTTCCATAACTGCAGAAGCTATATTTCACTTGCTTTTTCTATCATAGGTCTAGGTTCTCTGAACTGTGCCTGACCCAGAGGAGGCACTTGATAAACATTTGTTGAATTTAACTGGTTATATTCTAGTGCCTTGGTTTTCTGACCTTCAAACAATTATGTCCCAGGTCTGCACTGCATTCCGAGTATAAATGATGGTGGTCCTCTTCACATCTGTTTTCTACTGAGCAAGGGTACCAGGACAAAAATTTTTCTCAAGCTTTGGATTTAGCAGAAATCCATACTGAGCCAAAACAATGAAAATTCTCTATCTGTTGCTCATTCTTCCAACATACAACAGTGGTTTCAGCAGCATACAACCCAGCCTGTCATCATCTACCCACACTACCCTCAGAGAGGAAATCCTTCCACCTAAGGAGCAGCAGAATTAGGTGATTGTGGCTACAATTATTTGCCAATTCAGCTTGCATGTCCCAATCAACTATACTATCAAATGAAGTAGAAGAAGAAGGAGAAGGAGAAGAAAAATTAGAAGAATTAGAAGAAGAAGAAGAAGAAGAAGAAGAAGAAGAAGAAGAAGAAGAAGAAAAGGAAATCCTGATGTAATGCTTAGATAAGACAAAACCTGCGGTTTCTCCTGCCTAAACAAATGCAATAATCAATGTTCCATGTTCGAACTTAAAATATTATGAAAATTTTCTGCAGTCTTACTATAGTTAAACCTTAGCTACTAGTCCATTTATACTAAGAGATAAAATCCTAGCAATACCCTAATTTACATTCATTTTTAAAAGGGAAAACTGTGACAACGGATTACCACTAAAATGCTGCACTAACCTTTAAGATGCCTTACATGCAAATGTCACTATTTCTTATCTTCTTCTCCCTTAGCATTATAACAGGGAAGGAATGAGACCAGCCTAAGACTCAGAAGACCTACTTTTGATTCTTGGCTCCATTTCTTACTCACCCTGTAACTTCAGCTATCAACTCACTGGTGTGTAAAAACAAGATGGTAATGTCTTCCCTAACTACCACAAAAAAAGTTGTATAAATTAAATGAGATATCCTATGTAAACATACTTTATGAGGTGCTATATATGTTAAGCTAATATCAGTGCCACATTATACCAGTATATTTAATTTTTCAATAAAGGCTTTCTCAGAACAAAAGAATTTTCCATTAAGATATGGCTTATAAATAGTACTTTTAAATAGTTTCTTCAGTTTTCATATGTAATTTTTTTTCCAGCAACTTCTTTTCCTAACTCCATTAGGATATCTCATACTTTGTGGGTAATGATCAAATAATTTGTTGAGTGAACAACTGATTGCTTCATATTTGCAAGTTTCAGGTGGGTACTTTGGTAAAGCAACACCTTCAGTTAATTTCTTAGCCAATGTACATACAGGCAACTGCAATTTTCAGGAAGAGCTTTAAATCTCAGGGAATTCAATGAAATGGATTTAAATTAAAGGTGCTCCAGTATGAAGCACCAGTCAAGATGTTGAACAAAAGGCAATGCTGGCACCATGTTCAAACTTCTCAGTGAAGCTTCCCACTTAGCCCTTGATGGTTCATTTCCACCAGGGCATCGGAGACAGCAGCATGTTCCCACCATCTGGGTATAATAAATGAAGAATTTGAGTCATAAAAATTTCTACCTAATTTAAGATGCACAGTATTGCTTTTCTCAAACTAACTGCCCCTGGCAGTTCTAGTTAATACTTCCGTTCAAAGAAAAAAAACAAAACAAAACAAAACAAAAACCTTAAAAGCCTTTTAAACAGACATTTAAAATAATTTGGGAAACAATACTAAGATTTAATCTCCTTTACATCAAACCTCCTGTGAGATATGATTGTAAAAACTTCCCGACTCTTCCCCACGTATAGCGGACCTGCTGAGAAGCAAGGTAGAGGGCAGAGATCAGTTTCCCCCAGGAAAACAAATGATGAGGCAGTGTGCATTTTAGATTTATCCCCTGAGCTGGGGTTAACCAACAGCAACAAGAACAAACTCAACAAAGAGGATTGGATTCCACTAAGTCATGAGCAAACTGAGTCAAGAGCAAAATGTGATTTTTTTTTTAATTGCTATTCTAAAGTTTGAATCTTTGTCAAACAATGTCCCATAATTTATTTCCAGCTGGTGGGAAAATATTTTCTACTTAACTATTTGACTACTAAAGGCTCTACAAGAAACTGGTGTGAACCAAAAGTAGAAGCCTTGAAATTGACCAAAAAAATATGTATTTTTCCAAAATTAACCATGAATTGTCTTTGATTGACAGATTCTTTTGAAGAAGGAGGAGGAGAGAAAGCAGGAGAAAAGGAATCAGAATGAGAAAGAAGTATCTCTTCTGTGAGAAGTAAGGGAGATGATTCATTTTCAGAAATACTAAATAAAAGCTGTGCTTTCCAGTTAACAGTAGGTTTACAACCTCCTGGAAATATGTAGCTCCCCTCGACCCCAGCGGCCACAATGGAGTCCCAAACCTTTGGACACTTCACTCCCTGGTTCTTCTTCTTCCCCTCTCCCTTTCCTGGGCTTATTTTCATGGGGTTAGCTTGGGGGCTTTGCAATGAGCGTGGGTCAAAAAATAAAGGGAGGAGGGACTGAACATTGCCACATCACCTCAGGGAATGTATGTTTGCTCCAATCGGATTACTTTTTACCTTACACGGGCATCAGTGATATCTGGGAAAAGCTGTAACCTCTGTAGTACTCAGCCAATGAGGAACCAGGGGAAGGAGATGTGGTGGGAGATAAATTGCCTGCTGTATCCTCAGGAGTGTGCCTGTCCATCAGACACTGCTCTTGCATAAACTTTGATTTAAAGCCTCACTTCACTGTGCTCGGAGTCTCCCTGCCCCTCCTTTGTTTCGGTCAGTGACCTTGTTTCTCACATCTTCTACCTCTCCTTAGTGAAAATTTAATTTCTTATACAGATTTTACTAAAACAAGCATAATTTCAGACTTCATAAATTTAAAAACATGAAAGAAATCACAAAGTAAAAAAAATCTTAAATTGACTTCACTAGAATGTAAAATCTGGGTACATCAAAAACAAATAGACATAATTTGGTTCAAATGTGACCAAGAGTTACTTTCACTACTATATATGAAGAGCTCATGTATATAGATACAAATATCAAAAACATCCCCTCAAAACTGGGGCACCCGGGTGGCTTAGTCGGTTAAGTGGCCAACTTCAGCCCAGGTCATGATCTCCCGGTCCGTGAGATGGAGCCCAGGGTCAGACTCTGTGCTGATAGCTCGGAGCCTGGAGCCTGCTTCTGTTTCTGTGTCTCCCTCTCTCTCTGCCCCTCCCCCTTTCACACTCTGTCTCTCTCTGCCTTTCAAAAATGAATAAACGTTAAAAAAAAAAATCCCTGTAAAACTGAATGGTGCAGACTATCATAGATGGAGAAATCCAAAGCAAAGAAACATATGAAGAAAAGGTCAACTGTGCTAGTAAGCAAATCATTATAAATTAAGGGAAAATATTATGCTTTGTCTATTAAGCTGACAAATATTTTTAAATGATATTAATTATAGTGAATTTGCAGTGAGATATAAACTCTTCAACATTGGGAGAGTGTAAATTAGTTTAACTTTTCTGAAATAATTTTAACTATGAACATCAACAGTTTTTAAAACACAGTCTTTAACCCAGTATATTCATTTCTAGGGTTCTATTCTTTAAAAAAAAGGTGGGGAGGGAGCCTCTGGGTGGCCCAGTTGGTTAAGCATCTGACTCTTGACTTCAGCTTAGGTCATGATCTCACATTTGTGGGTTTGAGCCCCACATCGAGCTCTGTGCTGACAGCCAGAGCCTGCTTGGGATTCTGTCTCCCTCTCTCTCTCTGACCCTTCCCTGCTTGCTCTCTATCTCTCTCTCAAAATAAATAAAAATAAACTTAAAACAAAAAAGTCAAAGAACCTCACAAAAACTTATGTAGAAAAATATGAGATGACAATGGAAAATGTCATCCGGTGGACTTAATGAAAACGTAAGATACAAAACTACATATGTACCATGACAACATTTTGGTTAAAATACATGAATTAAAAAAAAAAAAAAAAAAGACAGGAAGGAAATGCAAAAAAAAATCAACAGAGCATAAAAGAGTACTATACTTTATTTTTTGTACTTGTGTATGTTCTAAATGTTTTATAATAAACATGTTATTTTATACTTTTTAAAAATTCTTATTTTGGAATAGTAGACCCACTATTGATACATTCTTATCAGGTAGGCTAGTGAGATATAAACTTGGATTCAGAAGGGAGTCAGCAACTACAGACAAAAAATATTTCTAGTTTTGAAATTCAGAGCTCAAATTCAACTTGACCCATTAAGTATTCCATGGAAATTCCCCTAAGTATTCTAACTCAAAGAAGTTTCTCCCTTCAAAAATACACAATTTGTTTACATGCATCTTTTTATTAAGAGTTAATAGTCATTAATATCCTGTCCTAAGACCCTTTGATGTGTTAACTGTTATTATTCCTATTTTATAGATGGGGAAAATGAGGCATAGAGCAGTTAAATAACTTGCCCAGAATTATACAACTAATAAGTGGTAGAGTGTGGATTCAAATCCAGTTAGTGTGACTTATATACCATTTTTCTCTATGACATTTTAGCATGTTCTATCTGTTTTGTCACCATTTTATGTGTGTTTAGTCTACTCAGTGAGACTACAGTTGCTTTATAGTTGCTTTAGGGGGAAGCGTAGGACCTTAAACTTGTTTAACCTATCTTCAACAATACCCAAGATGGTGCTAGGGACTACGGATGATGACCGTAAAGAAAGCAAGCAAGTCAAACATGTCTATATATGCACCAAAATCTCCGGGGGCTGGGGCGGGGGGGGGGGGGGGGGGGGAGGGGATGTACTTTAGAGATTAATATTATTGGTTTTCAAAGCTTTTTCTCTAGACATAGATCTTTAAAAAGCAAACCATAGCTGATGTACACAACTATATGCTCCAATCTTAATTTCTCTGTTATAGCAACATAGAGACTAATAAAAAATTTTTTAATTGCAAAAATCAGGATGCTGTTATGAACTGCCTCTTATATAAATCCATTTATTACCTGTGGAATTCTTTAGGACAAATGAAATTCAAAGGTAGAAAATGGGGAAGGATGAAATGAAAGACACTCCCTTTACATTCTTGCCAAATAAACAAATGGTTTATAAACTTGACTTCTGAAGGGAGTCAATGAGTACAAAGCACATTTATCGTGCTACCTGCTGCCTCAGCCAGCTTGGCAGTGAAACATGTTTAATACCATGTAATGTGGCAGAAGTTTGGGGAGCAAAGAGAAGAGAAAATGCAGTGTCTCATCCAAGTGAAATTACTGGGGAATTCTGGGTCTGTAGATTACCCAAATTGGGTTTTGGCCAAGTGATTGAAGTTAAGATCTCTAAATGGATAGAAAATGCTGCTGGACTATTACTGACATGGGCAGATTACAACTCCATGTCACAGCTCAGTGGAAAGCCAAGCCTTCCAACAGTGGCCCCTAACACTAAGGCTGGCACAGTCCTGGTTCAGAAGAAAGGGTGCCAACATGTTGAATCATCAAATCATTTCCTAGAGCAGATACTTTTTGGATGTCTACCATGCAGTTTCATCAAGGCGAGGATCCTATTTCATTTATGAGTTCATAGCCCAAATAGATGTCTATATGAATATTCAGATTTTGGTTTAAAGGAAGATCCAAGAATATTTTTTAAATCTCAAGGTGCTGAGGGACGTCTGGGTGGCTCAGTCTGTTAAGCATCCGACTGCGGCTCAGGTCATGATCTCACGGTTTATGATATCGAGGCTTGCATTGAGCTTTCTGCTGTCGTCATGGAGCCTGCTTCAGATCCTCTGTCCCCCATCTCTCTCTGCCCCTCCCCCACTCTCTCTCTCTCAAAAATAAATAAACTTTTTTTTTTTTTTTTAAGTTTATCAAGGTGCTGAATGCAGTAAAGGAAAATACGGGGCTTCTAGGCCTGGAGACTTGAAAACAACACACCATGATCCTTCTTTATTGCTCAGCCACATATGCCATTTCTAGTGACTGTCGCCATGGTTCTTACATGCCACATCCCTTATTTTAGAAAGCTGTTGCCCTATGTGCTAATGGGACCTCTGGCAGCACCACCAATGAGAAAATTTTGTAAGTGTTGGTAACTTTTGTAAGCTTACATCTATTGGATCCTATCTGTTTTTCCGATTCCTAAATGTATAAATAGCATAGTGCCCTGAAGTAGGTGGGTACACCATGCATGTTATTAAATTCCCAATTCCTTTTATTGCAATGTAGACCTGGCACAATAAAAAGCCCTAAACCTGTTCCCCACCTCTATGCAGTCCTTCCTTTCTACCACTACCGTGACATCTCCTACATAAGATGATACCCCTATTGAAGTGTATTTTGCTAGAGCATCTTCTGCTCCAGGGGTTTACTACAGCAGCCAAAAATTCAACTCAAATATCTATCTGAAGAAAGAATCTTAAGGTTGTCCAGTGACTTGCCTCTTCCTGTTTAACTGTATCTTCCTCTTCACAGCTAAGCCTCTCAAAATCCTTTGTGTGTGGCTGGCCTCCATTTCTTAAGATTGCAGTATTTCCCCAGAGGCTTTCCATCTGCAGGGGACAGAGAACTATTTCCTTATCTGCTACAGTGCATCACCATCACAGTTTAATTGTCGTCAAGGCATTTAGAGAGAAGAATCCTGACTAGACTTTGGAAAACCAAGTCTCCAGTATTGAATGCAGGAAAACACTTGACCTTTGTCTCATTTCCAAAGAAGTCATAAAGATCCCTGTCCCAAATATCTCACCAGTAGCAAGGACTAACATCTTCAATATAATTTGAAAGTCCATAAAAGCACATGGAATTATGCACATGAAAATACAAATACATACAGGCAAATGCAAACCTCTAAAAAATATCAGTTGTTTCATAGTATGGAGTTAACCTTAAGGTCAACCAAAATTTACCTGCAAATGGCGTCATTCATATTCAAATTAAAAGAGCCTTTTAGTGCCATTCAAAACAATTAAGGGTATTGCCCTAAAAAGATAAACACTGTAATAGGTCTTTGAAGTAGGAACTGGTTCTGCTACCTCTCTCCCCCACTGCGGTCCCTTCAAAATCATCAAAGCAGTGTTCTTAAAGTGTGAATGTCTCACAAGTAGCTCCTAATGGATTCACCCTTCACTCAGTTTCTCACTAATCAGAGGTAACCTGACTTTTACATTCCTAATTATGCCTCTTTCAAAGAGCATTCAGGCTAATATTGGTTTTAAATGGTCCTAAATGCATCTCTGTTTTTGACCTGGGCTGCTCTGACCGACATACATCCTGATATTAGAGCAATCCCAAAGACAGTATGTCCCAAGGGCACTAGCCAGTAGGATTTTTTTTTTCCCCAGGGTCACTTCCCTTTCCTTTCCCTTAACCACCTGCAGGATGTTCCCTGAGTGGTTGATTTCCTTAGACCCTTCCCAGAAAAAGAGTCAAAGTTTGTCAAAGGCTCACTCTTGTCTGAAAGAGTGATTTTAAAATTTAATGCACTGAAAACAAAAACAAAAACACAAAACCCAAACTCTTATGGGATATTGTTAAAAATGAAGACCCCTGGGCCCCAAATGCCAGATATTTTAATCCAGTTGGGGTGAGGCTGGGAATGTGCATTTTAAATAAGCAGGTTAACCCGTTCAAGTGTAGTTGATCTGCCTTTCAAAAAATACTGTCCTACAGAATAATGTCCTTTCCAGGCCCGAATAACTTTCCAGGCTTATCTCTCACACTAACTCCCAAATCCCATCCTTAGTGTGTGCATGAGCAAGGCATGCACACACACACACACACACACACACACACACACACACATACCACACGCATGCATGCATGCACACACAGGTATTAGGCCTCAGAGACTGACACACAGCCCCACCTTTGTGCTCTTCTCCTTGTTCTCTCAACCATGATTGTCCTTCTATATTCCCGCTGTCACATGAAATCTACCCATACACCAGCTCTGAAGCCTGTCCTGGTATCTCAATTAGACTTCCCTTCTAAAAGTTTCTGGAGCATCCAGTTTGCGTGTCATTTGACCCTTAGTGAGATATTCCTTGCATTACATTCATTTTTCAGCCTGTACATTGTTCATTATCAAACTGTAAAATACTTGAAAGTAAGTATCATATCTCATTTATCTTTTTTAAAAAGTCTATTTTTTGAGGGAGGGAGAGAGAGAGAGTGAGAGCGAGCAGGGGAGGAGCAGAGAGAGAGAGAAGGAGAGAGAGAATCCCAAGCAGGCTCCATGCTGTCAGTGTGGAGCCTGATGTGGGACTCAAACTCACCAACCATGAGATCATGACCTGAGCCAAAGTCAGATGCTTAACTGACTGAGCCACCCAGGCACTCTATATCTCATGTATCTTTTTACTCCTAGCAGAGGACTATGAACATAATAGTTACTGAGTAAATGTTTGGCAATTAAACTTACTTTAATTAGGTCTATTAGATGTATTTAAGGTTAGTTGTTAGGATTTCTGCTGTGCTTCCTTGGAACATTGAGGCAGAAACCATCTCGGATGTAGATGTAATCCACAACACAACAAGCCAGAAATATAAGTTGCCATGTCTGCATTTTAAAAGGGCTGCTTACCTTGTTTTGCCAACTTTGGATTCCAGAATCGTCTCCATAATAGACAAGCTATAAGTACAAGTATCTAGATATAAAAATATTTAGGCTTGTTCTTTAAGGAGGACTCCCACAAAGAGACCAAAATACTTACCTAAAAATTAAATGATCCAGGGGCTCCTGGGTGGCTCAGTAGGTTAAGCGACTGACTCTTGATTTTGGCTCAGGTCATGATCTCACAGTTTGTGAGATTGAGCCCCAGGTCAGGCTCTGCACTAAGCATGGAGACTACTTGAGATTCTCTCTTTCCCTCTCTCTGCCCTTCCCTCATTCTCTCTCTCTCTCTCTCTCTAAAATAAAATATTAATAAAAGTTAATGACCTAATAATTAGAAAACTTTATATACTCATCAAATTAGCAAAAAATTAAAGGGATTCCCATCGTATATTACCTGAGATGAGGAACTGAGCACCCTCAGGTATGGTGGAAGCATAACCTAAGAATAACAGTTTTGGAGAAGAGTGATAGCTTCCATTAAAATGTAAAGCGTAAGGATCCACTGTTTTGTATCCCCCCTAGAGAAATGCACACACAAATGCGCAGAAAATGCACAAAAATATTTGCTGCATCATTGACTACAATAGCAAAGCCTCTCTCAATAAGGGAAGGTGTAAACAAATATCAGTATGGTCACATTGCAGGGTATTATGCAGCAGTTAATTATGAGATATGTCTAATGTAGTGCTATGAAGACTCTTTAATACATATCATGGAGCTTAAAACAAAAGTTGCAGCACCTGTATTGTAGGCTACTCTCTTGTTCTTTTTGAAAGCTGATCCTGAAAGTCAATAAGGTAATATTTACATTTAAGTGCAGCTGCAAATGTAAATTTACGTGTAAAAAGGTATGGAGGAACATAACCGAGCTGGTGATGTGGGTTACCTCTCTGGAGGCAATGACTGAAATTAGCACAGTAAACGTAGGGAAAGGGGGACAGCCAAGAGTGGACTTCTCCTTTATCTGTATTGTCTGAATGTATTTTAAATGAGCTTGTATTCATATATTACTATCATTGCGGAAATGTTCTACGTAAAGGACTTGTGCTGTGAACTGATAAATACATTCTACTACATATTTTGTATGGTAGAACACTACATTACATGGTTAGCTTACTATACAGACATTATGCGGTTAACTGCCAGCTGTAGTTTCCAAAGAATATGCAGAGGTTCTGATTCTAATTGTCAATTCCCTTCACAAAAGGCTGACACAGACACTTAAGTAGCCTGTCGAAACCAGAAATCTGTTTGCACTGGTTACACTCAGTTTCTTCCTGTTTCCTTGGGTCCTGTGCTCAGTCAGTGTCCTCATGCCTGCATGCTATACCTGCCCTGGGTTATCAATCTCCTATCCCAGGACTAAAGACAAATTACAGAAGTCCTTACTCTCTGCAACTACGTATATATTAGGCGGGTTCCTCAGAGAAATACACCAAAAGCCTGTATATAGATATATAGAAAGAGATTTATGAGGAACTGGCTTGCATGATCAGGAAGACTCAGAAGTCCCACAGTGCTGCCGACAGTCCAAGAAAGCGGGTGATAGAATATCAGTCCAAAATCAAAGGTCAGAGAAGCAAAGGAACCAATGATGTTAAGTCCCGGTCTGAGACTGAAGGTCCAAGAACCAGGAGCACCAGTGTCTGAGGGCAGAAGTACATCTCAGCTCAAGCAGAGAACACATTCTCCCTTCCCCCACCTTTTTATTGTATCCAGGGCCTCAGTGTATTGGATGATACCCACCTGCATCGGTACACTTCTTTACTCAGTGTACAGACTGAAATGCTAATCAATCTCATCCAGAAAAAACCCCTTAGACACACTGAGAAGTAACGTTTTACCAGCTCTGTGGGTATCCCTTACCCTAGTCAAGCTGACACATAAAATTAACCACCACGACACAGCATTGCCCACTGCTTTGCATGTTAATCAGGTATGGCTGTGCAGCACTACACTTCTCTCTCTAAAACATGAGCAGAAGGCACAGCCTCTGAATGGTATGCTCTCTGCATCCCAGAAGGGAGGAGTATCTTTAACCCTCTATTCCTGTAAGGAACACTATGATTAGGGGTTCAAACCCATATGGATTTTGCTCTCCCTTTGTTCCTACCTCTCAAAAGAAATAAAGAGATCAAGATATTCCTTATTTTGGGGACGCTGAGGTTTATATCATTTCCTTAGGAAAACAAATGAAAGGTTACAAGTAAAAATTGCTAGGGTCCCCCCACCCAGATCCTTAGAAGAGACATGTTAACTGTAGGATGCTAAAACTTAAGCTTCATTAGCCTCTTGGTGAGTCCCCTCTGCTTGAGGTGTCATATCGGTAAATGTGCACCTGGGGTGGTTTCATCACTTCACATCCACTGTCAGGTGAGTCACAGAGCACTCAGCATAATTTAGTAAACGTCAACTACCTATGATGATGGTGACTCGGGTAACTACTTAAAACGGTGGTAAATTCAGGGTGTATGAACACACTTTATGCTCTAAATTGCCCTAAGATAAAAATGTACATCTTTTAGGTCATGGATAATGTCAACTAAATCCTTTTATAATACTAAAAGGAAAAAGTTAAATAAACATGCAGTGCCTTTCAAAGATTCACACATTTTATGTACGCAGGTAGTTCCCATTTTCGGACAAACCTGATTCAACCAAAAGAAGACTTCTTTTATTGGTAAGTGTTTGTCAGTACAGATTTTACACAAGTTTTAGTGAACAAACTTTATAATTGGTAGATTATCTGTAGGAAAAGGAAACTGTTTCCCTTACAGTAATAGTGTGATTACTGCAGTTCACACCATTTTCCAGTGCCTCATGCTTTCAGGGATCATACACTGATGTGCCCTGAAAAATGTACGGACAATAGAAACAGTACTTTGGATTTAGTTTAAGGAAACCTGCTTGTAGTTAAGGGTAGTGTCTTGGAACAATGTGGATCCTGAGCCAACCGTCAGCTTATCATAACATAATAGGGTGGGGTGTACTCACCCTTCGCTGAAGACCCATGATAGAAGCGTGAGACTTTGAGAAAAACATACAGAACTTCTTTTTAATATTAAAGGGGGGAATTGAGGCAAATTGTAAAGCTTGTCTTTAATATAAATACTCTGATAAAGTAAAAAAAACTTTAACAATAATCTTACTCTTATGTCAGCCAAAGACACATTTCTCAGCATCTTCTCTCTGTATTTGCCAAATAATTTCCTTGACCCAAACTCTAGAGATCATAGTCACCTCCATCATCGTTATCCTAATAATAGCTACAGTTCCTAGGGGCTCCCACTCTGGTCATTCACTCTGATGAACACTACAAGTATAAACTCATTCCTTGCCACAAGATAGATGAGATCCCATAAAGGCACATGCTTCTAAAAAACTGTCTTGATAGCTATGCCCAAATTGAACATTCACTGTCTTTCCACTTGCCTGGTATATCAGGAGTCTTCTAGTTACAAGTTCTGGAAAACCTTAAAGTGGGATTTATTTTTTAATCTGTGAATAAAAATCCAGGTAGGGCCTACACAGACCGCTTTTAGGCAACCAACTTGAACAATGGAAACCTGAGTAAGGTAAAAGGGCCCACAGTGACCACCGGGCTGAATGCAAATAGGCCCATTGGGCAACCCACCTCAAAATAGCCATAAGCCCTAGCCAACCAATGGGCTACTTACAACCAGGCACAGGTACCAAAAAAGAATTCCACACATTCCCTCCCATACCTATCTCCTTCCCTTCCGTCTTAACTACAGCACCCCTCCCCAACCCCCAACACTGTCTCCTGGCAGTCTCTCCTTTGCTGTCCTGCCTGCTGTTCCTCTGCAGTGTATTCCAGAAACTTCTATCTCCTTTGTTCTGCCTTGGGTGAATTCCTTCACTGCCCGCACTGCCGGCCTCTACCAGAGTGGATTGCCACATAGGACCACCTTTAGCAGAAGCTTGATCCAACATGAAACGGGACATGTGTTTTTCCCTGTTCCTCCATTCTGCCTTCCTCAATGTTAGCTGCCTTAGAAGCTCCAGGTCTTTCCCTTGAGATTAAAAAAAAAAAAAAAAAAAAAAAAGCTGCTAAATTCTAGGAGTCCCATTCTTATCGCAGCGCATTGAATGATAACATCTCCTTGGCCCACATTGTCACATGCCCAACCACATGCTATCACTGTCACAGAGGAGCAGATGAGATAAGGTGATTGGCTTAAGGAATCAGCTTACCCTTTGTGTTCAGGGTAGGATGATAATTCTCATGGATGAGAATGAGGTGGAAGTAACTTCCTCAAAAGGAAAATCTCAGTGCTGTTGGCAGAAAAGGAGAAGAATAGAGGCTGGGAGAGATCAATATCACCACCAAAAATATGTCTACTACACCTGCTAAGTGTTATTCCTGATAGGTAAGGGAACCTAAAACTTGAATATAGGGCCCGTTCGTGTGCATTCAGCTAAAAATAATGAACAAAATTGTTAGTCCTCATTCTCCTTCCACTCCCTGAACAAAAGGGAAACATTTTATCATGTTTTACAATTTGGAAAATACTACTAAGAAATGTCATAATTAACTACTACGTATATGGATTTTCTTCTCTATGAGAAAACTATGGTGACCTAATTGACCATAGAATCCGAAATCTTCTCACAAAACAAGTTTATGCAAGAGGAAAATGGGTACCAAAATGATCCAGACAATAGACCTTTAATGTTCTTTCTATTCTTTATAGAGATTTCCAAGTCAATCTGACTGCTTATACCCATGCATGCCTTCATACTACATATCTTTTTAATTTTCTTGTACAAATACTTTTTACTTTTACATTAACTCAATTTAACACATCTGAGTTCAAGATTGTTGCATTTATTGCCAATAATGTAACCCAAATACGAGACCAAGACAGAATATTGTGTCAGGAATCAGTGCACCAGGTAGGATTCTGAATTTTCACCACACTCAACAACAACAGCAACAACAAATGTTTAGACATGAAGAAAAAAACAAAAAAGTAAAAGAAATTTCCTTTTTCATATGTTCACAAAAGACTTGGAATATTCTTTGTGGTCGTGGTCAGTTTAGCACAAAAAGTGCTGTTCAACTCACATTTAAATGGAGAGGTGGAAAATGTGTTGGATTGGGACGGAAAAAATTGTAGATCTAGTCTAAACTCTCTGTCGCTAACCGGCTATGTGACCTTGGGCAGGTCACTTTACATCTCTGGGCTGCACAGTGTACAGCTTGGCAGAGATTATCTTTAGACGTTCCCAATCCTGAATGTATTAGAATTTTGTGAAATGAATATACTAAGTAGGGAGCTCATTTTACCTAAATATCTAAAATGGAACATTAACATCCATTTACCTTCTAGGAAATTGATATCAGGTGATAGAGAGGGAAAGTTTGTAAGACAATTCTGGGTTTTACAAACAAATTTCCACGTACCTCTTTAATTTGCGATTACCTTAAGTAAGCAATTCCCTTTACACTTTTATTCAAAAATAACAAGCTGTGTTTGAAATGCCGGTATACACCATTTATTACGCTCTCCAACCCAAACACGAAAACATTTGTACTTATGTTATGACTTCACCTGGTGGCTTTCATTTTCCCCAACATAAAGACAGGGTGAAGCAAAGTAATAGAAAAATAGAAAACATCTTTGTCGGAAAATGAGATTGCAGCTGTGTAACTGGAGCACACAACCATAAATCAGAATGTCAAATCCAAAACACATGACTGTTTGCAAGTTCTCCATGTGCGCTCTAATGTGATTACAGCCTGGTTGCTATTATGATTTAAAACAAAGTCTTTCATGCTAGAAACAAAATGCGGAATGTGAGCCGCCTGGGGGAGAGAGCTGCAAGCTAGCTAGCGACATACCCCTTGCTGTCAGAGAGGTGGGCTACAGTATTTCAAGTGCTGGTTTGTCAGGTGTGAGAGAGCAAGAGGATACAAGAGGAACCTTGGCAGAGGTCTTAACATGAGGGACAAATTAGCCAGCAGTGTTCAGCTCAGCTTGACAATCTGAAATTAGCTTCTCTCTCTCTCCCCCCTCCCCATCTTTTTTTCCCTCCTGAGCAGAATCCTGAAGCCAAATACGAAGATTACAGAAGTCATTCTTTCCTGCCTATCACATAAACAAATGGCCCAGCTGTTATTGCTAAGATTCCAGTTTTAAACTTGGACTTTCTTGTATAAACTTCAATGTAATGGTATTTAAAGTGTCATAGGCAATAAGCATCTAATCCTACTCAATAAATTGTAGGCTCATTGCATGAACTCCTAGAGCTGTTAAAGACAGCTGTGCTTTTTTTGTAATTTAAGTCATTTCCAAATTGGGCAAGTCTCCAGGTGTATTTTCAGACAAACAATGTGTACTAGAAAAGTGATGTTCTGAGTCTTTCAGCAATGGAATAAATACAAAGGAGTGAAAGCTGAACTATAAGATGGTGCAAACATCATTCCTGATCACCCCAGGAGGGCAGGCACCAAGGTAGGGGTGCCAGGAAATTGATCCTTATTTCCTTGCACTATTAGAATATAAACCAGGACATTTCCCCCCAAGAACCTTCTGCAAGCTCAATGACTTTTGTAACTTGGTGTAGAGCCAAAGCCATAGATGGGTACCAGGATGAAAGATAAGAATTTAGTATTTCTGAAAATAGAAGCGTTAACTCCCAGGGCAATGACATAACCCTGAAATAGAAAAAGCTCCTCCCATGGCTGATATTTAAAGGTTTCAGGAGAAAACGGTTTCCACCCTGTGATGTCATTGAAACAAATCATCATGAGACCAAAGAATAAGAAGGAATTATAAGAGGTTGTTTCATCCAGTGTACTGTCTCTAAGAGGATCCACAATAAAAGCATTTAAAGAAGATTAATTGGTAATATTTTATATCCAAATCATCATTAAGCATTAAATGAATCTTCTTCCAGTACTTAAGAGCTCTGAGTGGGCAAGGCAGGGAGCGTGCTTTTCTGTATCCACCCCAAGGTGAGCATTCTACAATCCACTGAGGTACCTGGGCAGGAGGAAGTCCAAGCTCCATGTTTTGATGATAGTGAGTGGCCCTCAGGGAGGCCATCACAAATATCTGCCTCCTGGACCTGATTCCAGAGGAGGGGAATATTGTTATTGTTTCACTTTGGTGGTTGTTTTATCACCAATGGTTGATTTGTGCCTGTGCCTATAAGATATTCTTACCCACCTTTTGTTCTACACTCTTATAGGGTACTGTGCATTATCTTTTGGGCTAAACACATATGATGTCTACCTCACTGTCAGAAAACAGAGAAAAGCTCAGGGAAAACATAAATCACAGACCTAGAGCCCACAATGCAATTCCCCTGAGTCCTTCTGTGGTGGGTTGAACTTCATCATAGACAGACTAGGCCTGAAATGAATCAACACCTCTTTCAGTTGCTGGAACACAACACAAGCTCACAGGTGGAGGGAATTTCAGGCAATGACTCAGGATTACTTTTGGCCTAGGTGGATAGTTAGACAGCTACAACTAGTCCCAAAACTCTTAGAAATGATCTTCTGGATCCCTGCCCCAAACCAACCCCCAAAATGACAGTTCTACGTGCAAAGAAAATTCCTACTTGTAACTTGTAAATTTAGGCTTGATAATTAGAACTTCCCTTCATGCAGGGATTCTGAGGGTATTTCTATTGTCCTCCTTTGAGAAATACATGTCACCTCAGTGGAAAACTTTCCCTCAGGCAAAAGCAATGGCCCACTGAGCAAAACCCCTTAGGCTTCTTCAGTTTTGAGGGGAAACTCAAAGACCTAACCAAAAAATGTATACATTAAAGACCTAACCAAAAATGTCTAGAAACAACTAATCTCTCAGTGTCACTTCAAACAAGTATAGCATACCAAACACATGGTATTTATCAAACAATTCAGTCGCTCTGCTAGCCAACCTATTAGGTCCCATTTCTGTCACTTAAAAAATCTCTAAAAGCCTACAAAAATTCTGTCAAAACGACAAATGATAGTATTCAGAATTTTGTTCTCAAGGCAACTTACCCAATACTACAGGTAGCATTTCTCAATATGGTTATAACTAAAATGCTCTTTAATTTTCATGAAAGTATCTTGAAAGAAAGGACAAGCCCCATAGAATGGAATGGTGGGTAGATTTTTTTAAGCTAAAAGCCGGAGAATGAAATTATTGAAACCATCTTCTGTTCTACTTTAATTTTCACCAGCTTTTTGCTAGTTTACTTTAACAAGTAATGTTTGATTGAATTCAGGCCTGCTTTTGTTTACAAAATGAAGCAGAGCCAGCAAGTCGTGGCCTGGCTAATTTGCACATCCACTGCCTTGGTCTCCTCCCCTTTAAACAAAAATCTGGAGTTTGTGATTTATTGTTGATTTGGTTAGCTCAAATGATTTTGATGGCTAAAATCTACCTTCCACCCCATCCTTGGGATTCTCACCAAAAATACCCAATCTATGTCTACTATACAAGGAAGAAATGACCCCACCGTGAAAAAATGCAAAACATATCTCCTTAATTTCAGATGCCAACAAAAGAAACTGAGAATAAAAATCCACAGATGGAAGAAGGAAGAAAGAAGGATCCGTAAATCAATAGCTTTAGAAACCAAACTGGCCTGTTCAGAAGAATAATGTCAGGAGAGCAAAGCAAAGTGGTCATTATTGATGACAGGTCTCTTTGAGTCTTTGAGAGCCATCACTGTGTGCCAATCAGGTAAACCAGGGGCTCTCACATCCATCAGAGCATCAGAATAATCTCAAATGCCCCATCCTTCAATCTCCTCCTCTGGAAATTCTGATTTTAAAAGTCCAGGGTGGAATCTGTATGTTCACCAAGTATCCCCAAATGGTTCTCGAAACTTTGAAACATGGGTGTAGGCTTTATGCATGTTCATTGTCACCCTGCCCAGTCAGTCTCATCTATTCTTCTGCTTGAGTTCTCTACTCCAGATCTGAAAGTCTCTTCTTACTCTAGGCTGTGAAATTGGTGTATGTTCCTTATATAGTCAGGTGAGAGTAAATATGTAGAGAAAAAAATGCCCTGCCTCCCTTGTCACTCATGTACAAAATCCACACATACACTACTGTTGGAGCTTATTCCTCAAGATCCCTCATTATTTTTAAAAATTTTTTTAAGTTTATTCATTTTTGAGAGAGAGAGAGACAGAGTGTGAGCAGGGGAGGAACAGAGAGAGACAGAGACACAGAATCCAAAGGAGGCTCCAGCCTCTGAGCTGTCAGCACAGAGCCCAACGCGGGACTCGAACTCACCAACCTGAGATCATGACCTGAGCTGAAGTTGGACGCTCAACCAACTGAGCCACCCAGGCGCCCCAATCCCTCATTATTTAATATTAAAAATGACTCAACTCTCACATGCCCACAGTCTGTCCATAACATTCCATTTCCATTCAAACTTCCATTTTCCTAACAGTAAGGCAAAACACATTCCCAATCTCCTCTGCCCCCATGCAATATATTGCCTTTCCTCTAATACATATTAGCAAAGAGTCCGGTGTTTATTGTTATTTTTGTGGTTTTGTTTTTTAGTATTCATCTATAAAATAATTAACACTGCTTCCCACATCCTTGGATAGAAGGAGGTAAAAGGTAACCTTTTAAGAAGATACCTAAGAAATGCTTACAAATGTTCCTGACACACCGCAAGCACTTAATAAATTTTAGCTTTTGTTATTTTATCTTATCATCTTCCCTTTCCATGTCTAATATCTATGCCTGATATCTAAATCTTCCATAATCTGGCTCAATCTTGTCAATCCAACTAGGTTTCCCATTATTGGCCTTATATTGCAATTCTGACATTAACTACCCAGAGTTAGGTCAAATTTCCCAGGTCAAGGACACAGTCCTCCACGAGATTCCCCCCATTTCAGACTCCAGTCATAAGCTCTGGAGTTCTCAGGCCACCTGCACTTCTGACCAAGTGGCTACAAGCTTGGGGGTTTCCATAATTCAGGTTCAATAATTTACTAGAATGACTCATAACTCAGGAAAGAACTACACCTATGTTGACAGTTTCACGTATACGATGCCAATTAGGGGTGTTGGGTGGCTTAGTTGGTTGAGTGTCCAACTCTTGATTTCAGCTCAGGTCATGATCCCAGCGTTGTGGGATTGAGCCCCATGTCAGACTCCTCGCTGAGCAGAGAGCCTGCTTAAGATTTTCTTTCTCTCTCTCTCTCTCTCTCTCACCCTCTGTCCCTCTCTCTTTGTCTCCCTTTGTCCCTTTTCTCTGCTTGCATGCTCTGTCTCTCTCTCTCAAATTAAAAAAGAAAAGATGCAAACTAGTACCAACCATCTGAAGAGACACATAGGATGAGGTTTAGGAAGGCCCCAAATGCAAAGCTTTCATTCCCTCAAGACCTGTCACCCTCCCAGCACATCAGTGTATATCAACAACCAGGAAGTTTACTTCTGCCACACGTGTCCATAGCTTTTATTGGGATTTCATTGTATTGGTATCATTGTTTGAGTCATTGGCCATGTGATTGGATTCAATTTCAAGCACTCCTCCCCTCCCCAAAGGTCAGGCTGATATCACATGTGTCAAACCCTAATGCCCTCTAATCACATAGTTGGTCCTTCCAGATTAGCTAGCCCCATCCTGAGTCATACTGGGTTCCACCACAAATAACAAAGACACTCATTACTCAGGAAATTCCAAAGATTCAGAGGATACCTTCCAGGGACGAAAGTCCAGCCAAATTCTTTATTAGTTGACAAGCCTCTACTCCAATATGACTGGTTTTCTTATTGTCCTCTGACCATGATCAATTAATTCCAGGTCAGTTCCTTCTGTTGAATACACCTGAGCTCTTTGTTTTTGTTACACTCATCATACTCATCATTACTTGTTCTTTGTCTTCCTCATGAGACTGTAAGATCGGTAAGGGCAGATCACGTCTGTCTTATTCATCGCACTTGGCCAATTCTTTACACTACTAGTCCAAGGACATAGTTAATATGATTAAATATTGGTTGGTAGGTGAAATCCATGTCCATGTCTTTATTCACAAGTATGGAAAGAACATTTGCAAACTTGGAGTTAGCACCAGGGTCACTGTAGCTATACTGTAGTACAGGTACAAATGCACAAAAGGATAACCAAAAGAATCCACCAGTCATTGAAAAAAAATCAAAGTAGATTTGAAACAAACACCACTTCATATTCTGTTGTGGCTACAAGAGAATCCTGTAAAAATGTGAGACAAAAAACACAAAAATAAGAAAAGTATTTTTCACCTGAAGGTGCTAATGATGGTTTTAGGGGAGGAGAGATGTTAACTGATTTTCTTCTTTACTCAACTTCTGGTTGCATTTCATCCACCTTTAGCAAGCAATCATGTCCTAAATAACCAAAATGTTTCAAGCTTATTTTCTCCCGAAAATGTGGTAATAGTATTTGCAGGTGGAATTCTATTGCAACTGCCATACAAAGATCTTTTCCTTAGCCACACCCCTGCCAAAAAGCACCTCTTAAAAATGGAATTTGAAATTTTAATTTGTAACGAAAGGTACAACTATCTTAGTTAAGTCAATAAAAGTAAAATTGAAAGTGAGCCTCTGAATATTTTAATCCACCCTCTTACAATAAACGTGAGTTGAATGAATTGAGTTGAATTGAATTGAATTGAATTGAAATTTGTTCCTTCTGTTTCATTGGTCTAAAGTCTTGCTTCTCAACAATTGCAGGTTGTAAACTCAATGTTAGGAAGTATGCCTTATGGAAAGAAAGGCTTATGGAATAGCATAGCTGGAAGCAATCTGTATGAACAGAAAGCAGACAACCACTAAGGACAAATAACTTGCTCAGCTTTCCATACCAAGTTAATAGCAGAGATGGGACCAAAATCCCATCTCCTGGCTCTCCAACCTATGATATTTCTCCTATATCATGTTATACTAATGTTTCTTTTCTATGTCTCAGAGTTTATGACAATGCTCAGCTCTCAATTAATGCTTACTAAATTATGCTGATTTTGATTTCTTAAAGAGGATTTGACTAATACATTCTCAAGCATGATTCTGATTAATTGCATACTTTCCTCTCATATATTTAGTCCTACTTTTGCACCCACAGAGATTACACATGGCCATTCTCACTGAACCACCCTGCTGAGAACCCAATGCATCTGTATTTATTTTGTCATCCTTCAATCTCTTCCCTATGTATGTACTTATAAGTAAAAGTACAACCCCACACAGCATACCCTTTATGGTTTATCACTACCCTACCTCAGAAGGTAGACTTGTTCTGGTTCCAGTTTTCAAGGCAATTAACAGTGTTATAAATGGTTTGGAAACTGGACTTATGGGAGGAATAAAAGACTCATATTTCCCAAGAACATTCAAATTTTGTCCTTGGTTACTTTGGTCTCCAAAAGACTATAGCTAGCAATTACTATGTTCATTTGCCTTTTAAACTAGAGTGGCTAATGTACATTGGTCCCTAAAATGTATGCTAAATGTAAATAAGACATGTGATTTGAATTCTTTCACATTAAATTGCAATGCAATATGCTTTTAAATCCATATTCCACATTTGAGTTATCTTTGAATAGTTTTTCTCTTCAGGTGGCTAATTAATGAATATTGGAATTCACACAGGAACCAACACTCACCATTTGAAAAGACAAAATATATCAGATCTTTCCTGCTTGAAATCTGCTGCACTTAGAATAAAATCAAACTCATATCAGTAGCCTTCAGGTCCCACGTGATCTTGTTTTTCTTTTTCCTGCAAACTCATCCCTCTTGCAACTTCTTTACATTCATCATCAGCCAGTGACTTTCTTTAACTTTCCTCTGATTTCCACTTTTTCAGAGCCTTTGCATATGCTGTTCCTTCTGTTTGGAATACTGGAATATTCCTTGTGTTCCCACCTGCTCTCCCAAAAGTCATGCCTCCTTGTGTCCATGCGCTTTTGCAATGAGACTTTGCTTCTCCTCCCATCAAGTAAGTGGTGGAGGCCATTTTCTCTCCCCTGGATCTGGACTAGACTTCTGCCTAATACAATGGAAGTAATGTTCTGGAACTTCTGAAACCAGGTCATAAGTGACCTTGTAGCTTCCACTTTTGTTTTTAGAATCATGTGGCTATGTGAAGAAGTTCAAGTTGTCCTGCTGAAGAAGGAAGGCACATGCAGAGAGAGACCCTGGAGAATAAGAATATGTGGAAAGAGACACTATGTAAAGAAAAACCAAAGTACCTTAGTTGATAGAGAGCATCAACACTCAGACTTGTAAATGAAACCATCTTGGATGCTTCAGCCCCATTTGAGTTGACATAACATGGAGCAAAAGGATCATCCTACCTGAACCCTGCCAAATTCCTGACTCACAAAATTGCAAGTAATAAATGGTTATTGCAATTTTTTAATGTTTATTTATTCATGAGAGAGAGACAGAGACAGAGAGAGACAGAGAGAGAGAGAGAGAGAGCAGGAGAGAGGCAGAGAGAAGAGGGAGAGGGAATCCCAAGCAGGCTTCACGCTGTCAGCTCAGAGTTCAATGTGGGGCTCCATCTCACAAACTGTGACACCATGACCTGAGCCGAAATCAAGAGCTGCACACTTAACTGACTACACCACCCAAGCGCTCCTGGTTATTGCCATTTTAAATGTATCTTATTTAAAAAGTTTTACATACAGTTAAATAAATAAATAAATAAATAAATAAATAAATAAATAATAAATTAGTTAATTTATGGTTTAAAGTTCTAAGGACTTCAACACACGCATAGATTCTTGAAACCAGCATGCAAATGAACTCCGCGTAATGGTCACATCCCAAGGTATTTTCTAGTACTGCCCCTCAGTAGTCGTGATTCCATATCCACCAAACCCTTGCAATTACTGATCTGCTTTCTGAACCTATAGTTTTGCTTTTATCAGAGTGTCACATAAACGAAATCATATGGTGTTCAATACTATAGCACTGGTTTCTTTCCATTAGCATAACACATTTAAGATTCATTCATGCTTTGTATGTATCAGCAGTATGATAGTTTTGTTGCCGAGTGAATATCCCACTGTGTGAAATTAGCACCCAGTGAAGTATTTTCGGGTTGTTTCCAGGTTTTGGTGATTTTGAGGAATGTTACTTTAGGCACTCATGCGGAAGTTTCTGTTTGAAAATAAATTTTACTTTCTTTGGGATAAAGAGCTAGAAATGGGATTGCTGGGTCATACGCTAAGTGTATGTTTAGCTTGTAAGAAATTGCTGGAGTGACTTTACGCTGCTGCATTCCCAGCAATACATGGGACTTTTAGTTGCTCAAACTCGTTGCCAGCACTTGCTATTTTCAATATTTTTATTTTGGTCATTCTAACAAGTATGTAATGGTAACTCATTGCTGTTTTAATTTGCATTTCCTTAATGACTAATAACGTGGCACATCTTTCATGTACTTATGTGCCATCCGTATATCTTTTTGGCCAAATATCAGCACAGATCGTTTGCCTACCCTTTTACTAAATTATTTGTTTTCTTACTGCTGAGTTTTGTAAATTCTTTGTATTTTTTGAATACTTGTTTGCAAAGGGCAGGGTACATATTGGCAGTTATTTAAAAGCTAAAAAGACTTTCACTAAAAGTTTCTTTCTCTCCTATTTGATCACTAGTAGAAGTAGGCACTGGACAGTGGCAAATATATATATATATATATATATATATATATATATATATATATATATTACATATATATAATATACATTATATAATGTATATATAATACAATATACATATATAGCATATAAATAATATACATTATATATAGTTTAAATATATTTTAAAATCTATTTTAAAAATGCATAAAATATATATGTATATATGAGATATATACATGAGATAGATAGGTATTTAGCATTCTGGTTCCTACCTTCCAGATGTTGTTCCACCTTCTTTGCAAATTCTTTGAATTCCTTCATTTTCTTATATTCATAAGACTTTCATTTCTTTGCTTAAAGAATTGAGCCTTCCTCACCCTTATACTTGACCCTGGTTACCCTAGAAAAGTCTTATACCTTCTACATCCCATTGCTTCTGGGAATCTTTCTGGTCCCTACTCTCAGACCCTGTTAAACTCCATTTTGGCTGCAGTTCTCTGATGTGATTCATTGCTTTAAATCTAGTTTTTGTTTTTTCATTCATTATCCTTGGACTGGATGTTTTTGGAACTTCTCTTACATCTGGGCCCACCCCAGCACTCATCTCAGACTTTGATTCTAATTCCCCTTTAATTAGAGCCCTCAAAGTGCAGAAAAACCACACCCACACCAATACCAGTCCCTGCTGGTAGAATTTCATCCTGGGCCCAGTCCCTGCTTGCCTGGGAAGAAAAGTCTGACACCTCGCTTGTTGGAAACATAGTATGAAACTCAATAGCATGGAACCATCATGGAATAATTTATGCAGTCGTGCTGACTTTGTTGATTACATCGTGCAAAAGATCTTTGATTTTGCCCATTATTAGAACTAAAATTTTCTGCCTTCCTAAAGGATTACAAAGAAATAGTCACTTAACTTTTTCCTTGGTATCATTTTGACATCAGTTACGTACTGAGCTATTGCAGAGAACTCTAGATCTTAGTAAATTGGGAAAGACTATTTCTCTCCTAAAGAGGCCAAGCTTCCTCTTTGTATGTTTTATTTTATTTTATTTTATTTTTTCCTTTTTTTTTTTTTTTTTTTTTTTTTTTAATATATGAAATTTACTGTCAAATTGGTTTCCATACAACACCCAGTGCTCATCCCAAAAGGTGCCCTCCTCAATACCCATCACCCACCCTGCCCTCCCTCCCACCCCCCATCAACCCTCAGTTTGTTCTCAGTTTTTAACAGTCTCTAATGCTTTGGCTCTCTCCCACTCTAAACTCTTTTTTTTTTTTTTTTTTTTCCTTCCCCTCCCCCATGGGTTTCTGTTATGTTTCTCAGGATCCACATAAGAGTGAAACCATATGGTATCTGTCTTTCTCTGTATGGCTTATTTCACTTAGCATCACACTCTCCAGTTCCATCCATGTTGCTACAAAAGGCCATATTTCATTTTTTCTCATTGCCACGTAGTATTCCATTGTGTATATAAACCACAATTTCTTTATCCATTCATCAGTTGTTGGACATTTAGGCTCTTTCCATAATTTGGCTATTGTTGAGAGTGCCGCTATAAACATTGGGGTACAGGTGCCCCTATGCATCAGTACTCCTGTATCCCTTGGATAAATTCCTAGCAGTGCTATTGCTGGGTCATAGGGTAGGTCTATTTTTAATTTTCTGAGGAACCTCCATACTGTTTTCCAGAGCGGCTGCACCAATTTGCATTCCCACCAACAGTGCAAGAGGGTTCCTGTTTCTCCACATCCTCTCCAGCATCTATAGTCTCCTGATTTCTTCATTTTGGCCACTCTGACTGGCGTGAGGTGGTATCTGAGTGTGGTTTTGATTTGTATTTCCCTGATAAGGAGCGACGTTGAACATCTTTTCATGTGCCTGTTGGCCATCCGGATGTCTTCTTTAGAGAAGTGTCTATTCATGTTTTCTGCCCATTTCTTCACTGGGTTATTTGTTTTTTGGGTGTGGAGTTTGATGAGCTCTTTATAGATTTTGGATACTAGCCCTTTGTCCGATGTGTCATTTGCAAATATCTTTTCCCATTCCGTTGGTTGCCTTTTAGTTTTGTTGGTTGTTTCCTTTGCTGTGCAGAAGCTTTTTATCTTCATAAGGTCCCAGTAATTCACTTTTGCTTTTAATTCCCTTGCCTTTGGGGATGTGCCGAGTAAGAGATTGCTACGGCTGAGGTCAGAGAGGTCTTTTCCTGCTTTCTCCTCTAAGGTTTTGATGGTTTCCTGTCTCACATTCAGGTCCTTTATCCATTTTGAGTTTATTTTTGTGAATGGTGTGAGAAAGTGGTCTAGTTTCAACCTTCTGCATGTTGCTGTCCAGTTCTCCCAGCACCATTTGTTAAAGAGACTGTCTTTTTTCCATTGGATGTTCTTTCCTGCTTTGTCAAAGATGAGTTGGCCATACGTTTGTGGGTCTAGTTCTGGGGTTTCTATTCTATTCCATTGGTCTATGTGTCTGTTTTTATGCCAATACCATGCTGTCTTGATGATGACAGCTTTGTAGTAGAGGCTAAAGTCTGGGATTGTGATGCCTCCTGCTTTGGTCTTCTTCTTCAAAATTACTTTGGCTATTCGGGGCCTTTTGTGGTTCCATATGAATTTTAGGATTGCTTGTTCTAGTTTCGAGAAGAATGCTGGTGCAATTTTGATTGGGATTGCATTGAATGTGTAGATAGCTTTGGGTAGTATTGACATTTTGACAATATTTATTCTTCCAATCCATGAGCAGGGAATGTCTTTCCATTTCTTTATATCTTCTTCAATTACCTGCATAAGCTTTCTATAGTTTTCAGCATACAGATCTTTTACATCTTTGGTTAGATTTATTCCTAGGTATTTTATGCTTCTTGGTGCAATTGTGAATGGGATCAGTTTCTTCATTTGTCTTTCTGTTGCATCATTGTTAGTGTATAAGAATGCAACTGATTTCTGCACATTGATTTTGTATCCTGCAACTTTGCTGAATTCATGTATCAGTTCTAGCAGACTTTTGGTGGAGTCTATCGGATTTTCCATGTATAATATCATGTCATCTGCAAAAAGCGAAAGCTTGACTTCATCTTTGCCAATTTTGATGCCTTTGATTTCCTTTTGTTGTCTGATTGCTGATGCTAGAACTTCCAGCACTATATTAAACAGCAGCGGTGACAGTGGGCATCCCTGTCGTGTTCCTGATCTCAGGGAAAAAGCTCTCAGTTTTTCCCCGTTGAGGATGATGTTAGCTGTGGGCTTTTCATAAATGGCCTTTATGATCTTTAAGTATGTTCCTTCTATCCCGACTTTCTCAAGGGTTTTTATTAAGAAAGGGTGCTGGATTTTGTCAAAGGCCTTTTCTGCATCGATTGACAGGATCATATGGTTCTTCTCTTTTTTTTTGTTAATGTGATGTATCACGTTGATCGATTTGCGAATGTTGAACCAGCCCTGCATCCCAGGAATGAATCCCACTTGATCATGGTGAATAATTCTTTTTATATGCTGTTGAATTCGATTTGCTAGTATCTTATTAAGAATTTTTGCATCCATATTCATCAGGGATATTGGCCTGTAGTTCTCTTTTTTTACTGGGTCTCTGTCTGGTTTAGGAATCAAAGTAATACTGGCTTCATAGAATGAGTCTGGAAGTTTTCCTTCCCTTTCTATTTCTTGGAATAGCTTGAGAAGGATAGGTATTATCTCTGCTTTAAATGTCTGGTAGAACTCCCCTGGGAAGCCATCTGGTCCTGGACTCTTATTTGTTGGGAGATTTTTGATAACCGATTCAATTTCTTCGCTGGTTATGGGTCTGTTCAAGCTTTCTATTTCCTCCTGATTGAGTTTTGGAAGAGTGTGGGTGTTTAGAAATTTGTCCATTTCTTCCAGGTTGTCCAATTTGCTGGCATATAATTTTTCATAGTATTCCCTGATAATTGTTTGTATCTCTGAGGGATTGGTTGTAATCATTCCATTTTCATTCATGATTTTATCTATTTGGGTCATCTCCCTTTTCTTTTTGAGAAGCCTGGCTAGAGGTTTGTCAATTTTGTTTATTTTTTCAAAAAACCAACTCTTGGTTTCGTTGATCTGCTCTACAGTTTTTTTAGATTCTATATTGTTTATTTCTGCTCTGATCTTTATTATTTCTCTTCTGCTGCTGGGTTTAGGCTGCCTTTGCTGTTCTGCTTCTATTTCCTTTAGGTGTGCTGTTAGATTTTGTATTTGGGATTTTTCTTGTTTCTTGAGATAGGCCTGGACTGCAATGTATTTTCCTCTCAGGACTGCCTTCGCTGCATCCCAAAGCGTTTGGATTGTTGTATTTTCATTTTCGTTTGTTTCCATATATATTTTAATTTCTTCTCTAATTGCCTGGTTGACCCACTCATTCGTTAGTAGGGTGTTCTTTAACCTCCATGCTTTTGGAGGTTTTCCAGACTTTTTCCTGTGGTTGATTTCAAGCTTCATAGCATTGTGGTCTGAAAGTATGCATGGTATAATTTCAATTCTTGTAAACTTATGAAGGGCTGTTTTGTGACCCAGTATATGATCTATCTTGGAGAATGTTCCATGTGCACTCGAGAAGAAAGTATATTCTGTTGCTTTGGGATGCAGAGTTCTAAATATATCTGTCAAGTCCATCTGATCCAATGTATCATTCAGGGCCCTTGTTTCTTTATTGACTGTGTGTCTAGATGATCTATCCATTTCTGTAAGTGGGGTGTTAAAGTCCCCTGCAATGACCACATTCTTATCAATAAGGTTGCTTATGTTTATGAGTAATTGTTTTATATATCTGGGGGCTCGGGTATTTGGCGCATAGACATTTATAATAGTTAGCTCTTCCTGGTGGATAGACCCTGTGATTATTATATAATGCCCTTCTTCATCTCTTGTTACAGCCTTTAATTTAAAGTCTAGTTTGTCTGATATAAGTATGGCTACTCCAGCTTTCTTTTGGCTTCCAGGAGCATGATAAATAGTTCTCCATCCCCTCACTCTCAATCTAAAGGTGTCCTCAGATCTAAAATGAGTCTCTTGTAGACAGCAAATAGATGGGTCTTGTTTTTTTATCCATTCTGATACCCTATGTCTTTTAGTTGGCGCATTTAATCCATTTACATTCAGTGTTATTATAGAAAGATATTGGTTTAGAGTCATTGTGCTGTCTGTATGTTTTATGCTTGTAGTGATGTCTCTGGTACTTTGTCTCACAGGATCCCCCTTAGGATCTCTTGTAGGGCTGGTTTCGTGGTGACAAATTCCTTCAGTTTTTGTTTGTTTGGGAAGACCTTTATCTCTCCTTCTATTCTAAATGACAGACTTGCTGGATAAAGGATTCTCGGCTGCATATTTTTTCTGTTTAGCACACTGTAGATATCGTGCCAAGCCTTTCTGGCCTGCCAAGTTTCAAAGGAGAGATCAGTCACGAGTCTTATAGGTCTCCCTTTATATGTGAGGGCACGTTTATCCCTTGCTGCTTTCAGAATTTTCTCTTTATCCTTGTATTTTGCCAGTTTCACTATGATATGTCGTGCAGAAGATCGATTCAAGTTACGTCTGAAGGGAGTTCTCTGTGCCTCTTGGATTTCAATGCCTTTTTCCTTCCCCAGTTCAGGGAAGTTCTCAGCTATAATTTGTTCAAGTACCCCTTCAGCACCCTTCCCTCTCTCTTCCTCCTCTGGGATACCAATTATGCGTATATTATTTTTTTTTAGTGTATCACTTAGTTCTCTAATTTTCCCCTCATACTCCTGGATTTTTTTATCTCTCTTTCTTTCAGCTTCCTCTTTCTCCATAACTTTATCTTCTAGTTCACCTATTCTCTCCTCTGCCTCTTCAAGCCGAGCCATCGTGGATTCCATTTTGTTTTGCAATTCGTTTAAAGCGTTTTTCAACTCCTCGTGACTGTTCCTTAGTCCCTCGATCTTTGTGGCAAGAGATTCTCTGCTGTCCTGTATACTGTTTTCAAGCCCAGCGATTAATTTTATGACTGTTATTCTAAATTCACTTTCTGTTATATTATTTAAATCCTTTTTGATCAGTTCATTAGCTGTTGTTATTTCCTGGAGATTCTTCTGAGGGGAATTCTTCCGTTTGGTCATTTTGGAGAGTCCCTGGCGTGGTGAGGACCTGCAGTGCACTTCCCCTGTGCTGTGGTGTATAACTGGAGTTAGTGGGCGGGGCCGCAGCCCGACCCGATGTCTGCCCCCAGCCCACTGCTGGGGCCACAGTCAGACTGGTGTGTGCCTTCTCTTCCCCTCTCCTAGGGGCGGGATTCACTGTGGGGTGGCGTGTCCCGTCTGGGCTACTTGCACACTGCCAGGCTTGTGTTGCTGGGGATCTGGCGTATTAGCTGGGGTGGGTAGGCAAGGTGCACGGGGGCTGGAGGGGCAGGCTTAGCTCACTTCTCCTTAGGTGATCCACTTCAGGAGGGGCCCTGTGGCAGCGGGAGGGAGTCAGATCCGCTGCCGGAGGTTTGGCTCCGCAGAAGCACAGAGTTGGGTGTTTGCGCGGAGCGAGCAAGTTCCCTGGCAGGAACTGGTTCCCTTTGGGATTTTGGCTGGGGGATGGGCGGGGGAGATGGCGCTGGCGCCTTTGTTCCCCGCCAAGCTGAGCTCTGCCGTCCGGGGGCTCAGCAGCTCTCCCTCCCTTTGTCCTCCAGCCTTCCCGCTTTCCGCGCAGAGCTGTTAACTTATGACCTCCCAGACGCTAAGTCGCGCTTGCTGTCGGAACACAGTCTGTCCGGCCCCTCCGCTTTTGCCAGCCCGACTCGGGGGCTCTGCTTGGCCGGCGAGCCGCCCCTCCGCCCCGGCTCCCTCCCGCCAGTCCGTGGAGCGTGCAGCGCCTCGCCGCCCTTCCTACCCTCTTCCGTGGGCCTCTGGTCTGCGCTTGACTCCGGAGACTCCCTTCTGCTAATCCTCTGGCGGTTTTCTGGGTTCTTTAGGCAGGTGTAGGTGGAATCTAAGTGATCGGCAGGACGCGCTGTGAGCCCCGCGTCCTCCTACGCCGCCATCTTCCCTCCTCTTTGTATGTTTTAGTGGTGGTGGTGGTGATGTATTTGTTTGAGTTCTTTTTTATTCTTATTGTAGTTTCGATGTTTTCTCCTTTTCTGGGCAGCTTTTAGTTTCCTCTTGAAGTAAGTGTCTCTTTTGGATACTGCTTCTAATTTTCTATAAATATTATTTAGAAAAAAAACACGTATGATTCACTTAACACCTCCTATTCTTTCCTTTGACTTTTCACGTTTATCGCTTGAGTCTTTGCAATGATTATGAAATTATTTTTACAATTTTGAAAATTAATTAAAAATAGATTTTTAAGATGAATTTAAAATAGTACAGGTGCACCTGGGTGGCTCAGTCGGTTAAGCCTCCGACTTCAGCTCAGGTCATTATCTCTGGGTCCGTGAGATGGAGACCCGCGTCAGGCTCTGTGCTGACAGCTCAGAGCCTGGAGCCTGCTTCGGATTCTGTGTCTTCCTCTCTCTCTGTCCCTCCCCGGCTAGTGCTCTCTCTCTCTCAAAAATAAATAAACATTAAAAATTTAAAAATAAATAAAATGCTACTTACCTCATGGGAGAGTTGTGAATATTAAATACATGAAATATGTAGGGAGAGTACTTCATACCTAGGAAGTGCTCAGTAAACATTATTTGTTACGGTTTTTGTTTTACGTCTCGACCTAGAGACAGTATGATGCTGCATTTGCAGCTGCTTATAGACATCCACTCCTTCCTGATACTCCGCTTGTGCCTCAAATTGCAGACTTGAGTCCATCATCTTCCTCTACCTCCCCCCAAACTTGTTCTTCCTCCCATGTTCTTTAATTCTTCTGGTAGCACCATTTCGCTCTCACAGACTTGACTTTTTTTAAGACATCTTTGATTTTTCTTTCTTCTTTGTCTCCCAATCTGAACAATTCCCAAGTTGTTTTTATTATACTTTGCAACATCTCTTAAGACTCTCCTTTCCTCTCTGCACCCTTGTTCAGAATCTTATTACTGATCATCTGGACTAATGCCAGACTAAGTCTGTTAACTGCCTTTGATTTCCAGCCTCTGCAGTATATTCAATGCACTTGGATGAATTTTCCTAAAGAACTTGTCTGATAATGTCTCTCTCCTACTCAGAATTTTTACTGACCCCCCAGTGTATTCTGGATTAAGCCCTTCCACTCTCCATTCCCAATCAACCACTGCAACCTGCCTCAGCAACCTCTTCATGCTTTGTCCCCTCCAGGCAAATTATTTAAATTACACTGAAATAAAAATAGTAATATTCTAAATGAAAGTCTAGGACTCTTTTTTCTTTCTATATTTAAATGCAAGAGATGTCATGAGTGGACTTTGATCACCCTTATCTGGGCTTCTTAGAAGTCCCTTTTGTTGGCTTTTAACAGATTCTTGGCTTTATTCTGGATTGATGAGATTGTCAAATAGCTAAATTTGTTATAGGTGAAGTTTCCTGCTGTTAAAAAAGTATCACACACACACGCACACGGGTGCACACCACAAACACATACTAAGGAACACTTTGGTATTTTAACAATATTAATTCTTTACCTCAAATGCAGTAGATACCAGAGAGAAACTCTTTCATTTCCCTTTACATTGGACATATTTGCAACCTGAGAACAAGAGCCAGTGTTGGTTTTCAGACAGAATCCATTTAATTAATCATACTATTTGAACAGCTGGGGAAGCCATGTATTTATGTAAGAGCTTAACATTCTTTCAAAAATTGTCAAGTATGAATCAAAATAATATTATTTCACTTTTTAATGATACACTATTTATCTTTAGATTTTATTCACACTTAACTTTATAAATCAATAGTTCCAGTCTTTAAGACACATTGTTACCTATGTTTAAATGCTTTTTAAAAGCACTATCATATGCAGTGTGGCAAAATGGAGCTGAGGTTTTATTTACCACAGGGATTCATTTGGGAAGTGTGAGATTTTCCAATTTTTGTTTCTAAATTTGACAAGCAATGGATAGAGCAGAGAAGAAATAGCTTGATAAAATTCTATGTTTTCCCCTTGGTAATCACCAGCAGAAAGATAAACTTTTCTTACAAAAAAAGGTAAAGTTTGTCTCATTCAATGCAACAGTGTAAACTCTACAGGGACAGATGTGGGTAGGAGACATAATGAAATTGAATTTTTGCTTTAAATCTCTCAAGAACACAATTTTAAAGAAAAAATATTAATTAAAATGTGAAATAATAACATAAATAAGTAGGAAAACTTCATAAAACTGGTTTTAATATGGGATTTTTAGCTTCTGTTCCCAGGGTGAAGGCTAAATTTGAAAGAGAAACTTTGGATTCTGCTACAGATAATCTGATAGGAAACTCCAGGGGTATGGGCAATTATTTAAAGGGAAGTCACTTATTGGGGTGCCTGAGTGGTTCAGTCAGTTAAGCGTCTGACTTCGGCTCAGGTCATGATCTTGCAGATAGTGGGTTCGAGCCCTGCATCGGCTCTGTGCTGACAGCTCAGAGCCTGGAACCTGCTTTCGATTCTGTGTGTTCCTCTTGCTCTGCCCCTCCCCCACTCATGCTCTGTCTCTGTCTCTGTCTCTCTCTCAAAAATAAATAAACATTAAAAAAAATTTTTTTAAAGGGAAGTTACTTATCAATAGCTGTCCTTCAAGGTCAGCCAGTGTGGTCAGGGTCCCCAAGGGTCACAGAAGCTCCATGAGGAGATAAAGAGAATGATAGGCAACTGGAACATGGTATGCTCAATTTTAATCCATTTTGAGATATACCATTACTGGACAGAATTGCTTATGGTTAGCAGTTTGCATAGCTAATGCCATATGACTCTGACAGTTATGTTATGATTCCAGTGGAGGCAAGGCATATCTCCACCAGGGGGATAAAATAGGAAAATGGCCACTGCAGGCTGGTGTTCAGAGAAACTCCAGACTTTTTACGTACTAAATCAGCCTTGAAATTCTGATGAGTCATTAACCAAGATTCACATACCCACATTCCTCCCAACATACCTTTCAGCTGCCTTTGTCTTTTTATGCTGTCTCTACTTCTTCTCCACTTCTCTAATTTGAACTCATTTCTCTGTACAGGAAAAAGTAGAGCGTGTGTTATTGTGTTCTCTGTTCTAAAGCCCCACAGGGATGGTCCTGGCCCCTACCACTGTCTGAGATTGCACTGAGAACTAAACAAGAGAAACTTGTCTCCTAGAAATGTAATAATATTAGAGAGGGGATGCAGATATACCCAAAAGTATGGGCTTTGGAATAAAACCATTGAACTCTTACATGAAATTGTCAGGTGCAGCTTAAGTGAATCTTAACGTTATTCTTTCTTTCTTTCTTTCTTTCTTTCTTTCTTTCTTTCTTTCTTCCATTCACTTATTCTTTCATTCATTCTACAGACATTTATTGAATACTTACTACCAGTTCCTAAACACGGGAGACATAAGAGTGAACAACACTCAACTCTGTCTCTACCTTCATGAAGCTCTAAAAATAGTGGAATAGAAAGACAATCAAATAAGACATAAATATAAAATTAGAACTGTGATGTGAAGAACATGATAATATGAGAGCTTACCATAACCAATGTGACATGATCAGGAAGAGAAGACTATCATGAGGAGACAGACACTGAGCAGGAATAAACAGTGTGACCATCAAGGAATAGTTTTCCATGCAGGAGGAGGGAGCATGGTAAGAGGCACTGAGGAAAAAAAACCAGTGTGTTTGGTGTGGAGAAAGTAGGGGGGATACAGTGGGAAATGAGACATGATGGAGAGAAGAGCTCAGACTCTGTATAATTTGTAGGTCTAACTGGTGAGTCTCATTTTGGGTGGAAAGCAAGAGCAGCACATACTTTGAAATGATTACTCAGAAGCATTATGTCCAGTCTGAACAGAAGCAAGATAGATCTGCACAGTCTAGAATCCAATATGGTAGGGTAGAGCAAAGGCACACCCACCCTCTCAGTGTACATTAATTGCTGGGGACAGCAATATTAAGAGATGCCTTCTTGAATAGGGGCCAAACCACCACTTGGTTAAAACAGGGAAGTTTTGACTAGCTCCGCTAATAAATAATGAACCCAATATCCTTTGCCTGGCCTTCACTCTTTCACATAAATTCAATATGTTAATGCATCTGTAACAAATTAAGTGTCTCTTAAAAGTCCCTTAAAAGTCTCCAAATCTTTTAAAATTTAGAGTGCCTATGGAAAACAAATAAGCAAAATCCTTGACCTTTTCTCTATTCATAAGTAAGATCAATGGGCTATGCCAAGAACCCAGAAACCTTTTTATTCCCAGGATTCTAAAAGAATTTACTTTTATGAACCCAAAGCAAAATTGGAAATCTCTTTCAAAAAACTAGCTTGTTTGGTTGGTTTTTGATAATGAAGTCAAGAGAATATTAATATATACCAGTCGCATTGCAGAATAACTTAATCTCCAAAACTCACACTGACATTTGACATATGTAGCCTAGACAACCCTGGGAATCTAAGGGTAGCAATTTAAGTTGTTTATTCTTACATAATGGAAAAGGAGGGAGGGGGAAGAATTTCTATTTCCCATTAGTCAGTGTCACATGTCCTTTCCGTATTCTGGTGAGTATTTTCTATAATCACCCATTAAGCTGATCTGTAACAACCAATAAAATACCTGAGACTATGCATGAAATCCAAACAGGATCTTGGCATAGAGAGAGATAACAAGAAGAGAGTCTTTCATAGGCACATTTAAAATAACATTTCATTTCATTTCATTTCTTTTATTTTATTTTACTCTGGGAAAAAAATGAAGAAGGGGGAAGGAAATGCTATTAAAGGACTACCACAAGGAGTCAGCAATTTCTGAGTTTTTCAATTAAGTTGCCAATTTTAAGGCTATTACACTGCTCCCTGAATCAAAAGGATTAACAATTTTCCTCTTAGCAATTAGAAAGGTAGAATTTTACCATGGAAGCACATGGGGGAAGACTGTACAAGAAGTTAGAATTAACTAAATCTCCACTGAGGACCACCCAAGAGGAGCTAAATGAGGGGTTACTTTCAAGTGGGGCTGGGATCAAAGATTGAGGGAGATTAGAACCAATAGGAGGTTAAAGAAAAACATCTGGTCCTTTGCAGTAATCACCAATAGCGAGGTGGATCTTCCTTCAGGAAAGAGCAGCCCATCTGACCACCGCCCCAACAATGTGCCACAGTGTGCTGATTCCATGGGGGTGGACATCTCTGTAATTCTGCGGGAAGTGTTCCCTAGCCAGAAAAACTAATGGGGGACTTTCTTCATCAGGATAAATGCAAATGTACAATTCAGCGTTAGGGTTTAAAAGACACTTTTTTCCCTGATAGAGCAACATAGTCATGCTACACATTGAGTGACAATCTTCCTCTAATGAGACTCATCACTGTGAGTGGAAGAGGTGGACACTGACCTCTTTAGGGAGCAGCTTAGAGCTGAAAAAGAGGTGAGGCATGTTAGTATTGATTTTTAACAATATGTAGCGGGGGCTTAGATAATAAATGTCCATTTCTGTGAAGACAAGAGATGTTCAAGTCCTAGGGGGAAAATGAAAATATTCAGAAGAGATAAGGAGCAAGGAAAGTTTCAATATTTTCCTAATAAAAAAGTCCTTGATGAAAAGAGCATTTTATTTTAGAGTGTTCTTGTTTTTCGTAGTTTGAGCCTTTTAAAAGAGGAGCTTACTTTCACATGGTTTCTATAGAAAGTGTAATTCTACCTTATTTCTTAGTCTTCAGACGATGCTGGCTAATTAATCACCCAAAGGAATGATTAATATAAAACAGCCCCAAAAGCCCCAACTTTAAACGTGCCAGTTTTATCTGTTATCTCTGCATATCACATTTCCTTAGAAGAATTCCAAGGAAGAATTTTTTAAAGGATCAGAGCAAACGTGTTTGCCTGACTCCTCTATCTAACAGGAAGGCGACTGGGACAAGATCCTGTGTGCACTTGGCCATTGGGTCACGGAGGGCAGCAGGCTGTTTCCTCAGTGGGTCCGCAGAGAAGAGAGGGCTCACACTTTCTGGGCACCCTCTCCCCACATGTTTTCATGAGAGATGAGCTTGTGCCAGGGGAATCACAGACCATTGGGACTTAGGAACAGAGATCTAAGATTAGACCATCTCACTTTTACAGGGAAGAAACGAAGGTCTGAAAAAGTCCTAGGTGGCAGGGGTGCTGCTTCCTGCTGGCTTTCGTGGAGAGTCCTGGTTGCAGCTCAAGACTGACCTACATTTCTCCCATGTCTTATAATCAGTGTTCCAGTGGACACTCAACCTCTCCAGGGGCCTCTGCCTCTCTCCCCTTCTGTGTCAGACAGCTAGAATATGGGGAAACAGGGGCCAGATAACCTCAGCCCAAGTTAGTGGTGGGACCAAGAGAAGCCAGACGGCGCTGGCTTCCAGCTTTGCCCCACTTATCAGTGGGCTTCCCTCCTAACCTGGCTAAATGTTTCCCCCTTCTCTTGTCTTGTCTTCCTCTTTGAACCTTGGCTGTACAATACTGGGAATTATATCCCTCAGTTTGTGGCTCACTGCCTATCTGTGCAAAGCCCCCCTCTCGTTCTCTCTCTCTCTCTCTCTGTTCCTCCTTCATCTTTGTCCCCATTCAAGCTGTCCTTCTTCCTATAGGCAGTCCCTCTAATGTGTTTACTATATGTTCTTGGATATCCACACATCCTTGAATAATTTGTCGGTGTTTCGTGCAGTACCTGTTTTTAACTTACCTAAGTAATATTGCACAAAGCTCTCCTTCTGTTTGTTACTTTTTCACTCAATGCTCTTTTATTAAGATCCATGAATGCTTCTGTATGTAAATCTAGTTTATTACTTCAAACTGCTGCATATTACTATGTAGACTGCATCCCAACACTGTTTTCAAACATTACTTCCAGGACTGGAGGTACCACCAGTCCCAGCTACCACAAGTAAAATTGCTCTGAACATTCTCATATACATGCTCTTCAGACAATTTAAGAATTTCTTTTGGAGAATATATCTGAGTTAGACTACTAGGTCACAGGGAAGATGTGCCCTTGTTTCCGCTTCGTATTTGCATGCTACCCTCCAGAATGTCTCTACTACCTGAGATGTAGGAGAATTCTCCCATCCTCATTAGCATCTGGTATTACATGACTTTTTAATTATTGCCAGCCAGGCTTCCCTCCTCATTCATAACAAGTTTTTTGATTTGGCAATTGAAATCATTATTTTTATGTTATACTTTTCTATTTCATGACATTATATTTCATGACCAAATGCAGGAGAATTTCTTGTGCAGCTTAAACAAGTATTGCAAATAACCCAGTGTCCTGATTGATGAAGAGCTATCTGTAGGGAATACCCAGGTTGCCATTTTCAAAGAAAGTGAACAACCTGTAATTATAAAAACACCCTCTATGACCATGGTTAGTCTATGAGAATTTAGAAGTCACTTCAGTATTAAATGTGATCTAAAGATCATTATCATGAAAACCAGCCCTCTTTGTATTTTCCCTGCTACAGATATACCAGCTAAGAAATTACTTTGTTTTATAATAAGGAACAATTTTGGAAAATGTAGCAGACAGATTTGTGACTTCCATGCTCCTTCCTCCCACCCCCCACTACTGCACGTTCCTCTTGAAATTGTTTTCCACGGTGGCAAATTGTTTTCCTTCTGAAGGAGTGGTCCTAGGTTCATGTCAGTACCACGTAATCCTGCCCTCTGGTCACAGTTTACAGGATGAGAGAAATTCATTGATCTAACATCGAACTCATCTATAATTTGGGATGAACCCGTAGGAAACTTACGACTTTGAATTAACTGAGATGGAGTTAGTTAGACACTGTGAGTGCCAGAGGCATCACCTGGGCAAGACAAAGCTGATATCATGAGAAGGCACAAACTAAGAAGTTGCAGAGGATGCTGATTTGCAGAGAGACATAGAGACTACAACTCAGTTGTGTGTACATGAATCAGCCAGGCAGGAGCCTTACTGGGAAGAACCTTTATTTAAATCCCTCACCTAACTCCACTCCCACTGTGTAGGAAATACAACCGATTGGACACTTGACTTCAAAGACAAGCCTCAACTCCAGGCAAGGGGGCAGACTTTCAAGACTCTGTTCTCTCCAGTTTTTCAGAGCTCCCTCCAACCAAGCACCATCCACCATGTTTGAGGGAAAATACAATATCTGAGCCTCCACTACTCCTCACCTGTTAGAAATAAGCTTTGGTAAGTTACTCTCAAGGAGATGGGTAGGGAAAGGAGAGACAAAAGAGAGCTCTATATGGTCTTTACCAGGGAGTAACTTCAGCATCTGAAGAGTCAACTAGAGTGTGGATGACTCAAATATATCCTGAACAGGGGTGCCTGGCTGGCTCAGTCAGTGGAGCGTGTGCCTTTCGATCTCGGGGCTGTAGGTTTGAGCCCTGTGTTGGGTATAGAGATTGCTGAGGAACAAAATCTTAAAAAGAAAAAATATCTTGAACCTACTGGAATGTCAAATCTAGAAGGGACCTAAACATAACATAACTCATGTATTTAATGTTTTTAAACATCCAAATAGTGTTCTTATTTCACTGCATCGAAGATGCTCTAAATATTGTTTTAAAACAGAATCAATTCACTTGGTGGGAAAAAAAATCAGGCCTGTGGGAGGTGGGGAGGATAAAAGAAGAGAGACCTGTGGTTGTAGGGAATCACTTTTTTAGCAGCCAGAAAACAACTTCTGGGACAGTCTTAGAGAAAACTGTCTCTCCAGCCACATTTTGATGAGTGAACCAGTAACTCTCCATGCGCCATTGTGAATTAGATGCTACCAAATCAGGGGCTCTGTAAATTGATAAGCTAAGTAGAGTAAAGTTCTTTTCAGGTAGCAAAGTGAAGTGGTTATACCAATGGGCTGTAAATTGGACTGTTGATGTTTTAATCCTGGCTCTATCTCCCCAGGTGTAGATGTGATATTGAACAAGTTACTTAACTTCTCTACACTTCAACTTACTCATGTATACAGTGGGGATAATAATAGTGCTATCCTTTACAGGGCTGTTGAGGGGATTGCTTTTAGAATAGTGCCTAAGAGATAAGGGCTTAGTGTTGGCTATTGCAACTTATTTTGGTAACAGCACCAGGATTTTCCTCCAGGGAACTACCATCTCTTTCTTTCTCAGCCCTGTTAACTGAGGTGGACTGAAACCCTGCTTTAGCTCCTCAGATATTGTCAGAGTAGATTCTTAGAGAGTCAAGGTCAGGAATTTTGATTTAAACCATTGGGAAACAGGTATTTTCCTTTTCACTGGTACTTGCTAAGCTAATGACAGTAAGCCTGGAGCCACTAGAAATCATCAAATTGAGAGGTCCTGCCTGAGGATTAAGCCAACACAGAAAAAAATCAGAGATGAATGATGGCAAGAGACCGAATTTTTATGACATTATTCAAGTCCCCGGATCTAGCTGTACCTGCAACAAGTGCCTGATCTCCTTGGAATTCTTAAATTTGGGAGCCATTAATACTCTTCTTTTCTTATCTAACATAAATAGGGATTCTGTTATTTATAATTGAAGGAATCCTAAGTCATATAGTAAATTATGGCTAAAAAAATTGGGGGCTAAGTAATTCACTTCTTTCCCTTTTTCTCTTTTTTTTTTTTTTTTTTTTTTTTGAGACACAGAGGGAGAGAGCACTCATGCATGGATGGAGGATGGTAGAGGAATAAAGAGAGAGAAAGAGAGTGAGAGAGAGAGAATCTTAAGCAGGCTCCATGCTAGGCATGGAGCCTGATGTAGGACTCGATCTCACGACCCCAAGACCATGACCTGAGCTGAATCAAGAGTCGGATGCTCAACTGAGCTACCCAGGCAACCCAAATAATCCATTTCTTACTTAATTCATCAAAAAATTGCAGTGAGTACCTAATTTGTGGTAGACGTGGTACTGGGTACTGTGATACAGTATTGAACAAAATAATCATCCCAGTGAGGGAAGACTGTCGATAAATAAAACTATTATATTGAACTACATGAAACTGTGGGTCATTTTTGTAGGTAGAATACAATGAGATATTGGCAATTTCACATGATTCAGCCTAATACCTAAATGTCATACTATAGGTACTGTTTACTGTAAGAGGTGATATGCTCTGAGGTGAACCATGTTGCTGGCTTCTAAGCAAATCACCATGAGAGTTTTCTAGTTTTGCTTCTTCCTCTCACAGAACCCCACTCCTCCTGCTCATCATTTCTTCTATCATGAATTAATTCTGGGTAATATTATAAACTCTGTTTCATCATAACAAAAAGATATAACCACTTTAGGAATCATTTTCCTATCACTTAGATCCTTACACCTCTAAAACCACATTGCTTACCAATCCTGGGGCCATATTTTCCCTCACAGGTTGTTAGGAACACTACCTTTTTCTTCTAACTTGTTTACTTACTTGATCCCAATGTGACCCATTTATTTATTTTAGTGTTTTTATTTAAATTATAGTGTTAGTTAACATATAGTGTAATATTAGTTTCAGGAGTAGAATTTACTGATTCAACACTTACATATAACACCCAGTGCTCTCCATAACAAGTGCCTTCCTTACTACCCATCAACCATATAGCCCATCTCCCACCCCGTCCCCTCCAGCAGCCTTCTGTCTGCTCTCTATAGTTAAAAGTCTGTTTTATGGTTTGTCTCTCTCTTTTCCACCCTATGTTCATCTGTTTTGTTTCTTAAATTACACATATGAGTAAAATCATTTGTCCTTCTCTGACTTACTTCACATAGCCTAATACACTCTAACTCCAGCCATGTCATTGCAAATGACAAGATGTGTAGTTCAATTTGTAGTTCAATTTTACGGCTGAGTAATATTCCATTGTGTACATATACCACATCTTATTTATTCATTCATCAGTTGATGGACATTTGAGCTCATTCCATAATTTGGCTATTATTGATAATGCTGCTATAAACATGAGGGTGTATGTGTATTTTCAAATTAGTATTTGAAATATGTATATTTCAAATTAGTATTTTCATATCATTTGCATAAATACCTAGTAGTGCAATTGCTGGATTGCAGGGTAGATCCATTTTTAACTTTTTGAAGAAACTCCACACTGTTTTCCAGAATGGCTGCTCCACTTTGTATTCCCACTAACAGTGTAAGAAGGTTCCCCTTTCTCTGCATCCTTGCCAACATCTGTTGTTTCCTGTGTTGTGAATTTTAGCCATTCTGACAGGTGTGAGGTGATATCTCATTGGAGTTTTGATTTGTATTTTCCTGATGATGAGTGATGCTGAGCATCTTTTCATGTGTCTGTTAGCCATCTGGATGTCTTCTTTGGAAAAATGTCTATTCATGTCTTCTCCAACATGGCCCCTTTATAATTGATATCACTTGGTAATTTCTCTACCTACTCCTAGCCTGCATTTCTGACTCCTGTGCAGTTGCTCATTCCTTTCCTTCCTAACTTAGAACACCTGGCCATCCCCTATCATCTGTAATTTGGGGGAAGGTTACATCTTGCCTGGCTGGTGGGGGGTTAGCAGGACTGAATCTGGCAGAATAACTATATTGGGAGTGACAGTAAAATCAGAGGAGTAGTCATGGAGTGGAGCAGGGAGACAAGCTGGGTGGCCTGAGGAAGTAGACTCTGAGACAGAGAGAATGCAAGAGGTTATTAGGCTCTCAAGGACAACACTTATAGAAATGAAGGGAAGAGAAGGAAAGGAAGAAGGACTAGGTAGAGGGGGAAGTTGAGCTATAATTCAGTCCTAATGGAAGATGTAGAAGTGGGCAGGGAGTTCTGAAGACAGGGTGACCCTTAAGATGTGTTCTGAATTGGGATGAAAGAGGCCTTAATATTCAGAGCATGGTACCCAAGATACCTGCTATCTCAGTGCTAATATGTTATCAGCAGTATTCCTATTGTTTAAAGTTTATCACCTGAATTTTAATTACAGTCTTTTCCCATTTATTGTCAAACCCTTTTGGCCCTTAAGTATGTGTTGTCCTTAAAAGTCAATCAAAGTCTTAATGAAAGCATGAATTACAAAATGAATAGTTAGTGGCTAAAGGTCATGAAACAAGTCTATAATTCATATTCTCTACAGGACCATTTATGTTTGAAGAAGGAATTTGGCCATGTCATTGTCAATATTTAAGGTAATTTCACATTTTAATCTCTTAACAAATGTTGGCTAAGCCGTTTGTACTAAATATTATAGGCATACAAATGAGAAATGATCCTTAGTGTCAAGAAACTTGCCTTCTGGTTGTAAGTCATACAAACAAATAATTCTGATGCAATTCAGGATGTGTTACTACCAGTGGAATCACCCAAAGTTCCCCAAAGTATTTGAGGAGACAGTGCACTTTATCTGGACTCTGCAGGATGAATTGGGCTTGGATGAAGTTAGTGAGATGTTCCAAGCTGAAAGATGTTTCAAGCTCTGTCATGGACAGAGGAAGAGAAAGTCATGTGAATTAGCCAGATGACAGTGTAAATTTGTGGAATGGCAAGAGATAACACTGGAATATGGGTTTATAGTCAGGTTCTGGAAATGTCCAAGCAAGTCTTCACTACTAGACAGACACTCAAGAGAAAAACATTCTAGTATTCTATCGTGTGACGACTGAAAATGAAAATGGGTTTAACGACAAACAGTGATAGTAATGATTTGAGATTTGGAATAAAACAGGAAAACAAGAATAAATGATATGTTTACTAACATATTTTAATTACTATCAGTTTTGTCCTTCAAAAGTAAAGCCAACCATGGCTGAACCTCATCTCCAAGGGTCAGAAAGTTCTAATTTATTTTTATCATAACCTTAGTTTTCAGCTAGATCCATTCTAGGTTATCTGCTGGCATTTTTGTAACAGTTTTGTGGCTCACACTGGGCAGGAAGGTGGACCTGTTGAATTAGATCAGGACAGCCCCAAGTTTCTTTGGAAGAAATCCATGATTAATGTGTTCTCACATCTCCCTCAGCAGGTTGCACATTAGAAAGGTCTTTGCAAAGGCTTTCTGAAAAAAAAAAAAAAAATGCAGGGCTGGGCAGATTCATGAATGTCTTCTAGCTCCAGGAAAGCCATCCAGACTGGAGAGTTGCCAAAGGGCATACTTTGGCGTCCTGCCAGTATTTTGTAGTGGGGAAACATTATGTGGAGGGACTTCCTTTGCTCTAGTGAAAGCTTACTAAAGGTCAGAAAATTATCCATTTTACCCACACACAGAGTCTGATGTTTACAGATTTATTGTGGCTCAGGAATTCATGACACATCCTTAGAGTTTACCCTGGATGACAAAGAAAGTAGAAATATGATAATGAAATCATTAGACACAAATATTAGTCTTTTCCACACATTTTCCTCACACTGTCCTCCCCCCCCAAAAGTATAAGTAATGATTTTATTTGTTTCATTTTATAATTCTTTGACTCCTAAAAATATTTTCTTAACAGAAACATAATACCATCTGGTTCATAATAGCTGATCCTGATGTACCAAAGCATAAATAAAATCATTTTTCTTTAAACCTTTAATTAGGTTATCTTATCTGTAGTTACATTTTTAAACTGTGCTTTTTAAAAAAAAATTTTTTTAATGCTTATTTTGAGAGAGAGAGGAGAGGAAGTGTGAGCCAGGGGACGGGTAGAGAGAGAGAGAGAGAGACGCAGAACCTGTAGCAGGCTCCAGGCTCTGAGCTCGGAGCTGTCAGCATGCAGCCGGACAGTTTGGGGGTCGAACTCACAAACTTCGAGATCATGACCTGGGCCGAAGTCAGACGCTTAACTGCCTGAGCCACCCAGGTGCCCCTAAACTGTGCTTTTCAAACAAAACATCTGACGTTAAGGAAAAGAAATATAATGTCAGATTGGTCACTTCTATCCCTTTATTCTCCATTTTATTTTCTTTTTTATATTACACGCTGAAATTAAAGAAAATTAATGTCTTATTGTTGTTCTTTCCTAAATGAACTGGAAAAATCATGCACACAAACTGCTAAACTTTAACAAAGCAATGCATAGAGTTTTATTCTTTCCACAATTAAAATTTACCTCATCTTTTTCATTTAATACCAGGCCTAAGACCACCAACCTAGAAACAACTTCTTATTTTAATAGCTCCCATTAATATCTATGAAAACATGGTAAATGTGTAATTTTCACTTCAGGATACGGAACCACAAGAAGTGAATTATTTGTATGGTCTACATAAAAGTAACCTAACAATACCAATGCGTACCAAACAAAAGTACCCTTTATAATTTCATTCCCTCAACAAAGATTTATTTTAAATCTAACCAAGTGCTTTGAATCAAGGCACAAGGTTTTAAGGAATCTGAGATACATAACATGCAACTACTGTTCTAGACAAGCTAGACTCCAGTTGGGAAAACACACAAGTATGTGTATGCACATGCTTACACATATACAAAATACCCAGTCATATGTGATTAAGCGTTCAATGGCACTCACAATACACAAAGGGTACAGTGACCCTGAGGAAATAGTGATCACTACTATTTCTAATGGTCTAAAATGTTGTCATGGAAATAGTGGGAATTTTTCCAAAGGATAAACCAGTGTCCAAGGACTCCATTCTTCACAGATGTATACATCTAATTGAAAAGAAAATTCTGTTGATGCTCCGTTACCCAGGATAAATATTTTTATACCTTAACACCCCTCTTCTTTATTTCTCTTCTCTCCACCCCACACCCATCAGCTGCTTGTGCTTATAGTGCCTGTTGCTATGATTCCTACTCATTCTGCCAGAAATGCTTAGTAAAAGTGAGTCTTAATCTCTGAGCACCAGAGAAAACGATGTTCCATTAATGACACATTCTTATGTACAAGCGAAAACAGCCATCTCAGAGTCAGGAAAGGGACATATACATAAATGCATGGATTTTCCGAGGAAAAAAGCACTAAACCATCCTTTGTATTATCTTTCATGGACCCAAATCAGCTTACTTTAGAATGATTTATCTTTGTGAATGGATGACCAAACTAGGTGGAAACCAAGTATTCATACTTTGGATATTTCTCTATTTCTGAACCTGTGCCTTTACTCTATTTTTCCTGAGACTTTTTTTTTTTAATTCTTAATTAGAACCAGCATTAAAAGAATGTATTATATCATTAAGAACTTTACTTATATATAAAGATGGGCCAATTAAAACCAGATAGAAATGGCAGGAGGTTCATAACAGAGTGGACATTGTTTTTGTTTTCAACACTCTCAGGTTGTAGGACCTCCACCAATGAGGTACTACAACTCCAACACGGGATAATGATCCATCATCTGAGATGGGTGGCTCAGAGTAGATGCCAAAGTTGTAACGACACAGAAGCTCTTCAGAATGTAGAAAAGGTTCTCTTTTCCTTTAAAACCCTTTTCTGCTTTGTTTTCCTCAGACCTCAACTAAAATTAGGATGTGTCACACATGTGTTAAACCTTATTTGGAGAAGTCAAACCATGTATCTTTTCTTCACAAATTGCCTGCTCTCTGCACCAGCAACATGGATGTCCTTTCCAAGTAACAAGCCAAAAAAGAAATCAATTTACAGCCTGTTATTCAAATTAGGCCAGCTGTGAATTCCTCTCTGTGCAGGGAGGTTTTGTGGTCATCCATTCTTGAAAAGTTGACAGTTGTTCAAGAAATATGTGTTAATTTTACCAATTGAAATTTTATTTATTAATAAATTCCATGTATTCAGAAAGATATATGACTCAAATAGGCTTTGTTAAAAGTGAGTAATCCAGATTTAGGGGAGCTTTGAACCAACTTTCCAGACAAGATGCCCCTTCAACTAATGAAACAGCAAATTTCTTTCACCACAGGGGTTAGTGATAGCCTAAATCTTATTCTGAACCATGAGTCTATGACCGACCAAGGAGCTGGTAGACTTTGTAACATTTCTGAAGTTAAGCAAAGGTGCCTGTGATTCAACAAGACATATAGCCATGCAGCAAAAAGGTAAAACATGAGATTAGGGTACAGGCTACAAGAATCCATTTCTCAATTTTGCTCATCTTTACAGCTATTTTATCCAGCGAAGTTATCTTCAGTGACTAACTCAGCATCATCAGATCTCATGCAAGTGAATTAACTTCTGGGTCTACAGGAGATGAAAGGTAGTACAAAGAATTTTGAGCTTCAAAAGAAAAGGTCTATGGAAACCTAAGAGATTTTATAATAACTTTGTCCTCTAAGAAACTGCTTTTATATTTCCCTTTCTCTCCTCTTATTATTCCCCCCCCATCAGTCATTCTTTTCTTTGGTCAACTGGATTACCACCCAAACCCACAGTGACACCTGCTGGCCAATCAGGAATGGTGGGTCGGAGTCCCTGCAAAGGCCCTGTGAGCCTCGTGGTATAAGCAAATGAATCTATTGAAACAAACATTAAATACTATTAAAATTATTTTAGAAACTTAGAAAAAAATTGAATGAGCATTGTCCTCCCTGTGAGAAGCTTGGGAGGGAGGAGCAGGGAAATTAGCCTGAACCATTACAAATATAAATTTTAAGGATTGTATGTGTTTTGACCTCATAAAAATGAGTCCAAAATACATCTTGTACTTGGAACCAATTATTAAGCGTTAAGAACATTGTTGTGCTAATTACTCTTGGAAAGTCACTTTTTACATACCTTTTGACAAGCCTTTTACACAGGTTTTTATCAGCTACACTTATCATCCAAAATGTTTTACATAGCATTAACTTAAAAGAGTCTCAAAAGAAACACATGAGAATGTGTTGCATGCACATTTGTTTCCCTCAAAAATATTGATGAGATCTCCAACACAAAGGGTTAAAATTGGAAGGTTGAAGACTTTCTTTTCTGTTGCTTCCCAAGAACTTCCAATTTTTCGTTAAGTTTCTTTACTGAAGAATATTCATATTTTGTTAATCCTAGGAATTTATACATTGGTTATTTTGGCTGGGTACATTTTTGAGGATGTTTGCTTTGTTTTAAGCAAATCCGTTTCTGACTTGAAAGTACAAATTCTAGTAAAAACAAAGACAACAGGAATTTTTTTTAACATTCATACATTTTCTTAAAATATTTACACTTTTCATTTGAAGGTTAAATCCTAGGCAAAATTCTCCATTCACATGCTCATATTTGAACCAGGAGGCTGTCCCTGAGGACTTGTAGCAGCAAATGTGTGTTGGACAAAAATGTTGGCCTTCTTCATCCTTGCTTTGTGTTCTAAAAGCCAGAACTTCATTTTAGCATGACCTTAGAAGAATAGTGATACTTTTAGCATTTCCTGGTATTTGGTGGAAGGAATGTTTTTATTTGACTTGTGGATGTCACTTGGTTTACAGGAAAGATTTGGTAACGTGTTCATGCCAGTACTGCACTTACCCCAAATTTCTTGCTATGTAGGAAGAACACATGTCAAAGCTCACTGTTTGTTAAGTGGAAGAGATTCAGTCCACCAGAAGCTTCTATTATAAACATTGTGACTTCGTGCAATTTACAAAATGTTCTATCTCCATTAAACAATAAACCCTTGACCCCAGAGCTCAGTTTCGGGATTCTGCGATTTGAGAAGGTAGACATAATGGATGGCAATAATAAATGAAAAGTTCAAGAGGTTAAGAAAAACTGTTTAATTATTTCTCTAGAGCGTGGGCTGCAGAAGCCTTGCATATCTGCCTTCTTGTGGAAACTCTGCATGGAAGGGGTTTGCCGGTGCAGCCCAGACAGGGCATAAAAGCAGGTTGCTGGCCCTCAGCTGTGTTTATGAACAAACGGTCTCTAGATACCCTTACATCTCTGAACCTTGCAGTTCCTGCCAGGGGAGATCCAGTGCCAGTCCCAGGGCTCAACATCTGTTTTCCAAAGAGCTTGGATTTGTTAGCATGAGAAATTCATTGCTCATATTTGCTTCCCAGCTGTGGCACTAGTGAGCGTAGCCTTTTTGCCTTATTTATTTGTAGAAAACCATGTTCTGTCCTCTCTTGGAGCCTCTCTTACATAACTAGTCCTGGACACAGGCTGCTGTGCTTTTAATCCCAGACCCATTAAATTGCCTTGTTAGCTAAAGAGCTCCCCTTTTAAAGCCTCCTCATTAGAAATCCACACGTTTGGGAGTGAGGGTGAGTGGTGGTGTCCCACGTGAGGGTAGGACCCAAGGCACCATATTCTTTAAATCAGATGTTCAAGATATAGGCCAAGTCTTTGGGGGTGGAGGGTATGGTTAGAGAAATAGTCTAGGGGATGCTCTCGATGGCATTTTGGAGGCCAGGTGCAAAGCCTTCCCAGAAGAGAATGACCAGAGCAGATCTTCTGGGAATACCTTGCAGAATCTGTAGTGTGCTCAGAGCAGGAGCCAGTAAAGAATACATAATAGGTCTAGACCCAGGGTTTTAAGGTTAGCAGACAGGCATACTTGCTGCCAGATGGATGTGAATTCTTTAGAGTTTCCTATCCTTCAGCTCATCCCCAAAATGTTTATAGTAAATTGCTATCTATCTGATTCCATCTAGAATTGCAGAAACTGGTTCGGGGGCACCTGCTTGCATGAACCTTGGCTCTAGAACTCTAGAAGAAAAGCATTGTGAGGGCTGCAACATGGCAAAGAAAAAGGACATGGCTTTGTTATAATTTAGATGCTGAAATGTTTTCATTATAGAATGAAAAAATACACTGAAACAGAAATAGTAATGAAAGAATTATAGCATTTTATTTATTTAGTGTCTTAATATGATAGACGCTGCTATTAGCATGCCCATAAAAGAGGGGGAAATTGGCTTTTATCCCCACATGGAGAGGAAGTGTGTGGAACAATTGGTAAGAATTGGAGCTTTGAGTTAGAAAGTTCTGGACTTGGGGCGCCTGGGTGGCGCAGACGTTTAAGCGTCCGACTTCAGCCAGGTCACGATCTCGCGGTCCGTGAGTTCGAGCCCCGCGTCAGGCTCTGGGCTGATGGCTCGGAGCCTGGAGCCTGTTTCCGATTCTGTGTCTCCCTCTCTCTCTGCCCCTCCCCCGTTCATGCTCTGTCTCTCTCTGTCCCAAAAATAAATAAAAAACGTTGAAAAAAAAAATTTAAAAAAAAAAAAAAAAAAAAAAAAGAAAGTTCTGGACTCTGCTATTACCTACTCAGGTAATCTTCGGAGGTAATTTAACTTCTCTAAACCTCAGTTTTCTCATCTGTAAAATAGAAACAATAATCGTCCCAGCCTCAGACTGTTGTAAGGTTTAAATGACACAATGCAACTAAGAGGATACTCAACAGAGTCTGGCGCTACTCACTTGTTGCTGGCAATGACTATTATCATTAAGCCATCAACCACGAATATAAAGATCTTGACTTGGAAGCCACTCTTAAGAATAACATTCTGTATGAACTCAAATTTCTTCCCCTTCCTTTGGCTCAGGATCTACCCTTAGGTATCACTGAGATGATAATAGAATGAATGAAATGTTTCTCACTTTCAAGCTGTATAAGATTAAAATGAAATCATCATTTTGAGGGGAAATAGATTGTGTCGTAGGAGCAGGTGTCTTTATTCCATTCTTATCCTGCACTCTGCAGATAACTTCCTGACAAGAGGAAAATTACTAATCCCATGGCCTAACCACTAACTCAGACAGTTGGAAGAAGAGGATACATGACTGGCACTGGATACAGGTCATCTGGTCCTCAGGAGGAGAAAGCCCAGTTGAACCAAAAGTCAAGAATGGGCTAGAGCAGAAGTTCTCAACCACCGTGCCCCACCCACACTGTACCCTGGGGGGCCCCAACTGGATTAGAGGCCCAGAGGCCCACTTCAAGATTAACTGAACTCCTTCCTAAACTCTCCACACCACCATCAAGCCCTCCAGGTAAGAGCTATTTGTTTGTCCAGATGCCATGCATATGTCTGATGTGAGCTACAGAGTGAAGAAGACAAGGAAGCCCCAGGTACAAGGCAAGATAGGGACTAGGGTTAGGCAAGCGAGGCACAGGCCACAGACACAAAATTTAATAAGGCACCAAAAAAACTTAGTAATCAAGGTAAATAATATTGCAATACAATGTCTTAAAAATAAAAATTAATGCATAAAACTCGATGATAAATAAGATATAATTTTAAAAAATTTAACGTTTATTTATTTTTTGAGAGAGAGAGAGAGCAAGCCAGGGATGGGCAGAGAGAGAGGGGGGACACAGAATCCCAAGCAGGCTCCATGCTGTCAGCACAGAGCCTGATGCAGAGCTTGAACTCACGAACCATGATCATGATCTGAGCTGAAACCAAGAGTCAGACGCTTAACTGAGCATCCTTGACTGAGACACCTAGGTGCCCCAAAATACAATTTTAAATAAGGATAGGATTGTGAGGTTCAGAAGCACCAGGCATGGATATAGCTGAGACAAACCTGGGTCTGTGGCTGCCCCAGGAGAGATCTAATAATGGCAGAGCCAAATGGGTGCCAGGAGGTCCAAGTGGAAAAGCTCATCAATGTGCAAGTTCCATTTTTGAGGGCCTTGCCCCTGAAAAGCCTTGTCTCCATCATTGCTCTCTTTATACTAGACACATATAAAGCTCCCAACACACTGGCTGGGAGATAATTTGAGAAGTAAGCTCCAACTGCTCTAAGATCAGGGATCCTTCAAAGCTGGTAAAATTTTACTTTTGAGTTCCAAGGAGGAAACCACTTATCGAGGAGCTCAAGAGATTTCTGGAACCCAGATCTAGTATTTACTTTGCACCATTTTGATGAATGAGCGTTAAATGATCCCAAACTACACAGATTACGTTTCCCTACAACATACACGATTTGGGAAAATGGAAGGGAAGTGGTGCTTTGAGCAAACTACATTTTAGGCTCTGCCGTACCCCCAAATATCTAAAGAATACTACAAAGCTTGTCAAACCCCAACTGTTTCTGGGCCCATACAGCCTAGCTTTCTACTTGAGAATACCTTTCCACCATCGTTTTCCCAAGGCAGCTCTGTTCACAACAGGAAAGCTGTAACTCAATTTTCTGTTCTGTAAATAAAAGTACCTTCAAAAGTATAGGTCTGACATCCACACCAGAAGGCAAGAAAGAAAGGCAAATACAATTCTTTTGGGTCTTGTCACTCACACAGGATCATCACACACTTAACAATGAGATGTCAGGTGCTGATCTTGGAAGACCCACTCTGTTTAAACAAACAGCACTGATTCTCATGTAATGTTACACTCCATCCCAAGGCTGTGGAAAAATAGCTCTGTTGTCACCAGGCTCATGAGTTCTTACTGAAATCTAAATACATGGATGGCCCAATGAGCATTGTTCTGTTCAAATTTAGATATAAGCAAAAAGTGCTTTACTGAGTAGGGGTATGATCCGTCTCATCAGATGCAACACTGTGGCCGGACGACCAAAGCAAATGAATTGCATTCCGATGAAAGCCAACAAGTTGTGTTTGGGAAAATAGTCTCATTGCATATATATGATCATCTTCCTAATTCTCCTATAGCAGGATTAGAAATGGGTATCAGCCAGATAAACATTTTACCTCTTGAGTGAGAACTCAAGGCGGCCAATGAGCCCAGGAGACACACAGTTCTCAGGTTGGCAAGTGGGTTAGCAGGGCAGAGTTGAGGTATTTCCCTTCCTGAGTTTGTTTTGTTCACTCCTTGGCGTGAGAAGCCAGGCACATTTCTTCAATCTTGGAAGCGCCGAAGGAGTCCTATTCATTGGGGTTTGTGAATCAACAAAGAAGAATGGCGTTTAATATTTAAATATGTCTCATGTAGCCATTAAAAATCTTTTATGAGTGTTAAGCCATTATTAAAGCAAGATGGGCTCTAGGTCATGGACCCTTTCATGGCGCTCCCACAGTGCTAATGAGACAAATAATATCTCTTCACAGAACGATGGCTGCCTCCAGCACTGAATTCAGTGTGCCTACTGTAGTTAAAAATTCTAAAGGAAAAAAATTGCTATTAGAATTATCCTACTGCAGGAAATTTTTCCTTTTCATTGTCTGAACAAAAACATTCTAACTCAGTGTTAGCATCTGTGTGTGTGTGTGTGTGTGTGTGTGTGTGTGTGTGTGTGTGTTTGTAGTTGTAGAGGCTGGGTAGGAAATATAGACCAAAGATGATCAAACAGATGGGTATTAAGAACACACATGAATGCCTGTTATCCATTGGACCAATGAGTTATGTCCATAGAAGTTATTTACCTTCTTACATTTACAGATGACATTATGTTCCACTCCAATCTAAGTCATCCTCTCTTTCCATGACAACTGAAGGGCTGACAGAAGGAAAGAACAATGACGAAAGCATGGAAAGCTAATAAAAGAAGATAAACACACTGCAGAAGAGAAACATGTGAATGAGCAAAGACGCTGTAAATTTTATACAACAACTTGTTTGGAAAGACCTACTCAGTGAGTGATATCTTCCACTTGCCAAAATAAAAGCTTTATTATACCTCATTGCCAAACCATATTCTGCAGAACACGAAACCACAGAAATGAATAGTAAGATATTTATATATGTAAATGTTCCCAAATACTCTTCTTCCACTTTACCCCAAAGTGGTAAAGACGGAGTTCTACATCTAGCTACCATCAAAATGTAGCATTTCCCCAAGAGTAATTTAATGGCAACAATCACACCATAAGAATGAAACATAAATGTGTTGTGGTTTCCCATTTGTATGCTCAGCACAAAACTTTGTCATAGCCTTTTTTAATGTCATATGTAAAAACTTACTAGTTTAATAATGTGTTCATTAAAATGCAATAATAAAGAACAACATAATATGGACCTTTGAGTTCTGATATTGATGGTATCTGATTTTTTAATGAACATCGACAAAGGAGAAAACAATTTCCAATAATTTTCTAACTACTGTCTAATGTCAAGGCATTTGGAAAAAAATTTCACAGTTGGCAAGTGGTAGCAGGAAGGCAACAATTACATTATATATCTTTTGTTTAATTTATCTTGGTTGCTAAAATTTTGCTGTTGTTGTCAAGACACGTTTGGTCATAGGAGGCAAAGATGGCTCTGTCAACGTGCCTGAAAGTAAGAATCATGGGTGAACTGACATTGGAAGCAGAAAGCAATCAGGAATTGAGGTGGTTTTTGCTTTGTGTTTGTGTGTCTGTTTTTCTCCCTCTCTTTCAGGGACTGCATGGATATGTTTCCATACCTTCCCAGTGCATCTTTGCTTTCTCTTAGTCTTCATCCTCATAATTTGTAATTACTGCCCAGGTCTACCTGGTGGCCTTTCAACTCAGTTTCCTAAAGTTAACCTGCTCAGGCTCTAAATTTACTCAATTCTAAATTCCAACAAGAAAGCAGAGAGAGGGTGTCTTCTCTTTTCCACCCAGACACCCTGCTGGAGGTCATCAATAAGGCTATAGACAGGGCCATCCTTGGATCATATGTGCTCCATCCATCGAATCTGTCTTGCTGGGTCATGGAGTCACTGATTCAGTAAGGCTGAAGCTGTGAGGGAGATATCCAAGCACCGCTCACTATACTAAGGACAAGAACACAGCGGAATGCTACAGCAGTGAGCAGTTGCTGTCAGAGATGACGCTTAAGGAAAGACACAGGTCATGTGATGGCAGCTGCATTTCCAGTTAATGGGGGGGGGGGGACTGTATTTTCATTTTGATCTGCAAACAATTTGAAGGTAAGTCTTCTCCTTTGTATTTTTTATTAAAAATAACCTCACCCTATGTGAGTGCAAAATAGGGAAGGCATTCCCTGCTACTAAGTAATTAGAGGCCAACATTTTATCAGACTACATTGAGTGGAGCAAGGTATCTTTGGAAATAAAATGTATTAAAACTAAACTACGATGACAAGAACAAAACTGAACTTGCATAAAAGTTGGAACAAATGCTCTCAGCAAATGATCATGCCAGAATAATCTACAGAAGAGTGAGGGCGACCTTTGAAGAGGAACCACAGCCACTAGAGGACCCAAGAGGAGAAACACAAGGTTAAGAAGATGCTGCTGACATTAGTATCAGTAATTATTTTAAGTATCTGTTTTAATGTCTTTGATTAGTTACCCAAGGTCTGGGTTTTCAACAATCCTTAGAAAGGAGGGACTCAGGAAAGAATGTCTAAACCTTGTTGTGTTCTCGTGGATCATTTTTTACCCATAACTACATTTACATTAACTGGATATAATAAACTGTGTATGATTTTTAATCCACAGTAGAATTTAAACATACATGTCTTTTCTTCATTTAATCCGGAAAGAGATACTTATGTTGCTGCTCATCCCACAAACATTCAAGAAATGGGAAAACTATCACAAGGTAGTATGGAGTTGTTGTTGTTTTTCAAAATGTTTGAAGCAATTGATAGTTCCTTATTATCTTCTCAGTCACTTCCACAACTGTTTCAAGGAAAGAAACAAAAACGGCCAGCAATCTCCCAGCTGACAGCTGCACTCTCCATTCACCATGGAGAGAAAAGGAAATGAGTTGGGTTACCCAGACTTATTCTAACAATATATTTCAATGGACTCCTCTTTTTTTTTTTTTTTTTTTTTTTAATGACTTAGAGGTGTGTCCAGGATAAACTGATTTAAGAATACTCTACATCTTCCATTATGGCACTGGAATGTAAACACTCTCAGGGCAGTGAGAAAGCATGCCTGGATTGTTCCCCTAGTGCCCAGAAGATATTTGGCCCAACATAATGATTCAATTGGTATTTGTTGAATGATTCAATTAATTAATTGATAGTAAGCAGGAACAGAGAAAAGGACAGAGGGAGGTAAGTGTCACTAATAACATTTTTGTAGGTTTTCCTCCCATCTTGTTAGATATTATTATACTAGCAGAATCCAAACTTGGACACTTTATTAAACACAGCTGTTAGATCATGCTGAATTATAGACAGAGACCTGCTAAGTTACTGGAATCTAAAAGAGCACAAGACACAAAAATGGCAATCTTCCTTGTCCTCAGCTAAGCCAGTGAGTAGTGTTTGGGTTCTAAAGTCATTGTAAAACCGTCAGACTTCTTTGAGTTTAAGTATTGGAAATGATTCAGTTTATACTCAAATGTGACTTGATACAGCATCAGAGATTTTAGAAATGAACAATGATGTTGTTAATTATGATTGATGACCTTGACCATATTCTGATTGCTATTTGTAGTTTCACCATTTGAATTGTAATTCACTGCCTATTAGCTCATGTCAATGTCTGGTTATAAAAGTGTTCATAATATTTACAGTGAGAGGCCTTGGTGATTATAGTCATATAAATGTGTGAATAATTGAGAGATTATGCTGCAGTACATGCCTCATCAAGCTTCCTTTTCAAGACTCAAGAACATATTCAAAGCTCAACACTAGACGTCAATAATGCTTGAAATAAGGGGCGGGGGGGGTGGGGGTGCGGTGGAAGCTGCATTAACAAAGCTGTCAAAAACACTCTGCTTTAAATTTACTTGGACAACTGAACAATGGAAATAGTTCACTCATTTAAGGGTTGACTTCATCTAGTAAAGATTCCATCGCATTTAAAAGAAGAAGTAAAAAAAAAAAAGAAAAGAAAAGAAAAAAAGAGACTTGAAATTTATGAAGTTTCTTTCTTGGTCCTCAAGAAGATAGATTGAAAGAAAGTCAATCATGATAAAAGGATTACAAAGATGACTAGATTACCAAATTTACATTGCAGATTCAGTACAACTTATACAGAGAGAAATGGAATTTTCATATGTGTATGCTCCAACAAGATCATATTACAGTGGTCTCAATAAATTACAAAGGACCCAGCAACAAAATAATTTGGTGTAGTGCATGCTACTCAAAGACTACATTAAGTACCTATTAACTTTGATCTGACTCCAAAAGAGAAGGTTCTACAGTTTGGAATTGAAAATAACCCAATACAGGCAAAAGAGTTCTATCTTTTTCTACTAATAAAAATACATTTCATGCAATGCTATTGTAAAGGATACTTCAAGTTTCAGGGATAACCCAAGTTATTCTAATATGAAAATGTGAAGAAGAAAAAGTGTGATAAGATGTCTAAAAAAAAAAAAAAAAAAAACTACCAACATTCAAAGACTTTATTAAAATTCTAATCCAGGGGTGCCTGGGTGGCTCAGTTGGTTGAGCATCTGACTCTTGATTTCAGCTCAGGTCATGATCCCAGGGTCATGGGATTGAGCACTGAGTAGGACTCTGCACTGAATGTGGAACTTGCTTAAGATTCTCTCTCTCTCCCTCTGCCCCTCTCCCCCACTTGTGCCCATACTTTCTTTCTTTCTCTCTCTCAAATAATTAAAATTAAAATAAAAAATAAAATTCTAATCCATGTTTATCTTTAATATGCATAATGTATTTTGCATTCTGTACAATAGTCCAAGTGGAGATAATCTTGAGTTACTGCTCTAATGTTAGACCTTTCATTTTAAACCATCTACAGATAGACTTGATAAACTCCTTACCCTGAATCTCATATTCATGTAAAATAATCCTTACCGCTCAAAATAGGATAGATTCTTATTGCCTTAGAATCACCCTATCGGGTAATTTTCTTTTTCTTTTCGTATGTATGTATGTATGTATGTATGTATGTATGTAATTTTCTTTTTAAAACCTCTCTTGATTTGCCTGAAGATGAAGGTAGCATAAAACAGGAAATGTAAACTCTTAGTGTTGTAAAGAGTGTTAAAAACCAACTCATCTTATTCTCTCATTAAAAAGAGAAGGTAACAAAGGTGGAGAGTTTGGTGACTTATCCAAGGCCACATACAACAATGCAGTGGTGAAGCTTGGACTATAACCCAGTTTTCTGACTCTTACTCTGATTTTTCTTCTATGCTATCCTCTACCCAACCAGATGCTTCTCAGCAGCCACCATTTTCTCCTCCCATGCAAACTCTACCAAAGAAATGCAGTAATTCAATTCAGAAAGCGGACTGTGTTCATTGTGTACCTACGTGAGTGACACTCTAGAAGGTGAGGTGGGCCAGGTACAAAACTGACTAAGGTTACCCTTATCCTTAGGTTCCTGTCCTTAGGAAATGAAGACATGTTCCTAGTTGATTATTAGCCACTACCAATAACCTCACAGAAGAGCTACCATGGAAATACCCAGTGCTGGGAAGACACAGTAGCTAAGAGGGAGTCGTTCCAAGTTAATAAAATTTCAGAGTGCTTTGAGAGGTAAGTGGTATTTGAGAGTGAATGAGGAAGATTTTGGCAGATGGCTTGGTATTCATTTTAGAGAATTAGTTCATTCTGCCAAACGAACTCAATTTTAACCATTAAAAATATAATCTGAAATATAGTTGACTGTATCTGGGTCAGCGAATGGTGGGTCAGAATGTTACTATGGACTGCACAGATGAGACTACAGATTGCTAAATGCACATTTATCCATACCTTTGTCCAAGTTATTCATATAACTCTGTCCCAACACAATGCTTTCATTTTATCGTGGAGCCGTAAGGGAAAATATTACTTTATTTGTATGGCTGAAAAAAAATGATGATCAGAGAGATTGAAGACCTGACCACAGACACATGGCTGACAAGTGGCAGAAGTGAAGCTAAAACCCACTTCTCCCACTGCTTGCATTTTCTATACCACCATGTTGTCTTTATAAGTTTACTGCTTTCAAATCCATTTTTATGAGCATTAAATAAGATGGGAGGAAGATAAATACAGGGTCACAAACTTTCAGAACACCACCACAAAACCAGTGTTGATATATCAGATATCCTTGTCACACCCTGCAGACTCACTCATAACCCCCTATCAGAATTGTGATCAGCAACCTAGTTGTTGTTGGGCAGTATCCTCCAGATATGGTTGATCAGGCATTGTATATACATTCGCCTTCTTTCCTAAGAAAACTAGAAACACCTGGATTATGTTAGGTCACTTCTGGGTTTCTACAGCTGGATTTTATGCTTCTCCCCTCTTAAAGAGTTGACAATCTGGAAAAATCTTGATATTCAGCCAAGAAAACAAGAGCCTTTCATTTTGAACATGGACATTTCTATATGTTCTGGCAAAGGAGTGGAGTGGGGAAGGTGAGCTGGAAATTATTCCTTATGGTGTATAAATAAAAGTGTGGGCAATAAGAAAGATGGGTTGCGACCTTCAGTATGGATATATTAAGCAAGAAAACCACCCCTTTTTCTTCCTAAACAATCCTCTTCAGCATAACAAGTGCCTGCGTGACTCAATAACCTTGGTCAATAGTGCCCACTGGAGAGTAACTCAGGCCGCCTGTGTTTCAGTTGGACCATCTGCTGTGTGGGTCTGTGCAGCTGGGCCTCCACTCTGTCGTTCCTCCACCCTCTCTCAAAGAGACACTTGAAAATCTTCTCACTTCAAGCAGAGGGCAGGGGGCCAGGGGTGGGGTGGCTCTGCTTACTCTGTAGCACACTATTTCTCTGGTTGAAAAGCTTCTGATGTAAAATTAGTCATCAATTTAGCTATTTTTTTCCATTAGTCTAAACTCTGGCTTTCTGAATGTAATGTGTCAATGTAAAATATCCAAACCATGGGAAGAGCTACAGTTTCCAAGACATGAACTTTGAGGCCAGCAAAGTTCAGAGTAAATTTGACATTAACCAAATATTACTTCCCTACCCAGACTGTGAGTTGAAAATTCACCATACTGAAAACAAGAAAAAGATTTCCTACCCATGGGGACATGAAATGCTCTGCAATAGTGTGAAACAAGGGTTCTTTGGCTTTTTGCCTATGACCAGAACAGGCCAAGGTATACATGTGGGAGGGGTGGTAAATGCCACTTTGCATTTGCCAATTGTGAAATTTGTGTGTCGCCCAGCAAGGGGGAAAGCCAATGCAAATGGGCAAATTCTACCTGCTGCTACATCATTTCCTTAACTGAATTGGAATTATTTACACATATATTTATTTCCCATGAATGTACAGCTCAGGGCTTGGGTGCGGCTAGAGATATAAGGGCAGGTGGGCCTCTTGTTAAGAGGCCCCTTCCACACGGGCACTCCCAGGCATCAGGACCTACCCCAATGCTGTACTTTTATCCATTTCAACATTCTGACATGCTGACTTCTGTCCAGCCAATGCCATTAAAAGCAGGCTGCCGTGCTTCAGCTTCTGTCTTACAATTGTCCAGAACTGTCCTCTGTTGCTCCTGATCTTGCATCATTCTGGTTCCACCCAGCAACACTCTTGACTTTGCCTCCCATCGGCCAACCTGAAAGCAGCTCCCTGTATTTCATGGCAGCTCTTGTGTGTGCTAGTGTTAATCCTCCTGCTCCCTAAGGACAGTGAATCACAATCATCCATTGACTTGTTCCACTCTTAGACACACAGATGGTAACTTCTTCCTTCCGCTGCCCAACTCTGGTCCCTGGAACTCAAACTACAACCATGACCTGTTGAGCTCCAGGCCCTGTGGATTGGTGGTGGTGGTGTTTGGTGAGCATGGTGTTGGGGCATATGATCCATTATTCTATTGCAGGGCAGTTTGTTACCTACTAGGGAATCCCATGCCATGGAATTAAGCAGAAAAAGTAGCCTCTTTGGGTCAGAGGGTCCAAGGAAATAAGGGGACATTAATGAATATTAGTAAAAAGAAATAAAAAAAAAAAAAACCAGTAGCAGTAATGAGCATTCCTACCTCCTTGTTGTCAACAGCCAAAAGCTACAATAAGTTTACTTCTAGGAAGGAACTCTGCTGCTACTCATAAAAGATACTTTAAACATTCGCTGTCTTCCGTGGAATAATACGGGTAATATCAATATCTGCAATATTTTAGAGAGGCATTCCAAATACAGTCACTGCCAAGGCCACAAATAAAGCATTAGGAAAGCCTAAATAACATGCTCGTGTATTTTGCTTGGAAGTTGAGGAACAGACAAGATTCACTCTCATTCATTCAGAGAAGGCATCATACAAGAAAATGTGTTGTTAGGATCCTTGGAAACTAGTAGTGAAGCAATTTAGAAAGGCTGATCAAGCATTCCAAGGATAAGAGACCACAAGCACTCAGACTTAGACTTGAGCAGGGCACATGGCTAGAGGAAGAGGATGTTGTGGAGGGAAGCATGTAAAGGGGAAAAAAGAGGAAATAATAGTGGTTGCTTCTCATTACCCATAAAGAAACCAAGGTTTAGAAAGGATGGATAATGTGCTGAACCCAGCTGACGCTACCTCCCCACCTGAGACTCACTCAGAAATGGTTTCCTGTTGCTCATGACCCTTCAGCAAACTTGTCTGCCACCCAGCACAGCCTGGCAGACCACAAGGAGAGGTTTTGATCCCTGCGCAAGAAAAGTTCATCTTTGTCTTCATGGTGGCTGTGTGCTAAACCAGCTGAACCTACCACTGCAGCTACTCCTAGAATCTGATGTCATGGGCATGGCGGAAAGCCATCTTTTCTCTCACCTCACTCCTAGAGCTTTCTGCCTCTTGCCAAAGGCTGTTTTAGTCACTGTGGTGTGGGGTGCCATGGGTCCCTCTTGGTGTTCATTTACAGGTATTAATTTACCCTTTTCTTCAGTGTGGAGAAAGGCTAGCCAGCAGGGCCCCTAGCTTGGGGCTACCTACTATGTGCTCTGTGTGCTGTGACTCACATGGAAGAGGCACCTGCCATCTTGGGTCTGTGCTTTCACAGTAGCTGTCAGGAGGACCAGCTGGTACAACCAAGAAGTGTAGAGGAATTGTGGGGGTAAATTTTGACCAATGGGAGATGAAAGATGAAGGTTAAATCCTTCTCTTTCTTCCCACGAGTGGACTGTTCTGAGACATAATAGTTCATGCAGCCTCTCTGAAGCTGTCCTGAAAGATTGACTAGTCATCAATGCTGGTTACAAATCTGGGGCCAGCTTGGGAATGTACCCCTCTGCACTTACTTGCTCTTCTTCCTGTGCTGCCTCACTCTCTTTTTCCTTCTCCATGACACTTCCACTAAGTGACAACATAATTTTGCCTCAGGCTTTGTTTTCCAGGCTAACAGTGGGCTAAGGAAAGTGGCAACCCTAATGCTGTACAACTTGTAAGTGACAGAGCTGGGATTTGAACCCAAGCCAACTTCAACTATGATACACGGATGAACAAAGACCCCCAAGTAGCCAGACGGATAAAAAGAATCAGACGCTAATGAGAAAGCAATGACAGGCCTGTCTGAATTCATAAACAAGAAATAAATAGAGCAAACCCACTAGAACAAGCACTAAATTCTGTAATTTCAGCTGTCTGCACCCAAAGGAAAATTGCACCCACCAGATCTTCAGCCTCTCATCTTCCTATCACTACACGCCATCTTGCAACTTTTGGTGGTCTTGATCTAGCCTAGAAGAAATTATCTAACGAAGGTAACCAAAATTTGCTTTTTGATATAGTTTTACTCTAAGTTCCTTCTAATGCACTATCTCTAAAATGGGTACAATACACTGGCTACCCCACAAGTGACTGTTTACACCAGCTCTCTGATTTTAAGATGAAGACTGCAATTTAAAGATCTCGACCACAAAACACCATTTCCCACAATTCTTGCATCTTTTATTACACTTATTCCCATTCTATATAGATTCTTCAAGAACATTTAAGTAAAAACGCCACATGAGCAGTAGCAATAGAACACTCCCTTGGAAAAGATTATCATCTAACAAAGAGGTGTAATCGTTGAGACTTGTGTATCTTTGATTTCGTGTACTGTCTTTAGGAGCTTTCGGTTTTTACATAGAATGGTGACATTCCAGTAACAAAGAAAAGTCCTGTAACATATATTTGCCAGCTCTACCTCATGGATTTAGATCTAATTTTCTCCGTTGTGAAAGATGGGCCACACATTACCAAATAAATCTTCTCTGGCTTTTTTTCTAGCAAACTAGTGCATCTTCTCCCTGGAGTACTATTAAACAGATGATACAATAATTTCCTTGTACTTTACCAATCCTCTAGCTCATCTCATTGAATTCTCACTCCAACCTCTACAACATGTCTGGGTTCAGGCAGCATCATCGTTGTCACATTTATTCTTTTGCCTACACCTCTCTCCTTTTTTCTTCATTCCTTCAAGGGCAATTCATTAGCAATGATCACAGAGGAGTTTCCGTGTTCACATAAAACCACCATGACTATCAGAAAAAAAACTAAAAACATTTAAACTATCCTTTCTGGAATCAATAATAAACCTGATACTGAAATCTTTCTTTTCCTGTAAGTGTGCACAAATGAGTAACCTTGAAGGTAAAAAAAAAAAAAAAAAAAAAAATCTTGAACTGAATCCCTTTGGAATTTCCAACTTAAGTGATGTCTAAGTTCCACACCAGCTGACCATCAGATCTTCAGGGAAGTACTAGGAGAGCTAGAGGTGGTCTATTCATAAAACCGGTTAAATGAGGTGCTCAGAGACATCACTCGGGTAAATTTCATAGCTTCTATCTGCCATCATTATAGCTGTAAAATTTTATGTGGTTGAAATAGAGATTAAAGGTGGATTTGGATAGGAAAAGAAATCACTTGTCCAAGTCTAAGAAGCCAGCCAAGAGGTGTGTATGGAAGTAGAAAGTGTCATCCAACTCTGGGCCTTGAGTAAAATGCTGGCAGTGAATACTTCAATGACTGAAAATAGGTCTAAAAGCATCATGTCCCTTTTAGGCTTGTGAAACCACCTTCTCTCTCTCTGCCCATCTGTCAACAGCAGAGGGGTCCCCAAGCCATGAGGCTTGATAAGGTCAATTACCTCATGATTGGGACAACACTGTTTATAGAGAATCACTTGTTCATTGAAGACCTCTATTTTTTTATGAAATAATCACTACCACTCAAGAAATTAGAATCAAATGGTTTTCAATTTTCAGAAAAGTACTTGACTACTCAGAAATAGATTTTAAGAAAGCTATTCATTTGGAACAGAAAAAAATAAACATTTTTTGGCCCACTTAAAAAAAAATTTAAGTGTCTTTTGTTTGTTGGTTGGTTTTGACTTTGACTTCAGTGGTTTCTTGGAATTCATTCAAGCCATTTCAACATGGCCAAGTAATTCACACGCCATTCAAAGTGTACAGGCCAAAGTACTGCTAGAGAAATCCAAGGAAAGAGAGAGTATCCATTTGATCACTTTTTTGTTTGATGGAGAGTCACCACTTAGTCTCTACTATGAATCCAGCATTTGTACTGTGGTTATTATTGAAGTTGAGAGGAGATGAGGAAAAAATGAAGGAATATTGCATTTGAGACAATATTAAGTGTTGGAAAATTAATCTATATTTGTTGAGATTCTGGACTGAAGATGGAGTGGTACTTTAAAGCAAAGGGGTCAATGACCCCTTTCTCCCAGAGAGAATGATGTCCTATCCAGGGTCCAGGGGGAAATAGTTACACCTGCAAAGTCCATCTATATGCATGCTGGGATGAAGAGAGAGATCTAATGACCTGTCATGATTCCTTCCATCAAGTCTATAGATAGGGAAACACCAATATGGTTAAAAGAAAGGACAAAGTGAAAAAAGAAGTCTTATTGGTAAAAATGACCTCTCTTTACTAGGGAACTCTCATGATGTTCAACCTCTTCATGATTTCTTTGACCTCTGATTGTTTTCCATGCTCAAATAGCTTTATATTGTGCTCCACTTTGGGTGGCAGAATTTAATAAGAATGTTGGCAGAGAAGGATGGATTCAGGATAAAGGAGAAGGAAGCAAACGTTTTTTGAAAAATATTATAACAATGAAGATCCTGTTAAAAGTGTCATATAAGGAATCATTGAGATTACAAAAGAAGCTTAGCTGAGAAAAGACTATATGAAATACTAATTCCATGTGGGAGAGAGAAAAAAAAGACACATAACCCTCAAGACAGAACTAGAGTTAATATTCAGCATAATGGGAAGAAGATTTTAGTTTATTTTAGAGAAAAATAGTTGTCTAACATCTGAACATGCTGCATAAATAAGAAGTGAGCTTTTCAACACTGGAAATATTTTAATAGAAACTAGATGACCCTTGACAGGGATGTTGCTAAGGGAATGCTTCCTTGGAATAATGATTGTACAATATTTCCAACTAAAATATTCCCTAATTACCAATCAGCACTGGTAATTATGATTAAAGTTTTTCAAATAAAGAAGCTGGCACCAAACCCACAAATTTACACAGAACTGTCTTTAAAGTGGAATTATTCATTTGTTCCTCTATTCATCAAATAATTCTTTGAGCCCCTAAAATATGCCTGTATGATTTTAGGCAGTGCAATACAGTAGGGAAAAGCAGATAAAGGCATAGCCTTCATGGCACTTGAATTCTTGTGGGGAAACACACAACAGACATTTTCACAAATAATACATAAGACGGGGTTCCTGGGTGGCTGGCTCAGCTGGTTAAGCATCCAACTTCAGCTCAGGTCATGATCTTACAGTTTGTGAGTTCGAGCCCCAGGTAGGACTCTGTGCTGACAGCTCAGAGCCTGGAGCCTGCTTCAGACTCTGTGTCTCCCTCCCTCTCTCTCTGACCCTCCCCAACTCATGCTCTGTCTGTCTCCCTCAAAAATAAATAAACATTTTTTTTAAAAAGTCTGACAAATAATACATAAGATAATTTTAGGCAATGACAAATTCTGTAAGGAATATAAAAGTAGAGTAATAGAGAAGCTGGGGGAGGAGCAGCTAATTTAGCCAGAGCAAGTAGGGAGATCCTCTCTTGGAAAATGTCATTTGAGCTAAAGACCTGAATGAAGAGAGAAAGCCAGCCATGCTATGATCTGGAGGAAGAGAGGTTTAGGCAGGGGAAAGGGCTGGTGGAAGGGCCCCTGAGGTACTAAAAATTTTTATCCTGAAGTAGAGTGAAGCCCAGGTGCCCTTGTGAGATCAGCTCAGAGAGAAAGCCAGGATCCAGATCATGTAGGACTGTGTAGATGATAGTTATTTGAATTCTCCTCCCATTGTAAGGGAAAGCTACAAGAAAACAATAAGCAGGGGAGTGATATGGTCTGATTTACTTTTTAAAATTACTCTGGCTATTGTGTAGAAAACAGCTGTCAAGAGTCAAAGAAAAAACCAGGAGGTCTATTCAGGAATCTAGCACAGTGGTTTAGGTGAGAACTAATGAGGGCTCAGGGGGTAGCATAATTCACATAGTATGTTGGCTATTCTTTAGACATTTAGACATACCACCAATCTGAATGCTATTCAAATTAGAAATGGCTTAATAGTGTACATGTGTATATACATACATATGTATTTGTACATTATACCTTGAGGAATGTACACATAGTATTTTTTAAGCTGGGAACAGAAGTTGAATAGAAAGCAATTTCTGATGCCCAAGTATGGAAAAAATTGATGGAGAATTTAACATCAACCGCAAAAACAGAAAAACATGTAAAAATTTCATTTTACTTGCCTCAAAAACACACTCACAGCTTTCTAGGGAAAGTAAAAAAACCCATCATGTCTAGTCATATAATAAGATCTAAATGGTAATGAAATTGGTGTTTATGACACCTGCTGGGATAGGCTTTCTCCTCTAGCTGTGAGAAGAAAACATGGGAACAAACCACAGACTAGATCTAGCCATAGAGTACTTAACATAACAAGTGATAGGCTCTTCTAGGTTTGTTGAACAGGAGAGAAATAAGAAGTTAATTTGCAAGTATTCATTTTCGTTGTTTTGTATTTTTACTTTAGAAGAAAATATGCAGTTGTTTGGAAACTGCAGGTGATGTGACCCATACAAACTGTTAAAATTCTACTGAGTAAACTTAAACATCTAATTGGCTTTATTCAATGATTCATGAGTTGGGCAGCATCCCATCTAGCAAATAGAAAAGAGCTCCAAGGAGCTGTACAAAATGGAAGACTTTTATAGGCAGAAGGGGGTGGGACCAGGAAGTTATAAGCAAAGAGTGGATTGTTTCAGGCAAGGTCACCTTCCTTTGGGGGATGGCAGTGGTCTATCAGGTGGATTACCTCACTAGTGCTGACCAGGAAATTCCAGACTGACTGGTTAAGATTACATTCCTGGGAGCGGCTGAAATTGCAATTAGGTTAAGTATTAGGTCTCAGTTTGGTGATGTGAGCTAAGCACAAGTGACTCCATTTTGGGCCTGTTGTTTCTTTTCTTTTTTTCTTTTCTATTCTTTTTCTTTCTTTCTTTCTTTTGTTCTTTCTTTCTTTCTTTCTTTCCTTTTCTTTCTTTCCTTCTTTCTTTCAAACAGAACCAAGATTTAAACAATGGTTTTATATGCAGATGGATAAGCCATCAATCAGTTGGTTGTAGGTGGAAAATCTTTGCTTAAGTCATCAACACTCCCAAGTGTAATCCTACCTATGTTAAGCAGGGGGAATTCTGTTTTTCTACTGTGATTTGATATTGAGAAATAACATGAGCAGATAAGCTTTATAACAGCACTAGAAACCCCTGTTATTTCTAGCAAATGAGAAATAGCACTAGATTCAATGAACTGAGCTTTGCCTCGTGGTCAGTGTGTTTGATGACCAAGGTAATATGGTAGAACCTGGATCACTCAGAGAGAGCTGAGCAAGAAAGCAGAGTAGTTGAGATAAACAGTGGGGAAAGGGTGGTGGAGGCAGAGGGGATTGGAACCAATGAGATTAAGAGACTAGCCAGCTCCCAAATTTTCAAAATTATTGCTTTACTAAATTTTTCAATTCATTTCAATGTGACAGATAACTCAAGAGAGTTTCCTTCCCTAAGGACTCTGTGCTTACACACATCATACCCAGAGTCCTTACTCAGGGTCCTGGCCTCTTGTGTCTTGAAAATTCCTTTCCTCCCGTTCCGTTGTTAAAACTTTAAGGAGGACTCTTACTATTTAATGTCTATTGAGTGGGTTTCAGCTTGAAAGCTATTAAAAATACCCCTTCCTTCCTCCTCTTTCTTCCTATCCTGTGGCCCCACAGCTTCTACGTGGCCTCACCTACTCTCTTCCAATTCACATTTCTCATCTTCTTCCAAAAAATAGTAGGGATTTCCAGTCAATGTAAAGATAGTAGTAGAGCCACATGAGAGGGAAGCTCCTGAACTTAGGGATATTCAACCTTTTTATGGCTAATCCCTATGTGATTATTATGCAGTGTTTGGGAAAGAGATTTATCATAAGAGCAAACATCTGTACATGTATAGACATGTCTAATACACATATGTGAATAAACAAGAGTGGGGATGAAATAGCCACAAACTGGCAATGGCTCTTAACATATTCATTGCTTAAACTAGATTTATAATTTAATTCAAGTATGAACAATAATCACAGGATAATAATTAACTATACTTTTGAAGAACGTCGTCTGGATCTGGACCTCACTTCACTACTAACCAACTGTGTGAATTTAAGTAAGCTACTTAAACTCTCTGTGCCTCAATTTTCTTATTTGAGGTGACGCTATTACTTACTTAAAAGTTTTTCATAAAAAATGAAATGAGATAATACATGAAATTGCTGTGCACTTGCTATCATTGTCATCATGGTTGTCACTGCCATTGTTATGAGTTTCCAAAATCAAGGCATAAGCTATAAAATAGTATCCCAGTATTAGCTATTGTTATAAGACAGAAATACTCATCTTTGGAGATTTCAATCAATGTACCTAAAAACCATTTATTCTGTCAATGTGTTTTGAATGCTTACTATGCACTAAGCACTGTTGATGTAGCAGGTGCTAGAGATAATCATAAGCAAGGTAGACAGGACACTATGTGTGGTTCATGTGTAACAAGGACTGCTGCAAAGAAGTTTTAGGTAAGATTCAGGTGTTTTTTTTAATGTTATTTGTTGAGAGAGATAGAGCACAAGTGGGGGAGAGGCAAAGAGAGAGGGAGAGGGAGAATCCCAAGAAGGCTCTGCACTGTCAGCGCAGACCCCAGTGTGGAGCTTGAACTCACAAACCGTGAAATCATGACCTAAGCTGAAATCAAGAATCAGACGCATAACCAACTGAGCCACCCAGCTGCCGCAAGATTCAGTTTCAATGAAGGAAAAAAATAGTTTTCTCTGCCCATAGGCAAAAGATTAATTAATGTGTTAATGTTTTCTAGAATTTACCCTGATCATGTCATTCCCATACAAATATATCGCATCTGTTTTATAAGCTACTGGAAGACTTTATATTATTGATTTTCCTCAAATTGTCCTGCTTCCTTCACAAGGTGCCTGACTAGGAGAAAGCAATATTAGGCTCCTTCACCCTAGACAGTAGCACCTTTGACTATGAAAGATAAGAAAATGTTAATGAGCAGTGCGCATGTGACCCTTGAAAAAATTCAGCAGCAGCTGTCTTAGTTCATTCAGGCTGCTGTAACAGAGTAACATAGACAGGGTGACTTATAAACAACAGAATATTACCTCTTACTGTTCCAGGAGCTGGGAAGTCCAATATCAAGGCACTAGCAGATTTAGTGTTTAGTGAGGACCTGCACCCTGGTTTATAGACAATTGTCTTCTAGCTGTGTCCTCACTCGGCAGAAGACTCCATGGAGTTCTCTGGGGTCTCTTTTATAAGGACACTAATCCCATTCATGAGGGTTCCTCCCTCATGATCTAATCACCTCCCAAAAGTCCTATCTCCTAATAATGTTATATTGGGGGTTAAAATAGAAAATGTGAATTTGGGGTGTGGGGGAAACAAAAATTCAGTCTATAACAGCAAGTACCAAGCAAAGAGAAGGAAAAGTCAAATCAAGCTCCATTATAATTTGACTCTCACTGAGAAATCTCAGCTCAAACTACACATGGAGAAGGCTGACCTTGCCCAAAAGATCTAACACCAAAATACCTAACATTGAAGCTCAGAATAACTTTAGGGCACTTAACTGAAGTCCAATGGTCTGGCTTCTAATGCTGTGCAATCTGTGGGTAAGTCTTCAAACTTCATAGGACCTTAGATCCCCCTTCAGTAAGATGGGACAAGAGTTCCTACCTTGTTTATCTCATAGGTAAGAATCAAATAAAATAGCATTGTAGAATATAGAACCTAAGTCTTGATGCTAGAGCATGGACCTTGTTGTAGAGTTGACCTGCAAGAAACCATGTCAGTCAGGATTCAACCCAAGAAGCAGAACCAGTAGAGATTTGTTAGAAGGAATTGACCTTGTACTGTTGGGGAAGCTGGGTAAACAGTCTCTGTGAGGTTGTTGTCTACACATGCAATGTGGAGCTTGACATCCACAGGGCAGGCAGTTGGCAAGAGAAGGTGGCTGTAAAGTATAGGATGTCAAGGACAGTCTAGGAATCAGAACCTATTAGCTCAGGTCTAGCCGTACGTGACAGGAAGCACAGAATCAAGCAAAGAAAACGTGACCTCTACCTAAGAACCAGCACTCAACTCTAACACCTGTATTCCTACTTATTGTAATCTACCTGCTCCTTTTGCCTAGACAGACTTTTCTGGACTTGATTCTTCACCTGCCTAGACCTGGAGAATCAATTAGGTCTTCATTTTTAGCTGGATTTCAAGACCTTCTTCCTGGCCAGCTGCAGCCAGCTCTCACTCATACTCCAGCGGAACAGCCCATTAGAAAAGACTTCCATGACACCTTTGTGCCTAAAAAGAATTCGTGAAATAGTTTTCTATTACCTGTTTTAACAAGTCAAAATAATGGACTATTTTACAATCTCATTGTCCTACAGAGAATGCAATCCTTTAAGGTTTCTGCTCACCCATTGGAAAGCATCAGATGATTGAAAATTGAGCCCTGTTGCTCTATAAAGACCATAGCTTTTCTCAAATGTTTGCTTTTCCACACTTGCACCTGCACTTCACCATAATAATAAAGCCTAAAGAAGTTTAAATAGAGATGTGTCTAATTCAGAACACAGATGCTTAAGGAAAGATTTCTGTTTTTAAAAGAGATTCTTATAAATGATTTAGCAAATTTGAGCATATAACCTGCCCAAAGTGCTAGCACACTTTGCTTCAAGCAGCCAATTTTGCAGGCAAAGCTGTGGTTTTCTTGTTTCTTCTGTGAGCTGTGGCTGCCATTTCCTCATGGCCCAGCCCTCAGTGATGCACGAACCAGGGATGTATTTCTCATTTGTGCATAAAAGTGGTTTCCTTGAATTATGAGCCCCAAAGTTCCAAGATGCTTACAGTCTGGGTGGCCACACAGGTATAAGTGCATAAAAGTCTGTTCTTAGCATAGCTCAAGGAGTGAACGTATTCACTTCAAACAACTCGTCTCTCTGGGAACATGCTACACAGCACTCCATCAGGGAGAGAAATATTTGTGGTCATAATGTACTACAGCAATGGTACAAGGAGACAGACACCAGAAGTTAGAAAACCAAAGAGCAAAATAAATCCAGCTCCTTATAGGATAGCATTCTTTAGCTCCCCTCCCCATTACCCTCCTCTGAAACATTTCTAGCTCCAGAAATGCCAAAATGGAGGTTGTGTCTATGAACCCAACCATAAGCCCAACAGTAGAAGAAGTTAAAATCTGGAGTTTTAGAAAGAATAAAAAAATAAAGTTACAAAGCTTTTTTGGAAAAGGGCCTCTTAACTTTTGGTTCATTGCACAAAATAAAGATTCCTTAGAGATGAAAAGTCATCCTTTGCAGACTTGGAGAAGAAAGGCTCCCAATGGCTATGGGGGGTTTCTGGAGTGGTGTGTGTTCCTCAGGATCTGAGCCTGGAGGACAGCAAGTCAGCACAGCCCATAAGGACCCCAGGCTTCCCCCAGGGATTAAGGACCATTACCACCAGATGAGTCACCTCTGTTCTACTATAACATAGAAAGAAGATGAAGAGGAATTTTGTCCTTGGAATTAATACAAGTTCTTCAAATTCAGGAGATCCACTTTCCCTTTTAAGCAAGTCCTGGGCCCCGAGAAACTTGATCTTCTAAGAGCCAAGAGAACCCTTAAAAGCTGTAACTGGGGCACCTGGGTGGCTCAGTGGGTTAAATGTCCAACTCTTGATTTTGGCTCAGGTCATGATCTCATGGTTTGTGAGATCAAGCCCTGTGTCAAGTTCTGTGCTGACAGCACAGAGCCTCTTGGGATTCTCTCCCTCCTCTCTCTCTGCCCCTCCCCTGTTTGTGCTCTTCTCTTCCTCTCTCTCTCTCTCTCTCTCTCACTCACTCAAAATGAATAAATAAAAACATTTAAAAAAGCAATAACTATTTTCCTGGAACAATTAACTCAAATTTTAAGTATCTACTTTCCTATAACAGTATGTCTTATGCTCCCTTTTCCTCCCATATACTTAGGAATATAATCATCTTTGATTATAAAGTACACATTGCCTATTAAAATAAAACTTTCAAGCTGAGCAATATCATGATAAGTCATTATGAATGCATGAATTTGATTCTGTTTGGTTATATGTATAGTTGAACTAAAATTGTCTACAGATGTATTTTTGACTGTAGAATAGATACACCCCTAAAGAGTTGCCAGGAAATCTTTGAAAATAGAAATGTATCTTTAGAGTGCTGGGGGAACTCATTATTTCCAAGAGCCCTGAAATGAATTATTTAGCAGAGAAACAATGTGTATTTATGGAGGGCCTAATGGGTGAAGGGTATGAAAGAAATATAGGATATGATCTTTGCCCCCATCAAATTCCAACTCAGAATTATTTCAAAAATTGTCTTTTATTTATTGAATTTTCTTAAAATGAGGCCACCTGTGCAATATCCAGCATCCAAGAAGTCCCAATCTCATCTTATGCTAGGGAAGCAGCCTGTGATGAGGCCCTGTGGTCAGATAATGCTCCTTGCTCATAGCTGGGACAGTACTGAACTTTGGAGATCTTGGGCCATCCATATTGTAATGGTAATTGCCTAGGATTGAGCAGCCACTCCTCCTCCTTCCACTGCTTTCCCATGCCATAACTGTCCTTTGTTCACACATCAGCTACACATACACACACACACACACACACACACACACACACACACACAAAATACACATTCACACATTCTCATTGTCTTGAGGGTACACTTCCCAGTTATCACAGGACTTCCACAGCAAGACCTCACTGGTATGAGTTCAGCATCATCAGCCCATTCTCCAGGTGCTCATTTCCTCTTCCCAGGCAAGATGGGAGTTCTCTCTCATCTGACCATGTTAAGTAGCCTTAATCCATCTATGTCTTGATCTTACTGTATCCTGAACAAAATGAGAGCAAACCTACCACAGGGTAGCTGGATTCATCGCTCTGTTGGTTCAGTTATAGATGAAAATGTTCCACGATGGCTGAGAGGACGTGGAGGGTCTCCTAAACCTGGTTTAAATGGCAAAGGGCTATTGGTGGGTCAATGGCAGTAAGTGAATTGGGAATAATGTGCTTTTGGAACCCAGGGAAATTGGAGCCCCATAGGTACATGAGTCTATGGACAGTTAAGTGTTTCCAGTGCAATGTGTTTAGCTCTTGATTCTTACAGCATTTGGCCACCTCCTCCCCTACATGCCTTCTTCTCAGTTTCTGTCACACCACTCTCTCCTGGTTTTTTCTTTTTAATGTTTATTTATTTTTGAGAGAAAGAGACAGAGCATGAGTGGGAGAGGGGCAGAGAGAGAAGGAGACACAGAATCGAAAGGAGGCTCCAGGCTCTGAGCTTTCAGCACAGAACCCGATGCGGGCTTGAACTCATGAGCAGTGAGATCATGACCTGAGCTGAAGTCAGGTGCTTAACTGACTGAACCACCCAGGTGCCCCCCTCCTGGTTTTTATCTGTGACTCTACTAACAATAAAAACAGCAGCAAGGGCAACAACAACAGTTGTTATAAATCATAACAATAACTTACATTTGTTGAGTGCTTCCTCTGTACCAGACATAGTGCTAAGTATATGCCCTGTGGTATCTCAAGTCCTAAGCCCTGACTCCTCACTTTAGTCTCCTTCCTCATTTCCCGTCACAGACTTAGAGAAAACATCTGTGAGCTAATCATTCCCAAGTTGCTATCACCAGCCAAGACCTCTTTTTTTGCATTCAAGACCCACTATCTAACTGCTTGGTTGGCAACTCTTCTTGAATATTTCTCAGGCATCTCAATGTGAACTTTTCGTCTCTCCTCATACAGCTGTGCTTCTGCAGTGTCCTCCCAACTCAGTAAATGGCACTATAACAACCAGAGTATGAGGGTTATTCTGACACATCCCATCCCTCAACTCTTATATGCAATCCAACACCAACCTTGTCAACACAATTGTCTCCATGGTGTATACCAAGCCTGTCACTTCCCTGCACCCCTGTTCTTTCCACGACCACCTCTCTCACAGAGACCAATACCATAACCTCATAACCAGACTTCCTACCTCACTTCTTGCCCAGTGCCAACCTATTCTCCATAAAGCAGTCACAATAATCTTTTCAAAATAAAATAGCTCTTGCCCACTCAAAATCTTTCCTGTGGCTCACGTGGTACCTAAAATAAAATTGAGAATCATCATGTAACCACTGCCCACTGCTGTAGCCTCACCTCTCATCATCTCCCTATCCCTTACTCTGCTTCAGCCGCAATTTTCATTTCCCCAAATACTCCAAGACCATCCCTACCTGAGAACTCTCCCACAGGTTGCTCTCTTTGCTGTCTTGATGTTGCCCTTTTTCCCTAGACTGTGCCCTTTACAAGTGTCCAACAGCTCAACACTGTATCCACAGAGCCAGCAAAATGTCTGGCACATGAGTGTTTGGTAAATATTTGCTGAAAACATAAATAAGACCATTAACACGTATCTTTTGAAGGTCTATTATAATCTCAAGTTTAGAGATACACACGTGGATATCTTCACAGGTAAGATTCTGCACCCAATTCCAGTGGCCAGGTTTTCCCCCAACACCAAGCAATTCTCTGACGCCAGCTGGGTGTCCTACAGTTTAACTCAATTCTTCAGGAGGAATTGTTCTATTAATAGGTGTAATTTTGTGTGTTCCAGGGAGGAGGTGAGTTCAGTTGTCTTCCTAAGTCACCATCTTGGACTGGAGCCAAATCCAATTCAGCTCAATTCTGACAGATTGCATAGGTTAAGTGCTCGGTCCCACAGAAATAGCCCCAGTTCAGATGCCATTCACGGTTGTCACCCGTGCTTCTCACCCAATGGCCATAGATTGTAGGTTCAAACAACCCCCGCTTTAGGTTTAATTAATTTGCTAGAGAGCTTACAGGACTCAGAAACATTTTACTTACTGGATTACTGGTTTATTACAAAAGGATACAATTCGGGAATAGCCAGATGGAAGGGATGCATAGGGCAAGGTATGTGGGAAGAGGTTTGGAGCTTCCATGCTCCTTCTGAGTGCACCATAGTCTCTGAATTTCCACATGTCACCAATCTGGAAGCTCTCCAAATTTGTTCTTTTGGGTTTCATGGTTTTATGGAGGCTTCATTATATAACCATGATTGATTAAAAGTCATCAGCCATTGACAATTGAGTCAACTTCCAGCCCTTCTCCCCTCCCTGGAAGTCAGGAGCTTTCAGTCCCACCCCTCTAATCATATAGTACGTTCCCTAGCAACTAGTTCCCATCCTTAGGTTACCTAGGACACTTTTGTCACTCTTATCATTTAGGAAATTCCAATGGTTTTAAGATCGCTGTATGAGAAATGGGTATGAAGACCAAATATATATTTCTTATTATAAATCACAATATCACAATAGATCAGCTTACAGTAATGGCAGCTAACTTCGCTAAGAGCATGCAAGCAAGAGAGCAAAAGAGAACAAGACAGAAGCTAGTCTTTTTGGAACCTAATCTCAAAAGTGTCATCCCATTACTTTTGCCATATCTATTTATTAGAAGCAAATCACTAGATCCAACCCACATTCAAAGGAAGGGGATCAAACCAGGGCATAAATATCAGGAAATAGGGATCACTGGGGACTATCTGAAAGGCTGCTTACCAGAGTGCCTACTTCATGTCAATATATAAAACTCTCTTTGTTGTTAGACCTATGTAACATTCTAAGGTAGAAATGAAACAATTGGCTATTTGAACAATTGCCTGTTGTTAGATATTTAGGATGTTTATAATTTCCCGCTAATTTTGCGGTAAACATACTTGAACACATACATTTTCACACTTATCCAATTATTTATGAAGGATCATTCTCTAGAAGTGAAATTGTCGGCCAAGTGATCTGTACAATTTAATTGTTCATGTATGATGTCAAAGTGCCTTCCAGAAATGTTGTACCAATTTACCTCTCAACAATTTCTAAGTAATCCTTTAAACACTAAATAGTAAAATGTTTTAATGTTCCACTTTTCCACTACATCAGAACTATTGGGATGCTGCCATTTTCTTCTCACGGCATCTTCCCTGACGTCCCTTCACTAAATACTGCAGTCAGGTACTTGATGATCTGAAGATGTGGCTTTTGTAACTGCATATATTACTTAATTCCTCCACTTTGCGCAGCTTTTCTCCTACATCAGCTTTCTCCTACATCTCTTACATTGGTAAAGGATGTATTTGCTAGGAGAGACTCGGTGATGCTGCAGTAACAAACGAAACTTGAAATCTGAATGGCTTCCACATGAAAATTTATTTTTTGCTCACACAGTCCATTTTAGGTTTTGAAGACTCTCCATAACAATTTTCTTCCTAGGGGGGTTCAGGGCCACCTGCTTTTATCAGGTGGCTCCAGAGATCCACATGTGGTCTCCTAGGTTGAAGTAGGGGAAGAAAAGAGAGCTGAAGGGTTAAGTAAGAGCTTGTAACTCCCTCAGCCAGGAACTGACATACACCATTTCGCTCAAAGTGCATTGACCAGAATGAGTCATGTAGCCCCACCCAAGGATTTTGGTGAACATTCAATTATTAATTAAATTTTTAACTTCACTAAATACTGAATAACTAATACCAACAAATATTTACTATTAATAAATTATAATGGATGTTAATAGACATAAAATGTTTATTGATACATAGATATTGATAAATAATTTCTTTTATGTCTATTAAATTCTATCTCTGCCACAAAACACAGGTAAATACACTTTTATATATAACAAAGTCCTCTCTCAATGGGCCCACATATTGTCAGAAAATCAGCAGCCTTGCCCTGACTTTGGTCTTCTTGGTAAAGTCGTCTAAAAATATAAAAGTAAAACTGTAAATCTATAACCTTGCTGTGCTTTGTACAGACAGACATGTGCCACTTTGCTCCACATGTTGAAATGGCCGTTGCCAGATGATGTGTTTTTTAAGTGGACACAGCTTGGCACTGGACTTTTCCGCCTCTCCTGTTTCTAATCATCCATTGCCTGGGCATGTCAGGGTCAGCCTTAAAGACTTGCTAGAACTGGATTCAAGATTTACGAGAACGAGATGTAACCAGGCCTCTCCCAGAGGTTTGGGAAGAACAGCTGGAGTCTGGCCCTTTGCATCATGACAAGGACTATTAAAAACTAAACCAGTTTTTTTTTTTTTTAAGATGAATATAGAAAAGCAAAAAGCAATCCAAAGGAATATCAAAGGGATCCTCATAAGAGGCACCTTTAAAGCAAAAGATTGTAACAGCTCTGGCTCTCTACCTCACTCACATTTCAAACTCTTTGTAAACAAGAGGCAAAAATTATTAGGTTTGAACTGTGGATTTTCCCCCTTGACCCATTCCTGAATGGAGTTGAATCATTCCCACTCAAAGCAGTGAGGGGCTGTTTTGTTCTTCAGGCCCCACCCTATGCTGATGTAATGTACCCCGGCTGTGTTTTTCTGATGAGTGTGCTTTGGAGGGTCCTCGCCAGGAGGAGGGAAAGCTGTTGCCCAGCACTCCTGGAATGGCAGAGAGAGAGGAGGTCTAAGAGCACAGATGTCTGCCGGGAGGGAAGGAACTGACAGCTCATGCTGAGTATTGGAAAGTTCACCTTGTCCCTCCTCCTCTTAACCCCCAACGACTGCCTCCTGCCCTCCTCATCCCCTCCAAGTCCATCCATCCCTGAGAGCTCATAACTCACACCAGAGAGCTCTGGTCTCTTGAAACTGGTTCCTGCAGCCACACCTCCCCTCCTGTGCAGCACTGACTGTGCTGTCTCCAGCCTAAGTGTGCCTGCAGGCTCCCTGAGCCCAGGTTCTCCCCTGAAGCAAGAGGAAACAGCTATGGGCCAGAAACACACACCCCAGGATCTTCTTCTGGCCTTCCTAATGGGCAAATCCGTCATCTCCAAGGAACTGGTTTTAGACACTGCCTGATTTACTTTTATTGTTGAATTTGTATTTGTGAACATGTTAGAAGACTAGGATCCAAAGCAAGGTTTAATAAAATAAAAATATAAGCATTCTATTTATTCAACTCCATCACAACTGCCCCTCCCCCACTGCTGCCACCAGCTACCTCCCCACCCCCACCCCCCGCCCTAGGCTCCCCTCCACCCCCTACCAACCTCCCCCCAATTCTCCCCACTCCCTATTCACTTCTTTAATGGCTTTCTTTTCCTATTGGTTTTCACTGTTTCCTGCTATTTGAGAATTATTTTAATTTATAGAATTAAGTTCACAGTTGTTTTTTAATGTGGCGGTAATATATACATATAAACATTTTGCATGCAATTTCTTAAGATCTGCAGGAGACCTCATAAAAATTATAAAACAAGTTAGTATTTAAAGTAATTTTATTGTCTTTCATATGAAAGCAGGTTTCGTGAGAAACCTATATGAAAGATGACCATATTCCTAGTAGGTAAGTGGGAGCGGCATGCAACCCTTGACTGTAAAGAAAATTAAATAAATCTACATTGTTACAAGCCATTTATTTAAATTTAAATGCATCCTGACCTATTGAAAAATTTCAACTTGCTGTCTGTTTGGTAGTTGATTTTTTTGTATTCCCCTTGGAAAAGGGAGCAAGGGATGGGGGGAAGCAGCTTCTTTCTTTGAAGGAGGACAGTAACTGTGTCCGTTGTACAAAACAAAGAAAAAACCATTTTCAACTTCTCTTTCATTGTGAGGGGAAAGCACGTTAGTGAAGCATCAAGAAGTCTGAACAAATGATTAAAATTATTAAAATTACAAAGCACCATTGATCTGAAAGCATTTTGTTCAGTGGTGAGAATTTGGTCATGGAAACTTTATTTTTTGATTTTTAAAATTTTTTTATTTTGAGAGAGAGAGAGCAAGAGAGAATTTAAGCAGGTTCCACGCTCAGCACAGAGCCCAACGTGGGGCTGGATCCCACGAATTTGGGATCAGGACCTGCACCAAAATCAAGAGTCAGATGCTCAACTGACTGAGCCACCCAGGAGTCCCTCATGGAACTGATCATGAATAATAGCCTAACAAAATGCCTCCTGAAAAAGCCCCTAGTATTTTCGGCCAAAAACATTTTAACTTCTCTAGCCCCCAGTATAAAAATGATCCTTTTTACTGAACAAGTAAAGAAAAAAAATTATTTGAATTTTTTAGTCTAAGATGACAGACAATTTAGAAACGGAGTCTATCCTTTACAAAACTTTGCCTTAGGATTCAGATTCTGCCTCCTCCTACCTCTTTGGGGAATGGGTATCTTCTAAACTGATGGGCTTCCCTGTAGGTCTCTGCCTCTGGCTGTTTCCAAGAACATAAAGGCTGCTGTGGCACCCAGGGTTTGGCTAGCTTTCTTTGGATGCTCTCATACAGCTTGGCTAATGCCATTGGCAGAATCAGAAAGGTGGAAAAGTCAAGTTCTTCTCTGGGACAAGATTGTGGAGAAAAGAGCAGAGCCACTCCAGGTGACCAGCTGCCCAGCCCAGAGCCATTAACAAGACACTCGGTGACCCAAGCCTTTCTGCTTCCTATTCTGTTCCCCCTCTCTTCACCACCCTCATTTCACTTCCCCCCTCCCCCCACCCAGCCCTCTTTTTTCCCCTCTTTCCTTTTTTCCCTTATGCCTGCAGGTGGCAGCCATTGGCAAGACTGACTCCACCCGTGACCCCCAAATATGCACCTTCTGCTCCCTAAAGTAATTGAGGTTTACCAGAGTTAAGTATCTTCATCAGTCAAGTATTTATTGAGTGTCTACTACATACCAGGCCAGGTATTTGGTATTGAAAGATGATCTGGCCTTTAGAGGACCTATGTCTGGTTGGGAAGATGTTCGTACATGATTTAGATTATTAAACTCAATGGGATAGGAAGAACGGCAACATGGCACATCAGCCAAGGTTTGGTCAGGAAACAGGAGTCACTCTCTCTATATAAAAGATTTAATATAAAACCAGGGGACCATAGGCTTGTTGGAAGACGTGGGAAAGCAGATACCAGGAAGCCATGCCTAAACCACACCCCGCCGAGAAAAACGATCTTCATTTCACTTCCACCCCTAAATCTCACAGGACTTCCTCTCAGTGGCAAAATTAAATCTGGAGCTACACAGGGGACGTGATTCTTGTAAATCTAATTCCCAGCCTTAGGCAAGAGTGGTGGTGGTGGTGCCCAGTTGACTACGGAAAATCCACCACAACTAGGGAAAGGGTGCTGTGGGGCATAGGTGAGAGTGGAAGCAAAAGGAGGCTGAAAAGCTGGATCATAAACCACCAGTCAGCCAAGCCAAGGCCGGAAAGGAGGGCACGCCAGGCAGAAGGCACAGCAGGAGTGAAGGTGTGGCGGGAAGCTACTGTAAGGATGTAAAAGGAAATAATTAATGTTAATGGTAGCAATTTTCTCCTCTAGTTTTTTGTTTTGAATCAAAAAATAAAATGTTTTTTTTTTCTTTTAAGCAGATCTCATCAAGAAAATCCAAATATGTATCAAGTGAATCTGCTTAAGACATACTCAGCAGGCAGCAATAAAACAACATGGTTAAGAGTGGGGGCTCTACCCAAATGTCCATCAGCTAATGAATGGATAAAGAAGATGTGGCTTATATATACAATGGAATACTACTTGGCGCTGAGAAAGGATGAAATCTTGCCATTTGCAACAGCATGGATGGAATTGGAGTGTATTATTCTAAGTGAAATAAGTCAGAGAGACAGATTTCATATGTTTTCACTCATATGTGGAATTTGAGAAACTTAACAGAAGACCATGGGGGAAGAGAAGGGAAAAAATAGTTTTAAACAGAGAGGGAGGCAAACCATGAGACTCTTGAATAAAGAGAACAAATTGAGGGTTGATAAATGGGTGATGGGCATTGAGGAGGGCACTTGTTGGGATGAGCACTGGGTGTTGTATGTAAGTGATGAATCGTGGGAATCTACTCCTGAAGCCAAGAGCACAGTGTATACACTATATGTTAGCTAACTTGACAATAAATTATATTTAAAAAGAAAAAGAGTGAGGGCTCTAGAATCAAACCGGGAGCACAGCTCCATCACTTATTAGCTGTGTAATTTCAGGCAATGTCTCTGAAGCTCTGTTTTCTTGTTTGCAAAATGCCAATAACCATTGTACCTATTTTTGAGGTAATTGTGAGCAATAATTGAGCTATTCCATGAAAGCACTAAAAAATGTTAGCCATTATAATACTTCTAGTTCTGACACTGGGGCAGGGGAATTTTAACCTCTAACAATTTCTCATTTTTAAAAATCACATATTCAGGGGTGCCTGGGTGGCTCAGTCAGTTAAGCATTCAACTCTTTATTTTGACTCAGGTCATGATCTCACAGTTTGTGGGTTCAAGCCCTGCGTCAGGCTCTGCGCTGATAGCTCAGAGCCTGCTTGGGATTTTCTCCTTTCTCTGCCTCTCCCCTATTCGTGCTCTCTCTCTCTCTCTCTCTCTCTCAAAATAAATAAGGTTTTAAAAAATCATATATCCATACTTGATATGAATATATAAATATGAATGCATACATGGATAATTCATATGCTCATAATTGATTTCCACTTAAAATTCAAAACCAAAAGGAATGCTGATGTTAAAATTATAATAATGAGGAGCATAAAAATAATAACTTTGCAAATTCACCTCGATATTATCTTCACCACAAAATCCATTCATTTCATCATAATCTTTATGGCATAGGTGAAGAAATCCCTGGTACTTTAACAACCAAAGTTATAAAAAATTTTAGTGACAATTGTTTTCTGCTTTAGCTTTCATTTGCTGGCAACAAAGACTATCCATATTTGAAGTGTATTGCATTATTCATGTAGAAGCAACTGTAAAATAGCAGCCTCAAAACTCCTGGATATAGATTTAGTAAGAAAAGAGAGATTTCATAAAATCAAAGCAGGTAAGCTCCTAAAGCCCCAAAGGCAAGAATTACAAACATCAGATAGTAAGATAATTTTGTCTATTTTTTATGCCATTAAACAAATGTCAACATACATTTTCCTGTGTATTTGTCCTCATACCCAAATACAATGATATTTTCAGTGTATTTATCTTATATCATGCTTTTTACTACATAATTTATTGAAAGAAAATCACATCATATGCATCTCTTGTGAAATGAGGAACAGGCAAAATGGGTCTATCTATTATGATTATTACTGACACTGGATTCAAAATAAAATTAATAATAAAATAATCTAAAATAATATTTGATCTATGTAAAATAGCTTTTTTATTATATATCACACACACTTATAAAATCATAAAAATAAAACTCCGTGGAAGTTTAAGAGCCAATATAACTTTAAAAGACAAAATAGGTCAGGAAAGATTAGGAAACCATGCTGTAGGCAATGAGGGGATTTATGCAAAGGATGAAAGGATGGAGGAAAGAAGAAGATTGAGACAAAGAGACAGGAGGTTCTGGGAGGAATCCACGTGAAAAGGGGTGAAGATGTAGTAACAGGATTGGCCTGGAGGAGAGAGATTTGAAGCAATTCTCAGAGGCAAAATTGGCAGGATTTTTGTGACTGGAATGATGGGGTAGAGCTCCTCAGTGAGAGAGGGAGAGAGAGAAATCATAGATGGCTTTCAATTACTATTCGGCCAGTAGGGGTGATGGTGTCACCCACTTAAGTAGTGAGTGCTGGGGGAGAAATCATTAGGAGAGAATACAATGAGCTCGGTTTTAGCCAATCAGGGATGCCAGATTCTTTTTTTAATTCCTCGTGAAGCATATGTTCCTTTTCTTCACTCTCTTTTCCTTACTTCTACTGCACTTAGCCTCTTTTCCTCTACTCTGATGCTAGTGACTTACAATAACTCAGAATATACCTTGAAAGGCCCTAGATTGTGGATAGAAGTAAGGCATATTTTCTAAAACTAAAGGCTGTTCTCAACTTGTAAACCTTGAGTTAGCTGTGATCAGAAGAAAGAAAGAGGAAAACCATATTTCTTGCTTCAGTGTTTTGGAAGGTGCTATGCTTTCTGAAAGGAACTCCCTTCCCAACCTCATCTGTCTGGCCTGTTTCTATTCCTCCTACAACTCTTCCTAAAATGTCACCACCTCTTAGAAGCCTCCCCTGACCCTGGTTGAATTAGGTGCCCCTTCCATCTGCCTTGTGGATGCACTTACACTGTTTTAATCACCAGTGTTCTTGAATGTCTAACCCATCAGATAGGGAATCTCTTGCCTATAGCTTTGGTTGGGTTTGTCTCTGAATTCCTAACAGCCAGCACATGGTAGAGACTCAATATATAATTTAAAAGGGAAGAGGGACACCTGGGTGGTTCAGTTGGTTGAGCTTTCAACTTCAGCTCAGGTCATGATCTCACGATTCATGGGTTCGAGCCCCACATAGGGCTCTGTGCTGACAGCTCAGAGCCTGGAGTCTGCTTCAGATTCTGTGTCTCCCTTTCTCTCTGCCCCTCCCTGCTTGTGTTCTGTCTCTGTCAAAAATGAATAAATGCTTAAAAAATTTTTTTAAATACTTGAAAAGGGAAGGAATGTAAGAAGAATAGGAAGCAGTATTGGGGAGAAAGGAAGTAAAAGAGAAAAATGGGGAGGGTAAGGGAAAGAAGAGAAGAGAGAAAAGGAGATGAGAGGAAGATAAAAATATTTTGAAACTCCAATAATCCAACCAATTCAAAGGATATTTCCAGAAAAAATACTCATTGACATGAGTGAGATTTATCTACCTAAATCTCTCCTATGTCAGTGATGCTGTGAAGTTAAGGACTTATGATCTACCAAGGCTGTAATTTGATAAAAAAGGATGATTTGAACGAATGTGAATTAAATCACTTTAAAAAATAATTTTGTATTCATAAAAAGAAGTAAAAGACTATAGGCCGAATACACAGTACGTGGGTTTTAGATTAGATGCTAGGAAAAATGCCCTGGTCGGGGAGATACAAGCATGCTAGAAAATATCACAAAGGGAGATTTTCAACTCTACGTAGAGCGTTTATAGAAAAGCCAAAAGAAAAAAAAAAAAGACACACAAATACATATGATATGATATGTGGAGATAAGTAATTCTAGAGGTGGTTTGAAGGCAGGTTTATCTTTGTGTTTTATTTCTCCGGCAAAATTATTTGTTTGATGACCTTTTGTTCCCTGAGCTCAAATGATTACGATTATGACCTATGACTAAGATTATTAATTCATCCTTTCAAACAAATTTTAAAAATTGAAGACCCATTAATACCATTCACTGAAAGCCCTAATTTTTCAAAATCAGTACCAAATAAAGTTTGAAAAAATGATATTCCACATTTAGCAACTACAAAACAGCTTAAAAGAACGTGTTCTTCAGAATGAAAACTTGGACAACATCATCAAGTCATAGCAGAAACACTCCTGTTGTTATTTTAGTCTTTTCTCTGTGGCTACATCCCTGGCCTCATCTACTGGATGAACCAAATGAAGTGCTTGGGTTACCAGGGGGTCAGGCCTGCATATTCTTAGTAAAATAATACTCAAAGAAGGAGAAAAGGACAAATTAAGAGGGATCTCTCATGGTAGGGACTCATATCTTTCATGGTGGAGGCACCTGGGTGGCTCAGTCAGTTGAGCCGACTTCAGCTCAGGTCATGATCTCAGGGTTTGTTAGTTCAAGCCCTGCTCTGCGCTGATAGAGTGCAGACTGCTTCGGATTCTCTCTCTGTACTCTCTCTCTGCCCCTCCCTTGCTCATGCTCTCTTTCTATCAAAAATAAATAAACATTAAAAAAATTAGTATCTTTCATGGTGAAGATATTTCAATGCTCTTAAAAAGGACATCCTATCTGGTGCCAGTGTCAGTCAGCATCTGACCTTGCCTCCAGTGAAACATTTTTCTGGTCCAATTGTCTTGCCCAACTTTAGAGGGCTCTGCACAACCTCACATATAAAGACAGCAAATGCAATCCCCAATTTTCCCATCTTTGACTTTAAAGAACATTGAATTACCACAGAGTCATCAAGGAGCATAATTTCTAAGCAAATGATTCTTAGTGGAGGAGGGAAACTCTCAATACACTATGTTGAAACAATTATTCACAGCATATCCCAGATTTTTTTTTTTTTTTTTTTTTGGCTGGGTCCATCATTATGAAGGTTTTGCCCATTCACATGTAAACTGTAAACACACTGACAGATGGAATTCTTTTGTATAAACAATTTCAGATACACTATTCCTCTGTGGCTGTGTCAGTTGTTTACAGTATCAAAAAGCCACAGATAGGCCTAAAAGTAAGGGAAGTCCATATTTCTGCCAAGCATTTGCATAACATCTATCCATAGTTTGTACCCGGGCGCTCAAAGTGTCGCTGATGAGACGTACTTCCTCAAGTGTATTTATGAATATTGTGTCAGTAAGTCTCCCCAGGAATTTTCTCAGAGCATCCCTCTTCCAAAGTGACCCCTGTCTTTGTGAAGGGGCCACAGAGATGGCAGTTACCAATCTAGATGTAAATCTAGCTGGAAACAGACCCAGGAGAAGCATGCGCCAATGTAGGAACAGAAAGGGCTCCCCTCCTTGCTTCACATGTTTATTCTCTCCCGTTCTGTGTCACTTTCTCCAAAGCAAAGGATTTGTTTCTCTTCTTTCTCAAAACCCAATTTCAAAAGTCTTGGGGAGCTTATTTTGCAAACATACATTTTAGACTTCTCTCCCTCATCCCCTTCAGCCATTAAGCACCTTAATTCTTAATTCCATGTACTTCCTCCAAGGCAATCCTCTTGCCCGACTATTTGAGCTATTTGGAATCTCTTTTTCATTTTTTTTTCCCTGTCCCCAAAGTTCTACCCCAAAGTTCAGCTTTTCTGAGAAAAAAGTTTGGTTTCTCAAACTGTGCCTAATGGACTCCAAATCAGTAGAATTGAGACAGTCTGTCCTGATCTGCCTTATGTGCAAACACTGTTTCGTTTTGTTTTGTTTTTCCACAGGGTGAAGTTTACTCCTGACAAAGTTCCCCTCCTCCCTCCCCAGCCCAGGACAGGTCAGACAGCTTAGGGTGAAGATGGGGGTGAGGGGGTTCTGAGAAACAGGGAAGGGACCTGGCCCCCAGGCCATGCCATATCTGGCTCCCCCAGCCTGGCTTAAATGAGATGTGATTCAATGCAATTCATTTCTTTAAAGTACACAGTCCAATGGTTTTTAGTATATTCATTGAGATGTACAACTATCACCACAATCTATTTTAGAACATTATCATTACCCCAAAAAGAGACTTTGTAACTATTAACAGTCATTCCCCAGTTCCCACCCTACCCCCACCAACTGCCCCAGTCTTAAGCAACCGCTAATCTACGTTCTGTCTCTATTTATAGATTTCGATATCCTGGACATTTATATAAGTGGAATTATACACTGTGTGGTCTTTTGTGACTCATTTCTCTCATTTAGCTTGTTTTCAAGGATTATTCATGTTATAGCATGTGTCAGAATTTTCTCTTTTTATTGCCAAGTAATTCCACATTGTATGGAGAGATCATTTTATTTATCCATTTATCAGTTGATTGAACATTTGGGTTGTTTCCACTTTTAACTATTTTGAATAATACTACTATGAACATTCATGTACAGGCATTTGTGGACATATTCATTCATTTCTCTTGTGTATATGGCTAGGAGAATTACTGGGCAATATAATGACTCTATGATTAATCTCTTGAGGAACTGCCAAACTGTTTTCCAAAGTGGCCACACCATTTCGTATTCACCCTAGCGATATATGAAAGCTCCAATTTCTCTACATCTTTGGCAATCTGCTATTATCTCTGTTTGCATTAGAGCCATCCTAGTGGGTATGAAGGGATATCTTACTGTGGTTATGATTTGCATTTCCCTTATGTCATGAGCCTCTTTTCATGTGTTTATCTGCCATTTGTGTATCAAGGTATTTGGAGAAATACCTTGAAAATCCTTTTCCCGTTTTTGAATTATCTTTTTATTAATGAATTGTAAGAGTTATTCATGTATTCTGCATATGACTTGCAAATATTGTCTCATAATCCATGTGTTGTCTTTTCACTTTCTTTATAGTATCATTTGCAGCATGAAAGTTTTTAATTTTGATTGAAGTCGAATTCATCTATCTTTTTCCTTTATCACTTGTACTTTTAGTGCCAGATCTAAGAAGGCCCTGCCCAAGCCAATATTTATTGTGGATATTTATTCTTGTGTTTTCATCTAATATTTTTATAGATTTCTGTCTTACACTTAGGTCTGTGATCCACTTTGAGTTAATTTTGGAGAATGGTGTAAGACGGATCCAACTTTACTTTTTTGCATGTGAATATCCAGTTGCTCTAGAATACTTTGTTGAAAAGATCATTTCTCCCATTGAATAGTCTTAGTACCCTTGTTAAAAATCATAAATACGAAGGTTTAGTTCCAGATTCTCAGTTCAATTCCCTTGATCTATGTATCTATCCCATGTGAGTACCACATTGCCTTGATTATTGTTGTTTTGTAATAAGCAAATCAATGAGTCCTCCAACTTTGTTTTAGTCATTCTGGGTCTTGCATATTTCTATATGGATTTTAGGATCTGTATATCAATTTCTGCAAAAGAAGTTAGCTGAAATTTTGATAGGGGATTGATTTGATCTGTACATCAATTTGGGGAGTATTTCCATCTTAATAATATTAAATCTTCCAATCTATGAACATGGGATGTCTTTCCATTTATTTAGGTCTTCTTTGAATTCTTTCAACAATGCTTCACATTTATTAAAAGTTTTGTACTTTTGTTAAATTTCTACCTAAGCATTTTATTCTTTTTGATCCTATTATAAATGGACTTTTTCCTAATATTTTCAGAATGGTCATTTGCCAATATATTGAAATTCAACTGATTTTTGAATAGTGATCTTGTATCTTACAACCTTGTTGAGTTTACTTATTAATTCTATTTTTTTCTTCTTGATTCCTTAGCATTTTCTGTATACAAGATTGCACATTACCTACAAATAGAAATAATTTTTCTTCTTTCTTTTCAATTTGGATGCCTTTTATTTATTTCCTTTTTAAGGTGTTTTTGCTAGATCTCCCAGTACAGTTGTGAATAGAAGTGGCAACAGCAGATAGTCTTTCATCATTAAACATGATGTTACCTGTAGGTAGGCTCTTCGTGAATGCTCTTTATGAAGTTAAGATTGTCCCTTTCTACTCTTAGTTTGTTATGTGCTTTTATCATGAAAGAATGTGAGATTTTGTCAAATTCTTTTCTGCCTCAATTTTTATAATCAAGTGAATTTTTTCCTTTATTCTAATGATACATTACATTGATGAATTTTTGGAGGTTAAACCAGCCTTGCATCTCTGGGATAAATCCCAACTAGTCATGGTATATAATACTTTTACAAAAGCCTTTTGAAATATTTTATTTTAAGTTTCTTATTTATCTTGAGAGAGAGAGTGAGTGAGAGAGAGAGACCATGAGCAGAGGAGGGACACAGACAGAGAGAATCCCAAGCAGGGTCCAATGCCTAACCGACTGAGCCACCCAGGCACCCAGAAATATTTTACTTTTAAGTTAAAGAAGGGAAGAGTATTGAATATGCCACCCCTAGAATTCATTGTTTGTGTGTAATGCAGGCTGGATGAGTAATCTTAATGTGACAAAAATTCCGAGTAGCAAACTCAGTAAACAAAGCAGCCTCATAGCAACAAGTAAATAATTCCCACAGGTCCCTCATAACTGAATCATTGGGAAAACTCTGGCAGTTGTGGGTAAATAATTTGTGAATATCAGTCTAATTTCAAGCTGTGTATACACAAATGATATATTGCAAATAAGAAGAATTAAGATGGGAGACTGGTGAGTGTAAAGAAGGAATCACCTAGCAATCAAAAAATACAAATGCCCAAAGAATAAAGCCACTTAAAAAATAATAAAAACTGATGCTTCTGAGTGACTTGCAAGACCATAGGGACTTAAAGTTATATCTATCACACATTAGTGTAGAAAAAATACACGTAGAACATATGGAAACTAAGGCTCAAAGAAGTTGGATGAATCTTCCAAGATCAGATCATTTGACTCCCAGTCCACTTTCCCTTATACAAGGTCACCTTCCCTTAACAGTGATGGTCAAATGTGTCTGGCCAGAATTTCATAGTTTTCAAGTCACTGTTACATACATCATCCTGCTTTATCCAGTGTCCTTTGCTCAATGCCACCTGCCTCATATGTCAGTTATGGGTAGATGCTGAGTGAGCCCTCACCTCTTCGGTAACGACAGTGGCAGAATTTGTCTCAAAATTTTTAATAATTGTGTTCTATAGTTTAAATATAAGTCAGGGTAATAGAAATTTAATTTAAAATATGTGATTCACTGCCCTAATATGGAAGTAAATATAGAGGGATGACCTATTAAGCAATGATCTACATAAATCTGGGTTGCTTATGGGTAGAAAGAACAATATAGTGAATAGAAACCAGTGTTTTTATTTTATTTTATTTGAAATATTTATTTTTAAGTTTTTAAGGTTAATTTATTTTCGAAAGAGACACAGAGACAGAGCACAAGTGGGGGAAGGGCAGAGAAAGAGGGAGACACAAAATCTGAAGCAGGCTCCAGGCTCTGAGCTGTCAACACAGAGCCCAATGTGGGACTCAAAGCCACAAACCATGAGATCATGACCTGAACTGAAGCCAGACGCTTAACCAACTGAGCCACCCAGGTACCCCAGAAACCAGTGTTTTTAATCTGCTTCTGAGTATAATCTAAATGTAATCAGACATTCATATTGACCTAAAACACAGAGAGAAAATTTACTAGTTTGCAGTAGTAACTAGGAAAAGCCACATTTTTTTGACATCTTGAAAAAATAGTTTGGATAAACTAATTCAGTATAGAATGAAATTCATCCATATCTACCAGAAAGAAATTGTACTAGGTTACTGCAACCAATAGCCTAGTAAAATGGAGATTTTCTCTTTAGGCTCGATTATGGGAGCTATACTACAAGGATATTATATGGATGGGAATGCTGTCTTTTTGCTAGTAGTACAGTGCAGAGAAGAGTGTGAGGTTGGAAAACTGTCATCTCAGACCCTTTGGAGAAAGATTATGGGTGAATGGATGGATGAGAAAGTGAATGGGCTGTTATCAAAAGACCTGGAGGGGCGCATGGGTGGCTCAGTCGGTTAAGCGTCTGACTTCAGCTCAGGTCACGATCTCGCGGTCCGTGAGTTCGAGCCCCGCGTCGGGCTCTGGGCTGATGGCTCAGAGCCTGGAGCCTGCTTCCGATTCTGTGTCTCCCTCTCTCTCTGCCCCTCCCCTGTTCATGCTCTGTCTCTCTGTCCCAAAAATAAATAAACGTTAAAAAAAAAATTTAAAAGACCTGGAAATTTGGCTAAACTGAATATCTTTAGGCAGGTGAATTTATTGGCAGGCTTTCATTTCTTACCCAACAAATGGAAATAACCATATCTGGCATGCCTCACAGCAATTTGAATTTGAAATGAGATAATGCTTTAAGTAATTTCATGACTACAAAATAGCAAGTAGATACAAAGTAGTATTGTTAGAAGCTGCAACTGATCATTGCAGGAAGCTAAAGGGGATAAACTATGTTGGAGGAGCTGGGAAGGATGTGAGAGATGTGTAGTAAAACTGGTTCTTGTTGAAGAAATCCAAAGTGTTCCAAACTGAAAGATTCAGAGATATGAAGGAGTCCATGTAAAATAAAAACCTTTCTGTTCAACTCTCACTTTGAATGTTACAAAGTACTTTATGATAGTGCAGACCATGCCAAAATATATTCATATAGACTTAGGAACAAGATTAAACTATAACTTTTGGCCACCTTCTCCCCTTATTTTCCTCTTATTTTAGTGTGTTGAACTTCAATTAAAACAACCTTGTGAGGGAGGAGCCGAGATGGCAGAACAGCATGGAAGTTTTTTTGTGTGTCTCTCCTCCCTGAAATACAACCAGACCAACACTAAACCATCCTGCACACCTGGAAAACTGACCTGAGGATTAACACAACAATCTGCACAACCTGAACCACAGAATTCAGCAGGTATGCGGCGCGGATCGGTGAACTGGGGGAGAGTGAAGCCACGAAGGGCAGGTAGCCTGCTTTTGTGTGCGGAGAGAGGACAGAGATGGGGGGGAGAATATGGGAAAAGCACACCCCCCAAAAGCAGCTGGAGAGAAAGTGGAAAAGTGGAAACAGCCGCAGGGACTGAACTAAAATGGAGAAAGGAGAAAAGAGAAAGGAGAAAGGAGAGAGTTTAAGTTCCATTAACATTATAAACAAGGGGAGCGCAGAGTCTGAAACTCTGCAGCTCAATACCTGGTGGTGCTCTGGTGAGAAAGGTAAATCCCCAGGAGCAGAGTGGGGTCCGGGGTTCTTCAGGCCACACGGGGAGAGGCGGTTTCCCTGCTTCCCAGCAGGGGACACCTGGTGGAGGCTGTGTGGGTCCCCCAAAGGCAAGGCCCCAGTGGACCCTGGAGAACAACCACATTCGCTGGTGCTTCAACAATGTCATTGGGGATGAAGCCTGGTGCCAGATGTGTTGTGATTTTCCATAATCCCTGAAACGCTGCTGCTACACTATCTCGTGAACTTTTTCTGGGGCGGGATGGCACCTGGCGGCAAGTCTCTGGTCGTCGGCAGCAGCACGGTCCCGCAAACGTTCCTGGGTGCAGCAGGCATCCGTCCATTGCTCGGTGAGAACCTCCTGCAGAGGGGTGGAACGGGTCAAAGCCGCAGTCCCTCAGAAGTAAGGGGTCGGGAAAAACAGCCGCATCTGAGTCTGAGACAAAACTCTGCAGGGAGGTGCTGCCTGGGGCTTGGTTACCGACTTTGTAAAAGCAGGGAGTAGACGAAAGCCGAAAACAAAAGACAGGTGTGCGACTGCTGATCAGGGTTCAGGACAGAGTTCGATACTAGAGGCTGGGTAACTGGTTGACGCCATTTCCACCTATCCCGCGCATGCGCATATGCACCTACAAGCGCCACCACAACCCCCCCCAATAAGCTAAGTAGCGCCATCTAGTGGAGAACAGAGCCGTTACATTAAACCCTGCCCAACTGGACCAACCTCGCTCTTCAGAACGCAAGTCTCTCCACCTGCTTAGTTTATAGACTATAAACTGCTTCATAGTTTGACTTCTAGGGGAAAACGAAGTAATTTAAGTCGTATTTCAGTCTGTTAGCCAGTCCATCTATTCAATTTTCTTTCTTTTTTGTTTTTCTTTTCTTTTATTTCCTTTTTTCTTTTTTCTTTTTTGTTTTTCTTTTTCTTGAATACAGAAAGAAAAAATTCATTTTTATTTTCAACTTTTATTAAAATATTTTTCTTTAATTTTTTTCTACTATAGGTTTTACTTCTGTGTAAATTTTTTCAAATTCTATTTCACTTCTGTCATTTCATTTTAGTCTACTTCAGTGTATTCATTTTTTCAAATTTTCAAATGATTTCCTTTTTTTTTCTTTCCCCTTTTTTCTCTAATCTATCAAGCCCCTTTCAACACCCAGACCAAAACACACCTAGGATCTAGCATCATTTATTTGATTTTGTGTGTGTGTGTTTTTAATTTTTAATTTTAATATTTTTTAATTTTAATTTTTTAATTTTAATTTTTTAACCTCATTAATTCCTTTTCTCCCTTCAAGATGAAATGAAGGAATTCACCCCAAAAGAAAGAGCAGGAAGAAGCAACAGCCAGGGACTTAACCAACACAGATACAAGCAAGATGTCTGAACCAGAATTTAGAATCACGATAATAAGAATACTAGCTGGAGTCAAAAATAGATTAGAATCCCTTTCTGCGGAGATAAGAGAAGTAAAAGCTAGTCAGGATGAAATTAAAAATGCTATAACTGAGCTACAATGTCGAATGGAGGCCACAGAGGCAAGGATGGATGAGGCAAAACAGAGAATCTGTGATATAGAGGACAAACTTATGGAGAATAATGAAGCAGAAAAAAAGAGGTAGATTAAAGAAAAAGAGCACGATGTAAGAATTAGAGAAATCAGTGAGTCATTAAAAAGGAACAACATCAGAGTCATAGGGGTTCCAGAAGAGAAAGAGAGAGAAATAGGGGTAGAAGGGTTATGTGAGCAAATCATAGGAGAAAACTTTCCTAACCTGGGGAAAGACACAGACATCAAAATTCAGAAAGCACAGGGGACTCCCATTAGATTCAACAAAAACTGACCATCAACAAGGCATATCATAGTCAAATTCACAAAATACTCAGGCACGGAGAGAATCATGAAAGCAGCAAGGGAAAAAAAGTCCTTAACCTACAAGGGAAGACAGATCAGGTTTGCAGCAGATCTATCCACAGAAACTTGGCAGGCCAGAAAGGAGTGGCAGGATATATACAATGTGCTGAATCAGAAAAATATGCAGCCAAGAAATCTCTATCCAGCAAGGCTGTCATTCACAATAGAAGGAGAGATAAAAAGTTTCCCAGACAAACAAAAATTAAAGGAGTTTGTGACCACTAAACCAGCGCTACAAGAAATGTTAAGGGGGACTCTCTGAGGGGAGAAAAGATGAAAAAAAAAGACAACAAATAAATAAATAAAGACCAAAAGCAACAAAGACTAGAAAGTACCAGAGAACACCACCAGAAACTCCAACTCTACAAGCAACATAATGGCAATAAAGTCATATATTTCAGTACTCACTCTAAATGTCAATGGACTAAATGCTCCAATCAAAAAACATAGGGTAACAGATTGGATAAGAAAACAAAATCCATATATGTGCTGTTTCCAAGAGACCCACTTTAGAGCTAACGATACCTTCAGATTGAAAATAAGGGGATGGAGAACCATCTATCATGCTAAGGATCAACAAAAGAAAGCCAGAGTAGCCATACTTATATCAGACAATCTAGACTTTAAAATAAAGACTGTATAAAGAGATGCAGATGGGCATTATATCATAATCAAGGGGTCTGTAGACCAAGAAGACCTAACAATTGTAAACATTTATGTGCCAAATGTGAAAGCACCCAAATATATAAATCAATTAATCACAAACATAAAGAAACTCATTGATAGTAATACCATAATAGTAGGGGACTTCAACACCCTACTCACAGCAATGGACAGGTCATCTAATCAAAAAATCAACAAGGAAACAATGGCTTTGAATTACACACTGGACCATATAGACTTAACAGATATATTCAGAACATTTCATCCTAGAGCAGCAGGATATACATTCTTTTCCAGTGCACATGGAACGTTCTCCAGAATAGACCACATACTGGCACACAAATCAGCCCTCAACAAGTACAAAAAGATGGAGATCACATCGTGCATATTTTCAGACCACAACGCTATGAAACTCGAAATCAACCACAGGAAAAAAATTTGGAAAGGTAACAAATACTTGGAGACTAAAGAACATCCTATTAAAGAATGAATGGGCTAACCAAGAAGTTAAAGAGGAAATTAAAAAGTTCATGGAAGCCAATGAAAATGATAACACCACAACCCAAAACCTCTGGGACGCAGGAAAAGCGGTCATAAGAGGAAAGTATATAGCAATCCAGGTCTTCCTAAAGAAGGAAGAAAGATTTCAGATACACAACCTAACCTTACGCCTTAAAGAGCTAGAAAAAGAACAGCAGATAAAACCCAAAACCAGTAGAAGACAGGAAGTAATAAAAATTAGAGCAGAAATTAATGCTATCGAAACCAAAAAAAACCCAAAAAACAAAAAAAAAACAAAAAACATTAGAACAGATCAATGAAACTGGAAGCTGGTTCTTTGAAAGAATTAACAAAATTGATAAACCACTAACCAATTTGATCAAAAAGAAAAAGGAAAGGACCCAAATAAATAAAATCAAGAATGAAAGAGGAGAGATCACAACCAACAAAGCAGAAATAAAAACAATAATAAGAGAATATTATGAGCAATTATGTGCCAATAAAATGGGCAATCAGGAAGATATGGACAAATTCCTAGAAACATATACACTATCAAAACTAAAACAGGAAGTAATAGAAAATTTGAACAGACCCATAACCAGTAAATAAATCAAATTATTAATCAAAGACCTCCCAAAAAACAAAGGTCGAGGGCCAGATGGCTTTCCAGGGGAATTCTACCAGACATTTAAGGAAGAGTTAACACCTATTCTCTTGAAGCTGTTCCAAAAAAATAGAAATGGAAGGAAAACTTCCAAACTCTTTCTATGAAACCAGCATTACCTTGATTCCAAAACCAGACAGAGACCCCACTAAAAAAGAGAACTACAGACAATTTATCTGATGAACATTGATCCAAAAATCCTCAACAAGATATTAGCCAACCGGATCCAACAATACATTAAAAAAGTTATTCACCATGAGCAAGAGGGATTTATACCTGGGATGCAGGGCTGGTTCATTATCTGCAAAACAATCAATGTGATTCATCACATCAATAAAAGAAAGGACAAGAACCATATGATCTTCTCAATAGATGCAGAGAAAGCATTTGAAAAAATACATCATCCTTTCTTGATAAAAACCCTCAAGAAAGTAGGGATAGAAGGATCATACCTCAAGACCATAAAAGCCATATATGCAAGACCCACCACTAATATCATCCTCAATGGGGAAAAACCGAGAACTTTTCCCCTAAGGTCAGGAACAACACAGGGATGTCCACTCTTGCCACTGTTACTCAACATAGTATTGGAAGTCTTAGCTTCTGCAATCAGACAACACAGAGAAATAAAAGGCATCCAAATCAGCCAGGAGGAGGTCAAACTTTCACTCTTTGCAGATGACATGATATTCTATATGGCAAAACCAAAAGATTCCACCAAAAAAAAACTGCTAGAACTGATTCATGAATTCAGCAAAGTCACAGTATATAAAATCAATGCATAGAAATCAGTTGCATTCCTATACACCAATAATGAAGCAACAGAAAGAGAAATCAAGGAATCAATCCCACTTACAATTGTACCAAAAACCATAAAATACCTAGGAATAAATCTAACCAAACAGGTGAAAAATCTATACACTGGAAACTATAGGAAGCTCATGAAAGAAATTGAAGAAGACACAAAGAAATGGAAAAAGATTCCATGCTCCTGGATAGGAAGAACAAATATTGTTAAAATGTCAATACTACCCAAAGCAATCTACATATTCAACACAATTCCTATCAAAATAACACCAGCATTCTTCACAGAGCTAGAACAAACAATCCTAAAATTTGTATGGAACCAGAAAAGACCCTGAATAGCCAAAGCAATCTTGAAAAAGAAAACCAAAGCAGGAGACAACACAATCCCGGACTTCATGCTATACTACAAAGCTGTAATCATCAAGACAGTATGGTACTGGCACAAAAACAGACACTCAGATCAATGGAACAGAATAGAGAACCCAGAAATGGTCCTACAAATGTATGGCCAACTAATCTTTGACAAAGCAGGAAAGAATATCCAATGGAATAAAGACAGTCTCTTCAGCAAGTGGTGCTGGGAAAACTGGACAGAGACATGCAGAAAAATGAACCTGGACCACTTTCTCACACCTACACAAAAATAAACTCAAAATGGATGAAAGACCTAAATGTAAGACAGGAAGCCATCAAAATCCTCGAGGAGAAAGCAGGCAAAAACCTCTTTGATCTTGGCCACAGCAACTTCTTACTCAACACCTCTCTGGAGGCAAGGGAAACAAAAGCAAAAATGAACTATTGGGATCTCATCAAAATAAAAAGCTTCAGCACAGCGAAGGAAACAATCAGCAAAACTAAAAGGCAACTGACAGAATGGGAGAAGATATTTGCAAATGACATGTCAGATAAAGGGTTAATATCCAAAATCTATAAAGAACGTATCAAACTCAACACCCAAAAAACAAATAATCCAGTGAAGAAATAGGCAAAAGACACGAATAGACACTTCTCCAAAGAAGACATCCAGATGGCCAACCGACACATGAAAAAATGCTCAACATCACTCATCATCAGGGAAATTCAAATCAAAACCACAAATGAGATATCAACTTACACCTGTCAGAATGGCTAACATTAACAACTCAGGCAACAACAGATGTTGGTGAGGATGTGGAGAAAGAGGATCTCTTTTTCAGTGCTGGTGGGAATGCAAGCTGGTATAGCCTTTCTGGAAAACAGTATGGAGGTTCCTCAAAAAAATAAAAAATAGAACTACCTTTTGACCCAGCAATTGCACTACTATGTATTTATCCAAGGGATACAGGTATGCTGTTTCAAAGGGACACATGCACCCCAATGTTTATAGCAGCACTATCAACAATAGCCAAAGTATGGAAACAGCCCAAATGTCCATCGATGGATGAATGGATACACAAGATGTGGAATATATATACAATGGAGTATTACTCGGCAATCAAAAAGAATGAAATCTTGCCATTTGCAACTATGTGGATGGAACTAGAGGGTATTATGCTAAGTGAAATTAGTCAGAGAAAGACAAATATCATATAACTTCACTCATATGAGGACTTTGAGACACAGAACAGATGAACTAAGGGAAGGGAAACAAAAGTAATATAAAAACAGGGAGGGGAACAAAACAGAAGAGACTCATAAATATGGAGAACAAACTGAGGGTTACTGGAGGGGCTGTGGGAGGGGGGATGGGCTAAATGGGTAAGTGACATTAAGGAATCTACTCCTGAAATCACTGTTGCACTATATGCCAACTAATTTAGATGTAAATTAAAAAATTAAAATAAAAAAAAAAGTAGTAAAGGAAAAAAAACAACCTTGTGAAACGTTTTGAATGCAAGTTTAAAATCTAAAATGTGAAGCAGGTGGATAAAACAGAGACCATGGGAGCCATAGAACAGCAAAGAAAACAAGTAAAATATTAATTCAGTAAAAGCATTTGCAGTGTAATCATTTGAGTAATGGGAAAAAAGATCTGCATGCAAGGACAGAGAGAAAAAGAATCAGGGGGAGTTTGGAATAGTACTTAAGAAAAGAGATAAGTTAAAATTTTTTTTCACTTTAAAATGAGTAAATGTCCTTTGAAAAGCATGGACCAAGGTTCAGAGGAAGGACTGGTGCACAGAACCCTTTGGAATACTAGTATTAACCAGCTATTATGTTGATAGCATTAATCAACTAAATGTATTAAGGCCCTCCAGACTGTGCTCAGCCCCACTTTTTGAGACAAGCTCTTCTCTTTATAATGCAAGTTTCAGGCTGCACCTTGGGGTCACTGGGAATCGCCAGCACTTTAAATTATTTCTCTTCCTAAGCTTTTGTTTGAAATAATATTGTTTGGAATGCTTAAGGCTTACCCTTCATGATTACAAGTACTACAACACAATCCGAATTATTACTAAGCATGCAATGCAAAGATTAGCAAAACAACAAGATTTAGTGTCCTTGGCTCAAGCTACACAAATATTGATAAAGGCTGTGAGGTAAACTAATTGATTCTATAAGCTTCATTGGCATTTCTTTGACAAAGTAAAGAAAGAACATTTGTATTTCAGTTTAAAGCCAGGACTAGGCCACTATTTTCAAGCCTGCGTGTCTTACAGGTCTTTTCACTTCTGTTTTCTAAGATCTTTTCATGATGGGATACTAATTTTGTGTCTCTTAACATAAATTCATTTAAAAACCATAACATTAAATCTTGAAATATAATCCTAAACATAAGAATTTATGTTACAAAAACCTTCAACAAAGTAGATGCCTCGTCAAAATTCAAAGGGGAAAACAAAAGTAAAACCCCCTTCCCCCAAAGAAGTGCATGTGGTCAAAAATCCAAAAGGTAAGATTCTCCCTGGGGAAACAGAAGCTGAGTTACATGTGTGAGAAGGAAGCGCTTAGCATCAGGGCAGATTTAGAGAACACTGTCCAAAATGGTAGCCATCAGCCACATTTGAGCACTTGAAATGTGCTAAATGAAACTGAGGTGCTGAATTTTCATTTCATTTCATTTCATTTCATTTGTTAAAATTAAATAGAAAAACTGATAATTTAGTTATTGGACAACTTTTAAGTATGTCCAAAACAACCTGGCATTTAACTCTACTCCCTCCATAGTACATTTTATGAAATCTAAATCCAGATGAAGTACTGTATTTTGATGAATATATAGTATCAGAATTGAGGTGTGCTGAAAGTATCAAACACATCGACTTCCAAGATTTAGTAAGGAAAAAATAAGTTAAATACTCCATTAATAATTTTTAATACTGATTACATGATGAAATGATAATTTTTGATATATTAAGTTAAATATTATTAAAATTTATCTCATATAGGCCTTTTTACTTTTCTTTTTAATTTTTTTTTAATGTTTATTTATTTTTGAGACAGAGAGAGACAGAGCATGAATGGGGGAGGGGCAGAGAGAGAGGGAGACACAGGATCGGAAGCAGGCTCCAGGCTCTGAGCCATCAGCCCAGAGCCTGATGCGGGGCTCGAACTCACGAACCGTGAGATAATGACCTGAGCTGAAGTTGGACGCTCAACCGACTGAGCCACCCAGGCGCCCCATGCCTTTTTACTTTTCTTAATGTGACTACTAGAAAAGTTAAAAAGTTACATGTGCAGCTCATGTTTCATTTTGACTGGACAGTGATGATTTAGAGAGCAGCATGATCCCAGGCCTGGTGTACAAATGATGTGTACAAATAATCAAATAAGAATTTTCTCTATAAAGGCAATCTCATAGCCAAAGAAAACTCATATACCACTTTTTGAAGTTGCAGGCAGCAGTAGCCCACATTAAGAAAGAAAGATAATACTGGCTCCACACTCAGGAGGAACCATTCAAGCTTTGGGGACCTCACAGTGAGAAAGGTGCACAGTGTGTAGAGTTCAGGGCAAGTCAAACAGAATTACGGAATGGCCAGAGGGGTTGTCTTATGTGGGTGGGATCTGGGGGGATCAGAGAATGAAATCCAAGGAAGGACTAAAGACGTATAATTGTCTACAAAGGACAGGGAAATTAATTGGCATGACAAAGGAGGTTGTAACTAGAAGTAATGGGATAGAGGTAAGAAAGAACAATTTAGGCTCAAGACATTTTAAGGTGAGGAAAAGCTAGAGAGGGCTCACAGCGTGGGAGGTTCTCTCAGGCTTGACAGAGGAATGGAGGACTTGACCTAGAGGTCTTTCCAGCTCTGGTTCCTAAAATCCTTTCTTGGTGGTATATTAATATGTTGACAGAGGTGAGCTGGGCAGGCAAAGGAGGAGCTAGGAGAACGAACTGGACGGTGATTTCACTAGGTGGCAACACTGAAATGACAATTGTCTGCCTGCTCTCCTGGCTTCCTGAAGCATCATTTTGGTAACATTACTGTGTGTATGCTCTTGGGAACTTCTATAGTGACCCATTTGTGTCTGCACAGAAACTTCACCATCAAGAGTGAATCCACTAAATGATTGGTGGGGTTGGGTATCTGCAAACGAGGTATACCTATTTGTTACTGACTGTTCCTTTCCCACCGAGCTTGTGAAACAGAGATAGAAAGGGGTGAATCCAGGCCTGAAGACTGAAAAACAAATTGACACTCACACACATGCACCAAACCTATTTCTTCCTCAACAGCCTTCCAAGTTCAGCGTAGACTCTTCACCATTACTGAGATGGGAGACATTGTCTATACGTCAAGACAGGTCACTAACTTAATTATGTGATAAATACTAGTTGTCATCAATCTGCAAACATCACTCTGACAACATTTTCATAATGTCACCTATGCTCCAATAAAAGTTTACAAAAAAACAGTGTGTTTCCAAAATCAATAGAAAGGAGGGGCACCCGGCAGTCTTGGTCATGGGACAGTGCAACTCTTGATCTTGGGGTCATGGGTTCAAGCCCTATGTTGGGTGTAGAGATTACTTAAATAAATAAGTAAATAAATAAGCAAAACCAATAAAAAGGAAATAAATATTTCATTTCTATTCATTCAACTGCACTGTATTAGACAGGAACTTTTCATTATTATCAAAAGTATATGTGTGGTGGGAGGGAATATCACATCCCTTTTTCCTCACTTTATACCATTTCCTTACTATTAAAGGAGAAAATCAAGAATAGAAAACAATGATACTCCAAACTCCTGCACATCCATCGCTGGCAGTTTCCCCTCCTTCTGTGATTTTCTTCAATGTGAAATGTAGATAGGCTAGTTCTCACTTTCAAAATTTAGCACAGATGTGGGACTTTTTAAATAATACTCTAACTAAGAGCATGGATTCCAGAATCAGAGTGTCAGGCTTCACATTCTGCCTCTCCCACTTGAGATGTTTATGACTTGGGCAAGTTACTTTCTTCTCTGAGCCTCAGTTTCCTCATCATTGTCTCTCTCTCATAGGGTTGCTTAGAGAAATAGATGAGGGAAAACGCATACAATTCTTAGCATAATACCTGACACATAGTCTTTGTCGTTACCATTTCTGTTGCTGTTGTTGTAGTTATTATTAATACCAGAGTGACCATTGATATAGCACTAGATAGCTATTGGGGCAATATAAGCAGTTAAAACAATTGAAGGCAGAAACGTAAAGAAACCTAGTTCTCCACAGAAGAGTAGCAGGTTGTCTTGCCTGCCAAACACCTAATGGAGAGGAGACTCCACTCTGTTCAGCAAAATGACTCTTGAACCTCAAGATCAGATGGCTTGGACGAATGCATTTGAAATAGCCATTGCATAACTCTGTGAAGGCTAAACTGGGATAAATTATTAGCATGGCCCTGGAACTGTGCTCCATTGTGCAATCAGGAGATTCTGTATGGTTTTACTTTTCATATGAAAAAAAAATATCAAAAACTAGAACCAGAAAACATTTGGAATTTTATTTTAGTCCATGGCCAGATCTTACAACATCGGTGATTTAAACCAGGCATCGAATATGAACTCAACCAGGCCTCTAATATTTCTGCATTACTTGGTTACGGCGAACAGTGTAGACACTGGCGGTTGATGAAACTCTGCAGCATGCGAAGGCTGAGAGCTGTGCTAGTCAACTGGAATCTCAGTCTCAGTTACCCTCCTGGCGTGCTGTGATAACTTAGTACCACGATGCTGAAGTCCTCTGCACCAGAAGTAAAAAGTAAAAATACTACATTTAATAAGCACAGAGACTGCAGTCAAAGCCACATTTACTGCCAAAGAAGCCAATGGACAATGAGGTGAAGCAAAGAGAGAGAAATCTATATTCACCCTGGTTTAAATTTCCAAGAACGTGATAGCAGAAGAAAGAACGATGCATGTAACACCAATATACCATGAACTGTGGCTTTTCCAAAAGTCTTCAAGAAGTACACACAGGATTTCATATAAGTCAATTATGAACCGATTTTCTAAATGGCTACAATTCTGCCAGTGCTGCTTTTCCCCAAATGAGGAAGCTGTTTATTTGCATCTTCTGTGCTGTCTTTTTGAAAGAGCCATTAAGGGAAGCAGCATAGCCACAAACAAGTACCCAAAAAGAATGGGATCAAGGCAGTGGTATAAAGCTTTGTCCCAGCAATCTGAATGCAGGTGTGAGAGACACAAACCAGGTGGCTAAAAGGCTTCTTTGTTTGAAGCTGTCAGTAGGAGGACCTGATTAATCTCATGCCCCATCCCTAAACTCCCTTTTAACTATGTCAAGACATCGCCTCACATCAGGAAGTCTACAATGACATGGCTATGTGCTAAGCTCAGTTAATGTGGCCCTAGGTTTAAACACTTCAGGTTGAAAGTGGATAATTGGTGGTAGTGGATTTTAAAAGCTCACACAGGTGCCTTTGAAAAGAGGTCAAAAGTCAAGTGCATCTCTCCTGAGAGTACTGGCGAGCCCTTCCTAAGGAGATCAAAATTCCTTTACACAAACCCCCAGGGTCTTGTAAGAACTGTTATTAATTTAGTTCTGTATGTTCCAAATAATGGAAAAACGATACCACATGTGTATATTACCAGTAACCTGGGCATATTTGTTCCAGAGAGGTAGATGTTAGATAGATTTTCACCTGGCACTTCTGGATTGCTAATGAAGTAATCCACTTTCTACCAGGGCAAAACTGGGAGTTCAGGTCAGGGTAATGAACCTTGAAAATGGTGAAAAGCCTGTGGGAGAAAAGGGCATAAACATAGGAATGTGTTGTCATATACCAAATGTATTTGTAAAACCAAAGCTATGGAGCTTTAACAATAGCTCGTAAAAAACAAACACTGCTGTATATATTCTGACTTCAAAAACAAGCATGTTATTAAGTATTTTTTTCTCTTTTGATTTAATATAAGTTACAAAGTTACATCATAACATATCTAATGGGTTTTGAAAAGTACCCCGAAACCCTAACCATTAATTGGCACATTTCAAATACCAGTCGGGAAGAATCTCTTGTTCAATTTGGAGGTCTTCAGCTGTTCATCTTTATTGTTTCTTTTCTCCACTTGTTAGACATTTTTAGTCAATGCATCTACTATTCTATTATACCTTAAGATGTGTTACTTACTAAAATACTATATTTGAAGCTAAATTTACAACAGGGATACATAGTTAGGAAATCTGACATTTTGGCACATATCCAGTAAAAAAATATTTAATTTTGTACCCCTTGTGTCTGCATATAGAAGGCCACAATAGTACATCAATACCAGTTTTGAAGCCTTTGTACATACCCATTAAAATGGCTATTTAAAAAAATACAAGTGTTGGTGAGGATAAGGAGAAATTGGAGCCCTGTGAGCTAGTGGTCAGGATGTAAAAAATACTGCAGCTGCTATTGATCCTTGAAAACTTAAAAGTGGAATTAGCATACGACTCAACAATTCCACTTTTGAGAATAGAACAAAAAAAATTGAAAGCAGGGAACTGAGAAAATATTTGTACACCCATGTCTGGAGCAGCACTATTTGAAATAGCCTAAAGGTAAAGCAAGCCACATGTCCCTCAACAGATGAATGGATAAATATATATATATATATATATATATATATATATATATGTATATATATATATATACATATATATATAATACATTATATTATGTATATAAAGGAATAGTATTCAGCCCTAAAAAGGAAGGAAATTCTGACACATTACAACATGCATGCACCTTGAAGACGTTATGCTAAGTGAAATCAGCGAGACACAGAATAATAATGGTAAGGTTCCACTTACATCAAGTACTCAGAGTAGTCAAATTCACAAAGGCAGAAAATAGAATGGTGGTTTCCAGGGGCTAGGAGAGGGGGAGACGGGGAGCCACTGTTTAATGGGTTCAGTTTCGGTTTGGGAAGATGAAAAAGTTTTGGCGATGGACGCACAACAATGTGAATGTACTTAATGCCACTGAACTGCATACTTAAAAATGGTCAAAATGGTAAAATTTATATAACGTAAATTTTAAGTAGAAAATTTAATTTAAAAACCCTTCATATGTGCATTAGTGTCCTGGAACTGGGGTCTGGATTGGGTGCACTTGCTTGATTGACTGCACTTAACAGGTCTGATGCACTGTTACTAATCAAAAGAAAATGTGTTTCTTTCAAGATCTTAAAGAATCCAACTGGCTTGAGCAAACAGAAAAAAAAACAAGGGTGTAGCTGACATTTTGAAATTGGTACACAAATTCTTGGACCCACTCACTCTATATTTATAATTAGGAAAGAATGTTTGTCCCTAAAATTTTTAATGAAAATCACAGGTTTGTCTTAGTAGTTTTGCCACAAAGTCATGGTTTCACTCAAAAAATGGAGAAAGAAGAGGGGAAAAACCCCTTCAGAAATAACACTTTAATTCAGATTTAATGTTAAACACACACATGTTCATGGTATGTAGCAAAGCTAAGTTAATGGCATAAAAGTAATATGACATTTGATTAACTGGTATTAAACTGAACGTGTTAATTGCAGAGAAGAAAGACTTGCCAAGGCATGTTAGAAGCTGAGCTTCCAATTTGAGCTCAGAATACAAAGGAAATGGCTCTAAGATCTGAGTAGCTGCTCTAACATTTACACAAGTCCAAGAAATTCCAAGCTCAAATCCCATGAACATACGTCTATTTATTCTACTTAAAGTGTTAACAGAGGACAGTTCAATTAACAGCATGTAACATTTTTTTGAGAAGACCTCAAAATCCTTTAACTTGCCAATAATAGTTTAAAGACTCCACCGTGTTTTAAAGGCTGGGAAAGGATTCAGTCTCCACAGAAAAGGAGATTGCCCTTGGAGAGCTTGCTAAAGACTTTGGTTAACCAAGAAACTATAAACCCCTGTGTTCTCATTATTACTCAAATATCTTTCACTGTTGATAGATCACAGCAGTTCATTCGATTGATTATAATTAGTAGTATCCTCTGGTAGAACTTCACCAAAAGGGGAGAGTTACAGAGTTTGATCCTTCCAATCTCCACTTTCCCAGAAAATTTTCACCTACCTGTAAGAGAATAATAGCAATGACAACAATAATAATAACCAAAGTAAAATAATGACAAGAACAATAACCAAAGAGAGAGGATGGTCACAGACAGATTGGGTAGTCATGCTTGATTTCTGGCTCTCAATGAGTCTCATGATTAAAAACTTTCTTAAAGAAACAAGACATATATGCACACACACATACACACACAAACACACATACACTCGATTTTAGTAAAATTAAGGACCACAGAGGGTGGAGTTTTTAGTAGAATTCATGTTGTAGGACTATTAATTATCCTTAATAAGCATTATTGATTAATTTGCTAGCTGAGCCACTGACAAATACCTTCCCCTGGTTTTGGTATCGGCTCCATAAAAAAATCTTCTAGGTTAGTGGTGCCTGGGTGGCTCAGTTGGTAAAACATCCAGCTCTTGATTTTGGCTCAGGTCATGATCTGATGTTTCAGGGATCGAGCCCCACATGGAGCCCTATGTGGAGCCCTACATCCAGCTCTATGCTGGGTGTGGACCCTGCTTAAGATTCTCTCTCTCTTTCTCTCTCTTCCCCTCCCCCCTCTCTAAAATAAATAAAATGAAATAGAATAAAAAATCTGCTAGGTTACAAATTTTATAAAGTCAGAGACCATGTCTGCCACGTTCACAACTAAATGTTCACCTCCTAGCACAGTGCTGGTCCATGTTGGGCGCTCAAAACAAATATGTATAGGATGGATGGATGGACGGATGAATGAATGAATAGAAAAATAAAAGCAGGTGATGTTATTGACAACCATTGGAGGCAAGGAGAACTTAAAGAACTTAAATTATACCATGTGCCCAGCACCATTCTATGGCGTGGTTTATATGGAATAAGCATTTTATCCTCAAAACAGTCTTAAGAAGTGGTCCTATCATGATCTCCATTTTATAGTTGAAGAAGCTGACATGCAGAAAGTACACAGCTTAAGTGGTTCAGTTGAGAAGCAGGTCATCTGGTTTCGGAGTCTACACTCTTACTTTTACCCATTACACAAAATTTTAAACCAAGATTGATGATGCAAAAAGTAACAGGAACGCTGGCCTTCTGTCCTTAAAAATAGACTTTGAATGTATAACATTCTGAAAGTATAAGCTGGATCATCTCAATCAGAAATCTGCAAGTTCATAAAAATGGAATTAGTGGGGGGAGGGGAATAGCAATGTCTTAGGGTGTTAGCCAGAGCAATGCTTTTTTAAAATCACTTCCTCAGGGGTGCCTGGATGGCTCAGTCAGTTAAATGTCCGACTTTGGCTCAGGTCATGATCTTGTGGCTCATGGGTTCGAGCCCCATGTCGGGCTCTGTGCTGACGGCTCGGAGTCTGAAGCCTGCTTCAGATTCTGTGTCTCCCTCTCTCTCTGTCCCTTCCCCGTTCATGCTCTGTCTCTGTCTCTCAAAAATAAACGTTGAAATAAAAATAAAATAAAGCAAAATCACATCTTCAGAACCACCAAATATTAGAGAAAGAAGCCGAGGGAGCCATCTATTTCTGCTCTTTACCGTTTACAAGTGTTTACACCAGTACCTGGCAAGGTGTGCTGTGTAGGTGTTGTTGTTACAACAACACCTCCTTTCATACAGGTATGTGGTCACATTTTTCATTCTTCAATTCCTTCAGGTATTCAAGGGATGGCCAAGTCCATTGCAAGTGCCTACAATACCAGAAAACTATTACATTGAAATAAAATGCAAATTGGTATTATCCTTGCCCACTTTGGCAATTCAGAACAACTGTTGTATGAAATTCTCTTCTGTAGGACAGCAATTCAGTTACTTGAAGGTAGCACTTTGTTCCCTCAAATACTCATCTGACATCCTCAGGCTCAGCAACCACTCAGTACCGTGAATTCACACTGTCTTCACCAGAATGCCCTACTCTGGATACAATCTAGTTAGTCACTATGCCTCTTAAATTATGGCATCAGAATTATGGCATAATATTGCAGCTGCTTTCTGACCAAGGCAACTTTTTAAGGGATTCTGAGGTCTCATGATCTGGAAACTATTCCTATTAACACGTCCAATTATAATGCTAGCCATTTCTATGTTTGCATCACACTGTTCATTCATAATAAAATGAAGGCCAACTGGGGTGCCTGGGTGGCATAGTTGGTTAAGCTACGGTTAAGCGATGGACTCTTGATCTTGGCTCAGGTCATGATCTCATGGTTCCTGAGTTCAAGCCCCACATCAGGCTCTGAGGTGATGGTGCAGAGCCTGCTTAAGATTCTGTCTCTCCTTCTCTCTGCCCCTCCCCCACTTGTGCTCTAGAAAGAAAGAAAGAAAGAAAGAAAGAAAGAAAGAAAGAAAGACTTTTTCAAAAATTTTTAAAATGAAGGTCAACTAAAACCTTTGACCCATTACTACATGCCGTTTAACTTGTGTTTGTGAAATTAATACTTTGACTCTATTTGATTTTACTTTTATTGAATTAAATTTCATCTGTTTTGTTCTAGAATTTTGAGATTATTTTGTATTTTAATTCCATTGTTACATGTGAAGTTTACAATGAAGAGAGTAAAACTTAAGCTTTGTCACTTGCTCTCCCACTAAGACCACGCAGGAGGGGCCCTAGCAACGTGTCCATGTGGTCATAAGTTTTTGTAGAATTAGCATAAGACATTTTAACTGTCATTAATTCTGGGTCTTTCCACTCCATCTTCCCCTCTGTCACATGTGTTCTATGGCACTCAGCACAGAAGTATGTGGGAATGGAGGAAAAACAAGATGTGAAATATAGACAGCCAAGAAGTTAATCTGTGGAAAATTCTTCCAAATCTCACAGCTCATATATGAAAGAAACTTATGGAAGTTTCCCCAAATTTGACAATTCTAAAAATTTACGTAGCATTACCAAAATAAATTTCAATTAATCATGCTAGAGGCAAGACAACTGTCTTTAAGTTCTTTTGCTCAGAAAGACATTACAAAACTATTACCAGGGGGCCTGGGCGGCTCAGTCGGTTTAGCATTTGACTCTTGGTTTTGGCTCAGGTCACAATCTTACGTTTCATGAGTTCAAGCTCCGCATTGAGTGTAGAGACTACTTAAAAATAAAATCTTAAAAAAAAACCCAACTCTGACATTCTATAAGCATCACAAAATCCCAGAAAATAACATATTTTTATTAATTCACTTCTTGATAGACATTTATATCTGTGTTTTTTTATGGTTTTTTGGCTTTATCCTCTTTGAGGACAGATTTATGCTAATTGTGTCTATATAAAGTCCTCTTCGAATTGGGACTTATGCAGTGATTAATAAATAAATATAATAAAACCGCAGCAAACTGGAATAATTGGTTCAGACTAGTCTAAGTGGAAAATATGCATTATAAACTTCTTAAATTGTATGAATTTCAAATATATGTATAATTCAACATATAATTACTAAGGCAGAGCTAAATTATAAATATGTAATTTAAAGGCAAAGTTGAAGTTTATAATAGGAATGACTACATTACCATAAGTAACATATATATTACAGTAAAACCTTGATTTGCAGGCATAATTCATCCCAGAAACATGCTTGTAATCCAAAGCACTTGTATATCAAAGTGAATTTCAAGAACCATTGGTTCAATTGTGATCATGTAATGTTTAGCATCACATACTACTGGTATTGCAAGACATTGTTCATTTATCAAGTTAAAATTTATTAGAAATGTTTTCTTATCTTGTGGAACACTCACAAAACAAGTTACTTGCAATCCAATGTTTTATTGTATATTGTAACATATTTATAAAATTTCTTTAACATAAAAATTAATAAATGCAAAAACTGGGTTTCCTGAGCCATTTAAGATGATAGGGAAATAAGCTTTGCATTGAATTACTTTTAAAATGCTTTATTTAATAAAATCATGGGACTATTACTAATATTAACATAAATTATAATTTTCAATTAGAAGTTTATTGTATATCTGCATGGGTCAGTTATATTTTCTAGAGATTAGATTCAGAATGTAAAATTTATTTAATATGTGTCCTGAAGAATATAAGATTTAACAGTAAGCCATTTATTATCATATACTGATTTAACATAGGTTCATATAGCAATCTAAAAGGAAAGTGATTAATTTGAAATAGATTTTAATCCACAATAATAAATAACAGCCATGAAAATTAGTATCTACTCACAAGCACAGTTTCACAGAATCTTTAGGGTAGACACTGGTAAAGAAGAGCTAAAAATTCATAAGTAAAATCTATAACCTAAAATATTTGGGGAATTGACAATATAGGAAAACTATAGCCATTCCTTCTGCAAATTTTTCTTCCAATGTGAAATTGATGTATTTGTACATTGTATAAAAAGAGGTTCGTGCTCAGAGAAAAGCATCTAGATTTCTTCAGCACCGTCAGGGCCTCTTCATTCTACTGTTAATCAAAGACAAGCCCAAATATCTTGGGACGGCTAAGAAATCTTGCAGATCTCCAGGGTGCTACAAGACAACAGGATACAAGGTTCCATCTTCTTTCTTAGAGTCCATCTGCTCACCAGCCCCTTCTTTGATCTGGCTATTTCTGGTGATAATTACACCCTTTTTGCTTCATTTGCCTACACATCAGAATTTGTCATCGTTTTGAATTACTCAATAACATAAAATTTATACAGAGCCTTAACTAGAGAAGCAGTTCTTAAGCCAACTAGCACATTCCGAGCACCAGGGGAGATTTTTATAAAAATGATGCCTGGACTCCATCAGAATCTCTAATGTTGGGTCCCAGAATCATAAAAAGTTTCCAGGTGATTCGAACATGAATCCAAGATTGAGAACCAGGCAGCAGAATAATGAATGAGCCTGTCCAGATGATATAGGAATGATAGAGCAGCCATAAAATCATCAATTCATTCTCTTACACTATTTTGAGCGCAGTCAAGTTAAAAAGGGTGACCATGAAGGTTTGCCAATAAATTCCAGTGACTCCAAGAAGTCTCAAACTCAAATCTAGAGGGGCTGGATGTTAAAAACAATTGGGGATTCCCCCCTGTGGTCAATAGGAGAGAGTGCGAGCTGTACCCAAAGCGGGGCGGAGGGGGGTTGGCTGTAATTCGGTTCTTGTCAATTATTACCATGCCGAATGTGAGCCATTGTTGCTGCATATTTTAATCTTTCAAGAGAAATCAGAGAGGAGTTGGGGGGGTGGGAGGGGAGGGGTGGTGCATGTGTGTGAAATCTCCTGACTTTTAAAGGATAGTTCAAAAAATCTTATAAAGTTGAAAAGCCAAAAAAGCATGTCTGCCAAGTGGACATGAGCCCAAGGCCTGACTCCAAGTGCTGGAGCTATATAGGATCAAGGGGCATGCCCTGGGGTGGCTGCTGGGTCTGGAGCCTCCCTGCCTGGGTTGTCAATACTATACCAAGGCCCTAAAACCAACAAATTAGACACTGAACATGTGACACACAACAAAAGTAAGTATTTCTCCACACTGTCATTTATCCCCTTAAAAATATTACCTCACACCACCATTAAAAAAGAAAATGAGTACTTACTTAAAAACCACATTAAAGTCATTTTAAGAGATGTGAGATCATAAAATTCTGTTCTAAAAATGGACATATCATGGAACACACATATCATGAGCATGTCCATCCAGACTTGCCCAAGAATGGGAGTGCTAATAGGGAAGGAGCAGATGGTTATTACTTTTCTGTGATTATTGGAATCAATAGGAAAGGAAAAAAAGTCCATTCAACCCTTAAGAAAAAAAATTAATAAGTAAAATATAAAAATGGCACCAATCAGCTCAAAGTAACAGCTATCTTCAGAAATACATTTTTTTAATTTCCAAAGATTTTTATGATATTATTTATATGTTTGCATTGCAATAGGGCAATCAGGCCATATCTCAGTTATTTTTTTAAGTTTATTTGTTTACTTTTTTTATTTTTAAGTAATCTCTCCACTCAAATTGGGGCTCAAATTCACAACCCTAGATCAAGAGTTGCACACTCTACTGACTGAGCCGGCCAGGCACCCCAGTATCCCAGTTCTTGCTTTTACTAACTGCGTAACTATTAACAAAAATTTGTCTGTTTGCCAAATGTGTCAAAGAAAATAATAAAACATATGATTGCTCAAAAACTTAAATTAGTACAATTTAAAGTGCCTTGCATGTAGAAGATGTTAACATTTGGCTTAATGCTTGTGAAAATAGTTATTACATATGCATTGACGTTATATAAAACAGCCACCCATTTTATGAGGGATTCCAAAGTTACCACTACTCAGTTTTCACTTCTTTACTATCTTAAAAGGTATATTAATTCAGTCTGTAATATTACTGAGCTCCAACCACATTTAAGCTAACATGTTCAGAAATTGTAGAGATCCCAAAAAGATCAACATAGGTTCTTCCATTAAAGAATATAGATTTCGTTCATTTATTTATCCAACAAACATTTAATGAATACCTACTGTGTACCAGGCACTGTTCTAGATAACGAGGATACAACTCTGAATAAGGCAAAAACCATTCCAGTTCTCATGGAACTTAGAAAATGGTGAAGCTAAAGAATAAACAACTAAGAAAATTAAGTAATAATAGCTGCTATAAAAAAATACAATGGGCTTATGTGCTACAGAGTGATTGGGAGGCTACTTTATGTTAGGCGGTCAGCCAAGAAAGGCTCTCTTCAATGACAAAAGAAAGCTGGTCACGTAGAGCTCGTCTGGGGAAGAGTGTTCTCTAGGAAGGGAAGAAGGCTGGCATATTTGGAGAGCGTTATTAGGGTACATGAGTGTGAGTCAAATGGGCAAAGGGGAGAGCTGTATGAGGTGAAGAAGGAAAAGTTAGCAGGTCCATATCATGTGGGGACTCATGGCTAGAGTAAGGGATGTGCATTTTATTGCAGCAGGGAAAGGAAGTACCCAGTTAAAATACTAAGTAAAAAGTGCTGTGGAAATCCAGGCAAAGGCTGTTAATTCTGCATGCCTACAAGGGAGGTTTGGAAGGCTTCTGGAGAAGTGGATTTGAACTGAGCCTTAGAAGATGAGCACAGCCAAAATTTTGAGTAGGCACAGAAAGACAAAAAGGGCATTCAAGGTTGGGAAGCCTGTAAAAACAACAATACAGGCACTTAGTGGTCTGGGATGGTTGGTGTGGGAACCTAGAGAATTGTGGAGGAAGATTGAGCCCCAAAGGGAGAATCCTAGGTGGTGAAGAGGAAAGGAGGCCACTTAGAATATTACCAGAGTGAAACCTGAAAAAATAGGGATATATCTTTTTTTTAATTTATTTCATAGCGATGTGTACATTATAGACACTTACAAAATCTCTGTGAACTGGTTGGACACCGAGAGTGACCATGAGTATTCTGCTAGTGCTCTATTATGGTTACCTGGGCATGTCAAGTTGCCATATTCATTTACATATTCTAGAACACATACAGATGATTTCTCAGAAGGCAATCTGATAATGCAGATTTCCAGGATACATATTCTTTGGTCCAGCATCTACACCTTTTTTTTTTTTTTTTTTTTTTTTTTTAAGTAAGCTCCAGGCTTGAACTCATGACCCTGAGATCAAGAGTTGCAAACTCCACCTACCGAGCCAGCCAGGTACCTCTAGTCTAGTGTGTTCACCTTTACCAGTTATACAACCTATAAGAAACACTTACGCAACTACACAAAAATTGTATGTGCAAGGAAGTTCAGCATGGAACTATAGGACTCCTACATTCCACCTCTCTAAGTCCTGGGAGCCACCCCCATACTCTCCTACATCACCAAAAACAGCAAGAGGTATTTAGAAATGGGAAACCAAGGAATTAGTCAAAAACACAAGCTCCATTTAAATCAGTGTTTTTTAAACAGTAGCTCATGATCCATTACTTGAGCCAGCCGGTAGCCACTGACAAACATTTATTTAATTTAGAAGAATCAAGTAGGGGTGCCTGGGTGGTTCAGTCGGTTAAGTGTCTGATTTAGGCTCAGGTCACAATCTCACAGTCCGTGGGTTCGGGCCCCCCAATTGGGCTCTGTGCTGACTGCTCAGAGCCTGGAGCCTGCTTCAGATTCTGTGTCTCCGTCTCTCTCTGCCCCTCCCCTACTCACACTCTGTCTCTCTCTGTCTCTCAAAAACAAATAAACATTTAAAAAAAGAATAGAGTAACATAAAACAGAGCAGAAAGCTTTAGAGTGAATTGAACACAGTACAGGTAAGTGTTGTGTTTCCTAAACAACTTGCTTCTGTTTTTCATACACAGACACAAGCATCTGTGTCCTGGGTTATAATGTTAGTTGTGTTTCTTAGAAAAAAATTTGAGAAATACTAGTTAAAATTATTTTGGGGGGCTACTGTTAAACCCGAACACTATTTTTTAACCCACTGATAACTGATGCAAGTTTATGGGGAAAACCTACTCAGTTATACATGGATGTAAGTATATGTCATCTGCAGGGCCCTGAAGAGGTCCAAAAGGATGCAGAGTAAACAGGCAACTGTGATACCTCCAGAGAATATGGAAGCTGTTGTAAAAGGGAACAACTTTCATTTTGTATTTTATATACTGTATATACTATATGCCTTTATATACTTCTGTGTTGTAATTTTCAGAAATAAAGAAAAAGTAGGTGTGTGAGAAGACCCTGCCTATTGAGTATTCCATCAATTGTGATAAATGATTTGAGGCCTTTAGGTGTTTGGACGGCCAGAAACATGGCAAAAGAGAATCTGAGAAAAAGTCTTAGAAGAAAACCTGGCACCTGAAGGGAGACTTGAAAAGTGGGCGAAGCGAGGCTCAGGGTAAAAAGTCGAAGGAGTAGGAAATCCAGTGCTCACTAACAAAAATAACTCCGAGGACTGCTCGTCTAATGGCCAGCAGACCCTGAACCACTGGGAAGCTACAGAGTTAGAAAGAAGACAGCTACTACGCAGAGCTCCCAAACATGTGGAGCTCCTCTGACCACATGATAAAGGCCAGGTGCCAGACGGTTCCCTCCGTTCCCCATCTTAGCATCATGCCAGGCTGTGGCATCCTCTGTCGCCAGAGGGCTCTGTTGACCACACGGATGAGGCGTGCCTGTTCATAGGCCAGGCCCCTGGATGCTGTTGGGGACACTCAGAGCGTGCTTCTGTGCTTCTCCCTTCTTTATGACTCTATGGTCACATGCTTGCAGCAGAAATGTTAGTATCTTCAATTAGAGCTTTTCCAAGAAGCAGTGTGGGTCATACTGGGTGGTACATAATTGATTAGATGTTACATTACATCATCTCTCATGCTTGATGATACCAGCATGGATGTCCTACCAGCTTGTCTTAACTAGCTGTTCCCAACTGGTTCTGGGCCTCTTACCTTTCCCAGGGTATATTGATTAAAAAGTGGTCTTTCTGTCTATTTGGTGCTTGCTGACTTGGAAGTGATAGCACATATTTCTTTTTATTGGGAAGAACGTAAACTTGATTATATACCAATCAATTATTTATCAGCTATACCATCTTTGTAAAACTGATCGTGGCCAAGTTCCCAGACACCAAGATGTCCTACGCAGCATCTTCAAAGAGAGCAGGATTCTGCGCCCTGGATTTTAATTTAACAAAAACATACAAAAAGTGCAAGGCCTTGAATAAACACATCATTACCCGTTTTAGAAGACTAAGCTAACCCTTTGCAATGTGTTGTCGAAGTTAGAAAATCCATTTAACAGTGGCAACAGGTAAATTGCTTTCCTAACTAAAACCCGCAAATATTCATCACATCACTTTACACACGGAATTGCTTGTAAGTGGCAAATGTATCTTAGTCATATTTGAAATTTCAGTACTCAGCAGTGGTGTTACACATAGCACACACTTAATAAACATTAAGTAAGTACATTAATAGGTAAGCTCATCGGGTAAAGTAGACATAAGGCCTTATTTCATTGGTGACTATTGCTGATTACCACAGAATTTTTGAATCCTAAAAGCAAAAACTGATTCTATTCATGAAATCCTACACTTATTAACATTAATTATCCTTTTGTCGGCGAGGGGGGGAGGTCCTCTATTCCAGTCATTAAGAAAGCTGCAACATTTCTGGATCTCGGTTTTTATGGCAACTAAAACATAAAGTCCTCTTTCTGCCATTCAATATTGTAAGTGTCTCCTAAATCATTATTTGTTGATCATATTGGTGATGCCTAATTTTTATGAGCAGTGAAATCTATTATCTTTTGTATCACTCTTCGGTATTTTATTGTATTCATTGTATTTTCTATCAGTCTTTGGTATTTTATTGTAAGTGACAAAGGAGATCTATTTTATAAGTAGAAGATCTCTTCTTATAAGTAAGAGGCAGAGATGCAACACACCCGTAACTAAACTTAACTCTCTTTTTCTCTTCCCACCCACCTTTTCTTCTTTCCCAACAGTTCAGTTTAAGACCAAAAATCCAGATTACAGTCAGACTCTTAATGTTAAATGCATTTTCATGGAGGCATGTGTCTGTGAAAGAAATTTTATAGGAACAAATGATCAATTGCATTTTAAAAATCAACTCCTACACACACTGCTGGGTAAATTGCCAAAGGGTTCATTATGTTTCCCACGCTAGGACCGAGGGCTAAGGACACTCAAGAAGTGAGCTGAATATTTCAGATGATTGGGTTTCACAACTAAGAAGCTTAATTTTAAAAAACTCAAGTGAGATAATATAATAGCAATTTCAGGATAATAACAGCTATTAAGATTCTCTATCCTGGAATCGTGGGACTATATTTTTAATCCTTCCATTCAAATGTTAATTATTCATCTGATTAGATAGAAAATAATATTTTAAAATCCTTCTTACTGAGCAACAGATTCATACCCACAGCCACCGTGCTTTTTCCACTATGGACCTGAATTGATAGCCCTTATAATTTTTAAATGATAGGCACTACCGGAGCCCTTCTGGAGCAATTCACCAGCTGTACTGAAACTACCTTAGTATCCCCTTGGTGTTTGAGCCAGTGATGGCAAATCCCAGTGGCTGACTGTAAACCCTTTTCTAATCACTGGTTTTCCAGGTTGACCAGTGGCAATATTAACAGTAACTAATTGATGCCAGCCAGCCAAAGACACCTCATCTCTACATTTGATCAATTTCACTTAGTAGAAAATGAACAATGCTATTTACTTACCTATGGGACATATTAAACCACCTTGCTGAAAAAATAAGCTTCTCTCACAAATCAATTTTAAAACTACATAGCATACGATCAAATGCTGAACCAAATGAGTCTGCTCTTTGGTTATGCTGTTGTAGATCTGAAGAATCCCAGTGAAAAGGAAAGAAAACTTATGCCAGTGGATAGAAGTGGTTAGTTATCATAGAGCGATAAGTGATGTCTCAATAAAACTAACGTTCTTAAGGCAAATGGAGGAGCTATGATGCTTGAGTAAGGAAATATCTCCCTCTTCAATATCAGTGTAAGTTGGTAATTCAGAGGAGTTGGGCTTTGCTGCCTCCGACACAAAGTCTTAGTTTTCCACTGAAAGTAATCGTGCTTTCATTTTGAATAAGTATGCACATCACTCCATGTCATTAAGTCAGAGGAAGAAAACAACAACAAACCTGGGACTTTGCTCATGAGATAAATAAGCAAAACCAAAAACAAAGACAAAAACAGAGATACTGTGTCTACTTCTAGTCCCCCAAACAGAGGAAACTTTTAGCCTTTCCACATAAGTTACTGTCTCCCTAACAAAAAAACGCTTTTCCCTGATGCTTTTGCAATGGGTACAATAAGACAATCAAATGAAGAAACTGCTCTTTTTTTTTTTCTTTCTATCATGTGCAGATAAACTCTAATAGTTTTATCCCTTAAATAGCCATGTATCCTTTGAGGAGGCAACCTTTCTGAATTTAAGCTTCCTCTACAAGTAAACAACTTTTCTTAAAACATTTTGTCCCTGGGGACACCTGGCTGGCTCAGTCGGTGGAGCATGTGACTCTTGATCTCTTGGTTGTGAGATTGAGCCCCATGTTGGGTATAGATTACTTAAAAATAAAATCTTGTTTAAAAAAAGTTTATTTATTTCTTTTGAGAGGGGGATGAGGAACAGAGAGAAAGAGAGAGAGAAAGAGAGAGGGAGAATCCCAAGCAGGCTCCACACTGTCAGTGCAGATTCTGACACGGGGCTCAAACTCATAAACCATAAGATCATGACCTGAGCCGAATTCAAGAGTTGGATGCTAAACTGTCTAAGCCACCCAGGCACCCCTAAAAATAAAATATTAAAAAAATATTTTTAAAACTTTTTTTCCCTGAATCTATTTTCTGTCACACTCCTGAGGCCCGGTAACACATAAGGTTTTTGTTTGTTTGTTTGTTTTAATTTAGCAAACAAACATGGCACCCTTCATGATTCTTCATGTTCAGGGAAGATTATTTGCTTCAAACTGGTGCAGACAGAGAAGATTCCAAACAAACAAGACCCAGTGGAATGAAAGAACAAGTGTTACTCAAAAGCATCTCTTCAGGAAAGAATATCGTGAAGTGCAATCTCAAACTGTTTCTATCCAGGAAGCTGAGGCAAATGAAGAGGAATTTGACATGGTTGGAATTTCCCTGGACCTTTATTTTTCACTTACCTATCTAACACACACAAGAAAATCCATCTCTGGAAAGACATAAAATAGGCACTTCCAAGAACTACATCTAAAGAAGCCTTTGGTACAGAAGCTATGCCCAACGTGGACTTCAAGAATTTATTTTCAAGTCCAAAATACTTGAGATCAACCAATACAAAGTATTACTTGACTTAATGAGGTCAGTAGATTAATTTTCTTCCTTTCCAGGACCAGAAATTGCTGAATCAGCCCAGGTGTCATGAACTTTCAAAGAACAAGAAATCCTGGGGCTCCTGGCTGGCTCAGTTGATGGAGCATGCGACTCTTAATGTTGGCATTGTGAGTTTGAGCCCCATGTTGGGTGTAGAGATTACTTAAAAATAAATAAAATCAGGGGCGCCTGGGTGGCTTAGTCCGTTAAGCATCTGACTTCAGTTCAGGTCATGATCTCATGGTTTGTGAGTTTGAACCCCACATTGGGCTCTGTGCAGACAGCTGGGACCCTGGATCCTGCTTCAGATTCTGAGTCTCCCTCTCTCTCTGCTCCTCCCCCACTTGTGCTCTGTCTCTCTCTCTCTCTCAAAAATAAATAAACATTTTTAAATAAATAAATAAATAAATAAAATCTTAAAAAAAGAAGAAAGAGAAGACAAAGATGATGAAGAAGAAGAAAAAAGAGAAGGACGAGGAGGAGAAAAAATCTTCTCAAGGCCTGAAAATCAAGATGGCACCCTTCTCCTGAGGCATGGTTAAACACTGTCTGGGCAAATACATTTTTATTGTGTGGTAGAAGGGTAAACCATCCATCAAAAGAATGAAGATCAAGAAAATAAATTCAATATGCTGTTAATAATGAATTTCATATCTTTTCACTTACTGTATTTTAACATTATAACTTGTATAGAAAAGAAGTGTAACTATAACATGAGCATGACATGGGCTGTCACATTCTATCTTTTGGGGACTTTAGAGTGCTCAAATTCCTCTCACACAGGATAGCCTTTATATCTTTTTAGTTTTCTCTCAATCCAATCTAAATGTTTCCTGGCTGTCCAATAACCTCAGCATCTGGATTTATCAAATTCAAACATAGTTCAATCTGTCTAGGTCCCTCTGAAAGTGTGATATCTGACACTGATTACAATACTCTCTGAGTATAACTGGACCACAGCAAAATAGAGTAGGATTGCTACTCTACCCAAATTAGGCACAATGCTTTAACATACACTGCATAACTAAAATTCCTATACTTCTAAATTATATAAGCTAAGGATCCAGTGCTATAATCTTTGAAAGAACCCAGAAGTTCAGTTCATAATCTCTAATCTCTATTATGTCCTTGTTTTCACCTAATAATATCTGCTAGTCTTCAAGCACCATGACTAAAAATTTATATCATTCAATGTCTTGTTAGCATTTCATATTTTTGTATTATTTAATTGGCATTTTTACAGTAGTAGTCTCTAATACATGTTTTTGTTTATGTTAAGACATAGCTTTTAAGTTACATTTTGATTTAAATAGGTTGGGATAAACCTAACCGCATCTTAAAACTTCATATATTTAGGAAATATATTCCAACCTCCAAATAACAAACCCATAATGATTTTTGGAGACATAACCTTATTTTGAAGAGACAACTTACTACAGGCTTACATGGACTAGAGCAGGTATACTTTCATTAAGACTTGTGTTCTAATTAGAATCACAACATGATGTCAATCTTAACTGTTTTACCGCCTTCACATTCCATCCCAAACTATGTAGTTTTAGTCTTCTCCAGCATTTCTCTTTACAGAACCATGAGCTATTTTTAGATAAGCCCGAACTATTTGCAAATAATGTTTCAGGAGCCCTTTCCTAGCTTGCTGATATGAGGATAAGCTGCAGAACTGAAGTAAGTCTTTTTAGCATAGCTAGCTACAGCCTACAGATTCCCCTCTAAGTTCTAGAAGTTGTATCTTCTCATATCTCTGAAATCCATGTGCTTCATTCCATCCCCATCGCCATTGCTTTAGTGCAGGTGACCATTATCTCTTCATTTGGCAACATTCTGACTGCCTTGCCTCTTATAGAACTACCTGCAATGTATTCTTCCACTGCAGACAGGGTGATCTCTTGAAATATATCAATCCCGTTGTGTCAAGCTCTTGTTTAAAATCCTTCAGAGCCTCTGCATTGCCTTCAGCACCATAGGGAGTTGCATCTTACATGAGAATTAGGTTCCATTAGTTCCAAAAGCAACTAATAAAAGATGAATCAAGTACAGTCAAAATTATCCTGGGAAGTTCCTTGAGTGACAACAAGATATAATATACATAATTTTATGTATAGTTTTATTTTTGATTTCATGTACATTGCCCTGTATAGGAGGAGGTATGTACAAATATATAATGTATATAACAAGGGACTATATATAAAATGAGTAAAATGTACAAAATATAATTTATAGTATTGTAATTCATTTTTTATTTTGCTCTGTGTGCAAAGTTAAGTTCTTTTATTATTATTATTTTTTTTAACATTTATTTATATTTTGAGACACAGAGAGAGAGAGCATGAACAGGGGAGGGTCAGAGAAAGAGGGAGACACAGAATCTGAAACAGGCTCCAGGCTCTGAGCTGTCAGCACAGAGCCCGACGTGGGGCATGAACCCACAGACAGCGAGATCATGGCCTGAGCCGAAGTCAGACGCTTAACCGACTGAGCCACCCAGGCACCCCAAGTTCTTGAGTCACATGTGCAGATTACTCAACTCTGTCAGAAGTACAATGTATTGCAAAGTTTTGGGTAAATATTTCCTGAAGGCGTACTGTATATCAGAAACTGTACTGGGCACTGGGGCTACATCAAGGAAAAACAGATTACAACCTCTGCCCTTGTAGAGCTTACATTCAATAAGCCAGTAAGTCAAATATATAGAAAGTCTAGTGGTAATAAGTACTACTGGTGAAAACTAAGGCAGAAAAAGGACAGAAGGAACAATGTCAAGGGCAGGGCGAAGGGAAAGAATTGCAATTTTCAACAGGGTGTTTAGAAAAAGCCTGTCTGAGAAGGTGGCATATGAGTCAAGCCCTGAAGGAGGTAAGAGAGTGAGCCAGGTTATGAGCAGAGGATGGCCCAGTGAGAAGGAAGAGCTGAGTACTTACACCGTAGAGGGTTTGAGGAATGAATGACAAAGAGCTGACAGTAGCTGGAGTGGAATGAGAGATCAGAGAGGTGGCAGGAAGCCAACTGTGTAGGGTGTTTTAGGTTTTTGCTCTTTGAGTGATGTGAGAAGCCACTTGAAGCTTGCACGCAGTTATGTAATGGTCCGACTATGCACCTCAGAAGGACATCCAAGACTGTCCTTATCCTTCCTCTCCACTGCCCCCCCCCCAACTCCACCTCTTGCTTTACCCTGAGGTTGCATTACCCTGATAGCTTTCTTACTCACACCTACTCTTCTCTGCCTTAGTTCCTTAGCAGCCTCAGCCTGAATGACTGTCTCTCTCACTCAACTCCACAGCTAACTTACACTTAGTCTCCAAGATTCCAGGAGTGCAAGTCTTCCTCATCCAGAACGGCCTCCCTGATTCTCCCCAGCCTGGGCCGGCTAGCTTACCCGATTTCCATGAATGTCTGGACCATACTGCTGAATCGTGGTAACCATCTGTCCCCCATCTCTAAGCACACTCTTTGAGAGAAGTGCCCGAGCCTCCTCTGTAACTCCCGCCTGTAGCCCCGTATCTGCACACCGAAAGCACTCAGTAAATATTTGCCGAATAAAGGAATAAATAATGATGAAATAGAATGGATCAGATGAGTACGCAGGAAGATCTTTCTTATAGGAGGTATTTTGAATTATTTAGGATCCCTATGTATGGGTTTCTGCTCTGCTTTTTGAGGAATAATGTTTTAACAGATTTCCTTTCTTATCTTTCATATTTGATACTGACTACATTCTCCTGAGCTTCAAATTTATTGTGCATCAAATTGAAAAAGAAAAACTGTGAGGGAAAAGATCCTTTGTCAAACTTTCACATTGGTGAGATAAGAGAGATGCCCAAGACCAATTGTCAAAGTTTAAAGTTTTTAAAATATTTTTAAATTGATAGTGCTATTATTAATACATCATACTAATAGATATAATCCAAGATACAACTTACTTGTAAATGGAGGCATACAGGCTATTTTGGTGGGGAAAAAAAGTATGGACAATCTACGTTTTAACCACATTTTGAAATCTACATTCCAAAGTGTGAAAATAGAAATAAGCAATCATTAAAACAGTGTTCACTTTGAATCTTACTATGATCAGCTCCTCAAAAGAAAGGTTGTCAATGCTCATGTTAATATCTTCCACAGATGTAATTTGAGCATTCTGGGTGGAAAAGAAAGAGGAACAGAGTGTGGAAAAACAAGAGTATTTCATGTGATACAACCTGGTCAAATGTTAACCTGCAAGGGTGGCTACAAGTCCTTTATTGTACTGGGGGGAATTTTTCCCTTCTTTCAGAATATGGTGGGTAGTGTCAGTTCAAAAAGGCACACTCTCCCTTTCAACATACAGCGGCGGCCCCACTCTTGCAAAAAGGTAAGATAACGTGCTCTATAAGTAAGAAGTCAAGTACCCACTGCCTTTTGAAACTGCCTGACGAGAATTAACGGCTTTTGCCATCCTATTTTAAACAACTTGGGCCGGGTTTTCTATAAGCACCTCGTTTATCTTGAGACTCTTTCATCTATTATCTGACTGTAAGCGTGTTCATAGCTCATCAGCTGAATTCACTTTGACAGAGAAGTCTTATGACGAGTAGCCAACAGCCTAATGTCAGGTCTGTGAATATCTCTGGAATTAAGGTGATGGGAAAAGGGTAACCTTCTGCCACTTCTAACAGCATTTGCTGAACAACAAAAATAGAGCCTTAAATCATCCTCCTTTTAAGAAAGCAGGTCCTCTTGGCTAATATTAGAACACACTGCAGCTGTGTTCCCGCTCAGATCAAAAACACCACTTGGGGCCACCTCTGAATTCATACTTGCATGTAGTTATAGATGTGAACCACAACATTTCCAATGGTGTAAGTGAATGTTACCTTCCAAATGGTTTTTACTGGACGTCTAACAAGTCCATTTGCAGATATTTTTTGCAATAACAAGGTGGGGGAAAGACCATCATCCCCTGTCTTTATAGTTTAGCCACCTGGGCCCTAGAAGTTTATGATTACTGCTTCTCTTCTTCCTGAAGAGCTAGGAATAGGTTTTGTGATGAAAACAAAAATACCTGTGCTGCAAACATAAAGTTCTTCTTTTTAAACAGTTCTAGCTTGGTTTACGATAACCTGAAAGTACGTGATGCTTGAACCAAAGTCTTCTGTTTATGACAACTTATAAGAATTACATTTCAAAACAACTTTAAGGCCAGCCATACACATTCATAAATATTTTGAGTAGCTGAAGCAGACTTTTGAGAAATCTTGCCACTACAGAATTCAATGTTTATATTTTCTTGGGATAAAGCAGGAGCTTTTTGAAATTCACATTTTTACGAAATTGGCAGGGAGGTGCCTGTTGTTCTAAATCCATCGTTATCCAACCAGCGTGGCTGTATCTGCCCAGCTGAGGAGTAAATCAACTCATTGAAATGTGGTTAGCTTTGTGATTATTCAGAAACATGAAAAACAGAACTTTTCAGTCCCCAAGGTATAATATACAATAAACAATGGCTTTCAATTGCTCAACACTTAGTCTACACTTCTGCTCCAATCCTGAGAATGTGACTTCCATTAAGATGACAGGAACCAATGGGGACATACCCCAAGTAATACTAATAAAGGAGGAGTTAGTATTTTATGGATAACTTTGTTTCAATCTTCAAAGTCCTTTCAACAGAGCTATAGCCAGGTGCTATAGGAATTGGGATTAAGGAGTATGTGTATGTGATAGCCTACTTACACTCCATGTGTTTCCATTTACGCCTTTTGCCAGTCACTTAAAAAATAATGCACTCAAATTTCCATGGATAGAAACAACAAAGATAAAGGCTACTCTTCGGCTGTCACTCCTTTTCTCTTGAGAAATTGTAAGGATAATATACAGAAGCAGATGCTTGTCCTTTGCATAGCACAGACAATCCAGCAGAAGTATTCATTGCTAGATGTCTTTCAGGGTAAGATTTTCTTGAAGTCATGTTTTCCCTTAACGAGTTAAGAGTGAAAAGCAAGAATTACTATAAAAGCATTATTAACAGTATGGACTCTTCAGGTGTACCCTAGCAGAAATAAAATACTTCATTGGAATATTGTGATTAGTGAATTAGAGCTTTGGGGATTCTTGCTATTTTACTCTCTAAAACAAAAGAGGAAACTTCCAGAGTCTGTAGTGTAATTTTATTATTTTTTAAGGCTTATTTATTTATTTTTGAGACAGAGGGTGAGAGAGAGAATCGACGCCATCAGCACAGAGCCCAACGCAAGGCTCCATCTCACGAACCTGTGAGATCATGATCTGAGCCGAAATTTAGAGTTCGAGACTCAACCTACTGAGCCACCCAGGTGCCCCATAGTGTAATTTTAAAATAAGAATCCCTGCAGCATCCCCGCCCCCAACACACACACACACACACACGCACACACACACACATAAAGAACCTCTCCAAACTACCAAAAGACCCTAAGTAATCATTACTCTGGAGCTCACAGCCCTCTGTTCCCATCTCCTGCAATAGCTTCCAGTGGGTATGCTTTTCCACATCTGCTCACCTGCACCCAGGCCAATTCCAGGTCTCCAACTAACTACCAAGTTTTTCTACCTGAGCAATTGCCAAAAATCAAACCCACATGCTTAGAAGCAAATCCATTCACGCACACATCTCCTTTGCCTCCTCTCCCTCAAAAATATGCCTGACATGTCTTCTTCCTATGACTTGGTTAGTGGGATGGACAATCTCCCAGGCACCCAGGTCATGGTCTTGGGCTATTTTAGACTCTGCCTTCTCCCCCATTCATTCTTTGCAACTGCCCTTTCACAGTCTATTAGTGTTTCCCAAAAATGTCTGTCACATCCAAGCCTCCTCTTCCTTGCCTCTTCCACCATCCTAGGACAGCAATCATCATGCCACATCTGGGTTACGATAATGCTATCGGGCGACTTCCCTTCCAACAAGCTTGCTTGTGCTCCAAGCCTTGGGAGATTGTTGATACCACCGACAAAGTCAGGAAAGCCTCAGGAGGAAGACACATTATGGGCATTTGTGAGGGAAAAGAGAAGTGGAGAGGAGGCTAGGGAGGTGTATGCATAAATGAGTCTGCTTCTAGATACGTCTGTTTGATTGTTGGCAGTTACCCAAGGGGAAAGCTTGGTAGTCAGTTAGAGATTTGGAACTGGCTCAGGTGCAGGTGCAGGCAAGACACATTTTAAAAAACAATTATCAACACATTGCTACTTGATCATAAGCCTTCCCTGGCTGCAAGCATCTCTGCATACTGGTAAAAATGTGAAGACTCTTCCAAGGTCTAATCAAAACTTTTCCTATATAAAATTAATCACCTCCCAGTAAGTCCTACCCATATTTTCTGCATCAAAGAGGAAGACCTGCATTCTTCTACCAAACTATCCTTCAGATATTTGCAAACAACTTGCATGAATCTGCTTAATATTCTTTCCCTCAGCCTAACTCCTATCTCCTCTCTTCAGATGACTTTCTTTTTTCAGACCCTTTGTCATCCTTATTTTGACCCCTTGTGAGAGCCCCACTTAAAACAAACAACAGTCTTAGGTTAAATATTATTATACTTTTCTCCCTTTTCAAATTCCTACATGCCTACCCAAAGTAACAGGAAAACTCCCCATAAGATTTTTGATAAACTGGTAATACTATGGATGTGTTTGAGAATTTAAGCTAATTTAAGAATTTTTTTATGCTGTTCTTTTATCTTCAGTGTGGCACATCCATTTGTGTTTAATAAATATTTGGTGATTGGTTGACTTCAATTGGTTGTGAATAATTGTGATTGAGTAGATGCTTGGGGAAAACAAATGTAAGCTCTTTGCATATGATATAACTTAGAAAAGAGCTCTCTTTACACAGCCATTATATCTTTAGTTCCCCGATATTGTTTAAAAAAAAAACCAAACCAAACCAAAACAAAACAAAAAACCCTGTAGCTACTGTCAGACAAGAGTTAAGAGTCTTTAAACTTACTTTGCAGGAAACAGTCACTCCACTTTCATTCCCCAAATCTTAAGCCAGTGACCTCCCTTGATCTCTGAGATGACAGTTTGCCAAGTTCCATGAAGACAGCTTTCACAAATGACCCCATTAGATTTCCTAAAGACCTTAATTGCCCAATTCCTTTCACCCAGGTTTCTGAGGTTCAAGGAATGCTATCCTTCAGTTACTCCCTTGCATCAGTTCTAGCTATTGTTACCTTAATCCCTTCTGAATCCCTGAGAATACAAAGAACTGAAGCAGACTTTGATTCTCCTACTGAATTACAAGATACTTTACATACTTCTGTCACAAAGTCATTCCCCCATGTTTACTGTTCCACAATGACCTTCACTTTCATGTCTAAACATAGAAGGGAAGCACCATCGCAATAAATATAATCTTGAAGATTGAAAAGCCAATCTCCTTCAAAGGAACATGTTAAATGCCCACGAAAATTAATCACTTCCTGCTGCCCTAACCCCGTGGTTCAATCTTATCTGGACAAACACTAGGGGCTGAAGACCCACCAACCACTCCGCATCTAAACTTGAAAATATTATTTGGGCTTTTACTTATAAATTAAATTTACATACATGTATTGAGTGCTCACTCTTTGCACGGTACTACTATACCCTGGGTGAGTCTCTTGAAGACAAAGAAATTTCATTTTGCTTTTTTTTTCAGGGTTCGTGAGGAGTTTGAAAGAAGTATTACTCTGCATATCTGTAGATCTACTTACTTGAAACCAAAATGAGTATATGATGTAGATGGGGGCACCAAAGTAAGCAAGAATAGATTCATAAATTAACAAAAAAAAAACCCAAAAAAACAAAACAGAAACAGAAAAACAAAATAAACAACAACTTCAGGAGCTCTTCTATATTTGATTAAGCCATACCAAAATCGTAATGCTTTAATTTTCTTGCCCAAAATTCTTTCACTTCCGATGCAATTTGTTTCCAGTGGCAAATGAAGGTGCCTGAAAGGCCATGGGGTTATTTTATGCTCCTGTCCCACCAGCACCCTCTACACACACAACACACATACATGCACACAGGCGCATGCACACCAAAAACATTCAGAGGCTGAAGATTAAACACTCCTCTGTGAAAGGAAAACCAGGATAAATGGAGGAGGCTTTACTGAACGGGGTAGACCCAGAGGAGAAATATTACCCCATAGACCAACTAAGGGCTTCCCGCATTTCCAAGAGACTGTGACATCATTAGATAATGAATATGCAGCTAAATCACTCAAGTGATTCATGAAATAAAGCAAACATTTCTTCAGTCAAAACATAGTTACTGAAATTGTATTCTATCACTTGAGGAGACATTGGGCTATAAAAAATCTCCAAAGACACAGGCTCCAACTCTAAAATTTTCTGAGTTCACAAATGACTCCTGGAAGAGAAAGGGGTAAAAATAGGTAAAACTAAAAGAGCATCTGTTGAGGAATAGGCTAATTACATCGTTTTGTGATGAATAGAGCACACATCAAAATTCATATCACATGTACTTTTCTGCCTTTATGTTTCATTTCAATACAAAAGGCCAAAAATATATTACAGTGAGTTGATAATTTATGGAGATTGCTGTTATTGGGCACTCGATATTATGGAGGAAGCAGAATAGAAAATGTGGTCCTCAGATTAAAAAGGAAGAAACAGAGAAGAAAGAGGTGTCTGATCAATGAGAAAAGACAAGATGAATTTGGTAAGGGAAAGAGATTAAGGTGTTGCCTCTTTACCCTCCATAAAGGCTGGGTCTGCACTCTGACCCTGAACCCAATCAAGGGAAGCCAGTACCCAGATAAGGATATTCCAGAGACCATGAAATGACCTGTGAGTTCCAGAAAGGCATGAGGTGCTATGCTGAATTGCAATCCCACTGGATTGGCATGTCAAGATCCTGAAGTAGATGTAGGAGGCAGACATAGTGGGACACAAGCCAGAAGACACTCCACATTTCCAGCAAGTATGAATCAAAGGAAGAACATCCAAAATCTGGAAATTTGGGGAAGGATAAACAGGTCATCTTTCACTAGCAATGTTCTTATTTATTGTGTTTTTGGGAAAAAAACAATTCTTTCTTTCTGTGTGTCTCCTTTACTTTTACACAGAACACTTCACTTCTGATGCTGGATGTGTGAGGGTTTTTCCCACACCAAAGCAATTCTGCCAATGCCAGCTGTGTGTCCGACAATTTAACTCTGTTCTGACACTGTCTGAAGATGGCATCATATCCCACAGTCACCCCAAACTACCTCCACCCCACTTTGATGCCAATTCCAAGTCCAGGTCGTCACTTGTGCTTCTGACCGATCAGCTATAAATATGAGGCTCCCATAACCCTCTCTGTTTTGATTAATTTGCTAGAGCAGCTCACAGAATTCAGAGAGAAACTTACTTATATCTATCCACCTTATTAAAGGACATGATAAAGAACACAGATGAAGAGCCAATTGGAGAGGTGCATAGCACAAGGTCTGGGAGGGTCCTGAATGCAAAGCGTCTGTCTCCATAGAGTTGGGGTGCATCACCATCCCATTACATGGATGTATTGACCGACCTGGAAGCTCTCCGAACCCCATACTACTGGGATTTTTGTGGAGGCTTCCATGATCAATCACTAACCCTATTTTCAACCCTTCTCCTTTCTCAAGAGAACAGGGAAGTGGGGCTAAAAATTTGAAGCTTCTTTTGAAATCAATTTCTAGACCTAAGATAGAGTCACTTCTGCCTGAGGTGCCACCTCAGCAAGCTGAAACTTCGACAACAGAGGTGTCCCTGGAAGTGCTTCACTTGATCAGACACACAGTACATCCAGTCAATCCCCATTTCCCACCTTTCTCCTACTTGCTCCTTATTCTTTGTCCTATCGAAGATTCCTGCCCTCCACTCCATTTTGCAGTTCTCTAGACCCTTGGGAACAGAGACTGCCCACTTCATGAAGTATTAACTAACATTTGTATCACCTAAATTGTCTTTTAACTCATTTTTAACACTTCTATTCATGACTTGGTCTTTCTGGTGACTAGCCAAAGCCATCTGGGAGCCCACCCAAGGTCACCTAATTGAGACAAAAAATACTCTTATCACTCAGGAAATTATAGCATTTCAAAAGTCCTGCTCCAGGAACCGAAGGGCAGAGATCAATATATATTTTTATTATCTCACAATTGTTTTCTGCTTTTTGAACCTCTTACTTATTCCTCCTAAGAGTACTTGTAAGATATAGTTAGTAAAGAACAAGAAAATTGCCCCGCTTAGCCTGGTTAATATTTCCAGGTTTACCAGATGCCAAAGCGAGAGAATATTCATAGCATCATTCTCTGGACCCCCTCAGATAATACTGTCTTAGTGGGAAAGAGGTTTACGATACCCATCCCCTTTTCTTTTGTGTATTAAGCCTTCCCTGCTTCTAGGAAATCCAATGAAACCCTCATTTCTAGGCTCCATTTAATTTCTCTAAGAAATCCAATCTGTTTCATTTCTCCATTGTTTAGGGAGTCCTAGACTACAGTCCTCACTACTCAAAATATGTATATTTACATTGCTTGTACTAGGATGTTATATGATCCTTACCCACAGATGACATTATCTCATTTGATTTACTCCAATCAGTCTGAAAATTCCTTATGTGCCAACTGGCAGGTAAAGTAAAACAAGAGTGTTCTTCCTTTGGTCATTTCAGTGTGTTTGAAATCTTAGATATTAAGCTACTTGGAAAATGAAAAGAGATGAGGACAAGAATATCATCCATTTTTTTAAAAAGGGTTACTACTCTCTTAAAAGGAAACATAGCCTCGTGGCTAAGAATGCAGACTCTAGAACTGGACTACCTGGATTCAAATCCCCAGCTTCACCAATTATAAGGACCTTTGGCCAATTACCTAACCTCTCCCTGTCTCAGTTTAAATGAGCTAAAGCATATAAGAAACTTAGAATTTTGCCTTGCTTGTAGTAAATGCTAAATAAGTACTAATTAATTGTAATCAGATGCTAGTTTCCCTTCCATCATAAATTATAGACATAACAGCCATGAATATAGCTATGAATAAACACACCACATCAGAGCCCCACATACCACCTTAATGTTCTCCTGGTATCAGAGCAGGGATCCAAACACTAGAGTCCACAGACCAAATCCAGCCCCTGGCTTTTTTTGTACAGCCCCACAGCTAAGAATGATTTTTACATTTTTAAGGAATTGCTTTAAAAAGGAAGAAGAAGAGATGCAGAAAGAGCAGGACGAGAATACATGACAGAGACCAACAATGGTACACAAAGCCTGAAAGTTTGCTGTCCTGCTCTTTACAGAACAAGTTTGCCAAACCCTTGAATCGGAGTGTAAGTATATCATTATCGTCTGAGCGCTGGGTAGTTTTCTAGAATATTTTGCACCCTTGTTGATTCTTTTCACTACCATATCTTTTTAAATAAGTAGATTATTTAAATATCTTTTTAAATAATGGTGGAAGGAAACATCAGGGCTTGATGTCAGAAGGCTATTAGATGACATCACTAATAACAGCTTTGTATTTCTTCTGCTACATTGTCCTTAAAGAGGAACAGCCTTTGCACATCTTCAGCTCACATCTGCAAGCTCTTTCTAGATCTGCTGAACTTTCTAGAACTTTCTAGAATGCTGAAGTGTGCCCACCACAGGGCAAGGGCACACATAGATCTCTCCAACCCCAAATGGATAAAGTTGCCAGTTAGTATATAAAAATGCCCAGATATATTGGAACTTTATTTATTTATTTATTTATTTTAGAATTTAACATTTAACATTTAATTTTAATTTAATTTTATTTTATTTTTTTATTTTATTTTTTTCAATATATGAGGTTTATTGTCAAATTGGTTTCCATACAACACCCAGTGCTCATCCCAAAAGGTGCCCTCCTCAATACCCATCACCTACCCTCCTCTCCCTCCCACCCCCCATCAACCCTCAGTTTGTTCTCAGTTTTTAAGAGTCTCTTATGCTTTGGCTCTCTCCCACTCTAGCCTTTTTTTTTTTTCCTTCCCCTCCCCCATGGGTTTCTGTTAAGTTTCTCAGGATCCACATAAGAATGAAAACATATGGTATCTGTCTTTCTCTGTATGGCTTATTTCACTTAGCATCACACTCTCCAGTTCCATCCACGTTGCTACAAAGGGCCATATTTCATTCTTTCCCATTGTCACGTAGTACTCCATTGTGTATATAAACCACAATTTCTTTATCCATTCATCAGTTGATGGACATTTAGGCTCTTTCCGTAATTTGGCTATTGTTGAGAGTGCTGCTATAAACATTGGGGTACAAGTGCCCCTATGCATCAGTACTCCTGTATCCCTTGGGTAAATTCCTAGCAGTGCTACTGCTGGGTCATAGGGTAGGTCTATTTTTAATTTTTTGAGGAACCTCCACACTGTTTTCCAGAGCGGCTGCATCAGTTTGCATTCCCACCAACAGTGCAAGAGGGTACCTGTTTCTCCACATCCTCTCCAGCATCTATAGTCTCCTGATTTGTTCATTCTGGCCACTCTGACTGGCGTGAGGTGATATCTGAGTGTGGTTTTGATTTGTATTTCCCTGATGAGGAGTGACGTTGAGCATCTTTTCATGTGCCTGTTGGGGCCATCCGCATGTCTTCTTTAGAGAAGTGTCTATTCATGTTTTCTGCCCATTTCTTCACTGGGTTATTTGTTTTTCGGGTGTGGAGTTTGGTGAGCTCTTTATAGATTTTGGATACTAGCCCTTTGTCTGATATGTCATTTGCAAATATCTTTTGGTCATTGGCAATATCCATTGGTTGCCTTTTAGTTTTGTTGGTTGTTTCCTTTGCTGTGCAGAAGCTTTTTATCTTCATAAGGTCCCAGTAGTTCATTTTTGCTTTTAATTCCCTTGCCTTTGGGGATGTGTCACATAAGAAATTGCTACAGCTGAGGTCAGAGAGGTCTCTTCCTGCTTTCTCCTCTAGGGTTTTGATGGTTTCCTGTCTCACATTCAGGTCCTTTATCCATTTTGAGTTTATTTTTGTGAATGGTGTGAGAAAGTGGTCTAGTTTCAACCTTCTGCATGTTGCTGTCCAGTTCTCCCAGCACCATTTGTTAAAGAGACTGTCTTTTTTCCATTGGATATTCTTTCCTGCTTTGTCAAAGATTAGTTGGCCATACTTTTGTGGGTCTAGTTCTGGGGTTTCTATTCTATTGGTCTATGTGTCTGTTTTTGTGCCAATACCATGCTGTCTTGATGATTACAGCTTTGTAGTAAAGGCTAAAGTCTGGGATTGTGATGCCTCCTGCTTTGGTCTTCTTCTTCAAAATTACTTTGGCTATTCGGGGCCTTTTGTGGTTCCATATGAATTTTAGGATTGCTTGTTCTAGCTTCGAGAAGAATGCTGGTGCAATTTTGATTGGGATTTCATTGAATGTGTAGATAGCTTTGGGTAGTATTGACATTTTGACAACATTTATTCTTCCAATCCATGAGCATGGAATGTTTTTCCATTTCTTTATATCTTCTTCAATTTCCTTCATAAGCTTTCTATAGTTTTCAGCATATAGATCTTTTACATCTTTGGTTAGATTTATTCCTAGATATTTTATGCTTCTTGGTGCAATTGTGAATGGGATCAGTTTCATTATTTGTCTTTCTGTTGCTTCATTATTGGAACTTTAAATAAACAACGTGAGCATGATCCATGCATACTTACTTGGGATATACTTCTATTAAAAAGTTATTCATTGTGGGGTGCCTGGGTGGCTCAGTCGGTTGAGCGTCCCACTTTGGCTCAGGTCATGACCTCACCGGTCGTGAGTTCGGGCCCCGCGTTGGGCTCTGTGCTGACAGCTCAGAGCCTGGAGCCTGCTTCGGATTCTGTGTCTCCCTCTCTCTCTGCCCCTAACCGACTCGCATTCTGTCTCTGTCTCTCAAAAATAAATAAACATTAAAAAAAATTTAAAAACTTATTCATTGTAATTTCTATAATTTTATCCATCAACCTTAAAACAAGGCATTTGTAAAAAATAATGGTAATAATGAAGACGATTGTGTACTACACTCAAAGCATTTTTAGAGTAGTGAGAGATTTCCTTCTTTTCTTTTTAAAATTAGCAACAATAGTGAACAATAACAATAGATTCCATTTATTGAGAGTTTTTCTATGTCCCACATACTCTCCTGAGCACTGTATTTATTTATTTATTTTTGAGCACTTTATATGTAACAATTTATTTGGTGCTCACCAGCACACGTAAAAATGATGTCCGTATTACATTTTTCCCCATTTCACACATGAAAAAACTCGGGAAAAGAAAGGTGAGTAATTTATGCCAGATCACACAGCCAGTAAGTGGCAGAGGTGGGATAAGGAGAATATGGAATTCTCTCACTCCATCCTAATTGGCAGCTAAGTAAGGATTCCACCTAACACAAACACAAATAATGCTAGAGAAGTGAATTTACTTTGGTTGGGTTTTCATCCTGGAGCTAATCACAAAGATACTGTCCTTCCCGCTTGTCTTGGAACAGGGTCTCTCAATCATGGCACTACCGACATTTGGGGCTGCATCCTTGACATCCACCCATCGAATTCCAGCAGCACCTCCCTCCCACTCACGACAATAAAAATATCCCTAAACATTGCCAATCCCCTGGATGTAGCATTGCCACATTTATCAAATGTGAGTACAAGGCACCTAGTTGAATTTGAACTTGAGAAAAGCAACAAATAATTTCTCAGTAGAAGTATATCCCATGCAATATTTAGGACACACGTATACCAAATACTATATGTCATTCAACAAAAATCTAATTTAACCGTGCATCCAGTATTTTCTCTGACAACCCTACCCGGAGGACAAGACCACCCCCTACTGAGAACCAGGTGAGAGCTGTGGTGCAGGAGCATGCAGGACAGGCAACGTTCCTCCCCTTTCTCTGTATTCAACCTCTACGGATGCTCCAATGAGGCAGCCAGAGAAGGAACAACAGGACTCCGCTGGTGGCAAACTGAAGTGTCAGAATCAACCTACCTCCCCTTCCCTGCCACCACACACACCCCGATTTAGCCCAGTTCAGATATTTCTTAGCCTCTGTTTCAAACTCTTGAAAACCTTTCAGGCACATGAAAACTCCTTAGCCTTTCTACTTGGTGTTAATGGGCACGGCCTCCTGATTTTTCATTCTCCATTCAATTTGCCTCAAGTTTTAAGGGTTCCCCCCCTTGGAATAAGAATTTGGAATCAGTTTCCCCCTGGCCCTCATGTCGTTGTGTTCTTCATTATCCTTCCCACTTCCTATGATCAGCTAGACTAGCCTCATCCTGGATCCTGGGGTTAGGTTCCCAACCCCCACTCCTTTACCCACTTAGTCATAACACTGGATTTTGGTCTCATCCTGGTCCTGAATCTGATCAGTTTCTGCCTGTACTCTAGAACTGCTCCCTGGGCTAGGAGTTTAGCCACAACTTCCAGTCTGAGATGTGGGCCCTGACACTCTGCCAGGTAATTGTCAGATATAGGAGCACGTTGTTTCCCCCACGAGTGCTGACATGGGAGCGGCCCAGTGTGTGCAAATCACTGGGAACCACAAAAAGTTCCCTGGGCACCTCTGCAGTTCTCCACTGCCACCTGTGTGTCATGTCGCTTTGCTGGTTCAGTGAGATATAGTTGAACAAGTTAGCACACATGCGCAAGGGGATCTGTTACAGACAAGACAGAGGAGAAATTCAAGCTCTTTCCTGTGAGTCACTGATAAAAAGGGCAAAACACAGAAAAGGAGACAGGAGTATGAACATATTGGAAGGAAAAGAAGAAGGGAAAGGGGAATTATTTCCGATCCTGATTCTTCTGCTCCTACCTCAGACAAGTCACTAATCCAAGCCTCTACCCATTTATGGGTAAATGCTTAAACCATAAAGAGTTATTGTAAGAATTATATGAATGACATATAAAGGGTCTGAATCACTTAAGTCCAATGTGCGTGTGTGTGTGTGTGTGTGTGTGTGAGTGGGGTTGGGTGGTGAGGGATGGTGGGTGTCTCCGGGGAAGGGGGATTCCTTCACTACCAACTAAATCTCTGATATTTGCTGGTTGACTTACAATTCAACTCAATTCTGACACTATCTACCTAGAGATAGGGTCGTGTCCCACAGATTAAGGGCACAGTCCCACAAGACTGTCTTCCCTTCCCCTCTTCAGACACCAGTCACAAGCCCAGGTTATCACCTGTTCTTTTGACATACTGGCCATGGATGGAGATTCCCACAACACCCTCCTTGGTCTTGAGTAATTTGTTAGAATGGCTCACAGAACTCAGAAACATTTTATTAACTAGATCACCAGTTTATTATAAAAGTATGTGTCAGGAATACCCACATGGAAGACATGCATAGGGCAAGAAGTGGGGAAAGGGCTTGGAGCTCCCATTTCCTAAGTGTGATACTGCCAGCACCCGTTCCAACCAGGAAGCTCTCCCAACCTTCTCCTTTTTGGGGGTTTTTATGGAGGCTTCATTACATATTCACAACTGATTAAATCATTGGCCATTGGTGATTGAACTCAACCTCCAGCCCCTGTCCCCTCACCAGGGCTTGGGAGGCAGGACTAAAATTTCTAAGCCCCCTAATCGCAAGGTAGGTTCTCTTGGCAACCAGTCCCCATCCTTAGGTGGGGTCCAAAGTTACTTCATTAACATAACAAAACACATCTTTGTTGCTCTCATCACTTAGGAAATTCCAAGATGGTTAGGAACTCTGTGTCAGAAATGGGGACAAAACCAAATATGTTTTTTATTATATATCAAAATATCATACATGTGCTAAACCTGGGCCATGAAAAGCATTCAGAAAATATTAGATCCATCTCCTTCCTTGCTTTGCCTGTTCTTTCAGAAATACAGCAAAGATTACTGTGACCTTCAAGAGTGGGCAGAGATTTTTTTTTCCTCCTCCCCACCCACCCCTACCCCACACTACTCTACCAACCTCTCCCCTTCTCTGCCCCAACTAGCCTCATTTTGTCCTGCCATTCCTTGTACCTCTGTGAGGCAGTCTAAATTCAACTAATGGAATTTTAAAGGGGTCTGGAAAATCAATGCTATCTTATATTATAAATACAAAAATTAGTGCAAAACAAACTTCATGCCTCGGAGCAAAAGGTTAGAATTTTAATGTGTAAGGAAGTCATTTGTTCTTGGCCCCAATCCAACCCTCCCTCTAAGCATCCATTTTCAGCCTCACCCAACCATTTAGATTCATTATAAAAACATGGCTGCCTTCCTCCCAAGGAACAGTTATTGGTTACCGCTGGGGGTTATGTACTAAACCTGGCAGAGCAATGTTGCGATCCAACATGTTGTATTCTGCTTTAATGGTTGGGCAAGAGTTGTAAGCACAGTCATCTTGGCCACCCTGCACCACCTTAGTCAACACACCAGCTCTGGAGATCCTGAGGAAATGATCTTATCATCACTCCATTATTAATGTTCATCTTGCCGAAAGGAATTTGCCAAGCTATTAGAGGAACATGATTTGCAGCTCTTTGTCACTGTGAAATTCCTTCAGGACTATGAATTGAGTGAATCAGTGGATTATCACACCTGGCATTATTAAGATATATCAGGGTATAAAAATGTGACTCCCTACTGACTTCTGTCATGGAGAAAGCTGGAAAAAAAAATGTTTACATGTCTGTGTTCTACTCCATAACCCTACAGCCTTTCCTATTGTTCAGTTTGCTTAGCCAGTTTCAGCAACACTATTGCAGTGGATGACTTCACTGGGCATTTACACTTATAAGAGAGTATTTTTTTTATAAGCGTAAGTATATTAATTTTCTTAATACTTAGGTTTCTAAGGAACCGCTTATCCCAATGGGCTATTCTCCCTTGTCATGTCCTCTTTCCTATAACTTTCAAAAACTCTCTTAAAAAAAATCTTGTAAAAATCACATTGTAACAATAATCTTCATGGTATTTTAATGAGTGAGAATTTCTCATTTATTTTTTTCCACTGAGAGTGGTGACTGGCTTCATTAATCCCCCCCCCCAATTGATATATATTATTTCCTTTCTCAGTAGAAAAGGAAAGCCCTGAGAATTCAGCCTCCCCCAAATCATCCATCTTGTACCAACGATTCTCTGGTTCTTTGAAGGGTAAATGACCTCTGCTTCCTTCTAAATGGTGTTCATGAAATGATAGAAATATCCAATTGCCCAATTACTCTTTATCACGTTTTCAACTTCTGTGAGGCTTTTAAATGGGTGTCCATCCATTTCTTTCTTCCCCTCAGCTGTAAGGACCATATTCTGTAGACTTCTTCCTTCCCTTCTCAGCTTCACTTTCCTGAACCTCCTGGGAGTGCCTTCCCCCTCTTTTCTTTCCCTCCTTCAGCAGGCTCAGTGGGCTTTTTTTCCCTCACAGCACACTCCTCTTGGAAGCTCCCCGTCAGATGGCTTTAATTACCACCTGAATGCAGATGACTCCCAAACCTCCAGCCCCAGCCTTGACCTCTCACCCTTTCTTCAGTCCCATATTTCTTTCTGTCTGCAGAATATCTCTACTTGGGTGTCCCACCACCTCCTAAAACTAAACATGTCAGAAACGGAGCTCATTATCTCTCCACACCCCCTTTCGTTCTCTCCCTGTTTCTCCGAGGCTGTCAATAGCACCCTCTCCTCAGGCTCCAACCCCTGGAGTTACCAGATGGGCACAGGGCAGTCCGTCACCCCATGCTTCAGCAAAGCGGATCTCGGCCCCCACATTCCATCACAGTTGAAGACTGTACTCACCAATTTCACTTAGAATCTCAGGAAAGGACTTTGGAAGAACAATATTGTGATCTCAGTTGATTTTGCTTTGGTTTTTTTTTTAACTCTACTTTCTTATTCAACCAACTGTTGACAAATATTTAAGACCTCTCCTGCATTCCATTCCTCGAAGTCCTGAGGCCCTCTGAATTGACAATCAAATTATGGACCTCCTTCTGATTCATGACTCTAAATTATAGAATATATGAGACTACATATTTATAAACCTTTTTATTTCCTAACATAATTAATAGCTGTACTTACCAATTAAATAGTAAACCAATTAGTACTTAGCCTGAGAGATTGGTGAAATGGAAGTTTTAAGTGATTGTTTCTATTCTTAATTCCTATTCTCTGCATCTAAAGTTACCACCACCCTATCCCTGGGACTTGGTTGCCTGTCATTATCTGTAACACTCCCACTTCTCTCTCATCACGTGATAATAATTGTACTGCCATGATGGATGCTATCTTAGAATTCACTGGGCACTCTGCTGAGATATTTACTCACATAGAACCACCCTGGAAGTAAGCAACCAACAAATTGGTTTTTGTAGGAAATAACTCAAACTTGTTTAACAAACAGGGAAGATTTATTGTTCATGTAACTAGAAAGTCCAGGGGTGGTATAGTCTTTAGGCATGGGTTGATCAGTGTTCCGGATCAATTTCTTTGTGGTTCCATTATCTCTGTCCTCCTTCATGTGTTAGATCTGTCATCAGGTTCATTCTCCACAAAATCACAAAATGTTGCCAGCAGTACTCAGTACTTCCTCATTCACACTGAAAGGGACAGACATCATCGCAGAATCAGTAAACAAAAATGGCAGTTTACACTGAGCTTCATACTGGGGCATGAATCATCTGTGTACCCCAACACCATCATTGGGAAAAGGGGTGGGAGTGCAATGATAGGCTAAGATTAATCAGGACCCACCTAAATCTGGACCGAAGCCAATTTCATCCAAAGCCCACATTACACAATGCGGAGCCATGGACATTGGGGGAAACTAGAATGTCATTGTTTCTATCATTTACATGAGAAAACTGACCATCATCAGCCAGCAGATGATAAAGCATGGATTTATCCAGATCCAGAACTTAGGTCTCTCTGACTTCAGAATTTGCTCTTTACCACTAGGTAGTAGCTCTTCCCTATAAATAGGGTTCTTCAAAACAATAAGGCAAAAATACAGAACGTACATCTCTTGACTCCTTGCAACTTACCATGACAAGGTCATCCTTTAATCCCATTCATTAAATTTTTATACCTAACATTTGAGCCACACTGAATTCATCTTGCTCTTTTACTGTCCTGCTCGTGTTCACAAGGGCTTTTCTTCACAAGGGGAAAATGTATCATTCATACTTCAACAAACCATTTTCCTTTTTTTAATGTTTATTTATTTATTTTGAGAGAAAGAGAGAGAGAGCTTGAGCAGGGGAAAGGAGCAGAAAGAAAAGGAGAGAGGATCTCAAGCAGACTTCATGCTCAGCATGGAGCCCAATGCAAGCTTGATTTCGTGACTATGAGATCATGACCTGAACCAAAATCAAGAGTCAGACACTTAACCGACTGAGCCACCCAGGTGCCCCAACCAACCATTTTATATTTGAAGCATTATGCTTATTCACATAAGATTATAAAATCCTCAAGTCTTGACCAATGGCTGATAGACGTTCCAAGCCACTGGTCTTTGGCACAAAGCATGTCAGTGAAGACTATAGATCTTAAAATTTAAAAAGTTCCTATCACAAGGAAAAAAAGTTATAACTATGTATGGCAATGTGTGTTAATTAGACTTATTGTGGTGATTATTTCATAATATACACAAATATTGAATCATTGTATTGCACACCTGACACCAATGTATTAATTATACCTTAAGGAAAGAAAGTGGAAGAAAGAAAGAAAGAAAGAAAGAAAGAAAGAAAGAAAGAAAGATTATTCTTCACAGCACTGAATGATATCTGCTTCTTTATGGAAGGCAATCATTTTTGCTCACTGGCAAGTTCCTGTTGAAGAGCCATTCGTAACAGAAAAGCACGTGGACCCAAGTGAAGGCAAAGTTGAGCTGGAAAAGCTTGCCTTTCATGCCTCCATTTTTTTTTCTCCTTTTGACATTGTCCTCTAACACCCAAGATGGTGGAGGAGAAAGAACATGGACTTTAGAGAGAAGTGGGGCAAATTTTGTCTCTTTCTCTTCCCTAAGCAAGTTATTTAACTTCTATGATCCCTAGTGTCCTTTTGGTAAATGAGGGTACTTCATAGCATTTGTTTTATATATTTAACAAATGCTTATATAGAGAGCTTACCTTTTGCCTGTCACTATTCTCAGCACTTTACAAACACTGACTTTTTCCCTCACAACCTTCTGAGATATATGCTATTACTATCTGCACTTTATAAGTGAGGAAACTGAGATACAGAAAATTAAGAAATTGTCCAAAGTCACAAAAATGCTAAGTAGTAGCACCAGGATTCAAACCCAGTCTGGCTCTCAAGGCTATGTTCTTATCCACTCCACTACCTTGAGTTACTAAGAGGCCTGAACCAGACAACTGATAGAAAGTATATTGGTATATTATAATTTTTAATGTTTATTTTTGAGAGACAGAGAGACAGAACACAAGCCAGGGAGGGGCAGAGAGAGAGGGAGACACAGAATCCAAAGCAGGCTCCAGGCTCTGAGCTGTCGGCACAGAGCCTGATGTGGGGCTCAAACTCATGAACCATGAGATCATGACCTGAGCCAAAGTCAGACGCTTAACTGACTGAGCCACCCAGGCACCCCAAGTATATTATAGATGCCCCGTATGCATTACAGCATCTCCTTTTCCTAATCCTTAAGATCCTTCCTAGCTAATAAAACACAAATGCTACATTTACAATTTGATAAGAAAGGGTTTAATTAATTTATTACATTTTTTAGCCTTTCATATTTGTAACAATTTTATGTGCTATTAAAGGAATTTAAAGTGCCATTGAGCAGGTAAAAAAAGACATTTCAGAGACAGTGGAGGATTCTTATTCCAGCGACCCTGGAAAATCACAGTGTTCTTATTCAGACAGTTGTTTCTTAAGAATCACCAGATGGTACTAATTGCTCAGTGCCTAGGTGTTATAGACAAGATATTTCGAGTTCTCTTTTTTCTGGTTTTCCTATCAGCTTGAAGAAAGGTATGGCCATGTGACTTGCTTTGGCCAATGACACATGAATGAAGTGACTTATGCGATTTCCAGACAGCAACTGTAATAACTAGCATGTGATTTCCTTCCCTTAGAAATCACTGATACCTGAAGATAGTATTGGCTCTGTCAGCTTGCCTACTGAGTAAGGATGACATGGAGAAAAGTGCCCAGTCAGCCCAAGATGGGCATGCAGAATAAGGGAGAAATAAATCTTTATAAATCTTACATCACTGAGATCTGAGGGTTGTTTGTTCCAGCAATGTGACCTAACCCTTCCTGGTTGATTCCCCAGAGGTCAGAATAAGAGGAAATGTTCTTCAGTCTCTCTCCTAAATATGTTGTCTGTCCTACTCAAGAGAACAGGTACAAGACTACACCCTCCTGTTACTAGGGGTCCGTCCCCTAAAGTTGCTGTATGAGGAACATCCCACTGGCTGGAAAATGTCCTACTCAAGCATGTTCCCACCCCTAGCAAAATCCTTCCTCCTACTTTTCCAGCCTGAGCATAGTCTTCCCTTCCCTAAGCTACCCAGAATCTTCCCTTCCCTCATTTTCTAAAGAGCAAAGGACACTCCCCCCCCGTATTTTTCTACTCCCTAAGCCTACCATGTGTCTATTACTCCCCTGAGCAAGATATCCCCAAGGTCATGACCCAGAGTTCCCTAGTGTTTAGACCTTTATCATCCCAGAAACTTAGAATGGGGAGTACTTCAGTGCCCAACAGAGGGCAGGAAAAAGGCAGGTGTGGAGAGAGTGAGGTTGTCCATTGAAGAAGGAAAACCTCTCTGAGGAAGTCACCTATGTTTAACCATGGAGAGCACAGAGTACAGGCCCATTATGCAGGAACATATATGAGTCACTCTGTAGGATTTGTATGATTCAAATTAAAGTTTTCAACTTTAAGTTGCTCATATTTATATCACCCAGAGCCCAGCACAATAATTGGAGCATAATAAAAACTCAGTAAATGTTTGATAAACAGATTTTAATTGACGGTACATGATATCAATAAAAATGGCTGACAGATCCATGTTAGATAAAGAACTAAGAAAGCAAAGAGAGAAAGTATAAAAAGTCAACTTGACTTTCATCAATATGAATTATAATAGTTTACAAGAACTACTTACCACCTGTGCCTAATTACAGTGTAGCACAATCATGACTGGGACTATTATTAAATGTGTGCCGGATTAACTTTGCTGTGTGTTTTATTTGATGACAATAGGCTTCCTAGTCTGCTGCTCATGAAAAGTGGCTGTTTGTGTAGCTTGCTTGTCTGTTTCCACCTTTAAAAATTCCATCAGTATGTTCATTGATGTTCTTCTATTCGACCAACCCAATCAGAGCTGAAGTTTGCTTGTGTGAACAAAAACAGAATCCCAGATAATCACTAATGCCTTCTTCTGGTTAAAACAGTGGACCTATAGTTCTTATCCTTCTTAACCTGTCCAGGGTATTGAACAAGACACCATCCCTACTTGTTATGGGCAGGAGGTCCCACACTAGACTTTGCATTAAGCCTCTGTACAAGCTACCCAGAAGCTCCTATCTCCACTGCCCCCACCCCCCACCAGCCGCATGTCCCCAGGGAACTCAGCCACAGTGCCCATCCTCACTGCAGAGGCCACTGAGCTAGCTCTCACTTGAATTGCAGTTTCACTTTACCAGATGTCTTTAAAATACCTCCACTTGCATATTTCTGTACCAGGACTCATTTTTTTTCTACCTCCCCCAGTTTTCTATAGCATCATCATTCTCTCCACCACCAGGATACAAACTTTGTGTGTTCTACAGCTCCCTCTCCTTGCTCCCTGTTTCTAATTATGAAGCTCTGTTGGTTCCTTCCCACCTAAAACTTGTCAGATGTGCCTCTTCCCCTTAATTCTCTTGGTCCCCACAAAATGCAAGCGCCACACTGTTCCTGGATGATATAGGAACTCATGAGTTCTCCTGTCTACATTTCATCGCGGACCTCCTGTATCAGTCAGGCTCTGGTACAGAAGCAGAAATTATATATGATAAATAATTGTTAACTAAATAGTAAAGAACAGAAAATTCACAAGGAGAACACCTTTAAGGTTTCAGAGAGGTAACAATTACAGGAAGGAACTACCACTTCAAAAGCTGTGAGATCAATGAGAAAAGACTGGAATTACTAAAACTTAGAAAAAGGAGCTTCACAGAGCTGAAAAACTCAGACATCTGAGGAGTTTTGCTGTTAGGCTGGGGCCAGGGTTGCTAACTAGAGGAAGGTCCTATGTGGTTGGGACCCTAAACCTCTGAGCAGGGGGTAGGTGTTTCTTGGCAATGGCTGGCACGTGGGAAGTGTGAGTGCAAAGAAGCAGGTTCTGTGAAAGTTGGGAAAACTGCTAATTGGATTGAACAGCTGCTCCTGGAATCAGGTACCACTACCAGATTCTGTTAAGAAGTGAAGCTGGGGCCATGCTCCCAGGAACAGGAAGCAAACAGGAAACAGGAAGGAGCGAGTGTTTTGTCTTCCGCCTAGAATCCCCAAATGGCAGAGCCTCACAGGGAGCCAGCTGGCAAAACCGAATTGTTTACAGAGTCCCTGCTCCGGCATCACTAAAGGAATAGGGAAAGGTGGGATTGAAGCTGAAAGACAAGAAATAGCACATGATGATCTAACTAATGAAGGTCACTTCATTTCATCATGACTGATCTTCTCAATTTCTTGTGGCTCAGGTCCAAATGCCAAACCCTAGAATTAGCTCTATCTCTGCTCCTTCTCATGTTTCCAACCTTACTCACACCACAGATATTCTGCTTGAACCAATTTGTCTCTGGACCCTTACCACCCTCTCCCCTCCACTGAATTTCCACTTGCAACTGTGTGGGTATTATCTTGCCAGCTAGGTTCCAGTCAAGTTGCCCCAGCAGTCAAACTCTCTGTAGCTGTTTTCAAATTGAATCATAAAGTTCAGGCCCACTTGGGCTTTCCTCTGCTATATTCAGGGAGATCCATCTCTTCCCCTAGAAAGGGGTTCCTTTTGTGTAAGAGCAATAGACACTCAAGCAGGAGTGTGCAAGCACAGTAAACGGGAAGTCCATTCACATATGTAGCTGCGAATACAGTTCTAATGAGAGCTCGGTGAGGAGGTATGCATCATGTCAGCCAGCAAGGCAGTCCAAGCTTTCCTGTAGCACAGCCGTGGATAGACTGGACCAAGAAAACAAGCAGGGGACTTTGTTTTCTATGGCTTTGCTCACAGAAGCTCTCCTACCTAAAATTTCCTTTTCCCCCCTCTTCTGTCCATAAAGGCAAGCCCTAAATTTCCTTGAAGGTTAACTTTCAGACTTACTTTTCTGTGGCACCATGTTTATCAAGAAAGCAAACTTCCAGGGGTGCCTGAGTGGCTCAGTCAGTTAAGCAACCGACTCTTGATTTCGGCTCAGGTCATGATCTCACAGTTCATGGATTCTGCCCCAGAGCAGAGCCCATTTGGGATTCTCTCTCTTCTCTCTCTGTCTCTCCCCTGCTCACTCTCTCTGTCTCTCTCTCAAAATAAATACATAAACTTAAAAGAAAAGTAAGAAAGTAAACTTCCCAATCTTTGGTAGTGTGAACAAGGAAGCAAAGAATGTAGGATTAAGTTGAAAGAAATAGTTTATAGATTTTTTTTAAGTTTATTCATTTATTTTGAGAGAGAGAGAGCATGGGGAGGGAGAGGCAGAGAGAGAGGGAAAGAGAGAGAATCCTAAGCAGGCCCATGCTGTCAGTACAGAGCCCCATATGAGGCTCAATCCCATGAACTGTGGGATCATGACCTGAGCCAAAACCAAGAGTCGGTTGCTTAACTGACTGAGCCACCCAGGCATCCCTAAAGAAAATAGTTTAAATGCATCTGGTCCTCACCCATCTCTAGTGCCATATCCAGAGATAACAACTTTCACTCATTGGGCTGGCAAAATTTTTAAAAATTGGTCATTAATTTTGCTATTTTAAGGAAAATACATCAACGTAACAGCATTTATGTTGTGATCACATTTGTTTATAATTACACACACATACACACACACAGTCATGCATTTTACAAAAGACCTGGAAAGAAATACATTAAAGTATTAAAGGGTTTACCTCTAGGGAGGGGAGTTTGGGGGAAAGATGGTATAGGAGGACTCATATTTTCCATTCTCTTTCTATACTGTGTGAATTTTTTATAATGTCAATGTATATATTTATAATTTTAAAAACTGTAATGATAGAGTCCAAGTGAAAAGTGATAAAATTGTGGAAGTCAGAATAGACATCAGAAACAGCCTAGCGAAAAAATACCAGAAATTCACTATGTCCGACTATTTGTTGAAAAGAAAAGAAAAATTAAATTCAGTACATTTTCTAATTACGTATATCAAAGTACATGTGTCTTTGCAGATTTCAAAGAAGACCCTCCCGCCATCTTTAAAACCGCATTTTTGAGCTTTTCTAGAGTTCAAAAATAGTGGGATTCTCTACAATGCAGTCTGCAGTGTACATTTTGGCACACAGTTGAACATTTGAACAGAGCAAAGATCAATGGGAAGCCCGTTATCCTTGGGTTTGGCAAAGTGTTTAAACCTGTTTGGGTTTAAGTGTTCAGAATGATGAAATGTTAGCCCGTCTGAGACTACTTCAGCCTTTTTTCAGGTGCAATTTCGACAGCTGTGTAAAGGATTTATGCAAGTTTGGATGAATTCAAACACAGGTGTAAAAGATAAAAGGCAAGTGGAACAAATGCTCTACCTATGATCATTTTTCCATGTTTGGCCGTCGTATTTGTGCCTGTTGATTCCAGTACGCTTTCACGCAACATCTATCTTATGAGTCATCAAAAAGCACCACCTCATTTTAATTTATTGCTAATAAAGAGTGAAATTTTGAACAAAATTATGCCCGGTTCTTCTCTCCAAACTCAACTTTGTTACTCCCTTGTGTTGCTTCCATCTTTTCTCCATAGCCTTCAAGTGGATTATTCTGCCTCCCTCCATCTCTTTGACCTGCAGATGTATTTAGCAGATCTTACAGCAGTGTCTCAAAATGATACTGCGAAGTATTTCACATAATCATTTGAACTATATTCTAATCGAGAGGCTTAATATTTTGTGTCCTCAATAGAACATAAGGTCTGGAGAGTGGCACAGGGTCTTACGTCCTTTGTTGCTTATCACACGAAACAGCGTGTTTACTGCTTGATGTTAGTTAGGCAAAAAATAATCAGATCCTTAACAGCCAATTTAAAAAATTTTATATTCCACAAAATAATGTTTTTTTAAAAAGAATTTGTCTTGGTTTTGTATTGCCATATGTTAAATAAAGAGTGAAATGTACCATTCTGCCCCGATTTTGTCTAAAACACAGAAAACACCCCAGCACAACTAAGATCTCACCATAGCAATAGCTAAGAGTAGCCCAACAAAAGTGACAGCTATGCATGGCAGACAAGCAGGACATAAAGGAGCAGGGTGACAGCAGGAGAAGGGATGAGACTGGCAGATTCACCGTAGCTGCCCGAATTTGTTCATGAGCTCACATGTCACACATCAGCCCCAAAGTCTTCCAGAAATTCTTGGAAGTACTTTGGGGTCCTGCACAAAAAAACAAGCAAACAAAAACCAGTGGAACACAGAAGAGAAACTCAGGTTACGTGAGCACTTCTGCTGGGATGGCTGAAACACTAGACAGATTCAGGATCCTGGATTCTAGCTTAAACTACTAGCTATGTAAATCCAGGAAGGTCCCAAGTCCTATGCCTCCTTTTCCTCATCTGTGAAATGGGAATAATAAATTCTATCCAATTTAGTTGCAAAGAAATCATGAGGCTCAAATGAAGTAAGAGACATGGAACTGTTTTGCAAAGCATTGAGCACCATAGAAGGCAATATTGTTAGTGTTATTTTATGTGTTCATATAAAAAAATGGTGCATAATTTCACTTGCCCACAAAATTTGTTTGGGATATTATTTTCGAAGAAAATTCTTTTTTATGAAAATTCTTAATTCTTTGTAAAGAGTTTGAGATTTTAGAGTATAAATTATTCCTTCTAAACTTATTTATTGAATTTACTTATAGCAGTCTAATTTGGTCGCAAGTGAAATTCTTAGCTGTAAAACTCTGAGACATTTCACATCTATTCATTTCTGCTAGTTTGGGAAAGCAAGAAAACATTTGAATGTAACAAAACCACAAACACTATAGTAGTAAGGATTATTTACTTTTCTAATGTTTTGAAAACACTTACTCCAGGGTTTAATAAATTCCCATTTTCAAAAAAAAAAAAGCAATAAGGACTGAAAAAGACTCATTACAAAAATATGCATTATAGCTAACTTTGCACCCAGCGTCTGCCCAGTTATTAAATTTTTGACCTAATGATACAAGCATTTTTCAAATTTTTTATGTTTTCTTTTATCATCTTCATAGACTGCTGAAAACCAAGGGTTTATAATAATTCCATATTGTTCCTGGAAGCAGAGGAAGGACCTCTCCAACACTTTTTTTTTTAAGTACAGAAATCAAGGTATGAAGAGTCTATATGATTAACCCAGCAAGGTATTAGAAGAACCAGAATCAACCAGGTTTCCTGACTTGGTCTTCCATCCTTTCTAGAACAACAGCCAGCTATCCTTTTTGTTTGTTTGTTTTTTAAGTGTATTTATTTGTTTTGAGAGAAAGAGAGCACAAGAGGTGAGGGGCAGAGAGGGGGGGCGGCGAGAGGGAGACAGAATCCCAACTAGGCTCCCCTCTGTCAGCACAGAGACCGATGTGGGGCTCAAAGTTATGAAACCGAGAGATCATGACTTGAGATGAAATCAAGAGTCTGGCGCTTAACTGTTTGAGCCACCCAGGCGCCCCAACAGCCAGCTATCCTAATTTGATGGTTCCAAACATAATCCACTTTCCTTTATATACAGTAGATGGAGGAATCTATATTAAGGAAGAAACAATTGGATACCACACTGGAGGAATATGCTGGAATCCCAAGCTGCATCCCATACCTACTGAAGGCTGTGTCTTTACACCAAAGTAATTTTCTAACATTAAGTCTTACAGCTTGCTCCCACTGTGGGACCTCACCAGCTGAAAGCGACCCGCCCCCCCAGAGAGGGCTTTCCAGCCATCCAAACTAAATCATCACCAACCTCTTTATCCCGTCACTTCATTTTAGCCCTCTGCATTTACAATCGTGTGTGTGTGTGTGTGTGTGTATTCCTGTCTCCCACACTGAAATGTCAGCTGCACCAGAACCTGTCTGTGTTCTTTATCAGTCATTTCTCAGTATTCAGAATAGTGCCCAACACTTAGAATACACTCAATAAATATTTGCTGGGGGCACCTAGTGGCTCAGTCAGTTGAGTATCAAACTCTTGATTTTGGCTCAAATCATGATCTCACGGTTACTGAGATCCAGTCCCATGTAGGGTTCCTTGCTATTATAGGAGCCTGCTTGGGAGTCTCTCTGTCCCTCTCTCTCGGCCCCTCCCCCACATGTGCGTTCTCTGTCTCAAAATAAATAAAGTTTAAAAAGTATATATTTGCTGAAATAATGAATGAATGTGCCACTTGCTTTGTAACTCAATCAAATGTATTAAAGGCACTATCATCACTTTCATTTCTGCCTTAGACTTTTTGTTCCAGGACATCTCAGCAGCGTGTGTTAACCAACAGCAAGATTTCTTCTATTTGTTTTCCTATTACTTGGGGTGACAATTTTAATAAAATATTTTCTTTTTCTTTCTTTTGTGCTTATAAGAGAAAATACACTTCTGCTCATGGGAAGAGAAATGTTATTTTTTCCCTTTAATTGGACAATGTACTAATTGAATCAATTTTTCCAATTTTGGGGGAAACAAAAATGTGTCTAGTCCCCAAGAAAGACATTTTTTCCTTCTTCCTTGGCGTTAATGTACCCAGACAGCCTGTTTTCTGTTTTCCCAGAAGTCCTTTCTCAAAGTGGTCCTCTTCAAAAGCTTTCAAGAACATACCAGTGCTCTTTAGTGTGGAAGGCTATTTTTAAAAGAATGGGGGTGGGGAGGAGGAAGTTAAAACAAAATGAAAAGATTGAAAACTCTGGCCTAATTGACTTGTCCACTTGGTGCTGTTAAAACACAATGGTTTTGTCTATCCTGCTTATCGTAGGATAGACCCACTAACTGGCCGCCATACAATGCATACTCTTCACAAGGAATAAAGAGTTTTCTGCAACAGTAACCTTACCTACTTAATCGAATCTTGAATAGTCTGTGCTGAGCAGAGCCCACTGAAACAAACTAACTAGATGTCGCTTGTCACATAAATTAATTTACAGTTCTCTGATCCTGATTTGTAACTCTGCACAATAGTAAAACCTGAGCCAACAAAGGCGAGAAGGAGAGGATGAAGTTCCACTGGTACCTTTTCTTTTGAAGTGGCCCCAAACCTTAAAGCCTGTATTTCATTTGGGAAAGCCTTTTGCTAAAACCACTTCCCATATGCAACCCATCTGGAGGACTATAATCTAGTCTTGCCTGCAGCGAACCGACAATAATGATGCTTGCCTTTCATCACAGATCCCTGTGCACTAGACAAACATTAATTAATGCTCCCAACACACCTGTGAGGTAGGGAAGTATTATTATCCTTGGCTCTCAGATGAGGAAATCCAGACACCAAGAGGTTAAATGGCTTGCCTTAGGCCTCAGAGTGTGCTAACAACAATGCGAAACTTTCCACTAACCCATGGCCCTCCTTATGGCTGGAGCTCTGAGAAACTTCGAGGTCAGTTCATGAGCAGAACCATTTCTAGACGAGATGGGCTATAGCCAACTTGACATTTCCACAGGAAGTTTAGACCCCATTCCAGACCATAAATGAACTCCTGCCTAAAGGTCTTAAAATGTAGAAACAATAAGAAAATCTGGTGAATTTATCTCTTTCAGTGCCCTTCCCAAAGTACCCTTTAATCGTCACGTCTGAAGGAAAGTGATCAACTTGCTGGCCCGATCTTCAGATGGCACTTACTGAGAGGCTATGTGTCAGGCACTGTGATTTCAGTACTGGCTCTCATCTGCTTTCCAGAAAACTCAAGTGTGACTCCAGTAAAGCAACTATTGAGACTCGGGTCAAGTGGAAATTAGGAATTACTCTAAGGATGGCTCTTTCCTGCCCAAAAGTTGGCAAGAGGAGTATAAAATTACCAAGAGAATCCCAAAGGTCACCAATGCAATGTTCATAATATGCCAGGATAGCCTTCCTGCTAAAGTCACAAAAGCTTACAGTCCACCCAGATTATCAGAAGTTCTACCAAAATGTGTGATCCTAGTTCTATGAATGAAAAATAACAACTACTTGTCACTAATTGAAGTTTTCTATGTCCCAGGCCTCACATAAAATATCACCTTTAATATTTGCAAACTCACATAAAATATCACCTTTAATATTTGCAAACCACCTTCAGAGAAGTTGATGGTATTTTTCTTTCATTTTACAAATGAAAAAAACAAGCTCAGTGTGTTAGGTAAGCTGCTAGTCAGTGGAAGAGCCAGGCATTAAGAAAATCAGGTTTGGGGGCACCTGGTGGCTCAGTCGGTTAAACGACCTACTTCAGCTCAGGTCATGATCTCGTGGTTCGAGGGTTTGAGCCCTGCATCGGGCTCTGTGCTGAGAGCCTGGAGCCTGGAAGCGTGCTTCAGATTCTGTGTCTTCCTCTTTCTCTCTGTCTGCCTCTTCCCCCGCCCCCCACCTCCCACTCACACTCTGTTTCTGTCTCTCTCTCTCTATTTCAAAAAAGCAAATAAACATTAAAAAAAAAAAATCAGGTTTGAACACCAAGTCCATACTCTTAACCATAATATTTTGTTACGTCTTTTCTGAGAATAATTGATTCTTGCTTGATTATCTCTTCTTTTTTTTGTTTTACTATTTCTTTATTCTCTTAATACCTTCTATGAAAGTTTTTGAATATTAGCCAGGTATCCCTAGCATGAGAATGAGCCTAAATGCCAAGTTTTCCTATGAAAATCTTCTCTGCACTGGCCCACTCAATAATTTGCAACACAGCTACACTTTGAGCTTTTGAACTTTTGTCAACCAAGCCCTGGGAAGACTACCTTTAGATTCTGTTATATAAAGAACTCTTGTTCGAAGTATAGCTTCTTATTCAAAGAGCACTGGGACCATTTATGTACTCTGGACCTCATATCTGGTTTGAGTCCCTGATTTCAACCTGACCTCAAGCTTCTGTGTAATAACTGGTTCATTTCTTTATCTATCCATGTATCAGTTTAGGCTGATACAGTTTGGCAAGTATCAGATTAGCCAATTCAAACTGACCAACAATAAAAAGGATTTATTCGTTGACTAAGTGACAAGGCCAGCAGTAATGTGAGCTTTGGGTACGGTTTGATCAGGATTCTGGTTCTGCTTCTTTCAGATTTATTCTCTTCTGTATGCCAGATTGTTTCTTCAACTGGCTCATTTCCTAGTTAAAAGATAGCTGTCAGTAGCGATTCATGCTTCAGCTTCCTTGTTTATATCCAAAACGTGGTGAGAAAGGTGGAAGGGGAGAGGGAGAAAGAGAAAGATGGATGGCAATTTTGACTCAGTGTCAAAATCATTACATAAGAATTATGGGCTTTGTGCTTATTAGACCACCAATGAATCTATCTTAAGGCTAGGGAACTGACAACTACCCTGGGTGGCTCAGGCCTGGGTACCTGATCCTATCACTAAGCCAAATGTGGGGGTGTGGGGTAGGATTATGTGAATTTTCTCAAATCAACCTACCCCATTCTCTATAGCTGCAACACAGTGGTGGAAAAGTAGTTACTCAAATGAAAATCTGGAGAGTGTTAGGAAGGAGAAAAAAGGGGGATGAGTATTAAGTAAGCAACCAATGAATGCCCTCCACAGTCCACCCCTTTGGCCACCCAAATTCATACATATTCACTTCCCTCTACCTGTACTTTCAAAATCGTCCACACATATGTAAAATGAATTCACTCAATGGGACACGACACAATGCCCCAAGTAGTTAAATCCAGCTCCAAGCCTAAGAACTGTGGCTAAATGGCCAGACTACTCTGACAAATCTTGCATTAACTTCTCATGGCCCACTGACACATGGCTAAATGATGAAGTAACCTCCATCAATATACTTGATATGCAATGGTGGAGAGAAAACAAGACAACTGCAACTTTTTAAAATCCCATTTGGAAAAGAGAGAGAAGGGGAACAATACACATTGGTCCCAAGCCTACAGTATAGATCAGATCCTACTAAACAGTAATGTCAAGGATATAATGTCAAGATACAATATATATATTATGTATTATAGGTATATATTATATAAACATGAATTTAATAAACATAATGTTATAATATGTATATCTCACTGCTTTGACAGTAGAAAGTGTTCCTTGGTCAGACACTTAGCAGATTTGTCTTCTTTTGCAGGTAGAAAATGATTAACACAAGTGCTCGGAAAGAGTAGAGGTGTCACACTTCTCTGCCATTAATCAAGCAGGGTCTGCCTGTGGAGCTTGAAGCAAAATCAATCCTGCCCAAATTTCAAGTCTGCTCTCTAACACACAGTGGAAGAGGGGTAAGTCCCTAAAGGAAAATCTAGGTTCTGTAAGGATAGAGGATGAAAGTGAATGGATACTACTAGAGATTGCTGGTTGCCTAGCCTAATATCCATTCTCCTCCTTTTCTCTAATAATGGAACTCCAGACTGTGCTTGACAAAACTAAAGACATCACTGCCTAGCATACCTTAGAACTAAGGACCTGTGCCTAAATTCTGACCAGTAAGATGTAAACAAAACTGTTATGTGACACATTCCAGGAAATTTCCTTTAAGGACAGCTGGTGTGTGCTCTTTGTCTCTTTTCCTTTCCTCCATCTTGCTATCTAGAACATGGTTATGATGATTAGCATTCTAGCCACCATCTTGGGCCATGAGGACAAAGACCACTTCATAGGGATTGTAGAGAGTAAGCTGGAAAGATACTGGATCCCTAACCTCATGGAGCCACTAAAATATCCATGAGTTCTCTATCTCAAGACTTTATTACATGAGAGAAAAAATAAATGTTTACATTATTTAAGCCATCGTGTTGGAAGGGCATGGTAGTTTTGATTAATATTAATCTAGTAGTAGGCCACCAAAATTTTTTCATTTAACCAACATTTATTTGGGCCTGTGCTAGATTCCTTGATCGTCAGTTCCTTTTATTCATTCAACATCCAGACTGACCCTGAACCTACTCTGACACTTTGTGCCGACTTTTTTTCCCATAGTCCTCTGGGTCCCAGTTGAGAGTTCTGCCTCCACTGTTTCCTGCTTTCCAGGGCCCAGTGTAACACTAATTCCTTTTCTGGGCAAGTTTTTCTCTCACCCTACTTAGATGGATGATTTCAGATTTTTGTGTGTCCTTATTCAGTTAAGCTGGATTTTATTTAATATTCCAGGGGAAAAATGAATTACTGCACATTCTTAGTACTTAACAATGCATTTGACCTGGTTTGTCTTCATTCAAAACTACGAATTCCCCTTTGACACTTCAGCCTTGACTTACTTCTGTGAAGTGATTTTCTAACCGAGCATCCCCCAACATTTCCCACCTCAAGAAAACAAAACAAAAAACAAAAAACAAAAATAAACCTGATTTGAATTACAGATCGTATGAATGTAGTTCAAATTACATACTTTTTATTTGTATGGGTCTATGTCAGTAACTACGCATGATTGGAATTAGAATATGTGTAAGTGGGCACTTTAATGCTTTTTAATAAAAGGAATGATGCTATATTTGTTCACTAATTTGAAACAGTACATTAGTAATACCTGTATCTTTATTGAACACTTTGTTGCATGGAAAATACTAACCACATTAAGTTCCATTATCACACTTAAATCACATAATGACCCTATGCAGCAGGAGCTATTATTACCCACATTTTAAAGATAAAGAAACCAACAAGTTAAACAATTGCCAAAAATCACACATGTAGGAAGTGATGTGTGGAGTCACTAAATCTGGATGGCACCCAAACTCTCTGAGCCCACAGAAGAAACAGAAATTTTCCAGGTGGTACCTCACACGTAGTGACAAACGATGACCTGCCCTGAGCTATACAGTCAACCCTTGGACTGGATGGGAAAAGATATGCATAAGAAAAAAGGTCAATGCATAAATGTTTCTGTGCCTTTAGAAGATAACCAGAGCCACTCATACACCTCCCTATTATCTCTCAAGCATTAATCTCTAGAATCTAAGCAGAAAGTCAGGGAGACTCCTCTACTGAATAGTTCATAAGCCAGGAAATCCACTGGCTTAGAAAATTAACACATCCAACACAAACTCCGTGTGTGTGTGTGTGTGTGTACACATACGGTGGTCCCCTCTTTTTTTTTATGTTTATTTTTGAGAGAGGGAGAGCGAGAGCATGAGTCGGGGAGGGGCAGAGAGAAAGGAAGACACAGAAGCAGGCTCCAGGCTCTGAGCTGTCAGCACAGAGCCCAACGCAAGGCTCAAACTCAGAAACCATGAGATCATGACTTGAGCCGAAGTCAGACGCTCAACCAACTGAGCCACCCAGGTGCCCCAGGCAGTCATCCCCTCTTATCAGCAGGTTTGCTTTCTGACGTTTCAGTTACCCAAGGTCAACTGCGGTGACGCAGATGATTCTCCTTCTGACTAATCACTAGAAGGTTAGCAGTTGCCTCATGCTGCGTCACAACACCTACGTCACTCACCTTACTTTATCTCATCATGTAGGTATTTTATCATCTCATATCATCGCAAGAAGAAGGGTGAGTACAGGACAATCAGATATTTTGAGAGAGACTGAGACAGAGAGATGGTGAGAGAGAGAGAGCACATTCACATAACTTTTATTATAATTATAATCGTTATAATATTGTTCTATTTTATTACTGTTGTTGTTAATCTCTTACTGTGCCTAATTTATAAATTACACTTTATCATAGGTATATATGTATAGAAAAAAACATCGTATACATAGGCTTCGGTACTATCTGCAGTTCAGGCATCAGCTGGGGGTCTTAAAACGTATCTCCCACAGATAAGAGGGGATTACTATAATAGGTGTGGTCTCTGAATGAAGATCTTGGGCTTGTTTTGGAATTCTAGCATTGTTTTCTAAATCTGAAAGCCCTCTTTAAGGGCAGGTTCCCTGATATACACACAAACACGGAGACACCCGGCTTCCCCCCACCAGCTGTTACAAATCTTGTGCTTCTAGTGCAGAATTAGAAAATAAGCAGGGTCCACCTTGCTAATAACAGCCCTGGCTGTGAGGGCTGTTGATAGAACGCATGACAGTTAAACCAACAGCAAAGGGTATTTGTTTTAGCCATTTACAGTTTTACAAAGAATGTAAAGAGACTGGAATGGAAACGGCTCCGGAACAAATAGCCGTGCTCACACTGTGCCACCTGTAGGCAGAGCCCGGTAATCTCAGTGAACACCTGAGGTACCAGAAAGAGACCTTATTCACCAGAAATGCGGGAATGAATGAGCCTGGAAATCAGTAGGGTCATTGAGACAATAGCACAAGGTCAAGGGTCAACCACACACCACCTATGGTTTCTCATGGTTGCTACCAAAAGAAACAAATCTGTATTTCAACCTTCCATGTTTTAAGATTCTATAACAACGTAGTGTGAAGCATCTAAATATATTTGGGCATATTCTTATTGTGGGGGCAAGGGATATTTTAACCTTTCTTTGATGCTCACTCTACTTTTCTAAGAAGTAGCTTCAGTTAGCTGTAATGGCTTCACCAACCCATTGGTCATTTTGGAGATCCAGTTTCCTTGCTTAAAATGTAGCTCAAATCAAGGAAAATTGTGGATGCGTTGAGTATGAGTCAAACTGGGAGTCAGAGCCATCCTATTCAATGAAGTAGCCATAAGCCACCTGTAGGTACTCAAGTTTAAATTAATTACAAATAAATAAAATTTAAAATTCCATTTCTCATTGACAAAGGCCCCTTTTCAAGTGTTTAATAGCCATGTGTGACTAGTGGCTTCCATAGAAATAACCCTAATACAGAACTTTCCATTATCACAGAAAGTTCTGTTGAACAGTGCCATTCTCTAATCTAGATCATTGGAATCAGAGATTCCCCTGCTAAGAGATTTAGGCTGTGTATGACAGATACTAACTATAAAAATTGTCTTCGTGAATTTGAGTTATACTTTCATGGATTCACAGTTATTCATGAGCTGGTTGTTTAGTTCAACCGTAACTTCCTACTAGCTACGTGCAGCTAGAATGAAATTCACCTGCATGTGATAAAAACACAAATTAACAGTGGCTTAAACACACAGAGTTCTCTCTGTTATGTCAGAGTTCCAGAGATCAGCAGTCCAAAGCTGGCATAGTAATTGGATTAAGTCATTAGGGACCCAGGCTCCTTCCCACTTTCTGTTATGTCACTTCCAGGAAATGGACTTCCGTGGCCTGATCAGAGATGGTGTCTAGAGCTCTAGTCTCTATATCTGCCTTCCAGCCAACTGCAAGGAGAAAAGGGAAGGATTTGGGTAAGTCCTCTCCTTTAAGGATATTCCCTTAAGTTGCAAACAACACTCTTGCTTGCATCCTATTGTCCAAAATGTAAATGCATGACCACTCCTAGCTGCACACAAAGCTGAGGAATATAGCCTTTATTCTGATGGCCATAAGATTAGGGGTTTTATTACTTTGGAAGGAAAAGAGAATGGCTACTGGAGAGTAATCTGGAGCCTCTGCCATACGAAGAGTGTTGCAAAATGGTAAAATAGAGAAATAAAAAGAGAGTAAAGAGAATTTAGTTTTCTAAGTGCAAGCAACATTGGTAAGAAGTTGAAATGTGTAAATGTATTGAATAAATGAAAAATATCTGAGTTTCTGGTGATTTTCAATCATCCGTATTTCCTTGGTGGCCACCTAAATGCTGTGATTTAAGGATGACCCTCCCCTCCTAAACTCTCATTCACAGAGCTCACAATTCTTTTTAGCTTTCTCATAGGACTTGAAATGCCATCAACTGTAGATTTATTTCTGGTAACAAGGTATTTACAAAATGCAAACATTCCTGGGGATGGTAAGAGTATTCATTCATTCTCAATTTGTTATGAATTAGTCAAATCCAACTTTTGATTGCCAAAGTTGGCGGGATTGGCTGAACATGAATGGGGAGAATGCAGAACAAGTAATTTTGCAACTTTGGGAGTGGGAAGACATAAGAGGAAAAGCATTCTGGGTGTACAGGTGCTGGGAGCAGCTAAAGATCAGAATGAGATCACTGGAAGCTTGGGGAGAGGATAAGAGACAGTCAGGGGTCAGGGGAGCAGAGAGAAGGGAATAGAGAATGAGATGCACCAAAATGGATGGACGTGAGAGCTGAGCAGGTCTCAAAGATGAATTTCGTCTTGAAATTTTGCCTGGAATTGACCACGAATATTACAACATTCGTGTGGTTTCTTAGTAAGATGTTCAAGAATACAACCTTTTTATCTTCTGTTAAGAAATTAAAAGGCATCCTGGAGGTGAAAATACAGTGCTAACTCAAGCACAAACCTTTTGTTTACACACAACAAAAGTAAAAAAAAAAATCTATTAACTAAAAAGCCTCTCTTACTGTTTGAACTGAGTTAAATTATTCACCTTTGATTTTAATTGAGCTGTCATTGTTTTAGAGATTCCATCTGATAGCAACAGGAACAACAATGATAGCACTTCACAAGAGCTTTGAGGAAAGCACTATAATAAGTGCTTTACCTTATTATTTCATTTGATCTTCACAACACCTCTTTGAGGTGATATTGTTATACCAATGTAACAGAGAAGGAAACTGAGGCTCAGAACGGTTCCGTGGCTTGTGTAACATAACACAGTTAGTAGTGGCAGCGTCAGGCTGCAGACCTATGAGGCAGCATCACACTCCAGATTCTGTGCTCTTAACTTCTACACTTACCCTGGCTCCCTACTTGGTGTTTGTCAGATATATCAGTGATGCACATTTAGATTAAAAGTGACACCTGAACAGGCCATATGCTATACCCCTTTCTCATTAAGGCATTCTCCATGTGATTGACATGATTCCTGGCTGCTTCAAATGTCCGTTATGGAGATGGACTGCCACTTCCCCCTACAATCTTTTTGCTCACCTTCTCCCCTCTTCCCTGCCTGGTGCTCCCCATGCAACCCCCATTACCACCACCTCCAGACTGCAACCGAGGTGTTTTCTGTCAATGGTGTCACCTAGTGGTCAGAAACAGGAACTCGTTTATTTCACATCCCTTTCCTATGCCCTATCCTATTTCCCTCTTCAAGGATTTTTCTTTCTTTCTTTTTTTTTCTTGGCAGAACATGTTCATCTCTTTACAGTCATCACTCCCAAGTCGTTCAGTCCTACCTCAAACAAGCTTTTCTACTTATATACTTCCATCTCATTTAACTCCCTTTATTCTTCCCCGCCCTCTCTCTCTTTGAAAAGAAATGTCTCTTCCACTCACTTATTTTACTAGCCAAGAGGTCACCTTAATCATCAAGGAACAGTGAGCTCTGGAGTGAGACACAACTGGATTTGAATTCCAGATCCACCACTTATTAATTACGAGATCTTGAGCAAATTACATAAGCTTTCTAAATCTGAGTTTTCAAAACTATAAAATGGTGATAAATTGCCTACTATGAGTTGTTATGGAAATGAAATTAATTTAAATAACTTAAGAAAAGCACTACTACCTATCTGCACATAGTGGGTATTTAATGAATATCATGTCCAATGCCACCATGAGTAACGTATAAAATAATCATGCTACTGCATATATAAAAAAATGAAAGTCATACTTTCTTGGCTAAATGGTTCTACTTGAGAACCAATGTCTGTAATACTGAAAATATTTTAAGTAAGTTCCCATCATAATCTCTACAACCTCCATCTACTCACCGGTTCTTCTCTTTATTATAAATGTATGGTATTTCTTCTTGATGGATGAATCAAATTTTATGGAATAGCCTGGGTATGTAACCATCATTGACAAACACTATTCCTATGTAAAAATGCATTCTAAATTCCAAATATTCATAGATTAGGAATTTCTTCTAGTTTTGGTTTTAAAATTATGAAAACTTTGAGTAAATGAACCCAAAGGCAAAGACTGTGTGTATGGTTGTGTGTGTGTGTGTGTGTGTGTGTATACATATTTTTTCTAATGGAAACCAGAACTTGTAAACAGATCTCACAAAATAGAGTAGAATCTGCTGATACACTAGAGAAAGATGTTAAAATTAACCTGCTCTAAGAGGTACTGATCCTCTTCAAACATAGTCTGTCATCTCAGTTACACATATGACACGTAAAACAGATCCAGCCATAGACACCTGTGAACTGGCATTGGCGATATATGCAAATTACTGGTTTATGTTATTTACCAAAATGGAATGTTGCAAAAGCAATTCAATGGGGAAAGGATAGTCATTTCAACACATGGTTCTGGGACAGCTGGACATCTATAGGCTAACGAATGCATCTTGACCCCTACTTCATACCATATATAAAAACTAACCTAAAATGAACTATAGACCTAAATGTAAAAACTAAGACTATACATCTCTGCAAGGAAACATAGCAGAAAATCTTGAGACCTTGGGTTAGGCAATGATTTTTTGGACATGAGACAAAAACATGATACACAAAAGAAGTTGATAAGCTGAACTTCATCAAAACTAAAACTCCTGCTCATCAAAAGACACTATAAATAAAATGAAAAAATAAGCCACAGACTTGTAAAAAAATATTCCTAACACAAATATGTGATAAAGGGCTTGAATCCAAAATATATAAAGGACTCTTAAAATGCAATAATAAGAAAACAGACAACCCAAATAAAAAAAAAAAGATGTAAACACTTCACCAAAAAAAGACATATAGATAGATGACAAAGAAGCACATTCAAAGATGCTCAACATCATTTGTCACTAGGTAAATGCAAATTTAAACTATGAGGAGATACCACTACATATCTATTAGCTTGGCTTAAAAAAAACAAAAAACAAAAAATCCTGACAATACCAGATGCTGACAGAGATGCAGAGCAATGAGAACTTTCATACTTTGTTGTTAGAAATGAAAAATGGTTCATTCACTGGGGAAAACCCTTTGGTTGTTTCTCAGAAAGTTATACACACATACTGTATGATTGGGCAGCCCTCTCCTAACTACAAAAGAAATGAAAACATCTTCAAGCCAAAATCTGAATGCAAATGTTTGCAATAGTGGCTTTATTTATAATCACCAAAAACTAGAAACATCTCGTATGCCGTTTAACTGGTAAATGGATCAACAAGCTGTGGTTCATCTAAACAATAGAACAATACTCAACAATAAAAAGAACAAAGTGCTGGTACACACAAGATGGGTGAATGCATTGCACTGAGTGAAAGAAGCCAGACTTAAAAGCCTACATACTCTATGACATTCTGTAAAAGAGGAAACTAGAGGGACAAAGAAAAGATGGATTGTTGCCAGAATCTGGGAGTCAGGGATGAACTGATGACAAAAAGACGTGACAGAACTTTTGGAACTGATACAAATGCTCTACATCTTGATTTGTGTGGTTGTTATATGACTATATGCTTTTTCCAAAACTGCACACTAAAAAAGGGTGAATTTTACTGTCTGTGAATTATAACTCAATGAAAAATATAAGTGAAAGTATTCAGTTTCACATTTCCTTTCAGGAGGCAGATAGAATTAAAATTACAAATGCTTCTATTTTTGCAATTCATATGGGCAAAATCATGTAAACTTTCATAGTTACTCAAAATATTAACAATGGTAATCACTGGGTGATATAATACAATAGAAATAGAATAGAATAGAATATTATATATATATATATATGAATATATTATATATATATGTATATATAATTCTAATGAATTATAGACACATTTTCTCTCTAATCCCTGTTTTCTAATTCTCCTGCAACAGACATATGCAATAAGAACAAAGCTAAAAATTCATTCTTACCAATATCATTGGTTTTTGACATTTAGATAAGAATTTTGGTGTAAGAAGGTATTTTAGACCATCTTGTCCCATTCACAGTTAAAAGACAACTAAAACAAAACTAATGAGGTCAGATGACTTCTCTAAAGTACACAGGGAAGCAACTAGAATAATTAAAGGGAACATAAAATGTTTATACAAATACTGTTACATAACAATAACTAGAATCAATAAATAAACAGATAGATATTATTTTTTAATTATGTCTAAAGAAATTATGTTTTTTCCAGCCTGATAATGGGGATGTATTTCTTCTTGGTTTTTTTTTTAATGTTTATTCATTTTTGAGAGAGAGAGAGCGCACGCGCAGGAGCGAGCGTGAGTGGGGGAGGGGCAGAGAGAGATGGGGACAGAGGATAGGAAGCAGGCTCTGTGCTTACAGCAGCGAGTCCCATGCGGGGCTGGAACTCACCAGCAGGGAGATCATGACCTGAGCTAAAGTCAGGAGCTCAACTGACTGAGCCACAGGCTCCACTGGAGGTACTTTTCTTAAAAAGATGCTGCCTCACCGAAAAATCTACCTTCTGCTTCTTGCCCCCCCTTTCCCATAGTGGTAAATTACACAGACACTAGGCTGTGCCCACACACTATCCCTTGGCAAGAACTATCAGAGCAAGAAATCAACATATTCTATGGTTGCTTCTGCTTCACAAAGGAACATGTCACTCTTTGCAAATATGAAAATGGTATACTACAACAAATTTGAAACCTATTTTGAAAGCACATTTTAAAACTTTAAGATACTCTAATAAGTGAGGATGTATGAGAAGTAATTTAAAAATGATTTATGATTACCAGCCTTAAGTCAAAATCAAGATGAATTAAAGAAAATCAAAATCAAACAGGTGTAGCTGCCTGAATTACAGAATTTACATTGGTAAGCAAAGGCAATTCATTGACTTACAGAATATTAGAGTTTTGGGGAAATCTAAAAGATCCACTCATCAACCTCCTATACTCTTTATTGCTACATTGCTTCATTAAAAAAAAAAAAAAAAAGCCCAGAGAATCAATGCTTTGTCCCAAGTCTCACACCACCTTAGAGCTGCTAGACTGAAGGCGGCCTCCCAACTCCCACCTGGGGCTCCTAGTGCACCATAGAAGAGGAAAGAAACCACAAGGCAGGATGGAGAAATGAACTGTGAAAGCTTAATAGCACCCTCTACTTTTCTATGTGCTAGTTGTAAAACTAAGTTATTTTTGTTAATGTTGATTAGCTGGCTTGTATTTTTTAAACCGGAAGAAAAGAGATCTAGGCTTGTAAACAGTCACAGCAGATAACATTTCTTTGGGGAGGTATTTTTTTACTATCAAGTGAGAGTTATGCTATTTCTGGTACATTCCAGAAAGTACTAGTGTTGATAAATTATACTGCTATGCTTGTAGCCACTTTCCAACAATATTTGTAGTCAACAAGTTGGCTCACATAATAAAAAAAATGGGAGTGGGGAGAGAAAAGGAGACATACTATTAATCCTAAATCCTAAATGTGTCAAGAATCTTCTGGGATTTATTAGGGTCAAGAAGTTGCCTTAAGGATCCATTTAAGATAATTTCAAAGTTAAATGGGATATAGATATCTTTGCCTCAGAAATTGTTCTCGAGTTGAATCAGTATAATTTGGTGCTGGTCTCAAGATATTCAGCATAACTTTTTAATTAAAAAGCTTTTTTTGATGCAGAAGTAATACATGCCAAATGTTTTTAAATAAGAAAATGATTTAGAAAAGTATTTTGAAGAAGAAAATAAAAATAACCCATAATCTCACCCTGCCAAGATAGCCACAGTTCAATTTTGTTGTATTTCCTTCCAGACTTTTGTTTGTTTGTTTATGTATGTGTTTGTATTTGTGTATGAATTTGTAAACATTTACTTAACTGCATAATTAGTACATAATTTCATTTTGTAATTACACTTTTTTGCTTAAAAATAGAATCATAGAAATTTATTTTCATGACAACAAATACAGATTCACATCATTTCAAATGTTAGACAAGGCTTTGTAGACGAGTATTTAGGTTGATAACAGATTTTTATAAATCAAAAATATTACCCAGTAAATAACTTACGTATATCATTAGTTACTCAATAATTATTTCCTTTGCAAAACTATCTGGAAATGAAGTAACTAGATAAAGGAATATGTACCTTTTAAAGTTTTTTTTGTACGTGTGAAAAACTGTGCTCTAAAAAGATTGTGCCAACTTACACTACCATTAGCAGTATGTGAGATTGTTAATTTCCTGGCTCCCTTATCAAAAGTAGATCTTATTATTTCAATAATTTTTTCATTCTGGGGTGCCTAGGTGGCTCAGTTGGTTAAGTGTTGGACTGTTGATTTCAGCTCAGGTCATGATCTTACCATTCATGAGTTTGAGCCCAGCATCAGGATCTGCACTGATACCATGGAACCTGCTTGGGATTCTCTCTCTCCCTCTCTCTCTCTGCCCCTTCCCTGTTCACACGCGTGCACACACACTCTTCCTCAAAATAAATAAATAAACTTTTAAAAAAAGCCTTTAAAAATAATTTTTTAAGGGGCACCTGGGTGGCTCGGTCAGTTAAGCATCTGACCCTTGATTTTAGCTCAGGTCATGATCTCATGGTTCGTGAGTTCATCAGGTGGAATGTTCCAATGTTCATGTCCTGTTTTCTTACTGCAGCAGCTTGAAGAGATTTGCTTTTATTTCTCCTGTTTACAGATATTTTGTAGAGCATTCCTAGTACAAGAACATCTGTCAATATAGTAAAGTGTGAGTTTTTTAATGGACAGCATTGTGGGCTGTTGGCATGCCTTGTGATTCTCTTTTATTTAGGCAGAGTCATTACCTTTCTTCTCTGTTTTTTCTTTCACTTCCACATCTCAGAAGGGTGCTTCCTATCTTTTTTCCATAGGGCTGTTTGCTGGCATTGTAAAACCTGCTTGGGACTCTTTTTCTCCTCTCTCTCTCTGCCCCTCCCCCACTTGTTCTCGCTCTCTCAAAAATAAATAAAACCTTAAAATAACAATAATAATAATAACTTTTTCATTCTGAGAGTGAGGAAATAATATTGTTTTTATTTGTGTTTAGTTATTGGTGAGATTGACTCTTTCTCATATACTTATTGGCCATTGATTTCTTTTCCCCTTTGAAATTTGACTTCATCCAATTTTCTATATGGGTGTTTATGATATATGTATGAGAGCCTCTTTTCACCTTAAGGCATGCACAGGAATTCTGATTGACATTAGAATAATGGCAGCTACCTGAACATAAATCTTGACACATACTGTCCCCAAAATCATGAGATCAAAAAGGAGAATAAATAAACCCGCATGACCCAGGACACAGAGAACACTTCAAATAACTCACAAGTATAAAAATAAGTACTAAATTCCAACAAAATTATTTGGAATACTATTTTGGAATTTGCAATACTAAATTCCAAATCAAATATTAGATTTCCTGCTGTCACTGCAAGACAATTGGTGTGGAGAGTAGTAGAAAGCAATCTTAATACACTGGGGAAAGGAAGAGATGAATGGAGGACATCAATAGAACAAAGACAAAATCCCTCCCACAAAGAGAAAGTCCAACACTAAACTCTGAAATAGTAAACACAAATCTGGAACGTGTTGGGCCATGGCACCAGTTACAGGAAATTCAGCTAAAATGGAGGTGGCAGTCTTGAAGAAGCATTACTTCTGGAAGAAAAAAGATAGGAAGTACCCTTCTGAGATGTGGAAGTGAAAGAAAAAACAGAGAAGAAAGGTAATGACTCTGCCTAAATAAAAGAGAATCACAAGGCATGCCAACAGCCCACAATGCTGTCCATTAAAAAACTCACACTTCACTATATTGACAGATGTTCTTGTACTAGGAACTCTCTACAAAATATCTGTAAACAGGAGAAATAAAAGCAAATCTCTTCAAGCTGCTGCAGTAAGAAAACAGGACATGAAAATTGGAACATTCCACCTGATGAAAATTCTCCACGAAAAAACTACAAAGCAGAAGAAAATCATAACACAACTCTCTAAATGGAACTAAATAGTCTCAAACATTTATTTGTAATTAAAAAATACTTAGTACCAGAAATTTGAAAACTTTGCAAAGAAATGTACAAAAAAAAGAAAGAAATGGAGCAAGAGTTCACTGAATGTGAGAAAAAAGTGGAAGAAAAAGGAAAAAAAAAAAACTTCAGGAATGGAGAATAAATTACAGCGTATCCAAAGCAAAATATTTTCAAATAGAAAAAGATAGGAAAACAAAAAATAATAAAAATGACATAGAGAGAGAACTAAAAATAATCAGAGAGAAAGTGGTTAAATAGAAGATTAGCAAGTAATATCTACTCTATGTATAATTGGCGTCCCTACAGAAGAAAAAATATCGCTTTCTAAAAATAATAGAAAATATAAATAGAGACAGTGAAAGGACTCATCATATACGTAAGAAAGTTGATTCAAAATGGTTAATTCTAAGAATATGTGCCCTTATTTTGAAGGAGAGTAAGGCTAATCAACTTTACAATTGTTAAGTATGAAGGGAGTGAAAAGGAGACAGAGGAGAAGCCTCAAGGCAAAAGAGGCTAAAGAAAGAGAGAGAGAGAGGGGAAAAAGAGAGAGTGAAAGAACAGAAAAGGTAATACAAACACAAAGCCTGGTACGATTGGAAATAAGCCCAAATAGATCAATAATCACAATATATGTAAATGTACTAAACGGTCCAATTAAAAATCAAAGATGGTCAAACATAAAATATATTTAATATTGTGCTACTTATACAATATTTTACAGTATACATTAAATAAATTATTGGAAATGTTAAAAGAGTTTGGTAAGATAACTAAATTTTTAGAGATCAATATAAAAAATCAACTGTATTTTTAAACACTGCAATAATCAATTAGAAAATGTAAATATTAAAGATACCACACATAATAGAGATTTCAATGTTTGCCAAATGTATTCATATTCTCAATGAAATGTCAGTTAAATTCTCTTAAAATGTATACAAAAGAACAAAGGACTAAACAACAAACAAAAACTAAGGCCCTCCTGATGATAGCAAAGTATGTGGTCTTGTTATCAGATAGCAAGGCAATATAAAGCCATACTAAGTAAGCAGAAGGATTTTGGTGCAAGGATAGCCAGGTAGACCAATGAATTATTAAAATAATTGAAATTCAATTTATGTTTAAGCATGGCAGATCTGTGAAGAAAAGATGGACTATATTGACTATTCATATAGGAAAAAATTGATTTGGTTAATATCTGTTGTAGGTAGTTTAAAGTCTTACATATGATTAGCAAAACTATAAAACTTTTAAAGATAATAAGGAGAAACCTTTATGACCTCAGGTTAGAGAAATATTTCTTTTTTCTTTTCTTTTTTTTTTTTTTTTGAGAGACAGTGTAAGCAGGGAAGGGGCAGACAGAAAGGGAGAGAGACAATCCCAAGCAAGCTCCACGTTCACCATGGAGCCAGAGGCAGGGCTCAATCCCACAAATGGTGAGATCATGACTTGAGCTGAAATCAAGAGCCAGACACTTAGCCTACTGAGCCACCCGGGTGCCCCAAGAAATATTTCTTAAACAAAAAGACGAAGTATATAAAGATACCAAAAAAAAAAAATGATAAATTTGACTACTATGAAATTATTTTTTTATTCAACCAAAACCACCATATAAAGGATGAAAAGATAAGCCACATATTGGGAAAAGACACGGAGAGTACATATAACTGACAAAAGGCTAGTATCTTGACTACATAAAGTCCCACAAGAAAACTCAATAGAAAAATAAGTCAAATACATGAACAGGAAGAGGCAATCCAAGTGCTTCATAAGCCTTAACAAAGAAGGCAAATGTGTAGATAGAAAGAAAGAGAAAAATGTCAACCTCATTAAAACTCAGGCACAAGCAAACTGAAACTATAATAAAATATCATTCCACACACACCAGATTGGCAAACATTTTTAAGTTAGTTAATACCAAACAACTTGATGGGAGAATAGGCTGGCATTACCTAGCAAAAGAGAACACATGCATTCTATAACTCAGCAACTCCAAAAGAAACAGTTGAAAGTATGCACCAGGAGACAAGAATACTCACAACATCATTGTCTCAAATGCCCATCACAATAGAATAGATAAATATATTGTACATTCAGACAATGGGCTTCTGTCTAGTAGTGAAAAAATGAAGGAATTACACCTACTTGAATTACACCTACTTGCATCAGTGTAAATCAGTATTATTTCACCTGATTTAAAGCTCGTATACAGGCAAAATTGATATATTGTATAGGGATGCTTAAATAGGCACCAAAACAACAACAAGAAAAAACAAGAAAAGAATTAACACAAAGAAGACAGTGGTTGCCTCTTGGTGGAGAAAGTGGGAGAGATTTTTGGCAAGGGACACAGAGTAAGCTTCTAAGTTATTGGTAATATTCTATGTCTTTATCCAGGTGTTGGACACACTGCTGTGTATTTTAAATTGTGTATACATGCTTTTAAACATTTGCACGTATTATATCTGCTACAATTAAAAATCAAAAGGAAAGGATTATAGTGAAAGCTTCATTTGGGGCTGCCTTCCCCTGGAATGTTAGCCAGATGAAATTTTTAACATTTTAAACTTGCATCTCTTGGAAATTCAAACCAAAACAGGCAGGCTCTAAGCCTCAGATTTCAGACCAGCTGGATGAGTGATTCGGCATGTGCTATCTGCTTTGGTTACTTAAGTGACAGATTTTCTTTATCTGCCATGAGAAATTCATTTACAAAGCCAGAAGGCACAAAGCTGCATTTGACTAATAAAATGCTCTTTGTGTGTCTCATCTTCTCCTTCTTTGGTTATTTGCTACAGTTGCACAACTCCTGGGAGGAAAACTTTTTTTTACCAGCACCTGCGTGCACCAGCATCAGCATCTAATGCATTTTAGTGGGGGTTAATTTATAGGAGACTCTAAACCAGTTGGGCCATCTGTCTGATTTACAGATTGGTGAGCAGACTCCTGAGTAATTCCATCCAGCAGAAGAGAGAGAGAAAAACCTATTCATAGGCAATAGACCAATTGTAGATAGATAGGTAGATGGTGGGAGAAACAGGAAGATAAGCAAATGGAAGAGAAAGGCAGAGAATACTGTGATGGATTTTTTAATGTATATTTTCGGGTCAGCTCTAAGTATGTAACAAACTAATTCAAAATCAGTGCAGTTTGAGTTCTTGGGTCCAGCCACACCTGAAAGCAGGACTCTGGAGTCAAAAGAAGTTTCTCATTTTCCTAAGGTATCTCAATTTTGGACTTTTGTTTTGTAAGTGAAAGAAGTCCTTATTATAGCACAGTGTCACTGAAGAACAGTGGATACAATGTAACATAGTGAAAGCTTTGTGGAATGCAACATACTGGCTTCAGAGGCTTAGGAGAGTCCCAGAAACCACTGTATTTTGTTGCAGCAAAAATCAAATCTGCAGAGATCCAGGCACTGAGCAATTGGCGAAGGTGTGCACTAGACACACATATTTAATGAGGAAAGGATGGCCAGATTTAAAATCACAACTCTCAACCCCTCAGTTAGAGAATTCTTTCAATATTTGCACACATAATATCTGCACTGCCAAATCAATAAAATGTGATTTTGATATGGACCTGTGTGGAGAATTTTCTGTTTCTCATGTATCTTTCTTTGAACCAGCCAGTGGCTCCACCCTGGAAATGAGAAACCCAAATAGAGAATGAGGGCCCTCCTCCTTCCCTCCATGTTTTCTGAAGAGAATAGAAAACAGCTCCACCTAAGGAATGAAAACTTAAAATGCCTCCGAAATAAGAGCTCGCTGAGATTGGGGAAGAGACAGAAGGGAGAGGTATTAGGTTTGGCCAAGACTTTCAATTAATGTAATCCAGATGCTGGTCTAAAATCTAGATAAGATTGTCTTAAAACCCCGATTCCATCATTTGTGCAAAGGCCAGTGCCATCCCTCAAATTTCTGTGAGTTCCTGGGTTCCTTATGTTCCCAAGGTCACCTGCAGAATTCCTTCCAGTTGGGAATCATCTTCTCATCTTCCAATCCAGATAAGGATATCAGCCACTTTTCATGATCTCTACACCAAACAAACAGGCAAAAACACTCACAAAAGGTTTTGTGAGTATGGCAGTCTGCAAACATAAAATGTTCTTTAAAGTTCTTTGTCTGTCTAAGCTGCTCCCCCTTCTCCTTTACCCCCTTGCCCCATCTGCTCAGCCATGGCCCTATTCAAGTATAGAACCAGCCATCGATCTCTTTTGTTGCCTTGTCTACAGCTCACCTGCACTTCTCATTATTTACCCTGAAGGTTTATCAAATGTTCTTCTGCACATAGAAACCAAGAGAATTTTGGTTTCAAGTGTTAGATAATAAAGACTGGCACCATGATATTGCAAAGGACCAAGGAGCATGGAAGCGTCCCCAAGGAAGGACATTTTCTGTGTCCCTAATTAATGGCATGTTTGTAGAAGAGGCAGAGGCTCAAGGGACATGCAAGGCCCTCTCCTCTGGGGACTCAAGTCTGGCAAGTGCACCAGGAAGGTGTCCCCAAGCCATGAGTGCTAGAGCAGAGGACGTGCTACACACTCAAGACACCCAAAGACAATGTCCAAGACTTTGTGAAACTGTCTCCTTATGTAATCTGCAGATCTAGGCTTGTTGATCCTATTTTTACTCATTAAATCTTTTTCCAAAACATCATTTGGGGCTGATGGTGATAGGGAAGGAGGATGGACAAGTTAACTTTACCCGATGCTTAGACATACTTTTAAAAAGGAATGATCTTTATTATCTCTAATAGATCTCATCTTGCCCACAAATTCACATGTCCAATGATAGCAAAAGAAAAAAAAAAAAACTTTATATTTGTCAGTTAAAGCTATCCCAGCCTCTTTTGGTCTAATGCAATTGATAATAGGTTAAATATTCATTTAATTCAAAGTTCAAACCCTGAAGCAGGGCTGAGTGTTTTTTCTCAGGATGTCTTTCTTCATTCTCTTTCTCTCAAGGTTGTGTCTGGGCAGAAGTTGCATAACTTTGTTGGGGGGCTGGGAGGAAGGACCTCAGGGCTGTGGATTTTCTCCATGAAGTAGAGTGATTCATCTTGTGCCTGGAGGTGCATCTGGTTCCACATGGTTCCTTGAGCACCAGCCTGGTGTTCTTCGGTCCCTGTCTCAGACTCTAGCTGGAAGTTTCTGCCGTCTATGATCTCCTACTCCTAGTTCTTGTGCTCTCAGAGCATTTGCATCTCCCCAAGGCAGGCAAGAACATCACGTCCCTTCCATGTTCTTTCCATGCTGGAAGGCAAGGAAAACTGAGAGGCCTTGACTCACCAAGTCTCTTCCTAAACACTCCAAGCAGCTATTTCTAGCTGCAGTGTCTGTACTGACCTGAAAGTCAAAAGGACTAGGAAATGTTAACTAGTGGAAATGATCTCAGAAATCATGCAGCCCAGGGGGTCCTGGGTGGCTCAGTCGATTAAGCATCTGACTCTCAGTTTCAGCTCAAGTCATGATCTCATCGTTTTGTGGGTTCGAGCTCTGCGTTTGGCTCTGTGCTGGCAGTGTGGAGCCTGCTTGGGATTCTCTCTCTCTCTTCCTCTCTTTCTCTGCCCCTGCCCTGCTTATGCTGTCTCTCTCTCAAAATAAATAAATAAACTTAAAAAAGAAAAGAAATCATCCACCTCATTTCAAATATATCTCTCTGAAACACAGAACACAAAGGAGGGAGAAAGGGGGAAGGTGGTCTTGGGGACACTCAAAGAAGACACATGCATGAGTGCTCAGTCTTGAATGACGAATAGGGGGTTGCCAGGTCAACAAAGAGGAGAGAGGCATGTAAAAACATTACCACAATAACAGCATCAAGATAATATCTTCCTGGATCTGCCCAACCCACCCCCCTTCCGGACTCACAGAGCTCATCAACTGATGCTGAAGATGTCAAGGAAGTTCTCATAGTTGTCCCCACACCAGCCTTTCGGCTCTGCAGTGGCCATCCCTGCTGTGCCACATAAACAAGACAACATGCATGGAAAAGGAAATGACATGTATTGACAATGTCGGGTAACAGAACAAGATTGGCCATTCCGTGGGGCGCCTGGGTGGCTCAGTCGGTTAAGCGTCCGACTTCAGCTCAGGTTGTGATCTCATGGTTCTTGAGTTCGAGCCCCGCATCGGGCTCTGTGCTGACAGCTCAGAGCCTGGAGCCTGCTTTGGATTCAGTGTCTCCCTCTCTCTCTCTGCCCCTCTCCTGTTCACACTCTGTCTCTGTCTCTCTCTCTCAAAAGTAACCTTAAAAATTTTTTTCAAAAAAAAAAAAAGTTGGCCATTCCATGACTAAATTCCAAGCGAGCAGTGATATGTTCATAGAGAGAAGTCACCTGGGTTCTCCAACCTCCCTGGTTTTGACCTTCTTAAAGTCACCCCCGGTGTCCCTGTACGTCAGCTCCCCACAGAAATCATGAATGCAATTTTCTTCACCATCCCTTAGCTCTTCTTGCCAGCCCAGGGAGGAGCACTGTCAACACTGAAGTAATTTCCCAATGACTACAGAACTTTCAAGTGTGAAGTTTAAAAAAAAAAACACCAAAAATAAGTAAATGCCTAAAGACATAGAACTACAAGTCTTCAGACATGGATTCTACCAACAAGTCTGCTCTAACTAACTGGGTGACTTTAAACAACTCCCACACCCACTCTGCTGCTGGGTGTGCATATCTGCACAATGAGATTAGATGATGACCTCTGAGGCCTCTCTACATCTAAAATTGGGCAGTTTCATGTTTTTACCACAAAAAAATATTGAAAGTACTAACATCTTTGTCATCTACTGCATTTTTCATTTAATTATCATTTATTCATATTAGTATGTCCAATTCCATGGACATGTCACAGGAATTCCTTGCATGTCACAGGAACATGTAAGCATATGAAATGATTGGCCCCTCTTATTCCTTTTTACAAACTCTTAGGACAAACAAAATCCATAGCAACACAGGCATTCAAAATAGCTTTGACCTTTGGCCAGAAAATATTCTAATTATAAGCACATAGTGTAAGTATAGTGAATTTCCCATGTTGTCTTTACTTGAAGCACCTCTCATAATTCAAGTGAGCAAGATACTTTGAAAATATACATATGTTGGAATTTGACTCAAAATAACTGTCTTTCATGGTTTACATTGACTACAAAGGGAGTTGACTTGTAAGATGTACGTGTTTTTGGGTGCCTCTATGTGCTTTTACAAGTGTTTTTTTTTTCTTTTTGATGATTCAAACCATATGTTGAGGTATTTAGAAGATTATTTTATCAGGAATCCTCCAGTTTTAAAGAAATACCAAAGCAGAGCCCACAAGTTTATGCAAGATGTGTATGGACACATGCACACACACACACACACACACACACACACACACACACTTGGGTGTAAATCATCCTTTGTCCTCCAACAGTTGGGCTGCCATATTGATAAATAGGACCTGTCACATTAATTTAATCTTGAATTGCTCTGAAACATTGTTGTGGTACAAATATAAATTCTGTAGAGTAATGGAATGTGTTAACCATTTAACAAATGAATGTTTAATGACTGTGAATAGAAAACAAGAAACAAAAATTCTAGGATTCGGTAAATTTATCCTGCATGTTTGCAAAGCTTGCAAAATATTTACAGAAAGCAATGTTATATCATACTTCAAATAATGCCCTTGGAAAGAAAGCATTTCTGTGATAGACTCTACCAAGATCTTGCTGGGGGTCTTGCTACCAAATAAATTCAAAATACTCTGTCTCTAAGACCAGCCAAAAACCTCACCTCACCCAATGATGCTTTATTAACAACTGTTATGTCCTTAGACATAAACCTCTGGAGTGGCAATAGGTTTCATCTCTTTTGACAGTTCTGATCCACAAATAGTAAGTTCAAGAATGCTGTCCCGAGAAGGATTGGAGGCTGCATGTTGGGATCAGAGTCCTGATCGATCATTCATGTCTGCAGTGGGAGAGGGAAACAGCCATGGCCACATAAGTGCTGTACATCTTCACACATCTCCACAGATATGCATGTTCTGAACCCCTGTGTATGGTGCTGGAAATAGTCATCCTGTCACACAGCTGTCATCATGTCATTATTCCTTCCCGAATTTGAACTTGCTCTGGATTATGCTTCAGATCGACAGGTGGAAGCAGACAAAAGAAATGTGTTCCATTCATTCATTTCTCATATTGATACCACTCTTCTTAGCTCCCATGTAACAATCCCTTTTGTTTTTATCTCTTTTTCATTGCCTCTCCTAGGCTCTCTGGGCACCCAAAACAAAAACGGTCAAAAATTGAATGTAAGCATAGCACAGGCAGAAGGAGCAGGGACTATATTAGCTTTCATGATGAAAATAGAAAAGCCTCCCACACAGCACGATTTTATTTTATTTTATTAATTTTTGTTTATTTACTTTGAGGGAAGGGGAAAATCCCAAGCAGGCTCCACGCTGTCTGCACAGAGCCCGCTGCAGGGCTCAATCTCACCAACCAGGAGATCATGGCCTGAGCCGAAATCAAGAGTCTGACGCTTAACCAACTGGGCCACCCAGAGCCCCTGCATGATTTTATTTATGTCAGACTTATTTTGGAAAAGGGAAACCTATAGGAAGAGAGATAAAATCAGCAGGGTCTGGGGATAGGAGGAGGATAGTGACTACAAAGAGGCATTAAGCATCCTTAATGGGGTCATGGAAATGTTCTGTATCTTCATTGTGATAGTGGATACACAACTGTATTCATTTGTCAAATCATTGAACTGTATACCTAAAAAGGAATTTCACTCTATGTGATTACACCTCACTAAAGCTGGTTTAAAAATAAAATTAAAAGCCTTGAATAATTGTGGGGAACCTGGTTGGCTCAGTCAGTGGAGCATGTAACTCTTGATCGCAGGGTCATGAGTTCCAGCCCCACATTGGGTTCAAATTATGTAGAATAATTTGAAATATAAAATCTGACAGTAGCAAGATAATATACATCTTGTCTGCATATAGATACATATAACTTGCCTATAACGCATTTAAGTTCAGATAGTAATCTTGTGTATGGCTATTGTTTTGTTTCTTCAAAGAATTTGTGAGTGGCAAGAGCATTTACTTAGACTCACACAAGCTTTTGTGGAATTGAGGGGGCTCCCCTCAAACACGTCAGCATCACACCACCTGGACCTTTTCTTCTGCAGTAACATTCACTAGTTGAAATGTCAGCAAAACATCAGTGTAGTAGATCCTTCTTCAAATTGGCCTCTGCCAACCCCTCTTCCACATGTGGTGCATTTGTAATTAACAAGACAGATGAGTTCTTTCAACCTAGACTTCCAATACCCAAGAAACAATGTATCTAGGAGTCCTTTAATCCACCCACCCCACCCACAAAACATTACAAAAGAAACAACCCATTTGAGACGGCTAAACTTCTGACCTGTCAAAGCAAAGAAATGAAGAACCAAGTATTGCAACCTATCATCAGTACACTACATATCAGAAACAAATTACTTTGTTAATTTAGTTTATTAACATTGTTGTATTACAATATTACAGTTTCCATGGTTATAGTACCCAGAATGTTCAGGAAACGTTAGATCAAACCTTTCATTTTCTTCACTCCCAGTGAGACTTTTAAATTGTTAATGCACTTGGAGCACTTGGGCGGCTCAGTCCACTAAGCCTCTGACTTTGGCTCAGGTCATGATCTGGTGGTTTGTGAGTTTGAGCCCTGCATGGGGCTCTCTGCTGACAGTTCAGAGCCTGTAGCCAGCTTCGGAGTCGGTGTCTCCTTCTCTCTCTGCTCCTCCCCTGTTCACGCTCTGTCTCTCTCTCTCAAAAATAAATAAATGTTAAAAAATTTTAATTGCTTAGGCATCAAAAATGTGCACATTATTATTAATAAAAACTCACTATAACTACTAATGAATTTTATGAAAGTATATCTAACTTCTCAGTATTTTTTTAGATAAATCCCTTCTTTGTACTATCATTAATATTTTCTATTATCTTAATCACAATATTTATGTGCTTAGTTGCTATAGAACTATGGAAGCTGTAGTAACCTATCTGAATTTTATGGTAAGAAATTTTAAATGTTTTGGACTATAAAATGATTCTGAAAAACAAGAAGAAACTGTGATCATTACCTGATTAAAGTAGCTCCTTGACGACTGCAGAATACTCCTTAAATGTTTTTGTTTTGTTTTTATGAGTTGGGTTATAGTTTATTTTAGATTCAGTGTATAAGAGAGATCATACAGTATTTGTCTTTCCGTGTCTGACTTATTTCACTTAGCATAATCCTCTCAAGTTCCAGTGATAGTGTCACAAATGGCAAGATTTCATTCTTTTTTATGGCTGTATAACATTCCATTATGTGTGTGTGTGTGTGTGTGTGTGTGTGCATATATATTTATGTGTGTGCATATATATATATATATATATGCACACACATAAATATATATGCACACACACACACACACACACACACGCACACACATCACAATTTCTTTATTCACTCAGCCAGGTTGTTTGTATATCTTGGGAGTAATGCTGCAATAAACATGAGGTGTATATATCTTTCCAAGTTAGCATTTTCGTTTTCTTCAGATAAATATCTACAAGTGACATTGCTGGATCATATGGTAGTTCTATTGTTAATTTTTTGAGGAAGCTTTATAATATTTTCCATAGTGGCTGTACCAATATACATTGCCACCAACAGTGCATGAGTGTCTCCTCTTCTCCATAGTCTTGCCTACACTTGTTTTTCTTTATGATAATAGCCATTTTAAACAGTATGAGGAGATAGCTCACTATGGTTTTCATTTGCACTTCTCTAATGATTGGTGATATTGAGCATCTTTTCATGTGCCCATTGACTGTCTGTATGTCTTCTTTGGAAAATGTCTATTCAGATCTGCCCACTTTTAATTGGATTGCTTGTTTTTCTACTATTCAGTTGTGTGAGCTCTTTTTATATTTTGGATGTTAGCCCCCTATAACCCCCTATGTATCAGATACATAATATGCAAATATTTTCTCCCATTCAGTAGGCTGCCTTCTCATTTTGTTGATGGTTTCTTTCTCATGCAGAAGCTTTTTAGTTTGATGTGGTCCCACTTGTTTATGTTTGCTTTCGCTTTTGGTGTCAAAATCAAAAATCATTCCCAAGACCCATGTCAAGTACCTAACTGCCTATGTTTTCTTCTAGGAGTTTTATGGTTTCAGGTCCTATGTTCAAGTCTTTAATCCATTAGAGTTAATTTTTGTGTCTGATGGAAGATAGTGGTCAAGTTTCATTCTTTTGCATGTGGCTATCTAATTTTTCAACACCATTACCATCTTTTCTTCATTGTATATTCTTGGCTGTTTTGTCATAAATTAATTAGCCATATATGTGTGGGTTTATTTCTGGGCTCTCTATTTTGTTCCATTGATCTGTGTGTTTGTTTTTATGCCAGTACCATACTGTCTTAATTACTATACCTTTGTAATATATTTTGAAATCAGGGAGCATGATGCCTCCAGCTTTGTTCTTCTTTCTCAAGATTGCTTTGACTGTGAGCATCTTTTATGGTTTGAAACAAAATTTAGTAATGTTCATTCTATTTCTGTGAAAAATGTCATTGCAATTTTGATAGGGATTGCATTGAGTCTGTAGATTGCTTGTAGTATGAACATTTTAATGCATTTAATAACAATATTAATTTTTCCAGTCCATAAGCATGAAATATCTTTCCAATTATTTGTGTCTTCTTCAATTTTTCATTAATACCTTATAGTTTTCAATATACAGGTCTCTCACTTCCTTAAATAAATTTATTCCTAGGTATTTTATTCTTTTTGATACAATTATAAATGGAATTGCCTTCTTAATTTCCCTGAGCAAAGGGATTACTAGCAAGATGAATCAGTAATCAAAAACTTCCCAGCAAACAAAAGTCCAGAACCAGATGATTTCACTGGTGAATTCTACCAAACATTCAAAGAAGAATTATTACCAATCCTTCTCAAACTCTTCCCAAAAACAGATCCTATCTAAATTTTATGATAAGAAATTTTAAATTCTTCGGGCTATAAACGGATTCTGAAGAACAGAAAGAAACTGTGATAATTACCTAATTAAACTAGCTCCTTGACAAATGCAGAATAGCCTGACTTTTAAATGTGTTTTTAATTCTATTTTTTCAACAGAAAACAAAATAAAAACAAGTAAAAAAAAATGCAACTATGTAATGGCCTTATGACTTCACTTCTAAACCAGATTGTTTTGTTTTGCCTTGTTTTATTTTACATATATTTTAAGTGTATTTATTTATTTTAAGAGGGAAAGAGAGAGCTAATGTGTGTGAGTGGGGAAGGGGCAGAGAGAGAGGGAGAGAGAGAATCCCAAACAGGCTCTGCACTGTCAGTGTGGACCCAACATAGGCTCAAACCCATGAGCCAAGAGATCATGACCTGAGCCAAAATTAAGAGTTGGACACTTCACCAACTGAGCCACCCAGGCGCCCCATTTTATATTTTTTTAAGTAACAAAAGAAACAGTAGGAGCACTGGCCCATAGTTTTAAATGTCATTTGTGTATAATAATGAGCACAAACATCTAAAATAATTTTCAAATTGTAATATCAGTCAATAGTCACTCTATTTGCCTCTCCTCAAAATTCTAAACAGATTCTTTAATAACAAGCAATTCCAGGTATTATTAGGTTTTACAAAACCAGTGTACTTCCTAGAAAAAGACAGTTCATCAGAATATAGCAGTTGAGGCTGAAACATGTCCACAAATGTTAAAATACCAGCCTTCTCAATGGGCATGAATTGAAAATTGATTAGCTGAGCAAAGGGAAAGAATTGAGAACTTTCTTGATTTTCCAAGTTCTGTCTATAGGCATCATTTTCTAAAATGTTTCATTACATTGCTTCCAAAGAAAATCTTTGGAATAAGTATAGTATTGCATCTTTGATACTATGCTTCACTGTGGACAAATAACAAGGTGGAAAGATATTTTAAACTCTTTGTGCCTTATCTGTAAAATGGAGTCAATGGGTAGCCTATAATATTGTTGCAAAGATTAAATGAGATAACACATGTAAAACTCTTAGAACAGCATCTGGAATATAGTAAGCACTCTGTGTTATTTATCATTGTTGTTCTTACTGTTGCTGTTGTTGTAATAGGAGCTATAGTTCTTGGAGCATCTACTGTTTTCCAAATAATATATAATATATATTTTAATCTCTGCAAAGTAATATGTTATCTCAACTTTTCATATGGAAAAATTGAGTTTAAGAGTTTAAGTAACTCATCCACTAACATGTCAGTTTAGACAAAGCCTGACCCCTTTGGTATGACACATTCATTCCAAGATCTAACATTGGAGTCTGAGCTCCATCTAGTTTCCCACTCCAGGAACATGACCCTTCATCTTCACACATCTAAAAGAAGAATCAGCATCTTTTCTACTCAAAATAGTACAATGAAGAAGCATGATTTATTAAAGAGGCAACATCTAAGTCTTAGAACACAGGTGGGCTAGATGGGTGATGACATTAAGGAGGACACTTGTGATGAGCCCTGGGTGTTGTATGTAAGGTGAGGAAGCACTGAATGCTACTACTGAAGCCAATATGACATTGTATATTAACTAAAATTTAAATTTAAAAAAGTCTTAGAACACAGTCCTTAACTCCCATTAAGAATATTCATATTTATTCTCTAATGAGTCAAATAATCAATCTTGAAACATCTCAAATAAAAGCATGTGCTGGCCTCAGGGACTACTTAAGAAATTTCTTAAAGTTCTTTTAGATGAAATAAATGTAAAACCCTAGTTAAAAGTGTGCTGTAGCCAATTAGAAGAATAATTAGTCAGAAGCATTGTAGTTTAGTAGCCTAATAAGCAACTGATCACAGGCAAAGGGTTCTATTCTAAAGAGGAAACTAAGGTTCCCTTCATTCTTTCCCCACTTATGAGGTGACAGTTTACTATCAACCTTTCCTGTAAGGATCTTAGGAAGAATACATACCTACTGCCCTCACCTACCTTTGCTGTTCTCACACCATTTATTCCTATACCACATTTAGAGCATGCTTTATCTTTTTCCTGAGTTACTTTTTTATTCACATATCTAATTTTCTCAATGGCTAAGATAATAGTCAGATTATCACATTCTTTCTTATTTGTTTCCTTAAAGTAGATCTCAGAGCACATTTTTCAAGTACAATTGAATTAGCCAAACCCTAAATAGAAGATGGTCCTTATCACCACATCACTGTGTTCATGACTATTAATCTAAATAGACAGTCCTATTAAAGGCACAGAAACTAAACCAATGGGAATTGACCAATAAAGCACAAAATAGAACAGAGAAGCAGCTGTTTAATGTGCTATGATGGACCCATTGGACAACTCTCAAAAGACACAAAGACATGGGATCAAATCATTCAGTACTGACCAAAAGGATTGGAATTTTTTTTTCATGCTGGCCAATAAACTCAACAAAATTTTTGCAAAAAAGAAGAAAACAGCACTGTGTATAGTAAAAACATTTTGTCCCCAGGATAATTTCTCATTCTCAATGGTCTGAGTTTTCCAAGTCAAACCAGCTGAAATAGAAAGTCCTTAAATGGCCACAATTCATGAGCAATAACCTGGGTAATTTATGGTTTGTAGTCCAAGAGTTCAAAATGGGTAGGGTAAGCAACTATACTTCCCATTTAAAAGATGTGGGGGGGGAGGAAAGTGGGGGGCGGAGTGGTAGGGAACAGACATCTACACTACCAGTGCCACTATGACTAGGCATCATCACAGCGTGAAATGTGCACATTGCTGGTTAGCATACAGCATCACCAGGTGCAAATTCCTGAATGTAGTCAATGTGGGAATTTGGACTTGTATCTGACATATTAGCATGAAGTTGGTGTATCTCCAATCTCCATAGCTTCTAACCCTGACATCTTTCAGCACACTCATTAAAGAAGAGGAGGAGAGTACATGTGGTCACCAGATTCGTTTTTGTTTCTGAAAGAAAGCCACATCCTTTAATTACCCCTTACCATCTTATTGCTCCAATTATTACTGGAACTTTGAAATGATTTTTATTTGACATAGGCTTTTTAATCAAGAATAAACAAGACCACACACCCTCCTGATTGATACATTGAAAACATATGTCTATTATGATAAACACCCTCATGGAAAAAAAGGTTTAGTGAAAAGCCAAAAGCCAAATTAAGTGATAGACACTGACTCACCTCTAGCCCATTTGTCACCTTTCGTAAGTTTGTCCCTCTTATGATTTCAAATTCATATTGTGCTGAATAGGACACTGCTATCTCAGTTTGGTGTGGAAGTTTCAGAGTATGATTCTGATGTCAACTTTGCCATAATCCAACAGTGAGAATCATAAAACCAAGGAGAAGAAAAATTGAGTTGTGACGTGAAAACTGTAAAATTTAGGATGTGACAAGAAGATCTATAGCTAGATATCATTGACCTTTTTCATTTTCCCATCTGAAATTTTCCAAGCTTAACCAGATGATATTGAAGGAGAGTAGGATAAAAAATAATCTAGATATTAAGTGGAGAATTTCAATGCCTGATATTAAATTATCAACATGTGAAATATATCCAAAATAATAGATTGACATCTATTGGAAATAATCCACACATATGATAAGTGCAAAAGTATATAATGTACAAAAGCATATGAGGGAGAGCAATGTGAGATCAGAATAATGACACAGAAGAACCTAAGACACAAGAATGAAAAAAGAAGAAAATGATGAAAGACAGAAAAGTAGCAGGACTAAAAGGGGAATCACTAAAAGTACAAGATCAATAAAGTTGATCATAAAGATCAATAAGCTGGAAAACAGTGTTTATTTTGTGAACTTAACAAGGTCACAGAGTTTTCAACAGAGTTTTGGTAGTTTTGCCTTGTTTTTCACTTCTGGTATGATCAAAGATTAAAAACATTCCAAACTTCTAGGCTGAGAAACTGAAAATTGATGAGGCTACTGGTTGGCATGGAAAAATGAAATTGTAAGAAAGGCCAGTTAGAAGGGGAAGCAGAGCTGGGACATCTTGAAGTGACGTGGTGGCAGCGTGGGAATTATGTCATTGTGTCATGTCAGAGCTAGAGGCACAATTTGGAGGCATAAATCCTCAGAGGATTTTTGCAGTTATAAGAGTAAGTGCACGAAACTAGTCCCCACTCAAATGTTTGTTAGAATTAACTAAATGAAAAAGGAGTGGGTAAAAAACAAACGAAAGCAAAGCACTAAGAACAGAGCCTTCGAAGATGCCCTTAGCTGCACAAATAAGTCAACAAAGAGACCTAAAAACAATTACAAAGAGGACAGAGACAGAAAGGGAGGACACAGTCCCAAGAGAGCCCAAATTAAGGAATGTTTAAAGGAGATATGATCACAGTGTCAAACGAAAAGGAGCAATATAAAGAAACTGCATTACATCTGTTGGGGGAAAATAGGATTCCAAATGTTCTCTAAAAGAAATATGATTTTAAAAATTTTCTGAAAACTCTGTGGCTGAGACTTACAAGCTGAAGCAATTTATGGTAGCAACAATCAATAACTATGCAAAGAAAGGTAAAGTCAATTTCAGCTCAGAAAAAAAAAAAACCAATTAAGCTGTCTAGGAAGAGACAACAAAAAAAAAGGAAAGGAAAAAATTCCCTCTAATGGGAGAAAAAAAAATCATTTGGGCTTTGATAAACTTAATGACATCATGCTGCTGTGTAGCATTCATTCTTTTTCTTCTGCTGTCTCACAAGAAAATAAACCTCTGTTTCCCCAAAATGTGGGGAAACTAAGACCTTCTCTGTATTTAGAAGCAGTTTTATAAAATACCAGGAGTCTTAACCTGAGATTCTTGGGTGTTGGGCTCAGAAGTTCTGTGACCCCATAACACTGCATTCCATTCCTGCTATTCATGGGTGGAAGAGGGTCCGTGGCTTCCATCAGATTCTCAAAGAACGTGTTACCCTATAAAAGTTAAGAACCACTGTTCTAGAGAAAGTAATACTTTTGGCCGCTGGGGGAAAAGGTTTAAAGGAGTCTGATGGCAAGTTGGGCTGACATCTGCACATTCTTACTCATCTCACCACTTTCCCTTCCATCTCAGTGGAAGTAGCACTCTCCTCTTGGGCTTTCTCAGGGCTTTAAATCTCACCTCCTCTCTGTTTCTTCTCAGTCTCCTTTGCCCCATAAATACTGTAGTTCCCAGGACTCCAGGTTCAATCCCTTTCTTTTCTTACATTATATATTCTATCTGGCTCTAACAGATTTCAACAGGATGGCCATAAAGTCTTGAAATGTAGGTGAATCCGTAAGAAATGATTTATCAATACTATATTACAATACACGACAAAATATTATTGTCTATGTTTTGGGGATTTATGGTCATCCTGTATATATTGATAGTTTCCAAATTAATCTGAAGCCAAGAAGTCTTTCTTGAGCCAGGTGTGATTTTCAGACTGTGGGCTGTCTATGGAACATCTCTACTTGGCATCCCCCAGATGCTTCTCACAGAACATGTCCAAAATCACCTCCTTTGCAGTCCCATCTTAGGGAATGGTATCCCCATTCTTACCCAATTCCCCAAGCACACATTTGGGAGTTATCCTCCATAGCTCCCAGGTTTCTGAGAGTTAATTTCAGCAGCTCCCTCTTCACTTTTCTTTTCAACTGATCACCAATCCTGTCTATTCTACTTCATAAACACTTTTCAAATCTTTCCCCACTCCAGCCCATCTCCACTGATAGTTTTCCTCGTAAGCACGTACTATTTCTTGCCTCAGTTATTGTATTAGAGCCTGTCTACTGGTGTTCTTACCTCCGGTCTCGCCTCCTCCCAACCGATACCTCCAAAGAATCTCCATAAGATGCAAATACAATTGTGACAGTCTACTACTTCAGACTCTCCCTTAACTCTGATTGCTGAACAATACAGCCTAAACCCCTTGGCCTTCATCTTATACCTTTTCACCTTCATTTCTTTGGTGCTACAGCCACACCCACAACCACTAACTCCACCTTCCTCAAACATGTCTTGATGTCTCTGCTTGGATTTTCCTCCCTGGTATCCACCAGTGATGAGCTTCTATTAATCCTTCAAGGCTCCCTGAAAGTATCTCTTCCCCCACCACTATCCCCCCCTTTGTATTTGGACTTCTTTCGTCTGTGCTCTAAGAGCACAATCATTATCATAGTGTGTTACAATTAGTTGTTTAAAACCTCTTCCCGGCAAGACTATCAGTTCCCAAAGGCCACTTATTTATTAAACTTCATATACTCTAGCACCTGGTATTCAATAATTATGTGATTAACAGAAGCATAATAGTGTGGAGAGGGAAACAAGATTATTTGGACCCAGAAAGGATTCGCATGTTATGACAGGCAAAAGGTCTCATGTAACTACTACTAGCTCCTGACACAGATTAGACATGGAAAGTTTAACTAGGGTAGAACCATAGGGACCATAATGGGACAGGACCTAGATCCAGGCACAAGTAATGAAGAAACAGACCGCCTTTGGGGAGTGTGAGGGAGCCCAGACTGGCAGAATATTCAGGGCACCCAAACGGATAACAGATAACTGATTTCTTTAAGAAAGAAGTCCATGAGGGGGGCCTTGTCAGCAAGATCTAACAGGGTGTCCTGGCAGGTGGACGGTGCATACCAGTGTCCTGAAATAGGACATATTCGAGACTCTGATTAAAAGTGATTAGCACTAAAGAGCTTTGAGCAGGAAGCAGTGCCCAGTCCTGGGGAGGAACTGGCAAGCAGGTCTGATGTGGCTAGGAGTCTCAGCAGGTAATCAGGATGGAAAACCAGGCACAGGAAAATAGGTGGATTTTGCCTCAATATCGAGTTTAAGGGGAACTTGGTGTCCACGATATGCTAAACTGGGAGCAAAGCCAAAGGCAGAGTTCCGGCAACGATAACTTGAGTTTAAGTCACGGGAGTATTGAGCTAGAGCCCCTGAGAGTTCCACCCAGCATAGGATTTCTCCAAAGTGCAATGGAGAGCAGAGCGAGGCTAAGATGTTGTCTTAGCAGGAGGAGGAGCATGAGGGCCAGGGAATCAGGCGGCCCTGACAGTGTCTGTGGGATATTGCATTTAGGAAACAGGAATATCCTCTTAGGAGGGCAGACCCAGTTTTATTTCTTTTAATAAGAGGCTTTTCTATTGGCACTTTTTTCCAACAAAACCTTAGATCTTCCAAGGAAACATGGGATTTTCTGCTTCACAGTAAGATAAGTAAACAGAAGTAAACATCAGGCTAAAAAATGTTTGCATTAAGATAAGTAATGAAGATGACATCGGTAAATTAATTAAGACAGGTAAAAATCAAGCTTAAAAATGTTTGGTGTTTTTTATATCTTAGTTTTAAAACTGAAAAATAAAATTCTGAGAAACAAAGTCTCTGGATTCCTTCAAGAAGCATAAAATCAAAAGTAGGGCAGAATGTGAGTACTCTTTATTTAATCATTTTGTACTCCAGCGCTGGACAGTGAGAACTCAGGCCTGCTGTAGGAGACAAGGTGAGATCATCTGGAGGTCAGTGAGGAGAGCTTAGGATCTCCTACTTTATATGTTGAGGTTCAGGTCAGATTGTACTTTAAAAATGAGTTTTGAGGCTAAATCAAAGTTTTTAAATGACCCATCAAATACAACTTCCTTTTTCTTTAAATGAATAAATTGAGGCTCAGAGAAGTTAAATGCAATTTAAAAAAACCTGTACCTGTGGTTGGCGGCAGATAGTTGATGACACAGTGGGAAACTAAGTAAAAAACCATTCACACGTTCTCTGGTTTTTCAACCTACAACAGAAAACCAGTGTCCCAGTGCCCATGTTCAGGAAACCCATAGAGTGGTATACAAATATTAAACAAAGACATGACCAGATAAATGTATACATCTGTACAGATCAAAGTCAATATTTTAAGCTTTATACATTTTTTAAAACTCAAAAACAATGTGAGAAGTAGTCCTATCTTCACAAATTTAAAAACAGTTTGAACTGAGCAGACCAGTGAGAGTGCAGTCAAGAAAACAAAACCCATTCTGTATCTTTCAAACAAAAGGAAATTGATACATAGAACAGGTTACATAGCTGATGCAGAAGCTGAGAATCCAAACAGGAAATGGCAAGACTTCCTCAAGATGAGCCAAAGAAGCAAAATGCCACCACTCCTTGGGCTGAAGGGTCAAGAGTGGGAGGTGGTGTTCTCAGCATCCATTCAATGGGAGCTGGGCCAGGAAGGGGGTTTCCAAAAGAGGCTGGACACACAGAGGGAGAGACTGCCCATTGGGGCCTAAAATCCCAGAAGAGATTCAGCTGCTACTCATTCCAAAAAACCACCCAAGACTTTCTTTCAGGGTTGGGGAAAGTCACGTTAAGTTAGGAAGTGACTCTTCCCCAACTCCACCCCATCCCTCTTTCTGGTTTTTGCTTGCAATCTGATTCATCTTTCTCACCCCCAGAGGCACCTCTGAGAGCAGAGAAGTTTTCCAGCCCACTCTCCAAAGAAGGAAGCAGTCCAACAATACTAATCTAAGCCAACTGCCCATATCCTTTAGGGATAGGCATGACGAGTGAGCCACCACAAGACAAAGTGACCCAGAGAGTGTGCTTCCTGAGCATAATGAAAGCACCAAGGTTAAAGATGATGACTAACTACAGTCAAATCACCTTCCAAGTTCTACTTTGCTTAATTAATTCTTTCCTTTGCTCTCCGACATATAGTAGACCCTTAAAGGAACATTTTAAACCTACACAGCTACTTGCCTCCTTCAAGCCAGCAAAAGCGTAATCCAGAAAGAAAACAAAGAAGTCAACTCTGCTCTACCAGTGAGATGTTTCTGGAAACCCACCATTTTCTGTATCTGTTCCTTGAGAACTGGGGACAACACCAGAGAGGGTCCTTGGCCTTGAGTTAATTACTTGGGGGGAATATGCAACAAGAGACCATGGATCCCCACTTTTAAGGTCACCCTGACATGTGGAGGTCTTCCAGCATTCCAGAACCTGACTCATTCCAGCACATTGCTTTGTTATGATGTCAGGTGTCAGTGGGCCAGGTGACAGGAGCTGAGCCACCTCTGAGCCAGCCAAGCCTGAGAACACAGAAGCAGATGTGTATTCTAAATTTACCCCTCTTCCTTCCAGTTCACATTCCCACCTGGACACTCAGGCGACCCCTATCCATCCCTCTTCCCTTATTCATTCATTCATTTATTCATTTACCAATTCATGTAATAAACATCTTAATCAGCCATTGTGTGCCAGGCACTGGGATAAGGGCGGGGGGGGGGGGGGGACAAAACAAGCAAAAATCCTGCCCTCATGGAGCTTTATGTTCTACTCTTGAGTGATAAATATATAGTTTGTCCTATGATGACATGACGTTATGGAAAAAATAGTACAGTGGGAAAGGTCATGTGTCTTCCTAGGGTGGAAGCATTGAAATTGACAAAAAGGGGCCCAAGGAAGACTTTTTTGTAAGGATGAATTTTTGAGCAAAGATCTGAAGCAAGAGTATGAGTGCTACAAGTATTTTAGGAAAGAATATTCCAGTCAGAGGACATCACAAGCTCAAAGGTCCTGGGGATGGACCATGCATGATAACATGCCCCAGGGACAGCAAGAAGACTATTGTAGTTAGAATAGAGTTAGCACAAGGACAAAAGCTAGGAAACCAGTTGCACTAATCTACAGAAGAGATAAAAGTAGAGGTAGTAGTAGGTGGAGTCTGAATATATTCTAGACCTATTTTTAAGCTCCTCCAAAGTATGAATTTGTGGCCATTTATCCTCTTCACTTGGGTCTTTGGGATAAATCTAGGATTTCCATTAATCTAGACTTTACGAACATGGGGCAGTGAGAAGCTCAGTTACCAGAGCTTGGGTTAATACCTTTCATTGATTTTAAAGAATCTGTGAAGTAGGAAGTAAATATAATGAAGAGGAAAAGAGAGAAGACATTAATATTGGTGATGAAGAATATCAGCATCAATATGCTAAGTTCCGAATATAGTTAAGTCTTTATATTAAGAACTTTAAATACGTTATCTCATTTAATCCTTGAAAGAACCATAGGTAGAGGTTTGGGGGCGCCTAGGTGGCTCAGTTGGTTAAGTGTCTGTCTCTTGATTTTGGCTCAGGTCATGATCTCACAGTTCATGAGGTCAAACCTCACTATCAGCATGAAGCCCACTTGGGATTCTCTCTCTCCCTCTCTCTGCCCCTCCCCATGTTCGTTCTCTCTCTTTCTCTCTCTATCTGTAAATAAATAAATAAATAAATAAATAAATAAATAAATAAATAAATAAAACTTTTATCTCCTTATATGGAAATTATGGCTCAGGAAGACCTAATCACTTAGCCTAAGTTACATGATTAATCCAAGACCAAGCCAGAATTTGAGCCCAGCTACCTTTCTCTAAGGTGTGTAGTATTTCCTCTACACTACAATTATTCATTCACTCAACAAATGTTTATTTGATAAGGTACAGAAATTAACAAGATAGGGTATCTGACCTCAATAAATTTCTAATTGGAAATAGACACTATGCTTAGAAAATCATTGCTGGAAAATACAGTTCTCTTTCATTCATTCATTCATTCATTCTACAACTATTACAAGTATACACTGAGTGCCTGTTCAGTGATGGCATAAAAAAGTCATTCTTTCCTAGAGGTTATATCTGATGGGAGGATCCAGACAATAAACAAATAAAAATGTAAAACCTCTCAGGTGGGGATGAATACTATGCAGAGAAATAAAGTCGGGTTGTAGAGCTATCACTATTCTATATGGGTTAGTCAGGGCTGCCTCTATTTGCTAGATCACACTTAAGAAGAGACCTGAAGGAAGTGAGAGAGTGTGGTGTACAAATATCTCAAGAGAGATCCTTCCAGCCAGAGGGGTCAGCTGGTATGAAAGCCCTGGGTGGAACATACATCGTGTATTTCAAGAAGAATTAGGAACCAATATAGCATGAGTGGAAGGAGTAAGGGAGAGGGTGGTGAGAGAGCAGGCCGGAAGACTGGTGCTGAATGGAGCAGCAGAGAGATTAATTAGGAGACAATTGCCATAATACAGGAGAGATATGATAGTGACTTTGACCAGGATAGAGAAGTGGCCATGATGAAGAGTAGTAAGATTTGGGATACGTTTTGAAAGTTAAGGATTTGCTAGCAATATTTATGTGAGGTATAAGAAAGGCATTCGACCTGAGCTACCAAAAGCATGTAGCTGCATTTTCTGAGATGGAAAAGACTATGGGGGGAAAAAAACGGGTTTGGAAGGGAATCAAAACATACTAGGTTTGAAATGTTGGATAGGTGGTTAATGCATTAGTCTAGAGTTCAGGGAAAGGAGCAGGCTGGAGCTAGAAGTATAGAAATCATCAGTGTGTACATGGTATTTAAATCTCTGCGCCTAGATAACATTATCTAGGGAGTGAGCATAGCTAGAAAAGAAAAGACATCTGAATCTGGGGACACTCTAATATTTAGAAGTCAGAGAGAGGAAGAGGAATCAGCAAAGGAAACTGATCATTGCCATCCTCAGATCTACTAAGTCATCTTGAAGCCTGAATCCAGAAATCTTGAGAAAGATTTAAACATCAAGTGTATGATACTCATAGGTCCCTAAACAGATTCAATACAAAGAAATCTTCTCCAAGACACATTATAATAAAACTGTCTAAAATCTAAGACAAAGAGAATTTTGGTTTTTTTAATGTTTATTTTTTTGAGAAAGAGAGAGACAGAGCGTGAGCAGGGGAGGGTCAGAGAGAGGAGACACAGAATCCGAAGCAGGCTCAAGGCTCTGAGCTGTCAGCAGAGTCCAATGTGGGGCTCAACCTCATGAACTGTGAGATAATGACCTGAGTCAAAGTCAGACACTTAACTGACTGAGCCATCCAGGCTCCCCAACAAAGAGAGAATTTTAAAAGCAGCAAGAGAAAAAAAAAAATTCTTCATATGCAAGGGAACCTCATAAGGCTACCAGTAGATTTCTCAGCAGAAACCTTTCAGGCCAGGAAAGGGTGGGATGATATATATATTTTTAAGTTTATTTATTTATTTTGAGAGCCAATGCAGGGGAAGTGCAGAGAGACAGGGATAGAGAGAGCTGTTGTGCGGGGCCCAACATGGGGCTCAATCCCACAAACCATGAAATCATGAACTGAGCAAAAATCAAGAGTCGGACACTTAATTGACTGAGCCACCCAGCTGCCCCTTGGATGATATATTTCAAGGGCTGAAAGAAAATAACTGCCACACAAGAATTCTATACCTAGCAAAGATGTCTGTCAGAAATGAAGGAGAGATAAAGACTCTTCCAAATGAACAAAAGCTGAGGGAGTTAATCACCACTGGCTTGCTTCACAAGAAATGCTGAAAAGAGTTCTTTAAGCTTAAATAAAAGGACATTAATTAGGAACATGAAAACATATGGAAATATAAGATACACTGTTAAGCATATAGTCAAATTCATAATACTCCATAATACAAATCCATAATAAGTGTATTAATCACTTAACTCCAGTATAGAGATGAAAGGACAAAATTATTAAAAATAACTGTAGCTACATCAATTTGTTAATGGATAAAAGATACAGAAAGGTGTAAATTGGGGCATCAAAAGCATAAAATATGCAGGGGAGTAAAAGGACAGTTTTTGTACATGATCCAAGTTATTAGCGTAGACTATTATATCTATGTTTTACTTAAGCCTCATGGTGACCACAAAGCAAACACTTACAGTAGATACACAAAGGATAAAGACAAGGGAATCAAAGCATAGCATTACAGAAAATCATTGATTCACAAAGGAATAGAGCAAGAGAGGAAGAAGGAAGAATAAACTACAAAACAGCAAGAAAACAACCAGCATTAGTAAGTCTTTATCTATCAATAATTACTCTAAATGTAAGTAAATTAAATTCTCCAATCAAAGGGCATAGAGTGGCTGATTAAAACCACACACCAAACCCAACTATATACTGTCTATAAGAGACTCACTTCAACTTTAAGAGCACACATAGGCTCAAAGTAGTGGAATGGAAAAAGATATTCCATGCAAATGGAAACATAGAGACAGCAGGAGTAAGAAGGGATAGCTATATTTATACATGACAAAATAGACTTTAAGTCAAAAACTGTAACAAGAGACAAAGAAGGTAATATAAGGATAAGAAGGTCAATTCATCAAGAGACTGTAACATTCATAAATATGTATGCACCCAATGTTGGAGCACTTAAGTATATTAAGCAAATACCAACAAATCTGAAGGGAGAAGTAGATAACAATGCAGTAATAGTAGAGGATATCAGTGCCTCACCTTCAATAATTCAGTAATTCCATCTAATAGCAGCAGAATACACATTCTTCTCAAATGCACATGGAACATTGTCCAGGATAGGTCATATGCTAGGTTACATTACAAAACAAGTCTTAGAAAATTTTAAATGACTGAAACCATACCAAGTATCCTTTCTGGCTGCAATGATATGAAACTAGAAATCAGTAACAGGAGGAAAACTGGAAGTTTCATAAATATGTGGAGATTAAACAACACACTCCTGAGCCATAAATGGGTCAAATAAGGACTCAAAAGGAAAATCAAAAAATATCTTGAAACAAACAGAAATGTAAAACCAACATACCAAAAAAAGGGATGCAGCAAAATCAGTTCGAAGAGGGAAGTTAATAGTAATAAACCCTTACATTAGGAAAGAAGAAAGTTCTGAAATATACAGCCTAATAATGTAGCCAACTACTTTTAATTGCTTGAGTTATTAATTTTAGATAATCTAGGAAAGTGCTTATAAAGTGGAAATTATAAATAGACAACCAGGAAAGGAGGAAGAATCAGGAAAGCCTAGCCAATGCTACCATTTGTGCTTTCAACCAAAAGAGTTGACGTTTGATAAGCTGTAAGTCACTTTATTCAATTCCAAATAGGTATATCCTAAATTTCCATCTCCTCTCTGGTCTGAGATGTATTCCTAGTTTTCAAAAAGAGGAAGTGGGGAGATGTTTTTAACCATATTGTCTGGGTTTATTTGTTCATTGTTCAATCACACAAGATGACCGAAGAAATCCTAGCTGGCTCTTTGTGCCTATTAAACAATGGAGCAGATGACAAAAAAAGATTAAGAGCAATTTTCGTGCAGTTTAGAGTTATCCAGGAAAATGCCAATAGCAAACACCCCACTGGTATCTTATAGGTGATACATATCACTAAGTTTGACAAGGCCATGAATCTGATGGTGAAATCAACAAAAGGAAACTTAAAATCCAAAGGCCAGCAAAAGCAAAACAGCCTCAAGAGAGTCACTGCAGCTGACTAAACATTTCTATTTATATGTATGTTGTTTGTCACAGCAACAGTTACATATATGAGGATTGAAATTCTACGTGGATGATAAATATTAATGTAATATAAACTAATCAAGGGAAATAGATCTACAGTAGGGCTTCATAAATCTACGGTGTTTAGTATTGCCAAAAGATAAAATGATCCAAAACTTCCACCTGAGGATTCAGAGAGAAAAAAAAAAAAAAAATGCTAGATTTGCTGAAAGTCTCAGTAAATGTTTGGAGACTTGGATCCCTACAGAATTTTGTGTATAACCTAGGATGAAGTTATACATGTGCTCTTGATCTACATTCCAGCAGCATGGGAATCACCTGGAAACGTGTTAGAAATGCAGAATCTCAAGCCAACTCCAGACCCCCTAAACCAGAATCAGCAATTTAACAAAGACCTCAAGTGATTTGTGTGCACATTAATTGAGAAGCTCTAATTTGGGCTTCTGTTGCCCTTAAAAGTGTCACTGAGGAAGTGGGTGAAAAGAAAAGAAATGGTGTCTGGCTCACCACCAGACTAGGATAGAGAATGCACAGACACTTAAACTCTCAGATTTCAACAAAAAATCCAGGACACCCCTCAGTCTGTTAGGCAAATAAAGCCTGGTTAAAGAAGAAATTTGGAAGGAAGGTATGAGTCCTTAATTAAGAGCAGTCCCAGACTAGCTACCAAATAAAGGAATGGAAATTATAAAGAGCGACAATTCAATTTTGGCAACTGGAATTTCCAGATGCATGGAAAATATGAACTTCAGAGGACTTCGCAAACATTAACATTTCTGCAAATCTTCAGTGGCCGTGAATCGCACTTGCTCGCATAGCATTGCATTCTAACTGTCTCCTGTAGCGAACCTCAGCCCAGTAGGCCTGACCAAGTCCACCAGGAGCGGAATCCAAGAATGTTGTGTTCTAAGACAAACCAACACACATGCTCTTACCATTCCGAAAGTGCTTTCTCAAGAGGCCTCTTCCTTCTATACCACAGTGTTGAGCAAGGGGTGGGGAAAAGTCATATCATTATCCCATATATTCTTTTCATCTAACCATAATTACAGGGGGACTTGCAGCATGTTACACAAACCTGTCATCGAGGTCAAAGCTGAAAAATTTAAGTTACACAATAGTAAAATGGGCCTCTGCAGTCACTCAAGCAAGGCCGTTCAACCTCAAACCAACTTACTTAAGACTCTTTGCCATCCGTGCTAACTGCCAGTAACACTGAAGAATGTGAACGCAGATCCACTCTGAGGACTTGGAAAGAAGCCAGAAAGAAAAAAAAAAAAGTCTTAAAGCACTGAATAGTATTAATTTTGTGTTAGGTGCTGTGTTAAGTGCATTTCATGCATTCTTACATTTGATCTTCAATTATGGTGCTGTCGAAGTTTATGATTATCTGCATTATTTATATATTATTCTATGATTGTTTTGCATATTATTACTATATTCTATAATGATTATCTCTATTATTTTATTATTATTATTATTATTATTATCTATATTATTTCTCGTAAGTATAGAAACTGAATTCAAACTCTGGCCACTTACTCTAAAGCTTTATACTTCTCTACTAAAGAACTAGACTTATTATTATTTTCTGCCCAATCTCCATAAAGTTTAACAGTGGTAGAAATTATGAAATAACCTCATTTACCATCTACTTAATGGGAAACTCCTTACCAGGACAAGTGCCTACTTGCAAAGGAACTTAATAGGAATGCTTCTTTTGAGTATTTACTAGACATGAAAAATCACTGTAATTCAACTGAAAAATGTAGACTTTTCATGCTGATTTGGCTTCCACAGGGGCCAGGGTAGACTCTTCGACACATTCCATACCAAAAATGAAGTAGAGCCATCTGCCTTCCCAAAGCCACTTGGCTGGTGCACTCAGGCTCCAACTGTTCTCTGTACAAGACAGAGGTAGGGAAGCATCGGCTGTGATTTGGAGGTCATTTCTGCATGAGAGGGTGGTAGGGCACCAAGAGTAGAACCAAGGTGGTCCAGGTAGACACAGAAATCACCAAAAGGAGCAGGCATTCAACCTTCAAAGGGAATTCTACCACACAATTACTAGAACTCAGGGAAGAGTCGGGGGTAGTCACTCCCTTCCTCAGAGGTGGGTGGTAAGCAGCCAATCCAAGTCCAGGCTTCCAGGAGCACTCCATGGGCCTGTGGCAGATTTACATGTGAGCAGGAAGCCAGCTTGCCACCCAGACGCTATTATTGGAACAGGATAGAACTTGGCATCTGGCTGGTAAAGCTGCCAGGCACACCTTGCCAGTCACTGCAGGTGCTGGCTGCTGGTCTGGCTGCTGGTCTGGCACTCTCTGGGAAACAAAGTGCGAGAAAATATTACATGGATGTATTTCCAGTTGAGGGAGGTGATTAAGCCAACGTGCCAATGTGTCTTGTCATTACATTGCTATATAGAAAAGCTGGGGTGTGATGATATTGTGAGCTGATTGTAAACATCGATGCATAATCCGGGTTGAGGGAGGCCTTTCTCATCACAGTTCCCAGTCAAAAGAACTCCATTACTGAGAACAAATAAATATATTTTAGAATCGGCAAGGTTCTCTAGGAGTTTGAAGAAGCCATACACCAAGGATTACAGAGCAGAGGAGAAAGTATTAGGCGATTATAGAAAGAAAGAATGATATCTTCAATCACCCAGATGAAACAGCACCTCCCTCTTGCCTGGCTATTTGCAGTTTTACATTGAGCAGGGTAAAGGGGAGATGGCAGGAACACTAAATACAGCAGGGTGTGAGTTTTTGGATTCCTCGGGGTGAAGAAACCTTACTGGAAAACTATTATTAAAAATAACAGAGGGGGGGAGGGTGCCTGGGTGGCTCAGTCGATTAAGCCTCCAACTTCAGCCCAGGTCATGATCTCACAGTTCAGGAGTTTGAGCACTGTGTTGGGTTGTGTGGACAGCAAGGAGCCTGCTTGCGATTCTCAGTCTCCCTCTCTCTCTCTCTGCTCCTCCCCAACTCGTGCTTTCTCTCTCTTTCAAAAATAAATAAATAAACATAAAAAAAGAAAAAAAAAAGAACAGAACAGAGGTATTTGTAAGCAGAGGTTCCCATAGGAAGCCAGTGCAAAGGCCAAGTTTCATGTAAGAAAATGTCCGCTCATTAAAAAGCTGGCTATTGGTAATTGCTTCCAAGAAATCAGTATTCGGTCAGGAAGGTGTCTGGCCTCCACTCTGCCACCAACATGTGGTAGAAGCTCCAGTGTGGTCTCACAACCTCTTTGAACCAGATTCTCCACCTACTCAGAGAAGCTAGTAAGGCTGCCAGGCCCAGGATTGTCTGTGCCTGAAGACAACACTCCCACCTAAGGAGACAAGGAGAAGGTGCCTAGGACTCTCCAGGGCATGATTAGCTGCCCTTCCCCAGAAAAAAATCATTATTAGGGAGACGTTAGGAGACAACGCCATTACATGTAATTCACTAGCATTCACTGAGCTGGACACGCCCAGCACTGCATGCTAACCAGCTAACCAGCACCAGAGGGCTGCTACAGATTAATTTATCCGTATCACAGATAGTTATTAAGCACTTAGTCAATGTACGACATTGTATTAGGGGCCAAGAAGGATCTCTGTCCCATATCCTCAAGATGCTTCCACCTAGGAGAGAATCTGGAGAAATATACACAAATCACGACTCACAGTATACTGTAAGAAGAACCAAATAGCATTGGCTAGATTTGTTGACTGCTTACCTATAAAGACATTATTCTTCTTAAAGTTGATTTTGCCAGTTAAAAAGCTAAAGGGCTTTTAAGAATGGTTGGCAGGGCAGGTTTAGTAATTAGTTCTGTGCGAATCCTATCATTTAGAAACCAAGGATGAGGACGGGATGTAAGAAATGGGTAAAAGGAGTTTATGCTCTAAAAAAAGCCTTTGGATGCACTTAGCTGGAAATTATCCTCTTTATTCTTGGGCTAGAAGAGCCTTTATGGGTTTGAAGACTTCTCACACCAATCGCAAGACAATGCTTCATACTGTAAACACTAGGAAGTGTCATTATTTTTCCTAATTCCTTCTTTTTTGCCTTTATACCGACAAAAGTATATTTCAGTTGTATCCTCAAAAAAAAAAAAAATCGAGGTAAGATAACATTACCAAAGATTTCCAGCTCCTCATGCAAACAAGACCATGCTCTTTCCTGCAGCAATATATCATTAACTTGCCAACATCTGGGCTGGGAGGTGTGCGATGTTTTGAATCAAACTTCAAAGGTCAAGAGTAAGCAAGGACCTAGAATTACTATTGCATCTAAAATTATTTTACAGCCTTCAAAAGAACATGGAAAAAATGATCACAATTCTCAAAATTATATGCTGCCTTTGGGAAAAATATACATCTTGAGTCCTTGGGAGTGCATAGGTAATGTAAGCAGGGCTGGGCCATTTTCCACATCAGAGTCAGTACTAAACAGGAGCCGTGGAAGGCTGGGTACCGCCTTAGAGTACCCACCTGTTGTCTGAAATTAGCCTGTGGGTGTTCATCATTTTCTCCCACAAATAGATGCCCCTACCCATTTTTTCCATTACCTCCTTGTTCCCTAAGCTTGCAGTCTTGAGTCATTGTTTACTCTTCCTGTTCTCACATCATTTATTCATTTATTTGACGATTACTTAATGACCATCCATACCATATCAGACCTGTTAGAGGTGGTCGGATTATAATGACTTCTGCCTTCTAGAGCCACAGTCCAGTTGGAGATACTAATAAGTAAATAAACGATTACAATACAGCAGTGCTTCTTTATATATTCTAGATACGAGTCCGGCATCATATATCATTTGCAAATATTTTCTCCCATTCTGTGGGTTGTCTTTTAATTTTCTTGATGGTATTCTTTTAACAAAAAGGTTTTTAACCTTGGAGCACCTGGGTGGCTCAGTCAGTTGAGTAAGTGTCTGACTTTGGCTCAGGTCATCATCTCCCGGTTTGTGGATTTGATCCCCGCATCTGGCTCTGTGCTGACAGCTCAGAGCCTGGAGCCTGCTTCAGATTCTGTGTCTCCCTCTTTCTCTGATCCTCCCCTGCTTGCACTCTGTCTCTCTCTCTGTCTCTGTCTCTCTCTCTCTCTCAAAATAAATAAACATTTTTAAAAAGATTTTAACATTAATGCAGTTTATCTATTTTCTTCTTCAGTTGCTTGTGTTTTTTGTGTCATATTCTAAAACTGTGTATTTCTTAGCACTTTGTCAAGGATCAATTGACCATAAATGTAAGGGTGTATTTCTGGACTCCCAATTCTATTCCATTGATCTATGTGTCTATCCTTATGTCAGTACCATACTGTCTAAATTACTGTACCTTGTAATAAATTTTGAAATTACAAATTGTGAGTTCTCTAACTTTGCTCCTCTTTTTCATGATGGTTTGGCTATTCTGGGTCTCTTGCATTTCCATATGTATTTTTTGAATCAGTTTATCAATTTCTGCCCAAAAAAAATTGCTGAACTTTTGATATTGATTGCATTGAATCTGTAGACCATTTTGGTAAATATTGTCATCCTGACAATATTTTGTATTCCAATCCATGATTATGGGGTATCTTTCCATTTATTTAGATCTTCTTTAATTTCTTTCAACATGTTTTATAGTTTTCAGTGTAGAAATTTTGCACTTTCCTGTTAAACCTATACCTAAGTATTTTATTCTTTTGATGCCATTAAAAATTAGATGATTTTCTTACTCTTATTTCTAGAATGTTTATTGTTAGCATGTAGAAATACAATTGGTTTTTGTATATTGATCTTATATCCTGCAACTTTGTTAAATTTGTTTATTATTTTGACTTATCTTTTTTTGTTGTTGTTGTTTTTAAGTGGATTCCTTAGGTCCACCTTCTAGACCATATTAGAGATATATTTTCCCATTCCTTTATCATCTGGGTACCTTTTATTTCTCTTTCTTGCTTAATTACCCTCTAAAACAATGTTAAATGGAAGTGAGGAGAGTGGACATTCTTGTCCTGTTCCTGAACTTTTGTGTCTATATTCATAAGTAGTTTTCTTTTCTTGTGGTATCTTTATCTGGTTTGTTCTGTAATGCCTGTCTCATAGAACGAATTAGGAAGTGCGCCTTTCTCTTCTAGTTTTTGGAAGTGTTTGTGAATGATTGGTGTTATTCTTTAAATGTTTGGTAGAAATCACCAGTGTAGCCATTTGTTCTAGGTTTTCCTTTGCGGGAAGTTGTTTTATTACTAACTCAATCTCTTTATTTATTCAAATTTCTATTTCATCTTGAGGCAATTTCAGTAATTTGTGTCTTTCAGGGAATTTGTCCATTTTATCTCAATGACCTAATTTGTTGATATTCAGTAGTTCATAATATTCCCTGTTATCCTGATCATTTTTGTAAGGTCAGTAGTGATTTCCCTCTTTTATTCCTGATTTTAGTAATTTGAATCTTCTCTCTTTTTTTTTCTTAGTTCATCTATCTAAAGTTTTATCTAAGAAAGATTTTGTAGATCTTTTTGGAGGTCCAGCTTCTGGCTTCCATGATTTTTCTACTGTTCTTCCATTCTCAGTTTTACTTATTTTCATTCAAATCTTTGTTATTTACTTCCTTCTACTTGATTTAGGTTTAGTTTGCTTATCTTCTTCTAGTTTCTTAAGGGATAAATTAGGTTATTGACTTGAGATCTTTCTTCTTTTTAAAACAGGTTTTATAGGTATAAATTTTCCCTAAGCACTATGTTAGCTGCATCCTATATGTTTTGCTGTGTTGTTTTAATTTTATTCATCTCAAATTATTTTCTAATTTCTCTTGAGATTACTTTTGTGACTCATTTATTATTTAGGAAAATTTTGTTTAATTTCCACATATTAGTGCATTTTCTAAGTTCCCTTTTGCTATTGATTCCTGATATAATTCCATTTTATTTCTAAGTACATTGAAGTATGCAATGAAACTTACTCTTGCTGCAATTCCATTTTAAAAGTAAAAATAGGGGCACCTGGGTGGCTCAGTCAGTTAAGTAACTGACTTTTGATTTCAGCTCAGGTCATGATCTCACAGTTCATTGGATCGAACCCTGCATCAGGCTCTGCATGGACAGCACAGAACCTTCTTGGGATTCTCTCTGTCCCTCTCCCTCTGCCCCTACTCCACTTTCTCCGTCTCTCTCTCTCTCTCTCTCTCTCTCTCTCTCTCCCTCACTCTCTCTTTCTCCCTCTCAAAATAAATAAATAAATAAATAAACTTTAAATGTAAAATCAAGCTAAAGTCTGTAACCAAATAAGCTTGAACAAAACAATGTAAGGAATGGACTCTGAAAGGAGAGAAAATGTACAAGCACCCGGGTGATTTTTTTTTTCCAGTGAATCGACTTCTTATTATTTATTTTAAAATTTAAAATAGGGGCACCTGGGTGTCTTGCTTGAGGCCTGACTCTTGATTTTGTCTCAGGCCATGATCCCAGGGTTGTGGGATCAAGCCCCACATCAGGCTCCATGCTGAGCATGGAGCTTGCTTGATCTCTTGATATTCTCTCTTTTCTTTCTTTCTTTCTTTCTTTATTTCTTTCTTTCTTTCTTTCTCTCTCTCTCTCTCTCTCTTTCTCTCTCTCTCTTTTTCTCCCTCTGCCCCTCTCCCCAACTCTCACATGCTCTCCCTCTCTAAACTAAATAAAATTAAATTAAAATTAAATTAAAAATCGATATATCTTCAATATTTTCACAAGGAACATCTAATATAGAGAACTTGCAAATACTGGTGAGAACAAAGAAATAATAGATTCTCAGATAGACAAAAAGGTGAAGTCAGGGAGGACTAAAAAATATGAGTGGTTTCTCCAATCTAGGTTAGAGTGATTTCAAATAACAAGACTTTTACCACTTCCCTTGGCAGATTTATAGAACTTGTATAAGAAATATTTTCCTGACATTCAGGCTGAGTTTTCCTTTTCTCAATTTCATCATGTCAGGCATAGCTTGCCTCTGTTCACCACCCCAAACAATTCCTCTCCTTATTTAGTTTGAGTTTCAGGTCCTCAAGGACCTGCAGAAGGCTATTATATCCCCTTTTTTCGTTCTTCATCCAAGTCAAACATATTTAGGCCTCTTAATCTGTCTTCTTAAGCCAGCTATTATACTTTTGAATTTCTGTTCTTTGAATTGAGTCCAGCACATTCACTCTTTCTAATTCACGGGGACCCTGGACTCCGTATGAGTCATAAGGACTCACCCTTGATGTCACATAAGCAACTGTCCACCTCTGTGCCCCTGGCATTTTACTTGAGGTATAAAGCCCAAAATAGGACTTTAAAATAAAAAAATAAATAAAGATGTTTGCTTTCCATTACCAACCACAGGTGGTTTTCAGTCTCACTGCTTTCCAAGTACTGAACCACCATCCTGTTGGATGTCTGTCATTTGGATTATTTTTTCCCTTTTTCAGGCGGCAGAAATAACCCGGTTCTTTCCCTGGCTCTCTCAACATTCTCAACAGTTCATCTGGTGTGGCTCAACCATTCACAGCTATGGGCCTGCCAAGTTTACAAGTGCACAAGTTCTTTCAGGGTCCTGCTAATGTACTCTGGCTATTTCTGAAGCCCTGGGGCTAATCTATACCTTTAGATGCCTCCATATGGCTCAGCAGATTCCCCGGCACCAACCTAAGTCTGATTGTTTTGTATGCTTAAAAATCTAGCTAAAAATGTAAGATAGTCTCTGTCTAACTTTTTTTAAATGTTTTAATGTTTTTTGTTTTGTTTTTTTTTAATTTTTGAGACAGAGAGTGTGTGTGTGTGTGTGAGCAGGGGAAGGGCAGAGAGAGAAGGAGACGCAGAATCCAAAGCAGGCTCCAGGCTCTGAGCCACCAGCACAGACCCGACGTGGGCTGGAACCAACAAACTCTGAAATCATGACCTGAGCCGAAGTTGGATGCTTAACCAACTGAGCCACCCAGGTGCCCCTCTATCTAATTTTTAGAATGATGTTCTCTCAAAGGTTCAATAGCTCTTGGGTTCCAATGGTGTATAAGTACCTGTACACAATGAGTACTAGAACTTACACAGAGTGTAAGATTCACACATGCACACTCTCGAGACTATTGATGACTAAGTATTTTGCCCTGGTTTCTACCTACTGGTTTTTATGAGCAAAATACACTGACATCTCATTCATGTGAATTCTACTACCTAAGAATGTAATGTTGCCATGGCTGAAATTTATCGTTGCCCTACAGGATGAAGATTCCATAAGCAAATAAATACTGTGAGGGCAAGGTTGGTATATTAGGCACATCTAAAGGAATAATGGGTGCCTAAGCACTGTAGCACATAAATTATTGGGGATTTTCTCCGTAAGTGGGCCTTACACATTCACTAAAGCATGCTTGCTAGCATCTCTACTTGAAAGAGAGAGAAAACTAATTTGAGCTAATATGGAATAAAGAAGACTATATTTCTTTTCAAATGAGAATTCAGATTTTTCTTTACTTCCCACAGCATTGGAAAAAGTATATATGTATAATTCACTTAGGTCCCAACCACAGACGCAAAGTCAGAATCCCAGAATGGGATCCATCTCCTGCCATACTTGTTTAGATTTTGCCTCCAGTGGTCACTCCTTTGTTCAGAAATAACTCTGGAGCTGTCACCATCGTGTGACTCCTTTCAGATAGTGTCCTTGTTACACTGTAAGCCCCTAAAAGCAGAGACTGGGTCTTTCCTGCCTAACCCAATGCATTTCATACAGTATGGCCTCAAAGAAATATAAATTAATGTACAGGCAAGATGTGAATGCCTTAAGCCAAAGGAGTAAATAAAAGAAATTTCAAGCACTTTGGATGACCCTTTGCAATGAGCGGGATTGTTCATTTTTATTTTAAATTATACCACAAAGACTTTTTATTTGCTCTCCCAACAGGTAGAATTTCACAGAACTGTGTTTAGGGGAATATAGAGTCAGACATTGGCTCGGATCACTGGACCCAGAGAATAAACATTCCCTGGCAAAAAGGGAAAGTAGAACTGGTAACAAGACCAGAAATTCAACCCAGTGAGTCCAGGACAGTGGTGTGTTTAGATCAAATAAATAACAAACCCAGATATACCACTGACATCCTAGAACTAGAACGGACCTCCTAGAGTACTCTGCTCACTCCCTTTATTTTCCAGATCCAGATACTGAGACCCAGAGAGATGATGGAACTTGCTCAAAAACACAAAAATAACGCTAAAGCCAAAACTAAAACACACTTTTCCTGTCCCCCAGTCCCATGCTTTTTCCAGCTACGTCCCAAGTCCATTATTTCTACTGCCAGTTGAGTGGATGATCTTCCACATAAACCCAAAGACTTGTCACTGATTCAGATTTTTAAGTTTGAATAGGAAAAACATTTGTTCATATCTACCTCAAAGGCAGGCTAAATTTTATGCTTTATATAACATTATTTGGTTCTTCCTTATGCCAGGTGTCATAGTTAATTACTCTTCATGATATTCTCTAAGATTTTTGTCTTAAAATGATCATTATGCTACTGCAGGGCAAAAAAATATGTATAATGACTTAACTCCCTAAACTAGCATGGCAATTAAGATAGCAGGCTACTTCCTCTATGAAGAAACACCACTCAGTGAGCCAACTTAACTATTTATGTAAGTGGATGAATACACAAAACTTCCTGGGTACAGGGTTGTTCTGCCATGTCTTGAGGAGCCCAGAGGACCTGCAGAACAGTTACTATTGTTCCTGGCCACGGTCTCATTTGGATGCTGTGTCTGTATAGCAGCAAAACAAAAGGCCAGAAGTAGATTCCAGAAGAGAACAGCAGACCCTAACTATGCAATTTCTCATGTTTCTAATGAGCAAGCACACATTTTTCCTCCCTTTGTTAAACCCCAAAGATTTTTTACTTTTCCTAGAATTTCTCCAAGGTGTGGCCATTCCTGTTGGTGTCAAGTGTCAAGAACATATATTAGAAGCCAACATGGTAGGCCTCCAGAAAACTGTGAGATGCTTTCACATGAATCAGCACCTCCTCAGCACCTTTCTCCCAGGCTTCTGTTTCCTCCAAAAGTATCCCATGTCCTGGGGATCCTGATAAAGGCTTATGGCAGGAATGGTATATATAAATATAAATATAAATATTACATATATATATACACACACACACATATATGACACATGTGCCTTGCCTCCTTGCCTGCTATACCTATGGCAGACAGGGCTAACTATGATTCTCTCCCCTGTGGATGTGGTCTCCTAGTTTATCTCAATACAGACTTCCAAAGAATCATTCCTCTTTTTAAATTTTTATAATGTTTATTCATTTTTGAGAGAGAGAGAGAGACAGAGCGTGAGCAAGGGAGGAGCAGAAAGACAGGGGGACACAGAATCCGAAGTAGGCTCCAGGCTCTGAGCTGTCAGCATGGAGCCTGATGTGGGGCTCAAACCCGTGAACCGTGAGATCATGACCTGAGCTGAGGTCTGACACTTAACCAACTGAGCCACCCAGGTGCCCCCAAATAATCATTCCTAATCAAACGTAGCACAAAAGATAAAATCTGTTTGCCATCCCTGGCTTAAGGTACCATCACAACTCTCCCCACAAAAATGGCGTGGAGGAAAAATGACCCCCAAAGCCTCCAATGACAGCAAATTAACAAACTGCAGGGCTGACATTTCTCCCTCAGATCATACCATCCTAATGAAGATGCAGTCTGTGTTCACCACGATAAATAAGGAAACCCTTGAGAATACTGTACCCTTGGTCTAGAGATCCTTCAACAATTACATTTAACACTTGGGGGGTCTAGGGTTCAACAGTCTCTCCCTGAATTCCTATAACACAGTGGTTCTCAAAGGTTAGCAGCCATTAGAGTCACCTGAAGGTGATTGCTGGGCCCCAATTTCAGAGTTTTCCTTTGGGTCTGGGGTGAGGCCCAAGATTTTGCAGAAATGAGTTCCCAGGTGATGCTGACACTGGTCTAGAGACCATACTTTGAGAACCACTGCTGTAAACCTTTCTACAGGGGATTCCATCCTGACCCTTATCCCTAACCCTGCTCACCTGAAACTACATTCCTGAGGTTACAGAGGACTAAAAAAACAACTCTAATGGTCTTCTCTCCATGTTTGTTTTCCCTGGCTTCTCAGCCTTATTTGTTTTGAATCCCATCCTCTCTTAGCTGCCTGAATGCTGAATCACCCAGAGTTTCCTCCTAAATTGAATAAATCTGCAGATTCTCCATATACCCCCCAAAATCTAAGATTTTGTCCTTAGTTCTTTTCTCTTTCTGGACATGCTTAATCTCACCTATTTCCATGAATGACTTATAATCACATTAATTTCCACTTAACCTGCATCTTCCAAACACATCCTCATTCCTGATTTTTTCCATCTTTTTAAAAATATTTATTTATTTATTTATTTTTGAGAAAGAGAAAGAGAGAGAGAGGGAGGGAGGGAGAGAGAGAGAGAAGGGGAAGGGCAGAGACAGAGAAGGAAACACAGAGAATCCCAAGCAGGCTCCGCACTGTCAGCACACAGCCCATCACAGGGCCAAACTCACCAACTGTGAGATCATGACCTGAGCCAAAATCAAGAGTCAGACACTTAACCGACTGAGCCACCCAGGTACCCCAACTTTTCCCATCTTTATATTCCCAGCCCAGGGTACAGCACCAAATCTCCCATTCAACATGATCCACAAGACAGTGGAATCCACCTTTATAGTCTTGCCTTACCTCACTCTCCCAAAGAATTATGTATCGACAAGTTGTACTTCCTACAGGTTTTGCTTCCAAATTTAGTTGCAATCACCTGGTGCCTCCACCTGAAAGGGCCTCATACCTATAGCTCCTTGTTCAAAACCTTTACATCTACCAAAATGCAACTATGTGCTGCCACCTTCATGAAGTCTTTCCTGATTACCTCCACTGGATAAACTCTCTCCCTTTCCTGAACTCCTCTTGTAAGCACCATCACATGTAGCCTCTATTACTTTCCTATGCACAAACCCTCTCCCTCCTATTCCAGGTAAGCCCTTCTGCAAAGCATATCTTGGTGACCACACGGTCTCCTATTTTCCAAAACAATCCTGAATGCAGGTATCTTATCCAATTATCCTTATCAGTATGCTCATATTTGTCACACCATGTGTTCTAATTTCTGGTTCAGAGCATACGTTTCCCAAAATAAATAACCCATGATTTATTCTGGTACATTATCAGACTTCCCTTTGTATAAGAGCCACCCAGAAATATCACAAATGTGCCTTTGATAATAATCTAATGCTTTCCACATTAACACTAGCTATTCTGCATCACAAAAACCTTTTATTGTCTCCAAGGCGAGAGCACCTGCCCTAACTCCATCCGGCTACAGTTGATAAAGATTTAATCTGCATATGCAGTCCCAGCTGGACCCTGAACCAGTTCTAACTCTCCGGCATGGTGGTCTATCAGCAGGCCAATTCCCACCAGTATGTAGGACCTAGGATTAGCTTTGCTGTTGCCAGCATGATAGCCTGTGTCCCTGAAGGGAACCACTGGGGCCCACAAGTCTGCTGACTGCAGTCTCCTTATGAGGCCCTGCTGAAACTTTACCCAATTTATATGACTTTGCTTTCTTCCCCAGTTCACATTTTGCATACCAAGTCTTTCTGCTCTGAGCCATGTTCTTGATTGGATGCCTACAGCTGACCTAGCCCGAACCTCTTCACAGGGATCTAGATCCTGTCACTGTTCCTCCAGGCTTCCAGACAGGCCCTCCTTGACAAGTGTCATAGCTTCTAACTATAAGGATGCTGCTTCCCAGAGATCTCTGCTGTTGACCTCACCAAATTAGAGCCTACCCATTGTTTCTGGGGACTCCTTGGATATGATTTGGGCAACCTCAGAGCCATACTGTTGTGACTAATGACAGCGGTCCACATGACACTGCTCTTCTAAGAGTTCCAAGGCCTGGATGGCTGCCATGAACTTCCCATAGCATCCCCTAGGCCTGGGTTCACTGTTCCTCTTAAGTCTCCCTCTGTGTAGGATTGAGAAAGCCCTCACCATTGCTACCACTGGCTGCCATATGCTCTTCCTATGGACTACATGAGTTTGAGCCTTAGCTATCACTAACCGATCCCCTCTAGTTCTATCCTATCCTCTCTTAAGGAATGACACACACCACACAAGTCACTCAGGGTGAGCTCTCCTGAACTCCCTCCTGCCCAGACTCATCCTCTGACCAAGGTGATGTAGGTCTCCATAATACCCTACTCTCCTCTCAAGTGGCTTTGGAATAATCGGAGGGATTGGTTGTGGGAGAGGGGGATACCTTGGGGGGGGGGGGCTCAGAGCCTGAGAACTTTTACCCTGAAACTTTTATCTACACTATGGGGACCAAATATTGAATCTCCACCAACAACACATCAAGAAGCCCCACTCCTAGGATCGGGCCAGATGTACGATTTGTAGGGAGGCTGATTTTTGTCTTTAGCTCAGAATTCTCATGTTTATAGACTGGATTTGTATGATCTTCTGATCCCCCCAGAGGCAATTTCAAGAGCTCCTTAAAATAATGGACCTGCTAAAGCAAGCTTAGCACACATAGGAAACAAAGACATACTCACCCTATAATCACCAGGAGGGACATTCAAATTTAACACCTGGCAGCCATTCATTAATTTGAAAGGTTGCCAACACCCTTAAAAATAAAATTTCAGGGACACCTGGGTAGCTTAGTCAGCTAACTTTTGATTTTGGCTTAGGTCATGATCTCACATTTCGTGGGATTGAGCCCTGCGTCCGGCTCTGCACTGACAGCACAAAGCCTGCTTGGGACTCTCTCTCTCTCTCTGCCCTTCCCCCATGTGCACACGCACACTCTCGCTCTCAAAATAAGTAAATAAACTTAAAATGAAACAAAATAAAGTAAAATTAAATAAAATTTCAGGACCCTGTTGCTGGAACATACTGTTCTTGTATCTAGCAATTTTTCTTTTCCATGCAGTTGCCAGTGAAAATAAGCCATCTGCTGACCCAACACTGCTAATAGGGAAATTTTAGATGGAGAACACTAATTGTCAACTTCCTCAACCTTCTACTTGTATTTTTGAATAGTTATTGTCCAACTCCTCTTTGATTTGATTTGATATAACTGGCTAAACACTGATTCGAGAGCTACTGCATAACAGAGGCAGCTTTGGATACTGCCATAAACAATAACAGCAGAGAATTTGAGAATTTACAAGGCACTTTTCCTATACTTCATCTTATTAATGACACACATCTAATTACCATATAGATCAGATCAATAAAAAGCTAGAACTGTTCCCTTTTTCCTCCTTACACCCAGAAAGCTATTCTGGATGCCTCTCCAGTTAGCTCTCTACCAAAAAAAAAAAAAAAAAAAAAAAAAAAAAATGGAAATAAGAAAACTCCATGGTCCAGGGAGTTCTGAGAACCAGGTTATATAATCAATTTATCTAAGTGCTCCTTTGTCCCAATACAGACCTCTCAGGCCTCTACCCCTATCTCACCACCTCCAAAAAAACCCAAATTAACTTATTAAAATTTCCCCTAAATAAAAATATCTTAAATCATGACTCTCACTAACTCTGGGAACTAGCTTTGATGTTGGCATGAAACTAAATAAATAGAGTAGAATTCTGTTTCAGTACTGTCATGATTTGGACTATTCATCATGAGCAACCCATAAAAACAACTTTTCAAATTGACCTTTTCTACTCCTGTCACTTCTGTGTAAGTTATCCATGACTTCCGGTCATCCCACATACTTTGTACTGACAAATATTTAATTTGAAAATGGAAATGGTATGACTTGGGTGGTTTTTCATTTAAGCGGTAATATTTTTGTTAAGTGCTGTCTAAGTTAGCAACCAAAGTTAAATCCACAGAGTATAAAAAAAGTTTTGTTTACCAAAAGAAAAAAAAAAGGAAGAAAGAAAAATTTTTGTCCACATCATTCTTCTACAATGCATCTGAATAATAGCTCTGCTATAAATAGAAGATGCAAGAATGACTAATTCTGTTTTGATTCCGTCTCTTCGATGACAAAGGAAATCCCTCCATACAAACATTAAGCTAAATCATAACAGCTGGACTGGAGGAATTTTATCTAGAACATCTACATCAAACAAATAAGTATGCCAACCTTGGAGATGGACAGATAACTCCCAAAGGACCCAGTTTTATAACTATCAATCCAGGGGGCCTGTAACGTACAAGAAAGATTTAAATGCAGCCTCGCTTTAAGAGAAGACTCACTTGAAATCATCACTGCTACTAAAATGCCAGAGAAATTTATCCCCCATTATTTTATCCCGGAAAAACCTTTCTATCTTTTGTGACAGAGAGAGATCATATGCATCATTTGTAGTTAGATCCTTTATTTTAGACACTTGGTTCGATCTTCAGAAATTTGTCAGCTAAATTAAGCCCTTGGCCGTATAGAGAGAAGTGTGCTGGCTCCGTGCTAGGAAGCGAATGAATGAAAGACTGGATTGAATTTTCCATGGAAGCCGACAATTAAAATTGTTTTCTTTGGTATATCCCTTTCTGTCAGTTGTTTTTGAGCTCTCCAAGAGAAGAAAAAAGTTAAGAAGCCTGATTCAGTCATTTCCAAATCTCACTTCCAGTTTCCATCTTATTAAAGACATGACTTAACTTTAATGTGTGTAACATAAACAGAATCATAAAAGGGAAAGAATTAGAACAGTCTGGAAGAGATGGTGTCCAAGGCAGGAAAATGCCACAGCTGATTTGCTCTTTTTATTGTTGTTGTCCTTTTGTATTGTTTACTGCAAGGAGAAATTCTCTGTCCCTCTGCTGCTGATTCCTCACCCTCCATTACAATCGTTGGGAATTCCGATTTCACAAAGTTATTACAATACGGCCACAAATAATCCATCTTGTCAAGTCCATCTTCGGGACTGAAGATAAAGTTGGAGCTGAGTTGCTACACACATCTGGAGAAGGTTCGTTACTTGTAATGGTGAGCCGCTCTGTTAATGCACCCATGAGAAAGGGGCTGACAGGCTGCATATTTCTGCAAACTGTTCCCAGAAAGAACCAATTTCCTGACTTCCATGTGGTGTCAATAATGGAGGCATGAGATGGAGCAGTGCTTATGAAATATTGAATCTGCTTAGAGGACCGGCTAGAAGCAAATTCAGACCACCTGTGAGAGAGAGCCTTGCCGTGGGTACTCAGACTTTGGCACACACATGGCACATGTGAATGATATGCTCTAATCTATGTATTTGAGTTTATTTGCCACAAAACTTCCTGACGGTAGTAGTACCAGAGAGAGAGAGAGAGAGAGAGAGAGAGAGAGAGAGAGAGATGCAGTAAAACACATTTCTGCACATTTAGAATTGAAACAGTTCAAATCACTGACATTATTAAATTTACTATCATAAGCAGCCAAAGTTCATCTTATTCATCAGGAAAAAAGTGACTGATGTTTCATGGCATTAGTATTAGATCATTTTACTTCTTGCCAATAAAAACAAAGCATTAGTGTTTCAGTGTTTTAATATCATGATTTAATTCTCTCAATGATATTAGGACCAAGAAGCTCAACCAATGTGAAGACCCCATCAAAATTCTTGAGTCAAAACTATGGTTCTAAAATGAGTTCACCATCCTGACCTCCCATTTCACAGCATATATTTTATGCTTGTGACTTTCCAAATATGGGTTCTTAACATTTCAAATGTAAAGTTTTATATCACTAACTTGTGTTTCAAGGGTTTGCCTAAGTAAATAGAAAAACATCTGGGCTCTTTTTACTGGCAAAAGCAAGAGATATTTGACCTAAGATCAGATTCTGAGACTTGAACGTTAACTTGGTCTTTCCACAGAACGTCTCTAATTTTCCACAACTCTCTGCTCAGAGGGTTCAGCCCAGTGCTCTTCGGGGAAAGACGGGACTAAGCGCATGTCCCAGTAAGACATATGTCCCAGTTGGCTTCCTTTACCCCCAAATTTTCCCCGCAGCTCTAACCCACTCTTGTCTAAACAAAGGCATGCAATTCCAAGGCAAGAACAAATCTTCAAGGTCTCAACTAGCCCGAGGGCATCCAGCTTAAGATCCCTTTGGACAGGAAGATGTCCAGAAGACTGCTCCAGCCTGAGTCTGTCAGAGCTTCTGGGCTGCCCCATCAGCAATTCAAAAGCACCATCTGCGATTATAGTCTGAGATTCCCTTGGCTTCAAAGCAGCCCCCTTCCTAGGACTCCCCAGAGACTAGAGCTACAACAGTCTTGCACAGTGGCATCCTGGGCCTCAACTCGGTTTCTGACTTGGCACCACCCTCTATGAACAGAACAGGCCTCATGAACAGGAGCAGAGTGGAGACCCCCTAGACTCATAACCAGCAGTAAGGCCACCTGTGACCCACACCTCCGAGCAGCACGATCTCCATTGTGTCCCATGTGAGTGGCACCCCCAGACACACAATTCCAATGAAGGGATGCCCCCTGCAGCATGATAGCCCTTGGATTGGCAGCCGTGTCTAACTCTTCTGGAAATTTTAATTAAAATTCAAGAATAACAAACCCCATCATCGATCAGCTTTTGACTAAATCTTTTGTTAAAACTAAGTTTTTTCTCTTTTCTTTCTTAATTGAAAAGTTAAACTTCTTTGTTGGCTATAAATAACTGTGTTTCTTCGAAACATCCTGGCAAAAATACAGTTATTGCCCAAGGATAAGAATCAGGCCTGTTTCAGTAGTCATCCTGTTGACAAGTTCGACGTTTCTTAGAGCTTTTGACTTTTAGAGCTAGAAGATTATATGTTAATATGGCCACACAAAGACTTATATGTGGATGTACATGGCTGCGTCGTTCCTAATGGCCAAAAAGTGCAGTCAGTCTGATGTCCACCAACTGGTGAGTGGGTAGACAACTCATGGTCTTTCCACACAGTGGACAAAGTACTGATCTATGCTACAACATGGAAGAACCTTCAGAACATACTCAGCGAAAGAAGCCAGACACGCCAGATTGAATATTATGCAAATTCATAGAAAATGTTCAGAAAAGGTAAGTGTATAGAAACAAAGTAGATCCATGGTTGCCTGGGGTTGAGTGGGAACAGGGTACAGCTACAAATGAGCACATCTTTTGAGGTGGTGAAAATGTTCCAAATGCAGATTGGCCCAACTCTGTAAATTTACTTTAAAAATCATTGAATTGTATGCTGTAAGGGAAAGATTATATAAAAACAATAACGCAGGGCGCCTGGGTGGCTCAGTCGGTTAAACGTCTGACTTCGACTCAGGTCAGGATCTCGCGGTCCATGAGTTCGAGCCCCGCGTCGGGCTCTGGGCTGATGGCTCTGGGCTGATGGCTTGGAGCCTGGAGCCTCCTTCCGATTCTGTGTCTCCCTCTCTCTCTGCCCCTCCCCCATTCATGCTCTGTCTCTCTCTGTCTCAAAAATAAATAAAAACGTTAAAAAATTAAAAAAAAAACCCAATATATATGGAGCATTTACTCTGCATTCAAGAACCCTAATAAAGTATTTATGTACATTCTCTTAGTTAATCTTCACACCAACCCTGTTGGATGGTACTCTTATTATTCCCATTTTACAGATGAGGAAACTGTGGCTTGCAATAATGAAATCATTCTCTCAGAGTCACACAGCTAGTTTGTGGTGGAATGAGGATGCTAGTTCAGATGATCCAACTCACGAGTTTAACCACCCCGCCTGAGCTGCCCCGAAGGTGTTCTTCAGCATACTGGTATGCCCTGAATTTGCTAGAGGTATGGCAAAATGTGGATTCTCTTCATTCCCTGGTTTAATTAGGCAAGACTTAGGGCAGGGAGAACCCTGGGCCAGTTTCTTCAAGCTACAAGAGCCTCAGCAGTATACCCTAAGTGCCATGTAAATGTGTTTATTCTGTATATGTGCCATAACTCAAAGCCCCAGCCCAGTTTATAATCATGTTCTCCTATATTGCAGCTGTTCACACTCCCTGCCAGGAGATAAAATGATTGGTCAGGATCACACTGGGGGGCTGTAGTAGTCCTGTACCTAGCCTCCAGGCAAGTACTCTTTCTCCTGTGCATGGTACTTTCTATGTCATGGTAGAATATGTGACTAGATGACATGACAAAAATTGCCCTTAAAGATAAAATAATTTGGGGCGCCTGGGTGGCTCAGTCAGTTAAGCGTCCGACTTCAGCTCAGGTCACGATCTCACGGTCTGTGAGTTCGAGCCCCGCGTCGGGCTCTGGGCTGATGGCCCAGAGCCTGGAGCCTGCTTCGGATTCTGTGTCTCCCTCTCTCTCTGCTCCTCCCCCATTCATGTTCTGTCTCTCTCTGTCTCAAAAATAAATAAACGTTAAAAAAAATTTTTTTTTAAAAGATAAAATAATTTGATATAAAGAAAATTCATTGTCAAGCACATGGAGTCATGGAATAGTAGAGCTCTGGGCTTTATTCTTTTTTTTTTTTTAATTTTTTTTTAACGTTTATTTACTTTTGAGACAGAGAGAGACAGAGCATGAACGGCGGAGGGTCAGAGAGAGAGGGAGACACAGAATCCGAAGCAGGCTCCAGGCTCTGAGCCGTCAGCACAGAGCCCGACACGGGGCTCGAACTCATGGACTGTGAGATCATGACCTGAGACGAAGTCGGACACTTAACCGACTGAGCCACCCAGACACCCCTGGGCTTTATTCTTAACTGCTCTCTCTCTCATGCACCAACTCTAGCCCTTCTATCTTCTAAATATCTTTTGATTCCATTCATCTTCCTCGTCTGGGCTATTGTTACCTATTGCTTCTTACCAGGATTACTCCAGTGACGACATACTTGTCTCCATGTAACCAGTCTCACTCTTAAAACTGATTATGCCGTAGCCTAAGTGGTTTTCCTAAAATATATAGATCATGTCATGTCTCTCTCCTCCTGAAAACATCTCAGCGTCTCCCCACTGATCAAATTCCTTACTGTGGACCCCTTTCACCCTCATACTCTTCCTACAGCCTGACTAGTCTATGTTCAGCTCCCCAAACTACAGTGTGCAGAGAGTGGGCCTTTGCACACACAGCCCTCCTGGCTTTACCTGAGGTCCATGTTTGCCTAAATAAATAGAAAAACACCTAGACTCAGTTTTCTGGCAAAATCAATGTTTTTCTGCTACCCTCTCCCCTCTTCACCTGGCTAATTCCTATTCATCCTTCATAGTTTAGAACATCTACCTGGACACCTCCCCCTTCCTTGCCGCACGCCCAGCGCCAAGCCTCAGTTAGATGTTCCACCCTGTTGTGGCCCTTCTGTGGCTCCTTATCACCTGTCTCATCTTCTAGTGTGCAACTCTGGGGAAGCAGATCTGTGATTTGCTTTGTGCTTGGCTATATCCCAGTATCTGGTACACAGCACGTTGAAGGAACTCAACACTTTTTAAATAAATGAAAGAATGACATAAATAGATTCCATAATAATGCAGAACTGGATCAACTTTTTCTCTAGTTTAATACGTTACATCTACATTCTACTCATGAGCTTTTGTCCTTCAACTGCCCTTTTTGTAGGAAAACAGTGGGATGCAAAACATTTAGACAGCTTTCCTGCCAAGCCAGCACCCCAAGAGACCACACTGCCCAGTGGCACTGGCTCCTTGGAAGGATGAGAGAGGATAACTGTAACTTTTAACCAGTATACAATTCATTTGACTGGTTTGCTAGCATAACATCAGCAAAATGAAAAATAGCAAAATGAAAAACTTGACCCACCCCAAATATACCTCTGTAAATAATGTGTTTATGCATGGGTGGGTACGATGGTAGCAATAAAAGAAAAATGAACAGAGTTGCTCTGCCAAGGTAACAGGATCGTAGATGATTTTTCATCCTTTTGTGATTTTACCTTTGTTGTTATCATACTATTGCATGTGCTAATAAATACATTTTTTAACACTGAGCAGTTATGGCTAAATATCAACGTAAATATCGAGACTGATTTCAAATCATTAAAAATCCTAAGTAGAACTGGTTGTTTTATTTGATTTCCAGTACATGGAACCCCCAAGAGACTCATGATATGAATTTACTTAAAAACTTGCAACAGTCATAATAATATATCCAACATGTATTGATCCGTTGTCCAGGCACTGGGCGAAGCTTGATCTCGTTACCTCCATTTTACAAAAGGAAAACAAATAATAACTTAGTTTAAAGAGGTTAAGTAACTTGCTAGTAAGTTAAAAGTAGAGTAGTGGTTGATTTTATGTAAATTTGGCTAGACTGTGGTGAACAGTTATTTGGCCAAACACTAACCTAGATGTTGCCGTGTAGGCCTTTTTAGATGTGATTCACATAATCAGTTGATTATAATAAGTAAAAGAGATTACTCTTCCATGATATGGTGGGTCTTGTCTAATCAGTTGGAGGTCTTAAGAGCACATACTGAAGTTTCCTGAAGAAAGACTTCTGCCTCTGGATTACAACAGAAATTCTGTCTGAGTTTCCAGCCTTCTGACTTAAGACTGCAACATCACCTCTTACCTGAATCTCAAACCTGCCAGCTTGTCCTACAGATTTCAAACTTGCCAGGCCTCACAAGTGCATGAGTCAATTCCTTAACATAAATTTCTTGACAGTTTAAGGGAGAGAGAGAGAAAAAGAGAGAGAGAGAGAGAGAGAGAGAGAGAGATCCTACTGGTTCTGTTTCTCTGAAATGCCCTAATACAGCTAGTAAGTAGTGTACAGAACTTGAATCCTCTAAAGCCACCGTTCATAAGTGTTACAGAAATAATATAAATTACCAAGTTGTATCTAAGAGTTCATCTACAGAGCGGCCATCTGGAGGGAGGGCAGGGCAGCAGTGCTGGCACAGGGAGGTTATGGGCAGTGTTGGATTGCAGAAAGCCCAGTATGGCCTTCCAGTTGCTTTCCCAGCACAACCGTGCTTTCTGGTGGTTTGACCCCAGGCTCCTGATCCCTTTCCAGTGCCCTTCTTTACAAGGATGCAGACTACAGTAAGACTCTCTACACATCACTTCCCAGAGACTCCACTCATCCACATTTTCCTTCTCTTGCTCTCTCGATAGCTGCTCTTACTCAAAAGCTGTAGGTCTCAATCCCAGCATGAGACAGAAACACTACCCGTGGCCCTCAGAAAACATGTGCCACTCAGGAAAAAAGAGGAAAGAGAATTAAATTACAGCAGGAAAGATGCAAATTCTTCTCATTAAAAAGAATTTTGAAAATAAAAAGTATTGAGTAAAATCATGAATGTTTCTATCCCGAAAAAAATTTTTAAGAACGGGGCTGTTTTGTTTTGTTTTGTTTTTTCATGGCTTTATGGGATATTTTAGGTGTGGCTCACCATAGTGGCAACAAAGAGGTCGTTGCTGTCTTTGTGAGGTTACTTTCGGCCCTCGAATCAAATGGGAGCATGCACAGCCTCCACGGCCCCCTCCCAGCTTAAATGGGCACTGCCAGGCCCGGGCAGTGAACACATGCCAGGCTGAGAGTGCCCCCCTTCCTTGATTTCTGAGCGGCACTCAACAGTTTGAGAGTCCTGGCGCTGAGCAAGCTTCCTGCGGAGCTGCAAAGTCATTCCAGACAAATCCCTGTGTTTACAGAGATTCCAGAGCAGCAGGGAATATCTCGGAATACCAGTCTGGATGTAGAAATTCGTGTGTCTGCATTAAGCTGCTCGCCACACCTGCCCTCGCCCTCAGCTCCCCCTTCCTTCCACACCCCCTCCTCCGCTTCCTTCTCTCCATCTGTTGCAGTTTCCTTCACACTGAGTCATTCTGGGATGTTACTAGTAAAGTCCTTTAAAAATCAAGTCGAACCAGTGGGAGTGAAGTGGAAAGAAAGCCATTATTTGAGGAATAAATGAGAGAAGGGAAAAAGAGAGGGGAAAAAGAAGAGAAAGAGCGAGTGGGAAAAAGAAAAGAGGTTTGGGTAGGAGCTCTGGTCTAGATAATTCTTTCGGCATTTTATGAAGATGGAGGCCAAAAAAGTGACCTACTGTACTTTCATAGTGCTTTCATAGACCCAGAAGACAGCTCAGGCACATTACCTGCTCTTGACCCATCCTTAACTTGAACTCAAACATTTTTTAACCAGAGATAGAAAATTGAACTTAGAGCCAAAAGATGAGTTTGAGACCTGGTTTTGCTACTTTGCAGCCACTTAATTTCTCTGGGCTCCAGTTTTCCAAATTCTTAAAATGGGACGTTCCATAATAATGCCAGGGCTGATACAAGGATAAACTGAGACAATGAATGTGAAAATGCCCTTTAGCCTATACAAATATGAAGCACGTTTATTAAATTCAATAAACAGCAAGTGTTTTCTATTCATTGTTCTTTCTGCTTTCCAAGCCCTAGAAAATCTTTCGCAGAAAAACTGCCTTCCAGCCAGCACAACTGGGTTATTTTTAAAGCTCATACAAAAGCTCTAAAATGGAAAAGAAAAGCTAAAAATTGCCATTCAGTAGGGTTTCCAAGACAGCGTTGAGCAATCCAAAGTCATTCTAGAAGCTCTGTTCGGATATATCAGCAATAACCAATCTCTTTTAGAGTCAGGGTATATGTGATTCAAAAGCAGCAGGTCCTCCTTCTAATACTTTCTGTTTAGAAAAATCCAGAGAAAATTTCACCACACTTACTACGATTCATAGATCTCAGCCAGTTCTCCTTAAGCACAACTTTTCCTCCTTGGATCCTTAAGTAAGGGTATAACCTGTTCTCAGCAAGCGTTAAACATGTCAAGTGAATTCTTACATAGCCAGGTAGCCTAAGACGAGGCTAGACAACCACGTTTTGGAACCTTGATGAGAAGAAACGGAAAAGAAATTTGCCAGGGCTGTTGATATTCCACATGTGGTGTTATTTAAGACCAAATAACCTGGACTTCAGGGAATGCGCTTATGTCAAACTATTGTACGTCAAACCACACCCCTGTGGGTGGGGGTGGGGTTTCCCCTGAAGGGAATGGATGTTCCCACTGTCAATCATCCTAGAGAAGGGTCAATACTGGGTCAGGAAATGAGAGCTTTGACAAGCAGTCCTAAGAATGAAGTCAGGAAAAAACTTTCTTCTCTCTCTGCATCCAGGAGTTGGTTTGATCAGGACTCTGGGGCAGGGAGCTGCCTAGTGTTTGTTCTGTGTTGGGTGTTGAGCTATCCCAGGCCATGGTCGAGGCAGCCTGAGAGAATGGTATAAGGTATATATTTTATAATCCTCAAATTAATAGGTTTTGCTGAAGGCTACCCTTTGGACTCCACTGAGCTCCGTTCCACCTGTGGAATGATGTAGATTAGGGAGAGGTGTGCCCTGTCCCAGATTCTGAACTGGATGGTGGTGCAGCATTCACCATCAGGAGTCAGCTGTGCGCACGAGGCAGAAGTCTCTGGAAGATCCTCAGAGGCGATGGTGGCAGCAATAACAACCAGCTGGAACCACCTTCCAGATCAACCAGCATTCAGGCCTGGATATGACGTAAGATTCACCTGGAACCTCGTTAAATAGGTTCTTGGTTATGTCTGGGGTGGCATACGAGACTGCAGATCTAGCAAGTTCCCAGATGCTACCAATGCTGCTAGTCCTCACCTGTAAGTAACAAGCTCTAGCTTCTGCGTCTCGCCGTACGAGTCCAAGAACCTGCTCCACCAGCAGCCAAAAGGACAACCAGGACTGAAGATACCAGTAAGCATGCCCGGGGCCCTTATTCTTACCCACGGTGGGGGGCCCCATGGGGGACTAGCGAGGGTCCTTACCGATGAGGGAAACATTAACTGTCATTCGCTCTACTTTGGAGAACAAACCTAAGAGTGAGGTGTTTGCACCCCCAGGCTGGTGAACAATGGGCAGAACTACACTTACAAATATCTAACTATCTCAAAACCAGAAAAAAGAGTGTGAAAATGATCACCTTTTAATGCTTGATTGCTGGGTTGTGCTAAAACTTGTCGAGGAAAAATTCCCTGTATTTCCTGTCCTCTCACACTATTACTACCACACTCACAACACTGCTGACACTAAATTGCGTGGGGTTTCCACAGCCAGCGGTTCTGGCACTAACTGCCTGGAGTTAGCACAGGCTCCATAGATTAAGAGCTCAGTCCCACAAGACTGAACCTTTAAAGGTATTCCAGGCAAAAGATGCAGCAAGTATAAAACTCCTGAGGAAGAGAAGACTGATGTGTTTGAGGAAGAAAGGCATGGATGGTTGAAGAAGTAGACAGAAGGCAGATCATCCATTCGTAGGCTGGAATCTTTTGAGTTGTGCATGATGATAATAATGGTGGGTTAGATCAGGGCTCAGCAACTTTTTCTATAAAGGACCAAGAGGCAGAATCAAAGATATTATATAGTACTTGTATGACAAGAGAGGGGAAAGTTCCACAATTTTCATTGAAGAGATTAAAAATATCACTGAGAATAATTGTGTAATACTGGTCTACCAATGAGAAGAATAGAATTATTTGGGAGAGGTTAACATTTTGCTTCACTGGGGTTCAAATTCTGTGTTTCTTATGAAATGGGTTGAAGCATTCACATTAATGCTGGTCTATAATGGTGTTTTACATGTTTCATCTTTGAAAATGTCTTTCACAAAGGTAGATGTGACAAATACTGACATCAGTCCACAAGCACATGATTTTCATTGAGCAAATGATCACTCAGAAAGCATTTATGGAATTCTATTAGATTCTTCTCTTGATACTTGCCTTCTGGCACGTCATTGCATTGCAGATTAATCATGTCCAATTGAATGTCAAGTGGAAGCTCCTCAATTGCACAGTTTAGAGAGATTTCACAACATGAAAATTTCCTTTGCACTTGAGTTTGAGTTCAGAAAACATATGCAGCAAGTTGGCATGAGAATGGAGGTCTGGCTTTTTGTTTTGACTTAGGCAGCATAGAAAGTGTATTTGAGGGGTGCCTGGGTGGCTCAGTTGGTTAAGTGTCCGACTCATGGTTTTGGCCCAGGTCATGATCTCACTATTTCCTGATTTGGGGGATTCTCTCTGTCCCTCTCTGCCCCTCCCCGACTCGCGCTGACTCTGTCTCTCTCAAACTTAAAAAAAAAATTGTTTTTAAAAAGTGTATTTGAGCTTCACATTTCTTATGACCCAAACAATGTTGTCATTGAAATGACTTCTGCATACGAGTTTCACATATAAGCACTATTTTGTATTGGAAATTTAGGTTTACTTAATTAAGAAACATTGTGTTTGCAAGAAAATTTCCAGCGCCATTCAGTGTTCTATAATAGCATTTGAAGATAATCCATCTGGTTCAGAACAATTTTTGCTACAATTTGAAAAATTGCAATAAAACGATACCACTGGTAAGCCATTAAACTGTGCAGTAGGGCAAGTCAGGATATTCAGCTTCTATTTCTAACAAAAATTCACAGGACCAGTGTCAAAAGTGGTGCCCCAAAGCCCTCTAACATTTTAGTCATCGGATTGTTACAGAAAGTTAAAAGTTGCTGCAAGGTCAGGTGAGCTGATAAAAGGGATCTGCTAGTTTGGAGTTCATTGGTAATGATCTTGCAGGTGCGGGTTCCATCTTGTGATGGGTAAGAAGCCAGATGAAAGTGAGTGAAACAGTGAGTGGAAAATAGGGACCGGAGAAATCTCAGTTGACATGCTTTTCTGTGAAGGCGTCAGAGAAATGGAGCCACAGAGAGAGGAGGTCGTGGTGGCAAGGAAGAAGATTTTTTGTTTTTTGTTGTGTTTTGATTTAAGTCTCCATCCTTTGACAAGAAATCACAAAGCCTCATAACATACCAGGCAACTAACAAGGTGAAAGCGACCACAGTAAGGCTCAGTGACCTGGCATGCATGGAGTGTGAAGTATTCCATATAAGTGGCTTTGCCAGACAACTAATTCATCCTATTAAGCATCAAATCTTTTAAAATGTTGTATGCATTTTTGTGCAAATCTCACCAAAATATGCTAACCAATTCTCTACTTACTGAATCCTATTATGGACAGCAATTTCATCCTGAACTACATAGGGAAAATATGTCCTCTCAAGGACTGTCAAAGAGGGTATGAATATTTGCTACTACCACAAGATAGTTCCAGATGACTAGAGATTTTTAATTTTCTTCTCCGTCACTTTAAGATTATCAGAGGGGGGGGGGGGGGCACCTCAGTGGCTCAGTAGGTTTAGCGTCTGACTTCAGATCAGGTCATGATCTCATGGTCCGTGAGTTTGAGCCCCACATCGGGCTCCATGCTGACAGCTCAGAGCCTGGAGCCTGCTTCGGATTCTGTGTCTCCCTCTCTCTCTGCCCCTTCCCTGCTTGTGCTCTGTCTCTGTCTCTCTCTCAAAAATAAATAAACCTTAAAAAAAAGATTATCAGATGTTTTTCATATAGATGTGATAGTACACCCTCCCGTCCTGATCTCAGTGTGTCTGTATAATAGAATTACAGGCAGGGTTTTTTAAATACCAGTACGAGAGATTCTGATCAAATCAGTGTGGGGTTGGGGTATGGGCATTGCAGATTAAGTCCTGCAGGTGAGTCTAATGGGCAACTAGTGTTGCAAACCATTGATATGGTGCAAACTCTTCCCTTTAAGATGAGGAAACATATCCACAGAGGTTGAATGAACTAGAACCACTTAATTTCCACTAGGCAATGTACTGTAACTTTCAAAGAACCACTTCACTCATCCCCAATTTTTGTACAGGCCAGAATATTATTCACTGGAACATTTGTTAGGTTTTTGCTATGTGCCAGAATCTGGTCAAGGCACCTTGGCGACAAAGGTGAATAAAGACAAGGTGTAGTGGTGAGTAGTTCAGAGTCTGTTGGGTTAAAACTGCAAAAATAGAGTCATAGTTAAATATGTGATAATAATCATTTATACAATGGAGCACAGACTAGCAAGTGACTAAAGAATGTCTAAAATAGAAGAAAATTAGTTCTGGGTAAGAGCCTGAATAAAGAGGATGAGCTTTAGTGGGAACACATAATTCCTGGAGGAACCACAACATAATAGGCAGTCATCGGCCTGTCCCATTGCACACTAACCAATCCTGAACTAGACTTGCCTAAATCAACTGATCCCTTTCTCTTGTGAAATGTTGAGGGTTTAGGTTTTTATAAACCCTGCCTTTGCCTTTGTTCATGGAGACATACTTTACAGAGTCTATTCCACCTTATACGTACCAGCAAATCCTCAGTGCTTTCAATGATTGTCTCTGAGTTGTTTTTTCTTCTTAGCATCCGTTTTTTATTATGGTAAAATATGTGAAGATAAAATTTTCCATTTTAACTATTTTTAAGTGTATAATTCCATGGCATTAATTACACTCACAATGTTGTACAACCATGACCACTATGTATTTCCAAATTTTATATCACTAGAACAATAATCTTTAATTTTTCTCTTATATACATCTCAGGTGTAGAGCTTTATAATTTCAACATCTGTACATAATACAAAGTGATTACCAACACAAGTCTAGTTACCATCCATTAACATACAATTGACTCCCTTTACCCATTTCACTCAACCCCCTTCCCCTCTTGTAATCACTAATCTATTCTTTATGAGTTTGATTTTGTTTGATTTTGTTCTTTTTTATGTTTGTATTGGGTTGGTTTTTTTTTATGCTCCACATATGAGTGAAATCACTGATATTTGTCTTTCTTTGTCTGACATTTCACTTAGCATAATATCCTTAAGATCCATCTGTGTTATCACAAATGTCAAGATCCCATTATTTTTTTATGCTTGAATAGTGTTCCATTGTGTAAATATACCACATCTTCTTTATCCATTCATTTATCCATGAACACTTAGGTTGCTTCCATATCTTGACTATTGTAAGTAATGCTATAGTAAACATAATGGTGCATATATCTTTTCAAAGTAGTATTTTCATATTCTGCAGATAAATACTCCAAAGTAGAATAGCTGGATCATGTTGGTATTCTTAATTTTTTGAGGAATCGCCATACTGTTTTCCACAGTGGCTGCAACCAATTTCCAATCTCACCATATACTAGTATATGAGGGTTCTCATTTCTCCACATTCTCTCCAAAACTTGCTGTTTGGGGGTCTTTTTAATAATAGCCATTCTGACAGGTATGAGGGTGATATCTCATTGTGGTTTTGATTTGCATTTTCCTGATTATTAGTGATGATGAGCATCTTTTCATGTGCCTGTTAGCCACTTGTATGTCTTCTTTGGGAAAATATATATTCAGATCTTCTGCCCATTTTTAATTGGATTATTTAGGTATTTTATTGATGAGTGGTATGCCTTCTTTATATATTGTGGGTATTAATCCTTTATCAGATATATGGTTTGAAAATATCTTCTCCAATTCAGGAGGAATAAGGATATTTTAGGCTAAAGGCAATTGAGGGATAGCAGGCACAGGTTGAGCTCTCTGCCCTCCCCCATTTGCCTAAAAGCAGGTGATAAATTTCCCTTGTGAAGGTGTCTTTCTCTCCCTAGGAGGTAGAGATGGAGATAGGACAATAACCCTATCACCAGAGATGGGAGATGACACTGAGATGAGTCTGCATAAACAAGCCTTACTGAATAACCCTTCTCTACCATTAGTTTCCCCCTGTATCTACCTTCCCATAATTTACTTCCCCTAGAAGCCCAAACCCCTTTACCTTTGTCTAGTCATTTCTCCACAATATATCACTCTTTGCTAAATGGTACATAAAACTCCAGGTCTAACTGCCTCCTTCAGTTTTCACTTCTTTTCTGTGGAGACCCTGTGTGTATAAAATTAAAAATAATGTTTGTGTATCTTCTTCTCTCCTGTTATTCTATCTTTTGTCTGTTTAATTTGCGGGCCTCAGTAATTGAACCTAAGAGGATAGAGGAAAAGATACTTTTCCTCCCCTCAACTTTATTCATTTAAATAGTCACATGATATTCTGAATTTTGCAATTTCAAAATACAAGGTAAGGTTATGCTTGCACAAGTTTTTTTGCTAAATACATAAGTATGTTTATTCCCAGTTGTATTCAAGCTTGCACATATTATCTAAGCCTAAAATAATTTAATGAGCCCTCACTAATCATCTGGTGAAAGCTTCTAGCAATACAGGCAAAGTACCTAAGGGAAAATTAAAAGCTTTTAGAATGTTCAGGCTTCTTTTGGATTTTGGATTTGAATATTGGATATTCATGTCTCAATGATAGGAGAAATTATACTTTTTCATGGCAGCAATTGACCAGGAAAAGCAATGAAAGAGATAAAACCAAACCATTCCAGGATAAATGCTTTCAAAATTTCTAAGTCTTTTGATCCCACAAGGAATAAACCACCACCATGTACTGTTCATCTATTCAATGATAGGCGAGTTAAATGGGTTTCCTCATTTAGTTACTGCAATAACTTCATGAGACTACTCTCATTATCCCTAAAATATGTTATTTCTTAACTCTGATACCCTTCCCATTGAACATTTCACTAAAAGCCTGAATGACTTTGCTTTCCCTCCTAGGATTTCTGCATACATTACAGAAGTCTGGAATTTATATCTAAACCTCCTCCAAAGTCAATAAATACATGCAAAATCAACAAAGGCCATCTACAACCAAATTAAAGAACAACTTTTACACACCTCTTATAGAACTGCATATAACTTCCAAGGCAGACCTTTTATTTTATCTATCTATCTATCTATCTATCTATCTATCTATCTATCTATCCATCATTTTAAAATCCAAGTTAGTTAACATATAGTGTAATAATCATTTCAGGAGTAGAATTTAGTGATCCATTCCTTATATACAACACCCAGTGCTCATCCCAAGTGCCCTCCCTAATGCCCATCACCCATGTACCCATCCCCCCACCCAATATCCCTTCAGCAGCCCTCAGACTATATTTAAGAGTCTCTTATAGTTTGCCTCCCTCTTTTTTATCTTATTTTTCCTTCCCTTCCCCTATGTTCATCTGTTTTGTTTCTTAAATTCCACATATGACTGACTGAAATCATATGATATTTGTCTTTCTCTGACTAACTTATTTTGCTTAGCATAACACACTCTAGTTCCATCCACATTGTTGCAAATGGCAAGATTTCATTCTTTTTGATTGCTGAGTAATAGTCCAGTGTGTGTGTGTGTGTGTGTGTGTGTGTGTGTGTGTGTGTGTGTATACCACATCTTCTTTATCCATTTGTCAGTTGATGGACACTTGGGCTCTTTCCATAATTTGGCTATTGTTGAGAGTGCTGCTATAAACATTGGGGTGTGTGTGTCCCTTCAAATCAGCATTTTTATATCCTTTGGATAAATACCTAGTAGTGGTATTGCTGGGTTGTAGGGTAGTTCTCTTTTTAATTTTTTGACGAACTTCCATACCGTTTTCCAGAGTGGCTGCCTCACAAGGCAGACCTTTTAATAAATAGTTTTCTCCAAGACACAGTGGAGTTTGATTTCTGAAAACTAAGAATGCCTTTCTGTGGGAATTGCCCAAATCATTAGAAGCGTCCACCTTCCTCTACTAAGCTAATAGTTCCCTACCTTTGGCCCATAATCAGGTAAATGGCTGGTGGGATGTGGGGTAAGGGGGTGATCCTTGGGCAGGTGATCACTGACCCTGGGGCAATTAATTAATAGGATTTAGGGTTCTTTGACTTAGACTTGTGCACAAAGATGAGCCAGCTTCCTTAAGATTCTTGAACTTATTCAAATACTGAAAGATTGAGAGCGTTAGCAGGAAGAGATGAAGCTAAATGTTTGTGAGTAACAGAGAGCCTAGGGGGGATCCCATAGGGTCATGAAAAAACCTAAGAACGGGGAACCTGGGTGGCTCAGTAGGTTAAGCATCTGACTTTGGCTCAGGTCATGATCTCACAGTTTGTGAGTTCGAGCCCCACAGCGGGCTCTGTGCTGATAGCTCAGAGCCTGGAGACTGCTTGGGATTCTATGTCTCCCTCTCTGTTTGCCCCTCCCCTGCTTGCACTCTGTCTCTCTCAAAAATAAATAAACATTAAAAAAATTTTTTTTAAAGAAAAGTAAAAGCCTAAGAACAACGTAGCAGGATGAAGTTAAGGAAGGAGAGGACACACCCAAATTCTAAAGGTAACAAAATACCCAAGTTTCCATCTATCTCCTGCCCCACAGTCTGTGAAGAGGATAAGAATATGCCACTTTGGCATGAGGATTAGTTTGAGCAGACACACACACGCGCACACGCACACACACACACACACACACACACACACACCACTCAGCCCTCCCCCCCCCATCATTTGCCTAAAAGCAGGACATAAATTTCCCTTTATGAATTGTTCCACATTCTCCTCTCTCATAGCAGGAAAAGCAGAATTCTTAATCACCAGAGACTCTAGACTCTTAATCAACCCACAGACAGCACTTAGAGGAATCTACCTGAGAAACGTTACTAAATAACCCTCATCTTCCATTAGTTTCCCCCTATCCTAGCTTTTCCAAGGTTGGCTACCCCTCAGGGCCCAAATGCCTTTTGCTTTCTCTTATCACTTCTCCACAATTGCTCTTTGTTAAAATGGTATATAAACCCCCAGGGTCTAACAACCCCTTTGAATTGCTCATCATTGGATTTCTTCCAGGTGTATGCATGTTGTGCATGTAAATAAACTGTTGCCTTTTTTTTTTTTTTTTGTCCCTTGTCAGTTTAACTTGTAGGGCACTGGTGACTGAATCTAAGAGACTAGAAGAAAGAGGGTTCTTTCCCTACACTATAGCTGTAGGCTGAGGGATTCTTGGTCTCTCCTTGGTGAAACAGTAGAGGAGCCCTCACACAAATTCTGTGAGGGGCACCAATAGCAGAGGCGAAAGGACACCTGAGAACTGGAGCAGAATTCTGGCCTTTATCAGTATCATCCCACCCCCCTACCTAATTCTATAAATAAAATTCTGTGTCACAGTAGGATGCTTATTACTTCCCAATCTGGATTGACATTTCTATTTGAAATATCTAGACACAACTATTTAATCAATATGTACTGACACTTCTACTCTAGAGTCCGTGAGGAGAATTATAAGCTCTAAAAGTTATAGCCAAATGTCACCCAGCTATAAATATTTTTTAATTCTTTTAATGTTTATTTTTGAAAGAGGGAGAGAGAGAGCGAGAGAGCGAGATTTCGAGCACACAAGCAGGGGAGGGGTAGAGAAAGAGGGAGACACAGAATCCAAAGCAGGCTCCAGGCTCTGAGCTGTCAACACAGAGCCCGATACGGGGCTTGAACTCTCAAACCATGAGATCATGACCTATGCCGAAGTCGGATGCTTAACCAACTGAGCCACACTGTCGCCCCTATAAATATATATATAAGTACCCAGTGAATCTTTGGCCAAAATGGTAGGGTTACCCAACATACCTACAATGTCTGCCTACAATATCACCTCCCTATTTTAATACATCTGAATCCCACTGAGGTATTTTAGGCTTCAAATGCCATTTAAAAATATTATCTGTTAAAAGTGGGGGAGTTCTATCTAGAATGCTCTTCTTTTTTCTTTATCTCTTGGATACTCACAAATCTGCTAGGCTTTATATCCTTATGGCCTTAGAATATAGGCCTGCCTTCTGAGTTCTCATGAGGGGCTGTTAGCTTTACAATTTAAAAAAAGTGGGGAGGGGCACCTGGGTGGCTCAGTTGGCTAAGCATCTGACTTCAGCTCAGGTCATGATCTCACAGTTCGTGGGTTCAAGCCCTGCATCGGGCTCTATGTTGACAGCTCAGAGCCTGGAGACTGTTTCAGATTCTGTGTCTCCCTCTCTCTGCCCCTCTGCCACTTGCACTTTGTCTCTGTCTCTCAAAAATTAACAAACATTAAAAAAAAAAGTTTCATAGTATGTAGTGTACCTCCAACCCCAGAAATTTCATTTATTTAAAAGACATTTATTGAGCTCCTGTTCTGCGCTTCCGATATAAGGGCAAGATGACACATCAGTTTTATACTCTATCCTGTTTTTAAAACACATGCCCAAAACATACTCTGCCCCAAGGGTATGTTATAATCTCTGTGGAAGAGAGACCTGAGTATGTGTATTCTTGAAACAATTCTTTAGGGGATTCTGATATACTTACCCTCACTCCCAACCCCACTCTCTATTATAGGTTAGAACTACTGTGTAGACAGGAGGGAATGAATCATAAAATTATGTGGTTGGTCTTGAGAATGGAAATTAAAACTAGGATTAGTGAAACTCATTACCAAAAATAATGCATCTTTTATGGCTTTTATCATCATTTTATCATGCTAAGGATGTATATAGCTTACATACTAGTTTGATTGCAATAAAAGAGAGTTCCAAAACATAGCAACTTAAACAAGAAAACCGTAGGTTGTATGATGACAATGTAGTCATCAGGGACTCTAGTCTTTCTATTTTGCTGTTTTGACACCCTCAACATGAGACTTTTATGATGACTGTTCCCATCTCTACCATTTCATCTGTGGTCCAGCCAATAGAAAGAGAAAAATAGAAAGGGGAGCCATTATCCTTTTCCATAATTGGCCAACCCAGAAGTTGCACATATCAGAACAATTTACCTCCCATTGGTCAGAATATGGTCATGTTACCAAGCCTAACTAACGCGTAGGTAACACAGGTCCTAATAAAATGTGTATTACGTGCAATGGGAGAAGAGGCATTGGATACAGCTAGCAATTTCTGTCACACATTACTAATAGAAGTTGATAAGTGAAGTGAAATCTGCCTCGGTTTTAACAAGTAGCAAGAAGGCTGCTTCTGAGGATTGCTTTTGATACCAACTGTCTTAGTTTGAGCACCCTGGGAAACGGACTCTGAGATGGAGATTGTGTACGAGAGACTTAAGGGGAAGTGTTTCTCATCAGCTGTGAGAGGTCTTAGTCTGGGTGGCTAGGACAAAATACCACAAAGGTGTCTTATAAACAAGATTTATTTCTCACAGTTCTGGAGGCTGGGAAGTCTGAAATCAAGGTGCTGGCAGATTCAATGTCTGGTGAGAGCCCACTTCCTCATCCATAGACAGCTATTGTTTGCTGTGTCCTCACATGATAGAAGGGACTAGGGAGCTCTGTGTGGTCTCTCTTATAGGAGTATTAATCCCACTTATGAGGGTTCTATGCTCACGACCTAAGCACCTCCCAAAGGCCCCATCTCCTAATGCCATCATATTGATCTTTATGTTTCAACATATGCATTTAGGGAGGAGGTGTGGGTACAAATAGTCTATAGCCTCAGGGAACCAGCAGGACTGAGCAGATGTTCAACTGTGATGCAGTCACAGCAAAGACCTCAACCAATCCCACAAAGAGCTCCAGAGCTGGGATGGTTTTTTGAATTGGTCCTAAATGGAAGCAAGGGGCCAGAACTATGTACCCAATCATAAAGCTGTTATAGGTTGCAGGACACCTCTGGGGATGGGGTTTATCTTGGGTAAGGTGTCTCCCTTAGGGCAGCATTTCTCAACCTGATCACTATTGAAATTCTAGGGTAGTTGATTCTATCCTAGAAGGATGCTTGTAGGATGTCTAGCAGCATCCCTGGCCTGTACCCACCAGATGCCAGTAGCACCCCATCCTTCAATTGGGACAACCACAAAATGTCTCCAGACATTACCAAATGGATGCAAAATCGCCCCCATTAAGAACCACTGCCTTAGGCCAAGGGCAATTCTTACAGATGGATTCATTTGTCAGGAACAGCCGCTACTCCCAACAGTTAGGGAAATGGGGCATCAGTCCTCAGAGGTGAATCTGGTTGATGCACCATGGCTTCCACTACAGTGACACCAGGATCACATGACTGGGGACAGTGCCAGAGTTCCTGCCCCTCAGTCCAGTGCTCTTTCATCAGCAAGCTTATTTATATTTTATTTATACGCTTGAAAAACAGGAGTAACTGATCTGGTTGGATCATGATGATGAGCTCAGGAAGGAAACAGAAGAAAGAGCTCAGACTCTGAACTGCTGTTAACTCCCAACAGCCAGTGCAAAATTCAAAGAAGGCACTTGGGCCTGTGTCTCCAGAAAGCGATATGAGATGGGGAATGGACCCGGAAGGCCTGTTGGGATTCAGCCACATTCCCATGGCGAGGCTCCAGTACAGACTGCACTATGTTGTTCTTGTCAGTAGCCCAACCTTTCAGCCACCTCTCAGACAAAACGCTGGGGCTCCATCACTCACATCCTTCCAGCCTGCCTCTCACACCAGCCTTCTTGGCCTTATGTGACTTACTCCTTCTTGTCTGCAGCTTCTCAGGCCCCGTGAGCACCCTGTTTCCTGGATGTTCACAGCCTGGAGTCATGTGCCTCCAGGGCACCCAGGGGGTGAGAGACCACATAACTGGGAGGAGGGGGAGGAGGACACAGAGCCTTGGTCTCTCCTTTTTTCACCTTGAAAAGCAGCTGGCTTATCACCACTGACTAAGGATATGGAATGAACTAGTCTGTCACCACCACCCACCCCCCCCACACACAAAAAAAAACCTGTGGTGAAATCAAATGGCCGCAGGAGGATTTTTTTTCTTAATTCGGAGCAGAAATGCATGAAAGTGAGGAGAAAATAATTAAAAACATGTTAGTGTGAAACATTTCCCGAGAGGCACCTGTCGACTTTTTCTAAGAATGAGGGAAGAGTGGTCATAAGCTACTTTCAATGAGCTGTGCCACCCAAGGATCCTGCTGCTCCTCAGGAACTCTAAAGTCAAATTCTGTACCTCAGACTTGAGCCTAGTTCTTCAAAAGCTTCTTCCCGACTGGTTCCTTCAAATCACTATTGCTAAGCCAAATTCAGTGTTAGCAGACACTGGTGAAAATATGACTAAACGATTCACAACAAGCAAGAAGACTGTGTTGCTTTTCTTTACTTAGACACTCTCTCCCTTCAGATATTTTCTTTAATAACCGTAGCTAAATTCTACAGAGCACTTAGTGTGAATCATTTCGAAGGCTATACCTTGAATGTATAATCCTGTCAATCCACATAAGGCAAAACTCTTATTCTCCATTGCAATGGACTGAATGTTTGCATCCCCCAAATTTCATATGTTGAAATCCTAACCCCCAATGTGATGGTATTAACAAGTAGGGCCTTGGGGAGGTAATTATGTCATGAGGGTAGAGTTCTCCTGAACAAGATTAGTGCCCTTATAAAAGGACACCAGAGAGTTCTTTCTCTCTCTCTCTTTCTGCCATGTGAGGATACAATGAGAAGTCAGCAGTCTACAACTTGAAAGAGGGTTTTCACTAGTGCCTGATCATGCTGGCACCCTGACCCTGGTCTTCAGTGTCCAGAACTAAGAAATAAATTTCCGTTGTTTGTAAGCCACCCAGTCTATGGTACTTTAGTACTTTATCACAGCAGCACAAACTGACCCAGACACCCATTTTACAGATGAGAAAACTAAGGCATGGAGTCCAAGGTCACCCACCAGAGCATGATGGACATGGGAGTTGAATCCAGCAAGAGTGACTCCAGAGCCCTTCTAACCATTGTGTGGTCCAGCCCACTTTGGCTCCTCTCCTCATGGCTGCACTTCCTATAATGCCAGGGAGAATGGAGGTAGATGGGATATAGGGGCACAGATACAAAAACTGACCTTACACTCCCAGTGAGGGTCAGACACAAGGCTAACCACACAGACGCTTTCTTGCCAGTCAAATCTTGCCAAACACCAAGCAATTCTGTGCAACACACTCAGAAGGCAACAAGCCCAGTGAGATACTCTACAAAATTTGCTTTTAAAAGGGCTGGAGTGGGAGCAGAAGGGGTTTGCTCTCCCTGAATATCCCACAGAGTGATCCAGCACCATGGGAATTTTCCCAATTTGAATGATTCTTTTTGAAATAGGAATGTAAAACTACCTTCAGTTTGCTCTTTTGCCAGGCCAAAATTACTTCCTTTCTATAAACACTCTAAAAATATTGACTGTCTGCCCCATAACCAAGTTAGTGTTTGCTTTAATTTATGGTATTTCAAGTTGAAAGAGTACTGAAGTCAGAGTCAGAAAATCTGACTTTGACAAATCCTGGCAGTTTGGACCTGAGCTACTCATTTAAACTCGCTGGGCCTTAGCGGCTCCTTCCACATGTGGCAATGAGGCCAGGCATGAAATGAAAGGCCACATGGCTTGGCGATGAAGAGCACGGGCTCAACAGTCATCTCAGGTTACGTTCCTGACTTTGCCACTTACTAAGCTGGGACTTTTATAAATTTTTAATTGAAGTACAGTTGACACACAATATTATAATACTTTCAGGTATACAACATAGTGAATCAACAATTATACACATTATAAAATGCTCACCATGATAAGCATAGTTACTATCCATCACTGCATAAAGTTACTGCAATAGTAGGTGACTATATTCCCTGTGTTATACTTTTCATCCCCTCTCCTTATTTATTTTATAACTGGAAGTTCATACTTTTCAAGCCCTTCCCTTATTCTGCCTATCCCCCAACCTTCCCCTCTGGCAACCACCAGTGTGTTCTCTGTATCTATGAGTCTGTTTCTAGTTTATTTTGTTTTGTTTTGTTTTGTTTTGTTTTGTTTTGTTTTGTTTTGTTTTGTTAGATTCCACATGTAAGTGAAATCATATGGTATTTGTCTTTCTCTGACTTATTTCACTTAGCATAATACTCTGTAGGTCCACCCATGTCGTCATGCATGGCGAGTTTCATTCTTCTTTATGTCTAATATTCCATTGTGTGTGCATACCACATTTTCATTCATCTACTGATGGACACCTAGGTTGCTTTCATATCTTGACTATCATAAATACAGTTGACCCTTGAATAGCATGGGGGTTAGAGGTGCTGACTCCCTGCCCAGTTGCAAATCCACGTCTAACTTCTGACTCCTCAAAAAATTAACTACTGGGGTGCCTGGGTGGCTCAGTCGGTTAAGCATCCAACTCTTGATCTCAGCTCAGTCTCGATCTCAGGGTTGCAAGTCCAAGCCCCATGTTGGGCTCTGCGCTGGGCATGAAGCCTACTTTAAAAAAAAAAAATTAACTAATAATAGCTTACTGTTGACTGGAAGCCTTACTGATAGCATAAACAGTCAATGAACACCTGTTTTTTATGTTCTACATCATATATACTATATTCCTACAATAAAGTAAGCTAGAGAAAATGTTACTTAAAAATTCATAAGAAAGAGAAAATCCATTTATAGTACTGTACTATATCACAAAAAATCTGTATATAAGAGGACCCACACACTTCAAACTCGTGCTCTTCAAGGGTCAGCTGTAATGCCGCAATAAACATAGGAATGCTTATGTCTTTTTAAATTAGCGTATTCATTTTCTTTAGGTAAATACCTAGAAGTGCAATTGCTGGATGATGTGGTAGCTCTATTTTTAATTTTTTGAAGATCCTCCATGCTGTTTTCCACAGTGGCTTCTCCAGTTTACACCCCCACCAACAGTACACAAGAGTTCCCATTTCACCACATCATTTCCAACACGTATTATTTCTTGTCTTTTTGACATTAGCCATTCTGACTGGTGTGAGGTAATTCCTCATTGTGGTTTTGATTTGCATTTGCCTGATGATTAGTGATGTTGAGCATCTCTGAATGTGTCTACTGGCCATCTATAGGTCTTCTTTAGAAAAATGTCTATTTCGTTCCTCTGGCCATTTTTTAATTGGATTGTTTGGGAGTTTTGGTGTTGACTTGTGTAAGTTCTTTACATATTTTGGATATTAATCCCTTATTGGAGGTATGATTTGCAAATATCTTTTTTCCATTCAGTAGGTTGAACTTGCATTTTGTTGATGGCTTACTTTACTGTGCAAAAGCTTTTTAGTTTGATGTAGTCTCAATAGCTTATTTTTGCTTTTGTTGCTCTACCTGGGGAGACATATCTGAAAAATACTGCTAAGCCCAATGTTTAAGAGTTACTGACTATGTTTTCTTTTAAGACTTGTATGTTTTCAGATCATCCATTTAGTTCTTTGATCCATTTTGAGTTTATTTTTGTGTATGGTGTAAGAAAGTGGTCCAGTGTCACTGTTTCTCATGCAGCTGTCCAGTTTTCCCAGCAGCATTTGTTGAAGAGTTCTCTTTTTCCCCATTTTTACTCTTGCCTTCTAAGTCACAGAATAATTGACCATATAAGTCTGGATTTATTTCTGGGCTCTCTATTCTGTTTCATTGATCCATGTATCTGTATTTTGTGCCAGTACCATACTGTTTTTATTACTATAGCTTTGTAGTGTAGTTCAAAATCAGGTTATGAAAACTCCAACTTTGTTATTCTTTATCAAGATTGCTTTGTCTCTTCAGAATCTTTTGTGGCTACATACAAATTTTAGAATTATTCAAGTTCTATCAAGTATGCCACTGGAATTTTGTTAGGTATTGTTTTGAATCTATAGATTGCTTTGGATATATGGACATTTTAACAATATTAATTCTCTCAATCCATGAGCATCTTTCCATTTATTTGAGTCATCTTCTATTTCTTTCATTAGTGGCTTACAGTTTTCAGAATACAGGTCTTTCACTTCCTTGGTTAAGTTTATTCCTAGGTACTTTATGTTTTGGATGCAGTTGTAAATGAGATTGTTTTTTAAGTTTCTCTTTCTGTTAGTTCATTATTAGTGTATAAAAAAGGCAACAGTTTCCTGTATATTAATTTGTATCCTGCAACGTTACTGAATTCATTTGTTAGTTTTAATGGTTCTTGGTGGAGTCTTTAGGGTTTTCTATATATAGTATCAGGTCATCTGCAAATAGTTGTATATCTTCCTTACCAATTTAGGTTACTTTTTTCTTGTCTGATTGCTGTGGCTTGAACTTCTAGTATTATGTTGAATAAAAATGACAGTATACCTCCTTGGCTTTTTTCCTGATATTAGAGGAAAAGTTTTTAGCTTTTCACCATTGAGTATAATGTTAGCTATGAGCCTTCAGCTATATGGCCTTTATTATGTTGAGATATGTTTCCTCTATTCCCACTTTGTTGAGAGCTGTTTATCATCAATGGACATTGAATTTCATCAAATGCTTTTTCTTCATCTATTGAAATGATCATATAATTTTATACTTTATTTTGTTAGTATGGTGTATCACATTGATGGATTTGCAGATGTTGAATGATTCTTGAATCCATGGGATGAATTCCAGTTGATCGTGGTAAATGATCTTTTTAATGTATTTTTGAATTCAGTTTTCTAATATTTTGTTGAAGATTTTGCATCTATGTTTATCAAAGATACTGGTCTGGAATTTTCCTTTCTTGTAGTGGCATGGTCTGATTTTGGTATCAGAGTAATTCTGGCCTTGCAGAATGAATTTAAAATCATTCCTTCCTCTCCTTTTTCGAATAGTTTGAAAAGAACAGTTATTAACTCTTCTTTAAATATTTGGTAGAATTCACCTGTAAAGCTATCTGGCGCTGGACTTTTGTTTGTTGGGAGTTTATTATTATTATTATTATTACTACTGATTCAATTTCATTACTAGCAATTGGTCTCTTCAGATTTTCTATTTCTTCTTGATTCAGTCTTAGAAGATTTTGTGTTTATAGGAATTGATCTATTTCTTCTATGTTGTCCAATTTATTGTCAAATAATTTTTAAAAAAAATTTTAATGCTTATTTTTGAGAGACAGAGACACAAAGTGCAAGTGGGGGAGGGTGGAGAGAGAGGGAGACACAGAATCCAAAGCAGGCTCCAGGCTCTAAGCCGTCAGCATAGAACCCGACGCGGGGCTCAAACCTACAAACTGTGGGATCATGACCTGAGCCGAAATCAGATGCTCAACCAACTGAGCCACCCAGATGCCCCTGTCAAATAATTTTTTTGTAAAATCTCTTATTTCTGTGGGGCCAGATGCAACTTCTCTTTAATTCCTGATTTTATTTATTTGAGTCTTCTCCCTTTTTTTTTTTTTTTTTTTGGATGAATCTGGTTAAAGGCTTATCAATTTTATTTATCTTTTCAAAGAACCAATCCTTAATTTCATTGATCTTTTTTGTTTTAGTTTCTATTTCACTTATTTTCATCTCTGATCTTTATTACCTCCTTCCGTCTACTAACTTTGGCTTTGTTTCGTTTTCTTTTAGTTCCTTTAGATAAAAGATTAGATTGTTTATTTAAGATTTTTCTTATTTCTTGAGGTATACCTGTATCATTGCAAACTTCCCTCTTAGAATTGCTTTTACTCCATCCCAAAGATCTTGAAATACTCTGTTTCCATTTTTATTTGTCTCCATGTATTTTTTATTTCCTCTTTGTCTGGTACAGTATTTGTTTTAAAGTCAATTTTGTCTGAGATAAGTACTGCTACCCCAGTTTGTTTTGTCACTTTAATTTGCATCCCTTCACTTTCAGTCTGTGTGTATCTTTAGGTCTAAAGTTAGTCTCTTGTAGGCAGCATGTAGATGAGTCTTATATTTTTATCCGTTTAGTCACCCTGTCTTTTGACTGGAGAATTTAGTCCACTTACATTTAGAGTAATTATTGATAGGTATGTACTTATGGACATTTTGTTGTTTTCTGGTTGTTTTCATAGTTGTCTGTTCCTTTCCTCTCTTGCTCTCTTCCTTTGTAATTTGATGGCTTTCTTTATTGTTATGCTTGGATACCTTTCTTTTTATTTTCTGTGTACCTATTACAGGTTTTTGGTTTATGGTTATCATAAGGCTCTTTATAACATCCTATGTATATAGAAATCTATATTAAGTTAATGGTCACTTACATTTGCACACATTCTAAAAGCATTACATTTTTACTCCCCCCTTCTTTTTTATGTGTATGATATGTTACTTTCCACTGTTTTATTTTATGTAGCCCTAGACTCATTTTTGTACATATAATTTTGTCTTTTAGCTTTCATACTAGCTTTATAAGTGATTGCTCTACTACCTTTATATTTTGCTTTTACCCAGTGAAATGTTTTCCCTTTATGATTTTCTTACTTCTAGTTATGGCCTTTTCTTTTCTAATTAATCTCTTTATCATTTCTTGTAAGGTCAGTTCAGTGGTTATGAACTCTTTTAACTTTTGTTTGTCTGAGAAATTCTTCACCTCTTCTTCAATGATGACAATCTTGCCAGTATTTTGGTTGTAGGCTTTTTCCTTTCAGCACTTTGAATATATTATATCACTCCCTTCTGGCCTGCAATGTTTCTGCTGAAAAATGAGCTGAGAGCCTCATATAAGGGATTTCTCTTGTACGTAACTGTTTGTTTTTCTCTTGCTGCTTTTAAGATTCTCTCTTTGGGGCGCCTGGGTGGCTCAGTTGGTTGAGCGTCCAACTTCGGATCAGTTCATGATCTCTAGGTCTGTGAGTTCGAGCCCCGCATCAGGCTCTGTGCTGACAACTCAGAGCCTGGAGCTGCTTAGGATTCTGTGTCTCCCTCTCTCTCTGGCCCTCCCCTGCTCATGCTCTGTCTCTCTCTGTCTCAAAAATAAATAAACATTTAATAAAAAAAGTTAGAAAAAAAAAAAAAGATTCTCTCTTTATCTTTATGTTCTGCCATTTTAATTATTATGTGTCTTGGTGTGAAGCTCCTTGCGTTCATCTTGTTTGGGGCTCTCTTTGCTTCCTGAAACTGAATGTCTGTTTCTTTCCCCAAGTTAGGAAATTTTTCATCTATTATTTTTTCAAATAATTCTTTGAAATTTGAAATTTAAAATGTTCTGCCCTTCTCTTTCTCTCTTTTCCTTCTGGGACCCCTATAATGTGAATGTTAGTACACTCGATGTTGTCACAGACATCCCTTAACCTATCCTCATTTTTTAATCCTTTTTTCCTTTTGCTCTTCAGTTTTGTTTCTTTCCACTACCCTGTCATCAGATCCATTCTTTCACATCCTCTAATCTGCTGTTCATTCTGTGTGGTATATTTTTCATTTCAATTATCATGTCTCTTAGTCCTGACTGGCTCTTTTTTATATTTTTATATTTTTTATCTCTTTGATGAGGTTCTCACTAAGTTCATCCACTCTTCTCACAAATCCAGTAAATATCTATGATTATTAGTTTTGATTATTTTCATTTGCCTATCTCTTTTTGTTTAACTCTTTTGCGGGGGGGGGGGTGTTGTCTTGTTCTTTCATTTGGCACATATTCCTCTGACTCCTCATTTTGTCTGACTCTGTTTTTCTCTATGCATTAAGTAGGTCAGCAATATCTCCTGGTCTTGAGAGTAGCAGCCTTTTGTAGAAGGTGTCCTGTGATGCTCAGTAGTGCAGTAATACCTGGTCACCAGAAACAAGGGTGACCCCTGTGTGTGCTACATGCACTCTCTTGTGGTTGGGCTTCAACTGCTGTGAGTGTGCTAGTGGGCAGGGTTTGCCCCCTGCATGGCTGTCTGAGAAGCATGGCTGTCACTACTTCAGGCACGCTTGTGGGTTTGTCTAGCTCCCCACTCCCTGGAGTGGCAATCACTCGGGGGGGGGGGGGGCGTGGGGGAGTGCCAGACCCAGCTAAAGCTACCTGCCAGGTGTGGCAGGGAAGGAGCCACCATGAGGGGACTCCAGTTCTGACTGAAGTTGCTCAAAGGGGTAGCAGGACAAAAGCCACTTTGGAGGGGTGTCTGCAGGGACAGGCAGGTTTGGCGGAGCAAGTCCACAGTGGAGTGCCAAGCAGGGTTAGCAAAGTAGATGGAGGATATCAGAATTGGCTCCTGTAAGCATCCATCCAGCTAGACTGAAGGAGGGAAAGAAAAATAGTGCCCACCAGCACTTCTGTTCCTAGACAAAGCTCCTACAGATCCCTGCCCCTCTGGCACACGTCTAAAATTAGTCAATAAATCTCTTTCACATATAGCCCAGGTGTTTTTCAAACTACTTCTTCTGTGCTGTGTCTTGGATGAAGTGACACAGCATGCTGGCCCTTAAGAGTGGAGACTTGGCTTTCTATAGTCCTCCTGGAATTAAGCTCTGCTGACTTTCAAAGCCAAATGTTTTGGAGGTTCGTCTTCCTGGTGCAGATCCTCTGGGTCAGAGGTGCTCAGTGTGGGGCTTGATCCCCTCCCTCCTCCACACTGTGATATTCCTCCTACCTTTGAGTCCCTTCATTGAGAGTTTGTTTCTCACCGCAGCTCTGCCCCTCCTACCCTTCTCAACGTGGCCTTCTCTTTATGTCTTGAGCAGTGGAAGATCTGTCCTGCCAGTCCTCGGGTCATTTTAAGAGCGAGTTGCCTCAGTTTGTCAAGGAGACGTGGTGAACTCAGCATCCTCCTTCTCTGCCTGCTCCCCTCCTGCTTTCTTCCCAGGGTGTGACATTTAACCGCTATTTAATATTTCTAGGTTGCAATTTTCTCATTTTTAAAATAGGGATAATTATAGTGTCAATCTTTGGGATGTTGTCATAACTAGATGAGATGTACATGTAAAGCTCTTAACACAGAGCCTGGAGCATAGTACTTAAACATTTGCTGTTATTTTAAAATAAACATCATTATTTTTGCCACATGACTACAGAATTATTGTGAGGATTAAATAAAATGATGACCAAAAAAAATGCTTTAAAATTATAATGCCTAGGGAAATGAAAGTTATTTTTTCTGTCCATTGGTTTTCACTCTCACATTCTACCACCTTATACTACACTGCTTTTTGCTGAAATAATTACTTAAATGCTAGTTTTCCAAGAAAAAAAAAATGAAGATTACTTTTTCTCTGCTCTGATTTGTAAAATTTGCATTATATTCATCTAAAAAGGAATTCTTTCCAATTTGCCTCTTTCACAACCAAATTTCCTGTTGTTTATAAAACTACCATAAGCTTTATAATTGCAACAGTGCAAGGTAGTGTTCCTTATTAGAGTACCCTAGTTGCTGTAATAGGTAAATCCAAAAACCTCAGTGGCTTAATACATTTTGTTTATTTATCCAAGTTTATTTCACATATAAAACAAAACAGGTGTTCCTGTTGGGTGTGCAAGAGTATATACGAAGTAGGAGGAGATAAAAAGTGGGAAAGGGGCTGTCCTGTCCTACACAAGTCTTTAGGGACTTGGACTTTGGAGAGTAAAGAGTAGAAGCCAGTGGAACCATAACTCTCTGACATACATTGTTTCAAATCTCTAAGACTCCTATAGAGTGAATCTAACTCTTTCCAGCTGGGCATGACTTTGCCAGCCACGAGCTAGTGCATACCCTGTCCCTTCCTCACAGACCTGAACACTGACACCCATAGAGATTCTTATCCTACTCTCCTCACTATACAACACTGCTGTGGATTTCACGGTATGTTGTAAAATTAAAAATTTTTCATACCCTCTGTATTTTTCCTTAGAGCTATATAATAGATTCTGACCTTATTCCTTCTGCCTCTTAAGCTTTTCTAAGGAAAAATGTGGGTTTTTTTTTCTTTAATGGTTTAATACATGACTACGTGGAATAGCCTTTGGGGTACAAATCACTGTTTGTCTTATTGCCATGGTGTTTATCACTCTCTCATAAACACTGAGTAACAATGTCTGCTCCAGGGAAATGAAGTTTTTTCCCCTCCCTCTTAAAGCCTTTACCGTCTTTTGTATCTAATTTTGCCTTTATCTTTTTCATGATGATTTCAACTATTAAAATTAAACCCTTTAAAGAATATTTTGAAAAGAAACATGAGCTCACATACGGTGAACTGGATCATGGATCAGTGAGATGGCTTGGACATGCCAAGAAATAAATGACAAGAAATTAATAAACCTATTTACCACCTTTTTTTTATTTCCACAAGTACAATTTAAATTCAAGGTGATTCATCTACTAAGTCCTCTTCCAGTAACAATGGTTACTTTATGAAGAGATTAAACCTACAATATTTTATAGTTACTTCAAAAACAAATTCTGAAGATGTATTTTTATTGTAGGTCTGGGAGAGAAGGAATCCGGATCAGTTCCCCCCTCAATTTTTCTATATCTTCCATATAGAGCAAGGTAGCCAGTTTGATGGGGCTGCAGAACTGAGTTTTCTTACAGGGAAATATTCACCTTTCTCCTTGCTTTTGCTTATTATTGGGCACTTCTAATGTAGTAGGGACTGTCTGCATCACTTATTACAAAATCCCTGTTCTCTGAAATTTGGGGAATGGTAAGGAGTTGTCCACAGAATTAATCTAGATGCTCGTGGCAAGGATAGCTTTCTTTACAAACCACCACAAGGTACAGACGCAGGCTTGAAGCACCACACCTGGAGGGAGAGTTTCAGATTTTGCACATGGAAGTTTTCATTGTAAGAACAACAAAAGTGTAACGAAAACTTTCACCTATATTAGGAGAGGTTTCCTGGTTTATAAAACAGATTTACTAGTACTCCCGAGATGTCAAGTTCACCTTGAAAACTGTAAAGCACTGTAGCACAAAATAGCCACCAGCCCCACAGGAATACGCAGCATACTGTTAGAATTGTATCAGTTCATTTGGATGTCAAGAACCACACATCATCATCACAGAGAACTGCAAGAAATTTTCTTAAATTGGAAAAAGATACAGAATCCTCGTTACCACAGGTACCGCAACAATCTGAAAATTGAGGGCTGTGTTTGCCAGACATGCATTCCCTCTAAGAATCATTTCTTTGACAATGGATCATCCTCTCCTAAGTAATTTGCTGAATCAACGAAAACCAGGCCAAAAGAATTCCAACTGGTGGGCTTAAGGGTGCGGTTTCAGCTCAAAACAACATGGTGTCCATATGGCACTCACTACCTGAGGCAGGACCTGGGACATGAGGCTGTTTGGCAATGTATTGGGGTCCAAATGTATACACTACAACTGAAACGTCCCTTCCTTCATTTTCCATTATCAATCTTAAACTGCTTCTGCAGTTCCATTCCTGGTCTCTTGGGGGATGGGGTTGTAATGGTGTTGGTATTGGAGAAAAGAGATGACAAAGAGAGGATTTCTCAATTATCCATTAAAGGCAACTTAATCTCTTATTTAAAAGATTCACTGGTCAACTGAATCCCTTTTAGCCTGATAGCTTGTCCAAGCCTAAACCCTCTCACAGAGCAGATTCTTTGTGTCTTGAAAGGATTTTTCTCACCCTGTCCTATCCCACTTCAAGATGGTATTTTGGTTCAGGACTAAGCTTAAATATACTCATAATGCTGGTTAAAATATTCCCTGGTATATACACTGCCCTCTGCTCAAAGTGTTTTAAGGGGAGTGCCTCTAGGCCTACTCTCTGTCTGCACTTTGCTACAGGGCAGAGAGCTTCAGCTGGTGTAACTTGGGGGCTGGACTCTCAGCATGATAGTAAATGGTGATTACTTCTAGGGTTTTCACAGGCTCCCTTTCAGCTCTCCCTGGTGCTGTACCTTCCCGGAGGTGTGGCTGCCACTCTCAGTCCCCAACCTCAAAGGCCGCCTGCTGTCCTCATCTACAAAGTCCTGTCATCCTTTGCTTCAGTCATCCAGTTGGCAAGGTTACCAGCAAGCACTTCCAGGTACTTCCCACATGCCTCACGCAGGGGGTGGGAGCACGATGGGAGAATATCTGCACCCCTTAGGTGCCACACACAAGCCACAGAGAATAAGGGGCTTGGTCTCAGGCCTCCTTCTGCCGAAGCATGCCATTCCACTGTTACTGCTTTACTGCACTTGCCCGTGAAGATGCAGGGAAACCCTAAGGTGCAGTCTCTTCTTAAAGTTGTAAGTGGGAAGCAGGGCACAGGTAACCTCTGTCCCTGGCTGTTCCCTCAACTATCTGATGTTCCTGATTTTTTTCCAATACCCCCATCTCACCCTGGCCCCTTCCCAGGCTATATATTAAGGCAGCATCTTCACTCAATTTTCCAACCTCTTAAAACTCATTTCTCCCTATAAATGAGGTATTCCACTTTTCTGTTTGGCAGAAGCATCCCTCATATATCAACTGCCACCTCTACACTTTGATATAGTCCACCAGGCTGGGCTTTTAATATTTGAAGAGAGTATTTGGAATCAAGAAAACACTACTCTCTTGATAAAGCCACAGTTTAAAGACTTGTGTTTCTCTAAACTTTTTATATTGGAAGTCAAAGGCTGAATAGGAACATGTTTTTACCTCTTTGCATTCCTGCTTTAACAGTCTGAATTTTCCCTAAGGCAATGGATGCTTTGGATTGAATAAGGATGAGACCAGGAAAATGAAAAGAACTTTAAGATATTTCGAAACTAACATCCTTCCTTTCCTCCCCATCTTCTCTTGCCTTCGCCTCCTGCCATCTCATTCTGTCTTCATTTCTTCCCCTTTTCTTTTTGTGCAAAGATTTTAGTATCCAAGGAAGAGGCAGTAAAATGCACTGCAGCATGCCAGGAATCTAGGAAGCAAGACAGTAGAGAAAAGAGGGCAAATGGAGGTTGAGGTAGTGTGCAGGGGTTGGTCATATTGAGCAGGTAAGTTAATTAATTGATCAAATAAATATATGGAGGGTAATATGAGCCACACTTCTTACTGGGTATGGAGGAATTTTAAAATATGAAAAGGAGGAAGGCTAAAATGAATCCTGAAGTGTAACACTAGAATTGGAAGTATGGGTATGAAATCCTGCATTTTGATTGGTAGATAGATAATCGATCGATTGATAGATAGATAGATGATGGAAGGAAGGAAGGAAGGAAGGAAGGAAAGAAAGAGAAAGAAAGAAAGAAAGAAAGAAAGAAAGAAAGAAAAAGAAAGACTGGTAGATGGAGAAACTGTCATAGATGTACATATGTGATGACTTTTTAATGTGTCGACTTGGCTAAACTGAACTAGCAATCCAGAAGTCCCTTTCTAACATGATTCTGGTTACGGGTTAGCTATAAGAGACATTCTCTCATAAGAGCTGGAGAAAAGAAGGAAAGCAAGACTAGTTTGCAGCATGCATATGCTTTTTTCTCCTGATTATTCATTAAAACACTGACACAAGTGCTGCTGTGAAAAAATGTTGCAAATGTTTTTAAAGTCCCTAATCAATGGGGCGCCTGGGTGGCTCAGTCCGTTAAGCATCCAAATTCAGCTCAGGTCATGATCTCACAGCTTGTGAGTTTGAGCCCCATGTCGGGCTCTGTGCTAAAAGCTCAGAGCCTGGAGCCTGCTTCAGATTCTGTGTGTGTGTCTCTCTCTCTGTTCCTCCCCTGCTCGTGCTCTCTCTCTCTCTCTCTAAAAAATAAAGAGTTAAAAACAAATTTTTTTAAGTCCCTAATCAGTTCATTGAAAAGATTGTCCTGGGAAGGCTTAACTTAATCAGTTGGAAGGCTTTCAAAAGAATAGGATATTATATGTCACTCTGGAAAAGGCAAAACTATGTAGAAAGTAAAATTTCCATGGGTTGGGGACGGGAGAGTGTATAGGCAGAACACATAGGCTTTTTAGGGCAGTAAAACTATTCTGTAAAATACTACAATGGTGGATACATATCATGATATATTTATCCTAACCCATTAAATGTATAAGAACAAGAATGAACCCTAATGTAAACTATGGACTTTGGGTGATAATGATGCATGAATGTAGGTTCACTGATTGTAACAAATGAACCTCTCTAATGCTGGATGTTGGTAGTGGGGGAGATTGTACATGTGTGAGGACAGGAGGTACATGGGATTTCTCTGTACTTTACACTCAGTTTTGCTAGGAACCTAAAATACTCTAAAAAATAAAGTTTATTAATTAAAAAAAGAGGGCTCAAGACTGCTCCGATAAAAACAGCATCTTCCCTATAATTGTTCTCCCTTCTTCATGGATTGTTCTTACTGACTGTTGGCTATGGACACAAAGCTTCAGTCCACTCCCACTGGTTTCCAGTCTGCATGTAATATTCCCTTTTTGACTGGTTGCCCTTCAGACTTGTTTGGCCAGGTCTCAAAAATTGCATAAGGCAATTCCTTGTGTGTGTGTGCATACACATACATACACACAGAATATATAGAGATTATTCAAATATCTTCATAGTCAGTAATTAAGTGATAAATGCAGAACTTTTGTGAGCTCTTCAAAGACCAACAAGATTTTTTTAGTATATTATTTTTTTTGTTATGTCACAAAATGTGGTATTGACAGTAAAAGGACCTATCGCCTTACATAAATCAAATGCTGATTTCCCAGACTTAAAAAAAACAAAGTATGCTGATAACAGAATATATCAGCTTTCTATTGCTGCAAAACAAATTACTACAAATTTATTGGCTTAAAATAACGACCATCTGGAGTGCCTAGATGGCTCAGTCGGTTGAGTGTCTGACTCTTGATTTCAGCTCGGGTCATGATCCCAGGGTCGTGGAATCAGGCCCCATATCAGGCTCTGTGCTGAGCATGGAGCCTGCTTGGAATTCTCTCTATCTCCCTCCCTCTGCTCCACCCCCATTTCTAAAATTAATGAATAAATAAACAAACAAACACCCGTCTGTTGACTCAGTTTCTATGAGTCAGTGGCCTGGGCATAATATAACTGAATTCTCCACTCAGGATTTCATAAGGCTGAATTCAAGGCATGACTGGGTCTGCATTCTCATTTTTAGCCCAGAGTTCTTTGGTAGAAAGTTGGTAGAAAGTTCCCCACTTTCAATGCCAGCAATTGGCCAGGAGTTACTCTCAGCTCCTAGAGGCTATTCCCTAGGAGGTCCTCTAGATCCTGAGCATGTGGCCCTCCATGGGCAGAGCATAGTGTGCCTCTTCCTGGGCATCAGAAGCAGGTCTCTGATGCTTTATCTTCTAAGGGCGTACCCAGTTAGGTCATACCCACACAGGATAATCTCCCTTTGATTAACTCAAAGTCTACTGATTAGAAACCAAATCATAATGGTGATATCCCATCATATTCACATGTCTCTCCCATATTCAAAGGGATGGCATAATACAAAGGTACAGGTCATGAGGGGTCATCTTAGAATCCTGCATTCCACACAGAATCAGCTATCTTGACTTCTTGGACCTAACAGCCTGTGAGTCTCACACTGAGTCAATGTGACTTACCAGAGAGAAGAAATCCAAGCAGTAGCATTTTTGTGATTCAATCATGACAAACCACAGCATTCAAGTGTCTTATACTTCTAGTTAATTACTAAGTAGCCCCCAGAACTTTTTACCTTCTTTCTGGTCATTTAAACCAAAAGAGCTGCCAATATTACTTTCTAAAAGGACTGAAAGGGGTTTTCTTCCTCACCATCTTTGCTCAGGGTCCATACGCAAAGCCTGCATTAACAGTGACCTGTATAAAAGATGATAAATGAGAGAAATGGGTTTAAGAAGAGTTTTCTTCTGCCAGACACCTAAAATCACTGACTCCCAACCACCGGCCCACTTAGAGATTCAGGTGCTGGTTAAAGCTGTGGTGCCGTACTCAGCTACAAAATAACACTCATTTTTGGATTGGATCAAATGATAGAGTTGGCTTTTGTGACATTGGTGCCTCAGGAATCTCAAATTACGGTGTCACTGCCCCACTTCTGATTCTTTGATCTTCTAAGACCCTGACCACTGATTTTAGGATACTCTGCATCCTTCCAATTGACTAGGCTTACACTCAAGTATTGAGAGCTCATGCACATGATTTCTATGCCCTTCCTTCCCTCCCACCTAGTTCTACAGCTTTACCCTTAAGACCAGGAGCACAGGAACACTAGAGAACCAAAAGGTTGAGAAGATTTGGGGAAGAGTGATGGGAAGATGTGAAATAAGTAACAACAGAGTCTTAAAGCCATGCCACATTCTTTGGCAGAGCTTCAGTCTTTCCCTGTCTTACCACCCACTCCCCACATCCTCAACATCACTCTCCAAATGAAGGCTGTAGAGTGCCACCCACCCCCACCTAGAGAACAGCTTCAGTTTGTTCCGCTATATAGATCAGACTACTCAAGAGGATAATTGGGTATCCGGCTCTCCAAAGTGGCCTGTACTTTTGGTGTTTTCAAGGGGTTTTTTTCTCAGAAAGTAATGAGGAGCGAGCAGTTGTTACAAATAACAAGAGAGGGGGAAAAAATACAGTATTTGCAGTAGCTTGGACTTCCCAGTCACTGAGTTCTCTTTGAGATACTCTCACCTGGCTAGATCTTAAATATGAAGTCTGCATACTCAAGACTTTTAAAAGTTGCTTGATCTTCTTTTTGGAGAACCTGACCCTCAACAGAGTAGCAGAAAGACGTGCAGTGCCCTGGGATTAAACCAGCCAAGGAGTCCAAAAATCAAAGTATTTCTTCCATTAGTCACTAGCAATGAATACTCCAACACCCATGAAAATTGAGCTTTCTCCTGCTCAAGACCACGGCCTCTCCCTTGCAACCCTTTGCTGGGGTTTGTCTACAGTGACAGATCCACCAGACAAACTGCCAGTCAGCAGTTTAGGACACAGTGTAAAGAAATTTCATGATGAAACATGGAATGTGATGAGTAATTTACAAGTATACAGATCAACTAAAGTTTATCCTCAGTCTGAGCCCAGTCTTTTTCTTTGCCACCTTAGTCCCCAGTGACGTAGGATTCTTGCTGGTTGGTTTCTCCAAGGTTTGTTTTTGAGCTCAGACTTGACAGGCTACTGTGATCCTGAGCCACAATGACGCTATGTGTGTTGTTCAAGTAACAACTCCTATAACAGATAAACCCTGAAATCTTTGTTCCATGCAGTCATTCAAGAACCAGACTAACAAAGGCTCTGTCATCTCCGATGCATGGTTTCCAATGTTACCCTGGCCCCTGACACAGTCAGCAGAGGGGTAAAAAGTGAAGGCTGATCACCTAGTAGGTGCTTATGGACCAGGCCTAGAAGTGATGTACAGGACTTCACCTGGCATTCCATTGGTCAGAATTTGGTCACATGGTCCCACATGAATGTAAAGGTGATTGGGAAATGTAGTCCCTGTTTAGGCAGCCACTTCCCAGAAACAATTCTCTATGGAAAAGGAGCATGAATCATTTGTGGACGGCAACCCAAATCTGCTAGAATGAAGATAATAGTGGTGGTGGTGGCAGCAGAGGCTACCATTTACTGTGTTCCAGTCCCCCTGCTAAGTGCTTAACAAATAGTTTCTCAGTGTGTCCTCAGAATAACCCAATGAGATTCTTTTTATTATCCCACTTTTAAAGATAAGAAAGCTGAGGTTCAGAAAAAATAAGTTACTTCCCAAAATCACATGACTAGCCAGGGAGTAAAAAAGGACTAAAATCCCAGAATATCTGACCATAATGTCCGTGTTCTTAAGCACTACCCACATACTGCTTCTCTTTTAAGTTTGGCTATGGTTATTTGATTAGTTTTTCCTCCTTGAGTTGTTTATCTTCTTGCCTGAGAAGTTCCTACTCACCACAACACTTGGAACTCCCCATGAGTTAGAGAATTGTCTAGGATCTATAAAATTCCTTTGTATTTTTAAGCTAATTCTTCCTTTCCATTGGATGATCTCTGGATCTCCCACGTACCAAAATCTCCTTGAACTTGGCTTTCTCATTTCTTCAGTGCACATCCCCGGGGAGGGGGGTGACCTGGAGCTGTTCCTCACACCCAAGTCTTTCCTAATAAACTTGTTTCAGGTCATTGAATGTACTGTTTGTTGCCCTTGGACTTCGTCCAAAAAGAAGGTTGCTCCAAAAATGTCCTGTCGCTTTTCATAATCTTCTCCCAACTCCTGGTGTCACAAATCTCTCCTACTCACTGTTTCCCTGAGACTCTGTTTTTAGGCTTTGTTTTTCAGCCTATTACTTTTGTTCCTATGACACCTTCAAAACCTAATACTTAGGTCTAAAATTGCTCTTGTCCAAGTTAGGGCCAGATAGCTTTCATGTTGGAGAAGAGGCTAGGGTCAGATCAGGGGAAAAAAAATAATAATAATGGGGCTGCAAATGTTTTCAGTTTGGCTGATTTGGTTTTTATGGTGGGATAATTCAGCCAACCAATGTGAAGTACTTTCTGACATAAATTCAATGGAAGCTTCAGTCTCATTTTTTGTAGTGTATTTTTTTTTTTTAAAAAGCAATTTCAGACCTTTGGTGTTTTGTTACAATAACAAATTTCATTTCTCAGTTTGCTATAGCCTGGTGGGTCTTGTGGACATGAGGCCCATTGGTCTGCAAAGCTGGATAATTTGAGAGCTTGTCTCTCAGGTACAGATCTGAAAAGTTGGGGTGTCTGATGTGGGATTCAAACCCTTTACTCCTCAGGGAGAAGCTCCAGGTTTTGATCTCCCTCCTGATTATAGGTCACAGTGCCGGGAGTGGAGTTTATGGCAAGATTGTGTCCTGGCCTCTTCTACCCACTGTGATGTGGTGTTTTGGTTTTTTTTTTTTTTTTTTTTTTTTTTTTTTTTTCTCATTTGCCCAATGTGTAGGAGTCACTCAGCTAGTTTTTAGGGTTTTTTCAGAAAAAAGTTATTTTATATATAGCTGTGAATTTGGTGTGTCTGTGGGAGGGAGTGAATTCTGGATCTTCCTCCTTCACCATCTTGAACCAGAACCTGACAAAAGCCTGGTTCTTTCTTTTCCCCTCAGAATTCTAACACATATTGTCAGAGAAGTTCTCACATCCTCACCTGAGAACTTGGAACTCTCCAAGTGACAGACCTTTTGTTTTAAGCTTTTTCTATGTCCTACAAAATCCTGTCTTGCTTTGGTTCTCTTTGTTCCCCTCTTGTAATTGAGAAAGTCTTTTCTACAGAAACATGCAATGTATCATATGTCACCCTCCCTTTTAGTGAGCTAACATTCGAATGGAAAGTGATCTAGATGCTAGAAAGTCTCACAGTCCTGCTTTCTTCTTCCAGAATCTTCATGAACTTACCCAATTACAAACACAGAATGGAATGTGTGTGTCTGTCCTTTTTTCCCTTGACAACCCAGAGCCTATTTCCCAGAGCCAGCTAGCCAAAGCACCTAGTATGTTCCCATAGTAATTCCCCTCCAGGAATGTTCCTGACCAGACTCAGAATTGGGCTTGGTCCCTGAATCAGCCCTACTCAGTTCTCACCTTTTATGAAGAAATCTTAACATTTTCCCTGGGGCTGAAAAGACTCACAAAAACCATTATTTCTCTGTGCCCAAAGCCCCAAAGCACCATTGCCATTCTAAATAGTCAATAAAACGTGTAGGAAGCATTCAGTTAAATGTGAAAATTGAATGTGTATATTTACCTCCATTGCCTGCCAAATGCCACAAAAATTACGGTAAGGAAAGAATAAAACACATAAACCTGCAAGGAAGAAAACAATAAGAGAAAGTAGGGTAATAAAATTTTGTAAGCTGAAAAGCAAATGGACTAGTGATAACTGACTTAGCAGACCTGAGAAAACTAAAACCCAACCTTGTAGAGGGGCAAAGCCAGAAGCAAGCTGATCTGGATTACAGTAAGCCTCAAGAACTGGAGGCACCTTGCACCTCTTAAAGAAAGAAAGAGTCGGCACAAGCCTGAAAACCAAAGGAGTTTTTCAAAATCTACATAATGCAATGCTTCTATTATTAACTGCTGCATTAAAACTGACCCCAAAACTTAGTGGTTTAAAGCAGCCATTTTGCTTTGTTCACAATTTTATGGGTCAGGAATTAAGGAAGGGTTCAGCTGGCCAGATCATCTCTGCTCCTCATAACATTCGCTGGGGCAGCAAAAGCACAAGGATCCATTTCCAATGTGGCTTCATCACTCACATTCTGATACCTAAGGGATCCCTGAGTTTGCTCTTTCTTCCCTCCCTCCTTCTTCCTCCTCCCCCTCCTTCTTCCTCTCTCCCTCTCCTTCTCTCACTCTCTCTTTTTCCCCCTTTCCCTCTCACTCCCTCTCTCTCCCATCGTCTCTCTCTCCCTCTTTCCCCATCCTCTCTCTCTCTCTCCCTCTCCTTCTTTCTCCCTCTCACTGTCCCCGCCCTTTTACTCTCTCTCTCTCCCCACCCTTTCCCTCTCTCCCTCCCTCTCCCTCTCTCCCTCCCTCTCTCCCCACTCTTTCTCTGCCTCTCTTTCTCTGCCTCTCTTTCTCTCTCCCTCTCCCTCTCTCTCTCTACCTATCTCCCTCTCCGTCTTCCCCTAGCCTGTCACATTCTCCAGAGCCTCTCCTTATGGCTTGGGCTTCTCATAGCAGTGTGGCCTCGGGATAGTTGTACTTCTTAAATGGAGAGTGGCTTGCAAGACACAGGAAGCAGAAGCTACAAGACTAGCTGAAGACCAAGCCCAGAACTGCCCTCAGCATCACTTCCATTGGATTTACTGGTCAAAGCAGCCCCAGAGCCTATCAGTTTCAGAGGGGTGGAGAAATACACTCACCTCTTGATGAGAGATGGCAAGGTCACATTGGAAAAACACCAGTCCACGGGGAAAGTCTAGGGACTGTCATTCGGAGGACCCTAACAAAGAAGCCCATTCCAGTTACTCAACAGTTCAGGATACCTTTCAATAACGCCTCCCTCACGCACAGAAATACATTCAGCTTTTATATATATATATATATATATATATATATATATATATATATATATACTCAGTGTTGCACACTTCAATATGAGCTAATAGCCACAAATATCACATATTTAGGGAAAGTTACTAACATGAAAAAGTGAGCTCAAAATTTTAAAAAAATGGGACTTTGAGGCCACAGACATAATCCATGGAGACAAAGCAAATTTTATGCCCATCAAAGGAAAAATGATGCCATTTCTTAGAAAGTTCATTTCCCTCAAAGTCAAAAGCTGTGAGTTTAAAAACTAACATCTTCTATAAGACCTAACAATAACTGTTCAGAAGCAAACATTTTCAACTTCTTAGCTATGTTTCCCAATAGTTCCCACCATGTGATGATGCTAATAGTTCTTGATATTTCCATTTTAGATATTTAGTGACCTTCTTATACAAAAACAGGATCTGGCTCTTTTATAGGAGTCTAGGCATGTGTTATAGAAAACTGTATTGTTGAGTATCTGTAGTGGAGAAAGATTTGTTCACTTAATGCTGTAAGGCACTGGTATAACAGAACATGGAGTGTGGCTACAGCCACACCCAGAGCTGCACCAATTATTTGCACCCAATAATTTACATAAAAACAGAGGGACCTTTTGAAAGAGACAAAGATAACCAGAAACTCCAATCCTTTACTCTTTAAAGTGGTTAAAGATCTCTCTGGAGGACTAGGGTGGCCCATTACTGAAGCTAGATGGCAGTAAAGGACACCACGCTTTCTGGGAAAAAAAAAAATCTTCCCTGAGAGTAAAAAGTTTAATCAGATTGAACAAAGACAGGAAAATCATGCTGTAAATCAGAAGGCTACATAGGCCCTCAGCCCTCGTCTCTGCTCACTGGATATCTAGCCCAGCGGCATCACACTCTCATCCTGCAGCCTTACCCTTTTCCCTGGGGACCACTGATGCTGTTGCCATACTATCTGAACTTGTCAGTGCTGACTCAAGAACTGAGCATTAATAGGTCATACTATGGATGGCTGAAGAAGATTAGTATAAATTGACACTAGTCCTAGATACAAAATGAGGGGCAATATGAAAAAAAAAAGGGGGGGGGTAAGTGAGGAGGAAAGTATCCCAAAGAAAATCCTGCTGTTTTCCACGGCTCAGCATGCACACACAACCATGCTTTCCCAGAAATAGTTTTTTTAGTCCCAAACTCCAGGGGCAGGATAAACAGTCCCTCCAAGCATTCTGAGAGGAGAAAACAGAAAAATCATTGATTTCTTTGACCATAAAACACAAGGAGAGAATAATGTGAGGAAAAGCCCAAGATCAGGATAAAGATTAGAGTTCTTTGTCTCTAACCAGCCATAAGAAGATTTTTACCAGTCCTTAACTGAGTGGAGTTGGGAGTGTGTAATTAAATAAAAATACTCCTAACGCTATAAATTATAGTACACCTATATTAATAAGTATAAAGTACATAATTTGCTTGCTATAATTTGATCCCTTTTAAATAAATTGCAACTTTTCACAGTCCTTAAAAGAATCCTTTTGAATGTTGCTAAAATGGAAGCTCCTGAGATAGGCAGGCTGAACGGACCATCTGGGACCATCATCTTCTTGGTATTTAGAAATAACCTCATCCCCTGCAGTCCACCAATTATCCAAATACCAAATGTACAGGTAGCCTTAGGAATAGAGCCTTGAATACTGCCATAAGTATAACCTAGGATGTTTTGTTACAAGCAACAGGAACCAAGTCTGGCTAATTTAAGGCCAAAAGAGGTTTGTGCAAGAGGATGTGACAGAAGCTCTTAGAATTGTAAGAACACATGAATTAACCAGGCATCAGAAAGAATCAGCACCTGGAAGCTTCTGCAGGAGCTCATGGTCTGCTCTCTGAGGTGCTTCCCATAGATGACTGCTCTATCCACTCTCTGCCTGCAGGGAGACTTCAGATTCCAAAGGGGGTTGGAGGTAGGAATCTGATTGGGCAGCTGAGCCACATGGCTGAGGGTGGGTAGTGCAGAGAGAGTAGAGGGTGAAAGGGTTGTGAGCAGAAGAGAGAAGAGGTGTTAGGCAGGTGGAAACAATAGCTCCTATGCCACGCAACCCAGGTCTCATTCTTTCTCAAATACTGCCTGGCTTCACTTTTAAGATTCTAGATTTAGTCCCTAAGTAGAGACTAAACCACTGTTAAATGGCTGACATCTGATTATACAACAGTTCTCTTGAAGAGAAAAAATGACTTGGTGGTTAGACAGCCTGGGTTCCAATCCAGTTGGGCCCTCACTAGCTGTGAGACCTTGGATGTTTTCTAAAGGTCAGTGTATTTAGCCGCTCTCAAATGTGCTGAGCTTCAGTTTCTTCATCAATAAAATTTATTGAACGTTTATAGGGAGAACGTTTATCTGTGTCATTTAGGAGATCTTTGGTGATAAATCATAAAACCCAAATAAATGAGGGAATTTAATGTCTTATATAACTGAAAAGTCCAGTAGTAGGAAAGGCTTACCAATTTCATGACATATTCAGCTTCTTTTTGTTGTCGGCTCTGTCTTTTAGTTTTCTATTCTTTGTTTTTTTTAATTCCAGTGTAATTAACATACAGTGTTATATTAGTTTCAGGTGTACAATATAATGATTCAACAATTCGATACATTACCTAGTGCTCATCATGGTAAGTGTACTCTTAATCCCCTTCACCTATTTCACCCAGCCCCCCTCACCTCTCGTCTGGTAACCATCAGTTTGTTCCCTATAGTTAAGAGCCTGGTTTTTTGTTTATTTTTTCCTTTGTTCATTTGTTTCCTAAATTCCACATATGAGTGAAATCGTATCATTGTAAATGATATGAAATCATTGTAAATGATGCTGCAATAAACAGGGGTGCACATATCTTTTAGAGTTTTTGTATTCCTTGGGAAAATACCCCGGAGTAGAATTACTAAATCATACGGTATTGCTATTGAATTTTGTGAGGAACCTCCATACCATTTTGCACAGTGGCTGTACGAGTTTGCATTCCCACCAACAGTGCACAAATGTCTTTTTCTTCACATCCTTGCCAACACTTATTATTTGGTATGTATTTGATTCTAGCTATTCTGACAGGTGTGAGGTGATATCTCATTGCTGTTTTGATTTGCGTTTCCCTGATGATGAACGATGTTGATTGAGCATCTTTTCCTGTGTCTATTTGCTATCTGTATGTCTTCTTTGGATAAATGTCTGTCCATGTGTTCTGCCTATTTTTAATTGGATTCTTTGCTTTTTTGGTTTTATCTATTTGGATACTAACGCTTTATCAGCTATGTCATTTGCAAAAATCTTCTCCCATTCAGTAGGTTTTTATTTGGTTTTGTTGACTGTTTCCTTTGCCAAATAGAAGTTCTTATTTTAATGTAGTCCCAATAGTTTGCTTCTGCTTTTATTTCCCTTGCCTCAGGAGACATATCTAGAAAAATGTTGCTACGGCTGATGTCAGAGAAATTACTGCCTGTGCTTTCTTCTAGGATTTTTATGGTTTTAGGTCTCACATTTAGGTCTTCAATCCATTTTGAGTTTATTTTTGTGTACGATGTAAGAAAGTGGTTTGGTTTCCTTCTTCGGCATGTGGCTATCCAGTTTTCCTAGCACCATTTGTTGAAAAGACTTTTTCCCATTGCAAATTCCTGCCTCCTTTGTAAAAGATTAATTGACCATATAATGGTGGGTTTGTTTCTGGGCTTTGTATTCTGTTCTATTGATCTATGTGTCTACTTTTATGCCAGTACCATATTGTTTTGATTACTATAGCTTTGTAATATATCTTAAAATCTGGGATTGTGATACTTATAGTTTTGTTCTTCTTTTCCAATATTGCTTTGACTATTTGGGGTCTTTTATGGTTCCATTCAAATTTCAGGACTGTTTGTTCTAGTTCTGTGAAAAGTGCTATTGGTATTTTGATAGGGATTGCATTAAATCTGTAGATTGCTTTGGGTAGTTATGGACATTTTAGCAACATTTGTTCTTCTAATCCATGAGGATAGAATCTCTTTCCATTTGTTTGTGTCGTCTTCAATTTCTTTCATCAGTGTTTTATAGTTTTAGAGTACAGGTCTTTCACCTCCTAAGTTAAATTTATCCTTGATATTTTATTTTTGCTGCAACTGTAAATGGGATTATTTTCTTAATTTCTCTTTCTGCTACTTCATTATTAGTATATAGAAATACAACAGAGTTCTATGCATTTATTTTTTGTCCTGTGACAAAAATTCATTTATCAGTTCTAGTAATTTTTTGGTCAAGTCTTTAAGGTTTTCTATATATATTATCATGTCATCTGCAAATAATGAAGGTTTCTCTTCTTCCTTACCAATCTGGATGCCTTTTATTTCTTTTTGTGTGTGTCTGATTGCTGTGTCTAAGACTTCCAGTACTGATGGTGAAAAAAAGTGGTGAAAAAAATAGTGGTGGGAGTACCTTTCTTATCTTGTTCCTTATCTTAGGGGGAAAGCTCTCAGCTTTTCACCCTTGAGTATGATGTTAGCTGTGTGTTTTCCATATTTGGCCTTTATTAGGTTGAGGTATGTTTCCTCTAAACCTACTTTGCTGAGGGTTTTTATAATGAATAGATGTGCTTTGTCAAATGCTTCTTCTGCATCTATTGAAATGATCATATGGTTTTTATCCTTTCTCTTATTGATGTATCTTACTGATTGATTTACACATACTGAACCACGCTTGCATCCAAGAAATAAATCTAACTTGATCATGGTGAGTGATTTTTTTCATGTATTGTTGGATTCACTTTGCTAATATTTTGTTGAGCATATTTGTGTCTTTCTTAATCAGAGATATTGGCCTGTAGTTCTCCTTTTTGTAATGTCTTTGTCTGGTTTCTGTATCAGGGTAATGCTGGTCTCATAGAATTAATGTGGAAGCTTTCCTTCCTCTTCCATTTTTTTGGAACAGTTTGAGAAGAATAGGTATTAACTCTTCTTTAAATGTTTAGTAGAGTGTCGCCTGGCTGGCTCAGTCAGTAGAGTATGTAATTCTTGATCTCAGGGTTGTAAGTTTGAGGCCCATGTTAGGTGTAGAGATTACTTAAAAATAAAATCTTTTAAAAAAATAAATAAATGTTTAGTAGAATTCACCTGTGAAGCCATCTTAGACTTTAATGTTTTGGGAGTTTTTTTGATTACTGATATGATTTTATTGCTGGTAATTGGTCTGTTTAAATTTCTTATTTCTTCCTGATCCTGTTTTGGGAAGTTATATGCTACTAGGAATTTAGCCATTTTTTTAGGTTACCCAATTCATTGTCATGTAATTTTTCATAACATCTCTTATAATTGTATTTCTGTGGTATTGGTTATTTCTCTTCTTCCATATCTGATTTTGTTTATTTGAGTCCTCTATCTCTTTTCTTTCTTTTTTTTTAAGGAGTCTGACTAAAGGTTTACCAATTTTGTTGATCTTTTCAAAGAATCAGCTCTTGGTTTCAGGATCTGTTCTATTGGGTTTTTTTAGTTTTTATTTCATTTCTTTCTGCTCTAATCTTTCTTTATTATTTCCTTCCTTCTACTGGTTTGGGGTTTTATTTATTCTTCTTTTCTAGCTCCTTTAGGTGTGTTGTTTGGTTGTTTATTTGATATTTTTCTTGCTTCTTGAGGTAGGCCTGTATTGCTATAAACTTCCCTTTTAGAAAAGCCTTTGCTACATCTCAAAGATTTTGGACCATTGTGTTTTCATTTTCATTTGTCTCCATATATTTTTTTTAACTCTTCTTTTGCTTCTTTGTTGACCCATTCAGTGTTTTAGTGTCATGTTATTTAACCTCCATATATTTGTGTTCTTTCCAGATTTTTTCTTGTGGTTGATTTCTAGTTTCATAGTATTGTGATCAGAAAAGATGAATGGTATGACTTCAGTCTATTTTAATTTGTTGAGACTTGTTTTATGGCCTAACATGTGATCTATTTTGAAGAATGTTCTATGTTCCCTTGGAAAGAATGTATATTCCACTGTTTTAGAATGGAATGTCCTCAATATATCTGTTAGATCCATCTGGTCCAGTGTGTCATCCAAAGCCTCTATTTCCTTGTTGATTTTCTGTCTGAATGATCTGTCCATTGATGTAAGTGAGGTATTAAAGTCCTCTACTCTTATTGTATTACTACTGATTACTTCCTTTATGTATTTAGGTGTTCCCACTTTGGATGCATAAATATTTACAATTGTTATATCTTATAACAAAAATTCTTCCCATTAATATTATGGAGTGTCCTTCTTTGTCTTTTCTTATAGTCTTTGTTTTAAAGTCTATTTTGTCTGATAGAAGTATTGTTGCTTGGGCTTTCTTTTCACTTCTGTTTGAATGATAAATGCTTTTCCATCCCTTCATTTTCTTTTATTTTTTAATTTTTTAAATGTTTATTTATTTTTCAGAGAGAGAGAGAGAGAGATACAGAGTGTGAGCAGGGGAGGGGCAGAGAGAGGGAGACACAGAATCCAAAGAAGGCTCCAGGCTCTGAGCTGTCAGCATAGGGCCCAACATGGGCTCTGGAGATCATGTCCTGAGCTGAAGTCAGACACTTAATTGACTGAGCCACCCAGGCTCCCCTCCATCCCTCCACTTTCAATCTGCATGTGTCTTTTGGTGTGAAGTGAGTGTCTTACAGGCAGCATATAGATGGGTCTTGCTTTTTCATCCCTTTCATCACCCTATGTCTTTTACTGGAGCATTTGTAATACATTTACATTCAAAGTGATTGTTGATAAGTATGCACTTATTGCCATTTTGTTATTTGTTTTATGGTTATGTTTTTTTTGTACTTCTTCTCTGTTCCTTTCTTCTCTTGTTCTTTCCTCTCATGTTTGCTGGCTTTCTTTAGTGATATACTTGGATTCCTTTCTCTTAAATTTTTGCATATCTATTACCAGTTTTTGATTTGTGGTTAGCATTAGGTTTTTAAATAACATCGCTTATTTATGATGGTCGCTTAAGTTTGAACCCATTCTATTCTAAAAGCACTAAATTTTTACTCCTCCTTGACCCCACAAGTTTTAGATATATAATATTATACTCCTCATCCTTTTAATTTGTAAATCCCTTGACTGAATTTTATACTTCCTACTTTTCTTACTCCTGCTTATAGCCTTTCCTTTCCAAAGAATCCCCATTAATATTTCTTATAAAACTGGTTTAATGGTGATGAATTCCTTTAACTTCTGTTTGTCTGGGACACTCTTATCTCTACTCTTCTAAATGATAGCCTTAATGGATACAGTATTCTTGGTTGAAGGGTTTTTTTTTCTTTCAGCACTTTGAATATATCATGCCTCTCCCTCTGGCCTGCAAAGTTTCTGCTGACAAATCAGCTCATAGCCTTATGGGGTTTCCCTTGTATGTAACTGTTTTGTTTTGTTCTGTTTTTTTTCTTGCTTTTAAAATTCTCTCTTTATCACTATATTTTGCCATTTTAATTACTATGTGTATTACTGTAGACCTACTTGGGTTGATTTTGTTGGGGGCTCTCTGTGCCTCCTGGGTCTGGATTTCTGTTTCTTACCCCAGATTCAGGAAGTTTTCTATTATTTCTTCAAGACTATTTTCTGCCCCCTTTTTCTCTCTCTTCTCCTTCTAGGATCCCTATAATGTAAATGTTATTATGTTTGATGGTATCACTGTGTTCCCTTAATCTATTTTCATTTTTTATTATTTTTCTCTCCTGCTCAGCTTGATTGCTTTCCCTTACTTTAGCTTGAGATTACTGATCCTTTCTTTTCCTTCCTTTAGTTTACTATTTATTCCCTCTAGTGTGTTTTTAATTTCAGTTATTGAGTCTTTTGTCCGGTTCTTTTTTACTTCCTCTCTCTTTCTCTCTCTCTCTCTCTTTTCTTGAGATTCTCACTAAAGTCCTCCACTCTTTTCTCAAGTCCAGCAAGTATCTTTATGATCATTACTTTAAATTCTCCAGCAGGTATATTATTACTTATCTCCATTTCATTTAGCTCTCTTTCTGTGATTTTGTCTTGTTTTTTCATTTGGGACATATTCCTCTATCTCCTCATTTTGTCTAACTCTCTGTGTCTGTTTCTATGTATTAGGAAAGTGAGCTATGTCTCTAGCTCTTGAAAGTAGTGGCTTTGTGAAGAGGAGATCTGTAGTGCCCTGCAATGCAGTGTCTCTGGTTCACTAGAACCTGGTGCCTTGTGGTGTCTCCTGTGTGTGTTGCATGTGCCCTACAGTTGTTGAGCCATGTTTGCCTTTAGTCCAGTGATCTGCAATGGCTCTGTTTGCCTACTGTGGACAGGGTTTGGTTTCCATGTTGATGGGCCTGTCTGGGACCTCCTTGGTGTTGAGTTGAGTCAGACCAGGTGTTTGCCAGAGATACAGTAGCACTAAACTGCTGGGTGCTTTCCCTATGTTGTCTCCTGAGAGGCTTTCATTGGTGGGTGGAGCCTAAAGTCAGACCAGATGTCTGCCCCCTGCCCACTGCTGGGGCACAGTCAGACTGGTGTGTGTGGTTATGGTGCTGGCCCCTGTCAGGGCTGCTTATACATTGCCACATTTGTGGTGCTGAGTTGGAAGAACTCCTGCCAAGGGTGGGTCTGCAGGAGAATGTGGGTGTGGGACACCAGTTGTTAGAAAGATTTGTGCAGGTGGGCTGTGGTCAAGGACCTGTGGCTGCTTTGGAAAACTTTTGCCAAGGCCAGATTGGGAGGGGGAAGGTCTGTAGGAGAATGAGTGGGTGGGGTTCGTGGTACTGGCATAGCTTGCACCAGCCTGCTGTGGGTAAGGACCTTGAGCCACTTTGGAAAATTCCTGCTATGGCCAGGATGGAGGGAGCATGTCTGCAGGAGAATGCTGGGGTAGAACATGTCGTTAGCAAGCTATGTGGAAAATGTTGGTGCTGCACAGGTTCCCACAGGCATCCATGTGTCCATATAGGCTATGGGAGGAAGGGGAAATGGCACCTATCAGCTGTTTTGTTCTTGGAGAGGTCTCCCAAAGATCCTTACATCTCCAGCACTGAAATTAGTAAATAAATCTTCCTCCCATATACTCCATGCATTTTTCAAACAACTGCACCTATGCTATATCTCAGAGGGTTTTTTGTTATACCATCTCTTTAAAGGCAGGGACTCAGTTTCCTATCACCATCCTAGCTCTCCTGGAGCCAAGCCCACTGATTTTTTTTTTTTTAATTTTTTTTTCAACGTTTTTAATTTATTTTTGGGACAGAGAGAGACAGAGCATGAACGGGGGAGGGGCAGAGAGAGAGGAAGACACAGAATCGGAAGCAGGCTCCAGGCTCTGAGCCATCAGCCCAGAGCCTGATGCGGGGCTCGAACTCACGGACCGCGAGATCGTGACCTGGCTGAAGTCGGACGCTTAACCGACTGCGCCACCCAGGCGCCCCAAGCCCACTGATTTTTAAAGTTTCAGGTGTTAAGCCCCACAGGTTGTAAGAACTAGTGAAGTTAAACCCCTCTGGTTCTCAAAGCCAAATGTTATGGGCATTTTTCTTCCCAACATGAGTGCCCTGTGCCTAGGATGCTTGGTGTGGGATATGCTTCTCTCCCCTCTCCATGCCCACAGTGTCCCTTGCTCCCGAGGACAGTCCCACAGGTCAGCTTGGCTCACAACTGCATCTTTGCCCTTCCTACCCTCTTCGATGTAGCCTCCTCTCTACATTTATCTGTAGAGAATCTGTTCTTCCAATCTTTGGGTAATTTTCTAGAATATTTATCCTGATGTGGGTGTTATCTAGGTATATCCATGGGACGAGGTGAACCTAAGATCCTCCTACTCTACCACCTTCTACACTGTTCTTTGGAGCATCCATATCATTCCAAGGCTGGCTGCACTGTGATGGCAAGATGGCCACCAAAAGCTTCTGGGATGTCATGTTTTCTTATTTATACTCAATAAACAGGGTGTCTCTTCCCTAGATATCTAATAACCTTTTGCTTTTCCATATTGGACCATCTTTGTTAATATGCCACCACTCAATTCGCCAAGAGGAATGGATCTTGGAGAGTCAGAGCAAAACATAATGGGAGTGAGTACTGAGAGGACAACCACAATCCCCAAATCCATTATATTATATCCTAAAGTTAATCTGATGCTTCAGTGTATATAAGTGCTCAGTAGTTGCCTGGCATATAAGTGAGAAGTGTGTGTGTGTGTGTGTGTGTGTGTGTGTGTGTGTGTGTGTCGAGAGATGCAGAGATAGAGATAAAACTCAAGATAAAGGTATAATCTCCAATTTAAAATCTATAGAAGCCCTAAAAACATGAAAAGGTTACAGAACCATTGCCTCCAAAATATACAATATTTACCCCTAAAATAAGTGTAAGGAAATCTGTTAAAGTCAACTTTTTTCAGGATGATATTTTTTCATATATCAAATACCAAATTCTTTCTGAAACTCTTTTGGTACCACTGATCAAGAATGGCTTAATCTGCCTACTTGATAACTCAGCTTGATGTGTGTATTTATGGGTGGGTAGAAGAATGGAAAGATAGAGGAAAGATAGATACATAAATGGATAGAGGATATATTTTAACTGATCATGTAATAATTCAAAGCCTATTTAAATGCAGATGCAAGATTAATTTGTTGGAATGTTATCTATATGCTCTAAATACCCCCCAAATGGAATACCTTCCTCTGAAGGCAGATTATAGAATTCTACAATTAGAAGATACTATAGAAAACATTACACCAACCACTTTCCAGATGAGAAAATTTAAGCCAGGACCATGCAGTTGGTGAGTAGCAGACTGTCCTCACATGCCGCAAAGCACTTTTCCACAATACAATCCCACCTCCCCTTGATAATATTAAATTGCCTAGCAAACAAGATCTTCATAGACAGTGCAAAGATAAACTTCCTCTCAAACTGCCTCAAGCAAATAGTCACAATTTTGAAATTACTAAAACCCAGATAATGTAGACATCATTATCCCTTCAAGTTGTCTGGGGTGGGATAGTAAACTTGGAAGAAATTTAATACAAGTCTCCCAGGTCTGAGAAACATGGTAAGAGGTGGGATTTATTATTGTTTTTACTTGTCATTAATAGTTAGAAATGGCATGTTAATCAGCAAGAGACAGATTATGGCTGTCATTTTTTCCCCTAAAATGTAAATAGCTAGCATGTAAATCATGTCCACACGAACTTTCTATTTTTTATGGTCCTACCCATCAGTTTGCTCTCCCAGTGAGGTCCCAGGTTTAAAATAGCTCTGAAATGAAAGGCTACTCTAGGTATTAAATATTCCATGAAGCAAACCCAGTATCCCACTTGTCTTGAGTGCTCTATTATTCTCACTTCCGGGATGGCTACAAATAACTTTTTGAAACTGGACCCGGTACAGAAACAAGTCAAAGGAAAGAAGAGTAGAGGATAAAATTTGGAAAAGCCTCTCATGGATTTAAGCTTCCAAGCACACCAGCAAAACTTTGATATTTAACAACATAAGCAGACCTTCTCAATGACTTAAGTTGACTTCAACAAACCCTGCTTCAGTGGACTTGCCACAAAACAGTACACGAAGGAAGGGATCACCAAAAAGAGCCTCTCCTACAGCCACACACAACCAGGTCTGAGACCCTGATACCAAAAAGCTAAAAACCAACAGAAAAAAAATTCATGTGTTTCTGGAACCATTTTTTAAAGGGTGATATGTTTCACTCCTACCCAGAAAAGTGGCAGAAGCCACCGAACATTGCCTTGCACGCTCCTTGTCATCAGACTGTCCTTTTGCCAAACATTGAATGCCCTTTTCCTGCTATAAGATATATACTGAATCGCCACATTATACTCTCTGACCCTGCAGGACCACAGTACAATATCATAATGTCAAACGGGGTCTGAAAAGAGCTTTGTGTGGGATGAGACAAGAGTCTAAAGATAGCAGAGCTGCTGAATCACTTAGGGTATGACCACAAATAGTGTTGTGATCAGCTTGCCGGGTAAAGCTGGTGTCAGAAGTCCCTGGTAAATCTCTGAGCTAATTATGGAAGGTGGGAGGCTGACCTTGGAAGCAAGTTGTACTTAACACAGAGATGAGGAAGCCTAAGGGAAGAAACCCAAGTTGTAAGCCCTAATAAATAAAATTTTAAATTCGCTGATTTAATAAAAGCATGCTATCATATGACAAGATGGTTTTCCTTAGGAGCAGGTGCATTGCAATTTTTTAAAAAATATTAAATCTTCAGAGATTTGCACGATAGATGGCAGCCTGGAAACACGCTGATGTGTCCTGGCAGAATTTCAGACATAATGATTTTTTTCCTTTGTAAACCTTCCATCAGTGGGAAGGCAAGCCCTGCCAAAACTGAGGAACCCAAGCTGGAGGCAGTAAGGCTCCACCACTCAGACCATGGCGAGGTGCCAAGACTTCAAGGCCAAATCGGAAACAACCACGTTGAGTTCATTAAAATGACTGAATGATCAAAGACGTGCAAGCCTTCACAAAGGCAGAAATTAATCTGTTTAATACTTGGCTAAATTCTCATCTGTTGAAGTAAATTTGAAACAAAATTTATCAAACTCGCCCTCTTCCTGTGGAAAAATCCTTTGAATTTCTCAGAGTGTCCAGGAGGTGGCAGACACGTCCTTTGTTTCAGCTCATGGAACACAGCTACAGCTCCATCCCCAAAAGTAATATGCATGCATGTATCTGAGTATAACTACAAATATGAAGTAAATATACATTTTCAAGATATCAGGAATTATATTCAAAAATGGGTAGACCGAACTCCACTTGGCAATCTCTTTTTGATGGAGAAGATGATTCTTACCCCCAGGAAAGGGTTCTTACCCCAGAAAGTGGCTAAGAATCAATAAACAAATCTTAGCCATCAATGAAAAGGTCAGTGGAAGAACTACAGCCCAATAACTCAGACCCTGTTCATGGACCTCTTGTGGTCTCCATGAGCCTCAACTCTCCCACCACCCCTACCCCTCATCTCCCTGCCCTTCAGTACTTTTTAAAGACTTGCACACATATTCCTGAGTCATCAGAAACCTGTGGCCTCACCCTGAAACTGAAGAAACTAAAAGATGTACAGGGAAACTCCCTAGCGCAACAATTCCTAGCCTGTCTTCAACTGGCCTCCTCTGCCAGGTCAGCCTACAAAACCAGAAGTTTAGTCACTGTCATGAACATTATCAATATTAATTCCTACTGGATAAACTGAAGCTGGTGTAGGATCTCAGGTTCCTCACTTTCCTGGGAGGATGACATGTAAAGTATTAATACAGTCCATCAGGAGAAACAAAACTCATTAGAAATACATACAAATTCATGAAAAGCCTTTCACTGTTTATTTCATGAAGTGAAAACATTTATTCCAACCAGATCAAGGGAGGAAGAAAAAAAAAACCATGTTTTCTATAGCTGTAATTTCACACACTCTAGTACGAAATGAATCAATAGTAGCTAACTAGGAGGGGTGAAATCAAAGATTTCCTTTTCAACAGTAATAAATCCAGTCAAACCCTATTTGGTATGGCACTTGACATGGCTTGTAAAATCTGAAGTTACTAAATTATGTATTTCAATAGTAATCCCTTACAAAATTAATAGGAAGTGCTAAACTAGGACGAATGGCGTCCAATGGGATCCAGATGCTTAACCCTAGACTAGGTAGAAAGTGTGAAAAATTAAGAACTGTACTGACTTTCTTTCCCCTGAGTTTCGTGAAGGAGCCAGCTCTTCAAGCATGGAATGTAAACACTTGGGAAGGTAGCCTCAGAGAAGCCTGTGTTCTGGAGCAGCCTGAGTCCCAGCTGTGTTTATATTAGGATTCCAAAATATCTGAGCCTGGAAGGAGCAGTGGCGGTGTGAGGAGGGACCAAGGAGCCTGCGGGAAAGACTGATCCCAAAGCGAAAGAGACAAGCTGGTTCAAGACCCATAGGAGGTGTGCTTGTTGAAAGAACACGGTGCCCGTCGCTCCACGTATCTTGTAGCCCCCTTCCCAGACTCACAACCAATTCCCAAGGGGATAGAGAAACACTGGAAGTGTGTTGGCATTAACGGTCCCCTTTGTAGTAATGGCCGCATTGATGGTAGTGGCAACAAGGCAGCAGTGGCCTTGGCAGTGTGGGGACCGACAGCACCACCCTTGGTCTTGGAGATGGGCAGTTTCCACCAAGACATCGTGCCCGTGCAGGGGGAGGGGCATCTGTAGTGGCACCAAGGCTACTGTTGCCACTGGTGGAAAAGAAACCTCAGCGGGGACTAAAGCCACATTACGGTGACCCAGTATAAGACAAAGAAAGTAATAGACCTCTGTTGTGACCAAGAGAATTCGTTCTCAGAGCACTGGTTATGGCCGTCTGACTAATCAACCCCTAAAGATTGCCATGTCCTAATATCCAGAACCTGTGAGTATGTTACCTTGCATGGCAAAAGGGACTTTGTGGATGTGAGGAAGTAGAGTATCTTGAGATGGGAGGTTTATCCTGGATTAGTTAGTTGGGAGGGCCCAGTATAATCACGAGGGTGCTTATCAGAGGAAGGCAGGAGGGTTGGAACCAGAGGAGATCTGACAGCAGAAGCAGAGGTCAGAGAGAGATTTGAAGATGCTACACTGCTGGCTTTGAAGATGGAGAGTGGGGACCCCAAGCCAAGGACTGCAGGGGGCCTTTAGAAGCCAGGAAAAGACAAGGAAATAGGTTCTCCCGTAGAGCCTCTGGAGGGAGCATGGCTCTGCTGACCCATTTTAGGCTTCTGACCTCCAGAACTATAAGATAATAAATGTGCGTGGTTTTAAGCCACCAAGTGTGTGATAATTTGCTACAGCTGCAATTGGAAAATCATATACTTAGTGATATACCCCTCTGAGGGCTTTCAGAATCATTTGTGGAAACCAGGAGGTTCAAATTCCCAAAGGAACAAGTAGAAGCAGAGCCAGAAGGCTTGGAAGCTGTCCTTATTCACAGTGTGTGGAGTAGGGGGAAACAGGTTAGAGCAGGGTAGGCTGGACCCACAGGTCTGCCTTACACTCCACATCTCCATGGCGGAACATTTTGTCTTAAATCTCACCTTGGATCTTCATTCAAATCATCAGCATCTTTTTCTGCAACACTCTAAGAGTTCAAACCAAAACATGCATTACTTTGCTCTCTTTCCTTTGCTTCCAGAATTTCTGAGAGGCGAGTCAGGACACAATTACCTCAGAGGGTACCATGTATATTTGCAAATGAGTTCACAAGTCACTTGAAACCCTGAAACCAAATCGTATCCTTACCTTTTGGATACTAATAATGTAGCATTTCTCAGTTGCTTTCTCTAGATTTTTTTAAAAGTTTATTAATTTATCTTAGAGAGAGAGAGAGGGAGAGAGAGAGAGAGAGAGGGAGAGAAACATGAGCAGGGGAGGGGGAGAGGGAGAGAGAGAATCCCAAGCAGACTCTGCACTGTCAGCACAGAGCCTGACACAGGGCTCGATCTCACAAACCATGAGATCATGACTTCAGCCTAGATCAAGAGTCAGACACTCAACCAACTGAGCCACCCAGGTGCCCCTAGATTTTAATTCAACCCTTAAAAGCATTCTGCTGAAAAGACGTTCTGGAAATGTCTTCAGAGGTTTGCCCTATGACTACAAAAGAGATCCAGCCCACCCACCTGACATTCAAGACTCTTTCCAGCCAGGTCATCATAAAGATAGAGGGCTATTTTTCAGGGCCCAGAAAAGTATTTGAATTGGCTGTGTTCATCTAGTACATCTGCCAAGTGATCAGTTGTTTCTTCCCCAAAATCAAATGTGTCCTAGATCTGAAAAATATATACAATCTTCCTATTAGTAGTCATTACAATATGTTTTTACTAGTAATCTGTCTCTGATAACAATAAAGGTCAGGGAACACACGGAAGTTTGTAAGTAACAAATTATTTTTAAACTTTATTTTATCTACGATGTAATGTTTCTTGTTTTTAATATTATTTTTTATCTTTTTAAATTTACATCCAAATTAGTTAGCATATAGTGTGACAATGATTTCAGGAGTAGATTCCTTAGTGCCCCTTACCCATTTAGCCCATCGCCCCCCCCCATAACCCCTCCAGTAACCCTCAGTTTGTTCTCCATATTTAAGAGTCTCTTCTGTTTTGTCCCCCTTCCTGTTTTATATTATTTTTGTTTCCCTTCCCTTATGTTCATCTGTTTTGCCTCTTAAAGTCCTCATATGAGTGAAGTCATATGATTTTTGTCTTTCTCTGACTGACTGATTTCGCTTAGCATAATACCCTTCAGTTCCATCCATGTAGTTGCAAATGGCAAGATTTCATTCTTTTTGATTGCCGAGTAATACTTGATACCTCATCTTCTTTATCCATTCATCCACTGATGGGCATTTAGGCTCTTTCCATACTTTGGCTATTGTTGATAGTGCTGCTATAAACATGGGGGTGCATGTGTCCCTTCGAAACAGCACACTTGTATCCTTGGATAAATGCCTAGTAGTGCAATTGCTGGGTTGTAGGGTAGTTCTAGTTTTAGTTTTTTTGAAGAACCTCCCTACTGTTTTCCAGAGTGGCTGCACCAGCTTGCATTCCCATATGATGTAATGTTTCTTAATCCTTACACAAGAGGTATGAACAAGGGGGAAAAAATGATGAGTTTGTTCAAATTCCTTTTATTATTTTCCCTGACCACTTTTTGGCAGATTTGTCAGAGAATATAAAAAGAAATAATGGTGGGGCAAAAGCAAAATGATATTCAAAGGCTAAGGACAACTTTCTCCATGGGCCATTCCAGCTCGGCTTGTCCTCTGAACAAGTTCTACAACCTTGGGCAAGTCAGAAACTTTCAGGACTTCTGTCTCTTCAACTCTCCTCCATAGTACATCCACATTTGTTTTAATATTAAGACTTGCCAGTTAAATTGTTTCGCATTTATCCTTCACATTTTTTAAGTTTAAGTTGGAGGAGAGGAAATGCTCCCCATTTATATGAGAGGGCCAAGAAGTCCACTAGGGAGGTGAATACTGTAGTTTGAAAAGCATGGACCCATATACTTGTTAACATGCCTGCTGTCTCTACCACCACACGTACCCATGTGCTATATAGTCTCATCTTCCTTACATTGGTTTGATTCACTTCATTTTTTTATCTTCTATTTCCTTCACCATTTGGAAGTGACATCTTCTTCCTCCAACTTTCCTACCTTTTAAGACCAGCTTATGTCCCACCTCCTCCAGAAAGCCTTTCCTGACCACAGATGCCCAAAGAAATCCTTCTCTCCTTCAAATTTATGGCAGTCATCCTATGTAGCATTCAGTACAATATATCTTCCTTATGATGCCTTTTATTATTACTTCACACTTATGTTATTTCTCCTGTTTTTTATGCTTCTGATCTTCCAACTATATCACAAACTTCCTAGAGATCAGAGGTCATGGAAACTATTGTTTTGTTTTCCCCACAGCCTTTGATCTGCACTTTGCACATGAGAAGCACTCATTCATTATTTATCCTTTCGACATTTATTTGTTAAACTCTGTGCCAATTCATAATTGTTGAGTGAAGGAGAAGCAAAATGACTCACATAATCTAAAAACTGAATAATTCAATTTTTGACAACTCAGAATTTATCCTTCTCATTTCACATTTCCTCTCTCTTAACATTATAGGATGTTTTCTCTATTGGCAGATTTAAACTACAAATATTCTAAACGCGTTTCAAATATGTAATGACCGTGCACATTCTTGTAATTACAACTGACACAACGTGCTACAGGTTAATTAAGTGCCTAGAAGAACAGATTTGGTAGACTTATAAACTGCAGAAAGTACCAAGACTAACAGAGCAAAAATTATACTCCCTACAAGTGCTCAGTTGTTGAACTACACGTTAAATGGCAGCATACTGGCTTTTATTTAATCAGACTACATCTTTATGGAAAAGAGGTGTGCACTTGCTCAGTTCCTTCAGGGGCAATAACATAGATGCCCTTGCTCTACCTTGTAACCAGAATTAATGGCCACCTGCCATTTCCACCATAAATCTCAAGTTTCAAGTATTATAACTGAGCACATTAAAATCATATTAAATCCAGAGTTACCATCAAAATTATTAAGCCAGATGCTATTTTAATACATATCAAACTGGATTACATCCATTAAGTAAATTGTGTGCCTAAGGATGTTAAGTCCCAAAATAGTCCAAAGGGTTATTCCCGTATTTTTCCATATAGGCTATATAAAATGGGCTCTATCTCAAAAATAAACGCATTTACTTCATTTTATAAACTGCTGCCCTTTGTTAATTCCCCCCACGTGGAACCTGGCAAACTATTTATTTCACTTTAGATGTAGCTAATGTGAAGGCCTTTTAGGGGTAAGTGTAATTGCAGAACCTTGGTCAAGCGCCACCTGGTGGTCAGATAAATTTTTTTCCTATCATTGTTTTCAGAGTTTTCCTGAGAAGGTAGTCAAACTATATTATTGGTAATTACTAAAAATGAATCATTATGATCATTAATATTTTATCAGTCTTTAATCCTGTGGAATATTGATATACATAAAGAAATCTTCAAATCAGGTTGATATTGGTTCAAATTTCAACCTTAGATTTTTTCATTACCCATTTCTTTACCTTATTCTCTGGGGCTCAGTTTTCTCATCCATGTCATAAAGTTAATTTAAGGAACAAGTGAAAACAAGATACAAGTAGAAGAAAATGCTGACTTTGATATAATACACATCAATAAGTGATAGCACCAATTGCTATTATTATAGTTTATCAGCAATACCTACTTGTACTGAATGATTATTATTAGTAGTAGTCAAAAGCATATGTTCTTTACCTACATTACCTCAGTTAGTTCTCACAAGAACCCTATCAAGTTGACATTATCTATCAGTTTATTTTTATTTAATGTTTCATTTATTTTCGAGAGAGAGAAACAGAGTGCGAGTAGGGGAGGGGCAGAGAGGGAGGGAGACACAGAATCTGAAGCAGGATCCAGGCTCTGAGCTGTCAGCACAGAGCCCAACGCGGGGCTCAAGCTCATGAACCACGAGATCATGACCTGAGCTGAAGTCCAACACTCAACCTACCCAGCCACCCAAGCATTCCTACTATCAGTTTAATTTTTTTTTTTAATGTTCATTTTATTTTTGAGACAGAGAGAGACAGAGCATGAGTGGGGGCGGGTCAGAGAGAGAGGGAGACACAGAATCTGAAACAAGCTCCAGGCTCTGAGCTGTCAGCACAGAGCCCGACGCGGGGCTCGAACCCACGAACTGTGAGATCATGACCTGAGCCGAAGTCGGAAGCTCAACCGACTGAGCCACCCAGGCGCCCCGCTACTATCAGTTTAAAAATTAGGAAGCTGGAGTGCCTGGCTGGCTCAGTCAGAAGAGCTTGTGACTCTTAATCTTGGGATCGTGAGTTCGAGCCCCATCTTGGATGTAGAGATTACTTACATAACTAAATCTTTAAAAATATTTTAAATTAAAATAAAATAAATTAGGAAGGTCACAATAATAAAGGTAAATGATTGGCTCAGGATAACATAGTAGGTAACAGCCAGGATTCAAACTTGACTGTGGGATGCCAAGGCCATGATCTTTATCACGATGCTATACTGCTATTGTTATGAATAATGATAATGATGATACAAAGTATTTCATGGGACTCCCCTAGTAAAAATACCCTTCCTTTGGCACAAAGGTCATTTGAAATTTTGTGAGAGCATTTCTGTGTTTTTTCCCCCAGTATGCAAAAAGCCTGAGGAAAAGCTACCCATTCTGTTTTATATAGAAGATGCCAAGGCTATTTCTTTGAAAAACAATATAACTTCCCAGTATTTCCTCCCAGGGGGGAGAGCTAAGATGCCTCATACACTTTTCTATTAGAATTTTTTAGGAATAGAATTCCTTCAGGTAAGCATTTGTTTTCAAACAAGGAACAACCCAGAGGGGCTCAATATTCTACACTCTATTGCATCCTTGTTGCTATAATAAAATATAAATATAATAAAACTTTTAAAGCTATTATATTTAACATTTTATTACAAAAATAACATATGTCCATTGTTGTAATTTTAGGGAACTAGAGGTAATCAAAAAGAAAAGATAAACATGAACCATAATCATGCCTCTCTCTCATAATCATTTATTAGGGAGCAATGTTAATATTCATGCCATATGTCCTGTAGTCCTTCTTTTCTCTATGCAAAAACATTTTTTAAATGAGATCGTGCTATACACTCTATCCTAAACCTAACTTTTCATTTAATATCAATTGATAATGATTTGCTCTGCCATATTTGGCCACCAACCAACCCCATCTTTCCAGTCCAGAAAACATTGTTATTCAGATGACTTAAAAGCCCCTTAGGCATTTTAAGTTAGGACTGAATAACTTTGTAACCGAAAACACAAAATGAAAACTGGTGAAATCCAACCTCAACTTAGCTATACCCAGCTCTCTTCCTTGTCTTTAAAACATACCTTTATTCCATCAAACATGTACTAATTTAATTAAAACATAAATACCAGTTACGAAGAAGGTCCTGTGCCAGGCACTTAGGGGGCACCAGCATGAATCAGATACATTGTTGCAGCATGTTTTGGAGAACAAGATGCTATACTATATACTTCATGAATATCAAAGAAGTGCTTTGTGGGATGAGGCTGAGATATAAATGGTTCAGGTCTCTGGAGGTAAGGGTAGTCCATTCTCCGTCCCCATATCTATTGCATTCTCCAGTTTTTATGGAGGCTGAGAAGCTTCCTGGGGAGACCGTGGAAAACCACAAGTGGGGTTTTGAAATACCAAGAAGTTGCTCAGGGAAATCCAATAGAGTCCAATTGGAAAGGGTTCACTTTCAGGGCTCTGCAAGAAAATCATCCTAAAGGAAGCCAGACTCCACCACAGGGCAAACACAGGGAGATAAAGAAATGGCTGGTCACTTGGGTGGCTCAGTCGGTTAAGCATCTGACTCTATTTCTGCTTAGTTCATGATCTCGTGGTTTGTGAGTTTGAGCCCTGCTTTGGGCTCTGAGCTGACAGCATGGAGCCTGCTGGAGATTCTCTGACTCCCTTCTCTCTGCCTCTACCCCACTCATGCTCTCTCGCTCTTTCTCTCCAAATAAATAAATTAAAATTTAAAAAAAAATTTTAATAAAAAAATAGATACCGAAATGGCATAATACTATCTCTTGAACCTGCCTTCACAGCCCCATAGCTGTGTCAGGGTACATCTGAGTGTATGTGACTTCGGAGCTCTCATCAAACTATGTAGCAATCAGGGCCCAGCAACCTATTGTAAGACCCATCTAACAGAGGATGACAGGAGGGAAGATAAAATGTGGCCCTGCACCCAGCAGAGTTAGAACCATCACAGCATTGAACAAATAGCCTTAATGGCGGGGCGGGGGGAGGGGGGGAGGGAGTCATTGGTAAACATCTGTCCCCCAGAGAGCACCAATAACAGCAGCTGTGGTGGTAGCACCTAGCTCAGAATGGCAAAAACAAGAGCAGTCACAGATTAGTAAACGTAAGACACAGTCCTAGGGATGCAGGAGAATACAGGTAGACGGAGAGCCTACAGGCATGCAGGTGGAAGGTAACGAACCTGTTCAAGCTTTGCAAATTCAAATGTCATGGCCAAAGTCGCATTTAAGTGGGCAATGTGGACTGGGTGTTGCCTGAGGTGAACTGGCACATGCCAGTCCTGTCCTGCGAGGGCCACTGCTCTTCAGCCTCAGCTGATGGAGGCCGTGTCAGGCCATGGGAAATGTTGGCCTTATCTGCAACAACATCAAGTAGCAGGAACTTGGACAAGGCTGAAATGCGAGAAATGTTTACATGGAAACAATGTAACCAGACTAAAGGACCACAATCACCACCATAATAACCCAAAGCCATAGCCAAGGAAATGGGTTAAGGCATCAATTTTCAATGAAGAGGCAAGAAACAGCAAATCAGCTTAGCCACTTGCTGGGTTGAGATACTCACCAGTGTCTCTAACACACCTCATTACTGTCTTGTGACTGTTGCGGAAGGGTCACGGGTCATGAGACATTCACGGGCTCAATGGAAAGTGAAACTAGAAGGTAAAGATATCATTTCTCTTGGACTTTGAGTACAAAAGACAGGGCAAATAGCCAATGGGGAAGGTAAGGGCAGTAAGCTGCACTTGAGAAGTTGTGAGTAGCAGTTGAAGCCACATCCACCAGTAGAAAACTGGTGGGCTTAAGGCAAAGTATGGGCAACATGTGACACCTTCACATGGTATAAAATGAGGGAATAACTAAACCCACACTCAAGAAATCTGATTTTTGGTGCAAAATCTCAAAACTTTAAGTCACTGGTTAACATCTTTTTTTTTTAATGTTTATTTATTTATTTTGAGGGGGGCATGCAAGTGCATGCATACAAACCAGGGAAAGACAGGAAGAGGGAGAGAGAGAATTCCAAGCAGGCTCTGCACTGTCCGCACAGAGCCCCGCAGGGCTCATCTCATGAACTGTGAGATCATGACCTGAGCCAAAATGAAGAGTGGGACACTTAACTGACTGAGCTACCCAGGTGCCCCAGCATTTTAAGTTTAGTATTTCCAACTATAAATATGTAATGGGATACTGGCTTCGATCCCCCCCAACAGCTTATGACATATGCTTTCCCTGACATGCCTATCAAGATGCTGGGGCAAAGGGATAAGTGATGAGAGTTGGGATGGCCTCAGCATAGGCCATGCCCACAGCACAGAGAGGACAGTTCACTTTGGGGTAATGCCTCTGGGTTCAAGGCCTGTTGGCTAAGCTGAAGAAGGGCAAGAGCAAAAATGGCAAAGGTAGGTATGACCTTCCAATTAAATCCAGAGGAGGTTTGGATAACTTGGCACATGATTTTATAGCTAATGGCATTGGAAGTTATCCAAACTCTCCTGGAAATCAACTTAGTATCATGAATACCTCACCTAGCGCTCAGCTGTGCAGCCCGCATGGATTAGTGCAATGGTCAGCAGCACGACAGGGTGGGCACAATGGGACAACGACCACAGCAGGCCATTCTGCTTCCTTTTGTCCATGCCACTATGATCTCTTTCCCTGTCGTTTAACCCAATTTTGTCCTAAGTTTTTGAATCCTAACAAATGAGTGTTTTCTAGAGGAGTAAACAAACCTATGACTATTTCAACGGTTAAAATGCACACTAAACATTATAGCAACTCCAGGAACATAAATCTCAGATGGATGTGAGGTCATGAACCAGACCTAACTACAATGACCAGTAGAACAACCATAGAGAATGCCAATCAGTTAAGACATTAGGCAAATAAACCTCTAATTAACATCAATTGTAAGCAGTAAATTGATACGTCAGGAAGGTATCTCCATAGAGATCATGCTGTGATAACCTCATATGGTTCAGATTTAGTCAGCATTCCCATTTCTATGCACATATCTGATGTTAAAAAGTATCAGATATCATAGCAATGATCAGCCCATTGGCCTATTAATTTTTCCCCAAGGAATTTATCTTGAAAAAATGACCCAGATGGAAGAAAATGGAACATGCACAAAAATATTCTTTGAAAACAATAGAACGAGTAAATAAATTCTAACACATCCACTCAAATGATTGTTATGATATTATAGTATGGAAAATGCATATGATATAATGCTTATCTTAAACGAGAAAGATTAATTACATGTACACTAAAACTGTAGTGTGTAAAAGTAAAAGACATTCATAATACTGAAGATGGGAATATGCAAAAATAATAATGAGGTCTATTATAACATGTTTCCACCTTTTTAGGAATGTTTCCACATAATAACTTTTTAAAGGGTAGGAGGAAAGGTAACAAATGAATGAATACACTGTCCTGAACCCAAGTCAATGATTAAGGATTTCAAATCACAATGTAGTGATTGTTATTGAACACTTTCCTGATTTTTCTATGATGCTATATAAGTATTGTTGTAATACACCTCTCTTCCTTTTGCAAATTAGAAAATAATGATTTTGTGGGGCGCCTGGGTGGCTCAGTTGATTAAGCATCTGACTTGGGCTCAGATCATCATCTCACAGTCTGTGGGTTCAAGCTCCATGTTGGCCTCTGTGCTGACAGCTCAGATCCTAGACCCTGGTTCAGATTCTGTGTCTGTCTCTCTCTCTCTGCCCCTCCCCTGCTCACTCGCTCTCTCTCTTTCTCTCAAAAATAAATAAACATTAATAAAAAAGGGGAAAAAAGAAAATAATGATTTTGTAATCTTAACCATAAAGTAATAGAGAAATGCAATATCACATAGTGATTAAGAGCTTGGAAACTGGGTTGTAACAGCCTGAATCCTGACTTGTCACTGTGGGCAAGTACTTAATTTATTTTAGGCTTTGGTTTCCTTACATGTAAAGTGGAGATAATTTATAGCACCTACCCCGTGAGACTGTTATGAGGAATAAGTCAAATAGTGCATGTGAAGTGACTCCACACAGTGCCTGGAGAATAGTAAAGGTTAGTAAAATTCACTCCTATGATGTTAATGATTGATAATGACGAAAAGATCCAAAGGCATAGCAGGAAGACTAAGGGGGAAGAAAAGAATTCATTTCTGTAAGATGCAGTTGCCCAAAGAATGACAACTAGGAAGCATGTTTCCAAGTCTATAAATGAGTGTCTTCTCCCAGATGACATTTAAATCTTCTAACACGAGAACAGGTCATGGTCATCATGCCTAGATGGGTGTCCCACCATCTCAGAGCCTCTTGCAGATTTTGATGATGTCTTTCAAATTAACTGTATGCCTGATCTTTGACATAGCAGCTCCCCTCCTAGCTGTACACTCTAGTGAAAACCTCTCCTACATTATATCAAAAAGATATGAACAAGAATGCTCATAGCAGCATTGTTCGATAACAAAAAAAATCAGAAACAACCTACATGTCACAAAAGGAGAATTTATGGTGTATTTAAACAATGGGCCACCAGACTGCAGTGAAAACAAATTAATTAGAAGCTACTTCTGTCAAGATGGATAGATACCACAAATGTAAATTTGAAGAGAAAAACAAGTCGCAGATAGATATAAACATTACAATACCATTTATATTAAGTTTTTAAATGTGCAAAAATAATACTATTTTGTTTATGGATATGTACAAGCCTTATTGTTTAGGATGCACACATTATGTAGTAAAAGATAAAAATATGCATCGGAATGGAGAAAACCAACATAGTGACTCTCTCTGGAGAAAGAACAGAGGAAAGAGGAACGTGCGAGGGGGTTCAGTCATATCTGTAATGTTGTATTTCATCATAATAAGAGAAATCTGAAGCAAGTATCATAAAATATTAAGATTGACAAAGCTGGTTGGTAAATAGATACTCATTTTATTATCCTCTTTACTATTCTGTATACTGGTTGCATGCCAAGCAGGAGGCAGCGGAGGTGGTCTGTTATGGGTACCGTCAACATGGGGATGTATTTTCGGCAAAGAATTTTATTTATTTATTTTATTATATTTTATTTTATTTTAATTTTCTAACGTTTATTTATTTTTGAGACAGAGGGAGACAGAGCATGAACGGGGGAGGGTCAGAGAGAGAGGGAGACACAGAATCTGAAAACAGGCTCCAGGCTCTGAGCAGTCAGCACAGAGCCCGACGGGAGGCTCGAACTCACGGACTGCGAGATCATGACCTGAGCCGAAGTCGGATGCTTAACGGGCTGAGCCACCCAGGCGCCCCTTTTATTTTATTTTAGAGAGAAAGTGCGAGCAGGAGAGAGGGGCAGAGGGAGAGAGAGAGAGAGAGAGAAAGAGAGAAAGAGAGAGAGAATGAGAATCTTAAGCAGGCTACACGCTCAGCCCAGAGCCCAACATGAGGCTTGATCCCATGACCCTAGGACTATGACCTGAGCAGAAATCAAGAGTCTGACAGTCAACCAACTGAGACACCAGGTGTCCCTCTGCGAAGAATTTTAAAACAATAATAAAACAAAGCCAAAATTCTGTTTTTTAATATAGCCTCGAGGGAGCGGTTCCCACATAAGCAGTGATACAAGACTCCTCCCAGCTAAGCAAACAGCTACCACCACCCATAGCTCCCTCCTTGGTGAGCTGCTTGCTATATCCTTAAACTATTTACTAATCTGTGAAGATTTGACCCATTAACGTAAATATCCTGTATCAGTGGTCATGCACGATGATATCCATAATGATCATCTTGAAGTATTTGAAGATCTCAAATTATCAAAGTGTCATGTTTGTTACAGTCTACTGAATAAATTGGGGGGAAAATGTATTTAGAAGATTATTCAGCAATTATGATTGACATTAAAAGCATCTTCAGTTCACCCAGTTTAACTAGAAATACTTCACTATACCAGAAAGCTTTAATCATTCTGCAAATCATGATGTTGCTATAATAATTATCTCGAGTGAGATCATAGATTAGATTAGAGTTCGATTGCAAAGACAACATGAATGGCAAAATTAAGGTACCTTTGGAGAAAAACACTTAAATTCTCCTAAAACACAGTAAGCATAAAATAAGTTGAAGTATAAAATAAGTTCCCAGAAGATGCCAAGTCACAACAGGATCATTATCATATATTAGGCAATAAAATTAAATCATGTAATATATAATAACATAGATGATTCATTAGATTACCAAATAGTTGTACAGAAGCCCCTGTCTTTCAGAAAGCTCAGCAATGCTTCTCGTGCCTTTTTTGTATTTGATATATGAGAACTATAAATATTTATTTGATAAAGGACTTTAAAAAAAATGATTGGTTTGTAATTAGTGACTTGTGACTGCTTATACCATGAGGCTAACTATTGTGCTTTTTCTTAGCTAGTGCAATTGAGTGATTGACTTAAGAGAAAAATTTATTGATGTCACTACATTTGATAAGATGCAAACTATTACGGTTTACATTTGATAGGATACATGCAGAAAGGCACTCTATTATCAATATATCAAAATAATTGTCATTAAAATGGAAGAGAAACTTACTTTAGGAAAGTGGGAACATTTTGATCTTAAAGCACAAAGATAGTATTTGTCCATTTTCCAGTAAAAGATAGTTCTTGCTATAGAATTTCATTGCCAAATCAGTGACTTTTCTCCAAAAACCAGTGCCATAATTACAGCATTAAAAATATACACCGTAGGGGCACCTGGGTGGTTCAGTTGGTTAAGTGTCCAACTTCAGCTCAGGTCATGATCTCATAATTCATGAGTTCAAACCCCGCATCAGGCTCTGTGCTGACAGCTCAGAGCCTGCAGCCTGCTTCAGATTCTGTGTCCCCCTCTATCTCTGCTCCTCCCCTGCTTGTGCTCTGTCTCCCTATCAAAAATAAATGAACATTAAAAAAAAAAATACACACACACACACACACTGTATATTCCATTAATTATGATGCTCAATCTTGTGTGAGGAAGAAAACATTACTTGGCAGCAAGAGGCCACTCTCTGAAATTTTAGTCTAAAATGTCAGAGTTCAAGAAACTAATTTAGATAAAATGTAAAGAGAACAGCTGACAGATACAATAAATGGCTTTAAAGGGAGTTCCATAACTGTGGTATTTAACTTTTCACTTATTCTAAATGTAGAATACCCTCCCTAAATGCAAGGACATCTTTCCCCAGACTGTTTTTTGAAGATTTCATTTAAAGATCTTGAATGTTTTTTTCCTAAAGGTAAAAGACCACAGGCACAAAATGGCATCACTTAGGCCAGGTCACCAGAGGCTTAATACCTCCCCCAGAAATGTAGTCTTAACAGGTCAGTCAGGAGGAATTTTCTGATCAACACCAATGGGCTAATCTGTCATTCTCTATCCCCTAAAGAAATATGAGGTAATATACCAATAAGGCTCCTGCCCTTTTACTAAGGGAAGGTGACCTTGCCTGAAACAATCTTTTCTTTTCTTTTGCTAAAAACTCTCTTGCCCCATCCTCCTTCCTAAAAAAGTCTTCTATTTTGTAAAACTTCTCAGAGCTGTCCTCAATTTGCTAAATGGAAATGCGAAATTTGTGAATCATTTAATAAAGCCAAATTAGATCTTCAGATTGACTCGGCCAAATTTTGTTTTTTAACAGATTGGGTGGCAGTGGTTGGATCCAAAGCAAACTTCTTCCGGCATTCAGGGACAATGGGAAACACAAGCATGGTACCCTGCAAACCCTTTTGAGTTCCCCACCTTTCTCACCATTTCCAAGGGTCGCTGGTAAGTGACTAGGTTTGAGTTTTGCTTTTTTTGCATATCAACTACTGATCTAATTCTTTTTCCAGTCCAAGGTTAAGGGGTCAGACTGAGCTAACTGGAAGTTCTAACAGAGCACCAGGTCTTAGCCCTTGGTTCAGCCCACGATTCCACATTGGAATCCCTTTCCCAGTTCCACTCTGAAGTCCCCATTTACTGGGGTTTGCTGGCTTAGTCGTTTCCCCATTTCCAGAATGTACTCTGCATTCATGGAGTCTACTGGTTTCGTCCACACTGGGAATTGACAGGGGTATACACTACCTTTTCTTGGCCAGTCCAACAGTGGCATGTTTTGGTTACTGCTGGTATGTCAGGGTGCACATGTTTGTCTGCTTTTGTGTAAGGGACTTAGCTAATGGGATTCTTAAATTCTAAAGAGTCAAGCACTTTACCTTTTGGTATACTTGCTTATTTTATTTCTAAGAACTATAGTCCTGGTAGCTGTAAAAAAGCTACAAGCTTGTTTCCTGTCCTAAAGAATTTGGCTTGGTAACTATTAGGTTGTGGACCCCCAAATAAAGCTGGACAGAAATGTGAATTGTACACCCTTTGCAGCTAGAAATGGCTAGACGAAAATGTGGGTTAACTGCATATGTGGCTAGGATCCTACCGAAACTGTTGTCAGTCCTCAGGGAAATTACAACCTAGACAATGGCCATTCTGGGGAACACTCTAGTTGGATAAAATCATTTAAGAAGAGCACTTGAGGGGTGCCTGGGTGGGTCAGTCAGTTGAGCGCCCGACTTCGGCTCAGGTCATGATCTCACCATTCGTGGGTTCGAGCCCTGTGTGGGGCTCTGTGCTGACAGCTCAGAGCCTGGAGCCTGCTTCAGATTCTGTATCTTCCCCTCTCTCTGCCCCTCCCATGCTCATGCTTTGTCTCTCCATCTCTCAATAATAAATAAACATTAAAAAAAAAAAGAAGAAGAGTACTTGAAAGCAAGGACTGCCAAATTAAACACAATGGGATACCTGTTTTAATTGGCAAGCAGAAGCCTCTACAGTTTTCAAAATTCCAAAATAATTTCATTAAAAGATTTATTGCAAAAGGCTAAAGAAAACTTAAAGATGTAAGAGGTACTTAAAACAAAAGACTATAAGACTGATGTAACTCCTAGTCTCCCCTCTACCCACCTTTGAGTATGCATTCTACTAATCCTCTGTCTAAATTATTTTTTCCACTCTAAAAAGATTACACAACCATAAAAAAAGCCCACCAAGTTCATGGCCTTACAGGCACCCCATATCTACCTTCAAAAGAGGGCCCCTTCCAGAGTTTATGACACTAAGATTTTCTGGTAGCCTGCTACATTATTCCTTTAAACATTCAAGGGAAAACTCTGGTAGATACCAGAACCTACAAAGGAAATACTGGAAAAACTGGCAGAGAAAGGTGGAAATTCTTATCAGAATCAGCTCTTCTGAATCTCTGTCTGTAGTGCCCAGTCGAGAAAGGAAAATAAATTTTCACATTGTTTTTTCCTTTCCAAATCCATTGTTTATTGGTCCTTTTCCTCCAGGGATAACTATTGCCTTCCTGCTTGTCTCAGTTTGCATAATTGGACTTGACTTTCCACCTGCCTGGGAGGTGCAGGTTGTTGGTTCTTTGTTTTGACTATCTTTGGATCTTGGAAATGGTGTATCCTTTGCATCCTCTTTGGGGATTCGTTTTACGCCCAAGGGTAGTTATTTAATACTGTCAGAAAAATTTACTGTTTGTCCTGACTGAAAACCAACAAGATATTTTTTTAATCTGTGTAGTCAAAAGTTGGCCAGATTAGAAGCTGATATTGAGAAACTGGTAGGAATTTGTTTAAGGATTTCATCTCTAAATTAAAACTAGAGCTATGTACCCAAAGGCGAAAAAGCAGAGGAGGTGTGGTTGCATGGGTAGATCAACGTATGACATCATTAAGAGATTAAAAGCAACCGTTCTTATTTTACAAATCTTTGCCAAACTAGAAATACGGCCTCCGGGAGCATTCACATCTTTCAAGCTATCCTTTCCGTCAATCCCAAAACCTCCCATTTATCTCAAAAGTCTTGTAATCACTCTGGAAACCATTGCCTAGATCATCCCTTATTCCTAAAACTGAAGAAAATAAAAGGAGAAAAGAGGCTTAAAAAAATTAAAAAAAAAAAAACAGCTATAGAAGCACCCTTGCTCAAAATCTATCCCACACCTTCTCCACAAATATTAGTGTAAAAAAAAAAAAAAAAAAAAAAAAAAAAGCTTTAGCAATCTGAGTAGGTAAACTTAACTTATTCTATCTGCCAGAAAAACCACTTGGGTCTGGCTGTTCTTTTATAAATTAGTTCTGCTTTATCATACCTATCTCATGGACAAAAATTTTATGACAATAACTGTAAGACTTCCATTTGCATCTATTTCTACGTTCATACGTGTTATAGACATGTGGTGTTTTCTATCTCCAGGCGGTGCTGTCTAAATTAAATTGTAAGCGAGCTCATTTAATTGGCTTAAAGAAAATTAAGCACTTACATAATCTAAATTCTCAGAAATATAATAGAAACTGACCCAAATAAGTTTCAAATTCATGTGATCTAGGATTAATCTTTAACAAATCAAAGCTAATTGAAATTTGTTGGTTTAAGTAAAACAGGCATGTTTTTAGAGTTATCAGCATTAAATCTAATACTTTTATTCTGCCTAGGTTCACTAAAAGTCAAATAAGCTTGTGTTATCTCTTTTACGGAACTTGTCAGCAGAAAAGATAACTTGAAGATGATAGCTGTTTAATATCTTGGGAAATTTTCATGGCTAATCTAAACATAGTTACCAAGACAAGAGAATTAAATAAATGCAAATAAGGGGTAGCTGAGTAGCTCAGTTGGTTAAGCACCTGGGTCTTGATCTTACGGTCATAAGTTCAAGCCCTGCACTGAGTTCTGTACTGGGCATGGAGCCTACTTGAAAAATAATAACAATAAATAGATGCAAATAAGATAAAAGTTTATAAACACATTTTTCAGTAATATTTATGTCACCATAAATCAATTATTTATAATAGATACATCTTTTTTTCTCCAAATCTTTTTTTGTAACTAAAAACCTTAGAGTTTTGCTAAATTAAATTACATAATGGATAGTCATGGAATATCTAGATCCTTTCCAAACAAGATAAAATACTGAAATATTAATTACTGAACATAAACTTTTGGCTTCTTGTTACAGAAAAACTAAAAGATATTTGGATGTGTTACTGCTATATTGGGAAATTAAAAAAGGTACATGCTTCTAGAAATCATGAAAAGGATTCATGAATTTGCGAACATAAAGAATGCGGCTATAACAGTTCATAATCGCTTACTTCTTAGTTTTCACTAGAAATTAAGGTTCCTAAGGGTTAAGCATTCTAATTAACATATGTAATTAAAGCTGCTAGAATAATAAGGGAAACATCTCTGTATGCCAGGAAAGTAGGACGCGTTTTCAGTAAAAGAACGTATGAGAAATGGAGATGCATTTTTTTGTTGAGGGAAAAGAAAGTAATTTTGTTCTAAAGTATGCCTAGTTGTTTAAAGAGGAAAAACATAGGTCAAACACAGAATGTAGAGAAGAAAGTTGTAAGAAGGTTTGTAGAAAAAGAATCTTTGAAAAGGAATTTTAATGTGTGGTCAAGCTGGCTAAGATTAAAATAAATTTATGTAAGAACGAGTTTTAATATGAAAAGTAAGCCTGTGCAAAATTAGAATTTGGTTTTCTCTCTATTAAAAGGACAAAGTTTCATGGACTTTTGGTCTGCTTTTGATAAGACTGTGAAAGTTTTTTTACCTTTTAAGTATTAGATTTCATAATGATCCGTGATCCTATTTAGGCAAGTGCTTTAAAACCTTCTTTTTGATATTTTTTACAAACTTCCCAAGTTGTAAATGAAACCTTTCTGACCTGGAATATTTCAAGGGATTAGTTAAACTAATGAGGCTCCTTTGATATGTAAATTACATGGGAAACACTGCCAAATAAGTAATAACTAAGCTTTCTTTATACTGTAAGATTGTGGCACATGTGGATAAAGTCCATTCTGCTTCTGCAGAAAAACTCCTTTTTTCATTGCCAGACTTTTGCCATCCTGATGTCCTTGTAACATGACAATAGTCTACTCCTGAATCAGAAATTAAGGGGGGTAAACAAGAGGATTGTCATATGAGACTTCTTATGTTTAAATCCTAGTCAATGTTATTTCACCACCCTGAAATACCCCTTTCTTTTCTCTGTCAAAAAGTAATGTTACTTTGATCTTACATATCCTTCAAGTCTCCGTTATATACCAATATCCACTTCTAAAAAATACGTTCACTTATTGTATTAGGGATTCATTCGTATTAGCCCAAACAATGTTTATCTGTAAATATTAACTTCTACATTAGTAGTTCTGTGGTTTTTACTGTGAATATCCAAAATCCTTTCTTTATGTATGCTTGACTTTGCTGAAAACAAAAACACCTTTCTTTCTTTTTTACTTTCTTTCTTTCTTTTCCCTCTCTCTTTGCCCCTCCCCCCCCCCAAATAAATAAATGTGGGGTGCCTGGGTGGCCCAGTTGGTTAAGCATCCAGCTTCAGCTCAGGTCATGATCTCGCAATCAGTGAGTTCGAGCCCGTGTCAGGCTCTGTGCTGACAGCTCAGAGCCTGGAGCGTGCTTTGGATTCTGTGTCTCCCTCTCCCTCTTCCCTCCCCTGCTTGCGCTCTGTCTCTCAAAAATAAATAAACATTAAATAAAAATAAATAAATGTTAAAAAATTTTTTAATTAAAAACAAACAAAACAAAAACATATAAATTCTGACCTGGAGGAAAAACCACATTACTTTGAAGAGAGTTTTCCGTAAGTGTGAAATTTAATTATGAATTATTGTTAATTTAGGATGCACTCCCTAAATATAAAAAGAGGGTCTAGTTTAGATTTTTCCAAAGTATTCTGAAAATTCCATGGCCAAATCAGTTTTAGAAACACTGACTCTCACTCATAGAGTCCTAAGGAAATCTGATAATGAAAGTACCAAGAACCACAAAAAACAGAAGACATGACTTTTATACAGGTAACTCCTTCACTTGCCTCAACATCCACCAAACGAATCCATTGTTAAGTCATATGGTTTCTACCTGTAAGATATGTCTACAATCAGCTCATGAAAAGATACCATGCAAAAATTACCAGAGGACTTCTATTGACCTCATGAACTTAAATTATAACTCAGTAACAGAAAGACAACTAGAAAATCTCCAACTGTTCAGAAATTAAGTAGAATACTTATAAATAACCAAGTTAAATAATTATGAGTGAAATTAGAAAATATTTTTATCAGAAGAACAATGAAAACATGACATATCTAAACTTGTAGAATGCAGCTAACCCAGTGTTTAGCACAAAATTTATAGCTCTAAACACATTTATGAGAAAAGAAGGAAGGTGAAAATCTGTGCTATAACTTCTAAATCAAGAAAAAGAGTAACAAATAAGATTTAAAAAAACAAAGTAGAAAAAAGAAAATAATAAAATAAGGGCGAAACAATGACGGAGAAAACATATGTGTAATGAGACAATTAACAAACACAAAAGTTTTTTGAAAAGTTCTTTGAAAAGATTAATCCAATTAATGAACTCTTAGCAAAAGTGATCAAGTAAAGAAAAAACACAAATTACCAGTAAAACAAAGGAAAAGGGGAACATCACTATTAACTCTACAATGAAAAGATAGTAAGAAGCTAATATGAACAATTTGATGTCAATAATCAAATAATAAAATTTTATCTGAAAAATCAGGTGAAGTGGACAGATTCCTTGAAAAATACAACTTACAAACACAACTTGAAAAATTGAACTTGAATACAACTTAAAAAAATTACACAAAAAAATTAAAAATCTGAACAGTCCCATATCTACCAAAGAAATTGAATCCGTAATTAAAACTCTTCCAACAAAGAAACTGCAACATTCAATAGCTTTGCTAATGAATTTTCCAAATATGCCCAGAGCTCCACACAATCGTGTCACTTGTTGTACCCTCCTTCCACCACAGTGGTCAGATTTTCACCATCATGCTCTGCTCTGAGACCACAAGGACCAATGTGATCATTCCCAGTATCCCTGCTTATGTTCATCTAAACATGAAACCCAAGATCATCTCCCATCACCCTCATCTCCACACAACTCTGAACATCCCTTAATTGAATTCCATTTCCCCCGCCTTCTCTAATTTCCAAAAACCTTCAAATGTGCCCTCTCAAACTCAACTCACCATCAACCGAACCACCCAAAAGCACAACCTCTTCTTTGAACATTCCCTTCACCTTGTTGCTGTAATTGAAACTGGCTCTTTCCTGAGAATACCTTGTTCCCTTTAGCCCTCTCAGGTGGTGGCGGTTCTTTCCCACAGCCCTTGTACCCAAGACTAGAGTATTGATAGTTTATACTCGAGTGTAGACAGTGGAGCACTGCCTGCTCCTCTGTGCCACCTGTATAACATGATCCTTATCTTCTTCCTAAAAAACATCTTGTCTTGAAAATTATGTCCTCAGATTTCACTACTCTGTATTCCTCATTGTTGTAGCTACCACAGACCCCTGGATCATCCCTCACATACCATGAGGAATATTAGTACCTGGCCACTATCACTTTCTCCTATACTATTCTTGACATATTACTTGGCAATTTCAATGTCTATGTTAATAATTCTTCCAATCTCTAGCTTTTCGATTTCTGACCTTCCACTTCCCAATCTTGTTTTCCACTCTACCTCAGTCAGATACTCTCAGGACATACCCTAGACTATGTTTTTATCCATAAGTGCACTGCTTCACTTCCTCCTTACCTAGCTTAGCTGCCATGGACCGTTATTTTAAACACACACCCTCAACCACCTTGTCTCTCTCTCCCTCCTAGTGTATTAGTCAGGGTTCTCCAGGAAACAGAACGTATATATATAGAGAGAGATGAATTATAGGAATTGGCTCATGCAGTTATGGAGGCCAAGAAGTCCCACAATCTGCTATCTGCAAAGTGTGAAGAACTATGAAAACTGTGGTGTAATTCAATTCATATCCAAAGGCCCGATAATTGGCATGCTGATGGTGTAAGTCCCATCTGAGTCTGAAAGCCCAAGAACCTGGAGCACTGATGTCTGAGTGCAGGAAAATATGGATCTCTCAGCTCAAGCAGAGAGAGAGTGAATTTACCCTTTACCTGCCTTTTTGTTCTATTCAAACCTTCAACAAACTGGATGATGCCTACTCATATTGAGATTCACCAATTCATATGCTAGTCTCTTCTGGAAACACCCTCACAGACATGCCTAGAAATAGTTTACCAGCCATCTGTTTAATCCTTAGCCTGGTCAAGTTGGCACGTAAAATTAACCATCACATCTAGTAAAATCCAGCTGTAAATATATCCAACTCTCTACCCACTCTACCTCATGGTGAATGTGGGTAAAGAAGAACACATAAATATGTTGACGAGTCTCAATTTAAATTCTTGTCTATGGCTATACTGCCAAGTGCTGTAGGTTGTTTAAAAAAGAAAAAAAAAATTCTTGATACCTAACCTCAACTAGGCCATTAGTGCTTCTGGGCAACCCTACTGCATTTCCCTACTCCAGTGGTCACACTTCTCCTCTTATGTTAAACTTCCTTCCCTCTCTACGTAATCAGTTCATAACCTTACTACCCATTTCTGTGAGAAGCTTTACTGTGAAACCGCTATATGATGTAATCACCTCATCTCACTCTGACTTTCTTATGACTGCAGATGGATTATAGATGCTCCTTGCCAGCCAGCCCTTAGCTCCCAGCTAAGGCTAGCTTCTGCACAGGTCAAATCTCCTTTCACCTACCTAAGACATCAAATTAGGAAATGTTCCCTCTTGCTTTTACATCATCAAATGTTTCCTCATTACTAGATCACTCCCATAAATATGCTATAATATCTCCCATTATGAAAAGAAAAATGTGGCCCCACTTCCCCCTCTAGTTACCACTTCATTCTATGTTCTCTGTTTCGTGAAAACTTCTTGAAGATGTTATCTGTACTCACTGTCTCCACCTCCTCTCCTGTCATTCACTCTTGAAATCACTCCAGCCAGGATTTTGTCACTACCATTCTACTGCAACTGATTATGTCAAGATTATCAGTGATTGTAAATCTAATGATCAAGTCTCAGACCTCATTTTATTCAACCTCACAACGGCATTTGATCCATTGATTGTGTCCTCCTTCTATAGCTGTTTTTTCCTCTTGGTTTCTACCACACCACTCTCTTTTGGTTCTCTTCCTATCTCATTGATGACTGTGCATCAGTTTACTTTGCTGGAAATTTCCTCTCTTTGACCTCCAGATGTTAGAATTCCCCAGACTGAGCCTTGGGCCTCTTTCCTTCTCGATTTACCTTCATCTCTTAATGATCTCATATAGTTCTATGACCATGTGTTATGTGTATATTGACAATTCCCACATTTTTTTTTTCAATCCCTGGCTTTTATTTTGAATTCCCAGCTTACAGACTTGGGTAGATGTCCCAACTCCCAGACCTGCTCTTCCTACTTTCTTCTCCATTTTGGTAAGTGGAAAATGTGTTTATTCAGTCCATCTAGTTAAAAAGCTTGGAATAATCCTTGGTCCTTCTCTTGCTTTCATACCCCACATGCAATCTATTATCAAGCATTTCTGAAATTCCACTACTTATCACTGTTTCCACCATTTCCATCCCTCCCATACAATCATATCCCTGAAGTTTTAAATAAACCTCTTAGGGGGTGCCTGGTGGCTCAGTCAGTTAAGCATCTGACTTTGGTTCAGGTCATCATCTTATAGTCTGTGAGTTTGAGCCCTGCTCTGGGCTCTCTGTCAGCTTTGGATCTTCTGTCTCCCTCTCTCTGCCCCTCCCCTGCTCATGCTTGTGCGCGCGCACTCTCTCTCTCTCTCTCTCTCTCTCCCTCTCTCAAAAATAAATAAACATTAAAAAAAATTAGTAAAAATAAATAGCTTCTTAGATGATCTCCGTGCTTCCTCTTTTGTCTTCTCCTATGAATCCCCAAGAGAGCAGCCAAATGATCCTTTTAAAGCATAAATCAGATTGTGACATTCCTCTGCTCAAAACCCTCCAAAGGCATCCCATCATCCTCATAGTAAAAGCCTTATAATGACCTCAAAGCCCTACATATCTCTAGTGTCTCTCTCACTGATTCCTATAATTATCCCCTTGACCTTCAGAATCAAGTCCCCCGTGATGTTTCTCAACATGTCACCACCTCTCAAGATTTGCATTTACTGATCTCTTCAGCTAAAATGTTCTTCCCTCATTGTCCATGTGGCTCATTCCCTCACTTCCTTCAGCTCTGTGCTCAAAGATCACATTATCAGCAAAGCCTTTCCTGACCACCCTATATGAAATACCAATTTCACCCCCACCCCAGAGATAATCTGTTTTCCTCATCATGGTCTTTTTCCCCCAGATCTCTCATTATCACCTAATACTTAATACATATATCTTTTAATTGTTTATCATCTATCTTCCCTCTGTAGAACATAAACTCTTATAAACAATGTAGCTGTTTTGTTCACTGAGTTATCTCCAACACATAGTACTCAGCAGTAAATACTCAATAAAGAGTTGTTGTATGAATAAATCAACTTCTTTTTTGCATTAGCTTTGTATATCTTGCTGTGACTTGATATTCCTTTACAGATATATATTTATTATAACTTAATCTTTGTTCTGAATAAATTATGCTCTTTAAAGGTTTCAATGACATTTTTTTTCTTTTACTATGCTCTCAAGCTTTGAACAGTTGTTGAGCATTATTGTGGATACCTTTCTCATAGCAACTACTTCAACTTTTTCTAGCTTTATTGAGATATTCACAGTAACTATTTCTTAATTCTACTCCTTTGTAGTTAATACTAATCTTGTTGAAATCTTCATCTGGTTTTGCACTCTTTGAAATTGTGGGTGTATTCTCAATCTTTATGCCAGGTCTCTTTTCCCCTTTAATGTTGTAATAGTTCTGATATGGATCTTGTTTTACTTATAGTTACTTCACTGTCTTCTGCAACTTTGTGCATGTGCACATGCACATGTGTGTATTAACGCTGGTGGTAGCAAAACACAAAGATGAAGTTCTCTTTTTTAAAAATTGTAACATAACATAGATATTAAGGCTCTAAAGAAAATACCTGGGCTTTAGCCCTTCTTGCACTATTTCCAATTATGACCTTTTATCTTGTTTAAACATCATACATCTATATATCTCTTCATTTATAAAATGAAGTAAGTCATAATTAGAATAAAACAGGTTAATGTAGGTAAAACATTTAATACAATAATAAACTTACATGTATTCATCATAAACTTAACAAAAGGCCATTAATAAGTGTAACACATTTAAGATAAGCCTTATTTGAAGCATATCATTAAACCAAAAGGATATTTACAACCCACACATGCACAGGATCATTCTGGGTCCTAGAGGATACCTTCAATTCATAGGGAATGAGTTGAAACCAAAGGTGTAACCAAGGGTAAGGTGTGGAACATGCCCAGCAATAAACATTAGTTGTTACTGTTTCTACTGAAATAGTGATATTGTAGCACCTGGGTGGCTCAGTCGGTTAAGCGTCAGACTTTGGCTCAGGTCATGATCTCATGGTTTGTGGGTTCCAGCCCCGTGTCAGGCTCTGTGCTGTCAGCTCAGAGCCTGGAGCCTGCTTCAGATTCTGTGTCTCCCTCTATCTCTGCCCTTCCCCCACTCGCTCACACGCTCTCTCAAAAATAAATAAAACATTAAAAAAGTTAATGTAAAAAAAATGAAATAATGATATTGTATGATGTACTGAACATTGTATGATGTTCCCATTTTCCCTTAAGGGAATATGTTATAATATAAGTTACTCAACATTTAGAAATTGTTCTATCTGTAAGTTTGAAATTGAAATTATTTGTGTGGTGTGTAAAAAAGAAGACAGGACCAGATACAGAGTAAAAACTCTGATGGAAAAGATGTGGAAAAGGTCACATCTACTTAGGTAACATATTGTCTACTTAATTTTGAACAATTTAGTTGATCTCAAAAAGTAAGTTTCTGAGCAATTAAAATGGAATTAGTTTACTGCAACAAATGTCATTTAAACAGTGAAGTAGTGGAGAGAAGGTAGCTTTTTCAAAGCAATCAGCTTCTAGTAGATATGAAAAGTAACAAATGGAACCAAATCATAGAATAGATCTTGTTATGATAAATAGTAATAACTTCCAAAATGATATATATGAAATGGCTCCATGATAAGTGATCCACATTTAAGAAGAAAGACTATTTTAATAAAATGGTTAAGTTAAAGGAGTGTGTACAGCTCAAATATGTTAAGCAACATAAGCCTTGCAGACATCAGAGCTCAACAGAGGAATGAGAGGAAAGCAGAGACACAGGTGGAGTAGTTTGTCTCATGAGAGGGTGGAGAGAAGTGTGGGATAACCTCCCACATTCTATTGCCTGACTGGCTTGTTCATCTGCAGCAAGTATGACAAAGTGGTTTCACAAGTCCCATCCCTTGTCCTGTACACTTGGGGTTACACTTGGGGGTTAGCTCAGAAGATTTTTAGTTCCTACAGGAAATGGAAGATCTGTTTATACCACCTCCGGTTGATGGAGCCTGAAACTAACTCTGGTTGGCATGCAAACAACATATTTAACCATCTAGAGATTGTAGACTTTGAGGGATTGCTAACAACTGGAAGTATAAAGAGGCACAGAAAGACTGATAATTGTTGCTTATTTATCTTTGGGGGAGGGGGGTCCTTCAAACAATACCTAAAATGTCTTGCTTGTTGCAATAGCAGAGTAGACCATATTTTTAAGTTTATTTATTTATTTTTGAAGGAGAGAGAGTACATGAGAGTGGAAAGGGGCAGCGAGAGAGGTGGGGAGAGAGAGAATCCTAAGCAGGCTCCATGGTAATAGCACCAGGGCTTGATCTCACAAACTGTGAAATCATGACCTGAGCCAAAATCAAGAGTTGGACGCTTAACTGATTGAAGAGTAGACCATTTTTAAATCAACACTCCTACAAAAAAAACAGCTAGAAAAGTTACATGAAATACTTTCTTAATTCACTGAAAGGCATTGGAGATTTCTCTAGATAGAATTATAAAATCAAAATCCAGGAGAAGAGGAAAACTGAGAGAGTAGTATAACCTTTGAGGATGCTTTTCCAAGTTTTCAGATTCCAAAAGCAGTATCTGAGAGTCTTAGTAGCTGAGTAAAGACTTGGTGGGGACTTACTCAGACCCCAGAAGTGGTATAAATATTATTTTAAGATAAAAACATTTGAGATTGAGCAAATGCAAAAGGAAACCTTCTTGGAGCTTCACGTATTTTACTGAAAGCAGAATCTTCTGAGAAATGAGGCTGCTATAAATTCCCTCTTCAGGATAGGTCAATTCCCAGGAGAGTAAACCTACCATAAATCTCCGGGGGGGGGGGGGTTGGTTTCAGAGCCATGAAGAGAGAAAAACCAATGGCACCTGTGTAAACAAACATCACAAATGTTTTTATATCTCATTGTTCTCCTAAAAACCCTTTTGTCTTTCATAAAGAAATCTATTTGTTCTCTCTATAGGAGGCTTTTCTTCCCCCTCCCCTCATCCTACTGTGTTAGGTGTATAAACCCCAAATTCTAACTACCCCTTTGGGTTATTCATCACTGAGCACCTGTAATCACACATATATAGATCAAGTAGACAGTTGAATATATAAGTCTAGAATTTGAAAGAAATCTAGGCTGGAGACATAATTTTTAGAGTTTTAATATATATATAAATATAAATATAATATATTTAAAACTATATGATGGTGGAGATCACAAAGGGAATGAGCACAGCTAAAGAAAGAAGATGAAGAATTTAGCACCAGGTCAATCCAAGACAGAAAAGCAGGGGGAAAGGGAGGAAAAAGGTCAGAAAGAAAAGACAATTTAAAAAAGCAATAAAAGAGAAAAAGGAGCAACCAGTGAGTGAGCAGTGTTCTGGTAGCCAAGTAAAGAAATTTCTCAAGGAGGAGGAAATAATCAACCAACACATCAAAAAGATGAGAACTGACAACTAACCATTGGATTTAGCAATGTGGAGGCCACTCATGGCATATAAAAATAGCGGAAGGCAAAAAAGAGAAGGATTAGTCAGACTGAGTTGAAGGGGAAAAATGGATGAAGATAATTGAAGAAAAAAAGTAAGAATAAAGGATTCTCTCAAAGATACCGTGGTGAAAAGAAACAAAGAAATGGGGCTACAGCTAGCAGGATGAATGAGATCAAGAAATGAATTCATCTTCTTTTTCATGTCTGGTCTTGACTATTTAATTGATGGTGAATTTGTAAGTTAATTAAAAAAAAAACAGACCTACAGTAGATCCAGATAAGGGAGGTATAAGCAACAAACTTTATAATAATTATGATTAATAAATTTGGGGAATCAAAACACAAGACTGAGAATTTTAACAATTAAATACAACTATTTTTTTAAAAAAACTAGAAAATTCTACAACTGAAAAAATACAGTAAATGAAATTAAGAACTCAGTGAATGTTAATTTTAGATCAATACAGGGTTCCATATCTGTTACTAGACAAGTAAATTTCTATCATAACAACCATTTCAGATAATGACTCTAAACTCCAGACAAATTATAAAAACAACTGCCTGCAGGCACTGGAGAGTGACCCAAAGCAGGCACATTCTGCAGAAGAGTCAACATTTGGAAGAAGGGACTTGTACTGAGTAAGTTTTTCATTTTTACAATTTCTAGCTAAAGGAACAGCACGAGCAGGATCCCTCTGGGATGGCTAAAACTCCAACAGAAAACCAGCCATCTTGCTGTGTAAGGAGCCAAAGGACAGAATGTAGAGCAGCCACCGCAGCTGTGAAGTAAGGAGGGAATCCCAGGCAAGAGAGAGCAAGAGGGGAGCCCCACATTCCACTTTAACTCCCTGCTTTTTCTCTATCATCAGCATGCATTCCCAAATTTAGAAACTGCAAAAGTGAATGTGTGCTTGCCTCAGTGGGGGCACAGAGAGCCTGTAGACGGTATTATGTTTCAGATTAGGCTGCCACAAAGAACCCCTGATCTGGAGCTTGTACGTAAGTAGTGCCAGAGGGGATGGGAGTAGGCAACTCTGTCTCTGAAGCCAGTGGGAGGAAAGAGAGAGGAACACCAGCAAATCAGCCCTCGAGGAGTTCCCCACAGGATCCCAGCGTCCCTCCCCTAACTGCTACAGTACCCTCTCTGACCCCTTCTTCACCCTCTTTTTTGCTCCGAATTTGAAGACCTGCCTTGGTGGCGGTAACAATCACCAGTGACTTGGGATACAAGAACATCCATTCCGACGGCAGGAATGAATGAATGATACTGGTATCCACTAAAATGAAGCTTAACTAGTTTAATATTACCAGTTAAGTGTTGGGAAATGTATTGCATACCATTATCTTTTCTCCTCCCATAAATGTAATAATGTTCCTACCTTTGTTGGCTTATATGGTAGCAATAAAATTTTTCCATGCCAAACCATGGACTGACTCACATAATATTTTATAATAATAATTGTTGACTGTGCTGAGCACGAGTCTAAATGTTTCAAACCTATTAAACTCATTCCATGTTCATAACAAACCTATGACATAGGTATTATTCTTCATTTTATATATGATGGAACTGAGGCATAGAGAGGTTAAGTGATCTATACAAACTATGAATTTTTAGCAGGTAGGTAGTCTGGATTCACAGCTAGGCTCAAGAATTCATGTTCTTAATCATCATACATGCAGCTTCTCATGGGATTACAAGACTCTTCACTAAAAATGTAAAATGCAAAAGTGAAATTTCATATTAATGGATGTTAAAGTATTTTGGATTATTTTCCATTTTTTTACAATTTTTCCCATTGATCAGTGCCTGCATTTTATATAATCCTATGCAAGGTTAGAAAGGCAAAAAGCTAGAAAGAGGTGAGGGACACAAAAGAAAGTGCTAGAACTGAAAAGGGGCAGTTTATGAGTTTTATGAATCTAGTTTTTATCCAGATAAAGAACTATGGAATATTAATATGTAAGGACGTTATAGCAGCAAGAGACATTTTGAACTGGCTGGGCCTAAATGTATTAAAAGGCAATGTGTCCATGGGAAAATACATTAAGATTGGGAAGTATAGCCTAATTTTTTTATAATTAAACTTATTGGTAATTCAGGCATACCTGTAGGACATAAATCAATACTAAAACATGATTTTGCCTCATTTATTCATATAAATGTGTAGAGTAAATCTTATATTCTCATGGATAATTTACATCCTATAGATTCACTTTGTACACTGGCACACTCTGGCCCAGAGAACCTCGAGGAAAGAAGTATTTACAGATTATCACAGAACCTACAGAGACTTGAAAACAGTCTGTTCACAAAGACTTTGATTGGTCAGGTAGTAATAGTTGGGCTTGCACAGAAGACTTTTCATTGGTGAAATAATTCTTAGCTCAACTTGCAGAAAAATATAGCATACAATTAAGAGAAACCGACAATTGACAAACAGACAATGTCAATTAAGGTCTTTTGTGACTTTTTGCAACATAGATCTGTGTGGAAACCAGGTAGTTTTGTTGGAATAAGCTACTATGTTGGAGATGGAAGACATTCCGCCGTTGCCCTTTGCAAAACACAGTTCTGATTATGTCCTTCTTCTGAGTAAAGCCTTTGCTGATCTCCACTTCCTACATAACCAAACCCAATTCCTGGGATCCAAGGCCATATCTATTGCCTATACTGCCCTACTCGCTAGCAGTGAGACCTGAAGCCTATCACTTAATATTCCCAAGCCTCAGCTCCCTCAGCCCTAAAATGGATTCTCAATAGTGCCTGCCTCCCTTGGAGGTTGTGCCAGTCAGGGTCCAGTCAGGAAGACAGAAACCACTCTTGTATTTCCAAGGAAATTCAATGCGGTACTTGGGGTAAACACGTGAGGGAAGGGTTGAGGCCAAACAGGTAAGGCTACCCAGAGGTTTGCAACAATAGAAAGCTACCACCACTCCTAGAACTGGAAGAACATATTCCAGAATGTAGGATCCAGCCCCACCCTGGAATACCAGATCATCGAACAGAACAGGGAAGTGGGCTATGAGCAGAAGCTGGGGCCAGAGAGGAGATGCAGCTGCTGTGGAAGACCGGAGACAGTGAGAGAAAGAAATACCCTGACTTCCCTCTCTCTCCTTGCCAGCGTCTTCTTTTGAACTCTCATTGACCACCAGTTAGCAATCAAACCTGGGAATTGTGACCTCCTATGATACTACCCAGAGCCAGGGGAAGGGAAAGAATGGATTAAGAACAAAAAGCAAATGACCAGTAGTGTGGTTGGAAGAACAAAATGCAATCGCCCTCAAAGCCTGTGACCTAGTGCCTATACATAATAAATACTCAATAAGCTGTAATAGTTAGGAATATTATTATTTTTGCCTATTTTTTTGTTTTTAATACTCAACGTGATATTGCAATATAGGCCCATTTCTTCTTTTCTATTTTTTATTGAAGTATAGTTAACATGCATTATTATATCAGTTGCAGCTGTGCAACATATCGATTAAATAATTCTACACATTACTCTGTTCACCATAAGTGTAGTTACCATCTGTCACCATACAGTGTTATTACAGTATTATTGGGTATATTTCCTCTGCTGTACTTTTCACCTCTGTGACTTTATTTTATAACTGGAAGTTTGTAGCTCTTACTTATCTCTATCTACTTGCCCATCCCTGCCACCTACCTCCCCTCTGGCAACCACCAGTACTCCATATTTAAGAGTGTTTGTTCATTTTGTTTTTTATATTCCACATATAAGTGAAATCATATGGTCTTTATCTTTCTCTAATTTCTTTCACTTGTAAAATACCCTCCAGGTCCATCCATGTTGCCACATGGCAAGATCTTATTTCTTTTTTATAACTGAGTAATATTCCACCGTACATGTATATTATATCATCTTTATCCATTCATCTATGGATGGACACTTAGATTGCTTCTATATCTGGGCTATTATAAATAATGTTGCACTAAACATAGGGGTGCATATACAATTTTTAATTACTGTTTTCATTTTCTTCAGGTAAATCGCCAGAAGGGGAATTACAGGGTCATACGGTACCTTTATTTTTAATTTCTGAGGAACCTCCATGCTGTCTTCCCCAGTGGTTGCACCAATTTACATTCCCACCAACAGTGCACCAGGGTTCCCTTTTTCCACATCCTCACCAACACTTGTTATTTGTTGTCTTTTTGATGCTAGCCATTCTGATAGGTGTGAGGTGATATCTCATTATGGTTTTGATTTGTATTTCCCTGATGATTAGTGATGTTGAGCATCTTTTCATATGTGTCTGTTAGCCATCTGTATGTCTTCTTTGAAAAGAAAAAGTATCTATTCAGGTCTTCTACCCGTTTTTTTAATCAGGCTATTTCTTTTTTCAGTGCTGTATAAGTGCTTTATATATTTTGGATATTAATCCCTTATCAAAATTACCATTTGTAAATATCTTCTCCCATTTGGCAGGTTGCTTTTTGGTTTATGGATGTTTATTGAAAGTTTTTTGTAATTACTAACTCAATTTCATTACTACCAATTGATGTGTTCAAATTTCCTATTTCTTCCTGATTCAGTTTTAGGCGATTGTATGTTTCTAGAAATTTGTCTACTGTTTATAGGTTGTCTGTTTGTTGGCATGAAATTTTTCATGATATTCCCTTATAATCCTTTGTATTTCTGTCATGTTGGTTGTTATTTCTCCTCCTTTATTTCTGATTTTATTTGAGTCCTCTCCCTTTTCTTCTTTATGAGTCTAAAGGTTTGTCAATATTTTATATCTTCCCAGAGAACCAGTTCTTGATTTCTTTGATTTTTTAAAAAAATTTTCTGTGTTTTACTTATTTAAAGTTTATTTTGAGAGGGGACAGAGAAAAAGTACACGTACATGCAAGTGGGGGAGGGGCAGAGAGAGGGAGAGAGAATCCCAAACAGGTTCTGTGCTGAGCACGGAGTCCACCTTGGGGCTCAATCTCACAACAATGAGATCATGACCTGAGCCAATATCAAAAGTTGAATATTCAACTGACTGAGCCACCCAGATGCCCCTATTTTATTTATTTTTGCACTAATATTTTTAGTTTCCTCATTTTACTAGCTTTGGGCTTTGTTCTTCTTTTCTAGCTCCTTTAGGTATAAGGTTAGGTTATGTATTTGAAATTTTTCTTGTTTTTAGAGGTAGGCCTATATCACTATAAATTTTCCTCTTAGAACTGCTTTTGGGAGCACCTGGCTGGCTCAGTCAGTGAAGTATGTGACTCTTGATCTTGGGGCTGTAAGTTCAAGTCCTAAATTGGACCTAGAGATTACTTAAAAATAAAATATATTTTTTTAAAAAACTGCCTTTGCTGTGTCCCAAAGATTTTGGACTGTTATGTTTTCATTTTCATTTGTCTCCATGTATTTGTTGTTTACTAGCATCTTATTTAGCCTCCATGTGTTTTTGTTCTTTCCGGATATTTTCTTATCCTTGATTTCTAGTTTCACACCATTGTGGTCAGATACTTGATATGATTTCAGTCTTCTTAAGTTTACTGAGACTTGTGATGTGGCTTAACATGTGATCTATCCTGGAGAATTTTCCATGTGTAGCTGAAAAAAAAATGTGTATTCTGCTTTTTTTGGAGGTAATGTTCTGTATATATCTGTTGGGTCCATCTGGTCTAATGTGTCATTCAAAGTCATTGCTTTCTTGTTGATGTTCTGTCTAGATGATCTATCCATGGATGTAAGTGGGGTGTTAAAGTCTTCTACTAGTATTGTATCACTGTCGATTTCTCCCTTTATGTCTTTTACTATTTACTTTATATAGTTAAGTTCTCTGTTAGGAATATTATCAGGGTGGATTTTCTGGCTTCATTTTCCACTTCTCATCCTGACCCCACTTTTCCAGTCACTCTAAGGCCCCATGCTTGTGCACATACTGTTTACTCTTCAAGGGAGCTCTTTCTCTTTTTTCTCTACCAGTTGACTCCCAGAATATGTAAGAGTGGAGCTCCCCCAGAATTCCAGCCTATTCATTGGCAAATTTCACAGCTTGGGCCTACTCATGTTGCTGGGCTTACTGTGGTTTAAGACCTTGGCCAGCCACCACCTAGCAACCAAATGCATTGCCATCCCCAGGATTACTCAGAAAGGCCTCTACGCTAGAGTTTCCTGTATTTCTCCCTAGACCATAGATACTTGGCTTTCAGAAGGTAGCATTCTTGGGTGTGGCTCTCCTTCCTGTCATGACTTCCCAAGTTTAGCTCATTTATGCCTAATTCCACTTAACACTCAAGGAGAGAAATAGGAAAAATAGGGAAGGGTTATTGTGGTGGGAAACACAGTTTCATTCCACTAGGGCCCCTCTCAGAAAGCATGGGAAACACACCTTAAATTTCCCAACAGAGTACAGAAACTTGAGGGTTTAAAAAAATTTTTTTAAGTTTATTTATTTATTTTGAGAGAGAGAGAGCACAAGTGGGGTAGGGGCAGAGGGAGCTGGAGAGAGAGTTCCAAGCAGGCTCCACCCTGTCAGTGCAGAGCCCTACATGGGACTCAAACTCATGAACCGTGAGATCATGACCTGAGCCGAGATCACTAGTCAGACACTTAACTGACTGAGCCACCCAGGTGCCCCAGAAATTTGAGGTTTTCATCCACCCATTCCCAGTTCCCACTGATGTGAGGTCACCCTTTGGGGTAACTTGCCTGATCATCTAGGGGTTAGCTCTTAAGTGACCCTGGTAGAATCTTTAACAAAAAAGACTTAGTAGATACAATATTGTTGAAGCATATAGAGAGTACCTTAGAATAAAATTACTAATTATAGATCATTATTATATTTGTATTCTATTGCTATTGTAATAAACTGATGCAAATTTAAAGGCTTAAATAATATAAATTTATTATCTTAGGGATCTGTAGCCTACAGATCCCTAAGATAATAGAAGTCCAGCACAGTTCCCACTGAGCTAAAATCAAAGTATCAACAACAGTACATTCTTTTTTGGAGGAGGGAAGAATATTTTGATTGTCTTCTCCAGATTTCAGAAACTATCTACAATCCTTAGTTCATGGCCCCATTTTTCCATCTTTAAAGCCAGCAATGTTGCATATCTTTGACCATTTCTCCATAGTCCTATCTCCTGAGCACAGCTAGGAAAGGTTCTTGTCTTTAAAGGACCCATGTGATTAGATTGGTTCCACCTGGATAATCCAAGCTACTCTCCCAACTCAAGATTCTTAACCTTAATCATATCTGCAAAGTCCCTTTTTCCATATAATGTAACATATTTACACATTCTGGAGATTGGGACATGACCATCTTTGGAGGGTCATTATTCCGCTTACCACAATTATATAAGAATTTTTACAATATTCTTTTTTTTTAATTTTTTAAACGTTTATTTATTATTAAGAGACAGAGAGAGAGAGAGACAGAGCATGAGCATGGGAGGGGCAGAGAAAGGAGGAGACACAGAATCCGAAACAGGCTCCAGGCTCTGAGCTGTCAGCAGGGCTCGAACTTACAAACCATGAGATTATGACCTGAGCCAAAGTCAGACGCTTAACCGACTGAACCACCCATGCTCCCCTACAATATTCTTATTAATTGATTTGATCAGCATAAAGCATAAGAATATATGAACAACTTTTGCAATGTTTGTTTACTTTTGACAGAGAGAGAGAGAGAGACAGAGCATGAGAGGGAGACACAGAATCTGAAACAGGCTCCAGGCTCTGAGCTGTTAGCACAGAGCCCCACGCAGGGCTCAAACTCACGGGCCACGAGATCATGACCTGAGCCAAAGTCAGACGCTTAACTGACTGAGCCACCCAGGTGCTCCTAGAATACCTCTTTAGACTGCAAGTGAAGTACCAACACTCTACCCTTCCTGGCAGGAGAATGAGCGTTTAAGCATACCTCTACCAAAGCCTAGGCTGCCCTTCCCCAATTCCCCCATCCCAACAAAAAGGACCTTTAGACACACTAATAGGTAGACAAATCCATTGACCCAATATAGATATATCATCAGCAAGTATGAGTGATTCTGCTTCCTCATCTGGACACAGCATCCAGAAACTCTAAAACAAAGATGTTGGTTCTTCTGTGCTACTGCAGGACTCCAGAACCTGAAAAGTTTTATTCTATGTCATCACTCCAATCAATTATTTATTGGCATCTTCAGGAACTATGGTAAGCAGAGAGATCAAATGGTAAGCAAGACAGATCCTCATAGAGTTTCCTTTCTGGTAAGAAGACATATAGTTAAACTAGCCATTTTTTAAAAAACTAAATTAGGTACTATGATAGGAGAACTTAATAGAAGAGCTAACCTAATCTCTAATGGGTCAGAAAGAGCTTTGTTGAGGACAGGACATTGCGGCAAGGAAGACGGAAAGTGAGAGTGTCCCAGGCAGCTACCAGGTGAACGCCCATGGTTTTCCCCTTCCCTTTCTCTTCCTTCAGTATTGTTAACTGCCAGGGCTTCTGCTGGCCACCGAGCCAGGTAGGATGCCTCAGTCTGACCTCTGCTTCTGCTCCACCATCAAGAACACCTCAAGACTCAACTCATGATCCCAAACTTAATCATCTTTTTCCGGGCTGAGTGTAATTGCAATTTAAATAGTCTTCAAAAATATTACACTGATATGTCATTGGGGGAAAAAAAGTATTGCATATACGGAAAGGCATAAAAATAATGCAATAGAATGTAAATTTGATACAAGGAAGGCAAAACTTGTAGTTGGATCGATTATTACAAGTCTTATTTTGTTGTAAAACAACAGCCAAGTGCTGTAATATCCCTACAAAAGTAAGATATTGATATGTCACTGAAATTAGGTTACATTATTTTACTGACATTCTTGTGAAATGATCATCACTTGTCAAGCATTGTGATTAAAGGCAAGAGAAATCCCAAATCCCTTGATGTAGATAAAAGATATTTCACTGCAATCCAAGGGTGGTATGATCAATTCATGCCTTCCACAGAACTGTCAGATTAGGGCATTGTGTCATAGTCTCAAGGTACACAAAATAATAGTGTGTCTTAACAATCACAGCCTCTTCAAATTGATAAAATACAATAGTATTAAAACCAGGCTTTGTTGTTGACAGAAAAGAAATTTTAAAAAAAATTTTTTTAGCCTCCTTTAGTATTCCAAGATTCAAACTTGGTGCCCTAGATCATGAGCTAATTACATGTTTTACTAAAACACATACAGAGGAAATAGAAAGTCTATCCCTCCTTTAAAAGCACTGTGAAAAGAGAAAGATATGGCTGTAGGAAGAACAGGTGGTAAAAATGTATATAGTGATCACTCCCCTCCTAGTAAAAATCCTAAAGAGAGATGTGTTAGCTTAAGAAGGGAGATGAGGGCATGGTATGAGGGACTTTCCCCCACTTCTAAAAACAGTAGTCTGAAAGGAAATCCCCATAATGGTTGCAGTATGGTTAAACCAAAAGAAATTCTGAATCAAAGGCCTCCCTCTGCGGCCATGTGATATGGGAGCTACCAAAAGTTTCAAAATTTTCCATTTGGCTTTGGGGCACCTGGATAGCTCTGTCGGTTGAGCTTCTGACTCTGGTTCAGGTCATGATCTTGTGGTCCATGAGTTCGCATCGGACTTGCTGCTGTCAGCACAGAGCCTGTTTCAGATCCTCTGTCCCCCTTCCCCTCTCTCTCTGTCCCAACCCCATTGCACTCACTCTCTCTCTCTCAAAAATAAATAAACCTTAAAAAATATACCTTTAACAAAAAAAGTTTCCATTTGCTTTAGAAAAGTAAATGGTGCATGCTGGCAAGCCTATGGTAGTTGTCTTAATAAGGCCAGGTAACCCCGCAGCTTGGAGCAGAAGGGTAGATATTCCTAACTTGGGTCCAATTAGGAGTCACAGCCAGATTTCTGAACTCAACACACCAGGAGGACCATAGAGCCCTATGAGAGCAAAAAGAAGAGATCGAGAGTTTACCAACTGCTGAGTTAAGCCACAGACGTGTTAGGATGAGCAGTGGCCAGAAATATAAGTGACATTATCTCTACATAGATTGGTGAGGATTAAAGAGAAGCCCGTGGGCACCATGTAGACCCAAGGACCGTAAGTACCTCCATATACATAGTTACCAGCTTGTGGAAGAGAAGGGAAAAGAGAGGAAATTTGAAAGATGACTTATTTATGGGAAGGGAGGGAGGGAGGGAGGGAGGGAGGAAGGAAGGAAGGAAGGAAGGAAGGAAGGAAGGAAGGAAGGAAGGAAGGAAGGAAGGAAGGAAAAAGAAAGAAAAAACACTTTAAATTATTAAATTGGACTGGGTTGACTGAATTTGTTTCTTTCCTCATATTCAATTTTTTTTTCACAAATAATTATCTTTATATATTGCTTGGAATTTGCTTATTTTCCTTGAGACCATATCCTAGAGATGTTTCAGTGTCAGTACAAATAGACCTACCTCATTCTTTTTAACTACCAAATGTTATTTCATTCAATACCATAATTTATTTAACTAGCATCCTAAGGAAAGAGGGTTAAGTGGTATCACACATTTTTCCCGAAACAAGTACAACGGCAGCTCACATCCTTGGGAAGCACCATTTCTGCATCGAACTCAAGTGCCTGGTGCTTTCCCCTCACCTTTTTCAGCTCTCTTCTCAGTTCCTCATTGAGAAATAAATCAGGGCCCACCAGCAGGGAACATAACTTAAACTCAGGTTTGGCTTCCTGCTATCAGAAGTTGTAGGTCAGGGTGGGTGATGGGTATTGAGGAGGGCACCTTTTGGGATGAACACTGGGTGTTGTATGGAAACCAATTTGACAATAAACTTCATATACTGAAAAAAAAAAAAAGAAGTTGTAGGTCAAAGTTACTGGAAATTTTCAGTGGCCCGGTCATCCTCATAATCATCATAATTGTGCTTACTATGGTGCCAGGCATGGAGTTATACCTACATCTATATTTCCTCATTGAATGGTTGGGAAATACCTGGCTGGCTCAGAGCAATTAAGCAGGATTAATTAATTATATACTGGGAGACGCACGCAAATCCCCCTCCCAAAATGAGTTTCCCAACAACCTGAGTTTCCCTAGCCATCCTTTCAGGGTGTGCCTCCCACAAGGAACAAAAATCAATATATCAGCCTCTACCATTATCTCTCCACATACTTTAGAGTTGCCTAATAGACACAAAATCAAGTCGGTCTCTCTGGGGCCCTCCCAATTATCCAGGGTTCTATAGTAAAGCAATCTCCTTTGCTGCAATAGGTCTAAACTGTAGCTTCAGGGTGTTAACTCTGGGGATGCAGACCATGGTTACTAAAAGACTTTATATATCCTTCGTTGCTTGCCCACATGGCTATGACATGCCCCAGACATGAGGCAATACAACGTTTTAAATAAGAAACACTCTAGGGGCGCCTGGGTGGCTTGGTCGGTTAAGCGTCCAACGTCAGCTCAGGTCATGATCTCACGGTCCTTGAGTTCAAGCCCCTCGTCGGGCTCTGTGCTGACCGCTCAGAGCCTGGAGCCTGTTTCAGATTCTGTGTCTCCCTCTCTCTCTGCCCCTCCCCCATTCATGCTCTGTTTCTCTCTGTCTCAAAAATAAATAAACGTTAAAAAAAAATTTAAAAAAAGAAACGCTCTAGCAGGATTTAAATTTATTATTACTTATTGATAGCATCAAACTAAAATGATTAAATACATGCATTAGAAGTTACCGTGGCAAATACTTTTTATCAGTTGATTTACATTAACATTAATTATGAATTATTCCAAGCAATTTGGATTTGGGGGTTTATTTTCTTCCTGTATGCATATTAATTTTTTATCCCAACTATTTTGATGCTCTTCATTAAGATAAATTCTTTTTTGTTGTTGCTGTCATTCTTGTATTCCAAAAGACAAGGCTCCAGAGAATAAATATAAATAAAAGTAGACTGGTGCCTTATTCACTGTAGTAGTTAACATCGTGAGCTACCAATTTCTGTATTAGTTGTGGTAACAGCAGCTATAACAATTCCAAAGTCTATGCTGGCTTGATATATTCGAATTTATTTCTTACTCGTGTCACTCCTAAGCAGTAGTGTGGGATTGGAGTGGTGGTTCCGTTCTATACGTTCATTCAGGATCCAGGGCTGTTGCGGGATCTACCGTCTTTACCACGAGGTCTGCTAGGGCTTAGACGTCCAGGAAACAAGAGAAAAAGATATATCAGAGGTTTTTTTGGACCAGGCCCAGAAGTGGAGTACATCACGCATGCCCTCATTCCACTGGGAAGAATTTGTTCATTGGCCACCCCTATAAATTTGATGAAATAAAAGCAGTCTCCAAAATTCTGTATACCGACTACAACTACATCTACTCAAATGGTCACAGGAAAATAAAATATTGTAGAAAAAGTGCTAATAATTTAAAAATAGTTATAATAGTGATCATTTAATGGTTGCCTGAGATGGGCTAGGCGAAGTGCTAACAGTTTTACACATATTGTCTCTGATGCTTATCCTGTAAGACAGATGTTACCTGCAGCAGACAGAGTTAGTTGCTAACAGATCTCAGCAGAGAAAACGGATCCCAACCCCATTCCCACACAAAATCACGAGTTGATGGGGCCACATACGGCCAATGAGACAAGAGAAAGTGAGCCAGGGACCTTTTGGGAAAGAGTTTCTTTCATATAAAAGAGCCTTATAAGGAGAGAGTCCCATTGCCCCCAACTCCTTGCCTTTCTGCTCTGGACATGATTATGTGAGGTATTTTTTTTGAGCTAAGTGGCCATCTCGGGGTCATGATCTGACTAGCCTAATAATGAAAAAAACAATATATTCAAGATGATAAAGAAAAAGTAAGTAAGTAGATAGATAGATAATTAATTAATTAATTAATTAAAAAAAGAGAGCTTGGACCCTTGATGATGTTGTTAAACTGCTACATCAGTTCTGCAGTAGCTTATCTTTAGACTTTTTTTTAAGTGATATAATTTAATGTCTTTATTGCTTAAGCCACATTTGGTTGAGTGTTCTGTATTTCAGTTGAAGATAATCCCAAACTTTATCTTTTCTTTATAGGCCTCATAGTGAGCTCATAAGAAGCAATACTGAGATATAAAACCAGGTTGTTCTAGCTCTGAGATCCAAGAATTTTATACCACAACAGAGTGAAATCAAGGCACTGCCCCCTGCCTCCATCACCCCACATATATGCTGTAGTAAAGGAATGAGAGAATTTGTGATTTTGCTGCAAGTTATTTGTTACACACACACACACACACACACACACACACACACACACACACACACACGTGCTTTCAGCAGCCATAACCAACAAAAGTCATTTGCCTCTCATTCCTTGTGACTCTTATGTACCAATCAACTTCCCTCATTAATTTGACAAAAGATTTTTCTACTGCAGGTGTTTACAAAATGTCTATAAATATTATTCCCTCTTGGCCTGTCTCTTGATACAGAGCTCTTGTAGGTCGATGTTTGGGGAAGGAGTGGTATCCCCCAAATATGTGTTTTTCTGGGTTTCTGACTGCGTGAAAAAATCACTTGGTTTCGTCAGGTTCAATGAATTGTACTTGAACCTTTATTTTATCCAATGTATTAAATCACTATATACATGTTTGGGTTTGAAAGTATACCTTCTCCAATGCAGTCCTTTATTTCCATTTGAAATCCTCCAGCTGTTTGCTTTAAAAAGTAAACAGTTTGATAGAAATCTAAAATGGTGGCAGCTCTTTCTGCCCACGGATCCTGTCCTCATGCTTTAATAAAAACATATTTTTGCACTGAAAAAGAAAAAGGAAAAGAAATCTAAGATGGTAACAAGAAGTACATAATTGAAAACTGTCTGTACTGCCAAAATCACCTTCAGACAGACTCCTACCCACTTTGTGTCTGTGTAACACATTTTTCACTTTTTATCTTCTTCATGCTACATAAAACAAACTTCCTCCCTCTGGTTACAGGGCTCTGTGACACAGGTCTCTTTTGTTCCCATTTAATATCTACTCCCACTTAACTAGAACACAAGAGGTGAGAGGCGTAGAGACCAGAACATCATGTAGAGAAGATATTATGTTGTTCATCTAGAAAAAAAAAAAAAAAAAAAAAGAATACTTTGTTATTTAAGTCCAATGTCTCAACCTCAAGGAGATCTATTGGAGGAGCCCATCTAAGATTAGAAACTGTGTGGGGTATTTTGGACCTATGCAATCAAACACCATGTGACGAGCTTCTATACATCTTCTGCTGCTACCTGTTGTAGCAGAGAAGCCACGGGAGAGGTGAATTCCCCACCCATAAAAACGTGTACTACTCCTTAGAGGAGCAATCAAGCTCCTGTAACCAGTCTGCAAAAGCGGAATGCATGTGTGAACTTTCTGAGTCTCTCCTCTAAATCCAGGGAGTTAACATGTACCTTCAGTCCAAAGTCTAGAATTGTAAAATAGAAAGACATGATTTCAATTTTTACCTTATGCACTGGTCAATGAAACCAAATCATACAGAAGAAGAGAGAAAAACACAGCTTTTACAAGCTGAAACAAAGCACCTCAGAAAGAATCAGTGCAAAAGAATCCAACCTAAAAATTTGGGCACTCAGCTTCTAGTTCCTGCTCCTTTACTCACAGGCATTGCATCCTTAGGGAAAACATTTAACTTTTCTGACTAGTCTCCATGTTCTCGTATGTCAAACGATGGTTGTGATAATAACAGGTTCATACTGGGCTTCGTGGTTATAAGCTGCTTTTACACACCTTGATGTAAGAACTCTGTGAAGTTGGCGAGACAAACATTATTATCCCCATTTTAGAGATGAGGAATTCAGGGAGTTTAAGTGAGTTGGCTGGAGTTCATGCAACTACTAAACTGTAAGGCAATATTCAAATGCAGGTCTTCTAAGTCTGAAACCAATGACCTTTCTCGTAAGCCCTAAAGAACAGGAAGATCCCCAACATGATTCAAAACCTATGATGCTATAATCAAAATTCCAAGAAAGTAAGATTAAATTATTTGTGTGTATATACAGAGATGAGGTCCTTGGTTTTCATTTTCTTTTTCTTACCTGTTTCATTCTTAGGACAGAAGGCCATAGAAGTGAAGTGAGAATAAGCTGACTTCAGAAGTAAGAGAAGGGACTAGGTAATTACACAGAAAGAAGAGAGAGAGAGTAATGACATGTTTAGGACACAATGAGGGAGCTGCTGAATGCTTCCAAATAAAGAATTTTTATGAGTCAAGGAATTATTTTATTCCAGTAAATCAATCTCCTTTTTCTTCCTTGTGAAAGATGTCTTAAGTATTTAATTAAAGGATTTTTTTGTTTAATTTCCCCCCACACCCCCGCTTTTCCATCACCAGCAATTTTATCATCTCAAAAGAAAATCCTGCTTTGAATTGAGCTGTGCAACAAAAGCAGTTACTATTACAAAATTTTTCCTCCTTCGGTCATCATCCTTTTGGGATACGCAAAAGTGTTGCCTATTCTGAGAGAAAGACCCAGTAAGTAAGATTTGTGACAGTTACGGGATGAAGGGGCTTATAGTACTTATTTCCTTCATGAACTTACTTGATCTTTTTCTATATAAATATAAAAATTCTAAAATGACTTTGAGGCAGCTTGGAGTAAAAGACACACAATTAAGCCATTACAACTGAAATTAAAACAGCCTTTATGTTTCTCTCTATCTTCATTTCTAAGGGAAAGTTAAAGTGATGGCATGTCACTTCCAAAAGCAAATAATAGTAGGAACATATATTTCATTTTAAATACAATTTTTTTTAACTTGAAAGAGAGAGAGAGAGCATGCACACAAGTTGGGAGAGGGGCAGAGGGAGGGAGACAGAGAGAGAGAGGGAGAGAGAACCCCAAGCAGTCTCCATGCTCAGTGCAAACCCATAGTGGGGCTTAATCCCACGACCCTGGATCTACCCTGAGCCAAAATTGAGTCAGACACTCACTCAACTGACTGAGCCACCCAGGCACACCTTAAATACAAATTTTAAACTCTATTAAATAAAAATTTAATTAAATTTACTACATCAAATTAAATTAACTAAATACAAATGTAAACTGTATTATTACTTGTTTTACTAACAGTCTACTGGTATGATTGAATAAGCAATTGAAAGCAAATAAGGGTTTTGTTTCTCTGATACAGCATTTATGTCACCAACTTTATAAAAAAAGTGGTAAGTACCTGATTGCAGAAGTCAACATCCTTAAGGATTATAATTTCCTTAAAAGTTGAATAGACCTGGTCCTTATCATCATGGAACTCAAAATGTCTTATGGGAACCAGAATAGGAACATGAAACCAACCCTAAATTGGATAGCAAAATACTTAAGATAGGTCAAATGAGATGAGGGCATCCATACCATGGTCATCAGGGAAGGCTTTGTAGATGAGCTTTGTTTTTAGCAGCTTTATAAATAAGGGGAAAGAATGGCTAAGTAGGTTTCTAATATTTATAACACCTTACAAAATAGGGAATATTATCCCCACTTTACCCATAAGGAAACAGATTGAAAGGCCTTCAGTAACTTGTGTAAAATCATGCAGTCAAGAGCTAGCATTCAAACCAAGATACGACTAACCCTATTGCCGTTTTTATAACTATATATACAAATGTCTCCAGGGTAGAGAAGACCACTGTTAACTACTAACTGACCCTAAACTGGTAATTTTATTAGAAAGTTGAATGGCCCTGGGGAAAGAGTCTGCATTTGGTCAACAAATATTTATTGAACACTTAAATTATTCTAGGTACCACTCAGGTGCCAGAAATAACTGTGAACTGAGATAAGAATGGGACAAGAGAGAAAAGGAAGGAGGGAAGGAACTGACAAGGAAAGGAAAAAGACAGCCATGGTGTGCCTGAGCTGGAAACCTTGATTAAAGGTCCATGCATGACTTCTGAAACACTAAAGAAGTCCTTCTTCCAGCAGTCACTTGACTTTGGCACCTTTCCTGGATCATGAACTTTTCCTGCCCTCTCTATATCCACTCCAACCCCACTATCCAACTATCAGGGGAAAAATCAAAGTTACAATCTGGTCTTTTATTGGTTGTAATTAAAGCATTAGTTCATCTTCCTCCTACATAGATTACCACTTTAGTAGGGCCCTATGAAAATGGAAAAGCCACATAAAAAGACCCAGAGGAATGAAGTTGTTAAAATAAAAGAGGGACAATGGAACACATATTTGGGGAAAGGGATGCTTGATCCCTCAAATCACTCCAATTGGATAGCATTCTAATCTTAATATAAATGTTACTGCTTGTAACAAAAGAGCTTACTCTGCTCTTTGACCAAAGGAATAAAGTTATAAAAGAAGATCATCTTTTTTTTCTGAGTACAGGATTCAATTTGGATTAGTTTGATTCAACAAACATTTATTGAGCCGTACTCTGTTAGACATTATTAGGCATAGGAAATATAGAGGTGAGTTAAGTGCCTGTCTTCAAGAAGATGTCTATAGAGACAGGCCAATAAACCAAAAATCATATGAGAGACCCTAATGATATACCACTACACATCCGCCAGAATGGCTAAAATTAAAAAGTGTCATAGCAACAAATATTGATGAAGATGTGAAGCAAAACTTTTTGGTGAGCGTAAAATAAAATGGTAAAACCCCTCTGGGGAAAATCTGGCAGTTTCTTGTCAAACTAAATGTAGATGTTCGTGACCCAGAAATTCTGATCCTAGCATTTACCCAAAAGAGTTGGAGACCTGTATCCACAAAAAGGTTTGTACAAGAATATTCATAGTAGCTTTATACATAATAGTCAGAAACTAGAAATAGCCCAAGTGTGTATCTATCAGACAATGGATTTACGTAAAACCAATTGTTACGTATCACTGGAGTATTAGTAACATAAAAAGAAAGAGCTTCCAATTCATATAAAATGAATGAATCTCAAAATCATCATACTGAGTGAATGAAGTCCTACATAAAAGTATATACTGCCCCATTAATATAAAGCCCCACAACATGCAAGACTAGTTGGGAAAAAAATCAGAATAATCATTGCCTTTGCAAGGAGAGGAAGGAGGGATTTCCTGAGAAGGGACATGAGTGAATTTTCCAGGGTAATGGTAATGTTGTAAGTAGACAGAGGTTTAAGTTGCTCAAGGACCTCATAAGACACTTAAGATTTGTGCATTTCATGGTCACAGGATGATGCATACCAGGACACCTCTGGTTAGCACTCACTACATCTCCAGTCCTTACAGCAAGGTGACACAGGTGCAAAGCACCCCCCAGAACACTCCAGGCCTACACCACTTCCATTTCAGATGGTTTGCTAAGGCACAGCTGACTCAGAGTGCTCTAGCATCTCTGAGCTAATGCCTGCTCCAGATCCAGCATACTGCAAAGGGCACCCCCTTTGCAGAGCACCCCAGGAAACCCCAGCCCATGCCTGCATTGATTCCAGCTACCCCACCAGAACACCCACTTCTCCAAACACCTAGAACACCTCCACTCCTCCAGCATCGGCTCCAGTTACCCAGCCAGGGCCCCCCTGCACTGAGAACCCTAGGACACCCTAGCTTGCTCTCAAATCAGCTTCAGCTGTCCTGCCAGGGCACATTTGGCGTGGAGAGCTCAGGGACCAGGCCCATACCCACTTTAACTTAAGCTGTGCTGCCAGCACGCACCCTGTATGGAATGTCCCAGGACCCACCCCCCCCCACCCCCCAGCCTGTATCTTACCTCGGCTGCAACCACCCTTCCAGAGCACCCTCTGTACCGAGGATCCTGGAACACCTCAGTTTATACCTATTTCAACTCCAACTATCCTGCCAAAGTTCTTTCTGTGTGTAGAGCCCTGGGTTCTCCCAGCTTACATCCACTTTAGCTTCAGCTATCCTGCCAGGGGTCCCTCAGCACAGAAGGCCCAGGTACTTCCCAGGCCACACTGTACCTTAGCTTCAGCCACCCTGCCAAGGCACCCTATGGGCAAAGAGCCCTGGAACACCCTGGCTTGCACCCATTTTGGCCTTAGATATCTTTCCAGGGCACACACTGCATGAAGAGCCCAGGAACAACACTGATCTGTGCCCACATCAGCTTTAGCTGTCCTTCCAGAGAGCCCACTGCATGGAGAGACCCAGGACACTAGCCTACACCAGTAATAGCTCCAGCCAGCCAGCAACACATCACCTACATGGGGGGTGATCATACACAAAACTATTCCTTCAGGCTTACGAGAAGTAGTTGTTCTGCCTAATCCCCAAAACAAATACAGAAACTTACACAAAACGGGGAGACAGAGGAATATTCTCCAAAAGAAAGAGCAGGACAAAACCTTAGGGGGAAAAAATGACTTGGAGATAAGCAATATGTCTGATAAAGAATTTTAAATGATGATCATAAAGATACTCAGCAGGCTAGAGAGAAGAGTGGAAGAACCTAATGAAACCTTCAATGAAGAGATAGAAAGAACAAAAAAGAACCAATTAGAGTTGAAGAATACAATAACTAAACACACACACACACACACACACACACACACACACACGAGGAAATCAACAGATTAGCATGTGCAGAACGTATCAGTGAGCTGGAAGACAGGATAATGAAAAACACTCATGCTGAAGAACAAAAGAGAAAAGAATTTATTAAAATGAGGATAGCTTAAGGGATCTCTCTTGGACAACACCAAGCAAACAAATATTTGCATTATATGGATCCCAGACGAGAAAGAAGAGAGAAAGAGAAAGGGGCAGAAAACTTATTTGAAGCAATAATAACTGAAAACTTCCCTAATCTAGGGAAGGAAAACAACATCCAAGTTCAAGAAGCACAGAGAGTTCTGAACAAGATTAACCCTAGGAGATCCATACCATGATACATAATAATTAAAATGTCAAAGATTAAAGATATAGAGAGAATTTAAAGAGCAGCAAGAGAGAAGCAAAAAGTTGCCTATAAGGGAAACACTATAAGGCTATAAGCTGATTTTTCAGCAGAAACTTTGCTGGCCAGAAGGGAGTGGCATGATATACTCAAAGTGCTAAAACCAAAACAAGAACAACAATAACAATAACAACAACTACTACAGCAACAAAAAACCTACAACCAAGAATACTCTACCCAGCAAGGTTATCATTGAAATTTGAAAAAGAGAGAGAGTTTACCAGACAACAAAATTAAGGAGTTGGGCATCTGGGTGGCTCAGTCAGTTGAGCATCTGATTTTGGCTCAGGTCATGATCTCATGGTTCATGAGTTCAAGCTCTGCATTGGGCGCTGTGCTGACAGCTTGGAGCCCGGAGCTTGCTTCAGATTCTGTGTCTCCCTCTCACTCTGCTTTTCTCTGACTCATGCTCTGTCTCTCTCTCTCTCAAAAAAATAAATAAACATTAAAAAAATTTTTTTTGAAGTTAAGGAGTTTATTACCACTAAACCAGACTTGCAAGAAATGTTCAAATGACTTCTTTAAGTGGAAAAGAAATAGCCATTATTAGATGTAATAAAATGGCAGCATATACATAAAATGTGAAGGAGGGAGTTAAAAAAACATATTATAGTTTTTTAGAATGTGTATCAACCTAAATGACCATAAAATTAATATACGCTGCTATTTACTTAAGATGTCATATATGAATCTCATGATAACCACAAACCCCAAACCTATATTAGATACACACACAGAAAAGGGGAAAAAACAAACATAAAACTACAGAAATGTATTAATCTCAAAGAAAGAGAGCAAGAGAAGAAGAAAGGTACAGAGAAAAGCTACAAAAGCAACCAAAAAACAAATAACAAAATGGCAATAAGTGCATACCTACCAATAATTACATTAAATGTAAACGGCCTAAATGCTCCAATCAAAAGACATAGAGTGGTGGAATGGATTAAAAAAAAAAAAAGATACATTTATATGCTGCCTACACAAAACTCACCTCAAAACTTAAGACATGCAGACTGAAAGTGAAAGAATGGAAAAACATTTACCATGCCAATGGAGACAAAAAAATCTGATGTAGCAATACTTATATCAGGCAAAATAGACTTTAAAACAAAGACTGTAACGAGACAAAGAAAGGCATTACATGATGATAAAGGAATCAAGAGAATATAATAATTGTAAACATCTACCCATCCGATATTGCAGCACTAAATACCTAGATCATATTAACAGACATACAGAGAGAAAATCATGGTAATATATTGGTAGTAGGGGACTTCAATACCCCACTTACATTAAAGGATAGATCACCCAGGCAGAAAATCAATAAGGAAACAGTGTCTTTGAATGACACATTGGACCAGATGGACATAACAAGTATATGTAGTGCATTCCATCCAAAAACAAAAGAATATGTATTCTTCTTAAGTGCACATGAAACTTTTGCCAGAATATACCACATGTTAGGCCACAAAACAGGTCTCAATCAGTTTAAGAAGATTGAAACTATAGCATGCATCTTTGCAGATCACAATGGCATAAAACTAGAAATCAATCACAAGAAAAAGTGAAAAAACACGTCTAGGCTAAATGCCATGATACAAAACAACTAATGGCTCAATGAAGCAATCAAATAAGAAATCAAAAAATACATAGAGATAACAAAATTGTTGGGACACAGAGAAAATCATTCTAAGAGGGAACGATATAGTGATATAGGCCTGCCTTAAGAAATAAGGAAAAGTACAAATAAACAATTTACCTTTACACCTAAAGGAACTAGAAAAAGAACAAACATAGCCTGAAGTGAGTAGAAGTAAGGAAATAATAAAGATCAGAGCACAAATAAATGACATAGAGACTAAAAAAGCAAAATAAATAAACAAAGAAAAAATAAAGAACCAAGAGCTTGTTCTTTAAAAAGATAAACAAAATTGGTAAACCTTTATCTGGACTCTCCAAGAAAAAAAGAGAAATAACTGAAATGAATAAATTCAGAAATGAAGTAGGATAAGTAACAACTGATACCACAGAAATACAAAAGATTTTAAGAGAATACTATGAAAAATTATATGCCGCAAATTGGAAGAAATGAATAGATTCCTAGAAACATACAATCTCCCAAAACTGAATTAGGATGAAATGGAAAATCTGAACAGACCAATTACTACTGATGAAATTGAATCAGTAATCAAAGAACTACCAAAAAATAAAAGTGCAGGACCAGATGGATTATAGGTGAATTCTACTAAGCATTTCAAATGGAGTTAATACTATTCTTCTCAAACTATTCAAAAAAATACAAGAGGAAGGAAAACTTCCAAACACATTTCATCAGGGCAGCATTACCCTAATACCAAAACCAGATAAAGACACCACAAAAGGAAGGAAGGAAGGAAGGAAGGAAGGAAGGAAGGAAGGAAGGAAGGAAGGAAAGAAAGAAAGAAAGAAAGAAAGAAAGAAAGAAAGAAAGAAAGAAAGAAAGAAAGAAAACTACAGGCTCATATCCGTGATGAACACAGACGCAAATATCCTCAACAAAATATTAGCAAACCACATTTAACAACACATTGAAAGGACTATCCTAATCACCTGGGATTTATTCCAGGGACGCAAGGATGATTCAATATTTGTGGATCAATCAATGTGATACACTACATTTACAAAAAAATGATAAAAATCATGATTATCTCACTAGATACAGAAAAAGAATTTGACAAAATTCGATATCCACTTATGATAAAAACTCTCAATAAAGTGGGTCACTTATGAAAAGCTCGCAACTAACATCATACCCAATGGTTAAAAACTGAGAGCTTTTCCCCTAAGATCAGGAATAAGACAAGGATGTCCACTCCTCCCATTTTTATTCAACACAGTACTGGAAGTCCTAGCCATAGCAATCAGAGGTTTCGTATCGGTAAAGAAGAACTTAAACTGTTTATTTGCAGATGACGTACTATATATGGAAATCCTAAAGACTCCACCAAAAAACTATTAGAACTGATTGATGAATTCAATAAAGTTGCAGGATACAAAATTAATATGCAATTTTTCTGTTGCACTTTTATACATAATAATTAAATAAGAGAGAGAGAAATTAAGGAAACAATCCTGTGTACAATTGCACCAAAAATAATAAAATACCAAGAAAAAAAAAACAAGGAAGTGAAAGACCTATACTCAAAAACTATAAAACATCGGTGAAAGAATTGAAGAAGACACAAACGGGAAGATATTCCATACCCATGAATTGGAAGAACAAAAATTGTTTAAATGTCCATACTACCCAAAACAATCTACAAATTTAATGCAATCTCCATCAAAATGCCAATAGCATTTTTCACAAAAACAGAACAAATCATACTAAAATTTGGGTGGAACCACAAATACTCCAAAGAGCCAAAGTAATCCTGAGAAAGAAAAACAAAGTTAGAGGTATCACAATCCCAAATATTAAGGTATACTACAAAGCTATAGTAATCAAAACAGTATGATATTGGCACAAAAATAGATACATAGATCATGGAACAGAATCAAGAACACAAAAATAAACCCACACTTATACAGTCAGTTAATCTATGACAAAAGAGGCAAGAATACACAATGAAGAAAAGATGGTCTCTTCAATGAATGGTGCTAGGAAAACTGGATAGCTACATGCAAAAGAATGAAACTGGACCACAATCTTACACCATACACAAAAATAAACTCAAAACAAACTAAAGACCTAAGTGTGAGACCTGAAACCATAAAAATCCTAGAAGAGAACACAGGCAGTTATTTATCTGACATCAGCCATAACATTTTCCTAGATATTTCTCCTAAGGCAGGGGAAACAAAAGCAAAAATAAACTATTAGAACTACATCAGAATAAAGTTTTGTACAGTGAAGAAAGCCATCAACAAATTGTAAAATTTGTATGGAACAAGAAAAGACCCTGAATAGCCAAAGCGATCTTGAAAAAGAAAACCAAAGCAGGAGGCATCACAATCTCAGACTTCAAGCTATACTACAAAGCTGTAATCATCAAGACAGTATGGTACTGGCACAAGAACAGACACTCAGATCAATGGAACAGAATAGAGAACCCAGAAGTGGACCCACAAACATATGGCCAACTAATCTTTGACAAAGCAGGAAAGAATGTCCAATGGAATAAAGACAGTCTCTTCAGCAAGTGGTGCTGGGAAAACTGGACAGCGACATGCAGAAGAATGAACCTGGACCACTTTCTTACACCATACACAAAAATAAACTCAAAATGGATGAAAGACCTCAATGTAAGACAGGAAGCCATCAAAATCCTCGAGGAGAAAGCAGGCAAAAACCTCTTTGATCTTGGCCACAGCAACTTCTTACTCAACACATCTCTGGAGGCAAGGGAAACAAAAGCAAAAATGAACTATTGGGACCTCATCAAAATAAAAAGCTTTTCTGCTTTTTATTAAAAGCGAAGGAAACAATCAGCAAAACTAAAAGGCAACCTACAGAATGGGAGAAGATATTTGCAAACGACATATCAGGTAAAGGGTTAGTATCCAAAATCTATAAATAACTTATTAAACTCAACACCCAAAAAACAAATAATCCAGTGAAGAAATGGGCAAAAGACATGAATAGACACTCCTCCAAAGAAGACATCCAGATGGCCAACCAACATGTGAAAAAATGCTCAACATCACTCATCATGGGAAATACAAATCAAAACCACAATGAGATACCACCTCACACCTGTCAGAATGGCTGACATTAACAACTCAGGCAACAACAGATATTGGCGAGGATGTGGAGACAGAGGATCTCTTTTGCATTGTTGGTGGGAATGCAAGCTGGTGTTGCCACTCTGGAAAATAGTATGGAGGTTACTCAATAAACAAAAAATAGAACTACCCTATGACCCATCAATTGCACTACTAGGCATTTATCTATAGGATACAGGTGTGCTGTTTCAAAGGGACACATGCACCCCCATGTTTATAGCAGCACTACCAACAATAGCCAAAGTATGGAAAAAGCCCAAATTTCCATCGATGGATGAATGGATAAAGAAGATGTGGTATATACACACACACACACACACACACACACACACACACACACACACACACAATGGAGTATTACTTGGCAATAAAAAAAAATGAAATCTTGCTATTTGCAACTATGTGGATGGAACTGGAGGGTATTATGCTAAGTGAAATTAGAGAAAGACAAAAATCATATGATTTCACTCATAAAAGGACATAACAGATGAGCATAAGGGAAGGGAAACAAAAATAATATAAAAACAGGGAGGGGGACAAAACAGAAGAGATTCATAAATATGGAGAACAAACTGAGGGTTACTGGAGGGGTTGTGGGAGGGGGCATGGGCTAAATGGGTAATGGGCACTAAGGAATCTACTTCTGAAATCATTGTTGCACTATTTGCTAACTAATTTGGATGTAAATTTAAAATATAAAAAATAAAACAAGTTTAAAAAATAGTTTAAAAAAAAAAACCATCAACAAAAGAAGGCAATCTACTGAACAGGAGAAGATATTTGCAAATGATATATCCAATAAAGGGTTAGTATCCAAAATACATAAAGAAGTCCTACAGCTCAACACCAAAAAAAACCATACAATCTGATTTAAAAATGGGCAGAGGACCTGAATAGATATTTCTGAAAAGACATACAGATGGCCTACAGACACATGAAAAGATGCTCAAGATCACTAATCATTAGGGAAATGCAAATCAAAACCACATTAAGGTATCACCTGACAGTAGTCAGATGGCTAAATCCAAAAAAGACAAGAAATGACAAGTGTTGCAGAGGACTTTGTACACTATTGGTTTGATTGTAAATTGGTACAACCACTATGGAAAACAGTGTGAAATTTCCTCAAAAAATGAAAAATAGAAATACCATATGATCCAGTACCTCCACCACTGGGTATTTACCTGAAGAAAAGGAAAATACTAATTTGCTATTTGCACTCCTATGTTTATTGCAGCATTATTTACAATAGGCAACATATGGAAGCAACCTATATGTCCGATAGACAAATGGATAAGGAGGATATTATGCATATATACACAATGGAATATTACACAGCCTTAAACAAGGACTAGATTGTGGCAATATGGATGGACCTAGAGTGTGTTATGCTATGTGAAATGAGTCATACTGAGAAAAACAAATACCACATGATTTTATGCATTATGTGGAATCTAAAAGAAATGAATAAACAAACAAAAAGCAATATCAGATCTATAAATACAGAAAATAAATTGATGGTTGCCAGAGGGAAGGGAGGATAGGCAAAATGGGTGAAAAGCAGTGGGAGATACAAGCTTCCAGTCATGAGATAAATAAGTCATGGGAATAAAAGGTACAGTATAAAGAATATAGTCAATGATATTGTAATAGTGTTGTGTGGTGACAGTAGCTACCCATGTGGTATAGTGTATATACAGTATAGTGTAATATATAGAAAAGTTGAATCACTGTGTTGTACATGTGAAACTAATATAACATTTTTTGTCAACTATACTTAAATTTTATTTCCAAATTTTAAAAAGAAAAGAAAAATTCAGGGAGCACAACCATTTCCTGTAAGAAAACTACCATCTCTTGGGAGGCAGGCAGGATTAAGTAACAAAAATATGGATGCATTTCATTATATGTAAACATTACCTGACATTTAAAATACAAAGAGCTGCAAGTGTAGAACTCTACATGTTATGTATAAACTCTGAATGGTGTGTATTCTGAATTATTTGGAAGGAAGTATATCAATAACTGCAACTTATTGTAAAATGCATTTTAAAAACATGATTGATGGTTGGATAGAGACACAGAGATGTGACAAAATAAGCACAGTAAAATGTTAATTGTAAAATCAGTGCAAAATTCTTACAGCTTTTCTGTCTGCTTGCAAACGTTCATGATAAAATGTTCAGGGAAATTATATGACTATAGAAGATATTTAAGGTTCGGGGGTACAGAAAAGAAGGTTTTTCACTATAGTTCTGGAGAAAGGTAGAAAGACGTCAGAGATAATCTTAACGAGGTGATGTCTAAGTTATGCTGGATGAATAGAATTTCACCAGGCAATCAAAGAAGTTGTTGAACAAGAATGTTTGGTTATCTGTAAGCTGTCTGATCTTGCTAGAGCATGGGTATTTAAGGAAGAGTGACCAGAAGTGGGGATAAAGTGGTAAACAGAGGACAAATCATAGAAAATTGTGTTTGTGCTAAGTTTTTATCTTGTCAGTGATAGACTTATTGTAGGTTTTAAACATAGGCCATGGGGTGATCCACCTTGCACTTTAGAAAGTTTGCTCCAGAAGTAGTGTGAAAAATAAATTTCCAACTGCAAAGCTGGAGGGCAGGAAACCAGGATGAAGCTTGCTGCAGTAGCCGAGATAAGGGAAAAGAGTGGCCTGAATTAGGCAAATGTAAGGGCAGGTGGTGAGGAAGCATTGGATTTGAAAACTATATTTAAGAGGTAAGTTTGGCAGGAGATAATATTGACAGAGTTGGTGATTGAATAGATGTGTGAGGTGAGAGAAAGAGATTTGAGAGTGATTTCAAAGGTTCAGAGTGAATAATGATAGAGTATAAGGAGGTGGAGGCCAAGTTTTAGGAGAGAATATGCATACTATCAGGGAAATGTTTATTTTTTAATGCCTATATGGAATGTCCAGGTAGACCTGCTCAGGAGGTTATTGAACATAAAATCTGGGCATCAGTAGGGAAGTTAGCATTGGATTGATCGATTTTCACATTTACTTTTTATCATCTACTCACATTCTAATTCATTCCAGAAAGGATTTTGAAGGTAACAATCAATCTATAATGAAAGCCATCAAACTGGATGTGACATAATATATTACTAGCCCCTTACAGCAAACGAAAAAACCAATCATATGTTTCACAGTCACTCACATACAGTTGTGTCTTCCCTCCACAGAGATATAGTAGTCTGTTGTGAGTCCATGGTATAATAGAATGCTGAAGGAGTTTGGAAACAAGGTTGCTGGTTGCAACTTCTCCATTAGCAATGTGATTCTGAGCAGCTTGTTTAAGCTCTCAGAGGCCTCTGAGATGTGAGAAAACCGAACCAATTGATTTCTGGGATCCCTTCCAGCTCTCCAATGGGAATTTTCTTTGAGCTCTACTTCACAATTCATTACGCAGGCCCTTTTTCTCTCTTCAGTTACCTCCACTTGGCCACCAACATACTAATTAAAGTGATAATTAAGCACTTCAATTTGAGAAGGAGCAAAAGGAAGGTAAAAATGTGGTTGCTCTTTTCCTGGGTATTATGATAAGAAATTATCAAGATCCTCAAAAAAAATAAAAAGAAGGTAAAGAAGGTAAAAGATAAAAGGTAAAAACTGACATCACTAAAATTGATGTTTGCACCCTGATGTTTGGGTTTATACAGACTTACCCTATCCCATAATATTATATACAATGTAAATTCAGCTCCACACCAAGAAAGACCATTTAAAGCAGCTTCATTTAAAGATAAATAAGGATGTCCTTAGGTTGTGATTTTCCCATAAGTTCCTGTAGAAATCACAGTGTTTTCCAATTATAACAATAAGAGTTTTCAGACAACTGCAGAGTTTAATTTTCAAAAAAAAAAAAAAAAAACAATCAAATAACCATACAACCAAACATAAAGCTCTTTTTTTTTAATGTGAGTAATGGCATGACTTATTATACCAAATGACCTTAAAAGATAGAGACTAAACTTCACAGAGCAATAAAGATGCATGGAACAAAATGTTGAGCAAAACCGTTGAGAAATCCCCAGCACAGTCAGCATGCTATGTACAAGCCAACTTCATGGTATACTGCAAATGAGCAGTACTTTTCCAATGGCCCGAAATTCTTCTTCCCCTCTCCTCTGTCTGGAAAACGTATACACCCACTATTCTCAAGTTTGAGTATGTATCAGATCCCATGGAGGGCTTATTAAACTACAAACTGCTGGTGCCTTCCCTCAGAGTTCATGATTCATTAAGTCTGGAAAAGGCCCAAGAGTTGGCATTACTAACAAGTTCCCAGATAATGCTGATGCTGCTGGTCTAGGAACCATACTTTAAGAACCATTGGCCCTACACCTGCTTCTATTTCAAAAACCCAGCTTAAATCCCACTCCTGAGTGAGGATGGGGTGGAGTGGGTAAGTGTTTCACCTTTCTCTTCTCCTCCGAGGAAATTATAGACAACTCACTATTGTATTACAGCTCTAGTCCTGAATGTGCTCTCCATGTCTGTCTCCAGCCCCTCCCACCCTGCTCCTTTGTGAGCTCCTTGGAAGGTAGGCCCAAATCTTACTCATACTTTTATGTTTCCTGGTATCTAGAGAAGTGTCTGTTCCCACCATATACTTAATAAATAGACCCCCCCCCCCATATAAAAGTGAGCAAAAGAATAACTATAAAAGTCCTTTTAAAGTCAAAGTGCTATGAAAAACATGCTGCAAATGAATCTCCCCAAGATCTGCCTAAAATGCAAATTCTGATTCGGGAAGTTGGGGGTGGGCCCTGAGAGTCTGAATTTTTAACACGTTCCAGGTGAGGCGAATACTGTCCATAAGACCACACTTTAAGTTTCAAGGCTATGTAACAGTGGCTCCCAGCCTTGACTGAACATTACAATTACCCGGGGACCTTTGACAACATAGTATCTGGCCCACTTCCCAGACCAATTCAGTCAGAATCTCCGGATGTGAGGCTCAGGCATCAGTGTCTTTTCAGAGCTCAGTAATTCTAATGCAAAACCAGAGCTAAGAGCTATTGATATCTAAGTCACCACACATGATCTAGTCAAATTACCTAAATCCAAATTTGTATGGTGCAAATTATTGGAGTTTTGCATTACTTATAATTATGTTGATGTTGATAACACCAAATATATCATTTTATTCTTTTTAAGTCATTTATTGAACATAGTATCGTATCCTTGTCCAGAAAATAGCATCATCTAAAAGCCAGCCAGGAAAGAAAGTTCTGACAGCTTTTAAAGTCAATCTTTACTTGATGTTTCTCAAGCTGCCATGTTAAAACAGGAACTATTTAGACCATTTTAATTATGATACATGCTTTTCTTAGAAATAGAGCAACGTATCCCCAAAGAAAGTACCGTGAACATGAACATATGCCAAATGTCAGGATGCTGACTTCCAGAGCAGACCACTGTTTGCAGTCTCTCTCTTTTTTTTTTTTTTATTTTTTTTTTTTAACGTTTATTTATTTTTTAGACAGAGAGAGACAGAGCATGAACAGGGGAGGGGCAGAGAGAGAGGGAGACACAGATCGGAAACAGGCTCCAGGCTCTGAGCCATCAGCCCAGAGCCCCACACGGGGCTCGAACTCACGCACCGCGAGATCGTGACCTGAGCCGAAGTCGGACGCTTAACTGACTGAGCCACCCAGGCGCCCCTGCACAGTCTCTCTTAAAGAAATAGAGTCAGGTTTTTTAAAACAAAAATCTATTTTAAAAAAATCAAATAAAAATCCATATTTATGCAGATGATACATTAGACAGTGTTCTTTTATACTGCAAAAGAAAGATCTTAAAAAATTCTTTCAACTATTAAGCCACCAGCGTAACTTTAAAATATTGTCCAATCCTCAACTCAGTTTCTACTAACATTTCCCAAATGTGCCTGGGCCACAATGTGAGGAATGACTATATAGTTGACTTTAGTCTTGGTGTTAAACAAGCAGCCCAGACAATGGTAAACTTTCCAGAGCTTGGGTGATTTAATATTGCTCTAGAAGCAGGCTGCATAAGGGGCGCCTGGGTGGCTCAGTTGGTTAAGCGTCTGACTTCATCTCAGATCATGATCTCATGGTACGTGGGTTCGAGCTCCATGTGGGGCTGTGTGCTGACAGCTCGGAGCCTGGGGCCTGCTTCAGGTTCTGTGTCTCCCTCTCTCTCTGCCCCTCCCCGCTCACTCTCTGTCTGTCTCTCTCTCTCAAATAAATAAATAAATAAATAAATAGACATTAAAAAAAAAAAAAGTAGGGTGCATAATCCATCCAAGTCCCTGACTCCCAGACTCTAGGCTGCAAGTTCCAGAATCAGGCTACAAGTTCCAGAATCACTCCTTAGAAGAATATGCCTTAAAATGTGATATATACAATCCTAGATAAAGATACTGGCCAATGCTGCAGACTCCAGTGTTCTGTAGCTGATTCTCAGAATGAAAAAGAAAAGCTCAAGTATGCATTTGGGCAAACCAAAGTTGAGGGCTTGAAATCAGGCCTCTTGTGGCTTCTTATCCTTTAAGAATAAAAGATTGAAATGAAAAGCTTTGAAAGACTAATGACTGAAACTCTTCATTAGGTACAATTTTTATGATATTCTTTTTCTGGTAATCTCAAATATCCAGTCGAATGTAATCATCAAAGACATATTTGAAACAGCATGATTTACATATTAAAAAGGGCAAGAATGGTGCCATGTTCCATAAATTGTGCTGTTATGAAAATAACCACCTGACAGAAAGAAAAAGTACCAAAAATAAGCCAAAGGGCTATCTATACATAAATTTCTTGGTGGACTGAAATTCTTACTCTTATGCTTGAACTCAGAACAAATCAAAAAATGCTTTGGACATATTGAGAAAAGGCATTTTGAAATCTAAGATCTGACTTTTATTCCCCTCCAATTAACTCAACACCTTAAAATCCCCTCCAATTAACTCAACACCTTATCTCTTTTCTAAAATTTTCATCAATGACTTCCCAAAGAAAAGAGAAGAGGTACCAGAAACCTGGAGAATACCTTTTCTTATTCTTGATTTTCAGCAAAGGGAAAAATATAACTTTTATAAAACCAAAGTGGGTGGTAGGTAAGTCTGCCATTAATTCTTGGAAAAATTCTAAAATGAATTATTTAAAAGACAGTAAGCATTTAAAGGGGAACTTGTGATCATAAGGAAACACCCTGCATTCAAAACACCCAAAACAAGGGGGTTGTGTGTGTGTGTGTGTGTGTGTGTGTGTGTGTGTGTTTTGAAAGGGGGGGGGGTTGCTAAGATTAGTGGTGTTGAGTGCTAAGATTGGCTGCTATAGATATTACAAATCTATATTTCAGGAATCATGATATCCTTGCAGACAAATGGATAAATGTGTACTGCTTAAAAGCATAGTAGAGCAAACCCAAAGAATGCTAAATTATTAAAGTCACCCCAGAGAGGGATTTCTAAAAACATTCAACAGAGCTTTGTCCTTGTCCCTAACTAGTTCATGCTTTTATTGACAACTTAAATGAGGATAATGATCAAATTTTGGCCCAATGATCAAATGTTCAGAAAGCTTGGAGATAGAAAAGAACAATAATGGAGAATGACTGAACTAGAATACAAAAAATCACAACCATCTACACTAACAGGCCAGATCTAACCAGAATGAGTTTAATGGGATAAACATAAAGTTCCTCAGTCCAGCTCATCTACTACCTCCTGGGCCAGAACCAGAGGGCATGGATCTCTGAGGGCCAACAGATAGGAGAAAATGCCAGGAGAGTGCTCAGTACAAGGTCTTGTGCCTAGTAAATGCTCTAAAACACAAATTATTGTTATCATTTTGATTATTCATTATTATTTCCTTTACTTCATGAGGCTCTGCCAGGAAAATAAAACTATCTTTTAAACATGTTTCCAGCAATTGAAAAACATTTTAGCTCTGGTGAATATATATATAAACGTGTGGCCTCTTGCCTAGCTTCCTACATTAGAGGAGGAAAGAGGTGCCAATCAGGTACTTTGTGTCTATGTTAATATGTTAATAATCTGGCCTCCGTATGTCCTTTATTTGGACTTTCCTGAGCTACCAGCTGTCTAATTATTTCTAAGCAAACCTGAAACACGTTTATGATCATAACAGCTACCATTTATTCAGTGTTGATCGGATACCTAGGATTCAGCCAGGTATTTATAGATAGATTACCTCTAAACCTCACCAAAACCCAGCAGGATAGGTATCATGACTTCCATTTTTTACATAAGGAAACTGAAGCTCAGAGGATCTTTAGAAAGCTGTGTGTTCAAAGAATCAGAGGCCAACTGCCTAGGTCACCTTTTTCCTCTCTGTGAGGCCAGATCATTGTTCTCAAATATTTTAGCCATCTTAGAATGGTAACTCCCACTCCAAGCCTCAGACCACCAGTGGTTCCTAACCTAGTCAAGTACTTCCACAGATGTATTTCGCATTTTATCACCACAGCGCAGAATGGACATCATTTTATCTGAGGATCACCTGAATCACACCCATGGTGGAGGCATCCAAGGTTCTGAAAGAATTCTTTAAAGCCCCAGTCCTCACTTTGGTAGATTCACAAAGACCATTCCTTATTGAGAGTAATACCTCTTCACCACTGTCACACGAAGAAGACTCCTGAACTAAGGCCTTCCCTTTCTGGGTCCTTTCTTCCAAAAATTAAATGACCTCCCTGTGGGAGAATAAACTGCTGGCTAAAAGGCTTCCTTTGAGCCCCAAATCACCTCATTGTAGGTGTAATGTCCCTGGGGGACTGAGGTAACTGAACTACATAGAAAGTGTCATGGTAATATGCAATGGAAGATCCATTTTCAGCTGAGATTCCATTGAGGACATAATTTAAAGACCTTTCCATCATTGCAGTGTCACAGATTGCTTATCCACAGATAGCAAATTCAAACGTACGCACAGACATCTCACATGAGAGAAAAGAGCTACAACAGCCAAGATTCCCAGCTAAGGACTTAAAGCCAGATTCCCAAGTCTCTAATCTTCTGGGGTCACCTTTTGCTTTAACATCCAAATGCACTGGTTTAAACCTCCATCCTAAGTACGATGGGCAGGCTAGAATCTCTGGTTGGATTTTCATTCATTCATTCCAACTCTTCGTGGGAGTGACTACCCTGTGTCATATACTCTATTCCAGGCACTAGAGATAGAGCCTGAGAAACATAGGTTAAAAAATTCCTGCCATCATAGAATTTTCATTCTCTCTATGTGTGGTTGGAGTAGGGGCATTGAGAAAGGGATAGGCTGCTCTGGTAGGTCCACTCTGAAGCCGACTTCCTTGTATTCCCCTATATTCTGGTAGCCGATGCCATCTCTTCTGTCCTGGGAGGAAATACCACCCCCACTTTCTTCACTCCCCATAAAGCACCACTAGTACAAACTGGTGTGTACAACATGCTTGGTAGAAGGAGATCATAACATAATGAAATGCAAGCAACAACTTAAAATGGGATATTAAAAATCGCTCATCTAAAAAGCCACCACTCATTCTCCCTGGGGCAGTTTCTTGCTGTCCAAATTCTCCCTTGGGCTCTGGCTTATTGCCATCTTCTCCCACGTTCTTCCCAAGATCCTTTTCCCATCCCCTGGTTCTCCTAACTGTGAGGTTAGGACTCTCAATTTCCTTTTCCTTTTCTCATGCAAAGCAATTCACCCACAGTTTATGGACTATGCCCTGGGGTGAGGTGGATGGAGGGGGAGGGGTTCATTTTTCCCATCCAAAATGTCTGCCAAGATTTTTCTTAAAGCCATCTCTTCTGTTGTGAATCAAGCCACTCCCTTATTATGTTAAAGCACTGCAGCCTAGGGGCGCCTGGGTGGCTCGGTCGGTTAAGTGTCCGACTTCGGCTCAGGTCATGATCTCGCGGTCCGTGGGTTCGAGCCCCGCGTCGGGCTCTGGGCTGACAGCTCAGAGCCTGGAGCCTGCTTCGGATTCTGTGTCTCCCTCTCTCTCTGCCCCTCCCCCGTTCATGCTCTGTCTCTCTCTGTCTCAAAAATAAATAAATGTTTAAAAAAAAAAAAAAAAAAAAAAAAGCACTGCAGCCTATTCTAGTTTCAGTAGAATTTTTTTCCCATTGCCATCAGCCAGCAATTGTGGGAAAACAACATGCAGAATGAATTGCTAAAGACTACCCCTGGAGTGGAATTTAAGCACTCTCATTCAGAAAGTCTTGGGGAAAATGTCATTACAGATTCCAAACAAGTAAGCAATCAACCCAGTATACTCAATATTGAGCAAGTAGAAAGTGAGAGTATTTTGCAAAGTTAAAGTTGGATTACTACCTCACATATTACATCAAAATGACTTTCAAATATGCCAAAGATTCAAAAATAAAAAAAGGAACCAAAAAAATAATAGAACATGATTGAGGTTTTTAAAAATAATATTCTTGGAGTAAAGAAAAGACTTTCTAAGTATGATATTGAATCTAGGAAAATGAAGGAGAAAAGTTAGCAATCTAATTACATATAAATACCAAACTTCCATATAGGAAATTCATGATCACCATGAATCCAGTCCAAAAAATATATATATGGGAAAACAGTGTAACACACAAAATAGATTAGAGAATAATTTCATCAACAGAGTTCAAGTCACATCAAAATGAACAAGAAATTTTTAAAAAGTAGACAACATGAGCAGTCAGTACACACACACAAACACACACACAAAGTGGTCACTAAGATATATAAATAACTTTAACTTCACTTCCACTTAAATAAACATTTTGAAAAAGATATTGTTTTCCACCTAGCAGACTGGCAAATATATCAAAATTTATAATACAGAATATTGGTAATGATAAAATACCCATTTTCATACATGATGTGAAATATAAATTGATGTAAACTTTTTGATAGATAATTAGGCAATATCAAATTCCATTTGCAGGAATTTTTCCTCAAATGTATGTAAAAAGATGCTTTGGTTCAGCAATGTTTATCATAGCAACACAATTCTAACAATATAAATGTCCATCAGAGAAATTGTTATATCACTCCTAGTGCATTCAGCCAGTAAAATACTATGTAACCATATTAAAGGATAAGGTAAGTTACTGTTATAGTTATGTCATAGACATATTACTAAGTAGAAAAAAGCAGTGATCTCATTTGTAAAAAGAAAAAATTTACACTAGCTCTTCTGAATCTCAGTCTATAGCCTGAAGTGTACCCCCCAAAAAGGTAACTTTGTTTCTCCAGGATTAGATATAATGTCTATGTTGAATTCCTATTTAACCAAGTGGCAAAAACTTAATCTTAACCAATTTAATGTCCCACTTTCCTAACAGATGTTTTGTTTTGTGTAACTCTTCTAAGGGTTCTTTTTAAGTTCCAGGGGGTGGCAAGGCAGCCAAGAGACAAGTAGGTCTATTCCCTCAAATAGTCATCAATCTATGCTGGCATCCATGTTTTGTTTTTTTTTTTTCTTCCCATCTGGTTTACCATGATCACTCCTCCAAGAACCGCTATTTAGCTGGTACCTACCACTACACCCAGTGCAATGTTTTAGCCAATTGTTAAAATGTTGAAAAGCTTCTAAACTAATTGGTAAACAGATGCTGCCCCACTCTCCTCCACCCACTAGACCTGGCCACCCTGACTCTCCTCCACTCTCCACTCTCATTGTGGAGTTCCTTACCTCCTCCACAATCCAATAACTACAGGGTTATTCCCAGGCACAGTCAGGACTTCCAGGAGCCTGCTCCAGTGACACAGCCAGTATGTCTTCTGATGGGCAAGTACCCATGCTATACCCACTGCTAAGTATTGCTGATGCTGACTCCCTCAAAATACTGCCTAAATAATCTCTTCATAAGGCATAGCTGAATTTATTGCTTACTATGATACAAAAAAGCAGCACCTTGACAGAGTCTTAGTTGTGTCTTGAATGGAATGGGATGTTTGGGATAAGTTGGGATGTTTATGAGGTTTGAGCTTTTGGTTTAAGGGAAGTTGTCAAATAAAGAGGTGGTTTGATTAATATTGGGTAAGGATGGTAATACACTAGTTCAGGATGGGTGTATACAGCAAGATTAAGTGTTTTGAGGCAAGAGTTTTAAAGAGTCTTAGGGAATAAATTGTCATTTTATGCCATGTATTAGATACTTTGATGTCTATTTAAATAGGTTTTTAAAGAAGTTCTTGAAATGGAAAATGCATTTATTTATCATTTTTATCTTCCCAGTTAAGAACTTCCTGAAGTAATAAAGCCATAATGAAAACATTTAAATAAGAACATTATATTAATGCAGAATGCATGCTCTTTGCATGTAAATGGTTTCAGTTTTCAGTGTCCTCTCTTGTGGTCATTCTTAAGCCTAAACGGAAGGGTGGACCCTTAGCATCTGGGAGCATGATCAGTCCAGAAGTTCACTACTCTTTGACAGCAGTGATTATGTATCATGTGTCAAGGTGGTCTTTTCAACCTCCTTAATTCTTTTTTTGGATGATCAATTGATGGGTCAATGACTCCACATCAGGACTTGGACTCAGAATATCACTCATCTGAACACTGAAGCACAAATAAGAGAAGGAATTGTGATCAGAGTTCATAGTCTACTTTTCATCCACTAGCCTAGAGTGTCCAAATTAAACCAGAGGACATATCCCATCCCCAATCTGAAGAGTCCACAGAACCAGGTATCTAATATCAGCCAAATTATCTAATTTTATAATTTACTTATTTATTCTCTAGAGCTTTTTAATGATATTAAAGATCCCAAAGAGGTCTGCAGGAATATAAACACAACATTCTTCCTCAAAAACTATACAAGATACCTTTCAAAAGGCCAATATTAAATCTAAAATGCTCTGTTCTGAACAAATGCCTGTTGAATTTCATGAACTTCTTGGATAAAGAGTTTTATAGTCGTGGTAGAAATGTCTCTCTCCCTCTGCACTATAGATGTAGGGTTTCCCTACTTTCTGGACTTATTATAAAACATTAAGGAAAGAGGCTGAAAGAGAGAAGAAAGCAGTCCAGAATTCCCTTCAGGTAGTTAGGGTTTTGCTTTTCCAATCAAATCCCAAGTTTCTCCTTCTTGATTTAAGTTATCTTATAACATCTTATTCTATGAGGGAATCCAGTTGACCAAAATGGGCTCCATGTAAGATCAGGAACTATCCTAGATGCAAGTATTGGTTTACCAACATAACAAGTTCCTGTACAGTTTGCAAATAGCAGCCAGGAGGTATATAAATCCAATACCAGTCATAAAGAGTACCCTATGATCTGTTTTTAGCCAAAATACACCCAAGACATTGTCACATAGTGTTGTAATATTTTGGCACCATGAATCACGATTGATGCAGGACAAGGCAATGAAATTTGTAGTAGCAATATCATTAGCAAACGAGAAGTGGTCTTATTTGCAAGATCTATAAAAGTAAGACAGTCTCCAAAAATATACCATCTGTTCTCTGATTCTCTTCTACATTCTATTTCTGTGAAAATTCAATTACAAAGCTGCTCCCATGAAAGGTCTCTAAGTATTTTGGTAGAGATAGGAAATTTCTTTCCTAAATAGGATGTGATAAAGCATGTTAAATTTATGGCTGTGTGACCTGTTGTGGTGTTGTCATCTTAAAAGCGACCTAACAATTGAGGGGTTGCCTGGATGGCTCAGTCAGTTAAGCATCCAGCTTCAATTCAGGTCATAATCTCAAGGATTGTGGATTTGATCTCTGCATCATGCTCTGTGCAGACAGCTCAGAGACTGGAGCCTGCTTTAGATTCTGCGTCTCCCTCTCTCCCTGCCCCTCCCCCACTCATGCTCTGTCTCTCTCTCTCTCTCTCTTTCTCTCTCTCAAGAACAAAAAAATAAACATTAAAAAAGTTTTTGAAAAACCACCTAACAATTGAGTCAAGTTACCCAAAAAATCAACTGATCCATTACAAGTAACCAATACCAAAGAAAGATGGATGATTCCCACAAGGAAATCCAGCAGTCTTGCTGAATGCATTAGCCAGTTCACAAGTAAAATGTCACCACATGATCTGACAGGGCATCTGCTGTGTGAAAGCCACAGCAACCCCAGCCCATGCTAGCCACAGCTCCAGGCAGCCAGCAAAAGTCACCACGCACACAGCCTACCTAGGAGCTGACCATACATAAGACCATCACTTCAAGTTTAGGAGAAGTCGCTGTTATACCTAATCCATGGAAACAAACACAGAAAATCAAGGAAAATGGGGAAACAGATACATGTTCCAAAAGAAAGAACAAGACAAAACCTCGGAAAAAAAAAAAAAAAACTAAATGAAATGGAGATAAGTAATATATCTGAAGAGTTTAAAGAAATGATTGTAAGATACTCACCAGGCTAGAAAGAAGAATGTAAGAACTTACTGAGATCTTCAACAAAGAGATAGAAAATATAAGAATTAATCAAATTTGAAGAATACAAAAACTGAAATTAAAAACATACCAGAGGGAATCGAGAGTAGATTAGCAGATGCAGAAGAATGTATTAATGATCTGGAAGACAGGGTAATTGAAAGCACCCAAGCTGAACAGCAAAAAGAGAAAAAAAAAGTTTAAATGAGGATAGGTTAAGGGTTTAGGCAACATCAAGCAAACAAACATTTACATTATAGGGGTTTCAGAAGAAGAAGAAAGACAAAGTGGAAGAAAATTTATTTGAAGAAATAACAGCTGAAAACTTTCCTAACCTGGGAAAGGAAATAGACATCCAGGTTCACAAAGTACAGGAGTTCCAAACAAAATAAACTCAAGGAGGTCCACACCATGGTACATAATAATCAAAATGCCAAAGATTAAAAATGAAGAGAGAATTTAAAAATCAGCAAGAGAGAAGCAAAAAGTTACCTACGAGGGAAAATCTATAAAGCTATCAGCTGATTTTTCAGCATAAAATTTGCAGGCCAGAAGGGAGGAGCATGATATGTTCAAAGTGCTGAAAGGAAAAAACCTACAACAAAGATTATTCTACCCAGAAAGGTTATTATTCAGATTTAAAGGAGAGACAAAGAGTTTCCCAGACAAATGAAAGTTAAAGGAATTTATCTCCACTAAACCAGCCTTACAAGAAGTGTTTAAAGGGGCTTATGTTGAGAAGAAATTGCCATAATTAGACATAAGAAAATCACAAATAAAAATATGTAAAATATGACAACACATACAAAACATGTAGAGAGGAGTTGAAAAAAAAGAAGGAAAGGAAGGGGAAAAGAAAAGAAAAAAGGTTTTTTCTGTTTTTTTAAAGTGTTTGAACTTAAATGACCATCAAATTAAAATACACTGCTCTTTACTTAGAATGTTACATATGAACCTTATCATAACCGCAAAGCCAAAACCTATGATAGATACACTAAAAAGAAAGAGAAAGAAAGCCAAAATTGACACTATAGTAACCCACCAATCACAGAGAGCAAGAGAAGAAGAAAAGAACTGAGAGCAACCACAAAAACAAAGAGAAAAACAAATAACAAAATGGTAGTAAGTATATACCTATCAAATACTTTAAATGCAAATGGCCTACGAGTTCCAATCAAAAACTTTAAATGCAAATGGCCTACGGGTTCCAAACAAAAGACTTAGGATGGCAGAATGGGTTAAGAAAAAAAAAAGTTCCAGCTATACACTGCCTATAAGAGGTTCACCTCAGAACTAAAGATACATACAGACTGAAAGTGAAGGATTGGGAAAACATTTGCCATGCAAATGGAGATTTAGAAAAGGGCAAAACAAAGTAGCCATAATTATATAATATAAAATAGACTTTAAAACAAAGGCTTTAACAAGAGAGAAAGAAGGGCATTACATAATGATAAAGGGATCAATCCAATAAGAGGATATAACAATTGTAAATATCTGCACTCCCAACACTCTAGCACCTAAATACATAAAGCAAATGTATTAATAGACATAATTAATTAATAGACATAAAGAAAGAAATTGATGGTAACAGAACAATAGTAGGGGACTTTAATACCCCACTTACATCAATGGATAAATTATTCAAACAGAAAATCAATAAGGAAACAGTGTCTGTGAATGACACATTGGACCAGATGGACATAACAGGTATATACAGAGCATTCCATCCCAAAACAAAAGAATACATATTCTTTTCAAGTGCACATGGAACAATCTCCAGAATAGATCACGTATTAGAGCACAAAGCCAGCCTCAATCAATTTAAGAAGATTGAAATCATACCACCCATCTTTTCCAATCATAATAGTATGAAACTATTAATCAACCATAAGAAAAAAAACTTACCAAAAGCACAAACATGTGGAGACTAAACAATACGATGTTAAACAACCAATAGATCAATGAAGCAATCAAAGAAGAAATCAAAAAATATATGGAAACAAATGAAAATGGAAACACAATGGTCCAAAATCTTTGAGATGCAGCAAAAGCACTTCTAAGAGGGAAATACATAGTGATACAGGACTACCTCAAGAAACAAAAAAAAAGCTCAAATAAATAATCTAACGTTACACTTAAAGGAACTAGAGAAAGAACAAAGTCCAAGATGAGTACAAGGAAAGAAACAATAAGGATCAGAGCAGAAATAAATGACATAGAGACTAAGAGCAGGGGGTGGAGGGATCAATAAAACCAATACCTGGTTCCTTGCAAATCTAAACATAATTCATCAACCCTTAGCCAGACTCATGAAGAAAAAAAGAGAAAGGACCCGAATAAATAAATCAGAAGTGAGAGGTGAAATTTCTGACCACAGAAATACAAAGGACTACAAGAGAATACTATAAAAAATAATATGTCAACAAATTGGACAACCTAGAAGGAGTGAATAAATTTCTAGAAACATACAACTTTCCAATACTGAACCAGGAAGAAATAAAAAATCTGAAAAGACTGATTACAAGTAAAAAAATAGAATCAGTAATCAAAAAACTACCAAAAAATAAAAGTCTAAGGCCAGATGGTTTCACAGGTAAATTCTACTGAATGTTTAGAAAAGAGTTAATACTTACTCTTCTTCTATTATTTCAAAACGAAAAATATAAGAGGAAGGAAAGCTTCCAAATATATTCCACTAGGCCAGCAATACCCTGACACCAAAACTAGACAGACACTACCAAAAAAAAAAAAAAAAAAAAGAAAGAAAGAAAGAAAGAAACTATAGGCCAATATCCCTGATGAACATAGATGTAAAAATCCTCAACAAAATACTAGCAAACCAAATACAATAATACATTAAAAAGATCATTCACCATGATTAAGTGTGATTTATTCCAGGGATGCAAGTATGATTCAGTATTTGCAAGTCAGTCAATGTGATACACCACATTAACAAAACAAAGTATGAAAATCATATGATTATCTCAATAGATGCAGAAAAAGCATTTGACAAACTTCGACATCCATTCGTGACAAAAACTCTCAACAAAGCGTGTTTAGAGAGAACATCCTTCAACGTATTAAAGGCTATTTATGATAACTCAGAGCTAACATCATAGTCAATAGTGCAACACTTAGAGCTTTTCCTCTAAGATAAGGAACAAGACAAGGATGTCCACCCTTGCCACTTGTATTCAACGTAATACTGAAAGACCTAGCCATAGCAGTCAAACAAGAAAATGAAAGAAGAGGCATCCATATTGGTAAAGAAGAAGTTAAACTGAGACTATTTGCAGATGACCTGAAAATCCTAAAGACTCCACCAGACAACTATTAGAATTGATAAATGAACCCAACAAAGTTTCAGGATTCAAAATTAATACCCAGAAATTGATAGCACTTCTCTACACTAATAATGAAGTAGCAGAGAGAGAAATTAAGAAAATAATACCATTTACAATTTCACCAAAAAGAATAAAATACTTAGGACTAAACTTAAGGAGGAAAAAGACATACTCTGAAAACTATAAAATTCTGATGAAAGAAACTGAAGATGACATAAACAAATGGAAAGAAATTTAATGCTCATGGACTGGAAGCATTAATATTGTTAAAATGTTCGTATTAGCCAAAGAAATCTACAGATTCAATACAATTCCCATGAAAATACCAATAGCATTTTTCACAAAACTAGAACAAATGATACTAAAATTTATATGGAACCACACAAGACCCAGAATAGTCAAAGCAATCTTGAGAAAGGAAAACAAAGCTGGAGGTATTATAATTCCAAATTTCAAGGTATACCACAAAGCGTAGTAATCAAAATGGCATGATACTGACACAAAAATAGACACATGGATTAAAAGAACAGAATAGAGAGCCCAGAAATAAACCCAAGATTATACAGTCAATTAATCTATGACAAAAAGGCAAGAATATAATATGGGAAAATACAGTCTCTTCAATAAATGGTGCTGGGAAACTGGATAGCTATATGCAAAAGAATGAAACTGGACCACCTTTTAACACCATGCACAAAAATAAACTCAAAATGGGTTAAAGGCCTAAATGTAAGACCTGAAACTATTAAAATCCTAGAAGAGAACATAGGCAGTAATTTCTCCGACATCACCCATAGAAACATTTTTCTAGATATGTCCCCCAAGGCAAGGGAGACAAAAGCAAAAGTAAACAATTGGGACTACATCAAAATAAAATGCTTTTGTACATCAATAAGTGTATGAATGTATGAAGCCATCAATAAAATGAAAAGGCAATCTAGTGAATGTAAGAAGATATTTGCAAATATATCCAATAAGGGATTAATATCCAAAACATAAAAAGAACCTCTGGCAACCATCGGTTTGTTCTTTGTATTTACAGGTCTGATTCTGGTTTTTGTTTAGTTTTTTTCTAGAGTTTACTTATGAATGAAATAATATGGTATTTATCTTTCTCAATATGACTTATTTCACATAGCATAATACCCCCCAGGTCCATCCATGTTGTCTCAAAGGCACAAATCATCCTTTTTATGGCTGTGTAATAATCCATAGTGTATATATACCACATCTTCTTATCCATTTGCCTATTGATGGGCATTTAGGCTGCTTCCATATCTAGGCTATTGTAAATAATGCTTCAATAAACATAGAGGTGCAAATATCTTTCTAAATTAGTGTTTTTGTTTTCTTTGGGTGAATATCCAATAGTGAGTGGGATTACTGGATCATGTGGTATTTCTATTTTTAATTTTTGAGGCACCTCCATACTGTTTTCCACAGTGGTTGCACCAATTTATATTCCCATCACTAGTGTATAAGGGTTCCTTTTTCTTCACATCCTCGCAAACACTTGTTATTTCTTGTCTTTTATATTAGCCATTTCAGCAGATGTAAGGTGATACTTCATTGTGGTTTTGATTTGCATTTTTCCCTGATGATTAGCGAGGTTGAACATCTTTTCATGTGTCTGTTGCCCATCTTTTTATCTTTTTGGAGAAATGTCTATTCATGTCCTCTGCCCATTTTTTAATCAGATTGTCTGGGGTTTTTTTGGTGTTGAGTTGTATAAATCCTTACATATTTTGAAAATTAACCCCTTATTGGGCTCCTGTGAGAGGAAGAACCCTAGGAGCAGCAGTTGCAAATGTAGTTTTTATCTACTCACAGGTCTTCTCCATGAACTTCCACTGGCTACTGACCAGAAAGATTGGTCATATTTCAGAGGTGAAGTGAGACCTGCTATAGTGTATGCCACCTGATATTTTCCTGTTTCAGTTTTAAAGTATAACTTGTCAACGAATTAGACTAAGTCTGAATTTTCTAAAGGGATTTTAGTAAATCAGTTTGGGGCTCAGATGGTTTACAAACAGAAGTGGAACAATTGTGAGTTTCTCCTTCTTCAGATAATGGAAGAAGAGCAGAATTGAAAGGACCACAATGATGAATGGGAGAACATAATAGGGTTTTGTAAGAGGTAAACCTTCTTGCTGAGAATGTCGCGTGTTTTCAGTGTGCAAAAAAAGATTATACAATGTGAGGGACCACGAGGCTTAAGGAGACCTAAAATCAAGTCAACAGAAATCTCCACTAGTTTAGCTGCTGCAGTTAGTGCTCTTAGACAAAGCCAATAGGTTTTGTCACTGAGTCAAGAGACTGTAATAAGCTATTGGTGTTTCATGAATTCCAACGAGGTGAGTCAGAATACCTAGGGCTTGTCCAGATCTCTCAAGTAAAAAAGGTAGAAAGATTTATAAATAGATAAACCTGGCCTGTTAATGTTTAGCTTCACAGGAAAGTGGTTACCCATAAGTTAGTTAAGTCATATGATGGCATGACAATTTCAGTAGCCAGCAAAATCCAGGAATCTTCTTAACTGTCTCATATTACTAGTCTGGGGAAATTTTTTAATAGTTTGTAGTCTATAAAAGTAAGGGATTTACCTCTGGACAAACTATGTCCTGGCTAATAACCAAATTGTTATTTCTCTTTGGAAATCTTACCTCTTTCTAGACTACAACAATAAGTTGACAGAAGGATTAGCTGTAGAGCTTACCTCAACCTTGGAACACAACAGAAAGGTCATTCACATTTACATGAGAATAGAATCCCAAGCCCTGGTTGAGGACTTGTGAAATGTAAGAGGGTACCTCAAAAGCCCTTGTGGCCTGACAAGTTAGGTATGTTATTGATTTTCCCAGGAGAAAGCAAACAAGTACTGATTATTTTGATCTAACAGGACACTAAAGAAAGCAGAACACAAAACTAGAACTATAAAATATACAGCCTCAGAGGCAGCAAAGATGAAATAGTATTTGGATTTGCTACTACAGGTTCTGTATAACAAAATATTTGCCTGGCCTTTGAATGAAGCTATATTGCCCAGTTTTAGAAATAACCCACTAGTTCTGTACCTATGTAATCATACCCTACATGATTGGGTGTGGACTGACTGGGAGGCGTTTGATAGATTAATATTGCTGATGGACCAGCACAGTGGCCTAACCTAACTTCCCTTCCAAAGGTGGAAGGAGAGGAGGAATCATAGCTGAAACTAAAGGAATTAATAAATAGGTAATGCAAAGAGGGAAACAAAATATGACATTAACACTTCAAAAGAGGCTCAGAATAAGAAATGAAATTGTCTCTCAGCTCAGCCGTACCAGCCAGATACCTGAAAAGATGAAATCATATATTGTTGAGACCACTCTTTTTTTTTTAAGTTTTTGTTTTAATTCCAGTTAGTTAACTTACAGTGTTATATTAGTGTCAGGTGTACATTATAATGATGCAACACTTCTATACATCACCTGGTGCTCATCATCACAAGTGTACTCCTTCATTCCCATCACCTACTTTACCCACCCAACTCCCTTCTGGTAGCCATCAGTTTGTTCTCTATAATTAAGAGTCTGTTTCTTGATTTCCCTCTCTCTCTCTCTCTCTCTCTCTCTCTCTCTCTCTCTCTCTCTCTCTTTTTCCCCTTTGCCCTTTGTCTTGTATCTTAAATTCCACATATGAGTGAAATCATATGGCATTTGTTTTTGACTGACTGTTTTGCTTAGCATAATATATTCTAGCTCCATCCATGTCACTGCAAATGGCATGACTTCATTCTTTTTTGTGGCTGAATAATATTCCTGTGTGTGTGTGTGTGTGTGTGTGTGTGTATGTGTGTGTGTGTGTGTGTGTGCGTGCACATGTGCTGTTGAAACCACTCTCGCTTTGGGAAACTGCTGAGATCAAATGAAATCCTGCAAACCTGGGTGATCTCACCCTGGGAGTTTTGGTCATATGATACGATGGTGGACTAATTATTAATAACTAAATGGGAGTCTGCTAATGTACCAATAAGTATCTTTTAACTTATTTTTCAGGTTACATTTACCATACTGTACACTGACATTGTTGATAAGATTATAACACTGATTATAATACTGATATTGATAGTCAAATATATTGGGAGATGAAGTTAACATCCTTCTATCCCTACCCCACACTGGCTGCTCCAAATGTTATGCATACAAAAAGAATAATGGCCAAAGGCCACAAGGTGGCCAACTGTATAATAAAGAACTTTACTGGGCTTTATCCCTGACTCCTAGGAGAGAGACTCTAAACACTTGGAATTTTCTGAATGATAGAAGTTTCTTTGTTATTTATGAGCCCCTTGAATCACACCTGAGTTTATGGTAAAAGGTAAGATGACTCAAGATAGGGTCTGGTCACCAGAAAGACGAGCCATGTGATTAGATGGTTGGTGATTTCAGCTAGCCTCACCTCAGGGGAGGGGAGAAGGTCTGGAGACTGAGTTCAATCACATAGCCAATGATTCAATCAAATGCAGCTCTGCAATGAAACTCCAATAAAAACTCTAGCTTCCTGGTTAGTGAACACATCAGCGTACCAGGAAGGTAAGGTGCCCTGATTCCATAGGGAAAATCATGGAAACTCTGCTTTTGGGACCCTCCCAGATCTCATCCTATATCTCTTCATTTGGCTGGTCCTAATGTATATCTTTTATAATAAAACTATAATTGTAAGTATAACACTTTCCTGAGTTCTGTGAGTCATCCTAGTGAATTATTAAACCCAAGGGGAGTCATGGGAACCCCCTGGATTTGTAGCCAGTTGGTCAGAAGTACAGGTAGCCTGAGAACCTCACTTGCAGCTGGTTTCTGAAGTGGGGTAGTTGTAGACTACACCTTTAAGCCTGTGGAGTCTTATACTAATTCTGAGAAGTTAATGTCAGAACTGAATTGTATTACAGCACACCAGTTGGTATCACAATAACAGGGTAATAGGGAATGATTCTTACGTATGGTCTTAAGGTCTTGAATGAATTTATATCCCTGCCCATTAGGTTTTCTTACTAAGAAGATGGGAGTGGGGCGTCTGGGTAGTTCAGTCACTTGAGCATCTGATTCTTGATCTCTGCTCAGGTCATGATCTCACAGTTCGTGAGATCAAGGCTTGCGTCAGGCTCTGCACTGACAGCATGGAGCCTGCTTCAATTCTCTCTCTCCCTCTCTCTGTCCCTTCCAATCTCTCTCTCTCAAAATAAATAAATAAACATTTTTTTTAAAAAAGAAGGAGTATTACAAGGACAGTAACAAAGGATAATGAGTCCTTTATCAGGCTCTCAACTTTAGGTTTTAGTCTTTCTTTAGCTTCTGGTTTTAAAGAGTATTGTACAAGTTTGTGTAGAGGTTTAGAACTTTAATGGGTTCAACCCCAGTAATCCTGCCTACATCAGTATGTTTTTTTGGCTGGCACTCTGATACTTTCAATTTCGGCTTGATTTAGGCTTGGGCATACCTGCAAGTCAATGTCTAAATTAGTTATGACTTCATTATGAATTGGGATCTCTACAGATTTCAAGGAAGAGACCACTGAGAGAGCATTTAAGCTGGCAATTTCATTTGCAAAGTAAATTCCTCTTTATTAAGTTAGTGAGTAGAGTGTCATGGAAGGAAAGAATATGCTGGGATTAAAGGTCCCAGAGTGACAGTTAAGGTCTGAGCCATGGAGAATGTCTGAGAATTATTGGAGACGCTCACAAACTGAGCAGTTTGTTGACCACGGGGAAGCAATTGTACAATAATGGTAGGGTTTACAGTTGAGAACGTAGTGTTTGTTTTTAGAGAAATTTCTCGTTGTGGGTTCAAGCAAAAAATTGGGCTGTTTTGAGTCTCCCTTGGAGCACCTTCTTTGATCACTCCCTTCATTGTTTTCTCTTTTATTAATATAGATCATTGTTTTTCCAATGCCTTTTCTGTTTCTTGAAACCGCAAGTGTCTTTATAAAAAGACCCCCTCTGCCAGTGGTTAAGGACGGGGGTAAGTGCATTTAGTTGTTTTATCTGTAAGGCTATCAAGTTACTCTGAGTCTTACTCTGTTTTTAGGACTCCTTTCAATATGTTTAGAAGGGGTTGGAGATCTGACAATACAGCTAGTTCCCATTGTTCTCGTTGCATATTAAAACCCCTATTTCTGTCTTAAGGCCATTTGTAAAAAGTTAGGAGAGAACCCGGGTTCACAGCTGCTTTTGGTTCCACTCCTGAATGCTGTCTAAAGAATTAAAGAGCTGGTCCCTGACATCTCCAATTGGACTCATCCTTTCTTTGCTTACAGGACTGAACAGAGCCTAATCTATTTTCATAGGGAAGATTTTAGGATAGCTTCTGAAATAACTGGTACAACATCTACAACTTTTATAAATTCCTCTTGTTTCCTGTGCAATCAGCATCTTTTAAGTTACTCTTGTGTTTTCCACTTCTACATTTTCCATACAGTTATTTTGTATCCAAGATTTCTTCTAACATATGACCTATTATACATTCCAACAATAATCTAAATTTCTTTGCAAATTTCTATTTTACCTAGGCTTTTGAAAGTCTTTAAAATGGCTCTCATCTCAGAGAGCCATCTCAGAATGAGACAAGAATAAAATCAACCACAAGTGATTTTTCCTTCTAAGTTAAGAGCTAACTGATATCTGGGGATTTCTGGCTGGCCAAGAGAAAGGGGAGCCTGTCAGAAGATGTGGGGGCAAAAGAATATAGAGGAACAAGAAGAGTAGTATAAAGGCTATTAGGTTGTAATTTGGGGAGATTAATGTACATTTTTCACAGTTTTGTTTTATTTCTTGACCAAGTAATCCTCTCAGGAAGCAGTTTTGGAATCTGAATTTTTTATAGTGCCTCGTCATACCAATCACAAAATTAGAGTATCGGATGTTTTCAATTTTGTCCTCCTTGTATTCTAAGGGATTTCTCAAGTGAACAATTTTGTCCATATCAAAAGGTCCCTAAAGTAGCCACGTAATTTTAAACAAAATTTTTTTTTAACGTTTATTTATTTTGGGGACAGAGAGAGACAGAGCATGAACGGGGGAGGGGCAGAGAGAGAGGGAGACACAGAATTGGAAGCAGGCTCCAGGCTCTGAGCCATCAGCCCAGAGCCTGATGCGGGGCTCAAACTCACGAACCGCGAGATCGTGACCTGAGCCGAAGTCGGACGCTCAACCGACTGAGCCACCCAGGTGCCCCAAGTAGCCACGTAATTTTAAATTATTACTGGTGAAATTATGCACTTAGAAAGATAAATACAAAGGTTGTGGTATAGAATAAATATATATAAGAAGTAGGAATTTGGCTCAAAGAAGGTATGAACTTACTTAAGCTTAGACTGGGGTGGGCAAACCATGGCCCTTGGGCCATATCCAACTCACTAGCTATTTATGTAAATAAAGTTTTATTAGAACACAGCCTTGTCTACTTATTTACATACTGTCTATGGCTGTTTTAGCAGGCCAGTGGCAGAGTTGAATAGTGACAACAGAGACTACATGGCTCACAAGTATGTAATATTTACTACCTGACCTTTCTAGTTTTACTTATTTATTTTGAGACAGAGAAAGCGAGAACGAGTGAGCACAAGCAGGGAAGGGGCAGAGAGAAGGAGAGACAGAATCCCAAGCAGGCTCAACACCATCAGCACAGAGCCCCACGCGGGGCTCAAACTCCCCAACTGTGAGATCGTGACCTGAGCCGAGATCAAGAGTCAGGCACTTAACCAACTGCACCACCCAGGTGCCCCTTCTACCTGACATTTTATAGAAAAAAATTAGGCGGCTGTTACTGTGCACTGTTAGTGCAGAACCTGCTTGGGATCCTCTCTCTCTCTCTTTCTCTCTCCTTCTCTCTCTCTGCCCCTCCCCCGCTCAAGCTCTCATTCTCTCTCAAAAATAAATAAACTTTTAAAAAAAGTAAATAAAAATTAGTAGGCCCTCAGCTTAAATTGATACAAACCCATGAGAGTCTACCAATGGTCAGCTACGTTTCCAGTTAGACCAACTGACTCGGGCCATACCATTGTGATCCTTGAAACTAATCTGTGTAATGGTTTTAGCTTTTTGGACCACAGTGTGCCTTTTCACCAAAGCCACACAGTACAGTTATTTGATGGACTTTGCACACTTCCTACCATGCACAGGAATCTGCCTTTGTTGAGGCTGGAACAACCTCCATAAAAATCAACTCAGAGTCTGACTACCTTCCTCACCTCCTCCTGGTCAGTGAATCTGGCTGTCTCCAGAAAAGATCATCTTTCAGCTGCTCCTTAATGATCAGGATGAAAGGGGTATGTGTTTATAGCAACCTCTTTTGAAAAGCTAGGAATCAACCCAATTGCTGGCCATACTTCTTTCTTTCCCTACTACCAACCCCAGGCTAGCCTGATTTGTACATCTCCCGGGGAGCAGCCCTCCCAAAAGAGGGCCTAGGGCACGCAATCTTATTCTAGTTTAGTTACCTGGATTCCTTTGTTGGATAAGCATAGTCCTACATTATAAGGATAATAACCACTTTATTAAATACACTGCTCATTAAGTCCTTGTACAGTGGCCTGCATGGGTCAGAGTAGGGGATATACAGATATCTCTGATTTTTATAAAAATTCATTGTCCATCTTATAACTGACCCTTCCTGACAAAGTGTGTGGATGCAGTAGGGGATGACTGGGAGAGGTGGACAGTAAAGTTATAGCTACTAGAATGGTTCAGATTGATTTTGTTGACTGGAGGGCAAACAATACCTTGGCCCTTAGGAGGGACCACCTCAGATTCCAAAGATGCAGAGGAGGAGGGACAGTAATAATCTTAAGAATCACCTTTGCACAAAGAAAAATGCCCTGATTGTGTAGGGATTAGAATTTCAACATATGGGAGTGCCTGGGTGGCTCAGTCAATTGAGCGCCCGACTTCAGCTCAGGTCATGATCTTGTGGTTTGTGAGTTCAAGCCCCACGTCAGACTCTGTGCTGACAGCTCAGGGTCTGGAGCCTGCTTCGGATTCTGTGTCTCCCTCTCTCTCTGCCCCTCCCCCATTCATACTCTGTCTTTCTCTGTCTCAAAAATTAAAAAATAAATAAATAAATAAAAGAATTTCAACATACGAATTTGGGAGGGGGTCAGGGACACAAATATTCAGACTACAGTATGGCTCATAGTCAATGAGTCAATAGTCAATGCAATATAAGTGTATTCCCAAGGATACAGTATATTCTCTAGAGGAAAAAGAAGAAAGAACTTTTGAGCATAAGAATAAAAATCCCTGAATTGTTAAACTAGCAAAACAAAACCGCCTTAGCTTACTTTAATTTAGGATAAGCCAGTTGGTAAAAAGTTACATTTGCATGCTAATTTAAAAGAGCTTGTTGCTTAGAATCATATATAGCAATCCTTTTAGCAGAATGTCCAGTCAGCAATTCCTCTGGACCTGTCTTAATGACATATTTTAATTTAGTAGATGTTGGCACATAAATAAGAATACATTCAAAGCCCTTAATAATACCACTTCTCAGATACAGGGGGAATGTTGATACCTAAAAACATCATCTCTATAGCAACACTAGCTGTATCGGTTTGCTAAGGCTGACATAACCAAGTACCACAGATTGGATGCCTTAACAGCAATGTATTTTCTCACATTTCTGGAGACTAAAAGTCTGAGGTCAAAGTATCATCAGGATTAGTTCCATTGGAGGCCTGTCTTCTTGGTTTGTAGATAGCTGTTTTCTCCCTGTGTCTTCACATGGCTACATAGAAAGTAATTGCCAATGTTGCCCCATCACCTGAAAAGTAGACACCTATGCAAAATCAAAATCAAAAGTCTCTACATCAAAAGTCTATTCAGCCATCAAAACATAAAAAACCGCCCCCAGAATGGAAAAAAATACTTGCGAATCATTTATCTTTCAAGGGATTTGTATCCAAAATATATAAAGAAGTCTTACAGTCAACAAATATTCCAATTTTTTAAATGGGGAAAGGATTTGAATAGATACCTTTCCAAAGAAGATTTACAAATTGTCAATAAGTATATGAAAAGGTTAATTAAACATTATTAGTCATCAGGGAAATATAAGTCAAAACCACAAAGAAATATCATTTCATACCCACCATGATGGCCAAAGTAAAAAAGACAACAGTAACAAGCATTGGCAAGAATGTAGAGAAAGTGGAATCCTCATACATTGCTGGTGAGATTGAAAAATGGTACAGCCACTTTGGAAAACATGAATGAACCTTGAAAACATTATGCTAAGTGAAAGAACCAAGACACAAAAGGCCACATATCATATGATTCTGTTTACATGAAATGTCCAGAATAGGCAAATCCACAGAGACAGAAAATAGATTAGTGGTTTCAAGGAGCTGGGGGTAAAGGGGAAGTGGGGAATAACTGCTAATGGGTATGGGATTTCTTCTGGGGATGATGAAAATGTTCTGGAATTAGATAGTGGTGTTTGAGGCATAATTTTGTGAATATATACAATAGATTCTCATTTTCAATGTAATTATATTCTATAAAGTTGCTGTAAACAGTGAAGTAGTGAAATACTAAGACATTATTCCTGAGGGAAATATAAGACTAGGTTCCCACAAGCTTCTATTCATAGCATTTTCATCAAGCAGTCAGTACATAACCTTGTTTTATGCATATTTCTGTCTAAAAACACCTTACTTAATATGTATTTCTTATAATTAATTATATGCAATATTTCTTTATATTAAACACTAATCAAGAAGAGTTTAACATTTCTCACCTTGGGTAATATGACAGCAAATTTTTTTGACTTTCAGTCTCACGACAATGCTATCCACTATACTTTATGCTCTTTAAGATTGATTACCATCTCAAGAATTCACAAATTTAGCCACTTTTCCATCTTCTCCATAGCTTCATTACACACTGTAGATGTTACTCTAGCACTTTCCAAAGCAGCCTCATGAACAGATCGGCAAATTTCCTCCTCTTTTTTCTGGATGTACTTCACTGTTGGTTCATTCACATTGAACTCATAGAGAACAGCACTATAACTCATGCCTGAAAGAAAAGCTTATCTAATATATGTATTTTCTTTGTAAGGCACATCACAGCCTCCCCGTGCTTGGGAACACTGGCCAGTACTTCAGCACTGTTCTTGGGGCCATTCTACACAGCAACATCACCAATAAAAAGCACAAAAATGCAAAAACCATGACATTAAATAGACCACAAAAAGGGCGCTTGTCTTTCGTATGAGAGATGTCCAACCTCAGCTGGAGATGTGCATGTCCAGCAATTCAAGTTTTTGCCACTGGGCACGTTTCCATGAATAATCAAATGTACAAAAACCCACTGTGTTGTACAACTTTACTTAAAAATGAACTTCGTGGTATATGAATTTTTGAATAATATTTCAATAAACCTATTATTGAAAAAAAACTCTAAAAAAGAAAAATATCAAGTATCAGTTCTGTATGCAACATATAAAACTTATGTGGTTTTTCTTAAAAGTGTTTATTTATTTTTGAGAGGGAGAGAAACAGAGTGTGAGCAGGGGAGGGGCAGAGAGAGAGAGAGGGAGACACAGAATCTGAAGCAGGCTCCAGGCTCTGAGCTGTCAGCACAGAGTCTGACACAGGGCTTGAACTCACAAACCACAAGATCACAACCTGAGCCTAAGTTGGACGCTTAACCAACTGAGCCACCCAGGCACCCCTAAAACTTAAGTTGTATATACCACTAACTGTGGCTTCCTTTCTCTCCTATGTCCCCTGTGAAATAGAAAAATATCATTCTGTTATATGAGAGATTAATGAGACCTATGGGCAAAAAGAAGCAGATGAAGAGGAAACCCAGAAAGAGGGCTCTTTCTGGTCTCTTTACAGTGCTCCTGGCCCCAGTTTCCATTCTCCTGAGGCCTGCTTGTCCAACTCTTTCTTCAATCCCACTGTAATTAGTGCCCCCTTCCTGCTGAAATTGGCTCCAGTAGGCTTCTGTTCTGGCAACCAAAACCATTCTAATTAATACAATAGATTTTTAGAGAATTTTCTTGAATCTTTCAATGAAGTGACAAATGAGCATAATTAGGTCCTCAACCAGAACTTGAATAGATATTAAGATGACTAGAAAACATCAGACTGAATTCCTTAAGGTCGAATTATGATCTTTGTCTTTGCTTTATCCAGAATTTAAGCCTTCTATCCATTCCATGTAGGGAAAATGTTGAAATGTAAGTGCTGAGTAGCATAAATTATTCCTGGCACTGTAGACAGTGCATTAGATTCCCTAGAATAAGCACTCCTTCACAAATGGTAACAACTTGATTTCTGGTCCTGATTCTATCACTAAGTAGCTATGAGATCTCTGTAAAATAAGATCAGAAAAAAAAAAAATCAGTTCCTAAGGCCTCTTGCATCTCTAATATTTTTTGTTATGTAAATGAAACATACTTCTTAAAATTGTTCATACACTATTGATTATCTTACTAACCCCTTCCTTCGTGGCCATCACAGAAGATAAATGTCAACTCAGGCTGACTCAGCCCCGTGCATCCAGATCAATTTATAGTGTTGACTAAGCACTATCCCAGGTCTCAGCTGAATTAGCAAATCCCTATTAAGATTACAATGGACAATTAAAGTGTTATTTTAGTAGAGAAACCTTTGAAGTACTTTTATATTAGTAGGACAGAACAAGAGAGTAAGCTTCATTTCCCCTTTCTCCCCACCAAACATTCATTTTCTCCACTGTCCAAGAGCCCAAGGCCCAAGGGAGCTTTTCCCAGGTGATCTGAACCACTGCTACACAGCAGCTGGGGAGGGTCAGAGTGGAACAGTATTCTCAAATTTTTAGTCTGCAGCAGAATCACATGGGGGCTTATTAAAGAATAGTGTGCTGGGCTCCACCCCGGAATTTTTGATTCATTAGATCTTGGGAGGGTCAGAAATTTTACATTTCTAGCCAGTTCCCAAGCAACATGAACTGTTAGAATTTGGTTCAGAACCAAAACTTAAGAACCATAGAAAATCTCAGAGAGTCAGTCCTTAGAGCCAGGTTATATTGCCTCTGAGAGGCTGTCAAGTTGGGATGTTATTGTATCAAAGATTGCAAGTGAAGAGAGCCTCCATAAATGTTTGCATTGTTATCTTCCCCTTTCCTATTTTTAGCTTTCCTAGAGAGGTAAGGAGCTCCTCCTAAGAGCTTTCTAGAGTATTAGATGTATCTCCTTTCAAAGTCCCATCACATGACATACCAATTGAAAGAAACCTGTTTCCTCTTAAAGCATCTGATTGCTGTGTAACCTGAGAATAGTTCTTTCATGAAACAGGTGCATTCAAGCCTTACATTAATGTTTTATGCCCCATTGTTAATCAGGTAGTTACTCCTCTCCCTTTAGGTTAATCTTAGAGACGCAGTGTTCTGATCCTCTTTATGAATGTTTACTGTGCACAAGGTACCAGATCAGGGACAATGGGAGATACAGATACCTAAACATATTGGCCACAATGCATTTACCTTGCACGGCAGAATTAAGACTACAAAGTAGAAGTTGGCACATGGCATTAGGAGGGCATGGGCAAAATTCTATCAGGGTCTACAAGGGATTGCCTTTTGAGGAGGAAAAATCATGGATAGCTTCACAGCATGGCTTTTTTTTTTCCTTAAGATTTTGAGCTTCTGTAAATTTGACCTTTTGTCACTTGGTGTTTAATGCTTTTTATGGTACTAGAAATGATTAACCTATCTAATGTTAGTGGTATAACATTTTCTCTCTAAGAAATAAAGACAGAGGGGTGCCTGGGTGGCTCAGTCAGTTGAGTGTCTGACTCTTGATTTTGGCTTAGGTCATGATCTCCTGGTTCATGGGTTCGAGACCCATGCTGGGCTCTGCACTGATAGCACAGAGCATGCTTGTCAGTATCTCCACCACTCATTCTCTCTAAATAAATAAATAAACATCAAACAAACAAACTTGAAAGAAACAAAGAAAAAGAGAGATAGCTGCATGGGACAAAAATTAAAAGGCTGTTTACTAAATGGCAATCTGGAAGTGATTTAAAGGTGACCATTTACCCACAGCAGTTCAGTGGAACTCCCTTTTTTAACCTTGTCTCTTCTCCTCCTTCCATCACACACACACACACACACACACACACACACACACACACACACACACAACTCCACCCCCATACTGTCCTTTTCAGTTTATCCATGAGCTAAGCTAGCAGAGCAATTTGCAATTTTAGAAAAAGCAGAGAAGAAGAGCACAAAAACAGGTTGTTAACCTTGTAATTTGGAGCTGTTGGAACGAACATATTTGCAGTTCCACTGGGACTTGCATTCATATTTAGCATTAGAATTAATAGCACTATGCATACCAATCTCTCGAGTATTTCAAAACAAACATAAGTGAGAATTGTGTGTGAAATCCAAACTGTGGCACAACTTTCCACTCAATATATATTTAGCTCAGTTAGATATGTTTCTCATCACACTTAAAATTTGAGATTTAATACCTTATATGCTTAGTGGCAGGTGGGAAGAAAAGTTACCTATACCCAAATTACTACATTATAAAGAAAAATTTAAATATGTTGTCAGTATACAATAGTAGGATTTTGTTTTATTTAACTAACTCTAGGTATTTTCATTCAAAAGTCAGAGTAGAACAAAAAGATTGTATCATGATGAATATCATTCTGTTTTTGAAACCAAGTGAATGATTTTTCAGTTTCCTGTTAATTCCACATCCTGGGAGACCATACCAAGTTACCCCTATCTTTTATTTAAATGGTTGTTTGAGGCATTTATAATCATACCTGCTAACTGCTGCTAATGGTTTAACATTCTGGTCCATCCAGAGCTAAGTAAGCTTCCCTCTTATACAACATCTAAGAAAAAAATGTTTTAATTATTTATAAAGCAAAGGCTATGTCAGTGGAATTGAGGCTATGGTAATGTTAGCAAAAATATGAAAATCTATGTGATATCATAGAAAACACAAAATTAAGTTCTGTCACTAACTAGCTGTAAGACTTTTAATAGCTCACTTCAAATCTCTGGGTCTTGGTTTCTGCATCTATAAAATAGAATGATTGGACTTGATGAGTGGTTCTGAACCAGAATAGGCAGCAGAATCTTCTGGAGGGCTTCTTGTCTTATTTTTTTCCTTTTTTGAGAGAGAGAGAGAGAGAGAGAGAGAGAGAGCACAGGTGGGAGAGGGGCACAGGGAGAAGAATAGAGAATCTCAAGCAGCCCCTGTGCTGCCAGTGGAGAGCCCTACGCAGGGCTCAATCTCACGACTGTGAGATTAGGACCTGAGCTGAAATCAGGAGTCCAGGGCTCAACAGACTGAGCCACTCAGGCACCTCCCCCCGACCCTGGAGAGTTTCTTAAAAGTATCTGTGTCAAATCCCCCACTCCTCTATTCCCATCAGAAACCCCATCAGAAACCAGGCAAGCATGTTTCTGAAAAAGCTCTCTAGGTCATTCTTGATGTCTTCTGGATCTTCCCAACCCTTCTCCCTACACTTCAGTTCTAGGATTCTCTAAGGCTATGAGATACATCTTTTTTCTTGGTTTATCTCAAAATGGAGCCAAATAAGAGAAGAAATTAAAGCACTTCGATGAAAACTTGGATTTTTTTTCAAGTTTTTATTTAAATTCTAGTTAACATATGGCAAAGTTGGTTTCAGGTGTAGAATTTAGTGATTCATCACTTACATATAACACCCAGTGCTCATCACAACAAATGCCTTCCTTAATGCCCATGATCCATTTAGCCCATCCAACGCCCACCTCCCTCCATGAACCCTCAGTTTGTTCTCTGCAGTTAAGTCTCTTACAGTTTGCTTCCCTCTCTCTCTCTCACCCTTTATTTTTCTTCCCATATGTTCTTTTAAAAGATGCCTTCCTGTCTTATTCGGGTTGAAATCTTAGAATTTCAAGCTCCCCAGGGGCCATCATAAACATAGGCTTTAAAAATAAAGATGTGGTTCTATACTCTTTTAAAACTTTCAGAATTTAATTGGCCTCAACATTTGGCTTGTTTTCATATTGGAATGTCTTTTTCTTTATAAACTTTGTTCAGAAAAAAAAATGTGTCCTTTCCAATTTGGATAGACTTATTCAGTGATAATCAAAAAAAAATTGTTAAATACCCTTTTGTACCTGATACAATGCTAGAAGATACATAGAACAAATTTTAAAATTTTTTGCAATATTTCCAAAATCAGTAGCATAAACTGAAAATATTTCCAAAATCAGTACATATAAATAGTAAAACTTGAAGTTCTATGGTTTCACAATTCAAGGTATAGAATTCTCTGTTGACCTATCATGGATTCCTTATGTTCCAAAGAATTTGAATATTTATAATCTATTGTTATCCTCAGATCAGCCTTTTGAAATACATTCAGAAGGCATTTTCATTGTGATTTAGTCTGACAAATAAACTAAAAAACAGACTAGATCCCTGGTCTTCTGTGAGCAACTTTGAGTTCAGGGAACGTGAATGGTCTTTTGTGGCCCCCATGCCTAGTACACTGACACAAGGTAGGTACTTGTGAACAAATGAATAACTGAACAAATGAATAAATGGGTGTGTTGCCTCCCTTCTCAGCCCTGTTCTCCAAGGCAAGGATGGGGAGAGCAATCAAAGCAGCAGGGTGCCTAGACTGCTCTGAATCCTCACATTGAGCACCAAAAGACAGATCTTTCCTGGCTCAGGGTTCCTGATTTCTGGGGTTTCTGATGAAAAGGCCAGGCGAGACACTGTAGCTATACAACCCCATGAGTATTTTTATTGACTTTGATTTCAAGGATTCTTTTAATTGCCTCCTGACCCCTGGGGCTGCCTCAGCCTTGCTTCCTTTTGTAGCAGCTGCAAACACCACAACTTTGGAATAGTTCCCAGCTGAAAACAGCTGTTCACACTTAGTCATCTTTGTATGCACAGGGTCTAATGCAGTGCTTCGATTTAGGATCAGTAGGGGCCCAATAAATGTTTGTTAAATTCAATTGCAGACGCTGTTGTGTCTCAAAAATACGGATGCTTGGTTCCTATGCTTGGAGATTCTGTTTCCATTGGTCTTGAGTGTGGCCTTGCATCAGAATATTTAAAAGTTTTTCAGGCCCAGCCGTCGCTGAGAACTGCTGAACAGATTTCACACACACTGCTCATTATTAAGAGACAGATGAGTAGTTCATCAAAAGCATCAAGGTGTTAAAGAGAGAATAGCACATGATAGGAATTTTCTTCCTGATGTAGTCAGAAATGGGGAATGCTACAGAGAAAATTGGGAATGATTGTCACTCCCTTTATTTACACATTTCAAAGGCATCAGATTACTCCTGAGACAAGATCCAAAGGATCCTGTCTCATGGACTACAAAGCCTCTACTGTAGCCCCAATCTGGCTTTCCAGTGTCATCTGGTGCTACTTCCTCCCTTACCTCATTTGCAGCAAATTTCAGTGCCATGGGCCTCCATGCCCCTTCTCACTTTAGACCCTCCCAGCTTTAGTACCCTCTTCCTGGAATACTGCCCACTCCTCATCCTTACTCCCATCATCCCACCCATCCACCTATCCATTTGTCTTATTAACTCCTATGCACTGTGGAGGCTCACAATTGACTCTCACTTGCCCTTCTGGCTAGAGGTTATATGTCCAGGCTAGAGGTTATGTGCACCTGGCATGACAGTCATCGAAGCTGTCATCTGTTATTTGTTAATTGTTCAATGTCTGTCTTCCTAGGTAGCCCATAGGGAAGAGCAGAGGGCATCCTGGAGACAGACTGGCTCTGGAAGATAAGCCCCAAAGACAAAGAGCCAAGCCATTCACCAATTATGTAAGTTATTCCATCTTGTCGGAGGAGGAGTGAGGAGATAGAAGATAAAAGGTGTCCTGGTGTGTCTATTCTTCCTGGGAAGCAAATGGATGGTCCATCCCTGTCCATGAAGAGTAGGAAATAAGTACTGTCTCACTCACAATATAGTTTCAATACCAGTAGAATGGAGTTTTTCCTTTTGTTTTAATGTTTATTTTATTTATTTTGAGAGAGAGAGAGAGAGAGAGAGAGAGAGAGAGAATCCCAAGCAGGCTCCACACCATCCGTGCAGAGCCTAACATGGGGTTCAATCTCATGAACAGGGCAATCATGACCTGGGCTGAAATCAAGAGCCAGATGCTTGACTAATTGAGCCGCATAGGCTCCCCTAGAATGGTGTTTTTCAAAAGGTACTTAACAAAATGCATTTTGAACAAAATCAATTCATAGTGCACTGCAGGCGGTATGTCTGACGATTGTATGCAAGTAAAAAGACGTTTGGTGAATGGCTCCTTTGACTTTTCTTCTAAACCAGTTGGTGTCTCTTTGTGTCTATATGTATGACAATATTTGAAGATAACATCAAAAGTCTGACTTTGAGGCCCCTCATGAAGCTGAGGCCCACACCTACTGCAGCCTCCCACGGTCACAAACTACCTCTGGCTCCTTCTTCAAGAGACACTTCAGACACACGAGACACTTCAAGAGACACTTTCAGACTGGTGCAGGTCTGTGACCTGCTGAGGTCAAATTTAGGAAAGCAAGTTATGTAACCTTTTTTTTAGTGACAGTAACTGTAAAGTGTTATTAACACTTATCACATAGTTTTTAAAACCACAGACTCCGGAAAGAAATGCATAAACACTCTGCCATTACTGTGTTTCTTTAGACACATTACCTCTTTGTACCCCAATGTCTTTATCTGTAGAATGGGAATAATAACAGTATTCATCTCACAAGGTTGTGTAAGACAAAACATTCAAATGTCTTAGTACCTTTTATGTAAGTGTTAAACACTACCATATACTTTAAAAGACCATTCTTTATTCTGAAATTATATCCACTCTTTTATTTTGGTATTCAAATGTCTTTCTTCATGAAATTATAGCATTAGTTTATAGGAAATTCCTTTTTTAATTTCCTTCACAAAATTTGCAAAAAAAGTTGGCAATCTTGTATTAATGAGTCCCTCCCATTTTTTGCTTTAAAATTTAACTGATTTATTAAAAACAAGTATCTAGAAACCACTAAACTATAGTATACTGCCTCCCACTTCCATTTTTGGAAGACCTTATAGGTAAGGAAATGATGATATGTATTTTGTAATCAAATAACTTTTAGAATATTACCAACTCTCCTGCCCCTTTATCCATACAATTTGTTTTTGTTGCAAATTAACATCTAAGATTCCATTAGGATATTTGCACAGGGGTCTAAAGGGCTCTGGGAAATGATCTGTGTGTCAAACGGTCTTTAGCTGTGGGCAATTATTCTGCCTATCTACCCTGTCTTGGCATTGTGCAGCAGTGAATTCATGATAAATAATGCCCAATGATAATGTCCTCTGTGATGGTGATTCTAATAGCCTTTGTCACTTGACTTGAGGCAGTAGAGGCATTGAATGAACAAACTGTTCATACATGAGTGACTGAAAGACAGCAGATGACACTAATTAAAATCAAACCACATTTCCTTTTTCTTCCTAGTTCAAGATTTTATTGACCATTCTCCCATGGTATTTCTAAGATTTACCTTTTTTTATACAGTGTTATATTAGTTTCAGGCATACAATATAGTGATTCAACAATTCGATACATCACTTAGTGCTCATCACAACAAGTGTAGTCTCTTTTTTTTTTTAAGTTTTCAATGTTTACTTTTGAGAGAGAGACACAGAGTGTGAGTGGGGGAAGGTCAGAGAGAGAGGGAGACATAGAATCTGAAACAGGCTCCAGGCTCTGAGCTGTCAGCACAGAGTCCAACACAGGGCTTGTAACCACCAGTTTGTTCTCTGTATTTAAGAGTCTGGCTTTTTGTTTATCCACTTTTCTTTCTTTCTTTTCTTTTCTTTTTTTTTTTTTTGAAAATAAGCCTCATTTCTGTCCCTAGGCTTAACCTTATAAAATCACTGGCACTCTGACTGACACTAGTGATGTAAATTCATATTTTGAAATAAGTTGGTAATTAAATAAGGAAATGGAACCCATGTAGTGAGGAAGTGAGAATCCATGTCAGTGCCCAGAAGTTCTGCAATTTTTATTGAGATGAACTTTAAAAGTCCCAAACGTCTTCCCAGGACCTCCTACTTGCTCATACTGTAGGACTGTGGATTACAGCTGTGAGTAATTCTGGCTGTAACCATACTTAAGGAGTAATATTTATCATACAGCCATATAAGCCTGTGCCTCAAACTAATGTGTGAAGGTGTCTTTTACTATGAAAATATCCAGGCTCCAGATATTTCTGAAGGACATGTATCTGTTCCTCCGAGCCAGCTCTGGGCATTCGACACATCTCCATGAGGGGGCAAAGAAGTGATGCCAAAGCGGCAGTCCCTTGTCTGAACTCTTGATTTGCCTTCCCCAACAGCCCTGCTTGCAGAGGAACAGAGATTAGAGTGATGGCTGGCTCCTGGGAATGTGACAAGTGACAGCTTCCATCAGCATTTATCTCTACTTTGCAAAAATAAGGGAAGTCTGGAAACAGGCCCCTGTGGAACCTGCTGGCAATCAACAGGCCATCCTGAGCCGGGCCTTCAAATCCAGAAATACATGCATATTATCTGTCATAACCAGATAAAGAGGCTGCCAACCTTGAAAGTGACTCGAATTTGACCTTCCTTCACCGAAACAAGGCTAATTGTTTAATGACCAAAAGATTTATATGCATTGTCTTTAATCATTACATTGAACTCTCAGATGAATATTACTACCGTGTTTAATGGTTGGAAAAAAACACCAAAGCTGAGAAAGAGTTGGTCATCTCATACAAGAGCCCACAGCAGGTAAACGGGGGGCCAGCATCCCAACTTGCCTGCCTGGCTCCAAAACTCAGGCTCTGGCTACCGTGCAAATGGACCTCTTGCTCTCTGAAGAAGGCTGGGTAAAGTAAGCCTGCTCTCTGCAACACTGGGCTGTATTTGTGAAACTGTCTTTCTAGTTAACCTCTGTCCTGAAATGTTTCTCAGAAAGGAACACCCCATCAGAGATTCTTAAGGGTATGACTGGCTTGCTTCTTCCTGTCATTTTTCTAAAATCCAAAGCCAGGAATAGTATACATATTTGTTTCAATGCATCCATTTCTTCTGTGGTCTTAACTTTCATTTCACCTCAGGAGAGTCTCCCAAGCAAGCTTTGTGAAACTTCAAGCAATACTCCCTTTTGCTAATAATTCTTAAGAAGCATCTGGCTCTAAAGGTATGTGCTGCTGGCCTGTCTCCTAGAGAAATGGAAGGACAGAAAATTGGTTTTGTTTTATTTTAATTAACTAGCCATCTGTGACTGTAAGGCCACAAACAAGCTTTTGAAAAGGAGTTTTTACAGTTACATTTAGTATCCAAAATTAGTATCTTTTTAAATAAATGAAGGCAAGTTGGAGAAATGAGATTATATCTTATCTGTCTTTATTAGGGTTCCCAATCCTGACCCTCTTACCTAATAACCCTAACCAATATTCTCATGTCTGGGCAATAATGTGCCAAAGGGAGGACTTAGGGCCTGGCACGTTCATCCAGAATCTGACCAAAATCAAAGACCTGTGATCAGAAAGACAGGAGAATGGTGCCAAAGTCCAGAATCACAACCAGCCAATCAGCTGGAGGGTTGACTAACAGGATACAGATGCAATCAGACAAGCTAACTCTAGTAGGGAGATGTTGAACCAGGGGTGGGCAGGTCAGCTGGATAGTGGAAGCCTGAGAACTTTCTAGGTGATTCCTTTTGCACTGACCTTGGCCCACCTTGCTGGGCTAAAAGTGAAATGAAACTATGTTGGAAGATGTTATGTGTTATTGATTAAATGTCGGTATCCCCCTGAAATTAATCTGTTGAGATTCTAACCCCCAATGTGATGGTATTAGGCGGTGGAGGCTTCGATAGGTGATTAGATCATAAAGGTGAAGCCCTCATGAGTGGGATTAGTGCCTTGCAAAAAGGACCTGAGAGAGCTCTCTCACCCCTTCTGCCATGTGAGGACACAGCAAGAAGACGGCTATCTATGAACCAAAAGGTAGATCTCACCAAACACTGAATCTTCCAATGCCTTGATCTTGGACCTCCCAGATTCCAGAACTGTAAGAAATAAATTTGTCATTTATAAACCACCTAGTCTACGGTATTTTTGTGATAGCAACCCAAATGGACTAAGATGGACTTTTTACAACTTTTGCACTGAGAATATGGGTAATAAAGAAGATACACCTGAAAGTCATATATTAAAATGAACTTCGCTTGGTACATAAGGAATATGCCAAATATAAACTCTTGACCATATTTCAAAACGCAAGAAACAGCATACTTGCGTGGTAGAGGTTTTCCAGGAAGTCTGTTTCTCTCATCATACCATCATGACCTCTAACCAGTCTGGTTCAGTATCTTTAAGCTCACAGCACAGGCCAAGCACCACATAAAACAAACTCCTTTCCCATTCCCTATTGTAGTCTTCACCTGGGAAGCCCTCTGCTTCTTTCATACTTCTCAGTCTGTCCTGACGTCCCAGTGTACTAGCCAGGCTCCACGCCTGTCTCTAACTGGTTCCTCTGACAGCAGCTTTGTAATTCTGCCTTCACTCTGCCTCAGGGATCCCCTCCTTTGTCTGTTGTTCCTCGCTTACCTGATTTTTCCAGCCTTTCAGAGAAGAGGGAGAGAATGCCACTCCTTTACCTTGAACCATGGAGTGGTTAGTCCTGTAATGAGAAAAAGGTAAAAATCTCTCCCCTACTACTATGGTAAGTTCCATCTGTCATGGTCCATTCCTTTCTGTTAAACACTGATCTATCCTTGCTACCCTCTTTCAAAGTGTAAATACTTTTATAAGACAGAGACTTTTAGCATGAATTAATTTACCTCATTTTTTCCCCAGGACAGAAGAAACCAGGATAACAGAAGCAACTCAGAGAAAAGAAAGCACTACAATACAGAAAAAGAGAGAAGAAAAGGAAATAGAAGCACCAGGCAACATCACCCCTTTGCAATTTCACTATTACTATGGACAGCATTGGACTTTTGAAAACAATATCCTACCTGAGCTACATCTTCAGATTGAAAAGGTCAAAATAGTTTACAGGTTTATTATTGTTGCCTTGGGCCAAAAATCAAGGATTAAATACAGACTCATTAATATTTGTGTAGTGGGATAATATTTTGAAATATTAACCTAGAATTTTCCCCCTTATTCCCTCCTCTACCCCATCCTTCCTACCGCCACCTAGTACTCTTAGCCCTTTCCTGGGCCCCTGTAGCTAGGACCTTCCTTATTTATTGTCTCAGCCAAGAGCCTAGGAAGCCTGCTAAGTCCTTCAGATTTGCCCACTCAGGCTTGTGCGAGAGAGAGCGATGGCTTGACAATGTCTCTTCTTGCCCAGAGGGCCTGAGACAGCTTCATGGAGTTTTCCATATGCCACTGTGGTACCCCAGCTGAACGATAGTCAACACGCTGCTGAGAGAGGGCTAGCAGGCCTGAAGACACGAGGTTGGGACCAGAAAGACACAACAGTGACCCACTGATCACTCATCAAAGATCAGGCAGGAATGCTGACAATCTTGATAGGTGTCAGGATGGATAAATGATGACAACATAAAAGAGATGCTCTCAACTCTCACCTCCAGTCTGACTCCTTGGCACAGGTGAGCACCCCAGAACTCAGACCCTAAGATTAATATTTTACCACCTGGTAGAAGAGAGAAAAAGAGGGCACATTTCTTACATAACTGCATGTGCAGCCTGGAATGTGTACCCTCCGTGTTGGTTGATAAAACAAGTTGCAATTTAACACACTAGAGAGAAAAACATTTCTAAATTAAGTTTTTAACTTTAATTCCAGTAGAGTTAACATACAGTGTGATGTTCATTTCACGTGGTCCAACAAGTCTATACATTACTCAGTGCTCATTGTGGTAAGTGTACTGAGGGAAAACCATTTTTAAGAAGAAACAAGGGGCGCCTGGGTGGCTCAGTCGGTTAAGCGGCCGACTTCAGCTCAGGTCATGATCTCGCGGTCTGTGAGTTCGAGCCCCGCGTCGGGCTCTGTGCTGACAGCTCAGAGCCTGGAGCCTGTTTCGGATTCTGTGTCTCCCTCTCTCTGACCCTCCCCTGTTCATGCTCTGTCTCTCTATGTCTCAAAAATAAATAAACGTTAAAAAAAAATTAAAAAAAAAAAAAGAAGAAGAAGAAACAAGAGGGGTGCCCGGGTGGTTCAGTCTGTTAAGCATCTGACTTCGGCTCAGGTCGCGATCTTGCGGTTCATGGGTCAGGTTCTATGCTGACAGCTCAGAGCCTGGAGCCTGCTTCAGATTCTGTGTCTCCCACTCTCTGCCCCTCGCCCACTCATGCTCTGTCTCAAAAATAAATAAACATTAAAAAAAATCTTTTTAAAAAGAAGAAATAAGAAGACAGGGCACAAGGTGGACATGGACAGAAGCAAATGGGGAGCCTCTGCCTCATGGCATGTGAGTCATGTGGCACTTGTACTTGAATGACATGTATAGGGATCCTCTCCCGGGAACTCCGGTGCCAGGAACTCTTGCAGGGGCAGCGCTGCCCACACTCATACTCCAGAGGCTTTGCACAGTGTGAACTGACACATGAAGCTGGCTAGGTTTACATTTCAGTTAGCAAGAGTTACAATATGACATTTCTTTCAGACCCAGAATTCTGAAAATTACTTTCCACAAACACTGAAGCCTAAACCCTATAAAGGAAAGAGAAGGGTCAGGGTTGGAAGAAGAATATAAAAATAGAAAACACAAAAATAAGATAGGACAGGAATGAACAAAACAAGAGAAGTATAAAGAAGAGAGATAATACATAAGATCATGCAAACAGTCTCTAAGCCACATCCAGTATTGCCCCAACTCCCAGGATACCCCTACTATTTCAATAGCTTTACTTTCCTCTAGGTTAACATGACCTATCATTTCAATTGCTCACATCTTCACTGATGCTAATAATGGCAGGCCAGATGCCCCCATTTATCAAAAAAGCCAAAAGTCTTATGTAGTCACAGACGCTGAATTTGGGAGTAGGAAAAATAATCGTAAGAGGTCATAAGTAGAAATGACTTTAGCTCAATTTCCTCATGTTACAAATGAAAAAAAGTCATACCCTGTGAGGATAAACTGTTGCCAGAGTTCAAATGTCTAGTTGGTGACAGGCCTGAGTCTGGAATCCAGGTTTCCTAATTTCCTATCCTGTACTTATTTCACTCCTTATTTACCACGTTGCTATTCACTACACATCTTGAAACACACATGCTTTCCCTGATTTCTGTCAATAGCACCAACTTTTTTTCCTTCCATTTCTATGAAGGACGCAGTTAAGGATGGCTGAGATGAACAAAGCCTACTGCATCTACTTACAAAAAGAAAGAGAAAGTTATGATAGCCCAGAGACTCTGTTTTTCCATACTTAGAGCTCTACCTGGAAAAGTTCTGGAAAATTCTTATAATAGTAATAAGTTATAAAAAAAAAATTCATTGGCTCTAGAGTCACTATATTAGATTATAGTCAGCAGATGGTGTGGATGACAGCAGACCTCAAGTGGGGAAAGGGTAAACCATCGTTGTATCACTAGGTCCTAAGAGACAGGCTTAACACACTGGAAGTAAACAGGAGAAATGTGGCAGGAAAAATGGGGCTTTGCTCAATGTTATTGCCAATTAAACAGAACTGTTGTTCAGTCATTTCTTTGAAAGAAGGAAACAATGTTTGTGTTCATTTAGGGAAAGGCATCTTCTAAGAAGGTTGCAAAATTTTTTAAAAATATGTATCAGAAAACTCTTTGTCCTTGGAGTAAAGCCAGACTTAAGGAAGCCTTATTACCACAGGATATCTTTGCAATTAAGGAGGACCATTAAAAACGAATGCCATAGCCACCATAAGGAGCTAAGAAAATTGTTCGTGTCATGGGCATTGAGAAGAAAAAACACAAAACACTTTCTGAAAATGGAAATCCCCCAATTCTTGATGCTGATGCTTCCTAATTTTCGTGGAAAGACAAAATTTCTTTAAAAGGACACCTCTGTTCAATTTGAAAAATGAGTTCTGGGCTGTCCTCATGTGATATCAAGTTATACAGAGTCTCACGGTACATTAACATCACTTATCAGGCAGTGAGCTCTACTGAGAGATAGCATAATGGATGGAGGAAGTCGGTGCATTATCCAGTCCTTTCTCATGGGTTTTTCCAAAGCTAGATATGTAGCAACATGCCTGTGCAGACCATTTCTGGAATTGTTACCTCATATTTAAAATAATGGTAGGCACTATGATCTTGATCTTCTTTAATCCATCCTATACCAAATGGACTAATTAATCTTTCCTTTTAAAAAAAAGAGAGGGCTCTAAGAAGATGTTACTCTCCTGCTAAAAATCTGTCCATGTCTTCCTATCATGTACCGAATAAATTCCAGCCCTCATGAACATGGTAATTCATAGCCTCATGATTTGGCACAAATTTTGCTTGGCACAAAGTAGCATGCAATTATTGCTTTATTTTATATTTTTTTGTTGTTGTTAATGTGCCAGATGAACCTTTCATCCTATTCTTTTAACTATTTTTTTAGTTTTCATTTCCTCGTTTGCTAATTTTCTATTTATAACTTCTGATAGGGGATTATTAGTCATTCCAACTTAGAACTAGGTACTCTTTTACCTATTAAGGCATGTAATCTTATATCAAGAATGTTTATGACATCTTTTTCAGAGTCGATGCTATTAACTTAAGGGTGAATTTAGAAAGTCAAAACACTTACAGCTTAATTGGTAGGACCAGAGTTTGTCTTTCACACCATTCATGTCTAGAATCTCTTTCTGGATGGTTTCCTTCTCACCCTCTGCCCTTGCTGTCTTCTACCGGAGTCATATAAAACTACCCAGAGTTTTCTGGTTCCAGATGTTTCATAAATTGACATTGACCAGCCTTAAGAGTTCTGATCCTTTGTACTTTTACCATTCTGATAAACTATTGAGAATTATTGGGTTAGTTTAAAAAAAAAAAAAAAGAGCTGTCTCTGCCCTGGATGCCCTAGCTAGACCTGGGTCTTAAGATTTTTGAAACCTGGGTGAGTATATGTGAGGAAGTGGTCATTTAAGAGCTGCAAGTTATTTTGCACCCAGAAGTGGAGACATCTTTCTTCACTTTGGAAGAGACTAGTAATTGTTCTTGAGAAAACCTATTAAGATGCTTCCCCTTGTTAGTATGTTAACTTGGCCATGGATGCTATACGATCACATACTATTCTGTGGTGGTTGACCCCAAGCTTTAGCTCTGAGGCTTTTTGTGTTATTTTGGGAATGGTGGGAGGACAGGAAGAAGGAGAAGAGGAGCTGAGAGTTGTCTCTGGGAGTAGAAACTGAAGAGAAAGTTTGAAGCGGAAGCTTTATGACTCTGGGCAGAGCAGTGTGTACCCACTAGGTTCAGAGCTGGAAAGAGGACTGACCCTCCCTCCTCCCAGCTCAGCCTGGCACTGCTCTTGCAGGAACCCAGATTGGAGGCGGCTTTGGGCGAGTCAGAAGACAACACCTTGGCAAGGCCACCACCAACATCAGGAGGGGACAGCACCAGTAGTGAGACAACAGCAAGGTTCCTTCAAGCTACTTGGAGGCCAGGAAGGGCACGGGGGTGGACACAGTATTGCCAGAACAGGGGAGAAGGGACATGGTGGATGAGGATGCTTATTGTGGTAGACAGAACAAACTGTAAGCAGATGTAGGCTCTCCATTGGGGACCAACAAGCAATATTTGGAAATATTTGGCTAGCAATCAAGTCAGTGGGGATTCAAGTCATAATTTGGGCATTAAAAACTTAATATGACCTCATATATACTTAGTGAAAAGCCTGACCATATCAGTTGCACACACTTTAAGGATACATCTATGAGGAAAATGCCCCTACCTTCATTACGTAACTCAAGAAAGTACCTCAGATTACAGGTATATGTGAGACCTGTTAGGAATGAAAAACCCACCATGGCAGGCCTATTGAGGAACTATTTTATTTTTATTATTTTTTTAAGTTTATTTCTTTATTTTGAGGGAGACAGAGATAATGTGAGTGGGGGAAGGGCAGGGGGAGAGAAAGAGAGAATCCCAAGCAGGCTCCACACTGACCCCTGACAAGCCCCATGACCCTGGGATCATGATGTGAGATGAAATCAAGAGTCAAATGTTCAACCAACTGAGCAGATTTTAAAGCAGATTGAGCTCTGCAATGCCTTTCACATCAAAATCCAAACAGTGACTTACAGAGGATGAGCCCCTGGTGAGCCCATGTGAGAATGATGACAATATCATTATAGGTCATGGAATGGAAGTGCCCTGGGTCAGCAATATAGACTGAGTGGCAATTATGAGCAAGGCCCTGTGCCAGATGAATCAGGAGCTATCAAAGTGCCTATAGTTGGATTGACTTAGGAAGGTCCTATCTGCAATCATTCCAGGGACTTAGGTCTGCTATTTTATTTAAGATTTTAGTCGTAAGTAATCTCTACACCCATGTGGGGTTCAAACTCACAACTCCCAGCTCAGGAGTTGAATGCTGTACTGACTGGGCCAGCCAGGAGCCCCAAGCCTGCTCTTTAAATACAATGGATTGTAATCCTCTCAAAGAAGCTCCCATTGAATAACTTTTCATTTTTTTCAAAATACATTAGACGTCTTCAGTGTCTACATAATTATGGTTTTATATTATTTGGCTTTCCAACAATCTGTATGTACGTTCCTCTCCTACCCCACTCTCTGTCTTCTAGTTCTTCAAGTCCTGGATCAGCATGGACATGATTCTTTCTGCCTGGAATATTGTTTTGCAGTCCCCCTCCATTCTCCTCTTTCAGCTACCTTTTATTTACCTTTCAGGTCCTGCTTTAGGCGTCTTTTTGCTGCGGGGCCTTCTGTGACTGAATGTCCCCATTCTTGTCTTCTGAGTACTGCAACAGCACCCTTCCAGGCTTTTCTCATGGCTACTTTCAGCTTTCCATCTGCCAATTTTTTAAAATTATTTTACTTACTTACTTACTTGTTTATTTATTTCTTTCTTTAGAGAGCACATGTACAAGCAGGAGAGGGGCAGAGAGAGAGAGAGAGAGAGAGAGAGAGAGAGAGAGAGAGAGAATCCCAAGCAGGTTCCATGCTATCAGCTGGGAGCCCAACATGGGGCTCAATCCCACCAACCCTGAGATCATGACTTAAGTGAAATCAAGAGTCGGAGGCTTACCAGACTGCTCCTCTATCTGCCTATTTAATTGTCCACTTTGTCACTGGACTCTGAGTTTTGCCCCTAATTCAGTGCTTGACTCTTACTTAATAGGCATGCGGTATATATGTGTCCATTTCAACTGATCTTTTGTCAGTTTCCCCTAATAACTGATACCCCTTAAGAGAAACGTCATATCAATTGTTCTTGATTTTACAAGTAGAAACATCTTGCTGAAAGATGCCACTGAAATTAAAATTCCATTTACATCCTTTTCCTCTCTAAGAATTATAATGAATTCCATGTTTCGCCTCTGACTCAGACTAAGTCTTCAAACAGCTCCAAGAAAGTTTCACTTAATCTTAAAATTCATTTAGCACTAATAGGGTTCTTGTAATTTTCATGACCTTTGAAGGAGATCAGAAATTTGCAGATATCAAAGAATCTCAGAGGTCCCTGGACTCCTCAAAAGACAATTTCAACATACATGGAAGAGTATGTTGAATTTTTGTTTTTAGCCCCACAGGCTGTGCCACTGTTAGTAAGAAAGCCAGCAGCATTAAGTAGGGGAGAGAGCAGAGTTGCAAAAAAAGATTCCATGTGACCTAAAATTTAGGTCTATGGCCTCTCCTCAGAGTTTCACCAAAGTATGGGAGCCAAAAAGAGTTTGTGAACAGCTTCAAAGAAAAAGATACAAGTAATTTTACAAGCCGTTTAAGGATTGAGAAGTTGAATTACCTTTGTTGACGTCTGTGTGGATTGGCCAATAGTTCTGAGAAGAACAGGTTTAGTAAATGAGGAATCACAGGGCTAGTTGAAATGTAAATAAATAAGGTACTTGGGGTGCCTGGGTGACTCAGCTGGTTAAGCGTCAGTCTTTGGCTTGGGTCATTAACTCGCGGTTCACCGGTTTGAGACCTGTGTTGGGCTCTGTGCTGGCACTCGGAGTCTGGAGCCTGCTTCGGATTCTGTGTTCCCCCCTCTCTCTGTGCCTCCCCTGCTCACACTCTGTCTCTCTCTACTTCAAAAAAAAAAAGAAACGTTTAAAAATTTTTTTTAAAAAATAAGGTACTTTACGGGGAGCCTGGATGGCTCAGTTGGTTAAGCGTCCAACTTTGGCTCAGGTCGTGATCTCACAGTTCATGGGTTTGAGCCCCGCATCAGGCTCTGTGCTGACAGCGTGGAGCCTCGTGCCTGCTTCAGATTCTGTGTCTCTCTCTCTCTCTCCACCCGTTCCCTGCTCATGCTCTCTCTGTCTCTCAAAAATAAGTGTTAAAAAAAATAAAAGGTACTTTAGATGCTGAATACCACTGATTCTACCTCACAAAACTTATAAACAAAAAGGAAGCCAGAGGGGGAAAGGGAAAAAGAACATTAAAAAAGGAAGGCTTGGAAATATAGGAAGATATCGTGTTGCATAATGTGTTTGCTGCCAGTAGTAGCAGGTGACAGTCGTGGAGGTTCTGCAAGTGCTTTCATATAGATTAGCCTGTTTTTTTCTTAACTAATCCTCGCCACAACAAAGTGAGGCAAGTATTGCCATTATTTCCGTGTAACTGATGATGAATCTGAGCTCAAAGTTCACAAAGCTAATCTGACAGGACTGAGAACTGAATCTAGGTCTGTCTGCAACCTCTGTGTGATTTCAGTGACACCCGTAGATAGTGATTTTACTCAAATCAGCAAGTCAATAAGATTGATGTGGTCATACGAGGAGAAGGCTACTTGGAAAAGAGAAACCTCTAAGGCAATGAGAGAGGTCAACACTACATTACTCTCCATTTTTTAAAAAAATGTTTATTTATTTAGGGGGAGGGAGGAGGACAGAGAGACAGAGAGACAGAGAGACAGAGAGAGAGAGAGAGAGAGAGCAAGAATCCTGAGCAGGCTGCACACTGTCAGCGCAGAGCCCCTCATGGGGCTCAAACCCACTAACTGTGAGATCATAGCCTGAGCTGAAATTGAGAGTCGGATGCCAACTGACTCAGCCATCCAGGCGCCCCTACATTACTCTCCACTTTAGTTTACTTTTTAAAAATGTTATTTAATTATACAAGTAACATACAAATGTATACTCATCATATAAAGTTCAAAAATATAGAACTTAAGATCTAACTTCATTTCTTCACCACCTTCCAGGACTAGCTATGTGGGTAATTTGGAGCTTATTCCTTCAGATTTTTACTCATGATTTATGTGTATATGGGTGAATATATGTGTATACATATGCATATATGTATATTGTACATGTATAGTGTAGATTTGTGTTTTTAATGTAAAAATAAGATCAAACCACAGATCACTTTTCTGTGACTTGCTGTTTTCACTTAAGAATATGATTTGGCAATCTTTCTCTACCAGTACATTCTTTTTAACTGCTTTTTGCACAGTGCCCCATAGTCTGAGATATACAATAGTTCATTTTGCCATTCTTCCCAATGTCAAGGTATTTCCTATTATGGGTTGGATTTTGTTTTGATTGTTGTTTTGTTTTCAAAACAGATATGATCTACTTTGAATTATATTTCCTAGTATTATGTCTCTGTCAGAAAGGATTTAGTAAAGATACTCTCTCTCTCATTGCCCCTCAGAAATGTTTTGCAGAAAATCTGTGACTTACCTGTGAAATTTCAGGAAGGTGTATACATAGTAAAGTTTTACAATAATATATCATCTAATAATTAACACCTAAAAATCTAAAGATGAAAATAAGGAATTCCCTTTGCTGAATAATGCTTTATTTCCTTTTTACAGACAAAGAATATTAATATCCAAATATTTCATCTTATTGAGATTATGGATCACATAACGATCTCTAGGAAAGTGTAGAGCTGAACTGTGGTCCATCTTTATTTTGCAAATATAAGGGACTTAACCCAGTATGTTTTATTTCCTGATTTTTTTTATTTTTCTAACCTCACTTTTCCCTTCTCCTATTTTCTCACTTATATTCATTGTTTTTAATGTATTTCTAGAAATCGACTCAAATTCTTTTTGAATAGGTGAGAGGATGAACAGATGATTGGATGGATCAACAGACAGAAATTGGTGAATGAGCCAAAAGGCAGCTTTTCCTGGGCTACCTCTGTCAAACATTATTTTTCCTTATTTGTATAATGTTTATTTTTGCAATGAATTACTGCCTTTACTACAGTAAACATACCACGGAATCTCCTTTGTACCATATCCTTTTCTGAATTTGGAATGTTGAATTCCTGCATCTATATTTATGGTCTTTACATTTACTATTTTCACTTAAATATATAAAAGCTCTTTGGTAAAAATTAATCTAGTCATTTTTTACATGCTTGACAAAGTTGTTTAAGCACTTGTGCTTGCATATAAGCATTTACTGTTTATAGTGGATCAACTAGTATCCCCCCAAAATTCTTGTTCAGAATGTAGCTCAGAACCTCAGAATGTAGCCTTTCTTGGAAAAATAGTCTTAGCAGATGTAATTCGTTAAGATGAGGTCATACTGGGTTAGAGTGGGCCCTAATCCAATGACCGGTGTCCTTTAAGAAAAGGAAGGACTGACATACAGACACGCGAGGAAGATCATGTGATGACAGAGGCAGAGATTAGAGAAATGCAACTAAAGGCGAGCAACCATCAGAAGCTAGGAAAGAAGCATGGGACAGTTCCTCCCTCACAGCCTCCAGAAGGAACCAACTTTGACAACATTCAAAACTGTGAAAGGATGAATTTCTGTTGTTTTAAGCCACACAGTTTGTAGAAATTTACTTATGGCAGCTCTAGGACACCAATACACTGTCCCTCTATATCTTCATTAAGATTACCTCCAAAGAACCAAGAGCATCTCAAGAGGTTTATAGTTTCTAACCTGAAAGTAAGTTAACATGAGTGATCAGGGCTTATCATTTCTAACTCGAGAAGTATAATAATATGAATAATCAGATAAAGGACTGTGAGCTCTCATTGATGATTAGTAATTAGTTTGACTCTGAAGTTCTAAACTGAAGAAGTAAAGAAGTGAATTGTAAACGTGAGACCATTGTTACTCATTTCTTATATTTAAAATACAGGTTACTTAATCTTAAAGAAGATTAAATTTCTGAAGAACTTTGCTTTCCTACCATCCTATTTTAATTTGTAAATGATATTACCCTAATGTCTTAAAAGTATGGTTCAAAAAGCAATGGGAAAGCTGTGAAAGGGGTCTGTGGGCTTGTAAGTCTACAATCATATATTGATTGACACTTGAAATGCTGACTTATGATGTAAGGATAAAGACACTGTCTTAAGCAGCAGTTACAACACTGAATTGATTCTGCCACTCAGTCCTTTAAAAACTCAGCAAATTACTCAGAGTTGCACTAATGGAAATCCCTACTGAAACATAGCTTCTTTTTTCTCTCCTTTCTCACTTATCATATGAGAATCAGAATAAACTACAAATATACAAGATACTATATCTAAGTCTTAATAAAACTTATGATTATCAATTACTTATTGTTAAAGGTAATTGATATGAATTATATACTATATGTACATACTATGTATGAATTATATACCATATACTTTGTGAATAAATAAATATTTACTTTCGGTTTACCTCTGGGATAAGATAGGAAAAACTCCTGGAGCACCAAAGTCATCAAATGCATCCACAGTGGATGCATAATGCAGACCTCACAATAGCCTATGGTCATAGTCTAACTCACTTTTCTATAATGAAAGGGCAGGGATATAGCCAAATCTTCTTTTCCGATGTAAACAAGCTAAGGATTTTGTGGTTGCCTCCATTAAGAATGCATCAATATTGTATTGATCTGCAATCTGTTTCATTTGAATATATACCTTCAATGCCATTGGCCTTTATTTCCAGAAGGAATATAAAAAAAATTGGTGGGCACCTAGGTGGTGCAGTTGATTGAGCACCCCACTTCAGCTCAGGTCATGATCACGCGTTCCTGAGTTCAAGCCTCACACTGGGCTTGCTGCTGTCAGTGCAGAGCCCTCTTTGGATCCTCTCTCCCCCTCCCTCTGCCCCCGCCCTACTTGCACTCTCTCTCTCTCTCAAAAATAAATAAACATTAAAAAAAAATTTATGGGGTTTTGGTAGGAACAATTTTGTGGTCAGACCTCTTCCAAATCTTTAAGTAAATGCATTTGATAATTCTACATTTTAAGTGTGACTTCAATTAACACAAAACAAACCATCAGCAAAATAGCAGTAGACAATAAATATTTGTTGAATGAATAAATAGAAGGATGAATGACTTTATTCATTATGTTTTAGTATGTTATTTCTGCTCACATAGCTACATTTTTATTGTAATTTGGCTTCCTCTATTGATCTGTCTTTAGGGAAAGAATGACTCCTGCGGTCATTCTGCATTACAACTATATTCCTTATAGAAGCTAAAAAGTTGGCATTCTGGGTTTATTTAAAGGTACCTCTAGACTGGGAACGCTTCACTGTAGGGCCTAGCTAGTACCTGGAACTTAGCAAATAACTAATATATATTCAATGAATGTTCCCTGCTTTAGTCTAGTTTATCATTCCATTTAACCTGTGCACCCAAAAAAGACACCCTCTGTCATGGTCTGAATGTTTGTGCACCCTCCTAAATTCACATGTTGAAATCCTAATCCCCAAGGTGATGGGGTTAGGAGGTGGGCCCTTATAAAAGAAGCCTCGCAGAGCTCCCTCGTTCCTTCTGATACATGGAGACCCAATGAAAAGATGACTGTCTATGAGCCATGAAGATCTCACCACACACATCTGCTGGCACCATGATCTTGAACTTCCCAGCCTCCAGAACTGTGAGAAATAAATGTTTATTGTTGATAAGCTATGCAGTTTATGGTATTTTGTTAAAGTAGCATGAAAACACTAGGACATTCAAACTGGATAAATAGTAATCCTACAAAAATAAAAAGTACAATAAAAATTGTAATGTAGTGGATGGCTTATCAAATCGGAGATAGAGCAAATAGGGGTATGGCTATATAGCCACCCTCTTTCTTCATTCTAAATTTTCCATCACATACTTTGGACAAAGTCAATTCAAATATGGGTGTGGGTTATTGGCTCAGTATAAACCGCATGGCATAAGGCTACTCCTGATATTTTTATACAGGTGAAAATGGATTAAAATGAGCAACAGGGAAACCTTAGAGAAAAAAAAGGGAAAGGGGGTATAAAATTGCACCACGTAACTTTCAGGAGATAAGGAGGGGAAGATGGTTGTTGTTGCTAGATAGCCCCAGTCATATATATCTAATGGGGAAGAGAAGATGGCAGGATGTACAGATGAATCACTTCAGTCTTTAATAGTACAAACCACCTGCCTTTGCCTCTTTTTTCTCTCCCACGCTCACAGGAACTCCCCCAGGCTTGGTTCCACCTCCACCTGGTTATTGCAGCAGCCTAGATACACAAATACCAGAAGTCTGAATCAATCAAACTTATTTGGCTTACCCGTAGGAGGCTTGATCTTGGGTAATGACTAAAATATAATGCTTTACATACATACCATGAATGTTCAGATACTGCTGTGTCAACTGCATACAATAATAATGTAGAGTAGTGATAAGGAGTCACCTGACACCTATGCCAACAAGTTCGGACTGCACAGAGGAAACCTCCCCCCCCTTATCAGGATATTATGATCTAAAAAGATACTCAAAAGAGCAAAAGTAGGAGAGTAGTAGCAGGAAGGATGATTTTTTTTAAGCAGAAAAGAAAGCTGAGAAGAGCAACTTCATGGCCTTTGCCTCGACATGGCTAAGGAATAACAAGCAAATAAGCACATACAGTTGCACGAAATTAGAAATTATATTTTCACGTATCTTTTACTCACTGTCAGCCTGGGGCCAGCCACACGGGTCTGTCCTTCTAGTTCGGCTCACTTCCAAGAGGCAGAAGCAATCTCAACTCCCCAAAATACTGAGTGACATCTCCCTTCACCAAAGTCTAAACCAAAATAGTGAAATCAGAAAAGAATGTGGGATTCCCTTCTCCTGTCAACTGGATTGTGGGGTTTTTTTTTTTGTTTTTTTTTTTTTTTCATCATCTTTGAGGATCAAGAGCCTCTTAAGGCTACCTAAAAGAGTATGGCCTACACAATGGACCAGAAGAGGATAACTCCCAGATTAGGGGATAGGAGTCCCCAGGATGGTGAAAACATTAGGGGGACAAGTGAAATTCAAGATTGTGAAAACCACTACCCACGGTTTACTATCAAGATTGCCTATGCCAGAGAACTAAAGAAAAATGGTGGAAATCTTGATATGACCACAACATTTAAACAATAGAAATATGCATTTAATACAAGGTAGAGAGTAATCTTTTTTTATAAAGGATAATATTCATTGATAGGAGTTGTATGGTCCTAATGAGTTAACATTTGGCTAAAATAATCAGAAGTCATACAGGTAGGCTATGCTCCATCAAGAAACCTAAAGAAATAGACATATTTTAAACGTTGTTATCTCTTATTTTGAATCCACTTCATGGTACTTATCACACCTTACGATAATGTATCTGTTTATTTGCCTATATCCCCCACTAGACTATAAGGTCCTTAAAGAAGGAACTGAGTCTCTCCCGTTCTCTTTTTTATTGACACCCAGAACAGAGGTGACTATCAAAGCACTGTAGAATAAATACTTTCATGGGAAGTAAACAGAGCAAAGCTCATAACTAAACTTCATATTCTGCATGTTGTCATAGAAAGACTGGAGAAGAAACTGAAAAGCAAGCATTCAGAAAGCAGTATAAATGGAGATGAGGGTTCTGATCTTAGATGTTTGAGTCAGGGCTGCAGTAGTCAGTCGGACAGGTTGTTCACTACATAAAATTATCATTTGGGCAATGGCACAAATTGGAGCAGAACAAACCATACTCTGCTTTCCAAGATATGAATTGCAACACTGTTTTGTATCTTACCTTGCACACAGGAAGCAATGTCCTTTCAAATTCATCTGACACTGTACAAGCTAGAGATCATCCTGCTTTAAATTATGACTTAATCTAACAGGTTAGATCACAAGGCAAGAAAAACTGCCCCAGGAATCTGATTCCTCCACCAAAGGAGTAAAAGAAACAGTGAAGACTGTCTGGTCATGAATTGAGAACACTGAGGTTGGAGATTGTTTTTCTCTGGATTCTCAACATAGGGTAATGTGCTTATAAAATTATTTTTTGTAGTACAAAATAACTACATAGGGGAGCTTCAGCATTCAATCTGATCCCAGAATGTAAGCTGCAGAATCAGAGATGCGTAAAGAACATGAAGAAACTGTTGGATCATAGAATTCCATTGCTGGAAGACATTTTAGAGATCATCTGGTTCAATAATCACTTCATTTTACAGATGAGGAAACCAAAAAGATCAAGGAGATGAAGTGACTTGCCTGTGGTTAGTAAAACTAAGTCTAGAACCTAATGTTTTCTGGCTTTCAAAATAATAATCTATCACAATCGGTTGCACTTGCCATCATTATAATGAACGTTGATTATGCACCCACTGTGTGGGAGAGGTTGAGACATATGGACTTGGTCTCCATCAATGGCCTAACAGTGAGGTTGAGAAAACAGGAAACAAGTATCGAAAAATAAACAATAATATGAGGTGGCTTCTGAAGAGAGGTTTAGACTCTGGTTTCTGAGTGGCATTGGTGATGTCAACATTAGAGATCGCACGTATGCGGTGGGGTGCCTTTGTGTGGGCCTACAGCTCTGGAGGAACCAGAGCTAGGTGACTGAAAAGGTCCAAATGAGGACCTAAGATCACAAAAGCAGTGTCAGGAGAACCCAACTTCCAGGGGCCCTCTCGTGTACCATAAGCCCTTGGGCTCATGACCCAGATTGCCAGGATGAGTGGGATAAAGCTTCTCCTCATCTGGGCTCTGAACCTCAGAAAGGCGGGGGCCGAGGCAGGTGTGCAGGGAGAAGAAAGGGGAGGCGTAATAGAATTGAGAAATCCTAAGAGTTGCAGGTGCCCTGAGCTGACCCGCTACCGCAGGCCAGAGGGGAAAGCCACGAGGCTAACGCCAGGCGCCGGCAGACGAGATGCTTCCGGTGCGGCGCGCGCGGCCCTAGGGGCGGGGCCGGCGCTAAGCACCGCCCACGTCGGGCTGCGCGACAATGGGGCGGGCCTTGGAACGTGCCTGCGGCTGCCGGTGGCCTCCGAGGGGCGGAGCCACCGCTGCTGCTGCCGCTGCCGCCGCAGCCCCGGTTGGGATTTGAAAGATTAAAAACTACCGGTGGAGAGGGCGACGGCGTTGAATGTGTGGCGGAAGCGCTGGGGGCCGCGGCTCGGCGCGGGGCCGGGCAGCCGGCGGCGTCTCCACACCATGAATTACCCGGGCCGCGGGTCTCCGCGGAGCCCTGAGCATAACGGCCGGGGCGGTGGCAACGCAGCCTGGGAGCTGGGCTCAGATGCGGAGCCGGCGTTCGGCGGCGGCGTGTGCTGCTTCGACCACCTGCCCGGCGGGGACCCTGGCGACGGCGAGGTGCCCCTGGCCCTGCTGCGCGGAGAGCCCGGGCTGCACTTGGCGCCGGGCGCGGAGGACCACAACCACCACCTGACGCTCGACTCCTGTCTCAGTGATGAGACCTACGACTTCAGCTCCGCGGAGTCCGGTTCTTCGCTGCGCTACTACAGCGAAGGCGAGAGTGGCGGCGGCGGCAGTTCCTCGTCGCTGCACCCGCCGCCCCAGCCGCCGCTGGTCCCGTCGAGCGCTGGGGGCAGCGGGGCGGCGGGAGCAGGGCTCGGGGAGAGGAAGCGCACCCGGCCTGGCGGCGCGGCCGCCCGGCATCGCTACGAGGTAGTGACCGAGCTTGGCCCGGAGGAGGTTCGCTGGTTCTACAAGGAGGACAAGAAGACCTGGAAGCCCTTCATCGGCTATGACTCGCTCCGCATCGAGCTCGCTTTCCGAACGCTGCTGCAGGCCACGGGTGGCCTGCCCCGGGCCGGGGACCCGGACGGCGACCCTGTGTGCGGCCCAGCCTCCAGCTCCGGGGAGGACTACGATGAGGATCGCGTCTGCGGCTTCTGCCCGCGCGGCGCGGGGCACGAGCCCGAGATGGAGGAGCTGGTGAACATCGAGCGGGTGTGTGTGCGGGGCGGCCTGTACGAGGTGGATGTGACCCAAGGAGAGTGCTACCCGGTGTACTGGAACCGTGAGTAGCCGGCCGGGGGAGGGAGCGGGACGGGCTGCTTCTGCGGGGGCCGAGGAGCACCCGGGTGGGTTCGGGATTGACCGCCGCGGAGAGGGAGGCGTTTGAGGCCTGGCGTTTGGTAGGAGCAGGATGGAGATTAGACCCGCAGCGCCGGCAGGTGAAGGATGAATGAGCAGATGGCAAAATACAAGCCGCCTGGGGTCAGTAGAAGATACCGCCAGGGTAGCGCCTCCTGGGTGAGCTGGGTGCTGCTGCCATCCCTTGGAGGTGATCCAGGAACGGATGCCCAGCCCGAAGGTTTAATTTCGTGATCCTACCTGAGCTTTGTCCACCTGGGGATCTGATTCAGTCTTATTTACTCTGAACTGCCTATGATTTAAAGAGCAGCCTGTCCTCTGAAGTGGGAATGCTTGAGGTGATCTGTACGAGAATCAACAGTTAAGTTATGGGCTCGGGGGGAAAAAAAACAGTACAGCGGGAAAGGAAAGGAGATAGGTGGTTTCCACCGGGTGCGTTCGGGAGAAATGAAGAGCAGTGCTGGCAAATGGGTCCGCTCACTCTCTGTGGAATACTCGTTTTTGTCTCTTAGGTTCTTGTTTACGTATTCTCAATTTGCCTCCTAACCTTGAAAAGTGGCAAGGCCTATGCCTTGGTTTCCTCATTTATAAAATAGGGATGCTTGTATCTATGTCCTAGAGTAAATGAAGTAATGTACCTAACTGGCCGGAAACTGTGCTTGGCACACGTGTGATATAAGTTAACAATGGGTTCTTCTTCAATTAGATAACACAAATAAGTTTGTAATTAAATTAGATTGAAAGCAAATGTTACATACGTAATATATGTATATTCTACTCTAATGAAACTTTTGGCCACCAATAATTTGTAATATATAGTTTTAGTTTTATGGGCCTAGTGCCTTAACTCAGATGTCTTCATTGACTGTTACTAGCCTTAGGTCTTCCATGTATTTTATAATATCTATTTTGTATTAATATATATTGGTGACTTAGCTTCCTTTCTGTATTTTAAGCAATTTATGGGCAGAGTTCACCTTTATCTTCATACTCTCATTGAGCCTAGTGCAGTAGATATTTAACAAATAGGTATTGAATTGCATGGGTGATTCTGATAATGTTAAAACATTCATATGTTAAGCCTGAGTCCCTAAGATAGCAATTACAGTATGTATCAAGTCACCAAATAAAATAAGCATGGGAGAAAATTAAATTTCTCACTGACATTGAAGGCATTTGTTAACATTTTCACAAGGCCAGATTCATATGGGATTTGTCACATCACTCCCTTTAATTACAAGCTCACTAAGGATGGGGTATGCTTATGTTCACTCATTCATTTATTCATTCATTCAGCTCTTTACTTCTTGCCAAGTATTTGTGTGTGCATAATACAGTAGTCTTGTGAAGGCATGGGAAAGGTGGAAGAAAGGACAATCCTTACTCTGCAGGAGTTTTCCACTTAGTCTTTTCAAATGTCCTAGACATCACTATAGATTTTTTTCCTTTGAATATAGAAGAACAGGACTTAGCGGAGCCAGAAAGTTGGGTAAAACTTTGCAGGGCATCCTTGGAGAGGAGTCTGGAGACCAAAGAATGAATGAATCCTACCCTTAAATTGACTAAAGTATGTTCACCTAGAATGTTGCGTACTCTTTTGGTTTATGATAAAATTGTTAATGCTTGCATAGTGCTTTACTGTTTATAAAGTGATTTTTCACATTCTTTCATAGTGATATCATTCTCTTTATGAAGAGACAGCCTCAGTGAAATTAATGAACTTGTCCAAGGTTCCTCAGCTAGAAGTGATGAAGCATTTTAAAGTCTAGTGTGGTGTCCAAAGAGCATCTGACCCACCCACCACCCAAGGGTAATGGTATCAGGAAAGCTTCCCACATAATGTAAGACTGAGTTCTAAAGGGTGAATTGAAGCAAAAAAAAATTGGGGAGATGCAAGGAAAGGCTTTTCAGCCAGACGGGGTAACATATGCAGGGACAGAGAAGCATGAAATTACATGGCATTTGGAGGAAATTAGGGCTGCACCTACAGCAGCCAAGACACATAGGGTAGGCTTGGGATTTGACCATAACAGAGACAGAGTTGTTTGGTCAAGGGCAGGTGGAAATTGTGAAGGGAGGACCTGCCTTTGAATGGTACATCTGGGAGAGTAACTAGGAAAGGAACAAGATAGATATGCAATGCTAAAGACTTTGAACCTTATCCTGTGAGTATTAAGAAACGAAACAATTGAAAGTTCTCTATTACTTAGGTGATTAATTCAAAGGTTAAATTGAAGAGTTGGGAAATATTACAATGGTCTTGTCATAAATCAAGAGAAAATCAGTGAGGGCTTACAGAAGTTAATCTGAAAGGAAATGTGGACTTAGTCTTCTCACATTTTCTTTTCAAAAGCAGATAGCCAACAGACCAGTTATAAGTTATAAATTAATTTGTGTTAACTAGCATGACAGCAACACCTATTTTGACTAAATTTTAGCATTTTCTAAATACTTTTCTGTGATATACAATCCTGTGGGTGTCCCAGGCCTTCCTTATGAGCTACAATGGAAATACAGTAGTGCTTTTTGTCCATGTTTTACCACTCCCCACAAAAGCCCCACTCCCATGTCACTTTGCTCCAATTGGTTCTTCAGGTCTCTGTATTATGTAAATTCTCACGTTTCTCTTGCGGGGGAGAGGGGTCAGTCCCAGTATGGTCTCTTCAGCTTTTGCAGCTTCTGACTTTCTTCTCATTTTACTTTTTTAACCTTTCTGGAACTTTCTGAATGGTGGCAATGAAAGTTTAAAAAAAAAAAAACAAAAACAACTCCTGGGGCACTTGTGTGGCTCAGTTGGTTAAGCGTCCGACTTCGACTCAGGTCATGGTCTCACAGTTCCTGAGTTTAGGCTGTACCTCAGGTTCTCTGCTGTCAGTGCAGAGCCTGCTTCAGATCCTCTCCCCCTTCCCTCTAACACTCTCTCTTTCTCTCCCTCAAAATTAAATACACATTAAAAAAATTAAAATTTAAAAAAACTTCCAAAAATTCCTACAAAGTGGTAGTAGGATTCCAGTGCTGATTTGGGCTTTTTGTGACCTAATTGAGCCCACTACACCTGGGTGTCAAGGCCAGTAAGTTAGTTATGCTCAGTCTAAAAGAAATGTGTCATTTATATTTGTTCTTCCTTTTGAACTCTTACTAGCAGATAAAATTTGAACCAATTTTGGGTACATGAATCAGAAGGGAAATAGAATTTGTCTTCTATAGACAGGAAGCCAATATTATTATATATGAAAAAAGTGTTGTAGGAAATTTATTTTCATTTTATTGTCTGTTTGGATATTTTTCTTACTGCCTGTAGACATTGTAGATAAAAATTGATTATTGCTGAGTAATGGCTAAGTGAACTCCCTTGTTCCCCTTCTTCCTAAACTACTTGTAGCCATTTCATAGGCTTGTTTTGAGAATTATTGTATATAACGTGCCTGGAACAATGGTTGGCACAAAGTACTAAGTTTAACTCTAACTATGTGGATCTCAGAAAACAATAATCCTTATTTGTAGAAACTCACATGAAAGTTAATAAGGTTGACCAGTGCCAAATCGTCAAGTACCCGAGGTTTGTTGTTACTGGCCTTTACGTCATCACAGGTGAAAGAGTGTTTGTAAAGAACTAGCAAGAAAGTGGCCCAAGCATTTAGTAATAGTGGTGGAAAGGCATATGGAACATTATGGAGATACTTAATGAGTTTAGAATAGTCTCACACCCAATAAGCAATTCTTATGGCAGTGATGTGTGCATTATGCACAAGGGAGTATGTAATTTCCATTTATTGACTAAAGTTATTTATTTGACCAAATATTTATATGAATGTGTAGTTTCTTCCCCCTCCCCCACTTTCTGGTATACTTGAGGTCTACTTGCATTATTATAATTCGAAACCATTTTCAAACATTTTAGAAATTAACCAGTCTTCATGATATATTGAGGAAAAAATAATACTCCCACCAAAATGAGATAGAAAAATAAGGGCTCTTTCTGAAAGTACCCAAATTAAATGGTGTTTATTAATTCAGCATGACTGTAACCATCTCTTCGGTCTTTGTCATTTAAGGGTTAATAACCATAATAATTAATAATCATTCGAGGCACAGGGCATCATGGGAAAGTAATGGAGTCCAACCTGGTAGAAGGCATTCTTTCTTGATCAGTTTCTGCCTCCAGTAAAGCAAACTATAGGGAGTAGAGACCAGATATTGTCATGCCTGATTCTGAAAAAGTGTTGAGTCTTTTCTTTTTAACTGCATTGTCTCCCAGTAGCCCAGACTGGAAAGCAGCCTTGGGCTGTATTGGAACCCTGGCTGGTCAGGTTTGCAGAATCCTGGCAGAAGTTTTCTGAGAACCCTGTTTTAGATCAAGCCTGCTTTAGACTGCATTTTTCAGTGACCTCCTGAAAGAGTACAAAGATAAGAATGACACTGAGAGATCTGTATGGAGGGCAGGACTTAGTACAACCTGGCCAAGGTATTCAGGACTTTTGTTTTCCTTTACATTGTACCATTACTTTAAAACTGATCTAGTTATCAGTTATTGATCCACCTTATTTGTATATGGCACAAATGTAATAATGTTACACGTGCTTTATATAAATGTTCAGAGTCATTGGTATGTCTTTCTTTACTCCATATGTCACCCCCCCCCTTTTTTTCCCTCCTTTACAAGTTTTTCATAAAAGAGAACTTTCGTACTGCTCCTTCTTCCAAATCTTATACCCTGGGTCTTTTATCTCCACATCACACCCTATAGTTTCTGCTTTGCTAAGATCTTTGATGCTTTGATGTCTGGAACTTTAGGGGTGATCCTTTTCTGATCGGGGGTGGGGGAGCTGGATGTGCTGGTCATGGAATCCTCATAAAATTATGGACACTGGGTGAAGAGAGTAGGGAGATAGAAGGGAGAGGGAAATGGGAAATGCACTCACAGGAAGCCTAAGATGATTATTGGGGCAAAAGAGGTGGTGAGGTAGACAGTTCTAGAATCCCTGATAGTTGGGAAATCTAATCTAAGTCCTTTATCTTTTATGAGTGTAATAACATTTAACCTGTACATGTTATCAAGAGAAACTTCATCACTGATAAAGGGTATAAATACTAGTCTCTCTCTCTCTGTCTCTCTCTCTCTGTCTCTCTCTCTGTCTCTCTCTCTCTCTCTCTCTTTTTTTGGCCAGGGTACATCTCTAAAAGCTAAATTAAAAGTGGAACAAGAAAAAACATCATTTTTTTAGAGCCAGTTTATATAACTTACAATTCTACTCTTTTGTGTCCACTTTGGTAAAGGGAAATTATACTCACAAAAGATGTTGAATCACTGACAAATGAGTGGATTAATGGAATGAAAGGCAAAATGTAGATACTTTTTGGTACTCCCAGATTAGGGGACAGGAGTCCCCAAGATGGTGAAAACATTAGGGGACAAGTGAAATTCAAGATTGTGAAAACCACTACCCACGGTTTATTATCAAGATTGCCAATGCCAGAGAACTAAAGAAAAATGGTGGAAATCTTGATATGATCATATAAAAATAATTCTATTTTATGTACTGCTTTCTAATTTTATCAGTTGCCATACAAGAATAAACTATATATTCATTAATATTTATTCTAATGTCTTATTACATTAAGCTATATCTAGATAATCTTTATAATCATTGTATGTTTAAATAAAATCTGTCAAATGACTTGAGGCCAGGCCAGCCTTTGGAAATTACATTGTTATTGGTACTTCTGTACCCCAGGACTTCAGGTATCTGGAAATCTTAGACAAATATAAATTCCATCTGAATGGAGATCTTTTCCAAATAGTCGAGAGTTAAGAGTTTATTTGCTAAAGTATAATTTTAACTATATGAATGGGAATCTCTCTCTAATATTACTAATTCACTTTTTGGCCACTTCTCAGTGAACCATCATTGTGAAAACTGATGTAGGATAGCACTTGAGACACATGATATGGGACAAAGAACTAGATTAACTGTGCCAAACATACATCTTCTATATCATATGCTATGGAAGGTGCTGCTCAGTAACTTTAGGTGATGCACAGGGAGCAGAATTGGAATTACTTCTAAGCCTTCATATTACTCCTTATTACAAATGATCAACTTTCAGTTAGTATTTTATTGACTGAATCCATTATTTTCTTCTCATTCTATAGAATTGCTTCTAGATAGGCTTCTAGATAGGGTATCTCCTGTCCTCCTATTTCATCCATCTAGATCTTCACTAAGGCTCTGGTATGTTTTAACATTAAGTACCCCCAAGTTTTTTATGCTTTAGAGAACAAAGTCTTGGGGCTCCTGGGTGGCTCAGTCATCTAAACAGCCCCTACTCTTGATTTCAGTTCAGGTCATGATCTCACAGTGGCAAGATCTCCACACATGGAGACTGCTTAACAGTCTCCCTGTCCTTCTGCCCCTCCCCAGCATGCACCCTCATGTGTGCACTCTCTCTCTCCCTCTCAAAAAAAAAAAAAAAAAAAAGAAAAAAAACAGTCTTGCTGTGAATCAAAAGACAGTCATTGAAAAGAGAGAGTCCTTCTTAAATATGGAGAACAAACAGAGGGTTACTGAAGGGGTTGTGGGAGGGAGGAAGGGCTAAATGGATAAGGGGCATTAAGAAATCTACTCCTGAAATCATTGTTGTGCTATATGCTAACTAACTGGGATGTAAATTGAAAAAATAAATTAAAAAAATCAGAAAGAAAAGAGAGTCTACTAGGAAGAGATTGTTGAGGACCGCTCAAACTGAAGAAAGCACAATATGGCTGTTGAAGCACTTTTAATGGCACTCACTCTACCATGCTGGCTGTCCTGCTGAAATGAACCTTTAGGATATGGTTAGCACTAAATAAGGCAGCTGTGTATGTCTGTAAGGTTTATGAACAGATGCTTGCCTTTGCTTGACATTTTCATTGTATCGCTAACCACGCTTACTCTTTTTAAATTTTTTTTTTTTAATGTTTATTTATTTTTGAGACAGAGACAGAGCATGAACAGGGGAGGGGCAGAGAGAGAGGGAGGCACAGAATCTGAAACGGGCTCCAGGCTCTGAGCTGTCAGCACAGAGCCCGACGCAGGGCTCAAACTCACGGACCGTGAGATCGTGACCTGAGCCGAAGTCGGCCGCTTAACCGACTGAGCCACCCAGACGCCCCACTCTTTTTATATGAGGTTAGCACTACTACCCATGGTTCTGTTCTTTGTCTTTCACTAGAAAAAATTGGGACCTTATATTTTAGAATATCTTTTTTGGATATAGTATATTTTTATTTTTAACCTGTTTGCTATTTTGCCTGTCATTTTGTATAAACTACATCACGCATTACACTTTTTTTGGTGGGTGAGAAAGGTGTTACTGTACTTCACATATAACAAATGTTCCTAATCCTGGAATACTGGATTGAATTGTTTGGAATTCTGATTGCCCGACAGGATTCTGTCTTTCATGGACAGACCTAGAACCCATCAAAATGTAGGGTAGGTCACACATTAAGGGTGGATCTGGTTTACAACCTTTGTTTTCAAAATAGCTTTTACCCTACCTCAGCTCATCAGTTTTATCTCTGCCACTTCCATTTCAATTCTTACTAGTTTTTCTAGAGAGGCAGCATTGTATCTTGTTTATGAATGTAAATGACCACTGGAGTCACCTGTCTGGGTCAGAATCCCAGCTCTGCCGTATACTGTCTGTCTGTGGGCAACTTAAATTCTCTGTGCCCCAGTTCCTTCTGTAAAATGTGGATAATAGGACCTACCTCCTAGGATTATTGTAGTAAATGTGTTAAAATATTCAAAGATCTTGAAACATCTCATGATAGATAGAAAGTTCTATATAACAGTTAGTGTTATTACTTCTCCATTTTCCTGCCTCTTCTGTCCTTTCAAATTTACAACCCACTTGACATTCTTGGCTTTCAGCTCTCCTATTTCAATTTGTAGTCTCTTTCCTGACATAACCTTTTCTTTGGCCTTGACTCTTGGTAATCGACTCGCAATTAGGCACAGTCCTAGAACAACCCCTTGTGAACTGTCACTTGCTCCTATGAGAAACCCTGACGGATTTTTGCCTAGTCTTTCAGGCCCCAGAAAGAGCTGTGCTGCTGTCTTGAGCTTTCCTGGTTTGTGCATCAGAGGTGTGCACGGTTCTCTTACAAATCTACTGACTGTGGGAAAGGAGGCATTCCTTCACATGAAAGTATTCTAAGTTTTTGAGCATCTACTTTTTTTGGTATGCGGCTCCTGTCACCAGCTGTGGGAGGTACTGACTTCACCCCCAAAGCTCATTTAGAACATCTCCACCAGCTACCAGGATTTTTAATACAATAGAGAAGTTGACGGCTTTCTAAAAGACTGCTCAGTTTTCAGTTGAGGCAGAGCCAGTAGTGTTCTTGGTCTTCTGCCATACTGGCAAGAAAGAAGTGGCCCATAATTCCTTTTACAGTGGAGACTTCAATATGAAAATTTTGAAGCAATCGATTCCTCTTAATTGACCTGCAGTTGAACCAGTAGTGGTAGGAATGGCAGCTAGGTTCTGGCACCAAGAGTAAGATCTAGCTTCAAATATGAATCTACCTTTAGTCCAGGGATTTGAAGGAGCCATCTCTCACCAGCACTGGCAATAAAAGCTGAGTAGGCTCAGAAAACAGATCTTTGTTGCCAGTTTCCCTCAGTTTGAATCCTTGATTTATCACAGCCATATGATTTGAGGCAAGTTATAATCTCTCCATGGCCCAGTTTCTCCTGTGTAAATGGGATAATAATCCCTGCTTCGTGGGGTTGTTATAAAGATTCTGTTAAAATTCACATATGTAGAGTACTTAGCATAGTACCTGGTTCAATAAGTGTTAGCTATTATATTTAAGCCATGCTGATATATTGGCTATTAAACAAGAAACCTAGCTTCTGGAAATTAAAAAGTGTGTGGTTGACCTATTTTATTTGGGAAAAAGAAGAGTGGGAATATATGGCTCAACCAAAATTATTTCAGCCTTAAATGTGATGACCATATACACCCTTAACACATATGTACACACATAGCCCCTCCCCCTTCCCCCTCCCTCCCCCTTTTCTATAGATAGATCTCTGTGTTCATTTTAAACCTCCTTAATCTTACCCACCACCACCATTCTCCCTCCAGAGTTCTGGGAATCACAATGAAGTACCACATTACAGGGTCCTTAAGTCCTCTTGTAGGCTCTGACATTGAATAAAATTAAGACCTTTCAGTGTGGTGAGGACAGTGAAATACACTTCAGCCTTTCAATCACCTTTACTGGGTTCCCTTGCCTGTGGAATGGCATCCAATCTTAGACCAGTACTTTGCAGTACTTTCATCGAGCCTAACAGTCACTGGGAAGATTATTAAAAATGTAGATTTTTAGGGGCACCTAGGTGGCTCAGTCAGTTGAGCGTCTGAATTCAGCTCAGGTCAGGGTCTCTCAGTTTGTGAGTTTGAGCCTCACATTGGGCTCTGTGCTGACAGCTCAGAGTCTGCTTAAGATACTCTGTCCCTGTCTCTCTCTGCTCCTCACCTGTTCACGTTCTCTCTCTCAAAAAAATAATTTTTTAAAAAATGTAGATTTTTAGATCTCATCCTTGGAGATTAGAGTCAAGAGATCTGTGAATCTTTCTGTTTAATATGTACCTCAAGTAATTCTGATTGCAGGGGGTTTATAGACCTCACATTGATAACTTTGTCAATTCATTAATTCCTCCAGTCTAAATGGCTCTCAAATGCCTCATCTTAGGTTGTCTTCATTTTCAATCTGAGCATAACCAGTTCAGCCACTCCCAGGTTGTATTTTAGGTGGTTCATGAGGAACCAGCCCTTGACCCACAAATTGGTATCTTTATTTCATCTTTGTTTTTCTTTTACCTATTTCTGCTCTGCCTTTCCAGTTTAAAACTTCCATATTTCTATTGATTTTCTGTAAACTCATTCTGTCAATTATTGAGGAGGAAGAAGTCCTCAACTATAATTGTGGATTTATTCTTTTAGTTCTGTTGATTTTGGTTTCTTATATCTTGAAGCTCTATTATTAGATGCATACACATTGAGGATTGTTGTATCCTTTTGATGAAATAAACCCTTGATCATTTTGAAATGTCCCCCTTTATCTCTTGTTTATTTCTTATATTGGTGTCCACTTTGAAACTAATTTAGACACTCAACTTTCTTTTGATTTAGTATTTGTATAATATGCCTTATTCTTTTACTTTTGTTTTTGTTTGTTTACTTTTTTTGTTTAATGTTTATTTATTTTTGAGAGAGAGAGAGAGCGCAAATCAGGGAAGGGCAGAGAGCGACGAAGGCACAGAATCTGAAGCAGGCTCCAGGCTCTGAGCTGTCAGCACAGAGCCTGATGCGGGGCTCGAACTCATGAGCTGTGAGATCATGACCTGAACCGAAGTCAGACATTTAACCGATTGAGCCACCCAGGTGCCCCCTTATTCTTTTACTTTTAAACGTGCATGTGTTTTAGACGTCTTAGATATTGTTTTTTAAACTCTGTTCTGACAAATGCTGACCTTTTTTTTTTTTTTTTTTAACGTTTATTTATTTTTGAGACAGAGAGAGAGCATGAACAGGGGAGGGTCACAGAGAAAGGGGGACACAGAATCTGAAACAGGCTCCAGGCTCTGAGCTGTCGGCACAGAGCCCGACGCGGGGCTCGAACTCACAGACCGCGAGATCGTGACCTGAGCCGAAGTCGGACGCTTAACCGACCAAGCCACCCAGGCGCCCCACAAATGCTGACTTTTATTTGGTGCTTTAGGCCATTTTTATTTAATATGATTAATGCTACGTTTGAGTTTAAATTGACCATCTTGCTAGTGTTTTTCTATTTGTACCATTATTCTTTGTTCCTTTTTTCCTTTTCCTGCCTTCTTTTGCTTTATTTGTTATGATTCTCTTTTAGGGATACCTTTTTCATATTTTTCCTGTTGGTGTTCTGTGATATTTTTGGATTATAATTACACATGTATTAGATCATTTGGTATTGTCCCACAGCTCTTGGATGCTCTATTCTGTTTTTTGTCTACCACTTTTGTGTGTGTTTGTTTCAGTTTGGATAACTTCTGTTGACTTCAAGTTCACTGATTCTTTCCTCAGCTGTGTTGAGTCTACTGATGAACCCATCAAAAATATTCTTTATCTCTCTTCCTGTGTTTTTAATTTCTACCAATTTTTTATTCTTTCTTGTAGTTTCCATCTCTGTGCTGATATCCATCTGATTATACATGTTGCCCACCTTTTCCACCAGAGCCTTTAGCATATTAATCACAGTTATTTTAAATTCTCTAATCATTCCAACATCTGGGACATCTCCGATCTAATTCTGTTTTATCTATTGATGGTATGTTTTCTTTCTTGCTTTTTTGTATGTCTCAACTTTTTATTGAAAGCTGGACATCTTGTATAGGACAGTAGTGTAATTAGCCTAGAAATAGTTACACCTTATCTTTTGCTCGGCCTTTAGTATGAGAGATTGATCAATCTGGTTGAGAGTTAAGCTGGGTTTGGGTTTTGTCACTATAGCTGTTATCATCAATGCACCACAGGCTTCAAAGTCCCCTGGCATTACCTTCTATTTAGGGTGAGGGCTGGTTTGCCACAGAGTTTTTCTCCATGCTGTTTTCCTCCCCCAGCAGTAGATTAAATGCTTGCTATATTGGTGATGATGGTAGGAGAGTGGAGAAGGGGCATTCTTTGTTCTGATTCAGCCTCATTCTTAGGCACAGTATCTGAATCTTGAGAATGGGTCCTTCTGAGTGATTCTGCCTCTACCCCAGCTATAGGAAACCTCATGGTCAAGACCCAGGACAGTGCCCTGCCCCTACACCAAGGGTTTTTTTCTAGTGCCTTTTTCCAGCTGCTGTGGGTCTTCATCGGTGCCCTAAAAGCAACAGTGTTTTCTGCCCTTCTAACAATCACTTACGTCATTTGTTCCATAGGTGAGATAGGAAAGACCCGGGCAAAGCTTCATATTTTTCCCATAGCTGCTGCCGTTCCCTCCTCCAGGCCTGCACCATGCACCTTTTTCAGGTTTCTCATCCTTGTCCCAGTCATTCTTAGGAGCTTTTTGTAAAGTTTTTGAAGAAGAATGTGCAAGGGGATGCAGTTACTCTGTGTCTGAGGCCCCAGGGATCCTATGCTCTCACTGTAGCCCACTTTACCATTAGCAATTTGTTAAAAAAAATTTTAGCTGAAATCTTTTTATTTACTTTTATGACATCTGGTATCTACCCCTAACAAGCAAGTACTCATAACTAGTTTCTTCCTGTCTTAGATATTGTATTAGTTAGTTGCCCTGTGACCTCGGGTCTCTGAAAAATTTGAGAAAAATTACAGTTTTAGAAAATAAATGTATGTCTTGTTTGAAGGGTAAGAGCAATGCTCTTCTAGCTTTCTACATTCTAAGCAAAGACTGAGATTCAGTTATACTCTTGTGTTTTTATTTTTGTAGTGGTTACTCTAGGATTTTCAGAGTGCATCTTTAACTTGTCACAGTCTGACTTCAGAAATTATTTTGTCACTTCATGTAGAGTGAAAGAACCTTATTAGTGTATTTCCATTTACCCTCACAACCATTTTGGCTATTGTTACACATTTTATTCCTACATATGTTATAAACCCCAAAATCGTTTTTGCTTTAAGAGGTCAATTTTTAAGAGATTTATTTAAATGAAAAAAAGTCTTATATTTACCAGATATTTGTCATTTCTATTGTTCTTCATTCCTTTATGGAAATTCTGCTTGAAGACCTTCCTTTACCTTTTCTCTTAGTGCATATTTGCTGATGAGAAATTTTCTTGGCTTTTCTCTTTAAAAGTCTTTATTTCTTCCTCATTTTTGACAGATATTTTTGCTGGATATAAAATCCTAGGTTAACATTTTTCCCCCTTCAGAACTTAAACGTGTCACTTCATTGTCTTTCATTTGTATATTTTCTCTTTTTATCAATTTATTTTGAGAGACAGAGCAAGCCTAAGCGGGGGTTGGGGGGAGGAGGAGCAGAGAGAAAGGAAGAATCCCAAGCAGGCTCCAGCTGTCAGCGCAGAGCCCCTGTAGGGCTTCGATTCACAAACTGTGAGATCATGGCCTGAGCCGAAATCAGATGCTTAACTGACTGAACCACCCAGGTGCCCCTCATCTGTATATTTTCTGATGAGAAAATCCTGTTACTTTTTCTTCTCAATGTCATCTTTTTTTCTGGCAGCTTTTCCATCCCCAATTTGATTATGTGTCTTGGTGTGGCTTTCTTCATATTTCTTCTGCAGAGGATTTTTTGAGGTTCTAGGAACTGTGGGTTTATAGTTTTCATCAAATTTGGGAAATATTTGGCTATTATTTCCCTGAAAAAAATTTTTTTTTCTGTTTACCCTACCCCTTTTCTGGGATTCCTACTACATGTATGTTAGCCTGCCTGATACTGTCTTATAGCTTTGTGCATTTTCTGTTTTAGCAATTTCTTTTTACTCTGTATTTAATTTTGGATGGTTTCTATTGTTATGTTTTTGAATGATCTTTTGCTTTGTTATAAACTTCAAGAAGTTCACTGGTCTTCTGCAATTTGTAATCCACAGTTGCTCTCATTTGGTATATTATTTCTGATGTTGTTATTTTTCATCTACAGAAATTCAGTTTAAGTATTTTTTTTTATATCTTCCATGCCCTTCCTCATCACGTTCATGTTTTCCTCCACCTTCTTGAATCTACAGAGTGTAATGGTTTTCATATCGTTAGTCTGCTAATTTTACCATCTGTGTTGTTTCTGGATCTGTTGCCATTGGCTGACTTTTTCTTCGGTTATGGGTTAGATTTTTGTGCTGCTTTAACACTTGTTCTTTTTTTTTTGGATACCAGATACTGTGAATTTCCTGTTGTGTGCTGGATTTTGTAGGATTTCTTTAATATTGTTGGGCTTTTCTCTAGTACACATTTAAGTTCAAATTTGTTTGATCCTATCAAGGCTTTCTTTTGACCTTTATTAAGGTGGTCAGAGCTGCCTTTAGTTTTAGGACCATTTATCCTGACTACTGAGGCAGTACCTTTCTGAGGACATTACTCAGGTCCTAGGGAATCAGGTCTTTTTTACTCTTGATCACTGGAACTGGAACTTTTCCCAGCATTATATGAGCTCTAAAGATTGGTACACTTACTCCTTTCCAGTGGTCTTTTTCCTTGGCCTCAGATCGTTTTCTCCCATGCATGGATAAGTTTTTGACCAAAGTCTCAAAGAAACTCCTCTAGAGATCTTCAGCACTGTCTTTCTGTATAGCCCTCTATTTACCAATATTTTACTCCACAGATTCTATCTACCTTGGCCTCTCTGCACTCTGAGCCATTTGGCATCTGAGCAAGACTGCCAGGCTCTGTTTGGGTTATCTCTCCCAGTGTTGCAGAACAGAAGCTCCAGCCACTGAGCTTGGGCAGCTGCACGAGTTCTCCCATGATCACAGTCTTCTGCCTGTTGTGCAATATCTGAAAATCATCGTTCATAGACATTTTTTATTAAAGATTTCTTTTTTTTTTTTTTTTAACTATTCTTGAGAGAGGTAGAAAGCAAGCAGGGGAGGGGGCAGAGAGAGAGGGAGACAGAATCCCAAAGTAAGCTCTACGCTGTCAGCACGGAGGCTGATTACAGGCTCGAACTCACAAACCGTGAGATGATGACCTGAATTGAAACCAGAAGTCCAGACACTTAACCGACTGAGCCACCCAGGCGCCCCATTGTTCCATGTATTTTATCTGATTTTCTAGTTGTTTAAGGTGGGGCAGCAAACCCAATGTGCATTACTCCATCATGACTAGAAATAGAAGTCTGTTCTTCCAATTTAGCAAACTGATTTACTCTTTACATTCTTGGTGGTCTTTTTTATGTCTCTTTTTGTTAGGCACAACCTATTACTCTCATATTGTATGTGTCTTTCTGCCCAGGAGTGTTGGAATGGACATTTATAACACCTTTAGTGAGCTAACATGGGTCAAGTGGCTGTTTGCCATACTTAATGAGAATCAAGATGTCTTCTGCAGCTGTTTTTTTGGGCTATAGGGTAGAAGTGATTGTTAGACTTGTTAGACTGCCTCTTTCTGCTGGCATATTACATTCAGCCTACCAAACCAACTGCTACATTTAATTTCTCATGCTTCCTAGTTTCCATCTTTTTTTTTTTTTTCCTATTTCTTACAGCTCCATGTAAAAACAGACTCTTGAGGATCTGTTTTCACATCAAAGGAACCCCCCACCCCCACCCCCTTCACTGGGAAATAAATCAGAGCACTGGATTAACCTGCCAGTCACAGTATGTCTGCAGTGATCTCATCTGTAGGTTTTAAGCTTATATTTAGTTTTTGGATGTCACCAGTTGTCATAGTGTGAGGTTTTCATTTTGGAAGAGATGGCAGGGGAAAAGGGAGCTTAGTTAAGCCAAATGGCTTGAGGATTCTAGAAAGCTAGTCTTGATCTAGCCAGATTTAACCACTGCATGTGGTTTTAGAAACTTAAAAAGGTGTTAGGTGAATTAGAGTAACACCATAATTAGGAATGGTATTTTATAATTTACAGAGTACTTTCACATACATTGTTTTATTAATCCCTATTATAACCTTGCAATGAGATAGAATATCCTCATGTTACCGATGGATACAGAGAGAAGTTAAAAATGGAACTAGAATTAGGCCAAGCCTTCTGAGTCTTAACCAGTTCCCTTTCTCCTATATACCAACTGTGACCTCACAGATTGTACCATCTGAGCAGATGTGAAGATTATATGCCAGTAATACTTAATATCTTAGATTATTTTGTAACCTATGTAAAAATCACTTGCCCATTTTTACTGCTCCTTATTCCTTCTATTTGATGATTTTTAAATATATTCCTCAAATTTCTTGTGACTTTAGGCTTAGGAATTTTTTAAATGTTTTCTTCAGGTTCTTTTTGCATATGTTCACATTTTTGTTTTTATGCTTGTTAGCATTTTGAATTTTGACTACATGAATCTTTCTTTTCTCCCTTGTTCCTCTTTTTTACAAAAGATTTTAGCTTTTCTTTTGATTTTTGACCCAATTTAGAGCTTACATTCTGAAATGATCACATCTCATTTATAGCCACTGAACCCACCTAAAGAGAAACTATTTTGACCAACTGACATTTGTTTGCCATCTTCCTAAACTTTGTGCTTCTCTCTTATAATGTGAATTACTTTCTTTCAATACTTTTTTAACTCAGCAGATCACATTTTATTACTTTCATTCTATAAATATTCATCTAGTGTCTGTTAGGTAACAGAAAAGAGGGATCATCTCTACCTCAAGTTTGCAAAAAGCTTTCCAGAGAAGTGGATACTTGACTTGGATCTTAAAGGGTATTATTGGCAGAGGGAATGGTTATTGGCCTGGATTCTTGAAGAAGGACTCATACATTCAGAGGACTCGAGGTTCTCTCGGGCAAGAGCATTGGGAATAAGGGAGAAAAGGGTAGAAGAAAGAAACTGGATATAGGTAGCCAAAGACTAGATCAGTCTTTTTTCATACTGGAAATTTAGATTTATCATGTGAGAATACAACACTGGAAGGCATAAAATGGGGCAATACCTTGATCAGATTTGCATTTTGAGGTTATGACTTTGGCAGCAGTATAGAAGATAAATGGAAATCTGGAAATGTGATGTCATAATCAGGAAGAGTAATAAAGGAGTTATTGTAATATTCAAGAGAGAAGCAGGGTCTAAGGCAACACTTTATGAATGGTTATTAGAGGGTTGGAGGAAGATGTTAAGGAAGAATAAGGAAGTAGAATATACACTGTCAATGCCATATGAGTAAGAGGGAGGGTAATCCAACTTATCCCTAATGTTTTTAACTTGGGTGGATTATGGAGGAAGAAAAGATTTCCTACCCAAGTTCACCTTGGGGCGGCAGAAGGAGGGTGAATAGTTTATGTCTATATATTGCATTTAAGGTGCCTATTGCACACCCAGATAGAAAGCATCCAATGGGCAGTTGGATATATAGGTCTGGAGATCAGAAGAAAACAGTATTGCAATTAAAGATGCAAAGATCTCAATTTAAGCCAAGGTCTCTAAAATGTACATGCAAACACTCTATTGGGGATGTTAAATGAAAATGTTTGAATTTGTATTTACTTTCTATTTCATCCCTTCAAGTTTTCTATTTTTGAATGTTTTCTAATGTATGTAATATATGTAGAACAGTAATACATATGCATAATTTAGAAGTAAGTATGTATGAGAATGTGCTCAAAATATTTTTGGTGATTACTAATTTAAGCTGGTTGCGAACTAGTGTTCACTTCTGAGTATTTTGCTTTACAATAACAACCTGGAGAACTTTTAAAAAATATATGTTTCTGGGGTGCCTGGGTGGTTCAATTGGTTAAGCATCCACTCTTAGTTTCGGCTCAGGTCATGATCTCATGGTTCGTGGGATCAAGCCCCATGCTGGGCTCCATGCTGACATCCAGGAGCCTGCTTTGGATTCTCATTCTCATTCTCTCTCTCTCTCTCAAAATAAATAAAGTTTTAAAAAATACATATTTCTGGATCCTATCTCCAGAAGGTTATGATCTATTAAGTATGTAGAAAGAAATCGGGAAAATCCGTTTTTTAACTTAATTCCTAAAGTGATTCTGATAGTTGGCCAAGTTTGAGAGAACCAATGTTAAAACTGTGAAAAACATGTACAGTATAGAAAGAGAATGATACTTTGCTGATTCTGAAAGGTCAAATTTGTTAATTCATATTCTTTTGATTTAATAATCTGATGGAATATGGCCATGGTATTGAACTGATTATCTCCACTAAGCTAAAATTAACGTTAACAATTCAAAAGTCTGTTTTCATGTTATATACTCCATTTTTGGCACAGGTTTTTTTTCTCATATCCACGCATATTATATCAAACATTTTTTTAACTAGCCAAGGACCTAGAGAACTTTTTTCCTAAGCATGTAAAATTCTGCATTGCTTAGACCCACCCAAATATTAAACGTGGAAGGCTAAAGACAAAAGAGCCAATGATTTAAAGCTTTTCCTCCATTTGAAATGAGATTGCAAACAGCACCTAAAATCTGCTGCCTTTGAATTAAAATTTGAGAAAAGTATGAAAATGCAATGGGAAAACCTGAAAGGATCATGTCATAAAAATTTTTGAGAACTGCTGTGGGCTGAATTTTGTCCTCCCCACAAACATATGGTAAAGCCCTAATCACTACCTCAGAATGTGACTGTGTGTGGAGATAGGGCCTTTAATGAGATGATTAAGTTAAAATAAAGCTATTAGAGGTAGGCACTAACCTAGTTTGACTGGTGTCATCAGAAGAGGAAATTTGGACACGGAACAAGTCAGGAGGGATGCATGTGCACAAAGAAAAGACCATGTGGGTTTGTAGTGAGAGAGGCCTCAGGAGAAACGAAAGATGCAAACACCTTGATCTTGAACTTCTAGCCTCCAGAATTGTGAGAAAATAAATTTCTCTGGTTTAAACCACCCAGAATGTGGTATTTTGTTATGGCAGCCCCAACAAACCAATACAAGAACAGTAAATTGCTTATTAAACTTTATAGAAGAACTGGGGCGCCTGGGTGGCGCAGTCGGTTAAGCGTCCGACTTCAGCCAGGTCACGATCTCGCGGTCCGTGAGTTCGAGCCCCGCGTCAGGCTCTGGGCTGATGGCTCGGAGCCTGGAGCCTGTTTCTGATTCTGTGTCTCCCTCTCTCTCTGCCCCTCCCCCGTTCATGCTCTGTCTCTCTCTGTCCCCAAAATAAATAAAATAAAAAAAATTAAAAAAAACTTTATAGAAGAACTAAGAAATATATAAGGTTCTAAAACCCAAAGGGCCGTGTTCCCTGAATCAAAAGAAAGCAAGCAGTATTTAGGGTATATTAAATTGCCCTGAGTTTCTCACCTCTAAGAAATTGTTTTAAAGTAGTAGATATTATTGACAGTAGCTCTTGCCTAAACATAATTTAGTATTCCTAGTGTAATTGTTACTTTCAGATGTGGCCCTGGCTATGTTTTGAGGTGTAAGTATTTCTTTCATAAGATGGAATTTTGTGTGATTGCTAACTCTGAACCCAGTTTTGCAATTATAACATTGTGGCCAAGCTAAATGATGATTAGGGTAACGATTGTGTAATTATTTTTGTCCTACATTATTCTTCCAGATTATAGTTTCTTGCGCAGTGAATGAACAAGTATTCAGGTATTCAAATGGAAGGTAATATTTTGATATCAAGATCCTAATATACTCCCTTTCATTCTATTTACCAATAAAACTTCCTTTGCATACATAATACATTTTTATTTTATCACCCACCCTCTGAGAACTGTCAGTTTATTATTACTTTTTTCACAACCACCTCCCCACCTTTTTTTTTTTTTTTTTAAGACTTTATTTTTAAGTAATCTCTATACCTACCACAGGGCTTGAATTTACAACCCTGAGACTAAAAGTCACATACTCTACCAACTGAACCAGCCAAGTGCCCCCAATTTATTATTAATTATTGGTTTTATTTTTAATATCTCAAGTATATGAAAAGATCTAGGTAACATAACCAGCAATCAGTACTCCCTGTCATTTAGCTTAACAAATTAAACATTGCAGATTATAATCAATATCTCTTCTGTGACCCGTTCTATTCCCCTTTCTTCAGTCCAGAAGTAACCACCCTCCTTAATCTGTTATTCATTTCCATACACTTTTTAGATTATTATATCCATAGGCTTTTGTGTGTGTGTGTGTGTGTGTGTGTGTGTGCGTGCTTGTTTTGGCTTTATGTAAATGCCATTTCTGTTTGTTTCCTTCTGCAATTTGCTTTCTGGTTCAGGTTAGGTTTTTGAGATTTATCCATGCGGAATCATGTAACTCCAGCTGTTCATTTTTACCTCGAATAGTAGTGTTATATTGTATGAATATACCACAGTTTGTTTTCCTCTTTGGGCAAGCCGTTGTTTGCAATTTTTCACTATTATGAACAGTGCTGTAATAAACAGTTTTATATACATCTCCTGTGCAGATGTGCCAGAATTTCTCTAGAGTATATACCTAGGAATGGCACTGTTTCAGATTCCATCTTTCTCTGCTTACTAATGAATCTGAGTATATTTCATGCTATGTATTTATTGACTATTTGGGGTTGGGTTTTTTTCTGTGAAAATCTCGTTATATCAGTTAAGAGTCCAATAAGGAGCAAAAAGACACAGTAATTTCACCAGAGAAATTGTAACATAATTATTGGAGGAATGAACAGGGCAAAGAGAACTCTGTGAAGAATACAGAATTCGAAGATGCACACAGCAGCCAGCACCCCTATGACTGAGCTAGAGCACCCCAGGAAGAGGCCATTTCCTCTCAGGCCTGAGATTCTGACCTTGTTGGAGAATGAGACCGTGGTCACTGAGGTGCCACCCCAGTAGGACGGCTGGAAATCTACCCGCTGGACAGCTGGGAGAGGCCTTCCACAGGGAGGTGCCTGGGGACTTGGGGGTGCCTAGCAGGTGACCTTCTGCTCTGAAACTGCTTGGGGTGGGGGTGCTGCCCATGGGAAGGCGCTACTGCTGTTAGCACAGGGGTGCTGCTGAAAAGTAAAATGTACACCCTGCAAGAACCCAATAAGGTGAGCACACCAGAACTAGGGAGAGAAACCCCTTCCTCCTCCATCATGAAAAATGATTTGGTGGAAGTAGTTCATCAATATATTAGGCACAAATGGTTTAGGTAGGCCTCTGTGGGACTGATTCTGGAAACTTATCTACTATTTACAGCATTAATTCTATGAGAAGTATATTCAGAGTTCCCAAATAGTTAAGTTCACAATAAACCTTAAGAATGATTTTTCTTAATCTTCACTCTTTCTTTTCCATCCTCCTGGTCTCTCCTATCTCCTCCTTATGTCTTCTATTTTTCTTATATCTAATCCTTGCTGATTTCTTCTTCCCCCTGAATACCAATACTCCACCATCCTTATTTTCCCTTACTCCATGACTTTGTTCCACTCTAAGTCCTGTGTATTCAGGTTGGCTGTGTACGTTCCTAGAGCAGTGAATTATAGGCCTGCCTTGGACCCCAGTGCATAAAGCTACAGGGGCATGCTAAGCTGGAGGGAAAGGTGAAGACTTGCTTTCTATACATAAAATGCAGAGTGTAATATGGGTTGAAATAGTTCTTGAAAACAGTCCTTTAGAAGTCTTAACAGTTGTTCTCTCTGCCTCCTGGTGGAAGTGTGGCTTTTTATACATAAATATCTTTATTACCAGGTTTCCCCCACCCACACGTAAGAGATCCCCCACCCACATTGAGGCTTTTGCTGAAATGAAGAAAGTGTTCAGAGTGGAAAGTGGACCTTGGCAATTGTTTTCTAATCAACAAAAACCTTCCCATTTTTCTTTTTTTCTTTCTCATTTTTATTAAGGTGTAATTGACATATAACATTACATTAGTTTCAGGTGTATAACATAGTGATTCAGTATTTGTATATATTATAAAATGATCACTACAGTAAGTGTAATTAAAATTAACATCTATCACCATATGTACTTACCAAAAAATTATTTTTTCTTGTGATGAGGACTTTTAAGACCTACTCTGTTAGTAACTTTCAAGTACAGGTCAGTTCAGTTCCTCCACCACAATAAAGCAAATATCACAGTAAAGCAAGTCAAATGAATTTTTTCATTTCCCAGTGCATATAAAAGTTGTCTTTACACTAATACTGTATTCTATCAAGTGTGCAATAGCATTATGTCTTAAAAAAAACCGTACATAACTTAATTTTAAATATGGCTAAAAAATGGTCACCATCATCTGAGCTTTAGTGAATCGTGATCTTTTTGCTAATGGGAGGGGGGGGGGTCTTGTCTCAATACTGATGGCTGCTGACTAATCAGGATGGTGGTTGTTGAAGGTTGGGGTGTCTGTGGCGGTTTCTTAACCTAAAAGAACAGTGAAGTTTTCTGTGTCCATCACTCTTCCTTTCACAGACAGTTTCTGTGCAGCATGCAGTGCTATCTGATGGCATCTTAACCACCGTAGAACTTCTTTCAAAATTGGAGTCTGTCCTCTCAAACTGTCCTGCTGCCCTATCAACTAAGCTTATGTTGTATTCTAGATCCTTTGTTGTCATTTCCACGTCTTCACAGGCATCTTCACCCTGAGTAGATTCCATTTTGAAACCACTTTGTTTGCTCATCTGTAAGAAGCAGCTCCTTGTCCATTCAGGTTTTATCCTGAGATTGCAGCAGTTCAGTCCCGTCTCCGGGCTCCAGTTCTAATTCTGCGTGTCTGGCTGTTTCCACCACATGTGCAGTGCTTTCCTCCACTGAAGTCTTGAACCCTCAAAGTCATCCTTGAGGGTTGAAATCAACTGCTTCGAAACTCCTGTTCGTGTTGATATTTTTACCTTTTCCCATGAATCACGATGTTCTTAGTGGCACCTAGAATGGTGACTTCTTTCCAGCAGATTTTCTATTGACTTGGCCCACATCCATCAGAAGAATCACTAACCATAGCAGCTGTAGCCTTGTTAAGCATATTTCTTAAATAATAAGATTTAAAAATTTATGTATTTTTTTGATCCGTAGACTGATCAGAATGGATGTTGTGTTAGCAGCCATGAAAACAATGTTAATTTTGTTATACATCTCCATCAGAGCTCTTGAGTGACCAGGTGCCTTTTCAATGAGCAGTAATATTTTGAAAGGAATCTTTTTTTTTTTTTTTTTCTAAGCAGCAGGTCTCAACAGTGGGCTTAAAATATCCTGTGAACCGTGTTATAAACAGATGTGCTGTCATCCAAGCTTTGTTGTTCCACTTATGGAGTACAGGCAGAGAAGGGTTAGCATTATTCTTAAGGGCCCTAGGATTTTCAGAATGGTAAATGAGCATTTACTTCAACTCAGAGTCACCAACTGCATTAGCCTCTAGCAAGAGAATGTCCTAGATGACGTCTTCTTCCAGTAGAAGGCTGTTACTTTACATTGAAAATCTGTTTAGTATAACCACCTTCACTAATTATCTTGGCTACATCTTCTGGGTAACTTGCTGCAGCTTCTACATCGGCACTTGCTGCTTCACTTTATATTTTTATGTTATAGAGACAGCTTCTTTCCCTAAACCTCATGAACCAACCTCTGCTCGCTTCAGACTTTTCTGCAGCTTCCTCACCTCTGTCATCCTTCGTAGAATTGAAGAGAGTAAGGACCTTGCTCTGGATTAGGCTTTGGTTTAAGGGAATGTTGCGGGTAGTTTGATCTTCTATCCAGACCACTAAAACTTTGCTCATAGCAGCAATAAGGCTGTTTTTCTTTCTCACCATTCATATGTTCACTGGAGTAGCTCTTTTAATTTCCTTCAAGAACTTTTCCTTTGCATTTACAACTTGGCTAACTGTGTGGCACAAGAGGCCTAGCTTTTGGCCCATCTCAGCTTTCAACAGGCCTTCCTCACTAAAGCTTAATCATTTCTAGCTTTTGATGTAAAGTGGGAGATGTGCAACTCTTCCTTTCACTTGAGCATTTAGAAGCCATTGTGGGGCTCTTAATTGTCCTAATTTCAATATTATTGTGTCTCTGGGAATAGGATGACCTGAGGAGAGGGAGAGAGATGGGTAATGGGCCATCTGTGGAGCAGTCAGACACACATTTATCTATTAAGTTTGCCTTCTTATATGGGTGCAGCTCATGGTGTCCTAAAACAATTACAGTGGTAACATCAAAGATCACTGATCACAGATCACCATAACAAATAGGATAATGATGAGAAATAATAATAATGAGAAATAATAAGAAAGTTTGAAATAGTGCAGTAATTACCAAAGTTTGACACAGAGACGCAAAGTGAACAAATGGAGTTAGAAGAATAGCACCGATAGACTTGCTCGGCATAGGGTTGCCGCAGATCTTCAAACTGTGAAGAAAATGCAGTATCTGTGAAGCACAATAACAATGTGTTTGGTACAATAATATTATTAACTACAGTCACCATGCTGTACAGTACATCCTCATAACTTATTTATTTTATAACTAGAAGTTTGTACCTTTTGACTCCCTTCATCCATTTCACCCACTCCCCACCTCTGGCAACCATCAGTCTGTTCTCTGCGTCTATGAGCTTGCTTTGTTTTTGTTTTAATTCCACATATAAGTAAGGTCATGCAGTATTGGTCTTTCTCTGTATGACTTATTTCACTTAGCATAATGCCCTCAAGGTCCATCCATGTTGACCCAAATGGCAAGATTTCATTCTTTTTTATGCTGAATAGTATCCCATTGTGTATGGGGGGGGGGGGGAGAGATCGATCTCACATCTTCCTTAGTCATGTATCCTTTGATGGTCACTTAGGTTGCTTCCATATCTTCCATATCTTGGCTATTGTAAATAATGCTGCAGTGAACATGATTCTAGTAAAGGCCTTTCTTTTTTGCCTAAAAGTTATAATTAGGATAATTACTTCCTATTTTCTGATAGGCAGGTAGTAATTACTAGTATTAGTCTTAATTATATTAAGACTTTAATGTCTTTAAATTAAGACTTTAAAATGGCTTTCAGTGAGTGTTGTTATAAATGAAAAGGTAATACTTTGCTAATTTAGTTATAACATATTCTTTACATGCATTATCATGTGAAAAGTTTTTCTCTGGTCCCTAACCACATAGTCTGTTTAACAGACGTATCCAGATCTCACCATTCTATAACTACAAAGTAAGGTGACATTCTAAATATATATCTGTGCAAGTCCATGTCACCATGAGATTCTGTTATTTACTTTTTTTTTTAAACATTTATTCATGTATTTTTGAGAGAATGAGTGCCATGAGCATGAGTGGGAGAGGGGCAGAAAGCAAGAATCCCAAGCAGGCTCTGTGCTGTCAGTGCAGAGCCAAACGAGTAGTTCCAGCTCACAGACCTTGAGATCATGACCTGGGCCGAGATCAAGAGTCAGACTCTTAACTGAGCCACTCAAGTGCCCTGCTGTGTGTGATTTTTAAAAAGCCAAAATAGGGGTGCCTGGGTGGCTCAGTCGATTGGGCGTCCGACTTCGGCTCAGGTCACGATCTCGCGGTATGTGAGTTCGAGCCCCTTGTCGGGCTCTGTGCTGACTGCTCAGAGCCTGGAGCCTGTTTCAGATTCTGTGTCTCTCTCTCTCTCTCTCTCTGACCCTCCCCCGTTCATGCTCTGTCTCTCTCTGTCTCAAAAATAAATAAACGTTAAAAAAAAAATTTTTTTTTTTTTAAAACCAAAATAACAGTGGCTTAAACACAAAAAGGTTTATTGCTTTCCACCTAAAAGAAGTGTGAATGTCTACAGTTCAGGGCTGTGTGGTAGTTGCACTGTAATCAGGGACAGAGCCTCCTTCTGTTGTTATTCAGCTTTCTGTCCTAGGCTCCTGGAGCCAGCTCCAAGTGTGTGTGTGCATGTGTGGTGGTCTGGTGGGGGGAGAAGGGGGAGATTCCAAGCAATTCTGCAGGGATGCTACCTGTGGTGGTTCTATAGTTAAACTCAGTTCTGACACTGTCTTCCCAGAGATAGTATCAAAACCCACAGGTTAAGAGCTAAGTCATACAAGACTGTCTCCTCTCCCAGCTCCCCTTCAGAAGCCAGCCACAAGCCCAGATTGTTACCTGTACTCACTGACTAGCTATTAATCAGAGGTTTCCATGACCCCCGTCTTGGGTTTGATTAATTTGCTAGAGGACTCACAGAACTGAGAGAAATGTTCTACTTACTATCCAATAGTTAGTTTATTACAGTTATTTGTTTTTTGTATACTGTTTATAGTTATTTATTGCAAAAGTGTATAACTTTCTGAACAACCAAATGGAAAAGATTCATAGGGCAAGTTATGTGGGAAGGGATGCAGAGTTTCTATGCTCTCAGTGCACCATTCTTACCACAAGTCCACATGTTCACCAATCCAGAAGCTCTCCAAACCCTATCCTTTTGGGTTTATTTTTTAAAGTTTATTTATTTTGAGAGAAAGAGATTGAAAGCACATGTGCAAGCTGGGGGAGGAGCAGAAAGAGAAGGAGAGATTCCCAAGCAGGCTCCAGGCTGTCTGTCAGAGCAGAGCTTGATGCAGGACTTGAACCCATGAACTGAGAGATCATGACCTGAGCCGAAATCAAGAGTCAACCTTTTGAGCCACCCAGACACCCCTCCTTTTGGCTTTTTATGTAGACTCTCTTACATAGGTATGACTGATTAAATCACTGTCCTTTGGTGATTGATTCAACCTCCAGCCCCTCTCCCAGGAGGTGAGGGGGTGGCCCTGAAAATTCCAACTCCGGTGACCAGCCCATCTTTAGGTGATCTAGGGACATTCCAAAAGCCACCTCATCAACATAAGAAAAGATACCTTTATCTTCCTCATGAAATTCCAAGGGTTTTAGGAGCTCTGTGCCAGAAACAAGGACAAAGACCAAATATGTATTTCTTATTATTGTTAACAAAAAACAAAAGTCAGCTGGGTAAATTTGAAGATATAATTGGTTTTATTAACTGATTCATGAATCAGGCAGCAACATCCCAGGAGTTGTACAAAATGGAAGGTTTTTATAAGGAAGGAGTGTGGGGCAAGACATTACTAGCCAAAGAAAAGAGTTATTTCGGGCTTGGTCCCCTTCCCCTAGAGGAAAGGGCAAGGATCTCATTTGGTAGGTGGGATTATCTCATCTTCCTTTGGGGGATGGAGAGGGCCCAAGAGACAGATTCCATCATTTTTTCTGAAGAGGAAATTTCTGACTGACAACACTGCATTTCTGGGGGAGATTGGAACTGCATTAAGTTAGGTATTAAGCCAGTTTGGTGACTTGGTCTGGTATGAGTGACTCCATCTTGGGCCTGTGGTTTTCTGTTTAACATTCTGAATCACAATATTATAGTAAATGACTTGATCCAAGAGATCTCCAAGAGCTCAAGACATATAGGTGGCAGAAAAAAAAAGAGGTAAAAGTCAAAGAGCTGTACCACCAGTAATTTGCAATATATCCTGTTACCCAAATTCAGTCACATGACTGAACCTAGATGCACAAGTAGACTAGAAATAGTCCTTTACCTGAGTATATTGCTACCCTGCATAAATTGGTATTCTGTTATAAGGAATATGAGGAGAGTAGAAATAGGGTGGTCATCTAGCAGTTTCTTTTTCCTGAAGGTATTAGGGTTCTCCAAAAACAAAGAGATTACAAGGAATTGGCTCACAAAATTAGAGAGGCTGGCAAGTTTGCAGAGCCAGTCTCCCTTTTCAAAGGCCATCAACCAGGAAGAGCTTAATGTTCCAGTTTAAAGGCCATCAGGCAGAATTCCCTCTTATTTGAGGGAAGGTAACCCTTTTGTTTATTCAGGCCTTCATCTGATCAGATGGGGCCCACCCACATTATGGAGGGCAATCTGCCTTACTCAGTCTGTTGATTTACATGTTAACCTCATCCAAAAACACTCCTACAGAAACACCCAGAATGTTTGACCAAATATCTGGGGTACCCTGTGGCCCAGTTAAGTTGATACATAGGATTAACCATCACACTGAATATAAAACTAAAACATTTAGAGTAAAACCTTAGATTGCGAGTAACTTGTTCTGCAAGTGTTCCACAAGATAAGCAAACATTTCTAATAAACTTTAACTTGATAAATGAGTGATGTCTTGGAATACCAGCGGTATGGGATGCTGAACATCACATGATCACAGCTGAGCCAATGGTTCTTCACTCTCCCTCTCTCCCTCTCTCCCCTTCTCCCCCACCCCCCACTGTCTCTCTCACACTTCGAGATTGTGGGTGATCGTCTCCCATACTCAGATGCTCTCAGTCTCAGGCCACAGTGTTTGGCAGAAATCAGTGATTTTTCAGAACCTTGGAAGGTGCCCACAACTGGCACTAGTGTATTTTTTTGTCACTTCAAAGCACCTATGGGCAGTCCTTTGCTTTTCCATACAAGAGTAAGCTTAGGAATGCTTTGCTTCATTCTAGGTCATTGGATAGGTTCCTTGTTAAAGTTGCATGAAAAGAAAGATTCCGTTGAGCCAGTAGATAGCAGTGATTCCGTTAGTGATAGTGAAAGTCGTCCTACATAATAACCGTCCTCTCTCTTGTCTCCCTCACACCAGCCATGAAGGTTTTCAAAGGTAAGTGTAGGTTAATTTGTTTATTTTTCTTTATATTGTGTATTTTCTTTATTATTTTGTGCTATATTACAATATTGTAATCATTTTTATATGAATATTTTTGGGTTGTGGAATAAATCATCTGGGTTTCCATTATTTCTTAAGAGGAAATTTCACTTTGATATACAGTGCTTTGGATTACAAGCATGTTTCCAGAATGAATTATGCTCACAAACCAAGGTTTTACTGTATATTGTAAAAATGCCAATTATAGACATTTATAATGTAGAAATAAAAATTTCCTTTATATTCCTGCCTCCCAGAGATATTTGTTAGTAAGAGCTTAGTATATTTTTCTCCACTTATTTGCAGTATATATACTAATGTATATGTTTAAAAAAAACAGGATTACACTATTTATACACATATATGCACATACAAAAATATACATACATGTAGTACTATGATTTCATTTTTTAATTCTTATTCTAGACATTATTCCATGTCATTAAATATAGACCTACTTCTTCTGAACATTATTTCACTATGGGTATATTATCCATTCATTCATATTTTGATTTATTTAATGAATATTTTTAATACCTACTATATGTTAAGCAACATTTGTATGTCTGATCCTCTAGTGGTAGAAATTTAGGTCATTTTGTTTTTATTCTTTTGTTTACTGTTACAACATTGAGGTAAATATCTTTAACTGTATCTTCAGACATTATTGCAAGAGTTTCTTCTATAAAATATATTTCTGGAATTGCTCAGTAAGAAGATACCCATATTTTAGGTTTTAAAAGGTGCTGCTATCCCAGAGTTTGTCAACCTTAGCACTGTTGACATTTGGGGCCAGATAATTTATCGTTGTTGGCCAAGGTGGTGTGAGGTCAAGGGAACTGTTCTGTGCATTGTAGGAGGTTTGGCAACATCTTTGGCCTAGATGCCAGCAACATCGTCCCACCCCCCCAGTTGTTTCTATCAAAAATGTTTTCAAACATTGCCAAATGTCTCCTTGGGGGGAAATTGTCCCAGAATGAGAACCAGTACACTAGCCCTTCTTTCTTTTCCTGCTTTGGTGCAATACGGACAGCCAGACTTGGGATGTCACAGCCCAAGTTGAGCGAAGAGATGTCCACGTGAGAAGCAGGCTAGCATGGGATATTGGGGGCCAGCTGGGGTGAGGAGGGCAGCCACAGGGATCATGGCTTATTGTGGGATATCAGAGCACAAGTGGGGTTAGGAAGATATCCAGGCATGACGGCAGCCTGGTATGTGGTATTTTGAACCTCAGGCAGGATGAAAAGTATGTCCATATCAGAGAGGCAGGGACTATCCTCTCCAGTCCAAAAAAGAGAGTTCTTCATTTATATGACTAAAGGCCCATTTAGGGTTGTTTCCCTACATTAGAGCTTGGTCCCTAAGGAGATCCAATACTGATTTGATGATTTACTTTCCTTTACCATATATAATTAGGGATTTTTTTTTTTTTTTGGCTGATGTCTCCATGCTATTTGGAATAATTTTAATAGTAGAAGAAGCTAGCCTAAGAGCATAGCTCACAGCTATCTAAATACTCACTTGCTAATATCTGGCAAGTACTTTAACCATACACATAATCCAGTCTATAATGGATGACTCTCACTAATATAATGTTGAACCAAAGAAACTAAATAGCAGAGCACATACTACATGATTCTGTTATATAAACTACTAAAAAGTAAAACTCATTTGTGATGCTAGAGGTTAGAATTCTGTTTCCCCTTAGTGAGAGGTGAGGTGTAGCACCTGGAAAGGAGATACAAGAGGAGGCTTCTGAAATGCTGATAATCTTTTCTTTCTTGATGTGAGTGTTGTTAACTTGTATAAAGCCATTGAGGTATAATGCGTATGATTAGCATACCTTTGTATATGTATATAATTCTTCAACAAAACGTTCACCCCAAAAAATCCCAGTTCTTTTATTCTTGGAAAATAGTCAAACTCTTTCCTCTGAATGATATAATTATTAGAAAATAGAATGTTTGGGCACCTGGATGGCTCAGTTGGTTAAACATAAATGTCCAACTCTTGATCTCTGCTCCGGTTATGATCTCACGATCATGAGATCGAGCTGTGCGTCAGACTCTGTGCTGGGTATGGAGCCTGCTTAAGTTTCTCTCTCTGTCCCTCTCTCTCAAAAAATAGAAAAGAAAATAGAATGTCAATGGCTGACAGACCACAGCATAAACCAACTAAATAAATAGGCAAGTACTGCTCAAACTAACGACCAATTTGGAGCACGAATAAAAGTGCTCGGTCTACCAAACTTGCTAGATAGTGGGGTAAGCTGAATGAAATATGTCTTGTTCAGCAACATTCAGCATGCCTTTACTGAAATCTTACTTTATCATAGGTGTTCTTATCTTTTGGATTTTGAAAGCACCTAAGGACACAGTATCTACATTCAAGGATCCCGTGGAAATGAGGAAGGCTAAGCAGTTTACAATACAATAACATGAACACTGATAAATGTGCACAGAGTTAATTAGAGAAGAGGAGGTAACCAAAGGCTTCCTGATGGAGATAAGGATGAAAGTTAGCTAAATGAAGAAAATGGGGAAGAGCATCCCAGGTAGAAGGAACAGCATGTGCAGGATACAGAAGTAGAACTCAGCATCACACATTCAAGGAACTATCCTTGTTGATGTGGAAAGCACAGGGACCAACAGCATTATCTTACGTATCACTGGAGCACATCCCAGAGCCTGTTTTATGGTAGACATTCAGATATTATTTAGATAAGTAAATACTTGATGTAGCATCAGGTATGTGAGGAGATAGACAAGGAAAGATCATGAGTTTATAAATCGTTCTAAGAAGCTCAGAATTCATTTGGTAGGCAGTGAGGAGCCATTAAAGAATTTAAGCATTGGAATAATATGATTTGTGGTATTTTAGAAAAGTTCTCTGGCAACTCTGTAAAAGATGGATTGAGTTTCTAAAAAGAAGAGAGTAAGTTAGCAGAATTTGTGAATGTATGTGTGTGTGTATAACCTATACACGTGCTTGTGAGCAGTCTTTTGGTAGTGGTGATGAGAGTTGAAGCTAGGGATACTACGTTTAGATAGGAAGTTCCTAAAATGAGTAGAAATGATAAGAGTATGGACTTAGACTGTGGGCCCGATGAATATGGGATGAATTTGAGGGTGATTTAGGAGATACAATAAATGGTGATTAATGTCCATTTATAAAAAGCACTTGAGGAAGAGTCATCTTGGATGACTCCCAGAGTTCTGGCTTGGCTGACCAGCTGAAAACTGTCAGCACACCATTTGCTATAATAGGGAATACATGTTGAGGAACAAGTTTGTGTTCCCTTTGTTTTCCATGAGGAACCTAGTGTGTTCCATCACTTTATGTTGATCCGTCTACTAGGAGATGTTTAGTTGGCACTTGAATATTTGGGTCTGAAGTTCAAGACAGGCCTGAATCAGAAAGATGATACAGTATTTGATAGCATACTGGTAGTTTTTAGAGCTTGGGTAAAACCCCCAAAACATCTATCAATAGAATACAGGTTTAGATTTATTAGGCTACAGAGAGGAAAAGAGTTAGGATGGCAGATGTTTGCCATAAACTTGTTTTACTGTTTTTCACTCTGCTTTTTTACTTCTGTTATTTTTATGGGGAGGCATGGTTGGCTCTGGTTTGTAGGTCTCATAATAGGCTGTCAATATAAAATCTCCCAAATTACTTATTTTCAAATTACCAACACAACTAAATAGCCTGTAATTCTTGGGGAGAGGGCTGAAAAGGGATTTTTCTTATTTGAGAAGGTTGTGTTGTATAGTAGAAAGAGCTTAGATGAATTTTGGAGTCAAAGTCTGGTGGGAATCTTGGTTCTCATATTTAGCTATGTGCCTTTGGGCAAGTTTTTAGTTTCACTAAGACTCCGCTTACTCATTTGTAAAACTGGGGTAATTACAGTTATCTTTTAAGATTACTATAAGGATTAAATGAGATGAGCTTTTGGGTCTGGAAGATCATGACAGCTGTCCATATGTAAATCCACACATCCTCCCCAAAAGCCATAAGATTGAAAAGGAACACACACACATACACACACACACACACGCATAACCCATGTATAACTCACACCTTCAGCATTAGTATAACATAGATAATACCACGAATTTTAAATTACTTGTATGGAAAGAAACAACAAGTTACAATAGTTCTGTCACTGCTACAAACCTCTGAGTCTGGAGAGTAGGGCAAGGAGAGGCTTAAGAGATAGTGAAGAGAGAAGAAAGGAATCAGAGGTTTATAATGAAGTGCAAGCAAAATGACCTTCAGAAAGAAAACATCCCCCACACAGCTGAGGAGATACAAACACAGGCCTGGGACTTAGGAATTCATAGCAGTAGCTATAGCGAAGGTGTGTGAAAGAGGCCACAAGCAGCATCAGAGAAACATTGCTCTGGGAGAGATAAAGGATGGTGCCCCTTGGAGCCATCACAGTGAGAGGAAAGGAGGATGTAAGGAGAAAAATAAGGGTACTACAGAGATTAAAGAGAAATGAGGCACACAGGTTCGATACCCACTCACCCACCACCACCCTTAATGTACCCTGTAATGTTATATTAGTTTCTGGTGTATAATGATTCAACAGTTCTGTACAATACTCAGAGCTCATCACAGTAAGTATACCCTTAATCCTATTCACCTCTTTCACCCATACCCCCACCCACTTCCCCTTTGGTATCCATCCGTTTGTTCTCTGTATTGAAGAGTCTTGTTTTTCGGTTTGTCTCTTTTTTCCTGTGTTCCATTGTTTTGTTTCTTAACATTCCACATGTGAGTGAAATCATATGGTATTTGTTTTTCTCTTATTTCACTTAGCGTTATGCTCACATATCTATCCATATTGTTGCAAATGGCAAGATTTCATTCCTTTTTATGGCTAATATTCCAGTGTGTGTGTGTGATGTCTTTATCCATTTATCTATCACCAGTGCACTTGGATTGCTTCCATAACTTGCCTATTGTAAAAAAAAAAATGCTACAATAAATACAGGGCTGCATGTATCTTTTCAAGGTTGTGTTTTCTTATTCTTTGGCTAAGTCCCCAGTAGTGGAATTATGGGATCATATGGTAATTCTATTTTCAATTTTTTGAGGAACCTCCATCCTGTTCTCCACAGTAGTTATACCAGTTTTCATTCCCACCAACAGTACATGGGGGTTCATTTTCCTCTGCATCTTCGCCAGCATTTGTTGTTTCTTGCATCTTTTATTTTAGCCATTCTGGCAGGTGGTTTTGATTGCATTTCCCTACTGGTTAGTGATGTCAAGCATCTTTTCATATGTCTGTTGGTCATCTGTATGTCTTAGGAGAAATGTCTGTTCATGTCCTCTGCTCATTTTTTAATTAGATTATTTGGGGTTTTGGTGTTGAGTTGTAAGTTCTTTATAGATTTTGGATACTAACCCCTTATCAGATATACCATTTGCAAATATCTTCTCCCATTCGGTAGGTTGTCTTTTGTTTTGTTGATTGTTTCCTTTGCTGTGCGGAAGCCTTTTATTTTGGTATAGTCCCAATAGTTTGTTTTTACTTTCCTTTCCCTTGCCTTAGGAGATGTACATAGAAAAACCAATGTCGGAGAAATTACTACCTGTGCTCTCTGCTAGAATTTTTATGGTTTCGGGTCTCATATTTAGATCTTTAATCCATTCTGAGTTTTATTTTTGTGTATAGTGTAAAAGAGTGGTCCACTTTTATTCTTTTGCGTGTAGCTGTCCAGTTTTTCCAACACCATTTGTTGAAGAGACTTTCTCCCATTGCATATTCTTGCCTCTTTTGCCATAGATTAATTGACAATATAATCATGGGTTTATTTCTGGTCTTTCTATTCTGTTCTATTCACCTATGTATGTGGTAATTTTTTGCCAGTATCGTACTGTTTTGATTACTACAGCTTTTATTATATCTTGAAATCTGGGATTGTGTTAACACCAGTTTTGTTCTTCCTTTCCAACATTGCTTTGGCTATTCGGTTATTGTGGTTTCATAAAAATTTGAGGATGATTTGTTCTAGTTCTGTAAAAAATGCTGTTGGTATTTTGATAGAGATATCATTAAATCTGTAGATTGCTTTAGGTCGTAGGGATATTTTAACAATATTTGTCCTCCCATTCCATGACCATGGAATCTCTTTTCATTTATTTGTGTCATATTTAATTTCTTTCATCAGTGTTTTATAGTTTTCAGAGTACAGGTCTTTCACCTCCATGGTTAAGTTTATTCCTAGGTTTTTATAATTTTTGGAGCAATTGTAAATGAGATTGTTTTATTACTTTCTCTTTCTGCCACTTCATTATTAGTGTATAGAAATGCATTGGATTTCTATATGTGGATTTTGTATCCTGTCACCTTACTAAATTCATTTATCAGTTCTGATAGTTTTTTTGTGGAGTCCTTAGGGTTATGTATATGTAGTGTTAAGTCACATGCAAATAATGAATGTTTTGCTTTTTCATCACCAGTTTGGATGCCTTTTACTTCTTTTTCTTATCTGCTGTGGCTAGGACTTCCAGTGCTACATTGAATGACAGTGGGGAAAGGGGACATTCTTGTCTTGTTCCTGATCTTAGGGGTAAAGCCCTCAGTTTTCACCGTCAAGTATGATGTTAGCTGTGGATTTTTCGTATATAGCCTTTATTATGTTGACATATGTTTCCCTAAACCTAGTTTGTTGAGGGTTTTTATCATGAATGGATCTTGTGCTTTGTCAAGTTCTTTTTCTGCATCTATTGAAATAATCGTATGGTTTTTATCTTTTCTCTTATTGATGTGATGTATCATATTGACTGATTCATAAATATTGAACCGATCTTGCATCTTGGGAGTAAATACACTTGATCGTGGTGAATGATTTTTTAATATATTTTTAATATAGTTTACTGATTTTTTGTTGAATATTTTTGCATCCATGTTCATCACAGATATTGGCCTGTAGTTCTTTTTTGTAGTGTCTTTACAAAAGACATTTTATCTGGTTTTGGTATCAGGGTAATCTGGCCTCACAATAAATTTGGAAGCTTTCCTTCCTCTTCTATTTTTTGGAATAATTTGAGAAAAACATATATTAATTCTTCTTTAAGTGTTTGTTAGAATTCACCTGTGAAGCTATCTGGTCCTGGACTTTTGTTTATTGGGAGTTTTTTTGAATACTGATTCAATTTCACTGCTTAGTAATCAGTCTGTTCCTGATTCTGTTTTGGGAGGGTTTATGCTTCTAGAAACTAAGCCAGAACAAAAACAGAAACATAGACCAATGGAATAGAATAGAAACCTCAGAACTAGACCCACAAATGTATGGCCAACTAATCTTTGACAAAGGAGGAAAGAATATCCAATGGAAAAAAGACAGTCTCTTTAACAAATGGTGCTGGGAGAACTGGACAGCAACATGCAGAAGGTTGAAACTAGACCACCTTCTCACACCACTCACAAAAATAAACTCAAAATGGATAAAGGACCTGAATGTGAGACAGGAAACCATCAAAACCCTAGAGGACAAAGCAGGAAAAGACCTCTCTGACCTCAGCTGTAGCAATTTCTTACTTGACACATCCCCAAAGGCAAGGGAATTAAAAGCAAAAATGAACTATTGGGACATCAGGAAGATAAAAAGCTTCTGCACAGCAAAGGAAACAATCAACAAAACTAAAAGGCAACCGACGGAATGGGAAAAGATATTTGCAAATGACATATCAGACAAAGGGGTAGTATCCAAAATCTATAAAGAGCTCACCAAACTCCACACCTGAAAAACAAATAACCCAGTGAAGAAATGGGCAGAAAACATGAATAGACACTTCTCTAAAGAAGACATGCGGATGGCCAACAGGCACATGAAAAGATGCTCAACGTCACTCCTCATCAGGGAAATACAAATCAAAACCACACTCAGATATCACCTCACGCTAGTCAGAGTGGCCAAAATGAACAAATCAGGAGACTATAGATGCTGGAGAGGATGTGGAGAAACGGGAACCCTCTTGCACTGTTGGTGGGAATGCAAACTGATGCAGCCGCTCTGGAAAACAGTGTGGAGGTTCCTCAAAAAATTAAAAATAGACCTACCCTATGACCCAGCAATAGCACTGCTAGGAATTTACCCAAGGGATACAGGAGTACTGATGCATAGGGGCACTTGTACCCCAATGTTTATAGCAGCACTCTCAACAATAGCCAAATTACGGAAAGAGCCTAAATGTCCATCAACTGATGAATGGATAAAGAAATTGTGGTTTATATACACAATGGAGTACTACGTGACAATGGGAAAGAATGAAATATGGCCCTTTGTAGCAACGTGGATGGAACTGGAGAGTGTGATGCTAAGTGAAATAAGCCATACAGAGAAAGACAGATACCATATGTTTTCATTCTTATGTGGATCCTGAGAAACTTAACAGAAACCCATGGGGGAGGGAAAGGGAAAAAAAAGAAAAAGAGGTTAGAGTGGGAGAGAGCCAAAGCATAAGAGACTCTTAAAAACTGAGAACAAACTGAGGGTTGATGGGGGGGTGGGAGGGAGGGGAGGGTGGGTGATGGGTATTGAGGAGGGCACCTTTTGGGATGAGCACTGGGTGTTGTATGGAAACCAATTTGACAATAAATTTCATATATTTAAAAAAAAAAAGGAAAGAAACTAAGTCAGATTGGTTGCCCAATTTGTTGGCATATTTTTCATAATATTCTCTTATAATCTTTTGTATTTCTATGGTTTTGGTTGTTATTTCTCTTTCATTTCTGATTTTGTTTGAGTCTTTTTTTTTTTTTAAGTTAAGTCTGGCTAAAAGTTTATCAATTTTATTTCCCTTTTAAACAACCAGCTCCTGGTTTCATTGATCTGTTTTTGTTGTTTTTGTTTTGGGGGGGGGTTATTTGTGTTTTTTGTTTTGGGGTTTTTTTGTTTTGTTTTAGTTTCTATTTTATTTCTGCTTTAATTCTTATTATTTCCTTCCTTCCTTCTACTGGTTTTGGGTTTTGTTTGTTGTCCTTTTTCTAGCTCCTTTAGATGAAAGGTTAAGTTGCTTGTTTGAGATTTTTCTTCTTGAGGTAGATTTGTATTGCTATGAACTTCCCTCTTAGTACAGCTTTTGCTGCATCCCAGAGGTTTGGGACCATTGTGTTTTCATTATCATTTCCCTCCATGTGTTTTTTTTATTTTCTCTTTGGTTTCTTGGTTGACCCATCCATTGTCTTAGTATCATGTTATTTAACCTGCATGTATGTATTTGTGTTCTTTCCAGATCTCTTCTTGTGATTTCTAGTTTTTTTGATGTTGTAGTCAGAAAAGATGTATGATTTCAGTCTTTCTGAATTTTTTGAAACTTGTTTTGTCTCCTAACATGTGATCTATTCTGGAGAATGTTCCGCATGCACTGGAAAAGAATGTGTATTCTGCTGTTTTTTCATAGAATGTTATGCATATAACTTGTTAGATCCACCTGATCCAATGTGTCATCCAAAGCCACTATTTCCTTGTTGCTTTTCTGTTTGGATGATCTATCCATTGATGTAAGTGGGGTGTTAAAATCTCCCACTGTTATTGTATTACTATCAGTTACTTCCATTATGTTTGTTATTAGCTGCTTTATCTATTTGGGTCCTCCCATGCTGAGTACATAAATATTTACAGTTGTTACACATTGTTGGATTGTTCCTTTTATGATTATTTGGTGTCCTTCTTTGACTCTTGTCAGTCTTTGTTTTAAAGTCTATTTTGTCTGATTGTAAGTATTGCTACCCAGTTTTTTTTTTTTTTCACTTGTATTTGCATGATAAATGCATTTCTATCAGTTCACTTTCAGTCTGCATGTGTCTTTAGGTCTGAAAAGAGGTTCTTGTAGGCAGCATATAGATGAGTATTGCTTTTTTATCCATTCCATCACCCAGTGTCTTATTGGAGCATTTAGTACATTTACATTCAAAGTAATTGTTGATGGTATATACATACTGCCATTTTGTTTTAATATTTTTAATGTTTGTTTTTGAGAGAGAGCAGGAGCAGGGAAGGGGCAGAGAGAAAGTGACACAGAATCTGAAGCAGGCTCCGGTCTCCCAGCTGACAGCACAAAGCCCGATCTGGGGCTTAAATTCATGAACCTTGAGATCATAACCTGAAGCGAAGTCGAATGTTCAATCGACTGAGCCAGCCACCCAGGCGCCCCTGAATTGCCATTTTGTTACTGGTTTCATGGTTGTTTTTATAGTTCTCTGTTCCTTTCTTGTTCTTTTCTCTCACAATTTGCTGGCTTTCTTTAGTAATATACCTAGATTCTTTTTCTTCATATTTTGTCTATAACTGGTTTTTGATTGGTAGTTACCATTAGATTTATGTATAACATCTTATGCATATAGCAATCTATATTAAGTAGATTGCCCCTAAAATTTGTACCCATTCTAAAAGCACTACATTTTACTCTTCACCCCCTCCCATGTTTTAGGTATATGGTGTCATACTTTGCATCCTTTTATTTTGTGAAACCCTTGACTGATTTTTATAGATATATTTAATTTTACTGCTTTTATGCTTCCTACTATTCTTACTCTTACTTATGGTCTTTCCTTTCCAAAGAGTCCCCTTTAACATTTCTTATAAGGCTGGTTTAGTGGTGATGAATTCCTTTAACTCTTGTTTGTCTGGAACATTCTTTATCTCTCCTTCTCTTCTGAATGTTACCCTTGCTGGATAGAGTATTCTTAGCTGTAGGGTTTTTTCTTTCCATACTTTGAATATATTGTGCCATTCCCTTCTGGCCTGCAATGTTTTTGCCAAAAAAAATCAGCTGATAGCCTTATAGGATTTCCCTTGTATGTTACTGTTTTCTCTTACTGCTTATAAAATTCTCTATCACTACTTTTTGCCATTTAATTACTATGTGTCTTGATTGTTTTTCATTACCCTGTCCTCCAAGTCACTGATCCATCTGCTTCCTCTAGTGTATTGTTTATTCTCTCCAGTGTATTCTGGATTTCAGTTAATTGAGTTCATCTTTCACTAGTTCTTTTTTATGTTTTTCTCTTTGTTGAGGTTCTCACTGGAGTCCTCCACCCTTTTCAGAAGTCCAGTGAGTATCTTTATGACGATCACCTTAAATTCTCTAGCAGGCATATTACTTATCTCTACTTCATTTAGCTCTTTTACTGTTTTTTGTCCTGTTCTTTTATTTGGAACATAGTCTTTTGTCTCCTCATTTTGACTAACTCTGTTTTTGTGTGTTAGGTAAGCCAGCTATGTCTCCTGCTTTTGAAAATAGTGACCTTATGAAGACAAGTCCTATAATGCCCTGCAGTGTCCCCTGTTCACTCCAGGGGTGTCTCCTGAGTATGTTGCGTGTGCCCTACTGTTGTGGTTGAGCCACATGTGCCTTCAGTCCAGTCTTCTGAAATGGCTCTCTTTGCCTATTGCAGATAGGGTTCAGTCCCTATGTTGTTAATGGGCCAGTCCGGGGCTACCTTGAGTCAGACGAGGTGTTTGTCAGAGATGCAGTATCACTAAACTGCAGGGTGCTATCTCTGTGTTGTCCTCTGAGAAGCTTTTGTTGGTGGGTGGAATCTACAGTCAGACCATGTCTGACCTCTACCCACTGCTGGGGTTGCAGTGGGACTGGTATGCGTGGTTGTCTTCCACTCTTTGTGGGGCAGGAGTTACTGTGGAGTGGTGCTGCCCCTGCTGGGGCTGCTTGCACATTTGCACACTGCCACACTTGTGGCACTGCTTTGACTTCTGCTTAGGGCCTGTTGGAGCGGGGGAGGGGAGGGCAAGTCCACAGGAGAGCACTCTGTTAACAGGCTAGTTGGGGAGTGTTTCTAGTGGTTCCCCCAGTGTTTCCTGTATCTAGGCTGTGGGGAGGGGGGAGTAAATTGCACTCTCTAGCTTTTTTGTTCTTAGAGAAGTCTCCTAAAAATCCCTGCCATTCCAGCATACATTCTGAGATTCGTAAATGAATCTTCCCCAGGTGTTTTTCAAACTGCTGCTTCTAGTCTAGATCTAAGTTGGGTTCTTTCTTATACTCTCTCTTTTAGGGCAGGGACTCAGTTTCTCTCATGCTCTCCCGGAGCAAAGCCCACTGATTTTTAGAATTCCAGTTTTTAAGCCTCACTGATTGTAAGAACTCGAATGCTAAGACCCTGTGGTTTTCAAAGCCATATGTTACAAGGGTTTTCTTCTTCCCAGTACAGGTCTCCCATACCTCAGATGCCTAATGAGGCATCTTCTCCTTTCTGTTTTTGTGCCTGTGGCGTCACTTCCTCCTACAGACAGTCTCCCAGTTATTTTGGTTGCCAACCACATCTTTGATGTGGACTCTTCCCTACAATTAGCTGTAGAGTCTGCTCTGCCAGTCTTCAGGTTGTTTTCTGGGTTACTTATACTGATGTGGATGTTATCTCTCTGTATGCATGAGATGAGGTGAGCTTAGGATCCTCTTACTTCACTATCTTCCCTGGAAGTTTTGGGAAACTATTAAAATACCCCAAGCAAATAAAAAATAAACAAACTTGAGGACATACTAATAGGGGTATTGATGGAAGAGGCATTGATAAAAGGAAAGAAAACAAGAAAAATAATGAAAATGAGATGCAGAAAGAAGTAAAAAGCTTGAGAAAGAAAGTGTATGAAATGCAATGTAGACAAAGGGAGACCCAACATATTTATAATTAGAGTCCCTGCAGAAGAGAAATCAATGGAACACAACTAACGATTAAGCCATAATTCAAAGCAACTTTTCAGAAGTAAGAGAAAAACTGAAATCTACACACTAAAAGGGCCCACCTTGGACAGATTGATTCAGAACAATGAACTCTGAGTCAGATTAGATTTTATTAGATTTTAGATTTTAAAGACTAGGGAAAATATTAGACTTCAAAGAATCCCCCCCCCCCCCGGGGTAAAGAGTGAGCAGGAGATGACTTTACTAATAATAATAATAATAATAAAGTAGGCTCACATCAGACTTCTCAAGAACAATATACCAAGGAAAACTACCGGTAGGATCCCATTTTTAAAAACTCAAGGAGGGGCGCCTGGGTGGCTCAGTCAGTGAAGCCTCTGACCTCAGCTCAGGTCATGATCTTGCTCTTCTGGAGTTCAAGCCTTGTGTCAATCTCTGTGCTCATAGCTCAGAGCCTGCCTGTTTCAGATTCTCTGTCTCCCTTTCTCTCTGCCCCTACCTTGCTCGGGGTCTCTCTCTCTCTCTTTATCTCTCTCTCTCTCTCTCTCTCTCAAAAATACAAAAACATTAAACTCAAGGAAACAAAGTTCAAGCTAGTAATCCTGTCCTTCAAGTATCAGAGTGACAGATAAACAGTTTTGAACATGAAAGAATTTACAAACATGATAGTGACGGATAAACAGTTTTGAACATGAAAGAATTTACAAACATGATAGTGACAGATAAACAGTTTTGAACATGAAAGAATTTCCTTGAGTTTTGAAAACTCCAGGAAACAAAGTTCAAGCTAGTTATCCTGTCCTTCAAGTATCAGAGTGATAAACAGTTTTGAACATGAAAAAGGTTAGGAAGTTCTTAGAATTTAATATATTTAATTGTAGATCCAGAACTAAAACAGTGGTGGGGACATGGGTGTGAGTGTTATATATTCTGACAAAGTAGAAAGAATAAAACTAAAAATGAGTGAAGAGAGAAAGGGAAGATAGAGTAAGATCATTCCCTATTGTATAAATATTAAGTGGCGATTCTAAGATACCACTTAAAATGGACAAACCAGCTGGTAAAGGTTAAATAAGAAAACAGATTTAAGATTCCCTAAAATACACACATACACATAAACACACATGCAGTGTATGAAGGTAACAATTAGAACAAAAAGTGTAAATCTTCCTAAATACCGAAAGAAACCTTAAAAAAAAAAAAAAAACAAAACAAAACAGCCCAGAGGAAGATGGCAGCGTAGGAGGATGCTGGGCTCACCGCGTCCTGCTGATCACTTAGATTCCACCCACACCTGCCTAAATAACCCAGAAAACCACCAGAAGACTAGCAGAACGGATTCTCCGGAGCAAAGCATAGACGAGAGGCCCATGGAAGAGGGTAGGAAGGGCGGAGAGGCGGTGTGCGCTACACGGACTGGCGGGAGGGAGCTGGGGCGGAGGGGCGGCCTGCTGGCCAAGGAGAGCCCCGAGTCTGGCTTGCAAAAGCCGAGGGGCCGGACGGAGTGTGTTCTGACAGCGAGCGGGGCTTAACATCTGGAAGGTTCTAAATTAACAGCTCTGCTCGGAGAACGGGAAGGCTGGAGGACAACGGGAGGGAGAGTTGCTGAGCCCCAGAGGACAGAGCTCAGCTTGGCGGGGAACAAAGCCGCTCTCAAGCGCCATCTCCCTCGCCCATCCCCCAGCCAAAATTCCAAAGGGAACCAGTTCCTGCCGGGGAACTTACTTGCACCGCACAAACACCCAACGCTGTGCTTCTGCGGATCCATCCCTCCGGCGGGTCTGACTCCCTCCCGGTGCCGCAGGGCCCCTCCTGAAGCGGATCACCAAAGAAAAAGCGAGCTGAGCCTGCTCCTCCCGCCCCTGAGCACCTTGCCGATCCTCCCCAGCTAATACACCAGATCCCCAGCACCACAAGCCTGGCAGTGTGCAAGTAGCCCAGATGGGCCACGCCACCCCACAGTGAATCCCGCCCCTGGGAGAGGGGAAGAGAAGGCACACACCAGCCTGACTGTGGCCGCAGAGGTGGGCTGGGGGCAGACATCAGGTCTGACTGCGGCCCCACCCACTAACGCAAGTTATTCAAGACAGCACAGGGGGAGTGCCCCACAGTCCCACACCACTCTGGGGACTATCCAAAATGATGAAATGGAAGAATTCCCCTCAGAAAAACGTGCAGAAATAACAACAGCTAACGAACTGATCAAAAATAATTTAAACAATATAACAGAAAGTGAATTTAGAATAATAGTCATAAAATTAATCACTGGGCTTGAAAACAATATAGAGGACAGCAGAGAATCTATTGCTACAGAGATCAAGGGACTAACGAACAGCCAGGAGGAGCTAAAAAATGCTATTAATGAGCTGCAAAATAAAATGGAGGTGACCACAGCTCGGATTGAAGAGGCAGAGGATAGAATAGGTGAACTAGAAGATAAAATTATGGAAAAAGAAGCTGAGAAAAAGAGAGATAAAAAAAATCCAGGAGTATGAGGGGAAAATTAGAGAACTAAGTGATGCACTAAAGAGAAATAATCTATGCATAATTGGTATTCCAGAGGAGGAAGAGAGAAGGAAAGGTGCTGAAGGTGTACTTGAAGAAATAATAGCTGAGAACTTCCTTGACCTGGGGAAGGAAAAAGGCACTGAAACCTGAGAGGCACAGAGAACTCCCTTCAGACGTAACTTGAATCGATCTTCTGCACGATATATCATAGTGAAACTGGCAAAATACAAGGAAAGAGATAAAATTCTGAAAGCAGCGAGGGATAAACGTGCTCTTAACATATAAAGGGAGACCGATAAGACTCGTGACGGATCTCTCTACTGAAACTTGGCAGGCCAGAAAGGAATGGCAGGAGATCTTCAATGTGATGAACAGAAAAAAATATGCAGCCAAGAATCCTTTGTCCAGCAAGTCTGTCATTTAGAATAGAAGGAGAGATAAAGGTCTTCCCAAACAAAAACTGAAGGAATTCATCACCACTAAACCAGCCCTACAAGAGATCCTAAGGGGGATCCTGTGAGACAAAGTACCAGAGAAGTCACTACAAGCATGAAACATACAGACATCACAATGACTCTAAACCAATATCTTTCTATAATAACACTGAATGTAAATGGACTAAATGCTCCAACCGAAAGACATAGGGTATCAGAATGGATAAAAAAACAAGACCCATCTATTTGCTGTCTACAAGAGACTCACTTTAGACCTGAGGACACCTTCAGGTTGAAAGTGAGGGGATGGAGAACTATCTATCATGCTACTGGAAGTCAAAAGAAAGCTGGAGTAGCCATACTTATATCAGACAAACTTGACTTTAAATTAAAGGCTGTAACAAGAGATGAAGAAGGGCATTATATAATAATTACAGGGTTTATCCATCAGGAAGAGCTAACAATTATAAATGTCTATGCGCCAAATACAGGAGCCCCCAAATATATAAAACAATTACTCACAAGCATAAGCCACCTTATTGATAAGAATGTGGTAATTGCAGGGGACTTTAATACTCCACTTAAAGCAATGGGTAGATCATCTGGACACACGGTCAATAAAGAAACAAGGGCCCTGAATGATGCATTGGATCAGATGGACTTGACATATATATTTAGAACTCTGCATCCCAAAGCAACAGAATATACTTTCTTCTCAAATACACATGCAACATTCTCCAAGATAGATCACATACTGGGTCACAAAACAGCCCTTCATTAGTATACAAGAATTGAGATCATACCATGCATACTTTCAGGCCACAATGCTATGAAGCTTGAAATCAACCACAGGAAAAAGTCTGGAAAACCTCCAAAAGCATGGAGGTTAAAGAACATCCTACTAAAGAATGAATGGGTCCACCAGGCAATTAGAGAAGAAATTAAACAATATATGGAAACAAATGAAAATGAAAATACAACAATCCAAATGCTTTGGGATGCAACGAAGGCAGTCCTGAGAGGAAAATACATTGCAATCCAGGCCTATCTCAAGAAACAAAAAAAATCCCAAATACAAAATCTAACAGCACACCTGAAAGAAATAGAAGCAGAATAGCAAAGACAGCCTAAACCCAGCAGAAGAAGAGAAATAATAAAGATCAGAGCAGAAATAAATATAGAATCTAAAAAACTGTAGAGCAGATCAACGAAACCAAGAGTTGGTTTTTTGAAAAATTAAACAAAATTGATAAACCTCTAGCCAGGCTTCTCAAAAAGAAAAGGGAGATGACCCAAATAGATAAAATCATGAATGAAAATGGAATTATTACAACCAATCCCTCAGAAATACAGCAATTATCAGGGAATACTATGAAAAATTATATGCCAACAAACTGGACAACCTGGAAGAAATGGACAAATTCCTAAACACCTACACACTTCCAAAACTCAATCAGGAGGAAATAGAAAGCTTGAACAGACCCATAACCAGCGAAGAAATTGAATCAGTTATCAAAAATCTCCCAACAAATAAGAGTCCAGGACCAGATGGCTTCCCAGGGGAGCTCTACCAGACGTTTAAAGCAGAGATAATACCTATCCTTCTCAAGCTATTCCAAAAAATAGAAAGGGAAAGAAAACTTCCAGACTCATTCTTTGAAGCCAGTATTACTTTGATTCCTAAACCAGACAGAGACCCAGTAAAAAAAAGAGAACCACAGGCCAATATCCCTGATGAATATGGATGCAAAAATTCTCAACAAGATACTAGCAAATCGAATTCAACAGCATATAAAAAGGATTATTCACCATGATCAAGTGGGATTCATTCCTGGGCTGCAGGGCTGGTTCAACATTCGCAAATCAATCAATGTGATACATCACATTAACAAAAGAAAAGATAAGAACCATATGATCCTGTCAATCGATGCAGAAAAAGCATTTGACAAAATTCAGCATCCTTTCTTAATAAAAACGCTCGAGAAAGTCAGGATAGAGGGAACATACTTAAACATCATAAAAGCCATTTATGAAAAGCCCACAGCTAACATCATCCTCAATGGGGAAAAACTGAGAGCTTTTTCCCTGAGATCAGGAACACGACAGGGATGTCCACTCTCACCGCTGTTGTTTAACATAGTGTTGGAAGTTCTAGCATCCGCAATCAGGCAACAAAAGGAAATCAAAGGCATCAAAATTGGCAAAGATGAAGTTAAGCTTTCACTTTTTGCAGATAACATGATATTACACATGCAAAATCCGATAGACTCCACCAAAAGTCTGCTAGAACTGATACATGAATTCAGCAAAGTTGCAGGATACAATATCAATGTACAGAAATCAGTTGCATTCTTATGCACTAATAAGCAACAGAAAGACAAATAAAGAAATTGATCCCATTCACAATTGCACCAAGAAGCATAAAATACCTAGGGATAAATCTAACCAAAAATGTAAAAGATCTGTATGCTGAAAACTATAGAAAGCTTATGAAGGAAATTGAAGAAGACATATAGAAATGGAAAAACATTCCATGCTTATGGGTTGGAAGAATAAATATTGTCAAAATGTCAAAACTACCCAAAGCTATCTACACATTCAATGAAATCCCAATCAAAATTGCACCAGCATTCTTCTCGAAACTAGAACAAGCAATCCTAAAATTTATATGGAACCACAAAAGGCCCCGAATAGCCAAAGTAATTTTGAAGAAGAAGACCAAAGCAGAAGGCATCACAATCCCAGACTTTAGCCTCTACTACAAAGCTGTAATCATCAAGACAGCATGGTATTGGCACAAAAACAGACACATAGACCAATGGAATAGAATAGAAACCTCAGAACTAGACCCACAAATGTATGGCCAACTAATCTTTGACAAAGCAGGAAAGAATATCCAATGGAAAAAAGACAGTCTCTTTAACAAATGGTGCTGGGAGAACTGGACAGCAACATGCAGAAGGTTGAAACTAGACCACCTTCTCACACCACTCACAAAAATAAACTCAAAATGGATAAAGGACCTGAATGTGAGACAGGAAACCATCAAAACCCTAGAGGACAAAGCAGGAAAAGACCTCTCTGACCTCAGCTGTAGCAATTTCTTACTTGACACATCCCCAAAGGCAAGGGAATTAAAAGCAAAAATGAACTATTGGGACATCAGGAAGATAAAAAGCTTCTGCACAGCAAAGGAAACAATCAACAAAACTAAAAGGCAACCGACGGAATGGGAAAAGATATTTGCAAATGACATATCAGACAAAGGGGTAGTATCCAAAATCTATAAAGAGCTCACCAAACTCCACACCTGAAAAACAAATAACCCAGTGAAGAAATGGGCAGAAAACATGAATAGACACTTCTCTAAAGAAGACATGCGGATGGCCAACAGGCACATGAAAAGATGCTCAACGTCACTCCTCATCAGGGAAATACAAATCAAAACCACACTCAGATATCACCTCACGCCAGTCAGAGTGGCCAGAATGAACAAATCAGGAGACTATAGATGCTGGAGAGGATGTGGAGAAACAGGTACCCTCTTGCACTGTTGGTGGGAATGCAAACTGATGCAGCCGCTCTGGAAAACAGTGTGGAGGTTCCTCAAAAAATTAAAAATAGACCTACCCTATGACCCAGCAGTAGCACTGCTAGGAATTTACCCAAGGGATACAGGAGTACTGATGCATAGGGGCACTTGTACCCCAATGTTTATAGCAGCACTCTCAACAATAGCCAAATTACGGAAAGAGCCTAAATGTCCATCAACTGATGAATGGATAAAGAAATTGTGGTTTATATACACAATGGAGTACTACGTGACAATGGGAAAGAATGAAATATGGCCCTTTGTAGCAACGTGGATGGAACTGGAGAGTGTGATGCTAAGTGAAATAAGCCATACAGAGAAAGACAGATACCATATGTTTTCATTCTTATGTGGATCCTGAGAAACTTAACAGAAACCCATGGGGGAGGGGAAGAAAAAAAGAAAAAGAGGTTAGAGTGGGAGAGAGCCAAAGCATAAGAGACTCTTAAAAACTGAGAACAAACTGAGGGTTGATGGGGGGGTGGGAGGAAGGGGAGGGTGGGTGATGGGTATTGAGGAGGGCACCTTTTGGGATGAGCACTGGGTGTTGTATGGAAACCAATTTGACAATAAATTTCATATATTAAAAATAATTTAAACAAATAAATAAAATAAAATAAAAATAAAACAATAATAACAACTATAGGGAAAAAAATAAGTATGAATAATAAAATGTTAATTATAAAAGAACACACAATTCAAATGTATCAGTCATATCAATAAATATAAATGGGCTTAACTCATCTATTAGAAGAAAAAGATTTTCAAATGGCTTCCTAAAGCAAAACCCATTCTGTACTGTCTATAAGAGACATATCTAAAACCTAGTGATTCAGAAAGTTAAAAATGAAGGGATGTGCAAAACTGTCACAGGCAAATAGAAAAAAATAAGAAAGCAAGGGTTTCAATCTCCACAAAGTAGGATCCAGATTAAAAGTCATTAAACACAACAGAATATACTTTATAGTTTTAAAAGCTGTAATCACAATGAAGTTATAATATTTTTGAGTATCTGTGCACCAAATAACACAGTAAACACCTACATACAGAATTGCTATAGCAGAATATAGGATAATGTAAGAAGTAGAAACCCATATTACATTTTTAATACATCGCAGTACAAGTCTGATACTATAAGATATTTCATGATCATCTGGTAAATTTTCTGTCTCACACCCAGAATTAGCCATTTCTTGAAGGATCTTTTTTTTTTGGTGGGAAATGGTATTCATTGATCATGGTCGTTGTTTCAGGAATGCTCAACTGTTGGTGTGTTTCTAGGCCTTTTCAGTGGACAAAGCTTAGAATGTTTGTTTTTTTTAAGTTTATTCTGAAAGTGCACACACTTGTGTGCATGTGTGTGTGTGGGGCGGGGGGAGGGCAGAGAGAGAGGAGAGAGAGAATCCTAAGCAGGCTCCACCTTGTCAGTATGGAGCCTGAATAGGGCTTGAGCCCACCAGCAGCAAGATCATGACCTGAACCAAAATCAAGAGTTGATTGCTTAACCAACTGAGTCACGCAGGTGCCACAGGCATTTTTAAAAGAGAAAATACATCATTTTAGTTCATGCTGATATTTCTAACTGAAATCAAAAACTTTTTTTTAAGTTTATTTATTTTGAGGGGGGGGAGGAGAGAGAGAGAGAGAGAATGAGAATGCGGAGGAGGAGCAGAGAGGGAAAGAGAAAGAATGCCAGGCAGGCTCTGCACTGTCAGTGTGGAGCCCAGCGGGGCTTGAACCCACGAACTGTGAGATCGTGACCTGAGCTGAAACCAAGAGTTGACTAAGCCACCCAGGTGCCCCGCCCCCTACGTGAAATTTAAAATTACAATTTTTATTTCTTTGATATTTGTATTTGTATCTTTTTTCTTGTTTCTTAATGATATTTAATAAAATTAATATATTCATTTTAACCTAGAGTTTCAAATCAACAATACCAGTATTATTACAATTATTAACAATTATAACAGTGCAGTTATTACAAAAAGCTTAAGATATATTTGCAGTTCTTTTTGTCCATAGGGTATATCCCAATATTTATATAAAAATTACTGTGGTTTAAATCCACTTGAAATAATTTTTCTATGTATGATTAAACCATATCTCTACATAATTAAGTTCATTTTATTTTGCTTTTTATTTTTAAGGTTTTTCATTTCCATTTTATTTTTGCTTTATTTTTTACAAATTTTAGAGGATTCAAGATAGCATAGCTGACAATTATGGTTTATTCTTAAAAAATGAATAAATAGCTAAAAGTTTTAGACTTTTAGGAACAGTATTTAATCAAAAAAATGTGGAGTTCAAGGAAATTTTCTACTCAGTTTTTTTCTAAAATGGGTGAGGAATTTACTGTAAGTAATTAAATGTTTCAGCTGTTCCTCTATGCTAACTGGAAGTCCATAACCTTCAAGGAAGCCCTAAAAAGTACAATACACTACTACCCCACACACTGTTTCTGAACTGCTTCTGGGAGTATACATCAGTGTTTTCTAAGACATTAGAACTGTCACCAGAGTCTTACATGAACTTGTCTTAACCCCTTTGCCTACTCATTTGGATTACTCAGGGCCACAGTTACAAAGATAACTGCTCATCTACCTTTCTAATGCCCAAATAATTTTTGTGCATAATACCCAATTAAATAAAATTATATACTGTAAAAATATATATATACTGTGGCTTGAAATCTAAAATTTAAAACTTTAAATGATTCTTCTAGGTCAAGAAAGTCAGTTTTTGCCACGGTAGTAAGAAAATATAAAATTATAGTTACTATGTCTCTTTCTGTGATTTCTCTTTTCAGAGGCTGATAAAATACCAGTAATGCGTGGGCAGTGGTTTATTGATGGCACTTGGCAGCCTCTAGAAGAAGAAGAAAGTAATTTAATTGAGCAAGAACATCTCAGCTGTTTTAGAGGTCAGCAGATGCAGGAAAATTTTGATATTGAAGTGTCAAAATCCATAGATGGAAAAGATGGTAAGACCAATTAATACATTTAATATGTTTTGTAAACTAAGTAAGTTCTTGATGAAGTTTAGAGTAGTTCTTAAGTTTGACGTGGTAATTCATGAGTATTAGAATTTATAAAATTTCTGGTAATTTTAAATATTTGATTATTTTAGAAGTTAAAGCTGCTATGAATTTCTGAACCATCTCAATTTTTATTTTGCTCAATATGTATGTTCACTGGCATGACACTAATATGACAACTATAATTGTACAAATTGTTATAATATGTTCTGTGAATTAGTCATTTCTGTAGTTTTAATTATTAATGAAAGTTGAATCTACACAAAATGTCCCTCTATCAAAAGAGCAGTTTTGTTAATATTTTAATGTTTGTTCTTTTCTTGAAATTAAAAAAAAAAAACAATTTTAATTTCCTTTCTGTAAGCATCTTTGGGCTGTCTCCATATTGATAACCACATCAACTTTTAATTTGAAACAGTCTACTCCTTATATTCCCTTATTCAGCATTTGGATATGTTTGCAGTAGCTTAAAATATGTATATAATAGCCAAGATTGACATGTTTCATTATGTATCTGATCTTGAGTAAAATTTAAAATATGTGGTAAAGTTAAAAATACTTCTATTGTTCCATTTACTGCAGGCAGTGGGATCAGCTATTCAGGTGAGTATAATAATACAGGTAGATTAGAATTTGTAGATTTCTCTAACTATTTTTTTCTAAAAAGTGTTTCTCCATCTATGCTTGCCTTTATTTTGGAGGTTTCTTGGCAAGCCCCATTGAATCTAGTGAATTAATGAATTAAGTGATTTTTTTTTCCCCTTCCCCTTGTAAAACGTCTCTAAAGCGGGAAAACTCAGTATCGATCAAGTAATTCACAGAATGCAGCTTGGAAAAAATTAATGTGGTTGGAAATAATTGTTTACATGACATAATTAATGGCAAAACAATAAGCTTTAAATCGGCTTTTTTTTTTTTTCTTATTAGTAACAAACATCCCAAGTTTTTTCTTTCTCCTACTCTTTGTCTCTGAACACACACACACACACCACTTGTCACAAGCAAGGAAACTGTCTAGTTTAATTTATGCCAAATTAACATACCGGTTTTGTATAGTTGATTAAAAGTCCACATAACTGAGGAAAGATGTGGCTTCTGAATAAATTTGCAATTAAATCTAACAAGTATATATAACAGTAGTTATCTATTATGTGCCAGATGCCATACTCTTGGAATTTTAAGTATCTCATTTTCCTAATCTGTAGAGTCAGATTTGTCCTGATTTTACTGTAAAATTCAAGCTCAAGGTTCTTACATATCAATATGTAAAGCTCAGTGTCTACAGAGCAGAGCTCTGTCTGCATTCCCACAGAGTGCTGTCAAAACAATACTTTCTCTGGTTATAACACAAGTTAACAATTTTTATATATCCATGATCTTATATTAGTGAGTGAAGTATTTTGTACTTTCTCATCACCACTACCAAAATACAATTCCTATTGGAGAAGATCGAATTCTAGATTTTTTTCTTTCTGTGAATTCTCCTTCAGTCCTGCCTCAAAAATGGCAATTCACCTTAACAAACTTAGTTTAGCCACCCAAATTCCTTACTATTAGTATAGGGACAAAAACCCAAGAGCTCAGAGGAGAAAAAGGATGAGTATAAAAAAAATAAAAATATAAGTAGATTATTCCCCTTTTTTGTACTATATTCAAAACATTTTTTTCCTCTTGCTAACCCATCTTGTGGAAGTTAGTTATCAGCTCTTTTTCATCTCTAGAACCCATCTATTTGGAATCTTGGGGTGTTTGTTTTGAGAGAGAGAGAGAGCATGTGCGAATGGGGGGAGGGGCTGAGAGCGAGGGAAAGAGAGAATCCCAAGCAGGTTCCGTGGTCTCAGTGAGGAGCCCAAGACAGGGCTTGATCTAAGGAACAATGAGTTCATGACCTGAGCCGAAATCAAGAGAGGGATGATTAACCAACTGAGACACCCAGGCACCCCTGGAATCTTGTTTTTATTACAATAAAAATTAGAATTCTGTGTGTCCTTTTTACTTCTACTCCCTACCAAAATGTTAAGTGTAGCAGGATACTTCAGTTTCCTTCAAAGTGCCCTAATTTTATGAGCCAACCATTTAAATAAGTCTGATAAAGAACATGGTATATTTGTATGATTAGATTTTTAGTATGTCTTCGTGTATGTTGATTCTAGAGTATCAATCTAGGATATTATAACAATATTTTTTGCTAACTTTAAAGATATACATTGAGTAGTAAAATTCCAATTAGTAATAACAAAATTTTTAAGCTGTTAAACATTTTTGTGTTGTGATCTTTCAAAATGATGATTCTTTAAGGTTCATTAGAAGAAAAATTGGTTTTTTAAAATACGCTATGGCATATAGGTAAAGCTTCAGCATGTTTTGTTATTAACGAAGATTTTAAGTTCAATTTAGTATATGTACTGTTTTCATAAATTTATAGCCATTTTAGTTCAGTTTTATGTAAAACATACATTTATGAATTAAGATGTGATGTTTGACTTTGAAGATTATGGGAAATTTTGTAGTACATTTAAAAATTATCACTGGTCTTAAGGAAAGAATATTTGCTGTCCAAAAAGCCACGATTATTGGAAAAATAAATCAAGTTTGCCGTATCTACAAAGGAAAAACATATTCTAATCTTTTACTTTGCTTCTTACCTCCAAGCTTCTGAAATATCCTATTTCATTAATTAATTAGGGTAAAAATATCTTTTCTACCTAAATTTTCTCATGTACATAAGATAAAGCCTTGACTCTTCATATTTTCAGGAGGTTTTTAATATTTCTATGTTCAGTTAGTACTGTGCTAGGCACTTTTGTGAAAGAAATAGACAGGGTTTTGACCCTCAAGAAGTTTTGGGGAAGACAGCCAAAGATGAGAATAGTTCCAAAGTGTAAGTAAAAGATAACACAGTAAACCGTGAATACAGAATTAGATATTCTGCAAAAAGATTTAGAATAAAGAGAGTTGGAAATCACAGTGCTGTGGAGTTTTTTCAAATATGGCTTTCTGGAAAAGTCCCATTTAATAATAAAAACATTTTTAAATGGTATATTTAGGAACTCTTAAGTGCTCTGTGGAATTTTTTCCTTTTTTCCCCTTCCTCTGTGAAAATTCTAAGAAACAGAGCCTTTGCCTTGAAGAATGTTAAAATAAAACAGCAATTCCTTTTTTTTCTCACCTTATCTGTGTTTTGGTTAGGGTAGCTGATGCTACAAATAACTTGGATTTTTTAATATTTTCTCCTTGTTAATTTTCCTACTAATCTCAAAGTAAGGATTGAATTAAATAGATTGGTGAAAGTTTAGCATAACTTTTTTAGCATACAAATAAAGATAACCTATAAAAATATAATCACTTTTTGTGACTTAGATACTTTAATCTAAATTTTGTTTTCTTTGAAAATTAAAATACAAATTCTCTTCCCACCCTACCTCCTAGTAGCCTAGAGTTTCACTGGGGATGGATTATACAAATAAAATCAGGCCTGCAAATAAGTAATTTTGAAAATTCTTAAACATTCTGCTAGATTGGTATTTCACTAACTTTATAATTTATCTATGCAAGCAATAATCAGTTTTAAAAAGGTTGAAGTAAATGGGTAGTCCTGTACTTCACTCTGGCCAAAAAGTGTATAACCTCAATCCAGTCATGAGAAAACATTGATAAACTCAAATTAAAGGACATTCTACAAAACAAACTGATCAGAGCTCTTCAAAAGTGTTTAGGGGGTCCTATTAACTAGATGAGGGGTATCATTTCACAATGTGTAAGTATATCAACTTGCCATGATGTACACTTTAAATATCTTATGCTTTTGTCAATTATACCTCAATAATGATTTTTTTAAGTATCAAAGTTATGAAAGATTGAAGAATTTGTCAGTTTAGAGGAGACTAAGGGAACACGACAGTGAAGTGCAACATGGTACCCTAGATTGGATCCTAGAACAGAAAAGAACATTAGAAAAACTGGAGAAATCTGAATGAAGTCTATATCTTAGTTGCTAGTGTTGTGCCAATATTAATTTCTTAGTTTTGATAATTGTACTATAGTTAGCCTAACTTTAGGAGAAGCCAATATATGGTAATTCTGTGTTCTATTTTTGCACCTCTTCTGTAAGTATAAAATTATTCCATGATAAAAAGTTTTTTAAAAATTCCAGTAGCGTAATTAAAATAGTAAAAAAAATATTTAATTCAAAAGAAATCAAGAAAGGAGAAACAAGAAACAAAATACAGATAGAACAAAGAAAACAAATGGGAAATAGTAGACTTAAATTCACTTATGTCAGTAATCGCAGTAAACATAAGTGAACTAATGCTTGAATTAAAAAGCAGAGATTGCTAGATTAGAAATGCAAAACCTGACTATATGCTGTCTACAAGAGCCACCCTCTCAATATAAAGTCGTAGCTAAGTTACTATTCAAACTGATTTGGGGTGCTCTGACATCACAAGTATTGGTGGATCTGGACTTAAAACATTTAACAATTTGGCATGTAAAGTGTGTATTCCTATCACTGTTACTGGATAAGAATATAGTAAATATAGAATTGCAAACTGTGAATGTAGAATTGCAAAAGTCAAAAAGGAGAGAGGACTTGGAGGAGTGCTAACCCTTTGTAATCAGCTTTCCTTTTCCTCTCTCTGGCAACTAAGAGGATTCCCACCTTCTAGCTTTTAGTTATTATGTTTTTTAAGTTTATCTAATTAGTTTCTCTGAGGTCCAAGAAGGTTTCTATGAGTTTTCTCATTATAGCTGGCAAGTTTGAGATGTGCAGACCGGCTTCCCCTTAAGTTGGGATTATATAGGTTAATAGCTTTTAGAAGGGGAAAAGTCATTGAGTTCTATTCTGAGGATTAGTATGTCATCAGCAACCACCTTTGTTGATACTGTTGCTTTCAGAATTATATAAAGAAGAAAATCTCTTTAAGAGGTGGATTAGTAAGAAAACTTATTAGAAATGCTTTAAAGTACTTTAAATTTTTTTCATTGCTGTGTGGGCTTTAGTATACATTTAATTAAATGTTAGCATTTAATAAGTGAACATTTTGAGTTTATGCATATTTTTGCTAACATAAGAATTCTTAACTAAAACTTTATTTTACGGGGAAAAATTAAATAATGCTTTTTAGCACTTGAATTTCATTTAGTGGTGATCCCCGTTTGGATTGATAGTAATTAGTTTTTGTCTCTACTGTACTAATGATAGTACCCCTAATTCTGTGCTTTGGGTTGAAAAAAATTGAGCTTTCTAACTATACTATGGGATGTTGTGACAGATACAGCAAGTGACTTTCAAGTGAAAATAAGAATTTAATTTGAGAGGAAGGTAAAGAACCATATCTATTTAATTTTGTGAAAGTATTTCAAATAAATGTGCTTCTCTATTTTTGTTATATTGGGATGTTTGTCTTTTTTTAATCCCTAAATTGTATTGTTCCTTTAGAAAGAAGAGCCTGTCTTTTTTATATTTTGACTAGTTTTCTGAAAGTGTTTGCATAATTTTGAAATGTAGTCAAATGGTCCATATGTATTTCAAGTAAATTTTTAAATAATTGCTTATTTAAAATGTGGGAAAATGTATTGGTATGTAACTAGCAATAGTTGACAGGGAAAATGTTGACTTCAAGGTTATCTGCTGATTTGCCAAATATCAAGTCTATGTCTGGCTTTATGTTGGCTATTTCATGCTTACAGAATGTTACAGCATACTTTGTACTAATGACTTTTTTTATTCTTTTAATTTTCTTCTAGTAAATATGGATTTGGTTCATGTTAGTTTTACTAGTGGAAATATAAAATCTAGATTTTGTTTCTTTGACTATTAAAGTCTCAAATTTATGTCAATTTGATCTACTTTGATAGTTAGCATTTTCTTAATGAATTTTTTGTTTAAAAATGTTTCCTGCAACTGGTACATCTACTCCTCAATAACTGACCAGAAGGTGCCTGAGAGAAGACACTTTTTCAGTGAAGAAAATTGTTTCAGTTGTCATTTTCTCCCCCTCTGTGACAATGAAATGTTTTTATAATCTTGATGTTACATTCCAGTTTTTAATCCTAGTCTGTAGCCATCTAATTACATGTGGTTGTAATTATTAAGTGCCTTGTAAGCATTTCTGTTACCTTTATTGCACAAATCTCTGAATATATTGCATGTGTGCATTTAACAGATTTTTAAAAATATTTCTAGTACCATACAACAGGAATTAAGTATGCTCATATTTGAACAGTATTTAACCTTTGAGTGTCATGTTAATGTAGAAGGGAGTGAGGATGCAAAAGTAAATGCTTTTTAGAACACAAATTTGAACTAAGTCCTAAAGGTTCTTGTGGTTTATTAATTGAACTGATTTGTAAAGTTCCATTTCAAGTGGATTTTTAAATAATTGCTTATTTTAAATAAAACTTATCTTGAATAAATTGCTTATTTTACTTTAAAGAAATTTACTGATATGTAACTTTAGCAATGTTTGACAGGGAAAGTGTTGACTTCAAGGTTTTCTGCTGATTTGCCAAATATCAAGTCTATGTCTGGCTTTATGTTGTCAGTTTCATGTTTACTAGATGTCACAGCATACATTTTTACTGGTGACTTTTTTTTTCATTATGTGTTACTAATCTTTCATTTTTTTATAACTAATCATTTAAAAGTACAGCTTCCAATTTGATTTATTTTGGCAAAAGTTTCATTTTAAAAATTCTTTTAGCAACTTGAACAAAGTTGCAAAAAGAATATTTTGTTTCTGTGGGAAGCTTCCATTATATACTTCAGTAATAGAAGGCATCCAGTGGAATGTATACTGTGATATTTTCTCAGGAAAACTGCATTGATGTTTAAAATGTTATTTATTGCCTTCTTAATTTGCATATCAGCTGTCAGCTATGTCATAGTCACAAATTTGGTGAGAGTAAATAACCTTAGTATTATGAAGATGGGACTTATACATCCCTTATGCATACAAAAATACCATGACCTATTTTTATTCTATGTGTGCAAAGACATTCAATATGATCACATAGTTATCTTTAACTGATAGGTATCATTTGCCTTTTTTCTTGCAATAAAAGTAGAGCATATATTTGATAAACATTATTAAACTAATGTTTTGCTTTACCGATTTTTAATGAGAAATTATATAAATAAATCATTTAGAATAATGTTTGTCAAATACAACTCATTTTTTAAAATTGATACAACAAAAAGGCAAAATGGCAAACCTCATTTAAAATTTACTTTGAAGCTCAGTGTTTTTGCTTTCTTAGTTGTCTACCACCTCCCTCCCTTCTCCCTCCCTTCTCTGTTCAAATGGAGAGGATATAAGGAGAGTACAGATGCGGCAGGTCTTAAGCGAAAGCGTTCTCAAGGTACAGTAATTGTAGTTTTATTTCTCCATGTAGTTATACACCCTGGCTTATAGCATTCAGTATTTAAAGCGTAGAAATTATTAGTTTTTAGAATTGTGCCCAGTGTGCTATTTTGTTTAGAGTTACTTAATTTTAAGCGCTATGAACATGTGTAAATAATGTGTGTGGTCCAGTAATGACATGTTCACCAATACTGAGACGTTTTACTTTAAGACAGTATGTGGATGGTTTGAGGAAGAACAAGATTTCATTGACTTACCACTGTTCATTATCTTGGTCTTATAGTTTCAATGTTTTAAGCATATGTTACTCAAAACTATTTGAACAAAAATGTGGTTTAGAAACATTAGATAAAAAGGCATAAAATAGTGATTTGGATCAGGCATAGAAAAAGTAAATATTTGTAAAACTCTTACAAAATATTTTCTTAATTTATGAAAAGTTATTTTATAGAAAACTGAGTTTGTACATTGTTTTTCTGAAGTTTTTTTTTTTGAGAATTGAAAATATTAATGTTTGTTACATTAATTGCATCTTGGTCTGTGTTTAGTGTTAGTAATATGTCCTGGCAAATAAGTGAAATACAAATTGTTTTTTTATAAGTTTTTGAAATTGTATTTGTAGTATAACTTAAGAAGTACAATTCCCCAGAAAGGATTTACTTTTCTGTGTATTCTAGTAGGGAATAGGTTTTCATAAAAATGACTTATGGTCTTAGATCTTGACAAGGGCTATAACATTTCATATATAATCTGAGGTTATTTCCAACCCATCCTCAAATCTGAATAGTTAGACTCTGCTGGTAACTAGCTTTGTGGCAAGACCCTAGGAAGGGACTCTTTGTACCTCTGGGTCCTTATATATAGTAGAGATTATATTTTGCTTAAAAGGGATTTTTTAAAAAATAAATCAGACATAGTGATTTTAAGGTGCCTGGTTTTCTGAAGGGTATGTGAATTTTTCTCATCTCTATACCAGAGATACAGAGGAAAGTTTAAGGCCTTCAGAATATAAGAATTATCAAGTATGAATCGATGGATATGTTATGACACTTCTCTTAATCTGTTGCTTCCACAAACACGTATCACTGAATTTGTGAAATGGGTCTAGGATCTGCTAGGACACTGGTGCTCGTGGTACAAAATGATCAAGACGTAGTCCTTGCCTCACAGAGCTTATGTATTCCTTGAGCATATAGGTTTCATTTTTTTTTTTTAGAGCCTATTTTCAGAAATGTAATAACCATACTGATTTGAACATCACAGTAGAAAAAATTTCTTTGAATTCTTATTAAAACATATTTCAAAAAAAAAATAATAAATAATAAAAAAAAATAAAACATCTTTCAACTTTGGATTTCTGTTATGGTGAGCAATATCCAGTGATAATTCGTTTAGTATCCATTCCACAACTCCCTATTTCTAATCAGTTAGATTGTTGTCTTCCCCGTCTTCCTCTCAGTCTTGTTTTGTCTTGCACCGCTGAGTGAAATTTTCACAGATCCAAAAATATAGTCCACAGAAGAAAAGAAACTTAAGTTTCTATGTCAAAGGTATTGAGGACTTTCATGAAGGTATAAATTATCCCTTAGAAGGAAGAAATGTCATATCACCTGGGAAAGCAGTTCTTTAATAATCAGAGCATGTTAACTACCAGTTAGAGGTTAAAACTATGGTGGGTAAGCCAGTTATTCCGTGTTGTTCTAACGAATAACCGTTCCCTGTAGCATGATTAATCATTTATAAAATAAAGTCCCTATCCATCACTTGCTTCAATTTAATATGTGTTTCAGCAAAATAATTTTATATTCAACTGAGTTCAAATACTGATTAAAAAATCTGTGTATTCTAATTCTTTGCACAAATGAGAGACCTTCAAATTAATTTTTCCTTTTTGCAACAGCTATTCATAGTTTCAAGTTGAGTAGAAATCATGTGGACTGGCACAGTGTGGATGAAGTGTATCTTTACAGTGATGCAACAACTTCTAAAATTGCAAGGACAGTTACCCAAAAACTGGGATTTTCTAAAGGTAATTGTTAAATATAGTTTGTCCAACTTTGGGGAATCTTTTTTTCTTGTATTCAAAAGGGACTATTCAGGTTCTATTTTTAGTATATTTTAAATATGTATTAAATTTAGTGATAGTTACTGCCCTGTTAAATGAAACTTTTATTAAGATTGATTGAGTTCACATGTATTCATCAGTGAATAATCATATATTAGAATGATCTGACAAAATTAATAAATATCTTTTATACTTCTAGAAACACAACAGCATTCAAACCTCAGGCAGTGATGTGAAAATAAAACATGGCAATTGAAGGTGAAAACTAAAAATTTTCTGTTGGATTTAGTGATGTAGAGGTCATTGGTGACTTGGATGGATTGAGGGGGCAGAAGCCAGATTGGCATGGGTTGAAGTCTAAGTAGGGGAAGAAATAGAGGCAGTAAGAATAGACAGCTCTTTACAGAAGTTTGATGAAAGGAAAGAGGAAATGGTACTTGAGGAAGATGTGAGAGCATTATTAATAAATTTTTCAGAAAGTTTCGTAAGTCTGATATCAATTTTTTTGCAATTACCTCTTATATAATTTCTTTGATAACAAGATGTACTTGAATATCTTCTTACATGTTTCCTAGTCATTTGTATTTGTTTTGTGAATTACCTTGTCTTTAGCCCATTTTGCTATTTCAGTGGTTGTCTTTTCACTTTTTGATTAGTAAGCTCTCCTTTGCACTCCAGTAATTAACTCATTAGGCACTGAATTTTGCAAAAGTTTTCCCAGTTTATCATTCATCTTTTATCTTTGCTTCATGGTATTTTTTTTTTTTTTTTTACAGAGAACTTTTTAAATTTTTTGTGTGTTCAGTCCATCCTTCCTCCTTGCTTTTCTTTTCCCTATGGTTTCTGGCTTTGGTGTCATGTACTCTGAACCAGTCACTGTACATCATTTCACAAATTTCATCCCCACCCAACCCAGTGAAATTTTTTCCTAGTACTCCTTTTTCTTTATTATTTCTTTAAATGTATGCCCAAATGCTATTTCTGGAATAAATAGTAAACTTACAATCATAATTTTTCTACAGCATCAAGTAGTGGGACTAGACTTCATAGAGGTTATGTAGAAGAAGCCACGTTAGAAGACAAGCCATCACAGACTACTCATATTGTATTTGTTGTGCACGGCATTGGACAGAAAATGGACCAAGGAAGAATTATCAAAAATACAGCCATGTGAGTGAGTTCTTTGATGAATACATTCTCCATCACTAGAATCCAGACTTTTATCCGGGGTATAACAGAGTTTAATCATTCCACCGCATGTTCAATACAAACTACTCTAATATCTCTTATGTTATAGATGGAATTTCTAGACCAAATTTTGAGAGTGATTATGTCCAGATGATGATGATGATGATGATGATGATGATGATGATGATGATATTTGAGGTTTTTCCCCCACAGCATGGAGAAGAGGAAGAATAAGGAAGTGTTTTTAACTTACTAATTTACATTATATTAAGGTTGAAAGCAAAGAAAAATTGTAATTCTTAGTTTGTATCTTACTCACTGAACTGCAGAAACAGAATAATTACAAGGTTGCATAATTATGAAAAACATAAGAATTTTTTAAATTGTCATGGAGCACCTGGGTGGCTCAGCATCTGACTTCAGCTCAGTCATGATCTCACAGCTTGTGAGTTCAAGCCCCACATTGGACTCTCCGCTCTCAGCACAGAGCCTGCTTTGGATCCTCTGTCTCCCTCCCTCTCTGCCCCTCCCCGCCCCTCCCCTGATTATGTTTTTTTTTCTCTCTCTCTCTCTCTTTCAAAAATAAATAAGCATTTCAAATAAATAAATAAATAAATTGCCAGTTAGCAGCTTAACCTAGCCAATTAATTACTACCAGAGGAAAGTGAACTCTAAATTTTACACAGAGAACAGTGGGTGATTTACCAACATACCACATACATTATTTACCTCATTAATTTATTTTTATTCAACTTTACTCTTTTTTTTTTTTTCCATCTTTAGTCTAAAAACTGTAAGATGTTATGGGGGTGAGGGATGTTTATACTTGTGTGTGTTTAAAAAATTTTAAGGACTGTGTTGAAAGGAAATGTTAGGGTTAAGTCACCATAAATGTGGCTCTAAACTAGCAATCGGTATGAAGAAAAATCTAATCATATTTATGATGTGATGAAAACAGATCAGTTTTTGGTTCAGAGCACACTTTATCTGGTTCTGAGGCTTCAAGTAAATGTATTTCTTGAGTCCTTATAGAGCAAATACTGTGCAATACCAGAAACTTTGTCCTCATCAACATCTCTATAATAATGCAATGTTGAGTTTTGTTTCACCTTTTATTGTAATACCTTTTAATGTCAACTGATGGATTAAATCGGTTCAACTCTTAAAAATTTAGTCAGATACCGCCAAGCCACCCTAATTTTTTGTCAATCTTCCTAGTTTCTATTACAAAAATCTCTTCTTTCTGATTTGTGTTCTGAGGAGTTGCACATTATTTCTTATAATATTTGTATTCTTATGTCAAAATGCTAATCTTTTGCTTGGATATCTAGGAATCTGAGATACGGGTTTAATGACAGATTCACTCTGGCGCCATTGATAAATGAGAAGGTATCAGCTTGCTTTCTTTGGATGTAGGTGAGGGGAAACCTAATCCAAAAAGGCTTGAACCAAAAGGAGGATTTAGTAGTTCATAACACTGAGAAGTCTAAATGTAAGATGTGTCAGTCCTGAGAACTGAGAATCCAGTTTCTACTGTACTTTCTTTCATTTTTGAGCTATTCTCAGACATCTCCTGTGTGTGCTTCCATATATGGTTTATATTATATTATGTTCAACTTCAAAAGAAAGAGTAAGCCTATTTTTCCAGAAGTCCCAGCTAGCCTAGGCATTTCAGTGACCAATGGCGTTGCATCCAGCTGCCTGAATCTGTACATGTGGCCATGCAGGGTATGATGTATTGAGCTTGTCATCTCCCAGAGTCAGATGGAAGTTGGCTTCATCATCACCATAGGGAGAGGTAGAGCCACAAATAAAAATCAAGAGCTATTATTGTAAGTGGAATGAATGAATCCAGAGGGGCTAAAAAAATAAGTATCCGCTATCGAGAAGATTGCTGTCATTCCTTCAGAGACAGGGTAATTTGATGGAAAACCCCCCACATAAACTAGTAATTGATAGAAAATAAACAAAAAGAAATTCTGATTAATTATAAACAGGAAAATCCAGAGGATCTCTTAACTCTTTCCCTGCTTTCTACAATTCCTTAGTAGTCCAGAACTGTAAAAAGAGTAAAATTAACTTCATCCTTGTCACTACCATTCTGAATCTTGTTTGTATTTGTGAGACTACAGTTGATTTTCTTTTTTAAATTTTTTTGGCAAAACTGAGAAACCTGCAGCTTGGTCAAGAAGACCAAGAAAAAAAGTGTGATGTATTGTTGACCAAGAAAAAAGTAGATTCAAATTGCTAAAATCAGGAATGAAAGAGGGGACATAATTACTGACCTTACAGAAATCAAAGGATTATAAGGGAATACTATGTACAGTTCTGTGCCAACAAATTAGATAGCCTAGATAAAATGGGCAAATTTCTAGAGAGATACAAAGTACCAAACTGATATGATGATCAGTAAGAAGAAATAGAATCTAAACTGACCATTAAGAAGTAAAGCATTTGAATTAATACTCAAAAAACTTCCTTCCAAAAAAACAAAGATGCTCAGGATCAAATGGCTTCACTGGCAAATTCTGCAAACATTAAAAGAGCACCAATTCTTCATAAACTCTCCAAAAAACTAAAAGAGGAAGGAAGACTTCTCAACTCATTCGTTGAGGCCAGTATTGTCCTAATACCAAAATCAGACAGATATCATAAGGAAAAAAAACTTACAGATCAGTATCCCTTATGAATACAAATAACTATTCTTTATGGACCCAAAAATTCTCAACACAATACTAGCAAACTGAATCCACCAACATGTAAAGAAGATTATACCTTATGACTGATTGGGATTCATCCTAGGAATACAAAATTGATTCAACATATTTTTAAAAATAACTCAAGGGTAATACACCACACTAATAGAGCAAAGGGGAACAAAAACATCACGTGGTTTTTGATGCAGAAAAGGCATTGACAAAATTTAACACCCTTTCTTAACGAAAACACTCAGGAGAGTAGAGAGCGAAGGGAATTTCTTCCCTCTGGTAAAAGGCATCTACAAGCCCATGGCTAATATTACACTCTGACAATGAATCAGTGAAAGCTTTTCCTCAAGATCAGCGATGAGACAGGGATGTCACCTCCCAATTCTGATCAACATTGTACTGGAGGTTTCACCCAGGGCAATTAGGCAAGTAAAAGAAATAATAAAAAAGATCCAGATTAGAAAGGAAGAAATAAAATGATCTCTGCAGATAACATGATCTTAAATAGAGAAAATCCTAGGGAATCTACACACACACACACACACACACACACACACACACACAAACTATTACAGCTAATAAATGAACTCAGCAAAGTTACAGAATACAAGATCAATATGCAAAAATCAGTTGTATTTATACACTAGCAGTGAACAATCTGGAAATTGAGAAAGCATTTCTAGGGGTGTCTGGCTAGCTCAGTTTGAAGAGCATACAACTCTTGATCTCAGGGTCATGAGTTTGGGCCCCATGTTGGGGTTGAGTTTACTTTTTTTTTTTTTTTTTTTTTTTTTAAAAAGAAAACATTTCCATTTATTACAGTATCAAAAAGAAAAAAAGAATAACCTACTTAGGAATAAGTTTAGCAAAAGAAGTGTAAGTTTTGTACACTGAAAACTGTACTACACCATTGAAAGAAATAAGAGAAGACCTAAGTAAATGAAAACAACCTACGTTTCTGGATTAGAAGATTTAATATTAAGATGGCAATACTTACCACATTGCTATTAAAGTCCTACCTGTCTTTTATGCAGAAATTGACAAGCTGATTCTAAAATCCACATGGAATGTTTTCACTTTTATGTGGACCCTGAGAAACTTAACAGAAGACCATGGGGAAGGGGAAGGGGAAAAAAAAAAAAAGTTACAGAGAGGGAAGGAGGCAAACCATCAGAGACTCTTAAAAACAGAATAAACTAAGGGTTGATGGGGGGTGGGAGGGAGGGGAAAGTGGGTGATGGGCACTGAGGAGGGCATCTGGCTATTATATGGAAACCGATTTGACAATAAATTTCATTAAATAAATAAATAAATAAATAAATATCCACATGGAAATGCAAGGAACCCAGAGTAGCCAAAACAATCTTAAAAAAAAACCAAAGATGGAGGACTAACACTTCCCAGTTTCATAAGTTGCTACAAAGCAAGATAAATGGATTAGAATCAGAGTTGGAGTGATTTTTAGCAAGAGTGCCAAAACAATTCATTGATGAAAGAATAACCTTTTAACCAATGGTGCTAGGACACCTGGATATATCTGCAGAAGAATGAAATTAAACCCTACCTCACACGTATACAAAAGTTAATTCAAAATAAAGCCCAAATATAAGAGCCATAACTATAAAACTCTTAAAACTTGGGAGTATATCTTTGTGACCTTGGATTAGGCAATGGTTCCTGAGATACAACATCAAAAGTACAAGCCACAGAGGAAAAAAGAGAGAAATTGGACTTTGGCAAAAGTTAAAACTTTTGTTCTTCAAAGGACATTATCAAGAAAGTGAAGACGATCCACAGAATGGGAGAAAATATTTGCAAATCATAATCTCAGAAGGATCTGGTATCTAGGATATATATAAAGAACTTTTGCAGTTAAAAAAACCTAAATTTTTAAAATAGGTAAAGGATCTGAATAAACATTTGTCCAAAGAAAATATACCAATGGCCCATAAGCACATAAAAAGATGTTCAAAATCATTAAGTATTAGGGAGATGCAGTTCATAACCACAAAGAGATGTTATGTCACTCTATACCTGCTAAGTTGACTCTTATCAAATAGTTGGAAAATAACAAGTATTAGTGAAGATGTGGAAAAATTAGAACTCTCCTATGTTGCTGTTGGGATTGTAAAATAGTATAATTGCCTTGGAAAATAGTTTGGCACCTCTTCAAGAATTTAAACGTAGAGTTAGCATACAAGCCAGTAATTCCACCCCTAGGTATATACCCAAAAGAATTGAAAATATATCTACACAAAACCTTTTAAAGAGTATTCATAGGAGCATTATTCATAACAGCCAAAAAATTGGAAACAATCCAAATGTTCCAATGCAAATGGATAAACAAAAGCATATTCATACAGTGGAATATTATTCAACTATAAAAAGCAGTGAAGTACTGATTCACAATAAACGTGGGTGAACCTTGAAATGTTATGATGAGTGCAAGAAGCCAGACACAAAAGGCCACATATGTATGATTCCATTTATATGAAATACCCAGAATAGGCAGATCCATAAAGACAGAAAGTGGATTCGTGATTGCCAGGGCCTAGGGAGAGGAAATATGGGAAGGTGACTGCTATGGCTACATTGTTTCTTTTGCAGGTGATGTAAGTTCTGAAATTAGATAATAGCAGTGATTGCACAACTCTATGAACAAACCAAAAAGCCACTTGATTGTTCAGAAGGAAAAACTAGGGAGGTCGTGTCAAAAGGACACAGAAGCCAACTTGAAGAGATTTACTGATCAAAAAAGGAGACAATTTGAGCATCTGTAAGAATAGTAACTACAGTGGATTGAAACACTCCACTTCAAATATGTTTAAGTGTATGAGTTAGTAAATATGTCAAAAAATATAGAAGCTAAGAACTCAGTATTTTGAAAATTGTTAATAGAAGGTAAGAATTAACTATTCATCCTTCACTTTCTCATTTCATACAGAAACTATTTGGTTGTATTCCAAAGCAACCAAATATTTGATGTGAAGAAATTTCTCTTTCTAGAATTATAAGCTTTACAAACAAATAAGGAGTGATGGAACCATAATAAATAAATGAATCTAAGCAGTGATCGTCATAACTGCTAGCTTCACCAGAAAGAGACAAACACAGATGTATGCACCTATGGAGTAGTAGTCTTGCCAAAATAGAACTTTCATCTGATCAAGCCCCTATATGTCACTAACAAGATACAGGAAGTAGAGGACAAAGAACATGTTAAATACCAGGGGGATACAGTCATTAAAAATCAGACTCTGAGGAACTCTACAGGACAAAAATAAATTACAAAACAAAACAAAAAAAAGTGGGGGGGGGGGGCGGGGGGGGGAGAAGAACCTGTAGATTAAAAGACACTTAAGAGACATACCTACCAATTATAGTGCATGGACTGTAAAGTAGTCCCCCCCACCCCCGCGCCAACCCCCACCCTTATCTGCAGTTGCACCCTCTCTGATGTCAGTTATCTGGGGTCCACTGCAGTCTGGAAGCAGATGATAGTAGCCTAATGCTGTGTCACAATGTATGTGTCATTCACCTCACTTCATGTCACCTCGTAGGCATTTTAACATCTCATATATTGTGGCAAGAAGAAGAAGGATGAATGCAATAAGATTTTGAGAGCCCACATTCATATAACTTTTATTACACTGTATTATAATTGTTTTTTATTGTTATTAAACGTTCACTGTGCCTAATTTATAAATTAAACTTGTCATAGGTGTGTATGTATAGGAAAAATCAATATATATAGGGTTCAGTACTATCTTCAGTTTCATGCATCCACTGGGGGTCTTGGAATATATCCCCACATGTAAAGGGGGGGCTGTTGTATTTGGAGCTCAATTAAAATGTAAAAATATATTTTATGTTATAAAATAACATAGTCTAACTGGGGAAATGGAACTGCTAAACTACATATTTGCTGAAATTAAAGAATTGTTCAAAGTTTTGGTATGATTGGGGCACCTGGTGGCTCAGTCAGTTAAGCATCCGACTCTTGATTTTGACTCGGGTCATCGATCTCACAGCTTGTGAGTCTGAGCCCCACGTCCAGCTCCAAGCTAGTGGTGCTGGCGGTGCAGAGCCTGCTTGGGATCTTCTTTCTTTCTCTCTCAAAAAGAAATAAACTTTAAAAAAATTAGTTTTGGGGGGTGCCTGGGTGGCTCAGTTGGTAAAGCGTCCCACTTCATCTCAGGTCATGATCTCATGGTTCATGGGTTTGAGCCTCGCATCGGGCTCTGTGCTGACAGTTCAGAGCCTGGAGTCTGCTTTGGATTCTATGTCTCCCTCTCTCTCTGCCCCTTCCCCCGACCCCACTCTCTGTCTCTCTCTCTCTCTCAAACATAAATAAACATTTTTAAAAAGTTTTGGTATGATAATAGTACAGAATAGGTTGTTTTCCTTATGTTTTAGAAATAGATACTAAACAGTTTACAGATGAAATGATGTGATATCTGGGATTTCCTTTAAAATATTACAGGGGAAGGGCACTGCTATAAAGAGTTAGTGTGAGGGATTTGGAGAAATAATAGAACTATTCTATATCTTAATTATGGTGATGTTAACCACGAAATCTATACAACTGATAGCAAAAGGGGAAAAAAGTCAACTTTGCTGTATCTGAATTTTGAAAATAAAATTTTAAAATTCATATTATGGGGAGAATGAGTGGAGAAATAGATGAAATAAGACAGACCATGACTTGCCAATATTTGGGGCAGGGTGATGGCACAGGGTGGATTTGTTGCACTTTCTGTCTACTGAAGATTAATATATATAATTATTTAGAATATAATGTGAAAGCTTGTAATACTTGAAATCACTGATGACAAATTTAGGGAAATATCTTTGAAATGAGGGATTCCTAGTATTGTGAAATACTGCACAGTGTAACAATAATTAAAATATAATTGGACAAAGTTAGCAAGTAGAAGTTGTATGGTTAAAGATATTTTATACCATATAAATACATATGAGAAGTTACTCTGATAACATTTTGTTTTGTTTCTTTTTGTTTTTTTTGTTTTTTTTTTTTAGGATGAGAGAAGCTGCAAGAAAAATAGAAGAAAGGCATTTTTCCAACCATGCAACACATGTTGAATTTCTGCCTGTTGAGTGGCGGTCAAAACTTACTCTTGATGGAGGTACAGTTTCTTTAAAAATTAAATGATTTAGTCAGTGGCAACAAAGTTGCTCATTGGAAACAAAGAGCCTTTCATTAAGTTGTCTTGAGTATACTCACTCTTTGTTCTAGATTATTAACATAAAATCCATTGATATTTAAAATAATTATATTGACATGTTGATTTCACAGCACAGTTTTCACCCCTGCCCTCTGTGGATGGGGGGGTGGGGAGCACATGGGAGGACCAAAATGTGTAAAGGTTTTGACAGAAAGTGATTTGTCAACACTAAAAATATTTGTCCACTGTTCCATATGAGCTTACATTTTCTTTCTAATAATTTTCTTTTCCTATATTTGGAAGATAAAATCTCAGGTTTTTTGTGTTCTTTTGTGGTTCCTGCATTCCTCAGGCTGGTGAATTGTTATAATCTAGCATAGAGAAATTATACAGTGTTTGTTTAATTAAAATCATTTTTGTTTGCTTCCTTTAAGAGCTGTTATCCAAAATATGCATCTTCCTCTACACAGAGTTATGACCTTTTAATATTTAAACCATTAGAGTAGCGTGTTTCAGTCGATGATTTGCATAATCTGGAAAATGAGTTGTGCTAGACATGATGTCAGCTGCTTTTGTGGAGCTTTGCCTGTGTGCGTAGCACTCCACAGGGCATTTTACATGGAGTATCTCATTGAATTTTCTCATAAACCAATGAAATATACCTAGTTTGTTTTCTCTACTGATAAGGAAACTGAAACTCATTAAAAGGTAAGTGAATCTAACTAAGAATGGCAGGCAGGATCTAGGTCTGTATGATACCAGAGCCCTTGTTGTCACAGTACCAAACTGCCTCCCTGGATGATCTCCAAGGATTCTTCCAAGACTGTGATTCTGTGTCATAGTCAGTTAGGAATGTCACTTATAAACCAAAATGGCATCCAAACCTGTAATGAGTTTAAAAAAAAAAAAAAATGCTAGTGACTAAAGAAGCCTTCTCAGCAGCAGGAGCACATATGTAAAGTTCTAGTGTAATAACACTATCTTTTGGGCTTTTCCCATTTACCCAGATAAATTTCTGAGTCTGCTCAGGGATGCAGACAACACAGATGAATGAACACTTAATAAAACTCAAATTTGTAATTTTCTGTTAGGTTTAAACTACTGTGTTAGTATCTCTAAGGCATTGTGCTGAGTGAAAGAAACTAAAGGAAAAACACTACTGTCTCTCTCTATTCTCAAAACTGCTGGTGCCAAAAGTGTGGAGGTTTTTCCCTATACCAACCATTTCTCCCAGTTCTGGGTGTCCTGCAATTTAACTCAGTTCTGCCACAGACTCCCCAAAGAGAGAGCAGTCAGGTTAAGGACTCAATGCCACAAGACTGACTACCCCTCCCACCCTGCTTCAGATGCAGTCACACATTCCAGGTTGTCATTCATACTTCAGACTGACTGGCTATAAATTGAGGAAGGGGGATCCCGTGGGGGATCCCATGACCCCATCCTGAGGTTCAGTAATTTACTAGAATGACTCACAAAACTCACAGAAGCATTTGTTTGCATTTACTAGCTTAAAACGCATGTACTGGTTTGAAGGGTATTACAGAGGATACACTGAAAAGCTAGATGAAGAGCTGCACAGGCAGGGTAAGGTATGGAGAAGAGGTGTGGCGATTTCATATCCTGTCTGAGTGCACCACCCTTCCAGTATCTCCATGTGTTTGCCAATCCAGAGGTTCCCCGAACCCTGTTGTTTGGTTTTTATGAGGGTTCCGTTATGTAGATGTAATTGATTAAATCGTTGGCGATTGACCTCGATCTCAAGCCCCTCACTCCTTTATGGAGGTTGGGATGAGGCAGAAAGTTTAACCTCTGATGACATAGTTGGTTCCTCTGGCAATCAGCCCCCATCCTTCAAGGGTTGCCTTATTAACATAAACTCAGGTATGGTTGAAAGAAGCTTATTATGAATAATAAAAGAATTTCACCCATCACTCAGGAAATTATAAGGGTTTTAGTAACCCTGTGGTAAGAACCAGGGACAAAGATCAAACATATGTTTCTTATTACAGTTGACTCTTAAACAATATGGAGGCTAGTTAGGGGCATTGACCCCTCCACTCACATAGTCAAAAATTTGTATATAACTTTTGACTTCTCAAAAACTCAACTACTAATGGCCTACGGTTGACCAGAAGCCTTACCAATAACATAGTCAATCAACATATATTTTATGTTACATGTATTATATTCTGTATTCTTATAATTAAGCTAGAAAAAAGAAATTGTTGGGGTACCTGGGTGGCTCAATTGGTTGAGCATCTGACTCTTGATTTCGGCTCAGGTCAAGCCCCGTGTCGGGCTCTGCACTGAGCATGGAGCCTGCTTAAGCTTCTCTCTGTCTCCCTCTGCCCCCCTCCTACATGTGCTTTTTCTCTCTTAAAAAAAAAAAAAAAAAGGAGAGAAAGGAAAAAAATGTTATTTCGGAAATGATAAGGAAAAGAAAATGCACTTATAGTAAGTACTGTACTGTATTTATTGAAAAGGATCCATGTATGAATGGACCTGCACAGTTCAAACCCTTGTTGTCTGGGACCAGCTGTGTATCACGATATTATAGCAGTCAAGCTCAAAGATTACATAATTTGTGCTTCCACTTATGTGACATACTGGAAGAGACAAAATTATGGAGACAGAACTGATTTGTGGTCACAGGGTTTAGGGGAGGGTTTTAATTTAAAGGGCAGCTTTTTAGGGTGATGGGAACGGTTCTGTATCCTGATCAAGGTGCTAGTTATGCAAAACTATATATGCATTAAAACTCAGAGTCAATTTTACTGTTTGTAGATTTAAAAATATTGATAAAGAGAATTTACCTACAATAAACATCATTGTCCTCATTGGTATTGAAGGGCTAAAAACATTTCTTTTAAATCAGGAATAAGCTAAGGATGTCTATTCTTATAACAGATCCTCAACTGGAAGGCGTAACCAGTCAATAAGATAAGGAAAAGAAATAATAGTTTTAAGGAATGGAAAAGATCTGTTTTCCTTTGCGGGTCTTATGGCTGTATACACAGAATACACAAAAGAATTTGCAGAAAAAATGAAATTAATAAGATAGTTTACAAGGCTGTGAAATAAAAGATCTATATGTGAAAACAGCTGCATTTCTATATCCCAGCAGACTATTTGAAATAGCATAACAATATAAGGTTCCTAGAAATCTAATAAAATATGTATATTTATATTAAAAATGAAAAAAACTGTTAAAAGATATTCAGTACAGCTTAAATATGTACAACGATCATTTTCATAGATTGGATGATTCAGTATCCTAGAGATGTTAATTCTCCCAAACTAACCTATAGATTCCATGCAGTGCCAATCAAAATCCCAGTAGAGTTTCACAAAACTCAACAAGCTGATCCTAAAATTATTGTAGAAGATCAGAGGCCCAAAAGTAGCAAGATACAGAACAAGAGGGTAGAGAGGGTGTCATGTCCTGGTAGATAATAGAACTATTTTTCAACTTTTGTATTTAAGACAATTTAGATTGGCAGAAGGGTTAGCCGACAGATCAGTGCTCCAGACTAGATACCCCTAGTTTGTGCTTAGGATCTGCGCTTAGTTTGCAAACCTGACATATGACAGAGATGGCCTTGGAGATCACTGGTAAAAGGTGGCCTGTTCCATAAATGGTGCTTGGTAACCAGTTATCCTATGGGGGAAGAAATGAAAATGATCCCTACCTCACATTTCAGATAGATCAAACACATAATTTATGAAAGCTAGGACTTTAAAATGTATTAGAAAAAATATATGGGAGAATATGTTCTTTCTTTTTTTTTAACGTTTATTTTTGAGACAGAGAGAGACAGAGCATGAACAGGGGAGGGTCAGAGAGAGAGGGAGACACAGAATCCAAAGCAGGCTCTGGGCTCTGAGCTGTCAGCACAGAGCCTGACACTGGGCTCGAACTCACGAACAGTGAGATCATGACCTGAGCTGAAGTCAGACGCTCAACCGACTGAGCCACTCAGGCGCCCCGAGAATATGTTCTTAAACAAAACACAAAAACACAACTATAAAGTAGCATGGATAAATTTGATTAGATTGAAATTAAGAACTTCTTTTTCTCAAAAGATACCATTAAAAGTAAGGCAAGCCACAAATGGAAAAGATGTTGCAACAGAACAACAGATATAACCACCAAAGCTTTAATATCCAGAATAAAGAACAAGAAACTCAAGTGGATATTGATAGGCAGACACATGCACACACACACACACACACACACACACACACACACACACGTGGATATATATGTGTGTATTTTAAATACATATTTTTATATAATAAAAAAGTGCATCTCTCTAGTAATCAAGGACATGCAATTTAAAACCACAATGAAATATCTTTAAACACCCATCAGGCAAAATTTAAGAAAGTGACAATACCAAATATTGATAAGGATGTTCAGCATTGACATTTATCATTGACTTTTGGTGGGAGTATGAATTGGTACAGTCACTTTGGAAGATGGTTTGACATATTCTTATCTTGTTGAATGTGCATGTGCCCTGTGACTGCAGTTTCACCCCTCGGTGTATATATCCTAAAGAAACTCCCATACATGTGCACCAGAAGACATTTACAACAGTGTTATTAGGAGCATAATTTATATTAGCAAAAAACTAAAAATAACTCAGATGTCTTTCAAAGGAAAATGGGTACATTGTTAGTTATGTGTGAAGTGCTGTACAACAGTCAAAATGAGGGGATTACAGCTATCTGGCTCAACATCAGTGAATCTCAGAAACATAGTATTAGGGGTGAAACAAACAATGGACAGTAAGTTAATTTACATAGTGTTCCAAAACAGACAAAACGAAATAAAATATTTAGTCTCTGGCACGTAGTAAATGCTACAGAATTGGCTAAAATTATTAATGAACATGTAGGAAATCTGTAAAGAAAAGTAAGGAGTGTAATCAACACAAACTTATTTTATTTCATTTTATTGTATTGTATTTTTAGAGAGAGAGCATGTGAGCTGGGGGAAGGGCAGAGGGAAAGAGAGAGACTTTAAGCAAGCTCTTCACTCAGCGCAGAACCCAACACAGGGCTCGATCCCATGACCCTGGGATCATGACCTTAGCCAAAATCAAGAGTCAGACACTCAACCAACTGAGCCACCCAAGTGGCTCAACACAAACTTCTTATTGGTGGTTATTTAGAGAGGAAGGGGCATTTGATCATTTAGGGATATACTGTGGGTTTTAGAGATACTGGCAATATTCTTAAGCTAGGTGGCAGAAACATGTTTTCCCATATATAAATTACTCTTTCAGTTGCACAAAAATATTAAATATCTTCTTCATATGCATGTGTATTGCCCAGTACAAACTTTTTTTGGAAATGCATTAAAATGACATTTAAACTTTTCATATCAGCACGGTAGTCACATCTTTCACTTTTACAATTTAAAAATGGGCACAGGCTGTAAAATAGGTAGTGCAATCCATATCCTTTATGTCTTTGAAAAGACTTCTAGCTTTTGCCTGAATCCTTGTCTTCCAGTCATTATTAGATTGTATTAAAGTAGGGAATAAATAAAAATCAATGCAGTGAGAAACTGGAAGATAAAAATATAAGCCTCCTGCTGCCCACCTTGCGCTTTCATGTTATGATATTCATCCAGGTATAGTGCTTCTTTATATTTCTATAAGAAGTGCAAAGTTTTCTTCACTTTGTTAGGCATTTAATAGAATAATCTTCCCAAGGTAGAATTTCCACAGGTTAGCTGTAATTGCACTACGATTTATGTAACTTTTTTTTAATAAATTATCCCAACTTTATCTTGTTTACTGAGGAGGCCCGTTGCTGATTTGCCTTTGTGCATATTTGTAATTTGTCAACTCCTGCCCACAGCACCTTTGGTTCACTGAAGATAGATACATGTACAGTGTAGGGAAACTTTTTAATTTGTTGCTGATTTGTCACCAGTGGCTCTAGGCATTCCATATGGGTATTGCCAGGCCAAGGTGCAGAGGCCAAAGAAGGAGAAGAGAAAGGAAACAGGAAAAGAGGTATAGAAAAGAGTGAGGTCATGTCTCTTAACACTTGTTACAAGAATAGAGATGGCCTGGTTTTGCTCTGGGTACCCCTGAATGTCATGCAAAAGCCAGTACATAGGAAAAAATGGTAAATCTTTATAGATTTGATAATGGTTTTCATCCTTAATGTTCCTTTTCTTCCCACGTCCCCTTTTGTCTTTTACTGTTTTTTTCGCGGGGGGGTGGGGTGGGGAATAGGTGGGGGGGCAGGGGATTGCAACATTTTGCAAGAAAGGAAAGTTCATTAGATGCAAAGCTGCTCTTGAATATTTTTCTTTGAGACTTTTTTCAGTTAATCTACATACAGTGCAATATTGGTTTCAGGAGTAGAACTCAGTGATTCATCACTTACATACAACTCCCTGCTCTCATCACAATAAGTGCGCTTCTTAATACTCATCACCCATCTAGCCCATCTCCCGTCCACCTCCCTCCATCAACCCTCAGTTTGTTTTTGTTAAGAGTATCTTGAAGTTTGTTTCCCTCTCTTCTTTTCCCTCCTTTCCCATATGCTCATTTGTTTTGTTTCTTAAATTCCACATATGAGTGAAATCATATGGTATTTGTCTTTCTCTGACTGACTTATTTCACTTAGCATGATACATTCTAGCTCCATCCACATTGTTACAAATGGCAAGATTTCATTCTTTTGATGGCTGAGTAATATGCTATTGTATATGTCTACCTCATCTTCTTTGTCCACTCATCAGTCAGTGGACATTTGAGCTCTCTCCATAGTTAGGCTATTGTTGATAATGCTGCTATAAACAGTGGGGTGTATATACCCCTTTGAATCTGTATTTTTGTATCCTTTGGGTAAATACCTAATAGTGCAATTACTGGATTGTAGGGTAGTTCTGTTTTTAGTTTTTTGAGGAAATTCCATACTGTTCTCCAAACCACTCTTGAATACTTAAACATGAACTTAAAGACTTACTGTTTCAGAGAATGTAATTTTTTTCATATTTTTCCCTAAAACAAAGATCTTCTGTAAATTTTTTTTTTTTAATTTGTAGACACTGTTGATTCCATTACTCCTGACAAAGTACGCGGTTTAAGGGATATGTTGAACAGCAGTGCAATGGACATAATGTATTATACTAGCCCACTTTATAGAGATGAAGTAAGTATCATGATTGTCTTGTTGCTGTTGGGTATCTTTTAGAGTGTTAGCGTATGTGTCCTGAATTTGAAACTTTTATGCACTTTTTTTTTTTTTTTTACAAGCAAATGAGTATTTACAGGAATCCATTAATCTACAAATAGCCTGTATTAGTGAATTTGATTGTCTTCAACACATTGGGAAGCCCTTAATACCTGAAAGTAATAGATAGGTTAGAAAATAGCTCTTTGAAAAATATCACTTTTCATAAATCTGATTAATTGTATCTATAATTATTGTGCTCACAAAAGAGTTTTAGACATTTAGAAATTTCCTTCAAGTTTTTTGTATGTAATAGACTTGCTTTTATTGTGTCATTTCCGTGGTGGATTCATTTAGTTCTTAAATAGTAATGTTGCTTATGCATCACAAAAATAACCCTGAGAGGGATAAGAGTAAAAGTTTATTCAGAGGGATGAGAGATCCTGTACTGAATACATTTTGTCACTTTATTGATATGAGAAAAAGAATTCTGTTTCATAGGAATAACCTTGTTAATTACCTAGCTTGTGTTAGCTTGTCTAATCCTCATTAAAACCCTATGAGGTAGATATAATTAATATCTTCATTTGAAAGATGAGAAAACGGGTACAAGGAGTAGTTACTAGTATAGCTCTCTGTGCTGCTCCAAGCCAATTCATTTCTGGTTTTGTTCATTCAGAGCCCTTCCTGATTCATTCAGGATATCCCTTGCACATTTACAGAAATATGTTTGGTTAATCGCCGAAGAACCTCCTTCTCTTTGGGCTGCCATCCCCTTAGGATTTTTCGCCATTCCTCTTTCTGTATCCCCTCTTTCTGTATCCCCTGTATCTCTACCAGTACAGAGTAGTCTGCCACGATCTGATAACAGTGAAAGAAACTATTCTGGACCTCATTCTAACCCAACAAGGAAGGCCTGGTTCATGAAGTACAGAATTTACCTGTTGGTAGTCCTTTATAGTATATGGTGAGTGTTGTTAAATATGCCCTAAAGGTTAAGAAATTGAATTATAGTATTGCAAGTGAAACTAGTTAGTGGGAAAAAAAACGAAAGAGGATGGCTGAAAGCATATAACATACACACACACACACACACTCAGATGCCATGGGTATACCTTACACACACAGATACATGGTTGGTAGTATTCCTAAGAAGGTATCCAGAATGTTTAAGGGTAAAATGTGCTGAGGCATGTCCCCCAAACTAATAATAAGAGTTTTGTAAAAAAGATTTAGGTTGACATTGATAACAAGAAAAACTAGAAAAAGTATCAGACTCAAAGCTCTGAACGTTAGTTAGTGATGATGGAGAAAGTAGTCACTTTCTAATTTACACTTATACCTTCAAAAATAGTTATCCTTTGAATGGAGTTTAGTAAAACAGATATTCTGTAGAAAGAGGGAACTGATGACTAAAATAAATGGAGAACACTCAGCGTTTTAAATTAGTCTGCCCTTTAATCCAGTTGAATTTTGCAGAAAAGCTCTGAAGAACTTGTGGCTGAGTTTCACCAGTCCTGAGCAATGTTCCCCAAACATCCTTAAGTAGAACAGTTACTTGGGGTATTCATTAAAAATACAGCCGACAAACAGCCTCATGGGGCTCATTGGAATTGAGGGTATTAATGTGAATTAGTGATTTTGAACATATTGGGATATGTAGAGATATCTATATATTTAAGTGGATATATGTACATATGCATGCAAATATTTCCCACCTGTGTGCATTGAAAGGGCCACAAAGTAAAGACACCCCAATCCAATGAGTACACCTAGCACCCAGTCCTTTGTCTCCAATACTGTTAATACCCTCTCAGAAGAACTAATATTCCTAAGGGAAATGGCTGATTCCAGGACTGAGGCAGGATTGGTACAGGTCGAAGCTGGAACTGCTTGTCATAACAGAAAGGAAAATGCTTGAAAGAATGATGGGGCAGGTCACAAGGACACAGGAGCCAAATTAAAGAAGCAGATCCCCACTGGCCAAATCTGGAACAATTTGAGCACCAAAATAATTAAGGAATTATCATTACTTATTATTAGGAATTAAGAATAGTTTTAATATAGAATTATAAGGATAATATAAGGAGTTATAAATCACTGCAAAATTCATAATCCATTTCTATTACAAATAGATAAATAAGTGGGGGAGAAAGCTTCTCTGCTTACTGTAAATGCCAAAGGCTTTCTGAAAAATGTGGAGGGCACGCTGGAGGAAAACCCTCATTTTGCACTTGTTGTGGTAGGATCAGATAAAAGAGGCTTGGGCAGGATTCATCAGTGGATGCTAAACTGAGGGCATAATTTTGATGAGGAACAGGATATTTGCATAGTCTTAAAGTGTATCCTCACAGACTGCTTATTAGCTAAAAAAAAAGAACAGATATACAGTAGAGAAATTAGGCAGTACCTTTACTGGGTGTTACTGGGGGACACTCAGAGGATACAGCATCATTTATGCAGTACTCCAATCATTAGGAAACCTCAAGCAAACACAAAATAAGGAAGTTCAAATAAAGTAGGAATGGGACTATGTCCTTTTTAAATGTAAATATCATGAAAGACAAAGAATCCTTATGGAAAATGTTCCAGATTAAAGGAGGCTAAAGAGACATGGTGGCTAAAGACAGCATCTCATCCTAGACCATAACTTGTACTGGCTGGGGGAAAATGCTGCAAAGTGTATTATTATTAAATCATCTGACAGAATGTGAATGGTAGATCAGATTAGTTGAAGTGTTATATCAAAGTAAATTTATTTTTTTAAGTTTATTTATTTATTTTGAGATAGAGCCGGGGAGGGGCAGAGAGAGAGAGGGGAAGAGAGAATCCCAAGCAGGCTCTGTGCTATCAGCACAGAGCCCAGTGTGGGGCTCAGTCTCACAAACCATGAAATCATGACCTGAGCCAAGAACAAGAGCAGACACTTAACCAACTGAGCCACCCAGGTTCCCCTCAAAGTAAGTTTATGAAGTTGATTGCTACACTCTGAGTATGGAAGAGAATATTCCTAGTCTTAGGAAATATACCCTGGAGTATTTAGAGATAAAGGACCATGACGTAATATATCCTCACATGGTTCGCAAAACCACGTGGTTCACAAAAAAATGTATGCACGTGTGTGTGCTACAAAAACAAACAGAAGGAATGATAAAGCAAACAGGATAAGATGCTAACAATAGGTAAATCTTGGGTAAAGGATTTATGGATGATCTTTATCCTTTTTTTTTTTTTTTTTTTTTTTTTTTGCCACATTTGATAAATTTGAAATTATTTCCAGGTAAAAAGTTAAAAAAAGGAAACAAAAAAAAAATGGTTTCCAAGGTCCCCTCCCTGGAGATTCTGATTCAGAGGGTCCGACATAGAGCTTGTGAATTTGTGTTAAAACAGTTCCCCAAGTGGTACCATCAGGGAAATTTGGGAAACCTTGCTTAAGGTATTGTGAAGAACAAAAGAAAACTCCGTGAGAAGCAGTTCAAAATTGTTCTTAATTTTAAAAAGGGAAAGCAGATTCTGCAAATCAAAGTCCATTTAGCACAAGGTTGACATTAGCCAATATTCTAGAATAAATTATTTTTAAGCAGTGTATGTTTCCTTAGGGATAAATAACAGTGATAATCTTCATGATTATCTCATGCCTGGTGAATGAACCTTGTTTGGTTTATTTGATAGGCATATGAAAGAGCTTTTTTTCCCCTTCCTCTCAGCCTTTGGGGTTAAATGGATGCACAGTCAAAAACTGCCACTTAACTAGCTGTGTGACCTTAGATCAAATTTCTCACTTTCTCAGCTTCCTCACTTCCTCACTTATAAAATGGGCACATGACGACCTGATAAAGGTCGTCATGAAGATTAAAGGTGTAATGTATATAAAGTTCCCAGTACAATTCTCAAGTTGTGATTAATTATATATCTGTCTTTATGTATTTCAAGGGTTCCCATTTAAGAAAAAAAAAAAAAAAAAGAATAGACTTACTCTGTTAACTCTAGAAAGTGAATAAAGATCAGTGATAGAAAATATGGAAAGGAACATGTTTGTTTACTAATGAAGAACTTTTTAAGTAACTAAAGCTGCTTTAAAAAAAAATAGAAATGTCTCAAGGAAAAAAATTGTAAGTAATGTGATAGATTTTAAACTTTTTTTTTTAACATTTATTTTTGAGAGACATAGACAGAATACGAGTGGGGGAGGGGCAGAGAAAAGGAGACACAGAATGTGAAGCAGGCTCCAGGCTCCAAGCTGTCAGCACAGAGCCTCACGTGGGGCTCGAACCCACGAACCGTGAAATCATGACCTGAGCCGAAGTCGGGCACTTAGGCAACTGAACCACCCAGGTGCCCCTGATAGATTTTAAACTTGAGGGGTGCCTGGGTGGCTCAGTCAGTTGGGCATCCGACTTCAGCTCAGGTCATGATCTTGCAGTTTGTGGTTTCGAGCTCCACATCAGGCTCTGTGCAGACAGCTCAGAGCCTGAAGCCTACTTCAGATTCCGTGTCTCCCTCTCTCTCTGCCCTTACCCTGCTCATGCTCTGTCTCTCTCTCTCTCAAAAATAAATAAACATCAAAAAAAAACTTAAGACTTATTTATAGTGATCTTTTGTAATATATACATGTATCAAATCATTATGTCATATACCTTAAGCTTATACAATATTGTATGTCAATTCTATCACAATCAACTGGAAAAAAGTTTTCAAAAACTAGAAGTGTCCACTTTAGAGTGGAGATCCTCCCTGGGGTAGATGGTAAGTGACTTATCAGGGATGCCACTGAGGGGACTCCTACCTTCAGAGCAGTTTAAATTAGATCATCTCTTAGTTCCCTTTTCATGGGAGATTGTGAGAGATGCTCATGGGAGGGACCCAATTAGTGATTGCACCAATAGTCATTAAAGAACCATGCTTCAGGAAAGAGTTTTGTGTATCAATTACTACTTCTCAGGTTATACTATCCAAGGACCAATTAAAAAAAAAGGAAACTAATCCAGACTTCAGAGACATCATCAGAGACCATTTGGCCCTTACTTTGACCCTGAATAAAGTATCATGAAAAATCCAGAGAGAAATACATATCTTGTGTACATCTGAACTCTCTTCTCAATGACTTTTAAAAGTGAAAAATTACAAAGAGAATGGTCATGGCCATATCATTAAAATTTCCTGAAGCAGAGAGAAGAACAAAGGACTAATTATATTCTTCAGTCAGACTATATATGTGTGGATTCTCTCTTGAAACTGCTGGCTTTTTCTTTTTGGGTTGATTTTCTTAATAAATTTTAACTTGTAAGCAGCAGTTATGAGAATTTAAAACTCTTAAGCTTTTGAAAAGCCATCCGTTGCCTACTGTGTTAAAGGTTAGCTGACTCGATTAGATAATATTGTAGAACTAATAAAATTAATACCATAGGGTATATCATTAATCTTGGTTCATATGTCTCAAATGAATATACTTGGTCACTAAGAGATCATAGCTGGGAGAATATAATTGGATCAGTGAGGAAAGCGGGGGAAGAAAAAAACCCTAATTAGAGTAGACTTTTTGGACACATCATAGAGGTGGATTTCTCCTTTTGCTGCTGACTGGATGATTTATAAAAGCATTTAAACACAACCGTTTAAAACTTTGCTTTCAAAATCATAATGTTTTTTGTTTTGTTTTGTTTTTTTATAAATACTCCTAGCAAGGTGGCCTATTTTATTTTTATTTTTATTTATTTTTTATTTTTTTTTTAACGTTTATTTATTTTTGAGACAGAGAGAGACAGAGCATGAACAGGGGAGGGGCAGAGAGAGAGGGAGACACAGAATCTGAAACAGGCTCCAGGCTCGGAGCTGTCAGGACAGAGCCCGACGTGGGGCTCGAACTCACAGACCGTGAGATCATGACCTGAGCCGAAGTCGGACGCTTAACCAACCGAGCCACCCAGGCGCCCCTCAAAATCATAATGTTTTGAAACACAAACATTCCCGTGTATGTAAACTATAGGAAAAGATTAAAATTGCTACCATATCTAGATATGTTCTAACAAGGAAACACAAAGACCACTTCTATTCAAGTATATGATTATTAAAACAGATGAAAGATGAAAGCATCAGCTCTTCAGAATTGTCCATTCCGTGTTTCATTTCACGGTGAAACATTTTAAGGTCAAATAACTTTCTCTGCCTCAGATAGTTACACTTGTTTTTAGTTACGCATATATGATTGCTGAAACATTGGGTATAGTGAGAAATGCTTTAAATTTTTTGATATGAAATAGGTTATTCACTGGTAGAGATACTGATAGATCTTTTTATTTTAATGGGGGGGATGGTATTTTAAAAACAAAAGGATTGGGTACCTTTTGTCAGAATACTTAAGGATATATCTTTTAGTGTTTCTAGACTTGCCTGGGGTGAGGCTTAAAATCAAGGGCTTCAAATGTAAAAACTATTAACAAATGTTGCTTTTGAAGGAATTTTATTTTATCTAAACATTAGCTTTTTCTGTACCTCCTATCATCTAGATTGTAAATCAAGAAAATTACAAATTTTAAGGGTTACTTGGTATTATCAAAGCCAAGTCCAAAGCATTACATTATAGCTCCCTTTGAGGAGAGCCCTATAAATTTCATATCACACTGCATACTCCTTAAACTATGTTGACTGGAATTACCTACAACCCATGTCTTAGAAGGGTTTTATATGCATTTGCCACTAAGGCAGTAGTTCTTAAAATGTGGTGCCCAGAACTGCTCAGATACTTGAGAATGGAGCCTAGCAATCTGTATTTAACAAGCCCTCCACATGATGCTGGTGCACTTTGTTGGAGCTGGCTTTTCCCAAGACAGAAATTAAAACAACCAGTTAAAGTAAAACCTTTGCATTTGTCCCTAGAGAAAAGACAGCACATAGTGGCAACTCCTCCTCTCCTTCTCTTCCTTCATTGGCTAGATATATTTCATGACACCCAACACATGCTTTCAATAGCTTTAAGCAGACCTTGGTATTGCATTGTAGAATTCTTCAGTGCCAACAGTTAAGAGAGAACATCATGCCTTCATTCATGTCACTGCTAACCCTGCCATGCATGAATCCTCAAATGACTTAGAGGTTAATATCAGCAGGTAAAACATGTTCAGTAAAATCTAATAGAGGGTAGTGGCCTCTTGAGACAAAATAATAAAACTGAAAATGGAAGCAACACATAATGAATATTTGTATGTCAGAGTACCAGCTGGCATAGTAAGTACTGAAATGAGAAATTAAGTTAATATCAAGCAGGAAATTTATAATCAAAAAGTAGCAAGCAATGATAGGAAGAGGAGAGGACTGCCTTATAACTGACGAGGGCCCAGTATGGGTTTGAGTAACATTTTTCTGACTTTATGGAATATTTCAGTTAATATTTGTTAGAGCTAAATTTCAAAGGAAGTAGTTTTACAAAGAAAAAATGACTTAAGATACTTCCCACATTGATAACCTTAAGCCTTAAAAAAACCCTGCTTTCCATCCACATAAAACAACTTTTTACTCGTATCTATATTGCCAACTCAATGGGAATTTTGGAATTTCAAGTGGATCAACATTAGTTTTTTTTTCAATCATACAGTGGCCTTTGATTACATTACTCTTATCTAAACACATAATGTAATATATATAGTACATTAGCACACTTGTTATCATAAACTCAGATATTCTTTTTCTAACATTTACTATAGCTTAAACTATGAGGTGTAAAAATTTAGAATTGCATACGAGTAAGTTGCAATGAAGAAAAAATTTGAAGGGGCTCTTTGGAAATCTTACTGGAATCTGCATGGAATTTTTTTTTTTTTTTTAATCTTTGGAACTGCTGGCTCATATAGTTAGTATAAGGACTGTGAAAGGAGCTAGATGGGTGATATCTGCCTGTATTTTTTAGTGATGATACAGATTACACATTATGTTTACTTTTCTTCATTTTCCGCAAGGTTTTGAAATACCTGAGTTCATTTTAATAACCTAGGTATATTTGGCCAGTAATGTCTGTGTTTCTTTCTTAATGTATTTGAGTTTGGAGATAAAGTTTATAGCAAAGTCAGTGTGATTAATATGATAATGTTTTCTTATTTCAAACAGCTAGTTAAAGGCCTTCAGCAAGAGCTGAACCGATTATATTCCCTTTTCTGTTCTCGGAATCCAGACTTTGAAGAAAAAGGGGGTAAAGTCTCAATAGTGTCACATTCCTTGGGATGTGTAATCACTTATGACATAATGACTGGCTGGAATCCAGTTCGACTCTATGAACAGTTGCTACAGAAGGAAGAAGAGTTGCCTGATGAACGATGGATGAGCTATGAAGAACGACATCTACTGGATGAACTCTATATAACAAAGCGACGGTAAAATACCTTAGTCTCTTAAAAGAATTTTAAAAGTCTTAATGGAATTACTGGACTTCTTAGGAGAAAACTGTAAGTTTTTCATGATAATATTTGGAGTACGGAGAGTATTAGGTAACATGCCTAATCGGCGAGAGACAATTTTGTTAATATTCATGCTAATTCCATGCATGTTCCAAATAGCATAAAATAAATTGCTTTGTCATCATCTTTTTCCTTCCATCTCTTCTTCAGAATTTGTTAGGAGTGAAATCTAAAACTTATTCCAAGCTGAGTCACTGTGCAGAATCCTTATTGAAAATGTTTACCAGTTTGTAATCCTTTGTAATTTTTACTAATCTTAGAGATGGGCCTTTGCCTTTCTTATCATTCTGAAAATAATTTTAAATCCCTTTTCTCCTTGGCAAATGAATTTTTGGCAGATTTATAATTATTTGATCACTTGTGGCCTTCCTGATACTACCTTATAATTCTTAATTACATTCCTGTCTTCATCTATAGTTACATCCTTTATCTTCTTTGTCCTCTTAATGCATCTCATCGATTCTAATAGAACAGTAAAAAGTCACTCATTTTGATAGTTAACATCATATAAAAACAACCAATGTAGTTGACCAAAAATTTTATTCAGGAAGCCTTGGATTTGTTTTAGTCTCATAAGTAATTGTCTAAGGATTTTATTTAAAATATTATTAAGTACCATAGGCTAGATACATATATTTTATAATGTCAAAATAATTGATAGTTTTGAAAGAAGATATAAGCATGTTTCAGAGCAGCCATTTTTTGTTTTGTTTTGCTTTTTAATTTACCTCCAAGTTAGTTAACATATAGTGCAACAATGATTTCAGGAGCAGATTCCTTAATGCCCCTTATCCATTTAGCCCATCCCCCCTCCCACAACCCCTCTAGTAACCCTCTGTTCTCCATATTTAAGAGTCTCTAGTGTTTTGCCCCACTTCCTGTTTTTATATTATTTTTGCTTCCCTTCCCTTCCCTTGTGTTCATCTGTTCTGTGTCTTAGAGTCCTCATATGAGTGAAGTCATATATTTGTCTTTCTCTGACTAATTTCGCTTAGCATAATACCCTCTAGTTCATCCATGTAGTTGCAAATGTCAAGATTTCATTCTTTTTGATTGTCGAGTAATACTCCATTGCATGCATATATATATATATATATATATATATATATATATATATATATATATACACACATACATATACACACACCACATCTTCTTTATTCATCCATGGATGGACATTTGAGCTCTTTCCATACTTTGGCTATTGTTGAGAGTGCTGCTATAAACATTGGGGTGCGTATGTCCCTTTGAAACAGCACACCTGTATCCCTTGGATAAATACCTAGTAGTGCAGCTGCTGGGTCATAGGGTAGTTCTATTTTTCGTTTTTTGAGGACCCTCCATACTGTTTTCCAGAGTGGCTGCACCAGCTTGCATTCCCACCAACAATGCAAAAGAGATCCTCTTTCTCCACATCCTCGCCAACATCTGTTGTTGTCTGAGTTGTTGATGTTAGCCATTCTGACAGGTGTAAGGTGGTATCTCGTTGTGGTTTTGATTTGTATTTCCCTGATGATAAGTGATGTGGAGCATTTTTTTCATGTGTTGGTTGGCCATCTGGATGTCTTCTTTGGAGAAGCGTCTATTCACATCTTTTGCCCATTTCTTCACTAGATTATTTGTTTTTTGGAAGTTGAGTTTCATAAGTTCTTTATAGATTTTGGATACTAACCCATTCTCCCATTCTGTCAGTTGCCTTTTAGTTTTGCTGATTGTTTCCTTCGCTGTGCAGAAGCTTTTTATTTTGATGAGGTCCCAGTAGTTCATTTTTGCTTTTGTTTCCCTTGCCTCTGGAGACATGTTTAGTAAGAAGTTGCTGCAGCCAAGATCAAAGAGGTTTTTGCCTGCTTTGTCCTCGAGGATTTTGATGGCTTCCTCTTACATTTAGGTCTTTCATCCATTTTGAGTTTATTTTTGTGTATGGTGTAAGAAAGGGGTCCAGATTCATTTTTCTGCATGTCGCTGCCCTGTTTTCCCAGCACCACTTCAGAGCAGCCTTTTAGATACAAAATACAGTAAAAAAAAATAATAATAATAAACAAGTTTAGAAAATGAGCTGCACCTTTAAAAAAAAACAGAACCTTAGTTCCATTATTTATTAAATGTAAGTAGATACAAAACATAATAATGGGAAAAATTTGAAGTAATCCAAATGTTCATCAGCAGAGAAGGATTAATAAACTGTGGTTGATCTGTATGAAGGAAAATTATACAGCTGTTACAAAGATTGAAGTAGATCAGGAGGCAATGAAATGAAAAGACCTCCAAGATTCACTATTAAGTGTAGAAAAAAGAAGCACAGAACTGTGTATATGGTGCGAACATTTAGTGTGATTTTTTTTTTTTAAGGTCATATATATGTTTGTATTTGCCTCACATTTCCCTAAAGGATCCTTCCAAAAAGCTGTTAACAACAGCTATTATGAAGAGTAGGGCTACTTTTACTAATCATTTTATAAATGTTTATAGACTGTAGCAGGTGTATCAAATACTGTCAACAGGGATTAATTTGAGGGATTGGATAATGGGCCATCATTTTCTTCTTTATACTTTAGTGAACTAGCGAGCATCTAATATTTATAAAATTGTGAATATAAATATTAGTACATTATCTCCTACTGCTTCCTAGACTGAGAGAAATAGAAGAACGGCTACATGGATTGAAGGCGTCATCCATGACACAAACACCTGCCTTAAAATTTAAGGTAAGGAAGGAGAGAGATAAGATTTCCATCATTTATCTCAATTTCTTTTCAAACATCATCTGAAGTGTGACAGTAGGATTCAAGTGAAATCTGAATTTTTCTTTCAAATGAATATAAACTGAACACATACTGTGTGTTGGACATTGCTAGTTTTGGGGTTTTACAAGGAAAAGGGTGGACAAGATGGCTCCCCAGCCCTCAGGATCTGTAACACAACGTTATCGGTACGATTAGTAGCTTATAGAATGATATATACATGAGAGAGAGATTGTAATTTTGCTTGGAAAGGTTTACAAAGGAATGGCATTTGTACTTAATCTCAGTAAAGTGGATATTGCCAAGTGGAGGAAAAGAGAAATGCTATTCTGTGTAAAAGAAACAGCACAACAGGGGTGTGAAGGGGTATGACCCCATAGTACCTCCAAGAAACATGAAATAATCTCAAATAGTGGAAAGAGAAAAATATAGATAGATTTGGGAAATATTTAGTATTTAGAAACAACAAGCCTTAGTAACCAGCTAGTTATGGATGATAAGAAAAATAAGTGGAAGCATATAGTGATGATTTTAGGGATGGATGGAAAGCTTGCTTTCATTCAGTGAGAAGTATATGACAAAAGCACAGGATGGGGTGTATGTGGTTGGTTTGGAGCAGGGTAGGCAAAAGAGTTTAGCTAGAATTTACAGGATTTGGGGCAAAGGGGCTGTGGGATAACAGGAAGGGTTTTTGAGCATCAGAATGGAGCTGTGGTAAAGTAGTTGTTTAGAAGAATAAAAAATGATAGAGAGATGTCGACCTTGACCTGCCTGTTGGAAAGAACATAGCCTGTAGCTGAATAACAAATAACTCGTTTGCAATGTTAAATGGAGCATGTCATAAGCTCCCTAATACTCATTTCCTTTTGAATGTATACACATATATAGTGTACTATATCATCTCTTCTTGAAATATCTTTATCACAAGAGCTTAACATACTGCTTAAGTAATGGAATGATGTAGAAAATTTTTTAGAAGAATCTATCTCTATGACTTACAATGTTTTTTTTTTAACGTCCATATTTAAAGGCCATAAGGTTGGGATACCTGGGTGGCTCAGTCGGTTAAACATCCAGCTTTGGATGGGGCGCCTGGGTGGTGCAGTCGGTTAAGCGTCCGACTTCAGCCAGGTCACGATCTCGCGGTCCGTGAGTTCGAGCCCCACGTCAGGCTCTGGGCTGATGGCTCGGAGCCTGGAGCCTGTTTCCGATTCTGTGTCTCCCTCTCTCTCTGCCCCTCCCCCGTTCATGCTCTGTCTCTCTGTGTCCCAAAAATAAATAAAAAACGTTGAAAAAAAAAAAAATTTAAACATCCAGCTTTGGCTCAGAGCATGATCTCGTGGTTTGTGAGTTTGGGCCCCGCGTCGGGCTCTGTGCTGACGGCTTGGAGCCTGGAGCCTGCTTCAGATTCTGTGTCTCCCCCTCTTTCTGCCCCTCCCATGCTCATGCTCTCTCTGTCTCTCGATAATGAAATAAACATTAAAAAATATATATTTAAAAGCCATAAGGTAAATTTATGTATTTAAAAAGTATATGAGCGTGATCTTTGGAGTGATCCCACCTGGAAGTTGAGTTCCATCTCTACCACCATTTTTTTTAAGTTTATTTATTTATTTTGAGGATGGGGGAGGGACAGAGAGAGAGAGGAAGAGAGAGAATCCTAAGCAGTCTCCACACCGTCAGCACAGAATCCAATGCAAGGCTTGATTTCGTGAACTGTGAGATCATGACCTGAGCCAAAATAAAGACTTGGATGCTTAACCCACTGAGCCACTCAGGTGCCTCCTTACCACCATTTTTATATATGATCAATATGTTAAATATGCAGAATTGATCTGATAGAAAAAGTAAACTCTTGTATTTCATGTCCTGGATTTTTTTTACTGGAGAGTAAAGTATGATCCACCAAGTATTAGGATCTCAAAATTCAATATTCATATTACTAGAACTTAAACAGTATAATTGTGTATTCTTGTAGTATATACTCATGTGTAGTCTAATAATATGAATTTTTAATTGTTATTTAATTACTCATAGAGGAAAAATACAGAAATCTGAAATTTAAAAAGGACTATCTGATGACTGGCAAATTAATATTTAGAACTCCAGGGATCTAGAAGGAACAGAAGTCTTTCTATGCCTGTTAACCAAAAGATGGGTTTACTTTCAGAGTATAGGTGTTAGGTCTGTTACAGGTGACCACTAAACTTTAAAAACAAAGAAAAACTATTGACAAATATTGGTCTGAAGAGTGGGAAAATTTGGTTGTGATCACGAAACTTGGCCACTAACTGGTTATGTAACATTGGCCAATTATTTAACATCTCTGAATTCATCTGCTTACTCATCTCTGGAAAAGGAGGTTAGACTAAATGTCCAAAGCTCTTTTTCACCTAGAAAATTCTTTGATGGGTGTAGATCTCACTAAATCAGTCATTACTCTTAGAATAATTCCTTTGTGGGGTGCCTGGGTGGCTCAGTCAATTAAGCATCTGACTTCAGCTCAGGTCATGATCTCGGGTTTGTGAGATCAAGCCCCACATCGGGCTCTGTGCTGACAGCTCCGAGTCTGGAGCCTGCTTCAGAATCTGTGTCTCCCTACTCGTGCTCTATTTTTCTCTCTATCAAAATAAATAAAGATTTTAAAAAAAGAAGAATTCCTTTGTGTGTTTGTCTGTCAAACTGCATACCAATCATAAAGAAAGGAAAGTTGTTTTATAACAATTTAACAAAAATTTATGAAACGCCTGACCAAAGCATAAAGCATTTTTCTAGGATATATATGTATTTACAGGTATGTATACATCAAGCAGAAAGGATTTCCATAGGGGGTGCCTGGGTGGTTCATTAAGTTAAGCGACCAACTCTTGATTTCAGCTCAGGTCATGGTCTCAAGGTTCGTGGGTTTGAGCCCACATTGAGCTCTGTAGTGAGCATAGAGCCTGCTTGGGATCGTCTTGCTCCTCTGTCTCTGCCTCTCCCCTGCTCACTTGCGTTCTTTCTCCCTCTCTCTCAAAAATAAACTTTAAAAAAAGTATTTAAAAAAAAAAAAAGAAAGAAAGGATTGGGGCACCTGAGTGGCTCCATTGGTTGAGCATAGGAGTTTGGCTCAGGTCATGATCTCATGGTTTGTTGTGTTCTGGCCCCTTGCTGGGTTTTGTGCTGAGAGCATGGAGCCTGCTTGGGATTCTCTGTCTCCCTCTCTCTCTGCCCCTCCCCCAGTCATGCATGCATATGTGCATGCATGCTCTCTCGCTCTCTCTCTCTCTAAGATAAACAGTTAAAAAAAAAAGTATTTACTTAAATTTTCTTCTATCTCAACTATATTTTGTATCTTTCCCTATCCTTTATTATTTTAATTATCTTAATCCTTTCAGAAGTTGGTGTTTTCATCTGTGTCACTGTCTATGATGTTTTTTGTTTTCTTTTTTTTATGTTTGAGAAAGAGCATGCAAAAGCAAGGGGGGGGGGGGTCAGAGAGAAAGAGAGAGAGAGAGAAAGAGAATCCCGAGCAGGCTCTATGGTGTCAGTGCAGAGCCAGAGCCCAATGCAGGGCTCAGACCCACGAACCCAGAGCTCAGGACCTAAGCCAAAATCAAGAGTTGGACGCTCAACTGACTGAGCCACCCAGACAGCCCAGTTACTATCTACCATTTCAAATGCTTTTTCTTATAGTTTTAATTTAACACAAGTTAATTTTCCTCAGCCTTCAGACATGTCGAAGTTACCCAGTCCTTTAAAAGCAGAAAAAACTTTCTCAAACCTTCTTTAACATGGAGGTACCATTTTCAAAATATATATTCGTTATTTGGGGGAAAAAAGAAGAGTCGCTTCAGATGTAGTGTGGGGAAGAGATTAAAGGGACATAAAATTGGAGGCAGAGACAAGTATATATAGTTATAGTCCAGATGAAAGACCATGAGGTGAAGTGCAATAACTTCTTAGATGTTGGAGATGAGATGGAATGATGAATTTGGGACGTCTCACCCATCAGGATAATGGGATATATGAGAGAAGTTAGACGACCTTAAGAGGTAAAGTGTCATGTTCTATATATAATCCAGTGCTGCTGATCACACCAGTTTTCTAGAAGCCCTCTCACGTGCCATTCATGTATACTGCATTATCATGGTTCTCCTTTCCCTCCCCTTTTGTAGTCTTACCTCCTTCCTCTGCTAATCAAATGTAGTTCTCGCTAAAGCCCTTCTCCTTTTTTCTTTTTTGTTTTAATTTTTGTAATGTTTATTTATTTTTGAAGTAGAGAGAGAGAGAGCGTGAGTTGGGGAGGGACGGAGGGAGAGGGAGACACAGAATCCAAAACAGGCTCCAGGCTCCGGAGGTTTCAGCACAGAGCCCAGTGCGGGGCTCAAACTCACCAGCCATGAGATCATGACTTGAGCCGAAGTCAGATGCCCAGCTGACTGAGCCACCCAGGCACTCCTCCTTTTTACTTTTAAATGTTTGTTTATTTTGAGAGATATGCACTATGCATATCTATGCACTTCATAAGCCCTCTTACCACTTCTCTTGGTTTTACGTATCACTTCTGTAACGGTGATACATAGAGTTGGGAGATGACATATCCAATTCTGTATCTCTTGCCTTAGAATTTCAGCCCCTGTAAATTAGATACGTTACAGATACTTCAAACTTAATTGTGAACAAAAACAGAACTTACCTAGAGTTTCCTGTTGCAGTTGATGGAACCACTGTCTTCCCAGTCAGCCAGACCCAAACCCTGTGACCTGCCTCTGACTCATTCCTCATCCTCATCTTCATTCAGTCATATTGATTCCACCTTCTCCTCTCCCATTTCTATTTCTGAATGGAACATCTCGCCCTGCCCGGGTTCAGATTCTCTCTTGCCTAAACACTTTCAGTAGTTTCCTAACTTGTCTCTGAGTCACCAGACTCTAAATTTTCCAGTTCATCCACATACTACTACCAGGTTTACTAACCTCCTAAAACATGGGGCAAATCCTGTTCTCCTTCACTACTCATAAAATCGATTAAGTCCTACTTTTTTAACCAAGTAGTCAAGATTCTGTGCATTCTCATTCCAAGTTACATTTTCCTGACACCCAATTTTTCAACTATGTCAGACTACTTATACTTCCTAAATTGAGCCAGGTTCTCTCCTGCCTCTGCTTTAGTTCATGTGATTGTATCAGCCTAAAATGTCCTCCTTTCTGGCCCCAATGACCAGCCCCAGGTGTAGAAATCCTTTTTGTTTTTTATGGCCAATGCAAATGCTTTCTCCTGTGTGTCAGAAGACGAACAGACTTTTCTCCAAAGAAGACATCCAGATGGCCAACAGACACATGAAAAGATGCTCAATATCATATCCTTTGCATAAAGGAAATGCAAATCAAAACCACAGTGAGGTATCACCTCACATCTGTCAGAATGGCTGAAATCAAAAACACAAAAAACAGCAAGTATTGGAGAGGATGTGGAGAAAAAGGAATACTTGTGCACTGTGGGTGGAAATGAAAACTGGTGCAGCCACTGTGGAAAATAGTATGGAGTTTCCTCAAAAAATTAAAAATAGAATTACCATATGATCCAGTAATTCCATTAATGAGTATTTACCCAAAGAATTTGAAAACACTAATTCAAAAAGATAAATGCACCCCTGTGTTTATTGCAGCATTATGTACAATAACCAAATTAGGGAAGAAACTTAAGTGTCCACTGATAGATGAACGGATGAAGATGTGGAATATTAGCCATAAAAACAAGAATGAAATCTTGCTATTTGCAGCAACATGGATAGATCTAGTGGGTACAATGCTAAGTGAAATAAGTCAGCCAGAGGAACACAAGTACCATATGATTTCATTCATGTAGAATTTAAGAAACAAAACAAAGGAACAAAGAAAAAGACAAGACAAACCAAAAAACAGACTCTTAACCATAGAGAACAAACTGATGGTTACCAGAGGGGAGGTGGGTGGAACGTAGATGAAATAGGTAAAGGGAATTAAGAGGACACTTACTGTGATGAGCTTTGAGTAATGTATAGAATTGTTGAGTCACTATATTTTACACGTGAAACTAATATAACAATGTATGTTAATTATACTGGAATTAAAAAAAAATTAATGTGGAAAAAAATGCTTCCTCCTGTGTAAAAACTCTGAGGTGGAATTAATTATCCCTCTCTTACAGCAGGCTTTCCCCCTATTCATTTATTTTATTATGCCTCCCCCACAGGATTCCTCTGCCTTATTGGTCTTTATTAAAACATTGATAGCATTAGAATATTACTTCACACAAAATAGTAGCTTGATAAAACTTGGACTAGTGTGTGAAAACACACAATGAAATGGTCTTCCTTTTCTTCTTCTCATTTTTTGTTTTCTGTTAGATTTAAAGATAATGAAGTTGATTCTAAAAATGGATTTTTTTAGACTAATTAATGGTTGGCATATAATTATGGCAGATACCATCTGAACAAAGCTTGTGAAAAAAGACATTTGAAGATAATTTTATTGTTCATATTTTGCCATGTGTTATGTTGTGCCCAAATTCTGCCGAGAAAAACTACCACCAGTTTTAAAATTTGGGATGACTTTATCATTTTAGGTTGAGAATTTCTTCTGCATGGGATCCCCATTAGCGGTTTTCTTGGCATTGCGTGGCATCCGCCCAGGAAACACTGGAAGTCAAGACCATATTTTGCCCAGAGAGATTTGTAATCGGTTACTGAATATTTTTCATCCAACAGATCCAGTGGTGAGTTGCAGTTATAGACATTTTTCCCTCAACATTAAATTATTCATAAAAGACTCTGTATGAAATATTGCAAGGTACAACTGAACTAATGAGAAATGAGTTAATTTATCTGATTATATTTTCATAGGTTCATATCTTTAAGACATTGGTGTTTTGGTTAATTTAGGGCTCAGAAATACCTCAGAGGTGATCTATGTTATAAGAGCATAATGTAAAACTATTATCTCTGGACAAATAGTACAAGGAATAGGAATCTTCTGGACTGTCTAACCACAACCAATTGTAATACCAATAACCCAGCAACCACAAATTTTGAAAATTCCATTTTAATCTTTTTTTCTCTAAAACATGTTACCATATTGAAATGTGTTTGGTAGACCGACCCTATTTGAAATGTATTAAACATGAAAAAGTAGAAGAATTTATTTTAGCCTGGTCGAATTTTAAGTCTGGAGTTTTTCATTCTCTTTTATGTTTATACTGTTAATAATTTTTTAATGTTTAGTGTTTAATGTTTTTAATCACTCCAGTGATCTTGCATCCGGGTAAATTTTATACTACCAAGTAAGATTGTTAGATGAGAAAAACGCTTCTTAAATCTTTTTGGGGACAAGGCTAGATAGAACTAAATTTAAAAGAAACTGTTTTAAATAACCTTCATTCTCAGAAAGTTTGCTTTGTGTAATTGTGTGAAGTCTTTTCAAATATCTTTAGCTAGTACCAAGTAAATATAGCATTGATTAAATATTAAAATTTTAACAATTCCCTATGTGTTAAAGAATCAAAAATGCTATCTTTAAGAAATGAATTTCACTGAGAATCTAGTATTAGATTCAAATACAGACAGCACAATCTTTGGCCAAGTCACTCCCAAGACTTATCTATGTAATGCAGATGACAAAATTTTACCTCCTAAAATGGTTAGGATTAAGTAAAATATATGTAAAAACACCCAGCTAACCATTTAGTATTTCATTAATATATATTCATTTTACTCATTATCTTGTAACTTGAAAGTGAACTTGAGTTTGTAGGGGAACTCTGAGTTATCAGTGTATACCCTGTCCTTGGTATAATCTTAAAGTTTTGTTATATCATAAAGGAGGGCTCCAATGTCATTTTATTAAGTTATTTTTCATTATTCATTTTATAGTTTTTCCTGTGATTTTTTTTTAAGTAAAGTTTTTTTAAATAAAGTTTATGTCAGAACTGTGCTAAGCAGTATTTACAAACGTTGTCTGTTCTTGCCAACATCCTTGTGAGGTAGGAAGTGTTAATCTGATTTCTACAGCTCAGGAAACAGTGACTCTGAAACTTGTGACTTGGTAGGTATTATTCAGTTAGTGACAGAGGCCAGAATGTGAACTTGGGGAATTCTAATGCCAAGTCCATTCATTGTCTTTTCTGCTATATCATCCCTTCTTCACATTAGACAAATGGTCTTTAATCAGCATCTAATTTGTGCTGTTACTATGTTAATCTATTTGAAAATAGAGCTTACGAAGAGCTTCTAAGATGTTACAGATTGGCTTTATTTACTGTGTCCTAGTTTACTGTTTATTGCTTCCGCTTTGTTGGTGAGACTAACATAAATCTAATTGTTATATGATATCAGAACCTAATAAAAATGAATCCGTTTTTCTGAAAAACAAATTAACGGGCACTGTTAGCTTAGACCAACACTAATTGGTTCTTTCCATAATCTCATCATTAAGGATATATAATTAGACCAAATTACATATTATTAATAGTGAACAAATGGGAATGCATGTTAGAAATACCAGATGTTTTTTTTTTTTAATTCCCTAAGGTCTATTGAGCATGCAATAAAATAAGAATAAATAGTTTACTAAAATCCAAGCATTGTGCCTTAATGTTGTGTTTCTTTGCATTTTTTTTAAAATCAAGGCTTATAGATTAGAACCATTAATACTGAAACACTACAGCAACATTTCACCTGTCCAGATCCACTGGTATAATACTTCTAATCCTCTACCTTATGAGCATATGAAGCCAAGCTTTCTCCACCCAGCAAAAGAACCTACCTCAATTTCAGAGAATGAAGGCATTTCAACAATACCAAGCCCTGTGACCTCACCAGTCTTGTCCCGTCGACACTACGGGGAATCTATAACAAACATAGGCAAAGCAAGCATATTAGGTAATTTCTCTTAAGTATTTCTTATCAGTAAATGTAAGTACTTTTTTAGATAGGCATTAAATTTGGGGTACTTGAAAATACTCTGCATATTACAAAACATCCAACATTTAATCCCCATGTCTAGAATTAACTACCCTCTCACTGTTCATACTTGAGAGCTAAAATCCCCAAAGGTTCTCTAACTAGATCAGATCTTGTAGGTTTAGAATATGAGATAGCTGGATAGACAAGGAAAGGTCTGGGAATCAAGGCCCTCATTTTAATCTTGGCCCTACCACCTACTATGAGATCTTGGGGAAGTCCCATCATTTTTAATGGTCTGCTTCCTCACCTGTAAAATGAGGGAGTGCTTGAGTTCTAAGGGTGTCCCTGCCAACCAGTTCTGCAATTCATGTCTTAACAGTCTCTCAAACCGTGTCTGTCCTGGGGTCAACAAGGATATTTAATTTCTTTGAATCATCTCCTGCACCAGCCACAATGTTTAGGGTAGCGCTGGGATATGTGCCCCTTGAATTTGTCCATTGTTCTTAGTTACAGGTTGCCTTAATATAAAGTGCCACAAGATGGCACTATAAATAGGCTTTTCATTGAGATTTCACTTTGTCATACTCCCAGATTTGTTTATTGATAGCTTTTTATAACATACTCACTTAACTTCAGTAGTAAAGCATATCAATGGTAAATATATGCCCCGGTCAATGGTATGATTCTTTCATTAACGTTTTTAATCTTCCCAAATATTGTAATCAACAGTGATCACTTGAATAAAATAGAATCTTTATTCTTTTGTACACTGTATTCCTGCAGTTTGTACAACTCTCATTCTATTCAACACCATTTTTACTTAGAAACCTACAGTGTAAATTGTAACTTTCCTATGTTCCCACCCTGGAAAAATATGACTAGGACTTGGTTCCTCTGCCAATTGGCTGTAACTATGGATGGTGCTCTTTAGCTTGGTATGTGGTGTGATTCCAACAGACTGACTGCCCTGTTTTGCGAAATATAGGGGCTGCCAGCATTGGAAAGGGCCTTGGAGGGATGTTGTTCTCGAGATTTGGACGCTCATCTACATCACAGCCATCTGAGACATCAAAAGACTCAACAGAAGATGAGAAGAAGTCACTTGGCTCGCTTCCCACTACCACTGTTGCAACACAGACCCTTCCACATAGCAGTTCTGGCTTTCTGGATTCTGCATGTTAGTTCATATTTTTCTTACTTTAAGTTAATACTCGATCTCTTACAACTTGAAGGCGGGGAGGATAAAGATACTAACGGTAGCAGTCAACTCTAAAATGTAAAGCATAAGTTAGCTTTTTTTTAAAAAAAGTACTTTTCCTCTGATTATATTTTTTATTTATTTTTTTGAGAGAGAGAGAGAGAGCATGCAAGCAGGGCAAGGGCAGAGAGACAGAGAGAATCCAAAGCAGACTCCACACTTCGCATGGAGCCTGGCACAGGGCTCAATCTCACAACTGTGAGATCATGACCTGAGCTGAAATCAGTAGTTGGACACTTAACCGACTGAGCCACCCAGATGCCCCTGATTATATTTTTAAGTATAATTCCCAGGTAAATGCAGTTTTGCTCTCTGCATTGGTGAATGAAGAATTAAGAACATTAATAATCAGGGCCTGGTGGCACAAGGGTCTTAAACATCGAGCATAAAACAAATCTCTTTGGGAGAAAGCACCCCTGATTTTTAGAAAGTAGATTTTTTAAAAATATGGTCTTCTCAGCCTTAAAAATTCATGTAATTGCTTTAAACCTCTGCTGTGTATATTCTTGATACTTTTTAAAAGCCATCCTGCTGCTAATTCCAGAGTTTCATTCATCCAGCCAAATTACAAAGACCTTCAGGCTTATATTGTATTGGATCCGCTGTGTGGTTTCCAGTTCTGTCCCAGCTACCTAGTGTAAAGTAGATATTCAAGAAATGAATAAATGAATGGATAGTTATGCTGGACTTAGCATTAGAATGGAGCTCTATTTAATTCTTTCCAGTAGACTTCTAAGGTTTAAAATCTTGAATAGTTGTGAAACTCTTATACATTTAATATATATTTAATCCCAAGGGTCTAAATTTGAGCCTTATTTTCAAGTGTCCATAAAAGAAGACTAATAAGTCCTATTTTTCCATTGACTTACATAAAGAAATGTAGATTCTCAGACTAGCTGCTTTTTGTTACTATAGCAATCAGGGAAAACTTTTCCTTTCTTTCTCTATAAATGTTTAAACAGATTTTATTTCAGATACTTGTAGCCTTGTCTTCTTGCTGTGTCTGCTACTCTGTATTTTAAAATGACCAGTGTCCATTGCCATCCATCAAACATACTTAAAAAAGAAGTTCAAGTGTGGTGGTTCTAGAGGCTGGATCTTTCTCCACAGTTAGCCCTACTCCAGGAGCCATTATCCTGGACATTCCTGAGTTCGACATTTCTATTCGGACCAATAGCATTTTTTAACGTACTCCTATTTATGTGAGACTCTGATTACTAAAAATTTTATAATTGTAAGCCTTTTGAACACTGCCTAGAAAATTCATTTCAGACTTTGATATTTGTATAAAATTCATTTTTTTCATTTTCTTATTATTGCTGACTTAAGCTTTCACTTCTACTTATTCAGAAATGCGGCTGTAAAAATACAAAATTCTGTTGTGACATACAGAGATCACAGCTCTAAAGTTTCTGAAGAAGAATAGTTTAAAAGAATTTTGTAAGATGACAGGTAAAAAGTCACAATTCCTTGTAATGTTAATACACAGCAATGATGCTAGTAAATAAACATTAGGGTGACTGAGGAAACAAGAATGAAGTGGGATTTGAGCCCCCAAGAAAGGGTAATGAAGACAAAGAGAGAATCCATAGGATCTGAAGGAAGAAAGCTGTTTCTGTGGTCTTTTTACTATTTAACATAGTAATTTCAAAATGATAACAGAGAAACCTGTTTCTTCTTTCAGGACAACAGTTAATAGAGGTGCTCAGCTGCATTGCATCATTATACTTTGATAGCTTAACAAAATACATTTTCTGTCAGTCTTGCATATAAATTCTTTCTTTGTTGGTCTTAATGGTAAAGTCCTTGTAGACTGTAGACTCCACTAAATATGAGCTAATCGTGAGTCTTAGTTACAGATATTTATCTCTAGACATAGATGTAACTATTAAAATTAAACTATTATAGTAGAATTCCACCTTTTAAAATCAGATTCTCAAGATTTGCCTTACTAATTGTTAGACTTGCTTCAATAATACACTCTTCTTTGTAATCCTGATTTGGATGTTTTTTTATGTCATAGTTGCTCTATTCACATAGTGGCTGTATCTTGCAAATCCTAAAACCTTTCTTCCTTAAGCCTTCTTTCTGGGATTTGGTCATTGTGATTAGGTGATTCTGGCTTCCTTCCTTTCTTCGTTCTGCTCGCATTGATTGCCTCAGTTCCTGATGACCTTTATCCTGAAGCTGCCAACTTTGATTCTCTTGCTTTTTGAGGATAAGATGGACACAGGCTTTGAATTTTCATGATCCATCAGGGTTTCTCTCTTTGAAGAGTATGTGTTGTCAATTGAAACCACTTTATTCTCATCAAGTTGAATATCAATAGCTAGTCTTCATTTCTTTTGAAAAGTCCGGGCTTATTTACGGTAGTTTTATGGTTTCATTTCTTGTACTCCCTTATGTTTGTATCATATTAGGGAAAAAAAAATCTGTTTCTTTTAACATTGTTTTGCCTCAAGGTTAGAACTTAAATGAGCTATTAATTTGGGGGATATCTGGGTGTTAACAGATTATGACATTGTATTGCAAAGTTAACGATGCTTACACTTTCCATGAAAGAGCTCTTCATAAAAACCAAAGTGTGTACTTCTTTATGTATGCTAGGTTTAATCAGCATATTTGGGAGTGTTGTTCTAACTTTTGGCCACTGCATCATTGAAGGCCCTTTGTAACCATCAGCCAACACTTTACAGCATCTTGTGTTTTTTTTTCACAGATTTCAGACTTCAGGAATCGTTCTTTAATCTCCCACAACTTCTTTTTCCGGAAAATGTAATGCAGAATAAAGATAATACCCTCGGTATGGTATATGTCAGGAATAGCACTCAGAGTACAATAAAAATGATCCACTTATAGGTCTTCCGCTCACTGAAAACTTGCATCAGTTCTTCTATGAGATCAGCTTGAATGTTAACCATTACAGACCATTTGATATGTAATTTTTTCCTGTATATTCTAACCTTAAATAGTAGGGGTCCTGAAACCCAAGTATTGATTAGTCCCTTAGTGTGCTAAAATGATACTGCTATACATTCCTACAAAGAAGCAACCTTTTGGAGAGGGAAGAAAAGCATGAGGTCATCTTCCTTCTTTATTGTCCCAAAGGCTGCAAAGAGGTTCGCTGTTCTTTACATGTAAGACATTTAGATATAAAGTCTCATAGTGTAAGAAATGTAATTATTCCTAGTTATTTCAGGTATCAGTACCGCTACTACTTAGGGCTGTGGGTGTGCCCTAGCTGTTGCTATCTGGTTTCAACACAAATATTTTTTCTTTAAGAAGGGTAGGTTTGCATTTAAAAATTAGCATTATTGGATACAAGAGATATTTTCAGTCTCTTAATTTTTAGCAGATTCTAAATGTACCACTAAGGATTAATCTTAGTTTAAAATCGTTTTTATCATTAACTTTCATTCCTTTTTCCACAGCTCCTCTCCTTTTCCTTTTCTTTTTTTTTTTTTTTTTTTTTTAATATTGGATTTTGTCTTTAACAAAAAATGTTACAGGTTTTTCCTTGGATTTTTAACCACATTTAATTTTACAACTTCTCTATGTAGTTGCTAATTTCCATACATATTTTTCCTGTTTTCAAAAAAACTTCCTTGATAAAAATTCCAAAACAGTATTTTAATATAACAAACTGATTTGTGTTTTTATGCTCCCTAGCAACAGTTTGTTTTGATGAAACTTCATGAATTTCCCTTAAGGAATGATCTTATATAAGTGCTCTCTCTGCCCCCTGCTCATGTAATAGTCACATCCACGAAGAAATTATTTGACTTTGGTTTTTGTATATTTAATTCAACACAGAAGTTGATCCACTCATTTATCCTGCGTTCAAGTAGCCCTTATACGTATTATCTTAAAACCATCCCAGCTATCTAAACATTAACTACACCAAACTGATTCAAATGGTAATATGTGTATGGCTTCTATTTCTCTTCCCCTGCTTTTTTGCATTTAACAATTATTTATTAAATGTTTACCATGAGCCAAAGTACCAAGATAGCCACTAGAAAAGATACCAAAATGAAACAGACTTCAGTACTGCCCATAAAGATACTAAATGCTAGTGTGGAAATTGAGCATTTTCTAGAGAATATATATTTACCTAGTAGAGAAGTAGATAGCTACATAAATATTTATAACATATGGTAGATGTGATGAGCCACATAACAAAGGTACTGGTAAAGGACTCCGTCAGTTCTAGGGAATGAGAAAATGCTTTCACCTCAAAAAATTATAAAAGACTCTGTGGAGGTAGAATTTGGACACACGGTGATGAAAAGACATTGCAGGGAGAAGAAACAGCATACGGAAAAGCACAGGGTATGTAGAGGTATGTATGTATGTATGTAGTTAGTTTTCTTGAGAAGAGCCAAGGATGAATAGAAGGGAATAGTTTTGAATGTGATTGGAAAAGTTTCTTAAACCAGATTGTAGAGGGCCATCTCCTGGAGTTTTTTTGTATTCAAGATTTACCCACAAAGCCCATCTGTTATCAAACATTAGGTATTTGAATATCTTTCAGGACAGATTAGTGTTGGGAAACTATTTTGGCAGATATGAAAACTGATTATAATATCAAGGATAGAGGATATCCTTAAATATATTTGAAATTATAACAGTTCACAAAATGTAAATATTCCTTGATGTCAAACACCTAACCACATGAAATGTATAGTTGCTCTGAGGCAACACAGAAATAACAAGACATAATTTACCCAGCAAGAACTCAGCATAATCTTTCTTACTATGAAAGAAGCTTTTGCTACTCATTTGAAAACACAATTTGCTTTACTGGTATTTTCTTGGTGTCTGCCTGTAGCCAAAAATCATGCAATTATGACCAAAATTAGTACTTACAAATAAGACCACTTTTAAGATTCATTAAGTTTTTGAAAATTTCTCTCCAAGGAAGTTAAAGTGTTTCCATTAAGCAATAGAAACCTGTCCAATTAGTACACATTTTAAGACTAAGATGTGCACTTCCTATTCACATGTGTTATGTTTTCTAATACAGTATCCATGTGGACAAGCCTTGTGCAGAGAGTTCTCTGATGAACGGACAGTCCTGATGACACTTCACCTCCTACATACTTCATACACTGCAGACATTCACTCTAGGGAATAGGAAGGGAACTAGGCCTCTGTGCCAGACTCCCCAGAAAAGAAAATAACCCATGCTTTAAGGCAATATAAGGCAACTGCTGATGATTGATAAGATCCCACAGTATTTTTTCTCAGTTTCACTTCTCTTCAGTTCAGGATCTCATTCCTTTCTTTGTGGATAGAGGAATTCTAGCACTTAAGGCACTCAAAAGAGAGAAAAAAGGGACAGAGTGATGATATTATGTTTTCCTTTCTCTTTGACCTAATTCAGTGAGTAAAACTAGGAAAAAACTACCCGCTGTGTTGTGCCACTCATTTTTGATGTGCTAATATTAAGAAAATAGGTCCAAGGCAACTCCATATAGATTTAGGCCTATTTGGGCCAAGAGCTCATCTCACGGCACGTAAAGAATGGTAACTGCCATCTGGACCCTTGCTCCCTTGGGAATTCTGTGACGTACATAAAAGGAAGCGACGTGAGACGTAGGCCCACCTTATTCCATTCATCCGCCTGCAGAACCAACACCTGTGAGGTCACCTGCACTGGCAACCACACTACCTGTTGTAAACCTTGGAAGGAGGATGAGAGACTAAAACAGATTCATCGGGTACAGGCTGGCTACCTAATTCCCGTTTTGACGAGGATAGCCTACACATAAATAACCAGGGTGAGAGATGGCAAGTCTAGTTAACCATACTGACTGTAGGTGGTAAGAATGACAAGGGCATAGAGTAGGGCAATAATTAAGTTCAGCATTTGAGTGTCTAGTATATGAAAGGCAGTGTTTCACAACAGTAACCACATTTAAGAATAAATCTCAGGGACATAAAATCAAAGCCAAATAATAGTTGTTATAACAAAACACAAATCCCTTTTTTTTTAACTTCAAAACAAAAGTTTAACTTAAGGCCGTTGGACTAGGAAAGGCTGTTCTACAGTGGCATTTTAAAGTAGAAATGATAACTTCATGGTCTTTGCCGATATTAATGTGTAGGTTTCTCATCTCTTCTGTTTTTCATTTTATTTCTCCTCTTTTCTTTGTAACTACCTCCAGCTTGACTTCTCTTCTTCACGCTTGAGAATTCCAGTCTCCTCGTTTTTCATCTTCCTGTATCTTGTGCCAGAATGTGCTGACAAATCGAACTCAAATGTCCTATGGAGTACAAGAGATAAAAGATTCAGACATTACTACCCCCCAGTTCCCCATATAGATTTCAGCTATTTCTGCTGTATTATGGATTAGCTTATTGTAATTTAAGTGAGAAGAAAAGTTTTAAAAAATTTGTAAATATATTTTACAAGTGTTTTATAACCCAATTGGTATTTATGCTGCTTAAGGGTAACCTTAAAATATACAGATAGATCAGTGGGCACTCCTGGTCAGAAAAGCATAGTTGAATAGAAAAGTAACAACTCTATGCCCTTTTAAATCACTAAAAGATATTGTCACAAAATACCTATTTAAAATAAGCATTAGCTAAACGTTTATATGAAATCATTCTCTAGAGTGATACAATTTCCCATGTGCAACTTAACCAAATTCCCAGTGTAAAACAAAACCCAACTTCTTCTCCAGCCTCGTTGATTTTTGCCACCTTTTACTTGCTACGTCTTCTGGCACTTCGAACAAAGATTTGGGTGTTCTTTGTTTTTAAGATAGCTCCTTCAAAGTCTTATACAGCTCATTGACTCTTTTAAAGGAATTCCTAGAGATCAAAGTATTATTTTTCTAAGTGTTTTATCTCTAAGGACATATTAAATGAATCCTTTGCAATTCTCTTATAGCCTTGATTTTTCTCCAACAGGTATTGCAAGGACTTTTCTGTGGCTTTTAGAAAAAGACTTGATTAAATTCACTGAATTGTTTGAGCACAGCGCTGTTATAAATGAAGTCCTTCCTCCCAGGGATCACCACTATTCCCCCTGGTTTAACTGTCCCAGCCACCCAGTGGATTCTTTATCAAACAGACATTTAGTGAGGACTTGTATGTCTCAGGCACATGTGAGGCCCTGCTGAGTGCATGGGGACCAGGCTGTGCCATGGTGGCCACATGGGGAGGAAAGCAGTCTAGGACTACAAAAAGTAACCACAGAACGAGGTGATGGAGAGGGCCTTTGAGTGACCTGCTGCATGCACTCCCAGACATTATTGCATATAAGCCTGGCCCACACTTCTGCCAGAGGGCTGTTTTTCTTATTTTACAGATTAGGAACAAAGATTAAATGGGAAAGTTAGGATTTGAAGCCAGTTTCTTTACTCCAAACATAGTCTATGATACCAAGTGATTTTTTTTGTTTGTTTTATTCCTTTATTATCCCATACTGACCTAAGCATACAAAGGAAAGGACTCTACCAAATAGAATCCTGAGCTATTGAGTCTGTCTTGGGTGTTTGTTTGTTTTCCATGAGATTAGAGTGGAAAGTCACTTTAAAGAGGGGGGAAAAAAGGATAAAAGAATCATTTCTATTAGCTAAATTTTTATTCTCAACTCTAGGTAAAGTCTATATAGAACATATTGTAATACTTATTCACTTGTTTGACTTTCTTTTCCTTTCAGTGGAATTGGATCACAGAATTGATTTTGAACTCCGAGAAGGCCTTGTGGAAAGCCGCTATTGGTCAGCTGTCACATCTCATACCGCCTATTGGTCATCCTTGGATGTCGCCCTCTTTCTTTTAACCTTCATGTACAAACATGAGCACGATAATAATGCAAAACCCAATTTAGATCCAATCTGAACTCTTGAAGGACACTAATGGCCCCAAACTGATTTCTTCCTGTTAAAATATGTGTGTCAAGATATGATGGAGATTTCAGGTTTAAGTGTGTTTCAGTTTTGTTTAGGGCAAGAAATATTTGAATTTAAAGCACTTTATTTAAAAAACAAATATTTTTTCAGTCTGAAAGAAGTTATTTACACTTTTCATCATTTTAATTATGAGTCTGACAGAGCCTCCTGCAGAGAATCAAGCAAGACCTGGAATTGAGTTTGGGTGAACTACATTATAAATCACAATCTAATTTCCCCCAAATATAAAGGCATATTAATGAGTTGAATCTAATGTATTAACCAAAATATGTTGTAACTCTCAAATGGTCAAGATCCAGTGTAGTCTACGTAAAGACCACAAGGTGTTATTACTGTTGTCGATTTCTGCGAAAGCTTCTATTTCCACAGGTCCTTTGACAGAAGAGGATAACAGAGTTTAAGGTGTTTTTGAATTTAACTTGCTTAGAAAAACTAATGCTAAAAAAAGAAACAATATTTGAACTACTGTATTTATAATTTATTACCTCTAACTGCTTTATTTCAATACATGAAGCATTACATTTTTAAAATGTTTCCTTTGAACAATTTAAGAACCACATTTCTTTTCTATAGTGTTAAGACCCTTTTTTCCTCAAAACTCCATCTTTGTACTCTTCAGATGAATATATAGACACTGTGGCATACTTTCAGTATTTTTGTCATTAAACACTTGTGGTTTCACATAAATAACACTAGTTCAATTATTTTGAAAACAAAATGAACTTTTCGTTATGTCACATGTACCTCAGAAGAAAGCTAAAGTTTTCTAAATTTGACATAAAGTACTCCATCATGGCTACATTTATTTCATTAACCTTATGGGAAAATTAGTAAACAACTTTGGAGTGGTGAATACTACAACTATTTTCAATATATAAACATCTGTGTGCCAAACAATTAACGTATATAAAGGGATGGAGTGCCACTCACAGATTTTACTTGTGAAGTGTTCGAGAAAACATGGTTGAGGCACAAGACACAATAGATCAGGATCCCGAGGCACTGGAAGAGTATTCCTCTGCTGTGATTGTCTCCACAGTGCTTTTCATCTGAGGAGCTCAAAGTGCTTTAAGATTCAGTCATCTCTGTAGTACTCCTTGAGGTAAGTAAATGAGTGTTTTCCTCCTGTTTCGTGTTAATACACTAAGGCACCAAAACATTTTAAAGTGCCTTGAATTAGATTACAGAGCAAATAGAAGAGCTCAGATTGAAGCTGCACTGTATTCTTTTATATGCTATTCAGTGACTACAATTCCCACGTGACCTCTTAGTAGTTTGCAGACAGTAATAATAACAGAAGTTGCAATGCGTAATTTGGAGAGAAGACTGTGAAGCCGATATTTTGTCCTACTTGTCGTATATGTTCTGTGGTTCTCACATACAAAGGAGGAGTTACTTAGAAGAGACCAGTAGCCATCTCTACCCCACCTAACTCACTTTTGAGTGGCTTCCCCTAGGTTCCACGTAAGGTGCTGTCTTTGCTTATCTTCCAAGGATTTTCTTAGCTGCCCAATAATTGTCAAGCTGGGAGCAAAGTTGGTCAGTTGTGCATCTCACCCACTTCATTCTTTACAAAAAGCCGTGGAATCTGTGGGCTCACCTGTAGGTTTTCCTGAGCACCATCAGTCCCTTGTCCTGGGCTTTCATGGAATTTGCACAACATAAAGCACTTCTTTTGAGTGCTTAAAAAGGCCCCGAAGCCCCGTGACCACATATGTGACTCTTGCTATAAAAGGCTTTTGATGAGATCTTCGCAAAGCTGAAGCAATCTCTTTCGAATTTAGAGACTCCTGTGAACTCAGGTCACTTTCATACCCTGTTTTATTTCATACGTCTACTTTAGTTCTCAGGAAAATTAAACTCCTGTCTCATGTGACCGTCTCATCAAAGGTACTTTAAGCATATGTTGCTGCAGGTGGTGTGACACTCGTATGTCTAAGAGCTTTAAGGGATTCATTCTTACCAGTAGAATGCGAAGAGTCCTTTTTCCTGGGGACAGTAAGTCTATCAAACCTTTTAATTTGATATGGAAGAAAAAGAAAAAGATATCCCCATAGCTATAGCAGATTATCTGCTTCTCTTTTTTCACGTTGAGAAAACAAAATCAAATTTAACCCCATGGAGTTTATCTGAGTTCTTGAAAAGAGCAACATTTAAAACCCCCTTTCAAAATTAGCTATTCTGGATTACTGAACAGGTGTTTTGTTTTCAATGTATTTCATCAGCAGAGAATAGAGATGGTGATCTTGACTTGATAGTACTCTTCTTGTTTCCATGTCTCTGCATGTTATCATGGAATGTACTTGTATATACTCAAGTAATATACAGAGTATGTGTAATTCCGGCTTGATTTAGAAGCTAAGTCCGTTACTGAGTAACATTTTGCAACTTTATTCCAGCAAGTACTAAATTGGCCAAAAAGTTCTGTTTTTGATACCATTAAAAATTTATTCTCTATTTTGTGTACACGCTATGATGATTCTTCAGAGTACTAGTCATATCGTTCTATTTTAATCCAGTTAGGGTCCCAAGAATTACCAAAATTTAGAATAAGGAAAATGTTTTGGATTAAATCTTACCTTATTTTTACTTTGAAATTGACCTTTGCTAAAGCCTTTTTGTTAGTTTGTAACTTTCTTTTCTTTTTTTTTTAATTTTTTTTTTTAACGTTTATTTATTTTTGAGACAGAGAGAGACAGAGCATGAACGGGGGAGGGTCACAGAGAGAGGGAGACACAGAATCTGAAACAGGCTGCAGGCTCTGAGCTGTCAGCACAGAGCCCGACGTGGGGCTCAAACCCACGGACCGTGAGATCATGACCTGAGCCGAAGTCGGACACCCAACCTACCGAGCCACCCAGGCACCCCTAACTTTATTTTCTTTTTAAAAAAAAAAATTTTTTTAACATGTATTTATTTGAGAGAGACAGAGCACTAGTGGGGGAGGGGCAGAGAAAGAAAGAGACATAGAATCTGAAGCAGGCTCCAGGCTCTGAGCTGTCAGCACAGAGCCCGACCCAGGGCTCAAACCCACCAACTGTGAGATCATGACCTAAGCGAAAGTCAGACGCCCAACCGACCGAGTCACCCAGGCACCCCTCATCACTTTATTTTCAGCAGTAGTTATGTTATAATTCAACATTACTGTATTATAAAACATAATTATAAAGTATACTGGGCTTCCCAAGACCTATCCCTTTATAAAATGTGAAGCAAGCCTTATGAATCTTATCTTTTACCTCTTTCTATTAAAGCGCATCTGTCAGCCTTTGAAAATTCTCACACTGCACATGTTCTGTAGAAGCCTCCAGGCAGTGATGTGTGAACATTCATCTTCATTCTTTTTCTCTCTGTTTCCTCTTTGGGGGCTGAGGTATCTTAGTCTGCAAGGCATTTCACACACCATATGCCAGGTTTGCATTCCCCTGCAGAGTAGCTGGGGAAAGAAACCGTCACGGCAGTATCATAGCTCACCACTCATTTCAATGATGGCACCTGAGCCCCTTAAAGTGGAGCAGACCAGACCTAGAGGTTTTGCTGTAAGACCTGCAGTAGAGGAAAAATAGTTGAATGGCTTTCTGATTAATTAGGTTGGTTAATATTTGTCTTCTCAGCTACTACATTTGGACAATTGAGAAAATTGAGTATGTCTTAAAGGTATTTAATGTCTTTTTAAGTTTAATCTCTATACCCAATGTGGGGCTTGAACTCACAGCTGAGAGCAAGAGTTGCATGCTCTTCTGACTGAGCCAGCCAGGTGCCTCTGTCTTAAAAGTATTTTTAAACAATCCTGTTGGCATGGAAACAGCTAAAGAAGAAACGTGTGACACTAAGTTAGGGTCAAGGCAGAGCTAAAAAGAGGGTATAATAATCATACACTAGAGAAAGAACTAGAATTTTACTAAACTGAGCGTTGGCCAGTTGACATCTGTGGATATTCTCAAGTTGTCTCTTACCCATATTCTGCTGTCATTCCTGGACCTCAAGCCTCTGCCAGGAATTGGATGGTCCTCTGACTGAATTTGAAACACCTGCATTAAATATTTTTATGGTGAGGTATGGGCAATATGTATAATTTCTTGATGTTTCATAATAACTTGCGTGAAAAACTTTTGCTGTACCTACAAAGAGAAGATTTGGTAGGAAGCACCCCCACTGAACTCTTAACTATATTTCCTCTAGATGGATCTAGAGAGCCCATACAACCCACACTGTCTTCCTGTGTATTCTCCTTTTGCATTGGTCCAGGGGAAAGGAAGTTGCAAGGAAATATAGTATTGAGTTTAGAGCAGTGTTCAGAATGACAGGATCTAGAATTTCATCTCAGAGTTCTTAGTAGATGTCAGTGCTGTGATGAGAACAGCCTCAGTTATATACATCCTGTTTCGGTCTTCAGTGGATGTTTGTGATAATTACCAAAGAATCCTAAAGTTTCAGGGTTTGTACAGATTTTAGAGGTCATCTGGTCCAACCCTGTTTGAGTTTCATGTGAACATTTAAATAGCATAAAGTCATGAAAAGTAAAGCCAGAGGAGAGGCAGCATGTGAGGTTCAGCACAAAGACTCAATGAAAGACTGAGTACACAGCAGTAGAGAAGGGAAGTGATGGCGTCTGTACAGAAAAGTAACGACTAAGGATAGAATTCTAAAGCTGGAAGCAGCATAGAGATCAATGTTTTCCAAAGCATGTTCTGCAAATGTCAACAGATGTTTTTTTTCAGAAAATACGTTTGGGAAATGCCAAATTTAAAAAAATCCTTTACAGCAAGACTTTAGGAGTCTTTGATACAATAAATCCAGTAAGAATCTATCTGGTACTGTTGGGGATCAACCAGGGTAGGGAAGTTTTCCCAAACTTATTCAACCAGACTTTTTTTTTTTTTATTGGAATCTACTTTGAGAAATGCTGATCACATTTTGTTACTTCATTTTACAGAGATTTGCCCCTTCATGTTATTTCTTCATTTGACAGGTGACTACTCCCACCCCATAAGAGCACATGGCCAGCCAATGACAGAGTCAGAATTAGAACCTAGTCCCCACCCCTGCACCCCCCACCCCAACCCATTCCCAGTACTGCCTGTTTCCTTCCCTTAGTAGATCAGAACTTCTGAAGAGCAGAAACTTTCTCTCAGTTTTTGTGCATCCTTCCCACCCCACCCAGTCCTCTTGTGTAATCTGAAGCTTTACTGGCTGCAGGCTCTTGACAAGTGGCTCTGGGCGTGGGTTCCCAGGTTGGTCTCATTTGTTTCCAAGGCACTCATTAAAGAGTGTCCTACCGGATCAGGACAGAGGGCCTCTCAGGTCTCAGACTCCACATACTCAAGAAAAAGAAAAACCAAAGGACGAAAAAATTAAGAAAAAAAGGATACCCCGGAATCTTTTATTCGTTTTCCATTTTGGTGACAAATGCAACCTTGGTAGGGAAGTTGCGTAGCGTCGAATAACATTTGATATTCCTTTCACTCCCTTCCTTAGTGTTTGTGTGTTGGCCTTTTATCAATTTATGACAACTCCCCACCAAAATGGTTCCAACATAGGTTAACTAATAGAAATTTTTTAATTTAAGTACTTTTTGGAGAATAGGAAAATTTTTGATGCTGCTGTGGGGGTGTGTGTGCTTGTTTCCCACCCCCCCAAATAATCTCTTGGCACATAGCAGGAACTTTTCCCCTGCCTTTGTGTTTGGGTAAGGGTGGGAGCGTGCTTAGTATTGTCTGTTACCTTATGGTTTTTCACTTATTCGTAACTTGCTTCCTCCCCACCCTGCTGTTGTCAGGATACATTGGGGAGTCACTCTTTAGGAAGATTACATGTGGTCTTCTGTTGGAGCAAGATGAAAAACAAGTGTATTAGCACTTCACCCTTAATGATTTCTCCTGGAAAACATCGAGCAACGTTCATACCTTCCCTTGACTACACTACCACATGCACTACCTTCTTTGCTTGATCTCTGAAAATATTTCATTCCTGTGAAATTTGTCATAGAAAAATATAGCCATTTTTGGTTCTAAGGTTGTCATAATAAATCCAAACTCTGCCAGTAAGAGTCTGAGGAGCTTTTTGCTTTTTGCTGCTAGGTACATTTCTCAGAAGTAGCCAGCACTATGACTCTCCCGAGACTCTTACGTTGTCTCCTTTTTTCAGCTTCTGTGACCTCTTCTAATGTTCACCCACTCTCCCTAACAGTACGAAATGCTGTCAGTGGTTGCAGTAACGACTCTTAGAAGGTGGCCTTTCTCTTTTTCCTTTCTTACCTCTCATTTTCAATAAGAAAGGTTAATTTTCTCAGAAACTTCAATTTTTATGGAAACGTTATTCCTATTTTATCTCTGCAGAGATCTGCTTGCGTGGCAAAAAAATAATTTTCATTTTAGAATTGTTCCGTTTTGATTTTTCTCAGTTGGAGCTAGTGCATGCACATTTAATAATGTCAGGGAAGCAGGTGGGGGGGAGGGGGTAAATGTAGTTTTCTCTCAGATTATGCTATGTTTCTCTAGCTGAATCGATCCATTCATTATCTCATTCACTAGGGGCAAGCAATTGTGCCCTATGGTAACAGCCTGAAAGAGTAGACTGTTCTAAGCATTCTTAGGAACATAATCCTCCTGATCCTATACAGTTTATGGTAATCATCCCCAAAAGTTTATGAAGGGTAAAATCTAAAATCTACACATTCATGAGCTATGGCCACAGTACCACCTCCCACTAGGAGGATTGGTGGCCACAGGGACACACTGACTCCTTCAAGAACACCAAAATACATGTAAAGAAAGAGATTGGCACATTCAGATCTTGTTTAATCCATTCACAGTTTACCAGTCCAGAGTTCAAAAGATGACCACAGTTCTCAAGCTTTCAGGCTAATCTGAATATGTGATAAGTGATAGAAATTAACCCCATTAACCTATGCCAATTAGCTACATGCTAGCATGGTTCCACCTCCCGTTGGTTGGTGCCACAGTGACTGAAAAGTAGGGTTTTAGATGTATGCTGTAAGAATCCAGGAATTTCAGTGCTGGACAAAAGTAATTCCTTAATGGGGTATTGACCTTAGGTGGGGAAACAAGTGGCCAGGATGGCAGGACTATATATAGAATTGAGGCAAGATAGTGTGAGGACTAGAGAAAGAAAAGGCAAAGGGGACTGGAAGAGGAGACTTGGTGCATGGTTGGAGAGTCTGACAGCTTAGATGTTCCAGAAAAGTTAGCCCAGAGTTATGTTTCTGCGAAAAGGGAAGTAGAGTAACAGGTCTGATCACAACATTCCTTCAGTTGAGCCCTTTGACGACTCCCATTTATCAGTGCAGGCTCCCTGTGACCTAGCCCATCCTAAGTCTCCTGCCTGATCCACTGCCTATCCCTGGCAATCAAATTTCTGTGACAGCAAACGGCATCCCATTGGCCTACGGGTGCATGTGTTTTAGTATAATGGTTACCTGTCGTACTCGTCTGCCCAACATCTTATTTCTTCTCTTTTTGGGTCCTCTCGATCTTCTCATGAAGTACCACCCCAGCCCTGCCCACTCTATATGGTTCTAATAGAGCTACAGATCCTACAAAAGTCTTCTTGCAACCTTTCCCATGTCTGGTTAAAATTATATTCTGCTTTGTATGAGTCCCTATTAACACAGCTCTATCCTAGCACTGTCTGTACTATGGCCAGGCAATGGGTACAGTGATTAGCTTCGAGATAGGCCCATGACCGAAACTAGACTGAGCAGAGACTTTTCCATGGGATCTTATTTGCTGGCCTTGAAATGCAGATAACCTTCTATGGCTATTAACTACAATCCAGTGTGATAGGAGCATGGAGCTCTTTGTGGCCAAACTCCACCCCTTCCTCCTGCAACATAGATTATGTCCATCTGCTATGGGAGAGAAGGCAGCATCCACACATGAGCAGGGTCAAGAGTTCTGGGAGAGCTGAAGCCAGATTTCCCAGTTACACTTTCCTTGTATTTGTGTAAACTATTTTGAGATGCGTTTCTGTCCCTTGGAAACGGAAGAGTTCAAACTAATGATCACTTGACCAAAAATAACTTCCACATCCCTAATGAAAATTCTCTCTTTGAGGACAACGTCCTGTGAAGCCTTTCCTCAATCCCCTGGTTGAAATTAATTACTGCCTGTGAGCCCCATGCCGTAGTCTTTTCAGATTGCTATAGCAAAAATAGCATAACTTGGATGCCTTATAAACATGTCTCACAGTTCTGGAGGCTAAGAAGTCCGAGACCTTGGCACCAGCAGATTCGGTATCTGCTTCCTCATTCACATGAAGAGGAAGGGGTAAGGACTCTCTGGGATCTCTTTTATAAGGGCACTAATCCCATTTGAGAGGTCTCCACCCTGTCACCTAACCTCTTCCCAAAGGCCCCACCTCTAAACCTATCACATTGGGGATTAGGTCTCAGCATATGAATTTGGGAGAGACACATGTTCAGTCTATAGCACCCCCCTATTAGCAATGTATACCTCAATAGTTGCACTGGTTTCATTCTTCCTTGACTTGGAGTTTGTTTATCTATTATCCTCATTTGTAAGATCTTTAAAAGTAGAGAGCATACCTAAATCATCATTGGACCCTCCATAGGCCAACACATAATAGGTTCTTAAATTTTTTGAATGATATCTAGACTACTATGTACCAAGCTCAATTCTAAGTTAGTAATAACAGTGAATTTTAAGATGTGAACATTCATGCTTTCATGGAATTTGCATCCTAGTGGGAAAACTATCTGACGAAAATTCATGGGAATTGCTGAATTGGGAAAAACCTTGAGGAAAGGCAAACGCGACCTGGAACCAAGAGGCTCAGACAAAAGGGACCTTGCTTTTTACCACCACCAAAGAAGGCAAAATGAGCTCTTAGGGTGTGGCAAAGGAGTGGGAAGTATGTCAGGATAGAGTTCAAAATAGAACTTGAGCGTACTATTTTAAAGCTAGTCCAATTAACCGGCACCAAATGAAAATGGCCAGCTAGATGCGATTACAGGCACTCCCCAACTTGTGCCCATGGTAACTCACTGGCAGTTTCCTACGGAGACCAAAAACTATTTACTTCTTGCCATATACTCTTCCCTAAACATAACAATGCATGTTCACATCTCTCTACCTTTATACTTGCCATCCTTTCACCCTGGAATGTGTTCTTTTTTCCCATTTATGGGACCGTTACCTATTTTGAAGTCAGTAATCACTGAATTCATGATTGAGAAAAAACAAAAATCAAAAAACAGTGCTTTCCCAGTTCCTTCCAGCTGCAGAATGTTTCTCTCTATACTAGACAATAATTTATGATTTACCCTCTCTGCAACTGAAACATAATGGAAGGGAAAACAAAGGAGAAAAAGGTGGCATTCGTGAGAAATGGTAATCGGGCAATTTGTGTGAGAGACTAGAACATTTTGCTTTAGTCTTTTGTTTATAAAGAGGGGAGTGTTCTCCCAAGTTTCAAATAAAGATTAACTTTGGGACTACAACTTTTGGGGAGGAAGGGCTAAGGTTTGTGCCCATATATAAGTATGCCCCAAGGTCAGTCCTTACACAAAACTTTGCCTCTGATGGTTGGAGCACATGCACTAAAGATGACTTATGTGGGGAAAGGACAGTGGAGGGGAAGGACAGGTCTGGGAGAGAAGATGGTCCCACAGGTAGTGACAGTGGAAAGTTACTCAGGCAATGGGAACAACTGGGGTGTCTTGTCTGGGGGCTGTTGGAGCCAAGTTGGAAAACAATTGTTTCTGACACATCAAAGCCTGGGAATTTTTCTCAACTGGATCTATGGTGGTAAGCATTTGCTACCACCACCTGTTTTCAAAGTTTCCTCTGCTCATTTTTCCCCCTCAACTGTAAAAAAGATTTGATATGTCTACATACATAGGTATGGAAACCTACAGCTTGCCAAATTTATTAAATCCTCACTTGAGTGGCTTGTATATAAAACCACTGTTAACCTGTACCTAGCACTGTCCTAGGAGTATTAGATGTATTCCTTCATCCCCTCACAGTACCTCTACGAGGTAAACACTGTTGTCAGGCCTTGTTGTCCAACAAGGAAACCAAGGCACAAAGGTTTAGGTAGCCAGTGCGTGGTCACACAGACACAAGATGATGGTAGAGCCGTGTTGTAGGGATCCTTAAGCCTGTGCCCTGCTGCCTCTCCCGGCCTAATGTGTGGGAAAGTGTTCCAGATGGGCCTCAGGACCACACTCCACATACATATCCGTAGGAAGAGGCCTGGGAATTGTGACTCAGTCAGAATTCTAGCTTACTCCCCTGCCTGTGGTCTCGATTGCTGGTAAAAAAATAACCACAGTGCTTGCAAGTAGAATAGAAATGAGCACATTTCACAAGAAAAATAGACCAAGGTGATCACATCCTACTTTGCCTCCTTCAGCGCTGTGAGCAGAAAAGGCTGATGTCTTGACGAATGGGTTGCTCAGTGAGTATAATCTTACCTGTATTTCTTTCAGTACATACAACAGCTAAATATTCTTGCCTAAGAATAAAATCATCCCGGGAATGGTCAATCCACATACCTTAGGTTTAAGAAGACTGAAAATAACCTGTATTATACTCTGTCATAATCATCCAGGAACCACGTTTTTAATGGTGTTAAGTCTTTTCCAGAATTCAGACCCTGAAATCTTTCAGAATAAATATAAATACAAATTAAATATAAAGACACACACACAGGACATATATCAACAATCCTACTTGACAGGATTTAGACTGAACACTTTCTCAGGACCTAGGACCTCCGTAATGAATTTGTTCTTCTCCACTTAACTGAGATTTGTTGAGTCCTGTGACCACAGAATCTGATAATACTTCATGTAAGTTTCAAGATCTGGGAGCACAGTCATGTTTGTAAAAGCATTCCTCGTATGACCTGGTTGAGACAAATTCTATTAAGGAGAATCATAAAATTTGTATTATGTCATTTCCCTAGACTTGTAAATGCTTTCCTAACTTCATATGCCTAATTTAACATAACAATTTCCTTTTGCTGCCCGTTTTGCCTCACCTTTTATTAATTTCTCATGTCTAAATAGTTAATATTTGTAGCCTAAGGTGTGGCCATTATAGTGGGAGTAAATGGCAACTGATAGATGACATCACACCATCACCATTCTCTGTTCGGAGAGGTCTAATCTTGTGATTTTGGCAACACTCTTCCTGCTTAAAACAAACCAAGGAATCATCTAATTAAACAGCTATCCCATTAATAACTCATCTTTATATTTTCATTAGCTAGATTTTACAACCTGTTCTCTGCCTTGATAATTAAATATTTCATCATCCGTATACCTTTAGGTTCATTGCTTAAAACTTGCCCCATGTTTTTGCTTTTAGCCTTTGTCCTACTCTTTGGTATGTCGCTAAACAAGCTGAGCATTCAGTAAACTATGCTCTTCCGATTCTTGCATAACACTCCAGAGTACAGTAGTCTTTTTGTTTTGGAGGGACAAGCTAAAGAGTGTTCTCGTTTATGTTATGGCAAATAATCTCAGATGTTATATAGGTACATATGTACTACTACACATTTTTAAAATATTTTACCTAAGTCAGCTCATAATTATACGTGGCATTGAGAAGAAAATGCTGACTGAAACAAAACGGTGAAAACAATAATAGTTTTGGAAATGTAATCCAAAAATACACTCAGATCTATGTCAACACGTGCTTGGGTCCTAAGTAATTCAGTAACTCACGCAGGCTCTGTCAGTTCTCCCTATGTTAACTGAGCCAGGGTGATGGTAGGACGTGCCTGGGATGCTGCAGGTAATCCACTGTTTATCAAGTCTTGGCTGACCTTTAGTAAGTGGCCATTTGTCAAAGGAGGCATTAAAGATAGCTCTTAAATCCATTTGATATTTATTTAAGAACTTGAAGATCCTCCAGCTGGAACACCAGTGTGCCCAGGTATGTAATGCAATATTCATAATAGAACATTCTCAAGTTCTTTGCCTTCCATAATCAATTCACAAAGTGTCCTTCCTATTTGCACCCTTGTGCCTGAGCATCAGTTCAATAAAGAACTTATTTACAACTGCAGTACTTCTAAAAATTGTACTCCACAAATCCTTGGGCAGACAAATGCCATTGATCCCAATGTCACATTCAGGAAGTCACTGATCCAAGTACCATATTCAGCAAATTCCCAGGCATGACCAAACTTGCTAGAAAACCAAAAAGGGAAAATCTGGGAAGTAGGCCAAGATCCTGGGTGTCATTGTACAGCATTCAAGCCAACTCTGGTTTCAAAATTCCTTTGAAATTGTTACTCCATGATAGGAATGCATTCTGTGCTTGGCCACAGATCATCACACAAGAAATACATTTGCAGAATAGTTGCTGCACATTGCTGGCTTTTTGCAATAGGAAAATTTCATCCTTGGTAGAAGAGTATGTTTTGTTTTTCAATTTGTGTAAAATCTGCTGGTGAGGCATTACCAAATAGTAGATACAAAACCAGTTTAGGACTTTTTATCATATGTAATCTTGGGCTAATCCTTTATCTTCTATCTTCCCTGCTGTTTCCAAAGATGCTGTGAAGAATCAATAATTGTTATAAGCATCAGGAAGACATGACTGAAAAGAACAATAAGAAATGGTAAGTCTGCAATGATAAACTTTAGCAAGTAGTAGTATTCCTGAATAATTTATTAATGTGATGCAATCTCAATAAAAATGCAACAGGATTTTTTTTGAAGCAAGACAAACTATTTCTCAAATTCATATAGAAGAAAAAGCTAGCTGGCAAATTTCTTAGGGGAAAAAAGGGCAGTAAGGGTGATTAGACCTATGATAAAGTAGAACATACTATGAAACTACTGTGATCAAAATGATAGAAATAGTGTATGAAGAGACAACAGAGACCAATGGAATAAAACAGAAAGCCCAGAAATGCATCAAATAGACAAATTTAGTATATGATAAAGATGACATTTTGAATCATTTCATGAGAAGGATCTAAAAGTATGAGATACACTTTTCACCTGTAAGATTGACAGCAAAAAAAAAAAAAAAAAAATCAAGCAAGTGAAAAATAAATCGAAAAATTTAATGACATGCTCTGATGATCAGGGTACTAGCAAACAGGTATTTTCAAATATTTGCTAGTGGAAACATGAATAGGCACAACCCTTTTGGAGGGCAATTTGACAATAACTATCAAAATTGAGAATGCTCACACCCTTTAACTCAGTAATTCGCTTTCACTAATATACCCTTCAAATACTCTCTTATCTGTAAAATGGCCTGCATACAAAGTAATTCGTTGCAGAAATGTTGGTGAGAGCTAAAAATTAGAAGCAATGTAAGTGTCCACTGATTGGCATTAGTTCAATAAGTGATAATACCTTCCTAAAATGGAATGATGCGCAGCTTAAAGATACTTAAAGAGAAGGCAGTTCTACCAAAAGAGCTAACCTGTATATACAGGTATGGAACAATCCGCAAGCTACATGTTCAAGTGAAAACCCAAATGCAGAGCAGTGTGTACACAGTGTAGAACGTGGAGTGTGTAGAATGTGTACTTGGGGGCAAGGGGATAGTGTATCTTTCAGATAAGAAGCTATTCCTAGTGGTTTCCTCTGCGAAAGAGAAGTAGTGAGGGACAGAGTGGGAACGACTCACTTTTAGCTGTACATAGTCTTTTGTGTCTTTTGACTTTTTAACTGTGTTCATAAATTACTGACCCGAAAGCTTTCTCTTCTATAAGAAACAACGAACAATATAACACCAATAGCAGAAATAAAATAATATGAAGAATAATCTCTGAAAAATTTACATACCACAGTCTAAATACCATAGAATATAAATGTTTCTTATTCTTGTGAAAGTATTCTTGTGAAAGTATAATCAATATGATTATTATCCCAGAGGTGGGCATTGGAAAATTTAGAATATAGGAAATAGGAAAGAAATATCTTATCCAGACATTTAGAGGAATAATGGGTCGGAATCTCTTAAAAGGACAACTTAACTATCTGTCTCAGTATTCTGAAAGAGTTTCAGTAACTAAGTATCGATCCAGACATGCCTTTAAGTCAGCGTGATAACCTAAATAACTTTAAAAATCATAACACTTGCCCATGAATCCTGGCCTTTGCATGGCCCAAACATTTTAGGAATAGTATTTAAGTATGCTCAACGGGACTTAGATTGAGTACTTTTCCCACAGGACCTAGGAACTCCATAAATGAGTTTGTCATTTTGTAGTGTTTTACCTTTGAATTGTTTCTTGTTTCTTTTATGCGGTGAGTAATGTAAGGCAAGGGGGAGAATGTAACTCAGATGGCTATGAAATCTGGTCCTTTCTATGATGGAGAAGCAAATTATGTAAGACCAAAACTGACTGTAGCCACTTCTGCCTCCTAAGGACAATGGAATAGTAGTTCCTACCAGTGAGGAAATATCTGGTCCCTACTTCACACAGAGGCCAAAAAGAAAGGTCTTTGCTGGTACTCCTGGCAGGCTCAAGGTTCACATTCGCTTAGATGAGCCATAGTTTTGCAATCCATACCAATGAGTTTTGGGATATGCAAAGGCAAGCCTGGAAAAGATCAAAATAGTTCTGCAGGTAAAGAGAACGGAACTAACGCATTGAGAGCCCTGAGAGCCCTGGTAAGTTAAAGGTGACAAGATGTGAAAAGGGTCTCAAGGGAGAGGGAACCAAGCAAACTTCTGTACAGTTTGCTCCATATTCAAATGTCTTGTATGAATGATAATGTAAGGTGGAGGGAGAGCAAAGGGCTGCCATTCCTCCCTTGGGGACAAAGAAGTGCACAATACTAACCATGGTGGGGCAAAACAGTAGATAAATTAATTCTCCAAAACCTGAGGGAATTGGAAAATACCCTAGGAATTGGAAATTGCCTAGATTTCCTTGAGGGAGAACATAAGAGTTTAAGCTAATTTCCTTTGAATTTCAAAGGAGAAGGTAATCCAGCTGACATATGGCTTATACCTCCCTCCACTCAAAACCTACACAAGAGATTGTGAAATGGTCCAATACATTTATTATATCAACAGCATTAGGCCGGCACACAGGGACTACTTGGATTTCCCACTCCTTCCTCTAAGAATAAAGTTTCAGAGGTTTCAGCTAACCCAATCTCCAGCACTTGGTCAGGAAATTAGACTTTTAAGACCTCTCATTTCTCCTGAGATCCATAAAAAACTTGCTTCCTCCAAAGAACTTCCTAAAATTCTACCTAAGTATTTACTCATAAAAATCTTTCCATGGTTTTTTTTCTAGTACTCTCATGGATTCATGTGTTACTATTTAAATCCATTGCTCTATCTCAAATTTATTTTGAGATATAGAGTGAATTTTTTTTTCCAGCTAGTGACTCAGTTAACTGTCCGACCGTTTTTTATTGAATAATCAATCGTTTCCCTATGGAGCTAAAAGCCACATTTATCATACTAAAATTCTTCACAAATCTGTCTCGCTCGCTCGCTCTCCCTCTCGCTCTCCCCTCTCTCTCTCTTCCTCCTCTCGAGAGGAGGAGAGAACGAGAGGGGAGAGCGAGCGAGAGAGAGAGACTCGAGAGAGAGGGAGAGTGAGAGTGAGAGCAAGAGAGATCCACTGACTTTTTTCGTTCGGGAAACTTCCTCCCCTACCCTCAAGGTCTTCCAGGTAGACTAAGAATTAAATTTACGTGAGAAAAAAAGAAATTTTTGTTCCTTGCGAGCAGAGACCCAATAATGAAATTGAGAGTCAAAGAAATGACTAAGGCATGCAGTTTTTATACATTTTAGACAAAGGGATGATAGATTTATGAGGAATTTGCAGGTTAAGGAAAACAGCCATTTGGGGGCTTTAATTAGAAAGGAATTCTATGCAGAATGGGGGCTGAGGTAGTAAATTAGTGAAAAACTAGCAAAGCTTATTTTATAGCTTTCTCGACTTCAGCGTCCCTATTTCTGTTGATAAGGATGTCTTTTTTACTTCTCATTACAGGGATGCGATTTTTCATAAAGGACATTTGTTTCCTGCTTTCAGGGGAAAAGAGGAGGGTCTGAGTGTCCCTCCCCCAAGTGTTTCCCAAATAGGTTCAATTTAAAATAATCAATAAGCCCTTACTGTTCATTTGCAGTTTTATAATGTTACCCTGTATTGTAGGGTTGATTTCTCCTCATTCTTCTTCTTCTTTTTTTTTTTTTTTTTAAAGTTTCTTGGCTCTCACCTTGAAGGGTGTTTGTTGTTGGTTGGTTGGCTGGTTTTTTGCTTTCCAATAAGAACTTTAAAATCCATTTTTCTACTTCTAAAAAACTTGTCTTTGTGTTTTCATTGAGATTATGTTAAATTTCCAGATTAATTGGGAAGATGCAGAAATCTTTGTTGACTTGGCAGCCTCCTAACTAACAAAAGGATAAGTTCTTTCATTCAGGTTTTGTTTTGTGTCTGTTAGAATTTTGGAAAGTTTTCTTTGCATGAGTTATGAACACGTCTTAATTTTATCCTGAACTATTTTGCCTTTTTTGTGACCTTTACATATGACCTCTTTTGCCCATTATGTTTTCTCAACCTGAAATTGCCATTTCTGTAAGTCAAAAAAGTTTCAACATTGACAATCTCATATAGCTTTCCTAATAGCAACGCTAATGATTCTTTTATGTCTACTTTATTCATAATTAACTTAGTGAAATATTCAGGTTGTTTGCCATACTTTTTCAAGAGATTTTCTTGAGTTTTTCAGGTATATAATCACATTGCCTATAAATAATAATTTATTTATTTATAAATAAACATTCATCTTTATATTCTATCTTTACTATCTAATTTTTATACCTCTCACTTATTTCTGTTGTCTGATTGTATAGGCTATTACCTCCAGGATAATGATGGTTGGGTATAGTGTTGAGGGTAACATTCTAGTATTTGCCTATATAGCATGTAGGGTATGTATGCATGAGTGATATAAAATGATTATTCCTACTTTATTAAGCATTTTAATCAAAAATGGTTGAAATTTTCAAATGCTTCATCAGCGTTTATGGAGATGACACTATGATTTTTCTCCTTTGAAACATTAATATGGTGAAATACATAGATATATTTCATAAGATCAAATCATCTTTGCATTCCTTATATGAATCTTACTTTACTGTGGCACCTGGGTGGCTCAGTCAGTTAAGCATCTGACTTTGGCCCAGAAATTCATCCATTTTGTGCATTTAAAAATTGTTGTTTGCATAGAACTGAGCAAAATCAGCTTTTAGAAGTCTTTTAATTTCTCCCATGTCTGTGGTTATTAAATCTATTTTCATTTCCTATTTTTAGCACATGTGCTTTCTCCATTAAAAAGAAAATAGGTTAATTATTAATTTTGTTGGTTTTTGATTTATCAGTACTACCATTTTCCTTTGTCTAATTCTTTATCTTTATGCATTCCTTCCTTTTGCTGTATTAAGTGTAATAATGCCAATTCCTGCGTAGGTAGTATTTTTGTTTAATTGCTTAGATAAAATTATTTATTGTTTAAATAAAAGTTAATAGGCCATTTATATTGCTCCCCATATAAACAATTGTTAAAAAAAAAAAAAACTGGGGGGAGCCCTGGGTGGCTCAGTCACTTGAGTGTCTGACTCTTGATTTCAGCTCAGGTCATCATCCCAGAATTGTGGATCAGGACTGAGGCAGGCTCTGTGCTGAACATGGAGCCTACTTAAGATTCATTCTCTCTCTCTCTCTCTCTCTCTCTCTCCTCTCACCTCTCACCTCTCACCTCTCTCCTCTCTCTCTCCTTCTGCCCCTCTCCCCAACTTGCTCTCTCTCTCTAAAAAAAAAAAAAGAGAGATAATAAAATTTTAGTGAGGAGAAATGGAATGAAGTCCTTAATTCTTTTTTTCTTCTAGGTAAAAATCATGACAAATTTAACTGTCGTGTGGTTTTGTATTTTGGAATTGTTGACGATTCACTTTTCCTAAGCAATAAACCTAGTACGACAACAGGAGTTAAAAGGATGCTGTTTTTATTGACCTTCTTTAAAATGGCATTCCTCCGTTCCTTTATTTCTTAATAAATTATTATACAATGGGTCAAGCTATAATATGAAAATCAAGGAAAAATACATCCCTAGCTTCTCTCCCTGCCAAAAAGTTGGTTTATCTAATAATTTGTGCGGATCCCTAGCAAGTATTCCTTGCCTGTGCATGGTTTTGGTATACTGAGACAGCTAGTTCCGTTCCCTTCAGTTCAGTTCAATCCAGCAGTCCTTTACTATGCGCTTTGACTATCCTAAGTGCTGTAGGGAGCATATTCCATAAACTGTGCTTCCTCCTCTCCACACCTCCCCACCCCCACCCGGAGGAGCTCACGGCCCATTCCGTTGCTCTTCCAGCCGCAATCAGACTTCGCAGAGAGATGTGTTGCAAGACAGGACCGAGGGAAGGAGGAATGGCTGAACCCAGATCATTTGCCATAACTGTGAAAACAAGGAACAAAAGTTAAGCTAGTTAATATGCATGCTCAGTAGTCAGCAGGATACTCACAGCAGTATTACTTGTAGCAACCCTCAGGAGCCTGAATGAAGCCCTTGTTTGACGCTCTAAACCCTGCCAGTATTGAATCCCCTGATTGTATTCTCTGGGAGAAGACGTGGTCCCTGACTCTGCCAAGGAGACTTGAAGGTGGGGAGGCCTCCGTTTCCTCCTACCCTCTCTCCATGCTTGACGCCAGGGCATCCGGGGAGTGGTAGAACCAGTTTGCATACAAGCTTGCAAAAGAGTTGAATTACCTTCAGAGGTTTTGATTTCTCAAAAATGCAAAATATCCTCAATTATTTCAATTCCATTCCACATAAAAGTTGGAAGAAATAATCAAGTAAGAAATGAATGTATAACATTATTTCATACTTGAAATAGTTAATTCAAAATAATCAATATTATCCTCAGGGACACTCTGATAATGGAAACAGCCTTAGATGTATTATGAAGCCTTGGGGAAGGACAGGGTTTAAGGTTTATTACTCACGTGAACACCTTAGAAACTAGAAGGCAGAAGGCAGAGCAAGAATACGATAGTATACGCTAGGATACCTTTGGAATATTTCAGTAAATTTACATCTTGTATTTCTACTACAATGGAGTCTCTGGAACAATAGTTAGTTTAGGAACACCACTGGAGTAAAGGATATCTGCACCCCAGGAATAAGGGCCCTGAGGAGGAAAGTGTTAGTCAGATTGGAGCCCAGGAAATGGTCCCTCCAAGGCTCACTCTCCTGTGACAGGAGTGTCCAAACAACCCTCCCTTCTTATCCTGGTTCCATCTGAAAACTCTCAGCCCTCACTTTCTCGTTCCTTTTGTGATATACACATAGAACTCAATACTGGTGTGGGGGATGTTGTTTTATTTTTAAGGCTATTTTGCATGTTTTTGTATCATATTTTTATAAAATTATTTCAGTAGTAATGTAACTTGTGGGTTGTTTTTTTTTTTTGCAAAACAATCAGGTTAGCTTTTATTTTATTTTAATTTTTTTAATGTTTATTTATTTTTGAGAGAGAGAGAGAGAGAGACAGAGCACGAACGGGGAAGGGGCGGAGAGAGAGGGAGACACAGAATCCGAAGCAGGCTCCAGGCTCTGAGCTGTCAGCCCAGAGCCCGACGGGAGGGGGCTCGAACTCACAAACTATGAGATCATGACCTGAGCTGAAGCCGGACGCTTAACCGACTGAGCCACCCAGGTGCCCTTATTTTATTTTGTTTCTTAAATGTAATTTATTATCAAATTGGCTAATGTACATTGTGTAAAGTGTGCTCTTGGTTTTTGGGGGTAGATTCCGGTGGTGCCTCGCTTACATACAACATCCAGTGCTCATCCCAACAAGTGCCCTCCTCAATGCCCATAGCAGTAATGTAATTTGAAAGAATCATAGAATGTCTTCCCTATGGCTTTTCTTTTCTTTTTTTAATGTTTATTTTATTTTTGAGAGAGAGAGAGACAGACAGACAGAACATGAGCAGGGAAGGGGCAGAGAGAGAGGGAGACACAGAATCCGAAGCAGGCTCCAGGCCCTGAGCTGTCAGCACAGAGCTGGACGTGGGGCTCAAACTCACAAACCATGAGATCATGACCTGAGCCGAAGTCAGACACTTAACCAACTGAGGCACGCAGACGCCCCTCCCTATGGCTTTTCTAAGTTAGATTTCTCCAGCTCCTCGTATAAAGACTCATTAACTTTCTGGCCATTCTCCCACTGTACATATTTTAATCTGTCCCTGTCTGCCTTAAAATAAAACACTCTGAACAGGAAAATATACTCAAGTTGTCGTTCACAAGAGCAGAAGAGTAAATAAGATGGCCTCTGACCATCTTTGTCCTGCCCATTGCAGCCCTCTGGCAGCCATGCCCTTTTATTGACAACCATTACATCACAGTTCGCGAGGTCTATTTCACATGAATTGCCAAGCATCCAGGTCTTCTCAGTTGATTTTTGGATCCTGAACTCAGAGATGTTGTACTTATCAAGGTTCTTGATGGTAAATAACAGAAAACAACTATGGTTCCATAGCAGAAATGGACTGTATTTTGATTCTCATGGCTCTTGGAATCAAAGAATGGTAGAAATGGGGTGCCTGGGTGGCTCAGTCGGTTAGGCGTCTGACTTTGGCTCAGGTCATGATCTCATAGCCTGGGAGTTTGAGCCCTGCCTAGAACTCTGTGCTGACAGCTCAGAGCCTGGAGCCTGCTTCAGATTCTGTGTCTCCCTCTCTCTCTGCCCCTCCCCTGCTCATGCTCTGTCTCTCTCAACAATAAAAAAAATAAATAAATAAAAATAAAAAAACAAAAAACAAAAACAAAGAACAGTAGAAATGAATCACATAGGAGCCCAGGGAGGCAAGGACCAGATGAGCTGTCAGCACAGGAGCAGACTGCTCAGGACATAGCACTTTCCAGGAGGACATTCACTGTCCCAAAGCTGGCATCAGGACACCTACCACCTCTGTGCTGGTTCTACTGTCATTAGATATGCACCTCATCCTTCCAGACTCCCCACACCTTCCCCCTTGCAGAGCCACCATGAAGCATACCTAATTGACCTGAGCCTTGTCATTACCCCTTCAGGATATAGTCCCAGGTGGCAGCGTTTGATTAGTTGTGCTTAGATCTTGTCCTTGCTTGTGGTCCCAGGGGGATAGCGGCCCTTTTTGTCTCTAGAGTAGAAGAGAGGGCTGCTTCACTATCATTATCTTAGGATTCTTCCTAAATAGGAAAAGATTTTAGATGCCGGGCAGCCCAAATTATAAATACCTATTATACCTAAATTTTCGTTTTGTGGATATGGGTTCATTACTTGCAAATAATATCTTTCAGGGACTGATTCTGTCATCCAGTTAGTTTTCATTTCTAGATTTCTGCTGCTACAGACTTGGTAAGCTAGATTTTCATGTTTCTCCAGACTCCAAGGATTACAGAGGATAGTGTCAAAGTACGCATTGTGACCAGGCTTCCCTGGGGTTTGAGGGCCACACATTAATCTTCAGGAAATGGTTGTCTAGACAACCAGCTATAACCCTCCTACTTGATTAATCACCCAGTACACACAGCTCTATCCTGTCACGTAAATGACAGATATCAAGAAAGGTTTTCTCAGATGCCTTGAACAAATCTTGATACACTAGATGTCTACCAGTACCCTTATCTACCAATCTATTAAACCTATCAGTTTTGTTAGTTAACATGTTCTGTCCAGCGACCACCAGAGATATGGGGATAATAAGGTAGCCAACAAGGATTTAAAACATAAAGTTTCCATTCTTCATATCTCAAAGGTAATAGGCATTAAAGAGTAATTATGTTTTTTTCTCTTTGCTCATAATTATGTTCTAATTATGTTTTTTCTTTTTTTTCTTTTTAGTAATCTCAAGAGACGAAATATGATTGAAGAAGAAATCAGTTTTCCTGTCTCATTGGACATGATTGTGTTTAAGGGGAATCTTCATGATCACAGCAGGTAAGTCAACTCCAGGACAGTTCTCTCCCACATGGCTCAGAGCGCTATTCTTAATTTAAAAAAAAAAAAAAAAATAGGCCATTAGAGAATTCCAGGTAAAAAATTATAACCCATGACGAATGAAATGAACATAGTTTTAAAAATTTTTTTTAATGTTTATTTATTTTTGAGAGAGAGAGAGAGAGAGCAGGGGAGGGGCAGAGAGAGAGACAGAGATAGAATCTAAAACAGGATCCAGGCTCTAAGCTGTCAGCACAGAGCCTGATGCAGGGCTTGAACCCACAAACCACAAGATCATGACCTGAGCTGAAATCAGACGCTTAACCGACTGAGCCACCCAGGCGCTCCTGAACACATAATTTTTTAAAGGAGTAAAGCAAATATTTACCTACAGTAATCAAACAAGAACAGGACTTCACCAAATGCCACGAATTTGAATAACTAATTGGCAAGTAAGGCTCTCGGATCATCCACATTACTAATTATTTAATCCCAGTTTAAATGATTAATCCTGATTGTTAAATAATCCTTGAAGTCTTCCTCCCCTCAGCCCTAGGAGGAGGATGAAGTCTCCAACAGGGTGAAAGAAAACTTGTCCAGGATATTTAAGAAAATTTCAGAGAAACGGAGCACACATCTTCTAAGACTGCGTATTGCCTAGTTGATGTAGATCTCCTTCATCCCCTGCTATCATCTCAGGTCACAGCAAAGTGTGAGGACCCACAATTTCCAGCCCTCAGACTGTGGTAGAGAGGAGAACACCCTGGAACAAAGTGCTTTCGGATATTTATAGAGGAAAAATAATCCTGATTCAAAACAAATAGAGAGTAGAAAATCTAGATAGAATGTGAGCAGATGGGGGGAAAAATTACAAAGCTATTTTACAAACATACTTGCTTTTTACCAGTTCAAAGGAAAAAAGCATAAACATGAGAGATAGATAAAGGGTCCAACTTAGAAAAACCCTAGGGGGAGAAAAGGAAAAAGAAAAACCCTAGTAACAAGGGAATTGCCTACAAATGCTTTATACCACAAAACAACATTTTAAGAACATGAATTAAATAAAACATGAGCTCAAATAGCCTGTGATAAAAAAAGAAAAAAGCAGAATGAGCTGGGAAAAAAATGAGGACAAAAAACCCACATAATTACAAAACAAATGATTAAAGTAAAAACAGCAAGGAACAGAGTAAGAAACAGCTAAAACTTGAATTACAACATAAAGCAAAGATTGGATGTAACCACAGTAAATGCAGTTTTAAAACAAAAAGAAACTAAGAGATTAAAGTAAGTAGAAAGGGGGTAGGTAGTGGGGACTGGATGAAAGTGATCTCATGTAATGACAAATGGTGTTCCTGAAGTAGTAAACCCATCCAATTAAAAATACTGAAGAGAATGTCCCTGAGACCAAAGTGACTCTGCTGAATTAAAGAACACGCTGTGTTTCAGGAAACTTCCACATGGACCACTCAACCCTAAGACCTATCTTCGCCTCCTGACTGAAGTTCCAAAGCAAAGAAAGGATTCTTCAAGCATTCAGACCAACAAGATCAAATTATCTGCAGGGGACGTACTGACCTCAGAACCCAGTGGCAAAAGACAGAAGCAATGACTAGCGTGTAACCCAAGAATATCTTAACAAAATAAGTTGTCGTTCTAGTAGATAGGCTTTCCAAAACATGAAAAGGAGAGGAAACCCAGCACCCATGAGCCTCTCTCAAAAAACTGCTTAACAATAATAGGCTGGCAGTTAAGACAAGAATTAAAATAAGAAAAAAAGGAACAGAGAAGCCATATAAAAGGCTCTAGGTGAACACCAAATCCACTTACATATAGGCCAGTACAAACTATTGGACAGTCACTTATGAGAATGTTGAGGTCACAAACATGTCAGCATAAAAATAATGTAAAAGTTAGAAGGGAGGTTTAGATGGGAGTCTTGTGAAAACATTATCTTCATCTTTTATAGAAAAGGTCAATCAATGCTAAAAAAAAAAAAAAAAAAGAAAGAAAAGAAAAAGAAAAACATGACTTTCACAATTGCTTCTGAATTTTATTTATTTTTTTGAGAGAGAGAATTCATGCACGGTGGGGAGGGGGGAGGGGGAAGAGAAGGGGGAGGGGAGAGGGGCAGAGGGAGAGAGAGAATCCCAAGCAGGTTCCACACCCAAACTGACTTGGGGCTCAATCTCATGAACTATACATCATGACCTGAGCTGAAATCAAGAGCCTGATGCCCTGCTTCTGAATTTTAAAGAGCTTATAAAAGCTAACATTTCTCATACAGAAGACAACTTTATGGAGATTTAGCAATTCTTTCTCTCCCTTTGATTCTGTTTTGTGTTAAATCCAAGTTGTTTCCTTCTACCCAAGTAAAAGTAAATTAACTATCATGATTTGTTTGAGAATAAAGGAACCTTACTTAGCATGTGATGATGTCATACCCATGCGGTTGGGACAATATAGTGAATATTAAATACTATTGATTTCCATCTTTAAAAATGAACATTTATTTTGCTACACCTGGTGGCTCAGTCAGTTAGGCATCTGACTTCAGCTTAAATCACCATCTCACAGTTCTGAGTTCGAGCTCCACATCAGGCTCTGTGCTGGCAGCTCAGAGCCTGGAGCCTGCTTCAGATTCTGTGTCTCCCTCTCTCTCTGCCCCTCCCCTGCTCATGCTCTGTCTCTCTCAAAAATAAATAAACATTCAAAAATAAATGTAATGTACCTTTATTTCATTATGTTCATATTTACTCAGCCAATAGCTTCAAATTATGCCTTACATGGATATATATATTTGCCAAAATTCATCAAACTGTGTACTTAAAATGGGTATATTTTATTATAAGTAAATGTACTTCAATAAAGTTGACTGATTATAAAGATTTTTAATAATATGTCCCGTTAGAGTCTGCATAGAGCAGCAGGGAAGAAATGAAGATGAAGGTGAGTGGGCAGGGCTCTCCCCTCCCCCAGCCCTTACCTGGACAGTTGAGCTTTTTTGTTTTTTTTTTAACATAGACCTCAACATGGAGTTCCAAAGCTTCCAGAAGAGAAAAAGAAAGAACACTACCGTTTTAAAAGTAGATGTCAACTGACCTGAGTATAAGTTGTGTACAACTATAGGTGGCAGGGAGAAAATAAGCTAACAAAACAATCCCAGTGAAATAAAGGTAAACTAACATTCGAAACAAAAACTTTCTGGATGAGACACATGTCTGCTTCCTAGAGTGGCTTCAACCCAGTCCTTCCCAGACAGATGGAGATGGTCTCCAGATGGCGTGTGGTGCTTCTGGATGTGTGAACGGGCCTCGCAGGGGCTTGGACAAGCCCCTGAATCTGCCTCCACCGCGTCCCCGGGCCCTGCTCAAGTTACCAGCAGGCCCCAGCCAGGGAGCGGCTGGCTGGGGTCCTGCCGGCACAAAACCTCTCCAGTTTTCCTCACAGTTTTCCCCTCTTCCTCGCAATGTTTTGGCAGCTGTGGGGCCTCCTTTTCTCCTCCCTTTCAACTCGCCTAATGTTTCGAGCCACAGGGGAGACCCAGACCCTGCAGAACATCCCGGAATGCAAAGCATTTGCAATGAGTCACAGCTGCAGAGGTGCCAGCAAGGGCTGTTCCAGACCCCTAGAGGGAGCGGGGAGGGGTCAGTCGAAGCAGCTGCAGGGCCTGTGTCAAAGGCTGGACCCAGGACAGAGGAGCGGTGGCACTGGCTGGAATGAGGAAAGACAGCAATGGGAGAAAGGGTGCGTGGGGGCGGCTCCTCTGAACCTTCCCCACCTGCTTTCCAGTTCTCTAAGTCCTGAACATTTTCACAGAAAAAACAACCTTCTGGAATATAGAGGATTGCAAGTTGGTTTTTGGAAAATGATCCCTGGCAGTCCGCTAACCAACAATCAAGAAGGGCTGAGCTCCCTGGGCTTTGCAACACACTATTTTAAGATGCACTGTAAAAATGCAGTGGGCACTCTGTTCTTTACTCCAACACAGGGGGCATTCACTGGCTCTCACTGCCGGAAAATATTACTCCCTTGCAAGTCCCAGACAGAGCATTTGGGTGTCAAAACTTTGCCCTTTTGAAGCTTTTTTATTAATAACTGTGAATAGAGGATCCATTCTTAATATTCATCCAAAATATTTCTTTAAAACTATGAATAAGAAGTACTATCCCTCTCCCTTCTGTCCACCCGGCACCTTCTTCTCCATTGTAGAAGCAAGCACTATTTATTATTCGTTTCTTGTGTATTTTTCCAGAAGTGTTCTTTGCATGTACAAACATGTGTGATGTATGTAAATTTTTATACAAATAGCGTACATTACACAATGTTTCATTCTTTGTTTTTCACAGCCTTGGAAAGGTTTCATATCAGAACAAATAGAATTCCCTTGTTTATGTGTTCATTTTAACTGGATATTTAACAGTGCCCTGTTAATACACATGTTGTTTGTTTTCGTTCTTTACCCATTACAAACTGTGCTTCAGGTGGATATCCTTGAGTCTATATATAGGTAGAATTTGTAGAGGTGGGATTGCTGTATTTTGACATTTTGCTATTTTTTTGTGGTTTTTTTCAAGATTTTATTTTTAAGTGATCTGTATACCCAACTTGTGGGTGAACTTATAACCCCAAGATCAAGAGTTGCATGCTCTACTGACACAGCCAGGCTCCCGGTATTTTGACATTTTGATATTTTGTCAAATTGTCCTTCATAGAGATTATTCCAATTTATATTCCATGCAAGAGTGTGTCTCTTTCCCTTATTCCTCAGCACAGGATTATCCAACTTTTTTAACCAATTAATAGGTTAAAATATGGTCTCTCATAATTCTAATTTGATTTCTTTCATTTCTTTCTTCTTTCTTTCTTTCTTTCTTTCTTTCTTTCTGTTTTATTTATTTAGTCTCAACAACCAATATGGGACTTGAACTCACAATACTGAGATCAAGAGTCACATGTTCGCACCAAAAACCACAAAATACCTAGGAATAAATCTAACCAAACAGGTGAAAAATCTATACACTGAAAACTATAGAAAGCTTATGAAAGAAATTGAAGAAGACACAAAAAAAAAAAAAAAAGGAAAAAGATTTCACGCTCCTGGATAGGAAGAACAAATATTGTTAAAATGTCAATACTACCCAAAGCAATCTACATATTCAATGCAATCCTTATCAAAATAACACCAGCATTCTTCACAGAGCCAGAACAAATAATCCTAAAATTTATATGAAACCAGAAAAGACCCTGAATAGCCAAAGCAATCTTGAAAAAGAAAATCAAAGCAGGAGGCATCACAATCCCAGACTTTAAGCTATACTACAAAGCTGTAATCATCAAGACAGTATGGTACTGGTACAAAAACAGACACTCAGATCAATGGAACAGAATAGAGAACCCAGAAGTGGACCTACAAACGTATGGCCAACTAATCTTTGACAAAGCAGGAAAAAATACCCAATGGAATAAAGACAGTCTCTTCAGCAGGTGGTTCTGGGAAAACTGGACAGCGACATGCAGAAGAATGAATCTGGATCACTTTCTTACACCATACACAAAAGTAAACTCAAAATGGATGAAAGACCTAAATGTAAGACAGGAATCCATCAAAATCCTTGAGGAGAAAGCAGGCATAAGCCTCTTTGATCTTGGCCACAGCAACTTCTTACTCAACACGTCTCCAGAGGCAAGGGAAACAAAAGCAAAAAATGAACTACTGGGACCTCATCAAAATAAAAAGCTTCTGCACAGCGAAGGAAACAATCAGCAAAACTAAAAGGCAACCGAAAGAATGGGAGAAGATATTTGCAAATGACATATCAGATAAAGGGTTAGTATCCAAAATCTATAAAGAACTTATTAAACTCAACTCCCTAAAAACAAATAATCCAGTGAAGAAACGGGCAAAAGACATGAATAGACACTTCTCACAGGAAGACATCCAGATGGCCAACCAACACATGAAAAAATGCTCAACATCACTCATCATCAGGGAAATACAAATGAAAACCACAATGAGATACCACCTCACACCTGTCAGAATGGCTAACAGTAACAACTCAGGCAACAACAGATGTTGGCGAGGATGCGGAGAAAGAGGATCTCTTTTGCATTGCTGGTGGGAATGCAAGCTGGTGCAGCCACTCTGGAAAACAGTATGGAAGTTCCTCAAAATATTAAAAATAGAACTACTCTGTGACCCAGCAATTGTCCTACTAGGTATTTATCCAAGGGCTATAGGTATGCTGTTTCGAAGGGACACATGCATCCCAATGTTTATAGCAGAACTCTCAACAACAGCCAAAGTATAGAAAGAGCCCAAATGTCCATCAATGGATGAATGGATAAATAAGGTGTGTGTGTGTGTGTGTGTGTGTGTGTGTGTGTGTATACACACAATGGAGTATTACTTGGCAATCAAAAAGAATGAAATCTTGCCATTTGCAACTACGTGGATGGAACTGGAGGGTATTATACTAAGCAAAATTAGTCAGAGAAACACAAATATCATATGACTTCACTCAGGACTTTAAGAGACAAAACAGATGAACATAAGGAAAGGGAAACAAAAATAATATAAAAACAGGGAGGGGACAAAACATAAGAGACTCATAAATATGGAGAACAAACAGAGGGTTGTTGGAGGGGTTGTGGGAGGGGGGATGGGCTAAATGGGTAAGGGGCATTAAGGAATCTACTCCTGAAATCATTGTTGCACTGTATGCTAACTAATTTGGATATGAATTTTAAAAAATTAAATTAAAAATAAATTTTTTAAAAAGTCACATGTTCTACCACCTTAGCCAGCAAGGTGCCACCTAATTTGGTTTCTTATTGGTAAGGCTAAGCATCTTTACCTGTGTTTGAGAGGCAATGGTATTTTCTGTTCTGTGAGCTCTGTTCTCTGCCCATTCTCTATTGTACTATTGGTTCTGATTTGTTGAACTCTATGAATTAAGGAAAACAGCCCTTTGTCAATGTATATATAGAAAATTTTTGTCAGTTTGTTTTTCTTCTCCCCATGCATACAATGTTTATTTCATACAGAATTCTTCTTAGTTTTCTGCTATTGAAGTTAACTTTTCACTCCTGGCATCTAGAAAGTTTAGGTTTTATAGTATTTCCCCTGAAATTATGATAAATTTCCCCAATATTCCCCCATATTTTCTATATAATATGTATTATTTTGCATTTAGCATTTATATCTGTGACCCAGCAGAATTTTCTGTAGTGGTAGGATCTAGGCTCCACCTTTCTCCAGATGGTTATCCAGTTATTCCCACACTATCTTAACTGAAAAATCCAATCCTCACCCCATGAAGCTGAAATGCTACCTTTATCAGAAACTTAAGTTTTCAAATATATTTGTATAGTGATTTATTGCTGCATAATAAATCAACATCAATTTAGTGACAAAAATAACACACCTTTATTACCTTGCATTTTCCATGGGTCAGGAATCCAGGCATGGGTTAGCTGGGTCCTCTGCTTTAGGGCTTTTCACAAAGCTCCATCAAAGTGTCAGCTGGGGCCGGGGTCTCATCTAAGGCTTGACTGGAGAAGGATATGCTGCCAAGCTCACATGGCTGTTGACAGGATTCAGTTTGTTGTAGGTTGTCAGATTGAGGGCCTGGCTTCCGGCTGGCTGGCTGCTGGAAGCCACTCTAAGTTCCTTGCCTCTCCCTACAACAGCTCACTTTATCAAAGCCAGCAGGGGAGAGAGTCAATAGAGAGAGTCTGCTGACAAGATGTTTACCATCTTATCCAGTCCTACGTAATGTACAGAAGTGACATTCCACCCTCTATGCCACATTCTGTTGGTTAGGATTAAGTCACAGGTCCTACTTAAAGTCAAGGGGAGGGAATTATACAAGGGAGTGACTACTAGGATGTGGGTATTCACTGGGGGCCCAGTGATTCATGTCCCTCCCACAAGGAAAAAGCACCCACCTGCTCTCAAGTTCTGCAAAAGTCTCATCCCCTTAGAGCATCACTCTGAAGTCTGGACCAAGCCAGGTGTGGCTGAGGTTCCGCAGGTGCAGTTCATGAAGTCCAGCTCCTGGACCACAATTCCTGCTCATCTGTGGACCTGTGAGACAAATGTGAGCTGTCATTTGCCCATGTACCTAACATGCAGGGTGGCAGGGGGGCGTGATGGGGGGGGGGCAGGCAAAGGATAACAGTTAGAAACACTCCCATTCAAAAAGGAAGAACATGGGAAGTACAAAAGAGTCACTGTCCACAGCAATTCACAGGTTTAGATCTGTTCAAAATGTCTATACCCTGCATATACTGGTATAGAGAGAGAGTTACATTGTGCTTACTAAGTTCCAAGGACTTTTCTAAGTGCTTTGTATGTATTAACTTATTTAGTCCTCACAACAGCCCTAGGAGGGTCACTATTACTATTATCCTGATACAGAAGGATATCCTGATAACCTAAACCAATGTACAGAAGAGAAAAATGAAATACAGAGAGGTTCAACAAGTTTGCAAGGTCATACAGCTAACAAGTGGCAGACCCAGACAGGAGGGGAGTATGCCTGAAAGAGCAATCTGTGGGAGGTGTGGGTGAAGGAGGAACTGAACTGGTGTTAGCTGGCAAAAATTCTTCCCGGTTCCTTATAACACAAAATTGTGTGTGTGTGTGTGTGTGTGTGTAATGCTTTAGCCCTTTCTACTCCAGAGTCTGCAGTGGTCAACAACTATGGGGCTGTTCACAATTCATAGGTATTTTTTCCCTACCCTACCTACTTCACTGACAGACTGCTTCCTACAAATATGGCAAGAGTGTGTGTTTCTTCATTTAACCCCACCTCTCCTGCTGCTTCTCAGTGCCATCTGGAAACTCCCACAGTCAGCCTAAGCATCCTGTTCCCAACGTTTCTAATGAGGGAGTGTTGAATTCTCCCTCGTGGCATACTATGTGGGGGAATTTGTCTGAGACCCACACTGCAGGCATCCCTGCTGGTGTCTTCACCAGCCCTCTTTGCACCGCATCCGGCAGCCCTTCCCTTTATTGTAGATCAGGCCTTGAAGTTGTCACTTTGGGTTGCCCGTTCCATATCCATTCCCCTCTCCCTCTTTCCCAACAGAATCCCAACTTTCTTGAGGTATCCAATACCCTTATATGCAGCCCGAGAGATTCAAGAGATGGTTCCATCTCCTCTAATTCTGCTCTAGGAAAGTGCTCTGATTAACCTAAACCAATTTCAGTAATTCCTGTTCCCCTTTTGGCTGAGTTTGGTTCAGTAACCAAGGTTTAAGCCAAACAACATATGGCAATCCCTTTGGTGACAGCTACTGAACCAGAGGTGGGCATATGAACTGAGTTGGTCCATCAGGATTTTACTTGCTTTCTCATCTAGTGCATACAAACAAAGAATCATGTAGCCAAAATTGCTATGAGCAGCCATATTAGAAACACAAGGGGAACCAGGCTTCAGATGAATCCTATGGACAACAGTAATGAGAGGCAGAAAAAACCTAGGTGGCTGATGATATCGTTGAGCCTGCCATATATTTGGAGCTCCTATTATATGAATTAGCACATTTCCTTGTTTTTTTTAATGTTTACTTATTTTTGAGAGACAAGGGGGGTGGTGGAATGGAGAAGCAGAGAAAGAGGGAGACACAGCCTCCGAAGCAGGATCCAGGCTCTGAGTTGTCAGCATAGAGCCCAACACAGGGCTTGAACTCACAAATCATGAAATCATGACCTGAGCTGTAGTCAGACGCTTGACCAACTGAGCCACCCAGGCACCCCAACACATTTCCTTATTTTTAAAACCAGTCTGAGTCAGACTGGCTATTGCTTTCAATGAAAATCTTCCAAATTAGTACAGAATTAAAGATGGTGCCTAGTTTGGTCAAAGTTATATCTTGTCTTTTCATTATTTTGGCTTTTTTTTTTTTTTTGGTAATTTCTACATTGGGTTGATTACAATCACTTCTTTTTGAGTATGTTCAAAACCGACTAGTATTACTAATTACTTTCATGAACTCTAGAGTTCTAATAGTTAAAATAGGATTTTATCTAAAAGTGCAATTAGCTTCAAAACACAGAACAATAGCATTGTCCAGGGAAAGCTCTGCCTCATAGTAATTGTAATGCTCAAGGTGACATCCCACACCACATTTGCACATGCCTCCTTAGACTTAGCACTTCCCGCCACATTAGTCTCTGTCAGTCATCCACCACTGGGGGCTGTGGGATGTTTGAGGCATGGGTTGGGTTCTCCTTGTCCAACAACTTAATATATGTACCCCTGTAACTTGAGTGGGTGCCAGACAAGAAACACTCCGATATTCATTTCCAAATCTCAGAGTAATTCCAAAGGCCCTTAGATGCCCCAAGTATAAAAGCCGAAATCAGAATGGCACCCTGAATAAATAAATGGGGGCCTGAATGAAGTAAAGACTTCTCTAAATTTTCAAAACCCATTGTGATGATGGAGAGCAGGAGGAAATAAATGTTACATCAGGCTTTTTTCCCCCTCAATTATTCATTGTGTTATATGTGCTTAATGTGTTGTGTGTTGATTCTAAAAATCTGGGTGGTCCTTACCATTTTCTCCCAATGAAAAGTAAAGAGTTTTCGTACTTGAGGCCCAGCATGGAGGATTGATTTAAGTAAGTCCAAAGGAGGACTGGATAGAGGCTAGGCTTGGAACTAAGCATCTCCCCAAGCCTGGGTAGCTTAGCTAGGAAGGGACAGGGTTTACAGCTTTTCTGGAAGTGACAAAGATGGGGTCCCATTTGCACAGTGTGTCAGATTGGGTGAGTAAAGGATGCCTCAGTCTCTGGGGGCAAACTTCCCCATCAGTGGAATGGACCACTCTGAAGAGCTACTGGGTTGGCCCAGATCACATTGTCTGCACAGGGGACCCTGGAGGCCCAGCACTCTACGGCTGCAGCAAGAACAGAAAGTGCAACCTCAACAATGTCCAGCAAATTTTGTTTCATCTCTTGGTTTGTGCTTTTTGCATTTTAAGACGTCCTTCCCCACGTGTGATATAGGTCACAACGATTTCTACTTTTTCTACTAACTTCATGATCGTTTTGAAAATAGGTCTTTAACCCTTTGGGAGCTAACATTTGTCTATACAGTAGGTAGGGATTCGTTTTTATCTTTCTCAATATAGTGAGCCAGTTTTCTCACCTGGTAAACAGTCTGTCCTTTCCCACATTTGTATGTGGGAACCAAGTTTTAATCTAAGCACAGCTCTGTCTCTAAGCCACCTGTTACTCCGTTCCAAATATCCATTTGTCTGTTCTTGAATCAGTATCATAATGTCTGAAATGACTGTGGCTTAGTAGTATGTCTTAAATATCACTGCTATGTCTTTCTTTTTCAAAGTAGACTTAGCTAAATCATGAACTTGTTTTTCCAAATAAATTTCCGAATAACTTTTCAGTGTTTCTCAAAAACAAACCAACAAAACAAAACCTGCTATTTTGATAAGATTGAATTCATACATTAATTTGGAGAGAATCTTCATTTTCGTAAGATTAAGCTCTTCTGTTCATGAGCGTGGAATACCCCTCCATTTATTCAGGTCTTTTATGTCCTTTTTTTAAAAAAAGATTTTATTCTTAAGTCATCTATACGCCCAACCTGGGGCTCAAACTCACAACCCTGAGATCAAGAGTCACATGCTCCACCAACTGAGCCAGCCGGGTGCTCCCTTTTATGTCCCTTAATAGGGTTTAAAATTTTTCCTCCTAGAGTTCAAGTGTCTTCTTTAATTCCTAGAGTCACTTGCAGCTTTTGTTGCTTATGTGAAAGATATCTTATTTTTCTATTACATACTTTCCAGTTGCTTATTGCTAGTGTAAAGAAATGCTATTGATTTTTATCTCATCAATTATTTATACCTCACTGGGAACAAGTTGATAGATTCTTCCCTGTGAGGAGATTTTCATAGGTAGGAAGTGGAAGAGGAAAAGGAACATGAAGACACATCTGTGAGGACAAGAGTCTCCCTAAGAAGCCCAAAGGTCAGAGAAGAGAGCTGCCAGGTACTTTGGAAACCAATTTTATTACTTCATCTTTTCCCCCTGAAGCTTCATAGAATTCTTCTAATTCTAGCATGCAGGCCAGACTCTTCAGAAATGTGCCATCTTTTCCTCTGTGACTGACTCCAACTTCAGGGCCTGTTGGAGCCCTGTCAGCCCTCAGCACCATCGCCACGCCCTCGCCAATGCAGGCAGTCTCCTGGTTTGGCAGCTTCCCCACTGGCCTCCCACATTCAGACTCCCCAAACATCTGTGCCATCACGTCGATCCGTTTATCGTGCCACTCCTCTACTCAAAACTCTGCAACCGGGATCCTCACCTCCTTCAGACTAGAAGCCAGAGTCATTACTGCTGCTCACAAGACTCTCCACGAGCCGGTCTCCCATTTGCCCTCTGACATCATCACCTCCTGTGCCCACTCCTGCCCACTTTGTCTTACTATGTGAGGCTCCTTGCTATTTCTCCAACTTGGCAAGCGAGCTGCAGCCTCGGGGCCTAAATAATTACACGTTGCTTCATAAAATGCACTGAGCAGCTTAAAATAACAAAGGTTTATAATTTCTCACAGTTTTTAAGGGTCAGAAAGCTGGGAGTGGCTTAGCTGGCTGGTTCTGACTGGAGGTCTTGGATGAGAGTGTAGTGAAGCTTTGGGCTATGGCTGCAGTCTCATCTGAAGGCTAAACTAGGGGAGGATCCCCTTCTAGGATCACCCACAAGGTTGTTGGCAGGCCACAGATCCTCATGGATTTTTGGACTAAGGGCCTCACTTCCTTCCTGGATGCTGCCCAGACACTGCCCTCAGCTCCTTGCCACACAGGCCTCTCTGTAGAGAACAGAGCAGTCCTCCTGGCAGTTGGCTGTCCCTAGGGAGAGTGGTATGGGAGAAAATGAGCAATCCAGAATGGAAGCTGCAATCTCTTTAAAATCTAACTGTAGCAATCTCTATCAAAATAACACCAGCATTCTTCACAGAGCTAGAACAAAACAATCCTAAAATTTGTATGGGGCCAGAAAAGACCCCAAATAGCCAAAGCAATCTTGAAAAAGAAAATCAAAGCTGGAGGTATCACAATCCTGGACTTCAAGTTGTACTATAAAGCTGTAATCATCAAGACAGTATGGTACTGGCACAAAAACAGACACTCAAATCAATGGAACAGAATAGATAACCCAGAGATGGACCCACAAACATATGGCCACTCATCTTTGACAAAGCAGGAAAGAATACCCAATGGAATAAAGACAGTCTCTTCAGCAAGTGGTGCTGGGAAAACTGGACAGCGACATGCAGAAGAATAAACCTGGATCACTTTCTTACACCATACACATAATAAACTCAAAATGGATGAAAGACCTAACTGTAAGACAGAAGCCATCAAAACCCTAGAGGAGAAAGCAGGCAAAAACCTCTTTGATCTTGGCTGCATCAACTTCTTACTCAGCATGTCTCTGGAGGCAAGGGAAACAAAAGCAAAAATGAATTCTTGGGACCTCATCAAAACAAAAAGCTTCTGCACAGCGAAGGAAACAATCAGCAAAACTAAAAGGCAACTGACAGAATGGGAGAAGATATTTGTAAACGACATATCAGATAAAGGGTTAGTATCCAAAATCTATAAAGAACTTACCAAACTCAACTTCCAAAAAATAATCCAGTGAAGTAATGGGCAAAAAGGGCAAATAGACACTTCTCCCAGGAAGACATCCAGATGGCCAACCAACACATGAAAAAATGCTCAACATCACTCATCATCAGGGAAATACAAATCAAAACCACAATGATATACCACCTCACACCTGTCAGAATGGCTGACATTAACAACTCAGGCAACAACAGATGTTGGTGAGGATGTGGAGAAAGAGGATCTCTTTTGCATTGTTGGTGGCAATGCAAGCTGGTGGAGTCACTCTGGAAAAGAGTATGGAGGTTCCTTAAAAAAATGAAAAATAGAACTACCCTACGACCCAGCAATTGTCCTACTAGGTATTTATCCAAGGGCTATAGGTATGCTGTTTCAAAGGCACACGTGCATCCCAATGTTTATAACAGTGCTATTGACAATAGCCAAAGTATGGAAAAAGCCCAAATGTCCATCGATGGATGAATGGATAAAGAAGATGTGGTATATATATATATATATATATACACACAATGGAGTATTACTTGGCAATCAAAAAAAAAAAAAGAAATCTTGCCATTTGCAACTATGTGGATGGAACTGAAGGGTATTATGCTAAGTGAAATTAGTCAGAGAAAGACAAATATTATATGACTTCACTCATATGAGGACTTTAAGAGACAAAACAGTTGAACAAAAGGGAAAGGAAGCAAAAATAATATAAAAACAGGGAGGGGACAAAACATAAGGGACTCTGAAACATAGAGAACAAACAGGGTTGCTGGAGGGGTTGTGGGGGGGGGTGGGCTAAATGGGTAAGGGGAATTAAGGAATCTACTCCTGAAATCATTGTTGCACTATATGCTAACTAAGTTGGATATAAATAAATAAATTATAAAACAAACAAACAAACAAAAAAACCTAACTGCAGGAGGTGCCTGGGTGGCTCAGTCAGTTAAGCGTCTGAATTTGGCTCAGGTCATGATCTCATGGTTCATGGGTTCAAGCCCCACGTCAAGGCTCTGTGCTGACAGCTCAGAGCATGGAGCCTGCTTCAGATTCTGTGTCTCCTCCCCTCTCTGTTCCTCCCCCGCTTGCTCTCTCTCTCTCTCTCTCTCTCTCTCTCAAAAATACATAAGCATTAAATTTTTTTTTTAATTTAAAAATTAAAAAATAAATAAAACCAAACTACAAAAGTAACATACCATCAGTTCTGTCATATTCTATTTACTTCAAATTCAGCCCACACCCAAGGGCAGGGGGATTAAGTTCTGATTCTTGAAGGGTTTCATGCCTTAATGGACATATTTTTTATAACAATCACAAGACCTTTGCACCTGTTCCCTCTGCCAAGGATCACTGCATGGCTGGGTCCTTCTCTCATTCAGGTCTCTGCTCATCAGAGACACTTCTTGTGATCTTCCTGTCTAAAGTAGTGTTGTTCTCTCTTCCAGTCCTTTGTGGGTTTTTTCCTAATCATCTGAAAGATTTCATCATTTGTCTTCCCACTAGAATATTAGCTTAATAAAGGTAAGAACTTTGTTTTACTTACCATTAAATCCCCAGGAACCTAGAATTATCACCGGCCTATAGAAAGCCCTCAATAAACACTTATAGGGAAAGAGAAGAAACAGGAGGGAAGAGAATCCCAGAATAAGGTCCACACCTTTAATGTCTTCCAGATGGAGATCTTGTTCATGTCTAGAGTATATTCCATCTGGCCCCGCCCCATGGATATCTGGAGGAATCCCAGGCGCCTGATGATAGGCCAGGGAAGAACCTGTGACTACACATGGGGATTTGTAGTGGATTGAACTGTGTCCCCAAAAAGGATATGTTCAAGTCTTAATCTCTAGTACCTATGAATGTGACCTTGTTTGAAAATAAGATCCATACAGATGCAATTAGGTTCTTTACAGATGCTATTAAAGAGGATCATCTCCAATGACTTACATAAAAATTAATGACTCAAATAATGTTTCATTATCCTACGTCCCAAATAAAAGTCCTTTAAAATCATGTTTCTAACACATAGGTAATTCTTTAAAAACTACTTTCTTGCATATGCTTAGAAGTCTGTCTAAGTATCACCTGCTGCCTCTGATGAAGGGCACTAGGAGGGGGGACAACGGTACCAGGGAGATATTTTGAAGTATATACCCCTTTTGTGTTATTTGAAGTGTGTGTTATTTTTTGTTTTGGGGGTTTTTATTTTTTATTTCAGAGAGAGAGAGAGTGTGTGCGAGAGCAGAGGAGAGGGGCAGAGGGAGAAAGAGAGAGAATCTTAAGCAGGTTCCACATTTAGTGTGGAGCCCAACGCAGAGCTCCATCCCACGACCCTGGGATCATGACCTGAGCCAAAATCAAGAGTCAGACACTCAACTAACTGTGAGTATGTTTTCTTAAACATACACAAACACACAATTAAGGGGAAAAAATAGCATGGAATTCCTATTGCTTCTATAAACTGTGATGTAGTTTACACAGAGTTAAAAGTATCTTTTATCCAACAATTACTTAATCAAGATCAAATATCTATGAAATAATTAATTTGTTTACATAAAGAGCAGTGATGGAAGCAGAGTAGCGTGATGGTTACCATGGGCTGGTGGAGAGGGAATCCGGCAATTACTGGCCAAAGGATATATAGCTTTAGTTTTGCAAGATGAATAAATCCTCAAGTACACAGGATAAAGCAGACAGTTGATAATACTATACTGTGTATTTTGAAAATTGTTAAGATGTAGATCTTATAGTAAATGTTCTTATCACAAAAGAACAAGAAAAAGAGGGAGGAAGGAAACTTTTAGAGGCCATGGTTAAGTTTATGGCATTGTTTATTACAGTGACATTTTCATGGGTGTACGCTTACCTTCAAATTGATCAAGATGTGGGACACCTGAGTGGCTCAGTCAGTTAAGCGTCCAACTTCAGCCCAGGTCATGATCTCGCAGTTTGTGAGTTCAAGCCCCACGTTGGGCTCTGTGTTGGTGGTGCGGAGCCTGTTGGGGATTTTCTTGCTCTCTCCTCCTCTCTCTCTCTGCTCCTGCCCACTTGCTCTCTCCCTCAAAATAAATAAACTTAAAAAAATTCATCAAGATGTATACATTAACTATTTATAGCTTTTTGTGTATGTTGATCATACTTTAATTAAAAATGTTTTAAGGAAAGAACAGCAGTATTACTAATAACAGTTTGGCAAACAGTTGTGAGATTTTGGGGCTTGCAAATCAGATTTGACTTCCTCTACCTGTTTAATTTTTTTAATAACTTTTGATTGTTAGGGTATGTTTGCATCTTAATATGGTTGAATAAAGGTGAAGGCATGCTAAAATGATTGTTACAGCTAGATTAAAAAAACAAAAAACAAAAAAGGCCATCACCCCAGAACACTGGCCACTTTTTTTTTTCTTTTTTCCAAATAGAAGGGTGAGACAGGCAGATGTGTAATGTTAAGTTTAAGGACGATGATTATTATATCCATCAATAAGAGAGTATTTTCAGAGACCCAAGATGAAACTGTACTCCTTTCATTCAAATGTATTGCCTGCACGTGCCTCGTGGTGCATTAGAGGCTGAGGATAAAAGCAATAAGGCAGGGAATCTGTTCTCAAGATGGTGAGAGCTTTAACTGAGGATGTATAATTCACTTTGATGGACACAAAAAATAGCACGCACACAGTAGCCCACGAGGAAGGAGTGAATTGCCATGCAGGGGAACATCAAGTTCCTTCAAGAGGACAGGTTAGACAATAAAAGTCCTTTGGATGATCAATTTTGTTAATGGATCCATGATGGGCTATGTTACAATACTGTGACTATAATGCCAGGCCATCTCAACAGAATCCTTCCTCTCTCTTATGTGATCGACCTCTGTGATTCTTGGCAGTGTATGTTCCTGATGTGCTCTTACAACTTTCAAACACCTGATTGGACTCCTTCACCTATGCTGTAGGAGGATGACACCACCCAAAAAAAGGGCTATAAATTGGAAGCAGAGAGCGGTTGCCCTGTAAGGAAAGTAAAATAAAGGAGCTATAAGTTTTGAAATTAAAATTTGACATCCTCGGCTAATGCAGATCGCTAGTGATTTAGTTCGTGCTCTGCACTACACTTTGCGAGATGTCAGTTAAGAGCTGGAAGTAAAATTCATACATCTATTTAGAGTGTGGTTCGAGCCAACTTTTGCTAAAGGACATTATTTCTACACCACGGCAGAGATGCCAGCTGCTTCTTACTGTGCTCTCGTCTTCTTGGGCACGTGGCAGTACCACGTGCCCCGGCCCTCCTCGCCATTGGGAGCCTCCATGTGACTGAGTCACAGCTGAAGTCTTGGGTGCCACTGCCCGGCCCAGGCCATTAACACCTCTCATGCTTGGGCCGTCTTGCCCTCTGCCCCCCCTTGCAGCTGGCAGCAATGCAGAAGACCACCAGGGCAGCCCCAGAAGCCACCAGTTAAAGACAGCAGAGCCTCCACCAGCTCCAGCGCTCAAATGACTGCAAGAGGAAGCACCCCCACTGACCGGTGGGGGTTCCCTAGCACTGTTCTGTGAACAAGAAATAAGCCGGCAAGTATTTGAGCCATTATACATGGCTACAGTAGTTAGCCTTGCTTAACTCCTAGCAAAACTCTTCTCTCTTACTTTTTTTGGGGAGGGAGGAGACACACAAGAAAGGAGAAGTTGAGGGAAATTTAATTATAATGTTTGTGCTGGGTATCTATCATTTGCCCCTTTAGACTCATGCTCTATCCTTCTGTACCCTGCGTTTAGCCCCTGACGACTGACCTACATTCTGGACCTCTCAGCCCTCTGAATGTCTGGACATGAGACAGAAGTCAGGATATTTCTTGTGCTGGTTCACTCCCTGGGAGATCCTAATAGGAGTTCACTGCTCCTCTCAATCTGGCCCATCTACACGACTGTCTCACTCCTTCCAGATTCAAATAGCGGTTCCCTGCCCTTGCCTGTGTGACCTTGTCTTAGTTTGGCCACCATCACAAAATACCACAGAGTGGGTGCTTAACAGCAGAAGTTTATTTCTCACGGTGCGAGAGGCTGGGGAGTTTGAGATCAAGATGCCAGCTTCCTGCTATGGCCCCAGAGCAAGAGAGAGAGAGAGAGAGAGAGAGAGAGAGAATGAGACAGAGAACATTCTCTGGTCCCTTCTCATAAGGGCACTGATCTCATCATGATGACCCCTGCATCAGTTCATCTAAACCTACTTACCTCCCAAAGGCTCCACCTCCTAATCCCATCACACTAGGGGTTAGAGCTTCAACACATGAATTTGTCGGGGGGAATGCAAACATTCAGTCTGTAACAGCCTACAAGACCCCAGTTACCACAGCGTTCTATGCCATGACTCCAGGCCCACACCTTGTAAGGTGTACATCAACCCTCTGTAAATCAGCCCTCCTAGAATCATCCCACTGTGAGCATGCCATCTGTTTCCTGTTAGCACTCAGATTGAGACAATACTACTTTGTCTTCATTCTCAAAAATAATAGTAACAATAATTGTACGTATTACTAGAAAAGAGTAAGCAGCTGTACATTTTAGGGCAGTCAGTAACAATCACAAGCAATAATTCCCGTGCAAATTATTACAGCTCTCTCCCTAGTGGTACCTGGAACTTCGTGGCATCTCCAGATTCACCTCTGTCTACAAACCAAACCTAATACATAAGTATCCTTCACATTTGGAGCAGAATTTGAACCCTGCACTCAAGGACTTTTATAATCTGGTCTCTGTCTCCTCTCCAGTGTTATCATTGCCATCTCCTCCCCAATGCCCAGCCTATAAGTTGGGGGAAACATGACTCTGACCCTACACAGCTCAAGCACCTTCTCTGGATCCCCTCCCATCTTCCTCTTCACTTAACTCCTGGTAGTCTTTCAAAACTCAGGTTACCTCTGTCCTGCTGGGACATCCTTCCTTGACATCTACACCCAACCCCAACCCCACCCGCCCATGCACATACGTACTTTCCCAGCCTGGACCTGGCTTTCCTCTATGCTCATGTCGTGTTGTGCCTACCTACTACCACACCGTCTTTCTGACCACTATCACACCATCTTACTGCCTGCCCTCTGACCACTGGATTGGAATTGACTGTTAATAATGTCTGTGTCTCCATAGTAGGTCCTTAATATACGTTTGTTGAATGCATAAACCTCCAATCGTTTTCGGCTTTTGTTAAAAACTTGCATGTGCACTGAAATTCCTGTGGGGGACCTGAATAAAGCTAAAATGAGGATAGGGGCATGTCCCTCTTTTGTTCCCTTCACTCTCCCACAGGAGCTGCAGACTTGGAAAAACAACACTGTCTCTGTCTCTGCATATTCTCTCTTCCCCATAGAATGAAGATATAATTTCATCACCCCTTCCTTTAACATATACAATTCACCAGAAATGCCCAATATATAGGACCTGAGTTACTGAAGTTTTGCTGTTAAACATATTTAATCATCTTTCAAAATTTCATTTTCTGAATAGATACTATGTTGTCATGGGTCAAAACCAAAATACATAAAAAGTTATACAGTAGGGGCGCCTGGGTGGCTCAGTCGGTTGAGCCACCTAACTTCAGCTCAGGTCATGATCTCACAGTTTGTGGGTTTGAGCCCCACATCAGGCGCTGTGCTGACAGCTTAGAGCCTGGAACCTGCTTTGGATTCTGTGTCTCCCTCTCTCTGTCCTCCCCCGCCTGCACTCTGTCTCTCTCTCTCTCTCCCTCTCTCTCTCCTTCTCTCTCAAAAATAAACATTAGAAAAAAATTTTTAAAGTTATACAGTAAAAACGTCTCCCTCTACCCCAACCCATGTCTCCATTAACCCAGTGTTTGTCCTCCACATGTCACTCTTCTTAACATATTCTTAGTTCCAGAGTTGTTTAATGCACCTACAAGCTAATTGCAAATATACAGTCTTATATTTTGCCCTTCTTTACCAAAGCTTGTCACTTTTTTGAACTTTTTTTTTTACTTACCCCCTCATTCTTTTGAACAGCTGCATAGTATTCTAGCATGTGGACGTATCACAGTATCTTTAACCAAACCTTCACTGATAGACATTTGAGTTGCTTCTAATCTTTTTTTCAAACAATGCTTATAATGATGTACATGTAATCTTGATATGATTCTGTATGATTCAATGTATAATTCTTTTACCATTTGACTCTGTACCTCAAAAACCATTTAATCTGTGGGCCAACTAATATAGGACATTTGCTAAAGGATAAATTAAGGTTAGACCATAGATCAATGACCTGAAAAAGTTATTTAATTTTATGAGTTCACTTCTGGGCATTTATCCATAAGAATGTTGGACGATATAGCAGAGTATGAGTTCATTTTAACAGAGCAGGCAGTGTATGTGTAAGCTTTGCAGGTTTTGCCAAGGTCATTTGGACAAAGCAGCATTCAGGGTTCCCCTTGGGAAAAAGCTCAATCATGTTGGTACTTTTGATGACCAGTAATACTTTAATATTATTCGGTATGCTAATGCATTGTATTCAGCAGAGGTTTACAAAACAGGGAAGGATCAGCATGGGTATCTGCATCCAGAGCACCAAAGTCCTCTGGAGAAGGGCGTAATGCATCAGTGTCGAAGCCCTGCTCATTCCGGAGGCTGAGAGGTCAGATGGGGGTTTTCTGACTGCTCCCCGGTACAGAACAGAATTCTGTGTGGGATGCCATATGGTGATCCTGTACGTACTTGGTGCTATGGAAGCTGGTGTTCCATTGGGCCAGAAGGAGACTGTATCCAGCTGCCCCTTCACATGTGCCTGGTTATCAGGGTTGCCTAGTGAGAAGAGCCCTTAGGCATGGCATGCGCTACATCTGCTGGAGGGCAGTGACGAGTTGGAAAGAACCAACGGAATTACTAAAACCTACTCAAAAGGCTTGTAAGAGCTGATTTCCTCAAAGGTGGAGGTGGAGGGGAGCAGCGTGGGTAGGGTCTTATGAAGCTGCTCAGCCTAAATAATGTCTGGGCTTAAGACCAAACCTGTAAGACCAGACACATTTCCCCTCGGGAAGGGTGGACCTCCAGGCCCTCCTGAGGTAGACCCAACCAAGGGCACTCCACGAGGCCACGGCCCCCTCTGCCAGACCTTGTTTGCGGGGCCTAGAGACCTAAACTCATTTAGAGGAGCAAGTTGCTCTATCCCCTTTATCTCTTCACATGTATAGTTTATAGTTTCCAGTTTGCAGACCTTTTTCCGATTTAAGAAAATAAACCAAAAGAAAAAGACAGAGATAAAATTAGAGGTCTAAATTAGAGGGAACTATTGCTGAAGAATATAGGTTATGGATAGTTTTCACAAACCTTGACTTTATTTTGAACTTTAGCCCTCAGAACCCTTTCTGAGTTTCTGGCAATGGTATCATATGTACTTTGCAGATTTCTGGAACTCTCTCCAATGCACCCCACCTCTTCCCATCTCACCAGTCAGCAGTTTGGAAACCCTAATGCGGATGAACTACTCTGTTACATTTCTGATACTTATTAGGTAAAGTTTTAAAGTTATTATATTGCTGTTTCCATGTGTGTTTGTTTATTTCCTGCCACAAGTTTCCAACAAGCATTTACCAGGCAGGCCCAGTTCCAGTCACTTGGGGATACACCAACGAGCAAAATTAGTACAGTCATGTCTCCACACTGGACAATGGAATGGTAGATGCAGATTCCGTGTGATTAACAGTTGAACGTGGGTCATTTTAATACATTTACTTCCAGTCCTTCTCAGATTCAAATATGGTCCTGAGAGAAAGATGAGCCCTCCTGTTGACTGTTTTCATTTTTCCTCTTTCTTCTTCAATTTTCTCAGACATTTCCATGACCTTCCCTCATCTCTCTCTCTCTCTCTCTCTCTTTCTCTCTCTCTCTCCCTCCCCGTCTCCCCCTCTACCCCCCCCCCACACCTATCTTTGTGAACCTCCTAGTTGAAAACACATGAAATTTAGTGCTTAATTAAAAATTTGTATTATGGGGGCTCCTGGGTGGTTCAGCTAACCAGCTGACTTGTGATTTCGGCTCAGGTCATGATCTCACAGCCATGTGATCGAGCCTCATCAGGCTCTACGCCCAGTGTGGAGAATCTTAAGATGCTCTCTCCCCCTCTCCCTCTGCCATTCCCCCCTCTTGCAGGTACACGCATGCACCTGCTCTCTCTCTCTCTCTCAAAAAAAATTTGTGTTATGACAATATTTGTATGTTTCAGTCAGTTACCTATTGCTGTATAACAAACAACCCCAAATTTAGTGGCTTAAAACAATAGCCATTTTATTTACCCATGATTCTGTGGATCAGGAATTTGGGCTGGACTTAGCTGAGTGGTCCTTGCATTTCATATGACATTGCCTGGATGCCCTTATGTGGCTGCATTCAGCTGGGAGTTTGACCGGGGCTGGAGTATTGAAGGTGTCTTCAGGCATCTCTCTGCTGGTCTCTGTCCAGCAATGATGGAGCTTCTTACATGGCAGCTGGCTTCCAAGATAGAGACACAGCCTTGGAAATTATATAGCATCACTTGTGTCACATTTTATTGGTCAAAACAGGTCCCAGAACCAGTGCAGATTAAAGAGGAGAGGAAACACGCTCCACCTCTCCCAATTACTGGGGAGTGCCAAGGTCACAGTGCAGAAGAGCATGTAGGATGGGAGATACCACTGCAGCATCTTTGGAAACATGAGCTACCACACTTATAGACCTGTTTTGTGTTAGCTGACAATTCATTATAAGTCCCAGTTCTGGGCAGTCATAATGAATCCAGCATTAGTTGGTTTTCTTCCTGTATGTCTGCCTGCTTCTTATTAATCAGCACTTTAGCTGTAAAGGATGTTTTGAATTATAATCCTGAGTTCCATGTGCATCAGTCAGTACTTTCAGTTCCAAGGCACAAGAAGCAATTCTGACTCAAAGAGAAAGGAATTTTCATTGCCTTTGTCGAGTTGTTTACCGAAAACAGGAAGGTTGGAGAACTAGACACAGAACAGGGGCAAGACCTGTGAGAGTCTGGCGGGAAAGCATATCCCCAGTGGCACCACGAGGACACTCTGCTCGGGGCATAGCCGCTGGCACTGCAGACACAAGGCTGCGGTGCTCTCAGAACCACTGGGCCTGGGCCTGAAGCTTTAATTCTTTCCTTTGTGGTTCTAAGTCCTAAACAGGAACAGCCAATTGTCCAAGTCTACTCGCCCCATGTTTGACCAGGAAGTGGGGAGAGGGTCCCTTCCTCTGTAAAGGTTGGGGCTCAGGGTACTCTGCCCCCTACCTAGACTTAGATGATGGAGAGTTCCCCACAAATACAAAGAGCTACCCAGTACTGAACATCCCGTGGTCATTGCTGGAAGTAGTAAAGTGTCCTGATCTGGCCCCTGCTACCTCTCTGACCTCAACTCCTATTCACTCCACAGTAGCCTCAATGTGAAACACCAACCAGGTACACCCTGTCTCGGGGCATTTGTACGTGCAGTTTTCACATGGGAAATGCTCATCCCCAAATACCTGCATGACTCTCTCACACCTTATTCAAGTCTGCCAATAGCCATTTTATCTAAAAGTGTAAGTCCTCACCCCACGCTTTCTATTCTATGGGGCAAGGATTTTAGGCTGTTGTGTTCAGTGTTGTAGCTCCAACATCTAGAACAGTGCCTAGAAAATAGTAAATGTTCGATAAATACGTCTTCAATAAGTGAATACATGACCCCCTTGGAATCCCTTTCAAACACATTTGTTATGTGGTTGACAATGGTTCCTCTTAGAATTTAATCCTCCTACCAATATACCTGCCTGGAATATGGTTTCCTCATTTTAAATTGTTATGTAAGACAAATGAAAGTTTGGGATAGGTTAAAAAATTGTTTAATTTATTGTTCCCTTTCCTTCCACCAGGTTTATCCCTCTGCCTAGAAGGAAATTAGGTGAGTCAGACAGGATCATTTATTATAAAACCATACCTTATGCTTTATTCTCCTCTCAGCATTTCTAAATTGATATTTTGCTGATTTATTGTACTACTTTTCAGGGTATTGCTGCTGGGTTAATAATTTTCGAGGTCATCCCTTTCATTCTTCATTCAGAAAGACATGAAGTTGGCCTTTTTCCAGTTTTCAGGAATGTATTAGTCCTTGGGAGCTGCCACTAACAAGGCAGCCTGTCAGTGACCTTAACTGATTCATGGTGTATCCCAGAAGGCAAAACATGAGGCCTTGTAGATTTGAATGCATCGATAGCATTCAGATAATCATGAGTGAGTCAAAAAAGATTACTGGGAATCTACTGAATGCAAAGTTTGTGCTGGATCTTCCCTTTCTGTGGTCTGATGATCTACTTTCTCTTGTTAGCCAGTGTGACGTCAATGGAGGAGTTAATCAAGCTCTCCCATTTGCACAGCTTGGGAAAACAGGAGGCAAAAAGGGAGAGGATCCAGCAGGCTTTAACAGGTGCTTCATGATGCTTCACGTTTGTGTCCCTAGCAGGGAGCCAGTGTCTATGGCCTGTTTCAGATGATAATGTATCTCCCTGTGTGTGTAAGTACTGGTAAAGATGACCTCTCACTCACTCCTTCATTCCCCCACCCATCCATTCATTCATGGACAGCATACTAAGCCCCTACTCCGCATCAGGCATTGGGGTTATAACAGTGAAGAAAACAAAGTTCCAGCTCTCAGGAAGCTTGTGACTAATTGTACCACCTAGTTTTTGTAATTCTTGCTTTCATAACTATAAATATATACAGAAGAGAATGTCGATGGCTGACACTTTTACTATTCCCTAAAAAAAGCAAAAATCCTTAGGCCAAAAATGAGCAAAAGGGAGAAAGGGGGATTCAGGCCCAATTCTTATTCATATTCCTAGCCAGTGGCATCCCGACATATTGAGAAGAAGTGAATGATGACATTCCACCTGCCCACTCACTCCAAGCCTCTGTCACACCATAGCACTGCCTCCTTGTTCTGTGTCTTCCCCTAATGGTGTCACCCTGCTGTCCTGGGATATATGCCGTGGGCAGGTGCTCAAGCACTGTAACTATTGTAACATCTGGGGCACCATTACCCCAGAAATTCAATCTTTTACGTGTAAAGCAGAAAATATTTGTAAACCATTTCCTCTTACCATTCTCATCTTGTTCATTTGGTGTGTCCCTTTGGGTCTCCGGCTTTGGAGCTACTTCTTTTCCATCTATCATTTGCCCCTGAGAAGCTCTGCCTACAAGCCTCAGGCGTTCACCCCAGATATTTTGATAGAGTTTGCATTCAGTAAATATCAAGCACAAAGAATGTGAGAGGCAAGGTATTTTCCAGCACAGGTAGTGAGCAAACATTAAAGCAACTTCTGAGAACCTGGATATGAGGGATAAAAATCAGGATCTATGGTGCACGGCCATTTGTTGTAGATCTTCAATTCAGTGCAACAAACATTCACTTTGGACACCTGCTTCAAGTTTATTTATTTTGAGTGAAAGAGAGAGCTAGCAGAAGAGGGGCAGAGAGAGAGAGGGAGAGAAAGAATCCCAAGCAGGCTACACACTATCAGTACAGAGTTTGACACAGGGTTCAAACTCACCGAACTGTGAGACCATGACCTGAGCCATAGTCAAGAGTTGGACACTTAACCGACTGAGCCACTCAGGCGCCCCCTCTTTGGGCACTGTTTCCTTGACTCCACACTCTCCAGCTTTTCTTCTCACTCTCTGGCTTCTTCTCAGTCTGTCTTGTGAGCTCTCCTCCATCAGACCTCTTTGTTGGAGCTCATGGCTCAGTGTTGAGCAAGCATCTCTCCTCCATCTAGCCACATTTTCTCCCTAGGTGATCTCACCACACCTTGTCTTTAATTACTACATATAATTTTAATTTAGTTACTTTATATATTTATTAATTTAATTACTACATATATGGGAAGGAAGGCAGGAGGGACAGAAAGAGGGAGACAGGGAGAGTCTATTTAATTACTGTGTATATATTACTTTAATTACTATATAGAGAAAGTGAGAGATGGGGAGAGTAGAGAGGGAGAAAGAAGAGAGAAGGTATATAAATATAGCACAGTGACTCATGACTGCAGTTTCAGCCCAGCTCTCTCCTCTGAAATCCAGATCCATATATTCAATGCTTTAACATCTCTCCTTGGATATTTCAAAAGCATTACAGACTCCGCATGTCAAACTGAATTCATAGTCTCTCTCAAAACTTGGTCTTTCGTTGTTCCTGCTATCTTTGAAAGGTGCCTCCCATTCATTTGCTTGGTTATGCAAGCTGAAAATCCAGGAGTTATGTTGACACTTCAGTCTCTCTTCTTGCCCACATCCAATCCAGCACCAAGTTTTGACAAGTTTGCCTCCTAAATATCCTTCAAGTCTGCCCACTTCTTTTCTCCTCCCATCATTTTAATCCATGCAGAGAGCATAAAACCTCTGGATTTGATTCCTGCTAATCTACCCACATCCATTTTTGTCTCCTACAATCCATTTTCCACAGAGCAGCCAAAGAGGTCATTCAGAAGGCAAAGTTCTTGAATGGCATTTCCGCTGCTCGGAGGATACATGTGTCCCCGTCTACCTATATCAGCCTCATCTGATCTATATTCCTCCTCATTCTCTCTGTCCAGCTCCCCAGCCTTCCTTCCAGTTCTCTTCTCTGCATGTCCTTCAACCTAGGAATCTTGACCATATCTTCTTGGAGTTTACTCTGATTCAGGCCTCAGATCTTGACTCTGTCTTCCCCAGCACTTACCACAAAAGTATTTGTTAAGTGATATTGAGGCTTGAAGAGGGGTACTCATAAGTGAGTCTTCTGTTTTCCCTTCCTGGGTTTATAGCCAGCAGAGAGAGAAGATAGGGATGAAAAAAAAAAAAAATGAGATGGAGATAAAAATATCAGTTTTATGATCACTAGAGTTGTTGAAACTGAGGTTTGCATGTGAGCAACATTGGTAACCCGAACACAAAACCCCAAATCAGGCAGCCTCACTTCCCCTAGTCTTTGCTCAACACACATGCTCATGGAACAAGTCTCTCACAGAACTCACCCCCAAGAGGAAGAATGGAATATGGATCCAAGAGAGGAGAGGAGAACGAGGCCTGGATATGCACCACCACCACCCTCAAGATCCTCTCCCAGACTTACCATCCAGGTAACCCACTCCACCTCTGTGGTCACAATGAGGGGTGTGGGAAGAGGCCAAGTGTGCTGGGAACATCCTTCCTCATAGAAACCAGAGGAGTGGATGGGGCGCCTGGGTGGCTCAGTCAGTTGAGCATCCAACTCTTGATTTTGGCTCAGGTCATGACCCCAGGGTCATGGGATCAAGCCCTACATCGGCTCCATGCTGAGCTTGGAGCTTGCCTAAGATTCTCTCTCTCTCTCTCTCTCTCTCCTCTCTCTGTCTAAAATAAAAGAAGAAAGAAAGAAAGAAAGAAAGAAAGAAAGAAAGAAAGAAAGAAAAGAAAAGAGAAAAAAAAGAAACCAGAGGAGTGGATAAGAAGCAATTTTCCCTAACAAGTCAATAGGAGGTTGGACATGACTGAATGAACGAGTAAACAAACATTGACTACACATCTAAGAAGTGGTAGGCACAGTGCTACGTACTGGAGATACAAAAATAAATAAAGATATCTAACATTTGTGGAACATATACCATATGCCTAACTCTTTTAAGTGCTTTGTCTGTATTTGTTTATTTAATTAATATTATATGAATTAATATTTATATATTTATAGTATAATTGAATTTCTTTAACCTATTTAATTTAATGTAATTTAATATAACTTCATGTACTTATATATTATGTTTCATAATTATAGGATATATAGTAAATATAAAAATAATTTAACATTTATTAATAGTTGCAATGTATTGATAGATTTAGTCCCCATAGCTACTCTCTGAGGTAAGAACTGTTTTTCCCCCCTACCTTCCTCTTTCTGCACCACAGGAGGAGGCATGACTGGTGTGATGGTGAGTTTTGAAGGCATTGTGCATTCCTGCCTCGGCCACTTCTCTCTTCTTCTGCCTCTGCCTGCCTGCAGAGAGGATGTATTCTCCTTCACTCCGCCTTGCACAGTAAGCTCAGCAGTGCAGGCCTACAGCTTTGTGGACCTCATTTGTTTTCTTAGTCAAAAAAAAATCCCAACAGATTTAATCAAAATTTCAGAGTGTGCTCACATTGAGTAAAAATCTCACAGAGCATTAGTTGAACATGATTCTGTAAGGTTAGGCCATAAATAAAAAATCAGCTCTTTCCTCTGCATTATTTAGATCTTTGGTAAACAGCATTATATCTAGTTTTGATAATTATACTCTGAAAAAAAATGTAGCCAATGTGCTTAAGGTTCTAAGAAAAGTGACAAAAATGATCATCAAATCAATAGATAATAAATTACTGCGATGAAAGTTTAAATTCAGGTTGTTACCTCATAGAAGAAAAGGTTGAGAAATTCTTTGCCCCTTACAAGTAAGTGAAGTGTTTCAATAAGTAGGATGGTCCCTATGTCCACAAGAAAAAATAAACAGATGAGTTTGGTTTTAGAAATTTTCATTTTTAAAACTACAGAGGGGCGCCTGGGTGGCTCAGTCAGTTAAGCGTCCAAATTCAGCTCAGGTCATGATCTCACAGTCTGTGAGTTTGAGCCCCGCATCAGAGCCCCTGTGCTGACAGCTCAGAGCCTGGAGCCTGCTTCGGATTCTGGGTCTCCCTCTCTCTCTGCCCCTTCCCCACTCACGCTGAGTCTCTCTCCCCACTCTCAAAAATAAAATAAAAAACGTAAAAAAAAAAAATTATAAAACTACAGAAAATTGCAACCAATACAAAAACCATATTCCTACCACCCCAAATTAGCAACAATTACCATTTTGTCTCATTTTGTTTGCATTCTTTAAAAAAAAAGTCTGAGTGCATGATAGAAATGAGAATAATATCAAAGGGCTTACAGAAAAAAAAAAAAAAAAAGTAGGTCCTCTACCCCCAGACCCCTGATCTTCTCTCCCAGAGGCAACCCTACTACAGATTTCTTGTATTTCCTTAAAAAGATATTCTACGCACGTATAAACATATGTATAAATGTATTCTCTTTTTTTCCCCACAAATGGAAGCTCATGGTGCTTTGCTTTTCTCCATTATTGTATCTTGGAGACCGTTGAGACAGGAGAGTTTAAGTCTAACATGAGAAAATACTTTTTAGCTGTCATGATGGTAAAATTCTGGAGTGGGTCACTACAATTGATATTAGTTTTAGCTCTCTCAAGCCACTTCTGTCACCAAACAGGTTGAGGTTTGAACCTGTTCAAACCTGAGGCTTGAAATGGAGATTGGTATGCAGGAATTTTATTAAGAAGTGCTCTTGGGATCAATACCTTTGGAAAGGAAGGGAAGGGGGAAAATAAAAAGCATTTCTGCCCATTTCTGGGCAGAGAGAAAGTTTGGGCTGCAATGCAGTCTCAACAGAGGCCTCATGAACCCTGGAGGACGTGACACTGGAGCGACCCTTCCAAGTTATGCTGCATCACGAAGGCATCCGGGCCTTCATGCCTCTGCTTCAGTCAGTCATAGGATACAGATGGCCCTGAGGGGGTGTGACCTTGGGCTACACAGTTTCTTCAGCCAAGATAATTTCCAGAGAAGACGAACAGCTAAGGGCTATATGCCAGTGGCACTCCAAAACTATGAAGGAATAAGTTCTTTATCCCTGAAGGGGGATCTAGACAAAGCATTGCAGTATCCACTACCAAAAAAAAAAAAAAAAAAAAAAAAAAAAAATCCTTGTTTTTCGGACTATATGCTATAATATTTAGGACTGAAATTTCATGATGTATACAGTTAACTTTCAAATGGTTCAGGGAAGTGTGTTTGTGGAAGTGTAAGAAAGGGAAAGAGACGAAGCAAATTTACAAGTGCTAACAATCAGTGAGCCTAAGTAAAGGATACATGGTGCTCACAGTATTGTTCTTGTAGTTTACCTATAGCACTGGTGACACAGTAAGAAATTGGAACTGGAACCCAAATGTTAGGTGTTGTGACTTGTTAAAGGCATACTTTGTAACTATCTAAGCATAAGCCAAGGTTTAGCGTGACATGATTAGGGGTACAAAAAACTTTGTGAGCCCCTACTAAAGTCTTCTCCCAACTTACAGGACTTCCTTCTGGGCAGGAGGAATCCTTCCATCAACCCAAAAGGATAGTGGGGAGATTTGAGAAGCCATGCTCTCTGCACATCACTGTAAAGTAAAAGTATCCAAGTATTATCTAACAAGACCACCTAACAAGTCTGATTCTCTAGGAAATGCAATGTTTGAGTTACCGTTTACTGTTAATTAGGACCTAAACTCGGTAAAGTTAAATATTGCCTTATAGAAAATCGATAGTGAGTAAGATAATTTCAAAGGTCATGCTTTTACTACCCTGTAGGACATTTACCAGTTTTGTATCAAATTTTGCCATCTTACTCCAACATTCTGCTTTTCACCAATCCAATATATCACCTTCCTAGATCCTCTTTAGATCACTTTACCATCCTGCTGTTTCCTTCATTAACAAGTTAAATAAATTTCTGGCATGTACTCACTGTATGTTTATATGAAAGTCATTTTTTAAAATGTTTATTTATTCTGGGTGGGGGGAGGGACAGAGAGAGGGAGAGAGAGAATCCCAAGCAGTCTCCACACTGCCAACACAGAACCTGATGCGGGGCTCAAACTCACAAACTGTGAGATCATGACTGAGCCGAAACCAAGAGCCAGACACTTAACTGACTGAGCCACCCAGGTGCCCCTATATGAAAGTTATTTTTGAAAATTATTTTAAAAGTAAAAAGAAAATTATACTGTTACCTCCCACCAGAGTGCTAGCTTCTAGTATCCTCTGTAAAAAATGCGTTCCTTTTTTAAAATGTTTATTTATTTATTTTGAGGGGAGGGGCAGAGAGAGAGGGAGACAGAGAATCCCAAGCAGGCTCCTCATTGTCAGCGCAGAGCCCAACATGGGGCTCAATCTCACAAACCGTGAGATCATGACCTGAGCTGAAATCAAGAGTCGGACGCTAAACTGACTCAGCCACCCAGGTGCCCCTAAAATGTGTTCCTTTTGTTTATCACCATAAATTCTAACTTGTATTAAAATTGACAGATCAGGGGCGCCTGGGTGGCGCAGTCGGTTAAGCGTCCGACTTCAGCCAGGTCACGATCTCGCGGTCCGTGAGTTCGAGCCCCGCGTCAGGCTCTGGGCTGATGGCTCGGAGCCTGGAGCCTGTTTCCGATTCTGTGTCTCCCTCTCTCTCTGCCCCTCCCCCGTTCATGCTCTGTCTCTCTCTGTCCCAAAAATAAATAAAAAACGTTGAAGAAAAAATTAAAAAAAAAAATTGACAGATCAGAATGCTCTTCTATGCCAAGCCTCCAACCCTGTCTTCCATAGGACTCTTTGATGGAGTTTTCTGTGGCTTGCTACCGACAGCATTCTCCTTGAAACATAGAGCTTATTCTTCTCCCTCATGTACTTTTTAGGGGGCTTAGGACTCCATTAGGCCTGCAGAAAAATCCACAGAGCCAGTAGAATCACCTGCACATTATTACATGAAAACAAAATATCTAAAACTACAAGGCAAGGAAGCAACATCAGAGTGAGTTATATAGGAGAAAAAGAGTTGCCATGTAGCTGTAAGCAGAAGTCAGGTTGTATTGTTATGTTCGTCCATCATCCACCCTGACTGGGCTGAGCTTTGTTCTGATTGCCCTGTGCCCCTGCCATGCCAGCCATTAAATATTTTGAATATTAGGGGCGCCTGGGTGGCTCAGTTGGTTGAGTGGCTGACTTCGGCTCAGGTCATGATCTCGTGGTCCATGAGTTCGAGCCCCATGTCGGGCTCTGTGCTGGCAGCTCGGAGCCTGGAGCCTGTTTTGGATTCTGTGTCTCCCTCTCTCTCTGCTCCTCCCCTGCTTGTGCTCTATCTCTCTCTGTCTCTCAAAAATAAATAAATGTTAAAAAAAAAATCTAAAAAAAATATTTTGAATATTACCCTTGAGTTAATACAGCTATAATAAGGGTAATATTTTTTTTTAACTTTATTTATTTATTTTGAAAGAGAGAGAGAATGTGAGCAGGGGAGGGTCAGAGAGAGAAGGAGAAAGAGAGAATCCCAAGCAGGCTCTGTGCTGTCAGCACAAAGCCTGATGTGGGGCTCGAATTCATAAACCATGAGATCATGACCTGAGCTGAAACCAAGAGTCAGACGCTTAACTAACTGAGCCATCCAGGTGCCCCGGTTATTATTATTTTTGTAATCATTTAAAATCACAGCATGTTAGAGTCCAGATGTGTTACCTTCTTTAAAAAATAAGAATGAACTTACAAGAAGTGCCTAAAATAGTCAAATTCATAGACACAGAAAGTAAAGTAGTATTTACCAGGGACTGTTGTTGGGGAGAAGGAGGAGTTAGTATTTAATGGATACAAAGTTTCAGTCTGGGAAGATGAGAAAGTTCTGGAGACAGATGGTAATGGTGGAGGCACAACAGTGTGAATGTACTTAATGCTACTAAATTGTACTTAAATTAGGGGTGCCTGGGTGGCTCAGTTGGTTAAACGTCCGACTTCAGCTCAGGTCACGATCTCGCGGTCCGTGAGTTCGAGCCCTGCGTCAGGCTCTGGGCTGATGGCTCAGAGCCTGGAGCCTGCTTCCGATTCTGTGTCTCCCTCTCTCTCTGCCCCTCCCCCATTCATGCTCTGTCTCTCTCTGTCTCAAAATAAATAAAACGTTAAAAAAAATTTTTTTTAAATAAATAAATAAATAAATAAATAGATTGTACTTAAATTAGCTAAAATGGTAAATTTTATGTTATATGTATTCTACCACAAAAAAAGTCACTATAAAGAATTTTCAACTTAAAAACAGAATGAGACCACAGGTAGAAAATAAGTTCAAGGAGATAATAAAAGGATAGAAAAAACATAGGTGTTCATAAAAACAATAAAGATAAATGGTTCAAGGTATTAATTTTTTTGAAGGACCTGGCAAATTATTGGTACACTAATACCATATTTGAAAATTTTAACTTTTCACAGAGAGGAAATAATATCCAAGAGAACAAGATGAAAATATAAAATTTGGGTTGATTACTGGAAACAGTGCCTGTCTGAGAGATAAATATTAAATTATGAAATGGTCTCCTCAGGGAAATTGTGAAAGTCATCCTCCAAAATATTAAAAATTAAATCAGATAAAACATTAGGCAGGCCTAATGTAGGAAATGATCCTGGTCTGGTTTTGGGGAGACAGACTAGAAGGCTTACTGGGGCTTTTCTATTATTTATTTAAAAGATTCTGCCAAAGAGCAAAACCCATATGCTCAGTTTCAGGCATACGCTGTGAAATTGTTATTCAGAGTTCCTGAAGAAACGAGTGTGTTTAATTAGAGGTTGGAGGTAAGGTTTGGGTCCTATTTTGAGTGTATTAACTAGAGACCCGGACTTCCCAGATCCCACGCCACCAAGCATCCTGCATACTCAGTTGGCTTGACCACATGAAAAGAAAGAGCCAAAGGCAAAACAAAGTTCTTCTACTTCTTTAATAGCTGAGCAAGCACTTTATATTCCCACAAGGAGGGAGGGGGTCTCGGCTGGATTGAAGAATGTAGCTTGCACTGAAGTTTAGGTGAGGTATCATTTCTTCATCCCAAATAGGAGAGGTCTGAGTCTCTGGAAGTCACATGAATGAGACAAAGGTGTTAAGGCTGCCCCAGGTGTGGTAACCTAACACACACACACACACACACACACACACAAAATGTATATAGGTACAAACTTTAACATAAACTCATCCATTAATAAAACAGTCCAAATGAATAATCTGACTTAAAACTACAGAACTCTCTCTTTGGGCATGTAGGCAACAGAGATGGGCAAAGACTTTCAGGTGTGGGGGGAAGGAGGAAGTGTCCTCATCCCCATTTTTTCACAGACAAAACTAAATTATCTCAGAAATGCGAAAGTATTCGGTATGTATTTATATGTTCACCTCCGTTAGAAGTGAGAAGGCCAATGAAGCCTTCAGTTGAAAAGCCTTTATAGGCTTTGAAGATGGATGTCAAGACATATTGTGATTTGAAAATTAAAAATACTATTACAAAATGAGCCCATCCCATTGTTAGAAGGACAAATGTATTGGTTGGAGAAGAAATACTTTAAAAGGTAAATCCAGACATAATTAACAGAAAGTAGTATTATGTGGAGAATGCCATTGCCCTAAACATGGAGTGAAAAAAAAAATTGAACCTTAGGAAAGAAGAGAAGCCTGGAAGAAATGTAAAAGAAAAATTTGTTGAAATGTAGGTGACAGAAAACCTGAGAATTTTTCAGATGTGCCTTCCGCAAGTTATGCATGAAATGGTACTACCCATTCATTGTTCATTCAACAAACATTTACTACGTGTCTATGCTTGTGCCAGGCCCTGGGAGGTGTTGAGGATATAACAGGTGCAATAGATAGCATTCCTTCAAGGTGGGACAGAAATCATTAGCCAAGGAATCACACAAATATATAATTATAAACTGTGGGGAAAGCCGTGATGCAAAAGAAAAAGGCTAAAAAAAAAAGCAGGTAACAAGGTGAACTGATCTAGCCTGGGGTAAAGGGAAAGCTTCCTTCACATGGGGTATTTGTATTATATGTCTTAGTCTGGGTCTCCCCAAAAGCAGACCTTAAGGTAAGGATTTGGGCACAAGTGACTTATTTAAGAGTTGGCTCCAGAAAGCTCTGTGAATGAGTGAGGAAGTGAGACAAGGAAAAGAAGGAAGAAAAATCATTAATGAGCAAGTAACCACTGTGGGTAATTGGGCTCAATCCTACTGGGCACTCTTGAGAGACTTTGTGGAGCATCCCTAAGAATCTCTTACTAAAGGGTACGAGGCTGGAACGTTTATCCACCAACTCCCAACCCTCCATAGTTGAAGGGCACTCCAGGGGTGTGAAATTCCCAGCACTGCAGCCTCCCCTCAGAGAGACAAAGGAAGCTCATACACTACAAGCTAGTGGTTCCCAAATATTTATAATCACCTGGAGGACTTGATAAGACCCAGACTGTAGATGCCCGCCCCGGGGTTGCTGATTCAGTAGGTCTGGGATGGGGTTGCAGAATGCATGTCTAACAGATTCCTAGGTGATGCAGATACTGCTGGTTCAGAGACTATACTTAGGAGACCATTGCTCTGTACCCACTGTGGGACAGAGCTTTAATAGTATCTGTTACATGGGGCGCCTGGGTGGTTCAGTCAGTTAAGCATCCAAATTCGGCTCGGATCATGATCTCGCAGTTTGTGAGTTCAAGCCCTGCGGTATGGCATCTGGGCAGTCCGGTCTCTAGTTAATACACTCAAAATAGGACCCAAACCTTACCACCTTACCTCCAACCTCTAATTAAACACACTCGTTTCTTCAGAACTCTGAATAACAATTTCACAGCGTATGCCTGAAGCTGAGCATATGGGTTTTGCTCTTTGGCAGAATCTTTAAAGTAAATAATAGAAAAGCCCTGGTAAGCCTTCCAGCCTATCTCCTCAAAACCAGATCAGGACCATTTCCTACATTAGGTCTGCCTAATGTTTTATCTGATTTAATTTTTAATATTTAATATTTAGGGTGACACCCCTAAAAAGAGATCTTTGAATGAGAACAGAAGGAGATTCAGACAGAACCCCAAGGACTCCATCCAACAAATCATGGTTATGATGAACATAAACCAACAAATGGGTCTGAGAAGAAGCAAGGGAGGACCAGGAAAATAAGGTGTGACAGGAGACAAGGGAAGTATCACAAGGATGAAGTGATTAAGAACTGCTAAGAAATCAAATAAGGTAAGGGTTTAAAATGCCTTTCAAAGTTAGTGACATGGAGGTAATTAATGACCCCAACGTGAGCCACTTTAGTGGGATGAGAGGCAGAAACAATGATGAATTGATTCAACAGTGAGAGGTAATTCATGACCCCAACATGAGCTACTTCAGTGGAATGGAAGGCAGAAACAGGGATTAAATTGGTTTGTTGGTAAGGAAACGGAGACAGTGAGTATAAATACATGCTTAAAATGCTTTTGAGAAGTTTTGATAACTATGATGGGGAGGACAGCAACTAAGGAGACAGTGAAGTCCAGGGTAGACTTCGTGACCTGTCCTCCATCCAGCCTTTCAAATGTTGGGGAAGACATTAAAATGTTGAGCATATTTAAATGCTGATACAAAGTCTCAGCATTAAGGAGGGGGTCTGAAGCCCCCAGAGATGGATAAATTGAGAATTTATGAATCCAGAATAGGAGGAAATAGAATGCAGGGCGCAGGTGGATTAACCTTTAATAAGAACACGATGTCTCCTCTGCCTAATGGCAGCAAAGGAGGAAAGGGCACCCTGTGCAGAAGCAAGCAGGGTTAAAGGTTTGGTAGCATAGGTCAAGAAGTGTCTACCCAGATGGCTTCAATGTTCAATGGGAAATAGGAGATGAAGTCATGGGAGAGGGAGGAGTGAGTCTAGTTTGGAAGGGGCTAAGGTTGACTATTCAAAGACAGTGGAGAAGAGTGGAGAATACTTTTTTTTTTTTTTTAATACTCAGAGGAAAAAACCTCATGGCTTGAATTCAAACTGATTTTCTCAAGTGGGCTATTCTCTTGTGAAGATGAGGACAGTACCTATGTCCATTGATACACTTGTTTACAGCTCAAAGATCAGAGGCACCATGCTACTAAATATGCACATGGCCCTGAGAAACACATCATTTCTTTTTTTTTAATGTTTGTTTATTTTTGAGAGAGAGCGTGAGTGGAGGAGGGTCAGAGCGAGAGGGAGACAGAAGATCTGAAGCAGGCTCTGTGCTGACAGCAGATAGCCCGATGCAGGGCTGGAACTCATGAACCATGAGATCATGACCTGAGCCGAAGTCGGACCCCGAACCGACTGAGACACCCAGGCACCCCCACATCAATATTTCTATGTGATGTTTATACTCTTGGTTCTAATGATCTCCTAGAATTTACATTTCTTGGAGGCATGGATCTGAGGTGTATGTTTGGAATCATCTACATTTCATTCTTTCATTCATATCACAACTACGGAGCACTTTCCGTGTGGTAGGCACTGTGCTAGGTGCTGGGGGCTATAAACAAGGCAGACGAGGGCAGCTTGCCACAAGGACCTCCATTCACGTGGACCTGCAACACTGATGGTGCCCAGGGAGCTAGTCCTCACAATGCAATTGGAAGTTCCCTTCAAAGTGCTGACATTGTGATGGCAGAGGGGAAGGCTGGGTGGGATGGAGACAAGCTAACAGATGAGATAATTTCAAGTTTTGGTAAATTTTGTGGAAGAAAAAAAGCAGATGAGGAAATAGAAAGTAACTTGGGAGTGGGGACAAAGGTTACTATAAAGTGCGTGGCCTCTCTGAAGAGATGATGCTGGGGCTGAGAAAGATGGAGTCATGGGAAGAGCCAGAGAAAAGGCTGGAGTCATGGGGGAATGGCAAGTACTAAGACAGAAGAGTGAGGAGGCTAACTGGACACAGTGAGCAGGAAGTCAGCCAGGTAGGTTGACCCAGATCCTGTGATGTCTTTTAAGCCATTGTAAGGAGTTCAGGTTTTATCCTAAGTTTGATGGAAAACCCTTGATGTTTCTAAGAGAAGAGTTAAGGTTGTGATTTGCACATGTAAAGGATCACTCTAGCTACTGTGTAGGAAATGGACTGAAGAGGGAAAGAGCAGAGAGGCCACTTAGGAGGCTACTGAATAAATAATCCAAGTGAGAAGATAGTGGCTGGGACTAGGGTGGTGATGGTGGAGATGCAAAGAAATGGATCCACTTGGGATCTATTTCAGAGACAGACTTAGCATTAAATTAGTCACTGGAGGAGGGGTGGTAAAGCAAGGTGGGAAATCAAGGCTGATACCTTATTTTTAGGCTGAGCAAATAGATAGATAGCAGCGTTGTTTCCTGAGATGAAAAATTCTGGAACAGGGGTAGATGTTGGGGGAGAGCCAATTTTCACATTGCATGTGTTGGTTTGAAATGCCTGTCACACATTGATCTCCAAGTCCGGAGCCCCAAGGACAGGTCTGGGCTGAACATTTGGGAATCATCAGCACAGAGGCAGTTTTGTAAGTGTCAAGGTAGGAGGAGATCAGCCAGAGAGAAAACGTATGTAGAGAAGAAAAGAGGGCCCAGACAGGGTCCCACACCTGCTGTGCTGAATTTAGACATGGGCTAGAGGAGAAGAAGCCAGCAGAGAAGACTGAAAAAAAGAAGACAGAGAGGTAGAAGGCAAACAAGGACATGGCAATTTCCAAATTCCAAGAGGAGCGCGCGTTTTGAAAGAGAGCACCATGTGTTTTGCAACACAGAGGTCATTAGTGACCGAAAGAAAGGTTGCAGGGCAGTGGTGGAAACAGACCAGTGTAGGGGTGAGTTAAAAAGAGATTTAGGATTGAAGAAGTAGACATGTTGCATGTAAGTATCTTCTCTAAGTGGTTTTGTGTTCAAGGGGACCAGAGCAGTGAATGGGTAGTGGAGGGATCCTTGTGATCAAAAGAGACCTTTTCCTTTCTTCCTTTAAATGGAGATGCTGGAGTCAGTTTATAGGGCAATGACAATGATCTGGAAGGAAAGGGAGAATTAGATGCAGCAGGAAAAACTTCTGATGTGGGAATAGGGTGGATACCTCCAAAAGCACAGTGTGAAAGAGAGGATGAGATCCAAAAATAAAGAGTTTATCTTTTAATGGGTGCAGGGATGATTTTTCCATTTGTTTACTAAGTTGTAAAGGACAGAACAGATTTGCAGTGACACCTCCCAGGCACCAGATGGTGATGTTAAGCTGCAGCCAATTCTCTGTCACCTGAGCACCTTCTTAGGAGCAAGTAGATAAAAAGCACTTTTGTCCTTCTAAGTTAGACTGGGTTGACCCCAAGGCAATTGGAATTGTAGGTGACTTTCTGGCTTGGCTCTTTTAGTGGAAGTGCAACTCCTGGATTGGAAAGAATTGAAGGTTTATACCTGTGAAGAGGACACTAACACAAAGCACAAAAAGAGTAGGGATCATTTCACAGAAAGGGGGTTGGGAGACAGTGGTTTACCTAGCACTGAAACTTGGGAGGAACCAGCTAAACAGTAAATAACACTGAAATCAGGGAGGAGACTAGGGTGTTCATTAACAGGGAAACTCTGGAGCAAGTCAGTTTCTGGTGTGTTGTAGGAATTGACGGCATGAAGACAGCTTGGCCTGTGGCCTTGCAGTGATCTGCAAGTGGTGACTACACTGTCCCAGGCCAGCGGGTCCCCAGGAGCACCTCTGTGCCTGGGCAAATTGGCATCTGTGCTGTCACCATTGGTTCTCCCTTATGCGCCTTGGAATCTCTGCCCTAGTTGTACTGAAATAATCTCTTAATCATATCCTTCCTTTCTTACATCCTGGCCCCAATCTGACCTCCTGGGAGGGCATCCATTGAACAGCACAATAACCCAGCCAGCCACACCCCCTTGTTGGCTAATACTAAATATTTCTTTAAATATGTTTAGGGACATCCGAGTGGCTCAGTCGGTTAAGCGTCTGACTTGGGCTCAGGCCATGATCTCATGGTTTGTGAGTTCAAGCCCCACATCAGGCTCGCTGCTGTCAGCACAGAGCCCACTTCAGATCTTCCGTCTTCCTCTCTCTCTGCCCCTCCCTCCCTCTCTCTCTCAAAAATAAATAAACATTTAAGAAATAATAAATAAGTTTATGCACGATTTGCTGGGTGTATCCACTTCTATAAGATGGTCAGAGCCTTCCAATAACCCAACCCAAACCTTGGAAACTGGCGTGTATTTCTTCTGTTGTGGTTAGGGCTGTTCCTATTTCTCTGAATCTTTGGAATTATCCCAAAAATCCCAGTGGCATCTTGGTTTAAAGAAACTACTTCCCCGTTATAATTTCCATGGTCTTTATGCATGCTCCGGTCTCCCTTGTTTTGAAAAACTGTCTTTGCTCCTGGGACACCTCCAAATTACCATACCAGTTCTTGTTTTCCTTTCACTGATAAACTTCCCTTTCTCTTCTTCAGCTCCTTGAAACCTGTCTTCAGTCAGCTGTAAAATGATTTTTGCCAGTCTTTGTTTTCTTCAATTACTCTTTATTCTCCTGGACTTCTCTGCATCTTTGATACTACTGACCACCTTTTCCTTCTTGAAATGATTCCTTATTTCCCCCTTTCCCTTCCTTTCCTTTTCTTCCCCCCCGCCCCCCTTCCTTATTTTGGCTTGCCTGACACTGAACTAACCTGATTTTTTTCACCTCTGATCCCTTCCTCAATTGCTTTAGATGACCCCTCTTCCAGCTTCTGCCTTTAGAGAGCAAGTTACCCACGAGTCAGTCTCCTTTGGGGGTTGAACCATCTCTTCAGGCTTGCCCCTGTGCTGCTGATTTTTCTCTGTGATCTGAGCCTCTTACAAGATAGACCGGCTTATGTACCTAATTGCCCTCTAAATGTTTCCACTGGGATATATGGCTCTCACCCCAAGTTCAATATTTCATTTTTAAAACATCTCATCTTCCCCTTGCTCCCTGAAATCATCTCCTTCCTATTTCTGTTTCTCCGCTCAGTCACCCAACTGTTCTTCCTGCCTGATCACCCAAACATAAAAACTTTGAAGCACTTATGACTTTTTTTTTTTTTCAGACCTAGGTTTTAGTCCTGGTTCTCTGGCCGTCAGGTAACACACACTAAATAAGGATAATAATAAAAACTCAGGGTTGTTGTAACGAACATATAAAGTGCATACTACTTAGAATATCAAAAATGTTCAAAAGCTTTTTGATAATATCTCTTTTGGGATTCCCTCCACCCCTCAACCCCTATTACTTACCTTACCAGCCAAAGACTTTTTCTTACATCTAAGTTATGAACAGATTCCAAACCAACTTTCCGGATTCTAGTCCCTCGCTCTTCCAATCCAGCATGCATATTTTTACTGGATTAATCTTATTTCAACATTGTTTTCATGATATTACTACCATGCACGGACTTAAAAAATTTTTTCTTTAATGGTTATTTATTTTTGAGAGACGGAGCCTGAGTGGGGGAGGGGCAGAGAGAGTGGGAGGCACAGAATCCAAAGCAGGCTTCAGGCTCTGAGCTGTCAGCACCGAGCCCCACGTGGAGCTCTAACCCACAACCCATGAGATCATGACCTAAGCCAAAGTTAGATGCTCAACTGAGTGAGCCACCCAGGTGCCCCCACCATGCACTGACTTTTTAATGGCTTGCTGTTTTCTGTCTCAGAGTCTAAACTTCTGTCCTACCTCATCTGGCCTCACTCTATGCCCACTCTTCCCCAAAGCATCTCCTTAGCATTTCCTCCTTTCTTCTCTGTGACTGGTGAGCATATCAAGCTCATGTCTGCCTCGTGATTTCATGATTTCACACACTACTCCTCTCAGTAGGCCTGACTCCATCTACTCCTCCAGATCCAGTTAGATTTCTTTTCTTCATAAAATGTTCCATGACGTCAGTGATGACCTTCTTTTGGAGGTTATCATAGTCCTCGTAGTGGATTTGTACTTCACAATTTAGATGTTAGAGTGATAGTTTTTCTCCCTTCTGATTTTTTTTCATGAATCATTTCTTTAAATACTTGTATACAAATATTGATAATAGCCAAAAGATGGAAACATCCCAATGTCTTTTAAATGACAAAGGAAAGATATTTAGGTTGTTTCCATCTTTTGGCTATTTTTATTTGTATACAAATATTTGTGTGGACATTTGTTTTCAACTCTCTTGGTATATACCTAAGAGTACAATTGCTGGGGTATATGATACTCTGTATTTAATGTTCTGAGGAACTGCCACACTGTTTTTCCAAACAGCTAGCTATTTTGAATTCCCACCAGTAGAGGGCTGCAATTTCTCCAAATCCTAGCCAACACTTGTTATTGTCTCTTTTTTATTATATCATTCTAGTGGGTATGAGGTGTTGCCTCATTGTGGTTTTGATTTGGACTCCCTTGGTGCCTAATGTTGAGCATCAATTTATGTGCTCATTGACCATTTGTATATCCTCTTTGGAGAACTGTCTATTCAGATTTGCTCATTTTAATCAAGTTATTTGTCTTGTTGTTGATTTATAACAGCTCTTTATATATTCTAGATATAAGTCCCTTAAAAGATCTATGATTTACAAAATTTTTTCCCATTTTGTGGGTTCTTTTCTCACATTTTTGATGCTATCTTTTGAAACTTAGGTATATTTTTATTTTGATAAGATCCAGTTTAGTTTTTTCTTTTGTTGCATTTGCTTTGATGTCTTATCTAAGAAGCCATTGCCTAATCCAAGGTTACAACAGTTTATTCCTATGTCTTCTTCTAAGAATTTTATAGTTTAGATCTTAACTTTAGGTCTATGATCAATTTTGAGTTAATTTTTGTATACAGTGTAAGGTAGGGACCTAATTTATTCTTTTGGCATGTGGATATCTTTTATGATGTTTTAAATAGAAGCCTCCTACATTAGATAGATGTTCCTTTAAGACCTTGTGACAGGTGTTACATGTCTACATGTCTGTCTCAGTGCCATTCACTGTACTAAGTACACAATTAGCTACTTTGTGTGAGCCTATGTATGAACTCTTCATATTTTTGTCAAGGACAGAATATTTCCCAAGATGTCATGATGTTCAAAAAAATTTTTCTAGTATCACCCAGCATGGTTTCCTACAAAAAACTGTCTGTACTCCAGAGCAGTAAATACAAGTAAGCACATTTGTTTCCCCTTGAAGTAGAGATTTCATTGCCTATCTCAGAGCCCTCCTTTAGGTCTGTGTGGAAACATCCTCACCCCTAGAAAATCTTCCTCCATTCTAGATTTGCCAGTCCTTTTCTTGTTGTTTGCCATGACCGCCACTTCTACATATTGAAAAAAAAAATGGCCTTTGCAACCTTCCTTCCCATTCTTAGCTCACACTCCATGCCCCTTGATTTCTACTTTCTTAGTAGCTTTACCAGTATGTTCCATTTTTGGCAATCCCTGGGACAAAGAATTCTGCTCACCTGGTATTTGACAAGAATAATTCATTACATTTCATCTTGCTGGCCTCATATGGCATTTTAAAGTGCATTTTTAGCCACCCTTACACATTCATACTCACACAAACCTTCTCTTAGTTTTTCCTATCACCCAACCTCTCATTCTTTCAAGCCCAGTAGATATATTTTGTGTTAACCTTTTAGAAATATAAAGCACAGTTTAAGTAGGTTCAGAGAAAAAGCTGAAGTCAGCCTGTGGATTACCAAGTCTGAGGGCTGCATTTGACGGCAGATCTGTGAGGTATCATTTGGTCTAAATCTAAGACCAGTGCTTGGTACCTTATTTGGATATTGCTGCTTTCAGTGCTTGGGCTGTTCTTCCAAACACTGGAGTTCTCGGCTACTTTTCAGCATGATGTAAGTACCACAAGTATTGCATTGTCTTAGGGCTTCTAGTGGGGGATTTCAGATAAGATTCCACACATGAATACAGTGGAAAACATTAGGTAGAAGTAAACATTGAAGAAATGCACTTGAAAGTCTCACTTGATACACTGGAAAAAAAATTCCCAGTTTCAGCAATTGGAGTCTGACTCTTTCATCTTCAAAACATGCGCCAGCTTGAAATACTCAAAAAGAAGGCCGGAAGAGACCAGCTGCACCCATCCTAATCTAATTATTCCTCCAATGGTACTTAACACGGGGTCACTGCCTTCCTGTGCTCTATACTGCTCAAATATACACTACTGGTTTTCTGAAGAAAACGTCTAAAAGAAAAGTCTCTTGTCACGCTATAATTAATTTCACATGTTAAGAAATGGAGTTGTTATTTACAGCATTAACCATCCTCCTCTGTCACTAAATGTAGGGAACGTTCACAGAAGCGTGCAGTAGTCAGAGCAATAGACACTGTGGTGGGAGGTTGTTCAGAAAGTAACTCACTGGAGAGTGAGAAAAGAACGAGAATGTGGAAACTGAGTGTTAAACGGGTTTCTGAGACATGACAGCTTCGACCAATCTGTCTGAAGGAAAGGGAACATTCAGAAAGGACATGGATATTTTTGGTTCTGTACAGGCGTATTTGAGAAGCAGTAGTTATTTGGAACTTTCTGGAACACTTACAAAAGTCCTTAAGGTACAATTCTTAGTCTCATTCCTGGCTCCATTATAAATCTCTATCCTTCCATTTTCCACCTGCTCCCTCCCTCTCCCTCATTTTGTGCCATTCATAATGCATGCTATCTCATAGTTCTTGCATCCTTATACCTTTCCCCAAATATTTTTAAGATAAGGTGTGGAAATAAACAAACACCTAAAATGTAAAAGCCAGGATTTCTCTGATAATGAGATTTCTCCACCGCCTACACTTCCTTTGATGTTTGTATTGATTTGATGCCAGCATGTTTTCCATTTCCTTCGTTTTCAAGCTAAATTTGTGGGCAATGCAAAGAATTTGAAGTCCCTGCTCTCAAAGAACTCATGTTTTATTTGGGGACATTAAAAAACACAAAAGGAAACCCCTGACAATCCTGCTGTGAGTCCAGTACTTATTCCATCATTGTGAATGTAATGGCATGCACAGAGAAATTGAGATGCTGGATGAAATTTAAGGTAGTGATAGAAAAGTTCTGAATGCAAAGCTTTGGGGTCTTAGAAAATGACGAAGAAAAAAATCTCCCCTGATCTCAACACCCAGACAGCTTCTTAACATCCTGCTGTATTTCCTTCCAGTCTTTTTTCTCTGAATATTTGAGAATAGATAAGCGTGTGATGTTACAGCCACATGTACAGGTTTCTTTCACCCTAACAAGTAATTCCCTATTTTATTAACGTTTTCCTGTATATTTTCAACACCATAATTTACCCAAATATTCCCTCCTCTCTGGACATTCATATTGCTTTCCAAGAGAATTGTCTGGAACCTCCCTCCATGAGTAGAAATAATTGGGAGAGTGGAGAGACTACCGACTTGAGGCATCAATTTCTCCATGATGACTAGCTGAAAATACTGTAGTGGTTTTCCCTATTTTTTATGCCAAACCTCTGGCATCTGAATTTCGTTGCTTTCCTTTCTCGCTTTCACGGGTCCCACCCTCTTCTTGAAGCCTCTAACCTCGTTTCCCAATTGCGTTGATGAACAAAAGGGTTATTTGCCTAGTAGGTTCTTCTTCAAAGTAATTAAAAACTGGGGTCTTTTATGGGCCCTGAGATACCTCAGCTGTGTCTTCCTGACCTGAATTTTTCAAGGCACGCGTTTGCCAACAAGGCAGGTTCCTGAATGGATGTTTCTGAATTGAATGCAATAGTAAATTGGGGAACTGGAAGTAGAGTAGGACGCAGGAGGGGACCTTTTTCTATCACTAGTCAGTCTCAACAGGTAAAGTTCTCTAGTTCTTCCCTGAACCTGCTGGCACCGTTCCTGAGCCATTAAAATTCTTTCAAGGTGTGGCCGAGGGTGGGGTAGAAGATGTTTAGCCATCTAAAAGACTTAGACTGTTACTTCTAAGCTGCGTATAAAGATACAGAAATACAAAAAGCTGGAGCAGCTGGGGAAAGTTTCTGAAAGTACTGCATCCCCCCCGCCCCCCAATGACCATCGTAAGGGTATTTGACTCGCTTCTGGCTGGAGCTTGCGAACGGGTTAACAGCGCAAACTCTCGGGAGTCCAGTAGGAGTTGCTGATTGTGCCGGACATTGCTTGCAAAGCAGTTTTTGTGGTTCGCCTCCCTCCGGGTTTTCTCATTCTTTTGTGGGATGTTCATGCAGCTAGCTGGGCCATTTACTTCCTAAAGTTTTCACTTCCCAAACCCCTCTCCAGCTCCCGGAGGGTGGCACCTCTTCCCGCCCCGAGACTTCGGGACCGGCTCCAGGCGTGGGGAGGGGGCGGGGGACTTTGTTCCCTCCACACGACCTTGCCCTGGGAATTTCCTGTGGCCGTTTCTCACGGACAAGCCCACTTCTCCCGCTGGACGCGCAGACACCCACCGCCACGGGCCCCGGCCAAGCCCGAGGCCCGAGCGCGGAACGCAGCGCCCTGCCGCCCACCGCGCCCCCGCGGGAGGCCGCCCGCGCTCCCCTCGCTCCCCCTCCTCAGGTCCCGCCGCCGAGAGCCCGGATGTTGGATTCAATCCCTACTCCCGGTCCTTCATTTCCATAAAAGGGCAGCGGCACGGCGGGGCTGAGATTGCTGCGCCGCGGGCGCCCCCCGCCTCCCCCGCTCGGCTCCCCCCACCACCGCGCGCGCCGCCCCGCCCTCACCCCGCCCCAGCCCGGGAGTCCGCGCGGCCCCTAGCCCGCGGCGCGGCCGCGGGGGACAGTGGGGGAGGGGGCGAGGCGGTCCGGCCCGCTCGCGACTGCTCGTCCGGGCGGAGGAGGAGGGAGCAGGCGCGCCCAGCCCGAGCCGTCCGACTGAGGGGGCGGGGAGAGAGGGGTGGAGCGCTGGGAGGGAGGCTAGGGGCCGCGACGACAGGACTCCATTAGTCGCTCCAGCCGGGAGGCAGCGCTTCGCCGGCTGAGGAGGGGGTCCGGGCGCCGCCGCCCCCTCGAGCCGCCGCCCCCCGCGCCTGTTGCCGCGCGAGCCCCGGGCCGGGAGCGCGAGGAGCGCGCGGTGAGAGGGGCCGGGACCCCGGCGGGGACCCGAGGGGGAGAGCGGGCGGGGAGGAGGGACGTGGGGCCGGCGGGCGGCGTCGCCCCGCGCCGCGGCGCGGCCGGCAGTACGGCAGGTGAAGCCCGCCGCGGTCCGCTAGGCGAGGGCCGCTAGGCTGGGGCCGCGCGGGGCGGGCGGGCGGCGCCGAGTCCGGCCGAGGGCCGCCGCCGAGCGGGAGCGCGGGCGGCCGCCGGGAAGGGCGCGGGGCGCACTATCCCGCCCGCGCTCCCGCCCCGCCGCCGCGCTCCCGAGGCCGTGCGGAAACCCTCGGGGCCTCCGCCTTCTCCCGCTCCGCGGCGGACCCTGCGAATTCGGTGGGACTTGCCTTCCTTTGGGGGAGTGACGCTTACGAGAGCCATTTCCTCCGTGCTCGCAGGAAGGAGCCATGGCTCTGGACGGGATAAGGATGCCAGATGGCTGCTACGCCGATGGGACGTGGGAACTGAGCGTCCATGTGACGGACCTGAACCGCGATGTCACCCTAAGAGTGACCGGGGAAGTGCACATTGGAGGGGTGATGCTCAAGTTGGTGGAAAAACTCGGTGAGTAGCATCCCAGCCGCGTCAGGATAACGACCTCCAGACTGAGGCTGCGGGGAGGGGGAGGAGGCTGGGGGAGGGGTGGATTTTGGAAATCCTGCTTGGAATCCCGCAAATACTTTGCAAACCTCAAAGGTCTTTCGGTGTTTAAGGAAACAGACTTTTTCACCTTTGTATCTTGTTTTACGTCGTTACTGTTTGAAAATTTCATAATGTAGTGATTCCAGCCTTCCAATTAATAAACTTAATTGCGTAAACAGTTAAAATTGCGAAAACACTCTATTTCTTTGCATTCAGCGACTTCACGTTGAAAGAAATGAGAGAAGTGCGCAAGTTTATGTTGAAAGGGGGACGTTAACAGGGTTATCAAGTTATGGTTATCAATAACTTGCCTTCAGTGTACCTGAATGTTGGCGACATCTGGTATTGAGGATGATGCAGAAATTCTTTGAAGTATGAACTGTACTGGAAAATGTGTAACTTCTGGTGCCAGTATTCTTATAGCTGTGCTGCTACGTGATGGAGTGTATTAAAATGTTCCAGTCATCCACTCTTACGAGGGGTGGGGCAGTGTTTGACTATCTGTAGTCCTGCTTTAAATAAGCTATTTCGAGTGTCCAGTTGTATATTAACAAGCTCATAAAAGAATTTTGTGCTTAAAAAACAGGCATAATTAAACTAATTCGGGACTCAGTATTTGCTTGGGTACAAATGTATATACCACATTGATTTACAACTGACAAGGTTGAAATAATAGGGTATCCAACAATATGGACTGTAAGAAAATTCTGCTGTGCATATTTTGCTTCTGATGGAATTTTCAGTTTTAAAAATCAACTGAAATGTTTGTATAGATGATTTTATCACAAGAGAAATGCTCAGAGGTCCGACTTCCTGAGTTTAACATGCCTTTTGTATGTCTTGCAGTTCTGATAAGGTGAGCTGTGGCACTGCCTTTCTGGGGGGGGGGGGGGGTCTTTATTTAAACACAGCATTTATTCTTCAAGCCACTCTGGAAAATTAGAGAAGTGGTTATTTATCAGGAAACATATTTCTTAACTCAGGGATTGTTGTATACCTACCCTGTAAATTTAGGGAAATAGTGCCCCAATGGAATTTGCAAAATAAGGCCAAAATTCATTTAAGTGGACGTTCTTTGTATATCTGCAGGAAGTTTAATTACTGAAGGACCCAAAAGAAGCTCCTTACCAGGTAGACTCTTCCTTAGGACTGTGCATTGTTGGGCTGAGACAGAGCCCAGGAAAGCGAGCCCCCCTGGGTAGTCCTTTGAAAGTGAGATTTTTGCCCTAGTGTTAATCCAATTAACTGTTGGTTAACATTTTCCTATCTGATTGACTGCACCAATCACTGTTTGTAAAATACTTGTGAATCTTTTTTGTCCAGCACTAGTGTGGGATAATTTAAGGAAGAAAATAACAAATATAATTATTAGTGTTTCCTTTGTTTTCAAAGGAAACAAGCATTTGTATCAGATTGCTTATATATGATCAGTGGACCTTATTAATACACTGGTTTCAATAAGAGATGTTTCTTATTATGAAAAAGGAGCTGTTGAAGGTGACTGAGACAGCTTACAGTTCTTGAAAGCCAGTCTTTTTCTGATGAATAAATAATGACTTCTATATTTATATTGCATTGATTAGAACTGTTTATTGCAGAATCACAGACGTAAATAGAAATATACAGAATAAACTATTTGCAGACAGAACTGATGTTAATATTGACTATAATCTGAATCTTTTCATGTTGATACTTTTTAATTTTTTACGCAGTGAAAGAAGCCCAGCAAAGTAGGAAATGCTGTGTCCGTGGAAACCTTTCATTTTTCTTGAACTGAACCAGTACTGATCTGTTACATTTTGACTTCCAAATAGAAAGTGCTTTTCATCATTATTCTGACTTACCTGTTTGGTAAAAGTAGAGCTAAATGATTTTTTGCTCCTGGTTTTAGGATTAGATTCTTTGAATGGTAAACTATTTTGTTACCTACTGGTACTGAGAAGAGGAGAAATTCAGTAGGGCAGGATCTAAAATTTGCAAACCAGGTTAGTCAAATTAAAAAGGAACTTTCTTCAGAGTTGCTTAAAACTGCTGTGGCTTGCCTTTTGAAACATTGTGTCCCTGAAGGTTTTAAAGGGTGGACTGGGTGGACTTGTCAGCAGCTACAGTAGATGAAAGCAGCTTGCAGAATCTAGATGATAAGAGGTGGATATGGCACAGGGTCATGAGTCTTGGCATTGCTGAGCAGAGATGGACATTTACCAGAATCCGACTTCTATGGCTTTGGAAGTTATGGTACCATAGAACAGAACGTATTGCAGCTTTCACCAACGTCTTCAGATCCCAGATGCCTGTCTGGTGTTCTTCTTACTCTCATCAGAATCTGTATGAATACCAGAAGGATTAAGTTTTAAGGATTTCTTCCTGTGTAACCAGTGATAACAATTATTTCTATGGATTGATACATTGTATGATGACTCCTCCCTTCAAAATTGTATTAAAATTCTGTATGTGGGGCTCCTGTCTGGTTCAGTCTGAAGAGCGTGTGACTCTTGATCTTGGGGTCGTGGGTTCAAGCCCCATGCTGGGTGTAGAGATTATTTAAATAAATAAATATTTTTTAAAAAAATAATAAAAATTTGTATGTATGTGCACATGGAGTATTTTGAGAAGAGGCTTTTTATTTTTTTTATATTTTTTTAATGTTTATTTATTTTTGGAAGAGAGAGAGAGACAAAGCACGAGCAGGTGAGGGGCAGACAGAGAGGGAGACACAGAATTTGAAGCAGGCTCCAGGCTCTGAGCTGTCAGCACAGAGCCCGATGCGGGGCTTGAACTCACGGACCGCAAGATCATGACCTGAGCGGAAGTCAGATGCTTAACGAACTGAGCCACTCAGGCACCCCTAGAAGAGGCTTTTTAACTTTCATTAGATTCTCAAAGAGGTCTGTGATCAGAAACAGATCATGACACAACAAGGTCAGCCTTATTGTGAAGGTATAGTGTTCAGCCCAAACTTAGGTACTTCAATTAAGCAAGCTAAAAAAACTAAATAATGATTCCTTAGTAGTATCGGCAACATTATTTTATTTACTTATTTATTTAAGTTTATTTATTTTGAGAGAGACTGGGGGAGAGGCAGAGAGAATCCCAAACAGGCCCCACATTGTCACTGTAGAGCCTGACATGGGGCTTGAACACATGAACCCCGAGATCATGACCTGAACTAAAACCAAGAGTCGCTGCTTAACCGACGGAGCCACCCAGGTGCCCCGACATGGTTGGAATTTTATAAAGAACTTTCGCACTTAAGGTCATTAAACTATGATTTTTTGATGTCTGACTTTGATTCAAAGATCTGAAAAGCTTCTTTAAATCTTAGTGTAAAACTTATTCTGCACTGACCTTTTAAAAGAAAATAAAGAGTGTATGCTATGAAGAAGCGGGCTTTAGAGAATTATATCCTGATGTCACAGAAAACTTTTTCTATCTATGACTTAGTTTAGGCTGATTTAGAGACATAATCTCCACAGTGGTCCCCTCAATGTTTATACCTTATTCTGAAAATGAAAAATTGTTATTTTTACCTTATTATTTTTTAAAAATCCAGGTTGAAAGCTTCAAATAGAATTTTAAAAATTTATTGTACTTTTTGTTAAAAATAGTTTTCAAACCTGTAGAGTGTTTTTTATTTTAAAGTCAAGAGTTAATAAGGGGTCCCTGACTGGCTCAGTCAGAAGAGCATGTGATTGTTGATCTCAAGGTTGTGAATTTGAGCCCCATGTTGGGTGTAGACATTACTTAAGTAAATACAACTTACAAAACAAAAAAGTAGAGTTAATATAAAGAACATCAGGGATAAGAATTATAAAAATAAGACATCAGAATAAAATGATAAGCTAATTGTATTCAAAACTAAGTTTTGTAAGGAAGAGGCCCAATTTTATGGGATTCCCTTATGTTCCTCTGCAGATCAAGAAATACTAAAACTGTTCTACTCAGTAGTACTCAGAACTTAGTATTGAGGATTCTAAATGCCAAAGAGCTGCTTTGTTTCACTGTGTTTCAGCATCACTTTATAAATGTCTTTTCTGAACTTTTTTTTTTTTCTTTTCTGAATTTCTGTCTACAAGTTTGTGAGTTCACGGGGCTCGAACTCACGAACTGAAAGAGCATGACCTGAGCTGAGGTCAAGATCAAGAGTCCGATGCTTAACCGACTGAGCCACCCAGACACCCCTAGATTGTGATTTCTGAGTTTCTTTTTGCTGTGAGTCTATGAGTAGGAAGAATGTAGAAGTGCGGTTAGATCAGGTTAAAAATCTAGAGAAAGAAAGTACAAATTGGTGGACTCAGGAATAACTAAAAAGAAATATATGGAGTTGACCTAGAAAGTTTAAGGAATGTTTCTGAATGTAGCCTTTAGAAAGAAGTCCTCCTTGCACTGAAGTGTGTTATGTTCTTGGTGTGAATAATAGTGTACATTTATGTTGGAGTTGCATGTTCAGATGGAGTTAAGTTGTGAAGTTAGTGCATGTGACAAAAAAATAGATTTTATTTAAAATAACCTTTGAAAATCTCTTAAAGTGGTTGTGAATTATGTCATACGTTTATTGTCTCCTAGAAGTACAAAGTAGCTAGTTTTTCCTTCAGAAACTTTAAAAATAAATTTCTTTAGTTGAGCACCAGGCGAAGAGTTGGCTTACATTGTGGGATCTGTTGCACAAGAATCCTTTAAATACTAGGAGTGAAGCTTGGCAAGATGCACACAGGGAGAAAGGCATGTGTTAACTGGACAGCTCCATTCTCATACTTGTGCTTAGTGCTCCTTGGGGAAGGCATGTTTATTAGTGAAATGGTGTCTATGCTATTGAAATCCACAGTGTTTTTCCCTGAGGGCTTACGGTTGAATTCATGGAAATAAAATAATGTACATGGTGCAACTTCACTGCATTTATTGTGAAATATATTAAGATTACAAAAAATTGTTAAAAAAATCTTTTGGAATGGGATGGGAGAAACACTCAATGGTAAAATCATACATATTGAAATGGATTGAATTTTGGCTAAGTATGTACTATCTGACAGCATGTCTGCTCTTTTTGGAATACTGTTAATGATCCATAAGAATTGGACATTGGGTTTTATCTGTTTTTAGCAGATGTTAGGCTTCTTAAAATTAAGGACAGTATGTAAATTTTACTAAAAATTGCCATAGCATTAAAAAAGGATGAGCTGTTCCTCAGAAATATTATGTGTTGTTTGCTGCCATGTTTTGTACCCTGTTGTTTTTTAAATGAACCAATACTGTTTGATTCAACTAGAGTTAACTTACAGAGGCACTAAAAATAATGTGTATTTTAAATTCAGTTTCTTAACAAAAGATCTCATTGGAGATGACTAATAGCTATTTAAGAAAACTTAGAGAATATTAATGTTTTACTTTTTATCTTCAACACCTTTTGAAATTTCAATCTTATAAATTCAGTAGTAATAACTGAGTACGGTATAATCTTCACCTAGGTCACCGGTTAGCATCTTGCCATTTGATTTCTCTATACACACATACATTTTTTTGAATCACTTTCAGTAAGTTGCAGATGTCAGAACCCTTCATTCCTGAATATTTAAAATATGTATCACCTAAGAACAAGGACTTTCTCTACGTATTATGTTACAGTTATCGAATTCAGGGAATTAAACATTGATTCAGTCATATTGTCTAATATGCATCTCTATTCAAATTTGCCTCTTGTTCCAGTAATGGCCTTTGGTTTTTTCCATCCAGGATTTCATTCCACGTTTAGTAGTCACTAAACTGTTCTTTACTCACTCTCCTTTAATATACATTGTGGCTATCAAGTGTTGCTAATATTATTACACATTGTTAGGTATAGCTTTCCCATAATGTTGGCTGTCTTCAGACTGTAGCAGATGCTAATGGATACCAGAGTAATAAAAAACAGCATTCTGGGGGCTCAGTCGGTTAGGCGGCCGACTTCGGCTCAGGTCATGATCTCGCGGTCTGTGAGTTCGAGCCCCGCATCGGGCTCTGTGCTGACAGCTCAGAGCCTGGAGCCTGTTTCAGGTTCTGTGTCTCCCTCTCTCTGACCCTCCCCCGTTCATGCTCTGTCTCTCTCTGTCTCAAAAATAAATAAACGTTAAAAAAAAAAAAATTAAAAAAAAAACCAAAACAGCATTCTGCCCCTGCCACTTAACCTGGTGTGTGTGATTTTTGAACAACTAATCTGACCTTCCAAGGGGGTTTTGATGTCTACAAAATGGAAATTAAAAAAACAAAAAACAAAAAAACAAAACACTTTCTCATAGGCCTTGGTGAGAATTAAAAGAGATAATATGTGCGAAAATGCGTTTATAAACTATTAGTGTTATACAAATGAGAGGGGCTGTTTTCTCTGGCATTGAGAGCCCCTGAATATACAGAATGGGGCGGGGGGGGGGGGGGAAGTGGGGGGAGGAAGGGAACTGCTTTTAAAAGGAGTTAAATGTAATCTGGACTATTTAATAGGTTACAGCTTTGAAAACAGAGAATTGTACTCCTCAGAGTTTAGTTTGGGGCTGCTTTGTGTTCTCACCCCCTAAACGAGAAAAATAGCTATCATTCCAGACACACACCTACCTCTTTCAAATGTAATAAAAGCTATTTAACTGCTGTTTTCTTAAGATTTCTGAAGTCAAATGGACCAATAAGTGGATGATGGTATTACAGAGATTTGAAAAATCTATGACCATGAGGTCTTCAGTAGTAAATTAATTCTTTTTATAAGAGCAATGTTTTTTTATTCAGTTATAACAAAGGAATGATATAAAATTGTTTCTTGGCACATGAAAGCATTCAGCCCGTTTAGAAACTAATGAAATTGGTTTTGGAAAAAAGTTAATGTATGCAGTATTTTTATTTAAATAATTATTTTACTGAAATAAAAACCAATAATGCTAATGCTATGGTATGTTACAAAATGGTATATATGCCCTGTGTAAGTGAATATTCTAAAGGAATATTTTTAAATGATTTTTTAAAATGGAGATATGATGTTCTACACTGGATTTGTGGTTACAAATTCATATCCATTATAATTCATTTGTAATGAATTATTTGCATAATTGCATTTATATTAGTTTTTTGTTGATGTTTATCTTACTGAGGTACAATTTACATTACCTTAACATTCATCCTTCTTAGTACAATGTGCTGAGCTTTAACAAATCTATGTAGTCATGTAAAACTACTGTAGTCAAGATACAGGATTTATCTGGCACTCCAAGAAGTTTCCTTGTATTCCTTTACAATCAGTCCATCCCCTTAACCCCAACTCCTGAAAACCCCTGATAGTTTGCCTTTACTAGAATGTCCTATAAATGGAGCCACAGAGCATGTAGCTTTGAGTCTGGTTTCTGTCACTTAGCATAATATAAAATTTTTCTAAGTAAAAATTTTTTTTAGCATAGTACATTTAGATTCATCTATGTGTCATGAGTGTAAAAGCAGTTTTTTCTATTTCTGTGTAGTTTATTGTAGGGATGTTTACCAAGTTTATCCATTCACCAGCTGAAGGGCATTTGTGTTATTTCCAGTTTGGAGAGATTATGAATAGGGCTGCTGTAAACATTAGCATGAACATAAATTTTCATTTCTCTTGGGTAACTACTGAGGAGTGGGATTGCTGGGTAGTATGCTAAGCATATACTTAAATTTATAAGAAACTGCCATCTTTTCGAAAGTGACCACATTATTTTGCATGCCTGTCAGTATTGTATGAGAACTGGAAGAAAACAGTTTGAGAGTTCAATTGCTCTGAGTCTTTCCCCAGCATTGGTGTTGTCAGGTCTTTTGTTTATATTTTTCTTAATTTTAGTCAGTCTAATAAGTATGTAGGGGTATCTCTTTATGATTTTAAATCACATTTCCTTAATGATGGGGAGCTTTTCACATGCGTTTATGCCATCTGTATATCTTTGTAGTGAAATGTCTTCATACCTTTGCCTGTTTTAAAACAAAATATTATTTTGAGTTTTGAATAATTCAAATGTTATTGAGTTTTATGAGTTCTTTATGTATTTTAGATACAAGTCCTTTTTCAGATCTGTGTTTTGCAGTATTTCCTCCCAGTCTACCAGTAGTCATTTCCTTTTCTTAACAGTATCTTTCAAGGAGCAGAAGTTCTTAATTTTGATGAAGTCCATTTTATCAATTTTTTTCTTCTCCGGGTTGAGCCTTTTATTTTATTTTTTTTAAATTTTTTTTTTTAACGTTTATTTATTTTTGAGACAGAGAGAGACACAGCATGAACGGGGGAGGGGCAGAGAGAGAGACACAGAATCGGAAGCAGGCTCCAGGCTCTGAGCCATCAGCCCAGAGCCTGATGCGGGGCTCGAAGTCGCCGACTGCGAGATCGTGACCTGAGCTGAAGTCGGACGCTTAACCGACTGAGCCACCCAGGCGCCCCTGGGTTGAGCCTTTTAAAGTTGTCATATGTAAGAAATCTGCCTAACCTGTGGTATCCAATGGAAACCAATTTGTTACTAATCTACTAGAAAACTTAGTTTTAGTCACAAATACTATCATGAAGCATCTTTGAATAATCAAAGAAAAGTTTCAGAATTTAATGTTCTAGGAATGTTACAGAGGAATTCAGTCTGGGTTCTAATCTTTAATCCCACCACTTAATAGCTGTGTGATTTTTTTTTTTTTTTTAAATCAGAGATTTCAGAGTCTCAATTTCCTTATCTATACAGTATAGGTAAACACAGAACAAGCCTTCATTTAAATTTGTTTCCTTCTCTTTGTAATTTTATTAGAGTTCTTTGATCATTGTTTTTCAAATGTGGTAACTCCTTCAACTAGATGATACACCATTCTAAAATAATCCTGTTGAGGGGCGCCTGGGTGGCTCAGCCAGTTGGGTGGCCGACTTCGGCTCAGGTCACGATCTTGCGGTCCGTGAGTTCGAGCCCCGCGTTGGGCTCTGTGCTGACAGCTCAGAGCCTGGAGCCTGTTTCAGATTCTGTGTCTCCCTCTCTCTGACCCTCCCCTGTTCATGCTCTGTCTCTCCCTGTCTCAAAAATAAATAAAACGTTAAAAAAAATATTTAAAATAAATAAATAAATAAAATAATCCTGTTGTGGATAAAAGGATCCTTATTCAGGGGCGCCTGGGTGGCTCAGGCATCTGATTTTGGCTCAGGTCATGATCTCAAGGTTTGTGAGTTCGAGCCCCACATCAGGCTCTCTGCTGAAGCTCAGAGCCTAGATACAGCCTGCTTTGGATTCTGTGTCTCCCTCTCTCTCTGCTCCTCCCCAGCTCACGTCTGTGTCTCAGAAATAAATAAACATTAAAAATAAAATATTAAAAAAAAAAAAAAGGATCCTCATTCAAATCCTGGTCCACTCTCCTTCACTGAGAATATTATACTATTTATTCATAGTGACTTACCTAGAGTTACCTGGAAAAATGTTTTGAAAATTTTATCTTGTATTTTTTCTCAGTTTCAATATTTCTGCTCTTAAGTGAATTATTCTGTATAAGAGAAGAAGATAAGTAGTAAATGATTAAAATGTGACGTTACATTTGGATTTTCTTTCATGATTCATGTTTTTGGACTTGATTATCTACTATCTAATTGTATGAGGACCAGCCACCTTCAGTGTTTCCTTGGGCAACTTTAAATAATTCCAAAATTAGGAAGCTGATCATCTCTAGCTCAGAGGAGATGAAATCTGTTTTATAATCTGTAGTGAATCTTTTCTCAAGTATTTAACTATCTTAGTTTTATATTATGCTGTAACTAAAATCTATATCAAGTATTTCAAAGATGGTAATTTCAAAGCAAGTGTAATGATGATTTAGATATCTTTTTCTTTTTAATTTTTTTTTTTAATGTTTATTTTTGGGAGAGAGAAACACAGAGTGCGAGCAGGGAGGGTCAGAGAGAGGGAGACACAGAACCTGAAGCAGGCTCCAGGCTCTGAGTTGTCAGCCCAGAGCCCAACCGTGGGGCTCAAGGCCCACGAACAGTGAGATCGGATCTGAGCTGAAGTCAGACGCTCAACCGAGTGAGCCACCCAGGCGCCCCTAGATATCTTTTTCTTAATGGAACACTCAGGTTTATGAATAAAACACCAACAAAGTGCCAGCTTTATTGATGATAGATGAAGATGTCTATTGGATAAGTGCTTCCCAGCTTAATATTCTTTAATGTATTGTGAAATTTCCTAATCTTTGAATTTAGAAATAACTTGGAAAAAGAGCAAATGATTGCTGTTATCAATTTACAGTTTTATGCAAGGTGTTGAGTTCTGTTGCTGTGATAGAATGCTTTTGTTGTGGAGCATAGATTGGGGTGTGGGGACAGCCTGCTGCTGTGGTGGTCCTGACTTTACTATATTCTAGCTGTACAACCTTGTGCTGTGTGACCTGTCTGTGCCTCTGGCTGCTCAGCTGTAAAATGGAGTGAATAGTAACTTTATCATAGGATTATTAAAGGATTAAGTTAGTTAATGAATATGAAGTGTTTCAGAATAGACTTTGTAAATGCAGTGATGATAATAATGATGATTGTAGTCCAGGCTCTTTTAGTGGTATGTAAATTTTTCCCTTTTACTGAACTAGATAAATAGTGATATTTTATAAATGAGAATGTGTCTTTTATAAAGGTAAGCCAAACAGTACTTGTTCTCTACCATATTAAGAATTTATTTATTTATTTATTTAATGTTTATTTTTGAGAGAGACACAGACAGAGCACAAGCAGGGGAGGGCCAGAGAGAGAGGGAGACACAGAATCTGAAGCAGGCTCCAGGCTCTGAGCTGTCAGCACAGTGCCTAACGAGGGGCTTAAACCCACATACCGCAAGATTATGACCTGAGCTGAGGTTGGTCACTCACTGACTGAGCCCACCCAGGCGCCCCAGGAATGTATTTTAACTTTATTTTGCTACCTTGCATCACTGTTGGTAGTATTATAAAGAAAATATGACAAGAATGTTTTAGAAGCAGTAGATTTTATGTACCAGTGTATGTAAAATTATAGATTAATTATGCTGAATTAGAAGGTATTTACAGTAAATTTAAATTCTGGTTTAGGCAAATGCTGTCATTAAAGGTAAACTTTGTTAGTTTAAGAACTTAGTCTAAGACATGGCTACTTATATGTGACCTTGGCATGTTATTTAACTTCTGATTATTTAATCTTACTTAACCTTAGTTTACTTACCTGTTTCTTGGAGTTAGTATAAGAACTAAGGATGGTATTAAAAGGATTCACAGAATCCCTGGTAGTTAGTAAGAGCTCAATAAAATGTTATCACCAGTTATATTTTAAATGCTATGTAAACCTAAAACGTAAACTTGAATTGTAGATTGAATTAGTCTGTCTGCTTTGTTTTCACTGTATTTATGTGGTATTTGACCAGAAACACCTTATTTTCTTGCTCTTGTGAATTTTGTTGAATGATTCCGAACTTTCTGAATACGTTACCTGAAGCCAGATTGCCTAGGTTTGAATACTGGTTTCATTGTCTATCAGCTTTATGACCTTGGGCCAAGTTATTTAACAGTGCTGTGTCTTGATTTCCTTACAAGTAAAATGGGGGTAATTATATACTTCCTTATAGGTTTCTTGTGAGGATTAAATGAATATATATGTGAAAAGTTCATAGAACGGTTCTTGGGAACCTGGTAAGTACTAGTTTGTAATAATTGTTATTTTATTGAGGACCCTGATGGACCTTTGGAATATCTCACTATTAAGTACCTTACCTTATGGGTTTAAGGAATAAATAAATGCTTTAAAGATCTCAGACAGGGAACGAAAGACTTTAGAGTGAGATGGGACATTTGTGTATAAACGTTCCTGCATGAATATACTTCTGTACACTCACACTCTATTTTTGATAGGTTATAACAGTATATAGCAGGAGACTTTGTGGGGATAGAAGAGGTACATAAACTTGACCTCATCAGTAGTAGCAGCAGCAAACATTTATGGAGGGCCAAGCATTATATTCGGTAATGGGGCATAGTCTCTGCTTAAAATGTGAGCAGCTTTCTAGTACCAAAATGAAAACAGAAGATTGCTTTGACAGTCTGGTTGTGAAATGCCAAAAAAGTAGTACAGGAAGATGATGGAGATTTAGAACGATGAGCAATGACTGGTCTTATTTGAAGGGGGCCAGAGTGAAAAGTTAGTTAGGAAGGAAGAAAGGCATTCCAGATTGTGACTGCACTATTTATGGTGTATTGAATAATAGCTTGGAGAAGTAGGAGATAAGATTATAGAGAGGACACCTGAAAGTTCGGTAAGAAGATGATACTCTTTCCTATTATTCCTTCACTCACCCACTTAAATATTTTAAATGAGAACCTACTGAATGCTAGACATTGTACTACAAATGGGAGAGACAGGAAGTGACCAAAATTAACTCATTCTTTATTTTCACTCATTTTGTAGTCGTAGGGGAAAGACAATCTTTAAATAAGTGATTGCTATAATTTGATGAGTGTTGATAATTGAAATAGTTATGGGAGTATCTACTTGGTTACCTGACCTCTGGTATATAGGGAAGGATTTTTGGAGGCAATTACTTTTAAGCTGAGAGTTGAAGGTGGAGTGGGAATTAGCCAGAAGAATGGCAGAGGATGTTAGCATAAGGGCATGGATTGGAGGAAGAACAGGTTGGGAGAAGATGAGAAGTACCAGCATGAGAGGTGGAGTGAGAGAGGGTGGCCATTTGAGGAACTGAAAGAAGTCTATTGATGAGGGAAGAGCAGTCCTGGGGAACTAGTGGTTTGACAGGCATAAGAAATAAGTGCTTAAAGTGCTTCATAAACCAGGCTTAAAAGATTTAGTGTTAGATATACTAAGAGCTGTGAGATACCAGTCAAGACTTTAAACAGGGAGAGACCTCAGATTTTTTCCAATTTGAAGCTCATTCAAGTATGAATGTCAGTAACATAAGATGTAAGCAGTAAAGACCTCTTGGATTCCAAGAAATATTTATTTCAGTAGTCTAGACTCCTGTATGAGGATTTGTTAGTATTTTCTGAGATAAATTTAAAATGTCAAAGCCAATAAAATATTCTCACTAAATTACTTCTTTTTTGAACTGTAGAATGGTTAGCACCTTTGATCACCTTTAAAAGACATACAGTTAGCACATTTGTGAGTCAAATACTAACTGGTAAATTCAACCCTGATGTTACTGTCTTAGAATTTGTCAGATGTTGATAATTCATGAACTCCCCAGTCCAGTCTTCTAGGAATTAAGCCAAGTTGAACCAAATTAGTAGTAAGCCTTTAGGATTGGATAGAAAGTTATCCACCCACTGGAAATGAATAATTGGCATACTTTCCTCTATTTGTGGGCACTGTGTAGTTGCATGCACGGTTTATGTGATCTGATAAAGCTTCTCAACTACTTTGGGTTAGTATATTTTGTAGTATTAAGTAACAAATTGAAATTGATAGACATTATTTTGAGTTGGTGAATAACTTCAGAAGGCAATTTGTAAGCTTAGTTGATTCTGTTTTCTTTTAATGACCCAATTCCTAAATTTTCAGTCACTGAGCTATATCAGAGAAATACCAATTTGTGACTTTTTAGTTTCTAAGTGTGTTCTGTAATTGATCAATCCATCAGCTTTAGTCAGTCATTGAAGCTTTAATGTAAAAATAATCATTTTTTAAATTTAAAGTTGGATAGGGTACTTTATTTTTTAATTCATATTTTAAAAAAGTCTATTTGAGTGCGTACGAGCAGGGGAGGGGCACAGAGAGGAAAGAATCCTACACAGGCTCCACGCTGCCAGCACAGAGCCCTATGTGGGGCTCTATCTTACAGACTGTGAGATCGTGACCTGAGCTGAAGTCAAGAGTCAGACTTTTCACCAACTTAGCTACTCACATGCCCCTTGAATGGGGTACTTTAACTGAAATATGTTGGCAGTTGGGGGTGCTGAGTGACCCAGTCGGTGAAGCATCTGTTGATTTCAGCTCAGGTCTTGATCTCAGGGGTGTGTGCTCAAGCCCTGTGTTGGGCATGAAACCTACTTAAAAAAAAAAGGAGTATGTTGGCAGTTTGAATGATGTGTAAACTTTGAAGCAGTTTACAGCATCTGCTAACAGATTAAAACCATTTTAAAAAGAAAATGACATATCAGATAGATTTTTGGAAACCATCAGTGCTTTGTATACTTTCAGTATACACATTTCAGTTATCAGGGTTTAGGTCAGTAGCACCAGCCATCCAACAACAGGGTTCCCATTTTAGTTACCACCATACTTTAAGAATGAATAATTGCTTGAAGTAAGAACTCCTTGTTCTTCATTATGTAAATAACAGGTGTGCATTGTGACCCAGTGACTGCTCATGTCACTTATTGCAGAGTCTGCCCATGGTTGGTCACTGTATATTTGTTACACAGTTCATGCATAGGCACAGTGTGTAGCGATGTTGCCTTTTTGTCTTCCACTAATAAACTCACGACATATTTTACAAAAATGGATCACTGACAGTGGGAATTGTACAGCAAAGAAACAAAGAGTGATAATACTGGGAGTGAAATTGGAATCACACATGGATGGGGAATTGTAGAAGAAATAGCTCACCATGGACTGTGGATGCTGTCACCATTGAGAGACTAGACACGCAGCCAAAGGGATTTAGTGAAGGCAGATAAGTTGACATAAATGAGGAATGTGGTATGACAAGAAGGATGAAAATGTCTCAAAGTGACACAAGCAAAAAAAATTGTTATGAAAGGAACTCTCAGAGATATTTCATGACATTGAAAGTGCAAAGGATAGAATGTTGGAAGTTGACCCAAACTTAGAAGGAGTACAACGATTTGCCAAGGCATAGGTGGGCACTGTTTAAACAACTCTTGATAAATTTTTACAAAGAAATGTAGCAGTTCTCAATGTTTCTAATATTTTAAATTACACTGCACTTAATACCAGTTTTTCTATTTTTTCATTTTCCTATTTCACCTAAAACTGACAGAGTTTTTAATCTTTGACAAAAACTTTTGTCATGGAGTAATAACAATTTTCCATATTAAGGTTTTTTTAACATGTTGCCTCTATATTACATTTATTTATTTATTTGTTTGTTTAAAGTGTATCTTGAGAGAGAGACAGAGAGAGCGAGCTGGGAAGGGGCAGAGAGAGAGGGAGAGAATGAGAACCCCAAGCAGGCTCCATGCTGCTAGCACGGAGTCCGATGTAGGCTTGAATTCACAAACCATGAGACCATGACCCAAGCTGCAACCAACAGTCAGATGCCAACTGAACTACTTAGGCACCCCTGTTACACATGTTTATTGGTTTAATTCTGTGTGCCATACCCTGGGTTCTGTCTTTGAGATACAAGATGAATAAGCTCAAAGACCCTCAATTGAAGTTGTTTGTTTAAAATATAATGAAGTGTAATGTCTTATTCAGAGTGCTAATATGTACCTTAACTGTTTTGACAGGAGGGTCAGTGAAGACTCAGATGGTAATATTTGAGCTGATTCTACTGTGGGACTTTATCACCTTCTGAGTGGGCAAAGAAAAAAGTATCCAGGCAAGGAGCTCTGAAACACCTAGTTATGCCACAGACTTGGCCAAAGCAGGAGTTGTAGCTGGGGATAGCTAGAGGGATGTGGGGCACAGATGGTTAAGATTTGTATAACCTATTAAGATCCTATAAAACACTAGCAAGAGAGGAACTTGGAAAGTTAAGTAGAGAAGTAAAATTACCAAATTTGCATTTTTAATTTTTTAAAATTTTGTAATGTTTATTTTATTTTTGAGAGAGAGAGAGACGGAGCATGAGCAGGGGAGGGGCAGAGAGAGTAGGAGACAGAATCTGAAGCAGGCTTCAGGCTCTGAGCTGTCAGCACAGAGCCCGACGCGGGGCTTGAACTCACGAACCACGAGATCATGACCTGAGCTGAAATCGGACATTTAACCGAGTGAGCCACCCAGGCGCCCCCCAAATTTACATTTTATAAGATAACTTAGTTTTGCAAAAAAATGGGATTATAGTAGTCAGGCAAGAAATGTTGAGGACTTCAACTAAGGCAATGTAAAAGGAGAGAAAGGGACAAATTCAACAGCTGTTTAAGAGGTAAGTTCCAAGAAAAACTGAGAGGAAGAAACAGAATAGGATTCAAGGAGATATATCCAATTTCAAAGATTTAAAGGTTAGGTTAATATAATTACTATTTGCATGATCTTGGTGTAGTCTTCCCTTAATTTGTTGGATGGAGTGGAGTGGAATGGGGGACAATTATGGAGTTATGAAATATTTGCATGCTTCATTGCCAGGTTTTTGTGGGTTTTTTTGTACCTTATTGATTAACAAAATATGTCAGCTAAGTTAGTGTTGGGACTTTATGCAGTCTGTTTCTGTTTTTAATAGCTATGGAAAATCAGCAATATACTTCTTTGTAGAATATTAATGATCATATTATAGAAGCTTAAGTCTTAGATGATGGTGTTGTGTTGGAGTGTAGAATGCACTACTGAGAATTATGTTGTTAAAGAGTAGTTCTGAAAGAGGGGAGGGTCATCCTCTAAAATAAGATTAATTTAGACTTTTGAAGAGTCAAACCAGGAAGAGAGGAAATGACTTGGAAGATATTCCAATTATTTTTAGATGGTAGAGTATTAATTTTATAATAACATAAATCTCAAATATAAAACCAAAAGTGATTACATAGTTTTTCTAGATTGCTTATTTGCTATTGACACCTGTTTGCGGTTTTCACTTGTTTTAAAGTTCAGCTTAATTTTGCATATTAGTATATGCATTCTTAAAATATTTAAATAGTTGCTAACAGTAACCGTTTTGAGTTTTACAGGCATACCTCAGAGATAATTGCTGGTTTGGTTCCAGACCACTGCAATAAAGTGAATATTGCAATAAAGCAAGTCAGAAGAATTGTTTTGTTTCTCAGTGCATATACAAGTTATGTTTGCATTATGCTGTTGTCTATTAAGTATGCAATAACAACATTATGTCTAAAACAATGTGCATACCTTAATTAAAAAAAATACTTTTATTACTAAAAATGCTAACCACTGTCTGAGCTTTCGGTAAGTCATGGTCTTTTTGCTGGTAGAGGCTCTTGCCTTGATGTTGATGGCTGCTGACTGATCAGGGTGATAGTTGCTGAAATGGTGGGGTGGTTGTGGCCCCAGTTAATTTCTTAAAGAAATAATTTAAGACAACAATGAAGTTTGCCTCATTGATTGACTCTTCCTTTCATGAACGATTTCTCTGCAGCATGTGATGCTGTTTGATAGCATTTTATTCACAGTAGAACTTCTTTCAAAATTGGGAGTCCATGGTCTCAAACCCTCCTGCTGCTTTATCAACTAAGCTTATGTCCTATTCTAAATACTTTGTTGTCCTTTTGTGTTCATCTTTAGGAGTAGATTGCACCTCAAGAAACCACTTTATTTGCTCATGCATAAGAAACAACTTTATCCATTCAAGTTTTATTACAAGATTGCAGCAATTTAGTCCTTCAGGCTCCTCTTCTAATTCTAGCTCTCTTGCTGTTTCCACGACACTTACAGTTACTTCCTCCACTGAAGTCTTGAACTCCTCAAAGTCCTCCATGTGGGTTGGAATCCACTTCTTCCAAACTCCTGTTCATGTTAATATTTTGATCTCTTCCCATGAATCAGGAGTGTTCTTAATGGCATCCAGAATGGTGAATCCTCTCTGGAAGATTTTCAACTTACTTAGCCCAGGTCCATCAAAGGACTCACTATCCATGGCAGCATTAGCCTTATGAAATATATTTGTTAAATAATTAGACTTGATAAATGAAATGACACTTTGATCTATGGGCTGCAGAATGGATGGTGTGTTAGGAGGCTTGAAAACAACATTAATCTCATTGTACATCTTCATCAGAGCTCTTGGGGGACCAGGTGCATTTTCAATTAGCAGTAGTATGTTGAAAGGAATCTTTCTGAGCAGTAGGTCTCAACGTTGGGCTTAAAATATTCAGTAAATCATATTGTAAAAAGGTGTGCTGTCATCCAGGCTTTGTTCCATTTATAGAGCATAGGCAGAGTAGATTCAGCGTAAATCTTAAGGGCCCTAGGGATTTTTGGAATAGTCAATGAGCATTGACTTCAACTTAAAGTCATCAGCTACATAAGCCCCTAACAAGAGAGTAAGCTTGTCCTTTGAAGCTTTGAAGCCAGGCATTGACTTCTCTCTAGCTATAGCTATGAAAGTTGCAGAAGACATCTTCCAATATAAGTCTCTTTTGTTTATATTGAAAATTTGTTTAGCGTAGCCATCTTCATTAATCTTAGCTACTAAATCTTCTTCTGGATAACTTGCATCTTCTAGGTGTTTCACCTTGCATTTTTATATTCTGAAGTTGGCTTCTTAAACCTCACGAGTCACCTCTGCCAGTTTCAAACTTTTGTCAGCTTTCTCACCTCTCTCAGTCTTCATAGAATAGAAGAATTAGGGCCTTGCTCTGGATTAGGCTTTGGCTTAAGGGAATGTTGTGGGTGGTTTGATCTTATATCCAGACCACTAAAATCTTCTTCATACTGGCAATAAGGCTGTTTTGCTTTCTCTGGAATAGCACTTTTCTTTGAAGATTTTTTCCTTTGCATTTGCAAATTGGCTAACTGTGTTGCACAAGAGACCTAGCTTTCAGCCTCCAAGTTTAATCAGTTATAGCTTTTGATTTAAAGTGGGAGATGTGCAACACTTCCTTTTACTTGAACGTTTAGAGGCCATAACCGGGCTGTTAATTGGCCTAATTTCAGTATTGTTATTGTCAGGGAATAGGGAGGCCTGAGGAGGGGGAAAGAGATGGTGGAAAGCTGGCCCGTGGAGCAGTCCGAACACATGTAACATTTATCGATTAAGTTTGCCATCATATGAGCATGGTTTGTGGTACCCCAAAATAATTACACAATGGTAGCATCAGAGGTCACAGATCACCATAACAAATACAGTAAAAATGAGAAAGTTTGAAATATTGTGAAATTTACCAAAATGTGACAGACATGAAGTGAGCAAATGCTGTTGGAAAAATGATTGCAGATAGACTTGCTTGACACCCGGTTGCCACAAATGTACAATCTCTAAGAACCACAGTTATCTGTGAAGTGCAGTAAAGTGAAGCACAATAAAATGAGGTATGCTTATATTTGCTGTTATTAAATCAGTTTGAAACATTCATAATTTAAATATACATTCACATTTGGTGTTTAGAGACTGACCTGATGAGAGACTTGTGTAGTTTTGGCTGATTCTAGGCAGGACCTCCTCTATGACCAGCCCCTCCCTCTCTTGAATTACAATTTTCATGGTCTAGTTCATAATTTTCTGGTGTAATTTCTTATTTTTCTTAGTATATATCTTGAATTGATTAGCTTCTTGGTAATTGTGTGGTGGGTGATGGGGTCCATTATATATCAATAAATTGGTATTCCAATACATATGGATAGTATTAGAACAAGGAAACGGAATGGTTTGAATGACTATTTCCACATACCTCTTGGAGACCCTAATAGAGTGGCAGTCTCTCTGGTGATAAGGTTTCTCTGTGCCAGGGAGGCAGTGTTTACTTTGGGCAGAACTGGATCAACATAAATTTCGTCCCTGAACCCATTTTTTCATGCTGACTATTCGGTTGACATATCAGTTAGATATCTGTGATAACTGAATTCTGATCTCATCTCTGCTACTAAGGAACTGTGGGAGCTCAAGCAAGTCACTAATTCCACTGGAGCTGGTTTCCTTATCTACAGGAAGAATTTAGATTAGGTTGAGTTTTTCTTTCTTTTCTCTCTCTCTCTCTCTCTCTCTCTCTCTCTCTCTCTCTCTCTCTCCAGGGGGATGGGGCAGAAGGAGAGAATCTTAGGTATGCTTCATGCTGGGCCTTGACATGGGACTCGATCTCATGACTGAGATCATGACCTCAGCTGAAATCAACAGTTGGACACTTAACCGACTGAGCCACCCAGGGGCCCTGGATTGGATTGATTTCTGAGGACATTTTCAGTTCCCAGTTTACATGAGCCTCATAGCAGCTCTGTGATAACTGGTGGGGGAAAGGCACAAGCTAAACAAGTTGCGGTAAGGTCTGGTGAGGTTAGACTTCGTGGAAAGTTTGTTGAACCTCTCACCAGAATTTTACTGTCTGCTGTAGCCATTTGCCTTCAAGATTTTTTTAAATCTATCCCAAAATAGTATTCTTACCAGTGCAGGTCACTTAGCTCTGGGAGAGGAAAAGCGGGTGCTAAGGAAGGGAAGGGAGGAAATACATTCCCCGTATGAAGCCTATCTCACTTCTCATTGCTCCCTCTGGGAAGACCTGGTGTTTCCACTGTATTTAATAATTTTTACCTTCCTGCAGATGTCCAGTCTACCTTCTTTCTCACTCCTGAATACATATTTCCTATACAAAATGTGCAGGATAATCATCAGGATTTCACTGTGAAATGTAAATCAATCTTAACATTAGTCCTTTGACCTCAGTTTAACAGGTCCAAATCTGTTTCTCTTCTGAATAATCTTATCTTGGTTAATGGAGTGTTGTTTAAGATTGCCACTCTTTACCCGAAGAATACAAAAACACTAACTCATAGGGATACATGCACCCTTGAGTTTATGGCAACATTATTTACAATAGCCAGGATATGGAAGCAGCCCAGGTATCTACCAATTGATGATTCGATAAAGAAGATGCATATATATATATATACAGTGAAATATTATTCAACTCTAAAGAAGAGTGAAATCTTGTCACTTGCAATGACATGGATGGAGCTAAAGAGTATAATGCTGAGTGAAATAAGTGAGTTAGAGAAAGACAAATATTATATGATTTCACTCAAGTGAAACAAAGTTTAAGAAACAAAACAAATGAGCAGGGGGGAAAAAGAAAAACAAACCAAGAAACAGACTCTTAACTATAGAGAACAAACTGATGGTTACCAGAGGGTGGAGGGATGGGTAAAATGGATGATGGGGATTAAGGAGGCACTTGTGATGGGCACCAGGTGATTAAAATGAAAACTTAAAAAGAAAGAATGCCACTTCTGAAGTCACATTGATCTGGATTCAGAGTCTTGCTTCTGTATATATTAGCTTTATGATCTTTGGCCAAGTTATGTAACTCCTATCCTTTGGTTTTCTCATTTCTAAAACAGGGATTTTAGTAGTATTTAATGCTTAGCATTGTGTGAGAATTAAATGAGAATGTGTTAAGTTTTACCCATATATATTAAATGTTCAATGAACAAATCTTAGTGCTTTTGTTACTGTCCACTTAATTCTCAAGCTAGGAGCTTTCTAGATTTCCTCTCCACTTTCCAACTGTCCTCTCTGATCTATAGTCATTATCATTAAGACCTGTGATTCTAACTTATATATGTTCATCATATTTGGCTCCTTCTCTTCAGCTTCTGCCTTAAATCAGATCCTGCTTCCAGAACATTGCAGTAAATTTCTTGCTGCCAGGCTCTTCCTTTTTCTGATTCATTCTCCATAATCCCATCATAGTTACTTTCATAAAATAATCTGATTTAGAGCCTCCATGGTCTGTAGTATAGTTCCTCTTAGCACGTGTTGGAACTCCCATGTCTCTTAAGTTCCAGGTAATATGTCACCTCTTCTTCAGAGCCCAATTCATCTGTTTCCTTATAGTTGGTTGCTTCTGTGGCATTTTGTTCTTTTACCTTTTTAGCTCATTTTACTGGTCTGTGTCCCTTACTTGGGATGGTAAGTGCCTTAGGATGGGAGGTCTTACTAATTTTATATTCCTGTGGCCTAGCTTAGTGTGGCAAATGGTAAATACTTGGAAAATGTTTATTAATTCATTTATTGATTATGCACCTGAAGAATAATATTTTTCATCCATTTTGCTTCCTCTTTGCCTTTTAAAGGTCTGAATACTTAAAGAGACAAGAACAAGAAGGAACATCCTAAAATCAAGGGAGGGGATCCTCAGCATCCTCACCTCTGAAAGGTGAGGAGGAAGGAGAGCTGAGGACAAAAGAATACGTGTTTGAATAGTGAAATTAATATCTGATGTCCTTACATTTCAGTAGATATTAGGGATAACATCATAGAGAGAATTTTAAAACTTACTGAAGCATTAATTTTACTTTTAGACCCTGTCTTTATACATTATTGGCATTTCATTAGAAACATTAGAAGAGTTTGTATATTTATTTCAGCAGTTAGAGAGGAAAGCAGAAACTAAAACTCTTCTGTCAGTAGCTTAGTAAATGTAAGAAACCTTGGCTTAAGACAACAAATTACAGCTGGAAAAGAGGAAGGAGGCAGGTTAATTCCTGGAGTTGTGCAAAGAGGACAGGGAGAAGCCAAGGACCCTAGGTTAGCAGGAAGCCCTTATCTCCCCCACAGCTTACCAGCAGTCTTGTCTTCCCTCTCTAACCCAGTTTCTGTAGATGCCACTGGTGACAGTTTTCCTTACAACATCTCAAGTTGAACCATTGTCTACATATTTCCCCCAAAAAACTTGTGATACATGTTATTTGTGTAACAGTCTGATTTGGAATGTAGCTATTGTTTGTAATGTTTCTTTGTGGTAAATGAACTTTTGGAACATAATCATTTCATACAGTAGGGTTTGTCTTGGACAAAGTAATTCATTCTTTTTAGAAGATGTGAGAAAGAAGAGGAAGTCAGTTCAGTTTGGTTTCCCCATGTCTAAGGAAATCTCCCTTGTGTTTCTGGTTGGTATAGAAGCATGTTTCCGTTCTAAAGTTGAAGACAAAATGGGTTTTTTCTTGGTGGTGTCCTCGGGGTTAATGTTTTCTTGGGGTAGTAATGAAGGGTCTTTAAAATTTTCAATATGAAGATTTATTCATTTATCAGGGATTGTGTGCCAGGCAGTGTTCTAGGTGCTAGCAATATAATGGCGGTTGAAATAGACATTGTTTTCATTTTAGTGATTATAATCTAGTAGGGAAGAAAACACTTATCCCTCCCATGAACAACAAACAAAACGAATGCAAATTTTGATCATCAGTATCACAGTGTACTGAAATAGAGGATAATGGAGGGACATAGGATATTGGAAGGTTTATCTTAGGGTGGTGAAAAAGCCTTCTCTGGGAACATGAAATTTAAACTAAAATTTGAAAGATGAGAGGTATTTAGACATTCAGAGTGGAATAGCATGTGCACAGCAATTGAGGCAGGAAAGAGGTTATTAGTTCTTGGAATAGAAGGAGGAAAGTGTGGTTGAAGCAGAGGAAGGGTAATAGCACAAGGTAAACTCAGAGAAGTAAATAACCCATAGTGTGTGGGGCTTTGTAGACTGTGATAAGGCATTTGGATTTTATTTTGAGTGCATTTGGAAGCTGTTAAAGTCTTTTCAGCAGGGGAATGACATGAGTGTTGAGTAGATCACCTTGGATATTATGTGGGAAGTGCTGAAAGGAATGAGGAGACTGGTTAGGAGGCTGTTCCAGTGGTCAGTGGAAGAGGTGATAGTGACCTGAACAAAATAAGTTCATGCCAGTGGAAACTGGAGAGTTTGGGAAGTTGAACTGAAAGGACTGCTGATAAATGTGGGGGATGGTGGGGAAAGAAGAATCCATTACCTCTAGATTCTGGCTTGAGCAACTGGGTTGGCAGTTAGTGCTATTTAGTGATAGTAGGAATTGGAGAAAATTGGGTTGTTTTGGATATACTAAGTTTGAGATGCTTGCGAGACATCCAGATGCAGATATGGGATAGGCAGTAGGTTGTATAAGCTAGTGCTCTATGCAGAAGGTTGGGCTGGAGATAAAAAATTAGAAATGTTAAGTGTATAGATGCCATTTAATGCCATGGGAATGGATGAGATACCTTAGGGGGCCAGTATAAGAAGTGTGGTTCCTAGAAGGTGGGAAGAGCAGCAGAGCATAGTTAATAGGATGGGTTTGAGATAAATAGACATTTAGACACTTCTTTTATCATAACACAAAGGCAGAAGATCTGTACGGATTCAAATGCAAGAGGGTTTTAGATTTGGTTGGCATGTAAGTGAAATAGTTCCAGTCTGATAGTTTCTGTATTTTCTGAAGTAGAATCCATGATTATCTACCTAGAAGGAGGGAGGATAGTCATGAATTTGAGGAAGGTTGTGAAGGTTGAAATATAGCAGTGGATGAAAGAAACCTAGGATTGCCCAGTGGTGTCTTAGACCCTGATGATAATAAAATTTATAATAGAGGCATACTTTGGAGATACTTTGGATTCGGTTCTCAACCACCACAATAAAATGAATATCCCAATAATATAGTCTAATGAAATTTTTGGTTTCCCAGTGCATATAAAGTTATGTTTACACTATAGTCTGTTAAGTGTGCAGTAGCGTTATGTCTAAAAAACAGTATACATACCTTAATTTAAAAATAGTTTACTACTAAAAAATGCTATCATCTGAGCCTTCAGCAAGTCATAATCACTGATCACAGATCACTATAACAAAAATTAAAAGTTTGAAATATTGCAAGAATTACCAAACTGTAACAGAAGCACAGAGTGAGCAAATGCTTTTGGAAAAATGGTGCCAGTAGATTCGCTCAAAGCTGGGTTGCCGCAAAGCAAGTACAATAAAACAAGTTGTGCCTGTAATTGTTTCAGTCAGTCTGGTTGTGAAGTAAAGGAGGGAAGATCCTCTAAGTTTGGTAGAGGAGTGATTAGGCACTATAAGTAAATGGTGCAATGGAAGGGTTTGAAAGTCTTATTTTGGAGGTCAAGAGGACCCTGGCCTGTGATGTGGACTGGCCTGGTCGGTTTGCATGGCTTGCTTGCAGTGGTGTCAGAACCAGTTGTTTATTAGTAGCTTTGTTAATAGCTTACTAGGATCGAAGAGTTTTTTGCCATCAGTAAAGACGGTAAATTCTTGACATGCAGTAGTTATTACCACCTAATTTGGGGTTTTAAGAGGATCCCAAAACAAAAGGAAATAGCAGAAAGTGTATATAATATTTGCGCAGTAGAAAAATATCTGTTTACAAAAAATAAGGCATGTGCCCAGCAAGTGTCTGTGTACTTATAATTTAAAATAAAATGTTGACTTAGCAAAGATAATCTAATGTAAACTTTGCTTCTGGTTTATGGAAGTTATGAGAATGCTAAACAAATTTTGTATTTCCTTCCTGAATGAATATTATTTCTTAAATATGCAACTAGAAATCTAAGCTACTTAAAAGTAACATCTTGTTTCCTGTTTATTTCAAACTGTTACTAATTAGTTACTTATTTTTAAAATGTGAGTACTTGAATAAGTTAATTCAGTTAACTTTCTATTTGGCTTTTTTTACTTTTAAACAATTAAAATTTTTAATTTTTTATTTCATTTATTATTTTTTTATACATAGTTTATTTTGAGAGAGAGAGAGAGAGTGCACGAGAGCAGGAGAGGCAGGAGAGGCGCAGGGAGTGAAAGAAAATCCCAAGGAGGCTCCCTGCTGTCAGCGTGGAACCTGATGCAGGGCTCAAACCCACGAACCATGAGAGCATGACCTGAGCCAAAATCAAGAGTCAGACACTTAACTGACTGAGCCACCTAGGTGCCCCTAAAATTTTTTTAAAATGAAAGTAAATAGTTGCGTTTTAGAATTGCATATCAAAATGGTCAAGAAGGAATTGTGGCCCTATTAGGACAAGATTAAATAGTGTGTTAATAGTGTATCCCCTTTCTCTGTTCATATTTTCTAGAGTGTAAGATAGCTGTCATTGCATAAAGAGGGACATACTTTCTGTAGCAGAAAGCATTTGAAATATTTGCTTTTCTTTTGTGACTCATGGAGCTGGTGAATGCCTCAAAGCCATTTGGTGTAGAATAAGCAATATTTGTATACTTAGCACCCCAATAATGAAACCCTAAGCCTTCTGTTCCTTAGAATATACATGTGGTGTCTTTGTAGGATACTCAACTACATGAATTTGAGCATTCTGTTACGGTCAAGGAGGAAGATTTATATTGATTCAGTTAGTGTTTTAGCCATTTGCTATTTTAATGATATGAATTTGCATGCCTAGCAAATAGTGTTATTTTTATGTGGAACAGAGCACAACATGATTGGATCTTTTAAATAAGGAAGGAATAGGGGCGCCCGGGGGCTCAGTCGGTTGAGCGTCCGACTTCCACTCAGGTCATGATCTCACAGGTCAGGAGTTTTAGCCCCTTATCGGGTTCTGTGCTGACAGCTCAGAGCCTGAAGCCTGCTTCAGATTCTGTGTCTCCCTCTCTCTCTCTGCCCCATCCCCACTCATGCTCTGTCTCTCTCTCTGTCTTAAAAATAAATAAAACATTTTAAAAAATTAAATAAGGAATACAGGAGTAATTCTTTCCAGAATCCTGGCAAAGTGTGGTTTTTTTAAATTAATTAATTAATTTAAATAAAAAACTTATTTTTAAATTCCAGTATAATTAATGTGCACTGTTATATTAGTTTCAGGTGTACAACATAGTGATTCAACAATTCTATACATTATTCAGTGTTGGCAAAATATTTTGAAAAATCAGCACATACTAATAAAATTTATTATAGAAGACCTTTATTGGGTATACGAAATTAAAAATAGTTCTTGAATTCTAAAAAATTACTAAAAAGGCAAAATTGATGAATAATGTTTTGTCCCCTAAAAAAGGAAAACAAACAGTGACTTTCTTGTATATTTTCCCTTAGGTTTTCTTTCTGAGAAGGTTTGTATTTGTGGTATGTTGCTTCTGACTATCTAGATAAAAAATTTTAAATCACAGTATACCATATGTGCTAACTAACTTGGATGTAAATTTAAAAATAAAATTTTAAAAATTAATTAAAAAAAAAAGAATATGTTAAATAGGGGTGCCTGGCAGGTCAGTTTGAAGAGCATGTGACTCTTGACCTTGGGATCATGAGTTTGAGCCCCTGTACATCTATACATTGAGTGTAGACATTAAATAAATAAACTTTTCTAAAAGGGTAAGATGAATGAATGAATGAATGAATGAATGAATGGTTCGGGGGGGGGAAGGTCTTTGTACCATATTTGTAACTGATATGAAAGTTTGAATTATGTAAAAATTTTATGAGTTGTAAAAAGTTTTCTTATAATTTTTCTCAATTTAAAAAATATTTAATTTTTTAAGTCATACAAAAATAAATAAAATCACAATATACCAAATAAAAGGAGGTGGTTACACTATACCTAGAATATAACTGAAAATTGTAACATTGGAAAAATTGACCATTAGAACGTGGTTGAGCGTGATCTACCCCTTGAATGGTTTTATAATGCTGATAAAACAAGTCCCTTTATGGTGATGCTTGCTAACTCCTCCCATGCGTGGCAAGTACTAGGCTGATTATTCCTGTGTGTGTGTGTGTGTGTGTGTGTGTGTGTGTGTGTGTGTGTGTGTGTGTTACATTCAGTTGTCTGATGCTGTGTTTGAAACACCAAGGCTGCCATTCTGAAGAATCAGAAATGTTTGTTTTGAACTTGGTGCAGGGCATAGATTTTGATGTAGAAGGGAGTTACATACATGGAAAGTTGTTCTAAAGTTTTAGATTATGCAAACGTTTCTTTATAAATCTAATACCACACAAAACAATAAACCATTATTTTACTAATCAATAGCATTTTCATTTGCTTTTCATTATTTATTCAGAATTATTTATAGATGTCCATTTTACTTTTACATCAGCATGGGAGCACCTGGGTGGCTCAGTCAGTTTAAGTGTCTGACTCTTAATTTCAGCTCATGTCATGATCTCACAGTCTTGGGATTAACCCCCGAGTCAGTCCATGCTGGGCATAGAGTCTGCTTAAGATTTTCTCTGTCTCCCTCTACCCCTCCCCTGAGTTTTCGTTCATTCTCTCTCTCTCTCTCTCTCAAATAAATAAATAAATAAATAAATAAATAAATAAAATCAACATAAAGTTTTTATGCTTCTACTCAGTCTTTAGTTGGAGGAATATATAAACATATGTGTTGTGTGAAATCTACCCTTGCGCACATAGTGTTTATGGCAGTTACAGTTGCATATGTTATGGTTTAACTTGTCACTGTAGAGACAAGCTGTACTGTAATGTACTAGATAACTTAAGTACTTTCAAGAGCTGTTGCACCAAGATACACTGCTTTACACACAAACACACGAAATTTGTTCAGTTTTACAGTTGGCTCTTATGCTTGCCTTGGTGAATGTTTCTCAATTGGTATAATATCATTTTTCTCAGGATTCTGATCAGTGTATAAAATTTGTCTTTGCTGCTTCTGAATAGAATAGCTATATTCTTGTGATATCCTAGGGGATATCACAAGCCAGTTGTGGGACTTGACGTGTAGATCTTAGTTTCAAAGTAGGATACATAGTATAATACGAAGCCAACACCAAAGGAAGATTTTCTAGAAGGTGAGGAAACATTGTTTTGCGTATTTAAGAGAGCTCAGTCAAGTCTCTAAATAAAGTTTTGAAGTCAAACTGTGACACAGTGACTGTTGAAGAACAAATTAAGGAATGATGGTCATTATTAATGTATTTTGAGCTTCACAGGATTATTCCAGTCTCTGTTTAAATGATATGTAACAGCTTTCCCTTCTTAAAAACAAAACTAAAAATACTCCTTGGACTTGCCATCCCTTTCTGTCCATCTGCCATCCATTATTGTGCTCCTTACTGTAACAAAATACTCAGGAAAAGCTCTCTGTATTCCTTAATACTGTTTCCTCACTGCCCAGCCATTGCACTCAGACTTTCATCATTTCCACTCCCACATTAATTTCTTACCCAGTCTCTCAGTGTCACTCTCAATTTGCACACCTGTACCTCTGCATTTCTTCAAAATTATTAGTAAAGATTTTGAAACTTAACACTCCCCTGCTTAAAACCAGTTTCTAGACACACACCAAGAATGCTTTGGGCTGGGTCCAGGCATTAGTATATTTGAATAGTTGCTCAGATAATTCTAATATCAGGCTGAAAGCCCCTGCCCTAGTGGCTTCTCTCATCCTCATAATAAAAGTTACACCACTTTATAACCTACAAGGCTCCTGACTAGTTCTCTGATGTCATCTCCTACCTATTTTCTTCACTGCCTCCCTCTACTATATTGGCCTTCTTCAAAGATGCCAGGACTTTGTTCTTAGCATCACTGTGTCTGTAGTACTAGAAAGTACCTCTGGCACACTGTATTTGTTTAGTGGATATTTGTTCAAGTAATATTTTATGGATGCTGTTTGTTCTTATTCTGTAGTAGCAATTACCCTATAATTAAAGCCAATTAGGTTCCTGGTGTTTAAGAATGCTACCAAAAATCCTGTTTGAACATTATGTCACAGTCTCCCAGGGTCCAGCCATCCCATCTTCCAACATGTCTACTTTTGCTGTCAGAATGCCTGCTTTTCTCGGTTTTTGTCTCTTGGCATGTGCACTGTTGACACTTCTGATGTTTTTTGGTGTCCTGTTTCTGCTTTTATTTTGTGTAATTTTTCTTTATTGTTAAACACATTTTCTGTGGATAAAAAAAAGAGTGCTCTTACCAGTCAATAAGATTTTCTTCTATAGGTGAACAGTCTACTCATAGGATGTCTAGTACATAATCTTTGGATCTTATCTACGTTTATTCTTGATGGATGCAGGTGGGCTGCTCCTTTGTTGTGAGAAAGGGAGGTGGAATAGATGGGGAGGGTCAGATTCTTAAAAGAGGAAGATCAGGGGATGTACCTGTTTCTGGGGTTAGAGTTTGAAGACTACTTAATGCAAAGTTGAGATTTTCATCTCATCAGGGGCCTACAAAGTTTTTCTGTAGAAGTCCTGATACAAATATTTGGGGCTTTGTGAGTTTGCTCTGCCTGAGTGAATGGTGGCCAGCATGACAGCCGGAAAGTACTAGGAATTTAATGGCTCTGGGAGTAGTCTTTAACCAAGAAAGTGGTTAGATACCCCAGCTTCTCTTTTCTTAGTGGGGACAATTCTTAGGCATGTTCTACATAATTCCTCGGAGGGTCTCTAGCACGACTGAACTCCAGTTATCCACAGCAGTCAATGAACCCTTAATAGACTTTTCTCCATCCGTCTACTGTTCTTAATCCCCTCAAGTGTGCTTCCTCCCAAAGTACTCATCTCAGGTTTGCCTTTTGGGGGAACCCAAATGATAGAAGTCTGTGTTTGCAGACTATTGCTGTAATTAGTAGGGTACGGCTTTTTCTTCCCTTCTCTCCCCAGTGGGAGATAAGGCTTCCTTAATGGTTGACATTGGCACCAGAGTACAATATAGCGAATGGACTGAGATATGGGGAAGAAAGTATTGTATGCCTACCTATCATTAATTCAGTTCAGTTCAGCCTTACTCAACTCGGTTCATTCTTTGCAGGTTATCTTTTTCTGCCTTAGGTTCTCTATTCAGGAAGAGAAAAGTAAACTGTCTATAACGTGTGACAATTTATCTCACAGTAAATGAAAAGGTCCCAACCTTGGTGATTTTCTGTGAGCTGGATCAGATTTGCGGTTTCTGAAAGTTAATTGACAAATCCTGTGCTGGAAAATAATTTAAGATACAAGTGAGTGCTTATAAGACAGGAGTTACATATATTTCCACAGCCAAACTTCAAATAACATGATTGGGTTTTCCCAAATTTCCCAAAATTTCAAAATGGCAATATAATCTTGCAAATAACTATAGTTCTCCCATTAAGGTACTTACTAATGGATTTTTTTTTAACACCTAGAGAATTGAAAGTCTTTTTCCACTTGTGACGTGTTTTCTTTCACAATGAGTAGTTCAATCATGTAATGTCAGTTTTACCATTAGAGAAGGTGTTTCTAGGCACATATTCAATGTGGAAATTTTATTTTTTACTACATGAGGCTTTCAGGTATACAAGTTGTGTTTTTAAAAAGTTCCATATTTGGGGTGCCTGGGTGGCCCAGTTAAGTGTCTGACCCTTGATTTTGACTCAGGTCATGATCTCACTGTTTGTGCATTCGTTCGTGGGTTTGAGCCCCGTGTCTGTGCTGTCAGCACAGAGCCTGCTTGGGATTCTCTGTCTCCCTTTCTCTCTCTGCCCCTTTCCCGCTTGTGTTCTCTCTTTAAAAATAAATAAATAAGCCTTTTTTAAAAAAGTTTGATACTAGTATATGCTTTTAAGCTCATGTTTTTAAAGTTGACCAATGCTTTTTAAAATCTGTATTAAAATGAGCTTTTTATAATAATAGCTTTTGTTTTTACTTGCAAGAAGGTTATTTTCTAGGTTTTTTTCTTCCCCTGGAAGGCTTTGTTTGGCTGCTCTTTTTTTGAAATATCCTGTCCCCATTTTTAGTTCCTACTTCAATGCATAAGTGATCTAAAAAGTCTCTACTTTCATTGCTATTTAAAAACTAGCTGAAGGGGTGCCTGGGTGGCTCAGTTGGTTAAGCGTCCGACTTCAGTTCAGGTCATGATCTCACGGTCCGTGAGTTCGAGCCCCGCGTCGGGCTCTGTGCTGACAGCTCAGAGCCTGGAGCCTGCTTCATATTCTGTGTCTCCCTCTCTCTCTGCCCCTCCCCTGTTCATGCTCTGTCTCTCTCTGTCTCAAAAATAAATAAACGTTAAAAAAAAGTATAAAAAAATAAAATAAAAACTAGCTGAGGTTGGATTTTATTTTGCAGGTTTTTTGTTATGATCTGCTTTATTGAGGGAAGCCAGATCTTGTGTTTATTCCTTAATTTGATTTCATCTACTATAATTGCAGAAGGCTGTAAAATAGTTCAATAGGTATTAATGTTTTCTGTTATGCTTGTATCAAAATATGGTGCAGGGAGTTGGGTCAGTGTAACTTGTACGTTACTTGGAATGTATTTGGGACAGCCTTTATGGTTGGGATATAGTTTCTTGGGTTTTATTGTTGTTTTCTCTTACTCATGGGTTTTGTTTCGCATGCTCTTCTTCACCTAGGATATTCGTTTTTGTTCACTTTGATTCCGCATCTTACTCTTCAGTACTCCTTACGCACCTCAGCACACATCTGCAGCCTCATAAACAAACCTCAGCCTTCTCACCTGCCCTATCAGAATAGTGTCCATTCCTCAAAGCTGGGCTCAGAACCTACCAACTCAACCTCATTAATTTTTCCGAGTCTAGTCCCCAGGGTTCTCCTTGTTCTCTGAGTGACTCTAGTGTCACTCTTCATGCTGTGTGTCCCATATTGCACCTGATGTAAGCATTATTAGTTATCCTGTATATGGCCTCAGCTACCTTGTTTATGGCCTTTCACAGGCAGAGGGTGTTTTCTCAGCTATTTAGTATTTCTTTTGTACCTATCACATAAAGACACTTAGTATTTAATTAGTCGCTTGTATTAAACACCCAATTTAGTTTTCCTCTTGTAATTTCTCTTAAGGTAATCTTAGTGATTTTTTTTAAGTGTTTTATTTATTGCTTGTTTTTTTATAGACGTAAAAAAAGATTGGTCTGACCATGCTCTCTGGTGGGAAAAGAAGAAAACTTGGCTTCTTAAAACACATTGGACCTTGGATAAGTACGGCATTCAGGCAGATGCCAAGCTTCAGTTCACCCCCCAGCACAAACTTCTCCGCCTACAACTTCCCAACATGAAGTATGTGAAGGTGAAAGTGAATTTCTCTGATAGAGTCTTCAAAGCTGTTTCTGACATCTGTAAGACTTTTAGTAAGTATTAAATTCTTCTTGAAATTATGAGTTGTGTGACATATATATGACTGATATTGACCCTTAGCTTATTTCATGGAATAGGGATTGGGGTGAGCTATCTATGTTTGTATATGTGTGTTCATTTTTCACTTCATTCTTTAAAGTTTTGTATTCCTTTAAGATAAATTGTTGAGGTAAGATGGATCAGGAGGAGTCTAACATAGGCTCTTGACTTACTAGAAGTGTATCAGGTATGTATTATTATGTAATACTTCATTCTGATGACTTAATTTATTTCTTGGGAAGGAGAAGAAAAAAGGCATTATTTTCAGAGTGTAGCTTTTGCATTGTTTTCTTTCATGTAAGTCTCCCTTTGATTTTAGTGATTCAGGCAGATTGTGTCACTTCTTTCACTGAAGGTCCTGACACAGCTCTTAAGGAAATGACTATGAGTATTGTCTTCCTTAAGCGGTCTACAACTTGAACTGTCTTATAGTAATTCTCTTTATGCCTTCTGAAATGAAATGTGGATTATTTTTGGCTGACCCAGTTATGTCATGACAGAAGGTATTCAACGATCAGAGAAAATGTGAACTATTGTCATTATCACTGGTACATAATTCTGATGTAGCATAGATTTAGGGGAGCTTTAGGACATTACTATTTTGATCTAATGACTGAAATTACAGTGTTTTTTTTATGTTTAATGGAATTTTTTGGAAAAAATAAAATACAGAAAAGTATAAGGAATTATATAAAAATTACCTAATTCCTGTTATCTTAGAATTAATACCTGAAATTTTTGCCATTTGGCAAAACTTTCTTTTAAAAAGTGATAATAATATAGGTAAACTTCTTGAGTCACATTCTCATAATTTCCCTTCACAAAGCTCAGTATCATAAGTTACTGTGTATTCCTCTAGTACTTTTAAAAAAACATTAACACACACATGCACATGAATTTATCCATATTTGTGTGTGTACATATATCCATAAACAAGACGTTACTGCCATTGCTCTGTGGGTGTTTTTGTTTTGTTTTGTTTTTTTGCAGTTTTGTATTTGTATGCACGAGTTTCTCAAGTGGTTGGTTATACAGTAGTCCCCCAATTTTGTGCCCCGGTAGAAGAATGAAACCACAGGTAGTAGTACCTCTATATATACTGTGCTTTTTCCTGTACATACATACCTTTGATAAAGTTTAATTTATAAATCAGGCACAATAAGAGATTAATAATAGATAGGAAGGTAGAACAGTTATAAAGATATACTGCAATAAATGTCCTATGAATTGGTTTCTCTCTCAAGATATCTTATTGTCCTGTATTTTCACTTCTTGTGATGAGAAAATGCCTACATGATGAGATGAAGTGCGGCAAATGATGTAGGCATTGTGACATAGAGTTAGGCTACTACTGACCTTCTGATGATACGTCAGAAGGATCATCTGCTTCAGACCACAGTTAACTGAAACCATGGAAAATAAAATCATGAATAAGGGGCAGACTGCTGTACCAGTTTACATTCCAACCATCAACATATGAAAATCCATTGTCCCAAAATGTCACTAACACTTGAATATTGTTGGGTTTTAGTGTTTGGTTCTTTGAGTGAAAAAATAACAGTATTTCATTTTAATTTATAAAGCTAAGTATGTTTTCATATCTGTATTAGCCATCTAAAGTTCTTGTGTTTTAAAAAACTAGAGGAGGGGAACCTGGGTGGCTCAGTCAGTTGAGTGTCCGACTCTTGACATGCTTAGGTCATGATCCTGGGGTTGTGGGATCAAGCCCCATGTAGGGGGCTCTGTGTTGAGTGTGGAGCCTGCTTAGTATTCTTTCTCTCCTCCTCTGCCCCTCGCTCGCGTGCTCTCTCTCTGAAATAAAAATTTTAAAAAAAGGGAAAAACCTTTATTTTTTAGAGAAGTTTTTAGAGCAGTTTTAGGTTCATAGCAAAATTGAACAGAAAGTACAGAGGGTTCCCATTTACCCTGTGTCCCCACACATGTACAACCTCCCGCTGTCAACATCCCACACCAGAGTGGCACGGTTGATAAGCCTACACTGCACACATCATTATCATCTAGAGTTCAGGGCTTACACTAGGATTCACTCTTGGTATTATACAGTCTGTGGGTTTGGACAAATGCATAATGCCATTTGTCTATCATAGTATCATGCAGAGCAGTTTCACTGCCCTAAAAATCCTCTGTGCTCTGTCTATTCATCCTTCCCTCTCTCCCAACCCCTAGCAGCCACTAATCTCTTTACAGTTATTCCATAGTTTTGCCTTTTCTAGAATATCCTACAATTGGAGTCATTCACTATGTAGTCTCTTCAGATTGCTTCCTTTGTATAGTAATATGCATTTAAGTTTCCTCCGTATCTTTTCATGGCTTGATAGCTTATTTCTCTTTAGCAGTGAGTAATATCCCATTATCTGGATGTACCACACTTTATTTCTCCACTTATCTACTGAAGAGTATCTTAGATATTTTCCAAGTTTTGTAGTTAGTAAGTAAAGCTGCTATAAACATTCGTGTGGAGGCTTTTGTATGGACCTATGTTTTCAACTCCTTTGGGTAAATCCTAAGGAGTGTGATTGTTGGATCACATGGTAAAAATAGGTTTAGTTGTTTAAGAAGCCACCAAACTGTCTTCCAGAGTAGCTGTACCATTTTGCATTCGTGCCAGCAATGAGTAAGAGTTCTTATTGTTCTGAATCCTTACCAGCATTTGGTGGTATCAGTGTTCTGGATTGTGGCCATTTTGATAAATGTGCAGTGACATTTTATTGTTTTAATTTTTATTTCCCTGATGACATAAGATGTGGAGCATCTTTTCATATGCTCATTTGCCATATGTACATCTTCTTTGGTGACGTGTCTGTTAAGGTCTTTGGCCTTTTTTTTTTTTTTTTTTTTTTTGAGGGAGAGACAGAGCATGAGCAGGGGAGGGACAGAGAGAGAGAGAAGGAGACACAGAATCCGAAGCAGGCTACAGGCTCTGAGCTGTCAGCACAGAGCCCAACAACATGGGGCTCAAACTCATGAACTGAGAGATCATGACCTGAGCCAAAGCCGGACACTCAACCAACTGAGCCACCCAGGCGCCCCCTTTGGCCTATTTTTTAATCAGGTTGTTTTCTTATTGTTGAATTTTAAGAGTTGGCGTATTTTGGATAACAGTACTTTATTAGATATTCCACTGTCTGGTTTGTCTTTCTATTCTCTGACAGTTTCTTTCAGAGAACAGAAAATTTTAATTTTAATGAAGTCTAGCTTATCAGTTATTTCTTTCATGGATCATGCCTTTGTCATCATATCTAAAAAGTCATCAGTAAACCAAAGGTCATCTAGATTTTTTTCTATGTTACTTAGGGGTTTTACAGTTTTTCATTGTACACTTAGGACTGTGATCCATTTTGAGTTAATTTTTGTGAAGGGTGTAAGGTCTGGTTCTAAATTATTTTTTACTCGTGGATGTCCAATTGTTCTAGCATCATATATTGAAAAATTATCTTTCCTCCATTGTATTGCCTTTGCTCTTTTGTCAAAGAACAGTTGATTGTATTTATATAGGTCTATTTCTGGGCACTATATTTCTGTTCCACTGATCTATTTGCTTTTTTTTTTCCCCAGTAGCACCCTATCTTGATTATGTTACTTTTATAGTATGTCTCGAGGTCATGTAGCATCAGTCTTCCAACTTTGTTCTTCTCTCTTGATATGGTGTTGACTATTCTGGGTCTTTCGCCTTTCCACATAAACCTTAGAATTAGTTTGTTGGTATTCATAAAATAACTTCCTGGGATTTTGATTGCATTGAATCTGTAGATCAAGTTGAGAAGAGCTGACATCTTAACAATATTGTGTGTTCATATCCATGAAAATGGAACATCTCTCCGTTTATTTATTTCTTGATTTCTTTCATCACAGTTTTGTAGTTTTCCTCATTTAGATCTTATACATATTTTGTTTGATTTATACACAAGTACTTCTTTTTGTGTATGTTAATGTAAATAGTATCATGTTTTAGGGGCACCTGGGTGGCTCAGTTGCTTGAGCATCCGACTTTGGCTCAGGTCATGATCTCACGGTTCATGAGTTCAAGGCCTCACATTGGGTTCTGTGCTGACAGCTCAGAGCCTGGAGCCTGCTTTGGTTTCTGTGTCTCCCTCTCTCTCTCTGCCCCTCTGCTGCATGCTCTCTGTCTCTCTGTCTCTGTCTCAACAATGAGTAAATATTTAAAAAATTTTTAAAAATACTTAAGAAAATAGTATCATGTTTTATATTTCAAATTCCACTTGTTCATTGCTGGTATATAGGAAGGCAATTTACTTTTGTACCTTTACTATGTGTCCTGCAACCTTGCTATAATTATTTGAGGAGTTTTTGTTGATGCATTCAGATTTTCTATAGGAATGATGATCATACCTGTGAATAAAGACAGTCTTCTCTGTCCCAGTCTGTATACCTTTTATTCGCTGTTCTTACTGCATTAGCTAGTACTTCAAGTAAGATATTGAAAGGCGGTGGTAAGAGAGGATATCATTGCCTTGCTCTTGATCTTAGTGGGAAAACTTCCAACTTTATCACCATTAAGTGTGTCCTTAGCTAAAAGGTTTTTGTAGGTATTCTTTATCAGGTTGAGAAATGTGCCTCTATGCTCATTTACTGAGATTTTAATCATGAATGGGTATTAGACCTTGTCTTTTTTTTTTTTTTTTTTTTTTTTTTTTTTTTTTTTTACATCTTTTGGTATAATCATGTGATTTTTTTTTAAATTTAGTCTTTTGATGAGATGAATTATGTTGATTTTTGGATGTTGAACCACCCTTGTATGGTTGGCATAAATCCCACTGGGTCACAATGTATAATTCTTTTTATGCATTGTTGGAATCTACTTGCTAATATTTTGTTGAAGATTTTTGCATAGATATTAGCCTATTATAGTTTACTTATAATGCCTTTGGTTTTTGGTATTAGAGTAATGCTGGCCTCATAGAATGATTAATCCGTCTGCATACATGAAACTAGAGTCCCACAAAGAATGGGAGTTGGGGAAAGGGACACAAATTATTTGAAGAACTGATGGTTTAAACCATAACCCACCATAAATCCACAGATCTAAGAAATGCAATGATCCTAGAACAGAATAAACCTAAAGAAAACTATGCCAGGATACATCAGAATTAAATTGCCGAAAACCAGAATAAGGATAAATTCCTCAAAGGCTAACAGAGAAAACATACAGAAGAACAAATAAAAGAATAGTAACGGACTTCTCTGAAATTACATGAACCAGAAGACAATAGGAAGACATCTGAAAATTATTGCAGGAAAAAACCTAGGATTCTTTACCCAACTGCAAAATCTTTTTAAAATGAAGACAAAAATTGAGACTTCTGTAGACAAAAGGTGAAAGACATCACCAGCAGACCTGAACCATGAAAAGGTTATAGGAAGTTTTTCAGATAGAAGAAAAAGGATACCAAATGAAAAGTATTTTTATAAATTAGACTGTTCCTGCTTCTGTTAGTTTCTTTTTTCCCCTTTAATAGCTAGTAAGGGGTTGTATTTTCCTGCTTCTTTTATATTGAGTTAAAGTCAAAAAGGACTTACAGGGTTGGGGGGGTGGGGAATGGGTTAAATAGGTGATGGATATTAAGGAGGGCACTTGTGATGAGTACCAGGTATATATGTAACTGATGAATCACTAAATTCTGTTCCTGAAACTAATACTACACTTTATGTTAAACACTAATTTTAAAACGTGAAAAAGAAAAAATGGCTTATAAAATCACTTTTCTGCCCTCTTTCTCCCCAGCTCCTATTCACATTAGTGCCACTTTCTACTCATTTCTGACTTTTGGTTCCATAATTCTTTAATTTTTTAATTTTTTTAATGTTTATTTATTTTTGAGAGACAGACAGAATGTGAGTGGAGGAAGGGCAGAGAGAGAGGGAGACACAGAATCTGAATCTAGCTGCAGGCTCTGAGCTGTCAGCACATAGCCAGCCCAGCGTGGGACTCGATCTCACAGACCACAAGAGCATGATCTGAGCTGAAGTTGGATGCTTAACCTACTTAGCCACCCAGGTGCCCCTGATTCCATAATTCTAAATAATATACCATTATTTCTTGATTTTATCAGCTTTAGATATCTGTTCACTTCTTTTTGCTGAAATGTTTCTTTTCCCCCTTATCATAACTATTATAATTTTTGACTAAATAATTACTACTTACATTATTTCAACAAGGTGTATATTTTTACTTGGTGAACCAAAGTGTGTACTTTATCCTCTCATATGCCTTCTTGTTTATCATTTGCTTAGTTTTCAACCTGTATCAGTTGCTGATTCTTCTGTATTCTACATTCTCTATGATATCATCTACTCCTTCCTTCCTCCCCCCCCCCCCCCTTTTTTTCCCTAGACAAACTCTGAAGCCGCTCAGTACTCCTGCTCCAATCTGAAGTGGATGTTTTCTAGTCTCAAGTATGTAGTCATGGCTCCAGGACTTCCCTTTACCATCGTCCAGGCACAATGTCTTCTCCTCTCTCATATTTAATCCTTGCATTTTCCCCAGTATTGATTTGTTCACTTATTTTGGTGGACTGTATCATCTGCACAGTAAGAAAAAAGTGAATGGGATGTAAATTTTTGAGATGTTAACATTATTTTGTCCTTTGATAGAATTGTTGGTTTGAAAATTATTTTTCCTCAAAATTGGGAAGTGTTATTAAGTTGTGTGTTGGCTTTCAGTGTTGGTAGTAATAGTCCTGATGGTGTTCTTAATTTTTATTTTCATCCTTTTGTAAACTGTTTTTCCCCTTCTGGAAACTAATTTCAGGATCTGTTCTTTTCTCTGCCATGTTGAAATTTCATGGTAATATGCCCTAATTCTTCTTTTTTATTTTCTCTGTTCTCTCTGTTACTAGTAATTGATCAGGCATTGTTGTTGGATTGATTCTTTTACCTGACTTAACATGTCTTCTATTGGATTTTTTATTGTGACTATCAAATTAAAATTTCCAATGTTTTCTATTTTATCTGGATGTTTGTTACTCAGGTATTCATGAATACACTTAAGATTTGTGGATTTTATGTAAGTTAAACCTCAAAAAGAAAAAAAGAATTAAAACAAAAAGGACTCCTTCTCCCACTGTTAATACCCAAGATCTTTCTTTTCTTTTTTTTTTTTTTTTTTTTAAAGTTTTTGAGTATAGTTGACACAGTGTTAACTTCAGGTGTACAACATAGTGATTCATCACGTTTATACATGATGCTATTGTATCCCCTGCTGCTGTTCACATATTTTACCCATCCCTCCCAACCCCCTGCCCTCTGGCGACCATCAGTTTGTTCTCTGTATTTATTAGGTCTGATTCTGATTTTTGTTTGTTTATTGATTTGTTTTTTTTAGATTCCACATATGTGTGAAATCGTATGGTATTTGTACTTTCTCAGACCTATTTCACTTAGCATAATGTAGTTGCAAATGGATGATCTCATCCTTTTTATGGCTGCATAATATTCTGTTTGTGTGTGTGTACATAGATATATAATGTGGAATATATATGCATACACCACATCTTCCTTATCTGTTTATCTATCAGTGGATGTAGGTTGCTTCCGTATCTTGGCTATTGTAGGTAATGCTGCAGATAAACATAGGGGTGTATATATCTTCTAAAGTTAGTGTTTTCATTTTTCTTGGGTAAATACCTTGTAGTGGAATTATTGGATCATATGGTAGTTCTATTTTTTATTTTTTGAGGAAACTCCATACTGATTTCCACAGTGAGTATACTAATTTACATTCCCACCAACAGTGCATGAGGGTTCCTTGTTCTCCATATCCTTGCTAACACTTGTTGTTTGTCTTTTTTATTTTAGCCATTCTGACCAGGTGTTCTGTGATATCTCATTCTGGTTTTGATTTGTGTTTCCCTGGAGATTAGTGACATTGAGCATCTTTCCATGCATCTGTAGGCCATTTGTATGTCTTTGGAAAAGGTCTATTCAAATGGTTTTCTGCCCATTTTTTAATTGGATTGTTTTTTGGTGTTGAGTTATATGAGTTCTTTATATATTTTGGATGTTAACTCCTCATTGGATAAATCATTTGCAAATATCTTCTCCCTTTCGGTAGGTTGCCTTCTTGTTTTGTTGATGGTTTCTTTTGCTGTGGAAAGCTTTTTATTTTGGTGTAGTCTCATTTTTGCTTTTGTTTCTCTTGCTTCACGTTGCTGTGGTAATTGTCAGAGAATGCCTGCATTGTCTTCTAGGATTTTTATGGTTTCAGATCTCACGTTTAGGTCTTTAATTCATTTTGAGTTTATTTTTGTGTTAGAAAGTAGTCCAGTTTTATTATTTTTACATGTAGCTATCCAGTTTTCCCAGCACCATTTATTGAAGAGGCTGCCCCCCCCCCCTTTGGCTTCCTTTTTCACAGATTAATTGACCATATGAGCATGGGTTTATTTCTGGGTCCTCTATTCCATTGATCAGTGCATCTGTTTTTATGCCAGTACCATAGTGTGTTGATTACTACAGCTTTGTAGTGTATCTTGAAATCTGGAATTGTGATACCTTCAGCTTTGTTTTTCTTTCTCAAGATTGTTTTGGCCATTTAGGGTCTTCTGTTGTTACATACAAATTTTAGTACTATTTGTTCTATTTTTGTGAAAATGATGTTGGCATTTTGATAGAGGTTACATTGACTCTTTAGATTGTTTTGGGTAGTATGGACATTTTAGCAATATTAATTCTTCCAGTCTGTGAGCATGGAGTATCTTCCCATTTGTTTGTGTCATCTCCAGTTTCTTTCATCAGTACTGTATAGTTTTCAGAGTATAGGTCTTTCACCTCTTTGGTTAAGTTTATTCCTAGGTATTTTATTTTTTGTGGTGCAGTTATTAGGTAGAGTTGTTTTTTTAATTTCTCTTTCTGTTATTTCATTATTGAGATATATATAGAAACACTACTGATTTCTGGGTATTAATTTTGTATCCTACAGTTTTACTGATTACCTCTAGTAGTTATGTGTCAAAGTCATTATGATTTTCTGTGTATAGTATCATGCCATCTGCAAATAGTGACAGTTTAACCTCTTCTGTACCCAGTATGGATGCCTCTTATTTTTGATTGCTGTTTCTAGAACTTCTAGTACTCTGTTGAATAAAAGTGGTGAGAGTAGACATCCTTGTCTTGTTTCCGATCTTAGAGGAAAAGCTGTCAGTTTTTGCCACTGAGTATAATATTAGTTATAGGTTTTTCATAGATGGCCTTTATTATGTTGAGGTATGTTCTCTCTACACTCACTTTGTTGAGAGTTGTATCATGAATGGATGTTGAATTTTGTCAAATGCTTTTTCCACATCAGTTGAGATGATTATATGATTTTTATCCTTTGCTTTGTTGATGTGGTGTATCATGTTGATTGATTTGTGAATATTGAACCATCCTTGCATCCCCATAATAAATCCCACTTGATCATGGGGAATGATCCTTTTAATGTATTGTTGAAAGTAGTTTTTGTTGAGGAGTTTTGCATCTGTTCATCAGTGATAGTGGTCTGGAGTTTTCTTTTTTTTGTGGTGTCTTTGTTTTTGGTATCTGTGTAATGTGGCTTCATAGAACATATTTGGAACCCTTCTCTCTTTCTATTTTTGGAATACTCTGAGTAGAATAGGTATTAACTCTTTTTTAAATATTTCATAGAATTCATTCACAAATCCATCTGGTCCTGACTTTTATTTTTTGGTAGGTTTTTGGTAGGTTTTATTTTTTGTTACTGGTAGTCTGTTCAGATTTTCTGTTTCTTCCTGATTCAGTTTTAGAAGATAGTATTTTCCTGGGAATTATCTATTTCTTCTAGGTTGTTTGTTGGCCTATAATTTTAGTATTCTCTCATAATTCTTTGCATTTCTACTGTATTGGTTGTTACCTCTCCTCTTTTATTTCTGCTTTTATTTGGGTCCTTTCTCTTTCTTGATGAGTCTAAGGGTTTATCAATTTTGTTTATCTTTTCAGAGAACCACCTCTTTGTTTCATTGATTTTTGTTTTGTTTTCTTTTGTTTTAGGCTCTATGTCATTTATATCTGCTCTCATTTTTATTTCCTTCCTTCTACTCACCTTGTGCTTTGTTCTTCTTTTTCTAGTTCCTTTATCTGTAAGATTAGATTGTTTGACTTTTTTTATTTCTTGAGGTATATATTAGTATATATTTCCCTCTTTGAACTGCTTTCACTGCATCTCCTAAGATCTTTCTTAATCTTTAGCTGTTCTTTATAACATCCTATTCATCTGTCATAGATGTCATTGTCTTACTAAGAACTGTATTTAAGAAGGTTTTGTTTTTTTTTTCTATTTTCTGCATTATCTCTGGTTTCACAAGTTGTTTTTCTTTTCATTAGGTCTTTTTCATGTTAGAAGCTCTGTGAGTTCATTCCATTGCTGCCATAACAAATTTTACCATAACCTTAGCAGCTTAAAACAACACAAATTTATTAGCTCATGGTTCCCATAGGTTAAGAGTCTGGGCACAGTGTGGCTCAGCTGGCTCTTCTAGTTAGTCTTATAAAGCTGAAAGTAAGGTGTTAGCAGGGCTGTGTTCCTTCCTGAAGTCTCTGAGAAAGAATTCTTCATGGTGGAATTTGGTTCCATGTGACTGTAGAGACCAGGGTTTCCCCTAGTTGTCTGTGAGAGGTCATTCTCAGCTTCTAGAGTCCTCCCAAATTCCTTAACAACAGGTGGCTTCCTTCCTCCATTTTCAGAGCCAGCAATAGCAAGTCTAGTCCTTACTCTTCACATCTGTCTGGCCCTCCCTTCTGTCTCCTCTTTCCTGTGCTTCACTCTACTGCCTTCCTCTTCTGTTTGGCTGGCCTCGTATGATTACATTGGACTCACAGAAAGAATCAAGATAATCTCCCTTAAATCAGATGATTAGTAGTCTTAATTCCTTTTGCAGTCTCTTCTCAGTAGTCTCTAGATTAGTGTATGATTGTGTATAAGCAGGGACAGAAATTTTAAGGAGTTATCTCTAGAATTGTAACCCTCCACAGACTCCTTTATCAAATGTCTATCAATCATTGATTGTCCATTCATATACTTAATAATGGGGCACTACAAATACCAATAGGTTTAGCTTGTCACCCCTCTGTAGGATATTTAGCTACCGAGTAAGCTTTATCAAATGTCACTATCTAGAAGATTTTTCCCTAGGGCTGTTTAGATTCTCTTCTAAGAAATCCTAAAGGGCATGTATCTAGGAGGTAAGTTTAATCCATTATGGGACCGGATTCATTTTTCATGTCTGTTTTCAGTGCTTGATATTTGGTACTGTGAGTCAGCGTATTTCCCATTGGTATCTCCTTTTGCAAACCCCTTAATTTTATTTTTCTTCACTTTGTTACATCATTGACTACTCTCCCAATCTGGCTTATGTCTCCCCAAGTTTTTCTGACTTTTTTATGTGCTGTTTTCTCCCATTCTTTTGTCCTTATAAGTACATATTTTATATGTGTGTGTGTATATGTGTGTGTATATATATATATATATATATATTTTTTTTTTTTTTTTTTTTTTTTTTGGTATGATTTTGGAGAGGAGTGAGAATTAATGCACCAGCTCAATACAGATGTGTAACAAGAAAGTCTCAAGACAAAATATCTCCTAGTCCTCCAGGTATATTTTAGTTAAGTATAAACTTTAATTAGTTATGCTCTTCACCTGGCCCACTTTTACATGTGATTCAGATTTCAAAATTCACCAGTTTAGTCTTTCTTGATACAAGACACAGTAAGTAAATCAGTCCTAAATTCCTGTATAAATGAAATCATTAGTATCTTATGTGGAGGGTGTAGGTTTACTTTGCTTTTTCATTATAACGAAATGAAAAAACCACCTTCACGTATAGCCAGTGGCTACCCTGTTTTAATGTTTTTTGAGATATAATTGACATATAACATTAGTTTCAGATATATAAAATAATGATATTTGAATACATTGTAAAATGATCACCTCAGTAAGTCTAGTTAACATCCATCACTAGAGTTTTTATAAAACAAGCTGCTGGAAGCCCTGAGTCACTGAGAGTGTATGGGGTATGACCAAAGCATGTATTATGAGTATTATTTTTAACTTCACAAGCAATTGTCCTGGACACATATGGTTATGATTTTCTTATATGCTTATGACCTTTTTATATGCTTATGACTGAGCAGAAAGCTAGTTACACTTAATAGGATTCATTCTTCTAATAACATTAATAGCTGGTTTGTGAACTGGACAGGAAATGACCTAGGAACAAAAATCTCAAAGGATGACTCATGTAGTATAGTGATTCTCAAGCAGAAGGGACATGCCAGAAACATTTGGGATGCCTTTTCAAATTAAACATGCTTGCATTCCCCTCTTCCACTAAACCTGACTATGGTGAATTTTGACAGCAGCATGTCCTATCTCTCAGGTGTGACTCATTGTATGTTCTTCTAGACTTTTCTAGATTTTTCACCCTGTACCAGCACATGATTTACTTTGAGGGAACCAATGGGTGGAGAGATAGATTACCATCACCACCCTGCCCCCACTTGATACTGAAGTAGTGTAGTCAACTGATTATTTAGAAGCTTGGGATTGTCTAATGTCTTTGTTTTCTCCCACCATGTCAGTGATGGCATTTAGAGCTGAGGGTATACTGAGAACTGAAAATGCAACTCATAAGTGATTTGGTCCCTTAGCATGTTAAATCTTGTTTCTTTTAAAAGTACTCTAGAAAATGGTGATTCAGTTCTGTTAGTAAGATAACTATGGCTCAAAAGATACACTTGAAATATCTTAAGAATTTCTGAATCTACATAATCATAGCAATTAGTGCTAATCCATTAAACTTCAAAAACAGCATTGGAAGATAAGTTGATAAACTTTATACCTTGAATATACAAGAATGAAGAGAATCTGATTTTTAACTGGGTAACTTTAGCTAAACAATATGCTGCAATATTTCTAACTTTAAAAAGAAATCAGCTATGCCTGGAAGCTTCTAAGAAAGTGGCAAGAGTTTGGGGCACCTAGGTGGTTCAGTTAGTTAAGCATCCGACTCTTAGATTTTGGCTCAAGTCATGTTCTCACGGCTCCTGAGTTTGAGCCCCACCCATGGCCCCAGTTGACAACATGGAGCCTGCCTGGGATTTTCTCCCTCTCTCTGTTTCTCCCCTGCTTGTACTCACTCTCTCCCTCTCTAGATAAAGAGAACTTAAGGAACAAGCATTTATTTTTAACATGGTTTCTGCTGCTTAGTACTTAAAATGTACTTCCCCCAAATTTAGTAATAATTAAAGAACAGTTGTGTTCACCTATTCTCTGGTAACATGTCTGTTCAGGACAGTTTTTCTGGTAATTCTGTTTTTGTATTTCAGAAAAACATTCCCCAGAAAATAGCCTGTTAATACAGAATAAAACAAAAACATGACTTGGACCAGAGTGTTCCTAAGAGTAAAATTCAAATAACCAACAGAGTAACCAAAAAACCATATAGTTACTAAAAGATTTTTTTGGACTTATTTTTTAAACATGGGATACGGTATATATAAAATACATCTTTCAAAAAAAAAGAAAGTCCAGTGTGGTTTGCAGTGATTGTTACCATGCAGTTTACATACAGATTCACTTTGATTTGAAGACTCCTAATAGAAACGTGAGCAAAGGAAATATAAATGGCTAAAAACTCTTGATGTTCAACATGACTAGTAAATAAATAAATGTCAATTAAAACAAGGAAATACACTGTTTTTCCAGTTTGCATATAAACTGGAATGCCCAATTTATTTATTTATTTATTTATTTATTTATTTATTTATTTTTAATTTTTTTTTTTTAACATTTATTTTTGAGACAGAGAGAGACAGAGCATGAACAGGGGAGGGGCAGAGAGAGAGGGAGACACAGAATCTGAAACAGGCTCCAGGCTCTGAGCGGTCAGCACAGAGCCCGACGCGGGGCTAGAACTCACAGACCGCGAGATCATGACCTGAGCCGAAGTCGGACGCTTAACCGACCGAGCCACCCAGGCGCCCCTGGAATGCCCAGTTTAAAATAACTCATATGCCCATCTTGTTCCACTTTTGCCTTAAAATTATTATAACCTTTGATCTGGTAATTCCACTCTAGTGAATTCTTGAAGTAATAAAATGTGGAAAAATATGTACACAGATATTTGTAAAGTCATTATTTATCATGGGTTCAGTATTAGAAGAATCATTAAATTATACTGCATTTACACAGTGGAATTTTATACATCTATTAAAATAATCACTTATATACATAGTCATACTCCATTTTTCAAGAATAGGTTTTAAGTGACTCAACCACTTTTATAATTTTCAAATTTCTACCATAATTGTATATTTTTTAATAGAGAAAATTAGAGAAAAACATTAATACCTAATAGGAAGTACTTGTTATGTGCCAGGCCCCGTATCAATCATTTAATTTTCACAACCACCTCCTGAGGTACTGTTATTTCACAGGTGAGAAAACTCAGACAGTAGCAGGCTGAGTAGCTTGTCCACAGTCACAGTTAGTAAGTAGTAGAACTGAGATCAGGATTCGGTTAGCTGGGCTGTGCGCTTGTGCCTCAGATTGTGTCTCACCAGCTCTACACCCGTCTGCCCCGTTCCTAGTTTCGGGTCCCCTACGAACAAAAAGTTTCCTGACTTTGTAATACTGGATTGAATCTAATGGATATTGTGAGCTCCTGAAGTTACAAACTGCCACGTATAAAACTCTGATCCAGTAACTTAGCAGTCTGTAACATCACAGGTTATGCGGTCCTTTTGTATTTTGTCGTCTGTTCTACTCAGACCCTGACATACAGTGAGCATAGTGCTGCCAGATACATAGACTGGTCCTCCTCCTTTCTGCTCCATTTTTCATTTTCGTTTGTTCTTGGCTCTCCTCTTTACACTCTTTATTTTTTAATTAATCTAATTTTGGTATAATTGGTGTACAATAAACTGTACCCGCTTAAAGTATACAATTTGAGGACACCATAGTCAGGATAGAGAATATTTGCATTAGCTCTCAAACTTTAGTCAAACAACCATTTATTTGCTCCGTCACTACAGATTTGTTGTCATTTTTTGCAATTTTATGTATGGAATTATGTAGGATATATGCTTTTCTAGTTGGCTTCTTCCACTTAGTGTAATGATTTTGAGATACATTCATGTTATTGTAGGTATCAGTTTTCCCTTTTTACTCACGAGTTGTGCTCCAAAGTGTGAGTAGTATTCCACTGATCTGAAAATACCACATTTTGTTTATCAATTTGGGTTATTTCCAGTTTTGGCTTTTATGAGTAAAGCTGTTAACATATGTGCTTTTAATTTCTTCAGTTAGTAACTCGAAGTGGAATGGTTGAGTTGTGTGTTTAACTTTATAAGAAACTGCCAAACAGTTTTCAGAAATGTTTCCCATTCCCTCCATCTGAGTATGAGAGTTTCAGTTCCTTCCCCACATCTTCACCAACACTGGGTATTATCAATCTTATTAATGTTGGCTACTCTGTGGGTACATAATGTCTCACAGTTTTGACTTGCATTTCACTGACCGATAATGTTGAGTATTTCTGTGCTTCTTGACCATTATATATTCTTTGGTGAAGTGCTCATCCGAATCTTTGGCCCATTAGTCTGCTTATTATTGAGCTGTATAAATTTTAAATACAACTCCTTTGTCAAATATATGTAATATGTTTTGTGAATATTTTCTCTCAACATACAGCTTGCCTTTTTTTAACAGTATTCTTCAAAGAGCAGATTTTTTAATGTTTTTATTTTATTTTTGAGAGAGAGACAGAGTGTGATCAGGGGAGGAACAGAGAGAGAGGGAGACAGAATCTGAAGCAGGCCCCAGGCTCTGAGCTGTCAGCGCAGAGCCTGAGGCGCGAATTCACAGACTACAAGATCATGACCTGAGCCGAAGTCGGACACTCAAACGACTGAGCCACCCAGGCACCCCTATTTGTTTTTTAATAAAGGACAATTTCTTGTGGAATGTGTGTGTTCTATGTAAGAAATCTTTGTCTACTTTTTTAAAGTTTATGATCCATTTAATGTATGAATCTCTCATTCAGCACTGTTTATTGAAAAAAGATTTTCCTTTCCTCTTGAATTGCCATGGCACCTTTGTCCAACATAATTGACTACTTATATGTGGGTCTGCTTCTGGTTCCTCTTCATATATACATGTTATCATGTAGCTAATAATTGCACTGTCTTAACTGCAGTAGCTATATGATATTGGGTAGTGTAAGTTCTCCAACTTTAGTCTTTTAAAAATTGCTCGGACTATCCTAGGATTGTTTTCATATCCATACGAATTTTACAATCAACTTGTCATCTTGTATAAAAGATCAAGTTGGAATTTTGGCAAAGATTCCATTGAATCTTTAGCTCAATTTAGGTAAAACTGACTTCTTAACAATTCTTGCAACAATTTATGGACAGGGTATGTAACATAATATTCTATATCTATTTATATGGGCTGTTAATTCTTTTGTTACTGTCATTTAGCCATTTTTTTCTCTTACCAGATTCTTCACATGAAAATGAGTAAGATAAACACAGAAATTTATAGCCATTTGATACAAGGCAGAAAAGTTTGAATCGATTAAAACTTTCAGATTTGGTAATGATACGAAAGTACTTAAATTTACTTCATGTGTCATGTGTAACTTACAACATACAGAATGAATGATGGCTACCATGTAATAGAAAGGTTTTTTTTTATTGAAGTATAGTTGACATAAAATATTGTATTTGTATCAAGTATGCAACATACTGAATCAACACATGTATACACTGCAAAATGATCACCACAGGGCACTTACTATCTGTCACCATACAAAATTAATATAATATTATGGACTATATTCCCCATGCTGCATATTATGTCCCCATGACTTACTTATTTTATAACTGGAAGTTTTTACTTCTTGATCCTCCTTCACCCATTGCACCCCCCTAACTCCCCTCTCTGCTGGCAAACACCAGTTTGTTTTCTGTATCACTGCATCTTGGTTTTGTTTTGTTTTGTTTTTTACATTCCACAGACAAGTAAAATTGTGGTATTTGTCTTTCTATGACTTAATTGCACTTAGCATAATATCCTCTAGGTCCATCCATGTTGTTGCAAATGGCAAGATTTCATTCTTTTTTTGTGGTTGAGTAATATTCCAGAGTGTGGGGTGTGTGTGTGTGTGTGTGTGTGTGTGTGTGTGTGTGTGTGTGTTTATACACACACCACATCTTCTTTATCCATTTATCTATCAGTGGACATTTAGCTTGCTTCCATATCTTGGCTATGGTAAATAATGCTGCAGTGAACAGCTACCTTTTTGAATTAGTGTTTTCATTATCCTTGGATAGATACCCAGTAGTGGAACTGCCAGATCATTTCATAGTTCTAAGTTTTTAAGGGACCTCTGTACTGTTTTCCATAGTGGCTGCACCAGTTTGCATTCCTAAACAGTGCATAAGGTTTCCCTTTTCTCCCTATTCTCTCCAACACGTATTATTTCTTGTCTTTTTGATAATAACCATTCTGACAGGTGTAAGGTGATATCTCATTGTGGTTTAGAGTTGCATTTCCCTGATGATTAGTGGTGTTGAGCATCTTTTCATGTGCCTTTTGGCCATCTGTGTATCTTTGGGAAGCTGTCTGTTCAGATCCTCTAATTGGATTTTTTTTGTTACTGAGTTGTATGAGTTATTTACTTATTTTGGATATTAACCCCTTATTGGACATATGATGTACAAATATCTTCTCCTATTCAGTAGTTGCCTTCTGGTTCTATTGGTTTCCTTTGCTGTGCAGAAGCTTTTTAGTTTGATGCAGTCTCATTTGTTTATTTGTCCTTCTGTTTTTCTTGCCTTTGGTGTCAGGTCCAAAAAAATATTTCTAAGACTGATGCCAAAGAGCTTATTACCATATATTTTCTTCTAGGAATTTTATGGTTTTAGTTCTTACATTCAAGTCTTCAAGCACTTTTAAGTTAATTTTCATATATGATCCAGTTTCATTCTTTTCAAGATAGCTGACCAGTTTTCCCAGCATCATTTATTGAGGAGACTATTCTTTCCCATTGTATATTATTAGTTCCTTTGTCATAAATTAATTGACCGTATATATGTGTGTGTGTGTGTGTGTGTGTGTGCGCGCGCGCGCGCGTGTGTGTAGTTCTGGGCTCTTTATTTTGTTCCATTGATTTATATATCTGTTTTTGTGCTAACACTATACTGTTTTGATTACTACAGCTTTGTGGTACAGTTTTTGAGACCACATGTGCATGAGTCGGGGAGGGGCTGGGGAGAGAGAGAAAGAAAAAGGGAGGGAGGGAGAATCCCAAGCAGGCTCCATGCTCAGTGTGGAGCCCAGCGTCAGGCTCCCGTCTCACAACCATGAAGTCATGACCTGATCTGAAATCAAGCGTTGGATGCTTAACCAATTGAGCCATCCAGGTACTCCTGTAGTATAGTTTAAAATCGAGCAGCATGCACCTGCAGGTTTGTTTTTCTTTCTATCGATTGTTTTGGCTGTTCAAGGTCTTCTTTGGTTCCATACAGATTTTGGAATTATTTGTTCTAGTTCTGTGAAAAGTATCATTAGACTTTCTATAGGGATTGCATTAAACCTGCAGATTGCTTTGAGTAATATAGCCATTTTAATAATACCTATTCTTCCGATCCACAAACACAATATCTTTCCATTTGTTTGTGTCTTTATTTTTTTCATCAACTCCTCGTTTTCAGTGTACAGGTCTTTCACTTTCTTGGTATAGTTTATTCCATAGTATTTTACTTAAATGGGATTGGTTTTCTTGATGTCTCTTTCTCAGTTTGTTATTTATGTATAAAAACACAATAGGCTTTTATACCCTGAAACTTCACTCAGTTTTATTAGCTCCAACAGGTTTTTTTTTTTTTATTATTAATGTTTGTTTATTTTTGAAGAAGAGAGAGAGTGTGAGCAGGGGAGGGGCAGAGAGAGAGGGAAACACAGAATCCAAAGCAGGCTCCAGGCTCTGAGCTGTCAGCACAGAGCCCAACACGGGGCTCGAACTCAAACCGTGAGATCATGACCTGAGCTGAAGTTGGATGCTTAACTGACTGAGCCACCCAGGCACCCCAGTTCCAACAGCTTTTTGATGGAGTAGTTAAGGCTTTCTATATATACTAACATGTCATCTGCAAATAGTGACAATTTTACTTCTTTCCAATTGGTATGTTTTTATTTCTTTTTCTTGCCTAATTGCTATGGCTAGGATATAAATTTTAATTTTTTATGGTTCTAAAATGTTTAAAAAATAAATATGTAAGTAAGAGTTCTAATATTTTCTTTCTGTACTCTAGCAGATTGTTTTCTCTCCAATTCAAGGTTACTATTTTATTACATAGCTATGAATTGAATGCTTTGGTAGATTATTTTTAGAAGTGCCACACTTTAGTGTTTTGCGTGGCAGTAATGTCTGGCCCAACACAAACACATATGTACACAGAAGCAAATTATGAATTCTTACATTGGAATGGATTAATAGATGAATTTATCAGATATAAAGTGTTTAAATTTTACACTATGCTAGTAAAATAATCTTTTTTCTTATTTTAACAGATATCAGACACCCTGAAGAACTTTCTCTCTTGAAAAAACCCAGAGATCCAACAAAGAAAAAAAAGAAAAAGCTAGATGACCAGTCTGAAGATGAGGCACTTGAATTAGAGGGGCCTCTTATCACTCCTGGATCAGGTGAGACTTTGACTAAGCAAAGGCTCAGTGTGAGAACCATAGATGTGTCTGTATACTTATGTCTTTCTGACAAATGGATTACAAAGGTCAGGAGAGTAGTCAAGTTTAAAAAACTCACCTTCAGCATTTTTTTCTCTCAATCATGAAATCACCACCAGGGAGGGTCTATCATGTGTAGATCATGTCAGGTGTTAGTAGTTGCATCAATAAAAAGGAAGGCTGGTTCTCTGCTCAGGAATAGTCAAAAAGGGGCAGTGCCTTAAGTGGGCTCAGTTCTTTGCACTGCAGAAACCAGCAGTTTTGTAGTATTTAGCTCTTTTTTTCCTGTATTCTTTGAAAACCACGATTACTTAGTTAAGATATTACTTTTGCCAGGTTACTTAAAACTTCTGTGCTTTGCATATGCTGATCCCTTTGCCTTTCCACCTTTTTCCTTTATTAAGGTTTTGCTCCTTTAAGAAGTTTTCACAAATTTCCTTCCATTACCTCCCCAACCTCAGTTAGGCATCCTTCTATCTTAAGTCACTGGACTTTTCTGTGTTTGGTATTGCATTGGTATTGCATGGTATTGCAAAAAAAAAAAAAAAAAAAATTGCATATTTTTACCTAGTAATTGTGAGTTCCTTGCATGATGGAACTGTCTCTCACGTTTTTGTTACCAGAACCTAACTCAGTTATGTGGCATCTAGCAGGAGCATAGGCAGTGTCTTTTGGGTAGCTAGATGACCAATTAAATTACATGGTTCTTCAGTTCTGGGCATATGCAGAGACTGGACATTATAGTTACCATAATGAACTGAATTAGTTAAATCAGTTTATTCTTGGTTTTTAAAAATTCTGGGGTGATAACAGTAATGAAAACAAACAATTTAGTGCTTAGTGTATGCCCATTTTATACATTATGCTCATGGAAATTTACTTTAGCATATTTTATTTGAGGAAACTCAATTCTCACTACAGCTCATTGCAGATTATATTATTACTCATTTTAAGGTTGAAGAAATGGCACAATAAGGTTAGGAATGTCTAAGGTTATGTAACTTGTAACTTTTATGTCTTTATACATGTACTGATTGGCACTTAGGAGATACCAAAAAATAAGACCGTTCTTATAAGTTTATAGGCTAATTGAAAAACATGGTTACTGTACTTTAGGAGGTAATATATAAATGTTGTAGCAAATAGTGTTATAGGAATTCGGAAGGCAAAACAATTCCAAATAGGGTATATTTAGTTATAGGTTGGGAAACTGAGTTTGTGACTTCAGCTTTTAAAAAGTTCCACTGACTAGGATTTTGATGGTGAGAAACAGCAATCCAAGCAGAATGATATTGACAAGGAACACTTTGGCAAAAGAATAGTACACGATGTGAATAATCCAGCTGAGCCAATTCATGGGGAAAGACCTCCAAGGAACTTCAGGATCACACTGGAGGGTATTTAATGTCAGGCTGAGGAATTTAGACAGTGTATTATAGAGTCATGTTACAAAATAAATAATTCTAGAGTATCAAATTTATATCCAGTCATATGTGGAGGAGGGAATGAAGGGAATAGAGTTGTGACTAGTGGCAAGAAGCCTACAAATTGAGGAGGTAGTGTGTCTTTCATTAGAGTAAGGTTAATTCTAAAATTTGATTTATGCATGGTGATTTATATTGCTGAAGGCATCTGATAGTAGACATCATCCCTGCTTTCAGTTTATAGTGAATGTAAGTGGGACTAGGTAATGTGGGTTCATTTTTGTTTGTTTTGTCTTGTTTGAGGTGTTACATACAGTAAACTGGAGAGATTTTAAATTACAGATGAATATTTACAGATGTATACTCCATCTAGTTTGTATGCTTTTTTGATTTGTCAGCACCTTAGTTGATTATTGGACCAAATACTGAAAAATATGGTCACTTGCATACTGTGTCTATAATAAATAGCAACAGGTCGATGTATCTCAATACATGACATCTTCAGGATGTCAGACACTATGCTTCACAAGAATTTCTCTACGGCAGGTATGGTAAGGATTAGATAGACTCTTCAGGCTCGGTTTAATACTGCATACTTTTTGAATTATGAGCATCTCAGTGTGAGCATGGTCAATAATTATATATATACTCGATAAATGATAACTGTTATTTAATACATGCTTTATCTTTCATTTGATCCTCAAAGATCCCTGTGATTTTGGTGGTATTATCCTCATTTTACTTAAAAGGAAAGAACCCGACAAGAGTTACATGATTTGCCCAAGTTTATAATAAGAGGCAGAGCTAGAATTCAAATCCAGACTTGCTGGCTCCCAACATTCATGTTTCTAAGCATTACATAATATCATCTCTCCACTTACAATATTTGAAATAAATATTGTGAATAGTAATAGGAATGTTTGGTAAAATATTAACACGTAAATTATACTTCAGCAAGGCTAAGTTTTTAAAAAAAAAATAATGTTCCAAGATTTAAGTATCATGAGTGAATTGATTCTCAGACTTTAGTCAGATTCTTACACAGAATTATAAAATTTTATGAGTTTTTAAATGCCTTGCTCATACAGCTATGCTCAGATGGCATGTTCTTGAGTGCTTCACCACTTCCTAGCCGTAAGAAGGAAAATAGCAGATCTCTAATTTCCTATGAGGGAGGGAACACACTGAGCTAGCCTGATCCCGGGTCTGGGGAAGAGTTTTTCCAAGTAAGAATTAACTTTACAGTGTAGTACTGACTTAACAGATTACTAATTTAAGATTTACTATGTAAATAGAAATAGAAAATTATCTCATTAGAAACTTTTCTTAAAAATTTTAAAGGCAGCTTAGAGAAAGGAAAATTCTGGGTCCTAAAATATACAGAAATTAATCAATACTTCACTTGTTTGGCACTGTTAGGAAAATCACTTAAGCAAGATGCCATTTTTCCTATTTGGAGCTTGCCATTTTAAGCACTAAGAAACTTAACTTTTTTTAATTTTTATTTTTTTAGCAAACTAAATTATTAAATTTTCTGACTTAAACAATAGCTGCCTTTTTCTGAAAATATTTATTAAAATATGTAGGAAAGGCCTTTATTGTAACTAAAAGTGCCCAAATATAATAGGTCCCATGCTATAATAGTAATATTTACAGTATATTTTCAGAAAAAAATGACAACAGACTAAATGCAGAAAACATCACATTTTTAATACTTGATATTTCCATTGATTCTTCATGTTCTGCAATTGTAAGATAATTTCACATGTTTAGTTTTCTTCCTATTCCAGGAGATTTGTGTTGAAATTTTTTTTCACTATTGAAAACAAGTGATTGTCTGTGGGACCTTTTCAGCTTTGTATGCCGGTTTTGGAACCAGATCTGGATTCTCTTGTTCTAGGTTCAGTTTTTGAGCTTAGTCTTCTCCAGTATCAATGCCAGGATAGCAGTTTACTCTGAAGACATTTTCCAACACTTCAATCTGGTTTTGAGTTAACAGCCTCTATACCAACTCAGCTTTTTTTTCAAAGAGTCTTTTTGAGGCTGAAAAGTAATTTTCATATTTCAAAAATCTTTCTTCTGGCACTGGGTGATCCACAGTACAAGGGAAATGAGCTCTCATTAGGAAGGCTGAGATGTGTAGACACAGGTGAACATCTTTTGTTGAGGAGCCACAGGTGTCTGCCCAAGCCTGTGGGGTTTCATTGATGGAACACAGTCTTTCTTCTGGTCCAATCCTAAAATGTTTCCAATTAAAAAGGAGTAGTGTGAGGGTTTGCTTTCCCCAAGCCAAGCACCTTCTTTAAGGCTGGGAGACATCCTCGCATGGGCTGCACAGGACAGCTCTGGCTTTTGCTTGCCTCTTGGCTGACTCTGCCCCATGTGTACAGGGCTGAAGTCTTCATGTAGTTCACTTTATAGTTCCCCAAGGTATTTTTTTAAACTGTTCTTTAATTATAAAAATAATGCATGCTGAGTGTAAAAATTCAAATATTATAGAATTATGTATTCATTTTTGTTTTTAATGAAAGTGGGACTGTGTTATACATTTTTTTTTTCATACTAGCAAAATACATTTATTATTTTATAATGATAAAAGAAGGAGAGTAAAGCTTTCTTTTTGGTGTATACCAGAGTTAAGGGCAGGAGGAGGATAAGGGGATTAATAGGATTTTTATGTACTTTGATGACAATAGAAAGCTAACAATACCAACTGGTTGCCATAAAACTTATCATAGCTCCCCCAAAACACATATATAAAGGATCATAGTTTTAAAATCTGTTAAAGTAAAAAATACACACTCAGAAATAACGCTTATTTCCCCTTTAATATAAAATTGTAAACATTTACACAAAGCAAACATGTATATCAAAATCCGAGCACCCTTTTCTGGTGAGTCAGGGCTCCTGAAAGAGGGATTTGCACTGAAGTGGAGTCTCCTGCTCTGACTACCCAAAAACCAGATTCATAAATAAAGCCACGGGCAGCTCCCGAGGGGGTGGGGGTGGGGTGTTATACATTTGTAACTTGTGTTTTCTCACGTGGTAGTAATGTACTCATGGATCTTATCTTCCTTTAATTACAGAATTCATACAGTCTCATTATAAAAAAATTCCAATAGTACAGAAAATGAACTGAAGGTGAAAATTCTGCTTCAGCTTATTCCCTTGCTGCTCCCTCTTAAGAAGTAGCCATTTCTTGATTGCTGTGTGACTGTGTTGTAGACAGTTGGAGCGCAACTCGCCAGTAACCTTTTCTATGTGATATACTTGCATGTCTCATTTTGTTTTTATAACGTGAATGGTAGCCTAGTATGTATTATGTATTGTTCTTCCGTTGGAGTTTTTCCATTAAACAGCGTTTTGGTGATCTTTCTGTGTTGGAGTAAAAGGTCTCCCCAGTTTAGTATAAATAGTGCCAAAACTTTCCATGTAGAAAATGTATACTGAACTGTTTCTCTACTCCAAAAAGTTTCCCAGAAATTCAAATATATTCCAAAAAAGAGTGTAAAAGTAATAGTTTTACATTCCCATCAACAGTACATGAAAATGCCCCTTTCTCTACCTTCTGCCTTATATTAAATGTTGTAAATCTTTACTGAATTTTGCTAATATGACAATAAATAGTATCTCAGAATTACATTTTTAATTTCCCTGATAAACACTAGTATGAATAATAGTTGAATAATGTACATTAGACATTACATTTTTTTCTATTAGTTTCAAATCACGGACTTTATCCATTTTATTTATATTTTTGTTTTAGTGATATACTAATCTTTTGGTATCTTAGATATTTTCCCTATACTGGCATTTTTTAAATCTTCTTTGTGGTCTTTTTACTATGCCAAAGTTTTACATTTTTACGTAGTCAAATTTGTTGTTTATAGTTCGGGGTTTTTCACTCTTGGTTAAGAAAATCTTCACAAGTATTATAACAATTCTTCTACATTTCCTTTTTATGCTTTTATGTAATTGTTTCATATTTATATATTTTAACTCCTGTAATGTCAACATTTTTATTTTTAATTTACCTGAAATTTGTTTTCTAAGTATGGTATGAGATTGATATTTTGATGAGAAATTATCTAAAATGTATTAAATTCTTTAGTACTCTCTTTTAAAAAAGAATGTATAAGAATATAATTTATAGTAACCAAGTTATGAGACAGATTCTAAAGTTACATAAGGTTTTTAATGTTTATAGTAAGTGGCCCTAAAATGTAGTGCTTGTTGAACTCTGTCTCCTCCTTACTGTTTTTGTTATCATACCACAAAATTCAGCAAACTCCCATTTTATTGCTGACTAAATATGTTGCTTCATCTTGCCCTGTAATAGCTTTCTGCTTCAAGTAAGTTTTATTTATTTATTTTTTTCAAATGTGTTTAAATCGGGCAATCAGGAATTACAGGGTAGTTGGGATTGTCACTGAACTGAGACTTAGAAGGAGTGTAAAATGCACATATACCCTCTGTCCCAGCAGTGTTGATAGAATTAGAAAATAGGTACAAACACAACTGTTGCAAGGCATTTGTTTGCAGTAGCAGTGGTGAAGTCAAAATTCTAAATAAATAAATGCACACCAATTGGAAATGGCTTAAATAAGTTATGGTGCCCAGGAGGCAGTGTGTATAGCTTCAATCAGACTGGCGGATTTATAGCTTGGCTCTGAAACTTAATAGCTTTTGACATTGGACAAGTTACCTAATCTCTCTGTGACTCCATTTGCTCCTCTAAAATGAGAATAATAGGATTGTTGGAAACACTAAATGAGTTATGACTGTGGAGTGCCTAACAGAATAAGAATAGGAACAACGAAGTGATCAAATATGAAGTGTAGAATATACAAAGTATAGGAAATTGAGCAGGAAGAGAATCGATTGGGTGGCTGATTCCATTAAATGTTGTGTGACTTAGGGGAATATATTTCGTTTTAGAAACTTCATGAAGAAAATTGTCAATTCTAACTTTAATTCTGAATCGTAATTACAGTCCATCATACTAGGAATGAATTTTCAATATTCTGACATTCCTAGTAAAGGGTTTATTTTGCTAGATCTTTGAAATACACAATGAGAAGATTTTGCCTAGAAGGTAATGTTTTTCTATCCCTTATACATATATGCTCTAGCAGGATTATTCTTTGCCAAGCTGAGCTGGAGTAATGTTTTCAGCCCCCCCCCCCCGCCTTTTTTTTTAATGTTTTTTAATGTTTATTTATTTTTGATAGAGGGAGAGTGCAAGCAGGGGAGGGCAGAGAGAAAGGGGGACACAGAATCTGAAGTAGGCTCTAGGCTCTGAGCTGTCAGCACAGAGCCCGATGTGGGGCTTGAGCTCACGAACCGTGAGATCATGACCTGAGCCGAAGTCGGACGCTCAACCGACTGAGCCACCCAGGCACCCCTGTTTTCAGCCCTTTTAATAAGTATGGGTGCCCAAGTAGTAACCCTTTCGCAAAATGCCGTTGTAGTTTTAAAGTTCTAGCTTTTAAGGATATCACTCACTATTCCACTGTTCTTTAAAGCTAAAAAGGAGAGTTGACAGCTTTCTTTGTTGCTTGTTTAACAACATTTAGATTCTGCAAGTTGCTTTAGTCACTAACATTGAAGAATACTTACTGGGGACAACAAATCAGATACCCTGTGGCTAGCAAGATTTTTTTTTTTTCCCTTTGTGTTCTTTTCCTAGACTAGGTCATGACAACTACAAAAATCTCTAGCATGGTCACCAATTTTTCATAGGTAATTTTTTCTATCATTGTATTGGGGTGAGGTGGTAAGGAGGGATTGTTAGAGTGGAAAGGAAATTCCTAAACATATTCCTAAATTAGGTAAGGGAAACAGCCATTCTCTTTCCATCATCCATTAACAGTGTGATACTCATTTACACATTTTTTAATTATGAAGACAAAATATAATGAACAGAGTTAGGACTTCAAGGGAGATGCTTTTACTTAATGCCATTCTGAACTTTTTGTTTTTTAAGTCTTAATTTTATCTCCTAATTTTTATAATTTAGATGATAGAGGATATATTGTCAGTTGATTTAATTCAAGTTTTTATTTATGTAGCCTCTACTTTGTGTCTGGCCTACTGAACACTGAGGAATTAGAAGATACAATATCCCTGCCTTCAGGGGCTTAATTATAAAATGTATCTTTGTTAGCAAAATTTTATCTACCCCTTTGCTTTAATACTTTATTTGTAAATCTGTTGGAACCAGTTTAGCTGTTCAATAAGAAAACATTAACATAAAATTGTTCTCTTAATTTATGTGCATTTATTCAATTACATTGAGTTCTTAGAACAAGGTACGGATTTCAAAGGGTGATAAATGTGGATATGTTTGTCCCTGGACACTTGAGCACAATTTCATTCTTTTGATTGGACAAAAACATTTATTTTACAGTTAGGTTACAGTTTCTAAGATTCTTTACTCTTAAATTCATTTGAAATACTTAACTTTAGTTTATGATTCATATTAGGAAAAAATCTGTTGTTTTCTTTTTCCCATTTCCTTTTCCTTTTCATTCTTTGTTTCTGTCTTCTATTGTTGCCTTTCCTTTATCTTCTGAATTCCTTTCTTTCCTTTCCTATAGGCACTGATGTTCTTTACATTGGCCCTCTGAAAGGTGAGCCTTGCCACAATTAAAAACAAAAACTTGGTCTGTCTGCTTCAGCTATATCCTTAACTTGTCTTCCTTCTAATTCTCTTGAACTGATTTTTTCCCCCAGATTTTCTGCCAACTTAATTATATTCTTTTGACCTTGTTATTACATGTTCTAATGTTATACAAGTAGAGTTAAAGTTAATTTTACATGTTTTCAAGACAGGTAAAATAATGCACTAAGCTTTCCTTCCAGAACGAAGCTTTTGTTTCACAATTTGCTTTAAATCATCGTAGTATGTATTACTGAAAACTAAGATTCTGTGCTTCATACTTACTACCTGTTTTTCATGTTATTTATTAGGAAGTATATATTCAAGCCCAGGACTTTATAGTAAAACAATGACCCCCACTTACGACTCTCATGATGGAAGCCCCTTGTCACCAACTTCTGCTTGGTTCGGTGACAGTGCTTTGTCAGAAGGCAACCCTGGTATACTTGCTGTCAGTCAGCCAATCACATCACCGGAAATCTTGGCAAAAATGTTCAAGCCCCAGGCTCTTCTAGACAAAGCAAAAATCAACCAAGGGTAAGTTTTAAAATGCAGATATGTTGAAGAATTTCTTTCTCCAGTGAGAGGTAGAGATACTTTATTAATCTTGTCTTGCTTTGTTCTAATGCCCTTGTTAATCTGTCCAGGTGGCTTGATTCCTCAAGATCTCTCATGGAACAGGATGTGAAGGAAAATGAGGCCTTGCTTCTCCGATTCAAGTATTACAGCTTTTTTGATTTGAATCCAAAGGTACCGAGGGTTTTAGAGGGATGTCGTCTTTTTTTTCTTTTTGTTTTGTTCATTTGGATGTTTGGTTTTTGCAGTTGATGGGGTTAAGAATCATTCATATATAGCAAGTCTGAATAATATTAAAAGCCTAAGCTTTAGACAAAGGCATCTATATTTGAAATAATTCTATTGTGTTAGTAAGTCGGAAGCATAATTAAACCTTTTTCTTTTTTGTTAAAATAATTGAACTTTTGGTTGATTTGTATTTTTAAAAGCACTAGCTTGGTACTACAGAATTGGTAAAGTTAGTTTTAGGGTTGTTTTTGTTTTGTTTTGTTTTTTTAACACTTCTCCAGCTGTGCTTTTTGTAAAACAAGATTTTTCTGAAATAGTACCTTTTAAATGACTTTCAGATTTCTAATTATAAATCAAAAGATGTTGCTTAAAAATTCTTTAAGCCTACATTTCTTCTCATTTAATAGCCAAACTTTGTAATATGTTTTTAGTATCAAATGATTGTATCACTTTGCTTTTCCTAGAAGAGTTAAATTTGCTATGAAATCTCAAGTATTTTTCCCTAGAATACATATGGCACAGAGATTTGGATCTTTTGCTTCCTTATTTATCATCCTTGGGAGGAAAGGAACCTCTCTTGACTACCTCTCATCCTTTTCATGTCTAGATTAGTGTCTAGATTTTCATGTATATAGTTTTCATTTTTTATTATGTGCTTAAGTAATTCTTTATTGTAACTGTAAAATGTATATATTGGAACTATAAAAATAATTTTAGTCCCTTTTGGGTCATATCATGTCTCATTTTAGTAAAACCAAAGTTGTTTTAGGAACATAGTTACATTTGCTGGGGAAGGGGATGCTATGTATTGTTAAGACATTACTATTAATTTTTCTTAATGTAACTAAATGGATAATTCAGCAATATATAAATAAATCTTCTCCACAAGTACAAATATGTACTGTCTTATTTCAGATTCTTAAAATAATTGCTCTTTACAAGGACCTGACACTTTGTCTAAGCATGCTTTTCCCTAGTGAATAAGATGTTCCCTAAAATAATTTACTCTCTGATTATAACATTTTAGTGTGGCAGGTTGCAGTACCAACACTGAAAAGCAGTCACTTTTACCCTTTAAATGTCTTTCAAATCAGATTCATTTTCTTAAGAACTCTGGAATATCTGATGATTGTTTCCCTGTAAAATAACACAGAATCTATTTCTAATATTGGATAATAATGTTTTGGACATCTCAGTGTTATTTTTAATGGAAAATTAGATGTGGGTATATATAGACATACTTAACCCTGTAAGTATCGTTCTCATTATTGAGTATTTGATACTAAATAAAAATCCCAGGGAAAAAATGTGTATTAAAACTTTTTTTTTCCAAGCGTTGAACGTGAATATTCAGTTTTCAAGTTATTTTATGTTAAAGGTGATGTATTACAAAAGGATTATGTCTCTTTTGCTGCAGTATGATGCAATCAGAATCAATCAGCTTTATGAGCAGGCCAAATGGGCTATTCTCCTAGAAGAAATTGAATGCACAGAAGAAGAAATGATGATGTTTGCAGCCCTGCAGGTAGTGGAGAGTATTGGTAAATGGGACTTTTCAATGGAAAGGATAGGGGATTATTTTTAAATAGTAAAGTTGCATTGTAATTCCAGTAGCATTTTGATAGTGTTTGCTTTTTGCTGTGTTGAAAATGAATATACACTTAGAAGGCAAAGTAAATACATGAATTTAACTTTTTGTTTTTTCAGAGTTTAGTGGTATATACTTCAGCTATTTTTTTTGTATCCTATAGAAGAAAACTATTCTCCCACCCCACATATATATTAGTTTAAAACTACCCCATTTTGCTTTAGAAATAAGATCTACATTGAAAATCCCATTTCTAAAATGAAGCTTATTACTTGCATAATTTCCTAAGTAGCTGGGGCTGATAATATTTTTTAAGTGGCTATAGCAAAAATAATACATTTTAAAGGTGATAAATTTTAATGGACTACTGAAACAAAACATAAATTAGTTTTCAGAATGATAATCCTTAAGGTGTAGTTAGGGGCACCTGGGTGGCTCAGTCGGTTAAGTGTCTGACTCTTGATTTCAGCTCAGGTCATGATCTCACAGTTCATGAGATCCAGCTCCACTTCAGGCTCTGCGCTGAGGGTGTGAGCCTCCTTGGGATTCTGTCTCTCCTTCTCTCTCTGCACTTCCCTTGCTCACAGGCACACGGCGCTCCCTCTCTCTCTCAAAATACATTAAAAAAAATTTTTTTTTAAGTAGGTAATGTTTTCCTTAGATTAAACCAGTGTTTTCTCAACTGTAGTTCTTGCATACCAACTTTTTAAGAATACAGTAGTGCTTATATTTTCGAAACTTTCCCCCTTTAGTAAAATAACATTAGGGTGGCATCCACAGATCTGCCTTCTTAGAAACACTGGGATCCAGCTGACTACAGATTAGTCATTCTTACAGTTCACATAGTTGAATGAGGCTTTGGTGAATGTTCTCAGATTATGGTAGAATTCTGGTTTTGTCAGAAGTCCTGACAAAATTAGTGTTCTTTAAGTACAGGAAGCAAAGTTGACATTTACTTATTAAAAGCTTTCACTGTAAAAAGGATTTTATTTTCTTCTCTTTAGAACACAAATAAAAATGCTCCCAGTCTTCCAAATGTTTGTATGCATCCAGGAAGGTTTTCTGGTTAAGACTTAAAAAATTGTCCTATTTACAGTAGAAGAAAAGCTCATTTCTCCTTAGTTTATATGATAAAAGAAGGGAGTCGAAACAAAGCTTAAACAAGGAAAATCTTTGATGGCAGATAAATTAGTTTAGGTAGAGACTTGTTTAATCAGCTAGTTAAGAATCTTCTATTGTGTTTTTGGATAATTCAGACTATCTGAAGAATTTCGTGAATTAAATTCTGGAGTAATTTTGTTCAAAGTATCTCACTTGGTTTATAGTTTTCTACCTACATCTTTCTCACTTAGAATATAGGCTTATAATTTTCTAGTGATGGTTTTGCCAATGACAGAAGAGTAGTACATATAAAATGTATGTGGGGGAAAATCACAGACTTTTATTATATAGTATTTATCTTTTTATTATAAAAATAATGCACTTTTTAAAAAACCAACAGATACAGATGTACCTATGAGCACATAGTAGGTGCTGAAAAAAATTTGCTGAGTGAGAATATAGTTGACCCTTGAACAACACAGGCTTGAACTGCATGGGTCCACTTATGTGCAGATTTTCTTCAATAAATAAATACATTACAGTAAATGTATTTTCCTTACATTTTTTTCTCTAACTTTATTGTAAGAATAAGTCTATACATGTATAACATACAAAATATATGTTAATTGTTTCTTATTGATAAAGTTCTGGTCAAGAGCAGACTATTATTAGTAAGGTTTTGGGAGAGTCAGTGCCCCTAGCCTCCATGTTGTCCAAGGGTCAGATAGACACACACAGTTGTATTTTCACAGAAATAGGACCATTTCATAGCTTTCCCTCACCCAGTGTACAGTAGACAGTCCATTTTAGTGCAGTAGAAAACACTTCAAGACATGAATTTTAATTTGTGGACACAATGTCCCAAAGCATAGCTCTCCTGAACCATTTGAGAATCTAGATTTATTATTTTTTTTTTATGTTTATTTTTGAGAGAGGGAGGGGGAGAGCAAGAGGGAGACACAGAATCTGAAGCAGGCTCCAAGCTGTCAGCACAGAGCCCAGCCTGGGGCTCGAACCTACAAACCGTGAGATTATGACATGAGTCAAAGTCGGACACTTAACTGACTAAGCCACCGAGGTGCCCCTAGAATCTAGATTCTATAAGAGAATTTTGGACTACAAATCCTGAGTTCTTAGAAGCCTTCCCAGAAACTGAACCAAAGGCTCTAAGAATCCATCCAGTACAGAAGGGGGAAACTTTGAGAAGATGGGAAAGAAATGCCTATTCTTTTTATTTTAGACAGTCTGCACTCTGAACTTGGGGCTTCTGGTTCCCTGTGTAACGTAAATCTACAATAGTAAAAAGAAACAAAGTAAGGAGGAGTGGATCAAAAACAGAAAGGTTAATAACACTGTTTTTAAAGTATTTAGGTCCAAGTCTGTATTGTAACATTTAAAAGATAACCGATGCACCTCTGAAAGCAAAGCCGGGGTTTTATGACCATTCCCATTCATAGCCAGGGTTTCTACAGTATAACTTAAAAGGACTTTCTGCATCAGAATCACCTAAGTCACTTAATAAAAATGCAGATTCTGGGCTGGACTCCAGATTTGCTACATTAAAATCTCTGTGGGGTGAACCTAAGAATATGTATTTTTAACCAACTCTCTTGACGATTCTTAATGTTACTGACATTTGAGGCAACTTCCTGAGGGCCTCAACCTACCACATTCTCCATGATTTGTGAACATGGAAGTTTCTATCACTGGAGGGATCTCATTTCAGCACAGTTGAAGGTATAGCCAGAGACTATTCATTATCAATTCACTAATCTTAAAATACAGAGGAACACTGACAGTTGGTCTCAGATTAGTTCATTCAGTGTTCCCATGAATAGATCCTATTCAATGAATGAATACTTTAGAAATTTGGAGTGCTACTTAATGCTTTGAAAGGAAACTGATTAGGGGCACCTAGGTGGCTCAGTCGGTTAAATGTCACCTCTTGATTTCAGCTCAGGTCTTGATCTCATGATTCATGGTTCAAGCCCCAGTTCGTGGGTTCGAGCCCCACATCGGGTTCTGTGTTGACATCGTGCGGCCTGCTGGAGATTCTGTCTTCCTCTCTCTGCTCCTCCCCTGCTCGTGCTCACACATGCACGTTCTCTCTCTCTCAAAATAAATAAACTTAAAAAAAAAGAGAGAGGTTTTTTTTTTAGATTAAGTGATTCAAAAGTTCTACTTACCTTTGTGTGAAACCTCTGTAAGGTTTAGCATCAGAATCTAATAGATTATTAATATTTGTTCTAAGTGACCTAAATATATTTAAAATCATTACTAGTTTTTCTTTATGCAAAGATTTTTCTCGCTGCATAAGGAGTATTTACCACTACTCTGGTATATATACACAAATATGCACGTGTGTGTGTTCACATATAAATGTAATCCATCTTATCATTGTTACGTAACTGAGATATAAACATCATCTTCCTCTGATCATGTTTGCAGCACTGAATTGAGGCTGGGGGGCCAGGGGAAGAAGGGCTTTAGCTTTCAACTAATTTTCTTCTGCAGGGTAGTAATAGTAACACAAGGTAATCAATGTTAATATATTTTTACAAAAGACCTGATGCATATTCTGTTAATTCATTCAGTATTCATTGGTTCTAGGACCTGTTCTAGACACACGGAATACTGCAGTGGGGAGAAAAGAGTAAAAAAATCTCTGCTCATGTGGAGCTTAGTGGACAACCTGTTAACTCTAAGTCCTAGGGCTTCCCAAACTAAATCATTTTCATATATCCTGGATAAATATTTATTGGGATGTTTAGGACACTGATTTTAGGTGCATTGCCATTTATTTTCCTATTCTAGTTCTTGGACACTATATCTTTTCAAGTTAGGTGATGAAAAGCTTTCAATATAGATGCGAATAGTGATCTCATTTTAAAGTTTTACTAGTTAGAACAGACATTTAAATAAAATATCATTTCTTTTTTCAGTATCACATCAATAAGCTGTCAATCATGACATCAGAGAATCATTTGAACAACAGTGACAAAGAAGTAGACGAAGTTGATGCTGCTCTTTCAGACCTGGAGATCACTTTGGAAGGAGGGAAAACATCAACAATTTTGGTATGGTGAATCTTTTTCCCTACTAGTTTAGTTTGAATTCTTACCTTTTTGTGGATTTAATGCTTTAGAGAACACAGGTGTTGACTTATCAGAAACTTTCAGGGAAAATTTTTAAATTAATATTCTAGTCTCTAGGATACAGTGAAGATAGATCTCGAGATATCTGCACATTCTCTCACAAGCAGTGGAAGAACGTTTCTGCAGAGTAAAAGGTAGAGTGAAGTCATGGTAACATCCATTCAGTGAGCTTCACATTTAAAATGTTACAAAAAGAGAAAAGCAGATCTTGGGAAAAATGTTAAATGCTAAGTTTAGTTTTAAAGCTTGGGAATTAGTTGTTACAGAAGAAACACTGACCTAAGGGCTGTTAGGATTTTATAAAATTTTCATGTGCAGATGTAAACAATTTTAGCTGAATTAGAATAATATGTTCTTATAGGTTATATGAACTGCCATTTTGATCACATTTTTTATTAGCTTTGTATGCCACTTAAAAATGACTTTGTGGAGTGCCTGGGTGGCTCAGTTGGTTAGACTTTTGGTTTCAGCTCTGTCAGGATCTCATGGTTCGTAGGATCGAGCCTCACATTGGGGTCTGCGCTGACAGCGTGGAGCCTGCTTGGGATCCTCTCCCTCCCTCCCTCCCTCCCTCCCTCCCTCCCTCCCTCTCTCTCTCTCTCTCTCTCTCTCTCTCTCTCTCTCTCTCTCTCTCACAAAACAAACTTTAAAAAAAATGGCTTTGTACATATGACCATACATTATGATTGTACTTTTAAAACCTTAATAATCTGTATGTTATGTAATTTTGTTTATTGAATACACTGATACTTGATGACAGATACTAAATATTAGAGTTTCAAATTTTAAGAAAAATCAGAAAAAAAATGATTTAATTCTTTCCCTAGGGTGACATCACTTCTATTCCTGAACTTGCTGACTATATTAAAGTTTTTAAGTAAGTACAAAAGGGGAGGAATTCCAAATATTAATGAATGACAAGTATCAATTTTGTAGTCACATTCATGTTGGAATTTACTTTAGCATATGCATTATGAATTATGAGAGAAAATAACCATCTTCACCAAATTAAAATTGCAGTACTCGTGAGTTGTTTCATCTGATGAACATTTTTCTTAAAGGGGAAAAGCAAACATTATGTAACCTAGATTGCATCATGTAGACTGAAACATACAGTGGCATTTTAGCATAAAACATCCCCTCCGGGTGAAAGCAAGACATAATGAACTATTATTGCCAGCAGTTATTTCCTTGTTCAGAGCCCCAGATTCTATTGAATTTTATTCATTTGTTCAAGGCATATTTTATAATAAGGTTTTTGTGTATCTTATCTAGACTTTCATCAATCTGGGCACAGTCCACAGAATCTAGGCATCAAAGCAGAAAAGGGAGAAAGGAGAGGAGGTGATATGGAATAGAAGGTGTGAAGCCATTATGGAATAAACCATTTACTGTAGCTAAACATATAACAGCTTACCGTATGGAAAGTTTCTAAGATAAGGGCATGATTTCAGATGCCGCTCCCTACCCCCTTTCTTCTCGCATTTCACACCTTTACTTACCCACTCTCTGTCATGATTACTGTCATCTTCGTGTTGGCCTTGGGTGGCAAGTTGAAGCACCATTCAGTTACACCCTGAGAGAGACCAGTACCCTCGTTCAGAGAGGCTCCAAAGGCAGCCTTGCACACACTCAGGAATCTGCTGGTGATTATAGGACCTAGGAGCTTTCCGATTGGTGACATTTACTTCACCTTTTGTTTCTTGTCCTTTCCATGTGACCTGCTAGTGTTAGAGATGGCTACCACTGACAGAAATACTAGATTGTTGGCCCTCCTTTCTCCTCTACCCATTCACTGTTTGAGATCTTCCTGAGTAGATTGATCGAGAGGGGACAAATCCAATAACAGCAACATTGAATATAACATGCTGGCCCAGGGGAACTTAGTTGAATATATGTAAAACTTGGCCTCAGACTTTTAATGTTTTGAAACTTTGCTGCTGAAACATACTGTTGATAAAGTTATTTCAAAAGTGGTTTTCCTCTTAATTCTGTTTGACATGTAGGCCAAAAAAACTGACTCTAAAAGGTTACAAGCAATATTGGTGCACCTTTAAAGATACATCTATTTCTTGCTATAAGAGCAAAGAAGAATCCAGTGGCACACCAGCTCATCAGATGAACCTAAGAGGTAAGGAAAGCCTTGGAGTGACCAGTGTTGATGGAGAAACTTTCTGTTGGCTAACAGTCAATAAACTTCACTTTGCTGGGTGGGGCAGGGGTGTGTTTCTCAGCAGATACATTACTCCTTTATGGTACTTTTTTAGGTCTAGATTCTTTTTTTTGGTACATAGTTTTTGTCACAATTTTAAGCATTCCATTTCCCACAAATATTTCGTTGTAATCTCTTTGTACAGTCTTCATTTGAAGTGATTCCACTTTTCTTCTCGTCAAGTAAATCTGTGGTGCCTCTTTTCTCATCCTCAGCATTAGGTCATTCAGGTTTTGTTCATTCTCATCTGTGTTGTAGTCCTCTCCGTTTTTGCTGGCTTTTCCCTTCCTCATCAGCATCCTACTCTTCTTCCTGACTTTCACTGATGATAAGCTGGTCCCCCTCACGACCCCCAGTCTCTTTTTGGCTCCGCAATGGGGCAGCAGGCACCTATGGGGTTTGGCCAACTTCTTAACCCTCCCACAACACCTTCCTGAACATTTTCGTTCGACACTCTGCTCTCAGTTTGGCTCCTGGGGTAGCCCCAGGATACACCTCTGAGGCTCCTCCTCGTCAACAACCTGAATCTCTTTGGTTTCCTCTTATCTCTTCAAATCCAAAGCTGTCACTAAGGGGCTGGTATTTGAGGCACATGTTATTGGACATGTTTCTACTCCCTTGTGGCAACCTTGTTTGCTGTGGCCTGAGTTGCTCCTGGCTGAGGACTCAGAGCTACTGGCTTTGGTCTTTTTTTTTTCCATTTCACTCCCCACTTGGGTGACTTCTTTGGTTCTTCACACTGCTCCTTCACTTCTTTTATCTGACTGATGCAGTGGTTCAGGCAGAAGGAGAATTTCCTGTCCAGGTTGGTCTGGTTCTTCTACGGCTAGAGGACATCTTGCTGCCTCCTGCCGTGATTTATCTGCAGGGTGTTGCAGATTGTTGATCACCACTTCACTTATGGGGATATTCACTAAAACCATTTGGCTCACTTCCAGCGAGAACTGCTCTCCTATGTGCCCACACCACACTCCCTGCACCCTTGGCACCAGCATGCTTGGTGGATTGTCATCTCACTGTTCCACACTCTTACAGCAAAGGCTAGAAAACTAAAATACATTTTCTGGACTTGTTTGCAGTGAGATTTTTATTCCAATCAGATGCATTCATGTAAGACTTCAATTCCCAACTAAGTTATGGGGTTGGAGAGGCAGAATTGAGAAAGGAGCATGGTGTTTCCAGGCTATGGAGCTGTGGGGTAGCCTTCTGGTTTCACGGCCTGTTGGTTGCAGTTCCTTTGGCAGGCTAGTTGTCCAAGAAGCTCATTCCTATTGGCCCAACCCGTTTCTCCTCTGGGTTACGTTTTGCATGTACATTTATCATTATATGTAAAGCAATATGCCTTTCTAACTAAAAATGTCCATATTTGGACAAAAGTACCCAAGAAGGGGGCCCCTGACTCATTCACAGAAATTATTCTCAAAATATTGTATTTATTGCTTAAAATATAAAGGTGCTTTCCCTGATCTATAGTCTTCATTTTCTTTTCTACGTAGTACATTAGGATATTTTTAGTATATTTCAACGAAATGTCCAAATCTCTGCTCTGTGTTCTGCTCACTAGTTATCTGAACTGTTGTTTTAAAAAAAGGAAACCCCTGGCCTAGGTAGAAGATTGCTCTGCCCATGTGTTGGAATACTGTAATTTTCCTAAAACTTTGAATTAGGCTAACTGCCTTTCTCTCCAAGACCCATGAGTTAACTTTTGGGTCTCTTTTGTTATTTGTTACTTTTAGAATCTGTTGCAGCTCTTGTTCTTGCTTCTGTCCTCAGCTGCCCAGGACCAGCCCAGATTATCTGCTCTTGATTTAGAGACTAGATCTGTCTTCTGGCCCCTGCTTTCTCTAACCGTGTTACATCCCTAACCTTCCCCCCTGCATGACTGAGAAGTCAAGTCCTAGTATGGAAAATGGCTTACAGTGTGCTGTCATCCTACCTTTTCCATTCCATTTTCCCACACATCACACTAATGAAGATATCACTAGCCTAAAAATCAAGTGGCTTACTTCCTGTTCTGCTACTAAATAAGCCCTGTGATTTTAGAAAAATAGCCCATTTGGACCTCAGTACCTTCCTCTAAGAAATGAGAGTGTTCTCCATGCCTTTGGACTTTGGACTAGATGTTCTCTAAGGCCTTTGGAGATCTAAAATGAAAAGTTCTGAAAACAAATTCAGTTCCAATACTGATTGAATTCCTGTGCCCCAGTTGTGCTAGATCCTGGAGACATGAGCAGGAACAGGTTACAGACCCACCCCTCTGGGTGTTTAGAGCATTTGGGAGATAAACAGTGACAATTTGGGCAATGAATAGTACTTTAAAAAGTAACAGGTCCAAGGAGGAGCAAAGATAAGGGTGTGTGCTGTCTCAGTGTTCAGCGATGGTGGGGAATATCCTGGCAGAAATAATGCCAGAGTTAGATCCAGTGTCTAACTCAAGGCCCATGGAAGGAAGGAGAATTGGTAAAAACCTTGTGGCAGAGATTGGTATGCAGAAATTCCTGGAGAAAAGCATCAGCAACCACAGGGGGTTTTGTGCTGTTGGAATGTAGAGTTCAACCAAGTCAGAGGATGAATGCTTCCTAGTGGCTATTGAATCTGATTTCTACATAGATGAGGGACAACAGCTGAAGAAATTGGCATGTTTTGGAGGATAAAAATGTTAGGGATTGTTTTTTAAACTGGCAGCAATGAAGTGTCACTGAGAAAGTATTAACATGAAAATAACAGGATCCATCCTATTTATATTGGCTACAGTATAGAGGAATAATTTTAGAACAGTGACGGTGATCCAGATTAAGGTGATCAATATGGATGGAGAAAAGGGTTCAAATTCAGAAGATCCTGAGAAAGCCCAGTCAGCAAGCATCCTGAGTGATTGATTTGGGAGAGGCTCATGGGGAGGGACTTATTTCTGGCTTGTACAAGTTGGATGGATAGAGTTGAGAATATAGAGGAGCTTATTTCGGGGAGAAGGACAGTGAGTTTAATTTTGGGTTATTTTAAATTTGAGGTGCCTGTGGGATAGCTGTTGGAGGTAACTTGTAGGCCACTGGATCACGGGAGATCCGCACTGCAAATACTTATGGTATCAGTTTTAGCGTTAATGATAAATGGCAGCCATTAGAATGGTTGTCTATAATATGAAAAGGCTAAGAACAGAACCCTGCAGAACACCTGTGTTTGAGATACAGGGCAGATTAGAGGAAGGGAAACAAAAAATGCTTACGGAGACCATGGAAATGAGACATGGTGGGAACTAAGATAAAAGTTGTTTCAAAAAGGACAGCATAATCACTGGCATCAAATACTACAGAAAAGTAAGATAAAGACTGTGAAGCCGACATAGCATTTAGCCACATTGGAGGTGGTTGGTGGCCTTGATGCAGAACAGATTGGAGCGGATTTCAGTGGCCTTTTGAGTATGGGAGCCAAAGTACAGTCATTGAGAAGTAAATAGGAAACAAAGATAGTTTTTTGATGAACCTTACCTGTAATAAGGAGGGAGGAAAGAGGGCAGTAACAGCAGAGAGAGGTATAAGGTGGAGGAGAAAGGCATTTTGTTTCAAGATTGGAGAGACTCAAGGAAGTGAAATGCTGATGGAAACATCACACTAGAAATAGAGAAGTAGTGTCTGGGAGAGGAAGAGGATCTCTGTGATGGAGCAAGGTTCCTGGGATGGCAGAAAACAGCCCACTTGGGATCAGAGAGATGCCATCCCACTGTGGGAGTGAGGGCAGCAAGCTTTATCGGCTGTGGTGGTAGGAAGCTGTGTGACTACTTCTCATGGCTTTCTTGGAGAAAAGATGTGAAGTTGTCCCCTGAGAGTGAGCGGCATCGGAGGCCTGAGAAGATTTGAGATAAACATTGTTGAGAGTGTCTGAAAACACAGGATGCAAGTGTTGAGGGCCAGGTAGAGTTTGGGAATCCATGAATTTCTGGTGAAACCTATCTGCTTGGTTTTGTGGTTTTTCTCCCCCTCCCCTCCTTAGAGTGCTCAGCAGCCTATTATAGGCAAGTAAAAGCGAGGTGGTTGGATGGAGCCAGGGTTAAGGTCTTGGTTAATGTGTATTAATGGAAATACGGTGAGTCTAGGGAGTTGGATGTGATAGCTGGTGAATGGTGTCCAGGCTGGACTCAGGAAAAGGAAGAAGTGAAAACATGATGGGGAGAAGGTGTCAGGGCTGCAGGACTCAAAGAGTTTGAAGACTGCGGTTAGAACGTGTCAGAGGAGCAGCAATTGGGCTACAGTGAAGCGTGGCACATTGCCATGGTCGTAGGTACCCGAGGTGGCACGGAGTGAATATTGTCTGAGATGTGTGGCCTGACAGGTGCCTTTGCGCCTACAGTAGCACCTGAGTTACCACTCACTATGCCTCGCCAAGCTTTTTAGGTTTTTTTGGTGTTTTACTTTTAAAAGAGACATGATTATGGGATTGTGTACTTTTAAGTCTGCTTCAGTGAGTAATGAAATCTGCAAAAGAACTATCTTCAAACGTCTCCTCTTTGTGTTACCTTTGCAGATTAAATGCAAACTTCCTGATAGTTTGTAATCCTTGTACAGAAAGAGGTAAATGCTGTAGCTAATATTTTTTAAAAGAAAGCAAACAGGGAGAAAGTCCACTAAATTCATGATAGGTGTTTCTGGAAAGGAGAAGAGGATCTTCCATTTATCTAAAATGTTCTGTTTCTTGGGGAGCCTGGGTGACTCAGTCGTTTTAGCGTCTGACTCTGGATTTCAGGTCATGATCTCACGGTTCACGGGATCGAGCCACCGTCCGGCTCGACAGTTGGTCTCTGTGCTAACAGTGTGGAGCCCGCTTGAGATTCTCTCTGCCCCTCCCCTGCATGCGTGTGCAGTGCCCACTCCCTCTTATCAGAGTGCATAAACATTAAAAAAAGTACAATATTCTGTTGTTTTCAATACAGTGCTTTGTATTTGTCCTTTCTTTGTGGTAGATGTAGAGAGCTTTATTATCTTGTTCCTTATACTCTCTGTACAGAGAGATGTTGCTCCGGTACACAGAGCAAAGTGACCACAGGCCCTGCTAACAGTCTAGGAGCCTACTTGCTGGTCTTAAGACACATTGAGGGTGATAACTGGAATACCGTTTAGAAAGCTCTGACATGTCTGTTATCTTCTTTATCCTTACGGCATTCCTGTGAGGTAGAGTTTTAAGGTTGGGAAATTTGGGCTTAGAGATGTTCCACAAATGGGCAGTAATTAAGTGACAGAGAAGCGTGGAACAAGGTCAGATTGCAGGGTGCCTCTCCACTGTTACACTGTTACTACTTGTTTATGCCAGCCATTATCCCGCCATCTAACTGAGTGTATGTTCAGCCCACCACACAGCTTCTGTAAAGCTGCTAGCTAATGCTTCACAGAAAAGGCATCATAAAAGTCCTTTATTCTTGGGGCTTCTGGCCAGTAGAGCAGGCAGCTCTTGATCTCAGGGCCATGAGTTCAAGCCCCACAGTGGGCAGAGAGGTTACTTTTGAACAGTCGCTTATTCTTACCAAAATGTTATCCCTATACATTTAGCAACTTAAAAGTCCCAAATACCTTGAGATTTAAGGAACTGAATGATATTAAAACAGCACAATATCAAACTTGTGGGGTTGTGTTTTTTGGTAATATCCTTTTAACAGGACCCTTTCCTTGTCTTCAATGAAGTTTTATGAGGACCACAAACTGCATTATACCCCTTTTCTACACTAGATCTCTTTTGCTCCACCTCAAACAATTATTGGGCGATAAAACCTTGCTTCCCAGTTTAAAGATTCCAAAACAGCAAAATTCAGCATGTTAAGATACCATAAAATGAGAGCTACCTATAGTGGCTTGTGATTTCTTAAAGGTAAATTTGACCATTTTAATAATTTTTTTATTACAGGATGTGAAGTTACCCCAGATGTAAACATTTCAGGCCAAAAATTTAACATTAAACTCCTGATTCCAGTTGCAGAGGGCATGAATGAAATCTGGCTTCGTTGTGACAATGTAAGTTTTCCAATTAAAAGTGTGAACTTCAGTTTTCTTCAGTTCCCTAGTGAGTTGACCAGTCGTCCTTACATTTTATACTTAAAGGACCCATCATGTGATACATTTCATATTTCAGTATTTCTTTTCAACAGGAAAAACAGTATGCACACTGGATGGCAGCCTGCAGATTAGCCTCCAAAGGCAAGACCATGGCAGACAGTTCTTACAACTTAGAAGTCCAAAATATTCTTTCCTTCCTGAAGATGCAGCATTTAAACCCAGATCCTCAGTTAATACCAGAGCAGATCACAACTGATATAAATCCTGAATGTTTGGTGTCCCCTCGCTATCTAAAAAAGTACAAGAACAAGCAGGTATTTGATTCATTTCATCTCTTTTCTTCTCGCATGATTTTGTACATGTACTGTAAATTTAGTTTCCCCTGTTAAAACTTTGTGGCTTTAATGATGGTCTGAATTTCGTATCAGGTGGCTGGAATATAAAATGGGATGTGGATGGCCTTCAGTCAGTTAAGTCATTTTAAAAAATGTTTATCATTTTAATAGGACAGATCATAAGGTAAAATAGTTGGAAGCATATTTATTCTAAACAACCTAAGGAAACCGCTCTGTTAACAGGGTGTTCTTTCAGGGAATTGAAATGGTGTGTATGCTTTGAATTCCTTAATTCATGCAGTTTTATTCCGTATATGTGTGTGGTACAAAGCACAGCCAGCATTTCCCGGCAAAGTCTAGAACAACTTAGCACTGTCAAAATGGACTTTTCCAGCTTTGGAGATAAACTTTACAATGGTAGAAATAGTCTACATTTTAACATCGTCTTTTCTTAACAGTCAAAAACCTAAACCAAGATTTGCGTGATGTGACAGAGTTTGGTAAATTTTGATTGAAATTCACTGCTTTTGTTCACTTTGTTTAGAATTCCTTTCCTGGAAATTAATACCATAAAAGGATTGCTATTTAGGAAAATGGTTCTTCAGTACAACATAAAAGGTTCTTTGCAGGGGAATTTCATTTGGGATAGCCCCCAGTATTCTCTACACCAAACATCATGCCATAAAAGGCAAAGGCTTCAGTGTGAGGTGGGGTGAAGAAGGCCTTTAAAATAAATATTTCATTTCTATCTAGTTTGATTTTTACTGTTCAAGAATAATTTTAAAACATTACTGGGAGGGCCCAATAAAATACCCAGAACACTTACTAATTCTTAACTTTAAATATAATGTTTATCATACGTGTTTGAAATTACTTAGCTGGAAATGTTCAGAAGGTTAATTACCAAGTATTTGTCTTTAAGTTTCAGAGGTTGTGTAAGCTACATGGAAATTGTTTATCCCACAGTCCCTACAATGTGGGAGTAGTGAGGAATGGAGGAAATGCTGCCCTGGGGAGATTTGTGGAATGTAGATTGTAAGTTAAAAAGGGAAAGTGAATCAAGTACTAATTTTATTTTTTTATTCTTCGTTATTTCATTTAAAAATTACTTGTAAAAAAAAATCCTTGTTTCTGAAAGTGGATTCATTTGCCTTCAAAGGCAAGGAACAGTTTCAAATCTTAGCAAGCTTCTTTCACTGCGAGGTACCAGGAAAAAAAGATCTTCAAGTCTAACTGTGAAGACTGCCAAATGTTGGCTTAGCTGTCAGAGATGGGTACTGAATTGTTTTCTCAGAAGCCTCTCAAATGATTGTTTTCACTTTTAAAAGATAGTTTTCCAACCCTGATTTCTCAACTACATTGTCAAGTGAAAATTCTCTGGGGGACAGAAACAGTGACTGTTTGTCTTCAACTGGTGGGGTGGCAGTATGTGTGGTCCGTGGTTAAGGATTCTTCCAGCCTTGTCTTCCACGTTGGCATTTTATCAAACACACATTCTTTTGTAATCCTTCTTTCCCTGACTAAATTTATGGGTTGTTCCCAGAAGGTAGAGACCATGTATTGCCCTGACACCTAGAAAGTGCTGATTGGCAGAAGTTTAGTTGCTTATTGTGTGTCACATGCTGTACTTGTCATTGGACATAGGGCTTAATAGTTAAACTATATAGTACAGTGGTGTTCAGGAGTCCAGTAGGATGAGGTCCAGGCCATGGGGTCCTTTATTCCTATCAGGGCATAAGATTTTCCTTTGGGCCCACCAATACAGAGAATTTGTTATATTTAATCTACTTTAAATCCCCAAAACTATATATTATTTAAACTTGCTATATATATATATATATATATATATATATATATATATATATATATATATATATATCTATCTTTATATGACTGTGACTCCCAAACTGCATTTTTACATTTTAAAGAAAAGAGTTGTTGGGTATTTTATCCATGTTAATACAAATGGAAATAGACTACTGTGTGTATAGCCACCATTCCTAGTGTAGTATATAGCATCTCTTCATTTTCCCTTCCAGGAAAAAGGATGCAAAAAACAGATGGTAATTGAGGGGGGTTGCTTTTCTTGTGTAAATAAAGAAACAGTATGGTCACTGCACTTATTTTATGCCTTCAACTTATTTCTGAAAAGTGGTGCATGGGTCATATTATCTGACTCAATCTGAAAACATTAAAGGTTTTTGAATGTTAATTTTGATCTCCTACTAAAATCATTAGCTCTGCCCTAACCAGTAAGAACTGGTAAATGAGCAGGGAAAGGGTATTTGCTCTTTTTTATTTTTTTCCCTACAAATTTCTACCCATAATTTTAGTAACACTTAACAATCTGAAATAATATGGAAGTGTTTCTCAGTATTCAAAGTGGAAAGTAATCGCTGCTTTCTCGTTTTCATTTTCATGCTTGCATTTACTTTGCTTGGTTTCTACCTGAAGTAATTTTTTTTGCATGGTTTTTGGCTGGAATTTTGGTTTGCAGGTTACCGCAACTTTTTCTTTGCTTCATTGCCATTTTTTCTGATTGCCTTTTTTTTTCTTTCTGCTTCCTTTTTCTTTCCTCGCATTGCCATCTACAGCCAGGCTATATAAGAGATTTGGTAAGTTCTCCATATTTAAAAAAGAAAAGGAAAGAAAATAAATACATAAAATATTTAAAGCCCTAGCTACAGTTCCCCCACCCCACCCCCCCACCCCATCGCCTTCATGGATTTCCACTCTTTGTGGGAGTAGTCATCCCAATGTGAGTATAATTTAAAAGTTAACTTTCCTAATGATACCTTTAGAAATTAAAAAAATCTTTATGGTGGTTTCAAGTATTAAAGGTGCTAATAAATAGTCCACTACGAATTTATATTGCAGGTACTCATTCTGATATTGTGTTTTGGTGCTAAATTTAAAACCTGTCATGTACAGGATTAGAACATATCGTTTTATAAAAGCAAAATATGTGTGTCTCCTTGGAATATGTTTTGGGAGTGGCAGTTATTACTCCTGAAAGTACTTTTTGTTTCTGGATATATGGAAACTGAAATCAAAAAGAAATACATCAAGGTTTATTTTGAAGAGTCATTATTTAACTAAAATTCCTAAATGTGGCTTCAGAAATTTCCTAATTCCAACTCTTAGAGGTAATTGTGGGGTGGGGCACAGTTGGTTACTTTTGTTTTGCTCCTGCAATGAAAGAATATTGTCTGATGGTAAAGGTGATGTTTAATCATGTTTAGATAACAGCAAGAATCTTGGAGGCCCACCAGAATGTAGCTCAGATGAGTCTAATTGAAGCCAAGATGAGATTTATTCAAGCATGGCAGTCATTACCAGAATTTGGCATCACACACTTTATTGCAAGGTCAGTGGTTCTGCTACTAAACATCTATGTATAAATCTTAATGTGTACGTTTTTACTTAATCTATTTCAATTAAACATTTAAAGTACGTGCTGAGATCCATTAAGCAATTTTACAGTAAAGAATATTGAAATGTATTTTCTATTCTTGTAATTTTTACTTTAAAAATTCAAAATGATTGGGCTGCCTGGGTGGCTCAGTCAGTTGAGTGTCTAGCTCTTAATTTCGGCTCAGGTCATGGTCCCAGGATTATGGGATCAAGCCCGGCATCGGGCTCCACGCTCAGCATGAAGCCTGCTTAAGATTTTCTCTCCCTCTGCCCCTTGCCCCCACTTGTGCATTCTCTCTCTCCCCCCAAAAAACTCAAAATGATAGCATTTCTATTTTTTACTTATATAAGAATATCACTTTTTTGAGAGTTAAAGAGCACATCTTAAAAACAGGGACTCAGTTGGTTAAGCATTCAACTTTGACTCGGGTCATGATCTCACAGTTTGTGAGTTTGAGTCCTGCATCGGGTGAGCCCCACTTCTCTTTTTCTGCCCCTCGCTTCACTTGGACCCTCTATTAAAAAAAAAAAGAAAAACAGAGCAACATTCCTCCCACCCCCAACATGTTTTTAAACATTTATTATGTTTTAATACTATAGGTTCCAAGGAGGAAAAAAAGAAGAACTTATTGGAATTGCATATAACAGACTGATTAGGATGGATGCCAGCACAGGAGACGCAATCAAAACATGGCGTTTCAGTAACATGAAACAGTGGAATGTGAACTGGGAAATAAAAATGGTAAGCTAGGGGTGGGCACCTGGGTGGTTCAGTCAGTTAAAGCATCCGACTCATGGTTTTGGCCCAGGTCATGATCTCAAGGTTTGTGAGACGTAGGTCCTGCATTGGGCTGTGCAGTGTTAGCACACAGTCTGCTTGGGATTCACTCTCTCCCTTCCTGCCCCTACCCTGCTCATGCGCACACTCACTCACTCAATAAATAAATAAATAAATAAAATAAATAAATAAAATAAATAGTAAGCTATAACAATGTTACTTGAATTAATATATAGCCCTTCTGGGGCACCTGGGTGGCTTAGTCGGTTAAGTGTCCGACTTCGGCTTAGGTCATGATCTCACAGTTCACCAGTTCAAGCCCCACGTTGGGCTCTGTGCTGACAGCTCAGAGCCTGCTTCAGATTCTGTGACCCCTTCTTTCTCTGCCCCTTGCTCTCAAAAATGAATAAACTTCAAGAAAGAAAATTTTTAAATATATATATAGCCCTTCTAAAACTTAAGAATTAAAAGACTTACAAATTCTATAGATTGTTTGTACCATTACCTCTTAAAGTAAAGTATAAAACATGGTTGGTTATTCATTTCCCACTTAAACTTGCCTAGTTCATAACTAGCCCAGTTATTAGAACTCTAAGAATATAATGATCTGCTTAGAAGATTGTTTTCCTGTAATGCTAAATCCCTTTCACTCCTAGTAGCAGCTGCTGTTTATTGAATGCCTACTCTGTGCCAGTCATGATGCTAGATGTTTTTGTATTTGTCCCCTATTTCTAAATCTCACCACAGCCTTGTGTGGGATAGTTGGATTGTCCCTACTTTACAAATGAGGACACTCACATGTAGAGGCCCATGGGCCATGATTGCTATGACCACACACTTAGTCACAGAATCAGGATCCAAAGTCAGAGATGCTCAGGGGCTCTAAAACCTGGCACAGCTACTACTGTATATCATGCTGCCCCCAGACTTGAAGTACATAAGTATCATTTAAACAATCTTTCACTGATAAGCTGTGTGTTTTAGGGACATTGGGTTTATTGTAGCACTTCCTATTACTGCATCGAAGAATAGGTTACTTTTCTGTGGTTAACCTTGATCCAGAAGCAGATAACCCATCCTCCTCCTGATATATTGTAGGAGCCTAACACTATGTCACAGCACCTATGTCATTTACCTTCCTCGCGTCATATAGGCATTTTGTCATTTCTCATTATCACAGGGGTGAGTACAGTACAATAAGGTATGTTGAGAGACCATGTTCCCATAACTTGGTTATAGTATATTGTTATAATTCTGTTATTGTTAATCTCTTACAGTATCTAACTTACAAATTAAACTTTATCATAGGTATATCTGTAAAGGAAAGAAAAGCATAGTGTATGTAGGGTTCAGTACTATCCATGGTTTCAGGCATCCACTTAGGGTCCTGAAATATATTCCCCATGGATAAGAGGGGTTGTTACTGTACTCAAACATGATACCTAAAGGTTAAGTATCTGAAGCAAATATTAAATTAAATGCAGGAAGTAGGTTTTCTCTCAGGCCTTGAAGAGAGACATTCTCATTAATTGAATCACCAGAGACCATTTGGGAACATAATGACCTAAACCCTTTGCATTCAGTCTTCCTTTTCAGAACATGAAAACTAAAAAGGAGTCGGGGAGGGGCTAGTCAACTTGTATTCTTTTGGAACTGAAGGCATTATTAGTTTAGGATTAAAAAAAAATTGAGGGTCGACAAATAGTCTTGTGATAGGGCAGACATTAAATAGCACAGTAGCGTCACTTGTGCCTAACCATGTGGAGTTTTACCGAGACTGACAGTTCTTTGTCTTTGTTCCAGGTCACGGTAGAGTTTGCAGATGAAGTACGATTGTCCTTCATATGTACCGAAGTAGATTGCAAAGTGGTTCACGAATTCATTGGTGGCTACATATTTCTCTCAACGCGTGCGAAAGACCAAAATGAGAGTTTAGATGAAGAGATGTTCTACAAACTTACCAGTGGCTGGGTGTGAATAGAAATGTTGTGTAATGAAACTCCATGGCCATAACAATATTTAACTTTGAAAGCTGTTGTTTGTTATATGCTGCTTAATAAAGTAAGCTTGAAATTTATCATTTTATCATGAAAACTTTTTTGCCTTACCAGACCAGTTAATATGTGCACTAACAAGCACGACTATTAATCTGCTATCATGATACAATATATGGACATGAATATGGCACACATTCCTTAGGGCCAGGAATTGAAAACGAAAGTAGTGGGCAAGTCAGGAACAAAACATCACTGATTTAAGCTAGCCAAACTAAGAAACTCAAGCCATCTACTTTAAAGCTATCCAGGGCTTAAACTATATGAAGTCTATTTATCATGTTTAATGCATGTGTTTTAATGTATGTTTAATTTGATCATGTGTTTTAAAAATGCCTACTTTCTGGTAGCTATTATTTCCCCATCCCTCACTCCCATCCCCAAATAAATCAGGCCTGTGGAAGATGCCTGATATTCAATAATGTTATTGTTTGACCTTGAAGGAAAATGCTATCGGTCCCTTATGCTTGGTTTGTTTTTGTCCTTGAATAAGCATGTATGTATATTGTCTTGTGTTTTGACTTTCACACCCTGTTGTATTACAACACTTTTAGTATTCACCAGCATATTCACTGTCTGCCTAAAATAATGCAACTTTTGCATTACAATATGAAGTAAAGGTCTATGAAGTATGCATTTTGTGTAACTAATGTACAAACACAAATTTTATAAATTGTACAGTTTTTTTAAAAAACTCACAACTAGCAAATGTCTTAGATGTAGCATCTTTGCATTAATTAAATGCTTTTAAAAATATAATTAATGTGCAGTTTTCATATCTGCTAAATTAAGAATGACTTCATTATAGTCATGATTTGCCACAATGTCCTTAACTCTAATGCCTGGACTGGCCATGTTCTTGTCTTTTGCGCTGTTACAGTCGGCATTGGTGCTATAGTCAAAATTCCTAGGTCACATAACCCAAGAGGGGGCCGGGAGGGGTGGATTACCAGTATTGTCCAATAATCCATGGTTTAAAGACTGTATAAATGCATTTTATTTTAAATAAAAGCAAAATCTTTTATTTATGTTTCTTTTTGTACTTTGTGTTTTTACTGTTTCCATAGCATTAACCGTAGAAATGAACTCTTGCCTTTGGGAAGAACTTTGCCTACATCTTGTGTTAGGAGAACAACTTGCTGGTATCCAGAGTATCACCAGATAGTTGATACTTAATCTCTAGGATAGATTCTTCCACCCCATTTTTTGTTCTACTACTTAAAAATGAACCGCATAATATTTAAATATTAGATTGTATAAACAGAAATATGACAAATGAACAGACATTGTTGCCTCGGGCAGAATTTGTTTTAAACGGCAAAATAACTCCTGGTCTAAAAGACCACAACTCACATGTATGAATCTGCTCCCTGGTGTTAATGCTAATTATATCATTCAGGTGCAAAACTTCAGTCCTGGACTTTTTCCCTTTATCTGTTGCATTTAATCAGGCCAAGTCTGGTTGGTTTTTCCCTCAGGCAATCTTTTGTCACTGTTATCATGGACACCTGAATTCAGGTCTTTGTCCTGGGCCTGCCAGGATGCCATGGCCTCTAGAAGCAAAGCTCCTATCACCTTCTCCATGGCTTTTCTTTGTACTCTAAGGCCAGGTCATAACAATCCTTGTTCCAAATATAAGGGCTTCTTCCCATTAAAACAACATTTAAATAATGTATCTCCTTTTCTCATCTTAAATACAGGTCACCAACTTGTATAGTCACTTGGTAAAAGCCCTGAAGTAGATTTAGACGAAGGCATACTCAAGTCCCTTAGAGTCTTAAGGCCTCTGTACAAGTGAGAATAGCCTCTCTCCTGATGGCTGATTTTTCTGTCTCGGTTTTGCCCCACTTGCCATACTGGCAATTTTGACATTAATTCAGTCCCAGCACAGCACTGGCTACATGCCACCCTGATGACCTTGGTTGATTACAGTATAACAGCCAAAGTCCCCAGGCAGGTGCTAAGAGGTCTCCTATGGTCTGTATCCCAGCCCGCATTTTTCTCATCTTCCAACAGCCTTCATCCCAAATTGGGTGGCCCACGTTCTCTGGACACACTTTACACTCACCCATCTCCATGACGTTCCACAGACTTTCTTCCAGTCTCCCACCTGTTGAGATCCCATCTTTCTGGGGTTTTAGAAATTTTAGAAAGAGCTCCAGGGTTCTCTCTTCAATAAACACTTCTAAGTTTCCTTGCAGCCAAAAATTTTCTTACTCGTGAACAGCCACTAAATTTGGTCCTTTTTGGAACTTAAGAGCAATCATCATTATTATTGCCCATAATAATAAGCTACTCCCTTAAGGACTGGGTCTGAGCCTCATCGTTTCTACCTAGGATCAGTTAACACATATTTGTTCACTGAATATAATGATGGCTATTTTGGAAATCAAGGAATTAATACAACTTAGAATTCTTAACAGCATCAGCATGATTCAGTATGAAGGAAACAAACATAGTTCTTGCACACCAGTTACACGTGAGGAGACATGCTAAATACTTCCATATACACAGTCTCTTCTAAAGAATCACACAACCCATCCTCATTTTCTAGATGAGAGGCCAAGGGACCTGTTCACAGTCTCCCAGCTATAATTAATCAGTGTGAAGGCAGAGCTAGAAGTGGGACCCAGATTTCCTTCCTACCCAGTAGGGTTAAACACTTCACAAATCTTGAGGAACTCCATTGGTAGTAGTCCCACTACAGAAATGACATCAGTCCGTGAAAACAACAATGGCCAGGGTTTCCAGAGACACAGTTTTAGGTTTCTGCTGTGTGGCTTAGTTTCATGTAAACATGAAGGCACTGGGGACAGGAGAACTACCAAGCTCTCTTCCAACTCCATTTCTCCTAAATCAGCAAGTTAGAGACCTGCCGATGATGTAGTTAATCAGTAATTTTAACTTGGTACAGATTATTTTTTACATAACCTTGAACTAAAAAGGTCAGGGACCTAGAGACATGAACTTAGTTTTTTCAGCTTTACCAAGGTAAAGCTGACAGAGCTGTAAGGTATTTAAAGTGGACATGTGGTGATTTGAATATATATATATACACACACACACACACACACACACATTATGAAAGGATGGTCATTAATTAACACATTACTAGAGACACAAACTTTGTAGAAGGAAAGTCTCTTGGCGGTTCTGCTCTTAGACAAAAAAGCAACCTTGTGGCAGATTGTACGTTTTTATGTTTAACATAGTTTTTGTTCTTTTTTTTATGTTAAAAGACTTTACAAATCAAAACCACAATGAGATACCACCTCACACCTGTCAGAATGGCTAGATTCAAAAATACAAGAAACAAGTGTTGGTGAGGATATGAAGAAAAAGGAACTCTCGCACACTATTGGTGGGAATGCAAACTAGCGCAGCTGCTGTGGAAAACAATATGGAGGTTCCTCCAAAATTTTAAAATAGAAATCCCATATGATCCAGTAATCCCACTACTGGGTACTTACCCAAAGAAAATAAAAACAATATTCTAAAACAATTTTGACCTTTATGTTTATTGCATCATTACTTACAACAGCCAAGCTGTGGAAGCAACCGAAGTGTCCATCCATAGATGAATGGATGAAGAACATGCAGTAGACACACACACACACACACACACACACACACACACACACGAGTATCACTGAGCCATAAAAAGGGATGACATCTTGGCTTTTGTGACAGCATGGACGGACCTACAGAGTATAATGCTAAATGAAGTCAGAGAAAGACAAATACCATATGATTTCACTCACATGTGGACTCTAAAAAACAAAGGAAATGAATAAACAAGCAGAAACAGACCCATAAATACAGAGAACAAACTGATGGCTGCCAGAGGGGAGGCGGGTGAGGGATGGGCAAAATGGGTGAAGGAGAGTAGGAGAGACAGGCTTCCGGTTATGCAGTGAGACACAAGGATAAAGGGTGTGGCATAGGGACCACAGTCGGTGGTACTGAAACAGCACTGCATGGTGACAGCAGCTACACTGTGGTGAGCACAGCATAATGTATAGACTTGCCAAGTCACCGTGTTGTACACCTGAAGCTAAGACAGCATCGTGTGTCAACCACGCTTCAAAAAAAAAAAAAAAAAAAAAAGCCTTATTAAGGTGCTTTTAATTCATTACCAGTTGCTGATGTGATGGGATCAGACCAACCTGGGTTTCTGACCTTTAATTTATCTGGAAGAAATCCCACACACAGTTAAAGACAAATGTTTAAAGTACTCAACACTATACCTACACTGATTATAGTACTTTCCCAGTGAAATGTTAGGTTTTGTAACGCAAAATTGGTTCTGATCCTCTAAGACGCAGTCCTATCCCATACCTTTCATAACCGTTTCTACCCTATAGACTTTTGACAAGGTCTGCTGCTGGTTTTAGATAATCACTTAAAACATGGTAACATCTTCACTGCTTTGAGAATTCCTAAGAGAACAGGGCTTTCTGAATTCAGCCCTTTGTGACAGCATCATCACTAATCCTTACTGAAGCCTTTCCTGCATGCATAACGCTGCTAACTGCCATCCGTGCTCTGCTTTGTTCCAAAAAAAAAAAAAATCCTGTCACACCCACCTCCCCAAACGTTTGTGCAGCTATTGCAGCCATTCCCTCTTTTTGCGGCTCTCCGGCACTGCAGTGGCAAGGACGAGCTGTGCCGTGTGGGCACAGACCTAAGAGACGTGGTACGATAATAATTCGGTCAATTCTTAATCTGCTGATAAAGGTCCAGTCATCTCTACACAGTAATATCCAGGAAGAAGTTGTTTACCGAAAGCCCCGGGCTCTTCAACAAATTAACTGCGTCTTCATCTCTTTGAACGGCTTCGGTTTGGCAGCTCAAGAATGGGGGAGGTGGTAGAGAGTGACAGGAAATGGGAAATTTTCAATCTGAGTAAAAGGAATGAAATTCTCAGAGTGGACTGCAGAGCCACCCAGAACAGGAAACAGAGTAGCAAAAAAAGCCTTATCTGGTGACCTTATTTCCCACTGTGCTGATTCTTCTCTGGCTTTCTCTGCTTTATTTAATAAACAATACAAAGTTTCCCAGGCTGAATGTGTACATGAAAATCCTCTATTCCTTTATTAAACAGTTACCAGTACGCATACGCTCAACTCCTAGTTGAGTTTCCCTTTTGATATTTGGGCACAGGCCTACATATTGCTAAAAAATATAAGCACTTAAAATAATTTGAGACCATTATCTCACGATATCTAATTATAGTCTCATGTGGCTTCATTGGCCAGGCATTATCTGTATTACTGCTCAGGGAAGTGGTCCAAGTCCAATGTTAATTAAATTTATGATAAAAACAGCACAACCAACCAAACAAGTTTAACATACCTGTATTAATATGGTTTGTAGATACTGAATGATAAAGAAAACACTTTTTATGAGCACAAATTCTCATGTCAAATCTAAATTTTGTGAATTTTATTTTTATGACCAGAATAAAATTCAGGTAAACACATTTACTCTCAGGTTTACTGAGCAGACCATTTAAACCTTATTTCTGTCTGCCTTGCCTAATTATAAATTCAGTTAGCTCTTCGAAGGAACATTCGGAAAACACATTTCTTCTAATCCAGAAGAGCAAAGGGCCAATAGCCAAAACACTCCTAACAACCAACAGGCGAAGAGGGGACAAACCTCACTGGATGGCAAGAGGTCACATCACACTGGACTCGCAGTGTAGTGTTGGCTCCGGGGTGAGTGAAATAACCAGAGTCCAAACAGAGACTCTAGGAACAAACTTGCACACGTATGGAAACTGGCTTTCTGAGAGCCAGTCTTGCAGATCAGCATGAAATAGGATTTCCCCATGAATGGTGCTGCTGATTATCTCTATGAAACAAAGGAATTTGGAGCACTACCTCGTGCGTGTACAGAGTGTCCAAATCCATTCCAAATGAATTGCAGACTTAAATGTCAAAGAAAAACTGTAAAACTTTTAAAAGATGACAGTAGAGAGCATACTTATGTGACACTGAGAAAAGAGTTTGTGTATGAACAAGGCACCAAGAAGTACAAGCTAACTGTATCAAAATGAGAACTATAAAGATATAAAATGTAAAAAGGCAAATCAAATTGGGAGAAGGTATTTGTAACACATCATGGACAGAGGGTTACCATCTAAAACAGAAATACACACGGCTGCTCAGTGATGAAGCCAAAAGAAAAACGGACAAAACACTGGAATGGGTACTTCTTGAAAGAGGAAAACTGAATGGCAAGTCTACAAAAACTGCTCAATTTCACTAGTATTCTAGAAAATGGGAGAAAAATACAACTTTTAAATACATTTAAAATGTAGTTTCACATGTACCAGATTAGCAAAATTTTCAAAGTCTGACAATGGTTGGTATTGGCTGGGACGTGGAACCACTAGAATACTTATTGTTGATTTGGGTATAAATCGGAACCAAACACTTCAGAAATACTTTGACATCACCTGATAAAATTAAACGTATATCCTATGACCTTGCAATCCCATCCTAGGTATGTACATACCCTGGAGAGAAAGTCTTGCGTGTACATATCAGGAGACACGCACAGGAATTAGTGCATAGCAGAACTACTTATGATAACAAAACCCTAGAAACAATCAAATGTCCATCAGAGTAGAATAAATTCTAAGACAGCTGTAAAATGGAATCAAAATAGCCGTGAATAAGTTCCAATACACAAACAACGTGGATGAATCTCAACCCAGTGCTGAACCAAAAGTTTCGCTGCAGAACACACAGTATGATTTAAGTTGAAAAAATGTGCAAGATTACTGAAACACACACACACACACACACACACACACACACACACACACACACACACAAAAGGAAGTGGCAAATATTTTCCTCTTGTATTGGAGAGTAAAAGCTGCATTTTTAAAAGATAGATTGTTGGTGGGTTCTAAAGTTCAGCGTGACACGAAAAATCACTGTGACCTAATGGGAATACGGGGGTCTTGCTCTTAACCACTGAAAAGCTGCCACTGCTTTTGGTGTACTTTCCTGGGTCTGGACTAGATCAGCACATGAGTCTGGCCCCTGCTGCCAAGTGAATCGCTAATTGGCTATTTGGCTGCCCTAGTTTAAGAATGGAGCTAATGAGCCCAGGGTCAGAGGTTCAGTCCCCTTGTGGTCCAGCTGGCTTTGCTCTGTTTCATGCTCACAGGCCACACCATTATTCTGTAAATGTGCGGGGTTAGTCACAAGAGGGCCTGGGTAAGAAGAGAAGAACAGATATATCAGCTCAACTAGATAATCAACTTTAAGCTCAAGGCTCTGGTCAGTATAGGCATGACAGTGTCATTACTCATAAGCAGTTGTGAAGATGTCAACCCAAATCGTATTAAACCATCTGGGTCATAGCAGAGGAGCCAAGGAACTTACGGATACCTTCTCTCACTGCCTGGATTAGTATAGAAGAAGTCCCTGTACTTGAGAAAGCACTTCTATAGAGGCTGACTCTATGAGAGAGGAATTCTGAATGAGATGTTGATTCTCCAGAAATTAGGCTTTCATGATTTGAGAGTGCCTTATAAATGTATGAACATGAAGTCAACGGGATGGGAAATGTAGATAAGAACCATTGCTACAGAGCAGAACAATCTCGAAAATGCCTGGAGTCTATTTTGATTTGTTTGTTTTGAAAATGCCCCTCGTTCATACAGAAAGTACCAGATAAGGAGTGATTACAGGTAGGTAAAACGGTCAGAAGGCTTTTCTGAAAAAATCAGGAAAGCTATTTCAGGGCAGCTTCAGTGAGAAAGGGAAAGGCATGTAGTATCACGGACTAAGCGAGACCTACATATATGTTTTCCTACAAGGGGACATTTTGAAAAGCCACCATTTGTTCTGGGGTGGACAGGACCAGTTGATCTGTAGCAAAGATGGGGAAAAGGAAGCTAGCTCTTCAAAAATAGCCTCAACAGGAAAGAAACCCACTTAACAAGAGCACAGAATAGACAGCAAACAGCCTGTTTTGAGGTCATCTCAGGTTTGACTTTTATTCCTAAATCTCCAACTCAAGAAATAATTTTCTATAATCAGCCTATGTCTTCACATAAATTTTGCAAAAGCTTCAGTTTCAGGTATTCTCAAAAGAGGCCCTGCTGTCTTGTCCTAAATGTGTTATCTTTCTTTTTTGATTGGGCGTTAGTCTCATTTCAGTGCTCCAAGTATTTGGCATCTGGTGGGAGTTTAGAAACTTCCTTTTGCTTTCTCATAAATTTTGTTGAAAGCAACCACATAACGAAGAGCAAATACTTTCTACTTACTCTTAGCGGGAAGCTGGAACTGAGTTCCGTGTGATGCCCTGTCCAGACCTTGCTGTACCGTAGATGGAGGTCTACAGTGTCAACTTGACTCGACACATGCCCAGAATTCCTCCTATGAAGATCTTTAAAGAGGGAACTGGACAGATGTTTTCTTTAATTGTCACTGGTCAAGACAAATCTGTGGAATGAAGATCTTCTAGTTTTGTTTTTTTTTTTTTTAAGGCAAACAACATGAATTAACATTGTTTCCTCTAGTCCCAAGAACTGCTTGAGATCAAACCATGTTGATCTCTAAACAAAAAATGACTTCTAAACCTACGAGATTTGATTATAAACCTTGCCCTTGATTTATATTCTAAGAAATTATGCTAAGAGCTGTGCTCCATAAAAGCCCAGGGCATAGTCTTTTGCAATCTGTTAGGCAACTATTTTTAAAAGGGGGTGGGAGGGAGAGATGTGTATAATAACTGTTTGGCACATAATTCATTGAGTTCTGTCTCTAAGTAAGAGGTCAAAAATCCCGGGAGGCCAGTCAGTTCATTTTGTTCTGAGATCTGCACATTCAGATGTGCTCCTCAGTGAGGCAGGTAAAGCTGATTCATGGTTGGCTATTCTTTTGAGAAAAAGGAAGACACGTTTCTGGAGAGGTGAAAAACAAAGTGTGTTGCCAAAGCTGAAGATGGAGAAGTAGAAGGCAAGGAGCTATTACCTGTTTAATAAATCTAATATCTTGAGCACTCAGAAGAAGAATCGTATATTAAGGGCCCAGAGATGAAAAGACTCTGATAATCATGCAAGATGGCACATTTACATGAGAAGTCTGGTATGTGCCACATGGCCATTTGTGACTAACTGCCAAGGGAGCAATGGAGGTGATAAGTGCTCACGGGTCACAGAATGCTGGGGGCCAGAGCAGCCCCAGAAAACTGCCTGACGGGGACCACAGCGGATGGGGCTTGAAGGATGTGGAAAGAAGTACAGGGGGAGGGCAAGAAGGCAGGAGGGTTGGAAGGGCAGTGAGAAAATGCCAATCCTGAGGAAGCAGTAGGTGCTCAATAAATACGTGTGAAAATACTTAATCGCTAAACTTTTTTAAAATATTTAATCCCTGAATATTTTGTCCCTCAGAGTGATTTTTTTTTTTTTTTTTTAGAAAAAGCAACTGATTAAAATACTTAAACAGACAGATCCTGTGAAGTAATTTAGTATGTGTTTGAATTATTCAAGTGAAGCTAAATTAAGCCAACCGTTTCAAAAGTACAGACAGGGAAGCCAGAATGTGACGGAGACAAGCAAGCTACTGAAAATCATCTAGAGGAAAGACAGAAGTGTGAAGGGTCGGCTATAACTTTAATTAGCATCAATTCTTATATTACTGAAAAGCAGTGGAGGAACAAAGATGAGAAAGCAACAAAAAAAGTTTTACAAAAGTATAAGATAAAGGAGTTTAACATATTGAAGCTTCCAAGAACAAGATGTCATGGAACACCCATGGGAAGGCCAATTTCCATTTTAAAAGATGCTCCTTACATTTGGGGATGAGGAACGGGGAGGGCCAGAAACAGACATGAGCACGTGAGCACGTCCTCAGGGGAGGTCTGAAGGGAAGGAGAGAAGTCACCCCCATCCGGCAAGACTGCTGAAGCGTGGGAATCTCGGCAACACGGTGAGGGGTGTGCGGAGAACTTCGACCCTGAGCAGATGTGCCTAAATCTGCTTTTCTGAAACAAAATATATTGCGGTGCTCAGAGAAACTTCTGTAAGGGATTTGGAAACATTCTCACCACAACTAAGTCTTTAAAGCCAGCTCCTTCTGGCAAATTCCATTTAGGTCCTCTAAAGAAAAATGACACCAACAAGCAAACACTATAACCAACACTATTTAAAGCAAGAAAGAGAGACCAGTGGAGCCCTTCCCATCAGACAAGGCCCATACTCATGACCTCCAGGGGAGGTCCCTGGGTCCCCACAAGCTACTTATTATTTTCCAATTATCTCCCAGCCCTAGAACTACAAGGGCAGTGCTCAGTCTTACCTCCCAGGGCCTATGAAATATTCCTCTAATGAATGAGGGAGAGAATTCCAGCTACACAGAAAAGGATTAGCCTTTAGCAATGTGAAAACATGGAGGTGAAAGTTGCTAAGGGAAGAAACTCAGAGGGAATCTTACGTACCTCAGGCCTGAGATTGAATATGGTTATATGCTTGCTTTTTGTATTAGCCAGCTGGGGATTATTTATTTTGCTATTTTTAGGTCCAAAAAACTTAGACTTCTCTCCCTACCACTAGCTGTTTTGAAGTAGAAAACGGAGCCAATTTAAATACTAGCCCAAGCAAAACATCCCAGAGACAGGTGTCCTCAAAAGAAACAAAGAATACAAATTCAAAAAACAAACAAACAAGAAAACAAGATTTCAGGATCATCTGTGTTATTGTTCTTTGAGTTTTATGTTAGGGATTTGTAGTGGGTCTCATGGAGATAAAGTTTTTTAAACCTGAAGCAGAAGAGCTCACTGCAAGGGCAAGAACCCTTTTGTAATTTCTTCTCAGACACACCTTCCCCAGCCTGACTTCATTGTGTTGATTCCCCAAATAGCAGGCACAGTCCCATTCAAATTAAATAGAAAACAAATTAAATAAGAATAAATTTTGTTAGAGTGATCTCTGCCACATTTTCCTTCCTCTAGTAATAGTAACCAACATTTATTGTGCAAGAACTTGGCAAAATACTTTACACATATTTCATCTCCTTGAAGCCTCACAAAGGGACTTGGGCTATGGAGAAATCAAGGAATTTTCTCAAAGGCACACAGCTAATAAATGGTTCCAAACGCTTGTGATCTTAAGCCACTGTTGTTCTGCTCCATTAATATGGATAATCGAATATTACCCAAGTACAGCAGCAAGAACAATCCATGATCCATCCATCCAATTAACTTTTTATATTAAAAAAAAAAGGTTTTTTTTAACGTTTATTTATTTTTGAGAGAGAGAGACAGAGAGCGAGTGCAGGAGGGCAGAGAGAGAAGGAGACACAGAATCTGAAGTAGGCTCCAGGCTCTGATCTGTCAGCACAGAGCCGGACACGGGCTCAAACCCACAAACTGAGAGATCATAACCTGAGCTGAAGTCAGAATGCTTAACCGACTGAGCCACCCAGGCACCCCAACTTTTTATATTTTACAAACATGTTTTAAAACTTTCATTATTAAAAATTTCAAACATCAATAAAAGTAAATGAAATAGAACTCCCATGTACCCATCACACAATTTTAACAATTACCAATATCCTCCTGTTCCTGCACCATTTTTACCTCTACCAACTCCTCACTCAATTATTATTGTTTTACAGCTTTTTGAGGTAAAAATATACATATGCTGAAATGCACAAATAGCTGTACCATTTGACAAATGGATACCTATATGTAAACCACACTACCCTTATGATTCAGAACATTTCCATCCCCCCAGAAAGTGCCCCCATGTCCCTTCTCATCAAATCCCACCCTCAGAGGAAACCACTGCGTTTGCTTTTTTTTTTCTACCTTATTTTTTGCCTCTTCTAGAATTTCTATAAGTGGAATCACACTAAATGTCCTCTTATATCTGGTTTCTTTTGCTCAGCATATTTTTGAGATCTATCCAATGTTGTTGAAAATATCACTAGTTCATTCCTAGTATGAATAAAACACAATTTGTCTATCCATTCTCTATTGATCCACTTTGGGGGTGTTTCCATTCTGGAATTATTATAAATACAGCTACTAGGAACATCCTTGTATAAGCCTTCTTGTGAACATGTAGTTCATTTCTCTGAGGAGTGGAATTTCTAAGTCAAAAGGTAGGTAAAATTGCTAATCTGAGAAACACAAGAAATGAACATAGGGGAAGGGAAGAAAAAATAAGATAAAACACAGAGGGAAGCAAACCAGAAGAGGCTCTTCAATACAGAGGACAAACTGAGGGTTGCTGGAGGGGAGGTGGGTGAGGGGATGGGTTAAATGGGTGATGGGCATGAAATAGACCACAGTAATGAAAAGTTTAAAAATGTAACATGATGACCTCTCAGTTACCTACCTCTAGCTAAAAGAATTTATAACACATTATTCCAGATTCATTCGTACTGCACTTTGGACCGCAAGAGAAGACAATACAGCGCAGCAGATTTACTTTCTTACATTCTGCTTAGGTTTGTTAAGCCTGTGGATGAGAAGTAAATACACTAGAAGCCTTTATTTCATTCCTTTAAAAGAAAAAAAAAAAGAAGGGAATTTTTTAAGATGAGCACTGGGGGTCATATGTAAGAGATGAATCACTGGGTTCTACTCCTGAAGCCAAGACTATACTATATGCTAACTAACTTGAATTTAAATTTAAAAAAAAAAAAAAAGGATAGGTAAAACTGCTAAACTTTTTCCCAAAGTGGATGTACTACTTTATATTTCCACTGGTAATATATAAGAGTTGCTTACAGCTTCACCAGCATTTGCTGTTGTCAGTCTTTTCAATTTTAGCTATTTTAATGGGTGTATGGCATGAGCTCATTGTGGTTTTAATTTGCATTTCTCTGATGACTAATGCCGTTGAACATCTTTTCATGTGCTTACTGACCATTCATATATTCTCCTTTGTGAAACGTTGGTTTGAGGCTTTTTTCCATCTTTTAAAAAGTGGATTGTTTTTATTACTGAGTTACACAGTTATATATATATTCAGGATCTAAGGATATAAGTCCTTTATTAGATTAGATAACATTTTGCCACTCCTTCCAGGCTATATATTGCTTATTTATTTTTAATAGTGTTTTTGATAAAAATATTTAATTTTGAAGAAGTATAATTTATAAATTTTTCTTTTATGGTTATTGCTTTCTGAGTCCTATCTAAAAATAGCTGCCTACCCCTAGTTTTTGAATGTATTCTCTTATGTTTTCTTTCTAGAGCATTATAATTTTAACTTTTAGATTTAGGTCTGGGATCTATCTTAAATGAAGTTTTGTATATGATGTGAGGTATTGGTCAAAGTTCATTTTCTTAATGTGGTTATCCAGTTATTCCGGCACCATTTGTTGAAAACACTATTGTTTCCTCATTGAATTATCTTGCTTGCCCCTTTGACAAAAATCAGTTGCCCAGTAAGTGACCGTCTATTTCTGTCCTCATACCACACTTTTCTCTCCTCTGACAGCACCACACTGCTTTGACTATTGTAGCATTATACTGTAAATCTTGACTCAGATAACTTAAGTTCTCTAGATTTATTCTTCTCAAAAACTGTTCTGCAAGTCTAGATCCTTTGCATTTCCGTAGAGAGTTTAGAATCACATCCTGTCAATTTCTACCTTAAAATCCCTGCTGGAATTAAGATTGAGATTGTATTCAATCTCTACACTACTTTGGGGAGAACTGACATTTTGACAATATTGAGCCCTCCAATCCATGATTATGGTATCTCTTTCTGTTTATTAGAATGTTTTTTGTGTGTGTTTTTTTTTTTTTTGGCAAGACTGGGCCTCTTTCACAGAAACAAAATTATTATTTTTTTAAATAAACAGCTTAGTTGAGACATAGTTAATACACAAAAAAACTGCACATATTTAATGTGCAGAATTTGATGAGTTGGGACGTATGATATACCCCTGCTGCCACACTGGAATCTTACAAGAAAAATGTTATCAAAAATATCACAAGGTTAAAGATGCTTTCTATTCCATTCTACTCTACTCAAAAACTTATTAGCTACTGTATTATTTTAGTCATAGATTACCTCAAATAACAGTAATAATTCCAAACAGGGAAAACCATATTCCTCAAAACGCAAAGGAACTATATGAGCTAATCAAGCAAGATGACCATTATTGTGTTAAAGTACGTTTTTCTTTGTTGTATACATTTTTTTCAGGGAAGGTCATATAGGCTATCTAAGAGTAGGGGATATTAGTCACTAGATTTGTGGTCCTGAAGTTGGACAACATAAGTTAAAAACAAAAACAAACAAAGAAACAAACAATAAAGAAAGTAGATGGCAGCTAAAAGATAATGGAAAGTGGAAACCCCAGCTTCCTCATAATAGCACAAGACAGCCTGTCATTAGCTTCTGAAACACAGTCAAGTGTGATCTGTTAGAGGAAAAGCATTGGCTAGGGTGATATGTGGTATCTTATACTCTGTTGTCACAAGTCCACTCCCGTATAACAGTACAAAAACCAAGAAGTGACAGAGAAGTAGTTCCATAATAGAAGAGGGGAAAACCTTAGTAGCAAACTAAGAAAGAGTGTGTTTGGCCTTCGTGGTACTTTTTCTGAGACTTACATCCAGCAGTGGTGAAGTCTTCTGCGGCCACATTAGTGAGACTAAGGTGTTAATGACATACAAACTTTGAATGTGATCTGGATACACCTTTTCCTTTGTGAATAAAAGGTATTTTAGAGATAACTGAACCAAGTTTTAAAACTGCTTTTCTCTAGTGTGTAGTAGAGATGATTTTGGCTAGAAACAGAAGCTTAAAGGACAGAATGCCACTCTTTAAAAATTTTAAAAACATTCTAATTCTTGAAATGTAGGAATGTAACTATTAAAATATCCAGGGACACCTGAGTGGTTCAGTCGTTAAGCATCTGACTTTGGCTCAGGTCACGATCTCACTGTCCATGAGTTCGAGTCCCATGTCAGGTGAGCTTGAGCCATGCTTTGGGTGAGACCTGCTTCTCTTTCTCTCTCTCTCTCCCCCCCTCCTCTCTCCCCCTCTCCCCCTCTCCCCCTCTCCCTCTCTTCCCCTCCTGGGATTCTCTCTCTCTGTACCTCTCTCGCTTGCAACTTCCCTCTCTCAAAAAATAAAATAATAAAATAAAATAAATATCCAGTACTCACCACCTTCAGTATATCTACTATTTAAATATGCATGATCAACTCAAATTAGAATCATTACAAAATCATAACAAATCCTAAAGAGAGAAATGTGTGTGAGTGTGTGTGTGTTGGAGGTAGAGGCGAGGGTCACAGAAAGAAAATCCTCTGTTAGTTATTTGCAGGCTAATAACTAAAAGAAATAACTAATAACTAAAAGCAATGCTGCCAGGCCTGGAGAAACATGAGCTATTGCTTTAAAATAAACATAAAAGAGACGGGTCTAGGTCATGCACATGCACATCAATGGATTACTCATGCTCACTTCCAGAACCTCTCCCTGACATAGCTGTGAAGTAGGCAAAATTTATCTTTAGATTCTCCCACTTCCCCTTCTGGGCTACGGTTTTCTCTTGGCTCAATGCCTCATGCTGCCCAGGGTAGCACGAAACCCAGGCCTGCCCTCCTTGGAATGTGGCCTTTTCCTTAAAGTAGTGTTTTTCCTTCTCCCCAAACCTCCAATAAAGTTTAAGTTAAAATTCCCTTCTTCTCAGTTAATCAACTGTGAGGAATGTAATGTTGTAAATGAATTCACACTGGTGTGTAAATGACTAATGTTTTTTATTCCTCCCACATGTACTGGCATTCTAAAGGTTTGTTAGACTAAAGGAATATATTCCTTAGGAGGAAAGCCCAATCTGTAGGACACCCAACGAAGAAAATTTGGAGAGGTCTGCGTTTCCTCAAACCATACAAGTACATCAGACTGGCAGAATCCTTCATAGGGCCAGGCCTTGTCATACATAATAAAGGTAAAGTCACTACCTCCCACTGACTTTCTAACAAAAGGCTGGTGAAAAACTGTGGTGGATACATAGATTTTGAAAACCTATTGAAAAGTGAAATGCACATCTAAAAGTGATACAATTCTAGCAGTTTCCTCTCCTCAACAAGAGATAAAACTGAATGATCAATCACAAGGGCGCCAAGACCATTCAATGGGGAAAAGACAGCCTTCAACACGTGGTGCTGGGAAAAATGAATATCCACATGCAAAAAAAATGAAATTGTACTCATACCTTACACTATATACAAAAACTAACTCAAATGGATCAAACACCCGGGGCGCCTGAGAGGCTCAGTCAGTAAAGCGTCCAACTTCTGTTCAGGTCATGATCTCACAGTTCGTGAGTTTGAGCCCCACATCAGGCTCTCTGCTGTCAGCACAGAGCCCTCTTCGGATCCTCTGTCTGCTCCGCCCCCAACCGGCCCTGGCCCTCCCTTCTCCTCTCTCAAAAATAAATAAACATTTTAAAAAATGGATGAAAAACCTAAACATGAGACCTAAAACTATAAAACTCTTAGCAGAAAATACAAGGCAAAATCTTCATGACATTGAATTTGGCAGTGAATTCTTTGATATGACACCAAAACACAGACAACAAAAAATAGATAAATTGGACTTCGTCAAAATTTAAAACCTTTATATATCAAAAGATACTATCAACAGAGTGAAAAGGAAACCTACAGAATGAGAAAATATTCGCAAATCATATGTCTGATAAGGAATTAATATCCAGAATATATAAAAAATTCCTACAGTCACCACCACCAACAACAAAAAAAAAACAATTTAAAAATAGGCAAAGGGCTTGAGCAGACATTTCTCCAAAACAGATCTATAAATGGCAAATATAATCACATGAAAAGATGCTCAACATCATTGATCATCAGGGAAACGCGAATCAAAACCACCAGGACATACCACTTTACACCCATCAGGAGGGCTACTAGAAAAAAAAAAAAAAAAGAGAGAAAGAAAGAAAAGAACAAATATTGATGAGGATACAGAGAAACTGGAACTCTTGTGTATTGTTAGTGGGAATGTAAAATGGTGCAGACACTGTGGAAAACAGTACGATGGTTCCTCAAGAAATTTAAAAAAATTACCAAACGATCCAGCAATTCCACTTCTAGTATATACCCCCCCAAAATTAAAAGGACTGAAACAGATATTTTTACATCTATGTTTGCAGCAGCATTATTCACAATAGCCAAAAGCTGGAAGCAATTCAAGTGTCCTTTGACAGATGAATGTATAAACAAAATATGGTGTGTATGTGTATGATAAAGGTATATATATATATATGTGTGTGTGTGTGTGTGTATATATATAAAGGTAAAGTGTATATATGTATATGTGTATATATATGTGTGTGTATGTAATATATATATATATAATATATATATATTACATACACACACACACATATACATACAATGGAATATTACTCAGCCCTAAAAAGGAAGGAAATTTTGACACATGCTACAACATGAATGAATCTTGAAGACATTATGCTAAGTGAAATAAGCCAGTCACAACCTAGAGTAGTCAAATTCATAGACACAGAAAGTAGAATGAGAGTTTCCAGGGACTAAGGGGAAGGGGGAATTAGGAGTTTAGTGTTAAATACTTTAGGGTGATGGAAAAGTTCTGGAAATGGATAGTGGTGAATGCGAATGTACTTTCATGCCACTGAACTGCGTACTCAAAATGAAAAAAAAATTTTTAAGTTAAAATGATAAATTTTATGCCATGTATACCTTACCACACACACAGAAATTGAACAAGCCTTTGAAGTGATTACAAACAAGATCAAGTTTATAATCTAAAAATGTTTGTCCAATTCAAAAAAATACATTAGCCTAGTAAAAGGTGATCTGATTCTTCTCTTTTGACTCTGGGACATGCAACAATAAAGACTTCCAAGACTCCCTGGACCTAGTTGGCTTTTTTTTTTTTTTTTTAATGTTTGTTTATTTTTGAGAGAGAGAGACACACACACAGAGTGTGAGCAGGGAAGAGGCAGAGAGAGAGGGAGACAGAATCCGAAGCAGGCTTCAGGCTCCGAGCTGGAGGCACAGAGCCTGTTGTGATGTGAGGCTCAAACCCATGGACCTCGAGATCATGACTTGATCCAAAGTGAGAAGCTTAATCGACTGAGCCACCCAGGCACCCTTGGCTTTTTTGTTTGTTTAAGTATAATTAACATACAGTGTTATATTAGTTTCAGGTGTACAATATAATTATTCAACATTTCTACACATTAGGGTGCCTGGCTGGCTCCATCGGTAAAGCATGTGGTTCTCAATTATGGGGTCATAAGTTTGAGTCCCACGTTGGGTGGAGAATTTACTTTAAAAAATAAATAAATAAAATCTAAAAACAAAACAAACGAAAACCCACTTCTACACATTACTCAGTCCTCATCTTGATCCCCTTTATTTCACCCATCCTTCTACCCACCTCCCCTCCGGTAACCACCAGTTTTTTCTCTGCATTTAAGAGGTTTTGTTGTTTTTGTTTTTGTTTTAAATGATTGTTTATTTTTGAGGGAGAGACAGAGGGAGAGGATGAGTGGGGGAAAGGCAGAGAGAGACGGAGACACAGAATCCAAAGCAGGCTCCAGGCTCTGAGCTGTCAGCACAGAGCCCAATGGGGGACTCAAACCCATGAGCCATGAGATCATGACCTGAGCCGAAGTCGGATACTTAACCAACCGAGCCACCCAGGTGCCCCTAAGAGTCTGTTTTTTTGTCTTTGTTTTGTTTCTTACATTCCACATATGAGTGAAATCATATGGTATTTGTCTTGCTCTAGCATTATAACCTCTAGGTATGTGCACATTATTAGCAAGATCTCATTATTTTTTATGGCAAGATCTCATTATTTTTTATGTTTGAGTAATTTTCTCTCTCTCCTTCTCTATATATGTATATATATACACACACATATACATACATCTTCTTTACCCATTCATCAATTGATGGACAAAGGTTGTTTCCGTATATTGGCTATTGTAAATAAAACAACAATTAACATATGGGTGCATATATCTTTTCTAATTAGTGTTTTTGTTTTCTTTGGGCAAATACTCTGGAATGGGATTACTGGATGATATGGCAATTCTATTTTTAATTTATTGAGAACCTCCATACTGTTTTCCATAGTGGCTGCACCAATTTACATTCCCACCAAAGGTGCATGAGGGTTCCATTTTCTCAACATCCTCATCAACATTTGTTATTTCTTGTCTTTTTTATTCTAGCCATTCTGACAGGTGTAAGGTGATATTTCATTGTGGTTTTTGCATTTCCCTGATGATTAGTGATATTAAATATCTTTTCATGTGTCTGTTGGCCATCCTTACAACTTTTTCTGAAAAATATCTATTCAGGGCCACTGCCTACTTTTAATTCAGACTATTCGGTTTTTTGGTGTTGAGTTGTACAACTTCTTTATATATTTTAAACATTAACTTCTTTTGCATATATGATTTGCAAATATTTTCTCCCGTTCAGTACACTGCCTTTTTGTTGATGCTTTCCTTTGCTGTGCAAAAGCTTTTTATTTTGGTGCAGTCCCAATAGTTTAATTTTGCTTTTGCTTCCCTTGCTTGAGGAGCTGTATCCAGAAAAAGGTGTCTATGGCCAATGACAAATAAATTATTGCCTATGTTTTCTTCTAGGAATTTTATGGTTTCAGGTTTCACATTTAGGTCTTCAATCCACTTTGAGTTTATTTCTGTGTATAGTGTAAGAGTGGTCCAACTACTGGACAGCTACATGCAAAAGAATGAAACTAAATTACTTTCTTACAGCATATACAAAAATAATCTCTCGATCTAGTTTAACAGCAAATTGTTTGGCTGGACTAGATGGGGTGGGCCATAGTGAGCAGAAGGTCTGTAAGGTCTGGCTGGCCCAGCTGTTGACCCTGCTCCCCACTGCGGCATTTGTGGCCACCCTTCAAAAGAGAAGAACTGGGCCCTCTCATAGCAACCCTGTGTGAATTAGCTCCCAACTACAAGTCTGAGAGGGCTTTTCTCCGCTCCCAGATTAACTTTACCAGAGCCCTTCCTTGAACGCTTTCTGTAGTGGACAACCAAATTTAGTACGCATGACAAAGACTCTCTTTGACCAAACTTTAGTCAGGCTCCTCTAAGACCTTTTCTCAACAAAACCTCAGCCTCCAGTCTCCACCCTTATCCTTGCTGGGCTGGTGTTCCTTATCCCCCCACTTTTTATGTGTCTGTCCTTGTCCTACCTTTGGCAAGAATCCTGTTAAGGTGGTTTGGCAAGTTCCCCCATCCTCAATGTCTCCTCTTGGTAATTTTCCATCCACTGACCTCTTCTCTCTGCTCGCTGGCTATTAATCTCCAGCTGTCTTTATTGTATTTGGAGCACTCTCTCTCTCTAACCCCTACAGCAATGCTTTTACCACAAGAGTCCTGAATGAAGTCTTCTTTACTATTTGAACAAAAATAAATCTTAAAATAATTTTTAAAGTATTTAAGTTAAATTTTAAAATTTAGAATAATTTTTCAGAATAATTTTTTAACACAGGAGACTTAAAAGTTTTAAAAAATTAGCATTTCATAATAATCCCACAGGAATCACAGTTATTGGCAAAGTTACCAATAATTTATCCAATCATCTAATTGCATTCTGGTAAATAAAAGCCAATAGTGGTGAGTCCTAGGTTCATAATCTTCTAAAAGCTAGAAAATTTAATGATCATATTTGAACTCTCTTGGGAGAACGGAAAAGAAATTATTCATGGTGATTTAAAAAGCAATACCTAATGCTTGAAATACTGTTGCAGGCAATCCAAACCCTACACCCATTTACTAGCTCCACCAGTCTACCCCACCCCAGATCCAACACACTTTTACCCACTCACCCACCCTATACCCCCAGCCTGGGCAAAGCACAAACACCTGCTGCTCTTGTTCTGAAATGGGCATCCATTACCAGCTTTTCCCTCCCACTCTGTAGGATCCCTAGACACATGCCCTGGTTCTCCAGGGCTGTGGCACTAGGCCATGGCACTCTGAGAAAGTGGAGGAGGCTGCTGAAGCTGTAGGTGACATGGGATGCTGGTGCAATGCGATCCTGTCTGTACTTAGACAAGAAAATGCCTGAGACATTCGAGTGTGTGTCTACATGACTCATTGGAGGAGTTGTCTCTTTGGGAGGAAGTAGGGAGCAGCCTCCCCAAATTCCATGTAGATACATTAAGGGGTGGAAAGCCACTTGGAAGAAGCAGGAAGCCAAAGGCCAGAACTTATCCCTGGCACATGACTGCTTCTGCATTCAGCTGGTACAGACTCATTCAGAAGGAAACAATTTATTCTCTTTACCCAGTGAGAAAGAAGTCTGTCTTTGTCCTTTATCAAGGTGTCCCAGGGAAGACTGAGTGGCTGTCACTAACTGAAAATAATCACCTTTCGTTTGCACCACATCTAACCTCCTGTATGGTAAATAATGGAAAATAGTTTAGAGATGTGTCTGGAAATGTTTGTTTCATCAGAGATGTTTTACACTTAGTATTAGGAGATCTTCCTTTGAGCCAAGGCCATTTGGGTTTCCCAAGTAAGGGGTGTTGGATAAGTGAGCCACCTGTCTTAATAAACTTTATTATTGAACTTTCTGACCCTGGTTATAGGCCCCACAATTAGGTGGTTTCTAAATGAGAATGGTATTAAGTTTTTTTAAATGGCAATCATTTGATTCATCAAGTTTTCTAAGTAAAACAACAAAAAAGTTTTTATATTCACAGAAGTAACATCTACTACTTTGGGGATTCCTGACTGGTAAATCAGCTAATTTTAATCACCTAAACATTTACAACCCTCCCTACACCCCAACAAATTCTAATTTAATTTTCTTCCTGTTTTAAAAAAAGTAAGTTATGTTCATTGCTCACAGATTATGCCTTTAAATAAATTTTTTTAAAAAAATCTAATAATTCGGAAGTCTCCTTAACTGTGTTCTTTCTGCTCTGTTGTCCAAAGACATTTTTCCAAAGTATGACATAAGCCATCTCTATATATATCTGCAGTAAAAACAATGCCAAGACAGTGAGTCAGCCAAAGTAAAGATGTTACATGATATACTATATGACTTCCATTTTTGGACCAAAAGGTACCATGACAGTGATTTTAACTAGACCATATGACATTGCATAAAAATGCATTTCAAAATGAAGAATTCTTTTCTTAGTTATCTGTATTACATCATGTGATCTTTTGTTCCCAATGAACTATTTTAATGTTATCTGTCTTTATATATCTTATGGGTTTTTCCCCATCGAATAGTATTTTCAACTAATAGTAATTTAATCAAATGTTCCCCTCTGTGAAAGAAAGAAAGAAAGAAAGAAAGAAAGAAAGAAAGAAAGAAAGAAAGAAAGAAAGAAAAGCCAGAGGTTACTATGGGCTAAATCTAGCTTAATTATATTAGTTTTTTAGGAAATATATTAAATAATACTGAAGAGAACATACTTTAGAAAAGCCTGTTCCCAGTGACTTCAATGTCTTCTCATTAATTTTTTAAAAAACTCAAGCTCTTAGTTTTCTTTTATGTTATGAATTAATTAACTGAAAAGTATATCTGGTTTTAATTCCCAAGCCCAGCTCAATTCAGAAAAGCTCTTTAGTCATAGAACTTCAGACACAGGGTCTGTCTTATGCACTGACTGTGCCCAGGGCAAACAGGAAAACTTAGATTAGCAAAGTATATTAGAGAAGAGAGGACCATCAAGCTGTTAGTCAGGCATTATTATGGTATGTGTTTTCTAGTCAGAATTTTGTGTGATCCTAATGAAGTCCTAGAAAGAAAATTACATTGTATATTGATTTATCTCTGACTCCGAGTTCTGTTAAAACCAGCATTAGCTGAACAACTTTGCATCAAATTCATAGAAATTTGATGGCACCTATGTCATACAAGACAAAGAAAGGCTAAGGAAATGTTCCAGAATAGAGAAACACGGTAACTTGATCCTTTACTAAAGAAAAAATGCTTGGGGCACCTGGATGGCTCAGTTGGTTTAACGTCTGGTTCTTTGTTTCAGCTGAGGTCATGATCTTGCATTTTGTGGGTTCTAGCTCCGTGTCAGGCTCTGTGGTGACACGTGTCTAGCTCCGTGTCAGGCTCTGTGGTGCTGAGCCTGCTTGGGATTCTCTCTCTCCCCCTCCCTTGTTTGCTCTATCTCTCTCGAAATAAATAAATAAACTTTAAAAAAATGCTTTAAAAGACAATATTAGACCAAAGAATACAATTGAAATACAGATCATGGAATACTTATAAGTACTTATAATACTTATATCAATATTAAATTTACTTGTGTTGATAACTGTATTATACTAGTAAGAGAATATCCCTATTCTTAGGAAATACACTGAAGCATTTAGAAGTGAAGAGTTATGGTATACACAGGTATATACTCTCAAATGATTCAGAAAAAGAAATTGTGTGTGTGTGTTTGTAGGGAGAGAGACAATGCATGCACAACGATAAAATTAAATGGATAAAGTAGATGAAACCAAGTAGAGGGTATCTGGGTTTTCCCAGTATTATTCTTACTCTTGTAACATTTCTGTAAGTTTGAAATTATTTCCAAATAAAATTATTTTTAAAAATCAATGAGGCATGGGGTGCCTGGATGGCAAGAGCATCTGACTCTTGATTTTGGCTAAGGGCATGATCTCAGGGTCATGGGATTGAGCCCTGCATTGGGCTCTGTGCTGAGCGTGAAGCCTGCTTTAGATTCTCCCGCTCCCCCTGTCTTTCTCCCCACTCTCATGTTCTCTCTCTTTAAAAAAAAATTCAGGGACGCCTGAGTGGCTCAGTCAGTTGAGCATCCAACTTCGGCTCAGGTCATGATCTCCCAGCTCGTGAGTTTGAGCCCTGCATCGGGCTCTGTGCTGACGGCTCTGAGCCTGGAGCCTGTTTTGGATTCTGTGTCTCCCTCTCTCTCTGACCCTCCCCCGTTCATGCTCTGTCTCTTTCTGTCTCAAAAACAAATAAACGTTAAAAAAATTTTTTTTTTCTTTAATTCAATGAGGCATGAGTTTAATACAGTTTGGAGACAGGAACAATGGCTGACTGGTTAAGTTCTTTAAGGCTCCTGAAGGCATTATCACTATCAGGCAAACTGATAGCTAGATATTTTCTTCAAAGGATTACTATAAAAATAATACAGCCCACTGAAATCTCTTACAATCATATCTATCCTTTAATGTAGATTTTTCATGCTTGTATTAGTCACAGTTTTCCGGAAAAACAGAACCAGTAGGAGAGAATGAGATTTTACAGAATTGACTCATGTGATACTGGGGGCTGACAAATCCAAAATCTGAGGGCAGGCAGGCAGGCAGGCAGGCAGGCAACAGGCTAGAGATTCAGGGGAGAGTTGATACTGCAGTCTGGAGTCTGATCCACAGAGCAGCAGGGTGGAAATTCAGGCAGGGTTTCTATGTTCCAGTCTTGAGAACTTCAGTCTTTGCTCTTCTAGCCTTCAACTAACTGGATGAGGCCCACTCACATAATCTGCTTTACTCAATGTCTACTGATTTAAGTGTTAATCACATCTATAAAATACCTTCACAGAAACATCTGGACTGGTATTTGACCAAACAACTGGGTGTCACAGCCTAGCCCAACTGACACATAAATTAACTGTCACAGTACTCAAAACAGGAAGTTCAGTGATCATCATTGTTTAATCCACTATGGGAAAATGGAGATAAAGCCGAGAATGTTGTCTTCAAGAAAAGTAAATTGCAGAAACAAACCTGTCCTAAGTACCTATGAAATAACTATAGAATAATTTTAAATGACAGAATGAAGCCTCACCACCCAGCTACAGAGCATAAGATTCAAGGCAGGTGAGAAGGACCTGGGCAGGGGTTGGGCTCAGAGACAAAGTAGGGCAGGATTTAAGGGTAAGAAGGTTTACACTGGGGGATTAGATGGGAGTTTCTTCCAGATGAACTCAATTAACTCTCTTCTTTTCCCAGCCTTTTTACTTTTGGAGAGTTTTAAAATAAGAAACAAAACAAGCCTTCAGTAAGTAGCATTATGTTATAGGGCTTAATAACCCTACTAAATGAGCATCCTCGGTTAAAATACCCAACAGATTTATAGCAATTTTCATACTATAAAGAGCTATAGCATTGAAACTTGGTTTAAAGTTTTCTAACTGTCTTAATTAGTTAAATATGTAGGAAACTTTTGCTTACCTTTAATATGAAAGCCACGGAACTCAATTTTTCTAATTCAGTATTTTTTAGTCTGTAAAAGTTTTGGGCTTTTGAAACTATATTATGGACCAATTATTTCAAGACTGTGTGGTTTTCTTAATTGAAAATCCAAGCATAATTTTTAAAAAGAAGCTAATCACTATATCTAATTACTAAAAAAGTTTAAGCACTGACATTATTTCATTTAAATACAACTTTTAAAAATAATGACTACCAGATGGACAGGAAGTTACCATTAGAACAGCTGGCAGTGAAAGAAGCTTATGTTATTAAAGAAGCCCTCTTTAGAATCTCAGTTTAATCTTTTTTATTTTTTTATTTATTATTTTTTAATACATTTTTAAATGTTTATTATATTTTGAAAGAGAGAGAGAGAGAGCACGCAGGGGAGGGGCAGAGAGAGGGAGACAGAGGATCCAAAGCAGGCTCTGCACTGACAACGAGAGCCTGATGTCAGGCTCAAACTCATGAAGAATTTTGAGATCATGACTTAAGCTGAAGTGGGACGCTTAACCAACTGAGCCATCCAGGTGCCCCTAATCTTTTTTTTTTTTTTTAACGTATATTTTGAGGAAAGGAGGGGGAGAAAGAGAGGAAGAGGAGAGAGGGAGAGAGAGAATCCCAGGCAGGATCCGCATAGTCAGCACAGAGCCCAATGTGGAGCTCGAACTCAACAAACCGTGAGATCATAACCTGAGCTAAAATCAAGAGATGCTTAACCGACTGAGCCACCCAGGCGCCCCTCAGCTTAGTCTATGTTAACTTTCCCCAAACTACATCTGCAAACTCAATCTTAAAAATATCAGGAAAAATTTTGGAATCCCAGGCCTGGGACTCCTTTTTATATTGTTGTTAACACTAATGAGACAGAAATAAAGAGAAATAAAATTTTGTGTCTCTATGGGAAACATCAAACCCTCATTAAAATCTGCAGCTATTTAATGAGTCAATGGGACTCTTCAAGAGGTCTTCTTCCATTACTTGTGCATGTGCAAATAGAGTCAAGCCTTGCCCTACCCACTGCCTTGCATGTATTATTAATAAGCATTTAGTGTCTTCCAAAACTCATTTATTACATGCTTTCTGGATGCTAAACTTCACATAAATGTTGAGCCTAAATGAGTTAAGTAGATGAGCTATAAGACCAGGCGCACACAGGAAGTTCACAGGGAGCTTTCAGAGATGCCTCAGAACGCAGTGCAGAAGCTTCTCCACAGGCGCTCTTCCACGCGGCAGGCCTAGAAGTCACAGTGGCCTGGTTTTCATGGACTCAGAAAGTGGCATGTGTCAGAAAATAAGGCTGTATTTGACACTCTAACTGTACTCCCTTTCCCCTCTTCTGATGCCATTTTTGCTCTGGTTCTCCCTTCTCTGGCTTCTCTCTCCTTGGAGAGGGCTCTCTTCCCCTCATTGCACACACTCTCCCAGGGTTCAGTCATCCATGCTGTCACTTCAACGTCCTCTAAAAGGCTGGCTGGTGACCTCCAAATCTCCAGTTCAGCTCAGACCACTCCTCTACAGTGCCAGTCCAGCACAGATACCACTTGAGTGTCTCTTAAATGTTTCAAAGACATCTCAAATGCACCATGTCCAGGGCAGAACTCATTATGATCCTCTCCCACTGTCCCCCCAGCTGCCAATATCCTCTACTAACCCATCCACTGCGGCACCATGATGGACTCAGTTCTGAAAGTCCTCCCACTGCCCCTCCTGCCCTCTCACAGGCCAGCACAGATACCTAGTCAGTCACCTAGGGGTCCCTCAAGTCTACCCCATAAATACTTGTTGAACCTGTCTAATCCTTTCTCTCTCATGCCTTAGTCTAAGACCTCACCATTCTCTGTCTGGATTACTTTGATTACCTGACAATGTTCTTCTAAGTCCAGTTGTGGCCCTAGCAATCAGGCCTCTACACCAAAAGGTCTTTCTAAAATGCAGTTGCTTTTAGTGGTTCCCTATTACTGCCAAGATAAAGTCCTGAAAAGAAAAGAAAAGAAAAGAAAAGAAAAGAAAAGAAAAGAAAAGAAAAGAAAAGAAAAGAAAAACACAGAAAGCGTGTGTATGTGTACATGTGTGTATATATAGGTGCGTGTGTATGTAAATGTAATGTAAGCACTGGATCTCTAAAGACAGGCCCCCGTCTACTTCTCAAGGCAAAGAGTACAGCTTAGGTGCACAGACTCTGGAGTTTGAATGTCTAGGTGCAAATTTGAATTTTGTAATTTATGAGTTATGTGAACTTGGGAAAGTTGTTCAACATGTTGATGCCTCCTTACCTATATTACTTATCCAGTGCTGCCTAACAAATCACCTCATAACTTAGTAGTTTAAAACAACACACACTTGTGCCAGAGTTGTATGGAGATCAGGAATTAGGGAGGGGGCTTAGCTAGGTAATTTGGGCTCAGGATTTCTCATAAGGTTGCAGTCAAGGCTTGGGGCCGCAGTCATTTGAAGGCTTGGCTGGGGATAGAGGATCTTTCTGAATGGCTCCCACACATGGCAGATGGCAGGAGGCTGCAGTTCCATAATGGCCACTGGCAGGAGGGCTCATTTTCTTGCCATGTGGGCCTCTCCATAGGGTTGCTTATGTGTCCTCAACATATGGCAGCTGGCTTCCTCCAGAGTGAATGATAGAGAGCAAGGAGGTCATAATGCCTTTTATGACTTAGTGTCAGAAGTCACACATCGTCAGGGGTGTCTGGGTGGGTCAGTCAGTTAAGCGACTGACTTTGATTTCAGCTCAGTCATTATTTCACGGTTCGTGAGTTCGAGCCTTGCATCAGGCTCTGTGCTGAAAGTGCTCTCTGCCCCTCCCCTGCTTGTGTTCTGTCTCTCTCAAAACAAATAAATAAACTTTAAAAAAAAAAGTCACAAATCGTCACCTCTGCCATATTTTATTAAGTAGAAGGAAGCCATTAACTAGCCCACAATCAAGGGAAGAGGAATTAGGGTCTACATCTTCAAAGGAAGTGTATCAAAGAATTTGTGGGCATATTTTAATGCTACCACAATGTCGTCCTCTGTAAAATGGAGATAATAATACTAACTATTTCATGGAATTATATGAGGATTAAATAAGCTAATACATGCTAAGTGTTCAGCATGGTGCACTGCACATGGCAAAAACTCAGTAAGTATTAGCTATTGCTATCATTCCCAAGTTTATTTCTCCTCATCCCTCCCTCATCAACTCCCTCACAGATCCTGTCTCCTGGCCTTTCTGAATACTTGCTATCCCCTAAATAAGTGAAGCCAATACCTCTGCTCTGCCTTTCTCGAAGACCCTCCTATCCCATATCTTTCTTCAACCCTTAGTGGGTCCTTCTCAGAGCAGCTTCCTAGAACCTCTCAGGCTGGCTAGGTGCTCTGCAGCTCAGCCAGGCACTTCCTACATACACCTTTCTCTCTCACTCAACCTTGATGGCAAGTGTATCTTTCCCTGGTAATCATCCCCTCCTCAGGCAGGTCTTCCTTGACATTCCCAGGCAGAGCCACGAGCTCCCTCCCATGAGACCTCTTCAAACTTCAAACATAGTTGTTTGTGCATCTTTACATTGCAATTGTCTTTGTCTCCCACTAACACTGAGAGCTTTCATTCATCTTTGTAGTTTTGGGCATAAGCATAACGCCCAGGAAACAGTGAGTGCCCAACAGATAATTTGTTGAACACATGGATAAGTATCTAAAACTTGAGAGAATACTTTTCTCATGTGCAGAGGAAGAGGAATCACAAAAATATCAACAAAATGGGTCAAGTATACTGTAAATCTCACTAGGCAAGCTGTGGCCAAACATGATCATGCTATACTACCTATCTGGGATGCTCAGAATTCTGTTTTCTCAGAGTCTTACTTTTGTCTTCAGCACTAATTAATATAAAGTAAGTTTAAGATGATAGATTTATGTTATAAGCTAATACCATGACTATGTTTATAAACTATGAATAGCTCAAAGAACTGAGAGAACATAAAGCCTGTTCATTTTTTACAGTTTACAATGCAAGGCATAGAAATATCCCCTATACTTAATATATTTTCATTATCTCTTATTTAAAAGTTTAATTATTGCCTTTAAATGTAGTTGTTTAAGAAGGCACCCAGAAAGAACTATGTTTCCCTGTAAACACACTGATGGCCAAAAACTATAGTATGATTCAGATCAAAAAAATACTTTAAAAATAGACACAAAGTAAATCTTGACCTGAAATCTATTTTTCAACAGCAACTCAAACACAAATAGGCAAACTGAGAGACATCACAAATTGTCTTACCAAAAGCGTGGTACATTTGCTAACCTAGGAGTGAATAAAGAAAATGTGAAATGTGAAGATGCTAATGTATCATTCAAGGTGTTAGGATGTGGATGCCCTGGACTCCTGTCAGAGGAAATGTACAGAAGTATCTTTCTTACAGTTTCACTGGCAGCCGCACCAAAGTTTTAGTTTGAACTTGACTTACTATACACTATGAGTGCTCCTTGTTCTCCTAAAGTTAGTTTTCTTCCCATTTTTGAAAAGTGTGCTTTTAAAGCATCTGTGGTGGTTTTTAAGGGCCAAATTTAAGCTCAATAACGTTGGATTAACTGGCAGTGGAAAAGGTATTTTTGGATGAAGCACCTTGTCTGGTATCCCCTCAAATCATGCCTTGTGGTAGGTAGCCAACTATGTATTCCCGCCCATGTTAAGGCAGGCCCTGGATGGGGAGGATTAGAGTACACACTAGTTTCTGCCAACATTTCCCTGGGCAAAACAAAGGAATATCTGCACATATGGCTGTTGTACTCTTCCAGATGTCTTCATGGCTGTGGCTGACACGAGGCATTATTTTAGGAGCTCAGTAGCAGCTTCTATGCCCCTTGATCAAACACTTAAGCACTGTCTTTATCTGAGTAACTAAGAAAATGGAAGCCAACAGTACCTTTAAATTATGGGATCTGGGATCAAATTTGAGAGACAAGGGTCCAGGAGGTTCCTTACTGTAGATGCTGTTATGAAGGGATGCTGTGAGCAGCAAAACATTTCAAAATCAGAAGGTATCTTAAGTGGATGGGAGCTACATGCCCCAGACTTTCTAATGTAAGCACAATTTCAAATATTCTCCTCCTCTGTCAGTTCATCAGGCCACCACTGTAATTTTATAGGCAAAGAAGCTGAGGATAAATAATTTGCCAAAGATTACACATGTAATTAATGCCAGATGGAAATGCTAAAGCATTCATTCCTCACTGTCCTGCAAACCAATCCCCAGGACAAAAGTCAAGGTCTCTTGCAGTTTAATTCTAGACTCTTTTCACTACATAACACTGAATATGTTTTTTATGAGTTGCATCATTACAAGACAATTTTAATTACAAAGAGAAGTTTCAGATGAACCAACATTTTTTTTTTTTTTCCTAGAACAAGAATGAATGGTTTTAAGTTGGGGATTGGGAGCTAGCAGGTGGCTTCTTCAATTAAACTGAGCAGCTTTCAGTAACCAATTTAAGAATGAACTAAGGAGCAGCTAGCAAGACTGCTCCTTATTATGAATGTATTAACACTGTTAGAAAAGTTTCTTAGTTAGAAAACTTAATATGAATTATAATGCACAAAAATAGATTTTAAAATCGAGTCAACAAAAAACATAGGCTAAAACAAAGAAGAGAGAAATAAAATCTTGAAGAAGAAAAGTGGACAACATATATTAAGGGAGGTGTGTTTAGACATGATGATCATTTAAAATGACCTTTAGGGGGCACCTGGGTGGCTTAGTCAGTTAAGTGTCCAACTTCGGCTTAGGTCATGATCTCGGGGTTCCTGAGTTCAAGCCCCACATCGGGCTCTGTGCTGACAGCTCAGAGCCTGGAACACGCTTCAGATTCTTTGTCTCCCTCTCTGTCTGTTCCTCCCCTGCTCATGCTCTGTCTCTCTCTCAAAAATAAGTAAACATAAAAAAATAATAGTAAAATGAACTTTAGACTTTGGGGTTTAGAAACTTTCTCAATTTATTTTATTTCATTTTTTTTTTTTTAGAGAGAGAGAGAGAGAGCACGCATGAGCAGAGAAAGGGGCAGAGGGACAGGGAGGGAGAGAGAGAGAGAGAGAGAGAGAGAGAGAGAGAGAGAGAGAATCTTAAGTAGTCTCCATGTTCAGTCCAGACCCTGGGATCACAACCTGAGCACAAACAGTCAGACGCTCAACTGACTTTTCTCAGTCTTATTCAAAGAGTTAAAAGGGAGAGTGAGTCAGCCATAATTATTCTGCCTCTGGGAAATAACACTGTAGGGTTTCCTCATTCTGACTACCAGTAAAAGGGAGCAAACCAGGAAGACAGAGAATCTCCCAGCCTCAGATGATCTACAGAGTGACAAGTTTCAAAATCTTTTAAAATGCTACTTAACTGGGAGGCCTGGCTGGCTCAGTCAGTAGAGTATGCAACTCTTGATCTTGGGGTTGTGAGTTCAAGCCCCATGCTGGGCCTAGAGCTTACTTTCAATGAATGAATGAATGCTACTTATTTCTTAAAAAAAAAAAAAAAAATCTGTCTATAAATATACTTAGTATACTTTTGTAAAAAGTATAATTAACTTGAAAAGTAGGGAGAAAAGTACTAATTTATCTCACATCAGGAAAAACCTCTGTTAGTGTTTTTCATTCTTTTTCTCCAAGTATGGTTAATGTTTTTATATAACTGAGGAAACACCAGATTTGTAGATTTTAACCTCCTATTTAATTCAGTAAAATATTATGTATATATTCTTATGTTAATTAAAATTATTTGCAAGCAGTCTGTAAATGGCTGCCTAAAATCATAACAACACCCTAATTTAGAAAATGATTTTCTTATTTATATATACCATTAATAATGCTGTGATCAATATCTTTGTATATAACTCATTGTCCACATTTCTTATTATCCCTCCAGGCAAGAGCCCAGAGGCTGAACTACTAAACGTCAGAGTTTGAACAGTTTAAGGTTCCTGATAACATATGTCAAATTAACTTTCAGAAAAGTGGTACCAATTTACACTCCCACTGACAAGGGGGCGAGGTGTCTATTTTACCATTGCCTCAATATCTCTGAGGATAATCACAGAATTTTTGCTGATCTAGAAGAAATAAGGAGTGCCACACTGCTGTTTTAGTTTTGTTTTGATTGTTAGTGAGTTGTGGGTTTTTTGTTTTGTTTGTGTTTTTTGTTGTTTGTTTGTTTGTTTGTTTGTTTTGAGAGACAGAGAGAAAGACAGGGAGAGCAGGGAGGGGCAAAAAGAGAGGGAGAGGGAATCCCAAGCAGGTTCCATGCCCAGCATGGAGCCTGAGGCTGGTCTTGATCCCAGGACCCATGACCCTGAGATCATGACCTGACCCAAAATGAAGAGTCAGAGACTTAAAGGACTGAGCCACCCAGGCACCCCAGTGAGTTTTATTATTATTATTATTATTATTATTATTATTATTAAGAATTTGTGTTTCCTTTTAAATGAATTACTTCTTTAAACATGTTCTTTCACCACTGGGCATTCCTCTTTGGTAAAATAATTTAGATGTATGCATAATGATAGCCTATCATCTTTTTTTATAATCTTTTTTCATTTAAGTTAGGCAAATTTTCTTTTAGAACTTTCTAAAGAAGACTTCGTGAATCAGTAAAATAAACTCTTAAACCTGTCACAACAGTAGAATACTGTTTGAATTAATTATGGAATGACTAATTTTTTCTCTAATAAATCATACATTAAAAATTTTACAAAAGAGGCTATAGTCTTGCATCTGCCTCTAACCAGAATTTTTACTTTATCTTCTTTAAATTTTTTTCGTAACGTTTTATTTATTTTTGAGACAGGGAGAGACAGAGCACGAAGAGGGGAGGGTCAGAGAGAGGGAGACACAGAATCCGAAACAGGCTCCAGGCTCCAAGCTGTCAGCACAGAGTCTGACGCGGGGCTTGAACTCACAGACCGTGAGATCATGACCTGAGCCGAAGTCGGCTGCTTAACCGACTGAGCCACCCAGGCGCCCCCAGAATTTTTACTTTAAACAGGACAAAATTTCAATGAGTCTCAGTTTGTTTATCTGTAAAATAAGATGCATAATCTTTAGCAAGCTTTCCAACTTCAAAACTAGGCAGGCTTGTGCTTACATAATACAATACATAGCACCACCTACAGGTAAAAAGAAACAGTTTTCTACATTTTCCCTTAGTTAAAAATGAATCTTCAGTCTTCAGCAAAATATCAGGTTGATGAATTTTGTATTAGCAGAAGCTGCCTGAGCAAATATATCATAATTTTAATAGTCTTGGTCAGACAGGATAAACATTTTTAATGAATCTGTCACAGACTCTGCAGAAGTTTTTAGTGCCTGTTATAAACTGAGCTCATTTTTTCCTACCATCACTTTTTTAGGGGATCAATCATTTTTTCGGGCATTGCTTGAGAAAGTCAATGACACTCTCTTAAGTCTGACTTGAAGGACTTACTATTGTGTTATATTGCAGTAAACAATATATATTTGGCATGGTAGATACATTCTTTACTTACTATTTGGAGCTTTGTGGACTTGATGAAAACCACGGTCAAAAAACAATTTCTGTATGATTACATGTATAATGTTACTCCCTGCCTTCAACTTCAGGGAAAAGAATGCCTGAGTTGTTAATGAGGGTAGCATCAGAAAATCCCAGTGGTGGTGCCCTGCATTTGCTTGGGACTTGAAGAAAAATTTAATCTATGGGAAGGTCTTAAATCAATGGATGTCTAGTTGCTGTTAACATCTAGATTACCGTGACAGCTTTGTTTCTAAGCTGATATTAGCTACAGCTTCCTCTTTATAAGTCCCTTTGGAACTTTACTATTTTCAACTGTAACTTCTAAATTGTTCTGAGTGTGTTCTTCACCTTCATCATGTTTAACCCCCCAATAAAACTGTAAACTCACCAAGTGAAACTGTATCTTCTGATAATCTTGGCTCCACACTCCCCTGACCCCCTGGTTTGCTATAACGTAATAGTTTGTGTGGACTAAGTGAAAGTACCTTGCTAGTGACTGTGAAGAGACAATTCCTCTGGCAAAGGTGAATGTACAAGGTAAAACAGAGTTCAGGCAAATAAAAGTTAAATTACTGTGACAAAGTTCAGGAACAATGTTGCCTCAGATCTGCATTTACCCTTGATTGAGGTAACTTAGATTTAAAAGAAAAACAACAACATGGGAATGCAAGCTGGTGCAGCCACTCTGGAAAACAGTACGGAGGTTCCTCATAGAACTACCCTACAACCCAGAAATTGCACTACTAGGCAGTTATCCATGGGATGCAGGTATGCTGTTTCGAAGGGACACATGCACCCCCATGTTTATAGCAGCACTATCAACAATAGCCAAAGTATGGAAAGAGCCCAAATGTCCATCAATGGATGAATGGATAAAGAAGATGTGGTATATATATACAACGGAGTATTACTCGGCAATCAAAAAGAATGAAATCTTGCCATTTGCAACTACGTGGATGGAACTAGAGGGTATTATACTAAGTGAAATTAGTCAGAGAAAGACAAAAATCATATGACTTCACTCATATGAGGACTTTAAGATACAGAACAGATGAACATAAGGGAAGGGAAGCAAAAATAATATAAAAACGGGGGGGGGGGGGCGCCTGGGTGGCTCAGCTGGTTAAGCGTCCGACTTTGGCTCAGGCCATGATCTCACAGTTTGTGAGTTCAAGCCCCGCATTGGGCTCTGTGCTCACAGCTCAGAGCCTGGAGCCTGCTTTAGATTCTGTGTCTCCCTCTCTCTCTGCCCCTCCCCTGCTCGTGCTCTGTCTTAAAAATAAATAAAACATTAAAAAAATATTTATAAAAAAAAACAAAACAAAACAGGGAGGGGGACAAAACAGAAGAGACTCATAAATATGGAGAACAAACTGAGAGTTACTGGAGGGGTTGTGGGAGGGGGATGGGCTAAATGGGTAAGGGGCACTAAGGAATCTACTCCTGAAATCATCATTGCACTATATGCTAACTAATTTGGATGTAAATTTTAAAAAATAAAAAATAAAATTTAAAAAAAAGAAAAAAATAAATAAAAGAAAAACAACAAAATCCTTCCTGAAACAGTCTTAAATTTGTATGGTCTCTAATTTCTAACTAATATTTTGGGGGATAGATTCCCTTTGGGGGAATTGCTTAATTGTAAATTATTCTTAACAGGGGAGAAAAAGGAACTAAACGTTTTTCCCAACTTTCATGCTGGAAGTTTTCAAACTTCCAGAAAAGCTGAAAGAACAGTATGATGGACATCCATAACCCACCACCAACATGAAACCATTGTTAACGTTCTTCTTTATATGACTATACTTATTTCTGAAACACTGAAACTAAGCTGCAGATATCATGATGCTTCACCCCAAATACTTCCTCAAGCATCATTTATGGTCAAGGATGTTCTCTTTCATAATCCCATTGTTGTTGCCACACTGAAGAAAATGAACAATAATGCTTTCATAAACATATCCATTTGGACTCTAAATGTTCATAATTGACCCAAGAATGTCATCCTTTTGAGCTGTTTGTTTGCTATTTGAGAGCTAATCAAGATTCATACATTTCATATAGTTCATGTTGTCTTTCAAGCACTCATGTTTTGGGCACTTACTATGTCTCAGGTTACACAGACCTTCCTATTTAATTTTTATAAGAAAATATGAGAGAAGTGTTTGTTGTTATGTAAAATGGTGATAAAGTGCTTACTTCTGAACACTCTGATGTATTTGTTATTCACCATCATATTTTCAGAATCTAACACAGAGCCTTGAACATACTAGATACTAATATACAGATAGCTGTGGAATAAATGAAACGTGGTGTGCTTGTCCATTCCAATGGAAAAACTACAATAGAAACATGATGGTAAATTACATAATCTGCTGTGATAAAACACTGAGGCAGAGGTAACTCTCATTCACACTCACTGGCCTTTCTGGGCACTTTGGTGGAAACAAATGAACAGTCCACTATCAGCTGTCTGAAGCAACCAGGATAACAATTATAATTCATGCCAATTTGAATCTACTCAATATATACATTTTTTTGTTCTATTAAAAATGGTTTTTTTAATCCCCACCTTCCGATGATGTTTACTTATTTATTATTTATTGTTAAATGTTTATTTATGTTTGGAGAAGGAGAGGCAGAGAATCCAAAGCAGGCTCTGTGCTGCAAGCAGAGAGCCTGATGCAGGGCTCGAACTCACCAACCGTGAGTGACACCATGACCTGAGCTGAAATCATCACCTGAGCCGAGATCATGACCTGAGCTGAAGTCAGACGTTTAACCAAGTGAGCCACCCAGGAAAAGTTTCTCCTTTGTTTTATCAGGCTACAAGTTTTAGCAAATTTGACCACAAGTGATTTAAAGGAAGCCAAAAGCAAATGCCATGTTTAGAATCCAGGACATTTCTTTTTTTTTTTATTTTTTTTCTTTTCCCTTCTCTTCTTTCTTTTTTCTTTTCTTTTCAAGATTTTATTTTTAAGTAATCTCTATACCCAACATGGGCTCAAACTTACAACCCTGAGATCAAGACTCGCATGCTCTACTGACTGAGCCAGCCAGGTCCCCCTAATCTAGGCCATTTCTTTTTTTCTTTTTTGGGTCACAGAATTTTGAGACCCAGATCTACATAAAGATATAGAAATAAAGAGGAATAATATTTTAATCTTTGTGAGTTACGACAGGCCAATCTTTACAGGATATACACAGAACCGTGCAAAGGAGCTAACAGAGGGCACTGAACGCAGCCTCATTTTGGTAAACATTCTGATAAGTATCATCTGGCAAGAACGTACATCATTTATGTCTTGACTGGGTTACAATGTGCTCTGATTTTTTTTTTCCTGTGTCTTTTAGAATCTCAGAGACTCAGTTTGTCAAAGAACTGTTTTAGAAAAGATGACTAATCGTGATTTTTACTATGAATACTGTAATATCCATGACATGTAATGAAGAATCTGAAATAACTCATAGTTTCCATGATAAATATTAATTCACCAATCTTGTGCAGAAATGTATAGTTCTGCCTTCCAGTTGTTAAAATAAGCCAGCTTTCTAAGTCACCCACCAGCATTTAAGGTGAACAATGGAGTCATTCAGCTTGGTGTGGTATCTTTTTGGTTTTCTATGAAGGGAAATAATTTAAACCTGAATTCAAAGAAATTTCCACCAGTCCCCTCCCTGAGTCAGCATGTATCCAAAAGAGCAATTTTCAGTTACTTCTCTGTGTGACTAGTTTTCATAAAAGGCTAGTAGTATTAATAAGACTATTTGCAAAATTTCCTTTTTTTTTCAGCCATCCCTCTTTACAGACTGAGAAAGTAAAGACATGCATTCTCGGTGGGTAGGGTATTTTCAGGAAGGATGCAGGGGGGCAGGTACCTTCAGAGTATGTTCAGGTTTTGGTGGCAGCCTTTTCCACTCCTGCAGGTGTTGTAGCCTGCCATAAATTTGGCCTCATTACACAGATAGCTGCCATAAATTTGGCCTCAATTCACAGAAATCCATACTTTTTTATCCAGTGAATGATGTACACACTAAAACATGGACCTCTGTTGAAGACTGCATCACCAGTAATCAAGCATTTTTCAAATTAGCATGTCTTCAGAAGTATTTAAAATGCAGAGAACAAAGACCAATAAAGGACCAAACTTCATTAATAATCATGAAGAAGGCCCTTAGTATTTTTTAAGTAAAGCATTGTACTCAACAAACAATAACTAATTTCCTTTTAATAAACTAGAATATAAATGTCATGAGAACAGAGACTGTTTGGATTGTTACAACATTCACAATGCCAGCATATAGTAGGCATTCAATAAATATACTAAGTGGGTATGTCAAATGTTTCAACTCTTGAGACAGCTATTAGACTCTGTGGAGGTCAATGGACCACAGTTGATGATTCAGCCTAGGCAGTGCCACGAAGTGGATGCTTTCTGATCCATATAGCTATAGCCTGTGGCATCTTCAGCAATCAAGAAGAAACAACACATGTGAACTGAACCCAACAGGACCTGAATTAAGAATTATTTTCAAGCCATAGGGGTGCTCCTACGTGGCTCAGTTGGTTAAGCATCCGAGTCTTGATTTCCGTGCAGGTCATGATCCCAGGGTTGTGGGATCGAGCCCTGGGTTCGGGCTCCATGCTGAGCATGGAGCCTGCTTGAGATTCTGTCTCTCTCTCCCTTTGCCCCTTTCCCCAACTTACACTTTCTCTAAATAGAAAAATAAAAATTTAATTTAAAAAGAATTTCTTTTGGAGAGGGAGGGAAGATGGCGGCGTAGGAGGACGCTGGGCTCACTGCGCATCCTGCTGATCACTTAGATTCCACCTACACCTGCCTAAATAACCCAGAAAACCGCCAGAGGATTAGCAGAACGGAGTCTCCAGAGCCAAGCACAGACGAGAGGCCCACGGAAGAGGGTAGGAAGGGCGGCGAGGCGGTGCGCGCTCCACGGACTGGACTAGTGGGAGGGAGCCGGGGCGGAGGGGCGGCTCGCCGGCCAAGCAGAGCCCCAGAGTCTGGCTGGCAAAAGTGGAGGGGCCGGACAGACTGTGTTCTGACAGCAAGCGCGACTTAGCATCTGGGAGGTCATAAGTTAACAGCTCTGCTCTGAAAGCGGGAAGGCTGGAGGACAAAGGGAGGGAGAGCTGCTGAGCCCCCGGAAGACAGAGCTCAGTTTGGTGGGGAACAAAGGCGCTGCCAGCTCCATCTCCCCCGCCCATCCCCCAGCCAAAATCCCAAAGGGAACCAGTTTCTGCCAGGGAACTTGCTCGCTCCGCGCAAACACCCAACTCTGTGCTTCTGCGGAGCCAAACCTCCGGCAGCGGATCTGACTCCCTCCCACTGCCACAGGGCCCCTCCTGAAGTGGATCACCTAAGGAGAAGCGAGCTAAGCCTGCCCCTCCTGCCCCCGTGCACCTTGCCTACCCACCCCAGCTAATAGGCCAGATCCCCAGCACCACAAGCCTGGCAGTGTGCAAGTAGCCCAGACGGACCAGGCCACGCCACCCCACAGGGAATCCCGCCCCTAGGAGAGGGGAAGAGAAGGCACACACCAGTCTGACTGTGGCCCCAGCGGTGGGCTGGGGGCAGACATCAGGTCAGACTGCGGCCCCGCCCACCAACTCCAGTTATACACCACAGCACAGGGGAAGTGCCCTGCAGGTCCTCACCACTCCAGGGACTATCCAAAATGACCAAACGGAAGAATTCCCCTCAGAAGAATCTCCAGGAAATAACAACAGCTAATGAACTGATCAAAAAGGATTTAAATAATATAACAGAAAGTGAATTTAGAATAATAGTCATAAAATTAATCGCTGGGCTTGAAAACAGTATACAGGACAGCAGAGAATCTCTTGCTACAGAGATCAAGGGACTAAGGAACAGTCACGAGGAGCTGAAAAGCGCTTTAAATGAAATGCAAAACAAAATGGAAACGACGACAGCTCGGATTGAAGAGGCAGAGGAGAGAATAGGTGAACTAGAAAATAAAGTTATGGAAAAAGAGGAAGCTGAGAAAAAGAGAGATAAAAAAATCCAGGAGTATGAGGGGAAAATTAGAGAACTAAGTGATACACTGAAAAGAAATAATATACGCATAATTGGTATCCCAGAGGAGGAAGAGAGAGGGAAAGGTGCTGAAGGGGTACTTGAAGAAATTATAGCTGAGAACTTCCCTGAACTGGGGAAGGAAAAAGGCATTGAAATCCAAGAGGCACAGAGAACTCCCTTCAGACGTAACTTGAATCGATCTTCTGCACGACATATCATAGTGAAACTGGCAAAATACAAGGATAAAGAGAAAATTCTGAAAGCAGCAAGGGATAAACGTGCCATCACATATAAAGGGAGACCTATAAGACTCGTGACTGATCTCTCTTTTGAAACTTGGCAGGCCAGAAAGGCTTGGAACGATATCTTCAGTGTGCTAAACAGAAAAAATATGCAGCCGAGAATCCTTTATCCAGCAAGTCTGTCATTTAGAATAGAAGGAGAGATAAAGGTCTTCCCAAACAAACAAAAACTGAAGGAATTTGTCACCACTAAACCAGCCCTACAAGAGATCCTAAGGGGGATCCTGTGAGACAAAGTACCAGAGACATCACTACAAGAATAAAACATACAGACATCACAATGACTCTAAACCCATATCTTTCTATAATAACACTGAATGTAAATGGATTAAATGCGCCAACCAAAAGACATAGGGTATCAGAATGGATAAAAAAAACAAGACCCATCTATTTGCTGCCTACAAGAGACTCATTTTAGATCTGAGGACACCTTTAGATTGAGAGTGAGGGGATGGAGAACTATTTATCATGCTACTGGAAGCCAAAAGAAAGCTGGAGTAGCCATACTTATATCAGACAAACTAGACTTTAAATTAAAGGCTGTAACAAGAGATGAAGAAGGGCATTATATAATAATTACAGGGTCTATCCATCAGGAAGAGCTAACAATTATAAATGTCTATGCGCCGAATACCGGAGCCCCCAAATATATAAAACAATTACTCATAGACATAAGCAACCTTATTGATAAGAATGTGGTCATTGCAGGGGACTTTAACACCCCACTTACAGAAATGGATAGATCATCTAGACACACAGTCAATAAAGAAACAAGGGCCCTGAATGATACATTGGATCAGATGAACTTGACAGATATATTTAGAACTCTGCATCCCAAAGCAACAGAATATACTTTCTTCTCGAGTGCACATGGAACATTCTCCAAGATAGATCACATACTGGGTCACAAAACAGCCCTTCATAAGTTTACAAGAATTGAAATTATATCATGCATACTTTCAGACCACAATGCTATGAAGCTTGAAATCAACCACAGGAAAAAGTCTGGAAAACCTCCAAAAGCATGGAGGTTAAAGAACACCCTACTAACGAATGAGTGGGTCAACCAGGCAATTAGAGAAGAAATTAAAAAATATATGGAAACAAACGAAAATGAAAATACAACAATCCAAGCGCTTTGGGACACAGCAAAGGCAGTCCTGAGAGGAAAATACATTGCAATCCAGGCCTATCTCAAGAAACAAGAAAAATCCCAAATACAAAATCTAACAGCACACCTAAAGGAAATAGAAGCAGAACAGCAAAGGCAGCCTAAACCCAGCAGAAGAAGAGAAATAATAAAGATCAGAGCAGAAATAAACAATATAGAATCTAAAAAAACTGTAGAGCAGATCAATGAAACCAAGAGTTGGTTTTTTGAAAAAATAAACAAAATTGACAAACCTCTAGCCAGGCTTCTCAAAAGAAAAGGGAGATGACCCAAATAGATAAAATCATGAATGAAAATGGAATTATTACAACCAATCCCTCAGAGATACAAACAATTATCAGGGAATACTATGAAAAATTATATGCCAACAAATTGGACAACCTGGAAGAAATGGACAAATTCCTAAACACCCACATTCTTCCAAAACTCAATCAAGAGGAAATAGAAAGCTTGAACAGACCCATAACCAGTGAAGAAATTGAATCGGTTATCAAAAATCTCCCAACAAATAAGAGTCCAGGACCAGATGGCTTCCCAGGGGAGTTTTACCAGACGTCTAAAGCAGAGATAATACCTATCCTTCTCAAGCTATTCCAAGAAATAGAAAGGGAAGGAAAACTTCCAGACTCATTCTATGAAGCCAGTATTACTTTGATTCCTAAACCAGACAGAGACCCAGTAAAAAAAGGGAACTACAGGCCAATATCCCTGATGAATATGGATGCAAAAATTCTCAATAAGATACTAGCAAATGGAATTCAACGGCATATAAAAAGAATTATTCACCATGATCAAGTGGGATTCATTCCTGGGATGCAGGGCTGGTTCAACATTCGCAAATCAATCAACGTGATACATCACATTAACAAAAAAAAAGAGAAGAACCATATGATCCTGTCAATCGATGCAGAAAAGGCCTTTGACAAAATCCAGCACCCTTTCTTAATAAAAACCCTTGAGAAAGTCGGGATAGAAGGAACATACTTAAACATCATAAAAGCCATTTATGAAAAGCCCACAGCTAACATCATCCTCAACGGGGAAAAACTGAGAGCTTTTTCCCTGAGATCAGGAACATGACAGGGATGCCCACTCTCACCGCTGTTGTTTAACATAGTGCTGGAAGTTCTCGCATCAGCAATCAGACAACAAAAGGAAATCAAAGGCATCAAAATTGGCAAAGATGAAGTCAAGCTTTCGCTTTTTGCAGATGACATGATATTATACATGGAAAATCCTGTAGACTCCACCAAAAGTCTGCTAGAACTGATACATGAATTCAGCAAAGTTGCAGGATACAAAATCAATGTACAGAAATCAGTTGCATTCTTATACACTAACAATGAAGCAACAGAAAGACAAATAAAGAAACTGATCCCATTCACAATTGCACCAAGAAGCATAAAATACCTAGGAATAAATCTAACCAAAGATGTAAAAGATCTGTATGCTGAAAACTATAGAAAGCTTATGAAGGTAATTGAAGAAGATTTAAAGAAATGGAAAGACATTCCTTGCTCATGGATTGGAAGAATAAATATTGTCAAAATGTCAATACTACCCAAAGCTATCTACACATTCAATGCAATCCCAATCAAAATGGCACCAGCATTCTTCTCGAAACTAGAACAAGCAATCCTAAAATTCATATGGAACCACAAAAGGCCCCGAATAGCCAAAGTAATTTTGAAGAAGAAGACCAAAGCAGGAAGCATCACAATCCCAGACTTTAGCCTCTACTACAAAGCTGTCATCATCAAGACAGCATGGTATTGGCATAAAAACAGACACATAGACCAATGGAATAGAATAGAAACCCCAGAACTAGACCCACAAACATATGGCCAACTCCTCTTTGACAAAGCAGGAAAGAACATCCAATGAAAAAAGACAGTCTCTTTAACAAATGGTGCTGGGAGAACTGGACAGCAACATGCAGAAGGTTGAAACTAGACCACTTTCTCACACCATTCACAAAAATAAACTCAAAATGGATAAAGGACCTGAATGTGAGACAGGAAACCATCAAAACCTTAGAGGAGAAAGCAGGAAAAGACCTCTCTGACCTCAGCCGTAGCAATCTCTTACTCGGCACATCCCCAAAGGCAAGGGAATTAAAAGCAAAAGTGAACTACTGGGACCTTATGAAGATAAAAAGCTTCTGCACAGCAAAGGAAACAACCAACAAAACTAAAAGGCAACCAACGGAATGGGAAAAGATATTTGCAAATGACATAATGGACAAAGGGCTAGTATCCAAAATCTATAAAGAGCTCACCAAACTCCACACCCGAAAAACAAATAACCCAGTGAAGAAATGGGCAGAAAACATGAATAGACACTTCTCTAAAGAAGACATCTGGATGGCCAACAGGCACATGAAAAGATGCTCAACTTCGCTCCTTATCAGGGAAATACAAATCAAAACCACACTCAGATATCACCTCACGCCAGTCAGAGTGGCCAAAATGAAGAAATCAGGAGACTATAGATGCTGGAGAGGATGTGGAGAAACGGGAACCCTCTTGCACTGTTGGTGGGAATGCAAATTGGTGCAGCCACTCTGGAAAGCAGTGTGGAGGTTCCTCAGAAAATTAAAAATAGACCTACCCTATGACCCAGCAATAGCACTGCTAGGAATTTACCCAAGGGATACAGGAGTACTGATGCATAGGGGCACTTGTACTCCAATGTTTATAGCAGCACTCTCAACAATAGCCAAATTATGGAAAGAGCCTAAATGTCCATCAACTGATGAATGGATAAAGAAATTGTGGTTTATATACACAATGGAATACTATGTGGCAATGAGAAAAAATGAAATATGGCCTTTTGTAGCAACGTGGATGGAACTGGAGAGTGTGATGCTAGGTGAAATAAGCCATACAGAGAAAGACAGATACCATATGGTTTCACTCTTATGTGGATCCTGAGAAACGTAACAGAAACCCATGGGGGAGGGGAAGGAAAAAAAAAAAAAGAGGTTAGAGTGGGAGAGAGCCAAAGCATAAGAGACTCTTAAAAACTGAGAACAAACTGAGGGTTGATGGGGGGTGGGAGGGAGGGTAGGGTGGGTGATGGATATTGAGGAGGGCACCTTTTGGGATGAGCACTGGGTGTTGTATGGAAACCAATTTGACAGTAAATTTCATATATTAAAAAAATAAATAAATTAAAAATAAATAAATAAAAAGAATTTCTTTTAAGCCGTAATAACTAATACTGTTTCCAGTATAAGAATAGAAAAATTGGGGGTGCCTGGGTGGCTCAGTTGGTTGGGCATCTGACTTCAACTCAGGTCATGATCTCGTGGTCTGTGAGTTTGAGCCCCACATCGAGCCCTGTGCTGACAGCTCAGAGCCTGGAGCCTACATATGATTCTGTGTCTCCCTCTCTCTCTCTCTCTGACCCTCCCCCACTCATGCTCTGTCTCTCTCCCTCTCTCTCAAAAATAAACACTAAAAAAAAAAAAGGAATAGAAAAATGGGGCACTTGGGTGGCTCAATCAGAGCCTGCTTAGGATCCTGCCTCTCCTTCTGTCTCTGCCCCTTCCCTGCTCATGGGTGTATGCTCACGCACTCTCTCTCTCTCCCAAAATAAATAAATAAACTTAAAAAAAAAAGACTAAAAACATACCATAACTCCTAAGGGGAAAATATAGAATGATTATTCAAAAAACCTTAATGAATCCACAAGAATTCAATAAAATAGAGAAAAAGAAATTAGACAAATATAAATCACAAAGTAAAATAATAGATTTAAACCTAAATATATGAGAAATGGTATTAAATGATAATGGGGATTAAATGCTTCATAAAAGGTAAGATTGCCAGACTAGATAAAATTAAAACACAATTATACTCTCTTTGAAAGACATCAAAAAAAAAAAATAAGGCAGAGAGAATTTTAAAATAAAAGAATGGTAAAATACATATATCATGCAGATTTTAACCAAAAGATGGCTAGTATGGCATATTAATATGAGACATAATAAACTTTAAGGCAAAAAGCACTGCTAGAGAGATAAAGAGGTTAAAAATTTTCATGAACTCCAGTCTTAGATGGCTTATTAGCAGCTAGAAAAAGAACAAACAAAACCCAAACTCAGCAACCCAGCAAAAGGAGGAAACAATAAAGATTAGAGCAGAAATAAAAGATATAGAAACTAAAAACAGAACAGATCAATGAAACCCAGGAGCTGGTTCTTTGAAAAGAACACCAAATTGATAAAGACGAGAAATAACAACCAACACCACAGAAATACAAACAATTGAGAAGAGAATATTATGAAAAACTACATGCCAACAAATGGGCAACACAGAAGAAATGGATAAATTCCTAGAAACATATAACCTCCCAAAACAGAATCAGGAAGAAATAGAAAATTTGAACAGACCAATTACCACCAATGAAAACTGAATCGGGAATCAAAAAACTCCCAGAAAACGGTGCCTGGGTGGCTCAATCAGTTCAGCGTCCAACTTCGGCTCAGGTCATGATCTCGTGGTTCGTGAAGTGGAGCCCTACATCAGGTGAGCTTGAGCCCTGCTTCTGGCTCCACATTCTCTCTCTCTCCTCTGCCCCTTGTAGGATTCTCTCTCTTCCCCCCTCTCTCTGTCCCTCACTCACTTGCGCTCGCTCTTTCTCAAAAATTAATGATAGTAATAAAAAACTCCCAAAAAACAAAAAATTCAGGACCAGACGGCTATACAGGTGAATTCTACCAAACATTTAAAAAAGGGTTAATAGCTATTCTTCTCAAACTTTTCCAAAAACAGAAGAGGAAGGAAACCTTCCAAATTAATTCCATGAGGCCAGCATTACCCTGATTCCAAAATCAGATAAAGACACCACACACAAAAAACAGAAGTGTAGGCCAATATCTCTGATGAACATAAATGCAAAAATATTCAATAAAATATTGGCAAATGGAAACCAACAGTACATTTAAAAAAAATCACTCACCATGACCAAGTGAGATTAATTCCTGGAATGCAAGGGTGGTTCATTACTCACAAATCAATATGATACATCATATCAGTAAGAGAAAGAATAAGAACCATATGATCATTTCAATAGATGCAGAAAAATCATTTGACAAGTACCACACCCATTCATGATAAAACCCTCAACAAAGTAGGTTTAGAAGGAACATATCTCAACATAATAAAGGCCATATATGAAAAACCCATAGCTAACATCACACTCAAGGGTGAAAAACTGAGAGCTTTTCCTCCAAGGTCAGGAACAAGATAAGGATGTCCACTCCCAGTACTTCTATTCAACATAGTACTAGAAGTCCTAGGCACAGCAATCAGACAACAGAAAGGAGCAAAAGGCATCCAAATTGGTAAGGAAGAAGTAAAACTTCCACTATTCCAGATGACATAATGCTATAGATAGAAAACCCTAAAGACTCCACTTAAAAACTGCTAGAAGTGATAAATGAATTCAGTAAAGTGACAGGATACAAAATCAATGTTCAGAAATCTGTTGCATTTCTATACACTAACAATGATGCAGCAGAAATAGAAATTAAGAAAACAATGCCATTTATAATTACAGCAAAAATAACAAAATCCCTAAGGATAAACCTAACCTAACAGGTAAAAGACCTGTACTCTAAAAATTATAAAACACTAATGAAAGAAATTGAAAATGACACAAAGAAATGGAAAGACATGCCATGCTTATGAATTAGAAGAATAAATATCGTTAAAATGTCCATACTATCCAGAGGTAGCTGGATGGCTCTGTCAGTGGAGTACGTGACTCTTGATCTCAGGGTTGTGAGTTCAAGTGCCATGTTAGGTGTGGAGATTACTTAAAAAAAAATTCTTTAAAAAAATGTCCATACTGCCCAAAGCAATCTACACACTTAATGCAATCCCGATCAAAATATCAACAGCACTTTTCACAGAACTAGAACAAACAATCCTAAAATTTGTGTGGAACTGCAAAAGACCCCAAATAGCCAAGCAATCTTGAAAAACAAAAACAAAACTGGAGGTATCACATTCCAGACTTCAAGTTATATTACAAAGCTGTAATAATCAAAACAGGATGGCACTGGCACTAAATTAGACATGTAGAGCAAGAGAACAGTATAGAAAGCCCAGAAATAAACCCACAGTTATATGGTCAATTAATCTTCAACAATGGAGGCAAGAATATGCAATGGGAAAAAGTATCTTCAATATGGGAAAACTGTATAGCTACATTCAAAAGAATGACACTAGATCACTTTCTTATGCCAAACACAAAAATAAACTCAAAATGGATTAAGACCTATAGGTGAGACCTGAAACCATAAACATCCTAGCAGAGAATGCAGCAGTAATTCTCTGATGTTAGTCGTAGCAACATCTTTCTAGATAGGTCTCCTGAGACAAGTGAAACAAAAGCAAAAATAAACTATTGGGACTACATCAAAATAAAAAGCTCTGTACAGTGAAAGAAACAAAACTAAAAGGCAACCTTCTGAATGGGAGAAAATATCTGCAAATGACATCCAATAAAGGGTGAATAATCAAAATATATAAAGAATTGATACAATTCAACACCAAAACAAAAAACAAAAAAATCCAATTTAAAAATGGGTGGAAGGGGCACCCAGGTGGCTCCGTTGGTTAAACGTCCAGTTTAGGCTCAGAACATGATCTCACAGTTTGTGAGTTTGAGCTCCGTGTTGGGCTCTGTGCTGACAGCTCAGAGCCTGGAGCCTGCTTCAGATTCTGTATCTCCCTCTCTCTTTGCCCCTCCCCTGTTTGCACTCTATCTCTCTCTCAAAAATAAACATTAAAAAAAATTTTTTTAGTAAAAAATAAAAATGGGGAGAAGACATGAACAGACATTTCTCCAAAGAAGATACACAAATGGCCAACAGACACATGAAAACATACTCAACAGCACTCATCATTAGGGAAAATGCAAATCAAAACTATAATAAGATATGGCCTCACACCTTGGTCCGACTGGCTAAACTCAAAAACATAGGAAACAACAAGTGTTGGTGAGGATGTGGAGAAAAAGGAACCCTTCTGCACTGTTGATGGGAATACAAAGTGGTGCAGCCACTGTGGAAAACAGTATGGAGATTCCTTAAAGAATTACAGATAGGGGCACCCGGGTGGTTCAGTCGGTTAAGCGTCTGACTTCGGCTCACATCGTGATCTCACGGTTTGTGAGTTCGAGCCCTGCATTGGGCTCTGTGCTGACAGCTCGGGGCCTGGATCCTGCTTCAGATTCTGTGTCTCCTTCTCTCTCTGCCCCTCCCCAACTTGTGCTCTGTCTCTCTATGTCTCTCAAAAAATAAATAAATGTAAAAAGAAAATTAAAAAAAAAAAAAGAATTACAGATAGAACTACCCCATGGCCTAGTAATCACACTACTTAGGTATTTACCCCAAGCACACAAAAACACTAATTCGAAGGTTTACAAGCACCTCTGCGTTTACTGCAGCATTATTTACATTAGCCAAATTATGGTAGCAACCTAAGTGTCCACTGGTAGATAAACAGACAAAAAAGATGTTATATATATACATATATATGTGTATACACACACACACACACACACACACACACACACACCCCACACACACAAATGGAATATTAGTCATGAAAAAAGAATGAAATCTTGTCATTTACAACAACATGGATGGATCTAAAGAGTATAATGCTAAGTGAAATAAGCCAATCAGAGAAAGACAAATACCATATGATTTCACTCATATGTGTAATTTAAGAAACAAAACAATGGAATAAAGGAAAAAAAAGAGACAAACCAAAAAACAGACTCTTAACTATAGGAGACAGAGTATACTTATTTTTTTATTAAGTTTTAAATTTTAATTCCAGTATAGTTAATATACAGTGTCCTATTAGTTTCAGATGTATAATATATAGTGATTGAACAATTCTATACATTACTCAGTGCTCATCATGGAAAGTGTACTTTTTAATCCCCATCACTTATTCCACCCATCGCCGTCTCCCCCGCCCCATTCCCCTCTGGTAACCATCAGTTTGTTCTCTATAGTTAAGAGTCTGTTTCCATAGCTAGATAGCTAGATAGCTACCTATAGGTAGATAAATATAGATATATATATCTATATAGATAGATATCCATCTCACATCTTCTTTATCCATTCATCTATCAATGGATACTTGGGCTGGTCCCATAATTTGGCTATTGTAAATCATGCTGCAAAAAACATAGGGGTGCATGCATCCCTTCAAATTAGTGTTTTTGTATTCTTTGGGTAAACACCCAGTAGTTTGATTACTGGATTGTAGGGTAGTCCTATTTTTAACCTTTTGAGGAAGCTCCCTACTGTTTTCCACAGTGGCTGCACCACTGTGTATTCCCATCAAGAGTGCAGGATGGTTCCCCTTTCTCCACATCCTCAGCAACACTTATTGTTCCTTGTGTTTTTGAAAAGGACACTTATTTTGATGAGCACTGAGTAATATATGGAATTGTTGAATCACTATATTGTACACCTGAAATGAATATAACACTGTATGTTAACTACACTGGAATTAAAATTAAAAAAAAATTTTAAGTTTATTCATTTCAAGAGAGAGAGAGTGAGAAGAGGAGGGGCAGAGAGAGAGGGGGAGAGAGAATCCCAAGCAGGCTCTGCACTGTCAGCGTGGAGCCTGATGTGGGGCTCCAACCCACAAAACACCAAGATCATGAACTACGCCCATACCAAGAGTTGGAAGCTTACCCGCCTGAGCCACCCATGCGCCCCTGGAATTAAAAGTTTTTAAAAATCTCAGCTAACTACAAATAGAAAGGAACATCTATTCAGTAGTTAATTAGACCTCTTAAAAAGTGAAGTAGGGCAAGGATACACACACACACACACACACACACACGCACATATGGATTGAAATTAAACTATGGGCACCTCGCTGGCTCAGTCAGAAGAGCATGAGGCTCTTGATTTTGGGGTCGTGTATTTGAGCCCCACTTTAAGTGTAGAGACTACTTAAATAAGAAATAAATAAACTTAAAAAATAATGAATCAAAACTATCATTATTCCATATTTGAAAATGATTCTAAATAATTCAAAATAATTAATACTTTAATTACTGGATAGAAAAATCAACATACAAAGTTGCTGCTTAGTAAAATCAATCTACAATATTTTTTTTCCTTCATACTAGCAACTAGCAGGTAGAAAATAAAAATCTTAAACGGATACCCTTTGCAATGGAATAAAAGTATGAAGACTTGGGAACAATGCTAACTCTAAATGTTAGATGGTATGCAGAGAATTTATGGAGAGAATTTTAATAGTTTATTTAAAATTGCAAAGAAGACCTAAATATACAGGGAGTGGAAGATTCAACACTGTCAAGATGTTGAGCTCCATTACTGATCCTGAAGAAGGAGCTGGTATGGAACTTGCTCTCCAATGGTAAACAATTAGAAACCTGGACAAAATATATGAGACAACTGTTTTTGGACAACTACTAGAGGCTGTAAGCTGCACATTCTCAGAGCACAGAGAGGACTCTGAGATGTTCAAATTGTACCCAGCCAGAACAGAGACCTCACTGAGTGACAGGGCAATCAGAGGGGTAAAGGTGGAATATTAAAACTAAACTAGCCCGTAAGCAAAGGCTATTCTAGACACACTCTAACAAAGCTGAAAATAATCCTTGAAAATATCAAGTTGATCCACAACTACCCTAATAACCTGTGTGCAAAAATAAATTTCAAAACTGAAAAAAAGACAACAAAATGCAAATACTTAACAACATAACATTTGGAACATCTGATATCAAATAAAAAATCACTAGACATAGAAAAAAGAAAAAAGTTTAAACCAGAAAAGGACGTGAAAATGATATGTGCTATAAAACACGTGTATTCAGAATATATTAAATATTATATATAATATTCACATATACATAATATACACACATATAACATACATGTCTTATATGCACATACACATATTTTTTGTTCCAGCCCTTTTCACTTTACACTTAACTTCAGTGCCAATGTCACTAGATTTCCTGATAATACAAAAGTGATCTGTCTACATAAAATTTTTTCTCCATGTTTTACAATTAAAAACAACAAAAATGCCAGTGAGTATGAGGAAGGTACATTCTACAAATTTTGTTTATTCATGTGTATCAAAACCTTTAAGAGTAAAAGAAAGAAAGAAAGAAAGAAAGGAAGGAAGGAAGGAAGGAAGGAAGGAAGGAAGGAAGGAACGAAGGAACGAAGGAACGAAGGAAGGAAGGAAGGAAGGAAAAAGGGCAAAGGGGGCACCTGGGTGGCTCAGGTGAGGATCCAACTTTGGCTCAGGTCATGATCTCACCTTCATGAGTTTGAGCCCTGCATCAGGTTCTCTGCTATCAGCGCAATGCCCACTTCAGATCCTCTGTCTCCCTCTCTCTATTCACCTCCCCCACTCAAGTGCTCTCCCTCTCTCAAAAATAAACAAACATAAAAAAAATTTTTTTAAAAAGCAAAACTTTTTTCTCCCTATATTTTCTTTGGCTTTAGCTACTCCTAGTACATTATCCTGTATCCCAAGGTTTTGCATGCAGTGGTAGGCTGTAACAGTCTCTCATCAGATCATGAGAACCATTGTTAAATATTTAGGAATTCTGCAATCTGATTGCTAAACTTTTGGGACCTTGAAGTCAGCCATTTTATTGGGAGGGTTGACCCTACAGAAATTGACCAACAGTACAAATAAGGGATTTATTTCATCATGCTGCTGTACCTGTACAATGCTGGTGTGCTGGTACACAATGCTGTTTTTTCTAGTTTAAAAAAAAAGCACCCCTAAGAGAGTCAGCAAACTATGACCTACAGGTCAAATCTGGCCTGCCACATGTTTTTGTAAGTAAAGTTTTATTGGAATCCAGCATGTTTATATATTGTCAATGGCTGTTTTTGTGCTCTAACAGCAGAGTTGAGTAGTCATGACAGAGATCACAAAGCCTAAAATATTTACTATCTGGCTCTTTCATGACAAAGAAATAGTAAACAAAAGCTATATTGAGCAGAGGTAATAGACATGCCAAACAATAATAAATTATAGCTTGAATAGAATTCATCAGAAACATGCATCTTAGAAAAGTGCTTTTTACATACTCTTATACACACAAAGCCTAAAATGTTACAACCATTTATTTTTTTTATACTCTAAGATGTCTAACAACAGTATACATTTCATAGAATAACTCCATTTCTGTTAAAAGGGTAAAACACAGGAGCACCTGGGTGGTTCAGTCGGTTAAGCATCTGACTATGGCTCAGGTCATGACCTCATAGTTCATGAATGAGTTCGAGCCCTGCACTGGGCACTCTGCTGTCAGTGCTGAACCCACTTCGGATCCTCTGCCTTCTTTTCTCTCTGCCCTTCACCCACTCATGTTCTCTCTCACTCTCTCTCTCAAAAATAAACATTTAAATAAAAGGGTAAAAAATAGTATTTATATTTATGCATAAATATTTTAGAGAAAATACACAAGAAACTGGTAAAATTAGTTGCCCCTGAAAAGAGGAACTGGACAGAGTTTAAAGGAGAGTTTTCATTGAATATGCTTTTGTATTTCTTGCATTTTAAACCATGTGTTTGTATGACCTATTTAAAAAATAAATAACATTTTTTAAAAGTATTGGCTAAGATGAGATTTAGGAATTTCAATCCTTTCTTCTATGAGGCATCCTGATATAATAGAAAGAACATTGTTTATGGGAGTTAAAAAAAAAAAAAAGACATGTTTCCAAAACCTGGTCTGCTACTTGCTAGTTTTGTGATGTTGGCCACGCTCCTTAAGTTAGCTGAATCTCAGCTTGGACATTAATAAAATCAGTATAACAAAAGCTACTTTGTGAGGATTAGATATTATATAAAACTGCCTTGTACTTACTAAATGGTAGCTATTATTCTGTGGATTGCAATTATCCCTGCTATCCATTACCACCAATTATGTGTTGGATATTGATTAAAGGGAACCTAAGGTATGAATGAGGTCTAAGAGAGTCTTAATTTACAGATATCAACTAACCCTGTGAGGGAAAACCAGTATTTTAAAAATTGTATTCAGGTGCTTCTTAGGTTTTCAAGTGCAAAAGTTCAAGGGTTTTTTTTAAGGCTTCTTAAGGACTTGCCCAAGAGATCAAGCAATCAATAGCATTTAATAATGGCCTAAGTCCACAATGCAATTTCATATTGGTTCTCCCTCCTCTGCTTCATTTCTCTTTTCCTATCCCTGTTTCTTGGAACTGCTTGCCTTAATAATAGCACATAAGTCTTTTGCCTCAGGTTATGTATACTTTTTGAGGAAACTCAAGCTAAGACGAGGGCCTGCCTAATTCTACTGAAGAGAGCCTGGGACTGTGTAGCAGATACTGTTGGTGCCCTATCCATATGTCTTCAGGCCTTAATATTAACAGGGCTTGCTTTCTTGACCACCAGCATTTGCATCTGTGCTCTGTTAGAGGGCTTTCTTTACCACCCTCAGTATTTTCTCCCACTATATGAGATGTCTTTTAATTTCTTTTTGCCTATTTATTTTGAGAGAGAGAGAAAGTGCACATGCTCCCTCAAAAGCAAAGGAGGGAGAGAGAGAGAGAGAGAATGAACCTCAAGCAGGCTCTGTGCTGTCTGTACAGAGCCCAAGGCAGGGATTAGTCTCACAAACCGTGAGATCACGACCCAAGCCAAAAATCAAGAGTCACAGCATAACTGACTAAGCCACCCAGGCACTCTCCCCCTCCCCTGCTTTTTTTTTTAAGATTTAATTATTTCAAAGTTATTTCTATACCCAATATGAGGCTCAGACTCACAACCTGAGATCAAGGGTCACAAACTCCCCCAACTGAGCCAACCAGGCACTCCTGTCCTTTACTTTCTTGATGGTATAGTTTCTTCCACAAAAGTTTTTCATTTTGATGAAATCCAATTTTTCAAATTTTCTTTTCTGTCACTTGTCTTTTGGGGTTGTATCTCAGAGATCACTGCCTAACCCAAGTTCACTAAGATTTACCCCTATGTTTTCTTCTAGTAGTTTTAAATGTGTGTGTGTTGCGGGGGGGGTGGGGGGTGTTCCTTGCTTTTGTTTTGTTTTTAGAGCAAGTGCAATCAGGGGAGGGAGAGAGAATCTAAACCAGGCTCCATGCCCAGCGCAATCCCAATGTGGGGTTCGATATCACCATAAGATCATGACCTGAGCCAAAATAAAGAGTCAGATGTTTAACCAACTAAGCCACTCAGTTATCCCTCTTGCAGTTCTATAGTGGGTTTTTTTTTTTGGGGGGGGGGGGTTGTTTTGTTTTTTAACATTTAGGTCTATGATCCATTTTTAGTTAATTTTTGTGTAAGGTTCCGGTAGGAATCCAATTTCATTCTTTCATGTGTGGATATTCAGTTGTCCCAGGACCAGTTTTTGAAAAGATGATTTTTTTCTCCATTGAATTATTTTGGCACCCTTGTGAAAAATCAATTGACCATAAATGGAAGAGTTTATATCTGGATTCTCCATTTTATTCCAGTGATCTATGTGTCTTTCCTCATGCCATCACCATAGTATCTTCATCACTGTAGTTTTGTACTAGGTTTGAAATTGGGAAGTGTGAATCCTCCAAATTTGGACTTCTTTTTCAAGACTGTTTTGGCTGTCATCTTTGTTTTTTGATTTATACTTTGTGAATCTCCTTTAAGAAATCTTTTTGGACTGGGGCGCCTAGATTGCTCAGTCAGTTAAATGTCTGCTTCAGCTCAGGTTATGATCTCACAGCTGGTGACTTCAAGCCTGGCGTCGGGCTCTGTGCTGACAGTTCAGAGCCTGGATCTTGCTTCAGGTTCTGAGTCTCCCTCTCTCTCTCTGCCCCTCCCCACCCCCAAACTCACTCTCTCACTCTCTCTCTCAAAAATAAACATTAAAAAAAAAAGAAATAAATCCATTTGGACTCCAAAGCCATAAAATATTTTTCTACGTGGTTTTCAAGAAATTTTATCAAAAGGCGGTCATAAGAGGGAAGTATATAGCAATCCAGGCCTTCCTAAAGAAGGAAGAAAGGTCTCAGATACACAACCTAACTTTATACTTTAAAGAGCTGGAAAAAGAACAGCAAATAAACCCCAAACCAGCAGAAGACAGGAAATAATAAGGATCAGAGCAGAAATCAATGCTATCAAAACCAAAAAACAACAACAACAATAACAACAACAACAAACAGTAGAACAGATCAACGAAACCAGATGCTGGTTCTTTGAAAGAATTAACAAAGCTGATAACACCTAGCCAGTTTGATCAAAAACAAAAAGGAAAGGACCCAAATAAATAAAATCAACAATGAAAGAGGAGAGATCACAACCAGCACAACAGAAATACAAACAATAATAAGAGAATATTATGAGCAGTTATATGCCAATAAAATGGGCAATCTGGAAGAAATGGACAAATTCCTAGAAACATATAAACTACCAAAATTGAAACGGGAAGTAACAGAAAATTTGAACAGACCCATAACCAGTAGAGAAATCGAATTAGTAACCAAAAATCTCCCAAAAAACAAGAATCCAGGACCAGATGGCTTTCTAGAGGAATCCTATCAAACATTTTTTTAAATATTTTTTTAACTTGTTTTATTTTTTATTTTTTAAAATTTACATCCAAATTAGTTAGCATAGAGTGTGACAATGATTTCAGGAGTAGATTCCTCAGTGCCTCTTACCCATTTAGCCCATCCCCCCTCCCACAACCCCTCCAGTAACTCTCAGTTTGTTCTCCATATTTATGAGTCTCTTCTGTTTTGTCCCCCTCCCTGTTTTTATATTATTTTTGTTTCCCTTCCCTTATGTTCATCTGTTTTCTCTCTTAAAGTCCTCATATGAGTGAAGTCATATGATTTTTGTCTTTCTCTGATTGACTAATTTCACTTAGCATAATACCCTCCAGTTCCATCCACGTAGTTGCAAATGGCAAGATTTCATTCTTTTTGACTGCCGAGTAATACTCCATTGTATATGTATACCACATCTTCTTTATCCATTCATCCATCGATGGACATTTGGGCTCTTTCCATACTTTGGCTATTATTGATAGTGCTGCTATAAACATGGGAGTGCATGTGTCCCTTAGAAACAGCACACCTGTATCCCGTGGATAACTGCCTAGTAGTGCAATTGCTGGGTTGTAGGGCAGTTCTATTTTTAGTTTTTTGAGGAACCTCCATACTGTTTTCCAGAGTGGCTGCACCAGCTCACATTCCCACCTATCAAACATTTAAAGAAGAGTTAGCACCTACTCTCCTGAAGCTGTTCCAAAAAATAGAAATGGAAGGAAAACTTCCAAACTCTTTCTATGAAGCCAGCGATTCTAAAACCAGACAAAGACCACTGAAAAGGAGAACTATAGACCAATTTCCCTGATGAACATGGATGCAAAAATCCGCAGCAAGATACTAGCCAACCAGGTCTAACAATACATTAAAAAAATTATTCACCCTGATCCAGTGAGATTTATACCTGGGATGCAGGGCTGGTTCAATATCCACAAAATAATCAATGTGATACATCACACCAATAAAAGAAAGGAAAAGAACCGCATGATCCTCTCAATAGATGCAGAGAAAGCTTTGACAAAATATAGCACCCTTTCTTGATAAAAACCCTCAAGAAAGTAGGGATAAAGGGATCATACCACAAGATCATAAGAGCCGTATATGAAAGATCCACCACTAATATCATCCTCAATGGAGAAAAACTGAGAGCTTTCCCCCTAAGGTCAGGAACAAGACAGGCATGTCCACCCTTGCCACTGTTATTCAACATAGTATTGGAAGCCTTAGCCTCAGCAATCAGAAAACACAAAGAAATAAAAGGCATCCAAATCAGCCAGGAGGAGGTCAAAGTTTCACTCTTCACAGATGACATGATATTCTATATGCAAAACCCAAAAGACTCCACCAAAAAATTGCTAGAACTGATTCATGAATTCAGCAAAGTCACAGGATATAAATAAAATCAATGCACAGAAATCAATTGCATTCCTATACACCAACAATAAAGAAAGAGAAAGAGAAATCAAGGAATGAATCCCATTTACAATTGCACCAAAAACCATAAAATATCTAGGAATAAATCTAACCAACAAGGCGAAAAATCTATACACTGGAAACTATAGAAAGCTTATGAAGGAAACTGAAGAAGATACAAAAAATGGGAAAACATTCCATGCTCCTAGATAGGAAGAACAAATATTGTTAAAATGTCAATACTACCCAAAGTAATCTACATGTTCAGTGAAATATCTATCAAAATAGCACCAGCATTCTTCACAGAACTCAAACAAACAATCCTAAAATTTGTATGGAACCAGAAAAGACCCTGAATAGCCAAAGCAATCTTGAAAAAGAAAACCAAAGCTGGAGGTACCACAATCCCGAACTTCAAGCTGTACTGCAAAGCTGTAATCATCATGACAGTATGGTACTGGCACAAAAACAGACACTCAGATCAATGGAACAGAATAGAGAACCCAGAAATGGACCCACAAACGTATGGCCAACTAATCTTTGACAAAACAGGAAAGAATATCCAGTGGAATAAAGACAGTCTCTTCAGCAAATGGCACTGGGAAAACTGGAGAGTGACATGCAGAAAAATGACCTTGGCCCACTTTCTTATGCCATACACAAAAATGAACTCAAAATGGATGAAAGACCCAATGTAAGACAGGAAGCCATCAAAATACTCGAGGAGAAAGCAGGCAAAAACTTCTTTGAACTTGTCCACAGCAACTTCTTACTCAACAAGTCTCCAGAGGCAAGGAAACAAAAGCAAAAATGAACTACTGGGACCTCATCAAAATAAAAAGCTTCTGCACAGCGAAGGAAACAATCAGCAAAACTAAAAGGCAACCGACAGAATGGGAGAAGATATTTGCAGATGACATATCAGATAAAGGGTTAGTATCCAGAATCTATAAAGAACTTATCAAACTCAACACCCAAAAAACAAATAATCCAGTGAAGAAATGGGCAAAAGACATGAACTGACACTTCTCCCAGGAAGACATCCAGATGGCCAACCGACACATAAAAAATGCTCAACATCACTCATCATCAGGGAAATACAAATCAAGACCACAATGAGATACCACCTCACCCCTGTCAGAATGGCTGACATTAACAACTCAGGCAACAACAGATGTTGGCAAGGATGCTGAGAAAGAGGATCTCTTTTGCACTGCTGGTGGGAATGCAAGCTGGTGCAGCCACTCTGGAAAACAGTATGGATGTTCCTCAAAAAATTAAAAATAGAACTACCCTACGACCCAGCAATTGCACTACTAGGCATTTATCCACAGGATCCTGCGGCATATGTACCCTAATGTTTATAGCAACACTATCAACAACAGCCAAAGTATGGAAAGAGCCCAAATGTCCACCGATGGATGAATGGATAAAGAAGATGTGGTATATATACACAATGGAGTATTACTCGGCAATCAAAAAGAATGAAATCTTGCCATTTGCAACTACATGGATGGAACTGAAGGGTATTATGCTAAGCGAAATTAGAGAAAGACATACCATATGACTTCTCTCATATGAGGACTTCAAGATACCAAACAGATGAACATTAAGGGAGGGAAGCAAAAATAATATAAAAACAGGGACAGGGACAAAACATAAGAGATTCTTAAATATAGAGAACAAACAGAGGGTTACTGGAGGGGTTGTGGGAGGGGAATGGGCTAAATGGGTAAGGGGAATTAAGGAATCTACTCCTGAAATGCACCATATGCTAACTAACTTGGATGTAAATTAAAAAATACATTATTAATAAAAAAAGAAGTTTTATCATTTGCCCCTCTCGTTCCAATCATCGATCTATTTGGAATTTATTCTAGTGCATGATAAGAGGTAGGGGTTTAATGTCATGCTTTTAAACTGTATTAACACTTTTTTTAAGTCCATTTTTTCTTTCACTGATCCACAAAAAAAAATCTGTCACAAATCAAGTTTCCATATAGGTGTGGTTCTGTTTGGGTACCCTGTTCTATTCTATTGGTCACTTTTTCTATCCTTAAACCAGTAACACTATCTTAAAATTACTATATGTTTTTGTCTTTTTTTTTTTTTTTTGGTGTTTATTCATCTTAGAGAAGAGAGACAGAGCACAGGTCAGGGAGCGGCAGAGAGAGAGGGAAACACAGAATATTAAGCAGGTTCCAGGCTCTGAGCTGTCAGCACAGAGCCAGATGTGGGGCTCAAACCCACGAGCCTTGAGATCATGACCTGAGCCGAACAAAGTTGGATGCTTAGCCAACTGACCCACCCAGGCGTCCCTTTTTTTTTAAAACCTTTTTTTATTTGTCACCATTAAATATCTAAATTTTAAACAGGTTTTATTGAACTTTAGTACTAGTCTCATCCCCAGTAACTTTTCCAGAACCACTACCCTCACCATGAAGCTCCACGTGCTTTCCCAAATCAAACACAGGCTTCTTCAGCATTTTTACATTTTTAACAAAGACAGCATAGAGTGGATAAAGAGATTGACAAGACTTTTCTATGTCTTTTCCAAAGCTGTCTGGAATCAATTTATTGACCACTTCTTTCAAGTCATTTATCTGCACCTCCCACGTCATGATCTCCATCATCTTCTTCTGAATTTTGATGGACCTGTTGGTGCTGAGCATAAGAGGTCTTCTAAATCTGATTGTTACATTTTTTAGTAAAACCAATACAGAATAGATGAAACAAATAAACATCAGTAGTTTTGACATCAACATGGGCTTCAATCAGGGTCTGCCATTTTTGACCAAGGAGCACATTTTGTCACAGATAAGATCCATGCCATGGAACTTAGGCAGTTTTTGCCCTGAACATCCTCAAAAATTATCTTGAATTTTCTGAATACAACTTTCTGCAGATCAACAAGGCTCACTTCAAAAACACGACCCTTGAGGCCATCAGATGTGATTTTGGTTCCTTGAGTTCTGGTGGACTAGTGTTTTTCCAATATTTCTTATACTGAACATAGCTGGTGCTTTCACATCATACCAATCCTTCTTAGAAAATGGATCAACCACTTTCTTCTTGGCTTCTTTTCTGCCACCTTTTGTAAGGTGCTTGTTCTTGCCAACGGCCATGACAAGGTTCAAGGAGCCAAAAGGCTCAGTTATTATAGCTTTTTAATAAGGTAACCTCTATGGCAAATCTCCCCATCTTATTCTTCTTCATAAGTATATTTATGGCTCTTACATATAAATTATAGATATAGTTTAACAAGTTACACACACACACACACAAGTTTCATTTGGATTTTGATTGATATTGCATTGAATTTATAGATCATTTTGGGAAGACATTATTTTAAGAAAACAATATTGAGTTTTATAATCAATAAACATAATTCATTTACTTATATTGAGCCGGTGTTGCAGAGTTCCAGGGGTATCTTTCTCACCACAAGATCCACTTAGATCTTTTCTCCTTTATGCTACTTGTTCCTAAGCTTAATGAGAATGCTTTCAATATATCAAATTAAGGGGGCGCCAGGGTGGCTCAGTCGGTTTAGCATCTGACTGGCTCAGGTCATGGTCTCGCGGTCTGTGAGTTCAAGCCCCATGTGGGACTCTGTGCTGACAGCTCAGAGCCTGGAGCCTGCTTCAGATTCTGTGTCTCCCTCTCTCTGACCCTCCCCCGTTCATGCTCTGTCTCTCTCTGTCTCAAAAATAAATAAACGTTAAAAAAAAAAAAAAGAATAACGTTAGCTGTTGTATTTGGAAGGTAACCTTTATCTGGTTAGAATGGTCTCTTTTATTCCTTTATTAAGAAGTTTTTTCAAAAAATCATAACTGTGTTGAATTTTATCAAGCATGTTTTGTTTTTAATAGTAAACTAATCCTGGATTCGTGAGATATAACCATCCTGGTAATGATGTATTATTTCCTTTACATACTGTCATATTCCATTTTCTTTTTTTTTCTTTGTTTTTAAAGTTTGTATTTATTTATTTGAGAGAGACCTACACCACACATCAGAAAGTGCCCTCATTCAGAAAGGGAAGGCAAACATTAAGGACACCTTACATGTTTCCCTTATTTTAAGGATCATTTCCCTGTGCTATCATCTACTGTCTGAAAACAGTTGCTTCACAGATTTTGCTACTTTTAAAGTTATTGGTGACACAAGGTGAAGTCCAATACCAGTTACTCCATCATGTCTAGAAGCAGCAATCTCCATCATTTTTTAATATGCAATATTTTTATCCTTCAGTTTAAAGATCTTCAAATTTCCATTATTTTATCATTGATTCATTAATACATTTCTTAGTATCTAAACATAAGAACTTTAATATTTAAAAAAAATTTTTAATGTTTATTTATTTTTGACAGAGAGAGAGAGACAGAGCATGAGCAGGGGAGGGGCAGAGAGAGAGGGAAACACAGAATCTGAAGCAGGCTCCAGGCTCTGAGCTATCAGCACAGAGTCCCACATGGGGCTTGAACTCATAGACCACGAGACCATGACCTAAGCCGAAGTCGGATGCTCAACTGACTGAGCCACCCTGGCGCCCCAGAACTTTAATATTTTTTTAATGTTTATTTTTGAGAGAGAGAAAGAGAGAGAGTGCGGGGGATGGGTAGAGAGAGGGGAGAATAGAGGATCCAAAGTGGGCTCCACGCTGACAGCAGAGAGCCAGATGCAGGGCTTGAATTCACCAACTGCGAGATCATGACCTGAGCCAAAGTTGGACACTTAACTGAGCTACCCAGGCGCCCCAAAACATACGAACTTTTATAATTATTTTTTCAGTACAGATTTTTCATTTTATCCCACTGTGATCAAAGAATGCAATATGTATGATACCAGTCCTTTGAAATTTGTTCAGACCTCCTTTATAGCCCAATATATGGCTACAAATATTATCAAAAGTATTCCACTTTGAAATATTATCAAAAGTATTCTGCAGTTTTTCTGTGGAGCGTTCTGTATATGTCCATTGAATCAAGCATATTAATTTGTTTCGTTCAAGTTTTCAACAATCTTGTTAACTTTGCTTTTTTGTGTGCTTGATATAACACTGAGAAATAGCTGTTGAAATTTCTCATTATAATTGTGGAATTTGTCTCTAGGTCCCTGTTGTTCCTGGTGATTTGATCCTTTTATCATCTCTAGTGATCCTCTTTAATTGCTTTTTGCTTTAAAATCTCACATTTTCTGATATTAATAGATTTATACTAGCTTTATTTCACTCAGTATTTACCTAATATATATTTTCTACTACTTTATTTTCAATTTTTCTATATTCTTATTTTTTAGCTGTATCTTTTGTGAAGACTGAAACACATCTGTAGACATTCATTCAAAACATCTGTTTCATTACTGTGAAACAGGTGTTCCTCAGCAATATTTGGCAATAATGGCTTGTGATTAAAAATGCTTCTTCCTTCATGACAGTTTTGTTGTTGTTGTTGTTAAGTTTTGGAAATGGTACAACACAGGGAAGATTAGTAGCTGGAGGGAAGGAAGTTATTGAGTTATTATAACCCAATGGAGAAAAAAAATATGTAAGAAATAAAGAAAATTCAAGCTACGGGAATGATCTTCAGATGACATCAGACCCTATGTGAGAGATGTTAGGATAAAAGAAAAGAAGAAGTTACGGTTTTATAATCTATAAGAAAGAGGAGAAAAAGAAAAAGAAAAAAAAGAAACAAAGAGGAGGCTTTAAATCATGTAATTTAAAGCTGGAACCAGTATAACACCCAAGACCTGGCCTAAAAGGATCTGAAATGCCCAAGAATAGGACTGAAAAGGACCACTCAAAGTATATAAATATCATCCATAATTTAAAAAGACTTAAGGATCAAGTTATGAGTATGATTTTGATGAGAACCTGTATTTGCATATCTATGTATAATCTCTATCCTGAGATTTTTGTATTCTAAAGGGCTTATTGTGTATGCTCTGTACTGGTCAACTATGATTCATGATTCTCCTTCCCAAACCTTCTCTTCCTCCAGTATTCCTTATTTAAATAAATGACATCCACCCATTTCCTTAAGCCAGAAATCTGGAAGTCATCCTTGATTCATCTTTCCCTCACAATCAAATCCTATTGATTTTGTCTTTTAAATATCTTTTGAATCAGTCCACTTTTTCCTCTTCCTCTTTGCCAACTCCCTAATTCATTTCCTCCAATTGTCTTCTGTTTACCCACATGTATTATTTGTGGGCCATCCTCTCCTCCATTCTTCACATAGTGCCTAGAATGATCTTTTAAAAATGCAAGTGATTATGTTACTTCCCTGTTTAAACATATAAAACAGAAAACAAAAATCCTCAATGGCTTCCCATTACTCTCAGAATAAAGACCAAACAATAAAGACTCCAAGATCTGGATTTTGTCTCTCTACATTGTAGCCATGTTGGCTTTCCTTTCAGTACCTCAAAATCTATCAGTGCTATTCCTTCTGCCTAAATCACTTTCCCCTATACTCTTTACTTAGCCAACTCCTCCTCAGTTTTCTTATTTTAGCTTTGATGTCTCTAAAACCCAATCTGATCTAAAATAGGTTACCTAATCCCCTGCTGAAAACTCCCATAGCACCCCGTACTACTTTTGCATAAACTCAGTGCATTTGTAACTACTTATAGTGATGGTCTCCCTTCCTCTATTATCAGTTCCACGAGAATTGGAACTGTTTTATCCTTCTTTGTATCTCCAGTCCCTAGCTGACACACAGTAAGATCTTAATATTTGGTAAATGACCAACTCACTAAAAGAATGAATGAATAAATGATGAATGAGCACAGAATGCGTGCTAGGTAGGACAGAGCAGTGTAAAGTACCTCTAGTAATTAGGTAGAAATAAAAGGAAATTCTCCCTTCAGAGGAGGATTAGCAATTAACATGGGAACATTGTTTCAAGGGCACCATGAATGGTTGTATTATTATTCTTTATTTTTCCCTTTGCTCAAGTTTCTGCTGAGAAGAACGAGGCTCATGAAATTGGTATACTCAAAACATACCAATAAAATGGTGAAGGAGAGTAATCTGTGTCTCTATTTTTTCAGATGAGAGAATTGAGGTTCAGACATCAAAATTATTGGTTTATGGTCTAAAAGTAGTTTGGTGACCTGTGAATTATGATGATGCCATGGTTTCTGTGTTTGACAATGAGAAATGGCCACTTTTCGGAAACTGTTTTAATGATTAGATAAGGCCTATGATTAGACAGTCTGATACCGAAAAAATAATCATTCTGAATCTTAAAAATATTTCTAATTTAATGTCAGCATAATGTAGTAATCCTTCCTTCCTAAGGTAATGATATTCTCAAAACGGAGATTCTGCCTCATATAAAATGGATAACTAGAGTGAACTAAATTATGAAAACAAAACTTTTTATGCATATTTCCAAGTTATCTCTGTCATGGAAGTACAATTTGTAATCTCTTTTCTCTGGCCACAGCTTTTCCAACATAGCTTCCCAACAGTGTCATGCATTTTCTTCTAAACATTATGTTCTAACTGTGTGACTAACACTGACAAATTTGTCTGTAACAAACGTCTTCCTTGACCAGCCTGTCACCACTTCCCCTAAATACAGGGTGGTTCTAAATGAGTGATCCTTCAGATACACTCCTCATTGGTGTCTGGGCGTTACCTCACAATCTGGCCAAATAACTTTTATAAAGTTCAGTAAACTCTCTGGGCTGAACAACGCTGATTTCATTTTTTGCTTCAACCATAATCATCTAATTGTTCAGACTCTTGGTCATCTTAAGGAAAAATTGACAGAAGTTACTCAAAATGTTTGTGCAGTGTAGCCTAGTTGTATGGCAACAGAAAGTAAATCACTGAAAAAACAAATTTTTTAGTGAAAGAATCATGATAAGTATGTGACTAAGAAATGTTTCTATTCAAACTGTATTTCACATCCAGCCAATTACTTGAAAAAATAAAGTATTTTATTTTTTAATGTCTATTTATTTTTGAGAGAGAAAGACACAGCATGAGCGGGGAAGGGGCAGAGAGAGAGACACACACACACACACAGAATCTGAAGCAGGCTCCAGGCTCTGAGCTGTCAGCATAGAGCCTGATACGGGCTCAAACCCATGAACTGCGAGATCATGACCTGAGCTAAAGTTGGAAGCTTAACTGACTGAGCCACCCAGGTGCCCCAATACTCAAAGTATTTTTAAACCGGTTCTCTAATACTCCAAACTTTTAAATTGCTTGTGGATATATTTTGTGTGGCTTATTTATTAATTTTTTCCATTCTCAACACAGCAAAATGCTTTGAGAGTTATTAACAATTGAGATTATATTTTTATTTATTTTTATTTTATTTTATTTTATTTTACGTTTATTTATTTTTGAGACAGAGAGAGACAGAGCATGAACGGGGGAGGGTCAGAGAGAGGGAGACACAGAATCTGAAACAGGCTCCAGGCTCTGAGCTGTCAGCACAGAGCCTGACGTGGGGCTTGAACTCATGAGCTGCAAGATCATGACCTGAGCCCAAGTTGATCGCTCAACTGACTGAGCCACCCAGGCGCCCCCCCTGCTCTAGTTTTATGATTGACTTATTTCAGGTAGCAGGTCTTCATGGCTCATCTGTGTTGTATGTGTCAGGAGTTTCTTTATAAGGATAAGATTTTATGTTTTTAGCTTTTAAGATGTTCATTGATTTTTTTAAAAGATACTTATTAAATAAACTTACATTTTTTTCTTATTATTTTTTAAAATTTTTTTAATGTTTATTTATTTTTGAGACAGAGACAAAGCATGAACGGGGGAGGGTCAGAGAGAGGGAGACACAGAATCTGAAACAGGCTCCAGGCTCTGAGCTGTCAGCACAGAGCCTGACGCGGGGCTCGAACTCACGGACCGCGAGATCATGACCCGAGCCAAAGTCGGCCGCTTAACCAACTGAGCCACCCAGGCGCCCCGAGATTTTATTTTTAAAAAGTCATCACTAAGTTTTACTTCTCAATCTGTAACTTTTATAGGGAATTTACTATATGTCTAATCACTTTAAAGGGAATGATAGGAGGGATAAAACGTAAGACACAATTAAAAGTTTAACAAATAATTGGAAACATTATGCAGTGAGAAACAGCAATAATCAAGTGCTGGATTGTATAGCAGTTAGTGAGGCTACAAAGAAACAAGTTAAAGTTTTGTTTCTAAGGAGGTAAACTGGTAAAACCTTTCTTTTGTTTTTTAAGAAATTGACAATATTTATTTTTTTTTTTTGACAATATTTATTATATTTTTTATCTGATTTCCTTTTCCAAAATGTGGCTATAAAATCTGATTATCAGCTTTATAACCAGCTTTACTTTTCATTTTTAATTATTTTCATAATTTTAAACATATACAAAATTTTAAACATATACAAAAATAGGAAAATGCATCTTCATGTTCACATCACCAAGCCACATAAATAGTTTTATTTTCTTAGGATGTTCTCTCCATAAAGATATTCACAAGATATTTCTCACACCTTTCAGAATTTAACTCAAATCACCTCAAAAGACCTTCAGTGACCACTCTAATTAAAATTGTACCACCCAAATTCCCTCTGCCTCTTCCCTTTCTTTTTTCTTGCCATAACATTTATCACCTTCTAACATATTATACTTAAAAAATATTTTATTTCTTATCTGTTTGCAATCCAATAAATTTCATGAAGACAGGGTTTATTAAATGTCTTCTTCATTCCCAGTACCCAGAACAAGGCCTTCTACAAAGAAGGGCTCAATAAATAGTCAACGAATTAATACATATTGACATGGGGAGATGTTCATGATATATATTAAAAAAAAAAAAAAAAAAAAAAAAAAGAACTGGGGAATCTACTACACCTTCCCGGCCAGTGGTAGCAACTGCAGAACTGCAGTAGACCATCTTTCTAGACAAGACAGTTGAGGAGAAGGGAGCAATTAGAAGGGGGGCGGGGGGGCTAGCTTGGCGTGCACTCCAGACCTCAGGAACGTTATTGTGCATGGAACGGCTGATTTTGGAAGACTACTGCCCAGAAGAAGAGATGTTTGGTTTTCACAAGCCAAAGATGTACCAAAGTATAGACGGCTGCTGTATTTGCAGAGCTAAGTCCTCCAGTTCTCGATTCACTGACAGTAAACGCTATGAAAAGGACTTCCAGAGCTGTTTTGGGTTGCATGAGACTTGTTCAGGAGACATCTGCAATGCCTGTGTCCTGCTTGTGAAAAGATGGAAGAAATTGCCAGCAGGATAAAAAAAAAAAACAAAACTGGAATCATGTGGTAGATACAAGGGCAGGATTCAGTCTGAAGACAACATTGAAACCAAAGAAAGTGAAAACTCTATCTGGAAACAGGATAAAAAGCAACCAGATCAGTAAACTACAGAAGGAATTTAAACGTCACAATTCTGATGCTCACAGTACCACCTCAAGTGCCTTTCCAGCTCAGTCTCCTTGTTACAGTAACCAGTCAGATGGTGGCTCAGATACAGAGATGGCTTCTGGCTCTAACAGAACACCAGTTTTTTTCCTTTTTAGATCTCACATACTGGAAAAGACAGAAAATACGTTGTGGGATTATCTATAAAGGCCGTTTTGGAGAAGTTCTCATTGACACACATCTATTCAAGCCTTGCTGCAGCAATAAGAAAGCAGCTGCTGAGAAGCCGGAGGAGCAGGGGCCAGAGCCTCTGCCCATCTCCACTCAGGAGTGGTGACTGAGGTGTAGGTAGAAGGGGAACAAAAAAAAACAATTTAAATTTTGGAAAGAAAACAAAGCAACAAAACCCTCCTATTTTTAACTTGGATACCTGCTATTCTCCAAAAGACACTTTCTAGAATAGTTTTGAATGGGTTGTTATTTCTCCTCCAGTTCCACAAACTCTGAAGCCAGTGTCTAGCTTACTAAAAGAAAAAAAGTATACATAATATTTAAGATGTTGAGTATTTCATAGGAAAGCTGAATGATGCTGTAAAGTGCTCTTTAAGTCTTTTTTTTTTTTTTAATCCCCTTTTAATGAATGAAACTAGGGGAATTTCAGAGGACAGAGACGGGATTTGTTGTATGATAAACATGTAGTTTTAGTCTTTCTATATTGAGAAGCAGTGGTTGGGGCATTTTTAGGATGACTGGCTGTGCTTGTTTTCCTTCATGATAATAAATTTGTCATAACTCAGTAACACGGACTTGCCCCAAGAGGTAGTTGTTAATAATTTAAGGTCTTGCCAAGGTTCTGATGATTCAAACCTGTACTACTGAATATTAAGCAGGACAAAGCTCTCTGGTGCAAATACCTTGAAGGAGTAATTTCTAAACATACAAAGAGGTAACTTGAGCATATATGTTGCATCCTCTGTCACCTCCCTCCGTATTGATTTTTGATAAAGATTTTAATCTATATTGAAACTTCTAAAGCAGAATCAAAGCTCCTCTGGGGAAATGTCAAGTTTTAGGATGAGGAATCCTAAATAAAGAGTACCACAGCATTACCGCACGGTAGAGATCACATTCTATTAAAAATGTTAAATTATCTAAAAAAAAATGTGCAAATCTTCAGGATGGCACACACAAAAAACAAAGGTTAATGCTTCTTGGGGCACATTTCTTAGAGGGCTTGCCTAGTGTGTAAATAATTGCCTTTGTGTTACACAACTGGTGACTTCATTGAAAATCTGCACAATTCAGTTTTAGCTCTGGATTACTTCAGTTGACCTCTGTGAAGGTTTTGTCTGTGTAGAGTGGTTGTTTGATTTTAACCTGTTAGGGTTTGGGTTTTTTGTTTGTTTGTTTGTTTTTCCACTCTATATTAAAGTAAAATTCTAAAAGAAAAGAGGTGTGTGTTAATGCTGAGTGGGCTGGTTTAGGTATGGCTTCTTTCAGTCAGGCTTTGTGAACATTGAGATGTCAGATGATGCATCCTGAAGATGGAGCTCTTCAATTCCAAAATCTTCATTTGAAGGCTTTTTACTTGAACCCAAACCAAAGTACTCTCAGTGCCTCTTTTCTAAACGTTCAGGAATAACCTATCACCGGTTCAGACTTTTCATAATCAGGGAGGATCATTTGCCTACCCTATAACAACATGACTCAGTGCTTATTTTTTTTTTACACTTAATATATTTTTTTTATTTTCTAGTTTTTTAATTTTTTAATTTTTTAAAATTTATATCCAAAGTAGTTAGCATATAGTGCAACAATGATTTCAGGAGTAGATTCCTTAGTGCCCTTTACCCATTTAGCCCACCCCCCCTCCCACAACCCCTCCAGCAACCCTCAGTTTGTTCTCTATATTTATGAGTCTCTTCTGTTTTGTCCCCCTCCTTGTTTTTATATTTGTTTCCCTTCCCATATGTTCATCTGTTTTGTCTCTTAAAGTCCTCAGATGAGTGAAGTCATATGATTTTTGTCTTTCTCTGACTAATTTCACTTAGCATAATACCCTCCAGTTCCATCCACGTAGTTGCAAATGGCAAGATTTCATTCTTTTTGATTGCCAAGTAATACTCCGTTATATATATATACCACATCTTCTTTATCCATTCATCCATTGATGGAAATGTGGGCTCTTGCCATACTTTGGCTATTGTTGATAGTGTTACTATAAACATGGGGGTGCATGTGTCCCTTCGAAACAGCACACCTGTATCCCGTGGATAAATGCCTAGTAGAGCAATTGCTGGGTCATAGGGTAGTTCTATTTTTAATTTTTTGAGGAACATCCATACTGTTTTCCAGAGTGGCTGCACCAGCTTGCATTCCCACCAGCAGTGCAAAAGAGATCCTCTTTCTCAGCATCCTTGCCAACATCTGTTGTTGCCTGAGTTGTTAATGTTAGCTGTTCTGACAGGGGTGAGGTGGTATCTCATTGTGGTCTTGATTTGTATTTCCCTGATGATGAGTGATGTTGAGCATTTTTTCATGTGTTGGTTGGCCATCTGGATGCACTTCCTTGAAGAAGTGTCTGTTCATGTCTTTTGCCCATTTCTTCACTGGGTTATTTGTTTTTTGGGTGTTGAGTTTGATAAGTTCTTTATAGATTTTGTATACTAACCCTTTATCTGATATGTCATTTGCAAATATCTTCTCCCATTCTGTCGGTTGCCTTCTAGTTTTGCTGATTATTTCCTTCGCTTTTAATAAAAAGCAGAAGCTTTTTATTTTGATGAGGTCCCAGTAGTTCATTTTTGCTTTTGTTTCCCTTGTCTCCAGAGACGTATTGAGTAAGAAGTTGCTGCGGCCAAGATCAAAGAAGTTTTTGCCTGCTTTCTCCTCGAGTATTTTGATGGCTTCCTGTCTTACATCTAGGTCTTTCATCCATTTTGAGTTTACTTCTGTGTATGGTGTAAGAAAGTGGCCCAGGTTCATTCTTCTGCATGTCGCTGTCCAGTTTTCCCAGCACCACTTGAAGAGATGGTCTTTATTCCATTGGATATTCTTTGCTGCTTTGTCAAAGATTAGTTGGCCATACGTTTGTGGGTCCATTTCTGGGTTCTTTATTCTGTTCCATTGATCTGAGTGTCCGTTCTTGTGCCAGCAGTGCTTATTTTTAAAACTGGATTTTAAAAATTAGTATAAATAACAGTAAGGAGTGAGCCACTTTTTATGGGCACCCTATAGTTTTATAGTTCTTAATCCAAACCTAAAATTTTATATTTCTTCCTTATGGCAAAAACTACAAGCCACCATATGCACAGATTACACTGTGAGTTGGGTTGGCTCTCCCACAGCCTCTGAGGTAAATTACAAGAGTCCCAACCATTATCATCTTCCTCCTGTTGTTTCAAAATGTTTTTTTTTTTTTTGTACATTTTGGCTGCAGTATTGGTGTTAGAATATACCATAATATGGATCATCTCTACCTCTGTATTTATTTATCTATTACTAGACCTCAACCAAGGCCTTCTTTTTCCCCTTCCACCTCTTTGCCTGTAGGATGTACTGTATGTAGTCATGCACTTTGTATTAATATATTAGAAATCTACCAATCTGTTTTGCACTTTTTATACTGTTGGATAACTATAATCAAAACTTTTACTAGGGTATTGAATAAATTTAGTCTTACTATGAAATAAAAAAAAAAAACCTGCAACACAGTTTGGATAATATTATGCCACACTGGGGAGTAGGGGGAGGAATGGCCTTGCCACAGGTTGTAGCACTCACCAAAATATTCTGCACTCCCCTTTCACATGTCACACCTGACTTGCAGCAGAGCAGAGCCATGGTTACTAGTTATGACTAATAAATTGTAAATGGAAGTAGAGTATGTCAATTATGGGCTGAGGCAGTAAAAAATCCATGTGTGATTTTATAGTCTCTTTATGGTGACTAAAAGCACAACGTATTATAGAGTGTGGCCACAACATGGTCGAACCTCCATTAGCCGGGGCCCCTGACTGACTACATGGAGAAAACACCCTGCTAATCTGTGTAAGAAATGCAGCATTAGCAAGAAATTTTTGTTGTGTTAAGCCACTGAGATTTGGATGGATTGTTTGTTATTGCAATATAATCTAGCTTATCTTGACCAATACACACAAACTAGCATTTATCAAGCACTTACTACACGCTAGTAATTAAGCTGAACACTTTTCATCTTATCTATTAAACCCTCACAAAACCTTGTAAGCCAGTACTATTATGCTGAAATGAGGAAACTAAGGCAGTGTGAGGACAAATAACTTGTCCAAGGTGGCCAGCTAAATGGAAAAGCTGGAAATGGAACCCAGGAAGTCTGGATGAAGATCTACCAAACTATTAACATAATATTATTAACAGGAATATTAACATAATCCTTGAGAGCAGGATTATGGGGAATGGTCACTCTTTGTTCTGTGTTTCTGTAATGTTACAGATTTTAAAACAACCATTCATTACCTTTGCAGTAAGCAATAAACAAATAAATGGGTACACAAACTATATGTTAGATACTTAAAGACTGAATTCAGAGATGGAAGTCAAGTGACACTGGAGAATGGTATAATCAAGGAATGCCTAAAAATGACTCTCTGCCACCCATAGCCATACCTAGTTTTATAGGTGAATTCCAGCAAGTAAGGTGAATCATAATATATTTCACAATAAAATTGGCTTAGTTTCTGCGCAGGGGCAGGAGGAAATACCTATATATTTTAACTTTCAGCAAAGAAGGAGTTAATAAAATAGGCTGTGCCAACAGCAGGATGAATGTTGTGGTTCTAGGAATGTCTTCCAGTATTTAAGAGCACTCTTCAAAAGAAAAGTAATTATAATAAAGCAATTCTTTATACCTAAAAGTGGCCTCATTAAATGCACATTTTAAATGTTCCATTCAATCATATTTAAACAAAATATATATGGCATAATATATTATAATAAAGTGTACACGTGCTTATTCTGGCTGCCCTGGGTCTGATTTTGAAAATTCAACAATGTCTGACTCTGGACAGGAGGAAACTGAAAGACCAAAATACAGTTTCCCCAGACTCTGGGCAGCTGGCTGTTCTTGGCTGCCTAGCCTCACTTGGCCTCTATTGTTTTTTGAGCCTGGTTGGTTCTCCAGCCTTCCCATTGACTCTATAAACTAACAATCCTTCCACAGTTGGTTTCTATTGCTTGGAAGCAAGAAGCTGACTACCAAGCAGTAGATATAGGCAACTGTATAATGTGAAGACACAGCACCTACGAAAAAATGAGCCACTTTTGAAGGTCTGAACAACAAGACATATGTTGTTATCTATAACATGTTAATAAATACACTTCACAGTTCGATTAGATTTGAGATGTTTTACATACAACCACATTTCTCCTAGGTTTGATCCTTTGCTTCCCTTCCAGGAATTGCTGTCATATCCGAGTGTCCCTAACTCCACACATAAATAGCCCTGTGCTTTATCACCAGTCATGTTTCTTTTATAACATCACACTTTCAAAAAAGTGTCATTATGTAACATGATCTACTCAACAGTAAAAATGCTATAAAGTTTTGGTTTAACATTATAAAAAATAAATTACTGAACTATCTTATTAGGTTAAGTTTAAAAGTCTATAAAATATAACACAGCCTCACCTATAACAAAATGAAAACCACCTGAGTTTCATTTGTCTTATGGAAATAATAATGCCTGTCTTATCTCCCAGTATTAACATAAGGATCAAATCATTTATGAACATTAATATGCTTAAGGTATGTACTATTTCATCAAATCTTAAGATACATCTACTGTAAGACCTATCATTAGTTTATATACCACAAAAAAAGAAACAATACGGCCAATTAAAAACTATAACACATACTTTCTTAACACTTAGAAATTCTATTTCAAAACCTAGCAAAAGAGACATTTATGTAAGTAGACATAGATTGTTATATATAATTCTTGTGCAAATATTACAAGAAAAATATGAATGAAATAAATGGGTTAAGGTATTCTTAACAGTTTTCATTGAACCCAACACTCCCAAATCATTTCTCAACTCAATCACTGATAGCATGTTTTCCCACATAGTATCATGATCTTTGCCAGCAGAAACATTGATGATATAGCATTTCTTATAAGAATCCACAAACTGTTTTTCTGGTTCAAGACAGTGACAAAAGAGAACCTTAAAGTCACCTCCTTTCACAGACACACTGAATCTTCAGCTACATACAGAACAATCCCCTCTGAAAGAAATCTAGAAACTAGCTGAGTGACTCTTACACATCAGGCAAGTGAGAAAAAACTCCCACTGAAATGAGTGGGAAAGCCTCAGACACAATCTCATCCCTGGAGCAGCAACACACAACTAGGAGGGAGCTCACAACTCCCAGCTTCTCTCTGAGGAGAGAAGGGGCTGGACACCAGAGCTGGCACCACAACTTTTAAGACTTCTACCTGAGAAATGGACTCACAAAACATCTAGCTCTGAAAGCCAACAGGGACTTACATCCACGAGATCCACAGTCTATAGTGAACTAATAGTTCTTACAGGATTTGTGTGGACTCACCATGGCTTGGCCCTCAGAGCCCAGCGCAGAGGGAGCAGACTGAATCATGCCCAGTTTCCCCACGAAAGAAGCTATTGCTTACCTTTAAAGCTTTGGCTTGAGGGGCAGGTTTCTAATTTAAAACACTTCTGGAGGCCAACTGCAATATTCTCCAGAAACCACAGAGACTGGTAGGGACATCTTCCTGTTCTCCCTCTGCCTCACTCCAGGTAGGTCATCAGTATATCCCAAAAAGGAGCTCGTCCACATGTCTGGTGCCCCAGTTTTTGCAGCTGCTCCCAGAGGAAGCCCTCTAATGGGGCTTATGTTTGCAGGTACCACAAGACTGTAAGAGAGAAACCATTCTTAAGGAGGTATCCATCCCTCACTGCACACTGCAGAGGCAGCAGATTGACACACAACCTTTTTGTGAAAGAGGCCTGTTAGTTTATCTCTCCATAGCTGTGACCTGTGGGGCAGGCTTCTATCATAACGCACATCTAGAGGCCCATTGCCATCCTCTCCAGAAACCAGGAAGGCCAGCAGGCACCATCTTTGTGCTCTCCCTTTGTCCCACTCCACGTTACCAACGTCTTTGAGAAAGGAGCTTATGCATAACGGGTGCCACCCTGGCTTTTGTGGCTGCCCCCCAGAGGACACATCTCTTGATAACCTGGCACTGGTAGCCAGTGGGACTCGTGTTCATGGATTCAGTGGGTTGGTAGCAAACAAAGAAACAATTCTTAACTGTCTATCCCCCTCAGGGCTTGATGTGCAGAGGGAGCAGACAGAAACACACATCTCCCAGTCTGCCCCTGAAGGAGGTATATTTACATACTTAATTAATTTTTTTTGTTGAGAGTGAGAGAGCATGAGCAGGGGAGGGGCAAAGAGAGAGGGAGAGAGAGAGAATCTTTTTTTTTTTTTTAATGTTTATTTCTTTATTTTCAGAGATGGGGGGAAGAGCAGAGAGAGGGAGAACAAGAATCTTGAGCAGGCCCTGCACTGTCAGTGTGGAGCCCAATGCAGGGTCGACCCACAAACCATGAGATCATGACCTGACCCGAAATCAACAGTCTGACGCTTAAATGAATGAGCCACCCAGGTGCTCCAAGAGGTATATTTACATACTTTAAAAAGAAGTGGCTCAATGATGAAAATACCCAAATCTGAGTATCAGAGGCCTTCCAATCTACCTGATGCATGATCTTTGTAGTTCTGAGAAGCAAAAGTAATTTAAAACAATAAGGGCTTATGTCTAGAGTTAGGAATGCATGCGTGTGTGGATGTGTGTTCATAAAAGTGACAGTAAAATAGTGAGAACTTGTTGATGGATGAGTAAGATATCTGTGGGGGTAATTATGTATGTGTATGAAAGACTAATCAGCTCTAACCAATGATGAAAAGGTTTTAATACAGACATTTATAACTACAAGGGTTTCTACACTTTTTCTGAGCTCAAAATGAAAAATTTTTTTTTAAAAAGTTAAAAAGATGCTCCCTGAGCGTCTGCTTCTAATCTGTCTGCATTTAGTGCTGACTGAGATCTTCCCCTTTGGGATGAGAAATATTGGCACACCCTCAACTACTGGAAGCCACTAAGAACATAGAAGGCCATTTGGACAACCACAAAATTTTGAGAGAAAACCACAAGGAAGTCAGGATTGAATAATAAGGTTCATTGCCTAAATGAGACCACCTCTTCAAGACCGAGAAACGTGGTTGTTTTATCTAATGCACAGAAAATCAACAGAAAGAGTCAAGAAAAATGAATAGAGGAATATGTTCCAAACAAAACAACAAACTAAAACCTCAGAAAAATTCCTTAATGAAAGAGAGATAAGTGATTTACCTGACAAGAAGTTCAAAACAATGGTCATAAAGACCACTTGCTGAGGTCAGGAAAACAATGCATGAACAAAGTGAGAATTTCAACAGGAGATGAAAAATATAAGAAAGTACCAAACAGAAATCACATAGCTGAAGAATTTAATAATTGAACTGAAAAATTCAATAGAAGGTGTTTTTTTACATTTATTTATTTTTGAGAGACACAGAGAGAGCACAAGTGGGGGAGGGACAGAGATAGAAGGAGACACAGAATCTGAGATGTCAGGCTCTGAAATGTCAGTACAGAGCCCGATGCAGGGCTCGAACTCACAAACTGTGAGATCGTGACCTGAGCCAAAGTCCGATGCTTGACTGACTAAGCCACCCAGGTGCCCCTCAATAGAAAGTTTTAATAGCAGATGAAGTGGAAGAAAAAATCAGCACACTCTAAGATAGGGCAGTAGAATTCATCCAAAAAGAGCAGCAAAAAGAAAAATAAAATAGGTTAAGGGACTAATAGAACAACATCAAGAGGCCCAACATTATAGGGGTCCCAGAAGGAGAAGAGAAAGGGGCAGAAAAAAGTCTTTAAAGAAGTAATGGCTGAAAACTTCCCTAACCTGAGAAAGGAAACAGACATCCAGATCCAGGAAATTCGAAAGAAGATGAATTCAAAGAGACCCACACCAAGACACAGTATAATTAAATTATCAAAAGTTAAAGACAAGGACAAAATATTAAAAACAGCAAGAGAAAGACAACTTGTTATGTATAAGGAAACACCCATAAGACTATCAACAAATTTTTTCAACAAATTCTTGCAAGTCAGAAAGGAGTGGCATGACATATTCGCTGAGCTGAAAGAAAAAATCTGCCAACCAAAAATACTCTACCTGGCAAAAAAAAAAAAAAAAAAATCCTTCAAAATTGAAGGAAAGAAAAAGAGTTTTCCAGACAAGCAAAAGCTGGAGGAGTTCAGCACCATTACACCGAATCCACAAGAAATGTTAAAGGAATTTCTTTAAGCTGAAATGAAAGGGGGCTAATTAGTAACAGGAAAACATATGAGAGTATAAATTTCATTGGTAAAGGTAAATATATGGTTAAGTTCACAATAATTTAATGTAATGGTGGTAGGTTAATCATTTATAAAACTAGTATGAAGGTTAAAAGACAAAAGTAGTGAAAAATAACTATAACTACAATGATTTGTTAATGGATACACAGACAAAGAATACAAATTGTTAAATCAAAAACATAAAAGGGGGGCAGTAAAAATGTAGAGCTTTATAATTAAGTTGGACTTAAGAGTTGTTCTCAACTTGAGGCTCTTGGGTAGCTCACTCAATTAGGCATCCAACTTCAGGTCAGGTCATGATTTCACTGTGGTTTGTGGGTTCAAGCCCTGCATTGGGCTCTGTGCTGACAGCTCAGAGCCTGGAGCCTGCTTTGAATTCTGGGCCTCTCTCTCTCTCTCTCTACTCTTCCCTGGCTTGTGTTCTCTTTCTGTCTCTCAAAAATAAATAAATATTTTTTTTAAAAATTTTAAGTTATTATCAACTTAAAATAGACAGTTATAAATATGTTTTATGTAAGCCATGCTGTAACCACAAAGCAAAACCTATACTAGATTCATAAAAGATAAAGGAAAAGGAATGTAAGCATACCAATACAGAAAATCATCCAATCACAAACGAAGAGAACAAAAGAAAAAGGAACAAAGGAATTAGAAAACGATGAACACAATGGCAGTAAGTCCATACCTATCAATAATTACTTTAAACGTAAATGGACTAAATTCTCCTATTAAAAGACACAGAGTGGCTGAAGAGATTTTAAATATATAAATATCCCAACTATATGCTGCCTATAAGAGACTCATTTCAACTTTAAGAACACACACAGGGAAGGGAAGGTATGGGAAAAGACAGTGTATGCAAATGGAAATCAAATGACAGCTAAAGTAGCTATACTTGTATGAGGAAAAAATAGACTTTAAGACAAACCTGTAATAAGAGACAAAGAAGTTAATTATATAGGGGCACCTGGGTGGCTCAATTGGTTAAACATCTGACTTCAGCTCAGGTCATGATCTCGTGATTCATGAGTTTGAGCCCTGGTTTGGGCTCTGTGCTGACAGCTCAGAGCCTGGAGCCTGCTTTGGATTCTGTGTCTCCTTCTCTCTCTCTGGCCCTCCCCTGCTATCTCTCTCACAAAAATAAATAGACATTAAAAAATTTTTTTATGGTTTTTATGATTAAAAAATTTTCTAATGATAAAAGGGTCAATCCAGTAAGATGACAGAACATTTGTAAATTTACATACACCCAACATAGAAGCACCTAAATATACAAAGCAAATATTAACAGACCTAAAAGGAGAAATAAACAGCAATCCAATAATAGTAGGAGACTTCAATACCTCACTGTCATCATTGGATAGATCATCCAGACAGAAAATCAATAAAGAAACATAGGACTTAAACAACATGTTAGACCAGGTGGTCTTAACAGACATTTATAGAACATTCCATCCAAAAGCAGCAGAATAAACATTTTTCCCAAGCACACATGGGACATTCTCCAGGGTAGATCACAAAATAAATCTTAATAAATTTAAAAGACTGAAATAATATCAAGCATTTTTTCCTAAACACAATGGTATGAAACTAGAAAACAATTACAAGAAGAAAACTGGAAAACTGACAAGTTATGTGGAGATTAAACAACATGCTACCAAACAACCAATAGGTCAAAAAAGAAATAAAAATAGAAATCAAATTTTGAGACAAATGAAGATGAGAATATAACATACCAAAATTTATAGGATGCAGCAAAAGTAGTTTTAAGAGGGAAGTTCACAGTGATAAATACCTATATTAAGAAATAAGAAATATCTCAAATAAACCACCCAACTTTATACCTTATGAAACTAAAAAAAGAATTAAGCTCAAAGTTAGTAGAGGGAAGGAACTAACAAATATCAGAGCAGAAATAAATGAAGCAGAGACTAAAAAAATCACTAGAAAAGATCAATGAAACCAAGAGCTGGTTTTTGAAAAGATAAACATTTAGCTAGACTCACCAAGGAAAAAACAGAGAGAAAACTCAAAATAAAATCAGATATTAAAGAGATGTCACAATTGACACAATGGAAATACAAATAAGAGAGTATTATGAACAACTTCATACCAACAAACTAGACAATGTAGAAGAAATGAATACATTCCTACAAACATTCAACCTACAAAGACTGAATCATGAAAAAAGAGAAAATCTGAACAGACTAATTACTAGTAAGGAGATTGAATCAGTAATCAGAAACCGCCAACAAACAAAAGTCCAGATGGCTTCCCTAGTGAATTCTATCAAATGTTTAAAGAATTAATACAAATCCTTCTCAAACTCTTCCAAAAAACTGAAGAGGAGGGAACACTTCCGAACTTATTTTATGAGGCCAGCATTAAATATCAAAACCAGATAAAGGCACTAAAACAAAAGGAAAATACAGACTAATATCCCTGATGAACACAGATGTAAAAATCCTCAACAAAATATTAGCAAACTGAATTCAACAATACATTAAAAGGATGCAGCAAAAGCATTTGACAAAACACAACATCCATTCATGATAAAAACTCTCAACAGAGTACAGAGAGAAAATACCTAAACATACTAAAGACAATATACAATGAGCCCACAGCTAACATCATACTTAATTGTGAAAAACTGAAAGCTTTTCTTATAAGATCAGGAACAAGACAAGGATGTCTACCCTCACCACTTTTATTTAAAATAGTACTGGGAGTCCTAGCTAGAGCAATGATGCAAGATAAAGTAATAAAAAGCATCCAAATCAGAAAGTAAACTGTCTCTACATGCAGATGACATGATACTATATATAGAAAACCCTAAAAACTTCACCAAAAAAAAAACCCTGATTAGAATAATAAGTTGTAGCATACAAAATCAATATACAAAAATGAGTTGAGTCTCTATACACTAATAACAAACTATCTGAAAGAGAGAAATTAAGAATACAGTTCCATTTACAATTGTTTCAAAAGAATAAAATGCCTACTCTAAGACATTGATGAAATAAATTGAAGTCACAAATGGAAAGATATTCCATGCTCATGGACTAGAAGAATTAATATTGTTAAAATGTCCATTCTACCCAAAGTAATCTACAGATTCAATGCAATCCTTATCAAAATTCCAATGGCATTTTTTCACAGAAATGGAAAAAACAATTCTAAAATTTGTAACAGAACCACAAAAGATCCCAAATAGCCAAAGCAACTCTGAGAAAGAGGAATAATTCTGCGGGCATCACACTTCCTGATTTCAAACTATATTACAAAGCTATAATAACGAAAACGGTATGGTATTGGCATAAACACAGCTACATAAATCAGTGAAATAGAACAGAGCCCAGAAATAAACCCATGCATATATGGTCAATTTATGAAAAAGGAGCCAAGAATATACAATAAGTAAGGAATAACATAGCAGAGGAAAGGGCTCAATAAATGACATGTGAAACATGCTTGACAGTATTAACAGCAGGATGAAAGAGGCAGAAGAACAAAATAGTGACCTAGAAAACAGAGTAATGGAAGCTAATCAAGCTGAACAAAAGAAAGAGAAAAGAATAATGCAAAATGAGAATAGACTTAGGGAACTCAGTGATTCCATCAAATTTAATAACATTCACATTAGAGGAGTACCAGAAGAAGAAGAGAGAGAAAAGGGGGGCAGAAAATTTATTTGAAGAAATAATAGCTGAAAACTGTCCTAACCTGGGAAAGGAAATACATATATAGATCCAGGAGGCACAAAGATATACCAGGAGGCACAGAGAACCCTCAACGAAATTAACAAAAGCAGATCCACACCAAATCATATTATAATTAAAGTGGCAAAATATACTGATAAAGAAAAAATTATTAAAGCAGAAAGACAAAAGGAGATAGTTACATACAAGGGAAACCCCATAGGCTATCAGAGGACTTTTCAGCAGACACCTTCCAAGCCACAAGAGAGTGGCATGTTATATTCAACATGCTGGGGAAAAAATAATCTGCAAGGCTATCATTCAGAAGAGAGAGAGAGAGAGAGAGAGAGAGAGAAAGAGACAGAGAGAGTGTGTGTGTTTCCCAGACAAACAAAAATTAAAGGAGTTCGTGACCAGTAAAGCAGCCTGGCAAGAACTATTAAAGACACCCTTCAAGTAGAGACCAAAAGTGACAGTACAAAGGAAAGAAACACAAACACAGTAAAAATGAATATTTTTATAAAATATCAGTCAAGGTACTCACAAAATAAAAAGATGTAATATATGACACCATATACCTAAAACGTAGGGAGAAGAGGAGTAAGAATGGGTTCAAACTTAAATGACCATCAACTTAATGTAGACTGCTATATACAAAAGAGGTTATATACAAACCTAATGGTAATCATATGTCAAAAGCCACTAAAATATGCAAAGAATAAAGAGAAAGAAATCCAAATGTATCACAAACAAACAGTAAACCAGGAAAAAGAGAAAGACCAGAAAGGATCTGAGAAAATCTTCAGAAACAGCCATAAAACAAGAAATAAAATGGCAATAAATACATATCTATCAATAATTACTTCAAATGTAAATGGACTAAATGCTCCACTCAAAAGACATATGGTGACAGATGGATAAAAAAACAAGACCCATCCATATACTGCCTACAAGAGACTCATTTTAGTCCTAAAGACACCTGCAAATTCAAAGTGAGGGGATGGAGAAACATCTAACATGCAAACAGTTGTCAAAAGAAAGCCAGTATAGCAATACTTATATCAGACAAACTAGACTTTAAAACAAACACAATAACAAGAGACAAAGAAGGACACTATATAATAAAAAAGGGGACAATCCTACAGGAAGATATGACAATTGTAAATATTTATGCACCCAACACAGAGGCACCCATATACATAAGACTGTTAATAACAAACATAAAGGAACTAATCTGATAATAACACAATAATGGTAGGGGACGTTAACACCCTACTTACATCAATGGACAGATCATCTAAACAGAAAATCAATAAGGAAACAATGGCTTTGAATGACACACTGGAACAGAACATTCCATCCTAAAACTCCAGAATACACATTCTTTTCAAGTGCACATAGAACATTCTCCAGAACAGATCACACAATAGCCCACAAAACAAGCTTCAACGATTTCAAAAAGATTAAAATCATACCATGCATCTTTTCTGACCATAATGAATAGAAGTCAACCACAAGAAAATATCTGGAAGACCACAAATACATGGAGGTTAAATAACATGCTACTAAACAATGAATGCATCAACCAGAAATAAAAGCAGAAATTAAAAAGTACATGGATACTGGGGCCCCTGGGTGCCTCAGTCGGTTGAGCATCCAACTTCGGCTCAGGTCATGATTTCACGGCTCATGAGTTCAAGCCTCACATCAGGCTCTGTGCTGATAGCTCAGAGCCTGGAGTCTGCTTTGGATTCTGTGTCCCTCTTTCACTGTGCCCCTCCCTTGCCCATGCTCCTTCTCTCTCTCTCTCTCTCTGTCTCTCTCTCAAGAATAAATAAAACATTAAAAAAAATTTAAAACAAGGTACATGGATACAAAAATGAATACACAATGGGTCATAACCCTTGGGATGCAGCAAAAGCAATTCTAAGAGGGAAGTTTACATGTCAACAAACTAGACATCTAGAAGAAATAAATAAATTCCCCAAAACCTCCCAATATGTAATGAGGAAGAAATAGGAAATTTGAACAGACCAGTTTCCATCAATGAAGTTAAATCAGTAATCAAAAAATTCCCAACAAAAAAAAGTTCAGGACCAGATGGCTTCAAATCCTACCAAATATTTATTTATTTATTTATTTATTTATTTATTTATTTATTTATTTATTTATTATCATATTTATTTTTTCCAACTGTCCCTGAAAGAGGTTTTATGTATTCTATTTTACAGAAGAGGAACCCGAGACTCAGAGAGGCAAGATAACTTTTCCAGGGTTGCTCAGGTTACAGTTAGAATTACAAGTCAGATCTAGATACCTAGGCAAAGCATCAGCTTATTTTCTTTTATTATTATTTTTTTAAATATGAAATTTATTGTCAAATTCGTTTCCATACAAGACCCAGTGCTCATCCCAACAGGTGCCCTCCTCAATACCCATCACCCACCCTCCCCTCCCTCCACCATCAACCCTGTTTGTTCTGTTTTGTTTGTTTTTTAATTTTTTTTAACATTTATTTATTTTTGAGACAGAGAGAGACAGAGCATGAATAGAGGAGGGCCAAGGAGAGGGAAACACAGAATCTGAAACAGGCTCCAGGCTCTGAGCTGTCAGCACAGAGCCTGACACGGGGCTCAAACTCACGGACCGCGAGATCATGACCTGAGCTGAAGTCGGCCGCTTAACCGACTGAGCCACCCAGGCGCCCTTGTTCTCAGTTTTTAAGGGTCTCTTATGTTTTGGCTCCCTCCCTCTCTAACCTTTTTTTTTTTCCTTCCCCTCCCTCATGGTCTTCTGTTAAGTTTCTCAGGATCCACATAAGAGTAAAAACATATGGTATCTGTCTTTCTCTGTATGGCTTATTTCACTTAGTGTAACACTCTCCAGCTCCATCCGCGTTGCTACAAAAGGCCACATTTCATTCTTTCTCATTGCCATGTAGTATTCCATTGTGTGTATAAACCACAATTTCTTTATCCATTCATCGGCTGATGGACATTTAGGCTCTTTCCATAATTTGGCTATTGTTGAGAGTGCTGCTATAAACATTGGGGTACAAGTGCCCCTATGCATCAGTACTCCTGTATCCCTTGGGTAAATTCCTAGCAGTGCTACTGCTGGGTCATAGGGTAGGTCTATTTTTAATTTTTTGAGGAACCTCCACACTGTTTTCCAGAGCGGCTGCACCATTTGCATTCCCACCAACAGTGCAAGAGGGTTCCCGTTTCTCCACAACCTCACCAGCATCTGATTTGTTCATTTTAGCCACTCTGACTGGCGTGAGGTAGTATCTCAGTGTGGTTTTGATTTGGATTTCCCTGATGAGGAGCGACGTTGAGCACTTTTCATGTGCCTGTTGGCCATCTGGATGTCTTCTTTAGAGAAGTGTCTATTCATTTTTCTATTCATATTCAGTTTACTGCCCATTTCTTCACTGGATTATTTGTTTTTCAAGTGTGGAGTTTGGTGAGCTCTTTATAGATTTTGGATACTAGCCCTTTGTCCGATATGTCATTTGCAAATATCTTTTCTCATTCTGTTGGTTGCCTTTTAGTTTTGTTAATTGTTTCCTTTGCAGTGCAGAAGCTTTTTATCTTCATTAGGTCCCAATAGTTCATTTTTGCTTTTAATTCCCTTGCCTTTGGGGATGTGTCAAGTAAGAAATTGCTGTGGCGGAGGTCAGAGAGGTTTTTTTTCCTGCTTTCTCCTCTAGTGTTTTGATGGTTTCCTGTCTCACATTCAGGTCCTTTATCCATTTTGAGTTTATTTTTGTGAATGGTGTAAGAAAGTGGTCTAGTTTCATGCTTCTGCATGTTGCTGTCCAGTTCTCCCAGCACCATTTGTTAAAGAGACTGTCTGGGGCGCCTGGGTGGCTCAGTCGGTTGGGCGGCCGACTTCGGCTCAGGTCATGATCTCGCGGTCCGTGAGTTCGAGCCCCCCATCGGGCTCTGTGCTGACAGCTCAGAGCCTGGAGCCTATTTCAGATTCTGTGTCTCCCTCTCGCTGACCCTCCCCTGTTCATGCTCTCTCTCTGTCTCAAAAATAAATAAAACATTAAAAAAAAAAATTTAAAGAGACTGTCTTTTTTCCATTGGATATTCTTCCTGCTTTGTCACAGATTAGTTGGCCATACTTTTGTGGGTCTAATTCTGAGTTTCTATTCTATTCCATTGGTCTATGTGTCTGTTTTCATGCCAATGCCATGCTGTCTTGATGATTACAGCTTTGTAGTAGAGGCTAAAGTCTGGGATTATGAAGCTTCCCGCTTTGGTCTTCTTCTTCAATATTTCTTTGGCTATTCAGGGCCTTTTGTGGTTCCATACAAATTTTAGGATTGCTTGTTCTAGCTTCAAGAAGACTGCTGGTGCCATTTTGATTGGGATTGCATTGAATGTGTAGATAGCTTTGGGTAGTATTGACATTTTAACAATATTCATTCTTCCAACCCATGAGCACGGAATGTTTTTCCATTTCTTTATATCTTCAATTTCCTTCATAAGCTTTCTATAGTTTTCAGCATACAGATCTTTTACATCTTTGGTTAGGCTTATTCCTAGGTATTTTATGCTTCTTGGTGCAATTGTGAATGGGATCAGTTTCTTTGTCTTTCTGTTGCTTCATTATTAGTCTATAAGAATGCAACTGATTTCTGTACATTGATTTTGTATCCTGAGACTTTGCTGAATTCATGTAACAGTTCCAGCATACTTTTGGTGGAGTCTATAGGGTTTTCCATGTATAATATCATGTCATCTGCAAAAAGTGAAAGCTTAACTTCATCTTTGCCAATTTTGATGCCTTTGATTTCCTTTTGTCGTCTGATTGCTGATGCTAGAACCTCCAACACTATGTTAAACAATAGCGGTGAGAGTGGACATCCCTGTCGTGTTCCTGATCTCAGGGGGAAAGCTCTCAGTTTCTCCCCATTGAGGATGATGTTAGCTGTGGGCTTTTCATAAATGGATTTTATGATGTTTAAGTATGTTCCTTCTATCCCAACTTTCTCTAGAGTTTTTATTAAGAAAGGATGCTGAATTTTGTCAAATGCTTTTTCTGCATCGATTGACAGGATCATATGGTTCTTTTCTTTTATTAATGTGTTGTATCACATTGATTGATTTGCAAATGTTGAACCAGCCCTGCAGCCCAGGAATGAATCCCCCTTGATCATGGTGAATAATTTTTTATATGCTGTTGAATTCGATTTGCTACTATCTTATTGAGAATTTTTGCATCCATATTCATCAGGGATATTGGCCTGTAGTTCTCTTTTTTTACTGGTCTCTGTCTGGTTTAGGAATCAAAGTAATACTGGCTTCATAGAATGAGTCTGGAAGTTTTCCTTCCCTTTCTATTTTTTGGAATAGTTTGAGAAGGATAGGTATTATCTCTGCTTTAAACATCTGGTAGAACTCCCCTGGGAAGCCATCTGGTCTGGACTCTTATTTGTTGGGAGATTTTTGATAACTGATTCAATTTCCTCACTGGTTATGGGTCTGTTCAAGCTTTCTATTTCCTCCTGATTGAGTTTTGGAAGTGTGTGGGTATGTAGGAATTTGTCCATTTCTTCCAGGTTGTCCAATTTGTTGGCATATAATTTTTCATAGTATTCCCTGATAATTGTTTGTATCTCTGAGGGATTGGTTGTAATAATTCCATTTTCATTCATGATTTTATCTATTTGGGTCATCTCCCTTTTCTTTTTGAGAAGCCTGGCTAGAGGTTTATCAATTTTGTATATTTTTTCAAAAAACCAACTCTTGGTTTCATTGATCTGCTCTACAGTTTTTTTAGATTCTATATTGTTTATTTCTGCTCTGATCTTTATTATTTCTCTTCTTCTGCTGGGTTTGGTGTGTCTTTGCTTTTCTGCTTTTATTTCCTTTAGGTGTGCTGTTAAATTTTGTATTTGGGATTTTTCTTGTTTCTTGAGATAGGCCTGGATTGCAATGTATTTTCCTCTCAGGACTGCCTTTGCTGCATCCCAAAGCGTTTGGATTGTTGTATTTTCATTTTCATTTGTTTCCATATATTGTTTAATTTCTTCTCTAATTGCCTGGTGGACCCATTCATTCTTTAGTAGGGTGTTCTTTAACCTCCATGGTTTTGGAGGTTTTCCAGACTTTTTCCTGTGGTTGATTTCAAGCTTCATGGCATTGTGGTCTGAAAGTATGCATGGTATGATCTCAATTTTTGTATACTTATGAAGGGCTGTTTTGTGACCCAGTATGTGATCTATCTTGGAGAATGTTCCAGGTGCACTCGAGAAGAAAGTGGGATGCAGAGTTCTAAATACATCTGTCAAGTCCATCTGATACAATGTATTATTCAGGGCCCTTGTTTCTTTATTGATCCTGTGTCTAGATGATCTAGCCATTATTGTAAGTGGGGTATTAAAGTTCCCTGAAGTTACCACATTCTTATCAATAAGATTGCTTATGTTTGTGATTATTTTCTATATTTGGGTGCCTCTGAATTTGGTGGCTAGACATTTATAATTGTTAGCTTTTCCTGATGGATAGACTCTGTAATTATTATATAATGCCCTTCTTCATCTCTTGTTACAACCTTTAATTTAAAGTCTAGTTTGTCTGATATAGTATGGCTACTCCAGCTTTCTTTTGACTTCCAGTAGCATGATAGATAGTTCTCCATCCCCTCACTTTCAATCTGAAGGTGTCCTCAGGTCTAAAGTGAGTCTCTTGTAGACCGCAAATAGATGGGTCTTGTTTTTTTTTTAATCCATTCTGATACCCTATGTCTTTTGGTTGGAGGATTTAGCTCATTTACATTTAGTGTTATTATTGAAAGATATGGGTTTAAAGTCATTGTGATGTCTGTAAGTTTCATGCTTGTAGTGATGTCTCTGGTACTTTGTGGTCCTTGCAACATTTCACTCACAGAATCTCCCTTAGGATCTCTTGTAGGGCTGGTTTAGTGGTGATGAATTCCTTCAGTTTTTGTTTGTTTGGGAACACCTTTATATCTCCTTCTCTTCTGAATGACAGACTTGCTGGATAAAGGATTCTCAGCTGCATATTTTTTCTGTTCATCACATTGAAGATTTCCTGCCATTCCTTTCTGGCCTGCCAAGTTTCAGTAGATAGGTCTGTCACTAGTCTTATTGGTCTCCCTTTATATAGAGTTAGAGTATGTTTATCCCTAGCTGCTCTCAGAATTTTCTCTTTATGCTTGTATTTTGTATTTCTCTTTATGCTTGTATCACAGTTTCACTATGATATGTCATGCAGAAGATCAATTCAAGTTACGTGTGAAGGGAGTTCTCTGTGCCTCTTGGATTTCAATGCCGTTTTCCTTCCCCAGATCAGGGAAGTTCTCAGCTATGATTTGTACAAGTACACCTTCAGCCCCTTTCTCTCTCTGTTCCTCTTCTGGAATTCCTATTACACGGATATTGTTGTGTTTGATTGCATCACTTAGTTCTCTAATTCTCCCCTCATACTCCTGGATTTTTTTATCTCTCTTTTTCTCAGCTTCCTCTTTTTCCATAATTTTATCTTCTAATTCACCTATTCTCTCCTCTGCCTTTTCAGTGCGAGCTGCGGTCACCTCCATTTTATTTTGCACCTCATTTATAGCATTTTTTAGCTCCTCCTGTTTCTTTTCCTTTTTTTTTTTTTTTTTTTTTTTTTAGCTTACACAAAGGCAGTTTATTACCAGAAAACAATAATTTGAGGAATCTTGTTCACAGACGGCGACCACGGGGACCCCCCTTCCTGCGGTTGTTATCGGAAGGGATGGGGGTGACATCCTCAATCCACCCAATCTTCATTCCTGAGCAGGCAAGGGCTCTGAGGGCCTACTGGGCCCCAGGTCTGGGGGTCTTGGTTCTATTTCCTCCTGTGGCCCGGAGTTTGATGTGGACAGTGGTGATGCCCAGCTCTTTGCACCTCTGGGCTACATCCTGGGCAGCCAACATGGCAGCGTAGGGAGAGGCCTCATCTCAGTCAGCCTTCATCTTCATCCCACCAGTCACATGGCAGATGGTTTCCTTGCCAGAAAGATCAGTGACATGGACAAAAGTGTCACTGAAGGATGCAAAGATGTGACACACGCCAAACACATTTTCTCCTTCAGCTACCTGAGGTCCAAGGCTCATGACCTGTTCTTCTTTCTTTTCTTTCCTCTTTCGAGGTGCCATTTCTGTGCATCTTCCCTAGACTCCGCAACCAGAAAGCCTCCTGTTTCTTAGTCCCTTGATCTCTGTAGCAATAGATTCTTTGCTGTCCTCTATACTTTTTTCAAGTCCAGTGATTAATTTTATGACTATTGTTTTAAATTCATGTTTTGTTATATTGCTTAAATCGTTTTTGATCAATTCGTTAGCTGTCGCTACTTCCTGGAGTTTCTTTTGAGGAGAATTCTTCCATTTTATCATTTCGGATAGTCCCTGGAGTGGCGCAGAACTGCAGGGCACTTCCCCTGTGCTGTCCGGAGTAACTTGAGTTGGTGGGCGGGGCCACAGTCAGACCGATGTCTGTTCCCAGCCCATGGCTGGGGCCACAGTCAGACTGGTGTGAACCTTATCTTCCCCTCTCCCAGGGGCAGGACTCACTGTGGAGTGGTGTGGCCCCTGTCTGGGCTACTTGCACACTGCCAGGCTTGTGGTGCTGCTTTGATGGGATCTGGTGTATTAGCTGGAGTGGATCCGCAAGGTGCATGGGGGTGGGAGGGGCAGGCTTGGCTCGCTTTGCCATTGGTGGTCCCCTGTGGGAGGGGCCCTGTGGCACCAGGAGGGAGGCAGACCCATTGGAGGGATGGATCCACAGAAGCACAGCATTGGGTGTTTGCATGGTGCAAGCAAGTTCGGTGAGGTGAACTGGTTCCCTTTGGGGTTTCAGCTGGGGGATGGGAGAGGGAGATGGCGCTGGCCAGCGCCTTTGTTCCCCTGCTGAGCTGAGCTCTGTCGTCCGGAGCTCAACACCTCTCCCTCCCGGTGTCCTCTCGCCCTCCCACTCTCTGACTAGAGCTGTTGACTTATAACATTCCAGATGTTAAGTCCCGCTGGCTGTCAGAACTCACTCCTTCCAGCCCCTCTGCTTTTGCAAGCCAGACTCGGGGGCTCTGCCTTGCCGGGCGGGCTGCTCCTCCACTGCCCCAGCTCCCTCCCACCAGTCCAGGTAGCACACACCACCTCTCTGACCTTCCTACTCTCTTCCGTGGGCCTCTCGTCTACACTTGGCTCCAGAGAGTCCGTTTTGTTAGTCTTCTGGTGGTTTTCTGGGTTGTTTAGGCAGATGTGGGTGGAATCTAAGTGATCAGCAGGACAAAGTGAGCAAGCGTCCTCTTATGCCACCATCTCAAGCTTCCTCTCCTATTTTTTAATTAATTAATTAATTTTGAGAGGAAGGGAGGGGCAGAGAGAGAGGGAGAAAGAGAATCCTAAGCAGGCTCCATGCCCAGTGTGAAGCCCAACACGAGGCTCAATCTCACAACCATGAGATCATGACCTGAGCTGGACACTTAACTGACTGAGCCACCCAGGCACCCCTCTATCAAACACTTAAAGAGGAGTTAATATCTCTTCTTCTCAGACTATTGCAAAAAATAGAAAAGGAAGGAAAATTTCCAAATTCATTCTATGAGGCCAGTGTTACCCTGATACCAAAACCAGATAAAGACACGCCCCCCCCCCCAAAAAAAAAGGACTATAGGCCAATATCTCTGATGAACATAGATGCAAAAATGCTCAACAAAATAACAGCAAACTGAATCCAAGAATACATTTTAAAAAATCTTTCATCACAATCAAGTGAGATTTATTCTTGGGAAAGAGTGGCTCAATATTTGCACATCAATGTGATACATCACGTAAGAGAAAGGACAAGAACCATACAATCATTTGAATAGATGCAGAAAAAGCATTTGACAAGTGCCACATCCATTCATGATAAAAACCCTCAACAAAGTAGATTTAGAGGGAACCTATATAACATATGTTATATGTTTATTATTATACATAATAAAGGCAATATATGAAAAACCCATAGATAACATTATACCCAAGGGTGAAAAACTAAGAGCTTTTCCCATAAGGTCAGGAACAAGACAAGGATGTCCACTTTCACCACTTCTATTTAACACATTACTGGAAGTCCTAGCCATAGCAATCAGACAAGACAAAGGAATAAAAAGCATCCAAATTGGAAAGGAAGAAGTGAAACTTCCACTACTTGCAAATGACATGATACTACTATATATAGAAAACCCAAAAGACTCCACCAAAAACCTCCTAGAACTGATAAATAAATTCAGTAAAGTCACACGATGCAAAAATCAATGTACAGAAATTGGTTGCATTTCTATATACCAATAATGAGCCAGCAGAAAGTGATATTAAGAAAACAATCCATTTAGGGGTGCCTGGCTGGCTCTGGCAGTAAAGCATGTGACTCTTAACCTCAGAGTCATGAATTCAAGCCCCACATTGGGCATGGAGCCTACTTAATTAAAAAAAATTTTTTTTTAAGAGAAAACAGTCCCATTTACAATTGTACCAAAACTAATGAGATATCTAGGAATAAAACTAACCAAAGAGGTGAAAGACCTGTACTCTGAAAACTACAAAACACTGATGAAAGAAATGGAAGACAACACAAAGAAATGGAAAGACATTTCAAGCTTATGGATTAGAAGAACAAATGTGGTTAAAATGTCCATACTACCCAAAGCAATCTACATATTTAATGCAATCCCTAGCAAAAGACTAACAGGATTTTTCACAGAACTAGAATAATCCTAAAATTTGTGTGGAACCACAAAAGACCCAGCCAGCCAAAGCAATCTTGAAAAGGAAAAGTAAAGCTGGAGACATCACAATTCTGGACTTCAAGTTATATTACAAAGATGGAGTAGTCAAAACAGTATGGTACTGATGCAAAAAGAGACACAAAGATCAGTGGAACAGAATAGAAAATCCAGAAGTAAACCCACAATCATATGGTCAATTAATCTTTGACAAAGCAGGGAAGAATATCCAATAGGAAAAAAGTCTCTTCAACAAGTGGTGTTGGGAAAACTGGACAGCAACATGCCAAAGAAAGAATCTGCACCGCTTTCTAATACTATATACAAAAATCAATTCAAAATGGATTGATGGCCTAAATGTGAGATCTGAAACCATAAAAATCCTAGAATACAGGCAGTAGCCTCTTTGACATCATCTGTAGCAACTTTTTCCTAAACAGATCCCCTGAGGCAAGGGAAACAAAAGCAAAAATAAACTATTGGGACTACATCAAAATAAAAAGCTTCTGCACAGTGAAAGAAACAATCAATAAAACTAAAAGGCAACTTACTGAGTGGGAGAAGATATTTACAAATGACATATCCAATAAAGGGCTAGTATCCAAATATATAAAGAACTTATACAACTGAACACCAAAAAACAAATAATCCATGTAAAACATGGGCAGAAGACATGAACAGACAGTTCTCCAAAGAAGACATCCAGATGGCTAATAGACACATGAAAAGATGCTCAGCACCACTTACCATCAGGAAAATGCAAATCAAAACCACGAGATATCACCTCACATGTCAGAATGGTTAAAATCAACAACAGAAGAAACAACAGGTACAGGTAAGGATGTGGAGAAAAAGGAACCCTCTTGCACCATTGGTGGGAATGTAAACTGGTGCAGCCACTATGTAAAACTGTATGAAAGTTCCTCAAAAAGTTAAAAATAGAACTACTCCATAATACAACCATTGCAGTCCTGGATATTTACCCAAAGAATACAAAAATACTAATTCAAAAAGATATAGCACCTCATGTTCATTGCAGCATTATTTACAAGAGCCAAGATACAGTAGCAGCCCAAGTGTCCATCGATTAATAAATGGATAAAGAAGATGTGATGTATGTATACAACGGAATATTATTCAGCCATAAAAAGAATGAAATTTTGCCATTTACAACAATATGGATGGAGCTAGAGAGTATAACGTTAAGCAAAATAAGTCAGTCAAAGAAAGAAATACCATTTGATTTCCCTCATGTGTGGAATTTAAGAAACAAAACAAAGGAGCATGGGGGTGGAGGAAGAGAGAGAAAGAAACAAACCAAGAAACAGACTCTTAACTATAAAGCACTGATGGTTATCAGTTCCACTGCAACTATGTAACCAATGGGTTAAACAGATTGTGGGGATTAAGGATCGCACTTGCTGTGATGAGGGCCAGGTGGTGAATGGAATTGTGGCATCACTATATTGTACACCTGAAACCAATATAACAATGTATGTTAACTAGAATGAAAATAAAAACTTAAAAAAAAACTGTTCTAAACAACACAAAACAAAAACGAAAACATGTTCCTCAAAAATATTTAAATAGAAATTACCATATGGCCCAGCAATTTCACTTCTGGATATTTATCCAAAGAAAATTAAACCACCAGCTAGAAAATATATACACACCCACATGTTCATAGCAGCATTACTAACAATAGCCAAGACATGGGAACAATTTAAGTGTCCATTGTTAGATGAATGTATAAAGAAGTTTGTTTATATACACACATATATAAATACAAATACAAATAGTGGAATATTATTCCACAATAAAAAAGGGAATCCTGTCATTTACAACAACTCAGATGGAGCTTTAATACATTACGGTAAGTGAAACAAGTCAGAAAGATAAAGACAAATACTCTATGATCTTACTTATATGTTCTATCTAACAAAACAAACAAATAAATTCATGGATATAGAGAAAAAATTAGTAGTTGCCAGAGGTAGGGGGTGGGGAGCAAAATGACTGAAAGGGTCAAAAGGCACAAACTTCCAGTTATAAGTTAAATTACTCCTGGGGATACAACGTAGGCATTATGACTATAGCTAACAATATTGTATATTTGAAAGTTGCTAAGAGGGTAAATGTTAAAAGTTCTCATCACACACAAAAAAACCCCAAATTTGTAACTATGTATGGTGAGGAATGTTAATTGAACTTACTGAAGTAATCATTTTGCAATACATACATATATAAAATCCTTGTTATGTTATACATGAGTTATATCTCAATTGAAAAAACAAAATAGGGGCACCTGTGTGGCTTAGTCAGTTGAGCGTCCAATTCTTGATTTTTGTTCAGGTCATGATCCCAGGATCCTGGGATCAAGCCCCGCGTTGGACTCCATGCTGAGCAAGAAACCTGCTTGAGTCTGTCTCTCTCTCTCTCTCTCTCTCTCTCTCTCCCTCTCTCTCTCCCGCTGCCCCTGTCCCTCACTTGCTTGCTCACTCGCTCTCTCTCAAATATAATTTAAAAATAAAAAATAAATAAAAATCACTAGAGAACACACCAATGATTCCATTAAACTAGAAGTTGAGATTGTCACCTGGCTACCTCATTGCAAGGAAACCAACAGGCAAAGGAGGAGGCTAGAGTGTGCTGGCTAGAGTGACTATTAAGGAGAAATCGTATTCCTGTGGCACAAAAGGGATAAGGAGGAATACGTCTGAAATGCGGGAGATCTTTTGGGGTACCTCTCAGAACTGTGTTCTGTGATAAATTGTGTAACTGATTGCTATACTTTTTGCTAAACTGTAAAATTTACAGCATTTTGTTGCTCAGAAGAAATTCATCGAAAACATAGGGCCAGAAGTGTGATAAGGAAACAAGGATCTATGTTTAAGATTTGTGGTGTTTCTTTTTACGTCTTATACATTTTTCCTATGCAAAACGGTAAAAAGAAGGATGGATACAGAAATGTGGATGCCATCAGCCACACAGACGTTTGAAGGTGTGAGAATACATGAACCAGTAAAAGTGTTCACTGAAACTTAAATCTCACAAATAAGCAGAAAATATCATTTCTAGCAGACTACATACAGTGTTCTTCAAACAGTATTAAGGATAAAATACTTTGCAATTCCAAGAAGTTGAAATTTATGGTATAAGGCAAGGAAGGGGTGCTAGTAGCTATATGACTTTGGTAAATTACTTCTCTGAACCTCAGTTCCCTAACCCGTAAAATGAGGACATCTGTTTTGGAAATGGGAACTCAAAAGTCATTTTTTTTCCTTTTCTAATCCAGGGTTTCTCCACCTCAGCATCTCCACTAGCTCTCCAATGTTGTCGTGGGTCCCTGCTGTGTATTTTACGTTTAACAGCCTAGGTGGTCTCTACCCTCTGGCAGATAACAGTGACATCTCTCCCACAGACAGGCTGAAAAACTCCAGACATCGCCAACTGTCTCCTGGCAGGCGAAACCGCCACAGCTGAGAACCGGTGTCTTAACCCTGTGGTTCATCCAAAAAGGATCTGAAAGGACTGCAGTGGCCTCACTTCACGGAGGTGACTCAGAAAACGGGACGAGGAGCTTCCAGCTGCCAGCCAGTCGCCCAAGTCCTAATTAAATGCACTATTAAGAGAAGGGGCAACAAGGGGCAACGGCAGAGGGCAAGAGGCCGAGCCTCCGGGTTCCGAGAACGCAAAAGGCCCACACTATCACCACTTACGGTGCTTCGCTGACTCCTAAGCAGAGTTATTTCCCGAGAAGCCGAGAGCTGGAGGCCGCGGGAATGACCGCAGGGAGCGAGCCAGGGTGGGGCCCCCGCGCCGCCGGGAGGCGGAGTCCCCGCGGGGGCGGTCCTCGCCGCACCCCACGTGCGAAAGCCCGCCGCACGCCCCGCCCCGGCCCGCCCCTCGCCCTCGGAGCACCTCCGCCCGCCTGCGCGAGGCCCTGCGTAAGCGGCTCGGGGTGGGGCGGAGGCGTTGGCGGCGTTGCCACGTCCCGGTGGCGGCTCGCGCAGGGGCGGCCGCGACGGCAACCGTGGCGCGGGAGGTGGAGGAGGAGGTGGGGCTGGCGCTGAAGCCGGATCCGGATCCGGTACTGTGTGCCCGGGTGGGTGAGAGTCCGACGGGCCTGGAGAGGAGCGCCGACCGCGAGGCCTCCACGGGTGAGGGAGGCTGGGGGCCGGGGAGCGAGAGCCGGGCCGCGCCTGGTGTCCAGGGGGCCGTCGTGGGCCTGCCTTCACATTTATCAAACAGGTGTGACCGCTGTCCCCGGGCGAGGAGAGCTAGGCCCGGGTGGGAGGTGTTTGTTCCGGGAGCCGCGCATTTAGCCTCGCCAGGTGGGTGCACATGTGGTGGTGGAGTGCGGTTCGGAGCAAGTTGAGCGCGCCTGGGTCAGAGAGAGGTTAGGGATGAGGGCTAGTGGTCCAGCCATACAGTGGTGGGCACAGGGTCTGGGGTCGAAACTAACTCTTCGCTCACCAGATTTTAACGTGGGGGATCGAGACTGCTCACAGCCCTTGCTGCCATCAATTTTGAAGGGGCACGAATGCCCCGATCCCCCTTTTCCCTGTTCCTTTCCGAGGTGCACCCCGCGGCGGTCGGGAGCCACTTGAGGACCTGATTCTGCCCGGAAGATCACCTCCTGCACTGACTAAACTGGGGCTTCAGCTGCGGAAGGGAAGGACATCCTTTGTGTCTTTTCCCGGGGCTCGTACCCCTAGACACACTGAGCACTATGATTTTCCTTATAGGAGGAACTGATGTTTATGTAAACCGAACTCTTAAAATTTCGTGCAAAATGGAAACGGGAGATTAGGGAATTAGTTTTGTTAGGTTATGCACTCATGAATAAATCTTAGAATGGGTCTCAAGAAATCATTTAGATCAGCCTTTTAGGTAGAATTCGCTGATATTTTTTAGAATTAGAGCTACCTGTCTGGTACGATGATGTGAAGATTGTAGTCTATGGAATATGGTGTTTTAGAGCTCAAGATGGGAAAACAAGATAGGATTCTAAGTCCCACTTCACACATTTGCAGTGTTACCTTGAGGCTCCACGTGCTCCAGTTTCCTAATGGGTAGCCTGGGAATAGTACCAGATTATAGGGATCAAATAAACGATCAGAAAATACTTTTTAAAATTCTCTGCTGAAGTATAATTTCATAGCTTAATAAATATGGCAAGGTCTGTTAAAAATCATCAGCGAATAAAGTGTTCTTTAGATTAAAAAATTAGTCAAAGTAGTATCGAAATTGTTACGAAGTGCATGTAGACAAACCCTAAAGTCTCAAAGAGCAAAACTTCCCCCTTCCCCCATTCACCATGTCATGAAGTAATGTAGCGATGACCCAGGAACTCTTGAGATATGTAAAGCAGTTTAGGTTTAGCCTTGGATTATGCTTTTTAAATTTTTGTATCAACTTTAAAAATCCTCATTCCCAGTGTCTACTACTTGTTGCTCTCAATTGCTTGCTTCTAGCAGCATCTCCTCCCTGTTTGTATTTTAGTCTGCTGTACAAGTTGGGAAACTAAATTGTTGAAATTGCCCAAAGAATAGTCAATTGAACGAGAACTTGATGATCCTAGTAAAAACGAATTTGGTGTATCGTTTTTGTGATATCATTTGTGGCAATTTGGGAAACTTTCTTCTTTTGGATTTTCTGAGTTGTGACCGAGTAAGTCTTATACCATTTGTTATTCATTCACTAGGCATTTATTGGGCTGTTAGGCTTATATGGGCCTTGTAAATGCATGCTAACTTCACAGTTAAATTGGAAAGGTTCTGGAGAAATATTTAGGGAGGGTTAAGGTTTAGTTTTTAAAATCAGTCACCCTAGTGTTGATGATGAGATTCAGCTTCAGACATCTGCAATTCTATTTACTGAAATTTCCTAGTTTTGCAATACTTCAGCGCACCTTAAGATCCTAAAATAATTTTTTGTAAACCAAATCTATTTCATTCCTTTCTAAAAATCTTTTGAAATTTGATAATCAAATCACATACTATTTTAACTTCCCCAGCATATTAATTGGGCACCAGCAGAATTTTACTAAATGGGAATGGAGTGAGATAAAGGAAAGTAACTTTAAGTATGGCTTTATTTTGTAAAATAACTCATCAAGACATTTTGATGTTAATTTCTGATTGCCCAGTTAATGGATTCTTATTTCTATCCAGAATGCTTTGTTCAATGTATTTTGTTGACATGTCGAATACTCTTGTTTTCCAAATATAGTTTACAGGTGTTGCTTTTGACTAAATTTTTAACTTGTACAATGAAGTAGGGAATTCATCTTCACTAGTGCATCTTCATTACTAAAGGTACAGAATCTGGAGTCATGCAGCAATGGCTGCATAGTCTGTGGTAACCTGTGCAAAATGCAAATAGAGGGTTCTTTGTTTAAAAATTGTTAAGAATTTCAATTCTGTGGCAGCAGAGAGTAGAACCAAGTGTGAGGCCCAGGGCAACTGCAATGGGGCCCAGTGCCTATGAAGCCGGCTCTGTTGCCTGGTTTTGAATCCTTACTCTGTTCCTTACTGGCCCTGTTATCTTGAGCAAGTTACTGTGCCTATTTCTTGGTCTGTAAAATGGGGATAATAATGAAAGATCTCTCATTGTATTTTTATGAGTTAACAGGTACAAAGCACTTCATAAATTTTAGCCAATACTATTTTTTTATGATCATTCAGGGAATAGGACCATCTGGTTAAATAAAAGCACAGGAAAATATTAGTATTTACTGTTTAAAATTCATTAGTTAAAGGCTTTGTAATCCTAATTCTCCTGTGTACCTCCTCTCCCCCTTCTCTCTTGGAAATTATTAACTGTATTTTGTGTGTTTTCTAGACTACATTTTATTGTAAACTCAGGCAACTTCATAGGAAAAAGTAATCTACTTACTTTAAATTGTTCTAATGTTCATCGAAATTCCCTTTTGAGCTTTCTTTAAAGTTCATGATTACAACTGTATGTTAAATAAAATGAACATCAAACTGTTTAAATAGTGTGTTGCCCTGAGGAACTAAATTTTTAACACTTTTGGGCTTCTGTATTTAATGTGTACATTTTACTCTATTGATAAATATTTAGCCTGTTTATCTGCCTACCTGAAAAAATGTTGTTACCCATGTTTGCGATGAGAGAATACCCAAAAGCCTCAGGGATCCAATTACCAGGGACAAACACTAAAATGCATGCATTAAAGTTAACCGATACAAAATCTGTTTCAAGTGGACTGTAAGCTTGTTAAATTTGATATGAATGTGTGGTTTTTTAAAATGTTTGTTTATTTCTGAGAGAGACAGAGCATGAGTGGGGGAGGGGCAGAGAGAGAGAGGGAGAAAGGGAGGGAGGGAGGCTGGCTCAGAATCTGAAGCAGGCTCCAGGCTCTGAATCTGAGCTGTCAGCACAGAGCCCCACGTGGGGCTTGAACCCACAACCGTGAGATCATTACTTGAGCTGAAGTCCGACGCTCCAGGCGCCCCTAGATTGTGTGTGTGTGTGTGTGTGTTTAATGTTTATTATTTTGAGAGAGAGAGAACATGTGGGGGAAGAGCAGAGAGCGAGAGGAGGGGAGAGAATCCCTCTGTGCTGACAGCACAGAGCCTGATGTGAGGCTTATCCCACAAACTATGAGATCATGGCCTGAGCTGAGGTCAAGAGTCAGACACTTAACTGAGCCACCCAGGTGCCCCAATATGAATGACTGTTTTAATATTTTAATCATCACAATTTATTTCCTTTTCTTACTAGTCTTAGAACCAGATATAGTTGTTTTGTTTTTTACAGCTTAACATATTTAAGTCCTTTTTGAGGGGGAAAAACCCCTTGGTGTTCTACATAATAAACTATGATTTTTTTTTTCTATCCAAGAATGTTTCAGTTTAATATAAACATATAACCTGTCATCTTTTTTGTAGCCCCTGTCTGTACCCAGCATGGTGCCTGACTCATGAATTAATTTAAAGATGAAAAAAATTAAAGATTTATAAACATGAATTCTAATTAGCTGCTAACTGAAGTATATCTTGTTGAGCAATTACAGTATGCCAGGCACTGTTAAGTGCTGTATATAGTAATTCACGTCCTTCTAATAATTTCATCTCCATTTTACAAATGAGTAAACGGATTGTTAGAGTTGAATACATTAGCTATAATCACATTTGACATTTGGACACCAGCTTGACTCCAAAGCTCATGCTCTTTTCCATCTTAAGTTTAAATCCTGACTCCACTAACTTTGTGATCTTGAGCAGGTTACTTCGTTTCCTAGTCTGTTTAAATGGAGATAATAATCATCCCTATCCTGTAGGATTGTTGAAGTAAATGAATTAGTAATGTGTGAGGTTCTTTGAATAATGTCTGACCTATTGTAAATGCTGAACAAATGTTAACTTCTGTTATTATACCACACTACCTTCCCAAAGCCTCTACTGTAAGTGCAGCATTGCCTGTATGGTTGTCAGTTACACATGCAGAGGTTTAATCCACCTTTAAGGAAAAGTTCAGACTAATTTCCCTTAAGCATATCATGATTTAGGAAATAGGGAACATAATTGGAGTGAGGTTATTGGGAAAATTGTCATCAAATAGACTTTAATTTTTCCTGTTTGTTTCCTTTTGTTATGTTAATATCATGGATATATATCTTTAAAATCTTTGTTTCAAAGGAAAGCTAGAAGCAAGTATCAAATAGAATAGTTTTTTTAACTGGGTAAAGGAATAGAAATGAAAGTTAGGGGTTGCTTTACAGTCTACTAATAATTGTTACGGAGATTCTGTTCTTGCAACTCTGGGTTCCACAGACGTGCCACTGCCTCCATTTTTATGTTTTATATAATTTTTTCATTCTGTCCTTGTATCTGTTGTTTACGCTGTTTTATTAGACCACACCTAGTAAGAATCTACCAGTTTCTGAATGTTCAAACAAGAGGATAATACTATAACTGATTATTTTTTAATAGTATGAAAAACACTGGCTCTTCTCACGCTTCCTAATTGCAGCTGAGAAAATTACGTTATAGGTTCTTAGAAAATCTGGTCTGAAAACAAAATCCAACAGATACCTTAATATGAATCTTTACTAGCTGAGACCAAATACTACAGTGAATGTGGAGTAAATAATTTAAGCCAGTTTATCAATTATCTTCTGTTTATGATTCATATAAAAAACCAAGTAGTATGGCCAATAAGTCTTTCTTAGTGGTAAGACCAACCATCTCTTAACCCAATAATAAAAAAAAGTAAAAGCCCATGAAAAGTCAGCTAATCACAGTGCTATGCTAGCACCAGCCGATAGGAAAAATATTTTAGAAGACTTGCTAGAAAACACGGTTTTAAAGTTTAAAACTTACAAATTTAGTCATTTGTTTACTATCTGATGTTAACCATAAGTCTTCTGTTCATCTGTGATTGTGGCATTTATGCTAGATTCGGGATAGAACATATATTGCATATATGTTAAAAGAATTTTCTAATTGCATTAACTTTTATTAAGAAATAGACTTTCTTACCAGCCATAATTCCCTATTAAATAAATGCCTTACCATTTAAAATTTTATTTTAGACCTTACTACAAAGATGAAACCTGATGAAACTCCTATGTTTGACCCAAGTCTACTCAAAGAAGTGGACTGGAGCCAGAATACAGCAACATTTTCTCCAGCCATTTCCCCAACACATCCTGGAGAAGGTTTGGTTTTGAGGCCCCTTTGTACTGCTGACTTAAATAGAGGTAGGGACTTGGTTTACAAATCTTGGTTAGAATTATACAGTTGGCCCCTGAACAACATGGGGGGTTAGAGGCACTGACCCCTGTGCATTTGAAAATCTGTGTCTAAATTTTGGTTCACCAAACGTTTAACTTACTAATAGCCTACTGTTGACCAGAAGCCTTGCCAATAACAGAGATAGTTGATTAATACATATTTCATGTTATGTGTTACATACTATATTCTCACAATAAAGTAAGATAGAGAAAAATGTTATTAAGAAAAATGTATTTATGGTACTGTAATGTACTTATTGAAAAAAATCTATGTACAAGTGGACCCGCACAGTTCAAACCTGTGTTGTTCAAGAGTCAACTGTAATTAGCATTCTGTTTTCTCCACAAAATATGATGATGCTGAGAATATTAAAAAATAATATTTGATTTTTGGATTTTTTTGGTACTTAATTTCTAAAGTGACTGAGACACTCAATTCCAATATGTATATATAATGGCTAAGACCAGGTATCACTGTGAAATATTTCAAATGTCTTAAGTACAACACTACTCCTTCCTAATTAATCCTTTAAAAAGACTTTTCATAAAGGTAAAATTATCATCTATAATGACAATAAGGAAGAGTCTTCTCTAAGAAGCTGGATGGGAAATGAGGGTGGAGATAATTTACTTGGAAAGGTTGCAGAGGTTTTGTTTACATATATTTCTTTTTTTTAAATATAAATTCTCCAAAATGAGTTCCTTAAATTTTGGTAATAAGAAGTCAACTTTTTAGTTTTCTTTTTAGTAGGAAATCTGAAGAAACTAATTTTGGTCAGACTAATTATTGAGTGTGTAGAAGTTAAGATTCTCAAAGTTCTCAAATGTTCACATTGATTTAACATTAATGAAATTAATTAGTATTCCTTAAAACTTAGTCTCAACAATATTTATATTTTAATTCAAAAATAATATCATATTTGACCATGACGATCTTGCACGTTTAAGTAAATAAAGCCAAAGCATGTATTTGGGAAAATTTGGCATTCCTTGCAGCAAATTTAATGCAAATTACATCGAAAAATATACCTGCTTGTTTTATAAATATTGAATTATTAAGGTCTGCATGATTCTAAAATCTTAAAAAATCCTTTTCCAGGCAAAATCCTTGGTAAAATCTATTATTCTTTGTTTCATGTAGTGATTATAGAAAGAGTAATGGGTTTCAGTTTAATATTTTTAAATAATAAAATGATTAATTTCAAAATGATTACAGAAAGTTCTGAAAACACAAGTGCCCATAATCCCACCACCTTCACACATTGCTTTTGATAGATTTTTCATTTGGTCTTCTCATGACTTGAAATCTGTTTTTCAAAACTAGGTTTTTTTAAAGTACTAGGTCAGCTGACTGAAACCGGAGTTGTCAACCCTGAACAATTTATGAGTAAGTACTACAGCATCTTTTTCCTGAATGAAAATAAAGGGAAACAAGATTTTTCATTTAGAGCTATGTTCAGTGTCTACTTGTGTTTGTGTTCAAATAGCTGGAAATTATTCATAGGATAATTAGCTATTTTCTTATTTTTTAAAGTTTATTTATTTTGAGAGAGAGAGAGAGGCGGGGGGAGGGGACAAAGAGAGAATCCCAAGCAGGCTCTGTGCTATCTATCATGCTATCACCTGGGGCTTGAACTCATGTACTGTGAGATCATGACCTGAGCCGAAATCAAGAGTCAGATGCTTAACCAACTGAGCCACTCAGATGCCCATTTTCTTATTTAAATGTTTAATGTGATTACCTGTTCTAGAATCCAAATGTAGCAATTCTCGTGTTTTACAAAATACCTGACTTTTAGACAATTATCGTAGCATTAAATCTAGGTGACATCTTTAGAGATTGTTTTATATTGTATTTTTTTTTTCATGTTTGTTTATTTTTGAGAGAGAGACCAAGCATGAGCAGGAGAGAGGCAGAGAAAGAGGGAGACATAGAATCCTAAGCAGGCTTTAGGCTCTGAGCTGTCAGCACAGAATGCGACATGGAGCCCAAACTCACAGACCAGAAGATCATGACCTGAACCAAAGTTGGCTGCCTAACTGACTGAGCCACCCAGGCGCCCCTTATAGTATTTTTCATGTGGTTAGGTTAATCATGGAAATCTCATCACCAAATAAAAAAGAGTGATTGAGACATTATGTTCTCAATTTATTTAGTTTGTTTATATTGAATTTTAAGGTCAACCAGTGTCATAAGCATTTATAATACATATGAGAGATGGGGTGCCTGGGTGACTCAGTCAGTTGAGCGTCTGACTTCTGCTCAGGTCATGATCTCTTTCTAGCCCTGCGTCAGGCTCTGTGCTGATGGCTCAGAGCCTGGAGCCTGCTTCGGATTCTGTGTCTCCCTCTCTCTTTGCCCCTCCCCTGCTCACAGCCTGTCTCTCTCTTAAAATAAATACACATTAAAAAAAAATTTATAATGCATATGAAAGAATGGAAATCCAGAGAGGTCAAATGACATAAGATCACAGATAGTTACTGATAAAGAAAGGATTAGAACCTTCCTGATCCCATCCAGTGCTCTAACACTGTTTCCTGTTTTCTACAATTTCTTCATTTCTGTCACCAGGTAATTTTTTTTTGTACTGTAGCTGATCCTCCCAAGATGAAGATCACTCTTTTCTGATTCTCACTGTTTTCCTTGAATTTATTTCTTCTTCCCACTCCAGAACCCTATCTAGAACGAGACTGGAAATAAATAGTATGTGAGAATATTAGGATCAGTTTTTATTTCTGAAGTCCTCTTTGCCTGTATGTCTGATTAGATGAGAAACCCAAGATAAGTGCTAAAAATCAATTTGAGAGAAAAGTATTCCATCTTTGCTCCTATTTGCCATGTGACTTTGGGATGATTAGGTATGGAAACATTTTTTAGCTACTTCACAAGGTGCTTTCAAAGCAAACAAAGATTCTTTTTTTTTAAATTTTTTAAATATTTATTTATTTTTGAGAGACACACACACACACACACACACACACACACAGAGTGAGCGGGGAAGGGGGAGAGAGAGAGAGAGAGAGAGAGAGAGAGAGAGAGAGAGAGAGAGAAAATGTCAGGCAGGCTCCACACTGTAAGCATGGAGACGGATGTGGGACTCGACCTTGAGAAACCAGGAGATGGGACCTGAGCCAAAACCAAGAGTTGTATGCTTAACCAACTGAGCCACCCAGGTGTGCCAGATTCTGTTTCTAAAGCAAGTCAGAGTCCTGAAACACCAGATCACTGTCAAAATATTTTGAAGCCAGAAGACTAAAAATTACAGAATGGAGCCATGTAAACATTTTAATTAAAATTTGCGCATGTAAATTGAGCACCTGTGTGGCTCAGTTGGTGGAGTGTCCGGCTTTGGCTTAGGTCATGATATCACAGTTTAGGGTTCAAACCCCATGTTGGGCTTTGGGATTCCCTGTCTTCCTCTCTGTACCTCCTCTGCTCATGCTCTCTCAAAAATAAATAAAACGTTAAAAATTTTTAAAAACAAATAAGAGGTTTGCAGTTTTTTTTTTTTAATATTGAGTGTAAAGGTTAAAGAAACTTATTTAAAGTAATAAACATATTAGAGTTTTTATTCATTAGTCACAGAAGTGGAAGCCTCTGTAATTTACTTGCATTGTGTTACTCACCTAAAATAGCTGTTAATAGTTGTACTTTGCTAGCAGATTTTTTTTAATGTATGGACTGTATTCTAATTGATAGTAATTGCTGATGTTTCAACCACTTGGTCATTTTGAATATTTTCTTTGAAAACTTTTTTTTAAGTTTATTTGAGAGAGAGAGAGAGAGAGAGCAAGCATGGGAGGATCAGAGAGAGGGAGAGAGACAATCCCAAGCAGGCTCTGCACTGCCAGCACAGAGCCCAATGCAGGGCACGAACCCTGAGATCATGACCTGAGCCGAAATCAAGTCAGATGCTTAACTGACTGAGCCACCCAGGCACCCCATAATAATTAATATTTTCTTTAGAAAACAAAGTAAATTGCCATGGTGAAATCACTTTAAATATTCAATAATGAGTCAGCTAATCCTAATAATTTTATGGCACCTAATAAAGTTTAAAGTCTACCACATAACACTTGTCCGATTTCCACAGAATCTTTTGAGCACATGAAGAAATCTGGGGACTATTATGTTACAGTTGTGGAAGATGTGACTTTAGGACAAATTGTGGCTACAGCAACTCTGATAATAGAACATAAATTCATCCATTCCTGTGCTAAGGTATGTGTTCACATTAATGCTTATGAATAAAATGAACAAATGTTTTCTAGCAAAATCAACTTTGAGTTTCCATTAGACAAATCTATTTTCTCACTGCTTTTCAATGTAAAATGAGAGCTGTATTGCCCTGGAAAAAGTTTTGCTTCTTAGACATCACTTAGGAACATTTTCGTCTTGTGTTCTCAGAGTTAGGAGGAAGATGTATTAACTATCTGAATTGTTTGCTAAACATTGTTTTGTAAGGTGTCAGATTTGGTATAGTCATAGGGAAACCAAGTCAGCATCATGAAATTTGGCAGTGATGTTTAGAATCCCTAATGCTATTTAAAAAAACAAACAAACAAAATAATACTTTGTATATACAGTAACACAAATTCCCACATCCATTTCCAAGCACTAAAAGATTCAGAATATTATATAGTTGACCCTTGAACAAGATTGGAGTTAGGGATGCTGACACTCTGCAGTCAAAAATCTGCGTGTAACTTTTGACTCCCAAAACTAATGTTGACTGGTTACCTACAACATAAGCAGTTGATTATGTTATGCATATTATATATAGTATTTTTATTTATAAAGCAAGCTAGAGAAAAAAATGTTACTTTTTTTTTTTTTTTTAAGTTTATTTGAAGGCGAGAGAGAATGAATGTGAGCAGAGGAGGGGCAGAGAGAGAGGGAGGGAGAAAATTCCAAGCAGGCTCCTCACTGTCAGCCCAGAGCCTGACACAGAGTTTGATTATGACCTGAGCTGAGATCGAGTCTGATGATTAACTGACTGAGCCACCCAGGCACCCCAGAGAAAATAAAATGTTATTAAATCATAATGACAATACATTTACAGTATTGCATTTATTAGAAAAAATCTGCATAAGTGCACCTGTACAGTTCAAACAAACCACATTATTCAACTGTATTCTGCTCTGTGACATTTCTAACTCCTGATCACTCCTCATGACTCATGAGAACCTAGCTAATCCAGTGAAAATTAGAAACACTTCAAATGTATTCTGAGGTACAAATTTTGGTGGGCTTTCTTTACTAGAAATTAGTAAATTATATTTGGATGTTTGAAAGAAATTGCTATTAAGCAAGGAGTAAGATGATGGAACATGACAAGATTACATTTTGGTTCTGTGGATTCTGAAATCTGCTTTAAAACAATGGAGTGGTAAGATTTTCGATATAGACAAAACAAGATTAGGCTACAAATTGGTTCATTATATTATTTCCTCTATAATAAGTAAAAAAGGGTTGCATTTTGGTTTCTGTGAACTTCCAAGTTTACAAAGTATTGTTATCATTGAATTCTGTCACTTGTTGATGTAGCTAAAAACAAAACTACATGCTTAGTCCCTTAAATGCTGTAAATATTTTCAGAGAGGAAGAGTAGAAGATGTTGTTGTTAGTGATGAATGCCGAGGAAAGCAGCTTGGCAAACTGTAAGTAGGCAGAAACAAGGTAACCCTCATTAAATTAGATACTTTTTCTGTTTTAGTTAATAGTATCTTACCCAGATATTTGTTAAAAAAATGTTTTCCTGTTTGAAGTTCTTTTTAGGTGTCCTTAATTAAGCTCACCCTGTAGTTTAAATTAAATTTAATGGAAGAAACAAAGTATTTTTATGTTTTATCATGAAGTTAGGAAATTGGGAGTATACTGTCTTATAGACTAACATTTTTATTGACTTTTAATATTTTCATACTAATAGGAAACAAACTTTTGGCCGAGTCAAGTGATTCACCTATTTCCCAGTCGTATTTAAAAACAAAGGAAATGTCCTCAGCCTCTTAAGTTTTAGAAACATATACTAAAATAGCCTTTCCTGTATAATTCTCTATGCATTTATCTAAATTTTTTGTTTATTTATTTAGAGAGACAAGAGACAGCGTGAGTGGGGGGGAGGGGCAGAGAAGAGAGAATCCCAAGCAGGCTCCACACTTCAGCGCAGAGCCTGATGTGGGGCTTGAACTCAGAGTGAGATCATGATGTGAGCTGAAATCAAGAGTCAGGCGCTTAACCGACTGAGAGCCACCCAGGCGTCCCTATCCAAATCTTTTAACTTGCTTAATACCATCTCTTCTGAATTTTAAGGAAGTTGCTCAATAAGTTAGGACCTGCTATGTGCCAGATATTATTTGAGATATTTGGGATACATCAGTGAACAAAACAGACCAATTTCTAATATTCTAGTCCACTTAAATGTCATACCTTTTATAGTTTCCTAACTTCAGTCAAGATGTTCTGTCTTCAAAATGATACAACTTTTCAGTCTGTGCGAACATGAGAAAACCCTTTGGGTAAATTTTTGTAGATCTAGTTTTTTCTCCCTAAGGCCATTAGAATCACATTCTTATACTGGGGTTTGGATTCTTTAAGGATTTGAAAAATGTATACTTTTTTTGTTTTGTTTCTATTTCATGTTATTTAGAGCAATCCAGACGTAATCTGATATATACTTTCACAAATATTAGCTTTAAAAATGATACAGAACAAAGCTTTTACTCATTTTATGTGGAAATGTTGACTGTTCCTAAGTAGTTTGAATAGATTTAGGAAAAAGATTCAAAATTTTGGCCATATTTTTTTAAAAAGTTGACAGTCTTTAGTGTTAACATGAATCCTTTTTTTAATTTTAATGTTTGTTTATTTTTGAGAGAGAGAGCAAGCAGGGGAGGGGCAGAAAAAGAGAGAGAGACACACAGAATCCGAAGCAGGTTCCAGGTGCAAGAGCTGTCAGCACAGAGCCCAATGCCGGTCTTGAACTCACGAGCCACGAGATCATGACCTGAGCTGAAGTTGGAGGCCTAACTGACTGAGCCACCCAGGTGCCCCAGTGTTAACATTAATTTTAGGTTGAATTTAGTATTGTTCTATTAATGTGCTAGAGACAACTTAGAGAAGTTATATTTGAAACAGTAAAATGCTTTGGGTGATTTAAAGCTTGTCCAGTTACAATTTGAATATTTAAATGAATATAGTGAGAAAGGTCATGACCTAAACCCATTTCTAATATAAATTTGAAATTTTATTTATATAATATTTATTCATTTATATTAAGTTACTCAAATGCATTTTCATTAACAAATGCTCTATGCTTTCCCCCTGCTTTTTGAATTGCAGGTTGTTATCAACCCTTACTTTGCTAAGCAAGAAACTGAACTGTTATAAGATTACCCTTGAATGTCTACCACAAAATGTTGGTTTCTATAAAAAGTTTGGATATACAGTATCTGAAGAAAACTACATGTGTCGGAGGTTTCTAAAGTAAAAATCTTTTAAGAAAGACATTTGTCAAAGGAGCTAATGCAACAAGGCAATACTCTTCTTAGAGTTAAAATATTTTGTTGCTGCAACCCAGTGACCTCCATAAATACTGGATTGAAAATAACATGGTAATTCAACAGGTATAATGACACTTAGAAGATTACTTTGGCCTGTGGGACATGCTGTGAGTTTAGATTACAAATGAGTCTTATAAAGGGGATGATTTTTAACCAAAGGAATATATTTTTAACTTGAATCTTTTCTTGCATTGTATTTTTCTAAAGTTTGGCTTCATTTCTTTGTAGTTAAGAGTATAGGTAGTATAGAGTTATGTGTCTGCAATCTGTACTGCTCATTAAAAAAAAATATATATATATACCATAAATAAGGCTATATCACATTCACAATATTAATATTTTTGTTTCAATCAAAGAAACACCAAAAATCACTTAGGAGTGTTATCATTTTTCCATATATTACGTGAAATTGGGTAAGATAACTAAATGTAGTGCAGACCAACATTTGTTGGTCCTAATACTGAACTGGCAAACAACCTGGTTAGCCTTTTCAGTAAGTAGAAATGAAAATTATAAAATGTGACAGGATTCAAAATAAAACAATTTAAGTGTACATCTGAAAGTTTATATAATTCTTATGCAGTTAAGGTACCACCTGTCTTATATGTGAACTATAATTATTCATTTGTTTAAAATACCTAAGAGCAAATATAAGGTACTTTTTAACAGTGAATGAGCGAATCTTGGCATATTGTGTATTTCTAACCTGATTTCTCATCTTTTCATTGATGTCTTCTAAGTAACATTTTTATGAAAGATTACAAAATTGAGTGGAATATTTTAAGTAAGTATCATACTGCATTTGTTAAATCCTTGAAATGTTGATGGAAGCTTTTCTATTTACTGTGATTGTCATGGTACTATTATTCTGGTCACTATCTTGTTTTGATTTTATTTATTTTAATTATTTTTTTTAAGTTGGAAAATTGGATATTTTATTAATGGTTCTAATCTTTTGCATTCCATGTTACATTAAACCTGTTCATATGATGAAAAGTCTTTCATTAGAATCCTAATGTCTGTGTTTTTCTTGCATCTTTTGTTGAACTATTAGGTTATGTCCTGGTTCAGAAGATTTCAGTTTTGTGTACTCTTTGTAAAATTAATTGGGAAAGTAAAGACCCACCACTTGTCATCCCTCTCACTCACACGAACCTCAACTGGATTTAGGATTTCTGTCCTTGTAGTAAGCTCAAGTTGGCTTTCTAAAGCCATAGAAACCCTTCACCAATAGAGGGTGCACTACTTACCTGCTAATGACCCATGCTTATGAATTGATGTTTCTAGTAAAAGCAACAAACCTGCTTTTGCCTTTTCAGCTAGTTTTGCCTTTTCAGGAGTCCTACAACCTTGGCACGATGGTAGCTTTATTAAGTACATTATGGTACTTAAAACCCATGTTAAAAAAATAAACCTAAAAGAAGGCAAAATTATATGCTTTACCATTCTTGTAAATAATTTGAAATAAAATTGTCTACAAGGTTGGTATTTCAGTAAATCCCTTTAAATAGTGTTCTTAAGGTCTTTTAAACCCTCCCTATAGAGTTATAAAGTATATAAAAATTGTCATTGATGAAAGTGGTGATCTGTATTTAGCTTTATTTTTATTTAAAGTTTTAACCTCAGTGTGCAAGCGGGGATGAGGGGCAGAGGAAGAGAATCTTAAGCAGCCTCCACACTCAGCCAGTGTGGAGCCCTACATGGGGTTCAAACCCATGACCCTGGGATCATGACCTGAGCCAAAAGAGTTAGCTGACTCTTTATTGACTGAGCCACCTCAGGCACCCCTGTATTTAGCTTTATTTTAAAAGCTGGTCAATTTGTAGCAATGTGGATGCAACTGGAGAGTGTTATGCTAAGTGAAATAAGTCAGGCAGAGAAAGACAGATACCATACGTTTTCACTCATATGTGGATCCTGAGAAACTTAACAGAAGACCAGGGGGGATGGGGGGGGGGGAGTTACAGAGAGGGAAGGAGGCAAACCATAAGAGACTCTTAAATACTGAGAACAAACTGAAGTGGGGGGGGGGGGTAAGGAAAATGGGTGATGGGCATTGAAGAGGGCACCTGTTGGGATAAGCACTGGGTGGTGTTGTATGGAAACAAATTTGACAATAAGTTATATAAGAAGAAAATTTAAAAAAAAAGAAAGAAAGAAAGAAAGAAAATAAATAAAAGCTGGCCATTGGGGTGGCTCAGTTGGTTAAGCCTATGACTTTGGCTCAGGTCATGATCTCACGGTTCATGGGTTCAAGCCCCAGGTTGGGCTCTGTGCTGATAGCTCAGAGCCTGGAGCCTGCTTCAGATCTGTGTGTGTCTCTCTCTGCCCCTCCCCCGCTTGTACTCGGTCTCAAAAATAAAAAAATAATTTTTTTTTTTAAAGTTAGCCAGAGTATGTTTAAAATTTTCTAACTCATATTGTGAGTAAATTTGAGAAAATTGCATAAAACGTTTCATAATATATAAACTATATATTCACATTTTAAAGCATTATTTGCTTTGAAAAGATAGGGTGAAGTGACAGTTGTGATTTTTATCATGCCTCATATATTTTGTATTTTTATATTTCCTTGACTCTAAGATGCACATTTTTTATGCTAACATTTTGGAAATCAGGATGCGTTTTCTGATCAATGGCTTGCCACAGTTTATTCAACAATATTTTGCCTTTTAGTGGTATCTAAAAGAACAGTGTAGTGATAGCATCTTAGATTTGATGAAGAGTAGTATGTAGGCTGATGGGGAATATGGTACTGTGAACACAAGTAGTGTTGTTTTTAACAGGCTAGAAGCTGCTCTGTGGATGATTTATACTCTTTCCTTCAGACATGAATTTACTCACTTCCAACTCCAAGTTTGTTCAACTAATACTTAAGAAATATTCTTGAGCTAAAATTCAGGCCTTGCCTGGATTTGTGTGTGTGTGACCATACAGTGTTTTTGGAAGATACTCTTAAAATGCTTAACATCCAATGTTTGTTCATCCTTATTAATCTGAGGTAGTAAAAGCAGCTTACTTTTACCTAGAAGACAACAATCTAAAGAAGTTCTGAGGCATAAGCAGTATAAATGAACGTTTCAATCTTTTTGAGGTATAATGGCACAACAGTTTTAATACAACCACCAATCTTCACAAAATAATTTTAATACTTTGTGCCTGGGCTAGCAGCATCTTGCACTGTGACATTCCTATACATACATAAGCATTTTATCCAAGTACAAATGTTAAAAGCAGAGTAACTTAAGCAATTCCCTATACAAAGGTAAATAGACACTGTAGGTTATTTTTCTTCTTGAATCATTTTTGCTGCATAGTAAATTGCAATTACATGTCAGTATAATGTTACTGATCTATAGAATACACTTTGAACTGTGAGGTATGGCAACTCCCTATGAGAGAGCTAACATGTAAACCTGAATATTTTGATTTTTTTTTTTTTAGCTGCCATGGATGGGTAAGACAAAAAAATCCAGCATTCAAAGATCCTAGAAACTTATCTTTCTAAAAATAAAATAAAATCTTTTAGTAATCTTAGTTATTTCCTATCATTTCCATATTGGAGCATGTTTGGATGGACAAAGATAAAGTAAATACTGAAGTGAAGCTAAGTTTGTTATGGAATTATGGATTAAACCAGTCATAAAAAAAAAAAAAATCCGCCAGGTAACTGCTCATTTACTTTACATCAAGTTGAGATCCTGATGTGTGTGTGTGTGTGTGTGTGTGTGTGTGTGTGTGTGTGTGTATGCATCCCAACTTTATAATTCAAGATTGCAGTTAAATACTTCTAATTCACTTGAATTACCATGGTAATTAGACAATTAGAAACCTTATATTTTCTTAAAAAGGACATGCTTAACATTTTCTGACATTACTTCTAAACTCATATGAAGCACAAAATCCCCCTCCCCCCAAAACAAATATTCTGCTGTAAAAGTTAAGTGGTTGAGAGTTGGTATCAGAAGCCAGAAGCTATCATGGTTTAACATTTCCACCATAGAGTAGATACAAATAAAGGTAACTGCTCTTTAAACATGTAATAGATAAGAAATTAACATGAACTAATTAAAATTAGAAGGTAAGAATACTGCCATTCAAGTTTGCATATTTTCAATACTTGTTTCATACTTTTAACGTGGACAGTAAAGCAGTTTTCCTGCAATTTCAGTTTAAATCCTTGCCCAGATAACATATTTAATGTCTAAAATTAGGTGCTACATCACTCATACATTATTCAAATAGTCTAGAAAAAAAGTCATGATTGGTTAAATGTATTATAGGTAACTATCACAAAACATCTGTAGAAATAAAAGAATTAACAGAAATGGAACCAAACAGAAGAAAGACTAGAAGAGCTACCAGAACTAGTTGAATTTAGGTAAAACAAACGGGGTGTTCTTACATGAAAGAAAAATAAACTTCATGTTTTGTCCCCATTAGTACTGTACTCAAGAAGATGATAGTCCCTTTTCCTAGCGTTCAAGAGACAGTCTTTAATATACAGTGCTGGGCAGGCACTTCAGTGACAACATAAAAATTACAGTGGTTAGAAAAAGTGGAAAATTACCAGCTTTAAATTAATAAATGACCAAATCTGTATTTTTGGCTAGACTAGAGAGGATATGTGTATTTAAGAAACTAATTTTAAAAATCTTAACTCCCTCATTTTAAAACCTAAATGTAGTATTACGAAGATTCTTTTAAGCAGAGTTTCTGCTGAATGAAGAAGCATCACAGATTATTAGATTGCAAGAGAGGTTTTTGCTGACCTATATAGTGATCTATATACAGGAAAGCTGTGTTATCTGGCATTTTGCCAAGTGGAATTTCTGAACACAATGCAAATCTTGACTCTACTGGACTACCACACCATGACCTAATCACACAACAGAATACAAGACCACAGTGGGATTAATCATAGGCTCTTCTCAGGGTGGTAAAATAGGAGAAGAGAAAGGAATCAGAAGAATACCACCTCGGTCAATAGGAATTAACTCTTAGTTAATAAAACAATTTTAATTCATTTCCACTCTCCTGCTATGCTGGATAAAAAAAAGCTTTTTTACTGTATTATATTACATTGTAGGGAGGAAAGCAAAACAAGTAACTTGGTGTAATGGGTTACCTTGCATAGTACCTGATGGTACCAAGGGAATGTATGGAAATCATTCCCATCAGTAAAGCACCTCAAGAGAGGACTGAAAAATGAGATATAAAGGAGTTTTGTTTGTGCTACCCTAAATCAACTATAAAAAGTTAAAAACACTCCTCTCCTCCCTCATGGCATACTTAAAATAGCAAAAATGTTTTTCTTAGAACAATCTTTATATGTATAAATAAAAATATGGAGAATTAAGGATCCATAAAGTGACTTTGTTAATGCAAATTATGGGGGAAATTTGGATTAACTCAATGTAAAGAATTAAAACACTAATTTTAAATACAATGAGGTTTCCCACAAACCACTTTCCCCAATAAATGCATCTTCAAGAAAAGCTGCTATCTGAGCCAGAACAACCTCACAGACTCATTAAGACAACGTAAAATGAAGGAGTAAATATTTCACATTAATAACTTACTGAGGTTTCTTTAAGCCGCAGACTCTGTTTTAACTAATTTGTGGTTAAAAAGAAAAAGAAATTACAAAAGAACGTTAAAAACTTTTCACCGTTATACATACTAATTTAGAGGTCGTGAAGATTTATTTTTTTATTTTTAATTTTTTAATAATGCAAGGCACTTTTCTCTTTTGGGCTTCATTTAGAAAAAAAATAGTGCTACATTGGTTATTAGATTCTATTTCGAACTATTTTGGACAGAGAAAAAATGGGGTCGGCAACTCTAAAAAGAACAAACACAACATTTGGCTGTTAAGGAAAAAAGGAAAGTCACTCAAAAGTCTAAAACTCCTTGTTTTTAGCATCTGGTATCACCAAGCAAAACATCTTCCTTTGTTCATTATACTTTTTTTCTTTAGAATAAACAAATTACGAAGATAATAGGAATAGAAGCAATACTTGGATCATGTTAAAGTAAGAAGAGTTGGCTAATGTCATGATTCAAAGATTATTAATAAGGGATAAAGAAGTTTAAAAAAATAAAAGGGTAATGCAGCTACTGAATTATACTAAAACAGGTATGTGGCAGATTTCTGCATTTGCTAATGTTTCCATAAGAGGTTCCATCATAAAAGTGAACTGTAAAATTATTTTTAAAATGTAATATATAGAACACAAAATGAATTTTTAGCAAACTTTAGGAAATTCTCGTTATAAATTACCCAGATTTTATAAACAAATCCCCCCTAACTTGCATTTTGTTTAAAGTAATAACTTTATATCATACAAATAAATTTCAAGTATGAAAAGTGCATTATTGCAATAATACCTCTTTGCAAGTCCAAAATTCTTGGTTTATAATAAAACTGTAAAGTGTAAAAAAAAAAAAAAAAAAAAAAGAAGAAAGGAAAAAGAAAAAAGGAGTAAAACCATCAGTGCCATCTATTGCAGAAGTCCAACATCTTCTTAAAATGTTGCTCAACAAGTTGCAGAGAAACACGTCTGGAAGCAACATATAATTGGAAAAAAAAAAAAAACTACTTGTATTTTTACCATTTTACATTATTATTGTCTCTAGTATTTTCTCCTTCCCAAATAGAAATTCACATCCTCTGTAATCTTGCTCTCGAGTCAGCCATTTTGTGCAGTTGCCACTTGCATGTTTCCAAAATCATCTTCTTCTTCATGTGTTCTCTTCAAACTGCCTAAAAATTATTGCATGAATATAACATATAATGGGAACTTAAATAAGTCCAATTGCTACAATGTTAGATCTAGTAAAAATTTCATTTTCATAAATGTATGGATATTCACTAGAATTCCATGACTGAATTTTTAGTGAATGTTAGTAAATTCTTCTGTTACCCAAACAATTTTGTATCTTCATGACAGGATATATTTCCCCTCTTGAGAATTAACTATGTCTTAGATATTACAAATAACAATCATTAATACTTATTTATTTACTTATTTTTGGGGGGGGGGGGTGGCAGACAGAAGATCTGCACTGAGAGCAGAGAGCCCGATGTGGGGCTCGAACTCACAATCTCTTGTGTGAGATCATGACCTGAATGGAAGGCAAATGCTTAACCGACTGAGGCACCTAGGTGCCCCACAATCATTAATTTTTAAAATATCTTAAAAACAGAATTTTTAAAGAGAGAATGGTACCTAAATGTTTGGTTGCCAAGTTTGTTTTTTAGGCACCATAAACCTGTGACTTTGAACATAAAATTTAAGAGATTAATTTTGTATTTTTGCAATCTTATTTTTGAGATATGATTATCTTTTTGCTTTCATAGACACTGCTGAAAATATTTTTCCAGTGAAGCTGTGGTTTGATTACCAAGAAGTCTAAAACTAAGAGAAAGGATGGCATGTCACAGAGCAGATTTTATTTTACCTACTCTTTACATCAAAGTCTGCTAGTACAGAAATTTTCCACATAGAATCAAAGTTACCCCTATATGGCCAATAGTTATAGTCAAGAAATTTGAGTCTCCATGGAGGAAAACTTAGGGGAACAATTAAAATGGTAAAGGGTCTACTGTGTTATTTGCCTAACAATGGCACAAGCTTAAAGTTATGCCCAAAAGGTTGGGCTAAATCATGGTAATAATGTTGTATCAGAGGTTGGATTCTAACATGAAACTAATGTCTCACTATAAGATCAATAAAATAAAGATAGAATATCAAGGCAATGGGATGAAGAAAATATGCTAGCCATAAAGCTAAATACAGCTGGTCTAGCTGAGTTTCAGATGAAGTGCTGAACTTGGATCTAAAAGAGGTAAGAGACATCAACAACTAATGCAAGCAGAAAGTGAGGAGGTACAAATAAAGCTCTAGAGTATAGGAATTCCAAATAACTAGGGAATTGGAGGAAGTTTAAGTTAATCATCCTTTCTCTTGAGTAACGTGTGAACTAAGTTTTTAAGGGTAGAGAGACAATGTGATGCACTCTAGGTGGAGAAAAGAAGACACAAATGAAACCATGAGTTCAGTTTTCTGGAATGCATATATAAAGAGGAACTCGGAGAGACACCAAGATCAGAAGTGCCTTTACTTACTATGACACTCTATGTTTTCTTCTGTAGGAATAAAACCAATGAAGGCTTTTGTACAGGAAAAATACATTAGAACTATCTTTTATGAACTATCTTCTATGAAAATAAATCTGGCAAGAATGTACAGAATAAACCAAGTTAGAGTTTGGATAGGAGGCCAATATGAACCTGAAATAGACTGAGATTGAGTAAAAAGGAAAGGATACAAACAAGGGTAACAAAGGTCTTGGAGAAGAAAAAGTTAAAAGATTTTGAGAGCATGCTTGGATCATTAACTTTGAAAATAATGGAGAGAATACTCTGAAAAAGGGAAGAAAGGGAGAAGGGACTGAAATACTGATGACAAGAGAAAAACTGGGGTGGCTCACGTTAGTCACCCTATTTAACTTGAAACATGCTTTCACTTATTTAACCATCTTTTATTTTTAGTAAGATCATGGAGTGTACTTAAAGCCCCTTCTCCAGATCCCTCTTATTTTAATCTTTACAGCAGTTACACCACTTAAAGACTTAAACTAAAACGAAGCAGAAATGTGATCTTCTAACTAGCCTATTCTATTAACCAAGTACAGTGGTGTTTACACAGTAGAAGCTCAATATAATACACATGTATTCAGTATAAAATTAAAATTTACAATTACCTTGTTTTAATTCAATAGTCTGCCCCGAGTTTTCTAAACAATTTAAATTGTTCAGTATAACCAATAAAGAGCAAAAGATGCTTTCTACCTTTCATACCATCATCTCTCTCCCCAACCTTCTCCAAAATGAAAAAACATCCTTACCTGTGGGTCCAGAATGAACGGATAATGACCTTTCTATCTGGAGTGGTGACATCATCTGTATTGTTAATTTTGCTAGGTAGATGGCTTCATATTCCTAAAAAAGATTTAATTAACTTGAATATACATTTAAATTCTTGGGTACCCAAAACAGTGGTTACCATGTTCATTACTGGTATTCTTATTGATACTGAAAAATCTGGTGCCATAATTGTTGTAAGAGAAATACAAGTTTAAAATTCTGACCTCATAATTTTGCATTTACTGATGAAACTATAAATCAAGTCAAGCTAATTGCTTGCACTAGGGTATCATACGTTGAACTGCTGGTATATGTTCTCTGCCACTGGGGCATTAGCTATATGATCTCTGACTTCCTCTGTTAAAACACAAGCCTTTGGGGCGCCTGGGTGGCGCAGTCGGTTAAGCGTCCGACTTCAGCCAGGTCACGATCTCGCGGTCCGTGAGTTCGAGCCCCGCATCGGGCTCTGGGCTGATGGCTCAGAGCCTGGAGCCTGCTTCCGATTCTGTGTCTCCCTCTCTCTCTGCCCCTCCCCCGTTCATGCTCTGTCTCTCTCTGTCTCAAAAATAAATAAAGGTTAAAAAAAAAAATTAAAAAAAAAAAAACAAAAAACACAAGCCTTTGCGGTGTTAATTACATGTTATCTAAGCTCCTCTGTTAAAACACACACACACACACACACACACACACACACACACACACACACCACACAAACCCAAACAAGCAACCTCATAAAATGACCAAGAATAAAATGAAATAAAGTTCAATAAAGATACAATGTTTTCGTAGAATATTTTATTATTTTTTTAATGTAACTTATTACTCCTTTCTCCTCATTTCACCTTAATACTGTATTGCTCCCTATTTTGGAGAAGAGTTATTTGTTTAATATTTATTTTTGAGAGACAGAGTGTGTGCACATGCAGGAGGGGAAGAGGCAGAGAGAGAGAGGCAGAGGATCCCAAGTAGGCTCCACACTGATAGCAGAGAGCCCAACATGGGCTCTAACTCATGAACTGCGAGATTATGACTTCAGCTGAAGTCAGACGCTCAACTGCCTTAGTCACCCAGGCACCCCTTTAAAAATGAGACTAATAAGGCATTTAATGGATTCAAATATGTATTTGATTTTCTGATCCCTTAAAATTAATAGTCCTCTACCTCCAAACATGGAAGAATAAAGGCATTTCTATCCCTCTCCTCTGATAATAGAGAACACCTCATTTGATGAAACTAGGAAACAACCATAACCGTAAATATGAGAAGAATGAAAACTAAAGAAATAATTACCAAATAGGTCAGAATAGTGGTTACCTTTATAAAAGGAGAAAGAGTGTCTGTGATTGGGAAGGGGCATCATAGGGCTTTTGAGATCCTAGCATAGGTTCAGTTTCTTGACCTAATGGTGGTTACATGAATGTGTATTTACATCTTATGCATTTTCTATATGTGTATTATATTCCACAGTAAATTAAGAAAAAAAAAATGGAACCAGACAAGCTAGAACACAAGATGCCTGACTGCAAAAATCAGGCAGAATGGGTACACTTCAGAGTTCTCCAAAGAAAGATGGTGTGCCTAAGATAAAACTAACAAGCCTTTAAATAGTATGATGATCAGGAAATGTGAGTGGGCTGTGGGGTGAGGTAGGGCTTATCAGGGAAAATGTAAATGCCCACACATGATATTTTTGCAAGAAACAGGCTATATGATAGTAAGGTGAAGTATGAAGCCAAGTATCTGATCTTAGTTAAAAATAAAACCTTAACCAGTAATTCTCCAAGTCTGGCTATACCTAAAGATCACCGGAGAGGCTTCAAATACATATATAGGGGCATCTGGGTGCCTCAGTTGGTTAAGCATTCAACTTCAGCTCAGGTCATTATCTCAGGATTCATGAGTTCAAGTCCCGCGTCAGGCTCTGTGTTGACACCTCGGAGCCAGGAGCCTGTTTCAGATTCAGTGTCTCCTTCTCTCTCTGCTCCTCCCCTACTTGTGCTCTCTCTGTCTGTCTCTCTCTCTCAAAAATAAAAAAAAAACTTAAATATTAAGTCTCACCCCCAGTGATTCTCACTTAATTGGTTTAGCTTAGCTTCCTCTGGGTGATTCTAACATGCATGAGGTGTTCATCAATCTAAATGAGAAAAACCTGTGACATGGGGTGGGGGGCTCTGCTTCCTACTCCATCGAGTAGTCATACCACCAGAGAAAAGTGTTGGTAAGAAAGTCTTCTAAGACAACTGGGAAAATTTAAGCTATCTGTCTTTCCCAACCACTACTCAGGTTCCTCTCCCACAACTTCACTGTTGGGCAAATAGCTGATCTAAGAAGAATACTTCTAATTCAAAGATGACCTATAATCAAAAAGGAACCATTGTAGGTTTTTTAGCATAAAGATGTCACAAGGGGAAAAAAAGCAACATTATAAATCAAAAGTCATATGAAGAACACAGCATGAAAATCACTCCATGGGGGCGCCTAGGTGGCTCAATCAGTTAAGTGTCTGGCTTTGGCTCAGGTCATGATCTCACTGTTTGTGGGTTTGAGTCCCATGTCGGGGGACTCTGTGCTGACAGCTCAGGGCCTGGAGATGGCTTCAGATTCTGTGTCTTCCTCTCTCTCTGCCCCTTCCCCACTCACGCTCTGTCTCTCTCTCAAAAATAAATAAAACATTAAAAAAAAAAAACAAAACGAAAATCACTCCATGAAGCAAATGAACATGATTAATTCTCCATGAAGTCAATAAGAATATGACATTTCTGAAATGAATACAAAGAAGAGATAAAAGGACTCAAGGAAGAAATGTAGTAATGAAAGAGATGACATATCAACTCTCAAGGTCAATGGGTTAATAAACAATAAATATAATAAACTCAACAAAGAGAATAGACCATACTATCCATTTCTGGCATAATATCAATTTCCTCTGTTCTCCTGGAATTGCCCAGACAGCAAATATGCTAGACTTTAGAAAACAAACAAAATCCCCCCTAATAACCCTAATTTCCCCTCCAGCTGTCATTTCTGTTTTCCCCTTCAAAGCATAATTCCTGCAATTATCTATTCTTGCTGTTCACATTCCTCTCTTCCCATTTTTCCCTGAATGCTGACCAATTAGGCTTATCCTTTGCCTTCTACTGTTTGTCAAGGACACCAATAACCTCATGTTCCTAACCTAATGTTAATTCTCAGCCCTTACCTTATTTGACCTATTATCAGCCTTTGTAGGATCATTCCCTACTTCTTCAAACACTTCCTTCACTTGACTTCTCAAACAAGCCACCCTGATTTTTTTCCTATCCCATTGGCCATTCTTTTCGATCTTTTCTGCTAATTCCTCATCTCCCCACCCTCTACATGTTGGAGTGCATCAGGGTTGTTTTGGAACTTCTTCTCTATCTACATTCCCGTAGTGATCTCATCCAGTCTCAGGGCTTTCATTGGCATTTATATAATACTAATTAGATATATGGTTCTTTCCCCTGAAGTCTGGACTTTGATATGTATAACTGCCTACCGCCTAACAGCCCTCTCTACCTTAATGTAACCAAAACCGAACTTGATTTTATTCCCCTTAAATCTTCTCATGCAGTTTCTTTCATATCTTCCATAAAGGCTTAGATTCATCTTAATCTTCTCTCTTCACATCCAATCCATCAGCAAATCCTGTCAGCTATACTGTCAAATCCAAAATGTGATCTCTTCTCACCTCTTCCCTTGCTACCATTTTTGTCCAAACTAATATTTCTTTTGAATGTAGGGATTTAGGAGGTAAGGGCAGAAGCAAGTATTCCTAATACCCATTAGAATGCTATTGCAATAATGCAGTCAAAGGAAAATTAAGGGAACAAGCCATGCGGATGTTTGGGGGAAAGCATTCTCGGTGGGGGGAATAAGGGCAAGTGCCTTGAGATGAGAACATGCATAGTATTTTCAAGGAATTGTGAGAAGGTCAATGTGACTGGAACATACATAGTAAGCAAATGAGATAGTAGGAGATTAGAACTGAAAGGTAAAGGACTGCAAGTGTAAGGCTATAAAAGTCATTGTAAATAAGGCCTGTGGCTTTTATTTTAAGTGGAGGGATAACCTGTAATAAGATTCTGGCTATTCTGCTGAGTAAACTGTGTTGAATATAGGATACTGTAAATTTCATAAGAAATACATATATTCTACAAAAAGAAAGATTAAAAAAAAATTTTTTTTTAAATGTTTATTTTTGAGAGACAGAGACTGAGTGCAAGCAGAGGAGGGGCAGAGAGAGAGGGAAACACAGAATCCAAAGCAGGCTCCAGGCTCGAAGCTGTCAGCACAGAGGCCGATGCAGGGCTCAAACTCACAAACAGCGAGATCATGACATGAGCTGAAGTCAGATGCTTAACCGACTGAACCACCCAGGTGCCCCCAAAAAGAAAACTTTAAAACACTAGAGGACATAAAAATTGATTTGAATAAATGGAATATATAGTTAGAGACAAAGACTAAAAATGTAAGGTATCAATTCTTTCTGAACTGTAAACATAGTTATAAAATAAAAAATATAGAGCCCTTTTCAGTAAAGCTCACACACACAATGTTAAAACCTTGCCAGGAAAATTCTAGAAAGAACATTAATGAGGGAATCTTGAGCTATACCATAACTTACTTATATAATATAGTATTTAAAATTGTTTGACACAATTGCAGCAGTAAGCAGAGCAATGGAATAGAACACAAAGTCCAGAAATAGGCCCAAATATAGATAAGAGTTCAGTATATAATAAAAATAGCATTTCAACTCAGTTGGCTAAAAATAGGTTCTTTAATATATAAAGAGCTCTTATAAACCAATGAGAAAAATATCAATAATCTGATAGAAAGATGGGCAAACCACTGGAGTTGCCACTTTTACCACCATGATGACAATGATCAGAAAAATCTGATAAAATATTTTTGGCTATTGGTGCTGAATGTGATATTGGGAAAAAGGTACTTCCAGTTTCCTGGTGGCTTACATTATTTAAGCCTTTTAAAAGACTACGTGATAACATCAAATTTCAAATGCCTCTGACCCAACAATAGCTCTCTCTATATATGTATATATCTTACAGGCATATTCACACATGTAAACAAAGATGTACCTACCAGGATACTTTTCCCAATATTGTTCATAATCATGAAAGACTAGAAACAATCTAAAGGTTTATGTATAAGGAATTAATAATATAAAGTTATGATGCATATATACATATATGTATATATACATATAAAAATGCTGGTACAGTTGTATATATATTGTTGAATTTTAACCATAAGTATATATAATACCATAAGTATATATAAGTATATATTACTTTAAATAAAAAAATCAATTTAAAAAGACAAGGTTTTTACACAACAGGGTTAAAAGGCAAAGAAACTTATTTACTCCTGCATAACTGGATGGAATGAGTAAGAAGACATCCTTTAATCCATAATTTTCCTTTTTGGAAAAAATTAAACTAGTTTAATCAGATACCTCACAGGTTTATCTTACTGTCTTTTTAGTTCATGTTCTAGGCACCAACAAAATTTGAAACATGGAAAAAATAAGGCCTATAATATAGAAAATAAAATATAAAAGCTTCTATACATAGTATACTTAGAATCAAAACTCTTGTCTCTGTGTGTACAATCAAAATAGAGGGAAAAAAATGAAATTTCTAACAATTATTTTATCTTACATTTAACAATGTGCCTTTAACCCTTTTTTCACAGTAATAGCAGCTTTTAAGAAAATACTTTTGAGTGGCGCCTGGGTGGCTCAGTTGGTTAAGCATCCAGCTTTGGCTCAGGTCATGGTCTCATGGTTTGTGAGTTTGAGACCAGTATTGGGCTCAATACTGAAGGAAAATTAAGGGAACAAGCCATGCGGATGTTTGGGGGAAAGCATCCAGTTGGTTAAGCATCCAGCTTTGGCTCAGGTCATGGTCTCATGGTTTGTGAGTTTGAGCCCAGTATTGGGCTCTGCACTGACACTGTGGACTCTGCTTGGGATTTTCTCTTTCCCTCGCTCTCTCTTAAAATAAATAAACTTAAAAAAAAAAAAAAAAAGAAAAAAGAAAAAACTTTTAACTGGAAATGTAAACTTGAATAAAAAATCAAATTAGGGGGTGCCTGGTTGGCTCAGTTAGAGGAGCATGCAACTCTTGATCTCGGGGTCCTGAATTCAAGCCCCATGTTAGGTGTATAGATTATATTTAAAATAAATTTGAAAAGTTAAAAAAAAATAATAAAATTAAATAAATAATTAGATTATGGCAATTTTTAGGTATTTAAAGTAAATTCTACATTTAATCTACATGGACGTAAGAAAATGAATTATCCTATTTTCTGATACCTTAAAGAGGAAGAAGAGAAAAGTTACCTGAAGTTGATGGACAAATCCAGCATTAGGATTAATACAAAATCTTCTTTCTTGAACATAAGCAAATGCATCTCTGAAAACAAAAAAAGAAAACTAAGGCGATGTTATTATTTCATGAGTAATCTCACTTTTTTCATAATTTACCTAAAATAAGAACTTATCCCAAAAATTTACCTAAAATAGGAAATCATATACAGCTTTTACTACAGAGAGGTGGAGATGTAGAGGAAAAATCGACAGCATGGTCAGATGAAATATCACAATCCCGCTTATTTACCAGCTTGTGTTCTAAGGGAAGCTGCTCAACTTTCTAAACTTTATTTTTCTCATCTGTAAATTAGGGATTATAATAATTCCTATCTAGATAGGCTACTGTGAAGATGGAAGATATAAGTGTAAAGCACCTTTGTAGAGCATCTATCACACAGTACATGCTCAAAATATTACCATTGTTTAAACAAGGAGAACTATATCTACTCCCTTGTGTTGTTGTAAGGCTTAAATGAGATAAAAGAGCCTGGAATAGTACCTGCCACAGACCCAATGTATGGAAGCTATTTTCACCATTATTACTGACAAGACACCAAATAATAAAGAGAATATATAAAACATAACGTCTAGCCAGCATTTATCTTTTTCAATTAAATAAATGAAGGATTTGTATTCAAATAATATTAAGAATTGACACTTTTTATTTAGAGAGACAGAGTGAGAGTGTGCGAGCAGGTGGGGGGAGAGGCAGAGGAAGAGGAAAAGAGAGAATCTTAAGTAGGCTCCATGCCCAGTACAGAGCCCAATGTGGGCTTCGATCTCACAACCCTGAGATCATGACTGAGCCAAAATCAAGAGTGGAACACTCGACCAACTGAGCCACCCAGGTATCCCTAGGAACTGACACTTTTAAGAAATTTAAACACAAAGGATACCAAACAAATTAAACAAGTATTTGAATGTCTAGTATGTATTAGTCATGTGGATCCAATGCTGAATACAGCTCAAATGAAGAGACTAACAGAGAACATGATACAACGATGGATAAGTTGATACAGGCATATCACACAAAGTTTCACTGGCCATGTTAAAAATTATTAAGGATCAGAAACCTTTGAGAGCTTTTTGGGGGTACGGTGATTATATGACCAGATTTATCTTTTGAAAAGTTCACTCCTACTGTAGTGCAGAAAAAAACGGACTGGAGAAACAAAAGGATACATAAAACCACTAAGAAGGCTACCATTGGAAGAGTCCAGGAAAGACATGATTGGAGCTTGAAGATTAAATGATGATGAAGAGAAAGATAAAGTGACAGATTCAAGGTATATTTTAGGACATAAAACAGGTTGGTAAAGGGTCAGTTTAGGAGGTAAGGAATGAATGACAAGGAGGTGTCAATGATTACAAGATTTCTAACTTGTACAAGACACACTAAGAACAGGAAACACTGTACATTGACCAGTTTTTTCTTTTGTTCTGGGGCTCTCTCTCTTTTATCTAGGTAGTATGCTTGGAAAAGTTGATTCTGGATAAGAAAGACTACACTGAATTATGAACAGAAGATGAAACAGTGCCTAGGTAATTTTTCACCCAACTATTGTTAAAGGAAAACGTAATAAATTAGCCTTTTATAATTTTTTTAACGTTTATTTATTTTTGAGAGAGAGAGAGAGAGAGAAACAGAGTATGAGTGGGGGAGAGGCAGAGAGAGAGGGACACACAGAATCTGAAGCAGGCTACAGGCTCTGAGCTGTCAGCACAGAGCCCAACGCAGGGCTCGAACTCATGGACTGTGAGATCATGACCTGAGACAAAGTCGGATGCTTAACCAACTGAGCCACCCAGATGCCCCTAGATTAGCCTTCTAAACAAGGGAAGCAATAAACATCTGTGTGTACGAGTTTGTGTGTGTGTGTCTAAGTTTTTAAACTCAGACTGAACAATTCTCTAGTAGTAAATAATTACTTTTCCAAGGGTTATTTCCAACTGTAACTATCATAGCTTCTTAAAATAACATTTAGCACTAGTTCCCTAAAACCACAAAATATTAGCCTAAAGTATATCTACACAAGGTAGACAAGCTACAAAGGTTAAATGACTAAGCATGGAATAGAAGAACCTGCCTAATCAAACATGACTAGATGACAAAATGATGAAGAGAATATCAACTTCAAACTCCCAAACTGTTTCCATTAAGCTTCATTTTAATGAGAATTTAAATTGGCTAGGTTTCAGAGTACTTTCTTACCTGTACTTCATTCCAAATGTTTCCATAATGTATGCAATAACAAAGGCAGCACTGAAGAGGGGGAAAATATTTTAGAAAAAAATAGAAAACACAACTCATTAATTAAATGCTAGAAAAAAAAGATAATCTCTAACTTCATACCTCCTGGAGATCCCTGCATTTCCATGGACAAGAACTTTTCCTGAAAAACAAGAAATAATTACTCTGACTATATATATATATATAGAGAGAGAGATATATATATATCTATATATATATAGATATATATATATCTCTATATATATATATAATTCAGCAACTAAAATATATTGAAACCATGTACTATACCATAGTAAGATAAATCCTTTCTTAAACGTTTTATGTTTTATACATACCATTTAGATACTTACTAACTTTCAAGTTTTACAATTTATATTACCTGTAGACTTTGAAATTAAAGACATTTAAAGCTGACCCAGAATTCAAAAATGGTTGTATAGGGTTACTTAAGAAAGCCTATCCAGGGGCGCCTGGGTGGCGCAGTCGGTTAAGCGTCCGACTTCAGCCAGGTCACGATCTCGCGGTCTGTGAGTTCGAGCCCCGCGTCAGGCTCTGGCCTGATGGCTCGGAGCCTGGAGCCTGTTTCCGATTCTGTGTCTCCCTCTCTCTCTGCTCCTCCCCTGTTCATGCTCTGTCTCTCTCTGTCCCAAAAATAAATAAAAAACGTTGAAAAAAAAATTAAAAAAAAAAAAAAAAAAAAAAAAAAAAAAAAAAAAGAAAGCCTATCCAAATGAAACAAGGAGTTGGGAAAAAACAAATTTGGGAATAGTCTATTACATACAATTCCAACTTCCATACCCTTCATTTAAGACAAATGGTAACTAAAAAAATTAACTATAACACATAATCTCCTGAAAATAAACACTGGCTACATAAAGAAATTACTATTTACCTCCAGTCTGTAAGCTTCCATCAATAAATTCTTTAGTCTGAAGGCAAAAGACATGTGTTTTAATAAAACATCTGGAGTAATATAAGCATAAAATACACAGAATAAAAAATTATTGAAAAAAATTCCAGCTAATTTATATGAATGCAAATCACCTTAATTCAAGAATTTCCAAAATACTACAAATGTGACTTTACAATTTTTTTTAATTATACAGGAGCTAAAATTTTATTTGAATTTAATAAATTCAAGGTGTGATTTCTCAGATATTTAGCGATCATAAAATGGTTTTAATAATAAATTTTCTTTAAATATAATCCCACAATTTTCAGTCATAACAAAGTAAAAGTAGCATGGGAAAGAATTAGTTTCATTATTATTAAGTTTTAGAACCATAATTAAGAGGTCAAATCACAAATTCTAAATATTAAAATATTTTATACCTACCATGGGAAAATAACGTATTATATTTTCAACTGGATTATCTGCAATATCCAAGACTAAATATCTGAAAATAGAATATTTTGTGATAAGCACACATTCAGATAAAATTCTATCTATGTATAAAAAAATTTACAAAATTTCTTGGCAACCAAGAAAATAATGCAAAACAACTTTCAAAGTGTCATATTCCCAAGAACTGGGTCATAGATTTTATATTGCTTAAATACATACATAGCATTTTTAAATGCTTCAGCCTTAAATAACAAGTTAATATTTCTCTGATATTTTATAGTATAAAAAATCTATCTAGTTAAAACTGTAAAATCCCAAGAAGGAAGAAACTTTCCTCTATATTAGAGTGGACCTAGAATATAAAGACAAAAAGTGTCTGTATTCCTTATTGTTATTCTTCTATTTCTACTAACTTCCCCATGGATTAGAAGATTCTTCTCTGAGTGGCCCTGTGACCACTCCTCACAACCCTATATAGGACGATTCAGAGTAAGCCCAAAGTCTCAAAGAGAGGAAGGTAATCAAAATAGGAAGTCTGATGGAGCCAGAATGATGGGAGTCAAATATTCATTGCTTGAACTAACCTTCAGTAGAGGAAAAAAAAAAAAAAAATTCAACCAAGAGACCACCTGTCCTACAATTTTACACTTTGGAAAACACTGAAAATAAGATATTACTCATATGCTAGGCTTATTTTATTTTGTGAAAAACTTCCATTTCTAACCTATCCAAGACTACTTGCTTATTAATACATCTATAGTAATTAAGTTACAAAATTAATTTTTAAAGTCAATATTGCCTTAAAAATTACAGTTCTTATTTAGGTGGTTAACAACTTCAATAAATTCCGGGTTTATCACAGAGAACCCAAAACTCAGTATCCAAGGATAATCCAATGTAAAAACCAAAAGGATTCTGACAATGGCTGTCTCCTCAAGTGATTTTGTAGACTGAACTGTTACATAAAACACAGCTTCATAGAAAAAAAAGTTAATTCAGAATCAATCTAGCATATTTTATTGGACACCATTTTGAGTGTCAAAAACTATTAGCACAACTATCAATCTATAAGCAAATATTCTAAATCTAAGGAGAAAGAATTCTTCCATTAGGATAAAATAGCTGCACACAGGACACTTTGGTACTAAAAACAAAAACACAAATTAGAAATGTATAGGATGGCATTTAAAAATATCACACTTTAATTTTCTTTAATATATGTAAGTCTATATGTGTGTATGCATAATACACATATGTATGATAGAGTAAGATTTAGAAGGAACATGCCAAAATGTTAACTAAAGTGTTTTCTCTGGGTTGTGGAATTGTGGATGATTTTATATTTTTCTTAGTGTCATTCTGTATTTTCCATAGTATCTATAAAGAAGAAGGATTTCTTTCACAATTAGAAAAAAAATTCAATCTATTTTATTTTAGAATAGAACATCTCTTTGTTAAAATAAGTTTTTAGGCGCACCTGAGTGGCTCAGTCAGCTAAGCATCTGCCTTCGGCTTAGGTCATGATCTTGCTGCTCATGAGTTCAAGCCCGGCTTCGGGCTCTGTGCTGACAGCTTGGAGCCTGGAGCCTGCTTCAGAATCTGTGTCTCCCTCTCTTGCCCCTCCCCAACTCATGCTGTCTCTCTCTCTCTCTCTCTCTCTCTCTCTCACACACACACACAAATAAACATTAAAATTTTTATAAATTTAAAAAATTTATAAAATTTTTAAAAAGTTTTTATTAACTGAAAAATATGTACACATGGTAAAAAATTCTAGCAGTATAAAAATATTTGCAATAAAAAAGTAGGCCCTTCTACCAGACTCTAAATTTCTCTTCTCAGAAGCAACCACTGTCAAATTTCTAGTGTGTTAGTCTAGAAATTTTCCATGCATATACAAGAACCTATGTCTAATGTATGTATTTTTAAACACATTGAGAGTATATATACACTTGGTTATACACCTTGCTTTTTTAATAAATATTAATGATTATTCCATATCAACACAGAAATATTTCATTCTTTTTCATGGTTATAGGATTCTATTGTACATTCACACTATATATATATATATATTTTTTTAATTTTTTAATGTTTATTTTTGAGAGAGCGTACACACAAGTGGGGGAGGGGCAGAGAGCGAGAAGGACCTAGAATACGAAGAAGGTTTCAGGCTCTGAGCTGTCAGCACAGAGCTGGATGTGGGGCTCAAACTCACAGAGTGCAAGATCATGACCTGAGCCAAAGCTGGATGCTCAACTGACTGAGCCACCCAGGCACCCCTACACAATATATTTCAGAATGTCCCGTTCTGATGGAAAATCAGGTTGCTTTCATTTTTACAATCAATCAATCAATCAATCAGAGAATTACAACAATATGTTTTATATAGATACACAGTATCTCTAGAATATTTGAGTTAATAGTAGCTGCCTCCCAAGAGAGAAGCTGGAGCTTGGGTTTAGAGGAGAAAAGAGACATACTTTATTTACACACCTTTTTTGCACCCTTTTTTATATCACTGTAATATATAGATTTATTTTTAAAATAAAGTTAAAATAAAACTAAAAACCATTAGATGCTCAACCACACTCATTAGAAGATAAACGAGAAAGGCAAATTAGAACCACGTGAGACATCATTTTTACTCTAGAAAATTGGGGAAAATTACAACTGTTTTACAATTTGTCTTAGAGATACCAAAGAAATAGTGTCTTCTCATTCACTTCATAGTAGGAATGTAAACTGATACAACTCATTGGGGGGCAATTTGCAACATCCATTAAAATTTTAAATGCTCATATTCTTTGATGCAATAATTCCACTTCTACACTTTATCCAACTGATATATTCACACATGAATTAAATGAAATGCATGGGAATACCTGCTTTATTAGCAAAGACTGGAAACAATCTAAATACCCAACAACAGGAGACAGACTGAATAAATTTTAGTATAGCTATTCAATGGATTACTATGAAAATTTAAAAAATCAGTGCAGCTCTCTAAGTAATGATATGAAGCAATCTCTAAAAGTAAATTAAAAAAAAAAAATCTTTAAGCCAGTGTAAAAAATAAAAGTTTATCTGTAGGACTGTTTGTATATACAACATAATCCTGGAAGGATACTCAAAGAGTAACAGTGAATGCTTCTAGAGGGGAACTGGCTATCTAAGGGATAAGGATAGGGAAACTTTTCAGTATACTGTACATGCTTTTGAATCTTTAAAATTCTGCATTATATGATTTAGTTACTTATTTAAGAATTTAAAGAAGTTTATTTTTTAAATGATATACCTAGATGAGCATCCTTATAAAACAGATATGTACAGAAGTCTGCTATAATAAAATTAACTTGAAATAAAAATACATGTTTGCTACCCATAACATTTTAATACATCACAACCATAATTCTTACCTAAATAATTGTTGAAAGTTTGGTTTAACAAAGTTTGCTTCAATATTTTGTCTTATGCATATTATATGGGTTATTCCATATTTCTGTAGAATAGGTAGCTATAAAAAGAGAGGGACAAGGGAGAGAAATAGTTTAAAATACAAAACATCGCCTTGCTGTAACAAAGGTGTCTGAAATACACAGGACTGAACATTAAAATTACATAGCCACATCTGAACTTTAGGCACAGGGTATTAAAGCTAATTTTACAATAATTTACCTGAAGTGATCGGTAAAATATTTCAATGATTTAAGATTAATATATACTACATAAGCTCAAAAGGCTAATAAGATTACTTTACATCCATAATTTTAGGGCTTGTTGAGACCTTAAAGATCATTTATTTGGTAAACAATACTATATAGTGGTTAAAGGCTTTGTAGTCGTGAGAATCCCAACCTCTATCTTCCAGCTCTGCTAATGACCTGAGCTCTGTGGTTCGGTACTAACCTTTCCACTGAGTGGTTAGATGAATTACATAAGATAATATATGTAAGGAATGTGGCACAGTGCCTGGGGCACATGGCAAGCGTTCAGTAAATGGTAATTACATATACTGACTACAAACTTTATATTCTTTAGAAGGGACTGCTAAGACATAAACAATTATTGAACATCACTGACATAGTTAATTGGAATACCAGGGCCCAAATCTCCCTGCCTCTTTCAGTACACTTTTTCTGATACAAGCCAGAATTAACATATACAGTTCACAGACTAAAGTTTCAGTTTAAAAATTTTTCTCAACTGGCAACTCCAAATGATATATTCTGTGGTGTCTTTTGGCTATACATTTAAAGCAATTTAATGTGACATTTAAAGCAATTTAATATATTAAATACATTAACATTTAATATAACATGTTATATACATATACTATATGTGGCATAATACATATACGTGTTATTTTAATAGAATATAAATTCCAAGAGAACTATGATTTTGTTCACAGATTCATATTAAGTATGTATAACAGTGCCTTGAAAATATTAACTGTTCAACAACTATATGTTTGTTAAATATATTTAACAAATTCATGCTGGCATGAGGAATCAGAATTCATAATTTTGAGTTTTCTATGAAACTTTTCAGCTTACGCTCATATATTTAATTCCCACTTTCTGCATTAAATAGTCCAGAACAATAATACTAATAATCCATCAGAGAAGTCAAAGAATAATTTATATTTGTTATGGACTGAATGTTTATATCTCCCTAAAATCTGTATGTTGAAGTCCTAACTTCCAAGGTGGTATTAGGAGATAGGGCCTTTGGAAGGTAATCAGAGATTTAGATGAGGTCATGTGGGTAAAGCCCACATGATGGAATTAGTGCCCTGAAAAAAGGAACAGCCATCAGGACTTTGTCTCTCTGCCATGTAAAGATACAGCAAGAATGCAGCCATCTGCAAGCTAGGAAGAGGGCCCTTACCAAAACCTAGCCATGTTGGCACCCTGATTTCAGATTTCCCAGCCACTTCAACCACAAGAAATAAATGTCTGATGTTTAAGCCATTGGTCTATAGTATTTTATTACAGCAGCCTGAGCTAAGAAAATATGGCTTTCAAAAGTTTAAAATGTTAATTTTTGCAGCAAATGTTCTGATGCCTGGCATATATTAGATAGAGTTTAATTATCTTTGTATTTCCTGAGTGTACCCTGAGTTAAAAGAAGGGAGGTAAACACTTGGTAGGATTAATATTTAATCAATGTTTCATATTCACATTTACTAAACTGTCAAAATGTATTCAATATCCATTCTTTATACTTGATCTGTGATATATAAAGATACTTTATTAATGTGAGAAATCACAGGAAGATATATATAACTATGGATAAAAATCTGCTTTAACACAAATATTGAAGGCACATTAAACTATTACTAAGTAAAAAAAAAAAAAAAAAAAAAAAAACCTTAACAAAATAGGACCCAAATGTAATAGCATACAGAATACTTTTACTTTCCAATGGATTTTCATTTATATAAAGCAAATTATGACTTACTCATACCTACAAACTACAGAAAAAATTGTATAAAAAGAAACAATTCACTACTGACAAAGAGCCTAAATTTGTCCCTTTTCAAAAAAATTTTTTTAACATTTATTTATTTTTGAAAGACAGAAACAGAGTATGAGCAGGAGAGGGGCAGAGAGAGAGGGAGACACAATTTGAAGCAGGCGCTAGGCTCCAAGCTGTCAGCACAGAACCTGATGCTCAGGGGCTCAAACTCACAAACCACGAGATCATGACCTGAGCCGAAGTCAGACTTAACTGACTGAGCCACCCAGGAGCCCCAATTTGTCCCTTTTATTAAAACTGTATTTGAATGTAATAAAAGATAAGCTTAACTAAACGAGTATTAGAAAGGGAGTTTATTCCCTAAGATTTATCTCTGTTATTATTTGTTGTTGTTACATATTTTTAGGATGATGGTATGAAAAGGAAGACAAGCTGTTCTATGGTGATTCAAAATGAGAAATAATCAAATTTCGCCATAGAAACTTTTCCTCAGTCTAATAATTAGACCATGGTGAAGGCGATGGTAAAGAGGTTTTGAGGAAATCTATAAACAAATAATTTCATGTGACAAATACTATAATAGATATATTTATAAAATGCTGTGGGAATACAAAAAGTAATCTAACAATTTTTGTGAATACTATTTTGTGAATACTACATTATTTGGCTTTTGTTTGTCTTAAGTAAATCAGTTAAGTCTATAGTTAACTACTCTATCCTTTCCTTAGTACTTTTTTTTTTTTTAAGCAACACTGTGCCTTTCCAACCCAGCTGTAGACCATCAAAACTAGGTTTACTCTTATATATGCCTCAATAGTCAAAAAGCCTTCCAGTTTCAAAGAAATGACTCTAACTCTAAAAAAACTCCCAATCAAAGGGCAACTGGGTGGCTCAGTTGGTTAAGCGCCCAACTTCAGCTCAGGTCATGATCTCATGGTTTGTGGGTTCGACATCCTGCATTGCACTCTGTGCTGACAGCTGGAGCCTGGAGCCTGCTTCTGATTCTGTGTCTCCCTTTCTCTCTGCCCCTACCCTGCTCATCCTTTATCTCTATCAAAAATAAACTAACATTAAAAAACAAAACAAAACAAAAAAAACTCCCACCCACCCAAAATTCATAAATACATTAAATTAAATCATTAGATTTAAAAATTCTACAGTTTTGCAGGCACCTGGGTGGCTAAGTCGGTTGAGCATCCTACTTTTGATTTCAGCTCAGGTCATGATCCCAAGGTCATGGGATTGAGCCCTGCGTCGGGCTGTGCACTGAGCGTGGAGCCGGATTGAGATTCTCTCTCTCTCCCCAACTCTCACACTCTGTCTCCAAAACGAAACAAAAAGAAAAAAGAAAAAAAAATTCTACAAATTTTTTTTTACAAAACTTACCATAGGTAGAGTAGGTATCATACACAAGAATAGTGACTTCAAAATAAGGTATTAGGGAAAACATTTGTGATACATTGTTTCACATTATAACTCAAAGCAAATTAGTAGCACTGTCATAATTCCTAAGACTGAATCCCCTAGTAAGTGGCAAATTGCTACATATATTAAAATGAATCTAAAAAAATCAATAAATAAAAATTAAAAAAAAAAAATCTACCATGTTAAATGTGTAACTAAAGAAATCCATTTCACTTTGACTATATAGGAGACAAGAGACATATATGTGGTATAATACTTTACAACCTGGAGCATCTAGGTCTCTAAAGTTTGGAAAAACAGAAATAAGATTTTACCAATTAAAACACGTGCATACACATGCACATATACACACATTTACCCTTGATAAGGAAAGATAAACTAAAATGTTAAATACACTTATTTTGGGCTTTAATTCTATCTCACTGTTCAGAGATATGATTAGCAATGACAGATACCTAATCTTTTAGAGGGTAAATAAAGGTCAATTATCAATTGGTAAATCTTTCAAACACATGGATTCATGAAAAAACTAATACAGAAAAGCTCATTTGTGATTTATGATGAAATATTTGAGAATCACTGGTACAGTAAAATTTGGAAAGAGGCAGGTACTCCAGAGTGACATGCAATATTTGTGGACCTTCTCTCTTACAACTAAAAAAATTTATTCCAAAAAAGCTGGTTAATAAAGTCTCTTGATGAACTTAATCTAAAATTCATACCTTGCTTTTCATGGCAGAAGAATATGGGCCTAAAAACAATCCAGGTAAAATTTCCTAGAAAAAAAAATTGAGATATTTACCATCAACAATTTAAATATACACAAACTATGTACCACATAAATGGACTTGTGGAGTTTTCATAGTTGTTATAATAATTTATTAAAAAGCTTGCTATCTAGGGAATATTCCCTAGCCACACTGAGTGAAGACCGGGAAGAGAAATGCAGATTTGCTTTATATATCAAACGAAACATTTAAAGTTTAAATACAGTTCTGAAAAGTCAGATATTTGAACTTCCACAGTGCTTTTTATAAGCAGTTTGGATAAAATTAGCATATTGTATGACTGGCTTTTAGATTAATAACACATCTCTTATTTTACTTATATTCTCTACTCTAGTCTAGAAATAAAGTAGACATAAAGAAAAATTACCCCTTTGGAATTACACAAAACCTTATTCAGCCAAATCAAAAGTAGCACAAGATACAAGAAGATTAGAACTGTTTCCTTCAGTTAATAAAAGTATTCTTGCAAAGTTTAAAAAAGACCAATATCAACTGCTTGCCTATTGACAGTTTCAGCAATTTAAATACTTTCCAAATACTAGATTAAAATTTTTCTATGTGAATTCAATATAGAAAGATTTTAGTTGACCTATACCATAGCCTAGATAATAATACAGTATAATTCTGTAGTTCTCTTCTATGAAACATCATAATTATTTTCGTAAAGGTCTGATTTCTCCTATCAGCTTCTTGTGGGCACAAATTACATTTTACTCACCTTTGCATTTCCCATAGCACCAAGTAAATGCTTCATAGGTACTAAGATATTTTTTAAAAGAGAATTTTCACTAATAGAGAAAGGAAACATATTTTTAAAAGTCAAGGTATTTCTAGGAACAGGAGACACTGCTTGATTCTAGGGCTAGCAGAGTGACTATAAGTAAGAAATGCAAAAGAAAAACAAACTGCTATGAAGGTTAGCTATCACTTTATTATTCCACATTTGGAGTATTCAAATCAGTCTTCTGGAGGACTTCATTATGGAAGTTGTGTCTGGAAATCAGACACAAAGAGGAACAATTACTCAAGAGTGATTTGCTTTATAGTCAAATCTTATAGACTTGTCTAAACTAGCCAAACACAGAAAGCAAACTGTTTTCAACAGAAATATAAATATTGTATCCAATTTTTCAGATAAGGAAAAACAGTGACCCAGCACATATATATACATACATGTATGTATGTATATAGAATCATGGTAATATATATATGTATATTTACATTTATATGTATATACATACATATATATATATATATATAACACCATGATTCTACTATAAGGAAGAAAGGCAACAATTCATTTCCCATTTTTTAATGTTAACCTTTAAATATGTTGATTTTTTAAATACTCAATGAGGAACCTACAGATCATGAGCCAACAGGTCTTAAATCCTTTGTGAAATCAGTTATTTGATGATAATAATAATATGGACTGGCCTGAATAAACAAAAAGGTTATCTTACCTGCATCTCTCGTCTCATAGGGTAGGTCCATTCCTTAAAATAGAAAGAAAACCCAAGAATAAAAATAAATAACATTATGAAAAATGTTACCCAATTAAAAGTTTAAGATGTGACATACAAGTATATGGATTAAAAAAAAAATACATTATACTTAATATTCTATGAATAGATTCAATTGGCTTCACAAACACCTAAAAATTTAAGTGCAAGAAACAATGATTAAGGTATTCTTTAGGTAACTGGGCTTCCAAAATTATGATTATGTTACTTCACACAACGGATAGAATAGCTCATTAACTAAAAGAACGGATATTCCAGAAATTTCTCCCAAAAACTGATCCACCGAGTCAGAAATGTCAAATAGCTTTTTGTCATTCAGTTAACTCTAATCAACTGACAGTAGATAGCTAAAACACTGTGAGCAAAGACTCTGGAAGATGAGTACTCTGATCAATGAGCAGTATCTGCAATGGACTCAAAGAGTGTTAAGTAATAGGTATTTGCCATCCCTGATCTAAACCTCTAGATGCTTATCAAACAGGCTTTCGCATACCTTACTTCATCTTAAGATTCTTTCAGTTCAATTCCTTTTAAATATACATTTCATGGAAGTAAAGAATTCATCCTGTTTTTTTGGAATTCAGATCAATATAAACAAGTTGGAAAATAATGCAAAATGCCAATGGCAAAAGACAGAAAACATTTTAAAATTTGGGACAAGAAAAAAGCAATTCCAGTGAACTGATATGATAAAGAATCAAATCCTCATTTGTAAATGGACTGCATTCCAAGTTTCTAACCCGACTGCTTAAAACTCAAAATTATAAATAGAAATGAGCTTCCTAAAGTTAAAACTGGAAAAGCTTTAAAAAAAAAAAACAACAACAACACAACTTTTATTTTCAGATGAAAGGGATCAAAGGGTATAAGCTTCCAGTTATAAAATAAGTTATGGAGTTGAAAAGTACAGCATAGGGAAGATAGTCAATAATTTGGAATAACTTTGTATGGTGACAGAAGTTAACTACATTTATCAATGTGAGCACTGCGTAATGTACAGAACTGTCCAGGGGTCCCTTGCTGGCTCAGTTGGTAGCGTATGAGACTCTTGATCAAGGGGCTGTAAATTTAAGCCCCACACTGAGTGTAGAGATTACTTAAAAATACAGAAATGTCCAATCACAATGTAATACACCTGAAACTAATATAACGCTATGTCAAATACACTTCATTTAAACATTCATTTAAACAGATAAGAAACCTTTTTCATTTTTAAATAATTTTAGGACTACAGAAAAGTTAAAAATAGTGCAAGGAATTCCCCTTACCCTTCACCTAGATCTTCTAAACTAGAAAAGTATTTTTAACACATAAGGTAGAAATATTATATACCCGTAATGGAATTCCATCTTAGCTAGGATGCAATGGGGAATTACCCCTATCAGAGGGCTGGCAAGCTATCAGCAGATGGGAGGAGGGAGAAGAGGGAAAAGCAAGGAAAGCAGGAAAGAATGTGGTGTTTTGCAGAACAAGCAGCTATGGCTAGGTGTTCCACCAGAGTTACCTCCTTGCATGAGCCAGTTTGACCCAGTTTGGAGCTTTTGACCTATGTAGAAGTGCCCTGAGTTGCCCTTAAAGTTACCTTTAGCTCATTATAAGACTAAGATCTCCTATGGGCAAGGTTCTCCAACCATTTTTTGAACATACAATGTATGCACTAGTATGTTGACATACTTAAGCAGGCAAAGTTGAACCCAAGAGCCTAGGTAACAAAATATATGTAAGTTCCTTAATGTATCAAGCATCCTGGCTCTGTTTCCTAGCACACTGAACAAAAGCTTCATGCATGAACCCCAAGGGGAGACAGTGCTTTGAGAGCCATTTCCCTGTCTCCTCACCTGCGACAAGTAATAAAAACTCTTTGCTTTCAACACTTCCTTGGGTTGTGTTCAATTTAATGTACCCCAAGCAGCAAACTTCTTGAGTCTGGCTACAGAAAAGACAGAATAGTACTCCTGCAATGACAGCCAGCAATTTTTTTTTTTTTTTAATAAAGAGGAGAAACTAAGTATTTTTTGTTTTACATGTTGAAAATGGATCTTGGCAATGTAGCAGAAATAGACTATAAACCTGAGAAGCCATATCCTGAGAGGATCTACTGATCTTTCATGGCCTTATTACCTTCGTTCTTTTAAAATGGGAGTATAAAAGAACACAGAATGAAGTGTTAAAATGCCCAAATATGAACGTAGAGCTCAATGAATTTTTACAAGCAATATATCCATGTAATCACCATCCAGATCAAGATTTCTGTTATCCCAGAAGTTCCCTCCTTTCTCTTCTCAGTCAAAACCCTCTCTTTCAGAGGTGACCACTGACTTCTACCAATATAGATTAGTTTTAGCTATTCTTGAACCAAATATAAATGGAATCACAACAGTACTATTTTATGTCTGGCTTCTTTCACTCAACCTAATGCCTGTGAGATTTATCCATGTTGCATATGTTAGTAGTTTGGTCCTTTTTATTGCTGTGCAGTATACTATTGTATGAATATTCCACAATTTACTCATTATCCTGTTGGTGGAGATTTAAGTAGCTTCAGGGTTTGGGCAAATAAGAATAAAGGTGCTATGAAAATTATTTTATGTTCCCCTTGATACACACATGCATGTCTTTCTCTTGGATATAAAAGTAACAATGGAGGAGCACCTGGCTGGCTCAGTCAGAAGAGCATGTGACTCTTGATCTTGGGGTTGTGAGTTCAAGCTCCACATTGGGTGTATAGATTACTTTAAAAAATAAAATCTTTAAAAAAAAAAAAAGTAGCAATGGAATTACTAGGTCACAGAGTAGGCCTATTTTTGGCTTTACTAGACACTATCAAAAGTTTTCCAAAACGAATTTACACTCTCACCAGGAACGTATGGGAGTTCTAGCTGTTCCACATCCTCACCATGGCCTTAATTTAAATGACACTGTATATGTGAGACATAAGACAGAGCCTAGGACCTGATCAAGAGGGAAGTCAGATCAACACCAAAAAGCAACACTCTCAGTGGATAAACACTCTCAGTAAATGAGAGTGTTTCTCAGTAAATGAGAAACACCCAAAAGGCAACACTCTCAGTGAATGATAAACTGGGGAGGTTGGCAGGGAGGGTGGGGGATGACTCACCTCATCCCCAGAAAATGAGTACCTTTGCCTTTCTGAGCTTTGGCTCTGAGTAGAATGTGGTAGTAGTGGTGGCCACAACCTGGCCTTTGCTCAACTTTGGCATTAGAATTCAATTATTTTTGTGAGGTCAAGTGAAAATTGAATGTCAAGTGGTCCTGGGTAGATCATGTCCATGGGTTCTTGGAAAAAACAAATGCATTTTCTCTCTGGAGAAGCATACCCTAAACCTAGATCAGAAATAATTCACAGAGATGGATTCCAATGAGCTCACAATTAAGAATCAAATTTTAAGAGGAGGAAAATACTGGTTTAAGCAGCAGACTTCGGCTCAGTTCATAGCTCAGGGCTTATGGGTTTGAGCCCCACGTGGGGCTCTGTGCTAACAGCTCAGAGCCTGGAGCCTACTTTGGATTCTGTCTCCTCTCTGACACTCCCCCACTCGTGTTCTGTCTCTCTCTCCCTCAAAAATAAAAATAAAACATTAAATAAATAAATAAATAAATAAATAAAAAAAAATCAGTGGATAGACTAAACAGTAGACAAAGAGAGAACTTGTGAACTGGAAAATAGAATTGAAAAAATGATCTTAATTCAGTGTTGGAAAATATGATCAGTTAATAGACTTATTAAGATTGAATTAAGAAGTCTAACTTCCATAAAATCTAAGTTCCAGAAGGGAGAGAAAATAAAGGAGAGATAATATTACACAAGATATTGGGGTGCCTGGGTGGCTCAGTTGGTTGGGCGGCCGACTTCGGCTCAGGTCATGATCTCGCGGTCCGTGAGTTCGAGCCCCGCGTCAGGCTCTGTGCTGACAGCTCAGAGCCTGGAGCCTGTTTCAGATTCTGTGTCTCTCTCTCGCTGACCCTCCCCTGTTCATGCTCTGTCTCTCTCGGTCTCAAAAATAAATAAAACGTTAAAAAAAAAATAAAAAAAAAAATACACAAGATATTAATAAGAATTGTCCAAAACTGGTTAAAGACACCACACCTCAGAAATAAGTAGCTCAACAATTCCCAAGCAAGATAAAGGAAAGAAATACAAAGTTAAATAGAGCACACCACACATAAAGAGAAGAAATTCTTTTTCCACACTAAAAGCAAAGAGAGAAATGGAAAAGAACAGAGTCCAAAAGACCTTCATATATGCACTCAATTAATTTTCCTGAAAGATAACAAGGCATTTCAATGTAGAAAAAAAAAAAATCTTTCAACAAATGGTGTTGGAACAATTAGACAAATATCTAGAAAATAAAATAAATCTTGATCCTGACCCCTCATCACCTCCCACTCTAAACCCTCCTCACATACAAACATCTTGTCTTCACTGTTGTATGTATTCCCAACATTTGATGACAGTGCCTGGCACACAGTATGCACTCAATACATATTTGTTGAATAAATGGGGGAAAAAAAGGTGTATGTGTATAAATATAAATGCAAAAATGATAAAACTTCTAGAAGAAAACAGAATATCTTTGCAACTTTGGGAAAAGTAACGATGTCTTAAAGAGGGCACAAAAGATACTAAGCATAAAGGAAAAAAATTTTGATAAATTCGATTTCATGAAAATTAAAAACTTCTGCTCAATGAAATACACTGCTAACAAAACAAAAAAGCAAGCCACAAACTGAAAGAAAATATTTGTAATTTATATACCCAACAAAAGACGTATATCCAAAATACATAAATATTGCATCAACAATAAAGTGACAACCCAATTTTTTAAATGGGAAAAGAACTGAACAGACATCCCACCATGGAAGGTATATAAATGGCCAACAGCGCACACAAAGGTGCTCAACATCACTGGTCATTAGGGAAATTCAAATTAAAAGCACAAGATACCACTACATAACCACTAATGGCTAAAGTTAAAAACACAACACCAAATGTTAGTGATGACGTGGAGCAACTAGGAGTCTCAAACATTGCTAACTGGAGTGTAAAATGAAATGATAAACATACAGCTACCCTATAATCTAGCAATTCCACTCCTAGGATTTAACAAAGAGAAATAAAAACATATCTCCACAAAAAGACTTACACAAGACTATTTAAAGCACCTTTATTCATCATTAACTCCAAAAAACCCAAATGTCTACTGTATATTCATACAATGAAATATTATTCAGCAATAAAAAATCTACTACTACCCATAAGTACAACATAGGTGAATTTCACACATATTATGTTAAATTAAAAAAGCCATAAACAAAAGAGTCCACTTTACACGATTCTATTTAAAGTTCAAGAACAGATAAAACTAAACTATGGTTACAGAAATCATATTATTCAATGCCTATTGTGGAGCAGGGTAGGGATTGCCTGGAAATGAACATGAAATAACTTTCTACACTAATAGAACTGGTATATATCCTGATAAGAGTAGGATTATACTGGTGTATATATTTAATAAAAATTACTGAATTGTGGACTTAATATTTGTGCATTACACTCTGTATAAATTTTACTCCTACTTAAGAAAAGAGAGCATGCAACAAAACCAAGATATTAAATACAAAAGAAAGACAATTAGACTGTCCTTGACTTCTCAACTGCAAGAATAAAAGACTGAAGAATAATGCGTTCAAAGTAGTGAAATAAATAATGGTGAACCTAGAATATATGCTCAGAAAATCATCTTTCAAGAACAAGAGTGAGATATAAGATTGATTCCATTCAAACAAAAACAGAGAGTTTACTACCAGTAGACTCCTATTAAAGGAACTTCCAAAACATATTTTTGAAATGGTATTGTTTTCTCTATCTTTCATTTCTACTTTAGGTACAGAGCCTAAGTAACTGAGTTAAAGCAGTCTGACTCCAGAAAAACTGACACCCAACAGCCTCTCAATGTAAGAAGGAACTATATAGCAAACAGTAATCAAACAAATATTGACTACATAAAATAATTATATTATTAAAATAGGGATTAACAGAAATAAAGTATATAATTTCCAAGCCAAGAGAGGGGGAAATGTAATCAATTTGTACATTGAACACATGAATGTTCATGTGCTTCTTTAACTTACCAATATGTTATAACCTTTTATATTGAAAAGTTTTTAAAGAACTTAGGCCAAAGACTGTCATTTTCATCATGGTACCCCTAACACTGAGCATAGTGCCTGCCACAGAATAAGTACATGACAGGCATTTTGGAGATATATGGCACTAGATTCTATGGATCTTTCTTTTTTCCCCTTTCTTAAAAAAAAGAAAAAAGATTCTTGATTAGTCTGACAGCCTTATCTTCCTGAGGAAACCTGTCAGAGCTGCCAGAAAGAAGAAAAGTGATTAAAGAAATGTTTACTTTTGAGTTTACCTCAAATGAAATCTCTAAAAATTATGCATGAAAAAAGAAAAACAGGAGGACATATTCCAGGGAATATCTCACAATAAACATGTCAGAAGGCACTCAAAGACACAGAATAAATGTGCTTCCTTCTAGAATATATCAATTTTACCAAGAAAATTTTTCTTTTTGGAGAAAAAGTATCTTCACTATACTTTAAAATATTTTTATATTAAAACAAACATGACCATATGGGACAGAGTGCAAAATTTACCTGAAGTTTTAAGTGAATCAAGAGGCTTCAAAGAAATTTTGAACTTCCAAAAGGTTGTATACAATGGAACGTGTATGCTATATTTATATAAGGAAGACATTACCGGAGTAAAAAACAAGTTGTATAGCAGGAGAGAATGAAAAATTATTCCTATACACCTAACAAATAAGCACATAGCTTACTTTTGTGACCATCAGACTTGCTGTAATAGGTATGGATCCTTTGAAATCGAAAAGGCTTTCTCTCACAGAAAATGTCATTAACTATTCCTAGTGCTAGCATTAGATTTTGATCTCAAGCGCCTATCGTCTTTGTTTACCTAGTCCTGATTATTACTCTGCAAAACAAATCTTAATCCTGCCTTGTCTACCAATTCTGCCTATGCCTCTAGAATACTAGACCAAGATTTTAAGTCATTCATGCTCACTGTCTTGTTCTACCAGACATCCATCTGTCTGAACATGTTTCTAACCATATCTTATATTACAACCAAACCTATATTACACTCAATCTTAATCTCAGCCTGCCCACACTGCTGCTAAAATCCATCTTTTAGATATGGCAGTAGTAATAGGGCAAATTCCCAATGACCTATTATGAATTACTACTATAGTTAATTAGTAGAATTGGTTTCCCAAACACAGATGATTAGTTAAGCAGTCCAACTACATTTTTCAAACCAAAGCAACCCAGCTAAACCAAAATACCCCTAATTGTGATATATATCATGCTTCTGGTGAAAATTAATTCACAAGTGAAAATCCTTCAATCATCAATATGACCTAGAAGGTACGGCATATTAAAACTTCTTTCAGGTTCTCTCCTTCTCATACAAATGCAGTTACATGAGCTATACAATTGCATTGATGGGATAGAAATTGAACGTTGGGAGTAGGAAATGTTATAAAAATGTTCAAAGATCAATAAGTAAGTAAATAAACTCAGCAAAGGATACAGGCTGTAACCATTAGATAAAATAAAAACTTAATTCTTATCAGCACATGTATCAGGCTGGCTAAAACCTAGAACATTTAGAAATACCAAATAAGGGCACCTGGGTGGCTCAGTCAGTTAAGCGTCCAACTTTGGCTCAGGCCACGATCTCACGGTTTGTGGGTTCGAGCCCTGCGTGGGGCTCTGTACTAACAACTCAGAGCCTGGAATCTGCTTTGGATTCTGTGTCTCCCTCTCTCTCTGCCCCTCCCCCACTCACCCTCTGTCTTTCTCTCTAAAATAAACATTTAAAAAAATCTTTAAAAATACCAAAATAGATTGGGGCACCTGGGTGGCTCAGTCAGTTAAGCGTCCAAATTCAGCTCAGGTCATGATCTCACAGTCTGTGAGTTTGAGCCCCACGTCAGGCTCTGTGCTGACAGCTCAGAGCCTGAAGCCTGCTTCAGATTCTGTGTCTCCTTCTCTCTCTGCCCCTCCCCTGCTCATGCTCTGTCTCTCTCTGTCTCAAAAATAAATAAAAACATTTAAAAAAATACCAAAATAGATTATAAATGCAGGTGCACTCATAAATAAATAAACAAATAAATAAATAAATATTGAAGGGATATAGAGAGGCAGAAGGGCATTCAAGTAAGATGATTTTAAGTCAGTTACTCATAAACCTAGCTGCCATTAGAATTATCTGGTTCCATCTCAGATCAGTTAAATCAGAGAAGGTGATGATAGGGCCCAGGAATGGTTATTTTTTAAAAGCCCCTTGAGTAATTCTACTCTATAGTCAGGTTTAAACAGCAACATTCTAAATTTAAAGGATCTTCAGTCAGAAATATGAAGCAATTCCTATTTTTTATTCTGTACTATGGGAGTCAAAAGAGAAAACAGAGTAACATTTAAGTTGCCAAATTGCAACTGAAATAAATAACACTTTCTATCTGAAAAGAAAACAATTATTGAATTATAAAACCAACAGCCCTAACTATGCAACTAATTTATTTAAAAATTGGTAGTGTGGGGTGCCTGGGTGGCTCAGTCGGTTGAGCGTCCGACTTCAGCTCAGGTCATGATCTCACGGTTTGTGGGTTCGAGCCCCACGTCGGGCTCTGTGCTGACAGCTCAGAGCCTGGAGCCTGCTTCCAATTCTGTGTCTCCTTCTCTCTCTGCCCCTCCTCCACTTGTGCTCTGTCTCTCAAAAATAAATAAATGTAAAAAAAAAATTTTTCTAATTTAAAAATTGGTAGTGTAAGCTGCTCTCTTCTTCACATCTAAAAAAAAAAAAACCTACTGTAATCTTGTCACAAGACTCTACTATCAAAACCAACCAAGATTCTTATATTAATTCAACACTTGTTAAGCTTATGTTATATACCAGACACTGTGGTAAGTGCAAGAAACAGTGGGGAATAAGGCAAGAACATTTTGGTGAATAAACTCCCTTAGGAAACTTTCAGTCTATATGGAGAATAGACATTAAGGAAAACCATCAGTATGATATCTGTTACAAGGAAGGTATAAAAATACCAAGTGCTACAGAGAATTGTGTACCTGCAGGATTAAACTATTGGGGGGGGGGTGCTGTGAACAGGAGGAGTTGGCAAAATCAGGGAACATCTTTCTGAAAAAATGTTACCTAAATTGAGATCTAATCGAAAAGCAAATAGTTAATTAGGTGAGGGCAAGTGTAGTGTTGGCAGCCAGAGCAGGGGTAATAGCAAATGTAAAGGTCCTGGGGTGGGGGTGGGGCCTAAAACATCCGAAGAACTGAGAGAAGATGAACATGGCTAGGGCAAACAGCGAAGGGAACAAGAGGAAGAGTAGCTCATTATAAGGTTAGAAAGGTAGGCAGGGGGCACTTGGATGGCTCAGCAGGTTAAGCTCCCAGCTCAGGTTGTGTTCTCACAGTTCTTGAGATTGAGCCCCACATAGGGCTCTGCACTGACAGCACAGAGCCTGCTTGAATTCTTTTTCTCCCTCGCTCTCTGGAGCCTGCTTGGGATTCTTTCTCTCTCCCTCGCTGCTCTCTGCCCTTCCCTCACTGGTGCTCTCTCCAAAATAAATAAACAAACTCAAAAAAAAAAAAAAAAAGGGCAGATGCCAGATCACACACAACATTGCAGATGTTAATTAAGGGTTGGGCACCTGGGTGGCTCAGTCAGTTAAGCCTCCGACTTCAGCTCAGGTAATGATCTCACAGCTCCTGAGTTCAAGCCCCAAATTGGGCTCTCTACTGTCAGCGTGGAGCCCACTTTGGATCTTCTGCCCCCCCCTCTTTCTCTGCCCCTTCCCTTCTGGTGCTCTCTCTAAAACAAATAAATATTAAAAAAAATTTTTTTTAAAGTTAAGGGTTTGAACTTCATTCTCAAAACAATGGGAAATCACAGCCAAGTTGTAAACAAAGGAGTGACAATCTGTTTCCAAACCAATCTGAACACAGCTAAATTTTTGCTAGAATTGTCCTAAAAGAATGCCCTGACCAGTGTTTCAAGAAACAAGGAAGTAATATTCTTACAGAGATGATAGGATCATCAAGCTGTCATGGCTTGATCACATCAATCATTAAGTGCATGCATAAAAATCTCTCTACTTGAATTCCATGTTTACTAAAGCAACATTTGGTCTGTAATTTAGGTTTCAATGAAATGCTTCCTAGGTCGAAGAACACTCTTATTGGCTGGTCATCATAACTACATAAGACCATTTGATACTTTACATATTTCATGGCAAATTAGAAAATTAACACTGCTTTATTAGTTTATCATGAGTAACTATATGCCCTATTTAATGGTTATTTCTAGTTCTGTCTGCCCAGAAAGCACCTTCCATCTCCTGTGGAAATGCCCCTATGATTTTGGTGGGAGGGCTACCAATGACAAACTTCACTCCCCTGGCCACAAGTGGGTATATTCTAGGTCATATACTGGGCTCTTCATTGTATTTTCTCCATTCTGGCTATAGGGACTAATCCAACGGATGGGCACATGACCTAGGTTAGGCCAATCCTCTAGACTTCAAATACTGAAGCTTACACATATTGTTGTTCTTCAATGTGTAAGCTTTGTAAGGGTATGACCTTGAACAGCTGACAGTCAAAGTCCGTATCTGCAGAGAAGGCAGAGTAAAGGCAGAAATGCCGAAAGTAGAGACAAGCACTGATAAGGGGCCGTGCCAGTTCTGATGCATCATAATACTGTCTAGGAAGTCCCTGAGACCAGCTGCATCCCCACCTTTCTGGATTTAACTACATTTCTTTTCGCTTCAGCTAGTCTGAGCTGGTTTTTGCCACTTGCAACCAAAAGAAAACAAACATCCAATGCTATGTAAAAAGGCATGAACTGGCTTTCAGTAAGTAACATTTGCATCATTATCTACTGGGCTTTAAGCATTACTTCTGTCCTTACACAGGAAAGAAAGCTATATTCCCAGTAAGACTATCATTTTTACAGGGATAAGGCATATTATATACACAATAAAAGATTAAATTCAAGTCTGCAAACATTTTAAATTAGAATTTTTCAGATTAGAGCAGGGAAAAATTGAGGTGTATTAAAAACAACGAATTAGGAACCAAGAGACCAAGGTTCTCAACTGTGTCTTATGCTACTGTTAACTTGGCATATCACTTATTCTCAGTAAACTACACTCTCTTCACCTGAAAAGAGAGAATGTTCTACGTTATTTCTAAGGTTGCTTTCACGATGAAATCACTGAATCATTTTTAAGGACAAAAAGCATATTCCTCATTCACATTATTCCATATTAAACAAATAAAAAAGTGTAAATTCATTTTTGACTAACCTAAATTCAACTTTTTTTTTCCTATTTAAGAGTCTACTCTTAAAATATGAATTTCTGAAAGACTACTACCACAAGCAAAGGATCCCTCCACATGTGAACCCCAAATGAAGATACTCAAAAATGAATATTTGGTATAAACTGAATGGTTTCTTAAAAAGTTTTACTTTCCAATTATTTTTAAGATATTTAGACCTAGAAATTTTAATTTCTATCTTGATCCTACTAGGGCATAAATGAGTATCCTTGTCTTTTTTACTAATTTAGTCTTCAGAAAATTCTAATTTAGTAGTCTGCAACATCACAAAGTATTTTAAACTAGCAATAGATGGGGAAAAAACTCAATACAAACGTTGGTCAAAGAAGATATAAGGTGGAGTAAAAAGAAGCCCAAATCAGAAATCAGGAGGACAGTTTAAAACCAATTTCATTCTCAGTAACAACTGCCCTCCAAAGGGCAAGTTTCATGATTGAAGTTTTTAGATTGAAATGAGCTAGCTTTGTGACATTTTATTCTGCGGGTCACGGCTTTCCCTCAAAAATACCAAAAAACAAAACAAAACAACTACTTTGGAAAACTTTTTGAAGGCACACTCCGAAAGCTCAGGCCCCAGATCTATCTCACATGTGGGACCATGTGTCCCCCCATGCGAATGACACCAAATATATGCCTCAAATTGAAATTTAAAACATTACCCTCGTACTGCCTTGCCAATAAAAAGGGGAACCTTACTCAAAGTCAGTCCTCAACGCCGAGCCTGGGGGAGAAAGGACTAATTTTGCCCTTCCCATTTAATTAAGCAGAATAGACCCAGCAGCCCCTCCGCCGGGGTCTCAGGAGGGTCAAAGGAATTCGGTGAGTGACGCTTCTCCCCAAGGTCCCAGGACGTTCTCAGGAGGCAACAGGGCTCCGGTGGAGCTTGGTGACTTCGACGGTTGGGGCCTGGGGTCGCCCCGCGGCCGAAGAGCAGCACGGGAAGGCCTGTGCGTGGCAGTCACTGGACAAACTCACCTCGGCGTCTTCTTTGCACTGCGGGAGCGAGGGGAACTCCAGCTTCACGTCCTCCATGGTCCGGGCCCCGAGGCTTGTGGGCGGGGTGGGAGAGGGAGTTTTATCCGGCCCGCCCGACCCTCGGGCTGCCAGTGACAGAGATAGGGAGGAGGGCGGGTGGGCCAGAGGGCTGACGGGCGGGCAGCGGGCTTACAACTAACACACGCAGACTAAAGGGTCCCAGCGACTCCGGCGGCGACGGCGGCGACAGCGGGGAAGAGGAGGGTTGGGCGGCCCATACCCCGCCGCCATGCTGCTGCCGTCTCCCTCCCCCTGAGTCTCCGCGCCCCTCAGGCCGCACAGGCTCGGGCACTAGCAAGAGCCCTACAACCGTCTCCCCTCCTTTCCCCCCTCCCCACCCCTCTCTATCCCAGCCAATCCCAGCCCACGCTTGCCTTCGGCCCGCCCCCCGCGGCCGCCAGGTGTCAGCGCGCCGCTGCCCCGCCCCTCCGCCAGAGCGCAGACGCGGGGGGCGGGGCCTCGGAGGAGCAACGGCCGAAGCTCACCGGGTGTGGAGGAGGTGGGGCTGCGGCAGCAGGGGGCAACCACTGAAGGTCCTGGGAAAGGCAGTGGGGCCAACCACACCAGCTCTAACCTTTCCCAGAGAGGACGCAAATCTGTAGTGTAAGAACCGGCAAACATCCTAGCCACCAGAGACTGGCATTCGAAAGGAAAACTGTATTTTCTCCCCCTCAGAATCCTGCGCAATCTGTAGTGAGGTTATAACCGAAAGAGTAATAAATGAAGAGTTCATCTTAAAACTGTGTTATGCTACACAGAAAATGAAACACCCTTGGTTTTTAAGCAAATTGAAATGGTGGACTTTCAAGAATACTTGGGACTATGACAAAATCTCAAGAAACAAAGGCATATAGAAAATCCTAAGGAATAGAAACAACCGATAGCTCACTCAGTAAATTACACATCATACTGAAGGTCTCTCCCTTTAATGCTAAGTTTATGTTGAAATATTAATTATATATAATATAAATATATTAATAAAATACATGGCTTTCATCTTAAAAAGGGGTTTGAGTCTGTTAATACTATATTGTTAATAGAAGTGAGGTATATACTTTCTCTGGGCCTAGGAAGATACTGTTCTCCATTTAATTTAAACACGAGGAATATCAAACTTAGAAGCGGAAGAATCCATGCTTAAACTTTCAAGATTTGTAAACCAAACTGATTCTTATAACCAAAAAATAAACCAAAGTAAAAAGGTGAGAAAGTCATTAAATTGCAAATTGCAATGAATAAGGTTAAAAGAATCACATATTTGACCTACACGCCCTTGACAAACATACTATTATTTTTATATTGTCATATTTATCAAACACACTACCAACATATATAGAAATAGAACCATTCAATAACTTGAGTATTAGACGGCTAGTTTGAGTGCTCCATTTTCTCTATCACTATGTAAACTATTCTCTACCTTTTAAAGTTATAAAAAGACATACAATACTCTGCAAGTAACTTTTTAATTTGAAAAATGATTGTATAATTATCCAAGTCATATATCGCACATTCTTTAGTGTTTATGAAAAGTGAAGTCAAGTTGTTTTTGTTTAAACAGCACCTTTAATAAGATAATCTCAGGTGACGCCAACAATTTCCTATTTTAATCTGTTAAAGCTTTAAGTCCACATGATATAAGAATTGTGTGTAGGTAACAGAACTTCTGCTTTGAACATTTCTGACATCAACATCCCCTACATCAAACACTCTTAGCTTAGTATCCATAGATACCTACAGAGCCAATGGGTGAGTTTGGGAAATAATAAATCTCCTTAAATTTTAGTGTATGCAAAATTGTGTGTATGTACATCTGACTTTTTCTGGGAAGAGGGTCCACACCTTAATATTCTGAAAAGGGAACTATCATCTCACATAAATCAAGAAAACCAAATCACATTTGTTAGCAAATACTACTTTTAATCAATCTAAAAAATGGTTATGGACATGCATGTACTATTTCAATTAGCTATCATACAGTCTAATCATAGGTGAAGAGTGAATAAAGACCTTCCATTATCAATATAGATATACACATCTATGCTTTATATAACAAGACGCTGTTAGGAACACTGAGTGTGTGTACGGTTTTAAAATTCAAAAGCCTGTAATCTAAATAGAATTCATTTTGATTATTAAATAATTTACTAAAAGGACCATCATAAATGTAATCTTTAAAAAGACAAAAATATATGTAGGAGAACTAAAACAGATTTTATTCAACTTTTTAAAATGAGGAAAACAAATGATATAAGTCATAAGAAATGCTCTCATACTACGATTTCAAACTACTTTCAATGTTTTACAAAAACGGTCACACAGCAAATACGAAAAGCTTCAACATACTCATAACTTTTGCTGCAATAAATGCAATATTAACAAACATACAAATTTCTTCTGTACCAATCTTAAAAGTAGAATTACTCAATTACTAATTTTTACAGTGTTATCCATACATATTTTTATTCATATGCTTTTAATGAGATCATTGCCAATACATACATTATTTTCCTTAACTTTATTTTTACATTAAGCCAGGATCGGTCATGCAGTCATCAAAAACCTTCCAGTAAATTACACAGGTTTGTAGTCCAATTTAGACTCTAGCTTCTTAGAATCAGCCACTTTTCTGACTGCTTTCATGAAGTCTTCCTGTACTACAAAATCATGATCAGCACGAATTGCAAACATACCTGTGGAGAACAGAACAACATGACTGCTATATATAACATGTAAATAATTTATTGTAAGAAAACTAAGAGGGAGTGGGCGAAATCGGTGAAGGTAGTCAAAAGGCACAAACTTCTAAGGATAAAATAAATCCTGAGGATGCAATATACAGCATGGTGACTATACTTAATAATACTGTAGTCTATATTTGAAATTGCTGAGAGTAGATCTTAAAAGTTCTCATCAAAGAAAAAAATACCTTGTTTACTATATGTGGTGACAGATATTAACTAGATTTATTGTAGTGATCATTTACAATATATATATCAAATAATTATGTTGTATATCTGAAATATTTGACAATTGTTATCTCAATAAAAAACAATAAAAAAATTTTTTTTCAGGAAAATTAAGTAATTTAATTCTGTGGAGTAAATGTGAAGGAGCCTAGATTTATTTTGGAAGTAAACACTACCCCATTATGGGGCTTGAACTCATGACCCCAAGATCGAGTCACACACTCCACTGACTGAGCCAGCCAGTTGCCCGTAGATTTACTACTTCTGAGCCAATAGTTCTAATTTATTAAAAACAACCATCATTGTTCAATTAATTTGCTTAGCTATATTGAGTATTATTTTCCAAACCAAAAGCAAGACAACAATGAGAAAACTATCTGGATATTTAAAATCTAACTCACACAGTCCCTGTATCTAATGACATTCCGAAAAAGCAAAATAAAGCCCTACTATCAATAAAACATACACATCTTAAGCCATGGTTTCTTAACTCTACAGACAACAATCGCCTGGAAGGAGGGAACACGTGTATAATGTGGGAAAACACAAAACACCTTCAGTAATTTTGATAGCCTTTCCTTCTTAATAATCAAAAGCTTAAAAAATAGGAATTAAACAAAGTCAACATTGGGCTTTATCAAAAATCAGTGACAATAACCACATAATTAAAATTTACCTTTTTTATGTACAAATTGATATTTTATATGAATTTCACACTCAAGTATCACAATTCAACTTTTTCAAGTTAATGATAAGTTACTTGTCAAATACTACTTGACATGGATATGGGTCCAAGATTTTGAGACAATCCCAATTTCATGATAAGCTAAAGCTGGTAAATTATCACTATGTACTAATATTTTCATTGAAGATCTGCTTATATTTTCATTTATGTAAAATGAGTGCAATAGAAGATTTCAATGGTTATTTTCTATCTTCCAAGATTTCTACCTAGTCTTGGAAATAGCCATTCTATGTTGTACTCAGAAATCAGGTGAATGGAAATTTCTAGTTTTTAATATTGAAGTTTTTTAAAACCTGTTTCGGAGGTGCCTGGGTGGCTCAGTTGGCTAAGTGTCCGACTCTTGATTTTGGCTCAGGTTATGATCTCACGGTTCATGGGATTGACCCCTGAATTGGGCTTGGGCTCTGTGCTGACAGTGCGAAGGCTGTTTGGGATTCTCTCTCTCCCTCCCTTCCCCTCTCTCTGCCCTCCCCAGCTCTCTCTGTGTCTCTCAAAATAAATAAATAAACTTTAAAATGAAATAAAATAAAAATAAAATAAGATATAAATAAAAATAAACAAAACAAAATAAAATAAAATAATAAAATAAAACCTGTTTTGAAGGCTACTTATTTTTCCAAACTTTGTGCATATGACTGTTTCCAAACCATTATTTAGTGAATGGCTGAGCCTGAGTTACATTCCAATCCAAAAAGGCTAATCTCAGGATGTGAATGGAAAAGACAACTATAAATGAATCAAGTTTATTTTACATTGCAGAAAGATACTAACAAAAAAGGCTTAAAGTCTGATAATAAGAAAACCAAAGAATTTTAGTGTCTCCAAATATGAACACCCCAGGCCATTTAAAAAGCTAAGACTGTAATCTATACCAAAGTTATAGCTCTTTACTGGAAATAGCTAAAATCATTTTTTTTGTTTTGTTTTGTTTTAAGTAAGCTCTACGCCCAACATGAGGCTTGAACTTACCACCCTGAAGTCAACAATCACATGTTCTACCAACTCAGTCAGCCAGGCACCCCAGCCTAAAATGTTTTTACAATATGTGAAGTATACAAATTTCTAGTTGTAAGATAAGTAAGTACTAAGGATGTAATGTACAACATAAGGACTATAGCTAACATTGCTATATGATATATAAGAAAGTTAAGAGAGTAAATCCTAAGAGTTCTTATCACAGGAGAAAATATTTTTCCTTTTTTCTAACTGAATCTATATGAGAAGATAAATGTTAGCTGAACTTATTGTGGAAATCATTGCATAATATATGTAAACCAAACTATCATGCTGTACAACCTAAACTTATGCAGTGATATATGTCAATTATTTGTTGATAAAACTGAAAAAAAAAAGCAAAAAACAAATATAATTTGATGGTGCGAACCTTTAGGATTATGACATTGCTTTTGTTTAGATTCCAATTTCATCAAAGCAATATTCTAATAATTTGGTCCAGTGTAGATTTTGGAAAGACACTGTCATAAATTATTCTAAGTAGTTCAAGCTACATCCAAGTTTACCACTTAGTGTGTTTTATTTATTAGGAGGTCTTTGTGAGCATGATTTACTCTGATCTGTACTGAGTTTCTAAACCTGCAGATTTCTGATCCAGGTACTGAGTCACCATATACCCATGAAGATACTGCTATGGAGAAGCCATATCTGAGCAGCCTCTTTAAACTGTTAAATTTATAAGAAATGCTAAAGGTGATATGAAAACAAGAGGAAATGACATATTGTAATACTTAAAAAAAAAAAAAACAAAAAACTGTTCACCCGCAACCTAAGAAAGTCAGTAACTATAAAAACTAGGGTAAAAATTAATTTTTTTTAATTTTAAGATTCTGTGTGGAGGACAAAAACTAAATGGCTCTATGTATGGTTTTAATGCCACCTGATACCAGAAATAAAATTTTTAAAAACAGGATCACACAATCCATAGAGAAATCTGTATTAAAAAACTATTACATTTTATACAAGTTGCATGATCACAAAATTCATAAATCAATCTTACAAAGCTTATTGCTAAGACTAGTATCAGAAAACAAGTTATCCACTTTGCAGCAGATACTTCTGGTGCTAGCACAGTCTAATTTCAGCCACAGTTGTGGCAGACACTTCTGTACAGTCTCAGACTTACTTCAGGGAGCCAGTATGCTATCACTTGCAAGTCTTACCACATTCTGGTCTAAGGCATCTAGAAGTATAAAGGAGTTAACATCCCCAAGGGTAAATTATCATCTAGTGGGGGATGACAGCTGGTAAATAAATGCTCCAGTCTCCCATAGATCAGCCATTCTGTATGTTTGTCTGAGATGTCATCAAATCAAATCCCACCTGTCTATAGCAGCTACGTCAATGATGCACCCTTACAATAGCTTTCCCTCTTTCCATTGCACTTTCCTGTTCTCTCCTGCTTCCTGGAATCAGTTCCCCCTCCCTCACCCCCCGCAAAAAAACAAGTACCTAAATCCTCGCAAAGCCCAGGCTCTTCTTTTGGACAAATCCAAACACATTTTTAGCAAATTAAATAAATCAACATCAATAATAAAAACTGTACTTTAAACACATACCTGCTTCAGTACAAACATTTCTCAGGTCTGCTCCATTAAAGCCATCTGAAAGCTTCACAATTGCTTCATAATCTGTTTAGGAAAAAATACTGGAAATTAGTTTTAAAAAAATTTAGGCTTTTTCTTGATTTATGCCTATATAGAAAATTTAACTGCAGACCTTGCTTTGAATTTGACCAGCTAGGCATCATCTCTGTTGACATTCCTCCAAAATATTTAGCATGTCCTCCACAATATTAACTACCAAAAATTATACTTCTATTAAGTAAACCAGCACCAAGCAGAAATAAACATGCTTTTGACATTTTAAAACCAAGAAATAGCATCAAGATCTGAAAGCATCTTAACCTGTTTCTATGCAATGAAACAATTATGCACATGTGAACTTAAGATATCTGTCAAGCCAGGAATCTTAGAAAAACTGCAACCAGGGCACCTGGGTGGCTCAGTGAGTTAAGTGTCTGACTCTGACCCAGATCATGATCTCATGGTTCGTGAGTCAGAGCCCCACACTGGGCTCTGTGCTGACAGCTCAGAACTTGGAGCTTGCTTTGGATTCTGTGTACAATCTCCTTGAAACTCATTTGAGGTAGGCTCTCTCTCTCACCACTCCAAACAAATTGCTTTGATAAGGTCACCAATTACCTCCACATAGTAAATCCAAAGATCCATTCTCAGAACTCTTTTTATCTGACTCACTGTCAGCATTTAACAGGGAATTACTCCCTCCTTGTATCAATTTCTTCATTTATCTTCCAAGACATCACCAGCTCCTGGTTTAACTTCCCTCTCTGACTGTACCTTCTCAGTCTCCTTTGATGGTCTTCATCTCAGTTTCTTAAAATTGGAATTAGCTCAGTTTTTTTTTTTTTTTTAAATGTTTCTTTATTTTTGAGAGAGAGAGAGCATGAGCAGGGGAGGGGCAGAGAGAAGGGGATAGAGGATCTGAAGCAGGCTCTGTGCAGACAGCAGCCAGCCTGATGTGGTGCTTGAACTCACAAACCGTGAGATCATGACCTGAGCAAAAGCCAAACACTCAACCAACTGAGCCACCCAGGCACCCCTCAGCTCAGTTTTTGAACATCTTCTCTATCTACATTTACTTCCTTAGAAATCTCATCTCAAAGACTTCAAAAAAAATTTTATGCTGTTATTATCCACAATTATATCTCCAGAATAGACCATCCCAATAAACTATTCATGCATATAGAATTACCAAGCAACGTCTTTATTTCGATCTCTAATTGGTATCTCAGATTTAATATATTCAGAATCAAATTCTTTATTCTCCCTTTAAAACCTAATCTTTCCAGTCTCCCCCATTTTAAATGATGACAACTCCATCTTTCCAGTTGCATGAGTCAAAAACCTAAGTCTTCCTGGTTCTTCTCGTTACCTTACACCCCATAACTGATTCATTAGCAAACCCTGTTACTTCTATTTTCAAAATATGTCCAGAATCTCATTATTGTAAGACTTTGCTACCACCTGAGACCACACCACCATCTTGTGCCTGGATTATCCAAATATCCTCCTAACTTATCCTCTTGTTTCTGTCTTTGCCCTTCTGTGTACAACCAGAATGATCTTATTTAACATAAGTCAATTATAAAATATTTACAGATGATATGATATAATGCCTGAGACTTGCTTTTTAAAAATCCAGAAGGAAGGTAAGAAGAGGTGGAAGAGATCACAGATGAAACAAGATTTGCCAAGAGTTATTAATTATTAAAGCTGGGTAGGTGATGAGTACCTAGGGTTACAAGTTCATTATACTCTTATCTCCACTTCTATGTATTTCTAATTTTTACATTACAAAGTTAAAATAACAAACGTAAGATCATAGCATTCCTCTGCTCACAATCTTCCAATGACAAAAATAAAATAAAAGCCAAAGTTCTTACACAATGGCCTCAATAAGGCTCTATGCAATTTGATTCCCATTATTTCTATGATTTCACTTGCTACTACTATCCTGATTACACTGCCACAGACACCCTGGCCTCTTTGCTACTCCTGGAATGTTCCAGTCATATACCTGCCTCAAGTTCTTCCTCTTGCTGTTCCCTCTGCTTGATTTTCCCTTAAATATCTATACCTAGTTCCTTCACCTTTTTAGGTCATTGGTTGAAAATCACTTTCTTGGTTAGGCTTTCCTCTGCTTCCTCCTCTCCACCTCCATTTAAAAAGGTATATAGGGGCCCCTGGGTGGCTCAGTCGGTTAAGCATCTGATTTCAGCTCAGGTCATGATCCCATAGTTTGTGGGTTCAACACCCGCATGGGGCTCTGTGCTGATAGCTCAGAGCCTGGAGCCTGCTTCAAATTCTGTGTCTCCCCCTCTCTCTGCCCTCCCCTGCTCACATTCTGTGTCTCTCTCTCAATAATAAATTTTTTAAAAAGTTAAAAATAAATACATAAATGTATATAATCATGGGCGCATGGGTAGCTCAGTTGGTTAAGTGTCCGACTTTGGCTCAGGTCATGATCTCATAGTTCATGGGTTCAAGCCCCATATCGAGCTGTCTGCTGTCAGCGCAGAGCCCGCTTCGGACCCTGTACCCGCCCCCTACCCTCACATTGCCCCTTCCCCACTTGCACTCTCTCAAAAATAAATATACATTATGGGGTACCTGGGTGGCTCAGTCAGTTGAGTGCTCGACTTCAGTTCAGGTCACCATTTCACAGCTTGTGACTTTGAGCCCTACATCAGGCTCTGTGCTGACAGCTCAGAGCCTGAAGCCTGCTTCAGATTCTTTCTCCCTCTCTCACTGCCCCTCCCCTGCTCACGGTGCTCTCGGTCTCTCTCTCTCTCAAATAAATAAACATTAAAAATAAATAAACATACATTTTAAAAAATGTAAATATTCATTCTGGCTCCTCACATTACCTATTTCCCTTTTCTTGCTTTATATTTATCCATAGCACATATCACCGTCTAATATACCAAATATTTAACTGACTTTGTCTTTCCTGACAAGAATGTCTACATGGTAGGAATTTGTCATGTTTTGTTCACTGTTACACCCCCAGCACTTAGAATAATTCCTAGCATAAAGTTGATGCTCAACAAATATTAGCTGTTTTTAAGACATTTGCTGAATTTAAGACCAGATTTGGTAGATTATCAGCAATATCCAATAGCAGTTTGCTTCACTTACCAAATGTAAATATACATAAAATAGGTTATCTCCTTACCTATTTCACCATGCTTTGTAATGGGACCTGCATGGATTTTCAATATATCTAATCTTGCTTGTTCATTTGGTAAATCAATATCTGAAAATAAAAAATTAAAATAAATTCTTTTGCAGTCAGGTTTTTTAAAGTAGGGAATGAGAAAGAGATATGGAAAGAGAAATGGGCATAGACAAAGAGAACAGACAACAGGTAAAGAATTTTAACTCACGTATTTTTCTATCTAATCTTCCTGGACGAAGCAAAGCAGGATCCAGTGTATCCGGTCTGTTTGTAGCCATGATCATTTTAACTCTATGTAGAGTATCAAATCCATCCATTTGATTCAGTAACTAATACATTTATAAACAAAAATCATTGACAGACTTTTATAAAACATCCCAACCATTAAAAACTAAACCATACACAACTTTTACGTGTCTAATACCATAAAATATATTGTCTACAGATAGTATGCAATCTTCAGAATGACCATTTGATGGAGTATCTTTTCTTTCTCTTATAAAAGCATGTTTTCTAGCCTCATAGTTCCAAGACAGACTATTTAATTATGTACCTTGTTATAGCTATCAAAAAGGTTTAATAAATCTGAAGGCTTCCATCTAGTCAAGAGTTAAAAAACTAAACTATGTGGATCTAATTTCCAATATTCAAATTGTTTTCATAGTTCCTTTTAAAAATAAACACTATTAATAAAATCTAATGTATGTCTTAAGTTAGCCAAACATAAATTTACATTCAGATAAGCAGATACAATGACATTTCTATAAGTCTGATAATAAATCTATTAAATAACTTTTAAATAATTCTACTATATATAGAAATACTGAGACACTAAACATACTTCAATTCCTAAAAGGTTTTTTGAATAAATATTGAAACACCTAACTGCATTCAACAAACTCCTTAAAATACAGCTAGCATGGGGGCACCTGGGTGGCTCAGTCGGTTAAACATCCGGCTTTGGCTCAGGTCATGATCTCATAGCTCACGAGTTCGAGCCCCATGTTGGGCTCTGTGGTGAAAACTAAGAGCCTGGAGCCTGCTTCGGATTCTGTCTCCCTCTCTCTATCCCTCCTCCACTCACATTCTGTCCCTCTCTCTCTCTCTCAAAAATAAACATACATTTAAAAAAAATTTTTTTTAAATAATAAAATACAGCTAGCATGAGGCGTCTGGGTGGCTCAATTGGTTAAGCATCCGACTTCAGCTCAGGTCATGATCTCGTGGTTTGTGGGTTTGAGCCCCACATTGGGCTCTGTGCTGATAGCTCAGAGGCTGGAGCTTGCTTTGAATTCTGTGTCTCCCTCTCTCTGCCCTTCTGCTCATGTTCTGTCTCAAAAATAAATAAACATTAAGAAAAATTTTTTTAAATATAGCTAGCTTAACAATATGTCTATTTCTTTTCCAAAATATCTGTTAGCTAACAACACATCAGTTACCTGAATAAGACTAGCATCTGTGTTGTCTTAAAATACCTCAATTTAAGGTTTCTAAGAGAATCTATTACTAACTTGAAAATACTGTATATATTCTAAGCAGATCATTATAATTTACAAAAAGCAATTTTCAAATACTCCTACTGAGGTAGAATTTGGCACTGTATTACCTATGCTACCTAGCTTGTCTTTGTAGACGTTGAAAAATGTGTTTGGGATCTTGCCATCGCTTTCACAGAATTTGGAGTGGGGAAAGGCTATATGTACGTTCTAATATTCCATCATCCATCTTCTTCAATTATCAAAACTATTTTAGTTTCTTCTTATTCTCAGCAATAAAGCAAGAGAAGAAAGTATTAGTGATTTTTAGAGCAGCCTCATTCATAACTCATTTATTGCCACCAGTTTTAATATGTCCATTTCTCATAACACATCTTAACAAAACTAGCACAAGATCGTGTTCACAGAATGTGAATCATCAGAAGAACAATATACAATTTAAGTATCTGAATGGTTGGGGCACCTGGGTGGCTTAGCCGGTTAAGCGCCCGACTTCATGATCTCAGTTCATGAGTTCAAGCCCCACATTGGGCTCTGTGCTGACAGCTTAGAGCCTGGAGCCTGCTTCGAATTCTGTGTCTCCCTCTCTCTCTGCCCCTCTCCGGCTCGCACTCTGTCCTCTCTCTCAAAAGTAAATAAACATTTAAAAAAAATTTAAACATCTAAATGGTTGGTCTGTTCAAAATACATGGAATTATATACCTGTACATCAAATGGAATTTTGTAGATACCCCTATTATTTTCTGGTGGATATTTTCTTACTAGAGATTGTGGTAGAGAAATGTGTTTATTCCAGATCAAATTTTCAAATTTCATACTTAAGTGTGTTCTTCATTTAAACAATTGTACATATTTTGCCCTTCCAATACCCATGTTTTCATATATACATACAGGCTTCTTTTTAAACCTTTACCAAGTATTACCTCCATTAAAGTTCTCTGAATCTCTCTATCAGCTGAAGTACCCTCAGAAAACCGACGACCACCTAAAATAATGATATGGAAAATCATGCATTACTCTCTTCCTCTACAATCATCATTTAACAAAAGAATGATAATGTCTGGAGTTAAAAACATGAAGATTAAGAATTAAATAGTAAAAATCATACTGACAAAGTTAGAATTGATTTTGGTATGACATGTCTCAATTTGTCAATGTCAAAATTAAACTTCTTTAAGAATTATTTTTAGGAGTGCCTGGGTGGCTCAGTCGGTTAAGCATCCGACTTCGGCTCAGGTCATCATCTCATAGTTCGTGAGTTCGAGCCCTGCATGGGGCTCTGTGCTGACAGCTTAGAGCCTGGAGCCTGCTTCAAATTCTATGTCTCCCTCTCTCTGCTCGTCCCCTGCTCATGCTCTCTCTCTCTCTCTCCTTCAAAAATAAATAAAAACATTAAAAAAAAAAATTAAAAAAAAAAAGAATTTAAAGTAAGAGTCAATTCATTTTGCTACTTCATACAAATTACAATTAGAGGTAAAGCTGGTGGGGGCAGGAAGAGGAATTCCTTTCATTTTTTAAAAATTTTCCAACACTTTCAAGAAAAGTTTAAAATAAATTTTAAAAAGTGTTATTCTTACCAATAGCATCTATTTCATCCATAAAAATGATGCATGGTTGATGATCCCTGGCATAATTAAACATTTCTCTGATCAAACGAGCACTTTCACCAATGTACTTGTCTACAATAGAACTAGATACAACCTGATTAAGGAAAAAACATTAAGGTAAACATAAAACAATTCAAATAAAATTTAATCTCAACAGCTACAAAAAGAATCTTTCCTTTACCTTTAAGAAATTGCAGTCCAGCTGGCTAGCAACAGCTCTTGCCAAAAGTGTTTTTCCTGTACCTAAAATGACAAAAGAAGTCCTAAATAGATGGAAAGCAAAACAAATTCTCAAAAGCCTTTTAAGAATGTTATCCTTCAGATAGTAAATTTTGCAAAATGAATGCTAAATCCTAAAGAGAATTTCCATTTAAAATTCTAAAGCACTTCTACTCTCAATATTAAAATTTTGAATTTTATTCAAAACATCTCTTGTAATTCTAAGCATACTGAATACCTATATTCAAAAACATCTCAACCCCTATTTACAGGCACTACAATAGAAGCCTTTTATGTTACCTGATAATCCATTGGTCTATCCTGCATAATGAATGGATCTTTTACCTATGCATATTGTAACACCAAATATTGCTTATTTGGAAACTATTGGTTCAGTGAGTTATGAAAATCTTCCACATGTTGGCATTTTTTAATATACAAGTATTTAAAAATCACATTTGTGAATATCACCCATCTCATCTCCTAAGTATTAGCATTAGAAAGTTGTCAGATATAAGTTTTCAAAAACTAATTTTGGTTGAAAGCTCAACTTTTTCTCACTGGTTACAGACAGTGTTAGTTGTTTTAACATAACAGGCTAACTTAATTCATTTTTGAAAAAATGTTTGCCAGATAAGCAATGACCAGTCTGAATAACCAATAACCAGCCTGACAATGACAGAAATGTCTGTAAATCATGTTTGAAAGACAAAATGATATTCCATGAGGGGTGCCTGGGTGGCTCAGTCAGTTAAGCGGCCAACTTCGGCTCGAGTCATGATCTCGGTACGTGAGTTCAAATTCTGCATCAAGCTCTTTGTTGTCTGTGTAAAGTCTGCTTCATATCCTCTGTCACCCTCTATCTCTGCCCTTCCCCCGTTCTCCCTCTCTCCCTCTCTCACACAAAAATAAACATTAAAAAAAAAATTATATTCCAGGGGCTCCTGGGTGGCTCAGTCAGTTAAGCGTCTGACTTTGGTTCAGGTCATGATCTCATGGTTCATGAGTTTGAGCCCCACATCGGGCTCTGTGCTGACAGCTCAGAGCCTAGAGACTGCTTCAGATTCTGTGTCTCCCTCCCTCTCTCCCCCACTTCTGCTTGTTCTGTCTCTCAAAAAAAAATGAACAGTAAAAAAAAATATATTTTAATTATATTCCATGAAAAGCAGCTAATTCAGCTGGCAATTCACATAACTGCACAAGTGCTTTTCCTAGACATAACTACTCTATCCATTACGCAACAAAAGTGCTTTGCACAGATTTTCCACTTCATCACATAGGATACAAAACATTATTCAAAGATCAGGATTTAATAAAAATAATTTTTACTGCTTCGATAAGGACATGTTAAAGTAAAACTCCTATTTTTGTTTTGTTTCATACTACAAGTGTGAGCAGTCAGTAACACAATGACTACTAGTACCACTTCATGCCACTGACTTAACTGATTCATGCTATGGCATGAGCAATTCTACCCACATCGTTTTTGCATCATCAGCGCAGAAGTAAACACTTTGAAATGGCAACTAATGTCTTAGTATTATCAAAGTAAGGTCTGACCTTGCAGACTCCTTGAAAGTGTCTCAGGAACAGCCAGAGGTCTGTGAACCACACAGGACCAATGCACTAGAATCATACAGCATGTTAAGATGCATATCCTATGAGGCACAAGAAGACTAAGCACACCTGAGAGAACAGCAGACACACATCTCCTATACCTTCCCCACTATGAATAAAATGGAGGTTGTAATAGCTCACTTTAAATTTTCACCTTACTTTTTTATTCCTTCATTCATTCATTTATTACTAGGTCAGACATAATTCAACACTAACCTGGTGGTCCATATAACAAACAGCCTTTTGGAGGTATTATTCCCACACGCTGGAATAATTCTGGGTTTGTAAGAGGTAATTCTATCACCTAGAAAAGAAGTTGCATGTTTCTTAAAAAGTCAGTAAAGATTTTGATGAACTTTAAAATACTTCAAGTAAAATATCAGCACAATTAGGTGTACATATTGTAATTCATAATAGATCTAGAATTCTATGCTATGTAAAGCTATTTTTTCAAGTTTATTTATTTATTTTGAGAGAGAGGGAACATGTACATGTGTGGGAGGGGCAGAGAGAGAGAGGTAGAGAGAATTCCAAGCAGGCTCACACTGTCAGTGCAGAGCCTGATTTGAGACTTGATCTCACAAACTGAGATCATGATCTGAGCCAAAATCAAAAGTGAGATGCTTAATTAACTGAACCACCCAGGAACCCCTATAAAGATATTTGTATTAGAGATTCTTCTTCAGGTAGATTTAAGAAAAAATTTTTATGTAAAAATCAATTTAAAAGCCTGTAGTAGTTATGTTAACAAACTACACACTTAACGAAAGAGATGGTTACACAGACATAATTTGTCAAAACACATTTGAATTATATACTTAAAAAGTATGTGCATTTTAGGGGCACATGGGTGGCTCGGTCAGTAAGCGTCCAACTCTTGACTTTGGGTCAGGTCATGTTCTCACAGTTCGTGAGTTCGATCCAGCTGTCTGCGCACAGCCTGCTTAGGCTTCTCTCTCTGCCCCTCCCCAACTCATGTGCGTGCGTATACATGCTCTGTCTCAAAATAAATAAATAAACTTTTCAAAACATCTGCAGGGGCACATGGGTGGCTCAGTCAGTTAAACGTCCGACTTTGGTTTCAGCTCAGGTCGTGATTTCACTGTTCGTGAGTTAGAGCCCTGCATCAAGCTCTGCAGCTGACAGTGCAGGGCCTGCCTGGGATTCTCTCCCTCCTTCCCTGTCCCTCTCTTGCTCACACATGCACGCTGCTGCTCTCTCTCAAAATAAATAAACTTCACAAAAAAATACTGTGCATTTTACTGAATGTAAATCACGCCTCAATGAAAAATCATACTACAAAAAAAATGAGGTAAGCAAGAAAGATCTATATTATTTTGCATTTGGGAATGCAACACAAAATAATTATGAAATGAAGAAATTTAGTAAGTTAGAACGGCAATTAGGGGAAAAGGCATAAAAAATTTTCACATGTTGTCATTTTGTCATAGCAGCCTTAAAGGAACCATATATTAAGGCCGCCTAGCTGGCTCAGTTGGAACAGCACGTGACTCTTGATCTCAGGGTCATGAGTTCAATCTCCATGACAGGTATAGAGATTAGAAAAGTAAATAAATTAATTTTTTAAAAAAAGAACCATATAGTCTGCTCTCAATATCCTACTAAGACTGATTTAAGGAAAGAAAGCTGGAGAATAATTGAGGGTTTGATGCCCAGCTTAAACTCTTTATAGTACCAGTAACTTGAGACATAAGCTTCTACTGAATAGTTGTGTTCATGAGGTGTGACTAAGCAAAAAGTGTAAGAATCCATATTCTTAGTGTCTGCAGATGGAAAAGTACCACATGTGCATGTTTTGTGGATTATGTATGTGTATGTTTTTGTATGAGAGAGACAGAGAGACATTCTTTCTACTCCTATGGCTGATGTAGCAAATCACTGTCAAAGACAAGATTTCATAGTTCCATGAAGCACTTGCTCTTCCTGTTGCCCTTTCATTAACCACAAAGTGAGAAGAATAGACTTTTATTTAGAATTAGGCTAGTGCTTCCTCAAGTATGGTCAAAAATAATTTGGATTCAGGGAGCCTGGGTGGCTCAGTTGGTTGTGTCCGACTTTGGCTCAGGTCATGATCCCATGGTTCATGGGTTCAACTCCTGCATCCGGCTCTGTGGTAACAGCGCAGAGCCTGGAGCCTGCTTCAGATTCTCTCTCTCCCTCTCTCTGCCCCTCCCTTGCTCATGATCTGTCTCTCCCTCTGTCTCAAAAATAAATGCACATTTTTTTAAAAATAAGGAAGAAGAAGGAGGAGAAGGAGGAGGAAGAGGAGGAGAATAATTTGCTTTCATAGTCACCTGGAATGCTTAAATGCTAATTCTTGAGTTCCACCCCCAATCTACTGCATCAATATCATGCAGAGGGCCTAGGAATCTGTATCTTTAATAAGAGTTCCAGAAAACTTAATATGCTGATATCTGAAAACTACTGGCTTAAGGCTTAAATCAGATGATGTAAGCTATACCAACTATCCTCATTCATTCCTACATATTGCCATCATAAATTAGGATGAAACCAATGGGACAATGTAATTTGCTTTTAAAGAGAATTGTTAAGGGGTGCTTGGGTGGCTCAGTCAGTTAAGCATCTGACTTCAGCTCGGGTCATGATCTCACAGTTCGTGGGTTCAAGCCCCCATCAGGCTCTGTGCTAACAGCTCAGAGCCTGGAGCCTGCTTCAGATTCTGTGTCTCCCTCTCTCTGCCCCTCTCCTATTCTCTGTCTCTCTCTCTCAAAAATAAATAAACATTAAAAAAAAATTTTAAAGAGAATTGTTAAGAAGTTATCTGTGGGGCACCTCGGTGACTCAGTCAGTTAAGTGTCCGAATCTTGATGCCTCAGGTCATGATCTCGAGGTCCATGAGCTCGAGCTCTGCGTCAGGCTCTGTGCTGACAGAGCAGAGCCTGCTTGGGATTCTTCTCTTTCTCTGTCCCTCCCCTCTCAAAACAAACAAACAAACAAACAAAAAAGCCATCTGTGCCATGAAGCAAGGCAATCCTGATTTGATCCGAAGAGCTTAAAAGGGTTATGTCACCCTAAGGCCAATATTTTTCTTAAATGGCAGCAAACAGCTTTATCAAAATAACACGTTTAAGGTACAGGAAGCCTGGCTGGCTCAGTTTGTGGAGCATGAGACTCTTTGTCTCGGGGTTTTGAATTCAAGCCCCACATTGGGTATGGAGATTACTTTAAAAAAATTGTTTTGACATCTTAAAAAAATGTATTTAAGGTACAGGTAACTGACTTTAAGGATGGGAAGCTAATTATTAGTAGGGTTACGGGAAAAACTGTATTACACACGTTATCTATATATGCTCTGATCCCAGCAACCTAGGATAATCAAAACCACAGATAGCATGGGCATTGGATTTATATCAATTATTAGCTTTTTTTTTTTTTTTTTGGTCACAAAAAGAGCAGAGTTTTTCCAACACCAAATTATCTCCAAATCAACAAAACCTATAATTTTTTTTAATACCTATAATTTTCAGAGCTAGAAATTCAGTGCTATTTTTCTCTCAGCAAGAATATTAAATGTATAATATTCAGTAACCACTATTTGGACAAAGTAATCTTTCATTTTCTTTCTCCCTTTGGGTATCATAAAACCAGTACTATTTGTTAATAAGTTCAGAGACCAAAGCGTCCACTACCCACCTCTCTCAATTCCCGAATCTGTTCTGATAGTCCTCCAATCTCAGAATAAGAAACATTCCCAGGGTCCTCATGAGACATGTTGTAGACCAGTGGATCCACCTCTCTTGGCAAATATCTAAAATGATAAGGTGTGTATTTTTCTTTCACAAGATGTATTTTCTCTCAGCCTACAGGGTATAAATTACTTGCTTATGTAAGCATCTATAGATGATCTTATAAAAATGTGTTTACATTAATTAGAAATTAGTAAAAGGGAAAAAGTGGCAAAATATTCAGTGATCTCAAGAAGCATATACTATGCATAAAAACTTCTCTCTGTGAAAGGAAAAGGTAGAATAAGAAACCTACCTCATGATAGTTAGTGTAGTCATATCCAAAGCAACTCTTGTTCCTGGCTTCAGCTTACTTTTGTCAAGCTAATTTTATAAAACAAAAAGTGTTACATAAACACTTAAAAGAGGAAATACTACTTTAAAAAGAAAAAGCACAATATTTAGAAGCCACATAATCACTTTCAGTCTTCAGAGAGAACACTAATATTAGATTATAAACACCATGACAACAGAAGGGCTTGTAAAAGTAATAATTCAAAGTTACTTCCTTTAAAAAAATAATGCCCTTTATGCAACCTCAGTGTGAAATGTGAAATCACTAATATACAAAGTTTGTGGTGGAAAATGCCTTGCTTTTAAAGAAAAAAATGGATATTTTTATTTTACTTCCAAAGGCTATTTTCATAGTTTATTTTGATTCAGGCACTATAATATAGTGACTTTGGCAATTTGTACCAAAGCACTTATACAGAAATCTATAGGTACATTTGTACCAAAGCACTTATATAGAAATCTGTAGGTGAATATTTTGGGGTAAGGAAAGGGAAGCACTTTAAAGGTGTGCCCTTTATTTTTTTCTTTTAAAATCTATTTTATTTTTTATTAAATAAATTTGTCATATAACACTATATAAGTTTAAGGTATACGGTGTTACTCTGATATATTTATATATGGTAATATGCCCTTTAGATTTATCTTAAAAACTACAGCTTTGGGGAAGAACATGTTACTTGACTATAGGAGAAATATACTCATTTTGTACCCCTTTAGAGGTTTTTATTAAAATGCTAAAAACAAAAACAAAAAACCCCAGAACCATCGTTCATGCTTTTGCCACATGCCAGATACCATGCTACATAAATTATATATTAGGCTGAATCATACTAAACAACTTACTGGCATACTTAGGCAGGGTAACTTATTTGGCTAGAATTAGATAGAGACTATCCAACAGATTCACCTCACACTCAGGGTGTTACCTTTCCAAAATTAAGTTACTTTTTGATAGTTCAAAAAACAACTTGCCAATACAATTTCAGAATACAAATTACTACTTTTCACAGGATTTTGCAAAGAACTCTAAGTTCAGGATTTAGTGCCAAGTAAAATGAAGTGGAGATAGGCAAAAATACTAGTTTTAATATAATGGATTGAACTTTAAAAAGTTGCTAGTGGGGCGCCTGGCTGGCTCAGTGGGTGGAGCATGCAACTCTTGCTCTCAGGGTTGAAAGTTGGAGCCCCACCTTGGGGGTGGAGATTACTTAAAAATAAAATCTTAAAAAAAAAAAAAAAAAAGTTGCTAATAAGTGAGGTACTTAAAAAAAAGAGCCGAACAAAAATCAATGTAAATCTATTTCAACATTTATATCTACAGAGAATACAGACTCAGGCTTTTCTAAGATTTTCCAGTTTTCAAATACTCTTGCCCTCATACAACCATGAAATATCTTAGAAATACCAACTCTTGGAATCCAGAAGGCCCTGTAAGGGACATAAAATCTTTTGTCAGACTAGACATTTAATATTTTGATTTAGAAAATGTCTTCCCATTTATATGCTAGGCACAATGCTAGAATAAGATTTAGTCCCTGTGTTATATTCTACTCTACAGTCATGTTGTATCAATGTTTTCAAACATGAACCTGATATGACAAATACTCACAAAAAGTTCTTTCAATGAATTTATAAGAATGTTTTAAGGATCCTTCCTGAAGAATAGGATAGCACATAAATTGGCCTCAGAGGCTACTAAATTATTTAAAGCCATTTGTTGGCATTTTTGAATGCCAACATGTATTCTGAAAATGAAATTGGCAGTTATTTCAATTTGCCTATTCTAATCTAAATGAAGGCATACCAAATCACCAAATCAACTCAGGCTACAGCAAAGTCTTTGAGTAACATTTCCGAATGTTTAAATATAAGACATAAGTAATAAGTAATTAATAAGGTCTAAGTCTCTTCAAAAAAGACATTAAAATAAAATGGACCTGAGATATTTTCCAGTTCCAAAATTCTTAGATTTCTAAATATGTAGAGTTGACTGACACAATGTGATAAGTGTAGAAAGTAGAGAATACCAGGAGTCAATGCCCATAGTTTGAGATCAAGTTTTGTTAGTTATATCTGGACAAATCATCACCTTTAGGAGTTACGGGCGTAATGCCTGACCTGCTTACCTCAAGAATTAAATAACATATATACAAAAGCACTTTTATCAATTATAAAGCACTATACAAATGTAAAATGTTACCTGTCGACGACAACCCACAACATATCGTGGTCCATTTGTGGCTTTAACAATGACTAGAGGAAGAGAATGAAAGGACAAATTGAAAAATAGAAAGTAAAAAATAAATACATCCACATTGATGGCAGGTTGAGTTTTATTCCTGTCCTCCAAGAAGGTAATAGTTGAAAGAAAATTTAAGTCTAGGCAAGAATATCATCTCCCTTCATTACTGTCATTAAAATAATAAGCATTTCAAAAGTTCATGGTGGGAGAAAGGAGAGTCCACTCTTTTTTTTTTTACTATTTAACAGTCCAATCCACTTACATTTTTCTTCAGTTAGTTGCTTAAGTACTTCACCTACAATCTGAGAAAGAAAAAAAAGCATTACTTTTTGCCAATAACAAAAAAAACAAATTACCATCACTCCCTACACCCCAAACTCCATTACCTACCTGCCCAACACTTTGTAGGGCCTTCAGATCATTTTCAGACTTTTCATACTGCTTGGTAAGTTCTTTTAATTGTTCCCTTACTGAAATAATATAATTTGAACATTTTTAATTAAACAATAATCTTAGTGAGTTTAAGTCACTAAGTATTACTTTATTTATTTAAGTTTGTTTCAGTCTATTTCACCTTACATATAATTTATATCCACTAACTGAAACCACAAAAGAAATAATTCCATTTGCAGAGGACATTTTTAAAAATGAAATCTTAGTTTTTTTTTTTAATTTTTATTCATTTTTGAGAGACAGAGAGTGTGAGCGGGGGGAGGGGCAAGGCAGAGGGAGAAACAGAATCCAAAGCAGGCTCCAGGCTCTGAGCTGTCAGCACAGAGGCCAACGCGGGGCTCGAACTCACGAGCTAGGAGATCATGACCTGAGACAAAGTTGGAGGCTTAACCTACTGAGCCAACCAGGCTCCCCGAAATGTTACAGTTTAAAAGCACCATATTTTTATTTTCTTGATTGGCAATACTTATTCAAGCACATTCGTAACATTGTTACATTGTTAACAGATATTGACACTGACACTTTTGGATTTGCGACTACAAATCCAAATGATAAAAGAGACCCTTCCTCATCTCTTCAGCCACCTACACGGATTAATACTCTATGGCTTTCCACCCTAAATAAGGTCAACAGGTGCAGTGACCCACAGAATTATATGGTTATGGTCTTTCTTCATTTAATCAAACCATCTGGCTTTTAAGTGAAAGTGCACTACGAAAATACGCAAGCGCCCTTTTAGTTCAGGAGGCAAGGGAAACTTGTGTGCCTGATGGAGTACAACTCAAAATACGAGGAAAGACGAGGAGGGTTATTATGTCCCACCGATGGGCTCCGCTCCGGCTTTCCACCCCAATAACAAGCCATCACCTCGAGTCTCACTTCTTGCTTGAGCTTCCATGACTCAAGCCTTCGTTCTGGGTCCCAGGACTCATCTACACCCCCCTTCTTGCACCCCAACCTGGCAAACATCCCTGGCCCACTTCTTTCCCATTCCTTCTCTAGTCTTCTTCCACTTCCATCTCAGAAATAGGGATGTTCTCTCTGTCACCTGGACCAGAGTGGGCCATTTCTACTGCTCAAGAGGCTGTACTTCCCAACCTCAGGGCCGGATGACAAAGCGCCTTGTCCCTGGACCGAGGCCTTCCTACCCCCGGAGCTCGGTTGCCGGGCTCGGCCAAGGGCCTCTGCTTTGTGAGAGACACATGCAGGTCCAGGCATAGGATTGTATGTTAAGAAAGATGCACTCACACTCCTTGAGACGGCCGTCGATCTCCTTGTGCTCCAGCAGCTTCTTGCGGTAGTCCTGAAGCGCCTTATCTCTAGGGTCCGCCATGATGAGAAGCCGTCGCTCATAGGGGATGCCGGGAATGGCCATGGCCGCCCGGGCGGGGGAAGGGGCGGGGCGAGGGCGGAAAGCCTCCGGGAGGGGGCGTATTCGTGGGCGACCACGCCCCTTCCGGTTGGCCCCGCCTCTCTACTCCACATCTCCCACTTCTGCGTCTCGGTTCATCTAGGGCGCCGGCGTGCGCTGAAGGAGGCCTCCAGCGACACCGTCCCCTGCAGGTCGAGCTGGGTAAAGCAGGAAGGTGTTGTCTGTTCGTCCCCTGAGAGGCCTCGATATTGTGAGACCACTGCTCTCCTGGAACCACCAAAGACTTTGTGATACACTGAGATGGCAGTGAAGTAGGCAATGTGCAATCTCTGTATCAGGATAGACTATCAGGATAACACAGATAGCCTATTGGTGGTAACACGGTTCCTGCAGGAACAGAAGGAGTAGGCTATTTTATTCATTCATTCAGTGAATGAGGTACTAAGGATAAGATCTGAAAAAATAATTTCAGAGTGTAATAAATACTATGATGGAAATAAAACATGGCGATGTTATACAGTAAGGTGAGGAGAACTAATTTAGAAGAACATCTGAGATAAGGAGCCAGCCATGCAACCAACTGGAGAAGAAACTTTCAGAGAGAGGAAACAGCAAGTGCAAAGATCTTCAGGTAAAAAAAGAGCTTGGCTCATTTCTAGGAACAGAAAGGAGGCCAGTGAGACCGGAAGAGGGTGGGCTATAGAGAAACGGAGCACAAAATGAAGACGCTGAAGTAGGCTGAGTCAGGAGCTTTTAAAGTCTGACAGAACTCAGATTTCTGTGCTTTCGGGCAAATTACTTAATCTTTAAAAATCTCTGTAAAATGAGCGTAATAACTGTACCTGTCTCGTAGGGATATCATGAGTATTAAATAAGATATGTGTCTATTAACACAATGTCTGACACACAGTAAGCACTCAATAGTGTTTTAAATAGTGATTTTAAATTATTTACTTTAAGGGTAGTAATGACCTCAATTTTTGCAGAACAGGTCCCCATTGCTGCACCTCTTCTTAGCATTGTTCCTGGAGAGAATTTATTGTTATATTCAATAGACTCAGTCAGAGTCCCTAAATATATGCCATTTGATCTCATCGAATACAGTGGTCCTGGATATTTGAGTTTAAATAGGTATGTTCTACATATACCTATAAAGTGCAAATTTATGCAAATTAAATTACCAAAGTCACATAAAAGATGTCTTCAAATTTCTTAGGAGAAAATCTTATGGGTATTGTATGAATATTATATTCTGTTTTTCTAAATATAATTGTAAATTGCAGTAGATAATAAACAAGGAAGACGGATTGAGCACGGGTAGTCCCTTCTCCTGCTCAGCTGCAACTGTTCTGGTCAAACTAGCCTGTGGATACCAAAAGATATCACCTCTGACAAGAAATAAAGAAGAGAGGATAAGACAGAGAAAAAAAAGACAGCTCTGTTTGGTTCAATCCAATAAATATTTATGAGCACAAAATATGTGCCCAATATTTTAAACTCCCTGACCCTTGTTCTTTTTCTGTCACCCATCTGGCGAAAGTCCAACTTCAGATGAACCTCCTATCTATTTTCCACATGGCTGCTCAGAACAGCCCTGTTTCTTTTTTATATGCACCCATAAGACCATATCCCTCTTCATCAGAAAATGTACCTCAACTTGTAATTTTACATTCATAAGCATGCTTAAATGTTTAGTGTCTTTTCCACCCAGTAGATTATAAGCTCTAGGAAAACAAGGACTGTGACTATTTCTTGCTTATTATTGTATACCCAGAAGATGATTATATATATAAATTATTGAATGAATGGGTATGTGAATATATCAGATATTATAATAGGAGCAGATACAAAAAGACTAAGAAGAGTCATCAATACTCTAGGACCTTAAAATATCATACAGTAGAGGGATGTCTGGGTGGTTCAGTCGGTTAAGCTTCTGACTTCAGCTCAAGTCATGATCTCATGATTTGAGAGTTTGAGCCCCTCATCAGGCTCTGTGCTGATAGCTTGGAGCCTGGAGCCTACCTCAGATTCTGTATCTCCCTCTCTCTCTGCCCTCCCCTGCTTGCACTCTGTCTCTCTCTCTCAAAAATAAATATTAAAAAAATTTTAATATAAAAAATAAAAATAAAAATACCATACAGTAGAGAAAAAGAGTTTTTAGAAAACTAGGCATATCTTAATTTTTTTTTGGGGGGGGGGTCACTTAAAATGATGTCATAACAAACAGTGATGAGATAGATTTAGATCTTCAAAAAAATATTACGGATAATCTCCTAATCTACTTACCTATGATGTGTCATTGATGGGTGCTGCGGTTTTAAAATACATACACAAATTCTTTAATATTGCCCACTTCAAGAAGTAGAGCCTAATTCCCCTTCCCTGGATCTAGCAACTTGCTCTAGAAGAGTCAAATAAAGTGGAAGTGACCTTATACAACTACTGAGGCTAGGTGATAAAAGGTATTGGGGCTTCCTCCTTACTCTCCCTTGGATTACTCCCTCTGGGCAAAGCCAGCTGCATTGCCATGAGGACATATCAACAGATCTATGGAAAGGCCCACATGCCAAGGAAGAGCCAGCAAGAAACTAAGGCTGCCTGCCAGCAGCAATATGAGTGAAGCTTCTTGGAAGCAGAGCCTCCAGCCCTAGGGAAGCCTTCAGATAACTGAAGCCCTAGTCTTGATTGCAGCATAGTGAGAGACTGAGTCACACAACCCAGTTCAACTACTCCTGAATTGCACAAAAGTCCACAAAAACTGTGAGGCGATAAATATTCATTTGTTTTAAGCTATTAAGTTTTGTGGTAATCTGTTACACAGTGACAGAAAACTAATAGGACAGGAACTGATTATTCTAGAGAGAAATTGGGCAACAGTACCAGATAGGCAAGTAGCAACTACTTTTGTTTGCAAATCAGCCACAACACTTGAGTTTTTGGAAAATTGTCATCCCAAATATCTCTCCCTAAATGCCCACGAGAATTCATGTAATTAAATGTATCTATGGCTAAGCAGTAAGATGTTGAGGTAGGAATAGAAGTTGGAATTCCTAGACTTCTGGGAAATACTCTTCTTTAATAAAGTAATACATAAAGACCTTTTTTAAAAAGTACTACAACACTTTGGGGCACCTGGGTGGCACCCTGGTTGAGGGTCTGACTCTTGCTTTCTGCTCAGCTCATGATCCCATGGTCGTGGGATCCAGCCCCACCTCAGACTCTTTGCTGAGTGTAAAACCTGCTTAAGATTCTCTTTCTCTCTCCCTCTCTCTCTCTCCCTCTGCCCCTCCCCTGCTTGCTCAAGCACGCATACTCTCTCTCTCTCTCTGTCTTAAAAAAAAAAAAAAAAACCAACAAAAAACTAAAAAAGTAAAAAGTACAACACTTAGATTGGGAAAGAGGAGTCCATTGTCCCACCCTATTCTACCCCTAGGTCCCATTCCCCAACCCTTCAACACATTTCTTCCATGTTTTCTTTGTAAATAATATGCTTATGCTCTATTTCTTGATAGATCAATTTTAGGATTTATCTTTTCACTTGCTAATAAGCAAGATAAAGATTTAGCATCCTTATATCACTTCAGATCCCTACTTTCCCTACCTCTGTCCTCCAATACATATAATATACACAAGTTTGGTTAAATCACATCCCATGTTTGTCTCATCGTGGGGCTGTATAAATCAAGCAATATACAATAGTTACATTTGTTTTATTGTAAAGGTATTTGAACTTCCTGGAATTAAAAGCTGCCTCATCTTTTTAAAGTTTATTTTGAGAGAGGCAAACACAGTGAGTGGGGGAGGGGCAGAGAGAGAGAGAGAGAGAGAGAGAGAGAGAGAGACAGAATCCCAAGCAAGCTCCATGCTACCAGCACAGACCCTGACATGGTGCTGAACTCATGAACCTAGAGATCATGACCTGAGCCAGTCAAGAGCTGGACACTTAACCCGCTGAGCCACCCAGGTGCCCTAAAAAGCTGCCTCATTCTTTAGATGCTCTTCTTCTTTTTTTTTTTTAAATCACTTTTCCCCAACTTTACAATACAATTATTAACTTCCTCTGAGTAGTGTTTTCCATAAAGGCAGTCACATCATGTGTCCGTCCAGTTTACATGGCAACACTCCTCCTGAGGCCTCCCTCGCTCTAATCTGGGTTCTAGGGCTGTCTTCTCAGAACTTCTCTTAAGTCCTGTCTTGGGTGCTATCTCCTCTTTCTGGATACTCCTCTTTCTGGATACCTCTTTCTGGAAACCCAGAAACCCTCATTTCTGGTTTACTCCTTTGGTTGGATCATATCCTCCCATAATTTTCTGAGAAAGGATTTAAAGATGTACATTATTCTTCATACATAACAATATCTTAATTCTATTCTCAGGCTTGATTAATAGCTTGGCTGGCTAAATGGCCTTGCTCCATTGTCCTGGAACTTCCAGTGCTTCTGATTCTGATCAGTGCCTTTCTGATTCTTAATTCTTTGTAGGATATTGGGTGTTTTGTTTTTCTGTCTGAAAATTTTATCTGTCAGGGGAATTTTTCATCCAGTGAACTGGGCACTCAGTGTCCCTATCAATCTAGATAGCCATCCTTCATTTTTGGCTATTTTCTTGAATAACCTCTAAGATGATTTCCTCTCCATTTTCATGTTCTCCCTTACTGGTACCCTTATTAATCAGACTCTGTTCTCCTTTAATTAACCTTCTATTTTTTCCATCTCTTTTCATTTATTTCTACCTCTTTGTCTTTTTATATCACTATTTAGGAGATTTCCTCAACGTTTCTGTTGAAACCTTATTTTGGCTATCATATAGTTTCCAAGATCTGTTTCTTGCTCTGTAATTTTTCCTTTTTATAGACTCCTGTTCTTGCATGTTTGATGATATTGATTATAGCTTTTTGTTTCTTCTTCCTTCCCTTTTTTCATTCAAAGTTCCTATTTTCTTATTTGTTTTGAGCTATGTCATGTTGGAGGCTTTCCTTAACAACATTGTGAGCCTTGGTTTTCTGATCATAGACTGAGGCATTAAATAAAAAGGAAGTTGAATTCTGAGTGTGTGAGTAGGGGGACTAACCGTTCTGTTGTTTCAGATGCTGTTGTTTATTCCTAGAAGAATTCTCCACTCTCCTTTTAGAATAGGAGAGGGAGGGGTCAGGCATGAGGCAATGAGTGGAAAGCAGGTATGCATAAGGTCTGCAAGTTTTGGAGCTGAGAGTTACATGTGATCTGCTGGAGGTAGGGGAGAAGTTTTAACATTCAGCAGGGAGGGCCTTCACTTACTCCACCCTTTTTTCACTTTGGAACTCTGTCTGGTCTACTTGGAATTACGCTGAGTCTAGAGTCCCTGAGTTTGGAGCCACACTTGTTTCTTGACTGGATAATCTTGATATTGAAATGTTTTCTATATGAATTTTAGATAAGTTTCTTTTGTTTTTTTCTAACCTATCAGGTGGTAGTTGAGCTCCTACTTTGTCACCAATTCTCCCACATCCACACCTTTTGTGAATTTTCTCTTGTCAATTCCAGTTCAATTGTGTCCTCTGTCCCATCCAGATTTACTTCTGCCCCAAATGATTGCTTTGCCTGTAAGCTAATAGTGTTTGTTTAAAACATAATCACACATTGCCCTGTGACATCTCATGCTGTTATCTTTTCAAGTTCATTAGTTAATTTATGTGTACATTCATTAATTCACTCAGAAGTCATCTTGTGAAGCACACACAAAATGCTAAGTGCTGGGCAACCCGAGACTACCGAGGCAAGTTCACTACCCCTCTGTTGAAAGGGGAAGAAATTCTACATAAATACCTATTTGATTCCATGTGCTAAGCACAATTATATGAACTTATGGAACCAAAGAGGAGAAACCTAATCCAGGCACAGAGGAGTTACAGAGAGGTATTAGAGATCTAGCTGGAGAAAGAGGTGAGGCCAGATCATGAGGACCTTGAATGTCATGCTGAGAATTTTGAATTTGAGTCCTCAGATAGTTGGGAGCATTGAAGATTTTAAACAGAGGTGTGACATGGTCAGATTTCTATTTTTTAAATATTTAGTTAGTTATTTACTTATTTATTTATTGAGAGAGAGACAGAGCAACCTGGGGAGGGGAAGAGAGAGAGGGAGACACACAATCTGAAGCAGGATCCAGGCTCTGAGCTGTCAGCACAGAGCCTGACGCAGGGCTCGAACTCACGAACTGCGAGATCATGACCTGAGCCTAAGTCAGATGCTTAACTGACTGAGCCACCCAGGTGCTCCAGATTGCTATTTTTGAGAAACTAGGCTAGCATGGAGGCTGTTTGGAATAGGTGCAAGCCTAGAGGCTGAATGATCATTTAGGAAACTGTGACAATAAATCAGGTGAGTGACAATAAGGGCTGAAACTAAGTCCTTGGTCATAAAGATGAAGAGGAGGGACTAAATTGAAGAAAGAACTGGCAAACTTGGTTGATCAATAGATCAACCGATCTATTCATTGGTGAAAAAGTGGGAGAAACTGAGGGTGGCTTCCTACTTTCTAGGTGTCTAGATATGGATGGTGGTGTGACCAAACAGTTCTAAGAAAAGCAGATGGTTGTGTCCAATAGGCAGTTGGATTTTGAAGCTCAAGGGAGAGATCTGAAGTGGAAAAATAGATCTGAGAGTCATTGGCAGGGAGGAGGTATTTAAAATCATGAGACTGGTCAAGTTTCTCCAGGGGCGAGTGTAGAAGAAGAGGACTGGACAGAGAATAGAATCCTGGGGAACACTCACATCTTAGAGGTGGGCTGGGGGAAAGCCCACGAAGGAGACAGTTAAATAATATTAGAAAAGTATAAGGAGGGAGGGGTGCCTGGGTGGCTCAGTCGGTTAAGCATCTGACTTTTGATTTCAGCTCACGTCATGATCTCATGGTTCATGGGATCAAGCCCGTATTGGGCTCTGTGCTGACAGCATGGAGCCTGCTTGGGATTCTCTCTTTGTGCGCTCTCTCTCTCTCTGTCTCTCTCTCTCTCAAAATAAATAAACATGCTTTTAAAAAAGAAATGTGTAAGGAGAATCTGGAGTGTTTGGTACATAGAAAGTAGAATCGAAGGAAGGAGAAATCAGCATTGGCAAAATGCAGCAGAGATTTCATGATCTCATGAAAATGGGAATTAATTTGGCCGTAACAAGGTCAGCTATAGAGGAGTAGAAAGGTAGAGTTGGAAATCAGGCCGCACAGTGGGGTAAGGTATAAATGGGAACTTATCAGTTTCTACTATATGTAGCTTGTTCTTCCAGGAATATGAGGGAGAGGAGGTGAAGATAGAGCTTAGGTGGTATTTCTCCCCCAGCTCAAATAATCTCAAGCATCTTGAGAGAAAATTCTAGCAATGTACCATGTGCACATTTATAGTCAACGAATATTAGATAAATAGATCTAATAAAACCTTTAGGTTTTTACTTAGCCTTTTTTCCTCTTGAGTGTCATAATACTCCTTTTCCTTGACCAAATTTTTCTCTTTAAATTAGTTCCTTCTAGCCTACTCAGTGCCAGAAAATGTTTAGGTACCGAGAAGCTCCCTACGTAAATCTCCATGCCCCATTTTGAGAAATTGGGCTCAAGCCATTTCCTGCTTTGGTCATTAAAAATAATAATAACAGCTGTTGTTTACATAGTAATCAGAATTCCATCAAGAAATGCTGTGTACACTAAATCTAAGTTATGTTGTTGTTATAATCACTAGTATTAGAATAACTAGATGGCCTTGTTCATCTGTAAAAAATTTAATGTTGTTTAGCTAAGGTATAATAAATTGGAGGCTGGACTTTTGGAAAGCAAAGGTTGAACTATGTACCCTGTGGGTGCTCCTTAATAGTTCCTGAATGACTAATGAGTTATTGCCTAGGCCCTAACACAGGTGAGATGACTGCCAGAGAAGGCAGAGTGGAAAAACTGAACTCACACAAAGGACCAAATTGAAGGATTCTTAGGGAAGTGTCAGTGTAGTTACATCAGGTGCACAAAACTGTATTTTGCACATTCTAAAGCCCCTTACAAATCTGAAAGGAAAAATGATAATTATCAACATAATAAAGCAAAATCCAGCAATCCCACTTCTGGGTGTATATGAAACCATTATCTTGAAAAGGTGTCTGCACTCCCATGTTTGATGTCGCCTATTCCCAATTGCCAAAGTTTGGAAACAACCTAAGTGCCCAACAATGGCTACATGGATAAAGGGGGTGTGGTATACATATACAATGGGTTATTATTCAGCTATGAGAAAGAAGGAAACCCTGCTGTTTGCTACAACATGGATAGGCCTTGAGGGCATCATGCTAAGTGAAATAAACCAGACAGAGAAAGACAAATGCATGGTTTCACCTATATGTGAAATTAAAAAAAGAAAAATAGGGAGACCTTGGTAAAAGGGTATAAAGCTTCTAATATTATAAGATGAATAAACTCTGAGGATCTAATGTATAATATGGTGCCTATCGTTGGAAACACTGTATTGTAAAATTGAAATTTGCTAAGGGAGTTGAACTTAAATGTTCTCACCAAGAAGGAAGAAAGGGTAAATATGTGAGATGATGGATGTGTTAATGGACTTGATGGGGGGATCCTTTCACAATGTTATCTGTATACCAAATCATTATGACATACATTTAAAATTTTATTAGTCAATTATACCTCAATAAAGCTGAAAAAACAATAAAATAAAAAAGTCTTATATGGTGATTGTTTCTGATTACAAGTTTGCTAAATTTGTTGTGGGCAAGAGTTCAAATCTTAGGAATGGAAGCTTTCATCCTGAGAACATTGACAGTTTTAAGCTCTCCCAAATTACAGGCTTATTGCATCAGGGTGAAATCCGGAGCTGATTCATGTTCAGATTGCTTCCTTCTGCAGTTTTAGGCTTTATTGTTTAGTTTTTCCATTTTCATATTATGTCTCTTATTTTTGATAGATATTTTGATATCTTCAGATATTAATAACTGTAGCCAGTATTAATATATATTATATACATTAATATATATAATATATATAATATAAAACATTCGTTCATTTTACAAACACTTGCAAAGAGAAGCTTTGTTAAGGTATTGAGAGTCACAGGTATGTTTGTGACATAATCCCTGCTTAAGGAGTTTAAAGAGATTACGATTCAGTTGTAGAAACATGAAGTAGAAATGTCATCAAAGATCACCTGCTAAGTTCCATGGGGTGTCTCTCCATGTGCAGGGATTGGGCCTTCTGTATCTTCATATCTGTAATGTCAAGCTCAGTCTGGCATAGAGTAAGTTTATTGAATCAAAACTCATTTAGAGACTGGAAATGGGTGAAGAGGAAACCAAGAAGACCACATAGAAGAGGGAATGAGTGAGCTGGGTTGGGCCCTGGAGAGATAAATACATCCGTACACAGGTCTGATGAAAACAAACTTCCTAGGTAAAGAGGGAGATTGGATTAATGAGTGATGGACAGACCATAGGTTATGGGCATTGAAGTAAGAAATAATCTGAGTTTGAGTCTCATCTCTATCATACCATGTGACTTTGAGTAACATATATAAACTTTCTACGCTTATTTTTCTCAGCTAGAAAACAGAAGTAAAACCTATTTGGGGCCTACCATATCCTAAGCTACTTCATTAAATGGTGGCTTTTAAAAAATGACATACCAAAAAATTTTTAATTTGAAATTTTAATGTGTAAGGTGTTGGGAAGCTTTCCAGTTTCACCATGAAAATTTCTCCTGGGGTGGGGGGGGCTTTTAGACTAGACCCATGGCTAGGATTTATAGGACATGGCTCTCTCACTATCCAGCTCGCCCCTTGCTCTCACATCATCGCCTCACTCTGGACCTGTTTCCTCCAATGAAATGAGAGGGTAGTTTCCACCTGTGCTGACGGATACAGTCGCTACATTTGACTACGTAGCCACTCGCTACATTTGACTACGAAATGTGGCTAGTTTGCATAAAATGTACACCAGATTTCAAAAACAACACATAAAATATGGATAATTTAATATTGAGTGTATTTTGAAATGTTTTGCACATATTGGGTTGAATAAAATAGATTATTAAAATGAACTTCACCTGTTTCTTTTTGCTCTTTCGATGTGACGACTAGAAACTATTATGCAGCCCTGGTCTAGGTTATCACTCATAATCCCTTTCAGCTTTAAGACTGTCAGGGACACTGTGGATGCGTAATTGGTACGGTTTGACTTCCTCGTCTGGAAAGACCGAAGGATTGGCCGGGACTGCGCGGGGTGGGGCGGGCCCTGCGGGGAGACCCAGACCCCTTGGGTTTCTCGCTCGCTCGCTCGCTCGCTCGCGCGGTGGCGGCGGGAAGGACCCCCAACGCCCGCGCTGGGGTTGCGGCGGGCGCGCCGGGGCCAGGCTCCAGGCACCGGGCGTTGGGGGCCGGGGACGGGCGCGGTGCTCCGGGCGGGGCCGAGCCGGGAAGCGGGCTCGTGCGTCAGCCTCACGCGCGGGGAAGGAAGCCGACCCGAGGCCCCGGGCGGCCGGAGCGGGCGCCTTGGCACGTCCGCAGGCTCAGCCGGGAGGTGGCGGCCGCTGAGAGGCGGGAGAGCCGAGGGCGGGCCTGGGAGGCGGCCGGGAGGTGGGGCGTCGCCGGGGGCCGGCCCGCGCGGGCTTCATCAGCGGACGCGCGGCCTGCGCCCGAGTGCTGGGACCGGGAGGGGCCGGGCGACGAGCGGCCAGAGCGGCTATGGGCCGCCGCTGGGGCTTCCTGATCGGCCTCGTGGGGGCCGTGTGGCTGCTCGGCTCGGGTCGCGGTGGGCAGCAGCCCCCGGAGACGGCGGCGCAAAGGTGCTTCTGCCAGGTGAGGGTTGTGCGCGGCCGCGCGGCCGCTCCCGGTGCTTCCCGCCTCCGCCCTGCGCTCTGTCCCGCGCACCCCGGCAGGTGAGGGGCTAGGAGTGCCTCTGCGTCTCCACCCGCCGGGATGGGCCCCCTGCGCTTCTGCTCCCTGGCCGGGCTCAGCCCTCTGCGGCTTGCCTGGCGTGGTCTGTACAGGTCTCCCACCACAGCCTGGACGTCAGCGTGCCCTCCGGCGCTTCGGATCCGTTGTGGGGGGAGAGGTGTGGGTGTATGCTGTATGATTTTACCGAGTTGGTTTATACATCTTTGTTGGTCTTCCCTGCCCGGGGAGGGCGTGCACACTGTGCACGCTCACTCAGTATTTGTTATTTTCGCGGAACCTGGGTCTTCCTAACTTCTAACTTGACCTGGAACTGCGTACGATGTGTTCATGCTAGGTGCCTTCGCCATCCTTCCTGGGCAGGGTACGCCTTTGTAGGGTGGGGGAGGCTACTTTCAGATGTCGTTGTCAGGCAGGAGAATCGTTTCGTGAGGCTTTCCTGTTTCTAAGCCCATCTGCCTTGTGTTTTTGAGGCCGCGGCTTGCAGTGCCTCCTCGCCCTGTGTGTCCTTTCTATTTACTAAATGTAATGAGATTCTCTTACCGTGACACCCATTTGGCTGGTCTGAATTGGGAGGATGAGCCTTACCCCTCAGCGCACAAGTTTGATTACAAGCTTATTATGATCATGAGATGTGGGTTCCTTGAGGAAAAAAAAAAAAAAATTAAAGAAATCTAGAGGTTTTCTGGTCTACGTGATCCTATATTTTAATACAATTACTCTTAAAGTCACGTTTTGGTTGGCTTCTGTTGATAAAAATTACATTTTATACAAAATTGAGGTAGGCAATCCAAATTTTTCCTTTTAAGTGGATTTTACTATTTTTTTTTTATCAGAAATAACATTTGTGTAGGGACAATGCTACTCTTTCACAGAGGAAAGAAACAGCTTTACATATTATGGGAGGAAGAACTGTCTCTTTCACTTTTATATTCTTGCATCCTGTCGTTTTGCTGAATGATTTGGGAGTTGAGGTGTTATCTGGCTATGAGTAAGAGGTTAAAAGGAAATTGCTGCTTTCCAACTAAGATGGAAAAGCTCCTTTATGTTGCAAACTGCATACAGTCAAGTACTTAAAAGGAAGAAGGTTCATTTTTCTTCAGGTTACAAATATAACATAACACAAAGTGTAAATATTTAAAAATAAAGTAGAAATAAGAGACTTCAAAATAAGGTATTTAGTGTTGAAAGAAGATGTCCAATATAACATTTTCAACTATAGTCTAGAGTTTTAGATAATGGAATAAAAGTACATGTTGAGCTTTCAACTTTCACTTTCCTCTCCAATAACCTTTTTAGATATCTGTTTAAAATTGGGGAGTTTTACATTTTTTACACTTTTTTCCTTCTGATTAGTATTTAAGCTCCCCCCCCCCCCCCGTTTTGTAACATTTTCAAGATTTGAATACTCCCCAACACAAAAATCTGTTAGATCCCTTTCTTTTCCATTTAGAACAAAAGTGACAGGTTTTTGTTTTTTTTTTTAGAATCAACTTTAAAAAATAATAAATTGAGGGTCCCATAGTAAAAAACAAATTTAAGAAAAATTAAAAATGATCTATTTAAATCAACTTAAGAACAGAGACCATCAATTTCAGTTCAATAGACTGAAAAAGAATGCATTTTAGTTCTACTATGGTCAGTAATGGAAGAGATAGGGGTAAGGTGGGAAATGGGGAGAGGGAACAAGCAATAACAGATATGAAGAGAAATTTGGAGACAAGCATATAGATGTGAATGGAAATGAGACACACACACACACAGAAATAAAGGAAATAAATGGTGGAAGAAAAGATAAGGGGAGATGAATGGTGGAAATTATTCATTCAACAAACATTTATACACAGTGTGTATGTTGACCTGAGTGTTTGGAATATAGAGATAACTATGGTGTGATACAAGTTAGTGAATAAAGTTCTTTGGAGATTGGGGAGAGGCAGAGATCCTAAGCATTTTAAAAAAACAAGTGAGAAGGGGTGCCTGGGGGGCTTAGTTAAGCATTCAACTTCAGCTCAGGTCATGACATCACAGTTCCTGAGTTCGAGCCCACATAGGGCTCTGTGCTGACAGTGCAGATCCTGCTTCAGATCCTATGTCTCCCTCTCTGCCCCTGCCCTGTTCTGTGGTCTCACTCTCAAAAATAAATAAACATTAAAAAAACAACAAGTTAGCAGGGGTGCATGGCTGATTCCGTCAGTAGAACATGTGACTCTTGATCTTAGAGTTGTAAGTTGGAGCCCCATGTTGGTTGTAGAGATTACTTACAAAGTAAAATCTTAAAACAAACAAACAAGTCAGTAAATATTGCTAGACACTAAATCAAAAACTAAATGTTGACCTAACGTTTAGAAATACAAGTTAAAGGGGCATCTGGGTGTCTCAGTTATTTAAGCAGGGGACTCCTGCTTTGGGCCCAGGTCATGATCTCATGGTTTGTGGCTTCCAGCCCCGAGTCAGGCTTCAGGTTGACAGCTTAGTGTGGAGCCTGCTTAAGATTCTCTCTTTTCTGGGGCACCTGGGTGGCTCAGAAGTTTAAGCATCCGACTTCGGCTCAGGTCATGATCTTGAGGTTTACCAGTTCAAGCCCTGCATCGGACACTCTGCTGTCAGCACGGAGCCTGCTTTGGATCCTGGGTCCCTCTCTCTGCCTCCCTCTCTCTCTCTCAAAAATAAATGAACATTAAAAAAAAAAAAAAGATTTTCTCTGCCCATCCCCTGTTTGTTCTCACTCTCTCTCTCTCTCTCTCTCTCTCTGTCGAAATAGGTAAATAAAACAAAAACAACAACAACAAAAAACACAAAACCCTGTTCAAAAAAATATTTCAAGTTAAAATCTCTCATTCTCTTTGCCATACCCAATTAGCTGCAAAGTTCTGTTGAATCTGTTTTGTTAATAGACTTTTTCTCCCTGTCTGTTGCCACTCTCTCGCACCACTTCTACTTTGAATTACGCATCATCATCCCTCATTACCCTCTTGCATGGGGGCCTGGTATAGGGGTTCAGTTAACAGAATATCAGCTCTAATTTGAGCCAAAGCAACATGTGGTTCTTTAGCCTTAGAAAGCCATTGAAGTAAAATGTGCAGAGCTCTACAAATAATCAGATTAAATTTAATAAACATTCATGGAAGCCTACTGTGAACGAGTTTTAAGAGATCAAAAAATAAACTAAAAATTTAAAAATGTAGTCCCATTTCTTGATACTCCAGAGTACTGAGCCTGGTACATAATGGGTGCTTAGCAAGTATTAGGCAAGTTATAATACAGGATGTTAGCACTATGCTAGCAGGAATATATTCTTTCCATTTTCTGCTGAGTGGGCCATTTGCATGTTTTTCTGGAATTCATCTTTCAGATGGGTGGATAGCTCCAAATGAATCTTTAAAGTTAGTCAGTTACTACATATGCCTGTTGACATCAAATCCTACTAAAACCATTTTCGCTGTATGTTGTAAGTTCTTTTGATAGCAGTGCTTCTGTGTTAGTTGCTGCAAATAAGTGATAGATTGCCTTAGACTTGTAAATCTTCCTTATATACAGCTTCCCACTTTTTATTTTATCATTCTATTTAAATTTTTTTTTCATTTTTGCACAGAAAATTGGCCTTTTCCTCCCCTTTTGGTATACAAGCCTGTAACAGTTCGTGTAAAGAACCCCATGATCATGACCTACCCTTTCTTTAAACCAAAATAATATTTGTATTTGTTGTAATAGGTATGAGCTTCAAGTAAGTGAAGATTCTTACAAAATTTTTTTTTAATGTTTATTTATTTTTGAGAGAGGGAGAGACAGAATCTGAAGCAGGCTCCCGGCTCTGAGCTGTCAGCACAGAGTCTGATGTGGGCCTCGAACCCACAAGCTGTGGTATCATGACCTGAACTGAAGTCAGATGCTCAACTGACTGAGCCACCCAGGCACCCCATGAATGAAGATTCTTCAGACAAGATTTCTTGTTTTCCTTTTGACAGAATTTCTTATTTCCTTTTCCCCATTATGCACCAGTAGAGAGAATGAATGTAACAGAACTTTAGTCTCAATGCGTGGAATCCCAGGATTAAGAAGTAAACTCAGAAGAACTATTGAAGCCCAGATATGGAGGCAGTATGGACATGTTTTTCATTTAAATTAATTGGAAATGAGTTTGTAAAACTCCCATGTAGTCCAAATGTTTTATTAATCGTATTATGGCTAGTGCTAATAACGCTCAGATCCACTTACTTATGAGTGTAGTAAATCTCTATCAGGCTAATGAAAGGGGAATAGTGCAGATCATCCAAAATGACTATTTCAAGATGGATTATTTTCTTTTTTTAAAAAAAAATTTTTTTTTTTTAACATTTATTTATTTTTGAGACACAGAGAGACAGAGCATGAACAGGGGAGGGTCAGAGAGAGGGAGACACAGAATCTGAAACAGGCTCCAGGCTCTGAGCTGTCAGCACAGAGCCCGACGTGGGGCTTGAACTCACAGCCCTCACGAACCGCGAGATCATGACCTGAGCTGAAGTCGGCCGCTTAACCGACTGAGCCACCCAGGCGCCCCAAGATGGATTATTTTCATTTGGAGTGCATTGTAGATACACTTGCCTACATCTATTTCAGCAGATTTACCTGTCTAGTGTCTTATTTAGCTCAATTTCAAAAATAGTTTTTATTTGTTAGAGTGGCTAGGCCACAGAAGAGACACTTGGTAATATGTTGCATGGTAGGTGGAAATAAGCCTGGATTGAAACTTAGAGGGATCTTTGAAACAGGTTATACTGGAGAGATGTCCATTGTCTCTGAGTACTTATTGCCTTCCAGGCCTTTGTGAACAAAGCATGTGGAACAAAGCATGTGTCTCATTGGTTGCTATACGTTGGGTTATTTAACAACAATTTAAAGTTGTAAAGACTAAGGCTTTAAAGCAGAAATAGCTCGTAGCATTCTGTGTCCTTGGAACCACCCAGTATAGAATCTTTGGTGTTTCCTTGTTTCCATTAACAGAGGTGTCTCTGTCAACATTCTTTTTTTGTTTTTTTAACTTTTGAAAAGTTTATTTAGAGAGAGCAAGAGAGAGTGTGTGCTGGAGAGCTGGGGAGGGCAGAGAGAGAGGGAGAGAGAGAATCCTAAGCAGGCTCCATGCTGTCATCGAGTTTTATTAATTTAAGTAATCTCTACACCCAACATAGGGCTTGAACTCAGGACCCTGAGATCAAGAGTTCCAAGCTCTTCTGACTGAGCCAGCCGGACACCCCCATCAATTTTTTTCAATGAATAGTTTTCAAGTTCTTTTTAATGGTCACAGAACACTCTAAAATTACATACAACTAAAGGTCTTTGCCAAAAAAACCCACTTTGAGCACTTTTAAAAGGCATTTCATATTTCATACAAGTATGAGGAATATATTCTCAAAGTGCTTTGGAAAAAAATGATAGTCTGGTAGGACTAGAAGTTGTTGGCACAGAAGGAAACTATTTAGAATTTTTTTTTTTTTTTTTGTCTTTCACTGTAAATTAAAGAGTACCTGTAAGCAGAAAATAGGGAACAAGCAGGCCCATGTTATTTTCTTTTCTCTTGCCTTTTATATTTTGGTATTTGGTCCAAACCAGTCAGAGTCCATGGAGAAAGTAATTGAGGCTACCTCTGCAGCTAACTTTTGGCTGTCTAGATCTATGTTCCATTGGGGTGACAGATGTAAAAGTTTTGGAAAATTTTAGCTGCAAACTTGGCCTTTTTTTTCTTATCCATTAAAAAAAAAAAAATGTGAGTTGCTTTGGGGTAATCGTACATCCACTTTCACCAGAAGCATTTAAGCAGTGGTAGGGTAATACTAACATTGGCATTTATATTATGTCATTTCATCTTGATATCAACTCTTTGAGATTGGAACTATTAGTATTGCTATATTGTGTTCACATGGGAAACTAAGGCTTAAGAGAGGTTAAAAAATTTGGGTATGTTTAAAATTGGTAAGTAGCAGAGATGGGATTCAACCCCAAGAAGGCTTGAGTCCAGGGCCTACGTGCTAACCATTGTTATATATTGCCTCCTTCTTCAGAGTATATAGGAGGGGATTGTTGTGTGCTTGGGAGTTTGCAGTAGAAGGGCCTTCAAAAGCTTTTCAACTGGTAAGAGACTAGGACTTTAAGCTGGGTGACATTATGTCAGACCTACCCTGGTCCTTATATCTACATTCCTCCGCAAGGGCCTTCTATTTGCCACCTATTAGTTTGGCTCCGTACCCACGGCTGATTATCACCTAAAGCATGGATCAATGAGCTTCAATTTTTAGCGTGCATCAGTCACTTTGTGCATGTGTGTGGTAGGGAGCGCGGGGTGCATTTTAAAAAAAAATTCAGATTCTTGGGGTGCCTGGGTGGCTCAGTCAGTTAAGTGTCCGACTTCGGCTCAGGTCGTAATCTCACGGTTTGTGAGTTAGAGCCCTGCATCTGGCTCTGTGCTGACAGCTCAGAGCCTGCAGCCTGCTTCAGATTCTTTGTCTCCCTCTCTCTGTCTCTGTCCCTCCCCTGCTCTCTCTCAAAAATAAATAAAAATTTAAAAAAGAATTAAAAAAAATTCACATTCTTATGGTAGGGTCAGAATCTGTTTCAGTTAGGAGATAGTGTGACAATTATTTAAGCAGCCTTAGCACGTCCTGAAGCTGCTACACAGTTCACAGTATCAGGTCATCCTTGTTCCAGATCAATGTCCATCTTTTGGTTTAGGTACTAAGACTGCTTTGTTTTCCAAGATTCTGCCCTGGGTCTGTTAATTGCATTTCTTCCTTAATCTTTTCTTGAGACTCTATTCCTGTAACATGCCTGGTTCTCTAGTTTGTAGAACTGGACCTGGCATCATGCCTGCCAACCTTTCTTCCAGTGATCAGGTTCTGCCTGTTGGCAGGCTTATCTGAACTGTCACATGGCTTTGGTTTCCAAGTATCTTCCTGCCTCTCCTTTGCTGGGCCTTCTCCATCTATTGAAATTCCTCCATCCCTGCCCTACCTCCTTAGCTGCCCTGCTACCTTTTGTTGTAGTTGGAAATACCTCCTGCTCAATTTCGTAGGTAAAGGTCAGAGGGTTTCCAATCTACCATTGTCCTGTCTTCCCTCTTCGGGATCTCTGGGCCAAAGCCATCTCTGCTGTGAATGCACCTTGCATTCCTTTATGGTTTGTGGCTTCTTCTAGCTTCCTTTGTAGTTAAGGTATAGATTGGTAAAATGTTGGATGTGATGGGTAATTTGCCTTCGCTGCTTGCTTCCCTTGCTCTGAGTGCATTCCTACCACTTGGGCCTGTGTAGTCTGGAGCACAGAGCACTACCATAGATGATGTGAGGAACCTAGTCATCATCAGACTGTGATGCTGGTCTCCAGGGAATGACAGTGACAGTAGACAGCATCCATCCATTCATTCATTCATTCACACATCCACTTCACAAATAAATATTGAGCATCTAGTGTGTGCTTTCTAGAAGTACAGTGCTGAAGACTGGGAATACAAAATGAACAAACGTGATTTGCTCTCAAGGATTGTAAACTCTAGAGGGAGGTAGTGAACTATATAAATTCAAAGGAGTGAGGTAATCCTTATGTAGGAGTATGTGGAATGCCATGGGAGCACATAGGAGACAGTTAACTCAGCAGGGGATGAGTGGTACCCCAGGGGTAGCTTTCCAAAAGAGGTGATGCCTGAACTTGAGTTTCAAAGATAGATTTTTACCTTAAAAATGAATTATTTCAGGGGAAAAAGTAATTGCTTCAAAACCATTCTCTTGTTTTTGTTTTTTTTGTTTTTTTTTTTAATGTGCTTGTTTCTTTTTTGTGACCTACTGTCCCTATCAGGCATGTGTCCCTTTGGCGTTTGTAGTCTCTGTGCCTGTTATTTCTTTGTGTAATAATTTGTATCCAAGAGGAAAAAGTAGCTATTTTATGTCCTTAGAAGTTCTACTTTTAAGGCTCAAAAGAAAGAGGTGAAAAATCAAATCATCTAGATTAGAAGCACTTCTGTTTTTGGGTGACTGAATGGCTCAGTCGGTTAAGCGTCCAACTTCAACTCAGGGCATGATCTCACAGCTTGAGAGTTCGAGCCCCCATGTCGGGCTTTGTGCTGACAGCTGGAGCCTGGAGACTGCTTCAGAGTCTGTGTATCCCCTTTTCTCTGCCCCTCTCATGCTTATGCTCTGTCTCTCTGTGTCTCTCAATAATAAACATTAAAAAAATTTTTTTTAATTAAAAATAAAGCACTTTTGTGGTACCCCAAATTAGGACCTGAAGATTTTTGTATACTCAAGAGAATTTTTAGCAGGAAACAAGGACAAATTTGCATATGAAATGGAAATAAGTAGTTATTGCAGTAAAAAATATGTAGATCAGATTTCTAGAACCTGCATTAGTCCAAAACAAATAAGACTACACAAATTGGGACAAAATCTTTGTTCTTAAATATTGCTGTCATCATCCAAAGTATTATCTCTCATCATCCAAAAGTATTTACTTTTAGGTAAAAATTTTGCATTCCTGTTTTGTGACATTCTAAAATTAAAAATAGGGTAGGATTTTACATATTCCAACGGGAAAACACCTACATTCAGTATTTTAGTAAAGTATTTGCTTCCTTACCAGTAGATTAAAAAAATTTTTTTGACAGTAAGTCTCTCTGAAATATAATCGAAAGTAGTTTGTAAAGCAAGTATGCAGACCAAAGTATGATAAGGATCTCTTTTCTACAGCATGCTCTATATTAAAAAAAAAAAAAAAAATCTAGTTACTGTTCTTAAATCATGATATATTTGTTATTACAATGTTACAATGTTAGCAATGTTAAATTAATTCTGTTAGATGTTTGCACAGCGCCAAACAAACGTCTAAGACTTTTAGCTTCACTTTTTTTTAAATTTTTACTTTCTATAACTTATTTATTTTTTATAATTTACATCCAAGTTAGCACATGGTGCAACAATGATTTCAGGAGTAGATTCCTTAAGCCCCTTACCCATTTAGCCCATCCCCCCTCCCACAACCCCTCCAGCAACACCCTGTTTGTTCTCTATATTTAAGAGTCTCTTATTTTTGTCTCCCTCCCTGTTTTTATATTATTTTTGCTTCCCTTCCCTTCTGTTGATCTGTTTTGTATCTTAAAGTCCTCATATGAGTACAGTCATATGATATTTGTCTTTCTCTGACTGACTAATTTCACTTAGCATAATGCCCTTAGTTTCACTTCTGATAACATTGTCTGATCGTAATTACCATTAAGATATTAGTTTTAAGCATTTGAAGATCAGAATTGGCTTAGTGGTCAATTTGCTATCTCTGTGCTGCTAATGATAAGTGATTTCTAAGCACCATTTCAAACCTGGACAAATAAACTGTCATGGACTAGTATTTGAGAGTTGGTAAATCCTTATAATGAATTACTGTTTATCTTATAAATTCAGTATCACTTCTTTTTATACGTTCACCAAGCATGTCCCCTACCTATACATCCTGTAGGAAACTTAATAGGGAATACAGAGACAGTTGAATCCTGGGAATATGGGAGTCTCAGGAAGGCCAAGGATAGGAATGCAACTGAGCTTCAAGGAAGTTGGGTGGAAGTAGGAGCTGGAAAACCCCAGGGAATCCATGTATCAGATATTTTCTGTTTCCTGTCTCTGCTTCACTGTGTATCTTTAAAAATCTTTCCTCTCTTTTGCTGACTGGCTCATGTGCTGCTCAGTTCACATGATGGAATATGGTCTGAGTTTATTTGCTTTAGTGGTCAAGCTGCAGGGAGAGAGATCTCTTCTTATTCTCAAGTCCAGATTCCTGGAGCAGGGACCAAGACATGGTTTGGGTTAGATACTGACCCCTGGTCAGGTCTGGGGCAGGGTTACAAAGTGGCTGCAGGGGACCAACTCTGCCTATGTGTGTGTGTGCATGGGTGTGTGATGAGCTCAGTGTACCCTCCAAAAGGTATGCACCACATTCTTGTAGGTGTATAGCAAGAGCAATCGCATTGTTAGATTACTGTCATGTCTCATCTCAGAAAATCATGAGGAGGGAAGATAAGAGTTGCTTGAGTCCTAACCTTGTCAGGAAAAAGAACCCTGTTGCAACTAAGGTATTTTGATGTATTGTTTTATTTTCTTTGTAACAGGTTAGTGGTTACTTGGATGATTGTACCTGTGATGTTGAAACCATTGATAGATTTAATAACTACAGGCTTTTCCCAAGACTACAAAAACTTCTTGAAAGCGACTACTTTAGATATTACAAGGTATTTTTATTTTTAATTTTTTTGTATAAGAATACTTAAAGTTTAAATGGGTAATTGTATTTTATTAGGAATTCCTGAACTTCAAAATTGTGGCCATTATTTAAAATTCAGTTCACAAGAGTGAACAGTGTGGTTCTGAAACCATCCATTGGATACTTTCAATTTCAACAACTGAGTTTTGCACTCTGGACTTAGAAACTTGTTGGTTAACTTGAACTCAGAACAGAAACTATTATACTGTTACCAAAATTGCCAATGCATACTTTCCCAAAATACTGGCTTGACTCCAGTTAATTAAAATAACTACATTTTTTTGAGAAGCGTGACTTTGTTCTGACCTGTATTATTTTAACTAGTCACTGTTGATATTTTATCTTGAGATATCTACTTAAAGGGTTTAAAATATCTGATCATTGGAATATGTAGTTATCGTCTGAGTTCAACAGTTGCCTGTTACTGGCTTAAAAAAAGTATCAGCTGAGCAGTGATGATATGAGCTACTTTGGCTCCTAGTTCCCATCTTCAGGATCTGTTTAGTACCAGTCTGTGTGTTTCTAACCAAGTCTACCAGTTTACTTAACACAAGTTACACATTGGTACGATCACTGGAACTTGGCAACCTGTAAGCGAAGAAAAAGAATAATTGCAGCTGATAGCATGACCAGGTTATCACATCATAATTCAACACCTGTTGAATAATAATCTCAAGATTCTTACTCTTGTAACTTTTTCTGTTATTATCCTATAGGTAAACCTGAAGAGGCCGTGTCCTTTCTGGAACGATATCAACCAGTGTGGTCGGAGAGACTGTGCTGTCAAGCCGTGTCAGTCGGTAAGAACCAAGTATACATGTGACAACTGTTACACCTTTTTGCAAATAACTGCAATGTTTTAAAAAGGGGGCAATACAACTAAAATAACTTTTTAATCCTTAGGTGAAATATAATGTTTAATATTTACATATTAAAAAACCTCAACTTACCAATATAAAACCTATTTTGAATTATTCTTTCGTAATAATCCTGTGACTTACTGGTGAGATTAATAGGATGTTTGTTTCTTCTTACATCTTACCCAAAGGTGTGTTTATAGTATAACAGAATGAAATTAATTGGCAGGTAAACAAACTCCCTCCTTTCTTCATGGTGTATTGTTTTCCTTGGGTGGGGAGTGGATGAACAAAACACCTGGTGTTGCTTAAGAATTCTCAGTGTATTAGGGGTGCTTGGGTGGCTTAGTCCGTTAAGCCTCTGACTCTTGATTGTGGCCCAAGTCGTGATCTCATGGTTTGTGGGATCAAGCCCCACATTGTGCCCCACACTGATGGGCATGGAGCCTGTTTGGGGATTCTTTCTCCCTCTTCCCTGTTCATGTGGGCTCTCTCTCTCTCAAAATAAATAAACTTAAAAAAAAAAAAAAAGGAATTCTCAGAGGATTAAAATTTGAAGTGTTCTACTCTGGAAGCAGAGAATTTTACACTTTCCATGAAGCCTTTTTTTTTTTTTTTTTTTTCATTTTAAAAGCATATATTTCTATTTTTTTATTGTGATAAAATATACATAACATAAAATTTACCATTTTAACCATTTTAAGTGCACGGTTCAGTGGCATTAAGTACATTCCCACTGTTGTGCAACCGTCACCACCATCCACGTGCACATCCTTTTCATCCTCACAAACTGAAACTGCGTGTTCACTGAACAATGACTCCCTATTCCCCCGTCCCTCTAGCCCCCGGCAGACACTATTCTACTTTCTTTCTTTATGAATTTGACTATTCTAGGTACCTCAGATAAGGAGAATTATTACACAGTGTGTCCTTTTGTGTCTGGCTTGTTTCACTTAACCTAATGTTTTCAAGTTTTATCCGTAGTACCATGTATACATGGTATTTGAATTTTATTCCTTTTTAAGGCTGAATAATATTGCATTGTTATGCATTTGCATTTCATTTATCCATTCTCTTGATTCACTTTTGGGTTATTCCTGTCTTTTGGCTATTGTGCATAATGCTGTTTGGGATATAGGTGCACAAGTATCTGTTTGCATTCCTTTTTTTTTTTTTTCCCCCTTGGATAACTTTATTTATTTATTTATTTATCTATTTATTTATTTATTTATTTGAAATACTCTGCAGCTCATTTTATTTATTTTATTTTATTTTAATTTTTTAATTTACATCCAAATTAGTTGGCATATAGTGCAACAATGATTTCAGGAGTAGATTCCTTAATGCCTCTTACCTATTTAGCCCATACCCCCTCCCACAATCCCTCCAGTAACCCTCTGTTTGTTCTCCATGTTTAAGAGTCTGTTATGTTTTGCCCCCCTCCCTGTCTTTGTATTATTTTTGCTTCCCTTCTTTTGTGTTCAACTGTTCTGTGTCTTAAAGTCCTCATATGAGTGAAGTCATATGATATTTGTCTTTGACTGACTATGTTTGCATTCCTAATTTCAGTTCTTTTGGGGATGCACCCAAGATTAGAATTGCTGGATCATTTAGTAAATCTGTGTTTAATTTTTTGAGGAACACCATGCCTTCTGCCACAGTGGCTGTACCATTTTACATCCCACCAGCAATGTACAAGGCTTCCAATTTCTCCATATCCTCACTAATACTTGCCATTTTCTATTTTCTGGATAATAGCCATCCTAATGGGTGTGAAGTGATGCTATATTTTTGAGTGGTTTATTTTTATATGTGCAAATAAAATATTGCTATATAACCTATCTGGCATATGGAATTAAAGCAAATGTAAAATATTATTTATGGGTCTTTTATCGTTAAATAATTAAGAATCATGTTTTTAGTATATTCTCAGACAAAAGTTTTTGAAAATGGATGGATTAACTTGTGAAACCATTTCTGTTACGATAATATCATTAAAGTGATATTGTCAATTTAAATGTTTTGTTTTATTTCCCAAAGTTCTAGTATTTATATTTAGTAATAGGAAACATTAGTTGGGGAAATTCAAGTTTACCAATAACTTATTTATATGGCTTATTAAGCATGCTCAAAATATGGTAGACACTTAACAAAGGCATTTAATTGCACTTACACATTAAATGGGCTATATTAACATTGGTCAGAACAAGCAACTGGTTTTACAGTTACTGAAAATTTGAATCTTTTTTAAAGCAATTTTTAAAAACACTTTATTTTTTTATTTTATTTTATTTTTCATCTTTATTTTTTGAGAGCGCAAGAGAGTGCACAAGTGGAGGGGGCACAGGGAGAAAATCTCAAGCAGGATCTGCACTCAGAGCAGAGCCCAACACAGGGCTCAACCGGTTAAGCGTCTGACCCTTGATTTCAGCTCAGGTGACCTGAGCTGAAATCAAGGGTCAGACGCTTAACCAACTGTGCTGCTCAGATGCCTCCTAAACAATTCTGTTTAAAAATAATCTCAAACATTGGGGTACAAGTGCCCCTATGCATGGAAAAAGCCTAAATGTCCATCAACTGATGAATGGATAAAGAAATTGTGGTTTATATACACAATGGAGTACTACGTGGCAATGAGAAAGAATGAAATATGGCCCTTTGCAGCAACGTGGATGGAACTGGAGAGTGTGATGCTAAGTGAAATAAGCCATACAGAGAAAGACAGATACCATATGTGTTTACTCTTATGTGGATCCTGAGAAACTTAACAGAAACCCATGGGGGAGGGGAAGGGAAAAAAAAAAAAAAAAGAGGTTAGAGTGGGAGAGAGCCAAAGCATAAGAGACTGTTAGAAACTGAGAACAAACTGAGGGTTGATGGGGGGTGGGAGGGAGGGGAGAGTGGGTGATGGGTATTGAGGAGGGCACCTTTTGGGATGAGCACTGGGTGTTGTATGGAAACCAATTTGACAATAAATTTCATATATTAAAAATAAATAAATAAGTAAATAAATATAAAAATAATCTCAAAGCAGCACCTGGTTGGCTCAGTTGGAAGGGCATGCAACTCTTGATCCTGGCGTCATGAGTTCAAGCCCCACATTAGGTGTAGAGATTACTTTAAATAAATAAATAAGGTAAACTTAAATAAATAAAAATAATCTCATAAATCATAGAAACTTAAAATTTTTTTCAGAAGATAGACTAAATGTCATACAAAAGCATTTTTTTTTTTTCTTTTTCAGGATGAAGTTCCTGATGGAATTAAATCGGCAAGCTACAAGGTATGTACATACACTTACTAACGTGTCTAGTATCTTAACAAAAAACTCATAAAACTCATTTCTCCTGCCAGGCATGACCCTACTTCTCTGTTGTCCTTCACAGTAAAACCCATTAGGAGTCATTTATACTCAATGGCTCTATTCCTTATTTTTTCTTTTGTTCAGCTTTTTATTATAGAAAACATGAGAGATAAATAAAGAGCTTCAGCAGTTAGTGTATGGCCAATCTTGTTTCATCTGTACCTTGCACTCCATTTTCCCAATTATTTTTAAAGCCATTCACAGAAAAATCACTCTGTTTACAAAAGTTTCATAGATATTTTTAAGATAAAAAAATACTTAAAAAAACATAACCACTGTCAGGGTTCAGATTTCTCTACTTGTTTCATAATAATTTGTTTGTTTGAAACAGGATTCAAACATATTTCACACATTGCGTTTGGTTCCTGTGTCTCTTAGGTCTCTTTCTCTCTCTTTTGTTTTTTTATAAATTAAAACAAAATATTTATTTATTTATTTTGAGAGAGAGAGAGACTGAGTGCGAGCTGGGGAGGAGCAGAGAGAGAGGGAGAGAGAGAATCCCAAGCAGGCTCCGTGTTCAGTGTGGAGCCCAATGTGAGGCTTGATCTTATGACCCTGGGATCATGACCTGAGCCGAAATCAAGAGTCAGACACTTAACTGACTGAGCCACCCAGGCACCTCCCAATCTCTTTTTTAAATAGTATTGATTTTAAAAGTATTTTTACCTTTATAAATAAAAGTATTGATTTTATAATACTTTTAGATTTACAGAAAAATTGTGATGATAATATAGTTCCCATATACCCCATTCCAGTTTCACCTATAATTAACATCTTACATTATTATGATCCATTTGTTATAATTAATGAATCAATATTGATATCACTCAAGTCCATACTTTGTTCAGATTTCTACCTAATGTCCTTTTTCTGTCCAGGATCCCATCTAGGATACCACATTACATTTAATTGTCATGTTTCCTTAGGCTTCTCTTAGCTGTGACAGATTCTCAAACTTCCCTTGTTTTTGATAAGGTGTTTAGAGAAATACTTGTCAGGTATTTTGTAGAATGTCCATAAATTGGGATTTGTCTGATGTTTTTGTCATGATTACACTGGGGTTATATGTTTTGGGGAGGAAGACTACAGAGTTAAAGTGCCATTTTCATCACATCGCATCAAGGGTACATAGTATCAACATGACTTATTACTGTTAATGTTAACCTTGATCACCTGACTGACATAATTTTTGTCAGGTTTTCTCCACTGTAGATTTACTATTTTCCACCCTTTCCACACTGCATTCTTTGGAGGGAGCTCACTGTGTACAGCCCATACTTCAGGAGGGCTCTATCTTCTTAAGGATATAAATTGGAATTTTTCAGTATGGGAGACTTCTATCTCCCTCCATTTACTTATTTTTTCAATCATTTATTTATATCAGGAGATGTTTATTTTATACTTTGGATTATAATCAGGTATGACTTTATTTTACTGTTCAAATTATTCTATTCTGGCTATTGGGAGTTGTTTCAGTTGTTCCTGTGTCCCTTTAACATACTCCCATCATTGTGGTTTTTCTCTTTTTTTAGCACTTCCTTATTTTCTGGTACTACTTGTATGTTTCTGTCTCTTAAATGTCTTTCAATCCATGTCCATTCCCTCTCCCTCTTTTTTGGTATTAAGGCTTTTCAGATTCATTTTCTGATATATATTGATTGGAGTTGCTGTGTACTTACTATTACATCATATCAGAAGACACATAATGTCTGGTTTTCTTTTTTTATGATGTTAAGATCTATCATTGGGTTCATTATGTATCTGTTATAAAGTTACCCACTAGCTTTTTACCTGAAAGTTTCATTAGCCGCTTTGATGATTATTACTTGTTGCATTCTTCCATTAGGGGTTTGAAAATGTTGATATTCTAATTATATCATCCTTTTTTTTTTTTTTTTTTTAATAATTTATTGTCAAGACAGCTAACATATAGTGTATAGAGTGTAGTCTTGGCTTCGGGAGTAGATTCTTGTGATTCATTACTTACATACCACACCCACTGTTCATCCCAGCAAGTGCCCTCCTCGATGCCCATCACTCATTTTCCCTGCCCCCCCAAACCCCCACCCCCATTAACTCTCAGTTTGTTTTCTGTATTTAAGAGTCTCTTATGGTTTGCCTCCCTCCCTATCTATTTGTAACTTATTTTTCTTTCCCTTCCCCTTTGGTCTTCTGTTAAGTTTCTCAAATTCCACATATGACGGAAAACATATTTTTATCATTCTTTCCATACTTCTTATCTGTTTTTATTCTATAAAACCATTTCTTGTCAACTATTTGGATGCCCTGAAATACAGTTTATGCAGGGCACACAGTATAAATGCTTTATTCTTTTCCTTTGCTTACCAGTTTTCAGAATAATTATGAGTTTGGTGCTCTAGCATCTCCAGAGATGACCAATAAGATTTTTATTTTTAAGTGTTATTATGAACTTCGGAGTTTTGACATATTTAATGTACTGGACTCTTTTGTAGTCATTTTTTATTATTCCTTTTGATGCTTGAGTTTTTCCATCTTTGGTCACTAGATGCTCCTTCAAGTAAGTGACCATGGCCTTTGAGATGATCTCAGTAGTCTTAGTAGATTTTTTTCCCCTTTTTTAAATGTTTATTTATTTATTTATTTAGAGAGAAAGAGGGAAAGAGGGCAGGTGTGGGGCAGAGAGAGAGAGAGAGAGAGAGAGAGAGAGAATCCCAAGCAGACTCCAAACTAGAGCCCAAATTTCAGGAACAGTGAGATATGACCTGAGCCAAAATCAAGAATCGGTTGCTTAACCAATTGAGCCACCCCAGGCGCCCCTAGAATTTTTGCTTTCTATTATGAAAAGATCTTCTAGGCTTATTTTGCATTTTTCTTACTTTGAGCTTGGAGTTAACCTTTTTTCTATTAACGTTTTTTCTAAATAGTCCTGGTTCTTTTAGTGGGAATTGGTGTTTAGAGATTATAATCTGGTTCCTAGGGGTGCTAAATGTTACTGGGTTATTATTGTCTCAAGGCCTATTTTGGTAGGAAAAATTCAATTTGTGATTACAAAGCTTTAAAATATATCCAGAATCTTAACAATCTTTATTGCTACTGCTGTATTTAAAGATGCCATCATTTTTTGCCTGGATTATTGTAGTAACCTCTTAAATGGTCTGCCTACTCTACCCTCCTTGCATCTGTATTGCCTCTTCTAAAGACCGCAGCCAGAGTGATTTTTTTTTTTTCTTAAGAATTCAGATAGTATCTCTCCTCTGTTTAAAATTCTCTCATGTGTTCCATCTCTCTTGGAGTAAAATCCAAAGCACTTAGAGAGTAACAAGAGTACATCAAGGGACCATATACCAAGGTTTGCCTGAGGCAGGACTGGTTTATGCCTGTTGTTCTGGCATCCTGTATGATGTTTTTCAAATGTTTATTTTTGAGAGAGGGAGGGAGAGAGAGAAAGACAACGTGAGTGGGGGCAGGGCAGAGAGAGAGAGAGAGAGAGAGAGAGAGAGAGAAGAAGACAGAGGATCTGAAGCAGGCTCTAGGCTCTGTGCTGACAGCAGAGAGCCCCATGCGAAGCTTGAACTCAAACTGTGAGTTCATGACCTGAGCCGAAGTCAGACGCTTAACTGACTGAGCTACCCAGGTGCCCCAGCATCCTGAATGATTTATCATTTGTCCTGAGTTTTAAACTTTTTAAACAAAATATTAATAGTTGCATTAAAACAAGTTAAGGTGGGGGCGCCTGGGTGGCTCAGTTGGTTAAGCGTCCAACTTCGGCTCAGGTCATGATCTCATGGCTTGTGGGTTCGAGCCCTGTGTCAGGCTCTGTGCTGACAGCTCGGAGCCTGGAGCCTGCTTCATGTTCTGTGTCTCCCTCTCTGCCCCTCCCCGGCAACTGCTGTCTCTCTCTGTCTTTCAGAAATAAACATTAAAAAAACCTAAAATAAGTTAAGATCGATTTAATTGACCAAATACTTTGTATTTCTAGTTTCCTTTGTTGTCTCCTCTGAGATGTATGTACACTAAAGAGTTCTTACTTTAATATCAAAGTTGACCAATAATAATTTGTGCCTCTTTTCCTGACCTTCCCTAAATGTAAATAAATGATTTTTCAAGGACAGTATACAGGGTGATAAAATACCTGCTGATAAAACAATTCCAGGCAGACACAATTCTGGGGGCAACTAACTCCTTACAGTCTTGGGAAGTGGAGGGAACAGCATCGACATTCTGCCCTGCTGGTCTCTCGGAGTTATCAGCCAATTGTTCTGTATCCTGATATATCCTAAGCTGCCAGGCTGCCATTTGACTTGTCAGTGGGAAACCTGGCAAATTATAGGTCAGGTTTATTTAAAATATATACGGGAAATAGTGGGTGAGCAATCCTGCATAGAGAGAGTAGTCTTCCACTTCCTATAGTGGTTTTATATTTTTTTGTAAAGTGCATATCGACAGCTTATAATTATTTTACTATTTAGTAATCAAAAATTTTACAATGAATCCTTTTAGCTGAAATAACTAGAAAGAAATAAAGAAGTACATGCTTAAGGAAGAAGTATTAAATTACGATTTCTCACCACAGTTGATGATGATACATAACTTACACAAAAGGTCATCATTTACCATCCGCAAGGGGCATAGAAATATCTGTGACCACATAAACACCAGAACACACAAATCTACTGACAAAGCCAAAGCACCTACTTTGTAAATTACTAGTTGTAAATTACTCGTTATGTCTAAAAATAATAACTTGTGCAGCTATAGTGGTGCATTTACATATCATTCTGGTATATGTGGTTTTTCATGTAGACTAAGTTATTGTTCTGAATTAAAATTTTTAATAGGTATGTTACTGTGAAAATTTTTATATATCCAGCAGAGCCGAAGGAATTTTCGTGTGAACACTCATACCCATCACCTGGATTTGTATCATTAACATTATTGTAAACTTACGTTTCTCACATATGTATCTGTCTATCCTTCTAGTTATCCATTAAAAAAATCTTATTTTTTAGATGCATTTCAAAGTAAATTGCAAGCATCAGTACACATTATCCTAAATATGTCATCGTCTCTCTCTCTCTCTCTCAACCTCTCTCTCTCTCTCTCTCTCTCTATATATATATATACGTATATAACACACATGTATATACACACCACACAACTAGAAGTATATCATTAGAGTCTAATGTTTGCTTTAATTTTTATAAAATTAACATGGTGAGATGCACAAATTTTAAGTGTACATTTTCTAAATGCATATACCTGTGTAATTTAGGCTTCTATTATAATATAGAACATTACCATTACCTAGAAAGTTCCTTGGTACTCTGTGCTAGTCAATTTCTATTTTTTCCCTTAGGGGCAATCACTATTCTGCACTTTTTCACCATAGATTCTAAAGTAATTTCACTCATTTTTTTCTTTAAAGATTTTATTTTTAAGTAATTTCTACACCCAATATGGGGCTTGAACCCACAACCCCAAGATCAAGAGTCACATGTTCTACCAACTGAGCCAGCCAGGCACCCCAATTTTGCTCCTTTTTTATTCTATGTTTTCTTGTTCACATAAAAAGAATAAAGTCCTAGCTATTAATGTGTTGGCTCCAATGGCAGAACTTTGCACATAGTTAAATGATGCTATAATCAGCTGTTTCAAACAGAAAATCATTTAATTCAAAAGACTAATTTTTTGATGGACTCAGAACTTTTGGAAGTTCATTAAAAAATTTTTTTTTTAATGTTAATTCATTTTTGGAGAGAGAGACAGAGCATTAACAAGAGAGGGGCAGAGAGGGAGACACAGAATCTGAAGCAGGCTCCAGTCTCTGAGCTGTCAGCACAGAGCCTGACACAGGGCTTGAACTCACATACCGTGAGATCATGACCTGAGCCTAAAGTTCGATGCTCAACTGAGCCACCTAGGTGCTCCAGGGAAGAGTCTCTTATTGATGGAATTCTTGTTTTTGGGGTGCCTGGGTGGCTTAGTTTGTTAAGTGTCTGACTCTTGGTTTCAGCTCAGGTTGTGATCTTGGGGTCCGTGAAATTGAGCCCCAGATTGGGTTCCACACTGACAGGACAGAGCTCGCCTGGGATTCTCTCTCTCTCTCCCCCTCCCTGCTGCTTCAAATCCTCTGTCCCCCTCTCTCTCTGCCACTCGCCCACTTGTGTGTGCTCGCTCTCAAACAAAAAAACATGAAAAATTTAAAAAAAGAAAGTCTTGTTTTGTTTTTAATTGGATAAATTCATATTCCTACTTGAAATAGGTGCCTCTGTTCATTTTTTATGTGTTTTTAACTTTTTATCTTAAGCTAATTAATGGCTTATAGAAAATTTGCAGTATTAATAAAAGACATTTTGTGTACTTTACAGATTCACTAATTTTTAATATTTTGCCTCATTTGTGTTATCTTGTTTTTTCTGTATGCATATTCTTATTTTCTGAACCATCCGAGAGTACATTGAACACATATCCCTTCACCCCTTAATACTTAATTGCATAAAAAGAATTTTATTTTTGAAAAGTCTTCAAATTGAGCTGTCTTACAAATCAATGAATGTAAAGAAACAAAGTCGTTATTCAGTAAATAAATATTTCAAAAACGTATCATTTCAGTTATTTTAGGGTTCCCTTTTATCCTTGGAAGTATCATAGACTGGGCAGTCATTTGCATGGTCATCCTAAGCAATAAGGGTGTAGTAGGCACCCAATAAATATTTGCTGATTGAATTTGTGACTTCTTCCAGTATGCCTTTCATCTCTGTGGTGGTGATGACTAGTGTGTTGTGAAATCTTATGATCCACATTCACTTTTCCCTGTGCCACATACACTCCCAGCAGAATAGTGTGTGTGCGTGTGTGTGTGTGAGTGAGTGTGAGTGTGCGTGTGTGACTTAAATATTGAGAAGAAATGCGGTTGTTACAGAATGTATTTTAAACACCTGAAGATACAAGAATACTTTTTATAAGACGTAGGCTCCAGGGCATATGTAGAATCATATTTAGAGTTGAGACAGACCTACACCCACATCATCTGGTCTAACCACTTATTTATGGATGAGAAAACTGGTGCTTGCAATTAAGCCATTAGAACAGTGGGAGGTTGCCTCCTGATGCCTTGCCCATTGTTCCGTCTACCTCAGAGATTTTCTTCATGAACAGCTTGTAATGAGTTATCAGAACTATATTCTTTTTTTTTTTTTTTTTTAATTTTTTTTTTTTTTAATTTTTTTTTTTCCAACGTTTTTTTTTATTTTTTTTATTTTTGGGACAGAGAGAGACAGAGCATGAACGGGGAGGGGCAGAGAGAGAGGGAGACACAGAATCGGAAACAGGCTCCAGGCTCCGAGCCATCAGCCCAGAGCCTGACGCGGGCTCGAACTCACGGACCGTGAGATCGTGACCTGGCTGAAGTCGGACGCTTAACCGACTGCGCCACCCAGGCGCCCCAGAACTATATTCTTTATTTTGTGACCATTATAGTAAATGTTTTCATCAACAAAAGCAAGAGGCAGAGCCTTTTACTTATTTTTTTTAGCTTCAGGGGAAATGAGGGCTTAATTTTTTTCAGGGTTTTTTTTTTTTTTTTTTTTTTTAAGAGAGATCACAGATTGTTGCGGGGGGGGGGGGGGCGGGGCGGCGAGAATCTCAAGCAGGCTCCACGTTCACCACAGAGCCCGACATGGGGCTCAATCCCACAACCCTGGGATCATGACCTGAGCTGAAATCAAGAGCCAGTCGCTCAACTGACGGAGGCACCCAGGCACCCCTGTTTTTTTTAAGTTTTGAAGCCACGGAAATGGTGCTAGGTATAAATGAAACTTAAATAACTTTGAACTTGAGAAAGTTTTAAAAACGCAGTAAGTTGTAATCCATCTATTCCCCTTTTCCTTTTAGTATTCTGAGGTAGCCAATAATCTCATTGAAGAATGTGAGCAAGCTGAACGGCTTGGAGCTGTGGATGAATCGCTGAGGTTTGATTTTTTTTTTTTTTTTTGCTTTAGTATTTTATATTTTTTTCTTGTGAAATATTAATTTTACAAAAATGATAACACTACTTGTTTTCTTCATTTGAAGCGAGGAAACACAGAAGGCTGTGCTTCAGTGGACCAAGCATGATGACTCCTCAGACAGCTTCTGTGAAGCTGATGGTATAACGCTTTTTATCGTGTGCATTTCGTTTCAAATTGTGCCTAAGGAAAGAAAAATCTTTTCAAATGGTTTTTAGAACTCAGTTTCTAAAGTTTGGCAGTTCCTCAAAAAACGAAAGGCAAAATTACCATATGACCTAATAATTCACCTCCTAAGTATATATCGAAAAAGATTAAAGACAGGGGAACAGATACTCGTATGCCCATATTCATGGCAACATTATCCACAGCAGCCAAAAGGTAGAAACGACCCATGTATCCATCAACTAATGAATGGACAAACAGGATATAATAAATATATACAGTGGAATATCATTTGGCCATTAAAGAAAAAAAGTTTGATATGCGTTGCAACATGGATAAACCTTGCAAATACTATGCTAAATGCAATAAGCCAGACACAAAAGGACAACTATCATGATTCCATTTGCATAAAATATTTAAGCAAGTTGATAGAGTAACCAGAGGTTAGAAGCAGGGGAGAACGGAGTGTTATTGTGTAATGGTTATAGAATTTCTGTTGGGGGTCATAGAAAAGTTTGGAAACCGTTGGTGGTGATGGTTGCACAACTGTTAAACACGGCTGAAATGTAAGTTTTACGTTATACATGTTTTACCGAAGTTAAAAAAAAAAAAAAAAGCAAAAAACACCTCCGTTTCTGGAAAAAAATTAACCTCCTGAGTCTTACAGTTGTGCATATCTCAGTAATATGTATATGTAATTTTTGTAATATACACAGGCATTTGGCATAAATAGCTCAAATGTAGAGATTGCAAAAACCTGCTTTTGTTGCACTGGCCTTGGATTGTTACATATTTACCTTAACGATGGTGTGCGTTACTTTTGGGAAAGAGAAGAATGAACCATGAGTTGCTCTGAGGCATCTGGAGCTGGGCCAGAGTGCTGGTCGTGTTCATATCCAGGAGCCCTAGCACCTGTTGGCACCCTTTCATCAGATTTATGGATTCTCCTATTCCTAGTATCTTCCTTTTTCTAAGTTGAATGGTTAGCCTGTTAATTGGCTAAACAAAATCAAATCAGACTGAATTTTGATATCCTTCAGTGGCGCTCTTTTGAAGCAGATTAATGATCTTTTGAAAATCTTAGCAAAAAGAGTGGTACAGATCATTTTAATTGTAAGTGAGAGCCGAATCCTGCAATTCCCCCCCAAAAGAGGAAGGCAAAGGGAAAGTACTTATTTTTAACCTGGTGGTTTCACTTTGGAAGGAAAAAAAAAAAAAAAAAAAAAAAAAGAAACGTATGCTTCCCCTACTGTAAAACATGGCCATGTTCTGTCAGATAATATTTATAATCCTGTGTTCACAATTCAAAATCAGAAAGCTCTGAAAAATGAGTATTTCCCCCCTAAGTTTAGCACAGACTCATTTAGTGTGAATATTCACCTGTTGCACTACAGAAATATTTTTGGTGTTTGATTAAAAGTTGCTCCCTGGTCCCTGCTGGAGTAATACTACTCAGTATATGTTGCATATACTGTAATACTTTTCTAAAATCTGAAAAGTTCTGAATTCCAAAACACATTTGACCCCAGGGATGTTGGATAAGGAGTTGTGGACTTACACCAAGGTTTAGACTAGTAAACTTAGGGAGATAAAATACTCTCTCAACCCCCTAATTTTACTGTCTTTTTCACAAAGATTCTTTGGCCTGAGTGTTACCGTGTGAGATAAAATTAAGCTTATAACATGCAGCACATTTTTTTTTAGACCTGCAGTGCTAGAGAACGAACAGTAATACTTTAACTTTGTTTACCATTGTTTTGAGGCTACATGCTTATATGTGTGTAGCAAGGACTGAGAATCAATAATTCATTTGTTATCCGTGGACTTCTGTTATCTTGGATGAATCACTTGTCCATTTATATTTGTTTCTTCTGTTCAAGGAGGGTCAATATTAAAACAAAAAAGGATAGCTTTATACTGAAGAAATTATGTAAATAGTAGGTAGAAGACAAAAGGTGTTTTACACATTTTAATTAGAAATTTGAGCTTTTGTCATCTGGCAAAACATGGTTATTGAAACAATTATTTTTTATTAAAAAGATGAGGCAAGATGAAGTATTTACTGTAAGTAAAATTACCAATCACCTAATGTTTACGTCTAATTAGGCAGAATATGAAAAATTTAATAAATTTCTTGGTGATTAGTTTTCTGTCTTAAAGTACTAGATGCTGAGCCGTTATTTGTATATTTTAAAAATGAGAGTTTTTATGAATTTATTATAATTTGCTATATATACTGTGGCAATACTTTTAGTATTAGTTGAGATGAATAGAAAATCTGTTCCTCAACTAGAGGAGTTCATGCAAATTTTTTTTAATGTTTACTTGGTTAGAGAGAGAGAGAGCGCGAGTGAGTGTGAGTGGGAGAAGGGCAGAGAGAGAGGGAGAGAGAGAATCTCAAGCAGGCTCCACACCATCATCAGTGCAGAGCCTGATATGGGACTTGAACCCATGAATCATGAGATCATGACCTGAGCTGAAATCAAGAGTCAAACGCTTAACTTGACTGAGCCACCCAGACGCCCCTATGCAAATTTGTTTTTAAGTTTTTATTTCTACTTTTCCTAGTTATGTTAATTGCTACTTCTGCATGAAGTGTCAGTTATTTCTAGATGTCACTGTGCTACTTCTAGAAGCAAAATTTCCTCTAATTTATGTCTCGAGTGTACTGTTAATTAGGATAAAACTAACCAAACTTAGTTTTATTTTTGTTTTTGTCATTGTGTTTTGTTTAAAAATTTTTTTATTTGAGAGAGAGAGAGAGAACAGGAGGGAGGGGCAGAGGGAGAATCTTAAGCTCCATTCTCTACGTGGAGCCCAATGTGGGGCTTGATCCCATGACCCTGGGATCGTGACCTAAGCCGAAATCAAGAGTTGGGCTCTCAACCTTCTGAGCCACCCAGGCGCATCTGTCATTGCGTTTTTAAAAAGAAGTAGGTCTGTTGAGAGCTTGATGAACTTTCATGCATACGCCTGTGTGCTCCGATTTTGTCATCTACTTTGGCTGCTTTGAGGCATTTTTGCCCACTTCTTCATTATTCGTTCACATTGTTACACCTTATAAATGAATAAGGGGGGATGCCTGGGTGGCTCAGCCTGCTTAGGATTCTCTCTGCCTGTGCCGCTTGCTCTCTCTCTCTCAAAAAAAATAAAACAATATAAATGAATAAGGTGTTGATGTATATTAAATAATTTCCCAAAGCCCCTGGAGAACCAGGGCCATTTTTTGCTTTCAAAGTTATAATACATTATACAAATTTATATGAGAACATATGAGAAACCAATATCCCACCAATTTTTTTTAAGAGAGAGAGAGACAGCCTGTGCGTGCATGTGAGTGGGGGAGGGGCAGAGGGAGAGAGAATCTTTTTTTTTTTTTTAATTTTTTTTTTTTTAACGTTTATTTATTTTTGATACAGAGAGAGACAGAGCATGAACGGGGGAGGGTCAGAGAGAGAGGGAGACACAGAATCTGAAACAGGCTCCAGGCTCTGAGTGGTCAGCACAGAGCCTGATGCGGGGCTTGAACTCATGGACCACGAGATCATGACCTGAGCCGAAGTCGGACGCTTAACCGACTGAGCCACCCAGGCGCCCGGAGAGAATCTTAAGCAGGATCCACACTCAGCCCAGAGCCCAACACAGGGCTTGATGTCACAACCATGAGGTCATGATCTGAGCCGAAATCAAGAGTAGGACACTTAACCAACTGAGCCACCCAGGCGTCCCTGCCACCAATTTTTATATGTTTTTCATTAGTGTCTAATTGCTTATCTTTTCATTTTATTAGATAGTCTTTGTACTTAACAATTTTGTTGATTGTATAATGGTCTGTTAAGATATGTCATAATACCACTAGCTAATATGTTTTATATTCTTACTGTTGTTCTAAGCTCTACACATAGAAACTTAAATCACAGTAGTGTATATCATCCCCATTTTATAAATGACGACACCAATGCCTAGAATATATGTAATTTGCCCTGAGTTCCACACTGAATAAGGAGTAGGGACTGGATTCTAACCCATGCACTCTGGCTCCAGAGCCCAGGCTCTGCTCTGTTGGATGTTTCGGTTTGCTTCTGATTTTCCCTTTAATAAATAGTGCTGATGCTAATACCCTGCTTATAATTTTTTGCATGTTTAGGATGATACCTTTGGGACAGCTTTGTAGTGGATCTCAATGGTGCTCGTGTAAAGAAGGAAGTTTTTGGCAACAAGCAGTGTATGGTAGTCATAATCTTCATTTACCTTAGTTACTGATGAATTGCTTGTGGTTAATGTGGGTGGGTGGGTGGGGGGTGGAAATACACAGTATATTCTTTGCCTGGATAGCTTATGAGAATTGAACTACCATATTTCTTCAATTCTAAAATTCACGTATTCCTATTTTTCATCATTTTTAAAAGCAGGATGCTTTTGCAACTAGTGAGTACATTCAATGTGGCTGTTTGTTCCTTCTCTCATCTCTCTTGTAAAAGGTTGTTTTTAAAGTCTGGATGCACTGTTACATTTGTAGTGCCTTAGAATCAGTGGAGTACAGTCTATTATACCAGTTTTTTAAGGTAACTGAAGGAAAAGACTTAATGAAACATTTTATTTTACAGATATACAGTCTCCTGATGCCGAATATGTAGATTTGCTCCTTAACCCTGAGCGCTACACGGGTTACAAAGGACCAGATGCTTGGAAGATATGGAATGTCATCTATGAAGAAAACTGTTTTAAGTATGGGTCATTTCATTTAGAAAATCCTGAAAGATACAGTGATTTCTCTAAACAAACAAAATCATAATGACTCTAAATTGCAAATCACATTCACTTTGTTAAAGGATATATTTGGACATAGAAAATACTTATTAATTAATCTAGTTCCCCTCTGGAGAAACATGTGGACATGACTTTCAACAAATATTTTTTTTCTTCTTTAAAAAACAGAATAGTGTTAGACTTTTATGGGAGTACTGTGGACATTTCATACATGTTCCTTCGGTGGATTATAGAATCTCATTTTATAGATGAAATAACCTAGAGCCAGCCAGGTTTATTTCATTTCCCAAGATCAGGTAGTTAGTAATAGAGAATAGATTACTGATTCTCTTTTTGGTACTCTGTATTCGTCTTTTTGTGGCTATAGCTATTTTACCTGCTTTCAAGTTGAAGTTAAATTAATTTCAGAGAATAATTATAATGGGTAACACTTGAACACTCACTGTGTATCAGTTTATTTCTTTTTTTGACTTGAATTTCTCCAGTTTTGAAGTGGAGAGTTTTCATAATTTACTCATCTCTGCCATGTGTTTAATTTAAATTCCCTTGTTTATTATTAGGGATGTTTGACATATTGACTCACTCTAAAGGTGTTTTTTTTTCATAGATTTATTTTTAAGTAATCTCTTACCCATCTAGAATCTCGAACTTACAACCCCAAGATCAAGAGTCACATTCTCAGGGCGCCTGGGTGGCTCAGTCAGTTAAGTGTCTGACTCTTGATCTCAGCTCAGGTCATGATCTCAAGGTTGGTGAGTTCAAGCCCCACATGAGGCTCTGTGATTACATCGTGGAGCCTGCTTGGGATTCTGTCTCTCCTTCTCTCTGCCCCTCCCCTGCTGTGCTCTCTGTCTCTTTCAAAGTAAATAAACCAAAAGAAAGTATTTTTTATTTAAAAAAAAAAAATTTTTTTTTAACGTTTATTTTTGAGACAGAGAGAGAGCATGAACAGGGGAGAGGCAGAGAGAGAGGGAGACACAGAATCTGAAACAGGTTCCAGGCTCTGAGCTGTGAGCACAGAGCCTGACGCGGGGCTCAAACTCACGGACCGCAAGACCATGACCTGAGCCGAAGTCGGACGCTCAACCGACTGAGCCACCCAGGCGCCCCAAAGAAAGTATTTTTTAAAAAGAGTCACATGCTCTACCAACTGAGCCAGCCAGGTGCCCCTGAAGGTTTATTTTTTATTTAATTTTAATTAATTTTTTATTTAATTAATTTAATTTAATTTAATTTTTATTTATTTAATTTTATTTATTTTAACTTACTTTGTTTATTTTTTAAAGGTTATTTATTTTTGAGAGAGAGTGTGAACAAGGGAGGGGCAGAGAGAGGGGGAGACAGAGAATCTCAGGCAGGCTCCACACTGTCAGTGCAGAGCCCAACACTGGGCTTGAACCCATGAACTGTGAGATTATGACCTGAGCTGAAACCAAGAGTTGAACGCTTAACCACCTGAGCCACCCAGGTGCCCCTGAAGGGTATTTTTTTAAATGTGAACTAAAATAGGGGTGCCTAGGTGGCTCAGTCGGTTGAGCGTCTGACTTCGGCTCAGGTCATGATTTCCAGCCCCATATCGGGCTCACTGCTGTCAGCAGAGAGCCTCCTTCGGATTCTGTGTCCCCCTCTTTGTCTGCCACTTCCCAGCTTGCGCTGTCTCTTAAAAACAAATATATCTGAAAAAAAATACCTTTTACTAAAATCATAACAAACTTGGTGGCCACAGAGCAAATTGATGTACCTAAGATTAACTAAGTGGAAAATAATCTACCCACACTACTTTTTTCCCCTTTTTATTTGAATGCTTGGGTTGAGTATTTACATTTTTGTTTGTTCGTCTTTCACTTAGGAGTGTGCTTTGTGCCACACTCAAACACACACACATACACATGTGTATATGTATATGAAATGTATATAGAAACATTTATGACTCTAGGAGCAGAGCGTGACTGGTATTTTCTTCCTTTGTTTGAAGAAGTGATTAAGAAATGACTTTCTTCTGGCTGCTACAATGGGAAAAGATCAGAAGCTATTACTGCTAAAACAGATAACAACCACCCTCCCTTAAAGCAATTAGAGAAAACTAAATATTTTATAAGCTCAGTAAAACAGTTTGCTTTTGGATATAGTCATTAAGAAACTCTCTGAGATAATTTCACTTTTATTTAAATAATTGTAACATGATAGGTAACATAATTATATTCTATAATTGAATTCTTTTGTTTCTAGGCCACAGACAATTAAAAGACCTTTAAATCCTTTGGCTTCTAGTCAAGGTGAGTTATTTATTTGCACTGTTATATTATTTATCAGGCAGTGAACTTTGGTTAGAAGGAAGAGGAAGGCCAGGTAAGGGTTGGCAAGAGCGTTTGAGATCATATATTCCTATTTCCATGGAAGTTATGCCTCCCCCTTATAGAGAAATTGGTGTTTAAAATATTTATACTCCAGTAAGAAGTATTTGTGTAATGAAGTTCATGGTATTAGATTATCATAGGGGTTAAATATTTGGGTTAAATATTTATTCTTCTATGCATTTTTATATAACATCTGTATTTAGTTTTTCACTGTTTTTGCTCATTTTCCAGTTAAATGAATATCCAAAAACATTCTGCCTCAGATCTTTCCCAGAACTTGAAATCATTGTATATATTGGGAGTCTGATTTAAAATTCACGTCTTTATGTTTCATTAACATTTTTCATTTTCTCCATACGCTCAAGGTCTTGCCCAAATGCTGCCTTTTCCGCTCTCCCTGACCCTCCTAACTGGAAGAAACCTCTCTGTCCTCATAAAGTGGTCTTATGCTTTGTTTTTCTTACCATCTTTCCACTGTGCAGCATTATTTTACTATTATGTATCTATTGATCCTACCTAGTACTTTGGACATATGGGGAGTATTTATTGGTTTCATCTCTTAGCAGAGAGCCTGACACATAGCAGATGGAGTAGTTTGTTAAATAAATGATTGATGAAAATTGCCATCCTCATTTAATGGTCTTGTCTACAATCGTGAAGATCATTTGTTCCTTCAGCAAATGATTACCCTCTGTGTACTATGCGCTAGGCATTGTGAAGGTGCAGAGGGGGTATAAAATTGAAACTCAGAAACCTTGCCCAGTCTATAATAGGCAGAATGGTTTGTTGAGTAAACCATTTCAGTGTATGATTTCAGATTTTTTGCTTAGGAAATATATATCCCTGTTCTCTTAACATGTGCTTACTGATGAAATCTTTGATGTGCTTTTAGCAAATGTGTAAGGTTTTCATTTTTAAAATTCATTTGAAAAGCTGCTGATCTCATAGAGTCAATAAACATAAATTTCCTCCTGGAAAGCAATAAGATTGCATCATTCCCTAAATGTTGGCAGACTAGTCTTTCTTAGATTCGAAATGAAAGAACATCTTTAAACAAGGGTTTGGGTTTATATGGAGTCACATATGGTAACTCACTGGAAGCTATTGACTTAATATAAGATGAAATGCAAATTTCTAGGTAAGAGGGGATTCTCACTAGGAATTCACATTATGATCTGATAAATTAATTAACCACCCTCACTTATCTGAAAGATAAGCGGGAATAAGTTAAATGTTCTTCATTAAGGAACTGTTTAGATGATTTATGGTGTATTCATGTAGTAGACTGCAGCTGTTAGAAATGTTGCTGAAAATTTGTATTCATTTGTGTAAGTAGTGACCAATAGCACACTGAGGTATCAAACAGTATGTATATGTATATAGTATGTATAATATGTTTTTGTAAAAACATACTTAATATAAAATCTAAATATCTATTTGCAAAGAAAAAGGACATTTACCAAAATGTAAACAGTATTTATATAGGGCGGAGGGAGTTATGAGTGACATTTTTTATTCCATCTGTGTCCTCCTTTTTTAAAAAAAATATATGTATTTGCAATGAGCATATGTTATTTTAATAATCCAACAATGATGGCATTGAATCAGCGTGGGCAAACGAAGACAGGTTTTTAATAGTAACTGAACAGTTGCTTACAAACCGCTGAACTGTGCCTCATTTGAATCATAACACATAGTCTTTAAAAATATTCCTGAATAAGGTAAAGATTCACAATGTCAGTCTGGAGGTTTCAAAGCAAGAACACAAATCTTTAGCAGAAACTGTGTTACAGATTTAGGATAAATAAACGTGGAAAAAGGCTCTGCCAACCAAATAACCGTTAAGTCCTTAAGATACTTGAGAGTGCTCTCAGATGATAGATTAGATTTTTCTCTCCTGTCAGCCCATATTAAATCTTGTACAAGCTAAAACCACTCCTTATCCAGGCTCTTGGAGATGATGCCCTTGAGGCAAATCAGGCATAATTCCTATTATGCCTAGATACTAGATAGAGTTGCTCTCACAAGTGTCTTACTGTCAGATTTTGCTTAGGCGGGTGAACTGATGGACTAAAACTAACCATTATTCAGAGTCTTATTTTTATGGAAGTATAGCATTTTAAAGTGACATCTGGAAGGAGTTTACAATAATAAACATTTTGCTTTGTTTTTCAGGAAAAAGTGAAGGTAAATATAATTTCTTTATCATATGTTATATATATGTTTGCAGATACATTCAGATGTTTATTTGGCAAACTTTTCTTCCTACTCTGAGACTCATGTCTAAGATTCCGGAGGTGAAAGCACAGATTAAGAGAAAATTGACTGTGCCTGGGATCAGGCAGTAGAGACAACCTGCCTCAGCCTCTCATAATTCACTTGTGCATTTTACCTATTGCACATGGAAGCTAGGCATTCCTCCCGACCCCTATCAGGGAAAACTCCCTCTCCTTTACTCCTCGAGCAGAACTCTAGGATCCGCTGGGCCCGTATCAGAAGCTTCTAATGCCATCATGGGGACCCTGCCCTCATGACCTCAGTTAATCTAATCACCTCCCAAATTCTCCCCCTCCAAATACCATCACATTGGGAGTTAGGGCTTCAACATACGAATTTTAGGGGGGACATATTCATCCATAACAGCCTAAATTTCTGGATCAAAAGTTATAGACATTTTAGGCTTCTCATACGTATCACCAGGTTGCATTTTGTCATTGAAAGGATGTGCTAATTTACATCCCTTCCAATCAATGTGCAGCTAGTTTCACCTGATCCTTTTCAAGTGACAATTGAGTATTGTCATATTTTTATCTTTGCTATTAAAAGTGGTATATCTATAGTTTTAATTTGCATTTTTATTACTAGTGAAATTGAGTAATTTTTATCTGTTATTACCATTTGTAGTTTATCCTTTGTGAATTTTCTACTATTATTTGCCTGCTTTAAATAGGCACTCTAGCATTTTTATTTAGTTTATGAGCTTTTTATGTATTTAAGATATTATCCCTTTGTTATATTTGTAACATACATTCTACCTACTTAGTTGTTTGCCTTTTACTTTTTGCTTGTAAGGCTTTCTGACAAATAGATGTTTTAAGTTTTTAGATAGTCTAATTTATTGCATACTTGTCATTCCTTCTATTACTTTTATGCTTGTTTAGTTCATTTTTAATATAAATACAAGGAACTTTAGTCAAAAGAACTGTATAGTACAACGTTTGCCATCTGTAGTAAATGCATGCTTAGAATCTTTACCTAGTTATAAAAATTATACCTGTGCCTTTTTATGTTATTTCAAATAAACATTTTCATGTATTGTCATGCTCCATGTTCTTACCATTTTAAATAGTTTTATATTATTCTACCATGTTACCTAGTTATATAGTATTCTGTCGTGTTAATTTAGCCATTATTGTACATTTTGATTATTTCAGGTTTTAAAAGTTACATGTAATCATTGTACAAATTATTGACTCCTTCATCATTTGAGTTATTTCTTTAGAACATAATTCTAAAAGCAGAATTACCACGTCTAAGTATAGGAACAGTGATCTGATTGGGTCATAGAATATAAGCGATATTTGGTATTATAACATTTCCATGTATTGCTTCTTTGATATACTGAATGGCATAAAATGGCATAAGCTGAATGCAAATAATACACTACCAATTCTATTTCATAAATTCTATTTACTTTCAAATTTAGAAAAGCATATGAGTTATTAATTTTCATAGCATCACCTGTGTTCTGACCTCACGTAAAACATTTTACCTGGAAAGTTATGAGACCTGGGCTACCTAAGGCAATGCTGACTCCTTTTAAAGACTGGGCAAGAGTGGGTGCCTGGGTGGCTTAACCCTTAGCATCCAACTCTTTTTTTCTTTTCTTTACTTTTTTTTTTTTAAGGTTTATTTATTTTTGAGAGAGAAAGAGAGAGGGAGGCAGAGGAAGGGAGACACAGAATCCAAAGCAGGCTCTAGGCTCCAAGCTTTCTGCACAGAGCCCAACGTGGGGCTTGAATAACCAACTGAGCCACGCAGGCACCCCTAAGCATCCAACTCTTAATCTCACCTCAGGTCTTGAGACCACAGTTGTGAGTTCAAGCCCCATGTTGGGCTCTGCACTCGGCAGGAAGCCTATTTAAAAAAAAAAAAGAAAAGAAAAGAAATAAAATAAAGACTGAGCAAGAGAATGGTATTTAATTGAATCCACACCAAGAACTTCTCTCCTTTCTTTGGAGAAATTGCAAATAAAAATTTGACCTTTTGTTAATTCTTAAATCACTGTTTGGCACAAATTTGCTATTATATATTGAAAAACTTACATTTTGGCATTTTTACAGCTTTGTGACTTATTTTCTTTCAATTTCAGAGAACACTTTTTACAGCTGGCTAGAAGGTAATTGGAAACTTTTAAGCAAATTTAAATGTTAAAAATGTTTTTCATTTTTAAAGACATATGAAATTAATTTTATAATGGTACAAGTTTCACATATGAAGTTTGTCTTACTAAATTACTATTTTTAGGCCTCTGTGTAGAGAAAAGAGCATTCTACAGACTTATATCTGGCCTACATGCAAGCATTAATGTGCATTTGAGTGCACGATATCTTCTACAAGGTATGTGACATTCAATGCTATTTATTTTACCACATTTATTTTCAGATATTCTTAAAATGTTTTGGTATTTACCTTAATGGGAAAAAGTTGACCCTATTGAATATTAGGCAGTAAAAATTCATTCTTAACTGGTAGTAATCAGGAATGTAGGAACTGTATTATAAGGACATGTTCAGCATGATCAGAGCTCTCTTTACCTTCTTTTAAGAAACTGCTCAAAATTGTACACATCACTTTGGAAATATTCTTTTGTTACGGGAGTTAAAATAGCTCCTAAAAGTACAGTTTGTTATTCATTAGATATTACTGTATTAAAACCCTTTTATTTGTGTGCCAGCTTTAGGCCTGGAGTTTAATGGGTAAAAGCATTTCCCATTTCTCTTTATGTTTTAAAAGTGCTGTTGCAAAACAAGACCACGGTTGATTTTCATCAGCAACCTATTTCTTCTGGAATTTAAAGTAGCTCTGTGTCTCAGGAGCAAAATATAGTAACTATAATTTTAAATAGGGCTTCAAACTTATTAGTAATTTTGGATAGTCATGTTTAAATTGTGTATTTTGGTTTTATAAATATGTTTATATTCAAAAATTTGATTTTTGTGAAACCATATCTCTCAGTACAACAGTGAATTTATTTTTCTTTTAAGGATGGATCCTAGAAGATAAAATATTAATGTAGAACTATTAAAATTTAAATTACAAAAGCACGTTTCATTGTTATATATTTTAAAATACAAAACGAAACTAACTTCTGTAGGCATAAATAACCCAATGTAAGTAAACTGAAAGTTAATTTTAAAATTCAGATTTTAATATTTATTTAATTTTTCTTTGTTCTTAGAAACGTGGTTGGAAAAGAAATGGGGACACAACATTACAGAATTTCAGCAGCGGTTTGATGGAATTTTGACTGAAGGAGAAGGTCCAAGAAGGCTTAAGAATTTGTATTTTCTCTACTTAATAGAATTAAGGGCTTTATCTAAAGTGGTACCATTCTTTGAGCGCCCAGATTTTCAACTCTTCACTGGAAATAAAGTTCAGGATGCAGAAAACAAAATGTTACTTCTGGAAATACTTCATGAAATCAAGTAAATTGCATATTACAACTTGTACAACTTAAAATATTAATAGAAGAGTGACAGGCGGTATCCAAAGTTCAATTCTTGAACATTGAATTTAAAGAAGGGAAAATTATTAAAAAAAAATAATTAGAAGTTAATTTTGCACATAGGTCTTTTAGAATTGCATTTTGTTTTTGTTTTGACTTAGGTACTATAAGCCACAAGTTTTTAAAGAATTATTCTGGTAGTACTTGATACCTACATTATGTTCATATTTGGTTGAACACACTGGGTTTGGGGCCAAACTTCTATTTTATGTAGTTGTTTTAGATTTGTGGATAAGAATTTGTTTTGGGGCAAGAGTGTTGATTTTACTGTATTTTCTTTTCTTTAAAAAAAAAAAACATTTTTTTTTAACGTTTATTTATTTTTTGAGGGAGAGAAATAGAGTGCAGCTGGGGAGGGGCAGAGAGAGCAGCAGACACAGAATCTGAGGCAGGCTCCAGGCTCTGAGCTGTCGGCACAGAGTCCAATGCAGGGCTTGAACTCACTAACCGTGAGATCATGACCCGAGCTGAAGTCGGAGCTCAACCTACTGAGCCACCCAGGCGCCCTTATATTTTCTACTCTATTTAATTATATTATTCATCACCGACCTGTGAAATGTTATATTAGCGGGACTTTTAATATTTTATAATACCTGAAAATGAATCTTCTCTGTTTTGAAATGCAGGTCATTTCCTTTGCATTTTGATGAGAATTCCTTTTTTGCCGGGGATAAAAAAGAAGCAAACAAACTAAAGGTAATGATTTTATACTTTAACTTAATTTTTAGTTTCAAACTCTTATGCAGGTATGAATATAAGCCCATGTTTTTATAATTAACAATAAATCTTATTATATAAATATGAAATTATATGAAAAGCCAGAGTCATAAACTTTCTTTTCCTCGAAAAAAGGAAGTCCAAATGCAGGTCAGCTTAATATCTAGTTTGTGTTGTGTTCAAAGTTAACGACTGAAATCTGTGTGTCACTGCACACTTTACAGATGGCTTTCACATTGATGGTCTCGTAGCAAATAGAACTTGTAAATTAAGGGAGAGGAATCTAGACCATGAATGACAATATTAGTCTGTCTTTCTGAAAGCGGTTTTGGTTAAATTACAAAGATCCTCTTTAGGGAGAGAGGGCACAGTGTTTGTCATTTATCTCATTCAGCAGGAATTAAAGGTATTTAGGAAAGCCAGCATGTAGCCATGGGAAGAAAAGACATGATACCCTACAAAATGAGGATTGTCTCTTAATAGGGGTATAAGCTCAGGCAAAGACCATCTTTGTGTATTTTTGCATCAAAATCCTACAAATATAAAATATTACTAGGAAGATTTATTAAACACTCACTATATGCAAAATAGGATTCTTTCATTAAAGGAAGGGACAGCTTCTACCGTCAGCAGACTCCAGTTTATTTGGGGACTCAAGTAAAATTATGTTACTGTTCTTTGTTACAAAACTATAAGTAAGGAAAGGCAGGTGGCCCTCGGGAGCTCTGGGCTTGATCTGATTTTTTTCAGAATATTTATGGCAATATTCCTCTGTTTTGTTATTCTTTGTTTCTTTCTATAGGGAAAGAACCTGATTTTATGCAGTTTGCAAACACAATACTTTTTGCACTCTTTTTTTTTTTTTTCTGCTATGAAATAATAGTT